>NC_136068.1:642995827-652995827 GCF_964261635.1 Lissotriton helveticus
GTCATCGGCCATAGAGGAGAGATACAGTCCTCCCAATCAGGGGACCAGCGCAGACCTTGTATTACTGGGTCCTGACAAATCCATGCCGCCAGTGGTTCCAGGGCAAGGGCGAATAGGAGAGGCGAGAGAGGGCATCCCTGACGGGTCCCCCGAGTCAATGTGAATTTATCCGACTGTTTGTTATTGACCACGATCTGTGCAAGAGGCTCCGAATACAAGATCCGTACCCACTGGATCAATTTTGGACCAAACCCCATTTTTGAAAGTACTGCCAATAAATAGGGCCATTCAATGGTGTCAAACGCCATGAACGCATCTAATGATACGATTATGTCTTCTTCTTAGATCGTAGCTGCTCTCCCAAGTACCTCATGTACTCTACTTAGGTTCAGTGCCGTGTTGCGGTACGGCATGAAGCCCGACTGATCAGGTAGACTAGATCGCCAATTACTTTGACTAGACGGTTTGCGAGGAGCTTGGCTAGAATTTTGGGCTCTGCATTTGGAAGGGAAATCTGCCTATACGAGGCACAGTTGGTTTTGGGTTCACCCTCCTTATGTATAGTGACCAGCGTGACCACCCTCTGATTGGCAGTGTCCCTAGCTCCTTGCTCTCTTCAAACATGGCTTCCAGGTACGGGGCTAATTTGTCCACTTTAAGTTTGTACAGTTCAATGGGCATGCCATCGGGGCTAAGTGCTTCCCAGAGCGCAGTGTTCTAATGGCCTGTGCTATTTCGTCATTTGTCAATGCGCTGTTTAAGAAGTGACTGTCTTCCTCCGATAAGGTGGTGAGTGCTATATCACGCAGTAGGCCATGTGAGTCATCTTCCGTGTATGGTATACTGGCCGTCTATATCGTCTTGAAGTGAGTCGCAAATTGATTTGCAATGTCCTGTGGGTTGGTTATAAGTTTGCTATCTGTATTTATTAGCTCCGGTACTAGTTGACTCGCCATTTCCTTTTTATCAAGCGAGGCGATTAGTTTCCCGCCTCTGTCTCCCAGGTCATATATTCTGCCAAACTTTTCCCTCCCAAGACTTTTGGCCCTGTTAGTCGCTAGAGCTTTGTATACGTCTTGTTTAAGGTGCAGTGAGTGGAGTTTTTCATGTGTAACCTCTGTGTCTAATTCTTCTTTCAGTCTGCTGATTTCTGCCTCGGCTTCTACCATCTCTTTCTGCCTGTCCTTCTTCATCCCAGCAATCAGTGACAGTACGTATTACTGAACTAAATGCCTCCCACAGGGTCTGGGAGGAGTCCTAGCTGTGTGTAGTGCTTTACGGACTCCAGGCTCTCGGAGATACTACAGATTGATGGGGCCAATCTTCCCCACCTTTGCCTGGCTGAGTCTTATTTGCACCCCTATAGGGGAGTGGTCGGAGATCTCTTCAGCGAAATGTCTGATGTCGCTGATGTGAGCAGCTTGTGAAGCGGGAACTAGGATATAGTCAATGCGGGGAAAGGCTATGATGGGCCCCGGAGTGGAAAGTGTGTTGGATTCTTTCTGGGTTGTATGTCCTCCACCCATCCACCAGCCCTAGCGCGTCATATAGCCATCTATTAGTTGATCCAAGCTCACGTGGTGGGTGTTGGTTGAATGTGCCTGAGGCCACTGAGTTGAAGTCCCCCCAATCACCAGGAGACCTTCCGGTAATGAAAGTAAAAGAGTACCCAGGTCTCTAAATGTGGTGCTCTGGAGGCCAAGTGACACGTAGACCAACATAAGTTTTAGCGTGTGTCCTTCCCATAAACCTGTGACTCCTATGTATCTACCCCGGTCATCTGCCCAGGTGTGAATCCCGCATGCGCCACCAATTTGTAACCCCCACCTGTTTAACACCTTACAGGAGTTTCCCACCAAGTGTGTTTCTTGAAGCATAATAACGTCAGGGGCCTGTTGTTTAATATATTGCAGGATGACACTGCGTTTGACTTTATCTCTAAGCCCGTTGACATTCCCACTTAATATTTTAGCATTTTTTGTCCCATTGTGTACTCATAAAGTCCAAAATAAGTCATAGGTTCCTCTGTATAGATGTCAACATAGTTCGTCAATGTAACACTCATAACGTTAAAATTGTGGACCCCACACCCCCTCACTCCCCCCTCCCTGTGGCTCCCCAAAAAAGAAAATACAAACAACAATAGAAGAACCGGATAAACTGTCCTTTCCCTCCCTGCTACCTTGCTGTCTAGGTTTGAAACTACCCACATCCCCAACTAGCAGAGTACCTGTTGCCCAAATAACTCGTAGGTTGCTACAGGGGCTGTAGTGCGGCACCGCCCTAGGTTCCCCGGGGCCTAACTCTAGCCCTAACTAGGAAAGAGGCGTTATATTACACCTCTTGCCGTGCCCACCCTCCTTGTTAGTCGCTACCCCTTTCTCAAAGAGCAAGTAGTATACATTACTGAGTGCTGCTATGAGTCTCTGGGTCTGCTGACAAATGTGAAGAGTTAATTCTCCGTTGGTCACCATGGCTGTGTGGGCTAGTGGATCTCGATCTCCAGGATTTCAGGCTTCTGATGTCCAGCTCTGTCTGACCATCTAGAGAGCTCGGTGGACTCACTTGGGAATCTCTCAAGCTATCCTCGATTGCTGATCTCGTCTTCCCTGCAGTCCCTCCATCAGCCACGCTTGCACATCCGATGGGGTTGTGAAGAACCAGGATTTACCATCTGCTATAACCTTAAGTTTTGCTGGAAAACATCACATATTTGATGCCTTTGTCTTTGAGCGCTCGTTTCATTCCATCGAATGATCGGCGATCTTGTTGTACCTTGTGGGTAAATCCAGAGATCTCATTGTAGGCGGGCCGCCTGTAGTATTGCATCGCGGTCTCCGTAGTTGAGGATTTGGTTATAATTGTCCTGGGAGGTGCCCCAGTTTTTGGCGGGGGGATCGGGGCTCTATGTGACCTCTCCACAGTGAAGAAGGCGGAGAGTCATTTTGACTTGAGATGGTTCAGTATTAGATCCCCAAGGAAGAGGTCAACGCTTGGCCCTTCTACCCCTCTGGAACCCCAACTACTCAGATATTGTTGCGGCGATCCCGCCCTTATTGATCCTCCATCTTAAGAGTCACCTAACGGTGCTGATGAACAAGTTGTTGGGCATTTTCTTCCAGTTTCCGGGTTTTACTTTGTAGCTCTGTCACTTTGTCTTCTGTCTTCGTCACGCATTCCGACGTCTTGTTCATGTATGCCCTGAGCAAGTTCCTTTCGATAGAGACTTTGTCTATTTCCATTTCAAGTGTAGGGCCCAACACTTGCTGGATTGCTGCCATTATGGAGCTAAGTGGTGGTTCTGGATCGCCTGTCTGGCCACCTGTGGCCCCATCAAATGGCAGTGTCTGTTGCAGGACTGTGTATTTGTCAAATTTGTTAGATTGCACAGAGTAGCCTCCCTTGGGTTTATTTTGCTGGGATGCCAGTCGACCGTACCTTCAGCGCAATCTGGTCTTTCGATTCTAGGTAGGTCTCGCACTGTTCCAACTTGTAAGGTTCGGAGATCAGTGTGGCCGCTTAGCAGTTTCGTTGGTTGTGAATCAGTAACTGTCTCTTAGCTCCCCCTACAATGCAGCCACCGAGGGTATCTGTATCTCTACAAGGTCCAGAGGCATCCAAGAACCTGCCACAGGTGTAATGTCTCACCCTCTCAGTGACCCAGAAGCTTCTAATGGGCTGCTAGTACGGTTTGGTCATGTGTGGGTCCTCCCACCTGGCAGTCGTGTTGTACCAGCTCAACCCCAGTGAGCCTCACTTGCCTCTCCTCTTCATGTGGCGCAGCACGCCAAGCTTTGGAGTGCGTCACTCATGCTCCGACACCCACGACCAGGCCTCAAGAGGAGTATAGCCCCATAGGCAGTCCGTCTCTGGGTCACGTCCAGTCGTGGATCCCACCTCGTGAGGAATGTAGCTGTGTCCCCTGCCTGGTGCCCACAGATTTTGATGACATAGGGATCCTGGGTCAAAGCAGCGCCACTTGCTCCCAGTGGGAGGTCCACTGCATCAACAGCGCACTGCCTGGGAGAGATGCCTTGTTTGCCCCCAGCTGATCACTCTCAATGTCTCTGGTTGGGCCATGCTGTGGATAGAGCACCGGAGGGCGGCCCCGGGCAGATGGGCTGGTGCTCACAGACTGAGGAGTTCTGCGTAATCACTGCAGGCATGCCGCTTACCACCCGACACAGCCGGCCCTCACCACAGGCCTCCACTTCAAGGGTGCGCTCTGGGTAATTATCTGCTCAGCCCTGGGATATCTTCGCGGCCTCCACCCAGGGGGTTACTATGGGCTTCTGCACACACACGAAGTGGGGGAGGAAACTCCTTACCCACGCTCCTATGCCAGAACCAGAGCTCAATGCAGAGTCAGTTTAGGAGGAGCTAGGCCAGGCAGGAAGAAGGTGCCTGCTGTCGACGATCAGCGCTGGGCGCGCTCGGACACAGTCGGGCAGATGGTTGTCTCCACAGCCTTACTGCTCTTCACCTGCACTCTGTAGGTTTACGATGATCGCCCAGTCCGCAGGGGATTCATGGTATTGTTGTTCGTCGTGGGCCTCTGACGGTAGTAATTACTCAGTTGGGCACGGCAATCACGCGAGCGCCGCCCACCTCCGTCAGGCCTCCGCCCACACACCGCCCATGACTAGGCTGCCGGGGGAGCGAGATCGAATAAGGACAGCGGCACCAAAGTTCCTCACACCATTTGATACGGTGTGTGTTTCACCAGCCATGTGGTCATGTCAGCCTCGCCAGGAACGGAGAATGGACAAATATTTCAGGGCTTTTACTGCGGCCGCGGCGGAGCCCCCTTTCTAAGCTGCCATCTTAGCCGGCGCCAGGCCACGCCCCTCCCTATTTCCCTTCCCCCTCATATTTGAACTATCCCTAACCTGCTCCAGTTCAGGAACACATTCAAAACCCAGCTTTTTAACTAGTAATTATTTTAGGGCTCATGATTGTTCTCCCACAGATCTAGGGCCTCAACACCTTTGGGTAGTTGTTCACGCTCTACAAATCACTGTAAAATTAACACTTAATTCTTTCTGCACAGAAACATAAAGACCCGTCTCTCTCTGCTATGTTAAACGGGTCATGTTGTTTAGGTACAGAGTTTGTGTGGCGCAATTAAAAAAGCTGGGCTCTCCCAATAAAAACCAGGAGGTTTAGCCACCCTAACAGTAGCAGACAATATTATTGTAATTGAATAGGGTAGCCAGATTTAGAAAATCAAAAACCAGGGCATTCCACAAACAAAAAAAGTGGGACTACAATTTTGCATGGACAAAGGGGATGAAAATGACAGTTGTGATGGGTCAACAATATGGAAACACAATGAGGCCTAAATGTGAATGAAAACTGAACTTTTACATTCGATATAATAATCTGTGTTAACTAAATTGCTTTCTGCTAGGGGCTGCTCTCTATCTCTGCACTGAAGGGAAAGCTTGCTTGCCTCTGTATTTAGTGGACCTTTTCTAACATCTGGGACATATAGTAAATGTAAAGAAATTGGCCAACATAGATTGTGAAAAACCTGGTGACCTTATAGGTGAACCCTTGAAACCCACCTGAGCATCACCAGATTGGTATGCCGTTCCAAGAGCTGAAAAAACAATGTCAAAATCAAAAAAGAGAACCTCTCTCATACAGAACATTTAGTAAACCCGAAAGGTCATGTTAGTAGAATTAAAGCGAGGCGCAGAGAGTATGTGCAATAAACAGTATGGAACCACTGGAAGTCAAGCATTGGCAAAGCTAATAAACCTAACATTCACAATAAGAGTATTTTATAGTTTCTTTGTGAATGGGTCCAGATGGAGGAGCAAGGTATTAGGTGGGTGAAGAAAATCTTAAGATGGTGAGGGTAGGAGGGTAAATGAATGTGTAAGGGTGGATGGGAGGAGATGTGTGTAGATGGATGGGTAAGTCTGAATAGTTAGGATTGTTGGATGATAATGGATGGACCTCGAATAGATGGATGGGTGGGTTGATTAGGATGAATTAGATTAGGGTGATAAATGGATAGGGCTATGGATCAATTTTGGTTGGTGAGGATGGATGTCTGGGTGAGTGGATGGATTGGACACTACCTATACTTGTGTATATGAGTGAGAATGTATGGACGGAGTTAAGATTAAGATGGCTGGATGAAGAAGGATCGAAGAGTGAATGGGTGAGAAAGAATGGGTGATGATGGGTGAGCCAGTATGGATGGATAAATGGGCTGGTGAGAAGGGGGGTGCTGATAAATACGTGGACAATGCTTGGTCTCTGCTTGGGTAGGTGAGGATGGGTGCTTGCATGGCTTCTGTATGTTTGGCTATGTGCTTGGGTTTTGAGCTCCATGTTCAATCAATCAATCAGGGAATTTGTATAGTGCGCTACTCACCCGTTAGGGTCTCAAGGCGCTGGGGGGTGGTTGCTACTGCTCAAACTGCCAGGTCTTGAGTTGCTTCCTGAAGGCGAGATGGTCCTGTGTCAGCCGGAGGTGGGTGGGGAGGGAGTTCCATGTCTTGGCTGCCAGGTAGGAGAAGGATCTTCCGCCGGTGGTCGCTTTGCGGACACGTGGGACGGTGGCAAGGGCGAGGCTAGCGGAGCAGAGCTGGCGGGTTGGTGTGCTGAAAGTGAGGCGGTTGTTGCAGTACCTGGGGCCCGCGTCATGAAGAGCTTTGTGTGCGTGGGTGAGAAGTCGGATTGTGATTCTCTTGCTGACGGGGAGCCAGTGCAGATTATTCAGATGGGCGGAGATGTGGCTGTGGCGGGGGACGTCCAGGATGAGTCTTGCCAAGGCGTTCTGTATGCGCTGTAGTCTATTCTGGAGCTTGACTGTGGTTCCTGCGTGGAGGGTGTTTCTGTAGTCCAGGCGACTGGTGACGAGGGCCTGGGTGACCGTCTTCCTGGTTGCGGTGGGGATCCATCGGAAGATTTTACGGAGCATGCGCAGGGTGTTGAAGCAGGACGATGAGACGGCGTTGATTTGCTTGGTCATCGTGAGGGAGGAGTCCAGGATGAATCCCAGGTTGCGTGCGCGGTCTGTGGGTTTGGGGGCAGTGCCCAGGGCAGGTGGCCACCAGGAGTCGTTCCAGGCCGAGGGGGACGGTCCCAGGATGAGGACTTCCGTCTTGTCTGAATTCAGTTTCAGGCGGCTGAGCTTCATCCATTACGCCACGCCCTTCATTCCTTCCTGGAGGCTGGCTCTGGCGGTGTCCAGGTCGTTGGTGAGGGAGAGGATCAGCTGTGTGTCGTCGGCGTAGGAGATGATGTTGAGGTTGTGTTTTCGTGCGATGGCCGCGAGGGGGCTCATGTAGATGTTGAAGAGGGTGGGGCTGAGCGAGGATCCTTGTGGGACGCCGCAGATGACTTCGGTAGCCGCGGACCGGAACGGGAGGAGGCGGACTCTCTGGGTTCTACCGGCGAGGAACAAGATGATCCATTCCAAGGCCGCACCTTGGATTCCGGTGTTGCTGAGGCGTCGTATCAGGGTGCGGTGGCATACTGTGTTGAAGGCTGCTGAGAGATCCAGGAGGATGAGTGCGGTGGTTCCCCGTTGTCGAGCATAGACCTGATGTCGTCGGTGGCTGCGATGAGGGCGGTCTCGGTGCTGTGGTTTGCTCTGAATCCGGACTGTGATGGGTCCAGGGATCCGTTAGTCTCGAGGAAGGCGGAGAGTTTGTTGGTTGACAGTCTTCTCGATGACTTTGGCGGGAAACGGGAGGAGCGAGATGGGTCGAAAGTTCTTGAGGTCCGTGGGGTCCGCGGTGGGTTTTTTCAGGAGGGCGCTGACTTCGGTGTGCTTCCATCTCTCCGGGAAGGTGGCTGATGCGAAGGAGCTGTTGATGACATCGCGGAGTTGGGGTGCGATGATGGAGTCGGCTTTGTTAAAGATGTGGTGTGGGCATGGGTCGGTGGGGGAGCTGGAGTGGATGGTGCTCATTGTGCGGGCAGTGTCTTCGGTGCTGACCGGGTTCCAGGTGCAGAGGGTGGCGGTTGGGTGCGCTGGTTCGATGGTCGGGTGGTTGGTCTGTGCGCCGAAGCTGTCGTGTATGTCGACGATCTTGCGATGAAAGAACGAGTCGAGTGAGTCACAGAGGTTTTGCGAGGGTGTGATGTCGTTGTTGCAGGCGCTGGGGTTGGAGAGCTCTTTAACGATGCTGAAGAGTTCCTTGCTGTTGTGGGTGTTGTTGTCCAGGCGCTGTATGTACGTAGTTCTCTTGGTGGTGCGGATCAGTTGGTGGTGCTTGCAGGTGGCGTTCTTTAGGGCTGTCATGTTCTCTGTTGTTTGGTCCTGGCGCCAGGTTTTCTCCAGGGAGTGGCAGGTTTTCTTAGAGTTTATGAGGTCGTCTGTGAACCATGAGGCTTTCTTGCTGTGGGGTCTGCTGGGAGCTTTCTTCAGTGGTGCGAGTTCGTCGGCGCAGTCGGTGAGCCATTGTGCGAGGTTGCGGGCTGCTTCGTTGGGGTCCGTCGTGATGGTGGGAGGGTTCTGGCTGAGGGAGGTGGTGAGATGGTTGGTGGTAATCTTGCTCCAGCTTCTGTGGGGGGCCTGTTGTGGGTGGTGGTGGGTCGTGGCTTTCTTGAAGGAGAAGTGGACGCAGCTGTGGTATGTCCAGTGGAGTCCGGTGGAGTGGCTGAAGGAGATGTGCTTGCTGGAGGAGAAGACAGGGTCAAGCGTGTGGCCGGCGTAGTGGGTGGGGGTGTTCACCAGTTGCTTGAGTCCGAGGTTGGCGAGGTTGTCCACCCTGGTGGTGTTGCTGTCATTGTTGTTCTCCAGGTGGAAGTTGAGGTCTCCTAGGAGGATGTAGTCTGGGGAGGTGAGGGCGTGCGGGCTTACGAAGTCTGCGATGGTTTCGCTGAATTGAGTGCGTGGTCCCGGGGGTCTCTAGATTAGGGTGCCTCTGAGGGTGGTCCTGGGGTCAGTGTGTATCTGGAAGTGTAGGTGTTCGGCGGCTGTGAGGGTGTCTTCTGAGTTGGTCGTGATGCGGATGGTGTTTCTGTGGACGATGGCGATGCCCCCTCCTGTTTGGTTGACGCGGTCCCTCCGGGTGATCTTGTATCCGTCCGGGATGGCTATGGTGATGTCGGGGGCTGAGGAGGCCTTCATCCAGGTTTCCGTGAGGAAGGCGACGTCCGGTGCTGTTGTGTCTAGGAGGTTCCAGAGTTCGACTGCGTGCCTGTGGACGGAGCGGGTGTTGAGCAGGATGCACTTGAGGTGATTCTTGCTGGTGGTATGCTTGGTGGGTGCTGGCCTGGGGTGAATGCAGGTGAATTTGCAATCTTGGCAGGTGAAGAGTCCGTGGGTGCGCTTCGGTTTGGCCAGGTAGCAGGCGGGGTTCCGGCCGGTGTTGAGTGCGTGGAGGGTGACGGCATTGTATGTTCGTCGGGTGCGTTGGCATCGTCGGGATCCAGGGTTCCTGGCGCTGGGCGCGGTCCAGGCGCGGACGGGCGCAGACAGGCAGGGCCTGCGTTTGGCGCGCCTTCCGCGCACAATCGGCGCGCCCGCTGCGCGTGAACGCTGCACGTATGTGCGGACTCTGCCATAAATGGAGAGTGGGAGGTGGAGGGAGGGATGAGCAGCTGGGAGGCGGGAGCGGGCTGGCGAATGGGAAGGGTCCAGAGGAGAGAGGGGGCGGGGCCGCAGGGGAGCAGCGGCGGGGAGCGGGGTGTAATGGCGGGAAAGCAGAAAACGGCAGAAAAACAGAAATCCCTCTATCAGGGTCACCACACAGGGGGAAAGAAACAGCAATCAGGGGTACCACACGAGCGGAGAACAACACTGCTGGCACAGAGAAGGAACAGGAAAAAACGGAGCCACAGGGGTCACGGCCTCAGGGTGGCGGCGAGCGGGCGGTGGGAGCAGGGAGACCGGGTGCAATCAGGAGGAGCCACGCGGCGGGTGGGGCGACCATCTCTGACGAGGTCAGGTCAGGTCACCGCTCCCCGTCGCGTGGAAGCGCCTTAAGTGTCCAGTGGGATGGAGGAGCAGCTGGGAGGCGGGAGCGGGGTGGCGAATGGGAAGGGGAGAGGGTCCAGAGGAAAGAGGGAGCGGGGCCGCAGGGGAGCAGCGGCAGGGAGCGGGGAGTGGGGTGTAACGGAGGGAAAGTGGGAAACGGCAGAAAAACAGAAATCACTCTATCAGGGTCACCACACGGGGGGAAAGAAACAGCAATCAGGGGTACCACACGAGCGGAGAACAACACTACTGGCACAGAGAAGGAACAGGAAAAAACGAAGCCACAGGGGTCACGGCCTCAGGGTGGCGGCGAGCGGGCAGTGGGAGCAGGGAGACCGGGTGCAATCAGGAGGAGCCACGCGGCGGGTGGGGCGACAGTCTCTGACGAGGTCAGGTCAGGTCACCGCTCCCCGTCGCGTGGAAGTGCCTTAAGTGTCCAGTGGGAGGGAGGAGCAGCTGGGAGGCGGGAGCGGGGCGCTGAATGGGAAGGGGAGAGGGTCCAGAGGAGAGAGGGGGCGGGGACGCAGGGGAGCAGCGGCAGGGAGCGGGGTGTAACGGCGGGAAAGCGGGAAACGGCAGAATAACAGAAATCACTCTATCAGGGTCAGGGTCACCACACAGGTGGAAAGAAACCGCAATCAGGGGTACCACACAAGCGGAGAACAACACTGCTGGCACAGAGAAGGAACAGGAAAAAACGGAGCTACAGGGGTCACGGTCTCAGGGTGGCGGCGAGCGGGCGGTGGGAGCAGGGAGACCTGGTGCAATCAGGAGGAGCCACGCGGCGGGTGGGGCGACCGTCTCTAACGAGGTCAGGTCAGGTTGACGTGTGTCTCCTTGTGGGTGTTTGAGGGGGTACCTTATCCAGAAGGGTGCCTGTTGGGGGGTGGATGGATGCTAGTTCTTTATTGAGAGCTCAGGACCTGCTACGTAGCACAATAAGGTTTGGTGGAACATGTGCACTGAGGTGTATGGGAGACCGCAGAGCTGCTGCCCAGACATGGGAGAATGGGCACAGGTGCCCTGGCGGTGGGAAGCAGACAAGGAGGAATTGGTAAGGGTAAACGTGTTGCTGGAGGCTACCTTAATGGTGCACCTGACAGAGAAGGAGTGACCAATTCTTGGGAGGACAATACTGGAACCAGATGAGGAGGAGCAGCATTGTGTGCTTGATGGAGGAGGCTGGACAATGGTGATTTGTAAAAGGGTAACAAGAGGTATATGACTCTGAAGAAACCAGCTGGGCATTTAATAGGAAATTTGCAGGGAGTATGGTCATTAAGGATTTGGAGGTGAAATAATGTGTCCTGACAGGGCCGGCATTAGCTTTGGTGATTACCAGTGAGGCAATCTTTGCTGGCACCCCCCCATGACTTCCTTCCCCATGGATCCCCTCACTAGCACCCTTCGTCGCTGCACCTCATCTCTTCCTAGCCCACTCTCACAATTAATTAATTTACTTTATAGTGTTACGCATCCCAATGTAGGGCGTCAGAGTGCTTTACATCAAACACATATTATACAAAGACAATGATCCTTACAATTCTGTAAATCAATGCAGAATAAATGTTACATAAAACAATCGTGCCTATAAGGTGTAGGAGTTACATGCCATCCATACTGGTAGGCATTATATGTTAGGAGTGCTTGTTGTGGCAAAACACAACTGCAGTATTTAAAACATAACACAGTGATTGAGGTTGCCTACACTAATAAGAATTTATTATTGCTCAAGGAAACCTTTTATGCGACTTTCAAATAACTACAGATTGATACTAAACAAGCAATAGCCTGAACATATGCCTTGCAGTTTGCATGCAGCTCACTGTGCCCTTTTAAATGGACTGTAACTTATGATCTGCACATAGCAAATGAATCTCTGTGAAAAAGGCAGTAACTCACTGAGCTATCTACATATAAAACACATTTGTGATCTGCACGTTACACGTTGTGCTTTTCAATAGGCACATTTACCTTGTGTGCTACTTAATGATGTTTCAGATCTGTGACTACACAAAACCCAGATTTATCCAGCAAGTACAACACTTTATGATTTCCAGACAGAAGGATGTGGAAGCTGCCATGTTGTTTAGTCTAGTGTATCAGTTCAGCAGAAACTATGCAAATCAACACAGATACTTAAAATGAATAGATAACATTGCAAATCCATGTACAGAAAGTAAAACGGGATCATAACCCGGCGGTGACCTCTACAGTTGTGTGAAGAGCTGGAGAGGGCATGTGGCACGGGTACAAGGGTGCCCAGTACTGCACCGGGTGTTTTGCATGGTATGAAAAACAAAAAAACAGGAACATAGAATTCCAAATTTGCATTTGTCACTCAGCAGTGTGCTGTCAAATAGTGCAGGTCTTGGCACTGCCTCTGCGCGTTGAACCCAGGTGGGTGATGCTTAGTCACCAATGTTTTTCCAAGCCTCTATGCTGCGATATGCATCCTATGTATAGATAATTGGGCTTGCAATAGCATTGATGAGTTTCCCACAATTTGCACGAATTGCATTACGAACCTTTAAGAAGGATCCACCAAGGGTCAGCATGCTAAGGGATGGCTGCGCCTTGGACTGCACGATCTTACAAGTCACTCCTGACTGACAGTTGTAGATTTGAGATGGTGTGAGCTTTTTCGTCTCAGTTTACCACCACTCTTCCTCCGTCATCAAGCCGCAGGGCCGCTTCCGCGGTTTGTGGGGCCCTAGACAGACTGGAAATATGGGAGGCCCTTCTAATTTGCATGCAACGTGATATGCAAAATAATGTCATTCATTAATTGTTAATCCCCTGGCATTGTTGAAGAGACTTTCCAAAAAGCAACTTTCTTGATGAAGCTATCAATAAAACAATTAAACATAAATAATAATCCTGATAAAATAAGTACATCCATTTTAAAACTGTATGAAGTGAAAACACATTTTACAAATTGGGTGGAAAAGCTTAGATCAGGTTTCTATAACACGTATATCTTTATTCCAATGTTAAAACGAGTTTTCCGGGTTCGTACGTTATTATGTATTTTTGGGCCTTTATATACTGCAAACCTAACAGAAGGACACAGTCAACATGTGTTAGGAGCAAGAGCTGGTTTCTGCACTGTTACTGCATCATGGCGTAATGTTCTTCAGGGAAGTGAGTATTTAGCTGCAACCTAAATAGGAACTAGGTTGGTGCTGTCTAGAGGGACACAGGAAAATTGCTCTAAATACTTGGTGCACAGATGAAGACTGTCTTTGTTTCTTTTTCCCCGTACTGAAGGTGTCCTGACTGTGAGTGTGCTGAGAGCCACACAAAATGGTAAGCTTCTTATCCAAGTAATCATGGCTGCCACTCATGATGTATCTGTTGATGATGGACCTGGTTTTGAAGGTGGTGCTGGCTGGCATGGGGAGCCTCTGATGTTCCATGGGTGGGATGATGTGGCCCTATTTCTTCAGGCCCCAATGAGGCGTGCTGTAGTTTGCAGGAAGCCCCTAACCGTTGTTGGCTTACCAGATACACAGTGCAAGGTAAAGTGTGTGGTACAGACGATATTTGATGAGGAAAGATATGAAAGTAAACAAAACAGTTGATGATAGCTTGACGTCTACTGAAGGCATCTCTCAAGTGACTATAAAGTTAAGCAATGAGATCTAGTGAGATATATGTAAGACAATTGATACAGATGAGACCCAGGAAAATGGCAGCAGTGTACTGTAAAATCAAAGCGTTACTATTTAGGATTTCCTCTGACAATGATTCATATCCTGGAATTTTCTATCCCAAACTTACATTGTTACATGTGAAACTTCTAAAACTTAATGATATGTAAACTACAAGTTTTTAATGACATGTGGCCTTAGCCATGGCTTAAAGACCTATAGCACCACCACCTCCCCCCGCAGCCTTTAAACCCGCTTCTCCACTGTGCTACAAGATGTGCATCTCTTTGTGCAGCAGCGGCAGCAGATGTGAAGAGGCATCAACAATCTTGTGGGTGTAATAGTCTTGCACTCTTTCCATAGAGGGGCTGAAGGAGCCTGGAATGCTGGCTTCAGAGGTCTTTAGTAGTTCTTTCATTGGTTCAGAGGATGTAATGTACTTGAATTACCGGTGAAACTGTCTCTGGAAGCCACAAATACAGGTGACATCATTCTACTTAGCATTACTCATTTCATAAACGTGGGAAAGATGGAAGGCTTGAGTTAGCTATGCTGAGATTCAAACCTCTGACATGCATGTTTAAACTTATAAACTCCGCTAACTGCTCATTGTTAGAATTTGAAAGTCTTCACTCCTTAATGGAGTGAACTTTCCTTGAACAATGACATGTTGCATGCGCTATATATGGGATCAAACCTATGTCACTATGCATTGTCTAATTGCACAATACTACTAAGAAGCACATTCTCCCTGCAGACATATGGGATCCCTGCAAATGTAAATAGTGTTGCAACACTGTTGTTGACTTGCAGCAACATGGGGGTGACTGTTGGCCAGCAGCACTAAGTTTCACTGTTTTCCAGTATACTTAGTGCTGTTGGTTGAATCCACAGGACTGGTTGAAAGTGAACTTTTTGGGATTCGTTCTAGTATAGAATGTATATGAAAGCTGCAGAGTGGGGGAGCTATGTCAACCTTTGTGAAGTTTATGTTGGGAAGCTATAGAGTTAAGACATTTATGTTCATCTGCATAGGGCAATATAGATGCACTCCAGGCTTTAAAACTACAGTTTGCAGTGTTGCAACACTGTAGCACTATGAACATAAAGCATGAACAGGGATGTAATGCTGCAATCTAACTTGCAAACCGCATCACAGTGAACTTATAAAGTTTTATGCTCAGAGCAGTAGTGCTACAATCCAAACCAGGTAAGCTGCAGCACTATGAACACATAAGGATTTATGCACAAGACAGTACTTCTGCAGTCTGGAGTTCGGAGGCTTCAGCATTATAAACTGATATGAATTTATGCGCAGGACAATAGTGCTGCAGTCTGTAATAGCTTCAGCATTATGAACTGATATGTCCTAATCAGACCCCCCTGGATAATGTGGTATATATTTGCAAATGTTGGAGTACAAATATGGAAATTTTGCGGCACAAAAATATAAATTATGTGGCACTATTGAGGCACTTTATTTTACTCATAATTATTCTTTTTCAGCCTTAAATCAAGGGAAACTGTTTTAGCAGAGTACTCCACTTTGAAAAAGGCATGTTTACAGTATCAGAGTGTGTTTGTTTGCTATATTCTCCTTTGTGGTAACATTTTGGAACATAGGTTAAGCCAAACACAATAGCGCAGAATTGCTGATCAATTTGCAGCCTCTGTGGAAGGGAGTCCTGACCCCCAAGGGCAGTCCCAAAGGTCTTGGACCCTTAACTGGAGTCAGAGTGTACTTCTCCCTGCTGACCTGAGGGTTTCATCAGATCCGAGGCAGATCGATGCAGAGCCACACATCACAGCAGCGTGTGGCTCCTCATTGGCAGCTTCACCGGATCTGACACAGAACCTCATATCTCAGTACCCCACAGCTCCTGATTGGCGACTTCTCCGGGTCCAATGCACAGGGATGCAGAGACTCGCATCGCAGGAGTGCGTATTACCTAATTGATCAGTGGCTTCAATGGATCACAGCACCAAAAACAGAAGGTACAACTTCCAGCAGGCCGTCCTGGTCCTGTATCTGACCCGCGCTTCATTGTGAACGGAGCATGCCCTATGCACACTACAATATGAGTCAAAACATGGGTTTGTATATTATATAATCACAGTGCATTCGTAATACAATTGCCAAGAAAATAGAAAACACAGTTCGTTCAGATTGAAGAACTTTTTGTTTAATGGTTCTTCGTACACCAGCCTACTTGTGTTTCGTCGCAAACGGAATGTGATTCCTGCGACTCCTCAGGGCTTTCGGATATGAGAGGTATCGTTGAAGGTCGCAAAGCCGGTGATAACTCCGACCCGGCTTCGCTCAGGACCGGGTGTATATGTAGACTGTTCATGTCTGGGGCCTGTAAGTTTCGGGTGTAATGACCTGGTGTATTTTTAATCTTATGGTAGCGATCCACCAACGTAGTAAGATCCTGTGATATGTGGTAGGGATAAAATAGGTCCTCCACGGCGGTCCTTTATAGTTTCGTAAGGATCTGTAGCAGGCTGATTCTTTTTTTGAGACACGTGGAACGAGCCTGTTCCCGTGTCCTAGGAAGCCTGGGTAGCCGGGACTTGCTGTCTCCTCAGCGCGGCAGCTTCTGACGGGTGGGTCGATCGTGTTCCTGGTAGTGAACTACAGATCGATGCAGAGCCACACATCACGATACAAAAGGGGATGATGGACGGAGCGTTTGAGCAAATCAAACACTCACCCCCAGTCAACTGATCTGGGCTTAATCCATCACCATTCTTTAGCCCACTCAGCCACCCCAGTTCAGACATGGCCATATGCAAATCAGTCTGACCCTGTGCCTCATGGGAACAGTCCAGCCCGAACTGCCAAGTCATGTCTTTCCTGGACCGGAAACAAGCATCCTGGGACCGGTTTCGGATTCATAATCCTCATCAGCCAGGCTATCTTGAATCCAGTGGCCAAGTGAGCAAGGGACTCACGTCTGAGCATACCCTGCCAACTTAGGGCGAACAAAGCGATACAAAAGGGGATGATGGACGGAGCCTCACATCACAGCAGCGTGTGGCTCCTCATTGGCAGCTTCACCGGATATGACACAGAACCTCATATCTCAGTACCCCACAGCTCCTGATCGGCGACTTCTCCGGGTCCAATGCACAGGGATGCAGAGACTCGCATCGCAGCAGTGCGTATTCCCTAATTGATCAGTGGCTTCAATGGATCACAGCAAAAACAGAAGGTACAACTTCCAGCAGGCCGTCCTGGTCCTGTATCTGACCCGCGCTTCATCGTGGTCGGCCTGAACTTGTGACTGTGTCCCGGTCTAGCGTGACCATATTCCTGCAATGGTGCTATTTTTACATAAAACTTTACAGGTTCATAACTCTAGTTCTAATGATTGGTTTTATTTTGTTTTGATGTTATTTCATTTATTAAAATATTCTCTACTTTTTCTAAACTGTTTGGAATTGGTCTTGTGTTGTATAATCGCCTTATTACAGTTTTCGTTCTGCGTAAATACTTTACACATTGCCTCTAAGTTAAGCCTGACTGCTTTTCGCCAAGCTACCAGAGGGGTACTGTAGGAAGCTGGCTCCGTATATGCTATACCAAAATGAGGTATAGTGTGCACAGAGTCCAGAGGAACCTCAAAGGTAGGCAGAGGTAAAAGTAGATAGCACCTTACTCTCAATTTGTGGGAAACAACCATTACAACGCAGTCATTACAACGCACTACATTTACAACACAGCCATTACAATGCAACTGCCTTTAGATCAAATGCCATTACAATGCAGCCATTACAACACGTCACTATAACGCATGCCATTACAACACATTATAAGGTAAGTAATAGAGAATAGTAACTTTTACCCAGTGCTTAATTTGTGCCGGTGCTTTCCGGTGCTTAGCACCGGCACTTATTTCCCGAGGCCGGGTCTACACTTTAGTCAAATCCACAGTCAGCATAAGTAATAATTAGCTGTGCATTCTCAGAGCAGGTGCCGCCATTCCAGTCTCTCCCCATCCCCGTGAAGAGATGATATTACACATGAATGCATGTGTGCGTGAAATATTTCAAATTGGAGGCAGCTGCTCTGCTGCCCGCCTTATGTCAGCCACATACATTACCGCCAGAAAATGAAACTGCCTCGGCCTCGGACACCCCATTTTCATGTTGCAGCTATTCATTGGTCGCGCGCTAGCGTAATACACTACCAATAAACGATTGCAAAATGTAATATTAGCCTGGCCCTGTGACTCCTTGGCGAATCATGAAGTTTTTGCCCCGAATTGGACCAATGAATAGCTGTTTTCACCCGCGGTCCGCCCATCACACTGCGCAGCTGCAGGTTTCGTCATTATCCCAGGACAGAAGCAATCAGCGTGTGGTGCAGCAGACCTGCTCCCTCACAGATTAATTAGCACTAAAAAGGCTGTCCCGGCGTTCTGGTAAGTATTGTCTTTGCCAGCGTTATATTTGAGTACAATTTAAATTTTAAAATGTATGATCATGCTAAATCACGTTTTATCGTGTGGGGCACTTGGCTGCAGCTCTTTCTGTACAAGTGCTTGCTTTTAACTTTTGCAGCAAAATCTTTTTTTTTAAAGTTAAACAGCCGTGGGCCTCACACGAGAAAACTTTATTGCATGTTAAGCAATGTGAATGCTTGTAGACAAATGTAACAGTGAACTCTAGTACACAGCTGATGGCAGAAAAGCAAGACTATCTGAATGTGTCAATTTGCCTCGAGTTGCACGTTCAAGAAATCTTTTTTTCTGTAATCTGCTGTGTGCCAGTGTTCAGTGTTATATGCAAAGCATTCAAATGGCTGATTATGCTAACAACCATCAGCACGAATTAAGTACTGTGAGTGGAGTAATCTGAACAGAAATACAACAGTGATGCTAAAACCATGTCTGCCCTACTGATGCTAGAGGGGTACTATTTAACAGGTATATGTGGGTAGCGACGCGTGTGTGCGTATGGAAGTGATGCCACAGTAATGTGTGTAGAAGTTAGCTCAGTAGATTAATGCACCCATTGTTGCTGGCTTAGTGCAACCGGAAGAGCACAGGGTTGGATTCCAACAGATGCACTAAGCTGTTCATCCTTCCTTCTGTTATTAGCGCCTTGAGTGTGGTGCAAGCTGCAGTGACCTCCCAACGGGAGCCCCGGCACTTATTTTTTTTTTTACAAATTAAGCACTGCTTTTACCCTACACTATCCAACACTTACCCTACTGTTGCACTCACAGGAGTGTGAATAGTAATTTTCACCCCTACACTATCCAACACTTACCCTACTGTTGCACTCACTGGAGTGGGAATAGTAATTTTTATCCCTGCACTATCCAACACCTACCCTACTGTAGAACTCACTGGAGTGGGATTCATAATTTTTACCCCTACACTATCAAACACGTACCCTACTGTTGCCCAAAATGTATTATGCGTTGTAATTGTATGCGTTGTAATGGAATGCGTTGTAAATGTAGTTTCTAAAAAGGCGTGGTGATGGTATGCATTGTAAAATCATGTGTTGTAGTGGATGTTGCGATGTAAAAACCGTGTTGGAAAGGCATGTGTTGTAAATGTTTGCGTTGTAACGTGTCCTATTCCAATTTGTGGTAGTGTGGGTGAGTAGTAAGGCTTTATCAGAGGGTAGTCTTAAGCATTTGTTATACACACTCAGGCAGCAAATGATGTCACACACTCAAAGACTGAACTCAGATCAATTTGTTTGTATCAAAAATATTATTTAGTTATTTTATTTCTAGAACCACGCCAAGCCTGATGCAGGTAAGTGAAATAATGCTTTGCAAAACCTAATGCAGTGTTTTACAGTTGAATGCAGGTTCAAATGCAGTTGGTTGAATTACTGGGAAGTCAACAGTTCGGAATTACTTTTTGGTAACTTTACATATTACTATGTATATGCCTTGATATCACAGTGAGACATCTCCTAGACAAAAGGTAAGTAATTCACTTTTAGTACATATGTAGTTTTTCAATGTGCCATACAAACCAACTCCACACTTAGAACAATTTTCAAGAAAAGCAGGCAATGCCATCCTATGGGCGGAAATAAAGTTAACAGTTTGCTGGTAAGCACTTATTTGTGGGAGTTGGTATTATGGGGAAAGAACCAGGGTTCCCCCAGGGTCAACGATGCACACTTGAAACACTCTCAGCAGCACTAGGGCGGCCGGGTGCAGAGTGCTAAGGCCCAATGTTATCCAATGGGGGATAGTGGGGTCTCCAGTTGGTGGCTGCTCACGAGCAGGTCAAAAGGTTGTGGGTCCAAAGATCCTGATGTTAGGCTCAAGGCAAAGGTGGATCCAAGTTACCACCCGAGTACACCTGCAGTGGGGCAGGTGCGGCTGGGTGCAGGGTGCTCTTTTGGTGTCGGGTGCCCTTTTAATTATAATGGGGATTCTCCGGTTGCAACAAAGACTGCAGGCTTGGGGATGAAGATCTTCTGGAGGTAACCACCGATTGGAGTGGTAAGTTAGGATGCCTGGGGATGCTGGGACATGGTCGGTTGGGCCATCCAAGGCTGTGGGACGTCGGGTGCAGAGGTGTCTTTAGGCGTCAGAGTTTCTTACAAGCTCCAGTCGCGGTGGGGGGGGGAATCCTCCAGAAAGGGGCTGCATGCGCCATTTGGAGATTTGAGGCAGGTAGAAAATCCCAGGTCTCAGGTCAAGATTGCCGGGGAGACCTCCTCGTGGTGTTGGGCCACTCAGACAATGAGCATTCAGGGGAAGACTCGCGGTTTTGGCCGGGGCCAGAGTCTCTGGGTAAGCAAATCCTGTGCTCACAGGAGACAAAACAGGTAAGTAAAGGTTGGGACTAATGGATCCCTTCCTTGGGGTGGGTGCACCCCCTATTATTCTACCTTCCAGTGGGAGGGACAGATGCCTCACTCTGGTTGGCTGGGTACCCCTATCTGCAAGATGGCAGGAACTGAGATTATTGTGTTTTTATCTAGGAACCTAAACGATATTTCTATTTTATGCCCTTGTACGGTTATAATAAATAATATCCCTATAAAGGCATAAGAATCATATCCATATTTAGTCGTAGCCCATGCAGTCACATTAAGCAAGGCTACTTCCCCGGACTCCTAGAAAGCACAACGAGTTCTCTAAACAAACCAAACCTCCAGCAACCTGGGAAATCCCCATTGCTTTTGTTTTGATTTCGTCCTAGAACTCCTGTGAAGCACTGTAAGAACGGCCAGTTCTTAGTCACATCTTTATTGACGTCTTATGTCCAACCTTACGTCAAAACCCGGCCCCTTTCAGGTATAAATATAGCAACGTTGCCTTAAGCAAACACACGGTGGTGGTTTTGGAGCAGAGCAGCTATCTACTTGCCCGAGAGCCCAGCTGATGCGAGAGCCCACGGACGCTGCCCCTCCCCTTTGACGCACTGAGAGAGACGCTGTCTTTTCTCCTGCAGAGAAATCCAGCTCCGGTGTTTCCAGATACCTTCGCGGGTTACTGGGATATCGAGTCCTGAGAGAGAGATACCAGACCTCCTGCTTTCTATTACCCAGGTACAGAGCTGACTAAACCCTTAAAGAGAATTCTTGAGTCAGATTCTTGGCAAAACAAACTTAACTTAAACTGCTACTTACTTACTCCTTCCCACGTATTAGGCTTAGGTCAGGTACACCGGGGTAGGCGTATTTAGAAGCACCAGTTGAGTACGTTAGTCAATGTATATATGTATGTATATATTTTATCTATTTTAAAGTATCATACGGCTAAGAAACCATATCAATGCTTTTACAGTATTATTTTATAATCCTCCTTTTACTGTACGCACTTTACTTTACTATGAGTATTGCAATTGTGGCAGTTCATTTCTCTTGCATGAGAAAGAAGACTGCTCAATAAATTACACCTTTTATTGAAAACGCCCGTCTCTCTTTTCTCTGCACTCTGGTGAAACTAAGTATACACACTTGATTGAGTGAAATAGCTGTCTATTGTTTTCACACGACTCTAGAGATACACTCTTATTCTGAGGGAGCAAAGTTGTCATGTTTTATGGTTGTCAGAAGCTAATCCCTTCTTGTCTATCCAGGGAGGTTAAACTCCTCCTCGTTTATTCGAGAAAGTTTCTAGTGACCTCTGAGCTAGCTGGCAGACCATAAGTCTAATATAGTCAGTAGTCTCCCCTCGCCTACTCCACCTAGTCACCTCGCCTACTCCACCTGAGGGGTGGGGTTGGCAAAGGTGTGCACACCTCCCTTCCTCACTTGGTTTCCCCACCGATTCTTCCACCCAAAGTGGGGATCAGAACCAGTGGGGGCCAGTTGCTGGAAGCAGCAACGGCCTGGGGTAGATCAAAAAGGCGGCTAGCCTTTGAAGCTTTCCCTTTGTGGGCGCTTTCCATCTTGGGGGAGGAGGCTTCGCACCTCGTCCCAGGATGTGCATTGTTTTAGACCCCCCAGAGCAGCAGGCTCTTGACCCAGGGTTCCAGAAACATGTCTGATGGTGGCAGCTGGCTAACAGCCACTCAGTCAGGACACTAGTGTTTTTCAGGGAGCATCTCTAAGATGTCCTCTGAGTGCATTTTTCATTAAATCCCACAATGGCATCAAGTGTGGGTTTAATGTGATGAGAAGTATGGTACCAAACTTCCCAGTTTTCAGTAAAGCCATCATGGTACTATGGAGTTCGTAAGGATAAACTCCCAGAACCATATACTCTTAATAGCAGTACTGCATTTACAAAATCTAATAATTGGTTTAGACACTGTAGGGGTACATGGCTCATGCACCTGTACCCTCAACACTGGTATATTGGACCCACCTATAGGGGTGGCTGACCTATGCCAGGGCAGTGGGTTGTAGGCATGGCACACAGGGATGTGTGCCATGTCGACTGTTCACTTTGATCTGCACCAAAAACACGTAGCCTAATGGCAGTGTGTGTGCGTGCAAAGGTACAGGGCCTCTAAGGGTGGCACAATAAGTCCTGCAGCCCTTAGAGGTTTTCCCTGACCACAGTGCCTTTTGTACTTAGGGTACCT
Source organism: Lissotriton helveticus (assembly GCF_964261635.1). Lineage (NCBI taxonomy): Eukaryota > Metazoa > Chordata > Amphibia > Caudata > Salamandridae > Lissotriton > Lissotriton helveticus. Next base: position 643,018,447 of record NC_136068.1, read on the forward strand.
TTTAAAAGGGACTGACATGTGGTCATAGAGTACCAATTGGGTTTTGTCTTAATGAGCTACACAAATGCAGAGGCACAAAAAGAAGTCCATTGCAGTACAATTGGCTTTAGCCACTAAGGTAAGCAAGAAGTCCATAAAGCGACCTTGATGTTTCATTGTGTATCCTTTATTACAATTCAAGTACAATTTTCATATCATCCGAAACATTTTGAACTAATGTGTAAAAAATGAGACGTCTTATGCTTGAAGGTTTATCAAGACTTACGAGCACATACTTTGTACTGCAATGGACTTTTTTTATCCTCTGCATTTGTGTAGCTCATTGTTAAACCCCAAGAGGGATTTTCCATCTTGGGAGTTGATTTGGCCTCCTATGAGCAGAGGGAGACTTTATGCCTGGAGAGCACAATAGTTTACTTACATCTCTGGGGTAATTACTTTCTGACAGACAAATAGGGATGGTTGTGCATATGTAAAGTGCCATTTCTGCTTTGTTGTTTTTTGTGTATTGATTTTGGTTTTCGTCTTAATGCAGTTTTAGGTAAAGAACATAGGCCCCGGGTACCTGTTTGGCAGGAACCCAGGGCACACTCAGTCAAAGTACATCAGCAGTTTGGAAAAAAGTGGGAGCAACCATGCAAAAGGTGGGCACTTTCTTACAGGTGCGTACAGGTTTAGTTTATTTAGTGACTTTTGTGGTTCACCTTGTCATGGATTGTGGTTATTCTCTGAAGTTGGTTTCCACTGAAGAACCGGGTTATTTAGAACCCGGCGGCGCCAGGGGCACGCCCAAAGTCTTCGGGTTCACCTGTCTTAGAATACAGAGACACGGGACTCTTCGTGGTGACGTCAAAGATCGAATATATTGACTGCCGCCAGTAACAGAAGTCCTAGAAATCATCACGGTATGAGTTCTCAGGAGACTGCTCTCTTTTACAAAGCAGGTCATCCCTTTTTATGCCAAAAATCACATTCCAGACAAACACCTGATATTTACGAACTGCCCAATCACATGTATCCACACCAAAAAGTATCGCATGACGGTAAAACCCACTTTTCAGTTGTCCGGCCCATGATCAATCATCGGACATACCCAACATTCTTCTCTAGACAGGCCGAACAAACCCATAAAAAAAGAGGCCGCAACCCATATCATAAATAGACCATAAAGAAAGAAACAGAAACAGGTAAGAGTAGGATAAGGCATATTTGTGTGTAGTAAAACTTTACGATGTCCTGCGCTCTGATTTTAGTCTTAATCAGCTAGCGGGTAAGAACTGGCTCAGCAAGGTCGTCTTCAGGCAACGAGGTCAGTTCACTTCGGGTCATGTAGAAGTCAGCACAAACCCCAGCTTAAGGACACGCGTCTTAAAGACCCAGTCAGCCCCAGTCATCGGCCTATGTGAGGGCAACCACAAAATGGCTGCCTTACACAGAATAAAAACTATGGTTCGGAACGGAATCTGCAAATACACTGTGAATCCTTGTGTGTAACATGGTGAAAACACTCGTACTTGCCAAACTCATTAGTTACGGTTCCTTGTTACCAAAATCGTAACGGAACCATGACTTTTAAAACACGGGTTCAGAATTCACGGAACTCAGACCCTCCTTTTGCCCTTACATAGGCAATTACTCAGTCTATATCTGAGTCGATGTCAATTCTCATCAGATCACCAAGGTGCTGTTGAAGAATTATCTTGTTTCTCTGTGTATCTCTCGAGACGGGCGGTCTCCTGACACACGTAGTAGCACGAAGGCCACATATGGCAGGACCGCACTGTACACAAAGACAACATGAGAAAAGAACCGCTAGAGCCGCACCAATGATCATCAGAAGCTTCCATCTCCAAACGGATAACAGTCCCCAAAACCATCCAGTTAACGACCAATCTCCTTAGTCCACATGTATAGACTCGGAGATCCTATGTAACTTGGCCTCGTACTAACACTGTATCCGGTCGTGTTCCATTCAACATAAGCCGATAACTCTTCCTTGGGAATCTCATATTCATAACTCCCTTCACCAAGGCTTGATTACTCAAGTTATCTCTCATGGAATGCAGAGGATAGACTTCCAGGGCATAAAAGAACATCGTCTGAAAAGCCCAAAACGACCCATTCTGACTAAACGGTAAGATCAGATAGGGAACAACTCTATCTGTAGTATGTGGCATAAGACAACACACCCAACAAATAGTTATGTTCACTACCAACAGATGTTGATGCAGTAGCTGTACGAATGTGTTATGTACAAATTCTGACCTTCTAATCTGCTCGTGTTCAGGTAAGATGTGAAAAGAATGCAAAGAAGTAGTAGTAGGAAAAGTCGTAGGTTGAGAAATGGGTGCAGAAGACACTTGAGTAGTAAAAACAATCCAACCCACCAAAGTCAACCTCATGCTAAAAACATCAGAATACATGTAATCAGAAAGTACTTGTTATGCATTATTTTACATAGTTTCATCTTAAAGTTAATTTTCTCAGCAGCTCTCTCGATCCCAAAAAACTCCATCCTCTAACTGGGCTGTTCGCGGCGGTTGGTTTTCTTCTGCTAAGGAGTGCGTCTGTCAGTCCAGGGAACGCCCTAAGACCAACCAGAACCGTCGACCTTGTGTCTACATGGCTGCAATCCCAAGTCTTTACACCGCGACCCTACAGCTGAACCCGGATGGCGGTTGGAAAAAGGAAAAAAAGGATCAAAACAGTTTTTTGGCTGGGAGAGTGCAGTTCTAAAATCAAAAAGGAATTACTTGTTCTTTATTAGTCCATTATTTCTAGGTTGTAGATTATAACAGCTTTTACCAAGCTCTGTTTGGTTTTGAAATAACAGTTCAGGCTCGGTGGTGTCCAATCTCAAAGATGAAGGCACAGCTGCTTGTAAGACATCATCGTCTTCTTTCTCAGTCCCTCTCCATACCAACTCAGCGTCGCTGTACGGTGTGAACTTTGGCAACCTTTCAGACTCGGTGTCTGCAATACCTTCGAGGATCCACTGGTCGTACGGCAGAGGTAAAGGTACCCTCTTGCAGTGTACGCCGTGGATCCAATTTTTCTTCCCAAAGACTTTTACAGATGTTCTTGTAGACAACAACACCTGATGAGGGCCCGTCCAGCGGGGCTGGTCGTTCTTGGTCCGTTGAAAATTTTTCGCGAGGACCCAGTCACCAGGATTGATGGTGTGACCCAGGTCCACAGAGGCTGGTGGCAGGTTATCGTGAACCTGTTGATGCAAGACACGCAATTTAGCCGTCAGGTCATACAAATAGTCCACCAACACAGGATAGTCAATATCACTAAATTTTGTTGGTCTTAGCACTCCCCACACATTTGCCGGTCGACCAAAAACAATTTCATACGGACTAAGTCCGATTCGGAAATGCACTGTAGTTCTAGTTGACAAAAGTGCCAACGGCAAAGCATCGGGCCATGGGAGACCAGAACTCGCCTAAATTTCGGCTAACTTCAGCTTCAAAGTGCCATTGTAACATTCCACTAATCCAGCTGATTGGGGATGATTTGCAGCATGGACTTTTTGTTTTATGCCCAAACCCTCACACACTCTCTTTGTGATCTTCCCCACGAACTCACTTCCGTTATCACTCCACACCATCCTAGGCAACCCAAACCTAGGGAAATATTCTTTGAGCAAGACTTTAGCTGTGGACGAGGCAGTATTATCTTTTAGGGGTATGCCTCTACCCATCTAGAAAAGGCACAAACAACTGCAAGGACGTATTTCAAATTGTTGCATCATTCCATGTGGATAAAATCCAATTTCAGAACCTCAAACGGATACGTCAGAGGTGACCAGCTGGAGTTCCCTTACCTGGATTATACATCAAACACACCATAAAATTCTTGACCACATTCTCCGCACATTTGGGAATCCCACCATTCTCCCACACTAGAGCCAACAACTTACAAATTTCTTTCGCACTAATGTGAGACAACCCGTGTGCCATCGTAACTACATCAAGCACATGTGCATCCGGCAACATCCATCTTTGGTGTTCTGATAACTCAACCCAACAACCAGTCAAATCCAATCTACCCGTGGTTTCTCTCCACACACTCTTCTCATTTTCAGTAGCTTCAGCCTGGATTGATTTCACACTCTCAATCGTATCTTCACACATTCTAGCTGCACCAATCCATCTCGCAGGGCCTGCAACGTACATTCGACTCATCACATTTCTCGCTGTTTCTTTCGCAACTTCATCCGCAAACGCATTACCATGACCAACAACATCCGTAACCTTCCGATGAGCACTACACTTCACAATCGCAACTTGCTACGGCAAAGTAAGTGACTCAAGAAGCTCATTCACCAACTGCCCATGTTGGATCTTAGTCCCATGCGATGTGAGAAATCCTCTTTCTTTCCACAAGCGTCCAAAACTGTGTGCTACACCAAATGCGTACTATCGGTATACGCATTTACTCTCTTTCCCTCAGATAAAGTACACACTCTCGTTAATGCAATCAACTCTGCTGCTTGCGCCGAACTATAGCTCACTTGTGCAGTTTCAACGATCGTACATAATGTCGTCACGGCATATGCCGCGGTCGTATCGCCATTTGGGACCTTGTAGCATGACCCTTCAACCCATAGTGTACCATCCGGATCCGAAAGAGGAGTATCTTTTAGATCGACTCTCCCCTTCGTTTTCTCCTCCGTTCTAAGAAAACAATCATGCTGTTCCTGACCATCTGTGTCCACAGAAATCGGCAACAATGTCGCTGGATTCAATATATTACACCGCTTGATGTGCACATGACTAGCCAAAAGCGTCAACTCATAGCCCGACAATCTCGCACTAGTAAGGTGCTGAGTCTTGGTTCTATTTAACAAAGTATCCACTGCATGTGGAACCATCACAACCAACGTGTTATCCATCACCAATCCAGCAGACTGTCGGATATAAACAGCCGCTGCTGCTGTAGCTCTTAAGCAACTTGGCAATGCTCTAGCTACTGGATCTAAAGTCGACGAGAAATACGCACATGGACGCTGCTTATCACCGAATTGTTGAATCAAAACTGACAATGCACAACCCTCTCTCTCGTTGACATAGAGTGCTTACTGTAGTCAGGAGTACCCAACACTGGAGCAGAACACAACGCATCACGCAACTCAGAAAAACGTTTCTGACAATCGTCAGACCAAGGAAGAGGGTTCGGTATATCCTTACAAGTCAATGCCAACAGAGGTTTTGCCATCAAAGAAAAGTTCGGAATCCACTGTCTACAATATGACGTGATACCCAGAAAAGCACGTACCTTCCTCTGCGTATTTGGCACAGTCATTCGAGCAATCGCTTGAATTCGTTCTGGGGTCAACTTTCTTCCCTCCTTCGACAAGAGATGACCTAAGTAGGTCACCTCTTGGCGACAATACTGCAACTTTGAAGGTGACACTTTATGATGCAAGTCAGACAAATGTCGTAACAAAGAAATAGTAGCTTCTTTACAGGTTTCCTCATCATCAGCAGCCACTAATAAATCGTCAACATACTGAATAAGAGCAGTATCAGCAGGCAATACAAGAGTATCAAGCTGAGTTTTCAAAGCCTGGCTATAAATGGAAGGACTTTCGCAATAGGCTTGAGGAGCGCGCTTGAACCAGAAGCTTCGGCCTCCTAAAGAGAAGCCAAAAATATCTCTACTCTCTTCGGCAATTGGAATACTGAAGAAAGCATTCTTCAGATCTATAACTGAAAACCAGGCAGCTGAGGCAGGAATCATAGTCAGCAAAGCAGTAATATCTGGGACAACAGGAAACTGTGGCACTACAATTTTATTAACCTCTCGAAGGCCGATCACAAACCTGTAGACAGGTGGCTGAAAAGAGTCAGTGCGCTTCAGGACAGTCAAAACGGGACTGTTACACACATTACCTCTCGTTTCTTCAATCACACCTTTCTCAATTAAATCATAAATGATTGCTAAAAGCGCTCTTTCACCATCGCTAGAAATCCTATATTGGGGAATGCGTGGCAATTTAACATTCGCTTTAAGCATTACAACGTAAGGTGGAATCTCCAAAAGACCCACATCATTAGGACCAGTAGCTCAAAGAGTATCAGGGAGGGAACGCAATTCCGGTGGAAGCCGATCTTTAGACAAATACATTGGAGAGATCACTTTCTTACCCAATGTAAGCTGTACTCCCGAAGGAGAACAATGCAATGTTGCATTCAACCTTTTCAACAAATCCAAACCCAACAAATTCTCACCACAACCTGTCATTAAAATGAGAGGTACTTCCAACTCACCAGGCCCTATAGAAATAGACAAGGGACTAGAAACTGGGTTACGAACTGGGGCGCCAGAGAATCCTACCGAGACATTCGTTAAGCCAGACAAAGGTGCGCCAGGGAGTTTAGAGTGCATGATAGAACTCTTCGCTGCACCGGTATCCAAAAGAAAAGGCGCTACCACACCTGATGTAACTACTGCAACATAAGGCCGACTCTGATCTACTGGAACCGACACTACTCCCTCTCTTTATCCATGGCTGTCCTAGCCATCATTATAGTCAGCATTCTCACTCTCAACATAATAGTCATCAGCATAGTACTGAGTCGACTGGCCAGACACAATTTTCTGTTGATCAAAACAATTCATAGACTTTTGTGGGGGAAAGGAACGTTCGTTCTGAGGAAACGCACCACGTCCTCTACCCCTAGACACTTGCTGAAAACCACCACGACCTCTCGGGCCGGTATACCACTCGCGCGCTGTCGTAAAACAGGACACTCATTTTCATAATGACCTTCCTCCCTACAATACGCACACTGATTCAAGCCCAAAGGTGGTCTTGGAGGAAAATACCCAGCTTTCTGTTGCGGTCTCTGAAACGATGGAGGTTGCTGAAACTGTGGGCGTTGCTGTAACTCTTGTTGATTTGAGCGAGGCGGATACGCCTGCTGCAAAAGAACCTTTGTCTTTAAGTCTTTTGTCTTTTTCTCTACTCTTTCTTTCTCGTCCTTATCCCTATTCTCGTAGTACTGTGCAGTCGCCAATATCTGGGCCGACAAGGAAACAGCCCAAGAACTCTCAGAATCTTTCAACTTATTACACAGTTCAGGAAGTAAGTGAAAGACAAACTTATCTACGAACAATCTTTGTCCACCTTCCGTACTCATATCCTGACCACTATGATCTATAAATGTCTCTTCAAACCTAGTGAAGAAATCAGATACACTTTCGTCCTTCTTCTGCTTGCATGCTGCTAACTTGTCCCAATTTACTCGTAACGCTGGCATCATTGTTTTCATAGGATCTATAATTCTGCCAGGTAGATCTGCCACTAGAGGCTCAGGCTTAGAACCACCAACTTGTCTAGCGTCCGCAGCAGCAATATTGGCCCATGAGTCACCTAATTCAATCGCATGATCCTCATGAGGAATCTTTGCCTATAGAGGTTGAAGTACTACATTACCCAACAGCATATCTATGTCGGCTAAATTCATGATGCATGCGTCAACTGTCTGGGACAATTCTTTGTAATAGCCAGCTGGATTCTTACGGGGATCAGATAAAGACTGCCAAAACTTCTTCTCTCTTCCATGGCACATGTACCCATACTCTCTGAAAATGAGGCAGAACAGGCGGATTAGCGTTTGCGTTCCCTTCTCTCCAAACTGGGGGAACCTCTCTCATTTGATATTGTCGTACCTTTCTCCTAACTGCGGAATCAGGCTCAAACAGTCGCTGAGAAGGGAAATAGCTCCTAAACGCAAGCACCATCGCAACCGCATCCTCAATTCCCGGACCCACTATCGTCCCTTTCGCAAACTCAGACTGGACATTTAGTAACTCTACCAGGACTGAACCCAAATCATTATCTGCCCATTCTTCACGGAGGAAAGTACACATTACATCAAACACATATCTGTGCTTGGGTGCTTCCCACTGCAGGAAGACATCCATAACTGACTCTAAATTATACCTCGAAACATTCGAAATCCACCTGCGAACCAGGCGATCCAACACTGTCCGCTCTTCGGGACTAGGTAACTGACTACGCTATTGTTTACACGCAGAAACGGGGGTCATACTCGACGACCCAAAGAAAGGAGACAAAAGACCAGTAACAGTTTCGGCCATCCGTTGTCGAGCAGAAGGAGAAGCCGTCATAAGGACAGGAGACAAAGTATTTTGAGGCAAAGTAGCAGAAGTCAAAGGTAAAGGAGAGTAAGGCAAAGAAGGTCCGGACAAAACTGATAGCAAAGTTTGCGGCCCAAGAGGAGGCGGGCCGTAGGAGGAAGGACCAGCTGAAGGGGATCCGGTAGGTGAGCAGGACCAGGAGGTGGAGGAGGTGCCATAGCGTTCTGTGCATAAGGGGGTGATAATCTCAATAGATGCGACATTAAAGGGTCCTTTTCAGGGTCCTTTGTCGCCTTCTCAAGAAGAGGTGGCAATGCTGGATAACATTTATCAATAGCCATATTATGTTGCCTATCTGATACCTCAATTGCTTTATCTTCTTCGTCTTCTTTAAACAGCTTGGCAGCTTGCATTATCGACAACCCCTTTTCTCTCTTATCTTTTTTAGCTTGTTTGATTTCTCGTTGTCTGGCTTCTTTACGCCAAAGGCGAAAGGAGTCAAACATTGCCGGCCGGGCTTTCTTTCTAAACAATTTCGTTTCTAAATTATCTAAAATCGCAGTATCAAAACTACCATATTGGGGCCATTGTAAAACCCCATCTTTCCTAGTATAACGGACCCATACTTCATTGAACGTAATGGGGCCCACGCCGTGTTTAGAATAGAGTTCATAAGTCGGTGTTCCAACTGGAGGTATCGGACATGAATCCTCCAATCGGGAATCCCTGTTACAACCACAACAGAATATTCTCTTAATTTTGCTAAGATTAGGCATCTTCGCTCACTAATCTAGCTTCAAACTTCAAGGGATTATCTGCAACGATAGTCTCGCAAATATACGAGTCCCTCGGCTTTGGAAATTGCAATACCTAAATCAAAGACCCAAAGAAACCCAAAACAAAGGACTGGGAGCGACCCACGTATACTTAACTAAGGTATCAGTCACGTCACCAGAAGACCCGTCTATCGTCTTGCCTTACAAAGCTGCACAAAGGGGAGTCCAAGACAGGGCGGCAGTCAGGGCAGCGGTCCTTCGTAGCCGTCTAGAAAGCAGAAAACCTCGCAGCAAAGATCTTCAGTCCACGTTCCACATACCGGGGTCGATGGAGTGGGGGCCCTTCTTCCGTAATTTCCTCACGAAGCTGCTCACGATCTTCAGGCTTGGACCGGTACCGCTTGATGTCGCTCCACGTTGGGCGCCAACTGAAGAACCGGGTTATTTAGAACCCGGCGGCGCCAGGGGCACGCCCAAAGTCTTCGGGTTCACCTGTCTTAGAATACAGAGAAACGGGACTCTTCGTGGTGACGTCAAAGATCAAATTTATTGACTGCAGCCAGTAACAGAAGTCCTAGAAATCATCACGGTATGAGTTCTCAGGAGACTGCTCTCTTTTACAAAGCAAGTCATCCCTTTTTATGCCAAAAATCACATTCCAGACAAATACCTAATATTTACGAACTGCCCAATCACATGTATCCACACCAAAAAGTATCGCATGGCGGTAAAACCCACTTTTCAGTTTTCCGGCCCATGATCAATCATCGGACATACCCAACATTCTTCTCTAGACAGGCCGAACGAACCCATAATAAAAGAGGCCACAACCCATATCATAAATAGACCATAAAGAAAGAAACAGAAACAGGTAAGAGTAGGATAAGGCATATTTGTGTGTAGTAAAACTTTACGATGTCCTGCGCTCTGATTTTAGTCTTGATCAGCTAGCGGGCAAGAACTGGCTCAGCAAGGTCGGCTTCAGGCAACGAGGTCAGTTCACTTCGGGTCATGTAGAAGTCAGCACAAACCCCAGCTAAAGGACACGCGTCTTAAAGACCCAGTCAGCCCCAGTCATCGGCCTATGTAAGGGCAACCACAAAATGGCTGCCTTACACAGAATGAAAACTATGGTTCGGAACAGAATCTTCAAATACACTGTGAATCCTTGTGTGTAACATGGCAAAAACACTCGTACTTGCCAAACTCATTAGTTACGGTTCCTTGTTACCAAAATCGTAACGGAACCATGACATTTAAAACACGGGTTCAGAATTCACGGAACCTCACCGCCCCCTTCAAAAAATAATCTGATTTCTTACAGACATATTTAACATAAAATTACCCTATGTCCTACATTAAATACCATTCACCCTGTATTATTGGCAACAAGGTCAACACAGGGGTGGCTTATAAATATTTAAGAGGTAGATTTTAACCTGCCAGATAGGTCATCTTGATAGCTTGAATTTGCAGTTTAAAACAGGAACAGCCAGCCTACAAATGGTAGACCCGCAGCTTTCATTGCACTGTCACTGTAGTCGGTGACATAATGGGTGCTGCAGTCCACTAATGGTATTTAAATTACAGGCCCTCTGTACATTTTGCACCATATACTAAGGACTTATAGGTAAGTTAAATATAACAATTATGGGTGTGACAATTTCGCCATCTGGGTAAAGGGAGCACAAGATCTTTATGTCTGGTCAGCAGGGGTAAAGGGCACAGAGTTCTATGGCCAGCCATAATATGGGGTCCTGCAAAAGGCAAAAAATCCTGTTTGATGCTGCAGAAAGGGCAAATTTCCTACAAACACTGTGGCAGTATTATTTAACTATTTTTCCATTTTAAACACACATTAATTCTGCCTGGGCAAAGTTTCACATATTAGTACCAGTCTGACTATCTCAGTCAGTAACTGAAAGATAACCAAAACACCTTTGCTAAGAGCCTCCTGCAGTGCAGCACCACTACTGGGGTTTTTAGTAACTGAATCAGTTTAAGTTTGAAGCAAATTTTTTTTCTTCAAATCTACAAGTTATGCAGCAAATGGTGAATTATGTGGCATATCAATAACTATGCAAAAAGCAGCACAGTTGCATAATTGAGTGGCCCTGATTACAAGTAACAGTTTCCATCTGATTTCCTTAGCTCTTTCTAAGTATTGTCATTAACAGTTTCTTCATCTCAGTGCAGGCACCAAGCTTTCGGTCCTGGAAATCACTGCAGATGAGAGTGCGAAAGAAGGCTGATTTACTGAATGGACTGCCAACTCCAGTGATTTCTGTAAAGACTGAATGTCTTTCTAACAGCGCCACAATCGGGGGCGTGGCTTGGACGCCGATGAGGACAGTCGCGTGAGCTGAGAGTTCCGCATGACCTCACCGCTTATCCTGCACAGAGTGCCAAGCTGGCTCTTCTGTGACCCTGGGGGGGGGCACCTCCAGCAGCGGGGACCTGTGCAGCACGGAATTGGGTGTTTTCATCCAGTTTGAGACCAAGCCAAACAGCGGAACAAAAAGGAGGAAGCCCCGGACTGCAGGGAATGAAAATGGAGCCCGGCTCCATGGCCCGTGTTCTAGGGGCGCCGGAGGAGAGGAGTAGTTTGCAGCCCTAGAGGGAAGAGGGCTTTCCCCCCTTATGAGCAGCGAGTTCCGGATGCTGGCGGCAGGATTTGGGCCCCGTGCACCGTGAGGGGAGTGCGGTGATTGTCGGCGCGCGGCCCCTGGGGGACTGCAGGATTGCCTGGCTGCACTGTTGCGGTGAATAGCGGGCAGAGGAGGAGCGTATCATTGCAGATGGCGGGCGGGGGTCCCCGATGCCAATGACCTGTGGGCGGACTCTGCAACTACATCAGAGATGAAAAGGGCCTCTGTAAACAGCCGTAGCGGGCGGAATTGACGATCTCTGTTGGCAGCAAGTGAGAGCCCGGCCTTGCCTCTGGGGAGGCCCTGTTTTAACCTGCGATCAGAGGCAGGTGCCAGTCGTGGGATCCTGGCCCCCCACCTTGAGTGCTGCGAGGAGAGAGTGGTGTCTGCTGGCGGTGTGGCCCAGGAGGGGAGTGTTGGAGACGTCAGGCCACCAAGGCGTGGTACATTGTCAGCAACAGTGCCGGGAAGGACTGCACCGTACCTGGGGTGTTCCTAAAGAGGACGTGTGGAGACCCTGGCTTCGGCGACCCACGGGCAGTGCCAGCACTAGTGTTGGGGGCGTGCTGGGCTCCTGTGCTTGACTGTTGACGGTGAAGTTAGCTGCTGCCTGGTCATTGGAACGTGGGTGGGGGTCCTGCCCCGCCTGCTGTGAGGGCCTGCATTAACATTGCGAACTGGGGCAGGCAGAGGAAGCTGTGTCCATACACTAGGAGGGCCCAGATCTTGTGATTTCAGGGCGAGGTGGTGCTACCCACAATTTGGCCGGCGAACAGAGGAGTGAGCTTACCGGTCCTTCCAGTGTGGGTGACCCCGCTGTAGCAGAACTGCTTGGGGGCTGCGGGCGGACCTCCAGAGCCAGAGGCGGGGGCCACCAGATTGTGGTGCAGGAGAAGACTGCAGTGACCTGTGATGCCCTGGACTGGAGGAGTCCCTGGCAGGGTGCCTGGTGGTAATTGCAGGAGTGACAACGCTGGTGGGCAGAAGTGATTGCTCCCTGTGGCTAGCGGTGGCCTTGGGCCCTGGATTGGGATACTCGTTTGGTGGTGGACTGTTGGACCCCCCTCCGGTAGAGATCGGCTCTGTAGGCTGGGGAGCCCCGCTGGACTATCTAAGGTGTGGGAGAGATCCTTACGAGGCAGCGATGGTCTTGCTGAGTCTGACGCACCCTTGCCTGGCGGCTAGGGGTTTCACCTGAGAGTGGACTGCCCAGTTGGGATGCTTGCAGGAAGTGGAGACTGGTGGGGACATTGGAAGAGTTGTGGACGGCGGGGGGCCGACGACTCAGAGGACCCATATTTCCGACGACCGGGGGTCCCACGTCACTAGATCATAGAATGTACTGGACGGTGAGACCAGGACTGGGAGCTAAATTCATCTGACACCCATGGGGAAACTGCGGGCCGATAGGGGAGCCGGAGGATGGGGCGGTGGTGCAGCGGAGGCGAGATGTGGCTGAACCACCCCCGAAGGGCTGAATCAGCAGCAGGTGGATCAGATCTGCAGAGCAATTACAGATGCGAAGGAGGCGCTCTAACAAGACATTGCTCAAGTGTCGCTGGGACTGGGACTCCTGCGGGCAGATCATGTGAAGCTGGCCAACCGAGTAAAGCAAGCTGAGGCTACCATGAAGGTCTTGGAACCGGCTCAGAAGGCAATGGATGCTAGGATGGGAGACGTTACTCGCAGGCTCCAAGTGTTGGAAAAGAGGGCTGAATATGCCGAATGGCGTAATAGACGAACAACATCCGGGTAGTGGGCCTTCTGGAAGATGTGGAAGGTCACAGCATGATAGACTACCTGGAACAGTGGCTGCACACTCAGGTTGCCTCTGAGGGCCTGAAGCCTTGTTACACCTTGGAGAGAGCGCACAGAGTACCTGCCCGTTGGCACCTGGAAGACAGCCTAGACCTGTGGTGGCCCGCTTGCTCCATTATAAGGACAGGGATCTACTGCTTCATAGAGCACGCACCACAGGCCCATAAAGAGTGGACAACAATAATGTGTCCCTGTTCCCGGATTACACTTTTGATGTACAGCGACATCGAGCCTCGTTTCTGGCAGTCAAGAAGGGCCTCCAAAACTAAGGCATTCAATATTCCCTGATGTTCCCGGCGCGCCTGCGAGTGACTTTGGATGTCAAAACGTTCTTCCATAATGACCCCGATGAAGCATGAAGCTGGTTGGAAACCTACCGGGCAGGGACGGATGGAGCAGGAGGAGCCGGAGGTCAGACAGCGAAGGCATCACGACCACGCTGCACAAGGCGTACCAGAAGACGGCATCCTGCGACACAGAAACCTTCCACAACACAGACGGAGAAGGAGATATCGGCGCCCCTGCAAGCGGTGACAGAGATCTCGCAAGCGTGGGGCACCACACTGTTGGCAGTGACCGACTCGGAAAAGGGATCGGCGGGGACAGACTCTGATGGGACGGACGCGGGGAGTGTCACCCTGCTGCATGTTATTCCAGGGACGGCAGACGAGATCGCTGATGCCTGACTTTATGCACTGTCTGAAGTGACTATTAAGAGGGGTTGATTTGTCCGGGTACTGTTGTCTTTGGGCAGGGGTTATTGGGCGAGGTGCAGGGGTTCGGAGGTGACATATGCCCTGTGCGGTTGGCCGCTTGTCGGGGGCCCGCCCGAGGATGAGGGAAATTCTTTATTGTTATAGTGTGGTTGGCATCAGGATGCAGTGAAGTAGCGGGCCAGATCTTCTTGGCATTTGGAGCTCCCCCCCTAGTTTCAATCTTAGAGTGAATCCCTGGTAGCTACCAGATGAACAGTTTGTGGTTAGTTTGGATGGGTACTAGCTGTTTAGAGCCTTTTCTGGTGAGGGCAGGGAGGGGACATTTTGGGGTTGTTTTGGGGATTTGTTAGACCTGGCATCTTTGGCGTGGTTACCCCTATCTTTTTGCCTCTACCTCCTGTATTTTTGATGCTGTGTTGGATTTCGTTTTTGCTGGTTTAGATGCTTTGGACACTCTGCCACTGCTGATCAGTGTCAGAGTGTAAGTGCTCCCTGTGTAAATTGTTATGATGATTGGATAAACATGATTGGCATATTTGTATCACCAAGAAGTCCCTAGTAAAGTGCACTGGGTGTGGCAGGGCCGGTGATGACAAATGCTACTAGGGGGCCTGCAGCACTGATTGTGCCACCCACATGAGTAGCCCCAAAATGGTGTCTCAGGCCTGCCACCGCAGTGCCCGTGTGCAGTCTGTGAACTGCCATGTCCTCCTGGTCAGTGTCTCCACTGACCAGGCCTAACCCTTCCCTTTTTGTGCACATTGGTCACCCCCTTGGAAGGCCCAATGTACCCCCCTGGGCAGGGCGCAGTGTATGTGAAAGGTAGAGCATGTACTGGTGCTGCTGACATGCTCTGGTAGTGAATTACAGCCATTTTTGTTTTTCACTATTGTAAGGTTATCTTGCTCCATAGGCTAACATGGGGGATGCTGGCTACAGTGGCTACCAGCATATCTTCCCATAGGAACAAGATAGGACATAAAAGTCTGGTATCCCTGAACTCAGAATTTAATAACACATCTTTAAGGAAAGGGTGTTTTTAAATCCTGTGTTTGAGAATAGCACTTTTAGAAAGTTGCTTCTCTCTTGTCTGACCTTTCTGTGTGCCTTGGCCTGTTTGTGTATTGACTGTCTGGTTTGAGAGTGACATGGGCTGGGGATTCCACAGGAGGCTGGCTGAGTCAGCCCTAGGCTGAATGACTGCATTTGCAACTTGAGTGGTGGGAGGAGATAGCACCTGGGCCTGAATAGGGCTGTGCCTGCCTTCCACAATGCTGGCTCCACCTCCTGCTGGGCGGCTGACAACCCTGCCCCCCACTCTGAAAGGAAAGGAGAAGCCAGAAAAACAAAGTACTCAAGGAACACCCAGAACTGGTTCAGACCGGGCTCAGGGCCCACTTGCACAAAGAGAACAAAGACTCTTAGGGGTATAAGTACAGGACCCCTGACAACAGAAAATTAGATCATCCTAGAATCAAGAAGGAACCTCTGCCAAGGAGAAAGTTGAATCTGAAGAAGGAAGACTGTCCTGCTGTTGCTCTGCTGGACTGACCTGCTGTTGCTTTGCTGCTAAGGAGAGAGGAAGGACTTTGCTGTTGTGCTGTGTCCCCTGTCTTGAAGGAATCTCCAAGGGCCTGAGAAGAGCTGGCTCCCTGTTTTTGAAGTCCCAGGAACAAAAGGACTTCACCCCCAGTTTCCCTGAACTCTGCTGAGAGAGTTCTGTCCTTCCTAGAGTGCTTGAGCCAGTTGTGGTGCCTCTGGAAGTTGTACCTGTGCTGGGAAGCTGGAACTAAGATTGAGAGACTTTTGCAACTGAAAAGTTATCGCATCGCTCGCTGCGGAGCGCATCCCAGACAGTGTGAAGAAATTCACGCCGCTATGGAGATCAAGATCGTCACAGCGCCTGTTGCTGCTGCCGAAGACGATGCATCCTTCGATTGCGGGAAGATCACCATTGCTGCGAGTGCCGTCGCAGAGCCTGTAGTTGCTGGATGAGAACGCTGCACCGCTTGCTTGCGGACCGCATCACGTTGCTGTAAACATCGTCGCAGATCATCGCATCGAGGAGCTGTGGGAGAGAGGATCGCCGCTGGATCGCGGATCGTCGCCCCGGAGATCGTCGCAGCCCCTACTATATAGTCGCATCGTGCCTTTGCGAGAACAAACTTCCTACGGAACCTACGCACCGGAATCCATACAAGTGGCCTTCCTCCCCATACAGACCGGATTCGTCGCAACACGCCCGCTGCTGCCGCGGGGTTGTCGCATCGCCTCCCTAAGGTCTCAGGAGCAATGCATTGTTTGTTTTCCACCGCACCAGCTTCTGCTTTTGGAACTTTGTCACAACTAAAGGTACTGTTGACTAAAGCGTGGCGCAACTGTGAACTTTTCACGCAAGTGTGGATTATATTATCGCAACCTAAAGAACTCTTTTGCAACCATATTCTTGAACTGTTTATGTTGGATTTTTGTCGTTTTGGTCTTGTGTAGATTAGATTAAATACCTTTATTTTTCTAAACTATTGTGGAGTCAGTTTGTGGTGTTTTCACTGTGTTACTGTGAGTGTTGGTACAAATACTTTACACATTGCCTTTTGATTAGCCTTGACTGCTCGTGCCAAGCTACCTAGACGGTGAGCAGGGGTTATCTCAGAGGGTTTCCTCCTTACCCTGACTAGAAGCAAGGGTCCCTATTTGGAGAGTGGTACCTACCTCTGCCAACTAGAGAACTCCAGTTCCAACAGGATTGTTAGACCCACCGGTGTGCCAATGCAGGGAGAGCAGTTGTGGAACAGAGATACTCCGCATTATGGGAACAACACCTGAATTCAAATGTATTACGTGGAATGTTCGGGGAATGCATACAATGTTGAGACGCCGCAGGGTTCATGCTTATTTGGTATGTAGAGGGGTACAGATAGCTTTTCTCCAGGAAACCTATATGGATCGAGCTGAAGGCCAAGATTTGCAGCACCGGTGGAGGGGGCAGCTGTTTTACACGACGTATTCTGCTTTTGCATGAGGCGCACTGATTTGAGTGAGGGCGGGGATTCCCTTCCAGCCCACACAACAGATAGTGGATACTGAAGGGAGGTTTGTGGCTGTTCAGGGGAGGTTAGATGGAAGAGATGTGGCATTATGCAGTGTGTATGCCCCTAATGTGGAACAGATGGCATTTTTTCCTTGGTTGTCAGGGAAACTGGCTTCATTTCTGATCCTGGGGGGCGATTTCAACTCGGTCGCCGATACGGAGATGGATAGGTCACATCCACCGCTACTTCAGGCACCCATACATAAGCTCTCGAAACTCCGGAGGGATTGTCAGGCAGAGTGGGGGCTGATAGATCCGTGGCGGGTGCAGCATAGGGGCGAGAGGGTATATTCTTATTATTCTGCTTTGCATGCCTTGCATGTGTGGCTGGATGCGGTGTTGGGCACCTCGGACGTCCACGCACTGGTCTGCCACAGTGAGTACCTCCTGAGGACGATCTTGGATCATAATCCACTACTTTTGGCGCTGAGGTGATCTCAGGTACGGCCTGCAATCCCTTCCTGGCGATTGTGCCCAGAGGCTTTGGAGGATCCGGTGTTTCGCACTGAAATCCAAGAGGGTATTGAGCATTATTTCCTTCAGAATGAAGGGACGGCGTCAACCCTAGTCCTAGAGTAGGATGCCTTTAAGGTGGTGGTGCGGGGCTTGTGTATTGCTAAAATGGCAGGAGTGTGGAGGACGCTCTTGCAGGACATAGAGAGGGAGGAACAGCGGCTGCATCGAGCAAAGAGGGGGCCCACTCTGAGGACCCGGGGGCACAGGCTGAAGTCTTAACTGCAAGAGAGAGAGTGGCGATGCAAGTAGAAAGGTTGCACTGCTTTTACCACAAGGAGTAATTAGTGCGAGCACACACGGAGAGGGATAAGGTTGGTAACCTCTTGGCATGGCTGGCTAACCCGGCCCGAGGGGCACGCCCATTCTGGCTTTAACCACTTCAACAGGTCTACTCGAGTATACCCAAGAAGGGATAAACGAGATGTTCTTGATGTACAATGTGGACCTATATGAGAGTAGGTTGAAGGGTGTTTGTGACAGATTAAAAGAGTTTTTGGCTGAGATACGATTGCCACGTCTCGAGGACGACCAAAAAGACACGTTGGGACAGAAATTTCAGTGGCGGAAATCCGAAGTGCAATAAAACATATGGCGCGCAAGAAAATCCAGGAGCAGATGGTCTGCCGATTGAATTTTACTCGACATATGTTGACATCCTTGCCCCCAAATTGCTGGCGGTCTATTGGTAAGCCTGGGACTTGGGGAGATTGCCAGATTCCGCTCGTGAGACCATTATTATTCCTTTGCTGAAACCGGGTAAGGACTCGTTGGGTAGGTTAGCCTACCACCCACTATCGATGTTAACAACTGACTCTAAGATTTTGAGTAGAATTCTGGCGACCCGGATTCTTCCTTATATGACGCAACTGGTCCATTCTGGCCAGGCGGGCTTTATTCCAAGGCGCAACACGGCAACTAATGTCCAACACCTATTGCAGATTTTGGGTGAGGACCATAGTGAGACTCCTGCTGCGGCGGTTCTCTCAGTTGACATCGAGAAGGCGTTTGACAGCCTAGAGTGGCCATATTTGTATCGGATCCGGTGCAAATTTGGACTGGGGGACACCTGTGTAGGGTGGATGGAACTTCTCTATAGGTCGGCGACGGCTCGGGTGCGGACGGTGGGAAGATCTCATCGGCCTGCCAGGTGAGTTGGGGCACACGACAGGGATGTCCGCTCACTCATTGTTATTTGCCCTGGCCATTGAGCCTCTGGCTTCAAATGCCCGGGTGGGAACGTATTATTCAGGTTTGTGTCTCCGCAGAGACATGCAGTTTATTTCCCTTTATGCGGATGACTTGTTGATTTTTCTCACGGACACGGATGTGGCCTTGGAGGGCGCACGAGACTTGCTACGGGTGTTTGGGCGGTTCTCGGGACTGAGGGTGAACTGGGCAAAGACCTGCTTGTTCCCGGTGGGGGCGACTATGTTGGAGCCATCGCCGGTGGCTGGCGTCCGATGGGAGCCCAACTGTTTACCTTATTTAGGCACCAACATTTATCATACCTCGGAGGATTTGCTGGAGGGTAATTTGGGCCAGGCCATGCGCGGCCTTAAGGGCAGTTTTGGATTTTGGATCACTTTGCTGCTATCGATAGTGGGTCAGGTGGCGCTCCTGAAGATGGTGGCGCTCCCGTGCTTATTGTATTATTTTCTGACGCTGCCGGTCTGGGTACCGAGCTCTGTCTTCCGACAGCTCCGTTCTATGGCTGTAGGTTTTATCTGGGGGTCGGGCAGACGGCAGGTTGCAATGGCTACAATGATACGCCCGAGAGCTGATGGGGGCTGGCAGTGCCAGACTTCGAATGGTACTATTTAGCAGCGCAATTGCAATGTCTCACCCAGTCTGTGGCGCGGGAGCCCGGATGGCCCTGAGGGACGATGGATCCCACTCTATATCCTGTCCTTTATAGTGCTTCAGCAGAAGATGCGGAAGAGAGGTGTGCTGGAATCGGAGCCAATGTCAGGCTGGAATCACTCGCCCGTATGCTCCGGAGGTGTACCTTCCTGCACATATTTATTTATTTATTTGTTTGTGTATATAGCGCTAGAATCGACACCTGAAGCGGTATCTCTGCGCTTAAAAGGACTAGAGGGAACGAGGTGGTGGTACTTAGCAGTTTAACAGATACTAAACAGAAAGGTTTTTTGCAATTTCCTGAATCTCAGATGCTCAAAACACTGTTTGAGAGGAAGAGGGAGCTCGTTCAGGAGACGGGGGCTACGGTAGGAGAGAGCTTTCCCTCCCAATCTAGCCCTTCTAATACCAGGCACTTCCAGGAGATGTTCGCCACTGGAGCAAAGAGATTTCAGAGGAACATAGGGTAAAAACAACTCCGAAAGATAGAGAGGACCCAGGTTCTGAAGTGCTTTGTGTATGATGCAACAGGTCTTGAACTTGATCCATTGACGAATGGGGAGCCAATGGAGCTTGACAAGAAGAGGCTGGGAGGGGGTCTTGGAGGGGGTCCTGTAGGGAGCATACAGCACCAGCATTCAGTAAACAATCCTGAATGGCGATTTGTAACTTCTATGTGTGCTGCATTATACATTTTTTATTATTTATGTGCAGGAAGGGACACCTTCCTACACATACAGACTTATTCATGGTAATTTGCTGTTTCTATGTGTGCTGCACGATACAGCACACATAGAAACAGCAAAGACGAAGAGAAATAAAGCATTTCTCCTTGATTCGACATGTTAAGACCAAGTTTTGCCTTGTCTTAATTTTGGTGTAGCCTCCTATTTATGCCACCCTTGTAAATAGGGGGCAGAATCCAAATCAGTGCGTGTTGTGGCGGAACACCCACCCCAACAACCATTGCTCACCTCTTTCACCCTAAGTGTAGCGTGAAATGGGGCCATATTTACAAGGCGGCATTAAGCCACATAAAGGGGCTTAACTCCACCTTGTAAATTAGTTGAAGAGTTTATCGCCACAGGAATGTCACTAAAAGTTATGTCCCTTTGACGGTAGGGACTTGTAAATTTGCCCCTCACTTTCCTTATTCACCACTCCCTCCAGACCCTGTCCAGGTGGTTCACTTTTCGAATATGCACATTTGCCCAGATGGGTCACCCTCAGCTAGGCTGGTGGCGCAAGAGATGCATCAATGCAATTTGCCAGGAGAACTCTATGACCTTAACTACATGCTTGCCCAGGGAAATTGGGCCGGTGCATTGTCCTCAAACTGCACAATCTCCAACTTCAGCACTTCTCTCAAAACACTCTCTGGGCTCCCTGGTTAATCTAAGAGAGCCATCACTGGACCAGTTGTCATCTCCCCACTATGTCTTTTCTGGTAACCTATAGGCTTTGTGTATTTACCCATAAGTCTATTCTCTGCATATATCATTCATATTTTGCAGGATCGTTTCAAACATTGAAATCAGTGAGCTCTCCTGCAGTATAATTAAAGTCACACTATCCTGTCAGTACTTGTATGGTGCTTTGTAACTTTGTTCCAGGCACACTAGTTACATAGTTGATGCATAGATTCCGTCGGTGACCTCTAGATCTCCAGGTTCTGAAAGTAGCCATTAATGTTGCCTGCCTCACTTGGCCTATATGCCCAACAGTGCCTTTTAACATTCTCTCTACCACTTAAATCATACCTTCCTCCTCCCTTTGCCAGTGTTAGCTTAGACCCACCATCCCTCCATCCTCCCTTTCTCCTGTGTTGTCTTGCTTCTACTCTCTCGACCTCCCTTCTTCCATCCGTCCCACTGTTTGTGTATAATTGTTACCACCTTCCCTCCCAATGTTTGTCTTGCCTTGCTGCTGCTCTCACTCCCATTGTCAAAACCACGGGACCTCTTCCGGATCTAGCCGATGCTCTGAGGGGTCCACCCCGACATCCCCAACTCCAAAACCTGTGTTACAGAGCATTGGGGCGATAGAGTGAGGGAAAGGAATTAGGGTGGTAACAGCCGGGAAAGGAAAGCCTGTAATAGAAAAAAACAGTGATTAATTCATGCCTATGATCATGACTACTCTCAAAAGGTCTCACTATAGGGCAAAAAGTACCTGTAACACAAGCTCCACCTTCCTTGGTGTTCCTTTTATCCCTTACTACCTCGGGTACGATTCGTCTCGCACAGGAGGAGGATTCACTTATAACACAAAGCACACAGGTTACTCCACATCCACCACTCATGCAATTCTTGTCTAAATCCTCTCATTACTCATACATACCATGATTGTTTCAATCCCTTTCAATAATTATAAACGAGCGAAAACCAATATTGACATCAGCAGTGATAGAAGAGAGAATAAGATTGTTCCAAGGAGAGATGTGGTTTGTAGCTGTCTCAAGGGTTAATAACAGCCCGCACTGCTGCTGAACATCTCCTCAAGCCAATTGCACCATTAGCCTGAACTTGTGAAATCCGAATCCAATATAAATAGCAAAGGTTCCGCCCGGTGTATTCTCCTTCAAAAATAAAGAAATGGCTTCCGATACACGTGACACAGTTAAATTCCTTAAACTGTCTCACTGGCGAAGAATGGGAGCGTGTTGAAAGTCACCACAGCGCTCACCTGCCTAAAATGATCTGTTGCTTCCAGAGCCCTTACCAGACCCTCCAGGATTTCGCGATTTCGCGGTTTGCCGTGAAATCGACACTTTTGTAAAAATGCCGCGGTTTTACAAAAGTGCCCGCGAAATCGGCACTTTTGTCAAAATGCCGCGATTTTTTACAAAAGTACCCGCGAAATCAGCACTTTCGTAAAAATGCAGCGATTTTAACATAAGTGAGCCGAAATCCAGACATGCTCATTTAGTTGAAAACATGTCTCAGACATGGGCGTGGGAAATTATATTGTGTCTTTGAATCAAAAGTATCTCGAGTACCCAAGAAAACCACATTAACCATGTTCTGTCACAATGTGTACCAGCTCAGCTGCGGAAAAAAAGGTTGTCCAACAATTCATATTTGAATAAGATGTGTGTGCATTCAGGTGGAAAGAGTTCTGCTGGTTTACACCCACATTCAGTTTAACCGATACTACCCCATTATGTACACATACTTTTTTTTAATACAAAGGAAGTGCTTACTCAATTTAAGTCATAATAGGGTGCATGGAGCAGGTGTATGTTCACCCCAAAAAAGTAGGATGCCCACTGGTCCTTAAACTTTAGCATACACCACATCACACATCATTGCAGGACCACCTGTTCATACAGCTGGAAAAGCAAACCTGCACGCCCCAGAAACCTAATTGCTGTTAACGAATGCACCTGGACTCAATGACAGTAATTATAATGACAATGGGCTTCTTGACAGTCATTATGATGTTCTACCTGCAATCTTAAAGTGTATAACTGTATGTGTTGTCATGCCTGTGGTGCAAAAACATGTTTTTACACCCATGCTCTTTCCCTGCCCACCAATGAGGCAAAGCAGGTTACAAAAACAGTCGTACTCCATTATGGAAGATGATTCCTCTGTCAGTCATAGGTTTTCCTTACTTCAGGTTTGCACAGTCCTATTGCGCATCTGGGTCAAAGCAACCTCTCTATTCTGATCTCACTACATTGAACAAGTAGAGCTAATGGTAATTTCTGACTATGAAATAATGAGGATGGTGCTAAACACACTAGAGGCCTTTCAGAGGTACACTACTACTCTGGAACATCCTTCTTTCTTTCTTTTTTGGTTAGCCCACCTCTAATGGTAAATACAGCCTCATTAGGTCTTCCCTACAGACTACTTTTTAACTGTTGATGAAGACCAATTATGGACATTACCAACAGTAACAGTGGGTTTTGAGGTAGCCTATTGAACACCATTGGGCATCTTTCTTTCTCTTCAGTTATTAAATTATATGTCTCTGATGTCCCGCTCTTGGTTCAAGTGCATGGAAGTCCATTTTATTATGAAGTTCTACAACATTTGAAGGGAGGGCAGTTACAGTGCAGAGCCTTTCACAGGCTGATCGTTTATAGAGAGATCTTGAATAAACCTACAATTCTACTCACCTGTGTGGAAGGTGATGTTATTTCACTAGAGACAAGCAATTTTTCATAAACCTGCTGTTTCATAGCCTGGGTGAAGGAACTTGGTGGCATATTATCAAGAAAAAAACTAATATATCTGTGTTTGTTGTAGGAAAAATGGCAAAGTAAAATGCTTCAAAATTGCCGCTAAATTTCCATATTTGTGCCGCTAAATTTCCATTTTTGTGCTGCTAAATTTTCTAATCCATGCTGCTATATCCTGGGGGATCTGCCTCACAGGTATGGCCCAGTCGTACCGGGAATAGTAGTCTTTTTGGAAGCATACACGCCTCTGACAAAACAACGCCTCCAATGGCGCATGGAATTCAGGCACGGTAAACTCTGGAACAGAAAGGGACCGCGAGTCCGCCAACAAACGAAGAATGGCTCGCAAAGTACCAAATGCCAGCCGAGGGGGGAAGGAGAAGAATCGCTCGGATTCCCCCCACGTATAGAAAATATCGCACGCTACGTGATGCGGGCTACCTCTTCAAATACCATGTTACTCCTCCCCTCATGGCATTCTGGGACATGTAGTCCCGTGTACTGAAAACAGGAAAAAAGACAGCCCGTAGAGCAGGCGCACAATGTCACACCCTGACACCTATTGCCCATGTTGCCTCGCTTCCATCTGCCGTCCTCCTTTAGTTGTCCTGTTGCCTCCCCCACCCTCCATGACAAACAAACGGTATCACATGGACACCACTGGCCAAACCATTGTGCTTTTCCACCCCCACCCGCTCTCGGTGCTGCCGCCCTGTCCTTCCATGTTGCCTCCCGCACCCCTCATCAGCATTTTTTTTTAAAGTGCTATGATGGCCGCCTTGTAGCTCTTCTGTTTTTTTTGCTTTCAACCATGCTACAGGGCTCTGCTTTACAACATGCCTAAAAAAACATTGACAACTCCCACACCTTGTGTAGGCGAGACCTATAGCCTTTGCCAGTGCTTGTTTTAATTATCACATAAAACCATATTGAGATGCATGATTTCGGGATGTGTGATGTACAATGAAATCACATGTATTTGATTTATTAAACTATAATGTTCCATGTGCCAAAGTAGGGTGTACCAACAACTGATTTGCCTCTTAAATCCCTTATGGTAGGGCAGGGGGAATGAATAAGTTCATCACTTTTAATATATGCTTTATTTTGGCTTGTTGAATGCACTTTTTCAAATTTTGAAGATAATCTGTCATATTCTTGTTTCATGCCAAACATGTTTATGACTCGGCTTGTGCATAAGCTCTTAGAGCCAAGCCAGACCCTTGGTTTTTGCATGTCTCTGTGATTTTTTTGGCTTGGAATTAGTGCTGCCATTTGAAGTAGGAAACTGCCTCTCCATGAACTCTCCATGACTGTGAGGGTCCAGGAGGAGAGGCCCCTTCCTTTGGGACTCACAGCCACGATGGAGAGCTGCTAGACATAGGGGAGAGGACCAGCAGGGTAGCAAGGATACCATGAACCTTGGTGCAAACAAGAAAAGTGGCTCCCTTTGACTGCTGTTGAGGTGGTAAAATACAGCAATTATCAGTGTTCAATGTGCCTCAGTGCCCCTGCTCCTGCTGCACCAATTGTAGCTGCCCTCATGATGAGGAATCTGCTCTCCCTGGGTATTTTAGCATCTATCTGTACGTACTTCAAAAGCAAAAATAAATAAAAAAACACTTTTAAAAGTGTTCAAGAACAACATCCCCTGGCTAATAATAAAAGAAAAAGAGACATACAATTAGTGCTACAAATAATACATTTGATTTTGTTTAAAAACATAGGGGCCTATTTACAAGCCCCCTGCGCCGCCTGGGCCTCACTAATTCCTATGTTAAAAGTGACGCACCGTTGGTGCAAGGGGCTTGTAAATAAGCCCCTTAGTATCATGTCCGGTACAGCGCAGCCTCTTATAACAACAGCAAAGGCTTGGGTTGGTTTCTTTTGGAGCAATGGTAACCCAAGTGATACTAAGCCTGAACCAGGGGGCGTCCCCCCCCACCTGCATGGATAATGGCCTGGGGGCACGGGGGAGGTGGGCACCTCAGGTGGGCCTCCCTGCCACAATGGTGAAGAAAAAAAAATGAACCCCCCAAAAGCCACTGAAAGCATTCTGGTTTCTGGGAAACAGTTCATCAAAATGTGCACAAGCCTTTTGCCTTGGTTTCAATCCAAGCAATGTCCCACCCCTCACCTACTGAGCTATTAATCCATCATCACATCTTAACTAAAGGATGGGGCACTAGGGGAGCAAGGTGCGTTAGTAGAGATTCACCTGAAAATCTTGTGGGCACTGCTGTGGGGCACCCTGTTGGTAAGATGAGTGTGGGGCACTGGGCAGCAGCCCACACTGATCATGCCTAGCGCTGGCCCTCAACCGGGTCCACTGTTGCATTCCTTCCTCACCCCAGGCAATTGTTATCTTTCGTGTATGTTGTAACCAGTATTGCGCCTGTGCTTATTTTAAGCCTGTGGCCACCACCCTGGTACGCATTTTTGGGGATAAGAACTCATTTTTCGGCATCAGACATTGACGAGAGCAAGAAAGGGAAACACAAAGTGGGAAGACGGAAGAAGAGAAAGGCAAAAAAACGGTTGCAAGGGGAACAAGCATTGGCATAGCCAATAGGTCTCGCCTTTGGGACCTTATGTGTTTTGCCAGAACTTTTGGCTATGTGGTAGAACATTGTGGCTGCTGTGCATTATATTGAAAACTTATAAAAAAAGTGTAAAGCATTTTTGTTACCTTTATACAAACAAATATTTTTTGTTATGAGGGAGCGGGACATAAATAACGGGGGAGTGGATGTTTAAAAACAGTCATTTAAATAGAACACGAGCAGCAGACAGACACTAGGGGAGAATCAACAGATGCCAGATTCCAAGGGCAGACTGACGTGATGCTTATGTGGTGTACTGATGCAAAATGGTGGTGGTGAATGATGTTTGGTGCTCAGATGGTGACACTATGTGGTGTGGACTTGAGGTATGATGTGGATTGTGGTGTTTTGCAGTTGAAATATGTTGTTTGGTGTGGAATTATGGTGTGTGTATTGGAAATGTGTGGAGTTGAAATGTGTGGCCTGAAACTGCGGTGGTCTGTGAAATTATGCTAAGTGAAATTGTGTCATGGTGTGAAGTGCAATTTGCATTAAGTGCAGTTTAATTGTGTAGCATATAATTATGTGGCACTGAGTGGTATTATGTGGAGTGTATGTTGCATTCAGCAGAGTGTAATTATGGGGCACTGAGTGGTATTTGGAGTGTATGTTGCATTGAGTGCAGTGTAATTATGTAGCATATAATTATGTGGCACTGAGTGGTATTGTGTGGAGTGTATGTTGCATTCAGTGCAGTGTGATTGTGTAGCATATAATTATGTGGCACTGAGTGGTATTTGGAGTGCATGTTGCATTGAGTGCAGTGTAATTATGTTGCATATAACTATGTGGCACTGAGTGGTATTTGGAGTGGGGGTTGCATTGAGTGCTGTGTAATTATGTGGTGTGTAATTATGTGGCACTAAGTGGGATTTAGAGTGTATGTTGCATTGAGTGCAGTGTAAATATGTGGCGTGTAATTATGTGGCACTGCATGGTATTTGGAGTGTATTTTGCATTGAGTGCTGTGTAATTATGTGGTGTGTAATTATGTGGCACTAAGTGGGATTTAGAGTGTATGTTGCACTGAGTGCAGTGTAATTTTGTGGCATGTAATTATGTGGCACTGCATGGTATTTGGAGTGTATTTTGCTTTGAGTGCTGTGTAATTATGAGGCGTGTAATTATGTGGCACTGAGTGGTATTTGGAGTGTTTGTTGCATTGAGTGCAGTGTAATTATGTGGCGTGTAATTATGTGGCACTGAGTGGTATTTGGAGTGTTTGTTGCATTGAGTGCAGTGTAATTATGTGGCGTGTAAATATGTGGCACTGAGTGGTATTTGGAGTGTATGTTGCGTTGAGCGCAGTGTAATTATGTAGCATATAATTATGTGGCACTGAGTGGTATTGTGTGGAGTGTATGTTGTATTCAGTAGAGTGTAACTGTGTGGCGTGTAATTATGTGGCACTGAGTGGTATTGTTTGGAGTGTTTGTTGCATTGAGTGCAGTGTAATTATGTGGCGTGTAAATATGTGGCACTGAGTGGTATTTGGAGTGTATGTTGCGTTGAGCGCAGTGTAATTATGTAGCATATAATTATGTGGCACTGAGTGGTATTGTGTGGAGTGTGTGTTGCATTCAGTAGAGTGTAATTATGTGGCGTGTAATTATGTGGCACTGAATGATATTTGGAGTGTATGTTGCAATGAGTGCAGTGTAATTATGTGGCATGTTATTATGTGGCACTGAGTGGTATTTGGAGTGTATGTTGCCTTGAGTGCAGTGTAATTATGTGGAGTGTAATTATGTGACACCGAGTGGTATGTGGAGTGTATGTTGCATTGAGTCCAGTGTAATTATGTGGCGTGTAATTATGTGGCACTGAGCGGTATTTGGAGTGTATGTTGCATTGAGTGCAGTGTAATGATGTGGCGTGTAATTATGTGGCACTGAGTGGTATTTGGAGTGTCTGTTGCATTGAGCGCAGTGTAATTATGTAGCATATAATTATGTGGCACTGAGTGGTACTGTGTGAAGTGTATGTTGTATTCAGTAGAGTGTAATTGTGTGACATGTAATTATGTGGCACTGAGTGGTATTGTTTGGAGTGTATGTTGCATTGAGTGCAGTGTAATTATGTGGCACTGAGTGGTATATTTGGAGTGTATGTTGCAATGAGTGCAGTGTAATTATGTGGCGTGTAATTATGTGGCACTGAGTGGTATTTGGAGTGTATGTTGCATTGAGTGCTGTGTAATTATGTGGCGTGTAATTATGTATTTCCTAGCGCGGGGACACTCCAGTTGGAGTAACCATTGCGCTTTATAAGCTTACCAATATTAATGTTGCATTGAGTGGAGTGTAATTATGTAGCATATAATTATGTGGCACTGAGTGGTATTGTGTGGAGTGTATGTTGTATTCAGTAGACTGTAAGTGTGTGGCATGTAATTATGTGGCCCTGAGTGGTATTGTTTGGAGTGTATGTTGCATTGAGTGCAGTGTAATTATGTAGCATATAATTATGTGGCACTGAGTGGTATTGTGTTGAGTGTGTGTTGCATTCAGTAGAGTGTAATTATGTGGCATGTAATTATGTGGCACTGAGTGGTATTTGGAGTGTATGTTGCATTGAGTGCAGTGTAATTATGTGGCGTGTAATTATGTGGCACTGAGTTGAATTTGGAGTGTATGTTGCATTGAGTGCAGTGTAATTATGTGTCGTGTAATCATGTATTTCCTAGCGCCGGGACACTCCGGCTGGAGTAACCATTGCCCTTTATAAGCTTACCAATAATAATGTTGCATTGAGTGCAGTGTAATTATGTGGCGTGTAACTATGTGGCACTGAGTGGTATTTGGAGTGTATGTTGCATTGAGTGCAGTGTAATTATGTGGCGTGTAATTATGTGGCACTGAGTGGTATTTGGAGTGTATGTTGCATTGAGTGCAGTGTAATTATGTGGCGTGTAATTATGTGGCACTGAGTGGTATTTGGAGTGTATGTTGCGTTGAGCGCAGTGTAATTATGAAGCATATAATTATGTGGCACTGAGTGGTATAATGAGGAGTGTATGTTGTATTCAGTAGAGTGTAATTGTGTGGTGTTTAATTATGTGGCACTGAGTGGTATTGTTTGGAGTGTATGTTGCATTGAGTGCAGTGTAACTAAGTAGCATATAATTATGTGGCACTGAGTGGTATTTTGTGGAGTGTGTGTTGCATTCAGTAGAGTAATTATGTGGTGTGTAATTATGTGGCACTGAGTGGTATTATGAGGAGTGTATGTTGCGTTGAGCGCAGTGTAATTATGAAGCATATAATTATCTGGCCCTGAGTGGTATTATGAGGAGTGTATGTTGTATTCAGTAGAGTGTAATTGTGTGGCGTGTAATTATGTGGCACTGAGTGGTATTGTTTGGAGTGTATGTTGCATTGAGTGCAGTGTAACTAAGTAGCATATAATTATGTGGCACTGAGTGGTATTGTGTGGAGTGTGTGTTGCATTCAGTAGAGTAATTATGTGGTGTGTAATTATGTGGCACTGAGTGGTATTATGAGGAGTGTATGTTGCGTTGAGCGCAGTGTAATTATGAAGCATATAACTATGTGGCACTGAGTGGTATTATGAGGAGTGTATGTTGTATTCAGTAGAGTGTAATTGTGTGGTGTGTAATTATGTGGCACTGAGTGGTATTGTTTGGAGTGTATGTTGCATTGAGTGCAGTGTAACTAAGTAGCATATAATTATGTGGCACTGAGTGGTATTGTGTGGAGTGTGTGTTGCATTCAGTAGAGTAATTATGTGGTGTGTAATTATGTGGCACTGAGTGATATTATGAGGAGTGTATGTTGCGTTGAGCGCAGTGTAATTATGAAGCATATAATTATGTGGCACTGAGTGGTATTATGAGGAGTGTATGTTGTATTCAGTAGAGTGTAATTGTGTGGCGTGTAATTATGTGGCACTGAGTGGTATTGTGTGGAGTGTATGTTGCATTGAGTGCAGTGTAACTAAGTAGCATATAATTATGTGGCAATGAGTGGTATTGTGTGGAGTGTGTGTTGCATTCAGTAGAGTAATTATGTGGTGTGTAATTATGTGGCACTGAGTGGTATTATGAGGAGTGTATGTTGCGTTGAGCGCAGTGTAATTATGAAGCATATAATTATGTGGCACTGAGTGGTATTATGAGGAGTGTATGTTGTATTCAGTAGAGTGTAATTGTGTGGCGTGTAATTATGTGGCACTGAGTGGTATTGTTTGGAGTGTATGTTGCATTGAGTGCAGTGTAACTAAGTAGCATATAATTATGTGGCACTGAGTGGTATTGTGTGGAGTGTGTGTTGCATTCAGTAGAGTAATTATGTGGTGTGTAATTATGTGGAACTGAGTGATATTTGGAGTGTACGTTGCATTGAGTGCAGTGTAATTATGTGTCTTACATTTGCCTCAATCTGAGTCACAACATAAGATTTGAGCAGTCCTTTGTCGGGATGCCTGACTGTGGATCCATCCATTTTGTGAAGTAGCTGCAATTTGTCTGTCTCGAAAAACAAGCGGGATAGCTTTCAACCTCTTCCAGCTTATGTTGTTCTTGTAGCAAGAAACTGGCATCCGCAGAGAGAAAAAGCAAGAGCCAGCCTACTTTGTGTTAACACTTTAAAGCCATGTCCGTGCTTTTCGGGGGGCGCCTATAGACAATCCAGTCTGCAGGGAACGATGTATAAGGCGATTGACGCGCCTACATGTATGGCCTTAATCCAATAGGGTTCGAGTTTATTATCAGGCCATCGGTGTTCATGTTGCAAAGAATGTCCCTGCAAGCCCCCCAGTGCCCCTCCTTCGTCTCCTTTGGCAGAACTGGAAACACCCAGGGTGTCAGTACAGGACGACATCAACAACAGACATTCCCCCCACATGCAGGCATGATTCACAACCCGGGAAGGACTCGAAAGATCACAAGAAAAGAACAAAAGCCTGGGAGAACAAACTTGCTCGGCAGCAGGGGGGAGGAGGGAGGGCTGCACTTGCGAGAGCGATAATTGCTGCCATTTGGTGGCGCGCGCTCCCGCAAGCAGATTGCCTCACGTGCACGCGCTGCCATTGATGGCAATGGAACGCGTGCAACTTTTTGGCCCAAAAATTAAGTATATTACATGAGGTCCCATCCTATGCAACACATGCGCATTGCGTAGGCGAGATATTATAAGGGAATGGACAAGAAAAAATCTAATAAAGGTTGGAGGCTGCTTGGAGTAAAGACGAAGGGTTCAGGCAGGGTTTAGTCAACTTTTTATAATCCCATGGATAGCAAAATGGATGCCAACTGCATTACCTGTAGAAAGCATACACTAAAACACACCAGAAGACCCCTTTGTAGTATAAACAGAGTCCATTAGCCTCCCAGCTAGGTTACTGTTTTAAAATCGCCATTACCTGCGTGGATGCTTTCATGATTATGAATTTGCCACATTTGCCACATAATCCATCATCTGATGCATAATCTGCAGATTTTAACAAAAATAATGTATCTTGCTCCAAAAGATCAAAAGTAACTAAAAACACTGCAAAGCGCACTGTTGCGCAGTGGAAACCCCTCTGCAGGGGTTGACTGGTCACCTTTCTGTTGCTTATTGCTGAATTGGTCGTTAAACTGTCTCTAATGGTGTGAAACCTTTGCCAGGACAGTTTTAACCTGTGTAAAAATGACACACTAAGGAAATAATACCATCACAACCTGTCCCACTGCATTAAGCCACATAATTTGCCTTTTCTTGCTGCATATTTTAGTCAATTCCACTGCATACTTTGGGCTTCCTCTGCTACATTTTCCAGTTGCCCTCTCCGTAGGTAGCCTGGATTTGACTTGTACCCCTAGAAACCTCTGCAACCCACCCCGGTCCATGACCCCCCACCCTTCACCCCCTCTGCCAAGTCTCCTTTACCGGCATGGTCTTCAAAGCACTGTTACTGTAATATAACCCTGTCTCATTTTTTATCATAATCTGCATTTGCATCAAGCTTTCTAAATAAACACAACAGGGAAAATAAACACGGTAACTGTATCTACCGTCCTGCCAGCGCGTGCCCCCGTCCCGTTCTCTGCATCTACAATCTGCCTATTAAATTTTATAATATAAATAAACATGACTGAGTTATGCCAAAACAAAGCATGCCCTGATACTGATAACAAGCAACACACATGTTCCATTACACGGCCTGCATGTCAGTTTGCGAGAATGCCCTTGTCCACAGCTCGCAGCGCACATGGCACAAAAAGGATGGGGAGCCCAGGGGTGCTGCCGCTGTAATGTGTCGGGTCAGGGCCCAGACACATGGTGGAACAATGCAATTATTGGACACCGACACTGGGTAAGCCGTTAGCCGGAAAGACCCCGAGCGGTCTTCAGCCTTGTTTATTTATACCCCGGTGCGAGCCCGCCCCGGGGTATGTGTGGATGCGTGTGTGTGTTTGCAACAATGTATGGGAGAGCCTGTGTGGCTCTATACATCCCTCCTTCAATTTAGTCTGTCCTTACAGCAATCCACAGGCAGAAAACACATCGCCTCAGGGAGATGTCCAGGCAAAGTCTCTCAGCCTCTGACTGGGTCTTGGCTTGGGTCGCAGGTCATAGCGTTGGTTTCGGGCACAGGGAGATGCTGCAACTCCAGCCGGAGTCGTCTCTTCCCTCTCTCTCTGAATTGCTTCGTCCTCTCTCTCTTCGGGTACCCACGTGCTATCCGTCGGAATGCAGTCGCGGGGTGCCTTCTTGAACATCGCATGGGCGGGAGCACATCTGGTGGTGCTGTGTGGTGTTTGCCGATAGGCCCCGAGGAATTGATCAAGGGCCATTTCGGGATCCTCCCCATTATCTACAGCAATCCTCAGGGCTCGATTTAGTGTCCTCATCAGTCTTTCAACCTCCCCGTTTGCTTGGGGCCACAATGGGGTGATCTTGCTGTGCTTGATCCGAAAGCTCTTAAGATAGTTCTGAAATTCTCTGCCCTGAAAAGGGGGTCCGTTGTCGGATTTGATTTCATCCGGGAGCCCCATGGTGGCAAAGACTCGTTTCAGGGCCTTCTTTACTTGGGGAAACGCTGTTGAGGATATGACTTCCACTACTGGGAATTTGGAGAAGGAGTTGACAATGAGTGTGCCGGCCGTCGGGGAAGCTTCCAAAGTCTATGTTGAGGTGTGTCCATGGCGTCTGTGGAGCATCCTCCGTGATCACTGGCGCAGGGGCCGGGTCACTGCCGGTGATTGTGCATGCATGGCATGATCGTACCATTGCATCAACTAGACTGTCCATGGCAGGGAGCCATACTTTGCTTCTCAGACGAGCTTTCATCTTGGCCATGCCCTGGTGACCTGTGCGGGGCAGTGCTAGCACCCTTTGCTGGAGGCTCTCAGGTATTACTATCAGATGCCCTCTGAGGATGACTCCTTCGTCTCCTACGCTTAGCTCGCTTCGGATTTGCCATAGCTGTTGGCGCGAATGGCTCACTTACGGTCGAAGGCTCTGTGCTCCGTCTAGGAAATGGGCCTAGCGGTTTCCTTCTAGGGCCTGGTGAACCCTTGTGAGCGTCTCATCCTTTACAGTCGCTTCCCCGATCTCTTTCAATGTCATGTTTTCGGGACATGCTGCTTGCGAAATCATGTGGACGAATTCTTCGGCTTCCGTTCCTTCCTCTGACAGTGGACGTTGGCTGGGGGAATCGGGATGGCGAGACAGATAATCCCCAGGGTTGTTCGCTCCCGGTCGGAACACGATCTTGAAGTTGTAGCCTTGTAGCTGGTCCGCCCATCGTTCGATCCTTGGGGGTGCCAGCCTGGAGGACCCCGCGAACAGCGGTAGCAGCGGCTTGTGGTCCGTCACCACGGTGAATTCCTGGCCACACAAGTAGAGGTGGAAGTGTAAACACGCCCATTTTATGGCCAATGCCTCCCATTCAATCTGAGCATACCGAGTCTCAGTGTCAGACAAAGCTTTGCTAGCGTAGGCGACTGGCTTCCACACTTCCGGCCCATGTTCTTGCAGGAGTACTGCGCCCAGTCCCACTGGGCTGGCGTCAACGATCAGCTCCGTTTTGCGGCGTGGTTGGAAGTAGGCCATCACGGTTGTGTCTAGGAGATTGGCCTTGATGTTTTGAAATGCGTTGTTGGCTGTCACTGTCCACTCCCACTTGTGGTCTAGACGTGTGAGGGCTCTGAGAGGTTCTGCGAGAGCAGCCAGGTTGGGTATGAATCGGCCACAGTATGTGGCCATCCCAAGGAAACTGCGCACTTCGGTGAGGTTTCTTGGGGTGCTTGCCGCCTTGATCGCCTCTGCCTTCTTGGGGTCAACTTTTAACCCTTCTCTTGTGAAGGTATAACCAAAGAAGTCTATTGATTCTTGATAGAAGGAGCATTTCGGCCGATGTAGGGTCAGCCCACTGTCCTCGAGCCTTTGAAGGGTCGCTCTTAGATGTGCATGGTGTTCCTCCAGCGTTGCTGAGTAGACCAGGATATCGTCACTGAGGTTGATTACCCCGCTCAGTCCGGATAGAACTTCATGAATGGCATTTTGAAACACCTCAGCGGCGGAGGAGACGCCAAAGCTCAGCCGTCTGTAGCGACGAAGCCCTACGTGGGTTGAGAAAGTCGTTATGTATCTGCTCGCCGGTTCTAGCTCGAGCTGATGGTATCCCGAGTTGAGTTAAAAGGAACCTCTAATTTAAGGCAACCATCCAGTGCCGCTGATTAAGGGAGACGAAAAAACAACAGTCTTGAAAAAGATGGCAAGACCATGAAATAGCCATCGAAACGCGTCGACGCAAAACGAATTGCACAACTGAGTAACCCTGCCAATTTTGTAAAGTACAATAATCAGATGTACCTAAGATTGTCAGTCTGAGATTGATACACTCGGTGTGCTACAACTGGAATGACAAAACTGTATTGTCTTTATGTGTCTCTCCTTTTTGTGGTGTAGTACAATTTGATTTATTTATCCCATTCTGTCCATTGAATTCGTCATTGATTTTTCTTATGATATCAGGTTCAGTTGTATTAGAAATTGTTAGAAGAAAAGGTTTTTTGCTTTCTTCCCTTTGTTTTTATTAGTTGTAATATGGTAACACCATATTTTTTAAAATTGTGATTGTCATTGTTTTTATGAATAATAAATTTATACCAGCCTTTTTATATATGTATTGGTTTGTTTTATAGTGTTTAGATGTTCAAATATCCAAAGTTAACATGTGGGCTTAACGATTAAACTGTGCCAAGGGAAACATTCTATTCCACATCCCGAGTTGAGGTCCAGTTTCGAGAACCATTTTGCCCCGTTCAGGTCGGCCACTATGTCGTCCATGGTGGGGGTGATGTGTCTCTCCCGTTTGACGGCCACGTTGGGCAGCCTCATGTCCACGCATAACCTGATCGCCCCAGGTTGCTTCGGCTTGGGCGCTACTACCAACGGGGAAACCCAGGATGTCGGGCCCGACACTTTTTCTATCACGCTGAGTTCTTCCAGTTTCCGGAGTTCCTCCTCGACCTGCGGTCTCAGATTAAATGGTACCCGTCTGTGTCGGAGGGCTACCGGCCGTATGGATGTGTCGATATGCAGCTTGAACTTTCGCCCTCTGAGTTTTCTGAGCCCTTGGAACAACGCTGGGAAGTCCTTCAGCAGGATGTCGGCATGCGCCTGGTGCACTTGGTTCGCGAAGAACAGGAGCCCAAGGTCTTCTGCGGTGTGGCAGCTTAGAAGTGTGCCCTTTTTCACTTCCGTGATGTGGAACCGTGTTTCGATAGAGTAGTCTCCATTCACGACGGTCGTCTGGATCACCCCTCTTAGTGGTAGAGGCTCGGTGCCGCCGTAGGTGTAGATCCGGGCATTGGAAGGAGCAAGAAGGGGCTTGGGAGACATTTTTTCGTATTGGTCTGAGTCCATGACGTTTACCGAGGCCCCGGTGTCTATGAGGGCCTTCACCTCTGTGCCTTTGATAGATATTGAACACATTGGCGGTGGCCTCTTCTTAGTGGATGCTCTGCTGACATAGGAGATGACGTAGACTTCATCGTCCTCGTCGT
This sequence comes from Lissotriton helveticus, assembly GCF_964261635.1. Taxonomy (NCBI): domain Eukaryota; kingdom Metazoa; phylum Chordata; class Amphibia; order Caudata; family Salamandridae; genus Lissotriton; species Lissotriton helveticus. Next base: position 643,054,797 of record NC_136068.1, read on the forward strand.
CTTCGTATCGAGGTCGCCTGTCTTGGGCTTGGTTATCAGGGGGAGTTAATTCTTGGTCGAGTGACAATCGTTGAACGCGTTGGGTCACTGTCCAGGGTCTTGGGCCTGCTGGTCTGTATTTTCCCCCTCGACATACTGCAGCAAAATGGTTCAGTCGCCCACATTTTAGAAACGTCTTCCCTTTTGATCCACATGTCGCTGTTGTGGGGTCATCATCACCACAGTATCCGCATTGGTTCCCTCGGGAGGTGGCAGTTCGTGGGCGGCCCGCAGAGGGCCTCCTCTGAATGGCGTCGACCCTCTTTTCTTTGATCTGTGGGGTTCTGGCTGCGGCTGATGCAATCACGGGTGTGCGTAGCGCCGCTTCCATTTCTTCCGCCCTTGCGTCCGATAGCTCGTGCGACCTGGCCAGAATCAGTATCTCATCTAGCGATATGCCCGGTTGGCAGAGGATGAGTTTCCTCAGCATTTTCGATCGACAGCCCACGATGATTTGGTCTCGGATCTCTTCTCTCGGGAAGGTGCTGGCCAGCCGGCGCAGCCTGGCGTAGTACATGTCTACTGATTCCGACTCCTTCTGCCATGCTCTTATGAACTTGAATTTTTCGAAGTCATTGTTGAGCTGGGGGTCAAAGTGGGTGTTCAGTGCAGCGACCGCAGCGTCGTAGTCGTGCTCGGGCCCCGTATTGGGGAGCGTCTCGAACAGTTCGTAAATCTCTGGACCCCCATACAGGATGAGTAGTTACCTTTTGACTGTCCCATCGGTTTCTCTGGTGCCTTTAAAGTAAAGGTTCAATCTTCCGACCCACGCTTTCCATCGCAATGCCGCCGTTGCAGGGTCCGCCGCCTCGCTGAACGGGGGAATGGGCGCTGCGCCTGAGTGTAGGTGGGTGGGTGGTAGTGGTGCAATGGCTCCGGCTTGATTCTGAACTGGCAGTGGGGCGACCACCGCAGGTACGTTCTGCCCTGCTCCATCTTGACTTGCTCCTGGCGCTGTGTTTGACATGGCTCAGCCCCTCCAAAGCCTGTGTGAGTGCTTGAGTGCCCCTGCGCACTACTCTTCCTTGCCTTAGTGACTTGGTTCAGCCAATGCTTGTTCGCCGTGAATTGAGGCCAGAGCTGATCCTATACTTGACTCTCTACCCCCTTCTTCGGGGCTTGCCTGCCGTGGTGTGTGCTGATGGAGATCCAGGAATGCCGTGGGCCTAGGGGCCTGGAGTCTTCGTTCCTTTCTTAGAGGAGCTTGTTCTTGTTTGCCTCTCCTTGTCGGTAGCAGCGCTTCTTCGTAGGGCCAGGCGGCAGGCGTGTGGTGTGCTGGGGGAGAACGCAGCCCTCGCGCTGCAGGGGTGAGCCTCGGGCTGTCCAGCGCCCACCTGCGCTGCTGCAGGCCGCGCTGCACGTCGCTCCTCCCCCCAGGCAGGGTGTGTCGGCACTTGACGGACTCCTCGCGGCCGATGGCTTCGCGTCGCCGGGGAAGTCTCCAGGGCTGCACAGGGGCGCGCGGGCGGGCAGAGAACAAGGACTCACCCGCGCCCCTCGGGGCCAGATCTTCGCACCCAGGTCACCGGCGAGTCCCGCCAGCTGAAGGCGCTCCCGACGGGGAGACGCGTGGGTGGGCCTCGAAGCCGGGACCAGCGCAGGATTTCAGGCGGGTGGGCTCCGCAGCAGGGAGCAGGCTCGGTGCAAAGGAGTGGGCAGAAAACAGCCAGGCACGTGTGTCAGTATCCCACCCTCGTCGCCAGTGTAATGTGTCGGGTCAGGGCCCATACACGTGGTGGAACAATGCAATTATTGGACACAGACACTGGGTAAGTCGTTAGCCGGAAAGACCCCGAGTGGTCTTCCGCCTTGTTTATTTATACCCCGGTGCGAGCCCGCCCCGGGATATGTGTGGATGCATGTGTGTGTTTACAACAATGTATGGGAGAGCCTGTGTGGCTCTCTACAGCCGCCTGCACCCACAACATGGGTGAGCCCAGCTTCCGGTTTGGCCGCAGATGTGCTCAGCTTCCAGCTGGAGGGGCGCGGGGTTCCGTCGCGGGGCTTAGATTTAAGCCCGGCTCTTGTGAGGCTGTCGGGAGGGGCATACCTGGGATGGCTGCGGGCCTCAAGGGGGATCCGGGAGGCACGGGGGCTCCGGCGGGGGCGAGGCGATGACACAGTAAACAGTTTGGCTTCACCTGCGTCCTTAAGTGTAGGAAATGCCCTGGAGTGAGGGGGCGAGCCTGGGTGGCCACAGAGATCGAGCCAGCCCTGCTAACCCAGAGCCGCCACAGCTGAGGGCATCTGTGCCACAAGCTGCCACCATCGCCACCACAGCCTACAGCGCATAGGGGGCTGAGCGGGCATCCATGACGCTTCAATCATCCTATTATCCGCTCAATGTAGTTCATCGATTGGCCTCTCATTTGGAATATGTGCTGTTGGACTACTGGGGGGAAGGGGGATTGGGGGTGCTATCGGTGCTGTAAACAGTCATCCTTCCAGCGTGCAGGTAGGGGCTATCTCTGCTGCTTCCACGCCAAATTTGACTCGGTGCTCCTGTGTTTTTTAAGTCGGGTGGAATTATATCTGTGTTTTGTAACTCGCACTGTTTTGGGAGAGATGAGTTTAATATTACTGATGTCCTCCGTCCTCTATTTCACTCAGAGACTCAGATGCCAGGTTGTACCAGGAGGGGAGGGGGTTTATTTCTTGGAATTTATGTTTCTAAAAATGTCCCCTGGTCTACGAAAGATGTGACATGAGCATATACGGATAAGAACGGCAGAGGTACCGAAACAGCTGTGAATTAAACATGTGTATATATATATATATGTGCATATATATATCAACTCCACTCCTTTCCCAACTGGGCACCCAGCTACATTACTGTAGCACAGATTATTAGAACAAGCTTGCGCGGCAGCAGGGGGGAGGGGGGCCTGCACTTGCGGGAGCGGTAATTGCGGCCATTTGGTGGCTTGCGCTCCCGCAAATAGATCGCCTTACGTACACGCATTGCCATTGATGGCAATGGAACGCGTGCACATTTTTGGCTGAAAAGCCAACGCAATCAGAAAAGGTCTTTTTGCCTTTGCAGCGCATGGGCGCTGCTGGCAAGACCTAAAAAGCAGGGGACTGCAAGTGTGAGATACTGAGACAGCAGTGTCTGGAAGAGAACTAAAGGCTACACAGCTTTGGCGCTGGGCCCACTGACATGTAATTGCACGCCTTCTGAGCAGAGCAATGGGCAACTACTCTCATTCCTTCACAAATTAAGTAGTGCTCTCTAGTGAAAGGGGCCGTCCACCTGCCACCTCCCTTACATCCGGATCCTGGTTGTTTAAAAGACCTGCCGTAAGCATAAGCTGCCATGTAAGACGCCCCCGGTGCTGAACAATTAAAGGAGATGGAAGTGTGTTAATACTGGGATGTTGGCGAGGCCCGGGACGGACAGACAACCAGAGCTGCTGGTTCACAGGCCTTGGGTCCTCCCCTCAGCACCTGCTGACCTGGAGCCATATTATAGATAAGGCACACTTTTTGCACTAGGGCGCACCGGTGCCGGTTGCAAACAGGACAAGTGCGCCCTATCATGTAGAATGGGCTGCCCTGAGGGCAGCGCATTCAAGAGCAATATGGAGCAGCTATTTTCCGTCTGCAAAGAAACACGGGGCAGCTATTAAACTGCGTGCAGTTTAAAGAGGGATTTGAGATTCCCTTGTAGGTGGGTGCAGTGAGTGACTGCACCCACCTGCAAGGCGATGTCTGGGGTCCACTAGACCCCTTAACTCCCTCTAGAGGGCTGCATGTAGAGGACGCACTGTCAGGAACAGTTATATTGTATGAATCCAGAAAGTAAAATAAAAGTCCAATTTAAAACAAGCATTTGCAATGCAATAGGTCTCGCATTAGGAAAGTTTGAGCTATTGGTATTGTAAATGACAGATTTTGTAATTATGTGTTGGTTTTGAAAATAGCTAAATTAATAGCTTTGTCATTTACAATGCCAATAGTTTTAACTTTCGCAAATGTGACACCTATAGCATTTGTAATGCAATATGTGTTGTATTTGCGTGACTTAGATGTGTTGATATTACAAATAACAATTGTTTTTTTAAAAATAATTAATACTTAAATAAAAGTTATTGTAATTTATAATAGCAATAGCTTAAACTTTTGTATATAACTTTTGTGAAGATTATGTTCAGTGTATTTTATTGTGACGAAAATGCAAGAACAGAAGTGAAATATTAACACCTTTTTGTGACTTTTGTAATAAAGCTTGAAACATTGAGAGAATATATTTGAACCAGTTGTTGTTAAATGGTTGCACAGATTGATGCTGTGGTGGTGCTAAGTGATGTTGTGGTGGCAAACGAGTGATGCTGTGGCTTTCAGTGATGCTGTGGTAGCGCATAGTGATGTTGTGGTGCCCCTGAGTGATGCTGTGGTGGTGCTGAGTGATGCTGTATGCTATGCTATGTTTTGTTTTGCTATCCTGTTTTGTTTTGCTATCCTATGCTTTGATTTGTTATGCTATGCTATGCTGTGTTTTGTTATGCTATGCTCTGTTTTGTTATGCCATGCTATGTTTTTCTATGCTATGCTTTGTTTTGCTATGCTATGTTTTGTTATGCTATGCTATGTTTTGTTGTGTTTGGTATGCTATGCTATGTTTTGCTATGCTATGAAATGTTTTGTTTTGCTATGCTATGTTTTGTTGTGTTTTGTTAAGCTATGCTATGTTTGTTGTGTTTTGCTGTTTTGTTATACTATGTGTTGTTGTGTTTTGTTATGCTATGTTTTGTTATGTTATGCTATGTTTTGTTATGCTATGCTATGTTTTGTTTTGCTATGCTATGCTTTGTTTTGTTATGCTATGCTATGTTTAGTTTTGCTATCCTATGCTTTGTTTTGTTATGCTATGCTATGGTTTGTTGGTTTTGTTATGCTTGCCTTTGTTATGCTATGCTATGTTTTGTTGTCTTTTGCTATGTTATGCTATGGTTTGTTGTGTTTTGTTATGCTATGCTTTGTTTTGCTATGCTATGTTTTGTTATGCCCACACTGTTCTCTATTTACATCAACGGCATTGTAGACCATCTAAGCCGTTCTCCCACCGATGCTCCTGTCCTAGCAGGGGCACGCGTGCCTGTCCTCATGTTTGCGGACGACATGCTCATAGTTTCTCGAACACCGAGTGGGCTCCAGAAGGCAGTTAACGCCTTCGGTGAGTTCTGTCAAACACGTGGACTTGAGCTAAACACCTCCAAAACTAAGTTCATGTGCTTGAACCAGCGGAACACTTTTCAAGGGTTCAATTAATTTTAATGGTACTCCCCTAGAACAGGTTGAGGCTTTCACGTACCTAGGAATATCCCTTCAGTGTAATATGAGCTGGAAGAATCATATAGACATGGCTGTCCTAAAATTCCACCAGCTTGCGGGCGCAGTGGCCCATAAATATAAAGCCTCGTTGACTAAGCCAATCACTCCTGCTTTATAAATCTATAACATGAAGGTGATTAGTGCCTCTTTATACGGCTCGGAACTTTGGGGATTCTCCAATTTGAAACAATTAAAAATGGCGGAAAACAGGTTTTTACGCCGTCTGGTTGGGGTTCCCCAAAGTACTCCAACCGTAGCACTGGCATATGACCTTGGCAGGAAAAACATTGAGGACTTGGCACGGCTGCGACCCTTGTTATACTGGAGACGCATTATGACTACTCCTGAACTTGTGCATTATGCCACTGCCCTAAAGGATATCATCAGGGCAGATCTCTTCCATTCGATCCTTTGGTTAAAGGAACTAAGAGGGCTGCTCAGTAAGTTGGAATTAGACCACCTATGGAACTCTCCCATTGCTGAAAGCTTCCCATCAAAGGTATCATTGAAAAAAATGTATTGGGAAATGGTATGGTCGTCCGCTTATAGTATTGGATCCAACACAAATTTAACAGGACGTTTTTTGGATATTAAACCCTTACCATCTTGTGAGCTATACTGGGACATTATTGAAAGGCCGTTTGATAGGAAATTGTATTTTCAATTCAGAATCGGGACCCTTCCTATAAAGGCGTTTACCCGCAAATGGTCAGCTATCCAGGATGACAAATGTCCACTCTGTAAAGACTCGATTGAGAATATTGCTCATTTTCTGTTTGTTTGTCCCCTTTATGTAAGCCCACGACGGAAGTGGGTAAAACCTGTGTGTTTAAACCTAGGTACACGCAGGTGTATAGAGGCGCTAAGAATGCTGGAATCGGATTGCACACCCTGCTTGGCGATTGGCGTTGCAAAATTTTTAGGTTGGTCATGGACTATACGCACCCGCACTTTACAACAGCTAGACACTGCTTGATGAATTAACTGACACCGTTTATTATAGGCTTGCTTTTAAAATATTCATGTTTTATTGAACTATTTTTAATTATTATGTATAAAGTTTCTCTGGAATTGTAACATGACAGCGCTATGGTTTAATGAGTTTTTTTTTAAATAATGATTTTAATATTGTAGTATTTATTGTGTAGTGTAGGATGTAAAATTGCTTTTATGACATGCTGTCGAATAAAGCTTTAACATTTGATTTGTTTTGTTATGCTATGCTTTGTTATGCTATGTTTTGTTATGCTATGCTAAGTTTTGTTTTGTTATGCTTAGTTTTGTTGTGTTTTGTTATGCTATGCTATGATATGTTTTGTTTTGTTATACTATGCTTTGCTATGCTATGTTTTGTTATGCTATGCTATGTTTTGTTGTGTTTTGTTATGCTATGCTATGTTTTGTTGTGTTTTGTTATGCTATGCTATGTTTTGTTGTGTTTTGCTATGTTTTGTTATGCTATGTTTTGTTATGCTATGCTATGCTTTCTTATGCTATGTTTTGTTATGTTATGCTATGTTTTGTTGTGTTTTTGTTATGCTATGCTATGTTTTGTTATACTATGCTATGTTTTGTTTTGCTATGCTTTGTTATGTTATGCTATGTTTTGTTATGCTATGCTATGTTTTGTTGTGTTTTCTTATGCTATGTTTTCTTATGCTATGCTATGTTTTGTTATGTTATGCTATGTTTTGTTCTCCTATGTTTTGTTCTATTTTGTTATGCTATGCTATGTTTTGTTATGTTATGCTATCTTTTGTTCTCCTATGTTTTGTTCTCTTTTGTTATGCTATGCAATGTTTTGTTATTTTATGTTATGTTTTGTTTTGCTACGCTTTGTTATGTTATGCTATGCTTTGTTTTGTTATGCTATGTTTTGTTATCCTATGCTATGTTTTGTTGTGTTTTGTTATGCTATGCTATGCTTTGTTGTGTTTTGCTATGCTATGTTTTGTTTTGTTATGCTAAGCTATGTTTTGGTATCCTGTGCTTTGTTTTGTTATGCTATGCTATGTTTTGCTATGCTATGCTGTGTTTTGTTATGCTATGCTATGTTTTGTTATGCTATGCTATGTTTTGCTGTGTTTTGCTATGCTATGCTTTGTTATGCTATGCTGTTTTGTTATGCTATGCTATGTTTTGTTGTGTTTTATTATGCTATACTTTGTTTTGCTATGCTATGCTTTGTTATGCTATGCTATGCTTTGTTTTGTTATGCTATGCTATGTTTTGTTGCGTTTTATTATGCTATACTTTGTTTTGCTATGCTATGCTTTGTTATGCTATGCTATGCTTTGTTATGTTATGCTATGTTTTGTTCTCCTATGTTTTGTTCTCTTTTGTTATGCTATGTAATGTTTTGTTATTTTATGCTATGTTTTGTTTTGCTATGCTTTGTTATGTCATGCTATGCTTTGTTTTGTTATGCTATGCTATGTTTTGTTGTGTTTTGTTATGCTATGCTATGCTTTGTTGTGTTTTGCTATGCTATGTTTTGTTTTGTTATGCTATGCTATGTTTTGGTATCCTATGCTTTGCTTTGTTATGCTATGCTATGTTTTGTTATGCTATGCTGTGTTTTGTTATGCTATGCTGTTTTGTTATGCTATGCTATGTTTTGCTGTGTTTTGCTATGCTATGCTTTGTTATGCTATGCTATGTTTTGTTATGCTTTGCTATGTTTTGTTGTGTTTTATTATGCTATACTTTGTTTTGCTATGCTATGCTTTGGTTATGCTATGCTATGCTTTGTTATGCTATGCTTTTTTTTGTTATGCTATGCTATGTTTTGTTGCGTTTTATTATGCTATACTTTGTTTTGCTATGCTATGCTTTGTTATGCTATGCTATGCTTTGTTATGCTATGCTTTGTTTTGTTATGGTATGCTATGCTTTCTCATGCTATGTTTTGTTATGCTTTGCTTTGTTTTGTTATGCTCTGCTATGTTTTGTGACGCTATGCTATGTTTTGTTGTGTTTTGTTATGCCATGCTATGTTTTGTTGTGCCATGCTATGTTTTGTTGTGTTTTGTTATGCTATGTTTTTTGTGTTTTGTTATGCTATACTATGTTTCCTTATGCTATGCTATGTTTTGTTATGCTATGCTATGTTTTGTTTTGCAATGCTGTTTTGCTATCCTGGTGTGTGTGTGGTTGTGTGCATGTGTGGTTGTGTGTGTGGTTGTCTGGTTGTGTTTGTGTGTGGTTGTGTGTGTGATTGTGAGTGTGGGGTTGTGTGTGTGGGGTTGTGTGTGTGTGTGTGTGGGATACTTGTAAAGCGCACTGTTACTCTACCCGAGTGTCCTGGTGCTGTAGACCGCTGGGGAACCCGTCCTGGTTTTCCCTGTGAGATGGGCCCTTTTTTCTGGGTATCTCCAGGGTGAAACCAGGCATCCCCGGCGTCTGTGGGGGGCCGTTGTAGAGATGAGGCAAGCTTAATGCCCAGAGTTACCGAGTGTGTTCCCTGGTTAGAGTAGGCACTGAGGCGAGAATTATCAAGTCTGTTGATCCTGGTCCAAGACCCTGCCGCGTTGGGAATTGAACCCTGGTCCCGGGCTGTTCTCTGCTTACAGGTCTGCCGCCTCTAACCATTGAGCCACACCACTCCATGTGTGTGTGGGGTTGTGTGTGTGGGGTTGTGCGTTTGTGTGTGGGGTGTTGTGTGTGTGGGGTGTGTGTGAGGGGGCAGTGTGTGAGGGGGCAGTGTGTGAGGGGTCTGTGTGAGTGGGCAGTGTGTGAGTGGGCAGTGTGTGAGTAGGCAGTGTGTGAGGGGGCAGTGTGTGAGTGGGCAGTGTGTGAGTGGGCAGTGTGTGAGTGGGAAGTGTGTGAGTGGGCAGTGTGAGTGTGCAGTGTGTGAGTGTGCAGTGTGTGAGTGGGCAGTGTGTGAGTAAGCAGTGTGTGAGTGGGCAGTGTGTGAGTGGGCAGTGTGTGAGTGGGCAGTGTGTGAGTGGGCAGTGTGAGTGGGCAGTGTGTGAGAGGGCAGTGTGTGAGTGGTCTGTGTGAGTGGGCAGTGTGTGAGTGGGCATTGTGTGAGTGGGCAGTGTGTGAATAGGCAGTGTGTGAGTGGGCCGTGTGTGAGTGGGTTGTGTGTGTGGGGGGTTGTGTGTGTGTGGGTACGTGTTTTTGTGGTGTTGTGTGTGTGTGGGGGGGTTGTATGTATTGCTCCAGACTGAAAGCGCTTCCCCCATAGAGGTGCCCCCCCCGGAACAGGAAACTGTGCTCAAAATAAGGACCTCGAGAAGTGCTGCAAAGCTCCAGGCTGGATTTCCTGCCCTCAAGCAATGCTGGGGCGAAGCCATTAATAACGGACACAAGGCGTGTGACGAGGATGCCGCTCGCGCGCACACGTACTGCCGGACTGGGTGTAGTTTTCTAATGTATTGCTTTGGCAATCCTTGGACCTTCGGTAATGCCAATAAAGCATTATTGCATAGCATTGCATTGTATCGTTGACTGTTTACATTCCTGGCCTACATACATTATGCAACGTTTCTTTGAAGTTACCAGTCCGGACAGTTGTTGTTGTTTGTAATGGCTGCTTATCACCTTAATAACTCTCCCTGTCTCCACCAGCCCCCTCCCGCCCGACCCCCCCCAAGTGACCCCTCCCCTTGGTATCAGGGCCCACCGAGCTGCCACATGGCCACTGATAAGAGTGATGGATGGTCTGTGGCTGGCTCCACTGGGTCCAGTGCTCGGCTGGGAGCATCTTAATGAACCAGTGGCCAGGTGTCTGGCAGTGTGAGAGGACGAGAGAGAGAGAGGGCAGGGGGGGATGGAGGGATGCGATGCAGAGAAGTAGGGCAGGGAGGGTGGTGTAGATCAGGGCATTCTTAGAGGAGATGAGAAGTGTGAGGGAGGGAGAGAGGAATCTGGAAAAAAAAGGATTTAAAGGAAGAATAACGGGTGGAAAAGAGCAGACCAGTGGAGAGATTGAAGAGGGAAAGGGGAAAAGAGAACACAGCAATGGATGAAATAAATTGGTACATAGAGGAAAGAGACATTGGAGGGAAGAGTAGAATGGAAGAGAGAACGGAGGGAAGAAAAAGAGAGGGTTTAGATTAGGGAGGGAGGGAAAGAAGGAGAGAGGAGGAAGGGAGCACCACAGAGGGTGGACACAGGGAAAGAAACAGGGAGGACAGGAAAGGTGGAAGTGACTTTATCTCACTGGAGAAGTAACAGCTGCAGGAATGTCTCAGAGGACAAACAAAACAAACAAGCCCCCATCCCCCAGTAGAAATGCACGCAGTGGCTGTCTCAGAGCTACACCATGTAAGCGAATAAAACCCATGAACTCGATTAGACATGGCAATTCAAACGTGTCTGCTTTTAGGAATCTTAGAATTTTTTTGTTCTTTCTGAGAACAGAGCCCAAGGAAAGGCCAGTGGCAGGAGAGGGCTTTGAAGGCTCCAGCCACCAGCTAAGATGACCTAATTTAATAACAAGCATTTGCAATGCAATAGGTCTCGCGTTAGGAAAGTTTGAGCTATTGATATTGTAAATGACACATTTTTTATTTATGTTTTGTTTTTGAAAATAGCGAAATTAATAGCTTTGTCATTTACAATGTCAATAGTTATAACTTTCGCAACTGTGACACCTATAGCATTTGTAATGCAATATGTGTTGTATTTACGTGACTTACATGTATTGATATTACAAATAACAATGGCTTTTAATTTTTTTTCAATAATTAATACTTAAATAAAAGTTATTGTAATTTGTAATGGCAATAGCTTAAACTTTTGTAAATAACTTTTGTGAAGATTATGTTCAGTGTATTTTATTGTGATGAAAATCCAAGAACGGAAGTGAAATATTAACATCTTTTTGTTACATTTGTAATAAAGCTTGAAACATTGAGAGGACATATTTGAACCAGGTGTTGTTGAATGGTTGCACAGATTGATGCTGTGGTGGGGCTGAGTGATGTTGTGATGGCGAACGAGTGATGCTGTGGGGTTCAGTGATGCTGTGGTAGCACATAGTGATGTTGTGGTACCCCTGATTGATACTGTGGTGGTGCGGAGTGATGCTGTATGCTATGCTATGTTTTGTTTTTCTATCCTATGTTTTGTTTTGTTATGCTATGCTATGTTTTGCTAATCTATACTTTGATTTGCACTGCATAACTTGCCTGATTGGAGAGGCGCTGTTTTTGGGGCTGCTTTCACGGAGGTCGCTTCAAGTTCCTTTGTGCCCACACCTCGCAGCACCCGCTACGCGGGTGCCGCTTCGATTGTTAAGACACCGGGAGGTGTCCTCTGGCTACTGATTGGACTGAGCAAGTGCCTGGGGCTACGGAGGGTGAGCGAGCGGGCTAGCAAATGGCGCAGGGACTCAGTTGTCCAGGAGTCCCTGCGAGACCATAACACCTGGTCTGCGTTGCTTGCTCGGCCCGCCCCCCGGCTACCTCGGCTTAAAAGCGATGAATCTTTCCACCTAAAATGGGAACTGCATACCTTGCCTGATTGGAGAGGACGCTGTTTTTGGGGCTGCTTTCACGGAGGTCGCTTCGAGTTCCTTTGTGGCCACACCTCGCAGCACCCGCTACGCGGGTGCCGCTTCGATTGTTAAGACACCGGGAGGTGTCCTCCGGCTACTGATTGGACTGAGCAAGTGCCTGGGGCTACGGAGGGTGAGCGAGCGGGCTAGCAAACGGCGCAGGGACTCAGTTGTCCAGGAGTCCCTGCGAGACCATAACACCTGGTCTGCGTTGCTTGCTCGGCATCGCCCCCCGGCTACCTCGGCTTAAAAGCGATTAATCTTTCCACCTAAAATGGGAACTGCATAACTTGCCTGATTGGAGAGGACGCTGTTTTTGGGGCTGCTTTCACGGAGGTCGCTTCAAGTTCCTTTGTGCCCACACCTCGCCGCACCCGCTACGCGGGTGCCGCTTCGATTGTTAAGACACCGGGAGGTGTCCTCCGGCTACTGATTGGACTGAGCAAGTGCCTGGGGCTACGGAGGGTGAGCGAGCGGGCTAGCAAACGGTGCAGGGACTCAGTTGTCCAGGAGTCCCTGCGAGACCATAACACCTGGTCTGCGTTGCTTGCTCGGCTCCGCACCCCGGCTACCTCGGCTTAAAAGCGATTAATCTTTCCACCTAAAATGGGAACTGGATAACTTGCCTGATTGGAGAGGATGCTGTTTTTGGGGCTGCTTTCACGGAGGTCGCTTCAAGTTCCTTTGTGCCCACAACTCGCAGCACCCGCTACGTGGGTGCCGCTTCGATTGTTAAGACACCGGGAGGTGCCCTCCGGCTACTGATTGGACTGAGCAAGTGCCTGGGGCTACGGAGGGTGAGCGAGCGGGCTAGCAAACGGCGCAGGGACTCAGTTGGCCAGGAGTCCCTGCGAGACCATAACACCTGGTCTGCGTTGCTTGCTCGGCCCCGCCCCCCGGCAACCTCGGCTTAAAAGCGATTAATCTTTCCACCTAAAATGGGAACTGCATACCTTGCCTGATTGGAGAGGACGCTGTTTTTGGGGCTGCTTTCACGGAGGTCGCTTCGAGTTCCTTTGTGGCCACACCTCGCAGCACCCGCTACGCGGGTGCCGCTTCGATTGTTAAGACACCGGGAGGTGTCCTCCGGCTACTGATTGGACTGAGCAAGTGCCTGGGGCTACGGAGGGTGAGCGAGCGGGCTAGCAAACGGCGCAGGGACTCAGTTGTCCAGGAGTCCCTGCGAGACCATAACACCTGGTCTGCGTTGCTTGCTCGGCCCCGCCCACCGGCTACTTCGAGGGTATTAAATCAACACTGAAACCCGCTGCGCAGGAGCGCCGGGCTAAGCCCGGGCCAAGGGCGGGCCCGTTTAAGCCCGTTCAAGACCGGACAAGGTCGGGTCGGGCCACCCCCCTTACATCCATCACACGGTCTACTCTTGTGAGTACTTTGTTTATGTTCATTATTGCAGTTGTTGTCTGGGATTTCTGCATAGACTGCTGCTCCGTCCCCTAAATAATGTCTACCCGAGAGACCAGAAGCAAAACAGCTGCAGGAGAGACTCTATTAACGGGCACCTTGGACAACTTCATCATAAGGGCTTATACCTTTATTGATCAAGGGATCAAACTAATGGAGCGTAGGGTGTCCCAAGACCTCGCCATGGCAAAGAAAAGATCATCTATGGGCCAATTTGCGACGGCTAAATCTCCCGTCCAATCTAAGGTTGTGGGTCTTATAGATGTCCAGGCAGAGGTACACGCTGCTAGATGTAGCTTACCCAATACGGTAGACCTCTCAGTTTCTCACTTATCATGTGCCTCAGAACTAAGTACTGATTTGGAAAACACCCCGGACCTAGTTAATAATTCCACCCAGGAGGACACAAGTGTTACTATACTGAGAGGCAGGAAGGAGGGCGCCATTCCTAAACGACGCAAACAAAATAAAATCAAGGGAAGGGGACGACACCAGAAAAAGTCTATTGAGGCCGCTATACCAAATTTAAATGTAAATCATGATCCTGAGGCCAGTGATGTTATAACAGAGCCCGGGATTACAAGGAATGTAGAGGGCCTAACTAGCCCGGTTGGGAATAGTGGGGAAACGGCTGACACCCAACTTTTAATGAAGGTAGAGGAACTTTTTAAACGCTACCTCTCACCCATTGAGAAAAGATTAACTCATATTGAAAAGAAATTAGCCGATCTTTGTACCAAGCCCCATAACCAAAAAACACCGGGAGCCCAAAAAACGGGGAGTAACAAACCTAATCCTAATAAGGCTACAATACAAGCTCTTAATAACCCTATACCACTAGCGATGAACATCAATACCAAAAAGGCCCCTGCTGGTGAAAAAAAAGCTGAAAAGGAAAGTATCACTAATATAGGTCCCGCCACTCCCTGTGTAGAAGACACACTATCCAGGGATCATTCCACACAGCTAAAGGGGAAAAAAACTGGTGAAGTAGCCAAGAGAGGAAGAGTGGTGAACCTCCCCCCGGAGACCACACCGTATGTGGTGATCATGACAGGGGTTCCAGAACGAGAGGATCACCATGAGGAATCCAACTGGTCGCTATTCAATAAGGTTCGACATTGGCTTAACCAAAATCGCCCTTTGCCACCACACCGTATAAGTAAGATTCTGACAGTGCGGAGGGTGGCATGGCTGGGGCACCAGAGGAAAACTATCCAGGTAGACAGTGTGTTGATCAATTTTGCAGATCCACACACCGCCGCCCAAATCTGTCCAAGGGACACACAGGACAGGTTTGAGGGCATAGCTACCAGACGACTCTCCTTATTTTACCCCTTAACGAGAGGGCCCACTCGGGACCCTAGAGAAAATAATAATTGGTATAGAGTAGGGAACCAAGACTGGGGCAGGAATTGGGAGCCTTGGGGGGAGCAGCCATCCCTAGAGCCAGTTTTTAGGGATAATTGGGGTGGCTTCCCGATCAGGAATAGGTTTAGTTGCCTGGACATGGTGGATTGACTCGCAATACCACAAAGTACTTTAAATTGGGAAAATATGGCCCCTATAGCACCGACAATTTGTGGGACTGGGCAAGAGAAGTTTATAGGTGCCAACTGCCATGACAGCACTAGTAATGTAGTTATTGCAAAACCAAAGCCTCCGGGGGATATTGGTGACATTATTCCACCTCGAAAATTAACCAACCCCTTAGAAGAAGTTAGTCACCCAATTGCCTGTGTGCAGGTCGGGGAAAAGGGAGTAACCACTGACATATCTATTACAGGCCACAAGGTGATTAATCTGCTATCCTGGAATGTGGCTGGGCTACAGAAAAAGTTGGCTTTACCCGATTGGAACGAGTTCATCGAGAAGTTCGATGTATGCATGTTCCAAGAAACTTGGAGTTTACACCCAGTGTATAAACCTGGCTATGCTACTTTCTCTGTGCCGGCATTGAGTAGTGGTAGGGGTAGACCGGCGGGTGGACTTCATATTTGGGTAAAAATCGAATTGAATTGGGACATTACCATCCATGAGTAGCGACTAGAGATATCCTACACATTTCATTCGCAGGGCATATTAAGGGGAGCAGGATACACCTATTTAACATCTATTCTAGATGGATCACGGGGATACAAACCGATGTACATTGACGATCCTAGAGCAGGTTTTAGATAAATGCCCCCCAAACTCTAAAATCATAGTGGGAGGGGATTTTAACTGCACATTCAAACCCCTATCTAGGCAGGATCCCCTGGGCATAGAGGAGGAGGACTCTAGATGGTCTATCCCAGCCCTCTCATTAGCTCCAATTAGGAACTGGTCAGCAAGGGCAATACCGATCAATGCCCTGACCATGGAATTTAATTTAAGAGCTTTAAATGGCAGGACAATCTCGGATCGCGCTGGAGCAATGACCTTTAACCGGCTTAATGGCCCATCCAGAATAGATTATATCTTACTGGACGTTACATTGTGGCGTGGCCTATTAGATATGGAGGTCGTACCTTCACAGGATAGCGACCACAACCCCTTATGCGCAAAGCTAAGGTGGGGTAAATTAAAGGGAAGTGGACAAAAAGCCCCGGTGAGGACAACCAATGAAGTTATTCCTTACAATGGTAACCGCAGGTTGAAATGGGATAAGGTGCAGTTCCAGGAAGGGAACCTGGAGAGGATTGGGGAACATGTAGCAGAATTAACATCAGAGCTGGAGAAACTTGAATTGGGAAATGTTAGTGACCCGGGGTTGGCCTTCTCCTCAGCTTATAAGAACACGATAGAGGATGTAGGACAATACTTTGTAGTTCAGGTCAAAAGGGGTAGAGAGAACAACAAACCAGCTACAACAAGTAACCCGTGGTACTCAGTTGAGTGCAAGGCGAAACGGAAGGAGCTAACAGTCGCCCTGCTCCAAAAGGATCCCTCACTAGTTAGAGCGGCTAGGAAGGATTATGCGAGGGCGATAGCGTTGGCTAAACGAGAGTGGGAGGAACAACATTGGCAGAATCTAAAAACCGTAGCTAATAAGAAGAATGCCATGCTGTTCTGGGATTTGATCAACAAGGCTAGGCAGCAAAGTATACCACCTATTGCTAACCATATAACGGAACACCAAGGGCACTCCCACTTTTCTGCTTTGTATGGTGGGAGAGAAGTATCAGGTTCACCTCCCCCCGATTCAGACAACAGGACCCAATCTCCACTGGGGTTTGAAGAACCATTTCTGCCTTCTGAAATAATTCTGGCCATTAAACATCTGACCCCCAGGAAGGCAGCAGGCCAGGATGGGATACCGGGAGATCTACTCCTGAATGATCCTGAAGCCTGGGCCAGACTTATTGCCGTAGTAATGAATTTGATCTCCAAGGGTTATCCTGTGCCAGACTCTTGGAAAGGAGCAGAGGTGGTAACAGTATACAAAAAGGGCCCCAGAGAGGACCCTGCCAATTACAGACCGATCAGTCTGATTGACGTGATCCAGAAGGTGGTTGGCAGGGTCATCATTTCAAGGGTAGGTGTCTGGATGGAAGAGGAGCATGTTCTCTCCCACTTCCAAGCAGGGTTTCGCCAGAAGGTGGGAACAATGAACCAGGTCTTCCGTTTTTTTGCGATCTATTGGAAGGCCGTGACCATTAACAACGGTAGTCTATATTTGGTATTCATAGATCTCAAGACAGCATTCGACCTGGTCCCCCGAGCAAGGCTCTGGGATATCCTGGAGAAGATGGGTTTCCCAAAGCCTCTTCTGGATTTTATTGTAAAGCTACATGAGGGGAACTATGCGAGGATGAGATGGGGCACCCAGGGACAACTGACAGAGAGGGTGCCCGTGAGGAGTGGAGTCCGCCAGGGATGTGTTATGGCACCGACCCTGTTCTCCCTCTTTGTGAATGGTGTGGTGGATCATCTGAGGGAGGAAGCGGCAAATGCGCCATCCCTGGCGGGGGAAAAAACACCTACTCTACTCTTCGCGGATGATACCATCTTGATCTCTAAACCCCCCATAGGTCTCCAAAAACTCCTGGATCGCTTTAGTGAGTTTTGCATTGATAGAGGCCTTACCATCAACACCTCTAAAACAAAGCTTATGGCCATTTCACCCACCAAGAGATTCAGGAACAACTTTTTACTTAATGGTGGCCCCTTGGAGTTGGTCGACTCCTTAGACTATCTGGGTGTTAGGGTAAACAGCCGGATGAAATGGAAAGATCACCTGGCGAAAATGTTAATAAACCACAAAAGAGTTGCAGGGGTGGTTTTAAGGGAACAGCGGGAGTCGACAAGTAAACCTGTGGCACCGACCCTCGCAATATATGATGGCCAAGTATTACCGGCAGCCCTATACGGATCTGAGCTATGGGGGTTTGAGAATGTAACGGAGTTAACCGCATCAGAAAACAAGTTTATGCGAGATTTGGTGGCCCTCCCAGTCTCCACCCCATTGATTCCTCTACGGCTAGATCTGGGTAGGCGCACCCTTAAAGACACAGTACGTTTGCCCCCACTACTTTTTTAGGTGCGACTAAGAAGGACCCAGGAACTACACAACTATGCTGCAGCCCTAGATGAACTTATCTTGCTCAACACAGCTAACAAAATCAAGTGGTTGTGCAACCTGAGACAGCTGGTTGAGCAACTGGGCCTAAGTGAAGCATGGCTGAGCCAAACCCCGCCTCCTAAAGCAGTGATCAAGAAGCTTTATTGGGACTGGGTACAGGAGACGGGCATACGTAGGAGTGAAGGGGGGCCCCTTTCCCAGCGATTTCTGGAGTTCAAATGGACAAGAAAACTGGAACCCTTTCTTGATTTTATAGAGAAACCCCTGGACAGAGCACTTTACCTGAAATTCAGGCATGGAACTTTGCCGGTAAATGACTTTTCTTCTGGGTGGAAAAGCAAAGTTGTTCTTACTAAATCCTGCCCTGGCTGTGCAGCCCCAATGAGTCAGTAGCGCACTTTTATTTTGCTTGCCCGGCTTACAGGGTCGCTAGGAAAATATGGCTAAAACCACTATGTACAGGGTTGGGCTTTAGATGTCACAAAATGGCCCTACGGGTTCTCCACACTGACACGTCTTCTACTGCTTTGGTGTGTGAGGTAGCCAAATTCCTGGGTCGTGTATGGCAGACCCGTGCAAGGAGGGCCAAGCCTACCCCCCATTTAGCCTAACCGCCGGACAGTCCCACGGCAGGAAGTGCCTTTTACGATTTTATGTGACAATATCTTGAGTTTGATTTTAGATAATTTAAATTGAGTAGTATATGAGGATGGTTGAAAAATATATGAGCGCTGAACCCCTACTCTTTTATCTTTTTAATGCATTGTATAGATTGTATACTTTTGTGATGAATTTTTTTTATCGAATAAAGTAAATACTACTACTACTTTGATTTGTTATGCTATGCTATGCTGTGTTTTGTTATGCTATGTATTGTTATGCTATGCTATGCTTTGCTATGCTATGCTTTGCTATGCTATGCTATGTTTTATTATGCTATGCTATGGTATGTTTTGTTGTGTTTGGTATGCTATGTTTTGCTATGCTATTATATGTTTTGTTTTGCTATGCTATGTTTTGTTGTGTTTTGTTACGCTATGCTATGTTTTGTTGTGTTTTGCTATGTTTTGTTATGCTATGTGTTGTGTTTTGTTATGCTATGTTTTTTTATGTTTTGTTTTGCTATCCTATGCTTCATTTTGTTATGCTATGCTATGTTTAGTTTTGCTATCCTGTGCTTTGTTTTCTTATGCTATGCTATGTTGTGTTTTATTATGCTATGCTTTGTTTTGCTATGCTATGTTTTGTTATGCTATGCTATGCTTTGTGATGCTATGTTTTGTTATGCTATGCTAAGCTTTGTTTTGATATGCTATGCTATGTTGTGTTTTGTTATACTATGCTATGTTTTGTTATACTATGCTATGTTTTGCTATGCTTCGCAATGCTATGTTTTGTTATGTTTGCTATGTTTTGTTATGCTATGTTTTGTTATGCTATGCTTTGTTTTATGTTATGTTTTGCTATGTTTTTCTCTGTTACGTTGTGTTGTGTTTTGTTATGCTATGCTATGTTTTGTTATACTATGCTATGTTTTGCTTTGTTATGCTTTGTTAGGTTATGCTATGCTTTGTTTTGTTATGCTATGCTATGCTTTGTTGTGTTTTATTATGCTATGCTTTTTTTTGCTATGCTATGTTTTGTTATGATGTGCTATGCTTTGTGATGCTATGTTTTGTTATGCTATGCTAAGCTTTGTTTTGATATGCTATGCTATGTTGTGTTTTGTTATACTATGCTATGTTTTGTTATGCTATGCTATGTTTTGCTATGCTTTGCAATGCTATGTTTTGTTATGCTATGTTTTGTTATGCTATGCTTTGTTTTATGTTATGTTTTGCTATGTTTTTCTCTGTTATGTTGTGTTGTGTTTTGTTATGCTATGCTATGTTTTATTATACTATGCTATGTTTTGCTTTGTTATGCGTTGTTATGTTATGCTATGATTTGTTTTGTTATGCTATGTTTTGTTATGATATGCTATGTTTTGTTGTGGTTTGTTATGCTATGCTATGCTTTGTTGTGTTTTGCTATGGTATGTTTTGTTTTGTTATGCTATGTTTTGTTTTGCTATCCTATGCTTTGTTTTGTTATGCTATGCTATGTTTTGCTATCCTATGCTTTTTTTGTTATGCTATGCTATGCTGTGTTTTGTTATGCTATGCTATGCTATGCTATGCTGGTGAGGGTGTGTGAGTGTGTCTGAGGGTGAGTGAGGGTGAGGGGGTGTGAGGGTGAGAGGGTGTGAGGGTGAGGGTGTGTGAGGGTGAGGGTGAAAGGGTGTGAGGGTGAGGGGGTGTGAGGGTGAGGGGGTCTGAGGGTGAGGGGTGTGAGGGTGTGAGGGTGAGGGGGTGTGAGGATGAGGGGGTGTGAGGGTGTGAGGATGTGTGAGGGTGAGGGTGTGAGGGTGAGTGAGGCTGTTTGGGGGTGAAGGGAGTGAGGGTGTGTGATGGTGAGGGGGTGTGAGGGTGAGTGAGGGTGTGTTAGGGTGAGAGGGTGAGGGTGTGTGAGGGTGAGTGAGGTTGTGTGAGGGTGATTGAAGGTGTGTGAGGGTGAGGGTGTGTGAGGGTGAGGGGGTGTTAGGGAGTGTGAGGATGAGGGGGTGTGAGGGTGAGGGTGTGTGAGGGGGTGTGATGGTGTGAGGGTGAGGGTGTGTGTGTGTGTGAGGGTGAGGGGTGTGTGAGGGTGAGGGGTGCGAGGGTGTGAGGGTGGGGGTGTGAGGTTGAGGGTGAGGGGTGTCAGGGTGTGTGAGGGGGAGGGTGTGGGGTTGTGAGGGTAAGGGTGTGGGGTTGTGAGGGTGAGAGGGTGTGAGGGTGAGGGTGAGAGGGTGTGAGGGTGAGGGAGGGTGAGGGAGGGTGAGGGTGATGGGGGTGAGGGTGAAGGGGGTGAGGGTGAGGGTGTGTGAGGGGGTGTGAGGGTCAGGGGGTGTGAGGGTGTGTGAGGATGAGGGGGTGTGAGGGTGAGGGTGTGAGGGGGTGTGAGGGTGAGGGGGTGTGAGAGAGTGGGTGTTAGGGTGAGGGGGTGAGAGGGTGAGGGGGTGTGAGGGTGGGGGGTTTGAGGATGAAAGGGTGTGTGAGGGTGAGAGGGGGTGTGAGGGTGAGTGAGGGTGTAGGAGGGTGTGGGTGTGTGGGGATGAGGGGGTGTGAGGGTGAGGGGGTTTGAGGGTGAGAGGGTGTTTGAGGGTGAGAGGGTGAGTGAGGGTGAGGGTGTGTGAGGGTGAGGGGGGGTGAGAGTGAGGGGGTGTGAGGGGGTGTGTCAGGGTGAGGGTGTGAGGGTGAGGGGGGTGAGGGTGAGGGGCTGTGTGAGGGGGTGTGAGGGTGAGGGGGTGTGAGGGTGAGGGTGGGTGAGGGTGGGTTAGAGGGTGTGTGAGGGTGAGGGTGCGAGGATGAGAGGGTGTGTGAGGGTGAGAGCGTAGGTGGGGTAGGTGAGGGTGAGAGGGTGGGTGAAGGTGGGTGAGAGGGTGAGTGAGGGTGAGGGGGTGTGTGAGGGTGAGGGGGTGTGAGGGTGAGGGGGTGTGAGGGTGGGGGTGTGAGGGAAGGTGAGGTAATGTGAGGGGGGTGAGGGTAAGGGTGTGTGAAAGTGAGGGAGTGTGAGGGTGAGGGTAAGGGAGTGTGAGTGTGAGGGGGTGTGAGGGTGAGGGTGTGTGGGGGTGTGAGGGGGTGAGGGTGAGTGAGGGTGAGAGGGTTGTGAGGGTGAGGGGGGTGAGGGGATGAGGGTGAGGGTGTGAGGGTGAGTGAGGTTGTGTGAGGGTGGTTGAGGGTGTGAGGGTGTATGCGGGTGTTTGAGGGTATGTGAGGGTGAGGATATGTGAGGGTGAGGATCCGAAGTAAATGGTGACAGGGCAGACATCATAAGACAGAGAGAAGAGACTGTGTGGTGACTGCGTTGGTCAGTTTCAGAATCAGGAGGGGCAGAGTCAGCACAGTCTGCGAGGGATCAACGTGTCTAGAGGCAAAGCATAGAGGATATAGCATTGCAGCTAGCAAGTCAAGTGTTTTCAAGCTGAGTGTCCCTAGAGAGATGGCAACACAGCAACAGCATTCGAGGAGCAAGGCTACTGTAAACAAGCACGGTAGGCTTTCACTTTTGTCCAGAAAAAAAACGAGAAAGGTGCAGAAAACGCCGAACAAAACACGGCTTCAACGCGAAATGGATGCAAAAAAAAACAAGCTCTCGGCATTGCTGTGGCGGGGTTGGGGCGGGGGAGCACATTCCTTTGAAGTCTGATGCCAAGGCTCAGACAAATGGTTGTGTGCGATGTGTACGCGGGGGGCGGGGGAGCGGCAGCCTTTGAAGTCTGATGCCGAGGCACAGACAAATGGTGGTGTGTGATGTGTCTGGCGATGATGTGCACGCGCATAGCTCACATGAACTGTACACGATCCGCAGCTAGGTAGACTTTTCTTTTCCGCTTACTATAATATTGCCTATTTATCCCTGCGGGATAGAATAGGCGAGACCTAAAATGCAAGGTGTCTAAGGCGTGGGCCGGGGGCTCGGGGCACTCCCGCAGCGCTGTCTCCTGGCTTCCAAGCCAGAGAGCGTGGCATGCCAAGGGAAATATTGAGCCAGCGTGGTTTGAGCAGTGCGCCCGGGGTTCATCTTTTATTACTAAAGAATGATTGGAGAAAAAAAAAACTAGTGAAATTTCTCTCCATTGTCTCGGAAAATTCACTGTAATTTGCCCCGAGGGACCCCCAACTGCCTTGAAGCCGAGTTGTGTGTATCTGTGTGTCTGAATGGGTGGGTCTGTTTATCCATCCCCTCTTGTCTGTCTGGCTGTCTCTTCTCTAAACTTAAATGTTCACGGGGGTTCCTGGTTTAAAGAGTGGGGCGTGAGGGGGAGCCCAGAATGTGAGGGTCGCCCACTGTGTGATGACTTTTAAGCTAAAGAGATTTGTATGCCTCTTGTTGGCATGTCAGGTCTAATTCGGCCCGCATTATGCCAAAGGGGTCGGCCTGCTCCTGACAGGAGGGGGTTAAATGACATTACAAGCTTTAGAGGCTGTAAGCAGCCACTGCTGCCTGCGGATGTTACATTGAGATTTAATGGTCAGCTTTATCTATGGGGGCTCCTGGAAATCTGCTGTTTTCGGTATCTTAATTGGCACCGTATTAGCAGAAGGGTTTCACTTAGATAGAGCGCGAGTTCACCTTTTTATAAGGAATATTATTTATGGGCTAAGTGCGAGGGGAAATATGAGTGTACATGTGTGCGCGGGTAAAGCAGAACGTTTATGGGGCAAGGTGTTAAACGTTTGCGTTAAAATCATGCAACATGTGAATTTTATGACACACATTGTAATTCATAATTATTTCAATTAAGAGTTTCCTCGTTAAAAAAAAAACTGTGGGCCTGGACATGTTGCTGTCATCATCAAAGGACCCCATGGGGAAGCATCACTCAAAATGTTCTTGTTGAGTTGTTTGCTTGGTCCGGGACAGCAGCTATTTGAACCTATTTCTGGCTTGCTGCTGTTGTGTAGTCTTTATAGGGAGTAATCAGATTAAGAACAAGCTCTCGGCATTGCATGGCGGGGTTGGGGTGGGGGGGCGGGGGCGCGCATTCCTTTGAAGTCTGATGGGGGGCGGGGGAGCGTCTTGGGAGTGGCTTCCTTTGAAGTCTGATGCAGAGAGGCTCAGACAAATGGTGTGGGTGTGCGATGTGCGATGTGGCTGGCTCTGTGCCCGCGCCTGGCTCACATGAACTGTACCTAATCCGTCTGGGTAGACTTTTGAAAGCCCCTTACTATAATCTCGCCAACAAGCATTGCTAAAGCAATGCTTTCAGCGAGACCTAAAAAGGGTACAAACTGTAGCTGTGAGCATTTGCTTTTCATTACAAACTACACAGCCAGAGGCAGTCAAAATCCTTGCCTTAATGTCTGACTGCCACCTCCCAAGCTTGGTACCCAATAAAGTTGGACAGGTTGGACACATCTAAAGCCAGCACTGTGTACTCAACAAGGTAAATGTGGGTACTTGGGGCGCCTTGGGGAGGGAATATGTTCAGTGAGGGATGGGGCATTGGGTACTTGCTCTAGGGTAGCTCTTTGAGCCTGATATTGCAAGCCTGCACTGGGGACCTCATCTGATGGGGCCGGCAGGTGGTAATATGGTAATGAATAGAAGGTTACCTGCTGTAATAAGAGGTTAACCAAAAGGGACCTGATAACATGAGGGAGGCCTTGAGGACTTTATAGGAGAGGGGAGCACTAATCTGCAGGGCCTGCCGAGCTGGCCCTGTAGATCCCATGGGCAGTCAGCACTAGTCAGAGGACTAGTTTATTGTAACACTGGGTACCCCACAATGCACTGGCTGTCTAAAAAAGAGGGTGTTCTGTGGGGACTTGATGAGGCCTCCCGGTCTGATGAGGTGGGGAAAGAGGTCAATAGGTAAACTGATTGGGCTTATTTAGGATCATATGGTTCATAGTTGTTAGAGGGGCGATCCCAGGGGAGGACAGACTCAGCACCTGACCACCCTGTGACCCACCTCCCTTAGGAACACAGCCGATCACTGGCGGGAGACCCTCAGGGGGAGGACCTCGGATCTAGGATCTTACGCGCTGCGCTAGCACCACTCGACAAAGGGACACCACACCGTAGGATTAAGAGCACGTATTTCTTTATATCTTCAAGTAAAAAATCTTTATGATCCGCAGATTCTTATGTACAGGCGAGCAAGGGCTCAAAGAGTCTCAGTAAGGGTAAGGGTAGAGGGACAGTCTTAAGGTTCAAAGTCACTGGTGGGTGCGTATCCGGCGCACAGCTCTCAATCCTCGAGCCGGGGGATACGGAGTGATCTTGGGTCCAGCCGGACCAGGATAGTCTCTGAGCCGCGATCGAATCAGCAGGGCTCGAGCAAGGAGGTCGCAGTTCTTACGGTCTTGGGGAGCCGCGATCAGATCAGCCGGGCTCAGGTGGTTCCTTAGGTTGCAAGGGAGCCGCGATCGGATCAGCAGGGCTCAGGAGTTCTCAAGGTTGCAGGGGAGCCGCGACAGCGTCAGCAGGGCTCAGTGGTCTTGGGCAGAAGTCCTTCTCTGCTCGGTAGGAGCCGCGACGAGGTCAGCAGGGCTCACGTAGTCCAGGATACAACTAACTTGATCATCCCAGAGCCACCCTTGATATAGGACTCCTCGCCTTTGATGTCCGGAGTCCTCGCAGGCGGAGGTCTTAACACCTGGGAGCCGGTTGTTGTGGATTCCGCCTCGGCGGCTCCTTTCATCCTTTCAAGTTGGGTCTTTAGGGATCCCAGACACTCAGCAGGCCTGGAGCCAGCCCTCAGGGAGGCCGGATGGGTGATCGACACTCATCTCTCGAGGGGAGGTGGGAGGTGTGATCGAGCTACTCCTCCCTCTCTCGCTCACAGGGAGCGCTCTACCCCCTGGCCGGGTATGGCGCCGAAGGCCGAGGTCGGGCTGGGGCTGTGGCGGCCATCTTAGGTGCAGGGACATGGGCATCGCCCTCGGGTACCAGGGAAATGGAGGGAGAGGACAGGGAAGCCCAGTGTCGGGGATGTGGGCCCTGGAGGAATGGTCGGGTAAATCCGGGCCATGGGAAGCTGCACGGGTCAGGAGGGATTACTACGGGTCAAGGAGGACCACGCCACGAGGCCGGGTCCAACACGCGTCCCCCCAGCTGAAGGTCGGGGAGAACTACCCACCTTCTTGGGGGTTCTCTTCGCTGAGGCGGAAGAACCTGGATAGGCCGTCAGCGTTGGCGTGGTCGGTAACAGGGCGATGCTCTACTGTGAAATCCATCCAATGGAGGGAGATTGACCATCGCAGCAGTTTTGGGTTTTCTCCTCTCATCTGCATGAGCCACCGCAAGGGTCGATGGTCTGTTTGGACTCGGAAGTGGATTCCGAACAGGTAGGGGCAGAGTTTCTTGAGAGCCCAGACTACTGCGAACGTTTCTCGTTCGATGGTGCTCCATCTTTGTTCTCGGGGCAGTAACCTTCTGCTGATGAAGGCTACGGGCTGATCTAGGCCTTCCTCATTGAGCTGGGACAGTACGGCTCCGATGCCATGCTCGGAGGCGTCTGTCTGGACCACAAACTCCTTGGAGTGGTCCGGGGCTTGGAGCACGGGGGAGGAACATACAGCGGTCTTCAAGGCGTCGAACGCCTCTTGGCAGGAGGGGGTCCAGTGCACGCGCTTGGGCTGCTTTTTGGACGTCAGCCCTGTGAGGGGACCCACTATGCTGCTGTAATTCTTTATAAACCTCCGGTAGTAGCCGGTGAGGCCCAGGAAGGCTCGGACCTCGGTTTGGGTGGTGGGCGGTTCCCAGGCCAGGATGGCAACGATCTTCGGCTGGAGAGGGGCGACCTGCCCGCTTCCGACCTGATGGCCTAGGTAGGTCACTGACCCCTACCCAATCTGGCACTTGCTGGCTTTCACCGTCAAGCCTGCCTGGCGCAGGGCTAGCAACACCCTCCGGGGGTGCCGGAGGTGCTCATCCCATTGTGAACTGAACACCGCAATATCGTCCAAATATGCGGCGCTGAACTCTTCCAGCACGGCCAGGACTCGGTTCACCAGTCTCTGAAAGGTGGCCAGGGCGTTTTTCATCCCGAACGGCATCACTCGAAAGCGATAGTGCCCGTCCGGGGTGGAGAAGGCGGACCGCTCCTTGGCTCCCTCTGTGAGCGCAATTTGCCAGTAGCCGCAGGTCAGATAGAAGGTACTCAGGTAGCGAGCAGACCCCAGGCGGTCGATGAGCTCATCGGCGCGGGGAATGGGGTGGGCGTCTGCTCGGGTGACTGCGTTGAGCCCCCGGTAGTCCACACAAAACCGAAGTTCGGGGACAGACCCAGGGGACGCGGCTTTCGGGAACAGTACCACTGGGCTGGCCCAGGGACTGTCGGAGGGCTCGACCACTCCTAGGGTGATAATTTTTGAGACTTCGGCCTGGATGCAGGTCCGGACTCGGTCAGGCACTCGGTAGGCTCGGTGTCGCACCGGTGGGCTGTCTCCGGTGTCCACATCGTGGACACACCAGTCGGTGATTTTGGGGACCAAGGAAAACAAATCAAGGAACTGCCCCAAGAGCTGGCGGCAGTCCTCACGCTGCTGAGGAGTGAGGGAGGGAGAGAGGCTCACTCCGTCTACGGAGCCATCCTTCTCTTTGGCACACAGGAGGTCAGGGAGAGGCTCCTTTTCCTCTTCCGCTCCATGGTCGGTGGCCAAGACCAAGCTCAACTCCGTCCGCACGAAGTGAGGCTTGAGGCGGTTCATGTGGAGAACCCGAAGGGGGTTCCGAGGGGACTGGACGTCCACCAAGTAGGTCACTTTGTTTTTCCTCTCCACGACCTTAAAGGGGCCGGTCCATTTGTCTTGGAGGGCGCAGGGTTTCACCGGGGACATCACCCAGACCTGCTGGCCCGGTTGAAACTCGACCAGAGTGGCATTCTGGTCATACCAGCGCTTCATCTCCTCCTGACTTGCTTCGAGGTTGGCTTCGGCCAGCGCTCGGAATTTCCGTGTCTGATTTCTGAGGGTGAGAATGTAGCGGAACACATCTGGAGGTGGTTCTCGGGGGGCCGTTTCCCATCCCTCCTTGACCAAGCTGAGGGGCCCCCGGACGGGGTGCCCGTACAGCAGCTCAAATGGGCTGAACCCCAGGGACTTCTGGGGGACCTCCCGGTAGGCGAACCAGAGGCAGGGGAGGAGGACGTCCCACTTGCGCCGGAGGGGCTCTTCTAGGCCCATGATCATCCCCTTCAGTGTCCGGTTAAACCGCTCCACTAGGCCATTTCCTTGGGGATGATACGGGGTGGTGAATTTGTAGGACACTCCACATTGTTGGAACAGGGACATCATGTATTTGGAGATAAAGTTCGTGCCGTGGTCACTCACGACCTCGCGGGGAAAACCCACTCAGGAGAAGATCCCCATTAACGCTCGGCCCACCACGGGGGCCGTTATGGTGCGGAGGGGGATGGCCTCCGGGTATCGGGTGGCGTGATCCACCAGGACTAGGATGAATCGGTGACCTTGGGAGGTTCTAGGGTCCAGGGGCCCTACTATGTCGATCCTGACCCGCTCAAAAGGGGTGCTGACGACGGGGAAGGGTTGGAGGGGAGCCTTGCGCGTTCTTCCACTTTTTCCCCTAGCCTGGCACGTGAGACAGGACTTGCAGTGGGCTTCTACATTCGCTCGCATCTTGGGCCAATAAAAGTGTGTAACTAGGCGGTCATAGGTCTTGTCCTGGCCCAAGTGTCCCGCCAGGGGCACATCATGGGCCAGGCCCAGGAGGAAGTCGCGGAAGCGTAGGGGTACCACCAGCACCCGGGCTGACCCTAGCTCGGCAGACTTCTGCTCGCTGCACAGGAGGTCATTCTCCCAATACACGGAATGGGTTCCAGACTGGTCGCCCACAGCTTGGGCCGCGGCCTGTCGCCGGGGTCCAACCAGGGAAGGGCAAGTGGCTTGCTCCCGGCAGAACTTCTCTCGGGAGGGGCCCCCCTCGTGACGCCACTGCGCCAACTCGGGCAGATCATCCAGCTCAGGGATCTGTGCGGGATCGGGATGCAAGGGTTCGTTGTCGGTGATGGGCTCTCCTCCTGGGGAGAGGCCGGTGGGCTCAGTTCGGTTGTCCCTATCTTCTTCTACAGGGGGGTGGCTGGGTGGCTCGGCGTCGACAGCCCCGAGGGGGGGTAGTCGGGCGGGCATGGATCGGGTGGTGGCGCACACCCACTCGGGTAGGCCCATCATGCCCAGGTGGGTCTTGCGTTCCACCTGTCCCCACGGGGAACTTTCTAGGTCGTTGCCCAGGAGACAGTCTACAGGTTGGGAGGCTCGGACAGCGACTCGTAATTTTCCTATCACCCCCCCCCCCATTCGAACGGTACTAGGGCCATTTTACATAAACTCTCGGTGTTGTCAGCGGACAGTACGGGGCACAGGACATTTGGAATGATCTGGTCCTCCCTGACTAGGTGACTGAGGACACCTGTGATACTCGCCCCAGTGTCACGAAGGGCCTCCACCCGGTGGCCGTTCACCGTCACCAGTTGCCGGTATTTCTTGGTGTTGTCGGGTAGGGGGGCCCCAGGGATCATCTCTCGGTCTCCTAGGGAGACTAGGGCCATGGCAGCGGGTTCCCACTCCTCGGTGTCCTCCATCTCCTCCCCTAGGGCTACGTTGACTACCTGTCTGGCTGGGGGAGCTGTCGTGGAGGGTCACGGGGCCATGGGACACTGGGGGTCACTGGCGTAATGCCCTGGCTGTTGGCAACGGTAACAGGAAATAGTGACCCGGTGCCCACGATTACCCGGGGGAGCAGGATTGGCTGGTGGGGGTGCTGGTACGGTCTGGGGTTGGCTTCTGGGGGGACTACGCTGGGGTCCTGACTGGGAATCCCTCTGTCTTCCTTGGTTCCCCCCCTCCCCTCTGGCAGGCAGATCCCTGATTGCTTCGGGGTTAGTCTCCTACGGGGCCCCGGGGGACCCGGGTGTTCACCCAGCGATCGGCCTCCACGGCCTGCTTCCTTGGGTCTGCAAGCTTGCTGTCCACCAAATGCTGGCGTAGGTCCACAAAACAGTTCGCGGACAAGTGTTCCCATGCAATGAGGTCGATAAGTCCTTCAAAGGTGGTAACCTTGCTGCCCTTGATCCACCCTTCCAATGCTCGACTGTAAAAGTTTACGTACTCCACCCATGTCGTGCCAGGGATCTTCTTGCACTCTCGGAACCGCTGGCGAAACATCTCGGGGGTGAGTCCATATCTCGTGAGGAGGGCCTCTTTCATGTGGCTGTAGGAGGTCTGCACAGAGGATGGCAGATCGAGCAGGGTGTCTCTCCCCTCGCTCAGGAATCGACCCCATAACCCAGCTCCCCAATCTTTCTGCGGGACTCGGTGGGAGGTCATGGCGACTTCGTAGGCCTTGAACCATTACTGGATATCGTCGTTCTTGTAGTACTCTTTTACCACATCCTTGGGGATGTGGACTTTTGGCTCTACCGGGGGGACGGCTTCTCGGTTCCCCGGGAGTCGGTTTTCCTCGCTCCGGCCCTTTAGCTCGATCTCCTTCAGGCCGCGCTCGTGCTCCAGCTGGAGTCTCTTGTCTTCATGTTCCCGTTGGAGTTTCTTCTCTTCCAACTCTCCTTGTACTCTTAGCTGCTCTACCGCTAGCCTCTTTTCTGCTAGCTTTAATTTGCACTCAATTTTCAGTTTTGCCAATTCAAGCTCATGATTGCGGTTTCTGTCTCTGTCCGCTAGTTCTTACGGGGAGAGGCCCCCATCTGGTGCGCTGCTCCGTACCGGAGCGCTGCTGCCTACTCTTGGGCTGGGGTCGGGTTCGGTCGGCTGCTCTGCTCCTCCTCCTGACGGGGGAGGGTTTTCCTCGGACTCTACCCAAGCTTGTAGGGCTTTCTGCATATCTTCCTTCGTATTCAGGCCTGTGGTAGCGATTCCTCGTGCTTTGCAAAACTCTTTCAGTTCTTTGTGCGTGTACTCTTCCAGCCGTTCCGCACGGAACGTGGTACTCGCGTCGGCTTCAGTGGAACTCTTGGTGTTCTTTTCCGTCATGTTTGTTCGGTAGTGCGTCAGCTGCTTACTGTACGATCTCTAGATTGTGAACTCGGATCCCGTCGCTTGCCACCAATGTTAGAGGGGCGATCCCAGGGGAGGACAGACTCGGCACCTGACCACCCTGTGACCCACCTCCCTTAGGAACACAGCCGAGCAATGGCGGGAGACCCTCAGGGGGAGGACCTCGGATCTAGGATCGTACGCGCTGCGCTAGCACCACTCGACAAAGGGACACCACACCGTAGGATTAATAGCACGTATTTCTTTATATCTTCAAGTAAAAAATGGATGTTTATGATCCGCAGATTCTTATGTACAGGCGAGCAAGGGCTCAAAAAGTCTCGGTAAGGGTAGGGTAGCGGGACAGTCTTAAGGTTCAAAGTCACTGGTGGGTGTGTATCCGGCGCACAGCTCTCAATCCTCGAGCCGGGGGATACGGAGTGATCTTGGGTCCAGCCGGACCAGGATAGTCTCTGAGCTGCGATCGAATCAGCAGGGCTCGTGCAAGGAGGTCGCAGTTCTTACGGTCTTAGGGAGCCGCGATCAGATCAGCAGGGCTCAGGAGTTCTCAAGGGTGCAGGGGAGCCGTGACAGCGTCAGCAGGGCTCAGGTGGTTCCTTAGGTTGCAAGGGAGCCGCGATCGGATCAGCAGGGCTCAGGAGTTCTCAAGGTTGCAGGGGAGCCGCGACAGCGTCAGCAGGGCTCAGTGGTCTTGGGCAGAAGTCCTTCTCTGCTTGGTAAGAGCCGCGACGAGGTCAGCAGGGCTCACGTAGTCCAGGATACAACTAACTTGATCATCCCAGAGCCACCCTTGATATAGGACTCCTCGCCTTTGATGTCCGGAGTCCTCGCAGGCGGAGGTCTTAGCACCTGGGAGCCGGTTGTTGTGGGTTCCGCCTCAGCGGCTCCTTTCATCCTTTCAAGTTGGGTCTGGAGGGATCCCAGACACTCAGCAGGCCTGGAGCCAGCCCTCAGGGAGGCCGGATGGGTGATCGAAACTCATCTCTCGAGGGGAGGTGGGAGGTGTGATCAAGCTACTCCTCCCTCTCTCGCTCACAGGGAGCGCTCTACCCCCTGGCCGAGTATGGCGCCGAAGGCCGAGGTCGGGCTGGGGCCGGGGCGGCCATCTTAGGTGCAGGGACATGGGCATTGGCCTCGGGTACCAGGGAAATGGAGGGAGAGGACAGGGAAGCCCTGTGTCGGTGATGTGGGCCCTGGAGGGAATGGTCGGGTAAATCCGGGCCATGGGAAGCTGCACGGGTCAGGAGGGATTACTACGGGTCAAGGAGGACCACGCCACAAGGCCGGGTCCAACAATAGTCTACTGAAGGCCCAATCATTAAGGGGCATGCTTGAATCCTGGTAGGGTAGAGTAGGGGCTATTACTGTAGACCCTTTTCCTTGTATTTTCAATAACTAGTCCCAATAAACTACACTGACAAGCACACATACCGGTCTGGTGTGGTGTTTGTATTTCGGCATAACAGCAAACATCATACATGAATGCTCTTCAGGCACAAATGGGGCAATAAACCAGGCCAAGTGAGAGTAAAAGACTGCTTTACTAGGACAGGTATGCAGTTCTGAAACTTATATTTATTTTTACAATTCTTGAAATGTATCACCTCACTAATAGAATAATCAAATTCTAACCCCACACCCTTAAACCTCCCCCAACAATAAAAATCCACAAACCTTCTTAACACTTTCAGTCTTCACTATCCCCTTTCTTTCATCCACTGACTTTCACACGTGACTCAACTATTGCTCCCCTGTGTTGCCAAAGCTTAGTCGGCAATGCCCCCAACCCTTTCGGCCTGTCAGGAGCGCCTCTATTTCGGCCACCTGTCCTAAACAACAACCTAAAACCCCAGAATGCCAGACCCCCAAAACCAAGAATTGGAGAAAACCAAATTATTATTGGGAGGAAAGGACAAGAACAAAAAAAAACCTACCACCTGACAGGACCACAGCGTCAGAATGATGCAAACACTAAGGAAAAAACTAACGGCTATCTAAACACTGCTCCCACGCAGACAGGACCAATGGGAGCTACCCAAGGGCATGGGCTACAGCATTCTTCCAAAGCTGCCCGGTGGTGGACATTCTACGGATGCTACCCCCAGGAGCCTTCATCATGTGGAAATAGTGCAATAAACCAGGCCAAGTGAAAGTAAAAGGCTGATTTATCAGGACAGGTATGCAGTTCTGAAACTCATTAAGACATTTTACAATTCTTGAAATTCGTCGCCTCACTAACACAATAAACAAATCCTAGACCTCTACCCTTACACCTCCCCAATAATAAAAATCCACAAACTATTCTTAATACTTTCGGTCTTCACCATCTCCTTTCTTTCATCCACTGACATTCACACATGACTCAACTATTACTGCTCTATGCACCCATAGCCAAAGCCTACTTTGCAATGCACCCAACCGTCCCGGCCTGTTGCGAGCTTCTCCATTTTTGTCACTAGGAACAAACCCTGTCAAGGCTTTTTTTCTCCCCTCACCCACAGTTTTTTTAGCAAAGGGAACACATATCACTTGGTGCACAAAAAGAGAAAAGACCCTCATCAACTGAAAAATCTGTTGCCACAACATCCAGCACCGGTAAATGAACTAGGAGCTTGAAAAAAATGGCTGTGCCAAAGGAACAATTTACTCTTTGGAGCTGAATATGGAACCCAATTCCTTTGACTTTTAAATAGTCCCTCTCTTTACATCTGCCTGCCGCCAAAACAGCCTGACCTTAGTAAACATCAACTTTTATGGGCTTATTTCAAAGCTAATTGGTCCCTTATTTCAAGGGGATACAATTCATTGCCCATAAATGAGAGGTGAATGAAAAAACTGGACAACTTTTTTTTGATGTCAGTGTGCTCCTACCAACCTATCCCCCTACTACCACAAAAATGCTAAATTTCCCAGTTAAGCTTCTGACTCGCTTTTTCATCTGCTGTGAATTTTACCACACCTCGACAAACACTTCTAGGCACAAGAGCTGTCAACAAAATTTTCCAAGTCTTATCAATCATATTGTGATCTTTCTTCATTTCTTTTATCAAACACAGGCCTGACCACTATACAGGATCATTTTCACCTAAATGTAAAAGCAAGACATCTAGGCACACTCTCACTGACACCGGATTAGACAAGCAAGGTAACGGCTGATCCCATTTCATGCCCCCCTTCCCTACCATTCAACCTTGATTTCATCGCTGTGCAACCCAGATTCTTTCCAAAAATATGGTTTTTAGTCTGCTTTACAGTCCACTTAATGAAAGTGTCAGACAATCCAAATGAAAAAGAAAGACACCGCTGGTCCTGCAACACAGCCTGAAATGAGAAACAAGAGTTAACAGCACCTAAAAGCTAAGCATCCTCAGTCCCCTGATGTACTGAAGACAGCAATCAGATGATCAGCATCCTCATAGTTTTACCTCTTTGAGAGAGAAACCTACCTTGGACACTTCAGAAGCAGCACCACTTCTGAAAGAATGAGTGCCAAAACTTAAAAGATCTTCACCAACCTGACATAAGACCTTTCTCATGACCCACAGAACCTGAGGTGCTAGTAGCCTAGAGCTATCTTTGTGAGAAAAATAAATTGATTTGATTCAGCCCCTCTCTGCTTTGAATTCCTGCCATGAGCTCAGATATCCTAAATGCACAAAGAAAATAGCCTAGACACGCATAAAATAGATAACAACTCTTTAAAAGAACAAAAACAAATAGAAGAAAGGCCTTTAACCATGAGCAACAACAATTTCATGGTAACAGGATCCCTGATAAAAAAGACCTCTCTTATTTTCTCCTGCCCAACCTTGTAACATTCTTCTACCGCTCTCACGAGCTGAAGGCTTGTAGCCCCAGACATTATCGGCGTCATTCTATCTGACCGCACGCAAACTGTCAAAATGGGTACTTACTACTCTCCCATTTTTGCGCTTCCCTGTGGGGTGCCGCAGGCTTCCTCGCTAAGTCCCACACTATTCAATATCTACGTCTTGGACTTGGCGAGGGTAATCAAATCATACGGACTGAGCTTAACCACCTACGCCGACGATACCCAGCTGGTCCTAGCGGTTCACAAAAATGGAGCAGAAGTAGCCTCAAGATTCCAGGAGGGGATGCTAGCCACCAGCTCGTGGATGACCAATAACTGTTTAAAGTTAAACTCGGATAAAACCGAGGTCATGACGTTTGGAAATCCGTCTGGTCGCCCATCTGCTGGCCCAAAGATCTGGACCCTCCACCACAACCTGTCCCCAAGGTTAGGAATTTGGGAGTGATGGTTGATGACAAACTCCTTTTCAACCACCACGTAAAAAATGTGGTATCCTCCTCCTTCTACCTCTTAAAGAAAATCAAAAAATGGATTCCCTATCTTCCATCTTCATCGAGCAAAACCCTTGTCACGACCTTGATTTTTTCGAAAATCGACTACTGCAACGCACTCCTTCTTAATGCCCAAGAGAAGGTACTGAATAAACTCCAGTCGTGCAGAACGCTGCAGTTAGGGTACTACTTCAGATTCCCAAATTTAAATCAATCACGAACGCCATTCGCCATTTCCATTGGCTTAGGGTCCGAAACCGGATCAAGTTCAAGGCCCTATGCATCGCCTACAAGGCCATCCATAACTCAGGGCCTCAGTTTCTTGTGGATGCCTTCCGCATTTACACCCCCACAAGAACACTTCGCTCTTCTACGGCCCTTCGTCTTCCTGTCCCTCGGACAAAAACATCATCTTGGGGAGACAGACGTTTTCTTGTGGCCACCGCCAAATTATGGAACTCTCTTCCCATCTCCATCAGAAGCTCCCCCACTCTCCTAATCTTTATGAAACAACTAAAGACCTGGCTATTTAATCAGTAGGGTCCTCGTTGTTTAGGTTGGTTACTGTCCTAGGGTATTTGTGCGCAATACAAATTTCCCAAACATAAACATAAACATAAGCATAAACATATCCTATCTATATTATTCATGATAAAACTTAAAACATCTTCTCTATGCAGCACGAAACCTTGCTTATCTTGAGTGTTCCGAGTCGCCCCCATATTCAAAGCTTCCCCACATGCTCTCCTATCGGAGGTTCTAGTGCTTACTGCCAGAGATTTTTCAACAAGTTCAAGCATTCCCAGTTTGCTAGCTCTCATACTTTCTGCTGCACCTTGCCTCTGCTTGGCCACTAGCCCCGAAATGTACTTGTTCCGCAAAACACAGGAGGACTGCGTGCTTACCCCCGCAGTTGGAACACTCATGTTATGTTATGTTAGTAAATCATATAAAGCGCACATATACCCAAAGAAGGCATCTTGGCGCAAGCTGAGTAAATGGAAGCTGATGAGAAGACATGAAGAAAATTTTACAGGAAGAGAAGAGCAATTTTTGTAATGCCTTCCTTAAGGCCAACAGATTGGTCAGGGCTTTATTGTGTAATGGAATCCCCAATCTGCATACCGGAATCTGGGAATTACCAGCAAATTGGCTAAAGCCAAGCGCAAGGACCGACTGGGAGAGTAACCAATGAAACTCCTCCTCGAGAAGTCAGGGCATGTACAGTGCAGTGCCTTAAACATGTTGCAAAAAGCCTTAAATGTAATTTGCTGTCAGACCGGGAGCCAATGGAGTTTATACATTTACTTGGAAACAGACAGTTGCCTTGGAATTTTACACAGTACCTGAGCAGCAGCATTCTGAACAGATTTAAATGTATTAAGGACCTGCTGATGGGCATTAAGAAAAAGCCCATTACAATAATCAATCTCTGCAAGGATCAGAGAGGTGACAACTGTTTTCTGCAAAGGACTCAGTATAAACGTAAGAATTTGCATAATCATTTTAATACAAAGAAAGCAGCCGTGGATACAGCATTGGCTCTGTCAATGTACAAGAATGTGTTGCTTATAAGAACTCCCAGGATCTTAACACAGCTAACCGGTGAAAGCAAAGAGCCAAACTCAGAAGGCCACCAGTCTGAGGTCCAGAAAGAGGGCTGAGAGCCAAACACCAACACCTCAAACTTTGCTGAGTTCCGTTTGAGGCAGTTTATTGCCATCCAATGGCCCACAGCTCTCATGCAGTCACAAAACTTTGCCCCCACACCCCTGTCCTCGGTCGCCAATGACATAACAATTTGTGTGTCATCGACGTATGATGTAAGTGTGAGCCCAAATTATCTCATCAGTTTGGCAAGGGGAGTTGACATAGACATTGAAAAGAAGAGGGCTGATTAAGGACCCTTGAGGCACCCCTCAAAGAAGGGAGAAGGAAAGTGAAGAAAATAACCTAGACTGGATGATTGCTCCCAGCCTGAGAGAAAGGAACTTCAAAGCTCCCAGGCTGTTCCGGTCACACTGATACCGCTCAGCCACTCCATCAGCAGCCCATGATTTACCGTATCAAAGCCTGCTGATAGATTGAGCAGGATCAGTGGGAAACTATGCGGTTCACACTCCCTGATCGAGAGTCATCCTCATCGCCTCCATGGCCTTAATGAGGGCAGTCTCTGTGCTGTGACCACCACAGAAGTCAAAGTGGCGTCCAAGAGAGAGTTTGTGTTAATATATTACCCCAGTTGTAAGTTCAGCACCTTCTCAAAAATCTTGGCTGGCAAGGGGAGGTAAGATATAGGTCTATTACATTTTGGGTCATTGGGGCCCAGTGACGGTTTCTTAATGAGGGGCAGTACCACAGCTTTTATCCAGACCGAGAGGAAGGAGCCCTAAAGACACATCTACTGGAAAATATTGGCCAGCATTGGCCCAATTATCTCAGCTGCTTTGTGAGCTACAGGGGAGGGCAAGAGTCATCTGGTGAGTGGAGGTCTTGAGTAAGTTGATAACCTCCTCAATAGTAGTCTGAGAGAAAAAGGTGAGAGTAGTATCCGTCACAGTTGACTGCGGAGCGGCTTCTCCACCCAAGTGATTGAGGAAAGTGAAGAGAATTGATTGAAAACATCCTCTACCTTGTGACGGAAAGAATCAGCTACTGAATTAGAGATTGACTACAATCTTTAGGCAGAGGCCCAGTGGCATACTTATTTTTTTTTACTGTAGAAAATAATTCCATGATCGAATTGGCTGCATACTCAATATGTCGAGTAAAAAAATTAAGATTTAACTCTATGAATCACAGCCTTGTAACATGATAAGCAAGCTTTGTATTTGATTTTTTCACAGATACAGTGGTCGAATCTCCAGCATCATTCTTGCTTCCTACATGCCTGTTTCACGGTCCTTAAATTCTCTGAAAACAAAGGGGCAGCTGTATGAAGCCTCCTAGTCTTAATTATTTTTTACAGGGGCCAGAGAAGTAGCAACAGCCATCAATCCAGTGTGAATAACTCTCAAGAGCAGAGTCGACATTGTTAGAAAGATTAGGTAGAAAACTTGTTGGCAGTTACTGGAGCGTGTCCGTTCATTTTCAACTTCCCCACTAAGGTTTATC
The DNA here is from genome assembly GCF_964261635.1 of Lissotriton helveticus. Classification (NCBI taxonomy): domain Eukaryota; kingdom Metazoa; phylum Chordata; class Amphibia; order Caudata; family Salamandridae; genus Lissotriton; species Lissotriton helveticus. Next base: position 643,092,655 of record NC_136068.1, read on the forward strand.
TTGTGTAAGCGCCATTCAACCCCAAACTCCTCATCATAGTTCAACCATGCAAACCCCCCAAACTTCAAATGAGCCTAATGAATGGTATCTATATACTTGAACAAGGACACAGACCTCTATGGAAATGTTTCAAAATAGACGCTGGCAATTATTAAAAATGCCGAAGTCCACATGTTAATTGGGATGGGCACTCACTGTCTTTTTACTCATTGGCAAGTCTCCTTTCTCGAAGCCTCCTTGGATTGTATCTCTCTATGTAATCATTTGTAAACATCCACAACGTCACCCCTCTAACTTTTCTCCTTCATTGCATCGCTCAAATGTGCCCCCTAAGGCATCGAAAAACCCATGTAAGGAGGTTTTTCCAAACCTTCCGTTTTACTTTTAGCATCCTCTTCTTTGGATTTGATCTCCTTGTCCATCCCCTCCTGAAGGGTAAGGCAGTGATACCACCTGTTCTTAGCCTGTTCGTGGACTCTAGGGGCGTTCGTCGATGTTCTCCCTTCTCCTGTGGCCTCTTAATACCCCACAATCTTCTCTTGCAAATCCTCATCCTTCAATATATGACTCTTTGAAAGAAGTTTAGCGTCCCCCACGTTTTTTCCCCCCATCTCAATTCTTGACCCTTTTTATATTCTTGCCAGCTTGGTATTTCCTCTTCCACCAATTCTTTTTTGTCATCTTCATAATCCAATTCACACTCTATTTGGCCCTCCACATTCGCATTACTCACATCGTGTTGGTTAACCGAGGTCACTTCAAACCCAGTCTGCTGGTGTTCACAGCATCTGTTGTTTCCATGCAGAATTCTCTCTCTGTCACCCTGTACGTCATCACAACCTGCAGGGACTGTGGTCCTGTGCTTTATCTGCTTTGTACCCCACCTGACTCAACTCATCATCAGAAGATATCCACACCCATCTACCAGCAGGTGAAACTCCTTTGTGCCCATCCTGACCTTGAACCACTACACTGACTGTCTATTCACTCCCCTCCTGCACATCTAAACTCTTACTGACCAGCATATTCTGATGTAGTGTTGCAGGGATTCTACTTAGGAATAGAACTATGCTTGGGACCATAGGACATCGGCATGTTGGGACTGAGTCACCATACTACCTCAGTATCTATGAGCCCAAGTCTGACTAGCTACAGTCCCTCACTTGCCCTCCTAATCTTACCAGAGAATAAAGTGAATTGGCAACCCAGAACTCAGCCCTTTCCACCCTCTCAGGGATAGGGGTAACAGGACACAGTCTTTCGCTCTCTCTCCCGTACTCATCCACAATAATATAAACAAGGACAAGAAGTTCATGATATTTATTTAAAATATGGTGCTCTAGAATGCAGTATTCATGTCACAATTTGAAAGCAAATGCACACTAAAAAGACTGTTAGCATATTAATTAAACCATATATCATAAAAAGCCCTGTCCTGTTATAAGACAGAACATCCTAAACCCCCCTCACTTCTACAGAAGCTAGATGAATATATATCAAACATCTCCGGGATCAGTGGTGGACCCCGTACCTTAGCATACACAGATGAACGTTCTATATCTCCACTGACTCAGCAAACCTGTCCTAGCACCCTTGCTCCGTGTGTTTTTCCTTACTCTTACACTCAATTATATGAGAAAATGTGTGTGCTCACAAGCAGCAGATGCATTCTCGTGTTACGTCTAAATGCTAGTGCCTGACCAGAAAGTATAACAAGGGGCATTGTTGTTTGACCTTGTCTAATGTCTTCAGTTTAAACCCCAGGAAAAGCACAGAACACGAAAACATATTCAGGTTCCGTGTGAAAGTACAATGTGGGACAAAGCAAATGTATCTACATAGAAACGTGTGCAAAAGAAAATGCGTCCTACAATATGCACACTTAGGCTGACATAGAGAAAACCACAACAGGCCATGCTGGAAACTCATGACCATAATAGTAGGAAAAACAATGTCACCACCTGCTCTCTACTTTTATGGCATACCCACCGTTTCTGACTCAAATGGCTTATGTAAAATATCTCCTTGAAACAACATGTAAATGCTGGAAGCGCTCTTTCAAAATCAGAGCCAGTTTCTTCTTGAGACACGCTTCTTTTTAATGTATTTTTAAATATGGGCACATTTGCAAAGCAAGCAATTGCACTGACAACTACTCGTGAGGGCTCTGCTGCCCTCCGCTGGTCAGTCTTTCTCATCGTGGGGCTGACAGAGCATGCTGCATGCTGCTCAAAAGCACTTCACTGAAATCCCCTGGGGCCCTCCTCTCACTCGCCGGGTGTTTACCTTGGGACACGGGTGTACGCGCACAGCCCCTGCCTCCTCCCCCTTCACCCGAAGACGACTCTGCATGCGGTGAGCATAATAAGACCTTCACTTCACCCACACTCACTGGCGCTTGCACACTCTCTTCCCCTTAGCAGCGGGCACTTGAAAACATCATTTTTAGGTCGAGCCTAGCTTTGCAGCGCATGCGCTGCCCGCTTTGCGAGGCATGCAGTATTCAGTATAGCGTGGAAGCTTTGTGGAAGCTCCGCCCACTCTCTGCCCAACTTTTTCATTGGCTTAGGTCCCAAATGCTGCTTTTCGATTTGTTTTAGGCTTGTTAGTCCCTTCTCATGAGAGCCACGTCATCCGTAGTATCCTTCCATGGCTACTGGCCCCCTTACTCCGAACACTATTTTCTTCCCTGTCTCTCCCCCACTACCTCCCGCAATCCCCGACATCTTGCCCCCCTTGCACTCTCCACTCCTGTCCGTGCCTTCCCCCCACCCGCACTCCCGTTTCCAATGTAATAGGTCTCTCTTAAATCCGAGTCTTATTGCATTGCAAATGCTTGTTTAAGATTGTGTTTTATTTTTGGATTGATAGCTTTGAAGCCCATCAAATTCTCTAATTCTAGAAGTATAGAAATAGACTTCACCAAGGTAAGTTAGAAAGTTCAAAACCGGTTTGTTGTATAAAGGTATCACCCTTGCAAGATTGTTATATAGACTCCATAGACTGACAGTATTTTCGCTCAGTTTTGTGACTTGCTGCACACTGTCGATGCACACTCAGTCTTGCACCCGCCAAGCACCGCCTATATAAATATATATGTGCTGTTTGCAAGCCTGCTCAATGGTCCTGCTTGTTTGTGACTAACGGTGAAAGACCTTTATCTGTGTTCTCTGTGTTCATTGGTCTTTCGAGCTTCAAGTCACCGAAACAACACATGGGAAACACAGAACGTTCACAGCTGAGGCAAACACACGGTCTCATGCTCGATTTATATATTGTTGTAAACAGTCGGTAGCTTGTGCAAAGAAGGTGAAGATGAGGAAAATTACAGCATAAACGGACTGTGTCGTTTTACATCCACTCTTGTTTCTAACGCGACCTGATTTGCGGTCTAAATATTCTATACTTTCGAAATATAATCCAATCAGTTTATAGTTACACATGAGGTTTAATGCTCGTCATCCGACGTCAGTATATGAATAGAGTTAACTCGTCTTTTCAATGTGCACTGGTGTCAAAGGTAGGCAATGTATGTACTAGGTGAAAGTGTACAACAAAGTGCCCTGCAGGTTTTTCTCGATGTAAAATAACTCACGTTGTGCTTTTCTACAGGGCACTCTAAGCCGCGTACTGTTCCTTGTCAAACAAATACTCATGTAATGAATTATCCCAACTCTAATGACTAATTTATAAAACTAGATACTTACAGACTCGAAATGTGAGATGTCGAACTACTTCTGTCAATAAGGTATTTTATACATGACACATTTGTATTTGGATCTCACGAGTTTAGATTCTCTACATGGTCTGGGACTGCCGGCCACCTCCCCCCTTAACACACTGACTGAATTACCCAATTCAACCAGTCAACACATGGGGTCTTTGGAAGTCAGGGGGTACAGGCCCCCCCCTGGCCGTATTTATTAAAATATAAAAACAAATCAAAAATTGTAATAAAATAAACATTTCTGACAATTATTAAAAATGCACATTTTTCAGAACATTAGATTGACATCCGTTTCGACATGGTATGATGGGCTAACCTTAACAAATATCTAGTACAGCGTGTTTCCTAACCGAATCTAACATCCTGAAAATTAAACTGCATTCTAATAATAATAAAGTCGTACGGCAAGGTCGCCAACCGGTGTCAGATCCTTTTACAGCTGCGCTCTCACGTTCGAAATGCGCATGCGCAACCCAGGGCACGTTACACCCACGTGCGCTCCCTGAACTCCATTTAACCATAACAGGAGGGCCCAGACACTCGCGCACCTTAGTGACGTCATAGTGTTGTGAGGGGTGGCTACCAGCCTGAGGAAAGCGTAGACTCCCTCCCCCGCACCCTTTAAAATACTGGATATCATATCCTGCCCCTGAAGTTCTGAGAGAGACCAATGGCCCCTCCCGCGGGCGGCCCCTTTCGTGAATGGGCCCGCCCCCCCGTAAGGACCTTAAAATGCTGCTCACCGATTAATGACCTTACCGCCAGACACACAAAATAAATACGACATTGCTATACTAAAAAGGGAAAAAAGGCCTAAGGAGAAATTTATTAATACACAGCAGAGCACAAAACATATACATATACCGATATTCCTGTAAGCGGGAAAAAAGGCCTAAGGAAAAATTAGTTAAAATATCACAGCAATGCACAAAACATTTACAACTGTTCAACTCTCCAGTAGACGGGAAAAAGGCCTACTGGATCAAGCATCCTATAACTATAATCCGGCACATTGCTAAACATTATACCTACAATTGGCCGGCCCCAAGGTCTGCTAAAAAAGGGGATGGAGGGCGGGGAATATTACACAGCCCCACGGTGGGGCGAGGAGCGAGCCTGGGAGCGCAGGCACAAAGAGGCCGCTTCCCGCGCTCCCCAGGTAACCCCTTCGCAGCCGCGGCCCCGCCCCCTCACCCCGGAAGTGCACAACTACTTCCGGGGCGAGGGCGGGGGGCAAGCGACCACGAAGAGGAACGGGGTGTGGGAGGGGCCGGGCCCCGCCATGCCTGCGTGGGGGCCGATTGGCCCCCCCTTCTCTCATGGTCTGGGACTGCCGGCCACCTCCCCCCTTAACACACTGACTGAATTACCCAATTCAACCAGTCAACACATGGGGTCTTTGGAAGTCAGGGGGTACAGGCCCCCCCCGGCCGTATTTATTAAAATATAAAAACAAATCAAAAATTTTAATAAAATAAACATTTCTGACAATTATTAAAAATGCACATTTTTCAGAACATTAGATTGACATCCGTTTCGACATGGTATGATGGGCTAACCTTAACAAATATCTAGTACAGCGTGTTTCCTAACCGAATCTAACATCCTGAAAATTAAACTGCATTCTAATAATAATAAAGTCGTACGGCAAGGTCGCCAACCGGTGTCAGATCCTTTTACAGCTGCGCTCTCACGTTCGAAATGCGCATGCGCAACCCAGGGCACGTTACACCCACGTGCGCTCTCTGAACTCCATTTAACCATAACAGGAGGGCCCAGACGATCGCGCACCTTAGTGACGTCATAGTGTTGTGAGGGGTGGCTACCAGCCTGAGGAAAGCGTAGACTCCCTCCCCCGCACCCTTTAAAATACTGGATATCATATCCTGCCCCTGAAGTTCTGAGAGAGACCAATGGCCCCTCCCGCGGGCGGCCCCTTTCGTGAATGGGCTCGCCCCCCCGTAAGGACCTTAAAATGCTGCTCACCGATTAATGACCTTAGCGCCACAGGCCAGGTAGTTGACCGACTATCTGCCCCCCCCCCCCCAGAACACACCCCTTGTAGAAAGGTCATACTCTCCCTGCAAAAACTTCCACCCATGCCAAGATATTTCTTATAAAAAGGGCATTCCCCTCCTCTGTTAAGTGGACCCCGTCCCGCAGGTAGAAGTGCTCTCCCCAGATGCAACCATGAGGCATGGTCTGTAAGACCGGAGTTCTAAATAACTTGTCCAGCTTGTTGTTGACCCTCTTTAACGAGTTATTCAACGCGCTGACTGAGTCCCCCCCTCTCCATTGCATTCTCGGTATCAGCTGTGACCATACCACCACACTACCCGGTAACCGCTTCGCTAGCCATCCTGCTGCTGATATAATCTCTTCCAGGAGGACCCTTCTACCCAAACCTGTCAGATCATTCCCCCCCAGATGAAGGATCACCGCCGAGGGAGGTGTGGTATGTCGTGCTAATAAGTCCGACATATAGTCCCTGAACTGATTGAGGCGGAGCCCCCCCCTGCCATGGAAGGAGACTGTGCACCCCCTGCTCTCCACCCTCTGTTTACCTGATCCTGCAAGAAAAATTGGATTAGCACGCTTGACATACGAATGCCCCACTACCCAAACTACCACTTTCTTCTGCCTGTCTTCCTGGTTCCTCCATGATGTAGATAAGTTGCCTTGATGATCCGTGGGTAGTTTCCGTCCTGCGTCACAGGCCCGAGAAACTGTAAATAACCAGAAAAACAGCAGGTGTTAGAAATACCCAACATGGCGGCAGCTCTCACAACATATGCAACCGCACGTAACGTTTATAGGCACTTGAGGACCATCTCCCAATCCTTTGCACACTAGTTGTGGTCAAACCCCTGGCTGTTGCTTCAGTGGCTGCCCCTATCCGGAAGGAGTGCGTCCCAAACTCTTTGTGGTTATAACCAGCCCTTGCCATACTCATGGCTAGTACCCTCTGAAACTGAAATCTGGTCAAAGGGGTCCCATCCCCATGCATTAGCAGTGCCCCCCCACACTCCTGCGCCCGCTGTCTTATCAGATCCTCCACATGTGTCACCGGGCAGCAGGGATTGTTCCTTGCACGATGTAACGCCAGGCTTTGGCCCCTAGCTTCCTGATCAGTTTTTGATTTCCTGATGATGATCCACATAGTGTCGCCCTTTATGCTGATATCACGCAGCTGAAGGCCGCCTACCCTATCACCTTTGTTGGCCGCCACCAGTTCGCCCACCCTGAATGCCCCATAAAAGGCTAAAGAGAATGCTGCTTTAAATAGGCCCACCTCGGACGTAGAGCTACATGTGTCCGGTAGAGCGAGGAGAACTGCTGATAAGCGTTCAAAACCTATTGGTTTCCTAGAATCTGTGGAAGGGGGCTGCATGCGCCGCCAACCCTTCAACGCCTTCTGTGCTAGGAAGCTGTTTGTAGGGTCCCGTACCCCTTTTGCACGTGCGAAAAAGGAGATAGCCGCCTTGTGCCTTCTTGGCTGTCGCCGCCGTGCGCCCTTCTCTGTGTAAGGTGCCTATGTACCCATTGAAAATAGCTTCCAGAGTCCACGTACTCTCCCATCCCTGGCCCAGAAAGTGACAGTAAGACCTGAACGCCCCTTCGTATGCCGTCCTTGTCTTGGGTGCTAGGCTGGCTGCCACGAGGTCATGTAGTTGGGGGCACCAATTTGCCAGAGAGTCGACGGGAAGTGGGCCGGGGTTGTCTCTGCCTCCGGCAAGTGATCCCTGAAAACCTGCATCTTAAAGCGAGAAAGGGCATCAGCTGCATTGTTTAACACCCCCGGGACATGTTTCGCCCTGAAAAGTACATTCAATGTCATGCAACACAGCACAATCTCTTTGATCAGGCGTAGTTTGAGTGGACACCTTGCAGCTTGTTGGTTGATGCATTCCACCACTGTCATATTGTCTGACCAGAAGATTACAGATCGGTTGGCCAAATCCTCAGGCCACACTTTCAGTGCCACCCAGATTGGGAAGAGCTCGAGGAAACCAATGTTCACCGTCAGCCCGCTCTCCTCCCACCAGGCGGGCCACTTCTGTGCCACCCACTTCCTGCCAAGGATTACACCAAACCCTACACTGCCTGCCGCATCGGTCCACAAACCAAGGTCCTCCGAGGACAGCGTGGGTGCACCCCACAGCACTCTGCCATTGAAGTCCTCCAGGAATGCGATCCATATCCGCATATCCTGGCGAACCTCAGCAGATAGCCGTGTCCGGTGATGTTTCTCCCGAAGACCCCTCATGGCCTGTGCAATTGAGTGTGAAAAAGGGCGTGCCATGGGAATTACTCTTAATGCAAAATTTAACTGCCCAACTGTCTGCTGCAACATTTGTAGATTCACTTTCTTAGCTTGTAGGCATAGTCCTAGTGTATTCTTGAATCTTTGTATCTTTTCCTTTGGTAGTCTAAAACAGCCCTCTACTGAATCCAGCTCAATGCCTAAAAACTCCAGGCATGTTACTGGCCCCACTGTCTTCCCCTGCGCCAACGGGACCCCGAAAGAACGCATGAGCACGCAAAATTCCTGCAATGCTGAAGCGCACTCCCGTGAACCCGCCGGACCCAGGAAAAGAAAATCATCCAGGTAGTGCATGACCCACTGGTGACCCGAACATTGTCTTAAGGCCCATTCCAAAAAAGAGCTGAACTGCTCAAAATATGCACATGAAATTGAACAACCCATGGGCATACAGTTATCCATGTAGTACTTCCCCTCGAAAGAGAAACCTAGAAGGTGCTGGTCCTCTGGGTGAACAGGGAGCAGTCTAAAGGCTGACTCGATGTCTGATTTAGCCATCAGTGTTCCCGCGCCCAAACCCCTCAGCATGTCCGCTGCTTGATCGAAAGACGCGTATTTAACACTGCAAACTGATTCATCAATAGCGTCATTCAAGGATATACCCCTAGGTGCAGACAAGTTGTGTATGAGCCTATACTCTCCCTTCTCCTTCTTTGGAACCACCCCCAACGGGGAGCATACAAAATTCTGAGTAGGAATGCCATGAAAAGGTCCCGCTACCCTACCTAAACGCACCTCCTTTCCTATTTTTGTCGCCCCTAGCGTGGGATTGGAAAGGACTGACAGCTGATTTCTGCACTGTGGTGTCCCGACATAACCCCCAGCAGGAATTCGAAAACCATGTGTGAAACCCTCTTGCAACAATCTAGCAGAAGTGTGATTAGGGTACCTATTAAGCCAGGGGATCATAGCCGACAACTGAATGGGAGAGTGTGCTATGATGGGATGAATCTTATTATTCAGGTTTCTTCCTACCCCTATTACCCGCTCCACTGCCTTTATTTCGGCATTTCGCCTCTGGATGGGAAGGGTGGCCGCATAGGTTGCACGCGTGCCTGAACTTACAAGTGCCCGGTGCCCTGTTGCATGTCCGTCTGTTAAAATCCCAGCATACCCCCTTTGCCCCTCCATTGCCTCTAGGTTTCTGGCCTGGCTCCCCACCCTGCGCTGATCGAAAGGGCTGCTGCAATGGCTGTTGTGGCCTGGGAGAATAACTTTTGCTCCCGGTTGCGCTAGTGCTTGCGCCCTGCCCCTTCACAAATTGCGAATGCCAGGAAATCGAATCCACCATGTCCCATGCCAAAGACTTATTAAACTCCCTAGACTTTCTGAAAGCTATGTCATATTCTTTCCACACATCACCCACATGATTCTCATGGTACATTGTGATTCTACTCTGATAGCAGCTCATAACTGATTGCATTCCTGGAAAACGTTCACCAATTACTGCACTGTACACCGCAAAGGCCCTTACCCAATTCATGATGGTTTCTTCCACCCTAAATTTGTACAGTTTTGTTCTCCATTCACTAGGCAACAACATATCTTTCTGTGATTTTGCATATTCCCATTCCCTGTTATCTATTAGTAATGAAAAAATATTCACATATTTGTCCGCCCAAATCATTTCTTTCACGCTTTGTGACACATGTTGCGCTAAGCACTCTCCCCTGGAGGGCATCACTCCCTCGCCCAGCAGTGGCAATACAATTTACTTACCAGTGCCGTTGAGAGACGTTGCTTCCACGGTCTTGGCTGCCCCTCCATCGTTCAATGGACCTGCTTGGGGAGAAACAGGTGCAAGCGGCGCGCTGCCCCGAACACTAGCTATCAATATCTGGGTGACCAATGTCTGTTGTTCTGCTGTAAGGTTCGTGTTGGCCGGCAGTGCCCCCCCCCTAACCAAGGCAGGACAGCTGCTACCTGTGCTGCCATATCTGTCGGCACTGAACCCGGCGCGGGCAGAGGATTAGGGACCGCACTAGGTACTGGGCCCCCCACGGGAACCGGAATGGGCTGTGGGACCGCAGGCGCCACTGGTGCCACTGGTGCTGCTACTGGAATGGCCGGCACCACTGGCACTGCCACTGGCAGCTGAGGTGGCGGGACTGGCATAGCTGGGGGTATATTGGGGGTTGGGCTCCGTGAACGACCCCCCACCCTCTTAGTTCTTGCCCGCCTACGTGGTGTCTCAAACACACCTCTCGGTTTGGGCGGTACTATCGTCCGCTTAGGTCTACCAGATGGACCGGCCTGAGCATCTACTTTAGCACCCAATGCCGCTACGGTCTTACCTAGTTTGTCCACCTTGCCCAGTCGTTTATCCATTGCAGACATTCTGCGCATCATCTTTTGAAACATTAGACTCACACTCGCATTCCCATGGCCCAGTCTTGCAGACATGATGCTCTTCCCTTACTGTTCCCCAAACTTTTAATTATGAGCACACCGTGCTCCGTACCTGACCAAATAGCAAGGCACCCGCGCTGAGATCCTCCACACAGATATCCTTGACTTTGTCCCCCTGGAATAGAAATTACGTTAGATTTCCCAATGTGTCTGTTAATGCATGTGATCCTCTTCCCAGCTTTGACTGGCTTATTTTCTTCACCGTCCAATCACTATTGAAGTTTAAACAGCAATAATCATCTCCCCTGTAATCCGCTATAACATCACCAAATGCCCAGGTATTTTTTAAAAACTCCAGGTGTATTTAGACAATAGAACCTTAGACAATAGAACCTCTGTTCGTGCAACCACCCATCAACTATACTCCTTGTAGGTATTAGAGCACTTTACATAGCACCAATTGCCCTACGTGGAAAACACCTTCCCTTCTCATTTGCCCCACAATACCTTGATGGCGCTAAATCTATTGGACACGCAGAGACCTTCTCTGGACTCCACCTTGTGCCCTAGCTGTCCCTGCTTAGCTTCGCGTGTAACTATGATGCTACAATAATCAGATCACACGTTATTGGAAAAAACGTTTTCCCTTAAAGAAACCTTCTTTGGTCTCCCATCCACCTTGTGCCCTAGCTGTCCCTGCTTAGCTTCACAATAATCAGATCGGATAATATCACATGCAGCAGCTCGGCAATCGATCGCGTTTCACCCACTCGAACGCGTTTCACTTTTGTCTTACTTCCCCCACCGGCTGCTCCCGTGCCCGTCTGCCGCTGCTCTCGAACCCCCCCGCCCGCAAAATACCTCGTGCTCCGATGCTCCGGTCGGCTTTCACTGCAGGAGAGCCCCCAGTCGAACGCTGGAGTCTGGTCACGGCGACGTCCCCCTGTTCCCAGTCAAACGCGCAAAATTGCCGATTGGCGGTGCGCTGGAGTCCCTTGCTCGTCCTCGGTGACGCGTCGTCCTGGGATCCTCGAAGGGAACCGTGCCGCCCTGGATCCGTCCTCCGCCGGGATCGATCCTCCGCCGTTCTCTGCCTAGGTCACGAGTTCCGCAGCCTCCACCTGAAAAATAAAGAACAGAAAATTACACAGCCCCACGGTGGGGCGAGGAGCGAGCCTGGGAGCGCGGGCACAAAGAGGCCGCTTCCCGCGCTCCCCAGGCTCTTAACCCCTTCGCAGCCGCGGCCCCGCCCCCTCACCCCGGAAGTGCACAACTACTTCCGGGGCGAGGGCGGGGGGCAAGCGACCACAAAGAGGAACGGGGTGTGGGAGGGGCCGGGCCCCGCCATGCCTGCGTGGGGGCCGATTGGCCCCCCCTTCTCTTAATCGCATCTTTGTCTATAAAATGCAAATCCTCGGGCAGATGAGGGCTCGTAGGTGAAGTAACGACCGTGAGGGTATATATCCGGAATTGGTTCACACATCCCACCTAATTGTGTGGTCCAGGGAACAACCTTTTCTATTGACAGTTAAAAGCGTTTAGAAGCGTTATATCATTATTATAAATTACTTGTTCGTCAATGCGCTCCCCGTTTCTATTCACAGTTAAAAGTGTTTAGAAACGTGATATTATGATTAATATTACTCCTACTAATAATAATAAACTGGCCTGGGAACTTAGCCTCATACCCAAAGTATAGATGCAGCACACCACTGCCTGTAATGTATTTATAAAGCAGAACGTTATGATAAGTTTCATATTGCGCTCATCAGAAACCACTGAAGCAATGATTATCTATCTATCTATCTATCTATCTATCTATCTATCTATCTATCTATCTATCTATCTATCTATCTATCTATCTGTCTGTCTGTCTGTCTGTCTGTCTGTCTGTCTGTCTGTCTGTCTGTCTGTCTGTCTATCTATCTATCTATCTATCTATCTATCTATCTTTCTATCTTTCTATCTGTTTGTCTGTCTGTCTGGCTCTGGAATGTATTTCTTCTTGTTGGCACCCCTCTCCATCTGCTTTATCTACTCTTCACATTATAATATACAGGACCATAAAACAATTTTCTATATTTTTTATAGAACTAGGTGTATTGTGAACACGAATCAAAACAATGTTAGAGAGCCCAGCAAAGCCTGCCAAACAAGTATAGAGTAGGATAGACGATCATTTCAAAATTAAAAGCATCCTTGGCGGTGGGCTGAGGCCCAGAGGAGAGTTCCAAAGTGTGCTCCTGTTGCATATACTAAGATCCAGATGCGAAGAGATTATAGTATTGGCTTCAGCATCTCACACTGATTAGAGAAAAGGCCCCTTTTTAGGTCTCACCTAGCATGGTAGCACATGCGCTGCTCGCTTTGCGAGACATGCTGTATTAGGGTATTTTTTAGAAGTGGTGTGGAAGCCCCGCCCATATTTTTCATTGACTGGCTTCATCGTCCATGGTAAATGCTGGCTTCTTATTTATAAGGAGTCTTCTTAGTCCCTCCTTGTTACCGCCCTGTCTCCTTTTGGGACCGCCCATCAGGACTGGATCTTTTACTTGTGGCGTTACACTGTAAGCACTTTTACTGATCCCCTCCCTCACGGACTGGGAGTCAGACTCTCTGCCAAGATCTGTGAGCACTGATCGGGGCTTGGGGCGTGGCCCCCTCCGCTCCCTCCCTGTCTGAGCTCCGAGGAGCCTCCGCTGCTGTTGGGAATGTAATGACTAACTGGGCCTCCGTATCTGCTTCAGTTTTGTACTATTTTACTGTACAGTTGTACAGTTTTGCCCCTTATGATAGAACTCGATAGATATAAGAAATTGGTGATTGGAGTGAACCCTCAGCCACTTTTAGCATACCACTAGCAAGACGTGCTCCGTTGTGCAGCCAACCGTTTTTGGCGCGCATTAACTCCATCCGTGATAATGACTGACTAGTTTAAGCACTTCTCTCATTACTACTCAGCTAGCATGCGTCTTTGTTTTTTACCTAGACTAAGAAATTGATCTATGACCCCGATGTGATATCGCGCCACTGCCAGGATATTTCAACCGAGAGGAACGACCGCCAAAAACACAAACATAGGTAAACTATAATCTTTTTTATTAATCCCGCCTCCGAGTCTATCTTTGCCGTCCGTCGTCACCCCGTGGACGGAACCACCTCCATCCCCAGCCCTATCCTGAAATCACCTACTTAGCCTATTTTTAATCCTCACGTATTTTCACTGCATCTAGAAATACAAGATCGTCTACCTGTTTCCTATCTGGACCACGAACACAGTTTTCCTGAATCTCGAGGACTCCCAGTTTGCAGCCATCCAAACAGGCAAATAACAAACTCCCTGATTCTCCTACCAATTGATAGAGACTACGTATGTGGCGTTTTTCCTAAGAGGAAGATCGGACGGCCAGTTATGATGAGAGAATGCAATGTTACCCACCTGCCCCTTCCTCTCACCATACCTAACTAGATTCTAATCTCTGTATAGGAACTGCTAACTTGAGATGACCATACTGCCCCCTACCTACCGATAAAACTTGAGACTGATGCCCTCGATCTGCCATAGCTCAGCCGCCTTAGACAGTAACAAGTGAATACACCAGGTAGATGTTTGAACATTATTAATCAAAAAACTCCCAGAATAGGGTGTTGATTTTGTGATCTCTCACCACTTGTCATATCATTTTGTTAATATGCTCTCTGATGGGCCTGCTTCCTCTCCTCAGAAATGCATTCGAATTGTGGAAGAACGCCCAAGTTCATCTGAACGTACCAATAAATGACCTAAGGCCGCAAGAATTTGTTGTGAATCCTAATCTACATAACTTGGTACTCTCTGCCTCATTGGTAAGCCCCTTGATACTATCAGAAAATCACAGTTTAGAAGCCATTAAGATCATGAGACTAATCTGGAGAGTATCCTCTTGGGTCCCCTCCCTACTAAAATAGTGATGGAACTAGATAGAATGTGCCCCTCCCTAACCACCTATATAGAGATGTACTCTACATGCGAAGTTAAACGTAGCGAATGAACCTAGATGTAAAGGAAAAGGATGAATGAAGGTGAAACGGATGAATGCATAGAACCTAGTGGAGAAACCTCCCAATTCCCTGTGAGCCTTAGGAGGTTAGTCAACCTGATGGCAACCACGATAAATATATATGAAAACCTAGTTGGACCAGTATGCTCAATGCCATTCGAATTAAAGTTGAATTTTAAAAAAAGTACACTAATAGAAACCAATTGTCATTCCAAGATGAACTGTTATGATACATTTCTTTATGTTATCCTACAAAATGTATATATTTACAAAAACATTTTTTTTCCTGTATCACAGTGTTGTCCCCCCCCCCCACGGTACCTCCTGGCCCTGATAAAGGTGTGGTCTAACTCGGCCGCTGCACCGAAACGCGCGTAGGCGTCTATGGTTTTGAAGACAGTGATCCTTAATCATCTGTTGGATCGGCCCCTTTTTTCCATCCTTTTTTCCATCTGATCTAGCCTCTCTGTAGCCTAAGTGTATTTCCATCTGACCTTCTATTCAGGCATTTGTGTACCATGATGTGGTTTTTAACTAGAGTTATAAGTATGAATGATATTGTATGATTGTGTCTCGATTGAGGATTGTTGAGGTATGTGTGGTTCTGTGTGGGACTTCACAGTGAAGTATGAAATATTTATGAATTGTTATCTTGTATGATTAAGTTGTTTAATCTATGTAACTAAGACTACTGCACCATCATGTGAGCCAAACTATAAAAATGAAAAAAATAAAGAGAAAAATGGACTCCATACAAATGTTGTAATTGTCTAAATTTGGCACTGCTCTCTGGTCCAAAAAAGGTATTTAAGCACACAGGACCCTAATGCAGGGCCCTTTTATCCACGGCAGGGTCTTTTCTTTCTTAGTTTGTACTATTTTACTGCCTGCTCAGGATTTTGTAATTTTTTTTATAGCCTGAACAACTCGTAACGCAGCACGCCGCCCAATTCACGACCACCGTACTTCCTCTGCTTTTTGCTGGCCTTGCTTGCTCTCCTCCCCTTGCCCTCGATGGCTACCCTGGTACTGCCCCTCACTCCCTCTCCTCAGATTGCAGCTGTCTCCTTCTGCTCGTTGGGCTAATTTCTTCCCAAAGCCCACAAGCACAGCTGATTCCCCCCTTGTTTTTCTGCCTCTCCCGTCTGTATTTTAAGGTTCCCTTACTATCATCCTTTCTCCCAGCCCTTAAGCTCACTATGCTGCCCTTTGTTGTCATTGGAACCTCACGGTTTAAGTTCTAGTTAATTGACTGTCACAAGAAATTCGAGTTTATCTTTATGCGCTGTGTAGTCACTACATTTTAAAGGTAACTTTCAAGTCTTCTGCTTGAAATGAAATGTTTGTGGTTGTAATCTTTACAGGTCTGTTTTCTATGTCAACTAACTCCCATGTGACCTCCTAGTTTGTCCACCTTCTGTATCTACGTTTCATTTAGTAAAGCATATTTTGCAGTGGCTTGCGGTGTTCTATTCCAGTGTGCCTAACTTCTTGTTGGAGGTTTATTGTGTGGGCTCGTGTGGGGTCCAAATGGTGGCTTCGATGGCTTCCTTGGGGTTGAAGTCGATAGATAGACTCCTGGTACCCATGGCTGTACGGTGAGCATGCACAAGGTTATTAATTAGTTACATTTCTGATGCTTAGTGGGTTGTGTATATGCAGTACCGAAGTGATAATGCGTACATGGGTTGATTGCATATAGCATGGTGTGGGTTCAGCACGGATTGTGTTTCCATTGAGTTTGCACTTAAAACCACGCACTTGTAGCATTGAGCCTAGACCAGCACAGTCAAGTGTCTGTTTGTAAATAGGAAGACCAAATATCCTGGATTTTCCAGGACAGGCCTGGTTTTTGGGGGATTGTCCCTGGCACATTTTAATAGATTAAAATCATGCCTCCCCCCCTTTTTTTACGAGGTTCTAAACTCCTCCTAATTACTGCTGCATTTTGAGTCGACTCGGTGCATCAGTAGAGTTAACTTGTAATTCTTGTGATTCAATAAGAGAATCTCGGTGGAAATGTGAGAGTGCATGTTTTAATTAATTTCCATGCTCACATTGACACTGACCATATCTTGCACAATCACAGTGTAGAAAGAAGTGAACCCTGCAGATGCACAGCCTCGGCTGATTATGGGACACAGCAGTATTTAACTGGAGCAAAGGGCCATAGATGGACTCTCAGCCAAAATCCAGGCTCAGCAGCCTTTCTCTGTGCTTCACCCCAGCATGGGCGATAAGGGCAGGAGAGTTATTTAATCGTAAAACAATGTATTTTGGGGGTTTTAACCTTAAGCATGCGTTTCACAATCTTTATAGCTATGCTAATTCCAAAAAATGGGCCCTGAATGTGTTTTCTTTCGTTGTGTGTTAGGGAAATAAAATTATTCAAATTTCTGATATACTTGCATCTCAACACAACTGACGACCCACAGAAACGTATGTTTGCTTATCCAGTACACATGTATTTCACTGACATACCACATATTTCCATAACACAACTTGACACCACACAATTCCAAAACAAACAATTCCAATTCACCACATCTCTCCCTTGCACTTCCTACCAACCCTGTCAGCTGTCCCCCACACACCCACTTCCCCTCATCTCTCTCTCACACTCCCTATCTCCTCTCTATAATCGCACACTCTTTCTGGCCCTGTCTCAAGTTCATTCTCCACTTCCTGCACAAAGTACCTATCCCTCCTATCTTTCTTTCTTTCTATCTATTCTGTGCAGCTCTCACCCCTATTTATTCACCAGGTCATATAATTCCACTAGCCAAATACACTCCACACCACACAATTCCACAACTAACGATTCCAATACAACCGACATAATTCCACACCACATACATCCACTGCACTCCAAACCAAAACACATGGGCAAAAAACATTGTCATTTACAATGCCAATGGCTCTCTCACAAATGCGAGACCCATTGCATTTCAAATGCTTGTTTTAGTTTGGCGATATAAATCTGCAGTAACAAACCAAAGATAAAGCAGTCCAGCAGCTAAACATCTTTCAGATAAAGCATGCATTCACATGCAAACCTTGCATCTTTAGCAGCGGTAATGGCTCAACTTCTTAACACCGCTAGAAGTAATGACAAACCTGCAGTGGGCACCTTTAAAGCACAGGAAAAAAAAAATATGGATAGAAAAAACAACATTCAGTGTTGCTTGGTACCACATTAGCAACATTTTCAAAGAGAAGGATGGTAAGATGTCCCTTAAAAAGTGACAAGTGTCATGTCTCTGCCTAATTTAGAACAAAGAAAGGTGATGGGTCGAAGGCTTGCAAAAGTCTGTCCATCAATTGTTCCTTTTGCATTTGTCACCCCGAGTGGGACTGGTATGCCCAAATGTTGGTACCGTGCTCTCTATGCCAGAGGAGTACAGCCATCCTGGCTGATGAGGGGTGAAACCTCAAAACCTGTCCTAGGATGCTTGTTTTCAGTCCAGGGAGGACCTGGCCTGGCAGTTCGGGCTGGACTGTACCCATTGGGCACAGGGTCAAGACTGATTTACATATGGCTGGTTTCAAACTGGAATGGCATGGGGAGAAAAACAATGATGGATTTAGGCTCAGATCTCTCTACTGGGGTAAATGTATGACATTGTTCCGCATTCTGTCCATCAATTGTTCGTTTTAAATTTGTTACCTCGAGTGGGACGGGTATGCCCAGACGTGGGTCTCATGCACACCATGCCACTGGAGTCAAGCTATCCTTGTTGATGAAGGGTGAAACCCCGAAACCGGTCCTAGGATGCTTGTTTCCAGTCCAGGGAGGACCTTGCCTGGCAGTTCGGGCTGGGCTGTTCCCATTGGGCACAGGGTCAAGACTGATTTGCATATGTCTGGTTACAAACTGGAATGACATGGGGAGCAACAAAATTATGGATTTAGGCCCAGATCTCTGTACTGGGTTGAATGTATGACATTGTTCTGCATCCTGTCCATCAATTGCTCTTTTTACAGTTGCAAACATCTCAGTCATTCATCATAACCAGAGGCGAGTAACACTCTAGTTCATAATTTTTCGGGTCACATTCTACTCCATCTGTTTTTTTGCTAACTGCACCATTCCAGAAAGGGTGCAGCTTTCTGCAAAACACTGTCTTGGACTTGCTCCAATAGAAACAATCCAGCCTGAGCTACAAGGCCACATAACCACTTTCATTCTATTTTGGGCCTCATCAGTGAGAATCAGCTTGAATTGAGTGGCACAGCAAACTAATGACTCGCATCTGGTGTATCTGTTGCACTTGGTACATCACTTTAAAACAACAAAAGGTGAGGGATGGGATGCATGTAAACGTCATAGTCGATGGCAATCACACATGGCTGTATTCCAGTTCTTTTTAGGTCGAGCATTCGAGACCTCTTGTATATTCTCTAGTATATACTTTTCTGTTCAACTGCCTCCAATTAACTCTCTTGATAGAAAACGACCAGCAGATGTCAGTGAAATACCAGTATTGCTTTCTGCTAAGAGACTTTCTTTTGTAACTTTTTCTGGCAACTGCCTCTATTTAACTTTTTTGATAGAAAACAACCAGCAGAGGTCAGTAAAATACCAGAATCACTTTAGCATTCTCTAGATACCAGTCCATAGAAATTGTCTTCCATGAGAACCCTTAGACAATAATATATTTTTTAAATCTTGTATTTTCTGTGATATGACCACCGATTTTACATTAAAAACAGAGCTTTGGACTATACCATTTCACACTGAAAGGCAATATATCTCTCCATGTGTTTCCCTACCTGCCGTGTCATGCAGTTTGAAGCTTAATTTTCCTCCATGTTAAAGAACAGTAGAAGTTTCAGCACCCAGGCTAATGTGCTGCATAGATAAATACATATAAGGTCCCAAAGGCGAGACCAATTGTATTCCAAATGCTTGTTTGTTGTGCTGGCGAACATGCCAAGACTGCTGCCACAACATACCTACCCAGGCCTGCAATAGCACATCAAGCTGCCTGAAGTCTTCCCTACTCTTTTCATGTAACACCTTAACAGTGCTCAATGTGTACAATATTAAGTGCAGGCGCTCTAATTATTTTAGGAGGACACATCCACTTTCCCAGCCCGCCCACTTCGTCCTGTGGCCCCACCCACTTTCTTTATTAACTCCAGCCACATCCACAAGCCTCAACGCGTCAGTCGCTTTTTCACTCCTTGAGTGCCACAAGAAGCTTCACATAAGCACCTGGGCGCCTCACATCTACATACCTGCCCAAGTGCATGGATACCCTCTCGGGTCAGTAGTGCACTATACAAATCAATATAACACAACAATATAAAATATGGAACGCCTATGACAATAACTTAAAAGTGAACTCAAATTAGGGAATGTGTGTATATCTCAAAATTCAGGCAAGTAAGGCTGGAAAAGGAATGAGGGTGTAAGGAATTGTATATGTATTTTCACCAGATCATTGTAGATCTATTATATTGTACTATGCTTTCATACATTTATTCTCCTTTAATGTTTCAATACTGAAGTACGACACAAAAAGAATGGAATGATGAAAGAAGGCATGGCTGGAGGTGCAGAGGAAGAGAAAAAAGAAAGAAAAAAGATGGGACGAAGGAAAGAAAGGAGGGCATGGGAATGGATAAGAGTTTGAAAAGTAGTGGGTCAAGGTGGGGCAGAGGGAATAAGGACAATGTAATATTGCAAAGAAATTGAAAAAAAAGGATCAAAATACATTTCTGTGTCCTCAGCACACCATGTATGTTTGTAAAGCACATACTGACCAGAGGGGGAGCTTTAACACCACATTAAAAATGTTGTTATCCAACCCAATGGCACTAATTTTATCGACCTCAGAAAGATGAGAGACCGAGTGCCACACCATTATTTGAAATTATGACTGAGATAAAAACAGATTCCTGGAGTGGCTATATTAGCCCACTAATGACCCAGACCCAACAAAGCATTTCTTGAAATAAAAGGTAAAGAAGGTGAACAGAAGGTATCTAGATTACTCTTATAACTAAATCTGTGGAACACGGCTGAAAGCAATGTGCAAGGGCATGGTGGATTGCGCATTCTATTAAATCTGGAAGAAGCAACTTATAATGTTGTCACACACACACATACACACAAACACAGATACTTCTCACTGAATTGACGAGGAGTAACACAGATTGTACTGAGACCTCTTTTCTATGAGAAAAAAACAGACAACGAAGGAGTTACTTACGGCTATTTGGAATTCCGGATGAAAAAGAGGGTACGGTCCCTAGAGCCTATGTAGTCCAGCTTTTTCAGAAATCCTTTCCAGAACTATCTGACTGGGACTGGGACTCCCAAATAGAGCGGGCCCATAGGCTCCCTTTGTTTTTAAATCAAGAAGCACGCACCAGCCGACAGCATCCTAGACCTCTGATTATTTACTTTGGGAACTTTTTGCTTAGACAGGCAGTTTTCTTTCGAGCTTGACCTGACACTTCTAACTCATATTCGTTCTCTGTGAGGTCAGAACTCTGTAAGGAAACGATGGAGCATCGATGGAATTTACGCCAGCCGATTGACCCCATGAAAGCTATGGGCGCGCAAGTATTCCTCCAACAACCTGCGAGACTTAAAGCCTTTCTTGGGGGCCACACTTGGCTTTTTCATTCAGTTAAAGAGGTGCAACTTGTCCTCGACCAATGGAATTGGTTCCTGGGATGATTTACGGCGCTTAATCACGCAGTGTATGGTTGATACAACAACCGACAGTGAGGCGGAGAACTGCCTGTTCAGCTGGTACGATTGACCATAGCTGACCCAGGCTTCCTGTTTTAAAGACAACCGAAGTGGGTGTAGCAGCAGAGTGTTAACCCTGATGAATCTGCCATAAATTCTAACAGGCAGTGAAACATGTCGGTCACAGGTATTGGGATGCGAATTTAAGCTTCCAGCCTTTTTAACTCAGCAGTTCAGACCTCAGTCAATAATAAAGAGGTTCAGGAGGTTTGATTGTTGATTTTATCTTCACTCTGTTCTGTCTCTTCACTAGGAGCTATGTTCTAAGCTCCGTGCTTTGCACCTTTTCACTTCTTTTCTTTATGTCTTTGTCTTTACTTTTCACAAATTCTGGAAATTGGAATGGTCACCTATGATGAGAAAGGGGCACAATATTTGGTAAACAACTGACCAAATTGCCCCGAGGGTGTTCGCCCGTGAGGTGCCTTCCTTTCCGCCACACATTTTTTCTATCTCCTAAATGTGTATGTGTGGCTGTGTGTATAATCCTACGTAGATTTGTTGGGATTGGTTGCGCCGAGTTGAATATATAATGAACCCCCGCTTCGTTTTATTAACTATTATAAACGATGTGTTCGTTTAGGACATTGATGCATTAGAGACAACAAAAACCTACTTAGAATATTCACGTAGAGGTATATCCAGAATTTTACTATAGAAAATTCCAGTGGAGAACGGTCTCATGCTTGTATGACAATTATTTCAAGTCCTGGGTACAGGGAATTTGTTTGGATTGTAATTCATTGAGTGGAGGGCTTTCCCTAACAGTACCCGTTGCTTTTTCCCTCTAAGCTCCTTTTGTTATTGCTCGACCAATGGAAGTCTTCCAAACAATCTTCTTCTTAAGACTTCTTAGGACTTTATATTTGTCAAATGTATATTTCTGATAATGTTTATGATAGTGCTTAAGACAATATAAACACGTCAATAGTATTATTATTATAGGTACCTTTAAGAGTTATACGTGGGCTAGGGATGGGGTGAGTAGTACTCGGGGTGATGCTAGTTTTCACTGGCTGTCTAGTACATCGACAGCCTGGATGGGGGTGATTCTTTCCCCAAGGAACAGGGAGGGGAGGGGAGGGAGGCTGGCCCCTCATGTCTGGCTAGCGCTGGTCTGGCTGGGGCTTGGGGAGCTGGGGGTGGGGGGTGGGGGGTTAAACAGGAAAAATTGGAAGGAGTAAGCAGAAAAAATATGCTTGATTTAATACTTTATGTTTGTAATGACATATACAGCAGGAGATGTTATGAATGTTCGATGTTTCTTATTATATTTAAAAATGTTGCTAAAGGGACCACAGCCATCTGGCCAGGTGACCTTGCAATGACTCAAGTTTTATAATAATGGGTATCGTGAACTGTTTATGTTGGAACATAGCTGGTTTGAACTCAGCAAGTAAGCGACAGCTTGTACGGGCGGAAATTTATACTTACAAGCCTCATATTGTTGCACTAGTTGAAACGCATTTGGCGTACAAAGATAGGCATTTACTCAAACAACTGGATTATCAGATAGTTGCCTGTACATCTCAGACAGTTTCAATCAGAGGGGTTGCTATTTTAGCTGATAAGTGGCTAGATTATACTTTGCTCAAAGCTTCTCATGATAATCGCGGCAGGTGGATAATAGTGCGATTACTTATTAATGGTCATAAATATGTACTATGCACTGTTTATGGACCTAATACTGATGATCCATATATCTTCGAGGTTCTTACTATGGAACTTCTTGACTGGCAGGGAGATTTAATAATTATGGGCAATTTAAATTGTACTATGAATCCTAGAATTAACTCAACAAATCAAGGAGCTTCGGTCAGAATGAGGAAAGTTAGGGCGGCTATTGGGGAAATGGCTAGGTTACACGGTTTGAAAGATGTCTGGCGGACACTGTGTCCTTTAATCAATATTATTGCGCCACATCGATCATATTCAAGAATTGATATGTTTTTTATCTGTGATTCTCTTCTTACAAGTGTTAGATGTGAAATGTGCCCTAAAATAGTTTCAGATCATAATCCTTTACTTCTGACCATAACACTTAGCTCATCTATTAGGCCAGTTCGTCGATTTTCTTTTCCGCGTTATCTGTTGAAAGATAGTGAGTATAAAATGTTTATGCTGGAATGTATTAGCAATTTTATACAGGATAATTAAGGCTCTGCCTCTTTTTTTTGTTTGGGATTCACTCAAGGCTTATATAAGGGGTGCTACCCAGCAATATGTATTAAGACAGAATAGAATTAAAAATCAAGCAAATAAAGATACTAGAGATACTATCCGACAGTTAGAGGTTGCACACGCAGATGAAATTATTAAATGTGCTTCCCAACACCTGGTAGTTCCTATACATTCTTCAATATATTTTCTTTTAATTGAAAAACATGCAGAGTTAAATCGACATCTAAAGGAAAGAACGGCTGCAAATTATACTAAGCATAAAACTTTACAATATGAATATGGTGAGCATGTTGGAAAAATGCTGGCACATCAACATTCTGATAACCGTGCTGAATGGGTGATAAAAAGTATAAGAGGTAATGATGGGCTACTTTATACACATCCTGAAGAGATTATTGAACAATTTTCTTGTTACTACCAGACTTTATATAGCAATTCTAATTTGTTTGATGTTGGAAAATTTCTCAGTTATTTAGAAAAGTGTGATTTTAATGAAACAATTAATAAATTGGATGTCGGCCAGGTAGATGTATTGAATTCAATAGTTTTAGCGGAAGATATATCGGCGGCTATTGATGCTCTACCGCCAGGGAAAGCAGCCGGAGAAGATACTCTACCAGCTGAATTTTATAAGATCTTTAAGGCCGGTCTAATCCCTCTAATGCTTAAAGTCATAAATCACATTACTGTTGAAAAATCCATACCTCAGACCTGGGATACAACAAATATTGTTTTTTATTTAAAGAAAAACAGACCGAGTGAAGAATGTGGGTCATACCGCCCGATATCGTTAATAAATACCGACGCAAACATTTTTGCAAACATTTTGGTGATACGTCTTG
This sequence comes from Lissotriton helveticus, assembly GCF_964261635.1. Taxonomy (NCBI): domain Eukaryota; kingdom Metazoa; phylum Chordata; class Amphibia; order Caudata; family Salamandridae; genus Lissotriton; species Lissotriton helveticus. The sequence continues at coordinate 643,116,884 of NC_136068.1, forward strand.
CACCCTTTATCTTACAACTTGCTTCTGCCCAACAACACGGGTTTATACCCGGAAAGAATACAACTGAACGCAGCTTCTAAATTTAATATGGATATAGGAATGACTATGGTCGATGCAGTAAAGGCATTTGATCGTGTAACCTGGGACTGCCTATGGGCTATACTAAATGTTTACAATATCAAGGGTCGTTTTTATTATTGGGTCCGAGCCTTGTATGGGTCTCCAAATGCCAAGCTAATCTATTTAACCTACCAGTCTACACCTTTCAAGGTTCTCAGGGGCACAAGACAGGGTTGCCCTTTATCACCCCTACTTTTTGCCTTATATATAGAGCCATATATTAAATCTTTGCTCTCCAATCCATCTATTCCACCTGTTGTGTTAGGGTCTGAAGAATTGAAGGTCACGGCCTATGCCGATGACATCGCAGTATTTTCTACAGACCCAGTAAAAGCAGTAGAAGCAATTCAAACTGAAGCAAGCTTATTTGGCTATTTTTCAGGATATAAGCTTAACCTTAGTAAGACCCAGGCTGTCCTTAACATTCAATCAAGACTGCCTATAACTGGTGTTTGTATGTCAGCTACTTATTTAGGTGTTCAGATTGCTTCAGACATACGCAAGATTATAAAAATGGATTACGATACTCTACTAAAATCAACAATATATAAAATGAGGGTTTTTGCATAAATTGCCAATTAGTATTATAGGGCGATGCAATATTATAAAAATTATTGTATTACCTACATTTCTTTATTTATTTAGGGCATTTAGGGCAATACCGCTGAGAGCCCCAAATTATTTTTTTAGTAAACTTGAGGGTGCCATTAGTAGCTTTATTTGGAGTTATAAACAGCCGAGATGAGCTAAAAAATATTTAAAACTTCTTACTGTCAAGACGGATTTAAGCTACAGGACTTTAAATTATATTTTTGGGCCTCTTTTATGGGACGTCTCCGTGATCTTCTAGATGCTAGGAGTAAACAAAGCTGTTATAACCTTGCCATTGGCAAAGAGAGTAATATGTTCATGTATAGAATAAATGACCCAATTATTTTAAGAGGGTCAGATTTAAGACTCTTAAAGATATAGCTTACATATGGCGGGAAATTATAGCTAATCAATCTCTGCCTCTGATACATCTTAATATGCCATTACGGGGGAACCCTCTATTTTCTGATGTTTTTCATGATGCGGTAGCTAAATCTTGGGATAGATTCGGTATTAAACAGTTACTCATTTGTATGATGCTGCTGGGTTCCGCACGTTTTTAGATTTGCAAACTTCATTTGGTCTTCGGAAAAATTTGTTTTAGAAATATCTGCAGCTAAGAGATTATTTACTGGGATCTAAAGGGATAAAATAACCTATGGGCTCAGATCTATTGCAATATATGCATTCAGATTCGAAATTGACTATTAGTAAAGCATACCAGATACATTCCCAAATTTGGAAGGATGACTACCCAAAGATAGCACTCAAATGGACTGGGATACTGGGTCAAGCTGTTAATTTGTCTGAGATAGAAGAATCAAAGGAGTACTTGAATAGCTCGGTTCAGACTATCAATCTCAAATTGCAACAGTTTAAAACAATGTTTATGCTTTACTATACACCAGAATGTGTAGCTAAGTGGATAGACCCTGCAAATATAAATACGAATGACAAATGTAAATGTGCCAAGTGTGGAATGATAGCTGCAGATATTTTACATATGTTTGTTACTTGCCCAGATCTGGCTGTCTTCTGGAATGAGATACGAGATATTATAGCTGATCGTCTAAGAATTGATTTTTACTTAGCAGTGAAAGCGATTATGCTTGGCTATAAAGCAGATGCACCTCTTAGACTAAGATCTCTAATATCAATTATGCTTGTAACTGCACGCCTTTGTGTTTTGCCCGTGCTTGGATATCCAAAACTCCTCCTAGAACTTTTGAATGGTGGGCAGCATTAAGGGATATTTTAGAAAAAGAGATGGCTATAGCTAAGGGTAGAGGCATACGGTCATGGAGGAAGTTCTATCGAATTTGGAGACCTCTGATAGATTAAATAAGGAAGAGTATATACTTTCGTAATCTTTCTTTACACCTTATCTGTTTACTTATTGGTTTAAAGTATAATGGCATTTTCTTTTGTCCCTGCTGTTTATGTTTTATGTATCATGTATTATATGATGATATGATTGCTTTGTCACTATAATGCTTACTTCCCCCCACCCCCAAAAAAAGAGAAATACAGATGAAATATATAAAGATACTTAACAGTGTATTGACAACCCCACTATGGCAGCTAACGATTAAAGAATCTATCAGTTCCATTACAATGCTGCACAGGTCATCAGTGGAAGTATGACAGATAGGCCTCTATCAGTTGCCCCTTCATCCCGGGTCCAAGTGCCACTTCAGCCTGGAGCGTATATCTGTCACTGGCACTCTCTCCGGGTCAGTAATGATCAGGAACATATCAAACCTATATAAGATTCATGAACTTAATGCATACCACACAGATGCGTACCTTTTAAATGTGTGCTCATTGCAGGTATTGTGGTATTCCAAACCTCTCAAGTGAAAGTGACATGCATACTTTGTAAAGGGAAGAGGCAGCTTTGAGCACACTTTAAAGGGTTGTTTTACATGTTTAGTGCAAGCTCCTCTACTGTCTACTTTTTATGTTATATGCTGTAGAAAATTATAATTTGTCAGATCAATCTATACATGAGAAAGCCAAGATAAGGATAATAGAAATTGTGTAAATATATTCATCACTTTCACAGCAAAATGCACACCTCTTCAATTTAATTGATTTTAACAAAAAGTACAAAGGCAGCCAACATGTGCTTGCAAGCTAAAGGTACTAATCTGTTAAATATGTTCAACAGTCTTAAGGAATTTCATACTATTTAGAGATCATAGGTTTAGGGGTGTTGCTATGCTGTGAAGTAAGTGAAGTACAGTGTTTTACTACTATAAACATCCTCCATGCTGTGGTGGGTTCACCTCACAATAGAAGAGTCTGGGAGTCCATACCTGCACCCCTTACACAAGGATGGTCATGGAACTGAAGTACAGCAGACTGGTAGGAGATCACAGACCCTATCAGACTCCCAGCAGAGTATGAGGGTATCATCACACACAGTCTATATGAAAGGCCTGCAGGCATGGAGAGTATCAAACTCAGTATCAAATTCCACAGAGAGGGGAGTATCACAGTCTGCACCTTAGAGACTAAAGAGCAGTCCCATTCAGTAAGAGAGGCCTGCAGACTGGGAACAGGGTACCACTGTCCATACCAAGAGCACCGAACTCCACCATCTATATCAAAAGCGCCACACTTCGGAGGTATCACAGGCTGCATGAACACATTTGAACACCAGCGGAGAGTCACGAACTCTGCAACAGGGACCTCACCAGGCTGACCCATATGCCGACTAAACTAGTGAGAGTCACCAGAACAGGCTCCACACTTCAAGTCCTAGTTAGATCTCGCCAATGGGATTCTGCTGGAGATGCAGAGTGGGGCATTGATACCCCTCACAATCCGCGTTCCACTACCTTTCCACCAGCTCTTAAGACCTCCACATGCCTGCTTCTCATATAATAATTAACATGATATCCCAGCCCCATTACTGACAAGGTACTTCCCTGTGTGCAAGGCCACAAAGGTTTTTCCTCCAGAACTATGTTACATTGTTTTTAAAACTTTGAACATTTTAGATACTGTACCCAAGTATCCAAAGTTGTTTTTTTAAAGCAACTAGTGATGAAAACATCCACACAATTTGGGCTACAAAATCCCAATTTTAACTTGAAAATTCTCTCACAAAACTTTTTTCTACATGGAAAACGTCCTCAAACAAAGTAAGGCACAGTTGGTAAAGTCATCATACTTTGTGAACCGAGCTAAGTACAACATGCTCAATTTTGAGTGAGAAGTTTGCATACCGTGCCTCCCTGTGACTCGATCACGGACACCATCAGACTCCCTGTGGATGGGCCAGTGAGATGCAAAATCTGTGCTAACAGCTTAAACAGGCTTTAGTAAACCAAACAGTTATTTTTTTGCTTACATTGACTTGTTCATTGGGTAGATTACCTTACTAGAGGTTATACTTGCTGTTTAATTTAATAACTGCATTTTAAATCCTAACCCTTCGTTGAGTGAGTCTGTGTAGGCAAAGGGGCAGAATTGGACTGCCCCCAAAAATAACCGTCTCACTAGACCATAAAAAAGGCCCACAAATTGCCCAAAAATTGGCCCATACACACCAGCCCATCAGGCACGACTTGATGGCCCAATAGGCCATTCTGCGATGGAGTCTGCGATGGGAAAGTATAGTGAAAAGAGGATCGCTGCACTTAAGATGTCAAAATAAAGGGCTTAGATATTATGGATCAGAGCTTCCTATTCAGGCAGTAGTGCAATTTTTATAATCAAGAAAGCAGCGTTATTTCCTCCAATTGAGTGCAAGTTAATGGTAAAATTAGGTTGGGTCACTTTCTGTTCGAAATGTTCCTTCTTTTCTGTCCCCAAATGGTGGCCCATGATGTGTAGGTCACTTTTTTCCCTTTCTCTTTTTGCAGTTTCTTCAGGAAGCTCACTATCATTTCAAACTAGCACCTACGGTGGTCTCATCTTTACTGTCCGAACAGTCAAAATACCTTTCATAGACTACAATGGGATCTCCCGGCCAAAAACACATCCTCACCCTCCAATTTTTTTTACAATCAATTGAATTCAACATTGGAGCAGGCAGGCTGCCAAAAGCTGAAATGCAATTCCAAAGGGGATGATGTAAGGAGCGCTTGAGCAAAACAAACATTCACCCCCAGTCAACTGATCTGGGTTTAATCCATCACCATTCTTTAGCTCACTCCACCACCCCAGTTCAGACATGGTCATATGCAAATCAGTCTGACCCTGTGCCTCATGGGAACAGTCCAGTCCGAACTGCTAAGCCATGTCTTCCCTGGACCGGAAACAAGCATCCTGGGACCGGTTTCGGATTCATAATCCTCATCAGCCAGGCTATCTTGAATACAGTGGTAGAGGGAGCAAGGGACCCACCTCTGGGAATACCCTGCCAACTTAGGGTGAACAAAGCGATACCAAAGGGAATGATGGATGGAGGGCTTGAGCAAATCAAACACTCACCCCCAGTCAAATGATCTGGGTTTAATCCATCACCATTCTTTAGCTCACTCCACCACCCCAGTTCAGAAATGGCCATATGCAAATCAATATGACCCTGTGCCTCATGGGAACAGTCCAGCCTGAACTGCCAAACCATGTCTTCCCTGGACCAGAAACAAGCATCCTAAAAGCATAGAAAATGGGTCCCACTCCCCCAGGGTAGGTAGGAAAGAAACAGTTTTGGGCTTAATTTAGAAATGTAACAGGGAACACTGGTACACAGCTGATGGAAAAAAAACAAGTCTACCTGAACGTGAATTTTGCCTTGAGTGGCACCTTCAGGTATTCCTATTTCTCTGCCATCAGCGGTGTACCAGTGTTCAGTGTTTTATTTGTCTACAAAACATTGACATGGCTCATTATGCTAAATAACGTTTTATATGTGTGGCCCATGGCTGCAGCCCTTCTTCCACTGCTGCTGGCTTTTAACTTTAAAAAATATTTATTTTGCTGCAAAAATGAAACTCCATCAGCAGCGGAGGAGGAAGAGCTGCAGTCGTGGGCCCCACACTATAAAATATTATTTAGCATAAAACCTTGAGAGCCTCTCTAACTACAGCAGATTTTTCAGCCTTTAATATATAAGCCACCACTATAAGCCCTTAAATCTAGTGGCAAGAACAAACTGAAAACTACCACCTGACAGGACCATAACGTCGTAATGACGAAAACACAAAGAAAAAAACTAACGACTATCTGAACCCCACCCCCACGCAAAAGGAATAGAATTCAATGATTCAAGGCGGAAGGGTGGTAATGGGGTACCTGATCTTCACAGGATAAACCTTTGTCACTTGATGGGAGAGGGGGCGCTGGCGACTACATGGAAGGAGTGGATACTGATCACCTATTGAGGGGGCGCACATTAGAAACTTAATAGAGAGGGGTGAACTTGAACACTACTGGGACCTGAAAAATGAGGTGGACTCTAGGCACCTAAAGGTGCAAGTGGGGATGCTTTAAATCTTGAGTTTGTGCTTCCCCAGCCCAAACCCTCTTAAAATATACTGCCCACCAGTATGGGGGACGTGTGATTCCTACACCTTGTAATCCTCATTGGCTTATGTGGCATTTCCTATAGTCTGATTTACATACTTGTATGATTCATTGTCTCTGTATAATTAGTGCGTGGTGTAAAGTACTGTGACACCCTACACTGATATGAGTAGCGCTATCCAACAAATGAAATGCATATGACAGAGTGGCTACGGACTGATGAAGGGCACTGTTGGAGGGTGGTGGTAATGGTATCTGTGGAGAAAGAGGTCATTGGTGGGGCGCCAAAAAAGACTTTCACACTAGCTAATGCTGGCCCTGTCATGGCCTTTCTGTTTTTATTTAATTAGCAGTCAGGTCATTAGGGCAACTGTGGAACACATTAACGTGTGTGCTAATTATATTTACTGCTCTATTCAATGTTTTAAGTTTGAAGGTGATTTTACTAATGTTTTTTTACTGAAATAATGAAAGTGGTACTGGATGGTGGCTGATATGGGGCTGGGAATCAAAGGTCAGCTGTGAGATAAGGCGCACAGGAGAGGGATTGTAGAAAAGTGGATAATCAGGCCTGGAATTACTTGATTTGAAGCCTGGCCTGTTGAAATTTGAGGGCTTGCACTTCGGTCCAGACATTGCTCTTACTTTCAATTAATACCCCACATGCTGTGTATACACACAGAATCAATCTGTTGTACCATGGTGACTGTTTGCAAGTAGATATGATGTAATATAGGGCTTGTAGCATACCACAAGAAGCGACAAATTGGTCCCACAGTGGCCCACCCAATTGCACACTTGGCCCACCTAAAAAACAATTCCTGGAGCCAGGCCTGGTGGGGACTGAGAAGCTGATATAGGTGAAGTCTGAAAAGGAAGTGATGTGACAGTGTGGAGAGGAGCCCTGTGGAGCTGATGAGGGAGGGTTGCACTGGGAATGAGGTAGTCATGGGGTCTTCAGGAAGGGGGTACGCACCATGAACTTTAAGGAAGCATGGAGATAGAAGGGTCCTGATGGGAGTGGGGCACACAGTGAGACTGTTAGTAAGGAGGAGACTGTAGTAAGGTAATCCAGACTTATGGTAGGTTGTAAGGTTATATTTATTTCTAGTTAAAGTGACAACAGGTGAGGGCCAAGGAAACGATGTCTTCTCTTCAACAGGTCAGCATACAACTGACTCGAACCTTAGAACACAAGTACACCAAACACTCTACATTCTATCTCGCGGTATCAAGAGAATGCATATCAAAGAAATATACAACATAACACATCCCCCCTCCCACACAATGAAAGGAAAAGATGTAGAACCTGGAAGGGAAAATAAAGGAAAAACAAAAACACAAAAAAGAAAGGAACACAAAATCAACAGCAAAATTCTACACATGAACAACATGTTATACAGTGAAATCCTTGAGCCATCTGGGGGCAACTCTGGTTCTTTTGTCAGGCAAAACACTGACCTTATCTTGAGTACCAGATATGCCCAGACTCGTGGAGGTAGATGCATTGGTGTTAGACAGGAAATCATGACTGCCACTCTCACCCACTCCCCCTTCAATATGCAGAGGAAGCTTTGGCATTGGCCTATCCACAGATACAAAATCATTATCTAGTTGAGCCTGAACCTGACTATTCTCAAAATGGTCCTCCACCCAATCAAAATTATTGACATCGGAATTTGGAAGAATGTCAATATAATGCTGATCAGGATTTAAAGCAATGTTCTTAAGATTCCATACTCTTCCATCATCTAATCTCACCGAATTCCTCAAAACCTCCGCAACTTTACAAGGAGGTTCAAAGCGACTTTCCCCCTTTGGTACTTTGAAGGGCTTCTTAACTCTTACCCAATCTCCAACCTTGACAGAGACATCTCTGGTGTTGTGATGAGAGTCATAAAACTCCTTGCTCTTGTCGTGACTGGACAGCAAATTACTTTTGACCTCAACAGGAGACCAAGAAACTATTTTCCCATCAAAGAGCCATGCAGGGTTAAATTTACATCTCGCTGTTCTGCCTCTCATCATGGTGAACGGGGAAGTGCCAGTGCTGTTTTGTACAGTGACCCTGTATGACCAAACTGCTTTCTGAACTTGTACTTTCCAGTCGAGCTTACTATGTACTGAAGCCTGAATGACCCCCTTAATTACTCTGTTAAACCTTTCGACGGTGCCGTTCCCACTAGGGTTGTACAGTGCGGTAGTCTTATGTTTGATACCACACCTGTCAAAGTATTCCTTAGCCTGTTTGGACGTAAATTGGACACCATTATCAGATAACACACAAGCTGGCAAACCCTCCATCATGAATATTTTATCTAAAAAACTAAGCACCGTCAGAGTGTCCACTCTGTCTACAATTTTTACAATAGGCCATTTGGAAAAGAGGTCAATGGCAACTAATCCATATTCTTTAGAATCCCCAATGGGTCCAATTATGTCGACTGCGACAGTGTCCCAAGGGAAGTCAGGAATTAAACCCTCACTCATCCTGGGCTTGAACGTTTTAAGAGTCTTGTCAGCAGACCCACAAACTACACACTTCTTAACAAAAACCTCAGTTTCACCGTCAATTCCTGGCCACCAAAACATTCCCTTGACGATAGACTTGGTTCTCATAATACCAAAATGCCCCTCATGACAAAGTTGCAAAATTTTCTTCCTCAAGGATACGGGTGGAACAATTCTATCACCCCTAAAAAGTACGTCATTTTCTGAGGACAATTCCATACGGATTTGCCAAAAAACATCCAATCCAGGAATGCTTTTCTTTTTGGGCCAGCCCTTGCAGATGTATTCTAAAACATTTTTTAACACAATATCTTTGTCTTGTTCAGCTAACCATTCAGTTTTACTTATAGCAGGCTCACCACAGTCATGCACTAAAGCCACACAATACTCACTCCAAGGGTCATCTTCACATACTTCGAGAGGAGGTGGAAGTCTCGATAGACAATCAGCAATACAGTTATCCCTTCCCGGTAGGTAAACCATTTTATAAATGTACTCCTTCATCCGCATAGACAACCTGGCTAATCTCGCAGATGCACCAGAGATGCCTTCACACGACAATATACGGATCAAAGGTTTGTGATCTGTACGAATGGTCACAGGCTTGCCCCAAACAAATGCTCGAAAATGTTCTAATGCCCATGCACATGCAAGGGCTTCTCTTTCGATAATGGGATACCTACTCTCCGCAGGAGAAAGGGCCCTAGAAGCAAATAAGATGATCCTCTCCTTACCCTCCTCATCAAGTTGTGACAACACGGCACCTAAACCCTTGTCACTTGCGTCAGTGGTTAACACACAGTCAATATTGGGGTCAAAACTGGCAAGTGCACTCACATTTTGTAGTTCATTCTTGATCAATTTAAACTCTTCTTCACACAACTCACTCCAAACAAACCTAGTGTTCTTTTTTAACAGTGCTCGCAAATTGTAAACCTTCGCAGCAAAGTTTCTTATAAACTTGGCACAGTACTCAGCCATGCCAAGAAATGCTTTCACCTCATCTTTGGAAGCAGGAGCAGAGAACTTAACAATATTTTCAACTAAGGTAGGTTTAGGTTCAACTCCTTCCTCACTAATGATGTGTCCCAAATATGCAACACTCCTTTGACTGAACTTGCATTTGGATAACTCCACAGTCAGACCAGCTGACTGTAAGGTTTCCAAAACCTGTTGGAGTTTTGAATCATGGCACTCTTTGTCTTTTGCTGCAACCAGGATATCATCCTGAAAAAATGAGATGTTTTCCATGTCCCCAAAGAGTTTGTGCATCAACCGCTGAAATACAGCAGCGGCTGAGGCCAAACCAAAAGGCATGCGCCTGAACTGGTAACAACCAAACGGTGTAATGAACGCCGTTAGGTTCTTAGAGTCGGGATCTAACTTTACCTGGTGGTAAGCGGCAGAGAGATCAACCGTGGAGAACCATGTAGCACCCTTAAGGGAAGATACCATCTCATTGATTCTAGGAAGGGGAAATTTTTCGATCACAATATTGTTGTTCAAATGGCGTAAATCGATGCACAAACGAATTTTTCCGTTGGGTTTCCGGGCAACCACAATCGGCGAAATCCATTCCGATGTTTCAATCTCTTCTATAATACCCTTGGCAAGTAATCCCTGAATCTCCTTTTTAACTTCCTCCCTTATCAGTATTGGTATCGGTCTTACTTTGTGAACCTTGGGTTGTGCGTCAGCTTTTAAAATTATTCTATGTTCAAATCCCTTCAGGGCACCTAGCTCCTTACTAAACACTTTAGGAAATTTTTCAGAGAGTGTTTCCTCCATTCTACTACAGTCATCCAAAATTAAAACTTTATCTTTAGAGTTAGGATCTAAGATGATGTGCAATTTCTTCTGGTCGAACCATCCTAATACTGATGGTCCCACCTTTGCCACATATAATTTCGCTCTTGTGGATCTGCCCTTAAATAGAAATGTAAGCCACCTAAAACCAATCATTCCAATTCTATTCCCCGTAAAACTGATTGGGCAAACATCTGATGGGTATAATTGCTCACCAATCTTCTTTACAAACTTCTTTCTCCAAACCTCTTCATTTATAATTGTATATGGGGACCCAGAATCTGCATATACACTTATCACCACTCCACCAAGAGATATCTCGCAAATAGGTTTCCCTTTAAGGGAATCCTCTGAAATATTAATCACATAGTTCCCACGAATACTCTTTATGCAACATTCATCCTCACCATCTACCTCTTCCATACTCTCCTCTTCATCTTCATACACATATTTCACGTTACTGCGTCTGCGACACATCTTACTAAAGTGACCTAAAAGTCCACAAATACCACATTTTTTCTTTAACGCTGGACATAGTCTACTAAATGCTAGATGCTCTTTACTGTCACATCTATAGCATCTCCTATCTTCCGTGTTCCTGTTTTGAACTCTTGTAGGCTGACCCGTCCATCTCCCTTGTTGTTGTTGCTGTTGACGAAAATTCCTATTGGGAACCTGAATCTTACAAACAGTTCCCGACATCTTGGACACATCTTTTTCGGTTTCTTTCACCACGGTGGCACACCTTCCTGACATTTCAGATTTTCTCATGATAGCTACCACATCGTCAAGAGGTGCATCTCCATTGACCCAAAGACGATCTTGCAAACCTGAGTTGTTGTTATGCATCACAAGTTGATCACGTATGAAGTCATCATGTAAATTATCAAATTTACAATCAATAGCAAGTTTTCTTAGATCATCCATCCACTCATCCACAGTTTCCTCTTTGGTTTGCCTTCTTTGAAAAAATTTGTGTCTTATGACCCCGATACATACTTTGGGAGCAAAGTATTTATCCATATTTTTGATGGCATTCTCAAATTCATCGAGATCAGAATCATCAGTTTTACTCATTCTCGAAAATGTTTTTAAACCTATGGGTCCTAGGGAATGTAGTAGTAGTCTCTTTTTCTGTTCAGGTTTCATTTTTTTCGTTTCATCTACAGCTTCCAAATAGTTGATAAAATACTCTTTCCATTCTAACCATTTTATACTTGGTTGGTTACCTTTGACCCAAAATGGTTCAGGAGGACTAATGGAAAAATTTTGTTGTGCCATATTCGTGTCCTTATTCACAGTATTAACCAAGGAATCACCTTCTTCCATGCACCAGAAGGTAAATAACAACTTTCACTCGACCTTCTCACCTGTATGATGTCACTATATTCAATTCTACATATATTTTATTTCGTTTTATTTTTTTTTTTTTTTTTTGAAGTTACCTTACTGTAATGTCCGGAAAGTACCTCTGTAGATTCCGCCTTCTTCTTCTTTTTTTTTTTTTTAAACGTGGCCTTCTCCCGATCTGTTACAACTTCTCCTCGAAGTGCCGGTCTAATTTTCTGTTAATAAACACAACGAGCTAAAATGGCCGCCACGTTGGGGTCATGTTGCGTGACCCGCGTCTGATGTCAGAGGACGCGCTGGTGACTGACGTGCGAGCTTCTCTGGGAGGACGCGCTGGTGAATGACGTGCAGGCTCCTCTATACTCAGCGCGCGCAGTGGAATGGCGAGCGCAGTTGAATCATGCCAGTAGGATGTCCACCAACGGCTGTTCGCAGAGGCCTTGACTAAATTAAGGTCGCGCTATGTAAGTAACGCAGTCAATTACGCAGTCAGCAAGCGGTGGTAGTAAAAAAAAATTTGTAACTCACAGAAGGCTTTTGTTCGGCTCCGGTCCGCTTTTCTTTCAATTTCTTTTTTTTTAAGATGAGAATTTCCTTTGAATATATATATTCTCTTTTGAAACTTGAATGCTTTAAACGCCAGTTTCCCTCGTCGCCAATTTGTAGTAAGGTAATCCAGACTTATGGTAGGTTGTAAGGTTATATTTATTTCTAGTTAAAGTGACAACAGGTGAGGGCCAAGGAAACGATGTCTTCTCTTCAACAGGTCAGCATACAACTGACTCGAACCTTAGAACACAAGTACACCAAACACTCTACATTCTATCTCGCGGTATCAAGAGAATGCATATCAAAGAAATATACAACATAACAGAGACATTGTAGATCTGAAGGAGGGATATGATGTCAGGGTGCTCACATATCACATACATGTCACTTGTTTTGGCTGCATGTCACATACACATGACTCAGCCAAGGGTGCCGAAACTAGAGGTGAGGCAGGTGCTGCAGCACCCCACATATCGGCCAGGGCGTTCCACCAGACACCAGGCAATAATAAGGCCTGTTGCCTTTTTGTAGCACTCCATGTGTGCTCTAAGACAATCAAACATTGTCAGCAGATTATGGGAAAAGCACAATCTTACCAATAACTATTTTTCCATTTGTCAAGTATGGCTAGGTTTACATTTATTTGCCTTAAAAGAGAGGACTAAACAGATGTAAAACATTTGCTTGCAGCCTTTACTCAAGGATACAAATATTTTAAAATGTTTTACATTTTGTATCGAACTTTGGTAGTAGAAAGGACAATTCTAAAGTGTGACTTTAAAAAACCCCATTTATAATAGCGTAAACATACATAAAGAATATTCCGTTTAAGTCATGTACACATGAGACACATCAATCTATTTTTTGCTTATTTGTGAATGTCCCATGTTCTCCAGCTGCAACCAAAAAACAGTCAGGCCCACAATAGCTTCTAATGATTGACTCCATAGGCACCTGCAATATATTCTGCCATATATTGTTGAATAATTACACCCTAAGATATAGTTTTTCTATCAACTTTCCAATCTCTTAACATTTTCACTGTGGATCGTATTATAGTTTGCTTTGTTATGATGTATTTTAATACACAGAGCAATAGTATAGTAGCAGATTTATATCTGTTTTTGTTATTTTCCCCATTTTTTAGGTATATGGAATTTGTGTAGCAGGCACATGAATGCAGCAATGCCCAATGCTTGTTAAAGGCCCACATCTGCCCCATCCAGACTCGCTGACAATGTTTGCTTAATGCATGCTGCCAAAAAGATGGCTTTATTTGATTTGCATTGCCTAGATGCTGCTACAGGGAAAGCTGTGTTGAACATTTGCAGCTTTGATATTTGTTTCAATACATTTTGACCACCTTTTTCTTGTTCTTCTATTAAATTCTTGAAATATAAAAGAACCACATTTGATGATTTTGAATGGACATTATTAATTTTGTAAATGATTTATTTTAAATCCAGGAATTTCCAATTGTTGTTGCTCGGGTTATACTATGCAAGTATATCTATCTATCTATCTATCTATCTATCTATCTATCTATCTATCTATCTATCTATCTATCTATCTATCTATCTATCTATCTATCTATCTATCTATATATTCCACACGCAGTCGTTCTCCTTTCTTTCAAAGAAACGATATCCAGACCACAGCTCAGTTCAGAAAAGTGTTTTATTCACAAACGCACTCGACGCGTTTCGGGAAACAAGTTCCCTTGTTCACGAGTGTTAGTGCAAAATGACATTACAGTTTAAATGCAAATCATGTGACTTGTGAATTTCGTGGACATAGAAAGCAGACTACCCAATCGGATAATATCTGGAGCTATGAAAACACACTTGCAGTGAATGGCAGCAGGTTAAAACAAAATGAATCGTACATAATTCATAGTGTAATACAATATCTGGGGTAAATGTAGGTCTTGATTATTTGGATAACCTTGAAAAAAAAAAAATTTGAGTTGTGTTGCACCAAAGCGTAATTCGAACTCCCGACCTCAAAACACCCTAATGCTAGGTGCACTAACATGCCATGTCACTTTCATCTCAGTCATTTACTCGCCACAGTGGGCTGTCTGGCAGTTCGTTTGCGCAAAGCGCCGTCCTGAACGCTCAAAGTTCGTGCTCATTCTCAAGCCCCAGTGGGCGTGTGATCAAAATTATACCGTTTTGGCAACGTATCCCCGAATTGGCTTATTCTTTGCTTAAAAAAACGGTGCTTGGTCCCAGGGCCGGTCAATCTGCCGTCCTTCAGGCACAACCCTTAAATTAGTCGGTCATACTATTAAATGCAACACTTGATACAAACTTAGCTCCAGCCTCTCTGCCTTTCATGTGCTGTGTCTCACACTCTCCCAAGTTCATTCAACAGGTACCTGCAGTGAAAGAATAAATGAATAAACGTGAATATATTTCCCACATTCTGCCATGATTTGTGCACAGTCATACATTTAAAAGCAAGGTTTGCTGCGGCTGGCATACTTTTAAAGGCAATACAAACATTATGTTATATTTACATTTCTTTTTCAGGCACCAAATACCTAAAGTTGCATTGTCGTTTGTCATCCAAGGTGTACCCCCAGTGCCTCATCACAGTTGTGGCCAAGAGGTCGCATGGTATGGTACTTTATAATAAACCTTGATTCAAGGCGTCTCAGTTCTTGTAGTCTGTTACCACCTCTCTCTCTTACCGGAATATGATCCAGTACTGTAAAGGATAACAGACTATTGTTACTCTGGTGGTGGGTTGCAAAATGCCTGGCAACTGGAAATTGTTTATCCAGGTTCTTTATAGCCCTGAGATGTTGTAGGACCCTCTCTTTTGCAGGTTTAATTGTACTACCCACGTAAAATGTTTTACATGGGCATCTTAGTGCATAGACAGCAAACTCTGTATGGCAGGAGACATGTTTCAAGATCTTATGAGGGGCACAGTATTCAGACAGCTTTTTTTCTTTCGTGTTGTGGCTGTACTTGCAAGCCTTGCAACGGCCACAGACAAAAAATCCCTGAACCGGGTTGCTTCTTTTTCTGTTGGCAACCAATGTTTGACATACTTTGTCTTTAAGCGACATGGGTCTTCTATAGGTTATTTGTGGAAATTCAAGGATACTTGATTTCACGTCTTTGTCAGTTTGCAAAGCGTTCCAGAATTTGTTGATGGCACATCTCACCACTTTAGACTGTGAATTATAGTCTGTGATGAACCTGATTGTTTTCTGACTCTCACCATTTTATATGTCTTTCTGGGTTGACTCTTTGTTATATACACTTTTTTGACCGCTGCTGCAATACATTTCTTACTGTACCCTCTAGCTTTGAATCTTTCACACATGACCATTTTTTCTTGCTCAAAATCTACCATTCTAGTACAGTTTCTCTTTGCTCTAAGGAGTTCTCCCAGTGGGATAGAGTTGATCAAATTCCGGGGGTGACAGCCCCGAGCATGAAGGAGGCTATTTCAAGCCGTTTCTTTCCTGAACAGAGCTGTTGTGAGGCGCTTGTCTTCTATCCTGACTTTGAGGTCTAAAACGTCTATTGTAGTTTTGTCAATATGGCTCGTGAAGGTTACGTTAAAATCATTAACATTTAGAGTTTGAACAAACTCTGTGGCTTTTTCCTCACTGCCCTCTCAGATGATGAAAATATCATCAATATACCGGAGCCAAGTACGGACTCCGGTCTGGTATTGATGAACTGCTCCTCCCACCAGCCCAAGTACAATCCGGCAAAGCTGGGAGCGAAGCAGGTTCCCATCGAAGTACCCAGCAGTTGGTGATATATACTGCCATTAAACAGGAAATAATTCTGGGTGAGACATGTGTGAATCATATCCAGTAGCATTTCCGTATGGAACAGATAGGAGACTGATCTGCCACTCAAAAAGTGCCTACAAGCCCTTATCCCCTGTTCACGCGGGATGTTAGTATAAACGCTGTTCACATCTAGGGTCATGAGTAAACAGTCTGCGTTAAGTTCAATGTTTGCAATTTTATCTCAAAAATCACCTGAGTCTTTAGGTAAACAGGGAGATTTTGCACTAAGGGCTGGAGAAAATAATCTACATACCTGGATGTATTCTCCAGGCAGCTGTTTCTAGAAGAAACAATGGGCCTACCCGGGGGGTTTGTAGGGTTTTTGTGCAGTTTGGGTAACAGATAAAGCGCCGGCAGTTTAGGGAACTTACATTTCAAAAAATTATACTCATCATTCTCAATAGGTCCCCTATTTTTCCATTCCATCAATTGTTCTTGGTACCTACTATTTGCAGAATCATAGATTTTTCTAGTACTCCTCTCATATTTTTCCACATCATTGAATTGTTTTAAACCTTCATCAATATACATTTCTCGAGATAAGATAACAATATTTCCACCCTTGTCGGATTTCTTAATAACAACACTGGTATCATTGCTTAGATTGTCAATAGCTAGTCTTTGTGCTTGAGCGAGGTTATTTGTACCCCGCCCGTTTTTCTTGGCCAGTTCTTTGAATTCATTCACCACTCCTTTTTCGAAAACATCAATGGCATCATTGGTGATCATGGGTAAGAAAATGGATTTAGGTTTGAACCCACTATTACTGTTAAGGTCCAACCTGATGTTTTCGTTTATCATGTTCAGGGTGGGATTTTCAATTACTTCAGGGTCTCCCCCTAAATCATGAAGTACTTGTAGCATTTCTGCATCTCCTATCTCAAGTGTGCTAGGGGGTGGTGCTTTGCTGCCAGACTCTTGGTTCATTCTAGTAGCAAACCACTTTTTTAGTCTAAGTTTTCTAGTAAACTGAAAAATATCTATTCTACTTTGGGTATAATTAAAATTGGCAGATGGACAAAAAGATACACCATAAGACAGTACCTCAATTTCATCTTCATTAAGGATCCTGTTGGAAAGGTTGACTACTGTTTTCGTATCTTTCATTTTAGTTTTCTCTGGCCCCTTGTCCTTGTTCCCACTGGGCTCGAAACGGCAGCTGTCATTACGTTTTGCTTGTTTCCTCCTTTGCCTCCTCTTCCTTGTCCTCTGGTTCCTCCTGTGTTTGTCCTGGTCTGGGCTTCTAATCTTCCATTTGCCATTAAGGAAAATTCTTTTAAAATTTGATCTTTTGGGACTCAGAAAACCCGCATTTATGTCTACTGCCTGGTTTTCTGTATCCTCTACATCATCTGCTTCTACATCTTGCCCGTTACTTGCCCCTTCTGTTGCCTCCGTTGCAGGTTTAGTTGGCCGACTTGCGGGAGTCTGGGTTGTTGTTTGAGCACGAAGATGATCGTACTTTTTTGAAAAAGTGAGAACCTGCCCTCTCTCATAATCGACTTGATCTCTGAGGAATTTCCATTGTTTCTTTTCTTTTATATCCTTTTCAATAATTTCCAGTTTTTTTGTCCAGTTTGGCCATTTCGGTTTCAAATTCGTCCTTACTGCAAATTGTCTTTAAATGTTCCATTAAATCATCGATCTCAGCAGCCAATTTAATACAGTCCTTTTTGGCATATTTTACTAGTAGCCTCAGCATGACCGTTGAGCATTCATGGCTGTTTGTTGCCCATTCTTCTACCAAGTCGGGGTCCGGATCATTAAAGGTGGGTGTGGTATAAATCCTTAGCCCTCTCGGGATTCTTCTCACCTCAATGTATTTAGCCAAGGTGGTTGCCTCCCACCATTTCGTCTTCTCTGATTTGAGCAACTTCCATAGTTTGTTCCAGCAATCCTGCTTGCCTTTTGTATCTCCACCACTTGCCACGCATGAAGTCTTGTTTGTGCTTGACCCTATTGCCTGGATGTCAAACATTTTCCTCGCAGCCTCATCCCTTTTAACATTTCTGTTAGAAGCCATTGTTGTGAATTCACGATGTTGTTAAGTTTTCTAAGCGCTGGAGTTGGTTTAAACAGTGCCCACTTTTTTCTGAAAGTCCGGATGTGTAGCACTGTTTGTGTACAAAGGACCAGACCTCCGCTTGCCTCTGCTGTATGTTAATATTCCCTGAAAACCCCCGATTCACACACCTAAGGTGGATGAGTGTCCGCGCGTTGTATACTCAGCTTGTGTTCAGCCCGCTGCCAGCGGCCATCCTAGCTTCATCGCCAACGTGAGGTGGATATATATATATATATATATATATATATATATATATATATATATATATATATATATATATATATATATATATATATATATATATATATATATATATTTTAACTAGAAAAAAAACATGGGTTTCAGGGACATTATAGTTAGTTGGACATTTCTTTCTTACAAGAACAGAAAAATTCAGCCGTTATAGTTAGTTGAGCTAACTAAAGCTCGCTTCCCCCGCAATGCACTGCTGATGACGTGACGTCACATATTACATCACTAATGAAACCTGTGTTTTTTTTCAGTGACTTTCCAAGGTTATTTAAATGTTAATTTCCAACCTATAACGTCCCTGAAACCTATGTTTTTTTCAGAGAATTTCTAAGGTTTTTTAAATGCTAATTTCTAACTATAAGGTAGTAGTCGCATTTACAGAGTGGTGCAGAAAGGGGCCTGGGCCTCTGACCAGCACTCAGGAATTCCACAGCGTAGGACTTGTAGGAGGTACCAGGAGGGCTTGATGCATAAGACTCAGTGATTGTATGAGTGAGATATGGATAACTGTTTACTTGTAATAGTGATTTTATAACACAAGTATGAGTTACTATCTATATGAATAAATAAAGTGGTGTTTGTGTAAGTGTGTAGCTTAGTAAATATAAGTATGATCAATTATTTGCATAAGTTTTTTAGGATGACTGCATAAGTGAATAGGATATGTGCTGGTGTGTAATGTTGACATAGGTGTATAAGTATATTTCATAGTGTTCTATTGATCTCTGTTAGCATGAATGAGTGAATCTATAAGTAAGTGTTTAGATGTGTGTGTAGATCTAGTAATCACTGAGTGGGTTTTTAGAAACTTGTACTGGTGTGTCAATGGTTTCAATTATGGTACTTCATATTTTATAATGAGTGTTGAAAGGTTATGCTACTGTATGACGAGGTGTATCAGTTTGTCACATGGATGAAGTCATCAGTGATGTCATCAGTGATGTCATCAGTGTTGTCACTGACCATGTCATGAATGATGTAATATGTGACATCATCAGCAGTGGATTGCGGGCGCACGAGTTATAGTTAGTACAACTAACTATGGAGGGAGAATTTTAATGGTTTTGTAAGAGTGAAATGTCCAACTAACTTTAACACCCGTGAAACCTGTGGTTTTTTCAGTGAATTTCTGAGGTTTTTTAAATGCTAATTCCTAACTATAACATGTCTGAAACCTATATTTTTTTCTGTGAATTTTAAAGGTTTTGTAAATGACAATTTTTAAATATATTCATTCTTATATTAATTTTTTTGATACTAATTTACTAATTTTGTTTAACTATTTTTAGATATTTTATTTTTTAAATTACATTACATTGTGTGGCCCCCCTTCTTTTTATTTTTTTTGGGGCCCTGGACCCCATCTCCTAGAGCCTGACCCCCACATCTAAATGTTTTCATTTTTTTGTATAGGAATGGGATTACTATGGAAGGAAATACAAGTTACTTGTAAGTATGCTTGGAACTACTTTTCAGGGTCAGTGCTGGGCTAAAAGATGCTGCACTGGGTTCTCTCCTGATAACAAATGAATGAATCGGAATTCGTTGTTCGGATGACTTAAGGTGAATATTTTAAAGTTCGAAAACTGCACACTTAGAAGAATTTGCAACTGAAACCAGTCAATGCCAGCCTATGAAAGGAAATTCACTTAGCAGGTAAATAGTGTTATTATTACTTTTTCTTACTCAGGGGTGGATCCTGCATCCAGCACTGCTGCATCACCTCTAAACAGTTGAAAGAATGCAAATTACCAAAGACGAGCGGAAGCCCACGTCTCTCACTCTTTTTTTTAATATCGCTAGAATGCGCGGATCATACGCGCATCCCGCGATATTACCTTGTGGAACCACCTGAGCAGACCTAGAGGGTCAGGGTGTGTCTACCCTCCCCCTTTTCACATTTTAAACTCACATGTCACACGCCTCTTCACCCTCCCTTCTACCGAGGCATAAAATGGTTGCCAACAGTTTCAAGTTTCGAATGTTGATAAGCACTTGATAGCCAATTAGCATTCAGCGCGTGATCGGAAGGCTGCGCTTATGGTACGATGACAGTAAGCTGAGAATCCGTATTCCATTTTTTTTATGGGTGGGGGCCATGTGACCCCCCTCCCGTGGTCAATTCCGGGCACCGAGGTCCCCAACCCCGGGGCATGGCTAATTATATATTATTATTTTATGGAGGAGGGCTGCATAGCCCCCTACTGAAGCCACTTCAAGGCCCCGGGGACCCCATTCCCCGGGGACGGCCTTTAAAAAAAAATGTATTATGGCCGTCACCGTTCGGGACCGTGCAAGGGTCTTCAATTCCCCCACTGTCCCGCCGGCTCCCCGCCTCCTGCGGGAGCTGGTGTTCTATCGACATCCAAACTCCATCTGTGTATGTACCACCTAGGAGTTGCCTTCACTTTGCGCATGCACGTTTGTGGTAGCGCATCTGTGTTAATATTACGTATGCGCACAATACGCCCACCGTCTGGCTATGTGCCCCTAATGTATTTCATTTTATTTGCGCATGCTCAATTACAACATGCCCAATCACAGCACTCACACCCAGTGACATCATGCTCAACCAATCATCCTTCTGCAAAGCATTTATAACCTGCCAACCTTCTCGAACTTTTCCTATTCCGCAGTCACAGCCATTGATAGTGATCGTATCCACTTCTTCGTAGGTGAGCACTTTTTTTTAAGAATAATTAAATTAATTAAACTGAATGATCTTTAAATACTATGTAAATACAAATTTTTGTTCGATTTGACAATGTTGTTTTTAAGCACGCTTTCCCACTTTTTTATATCGTTAAAGTTGACTTTGTAACTTTTGTTTCTGTGCAAATCACTTAATCCTGCCGCCTTCAATTTTGTAAGTAGTGTGCCACGTGCTGCTTCCTCCCCATGCAGTGCACATGTAATCGATTGGCAAATGTTGTATTTTAGCACACTCTTCATGTTTTTTAATAACGTTAAACTTGATTTGCTATCCTTTGTTCTGTGCAAATCAGTTAATCCTGCCACGTTTCTTTAATTTGCCAAGCGCCACGTGGCCATTCCCGCCGCAGTGTGCTACGTGCTGTTCAACTTACTGTGATGTAGTTTTTCTCGTGTAAGTAGTGCGTCACGTGCCCCATGCATTGCAAAAGTAATGTTTTCGGCAATGCTGTATTTTAGCACGATTTCCAGCTCTTATACCTCCAATATCTTACTTTGGTAGGCGATGTTTCTAGGCAAATCACTTAATCCTGCTGCCTTCAATTTTTTAAGTAGTGCGCCACATGCTACTTCCTCCCCATGCACATCACATGTAATCGATTGACCAATGTCGTATTTGACCACACTCTTCATGTTTTGTAATAACCTTAAACTTGATTTGCTCACCTTAGTTCTGTGCAAATCACTTAGTCCTGCCACGTTTCTTTAATTTGCCAAGCGCCACGTGGCCATTCTCGCAGCAGTGTGCTATGTGCTGTTCAACTTAATGTGATGCAGTTTTTCTCGTGTAAGTAGTGCGTCACGTGCCCCATGCATTGCAAAAGTAATGTTTTCGGCAATGCTGTATTTTAGCACGATTTCCAGCTCTTATACCTCCAATATTTTACCTTGGTAGGCGATGTTTCTGGACAAATCACTTAATCCTGCCGCCTTTAATTTTTTTAAGTTGTGCGCCACATGCTACTTCCTCCCCATGCACTGCACATGTAATCAATTAGCCAATGTTGTATTTTAGTACGCTCTCCAAGTTTTTTAATAACCTTAAACAATTTTTTGTCCTCTGTTCTATCTCATTATACAGATATCTCAACCATGGGATGTAGTGTTCGCTACAAGCAGATTATTCCTGCCTATGCACTATACCAGATGGTAGTCAAGCACTCGAAATACCAAATCCACCGACTGCTCTCCATATGCTATCAGCCGAAAATTGCAATGGACCTAATGGAGTTATCAGTTTTTTTTTTAAAACTCTTTATTCTCGACTGCACAATATTAATTACATCAAGTCGATTTGACATTCAGTACAGCATAGTCATTTTCTCTTTTTCTCCCAACTGAACACTATGACTATTTGCATAAACATCAGGTCACATCATGTAGTTACAAGTGGTAAAATATCCTAGACATCTGGCATGCTATACCGTGACATCACTAGCAGGAGCGTTGTTATTTAGTGCAATACGTCATTTAAGAACCAAAGAAACAGAAAAAGAACCGTAACCCCCATTCCTCCCTCCTCCCTGCATCACCAACCCCTACCCTACCCGCCTCCTGGTCGTGATAAAAGCCAGTATGTGTCACTCCTCAACAGTGATGTCGAACCATCACATTACAATGTGAGGGTTTCGAATAGCCTGCACATATGTGGGCTCCTGCGCACTTTGACTACACATTTGGGCACACAATGTGTTCATTTTTACGGCCTATCTGCCTGCGATGATACCAGTTCCATCCCTTCCAAGTCTAACAGCATGACCTCCCAGTCCTGTGCTATGGGATACTTCCGCTGGCCTCTCTCCTCCTCCCGTCGAAGCACCACACCCTCCGCCCTGCCCCACTTCACTAGGTCTGTCTGCCATAGAGACGGTTTGGGTGGTCTAGGGGACTTCCATCTCATCGTCAACGCTCTGACTGCTAATAACAGGGCCAAATCCAGAAATTTCAGTTTAGCTTTTTTTGTTTTGGGACGAGTACGGGACCCCACTAGACAGTATCAAGCTTCCTCCGGCACCGGCAGGTTAGTAATGCTACGCAGAGCCTGACAAATCTCCGCCCAGTAACTCCGTAAGTGCGGACATGTCCATAACATGTGGAGAAATCCAGCCTCATCCTCCTTACAACGTGGGCAACAGTGGGGGGAGTCCGGGAACATTCTGTGTTACCTCTGTGGAGTAAGGTATGCCCTGTGAGGCACAATCACCTGTATAAATTTAAATTTAACATTCCTCAACACCCTCTTGGGATGCTCAAGGACAATCTGCCATGCCCTATCAGACAATACCCCCCGTGTCCTGAACCCAGGTTTCTCTAAGTGTAGTGAGTGGGATGGCCACATGTTCCCTTATCGCCATGTATAGCCATCTCACCAAATGGCCTCCTGCTCCCATATAATAGAGCAAGTGAACCAGTTCGTGTTGCGGGGGTCTAAGTCGCTGTGGAGCCCAGGTATGTCGTATATAATGGGACACTGTGGCATGCAGCAAATATAACCTCTGGGGGCACCCGTGGCCTGTAAGAAGGAATCATGATCCACCAAGGTATCATCTCCGAAAAAGGCGCCCACCTCATCTACCCCAGCTTCCACCCAGGGACGCAATTTATGTTGCGTGAGTCTGCCCTGCGGTGTCGGGATGCCCAATAAGGGAATGTTTCCCACGAAGGGTACTACCGCTGGGGTGTATGCTAGAACCTTCTTCCAGCACAGTAAAGCCATGCATAAAAGGGGGTGGCAGTCTAAAGGGAGCTTGCTTCTGGGTAACAACTGGGAAGGCAGTTCTCCCCATGCCAATCGGTCTGCTGTGTAGCCAATCTCGTGTAGGTTCTTGCCTGCTACCCAGTGTGGCAGCCACTGAAGTTGGCTGGCATAGTAATACCCACGGAAGTCCGGTGCCCCCAGGCCTCCCAATCTGGTCCCTAGTTGGAGCTTACGCAGACTGATACGTCGCCGCCCCGAGCCCCAAATGAGGGTTATCAAGATCGTGTTCAACGCATTAAATATCTGTGGGGGAATAATGACAGGCAAATTAACAAAGTAATATAACAGGCGAGGGAGCACGACCATCTTCTATATAGCAATCCTACCCATAACGGATAGGGGCAAGGAAGTCCAAAACCCTACACTGCTACGGAGGCGTGTGATAGCTCTTCTGATATTGCCCTCAATCTGGTCCTCAGGTGACCTGTACACCTGTATGCACAGGTATTTGAACGTGGTCCGTGCTACCGGGATCAATTGTCCCCCAAAGCAAATGAAAAGTGGGTGGGGCGACTCTAAAATAGAAACCAGTGGACTTTTCAGGGTTAATGGCCAGACCAGACACCTCCTCAAATCGGCTAAAAATTTCATATAATGTCGAGTGGTCTGCCGCTAGGTCACGGAAGTACAGTAAAATATCATCAGCATAGATGGATATCAGGTTGTGAATACCCATCCGGTCCCCGTGAGCCCGAAGGGATATGGCAAGGGGCTTCAAGGCCAATACGAACAGAAGGGGCGAGAGGGGGCAACCCTGTCGAGTTCCTCTGTATACTGGGTAGCTCTCCGATATGTATCGGCTCGTGCGTGCCTGGGCCATTGGGTCTGTGTATAATAATCTAATCCATTTCAATAAGGAGTCCGGGATGCCATAGCGCTTCAAGGATTCAAACATAAACATCCATGACAGAGAGTCAAACGCCTGTTTAAGATCCAGTGATATAAAGCCTGCCCGAGAGTATTCTTGCGGCGTGGCCGTCAATAGGGCATGTAGTCTCCGTGTGTTCTGGGATGTACTCCTTCCCGGAAGGAACCTGCATTGGTCTGGGTGTACAGGAGCGGGGCGGTGAGATTGTATCCGCAGGGCAATAGCCTTACTGAGGATCTTGTACTCTGTAGAAAGCATTGACTTGGGTCTATAATTCGTCAGTTCAAGTGTGTCCCTACCCGGCTTGGGTATGGATGTAACCAGGGTCTGCATAGTTGATGCAGGTAAATGACCCTCCTCAAATGCCGCCTTATACACTTTGTCTAGGATGGGCACTAGGATATCAGAGTATGTCGAGTAAAACTCCACTGGGAGCCCAGCCATGCCCGGTGTCTTATTCCAATTAAGGGACCGGATGGCAGCGCGGATCACGTGTTGCGTAATGGGACCGTCTATTTCTCTCTGTATGTCATCTGACAGGACCGGAAATGGTAGACCATGTAGGAACTCAGCCACCCGGTCTGGGTCTTCTAGGGGAAAGGGAGCATATAACGCTCCAGGTGATCGTGGAACACTGCATTAATCTCAGTCTGTGTATGGACTATGATGCCCGACCCAACACGGATCTGGGTGATCACTGGAGGGTCCGGATTATCTCGTACCAAGCGGGCCAGTAAAGTGCCTGATCTGTCAGCTTTGGCATGTTGACAGCGTAAGTATTCCTTGTGATCTATGGTCCTCAGTGTTTCTAGTACTTCCGTGTGATCAATGTTCCCTGCCTGCAGTTCTCCCCTCTTTCCAGGGTCTATACTCACCTCCCTTTCTAGTGTTTTCAATCGGTCCTCGACCTCGCAAAGTGCCTTATGGATTTCTTGCCTAGCCCCCACTAACTGACCAATGGCAGCGCCCCGCACCATAACCTTCATGGGATCCCATACCACCAGCTTAGACGTAGCAGAGTCCCAGTTTTCTGTGAAGTAATTATTCAAGGTGTCAGACAGGGATGTGAGAAAGGGGCCATCCTCTAAAAGGAGTGGGTTAAGTCTCCAGGTGGGCACCGGGGTCGGTACTCTACCCCAAAGGAGGTCAAGCTAGATCTAATACCATGTTCCAGTCACCGCCCAATATCCAGGGGATATCCACCCAGTCCGACAATGCCATACCCATTGTGCGGAGAAATTTATCTTGATCGAAGTTCGGGTCGTATATACTGCCAATCACTATCAAAGTAACATTCAACGTTCCTTTCACTAAGATTTACCTGCCCTGATCGTCCACCCTCTTCTCTATTTCTACAAATGTCGGACCCAGATAGTCGCCCCCCGGAAAAAAGGCAGAATAAGACGTGGAGTAAATAGTACTCCTCCATTTCTTTCTCAGTGTCTGAGCTTCTGATATCGTGAGGTGAGACTCCTGAAGAAATGTAATCTGTGTGTGGTGTCGTAATAAAAACGCATGAATCCAGGGCCTTTTCTGAATTGCCCTGAGCCCACGCACATTCCAGGTAGCGAATCTATAGGATCCTACAGCGTCAGCCATAATCCCCTTTTAGCGGACCGCGGAGTGGTAGTAAGACCTTCTCAAGACTTTGTATGATCATCTACCAGGAGACATTGTTTCCTAAATTCCCCGCCAAAAACTGAACTAAATTGGCGCAGCAAAATAACAGCGCTGTGCCGAACAGAATAACCATGAACAAAGAATTCCAAACACAAGTGCATACGCCATTGGGGGGGTGACCAAGCACCATGCTAGTCATCTTAGCTGTCATGCCTGGTGCTGCCGGCTCGACGGTGTACTGACCCAGGCGCATGTCTAATAGGAGCATACTCTTGGTTACCGACTGGAGATATCCCTGTAAGGGGGACAAATAGTTGTGGGGGTGCAACAAAAGAAATACAGTTCACCAGCTCCCCCGATACCCCACTGCATGCCAAAACCATGATATAATAACCAATTATCACTTTAAAAAGGATACCAATAGTCATTGTGTATTCTGTCCGTTCCGAGCAGCGCCATCTATCACCTCAATTGTCCAATATGTCATCTGCCGCTCTGGGTGTAACGGTTGGAAACAGGACCATGCTGTGGTCCGAATCAGAGTGGACCGTGCTGTCATCCGAGTCCTTGACATCTTCTCATGGTCCTTCCGAAAGGTGCCCACCATAGCTAACGCTCCCAGCTGGTCCTCCTTCTGTTGCTCCAGCGAAGGGCCACGTCATCCCGATCTCCTTCCTGTGCCTGGGGGGTCTCTTTCTTCTTGTCCTGAACCCTCTCTCGAGCCACCGGCAGTTGTGTCCTGGGTAGCGTCCTGAAGCCGTCTATGCCCATCACTTCCAACCATTCCTCCGCATCTGTGGGGCTCTCAAAAAAGTGTGTTTTCTTATCGTACACAATCTTTAAGCGAACAGGGAACAGAAGTGCATTTTTCAACTTGGCCTTTTGCAATTTCTTTTTCACCTCCAGGTATGAGGAGCGTTGCTTCTGGACTACGTTGGTATAATCTGGGTAGAGGGATACCCGTTGATTCTCGTAGTGTATAAGGGACTTCTCTCGTACCTTCTGTAGGAGGACATCCCTGTCTCGGTAGTTTAGTATCCGTACAATTAGAGGGCGAGGTGGGCAGCCCAGTCTAGGCCTACCGGTGGGGATTCGATGCGCCCTCTCCACACAGAAATGTGGTGACAGGCCCTCTGCAGCGACGTGGTCTCGGAACCATTGTTCCATAAAGTCCGCTGCGTGGGTCCCCTCACTGCGCTCCGGAAGGCCAATGACGTGGATGTTATTGCCTCGATTGCGACCTTCCGCATCCTCCACACGATCCATCAGGAATGCAACTTGTTGTTGTAGTTGCTGGATAGAGGTGGTATGATCCGCCACCGTTGGAGTAAGGTCTGCGATAGCAAGGCCCTGATCCTTCACTCTATCGGCCAATTTACTATGATCCGCCTTAAGCAAGGAGAGGCCAATGACATGGATGTTATTGTGTCGATTGTGACCTTCCGCATCCTCCACACGATCCATCAGGGATGCAACTTGTTGTTGTAGTTGCTGGACAGAGGTGGTATGATCCGCCACCGTTGGAGTAAGGTCTGCGATAGCAAGGCCCTGATCCTTCATTCTATCGGCCAATTTACTATGATCCGCCTTAAGCAAGGAGAGGCCAATGACGTGGATGTCATTGCGTCGATTGCGACCTTCCGCATTCTCCACACGATCCATCAGGGATTCAACTTGTTGTTGTAGTTGCTGGATAGAGGTGGTTTGATCTGCCACCTTTGGAGTAAGGTCTGCGATAGCAAGGCCCTGATCCTTCACTCTATCGGCCAATTTACTATGATCCGCCTTAAGCAAGGAGAGGTTTGTGGTTAGGGCCCCCAGCGGCAGCTCCATCGCCGATCTAGAGTCCCTGATCTCTTTCAGAATTAAGTCCAATTTATCCGCTTGTTGTTCACCAGCAGGGCTTGACTCAGAGGCCCCCAGCGGAAGCCGTCCCATCTCAGCGCCCGGCGTCAGGTGCGTGTCCACTGGTCCTCCTTGAGTCTCCGTTTCCCTCGCCCCCTTTCGGACCATGGCGAGTAGGAACAGGGTCTGTCCGACCCTTGATATGTAGGCTCTGCCCAAGAGAGGCGCAATGTAAGAGAATATGTCTTTGGGGTGGGGTCACCTCACTGCACCACCCTGCAGGTTCCTCCATTTCAAGATGCAGGTCCCACAACACGGCGCACTAGGGCCGGGAGAGTAGCAATCCGACAAACCGGGGGAGAGGGTGGTGGCGCACACTCATCTTAGCAGGTATAATGGCAAAAGTCCACCAGTTATCGCACCACCATCGGGCGCTCCACAAACTGTCCCACGGCCACTCGGGGTTCGCCACTCCCTACATCCCGGGCCGGGACGGGTATCACGTTCCAAGAAAGGGTCGCTGCGGCCCAGGTATCACGCCACCCCCCAACAGGCACTCCGTGCAGCAGGATATAAGTAAAAGAAAGAAGGCGCTAGGGCATCTCCAGCCCTGCCCACAGTGTCCGACCCCTCTTCCGGGCAGAGCTGTGGTGTCCACACTTTGCCGTCTCAAGCCGGATCCCAAGGCTCCACAGTGGCAGGAGAGGGGGTGATGAGAAAGGGGGCGGTGGGGCGACAGCCGGCACACCGCCATGGCCGGGCACCGTGCCGCCAGTTTCCTAGCGCGGGCCCATGAACCAAGTAGCAGGGGGGAGGGGGGCCCCCTTTGATGTAACCAGCGTCTCCCCCCCTCTAAGGGCTCAAGGTCGACTACCTCCGGGTCACCCCAAACAGTGTCCCGGATCTCCGCCGACCTCCCGTAGCAAGCAGTTCAGGATCGGCCCCAATCGCTCGCGGAAGGCAGCCCAGCAACGCCGATCCGTGTCACCGCCTCAGGGCCGTGTAAGCGCCCCCCTTGGAATCATTAATATAAATGGGGTAACCCAATAAGTCCCAGGACCTGGGTATCGTACAGTATCAAACAACAATGGTCTAAGGGACTCAAGTTTATTCTTAGTCATACATTAAATCCACATATTTCGATCAGGAAAGCAACAGAACCCAACTGAATCAAATATAAGGGTAATTTATTTTCCACTTATATGCATTATAATCATTCTTTTGCAAATACAACAAGGTCATGTCAGTTGCCCCGAGGGGAGCGTGCAAAAAGAAGAAAAGAAAGACTTAGATCGGATTTAGTGATAAGGACAAAGAGGGGGGAAATTTGTAAGGAGTGTGACATAAAATCAATCCAACAATTCAACAGAAAGGATCAATAATCATCCTAGCAGATAGACCTGACCTAACCGCAGTTCAACCATATATATTTTTATCGATTTGTCAAAACCTAAAATTAGGAGGTCAATTTGCACAAGAGACGGGGATTATATAGGTCCAGGTCGGGGGATTATTATGCGTCGACGTTTCGACTCGACTTAAGGCCAATGGTGGATTAAGCCTGGGCCGGGCGAGTCTTCATCAGGACTACAGCGGGCAACCTTATATCATGTAGAATGACCCTGTAGAACAAAGGAAAACTCAGATTGGGATGCTGCTATTACGTACAATAGTGGAAGCAAGGCATGTGAGGGCTGCATTGCTTACCCTGACGTTGAGGAATTCACTCTGTTGAATTTTCTTATATATTGAGACTCAATTAATGAAAACATCCACCTAAAAAGAATATAATATATTCTATTAGGTTTCTACTAAACGAAAAATGCAGCTATTACAATCTCTAACAATAGTAGGTAATGGGAATTATTATACCTGTATGGTTATAAGTCCACAGAATATCCAAGATGGGAATTATCATTTTTGTGTTAGAACTCCTTTTCTTGAGTATTTATTGAGGCACTGTGAATAAACCAAATAGGCGGTCGGTTGATTAGACCAAACTCCATGTAGGGTAGACATAAACGTGAACATGAATGGGATAGCGGTAAACCCTTTTCAGGGAATTCTTACCCTGCTTGGGCACCGAAGGCTGTGTCTAAATATATCAATCACCGGGTAATGTGGTGGTGTGGAAATCTTCTCACGTTTTTCATTCGGATGGCTGGACCGATCAGAAATGAAAAGAAGAGTCAGTGCCATATCGTATGGCTGGGCGAATAATTAAGGTTGCAGAACATCAGGGGTTCAAGTTACCTGTTTACACGTGTGTCTTCAATCCAAATGCGTCTACCAACTCTGTTCGTGGCGTCTTCGTGCCCCGTTTGGTCTATGGGTTGTATAGACACAAACGATGTCTACCGGTAATAAACCGCCGCCATCTTAGAGTGGTGTCTAGCGGTAATGGAACCGTCGACCTCTGAATAGGGCCAATTATAATTGCACGTACTGCATTGTAAATACTAAGAAGAATTCGACGTGCCTTCCAAATATACACGTAGTAAGTGGAATAGTGACTTCGTGCCCCGTTTGTGATGAATACAAGCGCTGTCAACCAATAATGTAAATGAAAATGACAACCGCCGCCATCTTGGAAAGGTGTCTGGTGGTAACCATCTATGAATGATGACAATTCCCAGGTTGCCCAGAGTAGCGGTATAGATGTCATTGGTGGAATAAACGTATTCATACTGAATACTAGTAAGTAATTTCAGAAGATTCCAACAATTTAAAATTAATACTGCAATTATCCCAGTGCCGCCACCTTACTGAATTGGTGCCACTGTACCGCGTCATCAAGGGATACATGCCCATAGGGGCTATGGTGGATCGTAATGGTGTGTTGATAGCTGCAATTTGATAACAACATAATATTGACAGAATTATATTTACATGTGGACAATTTAACATAAAAATTATAAAAATTATTTAAAAAAATTCCAAGAATTACACAAGTATTTACATATGATTACGACATACTAACAAGGTATCTGTACAAGGACCTTTCCCAATTATCAAATTGGCAATCGGAACATATTCAATTTTAACAGAATTATATACATGAAATTATCTTGAAAATGTCAATATGAACAAGATTCAACAGACAACAAGGACACCTGTCTATTAATTTCTTCCAATTCGTTTAGGCCAGATTTTACAGTGTCCAGAAGATAAATCCATTTGCACTCTCTCTTATTAAGGATAACTCCTAAATCACCGCCCCTAGGATTGGTTCTGACTTTTTCAATAATCCACCATTGGAAACTGTTGGCATCATGATTGAGCCTAGTGAAATGATCGACTAGGGGTGCACCTTGTGTCTTGCAGCGTATTCTGCTCATATGTTGGAGAATGCGGCATTTAGCTCTTTGGATGGTTTGTCCAACATATAAGAGGCCACATGGGCATTTGATGGTATAAATAACGCCAGTTGTGTTACTTTAGAGTATAGGTTATTTCATTTTGTGTGAACATACTGCATTCTACTGTCAATGTACAGGCCTTACAGCCCCCACACTTGGTGTGTCCCAGCACAGGTGCCATCCCCCACAATGTTGTTTGGCCCATCTGACGGGGAGGTTTTAAAAAGGATTGTACCAAGAAATCTCGAATGTTTTTTCCTTTCCTGAATGCGTGTAATGGAGGTGGCATTCCCCCCAATTCATCTTTGACTAAATGCCAATGGCGATTAATCCGTTTTTTAATAGCACTGCTCTTTGTGTTAAATGTCGTTACGCATACCAAGCGCTCTGCACTGGGTTGCTTTGGCTGTGTCTCCAGGAGATGCTCACGATGATTATACCACGCACGTTTCCGTGCATTTTTAAGGAGACGTGATGGGTATCCTCGTTCAGACAGTCTACTCAATAGTAAGGAGGATTCTTCAAAATAATCTTCCCGTTTAGTGCAGTTCCTCCGCAACCTCAGAAATTGACCAAATGGTAAGTTATCTCTGAGGTTGCGGGGATGGTGGCTGGTGTATCTAAGGAGGGTGTTCCTCTCACTGGACTTCCTATAAAGAGTTGTGTATAAGGTGCCTGCCTCTGCTTTAATTTGAATATCCAAAAATATCCAAAAAATTCACAGTCATGTTGTCTGATTCCACAGTAAATTGAATATCAGGAGAGCGATCATTCAGCCAACTATGGAACAGTGATAATTGTTCTTTACTTCCTTCCCAAATCAATAGGACATCGTCAATATATCGAGCCCATAGGGATATATGGTCTCGATAAGGATTATTCAAACTGAGAACAAATTCTGATTCGTATTCACTCATGTATATTATTGCCAAGTTTGGAGCAAAGCTAGCCCCCATGGCGACTTCCCTCGTCTGAATGTAATATTTATTTGAAAAATGAAAAAGTTTTTCGTCATTGCTATGGTCAACAAGGAGACAATAAACTCAGTCGAAACTCTGTGAGGAGCTGGTCTTAAATTCAGGATTCTCTCCATGCATTCTAGAGCAGATTGTTGGGGGATATTAGAATAAAGAGAAACAATATCCATCGTAGCTAATAGCGAGTTGTTTTGATCAAAACTACGTCCCTCAACCAACTTAATCGTCTGGGTGGTATCACGTAGGTAAGTAGATGTAGCAATCGCTATAGGCTTTAAGAAAATGTCTACATATTTACAAAGAGGCTCTAATAAGGAGCCGCACCCCGAAATGTTAGGGCGTCCCGGTGGATCGGTCAATCGTTTATGTACCTTCGGGAGGGTGTAAATCGTAGGCATACGGGGATTTTTATTGTTCAAAAATGCATATTCTAGTTTATTTATCAACCCCTCCTCTAAGGCAGTTTTTGTGATGTTATTGATTTGTAAACTGATTTCATTCTCTGTTATTGAAAAAGTCAGAACCAATCCTAGGGGCGGTGATTTAGGAGTTATCCTTAATAAGAGAGAGTGCAAATGGATTTATCTTCTGGACACTGTAAAATCTGGCCTAAACGAATTGGAAGAAATTAATAGACAGGTGTCCTTGTTGTCTGTTTAATCTTGTTCATATTGACATTTTCAAGATAATTTCATGTATATAATTCTGTTAAAATTGAATATGTTCCGATTGCCAATTTGATAATTGGGGAAGGTCCTTGTACAGATACCTTGTTAGTATGTCGTATTCATATGTAAATACTTGTGTAATTCTTGGAATTTTTTGTAATAATTTTTGTAATTTTTATGTTAAATTGTCCACATGTAAATATAATTCTGTCAATATTATGTTGTTATCAAATTGCAGCTATCAACACACCATTACGATCCACCATAGCCCCTATGGGCATGTATCCCTTGATGACGCGGTACAGTGGCACCAATTCAGTAAGGTGGCGGCACTGGGATAATTGCAGTATTAATTTTAAATTGTTGGAATCTTCTGAAATTACTTACTAGTATTCAGTATGAATACGTTTATTCCACCAATGACATCTATACCGCTACTCTGGGCAACCTGGGAATTGTCATCATTCATAGATGGTTACCACCAGACACCTTTCCAAGATGGCGGCGGTTGTCATTTTCATTTACATTATTGGTTGACAGCGCTTGTATTCATCACAAACGGGGCACGAAGTCACTATTCCACTTACTACGTGTATATTTGGAAGGCACGTCGAATTCTTCTTAGTATTTACAATGCCGTACGTGCAATTATAATTGGCCCTATTCAGAGGTCGACGGTTCCATTACCGCTAGACACCACTCTAAGATGGCGGCGGTTTATTACCGGTAGACATCGTTTGTGTCTATACAACCCATAGACCAAACGGGGCACGAAGACGCCACGAACAGAGTTGGTAGACGCGTTTGGATTGAAGACACACGTGTAAACAGGTAACTTGAACCCCTGATGTTCTGCAACCTTAATTATTCGCCCAGCCATACGATATGGCACTGACTCTTCTTTTCATTTCTGATCGGTCCAGCCATCCGAATGAAAAACGTGAGAAGATTTCCACACCACCACATTACCCGGTGATTGATATATTTAGACACAGCTTTCGGTGCCCAAGCAGGGTAAGAATTCCCTGAAAAGGGTTTACCGCTATCCCATTCATGTTCACGTTTATGTCTACCCTACATGGAGTTTGGTCTAATCAACCGACCGCCTATTTGGTTTATTCACAGTGCCTCAATAAATACTCAAGAAAAGGAGTTCTAACACAAAAATGATAATTCCCATCTTGGATATTCTGTGGACTTATAACCATACAGGTATAATAATTCCCATTACCTACTATTGTTAGAGATTGTAATAGCTGCATTTTTCGTTTAGTAGAAACCTAATAGAATATATTATATTCTTTTTAGGTGGATGTTTTCATTAATTGAGTCTCAATATATAAGAAAATTCAACAGAGTGAATTCCTCAACGTCAGGGTAAGCAATGCAGCCCTCACATGCCTTGCTTCCACTATTGTACGTAATAGCAGCATCCCAATCTGAGTTTTCCTTTGTTCTACAGGGTCATTCTACATGATATAAGGTTGCCCGCTGTAGTCCTGATGAAGACTCGCCCGGCCCAGGCTTAATCCACCATTGGCCTTAAGTCGAGTCGAAACGTCGACGCATAATAATCCCCCGACCTGGACCTATATAATCCCCGTCTCTTGTGCAAATTGACCTCCTAATTTTAGGTTTTGACAAATCGATAAAAATATATATGGTTGAACTGCGGTTAGGTCAGGTCTATCTGCTAGGATGATTATTGATCCTTTCTGTTGAATTGTTGGATTGATTTTATGTCACACTCCTTACAAATTTCCCCCCTCTTTGTCCTTATCACTAAATCCGATCTAAGTCTTTCTTTTCTTCTTTTTGCACGCTCCCCTTGGAATCAGGCCGCCGCCGTCGAGGGACGTACTCTCTGCCAGTCCCCGATGAACAGAGCACCTGCAGGGGCCTCAAGGCCTGAGGGCCGAGCATTTCCGGCGTCTTTCGTTCCGGCCGGTTCGGGCCTCGCTCCTACCACAACCCCCGGCGTTCCCCTGGAGAAGGCCGCAACAGGCCCGAGCCCCTGCGACAGGCCTCCAAGGCTCTCAGCCCCCGCTGGCACACAGGGTCTCCCGGGGTGGTCCAGTTGTCGTCCTCTCCCCACAGCAATGAATATGGTCCGTCAAGTCTCCTCAGGTCAGGAGAAGGCCCCCAGGCAGATCCGGAGCTCAGCAACAGCCGACCACCATCGTGGCTGGATAGCCATGCCCCCGAGTTATCAGGTTTGACTTTAACATTTCATGATTGAAAAGCATTCTGAGATAAGCATTCAAGTATTTCATGTGTTTGCAGACAGATAACTGTGCTGTTCTCATGTTTTGGCAGAATTGGTGGGCGTTCTGGTAGCAAGAAAACCAATAAAAACATGTCCTCGCAATTTTATTTGCCAAATATGTGATTTGAAATTGAACAATGTGTGTTATAACTTTTCTTGCTTCTATAAATATTTTTTATAAATTGTAAATCTCCATTGTGATAGTCTTATAGACGTTTGTTTCTGAAACCCATATGTTTCTCATTTAAATGCTCGTTACACGTTTTCAGTCTGCACTTGATATACAAAGTGAAAATGTTGTTTTGATTTTTTTTATTTGAAGACGTGTCTTTCAATTTTTCTTGATGTTTATTTCTCGAAATCTAGATCATGGAAGACTAAAAAGGGTTCTATCAGATCAAGGCCAGGAGTTGGTAAATGAAGTGAGTGACCAATCTCAGCCTAACATTTGTATAATGCAATGCTATTTCCTATTTTGCTTGCCAATTATAACCTCTGATGATTGCTTTTCATCCCCAGTCCTATTGAGAACAAATATTTCTATGTACATTTAAATTAATCTTGGACATATGTACAACATATACATTTTTTATTATTTTTTCACTTTGCAGAACGTTATATAAATCAGCAGCAAATCGCAGAGGTTGAAAAAAAGTATATGCTCCTGTTCCAGCTGATTACACCGATGTCTCAAATATGGCATTTACTAGTTGTCTGAAGCCATGGAGATTCACAAATTTTTAACGGACAACGTTAAGGTAAATACTTTCAATATGAGTAGTTGACGAAGTTAAAAAGTAACAGATATAAGTACTTGAGGGGTTTTTGCCGTCAGATAATGTCCAAGTCACACTTGTACGAATGAGTCTGATACAGGGCGGATCTCTGTATAACTAATGGATGATTAGGTATTAGGATGGCATACAAAGCTCCCAACCTTCTTACTTTTTCTCTTAAAGGGTTCCAAATTGGGGACAGGGATTTTAGACTGTGCAGTAGAGGTTGACGGTGTTGCTCCACTGGTACTTGGGCCTTCTCATGAAACAGAAGGAGCCCCTCTCAATATCCTTAACTCTTCCCTTCCAAAGTTGACCGGATTCTTAGTCTTCAAGTCCTTCCGCATACTTGCAGTTCCACACCAGCACTCTTTATTGGGGTCTCCTCTTGAAAGCAGGCTTGCATATCCGGCAAAAAAACAACCAAAGCGGAGTTCAAGTTGTGAACTCTGTTGGCCACAGTGTTTACACAAGGTAAGCAGAGCGGCCTAGATATACAGTACCCCCACTAACTGACCAATGGCAGCGCCCCGCACTATAACCTTCATGGCATCCCATACCACCAGGTTAGACGTAGCAGAGTCCCAGTTTTCTGTGAAGTAATTATTCAAGGTGTCAGACAGGGATGTGAGAAAGGGGCCATCCTCTAAAAGGAGTGGGTTAAGTCTCCAGGTGGGCACCGGGGTCGGTACCCTACCCCAAAGGAGGCCAAGCTAGATCTAATACCATGTTCCAGTCACCGCCCAATATCCAGGGGATATCCACCCAGTCCAACAATGCCATACCCATTGTGCGGAGAAATTTATCTTGATCGAAGTTCGGGGCGTATATACTGCCAATCACTATCAAAGTAACATTCAACGTTCCTTTCACTAAGATTTACCTGCCCTGATCGTCCACCCTCTTCTCTATTTCTACAAATGGTGTCCCATGTCGGACCCAGATAGTCGCCCCCCGGAAAAAAGGCAGAATAAGACGTGGAGTAAATAGTACTCCTCCATTTCTTTCTCAGTGTCTGAGCTTCTGATATCGTGAGGTGAGACTCCTGAAGAAATGTAATCTGTGTGTGGTGTCGTAATAAAAACGCATGAATCCAGGGCCTTTTCTGAATTGCCCTGAGCCCACGCACATTCCAGGTAGCGAATCTATAGGATCCTACAGCGTCAGCCATAATCCCCTTTTAGCGGACCTCGGAGTGGTAGTAAGACCTTCTCAAGACTTTGTATGATCATCTACCAGGAGACATCGTTTCCTAAATTCCCCGCCAAAAACTGAGCTAACTTGGCGCAGCAAAATAACAGCGCTGTGCCGAACAGAATAACCAAGAACAAAGAATTCCAAACACAAGTGCATACGCCATTGGGGGGGTGACCAAGCACCATGCTGGTCATCTTAGCTGTCATGCCTGGTGCTGCCGGCTCGACGGTGTACTGACCCTGGGGCATGTCTAATAGGAGCATACTCTTGGTTACCGACTGGAGATATCCCTGTAAGGGGGACAAATAGTTGTGGGGGTGCAACAAAAGAAATACAGTTCACCAGCTCCCCCGATACCCCACTGCATGCCAAAACCATGATATAATAACCAATTATCACTTTAAAAAGGATACCAATAGTCACCTCAATTGTCCAATATGTCATCTGCCGCTCTGGGTGTAACGGTTGGAAACAGGACCATGCTGTGGTCCGAATCAGAGTGGACCGTGCTGTCATCCGAGTCCGTGACAATCTTCTCATGGTCCTTCCGAAAGGTGCCCACCATAGCTAACGCTCCCAGCTGGTCCTCCTTCTGTTGCTCCTGCAAAGGGCCACGTTGTCCCGATCTCCTTCCTGTGCCTGGGGGGTCTCTGTCTTCTTGTCCTGAACCCTCTCTCGAGCCACCGGCAGTTGTGTCCTGGGTAGCGTCCTGAAGCCGTCTATGCCCATCACTTTCAACCATTCCTCCACATCTGTGGGGCTCTCAAAAAAGTGTGTTTTCTTATCGTACACAATCTTTAAGCGAACAGGGAACAGAAGTGTATTTTTCAACTTGGCCTTTTGCAATTTCTTTTTCACCTCCAGGTATGAGGAGCGTTGCTTCTGGACTACGTTGGTATAATCTGGGTAGAGGGATACCCGTTGATTCTCGTAGTGTATAAGGGACTTGTGAAGAAGTACACATCAATTGTATGTTGATAAAAAGGTTTCTTTATTTTCATCAGAGGAAGAAAGGATCCCATCCACAGCAGAGATAGGCAGTCAGCAACTGTCGCTGTGCTGGACTGATTAGAACCATAACAAGAGTACATCATCAGGTTCCAAGGAAAACATTCTAGTAAGGGTGAGGTAAAGAGGCAGGTTAACAGAGAGAAGGATACCACACACCTTCCCCTGAAACACAAAAAAACACAGGATGAAAATTTTATTTTAAAATGTAATCATTTAGAGCAGAAGGAGCATGACATAAGCGTCCACTTTTCCTGTTGGGGACATCAGCCTTAACATCAGATTTAAGATGCACACATTTCTTGGCCCGACTGATGTTCGTAGTTTGTCTCCCAGTTGAACCTAAAAAGGGAGCAATGCGATTCAAATTCCAGATTCTTCCATCATTTAATTTAACAGCATTACGATACAATTTTGAAACAACAAAAGGAGAGGAGAACTTAGGTCCTGAAGATTTGAGTGGAAGACGGACTCTCACCTGATCACCAACACAAACCTTGGTAGTAGAGACAGCATGTCTGCTATCAAAGTTCTCTTTTCTTAGCTCAGATTTTACCCTTTGCTTTAGGACTGGATTCTTGTTAAAAGTACTAGCTTCCACCCCCAAATTTCTCATCCAAGTCTGAAATAAAGATGTGTTTGGAGTGCTACCACGAAAAAGTATAAAAGGTACCTCACCTGTGGAGGAATGTGGTGTAATTCTATAGATCATGACCCTCTCCATAAGATTAACCTTCCAATCTGAACCCTGGTCTTTAGAGATTTGAATGGATTCTTTAAGGACTCGGTTGAACCTTTCCACCATACCGTTACTTTCTGGATGATAAAGTGAACAACGCTTGTGTTTAATACTCTTACCAGCCAAAAATTCCTCCATCTCCTTTGAAACCAACTGTACCCCGTTATCAGTAAGGATGGTTTCAGGAAACCCCTCCCTACTGAAAACTTCACGTAAAAACTTGACAACATCTTTAGTCTCAATGTTTTGAGTGATTTTTATCTCAGGCCAACGAGAGAACATATCTACCATGACTAAGACATACCGTTGAGAGTTGTTCCCTGAAGAAATGGGACCTAGGATGTCCAATGCAACATCTTGCCAACAACGCACAGGGGCATCCCTAATAACCATTGGTTGTGTTCTTGTTTTACAAACCTTATCAGAGGAGCTACATTCAATGCAATCACGAATCATACGTTCCACAAGAAGGTCAATACCCGGCCACCAGAAATGCAGACGTATCCTTTCCTTAGTTTTGGATATACCCTGATGTCCTTGGTGAGCCAAGAGAAGAATTTTTTTTCTGATTAATGAAGGTGGTATGAGTCTAGTACCTCTCCACAATAAACCATCCTTTAAAGATAACTCATCTTTGACGTTCCAATATCTCTTGGCACTATCGCTCAGATTCTTGAGACATGGCCAACCTTCACTCACCAACTTACAGACCTCTTGTAACTCAGGATCTGTACATATTGCCTACCGCCAATCACACTCCTGAACAATTCCTTCTATAACCTCACATACCTTAAACTCATCAATCTCCCATGAATCCTCTGATGATTCATCCTTCTGGTTATTTTGCTCCACAACCAACCTAGAGAGACAATCGGCAACCTTATTGTTCACCCCCGGCAAGTACTTCACTTCAAATTCAAACTCTTGAAGAGCAATAACCCATTTACAGATACGTGAGGAAATGGCATCTAGACCCTTTTTATAAAAGACCTCCTTCAGTGGTTTGTGATCAGTGTGAACTACAAAAGCATTGCCCCACAAGAACTTCTTCAGTTTCTTAATGGCCCAATAAATACAAAGTGCCTCCTTTTCAAT
The DNA here is from genome assembly GCF_964261635.1 of Lissotriton helveticus. Taxonomy (NCBI): domain Eukaryota; kingdom Metazoa; phylum Chordata; class Amphibia; order Caudata; family Salamandridae; genus Lissotriton; species Lissotriton helveticus. The sequence goes on from NC_136068.1 coordinate 643,157,314, forward strand.
CACCGAGTATGACAATTCTGGACCAACTAAAGACCTTGATAAGAACAAAATAGTAACCTCCTTTCCGTTTCTCATTTGCTTGAGTACAGTACCTAGCCCCCGGGAACTGGCATCTGTGACCAAAATGGAACTATTTTCAACATCAAAGCTACGCAATGAGGGAGCCAGACTTAGATCTCGTTTAACAAGTTCGTATTCCTCTTGACAAAGCTGAGACCAAGTAAATTTCACCCCTTTCTTTAACAAAGCCCTCATGTTAGAAGTTTTATTGGCGAAGTGTGGTATAAACTTATTATAATATTCCGCCATACCTAAAAAGGTGACTAACTCTTCCCTAGACTTTGGTGTAGGCAAGTTATGTATGGTCTTCACCAACTTGTCTTTAGGTTTGACACCATCAGGAGTCAAACAATGACCTAGATAGTCAATTTCAGTCAAATTGAATCTACACTTGTTTTCTCTTAAAGTCAAACCTCTGTCCTTAAATCGTTCCAAGACAGACATAATTCTTAAATCATGTTCATCCTGTGAGGAGCCAAACACAAGCACGTCATCTTGATAAATTTTGACTCCCACAATTCCTTTTAATACATCCTCCATCACTCGCTGGAAAACAGATGCTGCAGATATTAAACCAAAAGGCAGGCGAGTAAACTTAAATGTTCCTAAAGGCGTGATGAAAGTAGTGTATCCCATGGAAGTCTCATCAATCCTCACCTGATGGTAAGCAGCCCTCAGGTCTAGAGTGGAGAACATGCAGGCATCTCCTAACTGAGTCAACATGGTGTTGATATTAGGAAGGGGATATCTATCTGCCACAACCTCCCTATTGAGAGCCCTGAGGTCGACACAAAAACGAATCTCGCCTGAGGGTTTATGAGCTAAAACAACTGGCGAAACCCATTCACTCGCCTCCGTCTTAACAATAATCCCATCATTCAAAAGTTTATTCAATTCCAATCGCATTGGTTCTTGCATGGCCAAAGGAACATTACGCACTTTACATGCCACTGGAACAGCATTTGTCTTTAAGATAATGTTATGAATATACCCAGAAAGACAACCAAGTTTGTCGCTAAAGACTTCTTCATATAATCTGCGCCAATCAGGAAATGATCCAACCTTCTTACATACATCAGAGAATTTTTGAATTGATACCTCATTACAGCCAGATGTAGATGGAGTTGCATCCTTTAAGGAAGAAAGATTGTCCTCAGGGTGAGGGACCATATCTCTTAACACAATGCAGGGGTCTTCACCAGGAAATAAGGCAATACGTAAATCAGCCTGATGAAACCAACTTAAGATGCTGTCACCCCTACATGAGATGTAGATTTTACCTGTAGTGAGTCGTCCCTTGTAGTCAATATGACCAATGAAGTAACCCACAATTTTTATAGGCTTCCTACCATAGGCCAATGGCCTTATGTCAGGTTTAAAAACTTTCACCTTTCCAAACAGTTTTTCATCAAAGAAAGTTTCAGGAATTAAAGTGATCTTTGCTCCGGAGTCAAATAGCATCTTGACTTCACAATTATCAATGTAAACAACATCAACAGCACCCTTACATTTTTTTTCCATCGGACAAGGATACCTCACCACAGTGTAGTTCATCCGGATCAGGATTATAGTCATCATCAAATACAGAAATTTCTTCACAATGTAAATCATCAGAATCAGAGTCAGAGTCATCGTCAATCAATACCTCCTTCACTTGCTTTTTCTTTCTGATTACCTGAGACCTGCAAGCCTTAGAGTAATGTCCTACTTTACCACAATTATTGCATTTAGAAGACAAGGCAGGACATGACTTATCATTAGCTAAATGATCTAAGGCGTTGCATCGGTAACACTTTAACTTAGAATTGGTAGAGGTTCTTGAAAAAGTATGAGAAGAAGAAGATGTACCGTACACTTTCTTAGAGGTTTTAGAAGTTGATCTTGGGTCTGATCTCTCTGTATGTTTATTTTTATTAACCACAAAAACCTTTTCCTCCAAGATCTCCTTCTGTTTCTTAAAAACTTTTACACATGCATCGGAGTGTTCTAGTCTTTTGGCTATAGCAATAACTTCGTCTAAGTTAGGATCATCTTTTTGCCACAGTTCGTCCTTAATTTTTTCTAGACAACATCCTAGCATGAATTGATCACGCAGTCTTTCCTCTAAAGTACCATCAAATTTGCAAGTGGCAGCTAACTTTCGTAAAGCCGTGACATAAGTCTCAATAGACTCTTCCTCTTTCTGCATGCGTCTGCCAAAGTGGTACCTTTCTAAGATGGTACTCACTTTTGGCAGATAGTGTTTGTCTAGTTTTTTAATGTTGACCTCAAATTCATTTAAATTGTCGGCCTCTTCAGTAGTTAACTCAGGCAAATGCTCAAATACATCTTGCCCTTCAGAGCCTAAGCAGTGCATTAGCAGTGCGGACTTCCTTTCTGCAGAAAGAGAAGTGCCACATACTCTCGCATAATTTAAAATTACCTTTTTCCATTTAGACCAGCGAATAGGAGGATCACCTGGTTTTGAAAGGAAGAACGGCGCAGCTGTAACGTTCTGCATTACTTTGGCAAATTAAAGAAATACAAAAACAAAACCGCTATGTAAGATGAGTAAGTATCACCTCAAGTATCAATGTAACTTACAGTATAAATGTAAATATACTATGCAAAACAAAATGACATCAACAGTAGTAACATTGAGTATTGAAATTGACTATGACCTGTAAAAAACAAATATTAGTAGAAGAGATTAAATATAAAAGAACGAGAATAAATGTATCAAGTGTCAATGGAAGTAATAGCTGAGTGTGTCAGCGCAGAAGGAGCTGAGTACGTCAGCTAAGGTAACACACATAGAAGAAGCTGAGTGTGTCAGCGTAGGTAAGATGTCCTAGGACTTAGAACCAGTAATACCTGTCCAGCAGAAGTCTTTGAGACTCACTAGGAAGTTAGTAAGTGTGGAATGAGCCTTTAAGTTTCATGAAGAAATGTATATTTAAAGGTAAAAGTTGAACTGCACACATCAAATGAGCTGAGTGTGTCAGCGCAGGTAAGATCTCTTTGGACTTAGAATCAGCAAAGTCTGTCCAGTAGAAGTCTATGAATGCCACGAGGAAATTATAAAATAAAGGCTGTCATCCTTTTATTTTATTTATTTTGTTTACGTTGTTGTAACCAGTTGTAAATTGTGAAATGCAGCGCTGTCGAAAACAGACCTCCGACGAGCCGGTTGCCAAGAATAGTAAGCGTTGCCATGCAAGGAGGCTCACTGTGATGTCAGTGAAGCGCAGCGTAGAAATCCTGAAACGCAGTGTTGTTTGAAGCGTCACTGTGCCACATAGTCTGGAGCGTCACAGAGACAACAGCTTAACGCGTGCATGAATGCCTGTAATGGAGTGTGACTAAGGAGCGCGCAGATGTCGATGGTTATTTATTTTTAAACTGCACGTATGTAGCCACGATAATTAAGCAATGAAAGGCTTTGTTGTTTGTATTTTCATGAAGTGGAAAGTTTTGTATTCAGCTTGGCAGACAGGAAAACGAAGGCATTTATTCTTAAATTATGCGTCGTTCACAGCAGACACTTCAGTTTGACATTTCATTCATAACGAGCTTTACGCATGGCAGACGCTTAAAATAGAAGTGGAAAGTTTTGTATTCAGCTTGGCAGACAGGAAAACGATGGCATTTATTCTTAAATTATGCGTCGTTCACAGCAGACACTTCAGTTTGACATTTCATTCATAACGAGCTTTATGCATGGCAGACGCTTAAAATAGTCTTTCCTACAGTCCAGTGCTCGAGTATTTAGTAAATTGGTATTTTACTTTGTAGGCACTTAATTATTTAAATTGGTTAAAGCCATCCAATCATTTATATTGGTTAAAGTCTGTTGTTTTTAAATTAAGTGGAAAGTAGATAGATGTAGTATCAAGCCTCCAAAATTAAAATAGACACATTAACTAAAGTTAATTAATGTAAATTGAAAACTGCCAAGTTATGGAGTTTATATTTGTACTATAAAGTACCTTGAGTTGAGGCTTGGTGTTGAGATCCTTTTCTGTCAAGAGAAAATTTTCCTTTTTCTTCTTATAATGTTGAAAGTAGAAGGGAGTCTTTATCATCTATCCCATCCTCGTCGCCAATGTGAAGAAGTACACATCAATTGTATGTTGATAAAAAGGTTTCTTTATTTTCATCAGAGGAAGAAAGGATCCCATCCACAGCAGAGATAGGCAGTCAGCAACTGTCGCTGTGCTGGACTGATTAGAACCATAACAAGAGTACATCATCAGGTTCCAAGGAAAACATTCTAGTAAGGGTGAGGTAAAGAGGCAGGTTAACAGAGAGAAGGATACCACAGGACTTCTCTCGTACCTTCTGTAGGAGGACATCCCTGTCTCGGTAGTTTAGTATCCGTACAATTAGAGGGTAAGGTGGGCAGCCCAGTCTAGGCCTACCGGTGGGGATTCGATGCGCCCTCTCCACACAGAAATGTGGTGACAGGCCCTCTGCAGCGACGTTGTCTCGGAACCATTGTTCCATAAAGTCCGCTGCGTGGGTCCCCTCACTGCGCTCCGGAAGGCCAATGACGTGGATGTTATTGCATCGATTGCGACCTTCCGCATCCTCCACACGATCCATCAGGGATGCGACTTGTTGTTGTAGTTGCTGGATAGAGGTGGTATGATCCGCCACCGTTGGAGTAAGGTCTGCGATAGCAAGGCCCTGATCCTTCACTCTATCGGCCAATTTACTATGATCCGCCTTACGCAAGGAGAGGCCAATAACATGGATGTTATTGCGTCGATTGTGACCTTCCGCATCCTCCACACGATCCATCAGGGATGCAACTTGTTGTTGTAGTTGCTGGACAGAGGTGGTATGATCCGCCAAAGTTGGAGTAAGGTCTGCGATAGCAAGGCCCTGATCCTTCACTCTATCGGCCAATTTACTGTGATCCGCCTTAAGCAAGGAGAGGCCGATGACGTGGATGTTATTGCGTCGATTGCGACCTTCCGCATTCTCCACACGATCCATCAGGGATTCAACTTGTTGTTGTAGTTGCTGGATAGAGGTGGTTTGATCCGCCACCATTGGAGTAAGGTCTGCGATAGCAAGGCCCTGATCCTTCACTCTATCGGCCAATTTACTATGATCCGCCTTAAGCAAGGAGAGGTTTGTGGTTAGGGCCCCCAGCGGCAGCTCCATCGCCGATCTATAGTCCCTGTTCTCTTTCAGAATTAAGTCCAATTTATCCGCTTGTTGTTCACCAGCAGGGCTTGACTCAGAGGCCCCCAGCGGAAGCCGTCCCATCTCAGCGCCCGGCGTCAGGTGCGTGTCCACTGGTCCTCCTTGAGTCTCCGTTGCCCTTGCCCCCTTTCGGACCATGGCGAGTAGGAACAGGGTCTGTCCGACCCTTGATATGTAGGCTCTGCCCAAGAGAGGCGCAATGTAAGAGAATATGTCTTTGGGGTGGGGTCACCTCACTGCGCCACCCTGCAGGTGCCTCCAATTCAAGATGCAGGTCCCACAACACGGCGCACAAGGGCCGGGAGAGTAGCAATCCGACAAAGCGGGGGAGAGGGTGGGGGCGCACACTCATCATAGCAGGTATAATGGCAAAAGTCCACCAGTTATCGCACCACCATCGGGCGCTCCACAAACTGTCCCACGGCCACTCGGGGTTCGCCACTCCCTACATCCCGGGCCGGGACGGGTATCACGTTCCAAGAAAGGGTCGCTGCGGCCCAGGTATCACGCCACCCCCCAACAGGCACTCCGTGCAGCAGGATATAAGTAAAAGAAAGAAGGCGCTAGGGCATCTCCAGCCCTGCAAAGTGTCTGACCCCTCTTCCAGGCAGAGCTGTGGTGTCCACACTTTGCCGTCTCAAGCCGGTTCCCAAGGCTCCACAGTGGCAGGAGAGGGGGTGATGAGAAAGGGGGTGGTAGGGCGACAGCCAGCACACCGCCATGGCAGGGCACCATGCCGCCAGTTTCCTAGCGCGGGCCCATGAACCAGGTAGCAAGGGGGGAGGGGGGCCCCCTTTGATGTAACCAGCGTCTCCCCCCCTCTAAGGGCTCAAGGTCGTCTACCTCCGGGTCACCCCAAACAGTGTCCCAGATCTCCGCCGACCTCCCGCAGCAAGCAGTTCAGGATCGGCCCCAATCGCTCGGGGCAGGCAGCCCAGCAACGCCGATCCGTGTCACCTCCTCAGGGCCGTGTATGCGCCCCCCTTGGAATCAGGCCGCCGCCGTCGAGGGACGTACTCTCTGCCAGTCCCCGATGAACAGAGCACCTGCAGGGGCCTCAAGGCCTGAGGGCCGAGCACTTCTGGCGTCTTTCGTTCCGGCCGGTTCGGGCCTCGCTCCTACCACAACTTCCGGCGTTCCCCTGGAGAAGGCCGCAACAGGCCCGAGCCCCTGTGACAGGCCTCCAAGGCTCTCAGCGTCCGCTGGCACACAGGGTCTCCCGGGCGGGTCCGGTTGTCATCCTCTCCCCACAGCAATGAATATGGTCCGTCAAGTCTCCTCAGGTCAGGAGAAAGCCCCCAGGCGGATCCAGAGCTCAGCAACAGCCGACCGCCATCGTGGCTGGCTAGCCATGCCCCCGAGTTATCAGGTTTGACTTTAATATTTCATGATTGAAAAGCATTCTGAGATAAGCATTTGTGTATTTCATGTGTTTGCAGACAGATAACTGTGCTGTTCTCATGTTTTGGCAGAATTAGTGGGCGTTCTGGTAGCAAGAAAACCAATAAAAACATGTCCTCGCAATTTTATTTGCCAAATATGTGAATTGAAATTGAACAATGGGTGTTATAATTTTTCTTGCTTCTATAAATATTTTTTATAAATTGTAAATCTCCATTGTGATAGTCCTATAGACGTTTGTTTCTGAAACCCATATGTTTCTCATTTAAATGCTCGTTACACGTTTTCAGTCTGCACTTGAGATACAAAGTGAAAATGTTGTTTTGATTTTTTTTATTTGAAGACGCGTCTTTCAATTTTTCTTGATGTTTATTTCTCGAAATCTAGATGATGGAAGACTAAAAAGGGTTCTATCAGATCAAGGCCAGGAGTTGGTAAATGAAGTGAGTGACCAATCTCAGCCTACCATTTGTATAATGCAATGCTATTTCCTATTTTGCTTGCCAATTATAACCTCTGATGATTGCTTTTCATCCCCAGTCCTATTGATAACAAATATTTCTATGTACATTTAAATTAATCTTGGACATATGTACAGCATATACATTTTTTATTATTTTTTCACTTTGCAGAACGTTACATAAATCAGCAGCAAATTGCAGAGGTTGAAGAAAAGTATATGCTCCTGTTCCAGCTGATTACACCGATGTCTCAAATATGGCATTTACTAGTTGTCTGAAGCCATGGAGATTCACAAATTTTTAACGGACAACGTTAAGGTAAATACTTTCAATATGAGTAGTTGACGAAGTTAAAAAGTAACAGATATAAGTTCTTGAGGGGTTTTTGCTGTCAGATAATGTCCAAGTCACACTTGTACGAATGAGTCTGATACAGGGCGGATCTCTGTATAACTAATGGATGATTAGGTATTAGGATGGCATACAAAGCTCCCAACCTTCTTACTTTTTCTCTTAAAGGGTTCCAAATTGGGGACAGGGATTTTAGACTGTGCAGTAGAGGTTGACGGTGTTGCTCCACTGGTACTTGGGCCTTCTCATGAAACAGAAGGAGCCCCTCTCAATATCCTTAACTCTTCCCTTCCAAAGTTGACCGGATTCTTAGTCTTCAAGTCCTTCCGCATACTTGCAGTTCCACACCAGCACTCTTTATTGGGGTCTCCTCTTGAAAGCAGGCTTGCATATCCGGCAAAAAAACAACCAAAGCGGAGTTTAAGTTGTGAACTCTGTTGGCCACAGTGTTTACACAAGGTAAGCAGAGCGGCCTAGATATACAGTGCCTCCGCTTATTTACAAACCCCTTGCACCACTTTTGTGTCACTTTCAACATGAGAAAAGTAACACAAAAGTGGCACAAGAGTTTTGTAAATAAGCCTTAAAAATATTGTCCTGCATAATAACTTCATCTCTCACCTAATTCTGTCTCTTCTGTGAATCATTTTAAAGACCTGTTCATCTGTAATATAAATATGACGCAGTAGGCACTTCTATACAGACACCGTTCGAATGCAAGCCTATTAGATAAGTGAAATCTATCAGGTACAGTGCACACATTAAAAAAAATAGAAAATATTGTCAAGTGTACTTTGACTTGTAATGTGTGACCTCATTTAGTCACATCGATCTAATTTTAAACACTAATTTTCTTTTTTGTTTTGTAGATTAACTACAGTACTTCTATTGGATTCCATATCATATGTTGTTTGTTATATTGTTTTGTTAGTTATGGTTCTAGTTATTTATTGCATTGTTATCATTTAGTTATATTTCCAGTTATTTATTGTTTTAATAAAAGTTAATTAAAAAAATACATACAACTTTTTTTTGTGGGGGTAACAGTCTATAATAGAAATGATATTTATAATTTGAAGTAATTCTGAGGCTAGCTCTTCACCAGATCTTTACCAGAGTGTATAGCTACAACTTACGGTTCCAATTCAAAAGAATAAAATGTACAACGCCATTAGCAACATAGTGTGGTGAACGTATAACCTCTGTGCTCACGTAAGTGTTCCATGAACTGTTACTATAGTAACAGGCAGAAAGCCGTTTGGGGTAGGGTTTAAAGTTACTGGCTGTACAGAAACTGTTATATTTACCCTGGATCCTCTACATGACAGAAAGGAAAGCAAAGTAAAACAAAACACTGTGTACCAGATTTACAACCGCCTTGCACCACTTTCGCATCCAACCCCCCTACAAAATTACAAGTATGTGGGCCTCAACGACCCCCTCAAGCTCCGGGAATCACCACCCCCAAGAATTTGTGTATAACGGGAGGCAGACTGCATGGCTCTCCGCCTGGTGCCCTTGAGGGCCCTGGAAACTACTATGACCGGCTCCTGCAGTGTCCCGCGTGCCTACCCCCGGTATACTGCTGTTTGCTTTGACAGAGCACGACTCTCACGACTCCCGCCCTTCCATAGCAAACATAGTTGCATTTTGAAAGACAGAGCAGTGAACTCTATTCTCACTTTCAAAATCCAAAGCAGATTGCATTTCCATATACAAATTAGCATCTACCCATGCAAAAAAGCAATACTGGATCCCGAAAAACGCAAAAGTTCATCACACAATGTTGCTAAAAAAAGAGCAAGTGTGATCGACTTCTCAATATACTACCTTATCCTACGTAAAGTTATTTTTAATCACGTTCTGATAACCAATAAAAATCATGCTTTTAAAAAACAGAAACATGCACCCTAGTTTTCTGTGTAGAATGTTGTCAAACAACCAATCATTTATTTTCTGTTTTATTTTCACTTTTTCCCCAAACTCCCTTTGTCTATTCTATCATATGCCCAAGGCAGAAATAGAATTACTCCAATCTATTTTGTCCACAGATTGAGAAAACTAGGAAAAAATGTGAATAGATCTGTTTCTACTTTTCTCCGAGACTATAGAATGGTGTCCATATGCCACAAAAATCTGCGTTTCAATATGCATGGCATCTATAGGAGAGATGCTGTACATTTTACAGATGAAGGGAACAGAGTCTTTCTCATGAACTTTAGACTCTGCATCAGTACTTACTTGTATGTACTAAAATCTCTCAATAAACACAAGGGCTCTTTTTAGAGCCACCCAACATCTATACACATAAGTTTGATGTATATCTCAAAAATACATGATTCTTTTTTTTCGGCAGCGAAAGGCGCAGATCCTACCCACATCCCGCGACTTAAAAAAATAAAAATAATATCTTACTTTTTTGGTCCTACGGGTCCTTATGTGACCCCCTGAGCAGGCCTAGGGAGTCAGAGTGTGTCTACCCTGCCCCCTTTTCACATTTTGCACACATATTTCACTGACTTTCTCAGCCTCGCTTCTACCGAGGCACAAAATGGCTGCCAACAGTTCCTGATTTCGAATGTTTACAACCGCTTGACAGCCAATTAGAATTGAGTGCATGATCGGGACAGTGCACTCTCCTACGAGGCCAATCCTCGCACAATCCACGGATCCTCCGCGCCCATATATATATAAATGACTTTAACCGTAATTTTCAAAACAACTACTGAACAGATTGACACTAGATATGCGAAAGGCACAAGTCAGAACTGAGGACTACCTCTCTGCCAGATTTGGTGTAATTCCGTTCTGCCTTCGAGCTGCAGCCCCCACTTCACCAATCACCTCCTTTCAGGGAGGGAGTTAAATAGAACTGGCCAAAAGTTTGGAAAATTTCAAGAAGATTCATCAATCGACGCCAAAGTTATTGTTAATAGAATGTTGCAGATTTCCTATGGATAATAGGTCCTAACTATAACTACCTACTGGCAACCGCCAGTAGCTAATATGTATATGTACATATATATACACACCTGTAACATAAAAATAAAAACAATATATATATTATAATAAAAATATTAAAATATTTGATATTTTTTAAAACTACATTTTACACTACATTAAGAGCAACAGTAGTGAAAGTGTTGGAGAGCGTAGGGAAATAAATTACTATTTCCACTCCAACGAGTGCAACAGTAGGGGAAGTGTTGCATAGTGGAGGGTAAAAATGGACTATTCCCACTCCAGTGAGTGCAACAGCAGGGAAAGTGTTGGATAACGGAGGGGTAAAAATTACAATCCGAACTCCAGTGAGTGTAACAGTAGGGAAAGTGTAGGATAGCGGAGTGGAATAAATTACTATTCCCTCTCCAGCTAGTGCAACAGTAGGGAAAGTGTTGAATAGTGGAGGGTAAAAATTTACTATTCCCACTCTAGCGAGTGCAACAGTAGGGAAAGTGTTAGGTAACAAAGGGGTAAAAATTACTATTCCCACTCTAGTGAGTGCAACAGTAGGAAAGTGTTGGATAGTGGAGGGGAATACATTTCTATTCCCACTACAGTGAGTGCAACAGTAGGGAAAGTGTTGGATAGCAGAGGGGAATAATTTACTATTCCCACTCAAGCGTGTGCAACAGTAGGGAAAGTGTTGGATAACGGAAGAGTAAAAATTACTACTCCCACTCCAGCGAGTGCAACAGTAGGGAAAGTGTTGGATAGCGGAGGGGACTAATTTACTATTCCCACTCCAATTAATGCAAAAGTAGGGAAAGTGTTTGATAACGGTGGGGAATACTTTACTATTCCCACTCCAATGAGTGTAACAGTAGAGGAAGTGTTGGATAGAGAATGGGAAAAAATTACTATTCCCAGTCCAGCTAGTGCAACAGTAGGGAAAGTGTTGGATAGCGGAACAATAAAAATTACTTTTCCCACTCCATTGAGTGCAACAGTAGGGAAAGTGTTGGATAGCGGAGGGGTAAAAATTACTATTCCAACTCCAGTGAGTGCAACAGTAGGGAAAGTGTTGGATAGCGGAGGGGACTAATTTACTATTCCCACTCCAATGAATGCAGCAGTAGGGAAAGTGTTGGATAATGGAGGAGAATAATTTACTATTCCCACTCCAATGAGTGTAACAGTAGAGGAATGTTGGATAGAAAAGGGGAAACAATTACTATTCCCACTCCAGCAAGTGCAACAGTAGGGAAACTGTTGGATAGCAGAGGGATACACATTTCTATTCCCACTCCATTGAGTGCAACAGTGGAGAAAGTGTTGGATAGCGTAGGGGATACAATTACTATTCCCACTCCAGGGAGTGCACCAGTAGAGAAAGTGTTGGACAGCGGGGGTAAAAATTACCATTACAACTCCAGCGAGTGCAACAGTAGGGAAAGTGTTGGATAGTGGAGGAGAATAATTGAATATTCCCACTCCAATGAGTAAAACAGTAGGTAAAGTGTTGGATAGCAGAGGGAAATAATTTACTATTCCCAATGCAGCAGGTGACACAGTTGGGAAAGTGTTGGATAGCGGAGGGGATAAAATCAATCAATCAATCAATCAAGAAATTTGTATAGCGCGCTACTCACCCGGAGGGTCTCAAGGCGCTTGGGGGAGAGGGGTCCGCTACTGCTCGAACAGCCAGGTCTTGAGTTGCTTCCTGAAGGAGAGGTGGTCTTGGGTAAGACGGAGGTGGATGGGGAGGGAGTTCCAAGTCTTGGCTGCCAGGTAAGAGAAGGATCTTCCTCCCATGGTGGCTCTTCGAATGGGTGGAATGGCGGCGAGGGCGTGGCTGGTCGATCGTAGCTGGCGGGTGGGAGTGTAGAAGGTCAGGCGGTTGTTGAGGTACCTGGGGCCCAGGTCGTGGAGGGCCTTGTGTGCATGGGTGAGGAGTCGGAACGTGATTCTCTTGCTGACGGGGAGCCACTGCAGGTCTCTCAGGTGTCTGAAGATGTGGCTGTGTTGGGGGATGTCCAGGATGAGTCGTGCGGAGGCGTTCTGGATGCGTTGGAGTCTTTTCTGCAGGTTGGCTGTGGTTCCGGTGTAGAGGGTGTTTCCGTAGTCCAGTCAGCTGGTGACGAGTGCCTGGATGACCGTCTTCCTGGTTTCGGTGGGGATGCATCAGAAGATCTTTCGGAGCATGCGTAAGATGTTGAAACACGATGATGAGATGGCGCTGACTTGTCTGGTCATCGAGAGGGAGGAGTCCAGGATGAAGCCCAGGTTGCGTGCGTGGTCCGTTGGTTTGGGTGCGCTGCCCAGGGCAGGGGTCCACCAGGAGTCGTCCCAGGCAGAGGGTGATGATCCAAGGATGAGGACTTCCGTCTTGTCTGAGTTCAGTTTCAGGCGGCTGTTCATCATCCACTCGGCTACGTCTTTCCTCCCTTCGTGTAGGTTGGTTCTGGTGGTGGCTGGGTCGTTGGTGAGGGAGAGGATCAGCTGGGTGTCGTCGGCGTAGGAGATGATGTTGAGGTTGTGTTGGCGTGCGATGGCTGCGAGGGGGCTCATGTAGACGTTGAAGAGGGTGAGGCTGAGTGATGATCCTTGTGGTACGCCGCAGATGACTTCGGTGGCCTCGGATCTGAACGGGGGGAGGCGGACTCTCTAGGTTCTTCCGGCAAGGAACGAGATGATCCACTCCAGTGCCTTCTCTTGGATTCCGATGTTGTTGAGGCGTTGTACTAGGGTGCGGTGGCAGACAGTGTCAAACGCTGCGGAGAGGTCCAGGAGGATGAGGGCCGCTGTTTCCCCGTTGTCGAGCAGGGCTCGGATGTCGTCAGTGGCTGCGATGAGGGTGGTCTCGGTGCTATGGTTGGCTCGGAAGCCGGACTGCGAGTGGTCGAGGGATCTGTTTGTCTCAAGGAAGGCGGCAAGCTGTCTGTTGACGGTCTTTTCGATGACTTTGGCAGGAAACGGGAGGAGCGAGATAGGGCGGTAGTTCTTGAGGTTGGTGGGGTCTGCTGATGGTTTCTTCAAGAGGGCGCTGAGTTCGACATGCTTCCAGCTCTCCGGGAAGGTGGCGGTGTTGAAGGAGCAGCTGATGATGTCCCGGAGTTGGGGTGCGATGACGGAGTCGGCCTTGTTGAAGACGTGGTGGGGGCATGGGTCGGTTGACGATCCAGAGTGGATGGTGTTCATCGTGTGGATCTTGTCTTCGGTGCTGACCGGGGTCCAGGCGCGGAGGGTGGTGGTGGGGGGCGTTGGTTCTGTGGTTGGGTGCGTTGTCTGCGCGCCAAAGCTGTTGTGTATGTCTGCGATCTTGCTGTGGAAGAACGAGGCGAGTGAGTCGCAGAGGTCTTGTGAGGGAGTGATGTCGTTGTTTCCGGCGCTGGGGTTGGATAGCTCTTTGACGATGCTGAAGAGTTCCTTGCTGTTGTGTGCATTGTTGTCCAGTCGATCCTTGAATGCTGTCTTCTTGGTGGTGTGGATCAGCTGGTGGTGTTTGCGGGTGGCGTGCTTGAGGGCGGTCATGTTGTCTGTAGTCAGGTTTTTTTGCCAGACTTTCTCGAGGGTACAGCAGTTCTTCTTGGAGTTCTTGAGGTCGTTGTTGAACCAGGAGGTTTTCTTGCTGCCGGGCCTGCTGGGGTGGTTTTTCAGGGGTGCGAGGTCACCAGCGCAGTTGGTGATCCACTGTGTGAGGTTGTTGGCTGCTTGGTTGGGGTCCGTTGATCTGGCGGGAGGGTTCTGGTTCAGTGATGTGGTGAGCTGGTCAGTGGTGATCTTGTTCAAACATTGCAGCTATTGAACATCAATCCCAGAACAAAATAAATACAAAACAAATACCAAAAATATTTCTCAATAAATAAATGAATAATAATGATCAACTGATGATTAATGTATTTCAAATAAATTACTTTCTACCCTCTACCCCAATGAACTCCAAAACACACACACAAATATTTACACAATTTCCATAAATAATTTTACATTAACCCGTTCCGTGCTCCCGTCGGTACTCCCTCCCTGGTGCTGCGAATGACCGTTGGCCAACCCAGGCTTGCCCACCCTTTAGAACGCCTTCACCGCGGCGTAATTGCCGCCACGGTAAACGGGTTAATAAATAAATAATAACAATTACCAACAAATCATTAATTATTGTAAACAGTTTTACATCCCACCACTTACCCCACAACTCACACATCAACATTATTACACAATTAGCATATGTAATAAATAAATGATTAGCATTAATTAACAAATAATTAATTAATTATAAATAATTTATCTCCTACCATATTCCCCTATAAATGCCACCACCAATTTTGTTAAATAACACAACATAATTAATTATCAGTTAAATAATTAATTGATAACAATTAACAAGCGAAATATAAATAATTATTAATTAATACACAACATTAACACAATAAATAAAACTAATTAAATATTATATTGAAGAAATGTAATAAATGTATTAAAATTAAATTACCTCCCACCCTACTTCCCTGTCAACCCCCAACCTGCTCCTAAAAAAATGACACAATTAACAAATTTACCAATTGGGAGTCGCGCGCACTGCGACTTAAAATGGCCACCTAACATCAGAGCTCCGTTTCACGCCGGACTTTCAAGGCAATTTTGGAGCGGTTTTACTGTTCTTTTTTGCATTAAACCGGCAGAATATTAAATCGGAAGGTTGGCGCTTTCCAGGGATGTCTTTTACAGAGATGGTCAATAATTTGCTGAAATAACTTTATACAGGTGACTGTTTTGCATTATTGACGGCCGCCATTTTGTTTCTACTCTATGCTGGGATTTCTGCTCATACATCTTTAATTGACGTCCTTCATGCATTTTTCTTGATATTTTCTACAAATTTAATGCATTTCCCCTCTCCTGACTATCATTATCCTGGGGAAAACTTGCATTTTCATCGATTTGGGCGCCTTTTCTGAAGTACTTTGTTGTTTCTCCTGTGTAACGTCACTATTTTTCTACGTTCTCCTTACCTCACTTCATGGGTAGGAGTGAAGGTTTATTGCATCACATCAAAACAGTGGAAGTGCATGATCCTAACTCTTTTGGAGCCAACGTTTCTACTTTCAACAAATTCTCTTGTTTATCTGGACTTTTGCCACGAGAGAACTGCTCCACCCTCACAAAAAATCCCATCATTATGGCATCTAAAACACCGTTATCTTCAACCACCGGCAAGAGGCTTAAGCAAGACGCCACCTAAGTCTTCTTCTCCGGTCTCATTGGACATGGTCTGGCAGGAGCTACGCGCTCTTCATCCATTTATTGAGTAAACAAACTGTTGTTTACAATCATTAGACGATAAATGGTCTTCTATGGAGTCCTGTGTTACTGTGGTGGAACATCATCTTACTGAAGTACAAGCCTCATCTTCTAAAATATCCTAGTTGGAGAAGGAAATCTTACATTTGAAAAAAGAAGATTTGGAAAATAGTAACCATTGCAATAAATTACGCATTCATGGTCTTCCTGAGGGCCTTGAAGTTGATGACACTGTCACGTACTTTGCATCTTTTCTACCACAGTTTCTAGGTCTTCCCGCTGCAACTAAACTGAACATACAATGTCTTTCTTCCTCATCTACTCTTTCCAACCCTCATGGAATAATTCTCTTATTTCTACAATTCACTGATCTTCTGTTGGTTCTTAATGCTGCTAAAGCCCAATAAAATCTATCCTGGCACGGCACCAAGGTATTAATTTCCCAAGATGTTTCTTCAATGACTGCCAAACGTCGAAAGAAATTTCTGGATCTTCGCCCTGCTTTTCGCTCCTTAGGCGCAAGATACAGCTTGTTTCATCTCTGCCTATTTAAAGTTACCTTCCTCAACAAAACTTCCACATTTGAAGATCCATCTGATCTCTGCAGAATCATCCAGTCCCGTTCTTCTCCATCAATGGAAACTACCCATTCCTCCTCTAGATCTTGACTTTTATATTTTTCTCAGTGTGATATTATATTGAAGTTGTTATTCTAATTCTTGTTTTTTAAACCTCCTCCTCTTCCCTAATGTTATTATACATAATCACATGTTTCCTTTACAGGTACATTGTTTGCTTTATCCTACTCTCTTTCATGTTCTCCATTCTTATTTATGTTATTTATTAGGCACTTTGTCATAATATCTGCTGCCCTTGTTGTTCCTACTATTATTCTTTCTGTCCGTCAGCATCTCATTCTTTATTTGTTTTATCGCCTTCCTAAATATTCCTATTCCTACTTCTTCTCCTCCTTATTCTCTTTCTGGTCTGTAATGGCTTAATTTTTTGTCTCGGATTTCATTATCTGTTTCCTTTTTTTAATATGCATCTTTATTTATATTTACAGGTTCACTACTAGATTTTATCCATGTTCCATATCCCCCCTCCTGATCGAGTTTATTGTATAGATGTCCTGGTGTAGTTTGTTGCCCCCTGTTGGGTGTGCTGTTTCCGTTGTCCCTTGCTGCTTCTCATTCTTGTCCCTTGTTCCTTAAGGTACATATTACAGTCGTCGTTTGACATGTACCGTCTTCTTTTATTCTTCTTCTCTCCTTCCTTCCTCTCCCTCCTTCCTAGTGTTTCTCATCCTCTTTCTCCATCTTTGGTCTTACACTCTCAATTTTCCTATTGGTTATCTTATTTCCTTCCCTCTTTCATATTTCATGTCTTTGGTGATGCATATTTTGTATTTTATGTTCTTTCAATGTTTTTACATTCAGAGTTATCTCCTGGAATGTGAAAGGTTTTGTTAATCCGATTAAAAGACAGAGAATACCCTCATCTTGCTTCTTATAACCTGGATTTAGTTTTCTTACAGGAAACCCATCTTACAGATACTGAGGCGTTAAAATTAAAAAGGGGTTGGGTGGGCTCAGTTTTGTTCTCACCTACCACTAATAAGAAAAACTGTGTTATATTATTATGCCATAAGAAATTGAATTGTAAAGATATATCACAAGACATTGATACATGGGATTGATGGTTGTTGGCTAAATTGTTAATCAATAATATTCCTTTAACTGTTTTTATTATACAGCCTGATTGTACTTTTTGGCCTCTGATTAAACAGAAATGTATACAATTCAGAGATGATTTCTTTATACTAGGAGGTGACTGCAACCAAATAGTCGATCCCTTCCTTGACCGCCAATCTCAAGTTCGCTTCATCTCCCACAAAACTCATAAACATTTTCTTAACATTATCGCTCAGACACACCTTGTTGACTTTTGGAGACTCTCCCATCCTGATACTTTAGACTTCTCTTTTTTCTCTCCTCCTCATAACTCTCTCTCCCGTTTAGAATATATTTTTCTTTCTCAATCTGTCTCTCAAAATCTGATATCCTCCTCTATTAAACCTATTGTCATCTCTGATCATGCCCCAATTGTGCCAGATCTCGACTTTCTCCCTCCGAGTCCCAGGTCCTCCCATTGGTGTTTTAATAATCACCTACTTTCTGATCCCTTTTTCTCTTCCTCTTTTCATTATTTTGCCAAGGAATTTTTTTAACATTATCAGTGACCCTGATACCCCTCCTCGTATACCTTGGGATTCCTTTAAAGCGACTGCGAGAGGCTTTATTATAGATTTTGTATAAAAGAAGAAGAAGCATTTCCTTCAACAACAAAAGGCCTCCTTAGCGCATATTAAGAATTTAGAACATAAATGTTATACTTCTTCCATGGACACTATACCAACAGATTTGATATATGACACATGAGCTTTCAATAAGACTACGAACGATAATGCATCCTCAGTACTTCTTCTCAGTAGCGCTCGCTACTATGGTGATCGTAATAAAGCAGGAAAACTTCTAGCGAATTACCTTAAAGTGCACAAAGATTGTACTTTAATTGAATCTATTTACTCTTCAGATGGTTCTCTCATTTACAAAGACCAGGATATTCTTAATTAGTTTAAACTTTTCTATAAAGAGCTTTACACTGCAGAATCTCCTCCCTCTTCCTCCTTATCCAAACATACCTCAGTAATCTTCCAACTCCGTCTAATTCTCACCTCAATCTCTCTAACCTTGAATCAGATTTATCCCTCCATGAATTATCCACTGCCTTACATTCTCTAAAGAAAGGTAAGACTCCTGGTCCAGATTGATTCTCAGTTGAATTCTACCTCCACTTTTCTAACGTATTACTTCCTAAGCTCTTTAATCTTTTCCATTCATTTTTTTTAGCTGGTAGGACGGAAGGCACTTTTCAGGAAGTCACAATTTGTCTTATACATAAAGAAGGTCAAGATCCTATGTTTTGTAAAAACTACAGTCCGATTTTATTAGTTAATGTCGATTATAAACTGTTTGCCAAAACACTGGCTCTACGCTTAGACCCTCTTATGCCCCAATGATGGTAAGGTACAGCGTCTTTGTCAAGGGTAGATTAACCAGTTAATTCTTGTCTTTTTCTTAATGTCTTTAAACAAAATTCCCTTCTTCTCTGATTCTTTGGCGACCATTTCTGTCTATGCTGAAAAAGCTTTTGAGAGAGTTGATTGGTCCTTTTTGTTTGCATATTTGAAGTGGCATGGTTTTGGTCCCAAATTAATTTCTCCTATTTCATTATTATATTCTGCTCCTAGAGCATCGGTATTAGTTAATGGCTGTACCTCATCTTATTTTTCTCTTCAACGAGGTGTCCGCCAAGGCTGCCCTCTCTGTCCTCTTCTCTTTATCTTGGCTCCCGAACCTTTCCTTTCTTTAATTCGCAATACCGATTCCATTTCAGGGTTCTCTTATGGGGATCATCACTTGAACCTTTCCGCCTATGCGGGTGATATTCTACTCTTTATTTCTGCGCCTGACACTTCTATTCCTCCTTTATTACATGTATTTACTTCCTTTTCCCTTGTGTCTGGTTATAAAATTAATTCAGATAAAACTGAAATTCTTCCTCTTACTAAATTTTGTCTACCCCACTCTTTTTCTTCCACTGGTTTTGAGTGGAATAACTCAAAAATCAAATATTTCGGTATGTGGTTCTCCAATTCTATTGTGACTTCCGTTAAATTAAATATGTGTGCTGTTATATCTCGAATTGACCAATTACTCTCCTCTTGGAACCCCATTTTTCTCTCTTGGTGGGGTCGTTTAGATTCAATAAAAATGATGATCACCCCATACTGATTTATGCTCTTTCCATGCTCCCCGTCCATATTAACTTCTAATATTTTAAGCAAATTGATTCTTGTCTTTCTAGGTTTCTCTGGAAGAACAAAAAAGCTAGGATTTCTTCATCTCCTCTCCGTGCACCAAAGTCTAATGGTGGTGTGAATTTCCCTGACTTTTGTCTATATCATAAGTCATTCTACCTGCGGCAGGCATCGAAGTTGCTCCTTTCCGAGCTCTCCCCCTTCACTCCCCTCTGGCTGTCTATTGAACAATAGTTATCAATATCCTTCTCTCTCAAGGAAGTTATGTTTTTTTTTACCAAAAATCCTTTTACCTCTCTTCCTTTGCTTAAACACACTTGCTCCCTTTTGACACCCTTGCTACATTCTAACCCCATTTCTAGAGAATCTTTTCTAGAGTCTCCAATATGGCACAATTCCCTTATTCTCATTAACAACAGGACCATTTTTTTTAAATCTTGGAGATTAAAAGGTATAATTTGGGTTAAAGACCTATTAGATGGGCTATCTCCATGTTCCTTCCCCCAATTCCAACTCTTATTTCATTGTCCTCGTTCCTTCTTACAGAAATTCACTACTCTTATGGCAATTATTGTAGACACTATGGTGGTCATTAGGATCTCGGACGGATTGCTACCGCCCGCATGACGGTGGTGATCCGCCCAAGAACCATCCCGCCCGCCACCCATTTCCCCCGTCATTTTACTATGGCGGGGGGACCACGGCGGATGGAAAGACTGTCTGCTGCTTTTCCGCCCGGTCGACAAGTCGAGCGGGTAGAAAAGAGTTTAAGATGATGGCGGTGTCTGCTAGACACCGCCATTTATATTAAGATGGGGCGAACACATGCCGAGACATGTAGGAATCTCTTGCGGGGCCCCGACTATGGGGGGTGCACATGGGACGGTACCTATGGTACCCCCTGTATTGCAATGTACAACATGGCGGGCACCGCAGGGTGCCTGTCACGTTTTGCATTGAAATGCATGACGTGCATTTTAGCATTGCGGTGGGCGGTGCTTTCAGCACCGCCCACCGCAATGTTAAATATGCGGGATGCGCCTGCCACTGTGGTGGGCGTATCCTAATGGCCCCCACAGGAACCCCGCCCTTATGGCAAGCAGTCCCTTTTTACGTCAGGATGGCAGGCGGACAAAGTCCACCGCCTTCCTAATGACCCCCTATCTATTCTCTCCCCACTTCGCCTCATCTTGTAATTCAAAATTCTCTTCTTAAGATACTCCTTTCTTCACCTAAAGCCTCTCTTATCTATAAATATTTTTCCGATCCTATTTTAGAACGTACAAAAACAAACTGGAACTTTCTTGGGAATTTGACCTTGGATGCGAATGGACCATTTCCTTTTGGGACAAACTTTGGTCCCATTCTCTTAAAATCTCTCAATATGCCTCTCTTACTCAATCTATGTTTTTTCTTTATCATAAACTTTATCTCACCCCTGTCTCTATTGCTACATTTTCTCACTCCGCTGTCTCTAACTGTTGGATCTTAGGTTCTTCAGTTGCTGATCTTATTAATCTTTTCTTTCTCTGTCCCTCGGTTTCTACCTTTTGGGACAAAGTCTGGTCCTACATTTCTCGCCTTCTCTATCTTTCTATCCCCTATTCCATTCCACTTTTCTTCTCTGGAAGTCTATCTGATTCTTTAGACCTTTCTTCTCATAGTCATATTCTTTTTGACCTTATGATTGTCCTAGCTTTCCAACACATTTCTCTGAACTGGAAAACTCTTACAAACCTCTATATCCAACACTGGTGGAATAGACTTTGCCATTTTCATCGACTTGACATTGCTTTGGCCTCCTCATGTAAACCAATGGTTAATAGTGACCTTTTCTGGTTACCTCTTACGATTTATCTAGGTAATTTAACTTTAGCAGATAAATCCTGTTTAAATTCAGAAAATGTTAAACCTTGAAATGATTATCTTCTCTGTTCTCCCCTTTTTTACCCTGATTTTCATATTGCTCCTATTTAATAATTAATATTTTATTCACATTCCTATATAAATATGCATTATCTCATTATGCCAATGTGTAAGATTTCTCTCCTTCTCCTATTTCCCCCTTTTTCCCCTCCCTCCTTCTTCCCTTCCTTGTCTCCTTAAAAGAAAAATGTTAAACAGCTTTCGTTTTCTTCATACACTAGCCAATTCTTCTACTGTGTTTCTATTTTCTTATATTTATTCTGTTTGCTGGTCTTGTATTTCTTGCCTTTTTCAAATAAAGCTTTTCAAACACAAAAAAACATATGTACCAATGAATTATTAATAATTGAAATCTAATTAATGAATAATTAATAATACAATAATTACCACAATTAACAAGATAACATATTAAATAAATAAATATGAATTGATCACAAAATCTAATAATTAATTATAATTACATTTCTTTCCACCCTACTCCCTCATCAACCCACAACCCACTCCTAAATAAATGACACAATTAACATAATTACCAATTAATTAATATTAACTATCAATCAATCAATCAAGGACATTTATAGAGCGCACTACCTACCCGGAGGGTCTCAAGGCGCTTGGGGGGGGGTGCTGCTACTGCTCGAACAGCCAGGTCTTGAGCTTCTTCCTGAAGGAGAGGTGGTCTTGGGTCAGGCGCAGGTCGGTCGGAAGGGAGTTCCAGGTCTTGGCGGCCAGGTGGGAGAAGGACCTTCCTCCTGTTGTTGTTCTTCGGATGCGGGGGACGGCGGCGAGGGCGTGACTGGCTGATCGGAGGTGGCGTTTGGGAGCGTAGAAGTTGATGCGGTTGTTGAGGTAGCTCGGGCCTTGATCGTGTAGGGCTTTGTGTGCGTGGGTGAGGAGACGGAAGGTGATTCTCTTGTTGACGGGGAGCCAGTGCAGGTCTCTCAGATGTCCGGAGATGTGGCTGCGTCGGGGGATGTCGAGGATGAGTCTGGCTGAGGCGTTCTGGATCCGCTAGAGTCTCTTCTGAAGCTTGGCGGTGGTTCCGGCGTAGAGGGCGTTGCCGTAGTCCAGTCGGCTGGTGACGAGGGCCTGGGTGACCGTCTTCCTGGTCTCGATGGGGATCCACCGGAAGATCTTCCGTAGCATGCGCAGGATGTTGAAGCATGACGAGACGGCGTTGACTTGTCTGGTCATGGAGAGGGAGGAGTCCAGGATGAAGCCCAGGTTGCGTGCGTGGTCTGTCGGTGTGGGTGCGGTGCCCAGGGCGGGGGGCCACCAGGAGTCGTCCCAGGCGGAGGGCGAGGAGCCCAGGATGAGGACTTCCGTCTTGTCTGAGTTCGCTGGTCGTCATCCACTCGGCTACATCTTTCATCCCTTCGTGAAGGTTGGCTCTGGCAGCGGCGGGGTCATTGGTCAGGGAGAGGATCAGCTGGGTGTCATCGGCGTAGGAGATGATGTTCAGGTTGTGTTGGCGTGCGATGGGCGCGAGGGGGCTCATGTAGACGTTGAAGAGGGTGGGGCTTAGCGAGGATCCTTGAGGGACGCCGCAGATGACTTCGGTGGCCTCTGACTTGTACGGTGGTAGACGGACTCTCTGTGTTCTTCCGTCGAGGAAGGAGACGATCCATTCCAGTGCCTTCTCCTGAATTCCGACGTTGCTGAGGCGCTGCACTAGGGTGCGGTGGCAGAAAGTGTCGAATGCCGCGGAGAGGTCTAGGAGGATGAGGGCCGCTGTTTCTCCGTTGTCCATCAGGGCTCAGATGTCATCGGTGGCAGCGATGAGGGCGGTCTCGGTGCTGTGGTTGGCTCGGAAGCCAGACTGTGAGGGGTCGAGGGATCCATTCGTCTCGAGGAAGGCGGCCAGCTGTTTGTTGACGGTCTTCTCGATGACTTTGGCTGGAAACAGGAGGAGCGAGATGGGGCGGTAATTCTTGAGTTCGGTGGGGTCCGCTGTTGGTTTCTTCAGTAGAGCGCTGAGTTCGGCCTGCTTCCAGCTCTCCGGGAAGGTGGCGGTGTCGAAGGAGGTGTTGATGATGTCCCGCAGGTGGGGTGCGATGACAGCGTCGGCCTTGTTGAAGACGTGGTGAGGGCAGGGGTCGGTTGGAGATCCGGAGTGGATGGAGTTCATCATGCGGACGGTGTCATCGGTGCTGATCGGAGTCCAGGCGCGGAGGGTGGTGGTGGGCGGCGTTGCTGCGGTCGTTGTGTGCGATGGTTGAATGCTGAAGCTGTTGTGTATGTCCGCCATCTTGTTGTGGAAGTAGGAGGCGAGGGAGTTGCAGAGGTCTTGCGATGGGGTGATGTCGTTGTTTCCGGCGTTGGGGTTGGAGAGCTCTTTCACGATGTTGAAGAGTTCCTTGCAGTTGTGTGCATTGTTGTCCAGCCGGTCCTTGAATGCAGTTTTCTTGGTGGCGCGGATCAGTTGGTGGTGCTTCCGGGTGGCAAGCTTGAGGGTGGTCATGTTGTCCGGTGTTGGTTCCCTTCTCCAGACTTTCTCGAGGGCTCGGCAGTTCTTCTTGGAGCTCTTGAGTTCGTCGGTGAACCATGGGGCTTTCTTGCTGCCGGGTCTGCTGGGCGGGGTCCTCAGAGGGGCGAGTTCGTCCGCGCAGTTGCTGATCCACTTCGTGAGGTTGTCGGCGGCCTGGCTGGGGTTCGCTGAGCTGGCGGGAGGGTGCTGACTCAGGGAAGCGGCGAGCTGGTCGGCTGTGATCTTGTTCCAGCTTCTTCGGGCAACCTGTTGCTGGTGGTGGTGGATCGTCGTTCTTCTGAAGGTGAAGTGGACGCAGCTGTGGTCCGTCCAGTGGAGTCCTGTGGCGTGGCTGAAGGCGATGTCTTTGCTGGATGAGAAGACGGCGTCGAGTGTGTGTCCGGCGAGGTGGGTGGGGGTGGTCACCAGCTGCTTGAGTCCCAGGTTTACGAGGTTTTCCAGCAGGGTGGTGGTGTTGCGGTCATCGTTGTTCTCCAGGTGGAAGTTGAGGTCCCCGAGGAGGATGTAGTCGGCTGAGGGGAGGGCGAGTGGGCTGATGAAGTCGGCGATGTCCTCGCTGAATTGTGTGCGTGGTCCCGGGGGTCTGTAGATGAGGGTGCCTCTGAGGGTGGTCTTGGGGTTGACGTGGATCTGGAAGTGCAGGTGTTCGGCGGGTGCGATGGTGTCGTCGGTGTTGGTCGTGATGCGGATGGTGTTCCTGCGAATGATGGCGATGCCTCCTCCTGTCTGGTTGACGTGGTCTCTCCGGATGATCTTGTAGCCGTCCGGGATGGCGATGGCGATGTCGGGCGCTGAGGAGGCGTTCATCCAGGTTTCCGTGAGGAAGGCGACGTCTGGGTCTGTGGTGTCGAGCAGGTTCCAGAGCTCGACGGCGTGTCTGTGGACGGAGCGGGTGTTGAGCAGGATGCACTTCAGGTGGTTGCTGCTGGTGTTCTGCTTGGTGGACGCTGGTGCAGTGCAGGTCCGGATGCAGGAGAACTTGCAGGACTGGCAGATGAAGGGTCCGTGGCTGCGTCTCGGGGTGGCTCGGTAGCATCCAGGGGTTCGGCCGGCGTTGTGTGCGTTGAGGGTGGCGGCGTCGTACGTCCGGCGGGTGGGCTGGGGTCTGCAGGGGCCAGGGGTCCTGGCGCTGGGCACGGTCCAGGCGCGGACGGGCGTAGACGGGCTTACCTTTGGCGCACCTTCGGCGCTCAATCGGTGCTCCCGCTGCGCGCGTCCGCTGCGCGGTCGCTCTGGGAACGTCATAAGAAGGGAGCCGGTCGGGAGGGTCTGCGGGGAGGTGGGAGCGCGAGCCAATCGGCTGTCGGGGGGGCGGGGCCACGGGCTGGGGCGGCGGGAAAGCTGGAGCCGGCTTGGCGGCCCTCGAGAGGCTGGGGCGGCGGGAAAAGCTGGTGTGGGCTCGGTGGCCCTCGGGAGGCTGGGGCGGCGGGAAACGCTGGTGTGGGCTCGGCGGCCCTCGGGAGGCTGGGGCTGCGGCAGCGGCAGCAGGCACAGGAGCGTGGGGGTGACCAGGCCGAAGGCGCAGTGGTCACTCCCTGGATCTTGCACTGGCTCCCCTTAAGAAGGGAGCCGGTCGGGAGGGTCTGCGGGGAGGCGGGAGCGCGAGCCAATCGGCTGTCGGGGGGCGGGGCCACGGGCTGGGGCGGCGGGAAAGCTGGAGCCGGCTTGGCGGCCCTTGAGAGGCTGGGGCGGCGGGAAAAGCTGGTGTGGGCTCGGCGGCCCTCGGGAGGCTGGGGCGGCGGGAAACGCTGGTGTGGGCTCGGCGGCCCTCGGGAGGCTAGGGCTGCGGCAGCGGCAGCAGGCACAGGAGCGTGGGGGTGACCAGGCCGAAGGCGCAGTGGTCACTCCCTGGATCTTGCTCTGGCTCCCCTTAAGAAGGGAGCCGGTCGGGAGGGTCTGCGGGGAGGCGGGAGCGCGAGCCAATCGGCTGTCGGGGGGCGGCGCCACGCGCTGGGGCGGCGGGAAAGCTGGAGCCGGCTTGGCGGCCCTCGAGAGGCTGGGGCGGCGGGAAAAGCTGGTGTGGGCTCGGCGGCCCTCGGGAGGCTGGGGCGGCGGGAAACGCTGGTGTGGGCTCGGCGGCCCTCGGGAGGCTGGGGCTGCGGCAGCGGCAGCAGGCACAGGAGCGTGGGGGTGACCAGGCCGAAGGCGCCGAACTAACAACACAATAATAAATAATTATTAATGAATTAATTATACCACAATTAATATACAATATTAAATACATAAATATTAATAGCAAATATTAATTAATTATTTAATTATAATTGAATTACTCCCCTCCCTACTTCCCTATCAACCCACAACCCACTCCTAAAAAAACAGCACAATTAACATAATTACCAATTAATTAATAATACTTACAAATCAATTAATAATACATTAATTTCCACAATTAAAAATGTACAATATTAAATATATACATAGTAATTCATAAAACATATTAATAAATTAATTATAATTAAATTACTTTCCACCCTATTTCCCTATAAACCCACAACCCGCTACGGAACTAAAACACAACATTTAATTGAAATAAAATGTATAACTTCTAAAAATGTAACACATATATTAAAAAGCAAATGCAATACTTAGACAAAAAAATAGAACACATATATTTAAAATACATACCAAAATACATAAGACTAACTAAAAAAACGATATTTTTAACCACTATATTTTTCCAAATGATATTAATGACTACGATATTGTTAAAAACGATATTACTTACCTTAGACTCGATATTCTTGACCGGGATATTCTGACAGTCGATATTTTTGCATCACAATATTTTGCACTCGATATTAGTGCAAGTCGACAATAAACACTCGATATTCTGACTGTTTACCGCAGTCCGTGCCCCCTTTCCCTACCACTCTGCAAACGTACTCCCTAACGTGCTCTTGTATAGGGATTAGAGTCCCCTTTGCTGCTAGGGGTCCTTAGAGGCCAACTAGCCTACCTGATACCACCAGTATGCCCCAGATAGTGGGATTGCTGACAGATGGACATAGGCCACGCTTCCTTGCTCTACTACTCTGCAAACGCACCTCCTGGCATATTCTTAGTTGGTGGAATAAGTCCCCTTGAATCCTGAGGGCCCCTCGGGGCCAACTAGCTCACCAGGTACCTCCAGTAAGCCCCACACAGCTGGATTACTGAGTGGTCCGAGGCCATGCCCCCTTTTTACACCACTCTGCTAACATGCCTCTTGGCGCACTGCCGCTCAGGAGATGAAGTCCACTTTAGTCCCGATGTCCTTAGGACACGTGGATCTCATCACCCCACCAGCAGTGCGCCAAGAGGTGCAATTGCAGAGTGGAGTAAAAAAGGGCATGACCTTGGACCACCTCTCAGCAATCCCACTGTATGGGGCTTACTGGAGTTACCTGGTCGGCTAGTTGGTCCCTAAGGACCCTTAAGGATCTAGGGGACTTAATGCCCCAAACCACAACACACCAGGAGGTGCGATAGCAGTGTGCTGCAGGGAGGGGACGGGGCATCCGGCGATGCTGGCTTTCCCCCCCTTTTTTTGAGCTTTCAAGGGGGGCTGTGTGGCCCCCACTTCTCTCCATATTTTCTGGGCCCTGGGGACCCCATCCCCCAGGGCCTGCACTTTTAATTCAGATTTTTTTAAATGGGAAGAGGGCCGCCTGGCCCCCTTCCCAAGGCCGAATTCGGCTCCGGGGATCCCATCCCCTGTGGCATAGTCACATATTTATATATATATATATATATATATATATTTTTAGGAGAGGGGCAGGCGGCCTTTTTTCGTCCCGGGGACCCCATCCCCTGGAGCATTGCCTCATTTTTATTTTTTTAAATAATTATTTGTCGGGAGGGGGACTGTGTGGCCCCCCTTCCCAGGAAAATGATTGGCCCAGGGGATCCCATCCCCCGGGGCCTGGTCAGCCTTTCTTTTTTTTGTATTTTGTAGGGGGGGGGGGCTGCATGGGCCCCCTTCCGAGGCCAATTATGGCCCTTGGGAACCCATCCCACTGGGCCTGGCCTTACTTTGGGGCCTGCTGTGGAGCCCCAATGCCCCCACAGTCCCAGGTAGCTCCCCGCCTCCTGGGGGAGCTGGCAAGGCTTTTGGACAAGGGGAGCTGCTGACATGCAGCTTCCCTTGTCCATAATCAATCTGCTTTGCAAAGCAGTGTTTCCAATGGCAGGGCGGGAGCCGTGCTCCCACCCTGTCATTGCAAACAGCAATTTCCCGGGGGTAGGCACCCCGGGACATTGCTGGATCCGGCTACGGGTGGTGGTAGTCCCCAGGGACATGGAGGGCTCCAGGAGGGGGACCATGTGGCCCCCCTCCCAATGTACACAGAGCCCAGGGGAGGTTGTGTACCCCGGGGCAGTGTGAGGTGGCTCAAGTCCCCCACATGTATTATTACTAATAGCCCTGGGGAGGTGGCAGTCCCAGGTGCTTGGGGGGCCTGCAAGGCCCCAGCCCCATAATAAGGAGTGCCCCGGGGAGGTCGGGGTTCCCAGTTTAGCGTGGGGGGCAGAAGCCCCCACATGCCATTTTCCCAAGAAACTTTGGGGAGGTGACAATCCTGGGGCTGTGGGGGCCCCCACTACATAAATTTGGGTTGCAACTGGGACCTGGCACACCGGGGGGGCTTAAGGAAAATGAAGAGTGGAAGCCTGTGCTTAGTTAAAAAAAAATTATTCTACCAGCGTGACTCCAATGCTACCATTGTCAAAACCACTGACACACCCATACTAGTACTTACACACCCATTTAGTCTACACACATATCCACTCACTCAACCATATAGCTAATCATACACCTACTCACTTACTAATACATCCACTGACATATCTACTCATACACCCATACACTGTCTGTCACTCATAGAGCTGCTCACACACCTACTCACATACAGTCAATCACACATCCACTTACTCACCCATAGAGATACACACATACTCGGTTACTCATACAGATACTAACACTAAGGGTGGGCGCCCGATTCGGCTACGCCCACGGAGTAGGCGTAGTGTTGCCTTCTACGCATTTTGCGTAGACAGCGTAGCCGGCAACACTACGCCCACTCCGTGGGCGTAGCCGAGTCGGCCGCCACCCGCCTCCCTCCCGCCCTCCCCTAGATACATTATTTAAGCTATTACAGTGATTAAAACAATATTAAAGCACTTACCTTGTCCGGGGCTCGCCCGGGGCTCCCTCTTTGAATAGCGTCCTTTTCCTGGAAACAAATGCGCATGCGCGGCAGCCCGCGCATGCGGATTTCTCGGGAGAAATGCGCATGCGCGGCCGCCCGCGCATGCGCATTGGTATCCAGGAAAGGACGCTATTCAAAGAGGGAGCCCCGGACGAGCCCCGGACAAGGTAAGTGCTTTAATATTGTTTTAATCACTGTAATTCCTTAAATAATGTATGTAGGGGAGAGCGGGAGGGAGGTGCGTAGTGGGGCTACGCGGAGTGCGGGAGTGGGCGTAGCTTCTCGCCCTCTCCGCGTAGCTCCGCGGAGCCCCACTACGCCCCACTACGCCCAGGGTTAACTAACACATACTCACTTTCCAATACAGTTGCTGACACAAGTACACACTCACTCATACAGCCACTATCACAATTCCTCACTCAGACATACCATCACTCATATACTGCAACACTCACCTATACTGCCTTTTACATATGAAGTTACTCACCCATATACCACTGACACATACATTCACACACCGACACAACCATACACACACTCAGTCAACCATACAACTCCTTACACATTCACTAACCCATACAGCCACTGACTCATACACTCACTCATCCATGCAGGCAGTCACACACCCTCTCATCCACCCACACAGATACTCAATCAATCACCCATACAGCAACTCACATACCACTCACCAACCTATAATGCCATTTAGACACATCATGACAGACTGATACAGACATTCTCTCAACCTAGTCACTCATGCATACATTCACCGAGACACTTAATCACACACAGTGGAGAAGTGTGGCTCACTGGTTAGAGGAGGCAGACCTTGAAGCAGAGGTCAGCCCGGGACCAGGGTTCAATTCCCGGCTCGGCGGGGTCTTGAGTCCTAAAATGTCCATGGACTCGACAATTCTCGCTCCGGTGCCTACTCGATTCATGGGTTCACACTCTGTGACTCTGGGCAATAGCTTGCTTAATCTCCACAACGGCCCCTCGTGGTGGGATGCCTGGCTTTCACCTTGCGGACACCCTGCCGGGGTTATCTCACAGGGGAATACCAGGACGGGTTCCCTAAGCAAGCGCTTAGAAACCGCTCGGTGATTTGCGCTATATAAATTCCTGTACATTTACATTTACACTTATACAGTCAGTCGTGCACCCACTGATTCATCCATACAGGCACTCATACACCCACTGATTCATCAATACACCTTGGTATATATTTTTAAGACTCATAAACTTTATATAAACATTCACAGTCACTGGATGATGTAATCAGTGATGTCATTTGAGAAGTCATCAGGGATGTCATGAGTGACATCACTGACAATGTCATAAGTGATTTAATATGGGAGGTCATAAGCAGTGCATTGCAGGGACAAAAGTCATCGTTAGTTCAGCTAACTATAATTTCTCTGGTTATGTACAAGTGAAATGTTATCCTAACTATAACATCAATTTGACCTTTATTTTTATTCAGTGAATTTCTAGGTTTTTTAAAAATTCTATTTCCTACCTATAACTTACCCTGGGTTTAAAACTACGCTACGCTAACGGAGCATGCAAAGTTTGTACTAATTCGCACTTTGTAAATTGCACGTAGTACAGTATCAAAACTGTGCTTAATCACGTAGCGTAGCATCTAAATCAATATTATTCTCAGATGCTATGAAAAAGCAATTTTACATATAACCAATCCACAAAAATTAACCTTTACAATGAAAAGATTAGGCAATGAGAGAGCTGATGATTTTGGGGTCCCCCCTAACCTAGGGGGAGGACCAGGCAGATGCCTTGAACACAAAGAGCATAAACAAAAAGCACATTTTGTTGAACTTCAGTGGTGGTCCCATCATTTTAGGACCACCCCAAGCACAGTTATTGGCAAAAAAACAATCCCAACCAAAGGCCCTGCAAAGCATTATGGGACGAGATTAGCAGTGGGCAGTGAATATTATAGTATCCAATATCAAAATAATTCTACAAAGAGCTGCAGTTCACCTAGTTGTTACTAGATGTCCCTCACGAGTCAAATGCAAAGCATTGAAATTATTCTTACATCAAGCTGCAGTTCCACAAGTCGTTACTAGATGTCCCTCATGAGTCAAATGCAAAACCATTGAAGCCCTTTCATCAAGCATTTGCATTTGACTCGCGAGGGACATCTAGTAACCACCAGTTGAACTGCAGCTCTTTGTAGAATTCTTTTGATATTGTATACTATATAATATTCACTGCCCACTGCTAATCTCATCCCATAATGCTTTGCAGGGCCTTTGGTTGGGAATGTTTTTTTGCCAATAACTGTGTTTGGGTTGGTCCTAAGAGGATGGGACCACCACCAAATCGTTCAATAAGATGTGCTTTTTTGTTTTCAAGGCATCTGTTTGGTACTCTCCCTAGGTTAGGGAGGATCCCAAAATCATCACATCTCCCACTGCTTGCTAATTTTTCAGTTTCACCATTGGGAAAATACTATATGCACTTTAGCATATAAAGATAGAGATACTTATTTTATCATATCTGGTCCTGTACAGGTAGCCATTTGCAATTATTTTGCAATTTATTCACAGTGCAGACAAGTACACAGTGTCATCAGCTACGCTACGCAGACTACGTGTACTACGTGAAGTTCAAAGTATACTACGTGAAGCTAGGTGTAGTGCTGCTACCCAAACTACGCCCAGGCTTACCTATAATGTCCCTGAAACCCTTGTTTTTATTCAGTGGATTTCTTTGTTTAAAAAAATTTCTTTACTAGAACGTCCCTGTAACCTTTCTTTTTTTTCAGTGAATTTCAAAGGTTTTTTAAATTGTATTTCCTAACTGTAAACTGTAAACTTTGAGAGTGGGTGTGTGAGTGGCTGTATAGGTCTGTGACTGGAAGTGTGAGTGGTGTATGGGTCTGTGAGTGGGTGTGTGAGTGGGTGTGTAATGTCTGGGTAGTTACGTAAGTATATGAGTAGTGCCTGGGTGATTGTATGAGTCTATAGGTAGTATCTGTGTGATTCTATGAGTGCAATTGTCAAGGGCACAGTGCAGATATCAAATGTTTTTGACAAAGTTTAAAACACATATATAGACATATTTTACATAACGTTTCAGTGTAGCTATTATGTAAGATACTATTTTAAATTTCCTCTTTGTATTCATTTGTTGAAATAACTACATAAAAAATACATTTTCCTTCTTCATAGCAACACCAGAGGTTGCAATGATGTCAGTAGTCACGAATACAAATGACTGAGTGTAAAATAGATATATAGACATAGTTTACAGAAAGTTTGTGTTCAGCTGTTTAGTAACATAATCGTTTAACTTTATTTAATACCACATTTGTAAAAAACATTAGTTTCAAAAAATTACTTTCAACATCGGAATTCATGAATAGAACATAACTACTGAACAAAGACATTTCATTGGTTTACAGTTGTACAGCTAAATTGGTGAAGTGTAGCATATGTGAGAAGACATTATCTCGGGCACAGTAAATAAATATTCATGTGGTACAACAAGTACATACCATAAGAAGCAACTTGTAATTCCACAGGGACAAAAGGAAAAGGACCATCAACCTCCAAACCTCAAGTTCCAGCTTAAGTATAGAGAAGATGCAGTTAAATGTCACCAGAACTAAAGGGTTTTTGCTACCTTCTGCATGAACTATAACACAATCATAACCGGTAGGGAGCAGTCTGTGGATCTCATTTTCCAGAATGTGAAAAACCATAATTGTACATCTTTATTCATCCTTTATTGCAGCAGTTCAAGCACTGTGAAAACACGCTAACAAAGAAACATGGATTAAGATTTCATTTTGAACATTAGGCAGCCAAAACAAAATACAATGGTGAAGTGGAAAAGAGACTTCTTAGATGCAACTTAAGGCTGCTGCTATTATAGTGCCTCTGTTTAGTTTTTATCTGTAGTAACAGAATGTAGTCCTGTAATGTTTTATAAATTAATTTCCTTCAAGTAAAAACAGTCTTTCATTTCTAACAACATGCTGTAGACTGTACACCTAATAGGCCGAATAATTTCTCAGAAACTCATAATTCATATACATTTTGTTACAATACCATATTTTGTTCTACTAAATTGTCCTAAGAACTTCTGTTCTAGAAATAGCAGATATAAGTGTGTTAGCTTTTTACATAGTCTTGATTTAAATGACATCTCTATGTCATTGCACTCTGTCCATCCTGTTTGACATCTTTGATATATTGTATGTAGTGCGTAGGGGTTATATTAACTCTGTCACGAAATATGATAAACACGCACAGGGTATGGGGCAAAAACGACTGCACCTATGCCCCAATTTAGGTATGATAATTGACTCGGGTGCCCAGGACCTGAGACGCAATACCCTTCCGTCCCCTATGGAGTAATCCACACAACAATAATTAAAAAAAACAGTGGCCCAGCAGTCCATTTAACAGTACAAGAAATATATAAGGAGACAAATTCTCAAGAACCGAAGAAGCAGGTCATGGTATGTTTCCTTTATTCAAAATTCTTCTTTCTTTTTTTTAAAAACACACAACGTAGTCATAAAAGCACGAAGTAGCCAATGCGTTTCGTCCTTACGGACTTCTTCAGGGCCAATATGTTCGTATAAAGAATCCTTTTTAGTCTCTAAATAGGAGTTTCCAGAAATCAGTTTGGAACGTGTCAATAACTTCCAAAAGTAGCTTTAATAAAGGTTAAAGTAAATCAGAAATGTTGTGTAAACAGTGATATCTTCTATGGTCAGGCCCAACAGTGTTAATGATGCTGTGTTTTGGATATTCAAAAACTTGTATATCAGCACCTATTCGAGCGGCGTATCGGCATATCAGCGTCACGGTGGCATCTTGCTTACCAAGATTTTTGGAATTATTTCTGTCATGAAATATGTTTGCTAGAGTTGTAAAACTACTACAAAATGAGAAATTTCAGATTCTAATTTACGACCATCCCCTCTGCATCATTGTAGCATGACTATGACATATGACATATTTACAATGTGCTTGTAATGACAATATACACCTAAGTTCTAATCTGCAGTTTGAACAGGTCATATCTTGATGGGAGTTTTGGGTTCCATTTGCAAAGGCAACAGCTTTACAATCTGGTAACGTCAAGTAGAGCAACTATTCCGAATTCCTTCCAGTACTAGAGGTGAATTCATAATGTTCACAATTATTGTTCAAATTATAACTTAAATCAAATAATTCATTGATATTCAGATCCTCTTCCTCTACAAGTCCTAGCATTACCATTAAAAATTCTTAAGCATCCTGCCAAACATTTTGAGAGAACACTACCAATCCCGCACAGTACTCTACCTTTTAGACATTTCTGCAGTTCTGTTGGTGTTAACTTGCCTGTCGTTGGCTCCATACAGACTAGAGCATGAAATGGATGTATACTTTTGACAAAAATTGACTCATAAACATTTGAAACCTAAAAGTTGTTCTGGAATAGGAACTAGTATTGACTTGTTATGCACAGCTCTAGCTGGCATGTTATTATCCTTGAATTTATTGTAAGAATACTTACATATAACTTAGTGTGTTGATAAGACAACGTGTTCCTCTACAAATAAGTACACAGCAAACCATTGCAAGTTATCAATATTTACCTTTCACTTTTTAAATGCAAGTCAACAGTCCGTGTTTAAATCTTGCAGTAAAGGTGTTGACAGCAAATACAAACATACTCTTTTTTTAGAGCACACTGTGTTAAATTTTGCAATCTTCTTCAAAGCTATCAACTATACTACCTATGTCCTGTTCTGCAACTCCTCCTGTTATCAACTCTTCTTTTTCCATAAAGTCTTGTGCTGGACAACAGAAATGAAACTGCCCCTCATCACAAACCTTTTTTATCCCTGCCAAAGTACCAATCAAAAGTGCTCTATTCATTTCTCCTAAACAGAAAGCAGGAATTTTAACATAGTACAACCTCCTAACTAAACTTCGCATTGTTGAGAGGTGTACAGCTTACATCCGAAAAATGATGAGAAATGCTCTGCCACACTATCTTTGATAAACAAGGTACTGAGTGTCCATCCAAATGTTATGCTTTAAAACCTTGCAAGGATCCAATCCTTGTAAAGTACTTATTTTGTGTTTTAAACTTTGGAAATATATGTTTTTCTCAGTGTATCAATGGATTGCTGTCAAATACTACAAATACTACTACAATATAATTTGTATATATGATCTGACTACGTCTTCCCTGTACCTTTTCTGCAATAACTTGTTCTACATTGCTAGACACCATAACCTCTTTCGCTAAAGGAGTGCAATACTTCATTTCATAACATTATCCTCTTTTGTCAATAGCATGACCTAATGTGTTATCCTGCAAATATTTGTTTTCATTATAGAAAGGCTCTGTAGCAGAAGTATGTATCCATTAACCACTAAAAACCTTACAAAAGTTACTTCTATTGACCCTTTGTTTCTTCTGGTTTTGTCTCCTCATGTACCACACTATTTTGTCAAGACTCTTCATTTCATTTATAATCAAAATAAAATGTTTTCTATTTAAATAAAAGGCCTTATCAACCATTCCCTCAACTTGTTCTTTTTATTTCAGTACCTTTTTTCTTCTTCTATACTTTTCATATTTCTCAATACATTTATAGCCACTATACTCCGAAGCATCTTGGCTCTGATTACCGTAAACTTTTTCTGTCTCCTGGTTAAGGAAGGTATGTCCATCATTGGTACATTCTTTCCTGTTTTTGTAATATAGATTTTCTCCAATCTTATTGTTTCTCATAGTTTGGTTTTTATTTACATTATTTTCAAAGATCAGAAGGTGTCCAGATATATCATTAACAAATGACTTTGTCTTTCTTACCAGAAGTTTTTCTTTCACCACTTTGTGCTGCATTTTTCCCCTTTTGTTTGTCAGTTCTGCAGATACTGTGGTTGCTTCTGTTGCTTTTTCCTCCAAACGTTTGCAGACATGTGGAAGAGGTGTGGCGTAGCTGCAGGATGCCTGACTCCAGACCACAGGGTTCATGGTTCAATCCCCGGCTCCGGTGGCAGGTTAGCCCAGCACCATGTGACTCTGGGCAATATCTCCGGAGGTAGCTGTGCGCAGTACAAATGCTGGCATTTATATTCTAATTGTCTGTAGTTTTGTATATATTCTGTAAAAAAAAGCATTTTTTATTTTTTACTCATGCCAACGTACCGACTACTATACTACTGATTTACTCATAATACAAAAAACAGTTTTTATAGTATGTTGCAGTTTTAAATCTACAGATGAACGTAGCTGTATAACTATATGTACTTACTTCAATATACCAAACCCAAAGCAAAACACAAAACGTTATTTATTAGTCAAACTTTTAAAATTATACCACCCTCTCCTACAACACATCTGCACCATAGCTTAGTTCTCACGTATGCACGCTGAAATGAACATCAACCAAAGTGTAGAACTACATACAGTGTCTCAACACTGTAAATCTGAAAACGCAACATAAGAGCTATTTGTGTGACTCTCTGCCACTGGTGTATTTAGTATCTCAGTGCTTTTCTACTTAAATGTATTACATTTAAATTTTGGGAAACGGTGCATATAAAAATTTGCACATGAATCGCTATCAAAACATAAAGTTCACTAATTCCTCCGAGTATATGCAAAGAGTTTGTGACAGGTTGCATATATAGTTCACCAGATGATTCAAAAAGACTACATATTTCTTACTAAAACTTGTAAATATATGTGTTTGTGGTTGAATAAATCAATATTCCCTTGAGGATTGAATGAGTGCATAGGTAGTGCTTATCTGATTCTCTGAGGATACATTCAGTGCCTGAATGATTCCCTGAGTATGTGAGTACTCCATGAGTCACTCTATATCTACATAGTTACCTCCTGCATGTTTGCATGAGTATATCACTACTATCTGGGTATTTGGATGAGTGCATAATTAGTGCCTGAATGATTAGATAAGTGCATGTCTAATGCCTCATTAATTCAATACATGCATTGATAGAGGTTGGATGATTAAATAAGTGCAACTATAGCGCCTGGATGAATGCAGAAGTGCATGCATAGTCCCTAGCTGATTTATAGAGTGCATGGATAGTGCATGCATGATTGTTTAAGTGCATACATAGCACCTAGCAGATTGAATGAGTGCAAGAGTAGTATTTCAGTGACTGGATGAGTACAGCAGCCAATAGGTTTTTCTGTTGAGTGAACAGGTAGTGCCTGGGCTTTTAGCTAAATACATGGGTAGTGCCTAGATAATTGAATGAGTGCATCAGTAGTGCCTCGCTGATTAGAGTGCATGACTGGTATCTGAATGATTGCATGAGTCAATTGTGAGTAGTTCGAGTGATTCCGCGTTGGGCCGTTCTTTGCTGATTACTTTCCTGCAGCTCACGGTTTGGCAGCTTATTAAGGACTGCGCAAACGTCTTTCTATACCCTCCACCTAGGATATTAATCTCCGAGCCTTATTATATTGATCAGAGTTCCTTGACTCAACTTGACTGAACTATTGGAAGACTGACCACTTATTACAATTTGCCCTGACGAAGCTCCTGCTGGAGCGAAACGCGTTGGCTGTCTTGTGCACCTTGAGAAATAAGAAAATAAAAAGAAAATATATTTTTGGAATAAACATTTGGCTCCATTGACTCACTTCAAATTTGGTGCTGCCTCCATTTACTCTTGACATTTTACATCTGGGGTTCCAGTGGGACCCAATCACAGCAGGTCCTGGAGGTTTACAGCACAATTACAAGAAAAACTTTTATGGGACGTCGGAAATCTGAGGTGCTTGCTAGTTGATCCGCTGTGGGACATTTTTCTTTCAATTGTGAAACTTTGACTGTTTGCATTAAATCAAGTGAACAACTGGGGTGATTGTATTAGTGCAACAGTATTGCCTTGGTTATTGAATGAATGCATAAGTACTGGATGGCTGACTGGTTCACTGCAATGGTATTGCCTACATAATTGGATGAATGCATGCGTTGGTCCCCAGTATTTCAATGAGTG
Organism: Lissotriton helveticus; assembly: GCF_964261635.1. Lineage (NCBI taxonomy): Eukaryota > Metazoa > Chordata > Amphibia > Caudata > Salamandridae > Lissotriton > Lissotriton helveticus. The sequence continues at coordinate 643,195,527 of NC_136068.1, forward strand.
TAGAGGTTGTAGGTGGGTATTTGGATGAGTGCATGGTTTGTGCTTGGGTGTTTGATAGACTTCATAGTTACAGCCTTGGTGATTTGTAGAAGTGAATGGGTTGCCTGGGGGATTGGATGAATACATGGGTAGTGCCTGTATAGTGAGCATGGGCGGATCTAACGGATCTCGCGTACGCGAATTTGCGGATTTACGGATTCGCAATCCGCGAAGATACGCGAACTCTCGCGGATTTGCGGATTTTCCCTTTTTTTGTGTTGGCGAGCGTTCGCGCCGATTTTGGGACAATTTCGCAATTGCGAACTTACTTTTCGGCTCGCAACGGCCGCGACTATGTTGTTTCTAGGTCTGGTTTATCATCACAGGTTCACAGCACCCTCTGTTTCACCACTGCCACCCTCTGGGACACCCATGCCACCCTCTGGTACATCCTCACTGCCACCCATTAGGTTTGTTTATCACTGTAGTTTATGGGGGGTGAAAAAAGCAAGCACACCTCCCCTACTTCAACTGCCATGAATTAATTTGGGGTTGATTAATGTGTCAGTTATTTAGAAAGTTCCAGTCTGGCTGGCACCTGCTTCCTTCCTTATCTGTAATTTGCTTTCTGTTGCAGTGAAATTTTTTTTCACAGGACCTTTATGGTCTACTTGTAGCTATTCGATGAGCCTGCTGTTTGGGTCATAGCAGGGTCATAGAATAGTTGCAAACTCTGGAGGGGCCCCTCAGGAAGCACTACAGTGAATGTTACAAATGTTAAGTTTGAACTTTTTCACCTGCTCATTGCTTTCAGTTTAGCAAAAATCGTTTTTTCTGCAATTTCACGCGTTTTTTGGGGCGCGAATCCGTGCGAGATCGATTTCGGAAGCCGCGAATGCTTGCGAATACAATAATTTTTTTTTTGCGACGTGTATGTTCGCGTGATTTTGTGCGTGTTCGCGAGGCGCTTGTAGCTACACGTTTGCCAAGTTACCCTAGCGGTCGTACACGGGCGCGGCCATCTTGTTTGCGTGACGTAATTCCGTTTCCGGCCGCTATGTGTAATCTCGCAAAGTGTGCTGCTCGCTAGTACAATTTCGCACGTGCTCGCGAGGAAAATCTCGCGCGAACTTACCCACGCGGTCGTGAACGGGCGCGGCCATCTTGTTTCTCATTCATTGCTATGGTTCTGGGCATGCTTTCTGTATCCTCTCTGAATCTCTGCCATCCTTTGCTTGTTTGAAGTTTATTTAATCTATTTTACTTATTATCTATCCCTCTATTTTTCTAGCTGTATATTTTTGTGTTTTCTGCTACTTTTAGTTACTTTTAAACTACTTTTTTAAACTCTTTTCTTTTCTTCTTCACTATTCTATTTCTTCTTTATCATTTAACTTTATTTCTGCCCAGACCATGGTAAAGGGAGCCGGGAAGCACCCTGAGAAGGGGAAGGGTCCCGCACCCCGTGCCCGGCTCCCGTGCGGGCGTTTGAGGGGGGAGCAAGTGGTGCCACGGGAGATCTTTAGCGCAGAGGAGGTGGCCGCACTCATCTTCCACGTCCAGCGCCGCCTCCCCAAGACGATCCTGGGAGGCGGCAAGATCGCAACTGGCTATGGCATCCGGGAGCGCCGGAAGCGGTGGGAGAAGGTGTGCCGGGCCATGTATAAGCTCTCTGGGGTCCGGCGCACATATAACCAGGCCACCCACCGCTGGACAGATGTCATGGACCGGGAACGGGACTTGCTGGACGCGCTCGGCGTAGAGGTCCCCGGGCTTGGTGAGTAGTAGTAGCTATTCATCACTACTCTGTTTTATCCGGCTCTGTTATTTGCAAATCTTTGTTCTTTACAAAGAGCAATAATGCTGCCGATTACATTGTAGGTAAATTATATTTCAAAATCTTCTATGCATTTCAGGTGCACTGCTCTCCTTCTCAGTAGCCTTGCTTGCTACTATGCTTATTTGTTTTGTAAATTGTGTTCATTTCATTGGCCTGAGAAATTATGTATGAGTGTAGTGTAAAGATAAGAACTGCGTAATGCTAGACACTAAGGGTCATATTTTCAATTACCGGCGCATCCCTGCAAAGTAGCAGGGATGCGGCAGTAATTGTGTGCCATGCCACCACCACCCATTGGCCCAAAACGTCACAGAAGCCTTACGCATCTGTGCCGTAAAGGCGGCGCATTGCTGGAGTTGCGTGCCAACGATGGCGCAGCTCCAGCAATGCTCTGGGGTTAGGTACCCTATCTCCCCAATGCTGCATCAAGCCGTACGTCGGCTTCAAGCGCGCAGGGTTTGACTCATGCATCATTGTCTTAAAAGTGACTGATTGACATCTTGTAGATTTCCCTCAGCCACTTTTAGGATTCGTTCCTGCGCACGTACACCCTCCCTTGCGCCGGAACGCCCCCTGATGGCGCAGTGCTTTACAACGTGATGCATCGCCCATAATTTTTTTTTTTTAATATATACGCCGCACCAACACCATGGCGAGTCTTTTGTTCTGCCGCTGCGTCACAAAAGTCACGCAACAATGGAGGAAAATGAGCCGCAAGGGACTTTTAAATCAGCCCCAACAGACTGAAGTCCAGTCCTTCCTTTAGACACATGGCTATAAGAAGAAATAGTGGTGGTGGTGGGTGGAATGATAGTTTGAGTATTCACTGATCTGCAAGCAGGATGAACTTTGTCTGTCACTTCGCGTGCTGCGGACTGCTGCCTGCAGTGCCAGGCCTAGGCAAACCTCTTTAGTAGTCTGTTTATTGAGTTACATAGGAACTTTCTAAGTCAACGGTCCGCAAATCAGGCAATACGAATAACGTAGTATACCACATGAGATAGATCCCGTGGAATAGTTGTCTATCTATTTGCTATTTCTCCAAAATATTTTGTTATTGTTCTTTTGAAATGGTTGATTTGGTTGACAAATCTCATCCATGTTTTCTGGTCTTTCTTTCTTTCATGTTGTACATCAGCTCCCCCCAAGGGCAAGAGGACACAGGAGGAGGAGGGTGCTGTTCAGGAGGATGCAGGCCAGGATCGGGCAGGCGAGGGCTCCTTTGCTGGCCCCAGTAAGTTTTAATTGTAATAAAGAGTACCTATTTTTTCCTAGCGTTCCTCATTCGATTTTTTCTAAATCGTCTTTGATCTTCTTGTAGACTGGATATAAATTCTTATCCTGGCTCGAATATGACTCCCTGTGGTATTACTAGATTATTCTTATTAGTCTGTCTGTGTAGCTAACTAAGATTGGACATTTGGCAATTCCATTGGACTCCCATTCTATTCAGCAATAGCTCTATGCACTGTCTCCTTACTGACTAGATAGTGTGGCAGAGTCATTTAGCTCCCGAAGTCACCGATGATTGATCCCCAATGATCTCTAGATTATCGTACGCAGGACAAGAGTGCGGAGTCACAGTCAAGAAGTGTCAGAGGCACTCATGCTTGCAAAAATTCCAAAACCTTTAGCTCATCCACTCTAGTCTGGAGGACCAAAAACCACAGAGTCTATTTAAGTTTAAAAGCTTTATTAAAAGTAAACACATTTATTAAAATCTACTTTGTCATAAAACTATTTAACTGAAAACGGAAAAGTGCTTAGTGCTGACGATTAATTGGACACATTTCTTGTGGTCGAGCCGAGCTCTCACCTGGTTTGAACTTGATCCTGGTCGTGTTCTTAGGAGTCAAGCTTCTGTCTGTTAGGAGAAAAAGTGGTGCGTGTTAAAAATAAAAAGCAAGCATTCATCAGTTGTGCATAAAAGTGCAGCAAGACAACCGCCTTCCCTGGAAAAAGGGACATTTTTACTTTAGAGTAGACAGTCACAAATTATTACATTGTATTCTGTTTTTTTAACATTTCTTTATTACTCCTAGACCAAATATTATATAGTAGTGAGTGGTGTATTCTAACATTCTTAAATGTACTTTGTAGGTGGAACATCTGGTGACGGGGCCAGCGCGGAGGTGGCGGTGTTGGGCGAGGACTCGGAGGACTCTGGGGAGGAGGCGGTGCAAGAGCCGGCGGACGGTCCTGTGGGGGTTCGCACGGTGGTGGCGGGAACAGGTAAGCTATATATTCCTTACTTATTGAGATTGAAGACTGCATAGTGTGCTTTCTGCACGGGTGTATTACAAATCAACCAGGTAGTAACCTCCTCAAAATGTACTTCAACTTAGCTGTGAAGTTTTTGGTGAGAAGAATCCCAATAAGTTCTTAGATGAACGTGATGGATGGGATGAACGAAAAGCGAAAGAAGGGTGTAAGTAAGTGGGACGCGAAATTGTATGATGGCTGGCAAAGAAGAACGATATGTGTTTGCTTGGCCCCCGAGGTGGCTGGGAAGGAAAGAATATGGTATGGTGCATGGCTGGGTCAATGATGAAGCAAGGATGGGTGGAAGGACATCAGCCTGGGTGGGTGAAACAGAAACTGTATGTGTGCGTATACTTTGAATGAATGGATGCCTGGAGCATGGTATTCTCTGACTCTTAGATAGCACATGTGTATCTAGAGAGAGTAGATGGTCGCTGGATGAACTAAGTGTTACCTTGAAGAGCATGTACCACCGCACCCGCACGTCCGTTTCAGTGTAGGGAAGGCAAGGAAAAGAAATTGTAAATGTGTCCAATACTACCATGAATAGTAGCAGTACTTTGTATTGCAACTGCAAGCACAGCATATATCTGGTTATTACGGTGGACACTCCGTACCTCTCTTAATAACTTTAGTTTAGTTGTAGTACGTCATTCATGTGTGGGTGTATCACTGTTCACTCAATATTAAGCAAAGCACCTAAAGTCATCCCATATGTCATCAAATACGTCCCATGTGAAGTGATAGATAATCAAATTATTTAGCTTCTTCATTTTCCTTTTCTAGTACTCATTTGCACTGTAGGGTGAAAGGTAAATTAATTAAGCAGTAGCCCTTGTAACAGAGTATTCTCAGTGCCACCCGTAATAGAAAAGTAATAGCTTCACCACCTGCATGTACTGGACCGGTACAGTAACGCAAGTCTGTCTCACTCATCATGGTGTGCAACTGTTTTTCTCGGGTGCAAGTTCACTGTGCTGCCATTCTGCCGGCTTGCATAAGATAACGTACCAATTTTCCTAAACAAGAGAGAAGAAGAAGAATAAGACTGGTGTACTGTCATAGTCGACTGTAATGGAAGTCCATAGTGGTCGTAGAATTTGTTCATTAAACTACCACTAATGTTAGAGCAAGGATGCAGAAGTGGGAGGTTACATAGATACTGTCCTCAATAGTTATGTACTGTGCTTTCAATTAGCTACTTGTACTGTGACCCAACTTTCGGCTCAATCACTTTGTGTTATTAATGCTAAGGAGCATTGGTTACAGACTATGTCTTTCTTTCTTCATATAGTTGCTCCTTCCAAATCAACATCACGGAGGGAGCAGGCTCGAATGGCCCGGCAACGGAGGCTGGATGCCACTGTCGCCGAATATCGGCGGCTGGTGGCCCTGGAGGAGGAGGAGGACACGCAGTCGACCGGTGCAACAACAACATCCTCGACTGGGACAGCTGCATCCTCCTCCGTGACCCCACGGGACGCCAGCATGCGCCGTGCTCCAGCGGGACCGAGCCGGGCTAACAAAGCCAACCGCCACCGCCAAGCAACAGAAAGACCAGCTGCCCCCCACAGGAGCTGCAAGGCACGCCAACGCCGCCTAGGAGTCCGAATGTCCTACCTGGAGCAGGAGGTCCAGAACTATAAGAACTTGGCGGAGGGCCTCCGCTTCGAGCTTGCCACCCTCCGCAAGGAGTATGATGCCCATGCCGCAAAATGCACCAGCACCCTCCAGTAGTGGAGTGTCCCTTGCCCTTTTTTTATAGACTTTTGGGGGGTGGGATTTGGGAGTTGGGATCGTTTTGGGACTTTTCAAAGACAATCGTTGGGGTTAGGGTGGGTCTTGAGGGAGATTATTTTGTTAGGGCTACATAAATATACATTTTTAAACTTTATCTGACCATACCTGTTTTTTACTGCTTTTCAGTCTGGTGGGTGGGGGACGGGGGTGTAACAGTAAGTTTGTTTTCCTGAACAGTCGTAGGACTTTAGTAGTACTACCGTCAATCTCTCGTCTAGTCCTAAATAATACTCCATTATACTACCTCCCACCAAACGCTTATCTTACCTGTAATTTGTGTTAGAAATTAGGGCTAGGCCCAGGGCTGGCTCCACGTGAAATGGGGATTAACGTTGGCAATCCTGGGCGGGTGAAATTTCCTCATTGCGGTGGTACTAGTGGTGTGACACAGTGGCAGTTGCATGCCTATGGAAAAAAAGAAAACGAAACCTGGTTTGTCCTTACTGTAGCATTACAACGGTTACGGTACGATCGAGAATATAGCAGGTGAGACAGTACACTAGAACAGTGCCATAATGTAGCCTAACAAATGGTAAAGTATTTGCTTGCAAGTATAACTAGTACTTGTGTTGAATTTATTTGTCATTGGCTCCTACTACTAGAAGATATAGTACTGAAGCTGAGTAAGTCTAGAAGATATCCTCGTATTCCTTCACCAGCCTGTTGCTATGACCTTATCCTCCCCAGCAAGTGTGTGGAATTATTGATGTCATTTTAGTCAGACATCAAGCAAAACAACATAGCCCGGGGGAAGAGGGTTAGGGTTTGGAAAATGGATGGGAATGGGGGTTTCTTTTTGGGTAGGTTTTGTTGAGAGAAAAAAAAAAAAGCACAGCCTGGACAAACAATAATTGAAGATAAAGAAATCTTTGGGTACAAACTAAAGCTAAGCACATGCAGTCACACTCATAGAAGAAAACAATGGATACTGTATCTGTATTCTGTATGTTGTTGGAGTTGTCCTGTTGAATTTGGTAAGTAAGTTGCATGCAGCAAACAATTCCTCTTATTAGCGGCACTCCTCCATTCCAGCTGACGCTTCGTCCATCAATGTTGGTGACCACTGACAGAAGACACCCTGTCCACTGCCTGCCTGGCGGATGTTGACTGAAACCCGGCCTGTAATTATTGAACGGAAAACAGGAAGTGCTATTACAATACCACTGATAAATAAATAAAAGGTATGCACGCTGTGTGGTGCAAAAAGTCACACTTTGATTTCCCTAATAGACAGTAGAATATTTTAGAAATTGCGTGCTCTGTCTGAGTCACCTTTTTAAGGATAAATAAGTATGGCCAAAATATTATAGCGGATCTTTCCCCTCAAGGTAGGTGTACTGTAAACTGTGTTTTAGAACAAAATTTGACCTTCCCAGCAATGCTCCCACCAAGACCCTTACTAAAGCCAGTCGCAAAAATGTAGTACTTTGAAAGTAACAGTAGGCCCAAATACAGACCGTGGATTGTATTCAAACCACTTGCAAGCAAGCAAAAGTATCCATAGCCAGCATCGCTCCAACAGTGCTCTAAAACCCCAGAACTGCGTTGCAATAGAACACCCCGAAACACATGCAATCCTGCTGCTAGGGCTAACCCTAACGAACCCTAACTTACAAAAAGTGCCAAAACTGGTGTTTCCTTATGGATTTTGTCCAAAACACTTCTATCCGGTATTAGACCTTCCCAGGAATGCCCCAGGCAAGACCCGCCAACCCACCTGCAAAAAACCACGCGACAACACCCCCAAACAGCGAAAAAGCTAAATCTCATACTTACAATATCTCTCGGCCTTCGGTCCAAACGCGCTGTGCAGCTAGGTCATCATCAATCATCATAACTCCTGTTTTCCACCACGGATTTCCTGAAAAGCAAATGCAATCAAGATTAGACTGTCGCAGCAGTGCTTCGACAGAGACCCCGGCCGCAACCCACCCACGAACAGCAGGAAGCCCCCCAAAACGCTACATTGAGCAAGATGTCAGAAGAAATAGCAAAAAAAAGGCTTTTCCTTAAGGATTTTGTCCAAAACACTTCTATCCGGCATTAGACCTTCCCAGGAATGCCCCAGCCAAGACCCGCCAACCCACCCGCTAAAAACCACGCGACAACACCCCCAAACAGCGAAAAAGCTAAATCTCATACTTACAATATCTCTCGGCCTTCGGTCCAAACGCGCTGTGCAGCTAGGTCATCATCAATCATCATAACTCCTGTTTTCCACCACGGATTTCCTGAAAAGCAAATGCAATCAAGATTAGACTGTCGCAGCAGTGCTCCCAGACCCCAAAACTCACGCACAAACACCCGGAACCCCGCCAAAGAGCACCTCAAAGGCAAGCAAGTCAGCAAAAACGGCAAGAAATTTCCACCTCATATTGGGTCCAAAACACTTTTATCCATTATTAGAGCTTCACAGCAATGGGCCCAAATCCGTCAACTCACCCGCAAAGAAGTAGAACACCCCCACAAGTGCTGAGTCTTTCTTCATTGGGCGTAATCCAGCACTCTGCTTTGAGGGAAATCGCAGTCTGGAGGAGGAGGATAGAGGAGCATGTTCTTCAGAACTTGTGAACCTGAGGAATGTAGACTGCGGCACCTTCAAATCAATAAGCAAACAAGTGAAGACAGTTCTGCTGATGGTCTTGTTTTTGGGATTAGGTGATTAAAGTTTGAATTAAATTAACTGTGCAAAACAAAGAAAGAGAGACACACAGGAATAAAAGTGAATAAGGACGAAAAAGAAAGTTATTGATTCATTGTCTCATTTTCAGGGCTCGGTGTCAGGGAATAAGAAGAAGATTTCGTCATCATACTCTGCGAATTCAGGCAGGATGAGGTCAGTGTCCCCTCATCTACGTTGCCTTCCTCCTCGTCTTCATGCGGCGTGCTTTCTCGTACTTTGTAATCTGGTGGTATGAGGTGCTGATTCATCTTGATCATTGTCAGCCGCTCCACATTTTTGGGCGAGAGGTGGCTCCGTTTGGGAGTTACAATGCCACCAGCAGCACTGAAAACACGTTCAGAAGACACACTTGCGAGTGGGCAAGACAAATAGTTTATAGCCAGGTTGGAGAGCTGTGGCCACAATTGTTTTGTGCCATGCCAATACTGCAATGGCTCATCATTAAGAAAGACCTCTGTTGAGTCATTCAGATAGTCCTGCACCATCGACTCAAGGTCATCAACGGTTCCTCCACTTTGCTTACTTTTTGCCGTGCCTGTGACATTTTTTCGAGAACCATACCCCATCAAACTTAGCCAATCCTCCTCCGCAGCCACTGTTAGTGTTGTCATTGTGTGTGGTGCAGATGATCCACTTGCCGGTGTCTTTAACAGCTGAGAGGTCACTTGTGCCCCAGCCACAGGTGCAGAAGTGGATTCTTGTGACTGGGGATGGCCTGCTGATGCTGATGTACTGTCTTCTCCTTCAATAACCTGCCGTTCTTTTTCAAACCTCTTGGCTGACCAGGCTAACCAATGTTTGTACTTTTGAACATCTGCATCAGCAAAAGGAAAGAATGCTTCGCCTGCCAGCGCCTTTTTGTAGCGTGGATCCAGAATAGTAGCACAAATGTAATGCTGTTCTGACTTGATCTTTTGAAGACGTTCATCACCACGTAGGCGCTCTAATAATTTCTCAGACAAAATAAAATGGTCTTTTTTTTTTTCATCTTTTTCAAACTCAGAAGACACCGCCATCAGTTGGTGCTCCAGCATGCACAACAATGGGATAGCTTTTCCCAAATTACAGTCCTCCTGGCTGACTGCACGCGTGAAGAACTCAAAAGGACGAAGCATGTCTGTCAGGCTTTTAACTATGTCCCATTACGCCGCACCCATCCGCATGTCCTCCTTCTGAGATGTACCCTCTGTGAAGAAATAGTGATCGAGTACCGTATACTGCTCATACAGACGCTCAAGCATGTAGAAGGTTGAGTTCCAACGTGTTGCCACCTCCTGGATGAGTGCTTTCACTGGTATTCGACTTTGAAGTAGCAGCCTCCTCAGATGCTTCCGGGCCTTAAAAGAATGGCTGAAATGGTTGCACATTTTGCGGCAGGTGGCCATTACCGCGAACGCTGCACTGTCTCTATCACTCAAGAATTTTTGAACTACCAGGTTGATACAGTGCGCCAAACACGGCACTCTAAAATAGCGACCCAGCGACATGGCCTTAACTACATTGGCGCCATTATCCGTGGAAACATAACCAATCTGGCGTTTTTTTGGGGATAGCATTTTCAAGACCTTTTTGTCAAACTCCTCCAAAATGTTTTCGGATGTGTGACTTTTCTCCAAGGCAAACATGGCTAGTGTTGCATGTTTCCGAGCAGCTTTGAAAACTTTGTCCGGGTCAACACCTGCGTTTAGCTTTGCTTTAACACCTGAAAAAAAGACCCAGTGTGCAGTGATGCACATGTAATCAGCGCCTGCGCCACTGGTCCACATGTCTGTTGTCAGATGTATTGTGTGAACAGCACTCTTCTGCAAAGCTGCCCCAATCGCCTCCAGCACATCTTCATGTAGTGCTGGAACCGCAACTCTGGCAAAATAGAACCGGCTAGGAACCTTCCATTTAGGGCAGAGCGTTGCCACTAATTCTAGAAAACCTACCGCTTCTACAAAAGAAAAAGGGAGAAGGTCCACAGCTAGCATTTTAGCCAGCTTAGTGTTATACAGACGCGTCAGTGGGTGGTTGCGTTCATATGGCACGTCTGAAGTAAGCATTGTTCTAATGTTGCCCTGGACCAAGCATTTACGGGCTGATAATGACTTCGTTGACCCAATTTTGCTCGCTGGTGAACTTTTGTGCGTTGGTGTCTCACTCGCTCCAACACTCTTAGTGTGCCTCACATTGGGTGTGCTGCTGACAGGGGTACTGGGTATAAGGGAAGTGTTTGACACGTCTTCTTCCTCCTCGTCATCATCAGATGCAACATCAACGTTTCCTTGAATTCGGCCTTTCTTGATCGCATCTAGGTGCGCAAACCATTGGACAGTGTGCTGTCTCCTAAGATGACCTCTCTGGCCTCCGGTACCATAGTTGGTACCTGGCTTACCACGACTAACTGCAAGCTTACAAAGGGTACAAATGGCAAACTTTGGATTTTTTTGACAAACAGTAAAGAAGTCCCAAACTGGGGACTTGAAGTGTCTGTGGGACCTGGAGGAGGCGGCGATACTGGTGGTGGTGGTCATGAAGCTAATGCCAGATGAAGTGGAGGATCTGGATTGCCCAACTTTTGTACGTTGTGTACTTTCACCGCCACTAATTAAGGTCGAGGTGGATGGAGGTCTCTTCTTGCCAGAAAGAAATATGGAAGCGGGACGAGTTGGTGTACTACTTAACTCCAATGATTGTGGTGTTTCCACTGCCTCCTCATCGACAACATCATCATCATCACGCTCAGCAGCTCTTCGGGCTAGGGTCAAAATGTCTGTTTGCTGCATGCCCGCTGGGGCTGCAGTGACCTTTACGATGACTGGGTCGTCGTTGGCAGAGTCTTCATCAGCAGCAGTATCCGCCACTTCTTGTTGAGCCTCATCACACTCCATAACTCTGAGACTTTGGACGAGCTTCCTTTTACGCTTAACTACCTTTGTCGGATCATGGTGTGCCTCACTCTCAGACGGCAGTGGTGCTGGTTCCCAAGTTTGATCCGTATCATCAGAAGGAGGTGTGCTTGAAGAAGATGTAGACACCACCCTTGATCTCTTCCTTGCTAGGGGTGTGGAAGACAATGAAGGATCATTAGGAGGAGTGGCTTCCTCAAATGATACCTCGCCTTGATTGTCGATTTCCTGATGTGCCCCTACTTCGGGAGGAACAACTATTGTGGGCACTTGTGACCCTCCATGCACCTCTGCTTGCGCATCTCCTTGCGCTGCCTCTCCTTCCACATGTACTTGGGCTTGTACTTGCACATGTGATTGTTGTTGCGGCTGTGGTTGTTCAACATTCGTCAGATGAGCTACAAAAACCTGTGTTGATTGAGGGACATTGCTGCTGCTTTCTTGCGATGAGCCAACATCACTGGTCGATGGTGATTGAAGAACTATACTGGCTGCCTCTGCAGCACTCAAGGGCTTGGACTTAAGTTGGCGTGGTGGTGGTGGTGGCACTGAGCCCAATGGAGCGGGGGTGCTGCTGCCAGCTTGGTCCCCAGCAGATCCCGCTGCTGCTGCAGGCATACATTTTTTTTTACTCCCAAAAAAAGGGGCGGGTGGCACACCAGTCTCCTTGGTAACTTGCTTCTTCTGCTCCTTACTGGCACCTTTCTTGCTAGAGGAGCTACGGGTTACTTTTTTTGGGGCCATCTTCTTCAGAGCAGGTCAGAACAGCAGGCAGCAGTTGCACGAGTTGCAGAGTTGTCTGTGTCCAGACGTGACGTCGCGTGACGTTATACTGGACACACACACCGCTGCAGGACTTCTTCCTGGCACTGGTGGTTCTCTTGAGTCTTGTGCACCTAAAAGCAATGGAAGACAGAGGAACATCAGTTCAGTTATACACCCCAAAAATTCGACAAAACACAGAAAAATGAGCACAATCCCATGCCATCCATGATGTTTATATTGAAGACACCCCACAGAAAGACTAGGGCCATGCAAGTATGCAACACTCACTACCCCTGGGCATAATGGATGAAAAGTAGGCAAAATAAGTGCAGGCCTCAGACACTGCCTCTCTTCAAAATGGCCCCTTACACCCCAAGCACATGTTGCCTGTACCAGCCAGGACTCAAGATGGCCACCACCACCACCCACATGGCCACAGTCCACATCAACAGTATACCCCCAAAAAACAGAAAACCAGCCAGAAATCACCACAATCCAATGCCATCCATGATGTTTACATTAAAGAGAGTGAGACCACACTTCAGGCACACTCAGTCCATGCACCACTACCCCTCGGCAAAAGACCCCACCAGCAGCCCCAAAAAAACGACAAAAAATAATAAAATCAGCACAATCCCAGCCCATCCATGGCCTCAATGGTGTTTAAATTCAAGAAGACACCCCTCAGAAACACTAGGCCCATGCAAGTATGCAACACTCACTACCCCTGGGCATAATGGATGAAAAGTAGGCAAAATAAGTGCAGGCCTCAGACACTGCCTCTCTTCAAAATGGCCCCTTACACCCCAAGCACATGTTGCCTGTACCAGCCAGGACTCAAGATGGCCACCACCACCACCCACATGGCCACAGTCCACATCAACAGTACACCCCCAAAAAACAGAAAACCAGCCAGAAATCACCACAATCCAATGCCATCCATGATGTTTACATTAAAGAGAGTGAGACCACACTACAGGCACACTCAGTCCATGCACCACTACCCCTTGGCAAAAGGCCCCACCAGCAGCCCCAAAAAAACGACAAAAAACAATAAAATCAGCACAATCCCAGCCCATCCATGGCCTCAATGGTGTTTAAATTCAAGAAGACACCCCTCAGAAACACTAGGCCCATGCAAGTATGCAACACTCACTACCCCTGGGCATAATGGATGAAAAGTAGGCAAAATAAGTGCAGGCCTCAGACACTGCCTCTCTTCAAAATGGCCCCTTACACCCCAAGCACATGTTGCCTGTACCAGCCAGGACTCAAGATGGCCACCACCACCACCCACATGGCCACAGTCCACATCAACAGTACACCCCCAAAAAACGGAAAACCAGCCAGAAATCACCACAATCCAATGCCATCCATGATGTTTACATTAAAGAGAGTGAGACCACACTACAGGCACACTCAGTCCATGCACCACTACCCCTTGGCAAAAGGCCCCACCGGCAGCCCCCAAAAAACGACAAAAAACAATAAAATCAGCACAATCCCAGCCCATCCATGGCCTCAATGGTGTTTAAATTCAAGAAGACACCCCTCAGAAACACTAGGCCCATGCAACACTCACTACCCCTGGGCATAATGGATGAAAAGTAGGCAAAATAAGTGCAGGCCTCAGACACTGCCTCTCTTCAAAATGGCCCCTTACACCCCAAGCACATGTTGCCTGTACCAGCCAGGACTCAAGATGGCCACCACCACCCACATGGCCACAGTCCACATCAACAGTACACCCCCAAAAAACAGAAAACAAGCCAGAAATCACCACAATCCAATGCCATCCATGATGTTTACATTAAAGAGAGTGAGACCACACTACAGGCACACTCAGTCCATGCACCACTACACCTTGGCAAAAGGCCCCACCAGCAGCCCCTAAAAAACGACCAAAAACAATAAAATCAGCACAATCCCAGCCCATCCATGGCCTCAATAGTGTTTAAATTCAACAAAACAGTTGTATCATGCACCCCTAACCAACCCTGGTCCTACTGGATACTGTGGCTACCAACAATATAATTTATTTAATGTTCTGAAAAAGTTCCAAAATTGTACGTGCAGCAACTGTAATGCCCCAAACAAACTTACTTGTGAAAGTTGATTTCTAATCCAAAAGTGATCCAAAGACAGTCAAAAAGGCCTCAAATCCAAATATCCAGCAGCACCCACAAAAAGTAATCCTTCCAGCTCCATATCCAAATGAAAGTGACCAGGAGATGGACAAAGCACTGGGAGGAGCCTGCTGGACAGGAACAGGAAGTTGGAGACTGTGGGGCACTTCCTTCCTCCCCCCCAAAAAATGGACTCCTTGCAAAAAAAAAGGCCATGCAAATGTCAACCTGAGGAGTGATTCTGATAAAAATCATAATTTTCTGGAGGTTTATCCTGTTTGCTGGTGATTTTCTTGTGCAGAATTGCAAAATCTCTATTTCGCGAGTGCGAGATTGTTCCTTTCCGCCGCAACTACGTGTTCGCAATTGCGAACTCTCGCGAGGTATGCTGTGCAAGGTGGCAAGCCGCGATTACGTATTCGCGGACGCCAAACTCCCGCGGGATCACGCAGCAAGATCCAAAATGGCGCGGCACTCGCTAAATATGATCGAGAAAAACAACTCGGCAAACGCTTAATGACGGAAAGTGAACGCCGTGCACCACGCCGCGCGCCGCAACCAAGCAAAAAATCCGGATTCACGGATTTTCGACAAATTCGCGAGAGTTCGCGTATTGCGAATTTGCCGAAAATCCGAAAAATCCGCGATCGGAGCGGATTTTACGCCCATGCTCACTGCATAGTTCAATTACTACATAATTAGTGCACACATGATTGTAGGAGTGTTTATAGAGTTCCTGTGTAATTAAATAAGTGTGTAGACAGTGCATGAGTGGTTCGATGAATGCTTCAGTAGTGGCTGACTGATTGGATGACTGCCTGATGAGTGACTGGCTTACTGTGAAAGTTCCTCCATTATTGTTAGATACATAACAGTTGTGAATATAACTATGAATCATTGTTTAGGTCCTCCTGTCACTATGAAACTACCTGTTTTAGTGTATCTGTCCTTTTCTACTGAGCTATGTGTAAGTGAAGTCTAGATATCACACTTGATATATAATTGGATACATGGTTCTCTAGGAGCATACTTTGCTCTGTTAGTCAGTGTGCACACGCATCGGTACATTTCGAAAACCGATAAACATTTCTCACTTTTTCTAAGCACTAAACCTTTTCTTAATGTCATGCCTACATTATTTTACAAATATGTCTTGCATCTTTAAAACATATGTTAAGCATTTTTCAAGGAAAAGTTACGCACCAAGTGCAGCTAGCACAAGAACTCTCAAGAGATGTTTTGTACTATTAACTTTCTAAATTTTAAACAAAGCATAATTAAAGAAATGCACCACCCTCATCATATGGGAAACATCCTTTACAACGCACCTTTTACCACGCAGAGCCTTTACGAAGCAACTTTTACAACGCAAACCATTACAACGCATTGCGCTGGGGGGGCGCTCTAGGATAGGGAATAGGTTTAATTTACTGGCCAACACCTTCCCTACTATCCACGGGGACTGGAGTTGGAATAGTAAATTAAACTATTCACTATCCAGCGCCCCAAAGCACTATGCGTTGTAATGGTATGCGTTGTAAAAACCGCGTTGTAAAAGCATGCGATGTAAAAGCATGCGTTGTAATGTCATACATCCTCATCATATACATGACATTTTCAACAGCAATAAAGAACATAGATCACCATGTAAACATATATGTGATTTCATGATAGATATACACCTTCGGGTCATCTTTTTAAAAAATATATAGTTCCTTAAATCTCTAAGTAAACTCAAGAGTCTCATCGTGCATATAACTAGTTGCAACCAGAAAAAACACATCGCACCATCTATGCATATGTAAACCGGTCATATAAGTTTAAAACTACATTGACAAACATTTCCTAGTACATACCTAACAAGTATTACTAGTTTATAATTCATATACAGGCACAGCACATTTTTAGTCATGACTACACTACTCCTGTTTAATAATGTGACTAAAAGTACTAGTACTAAAAGTTCCCAGAATACAAATAACACAGATCTGTCTGTTCTGCACATCATGTTTAGAAATTTAAAACATTGTCATTTTTAAAGGCATTGCTCATGGTAAGTTTTAAAAGTACTAACATCTTAAACAATTACCCTCTGCCAGATACAGTTCATCTTATATACTTGTTTCACATCACTGTGGTACTCTTTTTTATCACATTCCCATATACATCTTCATTTGTAATGTGCATTGTTTAAGTAATAAAAAAGATATATACATACTAGTGAATTGAGTTTGTAGACTATATTGCTGTTTTAGCTCTTTCTGGATAGTTTTGACAATGTTAATTTTTTAAAAATAAGCGCAAGAATGGTACACCACTCTAATAGAAAGTAACTATAAAATGGCAACATCTTGAACTTTGCACTCTATGATCATAAGAAAGGCAGCAAATTAAATCATGTCTTTCATTTTAGACTACTGAATCCCCACTTGTGAATGTTTAGCATCGTTTAACCCTTTCACTTTCTTTCAAATGCTGCACAAAGGTTTATTAAATAGTCTTGAGTTGGAAATGAAAGTTTTCTAATATTTAAATTGTGTCATAACTCCTTAATTTTTAAAAGAAACAACTGTCTCTTTAGCACCTTTCCCTCAATACACCATTAGCTCAGTGTACCCAGAAACCCAGTAGGACCAGTAAGGCTTACGTTCACAGCACATTCTAGTGGAAACCTGCTACTTCAAAAAGAGTTACAGCAGATGTGGTTTACTCCACAGATTCAAAAGCATATACATGTCTGTACTGCATTTCTTTTTTTAAACAACAGCCAATAATATAACTTCTAAATATTGTATCCAACACACTACCTCGTTTTATTCACTTACATGCTGACCCCAGCATGGTAGGATTACATGTGCATATCTTTATATGTATGTGTGTCACAAACAGTGTTTTTTGCAACATTTAATTATACTCAACAATTACGTTTTGGAATATTTCCCCACCGCATAGATGTTCATAGACACTTTAAGGATAAGAGGAATAGCACAGGAGCTGCTACACCTATGTCTATAAGGGCATGTATAACTCCATTAATATCGCTTTAACATAGTGTATCACTGTTTTAGTGGAATCTGTGGCTGCATGCATCACTGTATCAGTGAGTCTTTCATTCACTGTTTCTGTAGTTCAGTGGACCTGTGAGAATGTGCATCAGCCTATCAGTAGTTTTGTAACAAATTGCATGACTCTCTCAGTGTATCTATGAGTGGGTGCATCTGTGTCTCAATGGGCCCATGATTTATTGCAACAGTCTCTCACTCAATCCGTGAGTTGGTGCATGAGTGCCTTTGTGCATTTATAAATACGTATATAACTGTCTGACTGGATCTGTGAGTAGATGCATGAGTATCTAAGTGGGTGTCTGAGTGGGTGAGTGAGTGGGTGCATGAGTGTCTGAGTGGGTCTGTGAGGGAGTCCATGAGTCTCTCAGTGGGTCTATGACTGGGAATGTGAGTGTCTTTGTGGTTCAGTGAGGTGGTTTGTGGGTCTGTGAGTGGGTGCATAAGTCTCTGATGGAATCAGTGACTGGGTACCTAAGTCTCTGAGTGGGTCTGTGAGTGTGTGTGTGTGACTGCACGGGTGTGCGAGTATCTGAATGGGTTTGTGAGTGGGTGTATGAGTGTTTGAGAGGATCTGTGAGTGGGTGTCTCAATGGGTTGGTCAGTGGGTCTGTGAGTGTCTCAATGGGTCTGTGACTACATACATGAGTGGTTAAGTAAGTGGTTGTGCAAATCTCTAAATGGGTCTGTACATGAGAATGTGACTCTACGAGTGAGTCTCAAAGTGAGTGCATGAGTATCTTAGTGGGTCTGTGAGTGAGTGCATGAGCGCTTAAGTGGGCCTGTGAGTGGGTGTAAGAGTTTCTAAGTGGGTATGAGACTGTGTGCATGAGTCTATGAATGGGTCTTAAAGAAGGTATGTGACTCGCTGAGTGGGTCTGTACATGGGATATCATTCTCCAAGTTAATCTGTAATTGGGTGCATGGGTAGCTGATTGTATATGTGAGCTGGTGTATGAGTATCTGAGTGGGTATGTGACTGAATGTAATAGTGTGTGAGTGGGTATGTGAATGTGTAAACAAGTGTCTAAGTGAGTTTGTGAACACATACATGAGTCTGTGATATTGACCGGCGAGTGTGTACAAATATTTATAAATATATATATATTCACTGAAAAAACCATAGGTTATAGACCATATATAGTTAGGAAATAGCATTTAGAAAACCTTATTTTACTCACACAAAACCATTGAAATTCCATATATAGTTAGTTGCACTAACTATATATCGCGCACCTGCAATCCACTGCTGATGATGTCACATATTACATCATTCATGACATGGTCAGTGACATCACTGATGACATCACTGATGACATCTCAAATGACATCACTGATGACATCACTGATGACATCTCATTTGACATTACTGATCACATCACTGATGACATCATTCATGTGATGATACAATGAACCTCTTCAGACTCTAATATAACCTTAGATACACTCAGTGTAAACAGACACTCACAGACTGTCACTCATCCATGGAGTTACTCACACACCTAGTCAGTCTTGCAAAGAATCAATCACACCTCGATTTCCTCAACTATATAGTTATACACACCTTACTTATTGGAACATATAATAACACATATTTACTCTGTTATACAATCCCTGATACAAGTTCACAATAATCCATACAGCCACTCACACATTCACTGGCTCTTATGCACAGTTATTTATATATGTCAACTATCACATGTACTGTGTTTTACATATGTACTTACTTTGACATGTAGCACTGAGATATCCATTCACTCACCAATACACTCATGCACACAGTCAACCGCCCATACAGATGTTTCCACATGCACTTTTGAACCCATACATCTAGTGAATCAACTGCTCACACATCTATGCACAGAGTCATACACCTCCCAGACACCCACACACACACTCAGTCTCCCATACAAATACTTGGGCAACTAATCAATAACCCATATAGTTAGTCATATAGCTAATGATCAACACATGCATCAGATTACAAAACAACAGACACAATGATGCACAATTTAAAACAGTTTAGTCACTAACCCATGCACTCAGTGAGACACATTTAATCACTCACTTATACAGTCAGTCATGCACCTACTAAATCCTTCATCCAGACACTTATACATCCACTCATTCTTCAATATGTAAGACATATTTTAACTTTACAGAAGCATACAGTCACTGGATGTTGTCATCAGTGATGTCATCAGTGATGTCATTTGAGATGTCATCAGTGATGTCATCAGTGATGTCACTGACCATGTCATGAATGATGTAATATGTGACATCATCAGCAGTGGATTGCAGGTGCGCGATATATAGTTAGTGCAACTAACTATATATGGAATTTCAATGGTTTTGTGTGAGTAAAATAAGGTTTTCTAAATGCTATTTCCTAACTATATATGGTCTATAACCTATGGTTTTTTCAGTGAATTTTCAAGGTTTTGTAAATGCTAATTCCTAACTATATATGGTCTATAACCTATGGTTTTTTCTGTGAATTTCATTGGTTTTTTAACAGCTAATATCTGTAGCTGTAAAATGTATTCTTCTTTAAATCCAAAAATATATTTTATATGTTTATGAATATTTTTTTTTTTAAATATTTTTTTTTCTTCGTTCCCGCTTCGCGAATCAGGAAGCTTCCCGTTAGCTGACCTTGATGCCGCGAAATAGACCGCGAGCCGGTAAACGTTTCTTTACCGCAAGTGCCGCGTTAGAAAACAACATCGTGACGCCTCCCGTCCGCATGACGTTCCACGTTGTCGCTTGATACGTCATATGACGTGCTACGTTAGCGAACTGGTACGCGAAGCGAGTGCCAAAGCGCAGGTTTCTGGAAGCAAACAGGGAGGCCCTGCAAAGCGCTTAACGTAAACACAGCAAGTCATGTGACTTGGTAATAACACTTTTCATTGGTTCATTTCACTTTTGGTTTCCTAATGATGTAAGACTAGGTCATATAATCTAAAATGAACACTTTTGATTGGTTGAGAACTCTTGTTTTTCCCAAATGATGAAAATCCCTCCTTCTTTCCTCACTCTGACTTTCATCATTGTGAGAGAAAGACCCTTTGTGATCACTGAGCAATGGCTTCTTTAGTAGCTTCAGCTGGTGCTTCCCCACCACCTCCACCACATCCAAGGAAGAGTGGACCACCTGCTCAAGTTGTAATTCAACAAGAAGAAGAAGAAGAGGAACAGGAGGACGAGCACGAAGAGAGGCAGTTTTTGCCTGAGCAGCCCAAGACGTCTCACCGGAAAGAAAACTTCATTTGGCAATTTTTTAAAATTCCCAAAGGTCAGAAAAAAGTAAATGCAAGATACGTAACTTGCCTTATATGTCAAGATAGACTGTCCAGAGGGACCGACAAAAAATACAGTTTCGGAAACTACACAATGCATCGCCATATGACTAGGTGGCATCCTAACAACTACAGTGCTGCACAGTTTCGGAACGACCTAGATAATCTCCCTATTATGGCCAGAAGATCTGTTGTACCGGAAGTAACGGGACCAGAGGGCAGGGAGATGGTGCCAAATATACAAATGAGATTTGGTGAAGTAAAACACACCTGCGTATTTTGCGATGGATTCATTTCCTACGGAGAAAGAAGCATCACTCTGATCAACAGAGCTATTGACTATCATATGCAAGTTTGTCCGAAACGCCCAAAATAATAAATACTTCTTTTTTTTGTTTTGTTGCTCCTGTTGAGCCCTTTACAATGAATCGTTTTCATTGCCCCCTCCAAGAAAAACCCCAAAAAATATAAAACTGTTCCGAAAAATTCAAAAACAGTAAAAAAATGTTCAGAAAAATAAAAAAAAAAGTTCTTTTCAGAACTACCTCCCCGTTATTAAAAAATTGGTACAATATTTGGAACTGTGCCAACCTCTATTTCTCTTAGTTCGCTTCCTAGTTCGCTCGCTGGTACGCGAACTGGAAGCGAACCAAAAACAGTAAGTATAAGGGAAGGAAACACACACTTATGTTAAAAGAAAGACAGCTATAGGGGAGTAAACTAGAGATACTATTACCCATAATCCACTACTGATGATGTCACATATTACATCATTCATGACATGCTCAGTGACATCATCAGCAGAGGATTGCGGGTTTTTTGGCAACATGCCTTATCCACGGTTTAATAACGCTGCCTTTTGCTTTATATAAGTTTTCAAAATGTATGAAATATATACCAATAGGTCTTTATGAACCTTTAGGTAGTGCTTTTGTTCATGAGGTCTGGTCGCTTCCATACACATACAGATGTTTCAAAGATGATCAAGAAGTTTATCTGAATGGAGAGGAATGCACTGAGACGCCAGATCATTCACTAATGTGTAGGCACATACAGTTACACGATTCATGCAACAAACACCGACCAAATATGGCTTGCGTGTTGCAAGGCACGCCAGTTCCTGCTATCATCCCCACGTTCAAGTTGTTGGAAAATGGTAGTTATTTGATGCTCAATAATGAAGATTGTTCTGAGTTAATTAAAAGTATTCCTTTTATCGTAACAGTAAGTGAACGGGTTATTTGCTGCAGAAATGTTCTATTTCCTCCCACACATGAACATAGGGAGTTTTCAATCTGGCCACAAATACCAACCTTGGGACACGTTTCAACGGCATGACAAGAATAAGAGCTCTTTTGTCTCAGAGAGAGGTGGCCTTGAGTTCGGCCCGTGAAACTTTCGTACTTCACATAGCGAACACCCGTACACAGGTTTGCCTTTCAATTTCAGCAACATGTTTCCGACTATCTTTAACGCATCCTCCACAAAATCCCTGGCACACTTTTTTAAAGTTGTTACCAGTGGTCTCGTGACTTCATTTGAGAAAATCTTTGGAGTCATCCCTGCTCCCTTTCATTCCATTTTCTCCACTCTGGTTCGTGGATTGCATTTTTACTTGCATTACCAGCGGACGCTCTTGTGCTTTTTTACATTTTTAAATATGGATGTCCCTCCTATGCAACCTCCGACCCTGCAGCTGCTGACACTGTTCCGCAATCGCATGCTAGAATATTATGGCACAATGCCGTTGGCGATATTAAGCACGGCATATGGATTATCTTTTCGGTTCTCCTACTTCACCTGTGTCCAGCCTGTATTTCACTGCCTGACCTGTGATTTCGATTGGGCCATTGATTTGTGTCTCTGCGGACCGGTTTCTCCTGACGTCGACTTTAATCAGCTGATGACTCCTATCATTACTCACGAGTTGATTTGTCCTGGCGAAAGGATTATGGCTGTGGCATTGATGCATGGACTACTTGGTCCCTGGAATTTACTGGCGGCAGCACAGTCTTTCTTGGAACACAGCTTTCTTGAAAACCCACCGAGCTGTCCTCTGATGGTGATAGAGGATCCGGTGCTGGGAGAGCACGTATGTTCTTTTCCGCTTTTAAATTGGATGGCTGAACTGTTTTCGGATGAAGACGGTGACTTCCTATTGGAGGCTGTTGCAGCTTATTTTGCATACACAGTTATGTCATAGACCTTTTTCATGTTTCATATGCTGAGTACTAGCATTTCATTGACAATTCATTGACTTATTTGTCAAGTTTTTATTATTTACCTTGCCTATTGGCTTAAGACTCGATAAAGTACTTGGCTGTTTTATTTTTCTTTAGCATTGAATTTTCCTAGTTTTTAATGCTTTACCTTGCGGACCGTCCACATATAAACTTGCAATCTGCTCTCATGAGATGGCACTTCTATTATCTTATTCAGTTCGTTTCCGGATCATGAGGAGGTGTCATCTAGGTCCTGGATATCTTTACACCGTGTTAAGTTAGCATGGGCTCATTACCGGTTTAAACGCCATTTTTCCTTTTTTGCAACTTCTGCACACAACACTTAGTTGTTGCTTTAGCTTTCCACCTAGTAGTTCATCGTGGTTTACATGAGAATAATATGTTATTGGTCTACTATCTGCTTTACTTGTTAAACTATATCTGTACAGCGAGTGCTAAAGTTTCAAGAACAACACGATACAGAATTGTTATGAGGTCTGATCTCCACGACTTCATACTCATAACATAAGTGCAACTTCTGCCAATTCTGGGCATGAGGCGGGTTTTATATTGCTTTGCCGAACACACATACACAACAGTTGATGCGGTTCACATGAAGAGAGAGCTGGTGTATGCTGATGTGATTCCTTCAAATCTAAGACACTAAAGTATGGGCACGCCCTAAACCAACACAAAGAGACCTTCTTAGCAAATAATATAATATGTGTATTAGGGAGGGTGAGATATAAGCAGCCGCGGGCCGTGGAGGGAGTTACGGTGAGGCAGGGAGGCGGGGAGGGGGAGAAGCAGGGTGGAGCCCTCTCTACCTTGCCCCTCCCCCTCCCCGCCTCCCTGCCCCACCGTAACTCCCTCCACGGCCCGCGGCTGCTTATAAGTGTTGCTAACTCTTATTCATTTACAGCATGTTAACATACTGTCACCATTCGCTTTTTATGTACTAGTAACTATGCTGGTAATTTTGCTACTGATAATATGTGTACTTGTATTCTCCACCCTGCTTCTCCCCCTCCCCGCCTCCCTGCCTCACCGTAACTCCCTCCACGGCCCGCGGCTGCTTATAAGTGTTGCTAACTCTTATTCATTTACAGCATGTTAACATACTATCACCATTCACTTTTTATGTACTAGTAACTATGCTGGTAATTTTGCTACTGATAATATGTGTACTTTTATTATCTAAGGTACTACGCCTGAGAAGACGGCATTAGTAAATAAACATTTCAAATACACATGTGTTCTTCTTAACTCCATGTTCTGGTTTCTAAGAAATATATAACGACCGACTGTTCATGAGTTCCACGTATCCTGAGGTACTATAAGTTCATATTCTGGATTGTCTAAACATTGAGAGTTTGTTATATCCAATGTGACACTGTACCTAGCTTGCTAAATAGTTTTTGATTACTAACGTGAGTTTTGGGACACCCTAATTCGCCGAGGTTCCAATCCTCTGTCCACAGTTCTGTGTGAGAACAGAAACCCTGCGACAGGGGCACCCCCGACCCTTGCTGGACCTTCATCACACTTGCGATACAACTCCAGCAATGCGCCACCTTTACGGCACAGATACATCACGCATCTGTGCTGTTTTTGCCCCATGATGCGCCGCATTGTAAATGCAGCACACCATAGGTGACGGAACAGCGGCACAGAATGACTAACACATCCCTGGTGATGCGCCAGTCATCATAAATCTATCCCTATGCTTCTTATCTTGTTAGAGATGAACCGCCATATGTATCATCAAAGTTATTTGCATTTCCTAAATAGCGAACTTTAAGGAATAAATAGGGATTCTTTACCATTCCTAGTTTGCGATGAGCTATTTGCTAATTAGCCGAATGTAGCCCAATGAAGCCCAATGTAGCCCAATGTAGCCCAAAGATGGCCGCCAGACACACAAAAAAACAAATGTAGCCCAAATAGCTGCCAGATGTAGCCCAACTATAGCCCAGTGACAGAATGACCAATCAGCTTCGCAAACCTCCGTTACGCGAAGCGGAGCGCTGTTACAGATATATATTTGTTTTTGAACGTTAATTTCTCAAAATCCACTGGAGCACATATATTGAGACCTAGCAAAGGCACATCGGGCTACCAGTCCCTAATATTTTGCCAAGTTTCGTGCAAATCCATTCAGCCGTTCAATTATTATTTTTATTATTTTTTTTTGCCCCGCGGGGCCCTTTTAAAACCTCCACATCAAACCTAGGGGGTCAGCGAGGATCTACTATGCCCCCTTATAGTTATTTCCCCCTTTGTTTTGACCTCCTCTTGTCTCTCGATCCTACCGAGAGACAAGATGGCGGCCGCTACGGACTGTTTGGAATGTTGACAGACGCCGGAGAACCAATCAGCTTCGCTTCACAAAGCTCCGTTGCGCGAAAAGTCCGCGAACCAGAGCGCTAACCGGTCCGCTGTTACAGATATATATCTTTTTTTAAACGTTAATTTCTCAAAATCCACTGGAGCACATATATTGAGACCTACAAAAGGCACATCGGGCTACCAGTCCCTACAATTTTGCCAAGTTTCGTGCAAATCCATTCAGCCGTTCGGGCTAAAAGTGAGGCCAACCGCCCTATGGAAAACTCAATGTTAAAAACACGTTTTGGGACCCCCCTTTTTTCTCGGCCCCCACTGGACGAACCCCCCCCAAATTTTCAAGGGCTGCTCAGAAACAAAATGTGCCATTTTCCTGAAAATTTCAGCCAATTCCGTCCACAAACGCCAAAGTTATTAGACATAGAATTTTCAAAAAACCCATAGAGAAAAAATCCTAACTATATATACCTACTGGCGACCGCCAGTAGGTAATATATATATATATATATATATATACATACATACATACATATATATATATATGTATATATATATATATTCACTGAAAAAACCATAGGTTATAGACCATATATAGTTAGGAATTATAATTTAAAAAACCTTATTTTACTCACACAAAACCATTGAAATTCCATATATAGTTAGTTGCACTAACTATATATCGCGCACCCGCAATCCACTGCTGATCATGTCACATATTACATCATTCATGACATGGTCAGTGACATCACTGATGACATCACTGATGACATCTCAAATGACATCACTGATGACATCACTGATGACAACATCCAGTGACTGTATGTTTCTGTAAAGTTAAAATATGTCTTACATATTGAAGAATGAGTGGATGTATAAGTGTCTGGATGAAGGATTTAGTAGGTGCGTGACTGACTGTATGAGTGAGTGATTAAATGTGTCTCACTGAATGCATGGGTTAGTGACTAAACTGTCTTAATTTGTGCATCATTATGACTGTTGTGATGTAAACTGCTGCATGTGTTGATCATTAGCTATACGAGAGGCTATATGTGTTATTAATTGGTTGCCCAAGTATTTCTATGGGAGATTGAGTTTGTGTGGGGGTGGCTGGAAGGTGTGTGACTCTATGCATAGATGTGTGAGCAGTTTATTCACTAGGTGTATGAGTTCAAGACTGCATGTGGAAACAGCTACATGGGCAGTTGACTGTGTGCATGAGTGTATTGATGAGTGAATGGATATCTCAATGCTACATGTCATAGTAAGTACATATGTTAAACACAGTACATGTGAGAGTTGGCATATATAAATAACTGTGCATGAGAGCCACTGAATGAGTGAGTGGTTGTATCGATCATTGTGAACTTGTATCAGGGATTGTATAAGAGAGTAAATATGTGTTAGTATATGTTTCAATAAGTAAGGTGTGTTTAACTGTATAGTTGAAGAAATGGAGGTGAGATTGTTTCTTTGATGACTGACTGGGTGTGTGAGTAACTCCATGGATGAGTGGCAGTGTGTGAGTGTCTGTATACACTGAGTGTATCTAAGGTTATATTAGAGTCTGAAGAGGTTTATCGTATTAGCACAAGAATGATGTCAAATGAGATGTCATCAGTGATGTCATCAGTGATGTCATTTGAGATGTCATCAGTGATGTCATCAGTGATGTCACTGACCATGTCATGAATGATGTAATATGTGACATGATCAGCAGTGGATTGCGGGTGCGCGATATATAGTTAGTGCAACTAACTATATATGGAATTTCAATGGTTTTGTGTGAGTAAAATAAGGTTTTTTAAATGCTAATTCCTAACTATATATGGTCTATAACCTATGGTTTTTTCAGTGAATTTCAATGGTTTTTTAATAGCAAATATCATAAGCTGTCGAATGTCAAGTACGTGGTAAGTAAAAACATTTTCGTGTTTATGCACACTGATCTGCTTTGAATGCTGCCCCCCACCCCTCATTTCTATTAGGAGTACTCTCTCTTTGCAGATAGTGAAGGGTAGTTAACGCAGGCCTTTGCCCCCGTTGCCCCCGTTGTAATCCGTCGTGCCTGCTTCTCTCTCCATTTGATTGATTGTTCTCTTTGGTTGATTCTCTATTTACAAACAAGCACAGAGTCGCAATACTCTGTTTAGTCTTTGCAGATAGCGAAAAATCGTGTAAAAAAACAAAAGGAATCGAGCAAAATCAGTAGGCCACTAATGGGATCTCTTTTTGACCTCCCTAAAATAGAAACATTAGGAACAACCTGTTGATAATACCAATGTGTATGTACATAAGCGGCGTTCATTTGTGTTCACAGTACCCCTTGTTGATTGTTTGAATCGAGCATTGAATTGTTCGAAGTTGATTCTCTTAAGAATCTTCTCTGCCTGCAAACGAGGAAGAATAGGAATATTCTCTCTCCCTTTGCAGATAGTGAAGGGTAGGTAACGCAAACCTTTAACACGTCGTGCCTATTTCGGTCCTCATTGATTGATTGTTTCCCCAAACATTGACTGTTTGGGAATTGGTTCTTTTTGGAGGTATTCCCTGTTTGCAAATATACGTAGGAAAATCTTTGCAAATAGTGAAAGGGTACGTAATGCGGACCTTTCTCCCCCGTTGTAATCTGTCATGCCTATCTACTCCCCACTGATTGATGCACCTGTTTCACCCGGACCATTTACTAGAGATACGTCATCTGGCCCGACCAGAGAGCACCCCTAGTGAAAAGGACATATGCAATAATAACGAAGTGATCACTGTATCCTGTTAACAGAAACTTTAGCATGAAACAACCTGGAAAGAAAAGAATAGGAAAACGAAAATCAGTAGGCCACTGATGAACATGAACTTTTATTAAACAACGAACAAAGAAACGATAACATAACATAATGATAAAACCTATTAATGTCCTAGAAACAAGAAAACGTTAAAATATGCCAGTGGTGAGACACCAGAAAAACAGTAAGAGAAACCAAATCACCCCTCGCTGTCCCACCGCCTGCCACGCCAAAAAAATCGATAGACTAGGGAAAATGCAAGTCAGTAGAACATCCGCCCCCACTCTGGAAACTTCCAAGGTGGGGCAGGGTTGCGGCTACGCCCAGCCGGGAGCAGCCCATATAAGGCGGGTCCTGCTGCCACGCCTCGGCCAGGAGATCCTAACGTAGGGTGTAGCCGGAGGAGAGGCCGAGGCCAGCGGGACCCGGCCAGGGGATTGCCTTTACAACGCTGAACAGTTGCAGGGGGGGGAATGTCTCCTCGACCCTCCCCTCTCTCTCCCAGTCCGGCCGCGGTGGCCCATGAGAGTTGCAGGTAGTCCCGCCACATGCTCTTCCGGTCCGGCCACCAACGGTCGGGGGGCCGAGGCCGACGGGATCCGGCTGCAGCCGATAAACCAAGAAACCCGTTCATGGGGCCAGAGCCAGGGGCGTCTGGCCGACATCTACCGGAAGCCCGGCCCGAAGACGGACGGGACACTTCTTCTTTCTTGAATAATGGCTGCGACAACACTGGGGGGGGATGTCTTGCACATGCCTCCGACCCCCCCCCCCTCGTCCTCATCGCCTGGTCCGGCCATAACAAATCTCAAGCGAGACGCCGTGGGGTGCACTGGGAGGGAGAGACGGTGCGAACAGGCCTCTCCCGCCTCCCCAGGTGGAGGCTTCCCAGCTGCACCCTCAGCGCTCCACGCGCCCGGAAAAGGGTTCTTCCACTGTGGCCATGCTGCAACGTCTCGCCCGGCAGGGTGGAGCCCGTCCGCTCATTTGACCCCGCGATCGCCAGTAGCTACCGAACTCTCAAAATGGCGGTCGACCTGGCAAGAGCGGGCCCAGCATAAAGAAATGGCCCGGTCACTGGTTGACTCCACCACCGTACTCCTCCACGACCTTGAAGATTCTAGAGGAGCCGCGGGAGTCTCCGACCCCCGATGGGGAATGACTGCCATGATCGCCCGTGGAGTGACGAAACTGTATCCGCGGGACGTCGGCGCTCCCATGCTGGCGCCAGCCTCACTTTGAATTACTAGAATCCTGCAGACCTCAGTTCCGGTGAAAGCACAGTGTGACCCGGTAGGAAAAATTGTTGCACCCCCTCCCCTTTTTGACTGATAGTTCAAACCACCGATCCTTTCCTTTGCCCTTTTAACGGAACTTTGGACTGCCTCCCCCTCTTTTACATTTTCTAGAGAAAACAAAACATTAACCACTACATTAGCATAGCAGTTGACACCAGAACTGTTTTCAAATTGAAAACCAACAACATCTTCAACAGAATCCTTTTTGTTTCTGCTGTGACCCTGCTACAGCACAGGCATTGTCCCCAGCAGTAATTCTGCAATGCCAGTAAGAATAGCTGTGGTGCCTACTGGACTCACTCACCCCCGCGGCGCCCCACGCCGTTATTTGCTGGGCGGCAACTTACTAGACATCACTTTCGTGCCATCTAGATTTCAGCGCGTTCTGCTGCCTTGGAACTATTCGCACAACAGACTGCTACTGACGACCCACCCCCAGGCAACATCTTCTGAATTTTCATAATTTGTAAGAACTAGTAACATGTCCTCATCAGGAATTCAAAAGAAATTGCCACGGTCTCTTCGTTGTTTAAATGTTTTTACTGTTTTTGTTTTGTTGTATATATTTATATGTTATTAAAGTTTTATATTCCTACTACTTTGTTGGAGTGCTATATATTTTTAATGTGACACATAATTGTAAAAACTTTGATGTACAATGAGTCATTCCTGGAATCTTCCGCTTCAGGCTCGGTCCCCTCCCCAATCACAATACAGGATGGTGTTCAGATAGTAGGAACACGTGTGGTGTGAAAGATCTCATCGGGTGTGGGCCTTGATCTACTATAACTCCTTTGAAGAGGGGTGATTCTTTACAGCTGGGGCCATAAACTACATCTGCAGGGCTAGGTGATAGCCTGGACAATCGGACACAGAGGAAGAGGAGTGTCAGAGGGTGCGGTAGTGAATAGGGCGAAAGGGAGGTGTCGGGCGTGCACAGAGTGTGATTTTCAGGGAAGAGCAGCGCAGATGGGGGGAGGTTTATTGCCGATGCATAAGACAGAGAGCGGGGGTGACCAGTGCCTGGGGAAGATGCTTGTGAGGGTGGGGAGCCATGCTACGAATCGACAGCGTGCAGAGAGTGGGTCTGGTCAAGGCATCTAAAATGGCTGCCGTGCACGACAAAAGTGTGGCATTTCAAAAAAGGCAAGATGGCGCAGACAATGTTTTTCAACACTTCCTCATTTCCTTCGAATCGAACGTTAACAGACGTTGGTGCATATTACCAAAGTTAAGCGATATTTATCGCTAACGATGCTTACCAACGAATTTTTTACCGCTAAGCATCGTCAGAAATTATCGAAGATAAACCTTGCTATTATCAAGGTTTATCGCAAATGCGATAATAAACGGCCGCAATGCATGAATATCGCTAAAAAGTCAGCGATATTCATGCATTACCGAGCTAATGCTCTTAGCCATGTTATCCACCTCCCATTGGATAACATGGCTAAGAACTGCTCAGGGCAGGTGTTACTTTTTGGAGATATTCGCGCTTAGCGCGAATATCTCCAAAAGTTGGTAATAGGAGATAGATATCTTGCATGTTGTAATGCAAATTATTGTGGTATATGGAACTCATACCATAATCTCTCAGGAAAGCAGAAACTGATCCTTTTGGGACCGCCTAAAAAGGCCTAGGGGGTGAGGGGTACTCTACTTTGCCCCCTTTTCACGTTCCGAACTATTTTATTTTACTCTCTTCTGTAATTACACAAAATAGCAGCGATAAGATGCATCCGAGACACACAGTGAGAGAAAGGAGGCCGGAGATGAAGAAGAGATGTCAAATACACATTGGAGATAATATAGTGGCAGAAGGGAAGTAAATA
Organism: Lissotriton helveticus; assembly: GCF_964261635.1. Taxonomy (NCBI): domain Eukaryota; kingdom Metazoa; phylum Chordata; class Amphibia; order Caudata; family Salamandridae; genus Lissotriton; species Lissotriton helveticus. Next base: position 643,226,715 of record NC_136068.1, read on the forward strand.
TGAGTAAACTTACCATGTAACATAAAAATGTTGCACTCTATACTATAAGTCTCATTTTATACTACAATCACTTCGCTACAACCTCATAAATTAAAAATAAAAATGAATAATGTCTCAAACAATTTTCGATTTCTAAATATAAATTTATTCTTCAGAATTTTCTAAATTTGAAAGAACTAGTAACATGACCTCATCAGCAATTTCCTCATGAAAAGTCTGCAATGATGATTCTTGTAACTCTATGGTCTCCAAACATTCGATAAATTCGCCATCAACAGATTGATCAAAAAAATCATTCAAGTCATCTCCTCCTTGTGACAATATTTCATTATTGGTGCTGTCAATTTCAATCAATGTAGTGGAATCATTCAAGTCATCTCCTCGTGACAATATTTCATTATTGGTGCTCTCAATTTCAATCAATGTAGTGGAATCATTCAAGTCATCTCCTCCTTGTGACAATATTTCATTATTGGTGCTGTCCATTTCAATCAATCTAATGGAATCATACAAGTCATCTCCTCCTTGTGACAATATTTCATTATTGGTGCCCACAATTTCAATCAATGTAGTGGAATCATTCAAGTCATCGCCTTGTGACAATATTTCATTATTGGTGCTCCATTTCAATCAATCTAATGGAATCATACAAGTCATCTCCTCCTTGTGACAATATTTCATTATTGGTGCTCTCAATTTCAATCAATGTAGTGGACAATTCAAAAGAAATTGCCACGGTCTCTTCATTGTGAGCCATTTTATTTTGAAATTGCTTGCTGTAAATTGCAGAAAAAAATAATCACTTTCATTTATCGTTTTTAGTAATACATAATATAAAACTAACTTTATCAAGTATTTAGTATAACAGAAGGACTGCAAATAAATAACAGAAAACATTTTTCAAATTATCTTCAAGTGTACAACATAGTTCCCCTTACAAAGAAATTGCCACGGTCTCTTCATTGTGAGCCATTTATTTTGAAATTGCTTGCTGTAAATTGCAGAAAAAAATAATCACTTTCATTTATCGTTTTTAGTAATACATAATATAAAACTAACTTTATCAAGTATTTAGTATAACAGAAGGACTGCAAATAAATAACAGAAAACATTTTTCAAATTATCTTCAAGTGTACAACATAGTTCCCCTTACAAATTAACAACTCACCTTTTTAAAAGTAGGAGAAGTGTTAGTACTGTGTAAATCAAACACCAGAAATTCACCACCAAAAATTCCTCACAAATGTACCTCAGACAGTAGTATCACAAAATGGCTGTGGTTTCCTCTCATTTGAGATATATACATAACCAATTAACTTTCATCACACACAAATACAAAACCAAAGTAACATTTTAATTGGTTCTAAATTTCAACACTTTCAAATGTGTTTTCCCCATGCAATTTTCCATAGGACATTTACATACGTCTACAGCCTGAATGGCTGAACGGAATTACACCAAACTTGGCAAAATGGTACATCAAACCTAAGAGGTCAGGAAGGATCTACTATGCCCCCTTATGGTCATTTCCCCCTTCGCTTTGGCCTCCTCTTGTCTCTCAATCCTACCGAGAGACAAGATGGCGGCCGCTACGGACTGTTTGGAATGTTGACAGACGCCGGAGAACCAATCAGCTTCGCAAAGCTCCGTAACGCGAAAAGTACGCGAAGCGGAGCGCTGTTACAGATATATATCTTTTTTTGAACGTTAATTTCTCAAAATCCACTGGAGCACATATATTGAGACCTAGCAAAGGCACATCGGGTTACCAGTCCCTAATATTTTGCCAAGTTTCGTGCAAATCCATTCAGCCGTTCGATTATTATTATTATTTTTTTTTTTTGCCCCGCGGGGCCCTTTTAAAACCTCCACATCAAACCTAGGGGGTCAGCGAGGATCTACTATGCCCCTTATGGTTATTTGCCCCTTCGCTTTGGCCTCCTCTTGTCTCTCGATCCTACCGAGAGACAAGATGGCGGCCGCTACGGACTGTTTGGAATGTTTACAGACGCCGGAGAACCAATCAGCTTCGCTTCACAAAGCTCCGTTGCGCGAAAAGTACGCGAACTGGAGCGCTGCCCGGTCCGCTGTTACAGATATATATCTTTTTTTGAACGTTAATTTCTCAAAATCCACTGAATCACATATATTGAGACCTACAAAAGGCACATCGGGCTACCAGTCCCTACAATTTTGCCAAGTTTCGTGCAAATCCATTCAGCCGTTCGGGCTAAAAGTGAGGCCAACCGCCCTATGGAAAACTCAATGTTAAAAACACGTTTTGGCACCCCCCTTTTTTCTTGGCCCCCCCTTGACGAACCCCCCCAAATTTTCAAGGGCTGCTCAGAAACAAAATGTGCCATTTTCCAGAAAATTTCAGCCAATTCCGTCCACAAACGCCAAAGTTATTAGACATAGAATTTTCAAAAATCCCATAGGGAAAAAATCCTAACTATATATACCTACTGGCGACCGCCAGTAGGTAATATATATATATATATATATAATATATATATATATTACCTACTGGCGGTCGCCAGTAGGGTATGTTACACCTACAACGCAACTTTTACGTAGCATTCCGTTACAACGCAGATTTTACAACGCGGGATCCATTACATCGGATGTCATTACAATGCATGGCATTACATCGCAGATGCTATTACAACGCATACTATTACATCGTAAGTATTGGTAAGTATTTAATTTTTTTTTATTTCATTTAATATTATTTAATTGATTTAATTATTATTAATTATAAAAAAAAATATTTATTTTAGTTTTTAAATATTATAAATTAAATATAGTGATTTTTTAAATAAGTATGAGTATAGGAGTATATGTTTTGGGGTACAGGGGTGTTTTTAGGTTTTAGGGCAGGGTTTGGGTTTTGGGGTACAGGGGTGCTTTTAGGTTTTAGGGCAGGGTTTGGGTTTTGGGGTACAGGGGTGTTTTTAGGTTTTAGGGTAGGGTTTGGGTTTTGGGGTACAGGGGTGTTTTTAGGTTTTAGGGCAGGGTTTGGGTTTTGGGGTACAGGGGTGCTTTTAGGTTTTAGGGTAGGGTTTGGGTTTTGGGGTACAGGGGTGTTTTTAGGTTTTAGGGCACAGGGGTGTTTTTAGGTTTTATGGTAGGGTTTGGGTTTTGGGGTACAGGGGTGTTTTTAGGTTTTAGGGCAGGGTTTGGGTTTTGGGGTACAGGGGTGTTTTTAGGTTTTAGGGCAGGGTTTGGGTTTTGGGGTACAGGGGTGCTTTTAGGTTTTAGGGCAGGGTTTGGGTTTTGGGGTACAGGGGTGTTTTTAGGTTTTATGGTAGGGTTTGGGTTTTGGGGTACAGGGGTGTTTTTAGGTTTTAGGGCAGGGTTTGGGTTTTGGGGTACAGGGGTGTTTTTAGGTTTTAGGGCAGGGTTTGGGTTTTGGGGTACAGGGGTGTTTTTAGGTTTTAGGGTAGGGTTTGGGTTTTGGGGTACAGGGGTGTTTTTAGGTTTTAGGGCAGGGTTTGGGTTTTGGGGTACAGGGGTGTTTTTAGGTTTTAGGGTAGGGTTTGGGTTTTGGGGTACAGGGGTGTTTTTAGGTTTTAGGGCAGGGTTTGGGTTTTGGGGTGCAGGGGTGTTTTTAGGTTTTAGGGCAGGGTTTGGCTTTAGGGATAATTAAATTATATTTACCATTTTAACATTAATTGAAATATATTTAATAAATTTAATTAATTATTTTACATTAATTACATTTTTTAATTAAATTAATTAAATTAAATAAATTAATATTATTAATTTGATTTAATTTCATTATAAAAAATATGTACATTAAACTAATTACTTTTTTTAATTAAATTAAATTAATTACAATTTTTATTATATTTACATTTATTAAATAGATATTATTTTATTAAATTAAATTAATGACAATTTTTAAATGTCTTTTAATTAAATTAGTTAAAAAAAATTAATTACAATAAACTAAATAACATTTTAAAAAAAAAGTCAACTTACCTATACTTACGATGTAATGCCATGCGTTGTAATAGCATCTGCGATGTAATGCCATGCATTGTAATGACATCCGTTGTAATGGATCCCGCGTTGTAAAATCTGCGTTGTAACGGAATGCGTTGTAATACAACGCGTTGTACTGACACCAATCCGCCAGTAGGTATATATAGTTAGGATTTTTTCCCTATGGGATTTTTGAAAATTCTATGTCTAATAACTTTGGCGTTTGTGGACGGAATTGGCTGAAATTTTCAGGAAAATGGCACATTTTGTTTCTGAGCAGCCCCTGGAAATTTGGGGGGGTTCGTCAAGGGGGGCCCGAGAAAAAAGGGGGGTCCCAAAACGTGTTTTTAACATTGAGTTTTCCATAGGGCGGTTGGCCTCACTTTTAGCCCGAACGGCTGAATGGATTTCCACGAAACTTGGCAAAATTGTAGGGACTGGTAGCCCGATGTGCCTTTGCTAGGTCTCAATATATGTGCTTCAGTGGATTTTGCGAAATTAACGTTCAAATAGATATATATCTGTAACAGCGGACCGGGCAGCGCTCCGGTTCGCGGACCTTACGCGTAACGGAACTTCGCGTAGCGAAGCTGATTGGCTCTCCGGTGTCTGTCAACATTCTAAACAGTCCGGAGCGGCCGCCATCTTGTCTCTCGGTAGGATTGAGAGACAAGAGGAGGCCAAAACAAAGGGGGAAATGACCATAAGGGGGCATAGTAGATCCTCCCTGACCTCCTAGGTTTAATGTGGAGGCTTTAAAAGGGCCCCGCGGGGCAAAAAAAGAATAATTTTTTTTTTGTTTTTTTGCGTGGGTAGCGCCCGGTTTGCGAACCGGGAAGCGTTCTGGGCAGCGTACTATAAGGAAAAAAGAATGATAGACTTTTCAAATACTGTATGTTAATTGATTGTTGGTTTTGTTGATTATTTTTAAATTTTTTTATTATTTAAGCAATTATTTATTATTGTGATTGTGTTTCAAAATTTAATAACATTTCTAACATTTAACTAGTTTATGAATTACATATAAAAATGATTAAAGACTCAAACAATTTTTTAATATTACATACAATTTTATTTTTTGGATTGTTTTTCAAAATTTAATAGAACGTCTAGCATTTGACTGTCCGATATGTCCTCTTGTTGAGTGACCATAAGTTCCCACATCTGACCGTCATCATAATAAAGTAAATGATCCACAGATTCTACACATTGAACTAATTCATGGTCCCGTGATTCATCCATGAAATCTGAGTCATCATTGTCCTCAATATCTTTTTCTGTGTTGTTCTCCAGAACAATTTCGAAGGAAACATTCTGCTCACCTTCCATTTTATTGCTGTAATTTGCATAAAAAATAAATATATCAGTAGAGATAGGGCACTGTTGGATTTAAGTTCAGACAGGTACTTGTGAGTTTATAACAGAGAAGTAATCTATGGGCACTGTATGGTTTCAGGCGTGAAGTAGTACTATTAAAAAGTGCCTGTGAAGAAGCCTAAGTAAATTCATAATTAAACCACAGAAACCTAAATCAATCCATAATTATAATAAAGAAGCCTTTCTCAATGTCTAACTCTTACAGAGGGATAGTATATAACTATCTGAAAATGTTTTCAAATTTATAAAATAATATCTCACCTTCTAAAAACAAGTTTAAGTTGTGAGTGAAAATGATCTTGCAATGTAGTTCAGGAAGTAGTAGTCAAAATGGCTGTGTTTCTCTCTCTTCCTTTATATATATTCAGGTACATAACCAATCAAATGTCAGGTAAAAAAAGTAGAAAATGAAAGTAACATTTTAATTGGTTGTCAATTCCAACACTTCAGATGTGTTTTGTGAAGTAATTTACCTCAGGGTATTTAGAGAGGTCTACAGGCTAAATGGCTAAATGGAATTCCAATCAAATTTGTGAAAATGGTAGGGATTGGTATGTAGTATGAGCTAATCTATATTTGGTGAAATTGTCTCCAGTCGCTTTTCTGTAAATTACTTTCCCACCTTTTTTGATGGTGCGCTTCCCAGGGAGCGACCCGGTACGCGAACTGGCGAACGCCCCGGTTCGCGAACCTTAAGCGTTACGGGAGTCCACCATTTTGTGTTTCGGTCGAATTAAGATACAAGATGGAGGGCAAATAATGTTCAGAATGGGTAGAAGGGGGCACGGTAGACTTATCTTGACACCCTAGGTTTTCTGAGGGTGGCTGAGGAGGCCCATATGTGCGAAAAAAAAACATTTTTTTAAAAATTTAGCGAGGTTAGCTCCCGGTTCGCGTACCGGGTAGCGCCCCAGGGAACGTACTTTTTTGAAAATTAGTGAAAAATGTTAGAGTAAAATAATAATTGAGAGTGATCAGATGTAGGGTAGCTCTGAGAAGAGCTTTTGGGTTTATGGTACATTTAGGTACTTATAAGTAGGTACCAATGCACAGTCTCAAATTCAGAATGAAAATTCTGTTGCCCTCATCTGAGAAGTGAACTCCATCTCCTCTGTAGATATCTTGCATGTAGTAACGCAAGTTATTGTTGTACACGGAGCCCATTCCATGGTCTCTCATGTAAGCTGAAACAGATTTGTTTACATGCTTCCTCGACTTCTCAATTTGTGGACAAAATTGGTTTGACCACCTCCATTTCTGTCTTTGGCATATATTTGAATATACCAAGGCAGTCTGAGGAAAAAGTGCCATCAATTGCTCAAAGGTGTCCTTTAAAATCATTTCCAGACCTACCCCAGTCAAAGTGCCCAAATCATTACCTCCACAGTGCACAATTAACAGGTCAGGTTTTGGCAAATGCATAAAGGTTTTCACCAATGGTATCAATTGGTGACATTTTAATCCTCTGTGGCCAAACCACTTAATTTCCACATCTTGTAAATTGAGGTTAAGTAAATTCCTGTTCTCAGCATACCTCTGAGCCCAATAGATGTAACTATGTCCAACAATCCAGACAGAAAACATGGTGAGAGAAGGTTCTCCTGCAGTCAGATGAAGTGTGGCAATGAAATGGCAGTTGAAAAAATAAGAGTTTAAAATGAAAAAAACTGTGGAGTTTCTGTGTTAATGAAGCAGTAACAGTGATTGGTGGATTTTGATTGCTGAAAACAGAAAGTTAGGGTGCATGGATGAGTTCTTTGAAAGATGTATTTTGAGTGGTCAAGAAAAAATCATTAAATGAAAGAATGCATTGGATATGCAGGTGCACTGAGAGTTCAGAGTTCAATTGCAACATTGTTGTGTGAACTTGCAAACACCAGAGGTCTTCCAAGAGGTGGTTGCCATGCAAAAAAGGAAGAAAGGGCAGAGGGGGGAAGGGTTTTGATTTGAAAAAAGTGAGGGAAGAGTTTTGATTGGGTGACATGAGAGATATGTGTGAAGAATTACAGCATTTCTGTGCTTTTGATAGCTGCAGACTCTGGAGTGCATACCTTTTGCTCTGCTGAAGACAAATTGGCGTGTTTCTGAGACTGTTTTGAAACTCAAAGTATTTGCTAAGGTGAGAAAAGATTTCTTTAATTTAGATAGAGAATAGTGTGCTTTAAGGAGAAAATTATGAAGAAAGTTGTGTTCTTCAAATGTTGCTTTGTCTCAAGTGTTTTACAAATAGATTTTGTTTCTTTGAGAAAATGTAATTGGAGAAAATGTGAAGTATTAGTACTGACAGGGTGTTTTTGTGCATAGGAGCTGTGGAGTGTTTTCAAATTATGACTTGAAAATCGTTTTTGAGGAAAATGAATGGTTATAATATTTATGACAAGGACATAATGGTGTATGCTTCATTATAAGGCAATTGAGTGTCTCTGATGTTATTTTTCCCATTTTAATGTAAGACCTTTCTCTGTGGAGCAAATTGCTTGTAAATATGCTCCCACCTGTGCATGGCAAATTTAGATTTTGAATGTTTGTGTTACATAGCTATGTTAAAAGTGACCCAACCATGCTGGAAAGGCAATCAAAACACGCTTTCATGTGTCTTAAGGACATTTTAAGTCATTTCCCTATGTGCAGTGTTTTCAAATTATGATTTGAAAATCGTTTTTGGGGAAAAGGAATGGTTTGTAAATTTTTGACAAGGATATAATGGTGTATGCTTCTTTATAAGGCATTTCAGTGTTTCTGATGTCATTTTTCCCATATTACATTAAAAGACCTTTCCCCGTGGGGCACATTCCTTGTAAATATGCTCCCACCTGTGCATGGCAAATTTAGATTTTGAATGTTTGTGTTACATAGCTATGTTAAAAGTGACCCAACCATGCTGGAAAGGCAATCAAAAAACGCTTTCATGTGTCTTAAGGACATTTTATGTCATTTCCCTATGTGCAGTGTTTTCAAATTATGATTTGAAAATCGTTTTTGGGGAAAAGGAATGGTTTGTAAATGTATGACAAGGATATAATGGTGTATGCTTCTTTATAAGGCATTTCAGTGTCTCTGATGTCATTTTTCCCATATTACATTAAAAGACCTTTCCCCGTGGGGCACATTCCTTGTAAATATGGTCCCACCTGTGCATGGTAAATTTACATTTTGACTGTTTGAGTTACATAGCCATGTTAAAAGTGACCCAAAAACTTGCAACAGCTTTAAAAAAACACTTTCATGTGTCTTAAGGACATTTTAAGTCATTTCCCCCCAGGTGCAGTGTTTTCAAATTATGACTTGAAAATCGTTTTTGACGTAAAGGAATGTTGTTAAAATTTATGTGCGCCATATGCCCCCAAATTTCTTTTTCATGGGTGCAGCAGGGTGTTATTGAGACACCCCTGCACCTTTGGAAAAATTCCTAATTTGCGATGAGCTAATTGCTAATCGCAAATTGCACCTTCATTCCTATGGGCCTCCTGGCCCATGGAAATGAATGGGTAATTTGCAATTAGCAATTTGCTCATCATAAATTAGGAATGGTAAAGAATCGCTATTTATTCCTTAAAATTCGCTATTTAGGAAATGCAAAATAGTTTGATGATACATATGGCGGTTCATCTGTAACAAGATAAGAAGCTTAGGGATACATTTATGATGACTGGCGCAATGAAGTGGACATCACTTACTTCATTGGTAGAGCTTTACATGTATTATCTCCTCTGTATTCTTCATCAAGCGTAACTTTAATCTGCAATCCTGAGTAGGCCTCACCTTAAACAAACCTCTGGATAGGGCACACCTTATTGTCATCCTGAATTAATCATTTAAAATGCTAGGGACAGATTTATGATAGGTGTATGCCTCTTTTGCGCCACTTACAAAACACTGCCCACGGGGAAATGACTTAAAATGTCCTTAAGACACATGAAAGTGTTTTTTTAAAGCCTTTGCAACTTTTTTGGGTCACTTTTAACATGGCTATGTAACTCAAACAGTCAAAATCTAAATTTACCATGCACAGGTGGGAGCATATTTACAAGGAATGTGCTCCACGGGGAAAGGTCTTTTAATGTAATATGGGAAAAATGACATCAGAGACACTGAAATGCCTTATAAAGAAGCATACACCATTATGTCCTTGTCATAAATTTACAAACCATTCCTTTTCCCTAAAAACGATTTTCAAATCATAATTTGAAAACACTGCACATGGGGAAATTACTTAAAATGTCCTTAATTCAAAATTTGCTATTCCTTATTTTGCGATTGCATTGAAGGATTTGCAAATTTTGCGATTCCTTAAATGCAATGTATCAAACAAAAAATATGCAAAAAATGCCATTAAGGATTTGCAAATTACCACCAACTTCTAGTTGGTGGTAATTTGCGAATTCTTTTCAAAAAGCTATTTTTCCAAAAAACAAAAGGTGCCATATGACGCCCATACATGCCCTTAGGGCATGTATGTGCGCCATATGCCCCCAAATTTCTTTTTGAGGGGTGCAGCAGGGTGTTCTTGAGACACCCCTGCACCCTTGGAAAAATTCCTAATTTGCGATGAGCTAATTGCTAATCGCAAATTGCACCTTCATTCCTATGAGCCTCCTGGCCCATGGAAATGAATGGGTAATTTGCAATTAGCAATTTGCTCATTGCAAATTAGGAATGGTAAAGAATTGCTATTTATTCCTTAAAATTCGCTATTTAAGAAATGCAAAATAGTTTGATGATACATATGGCGGTTCATCTGTAACAAGATAAGAAGCTTAGGGATACATTTATGATGACTGGCGCAATAAAGTGGACATTACTTACTTCATTGGTAGGCCTTTACATGTATTATCTCCTCTGTATTCTTCATCAAGCGTAACTTTAATCTGCAATCCTGAGTAGGCCTCACCTTAAACAAACCTCTGGATAGGCCACACCTTATCGTCATCCTGAATTAATCATTTAAAATGCTAGGGACAGATTTATGATAGGTGTATGCCTCTTTTGCGCCACTGTGCGTCACTTTTGTGATGCAGCGGCGGTGCAAAAGATTTGCTATGAGGCGACAAAATTACAAATTGATGCATTTAGGCAGATGTGTCATGGTGTAAAAAAAACGTGCCACATGAAACCGATGCAGCAGTGATGCAAAAGATGCACCATGTTGCAAGACAGGCCTCACTTGGGGCCATATGTATCAAGCTAATTAGCATTCGCAAAGGCCTAAATTCTGCGAAAACAAGTTTGATGCAAAAAAAAGAATTAAAAAATTTGCTATTCCTTATTTTGCGATTGCACTGAAGGATTTGCAAATTTAGCGATTCCTTAAATGCAATGTATCAAACAAAAAATATGCAAAAAATGCCATTAAGGATTTGCAAACTACCACCAACTTCTAGTTGGTGGTAATTTGCAAATTCTTTTCAAAAAGCTTTTTTTCCAAAAAACAAAAGGTGCCATATGACGCCCATACATGCCCTTAGGGCATGTATGTGCGCCATATGCCCCCAAATTTCTTTTTCAGGGGTGCAGCAGGGTGTTCTTGAGACACCCCTGCACCTTTGGAAAAATTCCTAATTTGTGATGAGCTAATTGCTAATCGCTAATCGCAAATTGCACCTTCATTCCTATGGGCCTCCTGGCCCATGGAAATGAATGGGTAATTTTCAATTAGCAATTTGCTCATCGCAAATTAGGAATGGTAAAGAATCGCTATTTATCCCTTAAAATTCGCTATTTAGGAAATGCAAAATAGTTTGATGATAGATATGGCGGTTCATCTGTAACAAGATAAGAAGCTTAGGGATAGATTTATGATGACTGGCGCATCACCAGGGATGTGCCAGTCATCCTGCGCCGCTGTTCCGCCACCCATGGTGTGCTGCATTTACAATGCGGCGCAGCATGGGGCAAAAATGGCACAGATGCATGACGCATCTGTGCCGTAAAGGTGGCGCATTGCTGGAGTTGTATCGCAAGTGCGATGCAGCTCCAGCAAGGCTTAGGGGTGCCCCATCTCCACAATGTTGCGTCAAGACCTATGCCTGCGTAAAGCAGGCGCAGGGTTTTGACGCAGCTTTTTCCTATCTGATTGTAAATGCGGCACACCATGGGTGGCAGAGCAGTGGTGCACGTTAACTGGTGCATGCCTGGGGATGTGCCATTTAACATAAATCTGCCCCTTTACATTTAAGTATGTGCAGGGGACACAGAGTCTGTGAGGCTTATCCAAGGTTAAGAAGAGATGAGTCCTGTTCACTGAAAAATTAGACATAGGCTTCACCTGCTCAGCATCGCTGGACATGGCTAAATAATAGCTGCAAAATGTTACTCTTGTTAAACAATTTTACTATTATAATCTCTGAGATTTGTCTCTTACTCTGCAACATCTCATTGTTGTTATCTTTCTTTAAAGATAAAGACAACATCAACATGAGCGACAATCAGCAATCAGTTGATTTTGACCTTATCATTGAACTCGTAATTGAAACATCAGTGGATGTTGATCCCTTGGATGATTTAAATCCTGAGGATGAAGAAGAACGTGATGAGGATGCAGATTTGTCCGAATTATATGACATAGGGTGGGAAGCTGACCTGCTTGAACCTATGGAACTATAAACATTTATTTTTAAAATTTATAATAAATAAAAAGTAAAAATGTAAACCGTTTCATTTAAAAATAAAGACACCTTCAAAAACAGGTTATGCGTAGTGTCTTCAATAAAATATTAAAATATGCTCATAAAATTAGATCAGATTCACATATAAAATAGCACAGGTAACATGAATATAAATTCCATTTCTTTTTTGCTAGTTTTGTATTCTAAATTTGCCAAGCACTAAAAAATCTTCTATGTAAAAATGTCAAGTAGTGTTTTAAGTTTTTGATTACTGTTATTGATGTACTGTTGGGTAATAGTGGTTAATAACATTTTTTAATATATTTTACCACAGATTCAACTGCAGATCATTTCAACATTTCACCATGCCAACGAAAGAAAGACTGAGAAAGGCTGCAAAACGTCAAAGACAGCAGGTGAATGTAAAAAAGCAGCAGTCCTCTAACAAAAAGATTTGTCAAGTCACCAAGAAAGCACCGGGTAAGAGTACAAAAAGATTCATAAGAAATATTTGTAGTAAAAAAAATATTACTACAGAAAATGTTTCAGTCCAGAAAAAGAGAAGCAATTCAAACGGAAAGGAAAGGCCAATCAAAAATGTTACTGCTAGAGCAAGAGATAACTCTGTGCATGATAGTAGAAGGAAACAACAGTTTAGGGACATTCGTAAACGAATGTTCCGCAACAGGATAATTGGCAATTTGTTAAAAAATATTAAGAAAGGTCAACAGAAAGTGCTTTTTTATAAGAGAAAAAAAAAATTTGAGAAAGTTATTGATCAGGCATTTGAAATTAAACGTAAGTTATTTATTTTGATAATCAATAGAATTAGGAAGCTAAACAAGGCAATTTATGATTTCAAAAGAAATAATAGATGGAAGAGAATAGTTAATCGTAGTAATTTTTGTGAAGTTTTTTCTGGAGAATGGATGCATAGTTCAAGCTCTGAGGCATTTTTTAATGAGGAGAGTTATTTCCAGGATAATGATTTGGTGCATGCAGTTGACACCAGTGGTCGTGCTTATGAAGTGAAAGATGGTTGTCCAGTTGAAAAAGAAAAACTTGTGACAACAGAGGCAGAAGAGGTGTTAGGTAATGAGGTTTTAGGAAGACGTGCTAAGGGTCCTGTGTACACCTGGAAGTGTAGTAGTATTTGCAGTGTGCGACAGGATTCCATCAATTTGCTTTGTGATTTTGTACGGTCATTTAATAAGAAAAGTTTGAAGCAGAAAATAAGGTTGTTGCAAGAATTATATCCTTGCAGAGTGAGAGAAGTGACAGGTTTGCATGGTCATTCACTGGCTTGTCTTTCCAGGAGAGTATGCCAGAGTGTTTTTCATCATTTCAGGATGCTAGCAGTGCATCATAATAAAGTGAGGAAATTAGTTAGAATGTTGTATTATGCTAAGAGTCCAGCAATTATGCTTAAACAATTATGCGCTGCTCTTTTGCATGGTTCTGAAATAGATGTGAAGAAAATTTGTGAAGAAATTGAGTTTTGTTACTTTGCAAGTAAAGAGGAGAATGTTGAAATTGACCAAGAAGAAGCGGATAATGTGGAAGATAGTGTACAGGTTTCCAGTACAGATAATTTCCAGAGGGAAATTGCGACGTTTCAGGTCAAATCAAGTGAGAGGCCAAATTTCACTTGTGTGTGTTGTCGACGCACTTATTATAAGAATCAGACTAAGTTAGTGGATTTATATGCAAAAAGTGAAAGGGAAAATATTAGTGAATGGAAGGATTTCACAACATACTTGATGGTAGAAAATTGTTTTGATTTGGGATTGGATCAACGTGTGTGTACTTATTGTTGTTGCAAATTAAATCAAAACCAGATGCCTGCTAGAGCAGTTCATAATAATCTGGAATTGGTTGAGATTCCTTCTGAATTGAAGGATTTAAATACTTATGAATCTATTTTGATTCAAAGTATCCATCCCTTTCAGGCTATTGTAAGAATGGAGCCAAAGACAGGGAAATTGCCTCCATCAGATTTACAGAGAGGATTAAAGGGAAGAGTTGTATATTTGCCTCTAGATTTGAAGAAAAACATTAACACAATTGGAGTAGAAAAAGTGGAAGAGGAACCTCTGGTTATATTAGTTAATGGGGTTCCGACAAAGAATAAGAAAATATGGCAGGATTTAGTGGATGTTAGTAAAGTTAAAAAGGCAACATTGTATTTGAAAAAAAATAATAAATACTATAAGAATGTATATGTTGCAGAAGAAGAAGTAAGTGAGGAAGAGGATAGCGATTTGTGTGCTGGTCAAATTGAGAAAGTAGAACCCTCTACTAGTGAAGAAATATATGAACATTATAGTGTTCATCCTTTGCATTCCAAGGAAGTCATGGGGAATGCTATTGAGTTGTTTCAAATGAAACAAGCCAAAGGGAGTCCCATTAGTGTTTGGGAGGAAAGTTTGGAAGCTCGGTGTTTCCCACAGCTTTTTCCAACAGGTCAGGGAGGAAGATATGATGAGCGACCTCATCAAATTCCTGCTTCTGAATACCGGACTTTGCGATTATATGCAGGAGATGCTAGGTTTCGACAATGCATTCCTTATTTGTTTCATCTCCTGTTTGAAAGCGATCTGTCTGGACTGTCATATGCAGTGAACCACATCTTGAAAAGTGGTATACACATGCAAAACATCTCGGCAAGTGACTTTATGGATAAAGTCAATGTCCAAGACAGTATTTTGGATTCTCACCTGATTAATCTCATGGCGTGTCAGCGTGGTACTAATGAGTACTGGTACCGTCGTCATGGTGATTTAAAATGTATGCTGAGGAACTTAGGAACTCCCACATGGTTCCTCACTCTGAGCTGTGCCGAGTATGGCTGGGAAGACTTACTTGAATTTCTACGAGAGGCAAATGCTAACGTAGAAAACATCGAATTCAAGACACGCGGAGAACTGTGCTCTTTGGATCCAGTCAATGTATGTAGGTACTTCAATCATAGATTTGAAGCTATGATGTCTTTCATCATGAATAAGAAGAATCCACCTCTTGGAGAGGTGTTGGATTTCTTCTGGAGAAAGGAGTACCAAGCAAGAGGTGCTCCTCATATACACATGTTGCTGTGGATCAAGGATGCACCTAAATTTGGAACGGATCCAGAAGACTCAGTGATGAGTTTTATACAACAGTATTCTACGTGTGCTGTTCCAAACGCAAAGGAGAAGAAAAGCCTAAGAGAAAAAGTTCTGCGTTTCCAAAGCCATCGATGTGGAAAGTACTGTCGTCGTAAATTCCGAAACAAGGACAAGTTTTACACCAAATGTCGTTTCGGCTTTCCACGACCGGTGATTTCTAAAGGAAGAGTAAACAGTTTGATGTCTTCGCTGCGACATAATGTGATGAAGAAATCACCTAAAAACACATACAATTTGAAGAGGAACGAAGAGTCCAAGTACATCAACGACTACAACCCGGTGATTTTGTCCATGTGGAATGCTAACATGGATATACAGTTTGTGGCTGATAACTGTATGGCTGTGGCTCGGTATGTGACGTCTTACATCACCAAAAAAGAGAAGACAGAATTGAAGGATATGTGGGAGGACATTTCCCATGAAAAGAGCCTCAGCAAGAAGTTGTACAGTTTCAGTCTGAAGATGTTGTCGCATCGAGAAATTGGAGCGTACGAATGTTCTGACCGGTTGTCTTCAGCAAGTCTCTATGCCAAGTCCAGGAGTATCGTTTGGGCGAGTCTTGGTCTTGCTGCAACGCGTAATCGAGTTCCCAAACCTGTGCGGGAAATTGAGTATTTGGCGGAAAAGGAGCCAAACAGTACCGACATTTTGAAGACCAACATGTTGGATACATATTATCCAAATCGAAGCATTCACCTCGAGAATGTTTGTCTGTATGAGGTTCTTCAAAACTACATATTCAAGAGGAACATCAAAGAAGATACTGAAAAAGGAGTGTATGCTGTAATAGGAAGTGAGGGATGTCTGGTCAAGCAAAGAAAATGCCACTTGGTAAACCATCGAAAATTGAGTGGCGAATCTCCTGAAAAAAAGGAGTTTTTCTATTTAGCACTTTTGCAACTTTTCAAACCTTGGCGTGCAGAAGAGGAACTGATTGGAGATTTTCTCTGTTACGAAGACTCTTTCAATGCCGCCAAGGAGACCATAGAATGTCCTGCTTTTCTCAAATATGTAGAAATGTTGAATGCGGAAATTGAGCAGGAAGCAATGATTGCAGCCGAGATTGCCAGAGACAGTTCTCAGGACAGTCAGAGTTCTGCTTCATTGAGTCAGGATCCACTAGGAGGACCTGTTATCGAAAATGAAGCTGCCACTGCTATGAATGAAGTGGAAAGAGCCATGGCACATGCTCAGGAGGATGCGGTTAACTTAGAAGAGTTGGAAAGACAACTCAACGTTGAGCAGAGGAAAATATATGACGAAGTTACCATGCAAATTGATCATGGATTAAGTCATGACAAGAAAGAGTGCTCATGTACGTCGTTGAAGCCTGTCCGACTGTACGTGAGTGGAGAAGCGGGAACTGGAAAAAGTTTCCTTATTAAAGCAATTTCATGTTATTTGCAGGAAAGGACAGAGTCATCGCTGTCTTGTGTTGTCACCGCTCCAACTGGACTGGCAGCACATAACATTAAAGGGATTACTTTACATCGTTTACTGATGCTGCCAGTGGAGCATGACAACAAATTAAAATATCACAAGCTATCTGGAGATGCTTGTTTTGAAGTTTCAAGAATCTTGAGGAAAATGAAACTTCTTATCATTGACGAAGTAAGCATGGTTTCCAATGTCATGCTTGCCTTTGTGCATTTGAGAATGCAAGAAGTTCTCAAAACAGAGTATGATGTGTTATTTGGTGGCAAACACATCATTGTTTTCGGAGATCTTCTGCAGCTGACACCAGTGAAAGGGCAACCTGTGTTCAAAATGCTCACGCATGAAGATACCAGGAAGTGCCTAGGCAGCATTGGCAACGTCAATATATGGTTAAACTTCAATTATGCTGAACTGCATGAAAATATGCGTCAGGCGAAGGATGAAGTTTACAAGACTATTCTACAAGATGTTAGAATTGGAAAAGTGACCGAGCATGGGAAAGAAGCTTTACATGCACGATTACTGTCAAATTTATATCCAGAACAAGATGTTGTGCCTGAGAATATTTTTCAGAAAATTACTGAGAAGAAATCTGGAATATGTTTGATGCCAACTCTTGCAGAATGTGCCAAATTCAACAACAAAATGTTGCATTTAGAAAAGCAAGAGATTGTGAAACTGGAAGCTATTGACAGAGTAGAGCATATGGGATCAACAATTATTTTGTCTGAGAATCTGAAAACAAAATTGGATTCATTAGAGAAGAGTATATCTAAAACTGCAGGTTTTGAAAAGACTCTGAATGTGTGCTTGAACTGCCGTATAATTTTAAGAAGGAATTTACATGTTGAAAGAGGTCTGGTAAATGGATCAATGGGTAATGTTGTTGATTTTGTAAAATACAGAAATAGAGATGGAATTGAATTTTTAAAAATTAAATTTGATGGCATTGAGGAAGTACAGCTAATTGGTCGTTGTTCTGCTAGATTTTTGCTTGTAAAAGACTTATATGTTCGCCGTAAGCAGTTTCCTGTTTGCTTGGCATATGCGGTGACAATTCATAAATCGCAAGGTTTAAGTGTAGACAGTGCACTGGTGAATATTGGCAGTTCTGTGTTCAAGGAGGGTATGGCATATGTGGCATTGTCACGAGTTAGAACTTTATCGGGATTGTACTTGATTGAGTGTGATGTCACAAGCATTTGTGCGGATCTAGATTGTGTTAAGGAATACAATAGGTTAAGAAGAGAGTATGCGCCACATTTGCCTCAATATCCTTTGTTTGAGAAATGTGTGGTAGGCCGGAAACGAAGAAATGTGACCAATACTGGGGAGGTTGTAGCAAAAAGACGAAAAGTCAATGAACCTGAAATTATAAGCAGAAACAAAAAGGATTCTGTTCAAGATGTTGTTGGTTTTCAATTTGAAAACAGTTCTGGTGTCAACTGCTATGCTAATGTAGTGGTTAATGTTTTGTTTTCTCTAGAAAATGTAAAAGAAGAGATTGTGGTCAATTCTGATCAAAGATTTTGCAGTTTGTTAAATTCTGTCTTAGAAAAATGTAGCACTGATAGAACAAACATAGAAAGTGTGTCTGAAATTCGAAATCTGTTAGACAGATGTTCAGGCCAAACACAATTCTCTCAAAATAGTCAGCAAGATTGTCAGGAGTTTTTAATGTATATGCTTGATGTATTGCATGCTGAAGGTGTAGATGTAGATCAGCTGTTTGGGCTTTCTTATCAATGGCAGCATGACTGCGAGAACTGTAGGGTATCAAGTACTACTAGTGTAGACTCAGAAAGATTTATATATTTAACTTTGCCAGACAGTAAATCAGTCTCCTTTAATAAGCTAGTAAAAGCAGCTGATCACAACATGGAGTGTAGCCAATGTAAATCTGAAATGATGTCCACATTATTTATACGAACATATGGTCAGTATGTCATTTTAATGTTCCAACGATGTAGGCCTGATGGAACAAAATTGACAACTTTAATAAAAAAAATTGTGGCTTCGCAGTTGTCAATATCAGGAAGGACTTTTGTAACTGCAGCAATTATATATCATGACGGTCCTTCAATAACATCAGGACATTACACAGCTTATTTAAAGTCTAGAAATGGCTGGTCATTCTGCAATGATTCTGTTTTAATTTTCACAAAAAAATTGCCGTATGACCTTAAAAACTCTTACCTGGTGTTTTTAAAACCAAAATTTTAGGGAAAGAATCTCGGGATGTGCTCTGTGGAATTTCAAGAAGTTCTAATGGCTCCTACACGATTTGGCCTTGAGGATAAGTGTAGTTCAGAGACATAACTTCTAACCATAAGACTGGACGTCATGGAGAAATAAGTGCACTTTGAATGAGTTCAGAAAAACTATTTCTTTTTATAAGCTAATTGAAGCAGCCAATCAAAACATAGAGTAGAGGGAATGTAAGTCTGCAATGCTGTCTACTGTTTTACATTGCTTTGTGATTAAAAGTGATGTAGAGAATTAAATAATTGTAGTAGTCATAGAGGTAGTGTAAGTCTGCTTCATAGTAAGCAGTATCAGTGTCATAGGAAATGTAGAACATGACTGAGCAAGAAGGGGAAGATATTACTAGTCCAGGATTGTGAAAATGATCTTCAACATTTTAATTCTGAAAGTTGCGGAAATGCCAAATGACGGGATTGGCTTACAAGAAATCCAAGAGTTATAAATGGCTCTGACAAGATTTGGCCTTGTGGAAACTTGTGGTAGAGAGCAAGAAGTCATTTATTGTATGTAACATGTTTTTCAAAACGATGGAGGTTTTCTTTCAGAAAGTGGCGGGCTGAAAGTAATAACAGCACAACAGAGTGTAAGCTGTTCATAGGACATCCTTTGACGTCATGGAAAGTAAGTTAACTTTAAGGAGTTCTGAATTCTGATTTGTCATGTTGTATGGGGTTTTTTTTTTTTAATTTTTTTTTTTTTGTCCTCATAACCACCATGTAGACCAAAGTACCGGAAGGAATTAACGGAGAATAACTGTCTCAGTTTATGAAAAACTGGAAGGGACATGAGTCTAACGGGGGCCAACTATCCCTCAGCTTTCAACCGTATTCCAGAAAGGCACAGAGTCTATGATTTACCAAACTGTGGCAAACCTTGGGGTAGTTTTTTGCAGCCAGGTGGAGACCGGGCATGAACCGGTTAACGGCTGTTCCATTGGTACCAAGTATAGAAGCACCATTGGAGATCAATCATTGGACCCGGGGAAAAAAAAACCAAAAAAAAAAAAAACCCCGGATGAGTCAATGAAGCCACGAAAGTAAATACCAAAAGGCCCTTTTACTGTGATTACCAGATCTGGCCAGATCAGTAACCGAGATCTGCAATACTGAGTTTTTCCAATCCCCAAAAGTAGGAGGTAAAGGGTCTTTCCACTTCCTACAGATCTCTCTCCTTGCGAGCAGGATAGCGTAAAAGACTAGACATCTGGCAGTGTGTTGTACGCCCTCTAGGACTCCAAATACTATTAAAGGCAAATCCATGGTGACAGGACTTCCCAGTGATTCTGCGAGGGAATTGCTGATATCCTTCCAGAATGTGGTTAATACTGGACACTCAAAAAACATGTGTGTATCTGAAGCCGCAATCAAACCACATTTAGTACAAGATACTGACTGGCCGCCTGCAAATTTAGATAGCCTAAGAGGGGAATAGTATGCCCTATGCAGGGTAAAAATATGATTTCTGCGAAGCCAGGATGGCTTGACAATGTTCCACAGAAGTTCGAGCGAAGTCTTCCAAAGATATTGTAAATTCTGGGTCATCAAAGCAGAGCCCCATAATGACTCTGGCAGAACAAAGTCCCCATCTGACTCCTCTAGAATGAAATTATACCATTTAGATATTTCTTTCTTTGCAGGACCGCTGCTTATTAGCTCAGAGATAAATGGACTATGACCTCCGAGTTTAAACTTATTCTTATTGGCAGGAGATGTTTTATAGGCAACAGTCCAGCTATGGATCTGTATATATTTGAAACGTGAAAAATTAGGGCCAATCTTAGCTTGCAGATGTTCCCACGAAAGTAAATCTCCCTCGTAAAAGAGGTCGCCCCATACTTCCAGGCCTGCCTCTCTCAAAGGAGTTGCTAGAGTGTCTTCAAGCCAGGCTGGATTTTCAGGCAAGTCCCACAGCGGAGTTTTTTCGCAGAGATAATTTACTTTTATGGATTTCATGACTTCTGCCCATGTTCTGGCCAGACCTTGTAGAGTCTTCAGTTTAATTTTCTTAAAGAACTTTGGGTTACCAAACTTAAAAAGAAAGCCAGAATAGTTAATTCTTTCCCCATCCAACATGGCTGCATACATAAGACCCACACCTGAAGCTACTGGACCCTTCAACAGCATCCGTGAGTGAGATAATTGAAAGGCCCAAGCATAGATTTTTAGATCTGGAGCCGCCAGACCACCCTTATCACGTCGCCGTCTTAGTTTTTTCCAGGCAATCCGTGGAAGATGATTGTTCCAAATAAAGGATGAGATATTTGATTGAAACTTGGCTAAGGTTTTTGGGTCAAAGTATAAGGGAATAGTGTTAAATAAAAAAGAAATTTTGGGAAGAATAGACATTTTGATAAGATTGGCTCTACCTATTAAAGAGAGAGGCAGGTGCGACCATGATTGGAGGAGCTTACGGCAATCCTTAATAACTGCAGACAAATTAACTTGGACTATTTTATTAATATCTTTTACTATCGTCAAGCCTAAGTATCGCATTGAGTTGCCCGGTTGAAGTTCTGCTGGAATGTTCTCATCATTCCAAACAAGCACATCAGTTTTGGCAGCATTAATTTCATATCCCGACACTTGTCCAAAAGCATGAGCCAATTTCATGATAGCCGGAAGGGCCGTAGTGACGTGTGATGTAAGAATAAGCACGTCATCAGCATATAATGCCACCTTCCTTATCCAGCCTTGATAATAAAAGGGTTGGATAGAGAGCTCCTCTCTTAAATATTGCGCAAAAGGCTCGATATAGAAATCAAAAAGTAAAGGGGAGAGCGGGCACCCCTGACGGGTTCCCCTAGTGATGTGAAAGGGGCTCGATAGATCACCATTGACGAGAAGGGATGCAGATGGACTACTATACAACAAGCCAATCACCCTACGAAATCTTTCCCCGACACCGAACTTGGCCAAAGCCTCCGACAGGTATACCCAGTTAACCCTGTCGAAAGCCTTGGTTGCGTCCAACGTAAGGGCCGCCAATGGGAGATTTTTAGAAGTTGCGATATCTATGGCGCCAATTAAATCATAAGTTAATTCATGCAGTTGTCTGCCCTTCAAAAACCCCTTTTGATCAGAATGAAGGACAGAAGGTGCGATCTCAGCCAGTCTTAAGGATAGAACTGTGGTGAAGATTTTATAATCCACGTTCAGAATGGAAATTGGCCTATACGACCCACACATCTCCTTGGGTTTACCCGGTTTTAAAATAAGGGTAATAGAGGCGTTATCCCATGACGTAGGAGGGGGCATTCCTTCTAAAAGAATTTGATTAAACAACTTGGTAAGGAAGGGAACGATCTCTGAGTCCAGGATTTTATATAACTCAGCTGGCAGCCCATCAGGACCGGACGCCTTCCCCTTCTTGCCTCTCTTTATGGCAGATCTCACTTCGCCCTCTGAGATGGGTTTATCCAACTCTTGGGTTTGTTCAAGAGAGAAAGAGGGTAGAGAAATATTATTCAACCAACTCTTAACCGCCTCGGCAGATATTGTTTTGTCTTCTTGATATATTTCTTGGAAGAATTCCCTAAATGCTTTCCTAATTTCCTCATCAGAAGAAAGATAGATGTTTCCAATTTTTATAGATGCAATGTTGTTCCGGACCTGATCTACTTTGGTCTTCCAAGCCAGTAATTTACCAGCACCCTCCCCATATTCGAAGTGCGCCAACTTACTGGCTTCCCATCTCTGTTGAACCCTCAGATTTAGAATTGAAGCCAAACTTCCTTTAAGAATCTGCAGTTGATTATAAAGAGGATCTAAAATAGATCCTGAAGCTGTGCTGTTAATATCTATCTCGTGTTGAACACGAGCCATCTCTGATTCAATGGAGGCAATTTTTTCCTTATAGTTCTTCCTCCGAAAGGCAGTTTTAGCAACAATCAGCCCTCTCAGCGTTGCCTTAAACGAGTCCCAAATTATTCTATTAGAGGCGGAGCCATTATTTAACAGAAAAAAGTTACGAGTCTCCGATTTAAGATATGAGATATCCTCCTCATTAGTAAGGAGAGAGCGATCAAAGGACCATGTAGTCGGGGTTTTTTCACTACGAATACCTAACACCAATTTAACCGCAGAATGATCTGAAAGATGTGAAGGAAAGTATTCTATTAATTTAACAGAATCTACCAGTCTTTGAGTGATCAGAATATAATCAATCCTTGACTTATGATGATATTTAAGATTCCGATAGGAAACCCCTTGCTGTTTTCCTGACCTTTGTCGCCAAATATCAACAAACCCGTACTGCCTCATAGCATCTAGAAGAACGGATCTAGTCTTAGACAGAACCAATGATCTATTATTAGGGGACTTGTCCAAGACAGGATCCAACACGATATTGAAATCACCGGCTAAAATTATAGGTCCTGAAATGGAAAGTAATTGGATAAATATTGTTTCCAAAAAAGAGGGGTCATCCTGATTCGGGCCGTAATAGCCAGCTATTGTAACAGAAAACCCGGCTATAAGAACGGAGGCTATGGCCCATCTGCCGGAAGAATCTACAGCCTGTGAGATCAACTTAGCTTTGATTCCTTTTTTGAAAATAATCGCAACTCCTCTTGTGTGAGAAGTTTGAGTAGTAGTAACCATAAAATCAATCCATCTATTCTTTTTAGTGAGGTCAGATAGTTCAGAATGGGTTAGGTGAGTTTCCTGCAACACCAGGACCTGCGCATCCGAGTCCCTCAGATATTGTAAAATTCTATTGGCTCGGGGCTTGGTGCGGAGGCCATTGACGTTCCAGGAAAGAAAGCCCACATCACTCATCTTTCAACCAGTAGACCATGATAAATGAACACTATATCCAGTATGATATTATTAGCCAAGTTAGTGGCTTGCTTCCAAAAATTATGTATGAAATGTAAATGGCCTTTCCAGAAACTACTATTTAGGTTATTGAGGACTTTTTTATATTTTTGCCACCCCCTCGCACTCACCCACTCGGAGTGAGAGCTTCCCCCCCCCCGTGAAGAACCCTTGCATTATCTAACCGGAACAGTGTCCAGTAGATAGTGCCCCACCGGTTGATCCCCTACAGGAAAGTTCAACCGCTTAATATTCAGGTGACTAATAAAGAGTGAAGAGATACAAAATTTTTATAACAAAGAAGATAATTAATTAAAAGTATGAGTCTTCTTGATTAGTGCATATATAGTGTTTGTTATAGTGCTTATTATGTATAGGTGCATCAGCCTCTCAATTTTTATTTTGAAAAGAATGGAGGGTAAAATGGAAGGTCCTGTTAAGTATTCAGGGTTTATTAATGGACCCTAATTTTAAACCTTACTGGCCCCCTTGCCCAGATCCATTAGTAATTCATCGGCGGCTTGCACGGACCTGATGTTAAACATCTTGTTGTTGTACATTACTTTAAGGGCTGCCGGAAACATAAGCTGAGCTGTTGCGCCTAATTTTCTGAAAGCATCCAAGCGCCTCCCAAATTCCCATTGCTTTTCCAGTGTTATTCTTGACAGGTCTGATCTTATCAGAAAGGTAAAACCTTTCCCTGACAGGGTCTTTTGTTTTAAGGCCATATTTAAGATGCGTTCCTTTAGAACATAAGTGTGAAAATTGACTAAAATTTTGCGAGGTTTAGACCTCTGAGGATTCAGTTTGAAGGGATCCCTGTGAACCCTCTGAATGTCGACCGACAATTCAACGGGAGTATATTCTAGAGACAATGCATCCTTCAATAATGAAACAATGTATTGTTTAATATCAGACCCTTCTGGAACATTCAAAATACGAATGTTCCCCCTTCTAGCATTGTTTTCAAGAGACTCCATCCTCTCGCTAAGAGCCAGATCCTCCCTTGTAAGCTTCTGTATATCCTCCTTCGCTTGATCCAAGTGAATTGAATGAATGCCGATAGTCTCTTCTAACACTCCAGTTCTTATAGTGAGGCTTTCAATTTTATTGTCGAGTGTTTCACAATAATTTTTAAACTCTAGTTGGTTAGCAGATGATTCCGCAAAGCCCTTTCTTATCTCCAGGGTAAGGGCTGAAAACATCTCCAGAACTGAGGCTGTCGTCATCGGAGGGGAAGAGGAAGAAGAAGTAGAAGTGGAAGGGGCCAACAATGAGTTGGGATCACAGAGGACATGGATAGCAGAGTCATCTGCTGCTGCTTCTGCATCTACACCCCCATCTACACCCCCAGATGCGCCTCCCAACTCAGTAAAATCTGATTCTTCAACCTCTTCCAAGTATACTGTTGTGCAGACTTGAGGTAAGCTCTGATCTTGGCTGGACAAAGGCTGGGGCAGAATTTGAGGCAAAGATTGTTCTAGCAAGGGAGCCTGTGCCAGCAGTGCTGGCCTCTGCTCTATCTCTGGAACAGGCATTTTTTGTGAGCTTGCTGCTAAATCGGCAGTTACAACTGTTTCTATTTCTTTTGATGCCATACCTATATCGTCGTCTGTAATTTCAGGAAGATGTAAAATCTGAGGGACTACTTTAAAGTAGGAACGAAGTGAAGGCGTAATTTTTGAACTTACTGGATACACTAATTTAGTATCTTTGGTCTTCACCTTGTTTTTACTCTTCAAAGTTGTATTTTTAGACTTAAATTCAGTGTTCAAAAAGGAAGAAGATTTTTTCTTAGAATATTTATTGACTCCTTTCCCGGCCTCGAACTCTTCTTCTGGGACTCCAATTTTGCTTGCTCCAGGTTTCTTTTTGCGCCCACGACCTCGACCTCTTTTGAGCTCGCCTTTAGGAGCATTAGGAGTATTAGGAGAGCTGCCTGTAGATTTTAATGTATCAGGGGTATTGGGAGTATTTTTATTAGAAGAAGCCTGTAAATTATCTCCAACATCAGTTACACATACAGGATGAATAGGGATGGCTTCTACCGATGAAAAGTCTGTGGGACTACCATTGCCCAGATCATACGCAGAATACCCCTCCACTACGGCTAAGGAAACAGGGAACTGACCTTGTAAACCTTCGTTAGATCTGTACAGCCGCGCTGGAGCTAAGGAAGGGTAAAAAATTAAGATACTTGTTTTCTCCTCGAGGTGCATTAGATTTTGAGAAATCTACTAAAACAGTCATAACTGCAAAATCTAACGAAGGTTTACAAGGTCAGTTGTATGGGTTTTTTAAACACAATCATTTTGATTGTGTTTTTTTTTCCCCGCTGTTATATGATGAATACCTTCAAGTCACTGTTTTAGTGAAATTTGATACATTCTGAGAACAGCAAAAATAAACCATTTAACATGTATAATTAATTCTGTACTGTTTGCATTTATGATGTATATGTAGAACTGTGTAGGAGGCATGGAGAAGGTGAGGCTTCTGTAAGTGTCAAAGTTGTTGCATACAGTGCTCATATTCTACGTAGTCTTTCATATGATAGACTACATTTCCACAATGAGATACCTAAGCAAAGGAAACACAGGTGATATGATTGTGGAATGAGCAAAAGAAAATGCACGTTTTTCAATTACATCACCTGTGTTTCCTAAGTTTATGAATGACATTGTGCAGATGAAGTTTAGGTCTGTCCACGGACACATAAGAGGTTTGGCCTTTCTTCAAGAGTGAAGTGGACATGACTTACTTCATTGGTAGGCCTTCACATGTATTATGTCCTCTGTTCTCTTCAAACAACTCGAAATTTAATTTGGAACCCTGAGTAGGTATCACCTCAAACAAACCTCTGGATAGGACACATCTTATTGGCATCCTGAAGCAATCATTTAAAATTTTAGTGTCTTGCGACACTTTTCTGAGACAACAGCAGTGCAAAAGATGCACCATGTTTTAAGATAGGCCTCACTTCATCTGCATCAAGATACTGTTAGTTTAAAATTTATATCTTTAGGACTGTGTACGGGGCCTGGAGAAGCAGAAGCTTCTGTAAGTGTCAAAGTTGTTGAAAAACTGTTTGTCCTTCAATCTTTTCCCTTGTCTTTTGTAATTTTTAAATACATGTTTTAATATTTTTCAAATGTTTGTTCTCTCTTTCACAGATTGAAAGTATAAAAACAAAAAGTGAGTAATTTAACGACAATTGTAAGGTAAATGTTTTGTATTCTTTTCGTTACATTTCTATCACATTCACCTACTATTAGTTCCACAGCTTCATTTGTTTAACCCTCAGTTTCCTGCCTTTGCTACTTTCCTCATTCCTTTCTCTATTACCTACTTACTCAACTCCTTCCACTCTTTTTCTCAGTCCCTCTCTTCTCATAGTTCCTCACTCTTGTTCACTCACTCCGTCTCTATTACTCTTAGTGTCTTTGACTGATCACTCTATCACTACTTGTTCATAATGCTTTCTCTGTGTAGTTGAAGCACACTAAGGGGCATAATATGAACACAGCCAATAACATTATTGCTGTTTTTATTGGCAGAAAACTGGTGCAAAAGTGGTTTTAGCGGCAGTTTTCTGCCGCAAAAGCGGCTTTGGCGACACATTTCTGCCGATAAAAGCTGCAAAACTTTTATTGCCTATGTTGATGATATGGCTTTATGTTATTTACATTTCTTTGCTGTTTCAATTAATCTTTTTCTGTTATTTTTTGTTTTCTGTTTTCTATTTTTTCTCTCTGTTATTCCCCATGTTTTAATCTTATTTTGAACATTCACTCACATTCTCCAAGAAACTCTTCTTTGTTAGTGTTCTACTCTCTTTTTTTTCTTTCACTCCCTTATCTATTTTGTTTTTCCCAATTATACCCTCTTCCGTCTTTTCTTTGGTAAATAGATCTATTAAACAGTATCTCTGGTTTACTCCCTATAGCTGTCTTTCTTTTAACACCACTCTCTGTTTACTTTCCTTATACTTACTCTTCTTTTAAAAACTTTTTTGGTTAGCTCCCGGTTCGCGTACCGGAAGCGACCCGGGAAGCGAACCAAAAGAAATAGAGCTTGCCAGAGTGCTAAACATTCTAGCAATTTTTTTTGAAAGGGGAGGTAGTTCTGAAAAGAACTTTTTTTTAATGTTTTTGTTGTTTTATATTTATTTTTTATTTTTTGAAAAATGTTAAATTTTTTTGTTTTTTTTTGGGGGGGGGAAACAACAAAAAACAGGCATTGAAAAGGGCTCAACGGGAGCAAAAAAAAAATTACTGTCTGGGGCGGTTAGGGCAATTATGATTGTCATAAGCCAGGTTGATGGCATTAATACTCATGTTACCACATGATATTAACGCACCGCAGTGCATACAAGTATGTTTCATATGCCCAAAATTCTCCTGTATGTTTGGCACGGTTTCCCGTGCCTCTGCTGCTGTCAATGATATAGAAGATGTTGACCTGGCCACAGGAGTTGCTGTTGGGTTTTGTTCCATATCCCGTATTTCCGCCCGGCTGTAATTAAGTGGATGCTTCCTGGTCATGTGCCTATGCATGGTATAGTTCCCATAACTATACTTTTTATCAGTCCCTCTTGATAATTTGTCTTTGCAAATGAGGCAGGTGCCATACCTCGCATTCACTTTCTTCTGCCCTGGAGGGATTGAATAAAACTGCCAAATGAAACTGGCTTTCCTATGGGAAACCCGGGGCACCTCTTCCAAGAACTGTGGTCCTTCTCTCTCCTCTTCCTCTAGTTCTTCCTCTTCCTCCTCTGTGTTGGTGTTGACCTGGGGAGGTGGTCCTCTCTTCCCATGAGGAGGTGGAGGTGGTGGTGGGGGTGCACCAGCTGAAGCAAGTACTGAAGTCATTTCTGTAGTATCAATAAAGGTCTTCCTCTCACAATGATGAAAGTCAGAGTGAGGAAAGAAGGAGGGGTTTTCATCATTTGTGAAAAACAATAGTTCTCAACCAATGAAAAGTGTTATTTTTAGGTCACCTGACCTAGCCTTACATGATTATGAAACCAAAAGTGAAATGAACCAATGAAAAGTTTTATTAACAAGTCACATGACCTCTCACGCTTATGTTACGCGCTGCGGAACGCGCCCCGGATAGCTTCCGGGTCGCTGCGCTTCGCGCCTCGGTCCGCGGCCCGGAGCACTTCCGGGTGCGCTAACGCGGTACGTCATAAGACGCATTACGCGGCAACGCGATACGTCGCGCTTTCGCGACGCGCCGCGGATCGCTTCCGGGGAGCTGCGTTTCGCGCCTCGGTTCGCGCCCCGGAGCACTTCCGGGTGCGCTAACGCGGCGCGTCATAAGACGCATTACGCGGAAACGCGATACGTCACGCTTCCGCGACGCGTCACGATGTTGATTTCTAACGCGGCAGTTGCGCAAACGGAACGTTTACCGGTTCGCGGTCCGGGTCGCGGCATCAAATTGAGCTAACGGAAAGCTTTCCGGTTCGCGGACCGGGAGCGAAACAAAAAAAATATTTAAAAAAAATTATTAATAAACATATAAAATATATTTTTGGATTTAAAGAAGAATACATTTTACAGCTATAGATATTAGCTTTTAAAAAACCAATGAAATTCACTGAAAAAACCATAGGTTATAGACCATATATAGTTAGGAATTAGCATTTACAAAACCTTGAAAATTCACTGAAAAAACCATAGGTTATAGACCATATATAGTTAGGAATTAGCATTTAAAAAACCTTATTTTACTCACACAAAACCATTGAAATTCCATATATAGTTAGTTGTACTAACTATATATCGCGCACCCGCAATCCACTGCTGATCATGTCACATATTACATCATTCATGACATGGTCAGTGACATCACTGATGACATCACTGATGACATCTCAAATGACATCACTGATGACATCACTGATGACATCTCAAATGACATCACTGATGACATCACTGACCAAGCAGCCCCATACCCTCTAAATAAAAATAAAAATTCAATAAAACATGGAAAGGCCAGGGGTTTGGCCTGAGGAAGGGGGCCACGCGGCCCTCCTCCAAATAAGCAAATAATTAAATTTTTTAAAAGTCTGGCTATGCCACGGGGTATGGGGTACCTGGGCTGAAACTGGCCTCAGGAGGGGGGCCACAGGGCCCCTTCCCATTTTTTTTTATGAAAAGGGGTCAGGCCCTGGAGGATGCAGGCCCCAGGGCCCCAAAATGGTAAAAGACGGGGGCCACACAGCCCCCCTTCTAAAAAATTAAATAAAGAAAAAAAGCCGGCATCTCACGGGAGGCCCCATCCCTGCACCACTCTGGAAACACGCCTGTGGCATGTCGTAAGTAGGGTAATTAATTTCCCTTGAATACCGAGGGTCCCAGTGGGCCAACTAGCCCACCAGGTATCTTCAGTATGAGCCACAGAGCTGCGCTGCAGAGAGGTGGTCCGAGGCCATGCCCCTTTTTACACCACTCTACAAACGCGTCTCCTTGCACACTGGGGGTGGGGCGATGAGGAAATCTTGTGTCCTGAGGACCTCAAGACACAAGTGGACTTCATCCCCGGAGCAGCAGTGTGCCAGGACCTGCATTTGCTGTTAGGGTTTGTGCACAGATAAGAGCATGTCCCCTCTCATTGCACTAGTGGTCTCTGTAATAGCTCTCTTTAAACATACTATTGAAGTCTTTCTTGTTATCTCAGCCCCTCCCTAAACTTCTGTGTATGTTGCTCAATGTATTCACAAGTTTGGACATTGCTGTCTTGTTGGCACATTGGACCTTGCTTTTACCAAGGCTTATTTAGAGCACTCCTCCCTAGGCCATGTGTTACTTCAACTCATTAGCATAATAACTGAAGCTCCGCACACCTGCTTGTGAGAACCACACCCAGTTCTTCGAACCACACCCAGCCCTGTCTATAAAAGGCAGCCCCTGAGCCTCACCCAGTGCTTGTGCTCATCTACCTCCCACTTACCTGAGAACAGATCCTTCGGCGCTGGCACTCCTGCTCTCTCCAGACCTTTATTGGCTTATTTATTTATTTATTTATTTATTCAATTTATAGAGCGCAACAAATACCAGGAATGGTGTATCGGCGCTAAGCAGGCAGAGCAAACAGAGAGGCACCTCTTAAGCATTATTGGATAAATAGCCAAGTCTTTACTTGCTTTCTAAAAATCATCAGTGATGAGCTGTTTTTTATATAGAGGGGCAAGGAGTTCCAAAGCTTCGAGGCGGCCACCAAGAAGCGTCTGTCTCCCCATGTGACTGTTCTCACCCGTTGAATGCATAGAGATGCGGATGAAGCCGATCTTAAAGTTCTATTAGGAGCGTACATCGGCAGTGATTCCCTAAAAAAATCAGGTCCTAGGCTGTTCAAAGCCTTGTAAATGATACATAAAGCCTTAAACTTAGTTCTCTTTTTTACTGGAAGCCAGTGTAGTCGATAAATGATGGGAGAGATGGATGAGAACTTAGGGGTTTTGGTCAGAATTCGAGCTGCAGCATTTTGCACCATTTGTAATTTTTTAAAAACCTGCTCCTGGGCATTCAGTAGAAGCCCATTACAGTAATCCACCTTGGATAACACCAAGGAGGACATAAGGGTTTTCCCGGCAGATAGAGGAAGAAAAGGTAGCAACTTTTTCACTCTTCGTAGCATAAAAAATGAGGAGGAAACTACTGCATTGGCATGATTAATGAAGCTTAGTTTATTATCAAACATTACTCCTAGGTTTCTGACCTTTTCGACTGGGGTGGGTGGATTCCCCATTTCTGGTGGCCACCAAACCGGGGACCAAGCTGGTTTTAGGTCTCCGAACACCATTACCTCGGTCTTGTCGGTGTTCAGTTTTAGACAGTTACTGTCCATCCAACGGCTAATGGCTCTCATGCCTGTTTGAAAGTTGGCTGCCACCTCACTCCCATTTTTATGCACTGCTAACACCAACTGAGTGTCGTCGGCGTACGAAGTCACTCCCATTCCATGGATTTTAATGACCCTCGCCAAGTCCGACACATAGATGTTGAAAAGTGTCGGACTTAGCGAGGATCCCTGGGGGACTCCGCAAGGCAGTGAAAACGTTGGTGAATAATAATTCCCCATCTTTACCATCTGTTCTCTATTATACAGAAAGGAAGCCAGAAGCTCCACAGCTTTGCCCTGTATGCCCATCGCTGTGACACGGTCGATCAGAGTCTTATGATCGACCGTGTCAAATGCCGCTGAGAGATCCAGCAAGATCAGGACTGCCGTGCCACCCTGGTCCATGATCTGTCTGATTTCTTCTGACGCCTTTATAAGAGCCGTCTCCGTTCCGTGGCCTCTCCTAAACCCGAACTGAGTACTGTCTAACAGGTTGTTATGCTCAATGTAGCCGGCCAGCTGTTTGTTTATAACTTTTTCAAGTATTTTCGACGGGAATGGGAGGGCTGCTATAGGGCGATAGCTTTTCACTTCCAAGATGTCAAGGGTGGGTTTCTTTAGGAGTGGTTTTATTATTGCTGTCTTCCATATTTGAGGAAAATTTCCTGATTCGCAGATAGTTCTGCAGATGTTCTCCAAGATTGGAGCTACCACGTCAGATATTGATTTAATTACTGTTGGTGGACAGGGATCCAGAGGGGAACCCGACATAGTGACTTTGATAAGATCCTTTATTTCTGACAGTGACGGAGGGAGGAATTCGTTCAAAGAGGATGTGAGCTGTACAGTCTTAAGGCTTTCTGATGATTCTCTTATCGTATTGATGTTAAATTTGTCAAAGATTTCCGTGACTTTGGCCCGAAAAAAATCAGCCATTTGATCACAGAAATCTTGGGTAATGTCTGTATTAGTAGCTGTAGGTAAGGTTGTTAATGTTGCCACTACCTGATATAATTGTTTGCTGGAGTTGTGTGCTGTTTCTATCTGTTCACAGAAATATTTGCTCTTTTCCAGTCTTAACAGCTTCCTATAGCCCGACAGTGCATTTGTATATCTATCTTTATCGTTGTTATCATATTTAACTCGGCAGCGCCTTTCTAAATTACGGCATTTCTGTCTTTCTAACCTTAAAGGTTCTGAGAACCAAGGGGCTGACGGTGTAACACGATTTGTGCGCACTTTCTTTATAGGCGCTGCTTGATTGAAGGTGTCTGTGAGCCATTGGTTGTAGTTATTTGCTGCTAATTGAGAATCTAACACCTTGGGTGGTTTATTATTTTCTAGTTTTTCAGATAATATTTTGACATCTATATTTCTCCAGTCCCTGCATGTCCTGAGTGGCTTTTTTGCCACATGATGATTTTTATGTTTTCTAACAAGGACATAAAAAACCACCGCTGCATGATCTGACCATGTGATAGGAACAACCGTAGGGGGGGTAATAGCCGAATTGTTCGTAAATAAGCCATCAAGAACATGACCTGCTTTGTGCGTGGCTGAAGTAACTAACTGCATTAGGCCGACGGCCTTAAAATCCTCAATAAGGCTCTGTGTATCTTTATCCGTAGTTTTTTCTAAATGAAAATTAAAATCTCCGAGTATTGTAAAATCGGAGACTTCCGGCACTGTTTCTAGTAAAGCGCCGATGGATTGGAGAAAGGGCGCTCGAGCCGCTGGGGGGCGATAGAGCAAAACTCCATTAAACGTTTGAGTAGGAGACAGAATAATAGAAAAGGCTAGTGTTTCTGCAGGAATGCTATCAGGTGTTCCTTTTTTTAGTGTTAATTCTAGCCGTAAAATTATGGCAAGGCCACCTCCTTTTTTCCCACCAGGTCTGTCTTGTCTGACGATGTAGTAGCCCTCAGGGGTGGCTGATACAAGGTCGGGATCAGAAGCTAAGTCGGCCCAGGTCTCTGTTATAAACAAGATATCCAGATTATGTGCCGAGATTAGTTCTGCCACTTCTTCACTGTGTTTACACATTGATCTGGCATTTACCAATGCGCATTTAATGCGTGTGGCCTCTTCACAAGACGCCCTTGGGATATTCCTAAGAAAACAGGTGGTTTTAAAGGTACAGTTTGGGCAAACTATCGAAGGCATGTTAGTGCATTCTTCCAAGTCAAAGTGTGGACAATCGGCCAAAAACATAGTGTTTTTTATATCTAATAGGTCGGGGAATGTATATTTTATTAACTTACTGGAATGACATGGTGACCGGCAAGGAAATGGGGCACTGAGCGGGGTCCAGCGCGGACTGGCGCAGACTGGCACCCCTTTGGCGCGGCTTCGGCGCGATGACGGCGCTCCCGCTGCGCTCGACTGCTGCGCTCGACCGCTGCGCTTCCGTGTAGCCATTTTATGCTCTAAGCCCCGCCCCCCAGCTAGAACGCTAACTCCGTTCTGGACGGGGAGCCGGCTCTGAACAATGGAGCTCACCCTGCCCTCCACACACACGGCACGAAGCCGCGATGGAACGGGGCTGAGGGTACACAAAATTATTAATGGTGAGTTAAAATGATTCACAATTCGTACATCAATTGTAACCAATTTAAATGATTTTCACAAATACAGTTATTAAAAAACCGCGTTAAGCGTTGTCAACTGGGCTAAGCAGCGTGCAGAGGAGGAGCCCCTCGCAGTCTGCACGGACTCTTTAGCAATCACCCAAGGAGCTGCCACCACCTTGCTTCAACGGGCGCGGCTGCTGGCTCTTCCTTCTTCCGGTTTCCGGCTCCTTCTTGCTTCAGCCCCTCTTCTGTCCACTGCAATCGACCTGCAAAAGAGAAAGAGGACAAGGTTAGACTGATCAGTATCCCTTTTCAGCAACAAGTAAGTGCAAAACCTTTTATTACCTGAAAGAACTTTGACGGCGATTTCTGGATTCATGTAAAGACAATTTGGAACAAGATATCTCCCACGAACTTTGTGGTTCAAACCCTTTGTTACAAGAATACTTTGTGGAACTTTGTGAAATAAACATTGTTTTACTTGGAACTTTTAAGAATCGAACAGAGGAAACCATTAACAGAAAGGCAAACAGTAAATCAAGGACTTGCACAAATTACCTGCTGTATTTTGATGTAAAAGTACAGTATTTGTTTTATAAAAAGTCTGGAAATGTGTGAAAAGTGAGTTTGCTATTAAGAATTTAGGCTTTAGTTATATAAAGGTGAATGTTAGATGTTGGTAATTCTGATAATGATATTCGTTTGATTTTACAGAAGTTTTACAATAATAGAAAGCACATCCCAGAACAGTAACACATTCCAAACCTGGAAGCTAGAGACCAGGATCCAAGTGGTACTTTTAGAAGAGAATTTCTAATAGATTAAGGGTTAGTCAGGAACACATTTAGGGATAGGTTGCACTTATCTGTTCTTTGTTTATGTTTCATTAGGCACCAGTTTCTACAGAAGTCAGAGAGGGCCGCAGATTTTAGCAGCGCTTCAACAGTGGAAACGCAAGAACGGTGTTGTCTCTCTTTTTTTATGTTATCCACTTCCCCCCTTCCCTTGAGCTTCTGGTTCTTAGTGCACTGTTTAAAACTAGTGTGCTGGAACAAGCAGTTTCAGGGTGGGGTCGGACTGTCTTCAACCTCCATCAGAACTGAACAGAAACTCAGGTGAGCTGGGCTTTGACAGTTGCAGAGTGTTGTAAAAAGGGGGCATGACCTCCGACCACTCTCAGCAATCCAGGTGTCTGGGGCTTACTGGGGGTACCTGGTGGGCTAGTTGGTCCCCAGGGACCCTCACGAATGAAGAGGGCTATATCCCAACTTACAATGCGCCTTGAGGCGCGTTTGCAGAGTGGTGGGGAAAAGGGGCACGGCCTTTATCTACCTCTCAGCAATCCCACTGTGTTGGGCTTACTGGAGGTAAGCGGTAGGCTAGATGGCCCCTAAAGGACTCCCCGCAATGAAGGGGACTTCAATCCCCATACATGAGCGTGCCAGGGAGCACGTTTGCAGAGCGGTGGGCGAAGGGGATGTGGCCTGCTATGAGAACTTAGCAATCCTGCTGTGTGGGACTTTCTGAAGGTAATAAGAGGGGTAGTTGACCCCCAAGGATGTCCGTGGGAGCCAACTACCCCTCTTGTTACCTCCAGGAAGTCCCACACAGTGGGATTGCGGAGATGTCTAAGGAGGACTTGCCCCCTTTCTCCACCACTCTGCAAACGCCCCTCCTGGCGGACTATGGGATGGGTTGAAGCCCAATTTACTCCTGAGGGACTTTGGGGGCCAAGAAGCCCTCTTGGTACCTCCTCTAAGTCCTATGCAGTGTAATTCCTGAGCGCCGGTCAGAGCCCCAGCACCCTTTTTTCTCCACTCTGCAAACGTGACTACTACTTAAAGAAGCATCTTTCTGCACCTCTGACTTAGAGGTAGTTTTAACCCCCCTACCCTACTATGTATTAGGACCTTACAGAGGCGGTCATTCAAATCACAGAAGTAGCCCAACGCATAGTGTTCCCTAGTGTATGCAGGTGTTTGCACTGTATTCAAAGTGTATTTGAGAATAAAACTGGCTCTAGGCCTGGTTAGTCAGAGTCATTTACCACCAGTACCTGTCAATAAAATGATGGGGGCACAGGATGACTTTGCAACAAGGCCTAATTCTGCTCCTCTATTGATTCTTTGTGCACATCTCTTCTTTCTGCACCTTTCTTCGTCTTTCTGGACATCTGTTACCTCTGTCATCATTTCTCTTGCATCTTTCTGCCCCTTTCTTACTCTTTCTGCATATGTCCCACCTCTGTAGGCATAGTTAGAAATTAGGATAACACCTATGCAGGATGAGGTAACCCCGTGTGCTTGTGGCGCTTGCTAATTACTGTATCAAATTTCTTCATCGTGTTTATCTTTTGGTGCTCAGGGAGGCGGAGTCATCCACCCCTCTGAATTTGCGACCCAGGGGGATCACGTTAATATCAATTCAGGCCCGAGCACACACACAATATGACTAAATAGTTAAGTCACAACGAATACCTTGCATAAGACAATAAAATGATTGTTTGTATTTTAATTTTCTTTTTTCACTTGGTCCAGCCAACACGTGTTTTGTTGTCCGGGAATAACCCACGACTTCCTTAGGGCTTTCAGCATCTAAAGTAGACGGTAAACCTTTGAACCGGTTATAATTCCATCCTGGCCCGGAAGGCTGGGAATCATTTTTTAGATGGTCCAGTGCATGGTGTTTGTGTTTTCCGTTCAATCCGACATCCATGTGTCTGATCGTAGCGTCAGACAAGGAATATTGAAGCATCCAATATATGTTCAGGCAAGCACTCTCGTGCTGATACTGGGTGCCATTGCAGATTCCATAACTTTCCACCAAAGAAATGTGAGGAGAATGTGTTTTTGTTGACAAATGTTTAAGTTTGCAAGGGATTCTGGGTAACAGAACCCAGTGAGAGCCAGTCAAATCACCCCATACTAGATTCCCCTGTGGTCTAGTTTTAAAAAATGTATAGGTTTGCTAGGTTTCCCCAGGTGCTGGCAGAGTTAGGGTTCAAAATCTACAGCTAGGCACTTTGCAAACAAAAAAGGTTTGTTTTCACTGTAAAAATGTGGTGTGTCCACGTTGTGTATTGGGCTGTTTCCTGTTGCGGGCACTAGGCCTACCCACACAAGTGAGGTACCATTTTTCTCTGAAGACTTTGGGGAACGCGGGTGGGTGGAATTTTGTGGATCCACGCAGATTCCAGAACTTCCCACCATAGAAATGCGAGAAAAATGTGTTTACTTTTAAATTTTTAGGTTTGCAAGTGAGTCTGGGTAACCAGACAAGCCACTCAATCCTGGATTCCTCTGGGTGTCTAGTTTTCCAAAATGTATAGGTTTGCTGGGTTTCCCTAGGTGCTGGCAGAGTTAGGGTTCAAAATCTACAGCTTGGTACTTTGCAAAAAAAGGGCCTGTTTTCACTGTGAACATGTGGTGTGTCCACGTTGCATTTTGGGCCATTTCCTGTCACGGGCACTAGGCCTACCCACAGAAATGAGGCACCATTTTTCTCGGAAGACCTTGGGGAATGCAGGGTGAGTAGAATTTTGTCGATCCACTCAGATTCCAGAATTTTCCACCAAACAAAATGTGAGGAAATTGTGGTTTGTTTGACACATTTGTAGGTTTGCCAGGGATTCTGGGTAACAGAACCTGGTGAGAGCCAGTCAAATCACCTCATCCTGGATTCCCCTAGGTGTATAGTTTTCAAAAACTGTATAGGTTTGTATGTTTCTCTAGGTGCTGGCAGAGTTAGGGTTAAAAATCTACCGCTAGGCACTTTGCAAAAAAAGGGTCCGTTTTCACTGGGAAAATGTACTGTATCCACATTGTGTTTTGGGCCATTTCCTGTCATGGGCACTAGGCCTACCCACAGAAGTGAGGTACCATTTATCTCGGAAGACTTTGGGTAACACAGAATTGTAGAGGAACTGTTATTACCTATAAACTTTTGATGCATTTCTGCCTTCCAAATGAAAGACAATGTGTAAAAAAGAAGTCATTTTGAAAAATGACCTATAATTCTCATGCTACTATGGGTACTCACAATATTTTTTCCAATTTAAGAAATACATAGGTGTCTTTCATACCCATTTTTCCATGTATATTTCTTCCCAAATGAATTGCTATATATCCGGTACATAAGAAAAAACCATTTCAAGACACTGCTCAGTTATTGGCTCTGGGTTCATTGGGTTCTTGGTGAACCTACAATTCCTATATATCCCCAAAACCAGAAAGGTCCAGCAGATGTAACGGTATAATGCTTTCAAACAGATGTCATAATTAGAAGAAGTTACATGTGAAAACGTTTACAAAAAAGGCTGTTTTTTTCAACTAATTTTCGATTTTTCCTATATTCAACTGTTAGTTTCTATAAAGAAACCTTCAAGTATCTACACAAATGACCCCTTGATAAACTCAGTATATTGTCTACTTTTCTAAAATGTATAGCTTTCCAGGATCCATTATTGCTTTTATACCCATTTCTACCATTAACTGGAAGGAGGATGAAAGCACAAAAAATTGCAAAAATAGGCCATGTTCCAGAAAAATGCCAAAACTGTGTAAAGAAACATGGGTTTTCTGACACAAGTCTGCTTGTCCCTAAAAGCTGATAACATTTGCAGGGAAGAAATCAGACGCTTTTATCTGAAACCCTTTTTTCCCATTTTTCAGAAAAAAAAGTTAGCTATATTTTGGCTAATTTCTGGGTCCCTTCCAGGGGAATCCACAAAAACCTGTGTATCTTTAAAATTCCCATGATGTTGGAAGAAATGGACACAAATTTGGCGTGGATACCTTATGTGGTCAAAAAGGTACAGGGGCCTAAGCACCAACACCCAAATAGCAAAAAAAAGGCTTAGCACGATAGGTGTCGGAGGCCTAGTAGCGGAGGGGCTAAAATACAGACTACAATTTTCGCAACCATAGGCACACCAATTCAGTTAATACATACCCTCTCACTGATTCTTAGGTCTACACACACATCCACTCATTCACCCATAAAGTAACTCATACATTCAGTCAACCATCAATATGGCACTATCATATGCACTTACATACTTATACAGACACTCACACACCGCCACTCATCTATAGAGTTACTCACACACATTTTCAGTCATGCAAAGACTCAATCACACTCCCATTTACTCACCTATACAGTTATAAACACACCACCTCACTTATTCAAACATATACTAACACATACTTACACATTTATACAATACCTAACACAAGCACACACTCATCCATACCGCCACTCTCACAATCACCCACTCTCACATATAGTCATTTATATACTCCAACACACACATAAACTGGCTTTACATATGTACTTACTCACACATGTACCACTGAGACATCTAAACATTTACCAACACATCCATACATAGACTCACCCACCCATACAACCCTTCACAGATGTACTCTTGAACCCATACACCCAGTGAGTCACCCACTCACACATCTATGCACTAAGTCACACACCCCGACCCACCCACACAGACAGTCAGGCACCCATACAGGTACTCAGACAACCAATCAATAACCCATATATACACTCATTTAGCTACTCACCAACCCATGCAACTGCTTACACACCAACTGACAGACTAATCTGTGTGAATGTTTGTATCAGTCACTAACCCATGCATTCAGTAAGACACATTTAATCACTCTCTTATACAGTCAGTCATGCACCTACTAAATCATCCATTCAGACACTTATACACCCACTCATTCTTCAATACACTTTGGCATATATGTATATATAAAGCATATTTAAGCTTTACAGAAACAAACAGTCACTGGATGATGTCATCAGCGATATCATCAGCGATGTCATTTGAGATTTCATCAGTGATATCATCAGTGATGTCACTGACCATATCATGAACGATATAATATGTGATATCATCAGCAGTGCATTGCAGGGGTGCGAGTTATAGTTAGCTGAACTAACTATAACAGCCAAATTTCTCTAGTTTTGTACGAGAGAAATGTCCAACTAACTGTAACATCCCTGAAGCCTGTGTTGAGTGAATGCTATTTAATAGTAAACAGCAAAAAAACGCCCAACCTATTTCAGAGCAGCCGCTCCTTGATCACGGGTCAAAGTATATTTTTTTACCGCCATTACATATAGTGCACAGTTGTGAAAATAAAGGTAGGACTAAAATGCAAACATCATTTCATCCTGGGAATAACATACATTTTGTAGTAGGGTTCAATGTAAATATACTTCGAGATACAAGTATTTATATCAATTTTAGTCAGCGTTGTTAGACAGTTGTTACCCAATTCCCATATCAATCATGTCAAGGAATGAACACCAGAAAAAACTAAAGTAAATTGGCCATATCAATCATAGCAACCAACATATCAACTTTATCCTGTCTTTTCCAAATTCCGCCCAAGTGGGCCAATAATTTAGAAGTTCCTTAGTGGGCCATCAATTCGATAATGTTGATACAAAAAGTTGATTCTGTCCTAGGTGGGCTCATGTCCAAATATAAACACATTTCCATCCAACCTTAACAGCCAATTTTCAACCACAGTCCAGATATTCTAGTTCTTGAGCATTCCATTATCTTAACATGATGTTGTCCCAGCCTTGTACAAATTAAAAACAAGTGCACGATTAATATATCCCTCAATACCTTTTAAAATCAATACTTTGATGTGCATTAAAAAGCAAAGAAAACGTCATGATTATGTTTCTACTGATTATGACATGATAATATTTGGGTCATCAGCCTAAATGAACGGATAACTTCTCATCCTTATTAAGGCCAATTGGGTGCATAGTCTCATATCTTATTAATAATTTAGACTCCAGGCATTGTAATTCTTGAAACCTATTTCCTCACCTTTCAGAGATCGGTATTCTGTCTATGGCACAACATGTAAGCAGTCTAGCATCCTTATTGTGATATTCCTTAAAGTCTCTTGCAACGGAGTACTGATTGTCTTCTTTTGTGATAGCTCACAAATGTTCTAATATTCTTTTCTTTACCATATGTATTGTACTTAAACCTGGGCGTAGTTTGTGTAGTAGCGCTACGTGTAGCTATGCGAAGTGCACTCCGAAGTACGCAAGATACACGTAGCGCTACATGAACTGCGTAGTGTGCTGTTCGGGATGATTGCACAGTGCAGGATGCTTGTCCGCACTGTGCAATCATTGAAAACGGCATCTCGCACAGTGCAAGCTGTCGTTTTCTG
Source organism: Lissotriton helveticus (assembly GCF_964261635.1). Lineage (NCBI taxonomy): Eukaryota > Metazoa > Chordata > Amphibia > Caudata > Salamandridae > Lissotriton > Lissotriton helveticus. Next base: position 643,268,005 of record NC_136068.1, read on the forward strand.
CCACCAGTGGAGGAGATTTTTACTTGAGCGGGCAGCTTTCTCAACGCGGACTGGTAGTTTCTCATTGCGAGCGGTCGCGAGCATACACAACCACTCGCAATGAGAAACCTGACCTCCCCGTGTTGAGAAGCTCGCCGGGAGGATTATTTTCCACGCTCACGATCGTCAACTTGATGTTGCTGATAGCAAACGGGGAAGAAGTCTCGCCGGGATGTCATTTTGCTTGCTCGCAATCGACACCTTGATGTTGAGGACCGCGAGCAAGCAAAAAATTACTGCTGCACTACGCTATGCGTGTTTGCACTGTGCTACGTGCAATTCGCGTAGCGCGAAGTAGTGCAAACTTCGCAAACTACGCGAGCGTAGCGTAGTGCTTTGCCCAGGCTTAATTTTACTCCCTATAAAAATTAGGGCACATGGCAAAATCAAAGCATAAACACAAAAATCAGAATTGCAATTGAGGTGTTTATCTATGATCCACGGTTTTAGCTGTTTCGATAGTTGAGGTGAGCAGATCTAGAGTGTCGCTGGTGTTGAGAGTGCTCAAACAGGAGCTGCTTTCCACCTAAATTGGAGAACTGCCCAGTGTTCTCTCCTTCTTTTTTTCATAATTTATGCGTCACTCTATGCCTGAAAGGGTTTTGTTTTGACTTATACTGGGTGCTCCCTTGTGTCTGGACAAAGCTATACGGATATATCTATATCCGTCTATATATAGATACATATATATATTGAATGGTGACAAGTGAGATTGATTGTTAGAACATTTCAAATAGATTGTAATGTATTATCACTTTTTTATTCTTAATGTATTTTCTTTTTTAAAATATAGTGACATTTAATTTGAAATACAACGATACAAGGGTGATGAAATGTCTGGACTGGATGGATTTTAAGACAGGCAATCTAAATCCGTATATGTCCTCATGCAAGAGACATATGGCTCCCTGACTTGCTTGCAAATCCAAGCTCCATATCCTATTTCTCTGTTGGAACAAACTATATTGCAAACACATATTGAAAGAAGAGCAAGTTATCCTGTTCTTAGATGAATTTTTAGTCCCTAAGTAAGTCATTTGCATGGCCCAAAACAAATGACAGATGACTCCCCTCGGATTTACATCAATGCAAAAGTGAGTAAAGGGTGATTTTAGCAGTGATGGAGTTCTCCCTTGAACACAAGAGCATGTTACACAAACAGCCAAATCATCCGTCAAGAGCAAACATGCTGTCCACGGAGATCCTAGCCTGACTCCTGTACTTTGGTCTCAACTGTTTTGTTGGAGGTCTTACCAACTCCTTCATTGTGGCCGTAAACATCAAAGAGCTGGTGCAGGGCAAGAAGCTAAATAACATCAATCAGATACTGGTGTCGATTGCACTGAATAATATTGCTTTTTTGTTTGCCTGTCTGGTGGACACTGAGATGTATTATTTTTGGTAGAGCCTCTACTATGCCACAAACAGCTTCCGGTTATTCATGTTGTTTTTCTCCTTGTTTACCACCATTTCTTCTTGGCTCTCTGGTTGTCTCTGTGTTTTCTACTGCGTGAAGATCCTCCCTCTTAACTATGCTCTGCTCTCTTGGTTAATAATTAGACTTTTTAGCTTGGTGTACGGGATGCTCTTTGTATCAACAATGGGCCCCTTGGTCCTCTGTCTGCCTGCATACTGGGAGACGTCTGCTGCCTTTCCTGAAAATATAACTGCCAATGGGGGTGCAATCAGTTTGGAATTTTCCATACTCTGTGGCTGTAAGCATCCTTGGGTTCTGCCTTCCTTTCCTCTTTGGTGGCCTCTCAATTATACTCATTCTTGTGTTTGTGTACAGACATACACATCACATGAACCAAAACAGATGCCAGGTCAGTCAACCTCGACTGGAGGCTCTGTCCAGAGCTGTCAAGACTATGAGCAGCCTTCTCCTCCTATATGTCTTGTCCTACTTGGACAACACCTTCTTGATATTCACTGTGTTTTCAAATAAAGGCTCCTAGAATATAGTGTTATACACTCGGATGGTTTCATACCCGACAGCTCAGTCTACCATTTTGATTCATGGCAACTGGAAGTTTTTTTTTTGTGTTGAAATTTTTTATTGAATTATACTATAAAATACATAGTAAATATCAACGTGAATAAGGTAAATAAGAAAACCTTATTTGCAAAATATTTGAAAAGAATAATGAATTGATAGATTATGAAATTTACTCCTAGTAATAGAGATAAGGAAAAAGTTATCAGTACATCCTCTACAATCTGTTGTAAAATAACAATACAAAAGGTATGAATGTATCTCATGTGTAAGTGACGGAATGACTAAATGAATATAATCAAGATTAAAAGAAAGAAAAAAAAGAAAGTGCCAAGGTAACGGGGGGCGGGGGGGGAGGGAAGGAAAGAGAAATGATAAAGAGAATGGAATAGTACAGGAAAGGCATATGAGATAATAAAATTAAGTAGGCAAAGGATGCACATTAGAAGAGGGAGTTGGGTTAGAATCGTCATCCAATGTGGTTTCCAAAAAGGGAGACCAATTTTGAAGAAAGATGCCAGCTTGGTCCTGAAGATTGTAAATTGTGCGTTCATGTAAGGCTGTCTGCATCATTGCCACCAACTATTGTTCCTGAGAAGGAGCAGATGAAGACTTTCAATGGCGTAAAATGCAAATTTTGGCTGTAGCCAAAGCAGTGTGAAGAAGAAGAGTCTATGGCTTAGAAAGTTTTGGAAAACCACGGAAATCATGTAAAATAATGGTGGCAGATGTAAGTGATAAAATGAATGCCATTGTAGAGTTCAAAGTTTTTCCAACAAAGATCCAGAAGGGTCTGGTGCGTGGACATTCGCAAATGATATGTGTTATGTCAAAACCAGGATTAGAACATCTCCAGCAAGAAATATGCGATAATAACCCAGCTTGATGTAATTTAACCGGTGACCAGTGCCAATCATGAAGAATTTTAAAGATACAGAATTCGAGACGCCTTCTCGAACTACTTTGTGCAAGCCCTCCAGAATTTTATCTACATAATAGATAAGCGAGATTGCCATTTAGTCCGAAGAGTATGTGAGAGAGGTTGTGAAAAAAGAGGGAGCAAAAAGGTTTTATAAAGACCAGAGATCACCCCCTTAAACTTCCCCCATAGTTGCAGATAAGATAATATTGGAGAAACCTGAAGCAACCAAGGTGGCCGGTCTAATTGTTTTTTAAGACATTGTTGAAGTTGAACGTATTTAGAGGAATGTACGAGTGGAAGATTAAATTCCTCACAAAGTTGGGGAAAAGTTTTAAAATCTCCATCATATAAGAGTTGATCCAGGGAAGAAATGGCAGCTTCTCTCCTCAAAGGCCAGGATAAAGTACGACCATTGATACGAATAGCTGAATTATTCCACAAGGGAGCTTTAACGTGAATTCGCGGATTCGAACTTAATATGCGATGACCCCTCTGCCAAGATCTATGCATGGCTGATAAGATAGGATTTTTAGGATCCAAAGAACTAGTACCAGTACTGTATAAAAGGGATAGTTCTGAATCCTGAGATAGAAGATGACGTTCAATTGATACCCATTGTGGAATGTCTTTAGATTTGGGTAGAAATTATGAGAGTTGAGAAATGTGTAGGGCAAGTGAATAATGTTCAATGGATGGAAGACCCATGCCTCCATATAACTGATGGGAATTTAATTTAGCAGCAGCAAGGCGCGGTTTAGCTGTGCCCCAAATAAAGAGCTTTATCTTGGAGTCGATTGATCTAAGAGTAACTAAAGGAATCTGGAGGGGGAGCATACCCAAAACATAAATGAATCTTGGTAAAGCAACCATCTTAATAGCTTGAACTCTAACCCATAAAGATAATCCTAGAGCTTTCCACTTATCAAAATCCCTCTGCATTTGAGAAAATAAAGGAGCTAAATTATCCACAACCATATTTTCCAAAGCTCTATTAATCAGAATCCCGAGATACTTAAGGTGTGAAGATTGCCAGTGAAAAGGGAATCCAGAAATTGCTGATTTCGCAGTGCCAACTGAAATAGTTAACGCTTCACTTTTGTCCCAATTTATTTTATAACCAGAAAAGGAGGAAAAATCATTAATAATTTGAAGAAGGGCTGGGAGAGTAAGAAGAATGTCATCTGCATATAAATACATTTTAGAATGGCCAATTGGAAGGGGTATACCTGTAATATAATCAGATTGGCGAATTGCAGCAGCAAGAGGTTCCATCTCTAAGAGAAAAAGAAGAGGGGACAATGGGCAACCCTGGCGTGTACCTCTGCGAATTGGAAATGGGGTAGATAAGAAACCTCCACAGTTGACTTGAGCTAATGGGCTATCGTATAATAAACGTACTTTATTAATAAATTGGTCACCCAAACCAAATCTATGCATTATTGTAAAGAGATATTCCCATTCAATGCGATCAAATGCTTTCTCAGCATCAAGTGAGAGAGCCAAGGCATCTTCTGGAAGATGTTTAGCAGTCCATAACGTGTGAGCCAATGAACAAAGATGATTTCGGGAAGAACGGCCTGGGACAAAACCCACTTGGGAATTTTGTAGGAAGGAGGGTAACACTTTGCGAAGACGGGACGCAAGAATACACCGGCCCCCACAACGGCCCCCACAACGCAAAGGATGCCTGGCCTCCACCTTGGGGGTGCCCAGGAGTGGACACCTTACAGGGAAAGCCAGGCTGGGTTCCACAGCGGAATTCGTACAAGCGCCTTGAGACCCTTGCGGGTGAGTAGTGCGCTATACAAGTATCAATTTACATTACAATTTACATTTACAATACTAGCTAGAATCTTAATATTCGAATTTAAGAGGGATATAGGGCGATAACTTCCGCATAAAAGAGGGGGGTCTTTGCCTGACTTGGGTAGAACAGCTTAAATTGCTTTATTAGAAAGGGGGCCCAAGGAGAATTCTTTGTCAGCCTCTAGAAACGCAGCATGCAAAGTATCTATCATATTCTGACCAGTCCATCTATAAAATTTGGCGGGGAAACCGTCCTCTCCAGGGGCTTTATGATATGGCAGAGCAGTGATAGCCGTAGAAATCTTGTCTCTCGTGATATTACCTTCAAGTAAGGCTCTGCCATCATCCGAAAGCTGCAGAAGATTCACCTTCTCTAGAAAAGTTAACAATTTATCCAAATCAAGCTGATTACTTGGGGTATATAGAGATCTATAAAAGTAGGCGAATTCCTTAACTATTTCCTGAGGTCTGGTGAGTATTTCACCCTGGGTCGACTTAATAGCTGGAATAGCCATATTAGCTTCTCTCTGACGCAATTGGGCAGCCAATAATCGACCAGCCTTTTCTCCTTGTTCGTAAGTCTCCCTTTCATCTTCTGCAATGCATACTCAGCCTTAGATGTAAAGAGACCATTAAGAGACATGCGTAATTTGTTCCAACAATTTGCGATTCTGTAAAGTAGGGTTTGAGATATATAATGTTGAATGTCTCTTTCTAGTTCTGTTTGTTTTGCAATATTATTCTTGTTGAGAAGAGCAGCATCCCGCATTAACTGCCCTCTAATAGTGTCTTTTGCTGCTGCCCAAATTGTTCTCTTAGAAGAGACAGAGTCCTCATTAATAGTGAGATAATCTTGGAAATGAGATTGCAAAAGAAGCTTACCCCCAGGTGTCCTATATTTCTGTAAACTCATTCGCCATGGTTTGCGTCCTGGTTTAGATCAACCTAAATCAAGAGATATAAGAACAGGAGAGTGATCAGATAAAGCAGCTTCCAAAATGTTAGAATCTGTGACCAATTGAACCGCTTTATGAGATAACAGAAAATAATCCAAACGGGAAAATGTGCCATGCAAGGAAGAAAAGAATGTATATTCCTTATCATGTGGATGACTGAGACGCCACTGGTCAACCAAACCATTATCAAAAAGTATGTCTTGTAAGATGGCCCTATCTGCTGCATTAACCCTGTCAAACTGACCCGTTTTGTAGAGGATAGGATCTTGAACCAAGTTCCAGTCCCCTCAATGAGATATTGGGAAGCATTGATCTCAGTAAGAAGATGATTCAAGAGGAGGAAAAATTGTTTTTTAGTACCAATCGGAGCATAAATGGATCCAAGACAAATTGAAGAATCCCCAATTCGTAATTTAGCGAAGACATAGCGACCATCAGGATCTGACCATGTCTTGGAAATTGTAATGGGAAGCGATCTCCGGATAAGAATAGCCACTCCACATTTACAGACAGGGTTAGGGTTGGTGGGGTCATTCCTACGTATGCTGCTATGAATGACCTTCCCAACCCAGTCTCTACTGAGTTTGTTAGATTAAATTTCATCCAGGTGCATTTCCTGCAATAAAGCTATGTCCACATGTTTGGACAGCAAATATGAAAGAACTTTCTTTCTTTTAATGTAATGGGTGAGACCATGTACATTCCATGTAACAACATATAAAGGATGAACATGAGTCATAGTGGAAAATATTCAAAGAAATAATAAGGAAGAATAATTGGGGGGTAGGCCAGAATAGGAGAGGGAGTTACTCTGGTTATTAAGTAAGAAAAGAGGTGATAGTATCAGAAACTTATAAGATAATAGTGCAGAGAAAGGAGGGAATCAAACAGGATAGAGGTATGTGAGTAGTCAAGTAGAAATGAGGCAGATGTTATGTATTTTGAAAGAATAAATAGAAATAGAAAAAAAGTAGGGGAAAGGGAGATTAGAAGAAGCGGATGTGAGAATAAGATATGAAGAAAAGTTAGGAAACCTAGACTGTGAACTGCGGGCCTGGGCTCACTAGAGCACCGCCGCGGGACAGGACCCCATCTAGGAAAAGAAAAAGTATGGATCAGCGAAGTAGATGATAGTGTAAGGTAAGGAGCCCTGGGGAATGAACTAACAAAGAGATATAGATACAGTAGAATATGATAGAGGAGTGATGAAAACAATTTAAGAATGCCTTAGGTAGTAATTAATCAGCCAAATACTATAATGACTATCTTAAATTATGCCCTGCAGTATCTTCTTACAGCTTATTAACGAAATATCAACAAACAGAACCTTAACATGGTAAAACAGTAGGAATACAGTATGGGAAGAGTGCAATAAATGATGGCAAAATTATGAGGAGTTCAAATAACAGCAGCTTTTAACAAAATATGAATGACCGATAAAATGAGCACTCATAATTAAACGAACTTAAAAGGCACATAGCATATTAGCACTTAATATCCAAGCTAAAGCTAGGGAAATACATATTAAAATGGTATACTATAATGAAGGGTAACGTGTTGCACTATAGAATAAAATAAGGGGGGAATATGCATAATCATAGAATTTGGACGTATAAAGAAAGGGAATAGCAATACCTACCTTTATCCATTGAGCAACATAGGAATGATAAAACATGCAGAAATAGATAAAGTAATTCCAATACCGCGAAGAGGGATTGAGGATGAAGAAAAAACAGGCAATTTACTATGAACTATGTCTAAGCATATAACAGGCAATTTAATAATAGGTAGATAAACATCTCATAGCAGAAAAATAATACTGAATATAAGTTATCTAATAGTAATATTGATGAAGAAAAATCAGAATTGAATAGAAGATATGGCAAAAGTACAACAAAACACAGAAACAGACAGTTAAATAATAGTAAACTATTCAGTCAGCATCTAAAGGAGTTTTAAGAGGTGATCTAGATTTGTCTCTCTGTGGCTCCTTTGTAAGTGTAGAGACAGAATGCAAAGCTGAGGCTTTATCTTTCTGGGAACGATTGACTCTATTCAAGTCTCTACCCCGTTGTCTGGAGTTACTAGATGCTCGTGGGCTTTGCACCGGCAGTTGTGGGGAAAAGGAAGAATACGGTTGGAACTGTTCACAATGGGAGGACTGCGTATCCATGTCCTGAGATTTGATGTCATCTAAGAATTTTTGTAGAAGTTCAGGGTCATAGAAGTCCTTGGTTTCTCCATTTTTGGTAATACGGAAGCATGCAGGCTCAACCAACCCATATTTAATATCTAACTGACGTAGTTGAGGCCGCATGGAGAGAAACGCCTTCCGTCTTTCATTCGTCTCTTTAGAAAATTCCGCTGCAACGTGAATATTATGACCCTTAAAAAGAAAAGAGCCTCGTGAGCGAGCTGCAGTCAGTATTTGTTGGCTTTTCATGACGAAGAAAACAGGCAATAATTGGCCTTGAGCGTGCAGCAGGGTCTGTGCATAGAGGGCCAATTCTGTGAGCTCGTTGAATTTCAAGAGGTGGAGTAAAGGAAATTCCAGTCATTATTGGAAGGGTATCACAGAGGAATATTTTCGTGTTGTGTCCTTCAATATTTTCCGGAAAGCCAAAGAAGCGGAGATTGTCTCTTCTACTGCGATCTTCTAAGTCAATGATTTTGCTGTGCAAAAAGAGAAGATCTTGGTCTGAGCTTTGGACTGTATCAAGGCGACTCTCCATGGCCATTATTTTAGAGTCAAGATTTTCAATTCTAGTATGAAAAGTTGTAAGGTCTGCTCTAATCGATTTAGTTTCTTCAGCCAGAGATGTAATTGTGATATCTATCCCTACCAATCGACGATTGACCCCAGAAAGCTCCTGCAATATATGTTGCTTGGTGTCTGTTAAAGTATGGTCACCATGAGAGGGTGCAACTTGGGGCATATTCGTTGAAGAAGACGAGTTCCCTTTCGTTGGCATAGCAGTAGATTGTTTCAAAACTTCTGTAAAGAGTGGTTTAGGTATTTTAATCCCATTCCTATTAGTAGACATTTGTATGTTGCGCTTCATAGACGCTCTACAGTAATGTATTGATGTGGTAACGTGGTGAGAAGCAATTATGAAAACAAATTCACAATTGACATCAATAAGCAGAAAATAGCAATACAACATATAATGCAATATCTCAAACTGAGCAAGGTATATATATCATAGGTGAAGGCAATAATAACATTTCATAAAAAATACATGCTGAGGAAAATCGGCGTCGCCTCAAATATTTAAAGATGTAAAAAACAATAGCGGGCAAAGTTGTCAAAAACGATGAAGCAGTTTGTATTTACTTAATATTATGTTGCCTTGACAGAGTGACGAACATATAAACTCTTTTTGGCTGATGAGGTGATGAAGCAATCCATTAGATGGTCCGTACAAACTAATATGGTGAAAGGCTAAGATCAGGTAGAAAGGCGTTATCTATTAAAGAGGTGTAAGCAGAACAATAGATTGCGAGGGATATAAAGCCACTGTCTTAGCTGACGCTATTTTCTGCAGAATAACAATAAAAGACCATGTACCATTCCTCAAAGATGACACATAATATTGCATACAATATCATGAAAAGTCCTCTTGAATAACTGAATGTAGAAATTTCACTCTCACATTATATGTCAACCACTAGTAAAACAATATCAACATATATGATTAACAAATCATAGCTATGAGAAAGAGTTTTGTTTGTTTATTACATTGTTTTCAGATGTATGAAAAGCCTCTTTAAATAATGAGTCGTGTGGTGCGTCCCAAAGAATTCCCTCTCATCTTATATAGCAAAAGTCAGTAATAACAGAATTGCCATGGAATGAGAAGAAACATGTAGAAATTCACCTCAAATCAACATCAAAATAGCCACAGCCAAATGAAGCTCCTCATAAAATTTCAGGAAAACATTATAAGCGAGCAATGACTAATGATTGCAACTATAAACTTCATAATGTTGAGATAGTATGTATAAAAACTTCAACCCACTGCGCCAGTCTTACTTATTACATTTTGAAAAATAAAGGACTTCCAGGGATACTGGTAGTATTAATACATTTGGAAGCGCTGTTCTCTGACTTTCCCTTAACGAGGTTTCCAAATGACAATTGAAGAGATTCTGTGGTAAATTATTTTAAAATGCTGTTGATCTAGCTGGTGACATTCAGAAAATAATTATTCCCCACAAATACAGGAAGTATTGGTTCACATGGAAAGCTGTTCTTTAATGTTCTTGTAAAGGTTTCCAGATGGCTATTAGAGAGGTTGTAAATCAGAGTTTAAACTGCTGGCCATTCATATGTTAATGGCAGTGCAGAAAGGCAGTGTGTGAGGTGCTTCAGCTACTCAGCTGTGCTCCTGTTTTCAAAATGCCAATGAAATAATAATTTTAGTCATAATTAACCCCAGAAAGGGTCATTCAGTCACAGGATTCAGCCACAGTGTAGAAAGGCAAAGACAGTCCTTACCGGCATGAGCTAATTTATCTTCTTTTTAAATTCAGAAGCGCCACAATTCAAGAACAGCTCCTGTGACTGGAAAGTCTTTTATTTACTCTCTGAATAACAACTTTGACACTGACCTTTATCTGTGAAGGCCCACTTCACATTTCAAAGTTATAAACCAGAGAATTGTCTGCCTCACATATCTCTGCTGTCAAGTTCAAGTGTTCACAGGAAGGCAGGCCTGTGCATTAGGCTAGGCCCAACAAGCTCCTCTCCTCAGGCCTTCCTCATTATGCTAGGCTGGGGTTTCCAAATAGGTCATGAGGTCAAAGGCCCGGCTGCTCTCTCCTCAGGCATTCTTCAGCTTGAGAAAAGCCCTCCAAAAAAAACGTCACAAGTCAGAACAAAACACACTGTTCATGACTAGGTAATTTCACCTTCTGGAAAATGTCTAATTATTAGCCCCAAGCTCACTGTAAATGAGGCTGCCTCTGGATGGGAGCCGTCCCGGAGCGGAGCTCTTCTCTCAGGCGGCCATTCTCCCTCTGGCCAGACCATGCCCCCGGCAACTGGAAGTTGAAGCAAGAAGGATAAAAGATGTTCTGTTGTTCCTGCAATGGCTAGACAAACAGTTCTACTGCAGTATTTCTTGAGAATCTAGGCTCACATGAATCAAACAGGATTTCTCTTTATTAAGTCCTGAGAACCCCTTGAGATCCTGGGGTCCTGGTCACATTTTATGTCATACGCGTTTAGGTGAAATAAAGTGTAATGTGCCTACATTTAAATGATGGGGTCCATTTTGCATCTTTTATAGTTATGGTGATACATACACAGTGGCATCTAACCATACAACACTTTTTTCCAAGAGCAGCTTTCTCTTCTGGTCAAGTCGGCAATACTTCTGAAATAGCATCTCAGTTAGTATGCTCTACATGCAGTAATAGGGGGTGTAAATTTTGCAATGGGTAATTCAGTGTAATAGCCATGCACAAACATGCATCCAGAAGGAATCCTAAGTTACAGTCTAGTACCTAGTTTCAGCTTCAAGAGACCTGGGAACTGAGACCATGGCCTCAACCTATCCATGTCAGACGTGGTGGCACAGTCTGGAGATGCTTGCTTGCTTCTTGGCATAACAAGTGGCAGTCTCAGGAAGATGCAGTAAATGCTGGAGACAGATGCATCCTGAAGTCCTTGGCACGACATTGGGAAACAGTTAAGCAACAAATGCATAATGCAGGCTCACAGCCCTCACACAGTTCTCAGCGCTTCATGAACTGTGTTTCTTGTAACAACAGCAGCAGCAGCAAGGAAACGCATGAGCTTCAGGAGTGCCACTTGAGAGAGAAAAGTCGACTGCAATTGGCAAAAATTACAGCCTCCTATTATTGTCTAGCTTAGTGCTTACAACGTCATAACTGAAGCTCTTGCTTAAGAAGACAGGTTCCCCTCGCGTGGTCGGTCCACCTTCTGAGGCTTTCAGTGTCAATAGCACAGAGTTTCTTCCTCAGTCCTTAGGTTATTATCCTTACTATTAGAAAGATGACAAGATCCTATATCTAGGCCCCACCTTCTTCTACAGTGGTGTGCATATCTCCAAAACTAAATAAGTGAACACTGGATACTGCAGACATGGGAATATACTTAGTACTGCACACAGTCGGTCTCTTTCAACTGAGCAGCTAAATTCAATGTACACACCAAATCTTTAGGGAAACCAATGAGCTTAAAAGTGTATTTTCTTTTTTAGCTTTCCCATCCTGATAGCAACTGGTTTCAGGTGAAGTGTCTTCCTGATTTTGTTTTATTTCAAATCATCAGTCAATCCTTCCTTCTCTGCACAAATAACAAGGCGAGGTGTGTGTGTAAGAGGAATGTAGGCTGGCCGTGCACAATGATAATTTCTCTGTGTATCTATGTTCAAGGTAGTTTGCAGATTGGACTGTTGGATCTGTTTTTGTTCTCAGTCAATAAACAACAAAAGGTATCTCTTTTCAATCCCCTAGATTGGGTATTTGAAGCCAGACAGTTGCATTTGGTTGTGCAAAACAGTCTAGGCGGAGGGAGTACTTGAGAAGCGCAGCATAATGGGAAAATACAGGGAGGAAAGCGACACCATTCTTTGACCACTACCAACCGTTGGAGGAGCTAATCAACCTAGGAACTTTATTACTACGAGTGGTAGGCAACAAGGATACACTACTTCTTCCCTTTACAGACGCTCATACAAACTACATATTTAATGAGCAGCTTTAACAGGGGGGGCAGTCTGTAGTCATCCACTGGAATGCAGACTAAAATGGTTCATGACTCACTACTAGAATCAGCAGTCACACAATATTAGTCAAGCTATAGCCTGGTCATGGAGACAGTGACCACCCACATCAATAACACCCATTTTGATTGACATCAAATCCCTAATAGAGTCAAGCACTCTTCTCAAGCAACATACCACAACCAGGTAGAGCCAGGGGCGTAACAAATACCCTTGCAATGCAGGGGGCCCAAAACAATTCTTCAAGGGGGCCCCATATAGCCCAAAACCAATGTATATCTCTGAGTTATCGGAAACAATATGGCCCTTCTTCACATTCTATAGGAGGGGGCCCATCATTTTGCATTACACCACTGGGTAGAGACCATGCAAAGAAACTTGTCACACAACTAACTCTCCTTCACAAGAAAATGTACTGTGTCTGCAAGAACGTAAAAATAGAGCAGATTATCACATAGATCCAGCAATTGTAACACGCATTTGTAGGTTAGATTTAATTTGCTAGAAAATAATAATTCATTCAGGCATACTTCAGTTAACTTAACTTGGCCGCACCATGCAGCATTGATGAAATGCTTCAGAGAAGTGCACAATTATTTTAGGTGTACAAGCATCTCACATGCATGTGTCTTTCTCTCTTTCTGAAAATCAACAAAAATACAACTTCAGCATGGTTTCTGTGTTAACCAAATGTATAATAATTTCTCTGTTATACCGAGGGAAGGGAAAGGATGTGCTTCTATTACTAGCTGAAGGGCACTTAGCCGAGCTCTGCTGGTAGTTGAACAATCTATTGTATTCCTGTGTTTCATAATATACGATTTATTCGTCCTAATAACATTTTCAGAGCTTTTACCAATAAGATGCTTTAGGAAGTTAGGAGTTTCTACCAGTGTTGTGCCAACTGATATATGAATGGATTGTAATGAATTAAACATTTTGAATCCACCCTTCTGTGTAATGTTATGCTATCGACGTGTGTGCACATTTGTACACATTATACTTTTAGCTCAAATGCATTGAGCAGTGATCTTTTATGTGGCCTTTGGAGCCAGACCTAAGGTCAGCTTGCTTTACTAATTCGCTTGATTTATTAACTAACCACTTTGACTTTCTGTATTGATACTATAGTTTCGAATAAATCCAGTTATTAGCTTTGAAATCTTGTCGACTCATGTGCAGGTTTTAATAATAGCCTTGGACTATGTCTATAAGAGACACAGACAATACCATTCCTGCCTAACAACCCTTTAATTTCTTAATTACAGCTTCACATTGCTGAGACAGACACAAATTTAGGAGTGAACAATTGGACAATCAACTAGAGAGATAGGAGCACTCGGTATACAGTCCCCATTGTCTATTTTGGCATCCACAGATTCATGGCAGAGCTATTTTCAAACAACCCAATTGACAGGTCTCAAAAGAGGATTGTTTTGAGAATTGTCATTACAAGGTGCTATGGATTCACAGCTACGTGTGCATCCTTTCTAATGGAAAGAAATGAGGGGAAATTTAAGGGGAGTACACCTGAACGACTGGGAGAATTGTCCAGCAGGATGGTGGCAGAACTGTACAACAGCCCTTAAAAACGAGAGATACTTTTTTGTGTCTTTTGGGTCTGCCGGCAGACACAACTGCCAATTTGTGAGCCCAGTAACCTTTGAGTACATGTGGATTAAATGGGTGCAAGAATAAACAGAGAAAAGTGAAAAGGTGACTGGGGCTGTGTACATTCACCTTGAAAGGGATACATGAGCAAGTGAGCATCGGGCTACAATTGGCCTACAAGCATAAAATAGAGAAGTTGTACCAGTTGTATCCTATTTATGAGGCACAGATCCCAAGGAACAACAATAGCTTGCACATCTGAGGCAACAGCCTAGCAGCCTATTTGTGTGATTACAGATTGTGCAGAGATGGTTCTGGATCTATGGGCCTGGGACAGAGCATGAGCGCAAGCCATGTCCTGCCTCTAACATTTGTTGCACATTGTTTAGGAGACTCAACGCTGGTACCTCAGAACGTGTTGCTCCTAGAAACAGCTGTATACAATTGTTGAGGTTTCTGGGGCTTGGGGGTTTATTACCAGGCATGTTCTCAGAACTTACTTCTAGAGCCCACTTGTTTTCTAAATTTACTGTGGAGTGTTGTGTTGTGTGAGTTAGAAATGATGGAACACTTTTGGCTCCTGATGGACATCGTAAACCTGTGACTTGAGCGTTCAAGTGTAGTGAAGTGAATGCAGGTTTAGAATGTTGAGTTCGTATTTACACTCTGATTAATACAGACATGTAAAACTACACTCCGGGTGTGGCATAGTTATTAGCGAGTATCTGGGCTGGGGAGGATGCTACAACTTGCAATGAGATAGGAGATAAGTATCCTATAGATTGACAGTGCTCTCCCAGAGTTTTGCTGTGGTCCAGAAAACTGCTTGTGTATGCCACGTGTGCCTCGGTCTAAGTGCAGAATCGACATTGGTGTATTTGAAGTCACAGCGCACCTACAGCCAGTGTGAAGCATTTGACGAAAACTGAAGCTTCACAGAGAAGTCTACATGTCGGTGGCCGAAAACTAGATGTTAAGGCCACAAGTAGAGGTACTGTGATACTATGCAACTTAATGCAAAATATCATGTGGAATGACAATGCTAAGGGCTGATACAGCCAGGTTTTGAAAGCGCAGCATTTAGCAACAGCAAGGTGTAAGTCAAAACAGTGCTCAGATGCGCTGCAGGGCACAGATCAACAGGGTCTTCTCCACTACGAAGAGATGCTTAAATTCAAAGCCATTGAAATACAAAGACTGTCTACTTACCGAATCCGATCAAAGAGGGTCATCATACTACCGTGCTGGGTGGAGTGCCCCAGAAGAAGCGTCAGGGTTGTGCTTAAGGAGCCGTCCATACCTAAAGCAGAGAATCTCCAATACTGCTGGGTTGGGCTTAGAACAACTCCTTAGGGGCCATATGTATGAATTTCGGCCTTTGCGAATGCTAATTAGACAGATGGTATGTATCAAAAATGTTTGATGCAAAATAAGGAATAGCAAAATTTGCTATTCCTTATTTTGCGATTGCACTTAAGGAATCGCAAATTTTGCGATTCCTTAAATGCAATGTATCAAACAAAAAATATGCAACAATGCCATTAAGGATTCGCAAATTACCACCAACTTATAGTTGGCGGTAATTTGCTAATTCTTTTCAAAAAGCTTTTTTCCAAAAAACAAAAGGTGCCATATGACGCCCATACGTGCGCCATATGCCCCCAAATGTCTTTTTCAGGGGTGCAGCAGGGTGTTCTTGAGACACCCCTGCACCCTTGGCAAAATTCCTAATTTGCGATTAGCAAATTGCTAATCGCAAATTGCACTTTCATTCCTATGGGCCTCCTGGCCCATGGAAATGAATGGGTAATTTGCGATTAGCAATTTGCTAATCACAAATTAGGAATGCTAAGGATTCGCTATTGAAAAGGGATTTTGTACATACATACCGTTTTGCATTTCCTAAATAGCGATTCCTTAAAATCCGCTATTTAGGAAATGCAAAATAGTTTGATGATACATATGGCCCTAGGTCTCTGAAGATTGAAAGCGGAGAGTGGTACTCAGAACAGTGAAAGATCGTGTTTCAATGAAGACCAAAAAAGAGGCCACATGTCCTGTGATTCCTAAAGATGATCCAGAGGCCAGCATGTCTCAAGGCCTCAGAGATAATTGCATAAACAAGATCACCATCATCATTCAATACTACCAAAAAGCAAAATATTGGCGACCGATGGACTGCTTGGATAGAGACATTTGAAGATTAAAGAAGTTAAAGACATTAAGAAATTTAAGAATTTAAGAAATTAAAGTAGTTGTTAAAGAAGATCATCAAATATCTTGAGAAACTACATACCCTCAGATCAAAGCTGTTTTTAATCTTAAATTCAACCCACAAGCCCCAGAACCCTCTACAATTATATACAGCTGTTTCTAGGAGCAACACGTTCTGAGGCACCAGGGCTGAGTCTCCTAAACAATATCCAACAAATGTTAGATGCAGGACATGGCTTGCGATCATGCTCTGTCCCAGCCCATAGATCCAGAACCATCTCTGCACAATCTTTAATCACACCAATCAGGCTACTAGGCTGTTGCCTCAGATATGCAAGCTATTGTTGTTCCTTGGGATCTGTGCCTCATAAATAGGATACAACTGGTACAACTTCTCTATTTTATGTTTGTAGGCCAATTGTAGCCCAATGCTCACTTGCTCATGTATCCTTTTCAAGTCAATAACAAAAAAATGGTGAAATCGTCAATGAATTTGTTGAGAGACTTGATATGCTCATCAAACACTGAACGTTAATGAATTTTCATGATGAGTAAGCGATTTGTCTCAGAGTTATCAATGGATGCCTGTGAGAATCTGTTGTCGTAGTTTTTCGATTTTAACCCCAGAATCACACTGATGGCGGCCACGGCTGGCGGTGACAAATGGTGCGGCTGTTGACGCCGCTGACGGCATCTGTGACTCTCGCTGCGGCGCATCGTCTCGCTCGGAGCTGCGGGGGGCATTGGCCTGCCCCGGGGTTGAGTTCCACTTCCCAGCAAGTTGACCGCAGAGGCCCCAGACACACAAATATGGACTGCCCCTGTCGCTAGCCTGAACTACTACGCGAGCCCCCGGCCTTGGGCCTAGCGCCGGGACTCGCGCGAATACTGCAGTGGAGGCATCTTGGGCCGCCCATACCCGGCGTAACTGCCCCCCACCACCATCAGGAGGCCCCACGACCTCAACGGTCGCTGAAACTGCGGGGGGTATGTATTCAAGGCCCCCAACCTGCCACACACACTGCTGGTGGGTTCGACTGGTGTGCTTCTCCGGGGCGGGAGCTACCTGGCGCCCACTGCCTCAGAACTCAGAGGGGCCCTGGAAGATCTTGCCGAAAACCCCATAGATCTGCAGCAGGCCTCCCCGCTTTGCCCAGGGACAATGAACAAGGGAGTGGTGACCTAACTCCCCGGGGTTAGACTTCACCCGGCCGGGCTTGGCCCACGTGGCCGCATTCACCCCGGACCCCCGTACTGGCCACACGGCACCCCTTCCGACACAGCGGATGCTCCTTGGCCCCAGTGCTGGACGCGAGGACAGAGACGGTTGCTGACCCCCTTGCCCAGGGTGAGGTTCTGGGGGAATACAGGGAGGTGGAATACAGAGCGCATAACCAGCGGGAGCAGTGCCGGGGGTAGCGACGTTGTCGCCAACGCCCTCCCTGGGTGACAGCCTGGGACCTGGTCCTCCAACTCCAATGGACATAAGAATAAAAGAACAACACGCGACTGCCGCCGCAGTGTACAGCTGCCTGTGCCTCCCTCAGTGGCCTCACCTCCCGCCGCCTGCTGGAATACCGGAGGTGCCACATCTGTAAACGGGTCCACCTGGCCGGCCTGTTTTGAGCACTCCAGAGATAGTCACCGGTCTCCGCCTCGGTCATGGTTGAAATTCGAGAGCTGCCTTTCTGATGCCCAGACTCTGACGCTGGGACCCTCCAAATGGCGGGCAACAGGGGAAACAAACCGACCACCCAGAAACAAATAACTAAATTTACTTGGGCGTCTAAACGAGACGGCAAGGACCCGACTGCTGGGGGAGACCAGAGGGGGGCGCCCTCCTCACCTGCGTCGAAGGCACCGACGTTGGAAGACGTGATGGAGGCGATTGCGGGGGTAAGGTCCTCTCTGGAAAATCGTATTGACTCCGTAAATATAGAGGTCACCCTCTTGCGGGCAGACCTCCTCAAGATGGATACTAAAGTCAAGGATGTCGAAATTAAGATGGCTGCCCTAATTGATGACACCTCAGCCCTCCAACAACAAGTGGCGCACCTGCAAAAACAACAGCTCCTCATGGGTGAATTACTGGATGATTATGAAGGTAGATCTAGACGCAACAACGTCCGCATTCTGGGGGTTCCGGAGCGAATGGAGGGGCAGGCGACAGACCTATTCGTGGAAGATCTCATCCAAAAACACCTCAAACCCAAACGCCTCTCTGCCTATTTTTCCATCGAGCGGGCGCACAGAGTCCCCGGGGGCCGCCCGAAACCGGGGGCTCCCCCACGCCCTATCATAGCAAGAGTCTTCAACTTCCGAGACAGGGACTCCATCCTCCAAACGGCCCGCAACGGAGGACCTCTGCGGCTGGATGAGGCTCACATCACATTCTTCCCGTACTTTACAGTAAAGGTGCAGGCCCGCAGGGGCAGCTTCCTTGAGGTAAAAAAGTCCTTGCGAGACAAGGACATTAAGTATTCCATGCTCTTCCCTGCGAAGCTCCGGGTGGAGGCGGAAGGCAAAGCCTGGTTTTTCGACCCACCGGACGCGGCGTGGGAGTGGCTGGAAGGCTGGCGCAGGGTTGAGAAACCTCGAAACAGCCGCGGAGGCCCAGAATCGGGCGAACGCCGAGACCGTCCTCCGGAGAGATGTGACAACGGGGCGGAGGAAGACTCGACCGAACAATGACATCTCCATCCAGGATTGGGGGACTTTCACTAGGACTGACACCCCGGGGAGATGCTGTGGCCAACTGTGGCGGCCCTACCGGTGGCAAGAAATGAGGATTTCGTTGTTGCATAGCATTGCCTCGCCTATTTGGCTCGGGGGAGGGACGCTCATCCAAACCGTATGTTATGAACTTTTATTGATATATCTGTGCATGCAGGTTAGTTGATATTTGATTCTGATTATTTGTTATACTATGATGCTCTACGGCGAGGGCCTTTCCGGCTCACCAAGCACCCCATCCATGAGTGGGAGGGCGACAGGCACTCTGCCTAGTCGGGGAGTGGATAGTTTTAAATCCGCGGGCAGGGGGGCAGAGTGGGAAGATGGGAGGAGGGTGGGAGGGGGGTGATGTTCCTGTTTTTACTTACCGCCTTTTTTCTTTGTATCAGAGTCTTTTCTTGTGGCATTCTACTTCATACTTTTGAACTAGCTACTTTGGCAACACGTGAGCCACAAGGTTTGAGCTTCTGCATTGTATTGCCTGTATTGGTTTTGTTAGTTATCACATTTCTTGTTTGCAGCTGAGTCTTTTCTTGTCACATTCCACATCTTTCGCAGGGTCCAACCATGGCATATTGCATCCATCTGATGTTATTGACTCCTCAGGGGGTCCTGAGGCCCCCTGATCCCACGCTCCTTCTTGCCACACCCACTCAGTTGCGCAGATTGGTTCTCCTTTTGTCACTCCTCCATAGATCTCACAACATCCACCATTATGTCACAGTCCCTTCCTAGAACCGTCATGATTATGTTGTGGAATGTCAACGGATTAGGGCACAAAATCAAACGTGGTATAGTCCTCCAATACCTACGACGCCACTCCCCCGACATAGTACTGTTGCAGGAGACACATCTGGTGATCAACACTTGTCAGGCACTTCAAAGAGGTGGCTATAAACTGTTGGTACACGCGGGGTTCACCTCTGGGTCCCGGGGTATAGGGATTTTGGTTAAAAGGAATCTAGCACTCACATACACGAAGACGTGGGCTGACCCCCTGGGCCGTTTTGCACTCGTTGAGGCCGCCTGGGAGGGATGTCCCTTGAACATCATATCTGCGTATCTCCCACCGACTCTGGGTCGTGATTCCCTCAGAGACTTGGGCACCCGACTGACAGGCCTCCCCACCAGTACACTTCTCATTGGGGGTGACTTTAACATGACGATGAATGACGACCTCGACCGGCATCCTTGACGCGTTTCACACAGGCAGGGCTCTGATCTATCAGAGTTTGTACAAGCCATGGGACTTGAAGATATCTGGAGAACCCACTACCCAGACACGCCTTATTTTACTCACCATTCTAACGCACACAACAGCATGTCCAGAATTGACTATTTTCTCTGCCCCACAACAGACATGGGATACTTTGTGCGTCCGAAGGGCCTCCCCCGGGGCATTTCTGACCACTCTCCTCTTACTGAGGACTTAACTTACCACCGCCAGTACACCTGAGGCCCCATAATTATCAATCCTTGGCTCCTGCAGATCCCAGACATCAAGGACTGCCTGATAGAACACACCAACTTCTATTTCTCTGAAAACGTTGGCTCTGTGCGCTCAGCTTTCACGATCTGGGAAGCATACCTGGCGGTCATTAAAGGCAAGGCACTGGCGCTCAAACTTGGTTATAAACGGAAACATACCGAACAGATCCATCAGGCCAACTCTAACTTGTCCCATAATGCTGCCCCCTCAGACGATACGGCCCGTCGTCTCCGAGCCCAACAACTTGACTATAAAGCTCTGGTGAGGGAACAGACACAAGCTTGATTACTTCACACGCGTCACTGCGTCTATGAATTCGGTGACCACGCAGGGAGGATGCTTGCATGGTTGGAACGGCGAGAACAGGGAGCTAGATGGGTGTTTTCCATTGTTAGACCGGATGGGACGTCAACCGTAGACCCGCAGGAAATAGCAGACGCTTTCGCCGACCACCTGGCACGTGTCTATACAGTTGGGGCGCATTACAACTCGGAGGAGTCCAGGGAACTCCTAGCGGAGATGCGTCTACCTACCCTTTTGGAGACTGACAAAGAAACACTGGACGCCGATATCACGGCGAACAAGCTTACAACGGCGTTCTTTGCGGTCAATTCTGGCAAAGCAATGGGCCCCAACGGAGTCCCCATTGAATTCCTGAAGGGCATGTCTCCCAGCATTGTCCCACATCTCAAGAATATGTTTGAGGACAGCTTGGACAAAGGCATCCTGCCACTTGATCAACGATTGGCCTCCATAGCGGTCATCCTCAAACCGAATAAATCACCCACTGACTGCAATTCCTATAGACCGATCTCTCTGATTAGCGCGGAGGCCAAGATCCTCGCCAAGCTTCTAGCCAACCGGCTCCTCGTAGTTCTTCCCTCCCTCATCCA
Organism: Lissotriton helveticus; assembly: GCF_964261635.1. NCBI lineage: Eukaryota > Metazoa > Chordata > Amphibia > Caudata > Salamandridae > Lissotriton > Lissotriton helveticus. The sequence continues at coordinate 643,289,416 of NC_136068.1, forward strand.
CGACAACCAGTCGGGCTTCCTTCCGGGACGGAATACGGCCCTAAATTTGAGAAGAGTCAACAATGTACTGAGTCGGCAACCTATTTTACAGAAAGACGCCGCCATTCTGTCCCTCGACGCCACAATGGCGTTTGACTCAATTAAGTGGTCCTACCTCTTTGAGGTCCTGCTCAGATTTGGCTTTGGACCCAAATTCATCCAATGGGTATGGCTCCTGTATACAGGCCTATTGGGCCAAGTGCAGGTAAATAATCACATGTCTCGCCGGTTCGAACTTCACAGGGGGACCCGACAAGGTTGCCCCCTGTCGTCGCTACTCTTTGCTCTCATCCTGGAACCCCTGGCCCACTGGATCCGCACTTATGTTTCCATCAGAGGCCTCCAATGAAATGCTGAGACAACCGACAAAATCTCCCTCTATGCCGACGACATCCTGGTATAAGTCACCTCCCCTCGGTCCTCAATAAATAGCCTATTCCATGTCCTCACAAACTTCGGGAAATATTTGGGCTATTCGATCAACTGGTCTAAATCAACATTATATATGCTACACGGCCCTCCACCCCGACTACCCCGAGGATTTACTATTACGATAGCTCAGGATGGCTTTAAATACCTTGGTATCTTTGTTACCCCAGATTCCACATTATTCTATGACCAGAATTTACTGGGCCCCCTGCGTCGGCTACATAGTGACGTAACCCACTGGCGATCCCTACCACTCTCCCTCCCTGGCAGGGCGGCCTTATTTAAGATGTTGGCACTCCCACGCTTCTTATATACCCTGCAGAACTGTCCTTTCCCGATTCCTGACTCCTATTTCAACGCTGTGGAAAGTGACATACGACTTCTGCTATGGGACGGCGGGGCGGCCCGTATTGCCCTCCAAAAGCTCACCCAAACTTGGTATGATGGGGCTTCGCCTTGCCTAACCTGCGTCTTTACTATTGGTCATCACAGCTGGTGGCCACCAACCATTGGATCCATGGGTCACCCCTGAATCCAGCCTTCCACCTAGACAGATGCCAGACGGGGCGTGAGAGCTATCTAGGGGCCCTCTACAGAAGGGGCCCTCTACAGTAAACCAGTCAGGAACAGGTATGTGGGTCCAATGGCACAAACAGTCACAATCTGGCATAGGGCCAACAGGTGTCTGGGCTGGTTGGACAAAATCACCAAAGCGACGCCATTGTGGTCATCGCAACAGTTAGGCTGCCTTTGCTTCCACTTGGGATTCGACCGCTGGGACACGATAGGAATATCGACGGTGGGAGACCTAATACACAAAGGCAAACTACTGACATTTGAGGAACTACGAACCAAACACTCCCTCGCACGAACAGAACTGTTTCGCTACCTCCAAATCAGGCATGCTATCCTCACTGCTATACCCGATCTCTCCTCCGTACCTGAGACGTCCCCCTTGGAGGACAGACTGCTTTCGGAACCTCTCCCCTCAAAGGCCATCTCTTACACCTACCGAAAACTGGGGAGAGGAGTTGGCCTAACAGCTAGGGCGCTCGACCTTGTGGTTCTGAAATTCTGGACCCTACTGTCATCCCAGTATCGAGATCCAATGCCCGTGCCACAAAATATCAACATCCCATGACGAATTTGGTGTCAACGGACCGATAATGATTATGACATCATCCCTGTATATTTGCGTCATGATTGAGGGATGCCAACACCCCTAAATCGTAGTTTCCGTTCCGACCCCTCAGACTCCATTTTGTAAACGGCATCCATCTTGTGTCTTGCCCTCATGATAAGTCAATTGAGTAAGGTCGAGCTTGATCTAAAAGGACACGTCCACCTTCCCTGACTTCCCCCTGACCTGTCCCAACTGACTCCCTTGCCTCCAGCCAAACCTGTTTGGGCAGCTCCTCGCCCAGTGGCCGAATACGATAGCATCAATGCATAACATACCATAAACCATTCACCGCGTACAGATCTTGTTTTCTACACACACACACACCTGTCCGCGTTCCTTGTTTATGGCCAGTTTTATGACTAGGAGGTGCCCTTCTTTATTGGGGTTTCATCGATATCTGATGGGAGTTCCGGGACTGGCTGGGTAATCTATCACGAACGGGACGTCCAAAATATGGGTTTGCCTACATGACTTCGCTCTTTGTATTGTTGTGGAAATATGTGTACAGCCATATCATAAACTCAAGAATTCTTGCTTGCAGCTATTATTTCTGTATATAAGGAGAAGGCTTGTTCTGTAAAAACGAACAGTCTCCTGAGAACACACGATCCGCATTGTCGTGCTTCTAGGACACATGTTACTTGGTAGCTGCCAATAAAACTTGATCTCTGACTGCGACTAGAAGACTCCGTGTTTCTGTGGTCCGGAACAAGGGAGAACTCAGAGGTCTTCGGGTGTTATTCCCTGGCACCACCGTGTTCTTAAAAACCCGGCACCTCAGTTGGCGCCCAACTCGGGGGGTATCAAGCGGTGACGGTCCAAGCCAGATGTTCGTGAGGAGCTTCGTGTGAAAATTCCAGAGGACGGCCAGCCACTTCAGCGACCCCTGTATGTCGACGTGGTTCCGAAGGTCTTTGCTGCGAGGTTCCCCGCGTCCCGACGGCTACGAAGGACTGCTGCCCTGACTATCGCCTTGTTTTGGACCCAGTGATCCTTGGTAGACCGAAACGATAGACGAGTCTTCTAGCGACGTCATCGATCTTCAAATACTTCAGTTAAGTATAAGTGGAGCGTCTCCCAGTCCTTAGTTTGATCCTTAGTTTTTGGTATCCTTGAGATACGCTTTGATTTGGTACTTGCAAGCCCCAAAGCCGAAGGACTCGTGTTTTTACGAGAAATATCGTAATCGATAATCCTTTGAAGTTTGAAGCTAAACGAGTGAGCAAAGATGCCTTGCTTTAGCGGACTTGGAAACTTGTTTTGTCTGGGTTGTAGTAAGGACTCCCGATTGGAGGATTCTTGTCCGGTTCCTCCGATTGGAACTCCAACGTATGAGCTCTATGTGAAGCATGGCGTAGGTCCTATCACATATAATGAAGTGTGGATAAAATACACCCGCAAGGATGGTGTTTTAAAGTGGCCGCAATATGGTAGTTTTGACCCAGAAATCTTAGACAACCTAGAGGTCAAATTGTTCAAGAAAAAAGGCCGGCCGGCAATGTTTGACTCTTTTCGCTTATGGCGCAAAGAAGCCAAACAGAAAGAAATAAAATTAGCAAAAAGGAATAAAAGAGGTATGTCAATGGTGCAAGCTGCCGTTGCATACAGGGATAACGAGGAAGAGCAAGAAAGCCAACAAATACTTAGGAGCAAGAAACTAGCAGTAGATAAATGCTACCCGATGTTACCAAATGAGGGACGAGGTCAAGAGGAAAGATCCGAGAAAGATCCGTTAATGTCCCAATTATTGAGTTCACCTCCACCGTATGCGTTAGACGCTACCGCACCACCAAAGCATTTTACTATACCGCGCCCCGGCGCACATAACCCAGCTCTTGCACGAACGCCAGCTCCTTTTCAGCTGGTTTCTACTTCTCCGGCGCAGCCTTCTCAAGGGCCGCCATCTTTGCTACATACTCCATCTACTTCTACCACTTTGCCTACAACTCCAACTGTTCCCTATGATACTACGTCTGCCACTGTTTCAACTTCCTCTGCTATGGCCTCGATTTCTTCTTCGCCTCAGCCTGTCTTTTCTGATGCATTTGCCCCTCCGCAAGCTTCTCCTTCTATTAGACAAAGAGTGACAGGTACCGTCACTGGTCTGCTTTCACCTTTCTTCGGGTCGCCTAAAACGACCCCTAAAACAGAAGATAGACAGTTACGTAGTCAACTGCCTTGGTTACGAGGAAAGAAAAGTGCTGAATGAACTAGCACGCCAATGGATTGCGGATACTGTTAGATATGATGTTCAGTCTGTTATGGAAGTTTTCCGTCAATGGAATGCACCCACTCAGAGATACGTATTCGAAGAGATGTGTGTATATCTGTGCGAAGATTTGGAGACGAATGATCCCAAATACACAATGGACGAACGATGGCGTACGCGTTTTAAGTTCCATGAAGGTATGATTACAGGTGCAGATGTTGAGAAAGCGATAGAGTTGTTGTTCTCTTATAGGAGTAAGGGAACCGTCTCTAGATCATTGTACCAAGACGACGTATCAGGTAGGAAAAGAGCGAGACAGTACCCCATGAGAGAGGTTCCTCCGGTTTGGAGGGAAGGCGATGCGAATGTAGTACCGCCAATTCTGCCACATTTCCAGCGTGTATGGGTACATGTCCCCTGGAAAAGATCAGAAGTTTTAGCGCTCAAGCAGACACTACCTGATCCCCGTAAAAACCTGACTGGGTATTATAAGGAGTTATCTCAGACTGCAAACTCATGCATAATGAATCTAGCAGATGTAGACATGTTGTTTGGGAATGTTGTCCCACATCCTTTATGGAGTAAAATTCGTCATACGGACCATGACCAAGAACTAGGTGATTCATGGGCTAATATTACCGCTATAGATGCTAGACAAATTGGTGGTTCTAAACCTGAGCCGTTAATAGCCGAACTTCCCGGTAGAATTATCACGTACATGAAAACATTAATGCCTGAGTTACGGGTAAACTGGGACAAGCTATCTGCGTGCAAGCAGAAGAAGGATGAGAATGTGTCTGACTTTTTCACGAGATTTGAGGAGACTTTCACAGATCATAGTGGTCAAGATATGGCTACCGAGGGTGGTCAAAGATTGTTTGTAGACAAATTCGTACATAATTTGCTTCCTGAACTGTGTACTAAACTAAAAGATTCAGAGAGTGCTTGGGCTGTCTCTACGTCAGTGCAGATTTTAGCTACAGCCCAGTACTATGAAAATAGGCGCAAAGACGAGCTAGATAAGGTAGACAAACAGACTAAAGATTTGAAAACTAAGGTTCTTCTCCAGCAGGCCTATCCGCCTCGCACGGCTAGTCAGCCCAATTATCAACCACAACAGCAGTATTCGAGAAACGCGCAAGGAAACGAGTTTTCCCATCAGCGTCTTCCGTATGGCCCGAATCAATGTGCGTATTGCAAGGAAGAGGGTCATTTTAAAGGTAATTGTCCGGCTCTTGTGCGACGTTTAAACGGTGTTTCAGGTATAAGGGGTAGAGGTGTTCAAAATGTTCATAAGGGTAGGGGCCGCGGAAATTTCTCCCAGAACACAGTTTCTTTTCCGCCTCAGAATTCCATGAACAGCTTTGACCAACAGAAAAATGCATCGTCTAGGTCAGCTCAGTACTATGCTGACGACTATTACACCGAACACGAAAATGAGGGTAATGATTGCTAGGACAGCCATGGACAAAGAGAGGGAGTCGTTTCAGTTCCAGTAGATCAGAATGGACCTTATGTCGAGGTGATTGCCTCAGGAGTGTCAGAGCCATTTCTGCTGGATACTGGTGCTACCAAAAGTTCTATTATGCACTCAAAACTTCCTGGCGCACCTTTGTCTGGCGAAATGAATGTCTCAGTAGGTTTCTCTGGCGCCCCTGTTAGAAACCCGATCTCTAGTCCCATGTCCCTTTATGTTGGGCCATGCAAATTAGAAGCACCCCTCATTTTGACAACAGGTTGCGGTGAAAATTTGTTAGGTTTGGATTTACTAAAGAGGTTGTATGCGACTTTGTACTGTTCTCCCTTGGGAGTACAGCTTACTTTAGGTAAGAAAGTCATTTCTCCAATGTATGTGTCAAAAGAAAATATTGCAACTGAATTGTCGTGTCTTCCAGATGTACTCTGGGCTAATGGTTCTAATGATGTAGGTCGTTTGGAGATAGCACCGTATGTCATAACATTGAAAGCCAACGTTAGGTTGCCACGTATTCCCCAATATAAAATATCTAGCGAATGTGGAAAGGCGTTATTGACGATTGTTTATGACCTGATTGATAAAGACGTCATCGAAGAAACAACAGGAAATGTTTGTAACAGTCCAGTTTTACCGGTCTTAAAGCGTACCGATCCTTCACAGCCCCCTATGTACAGGTTCGTGATCGACCTCAGAGAAGTGAACAAGGTAGTTATCCCACAGTTTCCAGTTGTCCCCGACATTACTGCCCTGTTGACGATGGTTCCAGCTTCAGCAAATTGGTTCTCGATGATCGACCTGAAGAACGCTTTCTTCAGCATCCCGATTGCTGAGGAGAGTAGAGATATTTTTGGATTCAATTTAGGAGGACGAAGCTTCCGCTTCAAGTGCGCTCCTCAAGGCTACTGCGAAAGCCCATCAATATTCAGTCAGGCCCTGAAAACACAACTGGACACAATTGTTCTACCAGATGGGTCAACTCTGATTCAGTATGTAGATGATCTGCTGATCGCTGCAGACACTGAAGAAATTTGCAAACAAGCTACGCTGTCATTATTGCATCACTTATGTGACATGAAGCACAAAGTCTCTCTCTCCAAACTACAATTTTGCAGACAAGAAGTTACCTACCTAGGTCACATCTTGTCGAAGGAGGGAAGGAGACTGACACCAGAAAGAATACAGGCAATAGCAGAGCTGAGTGCCCCAAGGACACAGAGAGAGGTTCGAGCCTTCTTGGGCATTACATCGTACTGTAGACAATGGATACCGAATTTCTCACTACTAGCCAAACCCTTGCTGGCACTACTCTGTAAAGACACGCCCAATCCTATGCCCTGGTCTGAAGATTGTCAGACGAGTATCCACGAGTTGCGTGATGCATTGTGTTCGGCTCCTGTGTTGGGAAACCCCAACTACAGTAAGCCTTTTACATTATACGTCCATGAGAAGGAAGGTTGTGCATTATCAGTCCTAACACAACACTTTGGGGACAAACAGCGCCCATGCGCGTATTTTTCGGCAACTCTAGACCCTGTGGCTAAAGCCCTACCAAGTTGTCTGAGGGCTACCGCCGCAGCAGCTGTCTGCATTCGACAGTCTGCTGGATTAGTCATGAATAATACTCTGATTGTTATGGTCCCGCATGCAGTAGACATTTTGCTAAACAGGACGAGGACACAACATCTTACTAGCGCTCGACTATCCAGTTACGAACTTACACTGTTAGCAAGTCACATCCACATAAAGAGGTGTGATACACTCAACCCCGCTACGCTACTACCCATCCCGACAGAAACAGACGAGATTGATAAACATGACTGCTGCTTTAGGACAGAAGAAGAGACAAAAGGGAGAGTAGACTTACAGGACACTCCCCTTCCTGAATGCAATGATACTTTATGGGTTGATGGTTCATGTTTCAAGTTGCCAAATGGTGATACGACTGCAGCCTATGCCGTAACAACATTACACACCATTATAGAGACCGCGCGCATTTCCCACAATTCTGCACAAGCTGCAGAGCTAATTGCACTTACAAGAGCATGTGTGTTGGCGAAAGGAAAGCGAGTGAATGTGTACACTGACAGCCAGTACGCCTTTGGTGTGGCTCACAGTTTTGGGAGATTGTGGCGTGAACGTGGATTCCTGACGTCACATGGTGCAAAGATACAGCATGGTCAGCTAGTTAATGAGCTCCTCGAGTCACTGACCTTGCCACTACAAGTTGACATTGTAAAATGCAGTGCACACAAAAAGATTCAAGACGATGTGGGCCGCGGGAATGCATTTGCAGACGAGGTTGCGAAAGAGACTGCAAGGAACACAATGAGTCGGATGTATGTTGTAGGTCCCGCTAGATGGATTACTGATGTGGGAATGTGTGAGGACACCATCGAAAGCGTGAAATCTATACAAGCCGAGGCAACTGAGAAAGAGGTGAATGAATGGAGAGAAAGTAAGGGTAGGTTAGATGCGAATGGTTGTTGGATCGAATTGTCAGAACACCAGCGATGGCTATTACCTAACGCCTATGTACTTGCAGTAGTAACAATGGCTCATGGATTTGCGCACATCAGTTCGAAAGGAATATGTAAGCTATTGGCCCCAGTATGGCAGAATAGCAATATCCCAAAATATGCAGAGAACGTGGTCAGAAAATGTATGGTGTGTTTGAAGCATAATCCCGGTAAGGGAACCCCAACTCCAGCTTGCGCCTCCAACGTATCCGTTCGAGGTTTTGCAGCTCGATTTCATCCACATGGAGAGGTGCAACAATCTGAAGTATGTGCTCGTTGTTGTTTGCGCTTTTTCAAGGTGGGTGGAAGCATACCCCCTTAAGGACAATACCGCCTTGTCAACTGCCAAAACCCTTGTCAAAGAATTCTTCCCTAGATTCGGCATGCCTAGAATGATCTGGAGTGATAATGGAAGTGAATTCGTAGGACGTGTGATGAGGAGAGTGTGTGAGTGTCTAGGCATACGCCAAAAGTTCCACGCTGCAAACCACCCCCAATCAGCTGGATTAGTGGAGTGCTACAATGGCACATTGAAACTCAAACTAGCCAAGGTTAAGCCAGCACAGGTCTTAAATGGCCTGACGCCTTGCCTCTAGCACTCCTGTCGACCAGAATGACCGTCCATTCTAGATTAGGACTTAGCCCCCATGAAATAGTGTTTGGCCGCCCAGCCAACGTCTGGGGCGTGCCAAGGCCAAAGAAACTCAGCGAAATAGAACACCCCGTACTGCTTGACTATTTGTGCGAATTGACAACTAAATTGCGTGTTTTACACCAACAGGTTCACAGTTCCTCTCCGCCAGCCTCTGATGATCCAGGTCACTCCATTGAACCCGGCACTTGGGTTCTGGTGCGGAATTTTCGGCGCACAAACAACGAACAACCCAGGTGGACCGTACCGTACCTTGTGCTTCTTTCCACGAGATCAGCCGTTCGGGTGGAAGGAAAGAAAAGTTGGATACACGGGACCCATTGCAAACGGGTCCCTCTGCCCCTTCCATACGACCGGTGGGTCAACGAAGGAATTGCCGACTCCAAGACAGAATCCATACCTCGCTTCATCCCTTTCAGCGATGCACGTTTAAAAGAAACTGGTACCGAAAAGGAGAGTGATCATATTTTACAAGGACTTGTGCCACCGTCAATGCAGTTGGACACTTCAGAACCTAAGACATTGTTTGAAGACCACACCGTACCGGGGAAACAACAATATAATCTAAGGTCAAGACAAAGAGACTAATAAAAAGCAAATTAATGTGATTTCCCTTCCCCCAAGAACTATTTTTGATTTTTCAGCTCTCTCACTCTTAGGGAACTTGCTCATTTTTGATTTTCGAACCGCCATCCGGTTCTGCTGCTAGGGTCGCGGTTGAAGTCTGGGGAGTGCAGCTGGGGACTTTTAGGTCAACGGTTCTGGTTGGTCCAAGGGAGTTACCCCGGACTGAACAGAGTGCACTCCCTGGCAGAATCAATCTACCTTCGCGGGCAGCAACTAGAGGATGGAGTTTCCTAGGGTAAAGAGACCTACCAGATTCACGAACATTGAAAGACAACTATGCACTGTACTGGCCAAAAGAAGGTTTTTGATAACATGTATTTTAATGTTGTGTAGCATAACGATGTTTTTGACTGGTTATACTCTATTCGTATTCCAAGTTACTTTTTCAAATGACACCAGGCCACCACCTCCTCCTACTATCTCTCCACACTACTTTCACCCTCTAACTGAACACGAGTCTGCCAGAAGACTCGAATTTGTAAACAACTCATTTATTCAACTCCTACACCAACACCAGTCCATAATGAACACATCGAACTGTTGGATATGTGGACTCATGCCACACACAACGGATAAGGGTATCCCATACTTCATCCTGCCATTCAGTTATTATGGTTCTCTGTGGGCTTTTCAGACCATGTTCCTGTTCGCCCTAGAACCATACCCAACCGGTTCCATTGAAAGCGATTCCAACAACAAGGCACTAGTGGCAGGGATAAGAAATATGAGTAGGGAGTTCGACACATATCAAACGATCCCCAAAGATGAACTCACTCCATACAGTCGTTGGAACATAACTAAGAATGGGATTTCCTTGAGTAAGGCACAGACAGCAAAGAAATCCCGCCCAGTTTGGATAGTGCCCCACAAAGGTCACTTATGTCTACAAGGTATCGGCAGGGATCGAAAAGCACAATTAGGAAAGAGCATATGCACGGAAACATATGTATTCGCTTCCCGAACTTCCCCCCTATTCTTAGCAGCCAAAGGCACGTATTTCGTCTGCCATGACCAAGCCTATACATGGTTGCCCCCTGACTTCTCAGGCACATGTTTCATCTCATTTCTGCTGCCTCCCACCTACACGGCCAGAGCAGATTACCATCGGACAAGGACAGCTAGAGGTGTCGTGAGTAAAGATGACACCGCGGGTCAGGAATTTGCAGACTTCGCAAAGGGTTTTCTGCCATTTTGGGGGCCTATGGTGAACAGCAGGAATATTCGCCAGTTATCGAGGATAGTTGAATCCGCCGTGATTACAACAGCCGGAGCACTTGACAACTTGACAACCGAGCTTCAGTCGGATATACTTATGACCCTTCAGAACCGAGTTGCCCTAGATATAATACTCGCCGATCGTGGTGGTGTATGCAGAGTGATCCAATCTAGTTGCTGTATTTTCATCCCTGATAATGCACCGACAGTGTACCAGGCCATCTCCAAATTACACGAAATATCTGGTTCCCTTCACGTGGAAAAAGGAGATTGGTCCCTTCTAGGGTGGTTCTGGGGCCTGATCACTGCCTGGGGATGGAAAACACTGATCTTCGTTGGGATGATCTTAGCGCTTCTGTTTATGTTCTGCCTGTGTGTACAGTGCGCTCCTGCACTATGTGGCCTCTGTGCTACCCCATGTGTAAGGAAGCCTGTGTCAAGGGACGAACTGAGCAACAGAATGATGCTACAGCAACATCTCCACGAATTCATTAATACAGATTTGGACTCAGATTAACATGAGTTATTGCCTTATATGAGGGCAAAAGGAGGGTCTGTGGTTCTGAAATTCTGGACCCTACTGTCATCCCAGTATCGAGATCCAATGCCCGTGCCACAAAATATCAACATCCCATGACGAATTTGGTGTCAACGGACCGATAATGATTATGACATCATCCCTGTATATTTGCGTCATGATTGAGGGATGCCAACACCCCTAAATCGTAGTTTCCGTTCCGACCCCTCAGACTCCATTTTGTAAACGGCATCCATCTTGTGTCTTGCCCTCATGATAAGTCAATTGAGTAAGGTCGAGCTTGATCTAAAAGGACACGTCCACCTTCCCTGACTTCCCCCTGACCTGTCCCAACTGACTCCCTTGCCTCCAGCCAAACCTGTTTGGGCAGCTCCTCGCCCAGTGGCCGAATACGATAGCATCAATGCATAACATACCATAAACCATTCACCGCGTACAGATCTTGTTTTCTACACACACACACACCTGTCCGCGTTCCTTGTTTATGGCCAGTTTTATGACTAGGAGGTGCCCTTCTTTATTGGGGTTTCATCGATATCTGATGGGAGTTCCGGGACTGGCTGGGTAATCTATCACGAACGGGACGTCCAAAATATGGGTTTGCCTATATGACTTCGCTCTTTGTATTGTTGTGGAAATATGTGTACAGCCATATCATAAACTCAAGAATTCTTGCTTGCAGCTATTATTTCTGTATATAAGGAGAAGGCTTGTTCTGTAAAAACGAACAGTCTCCTGAGAACACACGATCTGCGTTGTCGTGCTTCTAGGACACATGTTACTTGGTAGCTGCCAATAAAACTTGATCTCTGACTGCGACTAGAAGACTCCGTGTTTCTGTGGTCCGGAACAAGGGAGAACTCAGAGGTCTTCGGGTGTTATTCCCTGGCACCACCGGGTTCTAAAAACCCCGCACCTGAACCTCGGACCTCGGGATCTGGGTTCGAGTCTCGGTATTGACGCCAAAACCTCCTGTGATTCTGGGCAAATCACTTAATCTCCCCGTGCCTAAAAAAATGAAACTGTGTCCTCATGTAACGTAACTGAAAAATATGTAAAGCGCTCTGATACCTGATTCGGTTCGGGTCTAGTTCGCGCTATATAAAACTCGACAAAAAAAAAAATGGAACAGTCTCCCTGATACTTTTCAGTTCCTGCGAGACAAATGGCAGGCAGACTTAGGTCCCCTGGAAGAAGAGGACTGGCGGGCGGCCCTAATGTCCCCTAGAGAGACAGCAATCAACCACAGGTTCCGATTGATTCAATTGAAGGTATTACATAGGGCCTACATGTCTGCTACATTATTGGATAGAATCGGCAGGCGTCCCGACGACCTGTGTTTAAGGGGCTGCGGCTTATCTGGCACATTTTATCATGTTTTGTGTGACTGTCCGGTAATACAACAATTTTGGGGGGGGGACTGTTCGAAAGATAAGAAACTCCCTGGGAAAGCCAGTTCCACTATCACCGAAGGAATGTGTCCTTAATATACGGACCTGAATGAACTTGAATTACAGTGGGCGGCGCTGGGTTTTCTACTTATCAAACGCTCAATAGCTATGAAATGGGGCTCTGTTGAAAGACCACTGTTGGTTGGTTGGATGGCAGAGATGGACCGCTGTATGCTCGCTGAAAAAACAGTATATGAACTTAGAGGCTGCCCTGCAAAGTGGGATAAGAAGTGGGGACACTGGAATAAATACCGTGGAGAACTATGTGACTCTCCGACGTTGGAATTAGCCATGGACAGAGATGGACCCCTAGCTCGAATTGTGCGCTGATGTATCAATATATTTGTTTTGTATTTTGCTTCTATTGTGTCATTCTAAATGTGACTGATTTACTGACTCTCTTTCAATAACATTTTATGTTAAAAAAAAAAGAGAAAAGTTGTGTCCCTGTGACAGGAATTCATCTGGTCGCTCTCGTAATGTGCGGCTCATCCGAAACCCTAGACTGCACCTACCTACCTAGAACCTAAAGGCTGAGGAAGACACATTTCTAGAGTGAGATGCTTTGATCCAGTGCCTATCACTGTTATCTGGCTCCCAATTGAAGTTAGATGCATATTAAAAGTAGCCAGAAACACCCACAAAGCTATTCATTACGTCACCTGGATATGCATGGCTTGAAAACTGCCCCTGCCTGGGGGCAACTATTCTCTTCATAGTGTTGCATCCTTAAATCTTGAATTCACCAAGTTCAACATCAGGAAAACAGCTCCCGGTCCATTTGTGGAAATACACCAGGAATATGGATCGTGATCCCTACAGTGATACGGACAAAAAAAGTCCTGGACACCAATATAAAAGTGTTCCCCTTTAGTTAATTAGATACCAAAGAAAGAACCCATGCTTGCAAATTGGGGCAGTTTTGAGCTTGTAAGGATGTACTGTATGGATGTTTTGCAAGGGATGGAAGATTGCAAGGATTTGAGCTTCCTGCTGGCAGTGTTTGTTTTAATATCAGGGAAATCAAAAGTGAAAAATGGCCCAGCAGACCATAGCGGGGACCACAAAAAGCTAAAAAGAGCACTGGCCCATACACTGACCTGTCAGACCAGCCATTCGGGTGCTGTCTGGTTGCCCTATCGGCCACTCTGACACTGCGGACAAACCCCTCATTGGATGCCTTCGAGAAGTTAGTCAAACAGCTACTCATTCAAAAACACGTATGTAACTCACCACTCATAATCACTGTTACTTGATATTCTTGTATCTGTTTTGCATGACAAGTTGTTGTACATTTATGGTATTCAAGCTGGAAATAGTCTTACATTATACACTTATTGTTGTAAAAAAAAGAAAAGCAATTCACTGACGCACTGGGGTAACCTGGGCAACAAAGAGGGAAGGGCAGGCTGCAACGCTCTCTGGGCCCCCGGCTGATACCATCTTCTGTACACAGTCAAGGGTTTAGTAGCTGCCTTCGACTCAGCCCTACCTGACTCTCAGCAACGGATTTGCACTTGACATCCCCGCCATATACTTGCACTTGACTTTTTTTTCTTGTGGGGGCTGACCTTCTCTTCGGTGGTCGATACTCAAAGTCATAGCAGCCTAGGGAAATAGAAGGAACACTAGATCCGTGAAGAGAGAATCAACAGACATGGGTTATACACAAATACATGGTGCGGTGACCCAGAAAGAGAATAGGTGGGGCCGCTGCTGTGGCTTTGAGTGTTTGTCATTGAGGAAACGGAACCAGTGCATTACCACATTTCGGGTTATTAAAATAACGGCAAAGAAAGCACTTTCCTTGGAATGGTCTATTTAGAATTGAACACCAATGTACATCTGATATAAAATAGAAACATGTTTCTCAGAACAAAGGACAGGAGCTTGTTATCTTGGTAGAAAAAAGACTGGCACTACATTCGCTACTCCAAAAGAGAATTTTTATCGTGATGAAATTGGAAAGCACATCACTGATTATTGATTTGACCTTCTTTTAATTCCCCTAAGGGAGGTTCAAATCCCTGATAAACTTTGTTGTCCTGAGGAAGGTGGGGTGTATAGTTCCGAGACCACCGAAACGCGTAGATGCTGTATATGTACTGAATTCAACCACAAGAAAGATTATTGCAAAGAACAATGAGAGATAGCATTAACGATTCGAACTGTACGTGAGAAGTTGGATCAGGTTCTGTAACAGTACTTCTTTTACTGTGCAATAGGGTCTCCCTGTTAGGATTTAGAGTCTTTTTCCATTATATGTATGATTTTGTGTAGAATGTTCTTTTATTAAATACAGATATATTGTTTTTATGGTCTACGTGATTGTGATAATGAAAACATAACAGACTGGTTTTAAATGTACATCGTATGTATTGTATTTTGTATTCATTGTTTTTTAAGCACATCAGATTTATCATGTTTTTTCAAAAATTGTTAAATAACAAAGGTTTTCAAATGTGAATTGTAATGTTTAGTACATTAGTTTAATGTCTGCATACATGTAAATAAAGCCTCTGATACTACAAAAAAAAAAAGAAAAAAAAGATTCTGTACTATTTCCATGATCCCTGAGTGATCCGGGTTGTCATGTTCAGTGTTGCCAGAGTCCATTCGCTCCTTGGTAAGGTTAGGGGGGGCTTGTGGTGGCACTGTGAGCTGGCTGGTCTATAGGCCAACATATCCTCCAGGGGTGTCCAGACCAGTCTAGGAACCAAACCCTTAATTTATGTTGTCCAAACAATGCACAGATCCTGTGCATTAGTAGGAACTACATGACATGGCACTACCAATGTTGGTTTTGTTCCTATTTAAAGGTCAAATATGAGTAGTTCAGTCGTGATTTCTCTGAAAACCCTACTCACGTTGAACCAGAGATGTCTGTAGTGAGAAAGGGAATCCGCCTCAGCTGTTTTCAACACACCAGCTGAACCAACTGTAGCAAAACGTTTCAAAGTTTCTTGAAGATTCATCAAGTTGTGCCAAAGTTATGGGCAAAACAATAAATAGATTTCCTATAGAAATTAGGTCCTAACTATAACTACCTACTGGTATATATCTCAAATGTATTCTCCTACAACCTCCAAGCGGCGATGAAGGAGAGACGGACCACTCGAGTCTTCAGACAAGATGTTTATTTAAAGACCATTTTTCTCTCAGCAAATGATGCGTTTCGGGCGCGGAAGCCCTGGTTCACATTTGGACCAAAGTCATGCTATTTTTAAATGCTGCATAGTGCACGTCCACCTCCACATACTCTGAGTCACATGATCGTGGACAACAAAAACAGACTATATTGTTGTGTACGAGCATTACATCAAGTTTAAATTTTCTAAAAGTGTAAACCTTATTTCATAGATGACTCGAAACCTATTAAAACATACATTAATTCATTGTGTTTCAACGTGTCAATGGTTCTTTAAATATATATTGATGTGTAAATACATTGGTAGAAAATTATTACAGTATAAATCCTTAGAACCAATAACAATAGGAAATACACCATTTATGGAGACATTTTCTACTTTCGTACATTCACAAAATACTGTTATGTGGAGAACCCACTAAAGTGCAAAAAGTGCATAGCAGCAATCAACTAACTGCGCAAAACCGTGCTAATGTGCTTATATCATCAGAATAAAGTGCATCTGTATGATTTAATTAGATCTTGCTAACAATAAAATGCCATTTTAGGTTAATATTGCTAAAACCATATAAATATTATTCATAAAAAATCCATCATACTGGATAAAAGTGAAAATATATTATACAAAAACATGTTTTCAATTCAAGGCATGTGAGGTATTCGGAACCATCCACTGACATGTAATATTTACAACTAGTCATATATCCACTAAGGTGCAGAAAAAAGGGGGAGAGAGAAAATATATACATGTAAATATGGTATCATTCTCTACCCTAGCACAATTCAGCGGTGTGTGTCCGCATATTGTGCGATCTACTCCCAATGCAGAAGAGGAAAAACAAAGGCAAACATATGAAACGAGAGAAAATTATACATATCTTCTGTATGATTCAACCTGTTCGGCCATTTACTGTCGAATTCAAGAATCATTCTAGTTTCCAGCTGCCTAAGTTGGAGTTCTCTGTTGCCCCCACGTCGTGGTTTGGAAATAGATCCTACCACAAAGTATTTAAGGCAAGTAACATCATTGTTATGTGATCTTTTAAAGTGATGCGATACTGGGTACGCGGGGTCACTATGAAGAATGGCACGTAAATGTAAATGTTTATGTACTTGTATAGCGCACAGCTACCCGCAGTGGGTTTCCCGGCGCTTGTACGAATACCGCAAGGGAACCCTTCCTGGCTTTCCCTGTGAAGTGTCCACTCCTGGGCACCCCCATGGTGCAGACCAGGCATCCCTCGCATTGTGGGGGCCGTTGTGGAGACTAAGCAAGCTATTGCCCAGAGGTGCAGCGCGGGACCCATGATCAGAATAGGCACTGAGGCGAGAATATCCGGTCAGGGGAATTAATGAGCCCGAGACCCGCCGAGCCGGGAATTGAACCCTGGTCCCTGGCCAGAGCTCTGTATCGAGGTCTGCCTGCTCTAACCATTGAGCCACACTTCTCCACGTAGATGCTGCAAAATCCTTACGTGCACCTGCAGCTTTGTATTACCAATGTAGTTAAGACCACAGGTGCACGTCAGGACATATACGGCAAGTTTGGTCCTGCAATTGAAACTCCCCTTAATAGTCGTTTCTCTAGTACTAAAGGGGTGCGGTTCGATAGTGTGTCATGTTAATGCCGAATTTGCAAGCTCTGCACGTGGAGCATTTTCAGAAGCCCTGAGCATGTTTTAACCTTATTTTGTCTAATCTCAGGGCTATTTTGTCCAAGATTGCTCCCATACACTTAGCTCTCCTAAAGGTGATCAAGGGAGTAGTAGACAATCTTGTGCGTAGCATCACTTCAGTGAGTACAATGGGCCAGTTCTTTTTTACTATAGATCTGATTTTTCTTTCCTCACTGCTGTAGGTTGTGATCAGTCTAGAGCCATCTTTGTATGCTGCATCACCACCAGTGGCTAAATCCACATGTGGAGCATGATTTTCAATGGCACTGCTCTTAAACAGACTCATCCTTGGAAATACACTAGCTTTAGCCATAGCTTTATTCAGCAAAGTGTCAGAATATATATATATATTGAATGATGGCAAGGGAGATTGTTAGAACATTTCAAATAGATTGTAATGTGTTATCACTTTTTTATTCTTAATGTATATTCTGTTTTACATTATAGTGATATTGTATCTGAAATAAAACAATACAATGGTGATAAAATGATGAAATGACTGGACTGTATGGATTTAAAGACAGGCAATCTAAATCCTTATATGTTCCCATGCAAGAGACATATGGCTCTCTGACTTGCCTGCAAATCCAAGCTTCATATCCTATTTCTCTGTTGGAACAAATTATATTGCAAAACACATATTGAAAGAAGAGCCAATTAGCCTGTGATTTTTCATTTTCAATCCCTAGGTAAGGCATTTGCATGGCCCAAAAACAGTGACAGATGACTCCCCTAAAATTTACATCAATGCAAAAGTGAGTAAAGGGTGATTTTAGCTGCTATGCAGTTCTCCATTGAACAAGAGAGCTTGTTACACAAACAGCCCAAGCATCCGTTAAGAACAAGCATGCTGTCCATGGAGAGCCTAGCCTGCCTCCTCTACTTTGTCCTCAACATTTTGTTCGGCGGTTTTACCAATTCCTTCATTGTGGCCGTAAACATCACAGAGCTGGTGCAGGACAAAAAGCTAAAGAACATCAATCAGATCCTGGTGACGATGGCCCTGAATAATATTGCTTTTTTGTGTGCTTCTCTGGTGGATACTGCAATGTATTATTTTTGCCGGAGCCTCTACTATGCCACCAACAGCTTCCGGTTATTCATGTTTTTTTTCGCCTTGTTCACTACAGTTTCTTCTTGGCTCTCTGGTTGTCTCTGTGTTTTCTACTGCGTGAAGATACTTCCTATTAACTATGCTCTGCTCTCTTGGTTAAGATTGAGACTTTCTAGTTTGGTGTACGGGATGCTCTTTGTGTCAACAATGGGTCCCTTGGTCCTTTGTCTGCCTGCATACTGGGAGACGTCTGCAGCTTTTCCTGAAAATATAACTGCCAATGGGACAGAGGCTAATGGGTTGCTAGCAGTTTGGAGTGTTCCATACTCTGCAGCTCTGTGTATCCTTGGGTTCTGCCTTCCTTTCCCCTTTGGTGTCCTCTCAATTATACTCATTCTTGTGTTTCTGTACAGACATACACATCACATGAGCCAAAACACATGCCACGTCAGTCAACCTCAACTGGAAGCTCTGTTCAGAGCTGTCAAGACTATGATCAGCCTTCTCCTCCTATATGTCTTGTCCTACTTGGTCAACACCTTCTTGATATTCAACATTTTTTTTAATAATGTCTCCTGGAATATAGTGCTACACGCTCTGATGGTTTCATTCCCCTTAGCTCAGTCTAGCGTTTTGATTCAGGGCAACTGGAAGTTGAAGCAAGAAGGACAAAAGATGTTCCATTGTTTCTGCAGTGGCTAGAGAAACAGATCCGGTGCAGTATTTCTTGAGGATCTAGGCTCAGATGAATCAAAAAGGATTTCTCCTTATTCAGTCCTTAGAACCCCTCGAGACCCTGGGGTCCTAATCACATTTTATGTCATAAGCTGTCATGTCCTTTAGGCTAGTCCTGTCATGTATACCTCTATTTTCATACATTGTCCTATCCACACGACAATAGTGACCTTTTACCTTGTAGCGTGCTCCTGTCTCTTCGACACAAGGCTCTTAGTATTCTGTCATAATCCCTGTACCTGACGTACATAAACATATCCCCAGGCACGGCAGAATTATTCTGTATAAGGGTCACCACCTTTTGTTTTCATCCTTGGCCAACGGTCAGCTGTGCATGATCACATTTGTTTGGAAAAACATTGGTAATTGTTTTCAAAACATTTATGATTGTTCTCAAAGCATTTACGATTGTTTAAAAAACATATCACTTCTAGAAGAAACCATGAAGCAACCACTCTAGTAAATAAGACCCTCATTACCCACTACAAATTAGAGTAGACTTCCTCCCAAGCTGAGACGGGGTCCTGCATGCTGAATCTTCGACACGCAGTGGTCTGACATCCCTTGCGTGGTGTCATCCTCGGAACAGAGACGGGGTCCTTCATTCTCTACCATAAGGTGAGGGGGTTGGAGCTTCCCTAGGGGATTCTTGGCTACATACACATATGCACATATAGATGCTACACCTACATTAGGCTAGGTACATTTAGGCAAAGTACATAGGGCACGCATTATAGGAGTATGCAAATGCTACTGTTTATCTGAACTATATATATTCATCTTTTAGCACTATGGTAGAAATGTATCTACTGTTTACCATATTAGCACTTGCAATTTGTTTTGTATGTTTCTGTCTCCTGATTGTTGCTGCAAATATGTTTTACACAAGACTGTTGCTGGACCAATAAATACTTATTGAAAACTTCCCAATCGCCATCTTGTGTGCTTTCTGAGAAGAAGCAAGAACAAGTGACAGAGCTAAAAGTACTGTACTGTTTTCCATGATCCCTGAGGAATCAGGGTTGTCATGTTCAGAGGTTGCCAGAAACTGCCTACACCACTGTAAGATACAGGGGGGTTGTATTGGCACTGTAGAGCTGGCTGGTCTAATGGCTAACATTAACTTGTAGGAGTATCCAGAGTTGGTGTGGACACCAAGCCCTCAGTTTAGGTCATCCAAAACATGCAAGTCCTGGGGGGATTCCTAGGAACTACACAACATGGGGCCGCCAATGTTAGTTTGGTTATTATATTAACAGAGAAAATCTGAGTAGTTCAGTTGTGCTTTCACAGCAAGCCCTACTCCCACTTTTCAGAGACGTCTCAAGTGGGAAGGGAGATCTGCCTAAGCTGAGCAGATATACCCTGTGTATTGGCTGAAGGTTCAAACAAGCTTGTAAGTATAAAAAGTTCTCACATTGTATGAAACCCTTCATTTAAAAAAAAAAAAAATCTTCTTCTCCCTTTTGAGAATGTCTAAGTCCATGAGCAGTGGTTCAGGGAATGGGGAGGACAAATTTGCTAAAACTCTCAACATTACAGAGAACTGTAGAAATGCAGTAACTATTAAATTGTTAGAACTCGGCATACCAACAACAGGGGGCTGTGTTACCTTCATGATTGATACCAAAAAGGGGAGTGTGGCCCATGCGGACAGAAGTGGGGTGAGGGCCCAAATGCTTTACAGAAAAGACAAAAACCCACACTTCAATGAATTTCACACCATGTAATTTGGGGATGAAAAAAGATAAACACTATTTAATATGTTTACCTTGGCGATTAGTTGCGCCAGTTTTATTCATCAATTTTATCAAAAAGAACAAATATCACTATAGTCAAGAGAAATATCAAAGCCTTAAACGTAATGACCATGACAGTTTTAGTGTCCAATATTTACAATGAAAAACCTTTAGTCAAAAAAATACGTGATTAAACAACGACTTGACAAACCATACATACATTGTGAAACTGTGTAAAAAACAAATAATACACAAAAGCCATTATGTGATATCATTTCACAAATAAAGTGGGGGGAAGAATTATCAACATGTTTTTTCATAACATTATTGCGAACCAACAACTTTTAAGAAATGTTTGGCAAAAATGGAGCTTTTTTGATAGGTCTCCAAAAACAACACGACAACCTCTCGGTAGAAATGTTGATAGGCTTCAAGTTATAAACAATTTTGTATATTTATTCCATAGGACTTGATCCTATCCGCCTACGCGTTTCGAGTTTGTGAGGGTTCTTCTCAAACTCTCTTCAGGGCCAAATGAATTCCATTCCCCATTTGTTAAACCTAATGGTGAAGACATAACAAATAATGGATACTTATTACTGGCTGCTTCCATCAACCCGCTAAAATCTCCTCCTATGTACAGTTTATTAAAACGGCACGTACCTCTAGGGACTGGAGGTAGGTTCGTTCGTCCAAATAACTTGTGGGATTTTGAAGGATCTGTGCGATTTTCTAAAAAAACCAGGAATTTGTATGTAATGCCGGTTTTTAAACATGATGTGCGAATTCAAGTAAAAAAGTTGGCAGTGTGCCCGTACCTGGGTGTAGGTGAGAAGGCCAATTGATCGTTCTTCTCTTTTTTCAAAATTCCTTCGTTTAGCAAACAAAGCGCTGTAAGTGGAATACTCGTGTTACTTATTTTCTATGCTGTCGTTCTTCGCGCAACAGTGTGCGTTATAACATGGATGGGAGGTCACTTACTGTGATTCCGTTAAACCGTCTGATGTGTTAATCACCATCGGTATCTTAAGGACCGGGACCCTGCCGGTGTCACCGCTGGAATCCTCCTCGGGCACCGCAGCTCTGTTTGAAAGGACACACGAGCGGTAATCAGGGGTGATTTCTGTACCGCGCTTAGAGTTAATCAAGCAGGAGCCGCTCACTCGTGTATTAACATCCCGCCGGGCGGCATTGTCTGAAACTAGACGCGGAAAGGACCCGCGCTTGGAGTTATTAAAACAAAGTGCGCTCGCGCTTTTGTTTACAAGCAGCGTAGCGGCATTGTGTAAAACTGATCGCGACACAAAGCTTTTTTTAAACAAATTGAAGATGCTAGGTTATCTAAGTGAACGCGCTGTGGGGAAGCATTGCCTCTTGTTCGCTTGACATACCTTTCAATTATGGAACGTGCACCACTTCCTCATTCCTTCACATGAAGTGAGTGGAGTTCTCACATTCTTACAAAGCGGGCTACACCTTCTTTTGGGGCCAATCACAGTTCGAGTTGTTTTGTGTGCTCCAACTGATGCATTGTGGGGCATGTAGTCGAATGGTTCAAAGCCTGGAAAGTTCGCTAATCGAGTTTAGACCTGAATTAATAGTATCAAACCGAAGTATTAAGTAGGCCTCTTTTCGCAACAGCGCCTCCTCCACATTAGGTGATCTATGCTGTGGGTCAATCGCGGCTAGAACAGTCCACTTAAAATCTGTTTCTTTATGATTCGCAGTGGTGAAATGTTCAACCATTGGGGCATTTTGCACTTTTCTCTTCAGTCTAGAACGATGTTGAGTGATCCTGACATTCACTTGCTGGCATGTCTTGCCTATGTACAATTTGTTGCAAACGCACACAATCCCATAAATCACATTTTTACTCTTACAGTTTGTATGTAAACTGTGTCTCCATTTCAAGCCATTATGGCTAAATTCATCTCCTTCTACAACACTGTGACAGGCCACACAATTACCACATTTGTGGTGGCCAGTGATTGGTTTGAGGTTCCATTTAGATATTAAATCACTTTTTGGTTTCTGAATAAAGCTGTCTGCTCTGATAATTTGTTGGCCGACGCTCAGATTTTTCTTCATCGCGAAAATAGGTCTTTGCAACGGGGATTCCAATCCCTCCAGCAAATGCCAATTCCGCAAAATAATCTGGCGGAATTTGTTTGTGTGAGCTCCATAAGTCGTGACACATACGAGTTTGTCCAACTCCTTTTTCTTTTTGATTTTAAGCAATTCTTCTCTCGGGGTAAAGCGTGCTCTTTTTTTGGAATGCTTAAGGAGTTTTTTAGGGTAACCCCTTTTGGCTAATTCTTCACAGAATGTATCTGCATGTGTATTAAACTCATTAAGGTCAGAGCAATTACGTCTGATCCTAAGTAGTTGGCCATAAGGGAGGTTCTGTTTCAAACACTGTGGGTGAGCACTCTTGTAGTGTAGAATTGTGTTCTTATCTGTTTCTTTCTTAAACAGAGTGGTTGTGAACTTCCCCCCTTCTGTGCCCACAGCTACATCGAGGAATGTCATTCTCTGATTGCTACAGTCAATGGAAAATTTGATGTCAGGGTGTCTCAAGTTTAGCCATTCATGGAAGGCCATGAGTTCTGACTGGCTCCCCTGCCACAGGAGCCAGACATCATCAATGTATCGTAACCATTGTTTGATGTTGGTACTGTAGGGATTATTATTGTGGATGAATTTTTCCTCATACTGTGACATGTATAGCACCGCCATCTCTGGAGCATAGGGACAACCCATGGCTGTACCCTTGGTTTGGACAAAAAACTCGTTTTCGAATTTAAAGTAATTGCTTTTTAGTGTGATTTTAGCTAGGGCCAAGATGAAAGCAGTAGGAACTCTGTGTGGTCTTTCGCGTTGTTCTAGATAGATTTCCATCACCTCCGGGGCCTCATCCTGGGGAATTTGAGTGTACAACGAGGTGACATCTAGTGTAACCATCAGTTGTACTTCGGGGTCAAATGTCATTTCCTGAAGTTTATTGATGAAGTCAATAGTATCCCGCAGGTACGATTTCACTCCAACCAAAAACGGTTTCAAGTCTATATATTTTGAGGCAGGCTCGAGGGCTGAATCACAACCGGAGACAATCGGTCTCCCCGGGGGTGTTGTGTTGTTTTTATGGATTTTTGGTAGGAAATAGAGAACGGGTGTTCAACTGATGGTTACACTAGATGTCACCTCGTTGTACACTCAAATTCCCCAGGATGAGGCCCTGGAGGTGATGGAAATCTATCTAGAACAACGCGAAAGACCACACAGAGTTCCTACTGCTTTCATCTTGGCCCTAGCTAAAATCACACTAAAAAGCAATTACTTTAAATTCGAAAACGAGTTTTTTGTCCAAACCAAGGGTACAGCCATGGGTTGTCCCTATGCTCCAGAGATGGCGGTGCTATACATGTCACAGTATGAGGAAAAATTCATCCACAATAATAATCCCTACAGTACCAACATCAAACAATGGTTACGATACATTGATGATGTCTGGCTCCTGTGGCAGGGGAGCCAGTCAGAACTCATGGCCTTCCATGAATGGCTAAACTTGAGACACCCTGACATCAAATTTTCCATTGACTGTAGCAATCAGAGAATGACATTCCTCGATGTAGCTGTGGGCACAGAAGGGGGGAAGTTCACAACCACTCTGTTTAAGAAAGAAACAGATAAGAACACAATTCTACACTACAAGAGTGCTCACCCACAGTGTTTGAAACAGAACCTCCCTTATGGCCAACTACTTAGGATCAGACGTAATTGCTCTGACCTTAATGAGTTTAATACACATGCAGATACATTCTGTGAAGAATTAGCCAAAAGGGGTTACCCTAAAAAACTCCTTAAGCATTCCAAAAAAAGAGCACGCTTTACCCCGAGAGAAGAATTGCTTAAAATCAAAAAGAAAAAGGAGTTGGACAAACTCGTATGTGTCACGACGTATGGAGCTCACACAAACAAATTCCGCAAGATTATTTTGCGGAATTGGCATTTGCTGGAGGGATTGGAATCCCCGTTGCAAAGACCTATTTTCGCGATGAAGAAAAATCTGAGCGTCGGCCAACAAATTATCAGAGCAGACAGCTTTATTCAGAAACCAAAAAGTGATTTAATATCTAAATGGAACCTCAAACCAATCACTGGCCACCACAAATGTGGTAATTGTGTGGCCTGTCACAGTGTTGTAGAAGGAGATGAATTTAGCCATAATGGCTTGAAATGGAGACACAGTTTACATACAAACTGTAAGAGTAAAAATGTGATTTATGGGATTGTGTGCGTTTGCAACAAATTGTACATAGGCAAGACATGCCAGCAAGTGAATGTCAGGATCACTCAACATCGTTCTAGACTGAAGAGAAAAGTGCAAAATGCCCCAATGGTTGAACATTTCACCACTGCGAATCATAAAGAAACAGATTTTAAGTGGACTGTTCTAGCCGCGATTGACCCACAGCATAGATCACCTAATGTGGAGGAGGCGTTGTTGCGAAAAGAGGCCTACTTAATACTTCGGTTTGATACTATTAATTCAGGTCTAAACTCGATTAGCGAACTTTCCAGGCTTTGAACCATTCGACTACATGCCCCACAATGCATCAGTTGGAGCACACAAAACAACTCGAACTGTGATTGGCCCCAAAAGAAGGTGTAGCCCGCTTTGTAAGAATGTGAGAACTCCACTCACTTCATGTGAAGGAATGAGGAAGTGGTGCACGTTCCATAATTGAAAGGTATGTCAAGCGAACAAGAGGCAATGCTTCCCCACAGCGCGTTCACTTAGATAACCTAGCATCTTCAATTTGTTTAAAAAAAGCTTTGTGTCGCGATCAGTTTTACACAATGCCGCTACGCTGCTTGTAAACAAAAGCGCGAGCGCACTTTGTTTTAATAACTCCAAGCGCGGGTCCTTTCCGCGTCTAGTTTCAGACAATGCCGCCCGGCGGGATGTTAATACACGAGTGAGCGGCTCCTGCTTGATTAACTCTAAGCGCGGTACAGAAATCACCCCTGATTACCGCTCGTGTGTCCTTTCAAACAGAGCTGCGGTGCCCGAGGAGGATTCCAGCGGTGACACCGGCAGGGTCCCGGTCCTTAAGATACCGATGGTGATTAACACATCAGACGGTTTAACGGAATCACAGTAAGTGACCTCCCATCCATGTTATAACGCACACTGTTGCGCGAAGAACGACAGCATAGAAAATAAGTAACACGAGTATTCCACTTACAGCGCTTTGTTTGCTAAACGAAGGAATTTTGAAAAAAGAGAAGAACGATCAATTGGCCTTCTCACCTACACCCAGGTACGGGCACACTGCCAACTTTTTTACTTGAATTCGCACATCATGTTTAAAAACCGGCATTACATACAAATTCCTGGTTTTTTTAGAAAATCGCACAGATCCTTCAAAATCCCACAAGTTATTTGGACGAACTAACCTACCTCCAGTCCCTAGAGGTACGTGCCGTTTTAATAAACTGTACATAGGAGGAGATTTTAGCGGGTTGATGGAAGCAGCCAGTAATAAGTATCCATTATTTGTTATGTCTTCACCATTAGGTTTAACAAATGGGGAATGGAATTCATTTGGCCCTGAAGAGAATTTGAGAAGAACCCTCACAAACTCGAAACGCGTAGGCGGATAGGATCAAGTCCTATGGAATAAATATACAAAATTGTTTATAACTTGAAGCCTATCAACATTTCTACCGAGAGGTTGTCGTGTTGTTTTTGGAGACCTATCAAAAAAGCTCCATTTTTGCCAAACATTTCTTAAAAGTTGTTGGTTCGCAATAATGTTATGAAAAAACATGTTGATAATTCTTCCCCCCACTTTATTTGTGAAATGATATCACATAATGGCTTTTGTGTATTATTTGTTTTTTACACAGTTTCACAATGTATGTATGGTTTGTCAAGTCGTTGTTTAATCACGTATTTTTTTGACTAAAGGTTTTTCATTGTAAATATTGGACACTAAAACTGTCATGGTCATTACGTTTAAGGCTTTGATATTTCTCTTGACTATAGTGATATTTGTTCTTTTTGATAAAATTGATGAATAAAACTGGCGCAACTAATCGCCAAGGTAAACATATTAAATAGTGTTTATCTTTTTTCATCCCCAAATTACATGGTGTGAAATTCATTGAAGTGTGGGTTTTTGTCTTTTCTGTAAACCTTCATGATTGAGGCACATTTGTTGTTCGGATCAGATGTATTCTATTTTTGGGTTCAATTTCCACCTGCAGATCCGGTGACTAAATTGTTTTACACATACATTGTAGTTGAACCACCGGAAGAATACATTCCATACATAGCCATTGATGTCCAGTCAACTTACCAGCAACATAAAAACTGGTTTAAAGGGCCCTCCCACACATAACATCTGTTGCGAGACTCGGTCCATAGAAGGAGCGACCTGGCCAGTCTTAGTGACATACACTCTACATCCAGAGGTTGATACTATATCAGTGGGTGAAGTCTGTACAATATATAAAGACATAGTCAAGCTATACAAGCACATTGTCCAGTTTGTCATGCGAATATTAACAGTCCAACCTGTGAGAAATGCTCAAGTTGATCCACATCAGACCACTTCTAAAATTAACGCACAGGCACTGAAGTCAGTAAAAGGGACAATTACATCTAAACTGGAGCAGATTCCGTTCTGGATAGCACTGAAAATTGCACATCTGGAAGCAGGATTTCCCTTTACTGGTCCGCAGGAAAAACACTGAATGCTAACCATTTGCTTGCCAATGGTGATGGTTCCCTCGTCGAGGATTGTACCACATAGAGAACAATCTTTGCTGCCATATTCAATAGAATAAATAGTACCCCTTCAACTGCAGTAGTTCCAGAGGTATTGAAACAGATACAGAATGAATACGGGGCAGGACCTGTGCTGGACTTGGGAATTAAACTAATGGGAAATTTTGACCAAGTCTCTGCAATTATGTTGAGCAACATAAAAGGGGCGGCAGCAGCAGTGGCCATACACCACCACCTGAGAGAAGTAGATCCTATAAATAAGAAGCAACAGTTACAAAAAATTATCAAAGGAACCTATGCTACATTAGGTAGAGATAGTTTGGGAGCCAATCCAGGGAAGCCACAAATGGCGAATAGTCAAGACAAGGACCACTCGAAGCAAGCAACATTTTCTTCTGAAAAGAAATGGGAAAACGACCAACATAAAAATAAAAATACAGAAAATAATTCACGATCAAGGGATGGGCCTCCCCACAGGGAGTCCTCTGAGGAGAAGGACGGGCGATACAACAAAAAACAGAAGATCGGCCAAGAGAGAAAAGGGAAACACATCATAATTCAGATTACATTATCAAACAGGAAAATCAACCTAAAGCAAAACCTCAATTCAAAAAGTAGAAAGTAGCTGGCTTAAACATTATGCCCAAGTTACTGAGGACTCAGCTTCTGAACAGGGAATGGGCTCTGACGACGCTAGACAGCGCGGCAGAATTAAAAATAGCTCGCCAGAACCTGAAGGATTTTCTGATGACAGCAGTATTGAATGAACATATCACGGTGAAAACACCTGACACAAGAGTGAGTGTCTAGCATAGACTATATGAAATTACTCTCCAAAGAGAGGGGGAGAAGAAAAATTAAGGGTCTTTTTTGGGAGAACTTAACATATGGATATGACATACTGCTAGCAGAAATAGATTGGTTATCTGAATTTGTGATGGATTGCCCAAGAGGGGAAAGTGTCATTTAGCCTGCTTTCTCTGACCTTGTGCCAGTATCTTTAAAACATTCAAACGTGCAGGAGTGGGCGCAAGCAATAGCACCGGCATTATATCGTAACTACGTAGGGTGGGACGTGGAGTCTACTCACCACGACATCCCATTAAATACTATCCCAAATCCACAGACACAGTACCCTATAAAATGAAAAAAGACTAGTAGAAGAAATCTTAGACCAGTTGGAATACCAAGGTGTGATTGAAACTTTCACTTCCCCAATGAACAATCCTTTGCTTCCCGTAATGAAACCTGACAATTTATATCATCTAGTTCTAGATTACCAACATTTGAACATATGCACGTGAATATTTGCAGTTAAAAATGGACATAGTGCCGCATTAATGAATAACATTGTGCAGAAGAAATATAAAACAGCATTAGATATCTCAAATGGATTCTTCTGCCATAATATATCTCCAGTAAGCAGATATTTGGCAGCATTTTCTGCCCTCGGCACTCAGCAAATTTTTTGTTGTTTGCCTCAAGAGTATAAGAACAGCCTGGGACTATTCTCTTCAAGAGTGTCAGAATTATTACAAACATATGATGAGGAGGCCGTGTCCTAAGTAGATAACATCTATCTGACGGAAGATGAATTACTTCAACACTTGTACAGGGTGAACAACATAATTGTAGGATTCGCCAATTTGGGCTACAAATTTAATTTTAAGAAATCTAAAATTGCTTATCTCAATGTCCTATTTTTGGAATATGAGCTGTCAAGTGAAGGCAAGAGCCTGGCAGCCAACTTTTTAGAGAAGTGTTCGCTGGTCCATCCCCTTGGTAGAACATACATTCTAGATTACGCAGAAAGAGTAAAACCTTCCTACGACGTAATCAGACCTGATTTCACAGCACATCAGTGGACACAGCAATACACGGATACACTCCGTTCAGTTCAGGCTTATATGATAGCACCAAAACATTTTTACAGACATGTGAATACTACCAACTTGGTGATCCGGGTGGTCCCGAGTTTATCAGGATATACCTACGTCACTTTCAATGTAAGTGAGACAGTCCTAATTGCACATAAATCACATTTATGCACAAATGCTGAAATGCGATTTGCAACAACGGAAAAAATACTGACAGCAGTACAGACTGCTGTAGTGAGAGAAAGAGCACTAGCACAAGGGAAACACATTATCGTTGAAACCCCAGTACCGACTTTGGAAGCGGTCACCAAGGCGAACATTCCAAATGCAAAACCACTACATCTGCGATGGATTCAATGGGATAATTCTCTCACTGCAACAGATGTAGATTATAAATGTGATCCTACCCTGAAAACACAAGCCTTCCTGCAGTACGAACAAGAATGCCCTCTCCCAAATGAAATCTTGCCTCTAGAAAAATATGAATTCATCATTTACACTGATGGTTCTGTTTAGCCTCCCATTGGAAGTAAACAATAGTATAGCTCTGCCTATGCTATAGTAAAGGGTAAGTTCCATCCCAGAAATACAATTACACAATCTCTAGGAGACTGTACCACACAGCTGGCAGAGCTGAAAGCCTGGATTTTAGCACTACAATAAACAGATCGGGAATACCCCACACTGATAGTGTTCGATTCGTTTTACTGCGTGCAGTCCTATAATGAATGTCTTCATTACTGGGGCCAGAATGGGTTCAGAGATTCAAGGGTTTCACAAAGTGACCGATTCTCAACAGTAGGCCACGTGGGTTCCTGAGTAGCCACAGATCTCCTCTCACTACTATTCAGGAATTTCAGATGGAAAGACTAAGAACGTTTCAAGATTCCTCTGCGCAAGATGCTGGAGTAGCAAATAATGGAGTACAAATCACACCAGTTGAAACTGAATAACATCCAAATGCATCTAAAATGCAAATTGCAATTCGGCTTAATAATGAAATCTACATCAATGAGCTTTCACAAGAAGCGACTGCCATTTCTACGAACACTGCTGAGCTCCCAAAGATAGATCGAACTGCGTTTAGCTACTTCATCAACTGCAATGACTTTTTTTCAGATCCAAGTGAACCTGAGCAAATTCCAAACATTTCCAAAAAAGAAAGACGTCGACAATTCTATCTCCGGCTGAAAAAGTCTTACCTTGCATCCCCTTGGCTGCATCTTTGGTTTGCATTAGGGGTACAGTTCCTGTTAATTTGGATTGGTATAGTAACTGTCTTTTTCCTACTACTGAATGGACATTACCTTCCACAGCGCTCTGCAGTACATCCTGTGAACATGGTCTTGTAACCACATATGTCATCACACCATGAACTGAAAGACTTCTCCCTAGTGAACATTGCAGCAGTTCCAGTATCGAATGGTATAGTTTGGGATAGAGTTTCATATTATGAATTTGGTCCTACTGAACATTTAAAAATTCCACAAGTGTTTAAAATTTCAATTAATGCCTACTTTTCAGTGTTCAATACATCAGACCCAATGTTATACTACTATACTGTATACATTTTTTAATACAGTGGTTTTATTTACTATATGTTTGTATCAATAAAATTGTACTAGAATTTTTCACATTGAGTTTTCTCCTGTAATAATTTTTATTTGAGTTTGTATATGTATACCCTGGGGCATTCTGATCTTTGACACCGGTGTGAATGAAGTGTGCTTGAATTTCAGTTATCATCAGTACTTCTTTCCAAGGGTCTCTCTCTTTTTGTGAATCGCATATCTAGTCACAGTAAACTTCAGGGTTGTTTGCTGTGAGCAAGTATTGTTCCCCCGGCTCACACAGTCAGGGAGGCACCACTGTGACCTTCGTTAAATGTTTCCAGTATCAGGTTTGATTCGCTGAGCAGACTGAAAGCAATGTTGTTTCAACAAAAAATGGCCTTAACTTCAGCCCATGAGACTTGATCTCCAGGTTGCAAGGGCTTCAGCAGAGATACAGGATCTGGCCCGCACAAACTTCCAGATCCATTTTGGAGAAATGGTTCATCATATCTTTAACATGTCTGATACGAGTGGGATCGTACACTTATTTAAGCGACTTGGATAAGGTCTCTTATCCACCTTTGGAGTAATTCCAGCTTTCATACACTCTGTACTTGGAAGCGTTTTGGAGGGCTCCCTTTGGTCCTGTTATCAGAAGCAGGCCTCCTGATTTTAATCCTATTGCTTCGCAATGGATGTCTCAATCCCTCAAGACATGAAAAGAACACTGTTGGAACAACGCTGTCGTGAGTGTATAGTGTTCTACCTGGGTACATCTCGGCTTCGAGAGCTGAGTGAGCTTCGGTTCCTGTCTTTTAGACCGATCTGGCTATACTGTGTCCTGCCTGTGTTCCATTGCCTCTTCTGCGGATTTGGAGTGTTGGACCTGTGTTTGACACTTCCATCAGTTGCGCGGCCGTACATAGAAGTGATCCTGGGGCCCTTGCAGGCCCACGTGCAAAGTTGTCTACAGTATATTCCCATGTTGATTACGGCATTCTTGGAGCCTCCACGGGATACTACATCTCCAGTTGGTAAAGGAAATCGGCTCTGCTCCTGACATACAGACATCGGTTCCAAGCATGCAGGCATCTAATTCTTCCCCAGTGGCTACTGTGGGAACCAGAGAGGACCATATTTGCTCATTAGCAATCATACTGGAAGTGCTGGAGGGATTGTCACGGGTGGATGCAATTTTCAGCTATGTTGAGTCTTCGGTACAGAATTCATAAACAATCTGGGCTTTCCTATGCTGGGAACTATTTAGCATTTTTTAAACAGTCTCCGAATTGAAGGTCGAACACTGACTTTTCTTTTATTTTCCTTCTCTGCTCTAACTGAGCATAATGGCTATCAAGGTGCTCAGTGTAATAATACCAACATATACCAGTTTAGAGGACCTTTTTAATGCTTCAAGGATAGAGGACTATTTTGACTTCCAATTTATGTTTCTTTAATGGATACTTTAACAGGCTTTTAAAGTGCTTTTAGTATTTTAATTGTAAATGACTTTTAGGTCTCGCCTATGCAGCGCACATGCGCTACAAAGGCAAAAAGACCTATTGGGATCGCTTTGGCTTTTCAGCCAAGCACGTGCACGCATTCCATTGACTTCAATGGCAACGCATGCCCATCAGGAGATTCACTTGCGGGAGCGAGCGTTGCCATATGGCAGCAATTATCGCTCCCGCAAGTGAATCTCGCAGCCCCCCTCCTCCACCTGCTGCCGAGCGCGCCTCCCACTGCCCCCAGTAGCCTGACGCGCTTCGCCCATTGGTAATCACGCAGGCCCCCTCCCCTGCTGCCGCGTGCTTGTTGATACTTATGTCTATTTGCAAAAAAGCAGTTTCCCTATTAGGCCGCTGGAGGGCGCCAAACACGCATACAAGCCACACGGCAGGCAACTTGTCACATTAGCTTGCTGTTCACCCGAACAAATGTTTCATTTAATCGCAACAAAAAAAGGAACACGTTTAACGCGAAACATCACTGTATGTTGTCCTGATGAGGGTCCAATTTATATATAAGATTGCTGGGGTCTCTGCTCCTCACAAATTCCATACACTTGCACAGCAGAAGAATTACGAACAAGGAATTCACTGATGCGGCCCTTGGTGCTGGGCCAATGCCTGTGCTGCGCGAACCAATGAAAGGGCAGCTTTCAGAGAGTCGTGCTGCGTAGCCTACAATCAGCGAATTTGTTTTGTTCTTCGTACTATATAATTACTATTAATATATTGTCCATTACATTGATTTATGAATGTTTACCAATAATTGTTCCTGCACGGTTCTCAAACAAGTCACAGTAGCCCGGGTTCCTCGGCTCACAGCGTGCCCAGACATTGGTTTCACTACAGGGTGCGCTTCATTTCAAAGGCTGGGGCACGCTTCTGGCTATTTTTACATAAATATCCTGGAATACTCAGGGTGCCTCGAGGTCGCGCAGCTGCAAGGGGGCGGCAGGCTGTGGAGAATGTGCATATGTACTAGAGCAGCCCACAGACCCCGAAGACACTAATAGTGAGTCTATGCACTTATTGTGTATAGCGCCTACAGCCCGACATACTTCACTCTGGCGGCAGATAAGTGCTTCAAACAGTTCAGAAATCAGGAGCGAGTGTGGGCAAAAACAAGACAGTTTTGTAGCCAATCTGAAACTGGCAAGAGTTTTCCAGCCAATGGCTCTACAGCGTAAGAACTACTGACGAGCTATCTGTAGCCAATCATAGGAATACGCACCACTTCAACTAATCCACGATGAACACACTTTTCTATTACTCTAAAATACGTTTTATCCTTTCCGATTGCCTGAAAGCACTTGTGTGCAAATATGTTACGAAACACATGGCGTCCGTTAAGATATCCCTGTTGATGGTGTATGGATTAGTTCTCCCCGGGTGTTTCTGCGGCTGCCCGAGGCCACGCAGTGGCCATCAGGAGGGCGGCCCCTTAGATACAGAGGGCTTCCCCCCGCCCCTCTTTAGCCTCCCTCGGGCAGGCGGAGTCCCGAGGGGAGTTAGGAGGAGCTGGGTGGGCATGTCCGGTGCGGCAGGCGGGGCGAGGGGTACTTAAACCCCCTCGCCATTTTCTCTGCCTCTTTGCCGCACCGGACGCGCCGTAGTGTCCTCGTGTGGGGACACACATTTTGTTGTGGCCCCCTTGTGGTATATAAATAAATAATACCGGATCTAGGTTTGACTAGGCATAGCAATAACAGATAGCTCAATAAATAAGAGTCAAGATTCGAGGTAGTAGGAGTTTGCAGGTTTATTACAGCATAAAGGACAGGAACAGGACAACCTGCATAGGAATAGGATGGCAGGGCCCGGCAGCTGCCGGGGCTGGATCTGGGATGAGCGCGCTAGCATTTAATAACAATACACAAGCATATATAGTAAAACAGTTGCATTACAGTACATATGATAGGCGGAGCGGTGGGTGGAGCAAAGGGTGTGACGCGTAGCAGTCGCGAAAGATAAGGGTGAAAGTAGGTGTAACAGGGCGTATACATAGACATGTGATGCAAACGTAACAGAATATGTCATGAATGGGGCGGAAACATGGAGGGGGCTACCTAAGGAGCCGGGACCTCTAACCTGATGGTGCGCGCAAACTGGCAATGACGTATTACTAGGAGAAGCTGGGGGCTACGAACTCTGTGCTAGGAGCAGAGACTGAAGTCTGGAGAGTCAGGGCGACATGTACCTAAGCAGTATCTAGTATCTGATGTTTAGAGAACATGTTGATAGAATCCAAAAGCTATCGGGGTAAAGGCTAACAGACTCTAAGACTGGAGCATGCATTATTCTACATGTAGTGCGTGATGAAGAATATTAAATGACCATTAATACAGTATTTCTCTTACATGGAGACGTAAAGGCTAGACAATGACGGAAACTATTGATGCGGTTCAGTAGCTTAGGAATGCAGAGAAGGAGGACTGGACTGATAACTAGTATCATAACATACTCTTGGCAGACTCAGAGGCAGAGCCAGGCTGAACCAGGCACTGCGAGGCAGGAAGTGAGTGAAGGGTCAGAAATACAGGTGGGGGCTGTATCGCTCCTCAGCGAAGCTCAGGAGACAGAAACTGAATCTGGTGTCCGGGCCCTTTTGAGGCCTAGAAACGGGGACTTTATAATGAAATAACGTGCACACTGAGAAACGTGGCAACGTAGCTTTACATAGGCCTGATATTCGTAGTATTCACGAGAACTGGAAATTGACATACTAGAGATGGACACAACTGTAATTGCGTCTTTTAATCGAACATGGGGAATACATATGCATATTAATCATGCACAGATAACATATGATGGAGGACGCGTAGGGACACAGAACATGGCAAAATTTACTTTTCCACATTCCCTCCTTGTCACTACGTTTCCATCAGGAAACATCAATATTCATGATACCATCTATCATTTCATACAGTATCATTTGCTCGTCTCGAATTTTCTTGGAACGGGATTTAGAACGGGGCTTGGGACTAGGAATACAAGAGGTAGCACAAATGCCGCAAATCGCAGGGCCACATTGTATACAGAGGCAGCAACTGAATATGATCGCTACTGCAATACCTAGGAAGGACAAGACCTTCCATCCCCAGGCGGAAATTATATTCCAGAACCAACCGGACCATGTCCAGGTGCCTGGATCTTGGTGTAACAGATGGGCAATTTTATGGAGTCTGGTTATAGCTGAATAAACAGACGGCGCGTTATTTGGAATGAAAATGCAGCAACTAGATCCGATGACTCTACATGCCCCGCCCCTATCGGCCAGTATGACGTCAAGGACGAGACGGTTCTGGAGCACGACAAATCTCATAGCAGATTGCTCTTCAGTTAAGTTACCTAGAGCAGAGGCAGTCTCATTTACTACAGCTTCAAGGGTTCTTGTTAACCTACGGATTAGCTTACTATTCTGGATAGGTCCTATAAAGAAGAAGAAACCTCTATTGAAATCTGTATACTGTTCTAGAGCAGTTTCAGTATAATCGACAATTGGGGACTCAATCTCCCTTCTATGTCTAATGTGTACTAGATGTGTGTTTCTGTGATAATCAGATGGGGCTAGGAAAACAGGTGGCAGTAGGAAGGCAATGTAACAGGTTCCCTCCCAATCGAGGGGCAGACGAACATATGCGGTTTGGCCACAAATAAAATAAGAATGACGTGAAGCTTTGAAAATAGATTTCCCACTGTCACTATACTTGACAATAGTAGTACAATCGCTATGTCCTACATGTACGGAACCATTATTTCGGACACATAATTCGCCTTTGACTGGTAGTACTGAAATAGCAGGTAAGTCTGGAGTAGTATCAGACTGAACATTCAGGACCATAAAATTCGAAGAATAATTACCTAAGTTGTAAACTTCATTCTCTAGATCTTACCCTGTTCTGTGGGGAAGACCTTGCTTGTCTGGGAAACATGTACTGTTAAGGAAAGACATATCTGTTGAGGATGACGTTAACGTGGACCATGCTCCACACGAACCATTATGTGAAAATGGATAAGGAAAGAGTGGCAGAACTCCCTTCGGTGTCTGGAAAGGGGGGAGTCGACCACACACCCAACAATTAGTGGCATTGCTGGTCTGGTGTGAATAATGTAACATGCGGATAAAAGAATTGTTACGCATAGCGAGGCGATAAGAGAGTTCATGAGGAGGCAGATCACTAAACGTGTGCTCTACTGTAACATTAGAAGACTTATTTACATGAGAAACTGGAAAATACAGATAAAATGCATAACTGGTGCAGGAAATCATAATGCTGAGAAATAAAACGAAACTTAGAAAAACGATACATCGGATTGAGTTTTGACTAACTCTCTCACTATGGGGGTCTATTTTATACATGTCAGAAACCGGTCTAACCGTTTCACCTAGGGGAGGACTTAGACAATCAAACTGGCTGACTTATTTTACTAGACCTTAACTTTTTCTTATACTCCTGTTGCGGAGTTGTCTCTAACAGGGAGGGTGCAATATCATTGTCTTTTGCGGGACAGTCCTTAAGAATAGTACTTTGGCAGTCCTTTAAATCCTCGGAAATGTTCTTTGAAACTGGTTTCAATCCATAAAACTTTTTGATATGCGAAAGATGCACCCAGCCTTTGCGTCCCTCCAACTTCACGGCTGTGCGGGTGGCCAGGAGGACCTGTCGGGGCTCCTTCCAGCGAGGCTCCAGCGGACTTGAACGATCAAAATTTCGCACTAGGACCATGGATCCGGGAACGATTTCATGCGGTGCCACCTCGGTATTGTCTGGAAATGCGGCGGCAACCTGTGAACGACAAGAGTTGAGGGCAGACATCAAGGAAGCTAGGTAATCTGTCAGCATATTACTTGAAACATCGGTAATACTTCGGGGTCTAGGAGTACCCCACATGTTAGGGGGGCGGCCGAAAACGACCTCATACGGGGACAGACCTGATCTGGAATGTGCGACCATGCGCATATAGAACAGGGCGACCGGCAGAGCTACTAGCCAGTCCACACCTTTCTCTTGACATACTTTGGCGATGCGAATTTTCAGGGTCTGATTATGTCTCTCTACGAGACCGGCTGCTTCAGGATGGCGTACACAATGGAACTTCCACTGGTACCCTAACAACAGGGAAACGTGTTTCATCAACTCAGATGAGAATGGCTGGCCGTTATCAGAATATACGACTCTAGGGAGTCCGTAACGGGGGAAGAACTCACGAACCAACTGCTTGGCAGTGGTCGCGGCTGTGTAATCTGGGACTGGATATGCTTCTGTCCACCTGGACAAAGCGCATACAACTACAAGGACATACTTGAAACCTCGACATCGCTCCATCTGAATGTAATCCATCTGGAGGACTTCAAAAGGGTGGTCAGGAGGCTGGAATCCACCTTGTTCCACCGGGACACTTTTACCTGGATTAAACTGGCAACATATCATACAGGTACGGACTTTCTGCTTGGCTGCAGCTCGTAAATGCTTGTTGAACCAAATGTTCTGGATACTGTTTAACATTGCTTTTTCCCCTAAATGTGCTGGACTATGTGCGGTATTGATAATGACTTGAACCATAGAGTCGGGGAGAAACCATGTGGCTTTACCCTTCGTCAACCATCCCTGATCTGTCTGGACCCCTCCTTGTTCGGACCATTTCTTGATTTCATCGGGAGTAGCATGTAACTGGATATCTATGACATCTTGAGTAGGGTCCTTAACTGTCATACATGTAGTCGGATCTGGAGTAAGTGTCTGTGTTGGCTTAACTGAAATGTCTGGAGCCTGTGCTGTAAGCTTAGCTGTGCGATCTGCTAGATCATTACCCTGGGAAATAGTGTCAGTAACTTTCGTATGTGCTTTGCATTTCATGATAGCAATGGATGTCGGTAAATGTATTGCATCTAACAGAGCTTGAATAAGGAGACCATGCTGAATCTTGGTTCCATGAGAAGTCATGAAACCTCTCTCCTGCCAGAGCACTCCGAAGTCGTGTACAACTCCAAATGCGTAACGTGAATCTGTGTAAACATTAACTTTCAGGTTCTTGGCATGTATGCAGGCTTGAGTCAGAGCAATTAGCTCTGCTGCTTGAGCAGACAGGGTGTCAATACGGTGTGTTTCAATAACTTCAGTGTCAGTAGTTACTGCATACGCGGCTACTAGTTCTCCTGTACTGGTTCTCATGCATGAACCATCCACATAAAGTGTCAGGTCGGGATCTGGTAATGGAATATCTGTCAGATCTTGTCTTGGCTTGGTCATGATGTTAACTACTTCCACACAATCGTGTGTGGCAGGATTTGGATTAACTGACGGTAACAGTGTGGCAGGATTTAGGACGTTGCAGCGTCTGATTTCTATGTGTGGCTGAAACAGTGTCAATTCATAACCTGTTAAACGTGCAATTGTCAAGTGCTGAGTTTGTGTTCGGTTTAAAAGAACTTCCACGGAGTGTGGAACTTGTACTGTCAGGGAGTGTCCTAAGACTATGGAATCACTTTGTCTGATAGCTAGTGCTGTGGCTGCAACTGACTTGAGGCACGCAGGCAGAGCCTGGGCTACAGGATCTAATGTGCTCGAAAAATAAGCACAAGGCTTGTATTGTCCTGCTTGATCTTGTGTGAGGACAGATAATGCTGTACCTTCGCGTTCAGTTACGAAAAGTGTAAAAGGCTTACTGTAGTTCGGTGTAGCTAGAACTGGAGCTTGGCATAGGGCTTTCTTTAATTCATTAAAACTAAGTGTATGTTCAGATGTCCAAGGGAGGACAGTCGATACGGCTGCCTCCTGTGTCGTTAACTGTATCAGTGGCTTGGCTAGAAATGCATACTGAGGAATCCATTGTCTGCAATAAGAAGTAAGGCCGATAAAAGCACGTACCTCCTTCTGGGTCTTGGGCTGAGGAAGACTCGCTATTAACTGAATACGATCTGGTGTCAACTGCCTACCCCACTTGGACAGCAAGTGGCCTAAGTAGATCACTTGCTGGACACAGAATTGAAGCTTCGAAGGGGACACCTTGTGCCCCATCTCGGCTAGGAAATACAAGACTGTAAGGGATGCTTGCTCGCAAGCACGTTCAGAACGGGCTGTGATCAGTAGATCATCGACATACTGGAGCAGGGCAGTGTCAGTTGGCATGTGAATGTTGTCTAGTTGTCTCTTGAGTGCTTGACTGTAAATACTAGGACTTTCTGTGAAACCTTGAGGAGCGCGTGTGAACATATAGCTCCTTCCATTTAAACAAAATCCGAAAAGAAACTGGCTGTCTGGATGAATGGGGACACTGAAAAACGCGTTCTTGAGGTCTATGACTGTAAAAAATGTGGCTTCGGAATCAATGGCTGTCAATAGGGAAGAGATATCTGGGACAACTGGGTACTGGGGAATAATACATTTATTAAGTTCTCGAAGGTCAATCACTAAACGATATACTGGAGGTGCATTTGGATCAGTACGTTTCATGACAGGAATGATCGGAGAATTACATACATTGGAGTCAGTTTCTACCACTACTCCTTGAGCCATGAGCTCGTCAATAATTTTGGATAAGGCTGCTACAGCCTCAGGTGGCAATCTGTACTGTCTGATTCGTGGCAGGACTACACCTGGCTTGAGAGTCACACGATGGGGTGTGATTTGCATATAACCAACATCAGTTGGACCTTGTGCCCATAGATGCTGCGGGACATTGGACAATCTCGGATCAAAATCTCGTAATACATAGTGACCCTTGAAGTCACGTAGGAACAATCGTATTCCCTCTGGGGAACAGCATATAACTGCACCTAATTCTTTCAGTGTTTTAATGCCTAATAGATTTTCTGGACATGACTTAGTAAGTAACAGATCAGTAGTGCGGGACAATGGACCTACTTCTAGAGTAACTGGCTTTGATATTTCATTTACAATAGGCTTTCCCGAAAATCCAAGGGAAACATTTCTAGAGCCTGAGAGCGGAGTCCCTGGAACTTCGGCGTGACTTATAGTGGTCCTACTTGCCCCTGTATCAATCAGAAACTTTCTGTCTTTCCCTAGTACTTGACTGTGAACATAGGGACCTTCTTGATCTACAGGTATCTCGATGAGAGGCAAGCCTACCTCCCTCTCTAGGCTGTTTCATGAATATGACTGATACTCCGGATACTCGGACTGTGCATACTGGTACATCTGCTGTGTAACATGCTGTGTTGCAGCGATGGGCTGCGGTACAGTAACTGTCTGTTGTGCATTCTGTGGCTGAGGAGTCTGTGTAACTTGTTCTTGTCTAGGCGGACGTGGTCTTTCTTTAGTCTTACCGGTAGCTATGTTGTGTTTCAGAACTGCACACTCGTTTATAAAATGACCTGGCTGTTTACAATAATTGCAGTTCCCTTTAACGGGAGCTGCGGGATGACTGGCTTGATTCGGACCCCTCTTCTGACTGTCTTGAGGAACAGATTGTGCAACTAGTACTTTCATTTTCGTGTCTTTCATACGTTTTCTCTCGTGTTCTTGCTCTTCTCTGATTCTATTCTGGTGATATTGAAGCATCTGTAACATCTGGGACGGGGTATTAGCTTGCCAGGTACTTTCGACTTTCAAAACTCGTTTTTTAATTGGTGGACTTGAATTCTCGACTAATTTAGTAACAAAAAGGTGAGGGTATGACTCGCTACTTGTCTTGAGGCCACTGTTGATGCTAAAACATTTCTCAAATCTAGAATAAAAATCACTAATATCTTCATCTTGTTTCTGTTTACAGGCTGAGATTGCATCCCAGTCTTCCTTTTTAGTGGTTAATAATCTGGGTAACACTTGTATTAATAATTCTGGTAATTCTTTACATTTGTCTCCAAGACCGGTACCTGGTACTCGTGCCTTATCTTCAGCTTCTAGAACTGCCCAATCGATCTTTTTCTCTCCCACCTCCCATTCTTTTTCCTTGAGTTTCTCATATACCCCTGCGGGCAACAGGACCTTTAGCATTTTAATTATGTCTGGATACGTGTATTCTCCCATACGGAGCATGTCTTTCAATTCTCGGTGGAACCCTGCTGGATCTTTATCATGACAGGGAATTAATTTTTTCATCTCTAAGAGTTCCATCTTTGTGATCGGGGTGTAAACAAACACTCGTTGCATCTCACCACCCTCTGTCTTAACTGGATGCACTTCTCGTAACGGATTTTGTCGGTCTATGTAAAAGGGTTTACTTTCTGGGGGTGAGACATGAACAAAATGCGGGTTCAGAAACATACTATATTTGTGGCGCTGTTCTAGAATGACACTAATTAAATCGGTACCTAAACCTTTCCATTTATACTGGAGTAACTCGTTCAGGACATCGTGTAACGGACCTGGATCAGAATGTTGACCCTCATACAAAGTAATGAGGTGTTGAATCATATACATACCCGCCAGTCGTTGCTCGGCTGGGGGCAATTTCAGAAACATTTGTGCCACTATTTCGTCTGGAAAAGTGGTAGAATCAGTAATCCATCGGACTGCTGATGGGACTAGTTCTTGTTCATGCATAGTACTTAACTCGCTATAACCGATTCGTGATTTCAGAATGTGGTCGGTAGCTTGAAATACTTGTTCTAGAGAACCTTGTTCTGGTGTTGGACGATGGAAAGTTGACTTGTGTTCTAGGCGTAAATGGCGGTCTGGAAATCTAGATTTTCCTACATACGCTATTCTGGCGGGATTCTCGTCCTCTACCTATTCCTCAGAGTCATTTTCTTTCTCGCTTACTTGTGCTGCCTTACGTTGATCATGTAACCTTATTATTTCCTTACGAATTTTCTTGTACATACTCTCTATACTACCGATAGTTCTATGCTTACCGTCGGCTATATTATCACTCCATCTTGTCAGGGTTCTCATTTCGGCTTGATCTTTGGTCGGATAATCTTGTTCTCTTATTAGACAATTAATCAGAAACTTTAATATCATGAGCTGAATTTCAGCTTTCCTTTGAGACATGGCGTCACTAATACTTTCTGGATCATTCCCTGTACGGATGAAACGATATATTCTGTCTAGATCTTCTTTCATATCTGGTAGGGTGTCTAAAAACCCGAGCACCCGTCTTACACGTATGGAATATAAAATCATACTATCATCACCTGTGACTGGGTCATAGCGACATTCTGTAAGGACTCGTCGGATATCTGCAGCGGACTGATATTTGGGCGTACGCTGTGACGCACATTCATGTAACTCGGCCAACGTTTTACGTTGGTGCGGTGGCGGGGTACTAGGAGGACCTCCTCCTGCGGCCCCTAAACTGGAATCATCGACTGATGCTCTTCGTACTAGCGCGGCGGGAAATTGAAATGCGGGCTGAACTTGTATGGCGGGCTGAACCTGGGGGACCGTAGCAGGTACTGCAAGGGGTGCCCCGGTGTCTGGAGGAGCAGGAAGTGCCTGATTTACAGGGACTGGCGGAGCGGGATTTGCATATTCCGGGACTGTGTCGTCCAAATAGGACGAAATGAAAATATCAGCTGCGGTCGGTTTGTGACGTAGCTTGGTCGGAACTAAGGGTGGCGGAAAATTACTGGATGCCTCCGGGGTCGCTTTTGGCAAGCCCTCGGCAAGAAGAGGATACATACCCTTAATGAGGGCGTTCCTCTGTCTGTCTGACTGTTCGGTTTTAACTCGTTCACCTATCTCGATTAATTCCCTTTCTTGGGCTCGTTCTAAGGATTCTCGACTTATTTCTGACTTTCTGATTTCTTTTTCGGTTCTTTTATGAGATTCCTTGCGCCATAACTCGATGGCGTCTTTCTGTGACTGTCTGGCCTTCTTTTTCCATAATGCCTCTTCTACTCTCATGATGCACTCGGCATCCCACGTACCTGATACGGGCCATCTATACTTTTCTTCTAACTCCTTGGTATACTCTACCCATAAATCTAGATACAATATGGCGCTTATGCCATGTTTCTGATACATAAAATGACCTGGACTGTCCCTAGGCGGGACAGGAACTGCTGCTTCTAGCAGACCTTTTCTGGTTTTTAACTGACGCAGTTTTGAAAATAGCGGCATGACTGAACTATAATCTGGACACAATACAATACACAATAAACACGATAATTACTTCACACTCATACCACGACATTAAAGTACATGAAGAACATTTAAAATAACAGTTCGAACAGAATACTACCTGGAATACGGAAAACAGAAT
The DNA here is from genome assembly GCF_964261635.1 of Lissotriton helveticus. NCBI lineage: Eukaryota > Metazoa > Chordata > Amphibia > Caudata > Salamandridae > Lissotriton > Lissotriton helveticus. The sequence goes on from NC_136068.1 coordinate 643,333,007, forward strand.
ACATGAATTTTCTCGAGAACAGAACTGACTAGAACAGAAACTAGATGCACTGCTGAAACAGTACGAAACTCACCGGTCTCATAAAGAGACACGTCAGGACCCGCATCCACCGGAGTGGACACTTAGTTTTGTGGGTCTGTGTACCACCAACCCACGGACCAGAGTCAATTAGATTGACCCTGTCTAGATACTACCCCAGCAACGGTACTCACCGGGCAGCAAGAACGGAAGGCCTCGGACTCGACTGGACTGCTACGACGACGGACGACGAACTTCGGACTTCTGTTACGGGTGGGCCTCCGGATACCTCGGACCTTGGACTCTCGGCTTGGGCTCTGGTCGGGACTCGCCGCGTTCCTCCACCGTCTCGTCTGGATGCTGGACCGCCTCCTCCGTCTCCTCCGTGGGCCTGAGGGATACTTGAAGCAGAAATATCTGCCGGTGCGCAGAAGAGTTCCGTCACGACTGCAGAGGGTCAGGGGGCCGGCGTGGCTTCACCGACGCGTGGGGAAAGGGCAAGTTCCTGTTCGGGCGCCATTATGTGGTATATAAATAAATAATACCGGATCTAGGTTTGACTAGGCATAGCAATAACAGATAGCTCAATAAATAAGAGTCAAGATTCGAGGTAGTAGGAGTTTGCAGGTTTATTACAGCATAAAGGACAGGAACAGGACAACCTGCATAGGAATAGGATGGCAGGGCCCGGCAGCTGCCGGGGCTGGATCTGGGATGAGCGCGCTAGCATTTAATAACAATACACAAGCATATATAGTAAAACAGTTGCATTACAGTACATATGATAGGCGGAGCGGTGGGTGGAGCAAAGGGTGTGACGCGTAGCAGTCGCGAAAGATAAGGGTGAAAGTAGGTGTAACAGGGCGTATACATAGACATGTGATGCAAACGTAACAGAATATGTCATGAATGGGGCGGAAACATGGAGGGGGCTACCTAAGGAGCCGGGACCTCTAACCTGATGGTGCGCGCAAACTGGCAATGACGTATTACTAGGAGAAGCTGGGGGCTACGAACTCTGTGCTAGGAGCAGAGACTGAAGTCTGGAGAGTCAGGGCGACATGTACCTAAGCAGTATCTAGTATCTGATGTTTAGAGAACATGTTGATAGAATCCAAAAGCTATCGGGGTAAAGGCTAACAGACTCTAAGACTGGAGCATGCATTATTCTACATGTAGTGCGTGATGAAGAATATTAAATGACCATTAATACAGTATTTCTCTTACATGGAGACGTAAAGGCTAGACAATGACGGAAACTATTGATGCGGTTCAGTAGCTTAGGAATGCAGAGAAGGAGGACTGGACTGATAACTAGTATCATAACATACTCTTGGCAGACTCAGAGGCAGAGCCAGGCTGAACCAGGCACTGCGAGGCAGGAAGTGAGTGAAGGGTCAGAAATACAGGTGGGGGCTGTATCGCTCCTCAGCGAAGCTCAGGAGACAGAAGCTGAATCTAGTGTCCGGGCCCTTTTGAGGCCTAGAAACGGGGACTTTATAATGAAATAACGTGCACACTGAGAAACGTGGCAACGTAGCTTTACATAGGCCTGATATTCGTAGTATTCACGAGAACTGGAAATTGACATACTAGAGATGGACACAACTGTAATTGCGTCTTTTAATCGAACATGGGGAATACATATGCATATTAATCATGCACAGATAACATATGATGGAGGACGCGTAGGGACACAGAACATGGCAAAATTTACTTTTCCACACCCTCCCAGATGCTGTGTTGCCTTCTCGCAGGAGTCGCGATCTGTGTTCCACGGTGAGTGCGGCTCTGTTCACCCCCCCCCTCTGCTCGCTCCCCTCTTTTGGGGTTGTAGCTGGGCTTGCGGCCTGCTTAGGCGCGGGCCGCCGTAGGGGGGCGAGTTAGTGGCGTTGGCTGCAGGCCCCCCCCCTAAGGGCTTTGCAGTCACAGGTCGGGGAGGTAGTAATGGCGGGAAAGCGCAACCAGCACCAGGCGGATGTTTATATCAGGGGTGGTAGGGGAAACAACGCCTCCCCTAGTACTGGTGTCCCCAATGGTGCGGCATGGATAGAGGCAGTCAGGCGGAGCCTGGGGTCGCCTAGTGGCCCCGCCACGGCAAGCGCTGCCGGCTCGAGAGGGGACTAGGGGGCTTTGCGCCTTGATCTGCCACCCCGTCTTGCATCTGTATCCACCCCCCCCACCCTTTTTGCTCGCTCCCCCCCTCCAGGGGGTCGACGCTGGACTGGTGGCCTGCGTAGCTGCGGGCCGCTGCCGGGTGAGTCATCTGCTGTCCGAAAAAGCCCTGGGGATGCTTCGTACCTCAGGCCGTGGGTAGCGGTGGACCCCCGCCCCCTTCCTTTTCCTGTAGGTGCAGGGGTGGGCTGTGAGATCGCGGCGAGGCTCCGGCAGTGGGGCCGTCGTATGGTTAACTCAAGAGACGTGGTAGGGTGCGAGGAGGTGGCCTTAAACCTTAGGTAACATCTCCATGCCAAAAATTAACCCCCCCCCCCAGCTATCGACAAATATACCGTGACATTCGTCGATATCTCGCTATTTGAAGGGCAAGGGAGTTTCATCCGGAAGGCACTACCAGCCTCTCCACCCCCAAACGTAGCTAACACCGGTAGATATGGGTCCTTGAGCCCACTGCCGTCCTGGGTACGGATGCCTCGAATACGGAAAAATCAGTTAACCTCTGGGCAGTGACCGTTGCTCGGGTTTAGTGCCATAATCCTGCAGAGTGATTGCGCGCCATATAGTCAGTAGTGTCTGCCGCTGCGGCAAGGAGGGGGAAAGCAATTTTGCTAAAGCATTCCAAGAGCTGCGATTGCTGATTAAGGTTTGCGGTGATATGGCGGACACTTACCTCTTTTATTTGGTTGGTTCACGATTGTCACTTTTGGAAGGCACCAGTTGCTACCACTTTTATTTTGTTGTTTCACGATTGTCACTTTTGTAATGCACCGTTTGCTACCTCTTGTATTTTGTTGGCTCACGATTGTCTTTTTGCTTCATTTAATGTAACGTTTGCCTTGTTATTTGGTTCACTTGTAATGTTCTCATGTACCAGTTCTGTTCCTATTGTGAAGCGATCGGACACCTTCGGGTGAAGTCCGCGCTATATAAAAAGGCAAATAAAAGAAAATAAATAAATAATACCCGCACTGGTGCTGCGCTTCCTAGCCCCTGTGGGGACCGCGCAATGTTACGGGCTTCTGGCTGCTATAGCGAGTTATCTATATCATGTGCCTGTTTAGGAAGTATGTATTCACTTATGGGGACCCCTTTGCGTGCTTTCCGAGGGTCCACTTTCCGGTCCGCAGGTCGGGTCTCCGGAGGTTTTTCGCCGGGCTGGGCTGTTACTTGGCAGCGCTCGCTCCACTTTCCATTCGCTAGGTATCTTTAGTGATCTAGTGGGGTAAAAGCTGTTTACGATATTACCAGGCAACAAGGTCCGAGTCCTGGCAACGGCTCATGCATCCCGGGTTCCCAAACAATTTCACCCATGGTGTACTTCCCCGGCGGGGCGGCTGGTTGGGGGGGGGTCTGTGCTCATCTGCCGGCCTGCAGGCACGCTAAAGGAACGGCTGGGCTGCCCACGATTTTCCTAGGCGGCCTCTTCCCTGACCCTTCGGGCCCAGGAGTCCTTCTCACGCACTTCTACAGCCTGGCAGTGTCTCGCCCCCCCCCCCTAGCCGCGTGTTTTGGGGTCTCGCGGGGGCCATCTTTAGGGGCGCCATTGTCCGGCCGCGTGGGTCTGGGCGCCCAAGCGGCCATTTTAGGGGGCAGTTGTCCTTTCGGGCTACAGGGGAGGGGCATGGGTGCGTGGCCATCTTGGGCAGCGCTTGTCCATGCCCACCAGCATTGCAGGGGCTTGCGTGGTACGGGGCTACACCGCTGCCGCACCTTTCACTCTCTTCCTCCGTTGTGCCTTGGCGTTTCTCCCTGCATCTCCCACTATTCCTGCTTCTCCCGAGATCGCCTTCCGGCGGAGTCAGTTGTTTCGGGCCGGGTCTTGGTGCGCTGGCCTACGACCCCCCCCCCTCCCTAAGGGCTCAAGCGTGTTCACATCGGGGCTCTCGCCTGGTATGTATGTGCGCTTCGGGTCTGTGTGCCCCTTTTTATGGGGCGTGTTTCATGCATTAAGGGGGGTAAGGTCGATTTGCCTTTGCAGTCCTTGGCGCGGGCTACTTCTGGGAGATATGCAGTGTGGGTCCCCCATCTCCCTCCTCGGGATTCACTGCTTGCGACAGGGGGTGCGACTCCCGCCATCGCGAGGCAGGACGGTATCACAAGTTACTATTGCCTGAACATCACAGAGTCCGTCTTTCCCCTATGGGGGAGGTGCGGAGCGGCCTGTGAGCTGCTCCTGACGGGCGTCCCCGGCCCCCTCCCCCCCCCCTCGCCTGGCATGTGGCGCCCTGGGATGTCTGTTTTGCTCCATCCTTGCGCTGCGCTGCCGTGAGGGCGACCACTGGTTTCTTTGGGCCTCGGGCTAGCTATACCACTCCTTTTGAGGCGCCCCTCCTTCGGTGAGAATTGCTGTTGTAGAGTTCGCTCAGCAGGCGTGAGGTAGCGTTTTCGGGACACACATGCTTTAGTCGTAGAATTTTTTCACGGTCTGCTCCCCTCGGGTCGGGGACTTCGCGTGGCCTCAGTTACTGCCACCCGCCGGGCCTGCTGTAACCGGGAGACAGACTGCCCTGATTGAGGGCCCGGCATCAGAATTGGTGCGCTGTTTCGAGCTCTGCTCTCCGCGCCAAAACGCCCGGTGTCTCAGGGCTTTCTCCCTTTCCTGCGGCTTGTCGCGTGCGTCTGTCCGCTCCCCGGACCTCGGGAGGGTGGTGCGCACTGATACCCGCACCTGCCTGGGCTAGTATTAAACGCAGTGGCGGCTTAAGCCTGGGGAGCAAGGAACAGCGCCTACTGGGCAGACAAGGGGGCATGCCTCGGCGCTATCTCGCATCATCGAGGCGCATGTTAGTCAACAAGCATAGGCAAGGAAGCAGGTGAAATAGCTGCGCTGGTATTGGCCCTGCGTCAGATGGGCAAGAATCAACATCAGATCAAGGAAGTGTGTACAAACGGTAATGGGCTTGTGCTTGGTTTCCCAATGAGATGTGCCTTGTCAGGGAATGCACAGGGGCGTCACTGTTCCTATGGTGTGAGGGACCCTACACTTGCGGCATAAGTACGCACCATATAAATATGCATAAGTATATATATGGAAGAAGAAAAAAAATAAATAAATAAAAAATATGCCCTCGGTGGGCCACCAGGGCCTGGAGCAGTTGTTACAGAGCTGTGGCATGGCTCTCAGCACCCCTCACTCATTTTCGACAGGTATGCACATACCGTTCCCGCCAGGTTTGGAATCAAATAGTCGCCACTGAGCGAGTGGCTCTCTCCTGGCGGTATGCAGAAGCCCGGCAAGGGATATTGATTGAGTAACAGTGTGAGCCTCAGCTCGCCCCTATCCAACCCACATCTCCAACTCATGCAACGGGTGCTCGGGGTAGCGTCTGGAATTGGTTTTGCCTGGCTGCCCACCAGCGACATAGCAGACACACCTCTCACTCCTGGGCACCTTCTAGATTGGGGAGCATCGTCTGCTGCTTGGAAACAGGCTACACGCGGCAGCCCACACAAACTGGCCCTTTGTCATCTTATCAGAACACCTCCGAGGTTCTTTGGGGGTTTTTCTGCACAGGTCCTGCAATGGGGATTTCGTGTAAATTGTCCTCTTACAAGAGCACCGTTATTATATCTCCAAGCAGGCTCGACGGTTCCGGGAGAGGGGTTCTTGGAATGCCGGGACATGAGGCGCCTTGTATCAAGGGTAATGCAGTTGACGGCCAGCTTAGGGCACCGCCCACACGCGGGGTCCCCCGGGGCTCGTAATGATCCACAGCACTGGTGGTGCCTGAACGGGGTCACACTGCTCAATAATATAAAATGTATTGAATCAGTGCATGGAGGCATCAGCGGTGGTACTGGTAGTAGAACTTCATACCGCACTGCCAGAATTTCTCCATGTTGCTCTCACCACATGGAAGCAACTCTAGCAGACAATATGGGTGGGCTTTACCATCGCTAGCAAGAGTGTCAGTGTTAGTAGCTGCAGTGTTTACTTTGTGGCAGCACAGCAGGAGCAAGGTGTGGTGCAATAGAAAATGAGTGCCTGACGCAAATCAGGGCTCATAGTGGCAGGATGGTCAGGTGGACTGTAGGACTGCCTTGCTGTATGTAGCTCGGCCATATGCTGATGCCAGTTTCACACAAGATTGGGCGTCTCTATGCATTTATCGCCGTGAACAGTTCCAGTCCAGAAATTGTGTTTTCCCCTGCCTTCAATGGCATTACAGTGCGTCCGCCTTGGTGTTCACCGGACAGGGTGCCCCTGGTTAGGGCAAAACTGTATATCAGCTTGGGTTTGATTATGGTGGCATAATCCAGTTTGCACTGCCAGGGTGCCATAAAGATGGATGATCACTTGGGGGCAGTGTCTCTCAAGTTTAGCTGGACATGAATGCATATTGTCTTCACTTCACCACAGGCGCGTTCTTTGGAGCAGAACGGTCAGTTGACTGCACCATTGATGTGTAGGGGATGTGCAATATACCTGAACCATGCATGGCGTGGTATGTGGCATGTAAACGAGTGGCCATGCAGAAGAGTTGTATGGAGCAGACACTGTGTGAGGGCTCGGTGTACATGGTAATGAGCACCTGTCACCCGCGGGAAAGGTGCCGAGCAAGGGGTCTTGTGTGCACAACAGACCTAGGTATTTCTGCTCGGGCCAGGATAGACGCGTAGTCGGGCACTCTGTGTACATGTATATGTATGGACAACTGCTCCTGCGCATTTTGTTAGGCCATTGGGAGCGTATCTTTAGACCACATTTAACATTGTGTGGAAAAGTAAATTTTGCCATGTTGTAGGTGCCTACGTGTTCCCCATCTTATGTTATATGTGCATGATCGATATGCATGTATTCCCCTCTGATCGATTAAAGACGCAATTACAGTTGTGTCCATCTCTAGTACGCCAGTTTCCAGTCTTCGTGAAAGCAACGAATATTAGGCCTATGTAAACCTACATTGCCACATTTTACAGTGTGCACGTTAATTCATTGAATTGTCCCCGTTTCTAGGCCTCAAAAGGGCCCGGACTCAGATTCAGCTCCTGTCTCCTGAACCCTCTCCGAGGAGCGATACAGCCCCCACCTGCATCCCTGACCCTTCGCTTACTTCATGCCTCGCAGTGCCCGGCCCGGCCTGGCTCTGCCTCCCAGTCTGCCAAGAATATGTTATGCTTCTAGTTATCAGTCCAGCCCTCCTTCTCTGCATTCCTAAGCTACTGAATCGCATCAATAGTTTCCGTCATGGTCTAGCCTTTATGTCTCCATGTAAGAGAAATACTGTATTAATATTCATAGAATATTCCTAGCACACGCAATACATGTAGAATTATGCATGCACCAGTCTTAGTGTCTATTAAGCCTTTGCCCTGATAACTTTTGGATTCTATCAACATGTACTCTAAACACCAGATACTAGATATGCCTTGGGTACATGTCGCTCTGACACTCCAGACTTTAGTCTCCTCTTCTAGCGCAGAAGTCATAGCCCCCAGTTCTCCCTGGTAACACGTCATTGCCCGTCTGCGCGCACCACTAGGTTAGAGGTCCCAGCTGCTTAGGTAGCCCCCTCCATGTTTCCGCCCCGTTTATGACATATTCTGTTACGTTTACATCACATGTCTATGTATACGCCCTGTACACGCCTTCTTGTTACATCATTTTGCCCTTATCTTTCGCGACTGCTCCGAGTCACGCCTACTGCTACGCCTACTGTATTGAATGTAATGTATTTGTTTAAGTATATATATTGTGCACCTATATTAAAAGTTGCTAGCCAATTCCCAGATCCTGCCCCCGGCAGCTGCCTTCATTCCCTTCCCGTACAGGCTGTCCTGTTCCTGTCCTTTATGCTTGATTAAAGCCTGTCGACTCAAGATACCTCGAATCCTGACTCTTATTTATTGAGCTACCTGTTTTATTGATTATATGAAAAATAGTACCGGTAATTAATTATTTATTTACCACATAATGGCGCCCGAATAGGGACTTGCCCTTTCCCCACGCGCCGGAGAAGCCACGCAGGCCCCCTGATCCTCTGCAGCCGTGACGGAACCATACCGTGCACGTGCAGATATTTCTGCTTCAAGTATCCCTCAGGCCCACGGAGGAGACGGAGGTTGCGGTCCAGCATCCAGACGAGGCGGTGAGGAACGCGGCGAGTCCCGACCAGAGCCCAAGCCGAGAGTCCAAGGTCCGAGGTATCCGGAGGCCCACCTGTAACTGAAGTCCGAAGTTCGTAGTCCGTCGTCGTAGCAGTCCAGTCCAGTCCGAGGCCTTCCGTTCTTGCTGCCCGGTGAGTACCGTTGCTGGGGTAGTATCTAGACAGGGTCAATTAATTTGTCTCTGGTCCGTGGGTTTGGGTACGCAAATCCAACACGAAGTGTTCACCTAGGTGGACGCGGGTCCTGACGTGTCTCTTTATGGGACCGGTAAGTTTCGTGCTGTTTTAGCAGTGCATCTAGTCATTCTAGTAAGTTCTGTTCTCGAGAAAATTCATGTGTTCTGTTCTCAGTATACCAGGTAGTATTCTGTCCGAAATGTTATTTTAAATGTTATTTCATGTGTTTTCAATGTCGTGGTATGAGTGATTTGTTTTTCCAGTTATTATTGTGTTTATCGTGTATTGTATTGTGTCCAGACTCCAGCCTAAACTATGCCTCTATTCTCGAAGTTACGTCAGTTAAAAACCAGAAAAGGTCTGCTCGAGGAAGCAGTTCCTGTCCCACCTAGGGACAGTCCAGGTCATTTTATGTATCATAAGCATGGCTTAAGTGCCATATTATATCTAGACTTATGGGTGGATTACACCAAGGAATTAGAAGAGAAATATAGATGGCCCATGTCAGGTACATGGGATGCCGAGTGCATCATGCGAGTAGAAGAAGCATTATGGAAAAAGAAAGCCAGACAGTCCCAGAAAGATGCCATCGAGTTATGGCGCAAAGAATCTCATAGAAGAACCGAAAAAGAAATCAGAAAAACAGAATTAAGTAGGGAATCCTCAGAAAGAGCCCAAGAAAGGGAATTAATCGAAGTAGGTGAACGAGTTAAAGCCGAACAGTCAGACAGACAGAGAAATGCCCTTATTAAGGGTATGTATCCTCTTCTTGCCGAAAGCAACCCCGGAAGCACCATGTAATTTTCCGCCGCCATTAGTTCCGATTAAGCTACGTCACAAACCGACCGCAGCTGATATTTTTCTTTCGTCCTATTTGGACGACACAGTCCCAGAATATGCAAATCCTGCTCCGCCTGCTCCTGTAAATAATGTAATTCCTGTTCCTCCAGCCACTGGGGCACCCGTTACAGCACCTGTTACGGTACCCCCGGTCCAGCCTACAGTCCATGTACCCGCTACATCAGTCACTCTCCCAGCACGTACAATACCCGTCGATGCTTCTAGTCTAGGGGCCACGGGGGGAAGTCCTCCTGGAACCCCGCCTCAGCACAGACGTCTGACACTTCTCGAGCTACATGAACGAGCGTTAAAGCGTTCGCCCAAACTTCAGTCAGTTGCAGATATCAAGCGAGCTCTTACCGAATGCCGTTATGATCCAGTCCCAGGCGATGATGATATGGTCCTGTATTCATTGCGTGTAAGACGGGTGACCGAATATTTGGACACCCTACCGAATATGAAAGGTTATCTAGACAGAATATATCGTTTCATCCGTACAGGAGTAGATCCAGGAAGTATTGGCGAAGCCATGGCTCAAAGAAAAGTCGAGATTCAGCTCATGCTTTTAAAGTTTCTAATTAATTGTTTAATACGAGAACAAGATTATCCGGATAAAGATCCGGAAGAAATGAAAGTCCTGACCAGGTGGAGTGACCATATAGCCGAGGGAAGACACAAGACACAGAACTGTATAGAGAGTATGTACAAGAAGATCCGTAGAGAAATAATAAAGTTACACGAGAAACGAGAAGCAGCACAAGTAACCGAGAAAGAAGACAACTCTTCTACTGAAGAGGTAGACGACGAGAATCCCTCCAGAATAGCGTATGTAGGTAGAACTAGACTTCCCGACCGACATTCACGCCTAGAACACAAGAAAGTTTTCCCTCCTCCAGCACCAGAACAAGGTTCTCTTGAGCAAGTATTTCAAGCTACCGATCACATTCTGAAATCACGAATCGGTTATAGTGAACTTAGTACCATGCATGAACAAGAACTAGCCCGATCAGCGGTCCGATGGACTACTGATTCTACCACTTTTCCAGACGAAATAGTGGCGCAAATGTTTCTGAAACTGCCCCCAGCCGAGCAGCGACTTGTGGGTATGTATATGATCCAGCACCTCATTACACTGTATGAGGGACAGCATTCTGATCCAGGTCCGTTACATGATGTTCTGAACGAGTTACTCCAGTATAGATGGAGAGGTCTAGGTACTGATTTAATTAGCGTCATTCTAGAACAACGCCACAAATATAGAACGTTTCTGAACCCGCATTTTGTTCATGTCTCACCTCCAGAAAGTAAATCATTTTACATAGATAGACAGCATCCGTTACGAGAAGTACACCCAGTTAGGACAACGGGTGGTGATCTAGAATGAGTATTTGTTTACACCCCTATCACAAAGATGGAACTCTTAGAGATGAAAAAGTTAATTCCCTGTCACGACAAAGATCCAGCAGGGTTCCATCGAGAATTAAAAGACATGCTCCGTATGGGAGAATACACGTATCCTGATATCATTAAAATGTTAAAGGTTCTACTGCCCGCAGGGGTATATGAAAAACTCAAGGAAAAAGAATGGAAGGTGGGAGAGAAAAAGATAGATTGGACAGCTCTAGAAGCTGAAGATACTTCACGAGTACCAGGTACCGGTCTAGGGGGTAAAGTTAAAGAATTGCCCGAGTTATTGATACAGGTTTTGCCAAGGTTATTAGCCACGAAAAAGGAAGATTGGGATGCAATCTCAGCTTGTAAACAGAAACAGGATGAAGACACTAGTGATTTTTATTCTAGATTTGAAAAATGTTTTATTATTAACAGTGGTCTGAAAACGAGTAGTGAATCGTACCCTCATCTTTTTGTTACCAAATTAGTCGAGAATTCAAGTCCACAAGTTAAAAATCGAGTATTGAAAGTCGAAAGTAGTTGGCAAGCTAATACTCCGTCACAAATGCTACAAATGCTCCAGTATCACCAGAACAGAATCAGGGAAGAGCAAGAACACGAAAGGAGACGTATGAAAGACACGAAAATGAAAGTATTAGTTGCACAATCTGTTCCACAAGACAGTCAGAAGAGGGGTCCGAATCAAGCCAGTCATCCTGCAGCTCCCGTTAAAGGGACCTGCAATTACTGTAAACAGCCAGGTCATTTTATAAACGAGTGTGCAGTTCTGAAACACAACATAGCTACTGGTAAGACTAAAGAAAGACCACGTCCGCCTAGACAAGAACAAGTTTCACAGACTTCTCAGCCACCACAGAATGCACAACAGACAGTTCTAGCACCGCAGCCTATCGCTGCAACGCAGCATGTCACACAGCAAATGTACCAGTATGCTCAGTCAGAGTATCCAGAGTATCAGCAGTATTCATGAAACAGCCTAGAGAGGGAGGTAGGCTTGCCTCTCATCGAGATACCTGTAGATCAAGAGGGTCCCTATGTACACAGTCAAGTATTAGGGAAAGACAGAAAGTTTTTGATTGATACAGGGGCAAGTAGGACTACTATCAGTCTTGACGAGGTTCCAGGGGCTCCGCTCTCAGGCTCTAAAAATGTTTCCCTTGGATTTTCCGGAAAGCCGATTGTTAATGAAATTTTGAAACCAGTTACTCTAGAAGTTGGTCCATTGTCCCGAACTACTGATTTGTTACTTACGAAATCATGTCCAGAAAATTTGTTAGGCATTAAAACGTTAAAAGAATTAGGTGCAGTAATTTGCTGCTCCCCAGAAGGAGTCCGTTTGTTTCTCAGAGACTTTAAAGGTCATTATGTATTACGTGATTTTGATCCAAGATTATTAAATGTACCACAGCATTTATGGGCGCAAGGTCCAACTGATGTAGGTTGTATGCATATCACACCCCATCGTGTGACTCTCAAGCAAGGTATAGTTTTGCCACGAATCAGACAGTACAGATTGCCACCTGAGGCTGTAGCAGCCTTATCCAAAATTATTGACGAGCTTATCGCTCAAGGAGTGGTTGTAGAAACTGACTCCAATGTATGTAATTCTCCTATCATTCCAGTCCTGAAACGTAGTGATCCAAATGCACCTCCAGTATATCGATTAGTGATTGACCTTCGAGAGCTTAATAAATGTATCCTACCCCAGTATCCAGTAGTCCCAGATATTTCATCCCTATTGACAGCCATTGATTCTGAAGCTACATTTTTCACAGTTATCGATCTCAAGAACGCATTTTTCAGTGTCCCCATTCATCCAGACAGCCAGTACCTTTTCGGTTTTTGTTTAAATGGAAGGAGCTATAAATTCACACGAGCTCCTCAAGGTTTCACAGAAAGTCCTAGTATTTACAGTCAAGCACTTAAGAGACAACTAGACAATATTCACATGCCAACTGACACTGCCCTGCTCCAGTATGTCGATGATCTACTGATCACAGCCCGTTCTGAACGTGACTGCGAGCGAGCGTCACTTACAGTTCTGTATTTTCTGGCCGAGCAGGGGCACAAGGTGTCCCCTTCCAAATTACAATTCTGTGTCCAGCAAGTGGTCTACTTAGGACCCTTACTGTCCAAGTGGGGTAGGCAGTTGACACCAGACCGTATCCAGTTAATAGCGAGTCTTCCACAGCCCAAGACACAGAAGGAGGTACGAGCTTTTATTGGCCTCACTTCTTACTGCAGACAATGGATTCCTCAGTATGCATTTCTAGCCAAGCCACTGATACAGTTAACGACACAGGAGGCAGCCGTATCGACTGTCCTCCCTTGGACCCAGGAACATACACTTGTTTTTAATGAATTAAAGAAAGCCTTATGTCAAGCACCTGTTCTAGCAACACCGAACTACAGTAAACCTTTTACACTTTTTGTCACAGAACGTGATGGTACTGCATTATCTGTTCTCACACAAGATCAAGCAGGACAGTACAAACCCTGTGCTTATTTCTCGAGCACATTAGATCCAGTAGCCCAGGCTCTGCCTGCGTGCCTCAAGTCAGTTGCAGCCACAGCTCTAGCTATCAGACAAAGTGATTCCATAGTGTTAGGACACTCCCTGACAGTACAAGTTCCACACTCCGTGGAAGTTCTTTTAAACCGAACACAGACTCAGCACTTGACAATTGCACGTTTAACAGGTTATGAACTGACACTGTTCCAGCCACACATAGAAATCAGACGCTGCAACATTCTAAATCCTGCTACACTGTTACCATCAGTTACTTCAAATCCTGCCACACATGACTGTGTGGAAGTTGTTAACACTATGACTAAGCCAAGACAAGACCTGACAGATATTGCATTACCTAATCCCGACCTGACACTTTATGTGGATGGTTCATGTATGAGAACAAGTACAGGAGAACTAGTAGCCGCGTATGCAGTGACTACTGAAACTGAAGTTATAGAAACACATCGTATTGACACCCTGTCTGCTCAAGCAGCAGAGCTAATTGCTCTGACCCAAGCCTGCATACGTGCCAAGAACCTGAAAGTAAACATATATACAGATTCACGTTACGCATTCGGAGTCGTACACGACTTTGGAGTGCTCTGGCAGGAGAGAGGTTTCATGACTTCTCATGGAACCAAGATTCAGCATGGTCTCCTCATCCAGGCTCTGTTAGATGCAATACATTTACCGACAGCTATCGCTATCATGAAGTGCAAGGCACATACGAAAGTTACTGACATCATTTCCCAGTGTAACGATCTAGCAGATCGAACAGCAAAGCTTACAGCTCAGACCTTAGACATTCCAGTTAACACGACACAGACACTCACTCCAGATCAGACTACCTGTATGACTGTCAAGGACCCTACACAAGATGTCATAGACATACAGTTACACGCTACTCCCGAAGAAATCAAGAAATGGTCCGAACAAGGAGGGGTCCAGACAGATCAAGGATGGTTGACGAAGGGAAAAGCCACATGGTTTCTCCCCGACTCTATGGTTCAAGTCATTATTAATACCGCACATAGTCCAGCACATCTAGGAGAAAAAGCTATGTTAGACAGTATTCAGAACCTTTGGTTCAACAAGCATTTACGAGCTGCAGCCAAGCAGAAAGTCCGTACCTGTATGATATGTTGTCAGTTCAATCCAGGTAAAAGTGTCCCGGTGGAACAAGGTGGATTCCAACACCTTGACCACCCTTTTGAAGTCCTCCAGATGGATTATATTCAGATGGAGCGATGTCGAGGTTTCAAGTATGTCCTCGTAGTTGTATGTGCTTTGTCCAGGTGGACAGAAGCATATCCTGTTCCAGATTACACAGCTGCGACCACTGCCAGGCAGTTGGTTCGTGAATTCTTTCCCCGCTATGGACTCCCTAGGGTCGTGTATTCAGATAACGGCCAGCCATTCTCATCTGAGCTTATGAAACATGTTTCCCTTCTGTTAGGGTACCAGTGGAAGTTCCATTGTGTGAGCCATCCTGAAGCAGCCGGTCTCGTAGAGAGACATAATCAGACTCTGAAAATTCGCATTGCAAAAATATGTAGAGAGAAAGGTGTAGACTGGCTAGTTGCCCTGCCAGTTGCTTTATTTTATATGAGGATGGTTGCACATTCCAGGTCAGGTCTGTCCCCGTATGAGGTCGTATTCGGCCGCCCCCCAAACATGTGGGGTACACCTAGACCCCACAGTATTACAGATGTTTCCAGTAATATGCTGACAGATTACCTAGCTTCCTTGATGTCTGCCCTACACTCTTGTCGTTCACAGGTTGCCGCCGCATTTCCAGACAACACCGAGGTGAAACCGCATGAAGTCATTCCAGGCGATCTGGTGTTGGTGCGGAATTTTGATCGTTCAAGTTCGCTGGAGCCCCGCTGGAAGGAGCCCCGCCTCGTCTTGCTTACAACAAGGACTGCAGTAAAGCTCGAGGGGAGAAAAGGATGGGTCCACTTGACCCACATAAAGAAATTCCATGGAATACCAGAAAATACTTTTGCTAAGGACTGCCTCATTCCTAAAGACTGCCTAAAAACAGACTCTGAACTCAAAGTTCCCCTGTTAGAGAAAACTCCGCCACAGGAGTATAAACAGAAACTCCGGTCTAGTAAAATAAGTCAGCCAGTTTAATTGTCTAAGTCCCTCTCGGGTGAAACGGTTAGACAGGTTCCTGACATGTATGAGATAGACCCCCATAGTGAGAGAGTTAGTCAAAACTCTATAAGATGTATTGTTGTTCTAAGTTTCTTATTATTTTCGAGTCTTATGGTTACCTGCACAAGTTATGCTTTACATTTATGTTTTCCAATTTCACATGTAAATATGTTTTCTAATGCTACAGTAGAGCACACATTTAGTGATCTGCCTCCTCACGAGCTATCCTATCGTCTTGCTATGCGAAATAATACATTCATCAGAATGTTACACTATTCACACCAGACCAGCAATGCCACTAATTGTTGGGTGTGTGGTCGACTCCCCCCTTTCCAGACACCGAAGGGAGTTCTGCCACTTTTTCCTTATCCATTCTCACACAATGGTTCGTGTGGAGCATGGTCCACGTTAACGTCATCCTCCAATGATATGTCCCTTCTGAATAGAACATGTTTTCCAGACAAGCAAGGTCTTTCCCATAGAACGGGGTTAGATCTAGAAAATGAAGTATATGATTTAGGTAATTATTCTTCGAATTTCATGGTCCTGAATGTTCAGTCTGATACTACTCCAGATTTGCCTGCTATTTCAGTACTACCAGTCAAAGGCGAATTATGTGTCAGAAAGAATGGTTCCGCACATGTAGGACATAGTGATTGTACTACTACTGTCGAGTATCGTGACAGTGGGAAATCTATTTTCAAAGCCTCACGTCATTCTTATTTAGTTTGTGGTCAGACCGCATATGTTCGTCTGCCCCTCGATTGGGATGGAACATGTTATATTGCCTTCCTACTGCCACCAGTTTTTCTAGCCCCATCTGATTATCACAGAAACACACATCTAGTACACGTCAGACCTAGAAGGGAGATCGAGTCCCCAATTGTCGATCAAACTGAAACTACTCTAGAACAATATCAAGACTTCAATAAAGGTTTCTTCTTCTTTATAGCACCTATCCAGAATAGTAAGTTAATACGTAGGTTAACCAGAACCCTTGAAGCAGTAGTGAATGAGACTACTTCTGCTCTAGGTAACTTAACTGAAGAGCAATCTGCTATGAGATTTGTCGTGCTCCAAAATCGTCTCGTTCTTGACGTCATACTGGCCGATAGAGGAGGAGCATGTAGAGTCATCGGATCTAGTTGCTGCATTTTCATTCCTAATAACGCGCCGTCTGTTTATTCAGCTATAACCAGACTTCACATAATTGCCCATCAGTTACACCAGAATCCAGGCACCTGGACATGGTCCGGTTGGCTCTGGAGTATTATATCTGCCTGGGGATGGAAAGTATTGTCATTCCTAGGTATTGCAGTAATGATCATATTCAGTTGCTGCCTCTGTATACAATGTGGCCCTGCGATTTGCGGCATGTGTGCTACCTCTTGTATTCCTAGTCCTAAATCCCGTTCCAAGACAATTCGAGATGAGCAAATGATGCTATATGAAATGATAGATGGTCTCATGAATATTGATGTTTCCTGATGGAAACGTAGGGCACAAGGAGGGAATGTGGAAAAGTAAATTTTGCCATGTTGTATGTGCCTACGTGTTCCCCATCTTATGTTATATGTGCATGATCGATATGCATGTATTCCCCTCTGATCGATTAAAGACGCAATTACAGTTGTGTCCATCTCTAGTACGCCAGTTTCCAGTCTTCGTGAAAGCAACGAATATTAGGCCTATGTAAACCTACGTTGCCACATTTTACAGTGTGCACGTTAATTCATTGAATTGTCCCCGTTTCTAGGCCTCAAAAGGGCCCGGACTCAGATTCAGCTCCTGTCTCCTGAACCCTCTCCGAGGAGCGATACAGCCCCCACCTGCATCCCTGACCCTTCGCTTACTTCATGCCTCGCAGTGCCCGGCCCGGCCTGGCTCTGCCTCCCAGTCTGCCAAGAATATGTTATGCTTCTAGTTATCAGTCCAGCCCTCCTTCTCTGCATTCCCAAGCTACCGAATCGCATCAATAGTTTCCGTCATGGTCCAGCCTTTATGTCTCCATGTAAGAGAAATACTGTATTAATATTCATAGAATATTCCTAGCACACGCAATACATGTAGAATTATGCATGCACCAGTCTTAGTGTCTACTAAGCCTTTGCCCTGATAACTTTTGGATTCTATCAACATGTACTCTAAACACCAGATACTAGATATGCCTTGGGTACATGTCGCTCTGACACTCCAGACTTTAATCTCCTCTTCTAGCGCAGAAGTCATAGCCCCCAGTTCTCCCTGGTAACACGTCATTGCCCGTCTGCGCGCACCACTAGGTTAGAGGTCCCAGCTGCTTAGGTAGCCCCCTCCATGTTTCCGCCCCGTTTATGACATATTCTGTTACGTTTACATCACATGTCTATGTATACGCCCTGTACACGCCTTCTTGTTACATCATTTTGCCCTTATCTTTCGCGACTGCTCCGAGTCACGCCTACTGCTACGCCTACTGTATTGAATGTAATGTATTTGTTTAAGTATATATATTGTGCACCTATATTAAAAGTTGCTAGCCAATTCCCAGATCCTGCCCCCGGCAGCTGCCTTCATTCCCTTCCCGTACAGGCTGTCCTGTTCCTGTCCTTTATGCTTGATTAAAGCCTGTCGACTCAAGATACCTCGAATCCTGACTCTTATTTATTGAGCTACCTGTTTTATTGATTATATGAAAAATAGTACCGGTAATTAATTATTTATTTACCACAATTGCCGTACAACATGTAAGTGCGGCGACTGCCATGACAGAATGTATGCAGGCCACAAACAGTGTGGTATTACTGTACTAAATGTGTTTACTACCAGCCACTTTTTAGGTGTTTGGCGGATATTTTGAGCCGGTCATGTACAGCGTAGGGCAGGCACTCCCGACACCTACACGCCTCATTTCATCGTTTCTATTCTCCTCGACCTATCCATGCCTGCGCATGTCGCCGCAGTATGGCGTTTGTCTTCAGTCTGGGTCCTCTTGGCTACGACTAAGAGGCACCCTTGCCGCCTCTACTTTATCATGCACCAACAGATCCTGCTTGTCCATTCGCCTTTGAGTAGAGAGGTGTTATAACCTGCACGAGGGCCATTAGGCATCCTGCGATTGTGCTACTTTGGGGGTTTATATAAAAGAAGTGGTGCGTGCTTGGGCACAGGGGTTAAGGGTGCAAAGTTGGTTAGTAGATTAAGGGAGACATACCAAAGAGCAGGATGTACCTTATCGTAAGAGGCATAGCAAGGGTGCCATGACCCTCATGCAAACAGGAAATATGGGATTGAAGGTTTTGTTGTAAGACTGCCAGTACTATGCAACATGGTTTTATCTGCTGTTGACGGATTATTGTCATGGCTTTTATTAACTCGAACAATATAGAGATAACGGAAAGAAGCCTCACGGTAGCAGTGCCATTACGCCTGCTGCATTGATAGGTATTGGTTCAATGCTGACCAGAAGTGCTGCTTGGTAATGGTAGTCCGGTGGTGGTTTGACTTGTCTAACCAAAGTATCAAACTTAAGCCACTTCGCATAAGTTAGTGTAGCTTGAGAAGACTGCGCTCACGGCTCTTTTGGCAGTCCTCTTGTTATTTAATTTATTGCAGATTAGCAGTAGGCTCGGCTGAAGGGTGGTAGTGCTCTGACAGATCGGTGGCTGTGTATTCCAGGACCTGAATAGCACAAGGACGGTGTTGTTTTGGGAGAGGTGTCTCCTGGTCGGTCAGAATTGTAGTGTCTTGGCAGAATTGGGCGCGGGTGTGTGGATGACCCGTCTAGGGCGCATGGCCAGAGTTCAGCTCGTGGGCGCATAAACCGAGATTCTGGCAGTGGGTAGCTACCAGTGTGGCTAAGTGTATTGACGCGTACCCGTAACAAGAGAGTCCCCTCCGCAGGCAGAGGGAGATTCTCCGTGCATCGCGGGGGGGACGCTAGTTGGCGCCACTCCCACTCCGGGAGCATAGATTGGGGGGCTTCCTAGTGCTTGTACTGCACGACTAGCCTGACCGCTGCGTGTGGGGGGCAGTGTTGGTCCTGCCTGTTGCCTCTAGAATAGCTGCACAGCATATGAGATGTGTACAGTGTAGTGTCGGGGCTGGTGCTGCTTGACTGGGCATTATTGCATCTGTTGTCGGTAAGCAGCGCTGTCTGGGGCTAAGCATGCTGACTCAGGCAGCCTCACTATGAGTAACGGAGGAGTGACTCAGGCAGCCTCACTATGAGTAACGGAGTGTGGAGGCGTCCTTGCCCGAGCAGACGGGGGGGCCAGCTTGGACCCGTAAATCCCCTCGGACACCTGGCGGTCTCTTCCTAGGTGTACACGGAGGTTCATTTAATGCTGGACACTCCTGTGTATTGAGCTATTGGTATTGCTCTTATCAGCCTTTTCACAGCCTTCACTGCTGTGCGATAACTTCCTGGCCACCTTCAATTATACAATTTTCGTACTTGCCGTCGGGGCAATTTGCCTGGGGCGCTCATGGGGAAGTGGCCCTCACATTTTTCCCAACTTTGGCGGGGGATCTGACTGTTCTGTCTAGTAATTTTTCACCCCTTTTGCTTGTTTCACTCAGAGGGGGGGTGGCTGTGCTCCGTGTGTTTCTTTCAGGATTGGGTCGAGCGGCATCACAAACACGTTTATGTGTGGTTGGGCTCCCCTTGGCCTGTTGACGAACAGCCTTGTGAGTATACTGGAGTATCCTTAGATTCTCAGGGAGCTCCTCCTAATGTGAGCTGGGGTCTGATGCTTTCTTTCAATCCTGATATATCGAATGGAGGTACACCTCACCAGCTATTTATGCTAATACTTTGGTATTTATCAGTACAATATTTGCCTGCATTGTTAGAGTATAAAATTTCAAGAGTTTAAATTAAAGCACAGTGTACGCCAGCCTCACTCTGAAGCAATGGTGTCTGGGCCTTGGCCGGCGAATATGTCTAACAGGAATCAAGCAAGCGTTGTGGGCAGTTGTAGGTGAGGCCCGAGTGCAGCAGGAGTACATGACGCCCCCGGCTCGCGGGGCTGACAGATATCTTGGGCCTGCTATGGCCGTTTTCCTTGGAATAAGTGAGAGGCCTGTGCAGGCACTACGTTTAAGATGAAGGTTATGCCGCATATCTCAGTTATGTTAGAGACGGCAGGGTGTGATACAAGCTTCCCACGGGGGTCAGAGTATGATCCTTATGGAACTCAGCTGCAAAACTTCATAGCACAGAAGGATAGCTTTAACCCCTCATCTTATGTAAATAAAGTGTGTACAGCGTAGGATCTACAAAGTCCTATGTCAGCTTGAGTGGCCTTGGCGGCAAGAAGGTTTTGGGTAACAGCTTCGGCCTAATTTTGCAGGGATAGGTTTGCTGCGAAAAACCTTTCCTCCGTCCAGCAAGAGCAGTCCGGTTATGTGATTTACTGCTACTGAGAAAGGTTAGTGGATAGACATACATATATACGTTGCAGGTAGGAAGGAAGCTAAGTAGTGGGGGGGCCCAGGCGGCGTCGGTTGCCGCCGGCCGGGCTGTGGCGGAGTTACAGGGCAATCCGGAAGCAGAGAAGTTCAGCACTGGACCTCAGCGGGCACATAGGGGTGCCAGAGCCTAAGACCTGGGGCCTCATGGGAGGTTCCGGGTACACGTGTCGGCACCCCATTCGTCCTTCGGGCGGTTGTGGGCCTGTGCAACCGGGGGTTTGCCTAGTACGCCCCGCAAGGGGCGTGAGTATAATGTTTACCATAAGGGGCAGCACATGGTGGTTCACCACGGTGCTGCCTGGCTCATCAGGCGGGCAGGTGGCGATAATGCGGCCTGCCCTTGGATTGCCCGTAAGATAACCCACTATGATTACATAACGTTGTATGTAATAAATAAACCTGCAGCAGTTTATCCCAATGTAACACTGGTGTCTAGTGTGTTATTTGCGGGATGCATGCTAAGTGTGGGGTGGGGGGTCCCTGTCGCCCTGAAGTATCTATGCGGCTGCCCGAGGCCACGCAGTGGCCATCAGGAGGGCGGCCCCTTAGATACAGAGGGCTTCCCCCGCCCCTCTTTAGCCTCCCTCGGGCAGGCGGAGTCCCGAGGGGAGTTAGGAGGAGCTGGGTGGGCATGTCCGGTGCGGCAGGCGGGGCGAGGGGTACTTAAACCCCCTCGCCATTTTCTCTGCCTCTTTGCCGCACCGGACGCGCCGTAGTGTCCTCGTGTGGGGACACACATTTTCCCTCCCGACCTCTCACCCTGTGTGTCAGCTTGTGGAGGACAGTTTGAACGTTTTAATGTTTTAATTTTCGTTGCAGGCGGAGATACAGGGCAATCCGGAAGCAGAGAAGTTCAGCACTGGACCTCAGCGGGCACATAGGGGTGCCAGAGCCTAAGACCTGGGGCCTCATGGGAGGTTCCGGGTACACGTGTCGGCACCCCATTCGTCCTTCGGGTGGTTGTGGGCCTGTGCAACCGGGGGTTTGCCTAGTACGCCCCGCAAGGGGCGTGAGTATAATGTTTACCATAAGGGGCAGCACATGGTGGTTCGCCACGGTGCTGCCTGGCTCATCAGGCGGGCAGGTGGCGAGAATGCGGCCTGCCCTTGGATTGCCCGTAAGATAACCCACTATGATTACATAACGTTGTATGTAATAAATAAACCTGCAGCAGTTTATCCCAATGTAACACTGGTGTCTAGTGTGTTATTTGCGGGATGCATGCTAAGTGTGGGGTGGGGGGTCCCTGTCGCCCTGAAGTATCTAAGGAGCTGTGTGCTTTGCTGAGGAGCAGTGCAACATATTCGTTTTGTAACTGAATTTCATATGTATTTTCCCTTTGCGGCGCTGTTACGTTACTTGAAGGATACGTCACCGGTACACTTTAAATGAGACTTCAAACTTGTTCATGTAGTACCTGGTGATCGCTGGGTAGGTAGACGTAAGACTATTTTACATCACTGGGAAGGCCTCCTCGCTGGTAGATCATTGGTATATTTCAAGGTGCTTTTGAATCGGTGATATATGTTAGTGCACACTCTTGTAGGTACACATGCCAGCTCTGGGTGCGCGGGGCGCTGGGCAGTGCAACAGCTGGCAGTGTGTAACTGAGCTGGTGAGAAGTGGGCACGAGAGAGCTTCAACGTCGTGCACAGCCAGCTGATGCCGTGCCACCACAGTGTTAAATGGAAAGGCGGGACCGACATCGGCCCCGTCGCACTTATGGCAGGGCGCACCGGCCCCCACTCGCCCCGGGTTCCCTGGTGACCCGCAAGTGATTGAGTCACTTCCGGGTCACAAAGGGAACAAAGGCCAGGCCGGTTAGATCCGGCCTGGCCTGCGAGGAGTTAAACGTCCGTGCAGCGCGGGAGTCTGCCTCTTTGACTCCTGCACGCCACTCTGCAGGTACCCGGTGGAGCGTTCGTTCGGCGCAGGGACTCCCCCTTTTGGAGCACACGGTGATCGAGGAGGCAATGTTTAAAGCGACGAATGGTCCGTCGGCGTGTTATGCTTCGCTGTGCAGAAGTTTCGTCATTGGAGGTGAGCATGGGGAGGCGTATGCCACGCTGTCCCATCGTAGGTCCGTGCAGGCAGTGGGCATGTTTTGTCCCCATTCAGGCGACGCGCAGGAGGAGTGCAGGCTGGCGGCAATGTGCAACTAGGAAAGGTTTGTTTTTGTACCAATCGGTAAACTGCACGGTATCGTTTGTGGGGGTGAGGTGTTTCCGATTAAGGTTTCGGGACGTAGTCCGTCCTAGGCTGTGCTGGTCTTCATTGGGAATGCGGGATTTTCTTTGAACTAATGGTGCGAGTGCGTTGTCTCGGCCCTGGGTGGCATCATGTTATCTTTGATTCAGCATTGCATGCAGGTCTGGGGCTTCAGGTCCTGCAGGGACATTGAGGTGCACTTGGTGGTGCGGATGCTGTTGCGGTTGTGGTGCTGCTCAAGTGGAGCTGTTGTTCAATTTGTGAGGCGCTCTGACTGCCTAAAAACTGAGTTTGTACTTATGTGCCTTTCCGTAGGCTCTGCTATACAGGCACCTCCTATTCCTGGTTCACCGGGGCATCCTTTCTTGTCCGCCGCAGCGCGGCCGGCTCTATTTCCCGGTGTCCCCACCATGGGGGGCTTGGGGGAGGGAGCTGACCGCAGGGAGGTCTCCTCCCCCGGGCAGTTTGGGAGGGCTGCGAGGGGTTTCTACTAGAAGCCCCTGGAAGGTTCTGGATTTGGGCTGGCCTAGTAGGACTGGCCAGCCCAATTATAAATTCCCTTGACCCCGCCTCCTAGCCACCATTTTAGCTTTGGTGACCTGGTGGCTAGGAGGGCAGTTAGCGTTTTTTGTCCCACCCTCCCGCCCTTATTAATATTTTTCCTCTCCGGGTTTTTTCCCCGAATGATTTTTCTTAGTTATGGACTTTCCCCTTTTTCTTTTTTAAAATTTTTATATTTTTGATTAAAAGGCTGTTTTTCGGGCAACAGATGTGCAGGGTTTTTTTTCTTGTTATATGTATTGTCGCTAGGAACAGGTGCTGTGCGGGGGTTTTTGGTTGTCTCGGTTCGGTTTATTGTAGATTGTTGATGAGTACTGGGTTGATCCATTGTTTGACAGGTACAGGGGAAGTTGGTCATTGTTTGACCGTTCAGGTTTTGGGGGGTATTGGCAGGAGTGAAGGGTCAGGCAGGGTTTCTGGTTATAGAGGGCCTGGCTTTCAATATGTGATTGGGGTTTGTTGAATAATGGATTGTATGATGACGTAATGACTTAATTAATGACGTAATGTTTTATTGATGATGCTATTGTTATAATGTTATTGTAATGTTTTAATGCTGTATTGTTGGGTGGGGGAGGGGCCAAAGAATTTTAGGGGAGGGGGTGGGGGCGGGGTTTGTAGTTAATTATTTATTTAGTGAGGTTAGTTTTGTAAGGCGCTGCCAAGGTTTTGTATTTGTAATGTGCACCTGTTTCCTAATAAAGCGGACTTTTTCACACTCAGAACATTTTGGTATACTTTTCTCTCACCCCTCGCCCTCCCTCCCAAGGGTGTGTGCGGGACGGGGGAGCTCAGTGAGCCTTGCTGATTGTGCACTGGTGACCGTGTGGGCTTCACGACTCTGGGTGTGAGCTGTGTCAGGATGTGCTAGACGGGCCGGCTCAGTGAGCTTTGCACTGTGCTTGGTATTTTTATTATTTATACAATTTTTTATATAGCGCAGACTTTACCCGAAGGTGTCAGAGCGCTGCACAATAGGAACAGTAATGATACATGAGGAGAAAATTACAAGTGAACAAATTACAAAAGCAAATATTACGTTATATGAGACAAAGTGACAATAGTGAGCAACAAAAATACAAGGGTGTCTGCATACACCGGTGCTTCCTGGGTGGTGGCGCAGTTCTTTCGGTGTGATGAGGAGTGGCGAATTGATGAAGGGCACTTCTGATTGTACGCTGGTGACCGCTAGTTGGGGGAGCAGGTGTGAGCACAGACATATGTTCATTGTTCGTACTCATTTGGGCACTCTACGTCGGGCGCTCTTGTTTGAAGCACTGGCCAGAGCTTGTCTGGAGCGCCTGTCCCCCTTTCTTTTGCTTTCCTGGCGCCTCTGGGTTTTTTGCTGGTCCCAGCCGCAGAGTTCCCTTGTGGGTTTGCTGAGGCATGTATGCAGTGTGCGTGGGTACGTTTCCCAAGCGTGTGCCATCTTTGAACCCTGGGGGGGGGGGGGATATGGACGAGCCGCTGAGTTGCTGGAGTTTTTTCTGCTTGGTACTGAAGTTCGGTCACAAGCATGGCATGATATGTATACTGGTTGTAATTTTAGCAACTTTAGCACAGGCCAAGCACGGTTTGTGGTTATGATTTAATAGCTGTTCTGTTCAATAGATGGATGCATCCCTATGTGATGTGGACTGAATACGGTAACACTGTTGGAATATTCGATTATGTGTGTTTCAGAAGCTGCCATACAATCAGAGGGCTCCCATTAGTTACTCATAATATACTGTGTAGTTTTATACAATCACAGTCTACACATAATATACTTTGTAGTTCTATACAATCACAGTGTACCTTATTTGATGTGTATTTTACCAGGTAGTTCAAGAGCGAGCACTCCCAGATAGTCATAGACATTGTATATGCAGTGTTAAAACTGTATTGGTTTTGAAAAGAAAGCAAGGTACAAATCAGTTAGGGCTCGATATGCCAGTGCAAGAAAATTGTTTACAGTTGACAAATAAGTAGTGTTTTATGGGGCAATTTTCACAGTGTTTGGGACAGTGCTCAATCACTTGGTATAGAAATGGGAGCCACGCAGGGGGACATTAGTTGAGGGGCGGCTTGCGATGTGTAATTGCTGCTTTGTTATAAGGGCAGGCTGGGTGGCATCTTTAACTGTGAGGCCATAGTGGGCGGCTGATGCATCGGTGCATATAACGAGGGAGGTGTGATAGAGTACTAAGTGTGCTTGTGTCTGGTAGATTTGTAAAAAAATGGCATCTTATGACCTGAAGGCAACATGGAATGCGAAGGGGCCATGTCATTGCGAAGCTAATAAGAATTTGTTGCAAGTTTCCCTAGCGCCCTGATATGATTTATACTAGGGTATGAATCTTGACTTCATCACATATGACTCGCTTCAGAAGTCAGATGGCAATTGAATACACCGATTGAGGAAAGAGATTACAATGGACTAATGTTTAAGGTGTGACATAGCAAATATGAAATACAAGGGGGGAAAGTGTGCAGAGTGTCCTTGCAACGTTAAGATGGGTGGGCTCACTAAGCACAGGACAGGCACATGTATAATTTACAGAATATCCTTGTACATGTTTGATACATGAACACAAACACTGCATAATTCGCCTGTGTATGTTGGTGCTGATAGCTGCGGGTGATTTGATATGTGAAACCCCTATTGGTGATAGTGGGCGAGCAAGGTTGAAGTTTCTGCATTAGCAGTCGAAAGGATGATGGCTATGACCAGGGACGCCAAACAGCTAAGCATATGCAAAGGTGGTCGAGTTGCTCTGTTCGGGGTACATTGCATCAAAATGCATGTTCTTTTGAATAGAACTGTAATCTGTTCACAGGGGGGGGGCAGTAGCCGCACGCAATTGGGAAATCGGCATGTGGCCCCAAAACATTATTTTCTTTACATAGGTTACCTCCAAGGTAGGCTACAGGATTCCACATTGGGGGTAATGACTTACCAAGGGAGTTAGGCTTAGCATGTTACAAGAAGTTATGTGCAGGGTCTGGTTAGGTCAGGCCTACGTGGCACCTGCATCGAGGAGGGTCTCTCAGGTATCTTCTCAACACTTATGGCATCAGACAAAACATCTCAGGCCTTCTTGTCTCAAGGGTATCCTCGCACAAGGTGCGCAAGGACGTATTGCATCACACAGTACCACGGCACCATTCAATGTCCTGGGGGCATTGTGCTGTACCATCACACCCCTGGTGTGCTTACAATAGGGCATTAGTTGCTGGGGGGTAGGTCACGCTGTGGCTCGGCACTCCTGGGCTGGTACACCTACATAATGTGATGTACATGTGGGGTCACACATTACTGACATCCGCGGGCTGGTATTGATTGAGCAGGTTATTATTGGTTAGGTTGTTATAGCAGTTATATAGTGCTGCATGGGACCAACTACTCCTGGGGCTAGGGCACACTCGGGTGCGGATGTTGTCAGACAGACTGGTTAGGCATAGAGCTACGCAGTATTGTAATGACGCTATGGTAAGCACTCATCAATGCATATGCCCGCTGTGGAAATTATGGCGGGGCCAGGTGTCTTATGGGTCACCGGGCTGATTTACTGATAAAATGTCCTGGAACTAGACGTTGGTGTGTCAGGGCCAGTAAGCTAAATGCTACTGGTGGGCTGGCACCACCGGTTTGTTCCACCATGTAATTTTGGCAGATCTAAAATACTGGGTAATGTTACTGTTGCTATGCTAAACACTCACATTTGTAAGTCTGATGGGAATGCAGCTGCTGCTAAAGCTTAGCTAAAGCTTAGCATGGATAGCAATGTATTACGGGCATGTGTACTGGATCTTTCGTCAGGAAGCCATAAACACTAATCGTTTACGTTTGTTTTTTCTTTTATGTATGACCGGATCCATGGCGGATACCTGGGAAGTGCTCCACACCGCAACAACTGCAAGAGGTGGACAGTCAAAGGGACGCTTACGTCGGGTATAGGAATGGCAAGCAACAACGTCAAGTGTGATGGGCGATCGATCAAGGACTCAGAAGGTGACAACACTGGGTTTATTGTTTATTGGTGTGTTAACCCTAGATTTGGCTGGCCGCAGTAATGTTGCGGGATGTTGATTCACATAAGATGGCAGTATGTTCCTTATCAGGAAACTGTATTTCTACAGTAACGGCGCCTGTGCTCGCAGGGCCACCATGATCGTCATAGTATATTTATAGGTTACCAATTGGTAGGGACAAAGATAGTGATGTGGTAGTGCACAGGGGTGTGCCTGGCCAGCCTGGTCAAACTCAGGAGTAATAGGCCTATGCAACACCTCAGCACCCCTTGTCGGGAAGCTGGACTCTGCCTTTACGGGGGCCCGAGCTCCCAGTTGCCATTTTAGTAGACACAGCGCGTTTGGGGATTGCCATAGTAAGGGGGTAGACATACAATGACGGGTAGCCTTTTCAGATGTACTGACAGTGGGTGGCAGCGTCAGGAGCGCCGTTTATTATCGGGCGCAGCGTAATGCCATTCAATTAAGCCCATCTAGTGGCCTATGGCGGCACGTTTAATTGCCCTGTATCAGTCAGCCCTAGCATAATTAGCACGCATTTTGGGGGAGGGGGGGTGGGCCTGAATGAACAGGTACACCAGGACACCTGGGTAGAAGGGGGGTCGATATCTCCCTACTCGGGGTACACCCTGGCGCAGATATTTCAGATCTCCCGAAGTGGGGAAACGAGTCTGTGAGGCCTTATTGTGCCCAGGGAAGCAAATACCTAGTAACAACAGTAGTGAGGTTTGCTAATTGTAGACCGTAGCCCAGGGGTGCATCTGGGGGGAGTCGTGCTTCTTGAAAGACGGCATCCGTTGGTACACGTCTGGGGTTGAAACCATTGCAGAGAATTTTCTTGCCTACGAAAGGGAGTATAGGGAGAAGATATGATCTCGCAAAGTGTTAGTTGGACTAAACATATGAGGGCTAGGTGTGAGAATTTAAGGTTAGGGCATGACCTTTCAGTGTAGGAGGGTAGGGGGGCCAAATAGTCGGTCAACTACGCTGGCCTGTGGCGGTAAGGTCATGATTGGTGAGCAGTTAATTTAAGGTCCTTAGGGAGGCGGTGCCATTCTCGAATGGGGTCGCCCAAAGGGAGCGACAAGTGGTCTCTCATAGAACTCCAGGGGCAGGTACAGCCTGTTGGGTACATGGATGCGGGGGAGACAGTCACGCTTTATCTAGGCTCTTTGGCTACCCCGCACGTGCACAAAGACGCCAGTAAACGTCGCAGAGATGCAAGGGCCCCCTTTAATGGAGTTAATGGTGGAGCGTACGGGGTAACCGGGGGACCAAAGTACCCTCACGGTAAGCGGGCCCTCTGCGCATGCGCACTTCGACAGAAGGGCATGGTTTAATAGGGCGTACGGGGTAACCGGGGAGGGGATGTGCCCCCATGGTAAATGGGCCCTCCTGCGCACGCGCACTCCGACAGGAGGGCGTGGTTAAATAGGGCGTATGGGGTAACCGGGGAGGGGATGTGCCCCCACGGTAAACGGGCCCTCCTGCACATGCACACTCCTTCAGGAGGGCGTGGTTTAGTGATAAGGATCTGACACCAGTTATTGACCTTGCCGTAGGCCCAAATAGGTACGCAGAAAATTAACTATTGTATAATGTGAAGTGATATGTTAGTTTCGGATAGGAAATACCTTGTACTAGAAATATTTTAAGGTTAGCCATCTGAATATCTGTATACATCAATTGTAACATTTTCTGCGTAATTGTGTAAATATTGTTTAGTTCAATTTTTGATTTATTTTGTATATTTTAATAAATACGTCCGGGGGGTCGAAAGATCCCCCGCCTTCCAAAGAAAGCCCTCTCACGTCCGGTTAATAATGTTATGTTGGTTAACTGAAGGTGGGGGTCCTCCGGTAGTCCCTGGCCACATGGAAAGGCGGGGCCGACATCGGCCCCGCCGCACTTATGGCGGGGCGGACCGTCCCCCACTCGCCCCGGGTTCCCTGGAGACCCGGAAGTGATTGAGTCACTTCCGGGTCACAAAGGGAACAAAGGCAAGGCCGGTTAGATCCGGCCTGGCCTGCGAGGGGTTAAAAGGCCGTGCAGCGCGTGAGTCTGCCTCATTGACTCCTGCGCGCCACGGCCTGCCCCTTCTAGCCTCTAGGAGGCTGTAATTAATTTTCCCACCCACCATCCCCTAAAGCAGATGATTGTTACTGTGTGTTATGAAGGTTTTCATAATTTTGTTACAAGTCTTTATGTATGACAAAGTGTCTGATTGATACGTTTTGTTCCTTAGAACTTTCTCCCGTTTTCAGGTCCACAATCGTCGTATTTATTACTATGGCTTGATCAGGCGGTAAGGTCATGATTGGTGAGCTGTTAATTTAAGGTCCTTAGGGGGGCGGCGCCATTCTCGAATGGGGTTGCCTAAAGGGAGAGGCAAGTTGTCTCTCGTAGAACTCCAGGGGCAGGTACAGCCTGTTGGGTACATGGATGCGGGGGAGACAGTCACGCTTTCTCTAAGCTCTTTTGCCACCCCGCACGTGCACAATGACGCCAGTAAACGGCGCAGAGATGCAAGGGCCCACTTTAACGGAGTTAATGGAGCATATGGGGTAACCGGGGGGCCAAAGTACCCTCACGGTAAACGGGCCCTCTGCGCATGCGCACTTTCACAGAAAGGCGTGGTTTAATAGGGCGTACGGGGGTAACCGGGGAGGGAATGTGTGCCCACGGTAAACGGGCCCTCCTTCGCACGCGCACTCCTTCAGGAGGGCGTGGTTTAGTGATAAGGATCTGACACCAGTTATTGACCTTGCCGTAGGCCCAAATAGGTACGCAGAAAATTAACTATTGTATAATGTGAATTGATATGTTAGTTTCGGATAGGAAATACCTTGTACTAGAAATATGTTAAGGTTAGCCATCTGAATATCTGTATATATTAATTGTAACATTTTCTGCGTAATTGTATAAATATTGTTTATTTCAATTTTTGATTTATTTTGTATATTTTAACAAATACGTCTGGGGTCGAAAGATCCCCCCCCTTCCAAAGAAAGCCCTCTCACGTCCTGTTAATAATGTTATGTTGGTTAACGGAAGGGTGGGGATCCTCCTGCAGTCCCTGGACATAGTTGCTGTGGTTACACACTCACCAGCCGATTAGCAAGCAGTGCAGTTTCAGACCCTGCATGTGGATCACCCAAGAAACGAGAGAAACGCTTTTATGTTTCAAATGATCTAATGCATCTTCGAATACACACTTCGAGACAACATTTGTTATTTTAAAAAACCTATTTTTTAAATGTCAGTAAAGCCATAGCTTTAGGGACGTGAAATACTCTTGTTTTTACCGGCGTTTTGACAAACAGCGTTTGTCTTGCGATGGAACATTTTTCTTGAAGATAGTCAATTCTAAAGAGTACTGGTGAGTCACTGTGAACTTACAGCGTCATCAATTCTGCCGCCTCACTGAACATATTTACGTTTTTTTAAAAATAAAGACGGCAACGTTTGGATTTTAAAAGCTTTGAGCTCGCTGGATCTTGCTGCGTGAAAGCTGTTCTCTGAACTGCCTGTGTTCTCGGAAAGAAAGTCAAAGGTTGTTTTTCCCTGTTGCCTGTGGACAAGGCGGATTCCAATCTTTTGGGACATAAGATGAGAAGCCGAAACAACTCCGGAGTTTGGCTGGATGAGTATGCTAGGCTGGTACACCAGATGATCCTCTGCCATCAGGTGGGTTTTTAGGTTTGTCTGCTTAGGTGCGAAATTACTGGGTGTGATCTCAGCACAATTTAGGAAGACCCAGTTCCTCAGTTTACTTTCTGACTCTTTCACTCGCCTGTGCCTCAAACATTAACACCGAATTGTTTTTTGAGCGAATAGTATCGTTATTGGACTGACTCTGCCTTTTATCCTTCCGAGGCCCTTCTTCTATAGGTAATAAAGAGAGTAGCGCTGTCCAGCCGTATAATAAACGACCTTACTTTCACTAGCCTTGCCACAACGTGTTCTTAATAGGAGTACTCAGCATTTTCTCCTTTTAAGGTCAGTAAAACAAGTTGTTGTATTTTAATCTAGGAACCTAAATCGATATTTCTATTTTATGCCCTTGTTCGGCTATAATCAATAAATCCCTATAAAGGCATAACGAATCATATCCATATTTAGTCATAGCCCATGCAGGCACATTAAGCAAGGCTACTTCCACGGACTCCTAGAAAGCACAACGAGTTCTCTAAACAAACCATACCTCCAGCAACCTGGGAAATCCCCCTTGCTTTTGTTTTGATTCCGTCCTAGAACTCCTGTG
Organism: Lissotriton helveticus; assembly: GCF_964261635.1. NCBI lineage: Eukaryota > Metazoa > Chordata > Amphibia > Caudata > Salamandridae > Lissotriton > Lissotriton helveticus. The sequence continues at coordinate 643,364,916 of NC_136068.1, forward strand.
AAGCACTGTAAGAACGGCCAGTTTTTAGTGAAATCTTTATTGACGTCTTATGTCCAACCTTACGTCAAACCCGGCACCTTTCAGGTATAAATATACCAACGCTGCCTTACGCAAACACACGGTGGTGGTTTTGGAGCAGAGCAGCTATCTACTTGCCCGAGAGCCCAGCTGATGCGAGAGCCCACGGACGCTGCCCCTCCCCCTTGACGCACTGAGAGAGACGCTGTCTTTTCTCCTTCTGAGAAATCCAGCTCCGGTGTTTCCAGATACCTTTGCGGGTTACTGGGATATCGAGTTCTGAGAGAGAGATACAAGACCTCCTGCTTTCTATTACCCAGGTACGGAGCTGACTAAACCCTTAAAGAGAATTCTTGAGTCAGATTCTTGGCAAAACCAACTTAACTTAAACTGCTACTTACTTACTCCTTCCCAAGTATTAGGCTTAGGTCAGGTACACCGGGGTAGGCGTATTTAGAAACACCAGTTGAGTACGTTAGTCAATGTATATATGTATGTATATATTTTATCTATTTTAAAGTATCATATGGCTAAGAAACCATATCAATGCTTTTACAGTATTATTTTATAATCCTCCTTTTACTCTACGCACTTTTCTTTACTATAAGTATTGAAATTGTGGCAATTCATTTCTCTTGCATGAGAAAGAAGACTGCTCAATAAATAACACCTTTTATTGAAAACGCCTATCTCTCTTTTCTCTGCACTCTGGTGAAACTAAGTACGCACAATTGACTGAGTGAAATAGCTGTCTATTGTTTTCACACGACTCTAGAGATACACTCTTATTCTGGGGGAGCAAAGTTGTCATGTTGTATGGTTGTCAGAAGCTAATCCCTTCTTGTCTATCCAGGGAGGTTAAACTCCTCCTCGTTTATTCGAGAAAGTTTCTAGTGACCTCTGAGCTAGCTGGCAAACCTTAAGTCTAATATAGTCAGTAAAGACCTAGATGACCTCAGTCCTACGTCTAGACTGCTGAATATATTATTCCAATGCGCAGAGCCTATTGGGAATATAGGAACTACACTACATGGCGCCCAACGTTTGGTAAAGCGATAAATCTAACGCAAGACGTTAGAGTAACTCAGTCGTGCTTTTTCACACAGACCCTTTTTCCCGTAAATACTCCAAAAGACGTCTGGAGTGGGTAAAAGGTTACAATCCGCCGGAACTTAGTAGGAAGAGATTTCTGTGTATAGTTTTTGGTTTAGTCAACGTTGAAGGATACAGTGTTCCAAAATATTGTGCACCTAATCTTTGTTTCCTTGAAACTTGATCTGCAACAAAAACCTTTCTGTCAAGTAAAATGGGAGAAAGTGATGATGAAAGGGAGGCAGCTAGAATAGCAGCTCAACTCCTAGCGGATGACGCAAGTCTCCAACAGAATGACCCGGATGCTATACTCATTCCGGTCAACATAAGAAAAACTATAACTCTTAAACTTATAGAAAATGGACTAACACCAAGAGGTGGTACAGTCATATTCGTGGTAGTTGCTCATGAATATCGGCAGACAGAGGTATTCTATTCATGGATAAGCTTTCCAGCAGCAAACGCTGTCACACACGACTTCCACTATTACAAAATAGAGGAACCTCCGGAAGAATACACCCCTTTCGAGGAGGTGGAAATCCCATTAAATTACCAAGAGCACCTGCTCTGGTTTAAAGGCGCCCTAAAACATTATAATCACATCACCAGGCTCGGTCCACTAGGTAGACCAGGAGCGACGTGGCCGGTTCTAGCCAGCTACAAACCACACCCAGACATTGATAAAATGTCAAGTAAAGAACTTTTAGTTAAAATAAAAGAATTAACAAAGGCATATAGAGAGTTAGTTCAATTGGCAACGGAGGATATACCCTACCTCCAGAAATTGAAAGAAACAGATATAGCAGAACAGCCATTTGAACTTGCCAGAATCATAGAAAAATCCTATGAAGAACTAGGAAGAGATAGTTTGGGTGGGAAACCAGTAAAACCCCAACTAACTGAAAATCCTGAAAAGATATTTATTAAAAATAATCTAAACACTCCAAAAAAGAGCTGGGATGGAAATAAACAATCCAGTCCCAAAGAAAAAAGATTCCAGTCCAGAGGAAGGTCTCCTCGGCGAGAGAAAGAACTCCGGACCAAGGACACAAGTCTCCCCTGAGGGAGCCCTCTGAGAAAAGATACAACCTTAGAAATAGGGATAATTTGAAGAAACCTGATAGATATCAAGATATTGATACACGTCCCTCTCGATCTTTTCAGACTTCCTCACAGAAATCGGAAAGAAGAGGACGGTCAGAACACAGGGAAGAGCACGCCAAGTCCAAAGACAAGGAACCTGCTCATCAAAGTAAAAAATTACAATTTCCAAGAAAGAAGGTAGCCAGTATTAAAATAATTAAACATGCCGAGGATACTGAGGACACAACTGAAAAACGGAGAGTGGGCTCAGACAATGCTAGACAGCGCAGCAGAAGGGACCATAGCTCGCAAGATCCTGATGAATCATCTGGAGACAGTGGACACGAATGAATATATTCAGGTGGAAACTGCAGATACCAGAGTTAGCAAACCTCATAAAATATACGAAATAACATTACGTATATAGGGAGATAAGACTAGGAAAGTAAGGGGTCTATTTTGGGATAACCTTTCAAAAGGCTATGACATCCTTTGAGCTGAGAAAAACTGGCCACCAGAGTTTGTCAGGGAGTGCCCTCATGGCGAAGAAATGATTATGCCTGCCTTCTCAAATCATGTTTCAATTCATAAAAAATATACATATGCAAGAAAATGGGCAGTAGCCCAAGCTCCTGCATTATATAAAAACCATGTAGGATGGGATGAGGACTCTCCTCCTCACAAAATCCAGTTAAAATGTCAACCAACTGCACAAAGGCAGTACCCAATTAAGCAAGAAGCTACAAAACAAGTCAGGGAGATCTTAGATCAACTTGAATACCAAGGGGTGATTGAAACATGCACCTCACAAATGAACAATCTTTTGTTTCCTGTCTCCAAGCCAGACGATTCATATCATCTAGTTTTGGACTACAGACACCTTAACTCATGTTGCAAGACATTTGCAGTACAAAACTCACACAGTCCAGCACTAATGAATAACATTGTGCGCAAAAAATACAAAACAACATTAGACATCTCTAATGGATTCTTTTGTCAAAACATTGCACCTGAAAGCAGGTATTTGACCGCTTTCTCAATAATGGGGTCGCAGAAAAATTTCTGTCAACTCCCACAGGGATTCAAGAATAGCCCAGGATTATTCTCAGCAAGAGTAACAGTTACTAAAAATATATGATGATGAAGCATTATCTTATGTCGATGACATCTATCTGACAGGAGACTTTAACATCCACATGGAGAAGGGAGAGGATCCTGAAGTGCAAAAATTCCTGGATATGACATCTTCGATGGGTTTTCATATGCACTTGCAAGCTCCAACACATGAGAAAGGGCACACTTTAGATCAAATTTTTTCGACCGTGCCAGTGTCCCTCTCCTCCCTTGCCCCAGTCCTCTGGTCGGACCATTTCCTAGCGAACTTTGTGATAGTACATCACCGTATGGCCGATCGCAACGTGCAGCGGCAAACAGCACGTATGTCTAGAGCCTTTCATAAAGTAACTCCAGCCATGATTATCCGGGACTTAGAAATCTATCCTTGTATTCTCACCGGCAGGTTGGAGGACGATGTAGTGTGTTTTCAGAACTGGCTCACCGCACGTCTAGAAACTCTGGCACCACCTCGCCAGGTCAGGTCAGAACGGGCAAGAGCATCGGCTCTGTGGTTTTCAATTACACTGGCTGGCAAGAGAAGGCACTGTAAGAAGTTGGAGAGAGCCTGGAGGAGGCAGTATGATACATCTGCCAAGCAGTCCTACAGAGAAGCAGTGAAGGAATATCATAGGGAGATTACGGCAGTGAAAAAATCCTTTTTAGCTAAAAGGATTGAGGAAGCTGACAATTCCTGCAAAGAGATCTTTAAGATTGTAAAAGAATTTATCTCTCCCTCCTGTTGTGCTCCGACGTCTGTCTTTTCTGAACCATGGATTTTGGAGCTTGCGGCATTTTTTTCTAATAAAATTCGTACCATCCAGTCGGCCTTGCAAGGAGCCCATAATATCTCAGATCGTGGCTCAGTGGCTGACGGCTCTTTTAATCCATGGTCATATTCATCTGTATCAGACACAAACATTCCTATTCTGGACTGCTTCCCTGTTTTAGAGCTTCAGGCCTCGCTTGACCTATTGTCCAATCTGAAATCTGGCTCTCCACTTGACCCTTGCCCTGCCAAGTGTCTTGCGACCTTGGCGCCTGCCCTGAACTCTATTATCAATCCTATGATTAACATGTCTTTGAGCTCGGGAAAAGTCCCCTCATCTTGGAAGCAGGCCCTTGTTCTCCCCCTTATTAAAAAGCCGAATGCAGATGCCAAATTGCACTCCAACTATAGGCCAATCTCCTTGTTGCCCGCCCTGGCCAAAATTGCAGAAAAGCATGCACATTCCACCCTAACCAGCTTTCTAGAGGTTAATTCCTTATTACATCAGTCTCAGTCGGGGTTTAGATCTAACCTGAGTACTGAAACCGCGTTACTTGAGGTGACGGAGGCTGTAAAGGAAACTCTTGACAGGGGTGGAAAAGCCTTGCTCATCATGCTTGATCTGTCGGCGGCTTTCGACACCATTCCCCACGACCTTCTCCTGACAATCCCCAAAGCAAAGATTTTCTAAAGATGTTTTTGCAATTTGTAGTTCAACACCTAATTCTGTCTTCTTTTTACTGGTCATTTACTTTAAGACGTTTTTTATGGCATTAACTAAACTTCTGAAATAGTATCTCAGTTGGTTTGCTCTACATGCAATAATCAGGGGTGTACATTTGTCATTGGGTAATTCAGTGCAATAGCCAAGCACAAAAGTAGCTCCAAAAAGGAATCTTAATTCTCAGCCTAGTTCCTGGTTTCAGCTTCAAGAGACCTGGGAACTGAGGCCATTGTATCGACCTGTCCATGTCAGCCGTGGTGGCACAGTCTGGAGATGCTTGCTTGCTTCTCGGCATAACAAGTGGCAGTCTCAGGAAGATGCAGTAAATGCTGGATACAGATACATCATGCAGTCCTTGGCACAACAAAGAGAAACAGTTGAGCAACAAATGCAGGCTCACAGCCCTCACACTGTGAACTGTGTCTCTAATAACAACAGCAGCAGGGTAACGCATGAGCTCCAGGAGTGCCTCTTGAGAGAGAAAAGTTGACTGCGATCACCAAAAATTGCAGCCTCCTAATGTAGTCTGCCTTGGTGCCTACAACTTGCTAACTATGGGCCCGATGTAGGTCGGTCGGTAACGGCCGAAAATCGGTATTTTCGACCGTTACCGGCCGGTATTCACGAAATGGTATGTAGGGCCACATATTTTACAGATTCTGTAAATTTACCGATTGGTAAATTTACCGAATCTGTAAAATACCGAATTCTATTCGATAAATTTGATATGTAGGTGGGACTCTTCTGAGTCCCACAACCCTTACCGAATCTGTATTTTACCATCAAATATATTTGATGGTAAAATACCGATTCCGGTGTGCATGCCCTTAGGGCAGGTATGCCTGCCACATGGCACCCGAGCCTCTTTTGGGGGTGCCAGAGGGTGTCAAAGTGACACCCCCTGCACCCTTGTGGAATTCGGTATTTACCGATTCGGTAAATACCGAATCGGTAATGCCCATTCATTCCTATGGGCTGCAAAGCCCATAGGAATGAATGGGCACTACCGGTCGGTATTTACTGAATCGGTAAATACAGATTTTTACCGATTCGGTAAAAGGAACATCTGGATGTTCCTACATGTCCCCCATTCTTATTTACCGATTCTTAATTACCGAATCGGTAAAATTCGGTAATTAAGAATCGGTAACTGAGTCCTACCTACATCTGGCCCTAAAGCTCTTGCTTAAGAGGACAGGTTCCCCTCGCGCGGTCAGTCCACCTTCGGAGGCTTTCAGTGTCAGTAGCACAGAGTTTCTTCCTCAGTCCTTAGGTTATTATCCTTACTATTAGGACGAAGACAGGATCCTATATCTAGGCCCCTCCTTCTTCTACAATGGTGTGCAGATCTCCAAAACTAATAAAGTGAATACTGGATACTGCAGACGCGGGCACATATTTAAAACTGCACACAGTCGGCCTCTTTCAACTGAGCAGCAAAATTCAAAGTACACCCCAAATCTTTAGGGAAACCAATTAGCTTGAAAGATCATTTTCTTGAACTGTCCCATCCTTATTGCAACTGGTTTCAGGTGAACTGTCTTCCTGATGTTGTTTTATTTTAAATCAGTCAGTCCTTCCATCTCAGCACAAATAACAGGGTGAGGTGTGTGTGTAAGAGGGGTGTAGGCTGGCATTGCATAATGATAATTTCTTTGTGTACGTGTATTCAATCTAGTGTACAGACTGGACTGTTGGATCTGGTTTTCTGGGTCAATAAACAACAAAAGGCATGTCCTTTTTATTTTCTAGATTGAATATTTGAAGCCAGACAGTTGCATTTGGCTGCACAAAACACTCTAGGCGGAGGGAGTACTTGAGAATAGTAGCGCAGTGGGAAAATACGGGGAGATAAAAGACACCACTCTCGGACCACTACCAGCCCTTTGGAGGAGCTAATAAACCTAGGAATTCCATTACTACGGGGGTAGGTAACAAGGATACACTACTTCTTCCCTTCAGAGACGCTCATACAAACTACATATTTAATGAGTGGCTTTAGCAGGGGGCAGTCGATAGTCTTCCCACTGGAATGCAAACCTAAATGGTTCATAGATCACTATTGGAATCAGCAGTCACACAATATTAGTCATCCTGTAGCCTGGGTATGGGGACAGTGACCACCCATATCAATAATGCCCCTTTGGATGGACATCAAATACCCAATAGAGTCAAGCACTCTTCTCAAGCAACATGGCACAATCAGGTAGAGACAGGGGCGTAACAAACACCCCTGCAACGCCGGGGGCCCAAAACAATTCAGGGGCCCCTCAACCCTTCAAGGGGGGCCCATTTAGCCCAATACCAATGTATATCTTTAAGATATATGAAAGTATGGGGCCCTTCTCACTCTGCAGGAGGGGCCCATCATTTTGCAGTAAACCACTGGGTAGAGATCATGCCAAGAAACGTATCGCACAACTAACTCTCCTTCACAAGAAAATGTACTGAGTCGGCAAGAACGTCTGCAAGAACGTACCAATAGAGCAGATTATCACACAGACCCAGCGATTGTAACTCGCTTTTGTAGGTTAGTTTTAATTTGATAGAACATAATAGTTAATACAGGCATGCTTCAGTTAACTTAACCTTGCCACACAAGGCTGCATTGACGATCATTCATGAAATGCTTTACAAAAGTGCATATTTATTTTAGGTGTACAAGCATTTCACGTGCAGGTGTCTTTCTTTAGTTCAGAAAATCAACAAAAATACAACTTCAGCATGGTCTCGGTTTTAAACAAATTTATAATAATTTCTCTTTTATCCAGAGGGAAAAGGATGTGCCTCTATTACAAGCCGAAGGGCACTTAGCCGAGCTCTGCTGGTAGTTGAACAATCTATTGTAGTCCTGTGTTTCATAATATATGACTTCATCTCCCTAATTAAATTAGAAGAGCTTTTACCAATAAGATGCTTTAAGAAGTTAGGAGTTTCAACCAGTGTTGTGCCAACTGATAGCTGTATGGGTTGTAATGAACTGAACATTTTTAATGCAACCCTTTTGTGTAATGTTATGCTATCGATGAGTGTGCCTTCTGTTTCTGAACATTATACAAGATGTGCTTTTTGGGGAACAGCCACATTTTTGTGCATTTTACTTTTAGCTAAAACACAATGAGGAGTGATCTTTTATTTGGCGTTTGGAGACAGACCTTAGGTCAGCTTGCTTTACTAATTCACTTGACTTATGAACTACCCACTTTTACTTTCTGTAATGATACGACAGTTTTGAATGAATCCACAAAGTTATTAACTTTAAAATCTTGTCTTGTGCAGGTTTTATTAATAGCCTTGGACTATGTTTATGAAAAACCCAGACAGTTCCATCCTTGCCTGACGGCCTTTTAATTTCTACATTAAAGCTTCACATTGATGAGGCAGACATACATTTAAGACTGAGCAATTTGACAATCAACTAGAGAGATAGGAGACATCAGTAACCTCCCCCCTGTCTATTTTGGCATCCACAGATTCATGGGAGTACACCTGAACAGCTTGGAAAATTGTCGAGGAGGTGGGGGACAGAACTTTACAACAGCCCTTAAAAATCAGATACTTTTTGTGTCTTTTGGGTCTGCCGACAAATACAACTGCCAATTGTGAGCCCTGGAACATTTGAGTACATGTGGATTCAATGGGTGCAAGAATTAGCAGAGAAAAATGTGAAAAGGTGACTGGGGCAGTGTACATTCACCTTCATAAGGATACATGAGCAAGTGAGAATCGGGCAGCAATTTGGTCTACAAACATAAAATAGAGAAGTTGTACTAGTTGGATCCTATTTATGAGGCACAGGTCCCAAGGAACAACAATAGCTTGCACATCTGAGGCAACAGCCTGGTAGCCTGCTTTGTGTGATTGAAGATTGTGCAAAGATGGTTCTGGATCTATGGGGCTGGGACATAGCATGACCAAAGGCCATGTCCTGCATCTAACATTTGTTGCACATTGTTTAGGAGACTCAATCCTGGTGCCTCAGAACCGGTTGCTACTAGAAATAGCTGTACATAATGGAAAGTCAAGTGTAGAGGGTTCTGGGGCTTTGGGGTTTATTACAAGGCATGTTCTCAAACTTGCTTCTAGGGCCCCCTTGTTTTCCAATGTCACTGTGTGGTGTTGTGTGAGTTAGAAATGATGGAACGCTTTTTGCTCCTTATAGACTCCACAAACCTGTGACGTGAGCGTTAAAGTGCCGTGAAGTGAATGCAGGTTTAGAATGTTGAGTTCATATTTACACACTGATGAATAAAGACGGGTTAAACTACCCTCTGTGTGTGGCATAGTTATTAGCAAGTACCTGGGCTGGGGAGGATGCTAAAACTTGCAAGGAGATAGGGGATGAGTATCCTATAGATCAACAGTGCTCTCCCAGATGTGTGCTGTGTTCCAGAAAACTGCTTGTGTGTGTCACATGTGCCTCAGTCGAAGTGCAGAACAGAACTGACGTTGGTGTATTTGAAGTCAAAGCACAATTACAGCCAGTGTGAAGCATTTGATGACAACTGAAGCTTCAGTGAGAAGTCTACATATCTGTGACCGAAAACTAGATGAGAAGGCTGCAATTCGAGGTACTGCGATCCTATGCAACTTAATGTAAAACATCATACCGAATCACAATGCTAAGGGCAGATACAGCCAGGTTTTAAAAGCGCAGCATTCAGTAACAGCGAGGTGCAAGTCTAAACTGTGCTCAGATGCGCTGCAGGGCAGACATCAACCGGGTGTCAAACAATACGAAGAGATACTTAAATATAAAGCCGTTAAAATACAAAGATTGTTTGCTTACCGAAACCAATCAAAGAGGGTCATCATACTACCATGCTGGGTGGAGTGGCCCCAGAAGAAGCGTCAGTGTTGTGCTTCAGGAGCCATCCATACCTAAAATGGTGCGTCTCAAATACTGCCATGTTGGGCTTAGCACAACTCCTTAGGTCTCCGAAGATGGAAAGCCGAGAGTGGTACTCGCAACAGTGAAAGATTGTGCTTCATTGAAGAACAAAATGAGACCACGTTTCCTGTGATTCTTAAAGATGATCCAGAGGCCAACATGTCTCAAGGCCTCAGAGATGGTTTGCATAAACAAGATCACTAAGCAGCATTGGAGAGAGCCTTACTCTCCACGTCAGTAAGTTCAAACAATGGTTACAATGCTGCTGCCTTCCTGAAACCACCATCATCATTCAATATCACCAAAAAGCTAAAAGTTGGTGATCAATGGACTGCTTGGATAGAGACATTTGAAAATGTCATTGATGCATTTGCAGAATTTGATGATAAGCAGATTATCAAATATCTTAAGAATCTTGCTGGTGAAGATGCAAAAGAAGTCTTCATGAAAATGCCACAAATTGACAAAATTACATAGAATCAGATTAAAGCTGCTTTGAATCTTAAATGTAATCATCCAGTATCAAAAGTGTATTACAAAAGGTATATTTTCAGTCAATACCGACAGAAAATTGGTGAAATCATCGATTAATTTGTTGAGAGACTTGATATGCTTATCAAACACTGTAAGTTAATGATTTTAATGATGAGGAAGCGATTCGTCTCAGAGTTATCAATGGATACGTGTGAGAATCTGTTGTTGTTTTTCAATTTTAACCACAGAATCACACTACTTAAGAATGTGTCTGTAGGCCTAGGCCTGTCCTTAACTTACGAGAGGTTTTGGACTTGGCCCGGATCAGGAGGGATGCATCAAGCGAGCCCTGCATAGTGACAGTTGAACTACTGTCCTTGTCAAAGTTTCACGTGTGTATCACATGGGTGGCACCATGTGTTTTGTAGTGATTATAGTCTGACTAGGCCTTTATACCTCTGTTTTGTGAGTGGAGCCAAGATACAGTGCACTCGAGTGAGTGTGTGTTTGCTAGTGAAGTGGTGTGCAGTACATGAGTGTGTTGGTCTTGGCCCCTTTTTGGCAGGTTCATCCCTAAACTCTTTGCATTCTCCTAGACTTTTTCTGTGACCTGGTGTTGGTGGTTAGAGGACTCTGGGCACTTTAGCACTGTGGTCCAGTGTAAAGTGTGTGTGCTCTCTGTGTTACATTGGTGAGATTGGCCTGCCCTCCCATAGGAATGCATTGGGGATTCACTGATCAGTGTGTGTCAGTGGTAATTCATGGTATAGGAGGAGCAGAGTGGGCAAGTTTAGTATGTATGAAATTGTAAGAATAAATGCTGCGCAATGGTGTGCACATATTTATTATGACTATTTGAAAACAAATCAATTTTTAGAAGTTGGCATTCCTGTGTGCTATCTGTCTGCCTGCCTGATGTGAATTGCATGTCTGGCTTGTGAGTGACAGGGGCTGGGAGGTGTGTGAGGCACCAGGAGGGGCAGGGTGAGTCAGCACTAGGCTGAATGGGACATCTGTGCTGGGAGTAGTGGGAGGAGTAATCCCCTGACCCTGAATAGGACTGTGCCCAGCCTGGACAATGCTGGATCCGCCCTTGTGGTGTGTCTGATCACCCATCCTCCACCTGACAAAGGGGAAGAGGAGCTTGGAAAACAAAGTGCCTCAAATCCCCCCTAAACCAGTTGCATCTGGTTACCCCATGCCCTGTACTGCAGACAAAAGAATCCTGGGTATAAGTATAGGGGCTGTGACCCCCATGAAGTTGTGCTATGCTGGAGGTCTGTACCTGACTTGGGGGCGTGCTACTACTGGAGGAAGCACCATGGGGGCTTATCTTCCTGCTGGAGGGCCCTGTGTGCTGGCCTCCCTCGGCCCAGCTGTGCCCCTAGACCTAGAGGAACATTTTGCGTGGGCTTGTTCTTTTCCAGGACCTTCAGGACTTTTGGTTGAGCAGCTGTGACATCCTGCGCCCTGTGAGCACTACGTCTTGATGTTCCCCAAAAGAGGAGTGATTGGGTTTTTGCAGCGCTGAGCTGCTCGTCCTTATGGAGGGAATCCCTGTGTGAGGGATTACCTATGATGCCTAAAGCGGCGGGTGCCCACCCCGCTTATTTGATATTTAAATAGTGAGTGGCCACCCCACATGGCCGCTTTATATTTATTTCTGATGCGGAGGCCCACCCCAAATTGCTTGCCTTAGTGGGAGCCCTCCCAGCGTTCTACTTTTGAAAATCACCGCGGCGGCCCGAGCCGCTGAAAAAATCTTCTCCGGGCGCTGTTCAGCGCGACCCAGAAGTCAGGCATTGCCTTTGCCTGGTTGTGGGTTGGGTTTCATGATGGCCGGAAGCTGGAAGTCCGGAGCCTCGCAGGCTCCACATCCAAGCCCCGGTCCCAGGAGGGGGCCTGGGTAAAGTGAGGAGATAGCTGTATGGGTTGTAATGAACGAAATTTTTTTCATGCAACCCTTTTGTGTAATGTTATGCTATCGATGAGTGTGCCTCCTGTTTCTGAACATTATACAAGATCTGCTTTTTGGGGAACTGCCACATTTGTGTGCATTTTACTTTTAGCTAAAACACAGTGAGGAGTGTTCTTTTATTTGGCGTATGGAGACAGACCTTAGGTCAGCTTGCTTTACTAATTCACTTGATTTATGAACTAACCCATTTTACTCTCTGTAATGATACGACAGTTTTGAATAAATCCACAAAATTATTACCTTTAAAATCTTGTCATGTGCAGGTTTTATTAATAGCTTTAGACTATGTTTATGAGAGACTCAGACATTTCCATTTCGGCCTGACAACCTTTTAATTTCTAAATTAAAGCTTCACATTGATGAGATAGACATACATTTAAGAGTGAGCAATTTGACAATCAACTAGAGAGATAGGAGCCATCAGTAACCTCCCCCCTGTCTATTTTGGCATCCACAGATTCATGGGGTGGCGCCAATGGCAGCATGGGGCTCCCGAAGGTGAGTGAAGCCCCGCATGTGGGAGAAATGTCCTCGCTGGTCAGCTGGGCTCTCATAGTGAAGAGAGAGCCCCCTGTATGGCAAATGAGCCCGGGTGAAGTCAGGAGGGCCAACGAAGCCTCCCCAGCGAGGGAGGAGACCGGAGGAGTCTGGTATGCAGCCCCGGTGAATAGGGGCTTCGCCAGTGTTGTGGTGCCTCTCAAGCCACAGTGTTAGTCCTAATGTCTGGGCAGTCCCGCAAGAGAGCGGGCCACCCCAGCTATGGGCATAATTGTTGTTAGAAGGCCCAGAGGGGCCCGTGTCTCTCGAGGCACACTGCCGGCACTTTGGCTACATTTACAGTTGCCCCGCTTGACAGTGGGCAACTGCAACGATGGGGGTAATTTTATTTAGAGAAACCCAGTCGTGCCAGGGCCCATTCACATTATTTCCAGTTGCGCCGCACCAGAGTAGGAAGCTGCAGTGCTTTGCCTATTTGTTCAGAGGGCACAGTGACTGCCCATGCCCACATTTGCTTTCCCAGCTGCATCGCAATTAGCATCAGCTGCAACGTTTAAGTCCACAGTTCTTTGGGGGCTTTTTTGAGTAAGATAGGATTGAGATGCACTCCTGTGCCCCAGCGCAATTGCGCGCATGGATTCTGCTGCAATGGCAGCCGCCCTGACATTTTGGACGTAGGGCATTTGAGCCCTCTGAGAAGGCCAGGGGGACTGTTAGGTTTGTAGGGTGCCAGGCCCTAATGTGATTTATGTGGTGTGCAGGAAATGTGATTCATGTACTGTGTTTTATGCACCGTGATTTATGCCTCTACTGTGGTTTATGTTATGAGGTTTTGCATACTGTGGTTTATGCTAGTGAAGATTAGTCTCTACTGTGAGTTATGTCTCTAATGTGAGTTATGCTTAGGAGGTTATGGTCTAATATGTTTAGGCTTATGAGGTTGGCGCAGAATATATTTTACACCTAATGTGATACTGTGCATAATATGGTTTGTCTTCCAGGATGATATTGAGTACGTTTTTTTGCCAGTAATTACTGGTTGTGTTCTACACTTATTACACGTTCTACATTTACTCTTTTCACTTTGTGATGGTTCTGACAGTGGCCAAATTGGCCCTGTCAAGTGTATATAATCCCCTGTAAATGTTGCCTAGTGCCAGTTGGCCATGAGTATATTGTGTGATTACTATTCTAAGGTGTTTATGATAATACAAAGGCTATTTTTATATATAACCTTGTTTGGAGGTCCTTTTTGTGGTATGCCTAGTATGTTGTTGCTGTGTGTGTGTTGCGCAAACGCTTTACACATTGCCTCCAGAATAAGCCTGACTGCTCGTGCCAAGCCACCAAGGGGGTGAGCAGGGGTTATCTTTGGTGTATAACTCCCTTGCCCTGACTAGAGTGGTGGTCTAAGCCTGGCTTTGGCGCAAGCCTTAGTCAACCAGAGATCCCATTTCTAACAGGGTGTATGAATGAATCAGAGTTGCAAAGGCCTGTTGGTTTCATTTTGGAAGCCCTTGTCCAGTGAATGTGTCCATGATGGAGGTGACAATGCTTTCCCACAAAGTGGAAGAGTAATGTTTACATTTCTCAGAATGAAGGGAGGGAGTCCAGACTCTGAATTGGGAAATGAGAAGGCACAATTTTCCTTTGAAAAATCTGATTCTGTCCTTTCTGTCCTTTCTTGTGAGGGGTCTTAGCCTCCTATATTTGTATGTTTATAGGTTTTTCAAGCTTTAAAGTTTAAAAAGCTATTTTTTGCATTCTTTTCCTCTGTTCGGGTGTCCCATTCCTAATATGGCAGAAGTGGTCCCTATTGCTGCATATAATTTTGCTGTGGTTACTGTTCATGTGACTCAATGAAGACTGATTTAATTTTTGCTGTCGAAGCGAACGTAGCTTACCACTTCAAAGTTTTTTACTCTTGAGTTACAGTTCGCACAGGGGATGGGAATGATAATTTCTTTCACGAATATACACCATCTGTGGTTTCGCGAAACTATCGCCCTTATCGATTACTTGAAGTTCCACTGACAGCCTGGGAGCAAACTATTTGATTTAATGGTGCCCTTCCTTACCCTGTTTCTGTGGTTCGTTTAGGACCCCTTTTGGTTGATGGGGCCATGTGTCCCGTGTTCGCTGGTTTCTCACCTCATCTGCATTATCTTGGTGTTATACTCGCGGAGCTATGTGAATCACATGCATCTTTAATTTATTAACACAGAAGTGTCATACAGTTTATGTCACATAGTATTCAAATAGCTTCGGCTGGAGCCACTCCTCAGCCACCTGGCCAGGGTGGTGGTCTTGTTATAAGTCCCATCATGATTAGTTAAGTGATGGGCAAACGTTCTCAGAATAGAGAGGATTTGCCTTATTGGCTTGCAGAAACGTTTGAGCAACTCGAGGCTGTTTTCCCACATACTACTCCTGTTGAAAAACACAGGATCCTTACAAAGAGTTTACAGAGTGGTATTGTTCCCGGTTTAGCTGATTGCACCACCTGGGGGACGGTGTTTGCTGCAGTGTATACACTGTAGATATGATTTGCGTGACCACTCTAAAATTAAAACACCAGAGATTTTCCAGGTTCCTGATCCTCATTCTCCTCGTTCCTTTGAGGAATCGTCGGACCAACAGTTCGGTGGGGGAGGACGTCAGGATCACAGAGAAGGCGAGTCTGCGCAAGCAAGACGTGACCTGCAGCGCCATTTTGACGTAAAAGCCAAGCCGGAGGGACCACCTCAATTTCGTACCCCGTTTCAGAAGAAAAAGGTTGCCGCTTTGACAGCAAAGTATGCCTCAGACGATGAAAATCCTGCTCCTTGATTGGAGATGGGCTGTGACACTCCTCAACAGTGGCAGAGGTTACCATAGTGTGGGTACTGTACCAATGTCTGGAGATTAAAGCAACTGACACATTCATTACAGTGGAAACAGCTGACACACGAGTTACACCCCCTGATAGGCTTCATGAGATAGGCCTCCATATTGAAGATGATATTAAATGCACAATTAAGGCAGTCTTTAGGGACAACCTTACTTCTTCTTATGAGATTTTGTTAGCGGAGGTTGACTGGCCTGCCCCATTTGTTCTGGCTTGAAGGGGAAGATGTTGTTATCCCGATTTTTTCCCATTATGTCTCGGAAGAGGCTAAATAAGCAGTATCGGAGTGGGCATTAGCCCTTGCTCCGGCTGTTTATCGTAATCAGGTGGGTTGGGATAAGGAATTGCCGGAACATGAAATTTCATTGCGCTCTCTGCCACAGCCCCAATCACAATAGCTGATGAAGCGGTAGGCGAAAGCATCCGTTGGTGGGATTCTTGCCCAGTTGGAATATCAGGCTGTCATTGAACCCTGTGTTTCGTCCATAAATAATCCTCTCTTTTTGATATTGAAACTGGATGGTTCATATTGTATAGTTTTGGATTACCGTCATTTAAACAGTCATGCTCGTACCTTTGCTGTACAGAACTGGGATTGGGCGAATTTGTTTAATTGCGTTACGCAAATCTCCGCGAAACGGTAAAAAATCTCAGAGAAGATGCAGACATTTCGCGAACACCCGGAATTGCTTGTTCGCGATGCTTTTCACTGTTCGCAACCGCTGTTTGCATGCTCGGGGGGAAATATCTTGCGAACATGCATTTGAAAACGCAAACAAGCAAAAAATTTCGCAAAGTCGTGGAATGCAGAATTCTGGGCAATTTCGCGTCCTCCGTGGAACGCAAAATTACCCAAATTCTGCAAATTTTTTGAGTGGAATGGAATTTACCGCCAAGGCCTATACAGAACACCCACAGTTCTGCGTTGGATGATAACCTTGTTCGCAAAAAATATAAAAAGACTCTTGATATAGCTAATGGTTTTTACAGTCACAATCGGGCTCCTGAGAACTGTGACCTAACAGCATTCAGCGCTCTCAGCAATCACAAAAGGTATAGACACTTGTCTATGGGATATAAGATTAGTCCCAGCGCTTTTGTGGCACTCGTCATGTCGGTCTTACATGAAATTGACCCTGATGCTTTCTCATACGTTGATGACATCTAAGCATTACCTATGCAGGGAGTATTGGTTTATTCAACCACAAACACATATATTTACACCTTCTAGTGAGGAATATGTAGTCTTTTAGAACCATCTGGAGAATTATATATACAACCTGTCACACACTCTTTGCATGTAGTCAGAATAATTAGTGATTTATATGCTCTGCAATAGATGAATGTGCAGATTTTTATGTGCACCGCTTCCCAAAATGCAAATGTGGTACATTTAAGTAGAAAAGTATTGAGATACTAAATACACCAGTGGCACAGTGGTAGAGAGGCACACAAATAGCTCTTATGTTGTGTTTTCAGATTTTCAGTGTTAAGACACTATGCACTTTTACACTTGGGTTGATGTTCTTTTGAAAATTTACTACAGAATGGATAAACTGGTCTTTCACCACATATAAGTGAGAACTGAGATATGGTTCAGTTGTGTTGTAGGAGAGGGTGGTATAACGTTAATAGGTAACTAATGAATAAAGTATTGTGTTTTACTTGGGTTTGGTATATTGAAGTAAGTGGATGTAGTTATATAGGTAGCTTAATTTGTATATTTAAAAATGCAACTTAGCATAAAAACTGTTTTTTGTATAATGTGTAAGTCATTAGTATAGTAGTTGGTGCATTGGCTAGAGTAAAAATGTAAATATACTTTTATTACAGACCAATATATACTTAACTACAGTTAGATTGGCTATAAAAGGTTCGGACGAAAAAGCAACAGAAGCAACTTTAGTATCTCTGCAGAACTGACACACAAAAGGGGAAAAATGCACAAAAAGTGGTTAAAGAAAAAATAACTACCGGTAAGAAAAACAAAGTCATTTCTTAAAAATATATCTGGACACCTGCAAATATTTAGAAAATAATGTAAATAAAAACTAAACTATGAGAAACAATAAGAGTGGACACAATCTTTATTACAAGAACAGGAAAGAATGTAACAAAGATCTTAACCAGGAGACAGAAGCAGTTTAAATAAATCAGAGCCAAGATGTTTCAAAGTAGAGTGGCTATAATTGTATTGAGACATATGAAAAGTATAGAAGAAGGAAAGAGGCACTGAAATCGAAAGAACAATTTGAGGGAGTAGTTGATAAGTCCTTTGCTTTGAAGAGGAAGCTTTAGATTTTGATTATAAATAGAATGAAGGCTCTTGAAAAAATAGTGTAGTACATGAGGAGATAAAAACAGAAGAAAGGATTAGTCAATAGAAGTAACCTTTGTAAGGTTTTTAGGGGCAAATGGATATATACTTTCTTTAATAAAAAAAAAATTCATGCTATTGATGGAAGCGGATAATGTTATAAAATGTAGAATGGCAATCCTTAGTGAAAGAGGTGATTTGTCTAGAAATGTAGAACAAGTTATTAAGAAGAGGTACAGGAAAGGCGTAGTTGGAGGCGATATACAAACGGTCGTAGTAGTGTTTGTAGTATTTGACAGCAATAAATTGATATTCTAAGAAAAACGTATCTTTCCAAAGCAGAGTTTAAAACACAAAATAAGTACTTTACAAGGATTGGATCCTTGAAAGGATAGAAAACATGCACATTTGGAGGGATACTCAGTACCGTGTTTATCAAAGATAGTGTGGCAAAGAACTTTTCATCACTTCAGAATGTAAGCTGCACACCTCTCAACAATCCAAAGTTTAGTTAGGAGGTTGTACTATGTGGAAATTGCTGCTTTATTTTTTAGGAGAAACGAACAGAGCTCTTTTGTATGGTATTGTGGCAGAGGTAGAAGGTTTGTGACGATGATTTCTTTTGTCCAGCACAGGACTTTATGGAAAAGGAAGAGTTGATAACAGGAGTAGTTGCAGAACAGGAAACAGGTAGTATAGTTCATATCTTTCAAGAAGAGATTGCAAAACCCAACATAGTGTGTCAACACATTCACTACAAAATTGAAACACTTTGACTTGCATTTAAAAAGTGAAAAAGAAAATAATGATAACTTGCAAAGGTTTGCTGTGTACTTATTTGTAGAGAAACACTTTGTCGTATCCACACACTAAGTTCTAAGAAAGTATTCTACCATTAAATTAGAGTATAATAAAGTGACAGCTAGAGCTGTGCATAACAAGTCAATACTAGGTGCCTCAGTGAATTTATGAGTGAGTGACTAGGTTGTGAGAATGTTTGTATCAGTTTGTCAGTTGGTGTCTAAGTTGCTGTATTGGTTGGTGAGTGGATACGTGAGTTGCTGTGTGGGTGATTGGTTGTCTGAGTACATGTATGGGTGTCTGAGTGGCTGGGTGGGTGAGAGGGTGTGTGACTGCCTGCATGGATGAGTCAGTGGGTGAGTCAGTGGCCGTATGGGTTAGTGATACATGAATGAGGGGTTGTATGGATGACTGAGTACGTGTATGGCTGTGTCGGTGAGTGAATGTATATGTCAGTGGTATATGGATGAGCAAATGCATATGTGAATGGCAGTCACTAGTAGGTATTTATAGTTAGGACTTAGGGCCAGATGTAGGAAGGCAAATACCGGTCGGTAACAGCCGATTTTGGCCGTTACCGACCGGTATTTGCAGATGGAGATGTAGGGGCCTGAAAATGTGACAAATCGATATATTTACCGATTCTGTAAGTTTACCGATTCGGTAAAATACTGAATCGGTATATTTACCGAATCTGTAAATCTACATGTAGGTGGCACTGTAATCAGTGCCACAGGCTCTTACCGATTCGTTATTTACAACCAAATACTATTTGGTGGTAAATAACGAATTCCTGTGTACATGCATATCTGTGCATGTACACCTGTGCCATGTGGGCATGTATGTGTGCCACATGGCACACAAGCCAGAATCAGGGGTGCAACAGGGTGTCAAAGTGACACCCTGTCCCCCTTGCAAATTCGGTATTTTTAATACCGATTCGGTAATTACCGAATCCTGCAGATTCGGTAAAAAATAGCGAATTTTTAACTACATCTCATTTACCGAATCTAGAATACCGAATCGGTAAAATTCGGTATTCTAGTGTCGGTAAATGAGAATTACCTACATCTAGCCCTAAGTTTCCATAGGAAAAGCGTTTTTTGATTTGCCAATATCTTTGTTGCATTTTGACAAATCTTCGTGAAATTGCCAAAACTAAAGGCCCACTCACTTCAGCTGCTGTGTTGAAAGCTTAGGGGTGATTCGTCAAGCGGGGGCCAAGAAAAAGGGGGATCCCAAAACGTTTTTTCTCCATGTTAATTTCGATAGGAAACTGTTGACGCAGATACAGCCCAACTGCACAACGGAATGACATCAAATTTGGCAGAAAGGTAGCTCTTGGTCCAGAGTGCACTCTTTCTGTTAAATGGTGTAAATCATTTCAGTATTTCTTGGGAAATATAAACATTTCTCAGATATACAAATATGGCAGCGGATGATCCGCGAACCCTCCCGATCTCGAGCCTGTGATCTGATTGGCTGGCAAGTATTCCAACCAGGAAATGTTGGCAGCCATCTTGTGACTCAGTTGAATCGAGTCACAAGAAAAAAGGTCAAAAAAGGTTAAAAATCAAGAAAAGGGGGCAGGGTAGAAATACCCTGACCTCCTAGGCCTGCTCAGGGGGTCCCGCAGGGACCCCCAGAGCCCCCATATTTATTTTTTTTAAAACACATTTGGCGGGATTTGCGTTGGATCCATGAATCCGGCCAAAAGTGTAACCATGTCATGAGTGATGCACTATGTGACGTCATCAGCAATGCATTGTGGGGGCGCAAGTTATAGGTAGCTCAGCTAACTATAATGGCTGAATTTCACAGAGTTGCAAGGATTCTGCACGAACAGAGAACTATGTGCAGGATTATGGGACCTTGGTATATAGGGACTCAGTTTTCCTACCAACTTAGTACCCACAATCCCAGGACCTACTAGCCAAAGTGTCTCACTTGCTTGCCTACTCACTCACAGAGAAGCAAATGATAAGACATCCCAGTACACAACACTCCCAGATCTCTCCAGAATTGCGGTAACAAGACACACCCCTTTGCTCACACTATTTTACTCATTCACAATAAGTTCTGATGGAGTCACAAAATAGTTTAAAATATTTATTTATTCTAACATGCCCTAACATGCAATATACGTGCCACAACAAGCAGACAAATGCATAGTACAAATATAGTCAGCATAGCAGATAGTCCATAAATCATGTAGGGAAATAACATCAGAAAAAGACAGTGGAGCCTATCCTCCCTCCCCTTGCTAAGAAGCAGTATTATTGTATATTACAAGATCTCTGGGCTTTGCCAACAGAGACCATCACTTAGCCTATACATTGTAGATCTACATCATAGATGTTGTCTCATTCTTCTCCTTGGAAAGGTCCCTTTCCAATTGTGTCTCACCTAATTTGTGTACCCCACTACAAACCAAACTACGTTGTCCAAACAACAGCTGCATCAGTATGTTTTGTCTAAGAGCTAAGGTCTGGCTAGAGCAAAATTACAGGGGCATTGCTGTTCAAGCTTGCACATATTGCTCAGTCAAAATCCCAGGAACATGCAGAGTGTGAACACAGCGATGAGTTCTCATAAAAAAAAGTCATTGAAATATTGACATGTAGTAACGTGCGCAAAGCAGCAGGCAAGCTGCAACACTCTCATACTAAGTTAGTGAAAAACGACAATGTCCCCATGGACCATGTGACAATAGGTTTTGTACAAGGGAAATGTCAGCCTAACTATAACGTAACTGTAACCTGTGTTTTTTTCCGTGAATTTATATATATATATATATTTATATATATTGTTGACCATATACTTGCACAGTAATAACTTGCACAACACTATCTGGAAATACCTGGCTTTCAAATACATTATTCACAAAATCAATAATGTCCGTGGAAAATCATTAAATGTGGTTCTTTTATATCTCAAGAACTAAGAAGAAAAAAAAGAAAAGGTGCTCAAAATTAATTGAAACAAATATCAAGGCTGCAAATGTTCAACATAGCTTTCTCTGTAACATAATCCAGGCGATGCAAATCAAATCAAGTCATCTTTTTGGCAGCATTCATTAAGCAAACATTGTCAGCAAATCTGGATGAGGCAGATGTGAACCCTTAACAAGCATTGAGCATTGGTGAATTCATGTACCAGCTGCACAGATTCCATATACCTAAAAAAAGAGGGAAAACAAAAAATAAAGATATAAATCTCCTACAATAATATTACACTGTGTAGTAAAATACACCATAACAAAGCAAACTATAATACAATACACAGTGAAAATGTTAAGAGATTGGAAAGTTGATAGAAAAACGATATCTAAGGGTGTAATTAATCAACAGTGTACGACAGAATATATCACAGGTGCCTATGGAGTCATTCATTAGAAGCTTTTGTGGGCTTGATTGTTTTTTTGGTTGCAACTAGAGAAAATGGCACATTCACAAATAGACAAAAAAATAGATGTATGTGTCTCAGGTAAACATGACACTTACAAAATGTTCTTTATGTATGTTTCCCTATAATAAATTTTTTTTTTAAATCACACTTTGGAATTAAGAGTCAATGTATATCATTTCTACTAACAAAGTTGGAAACAAAATCTAAAACTTTTAGAAATATTTGTATGCTTAAGGAAGGAGGCAAGCAAATGTTTCACATCTGTTTAGTCCTCTCTTTTAAGGCAAATAAATGTAAACCTAACCATGCTCGAACAATGGAAAAATAGTATTTGGTAAGATTGTGCTTCTCCTGTAATCTGCTGACAACGTTTGATTGTCTTAAAGCACCCATAGGATGCTTTGAAAAGGTAACAGCCTTATTATTGCCTGTTATCTGGTGGAACGCTCTGACCAACATATGGGGTGCTACAGCAACTGCCTCACCTCTAGTTTCAGCACCCTTGGCTGTGTCATGTGTACGTAACATGAAGACAAAACAAGTGACATGCATGTGATATGTAAGCACCCTCACTTCATATCTCTCCTTCAGGTCTACATTGCCTCATCTAATCTGCCAGATTCACTGTTTGCCCCACTCCCATCGAAGCACCCTGCCTCAATCCTTCCTTAAAGTCCATGATGCACACCCCCTCCCTGAAGACCTCATGACTACCTCCTTCCGAGTGCCACCCTCCATTATCAGCTCCACAGCGCACCCCTCCACACTGTCACATTTCTTTCTTTTCAGACTTTACTTATATCAACTTCCCATTCCCACTTACACTTTTAGGTGCCTAGAGTCCACCTCACTTTTCAGGTCCCAGTAGTTCGCCCAGTGGTTATTTTGTAAAACAATAAGTGTCAGGGCCCTCGTCAAGGGACAGCCCCAGCTTGCAACACACTTTGCCACTGCCAGCACTGTCAATGACAGTACAAACACAGACACTAGCCATTTCACTACTACATGGGTGACAAATCAGACAGTTTGAGGCCTTCCAAGGCTATACGAATGGTTGGGAAGCAGGTATTGGTTGTTTTAATGTCCGTTTGATTAATTAAAAACTGTTGTGCTCATCTCTACATTACACAAACAGTGCCACCATATGGCGGACTGTCATAAGTGACAATTAGGGTCGGTGCCAAGCACCGAATACCACTGGCTCAAATTAAGCACTGCTCCTAAGCGAAAGATTATTAAACAATCGATGGATGTTCCTCAAAAGAAGCAAAAAATGATAAGG
Organism: Lissotriton helveticus; assembly: GCF_964261635.1. Taxonomy (NCBI): domain Eukaryota; kingdom Metazoa; phylum Chordata; class Amphibia; order Caudata; family Salamandridae; genus Lissotriton; species Lissotriton helveticus. Next base: position 643,388,251 of record NC_136068.1, read on the forward strand.
AAAAAGGTGTTAAGATGAAAACATTGAAAAGTTAGGGAGCTATTGTAGGTTTTCAGCAATGGTGTCAACTGCTGTGAAAATATGGTTCTCAATGCACTCTTCAATTTACTGCATTTATAAATGAAATTTAACGTAAAGGAGAGAACAGAATCTGCTCTCATCTGTGTACATTGCAGGATGGTTTATGTAGTGGTAGGACTGTAGTAAATTCTGCTTCAGGTATTTGAGATGTACTAGACAAGCATAGAGGATCTGTAGAATTTTCTCTCAACAGTCAATAAGACAATCAGGAAAATATTATGGTGATTTTTGTATGCTTGGAAGAAAAAAATTAAATTGCTGAATTATTTGGACTGAGTTACACATGGACAGATGATTCTAAAGAGTACTCCTCTGCAAGTACTACTCAAATCAATTTGGAAGGATGTATCTATTTAATATTAACAGAAGGTACAACTGTGTATTTTGACAAGCTAATGAAAAATGCAAACAAAAATATGACCTGCTCAAATTGTAGATCAGACCGTACGTCAACCTTGCAGATATAGAGAAATGAAAAAAACATGACATTGAAGCTACAACGATGCAAAGCTGATGGATCAAAAATAGAAACTGAAGTTACAAACTTCAAATCAGGACAACTTTCAGTTGGAAGAATGTATACAACACTATTTCATTAAGAACTTTGTATAATTTCAGGACACTACACTGTGCATTTAAAAAAATAGACTGATTGATAGAATGCAGCAACAGCAAGCTCAGTTTCAAACAAAAACTACCTTTCAAACTTCCTTTCAAATTTCCAATTCCATATCTCTTCTTTCTTCAACCAAAGTTTCAAGAAAGATTAGTATTTAAAGAGTGGCATTCGATGTTTTTTTTTACAGATGTTTTTTATGGATGATCGGTGTAGAAGACATGTTACGGCCTAACAGGGGTGATGTCTTTAAAGTGGACTCCAAAATTTGAATAGGCTTTACATGTATTTCGCCTAATGGACTATTTCAGAATCATATCATTTTATTTTAATATATTTCTTCATATTAGCTAGAATAATGTATTAAGTGTTTGTAGTGAGTGTGATGCATGGTGTCACATATTCCACTAATAAGAGTCCGAAAATAGATATTGGAGTCAAAAAGATTGATCATCATATCGGACTATAGTAGATGTATAAGTGAGAAAATATAATCTAGTTTATGCTAGTTGATATCACTGGATTATTGGTTGTAGCAATTACTGTGCAGATACCACTATATTGAATGGAACTTGCATGTAGAACAACTACAATAGTACTCTCTTGTCTCTTATCTTACTCTGGTCAGATTCGTTAAGAAATATCATCATTGTATTTAGCATCTACATTTTTCCACTTCCTCATCTACTATAGTCCGATAGTATGATCAATCTTGGTGACTGCAATATCTATTTTTTGACTCTTACTAGTGGATAACACTGTGTTATCTTAGTATAGATATGAAGACTATGAGCCGGTGATTATTGGCCAGTTTTGAGGGAGAGACTGTTACTGAAGTACTATAATATACCTTTGGATAGCTGTCCAGTGCTTTTCAACTTTTTCTATTTAGGCAAACCGAGAATTCCATATTTTTGGAGTCATAAACGCTTGCTATTCATCCTAATTAGACCTGAATTTAAGGACAACTTGATAGTTCTAATTTGATGTGAATCGATTGATAATTCTAAATAATCAGCTTTTATATATTGGCTTGTATAATTCACCACAAAATTAACACAAAATGTGGGAGACATTTGTAACTATTTTCTGATCTGTACTTAAGTATTATGATAGTAGTAGCCTTATTTACACTTTAATTAATGTATCTACTTAGGAGTAATTTCACTTCTTTACAACTTTACATGGCAGCATCCGTTTCATTATCACATGACAAATAGACATCGGGACAGTTGTCCGTCGTCTTTTACCCTGATATTAGGCTTATTTAAAATGGTGCACAGGCAACACACCAGAAAAGACTGCATACTCGCAGCAAAGGTTCAGTTTCAAAATCCAGGTAACTGCTTTTACCTCTAGTGAAACCGACTATTAGGGGCAGCCTCTCCTCTTTTTGTTGTCTTTATTCAATTTAGACAATCCAAGAATACTGCAATTCTTGCCTTATATATACCTGCAGTGCTTCCTAAATGAGCCCTAAATTTAACACCAATTTTGATTGCTTTAATTTTGAGATGAATCGATCGATAATTCTGATATATCTGCTCTTATATAATTTTGCTTGCATATGTCACCACAAATTTTACACAAAATGTAGGAGACGGTTGTAACTATTTTCTAATTCACATATACTTTATTATGAGTTTAGTGGCCTTACGTACACTTTAACTAACATACCTGTTTAGGCATACATTTTTCTTCTTTATAACTCTAATATGGCGGCATCCGTTTCACAATCACTTCACGAGTAGACTTCGGGACAGCTGTCTGCTGTGTTTTACCTTAATATCAGGCTTACCCAAAAGGGTGCATACTCAGCACGCCAGAACACACTGCACACTCACAGTGAAGTATCACTTCTGAAGCTCCAGGCAACTGTCGGGTTCATAAACCAGACTACGTTTAGCTCTAGTTATACTGTCTATTAGAGGAACCCTGTCCTCTTTTTATTGTCTTCTGGTAACATTGGATGTCAAACTTGGCATTGCACTCTCCCACTGATTGTGTATATAGAAATTGACCCGAACTCTGGATTTTGACTAGACCTTACTTTTTTACTTATGGGGGGAGTCATCATATAAAATGGTATATCATTGACTAACCATCGTATCACAATTTTAGATTACAGGGCTTCACCCGGAATTGGGCTTCATCAAAGTGACTGCATTCTTGAACTCTCACACCTTGAAACCAGAGGGTGAGTTTCCTTTCGTTTTTTTCCATTATTTTGGATTCACTCAGACAACTATGTTGTTGACATGTCAGTCATTAGACATTATTCGATAACTGATACCGTACTTTTGATCTTATTTTAGATAAATTCCCTGTGTAGACACCATATTTTTCAACAATTACCTCCACTGATCATCTATAAAATCCTGGACATTTACATTTATTGATACTTGATTTTCTACTTGATTTCGTGATATCCACTTACACAACCTTCCACTTCTGTTTTCGCTCCATTTACCTTTTATGCACCGTGGTATTCATTTTGGTATTTCTATCTTTCTGTAGTCCACTAATTTGTGTTTCCTCATTATGCTACTGTGCTCCTCTTGGCTTGGAGATGTATATAAGAAATTCACTGACTACACATATGTATAAAGGTTTTTCAACTTCATTAAAAAAAAAAAACACACTGCTCATCATGTTTGCCAGACAGGGTGCACACTGGTGTTGGTTATCAGTGCATTTTTTTATTTTTACAATGTAATTCATATTTGATTAGACAACTCTTGTTTGTTGCACTTTCTTCTTTTGACATTTGTAGCACAGATGAAATTGTGATAACAACAAAACACATGTTGGCCATGCTTAGGAATCACAATAAACAACTTGCTAAGAACAATATTAGAGAAATCACATTTGAAGACTACATCACTATAACTGTCATATATATGTTTGTCTTGTGTGCCAGATGAATGTATAAATATTACCTTTCGGCAATCCCGCTGTTTGGGACTTACTGGAGGTACCAGGAGGGCTTGTTGGTCCACAAGGACCTCCACAGCCAAGGGGACTTTATACCCCAAACAGTTGTGCGTCTGGAGGTGTGTTTGCAGAGTGGTGGTAAAAGAGGCAGGGCCTCTGGTGACATACAGTTTATTTTATTTTTCATTTATTTGGGAGGGAGCTACGTGGCCCCCCTTTCCTGTGCCAATTTTGGCCCCTCTTTCCTGTGCCAATTTTGGCCCCTGGACTTCATTCCCGGGGACAGGCCTATTTTCAATGGGGGAAGGGGGCTGCGTGCCCCCCCTCCCTGGGCCCATTTTGGCCCCGGGGACCCCATCTCCAGGCTCAACGTTTTAAAAAAAAACATTTTTTTGAAAACTTAAAGGAAGGGGGGCTGAGGGGTCTTCCTCACGAACTGATTTTGCCCTGTGGACTCCATTCCCCTGGGCCCGGACTCTTTTTTAAAATTGTTTTAAAAAATAAATAAATACGGGTAGGGGGCTGTGCGTCCCCCTCCCTGGCTGTTTTCGGCCTGGGGACCCCAACCCCCTGGGCCCGGCCTCATTTGTGGGTACCCTGGTCCCACCCAGGTTATCAACCATGTTGGGGACCACAGGGGGTGTCTCAAAGCCCCTGCGGTCCCTGCCAGCTCCCGGCCTCCGTTGGGAGCCGGCATTGCTTTTACAGAGAGGGAGCTGGTAATCATACAGCTCCCTCTCTGTAAAAGCAATTGTGCTCGATTTCAGCAATGCTCTCACTTGCTGAAAGCAAGCACAATTCGATATTGTTTGGCAGATGCAGAAAAGCTATGCCCCAAGGGGTGGGCACACCAGGGCATAGCAGGAGCCGGCCCTGGCCATTTATGGTTCTAGTAGAGGGGGCCACAAGGCCCCTGTTCTTCTTTTTTTTTTTTTAGATAGGGCCCATTTAAAAATACTTATTTAGGCCCCTAGAAGGTGGTGGTCCCCGGGGATCTGGGGGTCCCTGAGGCCCCGCATGTGAAAATTAAACTGCACTGGGGAGGTGGTGGTCCCTGTGGCAGGGAGGTCTTAAAGGCTCCCGTGTTTTATTGGCATCAGCCTCCCCACACTAATTTTAGAAATAGCCCTAGGGAGGTGGTGGTCCCCAGGGCTACAGGGAGGGCGAGCAGGCCCGCTGCATCATTTTAACATTTGCCCCGGTGAGTCGGGCCTGGGGGTACCATAAGGGCACTACTGCATAATTAAAAAACACTGCCCCAGGGATTTGGCCCACCCCGGGGCGTCATTAAAAAGACGCAAAGGAGCCCATGTACCTTTTCCTTTCAATTTTGCCACTAGAAGAACCGCGAATTCACTACAAAATTGAATAAACCACCCCACCATATCTGGGGGGGGGGGGGGTGGGGGGGGTCAGGGTATTCCTACCCTAAACCTCTTTTTTTATATTTTATGTGGGCTTCAAGCTGAGTCCCCAAATGGTTGCCAACACTTCCTGGTTGAAGTTTTGGCAGCCAAATAAATTTCAGTAAGATGCACGAGTCCACAGCAAGGAGCTGCACCCCCACATATCTATATTTTTTTTACTTAAATATCTCTAATACTACTGAACGATTTACATAAAATCACAAAAAGCACGTTTTCTGGACCAACATCTAGCTGTCTGCCAAATTTGGTGTAATTCCATTCAGCGATTTGGGTTGTAGTGCCTAGAGGAAAATTAATAGGGAGAACGCATTTTGGGACCTTCCTTTTCTCTCAGTCCCCGCTTGACGGATCACCCCAAAACTTTCAACACACAAGCTGAGCTGACTGTAGCAAAACCTTTCAGAGTTTTGTGAAGATTAGTCAAGCGGCTACCAGTGGTAGGTTATATATATATATATATTCACTGAAAAAACCATAGGTTATAGACCATATATAGTTAGGAATTAGCATTTACAAAACCTTGAAAATTCACTGCAAAAACCATAGGTTAGAGACCATATATAGTTAGCTGGACATTTTATTGACATAAAACCAATGAAATTCCATATATAGTTAGTTGCACTAACTATATATCGCGCACCCGCAATCCACTGCTGATGATGTCACATATTACATCATTCATGACATGGTCAGTGACATCACTGATGACATCACTGATGACATCTCAAATGACATCACTGATGACATCACTGATGACATCTCATTTGACATCAATGACCACATCACTGATTATATCATTCATGTGACAATACAATGCATCTCCTCACATTTTAATATAACCTCTGTTTCACCCAGTGTTAAAAAGAGTATAATTTTTGAAACCATTGACACACCAATACTAGTTACTACATACGCACTCACTGATTGCTACGTCTACACACACCTTCAGTCATTCACCCATACAATCATTCATACATACAATCACTCATCTTTACAACACTATCATATGCACTCATACACCTATACAGACACTCACAGTCTGCCACTCATCCATGGAGTTACTTACACACCTAGTCAGTCCTGTAAAGAATCAATGAGACTTCCATTTTCTTGTCTATACAGTTAAACATAGTGCACCTTACATTTTCAAACATGTACTAACACATACTTACTTTCTTATACAATCATTGATACAAGTACAGATTGATCTGCACAGAGTCACACACCTCCCAGCTAGCCACACACACACTCAGTCTCCCATTCAAATACTTGGGCAATCAATCAATAACCCATATAGTTACTCATATAGCTACTGATCAACACATGCAGCAGTTTACAGAACAACAGACATAATGATGCACAAATTAAGACAGTTTAGTCACTAACCCATGCACTCAGTGAGACACATTTAATCACTCACTCATACATTCAGTCATGCACCTACTAAATCCTTCGTCCAGACACTTATACATCCACTCATTCTTCAATATGTAAGACATATTTTAACTTTACAGAATTATACAGTCACTGGATGTAGTCATCAGTGATGTCATTTGAGATGTCATCAGTGATGTCATCAGTGATGTCATTTGAGATGTCATCAGTGATGTCATCAGTGATGTCACTGACCATGTCATGAATGATGTAATATGTGACATCATCAGCAGTGGATTGCGGGTGCGCGATATATAGTTAGTGCAACTAACTATATATGGAATTTCATTGGTTTTATGTCAATAAAATGTCCAGCTAACTATATATGGTCTCTAACCTATGGTTTTTGAGGTGAATTTTCAAGGTTTTGTAAATGCTAATTCCTAACTATATATGGTCTATAACCTATGGTTTTTTCAGTGAATTTTCAAGGTTTTGTAAATGCTAATTCCTAACTATATATGGTCTATAACCTATGGTTTTTTCAGTGAATTTTAATGGTTTTTTAATAGCAAATATCATAAGCTGTCGAATGTCAAGTACGTGGTAAGTAAAAACATTTTCGTGTTTATGCACACTGATCTGCTTTGAATGCTGCCCCCCACCCCTCATTTCTATTAGGAGTACTCTCTCTTTGCAGATAGTGAAGGGTAGTTAACGCAGCCCTTTGCCCCCTTTGTAATCCGTCGTGCCTGCTTCTCTCTCCATTTGATTGATTGTTCTCTTTGGTTCATTCTCTATTTACAAACAAGCACAGAGTCGCAATACTCTGTTTAGTCTTTGCAGATAGCGAAAAAACGTGTAAAAAAACAAAAGGAATCGAGCAAAATCAGTAGGCCACTAATGGGATCTCTTTTTGACCTCGCTAAAATAGAAACATTAGGAACAACCTGTTGAAAATAGCAATGCGTATGTACATAAGCGGCGTTCATTTGTGTTCACAGTACCCCTTGTTGATTGTTTGAATGGAGCATTGAATTGTTCGAAGTTGGTTCTCTTAAGGATCTTCTCTGCCTGCAAACGAGGAAGAATAGGAATATTCTCTCTCCCTTTGCAGATAGTGAAGGGTAGGTAACGCAAGCCTTTAACACGTCGTACCTATTTCATTCCTCATTGATTGATTGATTGTCCGAACATTGACTGTTTGGGAATTAGTTCTTTTTGGAGATATTCCCTGTTTGCAAATAAACGTAGGAAAATCTTTGCAAGTAGTGAAAGGGTACGTAATGCGGACCTTTCTCCCCCGTTGTAATCTGTCATGCCTATCTACTCCCCACTGATTGATGCACCTGTTTCACCCGGACCATTTACTAGACATACGTCATCTGGCCCGACCAGAGAGCACCCCTAGTGAAAAGGACATATGCAATAATAACGAAGTGATCACTGTATCTTGTTAACAGAAACTTTAGCATGAAACAACCTGGAAAGAAAAGAATAGGAAAACGAAAATCAGTAGGCCACTGATGAACATGAACTTTTATTAAACAACGAACAAAGAAACGATAACATAACGTAATGATAAAACCTATTAATGTCCTAGAAACAAGAAAACGTTAAAATATGCCAGTGGTGAGAGACCAGAAAAACAGTAAGAGAAACCAAATCACCCCTCGCTGTCCCACCGCCTGCCACGCCAAAAAAATCGATAGACTAGGGAAAATGCAAGTCAGTAGAACATCCGCCCCCACTCTGGAAACTTCCAAGGTGGGGCAGGGTTCCGGCTACGCCCAGCCGGGAGCAGCCCATATAAGGCAGGTCCTGCTGCCACGCCTCGGCCAGGAGATCCTAACGTAGGGTGTAGCCGGAGGAGAGGCCGAGACCAGCGGGACCCGGCCAGGGGATTGCCTTTACAACGCTGAACAGTTGCAGGGGGGGGGAATGTCTCCTCGACCCTCCCCTCTCTCTCCCAGTCCGGCCGCGGTGGCCCTTGAGAGTTGCAGGTAGTACCGCCACATGCTCTTCCGGTCCGGCCACCAACGGTCGGGGGGCCGAGGCCGACGGGATCCGGCTGCAGCCGATAAACCAAGAAACCCGTTCATGGGGCCAGAGCCAGGGGCGTCCGGCCGACATCTACCGGAAGCCCGGCCCGAAGACGGACGGGACACTTCTTCTTTCTTGTATAATTGCTGCAACAACCCTGGGGGGGGATGTCTTGCACATGCCTCCGACCCCCCCCCTCGTCCTCATCGCCTGGTCCGGCCATAACAAATCTCAAGCGAGACGCCGTGGGGTGCACTGGGAGGGAGAGACGGTGCGAACAGGCCTCTCCCGCCTCCCCAGTGGAGGCTTCCCAGCTGCACGCTCAGCGCTCCAGGCGCCCGGAAAAGAGTTCTTCCACTGTGGCCATGCTGCAACGTCTCGCCCGGCAGGGTGGAGCCCGTCCGCTCATTTGACCCCGCGATCGCCAGTAGCTACCCAACTCTCAAAATGGCGGTCGACCTGGCAAGAGCGGGCCCAGCATAAAGAAATGGCCCGGTCACTGGTTGACTCCACCACCGTAGTCCTCCACGACCTTGAAGATTCTAGAGGAGCCGCGGGAGTCTCCGACCCCCGATGGGGAATGACTGCCATGATCACCCGTGGAGTGACGAAACTGTATCCGCGGGACGTCGGCGCCAGCCTCACTTTGAATTACTAGAATCCTGCAGACCTCACTTCCGGTGAAAGCACAGTGTGACCCGGTAGGAAAAATTGTTGCACCCCCTCCCCTTTTTGACTGATAGTTCAAACCACCGATCCTTTCCTTTGCCCTTTTAACGGAACTTTGGACTGCCTCCCCCTCTTTTACATTTTCTAGAGAAAACAAAACATTAACCACTACATTAGCATAGCAGTTGACACCAGAACTGTTTTCAAATTGAAAACCAACAACATCTTCAACAGAATCCTTTTTGTTTCTGCTGTGACCCTGCTACAGCACAGGCATTGTCCCCAGCAGTAATTCTGCAATGCCGGTAAGAATAGCTGTGGTGCCTACTGGACTCACTCACCCCCGCGGCGCCCCACGCCGTTATTTGCTGGGCGGCAACTTGCTAGACATCACTTTCGTGCCATCTAGATTTCAGCGCGTTCTGCTGCCTTGGAACTATTCGCACAACAGACCGCTACTGACAAGAATATTTCATTATTGGTGCTGTCAATTTCAATAAATCTATTGGATAATTCAAAAGAAATTGCCACGGTCTCTTCGTTGTTTAAATGTTTTTACTGTTTTTGTTTTGTTGTATATATTTATATGTTATTAAAGTTTTATATTCCTACTACTTTGTTGGAGTGCTATATATTTTTAATGTGACACATAATTGTAAAAACTTTGATGTACAAAGAGTCATTCCTGGAATCTTCCGCTTCAGGCTCGGTCCCCTCCCCAATCACAATACAGGATAGTTTTCAGATAGTAGGAACACGTGTGGTGTGACGGATCTCATCGGGTGTGGGCCTTGATCTACTATAACTCCTTTGAAGAGGGGTGATTCTTTACAGCTGGGGCCATAAACTACATCTGCAGGGCTAGCTGATAGCCTGGACAATCGGACACAGAGGAAGAGGAGTGTCAGAGGGTGCGGTAGTGAATAGGGCGAAAGGGAGGTGTCGGGCGGGCACAGAGTGTGATTCTCAGGGAAGAGCAGCGCAGATGGGGGGAGGTTTATTGCCCATGCATAAGACAGAGAGCGGGGGTGACCAGTGCCTGGGGAAGATGCTTGCGAGGGTGAGGAGCCATGCTACGAATCGACAGCGTGCAGAGAGTGGGTCTGGTCAAGACATCTAAAATGGCTGCCGTGCACGACAAAAGTGTGGCATTTCAAAAAAGGCAAGATGGCGCAGACAATGTTTTTCAACACTTCCTCATTTCCTTCGAATCGAACGTTAACAGACGTTGGGGCATATTACCAAAGTTAAGCGATATTTATCGCTAACGATGCTTACCAACGAATTTTTTACCACTAAGCATCGTCAGAAATTATCGAAGGTAAACCTTGCTATTATCAAGGATTATCACAAATGCGATAATAAACGGCCGCAATGCATGAATATCGCTAAAAACTCAGCGATATTCATACATTACCGAGCTAATGCTCTTAGCCATGTTATCCACCTCCCATTGGATAACATGGCTAAGAACTGCTCAGGGCAGGTGTTATTTTTTGGAGATATTCGCGCTTAGCGCGAATATCTCGAAAAGTTGGTAATAGGAGATAGATATCTTGCATGTTGTAATGCAAGTTATTGTGGTATATGGAACTCATACCATAATCTCTCAGGAAAGCAGAAACTGATCCTTTTGGGACCGCCTAAAAAGGCCTAGGGGGTGAGGAGTACTCTACTTTGCCCCCTTTTCACGTTCCGAACTATTTTATTTTACTCTCTTCTGTAATTACACAAAATAGCAGCGATAAGATGCATCGGAGACACACAGTGAGAGAAAGGAGGCCGGAGATGAAGAAGAGATGTCAAATACACATTGGAGATAATATAGTGGCAGAAGGGAAGTAAATATGAGTAAACTTACCATGTAACATAAAAATGTTGCACTCTATACTATAAGTCTCATTTTATACTACAATCACTTCGCTACAACCTCATAAATTAAAAATAAAAATGAATAATGTCTCAAACAATTTTTGATTTCTAAATATAAATTTATTCTTCAGAATTTTCTAAATTTGAAAGAACTAGTAACATGTCCTCATCAGCAATGTCCTCATGAAAAGTCTGCAATAATGATTCTTGTAACTCTATGGTCTCCAAACACTCGATAAATTCACCATCAAGAGATTGATCAAAAAAATCATTCAAGTCATCTCCTACTTCTGACAATATTTCATTATTGGTGCTGTCAATTTCAATCAATGTAGTGGAATCATTCAAGTCATCTCCTCGTGACAATATTTCATTATTGGTGCTCTCAATTTCAATCAATGTAGTGGAATCATTCAAGTCATCTCCTCCTTGTGACAATATTTCATTATTGGTGCTGTCCATTTCAATCAATCTAATGGAATCATACAAGTCATCTCCTCCTTGTGACAATATTTCATTATTGCTGCTCTCAATTTCAATCAACGTAGTGGAATCATTCAAGTCATCTCCTTGTGACAATATTTCATTCTTGGTGTTGTCCATTTCAATCAATCTAATGGAATCATACAAGTCATGTCCTCCTTGTGACAATATTTCATTATTGGTGCTCTCAATTTCTATCAATGTAGTGGACAATTCAAAAGAAATTGCCACGGTCTCTTCATTGTGAGCCATTTTATTTTGAAATTGCTTGCTGTAAATTGCAGAAAAAAATAATCACTTTCATTTATCGTTTTTAGTAATACATAATATAAAGCTAACTTTATCAAGTATTTAGTATAACAGAAGGACTGCAAATAAATAACACAAAACATTTTTCAAATTATCTTCAAGTGTACAACATAGTTCCCCTTACAAATTAACAACTCACCTTTTTAAAAGTAGGAGAGGTGTTAGTACTGTGTAAATCAAACACCAGAAATTCACCACCAAAAATTCCTCACAAATGTACCTCAGACAGTAGTATCACAAAATGGCTGTGGTTTCCTCTCATTTGACATATATACATAACCAATTAACTTTCATCACACACAAATACAAAACCAAAGTAACATTTTAATTGGTTCTAAATTTCAACACTTTCAAATGTGTTTTCCCCATGCAATTTTCCATAGGACATTTACATATGTCTACAGCCTGAATGGCTGAACGGAATTACACCAAACTTGGCAAAATGGTACATCAAACCTAAGAGGTCAGGAAGGATCTACTATGCCCCCTTATGGTCATTTCCCCCTTCACTTTGGCCTCCTCTTGTCTCTCAATCCTACCGAGAGACAAGATGGCGGCCGCTACGGACTGTTTGGAATGTTGACAGATGCCGGAGAACCAATCAGCTTCGCAAAGCTCCGTAACGCGAAAAGTACGCGAAGCGGAGCGCTGTTACAGATATATATCTTTTTTTGAACGTTAATTTCTCAAAATCCACTGGAGCACACATATTGAGACCTAGCAAAGGCACATCGGTCTACCAGTCCCTAATATTTTGCCAAGTTTCGTGCAAATCCATTCAGCCGTTCGATTATTATTATTATATTTTTTTTTGCCCCGCGGGGCCCTTTTAAAACCTCCACATCAAACCTAGGGGGTCAGCGAGGATCTACTATGCCCCCTTATGGTTATTTCCCCCTTTGTTTTGGCCTCCTCTTGTCTCTCGATCCTACCGAGAGACAAGATGGCGGCCGCTACGGACTTTTTGGAATGTTGACAGACGCCAGAGAACCAATCAGCTTCGCTTCACAAAGCTCCGTTGCGCGAAAAGTACGCGTCCTGGGACGCTGCCCGGTCCGCTGTTACAGATATATATCTTTTTTTAAACGTTAATTTCTCAAAATCCACTGGAGCACATATATTGAGACCTACAAAAGGCACATCGGGCTACCAGTCCCTACAATTTTGCCAAGTTTCGTGCAAATCCATTCAGCCGTTCGGGCTAAAAGTGAGGCCAACCGCCCTATGGAAAACTCAATGTTAAAAACACGTTTTGGGACCCCCCTTTTTTCTCGGCCCCCCCTTGACGAACCCCCCCCAAATTTTCAGGGGCTGCTCAGAAACAAAATGTTCCATTTTCCTGAAAATTTCAGCCAATTCCGTCCACAAACGCCAAAGTTATTAGACATAGAATTTTCAAAAATCCCATAGAGAAAAAATCCTAACTATATATACCTACTGGCGACCGCCAGTAGGTAATATATATATATATATATATATATTCACTGAAAAAACCATGGGTTTCAGGAGTTATATAGTTAGGAATTAGTTTTTAAAAAACCTTTGAAATTCACTCAAAAAACTATAAGTTTTAGTGGTGTTATAGTTAGCTGGACATTTTACTCATACAAAACCAATGAAATTGCTCCTATATAGTTAGTTGAACTAACTATATTTCGCGCACCCGCAATCCACTGCTGATGATGTCACATATTAGATCATTCATGACATGGTCAGTGACATCACTGATGACATCTCAAATGACATCACTGATGACATCATCCAGTGAATGTGGTTTGCTTCGTTATTTAAATATGCATTATATATATATAGCAATTTACATTGAAGAATGAGTGGATATATATAAATAAATATTTGGATGGAGGAGTTAGTAGCAGTGTAATTGACTGTTTACTTGACCAATTTATAATGTCTCACTAAATATAGTGGATAGTGACTAAACTGTGTGAATATCTGTATCACTTTGTCAGTTGTGTAAACTGATTCTACAGTTGGTTACTAGCTATGTGAAAGTCTATATTAGTTATTGATTAGTTAACTGAGTATTTGTATGGGAGTGTGAAAGTGTGTGTGGTTCGGTGGGGGGTGAGTGAATATATATATATATATATATATATGTATTGTGAATGATGGCAAGGCAGACTGACTGTTAGAACATTTCAAATGGATCGTAATGTGTTAGCTTTTTTTTATTCTCAATGCATATTCTGTTTTAAATTATAGTGATATTTTATCAGACATAAAACAATACAATGGTGATGAAATGCCTGGACTGGGTGGAGTTTAAGACAGCCGATCTAAATCCTTATATGTCCTCATGCAAGAGACATATGGCTCCCTGACTGGCCTGCAAATCCAAGCTCCATATCCTATTTCTCTGTTGGAACAAATTATACTGCAAACACATGATGAAAGAAGAGCCAATTAGCCTGTTCTCAGACTCCTTTTCAATCCCTAAGTAAGGCATGTGCATGGCCCAAGAAGAGTGACAGATGACTCCCCTGAGATCTACATGAATTCAAAAGCAAGTAAAGTGTGATTTTAGCAGTGATTGAGTTCTCCATTGAACAAGAGTGTATTACACACACAGTCCAAGCAACTACGAAGTGTCTGTCAAGAGCAAGCATGCTGTCCATGGAGAGCCTTCCTCCTCTACTTTGGCCTCAAAATTTTACCAATTCCTTCATTGTGGCTGTAAACATCACAGAGCTGGTACAGGGCAAGAAGCTATAGAACATTGGTCGGGTCCTGGTGACGATGGCACTGAATAATATTGCCTTTTTGTTTTTCTCTCTGGTGGATGCTGCGATGTATTTTCTTTGGCAGAGCCTCTACTATGCCACAAACAGCTTCCGGTTATTCATGGGTTTTTTTTGCCTTGTTCACCGCTGTTTCTTCTTGGCTCTCTGGTTGTCTCTGTGTTTTCTACTGCGTGAAGATCCTCCCTCTTAACTATGCTATGCTATCTTGGTTAAGAATGAGACTTTCTATTACAACATACTCAATGAGTGGGCAGGCTGACTCGTTACACTCCCTTGTGGTGTGGCACTAGACTTTGCGAAGTTGCCACCCTGTCAGGGTACCGGCAAAGGGACCTCATCGGGGTATCCTTGTTGGGTGTTTCTGGAGCGGTACCCATATCCGATCCTTTCAAGACTTACAGGCTAGGCATTCCCTTCATCCCTCTCAATTCTTTCGCTACTTACAGCTGCGCCACGCCCTTCACTTCCACATTCCAGATGGCACATCTCTGCCCAAATATATCCCGCCTGAGGTGCAAGTCCTAACCGGGGATCTGGGGAGGGGCGGAGTCGCTCGGATCTACCACTCACTCGTCAACAATGCCCCCAACTCCCTTTCCCTGCTCCAAGAAAAGTGGGAGGGCTGGCTTGGGGTTCTAGAGGATGAGGACTGGAGAGACGCCCTGATGGCCCTTAGGACGATTGCAGTATCAGCAAGACAGCCCCTGGTCCAAGTCTATTTTTTGCACGCCGTCTACCTTACACCTCAGCGTCTCCAAACGCGCTGGGCTTCGGCCCAATGTTTACTGCCCCCGCTGCTCCCACCCCTGGCGCTGACTTTTATCATATGGTGTGGTTCTGCAATGCAATTCAGGGTTATTAGGAATTGTTAACACAAGGCCAGACAGGGGTCCTGGGCTGGGAGGTGCCCCTGGATCCCATACGTGTTCTGCTGGGCGTCACCGACGGTCTGGACGGTTCCAGGGCTGAGAAGCTCTTGCTCAATACTGTGTTGGTGGTTGCCAAGAGGGACATCGCTGCTCACTAGCTGGACACCGCCCCTCCCACTCTAAGGTGCCCTGAGAAATTCCATCGCATGTGGGGGAAATGGGTTGGGGTACTCGACGAATGAGATGATGTGGTGCGCTCTCCAGGTGCACGTGGAGATGCTATTCTGGATTTCTTTCAGTGATCTTGATGTCATTGTGATGTGGTTGTCCCCTATCCTGCTCATGTACTATGCAGCTCTGAATGGTGCAGTTTGTTGTCGAATTCAAATTCAAAACCCAATAAAATTGATTGTCAAAAAAGAATGAGACTTTCTAGTTCGGTGTACGTGATGCTCTTTGTATCAACAATGGGCCCCTTGGTCCTCTGTCTGCCTGCATACTGGAGCCATCTGCAGCCGTACCTGAAAATATAAATACCAATGGGACAGGGGCTAATGGGGTGCAATCAGTTTGGTGTTTTTCATACTCTGTGGCTATATGTATCCTTGGGTTCTGCCTTCCTTTCCCCTTTGGTGTCCTCTCAATTATACTGATTCTTGTGTTTCTGTACAGGCATGCACATCACATGAGCCAAAACACATGCCACGTCAGTCAACCTCAACTGGAGGCTCTGTCCAGAGCTGTCAAGACTAGGAGCAGCCTTCTCCACCTATATGTCTTGTCCTACTTGCTTAACATCTTCGTGATATTAAATGTTTTTTCAAATAAAAGCTCCTGTTATATAGTGCTATACCCGCTGGTCCTGGTCACATTTTATGTCATAAGCGTTTAGGTGAAATAAAGTGTAATGTGCCTACATTTAAATAATGGGGTCTATTTTGCATTTTTTCTAGTTATGGTGATACATACACAGTGGCATCTAACCATACAACACTTTTCCAAGAGCAGCTCTCTCTTCTGGTCAAGTCGACAATACTTGGGTAGTGGAATTACATTTTTACCACAACTCCATAGGTATTACCAAGCAAAATGTTGTTGGATGAAACCTTCTCCAGTCTAAGAATGAATCTCATCATTTGGTTGTGGTTAACTCCTCAAGAACCGGGGAACTCCTCAATCCCCAAAGCAAAGATTTTCTAAAGAAGTTTTTACATTCTGTTTCCTTTTTAATGTTCATTAACTTTAAGACGTTCTTGTTGGCATTAATTAAACTACTGCAATAGTATCTCAGTTGGTTTGCTCTACATGCAATAATCAGGGGTGTACATTTGTCATTGGGTAATTCAGTGCAATAGCCAAGCACAAAAGTAGCTCCAAAAGGAATCTTAATTCTCAGCCTAGTTCCTGGTTTCAGCTACATGAGACATGGGAACTGAGGCCATTGTATCGACCTGTCCATGTCAGTCGTGGTGGCACAGTCTGGAGATGCTTGCTTGCTTCTCGGCATAACAAGTGGCAGTCTCAGGAAGATGCATTAATTGCTGAATACAGATATATCATGAAGTCCGGGGCACGACATAGGGAAACAGTTGAGCAACAAATGCATAATGCAGGCTCACAGCCCTCACACTGTGAACTGTGTCTCTTGTAACAACAGCAGCAGGGTAACGCATGAGCTTCAGGAGTGCCTCTTGAGAGAGAAAAATCGCCTTTGATTGGCAAAAATTGCAGCCTCCTATTATTGTCTAGCTTGGTGCTCACAACTTTCTAACTAAAGCTCTTGCTTAAGAGGACAGGTTCCCCTCGCGCGGTCAGTCCACCTTCGGAGGCTTTCAGTGTCAGTAGCACAGAGTTTCTTCCTCAGTCCTTAGGTTATTATCCTTACTATTAGGACGAAGACAGGATCCTATATCTAGGCCCCTCCTTCTTCTACAATGGTGTGCAGATCTCCAAAACTAATAAAGTGAATACTGGATACTGCAGACGCGGGCACATATTTAAAACTGCACACAGTCGGCCTCTTTCAACTGAGCAGCAAAATTCAAAGTACACCCCAAAACTTTAGGGAAACCAATTAGCTTGAAAGATCATTTTCTTGAACTGTCCCATCCTTATTGCAACTGGTTTCAGGTGAACTGTCTCCCTGATGTTGTTTTATTTCAAATCAGTCAGTCCTTCCATCTCAGCACAAATAACAGGGTGAGGTGTGTGTGTAAGAGGGGTGTAGGCTGGCATTGCAAAATGATAATTTCTTTGTGTACGTGTATTCAATCTAGTGTACAGACTGGACTGTTGGATCTGGTTTTCTGGGTCAATAAACAACAAAAGGCATGTCCTTTTTATTTTCTAGATTGAATATTTGAAGCCAGACAGTTGCATTTGGCTGCACAAAACACTCTAGGAGGAGGGAGTACTTGAGAATAGCAGCACAGAGGGAAAATGCGGGGAGATAAAAGACACCACTCTCGGACCACTACCAGCCCTTTGGAGGAGCTAATAAACCTAGGAATTCCAATACTTCGAGGGGTAGGTAACAATGATTCACTACTTCTCCCCTTCAGAGACGCTCATACAAACTACATATTTAATGAGTGGCTTTAGCAGGGGCAGTCGATAGTCTTCCCACTGGAATGCAAACCTAAATGGTTCATAGCTCACTATTGGAATCAGCAGTCACACAATATTAGTCGTACTGTAGCCTTGGTATGGGGACAGTGACCACCCATATCAATAATGCCCCTTTGGATGGACATCAAATACCCAATAGAGTCAAGCACTCTTCTCAAGCAACATGCCACTAGCAGGGGCGTAACAAACACCCCTGCAACGCCGGGGGCCCAAAACAATTCAGGGGCCCCTCAACCCTTCAAGGCGGCCCCATTTAGCCCAATACCAATGTATATCTTTAAGATATATGAAACTATGGGGCCCTTCTCACTCTGCAGGAGGGGCCCATCATTTTGCAGTACACCACTGGGTAGAGATCATGCCAAGAAACGTATCGCACAACTAACTCTCCTTCACAAGAAAATGTACTGAGTCGGCAAGAACGTCTGCAAGAACGTACCAATAGAGCAGATTATCACACAGACCCAGCAATTGTAACTCGCTTTCGTAGGTTAGTTTTAATTTGATAGAACATAATAGTTAATACAGGCATGCTTCAGTTAACTTAACCTTGCCACACAAGGCTGCATTGACGATCATTCATGAAATGCTTTACAAAAGTGCATATTTATTTTAGGTGTACAAGCATTTCACGTGCAGGTGTCTTTCTTTAGTTCAGAAAATCAACAAAAATACAACTTCAGCATGGTCTCGGTTTTAAACAAATTTATAATAATTTCTCTTTTATCCAGAGGGAAAAGGATGTGCCTCTATTACAAGCCGTAGGGCACTTAGCCGAGCTCTGCTGGTAGTTGAACAATCTATTGTAGTCCTGTGTTTCATAATATATGACTTCATCTCCCTAATTAAATTAGAAGAGCTTTTACCAATAAGATGCTTTAGGAAGTTAGGAGTTTCAACCAGTGTTGTGCCAACTGATAGCTGTATGGGTTGTAATGAACTGAACATTTTTAATGCAACCCTTTTGTGTAATGTTATGCTATCGATGAGTGTGCCTTCTGTTTCTGAACATTATACAAGATGTGCTTTTTGGGGAACAGCCACATTTTTGTGCATTTTACTTTTAGCTAAAACACAATGAGGAGTGATCTTTTATTTGGCGTTTGGAGACAGACCTTAGGTCAGCTTGCTTTACTAATTCACTTGACTTATGAACTACCCACTTTTACTTTCTGTAATGATACGACAGTTTTGAATGAATCCACAAAGTTATTAACTTTAAAATCTTGTCTTGTGCAGGTTTTATTAATAGCCTTGGACTATGTTTAAGAGAGACTCAGCCAGTTCCATCCCTGCCTGACGACCTTTTAATTTCTACATTAAAGCTTCACATTGATGAGGCAGACATACATTTAAGACTGAGCAATTTGACAATCAACTAGAGAGATAGGAGACATCAGTAACCCCCCCTGTCTATTTTGGCATCCACAGATTCATGGGAGTACACCTGAACAGCTTGGAAAATTGTCGAGGAGGTGGGGGACAGAACTGTACAACAGCCCTTAAAAATCAGATACTTTTTGTGTCTTTTGGGTCTGCCGACAAATACAACTGCCAATTGTGAGCCCTGGAACATTTGAGTACATGTGGATTCAATGGGTGCAAGAATTAGCAGAGAAAAAAGTGAAAAGGTGACTGGGGCAGTGTACATTCACCTTCATAAGGATACATGAGCAAGTGAGAATCGGGCAGCAATTTGGTCTACAAACATAAAATAGAGAAGTTGTACTAGTTGGATCCTATTTATGAGGCATAGGTCCCAAGGAACAACAATAGCTTGCACATCTGAGGCAACAGCCTGGTAGCCTGCTTTGTGTGATTGAAGATTGTGCAAAGATGGTTCTGGATCAATGGGGCTGGGACATAGCATGACCAACGGCCATGTCCTGCATCTAACATTTGTTGCACATTGTTTAGGAGACTCAATCCTGGTGCCTCAGAACCGGTTGCTACTAGAAACAGCTGTACATAATGGAAAGTCAAGTGTAGAGGGTTCTGGGGCTTTTGGGTTTATTACAAGGCATGTTCTCAAACTTGCTTCTAGGGCCCCCTTGTTTTCCAATGTCACTGTGCGGTGTTGTGTGAGTTAGAAATGATGGAACGCTTTTTGCTCCTTATAGACTCCACAAACCTGTGACGTGAGCGTTAAAGTGTCGTGAAGTGAATGCAGGTTTAGAATGTTGAGTTCATATTTACACACTGATGAATAAAGACTGGTTAAACTACCCTCCGTGTGTGGCATAGTTATTAGCAAGTACCTGGGCTGGGGAGGATGCTAAAACTTGCAAGGAGATAGGGGATGAGTATCCTATAGATCAACAGTGCTCTCCCAGATTTGTGCTGTGTTCCAGAAAACTGCTTGTGTGTGTCACATGTGCCTCAGTCGAAGTGCAGAACAGAACTGACGTTGGTGTATTTGAAGTCAAAGCACAATTACAGCCAGTGTGAAGCATTTGATGACAACTGAAGCTTCAGTGAGAAGTCTACATATCTGTGACTGAAAACTAGATGAGAAGGCTGCAATTCGAGGTACTGCGATCCTATGCAACTTAATGTAAAACATCATACAGAATCACAATGCTAAGGGCAGATACAGCCAGGTTTTAAAAGCACAGCATTCAGTAACAGCGAGGTGCAAGTCTAAACTGTGCTCAGATGCGCTGCAGGGCAGACATCAACCGGGTGTCAAACAATACGAAGAGATACTTAAATATAAAGCCGTTAAAATACAAAGATTGTTTGCTTACCGAAACCAAACAAAGAGGGTCATCCTACTACCATGCTGGGTGGAGTGGCCCCAGAAGAAGCGTCAGTGTTGTGCTTAAGGAGCCATCCATACCTAAAATGGTGCATCTCAAATACTGCCATGTTGGGCTTAGCACAACTCCTTAGGTCTCCGAAGATTGAAAGCCGAGAGTGGTACTCGCAACAGTGAAAGATTGTGCTTCATTGAAGAACAAAATGAGACCACGTTTCCTGTGATTCTTAAAGATGATCCAGAGGCCAACATGTCTCAAGGCCTCAGAGATGGTTTGCATAAACAAGATCACTAAGCAGCATTGGAGAGAGCCTTACTCTCCACGTCAGTAAGTTCAAACAATGGTTACAATGCTGCTGCCTTCCTGAAACCACCATCATCATTCAATATCACCAAAAAGCTAAAAGTTGGTGATCAATGGACTGCTTGGATAGAGACATTTGAAAATGTCATTGATGCATTTGCAGAATTTGATGATAAGCAGATTATCAAATATCTTAAGAATCTTGCTGGTGAAGATGCAAAAGAAGTCATCATGAAAATGCCACAAATTGACAAAATTACATAGAATCAGATTAAAGCTGCTTTGAATCTTAAATTTAATCATCCAGTATCAAAAGTGTATTACAAAAGGTATATTTTCAGTCAATAACGACAGAAAATTGGTGAAATCATCGATTAATTTGTTGAGAGACGTGATATGCTTATCAAACACTGTAAGTTAATGATTTTAATGATGAGGAAGCGATTAGTCTCAGAGTTATCAATGGATACGTGTGAGAATCTGTTGTTGTTTTTCAATTTTAACCACAGAATCACACTACTTAAGAATGTGTCTGTAGGCCTAGGCCTGTCCTTAACTTACGAGAGGTTTTGGACTTGGCCCGGATCAGGAGGGATGCATCAAGCGAGCCCTGCATAGTGACAGTTGAACTACTGTCCTTGTCCAGGTTTCACGTGTGTAGCACATGGGTGGCACCATGTGTTTTGTAGTGATTATAGTCTGACTAGGCCTTTTTACCTCTGTTTTGTGAGTGGAGCCAAGATACAGTGCACTCGAGTGAGTGTGTGTTTGCTAGTGAAGTGGTGTGCAGTACATGAGTGTGTTGGTCTAGGCCCCTTTTTGGCAGGTTCATCCCTAAACTCTTTGCATTCTCCTAGACTTTTTCTGTGACCTGGTGTTGGTGATTAGAGGACTCTGGGCACTTTAGCACTGTGGTCCAGTGTAAAGTGTGTGTGCTCTCTGTGTTACATTGGTGAGATTGGCCTGCCCTCCCATAGGAATGCATTGGGGATTCACTGATCAGTGTGTGTCAGTGGTAATTCATGGTATAGGAGGAGCAGAGTGGGCGAGTTTAGTATGTATGAAATTGTAAGAATAAATGCTGCGCAATGGTGTGCACATATTTATTATGACTATTTGAAAAAAAAATCCACTTTTAGAAGTTGGCATTCCTGTGTGCTATTTGTCTGCCTGCCTGATGTGAATTGCATGTCTGGCTTGTGAGTGACAGGGGCTGGGAGGTGTGTGAGGCACCAGGAGGGGCAGGGTGAGTCAGCACTAGGCTGAATGGGACATCTGTGCTGGGAGTAGTGGGAGGAGTAATCCCCTGACCCTGAATAGGACTGTGCCCAGCCTGGACAATGCTGGATCCGCCCTTGTGGTGTGTCTGATTACCCATCCTCCACCTGACAATGGGGTAGAGGAGCTTGGAAAACAAAGTGCCTCAAATCCCCCCTAAACCAGTTGCATCTGGTTACCCCATGCCCTGTACTGCAGACAAAAGAATCCTGGGTATAAGTATAGGGGCTGTGACCCCCATGAAGTTGTGCTATGCTGGAGGTCTGTACCTGACTTGGGGGCGTGCTACTACTGGGGCCCAGGAGGAAGCACCATGGGGGCTTATCTCCCTGCTGGAGGGCCCTGTGTGCTGGCCTCCCTCGGCCCAGCTGTGCCCCTAGACCTAGAGGAACATTTTGCGTGGGCTTGTTCTTTTCCAGGACCTTCAGGACTTTTGGTTGAGCAGCTGTGACATCCTGCGCCCTGTGAGCACTACGTCTTGATGTTCCCCAAAAGAGGAGTGATTGGGTTTTTGCAGCGCTGAGCTGCTCGTCCTTATGGAGGGAATCCCTGTGTGAGGGATTACCTATGATGCCTAAAGCGGCGGGTGCCCACCCCGCTTATTTGATATTTAAATAGTGAGTGGCCACCCCACATGGCCGCTTTATATTTATTTCTGATGCGGAGGCCCACCCCAAATTGCTTGCCTTAGTGGGAGCCCTCCCAGCGTTCTACTTTTGAAAATCACCGCGGCGGCCTGAGCCGCTAAAAAAATCTTCTCCGGGCGCTATTCAGCGCGACCCAGAAGTCAGGCATTGCCTTTGCCTGGTTGTGGGTTGGGTTTCATGATGGCCGGAAGCTGGAAGTCCGGAGCCTCGCAGGCTCCACATCCAAGCCCCGGTCCCAGGAGGGGGCCTGGGTAAAGTGAGGAGATAGCTGTATGGGTTGTAATTAACTAAATTTTTTCAATGCAACCCTTTTGTGTAATGTTATGCTATCGATGAGTGTGCCTCC
This sequence comes from Lissotriton helveticus, assembly GCF_964261635.1. Lineage (NCBI taxonomy): Eukaryota > Metazoa > Chordata > Amphibia > Caudata > Salamandridae > Lissotriton > Lissotriton helveticus. The sequence goes on from NC_136068.1 coordinate 643,411,651, forward strand.
TGTTTCTGAACATTATACAAGATGTGCTTTTTGGGGAACTGCCACATTTGTGTGCATTTAACTTTTAGCTAAAACACAGTGAGGAGTGTTCTTTTATTTGGCGTTTGGAGACAGACCTTAGGTCAGCTTGCTTTACTAATTCACTTGATTTATGAACTAACCACTTTTACTCTCTGTAATGATACAACAGTTTTGAATAAATCCACAAAATTATTACCTTTAAAATCTTGTCATGTGCAGGTTTTATTGATAGCTTTAGACTATGTTTATGAGAGACTCAGACATTTCCATCACGGCCTGACAACCTTTTAATTTCTAAATTAAAGCTTCACATTGATGAGATAGACATACATTTAAGAGTGAGCAATTTGACAATCAACTAGAGAGATAGGAGCCATCAGTAACCTCCCCCCTGTCTTTTTTGGCATCCACAGATTCATGGGGTGGCGCCAATGGCAGCATGGGGCTCCCGAAGGTGAGTGAAGCCCCGCATGTGGGAGAAATGTCCTCGCTGGTCAGCGGGGCTCTCATAGTGAAGAGAGAGCCCCCTGTATGGCAAATGAGCCCGGGTGAAGTCAGGAGGGCCAACGAAGCCTCCCCAGCGAGGGAGGAGACCGGAGGAGTCCGGTATGCAGCCCCGGTGAATAGGGGCTTCGCCAGTGTTGTGGTGCCTCTCAAGCCACAGTGTTAGTCCTAATGTCTGGGCAGTCCCGCAAGAGAGCGGGCCACCCCAGCTATGGGCATAATTGTTGTTAGAAGGCCCAGAGGGGCCCGTGTCTCTCGAGGCACACTGCCGGCACTTTGGCTACATTCACAGTTGCCCCGCTTGACAGTGGGCAACTGCAACGATGGGGGTAATTTTATTTAGAGAGACCCAGTCGTGCCAGGGCCCATTCACATTATTTCCAGTTGCGCCGCACCAGAGTAGGAAGCTGCAGTGCTTTGCCTATTTGTTCAGAGGGCACAGTGACTGCCCATGCCCACATTTGCTTTCCCAGCTGCATCGCAATTAGCATCAGCTGCAACGTTTAAGTCCACAGTTCTTTGGGGGCTTTTTTGAGTAAGATAGGATTGAGATGCACTCCTGTGCCCTAGCGCAATTGCGCGCATGGATTCTGCTGCAATGGCAGCCGCCCTGACATTTTGGACGTAGGGCATTTGAGCCCTCTGAGAAGGCCAGGGGGACTGTTAGGTTTGTAGGGTGCCAGGCCCTAATGTGATTTATGTGGTGTGCAGGAAATGTGATTCATGTACTGTGTTTTATGCACCGTGATTTATGCCTCTACTGTGGTTTATGTTATGAGGTTTTGCATACTGTGGTTTATGCTAGTGAAGATTAGTCTCTACTGTGAGTTATGTCTCTAATGTGAGTTATGCTTAGGAGGTTATGGTCTAATATGTTTAGGCTTATGAGGTTGGCGCAGAATATATTTTACACCTAATGTGATACTGTGCATAATATGGTTTGTCTTCCAGGATGATACTGAGTACGTTTTTTTGCCAGTAATTACTGGTTGTGTTCTACACTTATTACACGTTCTACATTTACTCTTTTCACTTTGTGATGGTTCTGACAGTGGCCAAATTGGCCCTGTCAAGTGTATATAATCCCCTGTGAATATTGCTTAGTGCCAGTTGGCCATGTGTATATTGTGTGATTACTATTCTAAGGTGTTTATGATAATACAAAGGCTATTTTTATATATAACCTTGTTTGGAGGACCTTTTTGTGGTATGCCTAGTATGTTGTTGCTGTGTGTGTGTTGCGCAAACGCTTTACACATTGCCTCCAGAATAAGCCTGACTGCTCGTGCCAAGCCACCAAGGGGGTGAGCAGGGGTTATCTATGGTGTATAACTCCCTTGCCCTGACTAGAGTGGTGGTCTAAGCCTGGCTTTGGCGCAAGCCTTAGCCAACCAGAGATCCCATTTCTAACAGGGTGTATGAATGAATCAGAGTTGCAAAGGCCTGTTGGTTTCATTTTGGAAGCCCTTGTCCAGTGAATGTGTCCATGATGGAGGTGACAATGCTTTCCCACAAAGTGGAAGAGTAATGTTTACATTTCTCAGAATGAAGGGAGGGAGTCCAGACTCTGAATTGGGAAATGAGAAGGCCCAATTTTCCTTTGAAAAATCTGATTCTGTCCTTTCTGTCCTTTCTTGTGAGGGGTCTTAGCCTCCTATATTTGTATGTTTATAGGTTTTTCAAGCTTTAAAGTTTAAAAAGCTATTTTTTGCATTCTTTTCCTCTGTTCGGGTGTCCCATTCCTAATATGGCAGAAGTGGTCCCTATTGCTGCATATAATTTTGCTGTGGTTACTGTTCATGTGACTCAATGAGGACTGATTTAATTTTTGCTGTCGAAGCGAACGTAGCTTACCACTTCAAAGTTTTTTACGCTTGAGTTACAGTTCGCAAAGGGGATGGGAATGATAATTTCTTTCACGAATATACACCATCTGTGGTTTCGCGAAACTATCGCCCTTATCGATTACTTGAAATTCCACTGACAGCCTGGGAGCAAACTATTTGATTTAATGGTGCCCTTCCTTACCCTGTTTCTGTGGTTCGTTTAGGACCCCTTTTAGTTGATGGGCCCATCTCACTCCTCCCGTTCCCGGCCAAAGTCATCGAAAAGACCGTCAACAAACAGCTGGCCGCCTTCCTCAAGACGAATGGATCCCTCGACCCCTCACAGTCTGGCTTCCGAGCCAACCATAGCACCGAGACCGCCCTCATCGCCGCCACCGATGACATCCGAACCCTGATGGACAACGGAGAAACAGCGGCCCTCATCCTCCTGGACCTCTCGGCGGCATTCGACACTGTCTGCCACCGCACCCTAGTGCAACGCCTCGGCAACATCGGAATCCAGGAGAAGGCACTGGAATGGATCACCTCCTTCCTCGACGGAAGAACACAGAGAGTCCGCCTACCACCGTACAAGTCAGAGGCCAACGAAGTCATCTGCGGCGTCCCTCAAGGATCCTCGTTGAGTCCCACCCTCTTCAACGTCTACATGAGCCCCCTCGCGGCCATCGCACGCCAACACAACCTCAACATAATCTCCTACGCCGACGACACCCAGCTGATCCTCTCCCTGACCAACGACCCCGCCGCCGCCAGAGCCAACCTGCACGAAGGGATGAGAGATGTAGCCAAGTGGATGACGACCAGCCGCCTGAAACTGAACTCAGACAAGACGGAGGTCCTCATCCTGGGCTCCTCGCCCTCCGCCTGGGACGACTCCTGGTGGCCCCCCACCCTGGGCACCGCACCCAAACCAACGGACCACGCACGCAACCTGGGCTTCATCCTGGACTCCTCCCTCTCCATGACCAGACAAGTCAACGCCGTCTCCTCGTCGTGCTTCAACATCCTGCGCATGCTACGGAAGATCTTCTGGTGGATCCCCACCGAGACCAGGAAGACTGTCACCCAGGCCCTCGTCACCAGCCAACTGGACTACGGCAACGCCCTCTACGCCGGAACCACCGCCAAGCTCCAGAAGAGACTCCAGCGGATCCAGAACGCCTCAGCCAGACTCATCCTCGACATCCCACGAAACAGCCACATCTCTGGACATCTGAGAGACCTGCACTGGCTCCCCGTCAACAAAAGGATCACCTTCCGTCTCCTCACCCACGCACACAAGGCCCTACACGACCAAGGCCCGATCTACCTCAACAACCGAATCAACTTCTACGCTCCCAGGCGCCACCTCAGATCGACCAGCCACGCCCTCGCCGCCGTCCCCCGCATCCGGAGAGCGACAACAGGAGGAAGGTCCTTCTCCTACCTGGCCGCCAAGACCTGGAACTCCCTCCCGACCGACCTGCGCCTGACCCAAGACCACCTCTCCTTCAGGAAGAAGCTCAAGACCTGGCTGTTCGAGCAGTAACGGCACCCCCCCCCCCTGAGACCCTACGGGTGAGTAGTGCGCTCTATAAATGTCTTGATTGATTGATTGATGTGTCCCGTGTTCGCTGGTTTCTCACCTCATCTGCATTATCTTGGTGTTATACTCGCGGAGCTATGTGAATCACATGCATCTTTAATTTATTAACACAGAAGTGTCATACAGTTTATGTCACATAGTATTCAAATAGCTTCGGCTGGAGCCACTCCTCAGCCACCTGGCCAGGGTGGTGGTCTTGTTATAAGTCCCATCATGATTAATTAAGTGATGGGCAAACGTTCTCAGAATAGAGGGGATTTTCCTTATTGGCTTGCAGAAACGTTTGAGCAACTCGAGGCTGTTTTCCCACATACTACTCCTGTTGAAAAACACAGGATCCTTACAATGAGTTTACAGAGTGCTATTGTTCCCGGTTTAGCTGATTGCACCACCTGGGGGATGGTGTTTGCTGCAGTGTATACACTGTAGATATGATTTGCGTGACCACTCTAAAATTAAAACACCAGAGATTTTCCAGGTTCCTGAACCTCATTCTCCTCGTTCCTTTGAGGAATCGTCGGACCAACAGTTCGGTGGGGGAGGACGTCAGGATCACAGAGAAGGTGAGTCTGCGCAAGCAAGACGTGACCTGCAGCGCCATTTTGACGTAAAAGCCAAGCCGGAGGGACCACCTCAATTTCGTACCCCGTTTCAGAAGAAAAAGGTTGCCGCTTTGACAGCAAAGTATGCCTCAGACGATGAAAATCCTGCTCCTTGATTGGAGATGGGCGGTGACACTCCTCAACAGCGTGGCAGAGGTTACCATAGTGTGGGTACTGTACCAATGTCTGGAGATTAAAGCAACTGACACATTCATTACAGTGGAAACAGCTGACACACGAGTTACACCCCCTGATAGGCTTCATGAGATAGGCCTCCATATTGAAGATGATATTAAATGCACAATTAAGGCAGTCTTTAGGGACAACCTTACTTCTTCTTATGAGATTTTGTTAGCGGAGGTTGACTGGCCTCCCCTATTTGTTCTGGCTTGAAGGGGAAGATGTTGTTATCCCGATTTTTTCCCATTATGTCTCGGAAGAGGCTAAATAAGCAGTATCGGAGTGTGCATTAGCCCTTGCTCCGGCTGTTTATCGTAATCAGGTGGGTTGGGATAAGGAATTGCCGGAACATGAAATTTCATTGCGCTCTCTGCCACAGCCCCAATCACAATACCTGATGAAGCGTTAGGCAAAAGCATCCGTTGGTGGCATTCTTGCCCAGTTGGAATATCAGGCTGTCATTGAACCCTGTGTTTCGTCCATAAATAATCCTCTCTTTTTGATATTGAAACCGGATGGTTCATATTGTATAGTTTTGGATTACCGTCATTTAAACAGTCATGCTCGTACCTTTGCTGTACAGAACTGGGATTGGGCGAATTTGTTTAATTGCGTTACGCAAATCTCCGCGAAACGGTAAAAAATCTCCGAGAAGATGCAGAAATTTCGCGAACACCCGGAATTGCTTGTTCGCGATGCTTTTCACTGTTCGCAACCGCTGTTTGCATGCTCGGGGGGAAATATCTTGCGAACATGCATTTGAAAACGCAAACAAGCAAAAAATTCCGCAAACTCGTGGAATGCAGAATTCTGGGCAATTTCGCGTCCTCCGTGGGACGCGAAATTACCCAAATTCTGCAAATTTTGTGAGTGGAACGGAATTTACCGCCAAGGCCTATACAGAACACCCACAGTTCTGCGTTGGATGATAACCTTGTTCGCAAAAAATATAAAAAGACTCTTGATATAGCTAATGGTTTTTACAGTCACAATCGGGCTCCTGAGAACTGTGACCTAACAGCATTCAGCGCTCTCAGCAATCACAAAAGGTATAGACACTTGCCTATGGGATATAAGATTAGTCCCAGCGCTTTTGTGGCACGCGTCATGTCGGTCTTACATGAAATTGACCCTGATGCTTTCTCATACGTTGATGACATCTAAGCATTACCTATGCAGGGAGTATTGGTTTATTCAACCACAAACACATATATTTACACCTTTTAGTGAGGAATATGTAGTCTTTTAGAACCATCTGGGAATTATATATACAACCTGTCACACACTCTTTGCATGTAGTCAGAATAATTAGTGATTTATATGCTCTGCAATAGATGAATGTGCAGATTTTTATGTGCACCGCTTCCCAAAATGCAAATGTGGTACATTTAAGTAGAAAAGTATTGAGATACTAAATACACCAGTGGCACAGTGGTAGAGAGGCACACAAATAGCTCTTATGTTGTGTTTTCAGATTTTCAGTGTTAAGACACTATGCACTTTTACACTTGGGTTGATGTTCTTTTGAAAATCTACTACAGAATGGATAAACTGGTCTTTCACCACATATAAGTGAGAACTGAGATATGGTTCAGTTGTGTTGTAGGAGAGGGTGGTATAATGTTAAAAGGTAACTAATGAATAAAGTATTGTGTTTTTACTTGGGTTTGGTATATTGAAGTAAGTGCATGTAGTTATATAGGTAGCTTAATTTGTATATTTAAAAATGCAACTTAGCATAAAAACTGTTTTTTGTATAATGTGTAAGTCATTAGTATAGTAGTTGGTGCGTTGGCTAGAGTAAAAATGTAAATATACTTTTATTACAGACCAATATATACTTAACTACAGTTAGATTGGCTAAAAAGGTTCGGACGAAAAAGCAACAGAAGCAACTTTAGTATCTCTGCAGATCTGACACACAAAAGGGGAAAAATGCACAAAATGTGGTAAAAGAAAAAATAACTACCGGTAAGAAAAACAAAGTCATTTCTTAAAAATATATCTGGACACCTGCAAATATTTAGAAAATAATGTAAATAAAAACTAAACTATGAGAAACAATAAGAGTGGACACAATCTTTATTACAAGAACAGGAAAGAATGTAACAAAGATCTTAACCAGGAGACCGAAGCAGTTTAAATAAATCAGAGCCAAGATGTTTCAAAGTAGAGTGGCTATAATTGTATTGAGACATATGAAAAGTATAGAAGAAGGAAAGAGGCACTGAAATCGAAAGAACAATTTGAGGGAGTAGTTGATAAGTCCTTTGCTTTGAAGAGGAAGCTTTACATTTTGATTATAAATAGAATGAAGGCTCTTGAAAAAATAGTGTAGTACATCAGGAGATAAAAGCAGAAGAAAGGATTAGTCAATAGAAATAACCTTTGTAAGGTTTTTAGGGGCAAATGGATATATACTTTCTTTAATGAAAAAAAAATTCATGCTATTGATGGAAGCGGATAATGTTATAAAATGTAGAATGGCAATCCTTAGTGAAAGAGGTGATTTGTCTAGAAATGTAGAACAAGTTATTAAGAAGAGGTACAGGAAAGGCGTAGTTGGAGCCGATATACAAACGGTCGTAGTAGTGTTTGTAGTATTTGACAGCAATACATTGATATTCTAAGAAAAACGTATCTTTCCAAAGCAGAGTTTAAAACACAAAATAAGTACTTTACAAGGATTGGATCCTTGAAAGGATAGAAAACATGCACATTTGGAGGGATACTCAGTACCTTGTTTATCAAAGATAGTGTGGCAAAGAACTTTTCATCACTTCAGAATGTAAGCTGCACACCTCTCAACAATCCAAAGTTTAGTTAGGAGGTTGTACTATGTGGACATTGCTGCTTTATTTTTTAGGAGAAATGAACAGAGCACTTTTGTATGGTATTGTGGCAGAGGTAGAAGGTTTGTGACGATGATTTCTTTTGTCCAGCACAGGACTTTATGGAAAAGGAAGAGTTGATAACAGGAGAAGTTGCAGAACAGGAAACAGGTAGTATAGTTCATATCTTTCAAGAAGAGATTGCAAAACCTAACATAGTGTGTCAACACATTCACTACAAAATTGAAACACTTTGACTTGCATTTAAAAAGTGAAAAAGAAAATAATGATAACTTGCAAAGGTTTGCTGTGTACTTATTTGTAGAGAAACACTTTGTCGTATCCACACACTAAGTTCTAAGAAATTATTCTACCATTAAATTAGAGTATAATAAAGTGACAGATAGAGCTGTGCATAACAAGTCAATACTAGGTGCCTCAGTGAATTTATGGGTGAGTGACTAGGTTGTGAGAATGTTTGTATCAGTTTGTCAGTTGGTGTCTAAGTTGCTGTATTGGTTGGTGAGTGGATACGTGAGTTGCTGTGTGGGTGATTGGTTGTCTGAGTACATGTATGGGTGTCTGAGTGGCTGGGTGGGTGAGAGGGTGTGTGACTGCCTGCATGGATGAGTGAGTGGGTGAGTCAGTGGCCGTATGGGTTAGTCATACATGAATGAGGGGTTGTATGGATGACTGAGTACGTGTATGGCTGTGTCGGTGAGTGAATGCATATGTCAGTGGTATATGGATGAGCAACTGCATATGTGAATGGCAGTCACTAGTAGGTATTTATAGTTAGGACTTAGGGCCAGATGTAGGAAGGCAAATACCGGTCGGTAACGGCCGATTTCGGCCGTTACCGACCGGTATTTGCAGATGGAGATGTAGGGGCCTGAAAATGTGACAAATCGATATATTTACCGATTCTGTAAGTTTACCGATTCGGTAAAATACTGAATCGGTATATTTACCGAATCTGTAAATCTACATGTAGGTGGCACTGTAATCAGTGCCACAGGCTCTTACCGATTCGTTATTTACAACCAAATACTATTTGGTGGTAAATAACGAATTCCTGTGTACATGCACATCTGTGCATGTACACCTGTGCCATGTGGGCATGTATGTGTGCCACATGGCACACAAGCCAGAATCAGGGGTGCAACAGGGTGTCAAAGTGACACCCTGTCCCCCTTGCAAATTCGGTATTTTTAATACCGATTCGGTAATTACCGAATCCTGCAGATTCGGTAAAAAATAGCGAATTTTTAACTACATCTCATTTACCGAATCTAGAATACCGAATCGGTAAAATTCGGTATTCTAGTGTCGGTAAATGAGAATTACCTACATCTAGTCCTAAGTTTCCATAGGAAAAGCGTTTTTTGATTTGCCAATATCTTTGTTGCATTTTGACAAATCTTCGTGAAATTGCCAAAACTAAAGGCCCACTCACTTCAGCTGCTGTGTTGAAAGTTTAGGGGTGATTCGTCAAGCGGGGGCCAAGAAAAAGGGGATCCCAAAACGTTTTTTCTCCATGTTAATTTCGATAGGAAACTGTTGACGCAGATACAGCCCAACTGCACAACGGAATTACATCAAATTTGGCAGAAAGGTAGCTCTTGGTCCAGAGTGCACTCTTTCTGTTAAATGGTGTAAATCATTTCAGTATTTCTTGAGAAATATAAACATTTCTCAAATATACAAATATGGCAGCGGATGATCCGCGAACCCTCCCGATCTCGAGCCTGTGATCTGATTGGCTGGCAAGTGTTCCAACCAGGAAATGTTGGCAGCCATCTTGTGACTCAGTTGAATCGAGTCACAAGAAAAAAGGTCAAAAAAGGTTAAAAATCAAGAAAAGGGGGCAGGGTAGAAATACCCTGACCTCCTAGGCCTGCTCAGGGGGTCCCGCAGGGACCCCTAGAGCCCCCATATTTATTTTTTTAAAAACACATTTGGCGGGATTTGCGTTGGATCCATGAATCCGGCAAAAAGTGTAACCATGTCATGAGTGATGCACTATGTGACGTCATCAGCAATGCATTGTGGGGGCGCAAGTTATAGGTAGCTCAGCTAACTATAATGGCTGAATTTCACAGAGTTGCAAGGATTCTGCACGAACAGAGAACTATGTGCAGGATTATGGGACCTTGGTGTATAGGGACTCAGTTTTCCTACCAACTTAGTACCCACAATCCCAGGACCTACTAGCCAAAGTGTCTCACTTGCTTGCCTACTCACTCACAGAGAAGCAAATGATAAGACATCCCAGTACACAACACTCCCAGATCTCTCCAGAATTGCGGTAACAAGACACACCCCTTTGCTCACACTATTGTACTCATTCACAATAAGTTCTGATGGAGTCACAAAATAGTTTAAAATATTTATTTATTCTAACATGCCCTAACATGCAATATACGTGCCACAACAAGCAGACAAATGCATAGTACAAATATAGTCAGCATAGCAGATAGTCCATAAATCATGAAGGGAAATAACATCAGAAAAAGACAGTGGAGCCTATCCTCCCTCCCCTTGCTAAGAAGCAGTATTATTGTATATTACAAGATCTCTGGGCTTTGCCAACAGAGCCCATAACTTAGCCTATACATTGTAGATCTACATCGTAGATGTTGTCTCATTCTTCTCCTTGGAAAGGTCCCTTTCCAATTGTCTCACCTAATTTGTGTACCCCACTACAAACCAAACTACGTTGTCCAAACAACAGCTGCATCAGTATGTTTTGTCTAAGAGCTAAGGTCTGGCTAGAACAAAATTACAGGGGCATTGCTGTTCAAGCGGATGTATGACGTTACAACGCATACTTTTACATCGCATGCCTTTACAACGCGGTTTTTACATCGCATACCATTACAACGCATAGTGCTTTTAGGTGCTGGATAGTGATTTATTTAATTTACTATTCCAACTCCAGTCCCCGTGGATAGTAGGGAAGGTGTTGGATAGTATATTAAATACATTCCCTATCCTAGAGCGCCCCCCCAGCGCTATGCGTTGTAATGGTTTGCGTTGTAAAAGTTGCGTCGTAATGGTAGTGCGTTGTAAAAGTTTCGTTGTAAAGGATGTTTCCCGTTCAAGCTTGCACATATTGTTCAGTCAAAATCCCAGGACCATGCAGAGTGTGAACACAGCGATGAGTTCTCATAAAAAAAGTCATTGAAATATTGACATGTAGTAACGTGCGCAAAGCAGCAGGCAAGCTGCAACACTCTCATGCTAAGTTAGTGAAAAACGACAATGTCCCCATGGACCATGTGACAATAGGTTTTGTACAAGGGAAATGTCAGCCTAACTATAACGTAACTGTAACCTGTGGTTTTTTCCGTGAATTTATATATATATATATATTTATATATATTGTTGACCATATACTTGCACAGTAATAACTTGCACAACACTATCTGGAAATACCTGGCTTTCAAATACATTATTCACAAAATCAATAATGTCCGTGCAAAATCATTAAATGTGGTTCTTTTATATCTCAAGAACTAAGAAGAAAAAAAAGAAAAGGTGCTCAAAATTTATTGAAACAAATATCAAGGCTGCAAATGTTCTACATAGCTTTCTCTGTAACATAATCCAGGCGATGCAAATCAAATCAAGTCATCTTTTTGGCAGCATTCATTAAGCAAACATTGTCAGCAAATCTGGATGAGGCAGATGTGAACCCTTAACAAGCATTGAGCATTGGTGAATTCATGTACCAGCTGCACAGATTCTATATACCTAAAAAAAGAGGGAAAACAAAAAATAAAGATATAAATCTCCTACAATAATATTACACTGTGTAGTAAAATACACCATAACAAAGCAAACTATAATACAATACACAGTGAAAATGTTAAGAGATTGGAAAGTTGATAGAAAAACGATATCTAAGGGTGTAATTAATCAACAGTGTACGACAGAATATATCACAGGTGCCTATGGAGTCATTCATTAGAAGCTTTTGTGGGCTTGATTGTTTTTTTGGTTGCAACTAGAGAAAATGGCACATTCACAAATAGACAAAAAAATAGATGTATGTGTCTCAGGTAAACATGACACTTACAAAATGTTCTTTATGTATGTTTGCCTATAATAATTTTTTTTTTCAAATCACACTTTGGAATTAAGAGTCAATGTATATCATTTCTACTAACAAAGTTGGAAACAAAATTTAAAACTTTTAGAAATATGTGTATGCTTAAGGAAGGAGGCAAGCAAATGTTTCACATCTGTTTAGTCCTCTCTTTTAAGGCAAATAAATGTAAACCTAGCCATGCTCGAACAATGGAAAAATAGTATTTGGTAAAATTGTTCTTCTCCTGTAATCTGCTGACAACGTTTGATTGTCTTAAAGCACCCATAGGATGCTTTGAAAAGGTAACAGCCTTATTATTGCCTGTTATCTGGTGGAACGCTCTGACCAACATATGGGGTGCTACAGCAACTGCCTCATCTCTAGTTTCAGCACCCTTGGCTGTGTCATGTGTACGTAACATGAAGACAAAACAAGTGACATGCATGTGATATGTAAGCACCCTCACTTCATATCTCTCCTTCAGGTCTACATTGCCTCATCTAATCTACCAGATTCACTGTTTGCCCCACTCCCATCGAAGCACCCTGCCTCAATCCTTCCTTAAAGTCCATGATGCACACCCCCTCCCTGAAGACCTCATGACTACCTCCTTCCGAGTGCCACCCTCCATTATCAGCTCCACAGCGCACCCCTCCACACTGTCACATTTCTTTCTTTTCAGACTTTACTTATATCAACTTCCCATTCCCACTTACACTTTTAGGTGCCTAGAGTCCACCTCACTTTTCAGGTCCCAGTAGTTCGCCCAGTGGTTATTTTGTAAAACAATAAGTGTCAGGGCCCTCGTCAAGGGACAGCCCCAGCTTGCACCACACTTTGCCACTGCCAGCACTGTCAATGACTGAACAAACACAGACACTAGCCATTTCACTACTACATGGGTGACAAATCAGACAGTTTGAGGCCTTCCAAGGCTATACGAATGGTTGGGAAGCAGGTATTGGTTGTTTTAATGTCCGTTTGATTAATTAACAACTGTTGTGCTCATCTCTACATTACACAAACAGTGCCACCATATGGCGGACTGTCATAAGTGACAAGGGTCGGTGCCAAGCACCGGATACCACTGGCTCAAATTAAGCACTGCTCCTAAGCGAAAGATTATTAAACAATCGATGGATGTTCCTCAAAAGAAGCAAAACATGATAAGGAAAAAGGTGTTAAGATGAAAACATTGAAAAGTTAGGGAGCTATTGTCGGTTTTCAGCAATGGTGTCAACTGCTGTGAAAATATGGTTCTCAATGCACTCTTCAATTTACTGCATTTATAAATGAAATTTAACGTAAAGGAGAGAACAGAATCTGCTCTCATCTGTGTACATTGCAGGATGGTTTATGTAGTGGTAGGACTGTAGTAAATTCTGCTTCAGGTATTTGAGATGTACTAGACAAGCATAGAGGATCTGTAGAATTTTCTCTCAACAGTCAATAAGACAATCAGGAAAATATTATGGTGATTTTTGTATGCTTGGAAGAAAAAAATTAAATTGCTGAATTATTTGGTCTGAGTTACACATGGACAGATGATTCTAAAGAGTACTCCTCTGCAAGTACTACTCAAATCAATTTGGAAGGATGTATCTATTTAATATTAACAGAAGGTACAACTGTGTATTTTGACAAGCTAATGAAAAATGCAAACAAAAATATGACCTGCTCAAATTGTAGATCAGACCAAACGTCAACCTTGCAGATATAGAGAAATGAAAAAAACATGACATTGAAGCTACAACGATGCAAAGCTGATGGATCAAAAATAGAAACTGAAGTTACAAACTTCAAATCAGGACAATTTTCAATTGGAAGAATGTATACAACACTATTTCATTAAGAACTTTGTATAATTTCAGGACACTACACTGTGCATTTAAAAAAATAGACTGATTGATAGAATGCAGCAACAGCAAGCTCAGTTTCAAACAAAAACTACCTTTCAAACTTCCTTTCAAATTTCCAATTCCATATCTCTTCTTTCTTCAACCAAAGTTTCAAGAAAGATTAGTATTTAAAGAGTGGCATTCGATGTTTTTTTTTAACGGATGTTTTTTATGGATGATCGGTCTAGAAGACATGTTACGGCCTAACAGGGGTGATGTCTTTAAAGTGGACTCCAAAATTTGAATAGGCTTTACATGTATTTCGCCTAATGGACTATTTCAGAATCATATCATTTTATTTTAATATATTTCTTCATATTAGCTAGAATAATGTATTAAGTGTTTGTAGTGAGTGTGATGCATGGTGTCACATATTCCACTAATAAGAGTCCGAAAATAGATATTGGAGTCACAAAGATTGATCATCATATCGGACTATAGTAGATGTATAAGTGAGAAAATATAATCTAGTTTATGCTAGTTGATATCACTGGATTATTGGTTGTAGCAATTACTGTGCAGATACTACTATATTGAATGGAACTTGCATGTAGAACAACTACAATAGTACTCTCTTGTCTCTTATCTTACTCTGGTCAGATTCGTTAAGAAATATCATCATTGTATTTAGCATCTACATTTTTTCACTTCCTCATCTACTATAGTCCGATAGTATGATCAATCTTGGTGACTGCAATATCTATTTTTTGACCCTTACTAGTGGATAACACTGTGTTATCTTAGTATAGATATGAAGACTATGAGCCGTTGATTATTGGCCAGTTTTGAGGGAGAGACTGTTACTGAAGTACTATAATATACCTTTGGATAGCTGTCCAGTGCTTTTCAACTTTTTCTATTTAGGCAAACCGAGAATTCCATATTTTTGGAGTCATAAACGCTTGCTATTCATCCTAATTAGACCTGAATTTAAGGACAACTTGATAGTTCTAATTTGATGTGAATCGATTGATAATTCTAAATAATCAGCTTTTATATATTGGCTTGTATACGTCACCACAAAATTAACACAAAATGTGGGAGACGTTTGTAACTATTTTCTAATCTGCACTTAAGTATTATGATAGTAGTAGCCTTATTTACACTTTAATTAATGTATCTACTTAGGAGTAATTTCACTTCTTTACAACTTTACATGGCAGCATCCGTTTCATTATCACATGACAAATAGACATCGGGACAGTTGTCCGTCGTCTTTTACCCTGATATTAGGCTTATTTAAAACGGTGCACAGGCAACACACCAGAACAGACTGCATACTCGCAGCAAAGGTTCAGTTTCAAAATCCAGGTAACTGCTTTTACCTCTAGTGAAACCGACTATTAGGGGCAGCAGCCTCTCCTCTTTTTGTTGTCTTTATTCAATTTAGACAATCCAAGAATACTGCAATTCTTGCCTTACATATACCTGCAGTGCTTCCTAAATGAGCCCAAAATTTACCACCAATTTGATTGCTTTAATTTTGACATGAATCGATCGATAATTCTGATATATCGGCTCTTATATAATTTTGCTTGCATATGTCACCACAAATTTTACACAAAATGTAGGAGACGGTTGTAACTATTTTCTAATTCACATATACTTTATTATGAGTTTAGTGGCCTTACGTACACTTTAACTAACATACCTGTTTAGGCATACATTTTTCTTCTTTATAACTCTAATATGGCGGCATCCGTTTCACAATCACTTCACGAGTAGACTTCGGGACAGCTGTCTGCTGTGTTTTACCTTAATATCAGGCTTACCCAAAAGGGAGCATACTCAGCACGCCAGAACACACTGCACACTCACAGTGAAGTATCACTTCTGAAGCTCCAGGCAACTGTCGGGTTCATAAACCAGACTACTTTTAGCTCTAGTTATACTGTCTATTAGAGGAACCCTGTCCTCTTTTTATTGTCTTCTGGTAACATTGGATGTCATACTTGGCATTGCACCCTCCCACTGATTGTGTATATAGAAATTGACCCAAACTCTGGATTTTGACTACACCTTACTTTTTTACTTATGGGGGGAGTCATCATATAAAATGGTATATCATTGACTAACCATCGTATCACAATTTTAGATTACAGGGCTTCACCCGGAATTGGGCTTCATTAAAGCGACTGCATTCTTGAACTCTCACACCTTGAAACCAGAGGGTGAGTTTCCTTTCGTTTTTTTCCATTATTTTGGATTCACTCAGACAACTATGTTGTTGACATGTCAGTCATTAGACATTATTCGATAACTGATACAGTACTTTTGATCTTATTTTAGATAAATTCCCTGTGTAGACACCATATTTTTCAACAATTACCTCCACTGATCATCTATAAAATCCTGGACATTTACATTTATTGATACTTGATTTTCTACTTGATTTCGTGATATCCACTTACACAACCTTCCACTTCTGTTTTCGCTCCATTTACCTTTTATGCACCGTGGTATTCATTTTGGTATTTCTATCTTTCTGTAGTCAACTAATTTGTGTTTACTCATTATGCTACTGTGCTCCTCTTGGCTTGGAGATGTATATAAGAAATTCACTGACTACACATATGTATAAAGGTTTTTCAACTTCATTAAAAAAAAAAAACACACTGCTCATCATGTTTGCCAGACAGGGTGCACACTGGTGTTGGTTATCAGTGTATTTTTTTATTTTTACAATGTAATTCATATTTGATTAGACAACTCTTGTTTGTTGCACTTTCTTCTTTTGACATTTGTAGCACTGATGAAATTGTGATAACAACAAAACACATGTTGGCCATGCTTAGGAATCACAATAAACAACTTGCTAAGAACAATATTAGAGAAATCACATTTGAAGACTACATCACTATAACTGTCATATATATGTTTGTCTTGTGTGCCAGATGAATGTATAAATATTACCTTTCGGCAATCCCGCTGTTTGGGACTTACTGGAGGTACCAGGAGGGCTTGTTGGTCCACAAGGACCTCCACAGCCAAGGGGACTTTATACCCCAAACAGTTGTGCATCTGGAGGTGTGTTTGCAGAGTGGTGGTAAAAGAGGCAGGGCCTCTGGTGACATACAGTTTATTTTATTTTTTATTTATTTGGGAGGGAGCTACGTGGCCCCCCTTTCCTGTGCCAATTTTGGCCCCTGGACTTCATTCCCGGGGACAGGCCTTTTTTCAATGGGGGAAGGGGGCTGCGTGCCCCCCCCTCCCTGGGCCCATTTTGGCCCCGGGGACCCCTTCCCCAGGCTCAACATTTTTAAAAAAAACATTTTTTTGAAAACTTAAAGGAAGGGGGGCTGAGGGGCCTTCCTCACGAACTGATTTTGCCCTGTGGACTCCATTCCCCTGGGCCCGGACTCTTTTTTTAAATTGTTTTAAAAAATAAATAAATACGGGTAGGGGGCTGTGCGTCCCCCTCCCTGGCTGTTTTCGGCCTGGGGACCCCAACCCCCTGGGCCCGGCCTCATTTGTGGGTACCCTGGTCCCACCCAGGTTATCAACCATGTTGGGGACCACAGGGGGTGTCTCAAAGCCCCTGCGGTCCCTGCCAGCTCCCGGCCTCCGTTGGGAGCCGGCATTGCTTTTACAGAGAGGGAGCTGGTAATCATACAGCTCCCTCTCTGTAAAAGCAATTGTGCTCGATTTCAGCAATGCTCTCACTTGCTGAAAGCAAGCACAATTTGATATTGTTTGGCAGATGCAGAAAAGCTATGCCCCAAGGGGTGGGCACACCAGGGCATAGCAGGAGCCAGCCCTGGCCATTTATGGTTCTAGTAGAGGGGGCCACAAGGCCCCTGTTCTTTTTTTTTTTTTAGATAGGGCCCATTTAAAAATACTTATTTAGGCCCCTAGAAGGTGGTGGTCCCCGGGGATCTGGGGGTCCCTGAGGCCCCGCATGTGAAAATTAAACTGCACTGGGGAGGTGGTGGTCCCTGTGGCAGGGAGGTCTTAAAGGCTCCCGTGTTTTATTGGCATCAGCCTCCCCACACTAATTTTAGAAATAGCCCTAGGGAGGTGGTGGTCCCCAGGGCTACAGGGAGGGCGAGCAGGCCCGCTGCATCATTTTAACATTTGCCCCGGTGAGTCGGACCTGGGGGTACCATAAGGGCACTACTGCATAATTAAAAAACACTGCCCCAGGGATTTGGCCCACCCCGGGGCGTCATTAAAAAGACGCAAAGGAGCCCATGTACCTTTTCCTTTCAATTTTGCCACTAGAACAACCGCGAATTCACTACAAAATTGAATAAACCACCCCACCATATCTGGGGGGGTCAGGGTATTCCTACCCTACACCTCTTTTTTTATATTTTATGTGGGCTTCAAGCTGAGTCCCCAAATGGTTGCCAACACTTCCTGGTTGAAGTTTTGGCAGCCAAATAAATTTCAGTAAGATCCACGAGTCCACAGCAAGGAGCTGCACCCCCACATATCTATATTTTTTTTACTTAAATATCTCTAATACTACTGAACGATTTACATAAAATCACAAAAAGCACGTTTTCTGGACCAACATCTAGCTGTCTGCCAAATTTGGTGTAATTCCATTCAGCGATTTGGGTTGTAGTGCCTAGAGGAAAATTAATAGGGAGAACGCATTTTGGGACCTTCCTTTTCTCTCAGACCCCGCTTGACGGATCACCCCGAAACTTTCAACACACAAGCTGAGCTGACTGTAGCAAAACCTTTCAGAGTTTTGTGAAGATTAGTCAAGCAGCTACCACTGGTAGGTTATATATATATATATTCACTGAAAAAACCATAGGTTATAGACCATATATAGTTAGGAATTAGCATTTAAAAAACCTTATTTTACTCACACAAAACCAATGAAATTCTATATATAGTTAGTTGTACTAACTATATATCACGCACCCGCAATCCACTGCTGATCATGTCACATATTACATCATTCATGACATGGTCAGTGACATCACTGATGACATCACTGATGACATCTCAAATGACATCACTGATGACATCACTGATGACATCTCAAATGACATCACTGATGACATCACTGATGACATCATACAGTGACTGTATTTTTCTGTAAAGTTAAAATATGTCTTACATATTTAAGAATGAGTGGATGTATAAGTATCTGGATGAAGGATTTAGTAGGTGCATGACTGACTGTATGAGCGAGTGGTTAAATGTGTCTCACTGAGTGCATGGGTTAGTGACTAAACTGTCTTAATTTGTGCATCATTATGTCTGTTGTTCTGTAAACTGCTGCATGTGTTGATCAGTAGCTATATGAGTAACTATATGGGTTATTGATTGGTTGCCCAAGCATTTGTATGGGAGACTGAGTGTGTGTGTGGGTGGCTGGGAGGTGTATGACTCTGTGCATAGATGTATGGGTTCAAAAGTGCATGTGGAAACAGCTGTATGGGCGGTTGACTGTGTGCATGACTGTATTGGTGAGTGAATGGATATCTCAGTGCTACATGTCAAAGTAAGTACATATGTAAAATACAGTACATGTGAGAGTTGACATATATAAATAACTGTGCATAAGAGCCAGTGAATGTGTGAGTGGCTGTATGGATCATTGTGCTCTTGTATCCAGGATTGTATAAGTGAGTAAATATGTTTTAGTATATGTTTGAATAAGTAAGATGTGTATAACTGTATAGTTGTGAAAATGGAGGTGTGATTGATTCTTTGCATGACTGACTAGGTGTGTAAGTAACTCCATGGATGAGTGACAGTCTGTGAGTGTCTGTTTACACTGAGTGTATCTAAGGTTATATTAGAGTCTGAAGAGGTTCATCGTATTATCACATGAATGATGTCATCAGTGATGTGATCAGTAATGTCAAATGAGATGTCATCAGTGATGTCATCAGTGATGTCATTTGAGATATCATCAGTGATGTCATCAGTGATGTCATTTGAGATGTCATCAGTGATGTCATTTGAGATGTCATCAGTGATGTCATCAGTGATGTCATTTGAGATGTCATCAGTGATGTCATCAGTGATGTCACTGACCATGTCATGAATGATGTAATATGTGACATGATCATCAGTGGATTGCGGGTGCGTGATATATAGTTAGTACAACTAACTATATATGGAATTTCATTGGTTTTGTGTGAGTAAAATAAGGTTTTTTAAATGCTAATTCCTAACTATATATGGTCTATAACCTATGGTTTTTTCAGTGAATTTTCAAGGTTTTGTAAATGCTAATTCCTAACTATATATGGTTTATAACCTATGGTTTTTTCAGTGAATTTCAATGGTTTTTTAATAGCAAATATCTATAGCTGTAAAATGTATTCTTATTTAAATCCCAAAATATATTTTATATGTTTATTAATAATTTTTTTTAAATATTTTTTTTGTTTCGCTCCCGGTCCGCGAACCGGGAAGCTTCCCGTTAGCTCAATTTGATGCCGCGACCCGGTCCGCGAACCGGTAAAAAATCAACTTAGTGACGGTATCGCGTTGCCGCGTAATGCGTCTTATGACGTACTGCGTTAGCGCACCCGGAAGTGCCCCGGGGCGCGGACCGAGGCGCGAAGCTCACCGACCCGGAAGCTAACCGGGGTGCGTCGCGAAAGCGCGACGTATCGCGTTGCCGCGTAATGCGTCTTGTGACGTACCGCGTTAGCGCACCCGGAAGTGTCCCGGGGCGCGGACCGAGGCGCGAAGCTCAGCGACCCGGAAGCTAACCGGGGCGCGTTCCGCAGCGCGTAACATGAGCGTGAGAGGTCATGTGACTTGTTAATAAAACTTTTCATTGGTTCATTTCACTTTTGGTTTCATAATGATGTATGGCTAGGTCAGGTGACCTAAAAATAACACTTTTCATTGGTTGAGAAGTATTGTTTTTCCCAAATGATGAAAACCCCTCCTTCTTTCCTCACTCTGACTTTCATCATTGTGAGAGGAAGACCTATTTTGCTTGTTGGAAAATGGCTTCATTGGTAGCTTCAGCTGGTGGACCCCCACCACCACCTCCACCTCCTCATGGGAAGAGAGGACCACCTCCCCAGGTCATTACCAACACTGAGGAGGAAGATGAAGAAATGGATGAGGAGGGAGAAGAACCACAGTTCTTAGAAGAGTTGCCCCGGGTTTCCAGAAAGAAAGCCAGTTTCATCTGGCAGTTTTATTCGATCCCTCCTGGCCAAAAAAAAGTCAATGCGAGGTATGTCACCTGCCGCATATGCAAAGAACAATTGTCCAGAGGGACGGACAAAAAATATAGCTATGGAAATCACACAATGCACAGGCACATGACAAGGAAGCATCCACTAAATTACAGCCGGGCGGAAATAAGGAATATGCAGGACAATCCAAGACCAACTCCTGTGGCCAGACCAACAATACCGATTTCTCTAACACCAGAAGAGGCACGGGAAACTGTGCCAAATATTCAAGAAAATTTTGGGCACATGATTCACTTATGTATGCACTGTCGTGCATTATTAGCTTGTGACAACATGAGCATCAATGCACTCAACCTGGCGTATGAACACCATGATTGCCCTAACCGCCCCCAGTAATTTTTTTTTGCTCCTGTTGAGCCCTTTTCAACGCCTGTTTTTTGTTGTTTACCCCCCCCCCCAAAAAAAACCAAAAAAAAAAAAAAAAATATAAAACAACAAAAATATAAAAAAAAAGTTCTTTTCAGAACTACCTTCCCTTTCAAAAAAAATTGCTAGAATGTTTAGCACTCTGGCAAGCTCTATTTCTTTTGGTTCGCTCCTGGGTTAGCTTCCCGGTACGCGGACCGGGAGCTAACCAAAAAAATGTTTTTAAAAAAAAAAGTGTAAGTATAAGGAAAGTAAACAGAGAGTGATGTTAAAAGAAAAACAGCTATAGGGAGTAAAGAAGAGATACTGTTTAATAGATCTATTTACCGAAGAAAAGACAGAAGAGGGTATAATTGTGAAAAACAAAATAGATAACGAAGTGAAAGAAAAAAAAAGAGAGTATAACATTAACAAAGAAGAGTTTCTTGGAGAATGTGAGTGAATTTTTAAATAAGATTAAAACATGAGGAATAACAGAGAGAAAAAATAGAAAACAGAAAACAAAAAATAACAGAAAAAGATTAATTGAAACAGCAAAGAAATGTAAGTAACATAGAGCCATATCATCAACATAGGCAATACAAGTTTTGCAGCTTTTATTGGCAGAAATGTGTCGCTAAAGCTGCTTTTGTGGCAGAAAACTGCCGCTAAAACCACTTTTGCACCAGTTTTCTGCCAATAAAAAGAGCAATAATTTTATTGGCTGTGTTCATAATATTCCCCTTAGTGTGCTTCAACTACACAGAGAAAGCATTATGAACAAGTAGTGATAGAGTGATCAGTCAAAGACACTAAGAGTAATAGAGACGGAGTGAGTGAACAAGAGTGAGGAACTATGAGAAGAGAGGGACTGAGAAAAAGAGTGGAAGGAGTTGAGTAAGTAGGTAATAGAGAAAGGAATGAGGGAAGTAGCAAAGGCAGGAAACTGAGGGTTAAAGAAATGAAGCAGTGGAACTAATAGTAGTTAAATGTGATAGAAATGTAACGAAAAGAGTACAAAATATTTACCTTATAATTGTCGTTAAATTACTCACTTTTTGTTTTTATACTTTCAATCTGTGAAAGAGAGAACAAACATTTGAAAAATATTAAAACATGTATTTAAAAATTAGAAAAGACAAGGGAAAAGATTGAAGGACAAACAGTTTTTCAACAACTTTGACACTTACAGAAGCTTCTGCTTCTCCAGGCCCCCTACACAGTCCTAAAGATATACATTTTAAACTAACAGTATCTTGATGCAGATGAAGTGAGGCCTATCTTAAAACATGGTGCATCTTTTGCATTGCTGTTGTTTCAGAAAAGTGTCGCAAGACACTAAAATTTTAAATAATTGCTTCAGGATGCCAATAAGATGTCTACTATCCAGAGGTTTGTTTGAGGTGAGGCCTACTCAGGGTTGCAGATGAGATTTACACTTGTTGAAGAGTACAGAGGAGATAATACATGTGAAGGTCTACCAATGAAGTGAGTCATGTCCACTGCACTCTTCAACAAAGTCCAAACCTCCTATGTTTCCCTGGACAGACCTAAACTTGATCTGCACAATGTGATTCGTAATGATAGGAAACACAGGTGATGTAATTGAAATACGTGCAATTTATTTTGCTCATTTCACAATCACATCACTTGTGTTTCCTTTGCTTAGGTATCTCATTGTGCAGATGTAGTCTAGCATATGAAAGAATACGCAGAAGTGCAGCACTGCATGCAACAACTTTGACACTTACAGAAGCCTCACCTTCTCCATGCCTCCTACACAGTTCTACATATACATCATAAATGCAAACAGTACAGAATTAATTATACATGTTAAATGGTTTATTTTTGCTGTTCTCAGAATGTATCAAAATTCACTAAAAACAGTGACTTGAAGGTATTCATCATATAACAGCGGGGAAAAAAAACACAATCAAAATGATTGTGTTTAAAAAACCCATACAACATAAGAAATCAAAATTCAGAACTCCTTAAAGTTAACTTACTTTCCATGACGTCCAAGGATGTCCTATGAACAGCTTACACTCTTTTGTGCTGTTATTACTTTCAGCCCGCCACTTTCTGAAAGAAAATCTCCATCGTTTTTAAAAACACGTTACATGCAATAAATGACTTCTTGCTCTCTACCACAAGTTTCCACAAGGCCAAATCTGGTCAGAGCCATTTATAACTCTTGGATTTCTTGTAAGCCAATCCCGTCATTTGGCATTTCCGCAACTTTCAGAATTAAAATGTTGAAGATCATTTTCACAATCCTGGAATAGTAATATCTTCCCCTTCTTGCTCAGTCATGTTCTACATTTCCTATGACACTGATACTGCTTACTATGAAGCAGACTTACACTACCTCTATGACTACTACAATTATTTAATTCTCTACATCACTTTTAATCACAAAGCAATGTAAAACAGTAGACAGCATTGCAGACTTACATTCCCTCTACTCCATGTTTTGATTGGCTGCTTCAATTAGCTTATAAAAAGAAACAGTTTTTCTGAACTCATTCAAAGTGCACGTATTTCTCCATGACGTCCAGTCCTATGGTTAGAAGTTATGTCTCTGAACTACACTTATCCTCAAGGCCAAATTGTGTAGGAGCCATTAGAACTTCTTGAAATTCCACAGAGCACATCCCGAGATTATTTCCCTAAAATTTTGGTTTTAAAAACACCAGGTAAGAGTTTTTAAGGTCATACGGCAATTTTTTTTTGAAAATTAAAACAGAATCATTGCAGAATGACCAGCCATTTCTAGACTTTAAATAAGCTGTGTAATGTCCTGATGTTATTGAAGGGCCGTCATGATATATAATTGCTGCAGTTACAAAAGTCCTTCCTGATATTGACAACTGCGAAGCTACAAAATTTTTAATTAAAGTTGTCAATTTTGTTCCATCAGGCCTACATCGTTGGAACATTAAAATGACATACTGGCCATATGTTCGTATAACTAATGTGGACATCATTTCAGATTTACATTGGCTACACTCCATGTTGTGATCAGCTGCTTTTACTAGCTTATTAAAGGAGACTGATTTACTGTCTGGCAAAGTTAAATATATAAATCTTTCTGAGTCTACACTAGTAGTACTTGATACCATACAGTTCTCGCAGTCATGCTGCCATTGATAAGAAAGCCCAAACAGCTGATCTACATCTACACCTTCAGCATGTAATACATCAAGCATATACATTAAAAACTCCTGACAATCTTGCTGAATATTTTGAGAGAATTGTGTTTGGCCTGAACATCTGTCTAACAGATTTCGAATTTCAGACACACTTTCTATGTTTCTTCTATCAGTGCTACATTTCTCTAACACAGAATTTAACAAACTGCAAAATCTTTGATCAGAATTGACCACAATCTCTTCTTTTACATTTTCTAGAGAAAACAAAACATTAACCACTACATTAGCATAGCAGTTGACACCAGAACTGTTTTCAAATTGAAAACCAACAACATCTTCAACAGAATCCTTTTTGTTTCTGCTTGTAATTTTAGGTTCATCGACTTTTCGTCTTTTTGCTACAACCTCCCCAGTATTGGTCACATTTCTTCGTTTCCGGCCTACCACACGTTTCTCAAACAAAGGATACTGAGGCAAATGTGGCGCATACTCTCTTCTTAACCTATTGTATTCCTTAACACAATCTAGATCAGCACAAATGTTTGTGACATCACACTCAATCAAGTACAATCCCGATAAAGTTCTAACTCGTGACAATGCCACATATGCCATACCCTCCTTGAACACAGAACTGCCAATATTCACCAATGCACTGTCTACACTTAAACCTTGCGATTTATGGATTGTCACCGCATATGCCAAGCAAACAGGAAACTGCTTACGGCGAACATATAAGTCTTTTACAAGCAAAAATCTAGCAGAGCAACGACCAATTAGCTGTACTTCCTCAATGCCATCAAATTTAATTTTTAAAAATTCAATTCCATCTCTATTTCTGTATTTTACAAAATCAACAACATTACCCATTGATCCATTTACCAGACCTCTTTCAACATGTAAATTCCTTCTTAAAATTATACGGCAGTTCAAGCACACATTCAGAGTCTTTTCAAAACCTGCAGTTTTAGATATACTCTTCTCTAATGAATCCAATTTTGTTTTCAGATTCTCAGACAAAATAATTGTTGATCCCATTTGCTCTACTCTGTCAATAGCTTCCAGTTTCACAATCTCTTGCTTTTCTAAATGCAACATTTTGTTGTTGAATTTGGCACATTCTGCAAGAGTTGGCATCAAACATATTCCGGATTTCTTATCAGTAATTTTCTGAAAAATATTCTCAGGCACAACATCTTGTTCTGGATATAAATTTGACAGTAATCGTGCATGTAAAGCTTCTTTCCCATGCTCGGTCACTTTTCCAATTCTAACATCTTGTAGAATAGTCTTGTAAACTTCATCCTTCGCCTGACGCATATTTTCATGCAGTTCAGCATAATTGAAGTTTAACCATATATTGACGTTGCCAATGCTGCCTAGGCACTTCCTGGTATCTTCATGCGTGAGCATTTTGAACACAGGTTGCCCATTCACTGGTGTCACCTGCAGAAGATCTCCGAAAACAATGATGTGTTTGCCACCAAATAACACATCATACTCTGTTTTGAGAACTTCTTGCATTCTCAAATGCACAAAGGCAAGCATGACATTGGAAACCATGCTTACTTCGTCAATGATAAGAAGTTTCATTTTCCTCAAGATTCTTGAAACTTCAAAACAAGCATCTCCAGATAGCTTGTGATATTGTAATTTGTTGTCATGCTCCACTGGCAGCATCAGTAAACGATGTAAAGTAATCCCTTTAATGTTATGTGCTGCCAGTCCAGTTGGAGCGGTGACAACACAAGACAGCGATGACTCTGTCCTTTCCTGCAAATAGCATGAAATTGCTTTAATGAGGAAACTTTTTCCAGTTCCCGCTTCTCCACTCACGTACAGTCGGACAGGCTTCAACGACGTACATGAGCACTCTTTCTTGTCATGACTTAATCCATGATCAATTTGCATGGTAACTTCGTCATATATTTTCCTCTGCTCAACGTTGAGTTGTCTTTCCAACTCTTCTAAGTTAACCGCATCCTCCTGAGCATGTGCCATGGCTCTTTCCACTTCATTCATGGCAGTGGCAGCTTCATTTTCGATAACAGGTCCTCCTAGTGGATCCTGACTCAATGAAGCAGAACTCTGACTGTCCTGAGAACTGTCTCTGGCAATCTCGGCTGCAATCGTTGCTTCCTGCTCAATTTCCGCATTCAACATTTCTACATATTTGGGAAAAGCAGGACATTCTATGGTCTCCTTGGCGGCATTGAAAGAGTCTTCGTAACAGAGGAAATCTCCAAGCAGTTCCTCTTCTGCACGCCAAGGCTTGAAAAGTTGCAAAAGTGCTAAATAGAAAAACTCCTTTTTTTCAGGAGATTCGCCACTCAATTTTCGATGGTTTACCAAGTGGCATTTTCTTTGCTTGACCAGACATCCCTCACTTCCTATTACAGCATACACT
The DNA here is from genome assembly GCF_964261635.1 of Lissotriton helveticus. Taxonomy (NCBI): domain Eukaryota; kingdom Metazoa; phylum Chordata; class Amphibia; order Caudata; family Salamandridae; genus Lissotriton; species Lissotriton helveticus. The sequence continues at coordinate 643,438,303 of NC_136068.1, forward strand.
CCTTTCTCAGTATCTTCTTTGATGTTCCTCTTGAATATGTAATTTTGAAGAACCTCATACAGACAAACATTGTCGAGGTGACTGCTTCTATTTGGATAATATGTATCCAACATGTTGGTCTTCAAAATGTCGGTACTGTTTGGCTCCTTTTCCGCCAAATACTCAATTTCCCGCACAGGTTTCAGAACTCGATTACGCGTTGCAGCAAGACCAAGACTCGCCCAAACGATACTCCTGGACTTGGCATAGAGACTTGCTGAAGACAACCGGTCAGAGCATTCGTAAGCTCCAATTTCTCGATGCGACAACATCTTCAGACTGAAACTGTACAACTTCTTGCTGAGGCTCTTTTCATGGGAAATGTCCTCCCACATATCCTTCAATTCTGTCTTCTCTTTTTTGGTGATGTAAGACGTCACATACCGAGCCACAGCCATACAGTTATCAGCCACAAACTGTATATCCATGTTAGCATTCCACATGGACAAAATCACCGGGTTGTAGTCGTTGATGTACTTGGACTCTTCGTTCCTCTTCAAATTGTATGTGTTTTTAGGTGATTTCTTCATCACATTATGTCGCAGCGAAGACATCAAACTGTTTACTCTTCCTTTAGAAATCACCGGTTGTGGAAAACCGAAACGACATTTGGTGTAGAACTTGTCCTTGTTTCGGAATTTACGACGGCAGTACTTTCCACATCGATGGCTTTGGAAACGCAGAACTTTTTCTCTTAGGCTTTTCTTCTCCTTTGCGTTTGGAACAGCACACGTAGAATACTGTTGGATGAAACTCATCACTGAGTCTTCTGGATCCGTTCCAAATTTAGGTGCATCCTTGATCCACAGCAACATATGTATATGAGGAGCACCTCTTGCTTGGTACTCCTTTCTCCAGAAGAAATCCAACACCTCTCCAAGAGGTGGATTCTTCTTATTCATGATGAAAGACATCATAGCTTCAAATCTATGATTGAAGTACCTACATACATTGACTGGATCCAAAGAGCACAGTTCTCCGGGTGTCTTGAATTCGATGTTATCTACGTTAGCATTTGCCTCTCGTAGAAATTCAAGTAAGTCTTCCCAGCCATACTCGGCACAGCTCAGAGTGAGGAACCATGTGGGAGTACCTAAGTTCCTCAGCATACATTTTAAATCACCATGACGACGGTACCAGTACTCATTAGTACCACGCTGACACGCCATGAGATTAATCAGGTGAGAATCCAAAATACTGTCTTGGACATTGACTTTATCCATAAAGTCACTTGCCGAGATGTTTTGCATGTGTATACCACTTTTCAAGATGTGGTTCACTGCATATGACAGTCCAGATAGATCGCTTTCAAACAGGAGATGAAACAAATAGGGAATGCATTGTCGAAACCTAGCATCTCCTGCATACAATCGCAAAGTCCGGTATTCAGAAGCAGGAATTTGATGAGGTCGCTCATCATATCTTCCTCCCTGACCTGTTGGAAAAAGCTGTGGGAAACACCGAGCTTCCAAACTTTCCTCCCAAACACTAATGGGACTCCCTTTGGCTTGTTTCATTTGAAACAACTCAATAGCATTCCCCATGACTTCCTTGGAATGCAAAGGATGAACACTATAATGTTCATATATTTCTTCACTAGTAGAGGGTTCTACTTTCTCAATTTGACCAGTACACAAATCGCTATGCTCTTCCTCACTTACTTCCTCTTCTGCAACATATACATTCTTATAGTATTTATTATTTTTTTTCAAATACAATGTTGCCTTTTTAACTTTCCTAACATCTACTAAATCTTGCCATATTTTCTTATTCTTTGTCGGAACCCCATTAACTAAGATAACCAGAGGTTCCTCTTCCACTTTTTCTACTCCAATTGTGTTAATGTTTTTCTTCAAATCTAGAGGCAAATAAACAACTCTTCCCTTTAATCCTCTCTGTAAATCTGATGGAGGCAATTTCCCTGTCTTTGGCTCCATTCTTACAATAGCCTGAAAGGGATGGATACTTTGAATCAAAATAGATTCATAAGTATTTAAATCCTTCAATTCAGAAGGAATCTCAACCAATTCCAGATTATTATGAACTGCTCTAGCAGGCATCTGGTTTTGATTTAATTTGCAACAACAATAACTACACACACGTTGATCCAATCCCAAATCAAAACAATTTTCTACCATCAAGTATGTTGCCAAATCCTTCCATTCACTATTATCTTCCCTTTCACTTTTTGCATATAAATCCACTAACTTAGTCTGATTCTTATAATAAGTGCGTCGACAACACACACAAGTGAAATTAGGCCTCTCACTTGATTTCACCTCAAACGTCGCAATTTCCCTCTGGAAATTATCTGTACTGGAAACCTGTACACTATCTTCCACATGACCCTCTTCTTCTTGCTCAATTTCAACATTCTCCTCTTTACTTCCAAAGTAACAAAACTCAATTTCTTCACATATATTCTTCACATCTATTTCAGAACCATGCAAAAGAGCAGCGCATAATTGTTTAAGCATAATTGCTGGACTCTTAGCATAATACAACATTCTAACTAATTTCCTCACTTTATTATGATGCACTGCTAGCATCCTGAAATGATGAAAAACACTCTGGCATACTCTCCTGGAAAGACAAGCCAGTGAATGACCATGCAAACCTGTCACTTCTCTTACTCTGCAAGGATCTAATTCTTGCAACAACCTTATTTTCTGCTTCAAACTTTTCTTATTAAATGACCGTACAAAATCACAAAGCAAATTGATGGAATCCTGTCGCACACTGCAAATACTACTACACTTCCAGGTGTACACAGGACCCTTAGCACGTCTTCCTAAAACCTCATTACCTAACACCTCTTCTGCCTCTGTTGTCACAAGTTTTTCTTTTTCAACTGGACAACCATCTTTCACTTCATAAGCACGACCACTGGTGTCAACTGCATGCACCAAATCATTATCCTGGAAATAACTCTCCTCATTAAAAAATGCCTCACAGCTTGAACTATGCATCCATTCTCCAGAAAAAACTTCACAAAAATTACTACGATTAACTATTCTCTTCCATCTACTATTTCTTTTGAAATCATAAATTGCCTTGTTTAGCTTCCTAATTCTATTGATTATCAAAATAAATAACTTACGTTTAATTTCAAATGCCTGATCAATAACTTTCTCAACTTTTTTTTTTCTCTTATAAAAAACCAGTTTCTGTTGACCTTTCTTAATATTTTTTAACAAATTGCCAATTATCCTGTTGCGGAACATTCGTTTACGAATCTCCCTAAACTGTTGTTTCCTTCTACTATCATGCACAGAGTTATCTCTTGCTCTAGCAGTAACATTTTTGATTGGCCTTTCCTTTCCATTTGAATTCCTTCTCGTTTTATGGACTGAAACATTTTCTGTAGTAATATTTTTTTTACTACACATATTTCTTATGAAATATTTTGTGCTCTTACCCGGTGCTTTCTTCGTGACTTGACAAATCTTTTTGTTAGAGGACTGCTGCTTATTTTCTTTCACCTGCTGTCTTTGACGTTTTGCAGCCTTTCTCTGTCTTTCTATTGTTGGCATGGTGAAATCTTGAAATGATCTGCAGTTGAATCTGTGGTAAAATATAATAAAAAATGTTATTAACCATTATTACCAAACAGTAAAACAATAACAGTGATCAAAAACTTAACACACTACTTGACATTTTAAATAGAAGATTTTTTAGTCCTTGCAAATTTACAATACAGAAATAGCAGAAAAGAAATGACATTTATATTTATGTTACCTGTGCTATTTTATATGTGAATCTGATCTAATTTTATGAGCATATTTTAATATTTTATTGAAGACACTACACATAACCTGCTTTTGAAGGTGTCTTTATTTTTAAATTAAACGGTTTACCTTTTTACTTTTTATTAATTATAAATTTTAAAAATAAATGTTTATATTTCCATAGGCTCAAGCAGGTCAGCTTCCCATCCTATGTCATATAATTCGGACAAATCTGCATCCTCATCACGCTCTTCTTCATCCTCAGGATTTAAATCATCCAAGGGATCAACATCCACTGATGTTTCAATTACAAGTTCAATGATGAGGTCAAAATCAACTGATTGCAGATTGTCGCTCATGTTGAGGTTGTCTTTATCTTTAAAGAAAGATAACAACAATGAGATGTTGCAGAGTAAGAGACAAATCTCAGAGATTATAATAGTAAAATTGTTTAACAAGAGTAATATTTTGCAGCTATTATTTAGCCATGTCCAGCAATGCTGAGCAGGTGAAGACTATGTCTAAATTTTCAGTGAACAGGACTCATCTCTTCTTAACCTTGGATAAGCCTCACCGACTCTGTGTGTCCTGCACATACTTAAATGTAAAGGGGCAGATTTATGTTAAATGGCACATCCCCAGGCATGCACCAGTTAACGTGCACCACTACTCTGCCACCCATGGTGTGCCGTATTTACAATCAGATAGGAGAAAGCTTCGTCAAAACCCTGCGCCTGCTTTAAGCAGGCATAGGTCTTGACGCAACATTGTGGAGATGGGGCACCCCTGAGCCTTGCTTGAGCTGCATCGCACTTGCGATACAACTCCAGCAATCACTACCTTTACAGCACAGATACGTCACGCATCTGTGCCATTTTTGCCCCATGATGCCCCGTATTCTAAATGCAGCACACCATGGGTGGCGGAACAGCGGCGCAGGATGACTGACACATCCCTGGTGATGCACCAGTCATCATAAATCTATCCCTAAGCTTCTTATCTTGTTACAGATGAACCGCCATATGTAGCATGAAACTATTTTGCATTTCCTAAATAGCGAATTTTAAGGAATAAATAGCAATTCTTTACCATTCCTAATTTGCAATGAGCAAATTGCTAATTGCAAGTTACCCATTCATTTCCATGGGCTAGGAGGCTCATAGGAATGAAGGTTTAATTTGCGATTAGCAATTTGCTCATCACAAATTAGGAATTTTTCCAAGGGTGCAGGGGTGTCTCAAGAACACCCTGCTGCACCCCTGAAAAAGAAATTTGGGGGCATATGGCACACATACATGCCCTAAGGGCATGTGTTGGCGTCATATGGTACCTTTTGTTTTTTTGAAAAAAAGCTTTTTGAAAAGAATTCACAAATTACCACCAATTTACCACAATAGTTTCCAAATCCTTAATGTCATTTTTTACATATTTTTTGTTTGATACATTGCATTTAAGTAGTCACAAAATTTGCAAATCCTTCAGTGCAATTGCAAAATAAGGAATAGCAAATTTTGCTACTCCTTATTTTGCATCAAACTTGTTTGATACATACCATTTGTCTAATTAACATTCGCAAAGGCCGAAATTCGTAGAATTTTGATCTTTGCGAATGCTAATTAGCTTGATACATATGGCCCCAAGTGAGGCCTGTCTTGCGACATGGTGCATCTTTTGCATCACTGCTGCATCGGTTTCATGTGGTACGTTTTTTTTACACCATGACATATCTGCCTAAATGCATCAATTTGTAATGTTGTCGCCTCATAGCAAATCTTTTGCACCGCCGCTGCATCATAAAAGTGACGCACAGTGGCACAAAAGAGGCATACACCTATCATAAATCTGTCCCTAGCATTTTAAAAGATTAATCCAGGATGACGATAAGGTGTGGCCTATCCAGAGGTTTGTTTAAGGTGAGGCCTACTCAGGATTGCAGATTAAAGTTACGCTTGATGAAGAATACAGAGGAGATAATACATGTAAAGGCCTACCAATGAAGTAAGTAATGTGCACTTTATTGCGCCAGTCATCATAAATGTATCCCTAAGCTTCTTATCTTGTTACAGATGAACCACCATATGTACCATCAAACTATTTTGCATTTCCTAAATAGCAAATTTTAAGGAATAAATAGCAATTCTTTACCATTCCTAATTTGCAATGAGCAAATTGCTAATTGCAAATTAGCACCGCCGCTGCATCATAAAAGTGACGCACAGTGGCACAAAAGAGGCATACACCTATCATAAATCTGTCCCTAGCATTTTAAATGATTAATCCAGGATGACAATAAGGTGTGGCCTATCCAAAGGTTTGTTTAAGGTGAGGCCTACTCAGGATTGCAGATTAAAGTTACGCTTGATGAAGAATACAGAGGAGATAATACATGTAAAGGCCTACCAATGAAGTAAGTAATGTCCACTTTATTGCGCCAGTCATCATAAATGTATCCCTAAGCTTCTTATCTTGTTACAGATGAACCACCATATGTACCATCAAACTATTTTGCATTTCCTAAATAGCAAATTTTAAGGAATAAATAGCAATTCTTTACCATTCCTAATTTGCAATGAGCAAATTGCTAATTGCAAGTTACCCATTCACTTCCATGGGCTAGGAGGCTCATAGGAATGAAGGTTGCAATTTGCGATTAGCAATTAGCTCATCACAAAATAGGAATTTTTTCAAGCGTGCAGGGGTATCTCAAGAACACCCTGCTACACCCCTGAAAAAGAAATTTGGGGGCATATGGCACACATACATGCCCTAAGGACATGTATAGGCGTCATATGGCACCTTTTGTTTTTGGGAAAAAAATGCTTTTTGAAAAGAATTCGCAAATTACCACAAACTAGAAGTTGGTGGTAGTTTCCAAATCCTTAATATCATTTTTTACATATTTTTTGTTTGATACATTGCATTTAAGGAATCGCAAAATTTGCAAATCCTTCAGTGCAATCGCAAAATAAGGAATAGCAAATTTTGAATTAAGGACATTTTAAGTAATTTCCACATGTGCAGTGTTTTCAAATTATGATTTGAAAATCGTTTTTGGGGAAAAGTAATGGTTTGCAAATTTATGACAAGGACATAATGGTGTATGCTTCTCTATAAGGCATTTCAGTGTCTCTGATGTCATTTTTCCCATATTACATTATAAGACCTTTCCCCATGGAGCACATTCCTTGTAAATATGATCCCACCTGTGCATGGTGAATTTAGATTTTGACTGTTTGAGTCACATACCCATGTTAAAAGTCACCCCAAAAAATTGCAAACGCTTTAAAAAAACACAGTCTTGTGTCTTAAGGACATTTTAAGTCATTTCCCCGTGGACAGTGTTTTGTAAGTGGCGCAAAAGAGGCATACACCTATCATAAATCTGTCCCTAGCATTTTAAATGATTAATTCAGGATGACGATAAGGTGTGGCCTATCCAGAGGTTTGTTTAAGGTGAGGCCTACTCAGGATTGCAGATTAAAGTTACGCTTGATGAAGAATACAGAGGACATAATACATGTAAAGCTCTACCAATGAAGTAAGTGATGTCCACTTCATTGCGCCAGTCATCATAAATGTATCCCTAAGCTTCTTATCTTGTTAGACATCAACCGCCATATGTATCATATAACTATTTTGCATTTCCAAAATAGCGAATTTTAAGGAATAAATAGCGATTCTTTACCATTCCTAATTTGCGATGAGCAAATTGCTAATTGCAAATTACCCATTCATTTCCATGGAGCAGGAGGCCCATAGGAATGAAGGTGCAATTTGCGATTAGCAATTAGCTCATCGCAAATTAGGAATTTTTCCAAAGGTGCAGGGGTGTCTCAAGAACACCCTGCTGCACCCCTGAAAACGAAATATGTGGACATATGGCGCACATACATTTTAACAACATTCCTTTACCTCAAAAACGATTTTCAATTCATAATTTGAAAACACTGCCCACAGGGAAATTACTTAAAATGTCCGTAAGACACATGAAAGTGTTTTTTTATTGCCTTTCCAGCATGGTTGGGTCACTTTTAACATGGCTATGTAACACAAACATTTAAAATCTAAATTTCCCATGCACAGGTCGGAGCATATTTACAAGCAACTTGCGCCACAGAGAAAGGTCTTACATTAAAATGGGAAAAATAACATCAGGGACAGTCAATTGCCGTATAAAGAAGCATACACCATTATGTCCTTGTCATAAATTTAAAAACAATTCCTTTTCCCCAAAAACGATTTTCAAATCATAATTTCAAAACACTGCACATGGGAAAATTACTTAAAATGTCCTTAAGACACATAAAAGCGTTTTTTGATTGCCTTTGCAGCATGTTTGTATCACTTTTAACATGGCTATGTAACACAAACATTCAAAATCTAAATTTTCCATGCACATGTGGGAGCATATTTACAAGCAATTTGCGCCACATAATTCATAATTTTCTCCTAAAAGCACACTATTCTCTATCTAAATTAAAGAAATATTTTCTCACCTTAGCAAATACTTTGAGTTTGAAAACAGTCTCAGAAACACACCAATTTGTCTTCAGCAGAGCAAAAGGTATGCACTCCAGAGTCTGCAGCTATCAAAAGCACAGAAATGCTGTAATTCTTCACACATATCTCTCATGTCACCCAATCAAAACTCTTCCCTCACTTTTTTTCAAATGAAAACCCTTCCCCCCTCTGCCCTTTCTGCCTTTTCTGCATGGCAACCACCTCTTGGAAGACTTCTGGTGTTTGCAAGTTCACACAACTTTGTTGCAATTGAACTCTGAACTCTCAGTGCACCTGCATATCCAGTGCATTCTTTCATTTAATGATTTTTTATTGACCATTCAAAATACATCTTTCAAAGAACACATCCGTGCACCCTAACTTTCTGTTTTCAGCAATCAAAATCCACCAATCACTGTTACTGCTTCATGAACACAGAAACTCCACAGTTTTTTTCATTTTAAACTCTCATTTTTTCAACTGCCATTTCATTGCCACACTTCATCTGACTGCAGGAGAACCTTCTCTCACCATGTTTTCTGTCTGGATTGTTGGACATAGTTATATTCACTGGGCTCAAAGGTACGTTGAAAACAGGAAATTACCTAACCTCAATTTACAAGATGTGGAAATTAAGTGGTTTGGCCACAGAGGATTAAAATGTCACCAATTGATACCATTGGTGAAAACCTTTATGCATTTGCCCAAACCTGACCTGTTAATTGTGCACTGTGGAGGTAATGACTTGGGCACTTTGACTGGTGTAGGTCTGGAAATGCTTTTAAAGGACACCTTTGAGCAATTAATGGCACTTTTTCCTCAGACTGCCTTGGTATATTCAAATATATGCCAAAGACAGAAATGGAGGTGGTCAAACCAATTTTGTCCACAAATTGAGAAGTCGAGGAAGCATGTAAACAAATCTGTTTCAGCTTACATGAGAGACCATGGAATGGGCTCCCTGTACAACAATAACTTGCGTTACTACATGCAAGATATCTACAGAGGAGATGGAGTTCACTTCTCAGATGAGGGCAACAGAGTTTTCACTCTGAATTTAAGAATGTGCATTGGTACCTACTTATAAGTACCTAAATGTACCATAAACCCAAAAGCTCTTCTCAGAGCTACCCTACATCTGATCACTCACAATTATTATTTTACTCTAACATTTTTCACTAATTTCCAACAAAGTACGCTCCCTGGGGCGCTACCCGGTACGCGAACCGGGAGCTAACCTCGCGAAATTTTTTTTTTAAATGTTTTTTTTTCGCACATATAAGCCTCCTCAGCCACCCTCAGAAAACCTAGGGGGTCAAGATAACTCTACCGTGCCCCCTTCTACCCATTCTGAACATTATTTGCCCTCCATCTTGTATCTTAATTCGACCGAAACACAAAATGGTGGACTCCCGGAACGCTTAAGGTTCGCGAACTGGGGCGCTCAACGGTTCGCGTACCGGGTCGCTCTCTGGGAAGCGCACCATCAAAAAAGGTGGGAAAGTAGTTCACAGAAAAGCCACTGGAGACAATTTCACCAAATATAGATTAGCTCATACTACATACCAATCCCTACCATTTTCACAAATTTGATTGGAATTCCATTTAGTCATTTAGCCTGTAGACCTCTCTAAATACCGTGAGGTAAATTACTTCACAAAACACATCTGAAGTGTTGGAATTGACAACCAATGAAAATGTTACTTTCATTTTCTACTTTTTTTACCTGACATTTCATTGGTTATATACCTGAATATATATAAAGGAAGAGAAGAAAACACCGCCATTTTGACTACTACTTCTTGCTGTACATTTCAATAGTATTTTCACTAATTCCTTCAACTTCTTTCTAAAGGTAAGTTTTTATTTTTAAAACTGAAGTATATTGTGCACTATAAGTTAATATGGTAAACTTTTTCTGATAGATATATACTATCCCTCTGTAGTAGTTATAGATTTAGAGAGACTTCTCTGTTATAGTTATGGATGGAGTTAGGCTTCTCTTGTATAATTATGAATTTACTTACGTTAAATCACATACACTTTTTTATATTCCTACTTCCACTCTGATACTATACACTGCCCAAAGATAAATTCACTGATAAAAAATGCCTATCTAAAATTATTCCCAACATTGCCCTATCTCTACTAATATATATTTTTTTAATCCAAATTTCAGGCAAAATGGAAGGCGAAAACCAAGTTTCTTTTGAAATGGACCTGCAAGAGAGCAGCCAAGAATTGATTGATACAATTGATCAAATTGACATTGAATTTTTCGATGAAACTTGGGACAATGAACTACTGCAATGTGTACAAGCAGTAGATAACCTCCTTGCAAATGAGGACATTTTACACCCTCAGAGACTACAATGTATATTCCATGATAATTATGAAATTTCTGACAATGAAATGTTAGAAAGTTTAATAAATTATGAAACACAATCACAATAAAAAAAAATGCTTAAAAAATAAAGAAAATAAAAAATAATCAACAAAAACAACAATCAATTAACATACAGCATTTGAAAAGTCTATCATTCATTTTTCATTGCAGTACGCTGCCCAGAACGCTTCCCGGTTCGCGGACCGGGCGCTCCCCACGCAAAAAAAACTAAAAATGTTTTTTGTTTTTTTTGCCCCGCGGGGCCCTTTTAAAACCTCCACATTAAACCTAGGGGGTCAGGGAGGATCTAGTATGCCCCCTTATGGTCATTTTCGTCTTTGTTTTGGCCTCCTCTTGTCTCTCAATCCTACCGAGAGACAAGATGGCGGCCGCTCCGGACTGTTTAGAATGTTGACAGACACCGGAGAGCCAATCAGCTTAGCTACGCGAAGTTCCGGTACGCTTAAGGTCCGCGGACCGGAGCGCTGCCCGGAGCGCGCTTACAGATATATATCTTTTTTTAAACGTTAATTTCTCAAAATCCACTGGAGCACATATATTGAGACCTAGAAAAGGCACATCGGGCTACCAGTCCCTACAATTTTGCCAAGTTTCATGCAAATCCATTCAGCCGTTCGGGCTAAAAGTGAGGCCAACCGCCCTATGGAAAACTCAATGTTAAAAACACGTTTTGGGACCCCCCTTTTTTCTCGGCCCCCCCTTGACGAAACCCCCCCAAATTTCCAAGGGCTGCTCAGAAACAAAATGTTCCATTTTCCAGAAAATTTCAGCCAATTCCGTCCACAAACGCCAAAGTTATTAGACATAGAATTTTCAAAAATCCCATAGGGAAAAAATCCTAACTATATATACCTACTGGCGACCGCCAGTAGGTAATATATACATATATATATATATATATATATATATTCACTGAAAAAACCATTGGTTTCAGGAGTTATATAGGTAGGAATTAGTTTTTAAAAAACCTTTGAAATTCACTCAAATAACTATAAGTTTTAGTGGTGTTATAGTTAGCTGGACATTTTACTCATACAAAACCAATGAAATTGCTCCTATATAGTTAGTTGTACTAACTATATTTCGCGCACCCGCAATCCACTGCTGATGATGTCACATATTAGATCATTCATGACATGGTCAGTGACATCACTGATGACATCTCAAATGACATCACTGATGACATCACTGATGACATCATCCAGTGAATGTGGTTTGCTTCGTTATTTAAATATGCATTATATATATATAGCAATTTACATTGAAGAATGAGTGGATATATATAAATAAATATTTGGATGGAGGAGTTAGTAGCAGTGTAATTGACTGTTTACTTGACCAATTTATAATGTCTCGCTAAATATAGTGGATAGTGACTAAACTGTGTGAATATCTGTATCACTTTGTCAGTTGTTGTGTAAACTGATTCTACAGTTGGTTACTAGCTATGTGAAAGTCTATATTAGTTATTGATTAGTTAACTGAGTATTTGTATGGGAGTGTGAAAGTGTGTGTAGTTCGGTGGGGGGTGAGTGAATATATATATATATATATATATATATATATGTATTGTGAATGATGGCAAGGCAGACTGACTGTTAGAACATTTCAAATGGATCGTAATGTGTTAGCACTTTTTTTATTCTCAATGCATATTCTGTTTTAAATTATAGTGATATTTTATCAGACATAAAACAATACAATGGTGATGAAATGCCTGGACTGGGTGGAGTTTAAGACAGCCGATCTAAATCCTTATATGTCCTCATGCATGAGACATATGGCTCCCTGACTGGCCTGCAAATCCAAGCTCCATATCCTATTTCTCTGTTGGAACAAATTAAACTGCAAACACATGATGAAAGAAGAGCCAATTAGCCTGTTCTCAGACTCCTTTTCAATCCCTAAGTAAGGCATGTGCATGGCCCAAGAAGAGTGACATATGACTCCCCTGAGATCTACATCAATTCAAAAGCAAGTAAAGCGTGATTTTAGCAGTGATTGAGTTCTCCATTGAACAAGAGTGTATTACACACACAGTCCAAGCAACTACGAAGTGTCTGTCAAGAGCAAGCATGCTGTCCTTCCTCCTCTACTTTGGCCTCAAAATTTTACCAATTCCTTCATTGTGGCTGTAAACATCACAGAGCTGGTACAGGGCAAGAAGCTATAGAACATTGGTCAGGTCCTGGTGACGATGGCACTGAATAATATTGCCTTTTTGTTTTTCTCTCTGGTGGATGCTGCGATGTATTTTCTTTGGCAGAGCCTCTACTATGCCACAAACAGCTTCCGGTTATTCATGTTTTTTTTGCCTTGTTCACCGCTGTTTCTTCTTGGCTCTCTGGTTGTCTCTGTGTTTTCTACTGCGTGAAGATCCTCCCTCTTAACTATGCTATGCTATCTTGGTTAAGAATGAGACTTTCTATTACAACATACTCATTGAGTGGGCAGGCTGACTCGTTACACTCCCTTGTGGTGTGGCACTAGACTTTGCGAAGTTGCCACCCTGTCAGGGTACCGGCAAAGGGACCTCATCGGGGTATCCTTGTTGGGTGTTTCTGGAGCGGTACCCATATCCGATCCTTTCAAGACTTACAGGCTAGGCATTCCCTTCATCCCTCTCAATTCTTTCGCTACTTACAGCTGCGCCACGCCCTTCACTTCCACATTCCAGATGGCACGTCTCTGCCCAAATATATCCTGCCTGAGGTGCAAGTCCTAACCGGGGATCTGGGGAGGGGCGGAGTCGCTCGGATCTACCACTCACTCGTCAACAATGCCCCCAACTCCCTTTCCCTGCTCCAAGAAAAGTGAAAGGGCTGGCTTGGGGTTCTAGAGGATGAGGACTGGAGAGACGCCCTGATGGCCCTTAGGACGATTGCAGTATCAGCAAGACAGCCCCTGGTCCAAGTCTATTTTTTGCACGCCGCCTACCTTACACCTCAGCATCTCCAAACGCGCTGGGCTTCGGCCCAATTCTTACTGCCCCCGCTGCTCCCACCCCTGGCACTGACTTTTATCATATGGTGTGGCTCTGCAATGCAATTCAGGGTTATTAGGAATTGTTAACACAAGGCCAGACAGGGGTACTGGGCTGGGAGGTGCCCCTGGATCCCATACGTGTTCTGCTGGGCATCACCGACGGTCTGGACGGTTCCAGGGCTGAGAAGCTCTTGCTCAATACTGTGTTGGTGGTTGCCAAGAGGGACATCGCTGCTCACTAGCTGGACACCGCCCCTCCCACTCTAAGGTGCCCTGAGAAATTCCATTGCATGTGGGGGAAATGGGTTGGGGTACTCGACGAATGAGATGATGTGGTGCGCTCTCCAGGTGCACGTGGAGATGCTATTCTGGATTTCTTTCAGTGATCTTGATGTCATTGTGATGTGGTTGTCCCCTATCCTGCTCATGTAGTATGCAGCTCTGAATGGTGCAGTTTGTTGTCGAATTCAAATTCAAAACCCAATAAAATTGATTGTCAAAAAAGAATGAGACTTTCTAGTTCGGTGTACGTGATGCTCTTTGTATCAACAATGGGCCCCTTGGTCCTCTGTCTGCCTGCATACTGGAGCCATCTGCAGCCGTACCTGAAAATATAAATACCAATGGGACAGGGGCTAATGGGGTGCAATCAGTTTGGTGTTTTTCATACTCTGTGGCTATATGTATCCTTGGGTTCTGCCTTCCTTTCCCCTTTGGTGTCCTCTCAATTATACTGATTCTTGTGTTTCTGTACAGGCATGCAAATCACATGAGCCAAAACACATGCCACGTCAGTCAACCTCAACTGGAGGCTCTGTCCAGAGCTGTCAAGACTAGGAGCAGCCTTCTCCTCCTATATGTCTTGTCCTACTTGCTTAACATCTTCGTGATATTAAATGTTTTTTCAAATAAAAGCTCCTGGTATATAGTGCTATACCCGCTGGTCCTGGTCACATTTTATGTCATAAGCGTTTAGGTGAAATAGAGTGTAATGTGCCTACATTTAAATAATGGGGTCTATTTTGCATTTTTTCTAGTTATGATGATACATACACAGTGGCATCTAACCATACAACACTTTTCCAAGAGCAGCTCTCTCTTCTGGTCAAGTCGACAATACTTGGGTAGTGGAATTACATTTTTACCACAACTCCATAGGTATTACCAAGCAAAATGTTGTTGGATGAAACCTTCTCCAGTCTAAGAATGAATCTCATCATTTGGTTGTGGTTAACTCCTCAAGAACCGGGGAACTCCTCAATCCCCAAAGCAAATATTTTCTAAAGAAGTTTTTACATTCTGTTTCCTTTTTAATGTTCATTAACTTTAAGACGTTCTTGTTGGCATTAATTAAACTACTGCAATAGTATCTCAGTTGGTTTGCTCTACATGCAATAATCAGGGGTGTACATTTAACAGTGGGTAATTCAGTGCAATAGCCAAGCACAAAAGTAGCTCCAAAAGGAATCTTAATTCTCAGCCTAGTTCCTGGTTTCAGCTACATGAGACCTGGGAACTGAGGCCATTGTATCGACCTGTCCATGTCAGTCGTGGTGGCACAGTCTGGAGATGCTTGCTTGCTTCTCGGCATAACAAGTGGCAGTCTCAGGAAGATGCATTAATTGCTGAATACAGATATATCATGAAGTCCGGGGCACGACATAGGGAAACAGTTGAGCAACAAATGCATAATGCAGGCTCACAGCCCTCACACTGTGAACTGTGTCTCTTGTAACAACAGCAGCAGGGAAACGCATGAGCTTCAGGAGTGCCTCTTGAGAGAGAAAAATCGCCTTTGATTGGCAAAAATTGCAGCCTCCTATTATTGTCTAGCTTGGTGCTCACAACTTTCTAACTAAAGCTCTTGCTTAAGAGGACAGGTTCCCCTCGCGCGGTCAGTCTACCTTCGGAGGCTTTCAGTGTCAGTAGCACAGAGTTTCTTCCTCAGTCCTTAGGTTATTATCCTTACTATTAGGACGAAGACAGGATCCTATATCTAGGCCCCATCTTCTTCTACAATGGTGTGCAGATCTCCAAAACTAATAAAGTGAATACTGGATACTGCAGACGCGGGCACATATTTAAAACTGCACACAGTCGGCCTCTTTCAACTGAGCAGCAAAATTCAAAGTACACCCCAAAACTTTGGGGAAACCAATGAGCTTAAAAGATCATTTTCTTTTTGAGCTGTCCCATCCTTATTGCAACTGGTTTCAGGTGACCTGTCTTCCTGATGTTGTTTTATTTCAAATCAGTCAGTCCTTCCATCTCAGCACAAATAACAGGGTGAGGTGTGTGTGTAAGAGGGGTGTAGGCTGGCATTGCATAATGATCATTTCTTTGTGTATGTGTATTCAATCTAGTGTACAGACTGGACTGTTGGATCTGGTTTTCTGGGTCAATAAACAACAAAAGGCATGTCCTTTTTATTTTCTAGATTGAATATTTGAAGCCAGACAGTTGCATTTGGCTGCACAAAACACTCTAGGAGGAGGGAGTACTTGAGAATAGCAGCACAGAGGGAAAATGCGGGGAGATAAAAGACACCACTCTCGGACCACTACCAGCCCTTTGGAGGAGATAATAAACCTAGGAATTCCAATACTTCGAGGGGTAGGTAACAATGATTCACTACTTCTCCCCTTCAGAGACGCTCATACAAACTACATATTTAATGAGTGGCTTTAGCAGGGGCAGTCGATAGTCTTCCCACTGGAATGCAAACCTAAATGGTTCATAGATCACTATTGGAATCAGCAGTCACACAATATTAGTCGTACTGTAGCCTTGGTATGGGGACAGTGACCACCCATATCAATAATGCCCCTTTGGATGGACATCAAATACCCAATAGAGTCAAGCACTCTTCTCAAGCAACATGCCACTAGCAGGGGCGTAACAAACACCCCTGCAACGCCGGGGGCCCAAAACAATTCAGGGGCCCCTCAACCCTTCAAGGGGGCCCCATTTAGCCCAATACCAATGTATATCTTTAAGATATATGAAAGTATGGGGCCCTTCTCATTCTGCAGGAGGGGCCCATCATTTTTCAGTACACCACTGGGTAGAGATCATGCCAAGAAACGTATCGCACAACTAACTCTCCTTCACAAGAAAATGTACTGAGTCGGCAAGAACGTCTGCAAGAACGTACCAATAGAGCAGATTATCACACAGACCCAGAAATTGTAACTCACATTTGTAGGTTAGTTTTAATTAGCAAAATAGGATTGGCGACTCGCTATAAAGAAGGGGTCTTCCAAGGGCGTCCCTTCCTAATAGCGACTCATAACCCTATGTAAGAATGTTTTGCGGTCGTAAAACACTTGCAGATTACCACCCGTCTCAGAATGGTGGTAAATCACTCGCAAACGGGAAGGGGTCCCCAGGGGACCCCTACACCCTTTGTGAATGCATGCAAAAAATATTTTTTGTGGCAGGCAGTGCTCTCAGGGAGCCCTGCCTGCCCTTAAAAAATTAAAACAAAAACGTTTCATTTTTCTTTTTTTGGGTTGGGGAGTCCCCTTGCAGGACATCTGCCAGGCAGCTACGTGGGCCTCGCTGCACACGTTTGCTAGACACTACTGCCTGAACAGCCAAGTCCGGAGAGATGGCTTTGTCGCCCGTTCCGTTCTCCAGGACTTTCTGGTTTGATCTTGGTTCGCAGACCCACCACCGGGGTTGGTATTGCTGGGGTATCTATTCTAAGGTAAGGAATCTAACACTAACCTGTTTCTTTCTGATGCACAAGTTACTTACCTTCTGTAACAATATATCTGTAAGAAACAGTAGTTAGTGTTAGATTCCTTACCGCCCCACCCATCCACCCCGTTCTGGGAGTTGATATCTAGGGTTAAGGACATCCCTTTCAGGGCCCTAGTATCATGGCACCAGTTTCGGTTTCTATCATGGCTCTGCGTTCCTGGCACGGAAAGCTATGTACAGAACTGACGTCAGTGCGCGAGGGCGGCGTCTAAGTAATCCAACAATGTCATCCCAGCAATCATGACTCCGACGACGGACGAGGAGCCGCAGATGACGCCTAGCGACGCGCAGGGGTACTGCTGACGAAAACTTTCTGGATCCAGTTTCCTGGAGGCTCCTTTTTCGCCTAGGAGTAGCAAACTTTTTCGCCAAGGAGTAGCACACCTTGATGAACAAGACAACCCACCAAGAGATGGTCCGCTTGTGCACCGCCCGTTCCTTTCCTTTGCGCCCACGTAACCAACAAAGAGCTTGTCGTCCACCCGGAACTGGTGTGTGCGGTCCAGATAGAATGAGAGCGCACGTTTTGGTTCCAGACGGTGGAGCCTCTCTTCCTCTTTCGAGGGATGCGGAGGCAGATAGAAGGTGGGCAAGGTGATGGACTGCCCGATATGAAAGGTTGTGACCACCTTGGGCAGGAAAGAAGGACGAGTCCTTAGAACAACCTTGTCCGGATGGACAGAGAGGAAAGGAGGTTTAGAAGATAGACCCTGGAGCTCACTCACTCTCCTGGCAGAGGTGATGGCAACCAATAATGCAGTCTTAAGAGTCAGAAGACGAAGAGGACAGTTATGAAGGGGCTCAAAAGGAGCGCACATCAGATACGTTAGAACAAGATTCAAGTCCCACTGAGGCATCACAAAGGGAATAGGAGGGAACATGTGCGTGATGCCTTTCAAGAATCTATTTACAACAGGGGACTCGGAAAAAGAAGGCTGATCAGGAAGCCTTAAGAATGCTGAAATGGCCGAGAGGTAACCCTTGAGAGTGCCCAGAGCAGAGCCCTGCTGGGCTAGAGAAAGAAGGAAGAGGAGAACCTCCGAAAGGGGGGCAGAGAGTAGATCCACAGCATTTGCTGTGCACCATGCTACAAATTTGTTCCACCTCCATGCGTATACCGTTTTTGTGGAGGGATGCCTGGCTGCCAGAATCACATCGCAAACTTCAGGAGGCAAGTCAAGTGGCCTTAACTGCCGCCGCTCAATCTCCACTCATGTAGGTGGAGACTGGACAGGTTTGGGTGTTATGTTATGTTATCGAATCTTGTATAGCACGCAGCTGCTCCAGCAAAGGGGCGTCCCAGCGCTTTCAGCAAAGAGGTATAACATACACAACAACCTGAAACCGTGTCAGCCAACATACCACTGGAGACTAAACTAAAGTAAAGAGAAAAGTTTTAATAGCTTTCCTAAAGGCAAGCAGACACTCTATGCTGGGAATCTGCTCAGGCAGGGATTTCCATAACCTAGCTGCAAGGCAGTGAAAGGACAGCCCACCCGCATGGCTGCGCTTGACCCACGGGATGATAATCAGGTGTTGCCCCGCCGAACGCAGCCAGTGGGAGGGGACATAAGGGGTAAGCAAGTTACTCAACTAGATAGGCCTAGCAAGTTTCACTATCTTAAAGGATAGACACAATGCCTTGAATTGAATACGCTTCTCCATAGGAAGCCAGTGCAGCCTCCGCATAATGCCAGCAACGAGGCAGAATCACGGGAGACCCACCAGGATTCTGGCTGCAGCATTTTGAACATGTTGCATCCGAAGTATTTCAGCCTTATTTGCCCCCAATAGAAGAGAGCTGGCATAGTCCAGGCGAGATAGAATGGTCGCCTGCACAACCAGATGACGTGTAGATGGATCAAAAAACTTCAGAAGGGGCTTAAGACCCCGCAGAAGGCCGAAGCACGTGCCAGCCACTTTCCTAGTGTGATCCTGAAAACTGAGAGATGAATCCATCCAAACCCCAAGATTTTTAATCACTGCCTTTGGCATGGGGATATCGCACAGAACAGTGGTCCACCAATGCTCACTCCACAAACTCACGTTCTTCCCGACCAACAAAACTTCATTTTTGTTGGCATTTAGTTGCAAGCAGTTGGTAGCCATCCTTTCGGCTACAGCCGTCATCCCATCTCTGGACCTGGAGGCATTCAGTGAAGACCCTTCAGCCAAGGTAACAACAAGCAGCATGTTGTCCGCATATGAGACCATAATAAGGTCCCACTGCCTGGCGACAGCTGCCAGAGGCTGAACATAAAGATTGAACAACGAAAGGCTCAGTGCCGAGCCCTGGGGTACCCCCTGGTTGATGCAATAGGCCTGAGAAGGAAACGGGGGAGCGGACACTTGGCATGATCTTTCGGTCAGAAAAGATCTGAACCATTCCAGGGCCGACCCAATCACCCCAGCTTCCTCTAGCCGCTGTAGCAGGATGCCATGTGAGACCGTGTCAAAGGCGGCACTGAGATCGAACAGGATCAGTGCTGCACTTTGACCAGCATCAAGAATGGACCGCAGATGTTTAGTAGTGGCCAGGAGAGCCGTCTCCGTACTGTGACCCGGTTGGAACCCATTCTGAGATGGATCCAGGATGTTATTGGAGTTCAGGAACTGAGTAAGCATGTTGTTGATGTGTGTCCCAGGGGGCCTCCTACTGTTTACACATGCCTCTGCAATCTTAGCCACCCATGGGAGAAGAGATATGGGTCTAAAATTTCCAGGCTTAGTTGAATCCAGCATAAGTTTTTTAAGAATGGGGGATACCCATGCCTGTTTTCAAAGTCCCGGAACAATTGCAGTGGAAAAGGAGGAGGTAACTGTTGACAGAGCGGAGCCCGAAAAATAGAATGTGACTCCCTAAACTGCGTTGGCCTCGGAGGGTCGGAAGGAGAACCAGTTTTAATTTTACCACTCAGCCGGGTAAACTCCTCCTGAGACATACAAAGAATGGCTGCCAAGGTTGACCGAGACCCAGTACCCAAAGGTGAGGATATAGAATGAGTGGAGACTTGAGGAAAAGATTGATAGATAGCGCGAACATTTTCCACAAAAAAGGTAGCTAAATCATCACACTGCTGTGTGGACGCTATAACGGGCACCCTAGCTTTCCTAGTCCTAAGATCTTTAAGAATCTTAAAAATGCATTTTGCTGGATTAGGACTCATCTTAATTTCGATAGCATAGTAGGCAGCACGAACTTTGCAGATGGTTCTATGATACTGCTTAATTTTAACGAGATAGCATAACTTTTTCTCGGAATCATAATCCCTTCTCCACTCTCGTTCTACTTTTTTACATGCTTTCCTTAAAACAATCAAATAATATTTATACCATGGACTGGTGGTAGAAGTTCGCCCCTTAAACCATTTAGCAGGGATTCTAAACCATGATTAATCCAGTCACAGAACGAGCCATAATCAGACTCAGAATCATATAACGGTCCCAAAGGGTTAGCAGCGAGGAAATCATGGAAATCTTCTAGCTTCAACTTACGCCAAGGGCGTTTAAAGACCGGCTTTAAGCTGTCTGAATTAAGAGGCTCAGTGAGCAGAACAGACATTTTTACCAAAGAGTGATCGGTCCAACCCATGGGTTTAGGCCTCTCCACCCTAAAAGACTGAATATTAGAAAATATAGGGTCTAACAGATGCCCAGCTATATTGCATTTATATAGCGCTTACTACCCCTGATGAGGCGTCGAAGCGCTTTTTCGGCGGGTAGCACGCTACTCCCGGACCCATAGAGGATTAGTGTTGAATTAGTATAGAGAAACACGCAAGTACATTTTAAGTGGTGGATAGGTTAGTCAGTTATTTGGATTTGGAATGAAAGCAGAGGGATAGAGGAGGACAAAGGTTTGTATTTATTTATCGCTCGCTTGTTGGCGCATGCTATTCAGGAAGCCTATAAAGGATTAGTGATGAATTAATATGGTGAAATATGAGGTAATTTCAGTGGTGGATATTTGTCTGTTACTTGGAGTGAGAAGGATAGCGGATGGATAAAAGGGGAAGAAAGATTTGCATTCATATAGCACTTGTTACCCCTGATGGGCGTTGAAGCGCTTTTCTGGCGAGTAGCACGCCACTCCGGAGCCCATAAAGGATTAGTGTTGAAAATTAGTATAGTATAAATATGAAGTCATTTGAGTAGTAGATATGTTACTCAGTTATTTGGGCAGTATATTAGTATAGTTGAATATGGAATATGGAATTTGAGAAGTGAACATGTTAGTCTGTTCATTTTAATTGAAAAGGATAGTGGAGGGATAAAAGAGTGAAGGATTTTTTTTTAAGGTTTTAGCAGTAGGAAGAGGCTTTTGGATGAGTAAAAAGGAGTTTTGGAGGGAAGGAGTCAGAGGGGAGAGTTTAGAAAGGTTTGTTTTAGGGGATCGGTGTAGTAAAAAGAGGTGTCAGATGATGCAAGGAGGGGTAGAGCAGGAGAGAGCCTAGAAAGGGTTATTTTTCGCGATCATAGTAGTGGTATGGGGATTGGGATAAATGAGCGAGTGGATGTAGAGGATATATTGATAGATGTATAGGATGAGAGATAGGGTAGTGCATTAGAAGGAGTAGTAGAAAGAAGTTTGAGATGAGTCAGAAGGTTGGGCTAGAAGATATATAGAGCGAAGTATAGGCTGAGAAATAGGCTAGTGCATTGGGAATGCTAAATTAGAAGAAAGTGATAAATATATAGATCCATAAGTACATTGAAAGTATATAGATACATAAAGGAAGTAAGTATATTTAGATTAAATATATTGATAGAGGCACAGGATGAGAAATAGGGTAGTGCATTGGATATGCTTTTTCAGAAGAAAAGTAACAGACACACAGATCCGAGTACATGGAAGGTACATAGATGCACAATGGAAGTATGTACATGTAGACCAAAGATGATTTTTATTTATTGATGAATATTATTATTATTATTATTTAAAAAAAATTTATATTATTATTTTTTTCTCTTAACCTCATGCGTGCGGCGCATTTTCCCGCCATGCGCTGAGTTTTTTAAAAACCCGCGGTTCATGACGAGCTCAGCTCGTCATGAGCGTATGACAGGCGTACCTCATGACGAGCTGAGCTCGTCATGAGCATTGAAGGGGTTAACAACATAATTATTTTACGTGTTTTATAAAGTAATACACAAAGATCGGTACATATCTATAGTGAAAACAAATGCTTATATACAGAGGGATATGCTGTAAATTTCTTTTTCCGTATGGTGCTTGTGTGGGGAAGAGCCAGATCTTGAGTAGTTTTCTGAAGATGAGGTGGTTGTCGGAGGATCTTATGTTGGAGGGTAAAGAGTTCCATTGTTTGGCTGCTTGAAAAGAGAAGGATGTGCCACCCATGTTTTTTTTCTTGTATGGTGGGATTTTGAGGTGAGATGCTCCGTTAGAGCGGAGGTTCCTTTGTTGAATGTGTTTGGTGTTTTTATTCCTGATGAAGTGTGGTCCTATTCCATGTATTGCTTTGTGGGTAATACAAAGCAGCTTGAACGTGGATCTTCTGGCAACCGGTAACCAATGCAGGGCTTTCAAGGCAGGGGAGATGTGGTCTCGTGGTTTGATATGCAAGAGTAGTCTGGCAGCCGAGTTCTGAATCAGTTGTAGTCTTTTCATGGTCGTTAAAGGTGATCCGTGGTAGAGGTTATTGGCGTAATCGAGTTTGGATAGAACAAGGGAGATGGTAGCTTGGACCTCGTGTGGAAATCCCAAATGAGGGAAAATTCGTTGCAGCGTTTTTATAGTAGCAAAGCTTGATCTTGCTAGTTTATCCACTTGGACATTCATCGACAGCTTGGAGTCCATGGTCATTCCGAGGTTTCTTACTTCCTTCGATACTTTAGGCAGTGATCCCAGTTCATCAGGCCATGCGGCAAGCGGGTTGTAATTTTTCCAATGCCACACGTGAGTATTTCAGTTTTTGAAGCATTCAATTTGAGATGGCTCCAAGTCATCCACTGATCCACGGCTCTGAGACAGCTGAAAATTGGTGATTTTCCAATGTCTTTGGGCATTTCAGTTGAAGGAGTATTTGCTTGTCATCTGCATAGTTGTAGCACGTGAGGTGAAATTTATTGATCAGTACTGGTAAAGACTTCATGTAGATGGTGAAAAGCATGGGCGAGATGATAGAACCTTGAGGGACCCCTGCTTTTGTGGAGTACGGTTTGGATGAGAAAGGTGGGGTGTGGATGACATTAGTTCTGTTTCGAAGGTAGGATGCGATCCAGTCTAGAGCAGTTCCCTCTATGCCGGCTTCATAAAGTCTTTGTTTCAGAGTGTCATGGTCAACCGTGTCAAAGGCAGTTGAAAGGTCGAAGAGGAGTAGCGCAGCAACCCCGTTGCGGTCAACTGTATTCTTTAGGTCATCCCAGATGGCAAGGAGGGCAGATTCAGTGCCTCTTCCAGGACGGAATCCTGTTTGGAAATCTGAAAGTATGTCATCCCCTTCAATGAATTGTGACATCTGGGCGAACGCTGCTCTTTCTATCAGTTTGCCCAGGAAAGGTCCATTTGTAATGGGTCTGTAGTTGTCAGGGTTCAGCGGGTCCAAGTTTGTTTTCTTCAGTAAAGGGCGTATGTATGACTTTTTGAGTTCTTCTGGAAATATTCCAGTAGTTAAGGAATCATTGATGATTCTTCTTACTGGAATGGCAGCAGAGGTTGTTAAAAGAATTGTCTTGAAAGTTTGTGGCGGACAGGGGTCAGAAGGGCTGCCGGCAGGCCTGCTTGCTTTGACCAGGTCCATAAATTCATCGTGTGAGATGTGTTGGAAGGAACGGAGAGGCTTGATTAGAGCATTCTTGGATAGTTGTTTTGTACAAGGGTTAGTGCTGGTGCTTTGTTTCTGTTGTAAGTACGAGTCCAACGTGTCTGCTTTGTCCGTGTAATGATTTGCCAGTTTGTCTGTGAAATCTTGAGTAACAGGATGAGTTCCTTAATAAACAAACATGAATAGCAGGATTTAAAGATTACTGCGATGCCACCCCCTCTGGACTCCCTATTGATCGTACATATGGAAGATCCAGAGGGTAGTGCTAAATTGGGTTCCGCTACCATGTCCTCACTTAACCATGTCTCACACAGAAAAAACATGTCCGGAGCTTCCTCTGTAACAAGTTCGTAGATTTCTAAATAATGTTTAGCCAGCGACCTCACATTAAGCTGGAATTTTTTCAACCGGGCCTGGGGTTGACTGCCCGGTACGCGTGGTAGGAGTAAAGGGACGGGTATGACATAGCTACAGCCCGAGCAACCCAAAGGTTCTACCCCTAGGTTAAGTGGAGATGCCCTACATAAAGTAGTCCCTGAATTAATAGCCAAAAGTTCTTCCCTGCAATATGAGTGCAATCCATGCTGCTTCCGACCAGGGGTCCTGGCGAGATTCAACGTACAGGCACGGACGGGCGCAGACGGGCTTGCCTTTGGCGCGCCCGCTGCATGCGTCTGCTGCGCTCCTGCGCCATAGTCCTCTTAAATATAGGAAACCTCAGCAACTAGACCGCCAACCAAGATGCGCGCCTGCCCAAGCGTTGAAAGGAGGCTAGCAGAAGAAATTAAGAGCGTTGCTGGCTGGTTAGATCAAAAAAAGTTCAGCGAGGGGTTATGAGAGTGTTCAGAAATGTCGAGGCGCTCTACAGGTAGTGGTCAATGGGTAATTTGAGAAGTTGGGTGGTTGGTGCTACTTGATCTGAGATAACCCTTGTCTCAGAAAAAAGAAGGAGAGAGGGCATCAACCTTCTGTGTACATAAATGCAATGTCAAGCGCACACAACCTGCATAAGTGTCTAACAATTAAGTTTGGTAGTCATGTAATGAAAAGGATAGGATCCAACTCCAATGTCTTTGACTTGTAAGGTGTTTATTCATTCAATATAAGTATTTATTTCACAAGAAAGACCAGCCGACACATGTTTCGTCAACACCGGGGTAAACCCGTGACTCTTCAGGGCTGTAGGGTAACAGGATGTGAGCTGTGTCGTCGGACCGGTGATACTTCCAACCCGGTCCTGATCGGGTGTGTGACACAGGAAGACGCGTGGAGGAGGTGCTTCTACGCGTCTCAGTGGTGTAGAGTGATGGAAATAACCGACGCCGGATGAGCGGTCGGGGGGCACAGGGAAGCAAATCCGCTTGCCCTTGCGTGTGAACTTGTGGTCGTTGTGTCGAGGCAGAAAAAAGTCCGTACGTCTCCGAGTATCTAAGACGGCTAGATCAAACACACCTCGACCTGCGACAGACGGTCCTCCTGAAGTAGCAGACAAATCGGGGAATCGACTGACATGCTGAGTAGCTTGCGATACCAGTATCTTCATGCCCAGTCCGGAGCCACAAGGATGACTTAGACCCGGTCTCACCTGATCATCTTCAGCACTCTGGGCAGAAGTGGTATAGGCGGAAAGGTGTACAACAGACTGCAGCTCCACTCGCTACGAAAAGCGTCGCTGAGCGAGTGCCGCCTTGGAAATTCCAACGCGCAGAACTGATGACATTGCGCGTTCTCTTCGGTGGCGAATAGATCTAACCAAAGCTCTCCCCACTGCTGAAAGAGACCTTGCGCCACGTCCGAGTTCAGACGCCATTCGTGATCCATCATGCACCGGTGGCTGAGTTTGTCCACCCTGGCGTTCAGGGAACCTGCCAGGTGTTGAACCACCAGGGTGACACCCTGGTGTTCCAGCCATTGCCAGAGACGCAGAGCCTCCTGGCAAAGGGTCCACGACCCCACCAGCCCTGTTTGCTGCAGTACCACATGGCGGTAGTGTTGTCCGTGAACACCTGCACTACGCTTCTCCGGACAGAGGGAAGGAATACCTTCATTGCAAGTCGGATCGCCTGCAGCTCCAGAAGGTTGATATAGAGCGGTACTCCGCCAGAGACCAGAGGCCTCTGATCTCCCTCTCTCCCATGTGGCCCCCCCATCCCAGGAGGGACACATCCGTCACCACTACATGCTCCGGTTGGGGTAGGGAGAGAGATCTGCCGCTGACCCCATCGCGGTTCGTGAGCCACCACTGCAACTGACTGGCAGTGCCCTCCGAGATCAGGAAAATGGTTGGACAGGTTGTCCTGATGCTGTGCCCACTGAAAATTCAGGTCTCACTGCAGAGCCCACATCCACCACCTGGCTTGATGCACCAAAAGGATGCAGGAGGCCAACAGCCCAAGGAGTCGCAGCGTCAACCTGACCAAGACTGGGGATAAAGGCTGAAAGATCGGAATCAGAGCCTGAATATCCCGAACCCGCTGTTCGGGGTGAAAAACCCGATGAAAAGGAGCTTCTGAGAGGGGCACAGGTGTGACTTTGGCACGTTGATGGAGAACCCCAGTGAGTGCAGGAGGTCGGCTGTAGTCTGGAGGTGGGAGACGACTGTCTGGGGGAAGACTGAGACCCATGATCTGCGCAGATGAGCTGTGACCACCCCATCACTTTCGTGAACACCCAAGGGGCGCTGGTAAGGCCAAAGGGGAGCACGGTAAACTGAAAGTGCTCGTGGCCTACCGTGAACCACAGGTAGAGCCGGTGGGCCGGCAGGAAGGGGATGTGGAAATCCAACGCTACCATCCAGTCTCCTGGGTCTAGGGCAGCTAGGACCTGAGAAAAAGTCAGCATCTTGAACTTCTCCTTCCGGAGGAAGACGTTGGCGCTCCGTAGGTCCAAGATAGGGCGTGGGCCTCCTTTGCCCTTCTTGGGTACCAGAAAGTAGTGAGAATAGCAACCACGTCCTACTTCTGGCCCAGAAACGCGCTTGATGGCCCCCTTGGCCAAGAGGGCCATAACTTCCTCCTGCAGAAGTTTCAAGTGATCCCCGACATGTGGTGGTACTGGGGTGGCATGGCTGGAGAGGTCTCCTCAAAGGGGAGGGAGCAGCCCCTTCGGACAATTTACAACACTCACCTGTCCGACGTGATGGTGTGCCAGTGGAGGAGGTGATGGCGAACCCCGCCCCCCACTGGCATCTAATGAGCCTCAAATGCCGGACTAGGAAGGCTTAGAGGCAGATGCTGCGGGAGCAGATGTGGCTGACCTTGCCGTTGTCCCCTGGCACCACCACGTCAACCGCGTTGAGACTGGTTCTGCGGCCTGTTGCTGGCTGGACGTGTGGGGGCACCTCTTCCTTGGCCACAAAAGGGGTGAAAAGCGGAGAACAGTTTCTTCCCAAACTGATCACACCTTCTGGATTCACAAACCGGAGGAGCGGTCGGGAATGCAGTCTGGGACATAGAGGCATGGATCACCAGGCTCTCGGGGGTGGGGTGCACGGACAGAAACCTAGGGTTGCCCGGAGCCGGGTGGTGGCGTCAGGCCACGTTCTGATCCACAGGGTGGCCGGTGGTGGCTTGGACCAGGTGCCCAACAGAATGTCAGTGAGGGCTTTGTTAAACGACAGTAGAGGCTCTGAGGAGCTTGCCTGCGGTTTGAGCACCTCAGTGAGGAGGTTAGTCCTCAAGGCAGCGACAGTGAGCTCAAGAGCCAAGGCCTTGGCCGCCCTATTCAACGCCACGCTGTAAGCAGCCCCCTCCTCCAAAGCCACTGTGGGAGGAGAGACGAATCCAGTGTCGGGAGAAGTGTCCAGACCACTGGCCTCCCTTAGCTCTTCTGCCCAGTCCTGACTCAACTGACACTGCAGTGCCAGAGGGTCCTCACACCCCTCCCAGTCCTCCTTGTCATCCATCTCCTCATAATCAGGTAAAAATGATGGAGTCAGGTTGAAGGTGAAGGCCTCACCCACCGGCGTCGGAGACGGCGCCGAGCGGCACCGGTCCAACGCCGGATCCGGACCAGGGCTGAAACTGGGGTTGACGTCGTCCGGAGACGGCGCCGGGAGCGACACCCTTGGGGTCGGCGCCAGCGGAGGAGTCGTAAGATCAACTGGCGACAGCCCGGATCCAGGCCTGGATCCTGAGGAGCCCTGCAGCGTCGGACCGGAGTCGTCAACGGCGGCGGGGCCGAAGCACCCGATGGCACCGGGGCTGGAGCTGCCGGCCCAATAGGGCTCCCAGTTGGAACCACGGAGCCCGAAGGCTACTCAGCAGGTTCTGATGGAGGGAAGCGTGACCTCATGGCCATGAGGAAAGCGCTGACCTCCTCCGGTGTCGCGTGCAGCCCAGGGACCGGCGGGTATGGCGCTGGACGCGGCACCTGTGGCTCCGACGGAGCCACGTGGATGGTGTCGCCTGAACCCCCGGCCGCATCGTGCGAGCTTCGGGGGGGAGTCGGAAGAGTGATGACGCCTCTTCGACTTCTTTTTCAAATGCCTCGACTTACCTGAGGACTTGGAGCCCGACGAGTGGTGGTGGCCCGTCAAGCGGCGATGACTGCGGCTCCGCGACCAGTCCCTCGACTTCCTCCTCGACCGAGACCTCAAGCGGCGCAGAGCAGACTGCCGGATCTCAAGCAGCTTACGGGACCTATCCCATCTAGCCTTTGAGGTCAAGGCCCGGCAATCGGGGCATGACTTGTCATCATGGTCGGCCCGAGGCAATAAAGGCACCGACGGTGGGGGTCTGTCACCGACATCAGGTGGGGACAGTCCTCGCAAGGTTTAAAACCAGGCATCTCTAGCGGCACTGCGAGTCGAGGGTCGACTCGAAAAGTGATCAAAGAGATCAAAAAGTTAGTAAAAAATTGACTGGAGTACTGCTCTTCCCAGATCTGCGCTTGCTGGCACGGAAAAAAGAAGAACTGACGTCAGCGCACGAGGAAGGTGTCTAAGTACTCCAACGACGTCATTCCGGCGTTCACGACGATGGACGCGGAGCTGCAGACGATGCCTAGAGACGCGCAGGGGTACTGCTGAGAAAAACTTTCCGGATCCAGTCTGACGCCTGGTGATATTCTAAAGTAAGGAATCTAACACTAACCTGTTTCTTTCAGATATATGTGCTACATACACTCTGGCCTACACCTACCTTTACCAGCCATCTTGGACGTTAGGAAAGGCTTCACGAAACAATGCATTTTTGCGCTCAGGGTTTATTCAAGGATGAGCCCACGCTATTCCTTCTGCCTGAATGTTGTGTTTATTGTTATTTCAAGAAAAGAAGGTGTTACACAGCGCGTATTAAGAAGACAGTCGTTTTATGAATGGTACCTGGTAAACCTTGTAAAACTGCGGTGTTCATTCTCTTCTCAACTTTAAAAAGTAGTTCTGAGCCAGGTATTATGCTCCACCACTTTCAAAGAACACCAACCTCAACTAATGAATGGGCTAATTAACAAGATTTGTATGGACTGGCACCACAGGGAGAATCACTGGTGTGATTGCCACTGATCATAGTTAAGGGAGCATCGAGGTTAGCAGAGTATGTTTATAGTTTAGGAATCCCTCAGTGTCCATCATTCCTCTTCGTGTTATCTGCCACGGCCGTTTGTAAGGCCTCCACCAGACAAGCCTCATTTCAGGTGTTTTCCGCTGGAAATGAGGTTTCCACACTTCTGGGGTAAAAGAAATATCAGTCAGAATGATCTGTCAGGTGAACATGTCTACGGAGCTCTGCGAGGTGAAACGAGGAACAAACAACTCTATGGGTGAAGAAAACTTCATCTCCCCGTGCCTACCAAAAAAATAAATGTATCCTGCTGTAATGCAACTGGTGCTCGTGTAGGGTGCTCCAATACCTTCGGGTCGAGTTTGCGCTATGTATATCTGCAACAACATTAAAAAAAAAGCTGAATACTGTCTGAAGACCAACTATAGCCTGATCTATGCAGGGTAGTCCGTTTTACACTCTGCACATCGGTGTGTGGCTGTACTCACAAGCACATGCTCTCTCACACCTCCGACCTCTTGCATGCCTCAGTTTGCACCCCCCTTATGCAGTGTCTCCGGACCTTTCAATTTAAAACGTAATCCTAAGTATAGACTGTGCAGCACTTCGGCCTCACAGGCTTCTCACTGCAGCTCCAGAATGTTTATGTGCACCTCACCCTCAGGACTGGCTGTGACTCAGGACTGCGCTCCTAGCTCCACAGGCAGGGCCGTCTGGGAACCCAAAGCACCCCGGCAAATGTTTTCAGACCAGTGACCATACGGTGCATAGAAAGCGCAGTGAGTGAGCCTGACCACTACGAAGGTGGCATTGGGGAAGGGGGGTACTCCACCCACGAGAAATTGGGCAAAAAATGCAAAAATGGTGAATTCTACATAAAATGTTTCATTATATATTCAATTGTATTAGCTTTTGAAGCATAGTCAATGATGACCTTACAGTGCACCAGGATATGACAATCTTTACCGGGGTTCTTCAATGATTATCTCACTATCACCCTCCAACAGTGCCCCTCAGCGCTCCGTAGCCCCTCTCTTGCATATATTGCATTTGTTTTCATAGTGCCTCTCATACCAGTGTAAGGTGTTGGAGCACTTTACATCACATACACATACAGAGACAAAGAATCATAAGTGTGTAAATCAGTGTATATACAATGTTTCATAAGACAAAGGGGACTACAAGTTGAAGCATTCACATGTTATCCATACTGGTAGTCATTGTTTATTTTTCATAAGTGGTCTGCAGAAGCACACACTCAGGATTCAGAACACAACACAGAGGTTAGGGTTGTGTTAGAAATGGGATCCCTGGCTGGCCAGGGCTTGCGCCAAAGTCAGTCAGAGACCACCATTTCCACGTCAGGGCAAGGGAGTTACACGCCAAGATAACCCCTGCTCACCCCCTTGGTAACGTGACACAAGCAGTAAGGCTAAACTCGGAGGCAATGTGAGTTAAGTGTTTGCGAACGCACCCCCTGCAACAACAGCCAAGGCCCACCACAAAGGAAACTCCACACAAGGTTATGTATAAAAATAGCCTTTGTATTACACCAAACACATTAGATAGAAACACACACTTTACAATGTGCCAACAGGCACGGGCAGAATTTACAGGGGATTATGTACAGGAAAGGGCCACCGGCACCACTGTCAGGGCCGTCTGGGAACCCAAAGCACCCCGGCAAATGTTTTCAGACCAGTGACCATACGGTGCATAGAAAGCGCAGTGAGTGAGCCTGACCACTACAAAGGTGGCATTGGGGAAGGGGGGTACTCCACCCACGCAAAATTGGGCAAAAAATGCAAAAATGGTGAATTCTACATAAAATGTTTCATTATATATTCAATTGTATTAGCTTTTGAAGCATAGTCAATGATGACCTTACAGTGCACCAGGATATGACAATCTTTACCGGGGTTCTCCAATGATTATCTCACTATCACCCTCCAACAGTGCCCCTCATCGCTCCGTAGCCCCTCTCTCGCATATATTGCATTTGTTTTCATAGTGCCTCTCATACCAGTGTAAGGTGTTGGAGCACTTTACATCACATACACATACAGAGACAAAGAATCATAAGTGTGTAAATCAGTATATATAAAATGTTTCATAAGACAAAGGGGACTACAAGTTGAAGCATTCACATGTTATCCATACTGGTAGTCATTGTTTATTTTTCATAAGTGGTCTGCAGAAACACACACTCAGGATTCAGAACACAACACAGAGGTTAGGGTTGTGTTAGAAATGGGATCCCTGGCTGGCCAGGGCTTGAGCCAAAGTCAGTCAGAGACCACCACTTCCACGTCAGGGCAAGGGAGTTACACGCCAAGATAACCCCTGCTCACCCCCTTGGTAACGTGACACGAGCAGTAAGGCTAAACTCGGAGGCAATGTGAGTTAAGTGTTTGCGAACGCACCCCCAGCAACAACAGCCAAGGCCCACCACAAAGGAAACTCGACACAAGGTTATGTATAAAAATAGCCTTTGTATTACACCAAACACATTAGATAGAAACACACACTTTACAATGTGCCAACAGGCACGGGCAGAATTTACAGGGGATTATGTACAGGAAAGGTCCACAGGCACCACTGTCAGGAATATGCACTTAGTAGAACTAGCACCTAGAACATATAACAATCAGAAGCTTCACACATGAGGCTTAGAACATTCAGAGGTGTAGGAAAGACACATGATGTATAAACATACATTCAGCGGTGTAAGGAACAAGGCACATGACGCATCAAAACACATTCAGAGGTGCAGGAGAAACACATGATGCCTAAAACATTCAGAGGTGTAAGGAACAAGGCACATGACGCATCAAAACACATTCAGAGGTGCAGCACAGAAGAACACATTATGCATAAACAACACATACAGAGATGTAAGAACAAGGCACATGACGCATCAAAAACGCATTCAGAGGTGCAGCAAAGAACAATTCGCAGAAATTACATTAGCACAGAACTTACATCAAAGTCCAGGTTGCGCCACTGAGCCAAAACCTAAACGTAGCAGCTGCCCACTACTTGCTGGGCAGCTGAGGGACAAGACAGGGCCTAAACGCTGCAGCTGGCACTAAGTGCTGCGCAGCTGGGGAAGGCCAGGGTAGGGATGAAGGAGTGCGTCTCACTCCTAGTCCAAAGAACACATGTCCCTAGAGAGAAAAACCTAAAAGGTGCAGCTGCCCACTACTTGCTGGGCAGCTGTAGAATCAAGACTGCGGCATGGGCCCTCACTGGCCCCCAGGACAAGGACTGCGCAAAAGGTTGGGGCTCTGGAACAAACATAGGTGCATCTTGGGAGCCCTCTAGGCTCTAGGAAAATCAGCAGGTGGCCCCTGGGGCACTCGTGGCTAACAATACAATAATGCCCCCGGGAGCCTCGTGGGCTCAATAATACCATAATGCCATCGTTGGAGCCCCACTCGGGGGACTCGCAATGCGAACAATGCTCCCGGAGCCTCTCGTGGGCTCTCAAGTAAGATATGCCCCTCGTTGGAGCCTAGTAGGCTCGGGAAGAACGGTGGGGCGGCCCACTGCCATCCGGGGCCACCGGGAATCAGCCGCGCACTCTCCCTCCCCCCCAGCTCTACTCACCGGCTGCTCTCCGGAGGCGGCGGGGGACGCAGTCATCCATCGGCGGCGGTAGCGGGGCTCTCCCGATCCTTGGGAGCCCCGCCCGACATCACCTTTGTTCACCCGGTCCCCCATCTCGGGACCGGGACTCAGGGTGCAGCCTGGGTGGTTTGTTCTGGCAGCCCCGGGGCTCTCCCCAGCTCACGGGAGCCCTGGGTGGCCATCAGTCGGCCGGCTTCCTTTCTTCTCTCGTGGTGGGGCAGGTAGCCAATCGCGTCGCGGCGGCGGGCGGGACTTCCTGGAAGCAAGCGGAAATCCCGCCCCGCTCCAGGCGCCCGGCCGCCTGACTTCCTGTGTTGCCGCAGCGGCGGCACCATTACTGCTTTGGGGGCAATAACGAGGGGTGGGCACCCTCGTAGGATACCATAAAGAAACAGGCATAACGCCGGGTAGGCACCGGCTATAAAATATGCAAAATGAGCGGGGTGGACACCCGCGTTGCTATTAGCAAATGCATCAATGGGGGCCAATAAAGGGCAGGAGCGCTTCCCTCCGAGGGAAAACAACAGCGCTCTGCCCAGAGAGGACAAGTAAAGCGCCCTTCAAGGCGCTGGGGGGCACAGGCAGCACTAGGGCCCTACGGAATGACCCCTTTCAGCAACCAGGGCCCCAGCAGCAAGGTCCTCCTAGGGGCAGAGGCCAGGAGGGTACAAAAGAAGCCCTCCAGCACACAAGCCAGGCAGAGGGGTCCCCATAGCTCCTCCAGTAACCCAGGGCATCAGCAGTCATGAGGCTGGGCAGGGCCCAGGGAGGCAAGCCTTCCACTGGGCCCCAGCAGCAGCACGCCCCTGGCAGATTCAAGTAGGCACACAAGAACATTTTGTAAGGGGACACAGCCCCTTTTTATACAGTGAATTCCTTGGTCTGAAGGTGCAGGGTGGGGGAAAACCAGGCGCAGCTGGTTTGGGAGCACTCCTGATGTGCTCAGCCCCTCACTCTATTCACTGGCAGTGTTAGGGACATTAGAAGCACCACAGGGGGCGGAGCCAGCATTGTGTTGGGAAAGCCCAGCCCTATTCAGGACCCAGGTGCACCCCTCCCTCACATCAGCATGCTAATCTCTCCATTCACCACGGGGCAGACCCATCCAGACTCCTGGAGCCAGGCTCACCAGCCAGCTCCAGGCAATCACGTGCCAGCACACTCACTGCACACGCACACCCATGTCTAGAAGTGGCACTTCCACACTAGACACATACACGCCGCATACATCATTACGCAGCATTCAATCACACGGGTCCGCACATACCAGCCTGCACACCCCACGCATCAGGAACTACTAGGGACACATACATTCCCTATGCATTCCTATGAGAGGGCAGGCCTATCTCACCACATGCACGCACTTTACCCTGGGACACAGTGGTAAAGTGCGCAGAAACCAAAAATCACTAACACCATGTCACAATTAAAAGCAAAAATTTCAGGGGTGAACCTGCCAGAAGGGCCAAGTCCAACAGGTTGGCTTTACAATTAAGAATGTATTTCTACCCAAACAAACCCCCTGCAGCAATATTAGGCTATCGAAAGATTGGGAAAAAACATAAATTTATAACCTGTACCATGAAGTTTGTATGCATCTCTTTGGCAGTGCACAGCTCCCTGTGCTAAATTAGACTTATGAACTGCACAGTAACAAAAGGATCTCTGCGACAAAAGCAGTAAATCAGAGCTGTGTATATATAATACTGATACTCTCTGCTCTGCATGGCACACGTTCTTCGCAGCAGGCATATTAACTCTCTGCGCTACCTTGGATGAGTCCACACTGCCACTTGACCAAACTTCATCTTTCTTCAGCAGGTACATTAATCACCAAAGCTATTGTACCACTTATAATGTTGCCTGAAGACTGATGGAAATACAAAGAACTCTGCAGCAAGTGCTTTTAAAACTGCTGCACTGCCACAAAACTGGCTTTCGGTAACAAAACTGGCCCCCACCCTTCCAGCTTAATGGGGAAACAATTGATGCACAGTACGTCCAGTCCTGGCTTGTTCCCAGGTGTGGTTCTAGCAGCAGTATTCCAGGCAGAGTGCACCAAAGGTTGCGGACTGGGCATATATTCTCAGAGGACGGCCATGATCTTTACAAACAAGCGCCAATCAAACCGTCCCCAGTGCCGCTTAGTTTGCACTCAACCAGCAACAGCAGTGGCCTGGAGCCCACCAAAGAGGTATGTGAAATCAATCGGAGGAGAGAGAAGGGAAGAATAAGTCTGGGTAAAGTCTGCTAACAATATTAACAGTCACAAGTGATATAGACAAAATAGCAGTCACTCTATGCGGGGTGTGCCTTTCGAGCAGCAACATACAATGATAGACACTCTTAATGGGCGCACGGGCTACGCCCCCTTTGTTTTTATCAAAATAAGAATGACTAATAATCTATTATTCACTCTTGGTATAATGAAAATGCCTAACTCCTTCGGTCGGGTAACAGTCTCTGTTTGATGGCTGGCACAGGCACAAGAAGGTGCCTACACCAGTCTTCAGAGAGAGATCACCAGGGCTGGAGAAATTGCATTGCTGGGGGCAGATTTACAAGCCCCCTGCACCACCAGTTGTCACTTTTTATATATGGCCCCTTCACACGCAGCACTTTGCGTGAAAGTGGTGTTCCATGAGTGTTGCTGTGGGTGTTCCCACGCAACACCCATGGAACGAGGCACTTCCCAGATTTACGAGGAATTGTAAATCTGGAAATGCGTGTCAATGTAGCGAGGCGCAACGAGGAGAAATGTTTTCATTTCTCCTCATTTTTTCCTCTTTCAAAGTGTGCTGCATTCTACGGCACGCATTGAAAGAGGAAAATGCCTGTAGTCATAGTTTTTGTGCAGGAAGGGGCACCTTCATGCACAAAAACAATCTCCCCATGACACAGGCATCCTTGCACCTTGCAAGGGTGCCTGCATCGGAGCATGGCTGCAGTTTGAGAGCCAGCGCAGGGGAGAGCACAGTAATGCAACATATTATTGTAAAAATGTTGCATGCCTGTACTTCAGAAGTGCTGCAGCGTGGCACAGCCAAAGGGCTTGCGTTGCTGCGCTGCAGCACTTCCTTGTAGATCTGCCATTACGTCTTTTAGCCCTGGCATGCCTCTGTGCCTCCCCTATTTGTGATGTTATAGGTGTCACATATGGGCGCTGAAGGATTAAACCCTGATATGCACAGGCATTCATGACAATCAGCCTGTCAGCCCACCTTGTCCAACGCGTCTCAGAGTTGGGAAAGGGTGGGTTGAAAGTGCAGAGACTAAAGATTCAGTTCTGTGACTGTGCAGGTTTGAGGTTTCCGTTTCATGCCCCAGCACCAGAGGCTGAAAGGAGCAAGAGTCGAAACTGGACCTGCAGCAAAGGAAAGTAAATTAAAAAGCTTTTGAGCTTTTCAAATGTTGTGTGATGTCCATACGCGTAAGTGTGTGTGTTTGGCAGTAAGCATGTGTCTGTGAGAGAAAGCATGTGCATGAGGTGCGTGTGTGTGAAAATGAGAGAATCAGTGAGTGGCAATGCGTGGTAGGAAGAGTGAGAATTAGTGTGAATGCATGGTAGAGAATGAGGGAGAATGACAGTGAGTGTAACTCTTAGAGAGACTGACCATGAGTGTTTCTGTAAGTGAGTCACAGTCAGAGTGAGTCAGAACATGCGAGACAGGTAGAATCAGTTTGACTGATTTAGTCAGAGTCTGAATGAGTAGGACTAAGTAGGAATGGGTGAGCATGATTGAATCCACGTGAGTTTGAATAAATCAACGAAAGACTGACTGAGAATGAGTGAGACTTAATGAGTATGAGTGAGGTAGGAGAATGAGTGAAACTGAGTGAGTCATAGAATGAGTGGGACTGAATCAAAGTGAGTGAAACAAAGTGAGTCTGAATGAGGGGACTAAGTGGAAACAAGTGAGATTGAGTGATAGGTGAGTCAGAATTAGATTGTCCGACTGAAAATGTGTGAGTGAGTCAGAGAGAGAATGAGACCAAGTGAGAGTGAATGAGTCATAGTGAGACTGTGTGAGCCATCCCCACAAAACGACAGAGAAGTAAGGATCACTGGAATTCGAGCCAAAGTTATGCCTCACCACACTTTAAAGGACACTAGCCGGTAGTAAGCAATGACCCTCATTACATTATGCACCTGTTTGGTAGTCTTTTGCTGGTCTTGCCTAAGTCAGCTTGTTGAAACGAACAAGTAGAATATTCTGACGCAGGGGGTGTCCATGCTTGCTTGATAGAAAGGCTGACTGGCTACTTACTCATCCTAGAGGGCTGGTGCGTCTCTCACGTATGGCGCTCTTCTATGCAACAGATGGCACCGCCTTAATAACAGCTCCCATGAAGCATGCTTGCACACAGCAGCTTAATGCTACATTAAAGGATGTGGGTTGGACAATCAAAGTCTGCCCCCAACCAGCCTGTGACATGAGAAAGGGACACCTGAAAAGCAGGTGTGGACCATGGCTCCGCCTACAAGCATAGACTGGACTGGTGAGCCGAGAGAGGTTTTAAAAATACTGGGGTTTAGCTTACAAGCCCCTTGTGCCACCTGTGCGTCACTTCTAACATGGGAAAAATGACGTAGAGCGGCGCAAGGGGCTTGTAAATAAGCCCACCGTGTTTTCACGCTACTCGCCTTGTGTCATTCCTTTATGGAAAGGATGGCTAAACAAGCTTCATCCCTGGCTGTATCCCCGCACTTATGTGCAGTGAAGTTGGCTCAGTTGCACAGTGTGGTTTTCAATTAAACAGCACAGAGGCTCATTGGGGCTCTTTCGAACCTTGCAGTGTTTAATGCTGATAAAGGAAGGGTGAGAATGGGTGAGCAGAGCCCCATAGCCCCATGTAAGAAACCGCCACTGCACATGTTTTAATAATGACCTTCACTGTGCCAATGCCAGCATTTTGTTACGGGTACCCCCTTATGCCAATTATTACATACAAAATGCCAGTGCCAGAACTTTGCCATTTACACTGCCCATATACCATCTGTGGCGCGTATGTCAAAAATGATATCCTTTATTTTAGAACCAGCATCACCGTTTGCTTCCCTCAGCCCGCTCCCTAAATCCCAATATTCCATTGCAGCCTTTTCTGAGGAAAGGAATTTCAACCAGTATGCCAGCACCAGCATATTGTAATAGTTGCCCCCTTATTTTAACAATTACTTCCAGTATTTCAGGGTCCGCATGTTGCCTTAAGTACCCCCCATATTCCCGAAAATGTATTCACAGTTACCTCCAATGTCCCAGCACCAGACTTTTACCACCGGTGCCCCCCTGTCTGCTTCCAGAAAGAGGAGCTGAGAGAGAAATTAGGGAACTCAGAGGCGCCCTCTACTGAACTCAACAACAATAATGAACCACTAATTCCAACACCTCATACAGTTCGCCATAAGTTCAACCCTTCCAATACTTTAGTTAGAGTAGAATGCTCACCAATTTACATTTGGTTCAAAAAGGGGTGCCAATCTTCTAAGGACTTAGCTGATGCTATGGGTTACAAGCTGGAAGTGAACCTGCCAGCTGTGGGAATTAGAGGCTCATTATTGTTGTCGACGATTGCCCCATGCCAAGAATTTCCTCCAGTATGCAAGCAGCAGCGTTTTTCCCGCAGGGGCCCCTATGCCAAGAATGACGTCTAGTATGTCAGGGCCAGACTTTCCCATTGGTGCTAGGAATTATCCCCAATATACATGTGACAGCATGTAACCTTGGGTGTCGCAACAAGTCCCGAACTATATTGGGCATGACACGCCCAACGGCAGACTCCAATCATAAAACGCACACACATATACACTCTTACTCACACACTCTCATTCTCACTCCTATTTACTATTTCACACAAGTGTAATCATACTCACTGGTTCTCATTCTCATTTACAAACATACTTACACACACTCTCCCTTTCACACTTATTGACTCTGGGCGAAGGTACAACTGGGCCTTTTGCACCACTGATACCTACACCCCTGACTCATTTCTATTCCCTCTCACAATGTCCAATAAGTCATTACTTTTAACTCACTCATACTCCTTCAGTCACTCCAAGGTACTCATTTTCACATATTGATACTCTCTCTCAAACTAAGATCCTCACTCCCTTTCTCTGTTAATATCAAACTCACACATGCACCCTTACTCTCTCACTCAATATAAATCTCACAAACCACAATCTCAAACACACACATACATGCACTGAGAAACATTTTTTTTTACTTACCTTGCTTCCAATTTTGGCAACTTTGGGGCTCCATGGTTGCAGCATAGCAGGAATATGGTGAATGTTGAAACTTGCAAGTCAGGATTCTCAATGAGGAGCCAAACAGCAGCAAGACCAGGTTTAAAAAAGGAAAACCCCCAACTCAATATCTCCCCTAGGTTCTTGATAGGAATGGAAGACAGCCCTATAGGAAGCTGGCACAATGCTGGGAATCCAGCCCCTTCTGCTCTCTGTCACTTTTTATTGGCAGGGTTGTACTGGGACAGAAAATAGCCACATTATTAGTTTTGAACGTGTACAGAGATGCTGTACAAGTGTTTTTCACTATATAGGAGGCTTCGTGAATTTGATCTCGCTGCAGGCAATGTTGTTTTACTATGAGAGAAATTAACAGTTAAAATGGCCCAGCAGACCATAAAACAGGCCTACAAACAGACACACAGTGACCCACACACCGACCTGTCAAATAAACCTGTCAGGCAAATGCCTGACTGCCCTATAGACCAGTCTGACCCGGCTAATTGGCCTCAGGTATGCATTATTGGTTGCCCTGACAGTCACATTTTTTTTAAACTTCTTTTTATTAAGTAGTTGTTTCATGACACACAACAGTTACAAGCATCACATTTCCGTGAACAGGCCCCTCCAGAGGGCCAAATTTCTTTTCCAATATCGTTTCTGGCTTCTTCTTAAACTATGTGGACCCAAAGTTGTTGCCTAGCTCATCCCATAGCCCATTCCTCTCTCACAAAGCATCAAGGGCCAGATGTAGGTGGCCATTTACCGGCCGGGAACGGCCGATTTCGGCCATTACCGACCGGTAAATGGGTTTTTGGGATGTAGGGGGCCAATTTTACCGATTCGGTAAATTTACCGAATTGGTAAAATACCGATTCGGTATTTTTACCGATTCGGTAACTTCTAGATGTAGGTGGGACTCTTCTGAGTCCCAAAGGCCTTTCAGATTTGGTATTTTACCACCCAATCCATTTGGGTGGTAAAATACTGAATCCAGGTGTGCTTGCACATGTGTGCATGCACACCTATGCCATGTGACAGACAGACATGCCCTTAGGGCATGTCTGTGTGCCACATGGCACACATGCCTGTATTTGGGGTGCTAGAGGGTGTCAAAGTGACACCCCCTGCACCCTTGCTAGAATCGGTATGTACCAATTCTGTAAATACCGATTCGGTTATGCCCATTGATTCCTATGGGCTTCAATGCCCATAGGAATCAATGGGCATTACTGAATCGGTATTTACAGAAACAGTAAATACCGAATCTTAACGATTCGGTATTTACCGAATCTGTAATACCTACACCCCCCCCCCCTCTATTTTACCACTTCTTAAATACCGAATCGGTAAAATTCGGTATTTAAGAGGTGGTAAAATAAAATTACCTACATCTAGGCCCAAATCTCCCGCCCCCTCCCCAGTTTGGTTAAGCACCTCCCGATATTGCATC
Source organism: Lissotriton helveticus (assembly GCF_964261635.1). NCBI lineage: Eukaryota > Metazoa > Chordata > Amphibia > Caudata > Salamandridae > Lissotriton > Lissotriton helveticus. The sequence goes on from NC_136068.1 coordinate 643,479,346, forward strand.
CATTGACCCCATATTTTTTTTTAATTTGCTGGGGCATGCCCTGGAGCGGTACACTGTCGGCAGTCACATCATTTTAGCAGACATTTTGTGCTGCCTGAGCCATGTGTAGCATGTCGGCTAAATAAAATGGATGCTGCCTGTAATGGGATCATAATTGACCTATGTCCCTCAGACATGAAATCCAGATAGCTATCTAAAGAGTGCCATCTTTTTAAACAGCACTCTTTACCTGGATCGTACCTCAGCTTCGTGCTCCTCTCATCAGAACTCTGACAGAGTTCATGAAAACACACAAGTCGTAGTTTCAGGTTCACTTAATTAGCAGTTGTGGAATATAACAGTCAGGGGTGCCTTACACAAGGTAGGGCTGTGCCCTGAAGCCCCTCATAAGGGGCCACCACTCACTATGCCCACGAACAGCTCAGTAAATGTACGATTGTCTGGCCAGAAGAACATCCAATGTTTCCCTTATTGGGACCCGAACCTGCATCTGCCAAGTGCACCAGTATCCTGAGGTGAAACACACTATAGTACTCCAGTACCAGGACCCGCGCACAGCATTGCAAACCATCTTACTCCTGACATGCAGAACCACTGCCATTCCATTACAGACAATGCATAAGTACACTGTTATGGACTCATAGCATTGTTTTCCCCCTGAAGAAGGCTGCATTATTTGCACAGTGAGGCTACATTTCCCTAAATTTGCATATGTTCGTAAAAGCCCAGCTTGTTTTTTTGTGATGAAGCCAAATCCAGCCAGAGAAAGTATGGGCTCTCGATGCACACAATTTCAACTCCTTGAAGATTCAGAGGCTCTATACACAGCTTTTTAAAACTTTTTTTTCTGAACTGTTTTGGGCTTGTTAATTTAATTCCTTGTATGTTCATGTAGTTTTATATAAAAGATATCCATACAAAGCAAACACTGCTATTCATCATAAACGGGACGCGTTTATAATTAGCCTTTAGCACACGTTGCAAAGAAGTGCCAGAATAAGGAAGAACGTTCAGTAAAAGTTGCGGGGAAGGAGCGTGGGTGTCCCTTTTCCTTTCAAAATGTCCAGCAAAACTGTTCAGTTTCTGAAATGTTGTTTATCCCCTATTTTTTCCAACACTTGCAGGGTTTAAAAACAAGTCCAAACATATCATAGTTGGATACAAGTGTGAAACCAAATACACCAAAGGTGATGGGAGGATGTTTGCAATAAGTCTTTCCCATGGCAATCACTTGGTTCCAAACCATAGTTCTTTTGCCCATCATGCCACCTTATATTAGACCCAGCCACATAGAAATCCGTCTTGAGTCTGTTCCAAAGGGAACATCCTTGCTCGAACTGCCAAGCCAGGCCCTCTCTCTAAACCAGAACACCAGCAACCCAAGATCGGTTTCACCCTGATTGGGGCTCTTCAGTCAGGTGTAGCTTGGTTTCAGTGGCACAGTGAGCGAGGGACTCATGTCTGGGCATACCCTTGGCCACCAAGGGCATCATATCAAACACAACAAAACCCACATAAGGTGAAGGGAGGATACTTGTAAAAGGTCTAGCCACTGGCAATCACTCGGGTAGTATTTGAACCCATTAATTCTTTGCCCACCATGCCACCTCAGATTAGACCCAGCCACACGCAATTCAGTCTCAGGCCTGCTCCTAGGGGAGCAGTCTATCCCGAACTGCCAAGCCAGGACATTTCTGAACCGGAACACAGACACCCCAAGCCTGGTTTCCTCCTGATTGAGGCTCTTCATTCGGGTGTAGCTTGGTTCCAGTGGCATAGTGAGCAAGGATCCCACATCTAAGCATACCCTTAGCCACTGAGGGCGTCACATCAAGCACACCAAAAAATACAAAAGGTGATGGAAGGATGCTTGCAATAGGTCTAGCCACTTACAATCGATTGGAGTAGTATCTCTGCCTATTGTTCTTTTGTCAATCATGCCACCTCAGATAAGACACAGCCATATGCAAATCTGTTTTGATCCGGCTCCAATGGGAACAGTCCAGCCCGAACTGTCAAGCCAGGTCTTCTCTGAACCGGAACACAAGAAAGTTAATCAATCTAAAGTGTTGGTGCCTTACCTTTGTAAATAGCGCTCTCAACACTATTATTCACTCCTACCACTATTCACAGACACTGCACCGTTTTCTGTAACACCTGCCTCATGACTGCTTATGGACAAACATTTCCAGTAAATAAATATAACTGTATGCACATTTGTGTATACTTGATACAATGTGTGATGCCAAGGAGTCATGGGCTTGTGGCTTCCTCTGAAGGTACTAAAAGAATTGACATCGGCAGATACAGACAGAATTGAATAATGCATGCGATGTGAATCTTTTGATGGAAAACGTGATTGTGCATAATGGCATAGCCAGTGTGTCATGGGTCCTAGTGCAATAACAAAATGGCCCCCTTGCTTCTCTTTGAACTATTTAATGCAGCAATAATCAGGTTTCAGTTGGGCCTTCAACTCTCTGTGCCCCGGTGCAGTGCAACTTCCTTGCTGCGCCGTCAGCAGTCTACCTTTAACGAAACCGGATTGCTCTTTCCCTAAAAGCTCGGGTAAAAAAGATTCTTAACGCAATGCTAAAGCCTTTGAAATTTTTTTATAGTCGATATTTATTAAAGAAATAGGGCGATAGTTTTTACAATGTTGTGGATCTTTACCTGGTTTCGGGATAATGCTAATAAGGGCATCAGAGAAAGAGACAGAAGCGGAACCAGTTTGAAGGAAAGTGGAAAGAAGAATAAGTAATTTGGGAATAAGTAGTTTTGAGAAACAGGAGATGAATTGAACAGTGAAACAGTCGGGACCTGGAGCTTTACCATGTTTGAGAGAGTTAAGAGCTTGAAGGAGATCTTTCTGCGTAAGGTCTGATTCTAAAGAGGAAAGGTCCGTAAGAGTGTCGAAAGGAGAGGAAATCTTGGACAAAAAATTGGGAAATGTCTTGTTCAGAAGAAGATGATTCAGACAAATACAATGTTTCATAAAAATGCGAAAACTCCTGTAGGATATCTTCACTTTTGTGTTTTAGTGACCCATCACAACTATAGATAGATTCAATATTGACCTTGTTCTGCTTTACCTTTAGATAGTTGGCCAGCAATTTCCCAGCCTTATTCTGTCCACCATAAAATTTGGCGCTAGATTTTAAGAGGAAATTGGAGGGATTTACGTGGAATCTTTATTAAATTGAATTTTGCTGGCGATAAGATCATGTAAACAATCCTTTAATTTGGAAGTGTAATATAAGTGCTCTAATTTTTTAATTTTAGAAAGGAGGTCATTGGTGGCTTGTTGGGCTTTCTTCCGTTTGCGAGAAACATAGTGAATGATAAAATCTCTAGCTGATGCTTTGTAAGCGTCCCAAACTACAGGGAATGGAACTTCATCCGTGTGATTGAACAAAAAATATTCATGAAAAAAGGATGTGAAAGAAGAAACAAACTGTGCATCGAGAAGGAGAGCATTATTGAAACGCCATTTTTTAATAGAAGTAGGTTTTTGTAATACATCTAAAACAATGGAGACTGGGGCATGATCAGAAATTAAGATGGAGCCAATGTCAGAAGAAATAAGGGTTTGGGTAAGTTGATGAGAGATAAAAAAATAATCCAAGCGTGATTGAGTTTGATGAGGGGGTGAAAAGAAGGAGTATTCTCGCAAAGTGGGATTGCAGAGTCTCCATGCGTCAGTAAGTTTGTATTGTGTAATGAGTTGTGTAAAAGATTTTTGTGACTTATGAGGAATGTATGCACTAACTGAGTGTCTATCCAAAAATGGGTCAAAAACTTCATTGCAGTCACCCACAAGGATGAAATTATCAATGTAGTATTGAGTGAGAAGCGGTGCGAGGGAGGTCCAAAAAGTGGCGTCGCCACTCGTAGGAGCATAAACATTTAAAATAGAAATAGGGACGTTATCTAGAGTGAGATTCACTAGCACCCATCTACCTGAAGTGTCTGCAGAATGCGTTACTACTTTAATTGGAAGAGATTTTCGAAACAAAATCAAGACTCCATTACGCTTACCATCACCTGGGGAAAAATAAACTTCGCCTACCCAACCCCTCTTCAATTTAGCAGATTCATCAGCCGACAAATGTGATTCCTGTATACAAGCTATATCTGTGTTGAGCTTGGTCAGGTGGGATAATACTCTCTGTCTTTTGATTGGTGAATGTAAACCTCTAACATTCCAAGATAATATTTTCAAAGGCGTAACATAATTTTAGAAAAGCATATAAAAAAAAACAGTTGAGGGACAATTCCAATAAGAATGACATGTGAAATCAATAAAAATGCAAGCAGTATCAAACCAACCGCACAGAAAGTAAGAAATCTGAACTAGATATGAGAAACAAGAAAGAAAGGAAGCAAAGCGAAAATGCAACCTCTGTAAGAGAAAGGAAGATTGCAGGGTATAACAAGGAAATGTGGAAGAACAATGAGAGAAGAGAATATGCAAAAGGAGAAAGAAAAGAAAAAGAAGAAAGAGAGCAAGAAGAGAATAGAGAATAATGAAGAAAGAAAACTTACAAACAGTCCAAGACATACGAAGGGTGGAGGGATGGAAGCCCACACGGAATAATGACGTGTCCAGGACCCACAAGGGAAGGCGGAGGGAAATGCATAACGAACATACTCTAACATAGGTATGAGAAGACACGCTACCGAAACCTGTGAAGGAAGAAAAAATGATTAGATATATTGCAAACAATGACAACGCATAGTAACTGCTGCAAACGTTTCAAGAAATAGCAAATGGAATAAAAACCAAAAGAGAAAACATGTGAATACTGCAACCAGAAACAGAGTTAAAGCAAACTAGCTGGAACTAAATGATGAAGTGGTCTCCATTTTGTCAATGTGATGAGAGTACAGGAAGCTCTTCAACTTAATTGGATCCTCATATGTGGTAGTTTTATTATTGAATGTCACTTAAAACAAGCAAGGGTGAAAAGACCATATCTTGCACCCAACGAGCGTAATTGCGGCCGCAATGCTAAAAATTCTTTGCGTCGATCAGCCGTCGGTTTGGCGTAATCCTGAGAAAAGAACAGAGAATTTCCTGACCAAATTATACGATTCATAGCCCTAGCTGCTGATAGAGTCTTTAAGAGGTCAGTATATTCCAAAAAGTACAAGATCACTCCTCTCGGTTTGTGTGGCGGCGAAGAAGAAGTTTGACGCATTGGTGCGCCTAATCTGTGAGCTCTCTGTATATTTAACATGGTGCCTTCAGGTAGCTTAAGGAGCGTTGGAAGAAAGGATTTAAAGAAGGTTGGCGGATCCGAGCCTTCTGTCCCTTCAGGAAGACCATAAATTCTAAGGTTATTCCGCCTATTTCTGTTTTCCAACTGCTCAACTTGTTTGTGAAGTACGGAGACCTGTGAACAAAGAGAGTCTACTTTGGAAGTAGATGAAGATAATGAGCCAAAGTTCTGCTCTAACGTGTTGACTCGTTGATCCATTGCTGACCATTTGTTGGAGAGCATCTGGAGTGTGGATTTGGTTTCTTCCATTAACGGACGTAGAGCTCTAATCTCATCCAGTATTAGATCCATTGTGACAGAAGCAGTCTGTTTAGGTGGAGAGGGAGGATCTTTTTTCAATCTTTTTGTAGAAGCTTTGGAAACAGTAGAAACTGAGGCAATCTGTGAAGGCAATGCACCTTTGGACGATGAAGCAACTGAATCCTCCATGGATAAACAATTATAGCGTGAGCTGAGATGAATCAAAAATGTTCGAAGAGAAGGTGTAGATATCTGTAAAGTTCTAGATGTCCTGCCCATAGACTTGAGAAAAACAATCCAAAGACATAGAACAGCAATGTGCAGGAGAAGAAATGTCATATTAAGAGCAAAAATAATATGAACTCAACACTAGGTCAAACTGCTCTATCACTGCAAGCATAGCAATATTAAAACAATAATAACCAAAAAAAATACTGTAAAGAATTAGCACAACATTATGAAAATGTAGTAAAGAGTAATAAATGCGACCAATATATTTAATGTGAGTAACTTAATAAGTAAACATACATTAAGCTAAAAGTCTTTACAGCAATGAAGTAAAACAGTATAGGAATTCATACATATATCAGCACATAGAAATAGGGTTGCAGGAATGCCCATTCAAAACCTGTTAATACAAGTACATGAAAGTAAAGTCCAAAATCACTTTCCTATATGACATCTATTATGAAACATCCATAGTCCGTGAATCAGGGACAATGAATAGAACATTACTCCTTTTGAGGAAACTCAGCACACAATGAAAATAATCTCCTATCTGTAATTAAATGAGTAAGTCACTGTCACTTTAGAAAGACACAACGCACAGTGAAATAATCTCCTCAGTATGCAGGCTAATGTTGTGGGATGAAATAAAAGTCAAAAGTTACTTCATGCCTTAGCTGTCAAATCCGAACTTCACTGCGCTAGTTTCTTGTCACTAATTCTTCATTGCAGACTTCGAAGAAACACAGCCGAGTTGTGAAAATAAATTCTCTAGCACTGACAACTTTAAATTAAATGCTTCTGTTGAGCTTGTTCAAAGTGTAAGGAGGAGCAGAGAGGGATCGCTGTGTGCTAAAACAAAGTCATGACTCACTTCATTATTGTGCTTTCAAGTGGCAGCCTTTTCACGTACCGATGAAAGAATGTATTTATGTGCAGCTGGATGAAATCCCTGTGCACTGAAAAAAAGGCTAGGTTTCACTTTCCTTCTTAACATCTAGTGCCAGGCAGCAATAGACATTCATCTGCAAGCAGTAAATAAATCATTGCCTCCTTTGCGCAGCTTTGAAGTGATAGTTGCTCTTCTATTTAGTTAGGAATTTTCAGAGGACCAGAAAGGGGCATTGCAAGTCAAAGAGAGGCAATAAATCCTTGCAGAACATACCTTGTTAACTCTCCTCATTGAACACTCATGATGGCAGCAGAGACATACTGTGCAATTAAGGCTCCCTCAGCTGGAGCCACAATGGGTTAACAGCAGTCAATACCTCAGCTGTGAGCGGGAAGCGCTTTTGAAGTGAAAAGCTTGTCAGAAATGAGGCGAGAGACCTTCTATCTGAAAGCGCTCATATTCCGACTTCCTTGCAGTTAAAATGCCATACATTCAGATGCGGTTGGTGCGAGAAAATTCCTCAAAGAGCCCCGACGCCCCAGGCGAGTCACGGGAGTGCCGCCATCTTCCTCGGGCGCTAGCCACGCCCCCATCAGTCATTACTACTAACTCACTCATACTCCTTCAGTCACTCCAAGGTACTCATTTTCACATATTGATACTCTCTCTCAAACTAAGATCCTTTTCTCTGTTATTATCAAACTCACACATGCACCCTTACTCTCTCACTCAATATAAATCTTACAAACCACAATCTCAAACACACACATACATGCACTGAGAAACATTTTTTTTTTTACTTACCTTGCTTCCATTTTTGGCAACTTTGGGGCTCCATGGTTGCAGCATAGCAGGAATATGGTGGATTTTGAAACTTGCAAGTCAGGATTCTCAATGAGGAGCCAAACAGCAGCAAGACCAGGTTTAAAATGGGAAAACCCCAACTCAATATCTCTCCTAGGTTCTTGATAGGAATGGAAGACAGCCCTATAGGAAGCTGGCACAATGCTGGGAATCCAGCCCCTTCTGCTCTCTGTCACTTTTTATTGGCAGGGTTGTACTGGGACAGAAAATAGCCACAATATTAGTTTTGAACGTATACAGAGATGCTGTACAAGTGTTTTGCACTATATAGGAGGCTTCGTGAATTTGATCTCGCTGCAGGCAATGTTGTTTTACTATGAGAGAAATTAACAGTTAAAACTGGCCCAGCAGACCATAAAACAGGCCTACAAACAGACAAACAGTGACCCATACACCGACCTATCAAATAAGGATGTATGACGTTACAATGCATACTTTTACAACGCATACCGTTACAACGAAACTTTTACAACGCAAATACTATTACAACGCATGTATTTACAACGCATGTTTTTACAACGCAGGTACCTTTACAACTCATACCATTACAATGTAAGTATTGGTAAGTATATATTAATTTTTTAATTGTAAATTAATTTAAATTAATATAATTTAATGTAATGTAATGAAATTTAATTTAATTTCATTTAATTAATTTAATTTAAATTTAATTTTACTTTATTTTTACCCTGTACCCCAAAAACCCGAAACTGACCCTGAACCCTAAAAATACCCCTGTACCCCAAAAACCCAAAACTGACCCTGAACCCTAAAAATACCCCTTTACCCAAAAACCTAAAACTGACCCTGAACCCTAAAAATACCCCTTTACCCAAAAACCCAAAACTGACCCTGAACCCTAAAAATACCCCTTTACCCAAAAACCTAAAACTGACCCTGAACCCTAAAAATACCCCTTTACCCAAAAACCTAAAACTGACCCTGAACCCTAAAAATACCCCTTTACCCAAAAACCCAAAACTGACCCTGAACCCTAAAAATACCCCTTTACCCAAAAACCCAAAACTGACCCTGAACCCTAAAAATACCCCTTTACCCAAAAACCCAAAACTGACCCTGAACCCTAAAAATACCCCTTTACCCAAAAACCTAAAACTGACCCTGAACCCTAAAAATACCCCTTTACCCAAAAACCCAAAACTGACCCTGAACCCTAAAAATACCCCTTTAAAAAACCCAAACATATAACATTTTAAATATAATTATATACTTACCAATACTTACGTTGTAATGGTATGCGTTGTAAAGGTACCTGCGTTGTTAAAACATGCGTTGTAAATACATGCGTTGTAATAGTATTTGCGTTGTAAAAGTTTCGTTGTAATGGTACTGCGTTGTAAAAGTTGCGTTCTAAAGGTTGTATACCATCAAATAAGCCTGTCAGGCAAATGCCCGACTGCCCTATACACCAGTCTCACCCGGCTAATTGGCCTCAGGTATGCATTAATGGGTGTCCTGACAGTCAATTTTTTATTAAGTAGTTGTTTCATGACACACAACAGTTACAAGGATCACATTTCCGTGAACAGGCCCCTGGCAGAGGGCCAAATTTATTTTCCAATATCGATTCTGCCTTCTTCTTAAACTATGTGGACCCAAAGTTATTGCCTAGCTCATCCCATAGCCCATTCCTCTCTCACAAAGCATCAAATCTCCCGCCCCCTCCCCAGTTTGGTTAAGCACCTCCCGATATTGCATCCATTGACCCCATATTTTTTTTTAATTTGCTGGGGCATGCCCTGGAGCGGTACACTGTCGGCAGTCACATCATTTTAGCAGACATTTTGTGCTGCCTGAGCCATGTGTAGCATGTCGGCTAAATAAAATGGATGCTGCCTGTAATGGGATCATAATTGACCTATGTCCCTCAGACATGAAATCCAGATAGCTATCTAAAGAGTGCCATCTTTTTAAACAGCACTCTTTACCTGGATCGTACCTCAGCTTCGTGCTCCTCTCATCAGAACTCTGACAGAGTTCATGAAAACACACAAGTCGTAGTTTCAGGTTCACTTAATTAGCAGTTGTGGAATATAACAGTCAGGGGTGCCTTACACAAGGTAGGGCTGTGCCCTGAAGCCCCTCATAAGGGGCCACCACTCACTATGCCCACGAACAGCTCAGTAAATGTACGATTGTCTGGCCAGAAGAACATCCAATGTTTCCCTTATTGGGACCCGAACCTGCATCTGCCAAGTGCACCAGTATCCTGAGGTGAAACACACTATAGTACTCCAGTACCAGGACCCGCGCACAGCATTGCAAACCATCTTACTCCTGACATGCAGAACCACTGCCATTCCATTACAGACAATGCATAAGTACACTGTTATGGACTCATAGCATTGTTTTTCCCCTGAAGAAGAAGGCTGCATTATTTGCACAGTGAGGCTACATTTCCCTAAATTTGCATATGTTCGTGAAAGCCCAGCTTGTTTTTTTGTGATGAAGCCAAATCCAGCCAGAGAAAGTATGGGCTCTCGATGCACACAATTTCAACTCCTTGAAGATTCAGAGGCTCTATACACAGCTTTTTAAAACTTTTTTTTCTGAACTGTTTTGGGCTTGTTAATTTAATTCCTTGTATGTTCATGTAGTTTTATATAAAAGATATCCATACAAAGCAAACACTGCTATTCATCATAAACGGGACGCGTTTATAATTAGCCTTTAGCACACGTTGCAAAGAAGTGCCAGAATAAGGAAGAACGTTCAGTAAAAGTTGCGGGGAAGGAGCGTGGGTGTCCCTTTTTCTTTCAAAACGTCCAGCAAAACTGTTCAGTTTCTGAAATGTTGTTTATCCCCTATTTTTTCCAACACTTGCAGGGTTTAAAAACAAGTCCAAACATATCATAGTTGGATACAAGTGTGAAACCAAATACACCAAAGGTGATGGGAGGATGTTTGCAATAAGTCTTTCCCATGGCAATCACTTGGTTCCAAACCATAGTTCTTTTGCCCATCATGCCACCTTATATTAGACCCAGCCACATAGAAATCCGTCTTGAGTCTGTTCCAAAGGGAACATCCTTGCTCGAACTGCCAAGCCAGGCCCTCTCTCTAAACCAGAACACCAGCAACCCAAGATCGGTTTCACCCTGATTGGGGCTCTTCAGTCAGGTGTAGCTTGGTTTCAGTGGCACAGTGAGCGAGGGACTCATGTCTGGGCATACCCTTGGCCACCAAGGGCATCATATCAAACACAACAAAACCCACATAAGGTGAAGGGAGGATACTTGTAAAAGGTCTAGCCACTGGCAATCACTCGGGTAGTATTTGAACCCATTAATTCTTTGCCCACCATGCCACCTCAGATTAGACCCAGCCACACGCAATTCAGTCTCAGGCCTGCTCCTAGGGGAGCAGTCTATCCCGAACTGCCAAGCCAGGACATTTCTGAACCGGAACACAGACACCCCAAGCCTGGTTTCCTCCTGATTGAGGCTCTTCATTCGGGTGTAGCTTGGTTCCAGTGGCATAGTGAGCAAGGATCCCACATCTAAGCATACCCTTAGCCACTGAGGGCGTCACATCAAGCACACCAAAAAATACAAAAGGTGATGGAAGGATGCTTGCAATAGGTCTAGCCACTTACAATCGATTGGAGTAGTATCTCTGCCTATTGTTCTTTTGTCAATCATGCCACCTCAGATAAGACACAGCCATATGCAAATCTGTTTTGATCCGGCTCCAATGGGAACAGTCCAGCCCGAACTGTCAAGCCAGGTCTTCTCTGAACCGGAACACAAGAAAGTTAATCAATCTAAAGTGTTGGTGCCTTACCTTTGTAAATAGCGCTCTCAACACTATTATTCACTCCTACCACTATTCACAGACACTGCACCGTTTTCTGTAACACCTGCCTCATGACTGCTTATGGACAAACATTTCCAGTAAATAAATATAACTGTATGCACATTTGTGTATACTTGATACAATGTGTGATGCCAAGGAGTCATGGGCTTGTGGCTTCCTCTGAAGGTACTAAAAGAATTGACATCGGCAGATACAGACAGAATTGAATAATGCATGCGATGTGAATCTTTTGATGGAAAACGTGATTGTGCATAATGGCATAGCCAGTGTGTCATGGGTCCTAGTGCAATAACAAAATGGCCCCCTTGCTTCTCTTTGAACTATTTAATGCAGCAATAATCAGGTTTCAGTTGGGCCTTCAACTCTCTGTGCCCCGGTGCAGTGCAACTTCCTTGCTGCGCCGTCAGCAGTCTACCTTTAACGAAACCGGATTGCTCTTTCCCTAAAAGCTCGGGTAAAAAAGATTCTTAACGCAATGCTAAAGCCTTTGAAATTTTTTTATAGTCGATATTTATTAAAGAAATAGGGCGATAGTTTTTACAATGTTGTGGATCTTTACCTGGTTTCGGGATAATGCTAATAAGGGCATCAGAGAAAGAGACAGAAGCGGAACCAGTTTGAAGGAAAGTGGAAAGAAGAATAAGTAATTTGGGAATAAGTAGTTTTGAGAAACAGGAGATGAATTGAACAGTGAAACAGTCGGGACCTGGAGCTTTACCATGTTTGAGAGAGTTAAGAGCTTGAAGGAGATCTTTCTGCGTAAGGTCTGATTCTAAAGAGGAAAGGTCCGTAAGAGTGTCGAAAGGAGAGGAAATCTTGGACAAAAAATTGGGAAATGTCTTGTTCAGAAGAAGATGATTCAGACAAATACAATGTTTCATAAAAATGCGAAAACTCCTGTAGGATATCTTCACTTTTGTGTTTTAGTGACCCATCACAACTATAGATAGATTCAATATTGACCTTGTTCTGCTTTACCTTTAGATAGTTGGCCAGCAATTTCCCAGCCTTATTCTGTCCACCATAAAATTTGGCGCTAGATTTTAAGAGGAAATTGGAGGCATTTACGTGGAATCTTTATTAAATTGAATTTTGCTGGCGATAAGATCATGTAAACAATCCTTTAATTTGGAAGTGTAATATAAGTGCTCTAATTTTTTAATTTTAGAAAGGAGGTCATTGGTGGCTTGTTGGGCTTTCTTCCGTTTGCGAGAAACATAGTGAATGATAAAATCTCTAGCTGATGCTTTGTAAGCGTCCCAAACTACAGGGAATGGAACTTCATCCGTGTGATTGAACAAAAAATATTCATGAAAAAAGGATGTGAAAGAAGAAACAAACTGTGCATCGAGAAGGAGAGCATTATTGAAACGCCATTTTTTAATAGAAGTAGGTTTTTGTAATACATCTAAAACAATGGAGACTGGGGCATGATCAGAAATTAAGATGGAGCCAATGTCAGAAGAAATAAGGGTTTGGGTAAGTTGATGAGAGATAAAAAAATAATCCAAGCGTGATTGAGTTTGATGAGGGGGTGAAAAGAAGGAGTATTCTCGCAAAGTGGGATTGCAGAGTCTCCATGCGTCAGTAAGTTTGTATTGTGTAATGAGTTGTGTAAAAGATTTTTGTGACTTATGAGGAATGTATGCACTAACTGAGTGTCTATCCAAAAATGGGTCAAAAACTTCATTGCAGTCACCCACAAGGATGAAATTATCAATGTAGTATTGAGTGAGAAGCGGTGCGAGGGAGGTCCAAAAAGTGGCGTCGCCACTCGTAGGAGCATAAACATTTAAAATAGAAATAGGGACGTTATCTAGAGTGAGATTCACTAGCACCCATCTACCTGAAGTGTCTGCAGAATGCGTTACTACTTTAATTGGAAGAGATTTTCGAAACAAAATCAAGACTCCATTACGCTTACCATCACCTGGGGAAAAATAAACTTCGCCTACCCAACCCCTCTTCAATTTAGCAGATTCATCAGCCGACAAATGTGATTCCTGTATACAAGCTATATCTGTGTTGAGCTTGGTCAGGTGGGATAATACTCTCTGTCTTTTGATTGGTGAATGTAAACCTCTAACATTCCAAGATAATATTTTCAAAGGCGTAACATAATTTTAGAAAAGCATATAAAAAAAAACAGTTGAGGGACAATTCCAATAAGAATGACATGTGAAATCAATAAAAATGCAAGCAGTATCAAACCAACCGCACAGAAAGTAAGAAATCTGAACTAGATATGAGAAACAAGAAAGAAAGGAAGCAAAGCGAAAATGCAACCTCTGTAAGAGAAAGGAAGATTGCAGGGTATAACAAGGAAATGTGGAAGAACAATGAGAGAAGAGAATATGCAAAAGGAGAAAGAAAAGAAAAAGAAGAAAGAGAGCAAGAAGAGAATAGAGAATAATGAAGAAAGAAAACTTACAAACAGTCCAAGACATACGAAGGGTGGAGGGATGGAAGCCCACACGGAATAATGACGTGTCCAGGACCCACAAGGGAAGGCGGAGGGAAATGCATAACGAACATACTCTAACATAGGTATGAGAAGACACGCTACCGAAACCTGTGAAGGAAGAAAAAATGATTAGATATATTGCAAACAATGACAACGCATAGTAACTGCTGCAAACGTTTCAAGAAATAGCAAATGGAATAAAAACCAAAAGAGAAAACATGTGAATACTGCAACCAGAAACAGAGTTAAAGCAAACTAGCTGGAACTAAATGATGAAGTGGTCTCCATTTTGTCAATGTGATGAGAGTACAGGAAGCTCTTCAACTTAATTGGATCCTCATATGTGGTAGTTTTATTATTGAATGTCACTTAAAACAAGCAAGGGTGAAAAGACCATATCTTGCACCCAACGAGCGTAATTGCGGCCGCAATGCTAAAAATTCTTTGCGTCGATCAGCCGTCGGTTTGGCGTAATCCTGAGAAAAGAACAGAGAATTTCCTGACCAAATTATACGATTCATAGCCCTAGCTGCTGATAGAGTCTTTAAGAGGTCAGTATATTCCAAAAAGTACAAGATCACTCCTCTCGGTTTGTGTGGCGGCGAAGAAGAAGTTTGACGCATTGGTGCGCCTAATCTGTGAGCTCTCTGTATATTTAACATGGTGCCTTCAGGTAGCTTAAGGAGCGTTGGAAGAAAGGATTTAAAGAAGGTTGGCGGATCCGAGCCTTCTGTCCCTTCAGGAAGACCATAAATTCTAAGGTTATTCCGCCTATTTCTGTTTTCCAACTGCTCAACTTGTTTGTGAAGTACGGAGACCTGTGAACAAAGAGAGTCTACTTTGGAAGTAGATGAAGATAATGAGCCAAAGTTCTGCTCTAACGTGTTGACTCGTTGATCCATTGCTGACCATTTGTTGGAGAGCATCTGGAGTGTGGATTTGGTTTCTTCCATTAACGGACGTAGAGCTCTAATCTCATCCAGTATTAGATCCATTGTGACAGAAGCAGTCTGTTTAGGTGGAGAGGGAGGATCTTTTTTCAATCTTTTTGTAGAAGCTTTGGAAACAGTAGAAACTGAGGCAATCTGTGAAGGCAATGCACCTTTGGACGATGAAGCAACTGAATCCTCCATGGATAAACAATTATAGCGTGAGCTGAGATGAATCAAAAATGTTCGAGGAGAAGGTGTAGATATCTGTAAAGTTCTAGATGTCCTGCCCATAGACTTGAGAAAAACAATCCAAAGACATAGAACAGCAATGTGCAGGAGAAGAAATGTCATATTAAGAGCAAAAATAATATGAACTCAACACTAGGTCAAACTGCTCTATCACTGCAAGCATAGCAATATTAAAACAATAATAACCAAAAAAAATACTGTAAAGAATTAGCACAACATTATGAAAATGTAGTAAAGAGTAATAAATGCGACCAATATATTTAATGTGAGTAACTTAATAAGTAAACATACATTAAGCTAAAAGTCTTTACAGCAATGAAGTAAAACAGTATAGGAATTCATACATATATCAGCACATAGAAATAGGGTTGCAGGAATGCCCATTCAAAACCTGTTAATACAAGTACATGAAAGTAAAGTCCAAAATCACTTTCCTATATGACATCTATTATGAAACATCCATAGTCCGTGAATCAGGGACAATGAATAGAACATTACTCCTTTTGAGGAAACTCAGCACACAATGAAAATAATCTCCTATCTGTAATTAAATGAGTAAGTCACTGTCACTTTAGAAAGACACAACGCACAGTGAAATAATCTCCTCAGTATGCAGGCTAATGTTGTGGGATGAAATAAAAGTCAAAAGTTACTTCATGCCTTAGCTGTCAAATCCGAACTTCACTGCGCTAGTTTCTTGTCACTAATTCTTCATTGCAGACTTCGAAGAAACACAGCCGAGTTGTGAAAATAAATTCTCTAGCACTGACAACTTTAAATTAAATGCTTCTGTTGAGCTTGTTCAAAGTGTAAGGAGGAGCAGAGAGGGATCGCTGTGTGCTAAAACAAAGTCATGACTCACTTCATTATTGTGCTTTCAAGTGGCAGCCTTTTCACGTACCGATGAAAGAATGTATTTATGTGCAGCTGGATGAAATCCCTGTGCACTGAAAAAAAGGCTAGGTTTCACTTTCCTTCTTAACATCTAGTGCCAGGCAGCAATAGACATTCATCTGCAAGCAGTAAATAAATCATTGCCTCCTTTGCGCAGCTTTGAAGTGATAGTTGCTCTTCTATTTAGTTAGGAATTTTCAGAGGACCAGAAAGGGGCATTGCAAGTCAAAGAGAGGCAATAAATCCTTGCAGAACATACCTTGTTAACTCTCCTCATTGAACACTCATGATGGCAGCAGAGACATACTGTGCAATTAAGGCTCCCTCAGCTGGAGCCACAATGGGTTAACAGCAGTCAATACCTCAGCTGTGAGCGGGAAGCGCTTTTGAAGTGAAAAGCTTGTCAGAAATGAGGCGAGAGACCTTCTATCTGAAAGCGCTCATATTCCGACTTCCTTGCAGTTAAAATGCCATACATTCAGATGCGGTTGGTGCGAGAAAATTCCTCAAAGAGCCCCGACGCCCCAGGCGAGTCACGGGAGTGCCGCCATCTTCCTCGGGCGCTAGCCACGCCCCCATCAGTCATTACTACTAACTCACTCATACTCCTTCAGTCACTCCAAGGTACTCATTTTCACATATTGATACTCTCTCTCAAACTAAGATCCTTTTCTCTGTTATTATCAAACTCACACATGCACCCTTACTCTCTCACTCAATATAAATCTTACAAACCACAATCTCAAACACACACATACATGCACTGAGAAACATTTTTTTTTTACTTACCTTGCTTCCATTTTTGGCAACTTTGGGGCTCCATGGTTGCAGCATAGCAGGAATATGGTGGATTTTGAAACTTGCAAGTCAGGATTCTCAATGAGGAGCCAAACAGCAGCAAGACCAGGTTTAAAATGGGAAAACCCCAACTCAATATCTCTCCTAGGTTCTTGATAGGAATGGAAGACAGCCCTATAGGAAGCTGGCACAATGCTGGGAATCCAGCCCCTTCTGCTCTCTGTCACTTTTTATTGGCAGGGTTGTACTGGGACAGAAAATAGCCACAATATTAGTTTTGAACGTATACAGAGATGCTGTACAAGTGTTTTGCACTATATAGGAGGCTTCGTGAATTTGATCTCGCTGCAGGCAATGTTGTTTTACTATGAGAGAAATTAACAGTTAAAACTGGCCCAGCAGACCATAAAACAGGCCTACAAACAGACAAACAGTGACCCATACACCGACCTATCAAATAAGGATGTATGACGTTACAATGCATACTTTTACAACGCATACCGTTACAACGAAACTTTTACAACGCAAATACTATTACAACGCATGTATTTACAACGCATGTTTTTACAACGCAGGTACCTTTACAACTCATACCATTACAATGTAAGTATTGGTAAGTATATATTAATTTTTTAATTGTAAATTAATTTAAATTAATATAATTTAATGTAATGTAATGAAATTTAATTTAATTTCATTTAATTAATTTAATTTAAATTTAATTTTACTTTATTTTTACCCTGTACCCCAAAAACCCGAAACTGACCCTGAACCCTAAAAATACCCCTGTACCCCAAAAACCCAAAACTGACCCTGAACCCTAAAAATACCCCTTTACCCAAAAACCTAAAACTGACCCTGAACCCTAAAAATACCCCTTTACCCAAAAACCCAAAACTGACCCTGAACCCTAAAAATACCCCTTTACCCAAAAACCTAAAACTGACCCTGAACCCTAAAAATACCCCTTTACCCAAAAACCTAAAACTGACCCTGAACCCTAAAAATACCCCTTTACCCAAAAACCCAAAACTGACCCTGAACCCTAAAAATACCCCTTTACCCAAAAACCCAAAACTGACCCTGAACCCTAAAAATACCCCTTTACCCAAAAACCCAAAACTGACCCTGAACCCTAAAAATACCCCTTTACCCAAAAACCTAAAACTGACCCTGAACCCTAAAAATACCCCTTTACCCAAAAACCCAAAACTGACCCTGAACCCTAAAAATACCCCTTTAAAAAACCCAAACATATAACATTTTAAATATAATTATATACTTACCAATACTTACGTTGTAATGGTATGCGTTGTAAAGGTACCTGCGTTGTTAAAACATGCGTTGTAAATACATGCGTTGTAATAGTATTTGCGTTGTAAAAGTTTCGTTGTAATGGTACTGCGTTGTAAAAGTTGCGTTCTAAAGGTTGTATACCATCAAATAAGCCTGTCAGGCAAATGCCTGACTGCCCTATACACCAGTCTCACCCGGCTAATTGGCCTCAGGTATGCATTAATGGGTGTCCTGACAGTCAATTTTTTATTAAGTAGTTGTTTCATGACACACAACAGTTACAAGGATCACATTTCCGTGAACAGGCCCCTGGCAGAGGGCCAAATTTATTTTCCAATATCGATTCTGCCTTCTTCTTAAACTATGTGGACCCAAAGTTATTGCCTAGCTCATCCCATAGCCCATTCCTCTCTCACAAAGCATCAAATCTCCCGCCCCCTCCCCAGTTTGGTTAAGCACCTCCCGATATTGCATCCATTGACCCCATATTTTTTTTTAATTTGCTGGGGCATGCCCTGGAGCGGTACACTGTCGGCAGTCACATCATTTTAGCAGACATTTTGTGCTGCCTGAGCCATGTGTAGCATGTCGGCTAAATAAAATGGATGCTGCCTGTAATGGGATCATAATTGACCTATGTCCCTCAGACATGAAATCCAGATAGCTATCTAAAGAGTGCCATCTTTTTAAACAGCACTCTTTACCTGGATCGTACCTCAGCTTCGTGCTCCTCTCATCAGAACTCTGACAGAGTTCATGAAAACACACAAGTCGTAGTTTCAGGTTCACTTAATTAGCAGTTGTGGAATATAACAGTCAGGGGTGCCTTACACAAGGTAGGGCTGTGCCCTGAAGCCCCTCATAAGGGGCCACCACTCACTATGCCCACGAACAGCTCAGTAAATGTACGATTGTCTGGCCAGAAGAACATCCAATGTTTCCCTTATTGGGACCCGAACCTGCATCTGCCAAGTGCACCAGTATCCTGAGGTGAAACACACTATAGTACTCCAGTACCAGGACCCGCGCACAGCATTGCAAACCATCTTACTCCTGACATGCAGAACCACTGCCATTCCATTACAGACAATGCATAAGTACACTGTTATGGACTCATAGCATTGTTTTTCCCCTGAAGAAGAAGGCTGCATTATTTGCACAGTGAGGCTACATTTCCCTAAATTTGCATATGTTCGTGAAAGCCCAGCTTGTTTTTTTGTGATGAAGCCAAATCCAGCCAGAGAAAGTATGGGCTCTCGATGCACACAATTTCAACTCCTTGAAGATTCAGAGGCTCTATACACAGCTTTTTAAAACTTTTTTTTCTGAACTGTTTTGGGCTTGTTAATTTAATTCCTTGTATGTTCATGTAGTTTTATATAAAAGATATCCATACAAAGCAAACACTGCTATTCATCATAAACGGGACGCGTTTATAATTAGCCTTTAGCACACGTTGCAAAGAAGTGCCAGAATAAGGAAGAACGTTCAGTAAAAGTTGCGGGGAAGGAGCGTGGGTGTCCCTTTTTCTTTCAAAACGTCCAGCAAAACTGTTCAGTTTCTGAAATGTTGTTTATCCCCTATTTTTTCCAACACTTGCAGGGTTTAAAAACAAGTCCAAACATATCATAGTTGGATACAAGTGTGAAACCAAATACACCAAAGGTGATGGGAGGATGTTTGCAATAAGTCTTTCCCATGGCAATCACTTGGTTCCAAACCATAGTTCTTTTGCCCATCATGCCACCTTATATTAGACCCAGCCACATAGAAATCCGTCTTGAGTCTGTTCCAAAGGGAACATCCTTGCTCGAACTGCCAAGCCAGGCCCTCTCTCTAAACCAGAACACCAGCAACCCAAGATCGGTTTCACCCTGATTGGGGCTCTTCAGTCAGGTGTAGCTTGGTTTCAGTGGCACAGTGAGCGAGGGACTCATGTCTGGGCATACCCTTGGCCACCAAGGGCATCATATCAAACACAACAAAACCCACATAAGGTGAAGGGAGGATACTTGTAAAAGGTCTAGCCACTGGCAATCACTCGGGTAGTATTTGAACCCATTAATTCTTTGCCCACCATGCCACCTCAGATTAGACCCAGCCACACGCAATTCAGTCTCAGGCCTGCTCCTAGGGGAGCAGTCTATCCCGAACTGCCAAGCCAGGACATTTCTGAACCGGAACACAGACACCCCAAGCCTGGTTTCCTCCTGATTGAGGCTCTTCATTCGGGTGTAGCTTGGTTCCAGTGGCATAGTGAGCAAGGATCCCACATCTAAGCATACCCTTAGCCACTGAGGGCGTCACATCAAGCACACCAAAAAATACAAAAGGTGATGGAAGGATGCTTGCAATAGGTCTAGCCACTTACAATCGATTGGAGTAGTATCTCTGCCTATTGTTCTTTTGTCAATCATGCCACCTCAGATAAGACACAGCCATATGCAAATCTGTTTTGATCCGGCTCCAATGGGAACAGTCCAGCCCGAACTGTCAAGCCAGGTCTTCTCTGAACCGGAACACAAGAAAGTTAATCAATCTAAAGTGTTGGTGCCTTACCTTTGTAAATAGCGCTCTCAACACTATTATTCACTCCTACCACTATTCACAGACACTGCACCGTTTTCTGTAACACCTGCCTCATGACTGCTTATGGACAAACATTTCCAGTAAATAAATATAACTGTATGCACATTTGTGTATACTTGATACAATGTGTGATGCCAAGGAGTCATGGGCTTGTGGCTTCCTCTGAAGGTACTAAAAGAATTGACATCGGCAGATACAGACAGAATTGAATAATGCATGCGATGTGAATCTTTTGATGGAAAACGTGATTGTGCATAATGGCATAGCCAGTGTGTCATGGGTCCTAGTGCAATAACAAAATGGCCCCCTTGCTTCTCTTTGAACTATTTAATGCAGCAATAATCAGGTTTCAGTTGGGCCTTCAACTCTCTGTGCCCCGGTGCAGTGCAACTTCCTTGCTGCGCCGTCAGCAGTCTACCTTTAACGAAACCGGATTGCTCTTTCCCTAAAAGCTCGGGTAAAAAAGATTCTTAACGCAATGCTAAAGCCTTTGAAATTTTTTTATAGTCGATATTTATTAAAGAAATAGGGCGATAGTTTTTACAATGTTGTGGATCTTTACCTGGTTTCGGGATAATGCTAATAAGGGCATCAGAGAAAGAGACAGAAGCGGAACCAGTTTGAAGGAAAGTGGAAAGAAGAATAAGTAATTTGGGAATAAGTAGTTTTGAGAAACAGGAGATGAATTGAACAGTGAAACAGTCGGGACCTGGAGCTTTACCATGTTTGAGAGAGTTAAGAGCTTGAAGGAGATCTTTCTGCGTAAGGTCTGATTCTAAAGAGGAAAGGTCCGTAAGAGTGTCGAAAGGAGAGGAAATCTTGGACAAAAAATTGGGAAATGTCTTGTTCAGAAGAAGATGATTCAGACAAATACAATGTTTCATAAAAATGCGAAAACTCCTGTAGGATATCTTCACTTTTGTGTTTTAGTGACCCATCACAACTATAGATAGATTCAATATTGACCTTGTTCTGCTTTACCTTTAGATAGTTGGCCAGCAATTTCCCAGCCTTATTCTGTCCACCATAAAATTTGGCGCTAGATTTTAAGAGGAAATTGGAGGCATTTACGTGGAATCTTTATTAAATTGAATTTTGCTGGCGATAAGATCATGTAAACAATCCTTTAATTTGGAAGTGTAATATAAGTGCTCTAATTTTTTAATTTTAGAAAGGAGGTCATTGGTGGCTTGTTGGGCTTTCTTCCGTTTGCGAGAAACATAGTGAATGATAAAATCTCTAGCTGATGCTTTG
This sequence comes from Lissotriton helveticus, assembly GCF_964261635.1. Taxonomy (NCBI): domain Eukaryota; kingdom Metazoa; phylum Chordata; class Amphibia; order Caudata; family Salamandridae; genus Lissotriton; species Lissotriton helveticus. The sequence continues at coordinate 643,501,162 of NC_136068.1, forward strand.
TAAGCGTCCCAAACTACAGGGAATGGAACTTCATCCGTGTGATTGAACAAAAAATATTCATGAAAAAAGGATGTGAAAGAAGAAACAAACTGTGCATCGAGAAGGAGAGCATTATTGAAACGCCATTTTTTAATAGAAGTAGGTTTTTGTAATACATCTAAAACAATGGAGACTGGGGCATGATCAGAAATTAAGATGGAGCCAATGTCAGAAGAAATAAGGGTTTGGGTAAGTTGATGAGAGATAAAAAAATAATCCAAGCGTGATTGAGTTTGATGAGGGGGTGAAAAGAAGGAGTATTCTCGCAAAGTGGGATTGCAGAGTCTCCATGCGTCAGTAAGTTTGTATTGTGTAATGAGTTGTGTAAAAGATTTTTGTGACTTATGAGGAATGTATGCACTAACTGAGTGTCTATCCAAAAATGGGTCAAAAACTTCATTGCAGTCACCCACAAGGATGAAATTATCAATGTAGTATTGAGTGAGAAGCGGTGCGAGGGAGGTCCAAAAAGTGGCGTCGCCACTCGTAGGAGCATAAACATTTAAAATAGAAATAGGGACGTTATCTAGAGTGAGATTCACTAGCACCCATCTACCTGAAGTGTCTGCAGAATGCGTTACTACTTTAATTGGAAGAGATTTTCGAAACAAAATCAAGACTCCATTACGCTTACCATCACCTGGGGAAAAATAAACTTCGCCTACCCAACCCCTCTTCAATTTAGCAGATTCATCAGCCGACAAATGTGATTCCTGTATACAAGCTATATCTGTGTTGAGCTTGGTCAGGTGGGATAATACTCTCTGTCTTTTGATTGGTGAATGTAAACCTCTAACATTCCAAGATAATATTTTCAAAGGCGTAACATAATTTTAGAAAAGCATATAAAAAAAAACAGTTGAGGGACAATTCCAATAAGAATGACATGTGAAATCAATAAAAATGCAAGCAGTATCAAACCAACCGCACAGAAAGTAAGAAATCTGAACTAGATATGAGAAACAAGAAAGAAAGGAAGCAAAGCGAAAATGCAACCTCTGTAAGAGAAAGGAAGATTGCAGGGTATAACAAGGAAATGTGGAAGAACAATGAGAGAAGAGAATATGCAAAAGGAGAAAGAAAAGAAAAAGAAGAAAGAGAGCAAGAAGAGAATAGAGAATAATGAAGAAAGAAAACTTACAAACAGTCCAAGACATACGAAGGGTGGAGGGATGGAAGCCCACACGGAATAATGACGTGTCCAGGACCCACAAGGGAAGGCGGAGGGAAATGCATAACGAACATACTCTAACATAGGTATGAGAAGACACGCTACCGAAACCTGTGAAGGAAGAAAAAATGATTAGATATATTGCAAACAATGACAACGCATAGTAACTGCTGCAAACGTTTCAAGAAATAGCAAATGGAATAAAAACCAAAAGAGAAAACATGTGAATACTGCAACCAGAAACAGAGTTAAAGCAAACTAGCTGGAACTAAATGATGAAGTGGTCTCCATTTTGTCAATGTGATGAGAGTACAGGAAGCTCTTCAACTTAATTGGATCCTCATATGTGGTAGTTTTATTATTGAATGTCACTTAAAACAAGCAAGGGTGAAAAGACCATATCTTGCACCCAACGAGCGTAATTGCGGCCGCAATGCTAAAAATTCTTTGCGTCGATCAGCCGTCGGTTTGGCGTAATCCTGAGAAAAGAACAGAGAATTTCCTGACCAAATTATACGATTCATAGCCCTAGCTGCTGATAGAGTCTTTAAGAGGTCAGTATATTCCAAAAAGTACAAGATCACTCCTCTCGGTTTGTGTGGCGGCGAAGAAGAAGTTTGATGCATTGGTGCGCCTAATCTGTGAGCTCTCTGTATATTTAACATGGTGCCTTCAGGTAGCTTAAGGAGCGTTGGAAGAAAGGATTTAAAGAAGGTTGGCGGATCCGAGCCTTCTGTCCCTTCAGGAAGACCATAAATTCTAAGGTTATTCCGCCTATTTCTGTTTTCCAACTGCTCAACTTGTTTGTGAAGTACGGAGACCTGTGAACAAAGAGAGTCTACTTTGGAAGTAGATGAAGATAATGAGCCAAAGTTCTGCTCTAACGTGTTGACTCGTTGATCCATTGCTGACCATTTGTTGGAGAGCATCTGGAGTGTGGATTTGGTTTCTTCCATTAACGGACGTAGAGCTCTAATCTCATCCAGTATTAGATCCATTGTGACAGAAGCAGTCTGTTTAGGTGGAGAGGGAGGATCTTTTTTCAATCTTTTTGTAGAAGCTTTGGAAACAGTAGAAACTGAGGCAATCTGTGAAGGCAATGCACCTTTGGACGATGAAGCAACTGAATCCTCCATGGATAAACAATTATAGCGTGAGCTGAGATGAATCAAAAATGTTCGAGGAGAAGGTGTAGATATCTGTAAAGTTCTAGATGTCCTGCCCATAGACTTGAGAAAAACAATCCAAAGACATAGAACAGCAATGTGCAGGAGAAGAAATGTCATATTAAGAGCAAAAATAATATGAACTCAACACTAGGTCAAACTGCTCTATCACTGCAAGCATAGCAATATTAAAACAATAATAACCAAAAAAAATACTGTAAAGAATTAGCACAACATTATGAAAATGTAGTAAAGAGTAATAAATGCGACCAATATATTTAATGTGAGTAACTTAATAAGTAAACATACATTAAGCTAAAAGTCTTTACAGCAATGAAGTAAAACAGTATAGGAATTCATACATATATCAGCACATAGAAATAGGGTTGCAGGAATGCCCATTCAAAACCTGTTAATACAAGTACATGAAAGTAAAGTCCAAAATCACTTTCCTATATGACATCTATTATGAAACATCCATAGTCCGTGAATCAGGGACAATGAATAGAACATTACTCCTTTTGAGGAAACTCAGCACACAATGAAAATAATCTCCTATCTGTAATTAAATGAGTAAGTCACTGTCACTTTAGAAAGACACAACGCACAGTGAAATAATCTCCTCAGTATGCAGGCTAATGTTGTGGGATGAAATAAAAGTCAAAAGTTACTTCATGCCTTAGCTGTCAAATCCGAACTTCACTGCGCTAGTTTCTTGTCACTAATTCTTCATTGCAGACTTCGAAGAAACACAGCCGAGTTGTGAAAATAAATTCTCTAGCACTGACAACTTTAAATTAAATGCTTCTGTTGAGCTTGTTCAAAGTGTAAGGAGGAGCAGAGAGGGATCGCTGTGTGCTAAAACAAAGTCATGACTCACTTCATTATTGTGCTTTCAAGTGGCAGCCTTTTCACGTACCGATGAAAGAATGTATTTATGTGCAGCTGGATGAAATCCCTGTGCACTGAAAAAAAGGCTAGGTTTCACTTTCCTTCTTAACATCTAGTGCCAGGCAGCAATAGACATTCATCTGCAAGCAGTAAATAAATCATTGCCTCCTTTGCGCAGCTTTGAAGTGATAGTTGCTCTTCTATTTAGTTAGGAATTTTCAGAGGACCAGAAAGGGGCATTGCAAGTCAAAGAGAGGCAATAAATCCTTGCAGAACATACCTTGTTAACTCTCCTCATTGAACACTCATGATGGCAGCAGAGACATACTGTGCAATTAAGGCTCCCTCAGCTGGAGCCACAATGGGTTAACAGCAGTCAATACCTCAGCTGTGAGCGGGAAGCGCTTTTGAAGTGAAAAGCTTGTCAGAAATGAGGCGAGAGACCTTCTATCTGAAAGCGCTCATATTCCGACTTCCTTGCAGTTAAAATGCCATACATTCAGATGCGGTTGGTGCGAGAAAATTCCTCAAAGAGCCCCGACGCCCCAGGCGAGTCACGGGAGTGCCGCCATCTTCCTCGGGCGCTAGCCACGCCCCCATCAGTCATTACTACTAACTCACTCATACTCCTTCAGTCACTCCAAGGTACTCATTTTCACATATTGATACTCTCTCTCAAACTAAGATCCTTTTCTCTGTTATTATCAAACTCACACATGCACCCTTACTCTCTCACTCAATATAAATCTTACAAACCACAATCTCAAACACACACATACATGCACTGAGAAACATTTTTTTTTTACTTACCTTGCTTCCATTTTTGGCAACTTTGGGGCTCCATGGTTGCAGCATAGCAGGAATATGGTGGATTTTGAAACTTGCAAGTCAGGATTCTCAATGAGGAGCCAAACAGCAGCAAGACCAGGTTTAAAATGGGAAAACCCCAACTCAATATCTCTCCTAGGTTCTTGATAGGAATGGAAGACAGCCCTATAGGAAGCTGGCACAATGCTGGGAATCCAGCCCCTTCTGCTCTCTGTCACTTTTTATTGGCAGGGTTGTACTGGGACAGAAAATAGCCACAATATTAGTTTTGAACGTATACAGAGATGCTGTACAAGTGTTTTGCACTATATAGGAGGCTTCGTGAATTTGATCTCGCTGCAGGCAATGTTGTTTTACTATGAGAGAAATTAACAGTTAAAACTGGCCCAGCAGACCATAAAACAGGCCTACAAACAGACAAACAGTGACCCATACACCGACCTATCAAATAAGGATGTATGACGTTACAATGCATACTTTTACAACGCATACCGTTACAACGAAACTTTTACAACGCAAATACTATTACAACGCATGTATTTACAACGCATGTTTTTACAACGCAGGTACCTTTACAACTCATACCATTACAATGTAAGTATTGGTAAGTATATATTAATTTTTTAATTGTAAATTAATTTAAATTAATATAATTTAATGTAATGTAATGAAATTTAATTTAATTTCATTTAATTAATTTAATTTAAATTTAATTTTACTTTATTTTTACCCTGTACCCCAAAAACCCGAAACTGACCCTGAACCCTAAAAATACCCCTGTACCCCAAAAACCCAAAACTGACCCTGAACCCTAAAAATACCCCTTTACCCAAAAACCTAAAACTGACCCTGAACCCTAAAAATACCCCTTTACCCAAAAACCCAAAACTGACCCTGAACCCTAAAAATACCCCTTTACCCAAAAACCTAAAACTGACCCTGAACCCTAAAAATACCCCTTTACCCAAAAACCTAAAACTGACCCTGAACCCTAAAAATACCCCTTTACCCAAAAACCCAAAACTGACCCTGAACCCTAAAAATACCCCTTCACCCAAAAACCCAAAACTGACCCTGAACCCTAAAAATACCCCTTTACCCAAAAACCCAAAACTGACCCTGAACCCTAAAAATACCCCTTTACCCAAAAACCTAAAACTGACCCTGAACCCTAAAAATACCCCTTTACCCAAAAACCCAAAACTGACCCTGAACCCTAAAAATACCCCTTTAAAAAACGCAAACATATAACATTTTAAATATAATTATATACTTACCAATACTTACGTTGTAATGGTATGCGTTGTAAAGGTACCTGCGTTGTTAAAACATGCGTTGTAAATACATGCGTTGTAATAGTATTTGCGTTGTAAAAGTTTCGTTGTAATGGTACTGCGTTGTAAAAGTTGCGTTCTAAAGGTTGTATACCATCAAATAAGCCTGTCAGGCAAATGCCTGACTGCCCTATACACCAGTCTCACCCGGCTAATTGGCCTCAGGTATGCATTAATGGGTGTCCTGACAGTCAATTTTTTATTAAGTAGTTGTTTCATGACACACAACAGTTACAAGGATCACATTTCCGTGAACAGGCCCCTGGCAGAGGGCCAAATTTATTTTCCAATATCGATTCTGCCTTCTTCTTAAACTATGTGGACCCAAAGTTATTGCCTAGCTCATCCCATAGCCCATTCCTCTCTCACAATGCATCAAATCTCCCGCCCCCTCCCCAGTTTGGTTAAGCACCTCCCGATATTGCATCCATTGACCCCATATTTTTTTTTAATTTGCTGGGGCATGCCCTGGAGCGGTACACTGTCGGCAGTCACATCATTTTAGCAGACATTTTGTGCTGCCTGAGCCATGTGTAGCATGTCGGCTAAATAAAATGGATGCTGCCTGTAATGGGATCATAATTGACCTATGTCCCTCAGACATGAAATCCAGATAGCTATCTAAAGAGTGCCATCTTTTTAAACAGCACTCTTTACCTGGATCGTACCTCAGCTTCGTGCTCCTCTCATCAGAACTCTGACAGAGTTCATGAAAACACACAAGTCGTAGTTTCAGGTTCACTTAATTAGCAGTTGTGGAATATAACAGTCAGGGGTGCCTTACACAAGGTAGGGCTGTGCCCTGAAGCCCCTCATAAGGGGCCACCACTCACTATGCCCACGAACAGCTCAGTAAATGTACGATTGTCTGGCCAGAAGAACATCCAATGTTTCCCTTATTGGGACCCGAACCTGCATCTGCCAAGTGCACCAGTATCCTGAGGTGAAACACACTATAGTACTCCAGTACCAGGACCCGCGCACAGCATTGCAAACCATCTTACTCCTGACATGCAGAACCACTGCCATTCCATTACAGACAATGCACAAGTACACTGTTATGGACTCATAGCATTGTTTTTCCCCTGAAGAAGAAGGCTGCATTATTTGCACAGTGAGGCTACATTTCCCTAAATTTGCATATGTTCGTGAAAGCCCAGCTTGTTTTTTTGTGATGAAGCCAAATCCAGCCAGAGAAAGTATGGGCTCTCGATGCACGCAATTTCAACTCCTTGAAGATTCAGAGGCTCTATACACAGCTTTTTAAAACTTTTTTTTCTGAACTGTTTTGGGCTTGTTAATTTAATTCCTTGTATGTTCATGTAGTTTTATATAAAAGATATCCATACAAAGCAAACACTGCTATTCATCATAAACGGGACGCGTTTATAATTAACCTTTAGCACACGTTGCAAAGAAGTGCCAGAATAAGGAAGAACGTTCAGTAAAAGTTGCGGGGAAGGAGCGTGGGTGTCCCTTTTTCTTTCAAAACGTCCAGCAAAACTGTTCAGTTTCTGAAATGTTGTTTATCCCCTATTTTTTCCAACACTTGCAGGGTTTAAAAACAAGTCCAAATATATCATAGTTGGATACAAGTGTGAAACCAAATACACCAAAGGTGATGGGACGATGTTTGCAATAAGTCTTTCCCATGGCAATCAATTGGTTCCAAACCATAGTTCGTTTGCCCATCATGCCACCTTATATTAGACCCAGCCACATAGAAATCCGTCTTGGGTCTGTTCCAAAGGGAACATCCTTGCTCGAACTGCCAAGCCAGGCCCTCTCTCTAAACCAGAACACCAGCAACCCAAGATCGGTTTCACCCTGATTTGGGCTCTTCAGTCAGTTGTAGCTTGGTTTCAGTGGCACAGTGAGCGAGGGACTCATGTCTGGGCATACCCTTGGCCACCAAGGGCATCATATCAAACACAACAAAACCCACATAAGGTGAAGGGAGGATACTTGTAAAAGGTCTAGACACTGGCAATCACTCGGGTAGTATTTGAACCCATTGATCCCTTGCCCACCATGCCACCTTAGTTTAGACCCAGCCACATGCAAATCAGTCTCAGGCCTGCTCCTAGGAGAGCAGTCTATCCCGAACTGCCAAGCCAGGACATTTCTGAACCGGAACACAGACACCCCAAGCCTGGTTTCCTCCTGATTAAGGCTCTTCAGTCGGGTGTAGCTTGGTTCCAGTTGCATAGTGAGCAAGGAACCCACATCTAAGCATACCCTTAGCCACTGAGGGCGTCACATCAAGCACACCAAAAAATACAAAAGGTGATGGAAGGATGCTTGCAATAGGTCTAGCCACTAACAATCGATTGGAGTAGTATCTCTGCCTATTGTTCTTTTGTCAACCATGCCACCTCAGATAAGACACAGCCATATGCAAATCTGTTTTGATCCGGCTCCAATGGGAACAGTCCAGCCCGAACTGTCAAGCCAGGTCTTCTCTGAACCGGAACACAAGAAAGTTAATCAATCTAAAGTGTTGGTGCCTTACCTTTGTAAATAGCGCTCTCAACACTATTATTCACTCCTACCACTATTCACAGACACTGCGCCGTTTTCTGTAACACCGACCTCATGACTGTCTGCTTATGGACAAACATTTACAGTAAATAAATATAACTGTATGCACATTTGTTTATACTTGATACAATGTGTGATGCCAAGGAGTCATGGGCTTGTGGCTTCCTCTGAAGGTACTAAAAGAATTGACATCAGCAGATACAGACAGAATTGAATGATGCATGGGTTGTGAATCTTTTGATGGAAAACGTGATTGTGCATAATGTGCATAATGGCATAGCCAGTGTGTCATGGGTCCTAGTGCAATAACAAAATGGCCCCTTGCTTCTCTTTGAACTATTTAATGCAGCAATAATCAGGTTTCAGTTGGGCCTTCAACTCTCTGTGCCGTGCAACTTCCTTGCTGCGCCAACGTAAGCTAAACGCCTGACTGTGCTTTTTATAATTGGACACTAGCACAGAGTCAGACATTCCCAATTGGAAGGCTGACAAAATTATTGAAACCGGTACAGGTAATTCCAACAAAAAAAACAAGCATTGGCAAAAGCCAATAGGTTTCATATTTACGAAATCTGTTGTTTTTGTGAATGCTTTTTAGACATGGTACACAGCTGTGCAGCATGTCTTAACGTTTGTTTTTAAAAAGCAGTGTGACGTTGTCAACGTATAGACGTGGCACAGTGGCGCTAGCTGCTGTATAACATGGTTTCAATTTTTTGTTTTAGATACAGCTATGTCACAGACAGCTTTGACCGCGTTACACTGCTCTTCTTTAACTTTAAGACATCATGCATTGCAGCTAGCGCTGCTATATAACATGTCTAAAAAACATTGACAAAACCAACAGATTTCGCTCAGGGGAAACCTATCGGCTTTGCCAACACCGGTTGTTTTTTGCAGTTTTATGTAGCACAATCTTCATCTAAAGGTTTCGGAGCACTTAATGTGAGCACTAGTTCCATTACACAAGGTCACATTCATTTATTGATATAGGCACGGGGAGATTAAGTGATTTGCCAAAACTCTTTCAAATCAAACACTAGGAGGAGATTTGAGTGAGCTTTCCATGCACACTAACAGGGTAAGCCCAAATTAAGCTCAGCCTAATTGAAAAGCTGGCTGTTGCCCTGCAATGCCTTGATGTTAACGAACTTTCTGGCAGAAGCATCAACGTAGCCTTTTGCTATTCCTAAATAGCGATTTTTAAGGAATCGGTATTAGGAATGTATTGGAGATTGCATGAGCAATTAGCGAGTACCAGTAGGGACTCGCAAATTGCTCATGCAATTTCAAGGGTGCAAGGATGTCAAAATGACACCCTGTTGCACCCCTGAAATTGATCTATGCACATATGTTGCACACACACATGCCCTAAGGGCATGGGCATGTGTGTGCGCAACATGAAGCTTTGAAAAATGCACAAAAGTGCTTTTTTCAAAGTTTTAGCAAATTACCATGAAGTCCAACTTCATGGTAATTTGCTCCCCCTATTAGCGAATTCCCTATTTTTTTTACTTTCATGCATTGCATTTAAGGAATCTCAATTTGGGATTCCTTAAATGCAATTGCAATTTAAGGAATCTCAATTTAGAGATTCCTTAAATTGCGATGTTTGCATTTGGGATGATGCATCCCTAATGCAAAAATACCGGGAGCAAAGTTGCAGATTCTGAGAATCTGCCCATTTGCTCCCGGTATTTACTTTGATGCATCCGCCAGAATATCCCCACTAGAACAAAGAACATCTGGGGCTTGATGTAGGTAATAGCAAATTACCGAATGGTAAATACCGAATTTTACCGATTCGGTATTTACTAATCGGTAATTGCTATGTAGGAAAAAAAACAGTAAAAATACCGAATCGGTAAGATTCGGTAATTACAGATTCGGTAATTACCGAATCAGTATTTGCCATTGATTCCTATGGGCCTTGAAGCCCATAGGAATCAATAGCAAATACAGATTCGGTAATTACCGAATCGGTAAAAATACCGAATTTCCAAGGGGGACAGGGTGTCACTTTGACACCCTGTTGCACCCCTGTTTCTGGCTTGTGTGCCATGTGACACACATGCATGCCCACATGCATGTACACAGAAATTCGTAATTTACCACCCAATAGTTTTGGGTGGTAAATAACGAATTTCTAAGGACCTGTGGCACTGTAAACTGTGCCACCTACATATTGAATTACAGAATCGTTAAATTTACTGATTCGGTATTTTACGGAATCGGTAAATTTACCGATTCAGTAAATATACCGATTCTGTAATTTTCTAGCCCCCTACATTACAAAACCCAAATACCTGTCTGTAACGGCCGAAATCGGTCGGTACCGACCAGTATTTGGGCTCCTACATCTGGCCCCTGGTCTCTAGTAACAGGTTTCAGAATGATTTTAAGTTAACATTTAAAATCAATAGCATAATGCTCCACATTTATTTATCACCAGAAAAGAGAGAAAACGCGCACCACAAAAATGCAGCACAATACTTTGCAACTGTTTTTTTGTGTCCTCATTCACCTCATAAAAATAGAAAGATGTCCATTTTTTCTGCCTTTGTTAACGGAAGAGATACAGACCGCTAATGGGCATACTACAATAGGCACCAACCTTTCTGCGGCTGTCTCTCTCACACGGTAGAACACCGATACTGCTTAGGTTTGTGACATACATAGGGACCCTGTAGCAGTCCAGGAATGTTAGCCGGTGTAATCATTGGAAATAATTATATATTTGTATCAGCAATTCACCCTCAAGGATTTTCTTTTTTCACAACCCTCCTGGGCTCTCCAACCATGCTAATAGGGGGTTCCAGAAAGATTTTTTCTTAGATGTTTTACCTGCAAGATCCATCTTAGATATATTTCTGAATTTATTTATTTTATTTATTTATTTATTTATACCATTTATAAAGCGCGCTGTTACCGCACGGTGTCCTGGCGCTGAAATGATATGATATCTCCCTTAAGATGTTCATCGGTTTCTATAGGCCAAAGAGCCAGGTTTTAATATTTTTCCTAAAGGCCATCAGATTAGTGCTTTGTTTCAAAGCCAAAGGCAGTGTATTCCAAACGGTGGAGGCTCCTGAGATGAAACTACGGCCTCCCCACCGTGCTTTCCTGTTCCAAGAAATCCTAACCAGCCCTTGATTGGCCGACCTTAACTGTCTGGCTGGCGTGTACAGTTGAAAGTGCTGTTGCGGTTGAGACCCCCCCTGGGAGTTTGAAAGGTCTAGATTCAAAATCTCTCAGGGCCACCACCTGGACCCTATCGGCAAGGAAGGATTTCACGATACTCAGGGCTGTCCCCTGGATTCCGCAGCCTTCTAAATGATCCACCAAAATACTATGATGGACCGTGTCGAAGGCCGCGGAAAGATCGAGGAGTACGAGAGCTGCCCGTCCTCCTGCATCCAGCTCCTTCCTAATCTCTTCCGTGGACTTGATCAGGGCTGTCTCGGTGCTGTGACCTTCCCTAAACCCATGTTGGGCTATGTCCAAGCACCGAGAGGACCTGAGAAAGGCACAGAGCTGTGCGTTCATGACTTTCTCAATAAGCTTTGCTGGCAGTGGTAGCCTTGTCGTAACAGACCTCAGCCAGGCCCGCTAGTGCAAGGGGTTCGCCCTTCTGTGCACAAAAGTCCACAGACTCCAAAGGAAAAAGTTGGCACGGAAACTGGAAATACAAAACATAACGTTTATTACACCTCATGAGGTGGTGCTAAAGTTCAACCAGTACCCTTCGGCACTGCGAGAAGTAGCACAAAGGGCTACTGAACACATGGTTTATTTATACCCACACAGGGGCTCAAAAGAGGCGGTACAAAGCATAAGAGCACATTTTATGTCAAGAGGCACAATCGATCAGTGGGTGGAGCTATCAGTCTTGGGGTCTCGGCTAACTCATTCCAAACTAAGGCTAACTATTAACAGATGTGGACCCTAACGGTCAGCAGAAAACACAGAGGTGCTATTAATAGCTTGTTGCCGGGCAGGTTAGAGGCCATGAGCAGGAAGGTAGGACAACGCACATGGTCGACACGAGGTAGCATGCAGCAGACAAAATGGCTGCCATGGATTCAAAATGGATGGTGTAACAAATGTCAAGATAATAGCAAAACCAGGATGTCTTTTGCTAACGCTCAACTTAATCACTGTTAATTTACAACAGACGACCCTTTTAGCGTTAGCTAAAGACATATGCTCTTTTGGGGTAATCTGTGCATTCATCTCGTATATCTATGCACATTATATTGGTCACTTCTTTATCCAACGTCTGTTGTGCTTTCGCGGCGATTTCTTCTAGATGGTATACAGGCAGTTATACACATGGAACATAACATTGGGCCACAATGGATACACATACAACAGGTGAACATCACTGCAATTGCGATACATAGAATAGTCAGTAATTTCCAACCCCAGGCGGAGACTAAAGCCCAAAACCATCCAGCAAAGGTCCAGGTACCATTTTTCTCGTGAATATCAGAAGCGATTTTATGCAGTTTAAGAATTGCTTCATACACAGAAGGTGAGTTATCAGGGATGAATACACAACAACTACTTCCAATGACTTTACATGCTCCTCCTCTATCTGCTAACATAACGTCTAAGACCATTCTATTTTGAAGGGTTACAATTCAGGCAATTTGCAACTCTTCTGTAATATTTCCTAAGGCTACAGCAGTTTCATTAGTGACAGCTTCTACAACTCTAGTCAGTCTTCGTATTTTCCTACTATTTAATGTAGCACCTACAAAGGGAAATAACCCTAAATTAAAATCAACATATTGTTGCAAGCTAGTATCGGTTTGGTCCACATCATCAATTCGTATTGTCAGTTTATAGCGATTCATAGAAATGTTTCTAAACAATTTAAAATCTCGATGATACAAAGCAGGTGCCAGAAAACCAGGGGGTAATAGGAAAGAAACATAACATGTGCCAGACCACCCTACAGGTAATCTGTGATACCCATGACTTCGACATACTAGATATGTGTTATGTGAAGCCAGAAAAGTACTTTAATTTATTCCATCCATATTTAATACAACAACACAATCACTGGACCCAACTGGAATTCGTCCAGTACTTTGTACACATAAGTTTGCCTTAGTCCGAGTTACAGTAATTACAGATTCATTGCCTGTAGTAGAGTCTCTCGTGTGGGTGAAAACATAAGGCTTAGAAGCATTGTCCGGACGATATTCTTCCCATTCCTATATAGTTCCATTCGCTTGGGGATATCCATGTTCATCTTGATAACACTCTTTATTCAAGCGAAAGAGAAGTCCACCTACTGCAGGTTTTCTGTTTGAAAAGAGAAGAGTATACCAAGCTCGACAAGAACCATTATGCAAAAAGGGAAGTGGAATAAACGGTGTTCCACCTTTCTTCTGATGAGCTGGAAGCATACCACATATCCAGCAATTTGTAGTGTTCGTGGTGTTGTGAGTGTGGTGAAGCATCTGAACAAATGTATTATTCAAGTAGGACTCTTGATGCTTATACTCATGATAAGGAAGAGTGAAATGCTGGTGCTCTTCCGGAATAGGAGTAGTAGGAAACACCTCAAACCCACGAGCAGGAGTCACTACCTCAACGGACCCAGGGATCACTGCTATAATCATCAAAACAACAAAGACACTTAATACTCCTAAAATCTTCTTCTTAGTAGTATTCATAGTCACAAGAGTCATCTTCAAACTAAAAAATAGAAAAAACAAAATAGTCAATGAGCTCTTTACTCTGGGCAGACGTTGATTTCTTCACCACAGATCAAGACAGGTGTCACTACACTACGCAGGGCTGATCCCCCTCCCTTGTCATATTGGCTCTCCGTTTCCACTACCCAGAGCGGTTGCTCAACCAGTCTCGCAACAAAAAAAACTATAGGAATCACTTTCTTGATCTCAAATTATATTGCGTTGCTCCAGGAGTTGTCTGGTCCTAGAAGAACTCCTCAGATCTGTCAGGTGATACAGCAGGGCCTTTCTCTGTATTCAGGATATCTCGATGATCGGTCAGCACAGCAGGTTCCATCAAGGTCGGCAAGACCTTCCGGCAGTGGATGCTATGCACCCAGTTCCTTTTGTTGGTAACACGAACTGCCGTTCTCGTGGCGAGGAGTACTAGTTCCGGTCCACGCCACCTCGGTTCCAGGCTGCTCGACCTCTCGAAGACTTTCACCATTATGAAGTCGCCGGGACGGAGTTCATGGCCTTCACCTTGGGATTTATCAGGGAGTGCTTCTCGAACCTGTTGATGAATAGAAACCAAGCTATCAGTTAATTGTGCCAAATAGTCATTCATTAAAACACAAGGTACATTATACACAGAGCTTGGTTTTGGAACTCCCCAAATATTCATCGGCCGTCCAAATACCACCTCATACGGGGTAAGACCCGTTCTAGAATGTGGTACTGATCTAATGGACAACAATGCCAATGGCAATGCATCTGGCCAAGTCAATTTCGTGGAGGCTACGATTTTCGCGATTTTTAGCTTCAGAGTAGCATTGTACCTTTCCACCAATCCTGCTGATTGTGGATGGAACACAGCATGGAACTTCTGCTTGATTCCCAATCCTTTCAAAACATACTTGATAACTTCTCCAACAAAATGAGGTCCGTTATCATTCCATAAAAGTCTGCAAACACCGAACCTCGGGAAGAACTCCTTCAGTAGCACCTTAGCAGTAGTAATCGCAGTATTGTCTTTCGTAGGGTATGCATCAATCCATTTACTGAAAGCACAAACCACCACTAAAACATACTTTAAATTATTACACCGCTCAAGCTGGATATAGTCCGTTTGTAGGACTTCAAAAGGTGCAGTCGGTGTAACAAAACCTCCAGATGGAACTCGCGTTCCCTTTCCAGGATTGTATTGCATACAAATCAAGCAGGACTGTACTACTCTCTTAGCTGCGCTAGCAATTTCTGGATGCTCCCAAACTTGCGTAAGCATTTTCGTTATTGCGGAAGCTCCAACATGTGCTAACCCATGTGCCATCTGGACCATAGGCTGTACGAAAGCTGTAGGCAGCTTCCATCGGTCCATCTGCTAATTTCGCCAACAACCTTCATCATCTAACTCTCCATCTTTTGACCACTGTTCACGTTCTCGGTCAGAGGCTGTTTTCTGTATCTCTCGCACTTCCTACCTAGCATCGTGCCATCTTTCAGCTTGTGACTTCACTACATACATAGAAGTAGTGTTCCTGTCATGGCAGTTTCGCGTGCTACATAGTCTACAAAGGCATTTCCCTGACCAATTTTATCTGTTACTTACTTGTGTGCGCTGCACTTTATGATAGCTACTTTCTTCGGATATGTCAATGCAGTCAAAAGATTATGCACCAAATCTCCGTGCGTTATCTGTATTCCATGAGATGTAAGAAAGCCTATTTCCTTCCAGAGTAAGCCAAAATCATGTGCTACTCCAAAAGCATAGCGGCTATCCGTACAGATGTTCACGCACAAACCAGCACTGAGCTCACATGCTCTTGTCAGAGCTATCAACTTAGCTACTTGGGCTGATTTCTGTGGTATGTGAGCTGTCTCCACTATTGTTTCAAGTGTGGTAATTGCATATGCGGCTGAAGTTGTACCATCTGGTAACTTCAGGCAAGACCCATCAACCCACAATTCATCATCCACATCAAGAAGGGGTGTATCCTGTAAAGCAATGCAACCCTTTGTCTGTTCCTCAGTCAGAAAAATACAATTGTGCGTTTCTTGTGACTGAGGCTGGGTCACCGGATATGGCAACAAAGTGGCTGGATTCAGAGTTGCACATCTCCTCAATGTAATGTGAGGAGCTAGCAATGTCAATTCATATCCTGTAAGACGAGCACTGGTCAAATGCTGCGTTTTCGTCTGATTCAAAAGGGCTTCAACAGCATGTGGTACTAATACTAACAATTTGTGTGACAAAACTATTCCCTCACTCTGTCGAATTGACACTGCTGTTGCTGCAACTGAACGAAAACATCCAGGTAATTCTCTAGCAACAGGATCAAGAACTGCTGGGAAGTAAGCACGCGGGCGTTGCTTATCGCCGTGTAACTGAACCAACATTGACAATGCACATCCGTCTTTCTCATGTACATAAAGTGTGAAAAGCTTCATGTAATCTGGTGTACCTAACAATAGTGCTGAACAAAGGGCTTGTCGTAGCTGTCGAAAAGCACTTTCACATTCCTCTGTCCATGGGAGAGGTACTGGGGTATCTTTCGTCAAAAGTGCTAACAAAGGTTTAACAATATGCGTAAATCCCAAGATCCACTGTCTACAAAAGGAAGTGAGACCCAAAAATGCACGTACTCCTTTCTGTGTGGTAGGAACTGGTGTATCTAAAATTGCTTGTATGCGGTCTGATGTCAATACACGTCCCTCCTTAGACAAAAGGTGACCTAAATAGGTTACCTTTGGTCTACAATATTGCAATTTCTTTCGAGATACCTTATGATGGTGTAAGGCACGGAAAGAAAGCAAAGAGAGGGAACATTTTTCACACTGTTCTGGGGTGTCGGCTGCCAGCAAGATGTCATCGACATATTGGATGAGAGCCACACCTTCGGGCAACACAAACAAATCAAGTTCCCTTTTTAATGCTTGACTGTAAATACTCGGACTCTCAGTATAGCATTGAGGAACCGAACAAATATCGGCTGTCAGGATGAATAGGGATTGAAAAGAAAGCGTTCTTCAAGTCTATTACAGAAAATGTAGTAGCAGTTGGGGGAACCAAAGTAAGGAGTGTTGTGATATCAGACACCACAGGATACTGTGGTATG
Source organism: Lissotriton helveticus (assembly GCF_964261635.1). NCBI lineage: Eukaryota > Metazoa > Chordata > Amphibia > Caudata > Salamandridae > Lissotriton > Lissotriton helveticus. The sequence goes on from NC_136068.1 coordinate 643,517,935, forward strand.
ACAATCCTATTCACCTGAATGCGTAATCAAGAGAGAGAGAGAGGACCAGATAGCTAGTCCTTATCCCCAGGGTTATATATGATTTAATCAAAAAGAGACTAGCTCACGATTTACGAAAATTACAAGGAGTAAAAGACTCGAGTATGTTTCGTCATGGGGTGGGAACACCTGGTGAGTGTGTTCATTAAGCCCTCACCCACCAACCTAGTTGGTGGCATGCTTCATCATCGGGCCCACCCAGTGACACCTAGCGTGTCCCGGGTGTGCTTCGACGCCTGATTACAGCGGAGCAGGTATGTTGCTGAGTGTGCAGTGAAGGGTGTTATGAAAGTGATGTTAAAACGGCTTGGCGGGGGTCCCAGTACCCGAGGGTAAATTAGACTTTAATACCTGGGCCTCCGTCAGCGGTTAAAAATAAGGCTGTTGGATGTTAGAGGAGAGTTACGACCTCCCACATCCGGTGGGTCAACATGTTTCAGCCAGTGCCTTATGTATATGCTGGCTTTCTTTCTTCAGGACCTAGATAGGTGAGTGTAATTAAACTAGTGGGTGTGTAATTCAGACTTTGTGTCTACACGCCCTAAAGTGTTTATCTATGTGTGAGAGACAGAGTCTCTGAATTAAGCAGAGTACTCTCACCCAGTCAAGAGATCAGGGCTAGATCCAACACCGTTTTTTAGCTCATTGCACCATCCCAGTTTCAGAACCTGGCTGTATGCAAATTAGTCTGTCCGTGGCCCAGTGCATCATGGGAACAGGGCAGACCAGACTACAAAAGCCAATTCTTACACTGGGAAGGAAACAAGCTTCCGGGGACCGGTTTCTGCCATTTCAGGCGTCTTCGGCCCGGCTTGCTTGAATCCTGATGGTGCAATGAGCAAGGGACTCACATCTGAGTATACCCTTCCACGCTTAGGGTGGACAAAATAATTTACAATAAGGGGTGGTGATGGACAGAGTCTCTGAATTAAGCAGAGTACTCTCACCCAGTCAAGAGATCAGGGCTAGATCCAACACCGTTTTTTAGCTCATTGCACCATCCCAGTTTCAGAACCCAGGCCGAAGAGGCTGAAATGCCAGAAACCGGTCCCCGGTAGCTTGTCTCCTTTCTGGTGAAGAATTGGCTTGGTAGTTTGGTCTGCCCTGTTCCCATGATGCACTGGGCCAGGGACAGACTAATTTGCATATAGCCAGGTTCTGAGCTGGGATGGGGCAGTGAGATAAATAACGGTGATGGATCAAGCCCTGATCTTTGGACTGGGTAAGAGTGGTCTGCTTAATTCAGACACTCTGTTCATCACCACCCCCTTTTCTGTATCGTTTTTGGCCACTATAGGTGTGGCAGGGTATACTCAGACATGAGTCCCTTTCTCACTGCTCCATCAGGATTCAAGCAAGCCGGGCCGAAGAGGCTGAAATGCCAGAAACCGGTCCCCGGTAGCTTGTCTCCTTTCTGGTGAAGAATTGGCTTGGTAGTTTGGTCTGCCCTGTTCCCATGATGCACTGGGCCAGGGACAGACTAATTTGCATATAGCCAGGTTCTGAGCTGGGATGGGGCAGTGAGATAAATAACGGTGATGGATCAAGCCCTGATCTTTGGACTGGGTAAGAGTGGTCTGCTTAATTCAGACACTCTGTTCATCACCACCCCCTTTTCTGTATCGTTTTTGGCCACTATAGGTGTGGCAGGGTATACTCAGACATGAGTCCCTTTCTCACTGCTCCATCAGGATTCAAGCAAGCCGGGCCGAAGAGGCTGAAATGCCAGAAACCGGTCCCCGGTAGCTTGTCTCCTTTCTGGTGAAGAATTGGCTTGGTAGTTTGGTCTGCCCTGTTCCCATGATGCACTGGGCCAGGGACAGACTAATTTGCATATAGCCAGGTTCTGAGCTGGGATGGGGCAGTGAGATAAATAACGGTGATGGATCAAGCCCTGATCTTTGGACTGGGTAAGAGTGGTCTGCTTAATTCAGACACTCTGTTCATCACCACCCCCTTTTCTGTATCGTTTTTGTCCACTATAGGTGTGGCAGGGTATACTCAGACATGAGTCCCTTTCTCACTGCTCCATCAGGATTCAAGCAAGCCGGGCCGAAGAGGCTGAAATGCCAGAAACCGGTCCCCGGTAGCTTGTCTCCTTTCTGGTGAAGAATTGGCTTGGTAGTTTGGTCTGCCCTGTTCCCATGATGCACTGGGCCAGGGACAGACTAATTTGCATATAGCCAGGTTCTGAGCTGGGATGGGGCAGTGAGATAAATAACGGTGATGGATCAAGCCCTGATCTTTGGACTGGGTAAGAGTGGTCTGCTTAATTCAGACACTCTGTTCATCACCACCCCCTTTTCTGTATCGGTGTTGTAAGTGGTAACACAGGTGATGGGTTGGTCGCCTTGATCTTTGATGACAGTCTCCAGTAGGGCTTCACGGTTCTGGTTCCTAGCCCTTTTCTGTGTTTTTCTGATGATGGCTTTAGGGTAGCCACGGTGTTCCAATTTGGTAGCCAATTCCTTGGATTGCTTTTTGTAATCGGAAATGTAGGTGCAGTTTCTACGTATGCGTAAAAACTGTCCGTAGGGTAGGTTCTCTCGGAGTGGGCGGAGGTGGAAGCTTGTAAAATAAAGCAGTGAGTTCCTCGCAGTTGGCTTACAGTAGGTTGTCGTGACCAGGGTCCCATCCTTAACTGTGATGTCCAGGTCTAGGAAGGGTAGTTGGCTATTGCTGGCCGTGCTGGTAAATTTAAGGTATGGGTCCCTGTTGTTGAGCCAGGTCATGAATCTGTCTAGGTCGGTCGGCGATCCCTGCCAGACCACCAGAATATCATCTATGTACCTGCGCCAGCTCAGGATATGATGTATGAAAGGGTTGGTATCTGTTGCTATGTGGGACTGTTCAAAATGGTGGACATACAGTCCCGCTATGCTAGGGGCGAAAACGCTGCCCATGGACGTCCCATTTGTTTGTAAGTAAAGGGTGCCATCATATTCAAAGTAATTTTCTTTGAGAGCTAGGGTTGCACAAGTCATCACAAAGTCCCTGGGGGTATGGTATGGCCAGGGGGCTTCCATGAGGATGTCATGGAGTACAGTCAGGGTGGCATCTTGTGGGAGGCTCGTGTACAGACTCTCCACGTCCAATCCTACCAGTAGTTGTGTGTTTGGATTGAACTCCTTGTTGTTTATGACCTGTAAGAGATGCTTGGTGTCTTTGATATATGTAGGTGTTCTTTGCACTAGAGGATGCCAGAAGAAATCACAGTACCGTGACAGTGGTTCCAATAAGGAGTTTATGCCTGACACGATGGGTCTGCCAGGAGGGGGATTAATGCCCTTATGTACTTTTGGTACTGTATAGAAGTACGGGATCCTAGTGTGTTGGGGGCATAGGTAGTCTGCTTCCTGTTTGGAAATGTGCTCAGCATCTACTGCCCTTTTGAGTAGTGCGTTCATCGTGGTCCGTAGTTCTTCTGTTGGGTCATGTTCCAATCTTCGATAATTTCTGTTGTCACTCAGTAATCTACGGCACTCCGTGTCGTAGTCTTGTTTGTCTTGTAAGACGATGCCTCCCCCTTTGTCCGCCGGTTTAATGACAATCGTGGGGTTGTCTTGTAGGCGTTGTAGAGTCTTCCTATCTTCCCAGGATAGATTGTTGAAGTGGTTAGTGGGGTTGAGTCTCTCTATGTCATTGTACACAGCCTGTTCAAATGTCGTGATTTCAGATGGGATGGTAGACGGTGGTGGCACGAACGTGGATTTAGGTCGGAGGCCAGTGACATTGGGGTTATCATTGACTGGCTCCGTTTCAGGGGTTGGTTTCTCAAAGAAGGATTTTAGTTTGAGTTTTCTAAAGAATTGGGCCAATTCTACATGTAATTTGAATTTGTCAAGTTTGGTGGTGGGGACAAACGACAGGCCTTTTTCAAGTACCGACTGTTCTATGATGGTTAGGCGTGTGCTGGATAGGTTAAATACCAATGAGGGTGGGTCATTTGGCCTCATTACTTGCTGGTCCCTGGTGTTGCCTCTTTCGTCTTCTGGCGTGGGTTCGAGCTCACTGGGTTCTCTTCCCAGTGGACTTGTGGTTGTTGTGGGTTTGTTCTTCTTCTCCCCCGTGCTCTTCGGCCCTGTCCTAAAAAAGGAATGTGTGGCCCTTGGTTGCCTGCGAACTGTGGCATGGGTCCCGGGGGATACATGGGTGGGAAACCATAATAGGGATTTTGTATGTGGCTGAAGTTTGGTGGGAAACCGTGGAAGTGTCCTTGTTGTCCTCCTTGCCAAGTGTTCAGCCAGCGTTGTCCTCGTCTCCCTCGTCCTCCCCGTTTGTGTGAGCCAGTGCTGGAATCACTAGAGACAGAACTGTCATCCCCTGAGGAGTTGGACATGCTGGTGTTCTTGGTCTGTGGGGTGTAATCATCTTCGGAGTACGGGTATACTTTGGTATAATTGATTTTTTTAAGGTCTTTGTCAATTTTTTTTATTTTAGCCTGGGTCAAGTATTCCTTGTATTCATTTATGTCTTTATTCTGGTCGTCCAGTTTCTTTTTGTAGGAAGTTATGGTGGCCTTGAAGTGACTTTCTGTGGCTTGGATTTCGATCAGAAACGCCTCTGATAGTCGTTTAGCCGTTTTTATGATAAGAATCATCCAGTCCCTGGTGCAGTGCCAGGCAATCTGGGCCCAGTCCTTCCTAAAGGTAGAGTCATCGAGGAAGATCCTGGGTGCGTTGGTCACTAGAAGTCCCCTAGGAGCCGTGTTGGTTCTGAGATATTGAGTCAGGATTGTCCCATGAAGGATAGTGCGTATCCTGTTGCGCTTTTTTTTCTGTTAGGCTCTCCCAATCGGTGGTCTGTGCGATGGTGCTTGCAATGTTGAAGTCTGTTTGGAACGATGGGTCAGAGAGGATGTCTGCCACGTCGTTTTCGTCAAAGGTCAGACCATAATTTTCTGCCATGGTGCTGGGATTGCTCTCGCAGCTGTGCGCTGCCTATGAGAATGCGTAATCAAGAGAGAGAGAGAGGACCAGATAGCTAGTCCTTATCTCCAGGGTTATATATGATTTAATCAAAAAGAGACTAGCTCACAATTTACGAAAATTACAAGGAGTAAAAGACTCGAGTATGTTTCGTCATGGGGTGGGAACACCTGGTGAGTGTGTTCATAAAGGCCTCACCCACCAACCTAGTTGGTGGCATGCTTCATCATTGGGCCCACCCAGTGACACCTAGCGTGTCCCGGGTGTGCTTCGACGCCTGATTACAGCGGAGCAGGTATGTTGCTGAGTGTGCAGTGAAGGGTGTTATGAAAGTGATGTTAAAACGGCTTGGCGGGGGTCCCAGTACCCGAGGGTAAATTAGACTTTAATACCTGGGCCTCCGTCAGCGGTTAAAAATAAGGCTGTTGGATGTTAGAGGCGAGTTACGACCTCCAACATCCGGTGGGTCAACATGTTTCAGCCAGTGCCTTATGTATATGCTGGCTTTCATCAGGACCTAGATAAAAAGGTGAGTGTAATTAAACTAGTGGGTGTGTAATTCAGACTATGTGTCTACACGCCCTAAAGTGTTTATCTATGTGTGAGAGGGGGATTCCCTTCTCAAAACACCTGTACATGTAACATATATGGACAGAGACAAAACATACAGGGAAAAAGAGAGTCACTCGGATGTATGGCATTAAACACATCTGGTTGCCGTCACTAAAGCGGGTGGGGTGTTGGCTATAGGCGGCTATGGTGTAATGGTATTGGTGGTACCATTAAGTGAAGAATCACACATATAGTTCGGGAGTGGAGTGGCTAAAACACGAATATCACATACACAGTGCATATGTGAGAAGCGGCGCAAGAACTCGTTCTTACGCTAGTTTTAGCAGGTTCGGACCTCAAGGTTGAGAGGTGGCAGGGGGTTGACCCTAAGGAGAATAAAGGTTTGGCCACACCGATTAAGGAAACCTGTAGGGAAGAAAGATAGCGCTTACCAGAGGTTGTGGTGGTTGTTTCTCATACTCGCAGCTTTTCTGGGCAGAGCCTGCTCTGGACCTGTAGTGCCTCCTTCGCATACCAGTGAGAAATGGCCAGTTCGCTGGGTGTTATATACTGGGGTCAATTGAATAACCATGTGCACCTGCAGGTTTGAAGGTAAGAGTAGAAAGACTCGAATACTCGAGTCATGGTGCATAAGTGAGCCGCTACGCGGTGTGAGCGCATGCGCAGTACCTGTAGGTGTGAATGCGCATGCGCGAAAGGTAGTGTCTCAGTCGCGTATGCGCGTCAGGGTGCGAGGCTCAGTGGTCCATGTGCGGATCGGTAGTGTTGTATGCGCGCGCAAGCGTCATGGTTTTACTGCGGTGCTCGGGGTTACAGTGACCATAATAAACGAGGCATAGGCCAATTAATACCTACGCATGCGCACTGGGGGGAACAAGTATGTTGGACCATAGAGAGTGCATTTAAAGTGCATAACTTGGCAATGGCACAAGGTATATTTGGGGTAAAAGGGGACAATAGTCTTCAAAATACTCAGAACTCAGAGGCTCTATCTCGGGGGAGATATGTTATCGGGGGTAGGTAACAAGCTCAGTAGAGCATCATACACCGAGGTGGATCACGGTGTGGTAAGTGCACTGCAGTTAGGGATATGCCAAGGAGTTCCATGGGATGGCATCGTTGAGCCCCTGGGTGGCTGTTGAAAGGCGGTATATCCATCGCTGTTCTTTACTTAGTAGCTTTTTGTCATTGTCCATTGTGCTTTCTGGAACCTGTTCAATGACCATCCAGGTTAGGTCGTTGGGTGTGTGACAATGGGTGATGAAGTGGTTGGTGAGTCTGCTGATGTTTTTCCTGCATCTTATGGTACTTCTATGTTCTGTTATTCTTGTCTTGATTTTCCGTGTTTTCATTCCGACATAGCGGAGACCACATGTGCATGTGAGTAGGTATAGCAAGTTGCGGGAGTTACAGTTGGTGCGGCTACGTTGAGTCCAGACCTTGTTCGGCTCCAAATTCAGGGTTTTAGTGTGAGTGGTGAGGTGAAATACGCTGCAGTCATTGCAGGGGTAATGTCCAGCGACCTTTGGGAGGCCCCATGCGTTCAAAATAGTATTGGTAGGTTGTTTAGGTTGTGGTCTGGGGCGGGTGCTGACCAGGCGATCTTTCAAGTTGTTGCAACGTTTGTATGCAAAAATCTCGGGGTATCCCATTTCCTCTGTCCGGAGTTGATTATTTTCCAATGTTTTCTGATGATTTTGGTTACTTCATTGGACGCCGTGTTGTAAGTCGTAACACAGGTGATGGGTTGGTCGCCTTGATCTTTGATGACAGTCTCCAGTAGGGCTTCACGGTTCTGGTTCCTAGCCCTTTTCTGTGTTTTTCTGATGATGGCTTTAGGGCAGCCACGGTGTTCCAATTTGGTAGCCAATTCCTTGGATTGCTTTTTGTAATCAGAAATGTAGGTGCAGTTTCTACGTATGCGTAAAAACTGTCCGTAGGGTAGGTTCTCTCGGAGTGGGCGGGGTGGAAGCTTGTAAAATAAAGCAGTGAGTTCCTCGCAGTTGGCTTATAGTAGGTTGTCATGACCAGGGTCCCAACCTTAACTGTGATGTCCAGGTCTAGGAAGGGTAGTTGGCTATTGCTGGCCGTGCTGGTAAATTTAAGGTATGGGTCCCTGTTGTTGAGCCAGGTCATGAATCTGTCTAGGTCGGTCGGCGATCACTGCCAGACCACCAGAATATCATCTATGTACCTGCGCCAGCTCAGGATATGATGGATGAAAGGGTTGGTATCTGTTGCTATGTGGAACTGTTCAAAATGGTGGACATACAGTCCCGCTATGCTAGGGGCAAAAACGCTGCCCATGGACGTCCCATTTGTTTGTAAGTAAAGGGTGCAATCATATTCAAAGTAATTTTCTTTGAGAGCTAGGGTTGCACAAGTCATCACAAAGTCCCTGGGGGTATGGTATGGCCAGGGGGCTTCCATGAGGATGTCATGGAGTACAGTCAGGGTGGCATCTTGTGGGAGGCTCGTGTACAGACTCTCCACGTCCAATCCTACCAGTAGTTGTGTGTTTGGATTGAACTCCTTGTTGTTTATGACCTGTAAGAGATGCTTGGTGTCTTTGATATATGTAGGTGTTCTTTGCACTAGAGGATTCAAGAAGAAATCACAGTACCGTGACAGTGGTTCCAATAAGGAGTTTATGCCTGACACGATGGGTCTGCCAGGAGGGGGGGTAATGCCCTTATGTACTTTTGGTACTGTATAGAAGTACGGGATCCTAGTGTGTTGGGGGCATAGTTAGTCTGCTTCCTGTTTGGAAATGTGCTCAGCATCTGCTGCCATTTTGACTAGTGCGTGGATCGTGGTCCGTAGTTCTTCTGTTGGGTCATGTTCCAATCTTCGATAATTTCTGTTGTCACTCAGTAATCTACGGCACTCCGTGTCGTAGTCTTGTTTGTCTTGTAAGACGATGCCTTCCCCTTTGTCCGCCGGTTTAATGACAATCGTGGGGTTGTCTTGTAGGCGTTGTAGAGTCTTCCTATCTTCCCAGGATAGATAGGAAGACTCTACAATGCCTACAAGACAACCCCACGATTGTCATTAAACCGGCGGACAAAGGGGGAGGCATCGTCTTACAAGACAAACAAGACTACGACACGGAGTGCCGTAGATTACTGAGTGACAACAGAAATTATCGAAGATTGGAACATGACCCAACAGAAGAACTACGGACCATGATCCACGCACTAGTCAAAAGGGCAGCAGATGCTGAGCACATTTCCAAACAGGAAGCAGACTACCTATGCCCCCAACACACTAGGATCCCGTACTTCAATACAGTACCAAAAGTACATAAGGGCATTAATCCCCCTCCTGGCAGACCCATCGCGTCAGGCATAAACTCCTTATTGGAACCACTGTCACGGTACTGTGATTTCTTCTTGAATCCTCTAGTGCAAAGAACACCTACATATATCAAAGACACCAAGCATCTCTTACAGGTCATAAACAACAAGGAGTTCAATCCAAACACACAACTACTGGTAGGATTGGACGTGGAGAGTCTGTACATGAGCCTCCCACAAGATGCCACCCTGACTGTACTACATGACATCCTCATGGAACCCCCCTGGCCATACCATACCCCCAGGGACTTTCTGATGACTTGTGCAACCCTAGCTCTCAAAGAAAATTACTTTGAATATGATGGCACCATTTACTTACAAACAAATGGGACTTCCATGGGCAGCGTTTTCGCCCCTAGCATAGCGGGACTGTATGTCCACCATTTTGAACAGTCCCACATAGCAACAGATACCAACCCTTTCAACCATCATATCCTGAGCTGGCGCAGGTACATAGATGATATTCTGGTGGTCTGGCAGGGATCGCTGACCGACCTAGACAGATTCATGACCTGGCTCAACAACAGGGACCCATACCTTAAATTTACCAGCACGGCCAGCAATAGCCAACTACCCTTCCTAGACCTGGACATCACAGTTAAGGATGGGACCCTGGTCACGACAACCTACTATAAGCCAACTGCGAGGAACTCACTGCTTTATTTTACAAGCTTCCACCCCCGCCCACTCCGAGAGAACCTACCCTACGGACAGTTTTTACGCATACGTAGAAACTGCACCTACATTTCCGATTACAAAAAGCAATCCAAGGAATTGGCTACCAAATTGGAACACTGTGGCTACCCTAAAGCCATCATCAGAAAAACACAGAAAAGGGCTAGGAACCAGAACCGTGAAGCCCTACTGGAGACTGTCATCAAAGATCAAGGCGACCAACCCATCACCTGTGTTACCACTTACAACACGGCGTCCAATAAAGTAACCAAAATCATCAGAAAACATTGGAAAATAATGAACTCCGGACAGAGGAAATGGGATACCCCGAGATTTGCATACAAACGTTGCAACAACTTGAAAGATCGCCTGGTCAGCACCCGCCCCAGGCCACAACCTAAACAACCTACCAATACTATTTTGAACGCATGGGGCCTCCCAAAGGTTGCTGGACATTACCCCTGCAATGACTGCAGCGTATGTCACCTCACCACTCACACTAAAACCCTGAATTTGGAGCCGAACAAGGTCTGGACTCAACGTAGCCACACCAACTGTACCTCCCGCAACTTGATATACCTACTCACATGCACATGTGGTCTCCGCTATGTCGGAATGACGGCACGGAAAATCAAGACAAGAATAACAGAACATAGAAGTACCATAAGATGCAGGAAAAACATCAGCAGACTCACCAACCACTTCATCACCCATTGTCACACACCCAACGACCTAACCTGGACGGTCATTGAACAGGTTCCAGAAAGCACAATGGACAATAACAAAAAACTACTAAGTAAAGAACAGCGATGGATATACCGCCTTTCAACAGCCACCCAGGGGCTCAACGATGCCATCCCATGGAACTCCTTGGCATATCCCTAACTGCAGTGCACTTACCACACCGTGATCCACCTCGGTGTATGATGCCCTACTGAGCTTGTTACCTATCCCCCGATAACATATCTCCCCCGAGATAGAGCCTCTGAGTTCTGAGTATTTTGAAGACTATTGTCCCCTTTTACCCCAACTATACCTTGTGCCATTGCCAAGTTATGCACTTTAAATGCACTCTCAATGGTCCAACATACTTGTTCCCCCAAGTGCGCATGCGTAGGTATTAATCGGCCTATGCCTCGTTTATTATGATCACTGTAACCCCGAGCACTGCAGTAAAACCATGACACTTGCGCGCGCATACAACACTACCGCTCCGCACATGGACCACTGAGCCTCGCACCCTGACGCGCATACGCGACTGAGACACTACCTTTTGCGCATGCACATTCACACCTACAGGTACTGCGCATGCGCTCACACCGCGTAGCGGCTCTCTCATGCACCATGACTCGAGTGTTCGAGTCTTTCTACTCTTACCTTCAAACCTGCAGGTGCACATGGTTATTCAATTGACCCCAGTATATAACACCCAGCGAACCGGCCATTTCTCACCGGTATGCGAAGGAGGCACTACAGGTCTAGAGCAGGCTCTGCCCAGAAAAGCTGTGAGTTTGAGAAACAACCACCACTACCTCTGGTAAGCGCTATCTTTCTTCCCTACAGGTTTCCTTAATCGGTGTGGCCAAACCTTTATTCTCCTTAGGGTCAACCCCCTGCCACCTCTCAACCTTGAGGTCCGAACCTGCTAAAACTAGCGTAAGAACGAGTTCTTGCGCCGCATCTCACATATGCACTGTGTATGTGATATTCGTGTTTTAGCCACTCCACTCCCGAACTAAATGTGCGATTTTTCACTTAATGGTACCACCAATACCATTACACCATAGCCGCCTATAGCCAACACCCCACCCGCTTTAGTGACGGCAACCAGATGTGTTTAATGCCATACATCCGAGTGACTCTCTTTTTCCCTGTATGTTTTGTCTCTGTCCATATATGTTACATGTACAGGTGTTTTGAGAAGGGAATCCCCCTCTCACACATAGATAAACACTTTAGGGCGTGTAGACACATAGTCTGAATTACACACCCACTAGTTTAATTACACTCACCTTTTTATCTAGGTCCTGAAGAAAGCTAGCATATACATAAGGCACTGGCTGAAACATGTTGACCCACCGGATGTGGGAGGTCGTAACTCGCCTCTAACATCCAACAGCCTTATTTTTAACCGCTGACGGAGGCCCAGGTATTAAAGTCTAATTTACCTTCGGGTACTGGGACCCCCGCCAAGCCGTTTTAACATCACTTTCATAACATCCTTCACTGCACACTCAGCAACATACCTGCTCCGCTGTAATCAGGCGTCGAAGCACACCCGGGACACGCTAGGTGTCACTGGGTGGGCCCGATGATGAAGCATGCCACCAACTAGGTTGGTGGGTGAGGGCTTTATGAACACACTCACCAGGTGTTCGCACCCCATGACGAAACATACTCGAGTCTTTTACTCCTTGTAATTTTCGTAAATCGTGAGCTAGTCTCTTTTTGAATAAATCATATATAACCCTGGGGATAAGGACTAGCTATCTGGTCCTCTCTCTCTCTCTTGATTACGCATTCTCATAGGCAGCGCACAGCTGCGAGAGCAATCCCAGCACCATGGCAGAAAACCATGGTCTGACCTTTGACGAAAATGACGTGGCAGACATCCTCTCTGACCCATCGTTCCAAGCAGACTTCAACATCGCAAGCACCATCGCACAGACCACCGATTGGGAGAGCCTAACAGAAAAAAAGCGCAACAGGATACGCACTATCCTTCATGGGACAATCCTGACTCAATATCTCAGAACCAACACGGCTCCTAGGGGACTTCTAGTGACCAACGCACCCAGGATCTTCCTCGATGACTCCAACTTTAGGAAGGACTGGGCCCAGATCGTCTGGCACTGCACCAGGGACTGGATGATCCTTATCATAAGAACGGCTAAACGACTATCAGAGGCGTTTCTGATCGAAATCCAAGCCACAGAAAGCCACTTCAAGGCCACCATAACTTCCTACAAAAAGAAACTGGACGACCAGAATAAAGACATAAATGAATACAAGGAATACTTGACCCAGGCTAAAATAAAAAAAATTGACAAAGACCTTAAAAAAATCAATTATACCAAAGTATACCCGTACTCCGAAGATGATTACACCCCACAGACCAAGAACACCAGCATGCCCAACTCCTCAGGGGATGACAGTTCTGTCTCTAGTGATTCCAGCACTGGCTCACACAAACGGGGAGGACGAGGGAGACGAGGACAACGCTGGCTGAACACTTGGCAAGGAGGACAACAAGGACACTTCCACGGTTTCCCACCAAACTTCAGCCACATACAAAATCCCTATTATGGTTTCCCACCCATGTATCCCCCGGGACCCATGCCACAGTTCGCAGGCAACCAAGGGCCACACATTCCTTTTTTAGGACAGGGCCGAAGAGCACGGGGGAGAAGAAGAACAAACCCACAACAACCACAAGTCCACTGGGAAGAGAACCCAGTGAGCTCGAACCCACGCCAGAAGACGAAAGAGGCAACACCAGGGACCAGCAAGTAATGAGGCCAAATGACCCACCCTCATTGGTATTTAACCTATCCAGCACACGCCTAACCATCATAGAACAGTCGGTACTTGAAAAAGGCCTGTCGTTTGTCCCCACCACCAAACTTGACAAATTCAAATTACATGTAGAATTGGCCCAATTCTTTAGAAAACTCAAACTAAAATCCTTCTTTGAGAAACCAACCCCTGAAACGGAGCCAGTCAATGATAACCCCAATGTCACTGGCCTCCGACCTAAATCCACGTTCGTGCCACCACCGTCTACCATCCCATCTGAAATCACGACATTTGAACAGGCTGTGTACAATGATATAGAGAGACTCAACCCCACTAACCACTTCAACAATCTATCCTGGGAAGATAGGAAGACTCTACAACGCCTACAGGACAACCCCACGATTGTCATTAAACCGGCGGACAAAGGGGGAGGCATCGTCTTACAAGACAAACAAGACTACGACACGGAGTGCCGTAGATTACTGAGTGACAACAGAAATTATCGAAGATTGGAACATGACCCAACAGAAGAACTACGGACCACGATCCACGCACTAGTCAAAAGGGCAGCAGATGCTGAGCACTTTTCCAAACAGGAAGCAGACTACCTATGCCCCCAACACACTAGGATCCCGTACTTCTATACAGTACCAAAAGTACATAAGGGCATTAATCCCCCTCCTGGCAGACCCATCGTGTCAGGCATAAACTCCTAATTGGAACCACTGTCACGGTACTGTGATTTCTTCTTGAATCCTCTAGTGCAAAGAACACCTACATATATCAAAGACACCAAGCATCTCTTACAGGTCATAAACAACAAGGAGTTCAATCCAAACACACAACTACTGGTAGGATTGGACGTGGAGAGTCTGTACACGAGCCTCCCACAAGATGCCACCCTGACTGTACTCCATGACATCCTCATGGAAGCCCCCTGGCCATACCATACCCCCAGGGACTTTGTGATGACTTGTGCAACCCTAGCTCTCAAAGAAAATTACTTTGAATATGATGGCACCCTTTACTTACAAACAAATGGGACGTCCATGGGCAGCGTTTTCGCCTCTAGCATAGCGGGACTGTATGTCCACCATTTTGAACAGTCCCACATAGCAACAGATACCAACCCTTTCATCCATCATATCCTGAGCTGGCGCAGGTACATAGATGATATTCTGGTGGTCTGGCAGGGATCGCCGACCGACCTAGACAGATTCATGACCTGGCTCAACAACAGGGACCCACACCTTAAATTTACCAGCACGGCCAGCAATAGCCAACTACCCTTCCTAGACCTGGACATCACAGTTAAGGATGGGACCCTGGTCACGACAACCTACTATAAGCCAACTGCGAGGAACTCACTGCTTTATTTTACAAGCTTCCACCCCCGCCCACTCCGAGAGAACCTACCCTACGGACAGTTTTTACGCATACGTAGAAACTGCACCTACATTTCCGATTACAAAAAGCAATACAAGGAATTGGCTACCAAATTGGAACACCGTGGCTACCCTAAAGCCATCATCAGAAAAACACAGAAAAGGGCTAGGAACCAGAACCGTGAAGCCCTACTGGAGACTGTCATCAAAGATCAAGGCGACCAACCCATCACCTGTGTTACCACTTACAACACGGCGTCCAATGAAGTAACCAAAATCATCAGAAAACATTGAAAAATAATCAACTCCGGACAGAGGAAATGGGATACCCCGAGATTTGCATACAAACGTTGCAACAACTTGAAAGATCGCCTGGTCAGCACCCGCCTCAGACCACAACCTAAACAACCTACCAATACTATTTTGAACGCATGGGGCCTCCCAAAGGTCGCTGGACATTACCCCTGCAATGACTGCAGCGTATGTCACCTCACCACTCACACTAAAACCCTGAATTTGGAGCCGAACAAGGTCTGGACTCAACGTAGCCACACCAACTGTAACTCCCGCAACTTGATATACCTACTCACATGCACATGTGGTCTCCGCTATGTCGGAATGACGACACGGAAAATCAAGACAAGAATAACAGAACATAGAAGTACCATAAGATGCAGGAAAAACATCAGCAGACTCACCAACCACTTCATCACCCATTGTCACACACCCAACGACCTAACCTGGACGGTCATTGAACAGGTTCCAGAAAGCACAATGGACAATGACAAAAAACTACTAAGTAAAGAACAGCGATGGATATACCGCCTTTCAACAGCCACCCAGGGGCTCAACGGTGCCATCCCATGGAACTCCTTGGCATATCCCTAACTGCAGTGCACTTACCACACCGTGATCCCCCTCGGTGTATGATGCCCTACTGAGCTTGTTACCTATCCCCCGATAACATATCTCCCCTGAGATAGAGCCTCTGAGTTCTGAGTATTTTGAAGACTATTGTCCCCTTTTACCCCAACTATACCTTGTGCCATTGCCAAGTTATGCACTTTAAATGCACTCTCTATGGTCCAACATACTTGTTCCCCCCAGTGCGCATGCGTAGGTATTAATCGGCCTATGCCTCGTTTATTATAGTCACTGTAACCCCGAGCACCGCAGTAAAACCATGACACTTGCGCGCGCATACAACACTACCGCTCCGCACATGGACCACTGAGCCTCGCACCATGACGCGCATACGCGACTGAGACACTACCTTTCGCGCATGCGCATTCACACCTACAGGTACTGCGCATGCGCTCACACCACGTAGCGGCTCACTCATGCACCATGACTCGAGTATTCGAGTCTTTCTACTCTTACCTTCAAACCTGCAGGTGCACATGGTTATTCAATTGACCCCAGTATATAACACCCAGCGAACCGGCCATTTCTCACCGGTATGCGAAGGAGGCACTACAGGTCCGGAGCAGGCTCTGCCCAGAAAAGCTGTGAGTATGAGAAACAACCACCACTACCTCTGGTAAGCGCTATCTTTCTTCCCTACAGGTTTCCTTAATCGGTGTGGCCGAACCTTTATTCTCCTTAGGGTCAACCCCCTGCCACCTCTCAACCTTGAGGTCCGAACCTGCTTAAACTAGCGTAAGAACGAGTTCTTGCGCCGCTTCCCACATATGCACTGTGTATGTGATATTCGTGTTTTAGCCACTCCACTCCCGAACTATATGTGCGATTTTTCACTTAATGGTACCACCAATACCATTACACCATAGCCGCCTATAGCCAACACCCCACCCGCTTTAGTGACGGCAACCAGATGAGTTTAATGCCATACATCCGAGTGACTCTCTTTTTCCCTGTATGTTTTGTCTCTGTCCATATATATTACATGTACAGGTGTTTTGAGAAGGGAATCCCCCTCTCACACATAGATAAACACTTTAGGGCGTGTAGACACATAGTCTGAATTACACACCCACTAGTTTAATTACACTCACCTTTTTATCTAGGTCCTGAAGAAAGCCAGCATATACATAAGGCACTGGCTGAAACATGTTGACCCATCGGATGTGGGAGGTCGTAACTCGCCTCTAACATCCAACAGCCTTATTTTTAACCGCTGACGGAGGCCCAAGTATTAAAGTCTAATTTACCCTCGGGTACTGGGACCCCCGCCAAGCCGTTTTAACATCACTTTCATAATACCCTTCACTGCACACTCAGCAACATACCTGCTCCGCTGTAATCAGGCGTCGAAGCACACCCGGGACACGCTAGGTGTCACTGGGTGGGCCCGATGATGAAGCATGCCACCAACTAGGTTGGTGGGTGAGGGCTTTATGAACACACTCACCAGGTGTTCCCACCCCATGACGAAACATACTCGAGTCTTTTACTCCTTGTAATTTTCGTAAATCGTGAGCTAGTCTCTTTTTGATTAAATCAATCCTATTCACCTCCCTTAAATCAATAATGAATCTGTAAACACGCTTATCAGTATCTCTCTTCAAAATTGGAAGGATCTGGCTATTGCAAACATTAAATGGAAGTTCCTCAACAACCCCAACCCGAAAAAGATCATGTACAATTTGTATGAGTGCTTCTTCTCCCTCCTGTGAAATCCGATATTGCGGCAATCGGGGTAACACAGCTCCCTCCTTAACACTGGGATCACTGAAAGAATATCGACGGACAGAATATCGACCATCAAAAATATCGTTGAGAAAATATCGACAGTCAAAATATCGAGTTTCTATCTACAAACAGGTAAGTACGAAAATATCGAGTTAAAAATATCGTTTACAAAAATATAGTTGTAAAAAATATCGTATTTACTAAAAACAGTGTTAAATTAAATTAATATTAATAATTAATTACTAAAATATACTTAAATTAACTTATAATAATTAAATAATTAATGAAAGTTAAATAAATATTTTTTTATTTCATATTTATTAAACATATATATATAGTAATAAAATATAATAAAATAATACCCAAAAACTGAAAACTGACCCTGAACCCTAAAAATACCCCTTTACCCAAAAACTGAAAACTGACCCTGAACCCTAAAAATACCCCTTTGCCCAAAAACTGAAAACTGACCCTGAACCCTAAAAATACCCCTTTGCCCAAAAACTGAAAACTGACCCTGAACCCTAAAAATACCCCTTTACCCAAAAACCCAAAACTGACCCTGAACCCTAAAAATACCCCTTTACCCAAAAACCCAAAACTGACCCTGAACCCTAAAAATAAAAACGATATTACTTCACTTACCTTAAAAACGATATTACTTCACTTACCTTAAAAACGATATTTTGACTGTCGATATTCTGTCCTGTCGATATTTTCTCCAAACGATATTTTGGAGTCGATATTATGTCCAAACGATATTTTGTAGTCGATATTATGTCTGTGCACCTTAACACTGATCTGAACTGGAGGAATTACCATCTGACCCACATCGGTATCTGATGTAGCCCAGAGGGACTCAGGAAGAGTGGCTAACGCAACATCTTCTTTAACAAGACAAATTCTGTCAAATTCAGAATGATTATCATTTAAAATGACTCGTACCCCTTCAGGAGAACATCGTATCGTGGCTCTAAAATACTTCAGCATGTCAAGGCCTACAATATTATCTGGTGTGTTAGGGGAAAGCAAAAATGGGCAGGGAGCACTGAACTTATCACCATAAAATGGAAGTGGTTGTGACAATGGGCTAAGGGAAGGTGTTCCATCGAAACATATCGAAGTAATAGTCATGCCAGACAGGGGAGCCCTCGGAACCAATTGTTTAGATAAAGCGCTACAAGTAGCTCCTGTATCAACCAGAAACCGATCAGTAGAACCCAAAACATGTGCTGTAACATAGGAACCCGTCTGATCTACTGGAACTTCAACTGATTCCTTACCCCATCCTAGGCAATCCTATGCATGAGCAGAATCGTACAGATCAGGCTGAACATAATCAGACATTTGATATTGATTTCGCCTATCAAAGGTGTTCTGTCTATACTGTGGGCGTACGTTCGTATCGGATCGAACACGGTCATTCACATTTCCCCGAGCCTCTGAGAATCCTGAACCATTTCTCCCTTGGCCCCGCCCACGAGCATCCGGTTGGGGACACAATAATGGGCAATTACGCATCCAATGGCTGGGCTGCTTACAATATGCACATTGGTTGATATTTAAATTCGTACGAGTGTAAGGAGTATTGAGAGATGTTCGTCCACCTCTATCATAGGTCCTATCAGGACCCCTAACATAACCTCTAGAAGGTGGGCCATATACCTGGGCCATCATAACTTTCGTTTTTAACTCTTTAGATTTCTTGTCCTCATTCCCCTTCGCTTCCGCTTCTTGGCGCTCATAATACTGAGCCATCGTTAAAACAGAGGCCGGAGAGGAGGTAGTCCAAGAACTCTCACTAGCTTTTAAGCGGCTAGCTACCCCTAGTAACAGATTCGTAACATATTTATCAACGAACAGATGTCTGCCGGTATCATCTGTTAAAGACTGGCCGCTAAAATCGTGAAAAGTTTCTTCAAAACGTGTGAAAAAATCAGAAACCGATTCATCTGTCTTTTGCTTACATGACGCTAACATCGTCCAATCAATCTTTTTAGGGGGAATATATGTTTTAAGTTTAGTCAAAATGGCTGCAGGAAGATCTAATATTAGCTGATGTGGTTTTTGGGCGGGTTCTCTATCGATATCCAACCGTTCAAGATCTTTCCATTCAGCACCCAAAATAGCGCGATCATCAATCTTACGAACTGCCCGCCACATGTCTGGGGGTAAAATTAAACCGAAAAACAAATCTATATTGCATAAGGTCATAGTGCAAGAATTTAAGGCGCCTTCAACTTCCTCATAAAAGGCCGCTGGATTTTTACGCGGGTCAGGCAACGCGTGTTTAAGCGCCATTACATCTGCTCTATTCCAGGGAGTGTATACCCAATTATAAATAAAATAACCCTTGGCATCAACAGAATTTTTATCATCATCATCCCCCTTTCCTTTAGGAGGAACATACAAGGGCGCGGGTTCCCGCATAGGTCTCATATCGGCAGATTTTATGTTCTCTGTCTCGAAGATGGGGGACTGCGATACTCCATTCGGATTGGGCAGTGGAACGTTGTCCGCATTCTTTTTCTGCTCCTTCAGCTGGGACGCCTCATTTCGCAATTTAACCAGTCGTCTAATCGCGTCTGCTACCTGAGAAAAAACAAAAGAGCCATCATATAAGAACTTATGATCATTTGTTATATCAGTTGGTTCTAACACCAAAGAATGTTTTCGAAACATTTCTTTAACTTCATCAGCAAATGTCGCAGAAAAATATTTCTGTTCCTTTTCCGACCAATCCTTCATAATAGCTAAGAGATCGGGGGCAGAATGAGTACTACATAGTGCTTTACGAGCAGCCTGCCGTAGTTCGGACGAGCGTTCAACTGATAACATTTATCGGGTATCCCGCATTTTCTGGTGTTCCGAGTCAGAGTCCTCGTCGTCTCCGGACGGAGCGGTCGGAACGGCATACGGAGGTGGAGGTCGATCTAATAACAAAAATTCATCTTGCGGTTTATTAAGGACAGGGTAGAGAGGCTGTCGGACAGAATATTGGGCAGATATCTGTAATCTATGTTCCTTATTCTCTCGTTCCTCCAGTTCTTTCGTTTCTTTCTTTCGCAACTCAAGCGCTTTCTCATACACACTCTTTCGCTGCTCTTTTTCAATCAACGCTTGCTCACACTTCTCTTGCTGCCCTACTTCTTTTTCCCACATTTGCAAACTCTCAAACATATCACGCCTAGACTTTCGCTCAAACAAACATTGCTCCACATACTCAACCTTTCGCGCATCAAATGACCCATGCAGTGGCCATCGTAACTCAGGATCCTTCTTGGTGTATTTGTGCCACAATGTGCTGTACATTATGGCAGAAAGACCAAACTTCACATACATATCTCTATTAGGTGTCCCCTCGGGGGGAGCCGGCTGCGATTCTTCAAGTTGTAAACTGGTACCCTTACAAAAGCAGCACAACCTTCGAAGTGCGCTAAAAACAGGCATGTCAAAAGAAATAGTGCAAAATATACACTATTTATAGGGAAAGAGCGCTTAAGGTACCTTCTTAGTACATCGCGCTATACAAACAAAAGTTGAGGAAAAGTCCTCGCATTACCTGGCTATATGAGCTGCAGCACATATATTTCCCAAATACACATACAAATCCAAGTAGACTAGTCTTATTCCCAAATTCAAATATGCCACGGTAAGCGTTTCCTAAAACTACCTTACCACTCAAGGGCATCCAAATTCCAAAACCTACAACAGGCGCCGCAAAACGGCTTTTACCAATCATAGGCTGTCCAGGTTCCAACTGCCAAGTTCTAAATTCGACCAAACGGTCACTGCACGGCAGACCAACAGAAGAGATCTCAGTCGAGGTACGGCGCCGCCTGGATGGTCGGATCGGAAAGTAGGGAAGAACCGCCTCGGGTGCCAAGACTCGGGTCTCCTCTGGCAGCGATTGCGTCCTCAGCGAGGTTCCGAACCGTCGTCCCGACCAATCCTTCGGGCATCCGAGTCGCCGATGAGCCCCACGTGCCGGCGCCAATTTGTCGTAACAGACCTCAGCCAGGCCCGCTAGTGCAAGGGGTTCGCCCTTCTGTGCACAAAAGTCCACAGACTCCAAAGGAAAAAGTTGGCACGGAAACTGGAAATACAAAACATAACGTTTATTACACCTCATGAGGTGGTGCTAAAATTCAACCAGTACCCTTCGGTACTGCGAGAAGTAGCACAAAGGGCTACTGAACACATGGTATATTTATACACACACAGGGGCTCAAAAGAGGCGGTACAAAGCATAAGAGCACATTTTATGTCCATACATGGTAATATCGAGAGGCACAATCGATCAGTGGGTGGAGCTATCAGTCTTGGGGTCTCGGCTAAAACATTCCAATCTAAGGCTAACCATTAACAGATGTGGACCCTAAAGGTCAGCAGAAAACCCAGAGGTGCTATTAATAGCTTCTTGCCGGGCAGGTTACAGGCCATGAGCAGGAAGGTAGGACAACGCACATGGTCGACACGAGGTAGCATGCGGCAGACAAAAGGGCTGCCATGGATTCAAAATGGATGCCGTAACAAATGTCAAGATAACAGCAAAACCAGGATGTCTTTTGCTAACGCTCAACTTAATCACTGTTAATTTACAACAGCCTAGCTATGGGCCGGTAACTGTTGGGATCTGAAATATCGAGTGTCGGTTTTTTAAGCAGTGGAGCAATCGACACTCGTTTCCAGCATGTTGGATATTCTCCAATGTCAAGCATCTGATTGAATAGATCTGCAAGAGTACCCGATATAGGGATTGCTGCCAACTGTGCCACTGAGGCAGGACAGGGGTCTTGAGGCGAGCCTGATTTAGTTGCCTGAAGCAGTTTTTTTATCTCTTCGGAGTTCACCGGACGAAACGCCGAGAGTTTCGCCTCGTGTGGATTGGCCGAAGTGGTCCTGTGTGTCCCTTCAAGAAGAGTCAACCCCACTTGATGTTCCAATGCCGAAAAGATCGGTTCCACTTTATTTAAAAAGAACTTGGCGAGAGTCTCGCAAAGTTCCAAACTTGGAGGAATAGTTACTGATTTAGGAGAGACCAAACTGGTAATGGTGTCAAAGAGTTCTCTAGTGGAGTTCTTAGCTCCCTCGATCCGATCAGTAAAATATATGCTTTTGGCTTTTCTGATCATTTCTTTATAGATCCTTTGACTGGCTTTGAGCTTGATTTTGTCTGCCTGGAGGTAATCTGTACGCCAAACGCGCTCTAGTTTTTTACAGCTCACCTTCTGGTCTCGTAACTCATGAGAGAACCAGGGAGCAGATGGTACTGTGCGAGTAGGGCGACAATGTTTAGGCTGCGTTAGAATAGTACATGCTCGATCTATCCAGTCTGTGTACTTCACTGCAGCCTCATTTACATCCGCAGGCAGAATAAACATAGAGGATATAAGCTGATCCTCTAGTGCCCTTCCATCAAGCTCTTTCCAGGGTCTATAAAGCTTGGATGGCTTCTTGTCCTGCTTGGCCCTGGCCAGCTGGGGTGTTTGGATGTTAAAAAGCACAACTGAATGATCTGACTAGGGCATGGACTCAGTATGGGTAAAATGTAGGTCCGGGTTGTTTGTGAAAATGCCGTCCAAAGTGTGCCCTGCTGTGTGTGTGGCTCCCCTTACTACCTGAGTCAGTCCTACCCCTTGCATTGCTTCAAGCAAGGCTAACGTGTCCGGGTCTGAGTCCCCTTCTAAATGGAAATTAAAATCTCCTAGAGCGGTAAAGGATTTAGTACACAGGGCCTCCTCCACGAAAGTGCCCACCGTTTCGAGGAACTGCGACCTGGACCTGGGTGGTCTATACATGAGGCAGCCCTGGAAAGTTTGGTGATTTGAAATTGAGAGCTTAAATCCCAATGCCTCAAACGTCTGTGAGGGGACCGCCTGAAATGATCCCTGGATGGAGGCATGATAGATAATAGCAAGCCCACCCCCTCTTTTACCGGTTCTGTCCAGAACACGGCTGAGGTAGCCTGCAGGCGTTGCATTAACTATATCCGGTCCTGATGCCGCATCTGTCCAGGTCTCCGCAATGAATGCGATTTTGGCATTTTTGTCCAGAATCAGGTCTGCGCATTCCATACTTTGTTTGACCAAGGACCTGGCATTCATGAGTATACAATTGATTGTATTCTCCTGCCTATCCCTCCTAATGTAGCAGGACCTAATGAGTGCCCTAATAGGTCTACATAAAATTGTGGGTGGGCAAGAGAGACATGCTGGGCAAGAGATAGGGCCAGTTAGCATGTTCTTGTCCGGTGTTATACAGATGCAATTCTCCTCCACCCTTCCCTTCAGACTCAGCAACAACTCACGGTTGTAGGCTCTCTTGGTGTGATGGTCTGAGGAAAAATGACCAAGGGCCCTGGCGCTCGGCGCTGGACTGGCGCGGACGGGCGCAGACGGGCTTGCCTTTGGTGCGCCTTCGGCGCGCCGCCGGAGCGCCCGCTGCGCCCACCCGCTGCGCGGACGAGTAGTAAAGGTCATTTTATAGGAGGGGAAGGAGGGTGGGAGGCAGCCAGCAGCTAGAACGCTGTCCTTGGCGTCCACCCAATATGGCGTCCACCCCTGTCTCCTATCGCGTGAGCACGTAGTCTGCTACGCGAGGAGCGGGGTTCGAGATGGGGCAAAGTATTGTGTCAGCAATAAGAACTTCGTTCTTTTAAAAAGTGAGCAAGTTTAAACGTGAGGTATTTTTTAAAAGCAAGCTGTAATCTCGAGTCTAACCCCCGGCTTCCACCTCAGGGGAGAAATCAATTAAATGAATGATTCCAATTAATCTGAGTGTTGTGGAGGTATGCTGCTCACCCATTTGCCACAAACTTCCCTTCAAGCCAGTAATAATGTGTAAAACAACAAATCTCTGATGTTACCTACAAGTTCTTCAACCACCCCTTACCTTTATTTTTTTACCCAAAATACCTGTCATTGTTGTTTGTACTTTTTCCCAGAACTCGTTGATTGTGGGGCATTGAAAGAACATATGGATGTCTGTCACCTTTTCTAAGCCACATTTAGCACAGCAGGTTCGGCTTCCTTTCCCCATCTTAGATAGTTTTTCGGGTGTTATATATGCCCTATGGAGTGAAAAAAGGAAGTTTCTTCTTAAAAAAAGCAGATGATTTAACTGTGATGTAAAGTGTGCGCATAGATAATTGCCAAATATTCTGCAACTGCTCCCGAGGCAAGTAATTTCCCCAAGGTGAATTCTCCATCCATAATGTCTTGAAGATGCCAATGCCAGAGTGCTACTTCTTTGTTTCCTGGTAGTTTACTTATCAATTGATCTTCTAAGATATTGCCAATACCCGAAGTCAATTCCCTGCTTTGTGCCCAACTTTTAAGTTGTAGATATTTAAACTTTGAGAGGTTACCTTTCATCAGTCTGTTTAAATTGTGCCAGGGTAAAAAGTTTCCTTCTCTGGTTAAATCCCCCCAGACTTTTATGTCAGCGTCTCTGATTGGTAACCTATTATGGATCCATCGGGAATCTTTTAGTTGGAAAGCCCACGGATAATATTGCATGTCTGGTAAAGATAGACCTCCCTTCTCCCTTCTTCTTTGTAGTTTCTTCCAAGAGATCCTAATCCCTTTATCCGCCCCAAAAAATTTATTTATTGCTGGCTGTATGCTGTGCATTGTAGCTCTATCGAAGTGTAATGGTAGTGAGTTAAATATAAAGGTAATATTTGGCAGGATGCTCTTCTTGACCAAGCTAACTCTCCCTAGAATTGTTAATGGGAAGTGTACCCAATTCTTCACTAGTTTGACGATCTTTTTAAACACCCTTCATAAGTTTGTTTCGGCAATTAAATTGATATCTTGGACTATTCTTAAGCCAAGATATCGCGTCTCCTTTTTAATTAATGGATTTCTGCTTACTTGGTTCCATATCATTGCTTCAGTTTTGAGCTCATTCACTGCGTACCCCGACACTTCTCCAAATTCTTTCACTATACATAAAATTATTGGTAGTATGACGTCCAAATTGGAGGAATGTATCATGAGGTCGTCTGCATATAATGTGACTTTTTTAACCCAATTACCCTGAGGAAAAGATGGAATGTCATTTGAGTGTCTAATTCTAAAGGCCAAGGGTTCCATGTAAAAACCAAACAGAAGAAGGGGGAGGGGGCAGCCCTGTCTTGTACCTCTAAGAATTTTGAAATGTGAGGATAGCTTTCCGTTCACAAGAACTCTCGTTACTGGTTCTTTGTATATTCGTTATATTCGTTTTATAGCTTGACAAAAATTATCTCCCAAATGATATCTCTTTAATAATGAGAATAGATAGGACCATTTCATCTTGTCAATTGCTTTAGAGGCATCCAATGTTGTTATGGCTAGTGGCTAGAGGTGTATTAAAAGTTGTCGCGAAATCGATAGCCCCAATAAGTTCATAAGTGAGCTCATGGAGGTATCTCCCTTTCACAAAACCTCTCTGATCTCCATGTATTGTGTCATCTGCAATTTTTGCAAGTATACTAGATAACATTTTTGTAAATAGCTTATAGTCTGAGTTTAAAAGAGAAATTGGTCTAGAAAACTCACAAAATGCCGGATCTTTACCCAGTTTTAAAACAAGAGTAATTGTAGCCTCATACCACGTTTTTGGTAGTTGTATTCCTTGTCCTAATATCCCATTCATTACTAAAGTCAAGAGTGGAGATATCACCTCTGCTAAGATTTTATACAGTTCCGTTGGAATGCCATCTGGCCCTGCCGCTTTACCCCCTTTGCTAGTTTGAATAACTTTAACTACTTCCTCCTTGGTGATCTCTTGATTTAGAATTCTTTGTTGACTAGCATGTATAGGTTGAATAGATTCAGCAAGCCAGCCCTCTACCTCAGTATCTACTATATCATCTTTCTGTTCCATATATAGGATACTAAAACATTACTTAAAGGCTTCTTTAATCTCAATCTCACTATTCAGGGTATCTCCAGTCTGATCTTCCTTGATCTCTTTGATCCTATTTTTGTTTCGTTCGTTCCTAACTTTCCAAGCAAGAAGTTTACCTGCTCCCTCTCCTTACTCAAAGTGTGCCAGCTTGCTAGCCTCCCACCTCTTTCTTATACTTATTTCAAGGATCTGAGATAGTTGACTCCTCATGAGTAACTGCTGTTTGTCTAGTTCTACTCTATTCTCTTCTGAGTCTGATCTTTTTATTTCCAAATCTATTTTCTTCATTTCTTCCTCTAGCCATGAGATTTCTCTTCTGTATACCTTATTTATATAACATGTTACACTGGTGATCCTACCTCTTATAAAAGCCTTTTCACATCTTATGGTTTGAACATCAGTACGACCTAGGATATCTCCCTGCTCCTGATACAAAATGAATCAGTCTTCATTCAGTTTGTCAGCACCTCTCGTCCTTGCCAAATATTCTCCTCTCATGCCTCACTATCTCTAATACACAATACGCCTTTCACTTGCTATGAGATCATATGGATGCACTTGAAAAAGAAAGAGCATTGCAGTGCAAGCAAAACTTTCACGTTGAAAGTTAAACATAAAAACCAAATGCTTAAGGCCTTTGGCTAGGCTAACTCAGTAAGACAGACATGGGGCACTTTACATACCTGATTATATATGCACCTTTGATTACAGAATAAATGCAAAATATGAATACATGAATGCATGACAAATGCAATTTCAGTAAAGCACAAGTTACTTACCTTCCATAACAATATATCTGTAAGAGACATTAGTTAGTGATAGATTCCTTACCTTAGAATTACCCCCAGGTGTCAGACTGGATCCGGAAAGTTTTCGTCAGCAGTACCCCTGCACGTCGGTAGGTATCGTCGTACGGCTCTGCGTACGTTGTTGGCATCGTAGTCACCGAGATGACGTCGCTGGAGCTACTTAGATGCGCCCACGTGCAGTGCCCTCCGAGATCTGGATGTACTCGGACAGATCCCCTTGATGCTGTGCCCACTGGAACTTCAGGTCCCACTGCAGAGCCCTCATATGCCATCTGGCATGATTGGTCAACAGGATGCAGGAGGCCATAAGGCCCAGCAGCCTCAAGGTCATCCTGACTGAAACCCAGGACAAGGGCTGAAAGGTCGGAATCATGGCCCGAATGTCCTGTATTCGCTATTCGGGAGGATAAAAACGAAACTGCACCGTGTCCAGAACCGCTCCAATGAAAAGGAGCTTCTGAGAGGGAACCAGGTGCGACTTCGGCACATTGATAGAGAACCCTAGCAAATGCAGGAGGTGGGCCGTAGTCTGGAGGTGGGAGACGACTGCCTGGGGCGAGCCCGCCTTCAACAGCCAGTCGTCGAGATTGGGGAAGACTGAAACCCCTGATCTGTGCAGATGAGCTGCGACGACTGCCATCACTTTCGTGAACACCTGAGGGGGCGCTGATAAGGCCAAAAGGGAGCACGGTGAACTGAAAGTTCTTGTGGCCTACCGTTAACCGCAGGTAACGCCGGTGGGCCGGCAGGACGGGCATATGAAAAGTGTCCTGAAAGTCCAACGCTTCCAGCCAGTCTTGCGGGTCTAGGGCAGAAACAACCTGAGTAGGGTGTGAGCATCTTGAACTTCTCCTTCCGGAGGAAGTGATTGACGTTCCGGAGGTCTAAGATAGGATGCAGGCCCTTTTCCTTCTTTGGAACCAGGAAGTAGTGGGAGTAACAACCACAACCTACTTCTGGCGTCAGAATGTGCTCGATGGCACCCTTGGCCAAGAGGGCCGCAACTTCCTGCTGAAGAGGTGCCAAGTGGTCCCCCGACATGCGGTGGGAATGAGGTGGAATGGCTGGAGGGGTTGTCTCGAATGGGGAGGGAGTATCCTTGTCGGACTATCTGCAGAACCCACCTGTCTGAAGTGATGGTGTGCCAGTGGGGGAGGTGATGGTGAATCCTGCCACCCACTGGTGTTTGGTGGGCCTGAAACACCGGACTAGGAAGTTTTGGAGGTAGTGGCGGCAGGGGAGGTGGTGGACTGACCCGCCCGCTGGCCCCGTGACCGACCTCTGCGGGTCCCAAGTCAGCAGCTGTGCTGAAACTGTTGCTGCGCAGGCCTATGGCTCTCAAACAAACGTGTTTGGGTGTCCCTTTCCTGGCCACGAAAGGAGCGAAAAGCAGAAGCGGAAGGAGTGTGCGTGACCGAAAGGCCTAAGGACTTGGCCGATCCAGTGAGTCCTTAAAACGATCCAACGCACTGTCTGCCTTATAGCCAAAAAGGCGAGTGCTATCAAAGGGCATGTCCATCAGAGTGTTCTGGACATCCCTGGAAAAGCCAGTTGTCCTCAGCCAGGCATGGTGGTGTAGCGACACTGTCGTAGAAATTGCAATGCCCAGCGAGTCGGTGGTGTCAATGCCACAACGAATTATGAACTAGGCTGCGTCTCTCCCCTCAGAAATAGCTTGGGAGAGCACTGTCCAGGCCTCCTCCGGATACTGAGGTAGCGCTTGTGCAACCGTGTCCCCACAGAATGGGAATAACGGCCCAAGAAGCATGCAGTGTTCACAGACCGCAGCCCTGAATTGGCGGAAGTAAACAGTTTCTTTCCAAACTGTTCCAGTTTCTTGGATTCCCTATCCGGAGGTGCGAAAGCGAATGGGCTTGGGGACACAGAGTCTTGGACAACCAAGCTCTCAGGGGTCGAGTGTTGGAGAGGAAAATGTGGTCGCCCGGGGCCGGGCTATGGCGTCGAGCCACGTTCTTATCCACAGGAGCCCCTGTGTTGGTCCTGGACCAGGAGCCCAAAAGAACGTCTGAAAGTGCATCATTAAAGGGCAACAGTGGCTCCATAGAGAAAGACGCTGGCCGGAGCACTTCTGTCAGAAGGTTAGTCCTGACTACGACACCAACGACGTACGCGGAGCCGCACGACGACACCTACTGACGCGCAGGGGTACTGTGACGAAAACTTTCAGGATCCAGTCTGACACCTGGGGTTAATTCTAAGGTAAGGAATCTATCACTAACGTGTCTCTTTCACATAGTCAAGTATAAATGTGAAGAAGAACTACAATTTGTAATATAATGTAGAGGAGAGGGAGAGGATGTAGCCTTACGGCTAGAGCGGTCAACCTCGAAGCTGGGTAACGGGATTTGAGTCTTGGCAACGACCCTCAACATCCTGTAATTCTGGGCATATCACTTAATCTCCCCGTGCCTAACAAAAAACGAATGTGTCCATTTGTAACAAAACTGGTGCTCATGTAAAGCGCTCTGATACCTGATATCTTCAGATCAAGTTTGCACTATAAAAAACTCTAAAAAATAAAAAAGGCCTTAGAACACACATGTATGTAAATGACTATTTTCTACAGTAAATGCATCTCAATAGTATACTTGGACACTTCACATCAGATTAATTAAGTTACAGCATACAGAGTATATGGTGCTAAGTGCACGTAAATACTGCGTATCTGTGATGTGTAAGGATGGAGCTCCCTCACCCCACGCAAAAGACTGTCATCCAGGCCCTAGTGGTGTCCAGACTGGACTATGGCAATGGGCTCTATCTGGGTGCTTGCAAGGAAGTGCTCAACAAGCTGCAAGTAGTCCTGAACTCTGCAGCTAGACTGCTTTGCCAACTCCCCAGACTGGCCTCCACCTCAGCCTCACTTCGAGATTTACACTGGCTAAGAATTGACAGCCGAGCCAAATTCAAAGCACTCTGTTTTATGCACAGAATTAACTCAGGCTTAGCACCCAAATATCTTTGCTCTTTAGTGCACCATCACATCCCTCCTCGCCTATTACACTCGTCTAATTAATTTAAATTTCAGATGCCCAGAATTAAACGAGCTAGAATGGGTGGCCGGTCCTTTGCGTATTTGGCTCCCTTCCTCTGGAACTCCCTACCTACTAACCTACGTCTAGAAAATCCCTATCTCAATTTTCAAAAGGGCGTAAAAACATGGCTGTTTAACCAATAGTATCTTTTCCCTCTACTTGTTTCTCTTGTCTTACGCCTTCACTGGCGCCAGGAAACCTTCGGGTAGCTGCGCGCCATACAAATTTAAAATAACATAACATAACATGGAGCAAAAATTACACTGCTCCAATTCCCCTCCTCTGATGGCGAATCAAGCTTTTACGATCAATGTATAGATCTTATCAGATGGACCAGTTGAAACCTTGTAGTTGTCATAATCTTTCACCTAGACTACTCCAGATGTTTCATGTCATCATAGTATTTACATTGACTCTCCTTTAGCTCTACAGCTGCTCTCGTCCTCCTCACTCTCTGTTGTGTCTAAGCCCATTTACATCCCTTAAAGATTACAATCAGTAATATTACTGTTAGACCTGGCTTTTCAGCGGGTTTATCCACAGACTTTCTGCTTTTTGGCCTTCTGTTTCTGACCCTGTTTTTGTTGGCTTTAGAACTCTTGGCAATTTACCACTGCTATTCATAACTAAAGTGCATATGCTCTCCAGGTAAATTGTGGTTATGGAATGGTGTTTCCGTGTTTGGCTTATTTGTTTTGCTGGTAAGCCCCTAGTAGAGGGTTTGCAGCACTGACTGTGCCAACTACTCAAGCAGCCCTTCAAACGGTTCTCAGACCTGCCACTGCAGTGTCTGCACATAGTTTGTAATTGCCATAGTGACCTGGCAAGTGCACCCACTTGCCAGGCACTAATCTTCCCTTCTCTTACATGTAAGTCACCCCTAAGGTAGGCCTAAGGTACCCCTGTGGGCAGGGTGCCTCTCATATTAGGTGGGACTGGTGTGTGTGACATATCCTGGTAGTGTATTTCGTTTCTCACTATGAAAAACTATCAGTCCCATAGGATAGAATGGGAGTTTACTTATACCATCTTATAAGTGTATCCTCCCATTGGGACAAAATAGGGAATGGGGTTTACTATGCCTGAACTTAGAATATAAAAATGCATCTTTTAGTAAAGATAATTTTTATGTTCTATGTTTGAAAATACCACTCTGGCTTTGGAGTGACAGGGGCTAGGGATGTGCATTCTCTTCAGACAGCCACTGGGGGTTGCGGTGCGTCCTTTCTTTCCTGGATGAGTCAGGGCTGGGCTGAATAAACCTGGGCTGCATTTAGAGTAGTGGGAGGAGATTTCCTTGCACCTGAATGGGCCTTGTCTGCCTTGGACAATGATGTCTCCACTTCCTGCCAGGAATCCGGGCCTGGGAGGATAGAACTGGTTTTGGCTGGGCACAGACACTCTCTGCCCAAGAGAACAAAGAGAAAATGAGTATAAATATTGGGGTCCAAACCCCAGTACTTTAAAACTTACTGGAATCTACAAACCTGCCAAGAAAAGGAGCTGGAAGAACTGCCAGAAGGAGTACTGCCTTTTTGCTGTCTTGTTGCTTTGCTGGGTTGGCCTGCAGTTGCTGCTTTTGCCTTGGGCAGTGAAAGGACTGTACTGAACATTCCCACTTTTTTGATGAGTATCTCCAAGGGCTTGAAGTAGAGCTTTCCTCCTGTTATGAAGTCTCAGGGACCGCAAAGATTTAACCGACCTCTGGGTTCTGTCTCTGGAACCGTGGTCTCAGTCGTCAAAGATGGGAGAAAGCAAGAAACTCCGTCACCGACTCCGTCGCTGGCTCCGTGTCCTGAAGGCACCGCAAAGGGCACTGCTGCATCTCGCACCGCAACCCTGGTCTCACTGACGGCGAACCGCTGCTTGCACCGTGACCTGTGGGCACCGCACTCCGCACCGCCTTGCTTCACTTCACCACCCTAGTCTCACTGGCGTCGTCGCTGCTCGCTGACTTCAACACCTGTGACCGCACCGTGGCTTGGGTGCACCGCTTGTAATCTCACTACGCACCACCATGTCCCACACCACAGTCTGGACTGACCGACGCCAGCTCCCTGCAACTGGCAATGTCACCTGCACTGTGATCTGTCAATACAAACAACAAGCATCACCTTAACTGTGCACTGCAGCCCTGGTCTCACAAATGCCGCTGGATGACCGCCACAGAGCCGCTGCCTGCACAAAGACTTGAGGGCATAGCATGCCGTGCTTCACACTGCAACTGCGATGGTTGCCACGACCAGCCCGCACCAATGTGATCAGCCGCAACAAAAAAGTTAGTTTGCGAGTCTGCCTACACCCCTACCAACAAGGTCAGACGTTACTGTTGGATTCTGTTGTTTTTAGCACTGCTCTAGCACCGGAAGGAGCTACCGACTTCAAGGAATTGCATTTTTTCCAAGTTTTTCTTGCAAAGTGTCTATTTTTAAGAGTGGATGTTGGAGTTTTTATTGTTTTTGTCTTGTTTTGAATATATAAAGTATTGGGTATTTTTCTAAACTGGTGAGGTGTGCTTTTCTAGTGTTTTCACGTTATTACTGTTGGTTAGGTGCAAATGCTTTACATAGTGCCTCTGAGATACGCCTGACTGCTCGTGCCACGCATCCAAGGGGGTGAGCATGGGTTATTTTAGGAGTTAGGATTGTATCCCCCTTAACCTGACTAGAAGGAAGGGTCCATACTT
Organism: Lissotriton helveticus; assembly: GCF_964261635.1. Lineage (NCBI taxonomy): Eukaryota > Metazoa > Chordata > Amphibia > Caudata > Salamandridae > Lissotriton > Lissotriton helveticus. The sequence continues at coordinate 643,550,508 of NC_136068.1, forward strand.
GGACAAAGATACAAACCATTGCCAACTAGAGACCCCCATTTCTAACAATGACACAAAGGTCTACTATCGCAAGAGGTTTCAAGCTAGTGCCCAAAATCCCACTACCCAGGTTTCCAAAGGATTTGCCTGCATCAGCAAATCCACTTCCAATCTATTTCCAAGCATCTGTTGCTTCCAACTCCTTAAAATCTTTCTTTGGGTCAGTTATGCGTTTAATATATTTTCTCAACTCCTTACTGTTGTCAGGGATGCAAGTGCAGCATTGCTTGACCTTTTAACATCTGACAGGCTCCATCCTCCTTTGCATGAAGGATGCCTAATGCAAGTCTGTTCTTCAAAACCATGGCTCTAATAGCTACCACTTCACTATCTACAAGTAATAAAGCTCCTTCAGTACTGGTGAGTAACTTGTCAACTACAGTAGACAGCTTTCTAATCTTCAAATAATTCAGTATCACCCATCCAGATGGGATTTTTGCACTAAAATTATCTCCTGCCGTTTCACCTGTACAAGCTCCTCTTTTTGATCTAGACTTCCGTTTCCACACAGGATCATTGAAATGGTCTGCATGATAAATCTGTGGAAAGACTGCACCTAAATAGCACCCACCATACAACTGTTGGGGCAATACGAAATAAGCACACTTTTCACAAATGAAATCAGCTCCAGGAATCACAGGATCGTTTCCATCCAAAAATAATTTGCACTTTGATGTACGGTCGGTCACATTCACTTTCCCCCACAAATAGAGTGTCAAGTTCATTCTTGTCATTCTGCACCCACAATTTACCTTTATGTTGCCAAACTAAAGCTAATGCTGCTTGATTTCCATCTTGGCTAAGTTTGTTGCATTGACTGTTACCTCTCTCTTTCTATCTTCTCCTAGGTTTTACATTTCTTCTCAACATCTGTCAATATGCAGGCTAAATTATATCTATGAGCAAAGGCAATACCTAATTAGGTTGGGCGGATTTTGCGGATCCACGATTCACGGATTTGCGTATTCACGGATCGTGGATCCGCAAAATCCGCGTATTTGCGGATTAACGGATTTGCGGATTTGGGGCAGGGCTTCCATGCGAGTGCCCATGCCTCTTGTGTGTATAAAAGGTCAGAGACCGATCAGAGCAGCGGATGAAGATACAGAAGCTCCTGGCCACAGGAACAGCACGAGGATTGCGCTCGTGAAAGTCAAGGATGCAAAGGCCTCTGTCCAGCATCACAGCTGATTAGCGATGGTATATTTGGGAAGAGGGCACAGCTGCCCAGCCTTGACACCGCTCACGATTGTTTTTTGGGCCGATGAATGAGTCACTGAATTTAAGCTTCAACTAGGGCACATGCTTAAATGATATCTGTAAGTGCTTCCGGTTGAGGTTTAATTTTTGCGCCAGGACCATCGTGCCAGAATGAACCCTGCCCTTCATATTTATTCAAGAAGACGCAACCGTTTTGTGCCATACCTCGTTGGGTAAATGTATAGTGCTTTCACTACACTACAGCTGCCTAAAGTGCCAGAGAGTTGTCTACAGCGACCAGGTGTGTGTTACTATGCAATCGCGCCGAAGGGCGCAGGGGTCCCTTGAGTGAGCTATAAAAGCTCCTGGCCACAGGAACAGCACGAGGATTGCGCTCGTGAAAGTCAAGGATGCAAAGGCCTCTGTCCAGCATCACAGCTGATTAGCGATGGTATATTTGGGAAGAGGGCACAGCTGCCCAGCCTTGACAACGCTCACGATTGTTTTTTGGGCCGATGAATGAGTCACTGAATTTAAGCTTCAACTAGGCCACATGCTTAAATGATATCTGTAAGTGCTTCCGGTTGAGGTTTAATTTTTGTGCCAGGACCATCGTGCCAGAATGAACCCTGCCCTTCATATTTATTCAAGAAGACGCAACCGTTTTGTGCCATACCTCGTTGGGTAAATGTATAGTGCTTTCACTACACTACAGCTGCCTAAAGTGCCAGAGAGTTGTCTACAGCGACCAGGTGTGTGTTACTATGCAATCGCGCCGAAGGACGCAGGGGTCCCTTGAGTGAGCTATAAAATCTCCTGGACACAGGAACAGCACGAGGATTGCGCTCGTGAAAGTCAAGGATGCAAAGGCCTCTGTCCAGCATCACAGCCGATTTTTGATGGTATATTTGGGAAGAGGGCACAGCTGCCTGGCCTGTTAACTATTTTATGATGGCGCCGGCAAGCTGCCAGCGCCATCCTAAAATAGTTACTAAATTAGCTTCAACAGGAAGCTCGAATAGATAAAATAAATCAGATGCACGAGCGCCTGCTTTATTTTATCTATCGTAAAATTGTTACAACAACAGGCCAGCAAGGCTTGAACTTTTGCCCTCGGAATCCGCCGGTCGCGGATTTGCGAATTCGCAGTAAATTCGCGAGAGTTCGCGGATCGCGGATTTACAAAAAATTCGCAAAATCCGTGAGCGTAACGGATTTTGCGCTCATGCTTAAAATACTTTTTAGCTGTGTCAGTGGCTCAGGCATAAGAATGTCTATTCAAATGTTTAAACAAAGGAACTTCTGAGAGGACCAAGTCATAATTTGAAAAATATTGAAAATGACCCTTTCCATAAAACAGCCTCAACAGAAAACTGTAAGTTACACCATACGTTAAAGGTAGGTGGTGATAAGTGATATCTTCTGGAACTGATGTGGGTAACAGCATGCAAACATAACAGTCCCTCCCATTCATAGTGTCAACATATTCCTAAAGCAATTTTGTGTAGCGTTTAAAGAGTAAACTCCTCTAGATAAATCTGCATGTAGCTCTTTGTCATCAAGCGAATACAACTTGTCAGAAGGTGTTAACCTTGGGCTTATTCTCAATCAATCAATCAATCACTGCATTTATATAGCGCGCTACTCACCCGGGAGGGTCTCAAGGCGCTGGGGGAAGGGGTGTGTTACTGCTCGAACAGCCAGGTCTTGAGTTGCTTCCTGAAGGAGAGATGGTCTTGGGTGCGTCGAAGGTGAGTGGGGAGGGAGTTCCAAGTCTTGGCTTCCAGGTAGGAGAAGGATCTTCCTCCGGTGGTGGTTCTGCGGATGCGAGGTACGGTGGCGAGTGCGTGGCTGGTAGATCGTAGCTGGCGCGTGGGCGTGTAGAAGGTCATTCGGTCGTTGAGGTACTTGGGTCCCAGGTCGTGTAGGGCCTTGTGTGCGTGGGTGAGGAGTCTGAACGTGATTCTCTTGCTGACGGGGAGCCAGTGCAGTTCTCTCAGGTGTCCGGTGATGTGGCTGTGTCGGGGGATGTCCAGGATGAGTCGTGCGGAGGCGTTCTGGATTCGTTGGAGCCTTCTCTGGAGTTTGGCTGTAGTTCCGGCGTAGAGGGCGTTCCCGTAGTCCAGTCGGCTGGTGACGAGTGCCTGGGTGACGGTCTTCCTGGTTTCAGTGGGGATCCATCTGAAGATCTTACGGAGCATGCGCAGGGTGTTGAAGCACGACGAGGAGACGGCGTTGACTTGTCTGGTCATGAGAGGGAGGAGTCCAGGATGAAGCCCAGGTTGCGTGCGTGGTCTGTAGGTTTGGGGGCGGTGCCCAGGGCCGGGGGCCACCAGGAGTCGTCCCAGGCGGAGGGTGATGATCCCAGGATGAGGACTTCCGTCTTGTCTGAGTTCAGTTTGAGACGGCTGTTTCTCATACAGTCGGCGACGTCATTCATTCCTTCGTGTAGGTTGGCTCTGGCGGTGGTGGGATCGTTGGTGAGGGAGAGGATCAGCTGGGTGTCGTTGGCGTAGGAGATGATGTTGAGGTTGTGTTGGTGTGCGATGGCTGCGAGGGGGCTCATGTAGACGTTGAAGAGGGTCGGGCTGAGAGAGGATCCTTGTGGTACGCCGCAGATGACTTCGGTGGCCTCGGATCTGAACGGAGGGAGGCGGACTCTCTGGGTTCTTCCGGTGAGGACCGAGATGATCCATTCCAGTGCTTTCTCTCGGATTCCGATGTTGCTGAGGCGCTTCACTAGGGTTCGGTGGCAGACGGTGTCGAACGCTGCGGAGAGGTCCAGGAGGATGAGGGCTGCTGTTTCCCCGTTGTCGATCAGGGTTCTGATGTCGTCAGTGGCTGCGATCAGGGCGGTCTCGGTGCTGTGGTTGGCCCGAAATCCGGACTGCGAGTGGTCGAGGGATCCGTTCGTCTCGAGGAAGGCGGCAAGCTGTCTGTTGACGGTCTTCTCGATGACTTTGGCCGGGAAAGGAAGGAGCGAGATGGGACGGTAGTTCTTGAGGTCGGTGGGGTCCGCTGTTGGTTTCTCCAGGAGGGCGGTCAGCTCGGCGTGCTTCCAGCTCTCCGGGAAGGTGGCGGTGTGGAAGGAGGCGTGGATGGTGTCTCGGAGATGGGGTGCGATGGTGGCGGCGGCTTTGTTGAAGACGTGGTGTGGGCAGGGGTCGGTTGGTGATCCGGAGTGGATGGAGTTCATCGTGCGGGTGGTGTCTTCGGTGCTGATCGGGGTCCAGTTGCAGAGGGTGGTGGTGGCGGGCGTTGGTTCGGTGGTAGGGTGCGTGGTCTGTGGGTCGAAGCTGTTGTGTATGTCGGCGATCTTGCGGTGGAAGAACGAGGCGAGGGAGTTGCAGAGGTCTTGCGTGGGAGTGATGTCGCTGGTTCCGGCGCTGGGGTTGGAGATCTCTTTGACGATGCTGAAGAGTTCTTTGCTGTCGTGGGCGTTGTTGTCCAGTCGTTCTTTGAGTGCCGTCTTCTTGGTGGCGCGGATCAGTTGATGGTGTTTCTGGGTGGCGTGCTTGAGGGCAGTCCAGTTGTCTGTGGTGCAGTTGAGCCGCCAGGCTTTCTTGAGGTTGCGGCAGTTCTTCTTGGATTCCTTGAGTTCGTCGGTGAACCAGGGGGTTTTCTTGCTGCTTGGTCCGCTGGGAGGTTTCTTGAGTGGTGCGAGGTCATCGCCGCAGGCGGTCAGCCACTTGTTGACGTTGCTGGCTGCTACGTTGGGGTCCGTTGTGCTGGTGGGAGTGTTCTGGTTGAGGGAGGTGGTGAGTTGCTCGGCGGTGATCTTGTTCCAGCTGCGGCGGGGGACCCGTTGCGGATGGAGGTGGGTCGTAGTTCTACTGAAGCTGAAGTGGATGCAGCTGTGGTCTGTCCAGTGGAGTCCGGTGGCGTGGCTGAAGGAGACGTGCTTGCTGGATGTGAAGACCGGGTCCAGCGTGTGTCCGGCGTAGTGGGTGGGGGTGTCCACCAGTTGCTTGTGTCCGAGGTTGGCGAGGTTGTCCAGCAGGGCAGTGGTGTTTCTGTCGTTGTTGTTCTCCAGGTGGAAGTTGAGGTCCCCTAGGAGGATGTAGTCGGCGGAGGGAAGGGCGTGCGGGCTGATGAAGTCTGCGATGTCTTCGCTGAACTGCATGCGTGGTCCCGGTGGTCTGTAGATGAGGGTGCCTCGGAGGGTGGTTTTGGGGTCGTTGTGTATCTGGAAGTGCAGGTGCTCGGCGGCGGGGAAGGTTTTGTCGGAGTTAGTCGAGATGCGGATGGTGTTCTTGTGTACGATGGCGATGCCTCCTCCGCACTGGTTGACGCGGTCCTTCCGGGTGATCTTGTAGCCGTCCGGGAGGGCTGTGGCGATGTCGGGCGTTGAGGAGGCGTTCCTCCAGGTTTCGGTGAGGAAGGCGACGTCCGGTGCAGTTGTGTCGAGCAGGTCCCAGAGTTCCACGGCGTGTCTGTGGACGGATCGGGTGTTCAGCAGGATGCACTTCAAGTGGTTGCTGTTAGTGTTGGAGTCTGCGGGGGCGGTGCAGGTCCAGTGGCAGGTAAAGCGGCAGGCTTTGCAGGCAAAGGGTCTGTTGGTACGTCTCGGGGTGGCTCGGTATCAGGCAGGGTTCCGGCCGGTATTGAATGCGTTGGGAGTGGCGGCGTCGTAGGTCTGTCGTGGAGTCTTGCATCGGCGGTGGGGACCAGGGGGTCTGGCGCTGGGCGCGGACCAGGCGCAGACGGGCTTACCTTTGGCGCACCTTCGGCGCTCATTCGGTGCTCCCACTGCGCGCGTCCGCTGCGCGGTCGTTCTGGGGGCGTCATAAGAAGGGAGCCGGGAGGGAGGGTCCGCTGGGAGGCGGGAGCGTGGGAGCCTATTGGCTGGCAGGGGGGCGGGGCCGCGGCAGGCAGCGGCGGGAAAAAAACGAGTGCGGGCTGGCCGGCGGCCCTGCGGCGGCAGGGGCGCTTGTGGGAGAGGCAGTCGGTGCAGGCAGCAGGAGGCAGGTAAGGCTCAGGAGCAGGAGGCACAAGGAGCGTGGGGGCGACCAGGCCGATGAGGGCGCACTGAACTAGATGTAGGAGGATATAGTCCTATAAGCAAAATAATTTGTACTACAACTACTACTACTAATATGCCTACCCCTATGTACCTATGTATGTATCTACAGTTGTTAGGGTTAGTTTTCATTACTTCTAAAAAAATCAGACCATGGGGTAGAACGTAGCAGCAGCAGAATGTTCTCTGTTGGTTTCCACCTGTGCAAATTGCAAAATGAAGTTCATGCAATAAATGCAATTTCTTTCTTTATGTACAAGGTCTTAATGAGTCTTCCTTAGCCCTACTCTGTGTTCTTCTAAATTAAATTCTTACGCCCCTTCAGGAGAGTTGGGCCTAGGTACTCTTCTTGCTTCTCCTACAAACCCATATAAATGCCTCTGATAAATGCACAGGTCAAATTCGCTGATAATCACATCCAGATTAAAATGCCTCAGTCTGATTGATGGTAAAGCAATCTCAAATTGCAGTTTGAACAAAATGTTCAGTTCAAGGATCTCAAGTTATCCCAAAATTCCCAGAACTTTCTCTCTCTGTCATTGGCAGCAAAGCATGTTGATTCAGGGGACAAGTACCTCCTACAGGTCACTCTAAATATTTTTGAGTTCCCGAGTGCAAGTCCTTCACCTTCTCTGTCACTCAAATCAGAATCCTCAGTATCCTCTGGAATTGTTTGGTGCCCACATTCATTTGGCGGATCCAGTCTCTCTCTCTCTCTTGCCTTTACAGCCAACATTCTCCAGCTGCCAATTGGGTCTATACAGCACTAGGCCCTTTGTCAGGGTCTGGATCTGGAACCACCACAGGACAAGAATCTCCTGTTCCAGCTCCAGCCGTCGACTCTATAAGAACCCCCTTCAGGCCGAACAAGTGCTGCTTCAGACTCTTGCTGTTTCCCCACAGCTTGACTAACCTGCTCTTATAGTCTTTCAACCACTACTGGAGCTTCTGGGAGAGGTGCAGTTACATCATCATGGTGACATGGAGCTCTGCGAGTATTGACAGCATACAGCCAGTCGGGGAGATAATTGCTCTTCACTGCAGTTGTGGGGACTAGGATTACCTGGTAAGGGCCACACCAGTGGGGCTACAGTCAACTCTTCCTCATATGCTTTTTCACCAAAGCCCAGTCTTCAGGACTAAGGCCATGGCACTGTTCCCGATGAGGCGAGCTGTGGCTGCTTCAACCTGATGAGACACAGAAGGCACTGTGTCAGCCATTCCTTTGCAGAAATCAAGAATCATGTCATCTGTAATGTTCACAAGCACATTCACAGGTACAGCTGGCAGTTTCATTGCTCTGCCCATGATATTTTCATGAGGGAACTATCCTGTTCACTGATCAGGAATGGTGCGAAGACTCATCAACACAAGAGGCAAGCATCAGGCCACTTCGAAGACATGGAAACACTCTTTTGCCAGTCTGGATTTCAGTGAGTTATTATTCTGTTCCACCAGACTTGAAGCCTCAGGCCGATAACTACAATGCAATCTTTGTTCCACTTGTAATGCTGCACACAACATTCTTAGGATCTCGTTATTGAAGTGTATCCCTCGATCTGACTCTAGAGAAGTTGGAAATACGAAATGTGTTATTAACTCCCTCAATAACAACTCAGCTACTGTGAAAATATCATTTCTCCTGGTCAGGTAAGCTTCAAAGCATCGTGAGTAGAAACACACAATCACCAGGGCATGCCTCATCCCATTACACACGGCCATCTCAATAAAGTCTAACTGCGTTCTGTTGAATGGACCATCTGATCTTCCTATGTGGTTCAATGTTACTACGGTTCTATTCCCTACATTCATTTGACACACAACGCATCTTAAACCAAATTACCTGAACAAGCAGACCATGGAATCCCTCCCGACATTAGCAGGATCATGATAATGCCTGTTGATAGGTGGCAAAAGACTATTTGGCAACACAGGTCTTTAATTTCCTGAAACCAAAAATGTCATCATCTCTCTTGACACAACCTGCTCTGACACAACTTTGCTTTTCAGCATATGACACCTCGTCCTGAAACCTCTTTACCTCCTCCCATCTATCAGCAGTTGTTAACAAAAGGTTGTAATTGGAAATGATTTGCACAGTACTTCATCAGCATCCCTGCTGCCCACTGTCACATAATCACCTCAACTGCGGTGTGCAGAACATTTCATGACTGCAACTTGGGCAAGAATCTGCAATGCATCAAGAAGTTGTCTCACATGTTCACCATTTCAGATGGAGGAGCCTGAAGAAGTCATAAACCCCCTTTGGGGCTATAACTGTCCGAAGTCATGCAAGACACAAAAGAAATACTGACTATAGGTGAAAACTGACACCTTCAGCTGGTCTGAAACGCAGCAAGCTCTAGTAAGAGCAATCAATTCAGCCACTTGTGCTGAGAATACTCCATGAAGCCAGGAAGCTTCAACTACTCCATAAACTATAAAAAACTGCTTAATTCGCCTTCACATTTCCTTCATGATTTTGCAATCACAAGCCATCACAAACAGTGCATAATTAATTCAGGTAGTGGTTTGTCTTGTATATCTGGTCTTGGCTTAGTGCAGAGTTCACTGACATTGAGACAGTCATGCTCCCCTGCACCATCATCATTGTCATTCTCCGGAAGGGGCAACAAGGTAGAAGGATTTTAAAAAGCACAGCACTTCAATCTAACATTCTCGGCTGCAAGGATGATTTGTTCATACTTAGTGAGGCGACTGTTGGTCAAGAGCTGTGTTTAAGTTCTAGTTAATATTTCAACAGAGTGGAGAACAAAGAGAGTCAATGGATGACCCATCACAATGCTTTCACACCTCTCTAAACTGATACTGGTCGCTGCCACAGATTTGAGACATCTAGGCAGCGCTGCAGCTATTGTGTAAAGAGTAGCAGAAAAATATGCAGCAGGTCTGCAGGAACCTCCATGCAATTGTGTACGCACTGAGAGAGTGCAGCCAGCCCTCTCACTGCAAAAAAGAGCAAACACTTTATTGTAATCGGGCATTCCAAGTGCTGGGCCAGGACAGAGACTTTCTCTCAGCTATAGGAAGGCAACCAAGCAATCATTATCCCAGAGTACCTGATCAAATACATCCTTGTGTGTCAGCCTCTGTAAAGGCTTGTCACTAGGGAAAAGTGAGGGATCTACTGACGGCAGTAGCCACCATTCCCAAACATCCCAATACCTGTCTATGTTTTTGAGGGGAGTGATTCATTTATGTAGCCGCCAAGATTCTTTCCTGCGATACCTTCCTTGCTCCTTTTTTAATATGATGTCCAAGATATAAAACTTCATTCTGACAATACAGTAGCTTTCTCAGGGACATTTTATATCCATTCTAAGCCACGTGATTCAACAGAGCAATGATGTCTATAAATATTTGGGACCCGCAGTGATAGACTAGACTAAAGTCCTCCAAATTGTCCAGTAGACTGTGATGGATCTCTTCAGCTATTCAATGCCTTCTCATTTGGTGATGTCTTTTTGGCTGTACAGTACTAGTGATGGACAACCCTCGTAGTAGATATGTCCTATGTGACTGTCAGAATTACAAGTTGCTGCTACCTGCTGAGTATTATAGTCTTCGTATGTCTGTTGGCCATAAATGTTAAATATGAAATTACATACCTATATAATGCCTCGGCAGAGCATAGTTCATCCCTCTTTGCTTACTTACATATGAAAAGCAGTGTGTAGGTCGGGTTCTTCCCAATCTGTTGGTTGTAAGCTAAAGATTGTGCTTCAGTGTGCGACTGTCTTTCCAAGTTCTGTTGCTCAGACATGAGGTAGGGTAGTTATCTTGAAAAAAAAACATGCTTTCAACTGTCTTCTGCAGTGTATATGCTCCTGGATGCTGCCAATCCTGGCTGTTAGTGAGTTCCAGCTTGATAACTTATACTGAGAAAGCAGTGCCTCCTGTGAATTTCTTTTGGTAAGGTAGTATGATAAGTGGTGCAGATTCAGAGCAGAGTGTTCTGTTTTGTTTGTACTGCTTGAATAAAAATTGAAGTTATAGCGTCCTTTTCCTTGGGAGGTACTGTGGACAATGCAGAGAGCCCTGAACATTGCCCTTCCAGCTATAGTTAGCCAGTGGAGCGATTGCAGGACAGGAGTTATGCATTATTTTGAGTGGAGGCAGAGAAGAAGCCATGCTGCTGCATTCTGGATGAGTTGTATTATATGTATGATGAATGCGGGAGTGCCAAAGTATAGGCTGTTTTCATAGTCAAGTTTGGAGTTAGTAGTGTGAAGATGGTTTGCACTATATGTTGGTATGCAAGGTATGGGAAGATGTGACGTAGTGTTTTCATTGTGTAGAAAACACTCTTTTTGAATTGTTAAAATGTGATATTAAGAATTTGTTTGAATCCATGGTTATACCTAGTCATTTAATGTCTTTTGATGTTGTTGTATGAGCCTCTAGTTCCCTAGGCCATATGGTGGTAGGTTAGTATTTTTGACAATGTCTGCAGGTGTAATCTCTGTCTTTGTGTTATTGAGCTGTGGATGGTTATTCATCATCCATGTGTTTATGGCACAATGTGTCAAATTCTACTCACGTTTCTGCAGGAACACCATGCAAATGATGAAAAGATCCCCAACTTCTCCTGGTCACCTATTGGACCCAACTAAGTCAAAGTACCAACAGTAACCCGGGGAAGAAGGGAAGGTCAAGGAAGGAAAACAAAATATCCCACGTCGCACCCCACTCTTGGACAGGACCAGTCAGCCAAGATATATCTCTGTCAACAAAAGGAGAGAAAAAAGGTAAGTACACAGGTGAATACTGCTCCTAAAGTCTAAGCATTTATATGCATGATTCCAAACTGCCTGAATAATTCCCTTCTTCTGTGAACTCTGGTAACTGGTGTGAGTGAAGGGGTGTATACATCTAAAACGGGTAAAAGGAAGAGTATGAAATAAAGAGTTCGGAATTATAGGCAATGAACAGAAAACATATAAGGCAGACCACACTGAAACCCAGCTAAGGTATGCTCTATAGTACACTGTATGAAATCCACCTTGACTTCGGGCAGACCTAATTGGAATTTCTTTACTTTCAGAAATACTCTTGCTCTAAACAGATGCTGGAAAACCAGATCTCTAAAGACACAGTCTGCATCAGGTAAGTTTTGTAGCAGATTAAAAGGATAATGTCAATTCAGCACTAAAAGAGATGTTACCGTAGGAACGTAATGCAGCTTTTCCATGTTTCTTATTCTCTCTTTGCAGGAAATGGAAAAGTCATCACCAGGAGTTGTGGATCACTGCCGGTGTCTTGACAAATGCAGGAGATTTGCCTGGAACGCATGGAAGGGGAACTGGAGGCCCGAGAACGATGACTCATCTAGGAAGGAAACAGGATTCAGGACAACCAACACTGGAGCGAAGGAACGACAGCCCGGTAGTAAAGGAAAGGGATCCAGAAGCGGATTCTCTAACCCTTAGCTGGACCGTGAAGCATCTCCGCTCAGGATTAGAGAGGTTTCCAACTCGCCTGCAGGTACCCGCGCATGCATGTAATCGTTTACCCGCCATATTACTAGTTGGTTGGTGGGGGGGCGTGTGCCCAGCAAGTATGACACAGAGGCAGTCATCAAGTTCTGGCTTGAAGTGCTCTCCTGGGCTATTTTAAAATATACTTGGCCGTCAATTTCATGGCTGTATCAGATGATGTTGACTGATTTAATCAGATTTGGTAAGGCGTTCAGGCAGATGTTAATAATAGAGGGGATATGATGGGTCCATGAAGGACGCTACATTGTTGTGCGTGAGAAGTTAAGGTGAAAGGTGGTACGTAAATTATACTTTGTCTGTCTGTGAGATAAGCAATTCATTCTAGAGCATTGTCATGGGCTTCGAGACTGTGGAGTCTTTGTAGTAGCATGTGATGGTAAACAGAGTCAAATGCAGCTGATTATTTTCCGTGAGGTTTAGATGATCCCAGATGGATATGATGGCTGAGTCTGTGCCTCTGCCTGGTCTAAAGCCGGACTGCTGGTCTGACATTAACTCATTATGTTCTGTACAGTTTGAGAGTTGAAAAAACGCTGTTCTTACAAACTTTTTGCCCAAGAATGGTTGAGTTGATATGGATCTGTAGTTTGCTGTGTCAGATGAGTTGAAGTTTTTCTTTTTGAGGAGAGGTCCGTCTAATATAGTAGGTTTTCCGCTTGGTTGGGAATTAACCTAGTTCCAGAGATGTGTTGATTAGGCATCTGCGCGTCTCCCCTGGAAAGGTTGGGCAAAGTATATCTTTAATGCTCGCAGCAGTTTTCTGGGACTTTGGTGATTTGTGCTCTGTTTCTGACAGGACTGCGAGGACCAGCAGCCCCGTCATTGCCTCCAGCTGGGTTCTCTTCCCGCTCTCTACTTGCCACCGCATATACTGCTTGCGGCCCCCGCTTCGTGGGTCCCGCTCGCAGCAGTTTTCCAGGACTTTGGTGATTTGTGCTCTGTTTCTGATGGGACTGCGAGGACCAGCAGCCCCATCATTGCCTCCAGCTGGGTTCTCTTCCCGCCCTCTACTTGCCACCGCATATAGTCGCGGCCCCCGCTTCGCGGGAGCCGCTCGCAGCAGTTTTCCGGGACGTTGGTGATTTGTGCTCTGTTTCTGACAGGACTGCGAGGACCAGCAGCCCCGTCATTGCCTCCAGCTGGGTTCTCTTCCCGCCCTCTATTTGCCGGTATTTAATCATCCACACCTACAGCATCACGGGAGCCCGGGCCAAGGGCGGGCCCGGTTAAGCCGTTGTAGACCGGGCAACCTCTCGAACATCTCCCCTCACCCACACCGAGACCAATTCGGTACGCCGTAAGTACCTGCTTGTATTACATCATACTACATCAACCTGCATCAGTGAAATGGCTGGGCGTGAAAGTAGGAGTAAGGCATTGACATCGGGTGGTTATGTTACAGGGACGCTGGACAATTTCATCAGTATTGGATCATGAAATAACCATGATGGAGCGTCGGCTTTCTCAAGATATTGCCTTCGCAAAAGGATCCTCGCTGGGACACCTCGCGAATGCTCGTACACCAGAGCATACAGTTCGAGTCTCTACCACTGAAGGTCCAGTGACTGCATCTAGCACTGACATTATACAGGATTCGAGAACACTATCTCCAACTGGCGAGACCCAGTTATCACCAGTAGCAGAGGCTACCCCATTAATAACCCCTGAAAATAATCTGGTAGTCGGCAGCCCAGAAGGGCCGAACACCCAGCAGCTACCTGGGAGACAAGAAGGGGCCATACCCAAAAGGAAGCGAGGTGCTGTAGTTTCAGGTGGTAGGAAGTCTAAGCTTGCAAAGCACTCTAACAATAGTGATTCTGCTATTCTGGGCCAGGTTCCAGAAGCTCCAAAGGTTCCGGATAGCAGGCCGCCACCACCTTTAATTGCAACCATCCCAGGAGGGGAATACCCACCTTCCATAAGAGCCACAACAGAGAACCTACTCATGCTAAAATTGGGTGCTCTCCTACAGTCATCACTTCAACCACTTGAAAGGAGACTTTCACTGATAGAGCTAAGGTTGTCAAAAATTGAAAAAGCAACATCGGCGACCATGGATTGTTTAAAGACTAATAAGGTGACTTTGGGCCAAGTGCAAGTTAAAAATGGACAGGGGGGATTATTGTCTCAAAATCCTGTATTACCGCCTAATTCGCCCACCATACCTGCGACTAGCCCAATGCGGGAATTACCTGTTGATCCTCCTGATAATGTCTTGACAAAGGTCAATAAGGAGAAGTCTACTGTGGCACATCAATACAAACAGGAAAGTGGTTCAATCAAGATTACTAGAATTGATTTGCTCCCAGAATCAAGCCCGTACGTAGTGGTCTTAGCTGGGGTGCCTGAACAAAGCAATCTCACAGGTCCCTAAAAAATAAAGTCAGAGATTGGTTCAATAAAAATAGACCACTCCCGGCACATATCAGCAGTGAAATTTTAATGGTTCGTAGGGTGTCCTCGGTGGGTCATAGGCCAAAGAATATTAGGGGTGACTGTGTTCTGGTAAATTTTAGGGAATGCTGGACTGTAGCCCTCATATGTGAGTGGATGCAGTATAATCCCGGGACAGTTATACAATCTCTCCCATTGTCATACTTTTATCCACCTGGCCTCCCGTGTCGGAGATTAGACACGGAACCAGATTAGAAGCTACTGGGGCCCAGAGTAGTGGCAAGGGTAAACACGGACAGGTATGCACAACCCTTTGTACCCTTTTACATCAGCACCCAAAATAGATATAGCTGCCTGGATACAGTAGATTGACTGCAGCACAATCATGGTGGCACAACAGGGCTACGGCAGGAGAAAGTAAGGGTGAATCCAGCAAATGAATTGAGAGGAAGTTCTATACTCACTACAGGAGACAAGACTGTAGGTAGCAGTCCAGTAATTATAATGTCCCCAGTGTAACTGATGCAGGTAATACATTGGGCCCTCTTTTGGCTGGAATAAGATCGTCTGAAAGGGGGTTCCAGGGGATTGGTTGGTAGTATTGACTTGGGTTGCAAGCCAGATATACTCAAGATATTGTCATGGAATGTCGCAGGTCTACCCAACAGAATGTCATGTCCTGATTGGGGATCTTTTGTGGATAAAAATGACGTGTGCCTCTTCCAAGAGACCTAGGCCCGAGAAGAACAACTACGTGGGGGCTACGCCTCATTCCACGTCCCGGCCCTATGGGGGGGAGGAAGCCGCCCTTCAGGAGGTCTTAATATTTGGGTTGGCTCCCATCTGGGATGCACGGGTAAGACACTGACTACTTACTCTGAAGATGTTCAATGCGCAGTTCTTGTATGGCCTAATGGTTTCAAGCTCGCCCTCATTCATGTCTATTCTCGCCCTGTTAGCATAGCCAGCGAATCAAGGAATATTGAGGAGTTGTCACACTTTTTGCACACCATCTCGAGCGACACTCATATTCTGGTAGGGGGTGATCTGAATTGCCATTTCGAGCCTTTAGCGTGTATGAAGGATGGCGTTTTATTGGCAGAGCATGACTATTGGTCGATACCAGCGATCCAGGCTCCATCTCCAAGGGCATGGTCTCCTCTGGCCTTACAGCTAATGGCTCTAACTTTAAACCATTCTTTACGGGCATGTAATGGCCGTACGCCTTCGGATATCCCAGCCAAGTGTACATTTAACAAACTTGGACACAAGTCACGTCTTGACTATTTCCTGGCTGAAACAAGGCTATGGCCAAAGGTTATAGACTTGAATGTTATCACAAGAGCCGAGAGTGACCATAACGCTTTAATTGTGGAGCTGGACTCCCTCGGCATTAGTAAAAACAGTACTCCAAGTGCTGGGGATTCTGATGATAGGCTTACATTATCTAATGATAGACGTAGAGTCAGGTGGCACAAAATAATGGAACATCCGGAAGAACTCTGGAACTTATATAGCCGGATAGTTCCTCTGTTTGTAGAGGCTGATGTGCTAAATACTCAATCATTGCCCCCCGATTATTATACAAAGATGCAGGCTCTCCACATGGATCTAGTATCCAACTTGGCGGAGGTATTTAATCCTCGGGTGGCTAAAAAGAATAAAAGGGCTCAAAAATGCACCTGGTATAATGCAGCTTGTAGAAAGGTGTTGGACTTGGCCCTTCTGGCAGGTTCACCCCTAAACTTTTTGCTTTTAATGGTGACCTGGTGATGGTGATTTTTAGTTTCTGCGCACTTTCACTGTGTCCCAGTGGAAAGTGCGTGCACACTCTGAGTGCATGTGGTGAGATAGACCTGCCCTCCCATAGGAATGCATGGGGAATATCTGTGTCCCTGGTAGTTCCTGATGCGTGAGGTGTGCAGGCTCGAGTCTGGTATGTGCGGACTCGTGTGATTGAATGCTGCGCAATGATGCATGCGGCATGTATGTGTCTAGTGTGGAAGTGCCACTTCTAGACAGGGGTGTGGGTGTGCAGTGAGTGTGCTGGCGTGTGATTGGCTGGAGCTGCTGATGTGAGGGAGGGGTGCACCTGGGTCCTGAATAGGGCTGGGCTTTCCCCACACAATGCTGGCTCCGCCCCCTGTGGTGCGTCTAATGACCCTAGCCCTGCCAGTAAATAGAGTGAGGGGCTGAGCACATCAAGAGTGCTCACAAACCAGCTGCGACTGGTTTTTCCCCTCACCCTGAAGCCAGACAAAGGGATTTGATGTATAAAAAGGGGCTGTGTCCCCTTGCAATTTGTTCTTTCCTGATCTTACTTGAGGGGGGCTGCTGCTGCTGCTGGGCGCCAAGAGGAACCGCCACTCAGGGCCACCTTCCTGCCTGGAGGGACCAGTGAGCAGGCCCCTGGGCCCAGCTTTGCCCCCACCCATCTTGCTGCCTTCCCTGGAATAATTACAAAAAGGGGGTGGTGATGGACAGAGTATCTGAGTTAATCAGAACACTCCTACCCAGTCAACAGATCAGGGCTTGATCCATCACCGTTTTTTAGCTCACTGCACCATCCCAGTTCAGAACCTGGCTATATGCAAATTAGTCTGTCCCTGGCCCAGTGCATCATGGGAACAGGGCAGACCAAACTACCAAGCCAATTCTTCACTGGAAAGGAAACAAGCTTCCGGGGACCGGTTTCTGGCATTACAGCCGTCTTCGGCCCGGCTTGCTTGAATCCTGATGGTGCAATGAGCAAGGGACTCATGTCTGAGCATACCCTTCCACACTCATGGTGGCCAAAATAATTACAAAAAGGGGGTGGTGATGGACAGAGTATCTGAGTTAATCAGAACACTCCTACCCAGTCAACAGATCAGGGCTTGATCCATCACCGTTTTTTAGCTCACTGCACCATCCCAGTTCAGAACCTGGCTATATGCAAATTAGTCTGTCCCTGGCCCAGTGCATCATGGGAACAGGGCAGACCAAACTATCAAGCCAATTCTTCACTGGAAAGGAAACAAGCTTCCGGGGACCGGTTTCTGGCATTACAGCCGTCTTCGGCCCGGCTTGCTTGAATCCTGATGGTGCAATGAGCAAGGGACTCATGTCTGAGCATACCCTTCCACACTCATGGTGGCCAAAATAATTACAAAAAGGGGGTGGTGATGGACAGAGTATCTGAGTTAATCAGAACACTCCTACCCAGTCAACAGATCAGGGCTTGATCCATCACCGTTTTTTAGCTCACTGCACCATCCCAGTTCAGAACCTGGCTATATGCAAATTAGTCTGTCCCTGGCCCAGTGCATCATGGGAACAGGGCAGACCAAACTACCAAGCCAATTCTTCACTGGAAAGGAAACAAGCTTCCGGGGACCGGTTTCTGGCATTACAGCCGTCTTCGGCCCGGCTTGCTTGAATCCTGATGGTGCAATGAGCAAGGGACTCATGTCTGAGCATACCCTTCCACACTCATGGTGGCCAAAATAATTACAAAAAGGGGGTGGTGATGGACAGAGTATCTGAGTTAATCAGAACACTCCTACCCAGTCAACAGATCAGGGCTTGATCCATCACCGTTTTTTAGCTCACTGCACCATCCCAGTTCAGAACCTGGCTATATGCAAATTAGTCTGTCCCTGGCCCAGTGCATCATGGGAACAGGGCAGACCAAACTACCAAGCCAATTCTTCACTGGAAAGGAAACAAGCTTCCGGGGACCGGTTTCTGGCATTACAGCCGTCTTCGGCCCGGCTTGCTTGAATCCTGATGGTGCAATGAGCAAGGGACTCATGTCTGAGCATACCCTTCCACACCCCTTCCACGGGGGTCCCGGGGGCCTATCTTCATTCCGAGTCCACCAAGGGGACTCCTACGATTTCCGGGGGCATTTGGTCATTTCTAGGCCACGAAGGGCTTTGGGGCACATTTGTTGTTGAGCCCTGAGAGGCTCCAGGCGGCATTATTGTTCCACGAGTTCCCTGAGAAGGACTTCACCGATCCCGGGCACATTTCTCCCGAGTCCCCAGAGGGGGGACTCCAACGCCTGGGCAGCCCACATTGTGTAGAGCCCTGGAGGCTCAAGGGCATTGCTTTGTTTAGAGCCCAAGAGGCTCCTGAGGGCAGTCACTTGTTCAGAGCCTGCGGGGCTCCCACGTGGCCCCATCATTTGATCTCCAGCTGCCCAGCACTTAGTGGACAGCAGCTATGTTTAGGCCCCCCTGACTTTGGGACACAGGGCGTCCTAGCCCCAACAAGGCCAGTTGGCCTAGGGACTGCCACAGGTGGTGGCTTATGTGAGTTTTGCGCAATTGTGTTTTCCTGCACCTCTGAATGTGTTTTGATGCATCATGTGCCTTGTTCTTACACCGCTGAATGTATGTTTATGGATCATGTGTTTTCCTTCCCTACACCTCTGAATGTTGTGTTGCATCGTGTGTAATATATTCATGCTTATACCCCTACAGGTAATGTGATACTTAGGTGGTTGTTGTTGCTAGTACAGGTGGTGCTAGTAAGGTCCTGGTTCCCTGCGTAATATTTTCCTAAGGTGGTGAGGGTTGCGTAGGTGGTACTTAACCTTTACCAGTGATTACTGATTGTGTGCTCTATTTTCTATTTTGTGCTACAGTGATTTATATTCTATGTTCTAAGTGCTAATCATAACAAGTATTATAGTGCTAAAAGTGTTTATTCCTGACAGTGGTCCAGGTGGCCCTGTCTTGTACATATCCCCTGTAAATTCTGCCCGTGCCTGTTGGTACATTGTAAAGTGTGTGCTTTTATCTAATGTGTTTTGGTACAATACACAGGCTATTTTTATATATAACCTTGTGTGGAGTTTCCTTTGTGGTGGGCCTTGGGTGTTGTTGCTGGGTGCGCGCGCAAACACTTAACTAACATTGCCTCCGAGTTTAGCCTTACTGCTCCTTCTACGTTACCAAGGGGGTGAGTAGGGGTTATCTTGGCGTGTAACTCCCTTGCCCTGACGTGGAAGTGGTGGTCTCTGACTGACTTTGGCTCAAGCCCTGGCCAGCCAGGGATCCCATTTCTAACAAATGGCAAAGTCAGAGTAAGTACAGGCTCTAAAGTTAAATATTAACAAACTTGAAATTCAAGCTAGGACAGCACATTATAAACAGTTGATTAAATGTGCAAAGGAAGAGTGGGACCACGATAAGTGGGCTAATTTATCCATCGCTTTAGTAACAAAAGATTCCCGGAAATTTTGGTCTATAGTTAATAATGGCTGTGGTGAACCGGAAGCTGCCATTGAACCAAACATAGCAGCGGAAGTTTGGGAAGACTACTTCCGGGCCTTGTATTCTCCAGAGGATGACACGGAAATCTTAGAAATTATATCGGCACCACCAGCTTTTATCCCACAGTCTGAGGTGGTAGAATTCACCACAGCGGAAGTTTGTAATGCAATCTCCAAACTTGCCATAGGAAAAGCCCCGGGCTTAGACAAACTCCCGGGAGACCTCTTTAGACACGAACCACAGATATGGGGCCCGTATTCCCAAATCCTCTTTAACGTGGTCCTGAGAGGCATGGCGGTTCCCTGTACTTGGCTGGGCGCAGAGATAGTCCCGATATTCAAGAAGGGCTCTCCTCTGCTCCCAGCCAACTACAGGCCCATCAGCCTCATTGACGTCCCGCAGAAGATCTTTGCGCGACTCATCCTAGACCGCCTTCAGGACTGGATAGAGAAGCACGCAATTCTTAGTCCGTACCAAGCAGGGTTTAGTAAGAACACTTCCACCATGGACCAAATTTTTTGTTTGTCACTACTATTTTGGAAAACGGTGAGAATAGAGGGTGGCAGCCTCTATATGGTGTTCGTTGACCTTCGCTCTGCTTTTGATTTAGTCCCCCGGGGGAAACTTTGGTCTGTGCTTCTCGAGTTGGGCATACCGATTCAACTTTTAACCATATTGATGAGGTTACACGAGGCGAACTTCGCCCAAGTCAGATGTGGGAAAAACGATGCATTGTCATCTAGATTTCCCGTTGGCAGGGGGGTAAGGCAGGGGTGCGTACTCGCACCTACCCTGTTCTGCCTCTATGTCAACGGGGTAATTGTGCACCTGAACGGAGTACAGAACAACAATGCTCCAAAGCTGGCGGGCAGCAGGGTCCCTGTGATTATGTTCGCCGACGACACCCTTTTGTTGTCGAAGTCCCCAATGGGGATACAGCGTATATTGGACGGCTTTGAAGAATTCTGTAGAGGTCGGGATCTAGAGATAAATGCTCTTAAAACTAAATTTATGATCTTCAACCCCCCTGCTACTACTCGGCCAAACCCCAGTCTAGGTACAACAAGACTGGAAAGGGTTTCGACTTTTGATTATCTGGGTGTCACCATTAACGAGACCTTGACTTGGGGCCCCCAGCAAATCAAGTCACAACTGAAACTGGCCCAAATTGCAGCAAGAATCCTCAAGCTATCCAATAAGTCCACTATTAAACCTGTTGGTCCACCATTGGAGATGTATAAAACGCAAGCAAGGGGTGCTATTATGTATGGCGGCAAACTATGGGGATATTCATGTAGGGCCGAAATCATTAAGATAGAAAACAAATTTCTAAGGCAGCTGTTAGCATTACCATCTAGCACTCCACTTTTTCCTCTGAGGCTTGATCTGCGGGTGAGACCTATTGATGAGGAGCTAGCGCTCAAACCTCTTAGGTTCTGGCGTAGGCTCTGGGCAATACCGGAGCTGTTAAAATACAAGCTGGAACTTAAAGAAATACTAACTTTTTCTAGGGGAGGGAAAATTCCTTGGTTTATGTTTATAAAGAATGAATGTGTGAGGCTAGGAGTACCTGTCCTATGGTTTGATCCCGAGAGGGGTTGCAAAATGGTTACACGCAAGTCACTTACGAAAACATTCGTTGATAATAAACCTACTGCTGCTTTGTCCAATCCCTATGCTGGTATCTTAACTGATTCTTGTTTAACGATCAAAGACTTTTATTACTTTGAGTATTTCATGGATGACATTTATCCTATTTTAGCAAGGAAACTGTACGTACAGTGGAGATATGGTGTGAGAAGTTGGCCTGGTATATGATGTTCACTATTCTAGTGAGCACCTTGCACCAGTCCAAACAACCCTTATGGTGATGGTTGTAAAGTCAACCTTATAGACCAGCTATACTAGTGGTAGCATGGACAAAAGCAGTCTTAGGCTAAACTCAAGAGGGCATGTGAAGCCAGCTGTTTTACCATATGCAAACCTTTCAATACCAAATGAAAGGACACCACACAGGTTATATATTCAAAATATATATGTATTTCTCTAAATAAATCCCATTAACTCTTTATGAGCACAGGAGCACACGCGTATAACAAGAAACTTAATATAGCATACAAAAGTTGCACAAATATGGATAGGCCCTGGTGGCCCCTAAAACCATATACTAAAATAGTGGTATAAGAACCACGTCACAAACAATGATAAGGCCTAGGGCCTTGGGAATCGCTGGGGCTACCCCGGACTAACAGCAGTTAGGGAGCAGGAGGCCCACAGGATGCGGGTGCAGTGTCTAAATGCACACGCGTGCACCAATAGAAGTCAATGGGTGCGTAAAGTCTTCCGACTGGACTAGAACTTGACCACTTAAAACTAGTACCTTAGGGATGTAAATCTCTACAGGAGCACCGCAGTGCTCGCGTTACCTCACCCACAGGAAGCGGGTGCAAAGGTGTCAAAGTGTGTCGGGTTTAGTCGTGGAGTTCTATGGAGCCATGGAGAAAAGATGCTGCAGGCGACCAGGAGAGAAGAGTCCGTTTGGATCCAAGGGTGGATCAAAGATGTAGAGTACCTGAAAGCAGAGGGGACATAGTCTGGGTCACTAGCCAGTGACCAGGAAAGAACCAGGAAGGAACCAGGCGATGTCGGGTTGCGATCAGGTGATGTTGTGAAGCTTGTCTCCGCTGCCACGTGGACCAGGACGTGTCGACGACAACCAGGTGGTGGACACAGACTGTCCCACAAAGGCTCTCACTGTCTGCAGTGTCGGTTCTCGATTCAGAGTCAACAGGCCTTAGCAAATACAACCCACGCAGGAATCGAAGATGGCTTCTGTATCAGACCAGCAAGGTCTGATGGGCTGCTCCTTTTCAGGGGAGCAAGGGCCAGTCTGGAGCAACCAGACCAGCATTGAAAATTTGAAGGTTCGTTGTAACAGAGGCCACTAGCCAATGGGCAAGTGACCAGACAGACGCATCAAGAAGGAAAATGCAAAAGGGCCCCACGCAGCACTCGGTGAGTGCGGAGAGATGATCTTCAGTGCAAAAGCTGCTCGGGGCTGAGGCTTCTAAATCCCCAATGCACAGCTTCAAGGGTGCCTCAGGAGCTGCACAGAAAGCACTTCACTAGCTTTCCAAGATGGCTGGTCCCACATCTCACGTCGCCTCCACGGGTCTCAGCTTTGCTGTGGCTGTGGATCGGGCTGTTGGATGTCTGGAAGTCCAGTTCTTGTCAGGCTCGGTCATTCGAGCTCCGGCGGGAGCAACGATAAAGCAAACTGTTGAGTGCTTGATGGTGCCTGCTTGCACATGGTGGTCACTCCTTGACCACAAGGGAGATTCTTCAGTCTTCTATGTCAAGTAGGATGTCGAAGGGTCCAAAGTTCCATTTCAAAGTTTCAATCAGGATTATCTAAAGTCTATGGACACAGCTCCTACCTTTATTCCAAATCAAGGGGCTGGATTACCTGTGAGGTCCCTCCTATGGGTGGGACCCAGGAAGGGGGTGGTTACACCCCTTTCCCTTTGTCCAGTTTCGTGCCAGAGCTGGGGCTGGAGTGCCCCAGCACCGGTTTGAACTGGGCTATGCATGGGACACCTTGTGTGCCCCAGGCAGTGTCTGGTTTCATTCAGCCCTCCCTGCCCCAATCCACTATCTCCTGTCTGGGGTGGTGCTAGCACCTCCCTGTGACAGGAATCCTATTGTCCAGGCCTCCCCTGCCGGAGTTTTGGTCAGCAGCAGGAGGCCAGACTTGTGTCTGTGGCAGCAGCATCCATTTTGTGATACTGAGGCTCTGGTTAACTTTAACCGGGATTAAGGTTAGTAACATGTCCTCTCCCTCTAGAAGGGTGGAATGCTACCCCTGTCGCCAGAATTGGCGAGGGGGTAGTATTCCAAAGCGTATGACACCTTACATGAAATGTTTTGATAAAGCCAAACCAAAGATAGTATCTAACCGCGAGGATTATAATGCACTTAAGAGTATATGGTATGGCAGTATCCCAGAACAGCTATAAGGACATGGTTCCGAAAGCTGCAGACAGGCTCAGCTCATGCTAGAGCACCATCTCACATAAAACCAAGCACTCTGCCTCCAGGATTGTTAAGGCCTGCCATAGGAGTGACTTATAGGTGTATATGTGTCCAGATATAGGTTTAGACATAGGTATACTATATCTAAGCAAGGGGTGATTACATGACCTTGCCCCAGCTGAGTGATCAGCCAGTTGTGTCAGTTTGGATGGCCAGCCAGGACTGGCAAAAGATAGGCTGCAGCCCCTGGTAGGCCTTGGATGCACCTATGCCCTGGGTACCTATAGTACACTGTACAGGGGCTCATAAGGTGACCCAATCCCAATTGGTGATGTACCTAAAGTACATGGTTGTGAATTTAGAGAGTGATCAGTAGGGCTGTGGGTCTGATTAGCAGGCCCACAGCCACATTAAGTCAAAAACCAGTGAAGCAAAAAAGCAAAAAATGGGTGAGACCATAGGATAGCAGACCCTATTCTCCTACATACCCCCCCCCAAACGCAGGGACATTAAAATTAACATTGACCAGATAAGTCTTCATGTTCTAAGTGGAAATACCTGGAGAGACCATCTGCATTGCCATGGTCAGTCCCTGGTCTGTGCTCCACTGTAAAGTCCATCCCCTGTAAGGAAATGGACCACCTGAGTAGTTTGGGATTTTCACCCTTCATCTGATTTAGCCACAAGAGGGGCTTATGGTCGGTCTGAATCTTGAAGTGAGTGCCAAACAAGTATGGTCTCAACTTCTTCAGGGCCCAAACCACAGCAAAGGCCTCCCTCTCAATAGCTGACCAACGTTTCTCTCTAGGGGTCAGCCTTCTGCTAATAAAAGCAATGGGCTGGTCTTGACCATCTACATTAAGTTGTGAAAGCACAGCTCCCACCCCCAACTCAGAAGCATCTGTTTGGACAATGAACTCTTTGGAGTAATCAGGACTCTTTAAGATAGGTGCAGAGCACATGGCCTTCTTCAGGTCATCAAATGCCTTTTGACAGCTAACTGTCCACTGAACTTTTTTTGGCATCTTCTTGGATGTCAGATCATTGAGTGGTGTCACAATGGACCCATAATTCTTGACAAATTTTCTATAGTACCCAGACAGGCCCAAAAAAGCTCTGACCTGTGTCTGTGTGGTTGGAGGAGCCCAGTCCTGTATGGTCTGGATCTTACTCGCCAGTGGTTGAACCTGACCCCCACCTACAAGGTCGCCCAGGTACACAACCTTACTCTGCCCTCTCTGGCACTTTGTGGCCTTTATAGTTAGGCCTGCCTTTTGCAGGGCCTCTAAAACCTTCTTCAGGTGGATCAGGTGATCCTCCCAGCTGGAGCTGAAGACAGCAATATCATCAAGATAAGCTGCACAAAAGTCATCCAACCCAGCAAGGACTTGGTTCACCAACCTTTGGAAAGTGGCAGGTGCATTCTTCAAACCAAAGCGATACAAAACCACCCCCTTTTGCACCGCTTCTTCAAACTAAAGGGCATTACCACAAATTGATAATGACCTCCTGGGGTTGAGAAAGCAGTTTTGTCCTTGGATTCCTCAGCTAACCTGATTTGCCAATAGCCAGCTGTCAAATGAAATGTGCTCAGAAATTTGGCAGAAGCCAACCTATCAATGAGCTCATCTGCTCTTGGAATTGGGTGAGCATCTGCCCTAGTGACAGCATTGAGACCTCTATAGTCCACACAGAACCTCATCTCTCTCTTACCATCTTGGGTGTGAGGTTTTGGTACAAGGACTACTGGGCAGGCCCAAGGGCTCTCTGATGGCTCAATTACTCCCAACTCAAGCATGTTCTGCCCCTCAGTCTTTATACAATCCCTGACATGGTCAGGTTGCCTGTAGATTTTACTCTTCACAGGCAGACTGTCACCAGTGTTCACCTCATGGGTGCACCAGTTAGTCTGACTAGGTGTTAGGGAAAACATATGTCTGTAAGCCTGCAGAACTTGTCTGTAGTCCTGTTGCTGCTGGTCAGTGAGGCTGCCAGCTAAGGCCACTCCATCAACCGAACCATCATCAGGGTTCTGAGTCAACAGGTCTGGAAGAGGGTCACTCTCTTCCTCCTGTCCCTCATCTGTAGCCATGTCTGCCCTGTCAACATATGCCTTCAGTCTGTTGACATGGAGCACCCTGTGGGGGCTCCTAGGGGTGCCAAGGTCCACCAAGTAGGTAACCTCTCCCTTTTTCTCAACAATGGTGTGGGGTCCAGACCATTTCTCCTGGAGTGCTGCTGGGGCCACTGGCTCCAACACCCACACCTTCTGTCCTGGCTGGTACTCAGTCAGCCAGCCTTTTGGTCATGCCAAGCTTTCTGGAGTTCTTGGCTGGCCTCAAGGTTTTTGGAAGCCTTCTCCATGTATTCAGCCATCCTGGAGCGGAGACCAAGTACATAGTCCACTATGTCAAGTTTAGGCTTTTTGAGAGGTAACTCCCATCCTTCCCTCACAAGACACAGGGATCCCCTTACAGGGTGCCCAAACAAAAGCTCAAAAGGGCTGTAGCCAACCCCCTTTTGTGGGACCTCTCTGTAAGCAAACAGAAGGCAGGGTAAAAGGATGTCCCATCTTCGCCTAAGCTTTTCAGGTAACCCTTTTATCACCCCTTTGAGGGTCTTGTTGAACCATTTAACAAGCCCATTGCACTGTGGATGGTAGGGTGTAGTGAATTTATAATTAACACCACACTCCTTCCATATAGCAGTCAAATATCCTGACATAAAGTTTGCACCTCTGTCAGAGACAACCTCCTTTGGAAAGCCCACCGTGGAGAAAACTTCAAGTAGGGCCCTTGCCAGAACAGGAGCTGTTGTGGTCCTCAGGGGAATAGCTTCTGGATACCTGGTGGCATGATCCACTACCACCAGTGTAAATCTGTGCCCAGATGCTGTTTGGGGTGCATTGGGCTAACAATGTCTATCCCCACCCTTTCAAAGGGTACCCCCACCACAGGTAGTGGTATGAGGGGGGCCTTTGTTGTGCCACCTGATTTGCCACTGGCTTGGCAGGTAACACAGGAGCGACAAAACTCCTTGGAATCTTCTGACATATGGGGTCAGTGAAAGTGAGGGACAAGCCTGTCCCAAGTCTTGTTCTGGCTTAGATGTCCTGCTAAGGGAATATCATGGGCCAAGTTAAGAAGGAAGCCCCTAAATTGCAGAGGTATAACCAATCTCCTGGAAGCACCAGGCTTGGGGTCTCTAGCCTCTGAATAAAGGAACCCATCAACCCAATACACTTTATGGGTACCTTGAGCATTCCCAGCAGCCTCAGCAGCAGCCTGCTGTCTGAGGGGTTCAAGAGAAGGACAAGTTAACTGAGCCTGCCCCAGATCTGCCCGTGAGGGTCCCCCTGTCACAAGAAACTCAACCTGATCAGGTTCAAGCTCTTCTAGGACAGTTTCCTCTTGGATCACAGAATCATCCTCCTGGGAGGGCTGATCCTCAACCTGGGGCAGGGGGGAAGGGTTGTGTCTGGTATATAGTTTCAAGATCCAGCACAGGTTCAGGTAAGCACTTTTTGGCCTGTGACCTGGTCACAGCAAGGACATGTGCTGAAATTCCTGGCATCTCTGCATGAGTCCTATACTCCACTTCTTACCATACTGAGTTCTCTAGATCATTGCCCAAAAGACATGCAACTGGGGGGTCTGCACTAACCACAACTCTTTTGAGGCCGGTTACCCCTCCCCAGGAGAAATTAACAACTGCCACACTATGTGTAGTAGTGACATTGCTAGCATTGGTCACTAGGTAATTATCACCCAGTACAATCTGTCCAGGGTCCACAAAGTTAGGTGTCACCATAGTGGCACTGGCACATGTGTCCCTGTAAGCTTGAGCCACTTTGTCATTTATTAAAGGTGTCTGTCTGTACTTGCCCAAAGTATTGGGACTCACAGTAGTAGACATAGCCATGTCCACATCACAGATCAGAACAGCCTGAGTGGGAATCCTGACTAGGCCAGAATCCACCTCAGTACCCAGGATTAACCCCACTATAGCCTTGGGTTGGGTACTACCACCGATGACTGTACTAGGGGGTGCAGGTGCCATAGGGGCTGCAGTGGTAGGGGCTGTACCTTTCTTGGTGCACTCACTAAACCAGTGAGAGGCAGTTTTACGATAGTTACACCAAGGTTTCTTTGGACCTTTTTTCTTCTTTTTAGAGTTTTGGGATCCCCCCTCCTTAGAAGTATTTTGGGAGCCTGAAGAAGACTTCTGGTCGTTTTGTTTTTGATCTCCAGCCTTTTTGTCTGCCTTTTTCTGGTCACCACCTTGGTTCTGGGGTCTCTGCTTAACCCTGGTTCTGACCCATTAGTCTGCCTTCTTTCCCAATTCTTGGGGAGAGGTCAGATCTGAGTCAATCAGGTGTTGGTGCAACAACTGGTTCTGACAATTATTAAGGATTTGTTCTCTCATTATTAAATTATACAATCCTGTATAGTCCTTAACTTTACTTCCCAGTAACCAATCTTCCAGAGCCTTAGTGGCACAATCAACAAAGTCAGTCCAGTCCTGAGTCTCTGTCTTCTGGGTATCTCTGAACATTAACCTGTACTGTTCAGTGGTTAAGCCAAACCCATCAATTAGAGCACTCTCAGGGCAGTGTAGTTTTTAGCATCCTCATGACTAACAGTGAGGAGCTTGTCTCTTCCTTTTTCTGAAAAGGAAAACCACAAGACTGCTGCCCACTGACTCTGGGGAACCTGCTGTACCATGCAGGCCCTCTCCAAAGCAGTTATCCACTTGTGGATGTCGTCCCCATCTTTGTAGGGGGGCACAATCTTACTCAGGTTTGATGTATTTATCCTTGGGGATATTGCTGCCACCAGTGGAATCTAATCCACTTAACTTTTGCTCCCTTGCTAAAGCAAGTTTAGCTTGGGCCAGGGCTGTTTCCTCTTTCTCTATCTGAAGTTGGACAGCTCTCATACTAGCCTCATGTTCTCTTCTCTGGGGGGAAGTCATTCCCCTTTGAGAACCCCTTGAGGCATTAGAGAGGAGAGACTCCCTGGAGGGAGATCTTTCCCTTCTATTGCCTGGGAAAAGGCTGCTGTCAGGTCTGGGGAGGTGCATCCCTTCTCCATTCCCATGTAAACTTAGGTTAGCCTGGCTAAGCCTCCTGACTTGGGCCTGGCTATCATCTCCATCTGAATCTTCCTCTACCTCCTCTTCCTCCTCTACTTCTGGGGTTAAGGGGTCATCTTCTGTGGAGCGGACACCATTACCTGAATGATCTGGTGGGCCTGGTTTAGAAGCCTTCTCAAGATCACCTGCCTCTAGGACTTCTATCAGGTGCTGGATGGTAGGGTTGGAACCCTGTTTCAACTTTCTTGAGGTACACAGTGACCTCAGCTCTCGGAAGTTGAGCATCTCATATCTGGAGGGTGCCTTGGGAAGGTCACTTCCACAGGTAGAGAACCAGATGGTTCACATGAGCCAGACATGTCTAGTGAAGTGTGGTGTGTGCACCTACCTACACTGAGTATTTACCTACTAAACCTCCCTAGGAGTTGTAGTCAGGGTGTGCTAGACCCTTTCCTCTACAACAACTAAGTTCAGTAGCACTTAAGTATTTTAAGCTTTGTTATATGTACCTATGGTACCTAATGTGATCTTTCAAATTATATCAAAGATTACAATGGTAAAACAACAGCAAGCTCAAATCCCAACTGTTGCACACCATTGTGAGAAGTTGGCCTGGTATATGATGTTCACTATTCTAGTGAGCACCTTGCACCAGTCCAAACAACCCTTATGGTGATGGTTGTAAAGTCAACCTTATAGAACAGCTATCCTAGTGGTAGCAAGGAGAAAAGCAGTCTTAGGCTAAACTCAAGAGAGCATGTGAAGCCAGCTGTTTTACCATATGCAAACCTTTTAATACCAAATCAAAGGACACCACACAGGTTATATATTCAAAATATATATGTATTTATTTCTAAATAAATCCCCTTAACTCTTTATGAGCACAGGAGCACACGCGTATAACAAGAAACTTAATATAGCATGCATTCAAGTTCTTTGCTTGCGCTGGTGCACTTGTGGCTGCCTACCGCAAATGCAGATACTCTTGTACCATGGTGCAAATGGGCCTGTGAGGAAAGCAAGATTGTTTTTGTGCAGGAGGGAACATCTTCCTGAAGAAATATAATACTGTGAGGCTTGTCCCTCTTTCTACGTGTGCTGCATTCTGCAGCACACTTTAATAGAGGAACAAACAAGTAGAAATATAGATATTTCTCCTTATTATGCCTCCCCTGGATTTTGACGCATTCCAAGGCCTACCACTCATAGTAAATCTGGGAAGGTACCAAAAATTCATGGGTGGGTACGCAGGAACACCCATGCTCCACCCATGGAATTCCTCCCTTCGACAGAGTAATGCAAGACAGCGACTTGCGCTGTTTTGCGTTACTCCAGTTTTTGTTACCGGGGACCGGTTTTGCAGCATAGCTGCAATATCAGTCTCCTGTAACAAAAGTGGCCAAAACTGACCCTGACAAACAGCTCCTCTGACCCCCTCCTCCCTGTTATGTCAGCCGAGCTAGTTGCCAGGGCCGGTTTTGGTTCCCAGTCAGATGTATCATGTTGTAAGGAGAAATCACAAGCATTTAAACACTGGTTGGAAGTAGTAAAGTTGGGAGTCCTAACACCAACAAAAACTAATTAGGAAACATAAGACATATAAGCAAAAAGGTATAGGAGTGACACTGCAAAGAGGGCCAGGTCCAATAGGTACCTTGATTAAGAGAGTACTTTAGTGAAGTCATTAGGCGGCTGACCATACTTGCTTTCTCTATGTGGAAGGGCAAAGGTCTAGCAGAGGACCAGATTTAATTCTCAAAAAAAAATTGGTTAGAGTCTCAATGCCAACTGGATCAAATTCTGATCTTAATGTAACATAGAACAGATCAAGCTTTGAATTAACTTTTAAAAACATATTTTTTGGGGGCGGGGCCAAGATGGCACTTGCTAGGTCGTGTCTCTCTGTCTCTTTGCCCCTGCCCTACTCAGCCTCGACTTTTGATGGAGGAAGGGGGACCTTGAAGATTGCTTTCCCCAGCAGAATGCTTCCTGAGTGCTGGGGAAGCAAGTGAGAGCCTTCCGGATAACTCAGCCCTGTACGATCCAGGCAGGCACGGGTGCCTGTGGCGTCAGTGGAGGAAGCCCACCGTGGCAAGAAACAGACGGTGAGGACCCGGCATTAAAGATACTGTGAAGCCCCGAGAACTAGTCCACGAGGGGCCAGGGGAGGGCCGCGTGACTGAGAGAGGCCCCGTATACTGCCGCACCAGCTATTGGGTAACACAGACCGCAGAAGGAAGAGCCGTGCTGTGTCTGGGGGCTGCAGCCTCCAGTGAGCCTGGTGCACAGGCAGCTGTAGAAGAGAAGCTGTGCCAGGAGAGTCGGTGCCGGGGTTTTGTCAGTGCAGGGTTGCTGAAACCTTGGTGCTGTCCGGCAATGAGGAGAGGGCCAATGAGCACCCACAACGGGCCATTTACATCGATGAGGAGCACCACAGGCTGCGGGCAGTGCCACCATTGCCTGGGGAGGAACTCTGGCCAGCATTCGGGCCGAGATGATGGCCAGAAAACCTTGAGCCAAAGGGCAGGGGTAAAACAAGGCCTACAGACGAAGAGAAATGCAGATAGTGCAGGGGACGACTGTGGCGGCTGAGGGGAGCGGCAGAACAGCTGAGGCCTCGTTCCGTGAATTCCGGGAGAAGCAGGCAACACAAGGCCAAGGAGGTAAGAGGCTGTGGTTGGCTGAAATAAGGAGCACAGAGATGGCAGCGGCCTGAAAAACTTTGCAGCGCAATGGCGATGCCACCCCCCCAACTTAAAGTGAAGTCCTTCCATGGACAAGTTCCACTCAAGAGCACCTTGCGGGGCCTGGATCCCCCACCATAACTAGGGGGACCGTGACACCTTCAGATGTGTGCAACGAGTGGGAAGTGCCATAGGGGAGACCAGAGGCAGCAGAAGGAGGACAGACCCAGGCCTGGACTCCACCGCACGGTCTAGAGGACCGCCTCGTCCCCCCTGAGGCCCCCTTGATTACTGGCGATTCCCCACTGAGCTGAAGCCCTGGGAAGGACATTGCTGCTCCCCTAATTCAAGCTCCTCGACACCCAGGGCAATCCATCTAACATGCAGAGTGCTATAAGCTACCAAGGAGCCTGTGGTTTGCCCATTCTTCTAACTACATGCATCCCAAGATGAGGTGGACTACAGCCTGCAAGACAGGGTGTGAATCTGGACATGGCCTCCGGTAGAGTAAAGAAAGACATGCCTTTCAAGAAAACCCAATCGCAATCTGAGAATCACCCTCCCCTGTAACCTGCAACAGAAGTGGAGGGAGCTGAGGACGTGAAGACCCCGAAAGCCGCCCCTTTCTGGAATCCCTTTTTGCCTCCCTTCAAGAAGACCTCCCCTCTATGAATCGTGACTTATCATCAGACCTTAGGGAGGGGTGCCGGAACTTAGATTCACTAGGAGAGAGAGTCAACTCCCTGTAAGATAATCAATCGAGCAGGGTTAAGGAGTTAGAGGGCCTGTAACAAGAGATTCTTCGCCCGTGAGAACCAAATTTTGACCCCCAGGCGCACACATAGGACCTCGGAGGCACGCCCACCCCCGTCCTGGCCTATATCCTAACTTGTGTACACGATTTGCAGCAATAAAGAGCAGATCTTACGTGCTGCTAGAGACAATCCCACATTTAAATACAAGGACCAGAAACCTGCCCTATACCAAGACCTGGCTGCCTCAATCCTGCTGAAATGCAAAGCTTTCAGGCCTGTTACCATGCATCTCAGATCAGCTGGCATCTCTTACTCCTGGGGCCATCCATTTAGATTAGACTCCTGCGTATCGAGGTCCAGTGGGAGGAAGAACCTCAACGAAGCAAAACAAACAGAAACCAACATAGCAGCCATGGATGGACTACAATTAAAGCCCCAGCAACCAAACTGCCCCCTGACCCAGACACCATGGCCAAGGAACGGCAAGCCATGGGACCCCTCCAGTGAATGAAGGCTGGTGTAAGCGGGAGGAAATAGTGGACCTTCCACAGATACCTCCTCCTGATCCTTTTTTTATGGCTGTTGGGGCTGGGTTCAGGCGGGGCAGGGTGAAACTGGTCACAAGTACCTGTTCATTCAGTGGGCTCCAGACTTAGGTACACTTCATGATGCTGGGCATTTGCCTCATTGTTGGGGTTCATTATGCTTTTTTTTATTTTACTTTTTTTGTCCCACGAATCTCTATCCTTACGTATAGGCACTGCTTCCCACAGGGTGAGACTCCTAGATCTCAAGGGAAGGCTCACAGGGGTGGCGCTGGGAGGACATTGGCGTCCCGCATGGCTTTCAATTGATATCATAGTTACATGCTGGAGAACATTAAAATCCTCACGCTAAATGTAAAAGGGCTGAATAACCCGATAAAGCAGAAAACTATTCTAACTTACTTACAACCTTCAGGCCCACAAATATGCTCATTACAGGAAACTCACCTCCTGGCCAGGGACACGCACAGACTTAGATTGAGGGTTTTCCCACAACAATATTTCTCTTCACACTCAGCGAAACCAGCCGGAGTTGCTGTCCTCATCTCATGCACGTTTAGGGGCAAAATAGGCACGAAACAGACTGAAATTAAGGGGAGGCTCCAGGCCCTCTTGGTTACCATTAATGCGCATACTTATACCCTAGGCACCATTTGCGCCCCTATGAGGGGCAGGAGGCATTCCTAAGACGGGCAGTGATGGAACTATCAGCTTCGCCAGACCGGCAACGTATACTAAGGAGAGATATTAGCTCCATTTTTGACAATCAGTTAGACCGTTCAGTGCAACAACATGGGCAGGCCGGGGTTCTCTCACAGACGGGGCAGGAGTGGCTGTGGGATCCAGGACTATTGGACATCTGGTGCACTATATATCCCCAGGCGACAGATTACACATTCTACTCGCATGCACATAAAACCTATGCCAGAATTTATTATTTTATCAGGTCCAGTTTGCTACTTCAGCACACGCTGACCTCAGATATTGAACCTCGTTCCCACTCTGACCAAGCCGCATTGACACTTACGCATGCGATTCCCTCCCCAGACAGACCATCATACACATGGCAGCTGCCCAACACACTTTTACATGTCCAGGGGTGATCACACGCCTCGATATAGCACTGAAGCAATTCATGATTTTTAATGATATCCCCGGCACCTCCATCACTATGCCTTGTGAAGCACTCGAAGTATTCACTAGAGGGGAATTCATTGCTATATCCACAGCGAACAATCAAATTAGATGGGACAAAAGAGAGGCCTCAACAGGTAAGTGCAGGAGCTAGAACGCATTCACAAATGAACCGGGCCCCCTGGGTTTGGCGACAATTAGAGGCAGTGCGCCTGCAACTCACTCGCCTAGATTTGGAAAAGGCGGAATTTGCAGCCCTTAGGCTGTGACATTCTTTCTACATGGGGGAGATAGATGCGGACGCTCATTGTCTAATGAGCTCTGCGCCGAACGCCAAGCGGCATCTGAATATAGAGTATTCAACGAGTCTGGTAATGAGTTCTCAGATGACACAGCCATAACGCTAACATTCCGTGATTTTAATGCAAAACTATACACAGCCCAACACCTTTCAGAACAAGATTCTCTCACCTACACAGAGGGGGCAATTCTCCCCAGACTAACACCGGATCAGGCAGCCAGCATGGAGAGCCCTATTTGCATAGAGGAGGTGATAACAGCTATAGCCTCTTAAGTCCCCGGGCCCTGATGGGTTCCCCGTCATCTTCTACAAGACCTTTTGCACAACATTGGCACCAATTCTCACCAAGCTTTTCAATGAGGTAGGCGATACCTCAGACATTCCCCCCCACGATGCTAATGGCCTCGGTTGTAGTGATTCAAAAACCTGGCAAGGATGTTCGAGTCTGTGCTTCTTACAGACAGATATCCATTTTAAACACTGATTTAAAGCTCTTTATTGGCGGCCAGGCTCGGTCCAATGATGCCAGGGTTGCTGGATCCCGACCAGTCTGGCTTTGTGGCCACCAGACAGTGCAGTGACCACACATGGACGCTACTTCACCTTCTCGACAAAGCTGGACACCAGAAAGAGGGACTTGTGGTGCTATAGGTTGATGCTCAAAAAGCATTCGACCGAGTACATTGGAAGTGTCTGGAGACCACCCTTGCGTGGTTTGTGATGAGCGACTGTTTTCGTAAATGGATATTCAGCGGCTATAGCCACCCCATGGCCACGGTGCGGGTGAATGGCCACTCCTCTGACTCCCAATCGCCAGCGGCACAAGGCAGGAGTTTCCACTCTGTCCCCTGCTCTTCGCTCTTTACATGGAGCTCGTGGCCAGATGGTGCAGGAGAACCCACTGTTCTCTGAGGTTAGAATCAGGGGGGACCTTCACACTATCAGTCTGTAAGCAGACAAGGCAGAAGCTACACTGGAGAAACCCCAGACTTCCATCACTGTGTTTTTCGCTTAACTCGAGAGCTTTGCGGTGGGCTCTGGGTTCCAGGTCAACGTTACGAAATCGTGAGTGCTAGGGATTTCCCTACGGCATTCCACCCGGAAGACCCTTGCACGCCCTGTTCCACTTCAGTGGGAGATGGAATCAATTCCATATCTAGGGATCATGCTGACGGTGTATATGTGTGCTACGGCTACCCTGAACTATAAGCATCTTCTCTCCCAGGTTCGTAAAGATCTGCGCCTCTGGAAGCCATTCGGCCTTTCCTTGCTTAGCCGAGTGGCAGCACTCATGATGAACGGGTTACCCAATATATTATACATCTTTTAAATGCTCCCAGTGAAGCCTCCCACTGGTATTATTAAATCGCTTCAGCTGGAATTCTATCTGTTCGTGTGGGGTAACAAAAAAGCCTAGAATGAGCAAGGAATTGAGCTATAGGCCCTCCCGAGAGGGAGGACTGGAAGTCCCTAATATAGCTTGTTACCACCAAGCTACCCAATTACGTGTTTTGGTAGAATGGTCCCGTAGTGAGTCGGAGAAACATTGGTTGTTTAGGGAAAGAGCGATCTCAGGACAGACGCTGTGGGGGATCCCTTTCCTTCACAAGACTCAATGCCCAGCTGGTTTATATGGCTCGCCAATCATTCACACGACTTTGAGGGTATGGAACAACACTGCAACAAGATATGGCTTAACTTCCTTCCCATCACCTCTCACACCTATAGTCAAAAATGCGGAATTCACCCCAGGTCTAGATCAGAGGGCTTTCCAATGCTGGGGTAGAGAAGGGTGTAGGTCAATAGGATACCTTTTTGACTTGGAGGGCCCTTTGACCTTTGAAGATCTTTGTTCCAAACTTCTGTTCCATGGTCCGAGCGGTACCACTTATATCAGGTACGACATTGGGTGATGCACCCCTTGATGCGACTAGGGGCCCAAAGACCACTAACCCCATATGAATAATGGCTCCACACCAAGAAGTCCAACTCACACCTTATCACTGAACTTTATCACTTTCTGAGCCCCCAAGAAATGGTGACCTCCTCAGCAGGGCAATGGTTTTGGGAAGTAGAATTGGGGCGAACACTGTTTGCAGAATGAATGGGGTGACATTTACTACCACGCACGCTGAGGTAACGGGTTTTTAGGAACCCGCCGGCGTCAGGGGATAACACCCGAAGACCTCTGAGTTCTCCCTTGTTCCGGACCACAGAAACAATGAGTCTTCTATCGCAGTCAAAGATCAAGTTTTATTGGTAGCTACCAAGTAACACGTGTCCCAGAAGTACACCACACGGAGAGTAGGTTCTTGGGAGACTGTTCGTTTTTACAGAACCAGCCTTCTCCTTATATACAAGATACATGGCTTCAAGCAAGAATTCTTGAGTTTATGGTATGGCAATATACATATTTCTACAATAATACAAAGAGCGAAGTCATGTAAGCAAGCCCATATTTTAGATGTCCAGTACGTTGATAGATTACCCAGTTAGGCCTGGAACTCCCATCAGATATCGATGAAACCTCAATAAAGAAAGGTGTAACCCAGTCATAAACCTGGCCATAAACAAGGAACGTGGACAGGTGCATGTTTGCAGAAAGCATGGTCTGTATGTAGTGAATGGTTCGTGGAATGTTATGCGTAGATGCTATCGCATTCGGCCACTGGGCGAGGAGCTGCCTAAACAGGTTTGGCCGAAGACAGTGGAGTCAGTTGGGACAGGTCAGGGGAAAGTCACGGAAGGTGGATGTGTCTATTTGGATCAAGCTCGACCTTTAATTGACTTATCATGAGGGCAAGATGCAAGATGGATGCCGTTCACAAAATGGAGTTTAAGGGATGGGACGGAAACTGTGATTTAGGGGTGTTGGCAACCCTCGATTGTAACGCAAATACATAGGAATGATGTCCTAATCATTATCGGTTCGTAGACACAAAAATCGTCTCGGTACGTTGAGGTTTTGTGACACGGGTATTGAACCTCGATGTCGGGAAAACAACAGGGTCCGGATTTTGAGAACCACAGACCCTCCTTTTGCCCTCATATAAGGCAATAACTCATGCTAGTCTGAGTCCAAATCGGTATGAAGAAATTCGTGGAGATGTTGCTGTAGCATCATTCTGTTACTCAGCTCGTCCTGCTACACAGGCTTCCGTACACACGAGGTAGCACAGAGGCCACATAGTGCAGGAGCACACTGTATACACAAGCAAAACATGAACAGAAGTGCCAAGATCATCCCAATGAAAATCAATGTTTTCCATCCCCAGGCAGTGATCAGTTCCCAGAACCACCCCAGCAGGGACCAATCCCCTTTCTCAATGTGAAGGGAACCAGATATTTCGTGCAGTTTGGAGATGGCCTGGTATACTGTTGGTGCGTTATCAGGGATGAATATGCAGCAACTGGATTGGATGACTCTACACACACCACCACGATCGGCGAGTACGATGTCTAAGGCAATTCAGTTCTGAAGGGTCATAAGTCGATCCGACTGAAGCTCTGTTGTCAAATTGCCAAGGGCTCCAGCCGTAGTAATCACGGCGGATTCAACTATCCGTGCTAGCTGGCGAATATTCCTGCTGTTCACCATAGGCCCCCAAAATGGCAGAAAACCCTTTGCGAAGTCAGCGAATTCCTGA
This sequence comes from Lissotriton helveticus, assembly GCF_964261635.1. Taxonomy (NCBI): domain Eukaryota; kingdom Metazoa; phylum Chordata; class Amphibia; order Caudata; family Salamandridae; genus Lissotriton; species Lissotriton helveticus. The sequence continues at coordinate 643,588,133 of NC_136068.1, forward strand.
CCCGCGGTGTCGTCTTTACTCACGACACCTCTAGCTGTCCTTGTCCGGTGGTAATCTGCTCGGGCCGTATAGGTGGGAGGCAGCAGAAATGAAATAAAACATGTACCTGAGAAATCAGGGGGTAACCACGTGTAGGCTTGGTCGTGGCAAACGAAATACGTGCCTTTGGCTGGCAAAAGTATAGGGGAAGTTCGGGAAGCAAATACATATGTTTCCGTGCAAACGCTCTTTCCCAACTGTGCTGTGGGGTTCCTACCAATACCCTGTAAGCATAAGTGACCTAGGTGGGGCACTATCCAAACTGGGCGGGATTTCTGTGCTGCCTGGCTCTTGACCAGGTAAACCCCATGTTTAGTCACATTCCAACGGGTGTAGGGACTCAGTTCATCTTTGGGCATTGTCAGATATGTGTCGATATCCCTACTCATGTTCCTTATCCCTGCAATTAGTGCCTTGTTACTGGAATCGCTCGCAGCGGAACGGGTCGGGTATGGTTCTAGGGCGAATAAGAACATGGTCTGGAAAGCCCACAGAGAACCATAGTAGCTGAATGGCAAAATGAAGTATGGGATCCCCTTATCGGTTGTGTGTGGCATAAGTCCGCATATCCAACAGTTTGACGTGTTCATTATGGACTGGTGTTGGTGTAGAAGCTGGATGAAAGAGTTGTTTACAAATTCGAGTCTTCGGGCAGACTCGTGTTCAGGTAAAGGGTGAAAGTAGTGTGGAGAAATAGTGGGAGGAGGTGGTGGCTGGGTGTCATTCGAAAAGGTAACTTTAAAAACGAATAGTGTATAACTAGTAAAAAACACAAGTATGCTACATAACATTAAAACACATAGTATCAGGAATCTTCTTCTGGACAGTATCGTGCATAACTGTTTTCTGAAGTTCGTGAGCCTGACAGGTCTCTCTACCCTTGGAAACTCCATCCTCTAGTTGCTGCCCGCGGTGGTTGATTGATTCTCCCAGGGAGCGCGCTCTGCTCAGTCCGGGGTAACTCCCGTGGACCAATCAGAACCGTGGACCTAGAACTTCCCAGTTGCACTCCCCAGACTTCAACCGCGACCCTAGCAGCAGAACCGGATGGCGGTTCGAAAAATCAAAAATGAGCTAGTTCCCTTGGGACGAGAGAGCTGAAAATCCAAAAATAGTTCTTAGGGGAAAAAGGAAATTACATTAGATCAAACTTTTATTAGTTCTTTTGTCTAGACCGCAGGTTGTATCGTCGTTTCCCAGGTACGGTGTGATCTTCAAACAGCGTTTCAGGTTCAGTAGTGTCCAATTGCATAGATGGTGACACAAGTCCTTGCAAAATATGATCACTCTCCTTTTCGGTACTAGTTTCTTTCAAACGGGCATCGCTGAAAGGGATGAAGCGAGGTACGGATTCTGTCTCAGAGTCGGCAAGTCCTTTGTTGACCCACCGGTCGTATGGAAGGGGTAGAGGGACCCGTTTGCAGTGGGTCCCATGTACCCAGTTCTTCTTGCCTTCAACCCGAACAGCAGATCTCGTTGAAAGCAACACCAGGTATGGTCCGGTCCACCTCGGCTGTCCGTTGTTGGTGCGCTTGAAATTCCGCACCAAAACCCACGAGCCGGGTTCGATGAGGTGACCTGGATCGTCAGAGGCTGGTGGAGAGGAACTGTGAACCTGTTGGTGTAAAACACGCAATTTAGTTGTCAATTCGCGCAAATAGTCAAGCAGTACGGGGTGTTCTATCTCGCTTAGTTTCTTGGGTCTTGGCACGCCCCAGATGTTGGCTGGGCGGCCAAACACAATCTCATGGGGGCTAAGTCCTAACCTGGAGTGGACAGTCGTCCTGGTTGACAAAAAGTGCTAGAGGCAGGGCGTCAGGCCATTTAAGACCTGTACTGGCTTGGATCTTGGCTAGTTTGAGTTTTAGAGTGCCATTGTAGCACTCTACTAATCCAGCTGATTGGGGGTGATTTGCAGAGTGGAATTTCTGGTGGATGCCTAAATACTCGCACACTCTCTTCATCACGCATCCTACGAATTCACTTCCGTTATCACTCCAGACGATTCTAGGCATACCGAACCTAGGGAAGAACTCTTTGACAAGGGCTTTGGCAGTTGATAAGGCGGTGTTGTCCTTAAGGGGGTAAGCTTCCACCCACCTTGAAAAGGCGCAAACAACAACGAGAACGTATTTCAGATTGTTGCACCTCTCCATGTGGATGAAATCGAGCTGCAAAACCTCGAACGGGTACGTTGGAGGCGCAAAATGACCAGCTGGAGTTGGGGTTCCCCTACCGGGATTGTACTTCAAACATACCATACACTTTTCGACCACATTCTTTGCACATTTTGGGATATTGCTATTCTGCCATACTGGGGCCAATAGTTTACATATTCCTCTCAAACTGATGTGTGCCATTCCGTGAGCCATCGTTACTACTGCAAGTACGTATGCATTAGGTAATAACCATCGCTGGTGTTCCGATAATTCGACCCAACAATCATTCGCATCCAATCTACCTGTGCTTCCTCTCCATTCATTCATCTCGTTCTCAGTGGCCTCGGCTTGTATCGATTTTACGCTTTCAATGGTGTCCTCACACATTCCCACATCAGCGATCCATCTAGCGGGACCCATGACATACATCCGACTCATTGTGTTCCTTGCAGTTTCTTTCGCAACCTCATCTGCCAATGCATTCCCCCGGCCAACATCATCCTGAATCTTTTTGTGTGCACTGCATTTTATAATGGCGACTTGTAGGGGCAAGGTGAGTGACTCAAGGAGCTCATTGACTAGCTGGCCATGTTGTATCTTTGCACCATGGGACGTAAGGAACCCACGTTCACGCCATAATCTCCCAAAACTGTGAGCCACACCAAAGGCATATTGGCTGTCAGTGTACACATTCACTCGCTTTCCTTTCGCCAGCACACATGCTCTAGTAAGCGCTATCAACTCTGCAGCTTGTGCAGAACTGTGGGAAATGCGTGCAGTCTCTACAATGGTGTGTAACGTCGTTACGGCATATGCTGTAGTCGTATCACCATTCGGCAACTTGAAACATGAACCATCAACCCATAGAGTATCATTGCATTCGGGAAGGGGAGTGTCTTGTAAGTCTACTCTCCCTTTTGTCTCTTCCTCGGTCCTGAAACAGCAGTCATGTTTGTCAATCTTGTCTGTCTCTGTCGGGATGGGTAATAACGTAGCAGGGTTGAGTGTATCACACCTCTTTATATGGATGTGACTTGCTAGCAGGGTAAGTTCGTAACTGGATAGTCGAGCGCTAGTAAGGTGTTGTGTCTTTGTCCTATTTAGCAAAATGTCTACTGCATGCGGAACCATAACGATCAAAGTGTTATTCATGACTAATCCAGCAGACTGTTGAATGCAGACAGCTGCTGCGGCTGTTGCTCTTAGACAACTTGGCAGTGCCTTAGCCACTGGATCCAGAGTTGCCGAAAAATACGCGCATGGGCGCTGTTTGTCCCCAAGGAGTTGCATTAAGACTGATAATGCACAACCTTCTTTTTCGTGGACATACAATGTAAAAGGCTTACTGTAGTTGGGGTTTCCCAACACAGGAGCTGAACACAATGCATCGCGCAACTCGTGGAAACGCGTCTGACAATCTTCAGACCAAGGCATAGGATTAGGCGTGTCTTTGCGGAGTAGTGACAGTAAGGGTTTGGCTAGTAGTGAGAAATTCGGTATCCATTGTCTACAGTACGATGTAATGCCCAAAAAAGCTCGAACACCTCTCTGTGTCCTTGGGGCACTTAGTTCTGTGATTGCCTGTATTCTTTCTGGTGTCAGTCTCCTTCCCTCCTTCGATAAGATGTGACCTAGGTAGGTTACTTCTTGTCGACAAAATTGCAGTTTTGAAAGGGAGACTTTGTGCTTCATGTCACATAGGTGACGTAATAGCGACAACGTAGCTTCCTTGCAAATCTCTTCAGTGTCTGCAGCGATCAGTAGATCGTCTACGTACTGAATCAATGTTGACCCATCTGGCAGTACAATTGTGTCTAGTTGTGTTTTCAGAGCCTGACTGAATATTGATGGGCTTTCGCAGTAGCCTTGAGGAGCGCATTTGAAGCGGAAGCTTCGTCCTCCTAAATTGAAGCCGAAAAGGTCTCTACTCTCTTCGGCGATCGGGACGCTGAAGAAAGCGTTCTTCAGGTCAATCACCGAGAACCAAGCTGCTGAAGCTGGAACCATTGTCAATAACGCAGTAATGTCGGGGACGACTGGAAACTGCGGTATAACTACCTTATTTACTTCTCGGAGGTCAATCACAAACCTATACACAGGGGGCTGTGAAGGATCAGTACGTTTTAAGACCGGTAAAACTGGACTGTTACAAACGTTTCCTGTTGTTTCTTCGATAACATCTTTATCGATCAAATCATAAATGATCGTTAATAATGCCTTCTCGCATTCGTTAGATATTTTGTATTGGGGAATACGTGGCAATCTGACGTTGGCTTTCAAAGTTATGACATACGGTGCTATCTCTACACGACCTACATCGTTGGAACCATTAGCCCACAGTATATCGGGAAGTGATGACAATTCGGTTGGGATACCTTCTTTTGACAAGTACATTGGAGAAATGACTTTTTTCCCTAAAGTAAGCTGTACTCCCGAGGGAGAACAGTACAAAGTCGCGTACAACCTCTTTAGCAAATCCAATCCTAACAAATTTTCACCGCAACCTGTTGTAAGAATGAGGGGTGCTTCTAATTCACAGGGGCCAACAGAAAGGGAAACAGGACTAGAGATCGGGTTTCTAACAGGGGCGCCAGAGAAGCCTACTGAGACATTCATTTCGCCAGACAAAGGTGCGCCAGGAAGTTTTGAGTGCATAATAGAACTTTTTGTAGCACCAGTATCCAGCAGAAATGGCTCTGACACTCCTGAGGTAATTACCTCGACATAAGGTCCATCCTGATCTACTGGAACTGAAACAACTCCCTCTCTTTGTCCATGGCTGTCCTAGCGATCGTTACCCTCATTGTCGTGTTCGGTGTAATAGTCGTCAGCATAGTACTGAGCTGACTTGGACGATGAATTACTCTGTTGATCAAAGCCATTCATGGATTTCTGAGGAGGAAAAGAAGTTATATTCTGAGTGAAATTTCCACGGCCTCTACCTCTAGAGGCATGCTGAACACCTCTTCCCCTTACACCTTGGGCACCGTTTAAACGTCGTGCAAGAGCCGGACAATTACCTTTAAAATGACCCTCTTCTTTGCAATACGCACATTGATTCGGGCCATAGGTAGGACGCTGATGGGAAAGCTCGTTTCCTTGTGCGTCTCTAGAGTACTGCTGATTCTGTTGATAATTGGGCTGGCTAGCCATACGAGGCGGATAGGCCTGTTGGAGAAGAACTTTAGTTTTCAAATCTTTCGTCTTTTTGTCTGCCTTGTCTAACTCGTCTTTACGCCTATTTTCATAGTACTGGGCTGTTGCTAGAATCTGCGCTGACGTAGAGACAGCCCAAGCACTTTCTGAGTCCTTTAGTTTAGCACACAATTCAGGAAGCAAATTGTGTACAAACTTGTCTACAAACAGTCTTTGGCCACCCTCGGTAGCCATATCCTGACCACTATGGTCAGTGAAAGTTTCCTCAAATCTCGTGAAAAAGTCAGACACATTCTCGTCTTTCTTCTGCTTGCACGCGGATAGCTTGTCCCAGTTTACACGTACATCAGGCATAATTGTCTTCATGTACGCAATAATTCTACCAGGAAGTTCAGCTATTAACGGCTCAGGCTTGAAACCACCGATTTGTCTAGGATCTGTAGTCGCAATGTTCGCCCATGAGTCACCTAATTCTTGGTCATGATCCGTATGACGTATCTTACTCCATAAAGGATGTGGAACAACGTTCCCAAACAACATGTCTATATCCGCTAAATTCATTATACATGAGCTTGCAGTTTGGGACAACTCCTTATAATACCCAGTCGGGTTTTTACGGGGATCGGGTAGTGTCTGTTTGAGTGCTAAAACTTCGGATCTTTTCCAGGGGACATGTACCCATACACGCTGGAAATGAGGCAGAACCGGTGGAACTGCGTTTGCATCACCTTCCCTCCAAACCGGAGGAACCTCTCTCATGGGGTACTGTCTCGCTCTTTTCCTACTAGACGTACCACTGTCAGAGGATGACCCAGAATTACCACCCGTACTTCGATGTGATAATAATATCTCAACTGCTTTTTCAACATTGGGACCAACTATCATACCCTCCCCAAATTTAAATCGCACACTACACAACTCTTGCTGGTTGCTCTTCTGACCATTATCTTCCAAATCCTCACACAGGAAAACACACATCTGCTCAAAGACGTATCTTTGCGTTGGTTCATCCCATTGACGGAAGACGTTCATGACAGACTCTACATCATATCTCGCTGTATCCATAGCCCAATTTCGCGCTAACTTATTCAATGACTCCCTTTCCTGATAATCAGGCATTTGGCTTCGTAATTGTCTTCGTTCCGTGTTAGGGGTCGTTTTAGGCGATCGAAAAAGTGGTGAAGGAAAGTTAGTAACAATGCTGGCCATTTTATGCCAGACGGAAGGTGAAAGTGGAGGAATAACTGGTAGTAGAACAGAGTCACGCAAAGCAGAAACAGAAATGTTCGTAGAACGAGTATCAGAGAGACTAGAAGGTGCGCTAGGCGAAATTTTAGAAGGAACGGTAGGAGAAGTAGACGTGATCGGTGAGCCTTGAGGAGGCTGTGCCAAAGAAACAGGAGCCAGCTGAAGAGTAGCCGGTGGGTGCGGTAAAGGAGCCTGTATTACAGCTACCAAAGGTGCAACTAAAGGTTGCGGAGGTGCTGTGGCATTTTGTGCATAGGGTGGCGGAGAATTTAATAGGTGGGACATTAATGGATCTTTCTCGGATCCTTCCTTTTGACCTTTTCCTCTATTTGGCAGCATCGGGTAACATTTATCTATCGCTAGTTTCTTGCTCCTAAGCATCTGTTCGCTCTCCTGCTCTTCCTCGTTATCTCTGTATGCAACGGCAGCTTGCACCATTGACATACCTCTTTTATTCTTTTTTGCTAATCTTATTTCTTTCTGTTTGGCTTCTTTGCGCCATAAGCGGAAAGAGTCAAACATCGCCGGCCGGGCTTTCTTCTTGAACAATTTGACCTCTAAGTTATCTAATATTTCTTGGTCGAAACTACCATATTGGGGCCATTTTAAAACACCATCCTTGCGGGTGTATTTTATCCATACCTCGTTATATGTTATAGGACCTACGCCGTGCTTCACATAGAGTTCATACGTTGGAGTTCCAATTGGAGGAACCGGACAAGAATCTTCCAATTGGGAGTCCTTACTACAACCAAGACAAAACAAGTTTCCAAGTCTGCTAAAACCAGGCATCTTCACTCACTAGTCTAGCTTCAAACTTCAAAGGATTATCTGTTACGATATTTCTCGTGAATACACGAGTCCTTCGGCTTTGGGGCTTGCAAGTACCAAATCAAGTCGTATCTCAAGGATACCAAAAACTAAGGACAAACTAAGGACTAGGAGACGCTCCACTTATACTTAACTGAAGTATTTGAAGATCTGTGACGTCGCTAGAAGACTCGTCTATCGTTTCGCTCTACCAAGGATCACTGGGTCCAAAACAAGGCGATAGTCAGGGCAGCAGTCCTTCGTAGCCGTCGGGACGCGGGGAACCTCGCAGCAAAGACCTTCGGAACCACGTCGACATACAGGGGTCGCTGAAGTGGCTGGCCGTCCTCCGGAATTTTCACACGAAGCTCCTCACGAACATCAGGCTTGGACCGTCACCGCTTGATATCGCCCCGAGTTGGGCGCCAACTGAGGTAACGGGTTTTTAGGAACCCGCCGGCGTCAGGGGATAACACCCGAAGACCTCTGAGTTCTCCCTTGTTCCGGACCACAGAAACAATGAGTCTTCTATCGCAGTCAAAGATCAAGTTTTATTGGTAGCTACCAAGTAACACGTGTCCCAGAAGTACACCACACGGAGAGTAGGTTCTTGGGAGACTGTTCGTTTTTACAGAACCAGCCTTCTCCTTATATACAAGATACATGGCTTCAAGCAAGAATTCTTGAGTTTATGGTATGGCAATATAAATATTTCTACAATAATACAAAGAGCGAAGTCATGTAAGCAAGCCCATATTTTAGATGTCCAGTTCGTTGATAGATTACCCAGTTAGGCCTGGAACTCCCATCAGATATCGATGAAACCTCAATAAAGAACGGTGTAACCCAGTCATAAACCTGGCCATAAACAAGGAACGTGGACAGGTGCATGTTTGCAGAAAGCATGGTCTGTATGTAGTGAATGGTTCGTGGAATGTTATGCGTAGATGCTATCGCATTCGGCCACTGGGCGAGGAGCTGCCTAAACAGGTTTGGCCGAAGACAGTGGAGTCAGTTGGGACAGGTCAGGGGAAAGTCACGAAAGGTGGACGTGTCTATTTGGATCAAGCTCGACCTTTAATTGACTTATCATGAGGGCAAGATGCAAGATGGATGCCGTTCACAAAATGGAGTTTAAGGGATGGGACGGAAACTGTGATTTAGGGGTGTTGGCAACCCTCGATTGTAACGCAAATACATAGGAATGATGTCCTAATCATTATCGGTTCGTAGACACAAAAATCGTCTCGGTACGTTGAGGTTTTGTGACACGGGTATTGAACCTCGATGTCGGGAAAACAACAGGGTCCGGATTTTGAGAACCACAACGCCACAATGCACGGAACACTTCCAGCATTGAAACAGTGACCGAAGTAGTCACCTACTGGTACCTTACACTCCCAGACTACACAGACACAATCACAATCGCTCTTCACAATGCTGGAGGGAATGTGGCGCAGAGGGCACACTGACACACTTGTTAGGAGACTGCCCTGTCATTTCACCCTTCTGGAACCAAATTTTAGGCGACATAGACAACCATTTCAACACCCAGATACTGTGTTTCCCGGAGTATGTCATCTTTGGCCTACCCAACGCACTGAAGTTTCCTCTCAGGTCGCGCAAGGCTAGTCAAATGGGAATAGCCCTTGGGGCAGCATTGCAAAACATAATATCCCACTGGGGCACAGATAGAATAACCACATACCAGGGGTGGTTGCACAAATGATGGCACGTTCTGGGCATGGAACGCATAACTCTTTCACTACAGGGAGATGGGGCCTCTTTTGCAGATCTTTGGCGCCCGTTTCTTTCCTTACTTGGCACTGGGCTGAGGGTACTCATCTGCCCTACGTACTTGCGCCTTTTGCGGCTCTCGTAACCCCCACAAGAATCCACTCCACTGGCACCACCAGGCACAACATCCTAGTGAACTTGTATGGCTTACAGCGACGTGACATTCAACTGGCCCTGATGGGAATAAGACAGGTGTAGGGGGTCAGGAGCATCCAGGGAGAGACTTGGAGGGGTGGGGGTTGGGAAGGGAGTTGGTTTTGTTTCTTTTTTATGTAATCTGCCATGCTGTGACTCATTGCTCTCTATGACAATAAAAACAATTGAATCTAAAAATATATTGTCCAATCCCGCTTCTGATGCCATTGATTTTTCATCCAGTTGTTTGCTAAGCTCCCTAGAAAGAGCTTGTAGGAAATTGGGTTACTGATTGAGTGGTGGGAAAACCCTTCTTAAGCAGCAACCACACTTCTTCTCAGGGTAAAGTCACAAGCACACCCTAAATTAACCTGTGCTGAACCCTTGGATAGATTGCACAGAGCAGTCAGGCTTACCTCAGAGGCACTGTCTAATTGTGCAACAGTAATAGAGTGAAAACACTCCACAAAAGGATTCCACACCAGTTTAGACAAATACAGTACATTTTTATAAATAAAAAAATATAAAATCAACAAAAATCAAATTAATAGAACCAGAGATATGCAGCTTTTAAGATTTCAGCAAAAATAGCATCAAAAGTCACTAAGTGTCAACTATGGATACCTGGTTGCACCAGACCAGGACAAAGGCCTGCTGAACAAGGTACCTCCAATCCTGGTTTGCACAGCATTGTGTGGTCCTGAGTCAAAGATGCATCGCCAAACTGAAGGGATGCGTCAGTTCTGATGTGCAGCAACACTGCGGTGCAAGATCCTGCGCGGTCGTTGACTATTCTATTGATGAGGGCTTGCATGCAAATTCCATATTCAAGATAGGGTTGCACTGTCTGGGCAATGCATCGGTTCTGAGAAGCTAAGAGGCTGTGATGCTCCACTCGGCATCGTATTCGAGGCTGCCGTCCATGAGGGATGAGAGGCCCTGCACCAAGAATGCATCGCACATTGGCAGTTCCGATGAGTTAATGGGCTGAGATGCAATACAGCTCTTTGTCGGGGTACTGATCCACGCAGCAGTGGCAAACATCGGTTCTGCTCAGAGTTGTGCTTGGAAGCAGTGGAGATAGATCCATTCCACTTGATTCACAAAACCTGGCAGAGCACCTTAGGCCTATTTACAAGGGTTTTGGACTGAGGTGGCACCACTTTAGAGGGTAGACTCACAAATGGCACAGTCCAGGCACTGAGTTCAAGATTACTGGAAGCTCCTGTCCCTGAGGCCTAAGTCAGGATGACCACTGTTGGTCCTGGCACCATTGACGTGGGTCTCCCTTCCATTTTTGCTGCTGCCTCATATATTGTTGCTGGTGTTAGATGCTTTGGGAACTGTGCCACTGCTATCCAGTGCCACAGTGCAAGTGCTCCCTATTGTAAATTGATGTACTAATCAGTGATTCCATGTTTGGCTCTTTGGTTTACTTGTCAGACCCTAGTCTAGTGCACTGAGTGAGCCCAGGGAGTGTAAATCCAAATGCTGCTGGTGGGCCTGCAGCACTGGTTGTGCCACCCACAGAAGCAGCCTTGTAAAATGTGTCTACGGTCTTCCATTGCAGAGCCTGCGTGCAGTCTGTTACTGTTATGCTGACTGGGCAAGTGCACCCACTTCCCAGTCCCTAAATCTTCCCTTTTCTTCATATCAGTCAACCCTATGGTAGGCCCAAGGGCAGGGTGCATTGTAAGTATACGGTAGGACAAGCCCTGGTGTGTGTGTCATGTCCTAATAGTAAATTACAGCCATTTTTGTTTTTCACTATTGCAAGGCTACCAGTTCTCCATAGGCCAGAATGGGCTGTTAGCATTATTACATTGTATAATCCTAACTGTCTCAGAGTTATGGTAGAAACTCAAGTTTAGTATGCCTGAACTCAGAATAATAAAATACATCTTTTAGTAAAGTTAATTTTAATATTCTGTGTTTGCAAATACCACTTTTAGAAAGCAGGTATTTCCTTGTCTAACCATTCAAACCTGCCTCTGCTAGTTTGTGTATTCCTATGTCTTGTTTTGTGAGTGACAGGGCTGGGGAATTCCAGGAGACAGGCTGGGGCACCCTGTTGTGAATAGAGAGATCTGCATCTAGATGGGAGGGAGGAGTTGCACCTGAACCTTGAATAGTTCTGTGCCTGCCTTCCACAATGCTGGCTCCTTCCCCTGGGGAGCGGCTGAAGTCTCTGCCCTGCACACTGAAAAAAGTGAAGGAGTCCTGTAAACAAAGTGCTCCAGGACTGTACTTGCCTTCCACAATGCTGGCTCCACCTCCTGTGGGGCGTCTGATGTGCTTGCCCTGTTCTGTGAAAGGAAAGGAGAAGTCTGGTAAACAGAGTGCTTCAGAACTGGTTTGGACTGGGCAAAGGCCCCTCTCCCCTCAGAGGATTTTGGGGTATAAATATTGGGACCCTGATCCCATGAAATTACATCACTTAGGACTACAAGAAGAAACCTTTACTGAGGAGAGGAACCTGAAGAAACTATTCCCAAGCTGAAGTGCTGCTTGGGGGATTGGCCTGCAGTTGTGGCCTTACTGCCAAAGGAAGGAGAAAATAACTTTGTGTACTTTGCTTTCAACTTGTGAAGGATCTCCAAGGGCTTGGAAAAGAGCTTGCCTCCTGCTGAAGTCTCAGGGACAACAGACTTCACCCCTCCTAGGTCCCCAGAGTTCTTTGGAAGTGCCTGCTGCTGTTTCGGGCCTTCTGAGGGCCTGCGTGTCGCAAGGAGCTGGAAGCACGACTCAACGAGAAGAAGCGTGTCGCCGTCGCTGTGCCTGCCGTCGCAACTCCGAAGGAGGGTGTCGCCACTGGAACTGTCACACTGCACCGCATCGGAGAGAAGCGTGCCGCAACTAAGAGGAAGCATGTCGCCGTCGCTGCTGCAGCCATCGCAACTCCAAAGAAGGAGGGTGTGGCCGCTGGAGCTGTCACACTGCACCGCATCAGGAGAAGAATCTAGCAACGATGTCGGAGCGTGTCGCCGTCGCTGTGCCTGCTGTCGCAACTCTAAAGGAGGGTGTCACCGCTGGAAATGCCACATTGCACCGCATTGACCAAGAGCACCTCGCATCCCCGAGAAGCGCGCCGCCGTCGGAGCTGCAGCCATTGCATCTTGGGTGTCGCCGCTGTAGTTGTCGCATCTAGCGGAAGCTTCACGCATCGTGGAGAAGAGCATCGCCGCTGGAGCTGTTGCCGTTGCATCGTAAGGGTGCTGCCGCTGCAGTCCACGCATTGAACCAAGAGCTTCTCGCATCCCCGAGAAGCGTGCCGCATCTGGAAGATCTTCACATCTTTATTTCTTTGTATCAGTTCTTTGCTGCATTTCCCATCGCTGCGGCATTGCTTGTCGTGGAAGCGCAACACAACTTAAGGTACATTGACGCAGAGTGTTGCATCTATGAACTGAACTGAACTAAGCTTAAATCTACCATCTTAAAGTAATCATAGTGTGTATTTTTGTCGTTTATGGTCTTGTGGTAACTCTATATAAAGTCTACTTATTTTTTATATAAAACCTGTGTGGTGTCCATTTGTAGTGTTGTCACTGGGTTACTGTATGTGGTCACAACTGCTTAACTTACAACGCCTCTGAAATAAACCTTGACTTCTCATGCCACACAACCTAGAGGGTGAGCAGGGGTTATTTTAGGAGTGTAATCCCCTTGTCCTGACTAGAGGAGAGGGTCCCTATTTGTCACAAGTACCTACCTAACTAGAGACCCCCAAATCTAACAACCGCCAACTGGCCTATTCAATCAGTTTGTGGTCCTGGGTTCAACAGATGCAGATCCAGTCCTTCTCACTCTAGCAAGATGACAGCAGGTCAGCACAGCAGGGCAGTGGTCCGTCTTCCTGGCAGAGTATCTACAGGTCCAGAAGTGTACTAAAGAATTAGGCCCTCATTAGGATAGCGGTTTTTCCGCATCCTCCGGGCCGGCGGAAGAGTCCGCCGGCCCGGAGGATGCGGAAAAACCGCAGCGGAGCCTTCACAGACCCCCCGCCAGATTAGGATGGCTGGGGGGTCCAGAAGACATTCCGCAGCTTTTCAGCCGCGGTCGCTTTCCGACCGCGGCGGAAAAGCTCTAACATATCTGGTGGTGTCTATCAGACACCGCCAGGCATATTAGGATGTCAGCATTTCTATGCCTTTCCACGGCGGCATTTCCTCCGTGAAAAGGCATACGGACTTTTGTTTGGGGGCCCGTTGCGGGCCCCCAGGGGTGAAGGGGGGGTGGGGGGAGCACATGGGGGCTACCTATGGTACCCCCCTGCATTTGCGTGCACGAAGCGGCAGGCACCTCGAGGTGCCTGCCGCTTTGTGCATGCAAATGCACAGCTTTCATTTTTAACCTTGCGGCGGGTGCTGCTTGAAGCAGCACCCGCCGCAATGTTAAAAATACAGGATGTGACTGCCACCCTGGCGGTCACATCCTAATTGCACAGGAGGGACCGCCGCTGCCCCTGCGGACGGTCCCTCCTACTCTGGGGTGGCGGACAGACGCAGGTCCGTCCGCCATCCTAATCAACCCCTTAGTGTCTGAGGTCCAGTATTTATATCAAGCTGTGCATTAGAAGTGGGGAGGAACTTCTAGATGTTTCCCTTTAAAGTCCTCAGTGATCCTGCCTTCCCTGCCTTGGCTCCAGACTAACTACAGGGGTTATGCATCCCAAAGTGTGGAGTCAGGACACATCCTATTCTGTAACTAGGGCTAGGTCCAGCCCTACCCTCCAATCCTGCCAGTGATGGAAACTACTAGGCACACCGCAGCTCTTTAGACTGTGTGTTTGTCTAGGAGGAGCACACACTACCCATCTGTCAGCTACACCCAGTCATGTGACCAAGAGAAATGTTACAGGCACTAAATGGCTAGGGCAGGAAAATGCCAACTTTCCAAAAGTGGAATTTTCAAAATTGAAACGTAAAATCTGACTTAATCATAAGCTAGGATTTTTCAATACAACTCCAAAACCACCAAACATGAACTGGTTACCTGCTCCCATTTAGAAATTACAGCTTATTAAAAGTAATAGAACAACAGCAATTCTATCCTATGGAAGAGGTATGCCTTGCAGAAGAGAAAAAATAATTTAAGGGTTTTTGACCACCCGGGCATGTCAACACTGCACCCTGCCCTCAGGGCTGTCCACGGTCTACCCTGGGGGTGTCTTATATGTAATAAACAGGAAGGTTTGGACCTAGATAAAAGTTTTATTTTGCCAGGTTCAAATGGAAGTTTAAATTTGTTTACATATTCTGTGATGACAGGCCTTAGAAATGTTCAGAGAACTACTTCAGTGGGTGTCACAATCAGTGATGCAGTCCTATGAGTAGCATTTAATTTACAGACCCTAAGCAAAGGTAGGGACTTAAAGGATATTAAATATGCCATTTGGGGATAAGCCAAGGTGACCATGTTTAAAGGATTGAGCACATGCACTTTAGCACCGGTTAGCAGAGGTAAAGTGCGCAGAATCCATGCAGGAGGAAAGCCAAATGTTTGGGGAAATTCCACCTGATGGTTGGCAGATCTATCAGAGCTTGTCACTTCATAAGTAGTCATTATTAGGATACATTTTCTGGCAGATCTATCAGAGCTTGTCACTTCATAAGTAGTCATTATTAGGATACATTTACTGGCAGATCTATCAGAGCTTGTCACTTCATAACTATTCATTATTAGGATACATTTACTAATACAATTATCACCACACAAAAAAGTAATAACCCACTGAGATGTCCACTTAAAACAAAAGCTATCACACAAGAATACATACTTGCATGTTACACACTGTGCTTTGCAACTGGCATATTAACCCTTGATGAGATTTAAAATCAATCTTTTATTGTGTATTTAAAGTGAAAAATACAATGAATACACAAATATGCATTTGGGTCACAATTCGGTATACAACGCAGCATAAGGTGTAAACAGCTTGGGGGAGGGGGGGTCATGCCCTCTGCTGGTAGTGTTGGAGCAAGATCTGGTGAGAAGTCTATGCTATTTTATGATAAATGAAACCTGTAACTAGGCTGTACACAGATCTGTTCAGAAAGGGCATTAACCGTCATAGATATTGCATCAATATTATACCTAGGAATTGGCTTACACAGTGATCTCAACAGCAAGTGTCTTTTTGAGAGGTATTATAAAATGTAGACAATTTTTGACAGAAAAAGTACACATTTACTGTAATATGTCAATTTCTTTGGATCTGATTATGTTTGTGTGTGTGTGTGTGTGTGTGTATGTGTCTGTGTGTGTGTTGTGTGTTGTGTGTTACTAACCCCTGCTCCTCTTATCTCTGCGACTTTTGACTAGCATTGCTGCCAGGTTTCCCTGATCAATGCATGATGTGCTGTTCTAGGCAGGTTTTTCTTTGAATTCTCAGATTTGTAGTTCAGTTTTGTAATGGAATAAATAGGACTACAAGTCCCAGAATTTAAAAATCAAATCTGGACTGGGGACATGGGAAACTTGGCAGGGCTCCTCCAGTCCATTCATCTACCACGTCAGCCCCAATTTATGGGATCCTTTAGCCATTTTTACCACATCCAGCACCGGCTAAAAGAAAAGTCTTCAAGTGCCACAATGTGGATCTGTCCCTGTAGCATCTTTAAAGATTTTAATACTTTTTATTATTAAAAAGCCAAAAGGTTTTCTTTCTCCATTTTCCTTTCATGCTTTCTCTCTCAGGCGTTTTAAATGCTGTAAATATCTATTGTTCCCTCCTTGTTTTTGCAATTTTTCTTAGCTTTTTCCATTACTGTGATGGTTCCCCTCTTCATTATTAGCTTTTCCTCGTGTTAATTTCGCTTCACTTCCTTAAACTAATCTTTTGTTTTTAGCATTCGAGATCTACGTTTATTTTCTCCTTTGTTTTGCACGTAGTGCAGTTTAGTTAAAAAAGTCAGAGGTCAAGGCAAGATAAACAAACAGTTAAGCACTTTAATGGGACCCTTTCTTAGTGTCCCAATTAAACAGAGTGACTGGGGCAACAGCTTTGCTTGGAGTGCTGCTGCTTCTGCCTGCTAAAGCAGAGGTTCGCCTCTCCTGAGGTGGGCAGGGCTGCTGTGGGCCAGTCCGAGATGTCCAATAGGCAGGACCTCGAAGTCTTCCGAAGAGCAGGGGGATACACGATCCCAAGAGGATACCAAATATTACAGAGCACCTGATCGTTTTGGCTGGTGCACCGGAGTCAGAGACTTGTTTGCTGTCAGTACATTGAGGTTCCAGTGTCATGTAGCAGGGTGACTGTGATCCTGCAGCAGTTCAATCACCAAAAGAAGCATGGGCCATCAAACCCCTCCCCCATTCCCAAAAGAGATGCCATTTATTTTTTTCACTCTCACAGTAGCCAGTGTGCCTGCCTCAAGCACAGATTGCGGCTGAGGTGATCACAAAGTCACCAGATACACTTGAAACACATGCAGTGTACTAATAATAATCAGTGTGCTTACAGCTGGCAGACTATCTGCATGAGAGGTGACGGGCCTAGTCAGCATGCTCTCCTACCGAGCAGGGTATAGTACACAAAAGAGTACTGGCATGGCATGCCTAGTCAGCATCTTATCCTTCCAACCTTGATATAGTACGCATGGGAGTGATGGCACGAGGGGCCTAATCAGCATCTTACCCTTCCAAGCTCAATAGAGTGTGCATCAGGGTGCTGGCACGAGGGGCCTAATTAGCATCTTATCCTACTGAGCTCGAAATAGTACGCATCAGAGTGCTAGCACGAGTAGTCTAGTCAGCATCTTATCCTTTGGAGCTGGATATAGTATACATTAGATTGCTGGTACGACGGGCCTCTGTCTTTCAAAGGTCGATACAGTGTGCTTCAGAGTGCTGGCACAAAGGGCCTAGTGAGCATCTTATCCTTCCCTGCTGGATATAGTGTGCATCAGAATGCTGGCACGAGGGGCATAGTCAGCATCATATCCTTCCGAACTTGATATAGTACGCATGAGAGTGATAGCTGCAGGGACCTAATCAGCATCTTATCCTCCCGAGCGTGATAGAGTGTACACCAGAGTGCTGGCACAAGGGTCTAATCAGCATCTTATCCTTTGGAGCTGGATATACATAAGAGTGCTGGTACGACGGGCCTAGTCAGTCCTCTGTCCTTCCAAGGTCGATAGTGTGATTCAGATTGCTGGGCCGAGGGTCCTAGTCAGCATATTATTCTTCTGAGCTTAATGTAGTATGCATCAGAGTGCTGGCAACAGGGGTCTAGTCATCATCTTGTCCTTCCAAGATGGATATAGTACACATCACAGTGCTGGCACGAGGGGCCTACTCAGCATCGTATCCTTCGGAGCTGGATATAGTATACAGCGGAGTGCTAGTACGATGGGCCCAGTAAGCCCTCCATCCTTCCAAGGTCGATGTGCTTCAGATTGCTGGGATGAGGGGCCTAGTCAGCATTTCATCCTTCCAAGCTCAATAGAGTGTGCATAAGACTGCTGACACGAGGGGCTTGATCAGCATCGTATCCTTCTGAGCTGGATAAAGTACACATCAGAGTGCTGACACGAGGGGCCTAGTCAGCATCTTATCTTGCCAAGCTGGATATAGTACGCATCAGAGTGCTGGCACCAGGGGACTAGTCAGCATCTTACCCTTCCAAGCTGGATATAGTATGCATCAGACTGCTGGCACGATGGGCCTAGTCAGCCTTCCACCCTTCCAAGGTTAATACAGTTTGCATGAGAATGGTGGCACGAGGGTCCTAGCCAGCATCTTATCCTTCTGAGCTCAATAGAGTGTGCATCAGAGTGGTGGCACGAGGGGCTTGGTCAGCATTTTATCCTCCCAAGCTGGATATAGTACGCATTAGATTGCTGGTACGAAGGGCCTAGTCAACATCTTACCTTACAGGCTGGATTTAGTATGCATCAGAGTGCTGGCATGAGGTGCATAATAAGCATCTTACCTTCCAAACTGGATATAGTATGCATCTGAGTGCTGACAAGAGAGTCCTACTCAGCAACTTATCCATCTGAGCTCAATAGAGTGTGCATCAGAGTGCTGGCACGATGGGCCTAGTCAGAATCTTATAATTCTGAGCTCAATAGAGTGTGCATCAGAGTGGTGTTACAAGGGACCTAGTCAGCATCTTATTATTCTGAGCTCGATAGAGTGTGCTTCAGAGTGCTGGCACGACAGGCCTAGTCAGCCCTCCGTCCTTCCAAGGTTGATAGAGTATGCATCAGAGTGCTGGTACAAAGGGCCTAGTCAGCATCTTAACATTCTGAGCTCGATAGGGTGTGCATCTGTGTACTGGCACTAGGGCTAGTCAGACCACCTTCATTCTGAGGTACAGTGTGCATGGGTGTTCTGGAAATCTTCTGCTTGCTTACAACAGCCAGATTGTCTGCAGACTAGCTAGCCTAGTACCGGCACGATGGGCCTGGTGAGGCTCCCATCGTTCCGAGCTCGATACAGTGTTCTGTGCCGTGATGACTAGATAGATAGACAGACAGACAGACAGCCAGACAGACAGACAGATACACACTGCGCACCTTAGACACACCACCCTGGTTTTTTTAAATCTTCAGAACTTTGTAAAGGAAAAATGGTTCTAAAGTACTGCCAACATTTTGACTTGCTGTCTTCAAATAAACATCAGAGACGTGGTTCTTCATGGCTTTGTAATGTTATCTTCCTTGAGAATCCCTTACCCCATAGTCTACCTGCGTCTCATGAAAGTGCACAGCCTTAGGACCGCCTATTTGTTACATGCCAGGCGCGCAGCGCCCATAGGGCTGAAAGGGCTTCAGCCCTTCCCGTCGTGTGTCCCAGCCCGTGCTGCTGCAGCTCGAGCTGCTGTAGGCTAGGCTAGGCAGTGTCTGGAGTGTCCTGCATGCCCGAGTTTTTCACAGGTCTTTAAAGACAATTTGCATATTTAAATTTCTTTGTGAACTGGTCACCAACGTTTCATTTATTTTCTGGTTCCAGTACCCCCTGGGCCCCCTTACATTTGTATTTTACATTTACTGTCGTTGTGTAAGAATGCATTTCATAAAAAGGAATGCAATGTAGTATTGCCGAAAGAAAAATGCCAGCCATGTGTTGTTCAAAGAGCCTGCAAAGACCTTGTCTTGACCCTAAATAGGGTTATAAATAAAAAAGTATGTATTCATTTGTAATGTGACTTCTCTGTCTTTGTTCCCTTTAATTATCAGTCATGGATCATTCAGGCAGCCCTAGAACACAATTAAAAGTGCTTTCTATATATATTTGCTGTTTTAAGTATGCACAGAAACAAGCTGAAAATACAGCTTTATGTGACTTTCATTTTTGTACAGTCTGGGACATCAAAGTAATGAGCTGGCAACAGGGCCGGACTGGCTACCGGGCAGTTGTGCGTGCTGCCGTGCTGGGGGCTAATTTCGTTGATGGGGACCTGCGTGTGCAAAACTAAATTCGTTTCGCTTTTTTATATCAAATCGCACGCAGGTCCCCATCAACGAAATAAGCCCCCACCAAAGAGAAAGGAGCCCCAAGCTCGGCAGCACACACAACTGCCCGGTAGCCAGTCCGGCACTGGCTGGCAACCCTAATCATAAGACTGGAAGTTTGTTGCAGGAACAGCACATTATTTATTTCCTCCTCCCTTGATCCCTGATTAATGCCATAATACCAGGGCTTTATGTGGGCCGGGACCTGCCGGTGCTCAGCACTGCAGTTCTTAAAAGCAGGAACATCAACGGGTGTCTATATGGCTCTACATTTTCACCTTCATACTCAGAATTGAGAAAAATCTTAACTCTGCAGCAGTTCCCGGTTTTTTATTTTTTTGCTGTTCTGTAATTGCCAAACTCAAAGTGGTTTACATCAACACAACAAGGACATCTTCATTTATTTTTTGGTAGTCACGGACGATTAAGTCTTATCCTTCCGAGCTGGATATAGTATGTATCAGAGTGCTGGCACGAGGTGCCTAGTGAGCATCTTATCCTTCTGAGCTGGATATAGAATGCATCAGATTGCTGTCACGATGGGCCTAGTCAGCCCTTCGTCCTTCCAAGGTTGATACAGTCGGCATCAGAGTGCCGGCATGAGGAGCGTAGTCAGCATCTTATTTTGCCAAGCTGGATATAGTACGCATCAGAGTGCTGGCACGAGGGGACTAGTCAGCATCTTACTCTTCTGAGCTGGATATAGTATGCATCAGAGTGCTGGCACGATGGGCCTAGTCAACCTTCCACCCTTCCAAGGTTGATACAGTTTGCATGAGAATGGTGGCACGAGGGTTCTAGTCAGCATCTTATCCTTCTGAGCTCAATAGAGTGTGCATCAGAGTGGTGGCACGAGGGGCTTGGTCAGCATTTTATCCTTCCAAGCTGGATATAGTACGCATTAGATTGTTGGTAAGAAGGGCCTAGTCAACATCTTACCTTACAGGCTGGATATAGTATGCATCAGAGTGCTGGCATGAGGTGCGTAATAAGCATCTTACCCTTCCAAACTGGATATAGTATGCATCAGAGTGCTGGCAAGAGGGACCTACTTAGCAACTTATCCTTCTGAGATCAATAGAGTGTGCATCAGAGTGCTGGCACGATGGGCCTAGTCAGCATCTTATACTTCTGAGCTCAATAGAGTGTGCATCAGAGTGGTGGAAAAAGGGGCCTAGCCAGCATCTTATTATTCTGAGCTTGCTAGAGTGTGCTTCAGAGTGCTGGCACGATGGGCCTAGTCAGCATCTTATACTTCTGAGCTCAATAGAGTGTGCATCAGAGTGGTGGAAAAAGGGGCCTAGCCAGCATCTTATTATTCTGAGCTTGCTAGAGTGTGCTTCAGAGTGCTGGCACGACAGGCCTAGTCAGCCCTCCGTCCTTCCAAGGTTGATAGAGTATGCATCAGAGTGCTGGTACAAAGGGCCTAGTCAGCATCTTAACATTCCGAGCTCGATAGAGTGTGCATCTGTGTACTGGCACATGGGCTAGTCAGACCACCTTCATTCCGAGGTACAGTGTGCATGGGTGTTCTGGAAATCTTCTGCATGCTTACATCAGCCAGATTTTCTGCAGACTAGATAGCCTCCCATCCTTCCGAGATTAATACATTGTGCCTCAAAGTACCGGGATGATGGGCCTGGTGAGCCTCCCATCCTTCCGAGCTCGATACAGTGTTCTGTGCCGTGATGACTAGATAGATAGACAGACACCCAGCCAGCCAGCCAGCCAGACAGCCAGACAGCCAGACAGACAGCCAGACAGACAGCCAGACAGCCAGCCAGCCAGACAGACAGACAGACAGATACACACTGTGCACCTTAGACACACCACCCTAGTTTTTTTTAAATCTTCATAACTTTGTAAAAGAAAAATGGTTCTAAAGTACTGGCAGCATTTTGACTTGCTGTCTTCAAATAAACATCAGAGACGTGGTTCTTCATGGCTTTGTAATGTTATCTTCCTTGAGAATCCCTTACCCCATAGTCTACCTGCGTCTAATGAAAGTGCACAGCCTTATGACCGCCTATTTTGTACATGCCAGGCGCGCAGCGCCCATAGGGCTGAAATTGATTCAGCCCTTCACGTCGTGTGTCCCAGCCCGTGCTGCTGCAGCTCGAGCTGCTGTAGGCTAGGCTAGGCAGTGTCTGGAGTGTCCGGCACGCCCGAGTTTTTCACAGGTCTTAAAGACCATTTGCATATTTAAATATCTTTGTGAACTGGTCACCAACGCTTCATTTATTTTCTGGTTCCGGTACCCCCTGGGCCCCCTTACATTTGTATTTTACATTTACTGTTGTAGTGTAAGAATGTATTTCATGAAAAGGAATGCAATGTAGGGTTGCCGAAAGAAAAATTCCAGCCATGTGTTGTTCAAAGAGCCTGCAAAGACAAGGGCCCTCATTTATGAAAAGTGACGCATCCTTGCGCAGGCGCAGGGATGCGCCACAATTCCTTACGACGCGCTGCGTCAGAAGTTTGCGACGCGGATGCGTCACATTAATGGAATGGCGCATCATGTCGCAAGTGATGCCGTAAGCCGCAAAAAAGACACGCAGACGCTGGCGTCCTGATGTACCAGAAAGTCACGCAAGTGCGGGAAAAGTGCCGTAAGTCGCAATTGCGGAACTGACGTAAGCTTACGCATTGCTGCGTCACATTTACGTTGCGTCACAATCCGGAAAACGCCAAAAATACACGCATCCATCTCCTAATTCTCCCGCAAATGGAAAAAATTGTTACCATGGAGCCTGAAGGACAGAGCAGCAGCCAAGGGAACCTTCCACATGGCAGCCAGGATGTCCAGCCACATGGCACCCAGGATGCGCAGCCTGAAACACAGGGAGAAACCCATGTCAAGAGGAAGAGGAAAATTAATTTTAGTGCTGAGGAGAACAACATACTCATAAATGAGGTCACAGACCACCAGCACCAGCTCTTTGCTAGTTCCAAGTTGCCACTATCAAAAAAAGAGGTAATTTGGCTGTCCATATTGGCAAAGGTCAACTGTGTGGCCCAATCTAAGAGGACAGTCATTGACCTGAAGAAACGCTGGAACGACATAAAGCGCCGGACAAAAGAGAAAATGGCAAAAAACCGCAAAGAAGCAGCGGCGACAGGAGGAGGCAGCCCATCACAACAGGAAGAGCTGGATGACCTTGAGGAGCGGGTTGCGGCGGTCATCCCAGACGAGTTGGTGGTTGGCATTCCAGGACAGGACAGTGCAGAGCATGAGGAAACGCAAGACACACAGGGTAAGTCCCTACAAGGGGAAATGTGCAAAGAAGGTAATGTTGTGCAGTCCATAAAGTAAGGTAGCCGGCTCAATTACAGACGTGTAGTGGAAAGAGTAGTCATGCAATGTCATGAACTGTGAAGAGTCTACAAAAAGTATTGTACCAGGGACATGCACATGTCACATTTGGTAAACACCTACCCCCGTCAAAGTAATACCATATTTCCTAAGTGAAGTCCCAGCCCATTGCTGCACCTGACAAGTGCCACTCGCAGGTGCAAATATCCAACTACCCTCATGAAATACCATGATGTCATTTTGATCATGTAGTGGTGTCACAATGTGCCACACCCACAATAATAGGCCACAGACAGCCATGTAACATAGTACAACATATCATGTCATTGCACCATTCCCACATTAAAGTGTGAGAAACCGCAATTCCAGGGCTGTTGCTGGGGGTGTACCCACAAACATCCATGTCCAATTGAGAATGTCCAATAGCAAAGTCAAACTGTAACTATGACGCTGTGCCACAAATATATGCATCCACAGGGTCTGTGTAAGGCATGCACAACCTCAAGAAATACAAACTGTTCCCTCTCGGATATACCCAACATATAGCTTTTGCATGCAAGTGGACACATAGAAAGCGGAAAAATCTGTAGATGACTGCATCATGCAGGAATGTGTCCCTTCCATGCACACAAACACTGATCCCCTGCACCGCTGGACCCCCTGCAACATGGTGCAAGTTTGCCTGGGTCGGCGCATGCCAAGCATTGTGCACCTGTGTCGTGGTGAAGGACAGGTGACACCAATAAAGAGACCCTACTCATAGTCACCCCATGCAGGCCCAAAATCTGTCATTGTACTACTTTGTGCATGATGGTTTCAGCCACATCATCTGCATATGTAAGGGAAAGTACTCATGAATGTTACTCAGCATGCGAAGCCCTGTGCCATATTACACAAGCATCATGTATAACGTATGCATGGTGGGTCTGCACATTCAAATAAAAATATCAGTAGTGGTGATGTGCAATCATTACAAATGTTTTTAAATACATTAGCATCTGGCAATTGTGTCAGTACCTCACACCTGCATCATGGTAGGTATAGGGGTGAGGCAGTGCCACTGGGAGAGGCCTGCACCAAGGTATCATGTACTTGAATGATGCTCCTCCTCACATGAATGCATGACTTAAGCACTGACCAGCTACGTCTGGATGAATGACGTATATAACATGAATAACAACATGTAGTGACATGCAGTGAATACAGCACATCTATGTTGTCATGACTTTGGGAAAAACATAAGTGTACCAATGGTGTTCTTGCAGTGAAAGAACATCCAACATCAATAGTTTGCAGGAATGTGCACCATCTCACCAAAGGCCTCCATTCATGATCTGTACCTATGCATGCACTGCAGCACACCTATATTGCAAGGTGCGCTGTCCAGATGATAAACATCCAGCAAATATGCACCATAGTTAATTATACAAATGGATCATCAGCGAGTCTGCAGCACTGTGGGCCTTATTGATGAAGGCCTTGCGCCTCCGGTGCGCCACTTTTAAAAATGGAAAAAGTGACGCACCGGCGGCACAAGTCCTTCAGAAATGAGGCCCCTGAAATGTAAAACACATACATGGACGCAATGAGGGAGTACCACAAAAAAATAGTCTACGATAATGCCAAGTCCTGCAAACTCGTCAAGGTCCTGCATGAATAAAACAACCTATGCTGCAAAGCTACAGACATCACCCTGGCACTACAGACCGGTGATAAGTGTCCAACAAAGTTCACCATAAAGTAAAAAATTTCACTACAACAACTTTGCTGTACACAGGAGATGCCACAGGCAGCACCACGCAAACCTCTTCCAACACAACAGCCATACTACCATACCCACCGGGACACCAGTCAAAGCTCAATGCACCCCCTCCAACATGAGACACAGCCACCTGTGGGATCACTACAGCCCTGTCCTCATCACATCAACAACAGCACCAAGATCACCCTATTCACAGCCACAGGTAACATCTGCACCCTCCGGGACCAAGAGCTGTGAGTGTGCTCCGACACAGACTAACACCACACAGATTTGCTACACTACATGAAGCAGGATTCCAAGGAACAACGCTTAACTGGGTCACTCATCCCAGCAAGAGGTCCAAGGATCCGACTGACAACCTTCGTCTTCATAATCATGTAATTCCAATGCAGAATGCAAGAGGGACCATCTATGTGTCTGACCCTTGTCAACATCAACAGGGCTGCCTCAGCGCCATTTGAAAACAAACACAGCCTCAACATTGTATCCATTGCTGATGACAGACAGCTCATACTCTCTCACACCTAAGACTACACCAACCAAACACTTGAAATACATTGTGGAATGCATTACGTTGCAGTCTGCATGACCCACAGCTGCTTGAACAATAAATCAGAGATTACAGAAGTCTGTGTCCTTGGAACAACTCTTTCAGCATGTAAAAACACCTGTTGGATCTCCCACTCTGATGGGAAGGGGCTGCGGCTACCGCTCAAAGAGACAGGTCTTGATGAGTCTTCTGAATGGGAGTAGGTCCTGGGTCTGCCGTAGGTGGGCCGGGAGGGTGTGCAAGGTCTTGGCGGCGAGGTAGGACAAGGATCTGCTGCTGGAGGTTGGTCATAGGATGCGGTGGACAGTGGTGAGGGGGAGGCTAGTGGAGTGCACCTGGCGTGTGGGGGTGTAGAAGCTGAGTCTGCTGTACAGGTAGGCTGCTCCGGCCCACTGGAGTGTATTGTGCGTCTGGGTCTGGAGCTTGAAGCTAATCTACTTGCTGATGGGGAACCAGTGTAGGTCTCACATTTGGGGGAAGATGTTGCTGCGGTGTGGGACGTTGACAATCAATGAGCCGTAAGTGTATTGGATGCGTTGCAGTACTTGTAGGTGTTTGTCAGGGAATCCTCAGTACAGTGCGTTGCGGTAGTCCAGTCCACTGCTGCTCTGCGCCTGCGTCACACTAATGTCAGTCTGGGGTGGGGATCCACTTGTAGATCCAGCATAGCATGTGGGGGCAGTCGTAGCATGAGGAGGACATGGCGTCGACCTGCTCAGACATGGAGAGGGAGGAGTACTTGATGTATAGTAAGTTGCGTGCATGGTCAGTGGGTGTTGTTGCTGTTCCCAGT
Organism: Lissotriton helveticus; assembly: GCF_964261635.1. Lineage (NCBI taxonomy): Eukaryota > Metazoa > Chordata > Amphibia > Caudata > Salamandridae > Lissotriton > Lissotriton helveticus. Next base: position 643,614,361 of record NC_136068.1, read on the forward strand.
GTGGTTGCCCACCAGGAGTCGTCCCAGGCTCAGGGTGTGGGTCCAAGGATGAGGACCTGTGTCATGTCCAAGTACAGTTTCAGACTGCTGCTCCTCATCCACTTGGTGAGGGAATTCTGTCCCTCGTGAAGGTTTGTTGAGGGTGTGTGTGGGCCCCTGGTGATGGAGAGGATGAGCTGGGTGTTGTTGGTGTAGGAGATGATGTAGAGGCTGTGATGGCGGCCCACGTGTACGAGGGGGACATGTACATGTTGAACAGTGTTGTGCTGAGGGATGACCCCTGGGGTACGCCGCAGATGATGTTGATGGTGTCCCATTTGATGGATGGGATTTGGACACTCTGGACGCTCTGGGTTCTGCGGGAGAGAAAGGACGTGGTTCAGTCTAGGGCCTTCAATTGGAATCATGATTCTCGGAGGTGTGTCTTCAGAGTGTGATGGCATACCGTGTCAAAGGCGGTTGACCGGTCCAGGAGGAAGAGGGCTGCTGACTTGGTGCTGGCTAGTTGGTGCATGATGTTGTCTGTGCCGGACATGTGGACTGTCTTGCTGCTGTATGTACGTATGAATCCGGACTGGGACGGGTGAAACATGTAGGGGTCTACCAGCCCGCGGCCCAATAGCATGTACATCATTACCTAGATGACCTTCGTTGGGAACGTGAGCAGGGAGATGGGAGGTGAGTCCCCGAGGGCCTTGGGGTGTGCCTTGTGCGTCCTGAGGAGGGCATTGCTTGTGGCGTGCCTCCATATTTCATGGAATGTTGCTGCATTGAAGAAGATGTAGAGGAACTTGTGTAGTTGTGGTATGATCGGTTCCTCTGCTTTTTACAATAAGTGGTGTGGTGATGGTACTGGTGGTGATCCAGAGTGTACGGAGTTCATGACCTTGTGTGTTGCGTCCTTGTCAACGTAGTACCAGGATGTGCTGCGGTTGGGGCTGGTGGTCCTCGCTGGGGAGGTGGAGTCTGGCATAGTTGGTGTGGATGTGGTGGTGAAGCTGTCGTCGATGGCACTAAACGTGCGCTGTGAGAAGATGGACAGTGAGTCCCACACTTCTTGTGATGGTGGGATGTTGACAACGTTTGCGCATGGGTTTCTCTGTTCAATAACGATGCAGAAGACATCATTGCTGTTGTGTGCATTGGTATCCAGAAAGGTTTGGAAGGAGGAGCTCTTTGCCAATCTGTTGAGGTGGTGATGTATACACGTGGCGTCCTTGTGGACTGTGTGGTTGTGCAGTGTTTGTCCATGGAACCATGTTCACTCCGTCTTCCGGCATGTGCGTTGGTAGGTCTGGAGGTAGTCGGTGAACCGGGTGGCTCTGCTGCAGGCGTGGCAGTTGGAGGGCAACGTGAGTGGGGCAAAGGTGTTGGTGCAGTCCTACATACACTGTCATAGTGTTTTGGGCACTGGCGACTGGGTTGGTGGGGTTGTAGTTCGGGCCCTGGCTGATGGGTGTGACCAGCTGGTCTACGTTTACTTTTACCCAGCATTGGTGAGGCAGCAGTTGTCTGCAGTGGTGTGTGGTTGATTAATAGAAGGTAAAATTTATGCAGCGGTGGTCGGGCGAGTGCAGGTCAGTGGTGTGGTTGGAGGTGACGTGGGTGCCTGTTGAGAAGACGGGGTCCAGCTTGTGGCTGGCGGCGTGGGTTTGGTCCCGAGTAGTCTGCAGCCGGGTCTGGTGAGGTCGTTGATCAGTATGGTGGAGTTGTCGTCGTTGTTGTCCTTGAGGTGTAAGGTCAGGTCCCACAGGATGATGTGGTGCGTGGAGGGGAGTGTGTGGGTGCTGGGGAGGTCATTGATGGAGCAGCATAACTGAGCACAGGGTTGGTGTGCTGTACACGAGGGTCCTCTGAAGGTGGTGTTGGGTGTTGGTGTGGATGTGTATGTGCAGGTGGTTGGCGGTGTTGATGGTGTTGTCTGCATGGGTGCCGACCTTGAGGGTGGACTTGTGGTCGATGGTGACCCATACACAAAATCAGTCAGCGCAATCCCTGCGGTTCAACTTGTAGCTGTCTGGGATGTCTATTGTGATGTTGGTTGCAGAGGAGTAGTCCCACCAGGTCAAGTTTAATGATCACACATCTGGGGCGGAGGTGTCAAGCACATCCCAGAGCCACATGGGCTGTGTTCGTGTGGAGTGGGTGTTGTGGATAATGCATCAGAGGTGGTTGGGTCCACTCCATGGGGGTTTGGTGGTTCACTTGCATGTGAAGCTGCATGTGCGGCAGGAGAAGGGTCCCGTGTGTATGTTATTGTGGTGGCCTGGAAGCAACTGTTGTGTAGGATGGCATTGAGTGCATGGAGGGTACCGGCGTAGTACTTGAGTCTGGTGTAGTGGCGTTAGTGGCCACAAGGGGTCCTGGCGCTGGGCATGGTCCAGGCGCAGATGGCTGCAGACTGGCTTGCTTAAGGTGTGTCTCTGGTGCGCAAGTAGCACAGTCGAGCACAGTTTGGGACATATGGGGATGTGGGAGGGAGGAGCAGCTGGTAGGCGGGAGCAGCAAGTGTGCATGGGGTGGTGGAACAGTGGCACTGAAACCAAAATGGTGTGCAAACAGGGTGTTAAAATAGTTGTAATGAGGCCACTAATGGGACACTAATATGGTGGTACTGCACACCTGCCAGTGTGTACTCAGCAGCGGCAGCAGGGGCACACAGGGGGAGCTGGGTGTAGGTTGAGCAACATACCAGCAGCAATCTGTATTATCAAAATGTAACGTGATTAGCATGAAGACACAGGAAATGGTCCACACACAAACAACGCAGCTGTGATGGCTATGACAGGTGGGATGATGGGAGATGGTAAGAAATCCATGTCCCCAATCCTCAGTAATTGTGGCCTGATACCTGTTGCACACATATAGAGTGCAAAAAGCCACTTGGACTTGCTACTGTGCTGGAATGTGTCCCTAATATACACCAACAAAACAGACATCAGGACATGCACTCAAGTTGAATGTTGCAAGTGTGCAAGCACTGTGTGGCCATGTGCCATGTTTTTGGACAAACATCTTGAATCCATCAAATGATTCATGCCATGTCATTTTAGGTAACATGAGTGATGATGTGTAGCTTTAACTTTGACATGTTGACACACATCAAACTCAAAAAGGGTAGATGACTCAGAATTGTGCATCTGTACACCATATGTCAGACATGATCATAAACATACATCTATTTTTTATTTCAGAGCATGGTACACATCCTCATTAGCAGGAACCTATGTTTGAATCCGATGATGACGGTGTGGAAAGTGTACCAAGTGTGGACACAGACGTCATCCAGGACCTCTTACTATCAATACAAACTCCCTCTCCCCGCACCAGAAGGCAAACCAGCACAGTGGGATCTCCGCTTGCCCAACCTGGAAGCACTCCTACGCCACCTCCCACAACATCTCTGCCTCACCACTCGCCAAACACGCTGAATTCTTTTGAACAACGTGTCGTGGATGCACAGGGGCAGTTGGCACAGGAGGTGCGTAAAGGCATTGAGAGCATGGCAGGCACCCTAGAGGGAGTGCTCCGTTGCCTATCATCCAATAGTGGCAGTGCGGAAACTGGTAGCAGCAATGATGCACCACCACGTACTTTGTTTCACGACATGAATGAGATATCAGAGGTCATGCAGCACAGGCACAGACAAATGCCTAACACAAGTGCCAGCATTGAAGTGGCCAACAGGCTGAGGGAAATTCAGGACACCCTTAAAGACATGAATGCAAAACAGGATGCCTACCTGACCAAATTGGCTAACTACCAACGTGATGTAACAGCTGTGCTTGAAAATCAACAACTCATGCTCAGTGCATTCATGCGGTACCTGATGGGCATGGAACATGATGCTGGTACAATCCCATCTACATCTGCAGCCCCTGATGTGTCTATGCCTCCCGTGTCAACTGCACCACTGATTCCACCATCAGCTGTGACAACAAACACATCTGATGAAGAAGAGTCTGAAGATTGTCCAGTCCTCCGCAGAATCATGCGTTGGCATGACATATTGTACATGGACAATACATATACATTGTCTGGTGCACATAATACTGACATTGTACCACAGTAATGATGAACAACAAATTACTGCTAGCCAATGGATGTACAATTAATTATCTGTGGCCTCCCTCCATGAGGTGAACATATGATGTTGACACTCCCGTCTCACACAATAAAAACACTACTCACTCATGCATGTCTCAAATGTCATGTTGATGTATGGACTGTGCATGTACAAACTCAACCCTACTGTATGTGTCCCTTGATCATAATAGGCCTGTCATACCTTGCTAATTGCTAACTTGTGTCACTTACATAAATGTGCACCCACAACATGCAATGTCCAACTGGCAACGTTCATAAAGTGACTAGTAACGTGTGTACAACAGCATTGCTAATGTGCAACATTACGAATGATGACTTTAGTTCGAATGAGTAACACTACAACTTTGTACAAGGAGGGGGTGACTGGGAACATCAGATATGCTTGCACGCTACCATGATTGTGGGTCAGTCCAAGGTGTATGTATGTGATGATGAAATATCTGACATACCACATGTATGTATGAAAGGAAAACATCAGCAGGTGGCTGGCATCAAAGGCACATCCTAACGTAAGATGAGTAGCACACAATTTTATTTACTTAAGCATGGGAATAGGGACATGCTTCACACCAGTGATTGAAACAACATCACTCAACACTCACATGGTGTCTCATGTATGAAGTCCTACAAAAAATTCAGTGCTGCTGCAAAGACTGTGGCCCTCATGCCTCAATGCCTTTGATACACACTTGGTACAGTCTCCTACCACTAGATCATCAAAGTGAATGTCAACTTAGATGAACATAAGCAAGGCATACCACACAACACCTTAGCCCAAGTAAGCCACACTACACACCATCCTCTGGTGTCCACATGTCTACATGTTTCACATCACAAACACCGTGATGGACATACTTTAAGGAGCACCCACACACCCCTGCCCACAGTACATCTTCCACAGGGCTGCATCCCCCATAGCACACAAACAGTGACAGTACATGGCCTCCACCATTGGAACATGCACCTCCACAGTAATAGCAAATGCTGAGAGCTACATGACATTAGCAGTTACACCCCTGCTGACCAAACAGATGTCAAGACCCACAGGCACATCTTTCCACACACATATGCAGTCAAAATCATTCACCAGAGGGTCATCATGCACCCAGTGATGTTCATAGGAACATAGAACATCCCCAATCCTCCACCTTGACAAACAACAGCATCAAGAGGTCCCTCCTACATGCCACAACAACATCCACACAATCCTCAAAGTAGGTCACACTGGCACTCCATATACACAATACATCGCATCATTGCAAGAAACAATGTTCCACAACACACTAGCAGTTAGACTCCACTATGGCATGAGGCAAGGTAATACACCACACTGGAATGTCTCCACCCTTGCAGACCAGAGCAGATGATTCAGCCTAATACATTTCACAGCACAACACACAGAGTACTGATGCTGAGTTCCTCAGGGACTGTCCCTCAGTACCTTTGTCTGCTATGTCTATATGGCTCCGCTTGCTGAGGGCATCAGTGAACATGGACTCTGCATAGTACCCTACGCCTAATACACCCAGCTCTGCCTCTCCCTCACCAAGGTACCCAACATCACAGGACACAACTAACCACAATGGATGCGAGATGTGCCAACAAGTATGTGCCTCAGCTGGACAAATCTCCATTTGTTGTTAAAAAAAAGTAATCATAATCCCAAGAACCACTACCACATGTAACTATACCTGGGGGTACCCTGGGCTGGATAAACAGTTCTGCACTCATATGTGCCACACAAACTATACATTGTACAGAACACATCCCTCACCCCGTCATTACGGATAATAGCAGTATCCTCACCATACTTCTTCACCCTCTGCAAACTCTGCAAGTGCATCAAAATTATTGCCAACTGATGCATTGATTGGATCTGCCACACACCCATCATCATCAGCCTGTGCAATGTGAAAGCCCTCAATAACATTATCAAAAATACCCTCAGTACAAAAAAGATGAATGTCCAGACAACCGTAGGTAGACGTTCCCTGTGGCTCACATGATAATACCACTTCCGCCTGCACATACAGGAGCTCTACTGCATCCACACCCATACAGATATACTGACACTCAAGGAGCTCACACACACCTACACAGTCAGCCAGAACCCTGGGCCAGCAAACCTCTACCAATGAATCTGCTTCTAGGCCCACAAGACATACGTCTGCAATACAGACCTATCCATGGTCACATTTCCCTGCATCTACATAGCCAGGCTGTAAACCAGCTTTCTTTTCCACTTGCAGGAAAGACGTGGGTCATACTGGCCCTCAGCATTGGGAAACACTGCAAACATTGAGGTACAGTCTCAATACCAGGTGGCCCAATAAATGACGGCCCTTGTGCCATCTGACCCTCACTTGTTGTGACGTTGTGTGATGCCTAACCCTGCCTAACAGTCATCATCCATCACCAAGGAACATAGTAATGGGATAATGCTGCATGCAGCAAATCCAACCCTTGCACGCATTGATCAGCGTTACAGGCACGTGCAATGGGTGTTGCTGGGTGCCTTCCCAGCAACATCCATTGCCTTTTGACACTGCCACAGATGTAATAGGAACATGAAATGTGAGGCACTGTCCAGAAATTACACAGACCCAGTGCAGGCGTGAAGAAGGCTCAATGTTGACAAATATGATGAATTCTCCTTGTCTCCCCTTTTTGTTGCAATGCAGTAGACATAGTAAGAGGAAGAGGCCGTTGTGATGAATGATTAACTGAGAGGTGTCCGTTCCTGTACAAGTCTGATGTTCACTGCAAGGCAGACACACTTGCCCCATTGTGCAAAGGTGACTGCGTTAGCGATGAACAGGACATTGTGCAACAGTGCTGGTGAGAACAACAGGACTGCGCAGTAGCTAGCAGATACGGCACGGTCCTGCACTTAATCCTGCAAAAGGGTAGCGCTACAGGAAGGCCTGCTGTGCTCCACTACGGAAAAACGTCATGAAAGAGGTCCCAGAATCTTTACACATGATTGTTGATCACATGGGCTCACCTGAGACACATAACCTAAAGTCCCTCAAGGGTGAGTATTGGCCTGTATGATTTTGTGATAGTGTAATGAACATTTGGCTTACAATAGCTAACATGTAACGGTAATCTCAGCTATGAGATCATTGTTGACATTCCTTGGCCAGCAAGGGTAAGGCTCACGCAGAGCTGATTTCTCTACTTCATATGCCTACAAGTACAACTTATTGTAATTGAAACAGATATTTTATTAACAAAAATTGTTCAGACTATTTAAATGTTATGCAAAACTACACTACACTATTCAAATATATTTCTAAAATCCTACACTAATCTAATCTAATGCACTAACATCTACACTTATCTTGTCTAACTGTTCCTATACCTACCTCACACATACTACACAACACACAGATGACCCCCCACCCCTATTCAACAATCACACATCAGGCATACATACACTTAATCTAAACACATACTAATTAACCTACCTAACTAAACAATTATATTTTTTTTTTAATATTTTTTTTTATACATCTAAAAATACATTTAACATACACCATACATCAACCCCCACCCACTCCTAATAACTTAACACTTATCCTAAAACTATTCCTAAGTACTACAACTATCCTAAATACTATCTAACTATTTTAAAAATGTAAACAATAACAACGTCCGTAACTTGACATGTGAAATTCCATGTCATGGACAACGACCACAGTTGTGCACTCTGTGTTCATTCCTGCTCATCCATTTGTTCAATGGTGGCCTTCATGTCGGCAACCATGGACAGCAGGGTGGCCAGCTGCAGTTGCATGCCCGCAACCTTCAATGTCAGTTCCTTTTGGCCTTTTTCAAAAATTTCCATTTGGCCCTCAATCTTGTTAATTTTGGCCATCAGGAGCACACCGTCGATCTCAGGGGAGCTGCTGCATGCCCTGTTGCTGTACGTCCAACTTGCGCTACTGCAGCTCCACCTGTCCTCGTTGAAAGGGCCTCTGCTGTGGTGGGTTGCGATTTTGGAGCAGTGGTTGTCACTGGGGTCATATCCGAGGGATGTCCAGAAGTGGATTGAGTAGCAGATCCTGAACCAAGACCAGCTGGGGGTGCAACCAAACCAGATGTTGATGGTGCTGATGTCTGAATGCCTGAGGGTCCACTCTGTGTAGGAGATTCAGTGTCCATCTGGGGATGTTGATCTTCACATGATCCAGTTGGTTGTCCGGAGTGCATGAGTGAGGTTTTAGCCTTTTCCTTCCGGCTCCGCGTGTTGGATGGTGGAGTGGGAGTTGATCTCCATGCTCCATCAGCACGTGAGTGCTCATGTCGGCGTCCCATCTGCCTGAATGAACGACCAACATTCCGTATGTGGCGGTATCTCTCTAGACGGATGCGATACTGCCTCTCCTCATCTTGTGTCATGTTTTCTGTAATGGAGCAATGACATCCACATCAGTCTGCACTAACACATTGACACCTGTACACATGCACATTCATGCAATCTTCAGAAAAATTTGTCAAGGGGCTATCGTTAACAGGGCATCAATTTAAAAGCATGGTGGCATCATCATCGATGGTCATACACAGGGATGCTAAGTGATGTTGCGTACTACCTAACATGATAAATAATCTACACGACATGTAAGGCCTCAATACATATGAGATGGTGCATTCCAATGCATTTGTCCTGGCCATGTACCCAATGCTCGCCATTCACATATGCAGGCCCCTTCTCAAAATGATGCCAGTGCATCTGTGTGCAGGCAAGGTTTGTATAGGCATTGTAATTGTGCTTTTCATATGCAGATACATAGCAAGGTAAATGGAACATCATCCCTGTATGCTGCACAAGCCTACACACATGTAAAATGCACCATGGAAACAAAACATGGCCAAATTAGGATTGTGTTTCAAGGAAAGACACAGGTGTGCACTGCAATTGATTTGTGCACCGCCTCCTATCATTTAACTCTTGTACATGGGGTGCTGCTTGGGAGTAAATACGTGCTGCATTTTCACACTACGCAACACACACTGCACAACACTATCATGGTAGACGCATCTTGACAGGGGACGTCATATCATGGCCAGCATCAAGGCCTGGTATGTGAGTTGACTATGCATGATAAATGATGCAATGGCCATTTAAACACATGTACATCAATGCATATTCACTACTGATGTCAATAGTCAAGTCTGCCGGTGGCCCTTTTAGTTGCATAGGTAACTGCATGATTATTGTGCTAATTGATGATGGACTTGCAGCACTGTTGCATCCCTCTAACAATGGCAAGTACTGACACACGTGGGGCACAAGGAAATCCTACTTGTAGGAGGTATGTCTATGTTGTACTACAATTAGCATGTGTCATGTAGCCATGGTCTACATACACTGACTGTCACGTACCCCAAGTCTCCTTGCTCAGCATGACACTCTTCGACATCTCCATGTGCACACTTGCCACCATTGCATGCACACACCACCACAACATACAAACCTATGCCAATGACACCCATCTGGTACGGTTCCTCACCCATGACCCAGCCCCAAACAAAAACAACCTCCATGAAGGAAAGATAGACGCCGCAGAATGGAAGAAGGTCAGTCAGCAGATACTGTAGACACACAATACAGAGGTTATCATTCTTGGCAAATCAACATCCGCCAGGGACGACGCCTATTGGTCCACAACAATGGTCACTGCAAGAACACCCACGGAGCATACACCCCACTTGGGATTCTTCCAGGTCTACTCACTCACAACTAACAAACAAGTGGACGTCATGTCATCCTTATGATTCTACACCCTGCACATGCTCCGATAGATATTCTGGTGGATCACCACCGGAACGTGTGAGACGGTCACCCAGGCCCTCATCAACAGCCAATTGTACAACGGGAAGGCCCTATACACAGGAACCACTGCCAGACTTCACTTACAATTACTACCCATAGTAAATGCATCGGCACGACTCATCCTCGACGGGCCTCACCACAGCAGCATTTCTACAGGCCATATTGACCAACACTGGGTCACCGTCAACACATGGATCACGTTCTGCCTCCTCACCCACACACACACACAGACACATGACATGGGCCCAGAATGACTCCTCAACCGCCTCTTGTTCTCACATCCTACCCGCCACCTCCGCTCCACCAGCCTCCCACTGGCCACCATCCCAAGGATTGACTCATCCACCACTGGACCTAGATCATCCTCCTACCTGGCCACCAAGACATGAAAGTCTCTTGGCGCACAACTACGACTGACCAGGACCATCTTACCTTCATTAAAGAACTGAAGAGCTGCCTATTTCATCAGTAGCAGCACACCCCCTCCCTTCAGTGCCTTCAGACCCTCACACCTGAGTATGGTGCTCTATGGAGGTATAGATGTATTGTTTGATTGTGGTCTCATTTTATGTGATAGATACTTACAGCAGCACAAGATTTTTTACTGTGTCCCTTGCACACTGTAACACCTCATACATGTGACCCTTATCATTGAGTTTATGGATTTCCACATGGTGCCATTGAGTCCTTCACACTTCCATGCACATGTGATGTGTAAACATGCTGCATGCAAGAATGATGATTTTGGCACTGTCTGCATACTTGGCATGCACGAGGAGACATTTTAAGCATACAGACAAACATAGTAAGGATTTCACACTCACCAATGGCCTTAGGATCCTTGAAGGACTCCACCTCACCCCTTGTGTATGGCGGTGGACCACCTACAAGGGAAAGACAATAGAGCAGATTCTCAGCGTATGTTGCATATTTCAACACAGTACAGAGATTACATGAGAGTCAGTGGTATCTTCAACATTGGCTTACGATGCATCCCATAAGGCAACCTGATTCATACAACAGTCTCTGGCTAAGTACTTCACATGTGAAGCACACTCTTCCACTGCATGTATGACACACATGTGATCCTTTGTTTGTGGTGTCACATTGAGATGGCATTTGCCAAATACTTGCACACTTGTCCCATATCGATAATATGTTTGCATTGTGTAGATGTATGTGATTGTGCTTTTATGGGGGACTTCATTTATAATGCAGCACACCATGGTGAACAAACGGCACAGATGCGCGAGGCATCTGTGCAGGAATTGTGGGCCATTGCTGGAGTTGCGTTGCAAGCGCAACGCAGCTCCAGCAAGGCTCGGGGATGCACCATCTGCACAATGCTGCATCAAGACCTACGCCTGCTTCAGGCAGGCGCAGGGTTTTTACGCAGCATTGCCCAGAAAGTGACTGAGTGAAATTTCATAGATTTCACTCAGCCACTTTCATGAGGGGTTCCTGCGCAGGAAGCCCCCCCCCCTGCGCAGGAACGCCTTCTTATGGCGCAGTGCTTTACAACGTTGTAAATAGGGCGCTTTATTTGCGCGGCAGTTGGTCAAATAAAGTGACGCAATTGCGGTGCAAAGAGGCACAACTGCCTCATAAATCTGCCTTTATGTATGTTGCATTTTTGTGTAGCAAATTATGTTAGATATTTAGCAAATTAACACCAACCTGTAGTTGATGGTAAGGTGCATTTTTTTCCAAACATGCACAATTTTGCTTTTTTGAAGGTGGCAGGTGATGCACACACATGGCCATAGGGCATGTATGTGCACCATATGCACACACATATGCTTTTGAGGGCTGCAGCAGTGTGTCTTTGAGACACCCCTGCACCCTTGTAATAATTCACAAATGTCGATTAGGAAATAGCTGATTTGCAATAAGTGTTTTTATTTCAAATAATTCCTATGGCCCTCCTGGGCCATGGCAATGCATATGGAATTATCCCTTAATTGCAAAGTATAAACATGCTAAGTTGCACATACGAAAGATTAATGAATTCCTAAAATAATAGCGATTTTTCTTAATACATACCATTTAGCAAATCATAAATAGGGATTCCTTGATAATCTCAAGTTTAGATTAGCCAAAGGGTTTGTTGATAGATATGGCCCTATATCTGATGTCACAGCCGTGCAAGGGGATCATCAGTGAGACCCCTGTACTTTCACAATGGAATAGCTTAACCTTAAAATACAGCTGTTAATACATGAAATAAATGTAATTTGACTTACCAATTGTTCCCTCGACCTCGATTCCAAGGTGGTCCAGGAGATCCTGCTCACGGTTGATGACATCAGCCCACCGATGCTTGTACTGTCTGGGGGTCCGGTCCACTCCAAATATTCGCAACATCTGGTACCGGACCCTCTCCCACCTCAGCTTCCTTTCTTGGGTTGGGTAACCCAGCAGCACCCTGCCTCCACTCCCAATCATGTTTGGGAGGTAGTGGACAATCAGCCACAGTAGCCCCCCATACTCCTGCTCAGTGAGGTTCCTAGACCTGGGTGACATAGTGACAAAGCACAAGCCACGCTGTGTGAATGCTACAAAAAAAATTGTGGCTTTCACAGGAATCCCCCTAATAGTATAAATCCACTAAACAGAACACTAATCCCCCTATTACTAACTTTGAAAACCACTTAAAACAACACAAATCCCCCTATTAATTAATATTAAAACCCCTAAACAGACAGACACCCCTTTACACACAACACACAGGTAGACAATATACAACACTACAGAGACTATTTGGACACAGTTAGCAAGACACACACTGTAAAACAACTGCAGGACAGGACAAAACTCTCAAGCACTTTGCAAACACACTCCTACACCTCTCTGAGACTACAAAGGAGTGAAAGAGAAAGCGAAAGTATTATATAACTTCCTGTTTGTGAGCAGGGCAGGCTGGTTACATCATTTCCTGTTGCGATGCGACTCGTTTCCGTCGATGCGTCATTATTGGCATGCGAATAAAACGTAATTATGTTGCATCGTTGACTTGAAGCATGGTACAGTTAAAATATTTCCCCTTACGGTGCGAGCAGTTCTGGTGGAAGCGTCATTATTGTCATGCGACACAATCATTATTATGTCGCATCATTGATTTGAGGCATGGGTGACTGATGACATATTACCCTTACGGTGCGAACAGTTCTGGTGGAAGCGTCATTATTGTCATGCGACACAATCATTATTATGTCGCATCATTGATTTGAAGCATGGGTGACTGATGACATATTACCCTTACGGTGCGAACAGTTCTGGTGAAAGCGTCATTATTGTCATACAACACAATCATTATTATGTCGCATCATTGATTTGAAGCATGGGTGACTGATGACATATTACCCTTACGGTGCGAACAGTTCTGGTGGAAGCGTCATTATTGTCATGCGACACAATCATTATTATGTCGCATCATTGATTTGAAGCATGGGTGACTGATGACATATTACCCTTACGGTGCGAACAGTTCTGGTGGAAGCGTCATTATTGTCATGCGACACAATCTTCATTATGTCGCATCATTGATTTGATGCATGGGTGACTGATGACATATTACCCTTACGGTGCGAACAGTTCTGGTGGAAGCGTCATTATTGTCATGCGACACAATCATTATTATGTCGCATCATTGATTTGAAGCATGGGTGACTGATGACATATTACCCTTACGGTGCGAACAGTTCTGGTGGAAGCGTCATTATTGTCATGCGACACAATCTTCATTATGTCGCATCATTGATTTGATGCATGGGTGACTGATGACATATTTTCCCCTCAAGGTGCGAACTGTTCTGGTGGAAGCGTCATTATTGTCATGCGACACAATCTTCATAATGTCGCATCGTAAATTATATGCATGGCTGACTGATGACATATTTTCCCCTCAAGGTGCGAACTGTTCTGGTGGAAGCGTCATTATTGTCATGCGACACAATCTTCATTATGTCGCATCATTGATTTGATGCATGGGTGACTGATGACATATTTTCCCCTCAAGGTGTGAACTGTTCTGGTGGAAGCGTCATTATTGTCATGCGACACAATCTTCATTATGTCGCATCGTAAATTAGATGCATGGCTGACTGATGACATATTTTCCCCCCAAGGTGCGACCAGTGTTAGTAGATGTGACTTTATTGGCATGCGTCACAATCTTCATTAAAGGCACATTGCAGTTATTATCTGACAATGTTGTTGCATATCTTAAGTGCTGTATGTTTTGACGCACCCTCATCTACAGACCCCCGGGACCACGCACACAATTCAGCAAAGACATCACCAACTTCATTAGCCCGCACGCCCTCCTCTCCGCTGACTACATCCTCCTCGGGGACCTCAACTTCCACCTGGAGAACAAAGATCGCAACAGCACCACCCTGCTGGACAACCTCGCCAACCTCGGTCTCAAGCAGCTGGTGACCACCCCCACCCACTATGCCGGACACACACTCGACCCCGTGTTCTCATCCAGCATGGACATCACCTTCAGCCACGCCACCGGACTCCACTGGACGGACCACAGCTGCGTCAACTTCAGCTTCAAAAGGACCACGATCCACCACCACCAGGAACAGCTAGCACGCAGAAGCTGGTACAAGATCACAGCCGACCATCTTGCGACTTCCCTGAGCATGAACCCTCCCACCAGCGCAACTAACCCAAGCCAGGCCGCCACCAACCTCGCAAAGTGGATCATCAACTGCGCAGACAACCCCGCCCCTCTGCAGACCCCACCTAGCAGACCCCGCAGCAAGAAAGCCACATGGTTCACCAACGAACTCGAGAGCTCAAAGAAGAACTGCCGAGCACTCGAGAAAGCCTGGCGCAGAGACCCAACACCAAACAACATGACTGCCCTCAAGCTCCCCACCCGAAAACACCACCAACTAATCCACGCCACCAAGAAACATGCATTCAAGGAACGACTGGACAGCAACGCACACAACAGCAAGGTACTCTTCAACATCGTTAAGGAGCTCTCCAACCTCAACGGCGGAAACTACGACATCACCCCTTCGCAAGACCTCTGCAAGTCCCTCGCCTCCTACTTCCACAACATGGTCACGGACATACACTACAGCTTCAGCACTCAACCAACGCTCGCCACGGCTGAACGAACGCCCACCACCACCACCCTCCGCGCCTGGACCCCGATCAGCACCAAAGACACCATCCGCACGATGAACTCCGGATCTCCAACCAACCCCTGCCCTCACCACGTATTCAACAAGGCCGACGCTGTCATCGCACCCCACCTGAGGGACATCATCAACGCCTCCTTCGACACCGCCACCTTCCCGGAGAGCTGGGAGCACGCCGCAATCAGCGCTCTACTAAAGGAGCCTTCATCCGACCCCACCGACCTCAAGAACTACCGCCCCATTTCGCTGCTCCCGTTTCCTGCTAAAGTCATCGAGAAGACCGTCAACAAGCAGCTGGCCGCCTTCCTCAAGACAAAAGGATCCCTCGACCTCTCGCAGTCTGGCTTCCGGGCCAACCACAGCGCCGAGAGGGCCCTGATCGCAGCCACCGATGACATCCGAGCCCTGCTAGACAGTGGAGAAACAGCGGCACTCATCCTCCTACACCTCTCCGCGGCCTTCGACTGCCACCGTACCCTAGCGCAGCGCCTCAGCAACGTTGGACTCCAGGAGAAGGCACTGGAATGGATCACCTCGTTCCTTGCCGGAAGGACACAGAGAGTCCGCCTCCCCCCGTTCAGATCAGAAGCCACCACAGTCATCTGCGGCGTTCCTCAAGGCTCCTCGCTCAGCCCAACCCTCTTCAACGTCTACATGAACCCCCTCGCAGCCATCGCACGCCAACACAACCTCTACATCATCTCCTACACCGACGACACACAGCTTATCCTCTCCCTTACCAACGACCCCGCCACCGCCAGAGCCAACCTACACGAAGGGATGACAGACGTAGCCATGTGGATGAAGAACAGCCGCCTGAAATTGAACTTGGACAAGACGGAAGTCCTCATCCTGGGATCCTCACCCTCCGCCTGGGACGACTCCTGGTGGCCCCCCGCCCTGGGCAGCGCACCCAAAACAACAGACCACGCACACAACCTGGCCTTCATCCTGGACTCCTCCCTCTCCATGACCAGACAAGTCAACGCAGTCTCCTCGTCGTGCTTCAACATCCTGCGCATGCTACGTGAGATCTTCCGGTGGATCCCCACCCAGACCAGAAAGACTGTTACCCAGGCCCTCGTCACCAGCCGACTGGACTATGGCAACTCCCTCTACGCAGGAACCACTGCCAAACTCCACTAGACACTCCAGCGTATTCAGAACGCCTCAGCACGACTCATCTTGGACATTCCCCATCGCTGCCACATCTCCGGACACCTGAGAGATCTGCACTGGCTCCCGGTCAAGAAGAGAATCACCTTCCGTCTCCTCACCCACGCACACAAAGCCCGACACAACCAAGGCCCAGGATACCTCAACAGCCGCCTCAACTTCTATGCTCCCACACACCAGCTTCAATCGACCGGCCACGCCCTCGCCGGCGTCCCCCGCATCCGAAGAGCCACCACAGGAGGAAGGTCCTTCTCCTACCTGGCCACCAAGACTTGGAACTCCCTCCCGACCCACCTCCGCCTGACCCAGGACCACCTTGCCTTCAGGAAGTGGCTCAAGACCTGGCTGTTCGAGCAGTAGCGGACCCCCCCTCCCCTAGCGCCTTGAGACACTCCCGGTGAGTAGTGCGCTATATAATAGCTTTGATTGATTGATTGATGATGTACTCCACATATGAGATTGTCATGCAACTTGCAGTGGAAATTTTGGAAAAATAATCATGCACAAGGGAGTAAAGGTTGTATGATGTATTTTTATTAGTCCTAATAAAAATCAAAATGCATGATGAGGATGTTATTTTTCACATTCTTAAAAAAAATTATGCAATATGTCAGCACGTCTGCGGATGCCTGCTGCTGTGCTTTGGTTTACAGGAGCATGGCCGTCCTCCTGGTCATCCTCCGGCATTTGTGGATTTAAATCAGGTCCCTCATCCCAGGGGACTTTTGTGAGCACACATATGTTGTGCAGTATTGCACAAGCCAAAATTAATTTGCACACTGTCTCTGGTGAATACAGCATACGTCCACCAGACTTGTCCAGGCGCCGAAACCTGGCCTTGAGCAGACCAAATGTTCTTTCAACAATGTTCCTGGTCCTGCAATGTGCTTGGTTGTACGCTACTTCCTGTGGCGACTGTGGGTTTCCATAAGGTGTCATCACCCATGGCTGGATGCCATATCCCTGGTCAGCTGTAATGGAATAAATGAGAAGGTACAATGAAATGCTTGTAATGGTTCTGGTCGAGTACAGGCCATATGTTGTGTGTAATATTTCATTTGGCAGTGTCCATTGGCCATGGATGTTGCAGAGAACACACCCAGTGACTCACATGCAAGACACCTTTGGCACATAGTTATGCTGGGAAATGGACACAGATTTGTACGGACATGCATTGGCTCCCTATATGCCTCTACATGACCTTGGCCCTCATTTATGAAGGACTTGTGCCACTGGTGCGTGACATTTTCCCATTTTGTAAGTTAGGCACCAGCAGCGCATGACCTTAATTAATTATGACCCTTCTATTGCTGTATATGTATATGCTAGTACAACATTATTCCATCCATGACCTCATTAAAGCGTCATTGAAGCAATATTACCAGTATGGTAGCATGGATGGTGCATTGTATCATAATCTTTTGCTTACCTACAAGTAGGCCATTGCCATACTGGCCATTCTTGAAGCGGTCATTTATGATGCAGTTCCGGAATATGAAGGCATCATGTACACTGCCAGGGTATTTTGCCAGCACATTGGTAAATAGTCCACGGTGATCAACAATGGCCTGTACATTGATTGAATATGTATGTTTGCGATTTATGTACAAATGTGCTGTTGCTGCCGGAGGTACTAATTGCACATGTGTACAGTCAATGGCACCCAGCACATGGGGTAAGCCTGCTATGTCATAGAATCCTTGCTTGGTCTCTGTTAGAAACGGGACCCTGGCCGGCCAAGACTCGCGTCGAGGTCAGTCAGGGATCATCATTTCTAAGGTCAGGGCTAGGGAGTCACACACCAAGATAACCCCCGCTCACCCTCTAGGTAACGTGGCGCGAGCAGCAAGGCTAATCTCAGAGGCGATGTGTAAAGCGTTTGCGCGCGCACCCCAGCGACAACAACCAAAGGCCCACCACAAAGGAAACTCCACACAAGGTTATATCAAAAATAGCCTTTGTATTATAATAATAAGAACACATTAGATAACACACACACACTTTACAATGTGCCAACAGGCACGGGCAAGATTTACAAGGGATTATGTACAGGACAGGGCCACCTGGACCACTGTCAGGGGTATGCACTTGTTAGAAATAATACTTGTAGGTATAACACTTTAGCACATCAACATACAATGACTGTAACACAGAAATAGTAAATGTAGCATACAACCAGTAACTACTGGTAAAGGGAAAATACCTCCTACGCCACCCTAGTCTCTGTAGGGAAATCACGCAGGGAGCTAGGACCTATGGAAGGAAAACCTATCACCTACTACGCCACCCTAGTCTCTGTAGGGAAATCACGCAGGGAGCTAGGACCTTATCATCAGGACCTATGGAAGGAAAACCTATCACCTCCTACGCCACCCTAGTCTCTGTAGGGAAATCACGCAGGGAGAAGGAAACCTAAAATAATCACCTAGGCAAGTAACATTTAGCAAAGGCAATTAAACATCAACATTCCTCTAAGCAGGTCACTTTTAGCAAAGGGAAATAAAAGAACAAGGCATTACCTAAGCAGGTCACTTTTAGCAAAGGTAATGACACAAACAATCCTCTAAGCAGGTCACTTTTAGCAAAGGGGATAAACACATAAAGGATTACCTAAGCAGGTCACTTTTAGCAAAGGTAATAATAAGCAAGAATTGCACATGTAACATTAAAACACATTCAGAGGTGCAGGTTAGAACTTTTGCGCAAGAATCATATAGCAAAAGAAATCGCAATGCGCAGGGTGCATGTAGCACAACACTCAAAATGTCCCTCAGGCCAACTGGCCTCGAAAGGGGCGGAATGCCCTGAGTCTCAGTGTCAGGGAGGTCTGCGCAGGCAGCACAGACACAAAAGCCTAAACGTAGCAACTGTCCACTAAGTGCTGGACAGTTGTAAATATGCACTGGGCAAACGTTGGAGCCTCGTGGGCTCAAGAACACTGGTGGGGAGACACAGCGTGGGAGCCTCGGGGCTCCAACCAATTAGCTGGCTGTGTCCCCCTAGAGCCTCTCTGGCTCGCAAAACCAAGGTGCTGGCACCAAAGAGCTTCTGCGCTCTAAAACAATTAAAATGCCCCTAGAGCCTCTCTCAGGGCTCTAAATAAACAAATGCCCCCTCGAGCCTCGGGGCTCGTGAAGATACTTAGGGCGGGAGCCTCTCGTGGCTCTAAACAAATAGATTGCCCCCAGGAGCCTCGGGGCTCCTAAATCAATATTGTGGCCACGTTGGAGTCCTTCACGAACTCGAGAACAAGGTGGCCCCCTGAGCCTCGCAAGGCTCTCAGTACGGAACTGCCCCTTTCGTTGGAGTCCCCCCGGGGGACTCAGGAAAGAGCAAAAAATGCCACAAGAGCCTCAACCGGCTCTACACAATGGAGGGGAGGGGCGGGCACCGACAATGTGCCCCGACGCCCTCCTCCCCGATTCTGACTGCGGGCCCCCACTCACCGGGTTTCTGGCTCCGGGCTGCGCTGGAGTCTCTCGGTTCGGCTGCCACTCCGGGGCTCTCCTTTCAGTCGGGAGCCTCGAGAAGACGCGCCGGCCGCTTCCTGCTTCTTTGGCCTGGCCCGTCAGGCTACAATCCGCCTGACTTCCCCTGGGGCCGCCAATGGCAGCGCGGCCCTGGGGATGCGGAGGCGGGACTTCCGGGTCGCTCTAGGCAGCGGCCCGGCAACGGCTTCGATGTGCCTGGGCTGCGGCGGTGAATACCCGGGCAAATGCGGCGTGGGCAGCCGCTCAGATTAACAAGAAAAACGGGACAATGCCGGGTGGGCACCGGCGTCAAATTAAATATAAAGCGAGGTGGGCACTCGCTCGGCCGCAAATTCGGGCAAACGCCGGGTGGGCACCGGCTGGACAACTAGAGCGCTCCAAAGCGCTCCAAAGGCAAAATCAAGCGCACCCAGCGCTGGGAATACGAATAAAGAGCTCGAAGCGCTAGCAGGAAAGATAAAGCGCTCCCAGCGCTAGGCAGCACCAAGGAAGCGCTCTTCAGCACAAGGGGCAAAAGAAAAGCTCCAGCAAGGTCTGGAGGCAGGCAGGGGGGCAAGGCAGGGCCAGAGCCAGCACACTGGGTCTCCAGGCAGGGAGACAAGCCAAGTGGCGGTCCTCCTGGCCCCAGCAGCAGCAACAGCCCCCTCTGGCAAGGATCCAAAAGTAGAACCATTTCTGTGGGGACACAGCCCCATATTTATACAGAGAAATCCTTTGTTAGGAGGTGCAGGGTGGGGGGAAACCAGTTGCAGCTGGCTTGGGAGTACCCTTGATGGCCCAACCACCCCTTTCATTCACTGGGGAGGCTTGGGTCATTAGACAAACCACAGGGGGGCGGAGCCAGCATTGTGTGGGGAAAACCCAGCCCATCCAGGACACAGATCTACTCCTCCCACACATCACTCAGGCTGATCTCACACTCACCACCGGGCAGACCCATCCAGACTTCCTGGAGCCTGGCATGCCAGCCAGCTCCAGCCAATCACGCTCCACTATCCTCACTGCACACATACATCAATGTCCAGAAGTAGCACTTCCCTTCTAGACACATACAAGCCGCACATACCATTGCGCAGCATTCATTCTCACGAGTTCATACATACTAAACTCGAGCCTGCACTCCCCACACATCAGGAACTACCAGGGCACACACATTCCCCATGCATTCCTATGGGAGGGCAGGCCAGCCATACTACACGCACGCACTTTCACTCTGGGACACAGGGAAAAAGTGCGCCAAGACCCAAAAATCACTACACAGGGTCACAAATAAAGGCAAAAAGATTAGGGGTGAACCTGCCCTAAGGCCCAAGTCTAACACGACCCCCTTCCAGCCAAAACGCAGGGCAGACCGATCACCACCGTGATGGGCTTCCCTGCTTGGGGCGATAAAACAAGGACGCGGGCCCACAACTGCAGGGACACCCTCCTGTTTTACGCCACGGTGAACCCCTAGGGTTCCTTCTAAAACTACTGTAGGGACTAACTGGGGTACCCCACTGATACTCTCCAGCTGCCCTCGGCCAGGACCAGGCCCTAGGCCACCCAGGTACCACTGGATCCTGTATACTCACAAAGTGGGGGGTAGTAACCCCTGGCACATAATAGCCATGCTCCACTCTTCCTGTCTGTAAGACAGGGCTAGACTTCCACTGGTTCTCCAACCTAGGGTCTACAACCTCAGGCGGACCAGGAGTCTCAGGGAAGGCTCTCCTCCCCTTACCTCTTCTCCTAGGGTTCCTCCTCCTCCTGCGAGGGGTTCCCTCTAAACAACATTCTCCCAACCTAGGGTTTAACCCCTCAGGTGGTACCGGGGTCAGAGGTGGGCTCTCCCACCCTCTGCACCCCCTTCCAGAGTCCTGCTCCCTCCCAACCGGGGCGGTACCTCTGGAGAAAGAACTGGTTAGGACACTGATTACAGTAGTCCCACCCTTCAGGTCAGGCTGATCCTGAACCTGGCCATCCAACCTCTGGTCTAAAACCTTCGGTGGAACCAATGCCTGGCACTCCAGGACTTCTGGGGACTCACACACCATCCCCCTGAGGCTAGCAAATGACACATATGTTGGGTGACTGTCTGCCTGGCGCAGATCTCCCGCCTCCTGTCCACCTGACAGTGCGCAAAGATCCCCCAGCACAGAAGTGGTGTCACCATGGTCACTACACGGGATCCTAGCCCCACTGGGTAGTCCCTGACCCCCTGGTTCTTCCACTGGGGAACTCCCCCAATCACTCCTCACGCTGGACTCCTGTACTCTCCCTACTGGAGCAGTACTGCCAGACTCTATAACCATGGAAGCTCCGCTTACAGATGCTCCAGGTTCTCTACCCACTAGGAGATCTCCCTCAAGTGAACTAACAGGCAAGCCTAGGTTCCCTTCCTGGTGTTCCCTAAAGAAACCATCCAGGCTCTGTGACAGGGCTTCGGGCGTCTGGGGACTCTCAGTCACACACTCACTCCCGCTCCACTGAGACAGGCAGTCAGCCCCTACACCCTTCTCACTAACCAAGGACCTAGCTGGGCTACTCTCACCCTCCTCCACCACACTGGGCTGGAAGACACCTGACCCACTATTGTTGGAATCACTCACTAGTGACTCAGAAGAACCTCTCGCACTGTCCCATCGCTCTGCTTCCGCTGCCAGCTCACATGCGCCAGACAATCCACACCCCAACAGGTGTGTGCGCAACCCTGGTGAACAACAACTGAGCAGGTGCTCTTTGACAATCAAATCAAAAAAGATGTCAAAATCATCTTCCGTGTGAACCTTTACCCAATCAAACAGTGTCCCACAACATTCGTCCTCAAAATCTTCCCAAGACTGGTGAGGCAGTTTTCTAAGATTCCTGAATCTCAACCTTAACTCCTCTTCTGGGAAAACAGGCACCATACTCGGGGAACTGAGAGTGGGACTGTCTACACTTATATTTAAAAAGCTGCCACCACTGGACTCCACCCTCTCTGGGGAATCCAGACAATTACAACTGTGCGCAGGGGAGAGTCTATCCTCTAGGGCTGCTCTCTCACGGATGATGGCCCTTCTCTCCACCTCTATCCTCTCCTGCGCTAAGAGTCTTTCGATCTCTAGCTGCGCCATAGCCTGGGCATGCTCTAACATGAGCTGTTCCATCGCTAACTGGTGCTCCCTTTCTTTCTCCCTATCTTCCCACTCTTCTGGGGACAGGACAAGGGATGGGGCGCTGGTACTGACACTGGGCCCAGCAAGGGACTCCCTACCTATGGGGTCCTCACTATCTGCTGGGGCCCAACCACTGTCATCATCCAACTCACATTCTTCATCAGAATCTTCAGGGCTCCCCACAGACTCACCACCCTCATGGCATGTGGCCTGGTCCCTTTCCTCGCTGCGCTCAAGATCCCTTTGATCCTTATACCATTGGATCAGGTGGTTCCTAAGTTGGTTCTCAGTATCTGACTCATCCACCCCTATGTCTCTCTCTCTACAGAACCTTTCCAACTCCTGCATACTGTACCAAACTAGATCACTGAGATCAAAAACAGGCTCCATTTTGGCAGACGTTCTAGAGACGAGATCACACAGGGAACCTGGGGGTCTGAGCTAAACAGGAGTACACAATTAACACAATTCAGCAAGATTCCTATCTCAGAACTTGCACTCCACTGTCCAGCGTAACACACACTCATTCACACACAACCCTCCCCTCGGACTGGTAAGGCAGTTTCTACCACCCCTGATTATCTCAACCTGACCACTAGCGACACAGGTACCAAACTCTGGGAGCAGGGCGGGGAACAAGGTACTGGACAAAA
The DNA here is from genome assembly GCF_964261635.1 of Lissotriton helveticus. Taxonomy (NCBI): domain Eukaryota; kingdom Metazoa; phylum Chordata; class Amphibia; order Caudata; family Salamandridae; genus Lissotriton; species Lissotriton helveticus. The sequence continues at coordinate 643,637,929 of NC_136068.1, forward strand.
TACAAATGACACCTTTCAGGAGAAGCAAAACTGAACTTCCCTAAAAACAATAATCCCAAAAATGTGGTTATCTAAAATTGCAGAGTTTTGAAGTGTGGCCTGTCGCCACTGTGGTACAGCGCAAACGCAAGTCCAATCCGCACCGCTAGCCACCAATGTTAGAAACGGGACCCTGGCCGGCCAAGACTCGCGTCGAGGTCAGTCAGGGATCATCATTTCTAAGGTCAGGGCTAGGGAGTCACACACCAAGATAACCCCCGCTCACCCTCTAGGTAACGTGGCGCGAGCAGCAAGGCTAATCTCAGAGGCGATGTGTAAAGCGTTTGCGCGCGCACCCCAGCGACAACAACCAAAGGCCCACCACAAAGGAAACTCCACACAAGGTTATATCAAAAATAGCCTTTGTATTATAATAATAAGAACACATTAGATAACACACACACACTTTACAATGTGCCAACAGGCACGGGCAAGATTTACAAGGGATTATGTACAGGACAGGGCCACCTGGACCACTGTCAGGGGTATGCACTTGTTAGAAATAATACTTGTAGGTATAACACTTTAGCACATCAACATACAATGACTGTAACACAGAAATAGTAAATGTAGCATACAACCAGTAACTACTGGTAAAGGGAAAATACCTCCTACGCCACCCTAGTCTCTGTAGGGAAATCACGCAGGGAGCTAGGACCTATGGAAGGAAAACCTATCACCTACTACGCCACCCTAGTCTCTGTAGGGAAATCACGCAGGGAGCTAGGACCTTATCATCAGGACCTATGGAAGGAAAACCTATCACCTCCTACGCCACCCTAGTCTCTGTAGGGAAATCACGCAGGGAGAAGGAAACCTAAAATAATCACCTAGGCAAGTAACATTTAGCAAAGGCAATTAAACATCAACATTCCTCTAAGCAGGTCACTTTTAGCAAAGGGAAATAAAAGAACAAGGCATTACCTAAGCAGGTCACTTTTAGCAAAGGTAATGACACAAACAATCCTCTAAGCAGGTCACTTTTAGCAAAGGGGATAAACACATAAAGGATTACCTAAGCAGGTCACTTTTAGCAAAGGTAATAATAAGCAAGAATTGCACATGTAACATTAAAACACATTCAGAGGTGCAGGTTAGAACTTTTGCGCAAGAATCATATAGCAAAAGAAATCGCAATGCGCAGGGTGCATGTAGCACAACACTCAAAATGTCCCTCAGGCCAACTGGCCTCGAAAGGGGCGGAATGCCCTGAGTCTCAGTGTCAGGGAGGTCTGCGCAGGCAGCACAGACACAAAAGCCTAAACGTAGCAACTGTCCACTAAGTGCTGGGCAGTTGTAAATATGCACTGGGCAAACGTTGGAGCCTCGTGGGCTCAAGAACACTGGTGGGGAGACACAGCGTGGGAGCCTCGGGGCTCCAACCAATTAGCTGGCTGTGTCCCCCTAGAGCCTCTCTGGCTCGCAAAACCAAGGTGCTGGCACCAAAGAGCTTCTGCGCTCTAAAACAATTAAAATGCCCCTAGAGCCTCTCTCAGGGCTCTAAATAAACAAATGCCCCCTCGAGCCTCGGGGCTCGTGAAGATACTTAGGGCGGGAGCCTCTCGTGGCTCTAAACAAATAGATTGCCCCCAGGAGCCTCGGGGCTCCTAAATCAATATTGTGGCCACGTTGGAGTCCTTCACGAACTCGAGAACAAGGTGGCCCCCTGAGCCTCGCAAGGCTCTCAGTACGGAACTGCCCCTTTCGTTGGAGTCCCCCCGGGGGACTCAGGAAAGAGCAAAAAATGCCACAAGAGCCTCAACCGGCTCTACACAATGGAGGGGAGGGGCGGGCACCGACAATGTGCCCCGACGCCCTCCTCCCCGATTCTGACTGCGGGCCCCCACTCACCGGGTTTCTGGCTCCGGGCTGCGCTGGAGTCTCTCGGTTCGGCTGCCACTCCGGGGCTCTCCTTTCAGTCGGGAGCCTCGAGAAGACGCGCCGGCCGCTTCCTGCTTCTTTGGCCTGGCCCGTCAGGCTACAATCCGCCTGACTTCCCCTGGGGCCGCCAATGGCAGCGCGGCCCTGGGGATGCGGAGGCGGGACTTCCGGGTCGCTCTAGGCAGCGGCCCGGCAACGGCTTCGATGTGCCTGGGCTGCGGCGGTGAATACCCGGGCAAATGCGGCGTGGGCAGCCGCTCAGATTAACAAGAAAAACGGGACAATGCCGGGTGGGCACCGGCGTCAAATTAAATATAAAGCGAGGTGGGCACTCGCTCGGCCGCAAATTCGGGCAAACGCCGGGTGGGCACCGGCTGGACAACTAGAGCGCTCCAAAGCGCTCCAAAGGCAAAATCAAGCGCACCCAGCGCTGGGAATACGAATAAAGAGCTCGAAGCGCTAGCAGGAAAGATAAAGCGCTCCCAGCGCTAGGCAGCACCAAGGAAGCGCTCTTCAGCACAAGGGGCAAAAGAAAAGCTCCAGCAAGGTCTGGAGGCAGGCAGGGGGGCAAGGCAGGGCCAGAGCCAGCACACTGGGTCTCCAGGCAGGGAGACAAGCCAAGTGGCGGTCCTCCTGGCCCCAGCAGCAGCAACAGCCCCCTCTGGCAAGGATCCAAAAGTAGAACCATTTCTGTGGGGACACAGCCCCATATTTATACAGAGAAATCCTTTGTTAGGAGGTGCAGGGTGGGGGGAAACCAGTTGCAGCTGGCTTGGGAGTACCCTTGATGGCCCAACCACCCCTTTCATTCACTGGGGAGGCTTGGGTCATTAGACAAACCACAGGGGGGCGGAGCCAGCATTGTGTGGGGAAAACCCAGCCCATCCAGGACACAGATCTACTCCTCCCACACATCACTCAGGCTGATCTCACACTCACCACCGGGCAGACCCATCCAGACTTCCTGGAGCCTGGCATGCCAGCCAGCTCCAGCCAATCACGCTCCACTATCCTCACTGCACACATACATCAATGTCCAGAAGTAGCACTTCCCTTCTAGACACATACAAGCCGCACATACCATTGCGCAGCATTCATTCTCACGAGTTCATACATACTAAACTCGAGCCTGCACTCCCCACACATCAGGAACTACCAGGGCACACACATTCCCCATGCATTCCTATGGGAGGGCAGGCCAGCCATACTACACGCACGCACTTTCACTCTGGGACACAGGGAAAAAGTGCGCCAAGACCCAAAAATCACTACACAGGGTCACAAATAAAGGCAAAAAGATTAGGGGTGAACCTGCCCTAAGGCCCAAGTCTAACAGTCTCCATCTGCTGTTGTGGATTGTTGGGGAAACTGAGGTAGCGGGGTGTCAGTTGGATGATGGCATCCAGGACAGTTGGTAGGAATGATGAGAAAGCTGGCTGGGATATTCCTGCCACTTTGGCAACTGTTGTCTGGAAGGAGCCCGACGCTAGCATATGCAACACAGCCAGGAGCTTTGCCTGTGGCGGTATGTTGGTAGGCCTGTTGGTTCCTACCTCTAGCCTTGGTCCAATGAGTCGCAGTAGATGTAGTATGGTCTGCTTCTTGAGGCGAAATAGACTTATGACCTCCTCATTCCTGAGGCCTCCCAGGACGCTCCTTTGACGGAATAACCGCTCCTTTCTGCGGCGTTGCCTTGGGGGGCGCGGGGGGGGGGTTTGTGGGGCGGGGGGTTGTGGTTGGATTCCTGGTGCTAGTCGTCTCCGTCTGGCAGCTACTCGCAGCATTACCACCTCCATGGTGTGGGGATAGTTGCAGCAATGTCCACTGTGGCCTCTCCTCTTGCTATGTGCCGATGCGTCATTTCCTGCGCGTCCGTTTTGTAGGCGCACCAATTCTGACGTAACCGCAATGATGCGCATTTTCCGCAACAGATGCGACAAAAGTGGATAAAGTCATTAATATGGATGCGTCACTTTTGTGCGTGTTTCTCCGTGGTAACGCCCACCTTGCATACATTAATACTTACGTGTCGCAGGGCATTTTCACGCAGTGGTTTTCCGTGCGCAGTGGGTTGAAAGTGGCGCATCGTCGGAGATGCGCCACTTCCTTAATATGGCGAATGCGTTGCGCCGACGATGCGCCATTATTTTTGACGCACCGGCGGCGCAAGCTCTTCATAAATGAGGGCCCAGGCTGTTACCTTTCATGAGATTTAGACATGTTCCAAGTTGTGAAAACATCATACTCGATGCATATAGTATAGCGTGGAATAGAGCAAGCGTGTGGAGACTATTCTTTGGGTCAGAATAATATGAGAGATAGTGCTTCACTAAACCAAATTGTTTATTTTTTAATATGTGTTTGTTTTGTCAGATTTCTATCTCTTGCAAGAACACATAAATATTTCAAATATATCTATTCATATATATCTTAGCACATATAAATGATGATTCTCGAGTGGGCATTTAACATTTTGAGATACAAAAATTTAGCATTGAGCCCCCCTCTGCCAATTAGCCTTTCTGATCACCTACTTTTGATTTTACAATAACTTTTATGTTGGTGGGTGGGGCTGACAACCCTGATTCTAAACAGAAGGCTCTCACACTGCAGTCACCTATTCAGTGACATGGAGGCTGATGATGCAAAGCTGGCAGACAAGCTCGCCCACTATGCATCTATGACAGACAGCACCACAGGAAAGTCACCTGGTTCACCCTCAACCTCCAAAAATCCAGATGCACCTGCAGACGCCTCAATAAAAAATGGAGATACAACAAGACGCACGACAGCCACAGCACCTACAAAAAAGACATGATGGAATACCACAAACACATCAGAACCACCTAAAGAACCTTCATTCACAACAAAATCCTCACCAACTCCAGCAACTCCAAGGAGCCCTTCACCATCATCCATAAATTCACCAAACCCCCCAGCGTAGCCACAGACATCACCCCCTCCCAGGACCTCTGCGACAAGCACTGATCATTCTTCCATCTGAAAATCAAGAACCTATAGGACAACTTTAACGACCAAACTCCTGACCTGCCAGCACCGTGGGCAGGGGCAATACCAGCCAGCCCACCATCGACTCCTACACACAGATCATCACCAAAGATACTGCCTCAACCATGAGAGCCACCCACAAAGGTGGCCCCCATGGACCCCTGCTCACTGCACATCTACCACAGAGCCGCCACCATCATCATACCAAAACTATGATGCAGCAGCAATGCCACCTTCATGACCAGCATCTTCCACGATGACTGGAAACATGCAGAATTCAGATCCCTGCTTATGAAACCCTCAGCATACCCCACATACCACAATAACTACCGGCCCATCCCTCTCCTACCCTTCATGGCATAAGTCGCTGAGAAGACCGTCAACGCACAGCTAACTAAGTTCATCAAAGGCAACACTTTCATCAACCCCTTCCCATCCGAATTCGACAGCAACCACTGTACAGAGACCACCCCCAGCGCCTTGAGACCCTCAAGGGTGAGTAGTGCACTTACAATTCCCTGATTGATTGATTGATTGACCTGCTCAGCAGTTTCTATTAATAGTGCCAGGGTTGACCTTACCCTGGTTAGTGGAAACATCTTGAAAGCGTACTTCAGCTGTGAGTAAATAAGTGGTCAGCGTGCAAATTACAAATTGATGAAGAAAGGCTGCATGCCTAATGCAAACATAAAGGCAAATACAGCCCCGGAGTTAGACAAGGTATTGACCTTCAAAATTGTTCTTGAATTTCAAACAGGTCCTGCAGTCTTGTTAAGATCAAAATCCTCTCCGTGGGAATGGTCATCCAATCTCGACATCCCATTGAGACCTTTCTGACTGACATAAGGTTTCTAAAGCCTCTAATGATCTGCATGTAAGGTGAATGTGGAGCTCATCATGTACTCAGTCACATACAGGATCAGAGAAAGTGTAAGATTTTGGATTGTTTCTAGATGGGAAAAAGCGAAAAAAACATAATTTTCCTTGGACTCTCAAGTGAGGTCCAGTCACTCTACTGTACATTTCCATCTTTTAGATATGCTGTATGAGGAAGTGTTTCAGTCCTACACCAGATAGCCCAGTAGCATACATTTTTCACTTCATTGAAGTACAGGAAACAACTCAAGTTCCTGTCTGTAAAGGTTTATCGTATTTTTCTCAATGTGACTTATGTAGATGAGAGTCATTTCTGAAAGATGGCTACAGTTCTTATCCATTTACATCAGTGTTTACCTCATTGAGTTTAGTTCTCATTTCAGATAATACCAAGAGACCACCTTACAGTAGCGGCCAATTAGAACTACTTGCATTATCACCACTATTAGACGTTGCTTCCTTAGTGTCGTCTTCCCTTAGTCTTTTTGCCTTTTGCCTCCACATTTTGATGATTGTTTTTGTTGGCCATAGGACTCTGAGCTCTGATAGCCAGAGCTAAAATGCATGTGCTTCTCCACTAAACATGCTGACTTTGGTATATACCTATTTCGCATATTTGTTGTACTGGTACATCCCTTGTAAAGTGATATACTACATACCCAGGGCCTGTACTTCAAATGTTACTATGGTCTGCAGCACCGATTGTGCCCCCCACTGGAGTAGTCTGTCAAACCTGTATTAGGCTTAGAGGTGGGCAGAATTTGCGAAGTTGCGATATACAAAGCTCTGTGAAATGGTAAAAAATCTCTGCAAGCATGCAGTGTTCCGCGAAGACGTGGAATTGCCTGTTCCGCCCGTGTGCAATGTGTTTATCCTGTTTGCGAACACTGTTTGCGGGCTGGGGAAATATCTTACAAATTTGCATGTTCTGATAGTGACAAACAGCCAATTTTGTTAGTCACTATTGTGAGGCCAACTTCTCTCATAAGCGTGCATTTAGAATTCCTTAATACACTTTTAAGCTGTAATTCCTGATCAGAGAGGAGTAGATTTTTATTGTTTCTGATGCTTGAAATAGTAATGTTAAATCCTCCTTACTGGTGAAGTTGGATTTAACATTACTGTTTTAGAAATGCCACTTTTGGAAAGTAGACATTTATCTGCACTTATTGCTCTGTGTGCCTGACAGCCTTTCTCTAATTCACGTCTGGGCTGGGTGACAGCTACACTTTGCACATTTCTTCTAGACTGACACGAATACAGGAAGGTGAGGCTCATCTGATTTATAAACTGAAGGGTCTTTCCGGGACTGGAATAGGTTGCGCCTTGTCTGCACACAAAGCACCACAGATAGTCTGACAGATAGGACTGGGTTGAAAGGGATCCTTTTACACTTCAAAAAACTGCTTTGAAGTCACCCCCTACATCACAGGCACTTTTTGGTATAAGTAATGGGTCTCTGACCCCTAAAAACTGACACTTCTGGATCTTGAACAGAATCTTTTCAGAAGGACTCAACTTGACTGCTTTTCTGCTTGCTGCCATGCTGCCTGCTGCTCCATGTCTCTGCTGAAGGAGAGATGGACTCTGCCTTCCCTCCAAATGATCTCCAAGGGCTTGCTTGCTTTACTCCGGGTTTTTGAAGTCTCAGGGACACAAAAGACTGTCTACAATACTGTTGATGCTGCTGGACTATGTTCTCTTTGAGTACCTCCCTAGCCTGAGGTGCCCTCTCCATATCTGGGCCGCAAAAGTGGTTTCTGCAGCCGTATCAATACAAATTCACCACCGCATCGATCGGAAGTGACGCAGTGCCCTTTGATGCCTATGAAGTGCTGCTCCAGAGACAGCTGGGCACAGCTCGATGACAACAAGGGAGCTGACTGCGAGGTTTGACAAAAAACCAGCACCAATCCGAGGTCCTGACCATGAGGCTCGACTGTGACGCATCTACTATCCTGCATGATTTGGGATCAACACATTGCCTCCACCATGTGGAGAAGATTGACAGCCTTTGTTGCTTGCAACCAGGAAAGGTACTTTGTTCACAGGGGCCTGTGTCAGTCCTGTAGCCAGCCTGTGCTTTCAGAAGGTCAGCCCAACCTTTGGCTTTGTCCCAGTCAAGCTCGACCTAAAGTAAGCTTTTTACGGCTACTTGCTTCTAAGCCTTTTACTGCATTTATTCTTTAAAATACAATTTCTCAACTTTTTTACATTGGTTTTTTGTTGTTTTAATCTTGATCTGTTTATAATATAATCATTTATTTGTATAAACCTATGTGGAGTCTTTTTGTGGTGTCGATTTATATAAAGGTCGTCAAATATTGAGGCTACATCCTGTTATATAATATAATTGTTGACAGCAGTATTTCATCTGTCTTCGACATTAATCAGCTGTCGGTATAGAGATTCTTCATACAACGATTCATTGATACACGTATAAGTGATAATCATCTCACCGACACGATCGAAATCGATATTACTGACAACGAATTTTCTGAATTACAAACATTTATTATTTATACAATACTGATGATTAACATCAGGAAGAACCGTTTATTTTCGTACATTATAACCGTTTTACACCACTATAAGATGGCGTCCGATTAACCCCGGGCGACCCTCAGTCGTTGACTGTAGTCCGTTTTTAGTTTTTTTGAACCTAGAGGTGTATACATCCGTAAAAGCTGGCCATGGCGGCCACCCACGGAACATTCGAATTATCGGCGGACTTGAAAATACCATCTCGAGGTAGGTCAAACGACTCTTGTCGTTTCAGTTTTCAGGAACAGAGAACTTTACCTATGACCGTTAGTGTTGACTTATACTCGTGTCTGATTATTTTTTCAGATACGTGACGACAGCTAAATTTTCAGGTAGGAAGTCCCCAATTTTTACCGGGCCGGAAACAACCATTAAGCATATGGCAGAGATTAAATCCGCTTCTTATTGTGTTTTAAACACTTAACAGGTTTAAAGCTGACTGATTGAACATTCAGGTAGGACACAGCTTTTAATTTCGCCAAACACTTTCTTTGCGCATTAGATGTAAGTTATGATTCATGCAGGCAGCGTATTAACAGACCACATATGTGGTTTTTTATTTCAGCACGAATTTGCATCAATTCAAAATATACTCGGGTAAGATAATATCCAAAAGTACTACAGCTACACACTGAGCTGTTAGAAGGCATATGTTACATACAGACATTTTTCTATTTTTTAGGCGAGATTCCATTATTATCAACCATATTGAGGTATGAATCTTTATATTACATTAGATTCTATACAAGCCACCATGGGCATTCATGACAATCAACACATTTTCATTTCTTTCCTTTAGAGTTTCCCCTGAGGAAGGTACCGTCTGGGTACCGAAATGCATCAGGCGTGCTAAATGTTATTGTTGACTGAAACATAAAATGATATGAGAAGATTATCTAAATGAATGTATATATATGTTTTTCAAAAAAGTGATTGTGATGTACTTATAATTTATGAGATGCAAAATGAACTATGTTGACATCAAGAGAAATTAAAAGGTATGAAGAGTGAAGGTATGATCAATTAATTTAATTTGAAAAACAGAATAGGTGTGGGATTACACCGAGAGAACAGTGCATGATTGGACTATCCTTCAGGCTAGTCTTACCTACAATTTAACCAAGGAGAGACAACCCTTCACAATCAATGCACCGATTGACAAGCAGGATTAAATATCAATAAATTAGGAGTGCTCCTCGCGTATCCTTCATTCATTGCACAGATACTTTAAATATTGTCTGTTTTTTTAAGTCTGACTGCTCTCTGCCAAGCTACCAGAGGCGGAGATTAGGTTATCTTTTAGTGTATATGTAGCTTACCCTTACCAGAGTGGTGGTTTCTGACTGGCCTTGGTGCACACCGCAGCCAACCAGGAATGCTATTTCTAACAACCACTGTCTATAATTCTCTATGGCAAGGCATCAAATTGTTCTAGAGCTTTCTCTGATCAGAGGATCACGTGGATTTCCTCTGTGCTCAGGGAACTACTCATAACACAATGAGTATAATCCATTTTTGTTGGCATTTGGCTAGCCAGTGCAGAGTATGTCATTCTCCCTGTATATCAACTGTCATTATCCAAGCAATAGAGGAGCAAAACATCAGTGGGATGCACTCGCTACAGTACACCCTGAAAATCTATGAGTCAGGAGGCAATCTTGACAGAGATTGCTTGGTTTTGTGAGTCCAGGTAGGAACCACAAGAGTTCTGGGAAAAGTGCAAGTTGAAGTTAAAGAAGCTTACAAGTGTGGATCACTCCTAGGCATATATACATATATAAAGATGATATTACAGGCCATATCTGTGTTCATTGACCTATTAAGGCATTAAGGATCTCATTTTGTAATGGTGGGCAATCAACAAAGCTGTGTGGGTTGACGAAGTATTCACCTCCAACCCTCAGTAGTTAGACTCTCACTGTTGCTAGCAATTCCCCCCTGCCTACTGGGGGTCTTTGAACTATGATGCAGATGCACTTAAGTCTCCAATGAATGTTAGCGCCCAGCCGCGGTTGGTAGTAGTACCTGCCGGGCGGTGACGTGGGAAGGGGGAGGGTCAGGGTGGAATGTAGTAATCTATGGATTTCGCGGTTTTGCAGGTAAGTAAACATATAAATAAATAAAACAAATTTTGTTGCGTGCACTTTATCCCCAAATGCGATGCAGTGTGCACCCACATGTAATAATTTGTTGTATTAATTTGAAGTATTAGAAATGTGAAATGAATTAACATGGATATGTGGTGTGTTTTAGGCCATTGAAAAGTAGCATGGAAATCAAAGTAGAACTTGAATGTAATTAGTAGAAATCATTAACATGGAGAATTTGTGTTTTGCAACTGGCAACTGTTTATGCATTGCATGTGCTTATTAATTGTGTCATTTCACAAGGAAGTGAATGCATTAGAGAGAGTGCCATAATCTTAGTGAATTTGTGAAGTTTTTATGATGTTTTGTTCGCTGAATTTCATAGGCCTAAAATGTAAGTCCTAGAAAACTCTTGCTTCAGAATTAACAGTTTGAATTTCATGTGTGCTGTGGAATCAGTTCTTCCTCACGTTTTGTGTTGCAGAAGAAGAAGCGCTCTTGTTAGATAGAATAACGTCTTTGTTTCACTAGTCAGGCAAAGAGAGAACGAGTTACAATTGTGAGTCTTGAATCAATTAAAGAAGGTTGGTGTGCATCACACAGAAGAAGCCTGGGAACCAAGGGCAAATTGTAACAAGGATGGTACATTGACGACACCTTGGGAAATTACCTTCAGGATGGTCCCAGAGCAAATAGCATTATTCACATTGCACCCTGCGAATGCTACCTATAGATACCTTGCTGTTGGGGATAGGTATAGTGCCCCACTTCTTCTTTTCCTACAGAAAGAGGGCATCTTAATATGAGCTCTATTTTGGTAGCTTTATGCTACCTGTCCTATTGATCGCGGAGTGACTTCTTAGGAAGACTTCACATTCTGTCCCTTTATTACCCTTTCTTCTGAAAATGCTTATGTAGGGATGTCACTTTAGTGCTAGAGTACAGATAGATTTAATGCTTTTCACTCACCAACCCTCAATGCAGGAACATTTGGACTCTTGCTTTTTGATCTTCTGTGTCTTACTTTTTGAACTATTTGTATTTCTCATGTTGCATTTTCTAAACTGTATACGCATTTTTGGCTTTATGCTAATTTCTATGTACTTTAAAACCCTTGTGTTGAGGTACCATTTTGTTTAGTTATTCTTGCCTTTTAATACATCCCGCTAACTTAAGTAGTTGTCCCTGGTTACTATGTACCAAGGTGAGGTATTGACAAATTGATTGGCCTCCTGATGACTTTTCTCTCCTTGATTTTTATATTACAAAAAAGAACTATCAGATAGAGACTCTAGATCAGGTCTAGAACTTATGGGCCCAGCCCTTTCAGTGGTATTAAACCATATCATGTCTCTTTAATCCACTAGCTCACTCTTGCAGGTTCCTGCTTTCTCAATATCTGTTCCTCCATCTCTACGATTTGTGTTTTTCCCTTTTTTGATCGCAGTAATTATCTGATGTCGAAAAATAAGTGCTGGTCCTGAAAAATAAGTGTCGGCCTCCAAAAAGTGCTGGTGCTCCGCTAAAATAAGTCGCAGTGCAAAAATGAGTTCAAATTAGGAACTGTTTTCACTTTTCCTTGCTGCAGAGCTGTTCCTTTGCAGGAACATGGCTGGTGACTGAGGGACCCCTCAGTGCTGAAAACAAGCTTAGTTTTAGCTCTGCTGGAGCCACAGGAATCAGTAGCCAACACACACCGCACCTCTTTCAACAGCAGCAGTTCTTGCAATGTTGCTCACTAACTGTCACCCACCCATGACTCCAGTTCACTTTCGCATACAGTGTCCGAGTGGTACAGAATGTACATAGGTCTCCCATGTAGTTATGCACAGCAGCCCCTGTCTTCTAGAGCAGAGGAGCTTAGAAATGAGCAGCAGCCATCTGTGCTCGGATACTGTTTGTGTTGCCTCCACCATGGTAGCCCTTAGTTATGTCACGTCTTCTCCAGTAACTCTTTCTAGAATACCAACAAAATCACCGTCAGTAGCAAATCCATGATTTGATTGAATTAGGAATCAGATACAACGGCAGAGGTTAAAGTGAGCTTAATTTCATCAAATCAGGAAGTCTAAGAACTATAAACGTATTTTCTGCCTGACACAATGATGCATTTCAGACTGTTTCTCTCTAAGATTTGGGCATTATTATGAGTTTGGTGTGCAGGAGTGGGACCACCCTGTTCCCGCTTCGTCAAACTCATGTGAGTGCCGGCCGCCAGATTTTGAGGTTTTTTGCCACTGGCAGTTCTTTGGTGGGCCACAGCAGTGCCTATATAAAAGGCACTGCAATGGTAATGCCAAAGCAAGTTCCTACAGGGCATGGAATGTCAAGTCCATACCCTGCAGAAACTGGGGGTACATGCAAATGGAGGGACATACAATGTATGCATCCCCATGTACCAGACCTACAAGGGGGCCAGGGTCCCCTTTGTTTCCTCACCGCCAAACTTAAAATGAGGCAGGGAGGAAAGTTGTAATATGCTTGTTGGGGCTGTAGGGGTCCGTCAAGCATATTGCGGCCTCAAGAATGCTGCAAGACCTCCAAGGATCGTCCATCCATAGTGGCAGAAGTGGTCCCATGGCAGTCCAAACGCCCTACTTTTAATGGGGCGGTTGGACCAACGGTGCGGCAAAAGCTGAAATGCTACCATGAGTTTGCCAGTCCATTGGTCCACCAAACTCATAATAGGACCCTTTTGTGATCACCTGCATATACCTGTCATCCACTCTATTTGCCTCTCAGGTTTCTCCCAGTAATTCTAGCATGCTTTCTCCCATTTCTGTGAGTGTTCATTTCTATTTTCTCTACGTCCCTCTGTTTCACTTCCTGCTCTCCATATTCTTTGTCTTCTCTTCTCTCATGTTTCTTATTCTGCAAAAATCTCTCTCCCGACTCCAATCATTTTTTACTCTCGTTTTTCCATCTGCATTTCCTTTCCATCCCTCATTTTCTCACTATTTTTCTCACCCCATCCTCTTTCCATACCTGTTTCATCTATGCCTCTCTTATACTTAAATTGTCTTCCCTTCCCACTTCTCCTCCAAGAGTCTCTCCTTTTGTGTGTGCCTAGTTGTTTCATATCTTCTACCTCCCTCTTTGTGCTTCACCCTCCCTGACTACCCCACCCTGAACCAGTATCTGTGGGCACAGATGCCTGCCCTCTTGCCCCATTGTGCTTGTATGTCTGTTTCTGCAGTACTCTTGATTTTCGAGCTGTAATGTCATGTCCAGTTTAAGAAACCCAACATTGCGTCCCCAAAATGCAATAAATACATATGTCTTTTCTGCAGCAGTATTTTATTGGTTATTAAATATCTTACTTCTATTATGTAGTTCTTGGATAGTGCACTTGTGGATCTTAACCGTTTCAAGGAGCTTCATGTGGAGTCTAGGCCTCACATTCAGTAAAGAGTTGAAAGAACATGAAATGTAGCAGTGTCCAATCTTTCCCTTTTCTGCTTATCTCCAACTAAAGTATCTGCTACGTTTTTATCAGGTCTGCAAAGGCACATAAACTGAGCGCTAAAGATACAGAAGATACCATGTGTAAACAACTAGCTCCTGCAAAATCAGTTTTTCCATTTGTGGTGTATAAAAAACAAGCAACCGAGCTTTCAAGAAATTTAGGCTAACTTTATTCTGCCGTCCATCTTGGATGCAACATGTAGTATACCACGTTATCTTTCTATTGTTATTGTTTGTCGCAATAAAGGGTTTTAGGCTTGCGAGGAAAGATTAATACTTTCCCAGCCAAACAGAATGAAATGTACTTTCTAAAGGCCAAGTTCACCATCTCAGACTCAATAAGTTCCTTGTAGTGCCCATGTCGCCTGCACAAACATCGGGAACACCTAATGTAGCAGAATAGTGAGAAGATCACTAAATGTATTCTGTGGTAAAGTTTGCTTCCCTCTTGTTGGTTAATAGCCTGTGAAGGTCACAGCAAAGACCTGGAATGAGCTCCCACTCAATATCAGATGCGCCCCCACTCTGCACATCTTCAGGAAGATCCAGAAGACCTGGCTCTTCGACTGACTGGAGCTGTACTCCCTCCCCCAGTCTTTGAGACCCTTAAGTGGAGCAAATAAAAATGCATATATTCTCGAAGCTCTTTGTTTATCTCCTCCCCCATCCTCCGCAGGACCCAGGCATCTTTATCTCTCGTGTCCACAACTCAAAAACATTGGGAAGACACATTAAGGAGAATGAACAGGGGGGCTGAGGGTGTGGTGTGAGGGGATGGTGTGGGGGGATGCATTATACAAAAACCAATCCATGTGCAAATATTTTTGATTTTTTAGGATGGCCAATGAGTATCAGACTAAGATTAAGAATGAGCAGCAGAAGCAAAAACGTTACCTGCTCCAAATCTTCAAATTAGGCCCCAGAGCGGGGTCCTTCAATAGTCAAACTACCACCGGAGCAGATCAGGTGCAAGCAACATACATCAATGATTACAAAATATATAACAATTTTATTGATATTTTAACAAACATATAAAAAATAATTAAATACTCATACTAATGATAATGTCGCGTAATTAAAGACATTGTTACCCTCCGCCCATTATTATATTGGGTGCGACTGAGAAGGACACCGGATTTGGCCCACTATGCTGAAGTTTTAGACAAACTTATTACCCTGAACAGGACAACTAAGATTGTATGGTTGAACAACTTGAGGGACTTGATCACTAACTTGGGGCTAAGTGAAACATGGTTGTCCCAATCACCACCCCCGAAAGAATCTATTAAGAAAATATATTGGAAATGGGTCCAAGCCAGGGAGCTCGAAAAATCAAATTGGGGGGTTCTAACTGATCAGTTCTTAGAGCATAAGCCGGTGAGGAAGTTGGAACCCTTTCTGGATGTTATTAAAGCACCTAGAGATAGAACTTTGTTTTTAAAATTTAGACATGGAACACTTCCATTGAATACATTTACCAGGCGTTGGAAGGCTTCTCTGTCTAATCATGCTAGCTGCCCGGGATGTGCAAACCCTTCTGAGTCCTTAGCACACTTATTTATTTGCTTGTAGAGCATATAGTGGACCTTGGAGAAGATGGTTAAAACCAGTGTGCAGAGAGCTGGGAGTCAGGCACTATGCGACGGCACTCCGTATATTGGTAATGGACACAACATCTATGATGGTCATTTGCGGAGTTGCATAGTTTCTGGGAAAGGCCTGGCAGATACGTTCAAGACTGATAAAATTGAGAACGGGGTAGGAAACTGTGTATTATAATCAACTTAACTACCGAAAGTATCAGAATATCTACGGTTCTCTGTCTTATGGTTTTATTTTATTTATCTTTTAACTGTATATTGTCTCTATTTGCTGTAGGACTTTTTTTAAAAGCTTTTATATTCCTTTTAACGATGAAATTGTATGTACTTTTATGATACATTTTTTTATCGAAATAAAGTATTACAGCACTAATGATAATGAAAAATCAAAGCTCACTAACACACAACTCCAGTGCATCAGCTCCCACACTCCTGAACCATTCAGCACATTCATTCCTTCAAGTACTCATGCAATTCACCACACAGACCCATACCTCAATTACACAAATCATAACACATTCAATAATAAAAACTGTACAGAAACGCCACAAGATGGTCAGGTGATAGTATGGAACAAGTTGTCTTGATAATGGGGGTAGGGGTGAATGCAAACCAGCTACCCCCTCATGAACAACGCCGACGCGCGTTTCGGTGTGCTGCCCCAGCCGGGGCCACACCTTCATCAGGTCAAAAGTGAACAATAAACCATTCCATTCAACACACTGCCGAAGGAGCCAGAAACGTGGAAAAGAAAAAAAGATTTTTTATATAAAAAAAGAGGAAAACAGACATATATCAATATCAGAAAATAGGACTTAATGACTAAGGACCAATAATCAACAGATACTACACAGCCATCACCCAAGCCTTCAATGCTCAAAAGGTTTCAAATGTGCTGGCAAATCTTCGATAGCCTATCTGGTGCACGAAAACAGCGTATAACGCCACAGCTCGATAAGACAGATGGGATACTGCAAATGAACCTCACAAGGTGCAATATGTCCACTCCCCCCCGGCGAAGATTAAGAATGAGTCAGTTCTCACTGGTATACTTTGTGAGATATGGCGGCTAAGGGAATTTGTATATGTTCTTTTAACATTTGGGGTCTAAATAACAGTAATAAAAGGCGTAGGATAGCCGCAGAATTGCGTATTATAAAACCAGATATTTTGTGTACCCAGGAAACACATATACTATGGGCTAAACGCAAATTGATTGAAGAATTAGGATACACACTTCTGGCTGCAACCAAGCAGACCTCCACTAATAGGGGAGTCGCTATTTTGGTATATGGTGGCATCAATGGAACAGGGAGGGTAAAGATGGATAATTATGGGAGATGGGTGATTGTTGAATGTTTAATAGGAAAAACCAAGTCTACTATTTGCTCTGTTTATAGGTCAAATGTTGATGAAGCTGGTATATTGGAAGATCTAAATGTTGAGTTGGCATATTGGCCCACTCCTCTAATTTATCCATCTAGAGGGGAACATTTTAAGTCCCTAATATAAGTATGTGGGCCACAAACCCAAAGTTTTAAGGCCCTAGTTCAATTATTGAGGGATCATGGGCCAGTGGACACATGGATGACAATTCATTAGGCAGATCCTGGATTTACGTTTTACTCACATCCACATCAAAAATTCGTAAGATTAGATTATATATTTCTGCCTAGGGCACTTATAGTTGGCGCAAAAATGCAGGTCTGGCCCGAATCACTGTTGATCATGGTCCTCTTTTGCTGGACTTAATTACAATTAGGCAGAGGAAGGGCGGAAGGACATTCTCTTTTAACAGGAAACTATTGAATGATTAGGCATTTAGAGATCACCTGATTAGGTGGACAAGGGATTTCCTTGATATAAATAGGGGATATGCCTCAGATCCTATTGTATGGGACACTCTTAAAGCTGGAATACGGGGCGAGGCACTTAGTTGTGGGCTAGCTAATCTCAAAGAAGGGCAAACAATAAATTACCAGTTACTGGATGAGCTTCAGGAACCGGAACTGGAATTGATAAAGATCCTTGGACAGGGGTTAGATGTTAAAGCTATAAATAGTAAGTTAGCATCTGTTAGCGCAAAAAATCAATGCAATTTGGTGCAAGGAAATTGCCATTCAATATAATACCTATCAACAATGTATATTTGAATATGGAAAGTCGACCGGGCGGCATCTTGCACAGAGACTTAGAGCTAGACAATCTTATCAAAGAATATGTGGCGGGTAACACGGTCGAAACTGAGGAGGGTATTATGGGGTGTTTTCATGGGTTTTATCAAGAGTTCTATAAACAACACGATCTTGAGGAATATCGAGCATTTTTGTCAAAAATTAGTATTGAAACGGATAAGTGTTGAGGAACAAGCAGTATTAGAAGAATAATTAACTATTGAGTAATGGAGGCAGCGTTAGGGCAGCTATCACAGGGGAAAGCTGCCGGTCCAGATAAACTACCATTGGAAATCTATCCGTTGCATTTTCCAGTTGTGAAAACTGATATGTGGGGTGTTTTTCAGGAAGCGCAGCTGGGGAATGTGCCAATCTTGGGAGGAGGCTAATATTGCTGTGTTTAAACAAAAGGACAAACCCCCTAATATACCAGGGTCATATAGACCAATATCTTTGTTAAATGCGGATTGGAAAATCTATGCCAAGATTTTAGCTAATAGGGGAATGCGGGTCATTACGCCCTTGGTTTCAATGTCCCAACATGGATTCAGTCCTAGTAGACGCACCATTAATCATATTCATAGAGTCATTACTCTCATTGATTTTGCTAACGTGTATCATAAGAAGCTGGCCTAATATTTCTCGAGGCCGAGAAGGCGTTTGATCGTGTATCTTGGGCTTTCTTGTGGGGTCTTATGCGTGGGATGGGGTTTGGGCCAGATTTTATTAGGTCGATTTAAAGTATGTATAAATCACCTAGAGCTAGAATCTGTGTCATGGGGAGGGAGTCCCATCAAGTTTACATTAATAGGCAGGAATGTCCCTACTCCCCATTATTCTTTGTGTTATATATTGCCCCATTTGTGCAGATGCTAGAACAAAGCAGTATGATAAAGTCAATGGAATGCGGGCTTTACCAGACACGTGTCCTAGCATATGCGGATGATATTGTTGTTGCCTCTGCTGATCCTGCACAGGCCATGAGGGAGATAGAAAAGTTGGCTGAAGAATTTTGGGCTGTGTCGGGATACAAACTTAATGCTGACAAAACTCAGATATTATGCACCCACCAGCTTGTCCAGGGGATGAAGCCCGATATCTTGGTATAAAAATCTGAATGTCCCTACAAGAACTCATTGAGGTTTATTGGGGTACCATTACCCTAGCGGATAAGAAGCAGTTAGATCGTCTGGAGTGTTTGCATCTGACGTTAGTTGGGAGATGAGATGTTTTAAAAATGATTGTCCTTCCCAAAGTTGTCTAATACTTTAGAGCAGTGCCATTAGAGTTAACAAATAAACAGCTGCAAGGGCTTCAATCTATATGTGACCGATTTATTTGGGGCCAATGTAAAGCTAGGAGAGCTTTTAAATACATGATGCTACAGCTAGACAGGGGAGGTTGGTCTGTTCAGAAATTTTGTTTTTATTATTATGTTTGTTAATTGCAAAATATATGTATTCTATTGACAGGGGAAGACACGATAGAGGCAGAAGCTCCTTCAATATATCAATTAATGTTAGGGGAAGAAGCTAGAAATGTGCTACTGAAATTTTCCGAGCCAAGTTACTATAAAAAAAACGAGGTTTAATGTTATGATTTCAGCCTATAAGGCTTGGAAAAGGGCATGTAAGTGGCTGAATATTCCACAAATTAACTACTATACTCCACTTGATTCAGCTGTCAAGTTTCCGGAAATATTATGGGATTTTAAGATGCTGTGTTGGAAGATGCAGGGGATTCAGGTTTTGGGTGACTTATACAAGGGAGGGGTGCTATGCTTATTTGAGGAATTGGCTGAAAATTATCAACTTCAACATCATGATTTTTTTAAGCACCTGCAATTGCGTTATTATCGTGTTAGACATCACCTGTATGAGGGAATTATGACGCTTCCATGGTAGAAGCTATTAGAAGGAAGGCTAAGATAGGGGTATTATATTATATGCTAATTGAATCTCAAAAGGATGTTCGAGCTGCTCAGTACCTTAAATGGGCTGCATGTCTCGGGGTCGAGGGAGAGGTGATGCAGACTTCCATAGATACAGCAGGAAAAATATTGTTATCATCGAATTTACAAATGCAGCATTTTAAGACCATTTGGGACTTAGCCCACATTCCTGAGCGTATGATGAAGTGGGGTGGGAACAATGATGGTAAATGTTTTAGATGTCATAGTGATTGAGCAGATGGTGTGCACGTTTTCTATGAATGCACAGCACTGTTGCAATTATAACATCTGTTTTCGCAAGAAGTTACAGGCACCTCTATATCAACAACGAAGGCAATGTTGTTAATAGCGATATGGGGGAATAGTTCAATTGAGCAACCAATGTACAAAATTGAATACCTATTATTTATTGCTGTGGCGGTGCCTCGTCTTTTTATTGCCTCATGTTGGCTCCAAAGAGAGACTCCTACAAGTGAGATGTGGCGGGCAAAATGTTATCATGTTTTAAATATGGAATATAGTTTATATGCTGTAAAATCTGTCAAACTGCAAAAAACTTGGGATCCAGATATGGGAGTCTATGATACAGTATATGAAATAAATAACCGATTTAGGCTGCCTAATGATAATATGATTATAATCTGTCTTGCTGCTGCTTCCCTTGCAAACTTATCTTATGACTGTTAATGGTACTTATTGACAATTTTGTTCGTTCTGATTATAATTACTACATTATATGTTTGCAACACTGATTGAATTCATAAAAATAAAAAAAATTAAAAAAAGAGAATGAACATACACCTACCATAATGGATTTACAGCTCTTGTTCTTAATTCTCCACAATGAGCAAGTATGATGTTTGATCCTTTCCTCACCATCTACTGCTTTTGCTCACTTTCAGCTTGTCATTTTGTGCCCTTCACCCAATCATGCACTCACCCATTAATCCGTCCATCCATTAAGGCACTGTAAACCATTCATTAACACAATCATTCACCCATTCACAATCTCATCCCCTCCACTTCTCCCACACCACTCACCTCAGTGTGCTCTCTTCACTGTACCAGTCTCAACACTGTTCCCTAACCCCCACACTTTCTTTGCTCCTTCACTTATTCAGTTCTTATTTTTGAACCATCCTTTTCTAGTTTCCTTTCCATTTATGCACTCAATCATAGGCACATTCATCACTCTGTTTATTCAACTGTTATATAATTCTCAGTCATGCGCTCAGCTATTCGAAGAACCAGACACAATCAACAAAGAAGCACTTTCACATAAAAGCCGGAACTTAGTGGCTTTGCCAGTGTTTGTTTAATTACATTAATTCCTTCAACACATTGATATTGCAGGACATGTTATTGTACATTCTGGTTGCAGTTTTGAGTTTGAAATTGTGTTGTTTGCTTTTGCATTGTGGTGGACTACAAAATAGTGGGAGGGGACTAAGACTAGAGTTACGTTCCATGAGATTTGACCCTAATATTTTTGTTTTGAGCCATCGTCTAGGTGCTGCATCAGCTTGCCAAAGGTGCCGTCACCAACATATGTTGTTCATTCTCCTTTTTAATTTTTTTTTAATGAATTTAAAAAGGTGACTGACTCCTCCTTTCACCTGCCTTTTACAAGTACACATCCTGACATCTGAAGCTAGTACCGAAAGGTACTGTTGATTTGTACTTTCTTGAAAATTAGCATTTACTATGAACGGTATGCTAACCAAATTTTAGAACAAATAGTGAAATGAATCCTTGTGTATCATGCTTTTGCTACTTTATTTTGAAGAAACAGCAAGGACAGTGAATCACAAGAGATTGCTGCAGAATAATATGATTTGTTCTTGTAAAGGAATGCAAGCTGATCCTCTGTATAGGGCAGAAAGGGGAGGCACCAGCAGGCAGCAGTCAGTCCACTTTGGAATCCTTCAGTCCCCGGGGTTGGTGCTGCCTGAAAAATACAAAAACAGAAATATAATAAGATGAGCTCATGGCTTGTTACGTCCTTTAGGTCAGCCCCATCATGTACATACCAATTACATACATTTTGTCACATCCACTTGACATATTGTTCTTACACAGGCGACCTTTTACCTAGTAGCTTACTTCTGTATCTCCAACATCAGGCTCTTGGTACTATAGCTTAATCCCTGTACCTGACTTACATAAACATGTCCCCAGTCACTTTAGATTTTTTCTCTACAAGTGTCACCCCTTTTTTCATCCAGCTGTTCATGATCATGTTTGTTTAGAAAAAGATCAGCAGGGGATTAGCAAATATTTTCATAACATATTTATTCTAGAAAAACCCCAGAGTGACCACTTTAGTATAAAAGACCTTCACTCCCCCTTAGACAGACAGAGGAGAATTCCTTCTGATCTGGAGGGAGACTCTGCAGGCTGGTCCTTTGACAGGCAGAAACCTAACATCCCTTGTGGGGTGCCATCCTAGATGCAGAGACTGGGTCCTTTATTCAGAACCATCAGGTGAGGGGTTAGTACTTCCCCGGGGAATTCTTGGCTCCATTAGGTTCCATTAGGACATATCCTAACGCTTATATATACATGCTTCACTCACACCTCTAGGCTAGGCACAGTTAGGTAGGCTAATATGCCCCTGCTATTGTTTGATGTAATATGATTTTCATTCATCTTTTATTTTTCAATATATATATTTTTTAAATTAACTTGTCCTTCCACAGATCTTTACAGTATGTTACCATGGTAGAAATGTATCTGCTATTTATTATATCGGTTCTAGGGATCACATTTGTCTGCTCCTGTCTTTTGATTGTCACAGCTACCATGTTTCATACTAGACTGACGCTTGACCAATAAATAATTATTTGTTCCAATCGTCATTCTATGTATTCTTAGAAAAGCAAGCATGAGTGATTGAACACAAGATAACATATTGTTTCTAAAATACCTAAGAAATCAGGGTCATGTTCAGTGGTTTCCAGAAACTATGTACACCACTGTAGAATACAGGGGATGGTAGTGGCACTGTAGTGCTAGCTAGTCTAATGGCCGGCTCATCCTGTGGGAGTGTACAGAGTCTGTCTGCACACCAAGCCCTCAGTTTAGGTCATCCAAAATGTGCAAGTCCTGGGGGGGTCCTAGGAACAACATAACAAGCTGAGAAGGAAAGAGAGCGTGCAACCACTCCCCCTTGTGCTTCCACTAAGACATCTTTTTGCTGTAGTAGAGTGAAAGATCAGTGGTAATACTTTATTCTATGGAATCTCCCTTTATTATGAGTACCATAAAATACCAGGCACTAATATATGGATCATCAGATATCAGCAGTACAGTGACTGCCAGTGTATATTCATTGAGGATGGATTTATCTTGGGGGAAAATGTTCAACTTCTTCATGGTCAGGTTAGGAAAAAAGATCAATGCTGGTCACTAGTAACTTCCATATAAAAATTCAGTAACTGGTATAAAATCGGAACTGGTAGAAAAATGACCTTCGTCGACAAAATCGCAATATATTTAGAGGATGATAAAAGCCCTTGTGCCACAAATGCCCTTCCTGGCACACAATTCAGTCCCAAATAAAATGAACACCAAGCAAGAATGAAGTGAGACTAGCCTTTTTCAGTATTGATTCAGATTATAATTGTGGTGGCACTTATAACAGTTTAAATTATAGGCAAAGAGGCTAACAGTATCTCAGACTTCTTCAGAGGCAAATCCATGATCTAATGAGAAGGAGCATGTGGTGCTAACTATATTGAAATTAGGTCGAGTAGGATAATGGTGCTAAATTATTGATTTAAAACTAGAGTCAAAATGTGGATGGGGATGGGAACTAGTGACCAATTTCTGCTATGGTAATTGTACCTAAGAACCAAAATATAGAAGGCCACTGGAGTTCTGAAATTCTGTGGCTGTAGCATGTTCCATATACATATGGATTTACTGCATTTGCTATGTAATCTACCATATCCTGCATAATTTGAAAACTTTCAAAATGTGTTTCCAGCATAAATGACTTGAAAGTAAAAAAGAAAAGCACAGATTGTGGAGACTCACTCTGCCAGACCCGTTGCAGATGTTAACAGATAATCTTTTAGGGGATAACTGCTTTGTTAAGATGTTAAACCTACACTAAAGAGGTGAAACTATTCACTATATTGCATAATATTGTTGGGTTCGGTATGTCAGGTCTGGTATGTCCCTTCCATGTTGCAGAGGTTTGTATTCTTGCCCTGAGTGCCCAGCTGTGAATATCTGGTATTCAGGTTGTTGATTTGTGCCTTAGTTTCACATTAGTTTAGTTGTATGCAGTGACCTAGCCTTGTCCCTGGACATGAGTAAACCTCTGAACCTGCCCTGTGACCTGGCGGGTGCACCAAGTTTGTCCTCATTTTCTGACAGTGTATTACTGTCCCCATCATAGGCTTAGCATGTCGAGAGGTGAAGGTAGCATAACATGTTGATGTATTACACAGCCTGGGTGGAGAACATGCACAGGATCCTAGTCCATCCCTGAGTGCCAAACCATGGCAGTCACAGCAATCACAATGCTGCTGTAAGGCTGTGTTGTGATTGGCTACAGGAGTCTGGGCGCATCCAGGAGGCAGGATACAGCATGAACGGAGGGGAGGCAGTGAATGGCGACCCACAGCTAAGTCTTTTTAATTTGGTTTGTACCCCCTCTGCCCCCACCCCCAACCCCTCGCCACAGTCCCCTCTGAGCTGCTACTGATTCAGAGTGAGAAGAGTGCTTTGATGAAGCCAGCCTTTTGTGTGTTTCCTGATTACTGTTCACAGAGTTTGTTATTAGTGAAATGAAAAACACTCACACCTTTCTGTGCCTCTTTTGTAAGAACTTTAGGCTGCAGATTACTCTGCTGTGAGGAGCATGACCCAAAGCTAATGCTGTCTCTGGATAACACCCTTGAGTGGATAGATGAAAAGAGTGCCACCCCAAACTGGATTTCAAAGGTGCCTACAGAAAATCCACATAATCTGCCTGCCTTAACTGTACAAAAGTCGGAGCTACTGAGCCACATGTTGTTCCAGTTCCACATTTTCATTGACCAGTAAGGGAGTTCTAAGAGGAGTTTTAAACAATCAGAACTGATGTTTACCTGAAAGGCAGCTTCCCAGAGGTGAGGAGACTTTTGTTGGAGTCTTATCCTCATACTTTTAGGGCCTTGAAGGCAACCTTCCCCTGATGAAGGGGATAACCCTGCAAACCCTACAGAGGTGTCAGTAATCTATAGCACCAGAGCATATTGATGCCCTGAAGTGTGGGACTGCTGGCAAAAGGAAGACCGAAGAGCATGGAGCTCAGTCTCTCCACCTGAAAGTTTCCATGTAGGAACTGAGCCAAGAGTCATGCCTGAAATGACTGTGCTGCTCCACCCCAGAAGTATTCCTGAATAAACTTAGCTAGTTCTCCAGAGAAGTTTGCTCATGCAGCCTGTGCTGCAATGGCAAGAGAAGTGTGCCCGAGCCGACAATGCGGATATATTCCACAAATTGTTCCCCAGGTGAGATTACACATCTGCAAAGACTTTGCTGAGGTTGACCTCATGCTCTGAACTCTGTGACACACCCATGACTCACAGAAACCCCGAAGGCAGTTTGTCCCCACTGGAGGGCTGGGTCATCACCCAGAAGCACAAATGACTGGTGGACTCTGAGTAAGGGATCTCCGATGTGCCTTCCACATTCCTACCTTCAACTTGGGAGAGAAAGTCAGAACTACCCATGCTGTGGGTCCCTGCTGGTCATTTGAAAAATGCTGTAGTACAAGTGCTGTGGTGAGACCTAAGAAATGAGGGCTATTTTTTAAATAGCTGAGCACACAAATTGTAACAAGAGGTATCAGCACATAAGCATTGTTTCCTGCTCTAGAACTCAAATGAAAAGAGGAGGACCTGCTTAGTACAAAAAAAAGCTACTTGCAAGAGAAAGGGGGTGAGAGGGACCAGAACCCGAAGCACAGTAGTCAAAGTGCCAGTAAAATAATTATGTTGTAAAGTAACCTGTTGTATCTTGCATTCAGATTTTACATGTGTAATGAAGTGCTTTTCTTTTTCAAAGTAAAGCACTGGATTGTGCTGCTGGGCTATTGCTGATTTCTGACTTTGCACACCCCATACTATCTACCTGAAAAGCCTGCAACTTCTCACTATCACTACCACTGAATGATGGGGTTGTACTTGGCCCAGTTTTGGAGAGCGATTGCAGGATTGACCCTTTTTACATCATAGTCAAATGACCCAGGCCCTTGCGGCTGAGGCACAGGAGCCTCTGTTACGCCCATTGCCTCTAACACAGGGTCTGACAAAGGAGTATTAAAATTACTTCTACATTTTTCAGTTCTGTATACTTCTTGTGGCATTGAATATATATTCAAATGGTTTACTGATAACAAGCATATTTCCACAAACATGTCAAATCTATTCAGTGTTTTAAGACTAAAAACACAGCAAATTATGTTTTGTCAAATTATGTGAGAATTGTTGACTTAAATGTAGAAGGGATGTGATATATAGTTATCTGTTGTTTTATACGCTATATCTTCAAAATGGTGTAGGCAAAAGTAACATGCAGTTGTTATAACCTTCATGTATTTTTCATTTTTTAAGGTACACCTTTGGATTATATATATTCATTTATCTTGGTGTACATTTTTTAATGCAAGTGTATCAATGACAATGTCTTTAAAATAAAGTTTAATTGCAAACTTATAGTCCAGCTTGCTCTAAAGTAGTCAAATTTGATTTTTGCGTACTCTGAAATGTTTTCAATGTTAATGTTTTTAAATAATGACAAAACGTTTAGTAGAAAGTGATATCTTCATTTCTCTTAAACAAAAGCAATCTTTCAGGGAAGAATAGTAAGGTAAAGGTTAGAAGAGCTTCATTAATAATTGCTGATTCTGGAGAAGGTCACCAATATGCAGACAAAGTAAATAAACTTGAAAAAAACATTTTTAGATAGAAAGGAACATCGCTCCAGGGATTTGAGGCTGAGGGTCATCAGTTATCCCTAAATACAGTTTATTGCTTAAGACTACACTGAAGGCACATTTAGTTTTCCATGTGGCTTGGCTCAGCTGCGGACTTCAGGACATAGCCACTGGAATGCGGATACCGGAGCAGCAGCAGTTGTTTATTTATTGGGCACAGCTTCTATTACTCGGAAAATTCATTCAAGTGTGAACCATCAATAAAACTTAAATGGCCCCCCTTTGGTGCTAAGTTTTGCTTATTCAACTAAAGTAAGAGAGAGGTCAGGGATGGAGATAAACCCAACAATACAGCCATGATGTTACAATATTTTCAGTTGTTCTGCATGCCAGCAAATATTGTTGACACTATCATGTTTATTTTTATATTAGTTATTATACATATTGTGTGCACTAAAATAGGATTTTTATTTAAATGAATCTTGAAATTATATTTCTAGCTTTCTAGTCTTCTTGAGAGTGTCTACTCATGATGAAAATGAGAGAGGGTTGGGGTTCTATACACTAATTCTGTGAAGTCTCATGTAATGCTCAGTGGGTTGAACGGGGTTGCAGTTTATCAGGTTTGCTGTCTCATGTTAGTGCATTGACCAAAGTCTGGTTGTCAGTGGGTCTACAGAACCCTCTCTTGGGCTGTGTTCTGGAGAGAAACCCAGAAACAAGGAAGCACAATACTGTATGTGCCTTCAAGAAACAGGTGTTCATTGACATACTGTTAGTTATGTAGGTCACCATCTGCCCATAAGGTATGTGTCAAGCTAAAGCTATGTGGAATGAAATTTTTTTACAGTTGATATTTAGTTTAATCCACATAGGTGTTAATTAGGTAGGTGCTTGCAAAGCAATGAAGAATACTTCACAGTATGTGTCTGTGGGCCTAATTACAAGTGTGGCAATCTGAGGACTACCAGAGTTAAGGTGGCACAGTGGTGGCGATCCAGCTACAGCTGCACCAGTGGGCTAATGGCCCCATGATGAATTGGGGGGTCCGACCACCCTGGGATCGATGATGCTGCCAGGAAACCGCCGTTCCCTGACGATGGCTCAGCGCTCCTTAGGCCGCAATATGCTTGACAGGGCTGTTGCGCTCCCTCCAAGCATATTGGAAGTTTCCTCTCCAGCATGGTTTTCATGGCTTTCAGTGTCATGAAAACCAGGGAACAGTGGAAACAATTGGGACCTAATAAGGCCCCCTGGTGCCTCACGCCATGTGCATAGACACAGTAGTCATAACATGTGCCCCCCTGTGCACATGCACACCAGTTCCTGCACGTTATGGAGTTTACAGTCCAAGCAATGCAGGAACCTTGTTGGTGTTCCCATTCTGGTACCTTTTTCAAGATTCTGCCATCTTTGAAAGAGGCACCGCTGCAGGACTGCCCGCCCACCAGACCACTTATAAGTCATAATCTGGTGGGCAGCGGTGAGTCTCTGTGAAGCATGAGCATTGTGGTGGCGGCCAGCCCGCACCCCCACTGCTGAAAGTTGTAATTAGGCCCTTAGTTAGATGCTTTTTATTTGGCTGTTTCAGTCCTAGGGAATGGTTCCCTGGAAAAAAGATAAATTCCTTAGTTTCGGTAAAATAAGTAGATGTGAAAAACATTACATTTCAGTTCATAATAAACATGTTCTTCTAATAGGACACAAGCCTAAAAACAATTACATTGTAAACTGTTCTCTTACCCATTTTAGCCCCCAAGTAAGCCTTGGTTATTTCCTCCAAGGACAGGAAGAGCTCCAAGTGGGCTTGTGTTGCCTCTTGTGAGACCCGAAGCCACTCCAAGTGGGCCGGCGTCACTGCCCAAAAGGCCAGAAACAGCACCAAGTGGGTCACTACTCCCTCCAAGTACTCCACCAAGAACTCCATCAGGTCCTACAAGTCCTGAAAGTGTTCCTGCCTACGATGTATAAGGAGATTGTAAATATTAGAAAACAACAGTATACAAAACATATTGGGCAAGGACATTCTTTCAGTATACTGTAAAAGTCAAATATAGAGGATACATAAAAGTAGTACATGTGGTTAATTATTCTTCAGTGTATTTTGTTCTTTGTTGGAATGGCAGCCTCATAAGATGCCCTCAATTAGAATGGATTTGCTTTTCTTCCTTAGTCATGGTTGTGTCTATGCTATTTTTTTATTTCAGCACATGGCAGGACATGATGGGTGATTTGCATCTAAACCCTACAAGATCATTACATACGATAAGCATTATATAAATAGGAACGGTCATTGTTAAATATTTTCTGGGTAACGTATTCCATTTGTGGTTTCACGTCACACTTTTTAAGTTTATTAACTACCTTTTTTTGGTCTTGCCTTTAACCAAGCAACATGTTTGATGAAAGCTTTCTTTGCTTGTTGTTAAAATGTAACTCTATCCAATATTTGTTTCCAACAGGAGCCTCTGCCATACCTCATCACTTACTGTCACTCTTTCCGCTTATATCTTTACACTTTCTTTTTCTCATGAGGTCTCATTCTAATTCTTTCCTACTCTCTTTACAATTGAGATCCTTTTTACTTCCCATCGTAGCTCTTGAAAGCACAAGCACCCACTTCCTTGATTTACATTTTTATCTTTACGCAGATGCCCAGAACCTTATATATTTAAATTGAATTTTAGCTCTTTGCTCTTGTGCAACACAATTCACAACAGCCAGTTTAATTCAGAAGACTGGTCCATATACCTTTACAAGACAGTACCGTGATCAACAGTCTTAAAGAATCTACTACAGATCATCTATTAACTTCTTTCTCTTTCTCACAGCTTCCAGATGTTACACAAACATGTTCGTTATGGTCCATTATTTCCACTCTCTTATTACTTAAACCTGTGCTATTATCAGTACTTAGGATCCTCATCTATTGGTTGCATAGATGAGCTGCTGAATGTACTTCTGTTTCTCATGGCCATGTTCTCTACCTTCCCTTATGTCTCATGCATCCTACTGGATTCACAACCATCATTATCAATCTCCTAATATTTTTCATCAGTTCTTTCATTTTTTATAAAATGTGGTGTAACTGATTTCTTGTGTGAAAATTAATATAAAGACTCTCCCTCACACTTAATCTATTCATTTCATTTAAGCATGTGTTCCAAGTTGTACAGAACATTTTGCATGTCTACCCCTGATTATTTAAAAAAAAGCCATTCACCTCCTTGATTCAGTATTTTCACAATCAGTGGTTTCAGACTTTCGAAGACACAATTAAAAGTTGGCTGGTAACTACAATTCCAACAAGGCAAAATATCTTTTAGGTGCAGTAAATGGTTGTGTAACAGAATATTGATTACAACAATATTGTGATAAAAAATTCTTTAACCACTACATTACTTTAAGCACTGCCATAATGTGTTGCTACTACTTTGTTTCTTTTAGATAAAATAAAATGTTCTGCCGCTATCATCCTCACTGAGATTGAGTACCTAAAGTGAAATCCCTAGTCGAGGAGCCTAAGGTGCACTTGAGGGTCAGAGGTCTAGCTTTCACTGTGCCAACTGCCATAGGTTGAATGTCTCTGTCTAGAACCCAATATGTTTACATTTTAAAAATCTTTAAAAAAAACAGGCTGTTCCCAGCCATATGCTGTTGGCCCTTATTATGAGTTCAGCAGTCCAATGGACTTGTGAACCTTTGGTGGCAATCTGCGGACCTCCACACTGGCAGTCCACATGTCGCATTAGCACTGGTGGCTGGACCACCATGGGACAGCTGGTTTGAATGAGGTACTCATGCATGGATCTGGTAAACTTGAGAAGGCTCTTATAGGACATAATATACACAAACCTTTCTGGTATTCTGGGCCATATTTACTGTTCCACAAGCTTCCCACTAACTCAAAGACTCACAATATTTCAAAGCATGTCTGTGAACTATAGTTGATCTTTCTAATTCATATCGCATTCTTGTTAAATATTTAGTTCTGTTTTAACACTTCCACCTGTTTTTTCTTTACAGAATTTACCCTTTTCTCATGTCCCGTTTTGATTGCCCTGAACAATTAGGAAATAAGTAGGGCTGTCCGACATCAACTTGAGTATCTTTGTTGCAGGGCTCTTACACGATTTGTAGAGCCTTAGGTGAGGTATACTTTTGTGCCCTCCCTCCCCTTGTTGCACTGATGTATCTACTACACTTTTCATGAAAGAAGGGGGCAATATAGGTCATCATCTGTTTGGCCTAAGTATACAAACAGATTTGCTTACAATCTTTGAAGAGAATGGCTATAAAATAAATAATGAGATAACATTTTAATAACTGTGAATTTACCAGAAGTCCAGACAAAGAAGAGAGAATATCACTGAGAATTAGGCCAACGTCTCCCAGCAGAGCATCCTAGGTGAAAATAATCACAACATAAAGATACGCTCACACAGTTCCACCTCGGTGCTTTTTTGAATATCAAGCATGCCTTCCACTGGTCCGCATAACATAATTAGGACCAGGCAAACAAAAATGTGATATGAAATAAAGTACATTTTAAAAGAAAGGAATATATATATATATTCACTGAAAAAACCATAGGTTTTACACCATTTATAGTTAGCTGGAAATTTTACTCGCATAAAACCATTGAAATTCCCACGTTATAGTTAGTTGGACTCACTATAACTTGCGCGTGCAATGCACTGCTGATGACGTCACATATTACATCACTCATGACATGGTCAGTGACATCACTCATGACATCACTGATGACACCATCCAGTGAATGTGTGTCTTTCTGAAAAATAAATATTAGTGAGTAATGTTTAAGTATTTAAATATATGTATTAGTGTTTCACTTTGTGTATAAGTGGCTGCATGGGTTGGTGAGTAGCTACATGTGTATATATATGGGTTATTAGATGTTTTTCTTAGTATCAGTATGAGTGTTTGTATGGTTTGGTGGGGGTATTACTTAGCACATAGATGCATGAATGACTTACTCTCTCTTTGTATGTGTTTTGAAGACAGCATATGTGCAGGACTGTATGGGTGGATGAGTGTGTATATGTGTGTGTTAGTGAGTGAATGACGGCCTCACTAGTGTCTTTATCAGTAACTACATATGTTTTAATCTAGTATATGTGAATATTGATGTATATAAGTGAGTATATGTGAGAGTGAGGGATTGTAAGAGGTCCTGTTTAAATTAGTATGTGTTTCTATAAGTGATTGTTTAAGAGAGTAAGTATGTGTAAGTTTCCTTAGAAGTAAAGTGGTAGTGTGTGTATAGCTGTATATGCAAATAAATGGATGTTCAATAGTTTATTTGCATGTGTGAGTATGTGTGTGAGTAACTTTTGGATGCCTGTCAGTGTGTAACAGGATGTATAGGTATATCACTACATATGATGAGTGAGTATATGCATGAGTGACTATATAGAACTGTTGGTGAATGAGTGGATGTGTATATAGATGGTGGAATTATTGAATTGGTTGTTGTAAGTGGTATGGGTATCTCCATTTTTTTGAAATTTTTAGTTTCTATTTTTGAATATGTGTTTTAAGGGTTACATTACAGTGAAAGGAGGTCTGTCACTGTATCACAAGGATGGTGTCATCAGTGATGTCATGAGTGATGTCACTGACCATGTCATGAGTGATGTAATATGTGACGTCATCAGCAGTGCATTGCACGCGCAAGTTATAGTGAGTCCAACTAACTATAACGTGGGAATTTCAATGGTTTTATGCGAGTAAAATTTCCAGCTAACTATAACTGGTGTAAAACCTATGGTTTTTTCAGTGAATTTAATAGGATTTTTAAATGCTAATTCCTAACTATAACTGGTGTGAAACCTATGGTTTTTTCAGTGAATTTCATAGTTTTTTTAATAGCAAATATCTATAGGTATGAAAAGTAATAATTTTTATAACAAATTTTAAATTGTGTAAATATTTTTTATTTTTTTTATTGTTTGCCCTGGGGCGCGTACCGGTGAACGCGTACGGGTGAGCGCAATGTTACGAAGCGCCCCGGGGTGCGTACCGGGGAGCGTCCCGAGAGCGCTATTCCCGCGAATGAAAAAACTTCATGACGTTTCGCGTAGTCGCGTGATGCGTCATATGACGCACTGCGTAAGCGTACCCGGAAGCACGCGATCGCATACGATGGAGCAACGTCTCGACTCGCTTACGTGATGCGCCCCGAGGCGCGCCCCGGGGCGCGTAGCGTAAGCGCGTCGGGTCATGTGATCTGAAAATAACACTTTTCATTGGTGCAGATCAGTTTTGGTTTCCAAATGATGAAAGCTTGGAACATGTGACTTGAAAATAACACTTTTCATTGGTCCAGAACACTTTTGTTTTCCAAATGATGAAAGCCCCCTCCTTTTTTCCTTATTCTGACTTTGTTCTTTGACTGAGGAAGACCTGTTTCGAGTTCTATCTCAGAAAATGGCTACAGTAGTATCAGCAGCTGGAGCATCTGGCCCACCACCACTACCACCACCACCATCTAAAAGACCACCAGAAGATTACGTTGGTGGTGAAGAGGAAGAGGAGGAGGATGAGGAAGAGGAGGCACAGAGAAGGGAGTTCCTGCCAGAAGATAAACAGCCCTACAAACCCAAAGAGCACTTTATATGGCAGTTCTACAAACTCCCAAGGGGTTTTAAAAAAGTCAACGCAGCAAAGGTGACTTGCTTAATTTGTGGTGCTCAGCTATCCAGGGGGAACCCTAACAAAAAGTATTTCTTCGGGAATCACACGATGATTCGCCACATGACGCGTGTGCATCCAAACAACTACTCTAATGCAGAGTTAAGGGACCTCTGCAGTAAACTACCCCCATCAACGTCTGGACGCTCAACATCAAAACAACCCACTCCATCGGGTCCGGGGGCAAGAGACACATTGGCTACTATCCAACCAAAGTTTAACGATTACAAAATGTTATGCAAATATTTTAACAAGTTACTTGCTTATGGTGAGCAAAGCATTGAACTTATCATGGTTGCTGGTGATAACCATAAGTGTCCAAAAAAAACCTAATTTTTCCTGATTTTTTTCATGCTCCAGTTGAGCCATTTACAATTCCCTGTTTTTTGTTTCTCCCCATAAAAAATACAAAAAAATATAAAAGTGTTCAGAAAAGCCAAAAAAAGTACAAAATGTTGAAAAAAACATAAAAAAATATAAAACAACAAAAAGAAGAAAAAAACAGTTCTTTTTAGAACTACCTTTACTTTATAAAAATAAACCTATATTTTTAAAGAATCTGTGTCAATTTTTTTTCTGCAGGGTACGCGTACCGGTTCGCTCCCCGGGGCGCGTACCGGGGAGCGCACCAAAAAAAAAAAAAGAAAAAAAATGAATGAAGGAGTTAGCATGAGGGAAGAACACAAAGAGAGTAATGTTAAGAGAAAGAGAGCTAGAGGGAGAAACACAGAGGGATTGTTTATTACATAGTTAAAAACAGAGAAAGTGTAATAGGGTGAAAGTGAGAAAAGTAAAATCACTAAAGGAGCGAAAGAAGGGAAGAGAGAGGAAGAACACTAAACTAGAGATAGTGGGAGAATGTGAGTGGGTGTTGAAAGAAAAAGATAGGACAGAAAAAAATTGAGAATGAACGGTAGTGGCGTAACTGGGATAAATGAAGAACGGTGAGGGAGGGTAAGAAAAGACCAGTTAGTATAAGTAAAGAGGGGTGAAAGAGAGTGAAAAATTGAATTAGGATAAGAGATGGGGAGTGACAAAGACAAAGGACAGAGAGAATAAAGGTAACAGTACCTGAATGGATTTGAGTGAAATAGCAAAGAAAGATAAGTAATGCAGTTTGTGTGACTTATAGGGAGTCAGTGGGTGTAGGTCGGGGTGTGGGTGTGTAAGGTGTTTCTGTGGCTGTGGCTGTGTGGGGTGTTTTGGTGTGGGTGGAGGTGAGGGTGTGTGAAGTATGTGTGAGCAGTGTATGGATATGAGGTGTATATGTGTGTGATGTGTGTGTGTATGGAATGTGTGTGTGTATGTGAAGAGTGTGTGTGGGGGGATTTTGTGTGTGTATGAGGTGTGTGTGTGCTGTGTATGTGTGGGGTGTATGTTAGAGGTGTGTGTATGTGTTGAGAGGGGGATGAGGTGTGTAGGAGTAAGGTAAAACATTAAGAAAAACAAAATGAATGAAAAAGCAAAGGAAGGGAACAGAGAGTAAGTGAAGTAAAGAATAGGGATTGAAAGAAGTTGAATATGAGAGGAGAAATAGGGAAATTGGAGTAAACATGGAGAATAAGAATAAGTGAGGGAAGCAGAGTAAAGACACAGGAGTGAGGTTGGTTGAGAAAATATTAGTAAGCTTTAAGCAAAGGGTGATGACAAACTCCTTTTTTTAGTCATACTTACCATATAATAAATGTAACTTTAATTATTCTTTTTTTTACTACACTTTGTATATGTGAAAGAGAGAAGAAAAAATAAGTTATAATTAGTAAAATGTGTACTTTAAATTAAAATATACAAATAAAGAGGTTAAAAATCAAAACACTGTATTTAGAAATAAAGTAAGAGTGAAGGACACAGAAAGGGAAATAAAGTAAGGTAGAAGGATAAAAAGAGAAAAAAAGAAATAGAATGAGAGCAAATTACTAAGAGTAAGGCATATTGATTCACTGACATAGAGGAAGAGAAGAACAGAGAAAAGAACTGAAGGTAAGAAAGAGACTAAAACAATGTGAGTTAGCAAAACTAAATCAGTAAACAGTAGTAAGGCAAAAAGATAATGACTGAGACAGAAAACAGTCTAATTAAGGATGCATTTAGAAGAATGAGGAATAGAAGATAACTGAGAGTAAGTGAAGAACAGTCATAGTGTGAAAGAATGAAGGGAGAGAGGATAATATACAACGATTGAGGGAAATGGACTGAGGAAGTTAGTAGGCAGACACACTAAGAGAAAAACTGAGTGAGGTGGAGTACAATGAGTGAGAAAAGGAAATGAGTAAGGGAGCAAAAAAGGGAAAGAGAGGAGAAGACGACTAAAACAGTGGTACTGAGAGAAAATAATTTGGTGATGAAAGTAAAGAGTAGGACATTGAAAGAAAGAAAATCAGGGATAGTAATAGAACCAGAGTAAAAGAAATGGGATGAAGAACGATGAGAGAGGAGCAGTGAAGTTGTTCTAAAATAAATGATAGAAGGTAGATAAACACAAGTGAACATAAGACAAGGAGAGTGAGGCACTGAGGACATAGAAGTAGTGAACGAAAAATAGAGAGAAGAGGTCAAAAGTAAGGAGCAAACAAAGATAAGCGAGGAAGAGTGGGTGATTTATAGTGATAGAGTGCAATAATACTGCTGAGTGAGTAAAGAGGAATTACTAAAAGAGCAAAGGAGGAAAATACGGAAAAGGGAAGTAAAGCAGAGAGACTGAAAGCTGAAAAGGTATGCAAGGGAGAGAGGGGATGCACACAGTTGAACTGAGAATGAGGGGTTGTCAAAGAAGTGGAGTAAAGGAACGGGGGTTACAGAGAGTGAGGGAAAGACATTATAAGTGAGTAAAAAGAGCTGAAAGAGGATGGAAAAAGAAAAGTGAGTGTCAGAGAATGGGAATACAATTTAATTTACACAATCCAATGTATAAAATAACTTGTACAACATGTTACATAGTTTATTTTTGCTGTTCTCAGAATATATTGAATTTCACTTAAAACAGTGAGTTCAAATTACTCATCATATGACAGCGGGAAAAAAAAACACAATCTAAAATACTGTGTTTTAAAAAACCCTTAGATACTGACAAATGACAAATGTACGCTAATCTTTGATTGACTTACTTCTCCTTGAGGCCAAATACTGTATCATGGAGGTCCTTTTCTCATTGCAAAGTACTTTGCTGTTCACTTAAAAATCCATTTCATCGACTTTCTACAAGAAAAGCTCCAAGAACATCTGAAATATTTTCAATATTTTCATATACTCCTTTTTTTCAGTCATGACTCTTTACTCATTCCTGCACCTTTCCATTTGGCCAAATAGTGTCAGATGTATGAGTATATATGAGTACTCCTCCCGCCTTCATAGGCCAATTACCTTTACCTAAATTTTGGCTGTAAAAACACTAGGTATGAATTTATAAAGCCTAAAGGCAAACGTTGTTTGAAAGTCAAATGAGTGTCGTTACATTGGGTCCAACCTTTAGAAGTTTTTAAATAGCATGTGTAATGCCCTGATGTTGTAGAAGGACTGTCATGAAAAATAATAGCTACGGTTGTAAAGGTTCTTCCTGATATCGATAACTGATAACTGAGAACCCACCAAATTTTTAATAGAAGTTATCAATTTAGTTCCATCAGGTCTACATCGTTGGAACATTAAAATGACATAGTGACCATAATTTTTGAGAAATAATGTGGACAGCATTGCAGACTTACATTGAGTACACACCATATTGTGATCCGCTGCTTTAACTAGATTATTAAAAGGCACTGACTTGCAGTCTGGTAAAGTCAAATATATAAATCTTTCAGAGTCTATTCTAGTAGTACTTGATGAAGCCCAGTTATCACAGTCATGTTGCCATTGATAAGAAAGGTTAAAAAGATCTTTTATATCTACTCCTTTCATCTTGCAATACATCAAACATATACATTAAAAATTCCTGACAATCCTGCTGAATATTCTGTGAAAATTGATTTTGACCTGAACATATGTCTAGAAGATTTCTCTATCACTACTATATTTCTCTAACACAGAATTCAATAAACAGCACAATGTTTGTTCCCGATTCTCGACAATCTGTTTTTGAAAATGTTGAAGAAAAAAAACAACATTAACTACTACATTAGCATAGCAGTTGACACCAGAACTGTTTTCAAACTGAAATCCAACAACATCTTCAACAGAATCCTTTTTCTTTCTCTTTACAATTACACTTTTATCTACTTTATGCCTTTTTGCTGATACCTCACTGCAATTACTCTCATTTCTTCTTTTTCGGCCTACCACACGTTTTTCAATCAGAGGATATTGAGGCAAATGTGGAGCATACTCTCTTCTTAACCTATTGTATTCTTTAACACAATCTAGATCTGCACAAATCTTTGTTTCATCACACTATATCAAGTACAATCCTGATAAAGTTCTGACTCGTGATAATGCCACATATGCCATACCCTCTTTAAACACAGAACTTCCAATGTTCACCAAAGCGCTATCTATACTTAAACCTTGAGACTTATGAATTGTCACTGCATATGCCAAACAAATAGGAAACTGTTTTCGGCGAACATATAAGTCTTTAACGAGCAAAAATCTAGCTGAACAATGACAAATTTGTTCTATTTCATCAATGCCATCAAATTTAATTTTTAAAATTTAAATTCCATCTCTATTTTTGTAATTCACAAAACCAACAACATGACCCATTGCTCCATTTACCAGACCTCTTTCAACATTTAAATTCCTTCTCAAAATGATACGACAATTTAAACACACATTCAGAGTCTTTTCAAAACCAGCAGTTTTAGATATAGTCTTCTCTAATGAATCCAATTTTGATTTCAAATTTTCAGACAAAATAATTGTTGCTCCCATATGCTCTATTTTATCTGTAGCTTCCAGTTTCACTATCTCTTCATTTTCTAACTGTAACATTTTGTTGTTGAACATGGAACATTCTTTCAGAGTTGGCATCAAACATATGCCAGATTTCTTCTCGTTAATTTTCTTAAAAATATTCTCTGGAAGAATGTTTTCATTTGGGTACAAATTTGAAATTAATCGTCCATGTAAAGCTTCTTTACCTTGCTGACTTACTTTTCCGATTCTTACATCTTGTAAAATATTTTTATAATCTTCATCCTTTGCCTGACGCATATTTTGAAGCAGTTCTGCATATTTGAAGTTTAACCATATATTAACGTTTCCAATGCTTCCTAAGCACTTCCTGGTATCTTCATGCATGAGCATTTTGAACACAGGTTGTCCTTTCACTGGAGTCAACTTCAGAAGATCTCCAAAAACAATAATATGTTTTCCTCCAAATAAGACATCATAGTCTGTTCTAAGAATTTCTTGCATTCTCAAATGCACAAAAGCAAGCATTATATTTGACACCATGCTTACTTCATCAATGATAAGAAGTTTCATTTTCTTCAGGACTCTTGAAACTTCGGAACACGCATCTCCAGATAGCTTGTGATACTCCAATTTGTTATCATTCTCCACTGGCAGCATCAGTAAACGATGTAAAGTAATCCCTTTAATGTTATGTGCAGCCAGCCCAGTTGGAGCGGTAACAACACAAGACAGCGATGATTCAGTCCCTTTCTGCAGATAAGTTGCAATTGCTTTAATCAGAAAACTTTTTCCAGTTCCCGCTTCTCCACTCACGTACAGTTGGACAGGCTTAAATGATGTACATGGGCACTCTTTTTTCTCATGACTGAATCCATGTTCAATCTGTTCTGTGACTTCGTCATATATCTGTTTCTGCTCAAGGTTTAGCTGTTTCACCAAATCTTCTAAGTTAGCTTCATCATCTTGAGCTTGTTTCACAGCTCTTTCCACCTCATCCATGGCAGTGACAGCTTCATTTTGGATAATTGGTCCTCCAATTGGATCCTGACTCAATGAAGCAGAACTCTGACTGTCTTGAGAACTGTCTGTAGCAATCTCTGCAGCAATTGTGGCTTCTTGCTCTATTTCTTCGTTCAACATTTGCAGATAATTTGGAAAAACAGGACATTCTATGGTATCCTTGGTTGCATTAATCTCCAAGTAGTTCCTCTTCTGTACGCCATGGCTTAAAGAGTTGCAAAAGAGCTATATAGTAAAATTCCCTTTTCTCTGGATTTTCGCAACTCAATTTTCGATGATTAATCAAATGGCCTTTTTTCTGTCTCACTAGACATCCTTCACACCCAATGATAGCATATATTCCATTGTTAATATCTTCTCTGATGGTTCTCTTATAAATATAGTTTTGCAGAACTTCATACAAACAACTGTTCTCAAGATGACTACTTCTATTTGGATAGTATGTATCCAACATGTTGGTCTTCAAAATATCTGTACTTTCTGGTTCTTTCTCCGCCAAATACTCTATTTCTTGTACAGATTTCAAAACTCGATTTTGTGTTGCAGCAAGACCTAGACTCACCCAAATGATGGTTCTAGATGTGGCATAGAGACTTGCTGATGACAATCGATCAGAACATTCATGTGCTCCAATTTCTCGATGCGACAACATCTTCAGACTGTAACTGTATAATTTCTTGCTTAGACTCTTTTCATGTGAAATGTCCTCCCACATTTCCTTCAGTTCTGTCTTTTCTTTTTTTGTGATGTAAGACGTCACATATCGAGCCACAGCAATAGAGTTGTCAGCAACAAAATGAATATCCATGTTAGCATTCCACATGGACAAAATCACTGGGTTGTAGTCGTTGATGTACTTGGACTCTTCATTTCTTTTTAAATTGTATGTATTTTTTTGTGATTTCCTCGTAACACTATGTCGTAGAAAAGACATCAAATTATTTACTCTTCCTTTAGAAATCACTGGTCGTGGAAAGCCGAAACGACATTTTGTGTAGAACTTGTCCTTGTTTCTGAATTTTCGACGACAGTACTTTCCACAACGATGTGATTGAAAGCGTAAAACTTGTTGCCTTAAACTGTTTTCTTTGGTAGTTTTCGGAACAGCACATGTTGAATATTCTTCAATGAAGCTCATCACTGTCTCATCCGAATCTGTTCCAAATTTGGGTGCATCTTTAATCCATAACAATATATGTATGTGAGGAGCACCTCTCGCTTGATACTCCTTTCTCCAAAAGAAATCCAAAACCTCTCCAAGGGGATGATTTTTTTTGTTGGTAATAAAAGACATCATAGCTTCAAATCTATGATTGAAATATCTGCATACATTCACTGGATCCAAAGAACACAGTTCTCCAGGTGTTTTGAATTCTATATTTTGTATATTTGCATTTGCCTCTCGTAGAAATTGAAGTAAGTCGTCCCATGCATACTCGGCACAGCTAAGAGTGAGGAACCATGTAGGAGTTCCTAAGTTTCTTAGCATACATTTCAATTCCCCATGGCGACGGTACCAATACTCGTTTGTACCACGCTGATATGCCATGAGATTGATTAGATGAGATTCCTAAATATTATCTTGCAGATTCACTTTCTCCATAAAGTCCCTCGCCGAAACATTTTGCAGATGTGCTCCACTTTTCAGTATATGGTTTACTGCATAAGAAAGCCCAGACAAGTCACTTTCATACAGTAGATGAAACAAATAGGGAATGCATTGACGAAACCTTGGATCTTCAGCATATAATCTTACAGTTCGATATTCAGATGCAGGAATTTGAAGTGGTCGATCGTCATATCGTCCACCTCGACCTGTTGGAAATAGCTGTGGAAAACAACGAGCTTCCAAACTTTCTTCCCATACACTAACGGGACTTCCTTTTTCTGCTTTCATTTGAAACAATTCAATTGCATTCCCCATTACTTCTTTGGAATGCAAAGGATGAACAGTATAATTGTCATATATTTCTTCACTTCTAGAGACATCAACTTTTTCAATTTGGCCGCCTGAACAATCACTGTATTCATCTGCAGCTGTTTCCTCTGCTGCAACACATACATGTTTGTAATACTCATTGTTTTTGACTAAATACAACGTTGCCTTTTTGACTTTTCTAACATCCACTAAATCTTGCCAGATTTTTTTACTCTTTGTCGGAACCCCATTAACTAGAATAACTAAAGGTTCCTCTTCTACTTTTTCTATACCAATTGTATCAATATTTTTTTTTAAATCTAGAGGCAAATAACCAACTCTTCCCTTTAATCCTCTTTGCAAATCTGTAGGAGGCAATTTCCCTATCTTAGGCTCCATGCGAACAATTGCCTGAAAAGGGTGGACACATTGAATCAAAATAGACTCATATGTATTTAAATCCATCAATTCAGGGGGAATGTCTACCAACTCCAGATTATTATGAACAGCTCTAGCAGGCATTATGTTTTGATTTAATTTATCATAACAATATTTACAAATACGCTGATCAGAACTCAAATCAAAACAATTCTCCACCCATAAATAAGTTGCAAAATCCTTCCACTCATAATTATTCATCTTTTCACTTTTTACGTATAAATCAACTAATCTAGTTTGATGCTTATAATGACTTCGTCGACAACACACACAAGTAAAATTCGGCCTTTCACTTGATTTTACCTTAAACCTGGTAATTTCCTGCTCAAACTTTTCTGTACTTGAAATCTGTACATTGTCTGCCACATTACCTTGAATTGCTGTGTCAATTTCTACACTATCCTCTTTTTTATCAAAATAACAAATCTCAATTTCTTCACAAATCTTCTTCACATCTAATTCAGTTCCATGCAAAAGAGCACTGTTTAATTGTTTAAGCTGAAGTGCTGGACTTTTTGCATAATACAACATTCTCACTAATTTCCTCATTTTGGTATGATGCACTGCTAACATCCTAAAATGATGAAAAACACTCTGACAGACTTTTCTAGAAAGACAAGCCAGTGAATGGCCCTGCAAACCTGTGTTTTCTCTCACTCTGCATGGATCTAACTCTTGCAACATCTTCATCTTTTGTTTTAGACTTTTCTTACTATATGTCCGTAAGAAATTGAGAAATAAATCAATTGATTCCTGTCGCACACTACAAATACGACTACACTTCCAAGTGTACACTGGACCCTTAGTACGTCTCCCTAAAACTTCATCAGTTAACACCTCTTCTGGTTCTCTAGGCACAAGTTTCTCTTTTTCAATCGGACAACCGTCTTTCACTTCATACGCTCGACCACTGGTGTCAACTGCATGTACTAAATCATTCTCCTGGAAGTAACTCTCCTCATTAAAAAATGGCTCACAACTTGAACTGTGCATCCATTCTCCAGAAAAAACTTTACAAAAATTAGTCCGATTAATTACTCTTTTCCATCTACTGTTTGATTTGAAAACATCAATTGTCTTGTTAAGTGTCCTAATTCTATTGATTATTAAAATAAATAATGTTTTCTTAACTTCAAAAGCCTGATCAACAATCTTCTCTACACCTTTCTTTTTCTTATAAAAAGCAGCTCTCTGTTTACCTTTCCTAATGTTTTTAACAAATTTAAAACCACCCTATTGCGAAACATTCGTTTACGAATGTCTCTAAACTGATTCTGCCTTCTATTCCTATACATATTATTCTCTCCTGCTCCAGTTGTAGGATTCTTTGACGCTCTCTCCTTCCTTTTCAAATTTACTCTCTCATTCTCTTTTTCTACATGCTGTTCATCATTTTTTTTAAAGTACATATGTTCCGTATAAAAGACTTAGTTGTCTTACCAGGAGCTTGGTTCCTGTTTTTTGAAGTGTTTGTTGCGGAAGAGTGCTGTAATTTCGTTGCTGTTTTTGATTTTTCTCGGTTACATTGTTTTCTTGTCCTTTCCCTTGTGGGCATGTTTGCTTACTCTTGAAATCTTGATTTCAATCTGTGTTAAAGAAAAAACATAGCACATTATAGACCACTATTACCAAACAACAAATCAATGACAAAAACCAAACGATCTATTCAGGGTTACAGATCAGGTGAGGATTCTCCAGGGGTGCACAAAAGGTGAGGCCTGTATTGAAGAGTATAGTGGAAGACAGCTCTGTCCACAGGTACAAAGAAGATGAGACCTGTGTCTAAGTCTACTGCACTCTTATACACAGGCTTCACCACCTATGCTTCCCAGGAAAGCCCTCTCTCCCACTACAGTCTTGATCATAAACCTCACCTCCTCTGTCCCTCTGGACATGTCTCACCTCATCTGCACAATCTACTTCCTAATCTCAGGTAACATAGATGGCATAATTGATCCTCATTTATAAAGCCATGCGTCAGTTTTGCGCTACTGAAGCGTCACTTTTTGTGACGCATTGGCGTCATAAAACATGTGCCTTGTTGCACCATATTTAAAAAGTGACGCATGTAGGTAGATGCGTCATTTTTAAAACCTTTTGCACCACATTATACCTCTGTCAAGTGTAATGTACAGAGAGGGGTCGTTTCTCTGCAAAGAGTCTCGTAATAATGACACAGTGAAATCTATGAAATTTCACTGCGTCACTTTTAGGACACTGTTATGTCAAAATCTTGCACCTGCCTCACAGCACGGATAAGACTAAGGCAAACGCTTTCCCATGGGGCTTTCCCCATGTGATACGATTCTCACACCTAAGCAGGAGTGCAGATGAGATGAAGACTGTCCAGGGGAGCACAAAACGTGAGGCTTGTGTCCAAGAGTGCAGTGGAGAGGACTAAACTGGAGTAGTGTGCAAAAAAAAAGAACCTCATTTATGAGAGGCCCTGCGTCAGTTTTGCACTGCTGATGCGTCACTTTTTGTGATGCATCGGCGGCATAAAACATGTACCTTTTTGCGCCATATTTAAAAAGTGACGCATGTAGGTAGATGCGTCACTTTTTAAACCTCTGCGCCACATTATACTCAAAAATGTAAAAGCCATTCATTTTCCCCAAAATCGTTTTTGACATCACATTTAGGAAACACAGCACAGTTCCTATGTACAAGCATTCCATGTCATTACTGAAACCTCACTATTTTACAAAATACAATTCCTCTATGCAAACAAACTCAATATGCTTCCTACACTGAGTTAACACAGGTAACATCA
This sequence comes from Lissotriton helveticus, assembly GCF_964261635.1. Taxonomy (NCBI): domain Eukaryota; kingdom Metazoa; phylum Chordata; class Amphibia; order Caudata; family Salamandridae; genus Lissotriton; species Lissotriton helveticus. Next base: position 643,682,198 of record NC_136068.1, read on the forward strand.
TTGTAAAGAGTCAAATTGACACCTGTGTCTAAGAGTGCAGTCGGGGATAGGCTTCATGAAGCCTAGTCCACTGCACTCTTAGACACAAGCCTCACCACCTATGCTCCCCAGGAAAGCCCAAACATGTACCTTTTTGCGCCGTATTTAAAAAGTGACGCAAGTAGGTAGATGCGTCACTTTTTAAACCTCTGCGCCACATTATACTCAAAAATGTAAAAGCCATTCATGTTCCCCAAAATCGTTTTTGACATCACATTTAGGAAACACAGCACAGATCCTATGTACAAGCATTTGCCTCACAGCAGGGATAAGACTGAGGCAAACGCTTTCACATGGAGCTTTCCCCATGTGATAGGATTCTGACACCTAAGCAGGAGTGCAGATGAGATGAAGACTGTTCAGGGGAGCACAAAAGGTGAGGCTTGTGTCCAAGAGTGCAGTAGACACGACTAAACTGGAGTATTGTGCAAAAAAAAAAAAGAACCTCATTGATGAGGCCCTGTGTCAGTTTTGCACTGCTGATGTGTCACTTTTTCTGACGCATCGGCGGCATAAAACATGTACCTTTTTGCGCCATATTTAAAAAGTGACGCATGTAGGTAGATGCGTCACTTTTTAAACCTCTGCGCCACATTATACTCAAAAATGTAAAAGCCATTCATTTTCCCCAAAATCGTTTTTAACATCACATTTAGGAAACACAGCACAGTTCCTATGTACAAGCATTCCATGTCATTACTGAAACCTCACTATTTTACAAAATACAATTCCTCTATGCAAACAAACTCAATATGCTTCCTACACCGAGTTAACACAGGTAACATCATTGTAAAGAGTCAAATTGACACCTGTGTCTAAAAGTGCAGTCGGGGATAGGCTTCATGAAGCCTAGTCCACTGCACTCTTAGACACAAGCCTCACCACCTATGCCTCCCAGGAAAGCCCAAACATGTACCTTTTTGCGCCATATTTAAAAAGTGACGCATGTAGGTAGATGCGTCACTTTTTAAACCTCTGCGCCACATTATACTCAAAAATGTAAAAGCCATTCATTTTCCCCAAAATCGTTTTTGACATCACATTTAGGAAACACAGCACAGATCCTATGTACCCGCATTTGCCTCACAGCAGGGATAAGACTGAGGCAAATGCTTTCACATGGAGCTTTCCCCATGTGATAGGATTCTGACACCTAAGCAGGAGTGCAGATGAGATGAAGACTGTCCAGGGGAGCACAAAAGGTGAGGCTTGTGTCCAAGAGTGGAGTGGCCACGACTAAACTGGAGTAGTGTGCAAAAAAAAAAGAACCTCATTTATGAGGCCCTGCGTCAGTTTTGCACTGCTGATACGTCACTTTTTGTGACGCATCGGCGGCATAAAACATGTACCTTTTTGCGCCATATTTAAAAAGTGACTCATGTAGGTAGATGCGTCACTTTTTAAACCTCTGCGCCACATTATACTCAAAAATGTAAAAGCCATTCATTTTCCCAAAAATAGTTTTTGACATCACATTTAGGAAACACAGCACAGTTCCTATGTACAAGCATTCCATGTCATTACTGAAACCTCGCTATTTTACAAAATACAATTCCTCTATGCAAACAAATTCAATATGCTTCCTACACTGAGTTAACACAGGTAACATCATTGTAAAGAGTCAAATTTATTTCTTTAAACAGGCACACATTCTTTATTCCTTTTAAAAAATGTAAAAGCCATTCATTTTTCCCAAAATCGTTTTTGACATCACATTTAAAAAACACAACACAGCTCCTATGTACAAACATTCCATGTCACTACTAAAACTTCACAATTTTACAAAATACAATTCCTCTATGCAGTAAAAACTTTTTACCAAGCATTATCAAAAAGCATGACAAAAAGCAACATTAAAAAACCACAATTTGCTTCCAAATCTTCTCCATAGAGTATACAAGTCTCTATGTATATTAAATGAATCATAACTCACCTTTACAAAGGCTTTAGGAGATTCAGAACAGTGTCAGATACACACACCAATATTTCTTTAGCAGAGCAAAAGGTATGTTCTCCAGGCACTGCAAACCTTAATGGCACAGAAAACCTCTAATTCTACACACATATTGCTCATGGTAACCAATCAAAACTCTTCCCTCTGTATTTTCAAACCAACACCCTTCCCCCTTCAGCCCTTTCTACCTGTTACCATAGCAACTCCCTCCTCACTAAGCTCTCAGGTTTAAAAGTTTATTCTACAATGTTGCAAATCACCTCAGCAAGGATGTTTGACCTGCGAATACACCAGCTTATCTGGTGCAAGGTTTCTTTAAATTACTTTTTTTTTAACCATTCAAAATACTTCTTACACAGAACACAACCATGCACCCTAACTTTCAGTTTTCAACTATCTCATTCTACCAATCATTGCAAGAGCACTGAAAGTCTACATTTTTCTTTTGCAAACTCCTATTGTTCCAACTGCCATTTCTTTCCCACACTTCATCTGACAGCACCAGAATCTCCTCTCACCATGTATTCTGTCTGGATTATTGGACATAGCTATATCCACTGGGCTCAAAGGCATGCAGCTACCAGAAATTTTCACAACCTTGATTTATTAAATGTGAACATCAAATGGATTGGCCAGAGAGGATTAAGATGTCACCAATTGATTCCATTGGTGAAAACCTTTTTGCATTTGCCACACCCTGACCTCTTAATTGTGCACTGTGGAGGAAATGACTTGGGCACTTTGACTGGGGTAGGTCTGGAAATGCTTTTAAAGGACACCTTTGAATATTTTATGTCACTTTTTCCACAAACTGCCTTGGTATATTCCAATATATGCCAAAGACAGAAATGGAAGTGGTCCAACCAATTTTGTCCACAATTTGAGAAAGCACGGAAACATGTGAATAAATCTGTTTCTGCTTACATGAGAGACTATGGAATGGGTTCAATATACAACAATAACTTGCGTTACAACATGCAAGATATTTACAGAGAAGATGGTGTGCACTTCTCAGATGAAGGGAATATAATATTCCTCCTAAATTTAAGACTGTGCATTGGTACCTACTTGTAGGTACCTAAATCAGCCACAGAACCCAAAAGCTCTTTTCAGGGCTACCCTACCTCTGTTCTCACCTATTGATTATTTTTTTCTAACTTTTTTCACTATTTTTCACCAAAGTACGCTCCCCGGTACGCTTCCCGGTGCGCGTATCGGGCGCTCCCCCCATGAAAATTGTAATTTCTTTTTTTTTTGGCCTATATGGGCCTCCTAAGACCCCCTCAGAAAACCTAGAGGGTCAGGGAGTGCCTACTGTGCCCCCTTATATCCATTCCCAACGTTGTTTGTCCACCATTTTCTGTCTCAAATCTACTGAAACACAAAATGGAGGACTCCCGTAGCGCTTACCGGTACGCGTACCGGGGCGCGCACCAGGAAGCGCTCCAAAAAAATGTTAAAATTTAATTTACATAAAAACCACTGGAGACACTTATCACCAAATATAGAATAGCTCATACTACATACCAATCCATACCATTTTCCCAAATTTGGTGGAATTCCATTGAGCCATTTAGCCTGTAGACCTCTCTAAATATCCTGAGGTAAATTACTTCACAGAAACACATCTGAAGTGTTAGAATTGACAACCAATTAAAATGTTACTTTCATTTTCTACTTTTTTTTCCTGACATTTCATTGGTTATGTACATGAATATATATAAAGAAAGAGAGGGAAACACAGCCATTTTGACTACTACCTCCTGAAGTACATTTCAAGAAAATTTTCACTGAGAACTTACACTGCTTTTTGAAAGGTAAGTTGTTATTTTGAAAACTGAAGTATGTTGTGCATTTTAAGTTAATTTGGGAAACTTTTTCTAATAGTTTTATACTATCCCTCTGTAATAGTTATAGATTTAGATAGACTTCTCTGTTATAGTTATGGATGGATTTATGCTTGTCTTGTATAATTATGAATTTACTTATGCTTCATCACATACAGTTTTTTATATTTCTACTTCCAGTCTGATACCATACACTACCCAAAGATAAATTCACTGTTAAAAAATCCAAACTACCTGTCAGAACTTAAACCCAACAGTGCCCTATCTCTACTGATTTTTTTAATGCAAATTTCAGCACGAAAATGGAAGGAGAACAAAACGTTTCCTTTGAAATTGTCCTAGAGACGAACAATGAAGAAATCATTGAACCCAATGACTTGGAATTCATGGATGAGTCACGGGACCATGAACTTCAACAATGTGTAGAATCTGTGGATTGGCTCATTCAAAATGAGGACTTTTCTGACAGTCAAATGATAGAAGTTATTTTTAATTTGGAAAAAGAATCTGAAAAATAAATGTATAATTAATAATTCTAAAATTGTTTGAGACAATATTCATTTTTATATATAATTCTTAAACTAGTACCAAATTGATTATAATATAAAGTCAGACTTATAGTATACTGTGCAACTTTTTTATGTTACATAGTAATTTTGCTCATAGATACTTCCTTTCTCCCACTATATTATCTCCAATGTGTATTTGACATCTCTTTTTCATCTCCTGCCTCCATGTTCTTTCTGCTTTCCTGACAGACTATAGTATAGATTCCATATACCTCAATAACTTCTGTAACAACATGACTCTGCATTGGTACCTACATGTTGGTACTTAAGTCACCCACACAACACAACAGTTCTATTCAGAGCTACCCTACCTCTAAGCACTTTAAATTATCATTTTACTGTTTCACTGAGTTTTCCCCATGTGTGTGGGGGCGGGGGAGGTGTGTGTGGAGGATGGTGGGGTATGTCTGTGAGGTGTGTGTGTATATGTTTCTGGGGGGTGAGGTGTATAGGTGTATGTAGGTGTATAGAGTATGTGGATGTGGGTGGGGGTGTGGGTGTGTAAGGTGTGTGTGCGGGTCTGGGTGTGTGGGGTGTTTGAGTGTAGGAGGAAATGTGGGTGTGTGAGGTGTGTGTGGGGGGTGTGTGGGTGTGGGGGGTATGTGTGTAAGATATGTGTGTATGTGTGGGATGTGTGGGTGTGTCTGTGAGGTGTGTGTGTATGTGTGGGGGGCGGAGGTGTGTCTGTGGGATGTGTGGGGTGTGTCTGTGAGGTATCTGTGTGTGCGTGTGTGTGTGTGTGTTGGGGGGTGGTGAGGTGTGTGTATGAGTGTGGGTGTGTGGAAGGTGTGGGTGTGGGTGTGGATGTGTAAGGTGTTGGTGTGGGGGTGTGGGGTGTTTAGGTGTGGGTGGAGGTGTGCGTGTGTGAGGTGTGTGTGGGGAGTGTGTGGGTGTTGGGGTGTGGGGTTGTGTGCATGTGGGTGTGTGTGGGACGTACTTGTAGGTACCTAAAACAGCCACAGAACCCAAAAGCTCCTTTGAACCCAAAAGCTCTTTTCAGAGCTACCCTACCTGTAATCACTCAAAATGATTATTTTACACTATTATTTTAACTATTTTTCACCAAAGTACGCTCCCCGGTGCGCTTTCCAGTGTGCGTACCGGGCGCTCCCCCCGCGAAAACCGAAAAAAAATTACATTTTTTTTTTTTACCCGAGGGACCCTTTTATGGCCCCCAGATCAAACCTAGGGGGTCAGGGGGGGTCTACCCTTCCCCCTTTTGGTTATTTCCCCCTTTGTTTTTGCCACCTCTTGTGTCTCGATCCTACCGAGACACAAGATGGCGGCCGCTCCGGACTGTTTCGAATGTTTACAGACACCGGAGAGCCAATCAGCTTTCCGTGCGCAAGTCGCGTGGCGCGCCCGGAGCGCTACCTGGTGCGCGTACCGGGGCGCGCTTACAGATATATACATTTTTGGGAACCTAAATTACTCAAAATCCTCTGGAGCACATATCTTGAGACATAGCAAAGGCACATCGGGCTACCAGTCCCTACAATTTTGCCAAGTTTGGTGAAAATCCATTCAGCCGTTCGGGCTAAAAGTGCGACCGACCGCCCTACGGAAATTAACATGGAGAAAACACGTTTTGGGACCCCCCTTTTATCTCGGCCCCCGCTTGACGAATCCCTCCCAAACTTTCAGGGAAGGAGCGGAGAGCCGCAAGGCAAAGTTGCTGAAAAATTCAGGCTGATTCCTCAACCGGCGCCAAAGTTATTCCAAATAGAATGTTGCGATTTCCCTATGGAAATCAATCCTAACTATAACTACCTACTGGCGACCGCCAGTAGATAATATATATATATATATATATATTTAAAATATATACATACCCATACATATATGTGTATATATAAATATATGTATATAGATATATATATATATATATCTATATACTCACAGAAAAAAACATAGGTTTCAGGGATGGTATAGTTAGCAAGACATTTCACTCATACAAAACCATAGAAATGCCCCTGTTATAGTTAGTTCAGCTAACTATAACTCGCGCGCCCGCAATGCACTGCTGATGATGTCACATATTACATCACTCATGACATGGTCTGTGACATCACTCATGACATCACTGGTGACATCTCAAATGACATCACTGATGACATCATCCAGTGAATGTGTGTTTTTCTGAAAATTAAATATGTTTGACATATGTATATCTCAAGGTCGAAGGAAGAATAAATGGGTATATAAGTATCTAAATGGGTGCATTTTTTTGTAAATTGATTGTATAACTGGCTGATTAAGTGCATCTTGGTGTATACATGGGTTAGTGAGTAATGTTTAAATATATAAATATCTGTATCAGTCACTCACTTTTTGTATGAGTGGCTGCATGGGTTGGTGAGTAGTTACATGAGTGTCTATACAGGTTATTAGTTTTTTTTGAGTATCAATATGAGTGTCTTATTTGTATGGTTTGTTGGGGGGTATTACGTAGTGCATAGATGCATGAATGAGTGACTAGCTGTTTGTATGTCTTAAGGACAGCATGTGTGCAGAACTGTATGGGTGGATGAGTATGTGTATGGGTGTGTTAGTGAGTGATTGACTGTCTCAATAGTGGATTTATGAGTAACCACATATGTTTTAAACTAGTATATGTGAGTATTGGTGTATATAATTGAGTATATGTGAGAGTGAGAAATTGGAAGAGTTCCTGTATAAATAAGTATGTGTTTCTATAATTGATTGTTGAAGAGAATAGGGAAACATCCTTTACAACGCAACTTTTACCACGCAGTGCTTTTACATCGCAACTTTTACAACGCAAACCATTACAACGCATTGCGCTGGGGGGCGCTCTAGGATAGGGAATAGATTTAATTTACTATCCAACACCTTCCCTACTATCCACCGGGACTGGAGTTGGAATAGTAAATTAAACTATTCACTATCCAGCACCCCAAAGCGCTATGCGTTGTAATGGTATGCGTTGTAAAAACTGCGATGTAAAAGCATGCGTGGTAAAAGCATGCGTTGTAATGTCATACATCCAAGAGAGTAAGTATGAGTACCTTTCTGTATAAGTAAGTGTATTGGTGTGTCTATAACTGTATATGCAATTAAATGGATGTTTGATTCTTTTTTAGCATGAGTGACTATGTGTGTGAGTAACTATGAATGAGTGGCGGTGTGCAACAGGAAGTATAAGTGTATGAGTACATATAATGAGTGAGTACATGTATGAGTGACTATATAGGACTGTTGGTGAATGAGTGGATGTGTGTGTAGATCTTGGAATTACTGAATAGTTTGTTGTAACTGGTATTGGAACGTCCATTTTAAAAAATAATTTTGTTTTGCTTTTTGAATGTTTGTATCAAAGGTTATATTAGGGTGAGAGGAGGTCTGCCACTCTATCACAAAGACGATGTCATCAGTGATGTCATTTGAGATGTCATCAGTGATGTCATGAGTGATGTCACTGACCATGTCATGAGTGAGGTAATATGTGACATCATCAGCCGAGCATTGTGGGCGTGCGAGTTCTAGTCAGCTGAACTAACTATAACTGGGGATTTTCTATGGTTTTGTATGAGTGAAATGTCTTGCTAACTATAACACCCCTGAAACCCATGGTTTTTTCTGTGTTTTTCAATGGTTTTTTAAATGCTAATTCCTAACTTTAACGCAACTGGACCCTATGGTTTTTTAAGTGAATTTCAAAGCTTTTTTAAATGCTAGTTTCTAACTATGCCTACAGAGGTAGGACATGTGAAGAAAGAAGAAAAAACACACAGAAAGAAGAATAAGAAATGCAGAAAGAAGCAACAGAAAAGTGCAGGAAGAAGGAAGACATGCAGAAACAACCAACAGAGGAGCAGAAAGAGACCTTGTTGCAAAATCATCCTGTATCCTCAACTTTTTCAGATGGGTACTGTTGGTAACTGACTCCGACTAACAAGTCCTAGACCCAGTGCTATGCAAAAAGACACTTAAAATAAAGTTAAAACACCTACATACACTTGGGTAGACTATGCGTTGGGGTACCCTTGTTATTAGCATGACATCCTCTGTAAGCCCCTAGTATTTAATAGGGCAGGGGGATTAAAACTACCTCTTAAAACGCGCCAAAGGGCACGTTTGCACACTGGTGAAGGGAGGGGTGCCTGAGCTGGCGTGTGCAAACACGCCCTGTGGCCGTTTTAATTTGGGGGATAAAGTCCCCTTGAATCCTGAGTATCCTTTGTGTACAACTAGCCCATCAGGTATCTCTAGTTAGCACCACAGAACTGCGTTGCAGAGAAAATGGGCATGGCCTGGACCACCTCTCTGCAACGCAGCGCAGTGGCAATTACTGGAAGCACCTGGTGGACTAGTTGGCCCCCATGGGCCCTCAGGATTGAAGGGGAATTATTTCCCCAACTGTAAACGCGCCCAGTGGCCATTCTAAGTTCAGAAATTAAGTTCACTTGAATCCTAAAGATCCCTAGGGTCAAACTAGCCCACTAGGTACCGCCAGTAAGCATCACAGATCTGCGTTCCAGAGAGGTGTACAAAGGGGCATGGGCTCTGAACATCTGTCTGCAACGCAGCTCCCTGGCGCATACTGGAAATACCTGTTGGGCTAGTTAGAGAGAGACAGAGAGAGAGAGAGACATTGCTACTTGTCTTTTATTTTGTGTTGAAGATTGACTAAGACTAAAAATGAAAGCCTATACCCATTTAATACAAAAACTCACATGATACACAAAGCAGAATAGAGCTTTACAAATAGAAGAAATTTTACCAAAAGAGAAGTGACGCTACTCAGCAAAACTCTGAGAGTGTCCTCGAGGTTTAAATTAAGAAGTCCACCAACACCATCGCCCTAAAGCAAGGAGGAAAATGAATAAATAAAAATCTCTTCATGACAATGGATTATTGCAGAAAATCATTTATACTCTTTCTGAAGGTTAGACATTGAGCAAACATGGTAAGCTTCTTCCTGGGTGACTTCAAGCTCTTTTTTCACAGACATAAGTAACTTATGAGTGTACAAAATATACCTGATTCACAAGGCCAAGGTCTACCAATATTCTCACATTTTTCACATATGTTACAAACATTATTAAACTAGTGTAAAAATGTACAAGGATAAAAACCACCAGTAATTAAAAGACAATTGAAGCTAAAAACATAAAATATGATCAATTAACAGGGTTGTAATTACAATTCATCCTTGCCCACCATATTGAATTTTAAAAACGTGATACAGCATAGGTTATATGCAGATCAGTGCTCTATTTTACGAGCCCAACAGCTTCTTTGCAGTGTGTTGTACCAAGGTTTCTACATAACTGGATCAACCCTCTATGCCTAAATTTATAGTAGCCCTAGCTGAAAAAAAGTACATGTAATTCTGACTCCTCAACCTCGCCACAGGCAAGACACCCTAATAAGGACCCACAAGACTAATTGTTTGTGTAGTATCTCAAGGGAACAAAAGAGTGTCCCTTTAAAAGGGATGGGAATATGCACGGAGCACAAGGAATCAACAAAGGCCCATTTGGTTTGTTTATAAAGCCCTCACTCACCGACCTGGTCGGTGACTTGCTTCATCATCGGGCCCCACCGGGTGTGACCGAATGTCACCCCGGTGTGCTGCAACGCCAGAATTACTGCGGAGCTGGTCTTGTGAGGAAGGAGGGCTATGTGATAGGTGACGTGAATAGTGTCAGAGGTGGTGGTTTAAAATTGTCTTGGATGTATCAAAAATTATTTAATAGGTGATCATCAAGGACAAAGTTTAAAAAATGTGGTGGTGAACAAGGCCAACTAATTGGATGGTCTTGTACCAATAACATTACGTGAAAATGTGGTTGGTCAACATGTTTCAGCCGATATGGTATATTGACCTGGCATTCGTCAGGACCTAGAGTGTAAACCCCGGCGGTCTAGGCACGCTAAGGCCCATCCGACCGTGGGCCGTGAAAGTGAAAAATTGTGTCTGTGAAGTAAAACCGAGGGGAGCGCTACACCAGCCAAGGGCGGGGAGCAAACAGCCTCCAGTCTCTAGTTAAAGAGACGAAAAATTAAAACCTGTAGGGATAAAAGTACAGACAAACATACAGAGAGACAAACAAAACAAATTTTTTTTTAAATCATTTGTCAATTGGCTCATAATATTGCAGCCTGTGACTTGTGCTCAAAGTGCAAGGGGGTGTAAAATCATACAAACTAGCAGAGGTGCGTGACTCTGCCTGTGTTCAAGGTTCAGACGACTATAACTAAGCCTTTAGTGGTGACTGAACAGTCTCACGTGTGGACTATTAGGCTGGCTAACAGTGCTAGTGAGCATCAGGGGTTGTGAAAGTGATGGAGTTGGCAACTAGCAGTGTGATAGACACACACACGCAACTCAGTCACACGGGCGATCAATGGGCCAAGGGCCGGTGACCACACAACAATGGACTATTAAGGGTGAGAAAGGAAGGTTCTCACTTCACAGGGGGTGGTATTACACCCCATAGACCACGGGAGGGGGGGACAGCGCTTTTTGGCACATCCTAAGGTGAGACAAAAGGGGGGGGGGGGGAAAGAACAAGGGACCCCCCCCCCCCCTTTTGTCTCACCTTAGGATGTGCCAAAAAGCGCTGTCCCCCCCTCCCGTGGTCTATGGGGTGTAATACCACCCCCTGTGAAGTGAGAACCTTCCTTTCTCACCCTTAATAGTCCATTGTTGTGTGGTCACCGGCCCTTGGCCCATTGATCGCCCGTGTGACTGAGTTGCGTGTGTGTGTCTATCACACTGCTAGTTGCCAACTCCATCACTTTCACAACCCCTGATGCTCACTAGCACTGTTAGCCAGCCTAATAGTCCACACGTGAGACTGTTCAGTCACCACTAAAGGCTTAGTTATAGTCGTCTGAACCTTGAACACAGGCAGAGTCACGCACCTCTGCTAGTTTGTATGATTTTACACCCCCTTGCACTTTGAGCACAAGTCACAGGCTGCAATATTATGAGCCAATTGACAAATGATTTAAAAAAAAATTTGTTTTGTTTGTCTCTCTGTATGTTTGTCTGTACTTTTATCCCTACAGGTTTTAATTTTTCGTCTCTTTAACTAGAGACTGGAGGCTGTTTGCTCCCCGCCCTTGGCTGGTGTAGCGCTCCCCTCGGTTTTACTTCACAGACACAATTTTTCACTTTCACGGCCCACGGTCGGATGGGCCTTAGCGTGCCTAGACCGCCGGGGTTTACACTCTAGGTCCTGACGAATGCCAGGTCAATATACCATATCGGCTGAAACATGTTGACCAACCACATTTTCACGTAATGTTATTGGTACAAGACCATCCAATTAGTTGGCCTTGTTCACCACCACATTTTTTAAACTTTGTCCTTGATGATCACCTATTAAATAATTTTTGATACATCCAAGACAATTTTAAACCACCACCTCTGACACTATTCACGTCACCTATCACATAGCCCTCCTTCCTCACAAGACCAGCTCCGCAGTAATTCTGGCGTTGCAGCACACCGGGGTGACATTCGGTCACACCCGGTGGGGCCCGATGATGAAGCAAGTCACCGACCAGGTCGGTGAGTGAGGGCTTTATAAACAAACCAAATGGGCCTTTGTTGATTCCTTGTGCTCCGTGCATATTCCCATCCCTTTTAAAGGGACACTCTTTTGTTGTTTCTTCTGTTAATTCCTGGGGACTAAGAGTGTTCGTACCTCTCCCTACCTCTCTTTTTGTTGTCAAAAAAAAAAAAAAAAAAAAAAAAAAAGTATCTCAAGGGAAGGCAGCCATGCCAAAACTGCATATACAGTTTTCTGGCTAATGCTGGACGGATTTCATATAGACATGACTCAAACGTATACATTGCCTTTACATTCAAAAATATTGAGGTAAGAGAGCCAATGGAGGAATCTTCTTGGAGTTTATACAGTTTACTTTCCCTGTAGCTGGTAATTATTGATTTACGTGGGGTACTCACACAAGCTTTATGCAGGGTTTTCCCACAACTCATATCTGTCGAGGGAGCAAAAACGTTCTCTGATATAAGAAAACCATGGAATCTTAACTACACCCGCACACCTAAGGACCTCTAAGAGCTCAGATCTAAATAAAGCTAGTTCCGGGGTCACGTAGAGGCAGCGCCAGTAAGCATGGGTCTGCATCCTGATTCCTCTGCAACTGGTCTCACACCGAGATCCATACAAAGTGGAACCAAGGGAGTGCTTACAGGCAAGTTATACAGCTGCCTTATGAAGTTGTTCTCTGTTTTGACACTCAAGGTTGGGTAAAGATGCCCCCACAATTCCACCCCATATAGGGCTGCACTTCTTCGCTGGATCTATTAGATCTCCAGAGCAGGGCTTAGTGGCTTGTAAAACAATTTTCGATAAAACTTCGCCAAGCCACCTGTGGTGTGCGAGAACTTAAGATTTGACTTAGCTATTTGGGGTCCCCAGGCCATATTTTCATTAAGTGTAACTCCCAAATACTCGCAAGTGGTTACCCTCTCAAGAGCAATACCATTCATACATGGGCTAGCACAAGTTGTTTTTTTGGGGTTTAGGACCATAAATTAGGTTTTATCCAGACTGATTTCCAATCCCCTGGTCCTGCAGAACTTGCAAAACCCTTCCAGTATGCTCTGAATTCCCATGGGAGATTTAGATAAGAGTAGGGTGTCATCAGCAAACATCAAGGCTGGTATCTGCTTATGCGCTAGTTTGGGGGCATCTATGTCCTTGAGTTTATTCAAGGCACCTACCAGACCATTGATGTGTATGCAGAACAGGGTGGGCACAGATACACATCCCTGACTTATCCCTCTCTCAATGGGAATAGGCTGAGGCAATTCCCCTTTTTTCCCAAAGCGAATTCGGGAATAATTGCCGGTATGGAGTCTTTTCAATATGTCTAGAAGATAATGTGGTAGCCATAGTTTGCTCAGTACCCCCCACAATGTATCTCTAGGGACCAGGTCAAAAGCACTCTTAAGATCCAGAAAGACAGGCTTCCTCTTTCACGATGTACAGTTTTCCAATAAAGAAGTTGCAGCCTGATCTATTGTGGAAATTCTTGCTCTAAACCCAGCCTGCAATGGGGTCATGATGTTGTGCTCCTCCAGCCAGGCTTGCAACCAGCCTATAGTGATCCTGGCAAAAACCTCTTGGGAAACATCAATCAGACTTATTGCTCTGTAAGTAGTTGATATTGTGGGTGAACCTTTTTATATATTGGGGGGATTTCTGCTCCAGACCACGTTGCAGGTAGGACCATTCCCTGAAGGATGGTATTAAAAACCACCCAAAGGTAGGGGCACCAGATAATAGGTTCAGCCGGTGAAGGTCTCCTGGGATCTTATCCAGGCCAGCAGTCTTCCCGGGAAATACTTTCAGCTAAACCGCAGGATAGTGTTTCACACACAGAAAAAGACTTTGCCGCCTGTTCTTTATTATGCCGCACCACAACTCAAGCAGACCACTCTAGCATGTGTTTTACTCTCAATGTGCACCCTCCAGTAAAAATCTCTATGGGCAGACAACCCCACAAAGGTAAATCATGTAATATGCCAATTCTTTGTTAAGGCTTTGATTTGGGCTACAGTTTAATGTAATGTCCATTCGTTCTATTCCCACTTATCCCACATTTCGTAAAGCCCTAAAAACCTTCCTCTTTTCCCAGGCCTTCCCCGGTTAGTCTCCTTGGTTGCTTTGTAGAATCCGGTTCTCACCCTCAGCGCCAGGAAGCCGCTTGGCCGCAGTGCGCTTTAGCAAGTTTCTTTTTTCATTTCAATTCATTTTCATTTTCATTTCATTTCATTTCATTTCAAAGCCAGCTAGGCTTGTTTGCATGGCTTTAGTTGTCCAACGCTTCTTTGCACTGTTCCAACTCAGGTATGCACATGGTATATATATCTTATCAGGAGCTTTGCACAACATGAGACAATGGTGTTCAGTGCTGTGCAAAAGTTTATCAACACTGTTATTTATGCTATTCAGCACTACAGAGCACTTCTATTCGTCACACAAGTGGTAGTTTAGAGAATCTGAGTCTGTGAGTGTTTAATGGGAGTGATCTACATTCAGTGGGATACAAAAGATTTACAATTGCGTGCTGTAACAGTGACCAAACAAAGATAAAGCAACAGAGGTCAAAAGACAGACAGGAGAAAATCCTGTGAATACATTTTCTGATTTATAAAACTCCCAAAATAAAGTATAAAAAGATCATGCTTCCTCTCATCCAGTCCACAAAAATATTTACCTAGTTTATAAGAAGCTATGAATATTAAATTCTCTCCATCACCAAAGCTATCTCAATGTTTAAGCTTTGAAGAGCTTTGCATTTTCTTTTTCATTCTCCCACTGATGACTTAGCACCTTGCATTGTATGTGTTTGGATTTTAGTCAGTGCAATTTTCACTGTCCTTCAAGCAAGTTCATAATTCATAGCTGCAGAGCAGGATCTTTGCAAGCAGTGGTCAGGGACGTGCAGTAAAAGTGTATGTAACCTAATGCAACCAAATCACTGACCTTCAAAAAATACCAAAATTACTCCAACAACCTTGTTCTTTCGCTCAGCAATGATGAGTGATCATCTTTGAAGAACCTGTTACTGCTTTTCTCCAAATGTTCCCTGTGGATAGGTTCAATTTAAGATGTCTATTGGAATGGCAGGCCTGGAAATACTAGGCAAGTAGGGGAAATCTGCTTACATTTATTTTAGTATTACATTAAAGAGGGTGATAGTAAAAGGAATGCCCCAATTACTTACTAGTCATCTTCGTTACATCTAGTTTCAATCTTTCTCTTCACAATAATGATGACTTATGCATTCCCGTATGTGAGATAGTCATTATGGGAAGCTCACTAAGATTCTTTGATTTTTACAGTTTCATTAAAAAAAAAACCTCTTTTAGCTCCTTTTCTGTTTTCAAGAACTAGGATCTACGCAATCCTTCCCCTCCTTCACCCATACTACTGAAATTCCCTACTGTGTATTACTGAGATAACACACATTAAAATTACATTTGTTTCATGGTTAGGGTGAGCAGACATAATTCGACTTTGACGAGGAAGACTCATATGAGGAGCAATGGAGGTACATGGTAAGTAATCTGGTCATTACCTCCATGGCACATCTTTGTCAACACAGTCACTACTACTGGATGATTTAATAAGCAATTTAAATGTCTCCTTAGAGTTTGAATTGTTTTTATTTACCTAAATTCATGCAGCAAATCATGTTTATTTTAGAAATTAATCTTCATATCTTTGTCTTTTCAGCACGTAAAAGCACATGCTCTGGTAAGCACCTTTCCCTCTGTTTGTTATTTGTAAACAGTTGTGATTTACAAAAGTATTAGATAAGATCCATATTGCATCTCTGCAGATTTCTGATATTGAAATACCTTCTTATTTGGCCCAAGATGTTGCAAAGAATGTGGCTACATAGGGCTGCTGCTGATTCACAGTTTTATTTGCATCAAAAACAGCAAAAGTCACTCATCTACTAGCAGTAACAGATTTTTTCCTGTATTGTCCTTCCCACAGTTGCTATTTTGCAGGGGCCGCCGTTTTCTTCTTCTAGATGTGGTGGATTTGGCATGAGTGCTGAAAGAATTATTTCCCTGCTGTAAATGTAAATTAGAATTCTTTATTGAAACTAACTGAGTGCCAGGTTTAATATTATTTTAGTAGGAACATACTTAAATGTGAAGGGTCCTTACTTAATGCTTCTATGTACCCCAGATGCCTAGCAGATGTGGTAGCTAAAGGAAAAGCAATTTTGTGGGTAAAAAAGTTAAAATTAACTAGACAAGGCCTCAAAGCATAGCTGTTGAATTCTTTTAACAGTTTTGGTCAAAAACCTAACTGGAGTAAGGGTATGAAGAATAGGTTTTGTACTGGAAAAATAAAGTAATTTATTGGTGAAATTATGTTTTAAATTCGTAGTGGCTTTTACGGAAGCCAGTTAAGGATATATATTTTTTAAACATGTTTGTTTGTAAAATTTAGTACTGCTCATGTCTTGAATATTGGTGAGAAACACTCTTAAGACAAAAAAAACTTATTTAGTACACTCTAGTTTGAAGATTGTTTCTTAAGGTGATGACCATTTTCCCTAAATGATTTGTTGGTCTATCTTCATAACCTGTTGACGTGGCCCACTTTGCAGGGTTATCCCCAAACCTTTTGCTTTTTCCTCCTTTTTTTCCTGACCTGTTGTTGTTGGCTTTAGGACTCTGAGCACTTTACCACTGCTGATCTGTGCTAAAGTGCATATGCTCTCCTGTGTAAATTGTTATCATGAATGGTTATACATGATTGTCATATTTGATTTACTGGTAAGCCCCTAGTAAATTGTACTAGGTGTGCCAGGGGCTGGGGAAACATCCTTTACAACGCAACTTTTACCACGCAGTGCTTTTACATAGCAAATTTTACAACTCAAACCATTACAACGCATTGCGCTGGGGGGCGCTCTAGGATAGGGAATAAATTTAATTTACTATCCAACACCTTCCCTAGGGTCCACGGGGACTGGAGTTAGAATAGTAAATTAAACTATTCACTATCCAGCACCCCAAAGCGCTATGCGTTGTAATGGTATGCGTTGTAAAAACTGCGATGTAAAAGCATGCGATGTAAAAGCATGCATTGTAATGTCATACATCCAGGGGCTGTAAATCAAATGTTCCTAGTGGGCTTGCAGCACTGATTGTGCCACCCACATGAGTAGCGCTGAAAAGGTATCTCAAACCTGCCACTACAGTGTATGTGCAAAGTTTTGAACTGCCATGTCGACTTGGCAAGTGCACCCACTTGCCTGGCCCTAATTTTTCATTTTCTTACATGTAAGGCACCCTATGGTAGGTCCAAGGTACTCCCATGGGCAAGGTGCAGTGTATGTAAAAGGCAGAACATGTACTGGTGTGTGTGACATGTCCTGATAGTGAAATACTATCAATTTCGTTTTTCATTATTGAAAGGCTATCTGTCCCTTAGGATAGAAGGGAAGATACTTTGTAACATCTTACAAGTATAACTTCCCATTGGGACAATATAGAGAAATAAAGGTTAGTCTCTCTAAACTCAGAATTTAATAACACATCTTTTAATAAAGATATTTTTTAAATTATGTGTTGGAAAATGCCACTTTTACAAAGTGGTACAAAAGGGGGTGGTGATGGATGGAGCACCCCCTTTTGTACCACTTTTACAAAGTGAGCATTTTCTTGTTTAACCATACAGTGTGCCTCTGCTTGTTGGTAGATTGACTGCCTTGTTTTGGAGTAACAGGGGCTGGGGAAATGTGCGTTCAGTGTAGACAGCTACTGCGGGGTTTGAGGTGTGCCTGGTGCTTCCCGTATGACTCAGGGCTGAGCTGAATGGGGCTTGGCTGCATTTAGAGTTGTGGGGGGAGTTTTCCATGCATCTGAATAAGGCCTGTCTCCCTTGCTCAATGATGTCTTCATCCCCTGTGGTCATACTGCACCAGTGAGGAAAGAACTGGTTTGGACTGGGCTCAGAGACCCTTGCAGAGAAGGAAGACAACATGGGGTATAAGTAGTAGACCTTAAATTTCAGAACTTTAGATCACTTCTGGACCCAAGAGGAAACTTTGCCAACAAGAAGAGTACTGCAGCTTTGCTGTGTGGTGCATGGAGTTAGCCTGCAGTTGCTGTTTCTGTCAAGGAAAGGACAAAGACTGGAACTTTGCTGTGAACATAATTAAAGAAGAAGCTTCAAGGGCCTGCGTGTGCTGGCCGGTTATGATGTCACAAGGACACAAATACTTCACCCCCAGGTCCCCTGAACTCTGCCACTGTGAGTTCTGACCTGCCAGGAGGTGCCTTTTCCAGTTCTGGCCCTCTGGAGGTTGTTTTTGCTATTGGGAGCTAGAAGAAACCTAAAGAACTGAGAAGATCGATGCACCGCCCTTCTTTTGGCAGTTTTTCCTGATGCTGCACCGCCGTGCGTGAAGAATCTCCACACACCGCCATGCCATTGCAGGGATGATGCACAGCCTATCACATCAGCAAGAACCAATGCACCATGGGATTGCGGCTGAAGAGACTGGTGAAGTGTCGCTTGCCGCTGCTGCATCGATTGGCGCTGCATCCCGGATCTCCACGTATCTCACTTGTGCAGCAAGTTTTCCCGACGCATCACCGACAGACCAAAACTGTCTTGGAGTGAATGCATAATTTTCCCTCTACAGTCGAATACGACGCATCACTTCTCCTGTGTGCAGCAGAACTGTCACATCACCTCCCCAAGGACTCAGGAACTGAAGCACCTCTTTGTTTCTCAATGCTTCTCCTCTCTGCCGCTGTTTGGCCTTGTGAAGTTTGATGCATAGACAGGTACTTTGTGCAAATTCAAGTTTTCTATGGAGCCAGTTGCTTGAAATCTTTAAAAAGTCATATTCTTATTAAATATATGTTGGACTTTTGTCGTTTTGGTCACGTTAAATTTAGATAAGGATACGTTATTTTTCTAAACTGGTGTGGTGTTATCACTGTATTACTGTGTGTTTTGAGTACACATACCCCCTTGCCCTGACTAGAAACAGGTGTCCCTATTTGGAAAAGGTACCTGCCTCTGCCAACTTGAGACCCCCATTACTAACACAATCCAACCTGTTATACTGAAATATCTGGTAAATATAAGTGGAATTCAAGAGTCTAATGGAACATTTGAGAATAGATACCTTCAAAACATCCACCAGCTCATGATGAGTTTGAATAAGATGGATACTAGTAAATGTGCAGCCATAATTCAAATAGCTGGATTTCAATATCTTAGCATGCGTTTAATGTGAAAAAGTGGATTTCCAAGTGTGGGTCACACAAGTAATAAAGTAATTAATCTGTTAGGTCCAGCAAAAGGCCTAAGTAATTTAATTCTGAGTTTAACCTCTGGTAATGTGGCACAGAGCAGATAGGTTAAATTAAAACTAGGCTGAACAGCCATTGGATGAGGCCTCACTGAAGACATTTGTTTGGTAAGTGAAAAGCTATGAGAGAAAAAATTCATATTTTGACATTTTGCTGCTGCTGTATTTTTGCACCTTTACCTGGTCAAGATTTCTACATTCAACATCAGGGCTTGATTCAGAGTTTGGTGGTAGGAATTTAATCCATCAGTGTGATGGAGTAAAGTACTCTATCTGACCTGAAGGAGTACTCACCGCCAAATTATAGGTCCTCTGGCTCAAAGGACATATTTTGCATTTACAGGCACCACGTCATGGCCATTCCTGGAAATGCTTGGAAAGTTTGACAGACCACTGACTGGAGCTGTACATCAAACTTTTAACTTTGTTTAAATTCCCACAAAAAACCCTCTATTTTTCCTAGATAAAAAAAGAAAATGACCGACCCCCCCCCCCGTTTGCCTTGGTATACTTTTCCCATAGTGTAGGGGTCATTTTGTAGTTTTCACTGCCCTTTAATGCCAGATTTGCCCACTCTAAATAGGGCAGACAAAATCTCTGATGGCCCTAACTACATTGGGCCATAAGAGGTGTATGTAGGCAGTGGGGAGGGATTGGCCTCCACTGTCTACATACTCAAGTTCTGCCTGACTCTAAATGAGGTGGGGGGAACTCCATGTTGGTAAAGAGGATACTACATCACCATTTTGATGGAGCTCCCTCTCCGCCAAAGTCTAACTCTGGTGGCCCTTTGTCTATTTTCGGAGTCCAGTATCCTTCAACAGGACAAGGCTTGCAGGTTTTATCCGATGGTGCGTTCCAAGAGGCTAGATGTCCTTCTCAAAAAAGGTCAGGCTGATGGTTTAGGCTTCAGTGGTCAGGCCTTTCTGATTGGCTTTAAGCCATGTTTTCCCTGTCACACCAGTAGATGGCACAATAAGAGTTGCAGGAGATAGGTGATATTTAACTATTCACACCATACACTAAGGTTTATAGGAAAGGTCAGTATGTCAATCGGGAGATAGACAGTTTCTGTATGTTGTAGGGGTCATAGCTCATACACTGGTCACGGGGCAACCCGCAATGACATTCAGCAAACAATGGGGGGTGAACATCCAAAAAGGGGCATATTCTCACAATGAGCAAAAGGTTTCAGATATAACCTCCACAATCCTTAAGTGACTGACAAGTGTTCCTGTGCTGCTAGGAACTCTCCTCCTGATGTATGGTCTTTGTTAATTGATTTTGTGGTTACTGCCAAAGATTCTTTATTGTTTTCCCTTGGAAGTTATGCCCTTTCTACATCTGTTTGTAACCATGTTCATATAAACAGTCTCTGTTACAGAAGTATTACGTTTGACTGTTCAGGATGAATCTGAAGCTGTAGAGAGTCTTCCTTACCACTGTTGCGTGTTTCTTTTTCTTAAAAAAAGATGGAGCAGAGATCAGCAAATCATCTTGATAAGGAAAAAGCAAAACAAATATATGGGCCTGATTTACAAATGCAAAATTACCCGCTTGTGTAAGTTTACCCTTCTTCGTAAATCCCAAAATTGCAATTTAAGTGAGTGAGAAGACTCCTCAGTCAGGGCAGAGAACTACACACATAAAAATACAGGCCTATCTTTTTGTGTGCAGAGTTCTCACCTCAAATGCAGAGCATGCCCACTCGTAAACTTACTATTAAATTGTAGTTTTGTGAAGACTGTTGAAGAGTGAATTTACACAAACATTTAAGTATACCTTTGAGATTAAGGCTCTCAATTCCTTTGAATTGTAGGCAGGTAATCACTGGAGCAATACCATTGTAAACATTCCTGAAGCACTGGGGATGCCAAATAGGAGCGCACTGAATTGGTAATGGTTCACTCCTGTAACAAATCTTAAAAACATTTGAGATTTTATCTGAAGAATTGGGACCTAAAAATAGTCATATTGTGACCTATTGCAGTAAAAAAAAGTCTCTTGGAGAGATACAAGGAATTATTACTTGTAAATTGACAATATGAACTTTGTCTTTGTTAAGTACTTCTTCAAACTGGGGCATGGCTACGCAGGCGAACGCAATGCCGCCTGAATGTAGAGCTCCGCCGTGCGGGCTACGACAGGAGACATTCCCAGGAGATCCGACGCTGCCTGGAGCCCGAAAATGCCTGCCTTCGTCCCCGGAGACCACAGGGTGACGATGACTGCAGTTTGAGGCCAGGGGACGGCGTGGACGTTCGAGATCGCGGAGGGGTGGTGAGGCCTATCGGGACTCGCCGGGCGTGTGCCCTGTTGCGCCGGAGCGCCTGGTGACTCTTCTTCGGGGCCCCTGCGTCCCCCCCCCATTGGGGTTGCTGTTGGGCCCTCCCCGGTCCGTCACTTGTCCCCGGTGGGCTCGGTTGGTGAGGGTTTTGGCCCCCGGAGCTGATCCGGCCTTTGGGGCCTGGTCCGGCCTCGGGAGCGGGGACCTCGATTTTTGAGCCTGCCTGGGCTAGGTGGTGGCGGGCGGGGACGGCGGACAGCGGATCCTGGGTGTGCTCGGGGGGCGGCGAGGGGAGCGCCGGGAGGGACTCTCGGGGGTCTTCTAGGCGGCCTTCTAGGCGGCCCCACATCTCTGCGTCGGGTGGGGGCACTACATCCTCGCCCCCACCACTGTATTACACTCTCAGCGCATGCCTGTCCCCGGATTTGCCCGCAACGTGTGTGCCATTATCAGTCCTTCACCTCCACGGCCAGCTACATACTGTATGGGCCTGCCTTCCACCATGAGAAGGAAAGATCCTACGCAGAAGAAGCTTAGCTTTGAAAAGACTACCCTCCGCACGGCTGAGGGCCCGCCTGCCCCGCCCACGGCATCGGTAAACCCTGCACCATCGGGAGATATGGCTGGTATGGTGGCTGAAATGCTGGGCAAGATGCGAGCGGGGTTCAAGGCCATCGATTCCCGCTTTGACGCCCTTGATCAGAAAATGGCTGATATGGGCGCGAAAATCCAAACACATGATAGGCGCCTGGATGTTGCTGAATCCCGAGTCTCCGATTTGGAGGATGGCGCTGCATCCACGCTGAAAAGGCTGGAATGGGTGGAGAAGACCCTTAAGGATGTGGCTATTAAGAACGAGGATTTGGAAGCGCGCAGTAGGCGCAATAACTTTCGCATAATTGGTGTGGCGGAGACGACGGCCACTGGCCGCTTTGACACATTTGTGGAACAGCTCCTGATTGAGTTATTTGGCAGGGACACTTTCACAGCTGGCTTCATGGTGGAACGAGCGCACAGATCCTTGGGGCCTCGGCCCCCCCCGGGGTTGCCGCCCCGACCCATCATTGCCAGACTCATGAACTTTAGGGACAGGGACGCTGCTCTGAAAGCGGCTCGTGAAGCGGGCGAAGTGAAATGGCAAGGCGGGGTGTTATCTTTCTTTTCAGACTTCACAGTGATGGTGCAGGATGCCCGCCGTAAATACGCAGGTGTCAAGGCCTCGCTGCGTAAACTGGGGTTGCGCTACGGAATGCTGTACCCTGCCAGATTGAGAGTAGACGTCGATGGCCGGTACCGCATATTTGACTCCCCCACTGAGGCACAAGACTTCTGCCAAGCCTATAAAAACAAAGGGTCGCCGCGGGCTTCGGGAACGGCGCAGCTGTCCCCACCGCACATAGACTCACAAGCTAGTGTTGACCTTTTTGCTGAGAGCGGACAAGGCTGACTCGTGTCTCCTTTCATCTAGGCCGCTCACTTTAGCATTATGCAGCTAAAGACTTGGATCTTATTGCAGTGTTCTTATAGTCGATACGATTTGAATGTCGACCTGTCTGGGACGTCTGCATGGCGGAGCGTTGCCTTCCCCCATGGCACGAGCCGCTTGGTGCCTTTTCCTAAGACTACTTTTCTTTATCAAGAATTGCATTGGACAATTGCTCTTGTTTGCCAATATTGGTGTTGTTCTTTGGGTTGGGTGGTGCCTCCTGGGATCTAACGAGAGGCTGGGTGGTGGGTGGGTGGGGGGGATTGTTTCATACAACAGTTCTAATGTTCATGAACATGCAATGTTTTTCATTTTGAGAGATGCCTATTTTGCGGGAGGGTGGCGACGGATGCACACACGCTTGTTTACCTATGTTTTATGCGGTTTTGAATGGCTAGGTTAGGTCAACAGTCCGGTCCTTCCAGACTGACTCTGATGTCATGGAATGTTCGGGGACTAAATGACATTAGGAAGAGGAGATAGGTCCTGAATTACGCAGCGCGACACGGGGTTGATGTGTTGTTCCTCCAGGAGACACACTTGGGGCGGGCTGATTCCACCTCGGTTGCCAAGGGCTGGGGCGCGCACAGGTATTTCTCTAACTACAGTAGATATGCGCGAGGGGTGGCAATTTTGGTACATAGGCGGGTCCCCTTTGTGTTCTCGGACAGCGTACTTGATGAGGAGGGTAGATATGTGGTCGTTACTGGGGCGCTTCTTGGCTTTAAGATTACATTTGTTGGGGTGTATGGTCCCAATATTGATTCCCCCGCCTTGTTCCAAGGTCTCCACGACGTTTTACTGCGCATTGACACTGATATGTTGGTGATGGGTGGGGATTTTAATTTGTTGATGGACCCGGCACGGGACAGCACTTCTACATCCCCAGATTGCAAACCTCGATCTCGCGCAGTGCTTGCAGACATGTGCGCACACTACCCCCTTATTGATATCGAGGCTCGTCTTCACCCTCACTCGCCCGCTTATAGACATTACTCTGGGTATCACAATACTAGTACTAGGATCGACTATTGGCTTCTCTCCCCGGGGGTGGCTGGTTGGGTGGATACACATTCGACACTCCCACGCACGTTGTCAGACCACTCTCCTATACTTCTTACTCTACTGGTCCCTAGGCTAGGTGGATACGAGAGACAGTGGCGCTTCCCTGGCAAGGCGTTAGCTGATCCGGTCTTCAAGGAGGACATTTGTTCGGCGATAGAGGACTACTTTGAACTCAACACTGGCACGGTTGATACTTGGGCCACATTGTGGGAGGGCTTCAAGGCCACTATTTGAGGGGTGTGCATCACGAAATATGTTGGAGCATTACGCGAGATCCGTGCCACTATGACACGTATCGAGAATGACATTGCCGTGTTGGACAGGGACAAGCTCCCCGACTCCGATGGCGCTACAGAGGCGAAAAGGCTGGGATTGTTGCAGGAGTTAAGGGACGCCGTGGATTGGGAATTGAATTATTTGCACACACAACACTCAGCTAGGCAGCACGGAGAAGGTGACAGACCCGGTAGGCTCCTAGCACAGCTACTGTGCCCGCCCCGTCAGGCTGCATATATCTCTGACTTAGTTGATGACTCTGGAGTTCGCCACCAGACCACCCCTGCCATAAGTGATGCCTTTCTATCTTATTACAAAACACTATACACCTCCTCCCTGCCCGAAGATCGTCGTGACCCTGGCCCCTACATCAATGAGATAGCTATGGTATACCTGGAGAAAGGCATGCAGGATTTCCTGGCCGATCCTATCACTCCCGAGTATGTTATTGAGGCCATTGACGCTCTGAAGGGCTCTTCGGCTCCGGGTCTTGACGGCTTCTCGGCCGACTTTTACAAGGAGTACAAAGACGAACTGGTGCCCCGCCTGGTGGAGGTGTACGCGGAGGCACTGGAGACTGGGGTTTTGCCGCCCACACTTCGAGAGGCGGTGATTGTGCTGCTTCCCAAGCCTGGTCGTGACCCTTCCCTCTGTGGCTCTTACAGGCCCCTTTCGCTACTCAATCTTGATTACAAGATCTTGGCCAAGGTCCTCGCAATCCGGTTATCGCTGCTAGTGGAGCAGATTATTTCTCCGGCCCAGTCCGGATTTGTCCCCCACCGTTCCACCTCCTTTAATCTCAGGACACTGTTTTCTGTCCTACACAGAATAGACCCGGACACTCCGGCCGAGAAGGCGTTTGACTCTTTAGAGTGGCTCTTCTTTCTGTCCGTCATGCGACGAATGGGAATGCCCACGATGTTCATCGCCACTGTAGAACTTCTCTACTCCGCCCCTAGGGCGCGGCTGCGCCTTAATGGCACCATCTATGATAGTTTCCCGCTCTCGAGGGGCACCCGACAGGGATGCCCTCTTTCCCCACTGCAGTATATTCTAGCCATGGACCCATTGGTTCGTCACTTCCAGGAGAGTCATATACACCGGGGCCTCCAGTTTCGCACGGGCCCGCTCCTAATCTCTCTATACGCGGACGATACCATTCTCTATGTCCGGTCCCCTGAGACCAATCTAGAACCCCTCCTTCTGGAGATAGCCCGGTTTGGGGAATACTCGGGCCTTCGTATTAACTGGCGCAAGTCTGATATTTTCCCGCTCACGCCCTCCACAGTGCGCTGGGACGGTCCATTCCCACATGAATGGAATGCAGACTCGGTGAAATATCTAGGTATACATGTTCACTTGGATACAGTCTCCATGGTTCATCTGAACTCTGGCCGGGCATTAGACTTTCTGGAGGATAACTTCGCCCATTGGCTTCGTCTCCCTCTTTCAATGGCTGGCCGCATCGCTATCATAAAAATGATAGTGCTTCCCCGTTTCCTATATTTGTTTAACAACATGCCGATCCCGCTCACCAAAGTCTTCTTCACTCAGCTGCGCTCGCTGCTGCTGCGGTTGGTGTGGGGGGACAAGAACCCGCGAGTTTCCTGGTGGATCCTGACTCTGCCTTATGAACGGGGTGGCTTCGGTGTGCCTGATTTTTATCTTTACTACCTCGTCGCTCAGTGCACTTACGCACATCCCTGGTTCCACCCTGACGCTCGGATCCCTCATCTGAGACCAGAGGCGGACTTAGCAAGGCCTATTACCCTCCGGACGTTGCTACCTAAGGGCTTACCCCGTGACCCTCAAGATATTCAGACCGTCTCCACTACGTCTTGGGCTTGAATGCAGCTGCGTAGACTGCTCCAGCGGGACGTACTATAGTCACCAGCTCTCCCACTGCCGAACCCCCACTGGCTCCCTATCACTGCTGAAAAGGTGGTTTGTAACACTCTATCCAAATACCAACTTACCACAATAGGGGATTTGTTCCCAGAGGGACACGTCTTTTCGGTATCGGACGACCACCGATTTACCGATCGGACGTTCATGGACTCATTCGTTTTGACCCGGTTGCGATCCATGCTCAGAGCACAGTTCCCCTCTTTCCCGCTTCCTCCGGACGAAATAGAGGCCCTGACTTTCTTGATACAGTCCCCAAATGGCGCGCATGTTGTCTCTAGGTTGTACAGAATCTGTGTAGCGGCTCTTCCGGCTTCGGACGCGCAAGTTCGAGCAGCATGGGAGGCTGATCTGGGCGGCACTATCACTGATGACCAATGGTCCGCTTGCTGCCAGGCCACCAAAGACGTCTCTGTCAATAGCAGACATAAATTAATACATTTCAAGTTTTTGCGGCGGCTGTATTTCACACCGGCCTTGGCTCACAAGCTCGACCCAGCGAGGCCACATTGCTGCCCCAAATGCAGGGCCCCACATGCCGACTTTGCACACCTTACCTGGACGTGCCCCAAACTACATGACTACTGGCTGCAGGTGCACCGCATATTGGGTGACATTCTAGAATGTGTCCTACGGCCCATACCTGAGATTGCGCTGCTGGGATATGTTGTTGAATTTCCCCGTACCACGCGGAAACTCGCTACCATTGGCTTTTTGCTCGCGAAGCGGGAAATTGCTATGCTTTGGGGTTCCAGAAGACTTCCCACCTCCAAAGCATGGCTCCGCAGCCTGGCCCATTGTAATATTAACAGTGTGGAATACTCCGCGCAGATCCCGATGGCCTCGCTCCCTGTCGATATCTGGGGCCCATACAGAAAGTACATCAGCAAGCTAACACAGGCTGCCCAGTCTCAGGCTGCGAGTTCTATTGTCCCGGAGGGGGTGGGATAGATACTGATCACCCGGCATGGGTGTATTGTTTGCTGAGTCTGGATTGTTTTGTTGTTTTTCTGCGCTGTGGCAGGAATGTGGAGGGGTGCTACAGATTCCATTGTTGATGATGCCTGGCGACGGGGTGTGTGGTTCCCTGTCTCTTTGCTTACTAGTCTCCGAATGACAAGATTGTTCTACTTGCATTTATTCACATATTACACCGGCGTCCTACGACCGCCTATGCAACCGCTATCACCACCTTGTCATGATTGATGTATTGATTGTCGCTCTCTCTCTCTCGTTGGCTTTTTTCTATTTGATGTGTTTTGAATTATGTTTATCTCTTTGCATCATCCTCGCATGTGTGCGAACCGCTGACAGAACTGGAAAACGGAAAATGAGGTTTCTAGAATGCGTAACACCGTTCGTCATATTATTGGTCACGTCTTGCAGATGCTTGTTTTGTATTATTACTAACGAAGTTTCTGATGTAATTTACACGCCATGTGATTGTATGCTTATATGGACCAATCTGATGCCAATAAAGAGATTTAAAAAAAAAAAGTACTTCTTCAAACTTCTCCAATCCAGAATTGGTCTCACATCGCCTACATGTTTTTTTTATTTAACAAAGGATTGAGTAGGAACCCAGTGTCCTCCTTTTCTGGAAAAGCTTCTTTTCACAGGAGCTTCTCTGGTGCATTAAGCAATGCCTGTTTCTTAGAAGGTTCTGATGGGAGAGAAGTAATTTTGAATTGGTTCTCTGGGGTGAGAGATTCCAATTGATAAACCATTTCTATAGTTTCTACTGCCCATTAATTTGTAATGATTTCTTATCACACATTGTAAAGAGTAACTTGCCCTGAAAAATAACCCTTATTGGTTGGCATAGTCACACTTTTGTAGCTTGGAATTCTATTTGTGGAGCAAGTTAAATCTGCGGTGGTGGCTCACTGAATATGAGCGCGCCCATGAAACAACTTTCTAATCCACTGTTCCGATTTATAAAAAACAAAATCAATTAGGGCCTAAATACGAGTTTGGCAGTTCATAGGATTGCTAAACCTGCAGTGGCATGGCAGCTACTGCCTCACTGGAGAGCCAACCAGAGTTTTACAACTTTGGTGGTTAGACATCCATGGGACTGCCACAACCGCCGGAGAGCCAAAATCCCTCAGCTTTGGAACAGTGGTCTGGAGTAACGCTGGCGGTGCCACTGCGGCACTCCCAAGCATATTAAGACTTTTCTGACCTCTACACATTTCATGGTGGTGATTCGGCCATGAAAGTATGGTGGTCAGGAAAGTAGAGTGCCCCTATGCATTGGAGTGCATGCTGGGAGAGCACATGGTGTGCCCCGTGTGTGCATGCACCTCAGTTCCTCCACAGCATGAACTGGAAAGTCCATTTCATGCAGGAACTTGCTTTGGCAATCCTTCAGCACTGCAGTTCAAAGGCGTTCATATGACTTCACTGCCACAGGTCTGCTGCGCAACCCGCCCACCACACCACAAAATGACTCGTAATCTAGTGGGCGGGCAGCAGTCGACTTTGGTGCTGTGGGAGCAGGGCGCTCCCACACCACCAAAGTCATAATCAGTGCCTTACTGTATTGCATCTGGAAATTCTGCAATTGTTACTTAACTTCTGCTGACTGTTTTAACATTTGATCTAGCTTTTCTTCAATCATTTTGTGTCCTTTGAATAGCAAGGGGCAGATTTACAAGCCCCTTGCGCCACTTTTGCGTCACTTTTTCCATGTTAAAAGTGATGCAAAAGTGGCGCAAGGGGCTTGTAAATCTGCTCCCAAGTGTGTTGGAAGAGATCTCTAAGCTGCATCCATTTTCTGCAGCTTTAACCATAGGTGTTTACAACCAGCTACTATTGCTCCAGCTTTAATGGCAGTAGAACATAAATGTAAAAAATGGTATCCGAGAACAATTTTGACAAGCATTGCATGTTAGCTAGTATCTCAGAGCAATAACCCTTGTTTTACCTTAGATCAAATAATTGTTCAAGCTCTATAATCAACATCTTGTTAAGTTACATATATTGCCTTTCTTTATGTAAAATTAGTAGTTGCGTATGCTTTTTTTCAATTTCCCTTCTATTTTTTGTATTTATTTGGTCTGAAAATAATGAATTCTATTTAGCCAGAGTCATGGACATGTTAGCGAACCATGAGTTTAACTTTAACTAGGGAGGACATTCCTCATTTAGCACTGATGTAGGAGGCTTGACTGCCGGATTTGCTTTTCCAGAGCAGTTGGATTTGTGTAAGTAGGACTCCAGATGAGTGTAGGTTTTGTAAGGTTGGTGTTTAAGCGAAAGTGATATCTGAGGTATGAGGTATGAGGTATGCTGGGTCAGTGAGATGTAATGTCATAATGCATCAGAAGGTGCTATATGAATTATGATCTGTAAATCATTCTCAGATAAAGAAATGATCTCTTCTTCACCAGCTTCCATTTCCAAGCACTTATTCTTAGCACAGCGTTACATTGGTTACAATTTGATGACAGAATAACAACAGATCCTTCTGGTGAGCTTCTTGTACCATCAAGGTAAAATATTGTGTTATTGTTAGCGAGAACAGAGAGGTATAAAATTAGTATTAATGGAATGTGCTTACTCCCAGAAGAGTGTCAATTGAAGGTACTCAACAAGCTTCTCTAGCCTGGCCTAATAGACCCTGAAAGAGACACACTTCTCCAAGAACAAGTCTGCATCAAAGCATAGCTTCTCTCTGGCATGCCAACCTCCCTCAAATAGCCTTCTCTTTGTGCGACAAAGAAAATAGGGCACATGAGGTTAACATAAAGACGCTTTGGGGCATATGTACAAGCCCCTACAGCCACGGGAACGTCATTTTTGTGACATTCCTGTGGCAATAGGGGCCGTGTCTTATTTCCTGGCTTAACGTTGACTTTTAGATAAGGTCCCCCTTCCATGCATTGATTAGCGTGAAAGGGGTGGGCAGTGGATGTTGCGGTGGGTGTTACACAGCAACAACCATTGAGTTTGATGCTGCTCCCTATTTACAAGAGCAGCATAAATAGGAGGCATTGCCAAAATTAAGACCAGGGAAAACCTGGTCTTAAGTTGCCTAAACTAGGAGAAAACCTTTATTGCAGCACGCACGGAAAAAGCAAAAAGCCTTAGATTGTTTATGTACAGAAAGGTAACCCTTCCTGCACATAAACAATCTTTGAAAAGTGACATTTGTAACTTCCATATGTGCATCATTAAGCAGCACACCTAGAAGTGACAAAATTTCATTTTAGGAGTGTTTATATGCAGTAAGGGATACCTTCCTCCACATAAAAAATCCTTCACTGCATGCAGACACCCGGGGTGGGCAGTGGGTGATGCGGTGGGCGTTACACAGCAACAACCATTGATTTTGATGCTGGTCCCTATTTACAATGGCAGCATAAATAGGAGGCATTGCCAAAATTAAGACCAGGGAAAACCTGGTTTTATGTTGCTGAAACTAGGGGAAAACCTTTATTGCAGCACGCATGGAAAAAGCAAAAAGCCTTAGCTTGTTTATGGACAGAAAGGTAACCCTTCCTGCACATAAACAATCCTTAAAAAGTGACATTTTGTAACCTACATGTGTGCTGCATGAAGCAGCACACATAGAAGTGACAAAATGTCATTTCAGGAGTATTTATGTGCAGTAAGGGACACTCTCTTCCACATAAAAAATCCTCCCCTGCACGCAGACACCCTTGCACTAAAGTGCAAAGGTGCCTACTTTGGCACTACACTGCCGAGGGAAAAGCAAGGCTGCACCATATCCTTTTAAATATACTGAAGTGGTGGAGTGAGGTGTTAAGCCATGGCGGCTGACGACACACTCCCCCACTTCCTGGTACACATGCCCCTTTGTTACTCACATTTTTCGAAGGACAATGCAATGCATGCTTCTTAAACTCAAGATTGAGCTTACTTTGCATGCATGCTATATTTGCTTCTGAAAAGAAATTGTTCAGAAAGACATTTAATTGAGTACCAATATTGTGGGATGGGAAAGTGTAAAAGGGGCAAACTGTGGTTTCTTCATAATATAAATGAAACTTAGCCTAACACCTGTCTAGCATATGGGAAAGCTCAAGTCAATGTGACTGTGACCAGAAAGATAAGAGGCAGAGGTAATAATGAGTCAGTGAAGGTGACCACTGCATGGGTGTTACATACTCCTCAGAAAGCAATCTTGTATCTTACCTGTCGGATCTCGGCCAGGTTCTTTGCTCTTTTTGTTAAACAAATACTGAAACACACCTTCGAGCAAGCCACCTGACAACTGCTTAGCCATTGGCTTGCCCTTCCGTTCTGACTTAATCCTTACCAATGTGAGAAAATAATCTAAGAAACCACTCTGAAATTATATTCGAGCACGCAACATCAGAAACTTTTGTCAAAAGTAGTAAACTACCACATGGCTGTCAACTACTCCAGTGAATTGAATGTGGCCAGCTAATGCAGAAGTTCTCAGACTCTGTATTCTTATTTAGCATCACGGACTAAAGTCTGTTGGATATTTCTAACACAGTTTCAAAATCTCCACCACAGGTGGGGGCACAAGTTGTATAAGACATTGAAAGTCTGCACTGCAGCTATGAAGAAGTTACTCCTACCTTTATTATTCTCTCTACGTTTTGCACACTGACTTCGGACATCCCCTGTAGGAGCAATGTAGAAGTACAAAACAGCTGAATTTTATGAAATATTACACACTAAAAACTAAACTTTAAATATTCGCACAAAACAATCATACTGAATTAACTAGTGTTTAGATTGACTATTCCATAGTCAGTGCCACATTTGTGGTGGTGGTTGGCATCAGTACTCGTTTTTGGAATCAGAGATAATCATCATCAGTTGATCTTTACCCAGAGCAAGAGAGTGAAAGATAGAAACTGGAGAAAATAAGACAAAGATAAAAATAGGAAAACAGTGACGAAGGCAGAAAACAGGGAAAAAAGGTTGTGTACTAGTGAGCTCAGTTTCGAATAGATGCACAGTGGTGGAAGAAAGAGGCACGATGTGGAGTCTAGGCAGCCTTGGTATTTCGCAACCTCAGCATTCTGCAGTTCGGGTGGGCGGCTACTATGAAAATCTTTGAGCCCTGCAATTATTTGTTTAGAAATTAAACACTGCTCATATACCTGTAGAAAGATAGGTTTAACTTTCAATGTCGATCTTTGGAGTAAATCTATTTTTTCAGTAAATTCACTAGTATTAGATGAGCACTTCTAGAATGCATTTGTGAATTCCATTTTTGTGTGAGAAAATATAAATCTGTATGTGTGTTCATGCTGAAAAACGAAAACAAATTCAAGTTTTTTTTGCCTCCAGAGGCAATTATTTTCCTCATAGTGTGACAAGGTTTATTTACTCCAACCAACCTTAGAGGTACTTCCAACCTGTAAACACATTAACTCATGCCATTGAAAGGAGTACATCTCAGACTGTTTCCAGGTTCATTGGGCCAATATTTGAGAAAAGCCAAAAGCTAATAAGTTTGTGAGCGTGCATACACTTTTACGTGCTTCTGCACCATGCACAACTCTGCCCATTCGGGGAGATTTACTCACATGAAATTCGTGTGACTTATGGGCACTTGCATCAATATTGCATTTTGCGATTCCTTAATTGCGAAAAATAAGGAATCGCAATTAAGGAATTGCAAACTGCAATGCATCAAGAAATTGCTTTAAAATTAACGATTTCCTAAAGTTCCTTAATTGCGATTCTCTAATTGAGAATCGCAATTAAGGAATACCTCCCCATCCATTCCTATGGGCCTAGAGGCCCATAGGAATGAAAGGAAAGACATTTTTAATTTGCAACTCACCATTAGAAATTCGCAAATTAAGAATGCAATTTCAAGGGGGCAGGGGTGTCCACAGGACACCCTGTTTCACCCCTGAAATCTGCTTAGAAGTACATTGTGCGCACTCACATGCCCCAAGGGCATGTGTGTGTGTAAAATGGAACTTTGAAAAATGCACTTTAGTGCATTTTTCAAAGTTTTCGCAAATTACCATGAAGGTCAACTTCATGGTAATTTGCTCCCCTTATTTGCGAATTCGCAAATTTTTAGAGTTTGATGCATTGCATTTAAGGAATCTCAATTTGAGATTCCTTAAATGCAATCGCAATTTAAGAAATCGCAATTTTGCGATTTCTTAAATGCGAAAAATAAAAAAATGTTAATGCATCCCAAAAATGGAAATTGCATTCGCAAACGGCCGAATTTTGCGATTCGCACCATTTGCGAATGCAATTTCCTTTGATGCATGTGCCCCTTAGTCTTGCTTTATATCAGATGTTAAAACTTGTTTGATGAGCCAGCATGGTATTTGGTTCAGCTTTCTTTCTAGAATATTTTTACAAACTAAAGAACCGGAATTGACTTATGGCCACACATTTTCTTCACAGAATTTAGCAATAAGGGCAAGAACTTTTCTCTATAGGTGCAATTCATAAAAATAATTAAAATCTACACCGACATTTACTTCCTAACATGGTGGCAGATTGACAACTTTCTGGAATTTACAATACGTTTTCGGATTATGCCTGGAAGTGCAGGCTAGCTTACTGGCTCCAACACTGGGAGGCACTGGTCACAGAACTACACTGTACAGTTTAGTATCCTGCCTCAGAATATTTTGCCAGATAAATCTAATGAATAATATCCCATATGGAAATGTCCAACTGGTAGAAAAGTACACTATATTTTAGGTGTTTAAAAACAGGAATTCCACTGGCAAAAACAATACTATTTTGAAAACACAGTGCTTGCTTATACTACTATCAACATACCTTGGTCCTTATTCTGTAACTCATTTTTCTCCATAAAAATAATAAGCAAACAAAAGTGACTGGAAGTGTGCCTGGCAGATATTCATAAAATGGCACCTGGCAGATGTACATCAATTATACACCTTTGAGTTCAATTGCAAAGGCTTAAGACCCTTGTGAGTGGTGTAAAGCTTGAAGACAAGATGCAAGTAGACTTATGTACTTGTAAATGCTTACAAACACATCAGTTTATTGGCATTCACAAGTTGCTCCATGACCCCTTCCCTACGTGGAAATGTTTGAAGATGTGCTCCAGCAAGGGGCTTAAGTAAATCTTTGTGAAGTGTTGCAAGGAAACAAGAACAGCCCCAGATTTCTGGAGGATGTCAGAGAAGGAGTTTCCCCATGGGGACTGCATTCTTCTACTTGACTGAAACATATGATATTGGTATATTTGCGGATAATCAGTATTCTTCGGGCTGAGGTGAAAGAAGGCAAAATATCTGCCGATACTAGAAGGGGTTTAAGGTCTCTGGCAAAACATAAGGAATGTATGTAGCTTGCAAAAATTGTGCTGTCTGATACGTCTTGAAAAGATAAAGGATTTTTTTATCTGAAGAACATCAGAAGATGTGAGTTTATCACTTGATGGACATCAAACATGGACTGTAGATAATATACAGAAAATGCAGTGAACTGTAGAATGATTCAGTTTAAAGTCAGTGCTACCTGCAATTGGACTGTGTCTACAAAAATGAAAGGTGCCCAGAGTAAATACAGATGTTATTTAAATGCTTAGGGTTAATCCAAATCAATATTTCGCTACAAATATTATGAACAGCAAGTTAAAGTTTAGGAAGGCGACATTTCACAGTATCGAGATTAACTATAGCTGCTCTACAGAAATGACTAACACGGTGTAGTCATGGTAAGCTTATATTGGAAAGTGTAGATTTACCATTACCCCCAGGTCCCTCCTGACCTCGTCCCATTCCTTAAAATATGGAGATAACCATCTCCATGAAAGAAAAAAAGAAAAGGAGCATGCTGGGATACCCTGCCTGCTCCCCCCCACTGGGAGTACATAAGCAGTACCATTCCAGCATGCAGCCAGTTCTTTTTTTCTGTCTCCGACAGAATGGATCGTCGAGTGTGCTGTGATGCTGTTTTCCTACCTGCGCCCGCTCCTGCTGGGCTGGGGTGGCGTGCTGGTCCTTCTCTGCTTCCCCTGCCCGGCTGCTTGGCTTCGCGGGCAGGGGTGCTGTTTCCTGGTGTCTGCCTCCCGGCCTGCCTGGCTTGCTAGGTCGCGGGGCTTCTTCCTGGCTGTTTCCGGTTTACCGGCCCTTTACGGCTGGTGCGCCGTCCTTCCCGCTGTCCTTCCGGGTCGCCTGGGCGCGTCTCCCCGAGCTTGGCCGGGTGGGAGACGCGCTGCTCCTGTGGCTGGCAGGCGAGGCGCTGGTTGGTTTCTGGTGCCGGCGGTGTGTGGGGGCCTCGTTTCCTGGTGCTGCGGCCCCCGCTGCGGTTGAGTTCCGCTTTGCGGTGTTTTCCTCTTTTCTGGATATGTGAGAGGCAATGGTATGCCTGGACAGCCCAGGGCTGTAACAGGTTTTGTTTCCACTTCTGGCTTTGCTGTCTTCGTGGCAGCTGGGGGTCCGAGTTTGTGTCTCGGCTGTGACGCTCCCCTTCCTGTGGTTCGGGGCATGTCGTTCTTTTTCCCAGTGCCTCAGAAACGCGTACCTGATTGTGTCCTCATGCACCGGTCCTGGTCGTCCTTCTTTGGGCTGTGGACCCGGGTGTGTGACGGTGCCTTTCCTGGCTGGGGTGCCGCTTTCCCTTGCCGGCTGGTCGCTGTCTGGTTGCTTCTGCTGGTGGCTGCTGGGGCTCCTCCTGGTGGTCTGGCCTGCGCCCTCCCGATGCTGTTTCCATGGATTTCTTCCGCAGCTGTGCGTGTGGTGTGGCCTTCTCTGCCCGGCGCTGATGTCCTGGTGGGCGCCTGGGCAGGTTTATTGGGGGGCGACGAGCTGTTGGGGCGCTCCTCCTGCCCTCCTGGTGAGTACCGCGTAGCGGTCCCTGTTTCTTTCTTTGATGTCCGCCTTTCCTGCTGTCTTTCTTTTACAGGTTCCTCCTGGGCCGGGTCCTTGGCTCTTGCTGTGGCCTCGGCGGGGCGGACTTCTCTGCCCGGCGCTGGTGTACTGGTGGGCG
Organism: Lissotriton helveticus; assembly: GCF_964261635.1. Taxonomy (NCBI): domain Eukaryota; kingdom Metazoa; phylum Chordata; class Amphibia; order Caudata; family Salamandridae; genus Lissotriton; species Lissotriton helveticus. The sequence continues at coordinate 643,718,439 of NC_136068.1, forward strand.
CCTGGACAGTCTGTTGGGGGGGGGGGAGGGTGCTGCTGTGGCCCTCTTCCTGCCTCCTTGGTGAGTGCCGTGTATGGGCGATCCCTGTTTCTTTGCTGTTCACTGTCCTTGTGCGCTGTATGGCGGTTGGGATGTGTGTGGACGGGTTGGCCTTGCTGGACATGTTTCCGTCTTTGCCTGCTGCTGTCCGTGCCAGTTGCTGGTGGGTGTCGTCCTCTGGGCGTCTCCCTGGCGGTTGTGTGGGGTGTGTGCTGTTTTCCTGCACTGTTTCCTCCTCTCGTGTCCGCTTGGTCTCCTGTGCTGCCTTGGCTCTTCTGTTGCTGCCTTGGTTTGCCTTCCCCTTGCCTCCTCGGCTGCTTGTGTTCTGTTGCTGGGGGCGGTGGGCTGGTGGTGCGTTTTTCCTGCCCCCTTGGGGTCCTTTCTCCCCCTCTTGGACTTCGTCTTTGGAGAGGTTCTGGGGTGTTTCTCCTGTGGTGGGGGCCTCCTGCTTCGTGTGTGTTGGCCCTCTCCTTTTGGCTCTCTCGGGCGTACTCGTGCCCGCCTTTTTTGCTGTGGGGGGTCCCCTGTTGCTCGGGCCCTCCTGCTCTGCCCTTTTTTGCGCCCCTGGTGGGTGCGCTTGTGCCCTTGGAGGGGTGTACTTTCCCTCTCGCTTCCTGCCTCGGCCCTGGTTCCCTGTGTTTCCTTTTTATGTTCTGGGGACGTGTCTGTTTTCCCCTGTGTGCCTTGGGCGTGCCTCTTTGGTTGGCTTGCCCTTGTGCCTTGGTTTGGGCTTTTTCTTCCTGTTCCCCTGGCCTGTGTCCTGTTTGGGGGTTCGGGGTGGGCCTTGCCGGGCTCCTGTTCTGTCTTTTTCCGGCTGCTGCGGCTCCCTGTGCTTTCTGGTTCCGGGGTTGTTGCTGGCTTTCTTTTCTGTTGCCGTCCAGCCTCTCCCTCTGGTGCTTGCCACTTGGATTGGGTCGTTTGCCGCTTGTGCTATGCTCTGCGGATGTGTTGCCCTGTGGCTGTGGCTTCTGGTCCTCCTGGTGGGGTGTCTTCCTGCTGGGCCGTGGCTCGCTTTCTGCGGCCTTCTGCCCTTTGGTTCCGGGATTTCCTGTGGGTTCGGTCCTGGTGCGTGCCTGTCGGGTTCCTGCGGTGTCCGCTGCTGGTCGCGTCTTGCATCCTTTCGGGTGCTTTGCTTGGGCCGTGCTCGGGGCTTCTGGTTTTCGGCGGGTTCCTGTGTCCTCCCCTTGTTTTCTTGTTGGGGTGGCTGTTGGGCCCTTCCGCTGTCCTGGGGGCGCCTTGTCCTTGTTTGGCTGTTGGCTCCGGGCCGGGCTGGTTGTGCTCCTCCTTCTTGCCTTCTGCCTGGTGGGTTTTGGTTTCCTGTTGTGGTTTCCTTCTCCCCTCTTGTTTCTCTGGATGGTGGGTTGTGTTTTGGGGCTTTTGCTTCGCTTGCCTCTGTTGCCTCCGGTGGTGGCTGGGTCGTTGGCTCTGCCTTCGGTGGGAGCTTGTTCTTCATGTGCCTGGCTCCTGTGCCTCTTCCTGTCTGCCGGTCCTGGCTGTGCTGTGCCCTTTCCCTGCTGGTGGGTTTTGGGTGTCAGTCTCCCCGGGTGTGTGGCCTCTCTGCGCCTTCCTTTCGCCCCTTCGTTTCCTGCCCTTCTGTTGGTTGCGAGGGTTGGGTGCCTGTCTGGGTGCCGGCCTGCCTCCTTGCCTGCCTGCCTTTGGTTTCCCCTGTTGGGCGCTTTTTGCTCCCTTCGGGTGCTTTTGCTTGCCCCGTGCTCGGGGTGTCTGCCTTCTGGTGGTGTCTCCCCCTGGTTTCCGGGGGGGGGGGGCTAGGGTTGGGTTTGTTGTGCCCTTCCTCTGTGCTGGTGGGTCTTGGCCTTTTTTGGGGGGGTGTTGACTCGGGTTTCTTCTTGCCTGCTGGCCTGTTTCCCTTCTTATGCCCTGCCCTGTTGGCCGTGCCTTTTCGCTCCTTGTGGGGTTTGGGTGTCTGCCTCCCCTGGTGTGTGGCCGGGTTTCTGCTTCCCGCCTCTCTCGCTCTGCCTTGGGTTGCGGTTGGCTTTGCTTCAGTTTTGGGGCTTTGGGGGGCCTGGCGTTGGTCCTGTGCCCCCGGTTGGGCTGTATTCGGCCTGTGCCCTTTGCTCTCTTGTTGGTTCTGGGGTGTCCCTTCCCGCTCCCTTGTTGCGTGGTGCGTCTTGGGCTTCTTTGGGCTCCTGTCCTTTGCTTTGGGTGCCGGTGTTTTTTCCCGTGTGCTCGGGAGGCCGTGGCTCTACCTTTGTTGGTTTTGCCTTTTCCAGTCCCTGTTTTGGCGTCCTGTTCGCTTTGCGTTTGGGTGCCGGGTGAGCCTCTTGGCTTGCTTCTGTTGGGCTTTGTGCTGCGAGGCCCTTCTTTGCTTGGAGTCCTTGTTTTTTGGGCCCTGCTGGGTTCCTTTCCTGGCTGCTCCTTCTCTTGGGCTTTGTCGTGGTCCTGGGTTGGTCTTCGGTCCTTTCTGGGTCCGCTTCCTTCGGTTGGCTGTGGCGCTGGGTCCCTTTTGTGGGCTCTGGGCTTCCTTCCTCTGGTTCTCCTTTCTCTGGGAGGTCTGGCTGTGGTTGGCTGTTGTACCTTTCCTGTGCCCCTTCCGGGTTGGGGGTTCCTTTTTTGCCTCTCCCTCTGGGTCCTGGTGGTGCGGTGTTGTGTGCCTCCTGGCTGGCTGTCCTGCCTGTTCTCCGGTGGGTTTCTTGGGGTTAGGCTGTGGGCCTTGTTGTTGGCCTTCTGCCTTTGGGGTTTCGCCTTCGGTGGTTCCGTGGTGTGTCCCTTTCTCCTCCTGGGGGCCGGTTCCTCCTGTCCGGTTCTGGGGTTTGGGTTTCCCTGTTTCCGTGTGGGCCTTTGTTGTCTTTCTTGGCTGCGCCCTCGTTTTTGCCCCGGTCTTGGTCGTTTTTGGGGCGCCGGGTTTTTCTCCCGGTTGGTTGTCCGTTTGGGTGCAGATGCTCTGCGGCGTCTCTGCGGGGGTTGGCCTTTGGTCGGTCCTGCCCTGTGGCCGGGTTCCTCTGTGGTTCCCTGTTGCTGCCCTAGTTTCGGTTCAGCTGGGGGCTTCCCCTGCTGTGTTGGGGTTGTCCCTCTGCTTTGTTCCTTCCTGTTCCTTTGGCTCGTCCGCCCTGTGCGGGTTGTTCTTTTCTGCCCTTGTCCTCTGGGCTGGTTTGGCCTGTTGGTCCCTGGTTGTTTGGCGGCCTGGGTCACGGGGCTTTGCCCTTGGGGGTTTCTCGATGTTTTTTGCCCTTTCCTGGCTCCGTTCTCTGTTGTGGCGCGTGCGCTTCTCCTGGGCTTCGTTTGGTCGTGGAGGGGGGCCTGGGTTTTGGCTCCTCTGCCTGCTCCCTTGGGTGCTTGGCTCTGCTTCTGTGCCTCCCTTCTGCGTGGCGGTCCCCTTCTGGCCTTTGGGGACTTGGTTCGGGCATGTGGGGTGCTGTTTTTTGGTCTGGTGCCCTTGTTGTTGGTGGGGTTCCGGAAGGCCGGGTTCTCTGCTTTGGTATTCTCCATATTTTAAGGAATGGGACGAGGTCAGGAGGGACCTGGGGGTTATGTCCTATTACTTACCGGTAATCTTCATTACTCCTGGTCCCGTTGACCTCGTCCTATTCCTTAGTTCCCTCCCTCCCTCCCTTGCGGCCGGCCTTCCTGTTGTTGGCTTGGTATTTCCAGGCTGCATGCTGGGATGGTACTGCTTATGTACTCCCAGTGGGAGGGAGCAGGCAGGGTATCCCAGCATGCTCCTTTTCTTTTTTTCTGTCATGGAGATGGTTATCTCCATATTTTAAGGAATGGGACGAGGTCAACGGGACCAGGAGTAATGAAGATTACCGGTAAGTAATAGGACATTCTAAATCCACATCCACTTACATTGATATAGTTCAAGTTGATATTGTGGAGTTTATACATGTGCATCTTGATCACAATTATGTTGAGACTCCTCTTCATCTATAATTTATCCTGACAATAAAAATACAACCTCATGCCTCGCCTTTGAAGTTTAAGACACCTATGGAATAGGAAAAGGGTTCTTACCATCTTCCTCAGAAGGACATCTGGTGAGGTGTGAAGATTATTGGAGAGTTTTTTCTAAAAAAATATTTTAGAGGGTGTAAGTAATGGAAACGTACTGAAAGACTTGAAATGTGACACACAATGTTCCTCACAATCATATCTGTCACAACATTAATCATCTATTTTGCATCAGATGTTAAGCCAAGTTTTCTATATTCATACCTATCTGCACAGTATGATTAGCTAAATAGGTTTTTAAGAGACTTCACTCCACAAATCCATGTCTGTTGAACATGAGAGTTATCAACTCATAGCAACCAGCAATGTATTCTCATTGAAGACTATCACAAAGGTATTAAAATTCATGCTTCATATTCCTCTGGTGTTTCTAATTCTTGTGTTATCATTGCAATCTGTCAACTAATGGAAAGTTGACAGCCTTCACAGTCAAAGGTGGGTGAAACATTCAAGATCCAGGTCAAGGGCCTTATAAACACTTGAGTCCAAAATAAGTGAAGGTATCATGTGGCTTCAGATTTCCACTGATTATCTCATCTCTTGCCCCAGGCCAATTCCCTAACCCCTCCTGCAGCAGGAGTGCAGTCCAGCACTAGCCCGGCCAGCTAGGCAGATAGTGAACACTTGTGGAATTGGTGTGAACATAAGATAAGAAGGGCATTTTGTCCTCTTCAAGCACTTTCACAGCATTCTATATGGTGATGGTGAACAGTTGAAACTCTGCCCTCATCCCAAGGAGGTAATGATGAATGTATAAAAGGCTGCGCTGGGAGATACATTTGTTTAATATTACATGTATTTGATTTCACTGAATTGTTGAGAAGCCTGAGCTTCTCCTAAGATCGGACTCTCTGTAATGAGGGGCAGATGGCCATATTAACTCCAAAACAGAGTGCCCTGCTTTTTTATTTGGATGCAAAGATTAAGAAAGAAAGAACTATCCATGTGGTGGCTGCATTGTAGGAAAATTGTGACCAACCCTGACTTTCATGCATGACCAATTTGTGTGATACTAGGCAGTTACTTTATTTTACTGTGCACTGTCTGTTTTTCCTTCATTAAAACCTTTGTGAGCAGATTGATATACATGAGTTCAGAGTGTGTGCTGTATGAAAACCTCTCTTGTCTTTGGTTTAACAGACTACAATGTAGCTCCATCTATACAACAATATAGAACACGCAGAGTGGGCACGACTACTGACTTGTCTTTTGGTTCCCCCAAGGTTATGTCGGCAGAGATGTGTGAGGTACGAATATTTGTAAGTTATTGTTTGTAAACTATCAATAAATGCACCTCAATGCAGTGATATATTCTAGAATAATATTACAATAATGATATGAAGGACTTATGAATAGCCTTATGATATGTTTGTGTAATTTTTACTGCCTGATTTACATGCCGAATATTTAGTTGGATCGGCTGGTGCTCAGCTTAGAGCCAAGCAGCAACCTTTGCTTTTCTCTAGCTAGGCTCTCCAGATTAATTGGCTAGCTTGCCCAAATATTTTATAAAATAGAATATTAAATGAGATCAGCCCACAACATAGCACGTTAATTCATGAAATTGTCTTATAAATGGCAAATTATCCATAGAGAAGTGCTTCTTGTTAAATACAATATTTGTAAAGTGTTTCCATAGCAAGAATTATTCAAAGGACACATTATTTAGGCTTAATTTGAAGTTATTTTCATAGAAATATAAAAATGACTTACCACAATGGTAACTGTGTCATCCATAGTACATTTCATGAGAACCTCTCTATTCTTGGAGGTGCTTTGCTGAAAGAGAACATAAAAAAAAATAATGCACAGGTATGGATTTACAGGACAGTTGTAAGCATGGGCGTAAAATCCGTTCCGCCCGCGGATTTTGCGGATTTTCGGCAAATTTGCAATCCGCGAACTCTCGCGAACTTGCCGAAAATTCGTAAAATCCGTGCGAAGCGGATTTTTTGCTTGGTCGCACTTGCCAACTAGAATACTATACAATTTCGCGGGAGTAAACACTTGCGAACACGTAGATGCGGCGGGCCGCGACAATCTCGCAATTGCGAGATTGCAAAATTTGCAATTTCGCACAAGAAATCCACCAGCAGGCAGCATAAACCTTGAAAATTATGATTTTTATCAGAATAACTCCTCAGGTTGACATTTGCCTACACTTTTTCTTTGCAAGGAGTCCATTTTGGGGGGGGTGGGAGGAAGGAAGTGCCCCACAGTCTCCAACTTCCTGTTCCTGTCCAGCAGGCTCCGCCCAGTGCTTTCTTCATGTGCTGGTCACTTTGATTTGGATCTTGACCTGGAGGGATTACTTTTTGTGGATGCTGCTGGATATTTGGATTTTTGCAAAACTAAAAGCACTCAGCAGGTGCAAAAGTTCAATCTTATCATTAGTAACCATTCCCTGTAGTGCTTCCTGAGGGGCCCCTTCAGAGTTCATTTGCCTACTTGCAACTATTCTATGACCCTGCTCTGACCCTCACAGCAGGCTCAGAGAATAGCTACAAGTATACAACAAAGGGCCTGTTAAAAAATTACACTGCAACAGAAAGCAATTACAGACAAAACTGAAAGCACTCAGCAGGTGCAAAAGTTCAATCTTATCATTAGTAACCATTCCCTGTAGTGCTTCTTGAGGGGCCCCTTCAGAGTTCAGTTGCCTACTTGCAACTATTCTATGACCCTGCTCTGACCCTCACAGCAGGCTCAGAGAATAGCTACAAGTAGGCCACAAAGGTCCTGTGAAAAAAAATTGCACTGCAACAGAAAGCAAATTACAGATAAGGAAGCAGGTGCCAGCCAGACTGGAAGTTTAAATTCAGTGACACATTAATCAACCCCAAATTAATTCATGTCAGTTGAAGCAGGGCAGGTGTGCTTGCTTTTTTTCACCCCCATAATCTACAGTGATAAACCAACCAGAGGGTGGCAGTGATGTACCAGAGGGTGGCATGGGTGTACCAGAGGGTGGCAGTGGTGAAACAGAGGGTGCTGTGAACCTGTGATGATGAACCAGACCTAGAAACAACATAGTCGCGGCCGTTGCGAGCCGAAAAGTAAGTTCGCAATTGCAAAATGGTACACAACCCTCGCGAACTGGCAGAAACCCTTGCGAACACAAAAAAAAAAAATCCGCAAATTTGCGAGAGTTCGCGGATTTAGCGGATTGCGAATCCGTAAATACGCAAGTTCGCGGATTGCCAATTCGCAAAATCCGCCCATGCTTAGACAGTTGGCTTTTTGCTGAATTCGTTTTTGAGGTCCTTAGGGCCCTGTTCACTTTACTACTGATAAGCAGTGCTGAAGTGCGTATGCAAGTTTCTTGTTGAATGTATACCATATACGCAGGGCCTGTTAATTATTGCTACTATTGGGCCTACAGCGCATATTGTGCCACCCACTTAAGTAGCCCTTTAAAGCATGTCCCAGGGCTGCCTTTGTGGCATGACAGCAGTGTTAAACCGCAATGTTGACTTGGCATTGAAAGCCTCTTGCCAAGCCTTAAACTTTTCTCTTTTTACATATAAGTAAACCCTAAGGTAGGCCCTAGGAACCCTGTAGGGCAGTGTGCTTTGCAATTAAAAGGTTGGACACATACTTATACGTTTTGCTTATCCTGGTATTGATAAACTCATAAATTACTTTTTCACTACTGCGAGGCGTACCCCTCCCTTTGGATAACATTGGGGGATTCCGTATTGATTTTAATGAGCTGTAATTTCCAGGGGTTGTGACTTGGCTATGAAACGGAATGGCTGCGTGAAAATGCAGTTCCGCCGGCCGTGCATGAATATCCGTAATTAATCCGTCTTGAACACGGTGCATATCGCACTTCTCTATTGAAACTTACTGAGGGAGAGCTCCGACTCTGATATATCCTTTTATTGGAGCTGAGGAGTGCGGTACTACGTACAACCGGCTGCTGTCCTGCTGGACCCGGTGTGCTGCCTGCGAAGCTGGGGGCTGGATTAGCGGGCTGCCTGGGGATTGGCGACGCTGCTGCCCGTGGACTGGCGGTGAGACGTGCGATGTGCCTGATGCTGACCATGAGGGGCGACTAAAACATAGTGCCGTGGGTGGACTGGCGGTGGTCAGGGCTGAACGGCGCTTACGGCGGTGATGAACTGCGGGGGGCGGCCGTGAAGACCAGAGGCTGATCCGAGGCTCTGAGAAGAGGAGGTGGCAGGTGACCGGAACGAACGCCCGACTGACAAAGCCTGCGAGAGTGAAGGCGAGAAGTCCGGTAGCTCCTGTGAGGATAGCGCAAGTACACGCTTCATATATAAAGGTGGCAGACCACAGAGGGCCGCTTGTCATAAACGTGCAGAAAGATGGCGGCTGCCATTTTGAATGTATGCTGCCGCCTGGAGCCGGAGACCTGTACACTGAGGCTGCTCTGTGGGCAACTACACGGAAATCTATTATATAAACTAAAGAACTCCTATAGTTATCAGCTCTGAAGATCAGAGGCAATCCCTGGGTCTACTACACCGCGCAGAGTTGGAGTCTGGATGACCACTTGAAATATTGGAGTCAAGCGGCAATTTGTTCCCGGGGTAAGGCGCGTCTGCCAAATATACTGGTACACTGCCCTCCACTTGAACGGATGTGTGCCCCGGGAAGCGCGTAATTGTTCCCAAAGGCCGTTGCAAACGCGGAAAACACTGTGGAACTGTGCTGAGTAGATGCAATTTGCTCTACCTGGGCAGGCGCGTTGCTGCATTAAACTGCGCCAGACACTGGAGGCGAGGGCCTCGGGTACCACATGGAGGCCATTTTGCAGAGAGGGTAGCACGAACTTCCAGTGTGGGCTTGCTGGTCCCTCTATGTAGAACGCAGCACCGGATCACAGGCATAGGGAGTGTCTGCTACAACTTTAAATTGGCAAGATCGCGACTCACCTTCAAGCACTCTTAACCTGGGACGCAGTATCTTATCAGCTGTGGCGTTTGCGCAGTGGAAGTGATTTGGACGGAGCACCGAAGGCTGGCATGCAGCTAAGCGTTTGAGACCCTATATACAATCACTGCTCGGGTATTACGGCTAGTGGTACATTGGCAGACGCTATATGGATGAGCGATGCCTGGGGGGTTCCAGATCCCATGGTAAAATACTCCTGAGGGCGCATAAACGAATACAAGAGTAAGAAATACAGGGGGCTGGCAGAACTGGTGAACAGACATAATATCGAGTTTTTAATTTCGACTAGACATAATATCGAGTTTTTAATATCGACTAGACATAATATCGACTAGACATAATATAGACTACAAAAATATCGACTAGAGTAGCCAAAATATCGAAGTCAAAAATATAGAATGACATAATATCGACTAGATAGAATATAGACAACAAAAATATCGAAAATAAGGTAAGTTAATATTTTTTAATTTTTGTGTAATATAATTCTGTAGCGGGTTGTGCGTTTATAGGGGAATAGGGTGGGAAGTAATTTAATTATAATTAATTTACTATGTTATTTAATGTATTGGTATTTATTTTTAATTATTTGTTAATTAAAAATTAATTGGTAAATAATTAAAATATAATTGGCAATTAATTTTAATTGATCAATTGATAAATATGTTATTTTAGTAATTTATTTCCTGTAGCGGGTTGTGGGTTTATAGGGGAATAGGGTGGGAAGTAATTTAATTATAATTAATTTACTATGTTATTTAATTTATTGGTATTTATTTTTAATTAATTGTTAATTAAAAATTAATTGGTAAATAATTAAAATATAATTGGCAATTAATTTTAATTGATTAATTGATAAATATGTTATGTTAGTAATTTATTTTCTGTAGCGGGTTGTGGGTTTATAGGGGAATAGGGTGGGAAGTAATTTAATTATAATTAATTTACCATGTTATTTAATTTATTGGTATTTATTTTTAATTAATTGTTAATTAAAAATTAATTGGTAAATAATTAAAATATAATTGGCAATTAATTTTAATTGATTAATTGATAAATATGTTATTTTAGTAATTTATTTTCTGTAACGGGTTGTGGGTTTATAGGGGAATAGGGTGGGAAGTAATTTAATTATAATTAATTTAATATGTTATTTCATTTATTGGTATTTATTTTTAATTAATTGTTAATTAAATATTAATTGGTAATTAATTTAAATATAATTGGTAATTAATTGTAATTGGTATTAATATTTATTTTAATTATATTTATCTATGAAGTATTAACTTTCCCTCCTGTTGCACTCACTGGAGTGGGAATAGTAATTTTAACCCCCACGCTATCCAACACTTTCCCTACTGTTGCACCCACTGGAGTGGGTATGCAACGTTTACAACGCAACTTTTACTATGCACTACCATTACAACGAAACTTTTACAACGTATACATTTACAAAGCATGTTTTTACAACGCAGATACCTTTACAACGCATACCATTACAACGTAAGTATTGGTAAGTATATAATTATTTTTAAAATGTTATATGTTTGAGTTTTTGGGTAAAGGGGTATTTTTAGGGTTCAGGGTCAGTTTTCAGTTTTTGGGTAAAGGGGTATTTTTAGGGTTCAGGGTCAGTTTTCAGTTTCTGGGGTAAAGGGGTATTTTTAGGGTTCAGGGTCAGTTTTCAGTTTTTGGGTAAAGGGGTATTTTTAGGGTTCAGGGTCAGTTTTTAGTTTTTGGGTAAAGGGGTATTTCTAGGGTACATGGTCAGTGTTCAGTTTTTGGGGTAAAGGGGTATTTTTAGGGTTCAGGGTCAGTTTTCAGTTTTTGGGGTAAAGGGGTATTTTTAGGGTTCAGGGTCAGTTTTCAGTTTTTTGGTAAAGGGGTATTTTTAGGGTTCTGGGTCAGTTTTCAGTTTTTGGGTAAAGGGGTATTTTTAGGGTTCAGGGTCAGTTTTCAGTTTTTTGGGGTAAAGGGGTATTTTTAGGGTTCAGGGTCAGTTTTCAGTTTTTGGGTAAAGGGGTATTTTTAGGGTTCAGGGTCAGTTTTCAGTTTTTGGGTAAAGGGGTATTTTTAGGGTTCAGGGTAAATTTTCAGTTTTTGGGTAAAGGGGTATTTTTAGGGTTCAGGGTCAGTTTTCAGTTTTTGGGTAAAGGGGTATTTTTAAGGTTCAGGGTCAGTTTTGGGTTTTTGGGGTACAGGGGTACTTTGTAAAAATAAAGTAAAATTACATTTAAATTAAATTAATTAAATAACATTAAATACAATTAAATTATATTATAATGTTTTTAATTAATTTATATTCAAAAAATTATTATATACTTACCAATACTTAATTATATAAATTATTTATTAAAATTACATTTTTTTAATAATTATTTCTAAGTTTATATTAAATATATTTATTACTATATTAGTTTTAACTCAATTTTAAGACATTTAAAAAAATCGATATTTTGACAGTCTATAGTCAAAAATATGTTTATTGTGACCGTAGTCTTTAAACAATGCAATTAGAATAGCACAGAATGGAGTATGACTTATTATTTTTAAAACTTTGTCCATATGCGAGGTTTATACACACCATTATCAAAAATACAACCAAATCAGTAAAATTTACAGTTATCTTAAAACTTAATTTATCTAAAATACCTAATCCTATTCTTATTACTCCATACAAATACAATCTGCTAAAATCTCATACAGTACTACATGTTATTCTGTATCTCTCAGTGCCATCAACGACATCTTTAAAAATTTCCCGAGGGCAATTGCAATATCAATGTAAGGGATTTCTGTTAAGAGCCTTGCTGCCTGTGCTCTTGTTTTTACCTCATATTTTATGAAGACAGGACGCAACCAAAGTTTCCTAAGATCTAGGAGTGTAAAACAGTCTAACAAGATATGCAGCGGGTCTCCCTTTGTCCTTAAGTAACACTTGCAGTGACCTTCCTTATCTAACATTTTTGCATTCAGGTCTCTGTTTATTACCCATGGGTTGATCCCGATTCTGATTCTGAGGATCTCTTGTCTGTATCCACAATTGGGTAATCTGTCGAGGTAGGGGAACCAATTCTCAAGGGACCATGCATTTAGCATATGTACCACTGATTTTTTCTTTCTTAGATAGCCTCTATCAAGCAATTTCGAGACTTCTTTCCCTCTTTGCTTCAATTCACCTTTGGTACTGGTGATTTGCAATGAGCTCTGATCCCAGTCGAGCTCAAGAGTGTTACAGATTCCCTTCACTTTATCCCTACTGGACTTCGCCCATTTTAGCTCGCTTTTCTGGATTTCTTTGCGACACCAGTAAGCCACTTTTTTTGTATCAGGGTCTTCTAATCTCTTCCAGAATCTGATCACAGCCATCTGGGTTAATATTGCCCAGGACTTTGTATCTATTTCTGTTCTGATGGCTTGAATCATAGCAGATTTAGGAAGTGATAGGAGCCTTTTTATGCAATTTCCCTCTATGACGTCCCAGGATCCCCTACCGCTCAAATAGAGGATCTCTGCGCCATAGAGAACTTGGGGGGGGATCATTGCCTCAAAAGCTCTGAGCATTGGCCGGTGTGACATCTCACCATATTCCCTATTGAACCTTTTAAGTCCGCATATGGAGGAGAGAGCCTTTGCTTTTTGCGTTTCTAGGTGGGTGCTCCAATTTAGTGCCCTATCAAACCAGATACCCAAGTAACGGTACTCATTTACTGTCTCTAATTTAAGGTCCCCTATGTACCAGCTAAATCTGCTAGGTTTTTTCCCGAAACATAGGGTTTTTGTTTTATCCAAGTTGATGGTCAAAAATTTTCCAGCACAGTAGGTATTAAAAGCATTAAGCTTCCTTTGGAGGCCTCTCTCGGTCTGATCTACTATCACCAGATCATCCGCATATAATAGGCATGGGATTTTATTCCCATCCATTTTTGGGCTGGCGCTGCCCTCCACCTCTAAATAGGCCGGGAGATCTGACAAGTAAACAGAAAAAAGCTGGGGGGCCAGCACACAGCCCTGTCTTAGCCCGTTGGCTATGGGTATTTTGGGAGTTAGGGAGCCCCTCGTATCTTTAATTACTTGCCCCCAGTTTTCCCTGTGTAGTTCTTTTATTATGGTCAAGAGCTCTGTCGGGATATTTAGTCTCTTTAGTGTCTCCCATAGGCAGGCCCGATCTACAGAATCAAAGGCTGCTTTGAAATCAACGAAACAACAGCATAGTTTGCCGTTCTGTTCCGTTGACTTCCTCGCCAACGCCCATAGTGCAAACCCGTGGTCTATTGTCGAGTGGCCTGCTCTGAATCCACCCTGTTCTATGGGGATTATTTGGCCCTCTTCTACCCATGTATTCAGTTGTTTTAAAACGATTTTTGAGAACACTTTCTCTCCAATATCTAGGAGGTTAATCAGCCGATAGTTTCTTGGCTCCTCTTTGCTCCCTTTCTTATGTATCGGCCTGATTATAGCCCCCTTCCAAGTTGGAGGCATTGCGCCATCTTTTAGCACTACCTGAAACATATTGGCCAGGAGACTTGCCCACCATGTTACCTCGGTCTTCAGGATTATTGCAGGCAGATTGTCTGGGCCTGCTGCCCGGGTTAACTTGAGTTCTTTTAATGCGAGCTCTACTTGTTCTTCGTTAAATTTGGCAAGAAACTCTTCAGAGATATCTTGCCATGATTTAATCTCCGTCTCCTGACTGGGAGTCCTTGCCCCGTACAGTTCCCTTATATATGTATCCCATGCTGCCTCACTCACCACACAGTTTAATTCGCCCTCTGAGGTGCCAGATGCTGTCTTTACTAGTTGCCAGAATTTCCTTAGATTTTTGTTCTCTATGGCTTCTAGAAGTTCTAACCAGCATTTTTCTTTATGTAACCTTTTAGTCGCGCATACCATTTGTTTGAATTCTTTTTTCTGTTTTACCAGGCGATCCTGTCTCTCTTGTGAGAAGGTCTTTTTTTGTTTCCTCTGTATTGCTCTTATGTCCCTTTTCTTGTTTTGACATTCTGCTGAGAAGCCTTTACCATCGTTTCTTTGTTTTACCCTATTGGGAACTTCTCTTTTTAGGTTTAACTTGAGGCATTGAACCAGTTCTTCTAATTTTAAAATGAACCATTCCAGATTTTTATTTTCAAAATTGGCGGGTGCCATTTTTATTTGCATGGCCTTCACTTTTTCCAGATATTCCTCAGTTAGACGTGTCGTCACACGTTTGGGGTACTCAACCGCTTGGTTTATCACTGTTTCTCTCTGTAATTTCCTACCCCCCGTTATTACTATATGGAGGAGTTTGTGATCACTCATCACATTTTGAATTAACTTAAAGGAACTTATCTGGTAAAACTTCCAGGCCTGCAGGAATATATAGTCAATTGGACAGTTCTGCTGCCCTTGAGTAAATGTTTTTCCTGCTGGTATATCTGATTCTATTCTTCCATTAACACAGTGAAAACCCCTGCCTCCTAAGATATGTATTAAATCCTGGTCTTGTTTCGAGGTTTCCCCTACAGGAAACCTTGCCGGGTTTATACCGAATGCCTCTAGCTGTTCCATATTGTAGAGATCTGCTTTTCTTGGGTTTAGTTTATGGTTAAAGTCCCCCAGTATCACTATTGTATCTGCGGAGTATTTTTCTAAAATACTATCAACATCATCCTTAAAAAACCTCCTTTCCCTTTCATACTCCTCCCCATTTTCCCACTGCATATATACATTCAATAAAATCATCATTTTATAATTTAGATCCGCCGTCAAGAGTTCGATTCTGCTTGATTGTACCCATTTACATTTTGTGTTCAACGGTTTTATTTCCCTCATTACTCTTGTTGATACCAAGGTCATGAGGCCCCCAGAGGGCCTCCCACGATTTTTCTTTAAGGCCGGCTGATGTATCTGGGCATAACCGTCAAAGGTTGGGGTATCGTCGCATAACCAGGTCTCTTGCAAGCAGGCAATGTCTACTTTGTTTATAAATTCCTTTATGCCTTCCCATTTTTGTTCATTTCCTAGGCCGTTTACGTTCCAAGACAAGAGACCTAAGTCATGCGGACCCCCTTCATCCTATTCGACGTCACTCAGCTCTCCTTCCTCATCTGTAGCCACTGTATTCCTTTCGATACTTTCTTCCGCGTGGGTGCTGTTCGACAACCAGTTCCCCCATGAGGAATCATTACCTGTGTTTTCAATTATAATGTTCAGAGAGTTTCGGTCACTTTTTGTTTCTTTGTTTAGGAATACTTGTCTCTTCTGGAGCCCGGCATGTTGTTTTAAGAAATTATTATCTTTCACCGGTTTTATATCTCTCTCTGGGATAATTTTTAATCCTTGATGCGTTATTTCCTTTGTGGCATTCAGGATTGCCCTTTTTACCAAGGCTGAGTATAATGAGATTTTTGTTATTTCCTTTCCTTGCTTGTTTTCTACAAAGCCAACTTGCTGCAGGTCTTTAGTGCCGATCCCCCTCAGACTAGCGCATTTTGAAAATACCGACAGGACCTGTGCCCTATTCGGGGGGTTAATGTTTCTTCCAGGCTTTCCTTTCCTCCCTGCTGGTAACTGGTCCAGGAATACCCATTTGTTATCATCTCTCTCGTATGGGTTCATGTTTGATTCATTCTGCTGATGGCTGGTGAGTGTTCTTCCTTCTCTCCGGTTTTTGGTTCTTATATTGGATTCTTCGTGTATCTGTGGTCTTATACACCTTTGTTCAGTGGCCGGATCATCCAATAGCCTTACGCTTTGACTCTTCTTACGGGTGGAGGGGAGAGTCTCGGTTGCCTCCCTATGTGATTGTTTTTTCTTTGGTACTCTCACCGATTTAGGGGGCATTGGAGTTTTTGCCGCCACCTGTGCCGGTCTTTGTGTTATAAATATTGGGGCTAAGGCATTTAATCCTAGAGCCACCCTCCCTTTCCTTGGTTCCTTCTCTTTTCTTGTTCCGGCATGGTTCGTTTTCCTGGTTTTTTCCTTCCTGTTCCTAGTCCCAAGAGAGACATACCCTCCTCGCCTTTTTATCAGCATGGGTCTTCTTGATATATACACATTATTCACGGGTTCTAATACCTCCTTTTCTGCTTGTTCTGCAGATTTGGGCATCCTTTCGAGTAAAACCAAGCTTTCGTCTTCCGATACTGTCCTGTCACTTTCCTTGTTTAGTCGGACTGTATCTGTTGGCATTGCCCTACTTGGCAGTTGGCACTTTATTTCTCCAAGTTCTTCTTCTATTTTCTTTAAGTGTTGTTTCTGTGCCTTCATTACTCCGTTGTTTGAAAGGGTTACTTCCAAGATTCCTTGGAGCGCTCTCTGCATTAACAAGATTAACTCCATCAGGGAGGATGTTGGAGTTTCCGCGAGCATTGAATCCTGTGAGATATTTCTGCTTGGGTTTGCTGGGTAGCTTGTCCTTAAGCACTCTTGTCGTTTTGGGGATTTTTGTCGTTGTTTCTGTTGTAGAAATTGGTCCGGTGCTCCTCCCCAGATAGTACTCTGGATCTGGTCGTCGTTTCCCCTGTGTCCGTCAGTCCCTACTGACATCATAGAGAACATTTTCGGTGAGGATGAAAGGCGAGGGGCCGAGATTTGGTGATTTTGGCTCTGTAGTGTCAGGTTTAAGGATCTATGGCTCACACCCCCTTCCTCGTTTTCAGGGTTGGCTCCTTCCTGGGGATCTCCTTGGTTGGACCGACTCTGGTTTTCATCTGGCAAGCCTAATTTTTCCCCGATTTCTCCGCCAATTTCCACAATTTCTTCATCTAAGACAGACGCTATTGCTGGGTTTAAAGTTCTATAGTGTTTGCCTACGAATTCCTTTATAGATTTTAGCGCTGCTATGTTCTCTTTCTGTTTGATGGTCGTTTGAATACCACCTTTTTTTCCCTTCTGGGCCGTCTTCGTCGCTCTTTTAACTTTCTTTTTCTTTCGTGCCCCTTTATTGTTTTCCATAGAAGAAGCAAGGCTTTCCAGGCTTTCATTGAGGGATTTTGAGCCTTCTAATGATTTACTCCTTCCATGTTCATCCGGTAATTTTTGGCCTCTTTTGGGTGCCATTTCTAAGCAGCTGCTGCTATACTAAGGTAATGTGCTTAAGATTTTATTTTAACTTTTACTTTTAGTAAAGAAAAATATAAAGAATTATTCACTTACCTCTGTTCTGCCTTGGTTGCCTTCCGCCTACTGCCTTATTGCCTTGCCCCGCTTATATTTCTACCAAGAGTAATTCTCTAAAGGTATTTTCTGGAGTTGTTTATACTTTCTTTTACTGTCCGGAGCACGTATTCCACTCCCTTTCTTGCCTGCTTCCGGCTCCAAAGCTTCGCTGTGTGCAGACTTATGGACTGCCTTTAGGATATGGCAGGTTCAGGTTCAGCTTATTCTACTTGTTCAGCTTGTGGGGTTTGTTCTGGGTTTGTTCTGCTTTTTAACCGGGGGGGGCTGTTTGGATGCACACAGTCCGCTTGGATTCTTACTGTGTTTGCTTACTGAAGGGCAGCTCGCACACGCCGAGTCTCCCTGCACGCAGCGGCTCCCGCGCGGCTCCTGCTCCCGCTCCCCACGTCACATACCGCTCCTCTCCGCCGGCCTCACAACCATCCGCGGCTGGGGAGGAGGTCTGTTGCCCGTTATCCTGCTGCGGCGGGTGTCCGTTAACACGGGCTGGACTGTGGCTCCCGCGCCGGTTTCCCACGCTCCTTACTCCGCACCGCTACACCGTGCTCCGGTGCTACAGCGGTCAGCGGTCAGCGATCCGTCACCTCTGTGCTCTCTGCGTTTGGTCTGGAGGGGCGTGGTCAGGCAAGGCACGGCGCAACTGGTCAGAACAGAGAGACAGCTCCCTGTCTCTCGGTTGAACACCTCACCTCTGTCAGTTTTCAGTTTTTGGGTAAAGGGGTATTTTTAGGGTTCAGGGTAAATTTTCAGTTTTTGGGTAAAGGGGTATTTTTAGGGTTCAGGGTCAGTTTTCAGTTTTTGGGTAAAGGGGTATTTTTAAGGTTCAGGGTCAGTTTTGGGTTTTTGGGGTACAGGGGTACTTTGTAAAAATAAAGTAAAATTACATTTAAATTAAATTAATTAAATAACATTAAATACAATTAAATTATATTATAATGTTTTTAATTAATTTATATTCAAAAAATTATTATATACTTACCAATACTTAATTATATAAATTATTTATTAAAATTACATTTTTTTAATAATTATTTCTAAGTTTATATTAAATATATTTATTACTATATTAGTTTTAACTCAATTTTAAGACATTTAAAAAAATCGATATTTTGACAGTCTATATTTTTGTAAGTCGATATTTTGTAGTCGATATTTTGGTACTTACCTGTTTGAAGATAGGGAGTCGATATTTTGTCTCTCGATATTTTTGCCTCGATATTTTTGTATCTCGATATTTGTGACGTCGATATTAAGTCAGTGATCCGGCAGAACTGACTGTACAGGTGGAAAATCTGATGGGCTCCGATGGATTACCGGCTGCATTTTATAAAGAGTATGTAAACATAGTTGCTCCCCGGCTCCATTAGGTATACTTGGAAGCTATAGAAACAGGCATACTACTGCCTACACTTCGAGAGGCCACAATTATTACTCTATTAAAGCCTGATAAGGTCCCAGCTAGTCCAGATTCGTACCGCCCACTCTCGCTAATTAATTTAGATGCGAAGATATACGCGAAATTACTGGCGGACAGACTGAAACCCATGCTTCCCCAAATTGCATTATCGGATCAATCTGGTAGTGTTCCGGGACGATCCACGTTGCATAATATTAGAGTCCTGTTTGGATTAATACATTATCTTGACCCAAAAGTACAGGCAGTGGCTGCCCTATTGGACGCCACCAAGGCATTCGACTCTCTAGAGTGGAAGTTCTTATTTGCCTTATTTGAACGTATGGGCTTCAGCACCTTATTTATACAGCACATTAAACTTTTATATACTGCGTCTACGGCACGGGTGAGGGTAAATGGACAGATATCGGAACCAATTAAGATCACGAGAGGTACGAGGCAGGGATGCCCTTTATAGCCGCTGCAGTTTGCAATCGCTATTGAGCCCTTGGTTGCTCAACTCCGTCAGCACCACACTCACCGCAGTATTGGCTTCACCTCTAGAGGCTTGCTCGTCTCCATGTACGCGGATGATATAACCATATATCTGGTGAACCCAGACTCCAACTTTGATCCAGTTATGAGAGAGTTTATACGGTATGGCGACCTAACGGTCATACAGATTAACTGGGCAAAATCAGTTATGCTGCCGTTGACCGTCAACACGAGACAATGTGATACTGAGTTTCCGATTGTCTGGATAGGTGGTGACGTTAAATATCTTGGTATTTGGTTCAGCAGATCTATACAGGACATATGGCTGGCCAACTATGGTAAAGTCATGGACTGGATGGAAACTAAGATACAGAGATGGAAAACATTACTGCTCTCTCTGATGGGACGCATAGCCATAACCAAAATGGTGATATTACCTAAACTATTGCATTTATTTGTAAATATACCCATGCCCTTACATAGTCACTTTTTTAGGCGACTAAGATCTGGGGTTTTGGAACTAATATAGGCAGGACGACAGCCTAGGGTAACGTGGAAATTGTTGATGCTTCCCTTTAGTCAGGGTGGGCTTGCGGCTCCCGACTTTGAATTATATGCGTATAGCACGCAAGCACAATATTTGCACTATTGGCATCATCCAATTCCTTTCCAACCACATGTGGCCATTGAGATAGATATTGCTGCGCCCACTCCACTCAATGCCACTGTTTATCACCCGTACAAACGTTCACCATTGGACATTAACACAGTCGAATCTACGAGATGGGCATAGACAAAAATAGCTAGACGGGCTGGAATCGCAGAACTATATACACCATCGATGCCACTGGGTGGGAATACACTGTTGGGACCGCTGACTGACAGGGCAGTGACGGAACGGGCAAATAAAAGAGGGCTGAGGGTGGCTGGCGATCTTTATCCAAATGACGAATTTTATCATTGCAAACAATGTGTGAACCAAATAAGCCCTCAGCATCAGACATGTTACTGTATTACCAGCTGAGAGCATCTTGCAAAGCAAGATATCCACAGTTCCCCGCAACTCTAGATACCCTACGAGCATTGGAAAATATATTGTCTAACAACTTCCCCCGTAAATTGGTCACACGTATATATAGTACAACACAGGACACCTCGCCAATAATCACAAGTGAGTCCAAAACTGAGTGGGAGAAGGAAGCGGGCATAATAATCACTGATAAGCAATGGACGTTTTGCTGCTCGCAGTTGGAAAACTATTCACCTAATTATAGATTAAGGCTAATACATTTTAACTATTTGCATAGAACATATCGTACACCTAAGCAGCTATGTCGTATGGGCCTACAGTCTGAGGCTAAGTGTTGGAGGTATGGGGAGTTGGATGCAACATTCTTCCATTTAACTTGGGAGTGTAGTCAGATAGCGAGCTATTGGAAAGAAGTATTAATGCATATAGGAAGTATAATAGAGGTGCACTTGGAGATAGACCCGCTCATGTCACTGTTGGGCTTTGTCATGGAGGTACCCAGAGGAGTGCGTAAACTAACTGGCCTATTGCTGTTACTGGCTAAACGTCAGATAGCGATACATTGGAAGAGACGGGCTCCGCCCGATGTGAAGGGGTGGATACAATCGGCTATTTATTGTAAGGATCAGTTGACGAATTACTGGGACCTTTTGCCCAGCAGGTCGAGACCAGCTGATATGTGGAAACCATTTGTAGCTTGGCTTGAACGAGATGGCTCTGGGTTGTGTGCAGACTGAATAGACAAGAGGGAATAGGTGAGCGTGGGTGTGATTGCATGTTGAGCACTGTATGCCTGGGGTTGGTATTCCCGCAGTTGAATGATGGGTAAAATGATAAGAGGTGGATGTTGAGGTATGCATAGGTTATATTTCAGTCATGTAAGTTGATGTCCGGAGGTATTTTATTTACGTGGAGTGTATGTAAGGGCAGATTGCATTCAGGCGTTGTTCTGTTAGGACAGTTCAAAGACCTTATAGAGAAACTGTTGTTATGTATTTGGCTATGTATCACACATAACACTGTTCGAAAGGTGGTAAATCCTTAATCGCCGCCGGTCCCTATGGGTTGTCGGCTAAATGGCTGTGTTACTATGGTTAAAAGTTTGTACATCGAAAGCTGCCGGCCTCAGGGTTGTAGGCAAATGGCCGTGTGATTTGTGTGATACGCAATAAAGGTCTGTTAAAATAAATAAATAAATAAATGAGCTGTAATTTCCAATTGGGAGCTGTAGCTATGTCATATTTGGTGTCTTTGGAATTGTGGTGATGAGCCGTATTTAATGGTAAAGTCGTGTTTTTGATTACAATTATAAAAATTACACCTTTAGAAACTTTGCATTTTTCTTTCCTTAGACCTTTTGTGCCTATAGCCTCACCTGGGTAACACGACTGGGTGTAATTGACAGAAATACTTTGTGAATTTTTCCAAGACAGTCACACAATAGAGGGATGGGTCACCTGCTGGAGGGATAGGGGTTGGAGCTGAGCACAGTCCCACTTACAACTGAATAGCCTGTGCTCTGCCTTCGCACAAAGGGTCTAACAACCCTGCATTCTCGCTTCAGTCAGCTTGAAGCTAGGGTGGGGGAGGCAGGGAATTCCATGCACTTCAAACACATTGTCTAGGAGCTTCTTTCACCTTACTGAACAAGGTCACCAAGGTATAAAAGTAGGAAATTATAAACCAACTCTTGAGTACACTTCTGGATCCGTAGGCTCTCTGCCAGGAAGGATTGCTGTGCTACTATAAGGACTGACACTCTGCTGCTTTAAAGGAACAGCTGCCCTGCTGTGCTGACCTGCTGCCCTCTGGCCTGGGGAAGAAGACCTGTACCTTCAACTTCGTCTTGAATCCAGGACCCCCGAATGACTCCATGGACTAATCTGCTGGCCTCCTGATCTGAGCCTCAGGGACTTAAAAGGCTCCCCAAACAGTTTCTGGGCCAGCTGAAGTTAGTTCCTGACCCTCAAGTGGTGCCACTCAGGTCCTGGACTGTTGGTGTGGCTCAGCACTCTTAAAATCAAGCTTTTGGGCTCTGCATGACCACAAACTGGCCTGCTTGTACCGAGGTCACACTGTTCACACAGAAAATCAGAGTGAGCATCACCTGGCCTACTTTTCATGACATGCTGACAACCTCCTGCAAAGATCTCCATGCTACCTGCAACTCTCTACAACATGAACAGGAGTCATTGCTTAAAACTTGAGAGGTTAAAACTTTAGCTGGACTAATCTGAAACTGTATCCTATTCACACTCAATTGTGGTCTGCTTTGACCAGGTCCAGCACAACCAGAAAACCGCATTTGCACTTTATGCTTTTAGGTACAATTTATTCTGTAAAAATTCATAACTCTGGTTCATCTGTTTGTATTTTGGTCATTTTGGTCTTGTTCTATTTAATAATTTTGTTCTATTTTGGTAACCAGGTGTGGGATCTTTCTGTGTGGTGTTTTCACTTTTTTTCTGTTTGAAAGCTTGCACAAATACATTACACATCGAATCTAAGTTAATACTGACTTCTCTGTGCCAAGCAACCAGGGTTTTGAGCACAGGTTAATTTGAGGTTTGCTTGTGTGTCACCCTGACAAGGATTGTGGTTGCTGCTTGACCAGGGCTCACACACCTTTCAACCAACAATCCAATTTATAACATTGGTAATCAGCACTGAGGATAAGGACTTGTGTTTGTACAGCGCCATATTTGGTGTACACTACCATCCCATATCTGAGACCATTATGTTTTTTTAATTCTCCTTTTTATGTAATTTGTTCATTTTTCCAAATTGTAATGCTGCCCGCCCTAATAAATTTTGATCTTGTTTGTTGTTGTATTTGTGATACCTTACCAGAATAGGACTAATCCTGGATCCAAACTCCCTATCATTCTACAAAATGAGGTAGATGAATAATTTCTGCAAGGAGACGAGGTTGGTCATGCAGAAGTGGTCCAACAAGGCCTTCAGCCAACCCTGCATAACTTTAGGAAGCAAGCTGATTGAAGCCTAAACAGAGAACCAAGAGTGTGATGGCCTTAAGAAAGAGGCTGAGGAGGACTGCTTTGCAGCCCTAGGGCTAAAAAGAGCGAGAAGACATTTTTACTCCAGGCCCCTGAACCAGATCACCAATCGGGTGATGTCCTTGGGAGGGATAAGGAGGAGGAGGAAAATGACTTGGCAATGGCTCCAGAGGAGAGGGAGGGAGACAACATAGATGGAGTCTCCTTCTGGATCCAATGTAGGAAGGAGTGTCTCCTCTGACACCCTCCCTTCTGATGAGTTGAAGGACAGGCAGGCTGAAAGGGGCCTGAGGCTGCAGCTGCAGGTGACCCAACTTGCTGCAGAGAAGGAAAGAGGTGAGACTGATAAAGCCTTAGCAAAGTAGTGGAGGGCTGAGAATGAGAGGGCCTTAGCCAAGGACAAATTGCCCTTGGAGGCAGAACAGAAAAGGGCTGAGAGAGACTTTGAAGAGAGAAAAATCTTGTTGGCTCATGAACTGAGTCTTAAAGAGCTGTATTCAAAAGCCAAACAGCTGTGATTTCTCGATTCACCTTTACCCGGGTACCACTGGGAGCATATCCTAGTGACTTACAACGAGTGATAAGTGTCTTGACAATTGACTGTACCAGTTCAACAGTTACACTTTAATGGGGAAAGCACTGGCACTGTGGCCTGGTTAGCTGGTCCCAGTGCACTTCCAGATCCATGAAGATAGCATCTAAAGCAAAAAGTGGGCGGTGACCGTGATATAAAGGAACGTTCTAACAGGAAACATATACTTAGTGTAGGATGGACATCCTATGAGTCCTACAGAAGGGGGGCAGGGTGAGGTATCCCACCCAAGACCTCTGGGGGAGTACTAGAGTGTCTAGGAAGGCATTTGGGAGTGTTCAGAAGGAGACTGATGGGAACGTACACAGTGACAGAGACAGGTCCCAGTATAGTGTGGAAGGAAAGGGTTCCTTTTTCCCTGCTAAGCATAGCAAGGGATGTTTTAGTGCACATAAGCCCAGGGTGCTCCATTTTCAACCCTAGTGCTTGGATTGCTCCAAGATGGGGCACAGGCAGGGAAAACGGATCGGTACCAAGAAACCATCCACTGGTGGGAGCTCCTCCATGTCAGGGGAGCTGGGTGGAACAGCCACACAAGGTGATCTACCAATTCCTTTTTTCTTAAGGTACCACTCCTTAGTGGAGGGGGCAGAGACCCAGATGGAAGGGAAGAAGGTGGAAGCAGTCCACAGTGGGAGGACCCATTGATCAGGGGTTGCCGTCTCTGAGAACAAGTACCCCAAGAATGACCCTGGTGAGGCCATTTCTGGCCTGGAGGGTCTCCCTGTGATACCACAGACAGCTAGATACCTGCACCATTCGGACACCTGCATGCCCCATAGTGTGTCTCCCTTGAGGGTGGTGGTGGTTTCCCCTGGAAGTCCTGGATCATCAGGCAAATGTTCAGCCTCAAGGAATAGACCCGGGCTGAGAGGCCAGACTCAGGATACCACCTTTGAATTGACGGGAGGTAGAGTGGAAGTAGAGTGCAAAACACCAGCGGCTACTGCCCCCCACTCTGAGAAAACTCATAGGTCAGAGATCCCTGGATGGCTTGGGACTTGGGTCTTTCAACAGACAGCTGTCAGTGGTCCTTGTTGATTACTGTCCTCATGAGCAGAGTTTTCCTTGGGTTGGGGACAGAAGTCTTATCATATGAGAAAGTTATGGTTAAGTGCTGCACAGAAGTTGTCCACAGATGATTAGAAGGTTTCCCCATTGATCCGTT
Organism: Lissotriton helveticus; assembly: GCF_964261635.1. Classification (NCBI taxonomy): domain Eukaryota; kingdom Metazoa; phylum Chordata; class Amphibia; order Caudata; family Salamandridae; genus Lissotriton; species Lissotriton helveticus. The sequence goes on from NC_136068.1 coordinate 643,743,225, forward strand.
CAGTGTCTCATGAGAGTGTTGATAGAATGATCCAACTGAATTCAGAGGGGCATAAAATTGGCACAGGTCTCTGCGCTAGAGGGCTAGTGTCCATTTTTTATCTCCTAAACAAGGAAGCCCATTGAGGTATTGATTAGTGTCCCCTAGCTTTAGGCAGGAGGGAGGTCATTTTGGATCTTGCCCTCTCTTGAGGGTCACCCCCAAACATGTTTCCTTTTTCCTTCGACTTTCTGCTAAATTTGTTTTTGTTGGTCCTAGGACTCTACACACTTTACCCCTGTTAACCAGTGCTAAAGTGTGTGTGCTCCTTCTCTAACACATGGTTTGATTGGTTTACACCTGTTTGGTATAGTTAATTTACTTGTAAGTCCATGATAGGGTAGATTACCATATGTCAATGGACAATAAATCAACTGTGACCTACCTCTCCTGCACTTATTCACTGCACTTAAAACACAGTTTTTTGGCCATCAGATTGGGGGTCTGGCGATTCTTAAAAGATCTGCCCCTATGGCAGCGCACCACTGAAGATTTAACATGCAGAGGGTGCGGCACGACAACCGAAACACTGGAGCACGTGGTTTGCTTATGTCCCGCCCTCATGTCCCAACGTAGACGCAACCTCAAAGCAGAGTGGATTAGGCTGGGTGTTCGGACCTGTAGACAGGCAGTCATTACATCCTTGTGCCCCAAAAATACAGCTCTAAACATTGCCTTCACAATCTACATACGGCACGCACACCACATCTTCAGGCTAAAGGCGGAAGGATCAGTAACCCCTGCTCTCCCCAGTCTAGCTGTCTAAATTAAGTTGCATTTTAACTTCAAGTTTTAATAAAATTGTCTATAACTAGTCGCATTTTATCATATCAGTTGTCACTGACCAGCGACCTATTCTATTTCGACTGCATTTTTGCACAATTAGCTCAACCTCTTAAATCTGTTGGGTTTTTATGAGCTGTAAGCCAGCAAATGTCAGTACATCAAATCTCTTTGCCCTATTACTAAGTGTCATTGTTGTCTATTATATAATTGTTTAATTTTTAATGTGCAACAGAAACTGTGCAACACGATTCGGACGATTCTTATTGATCAACTGTCGTAAAACATGCTCCGAAATTTCTTATAACAATGTGCTGTCTTGCGGATTTACTGTGAAATGCTTTTAAGGATATTTTTCTTTTATCCAAATAAAGATTTTCTTATCTATCTATCAAATGTGACTTTTGGATCTGCAGCACTTATTGAGTCACCCACTTAAGTAGCACCTTAAAACATGTCCCATGGCATGACAGTGCAGCCTTAATACAGTTTAAACTGTCATGTCGACTTGACATTGAAACCCTTTTACCTAGCTTCAAAACCCGGTTTTTATTACATATAAGTCACCCCAAGGCAAACCCTAGGTAGCCGATAGGACGGGGCGGTATATAAATAAAACCTTAGACATGTACTTTAAAAATTTACATGACCTGGTAGTGAAAACATCCTAAATCAGTTTTCCACTACAGTGAGGCCCACCACTACCATAGGATAGCATTGGTGATTCCCTATTACATTTAATAGGCTCTACTTTTAAATTGGGAGCAGGGGCCTATATCATATTCGGCATCTATGGAATTGCAATTATAAATTCTGTTTAATTGTAACGTCAGATATTTTATTACAATTTTGAAAATGCCACTTTTAAAAAGTTGGAATTTTCCTGCCCTTTGTGCCTGCACCCTGTCTAACGTGAACATGACTGGCTGTAGCTGACAGTTTGACTTTGTGAATTTCTCGTAGACAGCCACAAAATAGAGGGATTTTGTGTGCCTCAATGGGACATCTGAGGGCAGGATAGGGGGGTACAGAGCTGAGCCTAGCCCCACTTATATGTGAATATGGTATGCTCTGCCTTTATATTCCATGCACTTCAAAGAACCTTTCTAGAAGCTTCTCCTACCTTCTAGGAGAAGGGCACCAGGGTAAACAAATATGTCCTTCAGTCTTAAAAATACCTTACTAGTGAGCTACTATTTTATTCCCACCCCTAGATGGTATGGTTAAACTCAGGGGTTAATACCAGGGAGAAACCTGACCTTAAAGAGTTTGGTTCCCCTAGTATTGCGTCTGTGTCAACACTTATCTTCCTTCCACTCCACATCACTGCACCTCACATAGTCCATAACTAAGTGCTCCTACGTAGTTCGCAAGTTGCAGCACGCCTCAATCCATAGAGGATTGAGAGGAACCTCAATGATGGAGCATATCACCTAGGGGAAACCCTGGTAGGTGAGGGGTCTCTAGAAAAAGAGAGTTTTTTCTAACCCTGGGCGTAGTGGGCGGAGTGGGGCTCCGCGGAGCTACGTGAAGTGGGCGCACAACTACGCCCACCCACGCACTCCGCGTAGCCCCACTCCGCGCCGCCCGCCTCCCTCCCGCCCTCACTAAATACATAAATAAATGAATAAAAAGCTTTTAAAAACACTTACCTTGTCTGCCGCGTCCCCGGGGCTCCCTCTCGCCGTCCCGCGATTCGCGCCGCCACCGAATCGGATCCTAATGCGCATGCGCGGGCGGCCGCGCATGCGCATTCCTCACGAGAAATGCGCATGCGCGGCCACCCGCGCATGCGCATTAGGATCCGAAATGGCGGCGCGCATCGCGGGACGGCGAGAGGGAGCCCCGGGGACGCGGCAGACAAGGTAAGTGTTTTTAAAAGCTTTTTATTCATTTATTTATGTATTTAGGGAGGGCGGGAGGGAGGCGGGTGGCGGCCGGCTACGCACCGTCTGCGGAGCGCGCGTAGTGCCGCCTGGCTACGTCCGCTACGCAAAATGCGTAGGAGACGGCACTCCGTGCACTCCGTGCACGGAGCGTAGTTGGCCGCCCACCCTTAGTTTTTTCTAGTAAGGTGATTGCAACAAACTTTTGTTGAATCCTAGTTCCACCAAAGGTTAATTTTTTCCGATATACTCGAATTTTGTGAATCAAGGTCTAGGGTCGGCAGGTCTCTTAGTAGGTACTGTAAAAGTCCATTTTTTATATTTTTTTTAAAAACATAAACTCAGGAGGGTCTGTGAGCCAAAGTTGGAATAATTGTTTTAATTCGTAAATGCATAGCATGCTTTGCAAATAGTTTTGTGTCTTCCATTAATGAAAAAAGACCGAATATTTTTTAGGCTTATGTTTCTATAGTTTGTATCATCAGGCTAAACTCTAGATGTATTTGCACAGAAGAACAATGACTCGGAAAGTGAAAATCCTGCTTATAAATATATATAAATATTGATTATTACTTTCTCAAAGAGCTTTCCAACCTTCCACACATGTCTTCAGAGCCATAGGCGATCGTTGGAAGCAGCTTCACACAGATGACATATAAAAAGTGGGTCCAAAGTTGTAACCCAGAGCTTTTATAAAGGCTGAGAAAAGCATACACCAAAGAAGAGTCTTTGGCTTTCATATATTATTTTTTGGAGTAAAAAAGACATTTGACTGTCAATTACAACTCCCACGTATTTATATCTGGTCACTTTTTCGACTTGTATGCAGTTCAGGTGCTATGTGCTAGGTTTCTTTATTTTTTTACCCTAGACCACGATTTTGGTTTTGTTTCGATTAACAATCAGACCATTCATTTTGCAAATTCCTGCAGTTTGTTTCATAAGCGCTGCTGACCAATCCTGTTTTTTATGTCAAAAGTTTATCTGCATAAAGAAGGCATATGATTAGATGGACACCAAGCTTAGGAAGATGCACATTTAAATCTAATACAGACAATAGGTCTGCTATACAAATGTTGACTATTGAAGGCACCAGAACACCGCCTTGTCGTAGCTGAAGTTCCAACCCCACTTTTGACGCAAAACCATCTCTTAGTATATAATAACATAGGGGCATATTACCAAGGGCCTTATCGCCGCTTTAGCGGGAATTTTTGTTATTGTTATTGTTATTTTTATTGTTAACTTAGTCTTTTATAGCGCCAACTCACCACCAGGTCTCTAGGCGCTTAAACAAACAGAGTAACAAATACGTGAACCCAAGATGATCCAAAAAGTTGTGATACTAAAATTTATTTAACTAGATCTAGTGCTTTCTTAAATAACAGAGTTTTTAGCTGCTTCCTAAACCTCAAAAGATTTGCTTCTTTCCGAAGTGACTCTGGAAGATTGTTCCAAAACTATGGAACCAGAACCGAAAAGGATCTGCCGCCTTTGGTTTTTAACTTATAGCGGGGACATACCAAAAGTTGAGATTCTGCGGACCGTAGAGCTCGCTTGGGAGTGTATAACTCCAAGCGTTCTTTGATGTACGCAGGAGCCTGCCCATAGATGGGCTTATGGGCGGTACACAAGCCCTTGAACTCCACTCTCTGTTCAATGGGGAGCCAATGTAATTTGAGCAGTAGGGCAGAGGCATGAGATCTTCTGGGTACCTTGAAGATCAGATGGGCCGCGTCATTCAGGACCACCTGTAATCGATTAATCAGAAATTTTGGTAGGCCAAGTTAAAGAGCATTCCCGTAATCTAGTCTTGACACAATAGTGGCCGAGACTACCATACGGAGTGCAGAAAAGGAGAGCAGAGGGGCCAGCTTCCGTAGCTGTCGGATCAAGCCAGTACACATCCCTACCACTGATGAAATCTGACTGGTCATAGACAATTCGTTGTCAATCTTGATTCCGAGACTTTTTACATTGTCACTTGGTATCGGTGAGGGGCCTAGTTCCTGGGGCCAATAGAGGTCGCTCCACGGCAAAGCTAAAGTAGAGATCACTAGTACCTCAGTTTTTTCCGGGTTTATTTTCAGCAGATTGGCCGTCATCCAGCCAACCGTATGTCTGAGTATGTTCTGGGCACTAGTTTGTGCAAGGATTGTATTATCAATACTCAGCAGTAGCTGGGTGTCGTCCGCATAGTTAAATACACGGCAACCCATTTTAACCAACGAGTCAATCAATGGCTGAAGGTACAAGTTAAAAAGGAGTGGGGATAGTGCAGAACCCTGCGGGACTCCGCTCTCCAGAAAGCCCACTCTAGAAATAACATCCCCCAGTTGTATTCTCTGGGTCCTACCCATCAAGAAGGATTGGAGCCATTGATGGACTTGACCCCTTATCCCAAACGCAGCCAGTCTGTCCAATTGCAGGGAGTGGCTGACAGTATCGAACGCCGCTGATAGATCTAAAAGTATCAGGGCGCTCGGTTTCTTCCTGTCAGCCATTCCTCTTAGTTCATCCAGCACCGAGAGCATCACCAACTCGGTGCTGTGATGTGCCCGAAATCCCGCCTGTCGCTCCTGGAGAAGATGGTGAGACTCCAGGAAAGAGGAAAGGGCTTTCAACACATGTTGCTCTAATATTTTGGACAGAAAGGGCAGTTGGGAAATTGGCCTATAGTTCTTTAAATTGGCCGGATCGGCTACAGGTTTCTTTAACAGGGGCCTCACTCATGCCTCCTTGAGGCTTGATGGTAGTTGGCCAGTCTCCATTGAGTTGTTAACATCTTAGCACGCTAAAGCGGCGATAATTTCATCGCCCTATTACCTAGCTGTCGCTAACACCAGTTAGCGACAGTTAATAGGCGATAGCGGGCATTTAGGGGCCCACTATGCATGTCAGCGATAATTATCGCTAATGACATGCATAGTGGGCGTGCCAAGATGTTAGCGACTGGAAACAGTCACTAACATCGCTATCACCTATTACCAACTTTTGGAAATAATCGCACTAAGCGCGATTATCTCCAAAAGCTAACGCCTGCCCAGAGCAGTTCTTAGCCATGTTATCCAATGGAAGGTGGATAACATGGCTAAAAGCATTGTCACGATAATGCATTTCCCACGATTTTTACCGCTTTTGAGATAAACCTTGATAATATCAAGGTATTTCAGCGGTAAAAATCGTCGGAGCGTGGCAACATTTTTATACCCACTAACCAAGCTTAGCAATGATTATCGCTATAGCTTGGTAATATGCCCCATAATGCTTCTCAGCAGTTTAAAGTGGGATGCTCCTTCTGGCAAGTTGTTGCCATAAAATATTTCTTGGAACCGAATCAAAGGCTGACTTAAAATCGGCTATGCACATACGTGCACTCATACACCTACAATTATATTGCCCTGCTTTAAGAATTGCAGAAATGTACTGGTAAGGTCTTGATTTGTGCAACATGTTACAGAGAAGGTCATAGAATTCTACATTACCATGGCTTTCTGGTAGTTTGCGAGGACGAATCTTAGATAACGTCCAAGTGAATAGGCTTCTTTTTCCTAAAAGAGAGTTAAGGTGAAAGATGAGTGGCCCCGATAAGGGGAAAAACTGGAAGGAGCGTACAAATAAGGAGATTCATAGATGCTTCCAAATTCACTGACCTTAAAGCTAATTTTAAAACATGTGACCATAGCAACACTATTCGATGTGTAAGTTCACAAAGGTATGAACCATTTTGTGTGTTATGTGAATATGGCCTTAACACATTTTAGCCTGGTAGATTTGCTCACTTTGGTAAGAATTGTCAGAATATCAACTTTCTGGTCATTATATTGTCTATTGAAAAAAACAAACCAACTATTATAATAGTTTTTAGAGAACAACATATGATACATTACAATACCCCCAAATCCATAAGTACATGGGGTAAACGCACAGTCTTTCAAGATTTGCAACAACACAGTGTCTGTGTTAACACAGTGGCCATTCATTAAACAGGTAGTATATTACACCAATATCCATCACCCATCACGGGGACTGCATGGTTTGGGTTAATTCCTTGCTTTCCCCCACTTTTATACCACAGTGCTTAACCATGGACCCCGTATCTTATGGAATTTCTTCGGGCTCTCTCATGCCTTGTTGGTGACTTTTTTGGCTGCCATGTATAGATCTATCCCTGTTCTCAATTCCTGAAGGTTTGGGAGATCCAGGGTGCCCGAGTGTTTTTCCACATCCTGTTTTTCCGCTATGGGTCTCAATTGCTAAATAGGAATTTAGCACGAGGGGTGTCTACCTAATATGATGTATTTTGGGTCAGTGGTAGTGTTTCTCCCAGAATTCTATTGAGTTTCTCTACTATTGTGGTCCAATACTGGTGAATGGCTGGAAGCTCCACAGTGTGTGCATGAATGACCCCTCTGTGTCCTACATCTCATACAACTGGGGGATTCCACCCTTACAAATGTATACAGATAGGCCCTGACATAATATGTCTTGTGGAGGATCTTATTTTGGATCAGTCTGAGTGCATCAAAGCTGCCTTACAGTCTGTGTTGTCTATGTCTCTTACCTCCTGTTCACACCGTGCCCTTAGTTTCGTCAATGTGTCATGCCTGTTGTTGTTAAATGTCCTATTGGTCCATGATATCACTTTCTCTTCTAGCTCTCCCTGAAGCAGTCTCCCCTATAATGGTGCATTTTCAGGGACATTTTCTATATCGAGTTTATTAGCTTTCCAGACGTGTTTACATTGCAGATATTTGGAGTGTTATGTTGTGTTGCTTCGGAAATCTCTTTTGAGGGAATCAAATCAAATCAGTATTCTGTCTTCCATAAGGTACCCCACTGTAGATATCCCAAGGATATCCCACTCCTTGAAACCGTTCAACTTCCCAGTTTCCTTCAGGTGTGTTCTTACTCATAGGGGAGTTTCTTGTGTGATCCTTGCTCCCACTTCATTCACTTTTCAGCCCCCTTCCAGGCTTCTCTGATCACCTGGGCTTCCAATAGTAGTTTCTTTGACCCATTTCCAACATAGAGGTAGTGTAGGTGTTAGACTTGGCCCTTTTTCAGGGTCTTGCACAAACTTTTTGCCTTCCTCCTGGCATTCTTTCTGACCTGGTGTTGGTAGTTTTAGGACTCTGGGCACTTTATCACTGCTGTCTAGTGGTAAAGTGCATGTGCATTCTATAGTAAGACTGGTCCCTACCTGTTTGGTGTATTTAATTTACCTATCAGTCCCCTGTAAAATGGTATCTCATATTCCCGGGCCAGTAAATTAAATGCTACTGATGGACTTGCAGTGCTGCTTGCGCCACCCACCAAAGTAGCCTTTCAAACCAGTCTCAGGCTCTGCCATTGCAGGGCCTGCAGGCACAGTTTACTGCCACTGTGACATGGCACATAAAATGTGTACCACGTCTGTGACTTCCCTTTTACTACATATCAGTCATCCCTAAGGGAGGCCTTATCTAGCCCTATGGGCAGGGTGATATGTAGGTAAAAGGTAGGACAATTGCCCTAACTGTGTGGCATGTCCTGGTAGTGACAAACAGCCTATTTGGTTTCTCACTACTGTGAGGCTGCCCTCTCATTGGAATGCATTGGGGATTTCCTGAAATGTGTTTCAGTGGTAATTTCTGATAAGAGAGGGGTGGCGTGCTCAGGTTTGGTATGTTAGGAACAGTGGTGACAAATGCTGCATAGTGGTGTTTGCTGATTTATTACCACTATTTTAGAAATGCCACTTTTAGAAGTGGGCTTTCCTGAATGCTGCTGTGCTTACTGGGAACTTGCAGCCGGCAGGCTGCTGGACGGCCAGGAGGGACTGCCGCTGGGGGATTGACCTGCTTCCCTGCTGCCCTGCTTGGCAGCTGAAGGGACTGCTGTTCTGCTGAGGAGACCCAGTGTGCTGGCCTGCTTGTGCCAACTCTACCCTTTGCAGGTTCCTGGAGAAAAGTTCTGCCTGCTCCCTGGTTGTGGCTTGAAGAGGGAGTCAGGGGGAGTGCTTCAAATTCTTCTTATGCCCTAGTCCTGGGCTTAGAACCCTGCAGGATTTCTACCCAGTGTACTGGAGCCCCTGGGCTGGGCTTGTGTTGCAGAAGCAGGTGGAGTGTTGCATATTTGTCTTTTTTGCCCTGTGGTCCCTGAGGAAGTGTGTGACGGTGCTCCTTCCCCCGAGCTCAGGGGGCACTCTTTGATCATGGCTGCCTGCGGCTGGAAACCCGAAGCCGACTGAGACTTCGGTCAGTGGAAACCAGAAGTCAGGCAAGGAGAGCCTGACCTTGGGCGGGGTGGGCCGGAGGAAACAGAGCTGGAGCAGGAAGACAGGTGAAGGATGCCTGTTTGTGGGAGTGGCGCCCGTGGTATCGAGAAGAGCCCCACATGTCTACTGGGCCTGCTGTAGACGGGGCTGGTGCAAAACCAACAGTTGATGGACAGAATGCAGAACAATGTCATACATTCACCCCAGTACAGAGATCTGGGCCTAAATCCATCGTTTTTCTGCACTCCACACCACCCGAGTTCAGACATGGCCATATGCAAATCAGCCTTGACTCTGTGCCTCATGGGAACAGTCCAGCCCGAACTGCCAAGCCATGTCTTTCCAAGGCCAGAATCAAGCATCCTAGGACCGGTTTCTGGCTATCAGCCGTCTTCAGCCAGGATAGCTTGACTCCAGTGGTGTGGAGAGCATGGGACGGGGCTGGTGGCAGGAGTGAGACGGAGTCTCTCAGACTCACAGGACAACCAGAGGAAGATTCTTCATTCTCCAGGTCTCCACGTGGTTTGCGTTAATATTCGGTCACCTAACACATCACTTTTGCCTATACCTGGGTCTGGGGAGATTCAGATCATTAATTCTGCTTCCAGGTTGCCTATTTTCACCAGCAGTGGTTGATCCTTTACTGAGTTTGTGGAGTGTTAAAGTTCCGATACGTAATCTGTAGTGTATCTCCTTTGCATGTATTGTGTTGTGATTTCCATTACCCGGCTTGTTACTCCTTCTGTCAATGAGAGACTAGACCTCAGGTCCTGTCACCATGTCGGAAGCGGTGTTCCCACACGCTGTTTGCTCATTATGCCACTACGACGTCCTCTGTTTAGTATCTGGTTTTGTGTCTGGACCCCTCTTGTGTGATTCTATTTACCTGTTCCAATCTGTTCTGTCAAGACTCAAGGGTGGGCATTCCTCTATCCAGGTCCAAGCCTCCTCTGGTGTCTGTAAGAGGGTTGCCCTACACCCATCTATGACTTTAAGTTTTGCTGAGAATAGCAACATGTACTGCATGTTCATTGCTCATAGTTTCACTTTGTCGACATCACAGGTCTGCCTTTGTTTTTGTACTTAAGAGTCGTCAGGAAACAGCATGATTTTACATTGTGAATGCCTGATCTCTCTCTTTGCCTCACTTCCCGTAACACTAGGGGGCAGATTTATGTTAACTGGTGCATCCCCAGGGATGCGCCAGTTAATGTGCGCCACAGTGCACCACAGCTCCGCCACCCATGGTGCGCCGCATTTATAATGCGGCGCACCATGGGGCAAAAACGGCACAGATGCGTGACGCATCTGTGCCGTAAAGGTGGCGCATTGCTGGAGTTGCGTCGCAAGTGCGACGCAGCTCCAGCAAGGCTCGGGGGTGCCCCATCTTCACAATGCTACGTCAAGACCTACGCCTGCTTCAAGCAGGCGCAGGGTTTTGACGCAGCATTGGCCTGAAAGTGACTAGGTGAAATCTTTTAGATTTCACTCAGCCACTTTCAGGAGGCGTTCCTGCGCAGGAACGCCCCCCCCCCCCCCCCCTGCGCAGGAACGCCTCCTTATGGCGCAGGGCTTTACAACGTGACGCATCTCCTAGATGCGTCACAGTGTAAATAGGGCGCATTGTTTGCGCCGCCGTTGCGTCAAATAAAGTGACGCAATTGTGGCGCAAAGAGGCGCAAGGGCCTCATAAATCTGCCCCTAGGTTTCTATTTAAGTAATTTAGAAAACGGGCAATGATTGGGCGTAGTGGTGCTTCCACCTGTGGTTGGAGGTTTAGAGCCCTATGGGTCCATTTGATTACAAAGCATGAAGAGAACTGTGCTATGGGGAGGGAGTTTCTCCTCAGTCATTTTTCCAAGAAAGCCCCTGTGTTGAGGCCTTCAACCCTATCTGGAAAACCAATTAAGTCCAAGTTCACGGTTTACAGCATAATCAACTCTCCAGGCCATGTCTTTCTGGGTAGTTTGAAGGCCTGTGACTTAGTTTTGGAGGGTATGTGTCACGTCTTCTACTTCTGATATTCTGCTTTCTGCCTGGGTTACTCTTTCAGAGACTTTACACAGATCTTGAAGGAGGAGAGTCACTTCAGAGCGGTCCTCCCCAATTCTCCCTTCTAGGGTTTCCCTTGATTCATGTATGGCCTTAAGAGGCGATGCACTGTCTGCCATAGGTGCCATCTCTTCTTCCGGGCCTGCCTGATGGCTCATCACCTTTGGCTATCAGTCCATTTTTCCCTATATCGGTAGCTTGGGTACTTTGTCTTTATCCATGTTGGCTGGCTGAGAGTCAGAGTTGGGGAGCTATTGTCCAGAAGGACACCAGAAAGAGGGTGTTGTCTCAACTCAGGACTGGTAGAGGGATGTTGGGGGTGTTTGCATCTCCTTAATTAAAATTCTCGTGGTGCAGTATTTACTCAACCCCAATTCAGATATCTGTTTCCCTCCTTTTGAGAACTATTACTGCGGTCCAACCCCTGTGTTTCACCAGAGGGAGGTACAGTTCGTGCCTTCTATGTTGCAATATGTTTCACCTGAGTCTTTACCTTTACTGCCCCCTGTTGTGGGGTGTAGCTGGCTCTTGGTCGCATTATTGCCTCCAAAGTTGTTACTATCCAGGGCCAGACTAGCTGTAGCGGGCACCGGGCGCTTCCCCGGTGGGCCGGTTGGGTGGGGCGATTTGGGTCCCCTGGGGGCTGTTTTTGTTACAGGGTCGTTTTTGCAGCATAGCTGCAAAATCAGCCTCTGTAACAAAATTGGTTAAGACCGGCCTGGCAAACAGCTCGGCCGCACCCAGGGGGGCCAGCCGAGCTCTTTGCCAGGGCCAGTTTTGGTTCCCAGTCCAACCCTGTTACTATCCCAGTCTTATTCAGCACCAGGGGTAGAACAGGGGTCTGGTCTTTATTTATTTTCCAGGCCTCTATCTGGTTTGTGGTAGCGCAAGAATATTAAGGGGTTTCAGGTAAACGTGAAGTGCAAAAAGGAAGTGGGGATGAGCCATATAACCCCCAAATTAGTGTCAGCATAGGATAACACTACGTATGATACAAGACAAACACCTATGCACACTCTAATTATTAAACAGTAGTGTCAGTTTAGACATTCGAGACAAATGAGACAAAAGCTTATCATATAGAGACAAATAGGTATTCTTGGAAACTGTCGTAGGAAAAAAGGTGTCTTTAATGTTCATGAGAACCAGCCGACACGTGTTTCGTCGCGTAAGGGACAGTCTTACCGCGACTCCTGAGGTACACGGACTGAGGAGCTGGAGATGGATGCACCCGTCCTTCTAGCCTAGGCTGCTCACTTAGAATACTATCCATTTGATTTCTATGCCCCTATACTCCGTGGAGATACTTCAGTTTTAATTCGTCCAAAGTATACATATCCCAATTACTACGTGACCTGGTGTATCTCATTTACAACACAACCAGGAGTGTCCCACAGGATTGAATCACCTTGTTATTTCCCGCACCGCGGATATATCATACAAAGAGAATTTTCGAACATTTACTGAATTATCTAACAGTCCAGAGCCCTGTCGGTCAGAAGTATCACCGACAGAGCGACTCTCCCAAGGATACTTCAATTTTTCTTAGCCCCGAGGAGTCGCGGGAAGACTGTCCCTTACGCGACGAAACACGTGTCGGCTGGTTCTCATGAACAATAAAGACACCTTTTTTCCTACGACAGTTTCCAAGAATACCTATTTGTCTCTATATGATAAGCTTTTGTCTCATTTGTCTCGAATGTCTAAACTGACACTACTGTTTAATAATTAGAGTGTGCATAGGTGTTTGTCTTGTATTAGCATTTTGTGTACTGCGGTAAACACTGAACCTCTTCCAATTTTCCACTGGCAAATTCTGGCAGATCAAACTGGCTTTACTTTTTTGAGGAACAATTCTGATCCATGTGCAAATCCCTGTTTGTGCAGAGATTTAAATGTTGCGGACAGATGATTGTGGATTCGTCCTTACTTGTATAATTGTTGTGAATATTTTATGCATTTTTCTATGAATTTCTTTTTTCTTTCTAAACCACTGAATACGCTTTACCGCACCTCTTTTCTATCTTTGCACGTTTTGTTTGGGGCAACCAATATGATTCGTACTGAAGAAAAATTCGGAAATGTGTAGCTTGGTTGACCTAGAAATAATGGATTAAATTGCTCATGGTCCCATATTGGTGCTGTTGCCTTTTTATGTTTATTTTACGAATATGTGCATACATTGGAAGAGCAGATTGATTTATACTTGCTCCAAAATATGTTTAATTAATGAACGCTGACTGATTGATTTAGTTTTTGAAGTAGATAGGTCTTGGACCACTGTTTATTAATATTGTATACTTGATTCAAGCACAAGTCCTAAATGGGTCACTGGCACGTTTCGAATTAATTCCTAGGTGCATTTGCAGTAGAGCTAAAATTTCACTTGAATGTATACATGAAAAGAAGCTGACCCAATGTTTTGGGCGAATGATAGGCAATGTGATGTTGCATATTCAGATTTTATTAAACTGTTAAAAAACCAGTGGCTTTCCAATCAATTCCTACGGAAATGTTGCTGAAAATGCACTCTTTTGGCTCTATTTTGTATTCTCTACATAACACTTCTTGGCCAACTAAGAATTTAATAGAAGAACAATTTATTTCAATGTATGTGAAGTCATGTTTTCAAATACAAATGTTCACCTAATTTTAAGAAAGGTATCTCTGTTAGAGCAGCCCCTGATCCCTCAGTAGGAACTCAGGCTTTCCCTCACTTGACCACATTTAAGGAATGGATTTCTTCAAAGAAGAAAGTGAAGTACTTATTTGAATCTCAGATTTTTAAAGATGTCCGAGTGATGAGTATGAATCACGTAAAACAATAAATTATTGACTTGTTCGCAGGAAATCATTCACAATTTGCGTTACACTGGCATAATGTCACGTAATTTCCTGGATTTTGCATTACTCATGGTAGATAAAAAACCAAAATGGCGCAAGCTTTCCAGGTGTCGTAATTAGGCCACCATTAATAATCCTAATTAGTGAGCACAGGAACAACATTAAAAGCTACTGTTTTAGGTAAGTGATATTTAGTACAAAAAAAAAATCAGCTCTAAAAACATTCTGTAAAATGATGCAAGGATACATTTCTTGCTAAAATATAGGAAAAAATTGCATATTTTGCCTCTCACATATTTTTGAGTAATTTACCTGAACTTTCACGTAATTACACAAAAAGATATTATGCAAAGTTCACACACCCTACGTTGCCTTTCGAATGTTGGTGTTTCCTCGAGCACACACTGTGGGTTATCCTGATAAGCATAAGCCTTTTAAAAAAGCTATGCTAGAAATATGAACTATGGAGATAATCTTTGTGCTACCCTTGTACAATTGGACACAACAGGAAAGACCGTGCCTCAGTCCCTCTCTGTTTAAATATAATAGCTGTGCTACATCGCTTTTGTTGATCCGCCAGTGAGGAAGGGCTTCTGCCTTGAAGTGTTAGATTAACAGTGCAGTGTGCAAGGACCACTGGCGGAGGCATGCCATTAACAACTTAATAGTCTTCAAGAAAAAAAACCACCACTCTCCATTTTGGATGAGCAGTAACCTGAAGTAGCAAGGTACAAGGTTTTTGGGCAAGCCCCAGGCTATTCTGAAACATGCTTTATGGACCAACCTCACTCATTAATTAGCTATAACCTACCTCCAATTTGTATTGTGAAGGTTCGAGGGGAGGGTGAAATGCGGCTGCAGAACAAAAGAGAAAGAATGCATCAGTTGCCCAGTCCGTCATTCAGACTTCATTGTCAAACACTTTAGCATTAAAAGCAGTCATTTGTTTCCGAACTTCGGCCTGTAGCAAACGCTGTTGAAATGTTCTCAGGGCAAAAAAGGCCCAGAATGGGTGAAAAACATTTGGGAATCAGTGCGCAACCCTTTATTCCACCTGCGGTTACATTTATGAGTGTCAACAAGCGCAATTCCATAAGGGGGCAGATGTATCATCATCCTGATTTGCGAATCTAAAATAGCGATTTTTCAGAAATCGCTATTTGAGATTTGCAAATTGGTATGTATGTAGAAATTCGCATTTATTTTGCGATTTCTTAAAATTCCTTAATTGCGATTAGCAAATTGCGAATCACAATTAAGGAATAATTTCCCATTCACTTCTATGGGCCAGGAGGCCCACAGGAATGAATGTGAAGTTATTCTCAATTTGCGATTCGCAATTTGCAAATCGCAAATTGAGAATAATTTCAAGGGTGCAAGGGTGTCTTAAGGACACCCTGCTGCACCCCTGAAATTTACATGTGTGTGCATATGGCGCATATACATGAGCGCCACATGGCACCTTAACAAATGCCAAAAAGTGCATTTGTAAAAGAAATCGCAAATTACCACCAACTACAAGTTGGTGGTAATTTGCGATTTCTTTGTGTAAATTCGCAAAACTTGATTGCTTCTTACATAGCATTTAAGGAATCGCAATTTGCGATTCCATAAATTAAGTAATTGCAAAATTTGCGATTCCTTAATATTGCGATGCGTTTTAAATGATACATAGCATTTTCCTATTTTTTTGTCGCAAACGCTGCTTTTTAGCGAATCGCAGCGTTTGCGACAAAAAAATAGTTTGATTCATCTGCCCCAAGAATTTTGCATTGAGGGTCCACTAAGTATTGAGGAATTACCAGGGAATCAGTAATTTCCGGTCTCATTCCATTGCTGATTCCTCATTTTGGGCAGGAAAATTAAGGGATCTGCAGTGTTCCCTCAGATTTCAAAATTCTGATAACGCTGGTAACTGCTGTTACATTCTGGTGGAATTAAGAGAGAGGATGATTGTAATAATGACCTTTTTGTTTTAACTGCCTAAAAACATTGCAGGTGGAGCGTTTAAATGCAGACCTGACAACTTAAAAACAAATCAAGTTTGCAGAGGGGGAGGGGCGTTGAAGGGGCGGGGCTTCAAACAGGAGCAGACTAAGATGGAACTTCTTCCCCATGCCCTCCACCACCCCTGCGCTCCCACCAAAGAAAAGCAAAAACTTGCTGAGTCTGCCCTCAAGGTCTCGGTGTGGTCAACGGACATCATCTCCTTAGAGACTCCAAAGACAAACTGAAAACGTACTCAGTGCAGGGGTTTCTAGCTTGCCTTCACTGTCACCATGTGACATCGGCCTCTTCACTGGGTGAGAGTGTGAAGAAAGAGTATGCAGAATTTTTAATGTGATCTCTATTTCTCTTAGCAAAGTTAGGTAAACATGGTCAAATATGCATTTCTAAGAGCACATGATCCAATTAGCCACAGTACTTATGTGGCATATGTTGGCAGGGCTTCTAAGGGATGATCACACAATTACTCACCAAGGCAGCTTCCGAGGACCGTGAGGAAGAAAGCGGTGGAGGCCTTCATGGCTGTCAGAGGGACAGCTTTAGACTTTACAGCTGAACGTGTGATGTGACGATCTGTGAAACCTTCAATCCGGCGCCTCTGTTTATACTCGAATAGAGTTCTCAGTAGAGACAAGCTCCTCCCAAATTCTCCCATAATGGGCATGAGCCTGGCATCGCCAGCCGTTACATCCGGGGTGAGTATTAAAACATTGGCAAAATGCCAACAAGGCGCATTTTCTCCCCTCTACCTCTTTAGTTTATTATTCATTACAGAAGTGGAAAATAAACAGAAGAGAGGAAAAATCGGCACCAGCAGGTCATCTCTGTTTGTAAAACCACAGTAGGCCAAATATACACTACCATGAGTAGTGCTTTAATCCAGAAAAAATACTGTCCACAAAATACATAAAGGTGAAAGGGCATATTCAACAGTACGCTAAGCTTTCGATGAAGATGATCAGTAGGAGCTTAAAACACCCGAGGCAACAACCACAATGCAACAACTAAAGAGTGTATAGCCAGAAATGTAAACCCTATCCACTACGTGTAGCACACAGTAGACACTGTTGGGCTGATTACGAGGTCGGGTAGAAAGCCTCTGATCGACAGACTGAATCTCCTTGAACTCGTCAGAAAGCTTTTGATCAAATCAGTCGGCTTACAACTGGCCCGACCGATTATGATTTTGGCGGTCGGATTGTAAACCGCAGTCTTTCCGAATCGGTTCTGACAGGCTTTCCGACAATTCGTGTCAGTCTGACCTGCATCGTTCAGCTCTACTGACAGCATTACAGACCGAGCGATTACAATGTCAGTTTCCAACAGCCTTGTATAGTTAGCCTATCCGATACGAAAAGGCTGTTGGAAACTGACTTTTTGGGCCCCTGGCAGGCCTCCCTTCATCCTTCATCGTAGGGACACCCCTGTAAAACCCTGCACTGTGTGGCAGGCACATTGGTATGCCTGCAACAGGGTGCAGAGTTGTCAGCACACACCCCGTTTCCCCATAGGAGCCAGTGTTGTCAAGGGGAACACTGGCTCCTATAGGAGTCAATGGTACTCCGACCAAACAGAGGGGCATATGTACAACAAAGTGACGGAGTGCTGTGTAAGCCTTCCTGGCTTAACGTTGCAATCTGCTACTTCAGAAACTCAGGGCTGCACCATATTTACAAGAATATGGTGCAGCACTGCATTTTCCCCTGCACTGGCGCTAAACTTATCTGCCCAGTTCCAAAGCAGGCACCCTTGCACAATAGTGGTTAAGATTGTTTATGTGCAGGAATGTCTCCCTTTCCTGCACATAAACAATATTTAAATGTTTTGAAACTTTTGTGTGTGCTGCTTAATGCAGCACATGAAGAAGTTGCAAGATGTAATTTTTGGGGGATAGTTTGTGTGCAATGGCAATTTGCTGTATGCAGCATACATGGGAACAGCAAAAACTAGGAGGTATAAAGCATTTCTCCTTGTTTCGCCTGTTTAAGACCAGGTGTTCCCTGGAACCACAAACGGCAAGTTGGTTGATTCTGATTCCGAGACAGAGTCAAGCAGAAAGTTTCCGCACAACATCGTAATCGGCCCCGATATTTGTAAACTGGCCAGTGTTGGCAAGCTAACAGTGCAAGATGCAAGGACAACTGGTGGAGGTATGCCATCAACAACTTAATTGCCTTCAAGAAAAAAAAACAGCGCTCACCATTTTGGATGAGTATTACCTTGAGAAGGGTAAGGGTAATGCTGCTGGCCCTCTACTCGTTTTGCAACTGAACTAAACAGATGTTGAGGACCTAGACCTGGTCAAAACACAGTATTTTCAAACTATTTATTAATTTAGCATCTGAGCTGTTAACCTTCCTCTGTCCTCATACAGACGTCTGTCTCTCTTCTGTTATCAGTCATTCTGTGTGCTCAATCATCCAGCTACTTATGACCTGTTCCAAAATATATTACCTGCCAGCTGGTCTACCAACTTTTCCTGCATATCCGTAGACTAGCAGAGCTCATACTAAAAAATGTAAAGTGATATAATTGGGGGACGGGGGGGGGGCACGGCACTGGTTTGTAGTATTCAAAGCACTTCACAAAGGATGTATGACGTTACAACGCATACTTTTACAACGCATACCATTACAACAAATTTTTTACAACGCAAAAACTATTACAACGCATGTATTTACAATGCAGGTTTTTACAACGCATGTACCTTTACAACGCAAACCGTTACAACGTAAGTATTGGTAAGTATATATTATTTTTTTTATTTTAAATTATTTGAAATTAATATAATTTAATTTAATTTAATTTAATTTAAGTTATTTTAATTTAATTTAATTTAATTAATTTAATTTAAAAGTAATTTAAATAATTTAATTTAAATTTAATTTCATTTTATTTTTACCCTGTACCCCTGTACCCCAAAAACCCCAAACTGACACTTAACCCTAAAAATACCCCTGTACCCCAAAAACCCATTTAAATAAATTTAATTTAAATAATTTAATTTAAATTTTATTTTATTTTATTTATACCCTGTACCCCTGTACCCCAAAAAACAAAAACTGACCCTGAACCCTAAAAATACCCCTGTACCCCAAAAACTCAAAACTGACCCTGAAGCCTAAAAATACCCCTTTATCCAAAAACTCAAAACTGACCCTGAACCCTAAAAATACACCTTTACCCAAAAACCCGAAACTGACCCTGAACCCTAAAAATACCCCTTTACCCAAAAACCCAAAACTAACCCTGAACCCTAAAAATACCCCTTTACCCAAAAACTGAAAACTGACCCTGAACCCTAAAAATACCCCTTTACCCAAAAACTGAAAACTGACCCTGAACCCTAAAAATACCCTTTTACCCAAAAACTGAAAACTGACCCTGAACCCTAAAAATACCCCTTTACCCAAAAACTGAAAACTGACCCTGAACCCTAAAAATACCCCTTTACCCAAAAACTGAAAACTGACCCTGAACCCTAAAAATACCCCTTTACCCAAAAACTGAAAACTGACCCTGAACCCTAAAAATACCCCTTTACCCAAAAACTGAAAACTGACCCTGAACCCTAAAAATACCCTTTTACCCAAAAACTGAAAACTGACCCTGAACCCTAAAAATACCCCTTTACCCAAAAACTGAAAACTGACCCTGAACCCTAAAAATACCCCTTTACCCAAAAACTGAAAACTGACCCTAAACCCTAAAAATACCCCTTAAAAAAAACCAAACATATAACAATTTAAATATATTTATATACTTACCAATACTTACGTTGTAATGGTATGCGTTGTAAAGGTACTTGCGTTGTAAAAACATGCGTTGTAAATACATGCGTTGTAATAGTTTTTGCGTTGTAAAAGTTTCATTGTAATGGTAATGCGTTGTAAAAGTTGCGTTGTAAAGGTTGTTTCCCTTCACAAAGCATGCTATGTATTGCCTGTGTGTTTGCTATACAAGACGGACATCTCAATTTACCTTTCATGATTCAATCCACAACAAATGTATACAGACCCCATTCCTTCAAACTTGATATTGTGTCAATGAGCCATTTTCCTGAGTTTCATTGTTAGTGTTTGCTATTTCTGCCCTAGGATAGAATAGAAAATTGTAATGCAAGGCAATCATTGGCAAACCCTGTAAGTTTGATTTTTTGAGAATCCATTGCCAAAGCGAAATCCGAAATATCAGCTTTGCGAGTGCTTGTTAGCTTTTTGTAACTCTGTTCCCCAAAACACACATCCCTTTTCAAATGAGGCATTTTTATGCCGATTTGAAAAGCTTCAATTGGCACTTTCGTGATGCAGGGTACTGTATCGTAGGCAGTTACAAGAAGTCCGTCCAACCAAACAGACATGTTTTTCCCTAGTAGGTTGCAGTGTCTTTGGCTGTTACTAGAGGTCGTTAAGTCAGACACATATCCTTTCTGTAATCAGGCAAGTTACCAGAGATCCCATTTCCAATTTCCCCCAGTCTCATTACCCCCAGGTCCCTTATGTCCTCGGCCCATTCATTACTTATGGAGATGTCTATCTCCTGACAGAAAATAAAACAAGAGGAATGCTGGGATATTACTACTGCCCCTCCCCCCGGGAGTACAAAGGTAGTACTTACCCAGGAGCCCTCCTGTTCTTTTTTTCTGTCTTCGACAGAATTGATGGTGTGCTGGTGCTGCTCCTGCTGGGCTGGAGTGGTGGTGCTTCTCTTCGCCCCCCGCCCGACTGCCTGGCTGTATGGGCGCGGGGTTCCATGGACTGCCTCCTGGCCTGCCGGGCTTGCTTGGAGTCAGTCTCTGTTTGGAGCCCGTGTGGTGTATCCCGGCTTTGCTGTATGCTGTATGATCGTCCCGGCCCTTTGTGGCTGGGGCTGGATTTCCATGTTGCTTCCGGGTCGCGGGCTCGGCTTCCCTTGCCTGGCCGGGGAGCCGTGCCTCGCTGGATGGGCTCCTGATGTCTTCTACACGACGGTGATGTGGGGGCCTTGTTCCTGGGGTTGGCCCCCATTCCTGGTGAGTCCCGTTTCGGGATCCTTTTTCTCTTCTCTGCCCGTTTTTCTTTCACTTTCGGGCCTGGAAGCTGCATGGAACCCGTAGCGAAGCCCGAGTGTATGCTGGGGGGTCTTCTGCTGGCACAGGAGCGGAGTCGCTTCACGGACGTTTTGCTAGCGTTCTGCTTTGGAATGTGCTTCTCCGTCCTGCTTTTCTCATTTTTCTCATGTTTGTATTATGCTGAGAAATGTGCATTTCGCCCGTTGCTGTGTTTGTTGCTTCCACGTTCTGCAGCCTCGGCCCGCCTCTCCCTCCCGGGGGGAGACGGCTGGGCCTGCCGGTGCCCATGCGACCAGCGCACCTCTCCGCACCCCTCCGGCGAGCCCTCCCGCCCAGGCGGGTGGGCCGCTTCCTCTGACATCCTGGAGGGGAGGGGAGGGGGGTGCTGGTTCCGCTCTTTCTAGTGGTTCTCTCGCTGGTGTTGTGACTCAGCTTTTCCTGTTGTTCGGGGGGGGGGTTGTTTTTTGGTCACTCCTGATGGGTCTGCCTCCCGGCCTGCCGGGCTTGCTGGGCGGCATGGATCCCTCCTGGCCGCTGTTCTGGTTTTCCCGGTCCTTTGTGGCTGGTGCGCCGCTTCCCGGTTGCTTCCGGGTCACTGTGCGCGTTTGGCCGTGGGGGGGGGCGCGCTGCGCTGGTTGTTGTGGCTTGCGGTTGCTTCTGCTTGTCCTTCGCGGTGGTGTTCTGTGGTTGCCTGTTGCCTTGGGCTTCCTCCCTGCTGGCTCCTGATTCTGGGCTGGTCTGCTGTTTCTGTTGGTATGTCCTGCTCTGGGTTGCCTGTTTTGCCCTTTCTGCAGTCCTGGGCTGCCTGTTTGGGTCTCTGTTGGGAGTTTCTTGGTTGGCCTGGCTTTTCTTTGTGGGTGTCCTGTCCGCCTGTGGGGTGGGTCGTTCCTCTGCTGTCGGGTTCCGGTTCCTTGTGGGTATGGTGTGTTCCGGTCTCCTGCTTGGTTCTGGCCGTCGCACTGTCTCCTTATTGTTTTCCCTGCTTGCCTCTTCTTGGTTCCGTTGGGGCGCCGCTGGGGCTGTTTGCTCTCCGGCCTGTGCTCTGTTGGGGTCTTCCCTTCTTTGGCCTTCCCTCGGTTGGGGTTGGTTCTGCGGGTTGCTTGTGGCTTCGGCTTTGGCTTCCTGTCTGTGTCCTCGGTTGCGGTTTGCACCCTGTGGGGTTCGTCCCCTGTGCGTGCCCTGCCTTGGGTCCTGCCGGGCTGTGGGGTGTGGTTTGCTTGTG
Organism: Lissotriton helveticus; assembly: GCF_964261635.1. NCBI lineage: Eukaryota > Metazoa > Chordata > Amphibia > Caudata > Salamandridae > Lissotriton > Lissotriton helveticus. The sequence continues at coordinate 643,765,367 of NC_136068.1, forward strand.
CTTTCCTCCCTGGCTTCGGTTGCTTCTGTGGGGTCCTCTGGGGTTTTTGTGCCTCGGTCTCTCTGGACTCTGGGTTTTTGCCCCGGCCCTTTGCTTGGGCTGTTTGGGGTCTTTCTGCCTGGCCTGTATCTAGTTTGGCTTGGCTGTGGTTGTTGGGGCTTCCTTCGGGTTCCCTTGCTTTGTCTTGGGTCCTCCGGGTCCTTGGTCCGTCCGGTTGCGCTCCTGTCTTGATGTTCGGGTTGTGCCTTCTTCGGGCTTTCCTTCTTGCTCCCGTTTCCTCCGCTCTGGCTGGAGTTGTGTTTTGGGGTTCCTTCGGTTCCCTTTTCCTCTTTTCGGGTCTCTTTGTCCTGGTTGGTTGCCCTTGTTGGTTCTTCCTTCTCGGGTTTCCTGGAGGTGCTGGTTCCCTTTGCCTTATGTCCTCTTGTTTTCGGGGCCTGGTGGCTTGGCTTCCTGGGGTTTGCTCTTCGTTCCCGGGTGCCTGGGTTTCCCTATTTCCCGGTCCGTGGGCTCGGTCTGGCCTTTCGGGTTGGATGCTGGTGGGCTATGGCTGCTTTCTCTGGAGTCGGGTCGTTTGCTTCCCTTCTTTCCGGTTTGGTCCTGCCCTTGGTGGGCTTCTCGGGCCTTGGGTTTCCCGGGGTCGGTTTTTGCTGGGCCTTTGGGTTCCTCTGGTCCGCTTGTCCCCTGCCTGTTTTCTCTCCTTCGGGGTCTGGTTTTTCTTGGCGTGGGTTCTCGGTGCCTGGGTTTGTCTTCTTTTGCCACGTTCTGGCTTGCTGGCCTGGTGGCTCTTGGTCTTTCTCTGTGTTTGACCTTCCCTGTGCTGTTGTCCTCTTGCCTCTGTTGGCCTGGGTGTCTGTGCTCTCCCTTTCGCTTACTGGCTGTGGGGTGTTCCTGCGGTGGGCTGGTTGTCCTCTGTGGTGGCCGGTCTGGTCATCTGGCTGTGCGCCCTTGCTCTTGTTGGGTGTGTGCTGGTCTGGTGGGGGTCCCTCTTGTCGGGGGCTCTGCCTGGGGTTTCCCCTGTTCTTCCTTTTTCCTTCTGCGGTTGCTGCCTTGGTGTGGTTTCCTGGGTTGGCTTCTGTTTGGTTTGGGAAGGCCGGCTTTTTCTGCTTTGGTATTTCTCCATAAGAAATGAATGGGCCGAGGACATAAGGGACCTGGGGGTAATGCTCTATTACTTACCGGTAATCTTCATTACTCCTGGTCCCGTTGTCCTCGGCCCATTCATACGCCCCTCCCTCCCTCCCGGGCGGCCGGCCTTCCTGTCTGGGCTTGTTTGTACAGGAGGGCTGCTGGGTAAGTACTACCTTTGTACTCCCGGGGGGAGGGGCAGTAGTGATATCCCAGCATTCCTCTTGTTTTATTTTCTGTCAGGAGATAGACATCTCCATAAGTAATGAATGGGCTGAGGACAACGGGACCAGGAGTAATGAAGATTACCGGTAAGTAATAGAGCATTACAAAGCAGAAAAAAAAGAACAGTTAACCTTAGAGTCTTTTTGTTGACAGGATAAAAACAAATAGAAAATATCAAAGTGCGGGTGTTGATTCAACATAATATTGCATATTTACTTTCCTAAATCGAATGATTTATGCTTATTTGTGCTAAATAAGTATGCCAGTGATGAGTAACTTATGATAGGCTGTTAGTGCAACAAAATAATTATATCATTGCAAGTAGTACCAGGAGGTTGTAACCAGAATGATGTCTGGTTTTAGTTTTCTTTAGCAGGTTGTGGATGACTACGGCAGCCACCTTTGTCGGAAATAAGCGAATGGTGGTGGGAACAAAGAAAGAATATCGGGAGGGAAAGTGACTGCCGTAAATTCATGATGCTGGTGAGTGATGCTGAAATGACTGGATACAGGGAATATGGGAAACAAGAGGCCTGGGTAAGGTGGGAAATTAGAGCTGCATGATGACAGAAAACGAAACAGATATTTTCATAGCACTTTTTCTTCCTCTTGTGAATCCTCAAGAGCTTTCCTCATTGGTCTGGCAGTGACGAATACTCCTTGTGAGGCTATGCAGCACTTGATTTTCATTGGTTTCATTTTCACTATGGAATAGTGTTATTTATGGCTTGAACAAAAATGAGGATTTATCCTTGCACCAGCACCTTGTACTTTGCCCACAGCCCAGGGGACTACATCCCCCATCTCTCAACACGCCAGGAGGCCAACGCAATCTCATATGCGCCAGAGGCGTATAAAGGCAGTTGCGGGCTCCCACAGCAAAGGGTTGGCCCGTCTGCACCCGTCAGAGCCTGGAGGAGTTTGTACTTGGCTAACTCTCTTGTGTTTTTTTCTACCCGGGTTTGGGGACTACTGGTATTAAGAATTAGCTTTGTAAAACCGCATGAAGGTAAAATATTTTTGTTTTTATTTCCCCTAGTTGTTCACCACTAAGGCAATTTTATCATGGGAAAACGAAAATCTACCCCTACATCAAAGATGATGGACACAACTTTGGATGGTTACCTCCAAAAAGCTGTAGGGCCGATAACTAAGGAGATAGAAATCGCTGAGCGAAGACTCTGATTAGCTCCCTGCCAAATCATACCTGCCCCAACTGACTCTCAAGTAATTACACCAGAAAAAACTCCTGTGCAGAGACTGCAACCTTCACTATCAACCGTTTTAATCATTTGGAGTCAGGGTGTTCTACATGTCCCTAATGAAGGAGCTGATTCTGTCACTTGCCTAGTGATGATATCTTCTGTACCGCAAGATGTACCCAGAGGGGAAAGGAAACAAACTGACCTGGCGGGGGCTGATTGTAAATTAAAAGGTCACTCTCCAAGGGTCAAGAGAACTAAACAAACCCCCTTAGCTGGAAACACATCAAGAACTCGGTTGGGAGGAGGGAGAGTTTTAGAAAGATCACACTACACAGCTTCTTTCTACTCAATCCTTCAACCCCCCCTACTGCAAACACCCCGTTTAGACCTCCATCTACCTTCTCCCCCACAGGGAGCATGATACCCAGCGAAATTGTAACCTTTGAAAAATTGGTACTCAAAGACTTGACCAAAATAGAAAATAGCAGAATATTCATCCTCTACAATATCTCACTGGCAGAGAAACAAGCACTGGCATATCTCAAAGGTAACAATTCCATAATCATTAAACCCGCTGATAAGGGTGGTGGAATCGTCATGCAGGAGAAAGATAAATATCAAACTGAGATTCTACGCCAATTTACCAACCTCAGCCCATTACTGTAGGCTGCCCACCAACCCCACAAAGGAGATACAAGATCTAATAACAAAAGTCACCACCGAGGGTCTAGATGCTGGATACCTCACCAAAAAGGAATTCCAATTGCTCAATACAAAATCACCCAGAACCCCGGTAATTTATACATTACCAAGGGTTCATAAAAATACTGAAAACCCCCCGGAAGACCCATTGTCTCGGGCTGTGGCTCGATCCTCGAACCCTTAGGGCACTATGTGGACCATTTCATAAAAGAGTTTGTACCCAGCACCAAATGTTACATACAGGATAGCATGGCTATGATTAACATGATTGAGGAGTACCCGTTTGACTCCGCATCCGAGATACTTTGTACCTTGGATGTGTTAGTTAGTATTGGACTACTGTAACAGGACCCAAGCTGTACTGGAATTTTTTGGTTTCTCCTTTCCATGGAAGTATGATGATCAGGAATGTTGTTTCTTTATGACAAACTACAGTTTTAGAATGTTCATTATGGAAAGATTATAAATGAGGCTTAACTATGTTGACATTTCTTTATTTGATAAAACTTTGTACACTGGTTTTATTTGCATTTTAGCATATGATTTTACGGTTATATGACGTGTTGTTTTTCCTTATTTACAGACCTGATGATGTCCCGAATGGGGACGAACACGGTGGCTGTGGCTGTTAACTTTGTTGTATTTATGATAATCTTGGTTGGAAGCTGACTGACAAGATATTCTGAATAAAAAAAATTAACTGAACAACTTCAGCTTGAAGGATTGCTTATTGGAGTTAAATCTCTCAACATTAACTGTAAAATTGTATACAGAATATTTTGTCTTATTTTTCACGCTCCTTTATTTTGATTTATTTTAATCCTAATAAAGGTGTAATACTCGGACGTATGATTTTACAACGACTGTCTTAACAACGAATTCCTTAACCACGAATGTGAAACAACGAGCAATCCCAAACCACTACTTATTTAACAACGAGTACCTTAACCACGAAAAATCTATCAATTGCTCATTTCCATTTTTCGTCAATGTGTTCTTTGAAGTACACGTCATTTGACATTTTTAAAAAACGTAATATTACATTAATTTTGTATTGTATAATCCTTTATTGAACGTATTTTCCGTTAAAAACTTTTGGCCAAAAGTGGTAGTGTTGCATCACAATAATCTGATCAGTCCAGTTCCACACAGGTTGCGTAGAAATCAACACGTTAAAGTTGCAATATGATATTTTTGAATAAGGCTGGATGTTCTTTGGATCTTTTAACCGACTGCTTTTTCTTTTGGCTGCACTTAAAAAATGTATTATTCAAGTAATGATCTTTATACCACGGGTGATGTTCGCGTAATTTCTATTCAGTTTACCTTGATTATTTTTTCTTCAAAACCAACATTTTAAACAATTCTCACCCTTTGCTTCTCTACTCTACTCTACTGTATGCTACTGTATGAGTTAATGGCAACCTTTGTTCTTTTTGATTTTCTTTTTTTTTTTTTCATTGACTCATTGCAGACCTCTTAATCTTCTGCATAGCCACAGTTTCCGCTTTCCTTGTCCCGAGTGAGTAATAGGGGGCCATGAGCGTGTCTAGTCGTGGGGAAGGGGGGGAGAGACTTGTGGTTTATGTAAGTCGTTTATGTAAGTCGTGGTTTAGGTAGTCGTGGTTTAGAATTTGTCGTTGTTTAGAATTTGTTGTTTAGGCAACTCGTTGTAAAAACATCAATGTTTAGGATGTTTCCCGTAATACTCAATAGGAATAAATCAAACCCCTCTGAATTTGAGGTAAAAACCGTCACAGATAATTATGATTTGATCATGAGGTGTTCACATCATGGCTCATCCCCAGCTGAGATCATTTGTGAATTCGAACTGATCTGTTCAGATATAGCTAAAAATCTGACCAAATAAAGTAAGGTCATGGATCTCCCAGATACAAGGTGGTTTAATGCGGAATGCTCAAGAGCCCAACATTTTATTTAATTGGCCCTCCATGCTAACCCTCGGGACAGGGCTCAAATTAAAGACGCTAGGAAGGCTTATAAAAGCATAGTGAAGCAGAGGAAAGAAGAGCTGAGGTGCTTAACCTGGGATGTTTAATAGTGAGCCAGTTCCCTTAAGGACTCTAAAATCATCCTTTATTCATAAATCATCTTTTATTCAACGAAGAGGTCAGGAAGATCGATTCTCTGATCCTGGGGGATGTCTGGGAAACTCACTTTGCGGCTATATTTAATCCTATCGGCCGCCAGCCTGATGTATTTAGTGGGGATTTGCCCTTAGATCTAACCTTGGTTTCTCATTTAAGTGCCTCAATTTCAGTAGCTTGGGTTGCGGAAGCCATAGCAACAGGAATTAGCATGAAAGCTCCAGGTCCAGATGGATTGCCATTAGATCTTTTTAAAATTAATCCTCAGCTATGGGCTCCATTATTGACCAACGTTTTTAAAGCAGTGGTGACTGGCCCCATCTCAGCAACTTGGAGGGAGGTTGTCATGGTCTCTGTGTTAAAAAAAGGTAATATAAGTGACTTGCCTGCTATAGGCCAAATGCCCTTATTGACGCCACAGCAAAGCTGTTGGGGAGGGTGTGATCCAGCGGCCTATAGGAAATATGTCATAAGCAACGCTACCTAACTCTATAACCTACTTCATAAAATACCACTCTAACTCATGGACCCATTAACCAAATGTGACATATTTTGACCTACTGAATCAGGTGGTCAAATTAAACCTATATACACCTTATTTACAAATTATATACAACTATATACATCCGCGGTAAATGATGACAACATTTGAACAAATCCTAACTATTTAAATGACCACCATGGCGATGACATCTAGCTAATAGTAACCTGCGCTTCTGAATAAACAAGACCAGCTTGTTTTCAAAAGTAAGATTTTATTAACTGATTGTAGATATTTCAAAATATAGTTTTATAAATGTAATTTTATTAGAATTATAGCAAGCATGTTTGAAAAGTGTCATAAGAAAAATACAGTTTTAAGCAAGAAATTATAAGTTTAGCATTTCTAAAATCCTAAGTCCCTAGCTAAGCTAAATGAATGAAAAAAGTAAAGTTCTTTGAGGATTCTTACGTGCTCCACGCAAAGTCCAGCAGCACGACACCCTCATCTGAAAGTCAGAAAGCAGCAGCCAGCCCATCCCTAGGGCATGGACTTTTTATACCTTTCTATGCTAGCTAATCTAAGTAAAGGAAAATTTTCTGCAAAAGTCGATGTCTCATTGGTCCAAGAGTGACATGTGACATGTCACCTACATTTCAAAACTTCCATTCGGTCATATTCTTTGGGACCATTGTCTTTCTTGTACGTGTTCCAAAGCTTCCTTGATTTGCAACAAATTTGAGCAAAAGTTTCTCACTGACTCCATTACACTTCCTCGGACGCCAAGTTAACAAATCTTCTTTCTACCGGTTTCTGACCTTGGCCACGTCCGACAGAATAATGACAACACTTCATCTTTGTTCAGTGAATGTGATTTTGACGGAAACTTTTTTTCAAAATGGACATCTCGTGCTCCTTGCAGAATTAAATTCATCTTTTAGCAAACTCGAGCAAACTAGGCCCAAAAGCAGGCAACTTATTTTTCTAGTATAAAACAAACACAAGAAAAGTATTAATGTAAGAAATATTATTTATTCTGTTTCCACCCTTCGTTTACTAAATGATTAACCCTCCCAATTAGTCTAATGTTACCTAGCAAGAAGCAAACAAATAAAGCAGCATTTTATATCTACCAGTCTTCATGAATCCATGAAACCATATGTGCACCTAGAATAGTAGAAATAACATCACATAGACAAGGAAAGCAAAATAAGCACATGCTTCTTTTAAATCTGCTGCAGTTAGTAATGACAAAACGAAAACGACAAAATTAATTTGTTATTTTTGCACGAACAAAAGATGCAACACTTATGCACGTTTATGAGCACACATGTTAATGTCCCCGTATGTAAAGTTTAATCTAGGTTGTGTTAGCATAACACATCACAAATCATTAATATTTTTATTTATGTTATGGAAGTGTGACTTCACGAGTTTAAACAGATTTCTGTTTTCTATCCCGCTCCATCAACTCCCTCATCTGGTGATTAACAAATCACCACACCACCACCCAAAATTTGGAAATTTAGACTTTTTGGAAAATGATTCAAATTCATCTGTGTCAGTATTTCTAAAAACCTGTTTCTGCAAAATCCTTGCAATTGTCATAACGAGCTCTGTGTAATTCTTGTAACTCAATCTCCCTTTCCTCTTCTTTTTTGATTTTATAAATCCTTTTCTTTTCCTTCATTTGTTTCTTTCTCTTATGCAACAAACAACCAATTTTTGTCAAAATAAAAATGAATATTATCACAATCAAAGGTGCCAAAATCTTGCCAAGAACTGAACTTCCAATGTCATGGAACCAATTTTTAATTGATTGGAATCTTTTTGAAAGTCTTTCTGTAAAATCTTCTTTTTCTAATGGAATTATCTCCGAATGCATCTCTGTGATGTTCTTAATGTACATCTCAATGTTCTTACTTTCGTCAGGGATATATGTGCAACAATGTTGCACATGCAAAATGCCACAGACTCCTCCCTCTTTTGCTAGGAGTATGTCTAAAGCAAGGCGATCTTGAATCACCATGGATCTGATTGCAATGACCTCAACGTTCACTAATTGGAAACCATCAGCTGTATCTGTTGACAATCTGTCAACAATTGTGGACAATTTTCTGATTCTCCCTGCATTCAGGGTTATACCTACAAAAGGTATCACTGCTTGAAAAATATCTCCCAAAACTTCTGTGAAAGTTTCTCTTTTAACCCTATTTACATAATTGTGAATTTTGAACAATCCTTCCGAATCTCTGTCAACATGGAACATTTTAGGAAAAACAATCCCAACATAACAAGTTCCATACCAATGATCAGGAAGGTTGTAGTAAGCCTTGTCACCACAAACAAAATAAATCCCAGGAAAAATTGGATCTTTTCCACCTTTGAATCCCCAACCTCCCATGATCTGATATGTATCTTCACAATTACTTGCACCCACAAAGTAGTTATCAAAAAGTGTATTGTCTCTTCTAATGCAAAGCTTACCACTAATTGGTTTGTCTATGTGAATTGCAACACTATCAAGCATTTTGCCATTTAGCTTCTCATCCTCTTTCTGCCAGAACCTGGACTTAGTCTGCTTGACTATTTCATTTCTCTTGTAAATTGCTCTCCTCTCTTCAACCAGATTCAAAAACTTCTTTCCTTCAGCACTTAGTTTGCAGGTTAAATTGTTTTTGTAAGCATACTCATAGGTGAGTTCATTAGTAACAAGGAAAAATTCCCTCATCTGTTTGGCTTTCTTATGCTTATTCAAAGCACCCTCAATTTTTAAATTGGCAAAAATCTCGTCAAAATCTGAATAATAGTATTCTAAGCATCCAGTCTGATAGAACAAGCTAGCTAACACACTGCATGTCACACCATATGTAAGAGGAATCATATTGTATGTCACTCCCTCAGAAACAGAAGCAGGTAATTTAACGCAGACATAACAATCTTTTGCATCCATTACCTTGACATATTCACTCAAAAGCTTTGTGAATGTATTGCTTGAAAAATCACTAATAGATTTGTCCTGATGAATGTTAGGTTGATGATCAATAACTTTGCCAGTTGCACTATGTTTGTTTTGACTAACTGAAGCTTTGCTTGTCATGTTGGCTTTGTGAAAATCTTTGTTAATTTCAAATGGAATAATAACAGCTAAAACTAACCAGAGCAGAATTAAAATGAGCAGACACACCAGAGTCATCTTACAGCATCTCTTAAAAATGGAACATCTTGAAGTACTCTGTTCCATGACGTAAGGCATCTTTGGTTAGTTTTGCCTTAAAAAGGAAAAAAAAACTATTTTAAAAATTAAATTTAAATGAAATGATTAATTATTTACACCCCCCTTTTTAAAATAATTTTTTTTTTTTTTTTAAAACCCTAACAGTATTTCTTCGACCTTATGTCACAAGTAAGTTTCCTTCAACTAAACAACTTTTCTTCGACCTTGTGTCACCTAACAAGATTTCTTCAGCCTTTTGCCAAAAACTAAAAACCCAAAAATCCAATTAAAAATTCTGTACTTCAATCATTGTCACTAATTTCTTCAATTTCTTCTTCTTCTTGACTACTATCGTAAATGTCAATGACAGGTGGAATTACTAGATAAGTCCACTCAGGAGATTTGTATTTCTGATTTGGCCTTATAATCCTCTTTCCTTTTCTCGTCACTACATCAATTCTCCTTCCAACTCCAACTTCCTTTTCAGAACCCTTTTGACTACTGATTTCTTCCACCTGCTCCTTCGGGTTTTTTGATCAACCTGACTCTCAATCTTCCACCAGGCCAGAAATCTGTTTTCCTCACGAATTTTCTCTTTGGTTCTGAAGCACTTGTCTCTCACTTCCAAGATCTTTTCTTTGCACTTCCACTTTCACCATCCACGTCACTTTCTTCAGATTCACAGTCTGAAACTTCGATGATTGACTCAGGAACTTCTCTATTCGGCAGTTTCACTCCTTCAGGAACTATACTTTGTCTTCCATCACTGGTACTCGGTAATTCGTCTTCCTCCTCCTCTTCAATTACCTCCAACTTCCCAGATTCTGGATTTCCGTTCCTTACTTCAGAGCTTAACTTCTGCTTTTCGATACTCTCCTGGTCAGAAATTTCTTTTGGTTCAGCCTCTCTGTCCTCAATGGAACTTACTCCATTAATCTTCTTTACCAAATCTTCAGTCGTTCTTCCTTCTAATAGATTCTCTTCTTCTCCAGAATCTATTTCAATTATCTCAGAACCTTTTCTTGTCAATTCTTCATTCACAGGCACAGGTTCCAGATGTCGACCTCTTTGTCGATCTTCAGTATCTGGATTTGTTTCACCTTCTACTTCTGAATCAGAATCTTCTGTAGTATCACTTTCTACATCAGAACTCTCAGGAGTAGGCACTGGAATAGTATGACTAGGATGTATCCACCTTTTCAATCCTCTGCATTTCACTGCATTTGTAGTGACCAGAATTATTTGTCTAGGCTTCTGCCACCTAGGAGCCAAACAATTTCTTCTTCGATGTACTTTTGTTCTGACCCAATCACCAGGTCTCAAATCATGTGTCAGAACTTTCTCATTTGATTGTGCTTCAGTTCCCACATGATTAGACACAGAAGTCACTATATCAGATAACTTTTTACAGTAATCCAAAATAGCACTGTCATTTATGCTCAACAGTTTGCCTACAGGTACAAAAGCTTGCCTCATGACTCTTCCCATCAGTATTTCATGAGGACTCAAACCTGTCTTTTTATCAGGTGTACTTCTCAATGACATTAAAACAAGTGGAAGAGCATCAGTCCACTTTACACCTGTTTCCAGACACATTTTTCCAATCCTGTTTTTAATTGTCCCATTAATCTGTTCAACCACCCCAGATGCCTCTGGTCTGTATGCACAGTGTATCTTCTGCTCAATGCTTAATGCCTCACATATCAGCTTCATTAGTTTGTTATCAAAATGGCTTCCTCCATCACTCTCAATAGTGACTGGAAAACCGTACCTTGGGATGATTTCTCTGAGTAACAATTTTGCCACTGTAATTGAATCACAATGTCGTGTAGGAAATGCTTCCACCCATCTTGAAAACAAACAAACAATCACAAGAACATATTTCAAACAATTGTGTAAAGGCATTTCAATGAAATCCATCTGCAACCTGGTAAAAGGACCACCCTCTCGACCAATTACCCCTGTACCTACAACTGATTTTCTGTTTGGGTTCATTTGTTGGCATGACAAACACCTTTGACAAAAAGACTCTGCAATCGTTCTGAATTTAGTATTGAACCAAGTCTCTCGGAAAAGTCTGATCATAGAATCTCTTCCAAGGTGAGCTGGGCCATGATACAATCTGGCCATATCAGCAATCAAACAATTTGGTAAGACTATTCTGCCATCTTTGTAGGTCCACACTCCATCCTCATCACGTGGTCTACAATCTGATCTTAACCACAGATCTTTTTCCTCATCATCTGCTTCATTTTGTAAATCTCTGATTTCTTGCCATGTCTCTACAACTGTTGTTAGCATTAATGAATTTGAATCAGATTCTTTACTTTTTTCCCGATTGTAAGCACAACATTTTCTCGCACAGTATTTCGCTGTCTCGGCTGCATAGGCATTGCCTTTTGAGATATAATCCACTCCTTTTGTGTGTGCAGCACATTTTACAATTGCGATCTCTTTCGGCAACTGTATGGCCTCAATTAATCTTTTAATGAAAACTGCATTTTTAATTGGTGACCCTGCTGAAGTCAAATAGCCTCTCTGAGACCAGAGCTGTCCATAATCATGCACAACCCCGTACCCATACTGACTATCAGTAGTGATGGTAACTCTTATGTCCTTTGATACTTCACAAGCACGAATCAAAGCAATCAATTCAGCCACCTGTGCTGAACGAATTCCTTCAAGACATGATGCTTCTTTAACATCTGCAACTGTACAGACTGAGTATGATGCTTTCAAAACTCCTCCCTCTGTCCTCAGACAGGAGCCATCCACAAAGTAGACGACATCTGATTCAGGCAAATGTACATCTTTAATGTCCTGCCTTGGTTTGGTGCAAAATTCCATGACGTCCAAACACTCATGTTCCACTTCATTTTCATCAATAATTTCAGAATCAGGCAGTAATGTAGAAGGATTCAGATTCAAACATCTTGAAATGGAAACATTGTCTGCTCCTAATATGATTTTCTCATACTTAGTCAATCTGCTGCTTGTTAAATGTTGAGTTTTACCTCTTGTCAGCAATATTTCAACTGAATGAGGCACAAAAACTTTCACAGGAAATCCCATAATGATTCCTTCGCTTTGCTCAAGACTGACACTTGTAGCTGCAACTGCTTTCAAACAACCTGGTAATGCTTTTGCAATGGGATCAAGAACTGCAGAGAAGTATGCAATGGGTTTCTTTAGATTCCCATGTCTCTGAATCAACACAGACAATGCACAGCCTTCTCTCTCACTGCAATACAGTTCAAAGTCTTTCTCATAATTCGGCATGCCCAAAGCAGGAGCTTGACATAAACTCTTTTTCAGATTCTCAAAAGATTCCATCTCAGCTTCATTGAGAATAATTGGATCTTTCACATCAGACCTTGTCAGTCTCTGTAGTGGTTTCGCAATTACCGAAAATCCACTTATCCATTGTCGACAGTAGCCAACCATTCCCAAAAACATTCTAACCTGTCTCTGTGTTCTTGGTGGTTGCATTGCTTGAATAATTTTTATTCTCTCAACTGTCACCTGTCTTTTTCCCTTTGCAATTCTGTGACCAAGATATTTCACTTCTTGTTTGCAAAACTGTAATTTTGCTGGAGACACTTTATGTCCCTCATCTGCAAGATGGTTCAAAAGTATTATTGAGTCTGTCACACAATTTTCTCTCGTTTTAGCAGCTATCAACAAGTCGTCGATATACTGCACCAACGTAGACCTGCTAGGTAAATCTAAATTTTCCAAAGATCTTTTCAACAGCTCATTAAAGATCGAAGGACTCTCTGTATACCCTTGAGGGATTCTACACCATGCGAGGGTCCTACTCTGGAATCTGAAAGCGAAAATTTCCTGACTCTCTGGATGTAAAGGAACAGTAAAGAATGCATTGCAAAGATCAATGACAGTGTACCATTCAGCATCATGTGGAATCTGATACAAGATGACTGCTGGGTTTGGAACCACAGGGCAACATGGAACAACAATCTGATTAACTTTTCTCAAATCTTGAACTATCCTGTACGTTCCATTCGATTTTTTAATTCCCATGATTGGTGAATTACAAGAGCTACTCTCAATTTCTTTTAAAACACCTTGTTTAATGAATTTTTCAATCACAGGTATAACTCCCTCAATTGTCTCTGCTTTCATCTTGTACTGAGGAATATTAGGAAATTCTATTCCCTGCTTCAGTGTGATTTTGACTGGATCGACATGTTTCATCAGACCCATCTCATTCCCAGTCAAATCCCAAATTTCTGATTTCACTGTTTCCTTGAGTTCTTCTGGCAGATTTTCTTTTTCAAACGCAGGAAACAATTTTGTTTCCTCTGTTTCCATCAACATCATTGTCATCCTGTACAAGCCATCTTCCTCCATTGTTTGTAATTCAACCCCTTCAGGAGAACAATATATTCTGTAATTCATCTTGCACAATATATCTCTGCCTAATAGATTCACTGGACTACTGTTACAAACCACGAATCTGTGTTTGTCTTTAAAATTTCCAATTTCAACTGGTACTGGATCAGTCAAATCAGTTCTGATTTGTTGATTGCTTACTCCAACAACTTGGATAGTATCCCCAGAGAGAGGTAGGTTTTCAATTTCCACTGATCTAACAGTAGAACGGGTAGCACCAGTGTCCACTAGAAAAGTGATGTCTACATCATTAACTTTCCCATTTACAAATGGACCAGACTGGTCAACCTCAAGAGTGGCTCCAACAACACACTCTTCCTCCTCTCTCGGGCACCGTCAGTAATAATCATCAGAATCACTTTCCTGACCTTCTGTTAACAAAAACTGTTGTGCTGCAATTTGCACTTTTTGCCTTGGCGGTTTTATTACCTGATCATCTCCTTGAAATCCCACACCTGAATTATATTTTTGAGTTCCCCCACAATTCGGAAACGGTGGCTGTGGCAATTGATTCTGACGGTTATTCACCTGTTGCTGCAACTGTCGCTGAAGGTTTAATTCGTTTAAATTCTGTTGCAACTGTAGCTGTTGCTGCAGGTCAACATCATTCTGCATCTGTGAATTTAACAATGGACTTTTTAAATTTCTAGGTGGTTTCTTACATTCGTCTCTCCAGTGTCCAAGCTCGCCACAATTAAAACAAGGTAATTTTTGTTTCATCTCTTCAATCCTTGGGTTAATTTTTCTCACAAAATTATTACTTTTAAACTTCCCTTGACCTTGATTCGAATTTGTACTTTGAACAAAATTTGTGTTTTTATTACCAAGACTAGCAATCTGTTGCTCAGCCACTTTTACCTGAGCCCACATGGCTTTCTCCTTGAGCTTCTTTTGTCTCACTTCTAACTCATCACTGCAGTATTTTGCTTTTCTCAAAATGTCATCAACAGAAAGTGCTTGCCATCCGACAATACTATTTCTGATCATGTCTGCAATTTCTGGTTTCAAACCATAAACAAATCGGTAGACAAAATGACTCATATCTTTCTCGTCTAGTTTTTCATAGCCACTGTATTGTTTAAAAATCAACAGTAACCTTTCGTAAAATGAATGAACTGATTCTTTTGTTTCCTGGTTTGTTCTTTCTATCTTAACCCAATCAACCTCCTTTGGTGGAATTTTGTTTTTCAACCAGTAAATCACTTTTTCATAAAAATCCATCACAAGTGGATTTGGAGCACCTGTTTCTTTAATTCGCTCAGGTTCTACTTTCGGCCAACTTATGGCTATTTTGCATTCTGTCCAAAGATCTGATGGGACAACAATGTCAAAAAATCCATCCAGATCAATCCACAGAACTTTTGAGACTTTAATGAACCTGTCCACTTGCCTGTACCACTCGACAGGATTTTCCCTCAGTCTTGGAAAATCATTTGTGAACAGCAATATGTCCTGTCTTGACCATGGGACATGAACATATCCTCCACCTGCAATCTCTCTCATTGGAAATTGTTTTGACAATTTTTCCAATTTCTCATCTTCCTTCTTTTTCGTCCATTTCACTCTCCACTTGCTCAATTCTCCCAGTTTTTTAATGTAAACAATCACATCTTTTATGTGTATTATTCTTCCCATTGAGTTCAAACTCTCAATGTCACTTTCTGAAAAGTCTAATCTGTAATGTTTTGCAAAATTCTTTTGCCTGCTCAAATCTATTTCAAGTTCAGCTGCCAGTTCATCCAACTGGTCATATTTGTTTTTTGTTTTCCACTGAATACTCTTGCAAATGAACAGTAGTTCATCATCTCGATAATAATTTAAACTGTCAGGACCAATCGTACCAATTATTAATTCCTCAATATTTGCTTTTAATTTTGCAACATCAAGTTTAGGTTTTGTCACCCTGACTTCAGGACTCTCAGCATCAGATTCTGCACCCATCGGTGTTTTTGGAGATAAATCCTCATTAAAAGTCAAATCTGGCATTCTCGATCTTGAAGAGCTTATTTCAGATATATCTGAGTAAAATTTTTCAGCAACCTTCTGAATTTCTGCATTTAAAGGAACAGTCAACCCTGACTTATTAACTTCTCTTTGCTCAAAAACAGGCTGAACAGGACCAATAGTTACTGGAACTGTCACAGCTTCCATGCTTTTTGTTATTTGTCGAATTAATTCTTCCTTTGATCGTAAATACTCAGAAGAATCTCCAGCCTCTACATTTCTGACTTCTCTCACATAGTTTTTTGGAGCTTCCCTTGCTCTTGGAATTAATGAAAAATGTCTACCCACATTACGGACATTTGCATTTGTCTCAGTTTCCGGTCTTCTTGGAGTTTCAACAATTTCACAATTATTTGGATAAAGTTTAGGAGCTTCATTAATTGGAGGTGCACTTGGTGTAGTTTCTGTAGAAACCACCGGAGTAGACCATGACCTAGGAGGTCTCAAAGGCTGATTCCTTTTATCTGAAGTGTAGATTTCCTCTAAAACTGCATCTTCAGATTCACTTTCTATAGGGGCATTATTTCTCTTTTCAGTTCTTTTTCCATCAGGAGAACCTAAAACCATTTCTTTAATTACATAAAGTCCCTCACTCATGCTTCCCTGTCTCCACATTCGCATCCTGTCTTCATGTGTCTCTCTTCTATAACTTGGAGGTTTAGGAGGTCTTTTAATTCCACTTGCTTCTCTTTGTAATTGGTACATCTCATCCTCCCATTCAACTAAAGCCTCAAATTGAGTTGGTCTCGGCTTTGGATTAGGAGCATTCATTTTCTCTCGCAAATTTCTTAAAACCTTTACATTAAATGAACCATCATCAGGCCAGGTCAAAACACCATCATCCTTTGTGTAGTGTTTCCAAATATCAAACCATAAAACAGTATGATAACCATATTCACCTTCCATATACGCTGCAGGTGTTTTGTACTTATGAAGTAATTTACCACCTCGCGTTTCAATTTTCTTGTCAGGTGAAATAAAAATTTTAAATTTCTGAAACAACGTTGGCTTTTTCTCAACGTGTTTAAAATGATAACTCATTTTTAAGAGTTAAATTCAATTAACAAATTCGTTCGTAAAATATTTCCGGGATGTTCCGCAAAAGCAACCAATCTGTGCGCGAAACACACCAACAAGCCAATGAGAGTTAAGCTACGTCACTTTTTTACTCAACCAATAAAAATGGAGATTTTCTGAAGAACCAATCAGCTTACAGTTTGTCAGAGACTCAAGAACCAATCAGGACACAGTTTGTGACGTATGTCACCCAATCCCAGCGCGGCTCTGTGACGTACACAGCAGCTGCGGTTTCTCACTTCTCACTCTTAGTGCTTACCCCTCCTTCACAAAATCTTTTCACAGCGCCATTTTGAAGACACTTTTTCGGTGAAAATTAATTTTTAACAATGACAATAAGGACTCATCTGTCTGTTTCTCTAAATAGGATAGTTTACATACATTCAAGTATTCTCAACTTGGAATAGTCGGCCCTATTCTCATAGAATAATTTTCATTTGCCAGTAGAGTAATCTTTTTACTCTGCCCTTCAGACAAGTAATTATGAACTCATTTCCCTCCGAACGCAAAACCAAGTGACTGTCCGAAAGTTCCACTCGAACATAAATTACAAAACAAACTCGCACTTTCACACGGAAAAATCCCTAACTTCAAACACACATGAAATCCGTACAGGACTCTCACCTGTTTATAGAAATCATGCACCGTTAGCAAAATAACGACGTTATCCGTACAGGACTCTCACCTGTTTATAGATATAAAACATGTACCCCTACAGGACTCTCACCTGTTTATAGATAATCATGCACCGACGTTACCCTACCCTTCACTCAAGCTCGAATATATCTAATACTTTTATCACAGTGAGTTTTACAACAGGCGCTTTGTCCCTATTCTCATGCTATTCAAATTTCTTAGATAATCCTCACTATACAAGATTCACACCTAGCCCTAAAAACTGTGTTGCACGACCACAACACTGTGTTGCACGACCACAACACGTGATACACGGCGATATCACTTGTGATACACGGCGATATCACTACTCTGAAACAGATCAAATGTCTTGCGTGACTACTTTCTCATCACACAATCTGTACCGGTACAACTCACATATAGCACGAAAACGAACTCAACATGTGTTAAACATCAATCCTATTTCTATACCATACCATACCAATAACACCTTGGTTACTCTTAGCAACACCTTGGTTACCCTTAGCAACCATCAATTTCTGCTACCAGAAGAATTGATCCAGCGGCCTATAGGAAATATGTCATAAGCAACGCTACCTAACTCTATAACCTACTTCATAATATACCACTCTATCTCATGGACCCATTAACCAAATGTGACATATTTTGACCTACTGAATCAGGTGGTCAAATTAAACCTGTATACACCTTATTTACAAATTATATACAACTATATACATCTGCGGTAAATGATGACAACATTTGAACAAATCCTAACTATTTAAATGACCACCATGGCGATGACATCTAGCTAATAGTAACCTGCGCTTCTGAATAACCAAGACCAGCTTGTTTTCAAAAGTAAGATTTTATTAACTAATTGTAGATATTTCAAAATATAGTTTTATAAATGTAATTTTATTAGAATTATAGCAAGCATGTTTGAAAAGTGTCATAAGAAAAATACAGTTTTAAGCAAGAAATTATAAGTTTAGCATTTCTAAAATCCTAAGTCCCTAGCTAAGCTAAATGAATGAAAAAAGTAAAGTTCTTTGAGGATTCTTACGTGCTCCACGCAAAGTCCAGCAGCACGACACCCTCATCTGAAAGTCAGAAAGCAGCAGCCAGCCCATCCCTAGGGCATGGACTTTTTATACCTTTCTATGCTAGCTAATCTAAGTAAAGGAAAATTTTCTGCAAAAGTCGATGTCTCATTGGTCCAAGAGTGACAAGTGACATGTCACCTACATTTCAAAACTTCCATTCGGTCATATTCTTTGGGACCATTGTCTTTCTTGTACGTGTTCCAAAGCTTCCTTGATTTGCAACAAATTTGAGCAAAAGTTTCTCACTGACTCCATTACACTTCCTCGGACGCCAAGTTAACAAATCTTCTTTCTACCGGTTTCTGACCTTGGCCACGTCCGACAGAATAATGACAACACTTCATCTTTGTTCAGTGAATGTGATTTTGACGGAAACTTTTTTTCAAAATGGACATCTCGTGCTCCTTGCAGAATTAAATTCATCTTTTAGCAAACTCGAGCAAACTAGGCCCAAAAGCAGGCAACTTATTTTTCTAGTATAAAATAAACACAAGAAAAGTATTAATGTAAGAAATATTATTTATTCTGTTTCCACCCTTCGTTTACTAATTGATTAACCCTCCCAATTAGTCTAATGTTACCTAGCAAGAAGCAAACAAATAAAGCAGCATTTTATATCTACCAGTCTTCATGAATCCATGAAACCATATGTGCACCTAGAATAGTAGAAATAACATCACATAGACAAGGAAAGCAAAATAAGCACATGCTTCTTTTAAATCTGCTGCAGTTAGTAATGACAAAACGAAAACGACAAAATTAATTTGTTATTTTTGCACGAACAAAAGATGCCACACTTATGCACGTTTATGAGCACACATGTTAATGTCCCCGTATGTAAAGTTTAATCTAGGTTGTGTTAGCATAACACATCACAAATCATTAATATTTTTATTTATGTTATGGAAGTGTGACTTCACGAGTTTAAACAGATTTCTGTTTTCTATCCCGCTCCATCAGGTGGTCCTTGCCCGACTCGAAACCTGGGTGACCGATACAGTGGTGATGGCAAGAACGCAGTATGGTTTTAGGAGACGGATGGGCACCATTAAGCACTGCCTAAACTAGTCACTGATTATGGACAAGTACATGAAGGCCAGGAAGGGTTCTATCCAACGCGCCTTTATGAACTTATCCAGTGCTTTTGACACCGTAAATCAGAAGTAGTTGTGGCCACTTATGGGGAAAAGGGGCATCAAAGAGGCTTTTATTTCTCTTTTTTGTAGGCTCCCTGCATCCATCTCTGTTGTTATAAGATAAGGCCAACAAGGGAAAAAAATTAGGTCCATAGCTTCCAAAGAAGGTGTCCTGCACGGATGTACTTTAGCCCCCTACATTTTTTTAATTTATGCCGATGGTCTAGAGGCTCTTAAAACAGATACAAAAATGAATGTGCACGCATTGGGGGCACACGGGTCCCGCAACTTTTATATGCAGATGACACAGTGTTAAAGACCCTGTCAGCCAATGTATTTACAGATTTTATGCCTGCACTTGATTTAAAAGTTAATTTTATCAAATCATACATTGTGGTGTGTGGCCCAAAATGACCAAAACTAGGAAATATGCTGTGGGAGACAAGAGAATAGTCAAACTGAATAATTGTAATTATCTAGGGAATATTTTTAACAACAGGATGAATTGGGAAACACTTGTTACTGCAAGGGTGCAACATGCGGGCAGGGGATATTTCGCTTTTCCTGTAAGTTGGACCATAAGCCAGTGACTGAAATGGTTACACTTTACAAAGCCAAATATTTGCCTTTTGCAACATACAGAGTAGGAGTGTGGGGATATCATAACAGCCGCCAGCAACAGATTGTGGAAAATACATTAAAAAAGGTTACTGATGATTTCAAAGAGTGCCCCCACAGTCTTTTGTCATCATGTGCTGTTACTTGACTTTGTAGAGGATCATATAGACATTGGCCACCTGCTATTATGGGCCAAAATCTGGTTGTCTGAGGAGTTAGTGATTTCCAGAGAGGTCATCAAAGATTGTATTAATCTTAATGGAGCACCAACTATCCCTTGACTCTGATTTGAAAGGGATAGCCTCTATAAGCTAGGTCAGAGGCACTACTTAATTGTCCTGATAGCATCCATGAAAATGCAGAAAATACAATAAAAAAGGCACAACCTACAGGGGCGAATATATGCCGCTCTCAGCCCGACACAGCAGGCCTCCCTTGTTTATTCCCTGTCCAGCAGCAATTTTATTTAACGTTCACCATAAATGTACCGATACGATTTTATCTTACAAGATTTTGCTTACTTACCCTGCATTCTTTGGTGGGTTTCCCATAACAATCGGGGTGGGTAGAAAAATTGGAGCCTTGCATCTGTGATATTTTGGCAGCTCAGAGCACATTGCACTTTATGCTATTTTGCCCCCTCTATAAAAAGCCAAGAGTAAATATTTTTTATTCTGATTTTAAAAGAAATCAGGCCATGTTCCTATATTGAAGGTTTTAAATATTTACACTCTTTGGCTACTTATGATATATGCACTAGGGTTTCTACCTACATTAAAGTTGCAATAGCTATTAGGAAACTGTATTAGCTAGCATAGTTGAACCCAAACAGTGTAATTCTCTAACACACAACCTAAATATTTATGTATTTTTATGGCTAGACCTGCACATTATAATAGTAACATGTGCATTTTAATATAGATTGCATTTTTATCAGAAGATTGATTTTAAGGATTGTATTTTTTTCTTCCTTTTAAATTAATTGAATTATATGAATTGCCTATTGTGCTACTTTGCAAATAGATTACTGGAATCATAATTTGTAATGTTGATTTTATAAACCTTTATGGCTTTCTTTCCAAACGGAATGAAGTTACTTTGACTTGACTTGAGTATAGGAAACATTAGGTCTTGCAGACATCTAAATCTGTTGGAAGTGGGACCTCAAAAGACATTCTCATTCAAAATATATAAAGTTAAGAATTGACTGATTTTCCTTTTTAGGTCTCACACAGCGGTCAGTCAGCCGCCTCATGTTGCCAATGCCAAAGACAAGCATTCAAACAGTACATGAAAGTGAACTTGTGGTGAGCTCTCTTCTGCCAATGGATATTGGCATATCTTTTACAAGTTGCAATTGTTTATGTGGGCTGTGTTTATAGCGATAGTTTACAGGAAGGTTACATGGGCTTTAAGAAGTACCTAATAGTAACTCCCAACAGATCTGCACAAGTTCCTTTTGAGCCCTTGAACCTCAAAGCGTGGGATATGCCTGTTGCCACCTCTTCCTCAACTCCACCGCCCACTAACTGCCAATGCTTGTTTTGTCAGAACACACCATTTGCCTTTGCCAGTCAACAAGAATTTAATGGTTACATTCACAGTCCTTGTTTCCCCATATCTTGCTTTTTTGGGGAATTTCCGATTATGAAACTTGCATATCGCTATTTTCTTCATAGTGCAAGTGCTTTGTTTTTGTCTGTTGTGGGATCGGCTCAGTGTAGAGAAATCTGTCAGAATTACCAAAGAATTCTGCACGATTATGTGGAATTATGCAAGAAGAGTAATACTGCATTTAAAGATAATTTATTAGCGCACAAATCCCCCCTCACGTCCAAAACAGATGTGACAATGCATTTTGTCCAATGAAATAGCGCTAAATCCAATAGAACATGAATTGCACTACAAGCAGCCACTCGCGCTCACTAAACTTGGACTTGGCATATGATTGTCTCCCAACCTATTTCCAACATTTAGCACTATTTTCCTAGGGCAAAATGCACCCTCGCATCCAAAATGGGTGCAAAGCTCTATGTTGCTCTAAGAAAACAGCACTAAATGCAAAACAATATGAGCAGCAGTGCTCCCGGGCGTATACACTCACTAAATTTGTTGTTTCTTTGCACATTTCCAACCAAAGTGCTCTAAATTATTCAAGAGGGTGTAATTGTGTAATTTTCTTTAATTCTGAGTCAAAGAGGAATGCTGAATTACTGACATTCCTCTGATTACTTTGTCTTAATTATAATTACTCCCAGGCATAATTTATATATTAGTATTTCTTTCATGTCCTTGCCATGCTGAGGGAGGCCAGTAGAGTGCAGCAACACACTGTAAACCTAAAACTCTGAGGGGCAGATTTACTAAATTTGACGCAGTGCAATGCAGCAAGAGAGAGCAGGAAGTCACCATATCTACTAAGATGTGGGGAATTCCTGTTCTCTATCTGTGCTGGTTCACTGTGTGCAGCCTAGAGCCAATACAGGCACCAGTGATGGGTCCTCCGCTAAGGTGGAGGATCGTCGCCCGACTACTCAAAAGGAAAAATGAAATGATGAAAATGTATAGTTATTATCTTTTTATTTTTCCTAATGCAGTCAGTGGTGGGGTGAGGCTGGCCAGAGCAGAGGGAGGAGTGGTTTGGAGTCCCCAAGGGTGCCTGACTGTTTGGCCGGCCTACTTGGGCCGGCCAAACAGTCCTGCGCACTTTGCATCTTCCCCACCAAACTCGAATACAGAGCCTGGTAAGGAACATGCACAGGCCCCCAGTCCCAGACTGAGCACCAAACCATGTTGCTCAGACCAATCACAAGGCTGCATTGCAGCGTTGTCATTAGCTAAGTGGAGGGAGCCAGTGTGCTTCTGCTTTCCGGGACCAAAGGGCTGAGGGGAAGGTGGCGTGAGAAGCTGAGAGTAGACGGCGGCTGACCTAAGATGTTTTTTTAATTGTATTTTTGTCCCCCACACTCCCTCGCCAAGCCACCCCGTTCCTTGCCAGTTGCCACTAGCACGCACCCTTGCACCATTATGCAATGGTGCCTGCATTTCAGCTGAATTGTTTTGTGCAGAAGGGACACCTTGCAGCACAAAAACAATCTCCTGAGGCATTTTCCTCGTTCTATGTGTGGTAACATCATAATTGGGCATGGCAAAAAAAAATTACTTGGAGATTCATTGAATAACACAGATGTCAAACTGATGTTATAGTTAATTAGAAAATGTCAGTTGAACAGTTACATTTTAAAACAAAAAACCACCACGGACATGCACCAGTTATAGTTAAGTCAAGTAACCTGTGTCCTAAAGTAACTGTAACTTGCGTCCTTGCCATGCCCTGCTTGTACTGCACTTACTACATCACTCATGGCATGTTCAGTGATTGCAGTGATAACATCCTTAATCACATCTAAAAGTATATAATTGTTAAGACATTGTTTACAGTAGGGGAGTGAGTTATAGTTGGGTGAGCATTGGAGATATGGGTGGAAGTTGCTTCAAAGGACTAATATTTGTGAGAGATAGATTTTAATGTACCTTGTAGGCTGGAGATGAAAGTTATTGGAGAGGTGATTGATAATAGTTGTGTGAGAATTTAGAGAAGTAATAAAGTGGAGAAACAGTTGAAGTACTTGGAAAGAGAGGAGGAACTGTCAGTCAGCAGTAGCAGAGTGGCCACATTTCCCATTGGTGTTGCTTAACTCTCAATACGCCTTAGTCCTGTGATCCACATGAAGTATTACAGCACTCAATGGGTCTTAGTACTGGTATCTGTGGCTCTTGTTGCAGCCCTCTTTGGGACTTGCTGCTGTCTTCTAAAGGCTGGTTGGCCTTAACTTGAGACCTTCACTTGGCCTAGCACAACTGATGTCTGCAGCTGGCGTGTAAAGTTTTCTGGTGCTAATTTGCACCTTAATATTTAAAATGTCATAACTCTTGTTCTACTTACTGGATTTTAGTCTTTTTGGTGCTATTTTATTTATCAAAATACTCTATTTTCCTGTTTGAAACTGTTCTTGTTTCGTGTTTTCAATGTATAGCTGTTTGAGTACTGCATAAATATGTTGCATATATCCCTTAATTTAAGCCTGACTGCTTTGTGCCAAGCTACCAGAGGGTTAACCACAGGTTTATTAAGTGGATTTTGTGGTTCATCTTACCAAGGCTTGTGAAGAAAGGCAAACTCAACTAAGAAAGGGTAAACCGCAGAACTAGGATATGACCGATTTTACACTTTTCTTTGTTTATTTCTTTGTTTAGATGTTTACCCTTAAATAATTTTACTAACGAGATGAGAAATTCACCCTGAAGTTAATGAGCATACTTCAAAACAATGATGTTTCACTTATATATGGTGGCTGTTCAGGTGCTGCCTTCAGCCTAGTCAAGATGCTTCCCAATATTCTTATCATTGGCATGCCAGTGACATGCCAATAGCTTGTGTCGTATACATCCACAGAGTTCAAGCCTTATTGACACATTAAACATTCTCAGGACATGTGAGCATCATCATTTGTATCAAATGTATTGTAACAAAAATGTGGCTGCTACATTATTAAGCAACTTTTGGAAGTGGGGCGACATCTCACCCCAACCAATCGCACAGCTTAAATGATGCCACCATGGCACTCATGTGTTACCAACTTTTTTTTAATCACAATGCTCCTTGTATTCAATCTTGTTCAACTTTCTGTCACTTTTTATCAACTCCTGGAAAGATGGTCCATGATTGCGAATCTGTGATCACTGGATCGTATGATGAAACAGCCAAAGATTCGGTCCAAACCCAAGTTTTACCGCGCTAGTCCACAAACTGGGTATGAGGAAACCTCAAGTGTGACTCGGGCCTGAGAAAGGTAGTTAAATTACGTGTCACACAGGAATTGACGTATCTGGACAAACCCGTGACCCCCGACAAAGGGCGCGTGCCGCCTGAAATGCATTGGGTCTTCTAATCTAATAAACGCTGCTTCAAATGAATTCTGCAATAGTCGTGTTCTTTCAGAAGGTCCGGATCGACACAGTTTGAGCACAAGAAACTTGAAAAATTGGCACTTCTCATGCCGCGTGTGGATTGACATCACTGTTGATAAAAAGTGTCAGAAAGTTGAAAAAGATTGAATACAAGGAGCATTGTGATTAAAAAAAAGTTGGTAACACATGAGTGCCATGGTGGCATCATTTAAGCTGTGCGATTGGTTGGGGTGAGATGCCTCCCCACTTCCAAAAGTCGCTCATACATTTCGGTGCCGTTTGGGCTGGGCACCATTCCAATCTGCATGCAACCTTGAAAAAACAGTTGGATACATTGTTGAAAAATAACAGACACGAAGGTGTGCATCCTACTCGTACATTGTCACATTATTAAGCAAGGCAGTATAAAAAGCAACATTAGTCACAGCGCTAAATAAAAAGTTGAAGTAACTAACTACACTCTGACCCCCTTTCTGACTAAAAGAGATTCTCTTAATCAACTTAAAATAGACATCCAACTAAAGGATAGTAGCATTCGTGATTCTACTATATTACATTAAAGCAGCAAGACAGTAATTTCCAAAATATTTTATTGAGTAGTTAATACAAATCTTTCGAAATACCAAACCAAATGACATTAGAAACGTTACACAAACCAGGGTTAAAATCTGCTATCAAGACGGGGTTTCAGAGTTCAAAGTTTTGTTGATAGACAAAACTAACGTAGACATAGATTTATACTTAAAGTGCCACATTCCAACGCTGTTAGGAACATGTGCAAGTGTACTTAAAGTGCCAAAACGGCTAAGAATGGAGCAAGTGTGAACCTGCCGTTCGGCTAAAAGGCCAAGTCGTTTGATACTACTCAGGAGGAGGTAGGAGTATTTTACCCGTAATGTCTAGAAATGTAATCACCTGGGCCTTATTTATGAATGACTTGCGACGCCGGTGCGTCACTTTTTCCCATGTTAAAAGTGGCGCACCGGCGGCGCAAGGCCTTCATAAATAAGGCCCCTGGGAGTTAAGCCTGACGTCCTATTAAAGCAATCTAGAACAGGTTGCCTAAAAAATGTGCGCTCCCAAGGACTTCAAGTTTGCGCGTTGAAAGGAGTGCAATAGGTGAGTGTAATGACTCTTTTCTTTATAGCACCATCTGCATGTCAAGTCCAAGGTTTCTGCCAGCCACGTGGGCCAATAATCCAAAATTGGAAAAACGCCGAAACTTTGGCCCCTTGGCTGAGTTTTAATCGTTTTTGAGACATAACTGTCCAAATATGGTTGTCTGCCAAACTGCCTGTAGCTATTTATCATGATTCAAGTGTGACGCCGCTTGGCAAAAGCTTGTTTGTCTCACAAGAACGTTAACTGGCACGAGCAGTTGTTAATTTTTGTTTTAAACAGTGTGAAAGAGAGAAGCATGATGGCTGTTGTGCTTGGAGGGCTTTTAAACTGCTTGTGAATACGTCTCTGAAAATCGATTTCCAGTCTGCGTTCATTATTTCTTGCCAGAGCAGGTGGTCCAGCAAGTAAATGCTTGGATATTTCAGTTTAAAACAGCATTTTAAAAATGCACCTTGCATCGCAGACTTTTGGTTTACGAGGCCGAGCTTGAGTTGAATTTGGGAAGTGGAATCGCTGGGAAGCAAACAAAAGAGCTGTCGGTGAATCCTAATATTAAGTGACTCCAGCGTGTTTGCCTCACGTCCACAGATGGGTTCATACCTTTAAGAGAGATAGGGTAAGTAAGTAAGAGGCATATTGTCAAGAACTTGTGATAACCATTGCAAATTTAGCTTAACGCAACTTTGCATATCGCAGTCCATCACGAGAAAATAACACCGTCTTAACGTCCAATTCCAAACCCGGCCGCACCATGCGAAAGCAGCAGGATAATGCGCCAAATGACCGCGTAAAAACAATGCAAAAAACAAAAAATGCGGAACACGAGCACCCAAAAAGTTGAGAGGAAACAAAGCGTGATACCAAAATGAGTGAAACCCAGCGACAGGCCTGCAATTCCCACGCGTCATGCAGGAAAATGCACTATAAAAGCAAAAAAATAAAAAACATCAAAACCTATTCAAATTGCGTAGCATCATGGATGCACCCGGACTGAGTGCAGAGGACAAGCCAAACTCCACAAGCCTCACGGAGGACCAGCCAGGAACCCCATGACAATAAGAACCTGGAAGTAGTGGAAAGCTACAAGTACCTGGGGATACATCTGGACAGACGGTTCACCTTTTCTGCGCATTTTGATGTCATTGAGAAGAAAGGAACAGCCTTACTTCACGCTTTCAGCAGTTTATCTAAGCAGCTAAAAGGCCCTTTGTTCACCCCCCTCCTAACAGTCATCAAAGCCAAGCTACTTCCAACAATAGCTTACGGCAGTGTGGTACATTGTGGGAGGAGCGCACCGCTCTTAGATAAAATTCAAACAAGAGTGTATAAACGCGTATTCAGCTTACCATGCGACGCCTCACCCGCCCAGGTTCGGCTCGAATTTGGTCTGCAGTGTCAAACATTGCAAAAAAAATATGAGACAGTCAAATTTTGGTATAGCATTTGGTTGAAACCGCAAAACAGAAATCAACCTCGCCATTTGGGAAGCAATGCAAAGCAATCCAAATTCCCATTACGCAAAGTATCTAAACTCCTCCCTTGAAACCACGGAGTTGGTGTCATTGTGGAAAAGGAAGCTACCTGTATCCTTATTCAAGCAGGCTGTAAAAAAGGCAGTTAACATGCACTCGTTGATCGATGGCAAAACAACCCTGAGTATCGCTCACACGCTTGGATGATAATACAATCCTATAAAAAGCCGGCACCTGCAGCCTATCTAGGGCTTGCCTTCCCTTCACATCTCAAACTAAAATACCTAAACCTACGAATGGGCAAATTGCCAGCAAATGCCGATCAACCTGGCTGGAGGACACCAGGTCCAAAGGAGTATAACTTATGTGGTGCTGCTGTACAAGACATTATTCACTTGATCTGCATTTGCCCTCTATTGGACAGTAAACGCCGGCGCTTACTTAAGGCAAAATTTAAAGAAAAAGGAGTTTGCACATGCCGCTCAGCGGTCATCCAAGCCTTGGACTCAGCGGACTCACAATTTATTTGCCGAACAATTAAATACGTTATTAATTTTGAAAAAAAATTGTGCAAAGAGCTAATACAAACTTGACCCTCATGAACTCTTAATTTGTATTTTCCAAACATTTAATCAGCTCTTTGAATCAACAGGCCATTAACAACACCGTGTTCACCATTTTTAATTAACGGTTGTTTTAATACTGTACAAGAAAGTATTTTTCTATATATTTTAAAATAATGCTGCATTTTATATTGTAATGGTTTTTATTAACTACACAATAAAAGAATTTACATACCATGTTCAGGGAAGGGCAAGGAGAAGAGGAAGAGTAAGACAGTGTTCAGTGCCCAGGAAGAACGGATATCCGTCACGGAGGTGACAGAACACCATCAACAACTGTTCGTCACCTCCACTGCGGCACTGGCAAACCAAATGGAAATATGGTAGTCCATCATCACCAAAGTCAATGCAGTTGGAGTGTCGAGGAGGTCAATGGAGGAGGTCAAGAGGTGCTGGCACGAAGTGCACAGCCAAACCAAGGAGAAACTCACCACCAACAGGAGGGCAGCAAGGGCGACTGGAGGTGGGCCTCCTGCACCACAGGAGGAGCTGGATGTGCTGGAGCAAATGGAGGCCACAGTCATCAGTGTGGAGCCATTGGCAGGAGTTGGGGGCCAGGATACAGCTCGAAATGACCTGACATAACAGCAGCAGGGTTGATAACCACCAGGGACTGGGGTCAGGGGGAGATGGGCACAATGGCACACATGCACACCCACAATGACTGTGGAACATGTCCCTGACGAACAAGTTACTTACCTTCGGTAACGCTTTTTCTGGTAGATACTATATCTGCCTGTGGATTCCTCACCTTGTGAATACCCCCTGCGTCAGCAACATTCGGAAATTCTTTTTTCGTAGCCTCGCGCCGACGTGGACTCCTGACGTCATAGAGACAGGACCTCGCTCGCGACTCCGCTGACATCACCGACGCCTATAATAGGCCCACGCCGGCGTGATGACATCAGTTCCGCCCTTTTTTCCGTGCCATCGAGGCACACGGACGGACCAATGACAGTAGAAATATACAAGTATACACAGTACACAATAATCAAGGCAAAACACACAGTGTTAAGCAAAAGCAGGAAAGCAATTGGAACATTTCCTTGACAACAAAATATATATATAATACATTACAGTAACTCTGGCATAGAAGAGTGGACAACGGGGAGGCGGGTGGGTCAGTGAGGAATCCACAGGCAGATATAGTATCTACCAGAAAAAGCGTTACCGAAGGTAAGTAACTTGTTCTTCTGATAGATACATCTGCCGTGTGGATTCCTCACCTTGTGAATAGAGTCCCACAGCAGTCCCCACTCCCGGAGGAGGGTGTCCACTCTTCTAAACCAGGAAATCCTGAAGGACAGAGCGCGCAAAGTGACCCTCCCTCCTCACTTCAGAATCCAAGCAGTAATGCTTCGCGAAAGTGTGGAGGGAAGACCAAGTTGCCGCTCTACAAATATCCTCAACAGGCACACCTCTAGCCAATGCTGAGGTCGAAGACTTAGCTCTAGTTGAATGAGCCCTTATACCCTCTGGTGGTTCCTTACCGGCCAAAGAGTAGCAGATCTTTATGCAGAGGACACTCCATCTCGATAAAGTTCTCTTATGGACCGCCCTTCCTTTGGTAAACACACATTACAACGCATTTTTTACAACGCACTACCATTACAACGGAACTTTTACAACGCAAATACCATTACAACGCATTCATTTACAACGCATGTTTTTACAACGCAGGTACTCTTACAACGCATACCATTACAACGTAAGTATTGGTAAGTATATAATTATATTTAAAATGTTATATGTTAGGTTTTTTTTAAAGGGGTATTTTTAGGGTTTAGGGTCAGTTTTGGGTTTTTGGGTAAAGGGGTATTTTTAGGGTTCAGGGTCAGTTTTAGGTTTTTGGGTAATGGGGTATTTTTAGGGTTCAGGGTCAGTTTTGGGTTTTTGGGTAAAGGGGTATTTTTAGGGTTCAGGGTCAGTTTTCAGTTTTTGGGTAAAGGGTATTTTTAGGGTTCAGGGTCAGTTTTCAGTTTTTGGGTAAAGGGTATTTTTAGGGTTCAGGGTCAGTTTTCAGTTTTTGGGTAAAGGGGTATTTTTAGGGTTCAGGGTCAGTTTTGGGTTTTTGGGTAAAGGGGTATTTTTAGGGTTCAGGGTCAGTTTTGGGTTTTTGGGTAAAGGGGTATTTTTAGGGTTCAGGGTCAGTTTTCAGTTTTTGGGTAAAGGGGTATTTTTAGGGTTCAGGGTCAGTTTTCTGTTTTTGGGTAAAGGGGTATTTTTAGGGTTCAGGGTCAGTTTTCAGTTTTTGGGTAAAGGGGTATTTTTAGGGTTCAGGGTCAGTTTTCAGTTTTTGGGTAAAGGGGTATTTTTAGGGTTCAGGGTCAGTTTGGGGTTTTTGGGTAAAGGGGTATTTTTAGGGTTCAGGGTCAGTTTTGGGTTTTTGGGTAAAGGGGTATTTTTAGGGTTCAGGGTCAGTTTTGGGTTTTTGGGTAAAGGGGTACATGGTAAAAATAAAATAAAATTAAATTTAAATTAAATTAATTAAATGAAATTAAATTAAATTAAATTAAATTAAATACAATTACATTACATTATATTAATTTTAAATAATATACAATTAAAAAAAAATATATATACTTACCAATACTTACGTTGTAATGGTATGCGTTGTAAAGGTACCTGCGTTGTAAAAAAATGCGTTGTAAATACATGCGTGGTAATAGTATTGGCGTTGTAAAAGTCCCGTTGTAACGGTATGCGTTGTAAAAACATGCGTTTTAACGTCATATATCCCATTCCTTTCTTGCATCCAGCAAATCCAACGAAGAGCTGGTCTTCCAAGCGAAAGTCCTTGGATCTGTCCAAGTAAAAGGACACCGCCCTCTTAGGGTCCAGACGGTGCAGTCTCTCTTCCTCCTTAGAAGGGTGAGGGGGAGGATAGAAGGTAGGAAGGGTAATGGATTGACCAAGGTGGAAAGGAGTCACCACCTTAGGCAGAAAAGCAGCCCTGGTCCTAAGAACCATTCGATCAGCATGAATGGTCAGGAATGGGGGCTTGGAACTAAGAGCTTGAAGCTCACTAACCCTCCTTGCCGAGGTTATTGCAACCAGGAAGACTGTCTTAAGGGTAAGAAGCCTCATGGGACATTTGTGGAGAGGCTCAAAAGGAGCACCCATCAAAAAGGTCAATACAAGATTCAAATCCCACTGAGGCACAATGAAAGGTGAAGGAGGGAACATATTAGTAAGACCCTTCAAAAACCTTAAGACCACAGGAGACTTAAAAAGAGAAGGCTGGTCAGGCAAGCAGAGAAAAGCCGACAGCGCCGACAGGTAACCCTTTACCGTGGCAACCGCAAGACCCTGCCGCGCCAAAGAAAGGGCAAATTGGAGAACATTAGACAAATGGGCCTTCAAAGGATCAACAGACCTTTCCCCACACCACGTGACAAATTTCGACCTTCTATAAGAATAGATGGACTTAGTGGAGTCACGCCTGGCTGACAAGATGACATCCACAACGTCAGGCAGAAGGGAAAAGGAATTCAGGTTGCCCCGTTCAATCTCCAGGCATGAAGGTGCAATGTCTGGAGGTGGGGGTGTAGAACCTGCCCCTCCATCTGAGAGAGGAGGTCTGCCCTGAGAGGGAGACGGAGCGGCGGGTGAGAGGAGAGGTGGAGTAGATCTGTATACCACACCCTTCTTGGCCAATCCGGGGCGACCAATATCACTTGGGCCCGGTCTTGGCGAATCTTCCTCAGAACCCGAGGAATCAAGGGTATGGGGGGAAACGCGTAAAGGAGTTGACCTCTCCAACTCAACTGAAACGCGTCCCCCAAGGCTCCTTGCATCGGATACTGGAGACTGCAGAACGACAGGCAGTGCGCATTCTCGTGAGTGGCGAACAGGTCCACCCGAGGAGTCCCCCACATCCGAAAGATGTCGTGAACCACCTCCGGGTGAAGCCTCCACTCGTGGTCGGCAGAGAACTGCCGACTGAGACTGTCCGCACGAACGTTCAACACACCGGCCAGATGATTCGCCATCAGACAAACCTGATGGTCCTGAACCCAGGACCAGAGACGCAGAGCCTCTCTGCAGAGACACTGCGACTCTACCCCTCCCTGCTTGTTGACGTACCACATCGCGGTCGTGTTGTCCGTCAGGACTTGAACAGACTGACCGCGAAGGGAAGGGAGGAAGGCCTTGAGCGCCAAACGTATCGCCCGCAATTCCAGAAGGTTGATGTGAAGCAACCTTTCCTCTGGAGACCAAAGGCCCTTGACCTCCAGATCCCCCAGATGAGCACCCCACCCGAGAGTGGATGCATCCGTTATCACCGTGGCCACCGATGGGGGAAGTTGAAAAGGCTTTCCTTGGGACAGATTGCCTTCCACGCCCCACCAAGACAGATCCGCTGCAGCTTCTCTGGAGATCCTCACTGACTCCCTGAGATCTCCGCTGTGCTGATACCACTGCTTGCGGAGGCACCACTGGAGCGTCCTCATGTGCCAGCGTGCATGGTTGACCAACAGAATGCATGAAGCCATCAGACCGAGCAGGCGAAGGACCTTCAGGACTGGAACGACCGCTCCATTGTAAAACAAAGGAATCATCTCCCGTATGTCGCGAATCCTTTGAGGGGGAGGGAATGCACGACATACGGTTGTGTCCAGTACCGCACCTATGAACAGGTTGCGCTGGGAGGGCACCAGGTGAGACTTGGGTACATTTATTGAAAAACCCAACCTGTACAACAACTGGGTTGTCTCTCGCAAATGATGGAGCACTCTCTCTGACGACTCCGCTTTGATCAGCCAGTCGTCCAAATAAGGGAATACTGGAATCCCTGATCTCCTGAGATGCGCCGCCACCACTGCCATCACCTTGGTGAAGACTCGAGGCGCAGTAGTAAGTCCAAACGGAAGGACCGCAAACTGGTAGTGCTGCGATCCCACCGTAAAAGGGAGATACCTCCTGTGCGACTTCAGGATTGGGATGTGAAAGTAAGCATCCTGCAAGTCGAGCGACACCATCCAGTCTTCTTCTTGCAGCGCTTGAAGAACCTGAGCAAGGGTGAGCATCTTGAATTTCTCCTGCTTCAGATAGAGATTCAAGATCCTGAGATCCAGGATTGGACGAAGCCTGCCATCCTTCTTCGGAATCAGGAAATACCGGGAGTAGCATCCCTGACCCCTTTCCTGCTCTGGGACCACCTCTATCGCACCCTTTCTTATCAGAGTCAAAACTTCCTCTTGCAGAAGAGACAGATGCTCCTCGGAGCAATACCCTTGGCAAGGAGGGAAATTGGGAGGGAATTCCCGAAAGGGAAGGGCATACCCATTTTCTACAAGATTGAGAACCCAAAGATCTGACGTAACCGATTCCCAATCCTGTAGAAAATGGGTAAGCCGACCCCCAACCGGACCCACATGATCCTGAATGTCGGATCTAGGGCTGCTTCTCAGGGGCAGGGGGGTTGGAGGAAGTGGAGGAGGAAGAGACCTGACGTCCACGAGGACGCACTCTTTGCTTTCCCCTGTATGACCTGTACAAAGAGTTTTGCTGCTGCTGTTGTTGCTGCTGCTGCTGCTGGCCCTGCCGGAAATTCCGAAAGGAAGAGCGGCCAAAACCCCTGAATCTTCTGCCAGTTGAAGAGCCTCTCACTTGAAGACCCAAGGATTTAGCAGTCGCCCTGCTATCTTTAAACCTCTCAAGGGCCGCATCAGCCTTCTTCCCAAAGAGGCCTGAACCATCGAAAGGAAGATCTAATAATGTCGCCTGAACATCAGCCGAAAAGTCAGAAGATTTCAACCAGGCAGACCTCCTAGTAGCGACAGCAGTGCCCATAATGCGCGCCACAGAGTCTACAGTATCCAAACCGCTCTGAATGACCTGGCGAGCCGCTGCCTGAGCGTCAGAGATGACTTCCTCAAAATCCTTCCTGCTGTCATCAGGAACTTTTGGAACAAGAACACGCAAAGAGTCCATCAGAGCGTGTAAATATCTTCCCATCAAGCAAGTGGCATTTGATGACTTCAATGCCATACTGGCAGAGGAGAAGGACTTCTTTGCCACCTGATCCTGCTTCTTTGCTTCCTTCTCAAAAGGAACCTGAGGGAAAGCACTAACGTTCTTTTTGGAGCATGCAGCCTGAATGACCAAACTCTCCGGTGAAGGATGAGAGGTTAAAAAGGCAGGATCCTCAGGGGCAACCCTGTATCTTCTGGCTACACTTTTAGAGACAGCTGGAGCCGACAAAGGTTTTTTCCACACCTCTAGAATGGGCTCTGTCAGAGCATCATTGAAAGGAAGAAGAGGTTCCACCACTGAACTCGGAGAATGCAATACTTCAGTCAGAATATTAGATTTAAATTCTGCTGTAGGCAAAGTCAACTTAAGGAGACTGGCAGCCTTCCTCATAATTAAATGATAGGGTTGAACGTCCTTAGAAGGAGTGCTAGAACCTGAGGGTAACTCCCACTCTGGAGAGAAATCCAGGCTTCCTGCTTCTGCCAAATCCTCAAAAGCATCTTCATCCAATTCACCCTCTTCAACGTCAGATTGTGAATCCAAAAACCTCCTTTCCTCCAGAAGGCGTTGAGCCTCCCTTCTAGATCTCATCTTGACTCGTTTTGCTATCGGATCCACCACCGGCTCCGACGGATTCGGAATCGACGTCGGGATCGAATCCGAAGGCTCAGAGGGATGTGTTCGAGGACGACTCGGAGCAGACGAAGCCGGAACCGGCGTCGACGGCTTCGGTGGAGCCGGAAAATGCCACGGCGGCGTCGGAGCTGGCATGTAAGGCATAAACGGAGCTGGAGGGTAGGAGTGAGGAACTCCTAAGCTAAAAGCCAAAGGACCCATGGGACCCGAAGGTGCACCAGAGGGGTACCACGCCCTCGAAAAGACTCCGTACATTGCGTTGAGAAACGCAGAAGGGTCCTGGCCTGGGGCAGGAAATGGTGGATGAAAACCCTCAGGCCTGTCTTGAGGAGCGTTCGGATTCGGCTCACCTAAGGGCGCGGAACCCCCATCCTCACGAGGCTCCTCCTCATCTCGGACCGGGGACGGCGCCGGAGATGGACTCGGAGCCGGATTCGGAGACGGAGCCGGAGACGGCGCCCGTGACTCAGAAGGGGAGGCCTCACCTTCAGGTTCTGGATCCGAAACATCAACGGTCACCACCTTCGAACGTACCTTCTTCGGTGACCTCGACCTCGATCCCGACTCCTTACCAGAACGACGTCGGGACTCATGTCTCCTCTTCTTATGTTTCCTCTTTTTTGAAACACGATCAGAAGCCGACTACGAAGACGACCTTCCTCGAGATCCAGACCTCGACCTCGATCTTGACTTCGACCTCGCCCTTCGAGAACGAGACCTCGACGATTTCTCCTTTCCAGCTTTCATCTTAGCCACCAGGAGCTTCGCCTCTCTCTCCCTCAGGGCCTTCGGGTTCATCTTCTTACACGAAGAGCAGTCCTCCACATCATGGTCCGAGCTCAAGCACCAGATGCAGTCGCTGTGTGGGTCGGTAATGGACATCATTTTGCCGCATTCTCTACATGGCTTGAAGCCGGTCTTTTTCGAAGACATTGTCGAAGAGACAGGATACAGAGAAGCAGAAAATGGCAACAATATAGACAACAAAGTATCCGTTGGCTACAGAGATTCCTGATAACCGTTAGCGTCGACGACGCGGAAAAAAGGGAACTGATGTCATCACGCCGGCGTGGGCCTATTATAGGCGTCGGTGACGTCAGCGGAGTCGCGAGCGAGGTCGTGTCTCTATGACGTCAGGAGTCCACGTCGGCGCGAGGCTACGAAAAAAGAATTTCCGAATGTTGCTGACGCAGGGGGTATTCACAAGGTGAGGAATCCACACGGCAGATGTATCTATCAGAAACCTTTGGCACACTGCAGCACACATATGAACACCAAATAGGTCCGCCTCCACTATGTGCACATATGGTCCCCCTCCAAATCAACAACTACACAACCGAGCCATGCACTTGTGATAAAAACAGAAAAGAAGTGGCTGTTTGAGCTAAACTGACTGAAAGTAACACTGCATGCTCAATAGCATGGCATTGGCCAAAATACATGACATGGTGCACACATTGACATGGAGGTGGCCCAGTGCGGCTCACATCCGTAAAGGAGCAGGTCACACTCTGACATACCAACGTGCACCCACAACCCATGCCGTCCAAAACACGCAGAAGACGAACAATGCACAAGGCCAACAAATCTGTCCAAGAGCACATATGACCCAACTGGCAAACATTTCAGCCCCTGAAAAGCACACAATTCAAAGGCAAACCGCCTCAAAGGGATACGGGTACACAAAATCAGAGCTGCAGGTTCAACTCCCCCACAATGCAGCACAGACACATAGCAATCACAGACAATCAGCAATGACGGCAATGTGGTTTAAAGTGCAACACCTACACCACAGGACAGAGGACACAACAGGTGCTGCTTGTGTGTAGTAACTGGCCACTCACATCTGGCATTGACTGACACTGTGTGATGATAGTGTACGGGTACTACCACACATCCGTCATGTAGTCGAAAATCCCACTGTCTGCCATCAAATAGCCAACTTCACCAAAACAGTCACAATGTGCATTGTCATGCAGTCTGTATGTAAACATCTGCAAAGCGTCAACATACAGTGGAAACTCTGTGAACCTGCATCTCCCCTTAACATTTCAAAGGGGCAATCAACACTTACTGCAGAGCAGACCACACACCCCATCAGTGATGATAAAGAGGACATCCTGCACTTATGTCAAGACACCCTCCAATGGATAATGGATAGCCTCCGCAGTCCACCGACAGGAGCAGGGCAGGCAATCTGCCTTGAGGTGACTCCACCACTTGCACAGGCCACACAACAGGAAACACATACCACCACGGCTGTCTCCCAGGACCCCCATGAACAATACATGAAATTTCAATGCCATATGTTGGGTTGCCAGGTGGAGTTGGTGGATCAGCTGAGGGTGGGTTCTGAGCTTGTGGCATCCAAACTCGAGGCAATATGTGGGTCTCTGAGTCCCATCAGGGACAATGTACAGTCCCTTACGGACAACCCCTGTCCGTATCATGCTCACTGACAATCCTTGACTGACCTCGCTGGGGCTATTACTCGGATAGAAGAACTGTCCAGTCAGACAGGCACCTGTGATGACAGCACAGAGTTGACACAGATTGTGGAGGACAATGGAGACCATGGAGCAGATGAAGGCTGAAAATAGGGCTGCCACGGCTAAACACCAGCGAGATGTAGCTGGGATCTTTCATGCCCTGCAGATCATCATCTTGCCATTGCTGCCACTTAGCCAGTCCCAGATAACTCCAGCTGGAAGTTCGACACATACATCTCCGACCCCTGATGTGTCAGTGGCAGACATTGATGCTGCCCTACAACCTTTGCACACTGATGTGTCAGTACCACCCAGTGATGCAGCCATTACACCGCCACACATACCAGACACACCGGACACAGAACAAGTATCAGAGGAGTAAGATGTGGATGGTAATTACTGTGTGAGGAAGGAGGTAGTAACATCCATCCCTGTCAGATGGCCTGTTCCTGCCTGGTTCAGCCTTATGCATCATGCCCTGGGACAACACCTCCCACTGTCCCCTGGAATACTCGGCAATATCCACCCAGACCCCGACATGGATTGCCTCATCTTCTAGGGAGTGACGCGGAATCTGCCAGCAATAATGTTAACCAGTTGCTGGAGACTTCATTAGACACCCTAATTCCCAAAAAATGGACAACCAGCAAAAAAGTACAGCACTGTGCACCATGAAACACCCCCAAACTTAGGGAAATGAAACAAGTGTGTAGTGTCTCAGCTTGCCTCGCGCAAGCTGTGCGCGAGGCTTGTATGATTGTTCTCGTGCAGTCTGCTATGACGTCGTAGTATGTGACAGTTTGGCGGTTGGAACACGCATTGAGCGGAATGACAGACGATGTCAAGACGTGCATGTGGGAGCTATAATAAAGACATTATTGTTCTATTCAACAGCTTTTCTAGAGTTATTACACTCGAAATTGGCGACGAGGACGGCTCCCACAGCGAACCCACAGAAAGAAGGTAGTGACCATACCTTGTATAGAAGGAAGCAGATTTAATCTCCGCAGCGGTACTGTGAGGTAGCAGTCTCTTTCGAAGGCGATCGGCTTTTGGAGCTTCTGCGACGTTGCTCTGCGTGTGGCGAGTGACTGCTTTCCTTGTACCTAGCCTGGTTCCTGTACATGGCGTCTGCGAGGAGAGAAGCCTGAGGTGAGGAGGCGGGGAACGCGCAGATCTAGGTGTGTAACCTAAACTACACAGTCCCGCCTTCACCGGCGTTCTGAACAGGAAATGGATGGCATTCTCATTCCGCCCTGTTCTTAAAGGGGAACCATCATAATTTGTTGTCTACAGTGCCGATTTCTGACAAAGAAAGGTTTTCAACACGACATCTCTGTGGCACAATTTAAAATATTTGTGAAGGGGAAATGACATCGTGTGGCTTGTGACAGTGCCGACTTCTGGAATTTAGGGAAGATTATCCCACTAAGAGACTTCCGGGCTCAAACATCCCATTTGGCACATAGTGAAATAAACTTTGCACGTCTTGAGGAAAAATATAGTCACATAATTCACCATGGGTTCTCCCTGATTTCTGTATTAGGGAACTTTTTGGTACTTTTCTGGCCCATATAAACAAAGTTTTTGAGTTTAGAGTTCCTTGCAGCAAAACAGGAACAAGTCCTGCATTTTCTCTCACATCATCCATTTCTTCTTATTAGGGAAAAAAGTGATACAGGATGCAGTCCATCCTTCCTCCACCTCCTTTTCTGGATACACCTGGTGAACCACCTGTGCCTTGGAGGAAGTGGTTTGATGCTTTTGAAAATTACCTGGGCGCAATTGGAGCACATAGATTCAGGGCAGAAAGAAAGAAGTTTTTACTACTTCATTCCCTGGGATTTGAAGGAAGGGAAACTCTTAAACATCTACCTGATGTGGATGGTGTTGGTGAAGAAGAAACTGATGAATACAAAGACACAGTGAGGAAATTGAAAGTCAGGTATGACAAACAGCCCAGCGTGGTGGTGTCAAGACATAAGTTCTTCAAAAGAGCGCAGAAAGCTGAGGAAGACGTAGACACGTATATTACTGCCCTGAGGAAGATGGTGGCAGAATGTGATTTTGAGAACTTCAGTGAACAGTTGATTCGTGACCAGTTCATAGGTAAATGCCTGGATAAAACCATAAGACAAAAGCTATTGTCTTTAGAAACCCCATCTTTGGATGAATCCATTCGCATAGCAAAGAGCATTGAAACTTCACAATCTTCTATCAAGGAGTTAGAGTGTAAAAATGTAGAGGTGGTTACCCCTGTGCGTTTCAAAAAATACGAGAGGAGAAAAGATTACCAGCCAAATAACTTTTTCAAGAGAACTGACATCTGCTTCAGATGTGGTTATCCCTCCCATTCTAAAAGTGGAAGACCGTGTCCAGCGAGAAATGCATCCTGCCGCAAATGTGGGAAGTTAGGGCATTTCGACAAGGTATGCCAGAGTCAGAGAAGCAAAACAGAACAAGTGGCATGTATAATGGAAGCAAGTGGTAGTGACAGTGATGACACTCTCAGCGAACTCAAAGATATGGTTGTAGTAGTCAGTGAAGGAAATGTAAAAAGCGGTAATCCTGATGACTGTGTTGATCCCTATGCTATCATTGGAGTAGGTGAAGAGAATTTGAGGCTTCTTGTAGACTCAGGTGCAAGGATCACAATGATAAATGAATCACTGTTCAGGAAAAAATGGGGTAACAGACCTCTACTACCACCTGACCGTGAGCCTGTATCCTATGAAGGGAGAAGCATAGAACTGCTGGGATACTTTGAAGACATCCTGATTTTCAAGAACAGGCACATTTATGGAAAAATATATGTAGCCGTCAATGGCTTAGACATATTGGGATGGTTCCACCAAGGTTTGTTCAGCATGATGCTTTGTCCTGGTGCTAAAGAACAGATATTGGTTGTTCGTGACCAATCACATGTGGAAGAATTGCTAAATAAATTCCCAAAAGTGTTCTCTGGCGAATTGGGAAAGATAAAAGGATTCAAACACAAAATCAAGATAAGGTGTGATGCTGAGCCGGTAAAGCACAAAATAAGAAGTATCCCTTCCAGCATTAGAGAAGACTTGGAAAGAGAACTTTTGTCTATGCAAAAAAGAGGGGTTATCGAACCCATCGAATCGTCGGATTGGTCTTCAGCTTTGGTTGTGGCTCGAAAAAAAAACAATGAACATAGGATTTGTATTGATCTGCGCAATCTAAACAAGGTGATATGGGTGGATTCGCATCCTCTACCGAATATTTCGGAAATGTTGGGTGTAGTTGCTGGAGCTAAGGTCTTCACCAAACTAGACTTGGCCTCGGCATATCACCAAATCGAACTTGACAAAGAATCACGCCATTTCACTGCGTTCAACTCTCCTTCTGGTCTTTTTCAATTTTGTCGCATGCCTTTTGGTCTGGCTTCGGCAGCCTCTGTCTTTCAGAGGGTAATGGTCAATCTGTTGAAGGGAATAAAAAACGTGGCTATATTTCAAGATGATATTTTGCTGTTCGCTAAAGATCAACAAGAACATGACTTGGTGCTGAGCAAGATCTTGTCTATTTTCCAGGAACATGGTGTGGTTCTAAAAAGGGACAAGTGTGAGTTCTCAAAAGACAAGGTGGAATACCTGGGTCACACAATCTCAAGCGAAGGAGTCACACCCAAGCCGAGTTTGGTCCAAGCCATCGTTGATGTTTCTGCACCAAAGGACAAAGCGGGAGTCAAATCTCTTTTAGGTCTCACTGAGTTTTATGCCCGCTTTATTCAAGACTATGCTACGAAAATTCGCCCCATATCAAAATTACTACAGGATAAATGCGAATTTGTGTGGGATGATGAATGCAAAACCGCTTTTGGATGGATTAAGGAACAACTCAGCACCGTCAAAGCTTTGAAACCTTTTGTACAGGGTGTGCAGTGCACTCTGACTGTGGATGCCAGCAGCTATGGACTGGGTGCTGTTTTGACACAAGTTGTTGGCCAAAATGAACACACAGTAGGATTTGCTTCCAGAGTACTCAGAGAGGCAGAGACTCATTACTCTGTTATTGAGAAGGAACTTCTTGCATGCTGGTGGGGCATAGAAAAGTTTAAAAATTATTTGTGGGGACAAAGGTTTACACTTCAAACGGAACACAAACCGCTGGTTGCAATTTTAGGAAACACTAACAACCGCGGCGCCGCCCCTCGCATTGCACGCTTAGCATCTAAACTCTTACAATTCAACTTTGATGTTGTACATATAGCTGGTGGTAAAAATGTGAGAGCGGATGCATTGTCACGTTTACCCGCTAATACCGGTCAGGACATGCAATGTAATGATGATTGTTGTTTTGATGAAAAAGAGGATCACATCATAGCAAGTGTTGAATTGACTAATATATGTACTGTAAAGCAGGAAAATTGGAGGGAAGCTTTAGCAAGTGATGACGTTTTGAGAAAAGTGATGAAGTACATTACCCAAGGGTGGCCCAGGGAAAGGAATGTGGAAGTTGCATTACAACCCTATGTTAAGGTGTGTGATGAACTTTCGATTGAAGATGGTCTAGTATTCAGGGTAGAAAAACTTGTTCCACCTGTGGACATCAGATCCACTCTCCTGTCCAAAGCACATGAGGGGCATCTGGGTGCCACATTAACCAAGCGTAGGGTAAGAGAGTACTTTTGGTGGCCCAAATTGGATAAAGACATTGATGAAATGGTGCAGGAGTGCTCAGTTTGTTCTTCTAGCGACAAATGTCTTCGCACGGTCTGTTCCCCCCTCACACCTATTCCCCTCCCTAGTGGACCGTGGGAAAAACTTGGTATCGATGTGTTAGGTCCCTTTCACAACTTACCTCAACAATGCAAATTTGCAATCGTTATGGTGGACTATTACACCAAATGGCCAGAGGCAAAGTTTGTCACAAAGGTTGACTCCAGAGAAATAATTGACTTCTTGAAAGAGACATTTATGAGAGAAGGGTTTCCCCAATCCATTGTATCCGACAATGGGGTACAATTTGTATCAGCTGAGGTGGAAGAGTTTCTCAGGGAATCTGTCATTACCCATCACAGAAGTTCTCTCTATCACCCACAAACTAATGGGTTGGTAGAGAGACTCAATAGAGTTATTGGTGATTGTGTCAAATGGGCCATAGAACACCACAAAGCCATTCCCCAGAGTGTCAGGACAATGTTGTGGTTCTATAGAACTACCCCCCATTCTTCTACAGGAGTGTCCCCTTTCGAATTACTTAGAGGGAAGAAACCATGCACAGAGTTTAGACCTGCTTGGATGTCCAAATGGAATAAATCTAATTACACTCCTCAAGAAATGGATGAGAAAGTGAGGTACAGGTCTGCTGAGGTCCAGTCCAAACAAAAAGAGTACTTTGATGAAAGGAAGCGGGTTAAGAACAGAGAGTTTGCAGTTGGAGACAGGGTCAGAATAAAGAAACCTGGTTTTGTAAAAAAAGGTGAATCCAAATTTGGGGAAACAGTGGTGGTGGACAAAGTGTGTGGTAATGCTGTCCGGGTCAACGGTAAAGACTGGTGGAATGGTAACAAGGTTGCGAAAGTCAAAAAAACTCTTAATGATGCTATGTGTCCAATGCGGAAAAGAGATGTCTCTGAAACTGTCTCTCAAGGTACTCACAATGTTCTGAGTTCTCCTCCTTGTTTCTCGACTGTCAGGAAGAGTGCCAGAGTTGTTAATATTCCTGTTAGATACCGCCAATAGTCTCCTGTTCTTCTTCATGACTCTCCTCAGGTTTTTCTCTCTCTCTCTCTCTCTCTCTCTTTCACTCTTTTTCTCTCTTTCTCTCTCTCTCTATTTCTCTCCCTTGCCTTTGCTTCTTCTTCTCCTTGTTTTAAGGAAAGGAGATATGTAGTGTCTCAGCTTGCCTCGCGCAAGCTGTGCGCGAGGCTTGTATGATTGTTCTCGTGCAGTCTGCTATGACGTCGTAGTATGTGACAGTTTGGCGGTTGGAACACGCATTGAGCGGAATGACAGACGATGTCAAGACGTGCATGTGGGAGCTATAATAAAGACATTATTGTTCTATTCAACAGCTTTTCTCGAGTTATTACAAAGTGTGTAAGCACTTGGAGAAAAACTGGAGAAGGAGTTTCTCCACAACGGAAACAATTAAATACAGAGCTGCCATGAGAGCTTATAAGACAAAAATTAGAACTGCTCAATCTGAGTACTATGGAAAGAAAATACTTTCTGATGCCAATTCCCCCCGGGAAATATTTAAAATCACGAAGTCTCTTCTGAAACCTCTGGTACCCCCGATACCCTCAGAGGATAAAAATGAAAGATGTAACAATTTGGCACTGTTCTTTCATAAGAAAAATTGAAGATATTTACTCGACATTTCCCCAGCTAGTAATGCCAACAAGGTCCAACGTGTCTGAATACCCTTCCCAACTCCCTGTCCCCACTATTGACATAATCCCCCCATGGATATAAAAGTTCTAAAAATCTACTTTGCCCAATTGAAATCTTGCTCCACGTACTATAGCACTCCCCCCACTATCCTTAATTAGGTCCTCAATGCTATCGCGCCTGTTATCCTGGAACTTATTAATACCTCCTTTTCGGCCGGGACTGTTCCCTCCTCCCGGGAAACGGGCCATGGTCAGAGCCCTGTTAAAAAAAAAAACCATGGACCCCAAGGTCTTTGCGAACTACCGCCCAATTTCACTTTTGCCTGGGATAGCCAAAATAAGTGAAAAATAC
Organism: Lissotriton helveticus; assembly: GCF_964261635.1. Classification (NCBI taxonomy): domain Eukaryota; kingdom Metazoa; phylum Chordata; class Amphibia; order Caudata; family Salamandridae; genus Lissotriton; species Lissotriton helveticus. Next base: position 643,809,428 of record NC_136068.1, read on the forward strand.
ATTAACTCTGTTCTCTCTACATTTCTAGAGCAAAACAACTGTTTACACCCCTCGCAAACTGGCTTCAGATCACACCAAAGCGGTGCAAAAGGGGGGTGGTGATGGACGGAGCATCAGAACCAATCAAACACTAACACCCAGTCAAAAGATCTGGGTTAAATCCATCACCGTTTTTTAGCCCACTCTGCCACCCCAGTTCTGACATGGCTATATGCAAATGAGTCTGACCCTGTGCCTCATGGGAACAGTCCAGCCCGAACTGCCAAGCCATGTCTTCCCTGGACCGGAAACAAGCTTCCGAGGACCGGTTTCTGGCATTCCAGCCGTCTTCAGCCCGGCTTGCTTGAATCCAGTGGCAAAGTGAGCAAGGGACTCATGTCTGAGCATACCCTGCCACACTTATGGCGGCCAAAAGCGGTACAAAAGGGGGTGGTGATGGACGGAGCATCTGAATCAATCAAACACTCACACCCAGTCAAAAGATCTGGGTTTAATCCATCACCGTTCTTTAGCCCACTCCGCCACCCCAGTTCAGACATGGCTATATGCAAATCAGTCTGACCCTGTTCCTCATGGGAACAGTCCAGCCCGAACTGCCAAGCCAGGCCTTCCCTGGACCGGAAACAAGCTTCCGAGGACCGGTTTCTGGCATTCCAGCCGTCTTCAGCCCGGCTTGCTTGAATCCAGTGGCAAAGTGAGCAAGGGACTCACGTCTGAGCATACTCTGCCACACTTGAAGGTGTGGCAGGGTATGCTCAGACGTGAGTCCCTTGCTCACTTTGCCAGGTATGCTTTTAAAGTGGCTGGAGTCCTTCCTCACAGAAAGGTCTTTCCAGGTCTTCGAAGAGAATGTCGTCTCAGATAGGATGCCTTTGAGCTGTGGGGTGCCTAAGGGCTCTTCCCTGAGCCCCACGCTTTTTAATGTCTATATGCGCCCCCAGGCTGATGTAGTCAAGCCCTTTGGGGTTAGGATCATTAATTACGCTGATGACACCCAGCTGGTGGTGTCTCTTAATTCCTCGGACAATAATAATACCAGACTGGCAAACTGCCTGGAAAAAGTATCTGCGTGGATGGACAGCTCCTTTTTAAAACTGAATGCTGCTAAAACTGAGCTCATGTTTTTGGGCAAACCCACCAACCTGGAGCCCAGTGCCTTTTTGCCAAATTGTTCAGGTTCTATGCCTCCCCCCAAAGACCATATCAAAAGTCTCTGGGTTTGGTTGGACAGCAATCTGAATTTTGGGGTACAGGCTAGTAAGGTAGCAGGCGCCTGTTATGGCATCCTCAAAATGATAAGAAATATTCTACCACTCCTGCCTTCAGTGCCAGGAAACTGTTGGTACAAACCTTGATTCTTTCTTGGCTGGATTATGCTAATGTGATCTATTTAGGTGCCCCTTTACTACTATCAGAAATCTTCAAATAGTTCACAAATGCGCCGCACATCTTCTGATGCAGGCCCACAGCCGTGAATCTGCTAAACCATACATCACCGCTCTGCACTGGCTGCCAGTGGCCGAGAGAATCCTATTCAAGGCACTATGTATTGCTCACAAATCTTTCTCGGATACTGCCCCTCCGATACTTCATGACATTATTCCCCAGTATCTTCCTAAAAGGACACTGCGCACTGAGAAGAAACATCTTGCCACTATTCCCAGAGTGAACTGAGTGCGGAGTGGGGGCCGGCGTTTCTCCGCCGTTGCGGCGAAGTGCTGGAACCAACTGCCGGACCCTATTTGGCTCGAGCCCAACCATTTATGGTTCAGCAAACATCTAAAGTCTCTGCTGATCCCCTGAGCCGCCTGCCCCACCTTTGTTTTATACTTGTCTCCAGCACTGGAAGGCCTTTGGTAGCCAAGCGCTTTACAAGTGTACACTCACTCACTCACTCACTGCTTGACAATTACACAGCAATCCTTCTGCAGACTGCACTCTCCCTCTTCCCAATCACTTTTCAATTCCCAAAAGACTCTGGTTGGCCCACCACTGGGCTTCCATGTTATGTGGGCTTGGATGGCCATGTACAGCTCCAGCTCCGTCATTCACCAGATGTGTCATGAATATGTTCACTCATGTATGGAAGTATGGCTTGAGGTAGGGACAAATATTGCACAAGAAGGTACACCCTGGTGAATTACATCAATGTTTATCCCTAAGACTCATGGCCAATTGGATGACTGTGAAGGTGAGTACTAGCTGCGTCCCCATTGTACTTTAACAGCTATGTCACAACCCCCCAACATATGTTGGATAGGACTGTGTGTAGGAAGGACCAAATCGGTAGCAAACCAGGAGTGGTGTCCTACATAACATGTGACAACAGAACGTCAAGTCACATACCTACTCACACACAGCTGTGTGTACACATTCTTTTCTGATTCATGACATTGCTCCACATGGTCAGAGGTTGGACACCATACTCACATTGCTGAAGACACGTAAGTAAACTGGCCTGCAGCAACTATCCCAAAACAAAGTCTGGCTCACAGAGGTGGAGCTGTCGAAAGCGACCCACCCCCATTGTACATGTATCAGTCAGACCCTCCTTGTGTAGGGACGAGGCTCATTGTGGCACACAAGTAGTCAATCAAATCAACACTCATCGCAGTTTGACACCAGTGAAGTTGTGTAGACTTTATTGGCATGAGTGTATCAGTACGGACAAGGCAACAGCCACAATAGGCAGGGACATGCTTAAGACATATGCACGCAGCATGGGAAACTTCCGAGGTGCAGGAAATTGGGAGGCAGAGATAAACACCAATCATTACCGATGGCAACGGTCTCAGCCCACCTTGCCTTGCTGGACGAGTCATGTGTTGTTTGGCGTCTCACCATTGCCCCATGAGAGGGGGCACTACTTACGGCCCATGGGGTCGGCATAGTGCTCTGCCACCAGACTGTACCGACTGTCTGTTTCCCCAATCCGCAACACTGCCCAATAGGGGAGCGCCTCGATGTGGTCACTGTACACGAGGAGTTGTGCAATCTCCCATGCGCAACTGCCAGCACCTACACCAAAGATCAGTGCATCCCATGCACGGCTATCCCGGTGACAATCCTGTTTATGGGGCAACAGGGGGCGCACTGTCAGGTCATAATCCAATTCAGCTACTGTTGCGTTGGATAGGCGGACCTCCATGGGCCACTCAAATGTGCATGATCGACAGTGGAACTAGGGCTGGAAGCAGGTGACATAGGCAAGACGGAAACTCAGACGGTAACTGATTTGCAACACTGACAATGGCAGGGATCTCAACAGATGCAGCATTCATGCACAGTACAGTTCCACATGACAGGGGATGTACATGTGCCCGGGAATGCCTGCCATTGTGTTTATTGGGCTCGTGGCACCGGCACTCCTCAGACCCGCGGAAGTTCTGTGGACGATATGCCACAGCTCTGGGCTGTGAGTAGTATGTGTGTGCAACATATGGATATATGGGTAGTTTTTGACTTATGTGTCAAGGGCATACTTTGCAGGTGTAGGTCGTGCAGGAATAAGTGTGTGTGGGGTGTGGGCACGTTGGTGTTTCTTTAGCGCAGTTCGTGGTGTGGGAGTCATCAGAGGGTGGTATGGTATCTCACGCAGGGTGTTCCAGCTGCATTCAGGACAAAGGTCTGGGGCTGACTCGGCCTTCAACCTTGTGTGTTGAGACAAAGGGGCTATTATTCCTGATATGAGTCTGACTACTGCTTGCATTTCTTGAATGTGATGTGCACTTCGCGCTGACTTTGATGCCAGGCTGTGATTTGTGGTGCACAGATTTTGAGACACTTGCAGCTGTTGGCATGTTTGCATGAGCCAAGGGTCCAATTGGCCTTGAGCTCCTTGTTCAGTCTCTCTCGTACTCTCTCTGTCTTTCTCTCTCTCTCTTTCTCTCTCTCCATGTCCTTTATTGAGGGCCCAACACACCTTCTTATCTTGGATATTGTCTTGCAGGCTGTGAGTCACAGATTATCCAGGGATGCCCCACCATGACTCTTTAGAATAGTTGTTTGGTGACAAATTAGGATGTGACATTTTGTTTGGTCTTTCAATGGTGAATATATGAATAAGGATTTCAGTACTCGCATGTTTGTTGATTCTTGCAATTATGCGACATCAGGTGGGTACTTTTGTTCATGTTTTCGTGCCATTGATGTGCAGTGCAGGACAATTTTGAATGGACTCCGGGTTTCTGGGCAGTCCGCGTTATCTTTAGCCTCCTCCTCAGAATTCCCCCACCACTCGGGCTCGGAGTGGGATGACAACAAGGAAGAGCTCCCCCAGCTGTCCTGTTTTCCTATCCCCTCGTTGGAGGAATTTTGCGTCCTGGCCAATGGCGTGTCCTCAGGATCACCGCTTGACCCAATGCCACATAAGATCTGGAAGTCATTCCAAGACGAGCTGTTTCCCCCGCTCTATTCCATCTGCTGCCAGTCGCTGACCACAGCATCAGTTCCAGACAGTTGGAAGTTGGCAATAGTAACACCATTGCCAAAAAAGGCTTCTTTGGACCCTTTATGTCCGGCCAATTATAGGCCCATTTCGCTTTTACCATTTGCGATAAAAATCATCGAGAAGTTGGTCACGAGAGCCCTGTCCAACTTCCTGGAAACCAACTCCTGCCTGGATGCAGCCCAATTTGGCTTCAGGCCGGCCCATGGTACCGAGACCGCATTGGTTACCATGTTGGATGATCTACGAACGCGTGTCGACAGGGGTAAGTCAGCATTTTTAGTGCTGCTTGACATGTTGGCCGCGTTCGACACGGTGGACCATGCGGTCCTACTGGGCCGCCTTCGGAGCATGGGAGTAACTGGCCTGGCTTTAAGATCTTATCTTTGCAACAGACAGCAAGCTGTGGCGTTACCACCATTTCGATCGGCCACACGACAGGTGAATCAGGGTGTCCCCCAGGGGTCAGCGATCAGTCCAATCCTTTTCAATCTATATCTTCGACCCCTGGTTGACCTGAGAAAGTCATTTGGCATATCAGTCATCAATTATGCCGATGACACTCAACTGATTTTTTCATTTGAGGGTACAGAGACAGTGTCGAGGGACACCTTTCACCGTTGTATGTCGACAACAGCAGAATGGCTGCGAACTAACTCGCTTCAATTTAATGGGTCAAAAACTGAGGTCCTCCATTGCTCCCTAGACCACCTCCCCCGCCCACTACCGGACGACTTCTGGCCAACTTCCATCCCGGGCACGGTGGAGGCCGCAGAATCGGCCCGCAATTTGGGAGTTCTGTTTGAGCCTAATCTGCAGCTTGACGTTTCGGTCAATAGGACCGCGGCGACTTGTATGGGCTTGCTTCGTGCCCTACGTAAGCTCTTGCCGTTACTTCCCCTGGGAGCCAGAGCAGAGGTAGTGCGTAGTTCTATTCTCAGTAGGTTAGACTACTGCAACGCACTACTTCTGGGAGCCCCTAGGACCTTGATCCTAAAGTTGCAGAGGATTCAAAATATGGCTGCCAAATTGGCTCTATCTCGTTCACGTTCTGCTTCTTCATCTGCAGCAATGGCTGATCTTCATTGGCTACCTGTCCAGCAGAGGATTGCCTTTAAGGCCTTATGCCTTGTTTTCAGGGCTCTGCATGGACTGGGACCGATACCGCTTCAACATCTTGTCTCTTGGTATCAAGCTGCTAGACTTTTGAGATCTTCCTCAGCGTTCCTGGTGACGGTTCCCAGGATTAACAGAGTGAGGATGGTCGGCCGTGCCTTTAGTTTCACGGCCGCCACGTTATGGAATACCCTACCTCTGGCGCTGAGGAGTAGACAAGATCTGACTTCCTTCAAGAGGGATCTTAAGACCCACCTGTTTCCAAGAGCAATGTAGTGTGCCTTATCTGATGGAAAGATATGGTCTCAGCGCCAGGATACCCTTTGGGTGACAGCTGCGCTTAACAAGTATAAAATACATACATACATACAGTGTCTTGGTCCAGGGGAGATGGGGGGGTGCCTGGGGTGGGGCCTGGGGGTTAGGGGGTGGGGTGTGGTCCTGGGGGTGGTGGCGGTTGGTGATGTGGCCCTCTTGGGTGCCCAGCACGCATGTTCAGTGGCTCCATGGCATCTGTTGTTCTTCAGGTGTGGCTTTGGGCTTGGCTCCCTTTTTTGGTGCAGGTTGGAGTCCAACTTGGCACCATGTCAGAGCAGGTGTTAGTTTCCTAGTGCTAACGCATCTTATTGCATGTTTTGTGATCTTATCGCCGATGTGGCTGGTCATTGAGAATGTTGTGGAGTGGTGTTGTTGCGGCTTTTTGCTTGGGAACGCCTACTCTGAATCTCATTAGCGATAGTTGTCGGGGTCATCGGTGGCGATGTTTTTTGCGGATACTTTTGCAGGAAAACTGGTGACATTGTCTTTTAACACCAGCTTGTGAATGGGGAGATACATTTATCACAACTTTGGCTGAGATAAAGTGCTGTTAACTCGACGATAGCTCCTTGAGAATATGGCCCTAAGTGTATTGATACATAGTTAATTAAAAACATTACATTTCACATAAAAGTATACCAATTATTATCATTGAGACGTAGTTACATATGTAAACAGTTGGGGCCCGATGTAGGTCGGTCGGTAACGGCCGAAAATCGGTATTTTCGTCCGTTACCGATCGGTAAATAGGTGATGAGCATGTAGGGGGCTTTATTTTACCAAATCTGTAAAATTACCGATTCGGTAATTTTACCGATTCGGTAAAATAAAAAAATCGGTAAATTTACCGAATCTGAGCCACTCATATGTAGGTGGGACTCTTCAGAGTCCCAGGAGCCTTACCAAATCGGTATTTTACCATCAAATAAATTTGATGGTAAAATACCGATTCCGGTGTGCATGCACATGTGTGCATGCACACCTATGCCATGTGACAGGCAGACCTGCCCTTAGGGCATGTATGCCTGCCACATGGCACCCGAGCCTGTTTTGGGGGTGCCAGATGGTGTCAAAGTGACACCCCCTGCACCCTTGTGGAAATCGGTATTTACCGATTCGGTAAATACCGAATCGGTAATGCCCATTCATTCCTATGGGCTTCATAGCCCATAGGAATGAATGGGCATTACCGATTCGGTATTTACCGAATCGGTAAATACCGAAATCATCCGATTCGGTATTCCAGCACATCTGGAATACCTACATGTCGACCCCATAGATTTACCGATTTTTAATTACAGAATCGGTAAAATTCGGTAATTTAAAATCGGTAAATCTATTTCACCTACATCTGGCCCTTGAACTTTAGGCAAATGTAGACTATTCAAAAGGATAAAAAATAAGAAATAAATACTGCACAGGGTAAACCTTCATGGAATAACAATTTAATACCATCAAATTGAAAATACTACCCTCCAATTGCAAAAACAAACAAGCCAACCTCTCAGGGGACCTTTTTTTCTAGTATTTATGAAGTGCATATGTGCAGTACAAAACTTTGACTTAGAGTGCCTTTACTTTGTTAATCACATAAACGCGTTTCTAACATGTTACCCTGCTAATAAGGAATCGCCACTCAAGCAGTATAGTTAAAAACATTCTACCTCTCAAGCAACACTTTTTCCTAGTATTTGTAAAGTGCGTTCATGTGGTGCAGCTTTGCCATAAAGTATCTTTAGTTTGCTATAATGGCACGCTCATAAAAGCAATCTCTAACTTATTACCTAGAAAATACAAAATAGCCACTCAATGATTATGGTTTAAAAAAATGTCATCAGTCCGTGCACAATATCATACTCAGCTAAAGTGCTACATCCAGTAAGGTAAAGAGACGAATGTCTACTGCATAGGAAACCCCTTTTTCCTAATGATTATGATACAGAAAATAATAAGATGCCTATGTAATGTCAATATTATATATGAAAAAAACATAGGTTTCAGACATGTTATAATTAGGAATTAGCATTTAAAAAACCTTAGATATGTACTGAACAAATCATAGGTTTCAGGGGTGTTATAGATAGCTGGATATTTCAATTGTACAAAACCATTGAAATTCCTCCGTTATAGTTAGTTGTACTAACTATAACTCTCGGGCCCGCAATCACCTGCTAATGATGTCACATATTACATCATTCGTGACATCACTCATGACCTCACTGATGACGCTGCAAATGACATCACTGATTACATCATCCAGTGAATGTGGTTTGGTTCGATATTTAAATATGTAATATATATAGCAACCTGCATTGAAGAATGAGTGGATGTATAAGTGTCTGGATGGAGGATTAGTAGCACTGTGATTGACTGTCTAAGTGACTAATTCAAAGTGTCTCACTAAATATATGGGATAGTGATTAAACTGTGTGAATATCTGTTTCACTGTATCTCTTATTGTGTAAATTACTACATAGGTTGGTTACTAGCTATGTGAAAGTCTATATTAGTATTAATTAGTTAAGTAGGTATCTGTATGGGATAGTGAAGATGTTTGGGGTTGGATGGGAGGTGTGTGACTGTGTAAATAGTTGATTTAGTAGGTTTATGAGGTTAAGACTGCACGTGGAAACATTTGATTGGGTGAATGAATCTCTTAATGGGTGTGGTGATGAGCAAATATATTTCTCAATGATACATGTCCAACAAAGTAAAATTATAAAAGGCAGTGTATGCAAAAATTGTTGTTTATAAATAAGTATACTTAAGACTCAGTGGTTGTATGAGTGATTGTATCGAAAACTTTATACTTGTAATGGTGATTTTATAACACACAAAGTATGAGTTACTATCTATATGAATAAATAAAGTAGTGTTTGTATGAGTGTGTAGCTTAGTAAATGTAAGTATGATCAATTGCTTGTATAGGTTAGTAGGATGACTGCATAAGTGAATAGGATGTGTCCTGGTTTGTAATGTCGATGTAGGTGTATAAGTATATTTAATAGTGTTGTATTGATGTTTGTTAGCATGTATGAGTGAATATATAGGTATGTGTTTAGATGTGTATGTAGATGTAGGAATCACTGAGTGGGTTTTTAGAAACTTGTATTGGTGTGACAATGGTTTCAAATAGGGTACTCGATATTTTATAATGAGTGTTGAAAGGTTATACAAGGGTGTGATGAGGTGTATCAGGTTGTCACGTGGATGAGGTCATCAGTGATGTCATCAGTGATGTCATTTGAGATGTGTTGAATATCTTTATTCGGTAAAAATTCACCATAAAAGATTACATTATACACATTTAAGAGTACATTTCACCAAGTTTAAAAGATAGTGACTATCATCAGAAAAAAAACCATGATTAAAATGTAAATACAGCATAAGACAATACAGTTAATCTGGGCCACGGGCAACATTCTCAGCAATTCGTTTAAATAGATGGCCTTCAGTTATCTCCAATCTGGTCAATTGGTAGCCTAGAGTACATCTTCAGAATTCTTGAGCGTGTAAGCCAGGCACTGCTCAAAAATGTTGCCACCCCGCAAATCAAGGTGGTAGATGATGAGTCCGTAGAGAGTACTCGTAAGGCCAGGCTATGACACCTCAGCCTCAAGCTCCTGCAGACTGGTTTCAGCCAGATGTTCCATGCCACTTTATAAGCGGGGCAGGCAAAGAATAAATGGGCCACAGACTCCTTAGGAGCCGCACAACCCGGGCATGATCGCGAAGGGCCGCCATAGTTAGACCACCTTGTAGTAAATTCGTGCACCGGGAGCGTCCCGTACCTTAGTTTTAAATATAGGGCTCTATCTAGCGGCTTGGTTATAAGGTCAAAAAAGGGTTCCAGTTTTCTAGCCCACTTAAACTCAAGAAAGCGCTCTGTGAGTGAACCCCCAGCCATGCTGCGTATTGCCTCGGTCTGCACCCAATCCCAATATAGCTTCTTGATCACTAATTTGGGCGGGGGCACTTGAGTCTCCCACACATCTCTCAGGCCCAATTGCAAAACTAAGTGCCTCACGTTATTCAGCCATCCAATTTTGTTGCCGGTGTCAAGCGAGATTAGGTCATCCAACCCTTCAGCATATTTGGCAAGCTCCTTTGTCCTTCTTAAACGGACCCAGAAGAGCAGTGGGCGCAGCCTCACTAGGTCCCTTAAGGCTCGTCTACCTAGATCTAACCGCAGGGGGATCAACGGGGTAGAAACGGGGAGGGCCACCACATCTCTCAAAAACTTATTTTCTGCTAAGGTTAGCTCAGAGACATTTTCGAACCCCCATAGTTCAGAGCCATATAATGCAGCCGGGAGTATCTGACCCTCATAAATGGCCATAACCGGTGACACTGGTTTGATAATTGATTACCGATACTCCCGCAGGGTCACCCCAGATGCTCGTTTGTGGCCCAATAACATTTTAGCCAGGTGGTCCTTCCAATTCATTCGGCTATTTATCCGGACCCCTAAATAGTCGAACGCGTCAACCAACTCCAGGGGAGCCCCATTAAGCATAAAGTTATTTTTAAATTTTTTGGAGGGTGAAAAGGCCATCAATTTGGTTTTCAGGGTATTGATGGTTAGGCCTCTGTCTATACAAAAGGAACTAAATCGGTGCAAGACTTTTTGCAGGCCTATCGGGGTCTTGGATATCAGTAAGGTGTCATCAGCGAAGAGTAGAGTCGGGATCTTTTCCCCCGCCAGGGATGGAGCATCCGTCTCTTCTCCTCTTAGATGGTCCACCACTCCATTCACAAACAAGGAGAAGAGGGTCAGAGCCATGACACATCCCTGGCGGACTCCACTCCTCACGGGTACCCTGTCTGTCAACTGACCCTGGGCACCCCATCTGATCCTCGCATAATTCCCCTCATGAAGCCTTACAATTAGACTCAAGAGTATACCAGGAAAGCCCATACTTTCTAGAATCTCCCACAGTTTAGCACGAGGGACCAGGTCGAAAGCCGTCCTGAGATCTATGAAGGCCATATAAAGGCTGCCCTTTTTGATGGTAACTGTCTTCCAATAGATGCCAAAAAAGCGAAAGACCTGGTCCATCGTGCCTACCTTCCGGCGAAATCCGGCCTGGAGGTGGGAGAGAATACTTTCCTCCTCCATCCAATCGCCAACCCTTGAGATAATGACCCTGCCAACCACTTTCTGGATTACATCTATCAGACTGATAGGTCTGTAATTGGCAGGGTCATCTCTTGCCCCCTTCTTATACACAGTGACCACCTCTGCACCCTTCCAAGAATCTGGCACGGGGTGGCCCCTTACTATCAGGTTCATTATAGTGGCAATTAGGTTGGCCCAGGCCATAGGTTCTGCAATCAAGAGGTCCCCTGGGATCCCATCCGGGCCGGCCGCCTTCTTTGGGGTCAAGTGTCTAATAGCCACTGCTACTTCAGAGGCCGTAAATAGACACTCAATCTCCCCAGGGGGTTCCCCTCCCCCACCGCTAGCTGCCATGGGGCTGGTTGTGTCTTCACTACCACCATATAAAGCTGAGAAGTGGTTAAACCATTGTTGGCTAGTTATGTGGGCTGCTAGAGGCTGGGATTTCCCCTGCCTGGCTCTGTGATTAAATCCCAGAATGACATCGAATCCCTCATGCTCACAGCATCTGTTAGATCCTTCCAATGCTGTTCCTCCCAATCACGTTTGGCCAATGCTATTACTCTCAAATAATCCTTCCTAGCCGCTCTAACTAGTACTGGATTCTTTGTGAGTAGGGCAACTGTCAAATTTTTCCTTTTCACCTTACATTGGGCCGAGTACCAAGGGTTGCTAGAGATGGGCGGTGTGTTGTTCAGTCTACAACTTTTCCCTTTTGAAATAAAGTAATGACTCACTTGGTCTATCGTGGCTTTATAAACAGAATCGAGGCTGAAGGAAGGGTTCGTGACACTACCATTCTCCTGTTCCCTTACCTCCAAGTCCTGATACAGATCCTCAACAGAGGATTTAATGATCCCTAATTGGTCTTCATTTAAATGAGCCTTTTCCCATTTCAATCTTCGATTATTATTATAAGGGATGATCTCCTTAGTTAGTTTCATTAGCGCACTCGCCCCCTCTCTTTACATTTCCCCCATTTAAACTTGCTACACAGAGGATTGTGGTCACTATCCTGAGTAGGTACCACCTCCATATCGATAAGGTCAGACCACATACTAACGTCCATTAAGATGTAATCTATTCTGGACGGGCCCATAAGCCTATTAAAGGTCATTGCACCTGTCTTATCAGACAAGGTCCTGCCATTGAGAGCTCTTAATTTGTGTTCCCTGGTGAGGGCGTTCATTTGGATTGCCCTTGCGGACCATTTTCGAATAGGTGGGACTGACAGAGGTGGGATAGACCAATTACAGTCTTCTTCCTCCGTGCCTATGGGATCATCTCCAAGGATAGGTTCAAACGTGCAATTGAAATCCCCACCCACAATGATTTTAGCTGCAGGAGGGCAGTTAGCTAAAGCGGAATCTAAGCTCATTATGGTTGCAGAGGTATTATCCCCCGGAGTCCCTCTAGCATACACATTAAATAGATCGAGCCTATTCCCATCAGAATGACCCCTAGATGAAAGGTGCAGTATATCACTACAGTCAGGGTCGTGAATAGCCATGTCCCAGTCCAGATCGATTTTTATCCAGACAATAAGGCCTCCTGCTGGTCTACCCTTCCCTCTACTTGCTGCTGGGGAAAAAAAAGTAGTATAGCCCGATTTATCTATTGGTAACAGACTCCAGGTTTCCTGAAACAGACAGATATCGAACTTCTCGATGAATGTATGCCATTCAGGAATGTCCATCTTCCTTTTTAGCCCTGCTACATTCCAAGATAACAGGTGTATTTCTCGGCGCCCTTAGGGGCTAGTAGAGGCACACCCTCCCTCCCCCCCCAGTTCCCACCTTGATCATACAAGTATCACCCACACAACTAGATTGCTTAGAGGGAGCAATACAACCAGCAATGTTATCCACACCCAAAGCTTCAATGGGGGTCACGTTCGAACAGATGCTGATCTTATTAAGATCTACTGGGGTACCCTCCTGGCATTTGTCGTCAGTTCCCCCTGCATGCGGGGGTTCCAAGCCTAAACGACCACATCCCTCCTCCTTAGACTGTGAACATCAATCGCAGTCCTCCATACCAGAGAGCTGCGAAAACCTATTACAAGTGTCCAGAGGGGTGAAGGGTCTTAAATGCTCCATCCTACTATTGTGGCTTGGGTTATGTCTCTGGGGTACCGTAGTCCAACCAAACTGATCATTGGCCTGAGAGGGGTACTGGCCGTATGGAGGATAGATGTTACTATATAATAATTGTGGGTTAGGCCTTGCAGGGTAGAACTCTTTCCGGTGGTTAGGGGGATACATAACTGACCTCGGATAGAAATAGGTTAAAGCCCTAGGGGTGATGCAATTTCCCCCACCTCCAGTGGGCCAGTTTAGAATATAATTTACAACAAGGGGTGGTGATGGACAGAGTCTCTGAATTAAGCAGAAAACTCTCACCCAGTCAAGAGATCAGGGCTAGATCCAACACCGTTTTTTAGCTCACTGCATCATCCCAGTTTCAGAACCTGGCTGTATGCAAATTAGTCTGTTCCTGTCCCAGTGCATGATGGGAACAGGGCAAACCAAACTACAAAGCCAATTCTTACACTGGAAAGGAAACAAGCTACCGGGGACCGGTTTCTGGCATTTCAGCCTCTTCGGCCCGGCTTGCTTGAATCCTGATGGTGCAGTGAGCAAGGGACTCATGTCTGAGCATACCCTTCCACGCTTAGGGTGGACAAAATAATTTACAACAAGGGGTGGTGATGGACAGAGTCTCTGAATTAAGCAGAAAACTCTCACCCAGTCAAGAGATCAGGGCTAGATCCAACACCGTTTTTCAGCTCACTGCATCATCCCAGTTTCCCTGATCTCTTGACTGGGTGAGAGTACTCTGCTTAATTCAGAGACTCTGTCCATCACCACCCCTTGTTGTAAATTATTTTGTCCACCCTAAGCGTGGAAGGGTATACTCAGATGTGAGTCCCTTGCTCATTGCACCATCAGGATTCAAGCAAGCCGGGCTGAAGATGCCTGAAATGGCAGAAACCGGTCCCCGGAAGCTTGTTTCCTTCCCAGTGTAAGAATTGGCTTTTGTAGTCTGGTCTGCCCTGTTCCCATGATGCACTGGGCCAGGGACAGACTAATTTGCATACAGCCAGGTTCTGAAACTGGGATGGTGCAATGAGCTAAAAAACGGTGTTGGATCTAGCCCTGATCTCTTGACTGGGTGAGAGTATTCTGCTTAATTCAGAGACTCTGTCCATCACCACCCCTTGTTGTAAATTATTTTGTCCACCCTAAGCGTGAAAGGGTATACTCAGATGTGAGTCCCTTGCTCATTGCACCATCAGGATTCAAGCAAGCCAGGCCGAAGACGCCTGAAATTGCAGAAACCGGTCCCCGGAAGCTTGTTTCCTTCCCAGTGTAAGAATTGGCTTTTGTAGTCTGGTCTGCCCTGTTCCCATGATGCACTGGGCCTGGGACAGACTAATTTGCATACAGCCAGGTTCTGAAACTGGGATGGTGCAATGAGCTAAAAAACGGTGTTGGATCTAGCCCTGATCTCTTGACTGGGTGAGAGTACTCTGCTTAATTCAGAGACTCTGTCCATCACCACCCCTTGTTGTAAATTATTTTGTCCACCCTAAGCGTGGAAGGGTATACTCAGATGGGAGTCCCTTGCTCATTGCACCATCAGGATTCAAGCAAGCCGGGCCGAAGACGCCTGAAATGGCAGAAACCGGTCCCCGGAAGCTTGTTTCCTTCCCAGTGTAAGAATTGGCTTTTGTAGTCTGGTCTGCCCTGTTCCCATGATGCACTGGGCCAGGGACAGACTAATTTGCATACAGCCAGGTTCTGAAACTGGGATGGTGCAATGAGCTAAAAAACGGTGTTGGATGTAGCCCTGATCTCTTGACTGGGTGAGAGTACTCTGCTTAATTCAGAGACTCTGTCCATCACCACCCCTTGTTGTAAATTATTTTGTACACCCTAAGCGTGGAAGGGTATACTCAGATGTGAGTCCCTTGCTCATTGCACCATCAGGATTCAAGCAAGCCGGGCCGAAGATGCCTGAAATGGCAGAAACCGGTCCCCGGAAGCTTGTTTCCTTCCCAGTGTAAGAATTGGCTTTTGTAGTCTGGTCTGCCCTGTTCCCATGATGCACTGGGCCAGGGACAGACTAATTTGCATACAGCCAGGTTCTGAAACTGGGATGGTGCAATGAGCTAAAAAACGGTGTTGGATCTAGCCCTGATCTCTTGACTGGGTGAGAGTACTCTGCTTAATTCAGAGACTCTGTCCATCACCACCCCTTGTTGTAAATTATTTTGTCCACCCTAAGCGTGGAAGGGTATACTCAGATGTGAGTCCCTTGCTCATTGCACCATCAGGATTCAAGCAAGCCGGGCCGAAGACGCCTGAAATGGCAGAAACCGGTCCCCGGAAGCTTGTTTCCTTCCCAGTGTAAAAATTGGCTTTTGTAGTCTGGTCTGCCCTGTTCCCATGATGCACTGGGCCAGGGACAGACTAATTTGCATACAGCCAGGTTCTGAAACTGGGATGGTGCAATGAGCTAAAAAACGGTGTTGGATCTAGCCCTGATCTCTTGACTGGGTGAGAGTACTCTGCTTAATTCAGAGACTCTGTCCATCACCACCCCTTGTTGTAAATCAGTTTAGAATATAGTCAACTGCCCGAGGATCTCTAAAATTGACCACCACTAGATCCCCTGCAATATCTTTGCGTCTACTGCCCAACCAAGTTATCCGCCTAACATGTACTATATCTCCATCCAAATTTAGAGCTATGGGCCTGTATGACCTCAACCAATGAATTACTTTATTTTTCAATTGGGCATAACCCTCCTTCTTATTCTCTGCTAATGGCGGAACCCCAGTCAAAACTACCACAAAGGGCACAGCTTGTGGGGGAATCTCCACTTGTGGGAACTTAGTTACTGGGCCCCTAGTGTATCTCCCTTCCCCCTGTCCCTCTCGTTTGTTGGCTGCAGGTGCCTTTGGCGCTACCCTTTGAAAGTCACCCTCCTACTGCTGGAGTATTTGTATGTTTTAGGGGATTTGGTTTTTGAATACCAGTCTCAACCCTACCATAAGGCTGTGACATCTGTTTAGGCAGCTGGGATGGGGCAGTTGGAGTTTTGGCTGGTGTTTTAACAGTCTGATTAGTCGGAAGCCTAACGGTAGGTAAGGGTTGAGCACCCCCCGCTCCCCTGGGCCTTGGTTAGCGTGACCATGCTATTTATAGCAGACTCTAATAGTGTCAATCTAATTTCAACTTTCTTAATGCTCTCATTAATGGGTAAGAGCAGAGACCTCAGTAGAAATTCCAAGTTCCCCAGTGGTGACGAGGGAGGTAATCTATTTGGTATTATGGGCCCTGGATTAATATCTGAACCCACTATATTTTGGTCCGTAACGGGCGGAATAACCTCTGGCGGTGGTCCGTCAGATGTTGATAGTACTGGCACCTCCACTGTTGCCCTTACATATGTAGTCGGTAGTTTTGGCCCTTTACCAAAATCAGAGTGGGGAATTTTTGCTTTGCCTGGCCCCACCCCTAATCTCCTCCTTTTTTTACTCGGTGGTGGGCCATGTATCTGGGCTACCACTAGTTGTTTAGGTTTCGTTTTCCTAGGCTTCGAAGGAACAGTGTTGCCACAAGGACTCGGAGTGGGAGAAACAATTACAATGTGATCTGGGGTCATACAAGGGGTGGGGGTACAATCACGCAACAAAAGAGGGAAACCTTCTTGACTAACGATTTCCCTCCCAATGTCAATTGTATCAGTTGTATCCCCCTCCTGGGACGTAGATAAAGGAGCAATATCAGTGAGGGATCTATTTTTCAAGCTTTCGACTGAGCGTCGCCGCTCAGCCCTTCGCTCGGCCATAGTCAATTCCTTATCACCCTCACTCAATGCCTTGTGGAAATATTTGTCCAGTGACCCATTACGAAGTCTTCCCTTCTTCCCAGGTGTCCCCTCTTCAAATGGCATAGCCATTGGACTTGCCTGTGACAACGGGCTCCGGTCTGCAGACGTTAGAAATAGAAATAGGGCCCAGCCCGGCCTACTCTGGCCTACGAGGGCCTCAGAGGACCCGCCCTTTGCCCGGGCTTAGCCCCGGGCGCTCCCGCGCGCTCCCGCGCAGCGTGTGATGCTGATTCTTATAGACGACTTTTGAGGCGGGTTGGGCTGGGCGGGGCGGTCAGGGAGAGCGGGCCAGCTGGTTCAGCCTGAAACAAACCGGGGCTCCAGGGATATTGAGTCCCGGTTGAAGCTCGCAGCCCTGTCACGCTCCCAGCACCCAGCAGATGACAACCTTCAGTCTCCCACCTCCAACGAAGCGGGACCCGCGGAGCGGGTTCCGCAAGGCGTGGGCTCTGGTCCGTAGAGAAACAGCAGGTAGAAAAGGTCACAAGGTAATCCCAAGGCGAGCTGGTAGCAGCGACTTTTGAGGCGGGTTGGGCTGGGCGGGGCGGTCAGGGAGAGCGGGCCAGCTGGTTCGGCCTGAAACAAACCGGGGCTCCTGGGATATTGAGTCCCGGTTGAAGCTCGCAGCCCTGTCACGCTCCCAGCACCCAGCAGATGACAACCTTCAGTCTCCCACCTCCAGCGAAGCGGGACCCGCGGAGCGGGTTCCGCAAGGCGTGGGCTCTGGTCCGTAGAGAAACAGCAGGTAGAAAAGGTCACAAGGGAATCCCAAGGCGAGCTGGTAGCAGCGACTTTTGAGGCGGGTTGGGCTGGGCGGGGCGGTCAGGGAGAGCGGGCCAGCTGGTTCGGCCTGAAACAAACCGGGGCTCCTGGGATATTGAGTCCCGGTTGAAGCTCGCAGCCCTGTCACGCTCCCAGCACCCAGCAGATGACAACCTTCAGTCTCCCACCTCCAACGAAGCGGGATCCGCGGAGCGGGTTCCGCAAGGCGTGGGCTCTGGTCCGTAGAGAAACAGCAGGTAGAAAAGGTCACAAGGGAATCCCCTTTTTTCCATTTGAGATGTAATCAGTGATGTCACTGACCATGTCATGAGGGATGTAATATGTGACATCATCAGCAGTGGATTGCGGGCGTGCGAGTTATAGTTAGTACAACTGACTATAGGGGAGGAATTTCAATGGTTTTTTGAGAGTGAAATGTCCAGCTAACTATAACACCCCTGACACCTGTATTTTTTTCAGTGAATTTCAAAGGTTTTTTAAATGCTAATTCCTAACTATAGCATGTCTGAAACCTATGTTTTTTTCAGTGAATTTCAAGCGTTCTTTTAATGCCAATTTTTTAATGTTTTAATTGTTATATTTATTTTTTTATACTGATTTACTACATTTTTTTAAACTATTTATTTTATTTTTTAAATTACGTTATAATTACTTTATATATTACATTACAAAATATACTTTCTCAGAATGAATTACTTTAGTTTAAATACTTTGCAAATAGGCAACAGATTTTAAAGTACAGTAGTTACAGTTGTTGCAATGGGCAACACTATTTCAAACACAATGCAACACTGACCTCAATGTGAATTTCTAATTAAATGCAATTAGTTACTTTATGGATTACCTTTCTAACCACAGGACTGGATCCTAGATTCAGTCCTGGGACATCCCCTGTAAACAGTTGAGTAAAAGCGTTTTGTTTACAGTAGTTATTTTAAGGCATATTATTGTATTTTAAAAGTTTACAGAAATCTTTTCACATAGAATCACCAATGTTATCCTATGGGAGGAAATTCACTCAGCAGGTAAGTACTGTTATTATTACTTTTTCTTACCAAGTGGTGGGTCCTTGGTCCAGCACTGGTGCTTCTCCTGTAAACAGTTGAATAATGTGTTTAAGTCATACAGGTGATTTTTAAGGAATATTTGCAGTTTGTGAAAATGGACACTTAGAAACTTTTCTTGTGAAAACCAGACAATGGATTCCTATGGAAGGAAATACAAGCTACTGGTAAGTACAGTTACTTTTCTGGATCAGTGCTGGGCTAAAAGATGCAGCACTGGGTTCTCTCCTGATAACAGGTGAGTAAATCGGAATTCGTTGTTCGGTTGATTTTAGATGAATATTTTAAAGTTGCAAAACTCCACACTTAGAAGAATTTCCAAGTGAAACCAGTCAATGTTAGCCTATGGAAGGAAATTCAAGTTACTAGTAAGTATGGTTAGAATTTCTTTTCAGGATCAGAACTGGGCTCAAAGATGCAGCACTGAGGTCTCTCCTGATAACAGGTGAGTAAATCGGAATTCGTAGTTCGGTTAATTTTAGAGGAAAATTTGTATGTTTCAAAAAATCAACACTTAGAAACTTTTTCAGCAAAACGCAAGCAATGATATCCTATGGAAGGAAATTCAAGGTACTGGTAAGTATTGTTAGAAATACTTTTCAGGATCAGTACTGGGCTCAAAGATGCAGCACTGAGGTCTCTCCTGCTAACAGGCGAGTGAATCGGAATTCACAGTTCGGCTTATTTTAGAGGAATATTTGTAAGTTTCAAAAATCTAAACTTAGAAACTTTTTCAGCAAAAAGCAAGCAATGATATCCTATGGAAGGAAATTCAAGTTACTGGTAAGAACGGTTTAAATTACTTTTCAGGATCAGTACTGGGTTCAAAGATGCAGCACTGAGGTCTCTCCTGATAACTGGCGATTAAATTAGAATTCGTAGTTCAGTTGATTTCACTTTGGTCCAGTATATATAGAGCCACTTTTCGAAACCATCCCCTTCCTTCACCACTGTGCAAACACGCCCTCTAGCGCGTTTTAAGTTGTGGAAATAATTCACCTTCAATCCTGAGGGTCCCTAAAGTCCAACTAGCTCACTAGGTACATCCAGTAAGCGCAACAGAGCTGCATAACAGAGAGATGTAAAAAGGGGCATGGCCTGCACCACCTCTCTGCAACGCTCGCAGTGACGCTTCCTGGAAGCACCTGTTGGGCTAGTTGGCACCCATGGTCCCTCAAGATTGAATTAGAATAAATGCCCCAACTTAAAACGCGCCACAGGGCGTGTTTGCACACATCACCTCAGGCCTCTTCACCACTGTGTAAATGGCCATTCCATGTTTTTGTCCATTCCATGTTTTTGTGCATTTTTTAAAGTTTTTGCAAATTACCATGAAGTTCAACTTCATGGTAATTTACCGCTTCCTATTTGTGAATTCGCAAAAAAAAAATATCCATGCATTGCATTTAAGGAATCACAAATTGCGATTTCTTAAATGCAATCGCAATTTAAGCAATCGCAACATAATTGCGATTCCTTAAATTGCGAAAAAATTAAAAAACATGATGCATCCAAAAAAGGAAATTGCATTCGCAAACTTCAGAATTTTGCGATTCGCACCGTTTGCAAATGCAATTTACCTTGATGCATGTGCCCCTAAGTCCCCTTCAATCCTAAGGTCAAAGTAGCCCACTAGGTACCTCCAATAAGTGCCACAGAGCTGTGTTGCAAAGAGGTGTAAAAAGGGGCGTGGCTTCTGAACACCTGTCTGCAACGCAGCTCTTTGGCACATACTGGGGATACCTGTTGGGCTATTTGGTCCTCAGGGACCCTCAGTATTGAAAGAGAATTAATTCTCCAACTTAAAACGTGCCACAGAGCATGTTTGCACAGTGGTGAAGGAAGGGGGCTTGGTCTGAGGTGACATGTCTACAAACAAGCCATGTGGCGCGTTGTAAGTTGGGGAATTAATTCCTGCTCAATCCTGTGGGTCCCTGGGGGCCAACTAGCCCACCAGATACTTCCAGTATGCGCCAGGGGGCTGCGTTGCAGAGAGGTGTTCAGAGGCCATGCCCCTTTTTACACCTCTCTGCAACGCAGCTCTGTGGCACTTACTGGAGGTAGCTGGTGGGCTAGTTGGTCCCCAGGGACCCTCAGGATTGACAAGGAATTAAGTCCCCAACTTAAATCGTGCCACAGGGTGTGTTTGCACACATGTGAACTTAGGCCCCGTCCCCTCCCTTCCCCACTGTGCAAGCACGCCCGTGGCGTGCTTTAAGTTTGGGGAATAACTCCCCTTGAATACTGAGGGTCCCTGGGGTGCAACTAGCCCACCAGCTATCACCAGCTACCTCCTTGCAGAGAGGTGTAAAAAGGGGCATGGCCTCAGAACACATCTCTGCAATGCAGCCCCCTGGCACATACTGAAGGTTCCTGGTGGGCTAGTTGTCCCCCAGCGACCCCCAGTATTCAAGGGGAATTATTTCCTCCTCTGCAAACACGCCAGGGGGCTCATTTACAGAGTGATGCTGGTAGGGGGCGTGATGCTGGCCTTTTTCTTCTTTATTAGGTTTAAGAAGGGGGCTGTGTGCCCCTCCTTCTTTTCCTAATATTTTGGCCCCAGGGACCCATCCCCGGGGCATGGCCCTTTAAAGAAAAAAAAATACATCTAGGAAGGGGGTTGACTTGCCCCCCCTCCTTAGGCCATTTTTTACCCCGGGGACCCCATCTCCCGGGGCCGGCCTTTTAAAAAAAAATTATTTGAATACATTGTGGGGAGGGGGCGCATGGTCCCCCTCCTGTGCCACTTGTAGCCCCGGGGACCCCATCCCTGAGGCTGGGCCTCTTCATTGGGGACCGTGGGGTGGTCGCCAATTCCCCCACGGTCCCAGCCGGCTCCCTGCATCCGGCGGGAGCCGGCATTGCTTTTCCGCATGGGGAGCAGCTAACATGCTGCTCCCCCGGTGGAAAGTCAATCTGCTTTGCTATATGGAAGAGAGAGCAGGTTTCCTGCTCTCTCTTCCAAATAGCAAAGCAATTTGCTATGCAGGGTGGGAGCCGTGAGGTTGAGCCCCCCACACAGGGTACAAATAATTTAAAAATAAAGCCCTGGGGGGTGGCAGTACCCGTGGCTGTGGGGGGCAGTGTGCCTCCCTGCAATCAAAATGTAAGTTGATCCCCTGGGGTGGCAGTCCCTGGGGCTCAGGGGGACCATAGCGACCCCCCATCAGTAAACTATAAAGCACTGGGGGTGGCGGTCACCAGGGGCTGGGGGACCGTGTGCCCCCACAATTATTCAAACTTTGCCCTGGGAGATGGGAGTCCCCTAGGCAGTGTGGGGGGAATGGACCCCCCACACTCATTTTTGATAATGCCCCTGGGATTCAGCCCCCCAGAGGGGTTATTAGCATTAAAGCTCGGGAACACGCGCTTCGTTTTTTTTTGATCGGCAGGATCGCGCATCCTGTGCGGATTTTGCAGATTTTTTGGCCTTGCGTTTTGCGCATTTGTTTTATAAGTTTCTTGTACCTCGGTTCTACCGAGGCACAAGATGCTGCCAGCACTCCTGATTTGAAGTGTTGACAGCCAATCAGAATACAGCTCGTGCACAGCAGGGTGCGCTTAGGATGCGCGAGTCCTGCTCGGGCCATAGATATATATGTACATTTAAATGTGATTTTCTCAGGAACTTCTGAACGGATTGACACCATATAAGCAAAAGGCATGAGTCTGAACTGAGGACTACCTCTTTGCCAAATTTGGTGTAATTCCGTTCAGCAGTTCGGGCTCTAGCTGCGGCTAAAGGTCCCTTTGGAAAATTTAATGGGGAAAACACTGTTTGGGACCCCCCTTTTTTCTGTGCCCCCGCTACATGAATCATCCTGAGACTTTTAGGATAGGAGCGGACCGGAGCTGGCTATTAGTTTTGAAAAATCTCGCCAAGATTCATCAACCAGCGCCAAAGTTATTCCAAATAGAATGTTATGGATTTCCTATGGAAAATAGGTCGTTAACTATAAATACCTACTGGCAACCGCTAGTAGGTAATATATATATGTAAATTTGAAAAATACTAATAGTACATTAGGAGTGTTTTTCTACTTCGAAAAGAAAGCTATCCAGTTTGAACGTTAATTTATTACACATCGGAAGTATTTCTTTCATGTTCACCTTACCACGTGAAGCAATGAGTGGTAGAGAGGATGAAATGTGCTTAAAAACTCTGGGAGTAGCTAGTCTCTTTTTTTTAAATATTTTTTTTATTGAATAGAGCAATAGGTAAACTAAAGGTACACAACATGTTACACCTTAGATTTCAATAACAACACATTTCCAATAGATTTCTTAAATGACAAACAAGAGATAAAAAGATAAAACGATGTACAAAGATAAAAAGGGAGGTTCATCGAGATGGAAGAAACAGCCTACTACATCATTAAAAATTTCCAAGACATGTGCAAGATATGCAATTTTATAAAGTGCATCTGCAAGATTGTGCAAAACTACAATAAAGTGCTGGTGCAAAAGTGCAAAGAGTAAAGTGCAAAAAGTACAAAAAAAGTACCATCTTGAAAAGTGCATAGTGCATGCTGATGTAAGAAGAAAGTGCTAATGAGTGCAGATGTCCTAGAATATTAAAAAAAAATCATCTACTCTCGATTTTCTTCACAAATCATCCTCCCTTCATTTCTTCTAGATTCTCAAAATATTTCCAGTTCCTCTCAAATCTCCCAATGGCTCCCACTCTGCCAGCATAAGCCTTTTCAAAAAAACATGTTCTCCTCATTTTATTAAACCAGTTTATATGTGATGGGATCTCGCTGGACTTCCAATTTTGAAGTATTAAGAAACGAGCAACTGCACAAGATATAAATATAAATACTTCTTCTGCTTTGTTAAGCCCGCTCCTATCTTTGCATACACCGAACAGGGCTATTTCTGCTGCTGGTGCAAAAGATTTCCCAATAGCCTGTTCGATATCGGCAAATATTCCCTTCCAGAAAGTTTCTAACTGCCGGCAAGTACAAAAAATAGGATTCCATCCACCCTGGCTACTAGCCATACATCTGAAGCATTTATTCTCAACTTCAGAATACATCTTTTACAAAGCCTCCGGTGTATAATACGCTAACCAGCGAGATAGAAAAGACATCCTTTTATAGTTGGCAGCCCGTAAAGATCCATTCCCCAACTGACAAATGACCTTCCAATCCTTTGTGGAAAAGTTGCATTGTGTAGATATATTTATTTTCTCGAGATGTCTGTCTACTAATACATTTTGATTTGAGCAATGTTGCATCTTGTACCAATATCCGATACATTTGGTCTTTCCACCATAAAGAGCTGATAGTATAGCATTAGGAGCATTAAGCAGGCCACTTGTCACATTTCTAATAAAATAGAAAATCTGCATATATTCAAAAAAGGTCGGGCGCAATGGACCATTAGTTCTAGCAACTACCTCCTGCCAACTAATTACCCTGTTTTGGACTATCATATGTCTCAACTCATGGAGCCCACAAAGTTCCCAGGTTTTAATATTATTCAAACTTAATGGGAGGCCTACTTGAGTACATTCAAATAAACTTAAATAATGAGAGCCATCAGTACCATGTTCTTTGAAAAGGAGTGACATTCTTGAGGCATATTCTCTTAACGTCTTATATCTTGACCTCTTTGGGAGCTTTGCGATTTTTAAAAAAAACTGGAATTTGGGAACCTGCCTCTTGTAACATTCTTGTAAGAAAAAAATTAGCTCTTGTTTGATTATTCCTCAGTAATCCTGCCAATATATCAAAAAATGCAGCTTCATAATAGGTCCTTAAATGGGGTAGGGCCAAACCTCCTTGTTCAGCTGGAAGTTGTAATACTGTTTGACTCTCGAAGCTTTATTGCCCCATATAAAACCTCTCAGCACTGTTTCGAGTTCTTTAAAAAAAGTTAAATTAATTTTGATGGGAACGTTACTGAACAGAAATATGAGCAATGGCAGCACCGACATCTTAATCAATGATACCCTACCTATAACTGATAATGGGAGAAGGAGCCATTGATCTAAAAGGTTCCCAATTTTGATCTTCATTCTAATGTAGTTCATAGAATACAGCATATCGTATTCGGTGGTCACAAATATGACCAGGTATCTAATTGGGTCGCTCCTTGCAGCTTGGGCCTGGAGATCAATAAGGAGAAAATGAAGATCAGTGTTTAATGCAAGGACCTCAGTTTTTTAGTATTTACTTTATAACCCCCTACCTTTTCGTAGTTATTAAACTCTCTCATTAGGTTTTCAATATTTTCTTTTTTAGGTATTAAATATAAAATAATATCATCGGCAAACAACTTAAATTTGGACATACCGATGATAGGGGGTAAAATAGCCACGTTGTCCCTAATCGTTACTACTAGAGGCACGATAAAAAAAGTAAAGAGCAATGGGGACAACGGGCAGCCCTGCCTCGTACCCCTATTTACCTTGATTTTACCAGCCTGTTTTGCATTAATTATTACTTGGGCCGATGCTCCTTCATAGATGTTATGAAGCATCTTGATAATTGAGGCTGGAAAACCAAATTGACCGAGAGAGTAGAATAGTGCTGCCCAATTCACCAAGTCGAACGCTTTTTCTGCGTCCATCATTAATATACAGGCTGGGGTCAAATTTGAACTAAATGCCTGAACTAAAAATTCGGTGTTTGCTGCCATATAACGTCCTGCGATAAACCCAGACTGGTCTTGGTGGATGACCTCCTGGGCAGCGAGGAAAAATCTTTCGGCCCATATTTTCATAAGGATTTTATAATCCGAATTTAATAGGTAATTGGCCTGTATGAATTAACATCGTATTGATTTTTATCTTTTTTGATAAAACATATAATTGTAGATTCCTTAAACTCAGCAGGGACGTGCCCACCTAACCTAACATAATTATATAACTTTTTCAAGAGAGTTGCTAATTCTTTAAAAAAAAACGTATAAAACTCAAATGGGAATCCGTCCTGGCCGGAAGCCTTTTCCCCTGAGGTCGCCTTTATACAATCTTGTATTTCAGGGGTATTTATTTCAAGACTGATTTGGTTGACCCGGTTTTTGGAGATTTTGGGGATTTCTATATTTGCAAAATAGTCCTGGATCACTACTTCCTCTACCTGATATTCCGTAGAGTAGATTTTTTCAAAATGATCCAAGAAAATCCTAGAGATCTTGTCCCTATCCTCTCCTCCAACCCACTCTGAGGATCACACATTTTCACTATCAGTGATGATTCCTGCCTTTTTCTTGTAGAGTTAGCTAGTAATTTTCCCACCAACTGGCTGTCTTCATAGACCTTTTGTTGGAAGGATTTTGAACTATTATTCTCTTCCGCAATAATAAAATCCCGAAGAAGAGTTTTAGCCTGCTCTAGTTTGCTCGAATGGTGCTGGAGCTGCAAGGTGTATTCCCTCTCTACGTCTGACTGAAGCTTGGCTATTTTTAACTTTCTTTTGTTTGCCTTAGCACTAGTATATGCGATAATCTGGGCGCGTGCTGTTGCTTTAAATCCGCCCCAGACAGAGAAGGGTTCAGCTGTGTTGTTGTTTGTTTCAAAGAATTGTATAATCCATTCTCTGAATTCTGATACCCATTCCTGGTTTTGAAGCAGGGTGCGATCCAGCTGCCACCTGGGACGCAGCTCATCCACTCCTCCAAGTACTAGTTCTAATTCAATTCTGGCATGGTCTGAAAACGGATTCCATCCAATCACCGTTCTTGAGATCTGGAAAGATCTAGATATTAAAAAGAAATCTATTCTGGATGCAGTCCGAAACCGGTGGAAATAACATGTAAAAGATTCATCTTCAGGATTTCTATAACGCCATGGATCGCTCAATTTTGTTTTAGGCTTTAGCTGTTTCTTTTCCTTATTAGAAGTATCTCTTGACAAATCTTGAATGTAATTAAAATCACCTCCTAGAATTATCTGTCCCGGGACTCCCCTTAAAGATTCATACATTTCTGACAACCCGGAAATATCATCTAGGATGGGGCCATAGTAATTCACAAAATTTATAATGTTATCTTGCAATTGTGCCACCACCCATGTCCACCTGCCCTTGACATCTCTATGAACCTGAAGGAATTCCCAGGGTAGATCCCTTGAGAAATAAATAGCAACCCCTCTCTGGGCCACCCCTGCTGATGAAAAAAATACATTGGAGAAGTATCTAGGAATAAACAACTTGGGACTATTAGACTTCAAATGAGTCTCCTGAAAAAAGACCACCTGGGGTCTAATAGATATTATCCATTTCACCAGCGCCCCATACTTCTGTTTGTTTAACATACCAGTTGCGTTAATTCACAGGTATTACGTTTCATCTAAAACAAAATCTTATCACTGTTGAGTACCTATTAATAGAACTAAAAAAAGTGAAATACCCATTGCTCATATTCATTTTTGCTGCATTTACCCCCCCCCTTCCCCCACCCTTCCCAGGAATGTGGAAACTCCCCTCCCTGCCACGCTAGCCACATTCCTCCCACTTCTTCTGTTCTGGGTGTCCTTTTGTTACACCCTAAGTGACCCGTAGATCTGGTTCCGCCCCATACTACTATTGTGCTACTATTCATACTAGGAAAATGAGAAAAAAACACTAAGTAAAAGAGCAAGAGAAGACAACTTCAGGAAAAGAAGAATATTGCCAGGCCTAGGTTAGATTTTCCCCATTTCAGGCCCTAGCTCCTGAAGAGATCTCCTTAAGAAGAGATTGCGCCTCTTCTACGTCCGTAAACATGTAGAATTTTCCTTTGACCAGGACCTTCAATTTTGCCTGCTGCGCAATCGAGGCTTGATCGCCATTTGCCTTAAATAAGTGTAGAATTTTCACAAATTCTTTTATTCTTTTTGCAGCTACTGCAGTCATATCTGAAAAGATTCTGCATTTTACAGTTTCTGATACTGGAAACTGGCGTTGTTGGAAAGCTCTGGAAAGAATCTTCTCCTTGATCCTGTAGTCAGCAAAGTTCAGGAGAATAGTTTTTGGAAATGGTGAATTTGGGAAGCGCTGGGTCGGGACCCGATGGGCTCTTGTTATAGTCAGGTCTCCCTCAAATTCAGGTAGAATGTGTGATGAATAAAATAATTGGCCCACTGAATAGTATCGGAGCCCTCTATTCCTTCCGGAACCCCCACAATCCTTAGGTTTGACCTTCTGGAGTGATTTTCGAGCTCCTCTAGCTTGATTTCAAGAAAGTTTTTCTTCCTAGCTGCCTCCTTTGCTTCCCCCGAAACCAGGTTCATTTGGTCTTCGAGTGTAGAGATCCTAGCCTCTGCCTCCTGAAGTCTCTTCGGGATCACCAACATTGATTCCTAGAATGTATCCATTCTAGAATGAAGGGCGGCTATCTCCACTTGCTGGTTATGTTTAATTTCTCGGATCTCATCAAGAATTAAATTCAGCATTTCGCGGATGTCTAGCTGGTATCTCACCTCTGATCTTTCTTCTGGTCCCGGAAAATGATATTTTCCTGCCAAAAGTTTTGTAATAGAATCCTAATTTCTCTCATTGGAGCACAGCTGCTCCTCATCACCCTCTGCATTTGGGGCTCCCAATACCTCGCCTTGTATATCTGGAAATGAGGAGCAGACTTGCGTACAACCCTCCCCGCCCAACACCTCTTCTGTAGAGTTTCCAAGAGATTGCGAAGCACGTAGAGGAAGAGGTTCAGGTGTCCCATCGCGACAGAGTGACTTAGACGGTTTCGTTGGGCCAGGGTTGTTGGGTCGTGCAATATTGGCTGGTGAGGCGGGTAAGGCAGGTGAGGCTGGTGAGGCGGCGAGAGCTAAGGTTGTGGGGGATTGTACAGAGAGAGGGTCTTAGGAGTGTTTTTTTTCAAAGAGTGGATACTCTTTTAACTCTTTTCCTCCTTTACCATCTTTATTTTTTACCTCTCCTGCTTGAGGTGGTGTTTCTTGGACCGATACCGAGGTACCGGCTGGTAACTCTGCTTCTAGCTCTGGTTCTGACTCTGGTTCTGGTTCGGACTGTATTGTTGAGTTATAATTATCTTGACAATCCGTTGCGGGCTTCTTTGTCTCCTTGACTTGCAAAGAGATAGGAGGAATAGGTAGATCATCATCTGAAGACTCGGGCAGCGTATCCCCCGCCGAGCTCTCTCCCCCGGTTTTACCCTTATATTTGTCATTTTCCTTGGCCGCTTTGCGAGAAGTCTTTCTTGCTAGGGCTAAGCGAGTTCTTGCTTTCTGACGAGCAGCCAACTCGACTTTACTGGACTTTAAAACCTCCTCTCCCTCCCTTTGAGGTTTGCCCATTCTAGCGTGCAGGATTGGAAAAGTTCAACCACCCTGAAAGAATCTTTCTGTCACTCCACAAAGAGAAAAGAAAGAGAAGAAAAGTTTTTTTTTTAAACCAGGCGTTACTCACAGTGGTGCACGCGGTGTAAGTACAAAACTTCTTATCTTGCCACTGGAGCAGGGATTTTCCAGGGGTTTTCAGATTGAACCCCAAAAACCTCCACCTGAACCCTGGCGCCAGCCTCCAGCCTTTGATAAAAAAAGTTCAAGCGGCAGCTGCAGCTGCAGTTACAGCATCCAATTCAAGACTCAGGGGGCAGTGCAAAATCCAATAAGCAGCAGTACCACAATCCTGAAGAAGCCACTGGATCAATAACTCCAATAGTGAAACTCTATGCCCCCAGCTCCGAGCTCGGGGCGTGAAGCGTGAAGCCAGGAAGATGCAGCGTCTGCAGCAAGCTGAGGCATCGGGAGCCGAACACCGAACGTCGAGCCACGTAAGCAAACAAACAAACCGTGGCGTCCCAGCAGCTCACAAGGACCACACACACCCCTCGGTCTCACACACCTTCCGTGGACGCCAGCCGCATCACCCCCCACTGAAGTCCGTGAAGGGAAAGACGTCCGTGGAGCAAGAACAGGAGCAGATCCAGCCGCGGCGTTTCGGTCAACGTTTCGCCATTCCAGGGGGCGGGGTCACAGACCACGGGTCACGGGAGGCTGCACTGAGGCGTGGAACTCTGCAGCCATTCCCCCAAAAGGAAGTAGCTAGTCTTGACATGTGAACAAGCCCACCTGCTGGGCGAAATGCATCATGCCGCCATGCCGAAGCATCTGTTTTAAATAAAAATAAAGAAGGCAAGCACCTAATTGGAGTCTGTGTCCCTATCTTGAGCACTGTCACGGAGCAAGTTTTGGGAACTTTTGGTGTTTTCATTAATTTATCGGGGCTAGGCTGTGCCCAATTTCACGGACCCCCTCCCTCGCAAGGGTCATCCATCATCAGCCGCTTTTTGTGTTTGCTTCCTGGAAGGAATTCGAACCGATGAGCCCCTGCATCCGGAAGTGCTATTTGCGTTTACTACCGTGAGCGGACCCATCCGCGGCAACCAGGAGCCGCTCGTCGGAGGACTGACGATCCCGGGACCTACATTGGCCGGTAAGCAGCCGCAGCAGCAGTCATGGTAGTAGCCACTGAATTAGTGATATTTGCAGAATGGGAGGTATGCAAGTGTAGGGACAATACGAAGACGAGTGATCATTAGTCAAATATGAGTAAAAGGACAGTTTAATGTGATCGGGGCTCCGCAACTCACCGTAACTGTCAGTGGGCGAATTCTTACTCCTTTATACCAACAGGACTTACTCGACTGTCTGCAGCCCGTTAGTTTTCTATTTTCTATTTTCAACAATAACAAATTGAGTAGGCATGGCTGACAAGACTATCAGAGAATGAGAGGCAGCAGCTGCTGATCTCTTTAAGAACTTACCTAAAGTCCAAAGCAATGGACGTAACAACTAATCAAACGGAAGGTGAAGTGAAAGTTCTTTTAAAAAAATTAGAGAAATTGATGAGGTCAGAAATGACCAAATGGTGGGAGCAGAGATCACTAGAAAAATATGCTGAAGTGAATAGGGTGCCACGAGGACTGCGAATTTTACTGGCACCAAGTTTTGAAAATCCAAATCCTTAGATGCTTAAGGAGTGGGCAAACATTAATTTGGAGGCTTCCATGCGCATGGTCCATATTCTCATTAAGTACGCCAGAATTGACTGGGATTTAATCATTAAAGAAATCAGTGAAATCAATTAGAGTTTTGCCAAACTAGATTTCAAAGAATTGATTGAAATAACAAGAATAGGGATTTAAGCATGGATAAAAAAACAAGAAGACATCATAAAAACAAGAAAAGCGTACAAATACTCAAGAGATAAACATGACTATGTAACAGCGAGAATATTAACATTCTCTAAAAAATACGAAGGCCTACAAAAGAAAACACCTCCATCTGGCATCTCGGGCACAAGGTACTAATGTCCAAGAGCAAACCAGCCAGTCCCTTTCCAGAGTCCAATTCAACTGTCAGTGACAGCGACTCAGACAACAGTGGAATCATCAGATTTAAAGGAAGGGAAGACATTGGTGCCCTCACACCGGGAGAGGAACTGGATTTTCTACAGCGGGGGCGGCGCCAAACGCTAAGACCTCGGAAGCCCAAACAAAACCAGCCGCAAAGAATAACAGAAGAGGAAAAGCCAGAGGGCAAGCCAGACAGAGCAAAAAACAGTCAGCAGCGCAAAAAGAAGTGGAACAACAAACAAAAAATAGAGTCCAATCCCAACACAGAACTTGTCATCCCTTCAACTAAATCAGGCTGAAACTCAATTATTGGCTTTGGGCTTATAATTCTGCCCGGAGAGCAGTTTTAATTATGTTCAGAAACATGTCGACATATATAAGTTCATCAGCAAAATGAAATTGAAAAAGAATTTTGAAATTAAGAACTTCAAAAAAAGTGCAAAACCATGTCGATTGATTGAAAAGGAGCCAGCCTCAAACTTATTAACATCAGATCTCCCCACCCTTCTAACTATTGGCAACATATTTAATACTGAACAGGAGGAGTCCATTGGATCAACGCAGGACTTGGCAGCTGAAATGGGCATTAATGTATCTGGCAGAGTTGAATCCCCCTTCAAACCCAAATCTACCTTCCTTCCTGTTATGCTGCGCGATGCGGTAGATATCTATCAGGATATAATTATTGCTGAAATTAAGAAACTACGCTTGAACATCAAAAAGCGCGAAACGGCACCAATTTCAAATTCAAGCAATATCAGGACTTGATGAAAAATTTACAAAAGCACAACGATGTAATAATAAAACAATCAGACAAAGGGGGCAATATAGTTTTATGGCCCAGAACAGATTATATGATTGAGGCTAATATACATATCAATGACGCCCAATGTTATGTTAAAACGAATGTACAGCAACTGTCAACGTTGAATGCCTTATGCTTAAAACAACTGTTCAAATGGAAACTGAATTTCCAATAACTCCTGTTGTGTATGTTATACCTAAGATACATAAAAGAACTGTGCCTGTACCTGGGAGACCAATTATTAATGCGAGAGGAGGAATTCTGGAGTAAATCTCTGAGTATGTGGATTTCCATTTACAAGAATTGGTGGTTGACCTGCCATCTTATATCAAGGACACAACCCATTTCCTTGAAAAACTAGAAAAGATTACATGGTCATCTCATTATCTTCTGGTTTCACTTGATATTGTGCCCTATACACAAGCATAAATCATGTTGATGGTATTAATGCTGTTTAGTATATTTTGGAAAGCAAACCAATTGAACTGTATCAACACTGTAAAATGATTACAGAAATGTCGTCAGAGTAACTACTTCCTATTTAACAAGGATGTGTACCACCAGATCAGGGGTGTGGCAATGGGGACCTGCTTCTCTCCCAGCTACGCGTGTTTACACGTGGGCTGGTGGGAAGAGCGAGTCCTCTGGGTGCAACACAAAGACACATGGGAAGATCGCATCATAGTTTGGATGTGTTTCCACATTTGGAAGGGGTCTGAAACATCAGTTTCTCAATATCAACAAGTTGAACCTTCAGTTCACCGCAGAAGTCAACAATAAATCTATTGACTTTTTAGATGTTCATGTCAGTGTAGGAGAAGATGGTATTGAGACTTCTCCACATAGAAAAAGTAATGCCGGTAATTCGACGCTTCATGCGTCCAGTTTTACTTTTCACCCAACCCACTTGATAATAAGTATCCCATATAGGGAATTCCTAAGGCTACGTAGAATCTGTAGCGCCGACCATTCTTTTGAAGAATGCATCAAGGAAAGCAAACTCAGATTTCTAGCCAGGGGATATAGTGATCAGGTCATTAACACTGCATTGTCCAAAGTTAGATCTAAGTCCAGAAGTGATTTATTAATTTGATCCAAGAACACAGGTTTAGAGAGAAAATGAAACACTGTGTTAGATTAGAAACCAACTCCATGAGATCCATCACTACATACAGTAGTCAATGCAAAAATATTAGGACCATCATAAATAAACACTGGCCAATATTTCAAACTGACACTATCTTGAGCCAGTTATTCCATACCCCCCCAGCAATGACATTCAGAAAGCCTCAATCCATGTACAACGCCTTGGTGTACAGTCAAAATATCGAATTTTTAATATCGAGTAGCAATAATATCGAGTAACAAATTTAGAATAGACATAATATCGACTAGACAGAATATAGACTACCAAAATATCGAATAGAATAGTATTAATATCGAATTGAATAGCATTAATATCGATTCCAAAATATAGAATGGACAAAATATCGAATGGACAGAATATAGAAAACAAAAATATCGAATTTTAGGTAAGTAAGTTAATATTATTTTTAATTTTTGTGTAATATAATTCTGTAGCAGGTTGTGGGTTTATAGGGGAATAGGGTGGGAAGAAATTTAATTATAAATAATTAAATATGTTATTTTATTTATTGGTATTTGTTTTGAGTTAATTGTTAATTAATTATTAATTGGTAATTAATTAAAATATAATTGGTAATTATTTTTAATTGATTAATTGTTAAATATGTTAATGTTAGTAATTTATTTTCTGTAGCGGGTTGTGGGTTTATAGGGGAATGGGTGGGAAGCAATTTAATTATAATTAATTAAATATGTTAATTTATTTATTGGTATATATTTTGAATTAATTGTTAATTCATTGGTAATTAATTAAAATATAATTGTTAATTAATTTTAATTGATCAATTGATAAATATGTTATTTTTTGTAATTTATTTTCTGTAGCGGGTTGTGGGTTTATAGGGGAATAGGGTGGGAAGTAATTTAATTATAATTAATTAAATATGTTAATTTATTTATTGGTAAATATTTTGAATTATTTGTTAATTAATTGGTAATTAATTAAAATATAATTGGTAATTCATTTTAATTGATTAATTGTTAAATATGTTAATGTTAGTAATTTATTTTCTGTAGCGGGTTGTGGGTTTATAGGGGAATAGGGTGGGAAGTATTTTAATTATAATTAATTAAATATGTTAATTTATTTATTGGTAAATATTTTGAATTATTTGTTAATTAATTGGTAATTAATTAAAATATAATTGGTATTTAATTTTAATTGATTAATTGATAAATATGTTATTTTTCGTAATTTATTTTCTGTAGCGTGTTGTGGGTTTAGAGGGGAATAGGGTGGGAAGTAATTTAATTATAATTAGTTAAATATGTTAATTTATTTATTGGTATTTATTTTGATTTAATTGTTAATTAATTATTAATTGGTAATTAATTAAAATATAATTGTTAATTAATTTTAAGTAATTCATGAATTGATAATTATGTTTATGTAATTAATTTATTTTCTGTAGTGGGTTGTGGGTTTATAGGGGAATAGGGTGAGAAGTAATTTAATTGTAAGTAATTACATTTTTAAAAGTTTTATTTTTTGCTCTAATTTTTAAATATTTTTATTTTGTTAATTAATTTATTGTTAATTGGTAAATAATTTGTATTAGTAGGTAATTATTAATAAAAAATATTTTTTATTTGTATTTATAATTGATTAATTAATATAATGTATAAAAATATTAATTATTTAAATTCATTTGTAATTGGTATTAATATTTGTGTTATGTTAATTTATATATGAAGTATTTACTTTCACTACTGTTGCACTCACTGGAGTGGGAATAGTAATTTTTACCCTCACACTATCCAACGCATTCCCCACTGTTGCACTCTCTGGAGTGCGAATAGTAATTTTTACCCCTACGCTATCCAACGCTTTCCCTACTGTTGCACTCACTGGAGTGGGAATAGTAATTTAACCCCCTACGCTATCCAATGCTTTCCCTACTATTGCACTCACAGGAGTGGAAATAGTAATTTTACCCCTACGCTATCCAACGCTTTCCCTACTGTTGTACTCTCTGGAGTGGGAATAGTAATGTTAACCCCTACGCTATCCAACGCTTTCCCTACTGTTGCACTCTCTGGAGTGGGAATAGCAATTTTTACCCCTACGCTATTCAACGCTTTCCCTACTGTTGCACTCACTGGAGTGGGAATAGTAATTTTTACCCCTATGCTATCCAACGCTTTCCCTACTGTTGCACTCTCTGGAGTGGGAATAGTCATTTTTAACCCTATGCTATCCAACGCTTTCCCTACTGTTGCACTCACTGGAGTGGGAATAGTAATTTTTACCCTCCCACTATCCAACGCTTTCCCTACTGTTGCACTCTCTGGAGTGGGAATAGTAATTTTTACCCCTACGCTATCCAACGCTTTAACTACTGTTGCACTCTCTGGAGTGGGAATAGTAATTTTTACCCCGACTCTATCCAACGCTTTCCCGAGTGTTGCACTCACTGGAGTGGGAATAGTAATTTTTACCCTCCCACTATCCAACACTTTCCCTACTGTTGCACTCTCTGAAATGGGAATAGTAATTTTTACCCCTATGCTATCCAACGCTTTCCCTACTGTTGCACTCACTGGAGTGGTAATAGTAGTTTAAAACCCTACGCTATCCAACGTTTTCCCTACTGTTGCACTCACTGGAGTGGAAATAGTATTTTTTTACCCCTACGCTATCCAATGCTTATCCTACTGTTGCACTCTCTGGAGTGGGAATAGTAATTTTTACCCCTACGCTATCCAACGCTTTCCCTACTGTTGCACTCTCTGGAGTGGGAATAGTAATTGTTACCCCTACGCTATCCAATGCCTTCCCTACTGTTGCACTCTCTGGAGTGGTAATAGTAATTTTTACCCCTACGCTATCCAACGCTTTCCCTAC
Organism: Lissotriton helveticus; assembly: GCF_964261635.1. Taxonomy (NCBI): domain Eukaryota; kingdom Metazoa; phylum Chordata; class Amphibia; order Caudata; family Salamandridae; genus Lissotriton; species Lissotriton helveticus. The sequence goes on from NC_136068.1 coordinate 643,845,287, forward strand.
TGTTGCACTCTCTGGAGTGGGAAAAGTAATTTTTACCCCTACGCTATCCAACGCTTTCCCTACTGTTGCACTCTCTGGAGTGGGAATAGTAGTTTTTACCCCTACGCTATCCAACACCTTCCCTACTATTGCACTCTCTGGAGTGGGAATAGTAATTTTTACCCCTACGCTATCCAATGCCTTCCCTACTATTGCACTCTCTGGAGTGGAAATATTAATTTTTACCCCTACGCTATCCAACGCTTTCCCTACTGTTGCACTCACTGGAGTGGGAATAGTAATTTTTACCCCTACGCTATCCAACGCTTTCCCTACTGTTGCACTCTCTGGAGTGGGAATAGTAATTTTTACCCCTACGCTATCCAACGCTTTCCCTACTGTTGCACTCTCTGGAGTGGGAATAGTAATTTTTACCCCTATGCTATCCAACGCTTTCCCTACTGTTGCACTCTTTGGAGTGGGAATAGTAATTTTTACCTCTATGCTATCCAATGCTTTCCCTACTGTTGCACTTCCACGAGTGGGAATAGTAATCTTTACACTCCTGCTATCCTACGGTATTCATATTGTGTATTTTCTATTAATATTATGTTAATATATATATATATATGTTTTAACAGATACGATTGTATATTTTTTTATAAGTTAAATTAATTATTTAATAGTTTTAAGGCAATTTAAGTTTTTTTAAGTATATTTTAGCTTTTTATTTTTAATATTTTTTTAATTTTACATTATTTTTACAAAGTATATATTTTTAACGATATTTTGGATTCGATATTTTGGTACTTACCTGTTTGTAGATAGGAATTCGATATTTTGGCATCGATATTTTGGGCAGTCTATATTTTGTCCCTCGATATTTAGTCAGTGATCCCTCAAGTGCAGAACAACCGGCAGAAAGGCGAAATTGGTTAACATTCTATGATTTTTTTGGAATGTCTAATTCATGCAGTGCAGCCAGGGTCAAGTGCACCGTTACAACTGCGATATAGTCAGCAGTTCATATGAGGCAGTCAACCTCATTCCTAACCTGCACGCTGTATTTACAACTGTAGTGACAAGCATATGATTACTACCAAATATTGATTCAAAATTGAGGAGTGCGTAACAATCAATATTACACGCAAATAGAGCTACCTCATAATAAAATAATGACGTAGGTTGCAATTTGTGACCCATTAGGAATCAACTCCATCACAGGTGGCCTGCTCTGGGGGTCAACAGACCACCATGCCTGTGATTGCTTTTGAATAAAGCAGTCTTTTTGGGAATGTAGCCCGTTTTCCTTAAAGGTAACAGGATGCATTTGAAGGAAAAAATTAAACTTTGCAGTTCCATTTTTTAAGAGTAGGCAGTGATCTGTGGGACCACTGCCTGCTCCTAAAAAATATTACTTTTCCATTCTCAAAGGGAAAGGGACACCCTGAAGACTGGGTTACTACCTCCTTCAAGGAGTTGCTAAAATATTAATGTTTTCTGACCATAATTTGATTGCAAAACATTCATACATCCTATTCAGATCCGGTATTTGGAAGGGACGCCCTAAACACTCCCCTACCAAATACCAAATCGCAAACACAAATTACGATTCAGTAACATGTTACCAATTCGCAATCTGTGTTTCATACATATGTAAAAGCATTTTTGCTGTCAGAAACGGACCGATCGGCCATTTCCGACCGCAAAAATGCTTAATACATGTGGCCCTTTGTATCAGTACTAGCAAGGCCTGGGAAACACAGCAAATGAAGCAAGGATTCATTTGGTTGGCCAGAGAGCCGGCATTCTGGAGTTGGCCAGTTCTGTTTTCAGGGGGATTGTGTTCCTTCTTTGCAAACATACTGAGTCATAGTAGCAGGAGTTCATGTTTCTCATGCAATTAAACATCCAAACAACTGCAAAATTGCCCAGGCATGGCTTTTACTTGCTGCTGCAGCCTTATCCATGGCAAATGATGATCATGTGGTGGCTTTGTTTGTAATGCATTTAAAAGCAGCGTAATCCATGGAAGCGTTTGAACATCTTCTAGTTGTAGTTTAGCAATTGAGGACTGTAATACTGAGCAAAAATAGTTCTTTTTGAGGCCCTGACTTTCCATTTCCACCCAGCACTAATGAGCAAACGAAGTTGCTTAGGCTGCCCTAATCCTCCAGCAGACGTTTACAAGGGCACCCTGCATGTATGGACTCTGGTGGAATAATCCAACTTCAAATCTGATTTGGTCTTGGACACGTACTGTGGAATTCTAACGAGTTTTTTAAAAATGATCGATTGTAATGTTTTTTGCTCACAACATATTTCCCTTTGAGCAATTCAGAGACATAAGATACTGAAGGTAGGAATTTTGGTCCAGCAACTTGAAGTAGATGGCATTTTGAGGTGTTTAATATCTGACATTTCAAGGTTTTAAAAGCAAAGAATAAATTATTAGCTATTGGTTGCCTTGACTGTGAGTGGACTTTGTAGGTTTAATGGGAGTCTAGATGGATGCAGAGGTACCCATAGGTTTTGAACTGTTCTGATACATTGCCATCGTTCAACCAAGTAAATGATGCTGCCTGTTGCTACCTCTATCTTCGAATCAAAGAACCTTTGCTTTGCTGTAATTCAGATTTAGTTGCAAGACACAGCAGAAGTTTGGTGTTCAAAACTTACAGAAGTAGCATCATTAGTATGCCCCACAGAACCTTTGGTTTTTAAAGTGCCCATGTCAGGATGGAAGCCGGTCTGATGCAATGGAATTATTTTCGAAGCATCATCCCAAGTGCACAGATCTTGAAATAGGAAACTGACTTTGTATTTTTCCTCATTTTCCACGAGGACAATTAGCCGACAGGTCAATGGATTGGAATTGAAACCGCCTTTAAAGATGAGGTGCAGTATTGCCACACTCCATGACTAAGGAATTGTAGTTTGATTCCTGATGTAGGTGAACATTTCGATGAGGGCACCTGCCCAGAAAGCTGGGTTTATCTTAAATAGAGCTCGTGAAAGCCCATATGGGCCAGGAGCACCTTCAGCTATGCTCTTTTTCTAAATCATTCTTTCAAGTTGCAAATCAGAAAACAGAGTTGTTTCATGATTTGGGGCCATATGTATCATACTTCCGTTTACCGAATTCCAAATAGCGAATTTTAAGGAATCGCTAATTGGAATTCGCCAAACGGTATGTATGTACAAAATCGCTTTTCAATAGCGATTCCTTAGCATTCCTAATTTGCGATTAGCAAATTGCTAATCGCAAATTACCCATTCATTTCCATGGGCAAGGAGGCCCATAGGAATGAAAGTGCAATTTGCGATTAGCAATTTGCTAATCGCAAATTAGGAATTTTTTCAAGGGTGCAGGGGTGTCTCAAGAACACCCTGCTGCACCCCTGAAAAAGACATTTGGGGGCATATGGCGCACATACATGCCCTAAGGGCATGTATGGGCGTCATATGGCACCTTTGTTTTTTGTAAAAAAGCTTTTTGAAAAGAATTCGCAACTTACCACCAACTAGAAGTTGGTGGTAATTTGCGAATCCTTAATGGCAATTTTTGAATATTTTTTGTTTGATACGTTGCATTTAAGGAATCGCAAAATTTGCGATTCCTTAAGTGCAATCGCAAAATAAGGAATAGCAAATTTTGCAATTCCTTATTTTGCATCAAACATGTTTGATACATACCATTTATCTAATTAGCATTCGCAAATGCTAATTAGCTTGATACATATGGCCCCTAATCACCCTGTGGAGGGCAGAGTTGCGAACGTTAAGATGGAGTTACAGCTCACTAGTTTCTCGGTTGCTCTGTAGTTAAGGGCAGTAAAGGTGCCTTTTTACAAGTTGTTGACTAACTTCCAGAAGTCCTTAGAGTTCTCTGCCTTGCTGGTGTGGATTAATTCTGCCCAGTGCTCATTTTATGGCTCACACTATGTGGTCCAAATCTGTTTTCTTGCACTCATTACTGATGGGCCTGAACTTTTCTTCGAGTAGTCAATTCACAGGATTTTTTCCCATAATGCTTTGGTGGTGATTTGTCTTTGTTTTTGAAACACAGACCTCTGACTGGTCCCATCTCAGTAGGTGTCTGTTTTTTTGTTTATTGTGTGCCTTTTGTATCGTACAGACCTCGGAGAGAGATTTGAAAGGTTTTCGGCAAAGTGATCCCAATCAAACACTTGATTAGATAAAGCGTTTGGGGCCAGCTCGATTTGACATTTGGAGTTCTGTTTTATTTCGGACATCAGGTGGCCTTTCCATTTAATGTTTTTTCGAGTTGAAAATGGTAGCTGATATTAGCAGAGAGCTTGCCTTCTGGTGGAGCTCAGTACTGGACGACAATAATGTTACATGATAACAGTGGTTTCTTTTAGGGCGCAGGTTTTTTTAAAGGGATTTTAAAATGTTTTGAGAGATCTAAGGTGGCCAAGGTGAAATTTATGAATCAAGCATGTGTTAGCCATGATGCCAGTGTTTGCAGAGGGGTATTTAGTGCTGAAGCAACAGTTTAAAATCCTTTCAATGATGGCCAAATACATGGTCAGGATCCTGTTACCCAGCTTGTTGGATTTAGCCAATTCAGGTGCCTCGCAGAGGAGACCTACCATAAAAGGTCTTGCGAATCGATATGATCATTATCAGCAAAGATTGGTAAGAGGTTCATGTTGAAGTCCTCAGAAAGAATTAATTTGATGTCTGGCTTCAGATTGGCCAGAAGTGGTTGCAGCTGGTTTACAGTTTCTCTGTTTTCACTATTTGCCGGGTTGATGTAGATGTTCAATAAACTCCAAGAGTGAATGATTTTATCAGACCTTTTATCAAGTTGTAAGCTCAATACAAGGACAAATCTAGGTTTAACGTGTTTGAGGTGGGCTTAATATCAGTTGCTTATATCTTGCAGAAAATGCTGGCTTCACCTTCAGAGTGATAAGCATTGTACTTGACCTAGAAGTTTTGCTAGCACACACTTTAGAACAGAGCTGTTCAGCTCTTGTGAGCAATGAGGATGAAATATTCAAGTTAGTATCTTTACCGAAGGTGGGTTGGATAAAGGCTGCCTGATCTTCAATTGTTTGTCAATAGTTCGTCTTGGTGTTTTAAGTTGCCCACTTAACTCCACATATACTTTTTTTGTACTCCAGATGGAAAGCCCTGGAAGACTCACTATTATCCTGTTGGAACTGGCACTTTCTGGTTGGCTGCCCAAGTCAGGCAGAACCTACCACCCCCACCAGGGTTAGGTGATTACACTCACTGTATAACCTGCACCCACCCTTGGGTAGCTTGGCACTGAGCAGTCAGGCTTTACACAGAGGCAACATGTAAAGCATTGGCACCTCACTCTCACACAATAAATACACTGAGCTTCACAAAAGAGACTTCATATAAGGTGTATGTAAATAAAGATTGTATTCCACACAAGCATTGATTAATACATGAACATCATGTAGTTCTGGGCCTAAATCACACTATAGTACTAGGACCTACAGTGTTAAAATGACATCAGTAATATGCACACTTGGAAAAAAAATCCTATTTTACTCCCCCAGCACCCATATGCAGTGGGATACATTGTCAGATCCAGGTCCACCCTACCAAATAACACAATTCAAATCCACACATTACTAGGGTACACCTAATGTCACAATGATATCAGGAATGTGTACACCCTGGAATTTATAACACTATTCAGCAGCACCATGGGCCAATGCTGACTCGGTACAAGCAATGTAAAAATGGAGTATTGTTACGTAAAGAAACACACCAGCAATTATTAGCAGGCTGTTCTCATTCAGCACAGTCTCCTTCCTACGCACAGTACAGTAACATGGCACAATTGGCAAGTCAGTATGGAGGATACTCGCACACACATGTACTCAGCACCAAAATGTAGTGCAAAGGATATCCGTCAGGTCAGTTGATAAAATGAATGAAGACCACATGACGCAATCCCTCCCCACCTCTAAGTTACCCCTCCACTACTCTGCCCACAAGTTAGAGTGAACATTTCCCACCCCGTATAATACTGGTTTAAGGACGGAGTCATACTTAGTCAGGGGTCCAGGAGAGATGGTTGGAGTAACTATCAGGATAACCAGGCAACAGTCGACAAATGGGGAGTTGACCACCCCTCCAGAAGTTCACTCCTTTATGCAGACCAGAAATGGATAGAGGCTGTCCAAGTTCAATCAAGAGGTCCCTCAACTTGCCTTCCGGAGCATGCCCAGTTCTGTAAAGGGGGTGGTGATGGACAGAGTATCTGAGTTAATCAGAACACTCCTACCCAGTCAACAGATCAGGGCTTGATCCATCACCGTTTTTTAGCTCACTGCACCATCCCAGTTCAGAACCTGGCTATATGCAAATTAGTCTGTCCCTGGCCCAGTGCATCGTGGGAACAGGGCAGACCAAACTACCAAGCCAATTCTTCACTGGAAAGGAAACAAGCTTCCGGGGACCGGTTTCTGGCATTACAGCCGTCTTCGGCCCGGCTTGCTTGAATCCTGATGGTGCAGTGAGCAAGGGACTCATGTCTGAGCATACCCTTCCACCCTAAGCGTGGAAGGGTATACTCAGATGTGAGTCCCTTGCTCATTGCACCATCAGGATTCAAGCAAGCCGGGCCGACGACGGCTGAAATGCCAGAAACCGGTCCCCGGAAGCTTGTTTCCTTCCCAGTGTAAGAATTGGCTTGGTAGTTTGGTTTGCCCTGTTCCCATCATGCACTGGGACAGGAACAGACTAATTTGCATATAGCCAGGTTCTGAACTGGGATGGTGCAGTGAGCTAAAAAACGGTGTGGGATCTAGCCCCGATCTCTTGACTGGGTGAGAGTATTCTGCTTAATTCAGAAACTCTGTCCATCACCACCCCTTGTTGTTAAACAGTTCTGTAAAGAACATGGGGGTCACACAGTCTCTTGACCTGCTTCCGATCGTTCTTGCAAGTGTTCCTTAACCCAGTCACTTACTCTCACCACCCAAGCCTGATCCGGGAGATACTACCAGGCAACACAATGTAGTCAGGCCAAGTGAAGAGAGGGTTGTTGATTTGCTGCAGTGAGGGAAGATGGAAAACTCTGTGAATGGGGATTCAACTGTTCCCTCACCCCAAGGGAAGAGCTACACAACGGCTGGTGCACATTCATCCAAATCGCACCAGACAATCTGGTCACATTGAACCACAAGTCAGGTTCTCCCTACTTCCCTGGAAATGAGGCACAAAATCTGGTGTGTGATGATACGTATCACAACAGACAATCCGGTCACAATGAACCAAAAGTGGGGATAGCTGTACTTCCCAGGAAATGAGGCGTGATGATCCGAGCCGCACCAGACCATCGAGCCCCACTCAACATGGTATCGGGTTTGCAGTACCTCCCTGGTAATGAGGCACAACATCTGGTGCGTGATAGTGCCAGTCATATCAGACAATCCGGTTACAGTCAACCCACAGTCAGCTTCACTGTACCTCCCTGGAATGAGGCACAATGTCTGGTATGCAATAATATGAGTCCTAGCAGACAATCTCACCCCACACACACAGTCACAAGTTCAGTATTACTGCACTAGGTAGACTGAGGCACTACTAAGTTTATGCTCTCCCTTCAAGGTTTGCAACCTGTGAATTGGATACTGCATGCAATGAGCATGCAGTCGGTGTGTCGCATATGAGAAAAGCAGCAGGGACAATGAAGTGGAACATGCTGAGTCCAACAACCGGAAAATCTGCTCACCACCAATGAGAGGCTTGTATGTGCGGAGGCCCTACAAAACAGTGGCCACTCTCTTTAGATGCCGGCATGATTTGGGGACTCTGTACAAGGCACTCAGGTCTCCAGCCACAATGCTTAGTTCCAGGCACACCCCGCACTGCAATCAGGATCCAGCAGACGAAGTAGCACTTGAGAAGAGATCGCTCTCCAGGTGACACATGTATACGTTGTAGGTCCCTCAAAGGTGGGCATTGCTGCCCCTGAGACCTCCACAGTGAACGGGGGGCAAGCCAAGAAGCCCTTGGAGAGCACCATTCAGGGTGCCACACAGCAGCAGGCAGTTGGCCTAGGCCAGCCACTATTCAGGTTGTGTGCACGGTCCCTTACAATGGCAGTCTCCTCCTTGTTCATTTTATTGCATCTTATTTTATTTTATGCATTTTTATAAAGCGCAGACTTTACCCGAAGGTGTCAGAGCACTGTACAATAGAACCAGTTACATTACATGAGAGAAATGTTACAAAAATGGAACGTACAAAAATAGCAGGATACAGAATCAAAACACAGCAGGCAAAAGGAACACAATATCAAACACAGCAAGCAAGGAATGTACAAAAAATAAATAAATATAACACATTTACAATGACTAACAAACTTCCTGGCGGGGTCTGAGAATGAAGGAATTAGTTCTGAAAGTGTAATTGGAATAGAAGAGATTTGAGGTCCGCTTGGAAAATCTGGATGGAGGTGGTGGCACGGAGCAAGTAGGAAGCAAGTTCCAGATTCTCACCGCATTACCTGAGAATGATTGAGCCATCAATTTTTCCCTTTTGAAGGAGGGGGGCTCAAGCAGGACATGTTCGCATTCCGAGAAGGTCTCAAGCCTCTAGACAATTTCAGTTTATTCAGCAGATAGCGAGGGGAGGAAGAGTGCAAGGCTTTGTGAGTGATGCACTCCGTTTTGTAAATAGCTCTAGGATTGATGGGAAGACATCAGAGAGAAGAAAGGATAGGAGTGATGTGGTCACTTCATTTGGACCCTGAAATGAAGGGAGCTGCTGAATGGAGGATGGATTTGAGGGGGGAGAGTTGAGATTTGGGAAGGCCAGTCAGGAGAGAATTACAATAATCCAGTCTAGAGAGAACTAGTGATTGGACCAAGGTTTTTAGGTCTTTCTCCTGGACGAACCAACAAATCCCCCATAGAAGGCGCAGCTGATAACGTGCATTCTGGCAGTGTGCACTGCGTAATTCAAGATCTCTTGTTCCACATCCCCTCTAGTGTATCCCTGCCCTGCTGAGGTATGGTACCAGTAGTTATATTATAGTGTGCCTTTGCTGTCGGGAAGGTTCAGAGGGTTCCCCTTTGAACAACAGATGTCTCCCCTGAGGCCTTAAAATGCAGATCTTAATCTTAAGTGGCGCCATGGTCTGGCTTCTCAGAGGCCAAGTGTCAAAACCTCTCTCCCCAATCTATCCAGCCAAGTACTCACGTGGCAGTGGTTTGTAGTAGCTGTGTCTAAGGGAATGCACAGATGTACTCCCTAAGCCTCCAGGGTAGACTGGAGTCAAAATAAAAAACACACAAAAGAGTTTAGTGCAGAGGAATGCCCACTTTCTGGAAGTGACATTTATACGCTATTATTGACAAATTCAACCTTACCACAAAGGAAGATGTGTCATTGTGAATCCAATGATAGCAAAAACATGAGACTGCTCCACTGTATCTTAGAGTAATCTCAGTCATTCCTCCATGTTAACCTATGGAGAGAGCAAACCTCTTACTTAGTGAAACCACACATGGGGGTTCTTCAATACCTGGGCAGAGAACACAAATGCGTACCTGCCCTGCCTTTCACCTATTGCTTGCTTCAACACACAACCCCAGAGGGCTCACAATAGGAGTACTCTAGCGTTAGTGAAAGGCATACTCAGCATTGACCAATGATTTAGAAATGACAACCTGAGCATATGGGCAAATATGCACACACAGGCTTGCAATGGTAGGCTTCAGACATGGTTGAAAACACCATGTTGCTACTCTCTGCTGTAAGCTACAACTTTAGCTTAAAAAGTCATTCAGCAAATCCCCTATATTCACCCATGGGACTCCTAAGTAGGGAAAAACCAGATGCGAAATATTCACTACGGCGCTGATTCACAGAACTAATCTGAGATAAAATCCTAAACTTACTACTTTTGGTATTCACAGAAAGCACTTAGTAGTAGTGAAGATATAATCCTAAAGTTACTTTACTACTAATAAATGCGTTTAGTGAATACCGAAAATGGTAAAGTTAGGATTTAGTCTCAGTTTAGTAGTAGTAAAATTAGGAGTCCTAACTTTACTACTACTAAATGCCTTCTGTGAATACCAAAAGTAGTACGTTTAGGGTTTTATCTCAGATTAGTTCTGTGAATTGGCCCCTACCTGAGCTGAGAACACACATGTGTACCTGCTCTCCCTTACCCCTGCCATCCCTCAGGGCTTGCCCTAGGGGTGACCTAGTGGTAGTGAACGGCCCACCTAACAGTGGCTAATAGTTTAGAAACACCAACCTGAGCATAGGTTTAGCTACGCACATGGCAATGGCAGGTTTGAGGCATGTTTGAAAGGCTATTCTTCTGGGTGACACAATCAATGCTGTGGCCCATTAGTAGCCAGTGCAGTACCTGCACTGGGAATGTGGTTTACCTCTTTACAGGGTACTCACAGGTACAGTACCTAAACCAATCAGGTAAACACCACTTCATAGCATGTGTAGGAAGAGTGTGCACACTTTATCACTGCATTACAGTTGAAACAGCCCAGAGTCCTAAGGCCACAAAAAGATAATTGCAAAAATCAGGAGGGAAAACGCAAAGCGTTTTAGGGAAATAAACTAAAAAGGGCCATGTCCAACAGATCCTTTTCCATAAGGGTGTTATGAGTGTTTAAATGGGATGCTTCATTAATGACCATCTGCTTTTTAAAAGTTGATGAGTCCTTTTTGAAGATTGGGACACATTTTTGTGATGAGGTGCCTCGCTGTAGTGAGTTGGAGTCTACATTTTTTCCCGTAAATTGATTTCTGCTCTTCCAGAGTTGTTTGTGCTGTTTTTTTGGGAGATGAAGCACCTTGTTATTATTGTCTGGTAAATTTCTGTACCTTATTTCATCTTTAATACTATTTTCTGGCAGAGGGCCCTTTGCGCTGGCAGAAAATGAGTGCTTTCTGTTCGGCACATCCTCAGAAAAAGTTGCAATTGGCCGAGATTATTGAGGTCTTGAGCAAAGGTTAATCATATAGTTCTTGCTCACTGAAGCCACTGCCACCTGAACTTCCTTAGCATGAGTTTGTTGGTTGAATTTATGAGAGTCCCTCGGCATTTAAGCGACTACCTTCACATCAGTTATCCCAGATATTAGGGGCCCCATCTGTGTCAAATACATTTGATATAGGTGTTTTAAAGTACGTTTTTATCTTGTGTGTTCAGGATTGCAACACTGTTGGAAGGGAGCTTAGTTCTTTGATATAGGGGGAAATATGCAAGAAGTTGAGTCATTCTTGTGTTGAAGCAGAGCGCAATTCATTCGAGCTGTTAGGTTCTCCAACTTGGCGTCCATTTTTAGAAGTTCCACTTGGATCATTAGTTTTTCGTAGTAGCAATTCAGTTGTTTGAAACATGTCAAGGAGTAAAGTCTAATAGAAATATTTACCTACTTTTTCAAATAGAGGAGTTTGTGTGTTGATTTGTGAAGACTCTAAGCTTAGAGAGGATCTACACATTTTGAAGACAAGGCTCATCATGCAGCAGACATCGAAATGGGTTTGTCAAAATTAATGTGGATCTGAAAGAAAAAGTTTAAGCAGGGAATAGCAATCCATCTAACAGTTTTAGTGGAGAATGTTAAGCCAGTTTGTCAACTGGATTGGTTTTTGGTGACATGATTTACATGGTTTTGGGGTGGTGGTTAATCCATGAAAATTTAATTATCGTGCTTTAACACTGCAGCAGTACCACACAATTACCAGTTAACCCCCATGGAATGGAGGATTCTCTTGTGGGACTCGATTTGCCAATCGTAGAAACATCTAGGAGGATATTCACAAGGACATAACTCCGATTTATCCCCACCTTTCTTCACCAAAAGTGGAGATAGATTTAACACCCCATTCAAAAGCTGATGCAAATTGCGGACATCGCCAGTATTCCCACGATAACTGCCCCAAAACTTACCTCCACAGTGGACACAACCAACTAACCCTAATGAGATGAAGAGTAGGCATTCCTGTGCAAAAATACACGAAAAAACCACCCCACCACTTTCACAACGAAATGCCAGATTTGTGATGCGAACCAAAAACATGCGATAAGACGCGGTAGCGGCAGGGAATTAACACCTGCCTTTTGCTGGTGTTAAGCAGGACGACTACCCACAGCATGAAAGGGATCCCAGCCAAGAGCCACACCTGAAGACCCACAGATGCCATGGAGACAACGACCATGCAGCACCGATACCCATAAGGGCCCTAACATCCACCACCACCAGCCCCCCGTCCCTCCCCAGGCACACACATACCGTGCACGACACAAAAGCCACAAAAATCGCATGACAATGCATATTGCCAAAACAAATTCACAAATGTGTGGCCAGTATAACGAGAAACAGTCACAAGGCACTAAAGTAACAACCAAAAACTCTATTGAAACACAACACAAAACAGCAATGTGTAACACTCCTGTCGGGTCCGTCAGGGACAACCTCGAAGTCACACCCTGGAAAACAAAGCACAAAATAAGGATGTGTCAAGTGCACATCAAAGGAGCGAGACACAGAGAAACAGAGAAGGAAAGTGAGCCTTAGAGAGAAAGTGAGGGAAGGAAAGGAAGGGCGAGTGAGAGGGAGAGAGAGAGAGAGAGAGAGAGAGAGAGAGAGAGGGAAAGGAAGGGAGAGAGAGAGAGAGAGAGAGAGAGAGGGAAGGAATGGAAAGGAAGGGAGAGAGAGAGGGGGAAGGAAAGGAAGAGAGAGACACTGCGCCCCTGCGCACATAGGCTCCACTGCTCATGTGCTTCCTCCGGTGTGTCCACCAGTAGGCACAACTGCCCGTGCAAGGTCCAGGCCCAGCCACCATGGCATAGTCCACATCATGCGGGCACGCCCTGTTGCCCAGAAGGTCCCACACATGACGCTGTGTCCTGAGTCATCAATGGCGGTGAGCAGATCAGTGCACACGTCATCATCGTAGGCTGCACACCCGCTCAGCTAGTCCAGTTCCACTAACCCTGTGCAACCCAAGTCAGCGCCACATGGTGGTAGGCCCATGATGGCCACAAGGCTAAGGGTGCCACTAACCCTGTGCAACCCAAGTCAGCACCACGTGGTGGCAGGCCTGTGATGACTGGAAGGCTATGGGTGCCACTAACCCTGTACAAGCCAAGTCAGAGTCACGTGGTTGTAGTCCCGTGACTGCTGCAAGGCTACGGGTGCCACTAACCCTGTGCGCAACATCTCATGGGCCATTTATGATTGAGCACTGTGAAGTGTCCGTCATCCAGTCACCACCAGCAGAAGGGAATTTGAGGGGGTCGGCCCCTTACATTTTTAGGTTCAAATGACCTGTGACGCCTGTGCCTGATGGGTGTGGTGTGTGTGCAAACCTGCCCTCAGGGAGTGGCCGTGAAATGCTGACAACTGGATCAGTGGCCTGCACAACACCAGCGTGACTGCCGGTGACAGGTAGCTATGTGGGGCCCCCCTTGGAGCGTAAGCGGAGTGGTCTGGCCTGGCGTACGCTGTACCAGCGCAGGGCTTGCAACTATGATTCGGGGAATCTGGGCAGGGTTCAGTCCATGTCCTGACCAGGAAGTGACTAATGCGTATGTCCCTGTTGCAGTGTCCACAGCACATGGTTCAAAATAGGCATTGTGGCACACTGTGACTAGCATTCCACTAGATGAACCTTATGGACCTAAGGGGAATCTCTGTCACTACATTCATCCACACATACATACATGGATGATGAAAGACATGACACAGAAGTGCGTTACTGGATGTTTATTGCACATCCAGTGGAGTTTTGCAGCTGGAGAGGTGCAGGGCCAAGCACACTACACAATATGGGCCTGTGGAGGACCAGCAAAAGTCCATCTGGGGATGCCAAGCCCTGCGGAAGGGGAAGGGTACAGTCCGCAGTCTGGTTGCCGTGTCATTGTTCATCAAACAGGATATGGCAGTCCATGTCGTGGTCCAAAGTGAGTGCAGCGGAGTGCATCGGGGACCAGTGGAAGGTCATTGGGCCATGTGCAGCACCAAGCAGAAACAGGCCAGGTGGTGGGAATGAATGCTAGTGCCTCCTTCTGACAACAATCCCAGTCACGTCCTCATCCTCGGATGTGTGCTCTGGCCCACCTGTGGGTGTTGCAGTACCTGCTTCGGCACTGTGTGCCAGTGACATGTCAGGGGCCCGGAGGAAGTTTGTCGGCAGCACTGTGTGGCAGTGACACATCAGGTGCCGCAATGGATACGCCTGCTGCACTATGAGGCACTGACACACCAGGGGGCAGAGATGTGGATGATGTTGGGGCAGCAGCATTCATCAGCGCCAATCCTTGTGGCAGCAATGCCATGATGAGGATCTGCAGGACATGGTAGTTCCCAGCTACATCTCCCTGATGTGCAGCGGTGGCTGCCATCATTTCCGCCATGTCCTCCATGAGCTTCCGCATGAGTGCCAGCTCACGGATGGAATCACTGGAGCCAGCCTGAGCGGACAGATGTTCTTCTCTCTGCATCATGACTCCAACGATGTCAGTCAGGGCTCGTTGGAAACCATGGAGTGGGCCATTGGTCTCCGTTAGCGACTGGAGCTGCTCTCTCATGGGACCTAGACACCCATGGATTGCATCCAGTTTAGTAGCCATGAGGCCAAACCCCACCGCACCTTATGCCCCTTCAGCGCATGGCGTTGGAAGTCCATGGTTTGTTCCTAGGGTCTTGTGGTTGCCTTCTGCTGGGTGGTTTGTGTAGTGGGTAGGGTCTCCTCGATGCAGCTGGGCTGCCCTGATCCTGGAGGTGAGTTGCGGTTGATGTCCATGATGTATTAGAGGGCTTGGGTGTCGATGCTGGGGGTGTCCCCCTCGTCATCTGTGAAGAGTGGCTGGGACTGTTGTGCAGGATGCGTTGATGGTGCCTCTGAAATGTGAAGGGGAGATGGTGTGTTACAATGTGTCCACATGTATGTAGCTGCATGGTACATGTTGACATTCAGAAAGCATTGCATTGTACATTGTGAGTCTGTGGACCAGGACCATGACCCAGGGGCATTGTGGGTGTGCACTGTGCTTTGCTTGATTGTGCATGTGTGCCAATGTGGCCATCTCCACCTATCCCCCAGTACCTTGTGGTCACACACCCTGTTGCGGTTGTGTTGTGTCCTGTCGAGCAGTGTCCGTTCCCCCGACTCTGGCCACAGTCTCCACACTGACGACTATTGACACCGACTCCTACATATCATCCAGCTCCAGCCTGTGGCGTTGGGCTCCCACAACCAGTCTGCATTGCTGCCTTCTGGTTGGCTGCGGGCTTCTCCTTGGTCTTCCGCTTGATGTCAATCCATGCCTCTTGGCCTCGTCCATTGACCTCTTGTGCTGTCGGACGTCATTCACCTTGTCCACAATGTTCCGCCATATCCCATTTTTGGTGCCCAATGACACGTTGGAAATAACGAACAGTTGTTGATGGTGTTCCATCACCTCCGTGTTCAGGATCCTGTTTTCCCTCGGACTGAACTTTGTCTTCCTCTTCTTCTTGTCCTTGCCCTTCCCTGTCCCCGATGTCCCAGACGGGTCGACCAGTGAGCTTGTGGGGTTGCGCTCCTCCTCTGTGCCTTCTCTGGCTGCCTCCATGGTGCTTGGGTGTTGGTCAGTTTGTGTTTGTGTGTTTTTCTACTTTTATAGTACTTTTTCACACCTGCCATGTGTGTATTGCAGGCCTGGCACTGCGTATCACTGATTTCCTCATCGCACTTTGGCCAATCGCATGTTTTTTCCCTTTGAGGTTTGTGTTTGTATCTCAGTCGAAGTGGTTGTATCTCGGACATTGGCAGCCTTTTCGGCGAACTATTGCATGGTACTCCGGTGTTGTGAATTCCATGTTAACACAGGGTTATTTTTCCTGCGATGGGCTGCGATGTGTAAAGTTGCGATAGCATTTATGGTGATATTTAGCACACATTTTTGTGAATATACCCCCAAGAATTCTAAATTCCTAACACAAACATTTACCACCTGCTCTGTAGAGGAGAGGTGCCAGCATGGGTGGCAGGGGAGGGAAGAGGAAGCTAAGTTCTGACAGAGGGAACATTGCTAGAAAAATAACATGTAAAAGTGCCTTAGCTGCTGCTGCAGTCATAATCCATTTGATTTTTGCAGGAGATATTACAGTCCGGTGGAACTGGGTCTGGTGTTCCAAGACTTGGAGAAACTGGGTGCAGAAACAATGGTCCACTATGAGCCAGGCAGTGTGAAATTGCATACGTTACTTTTGTTCCACCTGATTCACAATTTGGCCCATACAGCAGTGGTGGACAACCAATGCAGCATGATTGGAGTCAGAATCTCTTCTTAATTGGTTATGTTAGTTAGAATATGGAAACACTAGCATCTGGTGATTTGTTAATCTTTAAGAAAGAATCCTCTGCTGTGCCAGGACGTTTAAAGGACCATTCATCACCCTGACGCAAGGCGGAACCTGGAATCTACTTGATGGCCGCAAACTTTTTTGTTCTCACAGTAAGCAGATACAATGTACAGGATGGCGCCTGCAGTTATCCTGGTGTGCGTGTAATTCAGAAGGAAACTCTCACACTGAGCAGGACACACAAATGAACATAACAGAACAAATCTATTTTAAGACTTGAGAGGGCAAAGACGATAGAATCCAAACCAAGGATCAATGTAAACATAGAACATCTCGAGCAGGATCTAATTGTTTGCTAAGCTTCAGCTTTAGATTTTTTCCTAGTTATTTAAATGCCAATTAAATCATTACAATGGCAGAAAAAAGAACCATGAAATGGACTTGCAATGTGGTAACTTTCATTTTATAAGAATTGGCGTTGGATAATTGTAACCAACCCCCTTCCACTTGAGAACAAGCTTCATTCATCCTTAAAGCTATAAACTCTCATTTCAAATGGCTTCGAAATACCAACATAATAGTCCTGTAATTGGAGTTCCATGTACCACAGTTTTCGGTAATTCCAAGGTGCGCCAAAACAGTCTTGTTTCGAGTTGTACCTGAAAAAACAACGTCAGGTAAAAAGATAAATGTGAGCGAGCCAACATGTTAAGAGGGCAGACCGAGTCAGCTTAGCCAGTGGTCAGCTATGGCTCTAAGGGCTTTGTGGATGAGCAAAGCCTTGAAAATAATTGGAATGTAAACCATGCAACAAAGATCATGTTAGACTACGATGAGGTGTCTTCAAAATTCTAAAGACCTATATATATTTAACACACAGAAGCGTTTCACAATATCAGATCATGTCGCTGCCTTGAAAAGTATTTATTAAAAGTGCAAGAAGTGAGAATCACTCCTGCCCACGTTGTTCTGATGACCATTCTATTAGTGAACTAAGAGATAAGTCAGTGGTCATGTGTACCTATGTGTAGGCTAGATAATTATTATGGTTGTGTGATGGAACCATGCTTGCGATTACCATGCATGCCGGCTCCATGTGGTCTTAACGACGCAAGGTTAACCATGCATATGCCTTTACTAAGCATGTCTTTAGAACAAAATATGCATTGTTAAGGCATGTATGGCAAAGACATATGCGTGATTGAGACTTATCAGGTAAGTGTAACCTCCTGTTGGATCACCCCTGACCCCTCCCCCCTACCTGAGCCCTAAAACTACCCCTCCATACTGAAAACCAACCCCTTCCCCCTCAGCACTAAATACCTCGCAGCCCCCTGCCCTAAAAAGTATCCTGATCCCTGCCCCCAACCCTGAGCCTTAAAAGGTTCCCAAGCTCCCAGCCTGAGACCTAATTCTATCCCCTCCCTCCTGAAAACCAACCCTCATCCATCTGAGCCCTAAACACTAACCCTCCCCCTAAGCCCTAATAACTACCTCGACCCTCCCCCCGAGCCATAAAAACTACCCTACCCCCCTGAGCCCTAAAAATTACACAAAGCCATCAACCTGTATACACTATCCCGACCCCCCAGACACCTAAAAACTACCCTAAGCCCTAAAAACTACCCTGACCCCCCCAAGCCGAAAAAACGACTTCAAACCTGCTTAGCCCTGATAACAACCCTCACCCTCAGCCTTGAAAACTATCCCAACCCTTAAAAAGCCAGCCCCACGTACCTCAATTGTTCCTCCCCATCCTTTCTCTTCCTTCTTCTTTTCAAGCCACCCTTTCGAGCAGCTGGACTTCACATTACACATGCATGGTTAAGGCATATAAGTTGTTATGGCTAATGTGGTTTCACTTGTGTTGTTGGGACAAGTGTGACTGAGTCCATGTTGTTCCGACTGTTTCCCTTTTATTATCCATGGAGCAAATGATTGCCTATTAAATAAAAAAAAACAGGTTTTTGTACAAAGCACATCCTGATATCACCTATTTAAAGGTGCTCTCATTCGTGATAATGAACAAAAAGGAGGCTCAGTGAATAAAGCATGTGCATAGGATCACTCAATTTGGTCAAGTAGAGAAGCTGTGATTCATCCTACATTTTCTAGCTTCACAAAGTGCAATTCAGCCACTAGCTCGTGTGTCTTTCTGACATCAAATGTCAATAATTTGTCTATAACTTTTGGAGGATGAGATTGTGATTGACAGGCAGAGAATGCATTTTGCTTTTGGCAGTTTGTCAGTGTGAACTTTGCCTAAGGCTATAGGAGCACTTTGCTGCAGACAGAATCTGTTTTTCAAGTGTTTTTCTTCAGAACAAAGACATTTTTCAAATTCACAGGATGTTGATCCAATGTTTGAACTTGAACGTAGTTTCTTATGTTACATGGGTAAGATCTGTAGCCATTAGGCCATATCACCTTCTGTGAAAGCTCAGCTCCTTTTGGGCTTGAGGTTTTAAGAGGACCTTACAGGAGATTGAGCTGTTTATCTTAATCAAGCCTGGCTTGAACTTTCAGTGGCTCAACCACCTCTAACCAAAGTCCTTCTTGAGTAATGGGACACTATGCAGTCTCAACCCAAACATTTTCCTTGCTCCTCTATTTTTTCTGACCTCGATTTTGTTGGCTCTAGGACTCTAAGCACTTTACCACTGCTAACCAGTGCTAAAGTGCATGTGTCCTGTACTTAAAACGTGGTAACATTGGCTTATTTGGCATATTTAATTTACAGTTAAGTCCCTAGTAAAGTGCATTACATGTTCCCAGTACCTGTAAATTAAATGTTACTAGTAGGCCTGCTGCACTGGTTGTGCCCCACACTTAAGTAGCACTTTAAACATGCCTCAGGCCTGTAACTGCAGAGCCTGTGCATGCAGTGTTAAACAGCCATGTAGATCTAACAAGTTCATCCTCATTCCAGGCCCAAATATTGCTTATTGATACATATACCTCACCCAAAATGTAGGTTCTAGCCAGTCCATGGGCAGGGTACAGGGTATTTAAAAAGTAGGACATGTACTTTCAGCTTTTATATGTCCTGGTAGAGAAAAACTACATTTGTATTTCACTACTGCAAGTCTAATCTCTAGCATAGGATAACATTGGGATTAACGTATTACATTTTATAAGTGTAATGTCCTATTGGGAAGAGGTATTACCTCGAAGTCTGGTGTCTCTGGAACCAACCTTTTAAATCACAACGTATGGTGAAGTAGGATTTTAAATTTAAATTCTGCAAATGCCACTTTTAGAAAGTTGGCATTTTCTTACTTTAGCCATTTGGTCCCCGGTACCTGTCTCTGATCACTTATCTGATGTGGGTGACATCAGAGCCTTGTGTATATCCCCCTAAACAGCCACACATAATCGGACCTTAGGTGTGACTTAATGTTTCATCCTAGAAGGATGGAAGGAAGGAGCTGGACACATCCTCATTAACACATGAATAGACTGTGTACTGTCCACATACAGAGGGCGTTATAACCCCCTGCAGTGAGTTTAGAGGCTTGGCAAGCAGGGCAGGGACACTGTGCACTTCAAAGGCATGTCTTTGAAGCCTCCCCCACTTCAAGGGCACAATTGGATATACGTGCTGGACTTCTAGCACCACCAACTCAGTCCATTTCTGTGACCTCTACCAAAAAGAAGAACTGCTGTGCTTCTGAAGGACTTCTGTTCTGGAAGAATTTGCAGCCTAGCTGTGTTGCCCTTCTGCCTGCTTCTCTCTCTTTCCTGGGTGAGAAGGACTGGACCTGCATCACTTGAACCCAGGGTGACTCCAAGGCCTAGCTGGCTGGCTGGCATCCTGATCTGAAACCCTGCTCTTGCTCATGGACCATTGGCAGTGGGCCTCAGGTGTTTACTCTAGTGGAACTGACACATCTTCTGCTGCAGGAGCATAATTAATGCATTGCCACTGTTGCGGGAACAGAACTAGGTCATCATTTTCGGAAACAACATATTGCCTTTGGAACTGGTGCATTACCTTTGGAGTTGACACCTCACACTTGGAACCAGCACATCACCTTCAGAATTGATGCATCACTGCTGCTGCATGGAGACATTTATACATTCCCACTGATGCAGGATCATCACCGACGCATAGCTTTGGCTATAACCCACATCTTTGTTGATGTAACCAGGGTTAAGCTACTTTCGTTCAGCAGGCCTACTCTTATTTACTTAATTAATAGCTATTATTCTAACCTGGTGCAGATTCTTTTGTGTGATGTTTACTCTGTTTTACTTGTTGAAGTAGTGTACATATACTTTACATGTTTCCTCTTAAGTTAAGATGACTGTTCTGCGCCAAGCTACCATTTGGTGAGAACATGGTAATTTAGGGTGTGTCTGTGACTTACCCTGACTAGGATTGTGGTTACCGCTTGACCAGCACTTGTATCCAAGTCAACCAGGAACCCAATTTATAACAGACCTCATTATGGATAGTCCAGGAAATTGAACTATATTTCCTGATCTCCGAAGACACCGATATTGTGGGTACATGCAACTGTGGGCGTGGGGAAAATCTAAACTATTTATATGTTGGAGATTAATGGGCCGTTAGGATATAAGGAGTTATATAAGGAGTTACAAGGGGAATCTTCAATTCCAGGTCTGGCTCCATCCAACATCCTGTCCCCGAGAATTTTTTTTTCTGCAGACTTTCACTGGTAGACAGATCTCAATATTCTGCTCGTCCAATAACTATTGTAACTGCTCCAAAGAAATGAAATAGCCACCTGTAGAGAGGGATGTACTGTTTTTCCAAACCTCACTACCACATTTACTCCTTATTCGTCATTTATTTTCCTTTTATTACCTGCATATTCTGGTAGGTTTCTACAGCTACAATGTCCTCGGTAAATCTATATAAATAAAAATGTAAATGTTTGTTTGTTCAAAATCGCAAATCTCCTAAAGTTATTTACCGATTGCTTTGAAATTTTGACACCACGTTTAAACGAAGCCCTAACAGACACGTAAAAATGTCAATGTTCGTTTGATGAAAAATTCTTGAATCTCCGAAAGTTGTTCACCGATTGATTTGAAATTTTGACACAAGTTGGATTTGATTAAGCACTTGTTAAATATACACAACGTGGAATTCGAATACGCGCCTGTCTAATACACGCGGGTTATTAATCGAAAGCCCGAACAGACCCCACCGATTTGGTTGCTGCGCACAAAATACACGGGACGCATAGAGACAATCGTCTACATATATTAGGATGGACAGTTGGTGTCAGGATGGCAGACCGGGAAGTGGGTGGAGGGAGGGGGGAGGAGTTGGTTCACTTTGCAATATTAGCATGTGTTTATATATGCACCACGTTGGATTCAAATACGAGTGTCTCCAATACGCGCGTGTTTTTTAATTGAAAGGTCAAACAGACCCTATCGATTTGGTTGCTGCGCAACAACTACAAGGGACGCTTAGAGACAATAGTCTACATATATTAGGATGGACAGTTGGTGTCAGGATGGCAGACCGGGAAGTGGGTGGAGTGAGCGGGGAGAAGTTGGTTCACTTTGTAACATTAAAAAAGAACACATAGAGACAATAGTGTTATTAATCGAAAGCCCGAACAGACCCTATCGATTTGGTTTCTGCGCACCAAATACACAGGACGCATAGAGACAATAGTCTACGTATATTAGGATGAACAGTTGGTGTCAAGATGACAGACCGGGAAGTGGGTGGAGGGAGGGGGAAGGAGTTGTTTCACTTTTCAACATTAGCGCGTGTTTATATATACACAACGTTGGATTCGAATATTCGCGTGTACAATACTCGCGTGTTTTTAATCGAAAGGCCAAACAGACCCTATTGATTTGCTTGCTGCGCAACAACTACAAGGAACGCATAGAGACAATAGTCACAAAAACATATTGTGTACCCACAAGCATTGTGAAATTAAACATATTAGAAACGTGTGCTTACTCTTTTCTTTCTCTTCCATTTAACCAGACTGAGCCACAGCAACGCGTGGCAGGGTACAGCTAGTGACAAATAACATCTGAATTAAGGTTTGATCACAATATTTGAAATTTTGATTTTGCCACTGAATAATGAGGGTACAGAGCAAGACTTTCAGTATTTTTGTCTTATTACAACACAAATATATCTTGTTTCTTAATAATATTGCACTTAACACATCTTCTGTTTTGCATGCCCACAGTCAGGTAAGGTAAAGAGAGCCTAACCTATAGATACGCTATCTTTACTCTTCTCCTGAAAACAAAGAGTTCCCTTGTACCAAATATTTATGAGGCCATTGTTTGTAAGAAGGAAACAAATCAATTATGAAAGGAGGTGAAAAAGACAGAGAAAAGAATTGCCCTTCTAACCTGCCTCCAAATTAATAAAAAAGGTTTAAGATAACACACGAGAAGAGCAGTGGATAGAAAACTGGGGTTGCAAGTTATAGCGTGGTTTGCCTTAAAGGGTGTGAGCTTCAGTGCCTTGAGGTGTGTGAACTTTGGTGAGGAATGAAAGAGAGGACCAGTCCGTAGAGCTTGAAAATGGTTCACTAAGGGTACAAATAACAAGACAAGAAAATGATTGACGTGAATGTATGAATACCAGAGACATAAAGTGTTCAGTGGTGTGAAAAAGAGAAACGCAGTTGAAATAAGACGGCAATATGGCTAAAAGAAAGTCAGAGGGACCAAGAAGAAGGAAAAAACTATAAAAAACTGAGAGGGAAAAGCTAAAAGACTTTACCAATATCGTTAGACTGGTCTAAAGATTTGTAGGACCAACAATGGGGAAGGAAAATTATGAACTAGGTATTGAGTATGAGTATTAGCTGAATTAAACCAAATGGATTTGAGCATACAATAAAGTATGACTGGAATAAGGCCAAAGAACTGAATCTCAGATTTATATTGTTTGCTTTGCATGCTGAGCCACATGTGCTCGATAGAGAGACAGTTGACAATCATGATTGTAAGTGTTAAATAATAGGAAGGCAATGAAGTCAAAATCTGAAAATCATTGGCTTGATTTTACAATAAAGAGCAAACAAAAAGATGATTCTGTCAAGTAGGGTGGAGAAGAAAGTAATTTATAAAGGACCAAGTTAACTGACACCTGCAGGCTGCTGCACTTTTTGTGCCAACAACTATTATGACAAAAGTAAACATTGTTTCAGGCCTACCAATGTAGCCTAACTGCTGCAATGTAAAGCATACAGTGCAAACTGTTAAAATACCCCTTTTTGACCTGCTGTGTGTGACCAGATCCCTCTTGAACTCAGGACAAAGAAGTGAACTCCATAGGTCAGATAGCTGTCCTTCTGTGTGGTTACAGCGACATCACAAACTTGAAGAGACCTTTTTGCTAAGGTGCTCGGCTGACTCATGACAAGTGGAGTTAACTGTTGGCCTCTTCCGGATACCCTGAGATTCTCTAAGGGGCGTATTGTCAATGAAACGTGATAAATATCGCATTTCCCGCTTTGCGTGATTCTGTTTAATGCCGTGTATTGCAGGATTTAATCGCCGAGATATCACGTTATCATCAACGCATATCTCCACGGCAAAAAAATCCTGCCATAGCGGCGTCAAACAGAATAGCGCAAAGCAGGAAATGCGACATATATTGTGTTTCATTGATAATATGCCCAGTTGCCTCAGCCATACAATCCACCTGCCATTATAAGTATAGCAAAGTCTGTTTCCAACCAGGCGTAACAAACCTGGGTTTGCTCGAGGCTTCCTAATAGTGCGCTGCTGTGTCAGTGCTGATTTCCACAGAGTAATGTCGGGGAACGCCTACTTTGCATGTCATTAGCGATGTTCATCTCTGACATGCAAATGGACGTTTGAAGGGCTGCTTACTCAATGAAACACACGTTAGTGTGTCCTTGATGATTGGGCGTTAGAAAAATCACCACTTTTCGGCCGAAATGGGCCGCAAAAGCCGTGGAATTTTCCTTGATGATATGCCACTAAGTTCCCTCACCTGAGGTGCTGGGGTCTCCAGAAGTTCTCTCCCACTGTTGATTGGGACTAAGAGCCTGATTTGATTTTTGATAGACAGCCCGTCATACCACCATGAAGACAGTGTAAATTACTGCAACATTGCTGAGCGACAACCCATCAAATTTATAAATGACCACCAGCAGTAGGTCATTTATAAGGAATTGGCAGTGGGCAAGATGGCGACCGCTATGCTGGCGGTGTAAGCTTGTCGGCTCCTCCACTCCCGTTCTGAAGGAGATGATAAGCCGTAGAAACTGACCTTTGCGCTCCGTGTCTGTGGATAAGATATCGTGCTGGACTGGGATTTCCGTACCGACGCTGACCTGGGCAAAAAAAAAGCCGTTTTGAGACTATTCAGGCGTCCAGCTGTCTCAAATCATCGTTGTGCTGTGGTGCATCTCTTGGCGATTCAAACGGATCAACGGATCAACAGATTAACGGACCAGCGGCTCCGCCTTCAATGGTGTTCGTGGCTCTGCTGTCTGCCCGTACACTGCAGCACTCCATCCGGGCTTGGCATATTCCCTTTTGGCTCAGAGAGGTATTTTGGGCTTTTCTGGCAGGCAGCGGGAGTAGTGCTGCTATGCCTCCCAAAAATGCGAGCCTGCACCCTAAAGCGCCTTCTACACGGAGTGGGAGAAATGAACAAACCGTTGCAGTTGATGAGCAGGAGGACTCGATGAATAGTTCACCAAGCATACCAAAATCCGGTGAGTCAGCTGCTAATTTGAATGTTCAAACTCTTAAGAAAGGGGCTGAGCGTGCTTCTGTGCAAACTGTACCCGCACTATTCGAGAAACAATCAGCTAAAAATGCGCGAATACAGTGTGGGGGAACAGTAATGCCCACTCCCCTGGAACATCAGATTACTACAACTGAAAATGGAAGTAATACAGCTTCAGAGATGCAGACTCAGGTCAATAATAATGTGCAAAGAGTATCAGAGGTGCCCGAATTATCTGTCATTAACCCGGAGTCAGAGCCAGTGTTGATCTTAGATTCTGCACCTGAATGTGAGATTGCCGAGAGTGGAATTATGGGAGACGTAGTCCCTGTCATACTATTAACTCAATCAGATGCAGGAACTAATGGCACAAACGAAAACTCAAACACTGCCTCAGAAGGCAATTTGAGAACAGAATCTTGTACAACCTACTGTCATGACGCAATGCAAGACGCTAATGACCAATTTTTTTCAGTGTCCGACCTGACATCAGAGGAAAGCCTGGACAAAGACTGGGCTGATTATCCAGCTGATGATACCAGTATGGAGGAAGAAATGGGGGAGTGTGAAGTTTCACCTCTTTCAGATATCACAGTAAAGAAAAAGACGATTCGTAAACACAGCCTGTAGGAGATACAAGCAATGATCTGGGAAACTTAAGTCAGCTAGGTGAACAATCCGTGGTATCTGATTTTGAAGTAGTCTCTGACTCGGAGGTTACATTAACGATGATATATCAAACCCTGCTAACACATAGATCTGACACAAAAGTTGAGATTGCACGCACCCAAGCCACGTGTCGGAAGGTATAGAACGCCACTCGACGTATTACAAAAATATGTACTGATATAGCTGCAAGAGTCTCGGAAGCCGAGACCAGGATTTCAACACTCGAAGACGAAGTTGTGGCTCAGAAAAAAGAACTTTCCTTGGTGAAAGATCAACGAGATGACATTAGTGCTAAATTAACGGAATTGGAAAACCAAGTTTGTCGAAATAACCTGCGAGTTCTAGGGGTGCCAAAAAATATTGGTGGCTCTGATGTCTTTTCTCTGATGCATTCCCAGAGCTAGGAATGTGGGACTGGTCGGTGGTGATTGAACGTGCTCACCGCTTCCCATTTGTTATCAGAACCAAGCAGAAAAATGATGTCTACCCTAGAGCTATCCTGGTCAAATTTAATAACTTTCTAGCAAGAGAAGCTGTATTTAATCTGGCTAGACCGGATAAAAAACGTACTGGAAAAGATTGCAGCTTCTTTGTCAGACCTGATTATTGTCAGGCGACTGTGTCAAAGCGTTGGCATCTTAGGCAGTTGATAGCCGGCTTTCAACAGAAGGAAGCCACAGTGTTCTTGCAAAGTCCAGCAAAACTGAAGGTTATCGTAAAAGGCCAAACACAATTTTTCTTCTCTGAAATAGTCGCTAAGGATTATTTAGCCTCACTATGAATATTGGTATACTCTGTTGAAGCTGTAAAAATTCTAACTTCTCTTTTGTTCTTTTTTTTCTCTCTCCGTATACCAGTTAAAACTGGCTATTTATGCCTTTGAAGTAGTTTTGGCCGGAAGTAACTTTGGATTTCTTCTTAAGAACTTGGGGGGGGGGTTGGCATTCTGTGCTCCCAGGGACTGGCTGTCCCTGTGCCTCATAAGGTGGGTCCGGGTGGGGGGGAGGGAGGGTTGGTTGGGTGGTGGTGGTCTTTGGGGGTTGTGGGTTGAGTGGGTAGGGTGGGGTTGGGGTTGGGGCGATAAATCAGCAACAGTCAGTTGTAGACACAGAAGTACTTTGATATTGAAGCATGAAAATATCTATAAGAAAATTTGTCTTGAAAATGAATTTTGTTGGAAGTTTTTTTGATGGAC
This sequence comes from Lissotriton helveticus, assembly GCF_964261635.1. NCBI lineage: Eukaryota > Metazoa > Chordata > Amphibia > Caudata > Salamandridae > Lissotriton > Lissotriton helveticus. Next base: position 643,872,201 of record NC_136068.1, read on the forward strand.
CTTTTCCTTTCTCACAAATGGAAATAAAAATAAGTTCTCTGAATATCAATGGTCTTAATGATAGCAAAAAAAGGAGGAATCTGGCTAAAATGATTCAATTACTGCGAATAGACATTCTCTGTCTGCAAGAAACTCATATCGCATGGGAGAAAAGGGGGTTTCTTAATAACTTAGGACTAGATTTATTGGCCTGCTCTAAACAGACGGGAATTAAGAGGGGAGTTGCAATTTTCATGCAACATAATTTAGGGTCTTGTATGAAAACAACTGCTGATAAATGGGGAAGATGGGCTTCTGCAGAGCTGATATTATTCCAACAGAAGGTCGTAATATACACTGTTTATGGTCCTAATGTGGACGATGCTGAGCTGTTTAATTCTCTAAATCAGGAGCTATCTGTCTGCACTTTTCCCATTATCCTTTGTGGGGATTTAAATATTCACTTAGAAGCCAATTTTGGTATTAGACACGATAAATAGAAGGGCCTTAAGCCTCGGACCTTCAGAGTCCTGAGGAATTTATTGACTGACAATTGTCTTACGGATGTTTGGTTTTCCCTATATAGTAACGACCCTGGCTATAGTTTTTTTTCTGCCCCGCATCGGAAGCATGTTCGTCTTGACTATTTCTATGTGTCCCAATTTCTTTTTGATAAAGTAAAGATGGAGATTCTCCCGATATTATTATCGGATCACAATCCATTAGTAATATACGTTAGTGTACCATCAGTCTGGGAAGGGCCCAAAACAACTTGGTCATTTCAGAGGAGTCTATTACTCGATGAGGAATATATACAATACATGACCAAAGTCATACAGGACTTTTTTGACATCAACAATGGCAGTGCATCTATCCCAGTTGTGTGGGACACATTCAAATCTGTAGTAAGGGGAGAAACCCTAAAGTATTCGAATTTTCAAGGTAAAAAGTAAACGGGGCAAATTCATAAAAGATTGCGATATGGTCCTGAAGGCAGAAAGAAAACTAGCCGAAAGAATTAAATCTAATACTTATATCAAAGAATCCCAAACTGATCTTTCGATCAAACGTAGTTTAGTATATTCCCATATCGTGGAGCGAGTGATTTCTCAATATAGACAACATAGAACTGAAAGCTACGAGCTAAGTGAGCAAACATGTAAAATATTGGCTCAGAGATTACGTCAAAAAACAAGAGCAAACGAAATTCTTAAAATCCGAGATCTCAGTGGGACTGTTAGAGTATCCAAGAAAGATATATTAGCTGTTTTCAGTGAATTTTACCAGGCTTTATATTGTCAACCTAATAATATAGTAGATATAGAAGTCAGAACATTTCAATATTTGGAGGGTATAGATGGAACTTGGTTAACAGAAGATCAGAGGGAACCACTCAGTGCCATAATTTCCTGGGAGGAAATCGAAGTAGCAATAATGGGGCTGGCTCCCGGTAAAGCAGCAGGGCCGGACAATATCCCACTAGAATTTTATCGAATATTTAGAAGAGTTTTAAAACCGGAACTCATAAAACTGTTTCAATTGCCATTCTCTGGTATTCCTCCAGAGTCATGGTCGCTAGCCACTATTGTTATTTTTAAAAAGAAAGGGAAGCCCAGCTAAGAGCTCAGATCTTATAGGCCCATATCCCTTATCCCAGCAGATCTCAGAATTTTTTCTAAAATTTTTGCTAATAGACTGAATAATTTGATGCCGTATCTTGTATCTAGAAGGCAGCATAGATTTGTGGCTAAAAGAGATACTACGGACCATATTAAAAAAATAATAACACTGCTGGACTGGGCGCAGGCATCAGGATCCCCTGCAGCTGTGGCCCTGTTGGACGCCGAAAAAGGGTTCGACTGGGTCACATGGGGGTTCCTCTGGGCTGTTATGACCTGGATGGGACTCCCTGAGGAATTTTTGAATGCTATCAGAGCACTTTATCACCAACCCAAAGCCGCTATAAGGGTCACCGATACAGTCTCTGAATCTTTTGGGTTAACAAGGGGAACAAGGCAGAGCTGTCCCTGCTCCCCCTTGTTGTTCGCTATGTATGTGGAGCCCTATCTCCGTAAATTAGTAACCGAGGAATGAATTGCTCCAGTAGCGATTAGAGGAAACACATTCAAAATATTCGCATACGCTGACGATGTCGCTATCACCACGTCAGACATTAAAAATGCATTTCCGAAGATAATCTCCTTAGCGGAAGAATTCGGGGAGTTATCAGGTTATAAATTAAATATAGCAAAAACGCAGATAATGCATTCTGAAAATAACCGTCCTAAAGATATGGTGTTTGTATCTGAGGCACAATATTTAGGGATCACAATATCCCCCAAGGTGGAGGATATCGTACGTCTAAATATCCGCATGCGTGCGGTCGATATTCTGCTGCTGCGCTAACTTTTTCAAAGGCGCACTTTACATGACGAGCTGGGCTCGTCATGAGCGTGCGAGGAGGCTACCTCATGACGAGCCCAGCTCGTCATGAGCGTCGAAGGGGATATAGAACCTATACTAAAATCTTCGAATGCCACATTGGAAAGGCTCAATATTTACACTTCTCCCTTTATGGTCGGGCTAATATTTTGAAGATGTTGATATTCCCTAAATTTTTATATCTATTCCGCACACTTCCTTTATTGTTCCCGACATCTTACTTCTCCCAAATGGATAGAATGGCATCTAGATTCCTATGGAGCTACCATCGGACTAGACGGGCTATGAAATGGTGTTCTCTTCCGAGAATGAAAGGTGGCTGGGGGGGTCCCTAACTTTCGGTTATATTATTGGCTCATCCTATTAAAATATATGGGCATACTAATATTCCCTGGAATTATCATTGATGAAGCGATTTATCCGCCAATCTATGAAATATTACTGGGCGAGGAAGTCTCTCAATCTCTGGTTAAAATTCTAGAAATCAGTTACTATAAAAGACCAGGTTTAAAATTATATTAGCGGCTGCTTCAATATGGAGGCAGTTTAAAAAGAAATTCATTAATTGTAAAGACATTAATTATTATACTCCAGTCTTGAAGAACCGGTCACTCCCCGAGATCTTCAATGATCAAGTCATGAAAAGATGGTATGCTGCAGGGATCTGTATACTAGGAGATCTCTATGACGGTACCCAACTCTGTTCTTTTTCCAGTTTACAAGCAAAATATAATTTGTTTAGATCTGATTTCTTTAAATACCTTCAGCTTTGCAACTTTCTGGAATCAAAGGGGTTACTCAACCATATTTGCATGAGTAAAAATGATATTTTAGAAGCCAGTAGAAGGGGGGGGGAATTGGATTAATATATCAGTTAGTAATGAACCAAAAGGATGATGATCTGAATTTTATTGAAAACAAATGGCAAAGGAAATTTGGAATTGCTAATGTTGATATAGCAAGATCAATTAAATTATCAACCAGAGTGCTGTTTAATGGCTCATTGCAGAGCCAACACTTTATGGCCATCTTCGATCTGTATTATTCTCGGGCGAGGCTGGCAAAATGGAAAGGGAGTAATGGTGACAAAATCAGGTGTGCATACCTTTATGTTGGCGGTGTGTATACTCCATTGCCATTGAGACAGAGTATACATACTGCCAACAGAGAAATCAGGCCCTTAGTTATAAATGAAAATATTTGATCAGGATGAACTTGGTTGATGTATCCAACTTTCTCTCCATTGAAGTCACCCTGAAATCATGTCTAGGTCTTGGTTTACTGCAGGAAGGAACTACCACTGGCACTTTTTACTTTTCAGCATTATATTCCCTGAGATCTACAAAAATGCATATTCCCAGTTTCTCTTATTGTAAAAAGCTGTCATTTTATCTATATGGTTTGCTTCCTTTTTGTAATACAGTACCCAAAGTTAAGCATGCCTTCTGTGTGCCATTGCTACCAGGGTGTTAAGCTCAGGTTAATTTAGTGACTTTGAGGGTTCACCCAGTCAAAGCTTGTGATTATTCATTGAAGTGTAAATTCACCTACACCAAATACCAATCCTTTCTAGAATCAGTCATAACTGTTTACAATATGTCTCCACACCACTGCACCCCTATGTCTACATTACAATTCCCCAGGAAGTTAATGGAAAACAAGATAATAAGAGAAATTTAATTAAAATATATCATGTAATACCTTCCACCTTGATCATCAGTTCAGAGCAGGGACAGGGGAACTGCTCAGACATCCAGAGCAAAAATTAGCTAGGTGATCCAGGTCTAAATGGCTAGAACAGGAAAATGTTTCTCATGCTTGTCAAAGATCCCTACCAATGACAAATAATTTCTCAACACCCACAGACATTCCACTAGACACATTCCTTTCATGTTTAAAAAAGTACAATGTACAAAAGCAAGCATGTAAATGGGCGGAAAGAAAATGGAGGGCTAACTATGAGGCACAGACTAAAGAAGTGTACTGTAGGATCTTGGCAACCTATAAAAACTAAGAATTGATGAAAAATGTACATATTTCACAAAGAAAATAAATGAAGCTAAGAATTCTAGTAAAGAACTGTTTGCCTCGGTTAAAAAGCTAACAAATTGTGCTTCAAATGAACAAATCGAAGGAAGCACAAGACTATGTAAAACACTGGGCCAATTTTTTGTTGATAAAGTTAAATCAGTGTACGAATCTGTTAAGACGATTAATAACCACAACATCTCTCACTTAAAGGCACACTCGAATCCTAGCAGGGACTCTTTGACTAAAAATGCAGGGTTCCGGTATGTGACCCCCACAGTGGAACAGATACGACAAATAATAATGACAACTAAGTCCGGAGACCAAACGAACCCATGTCCACCTAAGGTGTTACATCTGTTTCCGGATCTGTTTAGCAAACAACTATATGTGCTTTTTACAAAGAGAATACAGTCAAGTAAGCATGGGCGGAAAATCCGTTCCTCTCGCGGATTTTGTGGATTTTCAGTAAATTCGCAATCCACGAGATTCGCGAATTTCCCGCAAAATCCGCGAGCGGAACGGATTGAGTCAAAAGTTCAAGCTGACTTTTGTAACTCTTTTAGAATGGCGCCGGCAAGCTGCCAGAGCCATTCAAAATAGTTACAAAAGTCAGCTTCAACAGGAAGCTCTAATAGATAAAGTAAAGCAGGTGCTCGAATTGGAGCTCAAATTCAGTTACACAATCATTAATCACCCCAAACTTGGGGTGATTAATGATTGTGTAACTTAATTTGACCTTCAACTCGAGCACCTGCTTTACTTTATCTATTAGTGCTTCCTGTTGAAGTTCTTTGTAGCTATTTTTAGAATGGCGCTGGCAGCTTGCCGGCGCCATTCTAAGTGGGGCTGAGAGCAGAAGGGCACAAAAGTGGGACAGAGGGCAGAAGGGGACAAAAAATGAGTGGGGCAGAGGGCAGAAGGGCTCAGAAACGAGTGGTACAGAGGGCAGAAGGGCATAAAAAACGAGATGGTGGCAGTATTTAACCAGGCAAAAAAAAAAAACCGAACACCCGCGAACACGCAAAGCGCCCCGCGAACACCCACGAACACGCAAAAATAAAAAAATCCGCAAATTCGCACGAATTCGCGAATTTTGCGGATCGCAAATTCGCAAATCCGCAAATTCGCGGAACGCGAATTCGCAAATTCGTCCATGCTTACAGTCAAACCCTTTCCCAGATGTTTGGAAAACTGCTTCAGTCCTCCCTCTGCTGAATAAGCCTAGTCTGGATCCGCATGATCCGGCAAGCTACAGACGAATTTCTAGAATACCTTTTCCAGCCAAAGTGCTGGAAAAAATACTAAATAAACAGCTGTCCGAATTCCTTTCGTCCTCTCACGCATTAGATCAATCTCAATACGGGTTCAGGGAATAACACGGAACAGAGACATCATTGATTATGGAGTGTACTAGATGTGGTTGGGAAGGCTGCCCTGATCCTTTTGGATCTTTCGGCAGACTTTGACACTGTGAATCATGGTATACTCCTGACCCGTGTAGCAGATCTGGATGTTCATGACTCAGCACTCATGCTGGTATCATCATTCTTGGCCAAGAGATCTTTTTCAGTTAAACTAGGGGATCATATATCTAAATCTTTTAAACTACCTTAGGGGGTGCCACAGGGATCCTCCTTGACCCCTACCCTTTTTATTATGTATGTGACCCCATTTTCAACCATTATAAGGAACTGTGGGTTTCTCCCTGTCTCCTACGCAGATGACACCCAAATAGTGGTGTCAATCTCAAATAACTTAGATGAAACAGCAGAAAGATTTAGTAACTGCATGGAACAAGTCAACGGTTGGATGCAACTAAACTGTCTAAAATTGAACGGTGTTAAAACCAAAGTCATTCTACTTGGGACGGAGCCTAACATCTAGTCACCTAAATGGTGGCCCGACAGTTTGGGCAAATGCCCTTCCCCGGCGGACAAAGTCAGTAACTTGGGTTTTGTATTTGATAATAAATGAACGTTTAATGCCCAGATCAACAAATTGCCCTCCTCTGTGTGGTACATTTTGAAGATGATAAACTACGGAGGGTCATCAACATCTCCTTCAAAACAACAGCTTTTCCAGAAAGCTGGAAGCACGCCGAAATCAACGCTCTCCTAAAGAAGCCCATGGCGGACCCCAAGGACCTCAAGAACTTCCAGCCTATCTCCCTGCTCCCATTCCCGGCAAAGGTCATCAAGAAAATCGCCAACATGCAACTGGCCCACCACCTGGAAGACAACAACATCTTGGACCCGTCCAAGTCCGGTTTCAGACAAAACCACAGCAACGAGACAGCCCTCATCGCCGCCACAGATGACATAAGGCGCCAACTAGACAACGGCGAAACATCAGCCCTCATCCTCCTGGACCTGTCAGCCACCTTCGACACAGTCTGACATCGCTCTCTAAAAACACGGCTCCTAGAAGCCGGAATCCAAGAGAAAGCTCTTGACTGGACCAGGTGCTTCCTCTCTGGCAAAACCCAGAGCGTCCGCCTCCCACCCTTCCGATCCGAAGCCACTGACATCATCTGCGACGTCCGCCAAGGCTCATCCCTCAGCCCGATGCTGTTCAACGTCTACATGGCCCCCCTCGCACAAGTGGCCTGCGATCAAGACCTCAACATCATCTCCTTCTCCCGACGACACCCAGTTCATCCTCTCCCTCACCAAGGACCCACACACTGCCAAAACCAACCTCCACGAGGGAATGAAGGCCATTGCAGACTGGATGAGGAGCAGCCGTCTAAAACTGAACTCGGACAAGATGGAGGTCCTCGTCCTCGGACCCACCACCTCAGCCTGGGACGACTCCTGGTGGCCGACCTCACTAGGAACAGCAACGACACCCACCGACCATGCACGCAACTAGAATTCATCCTCAACTCCTCCCTCTCAATGTCTAAGCAGGTCAATGCCGTTTCCTCCTCCTGCTACAACACCCTCTGCATGCTCCGCAGGATCTTCAAATGGATTCCTACCGAAACAAGAAGAACGGTGACACAGGCCCTCGTCAGCAGCAGACTGGACTACGGCAGCACACGCTACGCAGGAATCCCGGGCAAACACCTACAACGACTACAACGCCTCCAAAACGCCTCCTCCTGACTGATCCTCAACATCCCCCGCCGCAACCACATCACCCCCCACCTGAGAGACCTACAATGGCTCCCCATCGACAAGAGGATCACCTTCAAGCTCCTCACTCACGCACACAAAGCACTCCACAACGCAGGACCAGCCTACCGTAACAGCAGACGAAAAGCATCTTATTAATTTTAAAGTTATTTAAGTATTTTAAGTATGTTTAAGTTAATTATATTTATTAGTTCATTACTTTTACATTACTTTTAAGATATTTAAAAAATTCGATATTTTGACTAACTACATTTTTTACATCGATATTTTTGATTCGATATTTTTGTACTTACCTGTTTGGAGATAGGAAGTCGATATTTTGGTATTCTGTATTTTAGAATCGATATTTTGCTACATCGATATTTATGACATCGATATTATGTCAGTGATCCATGCTTAATGCTTGTTCATGCTATCACCTTTTGGATACATTCAGAGTTACATCATAGACTGTAAAAGGATTAAGTAACCCTATTGCGAGACAATGGGTGGTAACCCATTTAGTCAAGTTGAAAACTGACATTGCACTACTCCAAGAATCACATTTATCTGAAACCGAAGCCTCTAAGTTAAAGAAATGTTGGGTTGGCAATGTTTTTTCTTCTCCGGCTTAGGTAAGAAAAATGTTGGTGTGATTCTCTGTCATAAAAAGAGTCATGTTTCAGTTGTTCAACAAGAAATAGACTCTGATGACCGTTGGGTTATTGTTAAAATGCTATAGAAAATATTCCATTCATTTTTTTTAATTTATGCGACCTGTCTCCGTTGACAACGTTTTTGGACACAAGTCTCTGATAAATTACTTTTGCTTCATGATGACCACAATATATTAGATAGACACTCTTCTGTCAAATTTGTCAACACTAAAATGTATTCCCAATTTACCTCCAGCATACGTCTCAAATCCCTAGTCAATATCAGGAGGCTATGTTATCCAGATCCTCGAGGATAGAGTTACTTTTCACCCCCACACCAATCACAATCCCGCATAGACTACCTCTTTTTAAGTAAGTCCTTAGCCCAACATGTCATTCAGTCTGAGATAGGTTCCATTTTAATATCCGATCACGCCCCAGTTTTTGTTGACTTTGATTTGATACCCTACATCCCACATGCTGGTAGATGGCGCTTCAATAACTCATTACTTTCTGAAGCCCATTCTGTATCTTTCCTTCTGAATTTTTTGCCATTAATACAAGGCAGTCACTAGAGGTTTCATCATGAATTTCATCTCACACAAGAAAAAATCTTTTGAATCTCAAACTACTGAATTACTCACTAGGATTAAACATCTAGAATATGCTTATTATCACTCCCACACCGAATCTTCCTTAAAAGATCTTATCAATGCTAAGTTCTCCTTTGCTCTACTAGCCACAGAGGCTGGTTCCTCCTATCTTTTAAAAAGCAGTGCTCATTATAAAAATGAAATGGGAAATTTACTGGCTAATTACTTAAAAATGGGATGTGAAAGAACTAGTGTAGAAGCTTTGCAGAGTGGTACTAGAACTTCCCTTTTTGAAGATGACGAAATTCTAAATGAATTTGTTTCCTTTTAGAAAAAGTTATACACTCCTGAGACATGTCCAACTCAATAAGATTCATCCTCTTATTTTCATTCCAGTCCTTCTCCTTCTTCTCAACATGTTCATTTTGCTTCATTAGACATTGACATTACCACAGCAGAAAGTGCCCACGCTATATCAGCTTTACGATGTGGTAAGGCTCCTAGACCAGAAGGGTTTAATATGGAGTTCTATGAACATTAGGCTAAACTATTATGCCACATCTTCTACTTCTATTTAATTCCTTTATTACAAAAATTGACCCTATCCTACCTGAACATATCAGAACTGAACAATCTTGCTTCGGAAAGGGCCGCCTATCCTCTGATAATTCTATAGTCTTCTTTAACATCCTTAGTAAGGCTTCCTCCTTAGATTACCCCATTGCCGCTATGGCTTTAGATGCTGAGAATGCATTTGACAGGATAGGATGGGATTTTATGTTTCATGCTTTAAAATGGATAGGTTTTCCTCCCAAATTTTAGCCACTTATTATATATGGGCCCTTTAGCTTCTATTTTTGTTAACGGCAAAATCTCAGATTATTTTTCTATCTCTAGAGGGGTACGACAAGGATGCCAATTATCACCTTTATTGTTTGTAGTGGCATTAGTACCCTTTCTCACTAAAATTAGACACGATGCCCAAATTTCTGGTTTTCAACTAGGCTCTCACCAAGTCAAAATGTCTGTTTACCAAAGTTCTCTCTGAGTTAAAAAAGGTTTTATGATATCCATGAGCTCTGTCAAGCCAGGCATAAAAAGGAATGTTTTTTTGCGTAATACTGAATGTCAGGTCAAATTCTGGTGTCAAACAGCCTAATGATCCTGCTCTCAGGTTGAAAACATGGAGATCCAATATATAATGCATTGTACAGTCCCACCCAATAAAATACACCTCCTTTGACCAATCTTATATAGTTTAACATATTTTTTTTCATAAAAACTTCAGTGGATTGGTCAAAGAAAGTCAATAATATAAGCAATTCAAAATTCAAACAGAGAGTATGAACTTCCATATTAATTACTACATACTCACTATCATGAACTGTGTAATAGGGATCACTGACATAATATCGACGACACAAATATCGAGATACACAAATATCGAGTCAAAAATATCGATTGACAAAATATCGACTCCCTATCTTCAAACAGGTAAGTACCAAAATATCGACTCCAAAATATCGACTTACAAAAATATAGACTGTCAAAATATCGATTTTTTAAAATGTCTTAAAAGTAAGTTAAAACTAATATAGTAATAAATATATTTAATATAAACTTAGAAATAATTATTAAAAAAATATAATTTTAATAAATAATTTATCTAATTAAAAAAATTATATCACCAAAAATTACACACACACATATATATATATATATATATATATATATATATATATATATATATATATATATATATATATATATATATTTAAACATATTATTAAATAAACATATAACATTTTAGAAAATGTTTAAAATTTATTGTTACAACTATAGTGAGTTCAACATTAGCAAAAGTGTTGGATAGCGTAGAGGTAAAATTTACTACTCCCACTCCAGTGGGTGCAACAGTAGGGAAAGCGCTGGATAGCGTAGAGGTTAAAATTACTATTCCCACTCCAGGGATGTATGACGTTACAACGCATACTTTTACAACGCCTACCATTACAACAAAACTTTTACAACGCAAAAACTTTTACAACGCATACATTTACAACGCAAGATTTTACAACGCATATACCTTTACAACGCATACCATTACAACATAAGTATTGGTAAGTATATAATAATTTTTTGAATATAAATTAATAAAAAATATTATAATATTATTTAATATAATTTTATTTTATTAAATAAATGTAATTTAAATGTAATTTTACTTTATTTTTACAAAGTACCCCTGTACCCCAAAAACCCAAAACTGACCCTGAACCCTAAAAATACCCCTTTACCCATAAACTGAAAACTGACCCTGAACCCTAAAAATACCCCTTTACCCGAAAACTGAAAACTGACCCTGAACCCTAAAAATACCCCTTTACCCAAAAACTGAAAACTGACCCTGAACCCTAAAAATACCCCTTTACCTACAAACTGAAAACTGACCCTGAACCCTAAAAATACCCCTTTACCCCAAAAACTGAAAACTGACCCTGAACCCTAAAAATACCCCTTTACCCAAAAACTGAAAACTGACCCTGAACCCTAAAAATACCCCTTTACCTACAAACTGAAAACTGACCCTGAACCCTAAAAATACTCCTTTACCCCAAAAACTGAAAACTGACCCTGAACCCTAAAAATACCCCTTTACCCAAAAACTGAAAACTGACCCTGAACCCTAAAAATACCCCTTTACCCAAAAACTGAAAACTGACCCTGAACCCTAAAAATACCCCTTTACCTACAAACTGAAAACTGACCCTGAACCCTAAAAATACCCCTTTACCCCAAAAACTGAAAACTGACCCTGAACCCTAAAAATACCCCTTTACCCAAAAACTGAAAACTGACCCTGAACCCTAAAAATACCCCTTTACCCAAAAACTGAAAACTGACCCTGAACCCTAAAATTAAAATATTTATCAATTAATCAATTATAATTAATTACCAATTATATTTTAATTAATTACCAATTAATAATTAATTAACAATTAATTTTTAAAAAATATCAATAAATAAATTAACATATTTAATTAATTATAATTAAATTACTTCCCACCCTATTCCCCTATAAACCCACAACCCGCTACAGAAAATAAATTACTAAAATTAAAATATTTATCAATTAATCAATTATAATTAATTACCAATTATATTTTAATTAATTACCAATTAATAATTAATTAACAATTAATTCTAAATTATTATCAATAAATAAATTAACATATTTAATTAATTATAATTAAATTACTTCCCACCCTATTCCCCTATAAACCCACAACCCGCTACAGAAAATAAATTACTAAAATTAAAATATTTATCAATTAATCAATTATAATTAATTACCAATTATATTTTAATTAATTACCAATTAATAATTAATTAACAATTAATTCTAAATATATATCAATAAATAAATTAACATATTTAATTAATTAGAATTAAATTACTTCCCGCCCTATTCCCCTATAAACCCACAACCCGCTACAGACTTATATTACACAAAAAATAAAAATTATTATTAACTTACCTTAAATTCGATATTTTTGTTGTCTATATTATGTCTAGTCGATATTATGTCCATTCTATATTTTTGATTCGATATTATGTCCATTCTATTCGATATTAATTTTCTCTAGTCGATATTTTTGTTGTCTATATTATGTCTAGTCGATATTATGTCCATTCTATATTTTTTACTCGATATTCTGTCCAGTCGAAATAATTGACTCGATATTATGACTGTACACCGTACTATATATGTATGCTTCATAGGTAGGATTCCACTCCTAAAATAATATCAGATTTACCACTGATTTAATTTCTGCATCTGTAAATATTATGCATGGAAATACTACTTTATATCAAGGAGTTTGTAGATTTTCATTTGCACAATTGTGACAATTAGTTCTGAAATAGCTAGAAATTTTCTCCAAATATAGGAATAATTCCAAGATAGCAAATTTCTCAACTGTTTTGCAATTATTTTATTTATACCAGTACTTTGTGTGTTGTGTACCCCATGAGGCTTACCTGCTGCTTGTGAAGTAATCTCGCAGAGACGACATGAGCTATCGCCCCCCCCTACCCACCTTACCCCAGCTGAGACGTGTAAACTAACCCGGATGGAGATGGGATCGGGAGGGAAGCTAAAGATAACAAGGGTGGTGTCCCAAAGACCAGTAGAGATGACGGGGATGGTATCCCGAAGACCAGTAGAGGACCTCCTTCTGTTCGGGGAATGAAAGTTAACTCCGGTTGGTAAGGAAGACAAAGGGAAACCCTGTTATAACAGCACAGACAAACCCTCCTCTATGTTCACTTCTTGCACACATGCCGAAACAGTATTTACCTTGTAATCAGAAGCACCATGTGGGGAGAAGGCATCTGCTGTAACGGAATAAGAAGCAGTACTCCTGCGCTGTGTGCAGGAAAACACAATATAGTGTGGTATCGGGTTTCGTCAGGCCTACATACTCTGCAAAAACTCTCGAACACCATATAATAGAAGTTGGCACGGAAACTGGAAAATGCAAAAGACAAGTTTATTAAAACCCCATGGGGTGGTGGTACATTCCTACAGCACCCTTCAGCAATGAAAGAAGTATCACACCGAACATCGGTGCGCGACCTCTTTTATACAAGTTTAACAGCAATAAAAGGTAGGCGGTATACATTTGAACAGTTTTAGGTACATATAAGGGCATTTTTGGAACACAGCCAACATGTGGGAGGAGTTTGAGGCTACTGGTCAGTTTGGGGAACATTCCTAAGAAGTGACCACTAGTTAGTCAAAGATCGTGTGTACGCATGTGCGAGATTGACCATTGCTAAAAATAGCCTGTTGCTGGGCAGGGTAAAGGTTCACTGGCATGGAGGAAGGACGAAAGGGCACGCTGACCTCGAGGCCGCATGTTCATACGAAATGGAAGCCACCGGATACAAAATGGCCCCCGCACGTTTAGTCAAGTTAACAGTAAAAGCTCGTGTAGCTGAGCTAAACGCTAACTCAGGTGCTGCCAAATTACGACAATAGATTCCCAATACGGGCAGTGTATACTAATTAGCGCCTCTGTGCGCTTTAGCATAAACAAACATAAAGCTCTCTAGCACAGTGTGAATGGAAAAAAACAAAGTAAATATCTCCAGCGCAGTGAAAAGGAAAAAACAAAGTATAGCGCTCCATCGCGGTGCAGAATGGAAAACAAGGTATAGCACTCCAGCGAGGTGCAAGGGTCAGGTAGCCCGGGTCCCAGAGTGTGCGCAAGGTAAACAGGTCACTGGCAATGAGTAACCCCATGCGTCCACACTCTGACGGAAAACTCAGGCTTGGGAATTGCCGAGCACAGTAGCAGGGAACAAGCAGCGGGTGTCAAGAGAAAAAAACAGCACTCCAATGCAGCCTTGGAAATACCTGGTGTGAAGTCCGGCGCAGAAGCAGACATTCGTACCATGGTGAAGGCATCAATCTGAAGCACTGGACCATGCGTTTCCCCTGGAATTGCTGTGAAATGCATCAGCGGTTTCCGGTCGCTGGAAACTGGACCGCCAACCTGCCTGCCACACGGAAGTGAGGAACACTGGTTTCCGCATGAGCGAAGAAGCAAACACACTGCAGACAGTTGGGAGGTAGGGACCTCCCGGGAACCATGAAACTGTGGTTAAGCTACAAAAATCAACAAACAGATTATTATATATCTTAAAGTGGATTATAACTTTTATAATTCCTGTTTTCTTTGGTTTAAATTCACAAGAGTTTTTATACAATTTAATGAAAAAGATTTTACAATGGATGGATATAAACGAGTTAGGTTTCAGGACAACATTTAAATTCGAAATGCCCATCTAATTGAGTTAAACATTTTTGCTTTGGCAGTCCTTTTAAAGATCATAGGTCCAGAAGCCAATCCCTGGCCCACCACAGGAATTCTGCTGATGAATATGGGAACTGACTAAGCACAACTTAGGGCCCTGCGTCCGTCCACCACCCCAGAGGTGGAGGGACCGTCCGCAGGGGCAGCGGCGGTCCTCCGTGCAAATTAGGATGTGACCGCCACCCTGGCGGTCACATCCTGTATGTTTAACATTGCGGCTAGTGCTGCTTGAAGCAGCACCCGCCGCAATGTTAAAAATGCAAGCAGTGCATTTGCATGCACAAAACAGCAGGCACCGCGTGGTGCCTGCCGCTCCGTGCATGCAAATGCTGGGGGGTACCATATGTACCCTCCATGTGCACCCCCACACCACCCTTCACCCTGGGGGCCCGCAACGGGCCCCCAAAGAAAAGACTGTATGCATTTTTTGTGGCGGCATTGCCGCCGCGGAACGGCATTATCAAAATATTAGAGCGTTTCCGCCGCGGTCTCGCGGCAAAAAAGCGGCGGACGGTCTCCACGTCCACAGATGACCCCCCCTGCCATCCTAATCTGGTGGAGGGTCATTTCTCACAACGCAGAGGTGAATCCGCATCCTCTGGGCCGGCGGTGGCTTCCGCCGGCCCGGAGGATGCGGATTCACCGCAATTGTAATCGGGCCCTAAGTTCTCAGAAACACTTGGACAAACCCAAACCTCCATTAGAAACTTGGATTATGAGTTCGGTATTTACAGATCTGCTGAATATCTGTGAATTGCAGGCCACAGAGACACATTTTAGGGGTCAAAAAGAGAATCCTTCACATTTAAAAAAAGGTTTCTGAGAGCAAAGACAAATTGAATGAAATATGATAGAACATTTATATTGACCACTACTATAAATGAGCCTTTTTTAAATGTCCTTTGAATGTGTCATCAGTATCACGTGCTCAGTAGCAATGTCTTGGTGAATAAGAAAACGAAGATGACTGTCACAATATACTGCATGTAGGTTTAAGCTGCATCATGCCTAACAATATTAATTTACATTCAGAGAAATTAATTCAAACAAAAAACAGGAGTATTGCTAACAGCAGTCTTATGGCATTTGTCAGTGATGAACTCCAGAAACTGGGGACTCTCCAATGAATATTATTTAACCAGTGCATTAACTTATTATTCTGTCTTTTTATATACTACGAAGTATTACTAGCTTCCGATGGCCTCTTAATTGGTAGAGACAGTGACAGAAACTGAATAGTGAACATTATGCTACTCTGACACAGGACTTAAACCTGGAACCTCCCTGGTGACCACACAACACGTAAGCTCTCATAGAAATCAGATTTGTGGCAAGAAGTTCAGCTTACCTCTATGAAATCCTCCCAATGAGCAAGATAAACAGAAAACCATAGCAGAACAGATCAAATTAAAAACTAGTGAGCAAAAACATTGAGCATGAAATCCAATCAAAAGATAATCCAAAAAATGCCTCTTGGTTTCCAGGATCTATTTGTCTGCTAACTTTCAAGTTCTAAGGGTTTTCAAACTGCTAACGTTTGTTCTAATGAAACATTATTACAAGTTCATTTGGTAATGCCATGAAGACCCATGAAGTGGATTTGTGGAGTATAAACATTCTGTTCGGAACAAAGAAGAGCTTGTTTCTTAAGGAAACCATTTAGCATACTATCATGTGCAAAATCTTTATAGTTTCACGACTTGTTCAATCGAAATTTATTGGAATTACAACTTAGAACTTTAATAGGGCCTGAACCTATGAAAGGCTCGGAGTATGTGCCTCTCTTATATAGTTCTGAAGGGAGTAAAAACATATTCTATAAAATCTTTAGAACCAAAATCACATGCTCCCATTGGATAGCACCCACTTGATAATATGAAACGACTATTATGTCTACTTGTTAATTGATCACAAACCATGTCTCAATCCCAAAACAATACGCAGTACACTAATCTTGATATCAAAGAACTGATTGAAAATAGCTTTCATTCACCACTAGAAAAAGCAGATGTGGTACTCGGCAACATTATATTTGATTTTTGTTAACGTTTAATGAATTTTTCTAAATTTACAACATGCATTATCAAAATACTTAGGGTTAACAACCTGTTGCACCTTTCTTTTTGCATTCTATGTCGTTAAATCCCCAAATATTAGGATACTTTCTTACTGAAACGTAAAGGTAATCCTTACAACAAATATTTAGCTTGAATAAGGCATAACAAGAGAAAGGGAAGGTTCATTCAGGAGTGGTGGTATGAAACTCCTTGACATTAATGTAATTCACTTTTCCAATGATTGCTAGCTTAAAAGTCACCTGTTCATATTAACATGATGTGTATGTTTAAAGTTTCTGCAGCACAAGAAATGATGTTCCTGAATTAAAGTTTGGCAGGTAGCCTTCCCCATCACAAATATGACAGTTATCCCATCTGTATCAATTCTATTACAAGTGCTTTGTGTTCTATGGGACTTGTAATAAGGTAGCCAAGACAACTGTAGCGTTTGTGATGGTATAAAACTTTGCCAGAATCTAAAATCCGCCTCAGTGCCATTGTTTAATTGTATTGTTTTTCCACAAAAATATTGGCAGTAAATTCACACTGCACGTTATAAGAGACCATGTATTTCTACAGTCTTAAAGTCATGATGGCAACAATTGTGAGAGAACTAGCGATTACATGCCGATGTGATGTGTGAATCTACATTTCTAGTTCCTAAACTACAAACAACTGGTTAATATTAATTGGAGAAGAAAGATGCACCAGGAATTAAGTCAAAAACGTATGTATGAGTCCATTAGTTTTCTTTATTAGTAATAGAAGTAAAAGTGGCATCAGCCAACGCGTTTAGTTTCTTTGACCAAAGGAATGTCATCAGGGCTGAAACAATCACAACAGACATAATATAAGTCATACCACACAGAACATGAAGGACATAACGTAATACCATGTAAAAATACATAAACCTCTACAACCCATATACCTTAATGAATAAATACAAACCTAGAAAATGATGCACGTTGCCCAATTATAATACCAAACAATGACTTCATAAGCCAGCCCACATATAAAAATACACACAATTGTGTAACAAATTTACACATAAAAATCAAATAGAGAAACACATATATGTAAACCCAGTATATAAACATATATTCCAAGAATGTAAAGATAGTGTGCAATCAGCACATATTACATAAAACAATGTTAGATAGATCAATGAATGGGAAATCATACGGTCATTATTTATATGTATACCCAATAGTTATCCATGTGTAAGGGATGATTAATGCACTGCCTCAAATTTAGGTATTGAGATATAGAGTTGGGAGACATTGGGAGAGCAAAAAACTGAAAGATAGTAACTATTATGCAAAAAAGAATCGCAGAAATGTAAATAGCATATCACCTCCACTTGATACTTGGAGGTGAGATGCTATTTACAGTTCTGGGATTCTGGGATTCTCCCCATTCCTCCCTACTATATATATATATATATATATATATATATATATACATATATATATATATATATATATATATATATATATATATTACCTACTGGCGGTCGCCAGTAGGTATATATAGTTAGGATTTTTTCTCTATGGGATTTTTGAAAATTCTATGTCTAATAACATTGGCGTTTGTGGACGGAATTGCCTGAAATTTTCAGGAAAATGGCACATTTTGTTTCTGAGTAGCCCTTGAAAATTTGGGGAGGGTTCGTCAAGGGGGGGCCGAGAAAAAAGGGGGGTCCCAAAACGTGTTTTTAACATTGAGTTTTCCATAGGGCGGTTGGCCTCACTTTTAGCCCGAACGGCTGAATGGATTTGCACGAAACTTGGCAAAATTGTAGGGACTGGTAGCCCGATGTGCCTTTTGTAGGTCTCAATATATGTGCTACAGTGGATTTTGAGAAATTAACGTTTAAAAAAATATATATATCTGTAACAGCGGACCGGGCAGCGCTCCAGGACGCGTACTTTTCGCGCAACGGAGCTTTGTGAAGCGAAGCTGATTGGTTCTCCGGCGTCTGTAAACATTCCAAACAGTCCGTAGCGGCCGCCATCTTGTCTCTCGGTAGGATCGAGAGACAAGCGGAGGCCAAACCGAAGGGGCAAATGACCATAAGGGGGCATAGTAGATCCTCCCTGACCGTTTAGGTTTGATGTGGAGGTTTTAAAAGGGCCCCGCGGGGCAAAAAAAAAAAATAATAATAATAATCGAACAGCTGAATGGATTTGCACGAAACTTGGCAAAATTGTAGGGACTGGTAGCCCGATGTGCCTTTGCTAGATCTCAATATATGTGCTCCAGTGGATTTTGAGAAATTAACGTTCAAAAAAAGATATATATCTGTAACAGCGCACCGCTTCGCGTACTTTTCGCGTTACGGAGCTTTGCGAAGCGAAGCTGATTGGCTCTCCGGTGTCTGTAAACATTCCAAACAGTCCGTAGCGGCCGCCATCTTGTCTCTCGGTAGGATCGAACAGCTGAATGGATTTGCACGAAACTTGGCAAAATTGTAGGGACTGGTAGCCCGATGTGCCTTTGCTAGGTCTCAATATATGTGCTTCAGTGCATTTTGAGAAATTAACGTTCAAAAACAAGATATATATCTGTAACAGCGCTCCGCTTCGCGGAGATAAAATTATATGTGTATTACCTAGCTGTTGCTAACACCAGTTAGCGACGGCTAGTAGAAGATAGCGACCATCTTGGGCCCCACTTTGCATGTGAGTGATATTTATCACTAATGACATGCAAAGTGGGCATGCCAAGATGTTAGCGACTGGAAACAGTCGCTAACATCGCTATCTCCTATTATCAACTTTTGGAAATATTCGAGATAAGCGCGAATATCTCCAAAAGCTACCACCTGCCCTGAGCAGTTCTTAGCCATGTTATCCAATGGGAGGTGGATAACATGGCTAAGAGCATTAGCTCGGTAATGCATGAATATCGCTGAGTTTTCAGCGATATTAATGCATTGCGGTCGTTTTTTATCGTATTTGCGATAAACCTTGATAATAGCAAGGTTTATCTGCGATAATTTCTGACGGTAAAAAAATCGTTGCTAAGCATCGTTAGGGATAAATATCGCTTAACTTTGGTAATATGCCCCAACGTCTGTTAACGTTCGATTCGAAGGAAATCAGGAAGTGTTGAAAAACATTGTCTGCGCCATCTTGTCTTTTTTCAAATGCCACACTTTTGTCGTGCACGGCAGCCATTTTAGATGCCTTGACCAGACCCACTCTGTGCACGCTGTCGATCCTTAGCATGGCTCCCCACCCTCGCAAGCATCTCCCCCAGGCAGTGGTCACCCCCGCTCTCTGTCTTATGCATGGGTAATAAACCTCCCCCCATCTGCGCTGCTCTTCCCTGAGAATCACACCCTGTGCCCGCCCGACACCTCCCTTTCGCCCTATTCACTACCGCACCCTCTGACACTCCTTTTCCTCTGTGTCCGATTGTCCAGGCTGGTCCTAGGGTATCAGCTAGCCCTGCAGATGTAGTTTATGGCCACAGCTGTAAAGAATCACCCCTCTTCAAAGGAGTTATAGTAGATCAAGGCCCACACTCGATGAGATCCGTCACAGCAGAAGCGTTGCTATTATCTGAAAACCATCCTGTATTGTGATTGGGGAGGGGACCGAGCCTGAAGCGGAAGATTCCAGGGATGACTCTTTGTACATCAAAGTTTTTACAATTATGTGTCACATTAAAAATATATAGCACTCCGACAAAGTAGTAAGATTATAAAACTTTAATAATTTATAAATATATACAAGAAAACAAAAATAGTAATAACATAGGCAGCAGAACGATGGCACCAAGGTGATGTCCAGTAAGTTGCCGCACTGGTTTTGGTATCCTACAATGCTGCTCCGAATAACGGCGTGGGGCGCCCCGGGGGAGGCGGCGTGAACGGGCCTCTCCAGGTGGAGTGTCATCTGTTGTAGTGGGGCGCCCCTTTACCGTTTCAGTTGCCATTCCGTCCGTTTTTGGTCCACTGTGTCAAAAGCCGCAATTCAGCTGAGTTGCGCCCACTCTTGCGGTGCAGCAATAGGCGGCTGTCACAGGACTCTCAAAATGGCGGCAGGCTGTTTCCTTTTTGGGCCTGGTCCACTGAAATGGCCCTGGGACACCTTGGAAATCGGACGCTTGTCTGCTAGGTCTTGGACCCCATTCTCGAAAGCCTCCCCTCCGCCTTGAGAATTCATCAAAAGTTTTAGGGGCCCCGACTCCTGCAGGCTTCTGGTGGGGAGCGGCTGCCATGATTACTCGCGGAATGACCACGACTGAGCTACGAGATGGTGGTGCTCTCATGCTGACGCCAGCTTCAGTCTGAAACATCCAGAAACAAGGTGAGGCTTTCATCGTTTGGGAAAAAAAAAAGTTTTCATCCAATGAAAAGTGTTGTTTTTAGGTCATATGATCAAGCCTTCCATCATTAGGAAACCAAAAGTAAAATGAACCAATGAAAAGTTTTATAAACAAGTCACATGACCTGTTATGCGGCATAGGGTATAAAATGCGGAGAAAATACGTTGGCACGTGAGGCGGCGTCAGTAGCGGACCGATGTGCGAATAGGCCGAAGGCAATACAACGCGCCAAGATCCGGATGGCACCGAGGTGGTGTCATAGTTGAGAGTTCTGAGCAGCGGTTGTAACACTGTCTGAAGCTTATTTGCAGCTGCTGCAGCTTCACTACGCGCCAAGATCCGGATGGCACCGAGGTGGTGTCTAGTAAGGTGCACTGGTGTGGCCATCCTACAATGCTGAAAGTCGGCGTGGGGCGCCCCGTTGGCCTGTGAGTTTGCGTCAGTAGCGGACCGATGTGCGAATAGGCCGAAGGCAGCACAACGCGCCAAGATCCGGATGGCACCGAGGTGGTGTCTAGTAAGTTGCCGCACTGGTGTGGCCATCCAACAATGCTGAAAGTCGGCGTGGGGCGCCCCGTTGGCCTGTGAGTTTGCGTCAGTAGCGGACCGATGTGCGAATAGGCCGAAGGCAGCACAACGCGCCAAGATCCGGATGGCACCGAGGTGGTGTCTAGTAAGTTGCCGCACTGGTGTGGCCATCCTACAATCCGGAAAGTCGGCATGGGGCGCCCCGTTGGCCTGTGAGATGGCGTCAGTAGCGGACCGATGTGTGAATGGGGCCGAAGGCAGCGCAACAATATTTTCGGAATAGAAGACACCACTAGGCGCTGAGATGCCAAGATCCGGTTTGGCACCGAGGTGGTGTGTAGCAAGTTGCCGCACTGGTGTGGCCATCCTACAATGCTGAAAGTCGGCGTGGGGCGCCCCGTTGGCCTGTGAGTTTGCGTCAGTAGCGGACCGATGTGCGAATAGGCCGAAGGCAGCACAACGCGCCAAGATCCGGATGGCACCGAGGTGGTGTCTAGTAAGTTGTCGCACTTCTGTGGCCATCCTACAATGTTGAAAGTCGGCGTGGGGCGCCCCGTTGGCCTGTGAGATGGCGTCAGTAGCGGACCGATGTGCGAATGGGGCCAAAGGCAGGGCAACAATATTTTCTGATTTGAAGACACCACAAGGCGCTGAGATGCCAAGATCCGGATGGCACCGAGGTGGTGTCTAGCAAGTTGTGGCACTGGTGTGGCCATCCTACAATGGTAAAAGTCGGCGTGGGGCGCCCTGTTGGCCTGTGAGATGGTGTCAGTAGCGGACTGATGTGCGAATGGGGCCAAAGGCAGCGCAACAATATTTTCTACAATATTTTCGGAGTAGAAGACACCACAAGGCGCTGAGATGCCAAGATCCGGATGGCACCGAGGTGATGTCTAAGTTGCGGACCGATGTGCGAATGGGGCCAAAGGCAGCGTAACAATATTTTCTGTATGGAAGATACCAGTAGGCGTTGAGATGCCAAGATTCGGATGGCACCGAGGTGATGTCTAGCAAGTTGCTGTACTGGTGTGGTCATCCTACAATGCTGAAACTCGGCGTGGGTGGCCCCATTAGCCTGTGAGATGGCGTCAGTAGCGGACCGATGTGCGAATAGGCCGAAGGCAGCACAACGCGCCAAGATCCGGATGTCACCGTGGTGGTTTCATAGTTGAGAGGCACTTCATCTGCAGTGGGGCGCCGAGATCCGGATGGCACCGAGGTGATGTCTAGCAAGTTGCTGTACTGGTGTGGCTATCCTACAATGCTGATAGTCGGCGTGGGGCGCCCCGTTGGCCTGTGAGATGGCGTCAGTAGCGGACCGATGTGCGAATGGGGCCAAAGGCAGCGCAACAATATATTCTGAATTGAAGACACCACAAGGCGCTGAGATGCCAAGTTCCAGATGGCACCGAGGTGGTGTCTAGCAAGTTGTGGCACTGGTGTGGCCATCCTACAATGGTAAAAGTCGGCGTGGGGCGCCCTGTTGGCCTGTGAGATGGTGTCAGTAGCGGACTGATGTGCGAATGGGGCCAAAGGCAGCGCAACAATATTTTCTGACTGACACCACAAGGCGCTGAGATGCCAAGATCCGGATGGCACCGAGGTGATGTCTAAGTTGCGGACCGATGTGCGAATGGGGCCAAAGGCAGCGCAACAATATTTTCTGAAGAGAAGACACCAAAAGGCGCTGACATTCCAAGATCCGGATGGCACCGAGGTGGTGTCTAGCAAGCTATGCAGTTGAGTTGTGTGCGCACTTGCGGCGAATAGGTCGAAGGCAGCATAACAATGTTTTCTGAATAGAAGACACCACAAGGCGTTGAGATTCGGTTACCACCGGGGTGATGTCTAGCAAGTTGCCGCACTGGTGTGGCCATCCTACAATACTGCTCCGAATAACGGCGTGGGGTGCCCGAAGGGGGGGGGGAGCCGGCGTGAATGGGCCTTCCTAGGTGGAGGCTCGTCTGCTGTAGTGGGGCGCCCCTTTACCGTTTCAGTTGCCATTCAGCTGAGTTTCGGCTGCTGTTGATGCTACAGCGACAGGCGGCTGCAAGAGGACTCTCAAAATGGCGGCCTGTTCTTTGGATTTGGGCCTGGTCCACTAAAATGGCCCTGGGACACCTTAGAACTCGGACGCTCAATTTTTTTTTCCTTTCCTGTACATGCAAAAAAAGGTAAATGCCCGGTACGTTACACGCTTCATCTGCCACGATGAACTCTCCAGAGGAACCGAAAAAAAATATAGTTGTGGTAACTATACCATGCATCGTCATATGGAGAGGTGGCACCAATTAATTATAGTGCTGCATAAAAGAGAGATTTGGAGGAGAACCCCTGACCTGCTAGTACATTCATCAAAGAAGTGGCACTGAGAGCTTCAGAGGCAAGGGAAACGGTCCCAAATATTTAGAAGAACTTTGGAAAGATTAAAATGACATGTTTAGATTGTGGTAAATTAATTTCATGTGGACAGATGAGTGTTACTCTAATAAATACAGCATATGAACATCATCATAGTCGATGGTTGGTAGAGACATTTTGACTATATCCTGGACCTGCCCGTCCTCGCCCAAAATGGCGCCGGAATAAATGGGACTCGTAACTCCTTGTTGTGTACTGGTTGCAGAACCTTGAAATCACGAGATACGTATGCAGTTTTGAAGCACATGGCGGGCGGGGACGAGAATTGATTGAATATTTCGACATCCCTATTGATATTAAGTTCTGATGTGTTATTGATTACTGTACTGTTGAAAGTTCGAATTAACGTCACCCATGGTACTTGCCCGCAAATGTATATCTAGATAATTTTATTGTAACTGGCCCTGTCGTATTTTAATTATAAAATGTACGTCCACCGATTCCGTAACTGTTAGACACCTTAGTTCTTGCAACCTAATGGCCCGCCCGTTACGTTCCTCTACAGTGTAAATGTCTATTCATCATATACGATTACAGTTTGCTCCGTGGCAGGCCCACGTGGTTATAGGCTCGTATTTGTATAATGAAATTTTCACAATAAAGGTTTTTAAAAGAAAACATGGTAGTAGTATATACATTGGTAAAGTTTTTAATAATAGTCACTGTTTTAGAATCATTAAAAGGCAAGTGAAATAAAGCAGACCAATTACATGAAGGGTAAAAGGTATAATACGAAGGAACGCAGTAAAGATAAATGGTCAAGGGCTGTTGTGTTTTCTATTCCTGCAACATAAAGTGATCGATAAGAATCTCATATTCAGGCGTATCGGCGACTAAGACAGCAGGTCGACCCTCTTTTGCTCAACGGCTCCGTCATGGGACGAAGAAACGCTCTTTTTCTCGAAAAAAGAATATATTTTACTTGCAGGACAGTTGTAAAATTTCCGGGAAAGTACATTAGCCTGGAACATTATAACATATATTTAAGAAAAAATAATGTTCGGAAGTAATGAAAAGCGTAATTTTTAGGTGATATGACCAAGCCTTTCATCATTACAATAAGAAAAGTAAAATGAACCAATGAAAAGTTTTATTAACAAGTCACATGACTTGTTATGCTTACGTTACGCGCTGCGCGCCCCGGATGACTTCCGGATGCGCTAACGCGGCGCGTCATATGACGCATTACGCGACAACGCAGGTCCAGAATATAGTCAAAATGTCTCCACCAACCAGCGGTCGGAACACAACCCCTTTCAGCAGGCTAAATAGTTCTGTTAAATGACAACAGAAGGGACAGGCAACAAGAACCATCAGTCAAAGAGGGGAGGGCTAGTTCTTCTCTACCAGGTTACATTGGGGCGCTACCGGAACTGATCGAATTGGTAGTCTACAGTGTTTCTGGATGTTTCAGACTGAAGCTGGGGTTAGCATGAGAGCAGCACCATTTCGTAGCTCCGTTGTGGCCATTCCGCAACCAATCATGGCAGCCGCTCTTTATCGTTATTTTGGGCGGGGAGGGTGGCGGAGCCGAGCTGTTTTGCAGCCATCATTGTGTGGAGTTCAGTTCATCTCACTAGTTTTGTATTTGTCATAAGGGGTTGTTCCTAATGTTTCTATTTTAGCGAGGTCAAAAAGAGATCCCATTAGTGGCCTACTGATTTTACTCGATTCCTTTTCTTTTTTTTACACGATTTTTCGTTATCTGCAAAGACTAAACAGAGTATTGCGACTCTGTGTTTGTTTGTAAATAGAGAATGAACCAAAGAGAACTAATTCTAAAACAGTAAATACTTGGATAACAATCAATCAAATGGAGAGAGAAGCAGGCACGACGGATTACAACGGGGGCAAAGGCCTGCGTTAACTACCTTTCACTATCTGCAAAGAGAGAGTACTCCTAATAGAAATGAGGGGGGGGGCACCATTCAAAGCAGATCAGTGTGCATAAACACGAAAATGTTTTCACTTACCACGTACTTGACATTCGACAGCTTATGATATTTGCTATTAAAAAACCATTGAAATTCACTGAAAAAACCATAGGTTATAGACCATATATAGTTAGGAATTAGCATTTACAAAACCTTGAAAATTCACTGAAAAAACCATAGGTTATAGACCATATATAGTTAGGAATTAGCATTTAAAAAACCTTATTTTACTCACACAAAATCATTGAAATTCCATATATAGTTAGTTGCACTAACTATATATCGCGCACCCGCAATCCACTGCTGATCATGTCACATATTACATCATTCATGACATGGTCAGTGACATCACTGATGACATCACTGATGACATCTCAAATGACATCACTGATGACATCACTGATGACATCTCAAATGACATCACTGATGACATCACTGATGACATCTCAAATGACATCACTGATGACATCACTGATGACATCTCATTTGACATTACTGATCACATCACTGATGACATAATTCATGTGATAATACGATGAACCTCTTCAGACTCTAATATAACCTTAGATACACTCAGTGTAAACAGACACTCACAGACTGTCACTCATCCATGGAGTTACTCACACACCTAGTCAGTCATGCAAAGAATCAATCACACCTCCATTTCCTCAACTATACAGTTATACACACCTTACTTATTCAAACATATACTAACA
The DNA here is from genome assembly GCF_964261635.1 of Lissotriton helveticus. Taxonomy (NCBI): domain Eukaryota; kingdom Metazoa; phylum Chordata; class Amphibia; order Caudata; family Salamandridae; genus Lissotriton; species Lissotriton helveticus. The sequence goes on from NC_136068.1 coordinate 643,898,891, forward strand.
CATATTTACTCTATTATACAATCCCTGATACAAGTTCACAGTGATCCATACAGCCACTCACACATTCACTGGCTCTTATGCACAGTTATTTATATATGTCAACTCTCACATGTACTGTGTTTTACATATGTACTTACTTTGACATGCAGCACTGAGATATCCATTCACTCACCAATACACTCATGCACACAGTCAACCGCCCATACAGCTGTTTCCACATGCACTTTTGAACCCATACATCTAGTGAATCAACTGCTCACACATCTATGCACAGAGTCATACACCTCCCAGCCACCCACACACACACTCAGTCTCCCATACAAATACTTGGGCAACCAATCAATAACCCATATAGTTACTCATATAGCTACTGATCAACACATGCAGCAGTTTACAGAACAACAGACATAATGATGCACAAATTAAGACAGTTTAGTCACTAACCCATGCACTCAGTGAGACACATTTAATCAATCACTCATACATTCAGTCATGCACCTACTAAATCCTTTGTCCAGACACTTATACTTCCACTCATTCTTCAATATGTAAGACACATTTTAACTTTACAGAAACATACAGTCACTGGATGTTGTCATCAGTGATGTCATCAGTGATGTCATTTGAGATGTCATCAGTGATGTCATCAGTGATGTCACTGACCATGTCATGAATGATGTAATATGTGACATGATCAGCAGTGGATTGCGGGTGCGCGATATATAGTTAGTGCAACTAACTATATATGGAATTTCAATGGTTTTGTGTGAGTAAAATAAGGTTTTTTAAATGCTAATTCCTAACTATATATGGTCTATAACCTATGGTTTTTTCAGTGAATTTTCAAGGTTTTGTAAATGCTAATTCCTAACTATATATGGTCTATAACCTATGGTTTTTTCAGTGAATATATATATATATATATTAACTACTGGCGGTCGCCAGTAGGTATATATAGTTAGGATTTTTTCTCTATGGGATTTTTGAAAATTCTATGTCTAATAACTTTGGCGTTTGTGGACGGAATTGGCTGAAATTTTCAGGAAAATGGAACATTTTGTTTCTGAGCAGGCCCTGAAAATTTGGGGGGGTTTCGTCAAGGGGGGGCCGAGAAAAAAGGGGGGTCCCAAAACGTGTTTTTAACATTGAGTTTTCCATTGGGCGGTTGGCCTCACTTTTAGCCCGAACGGCTGAATGGATTTGCACGAAACTTGGCAAAATTGTAGGGACTGGTAGCCCGATGTGCCTTTGCTAGGTCTCAATATATGTGCTCCAGTGGATTTTGAGAAATTAACGTTCAAAAAAAGATATATATCTGTAACAGCGGACCAGGCAGCGCTCCAGTTTGCGTACTTTTCGCGTTACGGAGCTTTGTGAAGCGAAGCTGATTGGTTCTCCGGCGTCTGTAAACATTCCAAACAGTCCGTAGCGGCCGCCATCTTGTCTCTCGGTAGGATCGAGAGACAAGAGGAGGCCAAAGCGAAGGGGCAAATGACCATAAGGGGGCATAGTAGATCCTCCCTGACCCCCTAGGTTTGATGTGGAGGTTTTAAAAGGGCCCCGCGGGGCAAAAAAAATAAATAATAATATTCGAACGGCTGAATGGATTTGCACGAAACTTGGCAAAATTGTAGGGACTGGTAGCCCGATGTGCCTTTGCTAGGTCTCAATATATGTGCTCCAGTGGATTTTGAGAAATTAACGTTCAAAAAAAGATATATATCTGTAACAGCGCTCCGCTTCGCGTACTTTTCGCGTTACGGAGATTTGCGAAGCTGATTGGTTCTCCGGCGTCTGTAAACATTCCAAACAGTCCTTAGCGGCTGCCATCTTGTCTCTCGGTAGGATCGAGAGACAAGAGGAGGCCAAAGCGAAGGGGCAAATGACCATAAGGGGGCATAGTAGATCCTCCCTGACCTCTTTGAGACATTATTCATTTTTATTTTTAATTTATGAGGTTGTAGCGAAGTGATTGTAGTATAAAAAAAGAGTTATAGTTTTTTTGGTGGGGTGCGCCCGGTTAGTGTAACGGGAAGCGGACTGGGGAGCGTACTACAAGGAAAGAAGAATGATTGACTTTTAACTTATTGTATGTTTATAGACTTGTTTTTCTGCTGAGTGACGTCTCGGCCTATCTCCACGGGATGCAGTCCCTACCATCTCGGCGTTTAAGCCCAGGGGGACCGGTAGTGTGGGAGAGATAACGGGGCATATTATCAAGGGGGTTTATCTCCGCTTTTTTGGCTTTAAAAGCCAAGAAAGCGGAGATAAAATTATCTCTGTATTACCTAGCTGTTGCTAACACCAGTTAGCGACCGCTAGTAGGAGATAGCGACCATCTTGGGCTCCACTTTGCATGTCAGTGATATTTATCACTAATGACATGCAAAGTGGGCATGCCAAGATGTTAGCGACTGGAAACAGTCGCTAACATCGCTATCTCCTATTACCAACTTTTGGAGATATTCGCACTAAGCGCGAATATCTCCAAAAAGTAACACCTGCCCTGAGCAGTTCTTAGCCATGTTATCCAATGGGAGGTGGATAACATGGCTAAGAGCATTAGCTCGGTAATGCATGAATATCGCTGACTTTTCAGCGATATTAATGCATTGCGGCCGTTTTTTATCGCATTTGCGATAAACCTTGATAATAGCAAGGTTTATCTGCGATAATTTCTGACGATGCTTAGCGGTAAAAAATTCGTTGCTAAGCATCGTTAGGGATAAATATCGCTTAACTTTGGTAATATGCCCCAACGTCTGTTAACGTTCTATTCGAAGGAAATCAGGAAGTGTTGAAAAACATTGTCTGCGCCATCTTGCCTTTTTTCAAATGCCACACTTTTGTCGTGCATGGCAGCCATTTTAGATGCCTTGACCAGACCCACTCTCTGCACGCTGTCGATCCTTAGCATGGCTCCCCACCCTCGCAAGCATCTCCCCCAGGCACTGGTCACCCCCGCTCTCTGTCTTATGCATGGGCAATAAACCTCCCCCCATCTGCGCTGCTCTTCCCTGAGAATCACACCCTGTGCCCGCCCGACACCTCCCTTTCGCCCTATTCACTACCGCACCCTCTGACACTCCTTTTCCTCTGTGTCCGATTGTCCAGGCCGGTCCTAGGCTATCAGCTAGCCCTGCAGATGTAGTTTATGGCCCCAGCTGTAAAGAATCACCCCTCTTCAAAGGAGTTATAGTAGATCAAGGCCCACACCCGATGAGATCCGTCACAGCACACGCGTTCCTACTATCTGAAAACCATCCTGTATTGTGATTGGGGAGGGGACCGAGCCTGAAGCGGAAGATTCCAGGGATGACTCTTTGTACATCAAAGTTTTTACAATTATGTGTCACATTAAAAATATATAGCACTCCAACAAAGTAGTAGGATTATAAACTTTAATAACTTATAAATATATACAACAAAACAAAAACAGTAAAAACATTTAAACATTTTTAGGGAAAATGAAGGAAGTAGCGGTCGGTTGTGCGAATAGTCCCAACGCAGCACAACGTCCAGATTTCTGGACGGCACCCAGGTGATGTTGCCTGGGTGCCGCACTGGTTTCGGTATCCGGCGTGAGGCGTCGCGGGGGGTGGGTCATCAGTAGCGGTCTGTTGTGCGAATAGTTCCAAGGCAGCAGAACGATGGCACCAAGGTGATGTCCAGTAAGTTGCCGCCCTCCGAATAACGGCGTGGGGCGCCCCGGGGGGGGGGGGTGGAGGCGGCGTGAACGGGCTTCTCCAGGTGGAGTCTCGTCTGCTGTAGTGGGGCGCCCCTTTACCGTTTCAGTTGCCATTCCGTCCGCTTTTGGTCCACTGTGTCAAAAGCCGCAATTCAGCTGAGTTGCGCCCACTCTTGCGGTGCAGCGATAGGCGGCTGTCACAGGACTCTCAAAATGGCGGCAGGCTCTTTCCTTTTTGGGCCTGGTCCACTGAAATGGCCCTGGGACACCTTGGAAATCGGACGCTTGTCTGCTAGGTCTTGGACCCCATTCTCGAAAGCGTCCCCTCCGCCTTGAGGATTCTACAAAAGTTTTGGGGGCCCCCGACTCCTGCCGGCTTCTGGTGGGGAGCGGCTGCCATGATTGCTCGCGGAATGACCACGACGGAGCCACGAGATGGTGGTGCTTTCATGCGGACGCCAGCTTCAGTCTGAAACATCCAGAAACAAGGTGGGGCTTTCGTCGTTTGGGGAAAAAAAAAGTTTTCATCCAATGAAAAGTGTTATTTTTAGGTCATATGATCAAGCCTTCCATCATTAGGAAACCAAAAGTAAAATGAACCAATTAAAAGTTTTATAAACAAGTCACATGACCTGTTATGCGGCATAGGGTATAAAATGCGGAGAAAATACGTTGGCACGTGAGGCGGCGTCAGTAGCGGACCGATGTGCGAATAGGCCGAAGGCAGCACAACGCGCCAAGATCGGGATGGCAAGGAGGTGGTGTCCAGCAAGTTGCCGCACTGGTGTGGCCATCCTACAATGGTAAAAGTCGGCGTGGGGCGCCCCGTTGGCCTGTGAGATGGCGGCAGTAGCGGACCGATGTGCGAATAGGCCGAAGGCAGCACAACGCGCCAAGATCCGGATGGCAAGGAGGTGGTGTCCAGCAAGTTGCCGCACTGGTGTGGCCATCTTACAATGGTAAAAGTCGGCGTGGGGCGCCCCGTTGGCCTGTGAGATGGCGGCAGTAGCGGACCGATGTGCGAATGGGGCCAAAGGCAGCGCAACAATATTTTCTGATTAGAAGACACCACAAGGCGCTCAGATGCCAAGATCCGGATGGCACCGAGGTGGTGTCTAGCAAGTTGCCGCACTAGTGTGGCCATCCTACAATGCTGAAAGTCGGCGTGGGGCGCCCCGTTGGCCTGTGAGATGGCGTCAGTAGCGGACCGATGTGCGAATGGGGCCAAAGGCAGCGCAACAATATTTTCTGAATAGAAGACACCACAAGGCGCTGAGATGCCAAGATCCGGATGGCACCGAGGTGGTGTTTAGCAAGTTGCCGCACTGGTGTGGCCATCCTACAATGCTGAAAGTCGGTGTGATGTATTCCTATAGGTTCTGTATCGATCCCCCTATTCCTGACCCTATTCTGGTTAGCAAACTAACAAGTTAACTAGCAGTCAGCCCATGAGGCAGAAAACCCCCATGATGCAGGAACCGTTATCTGATAAAGCCACACTACGGCACAGGAACGTGTTATCTTATTGGGTCATAACGCTTGCCATCTAATTAGACAAGCGATATTCCTCCAGCCCCTGATAAGGCATACGGAGTTCTCATAACAAATCAAACCTATGACAACCTGGGAAAAACCCTGCGGCCATTGTTTTGATTTCACCGAGAACTTCAGCAAAAGAATGTGCTAACGACCTGGTCGTATGACATCTTTATTGACGTATCTATGTCCATCCTTACGTCAATCTCGGCACCTTAAAGGTATAAATATTACCGATATTGCCCTATGCAAACACACGCGGTGGTGACGAGGACGGAGCAGCCAGACTTGCCGAAGCCCAGAGCAGAGCAGACCCCGCTGGCGCAGCCCCGCCTTCTTGACGCGCTGAAATCGAGCAGCTGCCCATTTCTCCTGCCCAGAAATCCAGCTCCGGCGTTTCCGGGTGGCCCTCGCAGGCAGCCTGGAATATCGAGACCAGAGACGAGAGATACCATCCCTCATTCATCCTAAACTTCCAGGTACAGAACTGAATAACCCCTCGCAGAGAATTCTTTAGTCAGACACTTGGCAAAAACAAACTTAACTTAAACTGTAACTTTCTATTCCCGCCCACGTATTAGGCTTAGGTCAGGTACACGGGGTAGGCGTAGCTAGAAACACCAGTTGAGTACGATTAGTCAAATGTATATGTGTATGTAATATATTTTATTAGTTTTAAACCTTCATATGGCTTAGAAACCATATCAATGTTTTTACAGTATTATTTTATACTTCTGCTTCTAATGTATGCACTTTACTTAACTATAAGTATTGCAATAATATCGATCCATTTCTCTTATACGAGAAAAGAGACTGATCAATAAATAAAATTTTTTATTGAACACGCCCGTCTCTTCCTTTTCTCTACAATCTGATGAGACTAAGAATGCACGTACTGACTGAGTAAAATAAATTGCCTTTTGTTCACACGACTCTCGAGATACACTCTTGATTAGGGGAGAGCAAAGTTGTCATGTTTTATGGTTGTCAGAAACTAAATCCCTTCTTGTCTAATCAGGGAAGTTAATTCCTTCCTGAACATTCGAGAAAGTTTCTAGTGAACTCTGAGCTAGCTGGCAAACCCAAAACTTTAAGTCTAATATCGACAGTAGTAGACCTAGTTAACGTCTGGTCTAGGCCTATACTATTGAAGGTATTATTCCAATGCGCAGAGCCTATTGGGATAATAGGAACTACACTACATGGCGCCCAACGCGTTTGGAAGGGCGATAAAACTAACGTAAGACATTTAGAGTAACTCAGTCGTGCTTTCTCACTCAGACCCCTTTTTTCCCATAATACTCCAAAGACGTCTGGAGTGGGTGAAAGGTAATATCCGCCAAACCTCGCGGGAGGAAACTCCTATGAATGGTACTTGGTTTAGTCAACGTTGAAGGATAAACAGTTCCAAAATATTGTGCATCTAATCTTTGTTTCTATAAGAAACCTGATCTGCAAACAAAAGAAATAACCATCCTGTCGGTAAAATGGCAGACAGTGATGAAGAAAGAGAGGCAGTTAGATTAGCAGCTGACATAGCAGAAGCTGATACTGCACTACAAAATGCAGACCCGGAGATAATACTCATCCCGGTCATCAAAAGGAAATCTATAACCTTAAAACTTATAGAAAATGGACTGACACCTAGAGGTGGTACAGTCATATTCGTAATTGAGGCACACGAATATCGGCAGACAGAGGTATGCTATTCATGGATACATTTTCCAGCAGCAAATGCTGTAACAAAGTACTTCCACTATTACAAAATAGAGGAACCCCCTGGAGAGTACACTCCTTTCGAGGAGGTGGAAGTACCACTTAAATTTCAAGAGCATTTGCTCTTATTTAATGGCGCCCTAAAACATAATAATCACATCACCAGGCTCGGTCCTTTAGGTAGACCAGGAGCAACGTGGCCGGTCCTAGCCGGATACACACCACATCCAGACATCAATGGGATGTCTGCAGCAGAGCTGTTAACACAGCTAAAACAATTAGTAAAAATACATAGACAATTAGTCCAGTATGTGATGCGGACTTCAACAATTCAGCCAACGATTAAAATTCCACAGCTGACCCCTCACCAGGGGAACACAAATAAAATTACACCACAGAACATACAATCCTGCCTAGGTAAAGTACCGGCTAAACGGGAACAAATACCATTCTGGTTGGCATAGAAAATCACCCAAATAGAGGCGGTGTTTCCTGACACCACCCCGTTAGAAAAACACAGAATTCTGACTATCTGTCTTCCAATGGGAATCGCACCACACATTGAGGACTGTGACACTTGGGGTACAGTCTTTGCTTCCATCTACACAAAAACGCACGGTGTTCCATCCATTTCAGTAATACCAGATGTGCTAAAACAAATTCAAGACGAATATGGTCCAGAACCCGCTTTAACTCTTGGTATGAAATTACTAAAAGACTTCAAGCAGGTCTCGGCTATATTATTAGCCAACATAAAGGGAGAAGCAGCAAACGTGGCGATCCGCCAGAGGTTAAAGGAGACAGATATAGCAGACCAACCAGCTGAAATTGCCAGAATCATAGAAAAATCCTATGAGGAACTAGGTAGAGATAGTTTAGGTGGAATACCAGTAAAACCACAACTGATTGAAAGTCCTGAAAAAATATTTTTTAATAATAATTCAACATCACAGAAAAAGAGCTGGGATGGAAACAAACAATCCAATCCTAAAGAAAAGAAATTCCAGTCCAGAGGAAGGTCTCCTAGGCGAAGAGAAAAATCTCCGAACCAAAGACACAGGTCACCCCAGAGTGACCCCTCTGGGAAAAGATATAACCTTAGAAATAGGGATAATATAAAAAAGCCTGATAGATATCAAGACATTGATACACGTCCCTCTCAATCTTTTCAGACTTCCTCGCAGAAATCGGAAAGAAGAGGACGATCTGAACAAAGAGAAGAGCACACCAAGTCCAAAGACAAGGAACCTGCTCAGCTAAAAAAGAAATTACAATTTCCAAAAAAGAAGGTAGCCAGTATCAAGGTAGTTAACAATGCCGAGAATACTGAGGACACAACTGAAAAACGGAGAATGGGCTCAGACAATGCTAGACAGCGCAGCAGAAGTGAGCATAGCTCGCAAAGTCCTTATGAATCATCTGGAGACAGTGGACACGAATGAATATCTTCAAGTGGAAACTGCAGACACCAGAGTTAGCAAACCTCACAAAATATACGAAATACCATTACGTATAGAGGGGGATAAGACTAGAAAAATAAGGGGACTATTTTGGGATAATCTCTCCAAGGGCTATGACATCCTTGTAGCTGAAAAAGACTGGCCACCAGAGTTTGTCAGGGACTGCCCTCATGGCGAAGAAATAATTATGCCTGCCTTCTCAAATCATATCCCAATTCATAAAAAATACACACTTGCCAGAAAGTGGGCAGTAGCTCAAGCTCCTGCTTTATATAAAAATCACGTAGGATGGGATGAGGACTCTCCTCCTCACAAAATCCAGTTAAAATCACAACCTACTGCACAGAGACAGTACCCAATTAAGCAAGAAGCTAAAAAACAGGTAAAAGAAATCCTAGATCAACTAGAATACCAGGGGGTGATTGAAACTTGCACCTCACAAATGAACAACCCTTTGTTTCCGGTCTCCAAACCAGACAATTCATATCGTCTAGTTTTGGATTACCGACACCTTAACTCATGTTGCAAACCTTTTGCAGTGCAAAATTCGCATAGTGCTGCACTAATGAATAACATAGTGCGCAAAAAATACAAAACAACCTTAGACATCTCTAATGGATTCTTTTGTCAAAACATAGCACCAGAGAGCAGATATTTGTCTGCATTCCCAATAAATGGCACTCAAAAACAATTCTGTCGGTTAGCCCAGGGGTACAAGAACAGCCCGGGAGTATTCTCAGCGAGAGTAACAGAATTACTACAAATATATGACGACGAAGCATTATCAAATGTCGACGACATATACTTAACAGATGATGACTTGGAGACTCACTTGAAGAGAGTGAACACCATAATACTTGGGTTCGCAGCAGAGGGTTACAAATTCAACTTTAAAAAATCCAGAATTGCCCATCTGACAGTCCTGTTCCTAGGATATGAATTATCAAGTGAAGGCAAAAGCCTGGCGGACAATTTTCTAGAAAAATGTGCCGTACTCCAAGCACCTAGAACACTAAAAAACCTACAGTCAATTCTAGGCTTCCTAAATTTCGGAAGAACATACATTGCAAATTACGCAGAAAGTGTCAAACCCCTTTATGATCTAATAAAACCTGATTTTAAAAGAACCAATTGGACTCAAATACACACAGAGATTTTGAGATCCTTACAAACAGACATGTTAATTAAAACAAAATTAGAAACACGTGATAACACACGCAATCTTGTGATTCGAGTCATCCCAGGAAGATGCGGATTCACATACCTGACCTCTAATGAGGGAGAAAAGGTACCAATTGCCATCAAATCACACTTGTACACAGAAGCTGAACAGCAATTCAGCATTGAAGAAAAAATTGTTCATGCAGTTCAAACCGCAATAGCTAGAGAAAAAGATCAAGCTGACGGTAGACATATCACAGTCAGAACAGCAGAACCAGCCTTTGAGGCATTAACAACCCCATGTAATTTACCAACAACGACATTGAATCCGGAATGGATACAATGGGTGAATTCAATCACAACGGACAAAGTATACTACTACTTTGATCCAGAACTAGAGGATTTAAAAAATCTAGAATATGAAAGAACATTCCCTCTGCCAATCGACATTCTGCCCTTACGACACTATGCTTGTGTAATCTATACAGACGGACATGCTCAACTCTCCGTTTGGGGAGAACAAGCATACAACCCCACATGTGAGATTACAAAAGAAGTGTGGCGCGGAGGTAAACTAAGACCTCGATTAACAAAATCACACTCAGTAGAAACTAATTCAGAACAACAAACTGAAATATTAGCATTGAAAATGGCGCTAGATAATGCGGATCGCGAATTCCCGACACTTATAGTGTCAGATTCATATTACTGCGTCAAATCATATAACAACGATTTGCAGACATGGATTCAAAATGGTTACAAAGATGACACAGATGCAACAATAAAGCAGAAACTGCTCTGGGAACAAATAGCTCTTTTACAAAAAGAACTACCAAAGACTCACGTGACACACTCACTGAGTCATCAGCGTGATGGCGTTCACGTTGCAGGGAATTCATTGGCTGACACAGCCACAGCGGTAGCAACCAAATCGGCTTCCGTAGTTCGAAAAAAGCGTACATTAAAATACATTGACGGTGAAACAGTGCTGGCGGTGAAAACGTCCTTAAAAGGCGGCTGCTCAGCGCTACCGATCAACTATCCACTCAATTATACATACATAATCGATGCAAACTCCGTCCCTTTTGCTCGAATCCCTGGAGTGGGGGATAGAGTGATTCCAAACATGGACAGGAGAAACTTGTTAATCGCAGATGCACATATGGGCGAGGGTCTCAGACACCTCAAACTAAAAGATTCTCTGGAAGAATTACAATCAAGGTACTGGTGGCCAGGCATGAGCCTGCATCACACCATGTTTGTAAAAAACTGCCCAAACTGCAACAGAAATCGCAGTGGGGAGAGAAACAGTGTAATACCTCGTCGTTTCACTCCAGAAAGAATCAACAATAAAAAGAAGGGCTTGCGATTAACATATACAGGCTAGTTTCCACTTATAATGTAGATCACCAGCACTCGGCTGACGTCTGGACTGTTATACAAAGATTTGCGCGTCTAAATGGCATATACGCTAAGAGCATGCTACGTTTGACCATTGTTTTCACTCTAGCCCTCCAGCCTGATGGGAAACGTGACCAAATCAGCATAGCACAGCGGGAATCTTCTCACTTCCTTCCTGAGGGATACGGGATGGTGTAAAGAAAAAACCAAGGCATAAAGCAATCTATAACAGAAAGGATATTAGGTTCGGGAGCTGGGTGGGTCAAACATCTAATAAGTGTCCAACGTAGTCTAAATAACTTGCCAAGAAATTCTCTGAAGGGATTCAGTCCGTACAAATTATTATTTGGAACTAGGATGTTGATCTCTGACCTTGATAGTCAAACTTCAGTGGTGAAGGAAAAAAGCTTTGATATCATAGACCGTTTGGCTATTTTGCAGGACTTAAATGAAACAAGAAAAGACCTGAGCAACATAAAGCTGAAACAACAGCCAACAACCACTGAAGAACCACCACCTGTCCCAGCAAGACCTGTCTGGATTCCAAAAGTCGGGGATCTAGTCAGAGAAAAGATCGCGGTAAAGAAGGAATTTGGGCCTTCTTACAGAAAAGCAGTTCCTGTCTTGTCTGTCAACGGGACAAGATCAGTTGTACTACCGCCACTTGCTGGTAAAAAGGAGAACCGAGTTGTATCCATCGACCTGGTAAAACCACAATCATGTGGCCGATAACAAATAGTAGGCCAAGTGGACTCCCAATAAGTAGCAGAACACCAAGGTTTGCTACCAGTACAGAGGTTCTAACAAAGAGGTTAATCACTATCGAAACGCCTACAGAAGAACAACAAGGACTATGCAACAATGCAATGGAACTTAGACCTCTGAAAACCCAAATAAAAACATTTAGCAGAGACACACCAATCTACAATGTAGTACCAAATGATAATGCAAGAAACATTAATCCTGAAGCAATTGGAACTATTGACAGAACTGCATCCGGCTACTTCATAAACTTCGATGATTCCTCTGAAGGCTTCACTGAATCAAAGACACAGCCATCATCAAAAACCTTTAAAGATAAAGCTAAAGAACTTTTGAAACAACTGAAAGAAACATATCTGATTTCTCCATGGATCGAATTTTGGGTGGGTTTTGGTGCATTTATCCTCATACTTTGGCTCATCATGATACTAACATTGGGACGCTTCATTGAGGGAAAATATGCTAAAATGGACACAGCAAGTCAGAAAATCAACTTGATCCTCAAACCACACACATCTTCACACGTCGAGAAAAGAGAACTTTCTTCAGCCAACTTCACAGCCAATCCTATACCGGGTGGGGTAGCATGGGACAACACAGACTACGAAATATATGGTCCGGTTGAAATCCTGAAATATCCACACCAAATTAAGATCTCTTTGAGTGACTTTGTAAAACCAAGCTCATTTGCTGATGATTGGGACTTCGAAAGCATTAATAATATGATGTCTGACTTAGTAATGTCTGCTAAATTTACCAAACATGATTATTTGCAGGGTTCTACAAATTATGATAGTATGTATTGCCATAACCACTATGGTAACCATTTTTTACATAGATCTGCACAACCTAGAAATGTTTTAAATTATAATCAATGGGAACATTGTGCAACCCCTCCAAAAGGAAGCTCAAGAACCGTTTACGACAAATATTCATACTTTTCAGGTTTTAACATAAGTAATGCTGAAACATTTTATTTCAAATTGTCAAACAAGACAGGGATGAAGACAATGATAACCAACACAAAATTGATATATTCAGACTCATTCTTTGAACAAATGAATACCTTTGGTTTTGATTATTGGGGCAAAAATGTTGAAATGAAAAGTGTTTGGGGCACAAAAGAATGGCAAGTACAGGGTATAGAATCTTTGTTTAGAGCCTGCATGATCCCAGAACAAATTATATTTTTAAATGACACTGTTCAACAAACCACCTGTCTTGGCCTAGCCAAAATCAAAGACTTAAATAAACCGTCTATTCCAAAACCAACAATGAACAGCAATAGTTCCACAGATGAAGAGATAGACGTAAATTATGTATTAAACCGAAACAGAACACATACAGATTGGAAACAGTGGTTGATCTGGCCCACAGATACTAATAACTGTCAAGACAGATTCCTGAACAAAACACAGGGGTTCAAAATGACCAGGCCAGACCCTAGATATCCTCAAAGACATCACCCAGGGATAATAACCACCTACAGTGTGGGCAAATTATGCCTTCAATGGCTACAAACTTCCACACTGGCAGAAATTAAGCAACACCTAACTTTACTTACTGATGGTGCTGACTTGCGTGATTTCACTATGGGACCACGCAAACAGCGTCAAAAGCGTTTCATAGCAGCCTCTGTATATGCAGCATACAATGAGGCCTGGAAGGTTACTCAAATTGAAACAGCAGAGAGAATACGGGAAATTGACCGTATTAATTTGGAAAAATCACTTTCTGTAGTGAACAATGGGTTAATGACTCTGTCCTCCAGAATTTTTTCTTTGGACAGCATTGTGTCTTCAGCAATCGACATATTATCGCAAGACTTACTGTTGTTACAACACGGTCAGTCACAATTGCGTTCTATTGTACAGCTTGGCTGGACGTTACAAAATCTGCGTTCAGGCTATGTGCCTTGGCGTTTAATCAACACAACGTCACTATTCTATATCTTTAACCTTACTGATAGACAAATCAGTATGGCCCAAAAGGGAGCTGATTATACAATCCTGAGCATTGAGAAACTTGAGAGATTACCAGTGACAATGTCAGAACGACCTGTCAGTGAATGGATAATACATGGGATAATAAATATTCCAATATCAACCTTCAGGTTTCAATACTGCCAAAAATATATACAGGCTGGCATGTACGAAAAATTGGGAAAAGGGTACATAAAAACAACATGGAACCTGCCCTATTCACATGCATGTGTCAGTAATAAAGGACAGAAAGTGTTTCTTAGTGGCAATAATTGTGCAATGTCACTAAGCGGTACACTTCTGTGTAACGGAATTAGTTTGCATGGAGCCTGTGAAGGGAACTCAAATAACCTTTCATGTCACCAGCAAGGTGCACCTGCAACAGAGATTGAACCATTCTTTCAAAGACTCTATAATGGGAGTTACATTCTAATTGTAGATTGCAGATGTTGTAGTCTTATGCCCGGGACTCCTTATCTCGTAACTACGACTGCGAAGGTCAAGTGCTGTGGACACTCATTGTTCCCCAGCTCCTTTCCAGACAGGGAGGCAAGGGCATGGCCCAACTTGAAAATTACTTCTATTCGAATAGATACTTTAAGCAGAATGAAAACAGTGCTTCTTCAGACGCCGACAAGGCTCACGTCATCAAAAGAAACGTATGATCTCCAAGTCGCAAGGACGACTGCAGAGATACATTCATTGCTATCAACTAATTCCCCCATACATTTCGCGGAAATCCTGAATGAAATCTTAAATATTTCTGATACCAGCGGAGTCTCAAAAGTATTTAAGACAGTATTTTCAATGGCATTAACACCATTCAAAGCCATACTGGGTATTTTTCCAGATTTCGTCCATTCGATTTTTGGCGGACTTCCCCTCATTTTAGGACTGATTGCAGGAATCCTATTCCTAGTCCTTATATTTCGTTATGGCAAACCATGTCACAGACAGAACACCTGCGACAAGGGAAGAAACAATCCTAGCCATTGGATACCGGGACCGGATATCAAAGATCCTGGGACTATCCCGGCTTAGAGACCTGAACATGACTTGGTTTCTATCATTTCGACCAATGTGGCAACGATGTGTTTTACCTGTATTAAGGTGCCTGCTATGCGGAGAAGAATGCGTGTTAGACACCTGTCTGACGCTACAATCGGATGCGCCAATGGATGCAGAAACATTGTTGAGTCCAATCAAGGCTCACGCTTTGTGCTGCCCTCAAAGGCCACCAATCCTGATGACGGCATTCGTGGAAGCTTCACCACTACGATTAAGGGGTAGTGAAGTACAAGATGAAAGCAGCATCGATCAGGTACGACCTTCTGTCAGCAATCCAAATCAGAATGTCAATGGAGACAATCATGCGCACGAAGGCATGGTTACACCTATTTCCGAGTTAGTAGAACTCTCCCAGGAAGCTGTTGACAACTTTTTCGAAAGCCTAAATGAAATGATGTTCTCACCAGAACAGAAATAGCAACTTTTGAGCGAGCTCGTACACGGCGTTCCCTGAATTTGGCCTTCAACTTTAATATTAAAGTCACATGAACAAATTTCCCTCCAGTTCACGGACAGCAATTTTTCAGCAGCCCCAAAATATTTTTGCATATTTTTCGGGACACTATCTTCTGCTTAAAGTGAGAACTATTCTTAGAGAACTAAGATTTCTTAATTTAGATAGCATCTAGACACTAGCTGCCCGCTGGCATGTTCATAGTTATTATTATTCTGTGATGAAATGGTCTCGAACCTTTTTTCTGTATTAAGAGCCATTTCATGTGTAAATTTTCATATACAAAATAGCAATAATGTATACAAATGCGTGATTACTTTAGCATTATTCTACAGCTTGAGTGCATACTATACATATGACTGCATTTTTCCGTATATTTGATAATTTCAAAATGCATTTATGTATTTTGGGGTGGTAAGGTATACACAATACTCTACAGTATGTTTTACTATGCATAGATTAGTAAATATGACCATAGTTAGCGTGGAGTGGGTGTGATGTATTCCTATAGGTTCTGTATCGATCCCCCTATTCCTGACCCTATTCTGGTTAGCAAACTAACAAGTTAACTAGCAGTCAGCCCATGAGGCAGAAAACCCCCATGATGCAGAAACCGTTATCTGATAAAGCCACACTACGGCACAGGAACGTGTTATCTGATTAGGTCATAACGCTTGCCATCTAATTAGACAAGCGATATTCCTCCAGCCCCTGATAAGGCATACGGAGTTCTCATAACAAATCAAACCTATGACAACCTGGGAAAAACCCTGCGGCCATTGTTTTGATTTCCCCGAGAACTTCAGCAAAAGAATGTGCTAACGACCTGGTCGTATGACATCTTTATTGACGTATCTATGTCCATCCTTACGTCAATCTCGGCACCTTAAAGGTATAAATATTACCGATATTGCCCTATGCAAACACACGCGGTGGTGACGAGGACGGAGCAGCCAGACTTGCCGAAGCCCAGAGCAGAGCAGACCCCGCTGGCGCAGCCCCGCCTTCTTGACGCGCTGAAATCGAGCAGCTGCCCATTTCTCCTGCCGAGAAATCCAGCTCCGGCGTTTCCGGGTGGCCCTCGCAGGCAGCCTGGAATATCGAGACCAGAGACGAGAGATACCATCCCTCATTCATCCTAAACTTCCAGGTACAGAACTGAATAACCCCTCGCAGAGAATTCTTTAGTCAGTCACTTGGCAAAAACAAACTTAACTTAAACTGTAACTTTCTATTCCCGCCCACGTATTAGGCTTAGGTCAGGTACACGGGGTAGGCGTAGCTAGAAACACCAGTTGAGTACGATTAGTCAAATGTATATGTGTATGTAATATATTGTATTTGTTTTAAACCTTCATATGGCTTAGAAACCATATCAATGTTTTTACAGTATTATTTTATACTTCTGCTTCTAATGTATGCACTTTACTTAACTATAAGTATTGCAATAATATCGATCCATTTCTCTTATACGAGAAAAGAGACTGATCAATAAATAACATTTTTTATTGCACACGCCCGTCTCTTCCTTTTCTCTACAATCTGATGAGACTAAGAATGCACGTACTGACTGAGTAAAATAAATTGCCTTTTGTTCACACGACTCTCGAGATACACTCTTGATTAGGGGAGAGCAAAGTTGTCATGTTCTATGGTTGTCAGAAACTATATCCCTTCTTGTCTAATCAGGGAAGTTAATTCCTTCCTGAACATTTAAGAAAGTTTCTAGTGAACTCTGAGCAAGCTGGCAAACCCAAACTTTAAGTCTAATATCGACAGTAGTAGACCTAGTTAACGTCTGGTCTAGGCCTATACTATTGAAGGTATTATTCCAATGCGCAGAGCCTATTGGGATAATAGGAACTACACTACATCGGCGTGGGGCGCCCCGTTGGCCTGTGAGATGGCGTCAGTAGCGGACCGATGTGCGAATGGGGCCAAAGGCAGCGCAACAATATTTTCTGAATAGAAGACACCACAAGGCGCTGAGATGCCAAGATCCGGATGGCACCGAGGTGGTGTCTAGCAAGTTGCCGCACTGGTGTGGCCATCCTACAATGCTGAAAGTCGGCGTGGGGCGCCCCGTTGGCCTGTGAGATGGCGTCAGTAGCGGACCGATGTGCGAATGGGGCCAAAGGCAGCGCAATAATATTTTCTGAATAGAAGACACCACTAGGCGCTGAGATGCCAAGATCCGGATGGCACCGACGTGGTGTCTAGCAAGTTGCCGCACTGGTGTGGCCATCCTACAATGCTGAAAGTCGGCGTGGGGCGCCCCATTAGCCTGTGAGATGGCGTCAGTAGCGGACCGATGTACGAATGGGGCCAAAGGCAGCGCAACAATATTTTCTGAATAGAAGACACCACAAGGCGCTGAGATGCCAAGATCTGGATGGCACCGAGGTGGTGTCTAGCAAGTTGCCGTACTGGTGTGGCCATCCTACAATGCTGAAAGTAGGCGTGGGGCGCCCCGTTGGCCTGTGAGGTGGCGTCAGTAGCGGACCGATGTGCGAATGGGGCCAAAGGCAGCGCAACAATATTTTCTGAATAGAAGACACCACAAGGCGCTGAGATTCGGTTACCACCGAGGTGGTGTCTAGCAAGTTGCCGCACTGGTGTGGCCATCCTACAATACTGCTCCGAATAACGCCGTGGGGTGCCCGAAGGGGGGGGGGGAGGCGGCGTGAACGGGCCTTCCTAGGTGGAGGCTCGTCTGCTGTAGTGGGGCGCCCCTTTACCGTTTCAGTTGCCATTTAGCTGAGTTTCGGCCGCTCTTGATGCTACAGCGACAGGCGGCTGCAACAGGACTCTCAAAATGGCGGCCTGTTCTTTGGATTTGGGCCTGGTCCACTAAAATGGCCCTGGGACACCTTAGAACTCGGACGCTCGAATTTTTTTTCCTTTCCTCTACACGCAAAAAAAGGTAAATGCCCGGTACGTTACACGCTTCATCTGCCACGATGTACTCTCCAGAGGAACCGAAAAAAAATATAGTTATGGTAACTATACCATGCATCAACATATGGAGAGGTGGCACCGATTAATTATATTGCTGCATAAAAGAGAGATTTGGAGGAGAACCCCCGACCTGCCAGTACATTCATCAAAGAAGTGGCACTGACAGCATCAGAGGCAAGGGAAACGGTCCCAAATATTTAGAAGAACTTTGGAAAGATTAAAATGACATGTTTAGATTGTGGCAAATTAATTTCATGTGGACAGATGAGTGTTACTCTAATAAATACAGCATATGAACATCATCATAGTCGATGGTTGGTAGAGACATTTTGACTATATCGTGGACCTGCCCGTCCTCGCCCAAAATGGCGCCGGAATAAATGGGACTCGTAACTCCTTGTTGTGTACTGGTTGCACAACCTTGATATCACGAGATACGTATGCAGTTTTGAAGCACATGGCGGGCGGGGACGAGAATAGATTGAATATTTCGACATCCCTATTGATATTAAGTTCTGATGTGTTATTGATTACTGTACTATTGAAAGTTCGAATTAACGTCACCCATGGTACTTGCCCGCAAATGTATATCTAGATAATTTTATTGTAACTGGCTCTGTCGTATTTTAATTATAAAATGTACGTCCACCGATTCCGCAACTGTTAGACACCTTAGTTCTTGCAACCTAATGGCCCGCCCGGTACGTTCCTCTACAGTGTAAATGTCTACTCATCATATACGATTACAGTCTGCTCCGTGGCCGGCCCACGTGGTTATAGGCTCGTATTTGTATAATGACATTTTCACAATAAAGGTTTTTAAAAGAAAACATGGTAGTAGTATATACATTGGTAAAGTTTTTAATAATAGTCACTGTTTTAGAATCAGTAAAAGGCAAGTGAAATAAAGCAGACCAATTACATGAAGGGTAAAAGGTATAATACGCAGGAACGCAGTAAAGATAAATGGTCAAGGGCTGTTGTGTTTTCTACTCCTGCAACATAAAGTGATCGATAAGAATTTCATATTCAGGCGTATCGGCGACTAAGACAGCAGGTCGACCCTCTTTTGCTCAACGGCTCCGTCATGGGACGAAGAAACGCCCTTTTTCTCGAAAAAAGAATATATTTTACTTGCAGGACAGTTGTAAATTTTCCGGGAAAGTACATTAGCCTGGAACATTATAACATATATTTAAGAAAAAATAATGTTCGGAAGTAATAAAAAGCGTAATTTTTAGGTCATATGACCAAGCCTTTCATCATTAGAATAAGAAAAGTAAAATGAACCAATGAAAAGTTTTATTAACAAGTCACATGACCTGTTATGCTTACGTTACGCGCTGCGCGTCGTGCCCCGGATCACTTCCGGATGCGCTAACGCGGCGCGTCATATGACGCATTACGCGACAACGCAGGTCCAGAATATAGTCAAAATGTCTCCACCAACCAGCGGTCGGAACACAACCCCTTTCAGCAGGCTAAATAGTTCTGTTAAATGACAACAGAAGGGAAAGGCAACAAGAACCATCAGTCAAAGAGGGGAGGGCTAGTTCTTCTCTACCGGGTCACGTTGGGGCGCTACCGGAACTGATCGAATTGGTAGTCTACAGTGTTTCTGGATGTTTCAGACTGAAGCTGGCGTTAGCATGAGAGCACCACCATTTCCTAGCTCCGTCGTGGCCATTCCACGAGCAATAATGCTAGCCGCTCCCCACCAGAAGCCTGCGGGAGATGGGGGCCCCCAAGAGTTTTGTAGAATCTTCAAGGCTGAGGGGACGCTTTCGAGAATGGAGCCCAATCTCTAGCAGACAAGCGTCCGAGTTCCAAGGTGTCGCAGGGCAATTTTAGTGGACCACGCCCAAATCTGAAGAGCCGGCCGCCATTTTGAGAGTCCTGTGGCAGCCGCCTATCGCTGCACCGCAAGAGCGGGAGTAACTCAACTACATGGTGAGCGAGACACTGTAGTCGAAAGAGCGGGCGGTAAACAGCTGAATAGCGGAAGAGGCACAGTGTAGCAAAAGCGGGCAGAATGGCAACTGAAACGGTAAAGGGGCGCCCCACTACAGCGTGTCTTTAGGTGAAACGGATTGTGGGACAAGGTCAAGAATGGAAGAGTTACCAAAAGGCAAAAAGTTCCGCTTGATCCCGGGAGCCGGCCACTTATGTCGGGCGCGATCTCAGGCCACACCAGGAGAACACGACTTGGGGAGGGGGCCGGAGCCAAGCGCCCCCTCCGAGTCCGCGCCATCACACCGTCCCTCGGGGGCCTCCGTCAAGCGGTTCAGGGTGGCACCGCATCACATTGTTTTCAAACGCAGTCACGTCCTCAAACAGCCCCCACTTACATTAAGAATAGTGAAGATGAAGCAAGTGCAAATAGGCTTCAGACGGTGTTACAAGCACTACTCAAAACTTTGAACCATCAGAGTGCATGAGTTTCATGCTCGATCGATTGAGCTAGCCGGATCGGGCAACAAAAAGTATAAAATAGTTATGTAAATAGTTACTTAATAAAATGTTTTACCCTGTTACTTTGCTGGTGTGTTGTATATATTTGTAATATTTGCATAGAGTTTATCGTTATTTTGGGTGGGGTGGGTGGCGGAGCCGAGCTGTCTTGCAGCCATCATGGTGTGGAGCTCAGTTCATCTCACTAGTTTCGTATTTGTCATGAGGGGTTGTTCCTAATGTTTCTATTTTAGCGAGGTCAAAAAGAGATCCCATTAGTGGCCTACTGATTTTGCTCGATTCCTTTTGTTTTTTAACACGATTTTTCGCTATCTGCAAAGACTAAACAGAGTATTGCGACTCTGTGCTTGTTTGTAAATAGAGAATGAACCAAAGAGAACCAATTCTAAAACAGTAAATGCTTGGATAACAATCAATCAAATGGAGAGAGAAGCAGGCACGACGGATTACAACGGGGGCAAAGGCCTGCATTAACTACCCTTCACTATCTGCAAAGAGAGAGTACTCCTAATAGAAATGAGGGGGGGGGGCAGCATTCAAAGCAGATCAGTGTGCATAAACACGAAAATGTTTTTTCTTACCACGTACTTGACATTCGACAGCTTATGATATTTGCTATTAAAAACCCATTGAAATTCACTAAAAAAACCATAGGTTATAGACCATATATAGTTAGGAATTAGCATTTATGTCATCAGTGATGTCACTGACCATGTCATGAATGATGTAATATGTGACATCATCAGCAGTGGATTGCGGGTGCGCGATATATAGTTAGTGCAACTAACTATATATGGAATTTCAATGGTTTTGTGTGAGTAAAATAAGGTTTTTTAAATGCTAATTCCGAACTATATATGGTCTATAACCTATAACCTATGGTTTTTTCAGTGAATTTTCAAGGTTTTGTAAATGCTAATTCCTAACTATATATAGTCTATAACCTATGGTTTTTTCAGTGAATTTTCAAGGTTTTGTAAATGCTAATTCCTAACTATATATGGTCTATAGCCTATGGTTTTTTCAGTGAATATATATATATATATATATATATATATATATATATTTTTTTTTTTTTTTTTTAACAAATTACCCAAAGAACTATTCTTAGTACTTTACATTTGCAAATCACCTGTACATGTAAATATGTGTAAATACATGCAAGTAAAAAACGTCATTTGTTTTGTTTAAAAAATAAAAATGTAAATATTAAACTACCAGGACCACAATGCCTCATAATCAGGCGATTGTGAATACCTGGTATAAAAAGATGAAACTGAAAAGGGACCAATGTTTGGAACCGTGATCAAGCAGCGGATGCTGTGAAACGCGTTGGTTAAAGCTGAATAATTAAACCTGCATAACAATACTTCTGGTGGAGTGCGAGTATTTCTTTTGGTGGTAAAAAAAAAAAAAAAAAAAAAAAAAAAAAAATATATATATATATATATATATATATTTATTACCTACTGGCGATAGCCAGTAGGTATATATAGTTAGGATTGATTTCCATAGGGAAATCGCAACATTCTATTGGGAATAACGTTGGCGCCGGTTGAGGAATCTGCCTGAATTTTTCAGCAACTTTGCCTCGCGGCGCTCCGGTCCTTCCCTGAAAGTTTGGTGGGGATCCGTCAAGCGGGGGGCGAGATAAAATGGGGGTCCCAAAACGTGTTTTCCCTATGTTAATTTCCATAGGGCGGTCTGTCGCACTTTTAGCTCGAACGGCTGAATGGATTTTCACCAAACTTGGCAAAATTGTAGGGACTGGTAGCCTGATGTGCCTTTGCTATGTCTCAAGATATGTGCTCCAGTGGATTTTGAGTAATTTAGGTTAAAAAAAATTATATATCTATAGCAGCTTACCGGTGAGCTTACCGGTACACTTACCTCTAGAGCGCGAGCTGCATTCTGATTGGCTGCCAATGTCTGTCAACACTCCAAAACAGAAACTGTTGGCAGCCATCTTGTGCCTCGGTAGACTGAGGCACAGGAAAGCAGAAAAACAAACGTGTAGAACTCAAAAAAGGGGCAGGGTAGAAGCACCCCGACCCCCTAGACCTGCTCAGGGGGTCCCACAAGGACCACCAAGGGGTACGCGCACGGTACGCGTACCCCGACATTTACAATTTTTTTTTTTTTTTTTTTGCCTTTGGGGTCTTCGTGGGACCCCCTGAGCAGGCCTAGGGGGTCGGGTGATTCTACTCTGGCCCCTTTGCGAGTTTCACACCTTTGTTTCACTGCTTTCTTGTGCCTTGGTTCTAACAAGGCACAAGATAGCTGCCAACACTTCCTGGTTTTGAGGGTTGACAGACAGTGGCAGCCAATCAGCATGCCTTCCAGAGAAAGCTGCATGGTCATTGGCTGTCAACACTTCTAACCAGGAGGTGTTGGCATCTATCTTGTGCTAGTGTTGACAGACAGTGACAGCCAATCAGCATGCCTTCCCGAGAAAGCTGCATGCTCATTGGCTGTCAACACTTCTAACCAGGAAGTGTTGGCATCCATCTTGGGTCTTAATAGACTGAGGCACAAAAAAGCAGAAAAACAAACGTGTAGAACACAAAAAGGGGGCAGGGTAGAAACACCCTGACCCCTTAGGGTGCTCAGGTGGTCCCACTAGGATATTAATATATTTAAACGTTATCCGCTAATAGAATTAGCATTTAAAAAACCTTTGAAATTCACTGAAAAAACCATAGGTTTCAGGCCATATATAGTTAGGAATTAGCATTTAAAAAACCTTTGAAATTCACTGAAAAGCCATAGGTTTCAGGCCTTATATAGTTAGGAATAAGCATTTAAAAACCTTGCAAATTCACTGAAAAAACCATAGGTTTCAGGCCTTACATAGTTAGGAATTAGCATTTAAAAAACCTTTGAAATTCACTGAGAAAACCATAGGTTTGACACCAGTTATAGTTAGCTGAACATTTTACTCATACACACACACACCCCACACACATACCCCCACATACACACACCCCACACCCACCCCTCCCCCACACAACCACCCACACATACCTCACACACCCACACCTCCACCCACACCCAAACACCCCACACACCCACACACACACCTTACACACCCACACCCCCACCTACACCCACACACCCCACACACCCCTACCCACACACACCTCACTCCCCCCACACACACACACATACACCTCACAGACACACCCCACACATCCCCCCACACACCTCACCCCTCCCCCACACACACACACCTCTGACACACACCTCACACACACACACCACACACACCTCACACACACACACACACACACACACACACCCACACATACACGTGTTACCATCCTTGTGGGGACTATGTGTGAATACCAGCCTTGTGGGGACTAACCTTTCCCAATGTTTTTAAAACACACAACTAACAGAAAAATGTTAAGAAAAAATTCATTATACAGGATCCTGCTTCAAATTTGCAAATATATTGTTATTTAAACGTGCGCACAGCACCATCCTTGTGGGGACTTAAACATGTGCTACCATCCTTGTGGGGACCTAGTCCGTAACACTATTTGTGATTGAATACAATTGAAGGCACATGGCTAAATGTTTATTTTAGCGACAATATACACAAACAACATTATAATATATTTGTATATGAATTGCTGCATATATAATAGGGTATACATCAAAGGCAGATTATGTTCATGGGCCAGAAAATATTATATCATGCTAATGAAAGACACGTAAAGCTGCATTTAACCTATTTATTAGTGCTTAAAATCTTAGGAGATAAGGGAACTAACACATAAAGAAATTAACATATGGAACAAAGGAATATGGTCAAGTGGAATCCAGAGCTTGAGTAGCTGCTCACATTTTTACCAAAATAGATGTTTAAGTCCCCACAGAGATACTGAAATAGTGAAATAGTGTGTACATTCAAAGCTTGCATCCCATTATAAAGGGTGTGAAGCTAATGATGTTCAAGTCCACACAGAGGTTGTGTGTAATTATAGAAATGCTCAAGTCCCCACAGAGATAGTGTGTTATCATAGAGATGTTCAAGTCCTCACAGAGATGGTGTGTTATTATAGTGATGTTCAAGTCCCCACAAAGATAGTGTTTTATTACATTGTAGTTCAAGTCCCCACAAAGATAGCGTGTTATTATAGCGATGTTTAAGTCCCCACAGAGATAGTGCATGAAGGTGATTGTGTTTAAGTCCTCATTAAAATAGGGCCCGATTCACAAAGGTAAATGTAGACAAAAAGTCTAGCTTTACTACTTTTCAGTATTCACAAAGGTAAATTTCGACCAAAAGTCTACTTTTCAAAATTCACAAAACCCCATAAAGAGAATGTGAAGCTGATGTTCAAGTTGTAGCAAACAAAAGGAGATGATGGACGGAGTGGTGAAACCTTTCAGTCACTCAGCCCCAGTCACAGATCTGGGTTGAATGCATCATCGTTCTTTAGCTAACTTCGCCACCCCAGTTCAGCCCCAGCTATATGCAAATCAGTCTTGGCCCTGTGCCTCATGGTAACAGTCCAGCCCGAACTGCCAAGCCAGGTCTTCCCTAGACTGAAAACATGCATCCTGGGACCGGTTCTGGGATAACACCCCCTCATCAGCCAGGCTAGCTTGAATCCAGAGGCAAAATGAGCAAGGGACCCACGTCTGGGTCCCAACTTAGGGCGAACAAAAGAAACACAAGGAGATGATGGACTGAGTGCTGAAACTTTTCAGTCACTCACCCCCAGTCACAGAT
Source organism: Lissotriton helveticus (assembly GCF_964261635.1). Classification (NCBI taxonomy): domain Eukaryota; kingdom Metazoa; phylum Chordata; class Amphibia; order Caudata; family Salamandridae; genus Lissotriton; species Lissotriton helveticus. Next base: position 643,924,290 of record NC_136068.1, read on the forward strand.
CTGGGTTGAATCCATCATCGGTCTTTAGCTCACTTTACCACGCCAGTTGAGACCCAGCTGTATGCAAATCAGTCTTGACCCAATGCCTCATGGCACCCCCTGGTGCTTTAAGTCGAAACAGAGCTTGTGTTTAGTTACTTGAATGCTCAAGTCCCCACAGAGATAGTATGTTTTTATAGGGATGTTCACGTCCCCACAAAGACAGTGTTTCATTATAGTTTTTTTTAAGCCCATACAAATACAGTGTTATTATAGTGATGTTTAAGTCCCCACAGAAATAGTGCACAAAGATGATTGTCTTTAAGTCCTCATTAAAATAGGGCCCGATTCACAATGGGAAAGCGTAGACAAAAAATCTAACTTTTGTACTTTTCAGTTTCAACAATGTAAACTTAGACCAAAAGTCTAACTTTACTACTTTTCTGTATTCACAAAGCCCCATACAGAGAATGCAAAGCTGGTGATGCTCAAGCCAAAACAGAGCCTGTGTGTAATTAAATGAATGTTAAAGTCCCCACAGAGATGGTGTATGACTATAGTATTACCACGGTCACCAAATATAATGTGTGTGATTATAGACATGCCCAGGTCCCCTTAGAGATTGTGTGTGATTATAGACATGCCCGGGTCCCCACAGAGATAGCGTGTGATTATAGACATACCCAGGTCCCCACAGAGATAGTGTGTGTTTATAGACATGCCCAGGTCCCCACAGAGATAGTGTGTGATTATAGACCTGCCCAGGCCCCCTTAGAGATAGTGTGTGATTATAGACCTGCCCAGGTCCCCACAGAGATAGTGTGTGATTATAGACATGCCCAGGTCCCCACAGAGATAGTGTGTGATTATAGACCTGCCCAGGTCCCCACAGAGATAGTGTGTGATTATAGACATGCCCAGGTCCCCACAGAGATAGTGTGTGATTATAGACCTGCCCAGGTCCCCACAGAGATTGTGTGTGATTATAGACATGCCCAGGTCCCCACAGAGATAGTGTGTGATTATAGAAATGCCCAGGTCCACACAGAGATAGTGTGTGATTATAGAGATGTCTTGGTCCTCACTGAGATGGTATGTGACTATAGTATTACCACAGTTGCCAAAGAGAATGTGTGTGATTACAGACATGCCCAGGTCCCCAGAGAGATAGAGTATGATTAAAGACATGCCCAGGTCCTCGCAGAGATAGTGTGTGATTCTAGACATGCCCAGGTCCCCACAGAGATGGTGTGTGATTATAGACCTGCCCAGGTCCCCTTAGAGATAGTGTGTGATTATAGAAATGCCCAGGTCCACACACAGATAGTGTGTGATTATAGAGATGTCTTGGTCCTCACTGAGATGGTATGTGACTATAGTATTACCACAGTTGCCAAAGAGAATGTGTGTGATTACAGACATGCCCAGGTCCCCAGAGAGATAGAGTATGATTAAAGACATGCCCAGGTCCTCGCAGAGATAGTGTGTGATTCTAGACATGCCCAGGTCCCCACAGAGATGGTGTGTGATTATAGAGATGTCTTGGTCCCCACAGAGATGGTGTGTGACTATAGTATTACCACCGTTGCCAAGGAGAATGTGTGTGATTACAGACATGCCCAGGTCCCCACAGAAATAGCGTGTGATTAATGGGATGCACAGGGATAGCACACAGAGATAGTGCATGATTGTAGTCATGTACAGGTCCTCACAAATATATTTTGTGATTACAGTGACGTTTAAGTCCCCACTATGATAATGTGTGATTACCGTCATATTCAAGTCTCCACAGTGATGTGTGTAATGATAGGTATGTTGAAGAAACCATACAGATCGTAATATTACAGATCATGTTAGTCTGGTTACTTATTAAACTGATGAATCCACTTGAGGGATATGTGTTTGACCTATCTCTCCCATGTTTGAATCCTGATGCTACCACTCAGTCTTTATTCCTTCCAAGGTACAATAAGTACAATTTACTTGCATATAAAAAAATATGGTATTCAGCAACAAGATACCCTCAGGTGTGAATGTGCACTTTATAGATGCACATAAGATGATATGATGTGATAATTGTTGGACTCAAGCCACCACTGGATATAGACTGGAATTATCCCATATCTATGAATCCCACTTCAAATGCAGCATGTACTGGTTTAAACTGTGTTCATCCAGGAAGATTTACACTTCCTTAAAAATCCAAATATCTGAGTTCTCATTTTCTTTTCCAGCCCCTATCTTAACTCTAGTCTCCATTAAGACGATACAACTGTATTTCTGATTGCAATAAACTCCCCATACTGATTCACTCTGACACTTTAGGATTATTACAATAAAGAAATAGATTTAAGAACTGGTACATCTTCATAATTTTTGTCTCTATAATTCAAGAATGAAATGGTCCTCTCCTCACAAAGCTCTTCTTTCTCTCAAAGTATTCCTTCTACCTGCTCTTGGGACTCTTTCTAGCTAACCAGGCTCACACTCTATAAATACCTCTGTATCTGTGTGTGTACATATATATATATGTTTTGTGCAAGAGTAGAAAAAATCAAGTTGGCAGTGGTACATCACACCTTTTATGGGAAGACACATTCTCAAAATGTGCTCAGATGAAACATGGGAAACTTTTACAAAGTTGAAAGTTCTATTTGTTCAGCCGTTCATATTTGGAGTGTAAAATAGAAATTCTTAAAGAAGGTTTAAACATTCTCTAAAGTGCCAATGTCAGCTACAAGAGACTATCTCAGCATTGATGGTCTTGTTATTTGAAGGGCAAATCATATACAAGAGTGTTACAAATTGTATCACTGAACTGAGCTGGTGTGCTCATAATGTAAGAGTCACTTTGGCTGACTTACAGCTCTCTTTTTCATGGGAATAAAAACCTCAATGTGCCTAAATATAGGAATCTTTCACAATGTTAACAAAAATTATTTTGGGGAGTGAGCCCAAATGTTGTACTTTGGTTTGTGTGGGGTCTACAACTAGGCTTCCTAAAAGGAGCCAGTGAATCCTTTGTTCAGAAATAGAGAAGGCCAATTTGATAGTCATGCAATAACTGTTTTTATGAAAAAAGAAACCTTAAAATGTGCCCATGTTAAAGATAGGAGTCCTTTACAAAGTTGAAAAACGTGTTTTTGGCAGTGGGCATTTTATACATACAGTCTTAAACACCAAGGGCCTCATTTATGAAAAGTGTTGCATCGTCTCTACGGTTGTCTCTTCCCTTATCCTCACTCTCTCTCCTCCCCTACCCCCCACTACTTTCTCTCTCCTTTCTCTCCTCCCTTAATGTATTGCTGATTGTTTGATTTAATGTTCACTTGTTGATCTTTTTCTGGTATACTGTTGAACCACTTTGTTGCACTCCCTTTCGTCTCGCCTATAGTCTCCTCCTGCATCCTCCCTCTATTTATGTCTCTCCTTCCCTCCTCTCTCAATGTATTGAGATTGAACTATTTTGTCTGATTCCCGATGGAGCTATTTGGTTTAGCTATAGGGAAGATGGGTTCGTGGATTGCCTCCTTGGTCGTCACCTACCCAGTCGGTCTTTAGACAGACTTCCTTTCGTCTCTACGGTTGCCTCTTCCCTTATCCTCACTTTCCCTCCTCCCCTACCCCCCACTACTTTCTCTCCTCCCCTAATGTATTGCTGATTGTTTGATATAATGTTTATTTGTTTGATCCTTTTCTGGTGTATTGTTGAACCACATTGTTGCACTTCCTTTCTTCTCTCCTGTCGTCTCCTACCGCATCCTCCCTCTATTTATGTCTCTCCTTCGCTCCTCTCTCAAGGTATTGAGACTGAACTATTTTGTCTGATTCCCGATGGAGCTACTTGGTTTAGCTATAGGGGAGATGGGCCATGGATTGCCTCCTTGGTCGTCACCTACCCAGTGGGTCTTTAGACAGACTTCTTTTCGTCTCTCCTTATTGTCGCTTCCCTAGCTCCTATCCCCTCTCCCCTGAATCTCTCCCCTTGCCTGCTACTCCGCCTACCCCCCTGTCCTTTGTGCCCTTTGACTAAGCACTCCTTCTCCCATTGTTGGGGAAAGATCCAATATTTATACTCTGGAGTCTCAGCGAACCCGCTGAGTGAGTCCACTGCGCCAAGGGAGCCACTCACAGCTGAGGTATGGTATGGCACCCCTTGCCAAAGCACTCCCTCTCCCCTTTTTGGGGAAGTATCCAGTATGTAGGCCTTGGAGCCTCAGAGACCCCTCTGAGAGAGTCCACATGCGTAAAGGGAGCCTCTCGCAACAGAGATAGGGAAGTGATACCACTTTCCCTGGGATCACAGCTTACTGGACTTTGGACGTTGCCTTGACTCGTCTACCGGTTTGTGTCCCCATCACCCTTCCCCTCCTCTTCCCATGCTGTGTCTCTCACTCTCCCCTCCTCGTTCCCGCCTTCATTATCTGTCTACTTCCCCTGCTCCAACCCCCTTCCCCTGAATCTCTCACCTTGCCTGCTTTTCCCCTACGTATTTGTGCTTATTGTTTATCTCAACCTTACAAGTAACTATGTTGCCATGCTCTAAGAACTATGTAACCTTTGTAACAATGTAACCTGTAACTATGATCTGATGCTCAAGTAAAGCGCTTTGATACCTCCGGGTCTAGCCAGCGCTATATAAAACTTTTTTTTAAATAAATAAATAAATAAGTTATTTAAATATTTAATTTATAAATCATAATTTTTACATTGAATATTTAAATATTTAAATTAGAAAATAGTTTTATTTAGACTATGCAAGAAATTGGTAATATATATCAGCAAGTGTATTTTATATTTATTATTTTTATATGTTTCATATATTTTAATTTTATTATTGTTGTATTCTTATTTTAATGTATCTACTTGGTGTTTCTGTTTTTTTCAGTAGTAGCGAGATAAGTGAATTCTACGTATGTTTATTTAAATATTTCATTTAACTTCCATTTATTTTGTATATTTTTAATAAGTTGTGCATTTTATTTAAATGTATACAATATATATTTTCTAGTTTAACTATGGTTAATCATTTTATGTTTTTAGGTGTTTAAATATTTTTGGGGAAATTACTGTATTGGAATGGTATATGTAACCTTTCTGAAGTCCAACACTTTCCCTACTGTTGCTTAAATTGGAGTGAGAACAGTAAATCAAGTCCATCTAATTCCTATGCTTTCCTTATTATTGCTATTGTGGGGATAGGTACTATAACCCTTACAAAGTCCCACACTTTCCCTACTTTCGCTTAGGATGGAGTAAGAATAGTAAATATAGCCCCTTTGAAGTCTAATACGTTTTCTTCTGTTTTGTATATATTGGGGTGGGAATAGCAAATCTTATCCCTCTGAAGTCCAACACTTTCTCAGCTGTTGCTTACATTACAGTGGGAATTGTAAATTGAACCTCTCCGAAATTCAGCACTTTCCTTGCTTTTGCTTAGGGTGGAATGAGAATAGTAAATTTGACCCCCTCAGAGGTTCAACACCTTCCCTACTGTTTAGACTGGAGTGGAAATGGCCATTTGAACCCCTCTGAAGTACAATACTTTCCCTACTGTTACTTAGATTGGAGTGGAAGTAGCAAACACTGACCTTTTAGTGGACTTGCTCCCTTCACAGCGAAGCTCCGACTGGTAGCTACTGCTGCCCCGGTTGCTGCTGCTGACCCTTGGTCGAGTCCCACCTCCACCTGCAGACCCCTGCCTGCGCCTCATATCTGGTGGTCTAGGGGCAGAGCATCACCATTCTGCTGCTGGGCTGTCCCTCTGCCTCTCTTTCTGATTTCTGCCTTTATTCAGCTTTTAACTTTTTTACCTTTTTCTTTCCTTTGTTTGCCGCCCTTACTCCTGTTGCTGTGATCCCATGGCCCGCTCCCTCCAGTGACCCTACCCACTCCTGAATTTCCTGCCTCCCAGCTATCCAGCCCCCCAGCACAACCTAATGGCAGCCGCTATGTGGTTGCACGGCTGGCATGCCAAAGGCAGGCCTGTCTGCACCCGCCCATGCTTGGACCATGCCCAGCACCAGGGACCCTGGTTCTCGTATCTTCCACCGCTAAAACGCCAGCACCCTCCTCGCCCACAACTCAGGACGCCATACCGCCTGCCATTTCGCATCACCGAAGAAGACCCAAGGACCCTTCCCCTGCCAGAACTGCAGCCACATCCTCACCCACGCCAGGATGTCAGATCCTCCGCCTCCAAACCGACAAACAGCACACTAGACCGACTCAACTGCATCCTCTTCAATGTGCGATTCCTCCACAAAGACGCTAAAGAAATCTGGGACCTCCTCGACGCTGCCTCTCCCGATATCACCTTCTTCTCGGACACCTTGATCAACCCCTGATTCGGACCGGAAATCGCCATCACCATCCCCGATGGCTACAAAATCACCCGCAAGGACTACACCGACCTACCAGAAGGAGGCATCGCCATCAATAACGAGAAAACCCTCCGGCTGACCATGCACTCAAACGACCCAATAAGAATCATCTTGAACCTGGAGCTGGGCCCAGCCTGAGTGAGTCATGACCCTCAGAGTGGTTCTCCTCCAGTCCTGGATCCTTAGAAATGGTGCTGAAAATCTAAAACATGGGACTTAAAAAATTCCCTCCCAAAAGTGCCCTGAGGACTGAGAGAAGACCAACGTGCATTTCTCACTGATCCGCCCAAGGCGCATTTCCGGTCAGCCTGACTTTGAGATAGCTTCCTTACATTCTTCTGCATTGCTGAAAAACCTGTTCAGTGGTCCCTCTCTGGAACCTCCTGGAGCCCTCATCTGACCCAGCTCCAGCCTCGTCTGCTGTAGATTTTCGACTTCCAAAAAAGAAACAAAGACCCAGATTTGCCAAAGAATTGCTTTCCCTTCCATCATGCAGGGTGACTCAAGGGCAATGAAAGGGCAATGCATTCCTTGAGTCAGATTTATCAAGACATGCAAGGTCACCTTGCGTGGCCATGTGTGGCTTGGTAAATCTGGAGTAATGCAAAGCTGTGCAAGTCACTGCCTTGCATTAGTCAGTGCCAGAAAGGTGTTTCATAGGTGGAGTTTGGGTGTTCCCATGCATCCACCCATATATTCTGGCACATTCCCAGATTTACCACGACAAGTAAACCTGGGGATGTATTAACATTGCATGCCTTCCTGATAGAGGCGTAACAAGGAAAAATATCTTTATTTCTCGTTCAGAATACAGCACACTTAGAAAGAGGAAAATGCATCTATTGATTGCCTCTGTGCGGGAAGGTGACCCTTCCTCAATAAAAACAATCTTTCATTCAACACAGGCACCCTTTCACTACGACACAAAGGTGCCTGCGTTGTCGCTAGGTAGCACATAAAATATTCCCGGTTTTCTGTTTGTTTTTTTTTTACATTTCTGTCTGTATTTATCCATATTTATTTTTTGCTAATTTTATCTGTATTTATCCATATTTATTTTGGGTTATGTGGAAATATGAAGCTGAAATTAGTATATTTCCACATGTATTTAACCGGTAAATATGCACACACGCTTGAATGTCTACGAGGTTTCAGCGCTGTAAACACCTGCAGAAGATAAATTAATGCACTTTTAAGAAAATATGCACTTTTCAGTATCAACCTTGTGCATATTTACTGCTGTTAAAGCCTCTTTACTAAAAACCCTTTCTTTTTTAGCTCCCTTACCTATCAATCTACACAGCTATGCGCCTGGCAGTCATTGCAGACAGTGTTTAGAATTACTCAAAAAGTAACACAATGTCTGTTTTTATCCACATTTAAAAATAAATACAGACAAGAAAATAAATGTTTTCAGTCTGTATTTATCTGTTAAAATCAGTAAAAACTGAAAATAGGTAGCCTTACACATAATGCACCAGCACAGTGCGAAAGCAGCAATGCGCAAAGTATTTATAAATATGGCCCATTCCTGCCCTCTCCATTTGATGCAGTTGTCTTGCTGCTTTACGCCACGCCAAATCTTGGTAAATTTAACCCTAAGTCTGAAAGTAGGAATCTTCACCGTGACTTCGTCCAACGGCTCAACGAAAACAACGCCTCCTCTTTGGACACCCTTGGCTGCCTTGCCCAGCTGAGGTTTAACTCAAAAATTCTTCTAAATCCGAAGGTAAATGGAGACGCAGCCCACTCGCAGCCCACTCAACTTCTTGTATCCAAAGTGTGGTCCACAACTAGATGCCCACAGTTGGTGCTTTGAACATTTAGGCACTCTTTTTCACTTTAAAATTTACAAATTCATAACTCTCATTCTACTGATAAAACAAATATAAACTTAAGATAATATTCATCCCATTTCAGAAATGTCTATATTCCCATTACCTGGTGGACCATTTTTTATGTGTTTTTAACATGATTCTTGAACAGCCAACCTGTCAATGATCTTTCTCCTTATGCATCAAACCATTTGGAGATACTTTGACAGACTGTATACAATGGCTTCACTATTGTCTTATCTCAATAGCCTTAATGCCTCTGCTTGTTGTGTTTCCCCCATGGAATGGCAAATCCATACTATCCCCTTCCTCCTGGGATTTTTTATATGCTGCACAAAAGAATAGAAGATGAGCCATTCTTTCATCTGGCAAATTACATGCCGGCATAGCGCTGGACAGGTGGTACATGTTCTACCATTTAAAAAAAAAACACAGTTAACCCCTTCGACGCGCGTGACAAGGTCAGCTCGTCATGGGCGTTACCTGCGCTGCGCGTGTGACGAGCTGACCTTGTCACGTAACGAGGGTTTTTGCGAATCGCAGCGCGCAGCGGGAAAACCGCTAGCGCGCATGCGGTTAAAGAGATCCAAGTCTGAATTTTACACATAACTAACTAGCCAGTAGGAGAGTAATAAAATCAAAATAGTGTTAATGAAAACCAGTACATTTAAAATCCAGAAAGGCTACAGTTAGGAACTTCTGAGTCAGGAATTAGTCATTTGTTTCTTTGGCACAGTATTCCAATGTATTTTTGGATAGTGTTCTTTAGATAGTGGTTGGAAGTTCATCCTGTCTTTGTATTTCACTTCAAAGTCAAGTAATGTTAGCATTGACCACACACTTCTAAAGCACAGGATTTTAGATTGCCTATCATAATAAGAAATACCAAGTGTTACACCACTTTACCACCTTTTGATTTGAAATCTAGCCACATAGAGAACATGATCACCTGTTTAAAAACAGACCTACAGAACTTCCCCGTGACCCTATTCTATTAACTCTGCAACTTAGGTTATCTATAGCCTTTTATTTTGTGATAAACACTCCCATCATTGATAATAAAACCCAACTTAGATCCAAAAGTCCCCAGTAATTATCGGCTCATACCATGTTATTCCAAACTGAGCTAGATCATTGAGAACCCAGTAGGATCACCATTGAAAGTCTACTGCAACCAATACCAGTTATAAAATAATACCTCTCACTGTGGATTCCACCCAACGATTGGACAGTATTACTGACTATTAGTGAATTTTCAGAATGATAACAGACAGAGGGTCATATGTACAAGCCCCTATCGCCACCACAATATCACTTTTTCTGACGTTGTGGTGGCGTTAGGGGCTTAGCCTTATTTACCAGGCAGCATTAAGCCACTTAATGTGGCTTAAAGCTGCCTGGTAAATAAGGCCTCCTTTCATGCTATTTTTAGCGTGAAAGGGTTGGGCAGTGGGTGTTGGGGGGCGTTCCACCACAACACCCATTGATTTTGACGCTGCCCCCTATGTACAAGGGCAGCATACATAGGCGGCAGTGCCAAAATGAATACTAGGAAAGACCTGGTCTTTGGCAAAACAAGGAGAAGAAATGCATTATTTCTCTTCATTTTTGCATTTTCCATGTGTGCTGCCTTGTGCAGCACACATGGACAAAGCAAACAGCCATGGATTCTTATCTACAGGAAGGTCCCCCTTCTTGTACATAAACAATCTGTAAAATAATGTAATTGTGTGACTTTTATGTGTACTACATGAAGCAGCGCACATAAAAGTGACAAAATGGCATTTTAGGATTGTTTATGTGCAGGAAGGGACACCTTCCTACACATTCTGTCTGGCACAGAAGGCACTGTTAAAAGCAAATGGGGCACATTGATGAGAGGCTTGCATTGTGTTTGCACCACGCAACATGGTACATGCATGACACAAACTTCTAAGTCATGGCCCTAAGTGGTTCCAAAAACCTGGAGTAATGCAAATTGCGAATTGCTGCATTGCGTTACTCTGCTCTGGGAAGGCGTTGCATGGATGTTCCCATGCAACTCCCATGGTTTTTGATGCATCACCAGATTTACCAAAACTGCTAAACCTGGGAATGCACCAAAACATTATGCCTTTCCTGGGGCGGCACGACAAGGAGAAATATCTCTGTTAAATAGGGGACGGGGGAGGAAAGCACAGCTGGGAGGCGGGAGCTGGAAAACTGGCAGGGGCCGCAGGAGCAGCAGCGGCAGGCGGGAAAACTGGGCATGCAACCGGTATTAAAACAACCAGCGAGCAGGGAGAGAGGCACAAAAAGTTGAAGACACAAACACAGGGGCCACAACCTGGTCTTAAAAAATTGAATGAACATTTTTCATTTTTCTTCTTCAAATGGACCTGTTTTCCTTCAAGAAAGATGGGCTGCATTTACAAACAAAAATATTACATTATATAAAAGCAATCACGGACATGGTAGTCTGCTGAATCCAGCATGGCCATCCATCCTTATCATTTTTGCGAATCCTAATAGGTCGCAAATTGCGACCTACATCATTAATATTCATGAGGTAGGTTGATTTGCGACCCACTGGGAATTGCAAAATGCGTTAAACACACATTGGTACATAGGTGTTTGTGATTTCCAAATAGCAAATCATAAAAATTCGCTATTTGGTAATTGCAAAACCACACACTACATACATCTGGCCCTAAATTTGGGAATAATAAGGGGTAGATTTACAAAAGTGTCACCCAATGCAGCTGCCCAAAATGCTGTACCGCGTTGCATGACAGGGAGGTAGCAGGAGAGAGCCATGTCTACAGATATATGGCACTCTCTTTCCCTCTTTCTACCACCTGCGCAGAACTTTGCTGCTGTGTGCCACGCACACACCTTTGTGCCATAGTGAAAGGGTTTGTGCAGGAGTCTAGCATAGGGTTTGTACTGGGAAGGTGCCCTTCCAGTACAAAATACTATTCTTACACAAGTTTTAAAACTTTTCCTACTTTGTATATGTGCAGTACAGTGCAGCACAGCACACAAGCACTGTTGGAAAAGAAAAGAGAAATGAAACCATTTCTCCTTTTAACACCTGCTTTCATATGGCATTTATTTTTCCACACAGCCCTGTCTCACGTTTTGATAAATAGAGTTTTGCATCAAAAAGCGTAGGGGTGGCTGCATGTGAACGACCATTGACACTAAGTAATGCAAAGCAGTGCTTTGCGCTACTTTGCGTTACTTTTAGTCAATACCTAGTGGAAAACAATTTTTGGTCTGGAAAGTAAATAATGAAGAAAACATTTTGTATGGGGTTGCGTCACTTTTGTGATGCAAACCCAATGCACAATGTTAGTAAATTTGCCCCTAAGTGTTGTACCCAAAGTTTTGCTCAGAAGCCACAGCCCGCACTATCTAGGTCGGGGTGTTGGAATACTAAGGCTGCATAGTCTTGATTCCACCACGTCCCACACTCCCTGCCGTTTTAATCTTACTCTTACAGATTCTTTTTGATCCCTGATTCCTCCTTTTGACACCGGTTTTCCATCTTTCTCTTCCATTTTCTTCCCCCTTTTGTTTTTTTCTCTGTCTTGCCCTGGGTCAAAGTATGTTGAGGAAAAATAAGTGCACCTACACTGTTACAAGCAAAAACGGGAAACATGTTCCAGCAAATAAAGGGTCAATAACATCTTAAAATAGAACAAATCCTCAGCAGATTGATAATTTTCAGAAACTAAGCCGGTGTCACTTACATATAAAAAAAAACGTAAATGCTAACTTTGTAATGATTTTGAAATGTTCAAGGAGAATCTAAACAAAACAAAGCTAATTATTTTAATTTACTTCCTTCGTTTGTGCAGACAAATTGGTCTGATAAGAAAATATACAGAGTGCTCAGCTCCCATTGAATTACGAGCAGGTGTCTGTAAAATGAAAAATCATATTTTCATGTGTCTCTTGTTCATTCTGGTTGCTGTGGAATTTACAGGCCCGTCACACCTGCAGCTGCTGCTGGCGCTCTTCCTTTACCGAGGTGTGTATTCTGATGCAGCTCGCCCATCCTCCCGTCTGGGACAGTCACTGACTGAGGGTGTTAGCAGCACCGCTCGTCAAGGCGCCCTTTGTTATGCAGGAATGGGCATTTGCACATCTTTCACTGGCTGAAGGAAGTTCTTCACTCCCTTTACTCCCCCTTGCTTGAGAACAGTAGGCCGAATTTACCTGGCAGTTTAAACGGAGCTGGAGTTCACAGCTAAGAACAGAAATAGTTTATATTTACCGCGATATACGGTCAATGCCATATATGTAATTTATGTTAAGGAATACTTACGCCGCAAAAATGTCTGTTATTTTTCGTAGACAATCCAATCATTATTTTGTCTGTGGCTTATGAAATTCAATCAAATTCATTATTTAAGTATTCATTGTTGCATTTCCCAGGAACGCTTCCTTCGCTAAAATGTTTAATGTGCTTTTATGTGATTTTTCTGCAATGTTTTGTGCTGCCTCTTTTTTAAAATGGTGAGCTAAAATAAAAAAAATAGTTTACTTAGTTTGTGTTGCTTGCCTGCTTCTCCAGTTCAAATTGTGCAAATATGAACAAATCCTTAAAGGCCTTTTTGAGTATTGGTCAGTAACAGAAATTCTACTAATTTATGACAGAGAAAATAGTAAGGGCCTCATTTATGAAAAGCGTTGCATCACTGCGTGACAACAGCTATGCAACACTTTTCAGTGCGCCCTCCTTGCGACACCATGGATGTGCTGTATTTACTGTACAGCACTCCATGATGCGAGGATTGCCCGATACGTCCTGAATCCGACATATCTGTCAACGTAAGACCCACGTATTGCTGGAGTTGCGTCATAAGCATGATGTAACTCCAGCAATGCATAGCGGAGGCCTGTGCACTCTCGTCACCATCATGCCTGCTCTGAAGCAGTTGTAAGGTTTTGACGCAGTGAGGTCCTAGAAGTAATGCAGTGAAATCTGATAGACTTCACTGCACCACTTCTATGTGGCTTTCTAGTGACGGAACGCCCACCCTGCATACATTATACCTGACGAAGGTATAATGTAACGCAGGAGTTTACAAATCTGCCTAGATGCATCACTTTGTAATGATGGCGCAATGTGGTGCATTATTTATTCCGTCATTGCGTCAACAAAGTGAAGGACCGGCAGCATACAAGTTCCGCAAGGGGCTCATAATAAAGCTCCTCAGTGCTTAGTTGGGATATTGTCTGATATTAGGGGTATCTGCCAGCAGCATTATCCCTGCCTTAGGGATCGATGGGCATGGTAACTCTTCTTCTGGAATTTCCACAAAGTGGGAATTCTCAACCTGCAGATATAGGCCTTCCTTCTTTAATAGGCAGATTTTGAATGCACATGCATGTCTGAATATGGCCCTTAATCTCCTTGAATCTTGGTTCATTATCTGTCACAATTGTGCATACTAAGAGCTGCTGTTGGTTGGTGAATGAACAGCTAATTCAGAACCCAATACAACAGCAGAATTTTCAATGAACAGAATGAATGAGGGAAGGAAAATGTAATGCTGGACAATCCGCACTAACCATATGGTGGATTTTCTATGAACCCTTATGAAGATGGAAATTCCGTCTGCGGACTGCCATTTTGCCACGTACTCCATAAATCAAAGTATTTTTTGTAATTACCCAACACTAAATCATTCTTTACGGGCTGATTTTCACTGGAGATTTCGGCAGCAGAGCTATATCTATCAAAATATTCCAATGATGGAGCTAACTCTCTAGAAAATTAGATTGCATCAATGAAAATATACCACTTTCACCACAAATTGGTGGATGTTCTGTTCACATGAAATGGTGTTAAGAGAAGAAAATCCTAGCGGCATACAATGGAATAGCGTTGAGTGTACTGGTGTACAATGGAAGGGCATAGAGTGGAATAGCATACAGTACAGTGGCATAGTGTAGTGTTATAGAATGGAGTGGCATAGAGCGGAGTGAGGTAGAATATAGTGGTGTACATTGTAATAGCATAGAGTGTAGTGGTGTATAGTGGTGTGGCATACAGTAGAATATCATACACTGGAGTGGGTTAGAGTGGAGTGGCATAGAGTGAAATAGCATAGAGTGGAGTGGCATACTGTGGAGTGGTGTAAACTGGAGTGAGGTACAGTGTAGTGGCATACAGTGTAAGAGCATACACTGGAGTGGCGTACAGTGGAGTGGCATACAGTGGATTGGCATACAGCATAGTGGCATAGAGTGGAATAGTGTATAGTATAGAGGTTTGGACTTGAATGATGTGCAGTAGAGTTGTATTGCGTAGAGTAGCATACAGTGTAGTGCTGTAGAGTGGAATAGTGTAGAGTGGAGTAGCATAGAATAGATGGGCGTACACTGGAGTGGCATTCACACTATAGAGTGTCGTAGTGGATGTGCCTAATGCAGTGGTGGGTACTGCGGTTGGGTATAAAGCCACTTTGGCCAGGTCTATTAGGGTACAGAGAATTCGCTGAAGCCTATTTGCTAATGCTTTGGCAAAAATGTTTATGTCTGTGTTTATCAGGAAAACAGGGTTGTAAGAGGAACAACAGTTTTCTGGGTGTCCAGCTTTGGGAAGTACCACTATAGAAGCTACGTCAAGGTTATGGAAGGAGCCCCTTAACGCCGTTTTGGTATAGAACTGGAGCAAGCGTGGGGCACAAATGACTCTGAATTTAAAGCAGCACTCAAGAGAAAATCACATCAGGGGTCTTCCGGCTTTTCACCACGCATTGTGGAAAATATTTCATCCTCTGTAAGAGGGAAGTCCGGTTCTTTCCACTGAGGCTTTGTGAGCTGAGGACGTAGTAGTCTGTCAAGGAGGCGGCTGGCTTGATCCCAGGTGGACCTTGGCTGGTGGTCATATAACCAATTGCAATAGTCCGCAAAGGCCCCTGCTATCTTGACTGATGTGTGCAGTGGGTGTCTTCATGGGTTTGTAATGGAGCGGTTCAATTTGGAGGTATCATTCTGGCGGCTATCCAGTAGAGGAGTGTAATGCTTTCATCCCCAGGGCCATATATGTGCAAGATGGAGTCCCTGCAGCATTCACAAGCCTCATTAAATTCAAGTTGCTACAGAAACACTCTATTGAGTTCGAGTCAGGGGTGGAGGAAGTCAGACACATCAGTTATTGCTTTGGTCTCCAGCATTAAAATGTGAGGCTCAAAGTCGGTTATATGGCTGAATTTGTCCCTTTCAGTGTGGTGGGGAGGAGAAAAAGACATGAGCGGGAAGACTCTGGAAGCATAGTTTGTTCGAGTCTAAACCGCGCCTTACATTTCAAATTATAGAGCACACCACAAACATGTCAGCAGAAACTTTACGAGACAGAGATGCAGCGGTGGATGCACTCCATTCAAATCTTCCCAGGCTGGTAACCAACACAGGAGCAAACAAAACCATACAAAATGTCAGTGACAACACCGATGATGCAAAAATACGTACTGCATTAAATCGCCTTGAGAAATGTATGCGACAAGAACTCACGAAATGGTGGGAGCATAAATCACTAAGTAAATACGTTGAGGAAGGACGTGTCCCACGTGGACTCCGCATACTCCTAGCGCCGAGCTACGAGAATCCAAATCCGGATATGTTAAAAAGATGGGGCCAAACAAATCTGAATCTTCCACCAAATTAATTCAGCTTCTTGTGGAATATGCAGTCATTGATAGGGATGTGCTCATGAAAGAAATCAATGACATTAATGAACTTTTGGCCCAGTTTGAACCAAATGATTTTATTGCCAAAACTCGTAAGGAAATTCAAGAAAGACTCACGATCCAGGAGGAAAAGATCAAGGCACGGAAAATATTCAAATTCGCCCGCGACAAAGAAGATTATGCTCAGGGGCGTATCTTCACGTTTGCTCGCAAATTTGAAACTGCCAAGAAATCTAAATTTGCTCAACAAACTCAGCAAATCAATCCACCCAAACAATTGGGAGCCTCAACATCGACTAATACAGATTCAAGATTGGAGACGAGCGATATTGAATCACTGACTAGTGGTTCAATGTCGGATGATGGTATGTCTGGGGCAGTGGGAGTAAGCCCAAGAATTCTTGATCTAGGGAAAAGGTTGATTTTTTAGTGTCGGACCGGCTGCGGACACTAAGACCGCGAGTTCAACGGCAAGAGAAAAAAGGTCAAGATGCAACAAAAGGAGAAGGGAGCGCCGCAAAAAACACAAAATCACCCAAAAAGTCAAAACGGCAATATTGGCGCAAAAATCGGTAAAGGACAATGCTATTATAAATCTATCTATGACCACACTCACTGAGGCGGAAATACAATTACTCAGCCTTGGTCTTACATACTGTCCAGTCTCTGATTTTTCCTACACCAAGACCAGAGTGGATGTTTTCTGCTACATACGAAAACTCAAATTAATGAAATTTTTCAACATCAAAGATGGTCTCAAAGCTAATGCTCCAAAAAAAGATATTGTGACTACTTCAACGAATCTTACTATACCAGCAAGAGATACAAGAACTTTCCTTATGCTACATCAATTGGCACAACATGACATGCCCAATGCAGATCCGGTATCGACCCAAGAAGAACTCAGGGCTGCGTCTATTGATCAAATGGGTACTAATATCAGCCCATTCAAACCCAAATTGAGCTTCATACCTAGTATGCCGAAAAACTCAATTGATACATATTGCATGATGTTATTGTGGAAGATCTAAAGCAACTATATCACAAGGTCAAACACAGAAAACGGTACAAAAGTAAAAATGAACAGGATTATGCATCTTTGGTTGATAAACTCAGCAAGGACCATAAAATAATTGTCACCACCGCAGACAAAGGTGGGAATGTAGTAATATGGCCTCAAAGTGACTACATTAAGGAAGCAATGCATCAACTTAATGATTGCTCATGCTATACTAAAACCACTATAAAAAGTTACAACGAGGCAAAAGACTCTTTGAAAAAGTTACTACATAAATGGAAAAGAGAAGGTATGCTGTCCAAGCAGGAATTCGAATATCTTCATGTAGAATTTCCGGTTTTACCAAAGCTTTACCTTTTGCCTAAGGTGCACAAAAACATTGTTCCTGTACCGGGTCGACCAATCATATCAGCAATTTTTGGAGTTGCAGAGCACATCACAGAATATATTGACTATTTTCTGCAAGATCTTGTTAAGGGCCTGCCTACATATATTAAAGACACTGGAGACTTTCTCAGTAAAATCAAGGATGTTCCATGGAATGAGGAGTTTTTATTTATTACCTTAGACATCGAATCGCTCTATACGAGCATCGTGCATGAAACTGGTCTAAATCCTTTGGAACACTTTTTGGGAAAGAGGTCCATCAATTGCTATAATCATAACAAAATGATTGTTGAACTGACTACATGGTGTCTCAATAACAATTTCTTTTTGTTTGGTGGTGATATTTACCTACAAAAACGTGGTGTTGCAATGGGGGCCTGCTTCTCGCCAGCTATGCGTGTCTTCACGTAGGCTGGTGGGAGGAGCAGGTCCTTAAGCGCACCTATGCGGCCATTTTGGACAAACATGTGGTGCATTGGATGCGTTATATTGACGATGTTGTTATCTTGTGGAGGGGTGATGAGGCCAGTGCCAATGATTTTATCAGTTCCATCAATATTAATCAAGAAAACCTTAAGTTTACGTCTGCTATTAACAAATTTGAGGCAGAGTTTCTTGATGTAAAGATATTTGTACACAATGCACACCTTGCCACTAAGTTACACAGGAAGAGCACTGCTGGCAATATCATCTTACACGCCAGCAGTGCTCACCCAAGGCACATTGTCAATAATATTCCCTTTGGAGAGCTTCTTCGGTTAAAACGTATTTGTAGCACAGATGAGGATTTAGCTGTGTGTACTAATGAAGCCTTATATAGATTTCGACAAAGGGGTTATAACGAGTCAGTTTTGAAACACGCAGTTCAAAAGACCCAGGCTAGAACCCGTGAATCACTTTTGGCCCCCACAGATATCACAGATACTGATTCTGTCTCTAATTCCAATGATTCAACTCCCAGATTGATCATGACTTTTAATAGACAGGAAAGAAAAATCAGGTCTATTATCAAGCAGCGATGGCCTATTTTGAAAACAGATTTGGTTTTGTCACCCAGATTACCAGATGGACCTACCATTATTTACAGAAAGGGACCCTGTCTCAGAACCCAGATTAGCAGGGAATTTCCAGAGCTCAGCAACAAAGACAATTGGCTAACGTCCCAGCTGGGATTTAAGCGTGGTTCTAGCTGCAGAGCTTGTAAATTTGGGGTGAACACCACTAAATATTCCACCCCGTTTAACCCCAATATGACTAACATCAAGGGGTCATACAACTGTAAGACAGAATTCGCTGTTTATGTCCTGACATGCACCTGTGGCCTCAGATATGTTGGAAGTACGAGGCTACAGGTGCATGTCAGGATCCTTCAGCATCTGCGTGCCATTGTTAACAATGATGGTGCGTATCGCGTGGCCAGGCATTTTAAGGCTATTCATAACAACAATTTGCAGTGCCTGAGCTACTATGTCATCGCCTCAGTACCCAAACCACGTAGGGGCAGTGATAGGGACAAAATGCTTAGAAGACTTGAATCACAGTTTATTTTAGAATTAGACAGTCGTTTCCCTAATGGTTTGAACACTACTGAGGACCTTCATGTTTTCTTATAAATTACTATATTGCCTTTTTGTTTTTTTTGGATATAATAATAATAATAATAATATGAGTTTCCAGTTCGCTTGTCTCTTTTACTCATAAGTTTCTGAAAGAAAGATCTTCCTTTTTCTCTAAATATCACATAATTACACTTTCTTTACATTTTTTCTGTCACTTTTTATTAGTAGCTTTTCATATAAATCTTTTGGGCACTTTATATTGCGGACATAGACAATTGGGTATAATTAGTTTTTTGTATACTTTTTCTTTATTTTAGGTTAACCCTCTATTTCAATTTTCTTTATATCAATTGTGAGGTTCCCACTCATTATATACTCTATTTTGGATATGTTTTTAGATTATATCCATGGGTTGAGTATAACTATGAATATTCCATTTAATTGATCTCATTTGCCTAGATTTTATGGTTTTGGCATTTCTATTATGACTGATTTTATAAGCCTTGCATTTAGATGGATAGATTACAGAGTTTATATAATTGCTTTTACAACAATACGAGTATACAAGTCTATTATTGCCTAATTTTGCACAGAGATTTATTGTTTACATGTATTGCATATTTTGCACAATATTATTGGCACTTTATTGCGAAAATTTGCACATTCGTGTGAACTGCTTATTTGCACTTATCTTCGCATGCGACATGTACATATACTATGTTTTTTAAGCAAACTATGATCAAGTTTCTATACATTTGTTTTTTAAGAAATAGGCTATTTGCATTCATGCAGATAATTCAGTCATTCTTAGTCATTTCCATTGGGCCTGAGATCACCTTTAAAACTGTCTAGATTTCATGGACATAATCCCCCGTTTTTTATACAATATAGAATATACATTGTATTTTATGTCATTGTACTTAGTGGGTTACATTTATTTTTGAACCGTTTGCATTGTACATGAAGTTTTACTAATTCTTATGAAATTTGAATACACTATCGGAGGGTTTAGAAAAATTTAAACACAGACTGCTATACCTATGCATTGTAGTGTGTCCTCCATCTCTATGATCACGTGGGGTGTTTGAAAAAAATGCGGAATACTACCGCAAAAAAAATGTATTTAAGTTGTGGAGACTGATTTGTCTGACGATCTGTGAACAAGGGCGGATGGCCGAAACGCGTCGGATCTGGTGGCTCTACTGAATTAAAATCTATTGCCAAGAATCTTTTCGTTGGAGTTGCGTGGTCTATTTCACTCGCGAGAGCGGAGGTGCTAAAGACTACACTTGGGTGTATATATATATATACCAAAAAGAGGCCCACTTTTAAGTAGAAGCACCTTTATTCAGAGTGTTGCCGCACATCAAGCTTCCCTTAGTCCTACATGTTTCGGCATTTCCCGCCTTGATCACGGACAGGAAGCATTCACCCAAATATCCGTGCAGGCATTATAAGTACATTCATGGGCACGTGACTGCTGATGCCTCAATCTCCCATAATGCAGCACAAATGTTGGTAAGTTCAAAAAAAGCACTGTGTTCGCATTTTTTACGAAAGTTCGAGATGTTTTCGCCATAATGCTGCATCTTTGTCAAATATCTCCAAGTGGAAGACACAGTCACGCAGGTATTTAGTAACATGTTGTAAATTGTTCCATCACCTGAAAAAGCAGCTCCAAACTTAAAACGATCGATGGGGAAGTCAGCCCCACCAAATCCCTTCCGCTACTGCAGTTGTTTTCGCTATCGTAGCTTCTCCTCAGTAGGTTTGGCTGCAGTAGGTGGATCAGGCTCCCTCATTTAAGTCCAAAACACAAGCCCCCGTTTGGGGAGCCCCAGACCCTTCAGGGCGGCCTCTTGGACGGGCACGGAGAAGCCCGCAGAATTCGGTTCACGAAGGCAAGAAAAAGAGGCCCACTTTTAAGTAGAAGCACCTTTATTCAGAGTGTTGCCGCACATCAAGCTTCCCTTAGTCCTACATGTTTCGGCATTTCCCGCCTTGATCACGGACAGGAAGCATTCACCCAAATATCCGTGCAGGCATTATAAGTACATTCATGGGCACGTGACTGCTGATGCCTCAATCTCCCATAATGCAGCACAAATGTTGGTAAGTTAAAAAAAAGCACTGTGTTCGCATTTTTTACGAAAGTTCGAAATGTTTTCGCCATAATGCTGCATCTTTGTCAAATATCTCCAAGTGGAAGACACAGTCACGCAGGTATTTAGTAACATGTTGTAAATTGTTCCATCACCTGAAAAAGCAGCTCCAAACTTAAAACGATCGATGGGGAAGCCAGCCCCACCAAATCCCTTCCGCTACTGCAGTTGTTTTCGCTATCGTAGCTTCTACTCAGTAGGTTTGGCTGCAGTAGGTGGATCAGGCTCCCTCATTTAAGTCCAAAACACAAGCCCCCGTTTGGGGAGCCCCAGACCCTTCAGGGCGGCCTCTTGGATGGGCACGGAGAAGCCCGCAGAATTCGGTTCACGAAGGCAAGAAAAAGAGGCCCACTTTTAAGTAGAAGCACCTTTATTCAGAGTGTTGCCGCACATCAAGCTTCCCTTAGTCCTACATGTTTCGGCATTTCCCGCCTTGATCACGGACAGGAAGCATTCACCCAAATATCCGTGCAGGCATTATAAGTACATTCATGGGCACGTGACTGCTGATGCCTCAATCTCCCATAATGCAGCACAAATGTTGGTAAGTTCAAAAAAAGCACTGTGTTCGCATTTTTTACGAAAGTTCGAAATGTTTTCGCCATAATGCTGCATCTTTGTCAAATATCTCCAAGTGGAAGACACAGTCACGCAGGTATTTAGTAACATGTTGTAAATTGTTCCATCACCTGAAAAAGCAGCTCCAAACTTAACACGATCGATGGGGAAGTCAGCCCCACCAAATCCCTTCCGCTACTGCAGTTGTTTTCGCTATCGTAGCTTCTCCTCAGTAGGTTTGGCTGCAGTAGGTGGATCAGGCTCCCTCATTTAAGTCCAAAACACAAGCCCCCGTTTGGGGAGCCCCAGACCCTTCAGGGCGGCCTCTTGGACGGGCACGGAGAAGCCCGCAGAATTCGGTTCACGAAGGCAAGAAAAAGAGGCCCACTTTTAAGTAGAAGCACCTTTATTCAGAGTGTTGCCGCACATCAAGCTTCCCTTAGTCCTACATGTTTCGGCATTTCCCGCCTTGATCACGGACAGGAAGCATTCACCCAAATATCCGTGCATATATGTGTGTGTCAAACAACAGTAAGGCTACATTTTGGGTTTTTGACTTATGGGCTCTTGCTTTTAATTGTAGACTGGTAATGAAATAATGTGTGACCGAAGGTTCTGTACCAATTAGTCCATTGACTGTGTCTCAATTAATTCACGAAAACTGGGAGGTTGTCGACTCACTATTATGCGTAGAAAGGGCTGGGTTAGAATTTGAAACACCCCTATTTATACTGTTTCATTTTTAAGATTCATTAAAAACCTGACTGGTAACAGCAACAGTGGTACGTTTTTAGCTGTGAAAGTGTATTTCTGTATGCAATAGCATGTCTTACTTTTAGAACCAGCGATTTTTGTGCACAAACCAAATATGAAATGCAGAACCGGGCTTGAAGATCTTCTAAACCTTATATTCTTTAAATTGATTGGCTTATCATTTAACCAAAGACGTCCTTCATCCATTGCCTATGAGTGTCCTTCATTTAGGGGTGAAAATCAATTTTTTATGCAGTAATTAATAAATGACTGCATCATCACCACACGCTTATCTCAGAGATGGATTTATACAATATCCAGGCCCAGATTAACTAAGATATTGTTTTGGGGTTTGCATCACTTATTTGGCACAGTCGAAATGCAAAATCCATTGTGGATTTAAAAAGCCATGAAAAAAAGTAAGGCAAGGCAGCACAAAGAACACTCATCTCTAGATGGCAGGCGAACAAGACTAATCAAAACCTACATACATACTAAGAAACACTGGACAAGCTATTTAGAATGCGTAACAATGATAAATCTGTCTCCTTCCGAAATCAGACAGGCACTTACACCCAAGACCTTCTTGCTCCTCCTAGAACAGCTATTCCTGCATCTTTACTCTCTGCATCAGACTATGCAACCAGTTTCTCATCAAAAATCACTTTCAGATAAACCGTAACCTCACTAACTTCTCTTTGCGCACTTTGTGACTTTGCCTTTACAAACCTCCGGACCTTTCTCCGATACTCAAATATAGTAACGCTTTGTGAGCTTTTTAACCTTGTAATCCACAAACATAAAACTTCCTGCTCGAACTTCTACAGTATGATTCTGTCTGACATCCTGACATCCATATTCCTCACTCTTTCGTATCTGGTACTTACCCCTCATACTTTAAAACTGTGATGGAGGTGCCCTTACAAAAAAACAGCAAACCCTGCATCCCCATCAAATGTGTCCTCTGCCCTCCTTTTCCCAAAAATCTAATGTCTAGTCTTCAACCACCTTCAATTTTTACAACTTGCTCCATGTTTTCCAGATGGGATTCTGAGCCCTCCACTCCACTTAAATTAGCCTCATTCACATAGCTAACTTAATGAAATCATCCTACTGCTATCATAGTCCTGGACTCTCTGCCACACTTGACACCATTAACCACCTACCTTACTTGACATTCTAAGGTCCCTAAGCTTCATAGGCTCGACATTGAACTGGTTCTCCTACCTATTTGGCTGGTCTGTGGACTGGCAATCCATCAAATCCTCTCACCACCCCCCTAACTACCAGCTGGTGTCCATCAAGGTTCTGAATTTGGTCCTCTCCTTTTGTTGCTTTACCCCACCTCCCTTAGGGATGTGATCTGCTTGTTTGTGTTTGCTAAGACATTTATGCAGACAAAACCTGTTTTTCCTACTCTTTCACCTCTTCTAATGCCTCAGATATTAGACTGCCTTCATTTTCTGCATAAACCAGTCTTACATTGGCAACACTATAAGAAATGGTGTACTTTGAAAAAAGTGTGTAGTACAACATACAGGATTTGCATAATTTTTGCCAGTGTCATTAAATTTATGTTTATGGTTACTACTGAAAGTGATGGGCAGAAAAGCCTAGTATAGATGGACACTGGCACATAAATAGTGAAAGCAACCCAAGAAACTACTGTTCCTGGCGCAAGGAAAAGCAGAGCATTATCAGGTGCTTTGCAAGTTTCAAAATTGCTACTTAGTTGAGATCCTGTACGGGTCATTGTCCCAAGATCATAGCAGCAGATTAAAGATGTATGCTGAGAGAGAAATCTGGTTCTCATATTTTCTTTCTGAAATGAATATGTCACTATGGGGGGGATTTACAAAAAAAATGTGCAAAGCAGTGCAGCCCCCCGCGAGGCTGCGCTGCCTTGTGTGACAGGGAGGGCGCAGGAGAGTGCCATATCTTCAGAGAGATGGCACTCTTCCCCTTTCCCTTGCGTCGGCGCTGATTTCAGCTGCCGTGCACCATGCACGCACCTTAGCATTGTAGGGCTAGGGTGTGTCTGTGAGTCTAGCATAGGTTTTGTACAGGAAGGGTACCCTACCTGTCCAAAACACTATGCTAGGCAGGATGCTTAGCTTTTCCCACTTTGCATGCTTGCTGCAATGTGCAGCACGCATACAAAGTCAGAAAAGCACAGAGAAATGAAAGCATTTCTCCTGTTAGTGCCTCCTTTGAAGAGGTGTTAACTTTTGGTGCAAAACCATATTTACAAATCTTTGTAAATATGGTTTTGCGTCAAAAGGCATAGGTGGTTGCACTGGAACGCCCATGTACCACCCATGGAACGCCCACTCGGCCCAAAGTAGTACAAGGTAGTGCTTTGCGCTACTTAGAGGGTGCTTTCCAACACAAAACAAGTTTTGCGCTGGAAAGTAAATAGGAAAACAACATTTTGCACTGGTTAGGATCACTTTGGTGCCGCTAAACCAGCGCAAAATGTTTGTAAATATCCCCCTAAATGTTGTTATTCACTCATTTTACAAAAATGTACACCTTCTAGTGTGTGGGTGCCCTAAGGGCTCTGTCACTGGAACAAAGGTGGCGTGGCCTTTTAGGTATTTCAGGTATATCAGGGAAGGGTAGAAGTTTTCAAACTTTGAATTGCGTTGTTATATGCAATACACAATAGCACAAGTTGCAAAAATAATAATCGTCTGCATTGACCATTCAACATATTCCCTATTGATCTTATTCTGCTAATACAACAAAATGAATAATCTGATGGTGAGATGAATTGTTGTCATGGCCAAAACTGCTGACTTTGGAACGGTTGAATCCTGTTCGAGTCTCTGCAACGGTTCAAAATTCTGGGCAAATCGCTTAATCTCCCTGTGCCTCTAAGACAAATGTGTCCATCTGTAATGTAAATGGTGCTCATTTTAAGCACTCTAGTACCTTCGGGTCAAGTTTGCGATCCATAAAACTGAAAAATAAATACAAAAATAATGAGCTAAATGAGTATGCAGTTCCCCGAGTTTCATTGACTTCCCTAAGAGTGGATAACTTTCCAATAGCTTAATGTTAACATGTGAGAACAGAGAAATACCCACTGGGTTGATGCTCTAGTTATTCGTTCTGAAGCAGGACACGGCTGAAAATGCTTAAGGGAGTTAAGGAGTTAGCCGCCTCCTTGCAGTCAAAGGTGATGGGTGCCCTTTAACCTGAGGCCGTGGGAGGAGGGGATGACAGGCTTTTCATTTTGAACAGAGCAATGGCACCTTGAGCGAGCTGCTCCTAAGCTTTCACATGCAAATTGACCTTGGCCTCGAACAGCCTGACTGGTTTCACTTCATTCCTGAAAATGCCGATTTTAACTGCATGTACAGGAACCCAATTGGAATTAATTCTTGGTTATTCCTATGAAACTTAAATGGGATTAGAAAGATCGTTTTATGTGTTCCTGAAATTGCACTTTTGCAAACTATACTGTCACAAAACAAAAGAAAAAATGCTTACAGCTTTGTAATTCTTTTACAACTACAAATGAAAATATGCTTTCATCACATTTTAGGCAGCTTCTCATTTCACATCACAGAATGAAATAAATGGCAGCTTAGATAAAGAAACATTTTTGCGCAGCAAATAACTGTTAATGAAACTATCTGAATATAATTCATTATAATTAAGAAATAATGCAATATGACCCACATGCTTCTATTTGTGTGGTTTATAACTTTGGAAAAAAGGTTGCATACAATTAAAAAGGTCATTGTATTAAGATATTCTGTTTTCTGATAAATATGGATGTTTAAAATCACTATCCTCTGTGTTGCTAAATAGGATCCAATTGCTGAAGTGTGTTTAATATGCTAAGTGTGTTTAAGGCTGCAGTACCACCTCCTGTCTACAGGGGCAGAGCGAGCAAAGAAAATAAACACACTTGGTGAAACACAGGTCCCCACAAGGCAATTTTTGAAAAAGTTGTAAAAATTGGCACAGATGTTTTTGAAGTCATTTCCAATCATTTGGAAGACATTACCTTGTGGGGACTTGGGTTCAGGTCCCCACAGTGCAATCAAGTCCCCACAGCGTGAGTGTGTTATCATACTCAAGTCCCCACAAGGATAGTAACACAAACACACACACACACTCCTCTCACACAGACACACCCACCCCCCCACACACACCCACACACACACCACACACACACACTCATTATTTTTTTATTTTTTTGAGGGGGTGCCCCACACACACACCCACACACACCCCCACACACACAAACACCCACACACCCACACCACACACACACCCACACATCCTACACATACACACACACACACACACCCCACACACATACCCCCCCACACACACACCCCACACCCACCCCCCCCACACACACACACCACACACACACTCATTATTTATTTTATTTTTTTTGAGGGGGTGCGCGCCCCGGTGCACGTATCGGTACACGTACCGGTACGCGTACCCTGGAGAAAAAAAGAAAGACAGATTTTTTTTAAAATGGAGCATTTTTATATAAATTGAAAGTAGTTCTGAAAAAACTGTTTTTTTATTCTTATTGTTGTTTTATATTTTTTTATTGTTTTTTGTACCCCGCGACTTTAAAAAAAAAAAAAAACAATTTTTTGCCTTGGGGGTCCTTGTGGAACCCCCTGAGCAGGCCTAGGGGGTCCGGGTGTTTCTACTCTGGCCCCTTTGCGAGTTTCACACCTTTGTGTCACTGCTTTCTTGTGCCTTGGTTCTAACAAGGCACAAGATGGCTGCCAGGGACACCCAGTATGCAAGGGGAATTAGTTCTCCCTCTTCAAACATGCACGGGGGCTGCGTTGCAGAGAGGTGTAAAAAAGGGTGTGGCCTCATTACACCTCTATGCAATGCAGCCATCTGGCGCATACTGGAGGCTCCTGGTGGGCTAGTTGGCCCCCAGGGACCCCCATTATGCAAGGGGAATTAGTTCCCCCTCTGCAAACGCGCCAGGCGGCTGCGTTGCAGAGAGGTGTAACAAGGGGCATAGCCTCATTACACCTCAGCAATGCAGCCCCCTGGCGCATACTGGAGGTTCCAGGTGGGCTAGTTGGCCCCCAGGGGACCCCAGTATGCAGGGGGAATGAGTTCCCCCTCTTCAAACATGCACGGGGGCTGCGTTGCAGAGAGGTGTAAAAAGGGCCGTGGCTTAATTACACCTCTCTGCAATGCAGTCCCCTGGTGCATACTGGAGATTCCTGGTGGGCTTTCAGGTCTTATATAGTTAGGAATTAGCATTAAAAAAAACTTGAAATTCGCTGAAAAAAATAGGTTTCAGGCCTTATATAGTTAGGAATTAGGCACAAGAAAGCAGAAAAACAAATGTGTAGAACACAAAAAGGGGGCAGGGTAGAAACACCCTGACCCCCTAGGGCTGCTCAGGTGGTCCCACTAGGATATTAATATATTTAAACGTTATCCGCTAATAGAATTAGCATTTTAAAAACCTTTGAAATTCACTGAAAAAACCATAGGTTTCAGGCCATATATAGTTAGGAATTAGCATTTAAAAAACCTTGCAAATTCACTGAAAAAACCATAGGTTTCAGGTCATATATAGTTAGGTATTAGCATTTAAAAAACCTTGGAAATTCACTGAAAAAACCATAGGTTTCAGGTCATATATAGTTAGGTATTAGCATTTAAAAAACCATTGAAATTCACTTAAAAAACTATAAGTTTTAATGGTGTTATAGTTAGCTGGACATTTTACTCATACAAAACCATTGAAATTGCTCCTATATAGTTAGTTGGACTAACTATATTTCGCGCACCCGCAATCCACTGCTGATGATGTCACATATTACATCATTCATGACATGGTCAGTGACATCACTGATGACATCACTGATGACATCTCAAATGACATCACTGATGACATCACTGATGACATCTCATTTGACATCACTGATCATATCACTGATGATATCATTCATGTGATAATACGATGCACCTCCTCACACTCTAATATAACCTTAATATAACCTAGGTCTACACACACATCCACTCATTCACCCATACAATCACTCATACATACAGTCACTCATCAATACAATACTATCATATGCACTTATACACCTATAGAGACACACACACTTTCACTCATCCATGGAGTTTCTCACATACCTAGTCAGTCATGCAAAGAATCAATCACACTCCCATTTCCTCATCTATAGTTATACACACAACACCTTACTTATTCAAACATATACTAACACATACTTACTCTCTTAAACAATCACTGATACAAGTACACATTGATCCATACAGCCACTTGCATAATCACTGGCTCTCATGTATAGGCATTTATATATACCAACTCTCACATGCACTGTGTTTTACATATGTACTTACTTGGACATGTAGCACTGAGATATACATTCACTCACCAACACACCAATGCACACAGTAAACCGCCCATACAGCTGTTTCCACACCTCCCAGTCACCCACACACAGACACAGTCTCATATACAAATACTTGGGCAACCAATCAATGACCCATATAGCCACTCATATAGCTACTGATCAACACATACAGCATCTTACACAACAGCAGACATACTGATGCACACATTCAGACAGTTTAGTCACTAACCCATGCATTCAGTAAGACACATTTAATCACTCACTCACTCATACAGTCAGTCACGCACCTACTAAATCCTTCATCCAGACACTTATACATCTACTCATTCTTCAATATGTAAAACATATTTAAACTTTACAGAAACACACAGTCACTGGATGATGTCATCAGTGATGTCATTTGAGATGTCATCAGTGATGTCATCAGTGATATCACTGACCATGTCATGAATGATATAATATGTGACATCATCAGCAGTTGATTGCGGGTGCGCAAAATATAGTTAGTCCAACTAACTATATAAGAGCAATTTCAATGGTTTTGTATGAGTAAAATGTCCAGCTAACTATAACACCACTAAAACGTATAGTTTTTTGAGTGAATTTCAATGGTTTTTTAAATGCTAATACCTAACTATATATGACCTGAAACCTATGGTTTTTTCAGTGAATTTCCAAGGTTTTTTAAATGCTAATGCCTAACTATATATGACCTGAAACCTATGTTTTTTTTTCAGTGAATATATATATATATATTTTACTTCTATTACTAATAAAGAAAACTAATGGACTCATACATACGTTTTTGACTTCATTCTTGGTGCACCTTCCTTCTCCCAAGAATTGGATTATTCTGGATTCCAGGGGCGCTGAACGACGGCAAGCTCCGGAACTGATGCACAGGACTCTTAATGTTTGTTGATAGAGATTGATGTGCTGAACTTCAGGTCAGCCGCTGTCAGGAGTACTAGTTTATTTATGACTGGTAAAGATCTTTGCTAGTAAGCAGCTTACATTGATTAAACCTTTCGTTTTGGAATTGCTCACTGGAGTACCTCTGGGTTTCTTTAGAATGTAGAAAATTGACTTTTGGATTAAGCCTCAATGAAATTTGAATGGCATAAGTGGAGCAAGTTTGATCATTCCTCATTAGTCTTGTGATGTGAAGTTACCCAAATTATGCAGTTATCACACTTGCGTAATTAAGAGTAATTTGGTGTAAAAGTTATATTGCAGGAACACAGAAACAGCTAAGAGAGCGTTGGCAATTGCTGGCTGCTGTTGTTCATGTTCTGTTGCCTTTAGCGCTGTTCTCTTTGCATTCTTAGGTCCATATTGTATGTGAGGGTACATTTTGTACTGAGACAATAGTGCTAAATGCCAGATTGCGCTACTTGTGTATTTCTATGCACTTCTGTGTACATTTGTGGTAATTGTGTGCAATTGCACAGAGAAAATAATGCCAGTTGTGCACTACCCTACTTTAGAACTTTGGATGTTGGTGAGATCTATTATTTGACTGAAATCTGCCCATACAATTGGTTTTAGCATTCTTCGGGTGCACCTTGCACCAAATTACCCAAGCACCTGTAATCAATGCATATTAGGTCCAGAGTGTGAAAATATTGCCCTCGTGCTCATGTCCCAGGTCCCACGGAGTGCATTCTGCAGCTGTGTGTAGTGAGCCCTCAGGAAGCATGGGACAGCTGGGTATGGCAATGAAAGATTTGTAATACACCTGCCCCAATAACCAATGTGCTTTACTTCCGCATACTCTTCTGACATAGTGTTAGGTATGTCCATCGGTATTGGCCAACAGGCTCTTTTCTCACAGTGAACCCTAGTCACATTTTACACCTAACCACCTCTTCAGCTCCCAAAGCACCGATGGCAAAGCATTTGACCACAAACAACAAGCTCCAGAAACACATTATGCTCTCTGTCTAAATGCTTTCCACTAAGATACAGCGCCGAAAGCACTCTGGACATGGCCTGTGGCATTGTGCATCTCATTTATAGTCATCTTGTTCTCTTCCACCTGGAACTGTATCTTTTGGCTGCCCAACCCCCATTTTCCATAAACTCAGAGGAAAGGGTCTGTTTTAAAGCTCAAGCCTGTGAAGCGAAAGCACACTTTAATAACCCTGAAGTTAGTTTTGGTTCTCAGGCTGGAATTGTGAACATGAACGACTGCAATTAAGTAAGGATCAGGATTAATGCAGTTCTATATGCCCCCATTAGCTTTATTGGTTGAGTCCTTTGACGTTAAGATAATTTTTTCATGCAGATGATACACAGCTCCTCCTTTCATGGAAGAACATCTCTCAGGCTGTCCAGGAGTCCTTTAAAGCATGTGTGAGAGCAGTGATTAATTTGATGCAGACCAATAACTTGCAGTGTAACTCTTGTTGCAGGGATTCTGCACATATACAGCACTACATGCAAGAAACCAGGACCTCATGTACAGTGGTGTACCAACCGCCAACCTTAGGGCCCAGAACCACAATCTCACTAGTTATAGTTTCTCATTTGTTCTCCATACTACAGTGAAGCTACCAATGATTAGACATCCTAGAACATATAACTCAGACTCTCTCAGTAATCGCGGAAGCAAGAACACTCACACTTGCCACAACCTAAATATTCAAAGACACAGTATAGTTTAAAATGTGTATTTTAACTAACATGCTCTATAATGCAGTACATGTGCCAATACTAGCAGCAAAATGCATAAACTCAATATAGTGAGCATTGTTACAATTCCATAAAATATGAACAGGGATTTCATTTTATAAAGCTAGTGGAAAAAAGGCATAATGAGCCTTGCCAACCTCCGGTGCTAGGAACTAGTTTAGGATAATTATAGACGACCTCTGGGCTTTGTCAGGTGGAACCCATACCTCCAGGTTCAGATGCAAAGATTCACATCTCCAGACAAACACAGCTCTTCTCCTTGGAAAGATTTTCTTTGAGTGTCTTACATGCCTACAAAGCCATATTGAAAGCCCTCGATTTTCAGTAGTACAGCTGTGGTTGTATTATGTCTAACATGCGTGGGACTGACCAAGGCAGATTAACAGAGCACATTGTTTTTTGACATTGAACACATGTTCCCAAGTGAGTGGTCATAATCAGAGGATTTGAGAAAACAAAATCATGTAGAAACGTGTGCAAAAGCGGTAACATGGCTGCCAAGCATACACTAACTCATGCTAACTTATCAATGTACGCAGTGAATCCCATACCCTCACTACACCCTTCCCCCGGTAAGTCCATTGCATGTAGTAAGAGGACGAACACAGAGTTCAAGAAGTAGGGGCAGATTTCACGCATGTCTACAGTTTTATTGAAATTGGAGAAATAATTAAAGTCAGGCTTGTAAGTAGGTGCCATAAAAATATAAAACAGCTCTCTCCACTTACAAGCATATCTGCTTTGTCATTAGTGCACACTGATACTATGCCTTCATCTTTTTGTAGGTGTCCCTACACTCCAGGGTCCTGAAGAGACCCTACATTGCACAAAGGGTTGAAAAGCTGTTGACTGTTTATAAAAGCAAACCATTAAAAACCAGCACCTATCATTGTATAAAGTGTGGTTAATACACTATACATTTTCCAATGGTCGTTTTATGATACATAGGAAACCTTGTATATATGTCTCAAATATGTCACCACTGTTTTAAGGTTCCAATTTTTCACTGGGACACCACTCATTACTGTTAGACTATTGTTTCAATATCCTGTGTGTATTTTTGTTTCAAAACTTATATAAATAACTGTTGAATTAAAAATGTATAGTGTGTTGGGCTTACTCTCCTTTTGACATCACATTAACCCGTTTTATTGGCATTGAGCATTATTATATCAAAATTACATTGCCATTAGTCCACAGGAGCCATTGTTTTTGTTACAATAACAAAATATGTATTATAAGAAAATCGGCTAAATGAGTGCCAGTCTTTTTAATCCATCAGAGTGTATGAACAGTCAACTGCAATGGCTTCCAATAGGAAAACAATGTCATCAGTAGAAAAAAGAGATGCAATCCAATTTAGCAAGCAAAACAAGCATTCATGATCATCATAGGTGGGTGCTTCTAGCACCATTGTTGGACAACTTGCGTGATATTCAAAGTGGCTATGTTGTAGGAAATCCTGCGCCACCGCACAGATGTCCCATTGTGCCAACACTCCAAGCACAGCCACGTATGCCATAAATCCAACCCCGGAGCATTCTTGCTCATGGGCCACTAAGGGACTCATCAACAGGTAGTAATCCGGGTCAGGAGATGACGTATTGGAGAGGCAGAGATCTAATGCCCATTGAAAGGAGCATTCCAAGCATGAAAAGACGGGTTGTACAAAAGTGCAGTATGCAAAGACAGTCTATGTTGCATGCTGAGTGTCACCAGTGGCAATGTGCCAAGGCACTCAAGCATACGGTCACCGAGCAGTTATAGCCGATCTGGGCTGCGTAGGACCTCAAGAGGTGCAGCCATTGCCTAGCAGGCAAATTAACAGGAGGACTCCAGCACCTATGGTTACCAGTAGAGGTAATCTCCCAAAGACGCTGGAAAAAATAGAATGAATGAAGATTGGTATTACACCAAATATAGTCTGAAAAGAAGTTACAAGGCCAAAAATAGACTTACTACGTTCAAGCGATGCCCGATTTCAAAGACAGTCCATCATGACAGCATAGCAGTCAGCCGTCACGCTGCAGGCTGCTAATATGCAAACAGCGGCCGGAAGTTAGCGTTTTTCATCTACACTGGTGTGTTATGGGGCGTGTAGTCTTACTCAAAACGCCGCCGAAACTCTCCAAAGGCTACCGTTTCTCGATCTCTTACATCCTTATTACATGAAAGCATTCCAGCCGGGCCATTATTAATTACACTCAATACTACTTAATATCAGACCAAAGTTGAAATGAAGGCAAGGAGTTTTTATGTTGTGAGGCATATAATTATTAGGGAGCACCATTGTTGCGCATAGTGCACGAGCCACTAAGACTGTCAACTACGTGTCGGGAACAGTCTCTATTACCGGCAGATCGAGGCAAAATCCCAATATGCTACTCACACTATCCAGTGAGACAGTGGGACGCGTTTTATTTTAGCAGTCCCCATTATTTAAAACATGGATGTGTAGCAATTGCGGAAATTACGTGAATATTATAGTGAGCATTCAGAGTCGTGAAAATGCTGGTGGCGAACTCCTGTTATATAAAATTTTACAATGAAATGAATTTTATATCTCTAGTCTGAGTAATTTGTGACTTCTCTGGTTTTTACACAGGGGACCCAGAGCTTCCAAATAAAGGGCCTGTGGCAACTCATTCAGACCATCTGATACACAGTCGAATTTCATAATCAGATATGTTTCTTTATCATTCAACAGAGCATCAATGTCCCCACCCCTCGGTGGTGGTTTTATGGCGGATAACACTGTCCATACGAAGTCTTTTTTCAGAATGACAATTTTCAACAAAGTGAGGGACCATAGGTGCTGTTAAAATTCTTTATTTTATTCTTGACTTGTGCTGTGTCATTCTGAGGTGGACTTGCTGTGTGGTTTTGCCAATATATACTTTTGGGCACCGGCACATGATTGCGTACACCACGTTGCGGGTTTTGCAATTTGTAAACTCTGTATGTTTCCATTTTGTATTATTGAACACAAACTCTGAGCCCTCCATGGTGTTACTACAGGAGGAACAAGAGCCACACTTATGGTGGCCCACTACAGGTGCTACATTCCACAGTGCTTGTAGATCTGGCTGTACTCTAGTTTTTGCGCAGGTCGGCACTTACGATTTGTTGGCCGATACTTTTGTTGCGTTTTAATGCGAAAAGAGGTTTTTCAAATGGGCAAGATAGATTTGTTAGTAGGTGCCAGTTGCTCAAAATGATCTTTTTGAATTTGTTGGTGTGTGGACCAAACGTTGACACACACACACCAGTTGTTCAGAGGGCTTCTTGATCTTTTTGGTCAGTAATTCCTCTCTGGGTGTATACCAGGCTCGCTTTGTGAAGTGTTTAAGCATCTTCTTTGGATAACCTCTCTTCTGAAGTTGTTCACACAATATGTCTGCTTGGATTACATAGTCTTCCTTCCGTGCACAATTGCATCGTACTCTCAGCAATTGACTGTATGGTAAATTGTCTTTTAAACTCCGGGGGTGATAGCTCGTATAATGTAAGATGGAATTTTTGTCTGTTGCCTTGCGATGTAAGGTGGTGATTAGTTTATTGTCTTGTACCAGCACTTCTACATCCAAGAAAGTCAACCGCATTCTATCTTTGGTCATGCTAAATGTTATGTCCGCATGTCGGTTGTTTAGGCATTCATGAAATGCTTCCAGTTGTTCATCAGTGCCTTCCCATTGGCACCAGACATCGTCAATATAGCGGTACCATGATACAAGGTGACCGATATATGGGTTGTTCCTGAAAATGAAACGTTCCTCAAACAGTGCCATGAAGAGCACTGCCATTTCTGGGGCATATGGACACCCCATGGCAGTGCCCTTTACCTGCATGAAGAATGTGTCTTCAAGCCTGAAGTAGTTACGTTTGAGGGCAATCTTTGCCAGATCAAGAATGAAGCCAGACTCTTTGTGGTCTAGGTCTTGTCTCCAGGAAGTATTATATTGATTCCAGGCCTTCATCCTGGGGGATCTGGGTATAAAGGGAGTTCACATCAAAGGATACCATCCACTGTTGTTGATGGCAGAATGGCTGACCTTCAATTTTGTTAATAAAGTCAGTGGTGTCTCTTAAGTATGAGGTGACATTGCCAAGGAAGGGTTTGAGGAATACGTCGAGATATTTGGCCAATGGTTCAAGTATCAAATCACACCTCGATACGATCGGTCTCCCTGGTGGTTGTAGTGGATCTTTGTGGAGGTTCAGGAGAAAATATATCCCCCGAATCCTCAGTTGTTTTTTGATAAGGTAATCAAATTCCTTTGGTCCTACTATTCCTTGGTCGAACCCCCATTTGACTTTAAAGCCTATTTCCTGTTTGATTTCTTTAGTGGGATCACCTTTGAGTTGTCTATACCACGCTTGATTAAATATGTGGTTGTGAGCTTCTTCTTTATATTTGTCCTTAGCCCATAAGACCAAGGCTCCCCCTTTATCAGCGGGTTTAACTACCACTGAGTCATCGTTCTGTAGATTCTTCAATGCCAACTGTTGCTGGTTGGTGATGTTCTTTTTCAGGAAGATCTTCTGTTTGGACAATTGGGTGATGGAAGATAAGACTGTCTGCTCAAATGTTATTATCTCTTTTGGTACACTATGTGCTGGTGGAATAAAGGTCGACTAATTCTTCAATCCAGATGGTTCGACATTAGAGTTGTCTTCTTTATCGTGAAAAAATGCCTTACGTTTAATCTTGCGACAGAATTCAAGTGCTTCAATCTTTAGGTTGATGAAATCTGTTTTAGCACTAGGAACAAATTTGACACTCAAATTTAAAGCAGATTGTTCATATTTAGTCAGCTGCCGTGAGGATGAATTTACTATTGAAGAATTCTTTAAGTTTTGTAGAAGTTCTTCCTCGGTCTCATCTCCCATGGTTTTGGGGGCTTGAATCTTACTCGATTTCTGGGCGCGTGCTTCTCTAAAAAAGGACCTTGTCTTTTAGACCGTCCCTCTCGTGGGTCCGATTCCCCTGATGAATTGGAAGATGATGTTTCAGAAAAGGTCAACAACTTGTTTCGTGAGCAACCTTGGTATTGGGTTAATGCCCTTTGTGCCTCTGCTTGTGAGTAGTAATCTTCTTTGAGATATGGATACACTGTTTCTATCCTAAAGTTTTTAGAGTCTTTCTCAAACTTGCCATATTTGAAATTTATGGTGTTAGCTTTGAATGTTTGGATCTCTTTTTCAATCTTGTCGAGCAATGCTTTCGCTTCTGTCACACTGTAGTTGTCAGATATAGATTTTACTAGGGCATCAAGCTCTTCTGCTTCCTTAATACTCAATCTCTGGGCAGTCTTGATGGTATGGACCATGAGGTCCCGACTGCATTTAGTTGAGATGTAACTAAAACCCTTTTTATACTCTGTGAAAATCACAGGTATATTTTTGACCTGCAGTCCCCACTGTATGGTTCCCGCTTTAAGGTGCTGAAACAAAAAATGACCATGAAGCAAACCTAGCAAACCACAACATTCTTCGTTATTCAAAAGAAGATAGCTACCATTAGAAAGCAGTGTGAAAGTGGGTTTTATAGCCGGTACAGGAATACCCTTTAAAACACATGCAAGATTTGGGGCGGTAACACTACAAGCCCTGTGTAACTGTATGTTTTTGCAGACAAGGGAATGACCTAATGTAGAGTTACAAGATTCCCCTGTAAGGTATATGTAAAAATAGATACATTAAATCAAGGAGATGCTTGATGTAGAAAGATGAATTTTAATCCAGAGCATAAAATGTCCCATCCATCAGCAAGCAGGAGACAGGTGCAACTGACTCAGCATTCATCATGAACATTCCATCTCCATGGTGCTAATCAAAGAGCAACATGTGTACATGGAAAATACAGATTGAATAGAAACATACATATAAACTATTTACCATAAGCACTATATTACATAACTTCTTCCTATAATAAAAAAACTATTTATCCATCACAAAGTCTTTAAATTTCATGGGTTTGTTTGTGATTCTTTCACTTCTCTTCCTGGTATGATCAAAGGGTTTAATAGATGTAACAGTCTTTAAAAGAACCACCACTCAAAAGAGAAGTGCTCTTGATCACCACAACCCTATTGAGATTCCATATTCGAGAATCTTCAGTCTTAACAGCATTAGTTAAAACTTTAAGCACTTTGTGAGGCGTTTGAAATAAAGCAGACTTTTTACATCCAAATGGAGCTCTGATCATTACTAATAATAATTATAATACGATGGGGTAACCCAGTATCCCTCAGAACCTGGGCAGTAATTCACTAGAATACAAATAGTTCTTTCGGGTGCTAAGAGAAAATTTCTTGAGGCAATAGGATTACTCAAAAGGACTATGCAAACAATGAAAAATCAATTGTAATACACACACAAACCATATAGGGTATTTAAGAGCTTTTATATAAATTGCTTCATTTATAGAAACACCCACATTTTATATTTGCAAGGCTGTCAGAAAATATATTCATTGTGACAAGTAATATGTGATAAAAGTGAGATTGGTGCTCAGTGCTGTGGTGATTGTGTAATATATACAATGGTGATTGGGGAGTGGAGGTTTAGGGGTTGTGGCTAGAAAATACACTATTTCACAATTCTCTGTGGACTGGATTAATGTGTCTCAGCGCAGGGTATCTCAACTGGTCCACGATTCAGAATGTCAATGTTTCAACCCAAGGTCTGCACTAATTGGGTGTCAGTGTGGTCTTCATCAGGACTTGGACAGAATTTCGACAACCTGTTAAAATTAAAATGGCGATCAGGTTTGTGTTTTAAGTGAGTGATGCCCAAAGTTGGTGCAAAAAGGCTAGGTGTGGTGACTCACCTAATGGGGCACAGGAGGGCTCATGGGGTGCCAATGTGGTCATTCACACTGGTAGGGCTGTTGTCCTAGCAGGAGCCCGTAGTCTCCTTCACTAAGTCAGACTGGATAAAAAATGGGCAAAGTGATTACTCTCCCATTCAGTAAGCTTCCATATGGTAGTCACTCTCATCCTAAATTAGGACTCACCTATATACATAAGATGTTGAGGCTGTGTGATTCAGGTCTCAACAAATGATCGTGATTCAGGTTGTAGTTCAAAACGGAGTTGAGGTAGTGTGATTCAAGTGTCGAAACTTGTTCAGGATTCTGATCTGCATAGGAAATATTAAGGAGTTTCTTAGAACCAAGGCCATATATGCCAAGAGGTAAAAACTAACAATGAGTAACCCCAGTGTCCTATTTGCTCACCTGTAGTTATTTTCGATCGTGACTATCAATTCCTTCCTCTCACTGTAGCGCTGAAATCCGCTATACAGACAGGTTGGGGAAAAAACACTGGTTACATCCAGTTTCACTAGCGCGAGGACGCATCCGCATTCCTGATGCTCTGAGCCGTTGCTAAGCAACCAGCGTGGTAACGTGTCTCCGTTAACCAACGTGATGAACACAGTTCAGAAAGGACCAGTGTTCGCGGCTGCTGTCCGCTTTAGCAAATCTACAAAATGCAATATGTCGATATTTCGAAAACACGCCCTGTTTATTAAGAGCCATGCCAAGCGGTCATGGTTAAAAATCTGCAGTGTCATGACCTCCCTCTTCTAATTTGCACAAGGTGGGATGCCGAGAGTCTGATGTAGTAAAATGGAAATGAAGTTCCATCAAGGTCTCAGTGACATTAATTAATAACTTCGGGTCGCTAGACTGTTGGATGTGAAGGATTAACAATAAACATTATCCAAAAGAATCATTAAAATTGAACATTTTCAAAATTCTGTGACAATATATACAGTGCACCAGATTGAAGCTGTGACTTTTACATTTCGCGTGAAGTACATAGGTATTATGCAAAGCTGTTGCATAGTCTATTGAACATTACACGTGAAGTACATAGGCATTGTGTAAATATGTCGCACAGTATATTTGCAATCATGAAATTAAATTAGATACGTAAATCATTGAAGCCAAGGTCTTGGTAAATCCAGTTTAAGCACAATGAGTGCAATGGGGGTGGCTATGGTGTTTAAAGCTGTATCCAAATTCAGTGACAATCTGTACAGTGCACCAGATTGAAGCGGTAGCTTTTGCCTTTCGAATAAAGCTTTGTGTAGTGTAATTAACAAGACATTTTCATATAGTGATGGAGCGAGATAGAAAACAGAAATCTGTTTAAACTTGTGAAGTCACACTTCCATAAATAAATTAATAATGCTAACAATTTGTGCTGTGTGTGTGCTAATTCAATCTAGTTTAAAGTTGCATTTTCACAGAACACGCGGGAAATTAACATGTGTGCTCATAAATGTGCATTATGTTGCATTCTCATGTATGTGGAAAATAATAAATTAATCTTGTCTATTGTCATGTCATAACTAATAGCAGCTGTTTTTAAAATAATGGCATGTGCTTATTTTGCTTCCCTTGTCTATGTGGTGTCACTATATTCTTTATAGGTGCATAAAGAACCCTGCTGGATTCAATGAAGAATGGTAGATATAAAATGCTGCTTTATTTGTGCTTTACTGCTAGGTAATTTAGACTAATGGGTTAATTATTAGCAATGATGGGAGGCAACAGAACAAACTGTATTTCTTTCATTAATTATTCTTTTTGTTTGTTTATATAATAGTTTTACAAATGGAGCTTAGAGATGGCTGCAGAAAAATAGTACACTTTTAAAAGTGGCGCAGGAGAGGTGGCGCAGAAAATTGACGCTCTTTGAAAAGAGGCCTATTGATGAAAATGGCTCAAGTGAAAATAATTCTGAAAGGATGGAAAAAGCCTCTGAGCTTTTATTTTGAAAGGTTTTGGATTGAACTGCTAAAAAGATGACTCTTTGGAGAAATTTGCTAACGTTTGCTAACGTGCCACGGGAGTTCAGAGCGGACAGGCTCAAGGTTGAAAGGAAGAATCGTGCTTTCGCTACAAAATGTAGCAGCCTAAGGAAGAGCTGCCAAGACTTCTACATGAACAATGAACTAGTGAATTTGCCCGGGCATGTAAGAAGGAGGTGTCACAGTTTACTGTGATACGAGGTGGCTCAGCCAATGGAGAACTAGAATTCGTCTGTTGGAATGTGAAAAATAGTTAGCTCAGCTTAATTTAGGGTATAAGAATGGGTTCAGAGAACACATAGTTGGCTTACGCTCGAGAAATCTGGAGGACGTGTTATGCTGATGGACTTTACACGTGAGGAAAGGAGTTTTTTATTAATTACTTTATTACTAGGTGATGAGGGTAGAGACAGAGAGATAGTTAGGATTTTGGAAATGCTTAATTTTACTTATTCCTGCTAATGAATAATAATTCTTGATTTATGCTCTTTTTATTAATACTGAATAAATCTTTCTTTATGACATTTTCTAATGCTTGTTTAATAAAATTCCAAAACCTGAGTTTTTCTAGATGTGTTTAAATAAACTTTCTAAAATGACAAGCTGGTCTTGATTATTGTAGATAGTTTTAAACAACATATTTAGATCTTATCGCCTCATGATTCAGTCGCTCTATTGTTGATATGGGCCTAGTGTTGTAATGTAAGTTTTGTGGTAGTAGATAGTGTCATTTGTGCAATATTTTGGTGAGAGCGCTGGATCAATTTCATGGTAGCCATCGGACGGTTTATATATGTTGTTTTTGACATACATGTTACATGCATGATACATATATGTTGGTAAATTCATGGGATTAAATTTTAACACATGTTAAGTTTGTTTGTTTTGTGCTATATGTGAGTTGTACCGGTACAGATTGTGTGATGAGAAGGTAGTCACGCAAGACATCTGATCTGTTTGTGATATCGTCGTGTATCACAAGTGATATCGCCGTGTATCACGTGTTGTGGTCGTGCAACACAGTGTTGTGGTCGTGCAACACATGTTAGGGCTAGGTGTGAATCTTGTATAGTGAGGATTTTCTAAGAAATTAGAGCAGCATGAGAATAGGGACAAAGCGCCTGTTGTAAAACTCACTGTGATAAGAGTATTAGTTATATTCGAGCTTGAGTGAAGGGTAGGGTAACGTCGGTGCATGATTATCTATAAACAGGTGAGAGTCCTGTAGGGGTACATGTTTTATATCTAGAAACAGGTGAGAGTCCTGTAAGGATAACGGCATTATTTTACTAACGGTGCATGATTTCTATAAACAGGTGAGAGTCATGTACAGATTTCATGTGTGTTTGAATTTAGGGATTTTTCTGTGTGAAAGTGCGTGATTGTTTTGTAAGGTATGTTCAAGTGGAACTTTCGGACAGTCACTTAGTTGTGCGTTCAGAGGGAAATTAGTTTTTACTTGTTAGAAGGGTAGAGTAAAAAGATTACTGTACTGGCAAATGGAAAATATTCTTAATGAGAATAGCGCCGACTATTCCGAGGTGTGAATACTTGAATGTATGAAAACTATCCTAATGAGAAGAAGCAGACAGATGAGTTTGTTTTATGTATTCACTAAAATTGTACCAAAAGTAATTCTAAGGTACTTAGGAATGTTCTAGGTAAAGTCTGTACCATTCTAAGACTTTATAAAGTGTTGTGCGTTGTTTAAATAAACTTAAAAGCTCTGCGCGCTATTTTAAACCATTGAAAAGTGCCCCGATCGAAAATTGTAAGGGAGGGGCTGAATTAGGAGTGAGAGCGTGTGGGGAGAGCCTGCAGCCGCAGCTGCTGCATACGTCAGAGCCTGCCGCGCTCTGATTGGTTCAGTGTCTGGGGTGTATCAGCAAGGCCGTTCTTTGATTGGTCTAGGCATCACAGCTAAATTGTGTTGTGATAGGCTGTCCGTGTTACCATTGGTTGCTGAGATTTATATTAAATTAACAAGTGTCCCAAAAGTTAATTGTTAAGAACATACTAAGACATAAACCTAAGGCCCCCGCTTTGGTCTTGCTTAAATCGCGCTGTTGTTTATAATGAGAGAAGCGTGTTAAGGCCAATGCGTGTGGTGAGCGGAGGAGGGGGGTGCGCTGCTAGGAGCCGAGTAGGAGAGCTGACAGCTGCAGCGGCTGGTTACGTCAGCCGCCACGCACCAATTCGTTAAGACGCCGCGCGTCATAGCCAAAGCTGCGCTCCCATTCGTTAAGGCGCCGTCGCGTCATTGCCAAAGCCGTGTCTTCACGAAGTAGCCGCGCTTCCATTTGTGGAAGTCTCGTCGCGTCATCAAGGAGCCGTGCCCTGATTGGCTAGAGTGCCGCAGCGTCACAGCAGAGCTGCGCTGTGATTTGTTGTGGCTCTCTTGGTGTCACAGCAAAGTCGCGCTGTGATTGGATGAAGCGCTATTGTATGTTTATAATTACGAATGTCCCCGATTTGAATTCCTTCTTGGTTGCGTTGTTGTTTGAAAAAAAAAAAAAAAAAAAGAGAAAAGCGTGTTATAGCTAATGTGTGGTGGCGAGCGATTGCGCGCCGTGTTAAATTATATTTCCAAACAGAGAGGCTTGAGCGCGAGGCGAGCGGGACTGTAGCAGCAGCGGTATACGGCCACAGTAACAGCCGCGCTGAGCTTGGACGAGCATTGTCAAAGCCGCGTTCTGATTGGCTGGAGCATTTTCTGCCGCTGTGCTGTGATTGGCCGATGCGCCGCCGCGCTGTAATTGGCTGTAGTGGCGTAAACAGTGCTGTGGTTGGCTGAAACATCGCCAACAGCGCTGTGATTGGCTGAGGTGGGTTGCCACTTTGAAACATTTGCGAGTGTCTTTGTGAGTGTCTTAAGTTTTAATGAAGTGTTGATTTTGAGCGCTTTTAAGCGCAAGGAGAGAAAAAGAGACTGCAGTGGCAGTGTGTGTCACAGTGAAGGCGGGCTGTGATTAGCTGAGCGTCATAGTAGCCCCACGCGTTGGTCGAGGTGACACAGCAGTAGTGCTGTGATTGGTTGGCATTCTTGTGCTTGCGTTGTGATTGGCTGATGCGCGGACGCACAGTCGAGTCGACTTTTAACAAGTGTGCTTTTGATTTTCTTGGTGCTAGTGCCTAGAGCTTTGTTTTGAAATCGATCACACATTGGAGAGGTGAGACTAGCTGACAAATAGCAATTACCATAGCAGACAAATTGATAAAGACAACAGCTAGTGGTAACATTAGCTGTTAGTAGAGCAGTATTAGTAAATCAATAAGCTGCA
The DNA here is from genome assembly GCF_964261635.1 of Lissotriton helveticus. NCBI lineage: Eukaryota > Metazoa > Chordata > Amphibia > Caudata > Salamandridae > Lissotriton > Lissotriton helveticus. Next base: position 643,967,802 of record NC_136068.1, read on the forward strand.
ACTGCAAATACAGCTACAGCAGTAACAATAATGGCAACAATAGCTTATTAGAATAGGATCCACAGCATTGGGCTGATGTGTGTTATAGTAGTTAGCAAGCATTTTATCACAAACAAAATTGGTGATTTGTGGTTTCTAAGTCAAATTAAATTACTGGCTTAAAATAAATAAACATTATTGAATCTTTCCCACAGCTGATGTTCTGTGTATGTGTAAATAAGCATTTGTTTTTTTAATATCCAATAAATTACAGGTCTACAGTGTAAGTATTTTAATTGCTGCTTTTCGCAAAAGCACATCTTTTTTTGCCCCAATTAAAACATGTATGCAGGTAAATTACAAGATATATTAATTTAAGTAGAAAGTTCTGTTTATTTGTTGAGGACAATTTTAATTAGGTAAGTATATTTAAATCATGGATAATTATTATCCAAAGAAGAAGAAAACGTTTTTCTGCCATCAGAAAATGAAAAATGTATTTAAAAAGGTTAAAAAGGTTGTTGCTACATGTGAGAGCAAATTAATGAATAAACAGGTGAGTAATGAAGTAACCAGTAAGCATAATAAAAATACAGATGCTAAAGATGCAGTTTTAAATGACACATATTCTGAAAGAATACCACCTCCCCCAAAAGAAATAATTTCTAATGAAAATTCAATTCCCAAATCTGTGAATGTAAATAATAAACATGTCAGAGAAGAATTAATTGATCAATGTAAAAATGATGTTGTAAATATGGATCAGAACAGAAATCCAAGAAGACCCCCAGAGCAGATTAATGTAACGTTAAAAGTCTCAGATCAGATTGATAGAGTCCCAGCTCAAACATCTTTACAAATTGACGTGACAGAAAAGCATGATGAAATGCCTAGTACTTCTGGAATTAATATTCCTGATCATGTAAATTCATCAAATGATTTAAAGGAGTCCATGAAAATTATGGAAACAGAGATAGTCCCTGTACTTAGAAAGGATGAAATTAGTTCCGCAGTTTTAAAGGTCCCATTAATTGAAAAGGTTTATTCTATTGTACTTGAGATTGAACTAGTAGGGATTACAACTCAGCAAGAAACAGAGATGACTTCAGTTCTGGTAAGTGAGAAGTCTGACATTGACCTGAATGAATTGACACAGCCTGACGAGTCAAAATTATGGGCAAATGAAAAGGAAACTGAGATAAATGAGCTAAATGAACAGCTACAAATACAGCGACAGGTATTAATTCAGCAGATTGAGATGGCTTCACTGCCATTGCAAATTTTTGTTAATGAACAGTCAGAGAAAACAGATACAGGATTAATTAAAGAACAAGAAAACAGTCCAAAAAGATTAAATGCACTTCCAGAATATTGGAATAAAATTGATGATCTTTTGAGTGAAGACATCAAAGTAAAGGATATAATTGATCAACAGATTGAAACATTGACTTCTGCAGGTTCACTTATCAGAAATGCAAATTTGATTAAAGGATTGATTGATGACATTCAATTGGCAGAAAGGATTGCTGTTGTGATATGTGCAGCATACAAAATGAATGATGAACATGCTTTGAGTTCACTAATACTAACATCTGTAGTTGAAACATGGCAGGTAGTCAATGGCTTACAAGATGATGCAACTTATGAGGAGAAAAACACATGGTTGAGAAACATATGGTTGAGTACAGATTATAGACAGCGAGATGAGGATGAGATTTGGATACACAAAGATGACAGAGTAGTTTTGCTAAATAGCATGATTACTGACATGGACAGAATGTACCATAAAATTGCAGAATTTCTTTACCAGAGGTGTCTGGCTTGTCAGCAAGAGAACACAATTAAGAGAACAGTTGTGAGATTGGGAACAGAATTACAGGAGAGTGATTCATTCATTGGATTACAAATGGATTTCTGTGAGATGTCACTGCATGACATACTGTGCTACATTTTTGTGATTATCTGTTTGATTTCAAAATGGGTTGAAACATTTCAGATGCGACATAATGATGAAATTACTGCTGAAAAATTATCAGATGGCAGGAAACATATTGAAAACAGACTGCTCCATTGTACAGATAGAATAGAAATTTCAGGTGTTGAGGAGCATGAGAATGTTACTATAAAAGACAGAGATGCAAAAATGTGCCTAGCTGCAGGTACAAAGTGGACAGATGTCCTTCCACTTGTTTTGATGTTTCTGAGAAACACTATTGATAAAAAGACAGAATTAAGACCACATAATATTATGATGGACAAGGTCATGAGACAGACATTCATACCAGAGAAAAGAATGATGACTATCAATGATAGCATCAATTTGGAGAACTGCAGGAATTTATCAGATGAAATGATCTCTGTGTTTGATGAAGATGAAACTGAAGTGCAAACAAGAGAAAAAGAGCAAGTACTTGATCCGTTACCAGGTAAAAGGATCAGGAAAAAGGTTCGTCTAAAAAGAAATTCTCTAGTGACAAGGTGGCAGAAAAATCAATCAATCAATCAGGTCATTTGTAGAGCGCACTACTCACCCGTAGGGTCTCAAGGCGCTGGGAGGGGGGGGGGGGGTGCCGCTACTGCTCGAACAGCCAGGTCTTGAGCTTCTTCCTGAAGGAGAGGTGGTCTTGGGTCAGGCGCAGATTGGTCGGAAGTGAGTTCCAGGTCTTGGCGGCCAGGTAGGAGAAGGATCTTCCTCCTGTTGTCGCTCTTCGGATGCGGGGGACGGCGGCGAGGGCGTGGTTGGTTGATCTGAGGAGGCCAGTTAGTCTTGTCACAACAAATGCAGTGAAGTGCAAAAGACTGAAGAAGTGGATTGACACTGGCCATACTTTTCGTTTATCTACACCTGAAAATCCTGATGAGGATAGTGTCACAACTGCTGATTCTGAAGAAGAGCCTGAAGAGAATCCAGATCTTGAAGATCGACAGGTTGGTCGACATCTGGAGAGTTTGATTGAAAAACAAGCCTTGAATGAAGAAGACTTGAAAGTTGTGATTGAAGACTCAGAAAATGATGGAGATCTGCTAGAAAAAGAAGCAGAAGAAGAAAGTGATCAGATTGTGATTGAAGACCAGGAGAGTATTGAAAAGCAGAGAAGTAGCTCTGAATGCAGGAACAAGAATTCTGAAACTGGGAAGTTGAAGGTAATTGAAGAAGAAGAAAATGAATTGCCAAGTATCAGCTACAAAGATGATGTTCCTAACGGAGTGAAGCTGCCGAGTAAAGAAGTACCTGAGTCCAGAATGAAAATTTCTGACACCGAAACTGATGAGAGTGATGAAGATTCTCAAATAAGAAAATTCAGAAAAGAAGCTTGGAGAACAGAATGTAATGTGACCAAGCAAAAGAAGAAATTACCAAGAAAAAGTGATAACTGGTCAGGAGAAAATGAAGGCCTAAAATTCAAATTGAGATACAGATCAAAGAAACAGATTGATGAAAAATCAAGTCAAAAAGATTCTGAAAAGAAAAGTGAGGCAGGAAAGAAAATAGAAGTGATACCTGTAATGGAGGTAAATGATGAAAGTCAGAAAGAGATTGAAAAGATCAGTGACAATGATTGAAGTACATACCTGTTGAATTTTTTTAGGTTTTCTGTTTTTGGCATAAGGCTGAAGAAAATGTGTTAGATGACACAAGGTCGAAGAAATTCTGTTAGCTGAAGAATTAATTTGTGACATTAGGTCGAAGAAAAACTGTTAGAAGGTTTAAAGAGTATATAAAAAAAAAAATTTGAAAAAGGGGGGTGTTAGAAATTTTTAGAAAATTTAGGTAAAATTTTTAAAATTTTTGTTTTATTTTTCTTTGCAAGCTTAATGAAAATACATTCAACAAGCTCAAGATGCTTAATTTTAAATAAATGTTGTAAAATGTCTCTGAGATATATGCTCCTAATAATTCTGCTTTGGTTAATTTAGGTTATTGTTCTTTTAGAAATTAACAAGGAGAAGTTTAAGGTTAATATGACAAGCAAGATACTGACACTTTATTAGTTATAGTTTTTGCAACACTTTTATTGAAGCTTAGTTGTATGTTACACAAGAGAAAGAAATAGAACTAGAGGGGTTTCTTAAAACTCAATATGAGAATTGTAGATAAACTGATGAGATAAGTCTTTAGAAATACTAACACAGGTGAAATTGAATCATGTTCATCTTAGATAAATTTTTGCTAAAAAATTTGGGTGGTGGTGTGGTGATTTGTTAATCACCAGATGAGGGAGTTGATGGAGCGAGATAGAAAACAGAAATCTGTTTAAACTTGTGAAGTCACACTTCCATAAATAAATTAATAATGCTAACAATTTGTGCTGTGTGTGTGCTAATTCAATCTAGTTTAAAGTTGCATTTTCACAGAACACGCGGGAAATTAACATGTGTGCTCATAAATGTGCATTATGTTGCATTCTCATGTATGTGGAAAATAATAAATTAATCTTGTCTATTGTCATGTCATAACTAATGGCAGCTGTTTTTAAAATAATGGCATGTGCTTATTTTGCTTCCCTTGTCTATGTGGTGTCACTATATTCTTTATAGGTGCATAAAGAACCCTGCTGGATTCAATGAAGAATGGTAGATATAAAATGCTGCTTTATTTGTGCTTTACTGCTAGGTAATTTAGACTAATGGGTTAATTATTAGCAATGATGGGAGGCAACAGAACAAACTGTATTTCTTTCATTAATTATTCTTTTTGTTTGTTTATATAATAGTTTTACAAATGGAGCTTAGAGATGGCTGCAGAAAAATAGTACACTTTTAAAAGTGGCGCAGGAGAGGTGGCGCAGAAAATTGACGCTCTTTGAAAAGAGGCCTATTGATGAAAATGGCTCAAGTGAAAATAATTCTGAAAGGATGGAAAAAGCCTCTGAGCTTTTATTTTGAAAGGTTTTGGATTGAACTGCTAAAAAGATGACTCTTTGGAGAAATTTGCTAACGTTTGCTAACGTGCCACGGGAGTTCAGAGCGGACAGGCTCAAGGTTGAAAGGAAGAATCGTGCTTTCGCTACAAAATGTAGCAGCCTAAGGAAGAGCTGCCAAGACTTCTACATGAACAATGAACTAGTGAATTTGCCCGGGCATGTAAGAAGGAGGTGTCACAGTTTACTGTGGTACGAGGTGGCTCAGCCAATGGAGAACTAGAATTCGTCTGTTGGAATGTGAAAAATAGTTAGCTCAGCTTAATTTAGGGTATAAGAATGGGTTCAGAGAACACATAGTTGGCTTACGCTCGAGAAATCTGGAGGACGTGTTATGCTGATGGACTTTACACGTGAGGAAAGGAGTTTTTTATTAATTACTTTATTACTAGGTGATGAGGGTAGAGACAGAGAGATAGTTAGGATTTTGGAAATGCTTAATTTTACTTATTCCTGCTAATGAATAATAATTCTTGATTTATGCTCTTTTTATTAATACTGAATAAATCTTTCTTTATGACATTTTCTAATGCTTGTTTAATAAAATTCCAAAACCTGAGTTTTTCTAGATGTGTTTAAATAAACTTTCTAAAATGACAAGCTGGTCTTGATTATTGTAGATAGTTTTAAACAACATATTTAGATCTTATCGCCTCATGATTCAGTCGCTCTATTGTTGATATGGGCCTAGTGTTGTAATGTAAGTTTTGTGGTAGTAGATAGTGTCATTTGTGCAATATTTTGGTGAGAGCGCTGGATCAATAGTACTAGTGCAAAGAGGTCACATAATGTAATTGTACTTTTGAAATCAAAACCTTGGTAAGTACAGTCTGGACACATGAAACGGAAAGGGATGGCTAAGGTGTTGAAAGTTGCCCTATTTGTTTGGCAGTTTCCTCCATTTTGTGCAATCCTGTCTGTACTGAGTTGAGGGAATGGATCCATCTACACTCTTTGTAGTTCAGGGATGCTGCAAGTGAACCGCCCCTGGAGTTAGGGCAGATTTTCACCAAAGCCCACCATTGCATGCTTTCAGGGAAATGGTTGTGTCATGTAAAATGTTCGACCATGGGTGTCCCGGGCATTTTGCATCTTATTCTGCTCATATGCTGTAAGATTCTGGCTTTCGCTTTCTGGGTGGGTTGCCCAATATATATAAAACCACAAGGGCAAAGAATTGCGTATATTATGTGGAAGCTGTTGCAATTTGTGAAGCGTTGCAACTTGTATGTCCAGTTGTTGTATGTAAAGGTTGTTCCCACCAGGCATATGTCACAAGCCGTACATTGGCAACATTTATGGTGTCCAGTAACTGGTGAGAGGCCTAGGTGGCTTCTCAGGTCAAGTTGTTTAGGTGGCTCCAGGAAGGCTCTGACAACAGTATCCTTCATGTTTCTTCCCCTCTTGAAGGCAGAAACGGGTTCTTGGTTAAACTGTAACTCACTCACCACTAAGTTTCAATACGTTTTAATGATTTTTTTACCGTCATTACTCTTAGTGTTAAATTTTGTGACGCACACAATCTTGTCATGTTCAGTGTTTTTTTCTTTCACTTACAGTAACTGGTCTCAAGGACAGTACCAGGCACGTTTTTTAGCGCATTTCAGCAGGCCAGTGGGGTATCCTCTTTCCTTTAAGAGTGTTGTTAGAATTTCAGATTCTCTGAATGTCTCCTCTTCTGGAACAGTTTCTCCTAAGTCTTAGATACTGTCCATAAGGCAAATTATCTCTCAAGTTGCAGGGATGGTGTGAGCCATAAATTAGCAAAGTGTTCCTCTCCATTGGCTTGCGGTAAAGGTTGCAGTAAAGAAGGCATTCCTCAACGGGGAATGTTAGATCAAGGAAATCAATTGCTTCATTGTTGCTAGTGAGAGTGAATTGTATATCATTTGTCCTGACATTCAGCCATTCATGGAATTCCATCAGTTCACTAGTACTGCCTGACCACACCTTTATCAGGTCCTCAATATACCTTCTCCAGACCTCAATCCTATTGAGGTAAGGATTCAGATGACTGTACAGGTGCTCCTCCTCGTAGTGATCCATAAAAATGTTCACTAGACTGGGAGCATAAGTGGCTCCCATTGCCACTCCCTTGCATTGGAAGAAAAACTGTTTCTGGAACACAAAATAATTCTTCTTCATCGCGATTTCAAGTAATGCAATCAAGAAACTCGTTGAGATCCAGTGTGGTCTTGGACGGGCATCCAGTGTGATCCTGATCACTTCCAATGCTTGGTCCTGTGGAACTGATGTGTACAATGAGGACCCATCTAAAGTCACCAGTATTTGTGTTTGACAGCCATACGGTTGTCCCTCAAGTAGCTGTATAATGTGCATGCTGTCCCTCACTTAGGATTTCGTTTCAGGGACTTAAGGTTGCAGAAAATTGTAGATGAATTGGTTCAAAGGTTCCAAGATTGAACCGCAACCAGACACAATTGGCCTTCCTGGTGGTTTTTCTATTCGTTTATGCACTTTGGGTAGAGTATACAAAGTGGGAATCCTTGGCTCTTTTTTATTGAGAAATTCCTATTCATGGAGACTTAGAAAGCCTTGTTGTAACCCAACTTGGCTTGTTTTTTCTATCAGGATTTTAAGTTCTGCGGTTGGGTCCCTCGGCATTGGTAGGTAACACTCCTTGACTCCCAGTTGTAGTTTGATCTCCTCAATATATTCACCAGTGTTCAGCATCACCACTGCACCACCCTTATCAGCGTTTTTTATGATGATAGAGTCATTCCTCCCTAGGGATTGTAGTCCAATCTTTTCTTCTTTACTCATGTTATACTGTACGTACTTTCTGGTATCCATGAGTTTTATGGTTTCAAGGAGAATCATTTTTTCGAAAGCTAGTATGTTCTCGCTCATCTGAAATGCTGCAGGTGTAAATGTAGAAATGGTTCTGAATGTAGTTGCCGCTGGTGAAGGTGTGTAAGTATTCTTTTTGAAAAAATACTTCAATCTTATTTTTCTGAAGAAGTGCTGAAGCTCCAGTTTTGTTTGGAATGAATCTGGTATGACCGTCAGTACAAAGGATAAGCCCCTTGTAAGGACATTCCTTTGAGTGAGGGACATGGCGTTATCCGACAGGTTGATTATTGGCCCTAACTGATCAAGTGCTGTCCTTAGCTGGCTCATTTCTGTGTGAGTTTGAAAAATATCACTTTCTGTGTTGCTTGGTGCGTTGTCTATAGGGTGGGGTGCAATATATGCAGGATTTAAAAAATCCGCATGTTGGACTAGTTCACTCTGACTGTGCAACGTGATCATGTTAGTGTCCTCAACGATGTGCGTGGTATGAGCTCCAGACAACAGGGCATGCATATTAGGTGGGATAGGGGTAATGTTGCTCTCCCTCTGGTTGTGTATGATCCCTAGGTCTGTCCCTTGTGTCTATTCTGTGAGGACATGGTAACGTTATCTACCATCTGTAGGTCGGTCTCCGTGTCGAAATCTCTCCATGAGTCTCTGGCTGGTAAAACCAGACACGTAAAGGCCCTTGCTGTGTGTTCCTGCCCCTGCCCATCTCCTTGTTCTCTCCCACTTTTGTTGTCTCCCCCCGCCCCCGGTTCCTTGGCGGTAGCCTTTCCCCCAAAAATGTGGGTTTTGATTGTCTTGGTGGCTAGTAGGTGGTCTCTCCGACTCGGAGTCCAAACCACTTCCTACCGAGGAGTCAGAGAAAGTATTATACCTCCTCGGGCCCTGCCTGCCCTTGCTGGAGAAAAATCCCTGACTATCCTGCTGATAGTAATCATCTGGCTCATTTCTGTGTGAGTTTGAAAAATATCACTTTCTGTGTTGCTTGGTGCGTTGTCTATATGGTGGGGTGCAAAATATGCAGGATTTAAAAAAATCTGCATGTTGTACTAGTTCACTCTGACTGGGCAACGTGATCATGTTAGTGTCCTCAACGATGTGCGTGGTATGAGCTCCAGACAACAGGGCATGCATATTAGGTGGGATAGGGGTAATGTTGCTCTCCCTCTGGTTGTGTATGATCCCTAGGTCTGTCCTTGTGTCTATTCTGTGAGGACATGGTAACGTTATCTACCATCTGTAGGTCGGTCTCCGTTTCGAAATCTCACCATGAGTCTCTGGCTGGTAAAACCAGACACGCAAAGGCCCTTGCTGTGTGTTCCTGCCCCTGCCCCATCTCCTTGTTCCCTCCCACTTTTGTTGTCTCCCCCCGCCCCCGGTTCCTTGGCGGTAGCCTTTCCCCAAAAAATGTGGGTTCTGATTGTCTTGGTGGCTAGTAGATGGTCTCTCCGACTTGGAGTCCAAACCACTTCCTACCGAGGAGTCAGAGAAAGTATTATACCTCCTCGGGCCCTGCCTGCCCTTGCTGGAGAAAAATCCCTGACTATCCTGCTGATAGTAATCATCTGATAGATAGGGATATGTTGTCTTTTTACCGTAACTTCTTAGATCTTTCGCTAATTTGTCAAGTTTTCTATTTAGCGTAATGGTATTAAAGTCAGCTAGGGCCTTTGCTGCACGTTCAAGTGCCTCCTTAGCGTTGGTGAGTGCTGTGTCTCCAAGTATCTCCCTTTTGAGATCAGCAATTTCCTGTGTGAGTTTTTTCATGTACTCAATTGCCGTCCCTACTCCAAGCACCATCCAGTGCCTGGAGCAGGTGTTTTGGGATACGTAGCTAAAGCCTTCCCTAAATTTGGGGAATTCTATGAATATAGCAGGTTCGTTGCGAACCCGCAGACCTTTTGGGATTATATTTGATTCCAAATATTTTGTTAGCACATGGCTATGTAGGCATGATCTAATCAGCTTCTTCTCTAACCTTTCAATCTTTGCTAACTTCTCACTTAAGCCTGTGTCTACTGAGGCTCTGTCTGACCCTAAAAGGAAGTTAGAAGCACCCTGATCTTGGATTAGCCTTGCTATATATTCATCACTGTAGGACCGTGTTTCTTTCTCAGACATACTCTGTAAGAACAGAAACAAATTTAGACAAAATAATGTACAAACACAATGAATGAGTGTAAAGAACCCTTGCAGGTAATTACCTGCACAAGATTATAATTATAACTCGATGGGGTAACCTAGTATCCCTCAGAACCTGGGCAGTAATTCACTAGATTACAAATGGTTGTGTTGGGTGCTAAGAGTGAATTTCTTGAGGCAATAGGATTACTCAAAAGGACTATGCAAACAATTAAAAATCAATTGTAATACACACACAAACCATATAGGGTATTTAAGAGCTTTTATAAATTGCTTCATTTATAGAAACAACCACATTTTATATTTGCAAGGCTGTCAGAAAATATATACATTGTGACAAGTAATATGTAGTAAAAGTGACATTGGTGCTCAGTGCTGTGGTGATTGTGTAATATATACAATGGTGATTAGGGAATGAAGGTTTAGGGGTTGTGGCCAGAAAATACACTATTTCACAATTCTCTGCAGACTGGATTAATGTGTCTCAGCGCAGGGTATCTCAACTGGTCCACGATTCAGAATGTCGACATTTCAACCCAATGTCTGCACTAATTGGGTGTCAGTGCTGGTCTTCATTAGGACTTGGACAGAATTTGGACATCCTGTTCAAATTAAAATGGCGATCAGGTTTGTGTTTTAAGTGAGTGGTGCCCAAAATTGGTGCAAAAAGGCTAGGTGTGGTGACTCACCTAATGGGGCACAGGAGGGCTCATGGGTTGCCAATGTGGTCATTCACACTGGTAGGGCTGTTGTCCTAGCAGGAGCCCGTAGTCTCCTTCACAAAGTCAGACTGGGTAAAAAATGGGCAAAGTGATTACTATCCCATTCAGTAAGCTTCCATATGGTAGTCACGCTCATCCTAAATTAGGACTCACCTATATACATAAGATGTTGAGGCTGTGTGATTCAGGTTTCAACAAATGACCCTGATTCAGGTTGAAGTTCAAAACAGAGTTGAGGTAGTGTGATTCAAGTCTCAAGACTTGATCAGGATTCTGATCTGCATAGGAAATATTAAGGGGTTTCTTAGAACCAAGGCCACATATGCCAAGAGGTAAAACTAACAATGAGTAACCCCGGTGTCCTATTTGTCACCTGTAGTTATTTTTGATCGTGACTAGCAATTCCTTCCTGTCACTGTAGCGCTGAAATCCGCTATGCAGACAGGTCGGGTTACATCCAGTTTCACTAGCGCGAGGACGCATCTGCATTCCTGATGCTCTGGGCTGTTGCTAAGCAACCAGCATGGTAATGTGTCTCGGTCAACACACGTCATGAACACAGTTCGGAAAGGACCCGTGTTCGCGGCTGCTGTCCGCTTTAGCAAATCTACAAAATGCAATATGTCGATATTTCAAAAACACGCCCTGTTTATTAAGAGCCATGCCAAGCGGTCATGGTTAAAAATCTGCAGTGTCATGACCTCTTGCTTCTAATTTGCACAAGGTGGGATGCCGAGAGTCGGATGTAGTAAAATGGAAATAAAGTTCCATCAAGGTCTCAGTGACATTGTTTAATAACTACGGATCGCTAGGCTGTTGGATGTGAAGGATTAAAATTGAACATTATCCAAAACATTCATTAAAATTGAACATTTTACAAATTCAGTGAAAATATGTACAGTGCAGCAGATTGAAGCTGTGTCTTTTACATTTCGTGTGAAGTACATAGGTATTATACAAAGCTGTTGCATAGTTTATTTAACATTACAAGTACATAGGCATTGTGTAAATATGTCGCATAGTATATTTGCAATCATAAAATTAAATTAGATACGTAAATCATTGAAGCCAAGGCCTTGGTAAATACAGTTTAAGCACAAAGAATGCAAAGGGGGTGGCTATGGTCTTTAAAGCTGTATCCAAATTCAGTGACAATCTGTACAGTGCACCAGATCGAAGCGGTAGCTTTTGCCTTTCAAGTAAAGCTTTGTGTAGTGTAATTAACAAGACATTTTCATATAGTACTAGGGCAAAGATGTCACATAATGTGCTTGTACTTTTGAAATCAAAACCTTGGTAAGTACAGTCTGGACACATGAAACGGAAATGGGTGGCTAAGGTGTTGAAAGTTGCCCCATCTGTTTGGCAGTTTCCTCCATTTCGTTAAACCCTGTCTGTACTGAGTTGAGGGAATGGATCCATATACACTCTTTGTAGTTCAGGGTTGTTGCAAGTTAACCGCCCCTGGGGTTAGGGCAGATTTTCTCCAAAGCCCACCATTGCATGCTTTCTGGGGAATGGTTGTGTGATGTAAAATGTTCGCCCATGGGTGCCCCCTGCGTTTTGCATCTTATTCTGCTCATATGCTGTAAGATTCTGGCGTTCGCTTTCTGGGCAGTTTGCCCAAAGTATATTAAACAACAAGGGCAAAGAATTGCGTATATTATGTGGGAGCTGTAGCAATTTGTGAAGCGTTGCAACTTGGAAGTCCAGTTCTTGTATGTAAAGGTTGTTACTGATCCAGCGGGCTTTTGGAAATATGTCATAAGCAACGCTACCCAACTCCACTATATACACCATCAATCAATAAACTCTCATAAGGCCCATAATACTAACATGACATATTATAACCAACTGGATCATGTGACCTAATTAACCTATTCACAAATTATATACATTTATATACAACCATGGTAAATGAATTCATCGTACTTCACAAACTGGCGATAAGATCTAGCTATGAGTAACCTATTCCCATGAAAATAACAAGACCAGCTTGTTTTCCAAAGTAAGATTTTTATTAGCTACTCATTTGGAAAATGTATTAGAAATTTTATTAAAGCATTGTTTTTTGAATCATTGCAAATGGTTATGACAATTTTATTATGAATCAAAATTATTATTGCAAATGAAAATTATCAGTTTGGCATTTTTCAAAACCTAAGTCCCTAGCTAATGCTAACTATAAGGAAAATTAAAGAGTAAAGTCTTTGAGGGCTCTTACGTGTTCCAAGAGAAGTCCAATAGCGTAACGCCCTCATCAAAAGGTCTGCAAGGAGAAGCATAACTCTTCCACGGGGCAAGAGTTTTTATACCTTTCTACGCTAAGCTAATCTAAGAAAAAGTAATTTTCACTGCTGGAATCAGAGCCTCATTGGTCCAAAAGTGACAGGCGACGTGTCACCACATTTCAGAATCATAGTTCCGTCATCATTCTTAGAGACCTTTGTCTCTAGTTTTCGAACAACGCAGTTTCCTCCAGTTCGCAACAATTGCAACAAATGAAGTTTTTAGCTTCCTCGGATGCGTGAATGTCACAAGCCTTTTGCTGGTTCCTGGCCTTGGCCTTGTTCGGCTAAGAGAATGTCATCTCAGCACGACAAACTTTACAAGCAGGAGAAAAACTGTTGCCATCATGGACTCACTCTGGCTCCAAGCAGATTTTTGCAAACACGGAAAATTTCCCTAGGCCCAAAACTTTTTTCATCAACTATTGTATAAACAAACAAAAAAAAATAATAATTAATGCGAGCAATATAATTTGTTCTGTTGCCACCCTCCATTGCTAATAATTAACCCATTAGTCTAAATTACCTAGCAGAAGCAAACAAATAAAGCAGCATTTTATATCTACCATTCTTCATTTTTATCCAGCAAGGTTCTTTATGCACCTATAGAGAATAGAGTGACATCACATAGACAGGGAAGCAAAATAAGCACATGCCATTTATTCTAAACAGCTGCAGTTAATTTTTGACATGACAAATAGACACGATTAATTTATTATTTTTCACAAACAAGGAAATGCAACATAATGCACGTTTATGAGCACACATGTTCGTATCCCGCGTTTTTCATGTGTAGATGCAACTTAAAGTAGGTTGAATTAATACATACACAGCACAACTGTTAATTTTATTATTTTATTTTTGGAAGTGTGACTTCACGAGTTGAAATGAAAAACATTTCTGAATCTCGCTCCATCAACTCCCTCATCTGGTGCGTAACCAATCACCACACCACACCCAAAAATTTGGTAAATTTTATCTCAACGAAAATGGTTCAATTTCATTCTGTTAGTATTTTCTAAAGACTTGTCTCAGCAAAATCCTTACAACTTTCATATTGAGCTCTGCGTAACTCCTCAAGCTCTATCTCTTTCTCTTGTTCCTTTTTGATTTTGTAAATTCTTCTCTTTTCCCTCATGTGCTTCTTTCTTTTGTGTAACATGCAACTGATCTTTGTCAAAACTATCACAAAAATTATCACAAACAAAGGTGTTAGAATCTTGCCAAGAACTGAACCACCAATTTCTTGAAACCAGGTTTTAATAGCTTGGAATCTTTTTGAAAGACGTTCTGAAAAATCATCCTCTTCTAAGGGGACTATTTCTGAGTGCATCTCTGTGATGTTTCTAATGTACATTTCAATATTCTTACTCTCATCTGGAATGTAAGTACAGCAATGCTGCACAAGTAAAATGCCACAGACTCCTCCCTCTTTTGCCAGGAGTATGTCTAAAGCAAGGCGATTTTGCATCGCCATTGATTTGACCGCAATGACCTCCACATCCACTAACTGGAAACCACCTGCTGTGTCAGTGGACAATCTGTCAACAATTGTGGACAATTTTCTGATTCTTCCTGCATTCAGTGTTATACCTACTAAAGGTATCACTGCCTCAAATATGTCTCCCAAAATTTCTGAGAAACTTTCTCTTCTATACCTGTTTGCATGGCTACTGATTTCAAAAGAACCTTCTGCATTTCTGTCAACATGAAAATTTTTCGGAAAAACAAGACCAACAAAACATGTCCCGTACCAATGGTCCGAAAGATTATAATAAGCCTTATCTCCACAAACAAAATAGATCCCAGGAAAAATTGGATCTCTACCACCTTTAAATCCCCAACCCCCCATGATTTGATAAGTATCCTCACAATTACTAGCTCCTACAAAATAATTATCAAACAGGGTATTATCTCTCCTAATGCAAAGCTTGCCACTAATTGGTTTATCTATGTGAATTGCAACATTATCAAAAGATTTGCCATTAAGCTTAGCATCCTCTTTTTGCCAAAACTTGGATTTGGTCTGTTTGACCATCTCATTTCTTTTGTAAATCACCCTTCTCTCCTCAACAAGGTTCAGGAAAGTCTTTTCCTCAGCTCTCAATTTGCAAGTTAAATTGTTTCTATAAGCATACTCATAAGTCAGTTCATTAGTGACTAAAATGAATTCCCTCATCTGTTTAGCTTTTTTATGTTTATTTAAAGCATTCTCTATTTTCAGGTTAGCAAAAATCTCATCATAGTTGGAATAATAATACTCCAAACGACCAGTCTGGTAAAATAAGCTAGCTATCACACTGCATGTTATGCCATAAGTAAGAGGAAGCATATTGTATGTCACTCCCTCAGAAACAGAAGCAGGCAACTTCACACAGATATAGCAATCTTTGACACCCATGACCTTAACATACTCTCCCAAAAGCCTTGAAAATGTATTGCTGGAAAAATCACCAACAGACCTGTCCTGATGAACATCTGGTCTGTGATCAATAACCTTGTTAGCTTTGTGTGTTGCACTATGTTTGTCTTGACTAACTAAAGCTTTGCTTGTCATATTGACCTTGTACCTCTCCTTATCGATCCCGAAAAGAAAGATGACAGCTAAAACTAACCAGAGCAGAATTAATATGAGCACACACACCAGAGTCATCTTACAGTATTTCTTGAAAATGGAACATTTTGAATTACCACGCGCCATTACATAAGGCATCTTTTTTTTTTAAGAGGCTTTTCAAAAAGAAAACATTTTTTTTTTCAAAATTCTCAAAAATAAAATTTTCAAAATATTTTAAACACCTCCCTTTTAAATATTTTTTTTTTTTTAAAACCCTCTAACAATTTTTCTTCGACCTTGCGTCACAAGTTTTCCTCCAACTAGATACACCTTCTTCGGCCTTGTGTCACCTAACACAATTTCTTCAGCCTTATGCCAAAAACAGAAACCTAAACTTAATCCTAAATTCTAACAGGTTAGTACTTCAATCATTGTCACTAATTTCTTCAACTTCTTCTTCTTGACTTCTACTGTTTATCTCAATTACAGGTGGGATTATTAAATAAGCCCACTCAGGAGATTTGTATTTCTGGTTCGGTTTTAAAAATGTTTTTGTCTTCCTAGAAATCACTTCTATTTTCTTTCCTTTCTCAGCCTTCCTTTCAGGATCTTCCTGACTCGTTATCTCATTTACCTGCTCCTTCGATCTCTTCACTAGCCTGACCCTCAACCCTCCTTTTTCAGTCGGCCAGGTCTCTCCTTTTCTCAAGATCTTTCTCTTTGGCTCAAACACATTAGATTCTGTTTTCCACGATCTTTTCTTCACTCTTTCCCTCTGACACTCTTCATCACCTTCTCCAGAGTCACTGTCAGAAATTTCAATCGTTATTCCAGGATCTTTTCTAATCGGCAGTCTCACTCCGTTAGGAACAGCACTCCTTCTCCCATCACTGGTACTCGGTAATTCGCCTTCCTCCAATTCTTCAATCACCTTTAACTTCCCAGATCCGGACTTCTTGTTCCTGCTTTCAGAGCTTGTTTTCTGCCTTTCGATACTCTCCTGGTTTTGCTTCTGAACTTGATCAGACTTTTCTGTTGTTTCTTTTTCTTTTCTCGTATCTTGATCAGGTTCTTTCACTTCACCTGTTTCCTTGTTTGATTCTTCCGCTGATTCTTTGTCTAGCAGATTATCTTTATCTTCAGAATCTATTTCAATAATTTTCAAGTCTTTTCCAATCAAATCTCCATTCACAGATGGTTTTTCCAGATGTTGACCACTCTGTCGATCTTCAAATATCTGGATTTCTTTCTACTTCTTCTTCAGAGTCTGAATCATCTGTCATATCACTCTCTTCATCAGAGTTTTCAGGTGTAGGTATTGGAATAGTGTGACTTGGATGTATCCACCTTTTCAATCCTCTACACTTCACTGCATTCGTTGTAACAAGGATCACCTGCCTCGGTTTTTGCCACTTTGGGACCAAACAGTTCCTTCTTCGGTGAACTTTCATTCTGACCCAATCTCCAGGTCTCAGATCATGTGTCTGCACTTTGTCTTTTGATTGTGCTTCAGTTCCCACCTGATTAGACACAGAAGTCACTACGTCAGACAGACGCTTACAGTACTCCAAAATTGCACTGTCATTATTGCTTAACAGTTTTCCTACTGGTACAAAAGCTTGCCTCATAACTCTACCCATAAGGATTTCGTGAGGACTCAGACCTGTCTTTTTATCTGGTGTACTTCTCAAAGTTATCAGAACAAGTGGAAGAGCATCTGTCCACTTTACACCTGTATCAAGACACATTTTCCCAATTCTATTTTTTATTGTTCCATTAATCTGCTCAACTACTCCAGATGCCTCTGGTCTGTATGCACAATGTATTTTCTGCTCAATGTGTAATGCTTCACAGATCAATTTCATCAGCTTGTTATCAAAATGTCCCCCTCCGTCACTCTCAATAGTGACTGGGAAACCATACCTTGGTATTATCTCTCTAAGAAGCAACTTTGCCACTGTAATTGAATCACAATGACGTGTGGGAAATGCTTCTACCCATCTTGAAAACAAGCATACAATCACCAAAACATATTTCAAACAGTTGTGTATGGGCATCTCAATGAAATCCATCTGTAATCTGGTAAAAGGACCACCCTCCCGTCCTATGACTCCCGTTCCCACAACTGATTTCCTGTTTGGGTTCATTTGTTGGCAAGTCAAACACCTCTGACAAAGAGATTCTGCAATTGTCCTGAACTTGGAATTAAACCATGTCTCTTTGAAAAGCCTGATCATAGAGTCTCTTCCAATATGACCAGGGCCATGATACATTCTGGCCATGTCAGCAATCATGCAATTTGGTAACACTACTCTGCCATCTTTGTAAGTCCAAGCTCCATCCTCATCTCGTGGCCTACATTCTGCTGTCATGTAGCTCCTGTATATCCTCATATCGTGTTAAGTTAGCATAGGTACATTTGAAGTTTAAACGCCATTTTCCATTCTTGCAACTTCTGCACACGACACTTAATTGTTGACGTAGCTTTCAACCTAGTAGTTTGCCATGGTTTATGTGAGAATAATATGTTATTGCTCTGATATCAGCTTTGTTTAATAAACTATGTCTGCACGAAGAGTGCTGAAGTTTCAGGAACAACACAATATGGAATTGTTATGAGGTCTGATCTCCACGCCTTCATAGTCATAACACAAGTGCAGCCTTTGCCAACTCTGGCTTCAGGCGGGATTGATATTGCTTTGCACGAGGCACATAGAACACACTTGATGCGGTGCACATGCAGAGAGAGCTGGTGTATGCTGATGTGATTCCTTCATGCTAGGACACTAAGGTATGGGCCCGCCCTAAACCAACCCAAAGAGACCTTCTTAGCTAATAATATAATATATGTGTTAGGGTGGGTGAGATATAAGTGTTGTTAACTCTTATTCATTACAGTATGTTAACATGCTGTCACCATTCGCTTTTTATGTCTTAGTAACTATGCTGGTAATTTTGCTACTGATAATAAGTATACTTGTATTATCTAAGATACTGCGCCTGAGAAGACGGCATTAGTAAATAAACATTTCAAATGCACATGTGTCTTCTTTACTCCATGTTCTGGTTTGTAATGATAATATAACGAAAGAGTGTTCATGAGTCCCACGTACCCTGAGGTACTGTAAGTTCATGTTCTGGTTTGTCTAAACATTGGGTGTTTGATATGTCCAATGAGACACTGTAGCTAGCTCGGTAAGGGGTGAGTTGGGTACTAAGGTGAGTTTTGGGTCACCCTAATTCGCCGAGGTTCCACTCCTCTGTGCACAGTTCTGTGTGAGAACAGAAACCCTGCGACACTGCTCTCAACCATGTGTTTTTCTCATCATCATCAGCTTCATTTTGCAAGTCCCTAATTTCCTCCCATGTCTCAATAACAGATGTTAGCATCAATGAACATGAACCAAAATCTTTGTTCTTTCCCCGATTGAGTGCATAATCATTTCTTGCACAAAATGTAGCAATTTCATCTGCATAGGCATTGCCTCTGGTGATAAAATCCTTACCTTTTTGATGTGCTGCGCACTTTACCACAGCAATCTCCCTTGGCATTTGTATGCCATCAATTAATCTTCTAATAAATTCTGCATTTTTGATTGGAGAACCTGCTGATGTCATATAGCCTCTCTGAGACCAGAGCTGTCCATAATCATGCACAACTCCGTACCCATACTGGCTATCTGTAATTATGGTAACTCTCAAGTCCTTTGCTATTTCACAAGCACGAATTAAAGCAATTAATTCAGCCACCTGTGCTGAACGAATTCCTACAAGACATGAAGCTTCTTCAACATCTGCCACTGTGCAGACCGAGTATACTGCTCTCAAAACACCTCCCTCTGATCTCAGACAGGAACCATCCACAAAGAAGACATGATCTGATTCAGGCAATGGTACATCTTTAATGTCCTGCCTTGGCTTGGTACATTATTCCATAACATCCAAGCATTCATGCTCCACGTCATTTTCATCAATATTTTCAATGTCAGGTAACAGTGTGGAAGGATTTAAATTCACACACCTTGCGATTGACACATTATCTGATCCCAAAATAATTTTCTCGTATTTGGTCAGTCTGCTGTTTGTCAAGTGCTGAGTTTTACTCCTTGTAAGGAGAATTTCAACTGAGTGAGGAACATAGACTTTTACAGGAAATCCCATAATTATTCCCTCACTTTGCTCCAGGCTAACACTTGTTGCAGCAACTGCTTTTAAGCAACCTGGTAAGGCCTTTGCAACTGGATCAAGAACTGCTGAGAAGTAAGCAATAGGCTTTCTCATGTTACCATGTCTCTGAATTATCACAGACAAAGCACATCCTTCTCTTTCACTGCAATACAGTTCAAAACCTTTTTCATAATCTGGCATGCCCAGAGCTGGAGCTTCACATAAGCTTCTTTTTAGTTTTTCAAAAGCTTCCAACTCAATGTCAGTGAGAGTAATTGGATCTTTCACATCTGATTTCGTCAGTCTTTGCAGTGGCTTCGCAATTACCGAAAATCCACTAATCCATTGACGACAGTAACCAACCATTCCCAGGAACATTCTCACCTGTCTTTGTGTTTTTGGAGGTTGCATTCCCTGAATCATTTTGATTCTATCGATTGTCATCTGTCTCATTCCTTTTGCAATTCTATGACCAAGGTATTTTACTTCCTGTTTACAAAACTGCAATTTTGCAGGAGACACTTTGTGTCCCTCATCTGCCAAATGATTCAAAATTGTAATCGTATCTGTCACACAATTATCTCTGGTTTTTGCTGCTATTAACAGATTGTCAATATACTGCACTAATGTCGATCTGCCTGGCAGATTCAAATCTTCCAAAGATCTCTTTAATAGTTCATTAAAGATAGAAGGACTTTCTGTATACCCTTGAGGGATTCTGCACCATGCGAATGTCCTACTCTGGAACCGGAAAGCAAAGATTTCCTGGCTCTCTGGATGCAATGGAACAGTAAAGAACGCATTGCAAAGATCAATGACAGTATACCATTCTGCATCATGCGGAATCTGGTAAAGAATGACAGCAGGGTTTGGAACAACTGGGCAACAAGGAACGACAATCTGATTAATTTTTCTCAAATCCTGAACTATTCTGTACGTTCCATTTGGCTTTTTGATCCCCATAATCGGTGAGTTACAAGGACTGCTCTCAATTTCTTTCAAAACACCTTGCTTGATGAATTTTTCAATTACAGGAATAACACCTTCAATCGTTTCTGCCTTCATTTTATATTGAGGAATGTTTGGAAAATCTATTCCCTGCTTCACTGTGATTTTGACTGGATCGACATGTTTCATCAGACCCATCTAATTTCCAGTCAAATCCCAAATCTCAGATTTAACTGTCTCTTTCAATTCCTCTGGTAAATTTTCTTTATCAAAGGTAGGAAACAATTTTTCCTCTTCTGCCTCAATCATCAACATCGTTAGTCTATACAACCCATCTTCCTCCATGGTTTGTAATTCAATTCCACAGGGTGAGCAATATATTCTGCAATTCATTTTACGCAATATATCTCTCCCAAGTAAATTCACTGGACTGCTATTACAAACTACAAATCTGTGTTTGTCTTTGAAATTGCCTATTTCCACATTTGTTGATTGCTGACTCCGACTACTTGGATGGTATCCCCAGAGAGAGGTAGGTTTTCAAATTCTACTGATCTAACAGTAGAACGGGTAGCACCAGTGTCCACAAGAAAAGTGATCTCTACATCGTTCACCTTTCCATTTACAAATGGACCAGACTGATCAACCTCAAGAGTGGCTCCAATTACACACTCTTCCCCCTCTCTCGGGCACCGTCAGAAGCAGTCATCAGAATCGCTTCCTTGGTTTCCTGTTAACAAAAATTGTCCTGATGCATTTTGCAAACTTTGTCTTTGATTTCTTATTACCTGATCACATCCGCTGAATCCAATTTCTGGATTGAATTTTTGACCTCCCCCACAGTTAGGCAAAGGAGGCAATGGGATCTGATTCTGCTGCTGGGTCAACTGCTGTTGTAGCTGTCGCTGAAGACTCAGATCACCCATTTGACGCTGCAGCTGCAGCTGCAGATCAACATTCTGCATCTGTGGGTTAAATGATGTATTTTTAAATTTTCTGGGTGGGTTTTTGCACTCGTTTCTCCAATGTCCAATCTCCCCGCATTGTTTGTTTTAATTCTTCAATTTTTGTATTAAACTTTGGCTTATTTGGATTATTGAAATTATTTTTAAACTTTCCTTGACCCTGATTCTGATTTTGCACGAAATTTCCATGTTGCACAAAATTCCCATTTTTATTTTCAAGACTTGCAATCTGTTGCTCAGCTACCTTTACCTGTGCCCACTTTGCCTTTTCCTTTAATTTCTTTTGTTTAGTCTCTAACTCATCACTGCAGTATTTTGCCTTCCTCAAAATATCATCAACTGAATTTGATTGCCATCCAACAATATTATTCCTGATCATTTCTCCAATTTCTGGTCTGAGACCATATACAAACCTGTAGATAAAATGGCTCATATCCTTTTCATCTAATTTTTCATAACCACTGTATTGTTTGAAAACCAATAATAATCTTTCATAGAAGGAATTAACCGATTCTTTCGGCTCCTGGTTTGTCCTGTCTATTTTAACCCAATCTACTTCCTTTGGGGCCATTTTTTGTTTTAGCCAGTAAATGACTTTCATAAAATTCCATGACCTCAGGTGCTGGAGCACCTGTCTCTTTAACTCGATCTGGTTCAGCTTTTGGCCAACCCACAGCAATTTTGCATTCTGTCCAGAAATCTGATGGGACAACAATGTCGAAAAAGCCATCCAGATCAATCCACAGAACTTTTGAAACTTTAATAAATCTGTCTACCTGTCGGTACCATTCCACCGGTTTTTCTCTCAGCCGAGGAAAATCATTAGTAAAGAGTAGAATGTCCTGCCTTGTCCAGGGAACATGTACATACCCTCCACCTGCAATTTCTCTCATCGGAAACTGTTTTGACAGATTATCCAACCAATCCAACCTCTCATCTTCCTTCTTTTTTGTCCATTTCACTCTCCATTTGCTCAAGTCACCCAATTTCTTAATGTAAACAATCAATTCTTTTATGTGTGTAATTCTCCCTCCTGTATTGAAATTTTCAATGTCTTTTTCTGTAAAATTTAATCTGTAATGCTTTCCCGGGTTTTTCTGTTTATTTAAATCAATTTCTAATTCTTCTGCCAGTTCTTCCAGCTGATCGTATTTGTTTTTTATTTTCCATTGCATACTATTACTGATAAACAGGAGTTCATCATCTCGGTAATATTTTAAACTCTCAGGACCAATTGTGCCAATTATTAATTCTTCCAAATCTGCTTTCAATTTTGCAACATCAAGTTTTGAATTCGATTCTCTTTTCTCTGGAGACTCAGCATCTGACTCTGCACCCATTGGTGCTGGTTAAAAGAACCTTGATTAAAAGTCAAGTCAGGAATCCTTGATTTTTCACGATTTATTTCAGATAAATCTGAATAAAATTTTTCAGCTACTTTTTGAATTTCTGCATTTAATGGAATTGTTAAACCTGGCTGTTTAATTTCTTTTTGATCAAAAACAGGCTGAACAGGACCAATCGTTACTGGAACTGTCACTGCTTCCATGCTCTTTGTTATCTGCTGAATTAATTTTTCTTTCGATCGCAAGTATTCTGAAGTGTTTGCAACTTCCTCATTCCTGTCAGTTCTCATCAGATTTCTAGGAGCTTCCCTTTCCATTGGAAAACTTCTGTTTTCAATATAAGCACTAGAATTAGTTCTTGTCTCAAACTGTTCTGGAGTTCCAAAAGATTCACAATTATTTGGGTACAATTTTGGGGAATCATTTACTAGGGGTGCACTAGGAGTGGTTCCGGCAGAAACCGTTGGAGTGGACCATGAACGAGGCTGTCTCAAAGGGGCATTTTTATTATTTGTCGTATAAATTTCTTCTAAGACTGGATCCTCTGATTCATTATCTATAACAACATTATTTTTGTTCTCAGTTCTCTTTTCACCCGGAGACCCTAAAACCATTTCCCTAATTAAATAGAGACCATCACACATATCTCCCTGTCTCCACATACGCATTCTATCTTCATGCGTTTCTCGTTTGTAACTCTGTGTTTTCGGAGGTCTCTTAATCCCATTTGCTTCTCCCATTCAACCAAAGCCTCAAATTGTGTCGGTCTAGGCCGTGGTACTAGAGCTGACATTTTCTCTCTCAGATTTCTTAAAACCTTAACATTAAATGAACCATCATCCGGCCAAGCCAATACGCCGTCGTCCTTTGTGTAATTTTTCCAAACATCAAACCACAGAACAGTATGGTAACCATATTCACCTTCCATATACGCGGCAGGTGTCTTGTACTTATGAAGTAATTTACCACCTCGCGTTTGAATTTTCTTGTCGGGTGAAATAAAAATTTAAATTTTTTGAAGTATCAAAGTCTTTTTCTCAACATGTTTAAAGTAATAAGTCATTTTTAAATCAAATCTGCTTAATCAGAAATGATCGTAAATGTTTTCCTGGTTGTTCCGTAACACCATCCAATCCGTGCGCGAAACACACCAACAAGCCCATCACGTTCGAGCTACGTCACCACCTTGCTCAACCAGTAAAAACAGAGCTTCCCACCAAAGCCAATCAGCGTTCAACTCAACAAAGTCACGTGAGCCAATCAGAGTACAGCTTGTGACGTATAGTACCCAATCCCTGCGCGGACCGTGTGACGTACACAGCCGCTGCGGTTTCTCGCGTCTCACTCTCAGCGCTCACCCCTCCTTCACAAAAACTTTTCACAGCGCCATTTTAAAGACGCTTTTCTCAATGAAATTCGTTTAATCAACAACAAAAAGAACAAACCATTTGTCTGTTTCTCTAAATAAGATGATAGTTTTTACAGACACACGAGAAATTCTTTGCGTGGAATAGACGACGCTATTCTCACAGAATATACATTTGCCGATAAAGTATACTTTTACTCTACCCTTCAAACACGTAATAACGAACGCGCTTCTCTCTGAATGCACATAAAGTAGCAATTCAAAGTTTGACTCGAACGGAATTACAAGACCATTTACACACTTTCAAACGAAAAGTATCCCTATCCACACACACATGAAATCCTGGCGGGGCTCTAACCCCCCACTGATAACATGAATCGTCAGTAAAATAAGCGACGTTACCTTACCCTTCATTCAAGCTCGAATTAATTCTATTACTTTCCCACAGAGAGTTTTAGAACGGGCGCATTGTCCCTATACTCAATGCTTCGATTTCATAGACAATCCTCACTATGCATACATTCTATCTGACACACCTATATCCCTAACACGTGCTGCACGACAACAACACTTGTGATACACGACGATATCACAACTCTGAAACAGATCAAATGCACTGTGTGACTTGTGACTTTACACTCTGGTCACACTACTCTGTACCGGTACAACTAGGCTTTTTCACGCCGGAAAAAACCTTTCGACTACACATAACGCAAATGAACAAACTCAACATATGTTAATCATCGATCCTATTCAACTACCATATAACATATCGGTTACCATAGCAACCATCAAATCTGCTACCAGAAAAATTGATCCAGCGGGCTTTTGGAAATATGTCATAAGCAACGCTACCCAACTCCACTATATACACCATCAATCAATAAACTCTCATAAGGCCCATAATACTAACATGACATATTATAACCAACTGGATCATGTGACCTAATTAACCTATTCACAAATTATATACATTTATATACAACCATGGTAAATGAATTCATCGTACTTCACACACCTACAAGCTAATTAAGCAACTGTGGCGATAAGATCTAGTTATGAGTAACCTATTCCCATGAAAATAACAAGACCAGCTTGTTTTCCAAAGTAAGATTTTTATTAGCTACTCATTTGGAAAATGTATTAGAAATGTTATTAAAGCATTGTTATTTGAATCATTGCAAATGGTTATGACAATTTTATTATGAATCAAAATTATTATTGCAAATGAAAATGATCAGTTTGGCATTTTTCAAAACCTAAGTCCCTAGCTAATGCTAACTATAAGGAAAATTAAAGAGTAAAGTCTTTGAGGGCTCTTACGTGTTCCAAGAGAAGTCCAATAGCGTAACGCCCTCATCAAAAGGTCTGCAAAGAGAAGCATAACTCTTCCACCGGGCAAGAGTTTTTATACCTTTCTACGCTAAGCTAATCTAAGAAAAAGTAATTTTCACTGCTGGAATCAGAGCCTCATTGGTCCAAAAGTGACAGGCGACGTGTCACCACATTTCAGAATCATAGTTCCGTCATCATTCTTAGAGACCTTTGTCTCTAGTTTTCGAACAACGCAGTTTCCTCCAGTTCGCAACAATTGCAACAAATGAAGTTTTTAGCTTCCTCAGATGCGTGAATGTCACAAGCCTTTTGCCGGTTCCTGGCCTTGGCCTTGTTCGGCTAAGAGAATGTCATCTCAGAACGACAAACTTTACAAGCAGGAGAAAAACTGTTGCCATCATGGACTCACTCTGGCTCCAAGCAGATTTTTGGAAACACGGAAAATTTCCCTAGGCCCAAAACTTTTTTCATCAACTATTGTATAAACAAACACAAAACAAAAATAATTAATGCGAGCAATATAATTTGTTCTGTTGCCACCCTCCATTGCTAATAATTAACCCATTAGTCTAAATTACCTAGCAGAAGCAAACAAATAAAGCAGCATTTTATATCTACCATTCTTCATTTTTATCCAGCAAGGTTCTTTATGCACCTCTAGAGAATAGAGTGACATCACATAGACAGGGAAGCAAAATAAGCACATGCCATTTATTCTAAACAGCTGCAGTTAATTTTTGACATGACAAATAGACACGATTAATTTATTATTTTTCACAAACAAGGAAATGCAACATAATGCACGTTTATGAGCACACATGTTAGTATCCCGCGTTTTTCATGTGTAGATGCAACTTAAACTAGGTTGAATTAATACATACACAGCACAACTGTTAATTTTACTATTTTATTTATGGAAGTGTGACTTCACGAGTTGAAATGAAAAACATTTCTGAATCTCGCTCAATCAGTTACCACCCGGCATATGTCACAAGACTTACATTTGCCACATTTATGTGGGAGGCCTAGGTGGATTCTCAGGTCAAGTTGTTTAGGTGGCTCCAGGAAAGCTCTGACAACAGTATCCTTGATGTTTCTTCCCCTCTTGAAGGCAAAAACGGGTTCTTAGTTAATCTGTAACTCACTCACCACTAAGTTCCAATACTTTTTAATGATCTTTTTAACGTCATTACTCCTAGTGTTAAATGTTGTGACGCACACAATCTTGTCATGTTCAGTGTTTTTTTCTTTCACTTACAGTAACTGGTCTCAAGGACAGTACCAGGCACGTTTTTAGCGCATTTCAACAGGCCAGTGGGGTATCCTCTTTCCTTTAAGAGTGTTGTAGGAATTTCAGATTCTCTGAAGAAGTCTCCTCTTCTGGAACAGTTTCTCCTAAGTCTTAGATACTGTCCATAAGGCAAATTATATCTCAAGTTGCGGGGATGGTGTGAGCCATACATTAGCAAAGTGTTCCTCTCCATTGGCTTGTGGTAAAGGTCGCAGACTAAAGAAGGCCTTCCTCAACACGGAATGTTAGATCAAGGAAATCAATTGCTTCATTGTTGCTGGTCAGGGTGAATTGTGTATCACTTGTCCTGACATTCAGCCATTCATGGAATTCCATCAGTTCACTAGTACTGCCTGACCACACCATTATCAGGTCGTCAATATACCTTTTCCAGGCCTCAATCTTATCGAGGTAAGGATTCAGATGACTGCACAGGTGCTCCTCCTCGTAGTGATCCATAAAAATGTTCGCTAGACTGGGAGCATATGTGGCTCGCATTGCCACTCCCTTGCATTGGAAGAAAAACTGTTTCTGGAACACAAAATAAATCTTCTTCAACGCGATTCCAATTAATGCAATCAAGAAACTCATTGAGATCCAGTGTGGTCTTCGACTGGCATCCAGTGTGATCCTGATCACTTCCAATGCTTGGTCTGTGGAATTGATGTGAACAATGAGGACACATCTAATGTCACCAGTATTTGTGTTTGACAGTCAAACGGTTGTCCCTCAAGTAGCTGTATAATGTGCATGCTGTCCCTCACATAGGATTTAGTTTCAGGGACCCAAGGTTGCAGAAAATGGTAGAGGAATTGGTTCAATGGTTCCAAGATTGAACCGCAACCAGACACAATTGGCCTTCCTGGTGGGTTTTCTATTTGTTTATGCACTTTGGGTAGAGTATACAAAGTAGAAATCCTTAGTTCTTTTTTATTGAGAAATACATATTCATGGAGACTTAGAAATCCTTGTTGTGACCCATCTTGGCTTCTTCCTTCTCTCAGGATTTTAAGTTCTGGGGTTGGGTCCCTCAGGATTGGTAGGTAACTCTCCCTGACTCCCAGTTGTAATTTGATCTCCTCAATATAGTCACCAGTGTTCTGCATCACCGCTGCACCACCCTTATCAGCTTTTTTTATGATGATAGAGTCATTCCTCCCTAGGGATTGTAGTGCAATCTTTTCTTCTTTACTCATGTTATACTGTACGTACTTTCTGGTATCCATGAGTATCATGGTTTCATGGAGAACAATTTTTTCGAAAGCTAGTATTTTCTCGCTCATCTGATATGCTGCAGGTGTAAATGTAGAAATGGGTCTGAATGTAGTTGCCACTGTGCCACTGGTGTCAGTGTGTAAGTATTCTTTTTGAAAAAAGACTTCAATCTTATTTTTCTGAAGAAGCGCTGTAGCTCCAGTTTTGTTTGAAATGAATCTGGTATGACTGTCGGTACAAAGGATAACCCCTTTGAAAGGACATTCCTTTCAGTGAGGGACATGGCGTGATATAACAGGTTGAATATTGGCCCTAACTGATCAAGTGCTGTCCTTAGCTGGCTCATTTCTGTGTGAGTTTTAAGAATATCAAGTTCTGTGTTGCTTTGTGCGTTGTCCATAGGGTGGGGTGCAAAATATACAGGGTTTATAAAATCCCCATGTTGGACTAGTTCACTCTGACTGGGCAACGTGATCATGTTAGTGTCCTCAATGATGTGCGTGGTATGAGCTCCAGACAACAGGGCATGCATATTAGGTGGGATAGGGGTAATGTTGCTCTCCCTCTGGTTGTGTATGATCCCTTGGTCTGTTCCATGTGTCTATTCTGTGGGGACATGGTAACGTTATCAACCATCTGTAGGTCTGTCTCCGTCTTGAAATCTCTCCATGAGTCTCTGGCTGGTAAAACCAGACACGTGAAGGGCCTTGCTGTGTGTTCCTACCCCCGCCCCATCTACTTGGTCTCTCCTAGTTTTGTTGTCTCGCACCGCCCTGTTTTTTTGGCGTTAGCCTTCCCATAAAAAATTTGGGCTCTGATTGTCTTGGTGGGTAGTAGATGGTCTGTCTGACTCGGAGTCCGAACCACTTCCTACCGAGGAGTCAGAGAAAGTATTATACCTCCTCGGGCCCTGACTGCCCTTGCTTGAGAAAAATCCCTGACTATCCTGCTAATAGTAATCGTCTGATAGATAGGGATATGTTGTCTTTTTATCGTAATCTCTTAGATCCTTTGCTAAATTGTCAAGTTTTCTATTTATGTAATGGCATTAAAGTCAGCTAAGGCTTTTTCCACACTTTCAAGTGCCTCCTTAGCGTTGGTGAGTGCTGTGTCTCCTAGTATCTCCCTTTTGAGATCAGCAATTTCCTGTGTGAGTTTTTGCACGTACTCAATTGCCGTCTCTACTCTAAGCACCATCCAGTGCCTGGAGCAGGTGTTGGCTACGTAGCTAAACCCTTCCCTAAATTTGGGGAAGTCTATGAATATAGCAGGTTTATTGCGAACCTACAGACATTTTGGGATTATATTTGATTCTAAATATTTTGTTAGCACATGGCCATGTAGGCGTGATCTAATCAGCTTCTTCTCTAACCTTTCGATCTTTGCTAACTTCTCACTTAAGCCTCTGTTTACTGAGGCTCTGTCTGACCCTAAAAGGAAGTTAGAAGCACCCTGATCTTGGATTAGCCTTGCTATAAATGTATCACTGTCGGACAGTGTTTCTTTCTCAAACATACTCTGTAAGAACAGATACAAATTTAGACAAAATAACGTATCAACACAATGAACGAGAGTAAAGAACCCTTGCAGGTAATTACCTGCACAAAATTATAATTATAACACAATGGGGTAACCCCGTATCCCTCAGAACCTGGGAAGTAATTCACAAGAATACAAATGGTTGTCGGGTGCTAAGAGTAAATTTCTTGAGGCAATAGGATTACTCAAAAGGACTATGCAAACAATGACAAATCAATTGTAATACACACACAAACCATATAGGATATTTAAGAGCTTTTATAAATTGCTTCATTTATAGAAATACCCACATTTTATATTTGCAAGGCTGTCAGAAAATATATACATTGTGACAAGTAATATGTGATAAAAGTGACTTTGGTGCTTAGTGGTGTGGTGATTGTGTAATATATACAATGGTGATTAGGGAACGGAGGTTTAGGGGTTGTGGCCAGAAAATACCCTATTAGACAATTCTCTGCAGACTGGATTAATGTGTCCCAGCGCAGGGTATCTCAACTGGTCCACGATTCAGAATTTCGACGTTTCAACCCAAGGACTGCACTAATTGGGTGTCAGTGCGGGTCTTCATCAGGACTTGGACAGATATTCAACAGCCTGATAAAATTAAAATGGCGATCTGGTTTGTGTTTAAGTGAGTGGTGCCCAAAATTGGTGCAAAAAGGCTAGGTGTGGTGACTCACCTAATGGGGCACAGGAGGGCTCATGGGGTGCCAATGTGTTCATTCACACTGGTAGGGCTGTTGTCCTAGCAGGAGCCCGTAGTCTCCTTCACTAAGTCAGACTGGGTAAAAAATGGGCAAAGTGATTATTCTCCCATTCAGTAAGCTTCTATATGGTAGTAACGCTCATCCTAAATTAGGACTCACATCTATACATAAGATGTAGAGGCTGTGTGATTCAGTTCTCAACAAATGATCATGATTCAGTTTGAAGTTCAAAACGGAGTTGAGGTAGTGTGATTCAAGTCTCAACACTTGATCAGGATTCTGATCTGCATAGGAAATAATAAGGGGTTTCTTAGAACCAAGGCCACATGTGCTAGGAGGAAAACTAACAATGAGTAACCCCGGTGTCCTATTTGCTCACCTGTAGTTATGTTTGATCGTGACTAGCAATTCCTTCCTCTCACTGTAGCGCTGAAATCCGCTATACAGACAGGTTGGGGAAAAAACACTGGTTACATCCAGTTTCACTTGCGCGAGGACGCATCCGCATTCCTGATGCTCTGGGCCGTTGCTAAGCAACCAGCGTGGTAACGTGTCTCCGTTAACCAACGTGATGAACACAATTCGGAAAGGACCAGTGTTTGCAGCTGCTGTCCGCTTTAGCAAATCTACAAAATGCAATATGTCGATATTTCGAAAACACACCCTGTTTATTAAGTGCCATGCCAAGCGGTCATGGTTAAAAATCTACAGTGTGGTTTGTGTGTGTATTACAATTGATTTTTCATTGTTTGCATAGTCCTTTTGAGTAATCCTATTGCTTCAAGAAATGTACTCTTAGCACCCGACAGAACCATTTGTATTCTAGTGAATTACTGATCATTACTAAGTCACCAACTTTTACCACCGTGACTTTAGCTACCTTTCTGACATCAAATCTTTGTTTTCTTACAGCAATCTTACCTTCCTCTTTACTTTTCAAGCAATCAACTCCAGACCTATCCTCCTTCTTAGAAACCATCAGGCACATGCATCAAGCATTTAAGAAATAGCAAAATGTGTGATTCGCAAAAAAATTGCATTTACGATCGCAAAATACAGCGTAGCAATGCATCAACGTTATTTTTGTGAAAAACAATGTTTCGCAAAAGTAAGGAATTGCAAAATAATTCTGGGAAAACATGTGCGATTCTTTATTTGCGACTTCCAAATAGAGAATCGCAAATAAAGAATTGCAAATAAAATGCATAAAAAAATCGCAAACATCGATTCCCTTGAGAATCGCAAAATTGTGATCGCAAAATAAGAAGGAACACAACCTGGTGGTAATCATGAGGGCAAATTTCATACAGCTGCAAATCAACTCAAACTGATTTAAACACACCCAGAATGAGCTACCACAAGTCACAATGGCAGGGCTGTACCTGATGGTGAGGAGGATGAGGCTGCAGACTGCTGGACAGAGACGGAGGCGAATCAATGAGCGCATCTTCAGAGTCCGCATAACTTTGCTAGGACAGCATGAGGATGAGATATACATATATATAGTATAGGCTGAATGCAGCAATGATCCATGATCTCATCAATGAATTGGACCCCATCCTGCAACGACAGACAGGTAGGACCATGCCATCCCACTGCATGTACAGGTCTTATGTTGCCTACATCTACTGGCATCAGGCAGTTTTCAGGGAGTAATCGCAGTGTGTCGCAAAGCGCATTTTCAAGAATATTCAAAGCATTCCTCGATGCCATGATGGTCCTTAGAGGCTCACATATCAATTTCCCTACCACAGCCCATGACATTGCCAAGACTAAGCAGGAATTTTACCAGATTGCAGGCTTCCCACATGTTTTGGGTTGTATTGATTGCACCCATGTGGCAATATGTCACCCTGCAGCACAGGAATATTTGTATAGGAATAGGAAATGTTATCATTCCCTACATATTCAGGTTGTCTGTAATGCCAAAAACATGATAACTGACATTGTGACGCAATTTCCAGGCAGTGCACATGATTCATATATATTCAGGCAAAGTGGCATTCACACCCGTCTTGCAAGGGGAGAATTCGGAGAGGGACATCTGCTAGGTAAATATGTGCAATAGATTGTCACATTCATTGTACGTATGTCAATGTCAAACCACCACTGACCCCCTTTGCTTCCTCACATGTAGGTGACAGCGCATACGCCTTGCAGAATTACCTCATGACACCTTACCTCAATCCTACAACTGCCAACCAACAGAGGTACAATGCAGCACATATATAAACCTAGAACGTCGTAGAGCGCGCATTTGGGCTGCAGAAGAGCCAATTCAGATGCCTCCATCAGACTGATGGAGCACTGAAATACAACCCTGAACAATGCTGCAAGATAGTGGTAGCATGTGCCATGCTGTACAACATTGCGACAAAGGGAGGAATGGAAATGGACAGTGACTTGGAGGATGGGAACCAGTAAGTGCAACACCACAATACCCTACAAGGATCAGGCGCAAAAGAAGGGTGCAGGAGAAGATTGGAGATCACACAAAATTAATTCTAAGGTGAGTAATGATGACACAAAAACAGTATTTTGCAATCAAAGTAAGCTTTATATAAGGAAATAATGACCAGGGTGTTGAAGCACACTTTCATTGTGACCAGTGCCACATGAGTCTTGGTAATAAACATGTATGGATGAAAAGTAACAAATACTTGAAAGTCAGTCTTAAGGTCACATTGCAACAATGGTTACGTCACCATCTTTGTAAATCATTGTACATGGGAGCCTAGCGCTTCCTCCAACGAACACCCAGATGCCTGTCAGTGCCAGTATCTTCATCCCTCACGTTGGGAGAGGAGGGGGTACTGCTGCGTGTGTTGCATCTCACTGCAGTGGCAACTGGCATTATTGTACTGCCCATGCTTGAGGCACACTTACTACCCTCTTCCTGCGCAGACATGTTACCTGCACTAGTGTATGCATTCATCATCACCACAGCATTGGTCACCTGGTCCAGTGCTTTGGCTACCTCTCCGCTCCAATGGCACATTTGTGTTTGCATGGTCACGGACCTACGTGCCAGCAGTGCAGTTGTAGTAGCCAGCCTATTGTTCGATTTCACATACAGTTTGAGGTGCTGCATAAGTTGCCGATGGTGTCTATTCTGAGATGCATATCCCTCCTGCATGACCCTGGTCAGTTGCTAGACATTACTGGATTGTACTGCTATGTTGTCTGCCATCTTTGCAATTTCCATCTTCAGTAATCGTGTGTTCTTGCTCTGCAGGTGATGCGTATGAAGCATCTGCCCCTCCAGGCCACCCCAGACCTCATTTGTCTGCTCCGCCTGCTGTGTTATGCGTGCCCTACGTCTTCTCCGACGCACTCTGAGCATGACTCTGCTGACCTGTGTTGGTGGAGTTGTGATGGTAGTACTTTGGCGATGGCTGCCCTCAGATGTTGCATTGCACTCATCATCTGACGCCATGGGAACCAGTGTTGGGAAAGGTGCCCTGTGTGAATTTGGTGCACATGACTGTTTAGTTGGCAGAGCCGGTGTGTCCTCGTGTTCAGATGCGCTGGAGTGCTGCATTTCCTGGACCTCCCTATCCCCAGCCTCTACACATTCTGCATCTGTGAAGTTAAACAGTGCAAAACAGCATTAATTCATACTTATGAGATCATGTCACAGTTGACAGTTATTAAATTTGTCATTAAGTTGAACATCTGCTACACCGTTTGTAGTCGTTATTTTGCATATGTGTGTGTTTGTCATTGTAACTGCTTGACCTGCCTACATCTCCCATAATGCACTTCCCTTTCTGAAAACATTGTGTAGTAGATGCTTTACAGTGTGCAATTATGCTGTGCTGAGCTCAGGTTGAGACTTAAGTAATTGGGACAATGGCAACATGCATTCATCTTACCTTCAGATGTGTGTGCACTTCCTGAGGTGTCCAGCTGTGTCACACCAACGACAGCTTCAGGCTGGATTGTGGATTCCACCAAGTCCTCCATGGGAGTGTTCCCAGTGTCTGTTGGTGTTACCCTCCTGTCTTCATTGCCTCCTTCAGCCGGTCTGCAATGCACACCTTAGCCCGACTGTGCAGATCGTACCATCGCTTTTTTAGCTCTTCAGTGGTGCGGTGTGTCACCCAATTGCATTAACTCTGTTCTGGATCCGGATCCATATTTTACGTTTCTCCTGCTCTGGTACTTTTAATGAAGCTTTGCCAAATAGCTTATCATGGCTGTGGACTACACCCTTAATGAGTGTTTCAATTTGTTTCTCTGAAAATTTCAATTTTCTTTTTCTGCCTGTTTGGCTGTCCTCTGCTGTTTGTGCAGCTTCCATTTTCAGTTGGTAGCCAGGTGTTTCCAAGCTCTCTATCTCACTCCTGTTCTGCTCCTAGAGCCAGCTCCCTCCTCTCCCTGAGCCTCTGCACTGAAAATGAGGCGTGGGGTGCTCACTTCCTGGTTTGATGTCATCAAGATGCATCAATGTGCGACTTCAGAAATTGCGATTTCGCTATTTGCGAAATCGCTAATTGCAAAATCGCAAAAGCCGGAATCGCAATTTTTTCTGCTAATTTTAGAGATTCTTTATTTTATTGCTATTTTTATGTTGCATTGCGTTTTGCGATTCCTTATTTGCGATTCCTTAAAAATCACAAATAAAGATTCGCAAATGTATACGTTGATGCATGTGCCTACATATCATTTACCCAGAAAGGTGCCACAAGAATACTGGGGCATCTTCCTTTGAGAAGAAGAAAAGGAGTACGTTCTGTCGTGGAATGAGATGAAAATCTATAAACTTCAACTTTCTATTTATCCCTTTTTTCCAATCTAACCCATTCTGAATTGCCATAGGGATGGTTCCTTTAAGTACTCTAACAAAGCGTTCCACCATGCCATTTGTTTCTGGATGATAGAGCAAACATCTTTTAAATTTTATTGCACATTTCTCCAAAAACTTTTCCATTTCACCAGATACAAACTGTACACCATTGTCTGTCAATAAACAGCTAGGTAAACCTTCCCGTGCAAAAATTTCCTTTAAGAAGAAAGTAACATGGTTAGAATCAATGTATATAGTAAGTGTTATCTCTGGCCATCTTGAATACATGTCAATTAAAACCAATACATACATGTCTTCTCCTTCACTTGTGACAGGACCTAATATATCTAAAGCTAGCTCATGTCAAGGACCCTCAGGGTGTTCTCTGATGCCAATAGGATGGACCCTAGGCTTTAGGCATTTTTCACTAAGAGTGCAGGATACACACTCCAAAATGGAGATCAATTCCTGGCCACCAATAGCTTAGTCTCAACCTCTCTTTGTTTTGGACATGCCCTGATGACCTTTGTGAGCCAGATCAATCAATTCTCCTCGCAAGGTCAAAGGAGTAATTAATTTAGACCCCCTGAACACAATGCCATCAAGTTCAGACAATTCATCTCTAACATTCCAAAATGTGTACAATTCTCCATCAGTCTTTTTAAGCCACGCCTTTTTTAATTAAGACACACATCTCTCTTAGGACTACATCATTTTTGCACTCATCTCTCCCCTTTTCTTCTTTAATGCCATCATCTTCTAAGTTACAGACCCATTCATTAGAATTGTCATCATCAACAACTGACTCATCAATATCTTTACACACAAGTCTTGACAAGGTATCAGAGATAGTTTATCACACCAGGTAAATACTCTACATTAAAATCGTAAGCCTGAAGTGCGACAACCCTTTTCAATATACGGCTGGAAATGGAATCAAAACCTTTCTTGTTAAAGACCTCACAAAAGGGTTTATGGTCTGTTCTTACAGTAAACTTTGTACCCCATAGTACATTTTGTAACTTCTTCATGGCCCAATGCACAGCTAATGCTTCCTTCTTTATTACAGAATACCTGCGTTCTGCTCCTTTTAGACTCCTACAGAGGAATAAGATTACATTAATCTGATCTCCATTCTCTTGTTGAAGAACAGCTCCAAGACCTTTCATGCAGGCATCTGTAACTAAAACAGACTTCAAGGAGGGATTGAAACTTCGCAATTTTGGTGTTTTACCTAAATCTGTTTTAAGGTTGATAAATTCCTCTACACATCTTGGTGTCCATACCTAATCAACCCCTTTGCATAGTAATGTTCTCATATTGATGCTTTCCTCAGCAAACCTTGGTATAAATTTACTGTAGTACTCCGCCATACCCAGAAATGTTATCAACTCATCTTTATTGACTGGGGAAACTAATTCCTGTATGGCTTCAACCAATTCTTGTTTGGGTTCTTCTCCTTTCTCTGAAATGGTGTGTCCCAGTTAGGTAATGGATGATTTATTAAACTTACATTTATCCAGTCTGACAATACGATTAAATTCACTGAACCTTTCAAACACTTGCTTTAGTCTAAAATCATATTCCTCATCATCATCCTGATAGATCTTAACCCCAACCAGATCTTGCAGAACCTTCTCCAAAGCACTCTGAAAAACAGACGCCACGGATACCAAACCAAAAGGCATTCTGACAAATCTAAAGGTGCCAAATGGAGTGATGAACGCGGTCTAATCTTTCGAACCTCTTATCCAACAAAATCTGATGGTAAGCGGATTAATATCTACAGTGGAAAAGACCTTAGCACCTTTCAGTAACATAAGCATTTCTGAAATTTTCGGAAGTGGATACTTATCAACAACTACTTGTTTGCTCAAAGACCTCAAGTCTATGCATAGGCGTAAACTTCCATCAGATTTTTGTGCTGCGACTACTGGCGCCAACCATTGAGTCCCTTATACTGCCTCTATAATCCCTTCAGACTTTAATTTCTATATCTGTTCCTTTATTTCCTTCTTTTGCTGAAAAAAGCACACTGCGAACTTTACTCACAACAGGGTCAGCCCCCGAAACTAATTTGACTTTATGGGTGTATCCTCGAAGACAATCCATTTCACTCCTAAACACACTTGGGAAGAAAGTT
This sequence comes from Lissotriton helveticus, assembly GCF_964261635.1. NCBI lineage: Eukaryota > Metazoa > Chordata > Amphibia > Caudata > Salamandridae > Lissotriton > Lissotriton helveticus. Next base: position 644,005,046 of record NC_136068.1, read on the forward strand.
TTGAGATTAGATATGTAATTCATATTGTCACCAGTGGAATCAACTAAGTTCACCTTGAAAATTTCCTTTAATAAAATTGGTGGAACACTATTCAAATCTAACATGACTCCAAGGTCTTCTTGATGAAGCCAACTTAATATGCTATCACCTTTGTGAGAGACATAAACCTTGCCAGCAATGAGTGTGCCTTTATAATCTATCAATCCTTCAAAGTACCCTAAAAGTTTTATGGGTTCACCCCCATAAGCAAAAGGTTTGATGTCTGCTTTCATAATCTTCACCTTATCTTGTAAGCATTGGGAATAAAACTGTTTACATATCATAGAAATTTTGCACCAGAATCGAAAAGCATGCGAGTACCTTTCCCTTTATTCATGACTGTGTCAAAAGGTCCCTTCTGTTTTTTTATCGGAAACTTGTGAGACTATCTGCCCACAATCAAAATCAGAATCAGAGTCATCTTCTATTCACCTACTTTGGTCAGCTAGATTAACTTTGGTCTTAGTCTTTTTCAGGCGACAAGCACTAGTAAAATGACCAACCGTATTACATTTTGTACACGTACTCTTTAATGTAGGACACTTCTTGTCATTTGCTAAATGATCAATTATACCACAACAAAAGCACTTCGGTTGATAGGTTTTGTTCTGGGAAGAACAAAAACTATTACCGTCTGAAGTATGTCTTGGATTTTTCTTTATGACATTCTCTTTAGAGTTCAACTTCACTTCATGTACAACTCCGCTACCATTTTTCTCTTGTTTTGTAATAATCTCAACAAATTTTACAGGATGTTCTATCTGTTTGGCAATAGAAACTACTTCCTAAAGTGACTGCTCATCCTTCTGCCACATATATTGTCCCTAACCTTTTGTATGTTGCATCCAAGCATGAACTGATCTCTAATTCTCTCTTCAAATAAACCACCAAATGTACAGGAAGAGCCTACTTTTCTCAACACAGTGATATAATTTTCAACACTTTCACCCTCATTTTGATTTCTTCTCCCAAAATGGTACCTCTCAGGAATGGTGCTTACTTTTGGTAGATAGTGTTTATCTAAATTTGCAATGCATATTTCATATTCGCTTAAGGTGATATCATCAGTTTCAGGAAGATGATCGAAAACATCCTGACCTTCAGATCCTAGGCAATGCAAGAGTAACGCAGTTCTTCTTTCTGCACTTAGGTTAGTGCCACATACCTTGGCATATCTTTCGAATACCTTCTTCCATTTTTGCCATTTAATGGGTGGATCACCTGAAGAAGACACATTTTGAAAATGTACGTTATAAAACTATATTGGAGAAAGAAGATTATTGGATGTGAACTTGTAATTATCTAAAGATTTCACAAATTTTACCTGCAGAGGAGCACACACAACAACACAGTACCAGTGAATGCCTTGTTACACCCCTTGAAAGAAAAAAATAAAGGTGTACGTGCTAAGCCTTATTCAGAGAAAAGGTAATTAAGAATGTATAACAACCTTTACTGGAAGCTAAGACCTTTTTTTTATTGACCTCCTAGAAATAAATACTGGTTAAGAAAATGTATATATATATATATATGAGTAAAGGAAATATACAGTTGTTTAAAATGAAATAAAGAAAGAGAAAGACAAGCGTAAAAACGATAAAAGACCACCTGGCGGCAGCAAAGCATAAAATACAATCTTAAATCTAATTTATCCGGTTATGTTTTTCTCACCGGGGCTGCATGAAAACAAATTGCTACGCTTGCTCCGTTGTCTAAAATACAATGTTAAATGCTGGCTCAAACAAGCACCTTTGCATGTTCGTGACAATAAAGTTTCAATCCAAAAATAACAGAATGGAGAAAACACTAAACGTGAGGTGACGTGATGATGCAGCGATGATGCAGATGTCTTTGAGTAGGTTCGAAGGATGGAGCAGCGAAAGGAACAATAGCCGGGTGGAATCTTCAAGATGCCGGTAAGCGGTTAACATTTAATGAATGCAACTGCATGAGCTGGGGTTTTAGATGCACTGATGTGATTTGAAAAATGAAAGTTACATCTGTAGATGTGACACAACAGCAACTGACACGGCAAATGAGGAATTCAAACACTGGTCTGAGAGTGAAAGAAATTCTTCCATCCTATGTATTTCTTCAACAATTCCACTAAATTAAAATTATGAAGTCAAAATAAAATGCCGTTGTTTAAAAACAAACTGTTAATAACAACGCTGTTGCTTGACTCCTTAATGCAGGACTCAAGTTGCTCAAACAAACACTCTGTGATTTTCAAGTGTTGCAAGCAGTACTTAGCCCAAGCCTTCAGTTTAAAATTTTGCAGCTGTAAATGATAAAACAAGGTTCTCGCTGTGTACGTGGAGTGAATCCTTGAGGAATGCACAGCTCACAGTAGAGTAAGTAGATCCAGGAATTTCTCAGCTTGTGACAGGGTAGCAAGTATCTAATGGCACCCCATAACCACATAACACAGCACAACAATATACTGATGATGCACACCAAAATCTCCCAACCTTACATGTTTAAAAATAAAAAGGTGAGATGATTGCTGATTACCCTTATGATCAGAAAAGTTGCGACAATGTGCTTGAAAGCGCAACTTTAGAGGGAAAGTGATTCCATTGGTATAGTGTGTTAGTCTTCCTTTGGTAGAGCATGAGGAAGAAAGTCAAAGTCAAATTATATGAAAAGGAGCCAACACCGAAGCCTCCCAACACTTTTAGAGAATTACAAAGTTAGGATGAGGCATGTGGCGAATGCTCACTTGAAAATAATTTGAGAATAAGTTGAGGAAGACTCACGGGAAGATTGAAGCCACAATCCTAGTTTAAATAGGTGATGTTGGGACGAGTCCTCTTTCATCTGGATATGCAGGGTCAGCTTCACCACCCTCGTTGCCAGTGTAAAATTAGATAAATGAATTCAAGGAGATGCTTGATGTAGAATGATTAAGTTTAATCCAGAGCATAAAATGTCCCATCCATCAGCAAGCAGGAGTCAGGTGCAACTTACTCAACATTCATCATGAACATTCCATCTCCATGGTCCTAATCAAACAGCAACATGTGTACATGGAAAATACAGATTGAATACAAACATAAATATGAACTATTTAACATAAGCACTATATTACAGTATACTTCCTTGTCATCTCGTAAACATCTGTATGTAAAAAGCAAAGACCACACTTCACTTCATGGAGGAAAGCGCTGCCCAGGGGTTCATAGAGACCTATTGGGTAATGCTTCATGCAGGATCCAAATTTAAACAAAGAAAATGGTAAAGAGCTAACCCCATGGACAAGCCAGACTGCAGAGTCAGTTTCAGCCACTAAGAAGGGAAATGGGTCAATCTTCTCAATGTGTAAAAGTGTGTAGGTTGCATCCCTCATGGACATAAACTGCTGCCTGTCAGTCAAATTAAAAGGTAAAAAATAAAGCAGTTGTGTTCAAATAATCCCATGGCACTTTTCCCATTTTCAGTGTTTGTAAAGTCCATGCAAATTGCATTACTGAACGTCATTGATTCTGACCATGATACAACACAGATACATCATCTTTACAATATCATCAACAGAAAAAACAATATTATCTAATGTGTAATTTCGGGAAGACAGTGTGTTAATACTGTTGTCAACAACAGCAAGTACCTTATCTAGATTCGCCTGATCTATCTCCCTTAAGGTGATGCAGCTACATTTGAGAAAGTTTCCATATTTCATTATAGGCTGCATAGATAAACCTTTTTGTTCCTGGGCCAGCAGGGCCCTTGATTAAGTCGGCCAAATCAATGTCCTTGGCATAACAATGACAAATGTTGTTTCACGGACGAGAGGGAAAACTGTTGTAACCAATGTTGACACATTTTTCCCACAGAATACGTGGTAATTGAATGTGTATCTGTAACACGTGGATCTAGTCTATCTTGTTTCCAACCAGGGACTTTGTTATGGAAACGTAGTTGGCAGGCATCAGCAGTCATCTGCCATACCAACCATCCTTGCGGGTCTAAACTTGAGACATTAAACATTATATTCTGAAACAATGCTTGCAGTTCTTCAATAGAATAATTAGTATACATGCTCCAGTTCTGATATAGAGCCAGCGTAGGAATGGTAAGGACATTCATCTGTTTTGTAGTGGCTAAACCAAAACAGGTAGTTTGATGAATAGAATCATTTAAAAATAGAATTTGTGTTGGGATTAGGCACGCGAGATGTAAAGGTTTGGTGCCATAAAACCTGCCAGGAACTAGAACCACTCCAAACAGATTTTAAATCATTAGTGGCCTTCCACTGTTCATAGCCACCAACTGACAATTTATCCATAAACGCATTGGAATATAATCATTTCATCTGGGTTTTTATTACCTTGGTGGTAGATGAAATGTTCAATATAAAATTAAAAGTCTCCAGGTTTGACCTGTCAAAACCCGTAAAATAGGTACATTTTTTTAACAGGGTTTTGGAGCTACTCTAATGGAGTTGGGCAATGTTCCCATTGTGTGTAATTAAATACATTTTAAAAATGCATTAGTATAATGCAGGTAGTGGTGTCCAAAATGCTGCTAACAATATAAATCGGCATATTTTGCAATATTTAAATACAAATCTTCAGCATCAAAGGCAGCATAAAACTTCTTATCTGAAATTAAAGATTGCACTGTTTGCACATCCCAATCATACAAATGAATGTTCTGTTTCACTACATCACCCATTGAAACATGAAGTACATTTGGTACATTAATAATCTCTGTTGGATCATGAATCTGGTAATCTACAGGATCGCAGACAATGCCGTCAGCCACTGGAAAGGCTGAGATGTTAAGAAAAGTCTGGTCTCATTTCATAATGTGAAAAGACGAATGCGGAGCCAAAGTTCCAGTCACTAACTGAACAGCAGAGTGTTCTGGCAAGTAATGACGATCGATGAGTAAGAAAAAGACTGTCACAAAACTAATGGACATTAAAAAAAATCAGGATCAGCACCAACCAGATATATGTTCAAGGAGGGACCAAATAAGTCTGTTTAAACCAGGAGACATAAAAAACTGAATTTAGTGGGGCCAAATGAAGAAATGGATGTTGAGTCAAAGGAAAAACATGACTGGTTAATTGTAGTTGGATGCAAACCAGGCAACAACTCACTTGTGGGATAAGCATATTCAGTTTCCTCTGTCCCTGGTGAAGTAGGTTGTAATAGCAAGGAATGTGTAACAGAGTCCATCTCGATGGCAGTGTCGTGTTAATCCCAGCCAGACGCGCCAATCACAGGATTCCTCAATAGTGCTGGGTACGATGCAGCAGGTGTAATACTATTCAGAATCGGCCAGATGATTGTCATGACACATACATAGGTTACCACTAACCTGTTCAGCCGGATACAGCGGGAGCGATGAGCGGTGCTAAGTTTCCCTATCCCTATCTATGGCACCACCTATGATTATATGAGAAAACTCAGCAGATACTACCATAACCGGGGAAGGGGAAAAAGGGACAAAGGAAACAATAATGATGCTGCAGCTTAGAACTTCAAAGAATTGCAGTTTGTGAGCTGTTCAGGTTTCACATCACTTGATAGCCCTGTGTTCCCTGTATAAGAAATAGTCACAACAAACATAAATTCACATACCACTGCAGGTACTATCAATGTTCAATGTGAGGAATTGAACTTACTGAATTAAGCTGCTGCATGTATAATTTCATAAAAGGAACACAAAATGGAAAAAATAAAGTAAATGGAAAATAACAATAGTTCTGGATCACTTTTTCTCAGTGATATATACCCTGAATATAGAAACAGAAGTAGTTGCTGGAACTCATAAGAATGTACTTATCTGAACTCCCGTACTCAAATGGATATCCACAGTAGATGTTCTTCAATGAAGAGTCGGTACAAACAACAAAAGAACTCCAAGCCTCTCAACAGCTCTAGCTCCGGTGTGTAAACATTCCCACGTTATCCTGCAGAAATGAACCAACACACTCCTTGAATTTCACAAGACTCTTTCCATTTGGGTGTTGATTTATGTACCATTAGCGCCACCCTGCGCCCTTTCCAGAAATTCCTCACCGCTGGGGAATCTTTAAGCCTATTCGAGTTAAATCAACAAAACTGAACGCACTGCCAGTGCGAAGTAGCTATCAAAAGGAAAAGCGCTTCCACGCGCCTTGAATACCCAATCCCTTCCTTCTCACGAAGGAGACGGGTTATGTTTCACCAGTGTGTGCCTGCGCTGTGGGAAATCGGTATGCCGGGAACCGGCAGCCAAAATGCAACAGCGCACTTGTAGTTTCTTCTTTCAACTCGTGTTCGAGCGCGATTCTGCCTCTAAGAATCCAGCGCAGAAATGCGCTATGCAATAAAGTAAGGTGAGTGAGAAAAAAAAGGTTCTGGCAACGAATAAAGACAAGCGGCCAGGCTTGTCTTCTAGAGCAGACGAGGTGAGCGCTTCACTAGGGCTTGATGCGAACGGATCTCCAATGTCAGGTGACAAGCACCTGATAGCTAACAAGGAGGGGCTTGAATACCAGTTAGAACAGGTTGCATGCAGGCAGGAGGGAAGATGCCTTCCTCGGGATTCTGGGAGACGTAGTTTAATGCATTCACACCCATTCACCCTATATGTGCCTGTTATTCCCTGCCTGGTATATGACAGAACCCCCTCTCAATGACCGACGATTCAACGGTCCACCAGGTTTATTAGGAAACCGTGCATGGAAACGCCGTAGGAGTCCAGGGCAATGCAGATTGCCGCGGGGCTCCCAGGATCTATCCTCAGAACCATACCCCTTCCAGTCAATGAGATAGTGCACCCTTTCTCTGACATGCTTGGAATCTAGTATGTGTTGTACTTCATATTCCTCCTCCGGATATATGATGTTACCACGCATACTTTTACCACGCATACTTTTACAACGCATTTTTTACCACGCTAATACTATTACAACGCATGTAATTACCACGAGTACTTTTACAACGCAATATAATGTAATATAAAAAAAGTACTATTACAACGAATACGATTAAAATGCATACCATTACAACGCAAATGAAATATAATATTTTTTTTTTTTAGTACAATAACCACTGGGACGGGATGTAGGGAAATAGGGGTTTTGGGTGGGGAAGTGTTTTAAAAAATGATGAAAAAACTACAACGCATTAATGAAAAAATGTGTAATTTCAGCAAAATTAATACTCGGGTATTAAAATTAATACTCGAGTATTACAATTAATACTCAAACATTTAAAAATTATATATCAAAATATTAAAATATTTTAAATTAAAATAAATTAATTAAATTAAATTATATTAAATTAAATATTTCGATATATGAAGAATAATAATAATTATGTTAACATATTTCATTGTTTACGTTTCGGAAAGCTATTGCCATTTTAAGTAAGTAAATCAAAAAATAGTCCTACAACAATTTCTATGACAGTAAATCATAACAGTACTTACAAAATGGATGCCAAAACGGCACAAATAACTCAATTTACGTTTCTTTAAATAAAAATAAAAACTATATGTTTACACAGAAATGTATTTGTTTTAATTTTTACATTACAACGTTGTGTTTATGTGAAAAAACTGAAATAATAACCCAAAACATATAAATAGGAGACAGACACCATTTTAAGATCAGTTGATCCGCAACTATCAGAGTGACCAGACGCCAAATCTGACTCTCTCACCTTTTCACCTCTTCAAACGAGAAATCAAATCTACGGAGTACATTTGTTCGATTTAAAAGTAAGTAAATGAAATAGCTAACAATATATTCAAACAATTAATTATAGATATAAACCCAAAATAAAATAGTTTATATATATATATATATATATATATATTCACTGAAAAAACCATAGGTTATAGACCATATATAGTTAGGAATTAGCATTTAAAAAACCTTATTTTACTCACACAAAACCATTGAAATTCCATATATAGTTAGTTGCACTAACTATATATCGCGCACCTGCAATCCACTGCTGATGATGTCACATATTACATCATTCATGACATGGTCAGTGACATCACTGATGACATCACTGATGACATCTCAAATGACATCACTGATGACATCACTGATGACAACATCCAGTGACTGTATGTTTCTGTAAAGTTAAAATATATCTTACATATTGAAGAATGAGTGGATGTATAAGTGTCTGGATGAAGGATTTAGTAGGTGCGTGACTGACTGTATGAGTGAGTGATTAAATGTGTCTCACTGAATGCATGGGTTAGTGACTAAACTGTCTTAATTTGTGCATCATTATGTCTGTTGTTCTGTAAACTGCTGCATGTGTTGATCATTAGCTATACGAGAGGCTATATGTGTTATTAATTGCTTGCCCAAGTATTTCTATGGGAGATTGAGTTTGTGTGGGGGTGGCTGAAAGGTGTGTGACTCTATGCATAGATGTGTGAACAGTTTATTCACTAGGTGTATGAGTTCAAGAGTGCATGTGGAAACAGCTACATGGGCAGTTGACTGTGTGCATGAGTGTATTGATGAGTAAATGGATATCTCAATGCTACATGTCATAGTAAGTACATATGTAAAACACAGTACATGTGAGAGTTGGCATATATAAATAACTGTGCATGAGAGCCACCGAATGAGTGAGTGGTTGTATCGATCATTGTGAACTTGTATCAGGGATTGTATAAGAGAGTAAATATGTGTTAGTATATGTTTCAATAAGTAAGGTGTGTTTAACTGTATAGTTGAAGAAATGGAGATGAGATTGTTTCTTTGCATGACTGACTGGGTGTGTGAGTAACTCCATGGATGAGTGGAAGTGTGTGAGTGTCTGTATACACTGAGTGTATCTAAGATTATATTAGAGTCTGAAGAGGTTTATCGTATTAGCACAAGAATGATGTCAAATGAGATGTCATTAGTGATATCATCAGTGATGTCATTTGAGATGTCATCAGTGATGTCATCAGTGATGTCACTGACCATGTCATGAATGATGTAATATGTGACATCATCAGCAGTGGATTGCAGGTGCGCGATATATAGTTAGTGCAACTAACTATATATGGAATTTCAATGGTTTTGTGTGAGTAAAATAAGGTTTTTTAAATGCTAATTCCTAACTATATATGGTCTATAACCTATGGTTTTTTCAGTGAATTTTCAAGGTTTTGTAAATGCTAATTCCTAACTATATATGGTCTATAACCTATGGTTTTTTCAGTGAATTTCAATGGTTTTTTAATAGCAAATATCATAAGCTGTCGAATGTCAAGTACGTGGTAAGTGAAAACATTTTCGTGTTTATGCACACTGATCTGCTTTGAATGGTGCCCCCCCCCCCTCATTTCTATTAGGAGTACTCTCTCTTTGCAGATAGTGAAAGGTAGTTAACGCAGGTCTTTGCCCCCATTGTAATCCGTCGTGCCTGCTTCTCTCTCCATTTGATTCATTGTTATCCAAGTATTTACTGTTTTAGAATTAGTTCTCTTTGGTTCATTCTCTATTTACAAACAAACACAGAGTCGCAATACTCTGTTTAGTCTTTGCAGATAACGAAAAATCGTGTAAAAAAAAAGAAAAGGAATCGAGCAAAATCAGTAGGCCACTAATGGGATCTCTTTTTGACCTCGCTAAAATAGAAACATTAGGAACAACCCCTCATGACAAATACAAAACTAGTGAGATGAACTGAACTCCACACAATGATGGCTGCAAAACAGCTCGGCTCCGCCACCCACCCCGCCCAAAATAACGATAAAGAACGGCTGCCATGATTGGTTGCGGAATGACCACGACGGAGCTACGAAATGGTGCTGCTCTCATGCTAACCCCAGCTTCAGTCTGAAACATCCAGAAACACTGTAGACTACCAATTCGATCAGTTCCGGTAGCGCCCCAATGTAACCCGGTAGAGAAGAACTAGCCCTCCCCTCTTTGACTGATGGTTCTTGTTGCCTGTCCCTTCTGTTGTCATTTAACAGAACTATTTAGCCTGCCGAAAGGGGTTGTGTTCCGACCGCTGGTTGGTGGAGACATTTTGACTATATTCTGTACCTGCGTTGTCGCGTAATGCGTCATATGACGCGCCGCGTTAGCGCATCCGGAAGTCATCCGGGGCGCGCAGCGCGTAACGTAAGCATAACAAGTCATGTGACTTGTTAATAAAACTTTTCATTGGTTCATTTTACTTTTCTTATTGTAATGATGAAAGGCTTGGTCATATGACCTAAAAATTACGCTTTTCATTACTTCCGAACATTATTTTTTCTTAAATATATGTTATAATGTTCCAGGCTAATGTACTTTCCCGGAAATTTTACAACTGTCCTGCAAGTAAAATATATTCTTTTTTCGAGAAAAAGAGCGTTTCTTCGTCCCATGACGGAGCCGTTGAGCAAAAGAGGGTCGACCTGCTGTCTTAGTCGCCGATACGCCTGAATATGAGATTCTTATCGATCACTTTATGTTGCAGGAATAGAAAACACAACAGCCCTTGACCATTTATCTTTACTGCGTTCCTTCGTATTATACCTTTTACCCTTCATGTAATTGGTCTGCTTTATTTCACTTGCCTTTTAATGATTCTAAAACAGTGACTATTATTAAAAACTTTACCAATGTATATACTACTACCATGTTTTCTTTTAAAAACCTTTATTGCGAAAATTTCATTATACAAATACGAGCCTATAACCACGTGGGCCGGCCACGGAGCAAACTGTAATCGTATATGATGAATAGACATTTACACTGTAGAGGAACGTAACGGGCGGGCCATTAGGTTGCAAGAACTAAGGTGTCTAACAGTTACGGAATCGGTGGACGTACATTTTATAATTAAAATACGACAGGGCCAGTTACAATAAAATTATCTAGATATACATTTGCGGGCAAGTACCATGGGTGACGTTAATTCGAACTTTCAACAGTACAGTAATCAATAACACATTAGAACTTAATATCAATAGGGATGTCGAAATATTCAATCAATTCTCGTCCCCGCCCGCCATGTGCTTCAAAACTGCATACGTATCTCGTGATTTCAAGGTTCTGCAACCAGTACACAACAAGGAGTTACGAGTCCCATTTATTCTGGCGCCATTTTGGGCGAGGACGGGCAGGTCCAGGATATAGTCAAAATGTCTCTACCAACCATCGACTATGATGATGTTCATATGCTGTATTTATTAGAGTAACACTCATCTGTCCACATGAAATTAATTTGCCACAATCTAAACATGTCATTTTAATCTTTCCAAAGTTCTTCTAAATATTTGGGACCGTTTCCCTTGCCTCTGAAGCTCTCAGTGCCACTTCTTTGATGAATGTACTAGCAGATCAGGGGTTCTCCTCCAAATCTCTCTTTTATGCAGCACTATAATTAATTGGTGCCACCTCTCCATATGACGATGCATGGTATAGTTACCACAACTATATTTTTTTTCGGTTCCTCTGGAGAGTTCATCGTGGCAGATGAAGCGTGTAACGTACCGGGCATTTACCTTTTTTTGCATGTACAGGAAAGGAAAAAAAAATCGAGCGTCCGAGTTCTAAGGTGTCCCAGGGCCATTTTGGTGGACCAGGCCCAAATCCAAAGAACAGCTATCTCACAGGCTAATGGGGCGACCCACGCCGAGTTTCAGCATTGTAGGATGACCACACAAATACAGCAACTTGCTAGACATCACCTCGGTGCCATCCGGATCTCGGCACCCCACTGCAGATGAAGTGCCTCTCAACTATGAAACCACCACGGTGACATCCGGATCTTGGCGCGTTGTGCTGCCTTCGGCCTATTCGCACATCGGTCCGCTACTGACGCCATCTCACAGGCTAATGGGGCGACCCACGCAGAGTTTCAGCATTGTAGGATGACCACACCAGTACAGCAACTTACTAGACATCACCTCGGTGCCATCCGGATCTCGGCGCCCCACTGCAGATGAAGTGCCTCTCAACTATGAAACCACCACGGTGACATCCGGATCTTGGCGCGTTGTGCTGCCTTCGGCCTATTCGCACATCGGTCAGCTACTGACGCCATCTCACAGGCTAATGGGGCGACCCACGCCGAGTTTCAGCATTGTAGGATGACCACACCAACTTGCTAGACATCACCTCAGTGCCATCCGAATCTTGGCATCTCAACGCCTAGTGGTATCTTCCATACAAAAAATATTGTTACGCTGCCTTTGGCCCCATTCGCACATCAGTCCGCAACTTAGACATCACCTCGGTGCCATCCGGATCTTGGCATCTCAGCGCCTTGTGGTGTCAGTCAGAAAATATTGTTGTGCTGCCTTCGGCCTATTCGCACATCGGTCCGCTACTGACACCATCTCACAGGCCAACGGGGCGCCCCACGCCGACTTTCAGCATTGTAGGATGGCCACACCAGTGCGGCAACTTGCTACACACCACCTCGGTGCCATCCGGATCTTGGCATCTCAGCGCCTTGTGGTGTCTTCTACTCCGGAAATATAGTAGAAAATATTGTTGCGCTGCCTTTGGCCCCATTCACACATCAGTCCGCTACTGACACCATCTCACAGGCCAACGGGGCGCCCCACGCCGACTTTCAACATTGTAGGATGGCCACAGAAGTGCGACAACTTACTAGACACCACCTCGGTGCCATCCGGATCTTGGCGCGTTGTGCTGCCTTCGGCCTATTCGCACATCGGTCCGCTACTGACGCAAACTCACAGGCCAACGGGGCGCCCCACGCCGACTTTCAGCATTGTAGGATGGCCACACCAGTGCGGCAACTTCCTACACACCACCTCGGTGCCATCCGGATCTTGGCGCGTAGTGAAGCTGCAGCAGCTGCAAATAAGCTTCAGACAGTGTTACAACCGCTGCTCAGAACTCTCAACTATGACACCACCTCGGTGCCATCCGGATCTTAGCGCGTTGTATTGCCTTCGGCCTATTCGCACATCGGTCCGCTACTGACGCCGCCTCACGTGCCAACGTATTTTCTCCGCATTTTATACCCTATGCCGCATAACAGGTCATGTGACTTGTTTATAAAACTTTTCATTGGTTCATTTTACTTTTGGTTTCCTAATGATGGAAGGCTTGATCATATGACCTAAAAACAACACTTTTCATTGGATGAAAACTTTTTTTTTCCCCCAAACGATGAAAGCCCCACCTTGTTTCTGGATGTTTCAGACTAAACTGGCGTCACCATGAGAGCACCACCATCTCGTAGCTCCGTCGTGGTCATTCCGCAAGCAATCATGGCAGCCGCTCCCCACCAGAAGCCTGCAGGACTCGGGGCCCCCAAAACTTTTGATGAATTCTCAAGGCGGAGGGGACGCTTTCGAGAATGGGGTCCAAGACCTAGCAGACAAGCGTCCGATTTCCAAGGTGTCCCAGGGCCATTTCAGTGGACCAGGCCCAAAAAGGAAACAGCCTGCCGCCATTTTGAGAGTCCTGTGACAGCCGCCTATCGCTGCACCGCAAGAGTGGGCGCAACTCAGCTGAATGGCGGATTTTGACACAGTGGACCAAAAGCGGACGGAATGGCAACTGAAACGGTAAAGGGGCGCCCCACTAAAACAGATGAGACTCCACCTGGAGAGGCCCGTTCACGCCGCCTCCCCCGGGGCGCTCCACGCCGTTATTCGGAGCAGCATTGTAGGATACCAAAACCAGTGCGGCAACTTACTGGACATCACCTTGGTGCCATCGTTCTGCTGCCTTGGAACTATTCGCACAACAGTTTGCTACTGATGACCCACCCCCCGCGACGCCCCACGCCGTTATTTGCTGGGTGGCAACTTACTAGACATCACTTTCGTGTCATCTAGATTTCGGCGCGTTCTGCTGCCTTGGAACTATTCGCACAACAGTTTGCTACTGATGACCCACCCCCCGCGACGCCCCACGCCGGAAATCTGGACGTTGTGCTGCGTTGGGACTATTCGCACAGCCGACCGCTACTTCGTTGTTTTTCTCTAAAAATGTTTATATGTTATTACTATTTTTGTTTTCTTGTATATATTTATAAATTATTAAAGTTTTATAATCTTACTACTTTGTCGGAGTGCTATATATTTTTAATGTGACACATAATTGTAAAAACTTTGATGTACAAAGAGTCATCCCTGGAATCTTCCGCTTCACGCTCGGTCCCCTCCCCAATCACAATACAGGATGGTTTTCAGATAATAGCAACGCTTCTGCTGTGACGGATCTCATCGAGTGTGGGCCTTGATCTACTATAACTCCTTTGAAGACGGGTGATTCTTTACAGCTGTGGCCATAAACTACATCTGCAGGGCTAGCTGATAGCCTAGGACCGGCCTGGACAATCGGACACAGAGGAAAAGGAGTGTCAGAGGGTGCGGTAGTGAATAGGGCGAAAGGGAGGTGTCGGGCGGGCACAGGGTGTGATTCTCAGGGAAGAACAGCGCAGATGGGGGGAGGTTTATTACCCATGCATAAAACAGAGAGCGGGGGTGACCACTGCCTGGGGGAGATGCTTGCGAGGGTGGGGAGCCATGCTAAGGATCGACAGCGTGCACAGAGTGGATCTGGTCAAGGCATCTAAAATGGCTGCCGTGCACGACAAAAGTGTGGCATTTGAAAAAAGACAAGATGGCGCACACAATGTTTTTCAACAATTCCTGATTTCCTTCGAATCGAACGTTAACAGACGTTGGGGCATATTACCAAAGTTAAGCGATATTTATCCCTAACGATGCATTGCAAAGATTTTTTTACCGTCAGAAATTATCGCAGATAAACCTTGCTATTATCAAGGTTTATCGCAAATACGATAAAAAACGAGCGCAATGCATTAATATCGCTGAAAACTCCGCGATATTCATGCATTACCGAGCTAATGCTCTTAGCCATGTTATCCACCTCCCATTGGATAACATGGCTAAGAACTGCTCAGGGCAGCTGTTACTTTTTGGAGATATTCGCGCTTATCTCGAATATTTCCAAAAGTTGATAATAGGAGATAGCGATGTTAGCGACTGTTTCCAGTCGCTAACATCTTGGCATGCCCACTTTGCATGTCATTAGTGATAAATATCACTCACATGCAAAGTGGGACCCAAGATGGTCGCTATCTCCTACTAGCCGTCGCTAACTGGTGTTAGCAACAGCTAGGTAATACAGATATAATTTTATCTCCGCGAAGCGGAGCGCTGTTACAGATATATATCTTGTTTTTGAACGTTAATTTCTCAAAATGCACTGAAGCACATATATTGAGACATAGCAAAGGCACATCGGGCTACCAGTCCCTAATATTTTACCAAGTTTCGTGCAAATCCATTCAGCCGTTCGATTATTATTATTATTTATTTTTTTTGCCCCGCGGGGCCCTTTTAAAACCTCCACATCAAACCTAGGGGGTCAGCGAGGATCTACTATGCCCCCTTATGGTCATCAGCCGTTCGATTATTATTATTATTTTTTTTTTTTGCCCCGCGGGGCCCTTTTAAAACCTCCACATCAAACCTAGGGGGTCAGCGAGGATCTACTATGCCCCCTTATGGTCATTTGCCCCTTCGCTTTGGCCTCCTCTTGTCTCTCGATCCTACCGAGAGACAAGATGGCGGCCGCTACGTACTGTTTGGAATGTTTACAGACACCGGAGAGCCAATCAGCTTCGCTTCGCAAAGCTCCGTAACGCGGAAAGTACGCGAAGCGGTGCGCTGTTACAGATATATATCTTTTTTTGAACGTTAATTTCTCAAAATCCACTGAAGCACATATATTGAGACCTAGCAAAGGCACATCGGGCTACCAGTCCCTACAATTTTGCCAAGTTTCGTGCAAATCCATTCAGCCGTTCGATTATTATTATTATTATTTTTTTTTGCCCCGCGGGGCCCTTTTAAAACCTCCACATCAAACCTAGGGGGTCAGCGAGGATCTACTATGCCCCCTTATAGTTATTTCCCCCTTTGTTTTGACCTCCTCTTGTCTCTCGATCCTACCGAGAGACAAGATGGCGGCCGCTACGGACTGTTTGGAAGAATATCGATATTTACTAACATCCAATCCTAAGTCCCCATGTATTTATATTCTTCCAAAAGTACATAAGGGGGGGCCTTTTCCACCTGGTCGCCCCATTATCTCAGGAATAGAGTCAGCGACTGAGAAATTATCAGAGTACATTGACCTCAAACTGAGCAAACATGTACAAAATCTTCCTTCCTTTATCCAGGATAGTAAGGATATTTTGAACAAGTTACAGGACTTTGAGTGGTCTAGTGATCTATGGTTTGTTACCCTGGACGTCACTAGTCTCTATACCTGCATACGACATGATATTGGGCTAAAGGCTAGTGAATTCTATCTGGACAGGGAAGGTGCAGACTTGCTTAATAAGAACCGGATGGTTCTTGAGATGATGGAACTGGTGTTAACAAGAAACTATTTCCTTTTCAATGATGTCTGGTACCACCAAAAGAGGGGTACTGCGATGGGAACAAAATTTGCACCGTCGTATGCCTGTCTCTTTATGGGGCAATTTGAGAGAGGACATGCATGGAATCAGAGTGCCTCCCCCTGGACTAATAACATCGTGTTCTGGGGGAGGTACATTGATGACATCATCTGTCTCTGGTCAGGGACAGAAAGTGATCTTCTGGAATATTTTGAATATCTGAACAAAAACTGTATGAATGTAAAACTCACAGTTGAGTACAGCAGGGAAAGCATTAATTTTCTTGACCTGAAGTTCTATGTGAAAAATAACAAGATCCAAAGTACCCTATTTCGTAAGGATACTGCATGTAATGCTGTTTTACATGCAAGCAGTGCACATGCTAGCTCTACAATCAACAACATACCATTTGGCGAGATGGTACGCCTTAAACGAAACTGCAGTGAAGAGGAGATGTTTGATGCTAACCTACAGGAACTCAAAAACAGATTTGAGACTAGAGGGTACAATAAGGACATCATTTGTAAGGCTGAGAATAGGACACGCAAACTCCGTAGGGACATGACGCTTGTGACAAAATCACGTAGAGAAAAGAGACCAAGGAATACAAACGTGAGATTCATAACGAAATACACCAGATACAACAGTGATATTTTTAAAATCTTGAAAAATAACTGGCATCTCCTGAAGGAGGTTCCAGGATTACAACCCCACCTAATGGCCAATCCGTCTGTGACGTATCGGAGAGGTAGGACCTTGCGCAATGATTTATGCCCCAGCTACTTCAAAACCGAAAAAGAAAAAGACAGCAGTTTGAATTGGTTGCCACCAAAACCAAAGGGCTTTTTTGTATGTAGGGACTGCAACGTTTGTGAATATGGCAGGGACAAAATCAAGAAATTTGCATATAATGGCTCGCAGGATTATGATTTTCTATCCTTCATAAATTGTGCAACTACCTATGTGGTATACATATTGGGTTGCACCTGTGGACTAATATATGTGGGTAGCTCAAAACGTAATCTAAGGGTAAGAATTCAGGAACACAGGAGAGCTATCCTGAATAGAGATTTAAAATATGCTCATAGCAAACATTTCTTGGAAAAACATGGTGGAAAGCCAGAATTCTGGTTCCATGCTTTGGAACAAATACAGCAGCCCGTTAGAGGGGGGGATCGTGAACTCTTGTTGAGACAGCGGGAGGCAAAATGGATTTGTAAATTACAGTGCATCAAGTACGGAATGAATGTGGATGATGAGATGCATCACTTCCTGACATAAATTGAAGAGCATATGTAGCACTAGAGTAAGAAGATTCATGATGTGAGGGATACTACATTTCTTACTCAAAGGGTGTTCAGCAAGTGAATCCCATGTACAATGTTCAAACTGGGTGGGAAAGAAATGTGACATTCAAAAAAGATGTGGGAGTTATAACCTAAGTTTGATATTGTGGTGGTACATGAGGTCCACAACCTGCTATCTCGATTTCTCCTTTCCTTTTTCAGATACTTCTTCTTTTTCAGATACTTTTTCTATCCTTTTATCTGTTAACAGAGGACTGGCAATCTGGTTGGCCATACTAGAATACTTGTAATGCTAACTGAAGATAGGTAACCTGATAGCAGCTTTCCGCTATAGCCTTTTCTATTCTTTTATGGCTAACTTACGCATCCTTTTACTTACAACCGAGGAGTAGTATATTGACATGACCACCCGTTCCGGAAATAAATCCGAAATAAGGACTAGGATGAACTGGCCTAATCAGATGCATGTGGTACATGGCACACATCCTCACGGCTAACATAGGGGTATGAGGCTATACTGGCATCAATTCTCGACCCGTTTTTGGAGCCTAGCCATTGATCTTTAACTATAAAATAAGATCTCGACTGAACTACTTCATTAAACGAACCGCTATGATAGGGGTAGGGTGCGATATCGGTACAAACATAATACACTTATAATGTACTTATACAAAACTAATTGACACCGCGAATTGAGCTATCTTTATGACTAATGTCAAATATAACACAGTCACCTGGATATGGTGCTCAAATAGGGACTGTACTGTCGGTTCTAGACAAGGCACATGATGAATGAATAATACTTGTTAATAAAATTAACAAAACAAATAGACAGTGAGATCTCAAAGGAATAATCAAGTTCTATACTGCTTTCGTTACATATCGATATGATTTAAGCAGGACGCCCCTTATTGAACCCCACGTATTCAGGGAATTCGCACAAATATAACCATTCAAATATGGCGCCTTTTTTGGGGACCCACCTGATGGTCTCTTACATATATATAATTTTTTCTTTGCTAAGGAACTAAACCGAACAGTTTAGGACAAACCCAACGATAAGATAATTGTTTTGCAAAGGTATCATAACCAACCCATAACCGGCGGCCCAGTTATGGTATGTTTTAAATGCCGTTTGCGGGGCACTTAGTCCATTCAAACATGGCGTCTATGCTAGAACGCCCTCTGTCCGTAACTGGCTTCGTACGCATAGGGGGTTGGGCCGGTCCCAATTGATGCTTGATGCGTGTGGATATAAGGGGCCAACAGACATGGCGGTCCTAATCAGGAACCATCCATGCCGTTGCGGTGAGACGACCGAAGATACTACTACAGGTAAGGATCTGGGTTGGGTCTGTATCTTGGGGCTAAAATACGGTATCCCTTACTTTGAGGACCCAAGTCAGTGCGTATTGGGTGGGAATCCTGTGAAGCTTTTTTATTTTATTTGGCTTTCTGCTTCTGTTATCTCCCGGACACGCTAAACAGCACCCATGTATCAGTGTGAGAAATTCGGGGTGAGGGTGGAGTGCTTTATGTGGCGCGCTCATACGAACAGCCCGCTATTTAAGAATAGGGTAATGCTGATTTGTGGTCGATGGCGAAATGCTCTAATTGGTGCTCAACCGGGAATTACTAACTCTGGGAGCAACGTGACACCATTATATGAATGTCGCCTACAACTCAAAATATGGTAGAGAGCTTGTAATACTTTTTGGATTGGATTGAATCATGTGACAATTGCACTTGAACACCAGTCGCTAAGAATACTGGGAGTTGGAGTCTGAAAATATGTATGACATTTAAATTGTTAAATGATCGTTTTTCTCTATATGTCTCCAGTACAAGGAGGCTCATTGATACCATACACCTTTAGTAACTTTTATTAATAATTCTTATGTACATTTTATCCAGTAACAAATTTTGGGACCTTCTACTCAGTTAGTCTGTTTTTTCAAACTAGGTTCGCTACAGTGGAACCTACAAATTTCTGTGGGAGGAGGAAGTGATCAGGCTTCCCTTGCCATTATTCTCTATACCGGAACGTGAAACGTCAACAACAGGGGTTAATATATTTGTCCCCGCCATCAGGTATGCATGAGGCTACTTCTATTTACTTCTGGGAAGTATGTGTAATTCTGAGGGATATGACAACTTCTTCCCCTCCTATTCACATATAGGTCATTCCAGGACCTTTAGAAATCTAAATAGAATACGTTCGAATACACCTACAATCAATTACAAGGATAAGGAGGTTAGTATAACAGGCGATAGGCGAACATTTGAATCATGTACACTGTGAAACCTTATCAACGTTTAGACGATAACTTATGTCTCTGGAAAACCCCCCTTTTTCAAGCTGTCCAATAGTTTAAGACCATATAGATAGAATAGGTATTGTCTGTAACTTCAAACCACTAAAGACTTGCAGATTTACTGACGGACATGGCATGATTTCTTCATTATCTTTAGATAATCCAACGATCAGGAACAAGAAATACTAACGGGATCTATATATCTGAAGGGTCAATACCTACGTTTCCGGTGAAAACTTTAGTTGGTAAGCTTAGTCACATACATGGTATCATTTTCAGATGAATGATAAGGTCTGGATTGGGTAGACATCTCTGTTAAGTATCACTATAACTAGGGATGGTCTAGTTTGAACAAATATTGTTTCCACTCGTGCTTGAGGTATTATTATTTGTTTTTCTCTTACCCACCCTTTTTGTTCAACTTATTTCTCTGCTGCACTTACCTTAAATCCGTATTTCCTTATTGCAATGTCTGTTTTATTGGTGCTTGTTGGTTTTTATCATTGCCTGTGACTTTTGCAATCAATGACGCAGTCACTAGATGTTTAACTGAGCTAACCTCAGAAATTACAAATTGTCTCGGAATATATTAGACTGTAAAGGTGTATAAGTATCTTTTTCTGTAAGATTTAACAAATATCTGTTCATCCCCTTGTTCTTTTCTGTGTTGCTGTGTATCCTGCTCTTTTTCCCCCTTCCAGGGCCACACAGTTTAGAATAGGGTCCTACCCAGGGGTCTTTGGCATGTTTTACAATGATCATATGTACAGGATCTTTGATTACTTGTGCGATAGAAGACTCCGTTAAAAATGTTTTGGAAAATACATGATTAGGAAATGAGAAGGTACTATGCAAGAATAAGTTGTAACTCTAACATTGGGATTATGTTACACTGTACCGTGGCTTTAGTTGTCTTTCTCATATTGGGTACTATGTTCTCCTTTGTGGTGAGAGTTATTATCTGTAACATGTTTTTTAACTTAAAGTGAATACTAAATGTATATGATGAACTGTGTTTAGGTATAGGATTTATGAAATACAAAACTCATGAAAGTTTTTTTTATTTTGATTTTCAGCCCTGAAGAAACTCCCTGGTAGGGAGTGAAACGCGTTGGCTGACTTGTTTGTAAAGTGCTTGATTGTTTTTAAAAGGATGGACAAAAATAAATAAAGAACTTTTCTACTTATACAAGTGACTACATTTCTGGACTTCCTTCTTGGTGCGCCCCCATAGAAAATCAAACAAAGGACTGTTTGGAATGTTGACAGACGCCGGAGAACCAATCAGCTTCGCTTCACAAAGCTCCGTTGCGCGAAAAGTCCGCGAACCAGAGCGCTAACCGGTCCGCTGTTACAGATATATATCTTTTTTTAAACGTTAATTTCTCCAAATCCACTGGAGCACATATATTGAGACCTACAAAAGGCACATCGGGCTACCAGTCCCTACAATTTTGCCAAGTTTCGTGCAAATCCATTCAGCCGTTCGGGCTAAAAGTGAGGCCAACCGCCCTATGGAAAACTCAATGTTAAAAACACGTTTTGGGACCCCCCTTTTTTCTCGGCCCCCACTGGACGAACCCCCCCCAAATTTCCAAGGGCTGCTCAGAAACAAAATGTGCCATTTTCCTGAAAATTTCAGCCGATTCCGTCCACAAACGCCAAAGTTATTAGACATAGAATTTTCAAAAAACCCATAGAGAAAAAATCCTAACTATATATACCTACTGGCGACCGCCAGTAGGTAATATATATATATATATATATATATATATATATATATATATATATATATATATATATATATATATATATATAATTAATTAAAGCGTAAAATTAAATAATTAAATTATTTATTATTTTTTGAATTACTAGATATTTAAGGAAATGATATAAAACTATCCAATAAAATAATTAATTAAATTACTCAAAATTAATATTATTTATTTAAGTTCAAACATTTTTCCTCACACTTTATTTTTCCCATTAATAGAACAACTGATAACAGTGACGCAAAGAATTACAGCTACCAAACTGTTTTAAAAAATTACGAGGTAAAAAATAAATATTATTATACATATTTTCTGATGTTGTAAAATGCAAATAAAATTATTAATTAAAATATTTTTCAAATTTTATTCAGGTACAATATTTGACCGAAAATATACGTTTTTTCAAACATCGACTTTCTCAAGGTCTTCACCTTATAAGGTAAAAATAAAAATATGTTATTGTACTAATGTTTAATAAAATTTGAGTAAACAGAATTATTAATAGCGTATTAATAAAGTACAAAAATGTAGTATAAGTGGTATATGCATATTTTGGTGCTGTACCTGCTCCATGCGTGAAAGAAACTTGCACTGTTGCTACCTGTGCTGTACCTATCCTATGTGTGTTGGAAGCTTACACTGTTACTGACTGTGCTGTACCTGCTCCATGCGTGAGAGAAGCTTGCAATGATGCTGCCTGCGCTGTACCGATTCTATGTGTGTTGTAAGCTTACTCTGTTTCTGACTGTACTATATCTTATTTATGCGTGAGATAAGCTCGCACTGTTGCTACCTGTGCTGTACCTATTCTATGTGTGTAGGAAGCTTGCACTGTTGCTACCTGTACTGTTTCTGATCCATGCGTGAGAGAAGCTTGCACTACTGTTCCCTATGCTGTACCTGCTCCGTGTGTGAGGGAAGCTTGCACTGCTGCTGTGTGTGCTGTACCTGCTCTGTGTATGAGGGAAGCTTGCACTACTGTTGCCTGTGCTGTACCTGTTCTATGTGTAAAGGAAGCTTGCACTGCTGCTGCCTGTGATATACCTGTTCTATGTGTGAAGGAAGCTTGCACTGCTGTTGCCTGTGCTGTTCCTTTTTATATGTGTGAAGGAAGCTTGCACTACTCTTCCCTATACTGTACCTGCTCCGTGTGTGAGGGAAGCTTGCACTGCTGCTGTGTGTGCTGTACCTGCTCTGTATATGAGGGAGGCTTGCACTGCTGTTGCCTGTGCTGTACCTGTTCTATGTGTAATGGAAACTTGCATTGCTGCTGTCTGTGATGTACCTGGTCTATGTGTTAAGGAAGCTTGCACTGCTGTTCCCTGTGCTGTACCTGCTCTGTGTGTAAGGGAAGCTTGCACTGCTGTTGCGTATGCTGTACCTGCTCCGTGTGTGAGGGAAGCTTGCACTGCTGCTACCTGTGCTGTAGCTGCTCCGTGTGTGAGGGGAGTTTGCACTGCTGATGCCTGTGCAGTACCTGTTCTATGTATGTTATACATTTGCAAACAATAATTATTTTTCCGTTTCAAAATAACAGACACAATATTTTAAAAACCAAGGCAATAACTGAATAATATTCATCAACATTTCTCTCACTTATTTTAGAAAAAGAAACCAACTTATATTCCGCCAACCAGATAACAACAAACCAAAGAAGAATCTGAGTACATTTTTCATCACAAAGAAACAGATACTAATAAGGTAAATCAATTCTTAAAGTGCTATTGTAGTTAAAGTGCTGGATTTTGTAAGGGTATTAATTACTATTCCAACACCAGGTAAGTGCTGCAGTAGAGAAAGTGCTGGATAATGTAAGGGTATTAATTACTATTTCAACTCCAGTTAAGTGCAGCAGTGGGGAAAGTGCTGGATAGTGTACGTGTATTAATTACTATTCCAACACCAGGTAAGTGCTGCAGTAGGGAAAGTGCTGGATAGTGTGAGGTTATTAATTACTATTCCAACTCCAGTTAAGTGCAGCAGTAGGCAAAGTGCTGGATAGTGTAAGGGTATTATTTAATATTCCAATTCCAGGTAAGTGCTGCAGTAGGGTAAGTGCTGGATAGTGTAAGGGTATTAATTACTATTCCAACACCAGGTAAGTGCTGCAGTAGGGAAAGTGCTGGATAGTGTAAGGGTATTAATTACTAATCCAACTCCAGATAAGTGCTGCAGTAGTGAAAGTGCTGGATAGTGTAAGGGTATTAATTACTATTCCAACACCAGGTAAGTGCTGGAGTAGGTAAAGTGCTGGATAGTGTAAGGGTATTAATTACTATTCCAACTCCAGGTAAGTGCTGCATCAGGGAAAGTGCCAAATAGTGCAAACATGTCAATTTTCCACAAATATACATTGAAATATTGTACAATTGCAAAGAAGAATTATTTTTCATTTTCAAAACAACAGACACAATATTTTAAAAACCAAGGCAATAACTGAATAATAATCATCAACATTTCTCTCCCTTTTTTTAGAAAAAGAAACCAACTTATATTCCGCCAACCAGATAACAACAAACCAAAGAAGAATCTGAGTACATTTTTCATCACAAAAAACCAGATACTAATAAGGTAAATCAATTCTTAAAGTGCTATTGTAGTTAAAGTGCTGGATTTTGTAAGGGTATTAATTACTATTCCAACACCAGGTAAGTGCTGCAGTAGAGAAAGTGCTGGATAGTGTAAGGGTATTAATTACTATTTCAACTCCAGTTAAGTGCAGCAGTGGGGAAAGTGCTGGATAGTGTAAGTGTATTAATTACTATTCCAACACCAGGTAAGTGCTGCAGTAGGGAAAGTGCTGGATAGTGTGAGGTTATTAATTACTATTCCAACTCCAGTTAAGTGCAGCAGTAGGCAAAGTGCTGGATAGTGTATGGGTATTATTTACTATTCCAACTCCAAGTAAGTGCTGCAGTGGGGAAAGTGCTGGATAGTGTAAGGGTATTAATTACTATTCCAACACCAGGTAAGTGCTGCAGTAGGGAAAGTGTTGGATAGTGTAAGGGTATTAATTACTATTCCAACACCAGGTAAGTGCTGCAGTGGGGAAAGTGCTGGATAGTGTAAGGGTATTAATTACTATTCCAACACCAGGTAAGTGCTGCAGTAGGGAAAGTGCTGGATAGTGTAAGGGTATTAATTACTATTCCAACTCCAGATAAGTGCTGCAGTGGGGAAAGTGCTGGATAGTGTAAGGGTATTAATTACTATTCCAACTCCAAGTAAGTGCTGCAGTAGGGAAAGTGCTGGATAGTGTAAGGGTATTAATTACTATTCCAACTCCAGTTAAGTGCTGCAGTGTGGAAAGTGCTGGATAGTGTAAGGGTATTAATTACTATTCCAACTCCAGGTAAGTGCTGCATCAGAGAAAGTGCCAGATAGTGCAAACATGTCAATTTTCCACAAATATACATTGAAATTTTGTACAATTGCAAAGAAGAATTATTTTTCATTTTCAAAACAACAGACACAATATTTTAAAAACCAAGGCAATAACTGAATAATAATCATCAACATTTCTCTCCCTTTTTTTAGAAAAAGAAACCAACTTATATTCCGCCAACCAGATAACAACAAACCAAAGAAGAATCTGAGTACATTTTTCATCACAAAAAACCAGATACCAATAAGGTAAATCAATTCTTAAAGTGCTATTGTAGTTAAAGTGCTGGATTTTGTAAGGGTATTAATTACTATTCCAACACCAGGTAAGTGCTGCAGTAGAGAAAGTGCTGGATAGTGTAAGGGTATTAATTACTATTCCAACTCCAGTTAAGTGCAGCAGTGGGGAAAGTGCTGGATAGTGTAAGTGTATTAATTACTATTCCAACACCAGGTAAGTGCTGCAGTAGGGAAAGTGCTGGATAGTGTGAGGTTATTAATTACTATTCCAACTCCAGTTAAGTGCAGCAGTAGGCAAAGTGCTGGATAGTGTAAGGGTATTATTTACTATTCCAACTCCAAGTAAGTGCTGCAGTGGGGAAAGTGCTGGATAGTGTAAGGGTATTAATTACTATTCCAACACCAGGTAAGTGCTGCAGTGGGGAAAGTGCTGGATAGTGTAAAGGTATTAATTACTATTCCAACTCCAAGTAAGTGCTGCAGTAGGGAAAGTGCTGGATAGTGTAAGGGTATTAATTACTATTCCAACTCCAAGTAAGTGCTGCAGTAGGGAAAGTGCTGGATAGTGTAAGGGTATTAATTACTATTCCAACACCAGGTAAGTGCTGCAGTAGGGAAAGTGCTGGATAGTGTAAGGGTATTAATTACTATTCCAACTCCAGATAAGTGCTGCAGTGGGGAAAGTGCTGGATAGTGTAAGGGTATTAATTACTATTCCAACTCCAAGTAAGTGCTGCAGTAGGGAAAGTGCTGGATAGTGTAAGGGTATTAATTACTATTCTAACTCCAGTTAAGTGCTGCAGTGTGGAAAGTGCTGGATAGTGTAAGGGTATTAATTACTATTCCAACTCCAGGTAAGTGCTGCATCAGAGAAAGTGCCAGATAGTGCAAACATGTCAATTTTCCACAAATACACATTGACATATTGTACAATTGCAAAGAAGAATTATTTTTCATTTTCAAAATAACAGACACAATATTTTAAAAACCAAGGCAATAACTGAATAATAATCATCAACATTTCTCTCCTTTTTTTTAGAAAAAGAAACCAACTTATATTCCGCCAACCAGATAACAACAAACCAAAGCAGAATCTGAGTACATTTTTCATCACAAAGAAACAGATACTAATAAGGTAAATCAATTCTTAAAGTGCTATTGTAGTTAAAGTGCTGGATTTTGTAAGGGTATTAATTACTATTCCAACACCAGGTAAGTGCTGCAGTAGAGAAAGTGCTGGATAATGTAAGGGTATTAATTACTATTTCAACTCCAGTTAAGTGCAGAAGTGGGGAAAGTGCTGGATAGTGTAAGTGTATTAATTACTATTCCAACACCAGGTAAGTGCTGCAGTAGGGAAAGTGCTGGATAGTGTGAGGTTATTAATTACTATTCAAACTCCAGTTAAGTGCAGCAGTAGGCAAAGTGCTGGATAGTGTAAGGGTATTATTTACTATTCCAACTCCAAGTAAGTGCTGCAGTGGGGAAAGTGCTGGATAGTGTAAGTGTATTAATTACTATTCCAACACCAGGTAAGTGCTGCAGTGGGGAAAGTGCTGGATAATGTAAGGGTATTAATTACTATTTCAACTCCAGTTAAGTGCAGCAGTGGGGAAAGTGCTGGATAGTGTAAGTGTATTAATTACTATTCCAACACCAGGTAAGTGCTGCAGTAGGGAAAGTGCTGGATAGTGTAAGGGTATTAATTACTATTCCAACTCCAGATAAGTGTTGCAGTAGGGAAAGTGCTGGATAGTGTAAGGGTATTAATTACTATTCCAACTCCAAGTAAGTGCTGCAGTAAGGAAAGTGCTGGATAGTGTAAGGGTATTAATTACTATTCCAACACCAGGTAAGTGCTGCAGTGGGGAAAGTGCTGGATAGTGTAAGGGTATTAATTACTATTCCAACTCCAGATAAGTGCTGCAGTGGGGAAAGTGCTGGATAGTGTAAGGGTATTAATTACTATTCCAACTCCAAGTAAGTGCTGCAGTAGGGAAAGTGCTGGATAGTGTAAGGGTATTAATTACTATTCCAACTCCAGTTAAGTGCTGCAGTGTGGAAAGTGCTGGATAGTGTAAGGGTATTAATTAGTATTCCAACTCCAGGTAAGTGCTGCATCAGAGAAAGTGCCAGATAGTGCAAACTTGTCAATTTTCCACAAATATACATTGAAATATTGTACAATTGCAAAGAAGAATTATTTTTCATTTTCAAAATAACAGACACAATATTTTAAAAACCAAGGCAATAACTGAATAATAATCATCAACATTTCTCTCCCTTTTTTTAGAAAAAGAAACCAACTTATATTCCGCCAACCAGATAACAACAAACCAAAGCAGAATCTGAGTACATTTTTCATCACAAAGAAACAGATACCAATAAGGTAAATCAATTCTTAAAGTGCTATTGTAGTTAAAGTACTGGATTTTGTAAGGGTATTAATTACTATTCCAACTCCAGTTAAGTGCAGCAGTAGGCAAAGTGCTGGATAGTGTAAGGGTATTAATTACTATTTCAACTCCAGTTAAGTGCAGCAGTGGGGAAAGTGCTGGATAGTGTAAGTGTATTAATTACTATTCCAACACCAGGTAAGTGCTGCAGTAGGGAAAGTGCTGGATAGTGTGAGGTTATTAATTACTATTCCAACTCCAGTTAAGTGCAGCAGTAGGCAAAGTGCTGGATAGTGTAAGGGTATTATTTACTATTCCAACTCCAGGTAAGTGCTGCAGTAGGGAAAGTGCTGGATAGTGTGAGGTTATTAATTACTATTCCAACTCCAGTTAAGTGCAGCAGTAGGTAAAGTGCTGGATAGTGTAAGGGTATTAATTACTATTTCAACTCCAGTTAAGTGCAGCAGTGGGGAAAGTGCTGGATAGTGTAAGTGTATTAATTACTATTCCAACACCAGGTAAGTGCTGCAGTAGGGAAAGTGCTGGATAGTGTAAGGGTATTAATTACTATTCCAACTCCAGATAAGTGCTGCAGTAGGGAAAATGCTGGATAGTGTAAGGGTATTAATTACTATTCCAACTCCAAGTAAGTGCTGCAGTAGGGAAAGTGCTGGATAGTGTAAGGTTATTAATTACTATTCCAACACCAGGTAAGTGCTGCAGTGGGGAAAGTGCTGGATAGTGTAAGGGTATTAATTACTATTCCAACTCCAGATAAGTGCTGCAGTGGGGAAAGTGCTGGATAGTGTAAGGGTATTAATTACTATTCCAACTCCAAGTACGTGCTGCAGTAGGGAAAGTGCTGGATAGTGTAAGGGTATTAATTACTATTCCAACTCCAGTTAAGTGCTGCAGTGTGGAAAGTGCTGGATAGTGTAAGGGTATTAATTAGTATTCCAACTCCAGGTAAGTGCTGCATCAGAGAAAGTGCCAGATAGTGCAAACATGTCAATTTTCCACAAATATACATTGAAATATTGTACAATTGCAAAGAAGAATTATTTTTCATTTTCAAAACAACAGACACAATATTTTAAAAACCAAGGAAATAACTGAATAATAATCATCAACATTTCTCTCCCTTTTTTTAGAAAAAGAAACCAACTTATATTCCGCCAACCAGATAACAACAAACCAAAGAAGAATCTGAGTACATTTTTCATCACAAAAAACCAGATACTAATAAGGTAAATCAATTCTTAAAGTGCTATTGTAGTTAAAGTGCTGGATTTTGTAAGGGTATTAATTACTATTCCAACACCAGGTAAGTGCTGCAGTAGAGAAAGTGCTGGATAGTGTAAGGGTATTAATTACTATTTCAACTCCAGTTAAGTGCAGCAGTGGGGAAAGTGCTGGATAGTGTAAGTGTATTAATTACTATTCCAACACCAGGTAAGTGCTGCAGTAGGGAAAGTGCTGGATAGTGTGAGGTTATTAATTACTATTCCAACTCCAGTTAAGTGCAGCAGTAGGCAAAGTGCTGGATAGTGTATGGGTATTATTTACTATTCCAACTCCAAGTAAGTGCTGCAGTGGGGAAAGTGCTGGATAGTGTAAGGGTATTAATTACTATTCCAACACCAGGTAAGTGCTGCAGTAGGGAAAGTGTTGGATAGTGTAAGGGTATTAATTACTATTCCAACTCCAGTTAAGTGCTGCAGTGGGGAAAGTGCTGGATAGTGTAAGGGTATTAATTACTATTCCAACACCAGGAAAGTGCTGCAGTGGGGAAAGTGCTGGATAGTGTAAGGGTATTAATTACTATTCCAACACCAGGTAAGTGCTGCAGTAGGGAAAGTGCTGGATAGTGTAAGGGTATTAATTACTATTCCAACTCCAGATAAGTGCTGCAGTGGGGAAAGTGCTGGATAGTGTAAGGGTATTAATTACTATTCCAACTCCAAGTAAGTGCTGCAGTAGGGAAAGTGCTGGATAGTGTAAGGGTATTAATTACTATTCCAACTCCAGTTAAGTGCTGCAGTGTGGAAAGTGCTGGATAGTGTAAGGGTATTAATTACTATTCCAACTCCAGGTAAGTGCTGCATCAGAGAAAGTGCCAGATAGTGCAAACATGTCAATTTTCCACAAATATACATTGAAATTTTGTACAATTGCAAAGAAGAATTATTTTTCATTTTCAAAACAACAGACACAATATTTTAAAAACCAAGGCAATAACTGAATAATAATCATCAACATTTCTCTCCCTTTTTTTAGAAAAAGAAACCAACTTATATTCCGCCAACCAGATAACAACAAACCAAAGAAGAATCTGAGTACATTTTTCATCACA
This sequence comes from Lissotriton helveticus, assembly GCF_964261635.1. NCBI lineage: Eukaryota > Metazoa > Chordata > Amphibia > Caudata > Salamandridae > Lissotriton > Lissotriton helveticus. The sequence goes on from NC_136068.1 coordinate 644,035,225, forward strand.
AAAAACCAGATACCAATAAGGTAAATCAATTCTTAAAGTGCTATTGTAGTTAAAGTGCTGGATTTTGTAAGGGTATTAATTACTATTCCAACACCAGGTAAGTGCTGCAGTAGAGAAAGTGCTGGATAGTGTAAGGGTATTAATTACTATTCCAACTCCAGTTAAGTGCAGCAGTGGGGAAAGTGCTGGATAGTGTAAGTGTATTAATTACTATTCCAACACCAGGTAAGTGCTGCAGTAGGGAAAGTGCTGGATAGTGTGAGGTTATTAATTACTATTCCAACTCCAGTTAAGTGCAGCAGTAGGCAAAGTGCTGGATAGTGTAAGGGTATTATTTACTATTCCAACTCCAAGTAAGTGCTGCAGTGGGGAAAGTGCTGGATAGTGTAAGGGTATTAATTACTATTCCAACACCAGGTAAGTGCTGCAGTGGGGAAAGTGCTGGATAGTGTAAAGGTATTAATTACTATTCCAACTCCAAGTAAGTGCTGCAGTAGGGAAAGTGCTGGATAGTGTAAGGGTATTAATTACTATTCCAACTCCAAGTAAGTGCTGCAGTAGGGAAAGTGCTGGATAGTGTAAGGGTATTAATTACTATTCCAACACCAGGTAAGTGCTGCAGTAGGGAAAGTGCTGGATAGTGTAAGGGTATTATTTACTATTCCAACTCCAGATAAGTGCTGCAGTGGGGAAAGTGCTGGATAGTGTAAGGGTATTAATTACTATTCCAACTCCAAGTAAGTGCTGCAGTAGGGAAAGTGCTGGATAGTGTAAGGGTATTAATTACTATTCCAACTCCAGTTAAGTGCTGCAGTGTGGAAAGTGCTGGATAGTGTAAGGGTATTAATTACTATTCCAACTCCAGGTAAGTGCTGCATCAGAGAAAGTGCCAGATAGTGCAAACATGTCAATTTTCCACAAATATACATTGAAATATTGTACAATTGCAAAGAAGAATTATTTTTCATTTTCAAAATAACAGACACAATATTTTAAAAACCAAGGCAATAACTGAATAATAATCATCAACATTTCTCTCCTTTTTTTTAGAAAAAGAAACCAACTTATATTCCGCCAACCAGATAACAACAAACCAAAGCAGAATCTGAGTACATTTTTCATCACAAAGAAACAGATACTAATAAGGTAAATCAATTCTTAAAGTGCTATTGTAGTTAAAGTGCTGGATTTTGTAAGGGTATTAATTACTATTCCAACACCAGGTAAGTGCTGCAGTAGAGAAAGTGCTGGATAATGTAAGGGTATTAATTACTATTTCAACTCCAGTTAAGTGCAGCAGTGGGGAAAGTGCTGGATAGTGTAAGTGTATTAATTACTATTCCAACACCAGGTAAGTGCTGCAGTAGGGAAAGTGCTGGATAGTGTGAGGTTATTAATTACTATTCCAACTCCAGTTAAGTGCAGCAGTAGGCAAAGTGCTGGATAGTGTAAGGGTATTAATTACTATTCCAACTCCAGGTAAGTGCTGCATCAGAGAAAGTGCCAGATAGTGCAAACATGTCAATTTTCCACAAATATACATTGAAATTTTGTACAATTGCAAAGAAGAATTATTTTTCATTTTCAAAACAACAGACACAATATTTTAAAAACCAAGGCAATAACTGAATAATAATCATCAACATTTCTCTCCCTTTTTTTAGAAAAAGAAACCAACTTATATTCCGCCAACCAGATAACAACAAACCAAAGAAGAATCTGAGTACATTTTTCATCACAAAAAACCAGATACCAATAAGGTAAATCAATTCTTAAAGTGCTATTGTAGTTAAAGTGCTGGATTTTGTAAGGGTATTAATTACTATTCCAACACCAGGTAAGTGCTGCAGTAGAGAAAGTGCTGGATAGTGTAAGGGTATTAATTACTATTCCAACTCCAGTTAAGTGCAGCAGTGGGGAAAGTGCTGGATAGTGTAAGTGTATTAATTACTATTCCAACACCAGGTAAGTGCTGCAGTAGGGAAAGTGCTGGATAGTGTGAGGTTATTAATTACTATTCCAACTCCAGTTAAGTGCAGCAGTAGGCAAAGTGCTGGATAGTGTAAGGGTATTATTTACTATTCCAACTCCAAGTAAGTGCTGCAGTGGGGAAAGTGCTGGATAGTGTAAGGGTATTAATTACTATTCCAACACCAGGTAAGTGCTGCAGTGGGGAAAGTGCTGGATAGTGTAAAGGTATTAATTACTATTCCAACTCCAAGTAAGTGCTGCAGTAGGGAAAGTGCTGGATAGTGTAAGGGTATTAATTACTATTCCAACTCCAAGTAAGTGCTGCAGTAGGGAAAGTGCTGGATAGTGTAAGGGTATTAATTACTATTCCAACACCAGGTAAGTGCTGCAGTAGGGAAAGTGCTGGATAGTGTAAGGGTATTATTTACTATTCCAACTCCAGATAAGTGCTGCAGTGGGGAAAGTGCTGGATAGTGTAAGGGTATTAATTACTATTCCAACTCCAAGTAAGTGCTGCAGTAGGGAAAGTGCTGGATAGTGTAAGGGTATTAATTACTATTCCAACTCCAGTTAAGTGCTGCAGTGTGGAAAGTGCTGGATAGTGTAAGGGTATTAATTACTATTCCAACTCCAGGTAAGTGCTGCATCAGAGAAAGTGCCAGATAGTGCAAACATGTCAATTTTCCACAAATATACATTGAAATATTGTACAATTGCAAAGAAGAATTATTTTTCATTTTCAAAATAACAGACACAATATTTTAAAAACCAAGGCAATAACTGAATAATAATCATCAACATTTCTCTCCTTTTTTTTAGAAAAAGAAACCAACTTATATTCCGCCAACCAGATAACAACAAACCAAAGCAGAATCTGAGTACATTTTTCATCACAAAGAAACAGATACTAATAAGGTAAATCAATTCTTAAAGTGCTATTGTAGTTAAAGTGCTGGATTTTGTAAGGGTATTAATTACTATTCCAACACCAGGTAAGTGCTGCAGTAGAGAAAGTGCTGGATAATGTAAGGGTATTAATTACTATTTCAACTCCAGTTAAGTGCAGCAGTGGGGAAAGTGCTGGATAGTGTAAGTGTATTAATTACTATTCCAACACCAGGTAAGTGCTGCAGTAGGGAAAGTGCTGGATAGTGTGAGGTTATTAATTACTATTCCAACTCCAGTTAAGTGCAGCAGTAGGCAAAGTGCTGGATAGTGTAAGGGTATTATTTACTATTCCAACTCCAAGTAAGTGCTGCAGTGGGGAAAGTGCTGGATAGTGTAAGTGTATTAATTACTATTCCAACACCAGGTAAGTGCTGCAGTGGGGAAAGTGTTGGATAGTGTAAGGGTATTAATTACTATTCCAACTCCAGTTAAGTGCTGCAGTGTGGAAAGTGCTGGATAGTGTAAGGGTATTAATTAGTATTCCAACTCCAGGTAAGTGCTGCATCAGAGAAAGTGCCAGATAGTGCAAACATGTCAATTTTCCACAAATATACATTGAAATATTGTACAATTGCAAAGAAGAATTATTTTTCATTTTCAAAATAACAGACACAATATTTTAAAAACCAAGGCAATAACTGAATAATAATCATCAACATTTCTCTCCCTTTTTTTAGAAAAAGAAACCAACTTATATTCCGCCAACCAGATAACAACAAACCAAAGCAGAATCTGAGTACATTTTTCATCACAAAGAAACAGATACCAATAAGGTAAATCAATTCTTAAAGTGCTATTGTAGTTAAAGTACTGGATTTTGTAAGGGTATTAATTACTATTCCAACTCCAGTTAAGTGCAGCAGTAGGCAAAGTGCTGGATAGTGTAAGGGTATTAATTACTATTCCAACTCCAGATAAGTGCTGCAGTGGGGAAAGTGCTGGATAGTGTAAGGGTATTAATTACTATTCCAACTCCAAGTAAGTGCTGCAGTAGGGAAAGTGCTGGATAGTGTGAGGTTATTAATTACTATTCCAACTCCAGTTAAGTGCAGCAGTAGGCAAAGTGCTGGATAGTGTAAGGGTATTATTTACTATTCCAACTCCAAGTAAGTGCTGCAGTGGGGAAAGTGCTGGATAGTGTAAGGGTATTAATTACTATTCCAACACCAGGTAAGTGCTGCAGTGGGGAAAGTGCTGGATAGTGTAAAGGTATTAATTACTATTCCAACTCCAAGTAAGTGCTGCAGTAGGGAAAGTGCTGGATAGTGTAAGGGTATTAATTACTATTCCAACTCCAAGTAAGTGCTGCAGTAGGGAAAGTGCTGGATAGTGTAAGGGTATTAATTACTATTCCAACACCAGGTAAGTGCTGCAGTAGGGAAAGTGCTGGATAGTGTAAGGGTATTAATTACTATTCCAACTCCAGATAAGTGCTGCAGTGGGGAAAGTGCTGGATAGTGTAAGGGTATTAATTACTATTCCAACTCCAAGTAAGTGCTGCAGTAGGGAAAGTGCTGGATAGTGTAAGGGTATTAATTACTATTCCAACTCCAGTTAAGTGCTGCAGTGTGGAAAGTGCTGGATAGTGTAAGGGTATTAATTACTATTCCAACTCCAGGTAAGTGCTGCATCAGAGAAAGTGCCAGATAGTGCAAACATGTCAATTTTCCACAAATATACATTGAAATATTGTACAATTGCAAAGAAGAATTATTTTTCATTTTCAAAATAACAGACACAATATTTTAAAAACCAAGGCAATAACTGAATAATAATCATCAACATTTCTCTCCTTTTTTTTAGAAAAAGAAACCAACTTATATTCCGCCAACCAGATAACAACAAACCAAAGCAGAATCTGAGTACATTTTTCATCACAAAGAAACAGATACTAATAAGGTAAATCAATTCTTAAAGTGCTATTGTAGTTAAAGTGCTGGATTTTGTAAGGGTATTAATTACTATTCCAACACCAGGTAAGTGCTGCAGTAGAGAAAGTGCTGGATAATGTAAGGGTATTAATTACTATTTCAACTCCAGTTAAGTGCAGCAGTGGGGAAAGTGCTGGATAGTGTAAGTGTATTAATTACTATTCCAACACCAGGTAAGTGCTGCAGTAGGGAAAGTGCTGGATAGTGTGAGGTTATTAATTACTATTCCAACTCCAGTTAAGTGCAGCAGTAGGCAAAGTGCTGGATAGTGTAAGGGTATTATTTACTATTCCAACTCCAAGTAAGTGCTGCAGTGGGGAAAGTGCTGGATAGTGTAAGTGTATTAATTACTATTCCAACACCAGGTAAGTGCTGCAGTGGGGAAAGTGCTGGATAGTGTAAGGGTATTAATTACTATTCCAACTCCAGTTAAGTGCTGCAGTGTGGAAAGTGCTGGATAGTGTAAGGGTATTAATTAGTATTCCAACTCCAGGTAAGTGCTGCATCAGAGAAAGTGCCAGATAGTGCAAACATGTCAATTTTCCACAAATATACATTGAAATATTGTACAATTGCAAAGAAGAATTATTTTTCATTTTCAAAATAACAGACACAATATTTTAAAAACCAAGGCAATAACTGAATAATAATCATCAACATTTCTCTCCCTTTTTTTAGAAAAAGAAACCAACTTATATTCCGCCAACCAGATAACAACAAACCAAAGCAGAATCTGAGTACATTTTTCATCACAAAGAAACAGATACCAATAAGGTAAATCAATTCTTAAAGTGCTATTGTAGTTAAAGTACTGGATTTTGTAAGGGTATTAATTACTATTCCAACTCCAGTTAAGTGCAGCAGTAGGCAAAGTGCTGGATAGTGTAAGGGTATTAATTACTATTTCAACTCCCGTTAAGTGCAGCAGTGGGGAAAGTGCTGGATAGTGTAAGTGTATTAATTACTATTCCAACACCAGGTAAGTGCTGCAGTAGGGAAAGTGCTGGATAGTGTGAGGTTATTAATTACTATTCCAACTCCAGTTAAGTGCAGCAGTAGGCAAAGTGCTGGATAGTGTAAGGGTATTATTTACTATTCCAACTCCAGGTAAGTGCTGCAGTAGGGAAAGTGCTGGATAGTTTGAGGTTATTATTTACTATTCCAACTCCAGTTAAGTGCAGCAGTAGGTAAAGTGCTGGATAGTGTAAGGGTATTAATTACTATTTCAACTCCAGTTAAGTGCAGCAGTGGGGAAAGTGCTGGATAGTGTAAGTGTATTAATTACTATTCCAACACCAGGTAAGTGCTGCAGTAGGGAAAGTGCTGGATAGTGTAAGGGTATTAATTACTATTCCAACTCCAGATAAGTGCTGCAGTAGGGAAAATGCTGGATAGTGTAAGGGTATTAATTACTATTCAAACTCCAAGTAAGTGCTGCAGTAGGGAAAGTGCTGGATAGTGTAAGGTTATTAATTACTATTCCAACACCAGGTAAGTGCTGCAGTGGGGAAAGTGCTGGATAGTGTAAGGGTATTAATTACTATTCCAACTCCAGATAAGTGCTGCAGTGGGGAAAGTGCTGGATAGTGTAAGGGTATTAATTACTATTCCAACTCCAAGTAAGTGCTGCAGTAGGGAAAGTGCTGGATAGTGTAAGGGTATTAATTACTATTCCAACTCCAGTTAAGTGCTGCAGTGTGGAAAGTGCTGGATAGTGTAAGGGTATTAATTAGTATTCCAACTCGAGGTAAGTGCTGCATCAGAGAAAGTGCCAGATAGTGCAAACATGTCAATTTTCCACAAATATACATTGAAATATTGTACAATTGCAAAGAAGAATTATTTTTCATTTTCAAAATAACAGACACGATATTTTAAAAACCAAGGCAATAACTGAATAATAATCATCAACATTTCTCTCCCTTTTTTTTAGAAAAAGAAACCAACTTATATTCCGCCAACCAGATAACAACAAACCAAAGCAGAATCTGAGTACATTTTTCATCACAAAGAAACAGATACCAATAAGGTAAATCAATTCTTAAAGTGCTATTGTAGTTAAAGTGCTGGATAGTGTAAGGGTATTAATTACTATTCCAACTCCAGTTAAGTGCAGCAGTAGGCAAAGTGCTGGATAGTGTAAGGGTATTAATTACTATTTCAACTCCAGTTAAGTGCAGCAGTGGGGAAAGTGCTGGATAGTGTAAGTGTATTAATTACTATTCCAACACCAGGTAAGTGCTGCAGTAGGGAAAGTGCTGGATAGTGTGAGGTTATTAATTACTATTCCAACTCCAGTTAAGTGCAGCAGTAGGCAAAGTGCTGGATAGTGTAAGGGTATTATTTACTATTCCAACTCCAGGTAAGTGCTGCAGTAGGGAAAGTGCTGGATAGTGTGAGGTTATTAATTACTATTCCAACTCCAGTTAAGTGCAGCAGTAGGTAAAGTGCTGGATAGTGTAAGGGTATTATTTACTATTCCAACACCAGGTAAGTGCTGCAGTAGAGAAAGTGCTGGATAGTGTAAGGGTATTAATTACTATTCCAACTCCAAGTAAGTGCTGCAGTGGGGAAAGTGCTGGATAGTGTAAGGGTATTAATTACTATTCCAACTCCAGGTAAGTGCTGCAGTGGGGAAAGTGCTGGATAGTGTAAGGGTATTAATTACTATTCCAACTCCAGTTAAGTGCTGCAGTGGGGAAAGTGCTGGATAGTGTAAGGGTATTAATTACTATTCCAACTCCAGGTAAGTGCTGCAGTGCGGAAAGTGCTGGATAGTGTTAGGGTATTAATTACTATTCCAACTCCAGATAAGTACTGCAGTAGGGAAAGTGCTGGATAGTGTAAGGGTATTAATTACTATTCCAACTCCAGGTAAGTGCAGCAGTGGGGAAAGTGCTGGATAGTGTAAGGGTATTAATTACTATTCCAACTCCAGATAAGTGCTGCAGTAGGGAAAGTGCTGGATAGTGTAAGGGTATTAATTACTATTCCAACTCCAAGTAAGTGCTGCAGTAGGGAAAGTGCTTGTTTGTCTGAGGCTATGAATTACTATTAATACTCCAAGTAAAGAATGCAGTCATTAAAGTGTTTAAAAGTGTATATGTATTAGATACTATTCCATTTTTGGGAAAAGTGCAACATTTTGGAAAGTCTTGAATCTTAAAAATAAATGAGTAAATATGTAACACTGAGTAAATAATGCATTTGTAAATTAGCAACAATCTCTAAACATATTACTCACCATTCTTATTTCTCATAAAATGCTGTAATATGAAAGTTAAATATTGTAAAAATATTTTTAATTTTTATAAATACACAAAATTTCATAGAAACTCTTTTTTTTCTCTTTTAGAACATGACTACTCATCCAACTGCAAATTTTATAATGTCCCGAAAAGGAAACCGACTCTTAAATCATGTAGGATACATTTATTGTATGGAAAGAATAAGTTTAACAAGGAATCATTGGAGGTGCGTGAATTACTTTTCAACCCGTTGCAGTGGCAGAGCGGTAACGGTTGATGATATTATTGTAAGAACAACTGACCACAACCACTCTGCCTCTGCAACGGAGGTTGATGTAAGGGAAACGGTAAATGAGATGAAAGTAATGGCAAGCACCTCCAATGATTCCACAGGAACAATTTTAAGAGAGGTTGCTCAACATGTCCCTACACATATAGCAAGTAATATGCCTACAATCCACAATTTGCGTAGAATAATTCAACGACAAAAGCAGGCAAGTAATACCCAAACTAATACACCACATACCTTTTCAGACATAGTTATACCTCATGAGCTTACTATATCTTTTTCTGATGAATCTTTCCTTTTGCACGACAATGAAAACCCTCAGAAACGTATATTAATATTTAGTACTCCCCGTAACCTTGTAAAACTAGAAAGCAGTGAAATTTGGATGATGGATGGGACGTTTAAAAGCACACCCCATCCATTCACCCAAATTTATACAATACATGCTAAAATTAACAATAGTGTAATCCCCCTAGTGTATAGTTTGCTGCCTGATAAAACTTCTGCAACATACACAGAATTTTTGTCTGTTATTAAATCCAAAACTCACCAAAGTCCTAGGAAAATAATTATTGATTTTGAATTGAGCATGATCAATGTGATCACCAAAATGTACACGGATACCCAAATTCAGGGGTGTTTTTTCCATTTTTCCCAGGCATTCTGGCGTAAAGTACAAAAAACACCCCTTGTTACAGAATATTCATCAAACAGCAAACTACAAGTCGAAATAAAAAAATTAACTGCTCTTTGTTTTGTCCCTCCCGAAAGTGTAGACGAATACTACACTGCCATTATAGAATCTGAGTATTATTTAAGAAATGAAGAAATATTGGCACCTATTCTAAATTATATGGAAGACACATGGATTGGACACCTAAGCAGATCGGGTCGCAGGAGGAAGCCACGTTTTCATGTGGAGTGGTGGAACTGTTATTCGAGTTGCTTACAGGGAGAGGCTAAAACAAATAATGCCATAGAGGGATGGCATAACTCCTTCAACCATGTAATTGGCAAACACCACCCTAATTTCTACTCTTTTTTGGAAACTTTGAAGAAGGAGCAAAGTTTCCAAGAAATGAGAATTTCTCAAACTCTCACAGGTAAACTAAACTCACGGATTACTCAAAAAACAAAGGAAATGTCTGAACGACTATTGGCGGTACTGCAACAGTTTTCGTTGTGCGTGGCTTTGGATTACTTGGAAAACCTTGCAAACATTCTCTCTTTTTAGTTGTTATTAATACATTACTTTCCTGCTTTGCTCCAAAATTAATTCCTCCTAAAAATGGAAATTGGCCTTTTAATTTTTTTAAAAATTTATTTTTTCCAAAAAGAAGTCGGGGTTCTTTGTATTATTCAAAAAAATTTTACACTCTATATTACAATTTTTTAGAGTGTTTTTTTTTCTATTTAGTGAATATTCCATTTAGTTATTAAAAATTAGTATTACATTTTTTTTTACCATTGTATTTTTTAAAAATGCATTCTTGATAAAATCTGTAAACTCTTCTTTTCTTTCCTATTTCTACTAAAATTGTTTTAATAAAGCTTCAACAAAGATCCTTTTTGTAATGGCAAAATGGTTTGTAAACTTAAAAAGGTTGTTATATTCAAAGATGTGCGAAATTATCGAAGACATTTATTTCAAAAATTGGCTAAACATTTTTTTCTCAACAGATTAGAAATATTTTTTTTTTAATTGGAAACTACAATTTTTCAAACAAATTATACACATAGTATTCTATATTATTCAGATTATGTCAATGCTTGCATATTATTGTAAAATATTATCGCATTACAAAAATAGTAATATGCATAATATTTTACAAATAATGTCTTCAATCAATAACTATTCCAAATCATTTAGAAAATCACAGACACATATTTCCCAAAATCAATCTCATTCTAATAATAACATCTCTCAAATAATTCAATCATAAAAGCTCTCCAAAATTAAATCCAAGACAAAGAAACATAACTTTCTATCTTCCAACTTTAAGCACCGAAACCAACCAAATTCCAACAACGTTTAAAAATCTATTTTTCCGTTTCCAAAAAACACGAACCAAATACACAATCCATTTGCCTAAATCAAAACAATATCAATCATACTTTGTCAATGAAGCTTTTCAAAACAATAAAATAACCTCGATTTACTCTCTTTCATTTTCCGAAATGTTTTGAAACATTCAAAAATGCATTTTTATATAAACAATTGTTTAAAAATAAATACAGCATAAATAGAAAGCATATACAAGTTGCATTAACGTAAACATCTATTTACATATTTAAAATGTAATGTACTGAATATACATATCGTTTTAATTAACACGGAACCCGACTTAGACATATTCTCGTTATATGATTACCGACATGCATTTGTAACTAAAATAACATTTTTTTTAAAGAACAACCTCGACTTATTCTTCCCGTACAATAAATGTATTCTTTTATAAATATTTTAGTTTAATATAAAGTTTAAAAAGTTTCCTACCTGGACGCAGATCTGCTTCCTGCTACTTCCTCCAACGATGCTCTTCAAAATGGCCGCCAACGCGCACTTCAACGTCATGACGTCATAGCTGCCTACAACGATCAACAAGGGACTACTTTATTTGCAGAATAATATAAGTTTGTTTTATTATTAAAAAATTGTACGAGTGGTGCAAAATGTTTAAAAAATATGTAATAAATCTAATAAAAAAAGTACTTTCATGCAAAAATATTTTTAAATAAAAATTTTCCAAATAAATTTCTGCCTCTGTTGTTTATTTACATTTATTTTTACTGTTTATTATTAATTAACTTTATTGTATATATATTAACTATAATGTCTCCTTACCTGTTTTCTTGCTTCTTTTTCTTTCTTTTCTCATTCTATCCTTTTCATTTAATCATCCTTTAACTGTATCGCGGGACCTATATGCTATGTCATTGAAATAAATGAAGGACAATTCCTCCCATAGGAAACAATGTTAAACCGTAGGAACCAAAATTTCAAATATATTTATAATCAATTTTTTAATATTAAATTATCATAAAATATTGCTCAATATTACAAACATTTCTTTTTTAATTTTAAATTATAAACATTAATTTTTTTAACAAAATTTAAATTTATTTATAATTATTTTTCCAAAAATACATTTAAGTGCTTAAAAATAAAATATAATATCAATAAAATTACATAAATTAATACCAAAAAATATTAACTTATTTCATACTGACTTTTTTTAAATATATTATTATTATTTCTAAATAAAATAATTAAATAAACTAAAGAAATATAAAAAAATTAAATTTATTAATATAAATTATTAAATGTAATTATTAAATAAATAAATTATTAATACTTGAGTTTTAAATAATTAAATTATTATGTAAAAAATATTCAGTACATGTTTGCAAAATTAATACTCGAGTATTAAAAATTTTAAATATATTAATTAAAAAAAAATATATAAATATTAAATAAATAAATTATTAATACTTGAGTTTTAAATAATTAAATTATTATTTAAATAAATATAATTTTAATTAATACATGTTTGCAAAATTAATACTCGAGTATTATTATTTTAATTATATTAATATAAATAAATAAATATAAATATTTAATAAATAAATTAATAATACTTGAGTTTTAAATATAAATATTAAATAAATAAATTATTAATACTTGAGTTTTAAATAATTAAATTATTATTTAAATAAATATAATTTTAATTAATACATGTTTGCAAAAGTAATACTCGAGTATTATTATTTTAATTATATTAATATACATAAATAAATATAAATATTTAATAAAAAAATTAATAATACTTGAGTTTTAAATATAAATATTAAATAAATAAAATATTAATACTTGAGTTTTAAATAATTAAATTATTATTTAAATAAATATATTTTTAATTAATACATGTTTTCAAAATTAATACTCGAGTATTAAAAATTTACACTTATTATTATAAATAAATAAATATAAATATTAAATAAATAAATTAATAATACTTGAGTTTTTAATAATTAAATTACTATTTAAATAAATATAATTTTAATAAATGAATATTATTATTAATAAAAAAATGTCAATTAATGCGTTGTAAAGTACATGCGTTGTAATAATATTTGCGTTGTAAAAGTATGCGTTGTAAATGTATGCGTGGTAAAAGTATTTGCGTGGTAAAAGATGCGTGGTTATGGTATTGCGTGGTAAAAAATGCGTTGTAATGGTTGTATACCTCCTCCTCCCCTTCGACTTCTACAGGCAAGAGTTTTGCAGACAGCCTTGTTCCCGGGAGACATGTTTTCAATAGCGACACATGAAATACAGGATGGAGATGCCATGTGCAGGGGAGCCTAAGTTTCATGGCAAGAGGATTGATCACGCTGTGGACAGGATTTGGACCTACAAATTTGGGCTGCAGCCGAGTATTTCCCTTAAACTTCAAAAACTTAGTGTTAAGCTAGACCTTATCCCCCACCTTATAGGATAGTTATGGTGTTCTCTTCCTATCTCCGTAGTGTTTATCCCTGTTTCTAGACACCTCCAAATGTGTTTTAGCATTCTGCAATACTGCCTTGAGGTGTGCATGATGCTCCTGTATGGTAGGGTGTGTGGAAACAACTGGTTGTTCAAAGGGCAGCATGTTAGGATGGTAGCCAGTTAAACAAAAGAAGGGAGAACAACCTAGTGATGAATGGTTTGCATTATTATAAGCGAACTCTCCAGTCCACAAAAGTGTTCTCCACTCTTCGCCCTGTTGTAATGTGAAACATCGGAGGTATTGTGCTAATGTTTGATTCAGCCTTTCAGTCTTCCCATCGGTCTGAGGATGATAGCTCGTAGACAGTCTAGCATCGATGTTCATGACATCACATAAGGCCTTCCAAAACCTTGAGGTTAACTGGGATCCCCTATCAGTAATGAGGACCGCAGGAAGACCATGTAACCTTAGAACATGTTGGAGAAACGTAGCTGCCAATTCTCCAGATGTGGGTAATTTGGTTAGCGCTATAAAATGTGCCATCTTCGACAAATGGTCTATGACTACAAGAATGGTATTGTGTCCTAAACTAGGGGGCAATTCCACTATGAAGTCCATAGAGACCGTATGCCAGGGTGCCGGAGGTAGGGGTATAGGTCTAAGCAATCCACTGGGTTGGTGATGTATGGCCTTTGCTTGCACACAAATGGAACAGTCAGAGACGTATTGTTCTGTGTCTTTTCTCAAGGTCTTGCACAAGAAGTATCTAGTTAGACTCTGCAAGGTTTTTTGCCTACCCAGATAGCCACCTAGGGAGGAATCATGAGTCCATTGTAGGACTTGTTTTTGTATGGGGTCGTTCTGGAATATATAGTCTTTTGTCATAAAACAGCAACTCGTGTTTCACAGACCTATGTTGCGGGTCCTTGTACACCCATTCTCTCTGGTTTACTGTTTCATATTGTTTCTTCACATCATCCAAAATGAAGCTGAAGTTGTCACAGCCAATATTCCTGTTTGAAAAGTAGCCTTCTGTAGAATGATGGAAGGCTCTTCGGTAGCCGATATAGTAGTTTCAGGGATGGGCGTAGGCTTTGAGAAGGCGTCTGCCTTACCAATTTGTGGTGCTGGACAATATTTGATGACGAAATTGAAATCCGCAAAAAATAGGGACCATCGGAGTTGTCTGGGAGTCAAGGCTCTAGCGCTCTTCAAGAAAAGTAGGTTCCTAGGGTCAGTGAAGATGTCAACTGTATGTCTAGCCCCCATCAAATGGTGTCTCCACTCTTTGCAGGCTCTTTTTATGGCCAGCAGCTCTTTGTCTGTGATGCTGTAATTTATTTAACTAGTAGACATTTTCTTGGAGAAGAAGGCAACAGGATGTAGTTGTCCTGTTTCTGGATGCCTTTGAGAAAGAATTCCTCCTAACGCGAAGTAGGAAGCATCAGTTTCTACTACAAAGGGTTGACTAGGATCCAAATGTCTCAACACAGAAGCACTAGTGAAGCATGTTTTCAGCGTCTTGAAGGCTTGTTCCGCTGCATCAGACCAGTGGAAAGAAACACCTTTACGTAGTAGGTATGTCATGGGCTGTATAATTCTGGAGAAATCCTTGATGAACCTCCGATAAAAGTTGGCAAAACCAAGGAAGCTTTGAAGAGCCTTTACACTAGTGGGTGATTCCCAAAGAATGATGGCCTCAGTCTTCTTTTTGTCCATACAAAGTCCACCTGGTCCGATGACGTACCCCAGGAATTCAACTTCTGCAGCGTGAAAAAGACATTTTTCTAACTTGGCAAAGAGAGTGTACTGCTCTAGTTGCTTCAACACTGCTGTTACATGATGCACATGAGCTTTAAGGGATGCAGAGTAGATCAGAATATCATCAATATATACGATGCAAAAAACATCCAGCAATCCCCTCAATATTTGTCCATGAAGTATTGGAATGCGGCGGGGGCGTTACACAGGCCAAATGGCATCACCTGGTATTCATACAACCCAAACTTGGTACGAAAAGCTGCTTTCAATTCGCCCCCCCGCCGCACTCGCACCAGATGGTATGCTCCCCTGAGGTCCAGTTTGGTAAAGATGGTAGCACCCTTCAGCTGGTCCAACAACAAAAGAATTAGAGGAAGAGGATATTGTTTTTTCTTGGTCACTCTATTGATGGCTCTATAGTCGATGCATGCCTTCAATCCTCCTTCATGTTTCGTTATGAAGAACAGTGGCGAGGAGGCAGGAGAAGAAGAAGGACGGATGAAACCAGAAGATAACAGCTTCTTCAGATATAGTTGTAAGTATGTAGTTTCTGCCTCTGTGAAGGCGATATACGACTACATGGAATGCAGGCTCCCAGCTCCAGGTCAATCACACAATCGTATTCCTTGTGGGGAGGCAACTTGCTGGCTTCTTGTTCATTGAACACATCCTGAAATGCTGCATATTCTACGGGTAACGTGGCAATAGGGCAGACAGCATCCGCTTGCGAGTAAAGACGCTGGATTTTCTGTTTGCGATGGCATTGGTTTTCTTTTTCTGGTACAATGTTCAGCACAATATGATGAATTCAATGTAACTGAGCGAGCTGTCCAACTGACTAAAGGATTATGCAGTGTAAGCCAAGGCATTCCTAAGATAACTTTAAAGTCAGGGGCATCAATGAGATCAAATTGTATGGTCTCAAAATGCATCAAGCCGACCTGCATTGGTATTTGTTGAGTGTGATAACACACAGGAACAGACGTCAGGGCAGTTCCGTCCACTGCCTTTACTGGTTCTGGCTTCTCTTTTCTTATGCAAGGTATGCCTAGTTCCTGTGCATACATTTGGTCTATGAAATTACCGGTAGCCCCAGAATCCAAAAGTTCATGTACGAGTATGGGTTCTTCACCCGATAATTCCAATGTCACACACACGTTCATATGGGCCACAGAAGTTTGTACCGTATTGGCCACAGCAGAGAAGACCTCTACTACATCTGGTCTCAAACAAGGGGTCTTGTTTTTGTCTGAGCATATTAGTTTTCCAAATTCTCTGACAGGTATTCAACCACAGGCACGTTGTTGGATCTGTGATTGTCATTATTCGTCACCTGGGTCTTGGATTTACAGTCTTTAATGTAATGGCCAGGCTTCCCACAATACATACATAGTTTTAGACTACGTCTTCGGTTTTGCTCTTCAAGGCTCAAGGGACCACGTAGACCACTAATCTGCATTGGTTCTGGTCCTTCTGAGGAGCGAGGGCATTCAGTCATTGGAGTTTTTGGTAGAGAGAACAAGAACCTGGGATAAAGACGTTGTCGGTCCCCCTTCCTCTCCTGCAGACGATGATCTAGCTGGACCGTCAGATCAATCAACTCATCACAGGTAGCTGGCATATGGACGACCTGAGCTAAAACATCTTTTAATTCACCTCTTAGTCCCTGATAAAAAAAGGAAGTTCTTTTCTCTATAGGCCACTCCGTTTCAATGATTAGTCTGTTGAAGGTGGTTATGTATGTTAAAAGGTCTTGCAAACCCTGTTTTAATGTAATGAGTTCTCTATCCAAGGAAAGCTGGTAGGCCTTTCTATCAAATAGTTTACGCATTTCCTCACAGAAGGCAGAAAAGTCAAGTAAGATGGGGTAATTTCTCTCTATCATGGGGATAGACCAACTAGCAGCATTTCCCCCTAAGTAAGACATGATATAAGCCGTTTTCAACTGATCATCTGGAAATACGGCAGGTTTGCACATAAAGTGCAACTTGCATTGACCCAAAAAAATGCCAAACTTTTTGGGATCCCCAAAGAATCTCTCTGGTGGTGCAAGGGGCAACTGGAGGGGTTGAATCACCTGAATAGTGGGTGAACCTAAACCCCCTCCCTGGGCCTGTGCTGTATCCTGTGAGGAAGGAGGTAGTAACATCCAATTTCTTATGTATGAAGCCCCTCTTGTGCCTGCGGGGCTACCTTGAGACAGCCCTACTACCTCCCTTCTCATTGTGCTCATTTCATTCCTTAAATCCAAACTTTACCCCAGGAAGGCATCTACTTCCATGCGCAGGGCTGTTAAAGTCTCCAACACTGAAGTAAGAAAAGTGTTGGTATCCATCGCTCAGGCTGTAAGTAACCGTGGGCTTTTCACTCTGTCATGACACATACATAGGTTACCACTAACCTGTTCAGCCGGATACAGCAGGAGCGATGAACGGTGCTAAGTTTCCCTCTCCCTATCTATGGCACCACCTGTGAGTATATGAGAAAACTCAGCAGATACTACCATAACCGAGGAAGGGGAAAAAGGGACAAAGGAAACAAAGATGCTGCAGCTTAGAACTTCAAAGAATTGCAGTTTGTGAGCTGTTCAGGTTTCACATCACTTGGTAGCCCTGTGTTCCCTGTATAAGAAATAATCACAACAAACATAAATTCACATACCACTGCAGGTACTATCAATGTACTATGTGAGGAATTGAACTTACTGAATGAAGCTGCTGCATGTATACTTTCATAAAAGGCACAAAAAATGGAAAAAATAAAGTACATGGAAAATAAAAATAGTTCTGGATCACTTTTTCTCAGTGAAATATACCCTCTGTATATAGAAACAGAAGTAGTTGATGGAACTGATAAGAATCTACTTATCTGCACTCCGGTACTCAAATGGATATCCACAGTAGAGTTTCTTCAATAAACAGTCAGTACAAACAACAAAAGCACTTCGAGCCTCTCAACAGCTCTAGCTCCGGTGTTTAAACATTCCCACGATATCCTGCATTAATGAACCAACACACTCCTTGAATTTCACAAGACTCTTTCCATTTGGGTGTTGAATTCTGTACCATTAACGCCACCCTGCTCCCTTTCCAGAAATTCCTCACCGCTGGGAAATCTTTAGGCCTATACGAGTTAAATCCATAAAACTGAACGCGCTGCCAGTGCGAAGTAGCTAACAAAATGAAAAGCGCTTCCATGCGCCTTAAATGCCCAATTTCTTCCTTCTCACGAAGGAGACGGGTTATCTTTCCCCTGCGCGTACCTGCGCTGTGGGAAATCGGTATGCCGGGAACTGGCAGCCAAAGTGCAACAGCGCACTTGTAGTTCCTTTTTTCAACTCACGTTCGAGCGCGAGCCTGCCTCTAAGAATCCAGCGTGGAAATGCGCTATGCAATAAAGTACTGTGGGTGCGAAAAAAAAGGTTCTGGCAATGAATAAAGACAAGAGGCCAGGCTTGTCTTCTAGAGCATACGAGGTGAGCACTTCACTAGGGCTTGATGTGATCGGATCTCCAATGTCAGGTGACAAGCACCTGATAGCTAACAAGGAGGGGCTTAAATAACAGTTAAAACAGGCTGCATGCAGGTCTCAGGGAAGACTCCTTCCTCTGGATTCTGGGAGACGTAGTTTAATGCATTCACACCCATTCACCCTATAATATGTGCCTGTTATTACCTGCGTGGTGTATGACAATGATGTAGCTTGACATTGTTCACAGAGATGCATCTGTTGTCTCTGCGACCAGTAAGTGGAGGTAAAATGACTGTATGAGTACCCTTTACGCCAAGCACTGCAAACAGTGCACGATAAGAGGGGCCAAATTCCTCTTTGTTCTCCACCTTTTCTCAGACCAGATCTTCAACTTTAGGTAGCCAGCCAACTACAGGAATATGTAGTGCAGCATCAGTGGAAGAGGGTAAATGTTCTTTTGCAAGACTGGCACGGGTCCCTTGTAAGTCCTGCAACATAGGTGAATGATTACCTACATCAAAGGTTGCAGCTGCTGCCATCAGGTCTAGAGCGTCAAGGTCCGGACTAAACTTTTTATGCCAAAGAGCATTTGGTATGGGGTCCGCCCACCCAGAGATATTCTAGGGAGGTTATTAAGTGCACGTTGTACGCCATAAAAGTGGGCTAGCCAGTTCCTGCTAGTACCTAAGAATCTAGCTGTCAAGGATTCCTTTAGGTCATGGCTAATTCGTTCCACAACTAAATTACCCTCAGACCTTTATGTAGACAAAAATGTTACCTGCACCCCAATGACCTTCTTGCAACCTTGTACGCCTTAGAGGTGAACGCTGGACCTTGGTCAGAATGGAAAGTGCCACACACAAAGACATGCAAATCCCTGATGACATTTCGAGGGACTGCACTGTGTTGTGGCCAAACCCACATGAAACATGTGCATGAATCAACTGCAACTAAGATGTACTTATAAGCAGTATCTTAGGAAAATGGACCGCAGTGATCAAGATATACACAACCAAAAGGCCTATTAGAAATACAGAGTTGTGTCAGTGTCAGACGAGTGACAGCAGAACACTTAATCAGTTGACAAATGTCACACAAAAGTACATAATTACGGATCTGTTTATATAACCCAATGCCACCTGTTATGTTGCTGCAAATCGAAACCGTCGCAGACAACTCCAGCATGTGCCGAAACAATACCTTTGTGTGCGGCTGTTATCAAAGAAAGTCTGCGGTCCACTTTGGGAATCAACCTGTCATCAACATTATTTATTCTCCCTTAAGGAACTCGGTTGGGACATAAATGATAAGAATACTTTGAAGGGAACCCTTGAGGGTAATTTCCACCCTCCTCTGTAGCATCAACAGCTGCCAAGATTTCATTATCAATCTGAGTCATGAATCTTGTAACGGCTGCAATGGAAAATGTGGCTACAGCTGACTTGGCTGCTTCATCAGCCAAGCTATTGCCGACAGCGTGTGCACCCACAATTTGATGGCCAAGAGTATGTATAACATGCGTGAGTGGCAGACGTTGTTTAAGATCTGCCACTCAAACCCAAAGCATCTTATGCTTAATTGGGCTGCCCTTGGAATTACGATACTCATTCTGAGACCAAAAGAATAATTTGTCGTTGAAGGCTTGGACACAGTAATAAGAATCACTTACAATCAGAGTAGTCACATTAGGATCCGCAAGAACCAAAGCGCACAACTCTGCCAATTGGGCAGAATAGTCTCCCAATACTTGTGTATGCACAACACTGGATTTGAACTCACCATTCACCATGGCACCTGCCACAATTGCACAGGCCGCTGAATACACATGCTTAGAACCTGTTGCCGGTTGCGCTGAACCATTGGTGTAAATTATACTATCATACTCCACGAGTCAATCAATCAATCAATCATAACATTTGTAGAGCGCGCTACTTACCCGGAGAGTCTCAAGGCGCATGAGGTGGGGGGGGTCCGCTACTGCTCGAACAGCCAGGTCTTGAGTTGCTTCCTGAAGGAGAGGTGGTCTGGGGTCAGGCGGAGGTGGATGGGGAGGGAGTTCCAAGTCTTGGCTGCCAGGTAGGAGAAGGATATTCCTACTGTGGTGGCTCTTCGGATGCGTGGAACGGAGGCGAGGGCGAGGCTGGTCGATCGTAGCTGGCGAGTGGGAGTGTAGAAGGTCAGGCGGTTGTTGAGGTACCTGGGTCCCAGGTTGTGGAGGGCTTTGTGTGCATGGGTGAGGAGTCGGGACGTGATTCTTTTGCTGATGGGGAGCCAGTGTAGGTCTCTCAGGTGTCCGTCGATGTGGCTGTGTTGGGGGATGTCCAGGATGAGTCGTGCTGAGGCGTTCTGGATGCGTTGGAGTCTTTTCTGCAGTTTGGCTGTGGTTCCGGCGTAGAGGGTGTCTCCGTAGTCCAGTTGGCTGGTGACGAGTGCCTGGGTGACCATCTTCCTGGTTTCGGTGGGGATCCATCGGAAGGTCTTTCGGAGCATGCGTAGGATGTTAAAGCATGACGAAGAGACGGCGTTGACTTGTCTGGTCATCGAGAGGGAGGAGTCCAGGATGAATCCCAGGTTGCGCGCGTGGTCCGTTGGTTTGGGTGCGCTGCCCAGGGCAGGGGGCCACCAGGAGTCATCCCAGGCGGAGGGTGATGATCCCAGGATGAGGACTTCCGTCTTGTCTGAATTCAGTTTCAGGCGGCTGTTCTGCATCCCCTCGGCTGCAAGTGGACGCATAGACAGAGGAGGAGGATGAACAAATTCATACTGCAAGAACTCCTGTGTCTGTAGCGAGGAGTCAAAGATAAAGGCGACATCTGGAGATGTCAAGGAAGTAACCCACTGTATCCAACGTGGATGCAAGGCCTTTGAGCTTGATACACTTGCCTTTGTCACTGCTTCAAGTGCAGGGTAAGGTGTCACCACTACAATGTGTTTCCTTTGTGCCAGTGTACGTTCCTTCAAGGCGCCATCTGCACAGTTGTCAATAGTTTTTCAACACTGGAAAATCGCATCTCGGCAGAAGTGTATAAATGTGATTTGTAAGCAATAGGTACTGTGTCACCTTCATTAAACATCAAGTAAGTGAAACCCCACTGCGCCTGGGATAATTCCTATCACCAGGTTTGTGTGGTTATCACGCGTTAACAAGTATTTAGATTCAAGAAGATCAGACTGCAAAGATTGCAGGATAGCTGAATGTTCCAGAAGCCAGTAGACTTTTGAAAAAGTTGGTTGTATCAACGCATAAAGAGTCTTGATACGCTGGGCATATTTGGGAATGTAAGTACATCAAATGTTCAAAAATCACAACAATGATTGAAGTTTTTTCAGGGTTGTCGGAGGTCGCAAACATGCGCATTTCTCCAAGTTACATAGTTGCAAAGTTACATTTGTAGCTGTAGTCTGCAAACAAAACAATGATGCAGTGGACTCTGCAGCGATGCAGCCATAAGTTGTCCTCTGTGATATAAACATCATCAACGTATGAGTATGCATACAGGTCTACGCTGTCCAGCGAAGAGACAACCCAGGGGGCGAAAACTCCGGGGCTGTTCTTGTAGCCCATAGCCAAACACCCAAAATGTTTTTGTTTACTATTGACTGTAAAAGCGGTCTATTGACCGCATGCCGGGGACAGATTGTGACTGAAAAAGCCATTCGAAATGTCAAGTGTACTTTTACATTTTTTATGAACAACACTGTCTACAAGAGCAGAACTATGGGTGGTTTGTACAGCAAAAGTGCAACAATGAGAGTTCAAATGCCAGTAATCCAAAACGATGCAGTAATACCCATCGGGTTTGGTAACAGTAAAAAGAGGGTTATTCATTGATGACACACATGTCTCACTCACTCCTTGATTCTCTAACTGTGTCAGCATCTCAGAAACTGGACCTTTCGCCTCCCACCAGAGGGGATATTGGGGTTGTGTCTGAGGCATAGACTGCAATGGTATCTCATGGGGTGGAGAATATTTATCCGAGCCCACATGTGTACGGTACAGAGCCAGTGCAAGCACCACAGCCCACTCTTCTGCAAAATACTTTGCATGACCCTTGAAGATATTACATGAAAAACTCCAAAGTATCACTTCCTCCCCTTAAGGAGCAGCAAGAACAAATGGTGGGGACCAGTCTGCCTTTGTCAAAATATGTCTTAGGAAGATGTCCAATTTCTCCCATAATATCCCTTTAATAACACGTTGTATGCCACCCTCAATTAGAAGAACAATATCATAGAAGCTATCTGGGGGAGTCACTCAAGTGTCAGTTGTTCCAATTGTAATGAAAGTATCAGTTGCTCTCACCTCCAGAAGTGGATGCAGTGCCTGCCGCACTATGGTAACTTCCTCTGCGCTGTCGAGCAGCGTTACTGCCCAAGTTAAATTCTGGGTTCGGGTCCTCACTATCTGTGGTATATCTAGCTGTCAATGCTGCAATTTTCTTTTTTTGAAACTGTGGGCGCTGATGATGAAAATCATCTTGTTTCCCTTTTCCGTCTGTTTGATGCTGTTGCTCACGTCCTTGCGGAGCACCTCGACCTCTGCCGCGCTCTTGGCGTTCACCTCCATTTGTTTGCTTGCCTGTTGTTTCCTGTGAAGAATGAGGAGAACCCTGATCGGGAATCTGAAACCTGTCAGGGGATATAATTCTCGAGCGGTTGGGCAAATCATAAGTACGCTTAGAAGAGTTGGTTGTTGGTGACGCGGCACGTGACCCCTGTTTCTGTTGTTGCTTTCCCTGCTTCTTATTTCTCCAATTCTTTTTATTAAAGGTTGGACGCTCATCTTTCTCAGACTGAGACTTTTGTTGTGTTTACGGTTGAGCTGATGTTTTAACAAAAGGCTTAACATCAAAAGTATTGCGTCAAATGGTCTCATAAGCCTGGGCAATCATTTGCGGTAGTTTGCGTGGCCTGTCCGGTTCTGGGACTAGCACCAAAGCAGAAGCAACTTGAAAGTTCACTGCACCTCCCTTCACATTAGCAAAGATCAGATCAGAAACTATGTCGAACACCCTGACTAATCTCATCCTCAATTCAACAGCCGCTTCAGGGACGTGCTCATCTGGAACACACTTATTCACGGAGGGGGGTAGCGTCATCGAGGGAGTGCCAAAACATTTTGCATATACTGCCGCAAACACCTTTCCCCAATTGCTACAATGGGTTAACTCAGGAATTAAGCTTTTCTGCAAACTAATCTTCAGTATCCTGTGTTTTTCCACAGGAGAGGTGTTAGGAAATACATCCTCCAGCTGGTCAACTTTTTCAGCAAGCCAATACGGTAATTCATCCTTATTTTGAGGATGCCTGCCTGTTACTGAATTAACTATAACAGGACTGATAGTCACTCAGTGAGGTCCAGCTGGTTGTGCAGCAACACCAGGTGGTCCCACCTGAACGTTGTGTATAACATAATGGACAACAGCTCTATGCACCCGTACTAAAGAGGTGTGCATCACACAGAGCATATCCATGTGAACTGTTAGATAACGTGGGTGTGGGGTGTACCCGGCCAAAACTGGCCAAATGGCCCCATCAATGAATAAAGGGCCCAAACGGATCAGAGTTACTGGGTGTGGGAGAGCAACAATAAACCAAATAAGGTGTTGCCATGCTGTGAGGGGAACTTCAAGATTTGTATAGGGTCGATATGCGTGAGAAAGAGCCAAAGCAGTGTAAGTATGGAACAAATCATCATCTCCATTCACTGCCAGAAAAGTGACCCATGAATAGAACACTTCATAATGTTGTGTTGGTCCAGCTTCCACCACAAAGATAAAATCAGCACCCGCATCTGGCACTCAAATGTCGACAGAGTGCTGCGCGATTATGCGCTGGAATATCTTCGTCAGCCATGAAGAAGAAGGACGTATAAAACCTAATGCTGGGCAGCATAATAGTGGGTAAAAACCCCTTTTAAGAACATCAAGCTTAAACAAACCTATACAAACATCAAAATAGGAGGTCTGGTAACAGAAGCGAGGAGATTGTGGACAAGCACACGTTCTACTCAAGCGACTCGCAGATAAGAGCCAGACCAAACGTTGGATGTGCCATGTTGCAGGGATTCTGTACATATACAAAACTATGCACAAGAAAACAGGACCTCTGTGTACAGAGGTGTACCGACTGCCCACCTTAGTGCCCTGAACCCTATTCCGACTAGCTATAGTGTCTCATTCGTTCTCCCTACTATAGTGAAGCTACCAATGATTAGACATCCTAGAACATGTAACTCAGACTCTCTCAGTAATCGCGGGAGCAAGAACACTCTTTGGCTAACTCACTCACACTGGTCCACAAAGTAATCAGAGACACAGAATAGTTTAAAATGTTTTTTTTAACTAACATGCTCTATAATGCAGTCCACAAGCCAATACTAGCAGTAAAATGCATAAACTCAATATATTGAGCATTGTTACAATTCCATAAAATATGAACAGGGATATAATTTTTCAAAGTCAGTGGGAAAAAGGCATAATGAGCCTTGCCACCCTCCCCGTGCTAGGAACTAGTTTATGATAATCATAGAAGACCTCTGGGCTTTGTCAGGGGGACCCTATACCTCCAGGTTTAGATGCAAAGATTTACATCTCTAGACAAACACAGCTCTTCTCCTCGGGAAGATGTCTAACATGCCTACAAAGCCATATTAAAAGCCTTTTATTTCAGTAGTACAGCTGTGGTTGTATTATGTCTAACATGCATGGGACTGACCAAGGCAGATTAAAAGAGCATATTGTTTTTTGACCTTGAACACAATGTGCAGACGAAGACCACAGAGTTCAGCAAGAAATGTGAAAGGCAGACAGTTCCCATATGAGCGGGCATAAGTAGAGGATTCGAGAAAACAAAATCATGTAAAAACGTATGCAAAAGCGGAAAACATGGCTGCCAAACATATACTAACTTATGCTAACTTATGAATGTACGCAGTGAATCCCATATCCTCACTGCACTCTGATGAAATAGAAATTCTACTGATTGGTCCTACCCCATAACTCCATGGTGGGATAGTTGCTGGCCAGATGTGCTGCCATTACCCCCTTCACCTGCTGCTCTGGTCAGGAATCAAGAAGTAAAATTTGAACATCGACTCTCCTTTCTAGGTCAGATTTCAGCTATAGTCGTCCCTGCATAATGAGGGTGCTTAGGAGATGTGTTTGGTATATTGACACTTGAAGCTTAGAGAATGGTGGTCCTTGCGCTAATTATTTCTAGGTTGGACTATGCAATGTTCTCTAGAAGGTCATTCCAAACTGCATTATCAAGCTCTTGCAAGTGGGTGAGAATGCAGCTGCAAGCCTTCTATTCATATTATCTTGCCATGCCTCCATCTACCTTACAGACCTGAATTGGCTGCCTATTAGGGAGAGAATCTTTTTTTTTTTTTAAACCTTTATTTGTACAAAAAGGATATACAGGTTGAGGCCTACAACCAAACTGGCCGGCCACAATACGTAAAGTAGACGAAAAATCCAGAGAAAACAGTACAGAGTGAATCATAGAGGAGCATGAGCAACACAATCTTAAAAAGGGGAAGGAGAAAAGAAGATCTAGACGGCCAGCAATCAGGAGCAAAGAAGGTTAATTTTATAATATAGGGAAAGGGGGTATGACAGGCTTAATGACAACATAGAAGAATCCGGAGTCCCCAGATAAACCATTGGCAACAAAGAGGGGAAAGGGCCATAATACAGGAGTATCAGTACTGTATACATTGGTATGAAGACAGGTGCAGTAAATACAAACAATAAGCAGTTATTAACAACTTCGCCCGCCCACCACCCACCAGCCGGAAGAGCGACTTCACCAATCCTAGCCCATCATAACAACCTTGGAGGAGAAAGAAAGGGAGGGGGGGGAATGGGGGGAAAGGGTAAGAAGAAAGGGAAAGAAAAACACAGACGAAAGAAGGAGTGTCGCGCAGAAAAATCACGCCCCGAAAGGCAGGACAGACGCAGCACTCCAATAAAGATACACAAAAGGGCCATAGAACTGAGGAAAAAGAAACATAATAGAAAACCCATCCCACCCATCCCACCCTGCACCCCTGCAGAAGGCTACGGCCTACCCTCCAAACAGCGTGCCTGTCGCCCTAAACCTGAACCCGAAATGCAGTAGAGAAAAGAGAGAAAAAGAGTAAGGAGACAAAAAGAAGAAGAGAAAAAAACAAAGAAATGAATGGGGGGGAGGAGCAAAAGGGCATAAACAAATACGGTCGGCCACAGCCCTCCGCCCAACCATAATCGTATTACGTGTGAACCAGAACGTCACGATCTCGAGCGCCATAACAACTGACAGGGGGGTCTCCCACAGCGCCATGAATATAGACAACTGCGCCATGAATCCGTACACCAATAAACCACCGGGAGTCGTGCGTCTCACCCCAATCCTTTCTTAACCACAATTCCCACCTACCACATGACAAATTGAAGTGAGCAACATGATGCGAGGCAAGCACACAATTGAAAGAAAGTACGATCAAGACGTAGACCAGGGAGGGCAGTCATCTGCAAGTGAACAAAAGTTCAGATAGGTAGTTCAAATGTCTCAGCAATAGCAACACAAACAGCAAAAAATAGGAGTTCAGTCTCGTAGGTCGGAAAAGCGGTGGTGTACTTGCAAAGGAAAGAGACAACCTCGTCAAGGCAGCAACAGGAAGCAGTCCACCATATTTCTCAGGCATCCGGGGAGGAACGGGCCTCCGCTCTATATCCAGGTCCACTAACTCCAACCATAGAAGAGCAGGAAGTTCCAAAGCCACCGGCCCACAATCCCGTCGACGAACAGCGGCAGCAGCCCTCATGGCGACCGAGGGGGGCGAGGCAGCGGCATCACCGGGACAAGAAGGGGCCATGAAGAAGCGGCCACCCAAGATGGCGGCGGATCGCAGCGAGTCTCCAGGGGCACCGGGGGCCAAGGACGCGTGCCAGGATCGCAAGGCACCAAGAACATCTCCAATAGTAAATTTTCTTGCACACGTCCAAGCCCCCGCGCAATCCAGTGACCTGAGTCCGCCATCACGAGGAGATCTACAGCCCAGATCGTCGGCAGCCATTTTGTAAATTAAGCCTCCTCACCGCCCTCCGCAACTCTCGGGACAGTACACAAATGCAGGACTTTACAGATGTCCCGGGGGTCCCAGCAATAGCGGCCTTGGCACAAAGAGGAGTACCGCCCAACGTGGGGGCCCGCCCGTACCACCACCGGCGCTCCCCACGAGCAGAGCCGGAGCACGCGGGTCCAGGGCCACCGGATGGAGCAGCGGCGGGGGGTCCCCTTCACGCGATCAGTCCCCGGAGCACCGCGCCCCGCACAGCCCTACATCCTCCAAGGCAGGCCCGGATCAGGGAAACCGGGATGTTCGCACAATGGCTCTCACCAGCGGTTCACTCTCTCGGCCAGGGCCCGTGGTCACAGCAACGCCTGGCCGGATCTCATAGGCGAGGCCCCGGCCCGAGCCCCACGGAGGCCCCGGTCCCTTCGGAGGGGCACAGCTTCGGATTCTCAGCTCGCCGGATCTTCCAGGTCAGGCGGTAAGTGAGAGCGAAATGTTGCGATCATATTTCCTCGAAAACGTGTCGTCTCTGGGCAGGATATGCATCAGGATATGCGAGTCAGGCCGGAGGGCTGACGGAGCCGAGCTAAAAGGTGACCATCGCGCTCGCGATCTTGGCTCCTCCCCGGGGTCACCCAAGGAGAGAATCTTATTCAAATCTCTGGTGTTGGTATATCACATATGCTATGAGTCAGGACCCCAGTATTTAAATGACAGGATTATTCCTTCTTGCCCAGTGAGGGCACCTCACTCTGCTGGTACTCTGTTGCCATCTGTCCCTAGAATCACATGTTTGAGTGAGGCAGTTCCTCCTTTTGCTGTTTGGCTTCTGAAGACTGGAGTCTGCTTCCGTTTAATCTTCATGACAACCAGAATGAATCCCAGGTCCAAAATGCTACGAAAACCTTTTTGTTTACCTCACCATAAGTACATTGGTTGGAAAGATACCTGGTTCCTTCTCATAGGGACACTCTTTGAGTAGCCATGTGCTTTGCAAATTCTTTTTCACTCATTCTTTCTTTTCATTATAAAACAAAAGAAGTGAGTAACACATTTTCGTTAGTGTTTTCACCTCATTGCCAGGGCTATAATGTTCTCTGGTGCATTGTTCTTGACACATATTGTCAGATATTGCGCCTTATATTCTAGTCTGAATGCAGCTGAAGGGAAACATCATGGGACCAACAGTGGAGTTCCTAGGGTATAAAATGAAAAATATAATTAAGTGTAACTTTTTGCTTCTCTTTTCCTTTTGCTGTTTTGTGACTTCAGAAGCTAGAATAGTGGCCTGCAACATACCTGATGCTATCCCAAGCCACAAATGGGGTGAGAGACATCGTATATCCAGTGAGGGCCACCACGCATCTCAGCAACAGGCCAGTCCTGGTGACTTTATTGCTTCCAGTAAAGCATCTGGTAGGCTGCCCTGCTGGTTTCAGGTCACACCACAGGTATAGGAGGCCTGGTTGGCAAGGGAAGTCTCCTTGACTGTGGTCAGTTTAGGGACCTCCACAATGATGCAGCTATTACCTGCCGCTCCCCTCTGTTCCAAGCCTTCTTCTATCTGAGCTGAATGATGCTGCCATCTTGCATGGACCGCATTATGTCTAGGTGGTGCTATTCACCTCTTAATCAGGGGATCTAAAGAAAAAACTGCTGTGTGTAGGGCCTTATAAACTCCCTCTTCCCCTCTCTCACCAGGGTATAGGGGCAATAGGTTTGCCAGGATGGTAGAATGATGCTAGAATTGTACCTGTCTACCATGATCAGGTCCAGGAGCACCACCAAGCATCGCCAAGCACTGACTATTCCATCAGTGTCAGGCCACACCCCCAATACTGGGAGTACATTAAATTGCCCACATTGCAAGGATCTCTAAATAACATTAATATGACTAGTGATTTTGGGTGTGGATACATGTTCTTATTTTATTTTAGAAAGCCTCTATTGTGACTAAGGGGCAAAATAAAGCTATTCACTGTAGTGATGCAAGAACAATGGCTAACCAAGCGGATAACCCACTGTTTTGCCACTTCACCTGGGTCCCAGTGAACCATTCTTGAAAATGGAAATGTGGTTGACGGTTTCTCCCAGCTTCTCCTCCTCTCTCAGACCTTCTCAGCCCTGAAGGAGACAGAAAAATGTGGGCTGCACTGCATCTGTTTCAAACTCCTTTTTGGGTGCCTGAGCAGCTCTCTACAGATCTTTACTGACAGGACAAAACTCACAGCTCAGACACATGTGTCTCACAAATCCACTGTCATCATTGTGCTAGCTGTCTTTTCTCAATGTGAGTGTGGGGAAGAAGATTTTGGTCAGTGAAGGGGTGGCATAGATCAGAGAGGAGTGAGGTGGGTGGCAGGAAGCAATGTATTTGTTTATTTAATATTTATATTTGGGTTTAGTGGTCAATTTTATGATGGTGGTGGGTATAGATGGACAAGTTTTTTTTATTAGTGGTGGGCATGTGTTGAGGGTGCTGAGGTGGGTAGCAGAAGGCAAGTTATTTGTAATTAATATTTGAATTTGGGTATTGCTGGAAAATTTTCAGAGGGTGATGGGGTGGGTGCCAGAAGGCCAGATGTTCATGTGTTGATGTAGGGGGCAGGGTGGGTAGGTATAATTCTAGGTGGTGAGGGAAAATGGTAGAAGCCCAGTTTTCGTTGTAGGGCAGAACATGCAATACGTTGCTTTGCCATTACTCTGCAGCATCCGCATGTATATAAGAAGTAGGGGAGATGATTTTGGTGCAATTTGCTAAATAAAATTATTAATTACTATATTGTTGTCAAGCCCATGACTAATTAGTACACCTACCATACTTATCATTATTGCCATAATATGGTTTGGAATCTTACCTGTCACAGGCACTTGACCAACCCAAACAAGTGAGGTAGTATTTTTATCAGGAGAACAGTGGGAACGCTGGGTGGTTGGAAATGTGTGCCTGCCTGAAGATGCCACATCCGTGCCACATAGAAACTTGAGGACAATTTGACTTTTTATCCAATTTTTTGGTTTACAGGGGAATCTGGATAAGAAAATGTAGGAGGATCCATGCAAAAAGAACATTTGATGGGCGGAATGCTTAACTAAGTCAAACATTCTCCCTGAGTACAGAGATCTAGGCCTAAATCCGTGTTTTTTTTGCTCACAAGGCCATTCCAGTTTGGAGCCAGCAACATGCAAATCAGTCTTGAGCCTGCTTCCCATTGGAACAGTCCAGCCCAAAACCCTAGGCCAGGTTCTCTCTGGAAAGGACACAACTATCTTAGGACTGTTTTTGAGGTATCACCCATCATTAGCCAGGTAAGATTGATGCCAGTGGCATGGTGAGCATGAGACCCACATTTGGCCATACCCGTCCCATTCGATTGACAAATGCAACATGAACAATTGATGGACGGAAGGCTGAGCAATGTCAAAAATGTACCTCCAGTACACAAGTCTGGGCCTTAATCCATAGTTTTCTGCTCATCATTCCATCCCAGTTTGGACCCAACCATATGCAAATCAGTCTTGACTCTGCTTTCCATGGGAACAGTTCAGCACGAACCACCAGGCCAGGTCCTCCTGGGACAGAAAAAAGCCACACCTCCCTGGACTCCCCCCGGGTGTCTAGTATCCAGAAATGTCTGGGTGTGGTAGGTTTTCCTAGATTCCAGCACATCCAGAGACTAAAAACACAGGTTTCCCCTTCACAAAACTACGTTCTTTTGTGATAAATAATTTTGATATTTCCACAATACATTTTGGAACCTTCCCTTTCGTGGGCACTTAGCTCACCCGCTGTGTGGTAGAAAATATTTGCCAACCCGGTCGTCCCACAACTGTCCCACACTGAAAATATATGTTTTTATCAATTAATTCTCTTAGGGGTCTATTTCGAAGGCGGCGGACCGTAATGGTATGCGGGACCATCCGCCAGGGGTGCGGTGGTCCCACACCTACAATTAGGATGCCTCCGCCACCGTGGCATCCCTGATTCCTAGGCTGCTCTCGGCCGGCGTGTAAATATGGATGGTCATGTCTTGCAGACACCACCATCATATTAGGCCCCTTAATGTGGCACACCATCAAAATGAGTTTAAATGCATGTTGAGAGACCCAGAAGCACCAACTTGGTTTGTAGCACTCAGTTGTGCCGAGTATGCATGGGATGACCTCCTTGAATTTCTGCGAGAGTCACACTCAAACACAAATTTATCAATCTAAAGCCACAGGGGAACTTTGATCGCTGGATCCTACAAATGTTTGTAGGCTTTTTAACCACATGTTTCAAGCGATGATAGTTTTCATCTGTAACAAAACAAATCCTCTTCTTGGCCAAGTAACTGATATCTTTTGGCGTAAAGAGTACCAAGTTAGAGGTTCTCCACATATTCACATGTTGTTGTGGGTAAAAGATGCCCAAAATTTGGAACAAACACTGATGAGTGTGTCTTGTCTCTCAAACAACAGTAAAGAGCAGGCGCTATCCCAAAAGGCGCTGCAGACAAGGGCTTGAGATAATAAGTTCTACGGTTTCAAACACATAGATGTGGAAAGTACTGTCATTCAAAATACAGATGTAATGGAAAATGTTGCACAAGTTGTCCTTTTGGATTTCCACTACCTGTCATCTCAGAAGAAAGAGTCCAGTCATACATATCCTAACATTGAAATAACCAAACAATACAACCTGAGAAGATCAGATGCTTCTAAGTATATCAATGAAAACAACCCTGTGATTCCAAAGATGGAAAATGCACATATGGATCTACAAATTGTTGTAAATAACTGCCCCACTCTTGCTCGACATGTGACTTAGTAGATAATAAAATCAAAAAAGACAGAGATAAAAGAGATGTGGGAGGAGATTTCTGCAGCAAAGTCTTACCAAGAAATTTTACAACTTCAGCTTGAAAATACTTTTCCACAGAGAAATGGGTAATTATGATTGCTCAGATAGGTTATACTCTGCCAGTTTGTTCTCCAATTCAAGAGACAATTGTGTGGGTAACCTAGGCCTCCCAAGCAGTTGAAAAAAAATACTAAAGTCTTTCACAGAAATACAGAATCTTGCAGAATTAAATCCAAAAGTAGAGATATTTTGAAAGACTAGCACGCTCAATACATACTACTCAAGAAAGAGTAATCGTCTTCAAAATATGTGTCCCTCTCTATGAAGTACCTTAGTACTGCCCACATAGAAGTAATGTAACTGAAAACATAGAAGAAGGAAGGTATGGAGCACTTGGATGTGACAGTTGTGTGAGACAAAGGTTGCCAACCCCAAGAGAGGAGATAATTTTTCTACTAGCCACTTGTCCAGTTCAAGCCGTTGTGTGCTTAATCAGAATTACTTGGAAACTATGCCAGTTATGAAGGCTCTTTCGACACTGTGAAGGACTGCATTAAATGCTTAGTCTTTCCAGCCTACCTGCAAATGTTGAAATATGAGATTGAGCAGCATGAAACTATCACTACTGAGACTGCGAAATGGAGTTCACAAAGCAGACAAAGTTCTGCACCGGCAAGTCAAGATCCTCTAGGATAATCACTTGTTAAAAACAGCTATAGTTATGAATGAGGTAAAGACTGCCATGCAGCAATCAACAGAGGAAGTTATGAATCCTGTAGACCTTGTGGAGCATGCGGAAGATGTTGAAGCAGGCAGAGGAGACGGCGTTGACTTGCTTTGACATGGAGAGTGTTGAGTCGAGGATGACCCCTAGGTTGTAGGAGTGGTTGGTGGGTGACGGTGCAGCTCCTACGGTGGTCGGCCACCAGGAGCCATCCCAGGTTAAGGGGTTGGAGCCAAGGATGAGGACCTCCCTTTTGTCCGAGTTCAGCTTCAGACTGCTGTTCTTCATCCATTCGGCGACGGCTTTCATCCCTTTGTGGAGGTTGTTTTTGGCAGTGAGGGGGTCCTTGGTGAGGAGAGGATCAGCTGTGTGTCGTCGGCATAGGAAATGATGTTGAGGTCGTGCAGCCTGGGGACGTGGGTGAGAGAGCCATGTAGATGTTGAACAATGTCGGGCTGAAGGATGATCCTTGGGGGAGGCTGCAGATGATCGCGGAGGCTTTGGAGCAGAAGGGGGGAGGCAGATGCTATGGGTTCTGCCGGAGAGGAAGGAGGTGGTCCATTCCAGAGCCTTGTCTCGGATCCCTGTGTTGTGGAGGCGTGTGCATAGGGTGCGGTTGCTGACAGTATCAAAGGCGGCTGATAGGCCCAGGAGGATGAAGGCCGCCGTTTCGCCATTGTCCATCAGGGCCCTGATGTCATCGGTGGTGGCGATGAGGGTGTTTTTGGTGCTGTGGTTGCTGCGGAACCCAGAGTGGGATGGGTCCAGGATGTTGTTCTCCTTAGGGTGGAGGGTCAGCTGTTTGTTGACGGTTTTCTAGATTCGATCACCTTCACCAGGAACGGGAGCAGTGAGATGGACCGGAAGTTCTTGAGGTCCCTCGGATCTGCCTTGGGCTGGCTCAGTTGAAGATGTGGTGAGGGCATGGGTCTGACGGGGAACCAGAGTGGATGGTGCTCATGATTTTGATTGGGGCAAGGGTGTTGGCGCAGTCGTTGATCCAGTGTCTGAGGTTGCAGACAGCGGTTTCGGGGTCGGTGGGGTCAGCGGGTGGGCTACAGGTGAGGGTGGTGTTTAGCTGGTCTTCCGTGATTTTGCTCCTGCTGCAGTGGGGGATCTGTTGGGTGCGGTGGTGCTTGGTGGGTTTCCGGAAGGTGAAGTGGATGCAGCGATGGTGAGTCCGGTGGAGTTCGGTGGTGTGGCTGAAGGAGACGTGGGAGCTTGTGGAGAAAATGGGGTCCAACGTGTGGCTGGCAGAGTGGGTGGGCGTTGTGATGAACTGTCTGAGTTCAATGTTGATGAGGTTGTTGATCAAGTTGGTGGAGTTGGCTTTGTTGCTCTTGAAAATGCAAGTTTAGATCTCCGAGGAGGATGTAGTCTGTGGAGGTGAGGGCGTGCATGCTGACGAAGTCGGGGATGGAGTCGCTGAACTGAGTCTGGGGTCCGGGGGGACTGTAGATCAGAGTTCCCCTGAGGGTGGTGTTGGGATCGGTGTGGATCTGGAAGTGCAGGTGTTCGGCGGTGGTGAAGGTGTCATTGGATTTGGTTGAGACCTTGAGGGTGTTCTTGTAGATGATGGCGATTCTACCTCCTACTCCATTAGTGCGGTCTCTGTGGGTGATATTGTAGCCATCTGGGATGGCTATGGTGACGTCGGGTGCTGAGGAGTCGTTCATCAAGGCCTCGGTCAGGAAGGCAACGTCTCGGGCGGTTGAGTCGAGTAGGTCCCAGAGTTCAGCGGCGTGTTTGCGGGCAGAGCGGGTGTTGAGAAGCATGCATCTTAGGTGGTTGCGAGCTTTCCCGGTGGGTGGGTTGGATGCTGATGAAACTGCAGTTCTGGCAGCAGAAGGATCAATGGGTGTGCTTCGGGGTGTCCAGGAAGCAGGTGTGTGATCGTCCGGTGTTGAGTGCATGGAGGGTGCTGGAATCGTAGTGGAGACGGGCATATTGGCATCTGCGGGGGCCAGGGGTTCTGGCGCTGGGCACGGTCCAGGCACGGATGGGTGCAGACGGGCTTGCCTAAGACACACCAAGGGCGTGACTGCGCAGTGGCCACCATATAAGGGGAGGTGGGAGGGAGGGGCAGCTGGGAGGCCGGAGCTGGCGATCAATGGGCGAACAGGGGGGCAGGGCCACAGGGGACGCAGCGGCGGGAAAACTGGCGGAGAGCCGGGGCACGGAAGGTAAGCAAAAGGGGCAAAAGCACACAGGGCACAAAGGCAATAGGCAAAAAGGGGCAAGAACACAAAAAAGGGCACAGAAGGCAGAGGCAAAAAAGTGACAAAGCACAAATGGGCACAAAAATCAAAAGGCAAAAAGGGAACAGCGGACAAAGGGCACAGAAGTAAAAAAGGTCACAGAGAGCAATGCAGCAAATTGAGGGTGACAACAGCGCTAGCAATTGCCAAGCAACCGAGGAAGAGCGGCCTCGAGTTTGCAGCAGCGGCAGTGAGCAGGGGACACGTGCACACTCGGGTTGCTGTGCGGCTTGGGGAGCAACCTGCCTGTGGACAGGGTCAAGGGTCACTCCCAACAATGAATACAACTGGATAAAAAAGATATTTTGGAAATTACAGCTATTGAAAAAATGAAACATCAAGGAGTCACAATACTACTCACATATAAACTACATGTACAATCAGATAATTTGGAGACTTCTGCCTTGAAAACTGCAGAATTATTAAAGCGTTTACGCATCAACTAAAACTGACAAGTCATTTTGTGCAGTAATTTAAATTTAGAGGAAATGTTAATAAATGGTGTAGTGGGTAAAATTATTGATTTTAATAATTTCTCAAAAAAAGATAAGGATGAATACTGGGCCATACAATTTGGTCAGATTGATATGTAGCAAATTGGTTGTTTCTAGTGAAGACTTATATGTGTGGTTCTAGCAAATGCTACTCTCTCTAGCATATGCTGTAACTGTCCATAAATCACAATGTTTAAGTGTAGTTGCAGCTTTTGTGAATATTAGAAGTATTGTATTTAAAGAAGGAATATCATATGTAGCATTGTCTTTAGTTAGAACATTGTCCGGTATGTTTCTGATTGATTTTTTTTTTAAAGAAAGTTAGTGACAATGTAAGTTGTGTAAGAGAGTACAATCAGTTAAGAAGTGTATATGCTCCTCATTTAGGCCAATAATCTGATTATGAGAAATTGATCATGTGTCCAAAACTGAAGAGTATGTACAGATGCTGAAGAAAATAGGACACAAGGTGAAACTAGAAGCTGTTAAAAGGAGAAAACTGAAAAATGATGGAGATATTATAGGTTACCAGTTGGAAAACAGTTCAGCTTTCAACTGCTATGCAAATGTTGTTCTCAATGTACTGTTTCCTTTACCACATGTAGTGAACCAATTTGAACAAAAAGCAAATATGAGATTGTTCAATGCACCGTATCACTTGCTCCAACATTTATTGACTGCCAGAACTGTGACAAATTCTGCTTCAGGTATTCAAGACCTTTTAAATATATGTAGTGAATCAGTAATGTTTACTCTCAAAAGTCAACAAGATGCATAAGAATTTATTATGGTTATTTTTGGAATTTTAGAAGAAGAAGACGCAAATATTGAGGATTTATTTGGAGTGAGTTACACATGCAACCATAACTGTGAAGATTATGATTATGTATCTTCCACTAAAATAGATTATGAGCTTTTTCTCTTTTTAACATTACCAAATTCAAAAACTGTGCCTTCAGACAAATTGATGTAGAATGCTAACCGAAATATGACATTTTCAAACTTCAGATCAGATGCTATCTCTACTTAATCTCCAAAGAACTAGAAAATACTTCATAGTAAAGCTACAATGAAGGAGTGGAGATAGTGCAAACTGGAAACTCAAATTACAAACTTCAAAGTTATACAAATATCAATTTCCAGAAGAACTGTTACTACTTCAGCTTTTATCTTTCATTGAGAAATTAATACAACCTCTGGACACTACACTGTCAATTTAAAGAGTGAAACTGAATGGATGGAATGTAATGACATCAACTTTAAATTCAAACCAAAACTCCCTTTCCAATTACTAAACTCTTATATTTTCTTTCGTCAACCAAGGAATTATGTATAAAAAAATAGCTTACAGTGTTTCTTCTATGTCGTTCTTCAGTCTTCTAGACATTATTCGGCCTATTCATGCTAATGTCGCCAAAGACTTCTTCAAAATGTAACCGTCCTTTTATATTCCATAAAGGAGTTATTACCGTCCTTTTATATTCCATAAAGGAGTTATTATCACATTTAAATACTACACTGTGTAATTCAAGTCAGATACTGAATGGACATAATTATGCCTGGGTGGTGCTTGCAGAGTTTCTCTCCGTGGAATTCCATGGTGTTACCAGCAAACTATGTGAGATTCTATGCAAGCTAGCAGAGTTCTGAGTTCTCCAATTTTCAATAAACTAACACAGACACTGCATTGATGCTCTGGTTGATTATAAGTCTCCGTAAACACTGTTATCACAATCAAAGCCATCTAGATGTAGCACAAGATAAGAGGAGACCCATTTATTGTTTTACATGTGTTTTCCTTTTTCTCTGCAAGAAGAACTATCAATATCATTCTTCTTAGTCTTTAATTATTCAATTTGGAAATGTTGCTGATAAAGGGTTCTTAAGAGTAGGACCACCGCCACCATATGAGAAGGACTTGGCAGGCATGTCCATTATGCTTGTGTATTAGACACTGATTTCCCATGAGTGTGTCCCTGAGCGGACTGTCTTACCTTTCGCTCCCATTTGCTCGTGTATTAGCAGGTTGGGAGGATCAAGTAGTATGCTGTATAATAAAAGATGAAGAATGCAAAATGCAGGTAGCTTCACCATTCTGATTCAGTTGATATTGAAAATGCTGCCCACATTATGATATTCTTAAACAGCCCCAAAAGATAGCCAATCACTTCTTTGTCCCCCGCTGCCCGGCTGCCTCCATCCTCTATTGTAAGATGTAGTGCCTGTCACTATCTCTGAAGCTCCCCATTCACATTGGAAGGAAGAATCTGGTATGTGAGAGTCAGGGAGAAGAACTCACTTCCTCTTCCCGCTTCTCATCTGTGAATTGCAAGACTGGTGAATGGGTGGCTGCTTTGTTATTTAAACTGCATACAGAGGCAGAAATTGATTATTGCCTTTTGTTGATTTTTATTTGTCTCTAACAAAGGTCTGAGGGGCTCTTTTCTTGCACAGCAGAATGGATGAGGAATGTTATCAACCTCAACCTAACTAAACTTTCACAGTGCGCGGGCTGAAAAGTGGGCACTGGATTGTGGGCCATGACTGGAAATGGCAGGGGAGGATAGAGATCAAAAGACACCTGCAGCTGTGGTGAATGAGTAGTATGTGTGCTCTACAGTGGCCTGGAAACATCTAGTGGAATATACCTGCACTGCGTCACCCTGGATCACACAATGGCATCTTTCTTTCATAAACACTCGTAAGTAAGATGGAGCAATGTCCCAGCAATATGGCCTGCAAATCTTCATGCTCTTTTTTCAGTGTCAGTTGAGAAGGCTTCTGCCAGCAGCAGTGTTTTTCTTCCCTTATTGAAGTCACAAACATCATTAGCATGGCTCTAGTGTCGACCAATGAGGAGGGTCTCATGTCAGGGGGCTGTTCTAACTTAACCAAAACAAATGTGATGTTGCAGCAGAGCAAGAGGCTGCAATGTTGTTAGCTAAAAGTAGTGCTGCTGTGCTAATAAAGTTGGGGTGGTGCTGGTTAACTCCGCAACACAGAGGTTACAAGAGTGTTTGCCAAACTCAGTGCTCCAAGCAGAGCACAGCGTGGTAAAAACTCCACAAGCTCCAGCGGTGGAGTGGAGTCTGTGGCCCTGCCCTAGACATTATCCAATTACAACAGCGTTAAGTTGAGAGCAAACACTGCCTTTGTAATTAAAAAATGACCCATTTGTTTCATCAACCAGACTTCTATGTACTATTTGTGGATAATAAATCCACACTATCGGATGTTGTCTATATTTATCACCACTATTTGACAGCTTTTTGCATACCAGGTGTTTTCCAAACGATCTCCAAACTTGAAGAGTGCACTATATTTGTTTGCAATATTATACCAGATATAATAATGTTAGAAATATTTTTAACATATGTTTGTTTACATTACTGTAGCAAGTCCAGAAAAAAGCAATTCATTAAATAATTTGAGTGATTCTCATTCCTATTGTCAATTATAGTGATGTAATGTGTAGCTATGTTTTTTTCCAATCCATTGATTGTTTATCCACACTGTCTGAGGATGATGTTTCATAGAGACCATTGTTTATGTTGAAGTATGAATGCTGAGAAAAGTAAAAAAGGAAAAATCATATTTTTACTACATTGTAATATAGTGTTACAGTATGAGTATTGTGTATTGGTATAAATCTATACTTTAAAGGATAACTACTAACATATCTTTATGTTCTTTTTCAATAGTGTCTGCAGTTGAAAATTGTCAAATGTCTTAAAACACTTGTACTATCACAGACATATTGCTTGAATATATATTAAGAGTGTTTTAACACCGTGACTTCTACAGCAATTCCCCCTCTGTGCTGCAGATCCATGATCCCCATTGTTCATGACGAGCTCAGCTCGTCATCAGCACAGGAGCAGTGTACTGCATGACGAGCTGAGCTCGTCATGAGCATGGAAGGGGTTAAATATACCATGATGTGCTCTTGCCATAGTTTCCCATTAGTTTTGTTTGTTTACTTTGTAACTAAAATTTTCAATGTAGCTGAGCACATTTAC
The DNA here is from genome assembly GCF_964261635.1 of Lissotriton helveticus. NCBI lineage: Eukaryota > Metazoa > Chordata > Amphibia > Caudata > Salamandridae > Lissotriton > Lissotriton helveticus. The sequence goes on from NC_136068.1 coordinate 644,074,739, forward strand.
AGGCACTTCCACAACTACTCACTCACCCATACATCCACTGACACACCTACTCACCCATACAGCTACTCACACACCTACTCACTCACCCATACAGTCACCCATGGAGCCACTTACTCACCTATATAGTTACTCACATACCCACTCACTCACCTATACAGTCACTCCCACAAACACTCACTTCTTACTCACCAACATAGCTACTTAATAACCCACCCACTCACCCATACAGCCACTTATGCAACCACTAAGTCAACTATACACTTATTCACACAGTTACTCAGTCACCCATATAACCTGACAATCACTCACTCATGCAAGTAATCACATAGCCTGCCACTCATACATACCGAAATTTAGACTACCATTTGCTCATCCATTCATCTACTCACGACCCCTTTCACTCATGTATTCAGCCAATCACACTAGGAGTCACTCACCCATAAAGCCAGTAATAGTGACTCTCCCATATGACCACACACATAGCCATCAACTCACTTATACAGTAACTGATACACCAACTCATTAACTGACACCGCCGCTCATACACCCACTTACTAACCCATTAAGCCACTGACACAACCATTGATCTACTCTTACACTCCCCTCACATACCCACTCATTCACTCATATTTACAGTACCACTCGCTCACCTATACAACTACTCATGTACCCACTAACTCAACCAAAAAGCCACTTACACCAGCACAAACTCACTTTTGGAGGTACTCAAGCAACCTTTCATCCACACATACAGACACTCATGCTAGCACTCACTCAACCATAGATCTACTCATGTACCCATTCTCTCACTTATACAACTATACAACCACCAACACACCTATTCACTAACCCACACAGCAACTGACACAGACACTAACTTACCCGTATAAGAATGTACTCACCCATACACCCTCTCACACAGATTCTTTCTCACTTGTACAGCCACTCATACACCACTCACTCACTTATACAACCAGTGGCACAGTCACTCTCTTACCCATAACCTATTCACACAGCCACTCACTCATCCATATGGCCTGTCACACACATCTACTGTTAGAAATGGGTATCTAGTTGGCTAATATATGCACTTAAACAAGGCAGAACCCACCACTCCAGACAGGGTAAGGGAGCTATACAAAAGGGGGTGGTGATGGACGGAGCATCCGAATCAATCAAACACTCACACCCAGTCAAAAGATCTGGGTTTAATCCATCACCGTTCTTTAGCCCACTCTGCCACCCCAGTTCTGACATGGCTATATGCAAATCAGTCTGACCCTGTGCCTCATGGGAACAGTCCAGCCTGAACTGCCAAGCCATGTCTTCCCTGGACCGGAAACAAGCTTCCGAGGACCGGTTTCTGGTATTCCAGCCGTCTTCAGCCCGGCTTGCTTGAATCCAGTGGCAAAGTGAGCAAGGGACTCACGTCTGAGCATACCCTGCCACACTTATGGCGGCCAAAAGCGGTACAAAAGGGGGTGGTGATGGACGGAGCATCCGAATCAATCAAACACTCACACCCAGTCAAAAGATCTGTGTTTAATCCATCACCATTCTTTAGCCCACTCTGCCACCCCAGTTCTGACATGGCTATATGCAAATCAGTCTGACCCTGTGCCTCATGGGAACAGTCCAGCCCGAACTGCCAAGCCATGTCTTCCCTGGACCGGAAACAAGCTTCCGAGGACCGGTTTCTGGCATTCTAGCCGTCTTCAGCCCGGCTTGCTTGAATCCAGTGGCAAAGTGAGCAAGGGACTCACGTCTGAGCATACCCTGCCACACTTATGGCGGCCAAAAGCGGTACAAAAGGGGGTGGTGATGGACGGAGCATCCGAATCAATCAAACACTCACACCCAGTCAAAAGATCTGGGTTTAATCCATCACCGTTCTTTAGCCCATTCTGCCACCCCAGTTCTGACATGGCTATATGCAAATCAGTCTGACCCTGTGCCTCATGGGAACAGTCCAGCCCGAACTGCCAAGCCATGTCTTCCCTGGACCGGAAACAAGCTTCCGAGGACCGGTTTCTGGCATTCCAGCCGTCTTCAGCCCGGCTTGCTTGAATCCAGTGGCAAAGTGAGCAAGGGACTCACGTCTGAGCATACCCTGCAACACTTATGGCGGCCAAAAGCGGTACAAAAGGGGGTGGTGATGGACGGAGCATCCGAATCAATCAAACACTCACACCCAGTCAAAAGATCTGGGTTTAATCCATCACCGTTCTTTAGCCCACTCTGCCACCCCAGTTCTGACATGGCTATATGCAAATCAGTCTGACCCTGTGCCTCATGGGAACAGTCCAGCCCGAACTGCCAAGCCATGTCTTCCCTGGACCGGAAACAAGCTTCCGAGGACCGGTTTCTGTCATTCCAGCCGTCTTCAGCCCGGCTTGCTTGAATCCAGTGGCAAAGTGAGCAAGGGACTCACGTCTGAGCATACCCTGCCACACTTATGGCGGCCAAAAGCGGTAAAAAAGGGGGTGGTGATGGACGGAGCATCCGAATCAATCAAACACTCACACCCAGTCAAAAGATCTGGGTTTAATCCATCACCGTTCTTTAGCCCACTCTGCCACCCCAGTTCTGACATGGCTATATGCAAATCAGTCTGACCCTGTGCCTCATGGGAACAGTCCAGCCGGAACTGCCAAGCCATGTCTTCCCTGGACCGGAAACAAGCTTCCGAGGACCGGTTTCTGGCATTCCAGCCGTCTTCAGCCCGGCTTGCTGGAATCCAGTGGCAAAGTGAGCAAGGGACTCACGTCTGAGCATACCCTGCCACACTTATGGCGGCCAAAAGCGGTACAAAAGGGGGTGGTGATGGACGGAGCATCCGAATCAATCAAACACTCACACCCAGTCAAAAGATCTGGGTTTAATCCATCACCGTTCTTTAGCCCACTCTGCCACCCCTGTTCTGACATGGCTATATGCAAATCAGTCTGACCCTGTGCCTCATGGGAACAGTCCAGCCCGAACTGCCAAGCCATGTCTTCCCTGGACCGGAAACAAGCTTCCGAGGACCGGTTTCTGGCATTCCAGCCGTCTTCAGCCCGGCTTGCTTGAATCCAGTGGCAAAGTGAGCAAGGGACTCACGTCTGAGCATACCCTGCCACACATACAGCCACTCATGCTAGCACTCACTCAACCATAGATCTACTCATGTACCCATTCTCTCACTTATACAACTATACAACCACCAACACACCTATTCACTAACCCACACAGCAACTGACACAGACACTAACTTACCCGTATAAGAATGTACTCACCCATACACCCTCTCACACAGGTTCTTTCTCACTTGTACAGCCACTCATACACCACTCACTCACTCTCTTATACAACCAGTGGCACAGTCACTCTCTTACCCATAACCTATTCACACAGCCACTCACTCATCCATATGGCCTGTCACACACATCTACTGTTAGAAATTGGGTATCTAGTTGGCTAATATATTCACTTAAACAAGGCAGGACCCACCACTCCAGACAGGGTAAGAGAGCTACACACACCAGATAAGCCCTGTTCACCCCCTTGGTAGCTTGGCAGAGCAGATAGGCTTATCCCAGAGACAAAGTGTAAGGCATTTTCGCAACACACACATACCTGTGACACACTAGGCACACCACAAGAGAGACTCCACACAAGGTTATATAAAAAATATCCTTTGTATTATACATAAACAACATTGGACCACAATCACATAAATCACTTTGCCAACTAGGCGACAATCACATAAATCACTTTGCCAAGTAAGTGGTTGTCATAATTTCACATAGATCATAAATCACTTTGACACTAGGCAATAGTGATAACACTGTATAGGTCATTAATCACTTTTCCATGAGGCAATTGCCATAAACATGCCAGTTGGTGCACTAAAGCACATACTTATCAGTTGCCTATGTTACACAAACATATTGAAAAACCATTACTGTACCAATTAGGTAGCTCCTTCAGCAGGAACACGCTTTTTAAATGGCATCACATTTAGGGCAATAAAGCAAATACTTATAAGGTGCCAATATCATGAATATCAAAAATATGTACTACTATGTAGAGCACATTAAGCTCTTAACTTTGCTAAGGTCAGGGGGGTGCTAGTGAGCCCGAAGCAAGATGGCCGCACATTAGTGCAGCTCTGCTGGTCCGGCCTATCATCCGTGCATTATCCTTTACCTCCCCAGGGCATCTACAGTGGAGAGTTGGCGCATCTGAATCTACTTTGACTGCTGAGCCAGATGAGGTGATTTACGAAGTTGTGGCCCCGGCAGAAAGCCCGTTTGCAGCCTCTGAGGGTCAGTGTGTAAAATGGCGGCATCTGTGACCTGTGGCGGACGCTGGAGTGACTCGACCGAGACGGAGCCTTAAGTGAATTGCGGAGGGTGGCCCGTGGGACAGGGAGTGCCGGGGACACCTGGGGCCAAGTGCCGCTACTCTGACACTGCCCGGAACTGCCATTAGAAGGTGAGCGCGCTGTGGACTGCCCACTGGAAAAGTGCATGAAATCCGGCCGGCCTGTTACGGTGCGGCCGGGCCATTGAAGCAGCGAGCCGCGGTGCCTGAGGGACAGTGGCGGTTTTACCGTGGGGGCGTTTGGGCGCCGCCCCCCCTGTTTTCTCGCCGTGCGAGAAGAAGGCAGAAACAAATGGTAGTTGTTTATTTATAACTACCATTAGTTTCTGCCTGCCCTTCTCGCACGGCGAGAAATCAGTCAGCATTCAGCAAACTTCCTCGAGCTCGAGCCTCAGGGCAGGGGGGAGTGGCTTGGGGGAGTGGCTTGCCCACTGTTGTGAATACGGACTGTTTGGACAGCCTGAGAGGCTGTCCAAACAGACAGTATTAGCAACAGTGGGCAAGCCGCTCCCCCAAGCCTCCTCCCACTCTCCGTTCTGCAGCATGCAGACCAAGAGGAATGACGTTTTTAGGGCAGCCGGCCGAACCAATCAGCGCCGGCTGCCATGGAGGGGAGGGAGGCTGCCTGCAGTGACGACGAGACTGAGCCCACACAACCACGTCAGACGCATTCAAAATGCAGGATGGCGGGAGTCTGCAGTCTCGGTCGGACGGGAAGCCAAGCCAAGGTGGGGTAAGTTTTTTATATTTATTTTTGCCAATGCCAAACATGTGTTTTGCTTAGCTTGCGCGGTGAGGGTGTGCAGTGAAGCTGGCATGTTGTCTCCTGGCGCTGGCGCACCTTAATGGCAGTTTGGCAATCGCCGCAGCTGGTGGAGGAGTCGGAGTAATTACAGGGCCATTCCAGCTGATTGGGGTTCAGGAGGAGAAAAAAAGCAATAAATAACTAGAGAAGCGGGAATACGAGCAGTGCCAATCGGCGTGAGGAAAGATTTCACGGCTGCTGGTGGTGATAAATGAGAGCTGGTGGCCCGGCTTCTAATCAATACATGTAAATGGCTCTCATTACAGCCTTTATACACACTTCTCAATTAGCCTTTCCTCCCGCTGGTAACAAGGAATGTCACGCTTTCTGGGCTGTAGAAGTGGTTCGGCGCTCGATTCACCTGCCTCATGCACGGGGTCAAGTACAAAGGCTTGTAGTGCTAAGTGTCGGCTTAAAAAGAATTCAGCAGAGGAGATATTTGTAAAAGATTGCCTGAGTAATGCGTCTGCCTGGACTCAGAGGTTGGCTTTTCTAGCGGGTATTGCAAGACCCATTACACAGTTTACAAACAACATACATCAATCGTCACTGACATCCTAGCAATGAATGCGTGTCTGCCGCAGACCCTTAGACCAGTAAAATGTGTGTAAAATACGAGGATTTTGCTACGAACGGCAGCGTGTGGGGTTTCTCATAGAATGGCCACATTTTCACAGTCCTGAATTTGATGCCGGTCATTGTGCACGATTTGCAGTGAGTGATGTGTCAGCAGAAAGTGTAGCTTCAAAGCAGCATTTCTTTTGTATATAGGCAAACTGGATCTCGTCACGAAGCTGATCACTAATTGAAACATTGGGAATTGACTGAATATTGTACTTTGTTGTAATTGCTCTTGATGCATAAAGTTTGTTATATGTACAACCGCTCAAGTGTCTGTGCCTTGCTTATGCACACTTCGTGCACATCAGCACGCATTCGAAAAGCGATCCATGTGCAGACACTATCAGGCTATGAAAGAGTACAATAGATGTGTGTCGCCCTACCACTTTTAAATGTCACCAGCCGCCACTGCTGAGGGAGATCAAAGGACCCGCTGAAATCACTGCCGTCAGAGACGGCGCTGCCCGGAAGACAGCAGCTGCAGATGCGGCGGCTTAATTAGGTCTGCGGGAGGCCCGGTGAATAGTGGCGGTGCGGCCCTGTTACCGCTGCGGTGAGCCCCGATACAGAGGAGCGGCTGGGGCGTCCTGCTGACACTGTGGGCACTGGAGGCGGCTCTGCATGCGGTTAGTGCTTGGCTCGGTGGCTCTGCAAAGATTGGGTGAAATATTGGTGGTGAACTGGAGAACTACGCGCATGAGGAGCGAGAAGAGGCTAGACCAGGGGTCTCCAACCTTTTGTGTAGTGAGAGCTACTTCTGGTCCGTGAAAATCGTTGTGAGCTACTAAACCCCAAGCAACTCGCGCATTTTTCCGAGAGATCCCCCACGCCAAATCTAATAGCTAAAAAGTGGGCCACATTTGCAAATTAAGTTTGAAAGTGTAAAATGTAAAGACATGTTGTATAGGAGGTGTTTTTCAAGGTATGGAAGACTAGTCTCTTTGTGCTTGCAGCACGCACTGTTTGGTAATATCAGAAAAATTAACAATAAGAACCAGCCCACCAGCCAATGAAATCAGCACTCAAATAGCCAAAAAACCACAGACAAGCATTGGCACAGCCCACCAGGCAATAAAATTGGCCCACAAACAGCCCAAAAAACAACCAATGCACTGATCTGTCTGGCCAGCCCTTTGGGAAGGGCCTGTTTCAACTGTGGGCCATTCCCACCCCACTGACCTCTCGAGTGCAGTCCTGTCAAATGGCGTCACTCCCACCATGTACATATGTTTTAATAGTCAATAATGTGACACATTTAACAATTGTGGCCATATACAAAGTGCACATTACAAAGAGACATACTTTTCTGTCTCATGGCAGTGTTGTCAGAGCATCATAAGTGAGGAAAAGTTTATGTTTAAAAACAACAGTTTTTACCCAATCATGTCAACTTTGTGATATAAGCCACTGTTGATAGATACCATCTTACCTGCTTCTCCGATCAAATATAAAGATGGCAGGCTGAAAAGGCAGGTGATCCGGTTGTTCAATACAACTTGCACCACCTGCACCAGCACTTGTTGCGCACATTGAAAAGCGCTGTGTCACGGTGGGAAAGGCAGAGGGCACACAGTTGTATGCTAATGTGTGAGTGTGTGAGCTCGCTCCTTGCAACTTAATTGGAGTTCTGCCTTAATTAGTCACTACTACTATAACCATGAGGCACTACAGAGGTGATGTGGTCCACCCATGTTGACAGTTTAATTACATCTGGGCACGCTGGTTTTAGCACACAAAGGGCAAGAGAGGACACAGGGGGCCCCAGTAATGTGCTACTGTTGCAGGCCTCTACTATTGTCAGCCCAGGGATTGGGTTTCTTTCTATGACAAACAAGAGGTACAGTCTTCCTTTTTCACCTCCTATGCAGAGGACTGTTATTCAGAGACTCAATACATACAGCTATCACCAGCCTGAGTTTAAAATGCTTTCTTGAAAATGTGGCATGGCGCATCAGGAGAGCTGTCAACAAGATATGTTACTCTATAAGTGTGCACGATAATAAAGTGCACATAGGCATGATGTGTAGTCATTCTGTTTCATGCACAACAATGCTCAAAAAAAGAGAAGCTTTAAATTAGCATCCTTTGTTTAAGTGAGAAGAAACTACTAGTGTGAGAAAGTAAAATGCTATAAAACACAAAATACATTTTACTTTAGAATATTACTGTGTTTTCTATGAGCATGAATTTGTTCGTCATTTCAGATCGTTCCCTTTGATTTTGCCCGGTCTTTGAGTATTGTACAAACATTTTGGGCATGAATTTGAGAAGAGAATTTTGAACTTGGGAAAGATGCAACTTTGGGGCCTAAATACATACAAGTGGGAGCTCCTCAAACTCCCCACAAATACCAGTCCCTTAATGCTAATTAATGACCGCTACTTACTCGACCCAACGGTGGCAGCATCTCACTGCCAACCAGTGCGATTTCATCACACTGTACCCCAGTCCCAGCTATTCATACTTCCCACCAATTTTAGCATTTGACACTGCTCACTAGTGACAGCAACATCTGTGGCCTACCAGTGCACTCTTCTTACACTTATCAGTAGTGCCTATCCCCCTAAACAGCCTGTTAGTGCCATCAATATACACTTCCAGCCGGGGGCCTGCCCTGGATTCTGTCCACCACCACTATTCATTGCTACAAGTGGTTGTTAGTGCCTCCGTACACTGTGAAGTAATGCCAACTCTTCCCCCTGCCCATTTCACCGTGCTTTGCATAGTTGACTCCTGCCTAGGGATTTACATGAAAAACAATAAGAATAGACAATGAAATAACAAATATACCTTTGGGATTTCAACCTGAAAGCTAATGCAATCAACCCCATCTTCGATTGGTGCAGCTTAACCCCTGTGGTACTGGCTTCAGATAATGGCGCCTTTCAGCTGCAAGCTTCACTTATCACCATCAGATTTTTCTCCATTCCTCCCGAGCCCGACTAGGGCACCATATTGCATCACGGGGACTGTTTTTAAAACGTCTGATTTAAGGAGAGAGTTTGGGAGAACCCTGTGTGGTGGAGTTTTACTAGTTGGAGATCCTGCTACATATACTCTCTGAGAGAGCCCCTACACACCTAGTGCCGTACAGCAGGCCTCTTCCAACTGCAGGAATAGCTGTTCTGTCCCAGGGCACCCCGGGGCCTCTGCCTCCCTTCACAGATCACCGACAGTAGACCTGCCTCCTTAGACCTGGCAGGCGTAGAAGAGGCCTCCACCTGGCTGGCAGACAGCACTAATGATGTGAAGCACATAATTGGTGTCGCGCTGTGATAATTACAGCATCCGGAGTCGAATAAGATGGCATGGGCCATGGGAGCTCGAGAGACGTTTTTCAAGGCGTGGTACAGCAGAACTTCGAGAGGTTAACAAAACCAGGGTAAAACCGAGGTGTTTTTTAGGCAAACACTTACAAAGAAGCCGGAAGTATGCCACATCTAAATAAAATCATTTATAAAGTAGTGTAAAGTTTACTTTTACAGGCTTAAGTGTTATGGGTCCAGGCCTCAGGATGTGCTCCCACGGCTTACTTGCTGCTTGGATGGTGCGAGTCCCGGCAGTTCTATACTCTTCGCGTGACCTGGAAATCAGCTGCTTTATCCTGCCAGGTCTGCTTCAACTCCGCACTATCACCTTTCGCGCTCGTGCCTCAACCAATTAACAGCGCGGTGCCAGTGAGGAAAATGCAGGGGGCGCATAGTAGAGTAGAGTAGAGAGTGATGCTGATCTCCACGTAGAAGCGGAACGTCATCCTCTGCGGCCCAACCCACCCCAGCTAAGCTCAAAGCCAATCTGAGCTGCTTGTTTGGGTGAGGGCGGGCAACGAAACCAGAAAAAAGCCTACACAGCCCAAACAACACTAAAGGGCTACTAAATTGACCAGCAAGGGTCACGAGCTACTCACAGGGTCTCGGCGAGCTACCGGTAGCTCGCGATCGACCGGTTGGAGACCCCGGGGCTAGACATTGTGAGTACAGCTTGCGTGGTGACACACCTGTGACTTGGGGGGGCCCCTGTGATATGTTCACTCTGTGGATATTATTAATGGAGTCACCGTGGGCTATGTGAAAGAGCTGCCAGACGCCCCTGCTACAGCTGGGAATCTCCTCCTGTAAAAGGGTAGGCAGATGTCAACCGATAACCTTTAAGTATTGCCCGGCGTTAGTCGCCTCTCATACCACTTGAAATTACCAAACAAAGAGGCAGGCGCTGGAGACTGGAAGGCAGGAAACAGAAGTTTATTCCGACGGAGCAGAACACATCAAATCAGACAACAGGGTATCTTCTTGAGGTGCTCTAACCGCATCTCTGAGGCCTGGCCTCTTATACACAGGTTTATGGTGGAAAGGCGGGATTTTACCTCCAGAGTCTGCTTACCATTCTCCAGAATCCTGTCACAGGTCGACTGGACCTTTTTACCTGTCATAGAGTGTATTAGGCAACCTAGTCACAACTAAACAATTCAATTATCAAAATACCCAATTGCTTTCCCCAAAGAACCACTGACTGAAGACTGAATTTAAAAGGTGTATTACATAACCAAAAATAACTGGAGATACAGGCACCTCAGCAAGAGGTTCAGAAGATCAACCGGTACTAATACAAACATAATCCTACGGAAAAGTCTCAAACGGCTAATGAATAGGACTAGAATCAATTCCAGGATCATCAGACTAAACAGGATTGCTATTACTTGAGTTCTGGTACTCATCAGGATAATATACATAAATTCAGATCAGTCTGACCCTACACTATGCTAGGTGACATCCCTACTCAACAATAGCCCAACCTAACCAAAAGGTGTCAGCCGTGGTGACTTCCAAGAGAAGTTCGCCCACATTCTCTAGAAGACTATAGTTCTCGACTTGCAACTACACTCTTTGCCCAAACGACCGCTCTCTCTAGCTCCTCAGCTCGTCTGCTCTGCCTCCACCCTCGGGGTACTGTCCCTAATACCAAAAACCCCACAATGTGAATGGCACGCCTTCAGGTACGCCCCTCCAAGAGGTGTTGGGTTCTGGAAATTTCCAGCATGGCGCTGGTCCATCCTTGTCCGTTCAAACGTCCTTGGGTCCCAGGCTCTTCATCCTTTCAAGTTGCTTCTTTGAATTCCTGGTCTACTCCTCCATGTCTGAGTCTAGCATCCTAACGCTCATACACAATGGGCCCTTCTACTCTACTATCTGCTTGATGAGGCGCCTGCAAAGGAATACACGCAAATAGCTCACCGTCTACAAATGTTGCAATATTCTGAAAAGCTCTTTTATAAAACATTTCTACAGTTAAAATGTTAAGCAAGACATTTCCAACCAGGCCTGCACCAATTCTATGAACTAGGCCTCTGCTTGAATTATAGGCCCAATGCTTTACATTAGCACTTCTTCTTAGTTCACTAGGCCTTCAACCTTAAACAGCAAATGCATTTTCTACTTTAAGCTAATTATTGGAATATATAAAGTCTGTTACATTCTCAGGTAAAGCAACTCTAAAAGTTCAATTACGTTTGTTAAACACACGTTGTATAAGAAAAAGGGTTTGTTTCAACAGCGTCGCTATTCAAGCAATAAATGTGTACTTGTAACCCAACTAGTTCTCTATTCTCCATTGCGTAAAAGCATGATTAAAGTCCTTTATATATACGGGTGCTGTCTACTTGTACATATAGTGCACCCCTACAATTTTCACTATAAATCGCGCTCTCTCAGTTCCCCCCTTTTATGACCCGTGTCATCACCACCCTCACATCATCCTCAGGGTAAGAACTAAGCTAAACAGAGCTTGTGGCCATTTTCCCTCTCTTGAGCATCTCCAATGCTCTCAAGCTGCGGTATTGATTGTCTTGCAGCCTTTCCATTCGCATCTCTTGCGCTCTCATTGATCTCGCCAACCTATTCGACTTATACCACTTGTACATCCTCACTAAACCCCATAAGGCAATCACACATGCCACTGCTATGATGAGGGGTTTCAGTACAAATCCAAGGAAACCCTTCCCTAGGTTGACAAACCAGTTTCCAACCTTTCCAAATCCCTTGCCCACTGTCTCCCAGGCATTGTCATAATGGATTGCGGTAATGTTGCTTATATATGTCTCCAGATCCTTAGAGTTGTCTGGTATATAGGTGCAACATTCCTGAATCTTGAAACGTTTACAGACTCCGCCCTCCTTTGCTAGGATGACGTCTAGGGCAAGACGGTTCTGTAAAACCATTGTCCTTATCGACAACATCTCACCCTCAACCAACACTAATGACTTGGCTGTATTCATTGACAGTTCATCCACCACAGTTGCCAAACGTCTTATCTTGATGTCATTCAAATTGACTCCCAACATAGGTATCGCTGCTCCAAACACATCTCCAATGATTGCTCCAGCACTCGCTCCACGCTTTACCCTTCTCTGGGACCCTCCCTCCAAGAGAATAAAATCCTCAGTATGGTAAATCTTAGGAAAGATAATTGCTAGGTAACACGTTCCATACCACTTCTCTGGCAATCTCACATACGCATTCCTTCCACAGACAAAATATACAGTAGGGATCACCTGCACTACGCTCTTCAAGAATTCCATAGTATAATACTCCAATGTGAAGGTGTGTTCACATGTAGTATGACCTACATAGACGTTCTCGTAATATGTCTGTGGTCTGTGCAGGCACAGCTTCCCCTTCTATACCTCATCTAGAGCTATTGAACCATAACTCCCCCTTGACTTGTGCTTCTTCTCTTCTTCCATCCAATCTACCTTTCCTTGTCCTGAATCTCGCAACTGTTTTTGCTTCGTGTACCTATCCTCCACTTGTTCAATGAACTTCTTTTCTACATCTGACAATGAACAAGTCAAATTGTGTCGGTGTGCATACGGGGTGTCTAACTCTTGTGTGGGGATGAAAAAATATCCCAGTCTGTCTTCTGATTTATAATAGTCCCACTTATTCAAGTGCTTGTAATTAGGGACTTCTGGTAACACAGCATCATAATTGGAAAAATAATATTCAAAATGATTTCGCCCATGTAATATGCTAATCAACAAACTACATGAAATTCCATAGGTCAATGGAAGGTGATGGTATCTAATACCCTCATCCACTGAAGCTGGCAATTGCATACACACGTAACAGTCCTTCGCATCCATCGCATCAATGTATTCATACAGCAGCTTTGCACATGCGTTCTGCCCAAAATTTCCTTTAGACAGATCTGTATGTAACCTACGACTTTCTGCAGCCAGCAAGGCCTTTTCTCTCCTTTCTCTTTCTTCCTTCTGACTAGGGGTGTTAGGTGTCCGTGTCCCCTCAGCCTTCTCTACTTGTTCGTGTGGTGCAAAATAGGAAACTGAAACTACTATAACTATAAGGAGGATCACTCCTGCTAAAAGGGTGCCTACTATGCACTTGGCTCTACGATTCGGGTTTCCAGGCGCCATGGTCTCAGCACAAAGTGGTTCGTTCTCGGAAAGCACCCAAAGTCTCTTCTTGGTTATTTGAGTCTCTTGAACCACATCCGGCAGCAGAAATCCCCGTTTCAGTTCCTCTTTTGCTTCAACAATAGACAGCCCTAACCCTTCTCCGTCCTCTGTGGAAAGCCCCTAAATTTCTTCTTCTTCCACTCGGCTCTAGGTTAGTTCAACAGCTATTTACAACAGTCTTTTCAAAGTCTTTACAAGTCCCTAATAATCGATGATGATACTTGATCCGATTGCCTGCAACACATAATCTAAAAGTTCCATGCGGAGCACAACTTCATCATAGGCTGGCATGTCCGGAACAAAGGTAGGAAATATCAGTCTCTCCAGGAGTAAATCACGTATCTTGCTTAGGAAATGGGAATTTGGAATTGTGAGTATCAGTACGCCTTCGATTTCAAGTCCAGGTACCAACAGCATCACTTCCAGCTTAACATTGGGAATTGTGCTGGTCACCACCACTGACCTCACCCTCCCGGACCTCAGTACCCCTGGCATTTGTGAAAGGGTAGGTCCACTCTGGAGTGGCGTATCTTTGGCAAGGTACTCGCACCCTCCTTGACCTTCTCGGACCCCTCTGCTCAGCTCCTTGTTCTCCCCCTTCCAGATCAGATTCTTCGGACACAGGGGCAATGAGCCTCTGCACCTCTTGCTCGTCGGCCTCTCGTTTGCACACCCTGTTCGTCCCCACTGTCAGCCTTTTCTGCACTCAGATCGCCTTCTCCGCCACTTCCTTCTCCTGGGGCGGATTCAGTGTCACTGTTCTCATGGTCATATACAGCCTGATCAGGGGAGTCCCCAACTTCCACTGGCACCCCCACAGCTTGACTTGTCCCCTCTCTCGGATCCTCTTCTTCGTTATTGTTCTCATCTACAAGAGGAGCTGTTCCGTCTGCGGGTGCTGGAACTCGTCGGGTGTGAGAAGCATGGACCCAATTTGGCAATCCGCCACACTTCACAGCAGTAGTGGTGATTAGAATCACTTGGAAAGGTCCTCTCCAACGTACATCCAGGCAGCTCCTCCTCACGTGTTTCCTAACCAGGACCCAGTCACCCGGGCACAGGTCGTGACATAGGTCGCTAGCAGCCGGAACTTCAGCAGCCTGCACCTGAAGGGACACAGAACGGATGACATCAGATAGTCCCCTGCAGTAATCAAGAATCAGGTCATCTATGATATTCAGCAAAGCAGTTGTAGGAATAGATGGCAGTCTCATAGCCCTCCCCATCAGTATTTCATGTGGCGAGAGCCCTGTCCTCCTATCTGGGGTACTACGCATACTCATTAGTACCAACGGCAGTGCATCGGGCCATTTCAGGGACGTGGATGAGCACACCTTTGCCATTCGGGCTTTTAGAGTTCCGATTATCTGCTCTACTATGCCAGAAGCCTCTGGATGGTAGCTATAATGCAGTCTTTGATCAATGTTCAGGGCAGAGCAGAGCATCTTCACAACTTCGCTATTAAAGTGTTTTACTCTGTCCGATTCCAAAGAGGTCGGAACCCCGAATCGTGGCACCAATTCCCTCAACAATAGTTTGGCTACCATGAGTGTATCGCACCTACGAGTGGGATATGCCTCAACCCATCTAGAGAACACACACACAATCACCAAGACATACCTGAGGCTATTACACCTCGGCATTTCAATGAAATCTATTTGCATCCTGTAAAAAGGTCCGCCGGACCTTCCAATGTGACTCAGTGTAACTGGTGTTCTTTTCCCAACGTTTATCTGTTGACACGTTACACATCTCTGACATACTGCTTCCGCAGCCTGTCTAAACTTGGGATTGTACCATGTTTGCCTGAACACACGCAACATTGCATCCCTTCCCAGATGCACAGGACCATGTATCTGTTGTGCCATCGCACTCACCAGCTCATTCGGCAGCACAGCTCTTCCATCAGCCGTAACCCACATGTCCAAATCTCCCTTGACACAACCAGCCGATTCCCACACCTTTTTCTCATAATCTGACGTCTGTCCTTGCATGTCTCTCAACTCTTCCCATGTATCTGCCACCTCAAGCATCATGCTTAGCTCAGTTCTTTCCCTTGGTCCCTCAATGTTTTGTTCCGTAAAGGAGTATCCCTGCTCCGCACAATAGCGTGCAACTTCATCAGCATAATGATTCCCCATTGACACAAAATCGGTGCCTCTGGTATGAGCTGTACATTTTACCACCGCTATTGCTGCAGGAACTTGCAAAGCCTCCAGCAATAACCTGACGAACTCGCCATTCCTGATTGGGGAGCCCGATGATGTCATGTAACCCCTCTGAGACCACAACTGGCCGAAGTCATGAACCACCCCAAATCCATATTGGCTGTCAGTGAAGATGGTGATCCGAATCCCGTTGGCTGCCAAACAGGCACGCGTCAACGCAATTATCTCAGCCACCTGCGCGGAGTGTATTCCTTCCAGGCAGGCTGCTTCAATTATTCCAGAAATAGTACAGACAGCAAATGCTGCTCTCAACTGACCAGTATTGTCTCTTATGCATGAGCCATCCACAAAGAAAATTTCATCGGGGTCTGTCAATGGCACATCAACAATATCCGGCCTAGGTTTGGTGCATAGTTCAGTTACATCAAGACAATCATGGTCTTCCCAATCATCTTCTATATCATTTGGTAATGGCAACAAGGTAGCAGGATTCAAGACAGAGCACCTCCTGAGAGTCACATTCTCCGCAGCAAGTATAACCTGCTCATAGCGTGTGAGTCTATTGTTGGTCAAGTGCTGCGTCTTGGTCCTGGTCATCAACAATTCCACAGAATGAGGTACATGCACTGTTAGTGGATATCCCATCACTATGCTTTCACATCTTTCAATGCTGACACCTGTTGCAGCAACGGATTTGAGACATCCGGGCAACGCTGCGGCTACTGGGTCTAAGGTAGCCGAAAAGTAAGCAACTGGTCTACGGACTCCTCCATGATCCTGCACTAAAACTGCCGAAGCACATCCCTCTCTCTCACAGCAGAACAATGCAAATGATTTGTTGTAATCGGGCATTCCCAGAGCCGGAGCACGACACAAGTCCTCTCTCAACTCAAGAAAAGCCATCATACAGTCTGTGTCCCATGGTACCAGATCACTCACGTCCTTGTGCGTCAGTTTCTGCAGTGCTTTCGCTTTCAGGGAAAAGTTAGCGATCCATTGTCGGCAGTAGCCAACCATGCCCAGGAACATCCTAACCTCTCTTTGGGTCGAGGGCACGGTCATTCTCATGATTGTTTCAATCCTGTCAGGCGACACTTTCCTCTTCCCCTGCTCTATTCTGTGACCCAGATACTGCACTTCTTGCAGGCAGTACTGTAACTTTCTGGGGGACACCTTGTGTCCATTCTCTCCCAAATGGCTTAGTAAGGCAATGGTGTCAATCCTACAAGCATCTTCGGTGTCTGAAGCAACAAGGAGGTCGTCTATGTACTGTACGAGAACTGAGTTCTGCGGCAGTACCAGACTCTCGAGATTCCTTTTCAGCAACTGATTAAAGATCGATGGCCTCTCTGTATACCCTTGGGGGATCCGGCACCATGGTAAAACGCGACTCTCTATTTTGAACGCAAAAAGATACTGGCTTTCCTCTTGCAGTGGGATGGAAAAGAAAGCTTGACACAAATCAATCACAGAAAACCATTCGGCTTGGAACGGTATCTGAAACAGTATTACTGATGGATTCGGTACCACTGGACAACATGGAACAACTATGTTGTTAATCTTTCGCAGATCCTGCACTATCCTGAACTTGCCACTTTGCTTCTGTAGCCCCATTATCGGAGAGTTACAGGGACTGCCCATAACCTCCTTCAGAATTCCCTGTCTGATCATGGACTCAATCACGGGTTTTATACCTGCAATTGTTTCTGGGGTCAACTTGTAATGGGGTGTCCTCGGGAATTCAGCATTTGGTCTCACTTGAATTCTGACAGGCTCTACCCCCTTGATCAGTCCGATCTCTTCCCCCGTAATGTCCCACACCTCCGGTGAGACTGAATCTCTCAAATCCCATGGGAGCTCATCCACAGTTATAGCAGGGTACAATTCAATGCACTCATGCATGTTTGCAACCTTAAAATCAGCACCGTCATCATTAGTCTGCAATTCTACTCCCTTGGGGGTACAGTAGATGGTGCAATTGAGTTTACACAAGAGATCTCTTCCCAGCAAGCATACGGGACTGGAATCGCACACGACAAACTGGTGTCTATCTCTGAAACTTCCGATCTTTACCGGAACTGGCTCAGTCAGGGGGTTCGTCATTCTTCTGTTCGCTACTCCTACCACTTGAATAGTCTGTCCTGAAAGGGGCAAATTGGGGACTACTGCGGACCGCACAGTAGACCTGGAAGCACCAGTATCACATAAGAAGGTGGTGGGGTGTCCGTCTACATCAGCCTCTACAAAGGGTCCCCTCTGATCTATCTCCAGTACTGCTCCAAGGGTACAGTCCTCCTCCCCATTCAAGCACCGCCCTGACACTGGATCAAAGTAATAGTGCTCGTCCCCCTCAACTATGAAGGGCATCTGCTGGTAAACCTTGTTCCCCGTTGAAATCTTCGGTGGCTGGGGAACCGGAGCCCTAGGGGCGGACGTCCCCCCTTTTGTCGTCTGGGGCCTGGTCACTGTCACCTTCCGTACCGGAGGGGCCTCAACTTCCTCCTCTTCCTCCTCCTGTACCTGGTTGTCAGGATTATGGGGGCACTCGCGTCTCCAATGCCCGACCTCATGACACTGATGGCACTTGGTCGTCTTTTTCAGGGTCGCTATATCTATCCTAGGTCTCAGACCTTCTTCGTTGTCCCTTTTCTGTCCCCCTGACTTCCTCCCCACGGTGGCATTGCCTGACTGACCCTGTCCTCCCGCTTGCATCTGGACTAACATCAGTTTATCCTTAATCTCATCACTGCAGTACCTCGCATACCTCAGAATCTCATCTAGGGGCTTGTTTTGCCAACAGATGAAATGTTGCTGTATCATGAGGCAGATATCAGGCCTCAATCCCAGCACAAACTTGCATACGAACTGTCCCTTATCCTTCGGATCCATCACATCTAATCCGCTGTACTGCTTGAAAATCAGCAATAGCCTCTCATAGTACTCATGCACCATCTCCTTTGGTTCCTGCCTGGTACGATCTATCTTTACCCAATCGATGTCTTGTGGTGGTACTTTAGTTTTTAGCCACGTGATCGCCTGTTCGTACTTCGCCATCACCCTAGGTGACGGTCCATTCGTGGCAGAATCACGTTCCGGCTCTGCCGTGGGCCATTCAACACTAACCTTGCATGCTATCCACAAATCACTTGGAACCACAATATCAAACAGAGTGTTCAAATCAATCCACAGTACCTTTGAGATTTTAACGAACCTCTCTACCTGCTTATACCATTCCACTGGGCTCTCTCGCAACTTTGGGAAAGTGTTTGTAAAGGCAGCCAAATCTCCCCTGCTCCAGGGTACATGTACATATCCCCCATGAGCCACCTCCCTCAAGGGGTACGCTTCTGCATGCATCAACCCTCCTCCCGGGGATGTCTCGATAACACTCCGCCTAACAGTCTTTTTCTTTGACCACCTTTCCTCCCATTTCTCCAACTGGGACCATGTTCGGATTCCCATAATCAGCTCCCTAATGTGGGTTATTAATCCGATCACCCTCTTTTCTTCTAGGTCTTGATATGAGTACTGTAACCTGTGCCCCCCCTGTAGGGTTTTAGTTTTTGTCAAATCTACCATGTACTTGTTTGCCAATTCAGAGAGTTTCTCATGAGCTGTCCTAGCCTTCCGAGTGACATCCTTTGCCACAAACAACAGCTCATCTGGTCCGTACAGTTCAATCCTTTCTAGTGGCAGTGTACCTTCCACTATCTCCTCTACTTCTGATTTTAATCTCAGCACATCTAACCTTCTTGCCTTTATTGCCGCTCTCAAGGTGCCTTGGTTAGAAGTTTCCTTAGAGTCCCTCCCGCCGCCGTCCTGACTCTCCCTCCTGCTTTCTTCAGGTGTGTTAGGGGGAACCCTTCTACCTTCGCAACCCTCGCAGTCCCACTCCTGTCGCCTGTCTCCGAAGGAGTGGTGGGACGCCCCCCTGCTTCCCCCACCTTCATGTTCCCATTCCTGTCTGCTTTCGCTAGCTGCACAGTGAGAACCCATCCTATTCTCTTCATTCCCAGACGCAAACACATTTTTCGATCTGTCATTCTGAGTGTCTATTATCGTCTCCCAAGTTCTCAAATCTGGCCTTAATTCTCTCATCGACCTCGGCCTCGGTCCTCTCAGATCCATTGATCCCCTCCAAGCCCCTCTCTCTTCCGAGGAGTCTGCCGATGCCACCAAAGGGGTGCTCCGTTCTACCGGTCTGGGTAATGTCTTCCACCCATCCGCCACATTCGTTCTGTCCTCACTGGCACTCCTCTTGCTCCCCTTCCATGGTGGACTCTCAGCTTGTGTCTGTTCTGGGTTATACACTGATACTATGGGACCTATGGTAACAGGTACTGTAAGGGCATCTGGCAGTTTCTGAGAATGGACACCCTCTTCTACCCGAACCTTCTGTACTGTAAACCTTCCCACTACTCTCGTCACTGGGGAGGGTGGGGTGCCTTTTCTCCTTTTTCTGGGGTAAACTTGTCCCCTGGGGTGTCCCATCCATTCCCCATTGGAACCCCGCCTTCCCCTACTGGGGCTTCCCAGTGCTTTGCCGATGTTTGTGTGCCCCCTGACTCTGGATTGTATGGGGGTGGCCTTTCTGACAACAGCCTCTCTATCAGGCTGTCGTCTGTCTCGCTGTCCTCATCTTCTATGCTCTTTTTCTGCCCATCGCCTGCACTTTCCAGCAACGGATACAACCTATCTCCTTCAATGGTCTGTACCCTCCATCTCTTGGCCATGGCATCCCATCTCGCATCTTGGACCGCCCTTACCGATCGTTTCACTCTTTCTTGTCTCCTATCTCTGTTCCTGTCATGGGCTGCCCTGATCCATGCATTTAGCGCTTCAAACTGTGTTGGTCTGGGCAAAGGTCGCAATGCAGCCATAATCGCCTTCAACTGGTATAACACTTCTGATCTAAACGTTCCGTATTTAGGAAATGTCAATTCCTCCTTTCCGTCCGTCACTTTACACCAGTTATCAAGCCACAATATGGTATGCAACCCAACATTCGTTGCCATATAATAGGCTGGGGTATCCTCGGGTGGAGCCTCCTCCCCACCCCGAGGTTCTATCATCTTTTCGCCTTTGAAGCAATTCCGCAACACTTTAAAACATTTCATGATGAAAACCACAACGTTTCCTTGTTTACAACACTTGTTTACTTCCTGATGACAATCCACCAATCTCAGCGCGGCTTCACGCTAACCGCCCTATCCCAGCGCGGCTTCACACCGACCGCCCTATCCCAGCGCGGCTCCTTCTGACGTCACTCGCCTCCGTTTCGCAGCAGTTCCCCTCCTCTCTCCGATCTTCTCGCGGTCTCGCATGCGTCCCAATCATACACTGAAAATGATTACTTCCGACCAAGCAACCACTTCCCTGACTGTAGGGCCACAGTCTAACTGTAATTGTCACCAATCCTGGCAAATGTCTGTCCGCGAACGACCGGACAATCGCCACACTGATAGGTTACCAGCTCACGGTAACTTCCGACCAGCGTCCATTACCCACGCACTCACACATTCGTTCCCCCTATCTCGGTCCTTCGGGCAATCAATGGTACCTCATGACCCCCTTTCACAATGGTCGACAATTACTTTGGGTGTTCGATACACCCGAACCACTTAAACTCCCCTTGAGCTTAAGATTTTCACCGGTTGCGCGCGCTCACAACCTGATCTCCTTTCACACTACAGGCATTCAACTCCGCAAGACATTACAACACAACGACACAACATAACACCGCAATCTAACAACGCATGACCCTTTTCATACTCACTCTCCTCCGACCTGCTGCTTTCTGCCGCACTGTTACTCTCCGTCAGTTTCCATGGAACGCCATCCTCCATCCGCGATTCTCTGGACGCTCTCCATTTTATTCTCTATGGGCCTCGGGGAAATCTCAACCTACTTCTAGATTACCCTTACTCCAGAAGATAAACGATCCTACTCTGCTACCAACTGGAAAGGCTGGATTTTACCTCCAGAGTCTGCTTACCATTCTCCAGAATCCCGTCACAGGTCGACTGGACTTTTTTACCTGTCATAGAGTGTATTAGGCAACCTAGTCACAACTAAACAATTCAATTATCAAAATACCCAATTGCTTTCCCCAAAGAACCACTGACTAAAGACTGAATTTAAAAGGTTTATTACATAACCAAAAATAACTGGAGATACAGGCACCTCAGCAAGAGGTTCAGAAGATAAACCGGTACTAATACAAACATAATCCTACGGAAAAGTCTCAAACGGCTAATGAATAGGACTAGAATCAATTCCAGGATCATCAGACTAAACAGGATTGCTATTACTTGAGTTCTGGTACTCATCAGGATAATAGACATAAATTCAGATCAGTCTGACCCTACACTATGCTAGGTGACATCCCTACTCAACAATAGCCCAACCTAACCAAAAGGTGTCAGCCGTGGTGACTTCCAAGAGAAGTTCGCCCACATTCTCTAGAAGACTATAGTTCTCGACTTGCAACTACGCTCTTTGCCCAAACGACCGCTCTCCCTAGCTCCTCAGCTCGTCTGCTCTGCCTCCACCCTCGGGGTACTGTCCCTAATACCAAAAACCCCACAATGTGAATGGCACGCCTTCAGGTACGCCCCTCCAAGAGGTGTTGGGTTCTGGAAATTCCCAGCATGGCGCTGGTCCATCGTTGTCCGTTCAAACGTCCTTGGGTCCCAGGCTCTTCATCCTTTCAAGTTGCTTCTTTGAATTCCTGGTCTACTCCTCCATGTCTGAGTCTAGCATCCTAACGCTCATACACAATGGGCCCTCCTACTCTACTATCTGCTTGATGAGGCGCCTGCAAAGGAATACACGCAAATAGCTCACCATCTACAAATGTTGCAATATTCTGAAAAGCTCTTTTATAAAACATTTCTACAGTTAAAATGTTAAGCAAGACATTTCCAACCAGGCCTGCACCAATTCTATGAACTAGGCCTCTGCTTGAATTATAGGCCCAACGCTTTACATTAGCACTTCTTCTTAGTTCACTTGGCCTTCAACCTTAAACAGCAAATGCATTTTCTACTTTAAGCTAATTATTGGAATATATAAAGTCTGTTACATTCTCAGGTAAAACAACTCTAAAAGTTCAATTACGTTTGTTAAACACACGTTGTATAAGAAAAAGGGTTTGTTTCAACAGCGTCGCTATTCAAGCAATAAATGTGTACTTGTAACCCAACTAGTTCTCTATTCTCCATTGCGTAAAAGCATGATTAAAGTCCTTTATATATACGGGTGCTGTCTACTTGTACATATAGTGCACCCCTAAAATTTTCACTATAAATGGCGCTCTCTCAGTTGCTTTATTGTATGAAACACGTTCTTGTCAATACTTTGAAGTACGGAAAGACATCCTCGGAATCCCCGCTTCAAGCCCGTCCCCACACACATTTACAGTAGAAGTTACCACCCCGATCTCAGTAGGTGATGATTGTCG
The DNA here is from genome assembly GCF_964261635.1 of Lissotriton helveticus. NCBI lineage: Eukaryota > Metazoa > Chordata > Amphibia > Caudata > Salamandridae > Lissotriton > Lissotriton helveticus. Next base: position 644,097,631 of record NC_136068.1, read on the forward strand.
CACAGCTGGATATTCCGCCGATTCCCGGAATGTGTGCGGCTGATCGGATCTCATGGGGTGGGGGCTTTGATCAGTCATAGATCCTTTGAAGAGGGACAGCTTCCTACTGTATGGAACAATAAACTGCATCCGCAGGGCCAGGTGATGGCCTGGGATCGGGCCGGACAATCGGGCACAGAGGAAGGGGGTTCATCAAAGGATGTGTGATCATGAAAGGGACGGAGGGAGGTGTTAACCGGGTACGGGATGTGGCTCCGAGGCAGGGCCGCGCTGAAGGGGTGGTTTATGGCCCAAGCATGGGAGAGCGAGGGCTGTCAGTGCGCGGGGGATGCTTTGTGAGGTCAGAGAGAGAGAGAGAGAGACGCGCTGGCTATCGGCAGTGGGCAGAGAGGCCATGGCATTCAAAATGGCTGCTACTTACGTGCACATATGAGCCTGAGAATGGACAAGATGGCGCCGATAATGTTTACGTCGTAATCTAGATTTTAACAGTCCTCCCTTTTCAACATATCTAGCCAGCTTGTCAATCTATGTCTATCCCCATCATATTACGGATGTCTACTTCATACAAAGCTTTCATGCGTTCAGCTTCGAAGTCCAGAGTCTTAGGGCAGATACAGTTAGCAAAAAGTGAGCACAGGGGTGGCAAGCTTTGAACACCCAGGCAGAATCCACATATTACGACAATCGGTATCAATATGATCATAAACAACCTCCACCCCCAGTCTTTTACAGCACTCCAGAACCAGCTCCCAAGCGACCATTCTTCTTGTTCCTGATGAACTTCTGAGGAAAGTCTGTGTAGGTGTTCAATGGCTTTGTAGACTGAGGGCGAATTGTCTGGTATGTAGGTGCAGCAGCTGGACCCAATGATACGGCATGCTCCTCCATGATCCGCTAGAACGACGTCTAGAACCAGACGGTTCTGAAGGGCCGCCCGGCGGACTGCCTGAAGCTCGGCTGTATTGTTTGTGAGGATGCCAGCTGTAATGTTCATCGTCGTTTCAACTGCCTGGGTCAAATGTCGGATGGCACGGCTGTTCGCCATCGGACCCCAGAGTGGAAAAAGTCCCTTCATTGCGTCCAGGAACTGTGCTCCGGTGGAGTCGGCTTGCTCAATGTCTCTCGCTCGCTTTTGTCGGTGATGGTTTGCTGGGGCCACATAGGTTGGAGGAAAGATGAAGGCAATGTAGCAGGTACCTCCCCAGCCCTTTGGGAGCCAAGTGTAGGCTTTTGTACCACAGACAAAGTACATGTTCGGGGAGGTGACAAAAGAGGGTGGATCAGTTGAGTCCAAAATTCTGGTGATGCGGCAAGCGCTGTGGCCCACCAACTGTGTCCCAAGGCCTTCGATGCATACAAGGCCCGAGATGTTGACGACAGATAAGGCCACAGTCAGGGTGGCAGCTGCTCGTTTTCGGAGGTAAGAGAAGGTGGGTCTGGCTGGGTTGTTGAACACCTTCATTTCAACCTGTTCTTTGGCAGGGATGTCCATGTGTGTAGAGGCATTGGATGTCAGAGGGCAAAAGGGAGCAGCAGTTCTTCCTGTTTTGTTCAGCCAGACCTCATGATAAAAGTGCGACATAGTTTTGCTGGAAGTGGCATTATCCCTGTAACTCTCTTGCAAGAGGATCAGCCAAGTAAGGCAGGAACCATGAACAGAGAAAGGTGAAGGGATGAAGGGAATGGAATGTCCGGTGGCATGTGGTATCAACCCACAGATCCAGCAATTTGTGGCATTGGCAGCAAGGTTGTGTTGGTGCAGCAACTGTACGAAGGAGTTGTTCCAGAACTCCTTACGTCTTTCTCGGAGTTGAGGTGAAATAGAGACCAGGTAGTGTTCTTTCATGGTGGTAGGCTGCGCAGTAGTTAGAAATGTCTTATGAGCTGGTGCGCTCTCTTCCACGATCCAGAGGGTGGTCATGAGGAGGAGGCAAAAGAGAAGGGCGATAAAGAGGGCAATAGTCTTTGAGCTGTGTAATCTGTCAGTCTTTGGGTTTCTGTAGTGGGTCTTCGGATGTCCGGTTGCTTCCATCACCTTCGTGTCGGGTGCTTCCATCATCTTCGTATCGGGCGCTTCCATCATTTTCAAGGGGCTCGGTAGCGGGCAGAACCACAAACTTCGTTTGGCTTCTCTCCTGGCAGCCTTAGTAGTGTTAGGCCGCCGCTCTGAGAATTGTAACTTAGCCAGTGGTCTGCTTAGCCGAAGCTCCCTCCTTTCGTCGCAGGTTATACCCTTCTCTGGATGGCACAGTGGGATCGGGAAATTCCGCCAGTTCAAGTGTCTCTTATCAGGGTAACAGCTCAGGGATGGTCGGTCCTTGTTCAGGAGCTCTTCTTGGGTGGCCACGTCTTCGGTTGTCATCAGGGTAGAGGAGATTTTCTTACAATGGTGTGCGTGCAGCCAGTGTTTCTTCCCTTCCACTCGAAGAGCTGTTCGGGTGGTGATCAAGACTTGCCAGGGGCCCGTCCACCGAGCTTCCAGACTCTTTGCACGCTGGAAGTTTCGGATTAACACAAAATCTCCAGGTTGGAGGTCGTGTCCGGGACCCCTGGAAGCATCGGGGATGGCCTGCAGCACCTGTTGATGGATAACAGACAGTGTTTTAGTCAGATTGTACAAATAGTCAGACATTAGGACGTCCGGGACGTCGTGAATGGTTGTCGGTTTTGGTGCAGACCAAATGCTCATGGGCCGGCCGAAAACGACCTCATAAGGGGTCAAATGGTGTTTGGTGGGGGTGGAATGCATTGATAGCAATGCCAGTGGGAGAGCGTCCGGCCATTTCAGTCCTGTGGTAGCCACTATTTTAGCTAGTTTGAGCTTCAGCGTGGTATTATGTCGCTCAATCAGTCCAGCAGATTGGGGGTGGAAGACTGCGTGAAATTTTTGTTTGACACCCAACCCCTTCAAGATGAGTTGGATGACTTCGGCTATGAAGTGGGGGCCATTGTCGCTCCATAAAATTTGACAAAGGCCGTAGCGAGGGAAGAATTCTTTAAGTAATACCTTTGCAGTAGCAATGGCAGTGTTGTCGCGAGTTGGATAGGCTTCCACCCACTTGCTAAATGCGCACACGACAACAAGTACATACTTCAGAACTTGGCATCTTTCTAGTTGGATGTAGTCCATCTGTAGGACTTCAAATGGATGATTGGGGACCCCAAACCCTCCCCGGGGTACGACAGTTCCTTTCCCAGGGTTGTGTTGTAGGCATATCAGACATTGTTGGACCAGACGTTTAGCTGAGTCTGTGATCTTGTCATTGTGCCAAACTTTGGAGACAAGTTCGGCCATAGGGGCAGATCCTATGTGTGCAGGGGAGTGTGCCATGGTCAGTATGGGGATCAGGTACGAGTTGGGTAACAACCATTTGTTCGTGTCCTTTGTCCGCCAGCAGCCTTCATCGTCTTTCAGTCCCACCCGTGCCCATTCAGTCAGTTCGTGTGGTGAGCTGGCCATCTGGATGTCCCTAATAGTTTCCCTAGCGTCCTTTCATTTTTCTGTTTGTGACCTGGTCACGTACATGCGTGTCGTTGTCCTATTCTCGGTTGTGGTCCGGGCAGTGATGTCGGCCAGTGCATTCCCCTGCCCAATGATGTCTGTCACCTTTTTGTGTGCCTGGCATTTGATTACAGCAAGTTGTTTGGGAAGGTGGACCGCTTCAGTCAGAGCAGAGACTAGATCTCCGTGTACGATGGGTGTGCCGTGTGAGGTCAGGAATCCCCTCTCCTTCCACAAGAGCCCGAAATGATGAACCAGCCCGAAGGCATACTGGCTGTCTGTGTAAATATTTGCTATCGTCCCTGCTGCTAGGATACACGCTCGTGTGAGGGCAATCAGTTCCGCTGCTTGTGCAGATCGCTTTGTGATGCGGGCGGTCTCAACTACAGTTCGGGCTGTGGTAACTGCATAAGCAGCTGAGGTGGTGCCATTGGGGAGTTTGATACAAGAGCCATCCACCCATAGCTCTCCATCAGGATCTGGAAAAGCAGTGTCTCGGAGGTCAACCCTACTCCTAGTCTGTTCGTCCGTGAGGGTCACACAGTCATGTATAGGGGACACATTGGGGTCGTTCTCAGGTAGGGGCAACAGAGTGGCTGGATTCAGCGTGGTGCATCTTTTCAGTGTGATGTGGGGTGCAAGCAGAGTCAGGTCGTACCCAGTCAGTCGTGCACTAGTCAGATGCTGCGTCTTAGTCTGGTTTAGGAGGGTGTCGACCGCATGGGGCACTAACACCGTGAGGGAGTTCGAGAGCACGATCCCCTCACTTTGTCGGATAGAGATAGCAGCGGCATCTACCGCTCGAAGGCAGGCAGGCAAAGCTCTGGCTACGGGGTCAAGAGTGGCAGAGAAGTAGGCACATGGGCGTTGCTTGGGGCCAATGGACTGAGTCAGGACAGACAAAGTGCACCCTTCCCTTTCGTGAGTGTAGAGGGAGAAGGGCTTTGTGTAATTGGGGGTTCCTAGGACTGGTGCAGAACAAAGGGCGTCTCGTAGTTCTTTGAAGGAGGATTGGCATTCAGGGGTAATTGTCAATACTTTGAAGTACGGAAAGACATCCTCGGAATCCCCGCTTCAAGCCCGTTCCCACACACATTTACAGTAGAAGTCCCCACCCCGATCTCAGTAGGTGATGATTGTCGCGCAGCTGGATATTCCGCCGATTCCCGGAATGTGTGCGGCTGATCGGATCTCATGGGGTGGGGGCTTTGATCAGTCATAGATCCTTTCAAGAGGGACAGATTCCTACTGTATGGGGCAATAAACTGCATCCGCAGGGCCAGGTGATGGCCTGGGATCGGGCCGGACAATAGGGCACAGAGGAAGGGGGTTCATCAAAGGATGTGTGATCATGAAAGGGACGGAGGGAGGTGTTAGCCGGGTACGGGATGTGGTTCCGAGGCAGGGCCACGCTGAAGGGGTGGTTTATGGCCCAAGCATGTGAGAGCGGGGGCTGTCAGTGCGCGGGGGATGCTTTGCGAGGTCGGAGAGAGAGAGAGAGAGATGCGCTGGCTATCGGCAGTGGGCAGAGAGGCCATGGCATTCAAAATGGCTGCTACTTACGCGCACATATGAGCCTGAGAAGGGACAAGATGGCGCCGATAATGTTTACGTCGTAATCTAGATTTTAACACTCCTCGCACTACTATTACTGGCGGCATTTGCTCAGTTAAATAGACTGTAGGGCTGGTGTGGTGCCTTCAGGGTCTCGCTTGGACGCCGCTAAGGTGGCTGACAGGGCCTACTAACACTGTAGTTGACACACTTGAGGAGCAACCTTGCTGCTAGAGGAGGCGGCTGACCCGGGGCCTATTCCTAAGCAGGCTTGCACCTGGTCACCTGGAGTAACGTCTGCTGAAGTGACTCAGCAACAGCATAATTGCGGTGCTGCATAGTGATCTGCTCTCCCTCTTATCCCGGGCCTTGTTGGTGTTCAATGTACTTCAGGAGCGGACCTGGGGAGTGTTACACCACCGGTATTGCGTAAGAACTGTAGTGGGTCTGTGTTTGGTGTGATCTCCGCGACATTCTGTATTGGGGATGTGCGGCCCAGACGGAGTGTGGCTACCCTGCATACACTTGCGGATCGGTAGGTGGGTGTAGTCCCCGATCTACGCATTGACTGTACAGATGGGGGAAACCTGACAAGCACCTGCAATCTACGCTCTCCTTTGAATCTAAGCGTTTGAAGAAAATGCAAAATCAGGCAACTTCCGACACAGAGACGGATATGGAATCTGGAAGTAGCTCTAAGCTGGAAAAAGGTACTCCTGTCAATGCAGCAGAGTCTTCAAACTATAGATGGAAAGATAGATCATCTAAATCTGCGTATGGACGCTATGTCTGCTAAGTTAGACAAACATGGGGTCCGCCTGACGGAGGCAGAACAACGTATATCCACGGCTGAGGACAAGGTGGAACGAGTCATGAGGTCCTGCTCTGAGATGGACAAGATCCTGTAGGTTATAAGGGCCAAGAACGAGGACATCACGGGAGTGCCTGAATCCACCAATACGGGCAAGCTGGAGCTCTATGTGGAGGACATGCTGAAAACCATGCTGGGGGTGGAGCATTTCTCCAATGTTCTGGTGGTGGAAAGGGTGCATCGATCGTTTGCCCCCGCGTCCAGTGCCTGGGGCTCCACCGTGTCCGATTGTTGTGAGACTTTTAAATTATCGCAATAGGGATGTGGCTCTTTGGCCTGCCAGGGAACTGGGCACCACCAGCTATCGCGGGCAGGAAGTGGCATTGTTTCCAGACTTTACAGTAGCGGTACAGCAGGCCCTGTGAGAGTTTTAGCAAGTCAAGAAGAAGTTACAGGATATGGAAATACAGTATGCCATGTTATATCCTGCTCTGCTTAAAATAATGCATGGGAGCAAGCCTCGGATCTGCATGAATCCAAAAGACGCTATGGAGTACATCAAGCAGTTGGAGAAGCATGCTGTGATCCGGCAGGCTGGTGAAGATGCGGACAATGAGGATTAGCAGGCTCGTCCAGGTTGTATGATGTCCTGTACAATACAGATGTGGAACATTGCACGTCTGTTTATCACCATTAATGTGATTTTTTTTCACAGGTTATAGGATTCAGGTTTGGGACAAGGGTCATGCTCTGGCCTGTGAACTGAACTAAAATTAGAAAGGATATATGTGAGAAGGGGGGTAATGGCCAATGAACATTTTGGGATGGCCTTGTATCTCTACAGTTTGGCTGTTGGTTTTCTCCTAATGGGGTTGCTGGTTATACTGTTTTACATACATGCCAGGGGCTCGGCTCTACATTGGATATGTTGGGGGGAGGTGGACGCTCAGCTCTGAGTTGTTGCACAGCTCTATGTTACAATATGTCCGCATCTCTCTGGCTTTTGCCATTCAGGGGAGTGGCCGTTGAGAAGTACGTTCTGCTGTATATTTGCGGAGGGCGGTTTATATGTACTCTACTGTGTGTTAGATTCTGACAATGTCAAGGTTATTATTGTTGGTATGATGACCATGGGATGTGATAGGGAGGGAATGTTGGCTTGCCCCGACCCCCCTTGGTGCCACCATGGGGTCTGTGGGCAGCTGGTGTCCCTCTGGAGGGAATAACCCAAGTGTTCTTTTTGATATGTGGCTAGGTAGTGAGAGGGTTAGCTTCTCGCGATGGGTGGGGAGGGGGGCTTTGTTTCTGTACTTTTTTATATTGGGGTTCCTTGGCATGATTGGGAAGCTTAAGTGGGTGGGGGGATCTGGTGGGTATTTGATTCATGGTGGCTTGGTGCGGCGTTGAGTGCAGAGGGGGGTAGTTCTATAGCATGTAACACAGGGGCAGGTTGCACAACTTGTGTTCTATTTCTGGGCTTCCCAGATACTGGTGGAGGGTGGCAAAGTGACATGCATTACATGGAATGTCAGGGGATTAAATAATCCAAGGAAAACTAGGCAGGTTCTTGCTTTCCTGGATCGGCACAATGTGCAAGTCGCACTATTGCAGGAAACTCGTTTAAACAAATAAGCTGCAAATAGTGTTGCCACTAGATGGGCGTGTGTCAAATTTGTATCGTCATACTCCTCGTATGTGAGGAGTGTCATGATTTTGATTAAGAAAAGTCTTGTGTTTGAGCCGTCCCATGTTGAGACGGATACAGATGGTCAGTATATAATAGTGCAGGGGAAATTATGTGGAATGATGGTCACCGTTATTAATGTATATGGCCCTAATGTAGATCATCCTGCCTTTTACGATGTCCTATTGAATAAAGTCGACACAAAAAGTCCCTGTGTTTTGAAGCAGCCTTGGATTGCTGAGGGAAATAATCCCAAAGGGGTTTTCTTACAGAGAGTCTATTACGGGGCGAAAACAGCAGTGAGCCAATACCAGTAAGCACCAAACAATCAACTGTAATTGAATAATAAGCATAAACAAAGGGATAAAAAATCAATTTGTGATTTATTTGGACCTCCCAAATGGATTAAAATCTAAAAATAATTAAAAACAACTAAAACAGCCTTTTTGTAAAAGGGTTGAGATTTCAATTTAATATATTACAAGAAAATCAAGACAATTCAATATGCAAAACAAGTCGACGCGGCGTTTCAGTGGCTTTCAATCTTTACACCTTCATCAGGACAAACATATATTTCACAGAATCTATAAGTTAAACAACAGGAATTTAGTACCATTTCACATTTCACACTTATAACAATACAGTTGGCTTACTCTCTTCTTTTTAGACAGTATTGCATCCCCTTAAAGCTAACTTTTCGTATTATAAAGTATCCACATATTGCCTAAGACAGTTTCTCTTACCCCACTCTTCTCTTTTTTAAAAAAAAGTACACTTTGTTACTATTAGTCATCAAAATCTGATACCTGCAATGTGATTACAGATTCAAGTCTAATCAGTGTCTTCAATTTTTTCTCTCAGCGTGGACTGGCTTATGATGATTGAGTCACACTGGGAAGCTATAAAGAGTGTAAAAAAATATATTATAGCTCCAGGCGTAGTGTAGTTCCTATATTAGCAATAGGCTCTGCGCATTGGAATAATATAAACAGCAGTGTAGACGTAGGACTGAGGTCATCTAGGTCTCTACTGACTATATTAGACTTAAGGTTTGCCAGCTAGCTCAGAGGTCACTAGAAACTTTCTTGAATAAACGAGGAGGAGTTTAACCTCCCTGGATAGACAAGAAGGGATTAGCTTCTGACAACCATAAAACATGACAACTTTGCTCCCTCAGAATAAGAGTGTTTCTCTAGAGTCGTGTGAAAACAATAGACAGCTATTTCACTCAGTCGATTGTTCATACTTAGTTTCACCAGAGTGCAAAGAATTAGAGAGACGGGCGTTTTCAATAAAAGGTGTTATTTTATTGAGCAGTCTTCTTTCTCATGCAAGAGAAATGAATTGCCATAATTGCAATACTTAATGTAAAGTAAAGTGCGTACAGTAAAAGGAGTATTATGAAATAATACTGTAAAAGCATTGATATGGTTTCTTAGCCATAAGATACTTTAAAATGGATAAAATATATACATAATATATACATTGACTAACGTACTCAACTGGTGCTTCTAAATATGCCTACCCCGGTGTACCACACTTAAGCCTAATAAGTGGGAAGGAGTAAGTAAGTAGCAGTTTAAGTTAAGTTGGTTTTGCCAAGAATCTTAGTCAAGAATTCTCTTTAAGGGTTTAGTCAGCTCTGTACTTTGGTAATAGAAAGCAGGAGGTCTAGTATCTCTCTCTCAGGACTCGATTTCCCAGCAACCCGCGAGGGCGGCTGAGAACACCGGAGCTGGATTTCTTGGCAGGAGAAAAGACAGCGTCTCTCTCAGTGCGTCAAAAGGAGGGGCGGCGTCCGTGGGCTCTCGCATCAGCTGGGCTCTCGGGCAAGTAGATAGCCACTCTGCTCCAAACCCACCACCGTGTGTTTGCTTAAGGCAACGTTGGTATATTTATACCTGAAAGGTGCCGGGTTTGATGTAAGGTGGGACATAAGAAGTCAATAAAGATGTCACTAAGAACTGGCCGTTCTTACAGTGCTCACAGGAGTTCTAGGACAAATCAAAACAAAAGCCATGGGGATTTCCCAGGTTGCTGGAGGTTTGTTTTGTTTAGAGAACTCGATGTACTTTCTAGGAGTCCGGGGCAGTAGCCTTGCTTAATGTGGACTGCATGGGCTACGACTAATATGGATATGATTCCTATGCCTTTATGAGGATATTATCTATTATAACCACACAAGGGCATAGCATATGAATATCAAATTAGGATCCTAGATAGAAATACAATACCCACTCCATGATCTAATGTCCCTCATTACAAAAACTTAAGCAATAATAAACATATAATGGTGCATGTGTTTTCCAACCCACCCCAAAATACATAATTCGCATTTGAAATGGTATATGGTAAATACACGAAAATGAGTTTTGGTACTGTACGCTTATCAAGCAGTGGTTTCATTCAGTTAAAAATGCATATATATATCAGCTGAATGAATTGCGAAAATTACACATGAAATGGCTCTGAATACAGAAAAGAAGGTCGAGACCATTCCATCACATATTTATACAGATTCTGTACTGAGCTAGAGGCTGAGGTAATATATTGTCTCTAGAGTTCCACAAATAGAAGCTCTGTTCTCTAAGAATAGTTCTACTTTAAGCAGAGTACATGTGCCAGAAAAAGGTAAATATTTTGGAAGTGAAAAAAATATATTTTCGCTTTCAGGGGAAAAAATAGTTCCAAATGTTTTCAGTAGCTTTTGTTTATCAAAGCTGAAGGCCGAATTCAGAGTTCAGGGAACGTTGTGTGCTTGTTGCTTAAAAATGATTCTTTCTGTTCAGGGGAGAACATCATTTCAGACAGACTCGCAAAAAATTGGTCTACAGCTTCAGGTGAAAGTTCGACCAAGTTCGAAAATACTGCAACAGTGCAGTCGTGAGAATGATTGCTATCATCGATGTCAGGATCAGCAATGCTCACTGAAGGTTGTACCTAGGTGATGCTGCTCTCATCTCGTACTTCACTGCAACATACTCGTAGTGGTGAAGTCTCAACTAATGCCGTCATCAGAATGGGTGAAAATTGCAAAAAACACAGTTGATGGACAGAATGTAGAACAATGTCATACATTCACCCCAGTACAAGGATCTGGGCCTAAATCCATCGTTTTTTTGCACTCCACACCAACCCTGGGTTAGACACTGGCTATATGCAAATCAGCTCTGACCCTGTGCCTCATGGGAACAGTCCAGTCCGAACTACAAAGCCATGTCTTTCCCAGACCGGAATCAAGCATCCAAGGACTGGTTTCTGGCTATCAGCCTTCATCAGCCTGGATAGCTCGACTCCAGTGGTGTGGAGAGCCTGGGACTCACGTCTGAGCATCCCCAGCACACTCTGGGTGAAAATTGCAAAAAACACAGTTGATGGACAGAATGTAGAACAATGTCATACATTCACCCCAGTACAAGGATCTGGGCCTAAATCCATCGTTTTTTTGCACTCCACACCACCCTGGGTTAGACACTGGCTATATGCAAATCAGCTCTGACCCTGTGCCTCATGGGAACAGTCCAGTCCGAACTACAAAGCCATGTCTTTCCCAGACCGGAATCAAGCATCCAAGGACCGGTTTCTGGCTATCAGCCTTCATCAGCCTGGATAGCTTGACTCCAGTGGTGTGGAGAGCCTGGGACTCACGTCTGAGCATCCCCAGCACACTCGGGGTGAAAATTGCAAAAAACACAGTTGATGGACAGAATGTAGAACAATGTCATACATTCACCCCAGTACAAGGATCTGGGCCTAAATCCATCGTTTTTTTGCACTCCACACCACCCTGGGTTAGACACTGGCTATATGCAAATCAGCTCTGACCCTGTGCCTCATGGGAACAGTCCAGTCCGAACTACAAAGCCTTGTCTTTCCCAGACCGGAATCAAGCATCCAAGGACCGGTTTCTGGATATCAGCCTTCATCAGCCTGGATAGCTTGACTCCAGTGGTGTGGAGAGCCTGCGACTCACGTCTGAGCATCCCCAGCACACTCGGGGTGAAAATTGCAAAAAACACAGTTGATGGACAGAATGTAGAACAATGTCATACATTCACCCCAGTACAAGGATCTGGGCCTAAATCCATCGGTTTTTTGCACTCCACACCACCCTGGGTTAGACACTGGCTATATGCAAATCAGCTCTGACCCTGTGCCTCATGGGAACAGTCCAGTCCGAACTACAAAGCCATGTCTTTCCCAGACCGGAATCAAGCATACAAGGACCGGTTTCTGGCTATCAGCCTTCATCAGCCTGGATAGCTTGACTCCAGTGGTGTGGAGAGCCTGGGACTCACGTCTGAGCATCCCCAGCACACTCGGGGTGAAAATTGCAAAAAACACAGTTGATGGACAGAATGTAGAACAATGTCATACATTCACCCCAGTACAAGGATCTGGGCCTAAATCCATCGTTTTTTTGCACTCCACACCACCCTGGGTTAGACACTGGCTATATGCAAATCAGCTCTGACCCTGTGCCTCATGGGAACAGTCCAGTCCGAACTACAAAGCCATGTCTTTCCCAGACCGGAATCAAGCATCCAAGGACCGGTTTCTGGCTATCAGCCTTCATCAGCCTGGATAGCTTGACTCCAGTGGTGTGGAGAGCCTGGGACTCACGTCTGAGCATCCCTAGCACACTCGGGGTGAAAATTGCAAAAAACACAGTTGATGGACAGAATGTAGAACAATGTCATACATTCACCCCAGTACAAGGATCTGGGCCTAAATCCATCATTTTTTTGCACTCCACACCACCCTGGGTTAGACACTGGCTATATGCAAATCAGCTCTGACCCTGTGCCTCATGGGAACAGTCCAGTCCGAACTACAAAGCCATGTCTTTCCCAGATCGGAATCAAGCATCCAAGGACGGGTTTCTGGCTATCAGCCTTCATCAGACTGGATAGCTTGACTCCAGTGGTGTGGAGAGCCTGGGACTCACGTCTGAGCATCCCCAGCACACTCGGGGTGAAAATTGCAAAAAACACAGTTGATGGACAGAATGTAAAACAATGTCATACATTCACCCCAGTACAAGGATCTGGGCCTAAATCCATCGTTTTTTTGCACTCCACACCACCCTGGGTTAGACACTGGCTATATGCAAATCAGCTCTGACCCTGTGCCTCATGGGAACAGTCCAGTCCGAACTACAAAGCCATGTCTTTCCCAGACCGGAATCAAGCATCCAAGGACCGGTTTCTGGCTATCAGCCTTCATAAGCCTGGATAGCTTGACTCCAGTGGTGTGGAGAGCCTGGGACTCATGTCTGAGCATCCCCAGCACACTCGGGGTGAAAATTGCAAAAAACACAGTTGATGGACAGAATGTAGAACAATGTCATACATTCAACCCAGTACATGGATCTGGGCCTAAATCCATCGTTTTTTTGCACTCCACACCAACCCTGGGTTAGACACTGGCTATATGCAAATCAGCTCTGACCCTGTGCCTCATGGGAACAGTCCAGTCCGAACTACCAAGCCATGTCTTTTCCAGACCGGAATCAAGCATCCAAGGACCGGTTTCTGGCTGTCAGCCTTCATCAGCCTGGATAGCTTGACTCCAGTGGTGTGGAGAGCCTGGGACTCACGTCTGAGCATACCCAGCCCACTCGGGGTGAAAATTGCAAAAAACACAGTTGATGGACAGAATGTAGAACAATGTCATACATTCACCCCAGTACAAGGATCTGGGCCTAAATCCATTTTTTTTTGCACTCCACACCACCCTGGGTTAGACACTGGCTATATGCAAATCAGCTCTGACCCTGTGCCTCATGGGAACAGTCCAGTCCGAACTACAAAGCCATGTCTTTCCCACACCGGAATCAAGCATCCAAGGACCGGTTTCTGGCTATCAGCCTTCATCAGCCTGGATAGCTTGACTCCAGTGGTGTGGAGAGCCTGGGACTCACGTCTGAGCATCCCCAGCACACTCGGGGTGAAAATTGCAAAAAACACAGTTGATGGACAGAATGTAGAACAATGTCATACATTCACCCCAGTACAAGGATCTGGGCCTAAATCCATCGTTTTTTTGCACTCCACACCACCCTGGGTTAGACACTGGCTATATGCAAATCAGCTCTGACCCTGTGCCTCATGGGAATAGTCCAGTCCGAACTACAAAGCCATGTCTTTCCCAGACCGGAATCAAGCATCCAAGGACCGGTTTCTGGCTATCAGCCTTCATCAGCCTGGATAGCTTGACTCCAGTGGTGTGGAGAGCCTGGGACTCACGTCTGAGCATCCCTAGCACACTCGGGGTGAAAATTGCAAAAAACACAGTTGATGGACAGAATGTAGAACAATGTCATACATTCACCCCAGTACAAGGATCTGGGCCTAAATCCATCGTTTTTTTGCACTCCACACCACCCTGGGTTAGACACTGGCTATATGCAAATCAGCTCTGACCCTGTGCCTCATGGGAACAGTCCAGTCCGAACTACAAAGCCATGTCTTTCCCAGATCGGAATCAAGCATCCAAGGACGGGTTTCTGGCTATCAGCCTTCATCAGACTGGATAGCTTGACTCCAGTGGTGTGGAGAGCCTGGGACTCACGTCTGAGCATCCCCAGCACACTCGGGGTGAAAATTGCAAAAAACACAGTTGATGGACAGAATGTAGAACAATGTCATACATTCACCCCAGTACAAGGATCTGGGCCTAAATCCATCGTTTTTTTGCACTCCACACCACCCTGGGTTAGACACTGGCTATATGCAAATCAGCTCTGACCCTGTGCCTCATGGGAACAGTCCAGTCCGAACTACAAAGCCATGTCTTTCCCAGACCGGAATCAAGCATCCAAGGACCGGTTTCTGGCTATTAGCCTTCATCAGCATGGATAGCTTGACTCCAGTGGTGTGGAGAGCCTGGGACTCACGTCTGAGCATCCCCAGCACACTCGCGGTGAAAATTGCAAAAAACACAGTTGATGGACAGAATGTAGAACAATGTCATACATTCACCCCAGTACAAGGATCTGGGCCTAAATCCATCGGTTTTTTGCACTCCAAACCACCCTCGGTTAGACACTGGCTATATGCAAATCAGCTCTGACCCTGTGCCTCATGGGAACAGTCCAGTCCGAACTACAAAGCCATGTCTTTCCCAGACCGGAATCAAGCATCCAAGGACCGGTTTCTGGCTATCAGCCTTCATCAGCCTGGATAGCTTGACTCCAGTGGTGTGGAGAGCCTGGGACTCACGTCTGAGCATCCCCAGCACACTCAGGGTGAAAATTGCAAAAAACACAGTTGATGGACAGAATGTAGAACAATGTCATACATTCACCCCAGTACAAGGATCTGGGCCTAAATCCATCATTTTTTTGCACTCCACACCACCCTGGGTTAGACACTGGCTATATGCAAATCAGCTCTGACCCTGTGCCTCATGGGAACAGTCCAGTCCGAACTACAAAGCCATGTCTTTCCCAGACCGGAATCAAGCATCCAAGGGCCGGTTTCTGGCTATCAGCCTTCATCAGCCTGGATAGCTTGACTCCAGTGGTGTGGAGAGCCTGGGACTCAGATCTTAGGCCCAGATCCTTGTACTGGGGTGAATGTATGACATTGATCTACATTCTGTCCATCAACTGTGTTTTTTGCAATTTTCAGCCCGAGTGGGCTGGGTATGCTCAGACGTGAGTCCCAGGCTCTCCACACCACTGGAGTCAAGCTATCCAGGCTGATGAAGGCTGATAGCCAGAAACCGGTCCTTGGATGCTTGATTCCGGTCTGGAAAAGTCATGGCTTGGTAGTTCGGACTGGACTGTTCCCATGAGGCACAGGGTTAGAGCTGATTTGCATATAGCCAGTGTCTAACCTAGGGTGGTGTGGAGTGCAAAAAAACAATGGATTTAGGCCCAGATCCTTGTACTGGGGTGAATGTATGACATTGTTCTACATTCTGTCCATCAACTGTGTTTTTTGCAATTTTCACCCCGAGTGGGCTGGGTATGCTCAGACGTGAGTCCCAGGCTCTCCACACCACTGGAGTCAAGCTATCCAGGCTGATGAAGGCTGATAGCCAGAAACCGGTCCTTGGATGCTTGATTCCGGTCTGGAAAAGACATGGCTTGGTAGTTCGGACTGGACTGTTCCCATGAGGCACAGGGTCAGAGCTGATTTGCATATAGCCAGTGTCTAACCCAGGGTGGTGTGGAGTGCAAAAAAACGATGGATTTAGGCCCAGATCCTTGTACTGGGGTGAATGTATGACATTGTTCTACATTCTGTCCATCAACTGTGTTTTTTGCAATTTTCACCCAGAGTGGGCTGGGTATGCTCAGACGTGAGTCCCAGGCTCTCCACACCACTGGAGTCAAGCTATCCAGGCTGATGAAGGCTGATAGCCAGAAACCGGTCCTTGGATGCTTGATTCCGGTCTGGAAAAGACGTGGCTTGGTAGTTCGGACTGGACTGTTCCCATGAGGCACAGGGTCAGAGCTGATTTGCATATAGCCAGTGTCTAACCCAGGGTGGTGTGGAGTGCAAAAAAAAATGGATTTAGGCCCAGATCCTTGTACTGGGGTGAATGTATGACATTGTTCTACATTCTGTCCATCAACTGTGTTTTTTGCAATTTTCACCCTGAGTGGGCTGGGTATGCTCAGACGTGAGTCCCAGGCTCTCCACACCACTGGAGTCAAGCTATCCAGGCTGATGAAGGCTGATAGCCAGAAACCGGTCCTTGGATGCTTGATTCCGGTCTGGAAAAGACATGGCTTGGTAGTTCGGACTGGACTGTTCCCATGAGGCACAGGGTCAGAGCTGATTTGCATATAGCCAGTGTCTAACCCAGGGTGGTATGGAGTGCAAAAAAACGATGGATTTAGGCCCAGATCCTTGTACTGGGGTGAATGTATGACATTGTTCTACATTCTGTCCATCAACTGTGTTTTTTGCAATTTTCACCCCGAGTGGGCTGGGTATGCTCAGACGTGAGTCCCAGGCTCTCCACACCACTGGAGTCAAGCTATCCAGGCTGATGAAGGCTGATAGCCAGAAACCGGTCCTTGGATGCTTGATTCCGGTCTGGAAAAGACATGGCTTGGTAGTTCGGACTGGACTGTTCCCATGAGGCACAGGATCAGAGCTGATTTGCATGTAGCCAGTGTCTAACCCAGGGTGGTGTGGAGTGCAAAAAAACGATGGATTTAGGCCCAGATCCTTGTACTGGGGTGAATGTATGACATTGTTCTACATTCTGTCCATCAACTGTGTTTTTTGCAGTCATCAGAATGGGTAGCCGCTGGGGACAACACGATGCATGAGCCGTTACAGGACCTAGCAAAGTATCTGTATCCATTGGTACTGCTGATGGTAGTGTAAGACAGACGTCCAACACGCATTCTACTCCGCATAGCATACATCGAAGCACAGGTAAGATGCAATTTTGCCATATAGGTCTGAATGAAAGAAACCAGGTCATATTCAGATCTCTTAGCCGGGCTAATCCGAGGACTTTAGTTATGCGGTCCCGATAGCGTATAGCTAGGATCGTTTCTTCCATCGTTGCTGGAGTCTTGTCTGCGACTTGGCTTGCCATATCGGAGCAGAAGGATCAAAAATAAAATTCCTGCTACGAGTCCCAAAAGTAGTGGTAGGCCACCACAGACAGAATGGACAAAATTGGGAAAGATGCCCAGAACTATTTCGAAGGGTGTTAACAGTCCAGAAAAAACTTGTCTTAAATACATGTGCGATGCCACTGGTATCTGACATATTTAGGATTTGGCTTAGCATTTCTACGAAATGCACGGGGCAATTTGTTGATAAAAGGGAATGTATCTCTGCCGTCGTCCTTGCAACTTGCAGATCATATGTTTCTTTTGATGATGTTAAAGGCACAGTTGTCTGTAAAAGAACAGACTTCATTCTGCTTAAAGTATCAACTCGAATAGAAGAGATATTCAAAGAAGGCCAAATACTCGCCTCCGTATCTGGAGTGCTTTTTGGATACAATACTTGCATATAGCAAGTGACCATGGAACTAACGCTCACGTGATAGGCTTTCCCTGGCACCATGCCACAACAGCTGTGGTCATTTATTAGAATATAACTCCTGTTAGAAAGTTGTCTAAAGAATGG
This sequence comes from Lissotriton helveticus, assembly GCF_964261635.1. Classification (NCBI taxonomy): domain Eukaryota; kingdom Metazoa; phylum Chordata; class Amphibia; order Caudata; family Salamandridae; genus Lissotriton; species Lissotriton helveticus. The sequence goes on from NC_136068.1 coordinate 644,115,294, forward strand.
CTCAATCTGTGTTGCAGGAGTGCCGTGCAGGTGACATGAAAGTTTATTTGAAGACCCTTCGCAGGCCCCATGCAAGTTAATACCTTGACAAAGAAGTGTACCGCCCTGTGATCTTTTACAATTGTTTCCACTAAGAAATACATTCCTTTTCTTTTCACTGTAACATGTGTGTGTATAAGGTAATTTCCATGATGACTTGATGTACCCTTTACCCAACCTTTCATACTGGCCCGCTGGTATATACTCTTGGCAGTATTTAAATTGGAAAGTTGCTATCGGAATTGTAATTATTCTGTCTATTATCCATTCAATGACAGGTCTTTCTGACATTGTCAATAGTAATCTCTCAAGTTTTTCAATGCTCAGAATCGTATAGTCTGCTCCTTTTTGTGCCAAACTGATTTGTTTATCAGTAAGGTTAAAGATAGAAAATAATGACGTTGTGTTGATTAAACGCCATGGCACGTAGCCTGAACGCAGATTTTGCAACGTCCAGACAAGCTGTACAATAGAACGTAATTGGGACTGACCGTGTTGTAACATTAGTAAGTCCTGCTCTATTATATCAATAGCAGATGATACAATACTGTCCAGTGAATATATTCTGGAGGACAGAGTCATTAACCCATTGTCCACAACTGAAAGTGATTTTTCCAAATTAATACGATCAATTTCTTGTATCTTTTCTGCTGTTTCAATTTGCTTTACTTTCCAAGCTTCGTTGTACGCAGCGTATATACCAGCCGCTATGAAACGTTTTTGATGCTGTTTGCATGGTCCCATTATGAAATCACGCAAGTCAGCACCGTCTTTAAGTAAAGTCAAGAGTTGCTTAATTTCAGCCAGTGTGGATTTTTGTAGCCACTCAAGGCATAGTTTCCCTACACTGTATGTTGTAACTATCCCTGGATGTTGTCTCTGGGAGTATCTTGGGCCTGGCCTGGTCATTTTGAACCCCTGTATTTTGTTCAGGAATCTGTCTTGACAGTTATTTGTGTCTGTGGGCCAGATCAACCATTTTTTCCAATCAGGATGTGTTCTGTTTTGGTGTAAAATATGGGATACGTCTATCTCCATATCAGTAGTGCTATTACTATCGGGTATGGGCTTTGGAATAGACGGTTTGTTTAAGTCTTTAATCTTAGCTATGCCAAGACAAGTAGTTTGTTGAACGGTGTCATTCAAGAATATTATTTGTTCTGGGATCATGCTGGCTCTAAATAATGCTTCTAAACCTTGGACCTGCCATTCCTTTGTACCCCAGATGGTTTTTGTTTCAATGTTGTTTTTACAGAATTCAAAACCAAAAGTAATAATTTTTTCATAAAATGTTTCAGAATAGATCAATTTAGTATTTGTCAACATTGTTTTTATGCCTGTCTTATTTAACATTTTGAAAGAAAACGTTTCTGCATCACTTGTGTGAAACCCTGAGAAGTATGGGAATTTCTCATAAAATGTTTTGGAGCTGCTTTTAGGTGGAGTTGCACAATGTTCCCATTGATTATAATTAAAAACATTTCTAGGTTGAGCAGATTTATGCAAATAGTGATGCCCAAAGTGGTTATAACAATACATTTGTTCATAATTTGATGAACCCTGTAAATAATCATGTTCTGTGAATTTTGCTGACATAACTAAATCTGACATCATATCATTAATACTTTCAAAGTCCCAATCATCAGAGAAAGTATTTGGTTTTACAAAGTCACTTAATGAAACCTTGAACTGATGTGGATATTTCAAGAGCTCAATCGGGCCATAGATTTCATAATCCATTTTGTCCCATGCTACCCCACCGGGTATTTGATTGGCTGTGACATTCACTGATGATATTTCTCTTTTCTCGATGTGAGATGATTTGTGAGGCTTTAAGACCAAGTTGATGTTCTGGCTTGCTGTGTCCATTGTACTGTATTTTCCTTCAATCATTTTTCCCAAACAATGAACCATGATGAGCCAAAGCAGGAGGAAAAGTACACCTAACACAATCCAAAATTCAATCCATGGAGAAATCAGATAGGTTTCTTTGAGTTGATGAAAGATTTCAGTTACTTTATCTTTGAAAGTTTTTGTTCCTGGTATTTCTTCAGGCTCGCATGGGTCTTCAGAAAAGTCATCGAAATTGATGAAGTAGCCAGATGCAGTTCTGTCAATTGTTGGAATTGCTTCCGAATTTTCATTTGCTTTTGGATTTTTCTTTGTTTCTTTAGCATAGTCAGAGGCTACATCATTGTAGACTGGTGTTTCTTGACGAACTGTTACAATTTGAGTTTCAAGAGGCATAAGTTCCATGGCTTTGTTGCATAGTCCTTTTTTTTTATTCACTGCAGGTTTATCAAATGTGATTAGTCTCTCAGTTTGAACCTCTTGTATTGTAGCAAATTTTGGTATTCTGCTATTTCTTGGGAGTCACTGGGCCTACTACTTATTATCGGCCACATGATTGTGGTTTTACCAGGTCGATGGATACAACTCGGTTCTCCTTTTTACCAGTAAGGGGCGGTAGTACAACTGATCTTGTTCCGCTGACAGCTAAGACAGGTAGTGTTTTTCTGTAAGAAGGCCCAAATTCCTTCTTCACTGCGATCTTCTCTCTGACCAGATCTCCAATCTTCGGAATCCAGACAGGTCTTGCTGGGACAGGTGGTTTATCTTCAGTGGCTGTTGGCTTTTGCTTTAACTTTATGTTGCTCAGGCTTTTTCTTGTTTCATTTAAGTCCTGTAAAACAGCCAAACAGTCTTTGACGTCAAAGCATTTTTCTTCTGCCACTGAAGTCTGACTATCAAGGTCCTGAATATGCATTCTAGTACCGAACAATAGTTCGTACGGACTAAAACCATTTAGAGAATTTCTTGGCAGATTATTAAGACTACGTTGGACACTTGTTAAATGTTGGACCCACCCATCACCCGAACCTAATACCCTAGCCGTTATAGATTGCTTTATGTCCTGTTTTTTTCTTTCCACTACCGCATTTCCCTCAGGATGGAAGGGACAAGAGTACCGCAATGCAAAGCCCATGCTGGTCATGGCCTCCTTGTAAGCCCTAGAGCTAAACGCAGGACCCTGGTCAGTATGTAGCATGCCAATTGCGTATGTGCCGATAAAGACTCGCAAATCTTTTATAACAGTTCTCGCGTCAGCCGAGCGCTGGGGTCTATATTTTAAGTGAATCTAGTCTTAAACACTAATGGGACGCATTTCTCCTGATGGATTTTTGCGTATAGATAGCCTATGCTTTCTAATAAAGGTGTCCTGGCAATTGTCTGGCCCGGTTAATAGCTGCGATCTCTGTTGCAGTTTGGACAATCCATTGCAAATTTGTACATTTGCACCCTCATCCCCGGCCACCAGTACTCTGATTGTAATTCTTTTAAAGATGTCATGATCTGTTGGTGCCTCGGACCCAGTCCCATGTGTGCGTCTTCAATCAAGAAGATTCTCCTGTTCGTGTTTTGAATTACTCTATCCCCCACTCCAGGGATTTGAGCAAAAGGAACGGAGTTTGCATCAAATATGTATGTATTACTGAGTGGATAGTTCAGAGGTAATGCTGCGTAGTTGTCTTTTAAAGACGCTTTTACCGCCAGCATTGTTTCCCCGTCTATGTATTTTTCTGAACGCCTTTTTGTGGCTACGGAAGCCGGTTGAGCTGCTTCCGCTGTGGCTCGATGAGCCAATGAATTCCCTGCAACGTGAACGCCATCACGTTGATGACTCAGTGCGTGTATCACGTGAGTCTTTCATAGTTCTTTCTGTAAAAGAACTACTTGTTCCCAAAGCGTTTTATGCTTGATTGTGCCACCTTTTGCATCTTTGAAACCGTTTTGAACCCAGTTCTGCAAGTATTCATTATAAGACTGAACACAGTAATATTACTATTAGTGTGGGGAATTCGCGATCGGTATTTTCAAGCGCTATCTTAAATGCTAGTAGTTCAGCTCGCTGAGCTGTACAATCTCCTAGAGATTGCGTTTTAGTGACCAGTGGTCTAAATTTTCCTTTGTGCCAACGACCTTTAACAATCACACACGCAGCACTGTAAGCCTGTTTACCCCCGACTGCGGGTTGTGCTGATCCGTCTGTATATATTATACAGCCGTAATGTTCTAGAGGCAGGATTTCGGTCGGCAGAGGACATTCATATTCATATTGGAGAAATTCTTGTGTTTTTAAATTTGGATCAAATTCGTATACTACGTCAGTTGCAGCAAGAAAATTAACCCATTGTATCCATCTCGGATGTAGTGCTTTAGCATTTGGAATGCTTGCCTTTGTTACCGCTTCTAGGGCAGGTACTGGTGTTACGATTATTTTTCGTTTACCTTGTGCTAGGGCTCTTCTTTTGCTACAGCAGTCTGAACCGCAGTTAGAATTTTTTCAATTGAACTGAATTTCATTTCAGCTTGTGTGTACAGATGTGATTTGTGAGCTATTGGTACCGTTTCTCCCTCATTAGAGGTTAGGTACATGAATCCGCATCTTCCTGGGATGACTCGGATTACAAGGTTGCGTATGTTTTCGGGAGTTTGCAATTTTGTTTTAGCTAACATGTCTGTTTGCAATGATCTTAAGATTTCTGTGTGTTTCTGAATCCAATTGATTGGTTTGAAATCAGGTTTTATTAATTCATAGAGAGGTTTAACCCTCTCCGCATAATTTAGAATGTAAGTTCTTCCGAAATTCAGAAAACCTAGTATTGATTGTAAGTTCTTCAGCGTTTTTGGTGCTTGGTGTACAGCGCAATTCTCTAAGAAGTTGTTTGCTAGGCCTTTGCCTTCACTTGATAATTCATATCCTAAAAATAGGACAGTTAGATGGACAATTCGTGACTTTTTAAAGTTGAATTTGTAACCCTCACCTGCGAACCCAAGTATTATGGTGTTCACTCTTTTCAAGTGAGTATCCAGGTCATCATCTGTGAGATAGATGTCATTGACATAAGATAATGCCTCATCATCATATATTTGTAGTAACTCTGTAACCCTTGCTGAGCATAATCCTGGGCTATTCTTGAATCCCTGTGGGAGTCGACAGAATTGTTTTCATGACCCCATTATTGAGAAAGCGGTCAAATACCTGCTTTCAGGTGCAATGTTTTGACAAAAGAATCCATTAGAGATGTCTAATGTCGTTTTGTATTTTTTGCACACAATGTTATTCATTAGTGCTGCACTGTGTGAATTTTGCACTGCAAATGTTTTGCAACATGAGTTAAGGTGTCTGTAGTCCAATACTAGACGATATGAATCGTCTGGTTTGGAGACAGGAAACAAAGGATTGTTCATTTGTGAGGTGCATGTTTCAATCACCCCCTGGTATTCAAGTTGATCTAAGATCTCCCTGACTTGTTTTTTAGCTTCTTGCTTAATTGGGTACTGCCTTTGTGCAGTTGGTTGACATTTTAACTGGATTTTGTGAGGAGTAGAGTCCTCATCCCATCCTACATGATTTTTATATAATGCAGGAGCTTGGGCTACTGCCCATTTTCTTGCAAGTATATATTTTCTATGAATTGGAATATGATTGGAGAAGGCAGGCATAATCATTTCTTCGCCATGAGGGCACTCCCTGACAAACTCTGGTGGCCAGACTTTCTCAGCTAAAAGGATGTCATAGCCTTTCGTATGGTTATCCCAAAAGAGACCCCTTACTTTCCTAGTCTTATCTCCCTCTATACACAATGTTATTTCGTATATTTATTGAGGTTTGCTAACTCTGGTATCTGCAGTTTCCACCTGAAAATATTCATTCGTGTCCACTGTCTCCAGAAGATTCATCAGGATCTTGCGAGCTATGGTCACTTCTGCTGCGCTGTCTAGCATTGTCTGGGCCCACTCTCCGTTTTTCAGTCGTGTCCTCAGTATCCTCGGCATGTTTAATTATTTTAATACTGGCTACCTTCTTCCTTGGAAATTGTAATTTTTTACTTTGATGAGCAGCTTCCTTGTCTTTGGACTTGACGTGCTCTTCCCTGTGTTCTGACCGTCCTCTTCTTTCCGATTTCTGTGAAGAAGTCTGAAAAGATCGAGAGGGACGTGTATCAATATCTTGATATCTATCAGGTTTTTTCAGATTCTCCCTATTTCTAAGGTTGTATCTTTTCTCAGAGGGCTCCCTCTGGGGAGACTTGTTTCCTCGGTCAGGAGACCTTTCTCTTCGTTGAGGAGACCTTCCTCTGGACTGGAATCTTTTTTCTTTGGGAGTGGATTGTTTATTACCATCCCAACTCTTTTTTGGAGTGTTTAGATTATTTTTAACAAAGGTTTTTTCAAGATTTTACAGTTAGTTGGGGTTATACTGGTTTCCCACCCAAACTATCTCTTCCTAGTACTTCATATGGTTTTTCTATGATTCTGGCAAGTTCAAATGGTTGTTCTGCTATATCTGTTTCTTTCAATTTCTGAAGGTGAGTTATATCCTCCATTGCCAATTGAACTAACTCTCTATATGCCTCTGTTAATTCTTTTATTTTATTTATGGGTTCTTCGCTTGACATTTTATCAATGTCTGGATGTGTGTGTAGCTGGCTAGAACCGGCCACGTTGCACCTGGTCTACCTAGTGGACCGAGCCTGGTGATGTGATTTTGATGTTTTAGGGCGCCTTCAAACCAAAGCAGGTGCTCTTGGTAATTTAATGGGATTTCAACATCCTCGAAAGGAGTGTATACATCCGGAGGTTCCTCTATTTTGTAATAGTGGAATTCGTGTGTTACAGCGTTTGCTGCTGGAAAGTTTATCCATGAATAGAATACCTCAGTTGGCCGATATTCATGGGCCTCTACCACGAATATGACTGTACCACCTCGTGATGTCAGTCCATTTTCTATAAGTTTAAGAGTTATAGTTTTTCTTATGTTGACCGGAATGAGTATAGCATTCGGGTCATTCTGTTGGAGATTTGTGTCATCCTCTAGGAGTTGAGCTGCTATTCTAGCTTCCTCCCTTTCTTCCTCACTTTCCGTCATTTTTACTAACAGAAAGGTTTTTGTTGCAGATCAAGTTTCAGGGAAACAAAGATTAAGTGCACAATATTTTGGAACACTGTATCCTTCAACGTTGACTAAACCAAAAACTATACATAGGAATCTCTTCCTACTAAGTTCCGGCGGATTTTAACCTTTTACCCACTCCAGACGTCTATTGGAGTTTTTAAGGGAAAAAGGGTCTGTGTGAAAAGCACGACTGAGTTACTTTAACGTCTTGCGTTAGATTTATCATCTTACCAAGCGTTGGGCGCCATGTAGTGTAGTTCCTATATTCCCAATAGGCTCTGCGCATTGGAATAATATAAACAGCAGTGTAGACGTAGGACTGAGGTCATCTAGGTCTCTACTGACTATATTAGACTTAAGGTTTGCCAGCTAGCTCAGAGGTCACTAGAAACTTTCTTGAATAAACGAGGAGGAGTTTAACCTCCCTGGATAGACAAGAAGGGATTAGCTTCTGACAACCATAAAAGATGACAACTTTGCTCCCTCAGAATAAGAGTGTTTCTCTAGAGTCGTGTGAAAACAATAGACAGCTATTTCACTCAGTCGATTGTTCATACTTAGTTTCACCAGAGTGCAAAGAATTAGAGAGACCGGAGTTTTCAATAAAAGGTGTTATTTTATTGAGCAGTCTTCTTTCTCATGCAAGAGAAATGAATTGCCATAATTGCAATACTTAATGTAAAGTAAAGTGCGTACAGTAAAAGGAGTATTATGAAATAATACTGTAAAAGCATTGATATGGTTTATTAGCCATAAGATACTTTAAAATGGATAAAATATATACATAATATATACATTGACTAACGTACTCAACTGGTGCTTCTAAATATGCCTACCCCGGTGTACCTGACTTAAGCCTAATAAGTGGGAAGGAGTAAGTAAGTAGCAGTTTAAGTTAAGTTGGTTTTGCCAAGAATCTTAGTCAAGAATTCTCTTTAAGGGTTTAGTCAGCTCCGTACCTTGGTAATAGAAAGCAGGAGGTCTGGTATCTCTCTCTCAGGACTCGATATCCCAGCAACCCGCGAGGGCGGCAGAGAACACCGGAGCTGGATTTCTCAGCAGGAGAAAAGACAGCGTCTCTCTCAGTGCGTCAAAAGGAGGGGCGGCGTCCGTGGGCTCTTGCATCAGCTGGGCTCTCGGGCAAGTAGATAGCCGCTCTGCTCCAAACCCACCACGGTGTGTTTGCTTAAGGCAACGTTGGTATATTTATACCTGAAAGGTGCCAGGTTTGACGTAAGGTGGGACATAAGACGTCAATAAAGATGTCACTAAGAACTGGCCGTTCTTACAGTGCTCACAGGAGTTCCAGGACAAATCAAAACAAAAGCCATGGGGATTTCCCAGGTTGCTGGAGGTTTGTTTTGTTTAGAGAACTCGTTGTACTTTCTAGGAGTCCGGGGAAGTAGCCTTGCTTAATGTGGACTGCATGGGCTACGACTAATATGGATATGATTCCTATGCCTTTATGAGGATATTATTTATTATAACCACACAAGGGCATTCATTTGATTATCAAATTAGGATCCTAGATAGAAATGCAATAATAGTGAAGCTTGAAGACAAGGTTGATAGGTGGATACAGCTCCCATTGACATTTGCGGACTGGGTGGCGTTGATAAAAATGGTGGTCCTCCCGAAATTTTTGTATTTATTTCTCAACATACCCATCATCTTGAGGCAGCACTTTTTTAATGTACTGGGATTTTAAACACCTTGGTATGGGGAGGAAAAAAGCCATGTATTAAGTGGGAGGTTCTGACACTGCCAAATGAAAAGGGTGGGTTCCGTGTGCCAGATATGCAGTTGAATTATTTATGCACGCAAGCGCAGTATGCATCATATTGGCAGAATGCTCAACCCTTCACGCCACATGTAGCGGTAGAGGCGGGGGCTGTGCACCCGGTTCCGTTTAAAGCTATGGTGGTTAATGATGCCACGGTCTTTGAGAAAGATGAGATCGATACAGTACACTGCACGCGTCATGTGTGGAAAGAACTTGGGAGACGGGCTGGGAGGTTACCTCTGTATGCACCAGCCATGCCGCTGCTTCATCACGGGCAGATTTCATTGACATGTGAGACAGGAGTGTTGAAAATTCTACAGTCTGTGGGTATGTGCACTATGGGGGATATTTTTTCAGGTGGAGAGTTTGTTGGACTGCAGGCCTTTCTGGGAGACGGGGGAGGCACGATTATGGCTACCTCTATATACAGTAGGTTGAGGGCCGCGATTAAAGCCTGATATCCTGGCTAACCTGCTGAACCCCTACTCTTACGGCATCTGCAACATATTTACGTTGCTCAAAATAGGGCAAAAATGATCACCCGTTTGAATAATGCATCGCAGGCGGATGAAGTGGAGGAGAGTGTGGGCACCCTGGCGAAGTGGAATGCTATCTTGCCGCAGGCACTGACGGAGGATGAGTGGGGTGCATGATGCAAATTGATGGGGCAATTTAGTGCTAATGGGAATTTGCACCTGATTCACTATAAATATGTCCATCAAGTATACTATACACTCGCACAGCTGTTTAAGTATGGACTCCGAGATTCGGATAACTGTAGACGATGTGGGGCAGAGGCAGCTGATTTTCAGCACTTGGCATTGAGTTGTGGCAGGGTAACAGAGTTCTGGGGGAAGGTGACTGAAGCATTACCGGCTATGATTGGGGAGCTTGTGCTTTGTACCATGTCTACCTGCCTTCTGGGCAATGTGCTGCAATTTAAAGCGTTTAACCGTAGGCTAGTGGCCATGACGCTATTGTTGGCCAAGCGTAGTGTTGCTGCACTGGGATGGGAGGGCAGCGCCTAGATTTCCGCAATGGTTAAAAGATGTTGCCTTTTGCCGTGATCAACTTCTGTGTTATTGGGAGGAACTGCAGAGAGCATCTAGACCTAAGTACATCTGGGGTCCATTTACTGCTTATGTTGCAGCTCAATCACCTGACTGATAGTGTCTTGTATATTTATGGGATGGTTAATGATGTATCTGCATGATTTCTAACATTCTCTGTTAGTTCAGTTTATATTGATTGATTATTTAAAATCTTTACAAAGAGTAAATACACAATTATAGACATTTCGATTACGATACCTCATTAATAATTGCTTTTTAAATAGTGGTGAACCTTAAAATTATACACACGCATTGTAAAAACTGTTTTAAATAAAACAAGTGTATATGTTTAAAAGATTAGCAGAGAATATACGCAGTATGAAGATTAATATTGTATCATTATAATTTTTTCCATGCAATTATTAAAAATGTTGTGAAAGCAGAATTAATGGATACATAGTCTGGGCAAAGACACTGAAGCAATGCTTGCCGCTCTTTCATTCAGTAGCCTTTTTAATAAAGTTAGTCTTTCGTTTTTTAGTTCTGGACAGAGGCACAGAAGATGTATAATGTTTTCCTCTCCGGCTTTGCACAACCAACACGATATGTTATTTTAAAAATCTTTCCAAGGTAGTGCATGGGATTCTCCTGGCAATATTCCGAATCAGGCTTTCATGAAAATATTTTTACTTTTCCACGACCATGCTGTGATCAGATACTGCTGAGGCCTCTTTTTCATGTAGCCGTTTATTATGGACCAAGCGTGTTTCCTTTTAACAAAGGTATCTTTATCACTTATCAATGATAGGTGATCTGTTGTTTTATTCACAATTTTTTTGAAAGATTCCTGGGTTATGGTAGTAGTCCAAATCCCCCTAACCCCAAATTCATCCAGAGCTTGTCCAGATATTTCCAGGCAGATGATTTATTATTGCCCTCAATTTCTTTCCATAAAAGCTGCAAAATTAAGTTCTCCTTATAATTTTTTACTCTGTTCCATACTTTGATTGTATGATCTTTTTGTGCATACAGTTGGTTATTCAAGCCGAATTCCAGTCTGACTTGGGCTTGTGAGGCATTTTTGGGTAAAAGAAAGAGAGATCGAAAAGTTTTTGAGATAGCTTTGTTAATAATTATTGCATCTTTTCCGTTCAACGCTTCACTGCAATAGGTTAAGGAAGGTAACAATTTCGCAGATATCACCTTAAGTAGCGGTTGGTAAGTTAAATTGCTAGTAGACTTTTTAATATCCCAAATGCACCTGTTAGTGCATTCGCTTTCCTGGTGATATCCAGTTTCTGAGGGTTAAAGTTACCATTATCGTTAAATATAACTCCCAGGTATCTAGAGGTTTTGACTTGCTCCAAATTTTTCTTTCCCAAGAACTATTTTGAATTGTACATCCTTCTTAAGTTTTTTGTGACAACCATAACTTTGGATTTGGATTCATTTATTACCATTTTGTTTTCTATCGCATAATCCTGTATACATGTTATTAACCTTTGCAAGCCCACCTTTGTGTTACTTAGAAGGATGACGTCATCTGCATATAGTAGATTCGATATATGTTTGTCGGCAAGCTTAGGTGGGTGTGCATTTATGTTGTTCAAGGCCTCAGTCAGATCAGCTAAAAACAGGTTAAGTAATAAAGGAGCCAATACACACCCTGGCTTCGCTCCCCCTAGCGTTGGTACTTCCTTAGTTAATGATTGACCATTACCGATACGTACTCTAGCCCAAGTTTTTTTTTGCAGAAGACGGATCAGATGTATTAACAAGGGAGGAATCCCTTGTGCATGTAGCTTTCCCGATAGGCGTTCTCTGTCTACACAGTCAATAGCTGATTTAAAATCAACAAAGCATAAGTATAAAGGTTTGACTATTTGTAATTGCTTTGTCGATTAAAACAGATAGGGCTAGGATGTTGGTAGTTGTTCCTAGTCCTTTAATGAAGCCAGTTTGGTTAGGCGGGAGAATGCTGTTATTCTTTACCCAGTCAGATAAAGTTGTTAACAGATGCCCTGCAAATAATTTTGCATCGGTGTCCTGTAGGGTTATTAATCGGTAATTTTCCGGGAGGGCCCAACCTCACTTTTTGTGTATGGGGGATATTAAAGAACCTCTCCAGCTTTCCGGTATCTCCCCTTTCCTGATTACTTCTTTGAAGACCTTTACAAAATGTTCTGCCCATGCATCAGGATCCTCTTTGTATAGGACAAAGGGTATACCGTTTGGCCCTGGTGCTCCACCTTTCTGTTTTTTTATTAGCTTAGAAACTTGTTCTTGTGTTATTTCGAGATCAAGTTCTTGCCTTGTAATTAGGATTTCCTTCCATGAGCAAAGCTCTTTGGTTCCAAGTTTTGTAGAATGTGGATTAAGGTGGTGCCCCAAAAAAATCACCCATTCCATTTCAGTTAGTACTGATGAGACTACTGTTTTATCCGGCCTAGTTAGGCTATTTATCATCTTCCAGAGCTCCCTTGAGTTTCCTTGGTTACTAGCATAAAAAAATCGAGTCCAGAGAACGTTATTAGCTGCGATTTTTTCATTCCAAATTAATTTTCTTAAGTTTTGATTTAACTCCTTTAGGGCAGTTTTCATTTCTTCTTTATTAGGGAACTTAGTCAGCTCTTTCCTTAGTCGATTTCTAGTTCATTTTCTGTACTGCATATGGAAGGTTAATATGGGTTACTCGTTTTAATGCTCGAGTCACACAGCTATCTCTAGGGTTGTTATGATTACCTTTATAAGTAGAAAATGAAACTAGCCCATTGATCAATTGTTGATATAGCTGATGTTTCTTCGAAGCATTCCCTAGCCCGTTTTAAGGCCAGATCACTAGTCAATCCTTTGTCTTGTGACTGTGTTTCCCAGTTTAGTTTCTGATAGTTAATGGTTCCAATTTGACCTTGGGTTGTTAAATAAGTTTGATGTTTTTTATTTATAAGTGATGTGGTGATAATTTGCTGACTGTGATCGCTCACCAGGACCTTCTTTAGATAGTATGAAGTACAGTTGTTAAAAATATTCAATGATACCATAGTATAGACAATACGAGATTTGGTGCTATGGGTATAGCAGGGCCATGCCGGAGGCGAATCTGTTGGGAATTTACCATTTGGTATATGTAGCCCCAAAGCTTCCATATCCTTCAGGAAATTTATACCTATTTGGTGTTGTCCCGGTTTAGTTGGAGTCTCTAATACTTGAGCCGGAATTAACCATTGGTGATCTTGTAACTGTGTCACCTCATCTCTTGTGAATGGTACGAAGAAATTCTGGTTGAAATCTCCTGTAATAATAAAATCCATAAAGGGGTCCTCTATCCTTTTCTCAAATAAGTAGGTAGAAAGAGTAGCACACATGGTCTTCCTAGAAGTAGATGTAGGTGGAATGTATATGTTAACCAACTTTAATTATCTTTTTTGTTCACAAATCCTGTATTTTAGCAATACAGACTGAACATTACAGTTGTTTGTGACTAATTCCACATGTTCCGAAATTAAATTAATTGAAATGAAAATTGCTAGGCCGCCTAAGGGGCGTCCATAATTGCTTTGCTTAGTGGCAGGTTCATAATATCCTTTATAGCCATGGATTATAAACAGAGCTGTTGCCCAGGTCTCCTGTAATAAAATGATCTGATAATTCTTGAGTGATTCCGTTATATTATCCATTTTATTGCCTATACTATTTATGTTCCAGGAGCAAATTGTTATGGCCATATTGCTATTATTCGAATTTTCAACTGATGTTTCCTGATTTACTTGTCATTGTGTATTGTTTTCATTATCTTCCCTATTGTCTTCTGATTGGTTTACAACTCCTCTATCTAATTGTTGAATTTGGTTTTTTAGCACAGAGAAGGGAATTCTCTGTTAGCATATGTATGTTGGGAAATGTGCCTCTGTGTGGATAAGTCACTATGTACCTCTGTACTTTGCACTCTGCGATGCATTGTTGCTGAATATGTATCATGATATGTTTTTGCTCTTTTGAAAAGATAAATACAATTATAAAAAATAAAAAAAAATATATACTCACTAGAGTGTACCACTGTAGTATACTCAGACATAACAAACTATACTTCTCATGTTCTAGAGATAAAGTTGTTGTTATACATGTGTCATTGCACACTAAACTATGCTTCCTGTTATAAGCACAGACATTCATATAAGAAGAAAACAGGTATGTTACACCACAAGAGACATGTGCACTTCAGAAAATGGCGTTGTTGTTGCTTTTTTGTACATATGTACAGCTATAGAAGAGTTAATGCCTGCTACTAAAACTCCAAGAAATGTCATGACAAAATGTGCATTCATATCCACAAGATAAATGTGCATTTTGGACGATGTTAAACATTACTGCTTCTTTGCCCATATGGGTATGTATTGTGCAGTCTTAGCCAATGCAAACTTACCACATGTGTATGTCTAAATTAATTTCAGTTTTTGACAACGGCCCTCACGTTACACCTCTCTATTGCCCCCAAAGATGCAACAGTGCATCTGCGATTGCTTTTGTTCTGTGTAGACATGGCGTACCCTGACACTCCGCACTGAACTGCTCCTGTTAGAGTGGGGTTAGACTGACTCTCATACGACTGACAATCTCTATAAGGACTCTGTGGAATTAAAAACGGTGATGGAATGAAGCTCAGTGTGAACTACGCCACCAGTAGGACTGAGGTGAATCTTTCCTTACGGGGCACATGAAATCTCTGGGTGGGATTCGAAATATAAACTTCTTGCAATCTCTCAAGGGCCTGGACTCTGAGACTGGAGGGATTATCTGTGGTGTTCAAAGGTGCACTTAGGGGTTTCAGAGTTGCAAAGATTTCCCCCACATGACAGTCCTTTGTTGGGGTTAGTGAGTGAGACAGAGTTGATGTAAGAGATGTCGAGAATGAAAGGGAGAGAACGAAAAGCAGAAGAGAAAGAGGGGATGGTAGAGTTGCCTGAAAAAAAGTGGCTGGGAGTGAGACATTTGGGGACGAAGGATTAAGGACTGATTTAGGTCTAACTTAGAGGCGGGAGTAATCGGACATTCATCATTAGACAACAGAGGCCCCATTTGCATCCTCACTCCAATTAAGAGGGTGGAAAGTGGCTTTCTGGTGATGCAGTGCTGCAGGTTCTACATATTGGAACATCATTTCCAATGTTGCCTCTCCCATGGCTCACCACCATGTACATTACGGCATTCTTCCATGAATGTCCCTGACGTGTCTGATGTGGGTGTGCCTGCACTTCCAGTACCCACATTTGCGAAAGTATTGCCACCATATGATGTGTAGTTTGAGCCGATGAAGTTTTATGGAACTCGGACATAGTTTGCCTGTCCACAGCCAACGTCTGCAAAACCTGCGCACGCTGAGAAAAAGCTCTGCTGTCCAAAGTTACTGCGCGTAAGATCTGTGTAATTTAAAGGCTAGTATTGCTGTGTGAGGCCTGAGCCTTAGTTCTGTCTGAAAAGTGAAATCTCTAGGTGAATATCTTGAAGACAAATAAGTGCCGGTGCCCAAACATGAGTGCCAAAAGGCCCCACCTGTAACCACTGTCTCAGAGGAAGCGCTGAAATTAGCATTGTAACTTATACCACACAGACATACATTTCAAATATGAAGTAAATACACTTGTAACAACAAGATGACCTCTTTCAGAAAGACCTGGCATATGGATCTATGTTAAATCTCTGTAAGTGGCGATGCGTACAGTGCCCATGTTATGTATAGTACATAGTGTTTCGCTCTTGTGTTTCTAGAATACTTAATTGGAATGTTTTACATGAAGAATTCACTTCAATGTTATGTTCTATGGTTTTGCTATGATATGTGGGTTTTGCTTTTTGCTTCTTGTTGGACCTGCGATGGGCAAGCCCAGCACAAAGGGGGTAGCTTGGCTCAAGTGACAAGGAAAGCGAAGGCTGTAGTGTTAAGCCGTCTCTGACCCAATAATAACTCCTTGTACATCCACACCAAAAAGAAGGACACCACACCACTGCTGTAGAAAAATACGATTCCTTTATATAAAAGTTCTTTGTTGTAAATAGCGCTGGGATACCTCAGGGGGACTACGCGCTTTATAAGCTTTTTTAATAATAATAATAATAATAATAATAATAATAATAAATAGGGTTGACTGGGAAAGCACATATACATTTCTTTTGGTCATACAGTTCTGGTAATAAATAGTATTAATAAATAGAATAACTTCAGGAATGAGTATCACAATAAATATCACAATAAATATCAGAATAAGTATCAGAATAAATATTGGTTCATTTAAATAAACAACCACATGTTTCTTCTGGTATCGCTGCCATCAATTAAATACTTTAGAATCATTACATCTGCAATACGTTTCAAATGGGAAAGATAACTCTTACAGTTTATGCTGTTTTCAATGACCAGGTATGCGGCTTCTCTGAGCACAACATACGGTTTGGGACTCTTTAATAATCACTCCAGGCCTATGCGCGTATATCTAGAAGGCAAGGGAACACAGTAAATACATCATTTGCACTCGGCGGTCACCGGGATAGGATCTCTGCTTTGCCGGTGAAGTCTATGCGCGCCTACGGGCTTTAGCACCACTTGAGCACAGGCGGCACCAGTTCAAAGTCATTAGACTGACGAACGGGCTGCCGGAGAGGTCACACAAACTTCGTGCACAGTCAAGTAAATGCCGGTTCACAGTTCCTTCACAACACAGCATTCACTATGAGGAAACGGGCCCACCTCACATCGGCTGCAATCAAGATACGATTCAGTCGGGCACAGCACTCCTCTCGTTAGCGACGGGGCTCTCAGGGGCTCCACGGACCTCCCTCCGACTTCCGCATACAGGGTGGTTCCCGCCCACAGCTACAGCTCCCGGGTCACTGGGGAGTGGCAGAGACGCTAGTCCCGCCCAACGAAGGCCGGCCTTTCCCCGCCCCGGCGCACCACCTCACCTTCAATCTGCGCAGGAAGCGCTCTACGCTGGTGGGGCTCGGAGATGTCCGAGCTCCCCTCTAGAGGCACCTGTCGCGAAGGGGGCACAGCTGACGATCGCGGTCGCGGCGAACTAGCTCTCGCCTTGCACTCGATAAATCGATCACAGTTCACCACCGGGGGGGCGGGGAGGCACACGAATCTGGCCACAGTCTTTGGGGGCAATGAGGTACTCGCTGGGCAGGCGCTGTAGGCGCTAGATCACTTCTCACGTAGCTGACTGGAACGCCAGTCAGACACCACGCCAGCAACCCTTTGCTGCTCTACTGCCTGCGCTACCAGCCACCTCAGGGGTCAACAGGGCAGGTGTCAATCTGGTGTCAAGTCTGGAATCTCTTAATCTCCTCTTCTCTAGTCTGAACTAAAATCTTCTAATCTAAAATGGCCGCCAGGGACTGGGCCTTATATAGCCAGTGCCCTGGGGTACTGGCACAAGCCAGAAGGTTCTAGAACCTTCTCTGGCTGTGACATTGACAAGGCACTCTTGAGGGGTATTTAGGACACTCACAGCCGGTATACACCCGTTACAACGGATCTTTTACTCCGCACTACCATTACAACGCGACTTTGACTCCGCATACCATTACAACGCATTGCGCTGGGGGGCGCTCTAGGATAGGGAATAAGTATAATTTACTATCCAACACCTTCCCTAGGGTCCACGGGGACTGGAGTTAGAATAGTAAATTATACTTACCACTATCCAGCGCCCCAAGGCGCTATGCGTTGTAACGGTATGCGGAGTAAAAGTCGCGTTGTAATGGTCTGCGGAGTAATAGTATGCGTTATAACGTCATACATCCCTCACAGCCACCGTACTGGGGTTCAAGAGCAGCCATTTTGTGTACCTGAGGAAAATAAAGGAATTCCTGTCAGAAATGCGCGCCAAACAAAGGGCGCCAAAACCTCAAAAGGCCAGGGTTCATGAAGGCTCCAATGGGAGTCACTTCACATGAGGAAAAAGGGTGTCCACCATTTTAGGTTCATTTATACAGGTTGACAACCCCAGTTTGTAATGCCACAGGTTTGGGCCAGGCGCCTTGTAAATAGGTGCCACAAACCTTGTGAGCAACTGGGCGTCAAGGAACATCTAACCCCATGAGACAACACATAAAAAGACCTGGTAGACAAAATAAAAAGCGACACATTTTGGGAGGTACAGGGGAACAAAAGAAATCATAGTGGTGAGGGGACTCTCAGAAGCAGACAGGTCTAACACTTCTTTATTCTGTTTTGTTTTTTAGTTGTTTTAACAATAGAAAGGGAGAAGATGTGTAGTACATAGTGTTTTGCTTTAGTGTTTCTAGAATACTTAGTTGGAATGTTTTACATGAAGAATGCCCTTCAATGTTATGCTCTATGGTTTTGCTGTGATATATGGGTTCTGTTCTGTGGCAGTTACTGGTTGCTGCTGTAGAGGAGAGTCTGCTCTTGTTGTATCTCTTGTACTTGATTAAAGGATTTACACAAAAAAAAAAAAAAACTTTGCTAATGTCACAGGGACACCTGCACGTTTAGTACCAGCAATATGATAATGCTAGCAGGGGACAGAGCCGAGGGGTATCGCCGTGGTGGATCCCTTTTCGCTCCAAATAGTGGGACCACTCTGCCCAAAAGGTATTTAGTAAGCAGCTTCCTGCAATTGCCATGAGGGGCAGCTGCTGCAGGACAATATGCCGGAGACCTCTCCCGGTCTCGCGAGGTCGATGGTAATGGCTGCAGTACTGGCAGAGGTGCAGGTGGGTTAGCCTGTGTCTCCCACGAGGGCTTACCCATTGATGATATAGGCATACACTCCAACATGGCCCAACAGATGTAGCGGCTCTAGGCAAGCTTCCGGATTCTCCTGAGACACCTAGTTGCAGAGGGTTGCTAGCCAACCTTTTCCATTCATGGAGCAGCGTCGGAATACACTGATGCACCTCCTTCTCCACACTTCCTCTAAGGCCCCAGCGGATACATGGAAGCTAAGGGGGAGGAGAGAGCTCTTCCCTGATCAAGCTCTCCCCTCCTGTGGCAACTTCCAGAACACATCCTGATTTTCACCAGCAGAAATAAAAGCATGCCACACTCGCCTATTGTTGTGAAGTATATTACCCAGTACAGTACTCACCACGCTGTCTCCGACACACTGGGCAGCATCCTCCTCTCCCCAGATGAGAAAATACAAGGCTCACCTCACTGATTGGTTGGAGAATTAGGACACTCCTGTCCTTTCTCTGCTCTAGGCAGGAGCAAGAACTTCAGGCCATCCTACCCCACGCAAGTCAGGGCCAGCGCTCTTCACACACCTTCTCCAGCACAGTTACCAGGCAGGTTTGTTTTCCTTAGATATTGCATAGATTTTTCATTGAATTCTTTTATCTCTAGCAATTCTAAACAAGCAGGATACCACAGCAGGGCAAAAAGAGTCAGCCAGAGGCACACAGAGTGGTTAAGTAAGAACATGCCCACTTTTTTAAAGTAGTTTACAGAGAAACAAAGGAACCCTGTAAATCAAGAGAGTCCGAGGGTATGCAACGTATTTTAAGAAACAATGGCCCCTACCGAGAACAAATATATATTAACAATGTTACACAGAACTACATTGCGACCTTTGTTGGAATTTTCCAAATGGAAAAATGTGTTTATTAAACATATAATCCAATAGAAAAACCAAAAAAAAATAACGTTTCTTTCTTGGTAGGGACCATTGTCTCTTTTGAACAAACAGTGTAAAAACACCTTTGCCAAAACCTGTGTTGATAAATTCTGAGGTCAGCGAGCCTAAACTCCATTTTTTATCTTGCCCTTCTTGAAAGCTATATGTGTAAAGTGTTACAGCACAGCCCCAATAATAAGCCTATGGGACAGCCTTTCGATAGTGAAAAACTAAATACAAAGGGGCCCATTAGGATGGCATCGTGAAATGGGACCGCCTGCCATAAGGACGGGGGTCCCGTGGGGGCCATTAGCATGCGCCAACCACAGTGGTGGGCGCATCCACATTTCTGTCATTGTGGCGGGCGGTGCACTCAGCACCGCCCGCCACAATGCCAGGAAGGCAAGGCATGCACTTCCATGCACAACATGGCAGGCACTGCACAGAGCCTGCCTTGTTGTGCATGGAACTGCAGGGGGTACCCTAGGTACCCCCCATGTGCACCCTCCATCCCCAGAGTCCCTGGGGCCCGCAACGGGCCAGCACAAGCAATCCCTGAATGCCTTTCTGTGGCGGCAATGGCCCACGGAAAGGCATGTTTCTGCCTCAATCCTAATATGGCTGGCGGTGTCTAACAGACACAACCAACATATTAAACTCTTTGCGTCCGCCACAGTCCCCCACCATAGTAATTTGGTGGGGAGAAATGGGTGGCGGGCGGGGAAGGATCTTGTGCGGATCGCCACCACCCGAGATCCTAATGAGCCCCTCAGTGTTTCACTATCAGGGTATGTCACATACACCAGTACATGTCCTACCACCAACATACACTGCACCTGCCTATGGGGGTAGCTGGGGCATTTCTTAGAGGTGCCTTACATGTAAGGAAAGGAAAGGTTTAGGATTGGAAATGGGTGCACTTCCTAAGTCAACATGGCAGTTTTCAACTGCATGCACAGATACTACAGTGGTAGGTCTGAGACTCATTTACAGGGCTACTCCTGTGGGTAGAACAACCAGTGCTGCAGGCTCACTGGTAGCATTTAATTTACAGGCCCTGGCATACAACATGCACTTTACCAGGGACTTACTAGTAAATCAAATATGCCAATCTTGGATTACCAATCATATCACAATTTATACAAAGAGCATATGCACTTTAGCATTTCTCAGCAGTGCCCAGAATCCTATTGCCACTGAAAAGAAGTTCAGAAAAATAGGAGGCAAAGGGCAGAAAGTTTGGGAAGAACCCTGCAAAAGTGGCCAATTCCAACACCTTCTCAGTCATCTATACAACCAGGTACACACACACATTCACTCATGCAGCTACTCACACAGTTACTCACTCATGCATATAACCATTTACACAACCACACACTCATCCATACAGCTACTCAAACACCCTCTCACTCACTCATATAGTCACTCACAATAGCAGTCACTCACCCATACAATCATTTACACAGCTGCCCTCTCTCCCACACAGCAATAGACACTAGACCTCACACACCCACGCAGCTACTCATTATATATCCTCAGTTCAGCGCATGTAGCTATCGCGCAGCCTGATTGACGATGGTCCGCAATGATAAATTCCAGAATGGCACACCGGGTTAGCTTGCTCGAATTTAATCAGCTTGGCAGAGCAAAAATGACGCTTGATGTCAGACACGTTTTGTCACGACATCTGCATATTGAAGCATTTCCTGTTTTCAATTGGTTTTGCGACATTAACAATGGACAACACACTGTGTGCAATAGTGGCGGTCATATTGGAGTATACAATTAAATATTAAATATGTTTTATTCCTCAAGATATCATTGATTTGAAATAGTTACATCAACTAACTTGAAATTTAAATCATATGAATTATGAATTAAGCCTGAAAAACGAGTGTAATGCAATTTTGACTGCCCAAGTGGGCCATATCTCTGCCCCAAATTACATACCACAGAGCTGTATCAATGAGAGATGAATTGGTCATAACCAGCCAGAGCGAGGGGACAATGGATTTCATAATGCACAAGGCACAAAGCATGCACCATAGGCATAAATACAAAAGAATACCATACACCCATTAATAATTACAAAGACAAATTTAGGGCACGTGCAAAACCAATCATGCAATTTTAAGTCCTACCCGAGGTGGCAGAAATGATTAATGTTTCACTTAGATATTCTTTCTGGTTTGGATGAAATACGGAAGAAAATATATTATTACTAGTGTGATTATATAGCACAGAAATTAAGGTTTTCCCTTTTCCTAGTTGTGAGTGATAGATCGGACTGTTTTAGGCAGTCTATCTATCGGGTTTCAATTACCATACTCGACTCGGAATATAATTCAGTATGAGGCACCCCAACAGTCATTGTGCTTTTTTCTCCTTGTTTTTAACTTAAAATAATGTATTGTCTGTTCATGTTTTAATAAATTGAATGTGATAATTTGTTTTTATGTAATATTCATGATTTTACAATATCCTCCTTTGTTATAAGAATTACAATAAATGTAATAATTTTATGACCAGAAACTCTAGTACTTGAATATTTGACCTCTTGACTAATCAATGATTTATTATTAATGCAATTTTTTTTTTTTATTTCGTTTGTAATGTTGGAAAAATATATGACTGATACTCTTTAGTTTCCTTTTGTGAATTTGTTACCTGTTGGGGTGCCTCATACTGAATTATATTCCGAGTCTTGTATGGTAATTGAAACCCGATAGATAGACTGCCTAAAACAGTCCGATCTATCACTCACAACTAGGAAAAGGGAAAACCTTCATTTTTGTGTTTATCTCATACCCATTCCCTTTTCGTCAATAAGGGTGTCTCCCTAATCTTTATATCATTATATAGCACAGTACGGCATAATAAATGTGGATTTTTATATAATTGTTTTTGAAAAAGTTAAGACGATGTATTCAATTTATAATAATGAGTGCAGAGTAGAACACATTGGCAAAATACATTGTAATTGGATGCATTTAAACATTGCAGTCTAATCTTGCTTTCCATGCAATGTGGGAGTATATATTGAACAAAATGGCGCTGCGGTATTCATGTGATCAAGGCCATATGATGAAGCCAAAACACATTATGAAGGACATGAAAAAATCTGTTTTGAGCATCTATTGGATTCCGAGTCAATCTGTTCTGCAGAGTGATGTGAAGCCAGACTGGTAGTAATGCAGGAGATGGTAATCGTTAATATGACTTTGGAGTTGTACATGACAATCAATCAATCAATCAATCAAAGCATTTGTATAGCGCGCTACTCACCCGGAGGGTCTCAAGGCGCTTGGGGAGGGGGGGGTCCGCTACTGCTCGAACAGCCAGGTCTTGAGCTGCTTCCTGAAGGTGAGGTGGTGCTGAATCAGGCGGAGGTGGGTCAGGAGGGAGTTCCAGGTCTTGGCGGCGAGGTAGGAGAAGGACCTTCCCCCTGTGGTAGCTCTTCAGATGCGGGGGACGGCGGCGAGGGCGTGGCCGGTCGATCGAAGCTGGCGGTTGGGAACGTAGAAGTTGAGGCGGCTGTTGAGGTATCCTGGGCCTTGGTTGTGAAGGGCTTTGGGTGCGTGGGCGAGGAGACGGAAGGTGATTCTCTTGTTGACCGGGAGCCAGTGCAGGTCTCTCAGGTGTCCGGAGATGTGGTTGCGACGGGGGATGTCCAGGTTGAGTCGTGCTGAGGCGTTCTGGATCCGCTGGAGTCTCTTCTGGAGTTTGGCGGTGGTTCCGGCGTAGAGGGAGCTGCCGTAATCCAGTCGGCTGGTGACGAGGGCCTGGGTGACCGTCTTTCTGGTCTCGGTGGGGATCCACCGGAAGATCATGCGTAGTATGCGTAGGATGTTGAAGCATGATGAGGAGACGGCGTTGACTGCTTCCTTAATGATTTTGCTGATGAATGATGGATGAGTGATGGGCAGCTAGATGACAAGGGTATAAGGGTGTAGTGCAGGTTTCCTTAGGAGTGGGAGGATTTTACCTTTCTTGAGAGCTTCTAGGAAGTTGCTGTGAGTGAAGTAGTTATTGACAGTAATGAATAGGGATGATCGAGAGTTCGCAGAGAGTGCTCTGTTGTTGTTTTTATGAGGTCCCTAGAAAGTTTTTTATTGTTCCATTTCTTCAAAAGGCTTGCTTTAGGAGTGTGAGACCTGCCTTTATCTTTTTACAACTCCTTTCAAATGACACTGTACTATACACGCTTTACACGATGTGTCAAGCTGTGATTAACCTTGATAGTGCGATTTAATTTACTCTACTATCATTGTTCGTGTGACTTTTATGTTTTTAATTGAAAAACCAAAAATGTTTGTTGATTTCATATGAGTGCTCTGATGAAGCACAATTGTAAAACATCATCTTTGAAGAAGTGGCAATAAGGGAGTTGCCTATGTTGCCAAAATCTGCAAAAGACAGAATGTTAGAGGATGACCCTTCAGAGATTTTACAAAAAGGGGTAAGCATAGGGAATGAAGGGTAAGTAGACAAAATATAGAGTTTTAAATGCTGAAAGTCAAAATATTGTTGTATATAATATCAATCACAATAATATTAATTAGTTCTGTTGTATGAAATCTCTTTGTTAAAAATATCGATTTTTGGAATATCGTTATTAAAAAATGTTGATTTTGTAAATGTGAATTTTGTAATATAGTGTATAATTTTAAATACATTAATATGTTTTAATAAATTGTATATGTTTTATATAAAATATGTTTTAGGAGCTGGATGTTCGGTTCAGAGGGGATAAGGGTGGGAAGTAATTAAAAAAATATACATTTTTTTAATATTAATGACATTTTGAATTATGTTTTAGGAGCGGGATGCTGGATTTATAGGGGATAAAGGTGTTGAGTCTTTTAAACATTCTTTTTTAAATATTTTAAATAATTTTAAAATATTAATGACATTTCGAAATATGACTTAGGAGCTGAATGTTGGGTGTATAGGAGATAAGGGTTTGGGAGTTTTTGAAAATAGTTTGTAATTTTTTTTCAAAGTTTTAAAATACTACTACAATTTTAAACTGTGTTTTAGGAGCCAGGTGTTGGTTTTATTGGGAAAAGGGGTGGGCAGTGTTTTAATCTATTATATATGTTTAGTGTCCAGCACCTTCATTGATGTCATGTTGTTTGGAATGGGAATAGTAAATTATATATGTTTAGTGTCCAGCACATTCCCTGACTTTTTCTAGTTTGGAGTGGGAATAGTAAATTATATGTGTATAGTGTCCATCACCTTCCCTGAGTTAATGTAGATTGGAGTGGGAATAGGACATTAAGTATTTTTAGTTTAGTGTCCAGCACCTTCCCTGAGTTAATGTAGTTTGGAGTGGGAATAGTAAATTACATATGTTTAATGTCCAGCACCTTCCTTGACGTCATGTTGTTTCGAGTGGGAATAGTAAATTATATATGTTTAGTGTCCAGGACCTTCCCTGACTTTTGCTGGTTTGGAGTGGGAATAGTAAATAATATATGTTTAGTGTCCAGTACCTTCCCTGAGTTAATGTAGTTTGGAGTGGGAATAGTAATTATATATCTTTAGTTTCCAGCACCCACCCTGATTTGATACAATTTGGAGAGGAAATCATAAATTATATATGTTTAGTGTCTAGCACCTTCAGTGAGTTAATGTAGTTTGGAGTTGGAATCTTAAATTATATATGTTTAGTGTCCAGCACCTTCCCTGACTTTTCAAGACTCTAGTGTTAATAGTAAATTATATATATCTTTACTAACCAATGCCTTCCCTGACCTTTTGAAGTATGGAGTAGAAGTAGTAAATCATGTATTTTTAGTGTCAAGCACCTTCCTTGGCTTAATACAGTTTGGAGTGGGAACAGTAAATTATATATTTATTTTAAAAGTTTTATTTAGCGCGAATAAGAACCTTGCGGGTATCAGAGCGCTTTACAGGAAAGATGTAAGGAACAAATACAAAGATATAAAAAAATATATGAGTGAAGTCTAGTACACAGTAATAGGTAAAAAAGCTAACAGATATATTATAAGGTTATGTACATATTAGAAACATTTAGCCCAGAGAATAGAGTTCCATTCTTGTTGAGAGAGGTCCAGTCCAAAGTAGTAACTACAACCTGGATATAAAAATAGTTCACATAAACTTAGCCATGAGAGTAGATTTCACTTCTTTTTTTGAAAGAAGCAGTAGAGGGGTTCTGTCTCTTTTCTGGGGGTAAAGACTTCCAGATCCTAGGGTCCTTTCCTGAGAAGGACTGATTGTATGTTTTCTTCTTGGCAAATCCTTGTGGTTTCAGAAGAAGATTCCTGGAGCTCCTGAGGGATCTGTTACAACACAAGAGCTTCAGTTTTTGTGTTAGATAACTTGGGGCATTGGAGTGTAGGCCTTGTGCATCACACATGCAATTTTCAGATAAATTCTTGCTTCAACCGGTAGCCAGTTGAGGGATCTAAGGTCCTGGGAGATATGACAGTTTCTTTGGGGCGTGGCCACGGAGGCGACCAAGATGGCCGCCTCTGCTTGAAGCTCCGCTGTCCGGGCGGCCTACACACGACATCCTAGGAGCCTGAGGCATCGCTGACGCCGCTCCTGTCATCCATCCTCCAGCGGCGGCGATTTGCTGCCGATCGATTCCAGATTTGGCCCGGGGGATACCCTGGAGGAGGTGTTACGGCGGAGGAGCGGGCCGCCACCCCTTCGACGGCCGCTCTCCCTGCGCCTGGTTTTGCGGGTGAGTCCTGTGCTGGGGCGCTGCGCCTGCGAGCCGGGGCATACTTGGGGACTAGGCGCCTGTACTCGCTTCCCCGTCTGCCTGGGGGCCAGCTCGCACGGGCTCTGTGTTCCTGGGCCGCGTGCCGCCTTGCGGCCTGGTGCGCGGGCCGGGACTGGGGGCTGTAGTAGCGGCGGCCCCGGACGGGATCGGGGGGCGGGGCGGGCGCTGGCGCCTTCGGTTGGGCCGCTGGTTTTTCGGGCGGGTTGCTCTCGGTGCTGGGCCGCCGCATGTCTGGGCGGCCCCGCCTCCCTCCTCTGGTGTGACTCCCCCGAGGCCAGGCAGCAGCGCGGAGCGGTGTGATTCCTGGCCCTCTGGTGATCCCTCGCCACTGGTTCCTACCTGATCTGGTGACTCCGCGGCAGGAGCAGTCTTTGCGCCAGTGACCAGCTACTGCACGCCGCCCTTCCTGACGCCACCGCTACTGATGACCTGTGTCCAGACACGTGGCCAGTTACTGCGTGCTGCCCATCGGCCTCCTGGTCATTGCTGACATAATTTGCCACCACGAGCTGCACGACACGGCCCTTCCGACCCGGGCTGCTCCTTGGGCCTGCAACATCGGACCTCGACTCGTGCCCCCCACCTCCGCTCTTCGCCAGCACGGACAGCGAGCCGACCCTCGTCGACTATGGGTAAAAGAGATCTTAACCAACGTAAATTAAGCTTTGATAAAACCCCAATGCTGAACAGTGATGCCACCATGGGCGCCCCTTCGGAAACGGTGCCACCCACCCAAATGGACACCGCCACTACAATGGTTGCCACCATGATGTCCGAAATGAGGGCTGGGTTTAAGGCGCTGGACAATAGATTTGACACGTTGAAGCAAAAGCTAGCAGACATGGGCTCCACAGTGCAGGCCCATGATCGCCGCCTAGACGTGGTTGAAGCCCGTGTTTCTGATCTGGAAGACTCTGGCACTAACACGCTAAAACGTCTTGAGAGAGTTGAGAAGATCTTGAAAGAAGTGGCAATTAAAAATGAGGATTTGGAGGCACGCGGGAGGCGTAACAACATACGCATTTTGGGTGTTGCTGAATCGACCCCGACAGGCCGGATGGACGTGTTTGTGGAAAAACTGCTTATTGACTTGTTCGGAAGGGACCAGTTTACCCAGGGGTTTGTAGTGGAGAGAGCACACCGTTCCTTGGGCCCGCGTCCACAACCGGGCCTACCACCTCGCCCAATCATCGCACGGATCATGAACTTCAGAGACCGTGACGCAGCCCTGCGGGCCGCTCGGGAAAAGGGCGACCTCCGATGGCAGGGCGACTCCCTGTCACTCTATCCTGACTTTACCGCCATGGTCCAGGAAGCGAGAAGAAAATACACTGGGGTAAAGGCCACACTGCGTAATCTTGGCCGTAAGTACGGTATGCTTTACCCCGCACGCCTGCGGGTTGAGGTGGCAGGCAGGGCCCGCATTTTTGAATCCCCGACGGCTGTACAAGAGTTCTGTCGCACATACATGGAGTCCGGTTCTCGGACCTCGTCCAACTCAAGGTCTCAGTCTCCGGCGCAGGGCGACACTCAACAAAGCGTAGACTTGTTCACTGACGCTGGGCAGGGCTGACATTTCTTCTCATGACTCTGCTCTCCCGTCATTATTGGTCCTGGTGCGTGTTGCTGTCTGTGATTCCTTAGAATGTTTACTCCATCACAGTGATTTGCTTGCCCGGATGTCGTGGCGTTGCTGCCCCCCCCCTGGCGACTGCCGATGTACTTTGTGGGCTTTGTTGGTTCTTTGTTTTTGCCTGACCTTTTGTGGTTTCGACTACATTTGTACCTGTTCTTCATGATGCTATGTCTTTTCCCATTGTTGGGTGGGATGGTCCTCTCTGGGTTTTGTGAGAGGTTGGGTGGAGGGTGGGATTGGGTTTTTGTTGAGCTTTGTTTTGTTTTAAAGTGTCCTATTGTCTATGCATTCTCAGTTGCGGTCATTGCCTGTTCATGCTGTAGATCATTTTCCCCTGCTTCGCTCCTATGGCCACGTTAGGGTTGCAGATGGGCCCCTCAGAGCTATCACTCATGACTTGGAATGTTAGGGGTCTGAATAACGCTAAGAAATGCAAGCAGGTGTTCAATTATATTGCTAGGCATAAAATCGACATTGTCTTCCTGCAGGAGACCCATCTTACTGCTGATTCCGCCACTGGTGTGGCCAAGAGTTGGGGCTCACACCGCTTCTTCGCTAACTACAGCAGGTACTCCCGGGGGGTGGCGGTCTGCATTAGCAAATGGCTCCCTTTTCAACTGCATCATACCGTCCTCGACAAAGACGGTAGATACATAATAGTTGCAGGAGCACTAATGGGTCATACTGTCACCCTGGTTGGGATTTACGGCCCGAACACTGACACCCCCGCTTTCTTCAGTGACATACTCGTACACTTGTTACACTTGGACCCTGGCTTACTACTACTGGGTGGGGACTTCAATCTTCTCCTTAATACACAGAGGGACAGCACCGCTGCTACCCCGGACTCACGTCCCCACTCGCGCCCAGTCCTCCGCGACATCTGCACATGATTTTCCCTGGTGGACATTGAAGCGCTGCTACACGCCACTTCCCCCGCCTATTCTCACTACTCTGGATTCCGCGACACCTGGACAAGGATTGATTACTGGCTGTTATCCCCAGAGGTGGTCGGGTGGGTGACTGACCTTACTACTCTCCCGCACACTCTGTCAGACCATTCCCCCATAGTGCTTAAGTTGCGGGTTCCCCGGGAAGGGGGTTATGAACGGGCATGGCGCTTCCCTGGCAAAGCCTTACAAGACCCAGTTTTTACGGAAGAACTCCGGGAGGCCATAGTTGAATACTTTGATTTAAACTCTGGCTCGGTAGACACCCAGGCTGTTCTGTGGGAGGGATTTAAAGCCACTATCAGGGGGACTTGCATTGCTAAACACACTGGAATGCTTCGTGAAATCAGATCCGCCCTCACACGGATAGAGCGTGATATTGCGGCGCTAGATGAGGCGCAACTACTGCATCACACCGATGACCGGGAACGCAAGCGCTTGCAATTAATGGTGTCCTTCCGAGAGGAGGCTGAACGTGAGCTCCGCTTTCTATCCAGATCATATATGGCCAGACAATACGGGGAAGGGGATAGGCCCGGCAAACTCCTTGCACACTTACTTCGCCCCCCCCCCCCGCTCCTCTTCCTATATCACCGAGCTTCGTGGGCCGACCGGGGTCCTGGCTCACACCACTCCTGAGATCTGTGATGCATTCCTGTCCTATTACACCAACCTTTACACCTCCACCCTTACTGACGACACTGCAGAGAGAGGGGATTATCTTAATGAGATTGCCATGGTCTTTTTGGAACGGTGGATGATTGATTTCTTGGCAGACCCCATAACGGCGGAGAGTGTTTAGGAGGCCATAGACTCTATGAAGGGCTCATCGGCCCCCGGGCTGGATGGGTTTTCAGCTGACTTCTACAAGGCCTACAAAGACCTCCTTATCCCTCACTTAGTAGAGATGTATGCTGAGGCACTTGAAACTGGTTGTCTCCCCCCGACTCTTAGAGAGGCAGTCATCGTGCTGTTACCCAAGCCAGGCAAAGACCCCACGCTTTGTGAATCCTACCGGCCCCTGTCCCTTTTGAATCTTGATTATAAAATCCTTGCGAAAGTGCTTGCCATACGCCTCTCCCTCTTGATGGAGGCCATTGTTTCGCCTGCCCAGTCGGGCTTCATCCCGCACCGCTCTACTTCCCTTAACCTCCGCACCCTGTTGTCTGTCCTGCACCGGGTGGACCCTGACACGCCGGCGGCGGCGAGTCTGTTGGATGCCGAGAAGGCGTTTGACTCGCTAGAGTGGCCCTTCCTACTGTCGGTAATGCGCCGCATGGGCATCCCGGAATGCCTGGTCAACACTGTCGAGTTGTTGTACACCCTACCCGTTGCCCGCCTCCAACTTAATGGGACCCTCACCGCCCAGTTCAGACTGGCACGCGGTACTAGGCAGGGCTGCCCTCTATCTCCCCTATTGTACATTCTAGCAATGGACCCACTGGTCCGTCCCTTCCAGGAGCTGCACCTGCATCGGGGCCTCCAATTCCGCACGGGTCCACTCTTGGTCTCGCTATATGCGGACGACACCATACTATACGTCAGACACCCGCAGACCAACCTGGAGCCCTTACTCCTAGAAATTACCAGATTTGGCAAGCACTCTGGCCTCCGTATTAACTGGCACAAGTCGGTTATATTCCCACTCACGCCCAGCACTAACGAATGGTCCTGTTCCTTCCCCCTTACGTGGTGCCGCGACTCAGTGAAATACTTAGGCATTCATATACATTTGGAGACGGATGCTATACTCCGTCTGAATTACGGCACTGCTCTGTCGACCCTGGAGGGACATGTTGAGCGTTGGAACAGATTCCCACTATCCATGGCTGGGCGGGTTGCTATTATCAAAATGATTGTCTTGCCTAGGTTTCTGTACCTCTTCAACAACATCCCTATACCCCTCACTAAGACTTTTTTCACGCAGCTGCGCTCCTTGCTTCTGACCTTGGTGTGGGGCGGCAAACCCCCGCGAGTGGCATGGCGGGTGCTCACTCTCCCATATAGCCGGGGTGGGCTGGGCGTCCCTGACTTTTACCTTTACTTTCTGGTGGCGCAGTGCTCATATGCGCACACATGGTTTCACCCTGACGCTAGGGTCCCGTATCTCAAACCTGAGGCTGACTTGGTATTACCGGGTACATTGTCCACCACACTCCCGTCAGGCTTCCAGAGAGACCCTACAGACATCCAAATGGTATCATCCACGTGTTGGGCGTGGGAGAGGCTGCGCCGATTGGTGGACCTCCCACAGTTGTATTCTCAGGCCCTTCTGCTGCCAAACGCCACTTGGCTCCCGATTACGGGGGAATCGGTCGTGCGCCGCACGTTGTCCAAGTTTAATGTGAGCACGATTGGGCATCTGTTCCCCCAAGGGCATGCCTTCGAGCTGTCGGAGGATCCCAGATTTACTGACAGGTCATTCATGGACTCTTTTGTCCTAACCAGACTGCGATCCCTACTGCGCGCCTCATTCCCCACGTTTCCCCTCCCCCCGGAGGAGATGGTACCTTTCATCATTCAACATCCTACCGGCACACACCTGGTTTCCAAACTCTACCGTATGTGCAGTGATCTCCTCCCCTCCCGGGATCAGGTAGTTCGTGCTGCTTGGGAGAATGATTTGGGTTACTCTATTTCTGATGACCAACGGCTGTGGTGCTGCAGGGCGACCAAATACGTATCCATGAATAGCAAACACAAACTCTTACATTTCAAGTTCCTGCGTAGATTGTACTTCACACCTGCACGACTTCACAGAATAGACTCCTCACGTTCTCATACCTGTCCCAAATGCGGTGGTCAATTCGCTGACTTTGTTCACCTTTCTTGGACCTGTCCTAGGCTACAGGACTACTGGTCCCAGGTGCACACTACCCTTGGTTCTATACTGACTTTGTCCCTAACACCCATACCTGAGATCGCCCTGCTGGGTTATGTGGCTGAGTTTCCCAGAGCGGTACGCAGGTTGGCAGCCCTCAGCTTTCTTCTGGCAAAACGTGAGGTGGCGCTGAGATGGTGTGACCGCCGTCCCCCTCTCCACAGCTCTTGGCTCAGAAGCATGGCGCGCTGCAACATCAACAGCACGGAATACTCCGAAATGGTCCCCTCGACATCCAGACCGCTTGACATATGGGGCCCATACCGGGCGTATATTGCCAGTACCATCACCTGCACCCAAACTACACCTACTCCAGAGCGGGACCCTGAGGGTATTGGTTGAAGTCCATCTCTGGCCGTCTTCGCAGCCCCCTTTGCTACATACACCGTATATTGCTGCGTTCCTATCCCCTCCCTTTTTTCCTTTTTTGTGTCTGATTGAGTGCACTGCCGGGTGGGCTACTGCGTTGAGTATACACACAGCGGGCGGTGCGGGGTGTGTCCGCTACCTGGGGTACTTGCAATGACTGTTGGCCCCTGTCGGGGGTTGTTCTTCTTCTGTTGGATTTACAGCTTGGACGCATTTGGGCAATGTTCCTATCGAATTTTGAGACGGTTATGACACCCTTTGAAACATCATTCCATGCTACATTGCCTTGTTTTCCTTTTTTTTTTTTTTTTTGGTTCTTTAATACTGGGGAACTGTGACATATTTTTCAATGTGTTCCTTCATTGTAATCCTGAAAATGAAAAAGTTCAACTGTGCTGATACGTCACATCTGTATTGCACACGGTGCGCACTGCAGGGCATACACTGCTGCTAAACGCCACCGGGCCTCCGGGCTGTCGGTAACACGGCTGTGCCAGTTTCACCATGCTTCTCCTCTATACTCGCCTCTTTTTGCCGCCGGCCTCCGGGTTGTAGGCACAACCGGCAGTGTTCTGTATGAAACATGCAATAAACAGTTGAACAAAAAAAAATAAAAAGATATGACAGTTTCTTTTGGAGCCTTTGATTAGTCAAGCTGCTGTGTTTATTGTGGCTCTTAGAGGGGCCGTCGTTGATCTGGGAAGGCCACAGGGGCGTCACACCCATATTCCACTCTAAGGATTACTAAAGCTTGCACTGCCTGTTTGAAGTCATTAACGGGCAGGAAGGTTTTCAGTTTTTTCAAGGTATTTATCTGAAAATGTTCTCCTTTTTTAAGGAACTGATGTGTTTCTGCATGTTTAGGTTTTTATCCAACGTTATTACCAGTGATTTCGCTGAATCAACAATTAGTGGATGACCTTTGAGTGCTGTTAGGTGATTCAGACATCATCAACACAAAAGAGGGGGGGAGGGCCAATATTGTTTAACCACTTCCATGCTAATGACAAGGCCAGCTCGTCATGCAGTTTACTGGAGCTGTGCTTATGATGAGCGGACCTTGTCATGAACAATGGGTTTCCAGGATGCTCAGCACCCAGCGGGAATTGCCTTAGCATTGAAGGTGTTAAACTCCAATACCCCAGGCCCCCTAGATCCCAACCAACACCAGAAAGACCCTCACTCAGGCCCTCATCACCAGCTGCCTCAACTATGGCAACACCCTCTCCGCAACATCTGCACCCAGCTCCTCAGAAGACTCCAGGCCATGCAGAATGTGGAATCCTCCTGATGCAAATTAGTTCAGAGCCACACCAAGGCAGGGGACCACTGGTTCTAGTTTAGTATTTGAGTGGAGATTAATTACTTTATATGTGGAATTTCCCAGTGTGTCTTAGTCATGTGACAAGTTGATTGTAGACTTGATTTCCATTGGTCATATATATCCTGTAGCATGTACGCCTTCTCCTCTTACAGAGTCTCCTCCATGCCATCCTCAGGCTTGAATGGGTGAATTTTGCGGGTAACCTAGAACACTCCTCTCTCCAATCCAATCTCACTCAACTACTCAACTTCTTCGGCTTTAATAAAATAGCTTACCCTGAAAGCTGACCTTCAATTTTTCTTGAAAAATGCTCACTTTGTCCAGCTGCAGCACTCTCTTCTTTGGCTGAGGGACCAATAAGAGTGTAGGCTGGGAACGGCATAATTGTGGGGGAATCAAGGTTCATCTCATTTGCCGCCCTATTGGCTGCCTTAAATATTGTGGTTCTCTCTATGTAGTTGAGCAGTCTTATGATGATTGGGCAGATTGGTTCCTCAAGATAGGGCCTGCAAATTAAAACTTAGTGGGCCCTTGTAATCATGAAACAGCTTGAATACATCTTAGAGTCTTAGAGGGTATTGAGGTTTTCAATCATAATGTGTTGAATTGCAGAGGGGTAGTGTTTTACATTTTCTCTGGTATTCTGCAAGACGGCTGATAAAATCATTTGATAACCCATGAAAAAGTTTCATTATCCTTGCAATTGTTACCGACGCACCCTTGATGCTAGACTTTGCATTACAAGCACTTGTATCTTTAAAGCAGATGTGAGGACCGGTTGTATTCCCCTACCTGTCAATTTCTCATTAGTTTTGATTTAATAAATAGAACAGATGCTGATTCTTCACTTGGGTTGAGTGATCACTACCCATGTGGTCTGATTTAACATAACATACTAATTTAATTTTTACAATAACATTTTTAATTTTGTATATAGGACTCCATATGATTTTGCCTTTTATGTTACATATCTTGTTGCCTAAATCCTAAAGATGGACTCTTGAGAATATGATAAATAAAGTATAGTGACTGTGTGATATTATGTACTGTTATGAATTGTTACTTCATTGGTCATTTATCTGATTAGGCTGTTATACGACAGAGCTATGCAGGGAAATCGGTTGCAAGCCTTAACCACGCATTATTTAACTTATGATCAGCATTGACAGAGAAGAGAAGCAAAACAAGAGAAAGGGGAAAGGTTAGTAAGAGGGATATTTCCACTTAGTAATTAACAGAGCATTGGGGCAGTGTCTGGTCCCCATTTCTAAAGTTGTGTTAACTTCTTCCATGGGATTGACATGACCAGGCGACCATCTCAGATGTACTATTCACCAAAGACCACTGAATCAAAATGTATTTCTCACTAAACCAACCCCTCCTTACATCACTAAAAATTGTAAACAATAAAAAATACATACGTTTGTAAGTGATGTCACCCCAAAGTATATGAAGGAATATAAAGCAGAGGGGGAACTTAAAGTGATAAACAAAAAGAAATGCAATTTAGATGAAAATAAAAAAATAGGGTTCAGGATCCACTGAGAGCAGGGAATTCAGGCATTCCCTGTTCAAAAGATTTGTAAGAAAACGTTTTGGATTTAGCACGTTTCAGAATTCCACTTCCTTGTTTATGTTTTTCACCACCACTATGTTATGTAATCTGTTTTTGTAAAAGCATTGCTTATTGTCAGGCGTTTAGCAACGTCTTTCACTAATTTGCTTCTTAATCAACCATGACAGACTGTAGGAAGCTGTCAAGGCATGCTAATTGTTAGTTAATAGTAAAATGTTCATAGAAAATGGAAATGGGCCCTAGGTTATTAATTAATGTGTTTTTACTCAGAGGTAGCTAGAACATCTGTTTGATTGCATACTCTAATCACACGTTCTATGGCCCAAGAAATCTGTTTTCTACAAATAGCAAACATGGATAGGGGATGTGGCCTAATGGCTAGAATGATAAGCCTCAAAGCTGCGAAACAGGGATTGGATCTCAGCAGGGTCGCTCAACATCCTGTGATTCTGGGCAAATCATTTAATCTCCCCGTGATGAACACAAATAAATGTGCCCACCTGTAACACAACTGGTGCTCATGTTCATGTAAAACGCGCTGGTGTTCAGGGACAAGTTGTGCTGTATGAACCCCCCCTCCCCCCCCTCCGAAAAAAAAAGAGATCCTCAATCATCGATGCCTCTGCCCATAACGTCCTTGGGAGTTCATCTCATTTTGGGATTTTCATTTTCCTGTTTAGGCTTAAATTCAAGCAGTTACAGATATTGCTGCAATATCAAATTACCCAGCCATTAAATACTTCTACTCTTTTTCTGAACCCTTTCACAAGTTTAACGCCCTTTGATATCAGGACGTGAGCTCCCTTTCATTTGGCATTAAAATTGTTCTGGATCAGGAAAAAAAAACCTCTAACTGTAATTGTGTTTTCCTTGATCCCGAGAATTCGTAATACTGTGTCATTATTGTCTGAAGCAACTTTAAGGGAATCCCTTTGAATTATGACTAATGAACAATCTGCTATGTTGTTATGTGTCTTTCTTTGTTTAGTTATTTATCTTCAGTAGGAATGTAGATTTCTTGTTAAATCTTCACTCTTATTCACATCATTACCTTTGTCAGGTTACTTAAATACTCGAGAGCGGGTACAATTAAGTCTGCAACCTGTTTTTTGTGATGATGCTTTAGGTGCAAGTGATATTATTTTCATTTTCTGAGAATGTGGACTTTGAAGACAGGAATATTTTTGATTCATATCCACTTCTGAAAAAGACAAGCATGTTTTCCCTAAGCTTGTTCAAACATTATGGTCTCGGCATACAACATTGTATTGTAGTATTTACACAAAGCCTCCTTTCCATGATGGAGTTATGAAGCACTCCAATTTGCAGTGGGATGATTGGCACTCTTTTGGAGTGTGGGATTAAAGCAGTGAGTTTGTTGTTCATTTACCTATAGCTGATGCGATTGGTGAGGTGTAGACTTGTGGGATAAACAGTGTTGGCAGGGTCACAGCACTTAAGCATGAGGCAGTGGGAAAAAGTGTGAGAAGAAATGCTTTTACACTTGCATAAGCCTGCCCTGCTGGTGTTAATTATAATAGTGCTCAGATGCACATACGTTTTTTCAGGTCCCGAACGGCTCAATTTGCAGATTAGGGCTGTTTGCGACCGGAAAAAAGCATGATTCCATGTACCAAATCCTACTTTGCGATTTAGAAACCTATTACCGAATCTCAAAATGGTTTTGCGATTTGTTATTAGGGAGTGGCATGTTGAGGGCATCACTTCCTTCAAGTAGGTGGTAGCCCACTCACAAATTGGGAGGGATTCTCAAGTGACACCTTCCAATTTGTGAATGGTTGGAACAACGATTTTTAACAGCATGCAGTGGTCCCGGGGACCACTGCCTACTCTTAGAAAATGAAAAGCAACCTTTTCATTTTATTTTTTGATATGCATCCCGTGTTCCTATAAGGGAAATCGGCTACATTTTAAAAAAAAACACACTTTGCTTTATTTAAAAGCAATCACAAACTATGTGGTCTGCTGATCCCAGCAGGCCACCATCCCTTTGATTTCAGTCATTCCCAATGGAGCGCCAATTATGACTACCTCATGAATATTAATGCTCTAGGTCTATTTGTGACCCACTGGGAATTGCAAACATTGCAAAACACACAGTAGTGCATAGCTGTTTTTTGAGTACCTAATAGTAAATTGCAAAAAACGCTATTAGGTAATCTCAAACACAAACATATTGTTATTGTTATTGTTAATGTGATTTTGTATCGCGCCTAATCACCTACAGGTCTCTAAGCGCTAGGAAAGATGGTAACAGACAATAACATGACAAGGTGGAGCGGAGGCCAAAGCTAGATTATACTGCGCTCAAGCTTCTACTGAACAGTAGCGTTTTTAGGCTCTTCCTAAATCGTAACAAATTTCCTTCCCCACGCAGCACCCCAGGCAGGCTGTTCCATAGCTGGGGGACTAACACTGAAAAGGCTCTCCCTCCCTTAGTCACTAACCTGTAGCGAGGACAGATCAGTAGCTGGGAGTCTGAGGACCAAAGTGTTCTCATAGGTCAGTACAGCTGCAAGCGATCTTTAATGTAGGCAGGAGCCTTGCCATAGATTGCCCTATGGGCTATACATAAGTTCTTGAATTCCACTCTTTCTTTGATGGGGAGCCAATGCAGGTTTTGTAGTAGGGGAGTAGCTTTAGATCTCCTCGGGAGTCTAAAGATCAACCGAGCAGCATCATTCATTATGACCTGAAGCCTACTGGTCAGAGTTTTGGGTAAGCCGAGGTAAAGGGCATTACCATAGTCAATTCTAGAGATGATGGTAGCTGCCACTATTGATCGCATCATAGACTGTGATAGGATAGGAGTTAGCTTCCGCAGTTGCCGAATGATATTTGTACAACTGCCCACAACCGACGAGATCTGAGGGGCCATTGACAGAGCACCATCCAGCTTGATCCCCAGGCTTTTTACGGACGGGCTTGGTTTTGGAGCAGGGCCTAACTCCATTGGCCAATAGAGGTCACACCAAGGTGAGGTAGTGGATGAAATAACTAGTACCTCAGTCTTGTCTGGGTTGATTTTTAACAGATTGTCCGTCATCCATTGCACTGTGAACCTCTAGATGTTCTGAGCTTGGAGTTGTGCGGCCATAGTGTCGTCGACACTTAACAGCAGTTGCGTGTCATCCGCATAGTTAAAGACTTTACAGCCCATGGTAGCCAAAGAAGCAATCAACGGTTGCAAATAGAGGTTGAATAGAAGCGGGGACAGGGCAGATCCTTGTGGTACCCGTACTCTAGAATACCTGCCTCAGATGTTTCATCCCCCAGTTGTATCTTTTGGGTCCTTCCTGTAAGGAAAGATTGCAACCATTGAAAGGCCACGCCCTTAATCCCAAAATCCTTTAGTCTTTCCAAGAGCAAGGCATGGCTGACAGTATCGAACGCCGCTGATAGGTCTAACAAAATCAGGGCGCTCGATTTCTTGCAGTCAGCCATGCCTCTTAGTTCGTCCAGCACCGAGAGCATCACCAACTCGGTGCTGTGATGGGCTCGGAAACCTGCCTGTCGCTCATGGAGTAGATGGTAAGATTCCAGATAGAGGGACAGGGATTTTAAGACATGCTGCTCTAGGATTTTTGAGAGAAAGGGCAGCTGGGAAATAGCTCTGTAGTTCTTTAACACCGTAGGATCCGACCCAGGATTTTTCAATAAGGGTCTTACACACACCTCCTTAAGTTCGACCGGTAGATACCCCGTATCTAAAGATCTATTGAGGAGGGAGATGATGCATTCCTCCAATAAGGGGCGCGCCACACGGAAGATCTCAGGTGGGCATGGATCAGCAGGGGAGCCAGATTTAATTTTTCCCATCAGCTGCTCCAAAGTCAGTGCATCCATCTCTGGAAACCCTTCAAGAGAGCAGTCAATCACAATCTTAGGTGCTGATACTATAGTAGTCCCCAGTGCCACCCCATTCTCAATCTCCTGGATGATGGTCTTCACCTTCTCCAGAAAGTAAGCCTGAAAGGTGTTACAGTCAAAGGGGGCCTTGGAGTTGTCAGGTTTTTTACTCAACTCTGCCAGTATTTTAAAGGTCTCTTTCTGAATATTTGCTGCCTTACTTAGGCGGGCCTCAAGTTATTCCGCTTTGGCTTGGGTCATAAGATTTTTATATTGGTGAAGGGAGGCTTTATAAAGTTTCCTATCCGTGTCCTGCTTGGTTTTCCTCCACAGTCTTTCTGACTTCCTAAGCTTCCTTTTTTCTTCCCTTAAGGGTGGCGCAAACCAGGGAGCCCCTTTCCCAGATCCCTTTATTCGCTGTATTCTCACCGGCGCTATTCGATCAATAGCCCGGGTCATGCTCCTCGCTAGATCAGAGTATTCACGGTCCAGGCTACAGCCCGGCTCAATGACCTGGGGTGTTACCGGGAGCACCTTGGTCAGGGACGCTAAGTTGACCTCAGCCCATTTCCGGGTTTTCCTGAAGCAAAGCGAACTACGAGAAATACAGCTTTTAAGGGGGCTTCACAAGATACCAAATGGTGATCAGACCAAATGCAAGGCGCTACCTCTTTAAGGGTTAAACTGGCATCTGTGGTCCACACAAGGTCAAGAGTGTGGCCTTTTTCGTGTGTGGGGACATCCACAATTTGTTTAAAGCCCAGCGCAGACATTAAGATGTCAAGCTGGCGCATGGGCAGGTCCCGGTTGGGCATATCCCAGTGTAGGTTGAAATCACCAGTTACCAGGATTTTCGTATATCTGGAGCATAAGTCAGTTATAATAGGGCAGCATAAATCGTGAAAGAGTGGAGTTGACTTAGGTGGGCGATAGACTGACAAAATCACCCAACACTCATTGTGCACGGTGACCTTTACCCCAAGCAGATCAGTCAGGTCAATTGTCTCAGATAGCAGCTTTTCAACTATCATAGTCTTCCTATAGATGATAGCTACCCCTCCCCCCCCGAGAGCCCCCTGGGCGGTTGTGCCACATTACATCATATCCGCTTGGAAGGGCGGCAATGATATCAGGCATTGAGTTCTCACCCGTCCAGGTCTCCGAGAGAGTCAGGACATCGATGTCATTGTCCTGAAGCATACTATACACCTCCAATTGATGGCATTGGAGCGATCGAGTATTAAGGCTAACTATTTTTAATACAGGGTGCTTACCCGGGGTAGGAATAACCTTATCGGGGTGCAATATAGCATATTTTTTGAGCGTTAGTAGGATTGCCTGATCTACAGGAGGCTCACCTCTATTCAGGGTATGTAACTCCTCCACGGAGTACATACACCGCTGGCCAGTAGTCCCAGCCCCTGCGCCCGTCTGTGCGCGGACGGGCGCAGACGGGCTGGACTCTGGCGTGACTCCGGCGATGCTCCGGCGAGCCCGCAGCGCGTGACCGCTGCGCGTCAGCATGGCCAGTTTAAATACCGGTCTAGCGTCCTTATGACGACTAGACCATGCAAGCTACTCGGCGCTTCACCCCCAACCCAAGATGTCCGCCGCAATGCTGCCTGGAAGGGAAAGGGACCCGCACTAAACACGGTGAAAACACAATTATCGTGCAAGTGAGTGGACGTTTTTAAGAACATATGCCCTAATAGACATGGACTTGTCCAAATATAGTGTTCTATGCATTTGAAGACAGTTGCAAATTATTCTTATTATTGCAAGAAGTGTGCTCCATAACTTAGGGCATCATTAGGATGGTAGTTGGACCACCACTGACATTCTGTTGGTAGTGGTTGGCCTGACATCCTGCAGAGCTGTCCAACTGCCTCATTATGATGTGGTTCTTAGACCTCATTGGCTGGAGGGTCCCAATGACACTACTGATGTGGTTGGATCATATTTCCTACAATAGTGGCGATGCTTGATCAGGCACCGCCGTAGGGATGACGATGTCCCTTCCTGGTAACTTTTTTCAAGGAGGTCAATCCGCCATTGTAAGCTGCCAGAAATGGACTTTGGGGGCCCCTAGCAGGTCTCCTGTCCCGCATGGGTCTCAGCTGTAAGGCCTGAGGGGCACATTTGGTGCCCCCCACACATCCATGGAAACATCCCCTTTTCCATTACTGTGCTGCAACTCTGTTCGGACTACAGCACACGCAGCAATGAAAAAAGGCATGATTGTGACTGTCTACACACCGATCACAAAATAATTTGGTGGGTGGCACTGCCGACCACTTGTCGGTTGGTTCCAATCATGCTGCGATGCTGGTCGGACTCTGGTCATACCACCATCGTAGTCAGGCCCATAGTCTTCAAAATGAAGAGTTTCCATGTGAACAGAATTTGTTGGCTGTCATAACATGTAGGAGTCGGGGAGGCCTGAAGAAAATATATACAAAGCAAATATGTATAATATTATTAAGTACAAAGATTCTGCTGAATGGTGCTGGTTTCTTTGGATTGAATGGTACAGTGTACTATGAACCTTACTTTGAAGGTGACATAGCTAGCTAATAAGAGTGTGTGTGTAGACCTGATTGCAGCAGAAATTAACAATCTGATGAAAAGCATAAGGAATTGTCCTGCATTTGGGTAAATACTTGAGCTTCATGATCTCCGGGTCGGTGCTCTGACGTGCACATATGGTAGGCATAGAGCCAAATGTGCTAACAGTAACAGAAATGACTAAATAGCAATTTTAGCGAATCACTATTTGGTAATCACTATTACTAATGTAGTAAAGTTATATCGGACCCTTATTTCCCAATTAGTGATTTGCAGTGGTTCGCAAATAAGCCTACTTCATAAATATTAATGAGATAGCTCACAATTTGTGACTCACTAGGATTTGTTTCATTACATGGATGGTTCTTTGCTGGGGTTACCAGACCACCATGTCTCTGATTGCTTTTAAATAAAGCAATATATTATTTATAATGCATTACGTTTTCTTTGGTGCTAAAAAAATAAGCAATGTTTCATTTTTTGTTTAGATTAGGCAGTGGTTCTAGTGACCATTGCCTGCTCCTATAAAATATAATTTTTAACGGGGAAGGCATTCCAAGGGGACTTCTTCTCCTTTTCAGATGGGTTCATTAAAGTACACATGTTCTACAATTGCATGTCAGTTGCAAAACGTTAGTACATACCATTCAGATTCCCTATTTGTAAGGGTTGCCCTTAACACAGCCCTTCCAAATAGCGATTCTGTTTATGGTCGCAAACCCAAACTAAGATTTGCTAGAATCACAGTTTGGTGTTTGTAAAGGGGGAAGATTCAATGAAGGCATCTTATTATATAGAACCAGCTTACCCGTTGCGCATTGCTGCGATCTCCGAAGAAAGGAAATTCAAGTAAACTTGTTATGATAACATTCAATTTACATTGTGTCATTTTTATTGAAACGTATTCATTTTAATATGGAAAACATTTCTAAGTGTTGTTTTAATTCTATTTATTTATTCGAGTGCTTGTGGATACACAATATTTTTTGTTTTTCCGTCTGGTGCGTAGACAAATAAATCAGAAGGTTTTCCGACGCGTGAGCTTACCACATACAGTTGTCCATATGAGAAGCACGGATTCTCCAAATCTAGTCCACACACTTGCAGCGATTGTCCTTGTGCTTTGTTGATGGTCATTGCAAAAGTGAGTTGCACCGGAAACTGTAAACGTTTGAATTCAAATGGCATATCTGTTGGGATCATTGGAATACGTGGCAACAGTACATCTTCCTTCTTGAATTTCCCATTCAAAATTGTAGTTTCGATGACATTGTTTATCATCTTTTTCACCGAAAGTCTTGTACCGTTGCAAAGTCGTGGTTGCAAATTCAGTATTCGTAAGATTATGAGGGCCCTGGGGGGCCAATCTTTTAAAACTTTTTATGCAAGAAACCTTCACGGGAGTGTACTCAACAACTTCCCAAAGTTTCATGTATGTATGTATGTATGTATAGGCATATTTATATAGCGCAATTACTGTCACCCGACGGGCATCCTGGCGCTTAGACTGTAATAACACATACATGATGTTTCCAGCAACCAATACATTTACATTACTCTAGGGAACAAGTGGGTTTTCAGGGCTTTTTTAAAAGAGTAAAAATTTTCCAGACCCCTTAGTCCCAAAGGAAGAGAATTCCACAATCTTGCTGCGGTAAACCTGAAGGACCGGCCGCCCGTCCGAGACCTCAAAATCTTGGGTACTACCACCAAGTGAGCTGAGGCTGACCGTAAAGATCTAGAAGGGGTGTACCAGGAAAAGAGATCCTGCAAAGGGGACGGAACCTGTCCGTGTAGAGCCCTAAATACCAGGCACAGTGCTTTAAAATCAATCCGTTGGGAGACTGGCAGCCAGTGGAGGTCCTTAAGTGCCGTGGCAGAAGAATCCAGGCGTCGACGTGAGAGGGCCAATTTGGCGGCAAAATTCTGTACCCGCTGTAGTTTTCCAACTAGAGTAGCAGGATCCCCCAGAAGTAGTGCGTTACAATAGTCAATTCGACTTAAAATTATGCTCCGCACTACCTCTGATCTAGCCTGTGCAGGAAGCAAGGGTAAGATCTTACGCAGCGAACAGAGCAGAGCCATGCAAGTGGCCACCGTTCTATTCACTGACACATCAAGCTGCAGGCTGGCACTGAACATCACCCCCAGATTGCGAACCGATTCGGCAGACAGGCTTGCGCCCTGAAAGTCAGGAGGCCAGAAATCCTGCGGAAGCGGTCTGGGGATACGGTCCAAGGAGCAATGTAACACCTCGGTTTTTGAACTGTTGAACTGCAGGGAGTTGTTACCCAGCCATTCAGTCGTGGTGCTCATGCAGCGATGAAAGACCTCCTGAGACACCCCATCCTTACCATCAAAAGAGAAGATGAGTTGGGTGTCATCGGCGTAATTGGTGACTGTTATGCCAAAGGATTTAATCAACGCGATCAGGGGGCGGAGGTAAAGATTGAAAAGAACGGGGCTGATGGCTGACCCCTGGGGTACACCCTGACCAACCCTCCTGATGTTAGATTTAAAGGGTGGCAAGGCCACTACCTGGTCTCTATGATCGAGATACAACACCAGCCACTCAAGGGCCAAGCCAGATACTCCACCCTCGGCCAATCTCCTGACCAGAATTGCATGGCTGACCGTGTCGAACGCGGCCGACATATCGAGCAGCACTAAAAAGGCAGCTCGACCCTGGTCGGCCCGCGTTCGCAGGTCATCGAGAACAGTCACCTATGCCGATTCTGTCCCATGCGCTGGTCTGAAGCCAAACTGAGCCACATCCAAACCGTCGGTGACCTCAAGAAAGTTGGAAAGATGTTTTGTGGCCAGTTTCTCAAGGATCTTAATGGGAAATGGCAACAGAGAGATGGGTCTATAGTTAGCTGGGCAGGCGGGATCCAGATTTTCCTTCTTAAGTAATGGGGAAACAACCGCCAATTTCCAGCTATCTGGGACCCGCGCCGATCTAAGGGACTGACAGCAGATGGAAAAAAGAGGGGGAAAAAGCTCTTCCCG
The DNA here is from genome assembly GCF_964261635.1 of Lissotriton helveticus. Lineage (NCBI taxonomy): Eukaryota > Metazoa > Chordata > Amphibia > Caudata > Salamandridae > Lissotriton > Lissotriton helveticus. Next base: position 644,159,707 of record NC_136068.1, read on the forward strand.
AAACAGTTTCCAAAATTTTGGTGGGAGAGGATCAGACGGTGAGCCTGAAGATATACCGTCGGCCAACGCGCAAAAATCCTTGAACGATGGTAGAGGCAAGTTGTTCAATTCAGCTGACTTAACGCCCTCCTCCGAGTTCTCAGTACAGTTGGAATAGTGCACAGGCTAACCAGATGACGAGGCAAGATTATTTAAGATGGTGGCAATCTTGTCCTCGAAAGCCTGTGCAAACGAGTCGCAGATAACTTGGGAGGCCGGGATGTTGTTTTTAGTACAAGCTGGATGGGCCAGGTCTTTTACGATCTTAAATAGGGCCTGAGACTTGTTTGCAGCTGCCAGCAATAGTTCTTCTAGGTGTCTAGCCTTGGCCAGCTTAATCTGGACCTTATAGGTCGCCAGAGCTTGTTTAAAACGGACTCTACATGGTTCCAGATACTGTTTCCTCCAGGCACGCTCAGCCTGTTTACACTGGAGCTTGAGCTGCCGGAGTTCCTCTGAATACCATGGCATAGCCAGATTAGTCCTAGCTCGAATTTTGCGCATCGGTGCCAAAGAGTCCAGAGAGGCCGAGATTTGCTGACAAAAAGTCTCATAGCTCACGTCCACCGTATCTCCCAATGTGAAGCCGTCTGGAAGCAGGGTAGGCAGGGTAGGCTGTTTAAGAAGTGTAGACCATTGTCTACCCATTCTAGTAACACCCACACTACCTTTCGTTGCTGTGACGACTGGGCATGAGAGAGAAAAGAGGACGAGAGCGTGGTCCGTCCAACCCTGGGGTATGACATCTCGCAGAGACGTTTGACAAGCGTCGGCGAAGAGCAGGTCAAGAATATGACCCTTAGAGTGGGTTGGCGAGAGTACTAGCTGTTGTAACTCAATATTGCGGCAGGCTTGGACCAGCTCTACAAAAGCGGAGTTAGTCGGTCCATTTGGCCAAAGGTTGAAATCCCCTAGCACCATCAGCCTAGTGTGGGAGTGAGACAAGTCATAGATTAAATCTATGAGCTCAGGCACAGCAGACAGCGTGCCCGCAGGGGGTCTGTAACATAACAGCCCCGTGTATAGCACACCTCCTGGACCCTTGATGGAAAGGCCAAGTACTTCACATCCAGCGATAGCCTTGATGTTGAGCTGAGAGAAGTTTAATGTCTCTCTAAAGATTAGTCCGATTCCACCTCCTCTAGCCCCCACTCTGGGATTGTGTATTATTTTAAAACCCGGGGGGCACGCTGTCCCCAATTCCACCGCACTAGCCGCTGTGGTCCAAGTCTCTGTCATGAAGACTGCGTCTAGATCATAGGACTCTATGAGTAGCGCAATCTCTTCACAGTGCTTGATGAGCGATCTCACGTTCAGCAGGCCACAGGATAAGGAATCTGGGTGTCTTCCGATGAATTTAAGCCTACGGTTTGGGAGAGTGCCGGGATTCAAGCGTATAAGATCGTCACGGGAGTACAGTGGTATGGTACGATCCTGACAGGCAGAGTATCCGGCGCCCGGCGCGTCCTGTGCGTAAACGGGCGCAAACGGGCTTACCTCTGGCACACCTCCGGCATTCCGCCGGCGCGCCCGCTGCGCGCCTATGCTTCGCGCCCGCTGCGCACCTACGCTGCGCGCTTTACAGTCAGCCATCTTATAAAGCCGTAGGCACGGGAGTCCTGCAGTGAAAACACTAGCCCCCCAACCAAGATGGCGCCTGCTATTCGGCACACCCTGGTTCCCTCACCCAAAATGGCGGCTCCAATCACGCGATCTCCCCAAGAGCCCAAGAAGCCCCTGAAGCGCTCTAATTCCCTCAAGTGCGGGATGGGGACACAATTATAGTGCAGGTAAGAGCTGTTCTGGGTGTAGCCCCCCCCAAGACAAGCTGGGACAAAAGAATGCACCTAGCGCTAAAGTTGTCAGCGCGAACGCGCAGTAAAGCAAAAGATTCTAAAATTATTTAAAACAGCAATACAGCAACAAATGCCTCAGTGCGCGAAGGTCAAGTAAGTCTGACCTGTCAGTGAGGAAGTTCCGTTTTTATGGCCTTTCCAGGCACGGGAGTCCTGCAGTGAAAACACTAGCCCCCCAACCAAGATGGCGCCTGCTATTCGGCACACCCTGGTTCCCTCACCCAAAATGGCGGCTCCAATCACCGCAACGCGATCTCCCCATGGCGATTGGATGAATGGTGTAGTAATGCATAAAGGACAAACAGACAGACAGACATACATTTGTTTTTATATATATATAGATGATTCCTTTGTAACTTGGTTCACCAGAGGAAATAGGAAGATATTAGTATCACAGCTACATACCCTACGTGGAGTGATATCTTAAGTGCTGGGCCAAACTCTTCATCAAGATATTGAATAGATGACCCTTTATCACAGGCCAGCATTTCTATTTTTGATGTGTTTAATGTGAGATATTTATTTCAAATGTAATGGAATATAGCTAAGAGGCATTGGATGACTGCACAAAAGTCATTGAATGGACTTTGAAGTTTTTAGTGTAATGTGTTTGTTATCGATGTATTAGTTGCTGTTGACTTTGAAGAAGTGATTGTCTGAGGGTAAAAGTGTTTCAAGACACAAGGGGTTGAGAAGCACGAAGGCGTAGGGATCGAATAAGAAATTAGCTTGATACCACAGAATAAATTCAATAGGGAATGGTGACTTGTATCCCTCTAGATCTAAATCTCTAAAGCAGTTTGGGATCCCAGACAGTGTCAAAGGAAACAAAAATATTTAGTACCACAAGTGCCACTACTCCATTAAAATCCTTTATAATTCTTATGTCATTCCTGTTTGTAATTAAAATAGATTTTGTCTGAGTTGTGAGTTCATTTAATCAAACTAGGGAGGCACCTGTGATAGGACTTCTTGTTGTTTCTGCCACTGTCATGTTTAGAAAAACAAGATTCAATTCCCTGGAATATATCTGCAATGTCGACAAGCAAGTTAGATCTCCAAATATACATAACTGTTTCTCTGAGACCCTTTGGGACAATATATGTTGTGCCCTGTTTATGATCTCCATAATCTCACCTTAGATTAACCTTTAGGTTTATTTACCTCTTGAATATGGGTAAGGGTGGAACAATTGCAAAAATAGATACATTGTATCAGTTTCTTATGCTGGCTTCTTTATACAAAACGGTCTTGAGCCCAAATGGGCCTGGAATTGTGTTAGTGTGTATTGGGCTGCACATTAGGGGGCCCATTAGGATGGCGGCGGGATTGCCCCCGCCAGGCTGGCGGTAGCCACCTCCGGCCTGGCGGGGGCAATCTGCCTGCCATCCGCACCTGAATTCCCCCGCCATATTAGGATGGCGGGGGGACAACGGCGGATGGAAAGACCGTCCGCCGCTTTTCCGCTCGGGTCGCCACGGTCGCTATTCCGCCCCGGTTTAATATGGTGGCGGTGTCTATTAGTCATCGCCAGCCATATTACAATGGGCTTAGATAGATGCCTTTCCGTAGTGACGATGCTGCAACGGAAAGGCATGCAGTCTTCACTCTGGGGGCCCCCTGCGGGCCCCCAGAGTGAAGGAGAGGTGGGGGGTGCACACGGGGGGCACCAGTGGTACCCCTCAGCATTTGCATACATGAAGCGGCAGGCACTGCGTGGTGCCTGCCGCTTGGTGTATGCAAATGCATACATGCAGTTTTTTGCATTACGGCGGGCGGTGCTGAGAGCACCGCCCGCCACAATGTTAAAAATGAGGGATGCGCCCGCCACTGTGGCGGGCGCATCCTAATCCCCACCACGGGACCCCCACCCTTATGGCGGGCCGTCCCAATCCCTGTGAGGATGGCGGGCGGCCAAAGTCTTCCCACCATCCTAATGACCCCCTAAGTTTTAAACAGGTTTTACTTAATTTTCACACCTCTTTTCCTGTTTATTACTACTACTTCAATTTCGAGCAATGTTGTTGCAAGGGGAAGTCAATGTTGACGTTTCTGTTTTTAGAAATGATGGTATGATGTGATTTCTTTGGAAATTAATTATTTAGTTACACTTACATCCTGTATCATTTAGTATCTCTTTTTAAATCAATGCCCTTAAGGTTTCATGGTAGTGCTGAGTCTTACAAATTGATACATTTATTTATGAGTTTTGCGGTTCACCCACTCATCCACTGGACAGACATTAAAACCACATGATCTCCTTGGGCACTTTTCTTATATCCTCCTATTAGTAGTATTATCTGAAGGTTTGCCGGCCAGTCATTCTGCAGCCCTGTGTATGAAAGGGAACATTACTCACTTCCTTCTCCTTTCAAGGATAGCATCAGCTCAACACAGTAAATCATCTACTGTCTGTTTTACAGAGGGTATTCATCTACTCCCTTCCCATTCCCCTGACCATGCAATCTGTAGGCTGTCAACAATCAGGTTTAGCCTCAGTCCTGGCCTCTGATCTATGTACTAGAGATACTAGTCTTGTAGGATTTTTCAGTGGTTGCTCCGTTTGCTCAAGCATCTTTATTGGGAGCTGTGATGGAAGATCTGGTTAATAGCATTCTCAATGAAGATGCCATAGATTAGATGGTAGATAGCAAGAGCAGAGAGAGTAAATTGTTTAGTCCTTTCATTCATGTGCTTCACACATCCATTTTACCTGTGAATGCACATGCCTAAAAGTCGGATCCGGTGCAATGATTTCTGAATTCCCAAGCAAAAGTACTTTTTCTATTTGGGTACTCCCTTCTCTAAATAGCAACATCATTTTTGAACACATTGTTTTAGAATTCTACACCACTTTTGGCCTTTAGTGCTCTATTAGCGACATGATTTTCACCCCTTTGAAGCATTATTTTTAGTAAAAATGTAATATAAGGGTGTTGAATGCAACCTTGAGACAAAGGACACAAAAGTACAGATTACAATGTTGCTCAGATATGAATTTACCTTACAAAAATGAAAAGACAAGAGCCATTTGACAAATCAAGAACAAGTTGGTTAAGTTACGTGCAGTGACTGGGAGAGTCATGACAGAATGCATCTGAGGAAATTATCTTGGTGTAAAAAGTATTGACTGGTTTTATACACATCTTGAAGTACCATAAACCGATGTCTGCATTTTTAAAAGGCATTACAGTCATAAATTAACAAAGTTGGACTTATTGCATTTGTTGCAGTGAACATGTGACGGTGCACAGTCCAAATATCGAGTTTGAAATATCGACCTACAAAAATATTGTGTTGGAAATATCGAAGATACATAGGGGCCCATTAGTATGTTGGGTGGATCGCCACCGCCATGCAGGAGGTGGCGATCCGCCCGAGATCCATGACCGGTCCCACCCAATTCCCCTCACCATATTACAATGGCGGAGGGGACCGCGGCGGACGTAAACACCGTCTGCCGCTTTTCCGCCCCGGTCGAGAAAGGGTTCATATGGCTGGTGGTGTCTTTCAGACACCACCAGCCTTATTAGGATGGCCACAATCAGATGCCTTTCTGTGGTGGCAATGCCACCACGGAAAGGCATGTGGTCTCCATGGTGAAGGTGAGTGGGGTGCACATGGGGGGTACCTGTGGTACCCCCCTGCACTTGCATACACAGTGGCGGGCACATCCTAATACACCCCACGGGACCCCCGCCCTTATGGCGGGTGGTCCTATTATCCGCTAAGATGGCGGGCGGACTAAGTCCGCCTGTCATCCTATTAGGCCCCATAATATCGAGGTCAAGAATATCGTTGGACAGAATATAGACCCTAAGTTAAGTAATATCGATTTTTTTTATATCGATGTAAGTAATATTGAAGTTACTAATATCGATATTTGTATTATTGTTATGTATTTTATTATGTATGTGTAATATTTTTTTGTTAAGTATTTAACTTGTTTTAAATTATATGTGTGTTATTTTTATATATTAATAATGTTATTTTTAAGTAAATTGTATGTTTTAATACCGGAGAGGGTTGTGGGTTTATAGGGGAATAGGGTGGAAAGTAATTTAAATATACTAAATGAATTATTAATTTTTAGGAATTATCAAATAATTTAATTAATGTTTGTGTTTATTTCTGTAGCGGGTTGTGGGTTTATAGAGGAATTGGGTGGGAAGTAATTTAATTGTAATTAATTAATTATTTATTTGTATTTATTGGAAAGGGTAAATATTTTGTTTTTAAATATTAATTGGCAATTAATTATTTTAATTGATCATTAATTTGTCTAATTGGTAATTAATGTTTTTAATTGGCAAATAATTGTTTTAGTTGGTAATGAATTTTTTATTTGGTAATTAATTTTGTTAATTGTCAATTCATATTTTTATTGGTAATTATTGTTTATTAATTGGAAATTCTTTTTATTTAATTTGTAATCAATGTTTCATAAAAAGTATTATTTGGTATGAAAAATAATTTTATTGTTTAATATTTTTTAATTGTGAATTAATTTTAAATAATTTAAAAAAATTGTAATGAAAAATATTTTATTGTTTACTATTTACTATTTGGTGACTAATATTTATTAATTAATATTTATTGGTATTTGTTGTTAATTTATTGTTAATTCATTATTCACTTGTAATTATGCTTTTAATAATTTATAATGGTTATTTGTAAATGATGTCAAGTTATAAAAAAAATTAATTATTTAATATTTTAATAACACATTTTTTTATAAGTATGTTATATTTCAATTCTATGCTATCCAAAGTTTTCCCTTCTGTTTCACTCTCTGGAGATGGAATAGTAATTTTTACCCCTACACTATCCAACGCTTTCCCTACTGTTACACTCTCTGGAGTTGGAATAGTAATTCTAACCCCTACGCTATCCAATGCTTTCCCTACTGTAGCACCCTTTGGAGTTGGAATAGTAATTTTTACCCCCACGCTATCCAATGTTTTCCCTACTGCTGCACCCTCTGGAGTTGGAATAGTAATTTTTACCCCTAGGCTATCCAACGCTTTCCTTACTGTTGCCCCCTCTGGAGTTGGAATAGTAATTTTAACCCCTATGCTATCCAACGCTTTGCCTACTGTAGCACCCTCTGGAGTTGGAATAGTAATTTTTACCCCTACGCTATCCAACACTTTCCCTACTGTTGCCCCCTCTGGAGTTGGAATAGTAATTTTTACCCCTACGCTATCCAACGCTTTCCCTACTGCTGCACCCTCTGGAGTTGGAATAGTAATTTTTACCCCTAGGCTATCCAACGCTTTCCTTACTGTTGCCCCCTCTGGAGTTGGAATAGTAATTTTAACCCCTACACTATCCAACGCTTTGCCTACTGTAGCACCCTCTGGAGTTGGAATAGTAATTTTTACCCCTACGCTATCCAACACTTTCCCTACTGTTGCCCCCTCTGGAGTTGGAATAGTAATTTTTACCCCTACGCTATCCAACGCTTTCCCTACTGTTGCATTTTCTGGAGTTGGAATAGTAATTTTACGTGTACGCTATCCAATGTTATCATTACAGTAGTTTTTTTAGGACTTTGAATAGTAGTTTTATTTATTTAGCTATTTAATATTTGTATTATTATTTTTGATAATGTAGTATATTATTAATTTCAAAAATATTGAAAGTATATTTAATTTTTTAAATGTATTACATGTATTAAATATAATTATTTACTTTTTATGTATGTTATTGTTTTATGTGTGTAGAAGTATTTGTAATTTATAATACTTTGTAATAATGTATAAGTTATTAAAATATTTATTAAGACTTATTATTAGGTAAGTATATATTATATTTTGTATGTATATGTTTAATTAATGTTATATTATTGTATATGTATTATTTATTAATTTTAAACATTATTAAATATTTTTAACTATGTTTAATTAGTTTTTAAATATTATTTACTTCTTGTTTTTACACTTTTTTTAATTTAATTAGTGTCTAGCACCTTCAGTGAGTTAATGTAGTTTGGAGTTGGAATCTTAAATTATATATGTTTAGTGTCCAGCACCTTCCCTGACTTTTCAAGTCTCTAGTGTTAATAGTAATTATATACATCTTTACTAACCAACGCCATCCTTGACCTTTTGAAGTATGGAGTAGAAGTAGTAAATCATGTATTTGTAGTGTCAAGCACCTTCCTTGGCGTAATACAGTTTGGAGTGGGAACAGTAAATTATATATTTATTTTAAAAATTTTATTTAGCGCGAATAAGAACGTTGCGGGTATCAGAGCGCTTTACAGGAAAGATGTAAGGAACAAATACAAAGATATAAAAAAATATATGAGGGAAGTCTAGTACACAGTAATAGGTAAAAAAGCTAACAGATATATTATAAGGTTATGTACATATTAGAAACATTTAGCCCAGAGAGTAGATTTCACTTCTTTTTTTGAAAGAAGCAGTAGAGGGGTTCTGTCTCTTTTCTGGGGGTAAAGACTTCCAGATCCTAGGGTCCTTTCCTGAGAAGGACTGATTGTATGTTTTCTTCTTGGCAAATCCTTGTGGTTTCAGAAGAAGATTCCTGGAGCTCCTGATGGATCTGTTACAACACAAGAGCTTCAGTTTTTGTGTTAGATAACTTGCAGCATTGGAGTGTAGGCCTTGTGCATCACACATGCAATTTTCAGATAAATTCTTGCTTCAACGGGTAGCCAGTTGAGGGTTCTAAGGTCCTGGGAGATATGACAGTTTCTTTTGGAGCCTTTGATTAGTCTAGCTGCTGTGTTGATTGTGGCTCTTAGAGGGGCCGTCGTTGATCTGGGAAGGCCACAGGGGCGTCACACCCATATTCCACTCTAAGGATTACTAAACCTTGCACTGCCTGTTTAAAGTCATTTGCGGGCAGGAAGGTTTTCAGTTTTTTTCAAGGTATTTATCTGAAAACGTTCTCCTTTTTTAAGGAACTGATGTGTTTCTGCATGTTTAGGTTTTCGTCCAACGTTATTACCAGTGATTTTGTGGATGACCTTTGAGTGCTGTTAGGTGATTCAGACATCATCAACACAAAAGAGGGGGGAGGGACAATATTGTTTAAACTCCAATACCCCAGGCCCCCTAGTACAAACCAAATGATCACACAAGAGGGGTATATAGAGTACACAACAAAAGCACAACAAGGGAAAATTATACAAATTTGGAAAAACTGCCCTCACTCACATACCGAGGTATGTGACATGCTTCATCATAGGGCCTGCTACAGACGCCCTGGTGTAGCCACATCCAGGGCGGAGCATTAGGGAGGGGGAAAAAAATAATAAATTCCACACTACTAGACGTACAACCAAATAAGTCAATACGTACAATGAGTAACTCATATGAGTAATAGAACGTGCAGTGTACACCTAGTGGATTGACTGATAGTGCGACAAAAAAGTGCAGCAAGGATGTGATTAAAACTGATTAAGGGTGCCAATAGAAAGAATTACTTTATTAGACACAGTTTGATACCCCTATCAGGATTAAAAATAAGAAAAGGATGGGAAAATGCCTTATTGAGAAAATGAGGTTCCTCAAGACTTCCTTCCTACCACTGCTGAAGACGGTATTACCAGTGATTTCGCTTAATCAACAATTAGTGGATGACCTTTGACTGCTTTTAGGTGATTCAGACAGTCATGAATGATAGTAGATTGGTTGGGGGGAGCGATTGAGAGGAACTCCGTTTTGAGGGTGTTTAGTTTCAAATGGTTTTCGGCCAGCCAGGTATGAGGTTTTTGAAGCGTTGAGTTGAGAGATTTGATGATGGCCTCAAGTAAGTGGATCTTTATGTAGAGTTGTGGATCATCTGTGTATATGTGATAGAGGACCTTATATGCTCTGAGAAGTACAGTGAGTGGTTCCATAAAGAGGTTGAAAAGAGTGGGTGAGAGGCATGAATTCTGTGGTACTCCTAAAGTGACTGAGACGGGTTTGGATAAGGAGTGATTAGCCTTGAATCTTTGTAATCTGTTTTGGAGGAAGGAGGTGAAGCAAGCAAGTACAGAGTCGGATAATCCCATACTGTGTTTCAGGAGGTCTAGCAAGTTGTCATCATCAAATTTCTTTTATTCGGTTTAGCAAACCATATAAGAAGCAACCATAGGGATCATAAATTCCATTTACAATTAAAAGCGTATCGGTAAACAATGTGCAAATGAGAAATAAAAGCGCTCAAGTTGACATTAAAAGGATGTAGCATCATATAAGTAAAACAATATCGACAGAGGTCATGATTTGGGTCTCACTAACATAATTATGTGGCAAAAGTGCAAGTGCATCGTTAATATTTTTACAATGCAAATTCCAAATTGATACCCTGCGCATTAAACCCTTAATCAAAAAGGCAAGGTGCCAACATAATCATAGAAACCGGCATAAAATGGAATCCTAAAACAATTTAAAATAATTAGACAGCAGCATTATGAGTGGGAGCGAGGCATGATTCCTGGGGTACTCCTAAAGTGACTGGGATGGGTTTGGATAAGGAGTGAATAACTTTGAATCTTTATGATCTGTTTTGGAGGAAGGAGGTGAACCAAGTAAGTACAGAGCCGGAGAATCCCATTCTGTGTTTCAGGAGGTCTAGCAAGTTGTCATGTTTGACTTTGTCATAGGCCGAAGATAGATCAAGCAAGATTAGTAAACAAGTTTTGTTTTGGTCAAGGATTTTTAGTGCGTCATCGATTGTGAGTGTCATGGCTGATTCTGTACTGTGACCTGCCCGGAAGCCAGATTGGTATTGGTTGAGCAGGTTGAAATGATCTATGTGGTTGTCCAGCTGTGTATGAACACATTTTTATAAGAGTTTGGTCAGAGTGGGGATTTTGGATATTGGGTGATAGTTGTTTATTGGGGATACCTGTCCTGCTTTAAGGATTTATGGGATGGTTCCTTGAAGGAGAGAGGTGTTTATGATCTTGGTCCATAGAGGTAGTAACAGAGGAATTATGTATTTTAGGTAGTTCGTGGGAAGAGGGTCTGTGAAGTGGTTTGAGGGATTCAAGGCTGTTAGAATGTTTTGTATAGTTTCTGCACTCTAAAAGTTGAAGGAGGACAATGACGTGTTGTTTTTTAGGTCAGACTTTGCGGAACAGATGGATGGGGTTAATGGCATGGGAATTGGAGAGTGTCTGAGTGTCAGTAAGGGATATTAGGTCATTGAGCAGGTCCGTCTTTGTGTTTTCGGTCTTCGTAGTGAAGAATGATACAAATTCCTCACAACTGGGTAGTGTGTCTGCTTTATCCTGGTGGTGGGGGAGGTACACCCTTAGTTTACACCTTGATTAATTTGAATAGTTTTTTGGGTCGGTTCTTGGCTAGGTCTAATTGAGTACTGAAGAAGTCAGCATTTGATCATCTGATCTTTCTGAAATAGGCGTTTTTCGTGGTTCTTAGTAGCTTGAGGTGGTCAGAGGATGGGACAGATCTCCACCGTCGTTTTATTACTCTGAGGGATCGTCTGTACTCATTTAACCTACCATCATACCACAGTTTTCCGGTGACTCTTTTCAGTTGAAGTGGAGCTAATTTGTCTAGTAGCATGTTCATGGAGTGGAAGTAATGGTTGGTCACACTATGAACATCTGATGATCCTTCAGATTGAAGCAGGCTCTTAGGGATGGAGGTTGATTGTACTTTGGAATTACAATTTGTTATATCCCTTTTCCAAATTTGTGTTCTTGTGGGTTGTGCAGAGGGTAATTTAACTGATTCATTGATGTTGAATGTAATGATGTGGTGGTCAGTCACAAGGGCGGATTGATTCTAGCTGAAGGGAGTCCGCTTTGGAAATTACTAGATCTAGGGTAGCACCTTTATCATGTGTGGGGCAATTGCAGATTTGGGTACGGTTAAGCTCTGTGAGGAAAGCTTTGAGGCTGTTGACCCCTGGGTCATTCAGGTCATACCAGTGGAGATTGAAGTCACTCAGGAATATCTGAGTATTATGAAGCTCGACATTCATTAGTTGTTCGATTAAAGTGGGGTTATCTCCGGGAGGGTGGTAGAATGTATGTAGTAAACATTTTGGTTTGTTAGTAGTAGCGATAAATAGGAGAGGTATTCACAGGATGATAATAATGGGAGGTGTGAACGTTTCACTTCTAGATTGCTCCGATGCATGCACGCAATACCACCACCTGGCCTGTCTATTCTATCTAGTGCTGTGATGCCATAGTTTGGGGTACCAGAATGTCTGAAATGGGCTTAGATGATTTGTCCAGTTATGTTTCAGTCAAAATTAGTAATTATGGTTCATTGGTGATAATAAGGTCAGATATATCATTTGCATGTCATGATGCCGACCTGCAGTTTAGAAGTATGCATTTTCATTGGGTCTTGATGTATGTTGTGTTGGGTTCAGGTATGAGGGGGACTCTCATGAGGTTGTTTTCAACTATACCTCTGGAGTTGTGTTTTGTAGCTCTATCTATATCAGGGGAGATGGAATATATTAGTGAATGTTTTAGCAAGTTATCTGAATGTTCAGTATTAAGTGGGAGAGCCGGTAGCTCATAGGAACAGAGAAGGGTACTTAAGTCTTTAGGTAATAGAAGGTTTATCCTCCGGATTGGCTGGGATGGGACATCGGTGTAGTGCACTGTTCTCCATCTTGGTGGCTCATGTTTTGATGACCTTGTGTGTAGTTGTTGGGTGAGTTTCGAGTGTTTGCTATAGAGGAAAGTTCTGGGTGCTAGTTTTGGGTGCATGAACTTGGGTTATTGTGGAATCAGGTTGTGAAGTGTTTGGATGTCCTCTTTGACTTGTAGTCGAGATAATAATATCTCATCGAGTTTGTGGTCAGGAATACGAGGTAGCTAATTTGGTGTATGAATTGTAGGTGAGGGAGGCAGGATTGAGCCATGATAATATATGTTCAGTGTCCAGCACCTAATGTAGTTTGTAGTGGGAATTGTACATTATATATGTTTAATGTCCTGCTGTGACCCTGAGTTGATATAGTGTAGAGTGGGAATAGTAATTTATATAAGTTTAGTGTCCAGCACCTTCCCTGAACTAATGTAGTTTGGAGTGGGAATAGTAATTTATAGATTAGCGTCCATCACCTTCCCTGAGTTAATGTATTTTGGAGTTGGAATAGTAAATTATTTATATTTAGTGTCCAGCATCTTTCCAGAGTTAATGAACTTTGGAGTGGGAATAGTACATTATATATGTTTAGTGTCCAGCACCTTCCTTGATTTAATGTAGTTTGGAGTGCGACTAGTAAATTATATGTAATAGTGTCCAGCACATTCCCTGAGTTAATGTAGTTTGGATTGGTAATTGTAAATTATACATGTTTAGTGTTCAGCACCTTCCTTGACTTCATGTAGTTTGGAGTGGGAAAAGTAAATTATATATATTTAGTGTCCAGCACCTTCCCTGCCTTTTCAAGTTTGGAGTGGGGATTGTAAATTATACATAGGTGAACATAGTCCTGGGCACATGTATTCAGGATATAAAAATGGTTTAAATGTTTCGTATAGTTCAAATTGTTGTAGTTGACTCCAGTATTAAATTCAAAGATTTTTAATGTAGCAACAACAAATGAAAACAACCAGCCAACATGTATTTAGTCACAACAGGGAATTATCCTGTGACTCTTCGAGGGCTGTGTGGCATGTTGAGAAGGAGAGGGTTGTCTCACGAGGCCAGTGTTAATTCCAACCCATCCCGAGGATCAAGGGGGATCCGTGGTAAGAGTAGAGGTCTCCTGTTGGAAAAACAGCTGCATCTCCTCCTCACCACGATCCACCACAGGACCTTTCACCTGCCGACACTTCTGCTGCAACACGACCTATGAAATATCCTGCCCCACTCCAGTCCACAAGAACATCCCACAACCACTCCATCGTCCCTGCTCAATACCCACTCACTCTGCAAACATGCCACAGAAATCTGGGATACCATGACCACTCTCTCCAAAGACAGCCACCTGGTTGTGCCCTCAGTACCGAAACATAGCTCAACCCCTCCTTGAACCCTGACAACACCAATGTCACTACCAAAGGGTGATAAGATGATTCACCATGACTGTGCCAAAAAGCAAGGCAGAGGCATCACCATCATCTTCAAGGAACATATCAGATTCACCATCAGCAATGATGACCCCACACCTCTCATGGAACACCTCAACTTCCTACTAAAATCAGACAGGAAGGCCATCATAAGAGGCACCCTCACCTACAGATCCCCGGGACCCTGAGCCTCATTCTACAATGCCATCCCCAACCCCTAGCAATTGACTCGCAGCACTGCGTCCTACTTTGGGACCTAAACTTCCACATCAACGACTCCAATGCTAATTCCATCATCCTCCTGGAGAACATAAGCAACATTGGTCTTGCCCAACTTGTCATCGGACCCAAGCACAAAGCTGGACACACACTGCCCCATTTTCACTTTCATTGACTGAATCAAATTCAGCCACACCACAGAACTCACCTGGACTGACAACCCCTTTGTTAGCTTCTCCATCACTGACACCCGGCACACCATCACCAGGTGTCATATACCCTCCAACCGCAGCTGGAGCAAGGTCACCAAAACTCAGTGGTCACAGGCCCTCACCACCTCCCAACCTGAGACCTTAACAGACCTCAACGAGGCCGTCCAGAACTTTGCTGCCTGGATTACCAGCAGCGCCGACAGTCGCCCCACTGAAACTGACAAAATCCATCAGGATCCCCAAACATGCTGTTACACCCCATAACTCAGGATCAACAAGCACAACTTCCACCAACTAGAGAAACAATGGAACACCACCAAGGACCACCCGCCAGAGCAGCTCACAAAACAGCCCTCAGCATATATCATAGACACATCAAAGAAGCCATGAAAGCATCCATGGAGGACACCATCCACCCCTCAAAAGAACACTTCAACACCCTCTCAGACTACTACCACAGCAAGTTGAACAACATCTACAACAATGTCAACCTCCAGCTCATCACCCTCAACCCCGCGGACCTCAACCAACCAGGAAATACCAGTCAAACCATCACCACCGGGGCACTGCTCACTACTCTGACCAACTCTGCCATCATGTCTTCCATTCACTCCAGAACACCCACCCTGTTCCCACCACCTCTACAACCTCAGCATGAACCCAATAATATGCATGCAACTCTCCAGCACCCTTAACATCTCCATCTCAACAGCAACCTTTCCGGATAGATGGAAACACACAGATGTGAGACCCCCCCTAAAGAAATCCTGAGCTGACCTCAACAATCTTAGAAATTACAGACCAATCTCCCTTCTCCCCTACCCAGCCAAAGTTCTTGAGAAAGCCATCAACCAGCAGCTCACTGAATTCCTGGAACAAAATCATCTTCTGAACACCTCTCACTCAGGATTCCTTGACAAACAAAGATCAGAGACTGCACTGTTTGCTGCCACATAAAACATCAGAAAACTCCTCGACTGTAGAGCAACCATGACCCTGATCCTCCTCGACCTCTCCGCAGCATTTGACACAGTCTCCCAAAACACACTCTTCAACATACTCCACAACACAGGCCAACAGCAAGACCCCTCAAGTGGATTGCCTTTCCTCACAGGATACTCACATAGTATCTGAATGCCTCCCTTCACATTCGTACCCAAAGACATTATGTGAGGCATTCCACAAGTATCATCCCTCAACCATAAAAGTGTCCAACATCTACATGACCACCCCTTGCAGATGTTTTCCTATCCCCTGACTTAATATAATCTCCTACGCAGATGACAAAACCAACTTCTGAGACACCATGACCAACATACCCAAAAGGATGAAATACAACTGCCTCTAACTCAACTCCAACAAAACTGAAGTACTTATCTTTAGGAAGAACACCTCTGCATGGGACCACAGCTGGTGGCCTGCAGCACTCGGATGTACACCGACTGACCATGCATGCAACCTCAGCATCATCCTTAACAGCCAATGGACCATGAAATGACAAGTCAATGCAGTTACCTCCTTCTGCTTCCATACAATTTGCATGCTCCACAGAATCTTCTGATGGATCCCAACCAACACCAGAAAGACCCTCACTCAGGCCGTCATCAACAGCTGCCTCAACTATGGCAAAACCCTCTCCGCAACATCTGCACCCAGCTACTCAGAAGACTCCAGGCCATGCAGAATGTGGAATCCTCCTGATGCAATTTAGTTCAGAGCCACACCAAGGCAGGGGACCACTGGTTCTGGTTTAGTATTTGAGTGGAGATTAATTACTTTATATGTGGAATTTCCGAGTGTGTCTTAGTCATGTGACAAGTTGATTGTAGACTTGATTTTCATTGGTCATATATATCCTGTAGCATGTACGCCTTCTCCTCTTGCAGAGTCTCCTCCATGCCATCCTCAGGCTTGAATGGGTGGATTTTGAGGGTAACCTAGAACACTCCTCTCTCCAATCCAATCTCACTCAACTACTCAACTTCTTCGGCTTTAAGAAAATAGCTTACCCTGAAAGCCGACCTTCAATTTTTCTTGAAAAATTCTCACTTTGTCCAGCTGCAGCACTCTCTTCTTTGGCTGAGGGACCAATAAGAGTGTAGGCTGGGAACGGCATAATTGTGGGGGAATCAAGGTTCATCTCATTTGCCGCCCTATTAGCTGCCTTAAATATTGTGGTTCTCTCTATGTAGTTGAGCAGTCTTATGATGATTGGGCAGATTGGTTCCTCAAGATAGGGCCTGCGAATTAAAACTTAGTGGGCCCTTGCAATCATGAAACAGCTTGAATACATCTTAGAGTCTTAGAGGGTATTGAGGTTTTCAATCATAATGTGTTGAATTGCAGAGGGGTAGTGTTTTACATGTTCTCTGGTATTCTGCAAGACGGCTGATAAAATCATTTAATAACCCATGAAAAAGTTTCATTATCCTTGCAATTGTTACCGACGCACCCTTGATGCTAGACTTTGCATTACAAGCACTTGTATCTGTAAAGCAGATGTGAGGACCGGTTGTATTCCCCTACCTGTCAATTTCTCATTAGTTTTGATTTAATAAATAGAACGTATGCTGATTCTTCACTTGGGTTGAGTGATCACTACCCATGTGGTCTGATTTAACATAACATACTAATTTAATTTTTACAATAACATTTTTAATTTTGTATATAGGACTCCATATGATTTTGCCTTTTATTTTACATATCTTGTTGCCTAAATCCTAAATATGGACTCTTGAGAATATGATAAATAAAGTATAGTAACTGTGTGATATTATGTACTGTTATGAATTGTTACTTCATTGATCATTTATCTGATTAGACTGTTATACGACAGAGCTATGCAGGGAAATCGGTTGCAAGCCTTAACCATGCATTATTTAACTTATGATCAGCATTGACAGAGAAGAGAAGCAAAACAAGAGAAAGGGGAAAGGTTAGGAAGAGGGATATTTCCACTTAGTAATTAACAGAGCATTGGGGCAGTGTCTGGTCCCCATTTCTAAAGTTGTGTTAACTTCTTCCATGGGATTGACATGACCAGGCGACCATCTCAAATGTATTTCTCACTAAACCAACCCCTCCTTACATCACTAAAAATTGTAAACAATAAAAAATACATATGTTAGTAAGTGATGTCACCCCAAAGTATATGAAGGAATATAAAGCAGAGGGGGAACTTAAAGTGATAAACAAAAGGAAATGCAATTTAGATGAAAATAAGAAAATAGGGTTGAGAGAGCGCAAATCAAGAAAAAGTAGAAGTGCACCATATTTACAAGCACGTTGCATCAGCTTAGTAGAGATTATATAAGAGTGTTGAATTTATAGAGTGAAAATATATACGATTTTTTAATTAAAATAGAATGCATGTATCAGTGTGAAAAGCTAATGTAGAAGTGTGTAGAGATGTTAGAATGATGTTGAAATTCCATGTTATGTGGCTGTTGTAGAGGAGAATGTAAGGCTGCTAAATGTAGAAATGTGTAGGCCACATGGCAGTTCACAGAGAATGCAAGATGCTGTTACACTCTCACATGATATAGATTTTTAATGTTGTTATAATCCAAAGTATTATTGATCATAAGACTGAAATATATGTTTTATAGAAGTGTTTCATATAACCATTGTGTGTAATAAGTTAGAATACTGTTTAGACTAAGAAATTGAAGGTTTACAGAGTGCACAGGCCCGTTTCATGTAATTCTAATAGGCCTGAATAGATGAGGTCGTTTCTTTTGATCTGCATGTGTTAGTTAGAGGAAGGTCATGTTAAGCATAAATTGCAGAGACTGCTCGATGGTTTACGACTTAGAAGATACGGTGGAGGCCGGAATTTGGGGCCCACTGTACAAGTGTCTGTTTGCAGGTGCGAGGAGGTTCCAATCAAGAGAGTGATGAATAGGGTTTTGTTCAGGGAGCCAGGCACAGGCCTGGAGGAGGCTTCAGGAATTTCCTGGGGGGTACCGTCCTGCCGGAGAAGAGCCTGAGAAGCAAGGTCAACGCTAACGATGGGCCCAGAGGAGTATCAGCATGGAAAATGCCAGAACCAACTCCACGTGAGGGGCGTCTCTAAAGGGCGTTTCTTTTGTAAATGTGATTTTGTATTAGGGACAGCACCCCTGGGTGGAGTTAAGGCAGATGGTCTGAGGAACCTAAGAGAGCGGATGGGTAGGCAGATAGGTTAACTGCGAGAGACCAATTTACAACGAAGACTAAGGGAAATGAGTGATCTTCTTTGGAAGTCACCACGGCTGACACGTTTTTAGGTTAGGATTTTACTAAGTAGGGATGTCACTTAGTCGAGTGTAGAGACAGTCTAATCTGGATTTTCTTCCTTTCTGTAAAGGACTCACAAGCTACAGCTTGTGTCTATTCTTGCAACTCTGATGATTTTTGAATTGGTTTTGGTTACATTCTTCTGCCGACTAAGAGCATTTAGAAAATGTATGTTTGTATTGATACCAGTATATCTTTTGAACCTTATTTTGAGATGTTTGTATCTCCAGTTAACTTTGGCTTTGTAATAAACGTTTAAAACTTATTCATAGTAGGTGGTTCTTTGGAGTGGTGTAAGTCCTTATTGATTGACCTAGTAGTGGATTGCCTTTTACTCTATGACAGGTATCAACGGTTCAGTCGACCTGAGTTGGGATCTAGATTTATAGCAATAGATCAGAAATCCCGCCGTATCAGTTGGTAACAGATAAGGATGGTTACCTTCTAGAGGAAGGTGATCTAGACTAGGTTAAGATTACCCCAAGGTCCCTAGAGATCGAGAGATGAGCAGCGGAAGAATCGCCTGCCGAAGAAGGTGCTGACGGTGCGAGAGAAAAGCAGCAGGGCCGGACGAGAGTGAGTATAACAAGGGTCATGCGTTGACAGATTGCGGTGTCTTGTGTTGTATCTGTATTGTAATGTCATGCGGAGTTGAATGCCTGTAGTGTGATTGAGAGAGGGTTGTGAGCGCGCGCAACCTGGCAAACTGTGAAAATCTTAAGTTCGGGGAAGAGCTTAAGTGGTTTGGGTGTATCGAACATCCAGAGTAGTTGTCGACCAGAGTAAAGGGGGTCATGAGGTACCATTGATCGCCCGCAGGACCGAGATAGGGGGAACACAAGAGTGAGTGTGTGGGTAACGGACGCAGGTCGAAAGTTACCGTGTGTAAGTAACCTATCAGTTAAGGCGATTGTCTGGACGTACACGGAAAGACATTTCGTCAGTTAAGGTGACAATTACAGTTAGACTGTGGGCGTACAGTCAAGGAAAGTGATCGCTTGGTTGGAAGTAATCATTTTTCAGAGTATGAATGGGACGCATGCATGACCTGGAGACGAGCTGAGAAAGGAGGGGAACTGCTGCGAAGGGGACGTGTGACGTCAGCGAGAGCCGCGCTGTGATAGGCCGGTTGGTGTGAAGCCGCGCTGTGATAGGCCGGTTGGTGTGACGTCAGCGAGAGCCGCGCTGTGTAAGGCCGGTTGGTGTGAAGCCGCGCTGTGATAGACCAGTTAGCAAGAACCGCGCTGAGATTGGTGGATTGTCATCAGGAAGTAAACGAATGCGGAGAAAATAGAAATTTTGTAGATTTTGAACATGAAGTGTTTTAAATGTTTGAGAGCGATCTTTAAGAGGAAAAGAAGAGAATCTTATTACGGGGAAGAGGCACCGCCAGAGGGTACACCAGCTCACTATATGGCAACGAATGTTGGGTTGCATACTAAACTGTGGCTTGATACTTGGAGTAAGATTACAGAAGGGAATGAGGAACTGACTTTTCCGAAATACGGAACGTTTAGAGTAGAAGTGTTGCATCAGCTGAAAGCAGTTATGTCCTCATTGAGACCTTTGCCTAGACCAACACAGTTTGAGGCCCTTAATGCGTTGATTAGGGCGGCGCACGACAGGAATCAGAACAGACGCCAGGAAAGGGTAAGGCGATCAGTAAGGGCAGTGCAAGATGCCAAATGGGATGCGGAAGCCAAGAAATGGAGGGTACAGACGATTGAAGTGGATAAGTTGTACCCAATGAGAGAGGTTACATGAGAAAAGAGACCCTTAGAAGAGGATGACGAGAGCGAGTCGGAGGATGGCCTAATAAATAGGTTGTTGATAGATAGACCGCCTCCGGACAATAGGGAGATAGAAAGTACGGAGCTCCCAAGGGAAGATAGGGTTGACATAGAAGGGAATAGGTCACTTCCTATAACGAATTGAGTACCTATCAAAGGTGAGGGGTCCCCTCAACATAGTCCAGTACAGAGTGTAGTCGGAAGGGTTGTGGTGCAGAAGATGCCAGCAACAGAGAGGGTTGAGCCTTATGGATTGCCAGATGCTCTTCAAGTACCCGTTACCATAGGTCCTATAGTGTCGGTTTATCACCCAGAGAAAGGGAGGGAGGAAGAACAGGTACGGCTGGACAGAGAAAGAGTTGAGATGGAGAGAAGGAATAACACGACAAATGCCTGGAGGCAATTGCCAGGAACGATAACGTGGAGCACCCCATTGGATTCAGCAGTGGATCCCGTAACAGAACAGGGGGGTCAGAGAGGACCGATGGACCTGAGGGGACCACGGCCGAAATCCTATAAAGAGTTGAGGGCTGACTTGAAGGAATGGGATAGGTCCACAGAAGCACCGAGCAACAGGTCAAGAGCAGAAGCTGAATGGGGAGGTCGAGGCAACGGGACATTATCTCACTGCGGGGCTAGCGAAAGCAGTCAGGAGTGGGACGGTAAAAGCCAGGAGAGTAGAGGAGTTACACGTCGTATTGACGGTAGAAATGGGCAGGAGCGAAAAGATAGAAGTACGGAGTGTGGAGAGACGTCTCGTCTCATTCAAAGTGAGGGAGACCAAAGGACACAAGAGTACAGGGATAGGTTTAAGTGCACTCTCCACGCACCTGATGATAATGTACAGCACTGGAATCGTGGGAACATGGGGAACCGCGAAGGATCTTGCCATGCGTCGAGTGATCAGAGGTCACAGGCGAATTGCGAAGGCATGGGGAATAATGGAATGTCTTACCATGCACCTAGAGAAACCAGGCAGAATGGGAAATGTGGGACTATGGGAAATAGAGAAGTGTTTCACTATACACCCAGAGAGGATGGAACTGCATGGGACCTGGAGAGATGGGAGCATGGGAGGACTCCCCATAACATGCCTGAGCCCAGACGTAGGACTCAGAGCTGTGATGGGAGAGATGTAAATGGACTCTCTAGAGATAGCATACTGAAAGCTGTGATAAAAGCCAAAAGACTCGATGTGACCAGCTTAAAATCTGACCTGGACGATATAATAGAGGGTGTGTTGCCTTTAGAAAGGATTGACATGTACGAACAAGATGAGCTGCTGTTTATAGCAAAGGATATTACTCGGAAGGCAAGAGCAACTCATGAGAAACTGTCTGAACTGGCAGAAAAGTATATGGTAGATTTGTCCAGAACAAAGGCATTGCAGGGTATCCATAGGTTGCATTATTCGGATCAGGACCTAGATGAGAGGAGGACAACTGGATTAAAAACACACATAAGGGAACTGATCACAGGAATAAGAGCATGGAGAGATCTGGACAAATGGGAAGAGAGGTGGTCCAAAAAGGGAACTGTTAGGCGGAGCGCGAATGTGATGTCTCCGGAGGGAAGGCTACTGCAGATGGATGCATTCCCTTTGCGAGAAATAGCGAATGGGAGTTATGTACACGTACCCTGGAGTAGGGGAGATTTGGCTGCATTTACCAACTCATTTCCGAAGTTAAGGGAAAATCCCGTAGAGTGGTACAAGCAGGTAGAGAGGTTTGTCAAGATTTCAAAAGTATTGTGGATTGATTTGAATACCTTATTCGACATTGTGGTCCCAGGAGACTTGTGGATAGCATGCAAGGTTAGTGTCGAATGGCCAACTGCAGAACCAGAAAGGGATGCTTGTACTAATGGACCGTCAGAAAGCGTAATGTTAAAATATGAAAGGGTAATGACATGGCTGAAGGAGAAGGTGCCACCACAAGATATAGATTGGGTAAAAATAGACCGAACAAGACAGGAACCCAAGGAGACAGTTCATGAGTTTTATGAGCGATTGCTGAAAGCATTCAAACAATACAGTGGATTAGATGTAATGGATCCCAAGGAGATAGGACAGTTTGTATCGAAGTTCGTTTTGGGTTTGAGACCTGATATTTGTTTGATGATTCAGCAACATTTAATTTGTTGGCAAAACAAACCATTGGATGAAATTTTGAGATATGCAAGGTATTGCAGTGATGAAATAGATTCCAAAGCAAAGAAACTAAAGGAGAAACTGATGATGGTGCAGATGCAGTCAGCTGGAAGGGGTGGACTGCAGCAACAGGGAACAGGGACAATGGGACGGAAATCAAATAGTCAGAATAAGGACAGCGAGGAAAACTCGAGACCTAGAATAGACATTGCTACATTGAAAAAAATGACAAAGTGTCACCAGTGTCACCGGGTGGGACATTGGAAACTCGAGTGTCCCTATAACCCTGAAAACGGAGAACTAGAAGTAGAGGAGGAGGAAGTTCAAGAAGTTCCAGTTCAAGGGGTGACACTAAGGTGGCCAAAGGGGGGACTTCGGCTCCACGAGCTCAGTTCCCGCAGCCACCAAGGATTACGACAGGGGGAAAGATCTATAGACAAATGCCTCTTTTTATAGACGAAGAAGAGTGTTACTACGTTGATCCATTGACGGGACGACGTGTAAGCAGAGAGGAGGACTGTACCCGCGGGGCAGTTCTAGAGGTGGATCAAAGAGGACCGTTTGTCGAGGCTGAAGTGGCAGGGTGTCCTACAACATTCTTAGTAGATACCGGAGCTACTCGATCAACTTTGAGATCGGCAGTGGTTCCAGATCTACCAATGTCGGGGGAAACAATTCAAGTGGTAGGAGTCGCAAATAGGAGAATGACTAACCCTTTGACGGAACCAGTGCCAGTGAAAATAGGAAACTACACCGACGAACATCAGTTTGTAGTATGTGATTCTAGTCCTGTGTGTCTGTTAGGAAGAGACTTATTGTGCAAACTGAACTGCACAATATACTGCACACCTCAGGGAGTGGAGTTACAGACTACAGACGATGATGCTACCTTTAAAGTTGCAAACTCGAGAGTATGCGTAGAACTGTACCCTACCCTGACTGTGGAGGAGCTTCCTTGGGATTTACGAGATACAGTGTCATGAGAGGTATGGGATTTTACTGGAGAAGAGATAGGATTGATCAAAGGAGTAGAACCAGTGAAGATCATGGTAAAACCAAATGTTGAATATCCAAGAACGCCTCAATACAAATTGACCCTGGAGACGATTGCAGGAATAAAACCCGTAATCGACTCCATGATTCAACAGGGAATACTGAAGGAAATCGTGGGTAGTCCATGCAACTCCCCGATTACGGGTTTGCAGAAACCTAGTGGGAAGTTTAGAATAGTACAAGATCTTCGAAAGATTAATAACATAGTTGTTTCATGTTGTCCAGTGGTACCGAATCCATCAGTGATATTGTTTCAAATACCATTCCAAGCTGAGTGGTTCGCAGTGATAGATCTCTGTCAGGCTTTCTTTTCAATTCCATTAGATGAGGAGAGCCAGTATCTTTTCGCTTTTAAGCTGGAAAATCGTGTCTTAACATGGTGTCGTATCCCACAGGGGTATACAGAAAGCCCATCAATTTTCAACCAGCTACTGAAGAAAAATCTTGGAAGTCTAGTACTGCCACAGAACTCGGTTCTGGTCCAGTACATAGACGACCCACTTGTTGCGTCAGGAACGGAAGAAGCTTGTAAGATAGATACAATCGCCTTGCTGAGCCATTTAGCTGAAAATGGGCATAAGGTATCTCCGAGCAAATTGCAGTACTGTTTGACAGAAGTACAGTACTTGGGTCACTGGATAGAAAAAGGAAAGCGCAAGGTGTCACCAGATAGGATAGAGGCGATAATGAAGATGAACGCGCCTACGACAGAGAGAGAAGTCAGGATGTTTCTAGGAATGGTTGGTTATTGCCGACAGTGGATAGCTAACTTTTCACTGAAAGCAAAACCCTTACAAAAACTGACGCACAAGGAGGTGAGTGATCCGGTACCATGGGGCAAGGATTGTTTGATGTCGTTCCTACAGCTGGGAGAGGACTTGTGCCGTGCTCCAGCTTTGGGGATGCCTGATTACGAAAAACCATTTTCACTTTACTGCTGCGAAAGAGAGGGTTGTGCTTTGTCAGTCTTAGTACAAACTCATGGAAATGCCCGTAGACCAGTTGCATACTTTTCGGCTACTTTAGATCCGGTAGCCGCAGCGTTGCCCGGATGTCTCTAATCCGTCGCGGCAACAGGTGTCAGCATTGAAAGGTGTGAAAATATCGTCATGGGACACCAATTAGTGGTGTATGTACCTCATTCTGTAGAACTGTTAATGACCAGGACCAAGACGCAGCACTTAACCAATAATAGGCTCACGCGCTACGAGCAAGTTATTCTTGCTGCGGAGAACGTGACCCTTAAGAGGTGCTCTGTTTTGAATCCTGCTACATTGATGCCACTTCTTAATGATATAGAAGGCAAAGAATGTGAAGATCACGATTGCCTTGATGTGACTGAACTATGCACCAAGCCAAGAGCAGATATTGTGGATGAGCCGTTGACTGACCCTGATGAAATTTTCTTTGTTGATGGCTCATGTTTAAGAGACGATACTGGTCGGTTGAGAGCAGCTTATGCTGTTTGCACCATTACTGGAGTTGTGGAAGCCGCTTGCCTGGAAGGAGTACACTCCGCTCAGGTAGCTGAAATCATTGCATTGACACGTGCCTGTTTAGCAGGTAGCAAAATTAGAGTCACCATTTACACCGATAGCCAATATGGTTTCGGTGTAGTTCATGATTATGGGCAATTGTGGTCTCAGAGAGGTTACATGACCTCCTCTGGTTCGCCTATTCGAAATGGGGAATTTGTGCGACTGTTGTTAGAAGCATTACAAGGTCCAGCAGCAATTTCGATTGTTAAATGTGTAGCCCACACCAAAAATACAGATTTTGTGTCGCAAGGTAATCGATATGCAGACGAAGTTGCCCGCTATTGTGCGGAGCAAGGATATTCTTTCACGGAAGTGGAAGTAGGTGGGGCTCAGGAAAAGACAGAGTTAAACATGATGCTAGAAACAGTTGATACTTGGGAGGATTTAAAAGACATGCAAGAGAACGCACCTGATTCTGAGAAAAAGGCATGGGAAACAGCAGGTTGTGTGAAAAGTGAAATGGATTTGTGGGTTTCAGCAGATGGAAGGGCAGTACTACCTGATGAATTAGTGAGTCCAATGGCACGACAGATACATGGTCCAGTACACTTAGGAAGAGATGCCATGCTGAGGTTATTTAGGCAGGCTTGGTACAATCCTAAATTCAGGATTGCAGCAAAAGCAGTGTGTCGAAGATGTGTCACTTGTCAACAATTGAACGTAGGGAAAAGAACACCAGTTACAATGAGTCACATTGGGAGGTCTGGGGGGCCTTTCAACCGAATGCAATTAGATTTTATTGAGATGCCAAAAATCAACCGCCTCAGGTATGTTCTGGTGGTTGTATGCATATTTTCCAGATGGGTCGAAGCATACCCTACACGCAGGTGCGACACACTCACAGTAGCAAAGTTGTTGCTTAGAGAGTTGATTCCGCGCTTTGGGGTGCCGACCTTCTTGGAATCAGATAGGGGAACTCATTTCAACAGTGAAGTTGTGAAGATGCTTTGCTCTGCATTAAACATTGATCAGAAGTTGCACTGTAGTTATCGACCAGAGGCTTCAGGTATCGTGGAGCAGATAAATGGAACTCTAAAGTCCCGAATAGCCAAAGTATGTTCATCGACGTCCTTAAGCTGGCCTGATGCTCTGCCCTTGGTACTCATGAGTATGCGTAGCACACCAGACAGGAGGACAGGTCTCTCTCCACATGAGGTCCTAATGGGGAGGGCAATGAGACTTCCGTCTGTTCCAACTACAGCTTTGTTGAATATTACAGATGACCTGATCCTGGATTACTGCAAGGGTCTTTCTGACGTCATTCATTCTGTGTCTCTTCAGGTGCAGGCTGCTGAAGTTCCATCTTCAAGAGACCTATGTCACGACTTGTGCCCTGGTGACTGGGTACTTGTGAAGAAACACGTCCGGAAGAACTGCCTAGACGTGCGTTGGAAGGGGCCCTACCAAATAATCCTGACAACGAATACTGCTGTAAAGTGTGGAGGGCTACCAAACTGGATCCACGCTTCCCATACTCGAAGAGTTCCAGCACCCTTAGAAGAAACAGCTCCTCTCACAGATGAAAATCCAGCTGTGGACGGTGAACCACTAGAGGGGATCAGTCAAGCTGTGGGGGTGTCAGAAGAAGTTGGGAGCGTTACAGATCCAGAAGAAGAAAGACAGGACGACAGTGAAACTGAAGTTGCCACGGAAGGAGAAAGTTGCTGTGAATACGGCTCAGACACAGATCAAGACAAGAGTGATCAAGAACCGAGTGTGAGGACAAGAAATAGGAGAACAAGGCGTGGAGAAGCTAGTTGGCCTGAAAGAAGGAAGAGGCCGAGCTTGAAGCCAACTCCAGAGAGAACTCTTGCTCCCATATCTGAAGACTCGGATCTGGACGAAGGTGCACAAAGACAGGAACAGGAAGGTCCGAGAAGAACGAGGAGGGTGCGAGTGCCCTGCAGAAGATACGCTACTCCTGAGTGGACCTACCTAGCGGCAGATGTCCAGTGCACGGAGATCCGGGAGGGTGAGGGAAGTGACATTGACCAGTACTGACCCAATCATAACAGTGGAAATAGTGTTGGTGATACCCGGAGTGGAGGTCGAAGGGTTGCTGACACTCACTATCCCCAATCCTCCTTATCTGAGCGGGATAAGAGACATGGTTTTAAACAGAATAGAATTTCCGACTTTTTGTTCGACGAGGCCAACACATGAGGAGATCATTCTTCGTTTGGAAATATTAGAATACGTGATTAGGGCCGCTGGAACACGTCTGATTCCAGAGTGCTAAAGACTTTGTAAATAAACAGATTGAAAGATAACCTAGCGCCAAGTGGAAGAAGAAAAAATCTAGGGATTTCCCATTTAGTGGACGGAGAAGGGCTAGGGTTGTCTGGTGCTATAGAACTCAAAGACTGCTCTTGCAGAAGGGATTATCAGCTTCCAGGTGTGGTTCGGGAAGACTGAGTAAGCAAAGAAAAGAGACTTTGTGTTGTGAAAGAAAACCAGAACTACACTGTCTTGAGATCATGGAGGCTGGCAACCCAAACCGCAAGACAAAATGTATAGTAGGCACACTTTTAGTAGGAGTAATTTCTCTTATAGTTTTAGTAGTTACTATATCATATGTAGTGGGACATGAAAATGAAGAGAAGGCAACAAAGGAAGCAAAAATTGTATCGATACAGAAACCTACTACTGCTGGTCAAAGGGGGGACAATACACAGAAAGATAAAGCTTTACTAGCAGCAGAGACTCGTAGGTTGCATGTGGATGAATCACAGGAAAATTTCAAATCAAATGCATATGCTAAATTGCTTTATGAATATATTGATGCTATGGAGGTAAAGAATTGCTACGTTTGCATGCAAATGCCAGCCTCTGTAGACGAAGGTATTAGATATCATCATCTTCCATTGACTTATGGAATCACATGTAGTTTGTTGCTTAGTATATTTTATGAACGTGATGGTTTTGAGTATTATTTTTCAAATTTTGATGCTGTTTTACCAGAAGTTCCAAACTACAAGCACATGAACAAGTGGGATTATTATAAGAGTGAAGATAGATTAAAGAAAATGTTCATTCCTTGGAAAACGTTAGATACTTCACATGCCCGAAGAAATAATTTGACTTGTAAAGTGTCAGAAATTGAGAAAAGGTTTATAGGACAGGTGGATGATCGATACAGGAGACAGAAGATCTTAAAGGCTTCAGGCCAATGGAAAACAGATTGGACCGAGGAAGAAAGCTCACACCAAAGAAAGGGTAGTAATGGTCCAATAGCTTTAGAAGGAGAGGAAGAAGGGATGTAAACTATGAGGAGGTAGTTGGAGACGTATTTGGTGCTATGTTTCCTCTTGTAGGGATAGCACTGAATGATGTCAAGATTAGGAGATTGGCAACAATTGTAGATAGGTTGTCCGCTAGTACTGCTAGATCATTAATGCTGGTGGAGGGAGAGATGCAATCGATAAGGGCAATGGTTCTTCAGAACCGACTTGCTCTAGATGTTTTGTTAGCCAAAGAGGGAGGAGTCTGTAAGGCTTTGAAGTTTCAGGAATGTTGCACTTACATTCCAGACAATTCAAAACCTCTAGAAAAGTATATACGGAACATCACTGAAATTCATCATGAGATTGAGGATTTGACACAGGTAACTGTGTGGGAAAAAGTAGGTCATGTAATGGGTAAAGTTGGAGGTTGGTTTGCCAACCTAGGAAAGAGTTTCATTTGGTACATACTGAAACCTATCATCATAATAGTGATTTGTATAATCACCTTGTGGGGATTGGTGCGGCTGTACCAATGGTATAGATCAAATAGGTTGCAGAGATCCATGAGAGAGCAGGAGAGGAGATTAGCTGCGATGCAGGACAATCAGTACAGGAGTCTGAGGGCTCTAGAGATGATGAAACGAGGGAGTACTGCAACAAGTTCTGTATGATTCAGTTCATACCTCAGGGATGGTGTTGTGATGGTGATGACTACTAAAAGTCATCAAAGGGGGGAACTGAGAGAGCGCAAATCAAGAAAAAGTAGAAGTGCACCATATTTACAAGCACGTTGCATCAGCTTAGTAAAGATTATATAAGAGTGTCGAATTTATAGAGTGAAAATATATAAGAGTGTTTAATTAAAATAGAATGCATGTATCAGTGTGAAAAGCTAATGTAGAAGTGTGTAGAGATGTTAGAATGACGTTGAAATTCCATGTTATGTGGCTGTTGTAGAGGAGAATGTAAGGCTGCTAAACGTAGAAATGTGTAGGCCACATGGCAGTTCACAGAGAATGCAAGATGCTGTTACACTCTCACATGATATGGATTTTTAATGTTGTTATAATCCAAAGTATTATTGATCATAAGACTGAAATATATGTTTTATAGAAGTGTTTCATATAACCATTGTGTGTAATAAGTTAGAATACTGTTTAGACTAAGAAATTGAAGGTTTACAGAGTGCACAGGCCCGTTTCATGTAATTCTAATAGGCCTGAATAGAAGAAGTAGTTTCTTTTGATCTGCATGTGTTAGTTAGAGGAAGGTCATGTTAAGCATAAATTGCAGAGACTGCTCGATGGTTTACGACTTAGAAGATACGGTGGAGGCCGGAATTTGGGGCCCACTGTACAAGTGTCTGTTTGCAGGTGCGAGGAGGTTCCAATCAAGAGAGTGATGAATAGGGTTTTGTTCAGGGAGCCAGGCACAGGCCTGGAGGAGGCTTCAGGAATTTCCTGGGGGGTACCGTCCTGCCGGAGAAGAGCCTGAGAAGCAAGGTCAACGCTAACGATGGGCCCAGAGGAGTATCAGCATGGAAAATGCCAGAACCAACACCACGTGAGGGGCGTCTCTAAAGGGCGTTTCTATTGTAAATGTGATTTTGTATTAGGGACAGCACCCCTGGGTGGAGTTAAGGCAGATGGTCTGAGGAACCTAAGAGAGCGGATGGGTAGGCAGATAGGTTAACTGCGAGAGACCGATTTACAACGAAGACTAAGGGAAGTGAGTGATCTTCTTTGGAAGTCACCACGGCTGACACCTTTTTAGGTTAAGATTTTACTAAGTAGGGATGTCACTTAGTCGAGTGTAGGGACAGTCTAATCTGGATTTTCTTCCTTTCTGTAAATGACTCACAAGCTACAGCTTGTGTCTATTCTTGCAACTCTGATGATTTTTGAATTGGTTTTGGTTACATTCTTCTGCCGACTAAGAGCATTTAGAAAATGTATGTTTGTATTGATACCAGTATATCTTTTTAACCTTATTTTGAGATGTTTGTATCTCCAGTTAACTTTGGCTTTGTAATAAACTTTTAAAACTTATTCGTAGTAGGTGGTTCTTTGGAGTGGTGTAAGTCCTTATTGATTGACCTAGTAGTGGATTGCCTTTTACTCTATGACAGGTATCAACGGTTCAGTCGACCTGAGTTGGGATCTAGATTTATAGCAATAGATCAGAAATCCCGCCGTATCAAGGTTCAGGATCCACAGAGAGCAGGGAATTCAGGCATTCCCTGTTCAAAAGATTTGTAAGAAAACGTTTTGGATTTAGCACGTTTCCGAATTCCACTTCCTTGTTTATGTTTTTCACCACCACTATGTTATGTAATCTGTTTTTGTAAAAGCATTGCTTATTGTCAGGCGTTTAGCAACGTCTTTCACTAATTTGCTTCTTAATCAACCATGACAGACTGTAGGAAGCTGTCAAGGCATGCTAATTGTTAGTTAATAGTAAAATGTTCATAGAAAATGGAAATGGGCCCTAGGTTATTAATTAATGTGTTTTTACTCAGAGGTAGCTAGAACATCTGTTTGATTGCATACTCTAATCACACGTTCTATGGCCCAAGAAATCTGTTTTCTACAAATAGCAAACATGGATAGGGGATGTGGCCTAATGGCTAGAATGATAAGCCTCAAAGCTGCGAAACAGGGATTGGGTCTCAGCAGGGTCGCTCAACATCCTGTGATTCTGGGCAAATCATTTAATCTCCCCGTGATGAACACAAATAAATGTGCCCACCTGTAACACAACTGGTGCTCATGTTCATGTAAAACGCGCTGGTGTTCAGGGACAAGTTGTGCTGTATGAACCCCCCCTCCCCCCCTCCGAAAAAAAAGAGATCCTCAATCATCGATGCCTCTGCCCATAACGTCCTTGGGAGTTCATCTAATTTTGGGATTTTCATTTTCCTGTTTAGGCTTAAATTCAAGCAGTTACAGATATTGCTGCAATATCAAATTACCCAGCCATTAAATACTTCTACTCTTTTTCTGAACCCTTTCACAAGTTTAACGCCCTTTGATATCAGGACGTGAGCTCTCTTTCATTTGGCATTAAAATTGTTCTCGATCAGGAAAAAAAAACCTCTAACTGTAATTGTGTTTTCCTTGATCCCGAGAATTCGTAATACTGTGTCATTATTGTCTGAAGCAACTTTAAGGGAATCCCTTTGAATTATGACTAATGAACAATCTGCTATGTTGTTATGTGTCTTTCTTTGTTTAGTTATTTATCTTCAGTAGGAATGTAGATTTCTTGTTAAATCTTCACTCTTATTCACATCATTACATTTGTCAGGTTACTTAAATACTCGAGAGCGGGTACAATTAAGTCTGCAACCTGTTTTTTGTGATGATGCTTTAGGTGCAAGTGATATTATTTTCATTTTCTGAGAATGTGGACTTTGAAGACAGGAATCTTTTTGATTCATATCCACTTCTGAAAAAGACAAGCATGTTTTCCCTAAGCTTGTTCAAACATTATGGTCTCGGCATACAACATTGTATTGTAGTATTTACACAAAGCTTCCTTTCCATGATGGAGTTATGAAGCACTCCAATTTGCAGTGGGATGATTGGCACTCTTTTGGAGTGTGGGATTAAAGCAGTGAGTTTGTTGTTCATTTACCTATAGCTGATGCGATTGGTGAGGTGTAGACTTGTGGGATAAACAGTGTTGGCAGGGTCACAGCACTTAAGCATGAGGCAGTGGGAAAAAGTGTGAGAAGAAATGCTTTTACACTTGCATAAGCCTGCCCTGCTGGTGTTAATTATAATAGTGCTCAGATGCACATACGTTTTTTCAGGTCCCAAACGGCTCAATTTGCAGATTAGGGCTGTTTGCGACCGGAAAAAAGCATGATTCCATGTACCAAATCCTACTTTGCGATTTAGAAACCTATTACCGAATCTCAAAATGGTTTTGCGATTTGTTATTAGGGAGTGGCATGTTGAGGGCATCACTTCCTTCAAGTAGGTGGTAGCCCACTCACAAATTGGGAGGGGTTCTCAAGTGACACCTTCCAATTTGTGAATGGTTGGAACAACGATTTTTAACAGCATGCAGTGGTCCCGGGGACCACTGCCTACTCTTAGAAAATGAAAAGCAACCTTTTCATTTTATTTTTTGATATGCATCCCGTGTTCCTATAAGGGAAATCGGCTACATTTTAAAAAAAAACACACTTTGCTTTATTTAAAAGCAATCACAAACTATGTGGTCTGCTAATCCCAGCATGCCACCATCCCTTTGATTTCAGTCATTCCCAATGGAGCGCCAATTATGACTACCTCATGAATATTAATGCTCTAGGTCTATTTGTGACCCACTGGGAATTGCAAACATTGCAAAACACACAGTAGTGCATAGCTGTTTTTGAGTACCTAATAGTAAATTGCAAAAAACGCTATTAGGTAATCTCAAACACAAACATATTGTTATTGTTATTGTTAATGTGATTTTGTATCGCGCCTAATCACCTACAGGTCTCTAAGCGCTAGGAAAGATGGTAACAGACAATAACATGACAAGGTGGAGCGGAGGCCAAAGCTAGATTATACTGCGCTCAAGCTTCTACTGAACAGTAGCGTTTTTAGGCTCTTCCTAAATCGTAACAAATTTCCTTCCCCACGCAGCACCCCAGGCAGGCTGTTCCATAGCTGGGGGACTAACACTGAAAAGGCTCTCCCTCCCTTAGTCACTAACCTGTAGCGAGGACAGATCAGTAGCTGGGAGTCTGAGGACCAAAGTGTTCTCATAGGTCAGTACAGCTGCAAGCGATCTTTAATGTAGGCAGGAGCCTTGCCATAGATTGCCCTATGGGCTATACATAAGTTCTTGAATTCCACTCTTTCTTTGATGGGGAGCCAATGCAGGTTTTGTAGTAGGGGAGTAGCTTTAGATCTCCTCGGGAGTCTAAAGATCAACCGAGCAGCATCATTCATTATGACCTGAAGCCTACTGGTCAGAGTTTTGGGTAAGCCGAGGTAAAGGGCATTACCATAGTCAATTCTAGAGATGATGGTAGCTGCCACTATTGATCGCATCATAGACTGTGATAGGATAGGAGTTAGCTTCCGCAGTTGCCGAATGATATTTGTACAACTGCCCACAACCGACGAGATCTGAGGGGCCATTGACAGAGCACCATCCAGCTTGATCCCCAGGCTTTTTACGGACGGGCTTGGTTTTGGAGCAGGGCCTAACTCCATTGGCCAATAGAGGTCACACCAAGGTGAGGTAGTGGATTAAATAACTAGTACCTCAGTCTTGTCTGGGTTGATTTTTAACAGATTGTCCGTCATCCATTGCACTGTGAACCTCAAGATGTTCTGAGCTTGGAGTTGTGCGGCCATAGTGTCGTCGACACTTAACAGCAGTTGCGTGTCATCCGCATAGTTAAAGACTTTACAGCCCATGGTAGCCAAAGAAGCAATCAACGGTTGCAAATAGAGGTTGAATAGAAGCGGGGACAGGGCAGATCCCTGTGGTACCCCGCACTCTAGAATACCTGCCTCAGATGTTTCATCCCCCAGTTGCATCTTTTGGGTCCTTCCTGTAAGGAAAGATTGCAACCATTGAAAGGCCACGCCCTTAATCCCAAAATCCTTTAGTCTTTCCAAGAGCAAGGCATGGCTGACAGTATCGAACGCAGCTGATAGGTCTAACAAAATCAGGGCGCTCGATTTCTTGCAGTCAGCCATGCCTCTTAGTTCATCCAGCACCGAGAGCATCACCAACTCGGTGCTGTGATGGGCTCGGAAACCTGCCTGTCGCTCATGGAGTAGATGGTAAGATTCCAGATAGAGGGACAGGGATTTTAAGACATGCTGCTCTAGGATTTTTGAGAGAAAGGGCAGCTGGGAAATAGGTCTGTAGTTCTTTAACACCGCAGGATCCGACCCAGGTTTTTTCAATAAGGGTCTTACACACACCTCCTTAAGTTCGACCGGTAGATACCCCGTATCTAAAGATCTATTGAGGAGGGAGATGATGCATTCCTCCAATAAGGGGTGCGCCACACGGAAGATCTCAGGTGGGCATGGATCAGCAGGGGAGCCAGATTTAATTTTTCCCATCAGCTGCTCCAAAGTCAGTGCATCCATCTCTGGAAACCCTTCAAGAGAGCAGTCAATCACAATCTTAGGTGCTGATACTATAGTAGTCCCCAGTGCCACCCCATTCTCAATCTCCTGGATGATGGTCTTCACCTTCTCCAGAAAGTAAGCCTGAAAGGTGTTACAGTCAAAGGGGGCCTTGGAGTTGTCAGGTTCTTTACTCAACTCTGCCAGTATTTTAAAGGTCTCTTTCTGAATATTCGCTGCCTTACTTAGGCGGGCCTCAAGGTATTCCGCTTTGGCTTGGGTCATAAGATTTTTATATTGGTGAAGGGAGGCTTTATAAAGTTTCCTATCCGTGTCCTGCTTGGTTTTCCTCCACAGTCTTTCTGACTTCCTAAGCTTCCTTTTTTCTTCCCTTAAGGGTGGCGCAAACCAGGGAGCCCCTTTCCCAGATCCCTTTATTCGCTGTATTCTCACCGGCGCTATTCGATCAATAGCCCGGGTCATGCTCCTCACTAGATCAGAGTATTCACGGTCCAGGCTACAGCCCGGCTCAATGACCTGGGGTGTTACCGGGAGCACCTTGGTCAGGGACGCTAAGTCGACCTCAGCCCATTTCCGGGTTTTCCTGAAGCAAAGCGAACTACGAGAAATACAGCTTTTAAGGGGGGCTTCACAAGATACCAAATGGTGATCAGACCAAATGCAAGGCGCTACCTCTTTAAGGGTTAAACTGGCATCTGTGGTCCACACAAGGTCAAGAGTGTGGCCTTTTTCGTGTGTGGGGACATCCACAATTTGTTTAAAGCCCAGCGCAGACATTAAGATGTCAAGCTGGCGCATGGGCAGGTCCCGGTTGGGCATATCCCAGTGTAGTTTGAAATCACCGGTTACCAGGATTTTCGTATATCTGGAGCATAAGTCAGTTATAATAGGGCAGCATAAATCGTGAAAGAGTGGAGTTGACTTAGGTGGGCGATAGACTGACAAAATCACCCAACACTCATTGTGCACGGTGACCTTTACCCCAAGCAGATCAGTCAGGTCAATTGTCTCAGATAGCAGCTTTTCAACTATCATAGTCTTCCTATAGAAGATAGCTACCCCTCCCCCCCGAGAGCCCCCTGGGCGGTTGTGCCACATTACATCATATCCGCTTGGAAGGGCGGCAATGATATCAGGCATTGAGTTCTCACCCGTCCAGGTCTCCGAGAGAGTCAGGACATCGATGTCATTGTCCTGAAGCATACTATACACCTCCAAATGATGGCATTGGAGCGATCGAGTATTAAGGCTAACTATTTTTAATACAGGGTGCTTACCCGGGGTAGGAATAACCTTATCGGGGTGCAATATAGCATATTTTTTGAGCGTTAGTAGGATTGCCTGATCTACAGGAGGCTCACCTCTATTCAGGGTATGTAACTCCTCCACGGAGTACATACGCCGCTGGCCAGTAGTCCCAGCCCCTGCGCCCGTCTGTGCGCGGACGGGCGCAGACGGGCTGGACTCTGGCGTGACTCCGGCGATGCTCCGGCGAGCCCGCAGCGCGTGACCGCTGCGCGTCAGCATGGCCAGTTTATATACCGGTCTAGCGTCCTTATGACGACTAGACCATGCAAGCTACTCGGCGCTTCACCCCCAACCCAAGATGTCCGCCGCAATGCTGCCTGGAAGGGAAAGGGACCCGCACTAAACACGGTGAAAACACAATTATCGTGCAAGTGAGTGGATGTTTTTAAGAACATATGCCCTAATAGACATGGACTTGTCCAAATATAGTGTTCTATGCATTTGAAGACAGTTGCAAATTATTCTTATTATTGCAAAAAGTGTGCTCCATAACTTAGGGCATCATTAGGATGGTAGTTGGACCACCACTGACATTCTGTTGGTAGTGGTTGGCCTGACATCCTGCAGAGCTGTCCAACTGCCTCATTATGATGTGGTTGCTTAGACCTCATTGGCTGGAGGGTTCCAATGACACTACTGATGTGGTTGGATCATATTTCCTACAACAGTGGCGATGCTTGATCAGGCACCGCCGTAGGGATGACGATGTCCCTTCCTGGTAACTTTTTTCAAGGAGGTCAATCCGCCATTTTAAGCTGCCAGAAATGGACTTTGGGGGCCCCTAGCAGGTCTCCTGTCCCGCATGGGTCTCAGCTGTAAGGCCTGAGGGGCACATTTGGTGCCCCCCACACATCCATGGAAACATCCCCTTTTCCATTACTGTGCTGCAACTCTGTTCGGACTACAGCACACGCAGCAATGAAAAAAGGCATGATTGTGACTGTCTACACACCGATCACAAAATAATTTGGTGGGTGGCACTGCCGACCACTTGTCGGTTGGTTCCAATCATGCTGCGATGCTGGTCGGACTCTGGTCATACCACCATCGTAGTCAGGCCCATAGTCTTCAAAATGAAGAGTTTCCATGTGAACAGAATTTGTTGGCTGTCATAACATGTAGGAGTCGGGGAGGCCTGAAGAAAATATATACAAAGCAAATATGTATAATAATATTAAGTACAAAGATTCTGCTGAATGGTGCTGGTTTCTTTGGATTGAATGGTACAGTGTACTATGAACCTTACTTTGAAGGTGACATAGCTAGCTAATAAGAGTGTGTGTGTAGACCTGATTGCAGCAGAAATTAACAATCTGATGAAAAGCATAAGGAATTGTCCTGCATTTGGGTAAATACTTGAGCTTCATGATCTCCGGGTCGGTGCTCTGACGTGCACATATGGTAGGCATAGAGCCAAATGTGCTAACAGTAACAGAAATGACTAAATAGCAATTTTAGCGAATCACTATTTGGTAATCACTATTACTAATGTAGTAAAGTTATATCGGACCCTTATTTCCCAATTAGTGATTTGCAGTGGTTCGCAAATAAGCCTACTTCATAAATATTAATGGGATAGCTCACAATTTGTGACCCACTAGGATTTGTTTCATTACATGGATGGTTCTTTGCTGGGGTTACCAGACCACCATGTCTCTGATTGCTTTTAAATAAAGCAATATATTATTTATAATGCATTACGTTTTCTTTGGTGCTAAAAAAATAAGCAATGTTTCATTTTTTGTTTAGATTAGGCAGTGGTTCTAGTGACCATTGCCTGCTCCTATAAAATATAATTTTTAACGGGGAAGGCATTCCAAGGGGACTTCTTCTCCTTTTCAGATGGGTTCATTAAAGTACACATAGTCTACAATTGCATGTCAGTTGCAAAACGTTAGTACATACCATTCAGATTCCCTATTTGTAAGGGTTGCCCTTAACACAGCCCTTCCAAATAGCGATTCTGTTTATGGTCGCAAACCCAAACTAAGATTTGCTAGAATCACAGTTTGGTGTTTGTAAAGGGGGAAGATTCAATGAAGGCATCTTATTATATAGAACCAGCTTACCCGTTGCGCATTGCTGCGATCTCCGAAGAAAGGAAATTCAAGTAAACTTGTTATGATAACATTCAATTTACATTGTGTCATTTTTATTGAAACGTATTCATTTTAATATGGAAAACATTTCTAAGTGTTGTTTTAATTCTATTTATTTATTCGAGTGCTTGTGGATACACAATATTTTTAGTTTTTCCGTCTGGTGCGTAGACAAATAAATCAGAAGGTTTTAAGACGCGTGAGCTTACCACATACAGTTGTCCATATGAGAAGCACGGATTCTCCAAATCTAGTCCACACACTTGCAGCGATTGTCCTTGTGCTTTGTTGATGGTCATTGCAAAAGTGAGTTGCACCGGAAACTGTAAACGTTTGAATTCAAATGGCATATCTGTTGGGATCATTGGAATACGTGGCAACAGTACATCTTCCTTCTTGAATTTCCCATTCAAAATTGTAGTTTCGATGACATTGTTTATCATCTTTTTCACCGAAAGTCTTCTACCGTTGCAAAGTCGTGGTTGCAAATTCAGTATTCGTAAGATTATGAGGGCCCTGGGGGGCCAATCTTTTAAAACTTTTTATGCAAGAAACCTTCACGGGAGTGTACTCAACAACTTCCCAAAGTTTCATGTATGTATGTATGTATGTATAGGCATATTTATATAGCGCAATTACTGTCCCCCGACGGGCATCCTGGCGCTTAGACTGTAATAACACATACCTAATGTTTCCAGCAACCAATACATTTACATTACTCTAGGGAACAAGTGGGTTTTCAGGGCTTTTTTAAAAGAGTAAACATTTTCCAGACCCCTTAGTCCCAAAGGAAGAGAATTCCACAATCTTGCTGCGGTAAACCTGAAGGACCGGCCGCCCGTCCGAGACCTCAAAATCTTGGGTACTACCACCAAGTGAGCTGAGGCTGACCGTAAAGATCTAGAAGGGGTGTACCAGGAAAAGAGATCCTGCAAAGGGGACGGACCCTGTCCGTGTAGAGCCCTAAATACCAGGTACAGTGCTTTAAAATCAATCCGTTGGGAGACTGGCAGCCAGTGGAGGTCCTTAAATGCCGTGGCAGAAGAATCCAGGCGTCGACGTGAGAGGGCCAATTTGGCGGCAAAATTCTGTACCCGCTGTAGTTTTCCAACTAGAGTAGCAGGAGCCCCCAGAAGTAGTGCGTTACAATAGTCAATTCGACTTAAAATTATGCTCCGCACTACCTCTGGTCTAGCCTGTGCAGGAAGCAAGGGTAAGATCTTACGCAGCGAACAGAGCAGCGCCATGCAAGTGGCCACCGTTCTATTCACTGACACATCAAGCTGCAGGCTGGTACTGAACATCACCCTCAGATTGCGAACCGATTCGGCAGACAGGCTTGCGCCCTGAAAGTCAGGAGGCCAGAAATCCTGCGGAAGCGGTCTGGGGATACGGTCCGAGGAGCAATGTAACACCTCGGTTTTTGAACTGTTGAACTGCAGGGAGTTGTTACCCAGCCATTCAGTCGTGGTGCTCATGCAGCGATGAAAGACCTCCTGAGACACCCCATCCTTACCCTCAAAAGAGAAGATGAGTTGGGTGTCATCGGCGTAATTGGTGACTGTTATGCCAAAGGATTTAATCAACGCGATCAGGGGGCGGAGGTAAAGATTGAAAAGAACGGGCTGATGGCTGACCCCTGGGGTACACCCTGACCAACCCTCCTGATGTTAGATTTAAAGGGTGGCAAGGCCACTACCTGGTGTCTATGATCGAGATACAACACCAGCCACTCAAGGGCCAAGCCAGATACTCCACCCTCCGCCAATCTCCTGACCAGAATTGCATGGCTGACCGTGTCGAACGCGGCCGACATATCGAGCAGCACTAAAAAGGCAGCTCGACCCTGGTCGGCCCGCGTTCGCAGGTCATCGAGAACAGTCACCTATGCCGATTCTGTCCCATGCGCTGGTCTGAAACCAAACTGAGCCACATCCAAACCGTCGGTGACCTCAAGAAAGTTGGAAAGATGTTTTGTGGCCAGTTTCTCAAGGATCTTAATGGGAAATGGCAACAGAGAGATGGGTCTATAGTTAGCTGGGCAGGCGGGATCCAGATTTTCCTTCTTAAGTAATGGGGAAACAACCGCCAATTTCCAGCTATCTGGGACCCGCGCCGATCTAAGGGACTGACAGCATATGGAAAAAAGAGGGGGAAAAAGCTCTTCCCGAAACAGTTTCCAAAATTTTGGTGGGAGAGGATCAGACGGTGAGCCTGAAGATATACCGTCGGCCAACGCGCAAAAATCCTTGAACGATGGTAGAGGCAAGTTGTTCAATTCAGCTGACTTAACGCCCTCCTCCGAGTTCTCAGTACAGTTGGAATAGTGCACAGGCTAACCAGATGACGAGGCAAGATTATTTAAGATGGTGGCAATCTTGTCCTCGAAAGCCTGTGCAAACGAGTCGCAGATAACTTGGGAGGCCGGGATGTTGTTTTTAGTACAAGCTGGATGGGCCAGGTCTTTTACGATCTTAAATAGGGCCTGAGACTTGTTTGCAGCTGCCAGCAATAGTTCTTCTAGGTGTCTAGCCTTGGCCAGCTTAATCTGGACCTTATAGGTCGCCAGAGCTTGTTTAAAACGGACTCTACATGGTTCCAGATACTGTTTCCTCCAGGCACGCTCAGCCTGTTTACACTGGAGCTTGAGCTGCCGGAGTTCCTCTGAATACCATGGCATAGCCAGATTAGTCCTAGCTCGAATTTTGCGCATCGGTGCCAAAGAGTCCAGAGAGGCCGAGATTTGCTGACAAAAAGTCTCATAGCTCACATCCACCGTATCTCCCAATGTGAAGCCGTCTGGAAGCAGGGTAGGCAGGGTAGGCTGTTTAAGAAGTGTAGACCATTGTCTACCCATTCTAGTAACACCCACACTACCTTTCGTTGCTGTGACGACTGGGCATGAGAGAGAAAAGAGGACGAGAGCGTGGTCCGTCCAACCCTGGGGTATGACATCTCGCAGAGACGTTTGACAAGCGTCGGCGAAGAGCAGGTCAAGAATATGACCCTTAGAGTGGGTTTGCGAGAGTACTAGCTGTTGTAACTCAATATTGCGGCAGGCTTGGACCAGCTCTACAAAAGCGGAGTTAGTCGGTCCATTTGGCCAAAGGTTGAAATCCCCTAGCACCATCAGCCTAGTGTGGGAGTGAGACAAGTCATAGATTAAATCTATGAGCTCAGGCACAGCAGACAGCGTGCCCGCAGGGGGTCTGTAACATAACAGCCCCGTGTATAGAACACCTCCTGGACCCTTGATGGAAAGGCCAAGTACTTCACACCCAGCGATAGCCTTGATGTTGAGCTGAGAGAAGTTTAATGTCTCTCTAAAGATTAGTCCGATTCCACCTCCTCTAGCCCCCACTCTGGGATTGTGTATTATTTTGAAACCCGGGGGGCACGCTGTCCCCAATTCCACCGCACTAGCCGCTGTGGTCCAAGTCTCTGTCATGAAGAGTGCGTCTAGATCATAGGACTCTATGAGTAGCGCAATCTCTTCACAGTGCTTGATGAGCGATCTCACGTTCAGCAGGCCACAGGATAAGGAATCTGGGTGTCTTCCGATGAATTTATGCCTACGGTTTGGGAGAGTGCCGGGATTCAAGCGTATAAGATCGTCACAGGAGTACAGTGGTACGGTACGATCCTGACAGGCAGAGTATCCGGCGCCCGGCGCATCCTGTGCGCAAACGGGCTTACCTCTGGCGCACCTCCGGCGATCCGCCGGCGCGCCCGCTGCGCGCCTATGCTGCGCGCCCGCTGCGCGCCTACGCTGCGCGCTTTACAGTCAGCCATCTTATAAAGCCGTAGGCACGGGAGTCCTGCAGTGAAAACACTAGCCCCCCAACCAAGATGGCGCCTGCTATTCGGCACACCCTGGTTCCCTCACCCAAAATGGCGGCTCCAATCACGCGATCTCCCCAAGAGCCCAAGAAGCCCCTGAAGCGCTCTAATTCCCTCAAGTGCGGGATGGGGACACAATTATAGTGCAGGTAAGAGCTGTTCTGGGTGTAGCCCCCCCCAAGACAAGCTGGGACAAAAGAATGCACCTAGCGCTAAAGTTGTCAGCGCGAACGCGCAGTAAAGCAAAAGATTCTAAAATTATTTAAAACAGCAATACAGCAACAAATGCCTCAGTGCTCGAAAGTAAGTCTGACCTGTCAGTGAGGAAGTTCCGTTTTTATGCCCTTTCCAGGCACGGGAGTCCTGCAGTGAAAACACTAGCCCCCCAACC
This sequence comes from Lissotriton helveticus, assembly GCF_964261635.1. NCBI lineage: Eukaryota > Metazoa > Chordata > Amphibia > Caudata > Salamandridae > Lissotriton > Lissotriton helveticus. Next base: position 644,201,841 of record NC_136068.1, read on the forward strand.
AAGATGGCGCCTGCTATTCGGCACACCCTGGTTCCCTCACCCAAAATGGCGGCTCCAATCACCGCAACGCGATCTCCCCATGGCGATTGGATGAATGGTGTAGTAATGCATAAAGGACAAACAGACAGACAGACATACATTTGTTTTTATATATATATAGATGATTCCTTTGTAACTTGGTTCACCAGAGGAAATAGGAAGATATTAGTATCACAGCTACATACCCTACGTGGAGTGATATCTTAAGTGCTGGGCCAAACTCTTCATCAAGATATTGAATAGATGACCCTTTATCACAGGCCAGCATTTCTATTTTTGATGTGTTTAATGTGAGATATTTATTTCAAATGTAATGGAATATAGCTAAGAGGCATTGGATGACTGCACAAAAGTCATTGAATCGACTTTGAAGTTTTTAGTGTAATGTGTTTGTTATCGATGTATTAGTTGCTGTTGACTTTGAAGAAGTGATTGTCTGAGGGTAAAAGTGTTTTAAGACACAAGGGGTTGAGAAGCACGAAGGCGGAGGGATCGAATAAGAAATTAGCTTGATACCACAGAATAAATTCAATAGGGAATGGTGACTTGTATCCCTCTAGATCTAAATCTCTAAAGCAGTTTGGGATCCCAGACAGTGTCAAAGGAAACAAAAATATTTAGTACCACGAGTGCCACTACTCCATTAAAATCCTTTATAATTCTTATGTCATTCCTGTTTGTAATTAAAATAGATTTTGTCTGAGTTGTGAGTTCATTTAATCAAACTAGGGAGGCACCTGTGATAGGACTTCTTGTTGTTTCTGCCACTGTCATGTTTAGAAAAACAAGATTCAATTCCCTGGAATATATCTGCAATGTCGACAAGCAAGTTAGATCTCCAAATATACATAACTGTTTCTCTGAGACCCTTTGGGACAATATATGTTGTGCCCTGTTTATGATCTCCATAATCTCACCTTAGATTAACCTTTAGGTTTATTTACCTCTTGAATATGGGTAAGGGTGGAACAATTGCAAAAAAGATACATTGTATCAGTTTCTTATGCTGGCTTCTTTATACAAAACGGTCTTGGTCCCAAATGGGCCTGGAATTGTGTTAGTGTGTATTGGGCTGCACATTAAGGGGCCCATTAGGATGGCGGCGGGATTGCCCCCGCCAGGCTGGCGGTAGCCACCTCCGGCCTGGCGGGGGCAATCTGCCTGCCATCCGCACCTGAATTCCCCCGCCATATTAGGATGGCGGGGGGACAACGGCGGATGGAAAGACCGTCCGCCGCTTTTCCGCTCGGGTCGCCACGGTCGCTATTCCGCCCTGGTTTAATATGGTGGCGGTGTCTATTAGTCATCGCCAGCCATATTACAATGGGCTTAGATAGATGCCTTTCCGTAGTGACGATGCTGCAACGGAAAGGCATGCAGTCTTCACTCTGGGGGCCCCCTGCGGGCCCCCAGAGTGAAGGAGAGGTGGGGGGTGCACACAGGGGGCACCAGTGGTACCCCTCAGCATTTGCATACATGAAGCGGCAGGCACCGCGTGGTGCCTGCCGCTTGGTGTATGCAAATGCATACATGCAGTTTTTTGCATTACGGCGGGCGGTGCTGAGAGCACCGCCCGCCACAATGTTAAAAATGAGGGATGCGCCCGCCACTGTGGCGGGCGCATCCTAATCCCCACCACGGGACCCCCACCCTTATGGCGGGCCGTCCCAATCCCTGTGAGGATGGCGGGCGGCCAAAGTCTTCCCACCATCCTAATGACCCCCTAAGTTTTAAACAGGTTTTCCTTAATTTTCACACCTCTTTTCCTGTTTATTACTACTACTTCAATTTCGAGCAATGTTGTTGCAAGGGGAAGTCAATGTTGACATTTCTGTTTTTAGAAATGATGGTATGATGTGATTTCTTTGGAAATTAATTATTTAGTTACACTTACATCCTGTATCATTTAGTATCTCTTTTTAAATCAATGCCCTTAAGGTTTCATGGTAGTGCTGAGTCTTACAAATTGATACATTTATTTATGAGTTTTGCGGTTCACCCACTCATCCACTGGACAGACATTAAAACCACATGATCTCCTTGGGCACTTTTCTTATATCCTCCTATTAGTAGTATTATCTGAAGGTTTGCCGGCCAGTCATTCTGCAGCCCTGTGTAAGAAAGGGAACATTACTCACTTCCTTCTCCTTTCAAGGATAGCATCAGCTCAACACAGTAAATCATCTACTGTCTGTTTTACAGAGGGTATTCATCTACTCCCTTCCCATTCCCCTGACCATGCAATCTGTAGGCTGTCAACAATCAGGTTTAGCCTCAGTCCTGGCCTCTGATCTATGTACTAGAGATACTAGTCTTGTAGGATTTTTCAGTGGTTGCTCCGTTTGCTCAAGCATCTTTATTGGGAGCTGTGATGGAAGATCTGGTTAATAGCATTCTCAATGAAGATGCCATAGATTAGATGGTAGATAGCAAGAGCAGAGAGAGTAAATTGTTTAGTCCTTTCATTCATGTGGTTCACACATCCATTTTACCTGTGAATGCACATGCCTAAAAGTCGGATCCGGTGCAATGATTTCTGAATTCCCAAGCAAAAGTACTTTTTCTATTTGGGTACTCCCTTCTCTAAATAGCAACATCATTTTTGAACACATTGTTTTAGAATTCTACACCACTTTTGGCCTTTAGTGCTCTATTAGCGACATGATTTTCACCCCTTTGAAGCATTATTTTTAGTAAAAATGTAATATAAGGGTTTTGAATGCAACCTTGAGACAAAGGACACAAAAGTACAGATTACAATGTTGCTCAGATATGAATTTACCTTACAGAAATGAAAAGACAAGAGCCATTTGACAAATCAAGAACAAGTTGGTTAAGTTACGTGCAGTGACTGGGAGAGTCATGACAGAATGCATCTGAGGAAATTATCTTGGTGTAAAAAGTATTGACTGGTTTTATACACATCTTGAAGTACCATAAACCGATGTCTGCATTTTTAAAAGGCATTACAGTCATAAATTAACAAAGTTGGACTTATTGCATTTGTTGCAGTGAACATGTGACGGTGCACAGTCCAAATATCGAGTTTGAAATATCGACCTACAAAAATATTGTGTTGGAAATATCGAAGATACATAGGGGCCCATTAGTATGTTGGGTGGATCGCCACCGCGATGCAGGAGGTGGCGATCCGCCCGAGATCCATGACCGGTCCCACCCAATTCCCCCCACCATATTACAATGGCGGAGGGGACCGCGGCGGACGTAAACACCGTCTGTCGCTTTTCCGCCCCGGTCGAGAAAGGGTTCATATGGCTGGTGGTGTCTTTCAGACACCGCCAGCCTTATTAGGATGGCCACAATCAGATGCCTTTCTGTGGTGGCAATGCCACCACGGAAAGGCATGTGGTCTCCATGGTGAAGGTGAGGGGGGGTGCACATGGGGGGTACCTGTGGTACCCCCCTGCACTTGCATACACAGTGGCGGGCGCATCCTAATACACCCCACGGGACCCCCGCCCTTATGGCGGGTGGTCCTATTATCTGCTAAGATGGCGGGCGGACTAAGTCCGCCTGTCATCCTATTAGGCCCCATAATATCGAGGTCAAGAATATCGTTGGACAGAATATAGACCCTAAGTTAAGTAATATCGATTTTTTTTATATCGATGTAAGTAATATTGAAGTTACTAATATCGATATTTGTATTATTGTTATGTATTTTATTATGTATGTGTAATATTTTTTTGTTAAGTATTTAACTTGTTTTAAATTATATGTGTATTATTTTTATATATTAATAATGTTATTTTTAAGTAAATTGTATGTTTTAATACCGGAGAGGGTTGTGGGTTTATAGGGGAATAGGGTGGGAAGTAATTTAAATATACTAAATGAATTATTAATTTTTAGGAATTATCAAATAATTTAATTAATGTTTGTGTTTATTTCTGTAGAGGGTTGTGGGTTTATAGAGGAATTGGGTGGGAAGTAATTTAATTGTAATTAATTAATTATTTATTTGTATTTATTGGAAAGGGTAAATATTTTGTTTTTAAATATTAATTGGCAATTAATTATTTTAATTGATCATTAATTTGTCTAATTGGTAATTAATGTTTTTAATTGGCAAATAATTGTTTTAATTGGTAATGAATTTTTTATTTGGTAATTAATTTTGTTAATTGTCAATTCATATTTTTATTGGTAATTATTGTTTATTAATTGGAAATTCTTTTTATTTAATTTGTAATCAATGTTTCATAAAAAGTATTATTTGGTATGAAAAATAATTTTATTGTTTAATATTTTTTAATTGTGAATTAATTTTAAATAATTTAAAAAAAATTGTAATGAAAAATATTTTATTGTTTACTATTTACTATTTGGTGACTAATATTTATTAATTAATATTCATTGGTATTTGTTGTTAATTTATTGTTAATTCATTATTCACTTGTAATTATGCTTTTAATAATTTATAATGGTTATTTGTAAATGATGTCGAGTTATAAAAAAAATTAATTATTTGATATTTTAATAACACATTTTTTTATAAGTATGTTATATTTCAATTCTATGCTATCCAAAGTTTTCCCTTCTGTTTCACTCTCTGGAGATGGAATAGTAATTTTTACCCCTACACTATCCAACGCTTTCCCTACTGTTACACTCTCTGGAGTTGGAATAGTAATTCTAACCCCTACGCTATCCAATGCTTTCCCTACTGTAGCACCCTTTGGAGTTGGAATAGTAATTTTTACCCCCACGCTATCCAATGTTTTCCCTACTGCTGCACCCTCTGGAGTTGGAATAGTAATTTTTACCCCTAGGCTATCCAACGCTTTCCTTACTGTTGCCCCCTCTGGAGTTGGAATAGTAATTTTAACCCCTATGCTATCCAACGCTTTGCCTACTGTAGCACCCTCTGGAGTTGGAATAGTAATTTTTACCCCTACGCTATCCAACACTTTCCCTACTGTTGCCCCCTCTGGAGTTGGAATAGTAATTTTTACCCCTACGCTATCCAACGCTTTCCCTACTGCTGCACCCTCTGGAGTTGGAATAGTAATTTTTACCCCTAGGCTATCCAACGCTTTCCTTACTGTTGCCCCCTCTGGAGTTGGAATAGTAATTTTAACCCCTACGCTATCCAACGCTTTGCCTACTGTAGCACCCTCTGGAGTTGGAATAGTAATTTTTACCCCTACGCTATCCAACACTTTCCCTACTGTTGCCCCCTCTGGAGTTGGAATAGTAATTTTTACCCCTACGCTATCCAACGCTTTCCCTACTGTTGCATTTTCTGGAGTTGGAATAGTAATTTTACGTGTACGCTATCCAATGTTATCATTACAGTAGTTTTTTTAGGACTTTGAATAGTAGTTTTATTTATTTAGCTATTTAATATTTGTATTATTATTTTTGATAATGTAGTATATTATTAATTTCAAAAATATTGAAAGTATATTAAATTTTTTAAATGTATTACATGTATTAAATATAATTATTTACTTTTTATGTATGTTATTGTTTTATGTGTGTAGAAGTATTTGTAATTTATAATACTTTGTAATAATGTATACGTTATTAAAATATTTATTAAGACTTATTATTAGGTAAGTATATATTAAATTTTGTATGTATATGTTTAATTAATGTTATATTATTGTATATGTATTATTTATTAATTTTAAACATTATTAAATATTTTAACTATGTTTATTTAGTTTTTAAATATTACTTACTTCTTGTTTTTTCACTTTTTTTTATTTAATTAGTGTCTAGCACCTTCAGTGAGTTAATGTAGTTTGGAGTTGGAATCTTAAATTATATATGTTTAGTGTCCAGCACCTTCCCTGACTTTTCAAGTCTCTAGTGTTAATAGTAATTATATATATCTTTACTAACCAACGCCATCCTTGACCTTTTGAAGTATGGAGTAGAAGTAGTAAATCATGTATTTGTAGTGTCAAGCACCTTCCTTGGCGTAATACAGTTTGGCGTGGGAACAGTAAATTATATATTTATTTTAAATTTTTTATTTAGCGCGAATAAGAACCTTGCGGGTATCAGAGCGCTTTACAGGAAAGATGTAAGGAACAAATACAAAGATATAAAAAAATATATGAGGGAAGTCTAGTACACAGTAATAGGTAATAAAAGCTAACAGATATATTATAAGGTTATGTACATATTAGAAACATTTAGCCCAGAGAGTAGATTTCACTTCTTTTTTTGAAAGAAGCAGTAGAGGGGTTCTGTCTCTTTTCTGGGGGTAAAGACTTCCAGATCCTAGGGTCCTTTCCTGAGAAGGACTGATTGTATGTTTTCTTCTTGGCAAATCCTTGTGGTTTCAGAAGAAGATTCCTGGAGCTCCTGATGGATCTGTTACAACACAAGAGCTTCAGTTTTTGTGTTAGATAACTTTCAGCATTGGAGTGTAGGCCTTGTGCATCACACATGCAAATTTCAGATAAATTCTTGCTTCAACGGGTAGCCAGTTGAGGGATCTAAGGTCCTGGGAGATATGACAGTTTCTTTTGGAGCCTTTGATTAGTCTAGCTGCTGTGTTGATTGTGGCTCTTAGAGGGTCCGTCGTTGATCTGGGAAGGCCACAGGGGCGTCACACCCATATTCCACTCTAAGGATTACTAAACCTTGCACTGCCTGTTTAAAGTCATTTGCGGGCAGGAAGGTTTTCAGTTTTTTTCAAGGTATTTATCTGAAAATGTTCTCCTTTTTTAAGGAACTGATGTGTTTCTGCATGTTTAAGTTTTTGTCCAACGTTATTACCAGTGATTTTGTGGATGACCTTTGAGTGCTGTTAGGTGATTCAGACATCATCAACACAAAAGAGGGGGGAGGGACAATATTGTTTAAACTCCAATACCCCAGGCCCCCTAGTACAAACCAAATGATCACACAAGAGGGGTATATAGAGTACACAACAAAAGCACAACAAGGGAAAATTATCCAATTTGGAAAAACTGCCCTCACTCACATACCGAGGTATGTGACATGCTTCATCATAGGGCCTGCTACAGACGCCCTGGTGTAGCCACATCCAGGGCGGAGCATTAGGGAGGGGGAAAAAAATAATAAATTCCACACTACTAGACGTACAACCAAATAAGTCAATACGTACAATGAGTAACTCATATGAGTAATAGAACGTGCAGTGTACACCTAGTGGATTGACTGATAGTGCGACAAAAAAGTGCAGCAAGGATGTGATTAAAACTGATTAAGGGTGCCAATAGAAAGAATTACTTTATTAGACACAGTTTGATACCCCTATCAGGATTAAAAATAAGAAAAGGATGGGAAAATGCCTTATTGAGAAAATGAGGTTCCTCAAGACTTCCTTCCTACCACTGCTGAAGACGTTATTACCAGTGATTTCGCTTAATCAACAATTAGTGGATGACCTTTGACTGCTTTTAGGTGATTCAGACAGTCATGAATGATAGTAGATTGGTTGGGGGGAGCGATTGAGAGGAACTCCGTTTTGAGGGTGTTTAGTTTCAAATGGTTTTCGGCCAGCCAGGTATGAGGTTTTTGAAGCGTTGAGTTGAGAGATTTGATGATGGCCTCAAGTAAGTGGATCTTTATGTAGAGTTGTGGATCATCTGTGTATATGTGATAGAGGACCTTATATGCTCTGAGAAGTACAGTGAGTGGTTCCATAAAGAGGTTGAAAAGAGTGGGTGAGAGGCATGAATTCTGTGGTACTCCTAAAGTGACTGAGACGGGTTTGGATAAGGAGTGATTAGCCTTGAATCTTTGTAATCTGTTTTGGAAGAAGGAGGTGAAGCAAGCAAGTACAGAGTCGGATAATCCCATACTGTGTTTCAGGAGGTCTAGCAAGTTGTCATCATCAAATTTCTTTTATTCGGTTTAGCAAACCATATAAGAAGCAACCATAGGGATCATAAATTCCATTTACAATTAAAAGCGTATCGGTAAACAATGTGCAAATGAGAAATAAAAGCGCTCAAGTTGACATTAAAAGGATGTAGCATCATATAAGTAAAACAATATCGACAGAGGTCATGATTTGGGTCTCACTAACATAATTATGTGGCAAAAGTGCAAGTGCATCGTTAATATTTTTACAATGCAAATTCCAAATTGATACCCTGCGCATTAAACCCTTAATCAAAAAGGCAAGGTGCCAACATAATCATAGAAACCGGCATAAAATGGAATCCTAAAACAATTTAAAATAATTAGACAGCAGCATTATGAGTGGGAGAGAGGCATGATTCCTGGGGTACTCCTAAAGTGACTGGGATGGGTTTGGATAAGGAGTGAATAACTTTGAATCTTTATGATCTGTTTTGGAGGAAGGAGGTGAACCAAGTAAGTACAGAGCCGGAGAATCCCATTCTGTGTTTCAGGAGGTCTAGCAAGTTGTCATGTTTGACTTTGTCATAGGCCGAAGATAGATCAAGCAAGATTAGTAAACAAGTTTTGTTTTGGTCAAGGATTTTTAGTGCGTCATCGATTATGAGTGTCATGGCTGATTCTGTACTGTGACCTGCCCGGAAGCCAGATTGGTATTGGTTGAGCAGGTTGAAATGATCTATGTGGTTGTCCAGCTGTGTATGAACACATTTTTATAAGAGTTTGGTCAGAGTGGGGATTTTGGATATTGGGTGATAGTTGTTTATTGGGGATACCTGTCCTGCTTTAAGGATTTATGGGATGGTTCCTTGAAGGAGAGAGGTGTTTATGATCTTGGTCCATAGAGGTAGTAACAGAGGAATTACGTATTTTAGGTAGTTCGAGGGAAGAGGGTCTGTGAAGTGGTTGGAGGGATTCAAGGCTGTTAGAATGTTTTGTATAGTTTCTGCTCTCTAAAAGTTGAAGGAGGACAATGACGTGTTGTTTTTTAGGTCAGACTTTGCGGAACAGATGGATGGGGCTAATGGCATGGGAATGGGAGAGTGTCTGAGTGTCAGTAAGGGATATTAGGTCATTGAGCAGGTCCGTCTTTGTGTTTTCGGTCTTCGTAGTGAAGAATGAAACAAATTCCTCACAACTGGGTAGTGTGTCTGCTTTATCCTGGTGGTGGGGGAGGTACACCCTTAGTTTACACCTTGATTAATTTGAATAGTTTTTTGGGTCGGTTCTTGGCTAGGTCTAATTGAGTACTGAAGAAGTCAGCATTTGATCATCTGATCTTTCTGAAATAGGCGTTTTTCGTGGTTCTTAGTAGCTTGAGGTGGTCAGAGGATGGGACAGATCTCCACCGTCGTTTTATTACTCTGAGGGATCGTCTGTACTCATTTAACCTACCATCATACCACAGTTTTCCGGTGACTCTTTTCAGTTGAAGTGGAGCTAATTTGTCTAGTAGCATGTTCATGGAGTGGAAGTAATGGTTGGTCACACTATGAACATCTGATGATCCTTCAGATTGAAGCAGGCTCTTAGGGATGGAGGTTGATTGTACTTTGGAATTACAATTTGTTATATCCCTTTTCCAAATTTGTGTTCTTGTGGGTTGTGCAGAGGGTAATTTAACTGATTCATTGATGTTGAATGTAATGATGTGGTGGTCAGTCACAAGGGCGGATTGATTCTAGCTGAAGGGAGTCCGCTTTGGAAATTACTAGATCTAGGGTAGCACCTTTATCATGTGTGGGGCAATTGCAGATTTGGGTACGGTTAAGCTCTGTGAGGAAAGCTTTGAGGCTGTTGACCCCTGGGTCATTCAGGTCATACCAGTGGAGATTGAAGTCATTAAGGAATATCTGAGTATTATGAAGCTCGACATTCATTAGTTGTTCGATTAAAGTGGGGTTATCTCCGGGAGGGTGGTAGAATGTATGTAGTAAACATTTTGGTTTGTTAGTAGTAGCGATAAATAGGAGAGGTATTCACAGGATGATAATAATGGGAGGTGTGAACGTTTCACTTCTAGATTGCTCCGATGCATGCACGCAATACCACAACCTGGCCTGTCTATTCTATCTAGTGCTGTGATGCCATAGTTTGGGGTACCAGAATGTCTGAAATGGGCTTAGATGATTTGTCCAGTTATGTTTCAGTCAAAATTAGTAATTATGGTTCATTGGTGATAATAAGGTCAGATATATCATTTGCATGTCATGATGCCGACCTGCAGTCTAGAAGTATACATTTTCATTGGGTCTTGATGTATGTTGTGTTGGGTTCAGGTATGAGGGGGACTCTCATGAGGTTGTTTTCAACTATACCTCTGGAGTTGTGTTTTGTAGCTCTATCTATATCAGGGGAGATGGAATATATTAGTGAATGTTTTAGCAAGTTATCTGAATGTTCAGTATTAAGTGGGAGAGCCGGTAGCTCATAGGAACAGAGAAGGGTACTTAAGTCTTTAGGTAATAGAAGGTTTATCCTCCGGATTGGCTGGGATGGGACATCGGTGTAGTGCACTGTTCTCCATCTTGGTGGCTCATGTTTTGATGACCTTGTGTGTAGTTGTTGGGTGAGTTTCGAGTGTTTGCTATAGAGGAAAGTTCTGGGTGCTAGTTTTGGGTGCATGAACTTGGGTTATTGTGGAATCAGGTTGTGAAGTGGTTGGATGTCCTCTTTGACTTGTAGTCGAGATAATAATATCTCATTGAGTTTGTGGTCAGGAATACGAGGTAGCTAATTTGGTGTATGAATTGTAGGTGAGGGAGGCAGGATTGAGCCATGATAATATATGTTCAGTGTCCAGCACCTAATGTAGTTTGTAGTGGGAATAGTACATTATATATGTTTAATGTCCTGCTGTGACCCTGAGTTGATATAGTGTAGAGTGGGAATAGTAATTTATATAAGTTTAGTGTCCAGCACCTTCCCTGAACTAATGTAGTTTGGAGTGGGAATAGTAATTTATAGTTTAGCGTCCATCACCATCCCTGAGTTAATGTATTTTGGAGTTGGAATAGTAAATTATTTATATTTAGTGTCCAGCATCTTTCCAGAGTTAATGAACTTTGGAGTGGGAATAGTACATTATATATGTTTAGTGTCCAGCACCTTCCTTGATTTAATGTAGTTTGGAGTGTGACTAGTAAATTATATGTAATAGTGTCCAGCACATTCCCTGAGTTAATGTAGTTTGGATTGGTAATTGTAAATTATACATGTTTAGTGTTCAGCACCTTCCTTGACTTCATGTAGTTTGGAGTGGGAAAAGTAAATTATATATATTTAGTGTCCAGCACCTTCCCTGCCTTTTCAAGTTTGGAGTGGGGATTGTAAATTATACATAGGTGAACATAGTCCTGGGCACATGTATTCAGGATATAACAATGGTTTAAATGTTTCGTATAGTTCAAATTGTTGTAGTTGACTCCAGTATTAAATTCAAAGATTTTTAATGTAGCAACAACAAATGAAAACAACCAGCCAACATGTATTTCGTCACAACAGGGAATTATCCTGTGACTCTTCGAGGGCTGTGTGGCATGTTGAGAAGGAGAGGGTTGTCTCACGAGGCCAGTGTTAATTCCAACCCATCCCGGGGATCAAGGGGGATCCGTGGTAAGAGTAGAGGTCTCCTGTCGGAAAAACAGCTGCATCTCCTCCTCACCACGATCCACCACAGGACCTTTCACCTGCCGACACTTCTGCTGCAACACGACCTATGAAATATCCTGCCCCACTCCAGTCCACAAGAACATCCCACAACCACTCCATCGTCCCTGCTCAATACCCACTCACTCTGCAAACATGCCACAGAAATCTGGGATACCATGACCACTCTCTCCAAAGACAGCCACCTGGTTGTGCCCTCAGTACCGAAACATAGCTCAACCCCTCCTTGAACCCTGACAACACCAATGTCACTACCAAAGGGTAATAAGATGATTCACCATGACTGTGCCAAAAAGCAAGGCAGAGGCATCACCATCATCTTCAAGGAACATATCAGATTCACCATCAGCAATGATGACCCCACACCTCTCATGGAACACCTCAACTTCCTACTAAAATCAGACAGGAAGGCCATCATAAGAGGCACCCTCACCTACAGATCCCCGGGACCCTGAGCCTCATTCTACAATGCCATCCCCAACCCCTAGCAATTGACTCGCAGCACTGCGTCCTACTTTGGGACCTAAACTTCCACATCAACGACTCCAATGCTAATTCCATCATCCTCCTGGAGAACATAAGCAACATTGGTCTTGCCCAACTTGTCATCGGACCCAAGCACAAAGCTGGACACACACTGCCCCATTTTCACTTTCATTGACTGAATCAAATTCAGCCACACCACAGAACTCACCTGGACTGACAACCCCTTTGTTAGCTTCTCCATCACTGATACCCGGCACACCATCACCAGGTGTCATATACCCTCCAACCGCAGCTGGAGCAAGGTCACCAAAACTCAGTGGTCACAGGCCCTCACCACCTCCCAACCTGAGACCTTAACAGACCTCAACGAGGCCGTCCAGAACTTTGCTGCCTGGATTACCAGCAGCGCCGACAGTCGCCCCACTGAAACTGACAAAATCCATCAGGATCCCCAAACATGCTGTTACACCCCATAACTTAGGATCAACAAGCACAACTTCCACCAACTAGAGAAACAATGGAACACCACCAAGGACCCACCCGCCAGAGCAGCTCACAAAACAGCCCTCAGCATATATCATAGACACATCAAAGAAGCCATGAAAGCATCCATGGAGGACACCATCCACCCCTCAAAAGAACACTTCAACACCCTCTCAGACTACTACCACAGCAAGTTGAACAACATCTACAACAATGTCAACCTCCAGCTCATCACCCTCAACCACGCGGACCTCAACCAACCAGGAAATACCAGTCAAACCATCACCACCGGGGCACTGCTCACTACTCTGACCAACTCTGCCATCATGTCTTCCATTCACTCCAGGACACCCACCCTGTTCCCACCACCTCTACAACCTCAGCATGAACCCAATAATATGCATGCAACTCTCCAGCACCCTTAACATCTCCATCTCAACAGCAACCTTTCTGGATAGATGGAAACACACAGATGTGAGACCCCCCCTAAAGAAAGCCTGAGCTGACCTCAACAATCTTAGAAATTACAGACCAATCTCCCTTCTCCCCTACCCAGCCAAAGTTCTTGAGAAAGCCATCAACCAGCAGCTCACTGAATTCCTGGAACAAAATCATCTTCTGAACACCTCTCACTCAGGATTCCTTGACAAACAAAGATCAGAGACTGCACTGTTTGCTGCCACATAAAACATCAGAAAACTCCTCGACTGTAGAGCAACCATGACCCTGATCCTCCTCGACCTCTCCGCAGCATTTGACACAGTCTCCCAAAACACACTCTTCAACATACTCCACAACACAGGCCAACAGCAAGACCCCTCAAGTGGATTGCCTTTCCTCACAGGATACTCACATAGTGTCTGAATGCCTCCCTTCACATTCGTACCCAAAGACATTATGTGAGGCATTCCACAAGTATCATCCCTCAACCATAAAAGTGTCCAACATCTACATGACCACCCCTTGCAGATGTTTTCCTATCCCCTGACTTAATATAATCTCCTACGCAGATGACAAAACCAACTTCTGAGACACCATGACCAACATACCCAAAAGGATGAAATACAACTGCCTCTAACTCAACTCCAACAAAACTGAAGTACTTATCTTTAGGAAGAACACCTCTGCATGGGACCACAGCTGGTGGCCTGCAGAACTCGGATGTACACCGACTGACCATGCATGCAACCTCAGCATCATCCTTAACAGCCAATGGACCATGAAATGACAAGTCAATGCAGTTACCTCCTTCTGCTTCCATACAATTTGCATGCTCCACAGAATCTTCTGATGGATCCCAACCAACACCAGAAAGACCCTCACTCAGGCCGTCATCAACAGCTGCCTCAACTATGGCAACACCCTCTCCGCAACATCTGCACCCAACTACTCAGAAGACTCCAGGCCATGCAGAATGTGGAATCCTCCTGATGCAATTTAGTTCAGAGCCACACCAAGGCAGGGGACCACTGGTTCTGGTTTAGTATTTGAGTGGAGATTAATTACTTTATATGTGGAATTTCCCAGTGTGTCTTAGTCATGTGACAAGTTGATTGTAGACTTGATTTTCATTGGTCATATATATCCTGTAGCATGTACGCCTTCTCCTCTTCCAGAGTCTCCTCCATGCCATCCTCAGGCTTGAATGGGTGGATTTTGAGGGTAACCTAGAACACTCCTCTCTCCAATCCAATCTCACTCAACTACTCAACTTCTTCGGCTTTAATAAAATAGCTTACCCTGAAAGCTGACCTTCAATTTTTCTTGAAAAATTCTCACTTTGTCCAGCTGCAGCACTCTCTTCTTTGGCTGAGGGACCAATAAGAGTGTAGGCTGGGAACGGCATAATTGTGGGGGAATCAAGGTTCATCTCATTTGCCGCCCTATTAGCTGCCTTAAATATTGTGGTTCTCTCTATGTAGTTGAGCAGTCTTATGATGATTGGGCAGATTGGTTCCTCAAGATAGGGCCTGCGAATTAAAACTTAGTGGGCCCTTGCAATCATGAAACAGATTGAATACATCTTAGAGTCTTAGAGGGTATTGAGGTTTTCAATCATAATGTGTTGAATTGCAGAGGGGTAGTGTTTTACATGTTCTCTGGTATTCTGCAAGCCGGCTGATAAAATCATTTAATAACCCATGAAAAAGTTTCATTATCCTTGCAATTGTTACCGACGCACCCTTGATGCTAGACTTTGCATTACAAGCACTTGTATCTGTAAAGCAGATGTGAGGACCGGTTGTATTCCCCTACCTGTCAATTTCTCATTAGTTTTGATTTAATAAATAGAACGTATGCTGATTCTTCACTTGGGTTGAGTGATCACTACCCATGTGGTCTGATTTAACATAACATACTAATTTAATTTTTACAATAACATTTTTAATTTTGTATATAGGACTCCATATGATTTTGCCTTTTATGTTACATATCTTGTTGCCTAAATCCTAAATATGGACTCTTGAGAATATGATAAATAAAGTATAGTAACTGTGTGATATTATGTACTGTTATGAATTGTTACTTCATTGATCATTTATCTGATTAGACTGTTATACGACAGAGCTATGCAGGGAAATCGGTTGCAAGCCTTAACCACGCATTATTTAACTTATGATCAGCATTGACAGAGAAGAGAAGCAAAACAAGAGAAAGGGGAAAGGTTAGGAAGAGGGATATTTCCACTTAGTAATTAACAGAGCATTGGGGCAGTGTCTGGTCCCCATTTCTAAAGTTGTGTTAAATTCTTCCATGGGATTGACATGACCAGGCGACCATCTCAAATGTATTTCTCACTAAACCAACCCCTCCTTACATCACTAAAAATTGTAAACAATAAAAAATACATACGTTAGTAAGTGATGTCACCCCAAAGTATATGAAGGAATATAAAGCAGAGGGGGAACTTAAAGTGATAAACAAAAGGAAATGCAATTTAGATGAAAATAAAAAAATAGGGTTGAGAGAGCGCAAATCAAGAAAAAGTAGAAGTGCACCATATTTACAAGCACGTTGCATCAGCTTAGTAAAGATTATATAAGAGTGTTGAATTTATAGAGTGAAAATATATACGATTTTTTAATTAAAATAGAATGCATGTATCAGTGTGAAAAGCTAATGTAGAAGTGTGTAGAGATGTTAGAATGATGTTGAAATTCCATGTTATGTGGCTGTTGTAGAGGAGAATGTAAGGCTGCTAAATGTAGAAATGTGTAGGCCACATGGCAGTTCACAGAGAATGCAAGATGCTGTTACACTCTCACATGATATAGATTTTTAATGTTGTTATAATCCAAAGTATTATTGATCATAAGACTGAAATATATGTTTTATAGAAGTGTTTCATATAACCATTGTATGTAATAAGTTAGAATACTGTTTAGACTAAGAAATAGAAGGTTTACAGAGTGCACAGGCCCGTTTCATGTAATTCTAATAGGCCTGAATAGATGAGGTCGTTTCTTTTGATCTGCATGTGTTAGTTAGAGGAAGGTCATGTTAAGCATAAATTGCAGAGACTGCTCGATGGTTTACGACTTAGAAGATACGGTGGAGGCCGGAATTTGGGGCCCACTGTACAAGTGTCTGTTTGCAGGTGCGAGGAGGTTCCAATCAAGAGAGTGATGAATAGGGTTTTGTTCAGGGAGCCAGGCACAGGCCTGGAGGAGGCTTCAGGAATTTCCTGGGGGGTACCGTCCTGCCGGAGAAGAGCCTGAGAAGCAAGGTCAACGCTAACGATGGGCCCAGATGAGTATCAGCATGGAAAATGCCAGAACCAACGCCACGTGAGGGGCGTCTCTAAAGGGCGTTTCTATTGTAAATGTGATTTTGTATTAGGGACAGCACCCCTGGGTGGAGTTAAGGCAGATGGTCTGAGGAACCTAAGAGAGCGGATGGGTAGGCAGATAGGTTAACTGCGAGAGACCGATTTACAACGAAGACTAAGGGAAATGAGTGATCTTCTTTGGAAGTCACCACGGCTGACACGTTTTTAGGTTAGGATTTTACTAAGTAGGGATGTCACTTAGTCGAGTGTAGAGACAGTCTAATCTGGATTTTCTTCCTTTCTGTAAATGACTCACAAGCTACAGCTTGTGTCTATTCTTGCAACTCTGATGATTTTTGAATTGGTTTTGGTTACATTCTTCTGCCGACTAAGAGCATTTAGAAAATTTATGTTTGTATTGATACCAGTATATCTTTTGAACCTTATTTTGAGATGTTTGTATCTCCAGTTAACTTTGGCTTTGTAATAAACTTTTAAAACTTATTCATAGTAGGTGGTTCTTTGGAGTGGTGTAAGTCCTTATTGATTGACCTAGTAGTGGATTGCCTTTTACTCTATGACAGGTATCAACGGTTCAGTCGACCTGAGTTGGGATCTAGATTTATAGCAATAGATCAGAAATCCCGCCGTATCAGTTGGTAGCAGATAAGGATGGTTACCTTCTAGAGGAAGGTGATCTAGACTAGGTTAAGATTACCCCAAGGTCCCTAGAGATCGAGAGATGAGCAGCGGAAGAATCGCCTGCCGAAGAAGGTGCTGACGGTGCGAGAGAAAAGCAGCAGGGCCGGACGAGAGTGAGTATAACAAGGGTCATGCGTTGACAGATTGCGGTGTCTTGTGTTGTATCTGTATTGTAATGTCATGCGGAGTTGAATGCCTGTAGTGTGATTGAGAGAGGGTTGTGAGCGCACGCAACCTGGCAAACTGTGAAAATCTTAAGTTCGGGGAAGAGCTTAAGTGGTTTGGGTGTATCGAACATCCAGAGTAGTTGTCGACCAGAGTAAAGGGGGTCATGAGGTACCATTGATCGCCCGCAGGACCGAGATAGGGGGAACACAAGAGTGAGTGTGTGGGTAACGGACGCAGGTCGAAAGTTACCGTGTGTAAGTAACCTATCAGTTAAGGCGATTGTCTGGACGTACACGGAAAGACATTTCGTCAGTTAAGGTGACAATTACAGTTAGACTGTGGGCGTACAGTCAAGGAAAGTGATCGCTTGGTCGGAAGTAATCATTTTTCAGAGTATGAATGGGACGCATGCATGACCGGGAGACGAGCTGAGAAAGGAGGGGAACTGCTGCGAAGGGGACGTGTGACGTCAGCGAGAGCCGCGCTGTGATAGGCCGGTTGGTGTGAAGCCGCGCTGTGATAGGCCGGTTGGTGTGACGTCAGCGAGAGCCGCGCTGTGATAGGCCGGTTGGTGTGAAGCCGCGCTGTGATAGGCCAGTTAGCAAGAACCGCGCTGAGATTGGTGGATTGTCATCAGGAAGTAAACGAACGCGGAGAAAATAGAAATTTTGTAGATTTTGAACATGAAGTGTTTTAAATGTTTGAGAGCGATCTTTAAGAGGAAAATAAGAGAATCTTATTACGGGGAAGAGGCACCGCCAGAGGGTACACCAGCTCACTATATGGCAACGAATGTTGGGTTGCATACTAAACTGTGGCTTGATACTTGGAGTAAGATTACAGAAGGGAATGAGGAACTACTTTTCCGAAATACGGAACGTTTAGACTAGAAGTGTTGCATCAGCTGAAAGCAGTTATGTCCTCATTGAGACCTTTGCCTAGACCAACACAGTTTGAGGCCCTTAATGCGTGGATTAGGGCGGCGCACGACAGGAATCAGAAGAGACGCCAGGAAAGGGTAAGGCGATCAGTAAGGGCAGTGCAAGATGCCAAATGGGATGCGGAAGCCAAGAAATGGAGGGTACAGACGATTGAAGTGGATAAGTTGTACCCAATGAGAGAGGTTACATGAGAAAAGAGACCCTTAGAAGAGAATGACGAGAGCGAGTCGGAGGATGGCCTAATAAATAGGTTGTTGATAGATAGACCGCCTCCGGACAATAGGGAGATAGAAAGTACGGAGCTCCCAAGGGAAGATAGGGTTGACATAGAAGGGAATAGGTCACTTCCTATAACGAATTGGGTACCTACCAAAGGTGAGGGGACACCTCAACATAGTCCATTACAGAGTGTAGTCGGAAGGGTTGTGGTGCAGAAGATGCCAGCAACAGAGAGGGTTGAGCCTTATGGATTGCCAGATGCTCTTCAAGTACCCGTTACCATAGGTCCTATAGTGTCGGTTTATCACCCAGAGAAAGGGAGGGAGGGAGAACAGGTACGGCTGGATAGAGAAAGAGTTGAGATGGAGAGAAGGAATAACACGACAAATGCCTGGAGGCAATTGCCAGGAACGATAACGTGGAGCACCCCATTGGATTCAGCAGTGGATCCCGTAACAGAACAGGGGGGTCAGAGAGGACCGATGGACCTGAGGGGACCACGGCCGAAATCCTATAAAGAGTTGAGGGCTGACTTGAAGGAATGGGATAGGTCCACAGAAGCACCGATCAACAGGTCAAGAGCAGAAGCTGAATGGGGAGGTCGAGGCAACGGGACATTATCTCACTGCGGGGCTAGCGAAAGCAGTCAGGAGTGGGACGGTAAAAGCCAGGAGAGTAGAGGAGTTACACGTCGTATTGACGGTAGAAATGGGCAGGAGCGAAAAGGTAGAAGTACGGAGTGTGGAGAGACGTCTCGTCTCATTCAAAGTGAGGGAGACCAAAGGACACAAGAGTACAGGGATAGGTTTAAGTGCACTCTCCACGCACCTGATGATAATGTACAGCACTGGAATCGTGGGAACATGGGGAACCGCGAAGGATCTTGCCATGCGTCGAGTGATCAGAGGTCACAGGCGAATTGCGAAGGCATGGGGAATAATGGAATGTCTTACCATGCACCTAGAGAAACCAGGCAGAATGGGAAATGTGGGACTATGGGAAATAGAGAAGTGTTTCACTATACACCCAGAGAGGATGGAACTGCATGGGACCTGGAGAGATGGGAGCATGGGAGGACTCCCCATAACATGCCTGAGCCCAGACGTAGGACTCAGAGCTGTGATGGGAGAGATGTAAATGGACTCACTAGAGATAGCATACTGAAAGCTGTGATAAAAGCCAAAAGACTCGATGTGACCAGCTTAAAATCTGAACTGGACGATATAATAGAGGGTGTGTTGCCTTTAGAAAGGATTGACATGTACGAACAAGATGAGCTGCTGTTTATAGCAAAGGATATTACTCGGAAGGCAAGAGCAACTCATGAGAAACTGTCTGAACTGGCAGAAAAGTATATGGTAGATTTGTCCAGAACAAAGGCATTGCAGGGTAACCATAGGTTGCATTATTCGGATCAGGACCTAGATGAGAGGAGGACAACTGGATTAAAAACACACATAAGGGAACTGATCACAGGAATAAGAGCATGGAGAGATCTGGACAAATGGGAAGAGAGGTGGTCCAAAAAGGGAACTGTTAGGCGGAGCGCGAATGTGATGTCTCCGGAGGGAAGGCTACTGCAGATGGAGGCATTCCCTTTGCGAGAAATAGCGAATGGGAGTTATGTACACGTACCCTGGAGTAGGGGAGATTTGGCTGCATTTACCAACTCATTTCCGAAGTTAAGGGAAAATCCCGTAGAGTGGTACAAGCAGGTAGAGAGGTTTGTCAAGATTTCAAAAGTATTGTGGATTGATTTGAATACCTTATTCGACATTGTGGTCCCAGGAGACTTGTGGATAGCATGCAAGGTTAGTGTCGAATGGCCAACTGCAGAACCAGAAAGGGATGCTTGTACTAATGGACCGTCAGAAAGCGTAATGTTAAAATATGAAAGGGTAATGACATGGCTGAAGGAGAAGGTGCCACCACAAGATATAGATTGGGTAAAAATAGACCGAACAAGACAGGAACCCAAGGAGACAGTTCATGAGTTTTATGAGCGATTGCTGAAAGCATTCAAACAATACAGTTGATTAGATGTAATGGATCCCAAGGAGATAGGACAGTTTGTATCGAAGTTCGTTTTGGATTTGAGACCTGATATTTGTTTGATGATTCAGCAACATTTAATTTGTTGGCAAAACAAACCATTGGATGCAATTTTGAGATATGCAAGGTATTGCAGTGATGAAATAGATTCCAAAGCAAAGAAACTAAAGGAGAAACTGATGATGGTGCAGATGCAGTCAGCTGGAAGGGGTGGACTGCAGCAACAGGGAACAGGGACAATGGGACGGAAATCAAATAGTCAGAATAAGGACAGCGAGGAAAACTCGAGACCTAGAATAGACATTGCTACATTGAAAAAAACGACAAAGTGTCACCAGTGTCACCGGGTGGGACATTGGAAACGCGAGTGTCCCTATAACCCTGAAAACGGAGAACTAGAAGTAGAGGAGGAGGAAGTTCAAGAAGTTCCAGTTCAAGGGGTGACAGTGTCAAAGAATAAGGTGGCCAAAGGGGGGACTTCGGCTCCACGAGCTCAGTTCCCGCAGCCACCAAGGATTACGACAGGGGGAAAGATCTATAGACAAATGCCTCTTTTTATAGACGAAGAAGAGTGTTACTACGTTGATCCATTGACGGGACAACGTGTAAGCAGAGAGGAGGACTGTACCCGCGGGGCAGTTCTAGAGGTGGATCAAAGAGGACCGTTTGTCGAGGCTGAAGTGGCAGGGTGTCCTACAACATTCTTAGTAGATACCGGAGCTACTCGATCAACTTTGAGATCGGCAGTGGTTCCAGATCTACCAATGTCGGGGGAAACAATTCAAGTGGTAGGAGTCGCAAATAGGAGAATGACTAACCCTTTGACGGAACCAGTGCCAGTGAAAATAGGAAACTACACCGACGAACATCAGTTTGTAGTATGTGATTCTACTCCTGTGTGTCTGTTAGGAAGAGACTTATTGTGCAAACTGAACTGCACAATATACTGCACACCTCAGGGAGTGGAGGTACAGACTACAGACGATGATGCTACCTTTAAAGTTGCAAACTCGAGAGTATGCGTAGAACTGTACCCTACCCTGACTGTGGAGGAGCTTCCTTGGGATTTACGAGATACAGTGTCATGAGAGGTATGGGATTTTACTGGAGAAGAGATAGGATTGATCAAAGGAGTAGAACCAGTGAAGATCATGGTAAAACCAAATGTTGAATATCCAAGAACGCCTCAATACAAATTGACCCCGGAGACGATTGCAGGAATAAAACCCGTAATCGACTCCATGATTCAACAGGGAATACTGAAGGAAATCATGGGTAGTCCATGCAACTCCCCGATTATGGGTTTGCAGAAACCTAGTGGGAAGTTTAGAATAGTACAAGATCTTCGAAAGATTAATAACATAGTTGTTTCATGTTGTCCAGTGGTACCGAATCCATCAGTGATATTGTTTCAAATACCATTCCAAGCTGAGTGGTTCGCAGTGATAGATCTCTGTCAGGCTTTCTTTTCAATTCCATTAGATGAGGAGAGCCAGTATCTTTTCGCTTTTAAGCTGGAAAATCGTGTCTTAACATGGTGTCGTATCCCACAGGGGTATACAGAAAGCCCATCAATTTTCAACCAGCTATTGAAGAAAAATCTTGGAAGTCTAGTACTGCCACAGAACTCGGTTCTGGTCCAGTACATAGACGACCTACTTGTTGCGTCAGGAACGGAAGAAGCTTGTAAGATAGATACCATCGCCTTGCTGAACCATTTAGCTGAAAATGGGCATAAGGTATCTCCGAGCAAATTGCAGTACTGTTTGACAGAAGTACAGTACTTGGGTCACTGGATAGAAAAAGGAAAGCGCAAGGTGTCACCAGATAGGATAGAGGCGATAATGAAGATGAACGCGCCTACGACACAGAGAGAAGTCAGGATGTTCCTAGGAATGGTTGGTTATTGCCGACAGTGGATAGCTAACTTTTCACTGAAAGCAAAACCCTTACAAAAACTGACGCACAAGGAGGTGAGTGATCCGGTACCATGGGACAAGGATTGTTTGATGTCGTTCCTACAGCTGGGAGAGGACTTGTGCCGTGCTCCAGCTTTGGGGATGCCTGATTACGAAAAACCATTTTCACTTTACTGCTGCGAAAGAGAGGGTTGTGCTTTGTCAGTCTTAGTACAAACTCATGGAAATGCCCTTAGACCAGTTGCATACTTTTCGGCTACTTTAGATCCGGTAGCCGCAGCGTTGTCCGGACGTCTCAAATCCGTCGCGGCAACAGGTGTCAGCATTGAAAGGTGTTAAAATATCGTCATGGGACACCAATTAGTGGTGTATGTACCTCATTCTGTAGAACTGTTAATGACCAGGACCAAGACACAGCACTTAACCAATAATAGGCTCACGCGCTACGAGCAAGTTATTCTTGCTGCGGAGAACGTGACCCTTAAGAGGTGCTCTGTTTTGAATCCTGCTACATTGATGCCACTTCTTAATGATATAGAAGGCAAAGAATGTGAAGATCACGATTGCCTTGATGTGACTGAACTATGCACCAAGCCAAGACCAGATATTGTGGATGAGCCGTTGACTGACCCAGATGAAATTTTCTTTGTTGATGGCTCATGTTTAAGAGACGATACTGGTCGGTTGAGAGCAGCTTATGCTGTTTGCACCATTACTGGAGTTGTGGAAGCCGCTTGCCTGGAAGGAGTACACTCCGCTCAGGTAGCTGAAATCATTGCATTGACACGTGCCTGTTTAGCAGGTAGCAAAATTAGAGTCACCATTTACACCGATAGCCAATATGGTTTCGGTGTAGTTCATGATTATGGGCAATTGTGGTCTCAGAGAGGTTACATGACCTCCTCTGGTTCGCCTATTCGAAATGGGGAATTTGTGCGACTGTTGTTAGAAGCATTACAAGGTCCAGCAGCAATTGCGATTGTTAAATGTGTAGCCCACACCAAAAATACAGATTTTGTGTCGCAAGGTAAACGATATGCAGACGAAGTTGCCCGCTATTGTGCGGAGCAAGGATATTCTTTCACGGAAGTGGAAGTAGGTGGGGTTCAGGAAAAGACAGAGTTAAACATGATGCTAGAAACAGTTGATACTTGGGAGGATTTAAAAGACATGCAAGAGAACGCACCTGATTCTGAGAAAAAGGCATGGGAAACAGCAGGTTGTGTGAAAAGTGAAATGGATTTGTGGGTTTCAGCAGATGGAAGGGCAGTACTACCTGATGAATTAGTGAGTCCAATGGCACAACAGATACATGGTCCAGTACACTTAGGAAGAGATGCCATGCTGAGGTTATTTAGGCAGGCTTGGTACAATCCTAAATTCAGGATTGCAGCAGAAGCAGTGTGTCGAAGATGTGTCACATGTCAACAATTGAACGTAGGGAAAAGAACACCAGTTACAATGAGTCACATTGGGAGGTCTGGGGGGCCTTTCAACCGAATGCAATTAGATTTTATTGAGATGCCAAAAATCAACCGCCTCAGGTATGTTCTGGTGGTTGTATGCATATTTTCCAGATGGGTCGAAGCATACCCTACACGCAGGTGCGACACACTCACAGTAGCAAAGTTGTTGCTTAGAGAGTTGATTCCGCGCTTTGGGGTGCCGACCTTCTTGGAATCAGATAGGGGAACTCATTTCAACAGTGAAGTTGTGAAGATGCTTTGCTCTGCATTAAACATTGATCAGAAGTTGCACTGTAGTTATCGACCAGAGGCTTCAGGTATCGTGGAGCAGATAAATGGAACCCTAAAGTCCCGAATAGCCAAAGTATGTTCATCGACGTCCTTAAGCTGGCCTGATGCTCTGCCCTTGGTACTCATGAGTATGCGTAGCACACCAGACAGGAGGACAGGTCTCTCTCCACATGAGGTCCTAATGGGGAGGGCAATGAGACTTCCGTCTGTTCCAACTACAGCTTTGTTGAATATTACAGATGACCTGATCCTGGATTACTGCAAGGGTCTTTCTGACGTCATTCATTCTGTGTCTCTTCAGGTGCAGGCTGCTGAAGTTCCATCTTCAAGAGACCTATGTCACGACTTGTGCCCTGGTGACAGGGTACTTGTGAAGAAACACGTCCGGAAGAACTGCCTAGACGTGCGTTGGAAGGGGCCCTACCAAATAATCCTGACAACGAATACTGCTGTAAAGTGTGGAGGGCTACCAAACTGGATCCACGCTTCCCATACTCGAAGAGTTCCAGCACCCTTAGAAGAAACAGCTCCTCTCACAGATGAAAATCCAGCTGTGGACGGTGAACCACTAGAGGGGATCAGTCAAGCTGTGGGGGTGTCAGAAGAAGTTGGGAGTGTTACAGATCCAGAAGAAGAAAGACAGGACGACAGTGAAACTGAAGTTGCCACGGAAGGAGAAAGTTGCTGTGAATACGGCTCAGACACAGATCAAGACAAGAGTGATCAAGAACCGAGTGTGAGGACAAGAAATAGGAGAACAAGGCGTGGAGAAGCTAGTTGGCCTGAAAGAAGGAAGAGGCCGAGCTTGAAGCCAACTCCAGAGAGAACTCTTGCTCCCATATCTGAAGACTCGGATCTGGACGAAGGTGCACAAAGACAGGAACAGGAAGGTCCGAGAAGAACGAGGAGGGTGCGAGTGCCCTGCAGAAGATACGCTACTCCTGAGTGGACCTACCTAGCTGCAGATGTCCAGTGCACGGAGATCCGGGAGGGTGAGGGAAGTGACATTGACCAGTACTGACCCAATCATAACAGTGGAAATAGTGTTGGTGATACCCGGAGTGGAGGTCGAAGGGTTGCTGACACTCACTATCCCCAATCCTCCTTATCTGAGCGGGATAAGAGACATGGTTTTAAACAGAATAGAATTTCCGACTTTTTGTTTGACGAGGCCAACACATGAGGAGATCATTCTTCGTTTGGAAATATTAGAATACGTGATTAGGGCCGCTGGAACACGTCTGATTCCAGATTGCTAAAGACTTTGTAAATAAACAGATTGAAAGATAACCTAGCGCCAAGTGGAAGAAGAAAAAATCTAGGGATTTCCCATTTAGTGGACGGAGAGGGCTAGGGTTGTCTGGTGCTATAGAACTCAAAGACTGCTCTTGCAGAAGGGATTATCAGCTTCGAGGTGTGGTTCGGGAAGACTGAGTAAGCAAAGAAAAGAGACTTTGTGTTGTGAAAGAAAACCAGAACTACACTGTCTTGAGATCATGGAGGCTGGCAACCCAAACCGCAAGACAAAATGTATAGTAGGCACACTTTTAGTGGGAGTAATTTCTCTTATAGTTTTAGTAGTTACTATATCATATGTAGTGGGACATGAAAATGAAGAGAAGGCAACAAAGGAAGCAAAAATTGTATCGATACAGAAACCTACTACTGCTGGTCAAAGGGGGGACAATACACAGAAAGATAAAGCTTTACTAGCAGCAGAGACTCGTAGGTTGCATGTGGATGAATCACAGGAAAATTTCAAATCAAATGCATATGCTAAATTGCTTTATGAATATATTGATGCTATGGAGGTAAAGAATTGCTACGTTTGCATGCAAATGCCAGCCTCTGTAGACGAAGGTATTAGATATCATCATCTTCCATTGACTTATGGAATCACATGTAGTTTGTTGCTTAGTATATTTTATGAACGTGATGGTTTTGAGTATTATTTTTCAAATTTTGATGCTGTTTTACCAGAAGTTCCAAACTACAAGCACATGAACAAGTGGGATTATTATAAGAGTGAAGATAGATTAAAGAAATTTTTCATTCCTTGGAAAACGTTAGATACTTCACATGCCCGAAGAAATAATTTGACTTGTAAAGTGTCAGAAATTGAGAAAAGGTTTATAGGACAGGTGGATGATCGATACAGGAGACAGAAGATCTTAAAGGCTTCAGGCCAATGGAAAACAGATTGGACCGAGGAAGAAAGGTCACACCAAAGAAAGGGTAGTAATGGTCCAATAGCTTTAGAAGGAGAGGAAGAAGGGATGTAAACTATGAGGAGGTATTTGGAGACGTATTTGGTGCTATGTTTCCTCTTTTAGGGATAGCACTGAATGATGTCAAGATTAGGAGATTGGCAACAGTTGTAGATAGGTTGTCCGCTAGTACTGCTAGATCATTAATGCTGGTGGAGGGAGAGATGCAATCGATAAGGGCAATGGTTCTTCAGAACCGACTTGCTCTAGACGTTTTGTTAGCCAAAGAGGGAGGAGTCTGTAAGGCTTTGAAGGTTCAGGAATGTTGCACTTACATTCCAGACAATTCAAAACCTCTAGAAAAGTATATACGGAACATCACTGAAATTCATCATGAGATTGAGGATTTGACACAGGTAACTGTGTGGGAAAAAGTAGGTCATGTAATGGGTAAAGTTGGAGGTTGGTTTGCCAACCTAGGAAAGAGTTTCATTTGGTACATACTGAAACCTATCATCATAATAGTGATTTGTATAATCACCTTGTGGGGATTGGTGCGGCTGTACCAATGGTATAGATCAAATAGGTTGCAGAGATCCATGAGAGAGCAGGAGAGGAGATTAGCTGCGATGCAGGACAATCAGTACAGGAGTCTGAGGGCTCTAGAGATGATGAAACGAGGGAGTACTGCAACAAGTTCTGTATGATTCAGTTCATACCTCAGGGATGGTGTTGTGATGGTGATGACTACTAAAAGTCATCAAAGGGGGGAACTGAGAGAGCGCAAATCAAGAAAAAGTAGAAGTGCACCATATTTACAAGCACGTTGCATCAGCTTAGTAAAGATTATATAAGAGTGTCGAATTTATAGAGTGAAAATATATAAGAGTGTTTAATTAAAATAGAATGCATGTATCAGTGTGAAAAGCTAATGTAGAAGTGTGTAGAGATGTTAGAATGACGTTGAAATTCCATGTTATGTGGCTGTTGTAGAGGAGAATGTAAGGCTGCTAAACGTAGAAATGTGTAGGCCACATGGCAGTTCACAGAGAATGCAAGATGCTGTTACACTCTCACATGATATGGATTTTTAATGTTGTTATAATCCAAAGTATTATTGATCATAAGACTGAAATATATGTTTTATAGAAGTGTTTCATATAACCATTGTGTGTAATAAGTTAGAATACTGTTTAGACTAAGAAATTGAAGGTTTACAGAGTGCACAGGCCCGTTTCATGTAATTCTAATAGGCCTGAATAGAAGAGGTTGTTTCTTTTGATCTGCATGTGTTAGTTAGAGGAAGGTCATGTTAAGCATAAATTGCAGAGACTGCTCGATGGTTTACGACTTAGAAGATACGGTGGAGGCCGGAATTTGGGGCCCACTGTACAAGTGTCTGTTTGCAGGTGCGAGGAGGTTCCAATCAAGAGAGTGATGAATAGGGTTTTGTTCAGGGAGCCAGGCACAGGCCTGGAGGAGGCTTCAGGAATTTCCTGGGGGGTATCGTCCTGCCGGAGAAGAGCCTGAGAAGCAAGGTCAACGCTAACGATGGGCCCAGAGGAGTATCAGCATGGAAAATGCCAGAACCAACACCACGTGAGGGGCGTCTCTAAAGGGCGTTTCTATTGTAAATGTGATTTTGTATTAGGGACAGCACCCCTGGGTGGAGTTAAGGCAGATGGTCTGAGGAACCTAAGAGAGCGGATGGGTAGGCAGATAGGTTAACTGCGAGAGACCGATTTACAACGAAGACTAAGGGAAGTGAGTGATCTTCTTTGGAAGTCACCACGGCTGACACCTTTTTAGGTTAAGATTTTACTAAGTAGGGATGTCACTTAGTCGAGTGTAGGGACAGTCTAATCTGGATTTTCTTCCTTTCTGTAAATGACTCACAAGCTACAGCTTGTGTCTATTCTTGCAACTCTGATGATTTTTGAATTGGTTTTGGTTACATTCTTCTGCCGACTAAGAGCATTTAGAAAATGTATGTTTGTATTGATACCAGTATATCTTTTTAACCTTATTTTGAGATGTTTGTATCTCCAGTTAACTTTGGCTTTGTAATAAACTTTTAAAACTTATTCGTAGTAGGTGGTTCTTTGGAGTGGTGTAAGTCCTTATTGATTGACCTAGTAGTGGATTGCCTTTTACTCTATGACAGGTATCAACGGTTCAGTCGACCTGAGTTGGGATCTAGATTTATAGCAATAGATCAGAAATCCCGCCGTGTCAGGGTTCAGGATCCACAGAGAGCAGGGAATTCAGGCATTCCCTGTTCAAAAGATTTGTAAGAAAACGTTTTGGATTTAGCACGTTTCAGAATTCCACTTCCTTGTTTATGTTTTTCACCACCACTATGTTATGTAATCTGTTTTTGTAAAAGCATTGCTTATTGTCAGGCGTTTAGCAACGTCTTTCACTAATTTGCTTCTTAATCAACCATGACAGACTGTAGGAAGCTGTCAAGGCATGCTAATTGTTAGTTAATAGTAAAATGTTCATAGAAAATGGAAATGGGCCCTAGGTTATTAATTAATGTGTTTTTTACTCAGAGGTAGCTAGAACATCTGTTTGATTGCATACTCTAATCACACGTTCTATGGCCCAAGAAATCTGTTTTCTACAAATAGCAAACATGGATAGGGGATGTGGCCTAATGGCTAGAATGATAAGCCTCAAAGCTGCGAAACAGGGATTGGATCTCAGCAGGGTCGCTCAACATCCTGTGATTCTGGGCAAATCATTTAATCTCCCCGTGATGAACACAAATAAATGTGCCCACCTGTAACACAACTGGTGCTCATGTTCATGTAAAACGCGCTGGTGTTCAGGGACAAGTTGTGCTGTATGAACCCCCCCTCCCCCCTCCGAAAAAAAAGAGATCCTCAATCATCGATGCCTCTGCCCATAACGTCCTTGGGAGTTCATCTAATTTTGGGATTTTCATTTTCCTGTTTAGGCTTAAATTCAAGCAGTTACAGATATTGCTGCAATATCAAATTACCCAGCCATTAAATACTTCTACTCTTTTTCTGAACCCTTTCACAAGTTTAACGCCCTTTGATATCAGGACGTGAGCTCTCTTTCATTTGGCATTAAAATTGTTCTCGATCAGGAAAAAAAAACCTCTAACTGTAATTGTGTTTTCCTTGATCCCGAGAATTCGTAATACTGTGTCATTATTGTCTGAAGCAACTTTAAGGGAATCCCTTTGAATTATGACTAATGAACAATCTGCTATGTTGTTATATGTCTTTCTTTGTTTAGTTATTTATCTTCTGTAGGAATGTAGCTTTCTTGTTAAATCTTCACTCTTATTCACATCATTACATTTGTCAGGTTACTTAAATACTCAAGAGCGGGTACAATTAAGTCTGAAACCTGTATTTTGTGATGATGCTTTAGGTGCAAGTGATATTATTTTCATTTTCTGAGAATGTGGACTTTGAAGACAGGAATCTTTTTGATTTATATCCACTTCTGAAAAAGACAAGCATGTTTTCCCTAAGCTTGTTCAAACATTATGGTCTCGGCATACATCATTTATTGTAGTATTTACACAAAGCTTCCTTTCCATGATGGAGTTATGAAGCACTCCAATTTGCAGTGGGATGATTGGCACTCTTTTGGAGTGTGGGATTAAAGCAGTGAGTTTGTTGTTCATTTACCTATAGCTGATGCGATTGGTGAGGTGTAGACTTGTGGGTTAAACAGTGTGTGGCAGTGTCACAGCACTTAAGCATGAGGCAGTGGGAAAAAGTGTGAGAAGAAATGCTTTTACGCTTGCATAAGCCTGCCCTGCTGGTGTTAATTATAATAGTGCTCAGATGTACATACGTTTTTTCAGGTCCCGAACGGCTCAATTTGCAGATTAGGGCTGTTTGCGACCGGAAAAAAGCATGATTCCATGTACCAAATCCTACTTTGCGATTTAGAAACCTATTACCGAATCTCAAAATGGTTTTGCGATTTGTTATTAGGGAGTGGCATGTTGAGGGCATCACTTCCTTCAAAAAGGTGGTAGCCCACTCACAAATTGGGAGGGGTTCTCAAGTGACACCTTCCAATTTGTGAATGGTTGGAACAACGATTTTTAACAGCATGCAGTGGTCCCGGGGACCACTGCCTACTCTTAGAAAATGAAAAGCAACCTTTTCATTTTATTTTTTGATATGCATCCCGTGTTCCTATAAGGGAAATCGGCTACATTTTAAAAAAAAACACACTTTGCTTTATTTAAAAGCAATCACAAACTATGTGGTCTGCTGATCCCAGCAGGCCACCATCCCTTTGATTTCAGTCATTCCCAATGGAGCGCCAATTATGACTACCTCATGAATATTAATGCTCTAGGTCTATTTGTGACCCACTGGGAATTGCAAACATTGCAAAACACACAGTAGTGCATAGCTGTTTTTTGAGTACCTAATAGTAAATTGCAAAAAACGCTATTAGGTAATCTCAAACACAAACATATTGTTATTGTTATTGTTAATGTGATTTTGTATCGCGCCTAATCACCTACAGGTCTCTAAGCGCTAGGAAAGATGGTAACAGACAATAACATGACAAGGTGGAGCGGAGGCCAAAGCTAGATTATACTGCGCTCAAGCTTCTACTGAACAGTAGCGTTTTTAGGCTCTTCCTAAATCGTAACAAATTTCCTTCCCCACGCAGCACCCCAGGCAGGCTGTTCCATAGCTGGGGGACTAACACTGGAAAGGCTCTCCCTCCCTTAGTCACTAACCTGTAGCGAGGACAGATCAGTAGCTGGGAGTCTGAGGACCAAAGTGTTCTCATAGGTCAGTACAGCTGCAAGCGATCTTTAATGTAGGCAGGAGCCTTGCCATAGATTGCCCTATGGGCTATACATAAGTTCTTGAATTCCACTCTTTCTTTGATGGGGAGCCAATGCAGGTTTTGTAGTAGGGGAGTAGCTTTAGATCTCCTCGGGAGTCTAAAGATCAACCGAGCAGCATCATTCATTATGACCTGAAGCCTACTGGTCAGAGTTTTGGGTAAGCCGAGGTAAAGGGCATTACCATAGTCAATTCTAGAGATGATGGTAGCTGCCACTATTGATCGCATCATAGACTGTGATAGGATAGGAGTTAGCTTCCGCAGTTGCCGAATGATATTTGTACAACTGCCCACAACCGACGAGATCTGAGGGGCCATTGACAGAGCACCATCCAGCTTGATCCCCAGGCTTTTTACGGACGGGCTTGGTTTTGGAGCAGGGCCTAACTCCATTGGCCAATAGAGGTCACACCAAGGTGAGGTAGTGGATGAAATAACTAGTACCTCAGTCTTGTCTGGGTTGATTTTTAACAGATTGTCCGTCATCCATTGCACTGTGAACCTCTAGATGTTCTGAGCTTGGAGTTGTGCGGCCATAGTGTCGTCGACACTTAACAGCAGTTGCGTGTCATCCGCATAGTTAAAGACTTTACAGCCCATGGTAGCCAAAGAAGCAATCAACGGTTGCAAATAGAGGTTGAATAGAAGCAGGGACAGGGCAGATCCCTGTGGTACCCCGCACTCTAGAATACCTGCCTCAGATGTTTCATCCCCAGTTGTATCTTTTGGGTCCTTCCTGTAAGGAAAGATTGCAACCATTGAAAGGCCACGCCCTTAATCCCAAAATCCTTTAGTCTTTCCAAGAGCAAGGCATGGCTGACAGTATCGAACGCCGCTGATAGGTCTAACAAAATCAGGGCGCTCGATTTCTTGCAGTCAGCCATGCCTCTTAGTTCGTCCAGCACCGAGAGCATCACCAACTCGGTGCTGTGATGGGCTCGGAAACCTGCCTGTCGCTCATGGAGTAGATGGTAAGATTCCAGATAGAGGGACAGGGATTTTAAGACATGCTGCTCTAGGATTTTTGAGAGAAAGGGCAGCTGGGAAATAGCTCTGTAGTTCTTTAACACCGTAGGATCCGACCCAGGTTTTTTCAATAAGGGTCTTACACACACCTCCTTAAGTTCGACCGGTAGATACCCCGTATCTAAAGATCTATTGAGGAGGGAGATGATGCATTCCTCCAATAAGGGGCGCGCCACACGGAAGATCTCAGGTGGGCATGGATCAGCAGGGGAGCCAGATTTAATTTTTCCCATCAGCTGCTCCAAAGTCAGTGCATCCATCTCTGGAAACCCTTCAAGAGAGCAGTCAATCACAATCTTAGGTGCTGATACTATAGTAGTCCCCAGTGCCACCCCATTCTCAATCTCCTGGATGATGGTCTTCACCTTCTCCAGAAAGTAAGCCTGAAAGGTGTTACAGTCAAAGGGGGCCTTGGAGTTGTCAGGTTTTTTACTCAACTCTGCCAGTATTTTAAAGGTCTCTTTCTGAATATTCGCTGCCTTACTTAGGCGGGCCTCAAGTTATTCCGCTTTGGCTTGGGTCATAAGATTTTTATATTGGTGAAGGGAGGCTTTATAAAGTTTCCTATCCGTGTCCTGCTTGGTTTTCCTCCACAGTCTTTCTGACTTCCTAAGCTTCCTTTTTTCTTCCCTTAAGGGTGGCGCAAACCAGGGAGCCCCTTTCCCAGATCCCTTTATTTGCTGTATTCTCACCGGCGCTATTCGATCAATAGCCCGGGTCATGCTCCTCACTAGATCAGAGTATTCACGGTCCAGGCTACAGCCCAGCTCAATGACCTGGGGTGTTACCGGGAGCACCTTGGTCAGGGACGCTAAGTCGACCTCAGCCCATTTCCGGGTTTTCCTGAAGCAAAGCGAACTACGAGAAATACAGCTTTTAAGGGGGGCTTCACAAGATACCAAATGGTGATCAGACCAAATGCAAGGCGCTACCTCTTTAAGGGTTAAACTGGCATCTGTGGTCCACACAAGGTCAAGAGTGTGGCCTTTTTCGTGTGTGGGGACATCCACAATTTGTTTAAAGCCCAGCGCAGACATTAAGATGTCAAGCTGGCGCATGGGCAGGTCCCGGTTGGGCATATCCCAGTGTAGGTAGAAATCACCGGTTACCAGGATTTTCGTATATCTGGAGCATAAGTCAGTTATAATAGGGCAGCATAAATCGTGAAAGAGTGGAGTTGACTTAGGTGGGCGATAGACTGACAAAATCACCCAACACTCATTGTGCACGGTGACCTTTACCCCAAGCAGATCAGTCAGGTCAATTGTCTCAGATAGCAGCTTTTCAACTATCATAGTCTTCCTATAGAAGATAGCTACCCCTCCCCCCGAGAGCCTCCTGGGCGGTTGTGCCACATTACATCATATCCGCTTGGAAGGGCGGCAATGATATCAGGCATTGAGTTCTCACCCGTCCAGGTCTCCGAGAGAGTCAGGACATCGATGTCATTGTCCTGAAGCATACTATACACCTCCAAATGATGGCATTGGAGCGATCGAGTATTAAGGCTAACTATTTTTAATACAGGGTGCTTACCCGGGGTAGGAATAACCTTATCGGGGTGCAATATAGCATATTTTTTTAGCGTTAGTAGGATTGCCTGATCTACAGGAGGCTCACCTCTATTCAGGGTATGTAACTCCTCCACGGAGTACATACGCCGCTGGCCAGTAGTCCCAGCCCCTGCGCCCGTCTGTGCGCGGACGGGCGCAGACGGGCTGGACTCTGGCGTGACTCCGGCGATGCTCCGGCGAGCCCGCAGCGCGTGACCGCTGCGCGTCAGCATGGCCAGTTTAAATACCGGTCTAGCGTCCTTATGATGACTAGACCATGCAAGCTACTCGGCGCTTCACCCCCAACCCAAGATGTCCGCCGCAATGCTGCCTGGAAGGGAAAGGGACCCGCACTAAACACGGTGAAAACACAATTATCGTGCAAGTGAGTGGACGTTTTTAAGAACATATGCCCTAATAGACATGGACTTGTCCAAATATAGTGTTCTATGCATTTGAAGACAGTTGCAAATTATTCTTATTATTGCAAGAAGTGTGCTCCATAACTTAGGGCATCATTAGGATGGTAGTTGGACCACCACTGACATTCTGTTGGTAGTGGTTGGCCTGACATCCTGCAGAGCTGTCCAACTGCCTCATTATGATGTGGTTCTTAGACCTCATTGGCTGGAGGGTCCCAATGACACTACTGATGTGGTTGGATCATATTTCCTACAATAGTGGCGATGCTTGATCAGGCACCGCCGTAGGGATGACGATGTCCCTTCCTGGTAACTTTTTTCGAAGGAGGTCCATCCGCCATTGTAAGCTGCCAGAAATGGACTTTGGGGGCCCCTAGCAGGTCTCCTGTCCCGCATGGGTCTCAGCTGTAAGGCCTGAGGGGCACATTTGGTGCCCCCCACACATCCATGGAAACATCCCCTTTTCCATTACTGTGCTGCAACTCTGTTCGGACTACAGCACACGCAGCAATGAAAAAAGGCATGATTGTGACTGTCTACACACCGATCACAAAATAATTTGGTGGGTGGCACTGCCGACCACTTGTCGGTTGGTTCCAATCATGCTGCGATGCTGGTCGGACTCTGGTCATACCACCATCGTAGTCAGGCCCATAGTCTTCAAAATGAAGAGTTTCCATGTGAACAGAATTTGTTGGCTGTCATAACATGTAGGAGTCGGGGAGGCCTGAAGAAAATATATACAAAGCAAATATGTATAATAATATTAAGTACAAAGATTCTGCTGAATGGTGCTGGTTTCTTTGGATTGAATGGTACAGTGTACTATGAACCTTACTTTGAAGGTGACATAGCTAGCTAATAAGAGTGTGTGTGTAGACCTGATTGCAGCAGAAATTAACAATCTGATGAAAAGCATAAGGAATTGTCCTGCATTTGGGTAAATACTTGAGCTTCATGATCTCCGGGTCGGTGCTCTGACGTGCACATATGGTAGGCATAGAGCCAAATGTGCTAACAGTAACAGAAATGACTAAATAGCAATTTTAGCGAATCACTATTTGGTAATCACTATTACTAATGTAGTAAAGTTATATCGGACCCTTATTTCCCAATTAGTGATTTGCAGTGGTTCGCAAATAAGCCTACTTCATAAATATTAATGAGATAGCTCACAATTTGTGACCCACTAGGATTTGTTTCATTACATGGATGGTTCTTTGCTGGGGTTACCAGACCACCATGTCTCTGATTGCTTTTAAATAAAGCAATATATTATTTATAATGCATTACGTTTTCTTTGGTGCTAAAAAAATAAGCAATGTTTCATTTTTTGTTTAGATTAGGCAGTGGTTCTAGTGACCATTGCCTGCTCCTATAAAATATAATTTTTAACGGGGAAGGCATTCCAAGGGGACTTCTTCTCCTTTTCAGATGGGTTCATTAAAGTACACATGTTCTACAATTGCATGTCAGTTGCAAAACGTTAGTACATACCATTCAGATTCCCTATTTGTAAGGGTTGCCCTTAACACAGCCCTTCCAAATAGCGATTCTGTTTATGGTCGCAAACCCAAACTAAGATTTGCTAGAATCACAGTTTGGTGTTTGTAAAGGGGGAAGATTCAATGAAGGCATCTTATTATATAGAACCAGCTTACCCGTTGCGCATTGCTGCGATCTCCGAAGAAAGGAAATTCAAGTAAACTTGTTATGATAACATTCAATTTACATTGTGTCATTTTTATTGAAACGTATTCATTTTAATATGGAAAACATTTCTAAGTGTTGTTTTAATTTTATTTATTTATTCGAGTGCTTGTGGATACACAATATTTTTTGTTTTTCCGTCTGGTGCGTAGACAAATAAATCAGAAGGTTTTCCGACGCGTGAGCTTACCACATACAGTTGTCCATATGAGAAGCACGGATTCTCCAAATCTAGTCCACACACTTGCAGCGATTGTCCTTGTGCTTTGTTGATGGTCATTGCAAAAGTGAGTTGCACCGGAAACTGTAAACGTTTGAATTCAAATGGCATATCTGTTGGGATCATTGGAATACGTGGCAACAGTACATCTTCCTTCTTGAATTTCCCATTCAAAATTGTAGTTTCGATGACATTGTTTATCATCTTTTTCACCGAAAGTCTTCTACCGTTGCAAAGTCGTGGTTGCAAATTCAGTATTCGTAAGATTATGAGGGCCCTGGGGGGCCAATCTTTTAAAACTTTTTATGCAAGAAACCTTCACGGGAGTGTACTCAACAACTTCCCAAAGTTTCATGTATGTATGTATGTATGTATAGGCATATTTATATAGCGCAATTACTGTCACCCGACGGGCATCCTGGCGCTTAGACTGTAATAACACATACATGATGTTTCCAGCAACCAATACATTTACATTACTCTAGGGAACAAGTGGGTTTTCAGGGCTTTTTTAAAAGAGTAAAATTTTTCCAGACCCCTTAGTCCCAAAGGAAGAGAATTCCACAATCTTGCTGCGGTAAACCTGAAGGACTGGCCGCCCGTCCGAGACCTCAAAATCTTGGGTACTACCACCAAGTGAGCTGAGGCTGACCGTAAAGATCTAGAAGGGGTGTACCAGGAAAAGAGATCCTGCAAAGGGGACGGACCCTGTCCGTGTAGAGCCCTAAATACCAGGCACAGTGCTTTAAAATCAATCCGTTGGGAGACTGGCAGCCAGTGGAGGTCCTTAAGTGCCGTGGCAGAAGAATCCAGGCGTCGACGTGAGAGGGCCAATTTGGCGGCAAAATTCTGTACCCGCTGTAGTTTTCCAACTAGAGTAGCAGGATCCCCCAGAAGTAGTGCGTTACAATAGTCAATTCGACTTAAAATTATGCTCCGCACTACCTCTGATCTAGCCTGTGCAGGAAGCAAGGGTAAGATCTTACGCAGCGAACAGAGCAGCGCCATGCAAGTGGCCACCGTTCTATTCACTGACACATCAAGCTGCAGGCTGGCACTGAACATCACCCCCAGATTGCGAACCGATTCGGCAGACAGGCTTGCGCCCTGAAAGTCAGGAGGCCAGAAATCCTGCGGAAGCGGTCTGGGGATACGGTCCAAGGAGCAATGTAACACCTCGGTTTTTGAACTGTTGAACTGCAGGGAGTTGTTACCCAGCCATTCAGTCGTGGTGCTCATGCAGCGATGAAAGACCTCCTGAGACACCCCATCCTTACCATCAAAAGAGAAGATGAGTTGGGTGTCATCGGCGTAATTGGTGACTGTTATGCCAAAGGATTTAATCAACGCGATCAGGGGGCGGAGGTAAAGATTGAAAAGAACGGGGCTGATGGCTGACCCCTGGGGTACACCCTGACCAACCCTCCTGATGTTAGATTTAAAGGGTGGCAAGGCCACTACCTGGTGTCTATGATCGAGATACAACACCAGCCACTCAAGGGCCAAGCCAGATACTCCACCCTCGGCCAATCTCCTGACCAGAATTGCATGGCTGACCGTGTCGAACGCGGCCGACATATCGAGCAGCACTAAAAAGGCAGCTCGACCCTGGTCGGCCCGCGTTCGCAGGTCATCGAGAACAGTCACCTATGCCGATTCTGTCCCATGCGCTGGTCTGAAGCCAAACTGAGCCACATCCAAACCGTCGGTGACCTCAAGAAAGTTGGAAAGATGTTTTGTGGCCAGTTTCTCAAGGATCTTAATGGGAAATGGCAACAGAGAGATGGGTCTATAGTTAGCTGGGCAGGGGGGATCCAGATTTTCCTTCTTAAGTAATGGGGAAACAACCGCCAATTTCCAGCTATCTGGGACCCGCGCCGATCTAAGGGACTGACAGCAGATGGAAAAAAGAGGGGGAAAAAGCTCTTCCCGAAACAGTTTCCAAAATTTTTGTGGGAGAGGATCAGACGGTGAGCCTGAAGATATACCGTCGGCCAACGCGCAAAAATCCTTGAACGATGGTAGAGGCAAGTTGTTCAATTCAGCTGACTTAACGCCCTCCTCCGAGTTCTCAGTACAGTTGGAATAGTGCACAGGCTAACCAGATGACGAGGCAAGATTATTTAAGATGGTGGCAATCTTGTCCTCGAAAGCCTGTG
Source organism: Lissotriton helveticus (assembly GCF_964261635.1). Lineage (NCBI taxonomy): Eukaryota > Metazoa > Chordata > Amphibia > Caudata > Salamandridae > Lissotriton > Lissotriton helveticus. The sequence continues at coordinate 644,240,074 of NC_136068.1, forward strand.
CAAACGAGTCGCAGATAACTTGGGAGGCCGGGATGTTGTTTTTAGTACAAGCTGGATGGGCCAGGTCTTTTACGATCTTAAATAGGGCCTGAGACTTGTTTGCAGCTGCCAGCAATAGTTCTTCTAGGTGTCTAGCCTTGGCCAGCTTAATCTGGACCTTATAGGTCGCCAGAGCTTGTTTAAAACGGACTCTACATGGTTCCAGATACTGTTTCCTCCGGGCACGCTCAGCCTGTTTACACTGGAGCTTGAGCTGCCGGAGTTCCTCTGAATACCATGGCATAGCCAGATTAGTCCTAGCTCGAATTTTGCGCATCGGTGCCAAAGAGTCCAGAGAGGCTGAGATTTGCTGACAAAAAGTCTCATAGCTCACGTCCACCGTATCTCCCAATGTGAAGCCGTCTGGAAGCAGGGTAGGCAGGGTAGGCTGTTTAAGAAGTGTAGACCATTGTCTACCCATTCTAGTAACACCCACACTACCTTTCGTTGCTGTGACGACTGGGCATGAGAGAGAAAAGAGGACGAGAGCGTGGTCCGTCCAACCCTGGGGTATGACATCTCGCAGAGACGTTTGACAAGCGTCGGCGAAGAGCAGGTCAAGAATATGACCCTTAGAGTGGGTTTGCGAGAGTACTAGCTGTTGTAACTCAATATTGCGGCAGCCTTGGACCAGCTCTACAAAAGCGGAGTTAGTCGGTCCATTTGGCCAAAGGTTGAAATCCCCTAGCACCATCAGCTTAGTGTGGGAGTGAGACAAGTCATAGATTAAATCTATGAGCTCAGGCACAGCAGACAGCGTGCCCGCAGGGGGTCTGTAACATAACAGCCCCGTGTATAGCACACCTCCTGGACCCTTGATGGAAAGGCCAAGTACTTCACATCCAGCGATAGCCTTGATGTTGAGCTGAGAGAAGTTTAATGTCTCTCTAAAGATTAGTCCGATTCCACCTCCTCTAGCCCCCACTCTGGGATTGTGTATTATTTTAAAACCCGGGGGGCACGCTGTCCCCAATTCCACCGCACTAGCCGCTGTGGTCCAAGTCTCTGTCATGAAGAGTGCGTCTAGATCATAGGACTCTATGAGTAGCGCAATCTCTTCACAGTGCTTGATGAGCGATCTCACGTTCAGCAGGCCACAGGATAAGGAATCTGGGTGTCTTCCGATGAATTTATGCCTACGGTTTGGGAGAGTGCCGGGATTCAAGCGTATAAGATCGTCACGGGAGTACAGTGGTATGGTACGATCCTGACAGGCAGAGTATCCGGCGCCCGGCGCGTCCTGTGCGCAAACGGGCGCAAACGGGCTTACCTCTGGCACACCTCCGGCATTCCGCCGGCGCGCCCGCTGCGCGCCTATGCTGCGCGCCCGCTGCGCACCTACGCTGCGCGCTTTACAGTCAGCCATCTTATAAAGCCGTAGGCACGGGAGTCCTGCAGTGAAAACACTAGCCCCCCAACCAAGATGGCGCCTGCTATTCGGCACACCCTGGTTCCCTCACCCAAAATGGCGGCTCCAATCACGCGATCTCCCCAAGAGCCCAAGAAGCCCCTGAAGCGCTCTAATTCCCTCAAGTGCGGGATGGGGACACAATTATAGTGCAGGTAAGAGCTGTTCTGGGTGTAGCCCCCCCCAAGACAAGCTGGGACAAAAGAATGCACCTAGCGCTAAAGTTGTCAGCGCGAACGCGCAGTAAAGCAAAAGATTCTAAAATTATTTAAAACAGCAATACAGCAACAAATGCCTCAGTGCTCGAAGGTCAAGTAAGTCTGACCTGTCAGTGAGGAAGTTCCGTTTTTATGCCCTTTCCAGGCACGGGAGTCCTGCAGTGAAAACACTAGCCCCCCAACCAAGATGGCGCCTGCTATTCGGCACACCCTGGTTCCCTCACCCAAAATGGCGGCTCCAATCACCGCAACGCGATCTCCCCATGGCGATTGGATGAATGGTGTAGTAATGCATAAAGGACAAACAGACAGACAGACATACATTTGTTTTTATATATATATAGATGATTCCTTTGTAACTTGGTTCACCAGAGGAAATAGGAAGATATTAGTATCACAGCTACATACCCTACGTGGAGTGATATCTTAAGTGCTGGGCCAAACTCTTCATCAAGATATTGAATAGATGACCCTTTATCACAGGCCAGCATTTCTATTTTTGATGTGTTTAATTTGAGATATTTATTTCAAATGTAATGGAATATAGCTAAGAGGCATTGGATGACTGCACAAAAGTCATTGAATGGACTTTGAAGTTTTTAGTGTAATGTGTTTGTTATCGATGTATTAGTTGCTGTTGACTTTGAAGAAGTGATTGTCTGAGGGTAAAAGTGTTTCAAGACACAAGGGGTTGAGAAGCACGAAGGCGTAGGGATCGAATAAGAAATTAGCTTGATACCACAGAATAAATTCAATAGGGAATGGTGACTTGTATCCCTCTAGATCTAAATCTCTAAAGCAGTTTGGGATCCCAGACAGTGTCAAAGGAAACAAAAATATTTAGTACCACGAGTGCCACTACTCCATTAAAATCCTTTATAATTCTTATGTCATTCCTGTTTGTAATTAAAATAGATTTTGTCTGAGTTGTGAGTTCATTTAATCAAACTAGGGAGGCACCTGTGATAGGACTTCTTGTTGTTTCTGCCACTGTCATGTTTAGAAAAACAAGATTCAATTCCCTGGAATATATCTGCAATGTCGACAAGCAAGTTAGATCTCCAAATATACATAACTGTTTCTCTGAGACCCTTTGGGACAATATATGTTGTGCCCTGTTTATGATCTCCATAATCTCACCTTAGATTAACCTTTAGGTTTATTTACCTCTTGAATATGGGTAAGGGTGGAACAATTGCAAAAAAGATACATTGTATCAGTTTCTTATGCTGGCTTCTTTATACAAAACGGTCTTGAGCCCAAATGGGCCTGGAATTGTGTTAGTGTGTATTGGGCTGCACATTAAGGGGCCCATTAGGATGGCGGCGGGATTGCCCCCGCCAGGCTGGCGGTAGCCACCTCCGGCCTGGCGGGGGCAATCTGCCTGCCATCCGCACCTGAATTCCCCCGCCATATTAGGATGGCGGGGGGACAACGGCGGATGGAAAGACCGTCCACCGCTTTTCCGCTCGGGTCGCCACGGTCGCTATTCCGCCCCGGTTTAATATGGTGGCGGTGTCTATTAGTCATCGCCAGCCATATTACAATGGGCTTAGATAGATGCCTTTCCGTAGTGACGATGCTGCAACGGAAAGGCATGCAGTCTTCACTCTGGGGGCCCCCTGCGGGCCCCCAGGGTGAAGGAGAGGTGGGGGGTGCACACGGGGGGCACCAGTGGTACCCCTCAGCATTTGCATACATGAAGCGGCAGGCACTGCGTGGTGCCTGCCGCTTGGTGTATGCAAATGCATACATGCAGTTTTTTGCATTACGGAGGGCGGTGCTGAGAGCACCGCCCGCCACAATGTTAAAAATGAGGGATGCGCCCGCCACTGTGGCGGGCGCATCCTAATCCCCACCACGGGACCCCCACCCTTATGGCGGGCCGTCCCAATCCCTGTGAGGATGGCGGGCGGCCAAAGTCTTCCCACCATCCTAATGACCCCCTAAGTTATAAACAGGTTTTACTTAATTTTCACACCTCTTTTCCTGTTTATTACTACTACTTCAATTTCGAGCAATGTTGTTGCAAGGGGAAGTCAATGTTGACGTTTCTGTTTTTAGAAATTATGGTATGATGTGATTTCTTTGGAAATTAATTATTTAGTTACACTTACATCCTGTATCATTTAGTATCTCTTTTTAAATCAATGCCCTTAAGGTTTCATGGTAGTGCTGAGTCTTACAAATTGATACATTTATTTATGAGTTTTGCAGTTCACCCACTCATCCACTGGACAGACATTAAAACCACATGATCTCCTTGGGCACTTTTCTTATATCCTCCTATTAGTAGTATTATCTGAAGGTTTGCCGGCCAGTCATTCTGCAGCCCTGTGTAAGAAAGGGAACATTACTCACTTCCTTCTCCTTTCAAGGATAGCATCAGCTCAACACAGTAAATCATCTACTGTCTGTTTTACAGAGGGTATTCATCTACTCCCTTCCCATTCCCCTGACCATGCAATCTGTAGGCTGTCAACAATCAGGTTTAGCCTCAGTCCTGGCCTCTGATCTATGTACTAGAGATACTAGTCTTGTAGGATTTTTCAGTGGTTGCTCCGTTTGCTCAAGCATCTTTATTGGGAGCTGTGATGGAAGATCTGGTTAATAGCATTCTCAATGAAGATGCCATAGATTAGATGTAGATAGCAAGAGCAGAGAGAGTAAATTGTTTAGTCCTTTCATTCATGTGCTTCACACATCCATTTTACCTGTGAATGCACATGCCTAAAAGTCGGATCCGGTGCAATGATTTCTGAATTCCCAAGCAAAAGTACTTTTTCTATTTGGGTACTCCCTTCTCTAAATAGCAACATCATTTTTGAACACATTGTTTTAGAATTCTACACCACTTTTGGCCTTTAGTGCTCTATTAGCGACATGATTTTCACCCCTTTGAAGCATTATTTTTAGTAAAAATGTAATATAAGGGTGTTGAATGCAACCTTGAGACAAAGGACACAAAAGTACAGATTACAATGTTGCTCAGATATGAATTTACCTTACAAAAATGAAAAGACAAGAGCCATTTGACAAATCAAGAACAAGTTGGTTAAGTTACGTGCAGTGACTGGGAGAGTCATGACAGAATGCATCTGAGGAAATTATCTTGGTGTAAAAAGTATTGACTGGTTTTATACACATCTTGAAGTACCATAAACTGATGTCTGCATTTTTAAAAGGCATTACAGTCATAAATTAACAAAGTTGGACTTATTGCATTTGTTGCAGTGAACATGTGACGGTGCACAGTCCAAATATCGAGTTTGAAATATCGACCTACAAAAATATTGTGTTGGAAATATCGAAGATACATAGGGGCCCATTAGTATGTTGGGTGGATCGCCACCGCCATGCAGGAGGTGGCGATCCGCCCGAGATCCATGACCGGTCCCACCCAATTCCCCTCACCATATTACAATGGCGGAGGGAACCGCGGCGGACGTAAACAACGTCTGCCGCTTTTCCGCCCCGGTCGAGAAAGGGTTCATATGGCTGGTGGTGTCTTTCAGACACCGCCAGCCTTATTAGGATGGCCACAATCAGATGCCTTTCTGTGGTGGCAATGCCACCACGGAAAGGCATGTGGTCTCCATGGTGAAGGTGAGGGGGGGTGCACATGGGGGGTACCTGTGGTACCCCCCTGCAACTGCATACACAGTGGCGGGCACATCCTAATACACCCCACGGGACCCCCGCCCTTATGGCGGGTGGTCCTATTATCCGCTAAGATGGCGGGCAGACTAAGTCCGCCTGTCATCCTATTAGGCCCCATAATATCGAGGTCAAGAATATCGTTGGACAGAATATAGACCCTAAGTTAAGTAATATCGATTTTTTTTATATCGATGTAAGTAATATTGAAGTTACTAATATCGATATTTGTATTATTGTTATGTATTTTATTATGTATGTGTAATATTTTTTTGTTAAGTATTTAACTTGTTTTAAATTATATGTGTGTTATTTTTATATATTAATAATGTTATTTTTAAGTAAATTGTATGTTTTAATACCGGAGAGGATTGTGGGTTTATAGGGGAATAGGGTGGGAAGTAATTTAAATATACTAAATGAATTATTAATTTTTAGGAATTATCAAATAATTTAATTAATGTTTGTGTTTATTTCTGTAGCGGGTTGTGGGTTTATAGAGGAATTGGGTGGGAAGTAATTTAATTGTAATTAATTAATTATTTATTTGTATTTATTGGAAAGGGTAAATATTTTGTTTTAAAATATTAATTGGCAATTAATTATTTTAATTGATCATTAATTTGTCTAATTGGTAATTAATGTTTTTAATTGGCAAATAATTGTTTTAATTGGTAATTAATTTTTTATTTGGTAATTAATTTTGTTAATTGTCAATTCATATTTTTATTGGTAATTATTGTTTATTAATTGGAAATTCTTTTTATTTAATTTGTAATCAATGTTTCATAAAAAGTATTATTTGGTATGAATTTTTTTTTATTGTTTAATATTTTTTAATTGTGAATTAATTTTAAATAATTTAAAAAAATTGTAATGAAAAATATTTTATTGTTTACTATTTACTATTTGGTGACTATTTATTAATTAATATTTATTGGTATTTGTTGTTAATTTATTGTTAATTCATTATTCACTTGTAATTATGCTTTTAATAATTTATAATGGTTATTTGTAAATGATGTCGAGTTATAAAAAAAATTAATTATTTGATATTTTAATAACACATTTTTTTATAAGTATGTTATATTTCAATTCTATGCTATCCAAAGTTTTCCCTTCTGTTTCACTCTCTGGAGATGGAATAGTAATTCTAACCCCTACGCTATCCAATGCTTTCCCTACTGTAGCACCCTTTGGAGTTGGAATAGTAATTTTTACCCCCACGCTATCCAATGTTTTCCCTACTGCTGCACCCTCTGGAGTTGGAATAGTAATTTTTACCCCTAGGCTATCCAACGCTTTCCTTACTGTTGCCCCCTCTGGAGTTGGAATAGTAATTTTAACCCCTATGCTATCCAACGCTTTGCCTACTGTAGCACCCTCTGGAGTTGGAATAGTAATTTTTACCCCTACGCTATCCAACACTTTCCCTACTGTTGCCCCCTCTGGAGTTGGAATGGTAATTTTTACCCCTACGCTATCCAACGCTTTCCCTACTGCTGCACCCTCTGGAGTTGGAATAGTAATTTTTACCCCTAGGCTATCCAACGCTTTCCTTACTGTTGCCCCCTCTGGAGTTGGAATAGTAATTTTAACCCCTACGCTATCCAACGCTTTGCCTACTGTAGCACCCTCTGGAGTTGGAATAGTAATTTTTACCCCTACGCTATCCAACACTTTCCCTACTGTTGCCCCCTCTGGAGTTGGAATAGTAATTTTTACCCCTACGCTATCCAACGCTTTCCCTACTGTTGCATTTTCTGGAGTTGGAATAGTAATTTTACGTGTACGCTATCCAATGTTATCATTACAGTAGTTTTTTTAGGACTTTGAATAGTAGTTTTATTTATTTAGCTATTTAATATTTGTATTATTATTTTTGATAATGTAGTATATTATTAATTTCAAAAATATTGAAAGTATATTTAATTTTTTAAATGTATTACATGTATTAAATATAATTATTTACTTTTTATGTATGTTATTGTTTTATGTGTGTAGAAGTATTTGTAATTTATAATACTTTGTAATAATGTATAAGATATTAAAATATTTATTAAGACTTATTATCAGGTAAGTATATATTATATTTTGTATGTATATGTTTAATTAATGTTATATTTTTGTATATGTATTATTTATTAATTTTAAACATTATTAAATATTTTTAACTATGTTTATTTAGTTTTTAAATATTATTTACTTCTTGTTTTTACACTTTTTTTTATTTAATTAGTGTCTAGCACCTTCAGTGAGTTAATGTAGTTTGGAGTTGGAATCTTAAATTATATATGTTTAGTGTCCAGCACCTTCCCTGACTTTTCAAGTCTCTAGTGTTAATAGTAATTATATATATCTTTACTAACCAACGCCATCCTTGACCTTTTGAAGTATGGAGTAGAAGTAGTAAATCATGTATTTGTAGTGTCAAGCACCTTCCTTGGCGTAATACAGTTTGGAGTGGGAACAGTAAATTATATATTTATTTCAAAATTTTTATTTAGCGCGAATAAGAACGTTGCGGGTATCAGAGCGCTTTACAGGAAAGATGTAAGGAACAAATACAAAGATATAAAAAAATATATGAGGGAAGTCTAGTACACAGTAATAGGTAAAAAAGCTAACAGATATATTATAAGGTTATGTACATATTAGAAACATTTAGCCCAGAGAGTAGATTTCACTTCTTTTTTTGAAAGAAGCAGTAGAGGGGTTCTGTCTCTTTTCTGGGGGTAAAGACTTCCAGATCCTAGGGTCCTTTCCTGAGAAGGACTGATTGTATGTTTTCTTCTTGGCAAATCCTTGTGGTTTCAGAAGAAGTTTCCTGGAGCTCCTGATGGATCTGTTACAACACAAGAGCTTCAGTTTTTGTGTTAGATAACTTGCAGCATTGGAGTGTAGGCCTTGTGCATCACACATGCAATTTTCAGATAAATTCTTGCTTCAACGGGTAGCCAGTTGAGGGTTCTAAGGTCCTGGGAGATATGACAGTTTCTTTTGGAGCCTTTGATTAGTCTAGCTGCTGTGTTGATTGTGGCTCTTAGAGGGGCCGTCGTTGATCTGGGAAGGCCACAGGGGCGTCACACCCATATTCCACTCTAAGGATTACTAAACCTTGCACTGCCTGTTTAAAGTCATTTGCGGGCAGGAAGGTTTTCAGTTTTTTTCAAGGTATTTATCTGAAAATGTTCTCCTTTTTTAAGGAACTGATGTGTTTCTGCATGTTTAGGTTTTCGTCCAACGTTATTACCAGTGATTTTGTGGATGACCTTTGAGTGCTGTTAGGTGATTCAGACATCATCAACACAAAAGAGGGGGGAGGGACAATATTGTTTAAACTCCAATACCCCAGGCCCCCTAGTACAAACCAAATGATCACACAAGAGGGGTATATAGAGTACACAACAAGGGAAAATTATCCAATTTGGAAAAACTGCCCTCACTCACATACCGAGGTATGTGACATGCTTCATCATAGGGCCTGCTACAGACGCCCTGGTGTAGCCACATCCAGGTCGGAGCATTAGGGAGGGGGAAAAAAATAATAAATTCCACACTACTAGACGTACAACCAAATAAGTCAATACGTACAATGAGTAACTCATATGAGTAATAGAACGTGCAGTGTACACCTAGTGGATTGACTGATAGTGCGACAAAAAAGTGCAGCAAGGATGTGATTAAAACTGATTAAGGGTGCCAATAGAAAGAATTACTTTATTAGACACAGTTTGATACCCCTATCAGGATTAAAAATAAGAAAAGGATGGGAAAATGCCTTATTGAGAAAATGAGGTTCCTCAAGACTTCCTTCCTACCACTGCTGAAGACGTTATTACCAGTGATTTCGCTTAATCAACAATTAGTGGATGACCTTTGACTGCTTTTAGGTGATTCAGACAGTCATGAATGATAGTAGATTGGTTGGGGGGAGCGATTGAGAGGAACTCCGTTTTGAGGGTGTTTAGTTTCAAATGGTTTTCGGCCAGCCAGGTATGAGGTTTTTGAAGCGTTGAGTTGAGAGATTTGATGATGGCCTCAAGTAAGTGGATCTTTATGTAGAGTTGTGGATCATCTGTGTATATGTGATAGAGGACCTTATATGCTCTGAGAAGTACAGTGAGTGGTTCCATAAAGAGGTTGAAAAGAGTGGGTGAGAGGCATGAATTCTGTGGTACTCCTAAAGTGACTGAGACGGGTTTGGATAAGGAGTGATTAGCCTTGAATCTTTGTAATCTGTTTTGGAGGAAGGAGGTGAAGCAAGCAAGTACAGAGTCGGATAATCCCATACTGTGTTTCAGGAGGTCTAGCAAGTTGTCATCATCAAATTTCTTTTATTCGGTTTAGCAAACCATATAAGAAGCAACCATAGGGATCATAAATTCCATTTACAATTAAAAGCGTATCGGTAAACAATGTGCAAATGAGAAATAAAAGCGCTCAAGTTGACATTAAAAGGATGCAGCATCATATAAGTAAAACAATATCGACAGAGGTCATGATGTGGGTCTCACTAACATAATTATGTGGCAAAAGTGCAAGTGCATCGTTAATATTTTTACAATGCAAATTCCAAATTGATACCCTGCACATTAAACCCTTAATCAAAAAGGCAAGGTGCCAACATAATCATAGAAACCGGCATAAAATGGAATCCTAAAACAATTTAAAATAATTAGACAGCAGCATTATGAGTGGGAGAGAGGCATGATTCCTGGGGTACTCCTAAAGTGACTGGGATGGGTTTGGATAAGGAGTGAATAACTTTGAATCTTTATGATCTGTTTTGGAGGAAGGAGGTGAACCAAGTAAGTACAGAGCTGGAGAATCCCATTCTGTGTTTCAGGAGGTCTAGCAAGTTGTCATGTTTGACTTTGTCATAGGCCGAAGATAGATCAAGCAAGATTAGTAAACAAGTTTTGTTTTGGTCAAGGATTTTTAGTGCGTCATCAATTGTGAGTGTCATGGCTGATTCTGTACTGTGACCTGCCCGGAAGCCAGATTGGTATTGGTTGAGCAGGTTGAAATGATCTATGTGGTTGTCCAGCTGTGTATGAACACATTTTTATAAGAGTTTGGTCAGAGTGGGGATTTTGGATATTGGGTGATAGTTGTTTATTGGGTATACCTGTCCTGCTTTAAGGATTTATGGGATGGTTCCTTGAAGGAGAGAGGTGTTTATGATCTTGGTCCATAGAGGTAGTAACAGAGGAATTACGTATTTTAGGTAGTTCGTGGGAAGAGGGTCTGTGAAGTGGTTGGAGGGATTCAAGGCTGTTAGAATGTTTTGTATAGTTTCTGCACTCTAAAAGTTGAAGGAGGACAATGACGTGTTGTTTTTTAGGTCAGACTTTGCGGAACAGATGGATGGGGCTAATGGCATGGGAATTGGAGAGTGTCTGAGTGTCAGTAAGGGATATTAGGTCATTGAGCAGGTCCGTCTTTGTGTTTTCGGTCTTCATAGTGAAGAATGATACAAATTCCTCACAACTGGGTAGTCTGTCTGCTTTATCCTGGTGGTGGGGGAGGTACACCCTTAGTTTACACCTTGATTAATTTGAATAGTTTTTTGGGTCGGTTCTGGGCTAGGTCTAATTGAGTACTGAAGAAGTCAGCATTTGATCATCTGATCTTTCTGAAATAGGCGTTTTTCGTGGTTCTTAGTAGCTTGAGGTGGTCAGAGGATGGGACAGATCTCCACCGTCGTTTTATTACTCTGAGGGATCGTCTGTACTCATTTAACCTACCATCATACCACAGTTTTCCGGTGACTCTTTTCAGTTGAAGTGGAGCTAATTTGTCTAGTAGCATGTTCATGGAGTGGAAGTAATGGTTGGTCACACTATGAACATCTGATGATCCTTCAGATTGAAGCAGGCTCTTAGGGATGGAGGTTGATTGTACTTTGGAATTACAATTTGTTATATCCCTTTTCCAAATTTGTGTTCTTGTGGGTTGTGCAGAGGGTAATTTAACTGATTCATTGATGTTGAATGTAATGATGTGGTGGTCAGTCACAAGGGCGGATTGATTCTAGCTGAAGGGAGTCCGCTTTGGAAATTACTAGATCTAGGGTAGCACCTTTATCATGTGTGGGGCAATTGCAGATTTGGGTACGGTTACGCTCTGTGAGGAAAGCTTTGAGGCTGTTGACCCCTGGGTCATTCAGGTCATACCAGTGGAGATTGAAGTCACTCAGGAATATCTGAGTATTATGAAGCTCGACATTCATTAGTTGTTCGATTAAAGTGGGGTTATCTCCGGGAGGGTGGTAGAATGTATGTAGTAAACATTTTGGTTTGTTAGTAGTAGCGATAAATAGGAGAGGTATTCACAGGATGATAATAATGGGAGGTGTGAACGTTTCACTTCTAGATTGCTCCGATGCATGCACGCAATACCACCACCTGGCCTGTCTATTCTATCTAGTGCTGTGATGCCATAGTTTGGGGTACCAGAATGTCTGAAATGGGCTTAGATGATTTGTCCAGTTATGTTTCAGTCAAAATTAGTAATTATGGTTCATTGGTGATAATAAGGTCAGATATATCATTTGCATGTCATGATGCCGACCTGCAGTTTAGAAGTATGCATTTTCATTGGGTCTTGATGTATGTTGTGTTGGGTTCAGGTATGAGGGGGACTCTCATGAGGTTGTTTTCAACTATACCTCTGGAGTTGTGTTTTGTAGCTCTATCTATATCAGGGGAGATGGAATATATTAGTGAATGTTTTAGCAAGTTATCTGAATGTTCAGTATTAAGTGGGAGAGCCGGTAGCTCATAGGAACAGAGAAGGGTACTTAAGTCTTTAGGTAATAGAAGGTTTATCCTCCGGATTGGCTGGGATGGGACATCGGTGTAGTGCACTGTTCTCCATCTTGGTGGCTCATGTTTTGATGACCTTGTGTGTAGTTGTTGGGTGAGTTTCGAGTGTTTGCTATAGAGGAAAGTTCTGGGTGCTAGTTTTGGGTGCATGAACTTGGGTTATTGTGGAATCAGGTTGTGAAGTGTTTGGATGTCCTCTTTGACTTGTAGTCGAGATAATAATATCTCATCGAGTTTGTGGTCAGGAATACGAGGTAGCTAATTTGGTGTATGAATTGTAGGTGAGGGAGGCAGGATTGAGCCATGATAATATATGTTCAGTGTCCAGCACCTAATGTAGTTTGTAGTGGGAATAGTACATTATATATGTTTAATGTCCTGCTGTGACCCTGAGTTGATATAGTGTAGAGTGGGAATAGTAATTTATATAAGTTTAGTGTCCAGAACCTTCCCTGAACTAATGTAGTTTGGAGTGGGAATAGTAATTTATAGATTAGCGTCCATCACCTTCCCTGAGTTAATGTATTTTGGAGTTGGAATAGTAAATTATTTATATTTAGTGTCCAGCATCTTTCCAGAGTTAATGAACTTTGGAGTGGGAATAGTACATCATATATGTTTAGTGTCCAGCACCTTCCTTGATTTAATGTAGATTGGAGTGCGACTAGTAAATTATATGTAATAGTGTCCAGCACATTCCCTGAGTTAATGTAGTTTGGATTGGTAATTGTAAATTATACATGTTTAGTGTTCAGCACCTTCCTTGACTTCATGTAGTTTGGAGTGGGAAAAGTAAATTATATATATTTAGTGTCCAGCACCTTCCCTGCCTTTTCAAGTTTGGAGTGGGGATTGTAAATTATACATAGGTGAACATAGTCCTGGGCACATGTATTCAGGATATAAAAATGGTTTAAATGTTTCGTATAGTTCAAATTGTTGTAGTTGACTCCAGTATTAAATTCAAAGATTTTTAATGTAGCAACAACAAATGAAAACAACCAGCCAACATGTATTTCGTCACAACAGGGAATTATCCTGTGACTCTTCGAGGGCTGTGTGGCATGTTGAGAAGGAGAGGGTTGTCTCACGAGGCCAGTGTTAATTCCAACCCCTCCCGGGGATCAAGGGGGATCCGTGGTAAGAGTAGAGGTCTCCTGTTGGAAAAACAGCTGCATCTCCTCCTCACCACGATCCACCACAGGACCTTTCACCTGCCGACACTTCTGCTGCAACACGACCTATGAAATATCCTGCCCCACTCCAGTCCACAAGAACATCCCACAACCACTCCATCGTCCCTGCTCAATACCCACTCACTCTGCAAACATGCCACAGAAATCTGGGATACCATGACCACTCTCTCCAAAGACAGCCACCTGGTTGTGCCCTCAGTACCGAAACATAGCTCAACCCCTCCTTGAACCCTGACAACACCAATGTCACTACCAAAGGGTAATAAGATGATTCACCATGACTGTGCCAAAAAGCAAGGCAGAGGCATCATCTTCAAGGAACATATCAGATTCACCATCAGCAATGATGACCCCACACCTCTCATGGAACACCTCAACTTCCTACTAAAATCAGACAGGAAGGCCATCATAAGAGGCACCCTCACCTACAGATCCCCGGGACCCTGAGCCTCATTCTACAATGCCATCCCCAACCCCTAGCAATTGACTCTCAGCACTGCGTCCTACTTTGGGACCTAAACTTCCACATCAACGACTCCAATGCTAATTCCATCATCCTCCTGGAGAACATAAGCAACATTGGTCTTGCCCAACTTGTCATCGGACCCAAGCACAAAGCTGGACACACACTGCCCCATTTTCACTTTCATTGACTGAATCAAATTCAGCCACACCACAGAACTCACCTGGACTGACAACCCCTTTGTTAGCTTCTCCATCACTGACACCCGGCACACCATCACCAGGTGTCATATACCCTCCAACCGCAGCTGGAGCAAGGTCACCAAAACTCAGTGGTCACAGGCCCTCACCACCTCCCAACCTGAGACCTTAACAGACCTCAACGAGGCCGTCCAGAACTTTGCTGCCTGGATTACCAGCAGCGCCGACAGTCGCCCCACTGAAACTGACAAAATCCATCAGGATCCCCAAACATGCTGTTACACCCTATAACTCAGGATCAACAAGCACAACTTCCACCAACTAGAGAAACAATGGAACACCACCAAGGACCACCCGCCAGAGCAGCTCACAAAACAGCCCTCAGCATATATCATAGACACATCAAAGAAGCCATGAAAGCATCCATGGAGGACACCATCCACCCCTCAAAAGAACACTTCAACACCCTCTCAGACTACTACCACAGCAAGTTGAACAACATCTACAACAATGTCAACCTCCAGCTCATCACCCTCAACCCCGCGGACCTCAACCAACCAGGAAATACCAGTCAAACCATCACCACCGGGGCACTGCTCACTACTCTGACCAACTCTGCCATCATGTCTTCCATTCACTCCAGGACACCCACCCTGTTCCCACCACCTCTACAACCTCAGCATGAACCCAATAATATGCATGCAACTCTCCAGCACCCTTAACATCTCCATCTCAACAGCAACCTTTCCGGATAGATGGAAACACACAGATGTGAGACCCCCCCTAAAGAAAGCCTGAGCTGACCTCAACAATCTTAGAAATTACAGACCAATCTCCCTTCTCCCCTACCCAGCCAAAGTTCTTGAGAAAGCCATCAACCAGCAGCTCACTGAATTCCTGGAACAAAATCATCTTCTGAACACCTCTCACTCAGGATTCCTTGACAAACAAAGATCAGAGACTGCACTGTTTGCTGCCACATAAAACATCAGAAAACTCCTCGACTGTAGAGCAACCATGACCCTGATCCTCCTCGACCTCTCCGCAGCATTTGACACAGTCTCCCAAAACACACTCTTCAACATACTCCACAACACAGGCCAACAGCAAGACCCCTCAAGTGGATTGCCTTTCCTCACAGGATACTCACATAGTATCTGAATGCCTCCCTTCACATTCGTACCCAAAGACATTATGTGAGGCATTCCACAAGTATCATCCCTCAACCATAAATGTGTCCAACATCTACATGACCACCCCTTGCAGATGTTTTCCTATCCCCTGACTTAATATAATCTCCTACGCAGATGACAAAACCAACTTCTGAGACACCATGACCAACATACCCAAAAGGATGACATACAACTGCCTCTAACTCAACTCCAACAAAACTGAAGTACTTATCTTTAGGAAGAACACCTCTGCATGGGACCACAGCTGGTGGCCTGCAGCACTCGGATGTACACCGACTGACCATGCATGCAACCTCAGCATCATCCTTAACAGCCAATGGACCATGAAATGACAAGTCAATGCAGTTACCTCCTTCTGCTTCCATACAATTTGCATGCTCCACAGAATCTTCTGATGGATCCCAACCAACACCAGAAAGACCCTCACTCAGGCCGTCATCAACAGCTGCCTCAACTATGGCAACACCCTCTCCGCAACATCTGCACCCAGCTACTCAGAAGACTCCAGGCCATGCAGAATGTGGAATCCTCCTGATGCAATTTAGTTCAGAGCCACACCAAGGCAGGGGACCACTGGTTCTGGTTTAGTATTTGAGTGGAGATTAATTACTTTATATGTGGAATTTCCGAGTGTGTCTTAGTCATGTGACAAGTTGATTGTAGACTTGATTTTCATTGGTCATATATATCCTGTAGCATGTACGCCTTCTCCTCCTCCAGAGTCTCCTCCATGCCATCCTCAGGCTTGAATGGGTGGATTTTGAGGGTAACCTAGAACACTCCTCTCTCCAATCCAATCTGACTCAACTACTCAACTTCTTCGGCTTTAATAAAATAGCTTACCCTGAAAGCTGACCTTCAATTTTTCTTGAAAAATTCTCACTTTGTCCAGCTGCAGCACTCTCTTCTTTGGCTGAGGGACCAATAAGAGTGTAGGCTGGGAACGGCATAATTGTGGGGGAATCAAGGTTCATCTCATTTGCCGCCCTATTAGCTGCCTTAAATATTGTGGTTCTCTCTATGTAGTTGAGCAGTCTTATGATGATTGGGCAGATTGGTTCCTCAAGATAGGGCCTGCAAATTAAAACTTAGTGGGCCCTTGCAATCATGAAACAGCTTGAATACATCTTAGAGTCTTAGAGGGTATTAAGGTTTTCAATCATAATGTGTTGAATTGCAGAGGGGTAGTGTTTTACATGTTCTCTGGTATTCTGCAAGACGGCTGATAAAATCATTTAATAACCCATGAAAAAGTTTCATTATCCTTGCAATTGTTACCGACGCACCCTTGATGCTAGACTTTGCATTACAAGCACTTGTATCTGTAAAGCAGATGTGAGGACCGGTTGTATTCCCCTACCTGTCAATTTCTCATTAGTTTTGATTTAATAAATAGAACGTATGCTGATTCTTCACTTGGGTTGAGTGATCACTACCCATGTGGTCTGATTTAACATAACATACTAATTTAATTTTTACAATAACATTTTTAATTTTGTATATAGGACTCCATATGATTTTGCCTTTTATGTTACATATCTTGTTGCCTAAATCCTAAATATGGACTCTTGAGAATATGATAAATAAAGTATAGTAACTGTGTGATATTATGTACTGTTATGAATTGTTACTTCATTGATCATTTATCTGATTAGACTGTTATACGACAGAGCTATGCAGGGAAATCGGTTGCAAGCCTTAACCACGCATTATTTAACTTATGATCAGCATTGACAGAGAAGAGAAGCAAAACAAGAGAAAGGGGAAAGGTTAGGAAGAGGGATATTTCCACTTAGTAATTAACAGAGCATTGGGGCAGTGTCTGGTCCCCATTTCTAAAGTTGTGTTAACTTCTTCCATGGGATTGACATGACCAGGCGACCATCTCAAATGTATTTCTCACTAAACCAACCCCTCCTTACATCACTAAAAATTGTAAACAATAAAAAATACATATGTTAGTAAGTGATGTCACCCCAAAGTATATGAAGGAATATAAAGCAGAGGGGGAACTTAAAGTGATAAACAAAAGGAAATGCAATTTAGATGAAAATAAAAAAATAGGGTTGAGAGAGCGCAAATCAAGAAAAAGTAGAAGTGCACCATATTTACAAGCACGTTGCATCAGCTTAGTAAAGATTATATAAGAGTGTTGAATTTATAGAGTGAAAATATATACGATTTTTTAATTAAAATAGAATGCATGTATCAGTGTGAAAAGCTAATGTAGAAGTGTGTAGAGATGTTAGAATGATGTTGAAATTCCATGTTATGTGGCTGTTGTAGAGGAGAATGTAAGGCTGCTAAATGTAGAAATGTGTAGGCCACATGGCAGTTCACAGAGAATGCAAGATGCTGTTACACTCTCACATGATATAGATTTTTAATGTTGTTATAATCCAAAGTATTATTGATCATAAGACTGAAATATATGTTTTATAGAAGTGTTTCATATAACCATTGTGTGTAATAAGTTAGAATACTGTTTAGACTAAGAAATTGAAGGTTTACAGAGTGCACAGGCCCGTTTCATGTAATTCTAATAGGCCTGAATAGATGAGGTCGTTTCTTTTGATCTGCATGTGTTAGTTAGAGGAAGGTCATGTTAAGCATAAATTGCAGAGACTGCTCGATGGTTTACGACTTAGAAGATACGGTGGAGGCCGGAATTTGGGGCCCACTGTACAAGTGTCTGTTTGCAGGTGCGAGGAGGTTCCAATCAAGAGAGTGATGAATAGGGTTTTGTTCAGGGAGCCAGGCACAGGCCTGGAGGAGGCTTCAGGAATTTCCTGGGGGGTACCGTCCTGCCGGAGAAGAGCCTGAGAAGCAAGGTCAACGCTAACGATGGGCCCAGAGGAGTATCAGCATGGAAAATGCCAGAACCAACGCCACGTGAGGGGCGTCTCTAAAGGGCGTTTCTATTGTAAATGTGATTTTGTATTAGGGACAGCACCCCTGGGTGGAGTTAAGGCAGATGGTCTGAGGAACCTAAGAGAGCGGATGGGTAGGCAGATAGGTTAACTGCGAGAGACCGATTTACAACGAAGACTAAGGGAAATGAGTGATCTTCTTTGGAAGTCACCACGGCTGACACGTTTTTAGGTTAGGATTTTACTAAGTAGGGATGTCACTTAGTCGAGTGTAGAGACAGTCTAATCTGGATTTTCTTCCTTTCTGTAAATGACTCACAAGCTACAGCTTGTGTCTATTCTTGCAACTCTGATGATTTTTGAATTGGTTTTGGTTACATTCTTCTGCCGACTAAGAGCATTTAGAAAATGTATGTTTGTATTGATACCAGTATATCTTTTGAACCTTATTTTGAGATGTTTGTATCTCCAGTTAACTTTGGCTTTGTAATAAACGTTTAAAACTTATTCATAGTAGGTGGTTCTTTGGAGTGGTGTAAGTCCTTATTGATTGACCTAGTAGTGGATTGCCTTTTACTCTATGACAGGTATCAACGGTTCAGTCGACCTGAGTTGGGATCTAGATTTATAGCAATAGATCAGAAATCCCGCCGTATCAGTTGGTAGCAGATAAGGATGGTTACCTTCTAGAGGAAGGTGATCTAGACTAGGTTAAGATTACCCCAAGGTCCCTAGAGATCGAGAGATGAGCAGCGGAAGAATCGCCTGCCGAAGAAGGTGCTGACGGTGCGAGAGAAAAGCAGCAGGGCCGGACGAGAGTGAGTATAACAAGGGTCATGCGTTGACAGATTGCGGTGTCTTGTGTTGTATCTGTATTGTAATGTCATGCGGAGTTGAATGCCTGTAGTGTGATTGAGAGAGGGTTGTGAGCGCGCGCAACCTGGCAAACTGTGAAAATCTTAAGTTCGGGGAAGAGCTTAAGTGGTTTGGGTGTATCGAACATCCAGAGTAGTTGTCGACCAGAGTAAAGGGGGTCATGAGGTACCATTGATCGCCCGCAGGACCGAGATAGGGGGAACACAAGAGTGAGTGTGTGGGTAACGGACGCAGGTCGAAAGTTACCGTGTGTAAGTAACCTATCAGTTAAGGCGATTGTCTGGACGTACACGGAAAGACATTTCGTCAGTTAAGGTGACAATTACAGTTAGACTGTGGGCGTACAGTCAAGGAAAGTGATCGCTTGGTTGGAAGTAATCATTTTTCAGAGTATGAATGGGACGCATGCATGACCGGGAGACGAGCTGAGAAAGGAGGGGAACTGCTGCGAAGGGGACGTGTGACGTCAGCGAGAGCCGCGCTGTGATAGGCCGGTTGGTGTGAAGCCGCGCTGTGATAGGCCGGTTGGTGTGAAGCCGCGCTGTGATAGGCCAGTTAGCAAGAACCGCGCTGAGATTGGTGGATTGTCATCAGGAAGTAAACGAACGCGGAGAAAATAGAAATTTTGTAGATTTTGAACATGAAGTGTTTTAAATGTTTGAGAGCGATCTTTAAGAGGAAAAGAAGAGAATCTTATTACGGGGAAGAGGCACCGCCAGAGGGTACACCAGCTCACTATATGGCAACGAATGTTGGGTTGCATACTAAACTGTGGCTTGATACTTGGAGTAAGATTACAGAAGGGAATGAGGAACTGACTTTTCCGAAATACGGAATGTTTAGACTAGAAGTGTTGCATCAGCTGAAAGCAGTTATGTCCTCATTGAGACCTTTGCCTAGACCAACACAGTTTGAGGCCCTTAATGCGTGGATTAGGGCGGCGCACGACAGGAATCAGAACAGACGCCAGAAAGGGTAAGGCGATCAGTAAGGGCAGTGCAAGATGCCAAATGGGATGCGGAAGCCAAGAAATGGAGGGTACAGACGATTGAAGTGGATAAGTTGTACCCAATGAGAGAGGTTACATGAGAAAAGAGACCCTTAGAAGAGGATGACGAGAGCGAGTCGGAGGATGGCCTAATAAATAGGTTGTTGATAGATAGACCGCCTCCGGACAATAGGGAGATAGAAAGTACGGAGCTCCCAAGGGAAGATAGGGTTGACATAGAAGGGAATAGGTCACTTCCTATAACGAATTGGGTACCTACCAAAGGTGAGGGGACACCTCAACATAGTCCAGTACAGAGTGTAGTCGGAAGGGTTGTGGTGCAGAAGATGCCTGCAACAGAGAGGGTTGAGCCTTATGGATTGCCAGATGCTCTTCAAGTACCCGTTACCATAGGTCCTATAGTGTCGGTTTATCACCCAGAGAAAGGGAGGGAGGAAGAACAGGTACGGCTGGACAGAGAAAGAGTTGAGATGGAGAGAAGGAATAACACGACAAATGCCTGGAGGCAATTGCCAGGAACGATAACGTGGAGCACCCCATTGGATTCAGCAGTGGATCCCGTAACAGAACAGGGGGGTCAGAGAGAACCGATGGACCTGAGGGGACCACGGCCGAAATCCTATAAAGAGTTGAGGGCTGACTTGAAGGAATGGGATAGGTCCACAGAAGCACCGAGCAACAGGTCAAGAGCAGAAGCTGAATGGGGAGGTCGAGGCAACGGGACATTATCTCACTGCGGGGCTAGCGAAAGCAGTCAGGAGTGGGACGGTAAAAGCCAGGAGAGTAGAGGAGTTACACGTCGTATTGACGGTAGAAATGGGCAGGAGCGAAAAGATAGAAGTACGGAGTGTGGAGAGACGTCTCGTCTCATTCAAAGTGAGGGAGACCAAAGGACACAAGAGTACAGGGATAGGTTTAAGTGCACTCTCCACGCACCTGATGATAATGTACAGCACTGGAATCGTGGGAACATGGGGAACCGCGAAGGATCTTGCCATGCGTCGAGTGATCAGAGGTCACAGGCGAATTGCGAAGGCATGGGGAATAATGGAATGTCTTACCATGCACCTAGAGAAACCAGACAGAATGGGAAATGTGGGACTATGGGAAATAGAGAAGTGTTTCACTATACACCCAGAGAGGATGGAACTGCATGGGACCTGGAGAGATGGGAGCATGGGAGGACTCCCCATAACATGCCTGAGCCCAGACGTAGGACTCAGAGCTGTGATGGGAGAGATGTAAATGGACTCTCTAGAGATAGCATACTGAAAGCTGTGATAAAAGCCAAAAGACTCGATGTGACCAGCTTAAAATCTGACCTGGACGATATAATAGAGGGTGTGTTGCCTTTAGAAAGGATTGACATGTACGAACAAGATGAGCTGCTGTTTATAGCAAAGGATATTACTCGGAAGGCAAGTGCAACTCATGAGAAACTGTCTGAACTGGCAGAAAAGTATATGGTAGATTTGTCCAGAACAAAGGCATTGCAGGGTATCCATAGGTTGCATTATTCGGATCAGGACCTAGATGAGAGGAGGACAACTGGATTAAAAACACACATAAGGGAACTGATCACAGGAATAAGAGCATGGAGAGATCTGGACAAATGGGAAGAGAGGTGGTCCAAAAAGGGAACTGTTAGGCGGAGCGCGAATGTGATGTCTCCGGAGGGAAGGCTACTGCAGATGGAGGCATTCCCTTTGCGAGAAATAGCGAATGGGAGTTATGTACACGTACCCTGGAGTAGGGGAGATTTGGCTGCATTTACCAACTCATTTCCGAAGTTAAGGGAAAATCCCGTAGAGTGGTACAAGGAGGTAGAGAGGTTTGTCAAGATTTCAAAAGTATTGTGGATTGATTTGAATACCTTATTCGACATTGTGGTCCCAGGAGACTTGTGGATAGCATGCAAGGTTAGTGTCGAATGGCCAACTGCAGAACCAGAAAGGGATGCTTGTACTAATGGACCGTCAGAAAGCGTAATGTTAAAATATGAAAGGGTAATGACATGGCTGAAGGGGAAGGTGCCACCACAAGATATAGATTGGGTAAAAATAGACCGAACAAGACAGGAACCCAAGGAGACAGTTCATGAGTTTTATGAGCGATTGCTGAAAGCATTCAAACAATACAGTGGATTAGATGTAATGGATCCCAAGGAGATAGGACAGTTTGTATCGAAGTTCGTTTTGGGTTTGAGACCTGATATTTGTTTGATGATTCAGCAACATTGAATTTGTTGGCAAAACAAACCATTGGATGAAATTTTGAGATATGCAAGGTATTGCAGTGATGAAATAGATTCCAAAGCAAAGAAACTAAAGGAGAAACTGATGATGGTGCAGATGCAGTCAGCTGGAAGGGGTGGACTGCAGCAACAGGGAACAGGGACAATGGGACGGAAATCAAATAGTCAGAATAAGGACAGCGAGGAAAACTCGAGACCTAGAATAGACATTGCTACATTGAAAAAAACGACAAAGTGTCACCAGTGTCACCGGGTGGGACATTGGAAACGCCAGTGTCCCTATAACCCTGAAAACGGAGAACTAGAAGTAGAGGAGGAGGAAGTTCAAGAAGTTCCAGTTCAAGGGGTGACAGTGTCAAAGAATAAGGTGGCCAAAGGGGGGACTTCGGCTCCACGAGCTCAGTTCCCGCAGCCACCAAGGATTACGACAGGGGGAAAGATCTATAGACAAATGCCTCTTTTTATAGACGAAGAAGAGTGTTACTACGTTGATCCATTGACGGGACGACGTGTAAGCAGAGAGGAGGACTGTACCCGCGGGGCAGTTCTAGAGGTGGATCAAAGAGGACCGTTTGTCGAGGCTGAAGTGGCAGGGTGTCCTACAACATTCTTAGTAGATACCGGAGCTACTCGATCAACTTTGAGATCGGCAGTGGTTCCAGATCTACCAATGTCGGGGGAAACAATTCAAGTGGTAGGAGTCGCAAATAGGAGAATGACTAACCCTTTGACGGAACCAGTGCCAGTGAAAATAGGAAACTACACCGACGAACATCAGTTTGTAGTATGTGATTCTAGTCCTGTGTGTTTGTTAGGAAGAGACTTATTGTGCAAACTGAACTGCACAATATACTGCACACCTCAGGGAGTGGAGGTACAGACTACAGACGATGATGCTACCTTTAAAGTTGCAAATTCGAGAGTATGCGTAGAACTGTACCCTACCCTGACTGTGGAGGAGCTTCCTTGGGATTTACGAGATACAGTGTCATGAGAGGTATGGGATTTTACTGGAGAAGAGATAGGATTGATCAAAGGAGTAGAACCAGTGAAGATCATGGTAAAACCAAATGTTGAATATCCAAGAACGCCTCAATACAAATTGACCCCGGAGACGATTGCAGGAATAAAACCCGTAATCGACTCCATGATTCAACAGGGAATACTGAAGGAAATCGTGGGTAGTCCATGCAACTCCCCGATTATGGGTTTGCAGAAACCTAGTGGGAAGTTTAGAATAGTACAAGATCTTCGAAAGATTAATAACATAGTTGTTTCATGTTGTCCAGTGGTACCGAATCCATCAGTGATATTGTTTCAAATACCATTCCAAGCTGAGTGGTTCGCAGTGATAGATCTCTGTCAGGCTTTCTTTTCAATTCCATTAGATGAGGAGAGCCAGTATCTTTTCGCTTTTAAGCTGGAAAATCGTGTCTTAACATGGTGTCGTATCCCACAGGGGTATACAGAAAGCCCATCAATTTTCAACCAGCTATTGAAGAAAAATCTTGGAAGTCTAGTACTGCCACAGAACTCGGTTCTGGTCCAGTACATAGACGACCTACTTGTTGCGTCAGGAACGGAAGAAGCTTGTAAGATAGATACCATCGCCTTGCTGAGCCATTTAGCTGAAAATGGGCATAAGGTATCTCCGAGCAAATTGCAGTACTGTTTGACAGAAGTACAGTACTTGGGTCACTGGATAGAAAAAGGAAAGCGCAAGGTGTCACCAGATAGGATAGAGGCGATAATGAAGATGAACGCGCCTACGACAGAGAGAGAAGTCAGGATGTTTCTAGGAATGGTTGGTTATTGCCGACAGTGGATAGCTAACTTTTCACTGAAAGCAAAACCCTTACAAAAACTAACGCACAAGGAGGTGAGTGATCCGGTACCATGGGACAAGGATTGTTTGATGTCGTTCCTACAGCTGGGAGAGGACTTGTGCCGTGCTCCAGCTTTGGGGATGCCTGATTACGAAAAACCATTTTCACTTTACTGCTGCGAAAGAGAGGGTTGTGCTTTGTCAGTCTTAGTACAAACTCATGGAAATGCCCGTAGACCAGTTGCATACTTTTCGGCTACTTTAGATCCGGTAGCCGCAGCGTTGCCCGGATGTCTCAAATCCGTCGCGGCAACAGGTGTCAGCATTGAAAGGTGTGAAAATATCGTCATGGGACACCAATTAGTGGTGTATGTACCTCATTCTGTAGAACTGTTAATGACCAGGACCAAGACACAGCACTTAACCAATAATAGGCTCACGCGCTACGAGCAAGTTATTCTTGCTGCGGAGAACGTGACCCTTAAGAGGTGCTCTGTTTTGAATCCTGCTACATTGATGCCACTTCTTAATGATATAGAAGGCAAAGAATGTGAAGATCACGATTGCCTTGATGTGACTGAACTATGCACCAAGCCAAGACCAGATATTGTGGATGAGCCGTTGACTGACCCTGATGAAATTTTCTTTGTTGATGGCTCATGTTTAAGAGACGATACTGGTCGGTTGAGAGCAGCTTATGCTGTTTGCACCATTACTGGAGTTGTGGAAGCCGCTTGCCTGGAAGGAGTACACTCCGCTCAGGTAGCTGAAATCATTGCATTGACACGTGCCTGTTTAGCAGGTAGCAAAATTAGAGTCACCATTTACACCGATAGCCAATATGGTTTCGGTGTAGTTCATGATTATGGGCAATTGTGGTCTCAGAGAGGTTACATGACCTCCTCTGGTTCGCCTATTCGAAATGGGGAATTTGTGCGACTGTTGTTAGAAGCATTACAAGGTCCAGCAGCAATTTCGATTGTTAAATGTGTAGCCCACACCAAAAATACAGATTTTGTGTCGCAAGGTAATCGATATGCAGACGAAGTTGCCCGCTATTGTGCGGAGCAAGGATATTCTTTCACGGAAGTGGAAGTAGGTGGGGCTCAGGAAAAGACAGAGTTAAACATGATGCTAGAAACAGTTGATACTTGGGAGGATTTAAAAGACATGCAAGAGAACGCACCTGATTCTGAGAAAAAGGCATGGGAAACAGCAGGTTGTGTGAAAAGTGAAATGGATTTGTGGGTTTCAGCAGATGGAAGGGCAGTACTACCTGATGAATTAGTGAGTCCAATGGCACGACAGATACATGGTCCAGTACACTTAGGAAGAGATGCCATGCTGAGGTTATTTAGGCAGGCTTGGTACAATCCTAAATTCAGGATTGCAGCAAAAGCAGTGTGTCGAAGATGTGTCACATGTCAACAATTGAACGTAGGGAAATGAACACCAGTTACAATGAGTCACATTGGGAGGTCTGGGGGGCCTTTCAACCGAATGCAATTAGATTTTATTGAGATGCCAAAAATCAACCGCCTCAGGTATGTTCTGGTGGTTGTATGCATATTTTCCAGATGGGTCGAAGCATACCCTACACGCAGGTGCGACACACTCACAGTAGCAAAGTTGTTGCTTAGAGAGTTGATTCCGCGCTTTGGGGTGCCGACCTTCTTGGAATCAGATAGGGGAACTCATTTCAACAGTGAAGTTGTGAAGATGCTTTGCTCTGCATTAAACATTGATCAGAAGTTGCACTGTAGTTATCGACCAGAGGCTTCAGGTATCGTGGAGCAGATAAATGGAACTCTAAAGTCCCGAATAGCCAAAGTATGTTCATCGACGTCCTTAAGCTGGCCTGATGCTCTGCCCTTGGTACTCATGAGTATGCGTAGCACACCAGACAGGAGGACAGGTCTCTCTCCACATGAGGTCCTAATGGGGAGGGCAATGAGACTTCCGTCTGTTCCAACTACAGCTTTGTTGAATATTACAGATGACCTGATCCTGGATTACTGCAAGGGTCTTTCTGACGTCATTCATTCTGTGTCTCTTCAGGTGCAGGCTGCTGAAGTTCCATCTTCAAGAGACCTATGTCACGACTTGTGCCCTGGTGACTGGGTACTTGTGAAGAAACACGTCCGGAAGAACTGCCTAGACGTGCGTTGGAAGGGGCCCTACCAAATAATCCTGACAACGAATACTGCTGTAAAGTGTGGAGGGCTACCAAACTGGATCCACGCTTCCCATACTCGAAGAGTTCCAGCACCCTTAGAAGAAACAGCTCCTCTCACAGATGAAAATCCAGCTGTGGACGGTGAACCACTAGAGGGGATCAGTCAAGCTGTGGGGGTGTCAGAAGAAGTTGGGAGCGTTACAGATCCAGAAGAAGAAAGACAGGACGACAGTGAAACTGAAGTTGCCACGGAAGGAGAAAGTTGCTGTGAATTTCGGCTCAGACACAGATCAAGACAAGAGTGATCAAGAACCGAGTGTGAGGACAAGAAATAGGAGAACAAGGCGTGGAGAAGCTAGTTGGCCTGAAAGAAGGAAGAGGCCGAGCTTGAAGCCAACTCCAGAGAGAACTCTTGCTCCCATATCTGAAGACTCGGATCTGGACGAAGGTGCACAAAGACAGGAACAGGAAGATCCGAGAAGAACGAGGAGGGTGCGAGTGCCCTGCAGAAGATACGCTACTCCTGAGTGGACCTACCTAGCGGCAGATGTCCAGTGCACGGAGATCCGGGAGGGTGAGGGAAGTGACATTGACCAGTACTGACCCAATCATAACAGTGGAAATAGTGTTGGTGATACCCGGAGTGGAGGTCGAAGGGTTGCTGACACTCACTATCCCCAATCCTCCTTATCTGAGCGGGATAAGAGACATGGTTTTAAACAGAATAGAATTTCCGACTTTTTGTTCGACGAGGCCAACACATGAGGAGATCATTATTCGTTTGGAAATATTACAATACGTGATTAGGGCCGCTGGAACACGTCTGATTCCAGATTGCTAAAGACTTTGTAAATAAACAGATTGAAAGATAACCTAGCGCCAAGTGGAAGAAGAAAAAATCTAGGGATTTCCCATTTAGTGGACGGAGAAGGGCTAGGGTTGTCTGGTGCTATAGAACTCAAAGACTGCTCTTGCAGAAGGGATTATCAGCTTCCAGGTGTGGTTCGGGAAGACTGAGTAAGCAAAGAAAAGAGACTTTGTGTTGTGAAAGAAAACCAGAACTACACTGTCTTGAGATCATGGAGGCTGGCAACCCAAACCGCAAGACAAAATGTATAGTAGGCACACTTTTAGTAGGAGTAATTTCTCTTATAGTTTTAGTAGTTACTATATCATATGTAGTGGGACATGAAAATGAAGAGAAGGCAACAAAGGAAGCAAAAATTGTATCGATACAGAAACCTACTACTGCTGGTCAAAGGGGGGACAATACACAGAAAGATAAAGCTTTACTAGCAGCAGAGACTCGTAGGTTGCATGTGGATGAATCACAGGAAAATTTCAAATCAAATGCATATGCTAAATTGCTTTATGAATATATTGATGCTATGGAGGTAAAGAATTGCTACGTTTGCATGCAAATGCCAGCCTCTGTAGACGAAGGTATTAGATATCATCATCTTCCATTGACTTATGGAATCACATGTAGTTTGTTGCTTAGTATATTTTATGAACGTGATGGTTTTGAGTATTATTTTTCAAATTTTGATGCTGTTTTACCAGAAGTTCCAAACTACAAGCACATGAACAAGTGAATTATTATAAGAGTGATGATAGATTAAAGAAAATTTTCATTCCTTGGAAAACGTTAGATACTTCACATGCCCGAAGAAATAATTTGACTTGTAAAGTGTCAGAAATTGAGAAAAGGTTTATAGGACAGGTGGATGATCGATACAGGAGACAGAAGATCTTAAAGGCTCAGGCCAATGGAAAACAGATTGGACCGAGGAAGAAAGGTCACACCAAAGAAAGGGTAGTAATGGTCCAATAGCTTTAGAAGGAGAGGAAGAAGGGATGTAAACTATGAGGAGGTAGTTGGAGACGTATTTGGTGCTATGTTTCCTCTTTTAGGGATAGCACTGAATGATGTCAAGATTAGGAGATTGGCAACAGTTGTAGATAGGTTGTCCGCTAGTACTGCTAGATCATTAATGCTGGTGGAGGGAGAGATGCAATCGATAAGGGCAATGGTTCTTCAGAACCGACTTGCTCTAGACGTTTTGTTAGCCAAAGAGGGAGGAGTCTGTAAGGCTTTGAAGTTTCAGGAATGTTGCACTTACATTCCAGACAATTCAAAACCTTTAGAAAAGTATATACGGAACATCACTGAAATTCATCATGAGATTGAGGATTTGACACAGGTAACTGTGTGGGAAAAAGTAGGTCATGTAATGGGTAAAGTTGGAGGTTGGTTTGCCAACCTAGGAAAGAGTTTCATTTGGTACATACTGAAACCTATCATCATAATAGTGATTTGTATAATCACCTTGTGGGGATTGGTGCGGCTGTACCAATGGTATAGATCAAATAGGTTGCAGAGATCCATGAGAGAGCAGGAGAGGAGATTAGCTGCGATGCAGGACAATCAGTACAGGAGTCTGAGGGCTCTAGAGATGATGAAACGAGGGAGTACTGCAACAAGTTCTGTATGATTCAGTTCATACCTCAGGGATGGTGTTGTGATGGTGATGACTACTAAAAGTCATCAAAGGGGGGAACTGAAAGAGCGCAAATCAAGAAAAAGTAGAAGTGCACCATATTTACAAGCACGTTGCATCAGCTTAGTAAAGATTATATAAGAGTGTCGAATTTATAGAGTGAAAATATATAAGAGTGTTTAATTAAAATAGAATGCATGTATCAGTGTGAAAAGCTAATGTAGAAGTGTGTAGAGATGTTAGAATGACGTTGAAATCCCATGTTATGTGGCTGTTGTAGAGGAGAATGTAAGGCTGCTAAACGTAGAAATGTGTAGGCCACATGGCAGTTCACAGAGAATGCAAGATGCTGTTACACTCTCACATGATATGGATTTTTAATGTTGTTATAATCCAAAGTATTATTGATCATAAGACTGAAATATATGTTTTATAGAAGTGTTTCATATAACCATTGTGTGTAATAAGTTAGAATACTGTTTAGACTAAGAAATTGAAGGTTTACAGAGTGCACAGGCCCGTTTCATGTAATTCTAATAGGCCTGAATAGAAGAGGTCGTTTCTTTTGATCTGCATGTGTTAGTTAGAGGAAGGTCATGTTAAGCATAAATTGCAGAGACTGCTCGATGGTTTACGACTTAGAAGATACGGTGGAGGCCGGAATTTGGGGCCCACTGTACAAGTGTCTGTTTGCAGGTGCGAGGAGGTTCCAATCAAGAGAGTGATGAATAGGGTTTTGTTCAGGGAGCCAGGCACAGGCCTGGAGGAGGCTTCAGGAATTTCCTGGGGGGTACCGTCCTGCCGGAGAAGAGCCTGAGAAGCAAGGTCAACGCTAACGATGGGCCCAGAGGAGTATCAGCATGGAAAATGCCAGAAGCAACACCACGTGAGGGGCGTCTCTAAATCAATCAGTGACACTTGTAGAGCGCGCTACATACCCGTAGGGTCTCAAGGCGCTGGGGGGGGGGGGGTGCCGCTACTGCTCGAACAGCCAGGTCTTCAGCTTCTTCCTGAAGGAGAGGTGGTCTTGGGTCAGGCGCAGGTCGGGAGGGAGGGAGTTCCAGGTCTTGGCGGCCAGGTAGGAGAAGGACCTTCCTCCTGTAGTCGCTCTTCGGATGCGGGGGACGGCGGCGAGGGCGTGGTTGGCTGATCGGAGGTGGCGTTTGGGAGCGTAGAAGTTGACTCGGCTGTTGAGGTAACTCGGGCCTCGGTCGTGTAGGGCTTTGTGTGCGTGGGTGAGGAGGCGGAAGGTGATTCTTTTGTTGACGGGGAGCCAGTGAAGGTCTCTCAGATGTCCGGAGATGTGGCTGGTTCGTGGGATGTCGAGGATGAGTCTGGCTGAGGCGTTCTGGATCCGCTGGAGTCTCTTCTGGAGCTTGGCGGTGGTACCGGCGTATAGGGCGTTGCCGTAGTCCAGACGGCTGGTGACGAGGGCCTGGGTGACGGTCTTCCTGGTCTCGGTGGGGATCCACCAGAAGATCTTCCGTAGCATGCGTAGGATGTTGAAGCACGCCGAGGAGACGTTGTTAACTTGCCTGGTCATGGAGAGGGAGGAGTCCAGGATGAAGCCCAGGTTGCGTGCATGGTCTGTCGGTTTGGGTGCGGTGCCCAGGGCGGGAGGCCACCAGGAGTCGTCCCAGGCGGAGGGTGAGGAGCCCAGGATGAGGATCTCCGTCTTGTCCGAGTTCAGTTTCAGGCGGCTGATCGTCATCCACTCGGCTACCTCTTTCATCCCTTCGTGCAGGTTGGCTCTGGCGGCGGCGGGGTCGTTGGTCAGGGAGAGGATCAGCTGGGTGTCGTCGGCGTAGGAGATTATGCTGAGGTTGTGTTTGCGTACGATGGCCGCGAGGGGGCTCATGTAGACGTTGAAGAGGGTGGGGCTCAGAGATGATCCTTGGGGGACGCCGCAGATGACTTCGGAGGCCTCTGACTTGTACGGTGGTAGGCGGACTCTCTGTGTTCTTCCGTCGAGGAAGGAGATGATCCATTCCATTCTAAAGGGCGTTTCTATTGTAAATGTGATTTTGTATTAGGGACAGCACCCCTGGGTGGAGTTAAAGCAGATGGTCTGAGGAACCTAAGAGAGCGGATGGGTAGGCAGATAGGTTAACTGCGAGAGACCGATTTACAACGAAGACTAAGGGAAGTGAGTGATCTTCTTTGGAAGTCACCACGGCTGACACCTTTTTAGGTTAAGATTTTACTAAGTAGGGATGTCACTTAGTCGAGTGTAGGGACAGTCTAATCTGGATTTTCTTCCTTTCTGTAAATGACTCACAAGCTACAGCTTGTGTCTATTCTTGCAACTCTGATGATTTTTGAATTGGTTTTGGTTACATTCTTCTGCCGACTAAGAGCATTTAGAAAATTTATGTTTGTATTGATACCAGTATATCTTTTTAACCTTATTTTGAGATGTTTGTATCTCCAGTTAACTTTGGCTTTGTAATAAACTTTTAAAACTTATTCGTAGTAGGTGGTTCTTTGGAGTGGTGTAAGTCCTTATTGATTGACCTAGTAGTGGATTGCCTTTTACTCTATGACAGGTATCAACGGTTCAGTCGACCTGAGTTGGGATCTAGATTTATAGCAATAGATCAGAAATCCCGCCGTATCAGGGTTCAGGATCCACAGAGAGCAGGGAATTCAGGCATTCCCTGTTCAAAAGATTTGTAAGAAAACGTTTTGGATTTAGCACGTTTCAGAATTCCACTTCCTTGTTTATGTTTTTCACCACCACTATGTTATGTAATCTGTTTTTGTAAAAGCATTGCTTATTGTCAGGCGTTTAGCAACGTCTTTCACTAATTTGCTTCTTAATCAACCATGACAGACTGTAGGAAGCTGTCAAGGCATGCTAATTGTTAGTTAATAGTAAAATGTTCATAGAAAATGGAAATGGGCCCTAGGTTATTAATTAATGCGTTTTTACTCAGAGGTAGCTAGAACATCTGTTTGATTGCATACTCTAATCACACGTTCTATG
Organism: Lissotriton helveticus; assembly: GCF_964261635.1. NCBI lineage: Eukaryota > Metazoa > Chordata > Amphibia > Caudata > Salamandridae > Lissotriton > Lissotriton helveticus. The sequence continues at coordinate 644,271,775 of NC_136068.1, forward strand.
GCCCAAGAAATCTGTTTTCTACAAATAGCAAACATGGATAGGGGATGTGGCCTAATGGCTAGAATGATAAGCCTCAAAGCTGCGAAACAGGGATTGGGTCTCAGCAGGGTCGCTCAACATCCTGTGATTCTGGGCAAATCATTTAATCTCCCCGTGATGAACACAAATAAATGTGCCCACCTGTAACACAACTGGTGCTCATGTTCATGTAAAACGCGCTGGTGTTCAGGGACAAGTTGTGCTGTATGAACCCCCCCTTCCCCCCTCCGAAAAAAAAGAGATCCTCAATCATCGATGCCTCTGCCCATAACGTCCTTGGGAGTTCATCTAATTTTGGATTTTCATTTTCCTGTTTAGGCTTAAATTCAAGCAGTTACAGATATTGCTGCAATATCAAATTACCCAGCCATTAAATACTTCTACTCTTTTTCTGAACCCTTTCACAAGTTTAACGCCCTTTGATATCAGGACGTGAGCTCTCTTTCATTTGGCATTAAAATTGTTCTCGATCAGGAAAAAAAAACCTCTAACTGTAATTGTGTTTTCCTTGATCCCGAGAATTCGTAATACTGTGTCATTATTGTCTGAAGCAACTTTAAGGGAATCCCTTTGAATTATGACTAATGAACAATCTGCTATGTTGTTATGTGTCTTTCTTTGTTTAGTTATTTATCTTCAGTAGGAATGTAGATTTCTTGTTAAATCTTCACTCTTATTCACATCATTACATTTGTCAGGTTACTTAAATACTCGAGAGCGGGTACAATTATGTCTGCAACCTGTTTTTTGTGATGATGCTTTAGGTGCAAGTGATATTATTTTCATTTTCTGAGAATGTCGACTTTGAAGACAGGAATCTTTTTGATTCATATCCACTTCTGAAAAAGACAAGCATGTTTCCCCTAAGCATGTTCAAACATTATGGTCTCGGCATACAACATTGTATTGTAGTATTTACACAAAGCTTCCTTTCCATGATGGAGTTATGAAGCACTCCAATTTGCAGTGGGATGATTGGCACTCTTTTGGAGTGTGGGATTAAAGCAGTGAGTTTGTTGTTCATTTACCTATAGCTGATGCGATTGGTGAGGTGTAGACTTGTGGGATGAACAGTGTTGGCAGGGTCACAGCACTTAAGCATGAGGCAGTGGGAAAAAGTGTGAGAAGAAATGCTTTTACACTTGCATAAGCCTGCCCTGCTGGTGTTAATTATAATAGTGCTCAGATGCACATACGTTTTTTCAGGTCCCGAACGGCTCAATTTGCAGATTAGGGCTGTTTGCGACCGGAAAAAAGCATGATTCCATGTACCAAATCCTACTTTGCGATTTAGAAACCTATTACCGAATCTCAAAATGGTTTTGCGATTTGTTATTAGGGAGTGGCATGTTGAGGGCATCACTTCCTTCAAGTAGGTGGTAGCCCACTCACAAATTGGGAGGGGTTCTCAAGTGACACCTTCCAATTTGTGAATGGTTGGAACAACGATTTTTAACAGCATGCAGTGGTCCCGGGGACCACTGCCTACTCTTAGAAAATGAAAAGCAACCTTTTCATTTTATTTTTTGATATGCATCCCGTGTTCCTATAAGGGAAATCAGCTACATTTTTAAAAAAAACACACTTTGCTTTATTTAAAAGCAATCACAAACTATGTGGTCTGCTGATCCCAGCAGGCCACCATCCCTTTGATTTCAGTCATTCCCAATGGAGCGCCAATTATGACTACCTCATAAATATTAATGCTCTAGGTCTATTTGTGACCCACTGGGAATTGCAAACATTGCAAAACACACAGTAGTGCATAGCTGTTTTTGAGTACCTAATAGTAAATTGCAAAAAACGCTATTAGGTAATCTCAAACACAAACATATTGTTATTGTTATTGTTAATGTGATTTTGTATCGCGCCTAATCACCTACAGGTCTCTAAGCGCTAGGAAAGATGGTAACAGACAATAACATGACAAGGTGGAGCGGAGGCCAAAGCTAGATTATACTGCGCTCAAGCTTCTACTGAACAGTAGCGTTTTTAGGCTCTTCCTAAATCGTAACAAATTTCCTTCCCCACGCAGCACCCCAGGCAGGCTGTTCCATAGCTGGGGGACTAACACTGAAAAGGCTCTCCCTCCCTTAGTCACTAACCTGTAGCGAGGACAGATCAGTAGCTGGGAGTCTGAGGACCAAAGTGTTCTCATAGGTCAGTACAGCTGCAAGCGATCTTTAATGTAGGCAGGAGCCTTGCCATAGATTGCCCTATGGGCTATACATAAGTTCTTGAATTCCACTCTTTCTTTGATGGGGAGCCAATGCAGGTTTTGTAGTAGGGGAGTAGCTTTAGATCTCCTCGGGAGTCTAAAGATCAACCGAGCAGCATCATTCATTATGACCTGAAGCCTACTGGTCAGAGTTTTGGGTAAGCCGAGGTAAAGGGCATTACCATAGTCAATTCTAGAGATGATGGTAGCTGCCACTATTGATCGCATCATAGACTGTGATAGGATAGGAGTTAGCTTCCGCAGTTGCCGAATGATATTTGTACAACTGCCCACAACCAACGAGATCTGAGGGGCCATTGACAGAGCACCATCCAGCTTGATCCCCAGGCTTTTTACGGACGGGCTTGGTTTTGGAGCAGGGCCTAACTCCATTGGCCAATAGAGGTCACACCAAGGTGAGGTAGTGGATGAAATAACTAGTACCTCAGTCTTGTCTGGGTTGATTTTTAACAGATTGTCCGTCATCCATTGCACTGTGAACCTCAAGATGTTCTGAGCTTGGAGTTGTGCGGCCATAGTGTCGTCGACACTTAACAGCAGTTGCGTGTCATCCGCATAGTTAAAGACTTTACAGCCCATGGTAGCCAAAGAAGCAATCAACGGTTGCAAATAGAGGTTGAATAGAAGCGGGGACAGGGCAGATCCCTGTGGTACCCCGCACTCTAGAATACCTGCCTCAGATGTTTCATCCCCCAGTTGTATCTTTTGGGTCCTTCCTGTAAGGAAAGATTGCAACCATTGAAAGGCCACGCCCTTAATCCCAAAATCCTTTAGTCTTTCCAAGAGCAAGGCATGGCTGACAGTATCGAACGCCGCTGATAGGTCTAACAAAATCAGGGCGCTCGATTTCTTGCAGTCAGCCATGCCTCTTAGTTCATCCAGCACCGAGAGCATCACCAACTCGGTGCTGTGATGGGCTCGGAAACCTGCCTGTCGCTCATGGAGTAGATGGTAAGATTCCAGATAGAGGGACAGGGATTTTAAGACATGCTGCTCTAGGATTTTTGAGAGAAAGGGCAGCTGGGAAATAGGTCTGTAGTTCTTTAACACCGCAGGATCCGACCCAGGTTTTTTCAATAAGGGTCTTACACACACCTCCTTAAGTTCGACCGGTAGATACCCCGTATCTAAAGATCTATTGAGGAGGGAGATGATGCATTCCTCCAATAAGGGGCGCGCCACACGGAAGATCTCAGGTGGGCATGGATCAGCAGGGGAGCCAGATTTAATTTTTCCCATCAGCTGCTCCAAAGTCAGTGCATCCATCTCTGGAAACCCTTCAAGAGAGCAGTCAATCACAATCTTAGGTGCTGATACTATAGTAGTCCCCAGTGCCACCCCATTCTCAATCTCCTGGATGATGGTCTTCACCTTCTCCAGAAAGTAAGCCTGAAAGGTGTTACAGTCAAAGGGGGCCTTGGAGTTGTCAGGTTTTTTACTCAACTCTGCCAGTATTTTAAAGGTCTCTTTCTGAATATTCGCTGCCTTACTTAGGCGGGCCTCAAGGTATTCCGCTTTGGCTTGGGTCATAAGATTTTTATATTGGTGAAGGGAGGCTTTATAAAGTTTCCTATCCGTGTCCTGCTTGGTTTTCCTCCACAGTCTTTCTGACTTCCTAAGCTTCCTTTTTTCTTCCCTTAAGGGTGGCGCAAACCAGGGAGCCCCTTTCCCAGATCCCTTTATTCGCTGTATTCTCACCGGCGCTATTCGATCAATAGCCCGGGTCATGCTCCTCACTAGATCAGAGTATTCACGGTCCAGGCTACAGCCCGGCTCAATGACCTGGGGTGTTACCGGGAGCACCTTGGTCAGGGACGCTAAGTCGACCTCAGCCCATTTCCGGGTTTTCCTGAAGCAAAGCGAACTACGAGAAATACAGCTTTTAAGGGGGGCTTCACAAGATACCAAATGGTGATCAGACCAAATGCAAGGCGCTACCTCTTTAAGGGTTAAACTGGCATCTGTGGTCCACACAAGGTCAAGAGTGTGGCCTTTTTCGTGTGTGGGGACATCCACAATTTGTTTAAAGCCCAGCGCAGACATTAAGATGTCAAGCTGGCGCATGGGCAGGTCCCGGTTGGGCATATCCCAGTGTAGGTTGAAATCACCGGTTACCAGGATTTTCGTATATCTGGAGCATAAGTCAGTTATAATAGGGCAGCATAAATCGTGAAAGAGTGGAGTTGACTTAGGTGGGCGATAGACTGACAAAATCACCCAACACTCATTGTGCACGGTGACCTTTACCCCAAGCAGAACAGTCAGGTCAATTGTCTCAGATAGCAGCTTTTCAACTATCATAGTCTTCCTATAGATGATAGCTACCCCTCCCCCCCCGAGAGCCCCCTGGGCGGTTGTGCCACATTACATCATATCCGCTTGGAAGGGCGGCAATGATATCAGGCATTGAGTTCTCACCCGTCCAGGTCTCCGAGAGAGTCAGGACATCGATGTCATTGTCCTGAAGCATACTATACACCTCCAAATGATGGCATTGGAGCGATCGAGTATTAAGGCTAACTATTTTTAATACAGGGTGCTTACCCGGGGTAGGAATAACCTTATCAGGGTGCAATATAGCATATTTTTTGAGCGTTAGTAGGATTGCCTGATCTACAGGAGGCTCACCTCTATTCAGGGTATGTAACTCCTCCACGGAGTACATACGCCGCTGGCCAGTAGTCTCAGCCCCTGCGCCCGTCTGTGCGCGGACGGGCGCAGACGGGCTGGACTCTGGCGTGACTCCGGCGATGCTCCGGTGAGCCCGCAGCGCGTGACCGCTGCGCGTCAGAATGGCCAGTTTATATACCGGTCTAGCGTCCTTATGACGACTAGACCATGCAAGCTACTCGGCGCTTCACCCCCAACCCAAGATGTCCGCCGCAATGCTGCCTGGAAGGGAAAGGGACCCGCACTAAACACGGTGAAAACACAATTATCGTGCAAGTGAGTGGATGTTTTTAAGAACATATGCCCTAATAGTCATGGACTTGTCCAAATATAGTGTTCTATGCATTTGAAGACAGTTGCAAATTATTCTTATTATTGCAAGAAGTGTGCTCCATAACTTAGGGCATCATTAGGATGGTAGTTGGACCACCACTGACATTCTGTTGGTAGTGGTTGGCCTGACATCTTGCAGAGCTGTCCAACTGCCTCATTATGATGTGGTTGCTTAGACCTCCTTGGCTGGAGGGTTCCAATGACACTACTGATGTGGTTGGATCATATTTCCTACAATAGTGGCGATGCTTGATCAGGCACCGCCGTAGGGATGACGATGTCCCTTCCTGGTAACTTTTTTCAAGGAGGTCAATCCGCCATTGTAAGCTGCCAGAAATGGACTTTGGGGGCCCCTAGCAGGTCTCCTGTCCCGCATGGGTCTCAGCTGTAAGGCCTGAGGGGCACATTTGGTGCCCCCCACACATCCATGGAAACATCCCCTTTTCCATTACTGTGCTGCAACTCTGTTCGGACTACAACACACGCAGCAATGAAAAAAGGCATGATTGTGACTGTCTACACACCGATCACAAAATAATTTGGTGGGTGGGACTGCCGACCACTTGTCGGTTGGTTCCAATCATGCTGCGATGCTGGTCGGACTCTGGTCATACCACCATCGTAGTCAGGCCCATAGTCTTCAAAATGAAGAGTTTCCATGTGAACAGAATTTGTTGGCTGTCATAACATGTAGGAGTCGGGGAGGCCTGAAGAAAATATATACAAAGCAAATATGTATAATAATATTAAGTACAAAGATTCTGCTGAATGGTGCTGGTTTCTTTGGATTGAATGGTACAGTGTACTATGAACCTTACTTTGAAGGTGACATAGCTAGCTAATAAGAGTGTGTGTGTAGACCTGATTGCAGCAGAAATTGAAAATCTGATGAAAAGCATAAGGAATTGTCCTGCATTTGGGTAAATACTTGAGCTTCATGATCTCCGGGTCGGTGCTCTGACGTGCACATATGGTAGGCATAGAGCCAAATGTGCTAACAGTAACAGAAATGACTAAATAGCAATTCTAGCAAATCACTATTTGGTAATCACTATTACTAATGTAGTAAAGTTATATCGGACCCTTATTTCCCAATTAGTGATTTGCAGTGGTTCGCAAATAAGCCTACTTCATAAATATTAATGGGATAGCTCACAATTTGTGACCCACTAGGATTTCTTTCATTACATGGATGGTTCTTTGCTGGGGTTACCAGACCACCATGTCTCTGATTGCTTTTAAATAAAGCAATATATTATTTATAATGCATTACGTTTTCTTTGGTGCTAAAAAAATAAGCAATGTTTCATTTTTTGTTTAGATTAGGCAGTGGTTCTAGTGACCATTGCCTGCTCCTATAAAATATAATTTTTAACGGGGAAGGCATTCCAAGGGGACTTCTTCTCCTTTTCAGATGGGTTCATTAAAGTACACATGTTCTACAATTGCATGTCAGTTGCAAAACGTTAGTACATACCATTCAGATTCCCTATTTGTAAGGGTTGCCCTTAACACAGCCCTTCCAAATAGCGATTCTGTTTATGGTCGCAAACCCAAACTAAGATTTGCTAGAATCACAGTTTGGTGTTTGTAAAGGGGGAAGATTCAATGAAGGCATCTTATTATATAGAACCAGCTTACCCGTTGCGCATTGCTGCGATCTCCGAAGAAAGGAAATTCAAGTAAACTTGTTATGATAACATTCAATTTACATTGTGTCATTTTTATTGAAACGTATTCATTTTAATATGGAAAACATTTCTAAGTGTTGTTTTAATTCTATTTATTTATTCGAGTGCTTGTGGATACACAATATTTTTTGTTTTTCCGTCTGGTGCGTAGACAAATAAATCAGAAGGTTTTAAGACGCGTGAGCTTACCACATACAGTTGTCCATATGAGAAGCACGGATTCTCCAAATCTAGTCCACACACTTGCAGCGATTGTCCTTGTGCTTTGTTGATGGTCATTGCAAAAGTGAGTTGCACCGGAAACTGTAAACGTTTGAATTCAAATGGCATATCTGTTGGGATCATTGGAATACGTGGCAACAGTACATCTTCCTTCTTGAATTTCCCATTCAAAATTGTAGTTTCGATGACATTGTTTATCATCTTTTTCACCGAAAGTCTTGTACCGTTGCAAAGTCGTGGTTGCAAATTCAGTATTCGTAAGATTATGAGGGCCCTGGGGGGCCAATCTTTTAAAACTTTTTATGCAAGAAACCTTCACGGGAGTGTACTCAACAACTTCCCAAAGTTTCATGTATGTATGTATGTATGTATAGGCATATTTATATAGCGCAATTACTGTCACCCGACGGGCATCCTGGCGCTTAGACTGTAATAACACATACATGATGTTTCCAGCAACCAATACATTTACATTACTCTAGGGAACAAGTGGGTTTTCAGGGCTTTTTTAAAAGAGTAAACATTTTCCAGACCCCTTAGTCCCAAAGGAAGAGAATTCCACAATCTTGCTGCGGTAAACCTGAAGGACCGGCCGCCCGTCCGAGACCTCAAAATCTTGGGTACTACCACCAAGTGAGCTGAGGCTGACCGTAAAGATCTAGAAGGGGTGTACCAGGAAAAGAGATCCTGCAAAGGGGACGGACCCTGTCCGTGTAGAGCCCTAAATACCAGGCACAGTGCTTTAAAATCAATCCGTTGGGAGACTGGCAGCCAGTGGAGGTCCTTAAGTGCCGTGGCAGAAGAATCCAGGCGTCGACGTGAGAGGGCCAATTTGGCGGCAAAATTCTGTACCCGCTGTAGTTTTCCAACTAGAGTAGCAGGAGCCCCCAGAAGTAGTGCGTTACAATAGTCAATTCGACTTAAAATTATGCTCCGCACTACCTCCGGTCTAGCCTGTGCAGGAAGCAAGGGTAAGATCTTACGCAGCGAACAGAGCAGCGCCATGCAAGTGGCCACCGTTCTATTCACTGACACATCAAGCTGCAGGCTGGTACTGAACATCACCCCCAGATTGCGAACCGATTCGGCAGACAGGCTTGCGCCCTGAAAGTCAGGAGGCCAGAAATCCTGCGGAAGCGGTCTGGGGATACGGTCCAAGGAGCAATGTAACACCTCGGTTTTTGAACTGTTGAACTGCAGGGAGTTGTTACCCAGCCATTCAGTCGTGGTGCTCATGCAGCGATGAAAGACCTCCTGAGACACCCCATCCTTACCCTCAAAAGAGAAGATGAGTTGGGTGTCATCGGCGTAATTGGTGACTGTTATGCCAAAGGATTTAATCAACGCGATCAGGGGGCGGAGGTAAAGATTGAAAAGAACGGGGCTGATGGCTGACCCCTGGGGTACACCCTGACCAACCCTCCTGATGTTAGATTTAAAGGGTGGCAAGGCCACTACCTGGTGTCTATGATCGAGATACAACACCAGCCACTCAAGGGCCAAGCCAGATACTCCACCCTCCGCCAATCTCCTGACCAGAATTGCATGGCTGACCGTGTCGAACGCGGCCGACATATCGAGCAGCACTAAAAAGGCAGCTCGACCCTGGTCGGCCCGCGTTCGCAGGTCATCGAGAACAGTCACCTATGCCGATTCTGTCCCATGCGCTGGTCTGAAGCCAAACTGAGCCACATCCAAACCGTCGGTGACCTCAAGAAAGTTGGAAAGATGTTTTGTGGCCAGTTTCTCAAGGATCTTAATGGGAAATGGCAACAGAGAGATGGGTCTATAGATAGCTGGGCAGGCGGGATCCAGATTTTCCTTCTTAAGTAATGGGGAAACAACCGCCAATTTCCAGCTATCTGGGACCCGCGCCGATCTAAGGGACTGACAGCAGATGGAAAAAAGAGGGGGAAAAAGCTCTTCCCGAAACAGTTTCCAAAATTTTGGTGGGAGAGGATCAGACGGTGAGCCTGAAGATATACCGTCGGCCAACGCGCAAAAATCCTTGAACGATGGTAGAGGCAAGTTGTTCAATTCAGCTGACTTAACGCCCTCCTCCGAGTTCTCAGTACAGTTGGAATAGTGCACAGGCTAACCAGATGACGAGGCAAGATTATTTAAGATGGTGGCAATCTTGTCCTCGAAAGCCTGTGCAAACGAGTCGCAGATAACTTGGGAGGCCGGGATGTTGTTTTTAGTACAAGCTGGATGGGCCAGGTCTTTTACGATCTTAAATAGGGCCTGAGACTTGTTTGCAGCTGCCAGCAATAGTTCTTCTAGGTGTCTAGCCTTGGCCAGCTTAATCTGGACCTTATAGGTCGCCAGAGCTTGTTTAAAACGGACTCTACATGGTTCCAGTTACTGTTTCCTCCAGGCACGCTCAGCTTGTTTACACTGGAGCTTGAGCTGCCGGAGTTCCTCTGAATACCATGGCATAGCCAGATTAGTCCTAGCTCGAATTTTGCGCATCGGTGCCAAAGAGTCCAGAGAGGCCGAGATTTGCTGACAAAAAGTCTCATAGCTCACGTCCACCGTATCTCCCAATGTGAAGCCGTCTGGAAGCAGGGTAGGCAGGGTAGGCTGTTTAAGAAGTGTAGACCATTGTCTACCCATTCTAGTAACACCCACACTACCTTTCGTTGCTGTGACGACTGGGCATGAGAGAGAAAAGAGGACGAGAGCGTGGTCCGTCCAACCCTGGGGTATGACATCTCGCAGAGACGTTTGACAAGCGTCGGCGAAGAGCAGGTCAAGAATATGACCCTTAGAGTGGGTTTGCGAGAGTACTAGTTGTTGTAACTCAATATTGCGGCAGGCTTGGACCAGCTCTACAAAAGCGGAGTTAGTCGGTCCATTTGGCCAAAGGTTGAAATCCCCTAGCACCATCAGCCTAGTGTGGGAGTGAGACAAGTCATAGATTAAATCTATGAGCTCAGGCACAGCAGACAGCGTGCCCGCAGGGGGTCTGTAACATAACAGCCCCGTGTATAGCACACCTCCTGGACCCTTGATGGAAAGGCCAAGTACTTCACACCCAGCGATAGCCTTGATGTTGAGCTGAGAGAAGTTTAATGTCTCTCTAAAGATTAGTCCGATTCCACCTCCTCTAGCCCCCACTCTGGGATTGTGTATTATTTTAAAACCCGGGGGGCACGCTGTCCCCAATTCCACCGCACTAGCCGCTGTGGTCCAAGTCTCTGTCATGAAGAGTGCGTCTAGATCATAGGACTCTATGAGTAGCGCAATCTCTTCACAGTGCTTGATGAGCGATCTCACGTTCAGCAGGCCACAGGATAAGGAATCTGGGTGTCTTCCGATGAATTTATGCCTACGGTTTGGGAGAGTGCCGGGATTCAAGCGTATAAGATCGTCACGGGAGTACAGTGGTATGGTACGATCCTGACAGGCAGAGTATCCGGCGCCCGGCGCGTCCTGTGCGCAAACGGGCGCAAACGGGCTTACCTCTGGCGCACCTCCGGCGATCCGCCGGCGCGCCCGCTGCGCGCCTATGCTGCGCGCCCGCTGCGCGCCTACGCTGCGCGCTTTACAGTCAGCCATCTTATAAAGCCGTAGGCACTGGAGTCCTGCAGTGAAAACACTAGCCCCCCAACCAAGATGGCGCCTGCTATTCGGCACACCCTGGTTCCCTCACCCAAAATGGCGGCTCCAATCACGCGATCTCCCCAAGAGCCCAAGAAGCCCCTGAAGCGCTAATTCCCTCAAGTGCGGGATGGGGACACAATTATAGTGCAGGTAAGAGCTGTTCTGGGTGTAGCCCCCCCCAAGACAAGCTGGGACAAAAGAATGCACCTAGCGCTAAAGTTGTCAGCGCGAACGCGCAGTAAAGCAAAAGATTCTAAAATTATTTAAAACAGCAATACAGCAACAAATGCCTCAGTGCTCGAAGGTCAAGTAAGTCTGACCTGTCAGTGAGGAAGTTCCGTTTTTATGCCCTTTCCAGGCACGGGAGTCCTGCAGTGAAAACACTAGCCCCCCAACCAAGATGGCGCCTGCTATTCGGCACACCCTGGTTCCCTCACCCAAAATGGCGGCTCCAATCACCGCAACGCGATCTCCCCATGGCGATTGGATGAATGGTGTAGTAATGCATAAAGGACAAACAGACAGACAGACATACATTTGTTTTTATATATATATAGATGATTCCTTTGTAACTTGGTTCACCAGAGGAAATAGGAAGATATTAGTATCACAGCTACATACCCTACGTGGAGTGATATCTTAAGTGCTGGGCCAAACTCTTCATCAAGATATTGAATAGATGACCCTTTATCACAGGCCAGCATTTCTATTTTTGATGTGTTTAATGTGAGATATTTATTTCAAATGTAATGGAATATAGCTAAGAGGCATTGGATGACTGCACAAAAGTCATTGAATGGACTTTGAAGTTTTTAGTGTAATGTGTTTGTTATCGATGTATTAGTTGCTGTTGACTTTGAAGATGTGATTGTCTGAGGGTAAAAGTGTTTTAAGACACAAGGGGTTGAGAAGCACGAAGGCGGAGGGATCGAATAAGAAATTAGCTTGATACCACAGAATAAATTCAATAGGGAATGGTGACTTGTATCCCTCTAGATCTAAATCTCTAAAGCAGTTTGGGATCCCAGACAGTGTCAAAGGAAACAAAAATATTTAGTATCACGAGTGCCACTACTCCATTAAAATCCTTTATAATTCTTATGTCATTCCTGTTTGTAATTAAAATAGATTTTGTCTGAGTTGTGAGTTCATTTAATCAAACTAGGGAGGCACCTGTGATAGGACTTCTTGTTGTTTCTGCCACTGTCATGTTTAGAAAAACAAGATTCAATTCCCTGGAATATATCTGCAATGTCGACAAGCAAGTTAGATCTCCAAATATACATAACTGTTTCTCTGAGACCCTTTGGGACAATATATGTTGTGCCCTGTTTATGATCTCCATAATCTCACCTTAGATTAACCTTTAGGTTTATTTACCTCTTGAATATGGGTAAGGGTGGAACAATTGCAAAAAAGATACATTGTATCAGTTTCTTATGCTGGCTTCTTTATACAAAACGGTCTTGATCCCAAATGGGCCTGGAATTGTGTTAGTGTGTATTGGGCTGCACATTAAGGGGCCCATTAGGATGGCGGCGGGATTGCCCCCGCCAGGCTGGCGGTAGCCACCTCCGGCCTGGCGGGGGCAATCTGCCTGCCATCCGCACCTGAATTCCCCCGCCATATTAGGATGGCGGGGGGACAACGGCGGATGGAAAGACCGTCCGCCGCTTTTCCGCTCGGGTCGCCACGGTCGCTATTCCGCCCCGGTTTAATATGGTGGCGGTGTCTATTAGTCATCGCCAGCCATATTACAATGGGCTTAGATAGATGCCTTTCCGTAGTGACGATGCTGCAACGGAAAGGCATGCAGTCTTCACTCTGGGGGCCCCCTGCGGGCCCCCAGAGTGAAGGAGAGGTGGGGGGTGCACACTGGGGGCACCAGTGGTACCCCTCAGCATTTGCATACATGAAGCGGCAGGCACCGCGTGGTGCCTGCCGCTTGGTGTATGCAAATGCATACATGCAGTTTTTTGCATTACGGCGGGCGGTGCTGAGAGCACCGCCCGCCACAATGTTAAAAATGAGGGATGCGCCCGCCACTGTTTGCCGGCCAGTCATTCTGCAGCCCTGTGTAAGAAAGGGAACATTACTCACTTCCTTCTCCTTTCAAGGATAGCATCAGCTCAACACAGTAAATCATCTACTGTCTGTTTTACAGAGGGTATTCATCTACTCCCTTCCCATTCCCCTGACCATGCAATCTGTAGGCTGTCAACAATCAGGTTTAGCCTCAGTCCTGGCCTCTGATCTATGTACTAGAGATACTAGTCTTGTAGGATTTTTCAGTGGTTGCTCCGTTTGCTCAAGCATCTTTATTGGGAGCTGTGATGGAAGATCTGGTTAATAGCATTCTCAATGAAGATGCCATAGATTAGATGGTAGATAGCAAGAGCAGAGAGAGTAAATTGTTTAGTCCTTTCATTCATGTGCTTCACACATCCATTTTACCTGTGAATGCACATGCCTAAAAGTCGGATCCGGTGCAATGATTTCTGAATTCCCAAGCAAAAGTACTTTTTCTATTTGGGTACTCCCTTCTCTAAATAGCAACATCATTTTTGAACACATTGTTTTAGAATTCTACACCACTTTTGGCCTTTAGTGCTCTATTAGCGACATGATTTTCACCCCTTTGAAGCATTATTTTTAGTAAAAATGTAATATAAGGGTGTTGAATGCAACCTTGAGACAAAGGACACAAAAGTACAGATTACAATGTTGCTCAGATATGAATTTACCTTACAGAACTGAAAAGACAAGAGCCATTTGACAAATCAAGAACAAGTTGGTTAAGTTACGTGCAGTGACTGGGAGAGTCATGACAGAATGCATCTGAGGAAATTATCTTGGTGTAAAAAGTATTGACTGGTTTTATACAGATCTTGAAGTACCATAAACCGATGTCTGCATTTTTAAAAGGCATTACAGTCATAAATTAACAAAGTTGGACTTATTGCATTTGTTGCAGTGAACATGTGACGGTGCACAGTCCAAATATCGAGTTTGAAATATCGACCTACAAAAATATTGTGTTGGAAATATCGAAGATACATAGGGGCCCATTAGTATGTTGGGTGGATCGCCACCGCCATGCAGGAGGTGGCGATCCGCCCGAGATCCATGACCGGTCCCACCCAATTCCCCCCACCATATTACAATGGCGGAGGGGACCGCGGCGGACGTAAACACCGTCTGCCGCTTTTCCGCCCCGGTCGAGAAAGCGTTCATATGGCTGGTGGTGTCTTTCAGACACCGCCAGCCTTATTAGGATGGCCACAATCAGATGCCTTTCTGTGGTGGCAATGCCACCACGGAAAGGCATGTGGTCTCCATGGTGAAGGTGAGGGGGGGTGCACATGGGGGGTACCTGTGGTACCCCCCTGCACTTGCATACACAGTGGCGGGAGCATCCTAATACACCCCACGGGACCCCCGCCCTTATGGCGGGTGGTCCTATAATCCGCTAAGATGGCGGGCAGACTAAGTCCGCCTGTCATCCTATTAGGCCCCATAATATCGAGGTCAAGAATATCGTTGGACAGAATATAGACCCTAAGTTAAGTAATATCGATGTTTTTTATATCGATGTAAGTAATATTGAAGTTACTAATATCGATATTTGTATTATTGTTATGTATTTTATTATGTATGTGTAATATTTTTTTATATATTAATAATGTTATTTTTAAGTAAATTGTATGTTTTAATACCGGAGAGGGTTGTGGGTTTATAGGGGAATAGGGTGGGAAGTAATTTAAATATACTAAATGAATTATTAATTTTTAGGAATTATCAAATAATTTAATTAATGTTTGTGTTTATTTCTGTAGCGGGTTGTGGGTTTATAGAGGAATTGGGTGGGAAGTAATTTAATTGTAATTAATTAATTATTTATTTGTATTTATTGGAAAGGGTAAATATTTTGTTTTTAAATATTAATTGGCAATTAATTATTTTAATTGATCATTAATTTGTCTAATTGGTAATTAATGTTTTTAATTGGCAAATAATTGTTTTAATTGGTAATGAATTTTTTATTTGGTAATTAATTTTGTTAATTGTCAATTCATATTTTTATTGGTAATTATTGTTTATTAATTGGAAATTCTTTGTATTTAATTTGTAATCAATGTTTCATAAAAAGTATTATTTGGTATGAAAAATAATTTTATTGTTTAATATTTTTTAATTGTGAATTAATTTTAAATAATTTAAAAAAAATTGTAATGAAAAATATTTTATTGTTTACTATTTACTATTTGGTGACTAATATTTATTAATTAATATTTATTGGTATTTGTTGTTAATTTATTGTTAATTCATTATTCACTTGTAATTATGCTTTTAATAATTTATAATGGTTATTTGTAAATGATGTCGAGTTATAAAAAAAATTAATTATTTGATATTTTAATAACACATTTTTTTATAAGTATGTTATATTTCAATTCTATGCTATCCAAAGTTTTCCCTTCTGTTTCACTCTCTGGAGATGGAATAGTAATTTTTACCCCTACACTATCCAACGCTTTCCCTACTGTTACACTCTCTGGAGTTGGAATAGTAATTCTAACCCCTACGCTATCCAATGCTTTCCCTACTGTAGCACCCTTTGGAGTTGGAATAGTAAATTTTTACCCACCCACGCTATCCAATGTTTTCCCTACTGCACCCTCTGGAGTTGGAATAGTAATTTTTACCCCTAGGCTATCCAACGCTTTCTTTACTGTTGCCCCCTCTGGAGTTGGAATAGTAATTTTAACCCCTATGCTATCCAACGCTTTGCCTACTGTAGCACCCTCTGGAGTTGGAATAGTAATTTTTACCCCTACGCTATCCAACACTTTCCCTACTGTTGCCCCCTCTGGAGTTGGAATAGTAATTTTTACCCCTACGCTATCCAACACTTTCCCTACTGCTGCACCCTCTGGAGTTGGAATAGTAATTTTTACCCCTAGGCTATCCAACGCTTTCCTTACTGTTGCCCCCTCTGGAGTTGGAATAGTAATTTTAACCCCTACGCTATCCAACGCTTTGCCTACTGTAGCACCCTCTGGAGTTGGAATAGTAATTTTTACCCCTACGCTATCCAACACTTTCCCTACTGTTGCCCCCTCTGGAGTTGGAATAGTAATTTTTACCCCTACGCTATCCAACCCTTTCCCTACTGTTGCATTTTCTGGAGTTGGAATAGTAATTTTACGTGTACGCTATCCAATGTTATCATTACAGTAGTTTTTTTAGGACTTTGAATAGTAGTTTTATTTATTTAGCTATTTAATATTTGTATTATTATTTTTGATAATGTAGTATATTATTAATTTCAAAAATATTGAAAGTATATTTAATTTTTTTAATGTATTACATGTATTAAATATAATTATTTACTTTTTATGTATGTTATTGTTTTATGTGTGTAGAAGTATTTGTAATTTATAATACTTTGTAATAATGTATAAGTTATTAAAATATTTATTAAGACTTATTATTAGGTAAGTATATATTATATTTTGTATGTATATGTTTAATTAATGTTATATTATTGTATATGTATTATTTATTAATTTTAAACATTATTAAATATTTTTAACTATGTTTATTTAGTTTTTAAATATTATTTACTTCTTGTTTTTACACTTTTTTTTATTTAATTAGTGTCTAGCACCTTCAGTGAGTTAATGTAGTTTGGAGTTGGAATCTTAAATTATATATGTTTAGTGTCCAGCACCTTCCCTGACTTTTCAAGTCTCTATTGTTAATAGTAATTATATATATCTTTACTAACCAACGCCATCCTTGACCTTTTGAAGTATGGAGTAGAAGTAGTAAATCATGTATTTGTAGTGTCAAGCACCTTCCTTGGCGTAATACAGTTTGGAGTGGGAACAGTAAATTATATATTTATTTTAAATTTTTTATTTAGCGCGAATAAGAACCTTGCGGGTATCAGAGCGCTTTACAGGAAAGATGTAAGGAACAAATACAAAGATATAAAAAAATATATAAGGGAAGTCTAGTACACAGTAATAGGTAAAAAAGCTAACAGATATATTATAAGGTTATGTACATATTAGAAACATTTAGCCCAGAGAGTAGATTTCACTTCTTTTTTTGAAAGAAGCAGTAGAGGGGTTCTGTCTCTTTTCTGGGGGTAAAGACTTCCAGATCCTAGGGTCCTTTCCTGAGAAGGACTGATTGTATGTTTTCTTCTTGGCAAATCCTTGTGGTTTCAGAAGAAGATTCCTGGAGCTCCTGATGGATCTGTTACAACACAAGAGCTTCAGTTTTTGTGTTAGATAACTTGCAGCATTGGAGTGTAGGCCTTGTGCATCACACATGCAATTTTCAGATAAATTCTTGCTTCAACGGGTAGCCAGTTGAGGGTTCTAAGGTCCTGGGAGATATGACAGTTTCTTTTGGAGCCTTTGATTAGTCTAGCTGCTGTGTTGATTGTGGCTCTTAGAGGGGCCGTCGTTGATCTGGGAAGGCCACAGGGGCGTCACACCCATATTCCACTCTAAGGATTACTAAACCTTGCACTGCCTGTTTAAAGTCATTTGCGGGCAGGAAGGTTTTCAGTTTTTTTCAAGGTATTTATCTGAAAATGTTCTCCTTTTTTAAGGAACTGATGTGTTTCTGCATGTTTAGGTTTTTGTCCAACGTTATTACCAGTGATTTTGTGGATGACCTTTGAGTGCTGTTAGGTGATTCAGACATCATCAACACAAAAGAGGGGGGAGGGACAATATTGTTTAAACTCCAATACCCCAGGCCCCCTAGTACAAACCAAATGATCACACAAGAGGGGTATATAGAGTACACAACAAAAGCACAACAAGGGAAAATTATCCAATTTGGAAAAACTGCCCTCACTCACATACCGAGGTATGTGACATGCTTCATCATAGGGCCTGCTACAGACGCCCTGGTGTAGCCACATCCAGGGAGGAGCATTAGGGAGGGGGAAAAAAATAATAAATTCCACACTACTAGACGTACAACCAAATAAGTCAATACGTACAATGAGTAACACATATGAGTAATAGAACGTGCAGTGTACACCTAGTGGATTGACTGATAGTGCGACAAAAAAGTGCAGCAAGGATGTGATTAAAACTGATTAAGGGTGCCAATAGAAAGAATTACTTTATTAGACACAGTTTGATACCCCTATCAGGATTAAAAATAAGAAAAGGATGGGAAAATGCCTTATTGAGAAAATGAGGTTCCTCAAGACTTCCTTCCTACCACTGCTGAAGACGTTATTACCAGTGATTTCGCTTAATCAACAATTAGTGGATGACCTTTGACTGCTTTTAGGTGATTCAGACAGTCATGAATGATAGTAGATTGGTTGGGGGGAGCGATTGAGAGGAACTCCGTTTTGAGGGTGTTTAGTTTCAAATGGTTTTCGGCCAGCCAGGTATGAGGTTTTTGAAGCGTTGAGTTGAGAGATTTGATGATGGCCTCAAGTAAGTGGATCTTTATGTAGAGTTGTGGATCATCTGTGTATATGTGATAGAGGACCTTATATGCTCTGAGAAGTACAGTGAGTGGTTCCATAAAGAGGTTGAAAAGAGTGGGTGAGAGGCATGAATTCTGTGGTACTCCTAAAGTGACTGAGACGGGTTTGGATAAGGAGTGATTAGCCTTGAATCTTTGTAATCTGTTTTGGAGGAAGGAGGTGAAGCAAGCAAGTACAGAGTCGGATAATCCCATACTGTGTTTCAGGAGGTCTAGCAAGTTGTCATCATCAAATTTCTTTTATTCGGTTTAGCAAACCATATAAGAAGCAACCATAGGGATCATAAATTCCATTTACAATTAAAAGCGTATCGGTAAACAATGTGCAAATGAGAAATAAAAGCGCTCAAGTTGACATTAAAAGGATGTAGCATCATATAAGTAAAACAATATCGACAGAGGTCATGATTTGGGTCTCACTAACATAATTATGTGGCAAAAGTGCAAGTGCATCGTTAATAATTTTACAATGCAAATTCCAAATTGATACCCTGCGCATTAAACCCTTAATCAAAAAGGCAAGGTGCCAACATAATCATAGAAACCGGCATAAAATGGAATCCTAAAACAATTTAAAATAATTAGACAGCAGCATTATGAGTGGGAGAGAGGCATGATTCCTGGGGTACTCCTAAAGTGACTGGGATGGGTTTGGATAAGGAGTGAATAACTTTGAATCTTTATGATCTGTTTTGGAGGAAGGAGGTGAACCAAGTAAGTACAGAGCCGGAGAATCCCATTCTGTGTTTCAGGAGGTCTAGCAAGTTGTCATGTTTGACTTTGTCATAGGCCGAAGATAGATCAAGCAAGATTAGTAAACAAGTTTTGTTTTGGTCAAGGATTTTTAGTGCGTCATCGATTATGAGTGTCATGGCTGATTCTGTACTGTGACCTGCCCGGAAGCCAGATTGGTATTGGTTGAGCAGGTTGGAATGATCTATGTGGTTGTCCAGCTGTGTATGAACACATTTTTATAAGAGTTTGGTCAGAGTGGGGATTTTGGATATTGGGTGATAGTTGTTTATTGGGGATACCTGTCCTGCTTTAAGGATTTATGGGATGGTTCCTTGAAGGAGAGAGGTGTTTATGATCTTGGTCCATAGAGGTAGTAACAGAGGAATTACGTATTTTAGGTAGTTCGTGGGAAGAGGGTCTGTGAAGTGGTTGGAGGGATTCAAGGCTGTTAGAATGTTTTGTATAGTTTCTGCACTCTAAAAGTTGAAGGAGGACAATGACGTGTTGTTTTTTAGGTCAGACTTTGCGGAACAGATGGATGGGGCTAATGGCATGGGAATTGGAGAGTGTCTGAGTGTCAGTAAGGGATATTAGGTCATTGAGCAGGTCCGTCTTTGTGTTTTCGGTCTTCGTAGTGAAGAATGATACAAATTCCTCACAACTGGGTAGTGTGTCTGCTTTATCCTGGTGGTGGGGGAGGTACACCCTTAGTTTACACCTTGATTAATTTGAATAGTTTTTTGGGTCGGTTCTTGGCTAGGTCTAATTGAGTACTGAAGAAGTCAGCATTTGATCATCTGATCTTTCTGAAATAGGCGTTTTTCGTGGTTCTTAGTAGCTTGAGGTGGTCAGAGGATGGGACAGATCTCCACCGTCATTTTATTACTCTGAGGGATCGTCTGTACTCATTTAACCTACCATCATACCACAGTTTTCCTTCAGATTGAAGCAGGCTCTTAGGGATGGAGGTTGATTGTACTTTGGAATTACAATTTGTTATATCCTTTTTCCAAATTTGTGTTCTTGTGGGTTGTGCAGAGGGTAATTTAACTGATTCATTGATGTTGAATGTAATGATGTGGTGGTCAGTCACAAGGGCGGATTGATTCTAGCTGAAGGGAGTCCGCTTTGGAAATTACTAGATCTAGGGTAGCACCTTTATCATGTGTGGGGCAATTGCAGATTTGGGTATGGTTAAGCTCTGTGAGGAAAGCTTTGAGGCTGTTGACCCCTGGGTCATTCAGGTCATACCAGTGGAGATTGAAGTCACTCAGGAATATCTGAGTATTATGAAGCTCGACATTCATTAGTTGTTCGATTAAAGTGGGGTTATCTCCGGGAGGGTGGTAGAATGTATGTAGTAAACATTTTGGTTTGTTAGTAGTAGCGATAAATAGGAGAGGTATTCACAGGATGATAATAATGGGAGGTGTGAACGTTTCACTTCTAGATTGCTCCGATGCATGCACGCAATACCACCACCTGGCCTGTCTATTCTATCTAGTGCTGTGATGCCATAGTTTGGGGTACCAGAATGTCTGAAATGGGCTTAGATGATTTGTCCAGTTATGTTTCAGTCAAAATTAGTAATTATGGTTCATTGGTGATAATAAGGTCAGATATATCATTTGCATGTCATGATGCCGACCTGCAGTTTAGAAGTATGCATTTTCATTGGGTCTTGATGTATGTTGTGTTGGGTTCAGGTATGAGGGGGACTCTCATGAGGTTGTTTTCAACTATACCTCTGGAGTTGTGTTTTGTAGCTCTATCTATATCAGGGGAGATGGAATATATTAGTGAATGTTTTAGCAAGTTATCTGAATGTTCAGTATTAAGTGGGAGAGCCGGTAGCTCATAGGAACAGAGAAGGGTACTTAAGTCTTTAGGTAATAGAAGGTTTATCCTCCGGATTGGCTGGGATGGGACATCGGTGTAGTGCACTGTTCTCCATCTTGGTGGCTCATGTTTTGATGACCTTGTGTGTAGTTGTTGGGTGAGTTTCGAGTGTTTGCTATAGAGGAAAGTTCTGGGTGCTAGTTTTGGGTGCATGAACTTGGGTTATTGTGGAATCAGGTTGTGAAGTGTTTGGATGTCCTCTTTGACTTGTAGTCGAGATAATAATATCTCATCGAGTTTGTGGTCAGGAATACGAGGTAGCTAATTTGGTGTATGAATTGTAGGTGAGGGAGGCAGGATTGAGCCATGATAATATATGTTCAGTGTCCAGCACCTAATGTAGTTTGTAGTGGGAATAGTACATTATATATGTTTAATGTCCTGCTGTGACCCTGAGTTGATATAGTGTAGAGTGGGAATAGTAATTTATATAAGTTTAGTGTCCAGCACCTTCCCTGAACTAATGTAGTTTGGAGTGGGAATAAATTCACCTTCCCTGAGTTAATGTATTTTGGAGTTGGAATAGTAAATTATTTATATTTAGTGTCCAGCATCTTTCCAGAGTTAATGAACTTTGGAGTGGGAATAGTACATTATATATGTTTAGTGTCCAGCACCTTCCTTGATTTAATGTAGTTTTGAGTGCGACTAGTAAATTATATGTAATAGTGTCCAGCACGTTCCCTGAGTTAATGTAGTTTGGATTGGTAATTGTAAATTTTACATGTTTAGTGTTCAGCACCTTCCTTGACTTCATGTAGTTTGGAGTGGGAAAAGTAAATTATATATATTTAGTGTCCAGCACCTTCCCTGCCTTTTCAAGTTTGGAGTGGGGATTGTAAATTATACATAGGTGAACATAGTCCTGGGCACATGTATTCAGGATATAACAATGGTTTAAATGTTTCGTATAGTTCAAATTGTTGTAGTTGACTCCAGTATTAAATTCAAAGATTTTTAATGTAGCAACAACAAATGAAAACAACCAGCCAACATGTATTTCGTCACAACAGGGAATTATCCTGTGACTCTTCGAGGGCTGTGTGGCATGTTGAGAAGGAGAGGGTTGTCTCACGAGGCCAGTGTTAATTCCAACCCATCCCGGGGATCAAGGGGGATCCGTGGTAAGAGTAGAGGTCTCCTGTCGGAAAAACAGCTGCATCTCCTCCTCACCACGATCCACCACAGGACCTTTCACCTGCCGACACTTCTGCTGCAACACGACCTATGAAATATCCTGCCCCACTCCAGTCCACAAGAACATCCCACAACCACTCCATCGTCCCTGCTCAATACCCACTCACTCTGCAAACATGCCACAGAAATCTGGGATACCATGACCACTCTCTCCAAAGACACCACCTGGTTGTGCCCTCAGTACCGAAACATAGCTCAACCCCTCCTTGAACCCTGACTACACCAATGTCACTACCAAAGGGTAATAAGATGATTCACCATGACTGTGCCAAAAAGCAAGGCAGAGGCATCACCATCATCTTCAAGGAACATATCAGATTCACCATCAGCAATGATGACCCCACACCTCTCATGGAACACCTCAACTTCCTACTAAAATCAGACAGGAAGGCCATCATAAGAGGCACCCTCACCTACAGATCCCCGGGACCCTGAGCCTCATTCTACAATGCCATCCCCAACCCCTAGCAATTGACTCTCAGCACTGCGTCCTACTTTGGGACCTAAACTTCCACATCAACGACTCCAATGCTAATTCCATCATCCTCCTGGAGAACATAAGCAACATTGGTCTTGCCCAACTTGTCATCGGACCCAAGCACAAAGCTGGACACACACTGCCCCATTTTCACTTTCATTGACTGAATCAAATTCAGCCACACCACAGAACTCACCTTGACTGACAACCCCTTTGTTAGCTTCTCCATCACTGACACCCGGCACACCATCACCAGGTGTCATATACCCTCCAACCGCAGCTGGAGCAAGGTCACCAAAACTCAGTGGTCACAGGCCCTCACCACCTCCCAACCTGAGACCTTAACAGACCTCAACGAGGCCGTCCAGAACTTTGCTGCCTGGATTACCAGCAGCGCCGACAGCCGCCCCACTGAAACTGACAAAATCCATCAGGATCCCCAAACATGCTGTTACACCCCATAACTTAGGATCAACAAGCACAACTTCCACCAACTAGAGAAACAATGGAACACCACCAAGGACCCACCCGCCAGAGCAGCTCACAAAACAGCCCTCAGCATATATCATAGACACATCAAAGAAGCCATGAAAGCATCCATGGAGGACACCATCCACCCCTCAAAAGAACACTTCAACACCCTCTCAGACTACTACCACAGCAAGTTGAACAACATCTACAACAATGTCAACCTCCAGCTCATCACCCTCAACCCCGCGGACCTCAACCAACCAGGAAATACCAGTCAAACCATCACCACCGGGGCACTGCTCACTACTCTGACCAACTCTGCCATCATGTCTTCCATTCACTCCAGGACACCCACCCTATTCCCACCACCTCTACAACCTCAGCATGAACCCAATAATATGCATGCAACTCTCCAGCACCCTTAACATCTCCATCTCAACAGCAACCTTTCCGGATAGATGGAAACACACAGATGTGAGACCCCCCCTAAAGAAAGCCTGAGCTGACCTCAACAATCTTAGAAATTACAGACCAATCTCCCTTCTCCCCTACCCAGCCAAAGTTCTTGAGAAAGCCATCAACCAGCAGCTCACTGAATTCCTGGAACAAAATCATCTTCTGAACACCTCTCACTCAGGATTCCTTGACAAACAAAGATCAGAGACTGCACTGTTTGCTGCCACATAAAACATCAGAAAACTCCTCGACTGTAGAGCAACCATGACCCTGATCCTCCTCGACCTCGCCGCAGCATTTGACACAGTCTCCCAAAACACACTCTTCAACATACTCCACAACACAGGCCAACAGCAAGACCCCTCAAGTGGATTGCCTTTCCTCACAGGATACTCACATAGTATCTGAATGCCTCCCTTCACATTCGTACCCAAAGACATTATGTGAGGCATTCCACAAGTATCATCCCTCAACCATAAAAGTGTCCAACATCTACATGACCACCCCTTGCAGATGTTTTCCTATCCCCTGACTTAATATAATCTCCTACGCAGATGACAAAACCAACTTCTGAGACACCATGACCAACATACCCAAAAGGATGAAATACAACTGCCTCTAACTCAACTCCAACAAAACTGAAGTACTTATCTTTAGGAAGAACACCTCTGCATGGGACCACAGCTGGTGGCCTGCAGAACTCGGATGTACACCGACTGACCATGCATGCAACCTCAGCATCATCCTTAACAGCCAATGGACCATGAAATGACAAGTCAATGCAGTTACCTCCTTCTGCTTCCATACAATTTGCATGCTCCACAGAATCTTCTGATGGATCCCAACCAACACCAGAAAGACCCTCACTCAGGCCGTCATCAACAGCTGCCTCAACTATGGCAACACCCTCTCCGCAACATCTGCACCCAACTACTCAGAAGACTCCAGGCCATGCAGAATGTGGAATCCTCCTGATGCAATTTAGTTCAGAGCCACACCAAGGCAGGGGACCACTGGTTCTGGTTTAGTATTTGAGTGGAGATTAATTACTTTATATGTGGAATTTCCCAGTGTGTCTTAGTCATGTGACAAGTTGATTGTAGACTTGATTTTCATTGGTCATATATATCCTGTAGCATGTACGCCTTCTCCTCTTCCAGAGTCTCCTCCATGCCATCCTCAGGCTTGAATGGGTGGATTTTGAGGGTAACCTAGAACACTCCTCTCTCCAATCCAATCTCACTCAACTACTCAACTTCTTCGGCTTTAATAAAATAGCTTACCCTGAAAGCTGACCTTCAATTTTTCTTGAAAAATTCTCACTTTGTCCAGCTGCAGCACTCTCTTCTTTGGCTGAGGGACCAATAAGAGTGTAGGCTGGGAACGTTATAATTGTGGGGGAATCAAGGTTCATCTCATTTGCCGCCCTATTAGCTGCCTTAAATATTGTGGTTCTCTCTATGTAGTTGAGCAGTCTTATGATGATTGGGCAGATTGGTTCCTCAAGATAGGGCCTGCGAATTAAAACTTAGTGGGCCCTTGCAATCATGAAACAGCTTGAATACATCTTAGAGTCTTAGAGGGTATTGAGGTTTTCAATCATAATGTGTTGAATTGCAGAGGGGTAGTGTTTTACATGTTCTCTGGTATTCTGCAAGCCGGCTGATAAAATCATTTAATAACCCATGAAAAAGTTTCATTATCCTTGCAATTGTTACCGACGCACCCTTGATGCTAGACTTTGCATTACAAGCACTTGTATCTGTAAAGCAGATGTGAGGACCGGTTGTATTCCCCTACCTGTCAATTTCTCATTAGTTTTGATTTAATAAATAGAACGTATGCTGATTCTTCACTTGGGTTGAGTGATCACTACCCATGTGGTCTGATTTAACATAACATACTAAATTTATTTTTACAATAACATTTTTAATTTTGTATATAGGACTCCATATGATTTTGCCTTTTATGTTACATATCTTGTTGCCTAAATCCTAAATATGGACTCTTGAGAATATGATAAATAAAGTATAGTAACTGTGTGATATTATGTACTGTTATGAATTGTTACTTCATTGATCATTTATCTGATTAGACTGTTATACGACAGAGCTATGCAGGGAAATCGGTTGCAAGCCTTAACCACGCATTATTTAACTTATGATCAGCATTGACAGAGAAGAGAAGCAAAACAAGAGAAAGGGGAAAGGTTAGGAAGAGGGATATTTCCACTTAGTAATTAACAGAGCATTGGGGCAGTGTCTGGTCCCCATTTCTAAAGTTGTGTTAACTTCTTCCATGGGATTGACATGACCAGGCGACCATCTCAGATGTACTATTCACCAAAGACCACTGAATCAAAATGTATTTCTCACTAAACCAACCCCTCCTTACATCACTAAAAATTGTAAACAATAAAAAATACATACGTTAGTAAGTGATGTCACCCCAAAGTATATGAAGGAATATAAAGCAGAGGGGGGACTTAAAGTGATAAACAAAAAGAAATGCAATTTAGATGAAAATAAAAAAATAGGGTTGAGAGAGCGCAAATCAAGAAAAAGTAGAAGTGCACCATATTTACAAGCACGTTGCATCAGCTTAGTAAAGATTATATAAGAGTGTCGAATTTATAGAGTGAAAATATATACGATTTTTTAATTAAAATAGAATGCATGTATCAGTGTGAAAAGCTAATGTAGAAGTGTGTAGAGATGTTAGAATGATGTTGAAATTTCATGTTATGTGGCTGTTGTGGAGGAGAATGTAAGGCTGCTAAACGTAGAAATGTGTAGGCCACATGGCAGTTCACAGAGAATGCAAGATGCTGTTACACTCTCACATGATATAGTTTTTTAATGTTGTTATAATCCAAAGTATTATTGATCATAAGACTGAAGTATATGTTTTATAGAAGTGTTTCATATAACCATTGTGTGTAATAAGTTAGAATACTGTTTAGACTAAGAAATTGAAGGTTTACAGAGTGCACAGGCCCGTTTCATGTAATTCTAATAGGCCTTAATAGATGAGGTCGTTTCTTTTGATCTGCATGTGTTAGTTAGAGGAAGGTCATGTTAAGCATAAATTGCAGAGACTGCTCGATGGTTTACGACTTAGAAGATACGGTGGAGGCCGGAATTTGGGGCCCACTGTACAAGTGTCTGTTTGCAGGTGCGAGGAGGTTCCAATCAAGAGAGTGATGAATAGGGTTTTGTTCAGGGAGCCAGGCACAGGCCTGGAGGAGGCTTCAGGAATGTCCTGGGGGGTACCGTCCTGCCGGAGAAGAGCCTGAGAAGCAAGGTCAACGCTAACGATGGGCCCAGAGGAGTATCAGCATGGAAAATGCCAGAACCAACACCACGTGAGGGGCGTCTCTAAAGGGCGTTTCTATTGTAAATGTGATTTTGTATTAGGGACAGCACCCCTGGGTGGAGTTAAGGCAGATGGTCTGAGGAACCTAAGAGAGCGGATGGGTAGGCAGATAGGTTAACTGCGAGAGACCGATTTACAATGAAGACTAAGGGAAGTGAGTGATCTTCTTTGGAAGTCACCACGGCTGACACCTTTTTAGGTTAAGATTTTACTAAGTAGGGATGTCACTTAGTCGAGTGTAGGGACAGTCTAATCTGGATTTTCTTCCTTTCTGTAAATGACTCACAAGCTACAGCTTGTGTCTATTCTTGCAACTCTGATGATTTTTGAATTGGTTTTGGTTACATTCTTCTGCCGACTAAGAGCATTTCGTAAATGTATGTTTGTATTGATACCAGTATATCTTTTGAACCTTATTTTGAGATGTTTGTATCTCCAGTTAACTTTGGCTTTGTAATAAACTTTTAAAACTTATTCATAGTAGGTGGTTCTTTGGAGTGGTGTAAGTCCTTATTGATTGACCTAGTAGTGGATTGCCTTTTACTCTATGACAGGTATCAACGGGTCAGTCGACCTGAGTTGGGATCTACATTTATAGCAATAGATCAGAAATCCCGCCGTATCAGTTGGTAGCAGATAAGGATGGTTACCTTCTAGAGGAAGGTGATCTAGACTAGGTTAAGATTACCCCAAGGTCCCTAGAGATCGAGAGATGAGCAGCGGAAGAATCGCCTGCCGAAGAAGGTGCTGACGGTGCGAGAGAAAAGCAGCAGGGCCGGACGAGAGTGAGTATAACAAGGGTCATGCGTTGACAAATTGCGGTGTCTTGTGTTGTATCTGTATTGTAATGTCATGCGGAGTTGAATGCCTGTAGTGTGATTGAGAGAGGGTTGTGAGCGCGCGCAACCTGGCAAACTGTGAAAATCTTAAGTTCGGGGAAGAGCTTAAGTGGTTTGGGTGTATCGAACATCCAGAGTAGTTTTCGACCAGTGTGGAAAAGTAAATTTTGCCATGTTCTGTGTCCCTACGTGTCCTCCATCTTATGTTATGTGTGCATGATTAATATGCATATGTATCCCCCATGTTCGATTAAAGACGCAATTATAGTTGTGTCCATCTCTAGTATGCCAGTTTCCAGTTCTCGTGAATACTACGAATATTAGGCCTATGTAAAGTTACGTTGCCACGTTTCTCAGTGTGCACGTTATTTCATTGTAAAGTCCCCGTTTTCTAGGCCTCAAATAGGCCCGGACACCAGATTCAGCTTCTGTCTCCTGAACCCTCGCTGAGGAGCGATACAGCCCCCACCTGTATTCCTGACCCTTCACTTACTTCCTGCCTCACAGTGCCCGGCTCAGCCTGGCTCTGCCTACGAGTCTGCCAAGAGTATGTTATGATTCTAGTTATCAGTCCAGCCCTCCTTCTCTGCATTCCTAAGCTACTGAATCGCATCAATAGTTTCCGTCATTGTCTAGCCTTTACGTCTCCATGTAAGAGAAATACTGCATTTAATGGTCATTTAATATTCTTCATCACGCACTACATGTAGAATAATGCATGCATCAGTCTTAGAGTCTGTTAGCCTTTACCCCGATAACTTTTGGATTCTATCAACATGTTCTCTAAACATCAGATACTAGATAGGGTTTAGGTACATGTCGCCCTGACTCTCCAGACTTCAGTCTCTGCTCCTAGCACAGAGTTCATAGCCCCCAGCTTCTCCTAGTAACACGTCATTGTCAGTTTGCGCGCACCATTAGGTTAGAGGTCCCGGCTCCTTAGGTAGCCCCCTCCATGTTTCCGCCCCATTTATGACATACTCTGTTACGTTTACATCACATGTCTATGTATACGCCTCCTGTTACACCTACTTTCACCCTTATCTTTCGCGACTGCTATTGACCACACCCACTGCTCCGCCTACTGTAATTCACTGTAATGTAACTGTTTTAGTATATATACTTGTGCACTGTTATTAAATGTTACGCCGATTCCTTTTGTGCTAGCGCGCTGATCCCAGATCCAGCCCCGGCAGCTGTCGGGCCCCCCTGCCGGGCCCTGTCATCCTATTCCTGTGCAGGTTGTCCTGTTCCTGTCCTTTATGCTGTATTAAACCTGCAAACTCCTACTACCTCGAATCTTGACTCTTATTTATTGAGCTATCTGTTATTCATTTATCCATTCAAAAATAGAGGTATTATTTATTTATTTACCACATAATGGCGCCCGAACAGGGACTTGCCCTTTCCCCACGCGCCGGTGAAGCCACGCCGGCCCCCTGACCCTCTGCAGCCGTGACAGAACCATACCGTGCACGTGCAGATATTTCTGCTTCAAGTATCCCTCAGGCCCACGGAGGAGACGGAGGTGGCGGTCCAGCATCCAGACGAGGCGGTGGAGGAACGCGGCGAGTCCCGACCAGAGCCCAAGCCGAGAGTCCAAGGTCCGAGGTATCCGGAGGCCCACCCGTAACAGAAGTCCGAAGTACGTCCGTCCGGCGTCGTTGCAGTCCAGTCCAGTCCGAGGCCTTCCGTTCTTGCTGCCCGGTGAGTACCATTGCTGGGGTAGTATCTAGACAGGGTCAATCTAATTGACTCTGGTCCGTGGGTTGGTGGTACACAGACCCACAACGAAGTGTCCACTTTGGTGGATGCGGGTCCTAACGTGTCTCTTTATGAGACCGGTGAGTTTCGTACTGTTTTAGCAGTGCATCTAGTTTCTGTTCTAGTCAGTTCTGTTTCTCGAGAAAATTCATGTATTCTGTTTTCAGTATTCCAGGTAGTATTCTGTTCGAACTGTTATTTTAAATGTTCTTCATGTATTTTTAATGTCGTGGTATGAATGTGGAGTAATTATCGTGTTCATTGTGTATTGTATTGTGTCTAGATTACAGTTCAGTTATGCCTTTATTCTCGAAACTACGTCAGTTAAAAACCAGAAAAGGTCTGCTAGAAGCAGCAGTTCCTGTCCCGCCTAGGGACAGTCCAGGTCATTTTATGTATCAAAAGCATGGCATAAGTGCCATATTATATCTAGATTTATGGGTGGAGTACACCAAGGAATTAGAAGAAAAGTATAGATGGCCCGTATCGGGTACATGGGATGCCGAGTGCATCATGCGAGTAGAAGAAACATTATGGAAAAAGAAAGCCAGACAGTCACAGAAAGATGCCATCGAGTTATGGCGTAAAGAATCTCATAGAAGAACCGAAAAAGAAATCAGAAAGTCAGAATTAAGTAGAGAATCCTTAGAACGAGCCCAAGAAAAGGAATTAATCGAGATAGGTGAACGAGTCAAAACCGAACAGTCAGACAGACAGAGGAATGCCCTTATTAAGGGTATGT
This sequence comes from Lissotriton helveticus, assembly GCF_964261635.1. NCBI lineage: Eukaryota > Metazoa > Chordata > Amphibia > Caudata > Salamandridae > Lissotriton > Lissotriton helveticus. The sequence goes on from NC_136068.1 coordinate 644,302,061, forward strand.
ATCCTCTTCTTGCCGAGGGCTTGCCAAAAGCGACCCCGGAGGCATCCAGTAATTTTTCGCCACCATTAGTTCCGACTAAGCTACGTCACAAACCGACCGCAGCTGATATTTTCATCTCGTCCTATTTGGACGACACAGTCCCGGAATATGCAAATCCTGTTCCGCCAGTCCCTGTAAATCAGGCAATTCCTGCTCCCCCAGACACCGGGGCACCCTTTGCAGTACCCGCTACGGTACCCCCGGTCCAGCCTACATTACAATTTCCCACCGCACCGGTACGACGAGTATCAGTCGATGATTCTAGTTTAGGGGCCGCAGGAGGAGGTCCTCCTGGTACCCCGCCACCACACCAACGTAGAACGTTGGCCGAGTTACATGAATGTGCGTTACAGCGTACGCCCAAATATAAGTCCGTTGCAGATATCCGACGAGCTCTCACTGAATGCCGCTATGATCCAGTTGCAGGTGATGATAGTACAGTAATATATTCCATCCGTGTAAGACGGGTGACCGGGTATTTGGACACCCTACTGGATATGAAAGGAGATCTAGACAGAATATATCGTTTCATCCGTACAGGGGATGATCCAGAAAGTATTGGCGAAGCCATGTCTCAAAGGAAAGCTGAGATCCAGCTCATGATATTAAAGTTTCTGATTAATTGTCTAATAAGAGAACAAGATTCCCCGACTAAAGATCCGGCCGAAATGAGAATCCTGACAAGGTGGAGTGATAATATAGCCGAGGGTAAGCACAAGACTATCAGCAGTATAGAGAGTATGTACAAGAAAATTCGTAAGGAAATACTAAAGTTACACGAACAACGTAAAGCAGCACAAGTAAACGAGAAAGAAAATGACTCTTCTACTGAAGAGGTAGACGACGAGAATCCCGCTAGAATAGCGTATGTAGGAAAATCTAGATTTCCAGATCGCCATTTGCGCCTAGAACACAAGTCAGTTTTACATCATCCAGCACCAGAACAAGGTTCTCTAGAACAAGTATTTCAAGCTACCGATCACATTCTGAAATCACGAATCGGTTACAGTGAATTAAGTACCATGCATGAACAAGAACTAGCCCGATCAGCAGTCCGATGGATTACTGATTCTACCACTTTTCCAGACGAAATAGTGGCACAAATGTTTCTGAAACTGCCCCCAGCCGAGCAACGACTGGTGGGTATGTATATGATCCAGCACCTCATTACTCTGTATGAGGGTCAGCATTCTGATCCTGGTCCATTACATGATGTCCTGAACGAGTTACTCCAGTATAGGTGGAAAGGTCTAGGTACCGATTTAATTAGTGTTATTCTAGAACAGCGCCACAAATATAGAACGTTTTTGAACCCGCATTTTGTTCATGTCTCACCCCCAGAAAGTAAACCGTTTTACATAGACAGACAGAATCCGTTACGAGAAGTACACCCAGTCAGGACAGCAGATGGTGAAATGCAACGAGTGTTTGTTTACACTCCGATTACAAAGATGGAACTCTTAGAGATGAAGAAATTAATTCCCTGTCATGACAAAGATCCAGCAGGGTTCCACCGAGAATTAAAAGACATGCTCCGTATGGGAGAATACACGTATCCAGATATTATTAAAATGTTAAAAGTCCTGTTGCCCGCAGGGGTATATGAAAAACTCAAGGAAAAAGAATGGGAGATGGGAGAGAAAAAGATCGATTGGGCAGTTCTCGAAGCTGAAGATAAGATACGAGTACCAGGTACCGGTCTAGGAGAGAAATGTAAAGAATTACCAGAACTATTAATACAAGTTTTGCCAAGATTATTAGCCACTAAAAAGGAAGACTGGGATGCAATCTCAGCCTGTAAACAGAAACAAGATGAAGACACTAGTGATTTTTATTCTAGATTTGAGAAATGCTTTAGCATTAACAGTGGCCTCAAGACAAGTAGCGAGTCATACCCTCATCTTTTTGTTACTAAATTAGTCGAGAATTCAAGTCCACAAGTTAAGAACCGAGTTTTGAAAGTCGAAAGTACCTGGCAAGCTAATACCCCGTCCCAAATGTTGCAGATGCTTCAATATCACCAGAATAGAATCAGAGAAGAGCAAGATCATGAAAGAAAACGTATGAAAGATACGAAAATGAAAGTACTAGTTGCACAATCTGTTCCTCAAGACAGTCAGAAGAGGGGTACGAATCAAGCCAGTCATCCTGCAGTTCCCGTTAAAGGGACCTGCAATTATTGTAAACAGCCAGGTCATTATATAAACGAGTGTGCAGTTCTGAAACATAATATAGCTACTGGTAAGACTAAAGAAAGACCACGTCCGCCTAGACAAGAACAAGTTTCACAGACTTCTCAGCCACAGAATGTACAACAGACAGATCCAGCACCGCAGCCTATTGCTGCAACACAGCATGTTACACAGCAGATGTACCAGTATGCACAGTCCGAGTATCCAGAGTATCAGCCATATTCATGAAACAGCCTAGAGAGGGAGGTAGGCTTGCCTCTCATCGAGATACCTGTAGATCAAGAAGGTCCCTATGTTCATAGTCAAGTACTAGGGAAAGACAGAAAGTTTTTGATTGATACAGGGGCAAGTAGGACGACCATCAGTCACGCCGAAGTTCCAGGGGCTCCGCTCTCAGGCTCTAGAAATGTTTCCCTTGGTTTTTCAGGAAAGCCTATTGTAAACGAGATATCTAAGCCAGTTACTCTAGAAGTAGGTCCATTGTCCCGCACTACTGATCTGTTACTTACGAAGTCATGCCCAGAAAATTTGTTAGGTATTAAAACACTGAAAGAATTAGGTGCAGTTATTTGCTGCTCCCCAGAGGGAATACGATTGTTCTTACGTGACTTCAAGGGTCACTATGTATTACGAGATTTTGATCCGAGATTGTCTAATGTTCCGCAGCATCTATGGGCACAAGGTCCAACTGATGTTGGCTTCATGCAAATCACACCCCATCGTGTGACTCTCAAACCAGGTGTAGTGTTACCACGAATCAGACAGTACAGATTGCCACCTGAGGCTGTAGCAGCCTTATCCAAAATTATTGACGAGCTCATCGCTCAAGGAGTAGTTGTAGAAACTGACTCCAATGTATGTAATTCTCCGATCATTCCAGTCATGAAACGTACTGATCCAAATGCACCCCCAGTATATCGATTAGTGATTGACCTTCGGGAACTCAACAAATGTATTATTCCCCAGTACCCAGTTGTCCCAGATATCTCTTCCCTATTGACAGCCATTGATTCTGAAGCCACATTTTTTTCAGTCATAGACCTCAAGAACGCATTTTTCAGTGTCCCCATTCATCCAGACAGCCAGTTTATTTTCGGATTTTGTTTAAATGGAAGGAGCTATATGTTCACACGAGCTCCTCAAGGTTTCACAGAAAGTCCTAGTATTTACAGTCAAGCACTTAAGAGACAACTAGATAATATTCACATGCCAACTGACACTGCCCTGCTCCAGTATGTCGATGATCTACTGATCACAGCCCGTTCTGAACGTGCTTGCGAGCGAGCATCCCTTACAGTCTTGTATTTCCTTGCCGAGATGGGGCACAAGGTGTCCCCTTCGAAGCTTCAATTCTGTGTCCAGCAAGTGATCTATTTAGGCCACTTACTGTCCAAGAGGGGTAGGCAGTTGACACCTGACCGTATCCAGTTAATAGCGAGTCTTCCTCAGCCCAAGACCCAGAAGGAGGTACATGCTTTTATTGGCCTCACTTCTTACTGCAGACAATGGATTCCTCAGTATGCATTTCTAGCCAAGCCACTGATACAGTTAACGACACAGGAGGCAGCCGTATCGACTGTCCTCCCTTGGACATCTGAACATACACTTAGTTTCAATGAATTAAAGAAAGCTCTATGCCAAGCTCCAGTTCTAGCTACACCGAACTACAGTAAGCCTTTTACACTTTTCGTCACTGAACGTGAAGGTACAGCATTATCTGTTCTCACACAAGATCAAGCAGGACAATACAAGCCCTGTGCTTATTTTTCGAGCACATTAGATCCTGTAGCCCAGGCTCTGCCTGCGTGCCTCAAGTCAGTTGCAGCCACAGCACTAGCTATCAGACAAAGTGATTCCATAGTATTAGGACATTCCTTGACAGTACAAGTTCCACACTCCGTGGAAGTTCTTTTAAACCGAACACAGACTCAGCACTTGACAATTGCACGTTTAACAGGTTATGAATTGACACTGTTCCAGCCACACATAGAAATCAGACGCTGCAATGTTTTAAATCCTGCCACACTGTTACCGTCAGTTACTTCAAATCCTGCCACACATGACTGTGTGGAAGTAGTTAACACTATGACTAAGCCAAGACAAGATCTGACAGATATTCCATTACCAGATCCCGACCTGACACTTTATGTGGATGGTTCATGTATGAGAACAAGTACAGGAGAACTAGTAGCCGCGTATGCAGTGACTACTGACACTGAAGTTATTGAAACACACCGTATTGACACCCTGTCTGCTCAAGCAGCAGAGCTAGTTGCTCTGATACAAGCCTGTATACACGCTAAGAACCTGAAAGTTAACATTTACACAGATTCACGTTACGCATTTGGAGTTGTACACGACTTCGGAGTGCTCTGGCAGGAGAGAGGTTTCATGACTTCTCATGAAACCAAGATTCAGCATGGTCTCCTTATTCAAGCTCTGTTAGATGCCATACACTTAACGACATCTATTGCTATTATGAAATGCAAAGCACATACGAAAGTTACTGACATTATTTCCCAAGGTAATGATCTAGCAGATCGCACAGCCAAGCTTACAGCTCAGACACCAGACATTCCAGTTAATAAGACACCGACACACACTCCAGATCCAACTACCTGTATGACAGTTAAGGACCCTACTCAAGATGTCATAGATATCCAGTTACATGCTACTCCCGATGAAATCAAGAAATGGTCCGAACAAGGAGGGGTCCAGACAGATCAGGGATGGGTAACGAAGGGTAAAGCCACATGGTTTCTCCCCGACTCTATGGTTCAAGTCATTATCAATACCGCACATAGTCCAGCACATTTAGGAGAAAAAGCTATGTTAGATAGTATCCAGAACATTTGGTCCAACAAGCATTTACGAGCTGCAGCCAAGCAGAAGGTCCGTACCTGTATGATATGTTGCCAGTTTAATCCAGGTAAAAGTGTCCCGGTGGAACAAGGGGGATTCCAGCCTCCTGACCACCCTTTTGAAGTCCTCCAGATGGATTATATTCAGATGGAGCGATGTCGAGGTTTCAAGTATGTCCTTGTAGTTGTATGTGCTTTGTCCAGGTGGACAGAAGCATATCCAGTCCCAGATTACACAGCCGCGACCACTGCCAAGCAGTTGGTTCGTGAATTCTTCCCCCGCTACGGACTCCCTAGAGTCGTATATTCTGACAACGGCCAGCCATTCTCATCTGAGCTCATGAAACACATTTCCCTTTTGTTAGGGTACCAGTGGAAGTTTCATTGTGTACGCCATCCAGAAGCAGCCGGTCTCGTAGAGAGACATAATCAGACCCTGAAAATCCGAATTGCAAAAGTATGTAAAGAGAAAGGTGTGGACTGGCTAATAGCTCTGCCAGTTGCTCTGTTTTATATGCGCATGGTCGCACATTCCAGATCAGGTCTGTCCCCGTACGAGGTCGTATTCGGCCGCCCCCCTAACATGTGGGGTACACCTAGACCCCGAAGTATTACCGATGTTTCAAGTAATATGCTGACAGATTACCTAGCTTCCTTGATGTCTGCCCTCAACTCTTGTCGTTCACAGGTTGCTGCCGCATTTCCAGACAATACCGAGGTGGCACCGCATGAAATCGTTCCCGGATGCATGGTTCTTGTGAGGAACTTTGATCGTTCAAGTCCGCTGGAGCCTCGCTGGAAAGAACCCAAACAGGTCCTCCTGGCCACCCGTACTGCCGTCAAGCTGGAAGGCAGGAAGGGCTGGGTCCATTTGTCACATGTGAAAAGATTTTTGGGATTGAAGTCTGTTACCAAGAACATTTCCGAGGATTTGAAAGACTGCCAAAGTACTATTCTTAAGGACTGTCCCGCAAAAGACATTGCTACGAACCCTTCCCTGTTAGAGAAAACTCCGCAACAGGAGTATAAGCTTAAACTAAGGTCTAGTAAAATAAGTCAGCCAGTTTGATTGTCTAAGTCCTCCCCTAGGTGAAACGGTTAGACCGGTTTCTGACATGTATATAATAGACCCCCACAGAGAGAGAGTTAGTGAGAACTCTAAAAGTTGCACTATTATTTTATGTTTTCTGCTATATTTTAGCATTATGATTTCCTGCACAGGTTATGCATTTTATTTGTATTTTCCAGCTCCTCATGTAAATACGTCTTCTATTACTACAGTAGAGCACACGTTTAGTGATCTACCTCCTCATGAACTTTCATATCGTCTTGCTATGCGTAATAATTCTTTTATCCGCATGTTACATTATTCACACCAGACCAGCAATGCCATTAATTGTTGGGTGTGTGGTCGACTCCCCCCTTTCCAGACACCGAAGGGAGTTCTGCCACTCTTTCCTTATCCATTTTCACATAATGGTTCGTGTGGAGCATGGTCCACGTTAACGTCATCCTCAAATGATATGTCCCTACTTAACCGTACATGTTTCCCAGACAAGCAAGGTCTTCCCCACAGAACAGGGTTAGATCTAGAAAATGAAGTTTATAATTTGGGTAATTATTCTTCGAATTTTATGGTCCTGAATGTTCAGTCCGATTCTACTCCAGACTTACCTGCTATGTCAGTATTACCAGTCAAAGGTGAATTATGTGTCCGAAATAATGGTTCCGTACATGTAGGACATAGTGATTGTACTACTATTGTCAAGTATAGTGACAGTGGGAAATCTATTTTCAAAGCTTCACGTCATTCTTATTTTGTTTGTGGTCAGACCGCATATGTTCGTCTGCCCCTTGATTGGGATGGTACATGTTACATTGCCTTCCTACTGCCACCAGTTTTCCTAGCCCCACCTGACTATCATAGGAATTCCCACCTAGTACATACTAGACACAAGAGAGATCTCCCGATTGTCGATTATACTGAAACTGCTCTAGAACAATACATAGATATCAATAAAGGTGTCTTCCCCTACTTAGGTACTGTCGTGAATAGTAAACTGATACGTAGATTAACCAGAACCCTTGAAGCAGTAGTGATTGAGACTACTTCTGCTCTAGGTAACTTAACCGAAGAACAATCCTTTATGAGAATTGTCGTGCTCCAGAATCGTCTCGTCCTTGACGTCATACTGGCCGATAGGGGCGGGGCCTGTAGAGTCATCGGATCTAGTTGCTGCATTTTCATTCCTAAAAACGCGCCGTCTGTTTATTCAGCTATAACCAGACTCCATAATATTGCCCATATGTTACACCAAAATCCAGGCACCTGGACATGGTCCGGTTGGTTCTGGAATATAATTTCCGCCTGGGGATGGAAAGTATTGTCTTTTCTAGGTATTGCAGTAGCGATCATATTCAGTTGCTGCCTCTGTTTACAATGTGGCCCTGCGATTTGCGGCATTTGTGCTACCTCTTGTATTCCTAGTCCCAAGTCCTGTTCTAAATCCCGTTCCAAGAAAATTCGAGACGAGCAAATGATACTGTATAAAATGATAGATGGTATCATGAATATTGATGTACCTGATGGAAACGTAGTGACAAGGAGGGAATGTGGAAAAGTAAATTTTGCCATGTTCTGTGTCCCTACGTGTCCTCCATCTTATGTTATGTGTGCATGATTAATATGCATATGTATCCCCCATGTTCGATTAAAGACGCAATTATAGTTGTGTCCATCTCTAGTATGCCAGTTTCCAGTTCTCGTGAATACTACGAATATTAGGCCTATGTAAAGTTACGTTGCCACGTTTCTCAGTGTGCACGTTATTTCATTGTAAAGTCCCCGTTTTCTAGGCCTCAAATGGGCCCGGACACCAGATTCAGCTTCTGTCTCCTGAACCCTCACTGAGGAGCGATACAGCCCCCACCTGTATTCCTGACCCTTCACTTACTTCCTGCCTCACAGTGCCCGGCTCAGCCTGGCTCTGCCTACGAGTCTGCCAAGAGTATGTTATGATTCTAGTTATCAGTCCAGCCCTCCTTCTCTGCATTCCTAAGCTACTGAATCGCATCAATAGTTTCCGTCATTGTCTAGCCTTTACGTCTCCATGTAAGAGAAATACTGCATTTAATGGTCATTTAATATTCTTCATCACGCACTACATGTAGAATAATGCATGCATCAGTCTTAGAGTCTGTTAGCCTTTACCCCGATAACTTTTGGATTCTATCAACATGTTCTCTAAACATCAGATACTAGATAGGGTTTAGGTACATGTCGCCCTGACTCTCCAGACTTCAGTCTCTGCTCCTAGCACAGAGTTCATAGCCCCCAGCTTCTCCTAGTAACACGTCATTGTCAGTTTGCGCGCACCATTAGGTTAGAGGTCCCGGCTCCTTAGGTAGCCCCCTCCATGTTTCCGCCCCATTTATGACATACTCTGTTACGTTTACATCACATGTCTATGTATACGCCTCCTGTTACACCTACTTTCACCCTTATCTTTCGCGACTGCTATTGACCACACCCACTGCTCCGCCTACTGTAATTCACTGTAATGTAACTGTTTTAGTATATATACTTGTGCACTGTTATTAAATGTTACGCCGATTCCTTTTGTGCTAGCGCGCTGATCCCAGATCCAGCCCCGGCAGCTGTCGGGCCCCCCTGCCGGGCCCTGTCATCCTATTCCTGTGCAGGTTGTCCTGTTCCTGTCCTTTATGCTGTATTAAACCTGCAAACTCCTACTACCTCGAATCTTGACTCTTATTTATTGAGCTATCTGTTATTCATTTATCCATTCAAAAATAGAGGTATTATTTATTTATTTACCACACCAGAGTAAAGGGGGTCATGAGGTACCATTGATCGCCCGCAGGACCGAGATAGGGGGAACACAAGAGTGAGTGTGTGGGTAACGGACGCAGGTCGAAAGTTACCGTGTGTAAGTAACCTATCAGTTAAGGCGATTGTCTGGACGTACACGGAAAGACATTTCGTCAGTTAAGGTGACAATTACAGTTAGACTGTGGGCGTACAGTCAAGGAAAGTGATCGCTTGGTCGGAAGTAATCATTTTTCAGAGTATGAATGGGACGCATGCATGACCGGGAGACGAGCTGAGAAAGGAGGGGAACTGCTGCGAAGGGGACGTGTGACGTCAGCGAGAGCTGCGCTGTGATAGGCCGGTTGGTGTGAAGCCGCGCTGTGATAGGCCGGTTGGTGTGACGTCAGCGAGAGCCGCGCTGTGAAAGGCCGGTTGGTGTGAAGCCGCGCTGTGATAGGCCAGTTAGCAAGAACCGCGCTGAGATTGGTGGATTGTCATCAGGAAGTAAACGAACGCGGAGAAAATAGAAATTTTGTAGATTTTGAACATGAAGTGTTTTAAATGTTTGAGAGCGATCTTTAAGAGGAAAAGAAGAGAATCTTATTACGGGGAAGAGGCACCGCCAGAGGGTACACCAGCTCACTATATGGCAACGAATGTTGGGTTGCATACTAAACTGTGGCTTGATACTTGGAGTAAGATTACAGAAGGGAATGAGGAACTGACTTTTCCGAAATACGGAACGTTTAGACTAGAAGTGTTGCATCAGCTGAAAGCAGTTATGTCCTCATTGAGACCTTTGCCTAGACCAACACAGTTTGAGGCCCTTAATGCGTGGATTAGGGCGGCGCACGACAGGAATCAGAACAGACACCAGGAAAGGGTAAGGCGATCAGCAAGGGCAGTGCAAGATGCCTAATGGGATGCGGAAGCCAAGAAATGGAGGGTACAGACGATTGAAGTGGATAAGTTGTACCCAATGAGAGAGGTTACATGAGAAAAGAGACCCTTAGAAGAGGATGACGAGAGCGAGTCGGAGGATGGCCTAATAAATAGGTTGTTGATAGATAGACCGCCTCCGGACAATAGGGAGATAGAAAGTACGGAGCTCCCAAGGGAAGATAGGGTTGACATAGAAGGGAATAGGTCACTTCCTATAACGAATTGGGTACCTACCAAAGGTGAGGGGACACCTCAACATAGTCCAGTACAGAGTGTAGTCGGAAGGGTTGTGGTGCAGAAGATGCCAGCAACAGAGAGGGTTGAGCCTTATGGATTGCCAGATGCTCTTCAAGTACCCGTTACCATAGGTCCTATAGTGTCGGTTTATCACCCAGAGAAAGGGAGGGAGGAAGAACAGGTACGGCTGGACAGAGAAAGAGTTGAGATGGAGAGAAGGAATAACACGACAAATGCCTGGAGGCAATTGCCAGGAACGATAACGTGGAGCACCCCATTGGATTCAGCAGTGGATCCCGTAACAGAACAGGGGGGTCAGAGAGGACCGATGGACCTGAGGGGACCACGGCCGAAATCCTATAAAGAGTTGAGGGCTGACTTGAAGGAATGGGATAGGTCCACAGAAGCACCAAGCAACAGGTCAAGAGCAGAAGCTGAATGGGGAGGTCGAGGCAACGGGACATTATCTCACTGCGGGGCTAGCGAAAGCAGTCAGGAGTGGGACGGTAAAAGCCAGGAGAGTAGAGGAGTTACACGTCGTATTGACGGTAGAAATGGGCAGGAGCGAAAAGGTAGAAGTACGGAGTGTGGAGAGACGTCTCGTCTCATTCAAAGTGAGGGAGACCAAAGGACACAAGAGTACAGGGATAGGTTTAAGTGCACTCTCCACGCACCTGATGATAATGTACAGCACTGGAATCGTGGGAACATGGGGAACCGCGAAGGATCTTGCCATGCGTCGAGTGATCAGAGGTCACAGGCGAATTGCGAAGGCATGGGGAATAATGGAATGTCTTACCATGCACCTAGAGAAACCAGGCAGAATGGGAAATGTGGGACTATGGGAAATAGAGAAGTGTTTCACTATACACCCAGAGAGGATGGAACTGGATGGGACCTGGAGAGATGGGAGCATGGGAGGACTCCCCATAACATGCCTGAGCCCAGACGTAGGACTCAGAGCTGTGATGGGAGAGATGTAAATGGACTCTCTAGAGATAGCATACTGAAAGCTGTGATAAAAGCCAAAAGACTCGATGTGACCAGCTTAAAATCTGACCTGGACGATATAATAGAGGGTGTGTTGCCTTTAGAAAGGATTGACATGTACGAACAAGATGAGCTGCTGTTTATAGCAAAGGATATTACTTGGAAGGCAAGAGCAACTCATGAGAAACTGTCTGAACTGGCAGAAAAGTATATGGTAGATTTGTCCAGAACAAAGGCATTGCAGGGTAACCATAGGTTGCATTATTCGGATCAGGACCTAGATGAGAGGAGGACAACTGGATTAAAAACACACATAAGGGAACTGAATACAGGAATAAGAGCATGGAGAGATCTGGACAAATGGGAAGAGAGGTGGTCCAAAAAGGGAACTGTTAGGCGGAGCGCGAATGTGATGTCTCCGGAGGGAAGGCTACTGCAGATGGAGGCATTCCCTTTGCGAGAAATAGCGAATGGGAGTTATGTACACGTACCCTGGAGTAGGGGAGATTTGGCTGCATTTACCAACTCATTTCCGAAGTTAAGGGAAAATCCCGTAGAGTGGTACAAGCAGGTAGAGAGGTTTGTCAAGATTTCAAAAGTATTGTGGATTGATTTGAATACCTTATTCGACATTGTGGTCCCAGGAGACTTGTGGATAGCATGCAAGGTTAGTGTTGAATGGCCAACTGCAGAACCAGAAAGGGATGCTTGTACTAATGGACCGTCAGAAAGCGTAATGTTAAAATATGAAAGGGTAATGACATGGCTGAAGGAGAAGGTGCCACCACAAGATATAGATTGGGTAAAAATAGACCGAACAAGACAGGAACCCAAGGAGACAGTTCATGAGTTTTATGAGCGATTGCTGAATGCATTCAAACAATACAGTGGATTCGATGTAATGGATCCCAAGGAGATAGGACAGTTTGTATCGAAGTTCGTTTTGGGTTTGAGACCTGATATTTGTTTGATGATTCAGCAACATTTAATTTGTTGGCAAAACAAACCATTGGATGAAATTTTGAGATATGCAAGGTATTGCAGTGATGAAATAGATTCCAAAGCAAAGAAACTAAAGGAGAAACTGATGATGGTGCAGATGCAGTCAGCTGGAAGGGGTGGACTGCAGCAACAGGGAACAGGGACAATGGGACGGAAATCAAATAGTCAGAATAAGGACAGCGAGGAAAACTCGAGACCTAGAATAGACATTGCTACATTGAAAAAAACGACAAAGTGTCACCAGTGTCACCGGGTGGGACATTGGAAACGCGAGTGTCCCTATAACCCTGAAAACGGAGAACTAGAAGTAGAGGAGGAGGAAGTTCAAGAAGTTCCAGTTCAAGGGGTGACAGTGTCAAAGAATAAGGTGGCCAAAGGGGGGACTTCGGCTCCACGAGCTCAGTTCCCGCAGCCACCAAGGATTACGACAGGGGGAAAGATCTATAGACAAATGCCTCTTTTTATAGACGAAGAAGAGTGTTACTACGTTGATCCATTGACGGGACGACGTGTAAGCAGAGAGGAGGACTGTACCCGCGGGGCAGTTCTAGAGGTGGATCAAAGAGGACCGTTTGTCGAGGCTGAAGTGGCAGGGTGTCCTACAACATTCTTAGTAGATACCGGAGCTACTCGATCAACTTTGAGATCGGCAGTGGTTCCAGATCTACCAATGTCGGGGGAAACAATTCAAGTGGTAGGAGTCGCAAATAGGAGAATGACTAACCCTTTGACGGAACCAGTGCCAGTGAAAATAGGAAACTACACCGACGAACATCAATTTGTAGTATGTGATTCTAGTCCTGTGTGTCTGTTAGGAAGAGACTTATTGTGCAAACTGAACTGCACAATATACTGCACACCTCAGGGAGTGGAGGTACAGACTACAGACGATGATGCTACCTTTAAAGTTGCAAACTCGAGAGTATGCGTAGAACTGTACCCTACCCTGACTGTGGAGGAGCTTCCTTGGGATTTACGAGATACAGTGTCACGAGAGGTATGGGATTTTACTGGAGAAGAGATAGGATTGATCAAAGGAGTAGAACCAGTGAAGATCATGGTAAAACCAAATGTTGAATATCCAAGAACGCCTCAATACAAATTGACCCCGGAGACGATTGCAGGAATAAAACCCGTAATCGACTCCATGATTCAACAGGGAATACTGAAGGAAATCGTGGGTAGTCCATGCAACTCCCCGATTATGGGTTTGCAGAAACCTAGTGGGAAGTTTAGAATAGTACAAGATCTTCGAAAGATTAATAACATAGTTGTTTCATGTTGTCCAGTGGTACCGAATCCATCAGTGATATTGTTTCAAATACCATTCCAAGCTGAGTGGTTCGCAGTGATAGATCTCTGTCAGGCTTTCTTTTCAATTCCATTAGATGAGGAGAGCCAGTATCTTTTCGCTTTTAAGCTGGAAAATCGTGTCTTAACATGGTGTCGTATCCCACAGGGGTATACAGAAAGCCCGTCAATTTTCAACCAGCTATTGAAGAAAAATCTTGGAAGTCTAGTACTGCCACAGAACTCGGTTCTGGTCCAGTACATAGACGACCTACTTGTTGCGTCAGGAACGGAAGAAGCTTGTAAGATAGATACCATCGCCTTGCTGAACCATTTAGCTGAAAATGGGCATAAGGTATCTCCGAGCAAATTGCAGTACTGTTTGACAGAAGTACAGTACTTGGGTCACTGGATAGAAAAAGGAAAGCGCAAGGTGTCACCAGATAGGATAGAGGCGATAATGAAGATGAACGCGCCTACGACACAGAGAGAAGTCAGGATGTTCCTAGGAATGGTTGGTTATTGCCGACAGTGGATAGCTAACTATTCACTGAAAGCAAAACCCTTACAAAAACTGACGCACAAGGAGGTGAGTGATCCGGTACCATGGGACAAGGATTGTTTGATGTCGTTCCTACAGCTGGGAGAGGACTTGTGCCGTGCTCCAGCTTTGGGGATGCCTGATTACGAAAAACCATTTTCACTTTACTGCTGCGAAAGAGAGGGTTGTGCTTTGTCAGTCTTAGTACAAACTCATGGAAATGTCCGTAGACCAGTTGCATACTTTTCGGCTACTTTAGATCCGGTAGCCGCAGCGTTGCCCGGATGTCTCAAATCCATCGCGGCAACAGGTGTCAGCATTGAAAGGTGTGAAAATATCGTCATGGGACACCAATTAGTGGTGTATGTACCTCATTCTGTAGCACTGTTAATGACCAGGACCAAGACACAGCACTTAACCAATAATAGGCACACGCGCTACGAGCAAGTTATTCTTGCTGCGGAGAACGTGACCCTCAAGAGGTGCTCTGTTTTGAATCCTGCTACATTGATGCCACTTCTTAATGATATAGAAGGCAAAGAATGTGAAGATCACGATTGCCTTGATGTGACTGAACTATGCACCAAGCCAAGACCAGATATTGTGGATGAGCCGTTGACTGACCCTGATGAAATTTTCTTTGTTGATGGCTCACGTTTAAGAGACGATACTGGTCGGTTGAGAGCAGGTTATGCTGTTTGCACCATTACTGGAGTTGTGGAAGCCGCTTGCCTGGAAGGAGTACACTCCGCTCAGGTAGCTGAAATCATTGCATTGACACGTGCCTGTTTAGCAGGTAGCAAAATTAGAGTCACCATTTACACCTATAGCCAATATGGTTTCGGTGTAGTTCATGATTATGGGCAATTGTGGTCTCAGAGAGGTTACATGACCTCCTCTGGTTCGCCTATTCGAAATGGGGAATTTGTGCGACTGTTGTTAGAAGCATTACAAGGTCCAGCAGCAATTGCGATTGTTAAATGTGTAGCCCACACCAAAAATACAGATTTTGTGTCCCAAGGTAATCGATATGCAGACGAAGTTGCCCGCTATTGTGCGGAGCAAGGATATTCTTTCACGGAAGTGGAAGTAGGTGGGGCTCAGGAAAAGACAGAGTTAAACATGATGCTAGAAACAGTTGATACTTGGGAGGATTTAAAAGACATGCAAGAGAACGCACCTGATTCTGAGAAAAAGGCATGGGAAACAGCAGGTTGTCTGAAAAGTGAAATGGATTTGTGGGTTTCAGCAGATGGAAGGGCAGTACTACCTGATGAATTAGTGAGTCCAATGGCACGACAGATACATGGTCCAGTACACTTAGGAAGAGATGCCATGCTGAGGTTATTTAGGCATGCTTGGTACAATCCTAAATTCAGGATTGCACCAGAAGCAGTGTGTCGAAGATGTGTCACATGTCAACAATTGAACGTAGGGAAAAGAACACCAGTTACAATGAGTCACATTGGGAGGTCTGGGGGGCCTTTCAACCGAATGCAATTAGATTTTATTGAGATGCCAAAAATCAACCGCCTCAGGTATGTTCTGGTGGTTGTATGCATATTTTCCAGATGGGTCGAAGCATACCCTACACGCAGGTGCGACACACTCACAGTAGCAAAGTTGTTGCTTAGAGAGTTGATTCCGCGCTTTGGGGTGCCGACCTTCTTGGACTCAGATAAGGGAACTCATTTCAACAGTGAAGTTGTGAAGATGCTTTGCTCTGCATTAAACATTGATCAGAAGTTGCACTGTAGTTATCGACCAGAGGCTTCAGGTATCGTGGAGCAGATAAATGGAACTCTAAAGTCCCGAATAGCCAAAGTATGTTCATCGACGTCCTTAAGCTGGCCTGATGCTCTGCCCTTGGTACTCATGAGTATGCGTAGCACACCAGACAGGAGGACAGGTCTCTCTCCACATGAGGTCCTAATGGGGAGGGCAATGAGACTTCCGTCTGTTCCAACTACAGCTTTGTTGAATATTACAGATGACCTGATCCTGGATTACTGCAAGGGTCTTTCTGACGTCATTCATTCTGTGTCTCTTCAGGTGCAGGCTGCTGAAGTTCCATCTTCAAGAGACCTATGTCACGACTTGTGCCCTGCTAACTGGGTACTTGTGAAGAAACACGTCCGGAAGAACTGCCTAGACGTGCATTGGAAGGGGCCCTACCAAATAATCCTGACAACGAATACTGCTGTAAAGTGTGGAGGGCTACCAAACTGGATCCACGCTTCCCATACTCGAAGAGTTCCAGCACCCTTAGAAGAAACAGCTCCTCTCACAGATGAAAATCCAGCTGTGGACGGTGAACCACTAGAGGGGATCAGTCAAGCTGTGGGGGTGTCAGAAGAAGTTGGGAGCGTTACAGATCCAGAAGAAGAAAGACAGGACGACAGTGAAACTGAAGTTGCCACGGAAGGAGAAAGTTGCTGTGAATACGGCTAAGACACAGATCAAGACAAGAGTGATCAAGAACCGAGTGTGAGGACAAGAAATAGGAGAACAAGGCGTGGAGAAGCTAGTTGGCCTGAAAGAAGGAAGAGGCCGAGCTTGAAGCCAACTCCAGAGAGAACTCTTGCTCACATATCTGAAGACTCGGATCTGGACGAAGGTGCACAAAGACAGGAACAGGAAGGTCCGAGAAGAACGAGGAGGGTGTGAGTGCCCTGCAGAAGATACGCTACTCCTGAGTGGACCTACCTAGCGGCAGATGTCCAGTGCACGGAGATCCGGGAGGGTGAGGGAAGTGACATTGACCAGTACTGACCCAATCATAACAGTGGAAATAGTGTTGGTGATACCCGGAGTGGAGGTCGAAGGGTTGCTGACACTCACTATCCCCAATCCTCCTTATCTGAGCGGGATAAGAGACATGGTTTTAAACAGAATAGAATTTCCGACTTTTTGTTCGACGAGGCCAACACATGAGGAGATCATTCTTCGTTTGGAAATATTAGAATACGTGATTAGGGCCGCTGGAACACGTCTGATTCCAGATTGCTAAAGACTTTGTAAATAAACAGATTGAAAGATAACCTAGCGCCAAGTGGAAGAAGAAAAAATCTAGGGATTTCCCATTTAGTGGACGGAGAAGGGCTAGGGTTGTCTGGTGCTATAGAACTCAAAGACTGCTCTTGCAGAAGGGATTATCAGCTTCCAGGTGTGGTTCGGGAAGACTGAATAAGCAAAGAAAAGAGACTTTGTGTTGTGAAAGAAAACCAGAACTACACTGTCTTGAGATCATGGAGGCTGGCAACCCAAACCGCAAGACAAAATGTATAGTAGGCACACTTTTAGTGGGAGTAATTTCTCTTATAGTTTTAGTAGTTACTATATCATATGTAGTGGGACATGAAAATGAAGAGAAGGCAACAAAGGAAGCAAAAATTGTATCGATACAGAAACCTACTACTGCTGGTGAAAGGGGGGACAATACACAGAAAGATAAAGCTTTACTAGCAGCAGAGACTCGTAGGTTGCATGTGGATGAATCACAGGAAAATTTCAAATCAAATGCATATGCTAAATTGCTTTATGAATATATTGATGCTATGGAGGTAAAGAATTGCTACGTTTGCATGCAAATGCCAGCCTCTGTAGACGAAGGTATTAGATATCATCATCTTCCATTGACTTATGGAATCACATGTAGTTTGTTGCTTAGTATATTTTATGAACGTGATGGTTTTGAGTATTATTTTTCAAATTTTGATGCTGTTTTACCAGAAGTTCCAAACTACAAGCACATGAACAAGTGGGATTATTATAAGAGTGAAGATAGATTAAAGAAATTTTTCATTCCTTGGAAAACGTTAGATACTTCACATGCCCGAAGAAATAATTTGACTTGTAAAGTGTCAGAAATTGAGAAAAGGTTTATAGGACAGGTGGATGATCGATACAGGAGACAGAAGATCTTAAAGGCTTCAGGCCAATGGAAAACAGATTGGACCGAGGAAGAAAGGTCACACCAAAGAAAGGGTAGTAATGGTCCAATAGCTTTAGAAGGAGAGGAAGAAGGGATGTAAACTATGAGGAGGTAGTTGGAGACGTATTTGGTGCTATGTTTCCTCTTTTAGGGATAGCACTGAATGATGTAAAGATTAGGAGATTGGCAACAGTTGTAGATAGGTTGTCCGCTAGTACTGCTAGATCATTAATGCTGGTGGAGGGAGAGATGCAATCGATAAGGGCAATGGTTCTTCAGAACCGACTTGCTCTAGACGTTTTGTTAGCCAAAGAGGGAGGAGTCTGTAAGGCTTTGAAGGTTCAGGAATGTTGCACTTACATTCCAGACAATTCAAAACCTCTAGAAAAGTATATACGGAACATCACTGAAATTCATCATGAGATTGAGGATTTGACACAGGTAACTCTGTGGGAAAAAGTAGGTCATGTAATGGGTAAAGTTGGAGGTTGGTTTGCCAACCTAGGAAAGAGTTTCATTTGGTACATACTGAAACCTATCATCATAATAGTGATTTGTATAATCACCTTGTGGGGATTGGTGCGGCTGTACCAATGGTATAGATCAAATAGGTTGCAGAGATCCATGAGAGAGCAGGAGAGGAGATTAGCTGCGATGCAGGACAATCAGTACAGGAGTCTGAGGGCTCTAGAGATGATGAAACGAGGGAGTACTGCAACAAGTTCTGTATGATTCAGTTCATACCTCAGGGATGGTGTTGTGATGGTGATGACTACTAAAAGTCATCAAAGGGGGGAACTGAGAGAGCGCAAATCAAGAAAAAGTAGAAGTGCACCATATTTACAAGCATGTTGCATCAGCTTAGTAAAGATTATATAAGAGTGTCGAATTTATAGAGTGAAAATATATAAGAGTGTTTAATTAAAATAGAATGCATGTATCAGTGTGAAAAGCTAATGTAGAAGTGTGTAGAGATGTTAGAATGACGTTGAAATTCCATGTTATGTGGCTGTTGTAGAGGAGAATGTAAGGCTGCTAAACGTAGAAATGTGTAGGCCCCATGGCAGTTCACAGAGAATGCAAGATGCTGTTACACTCTCACATGATATGGATTTTTAATGTTGTTATAATCCAAAGTATTATTGATCATAAGACTGAAATATATGTTTTATAGAAGTGATTCATATAACCATTGTGTGTAATAAGTTAGAATACTGTTTAGACTAAGAAATTGAAGGTTTACAGAGTGCACAGGCCCGTTTCATGTATTTCTAATAGGCCTGAATAGAAGAGGTCGTTTCTTTTGATCTGCATGTGTTAGTTAGAGGAAGGTCATGTTAAGCATAAATTGCAGAGACTGCTCGATGGTTTACGACTTAGAAGATACGGTGGAGGCCGGAATTTGGAGCCCACTGTACAAGTGTCTGTTTGCAGGTGCGAGGAGGTTCCAATCAAGAGAGTGATGAATAGGGTTTTGTTCAGGGAGCCAGGCACAGGCCTGGAGGAGGCTTCAGGAATGTCCTGGGGGGTACCGTCCTGCCGGAGAAGAGCCTGAGAAGCAAGGTCAACGCTAACGATGGGCCCAGAGGAGTATCAGCATGGAAAATGCCAGAACCAACACCACGTGAGGGGCGTCTCTAAAGGGCGTTTCTATTGTAAATGTGATTTTGTATTAGGGACAGCACCCCTGGGTGGAGTTAAGGCAGATGGTCTGAGGAACCTAAGAGAGCGGATGGGTAGGCAGATAGGTTAACTGCGAGAGACCGATTTACAATGAAGACTAAGGGAAGTGAGTGATCTTCTTTGGAAGTCACCACGGCTGACACCTTTTTAGGTTAAGATTTTACTAAGTAGGGATGTCACTTAGTCGAGTGTAGGGACAGTCTAATCTGGATTTTCTTCCTTTCTGTAAATGACTCACAAGCTACAGCTTGTGTCTATTCTTGCAACTCTGATGATTTTTTAATTGGTTTTGGTTACATTCTTCTGCCGACTAAGAGCATTTAGAAAATTTATGTTTGTATTGATACCAGTATATCTTTTTAACCTTATTTTGAGATGTTTGTATCTCCAGTTAACTTTGGCTTTGTAATAAACTTTTAAAACTTATTCGTAGTAGGTGGTTCTTTGGAGTGGTGTAAGTCCTTATTGATTGACCTAGTAGTGGATTGCCTTTTACTCTATGACAGGTATCAACGGTTTAGTCGACCTGAGTTGGGATCTAGATTTATAGCAATAGATCAGAAATCCCGCCGTATCAGGGTTCAGGATCCACAGAGAGCAGGGAATTCAGGCATTCCCTGTTCAAAAGATTTGTAAGAAAACGTTTTGGATTTAGCACGTTTCAGAATTCCACTTCCTTGTTTATGTTTTTCACCACCACTATGTTATGTAATCTGTTTTTGTAAAAGCATTGCTTATTGTCAGGCGTTTAGCAACGTCTTTCACTAATTTGCTTCTTAATCAACCATGACAGACTGTAGGAAGCTGTCAAGGCATGCTAATTGTTAGTTAATAGTAAAATGTTCATAGAAAATGGAAATGGGCCCTAGGTTATTAATTAATGTGTTTTTTACTCAGAGGTAGCTAGAACATCTGTTTGATTGCATACTCTAATCACACGTTCTATGGCCCAAGAAATCTGTTTTCTACAAATAGCAAACATGGATAGGGGATGTGGCCTAATGGCTAGAATGATAAGCCTCAAAGCTGCGAAACAGGGATTGGGTCTCAGCAGGGTCGCTCAACATCCTGTGATTCTGGGCAAATCATTTAATCTCCCCGTGATGAACACAAATAAATGTGCCCACCTGTAACACAACTGGTGCTCATGTTCATGTAAAACGCGCTGGTGTTCAGGGACAAGTTGTGCTGTATGAACCCCCCCTCCCCCCCTCCGAAAAAAAAGAGATCCTCGATCATCGATGCCTCTGCCCATAACGTCCTTGGGAGTTCATCTCATTTTGGGATTTTCATTTTCCTGTTTAGGCTTAAATTCAAGCAGTTACAGATATTGCTGCAATATCAAATTACCCAGCCATTAAATACTTCTACTCTTTTTCTGAACCCTTTCACAAGTTTAACGCCCTTTGATATCAGGACGTGAGCTCTCTTTCATTTGGCATTAAAATTGTTCTCGATCAGGAAAAAAAAACCTCTAACTGTAATTGTGTTTTCCTTGATCCCGAGAATTCGTAATACTGTGTCATTATTGTCTGAAGCAACTTTAAGGGAATCCCTTTGAATTATGACTAATGAACAATCTGCTATGTTGTTATGTGTCTTCCTTTGTTTAGTTATTTATCTTCTGTAGGAATGTAGCTTTCTTGTTAAATCTTCACTCTTATTCACATCATCTACATTTGTCAGGTTACTTAAATACTCGCGAGCGGGTACAATTAAGTCTGCAACCTGTTTTTTGTGATGATGCTTTAGGTGCAAGTGATATTATTTTCATTTTCTGAGAATGTGGACTTTGAAGACAGGAATCTTTTTGATTCATATCCACTTCTGAAAAAGACAAGCATGTTTCCCCTAAGCTTGTTCAAACATTATGGTCTCGGCATACAACATTGTATTGTAGTCTTTACACAAAGCCTCCTTTCCATGATGGAGTTATGAAGCACTCCAATTTGCAGTGGGATGATTGGCACTCTTTTGGAGTGTGGGATTAAAGCAGTGAGTTTGTTGTTCATTTACCTATAGCTGATGCGATTGGTGAGGTGTAGACTTGTGGGTTAAACAGTGTGTGGCAGGGTCACAGCACTTAAGCATGAGGCAGTGGGAAAAAGTGTGAGAAGAAATGCTTTTACACTTGCATCAGCCTGCCCTGCTGGTGTTAATTATAATAGTGCTCAGATGCACATACGTTTTTTCAGGTCCCGAACGGCTCAATTTGCAGATTAGGGCTGTTTGCGACCGGAAAAAAGCATGATTCCATGTACCAAATCCTACTTTGCGATTTAGAAACCTATTACCGAATCTCAAAATGGTTTTGCGATTTGTTATTAGGGAGTGGCATGTTGAGGGCATCACTTCCTTCAAGTAGGTGGTAGCCCACTCACAAATTGGGAGGGGTTCTCAAGTGACACCTTCCAATTTGTGAATGGTTGGAACAACGATTTTTAACAGCATGCAGTGGTCCCGGGGACCACTGCCTACTCTTAGAAAATGAAAAGCAACCTTTTCATTTAATTTTTTGATATGCATCCCGTGTTCCTATAAGGGAAATCGGCTACATTTAAAAAAAAAACACACTTTGCTTTATTTAAAAGCAATCACAAACTATGTGGTCTGCTGATCCCAGCAGGCCACCATCCCTTTGATTTCAGTCATTCCCAATGGAGCGCCAATTATGACTACCTCATGAATATTAATGCTCTAGGCCTATTTGTGACCCACTGGGAATTGCAAACATTGCAAAACACACAGTAGTGCATAGCTGTTTTTGAGTACCTAATAGTAAATTGCAAAAAACGCTATTAGGTAATCTCAAACACAAACATATTGTTATTGTTATTGTTAATGTGATTTTGTATCGCGCCTAATCACCTACAGGTCTCTAAGCGCTAGGAAAGATGGTAACAGACAATAACATGACAAGGTGGAGCGGAGGCCAAAGCTAGATTATACTGCGCTCAAGCTTCTACTGAACAGTAGCGTTTTTAGGCTCTTCCTAAATCGTAACACATTTCCTTCCCCATGCAGCACCCCAGGCAGGCTGTTCCATAGCTGGGGGACTAACACTGAAAAGGCTCTCCCTCCCTTAGTCACTAACCTGTAGCGAGGACAGATCAGTAACTGGGAGTCTGAGGACCAAAGTGTTCTCATAGGTCAGTACAGCTGCAAGCGATCTTTAATGTAGGCAGGAGCCTTGCCATAGATTGCCCTATGGGCTATACATAAGTTCTTGAATTCCACTCTTTCTTTGATGGGGAGCCAATGCAGGTTTTGTAGTAGGGGAGTAGCTTTAGATCTCCTCGGGAGTCTAAAGATCAACCGAGCAGCATCATTCATTATGACCTGAAGCCTACTGGTCAGAGTTTTGGGTAAGCCGAGGTAAAGGGCATTACCATAGTCAATTCTAGAGATGATGGTAGCTGCCACTATTGATCGCATCATAGACTGTGATAGGATAGGAGTTAGCTTCCGCAGTTGCCGAATGATATTTGTACAACTGCCCACAACCGAGGAGATCTGAGGGGCCATTGACAGAGCACCATCCAGCTTGATCCCCAGGCTTTTTACGGACGGGCTTGGTTTTGGAGCAGGGCCTAACTCCATTGGCCAATAGAGGTCACACCAAGGTGAGGTAGTGGATGAAATAACTAGTACCTCAGTCTTGTCTGGGTTGATTTTTAACAGATTGTCCGTCATCCATTGCACTGTGAACCTCAAGATGTTCTGAGCTTGGAGTTGTGCGGCCATAGTGTCGTCGACACTTAACAGCAGTTGCGTGTCATCCGCATAGTTAAAGACTTTACAGCCCATGGTAGCCAAAGAAGCAATCAACGGTTGCAAATAGAGGTTGAATAGAAGCGGGGACAGGGCAGATCCCTGTGGTACCCCGCACTCTAGAATACCTGCCTCAGATGTTTCATCCCCCAGTTGTATCTTTTGGGTCCTTCCTGTAAGGAAAGATTGCAACCATTGAAAGGCCACGCCCTTAATCCCAAAATCCTTTAGTCTTTCCAAGAGCAAGGCATGGCTGACAGTATCGAACGCCGCTGATAGGTCTAACAAAATCAGGGCGCTCGATTTCTTGCAGTCAGCCATGCCACTTAGTTCATCCAGCAGCGAGAGCATCACCAACTCGGTGCTGTGATGGGCTCGGAAACCTGCCTGTCGCTCATGGAGTAGATGGTAAGATTCCAGATAGAGGGACAGGGATTTTAAGACATGCTGCTCTAGGATTTTTGAGAGAAAGGGCAGCTGGGAAATAGGTCTGTAGTTCTTTAACACCGCAGGATCCGACCCAGGTTTTTTCAATAAGGGTCTTACACACACCTCCTTAAGTTCGACCGGTAGATACCCCGTATCTAAAGATCTATTGAGGAGGGAGATGATGCATTCCTCCAATAAGGGGCGCGCCACATGGAAGATCTCAGGTGGGCATGGATCAGCAGGGGAGCCAGATTTAATTTTTCCCATCAGCTGCTCCAAAGTCAGTGCATCCATCTCTGGAAACCCTTCAAGAGAGCAGTCAATCACAATCTTAGGTGCTGATACTATAGTAGTCCCCAGTGCCACCCCATTCTCAATCTCCTGGATGATGGTCTTCACCTTCTCCAGAAAGTAAGCCTGAAAGGTGTTACAGTCAAAGGGGGCCTTGGAGTTGTCAGGTTTTTTACTCAACTCTGCCAGTATTTTAAAGGTCTCTTTCTGAATATTCGCTGCCTTACTTAGGCGGGCCTCAAGGTATTCCGCTTTGGCTTGGGTCATAAGATTTTTATATTGGTGAAGGGAGGCTTTATAAAGTTTCCTCTCCGTGTCCTGCTTGGTTTTCCTCCACAGTCTTTCTGACTTCCTAAGCTTCCTTTTTTCTTCCCTTAAGGGTGGCGCAAACCAGGGAGCCCCTTTCCCAGATCCCTTTATTCGCTGTATTCTCACCGGCGCTATTCGATCAATAGCCCGGGTCATGCTCCTCACTAGATCAGAGTATTCACGGTCCAGGCTACAGCCCGGCTCAATGACCTGGGGTGTTACCGGGAGCACCTTGGTCAGGGACGCTAAGTCGACCTCAGCCCATTTCCGGGTTTTCCTGAAGCAAAGCGAACTACGAGAAATACAGCTTTTAAGGGGGGCTTCACAAGATACCAAATGGTGATCAGACCAAATGCAAGGCGCTACCTCTTTAAGGGTTAAACTGGCATCTGTGGTCCACACAAGGTCAAGAGTGTGGCCTTTTTCGTGTGTGGGGACATCCACAATTTGTTTAAAGCCCAGCGCAGACATTAAGATGTCAAGCTGGCGCATGGGCAGGTCCCGGTTGGGCATATCCCAGTGTAGGTTGAAATCACCGGTTACCAGGATTTTCGTATATCTGGAGCATAAGTCAGTTATAATAGGGCAGCATAAATCGTGAAAGAGTGGAGTTGACTTAGGTGGGCGATAGACTGACAAAATCACCCAACACTCATTGTGCACGGTGACCTTTACCCCAAGCAGATCAGTCAGGTCAATTGTCTCAGATAGCAGCTTTTCAACTATCATAGTCTTCCTATAGAAGATAGCTACCCCTCCCCCCGAGAGCCCCCTGGGCGGTTGTGCCACATTACATCATATCCGCTTGGAAGGGCGGCAATGATATCAGGCATTGAGTTCTCACCCGTCCAGGTCTCCGAGAGTCAGGACATCGATGTCATTGTCCTGAAGCATACTATACACCTCCAAATGATGGCATTGGAGCGATCGAGTATTAAGGCTAACTATTTTTAATACAGGGTGCTTACCCGGGGTAGGAATAACCTTATCGGGGTGCAATATAGCATATTTTTTGAGAGTTAGTAGGATTGCCTGATCTACAGGAGGCTCACCTCTATTCAGGGTATGTAACTCCTCCACGGAGTACATACGCCGCTGGCCAGTAGTCCCAGCCCCTGCGCCCGTCTGTGCGCGGACGGGCGCAGACGGGCTGGACTCTGGCGTGACTCCGGCGATGCTCCGGTGAGCCCGCAGCGCGTGACCGCTGCGCGTCAGCATGGCCAGTTTAAATACCGGTCTAGCGTCCTTATGACGACTAGACCATGCAAGCTACTCGGCGCTTCACCCCCAACCCAAGATGTCCGCCGCAATGCTGCCTGGAAGGGAAAGGGACCCGCACTAAACACGGTGAAAACACAATTATCGTGCAAGTGAGTGGACGTTTTTAAGAACATATGCCCTAATAGACATGGACTTGTCCAAATATAGTGTTCTATGCATTTGAAGACAGTTGCAAATTATTCTTATTATTGCAAGAAGTGTGCTCCATAACTTAGGGCATCATTAGGATGGTAGTTGGACCACCACTGACATTCTGTTGGTAGTGGTTGGCCTGACATCCTGCAGAGCTGTCCAACTGCCTCATTATGATGTGGTTGCTTAGACCTCATTGGCTGGAGGGTCCCAATGACACTACTGATGTGGTTGGATCATATTTCCTACAATAGTGGCGATGCTTGATCAGGCACCGCCGTAGGGATGACGATGTCCCTTCCTGGTAACTTTTTTCAAGGAGGTCCATCCGCCATTGTAAGCTGCCAGAAATGGACTTTGGGGGCCCCTAGCAGGTCTCCTGTCCCGCATGGGTCTCAGCTGTAAGGCCTGAGGGGCACATTTGGTGCCCCCCACACATCCATGGAAACATCCCCTTTTCCATTACTGTGCTGCAACTCTGTTCGGACTACAGCACACGCAGCAATGAAAAAAGGCATGATTGTGACTGTCTACACACCGATCACAAAATAATTTGGTGGGTGGCACTGCCGACCACTTGTCGGTTGGTTCCAATCATGCTGCGATGCTGGTCGGACTCTGGTCATACCACCATCGTAGTCAGGCCCATAGTCTTCAAAATGAAGAGTTTCCATGTGAACAGAATTTGTTGGCTGTCATAACATGTAGGAGTCGGGGAGGCCTGAAGAAAATATATACAAAGCAAATATGTATAATAATATTAAGTACAAAGATTCTGCTGAATGGTGCTGGTTTCTTTGGATTGAATGGTACAGTGTACTATGAACCTTACTTTGAAGGTGACATAGCTAGCTAATAAGAGTGTGTGTGTAGACCTGATTGCAGCAGAAATTAACAATCTGATGAAAAGCATAAGGAATTGTCCTGCATTTGGGTAAATACTTGAGCTTCATGATCTCCGGGTCGGTGCTCTGACGTGCACATATGGTAGGCATAGAGCCAAATGTGCTAACAGTAACAGAAATGACTAAATAGCAATTTTAGCGAATCACTATTTGGTAATCTCTATTACTAATGTAGTAAAGTTATATCGGACCCTTATTTCCCAATTAGTGATTTGCAGTGGTTCGCAAATAAGCCTACTTCATAAATATTAATGAGATAGCTCACAATTTGTGACCCACTAGGATTTGTTTCATTACATGGATGGTTCTTTGCTGGGGTTACCAGACCACCATGTCTCTGATTGCTTTTAAATAAAGCAATATATTATTTATAATGCATTACGTTTTCTTTGGTGCTAAAAAATAAGCAATGTTTCATTTTTTGTTTAGATTAGGCAGTGGTTCTAGTGACCATTGCCTGCTCCTATAAAATATAATTTTTAACGGGGAAGGCATTCCAAGGGGACTTCTTCTCCTTTTCAGATGGGTTCATTAATGTACACATGTTCTACAATTGCATGTCAGTTGCAAAACGTTAGTACATACCATTCAGATTCCCTATTTGTAAGGGTTGCCCTTAACACAGCCCTTCCAAATAGCGATTCTGTTTATGGTCGCAAACCCAAACTAAGATTTGCTAGAATCACAGTTTGGTGTTTGTAAAGGGGGAAGATTCAATGAAGGCATCTTATTATATAGAACCAGCTTACCCGTTGCGCATTGCTGCGATCTCCGAAGAAAGGAAATTCAAGTAAACTTGTTATGATAACATTCAATTTACATTGTGTCATTTTTATTGAAACGTATTCATTTTAATATGGAAAACATTTCTAAGTGTTGTTTTAATTCTATTTATTTATTCGAGTGCTTGTGGATACACAATATTTTTTGTTTTTCCGTCTGGTGCGTAGACAAAGAAATCTGAAGGTTTTCCGACGCGTGAGCTTACCACATACAGTTGTCCATATGAGAAGCACGGATTCTCCAAATCTAGTCCACACACTTGCAGCGATTGTCCTTGTGCTTTGTTGATGGTCATTGCAAAAGTGAGTTGCACCGGAAACTGTAAACGTTTGAATTCAAATGGCATATCTGTTGGGATCATTGGAATACGTGGCAACAGTACATCTTCCTTCTTGAATTTCCCATTCAAAATTGTAGTTTCGATGACATTGTTTATCATCTTTTTCACCGAAAGTCTTGTACCGTTGCAAAGTCGTGGTTGCAAATTCAGTATTCGTAAGATTATGAGGGCCCTGGGGGGCCAATCTTT
This sequence comes from Lissotriton helveticus, assembly GCF_964261635.1. Lineage (NCBI taxonomy): Eukaryota > Metazoa > Chordata > Amphibia > Caudata > Salamandridae > Lissotriton > Lissotriton helveticus. The sequence goes on from NC_136068.1 coordinate 644,330,031, forward strand.
TAAAACTTTTTATGCAAGAAACCTTCACAGGAGTGTACTCAACAACTTCCCAAAGTTTCATGTATGTATGTATGTATGTATAGGCATATTTATATAGCGCAATTACTGTCACCCGACGGGCATCCTGGCGCTTAGACTGTAATAACACATACATGATGTTTCCAGCAACCAATACATTTACATTACTCTAGGGAACAAGTGGGTTTTCAGGGCTTTTTTAAAAGAGTAAAAATTGTCCAGACCCCTTAGTCCCAAAGGAAGAGAATTCCACAATCTTGCTGCGGTAAACCTGAAGGACCGGCCGCCCGTCCGAGACCTCAAAATCTTGGGTACTACCACCAAGTGAGCTGAGGCTGACCGTAAAGATCTAGAAGGGGTGTACCAGGAAAAGAGATCCTGCAAAGGGGACGGACCCTGTCCGTGTAGAGCCCTAAATACCAGGCACAGTGCTTTAAAATCAATCCGTTGGGAGACTGGCAGCCAGTGGAGGTCCTTAAGTGCCGTGGCAGAAGAATCCAGGCGTCGACCTGAGAGGGCCAATTTGGTGGCAAAATTCTGTACCCGCTGTAGTTTTCCAACTAGAGTAGCAGGAGCCCCCAGAAGTAGTGAGTTACAATAGTCAATTTGACTTAAAATTATGCTCCGCACTACCTCTGATCTAGCCTGTGCAGGAAGCAAGGGTAAGATCTTACGCAGCGAACAGAGCAGCGCCATGCAAGTGGCCACCGTTCTATTCACTGACACATCAAGCTGCAGGCTGGCACTGAACATCACCCCCAGATTGCGAACCGATTCGGCAGACAGGCTTGCGCCCTGAAAGTCAGGAGGCCAGAAATCCTGCGGAAGCGGTCTGGGGATACGGTCCAAGGAGCAATGTAACACCTCGGTTTTTGAACTGTTGAACTGCAGGGAGTTGTTACCCAGCCATTCAGTCGTGGTGCTCATGCAGCGATGAAAGACCTCCTGAGACACCCCATCCTTACCCTCAAAAGAGAAGATGAGTTGGGTGTCATCGGCGTAATTGGTGACTGTTATGCCAAAGGATTTAATCAACGCGATCAGGGGGCGGAGGTAAAGATTGAAAAGAACGGGGCTGATGGCTGACCCCTGGGGTACACCCTGACCAACCCTCCTGATGTTAGATTTAAAGGGTGGCAAGGCCACTACCTGGTGTCTATGATCGAGATACAACACCAGCCACTCAAGGGCCAAGCCAGATACTCCACCCTCCGCCAATCTCCTGACCAGAATTGCATGGCTGACCGTGTCGAACGCGGCCGACATATCGAGCAGCACTAAAAAGGCAGCTCGACCCTGGTCGGCCCGCGTTCGCAGGTCATCGAGAACAGTCACCTATGCCGATTCTGTCCCATGCGCTGGTCTGAAGCCAAACTGAGCCACATGCAAACCGTCGGTGACCTCAAGAAAGTTGGAAAGATGTTTTGTGGCCAGTTTCTCAAGGATCTTAATGGGAAATGGCAACAGAGAGATGGGTCTATAGTTAGCTGGGCAGGCGGGATCCAGATTTTCCTTCTTAAGTAATGGGGAAACAACCGCCAATTTCCAGCTATCTGGGACCCGCGCCGATCTAAGGGACTGACAGCAGATGGAAAAAAGAGGGGGAAAAAGCTCTTCCCGAAACAGTTTCCAAAATTTTGGTGGGAGAGGATCAGACGGTGAGCCTGAAGATATACCGTCGGCCAACGCGCAAAAATCCTTGAACGATGGTAGAGGCAAGTTGTTCATTTCAGCTGACTTAACGCCTTCCTCCGAGTTCTCAGTACAGTTGGAATAGTGCACAGGCTAACCAGATGACGAGGCAAGATTATTTAAGATGGTGGCAATCTTGTCCTCGAAAGCCTGTGCAAACGAGTCGCAGATAACTTGGGAGGCCGGGATGTTGTTTTTAGTACAAGCTGGATGGGCCAGGTCTTTTACGATCTTAAATAGGGCCTGAGACTTGTTTGCAGCTGCCAGCAATAGTTCTTCTAGGTGTCTAGCCTTGGCCAGCTAAATCTGGACCTTATAGGTCGCCAGAGCTTGTTTAAAACGGACTCTACATGGTTCCAGATACTGTTTCCTCCAGGCACGCTCAGCCTGTTTACACTGGAGCTTGAGCTGCCGGAGTTCCTCTGAATACCATGGCATAGCCAGATTAGTCCTAGCTCGAATTTTGCGCATCGGTGCCAAAGAGTCCAGAGAGGCCGAGATTTGCTGACAAAAAGTCTCATAGCTCACGTCCACCGTATCTCCCAATGTGAAGCCGTCTGGAAGCAGGGTAGGCAGGGTAGGCTGTTTAAGAAGTGTAGACCATTGTCTACCCATTCTAGTAACACTCACACTACCTTTCGTTGCTGTGACGACTGGGCATGAGAGAGAAAAGAGGACGAGAGCGTGGTCCGTCCAACCCTGGGGTATGACATCTCGCAGAGATGTTTGACAAGCGTCGGCGAAGAGCAGGTCAAGAATATGACCCTTAGAGTGGGTTTGCGAGAGTACTAGCTGTTGTAACTCAATATTGCGGCAGGCTTGGACCAGCTCTACAAAAGCGGAGTTAGTCGGTCCATTTGGCCAAAGGTTGAAATCCCCTAGCACCATCAGCCTAGTGTGGGAGTGAGACAAGTCATAGATTAAATCTATGAGCTCAGGCACAGCAGACAGCGTGCCCGCAGGGGGTCTGTAACATAACAGCCCCGTGTATAGCACACCTCCTGGACCCTTGATGGAAAGGCCAAGTACTTCACATCCAGCGATAGCCTTGATGTTGAGCTGAGAGAAGTTTAATGTCTCTCTAAAGATTAGTCCGATTCCACCTCCTCTAGCCCCCACTCTGGGATTGTGTATTATTTTAAAACCCGGGGGGCACGCTGTCCCCAATTCCACCGCACTAGCCGCTGTGGTCCAAGTCTCTGTCATGAAGAGTGCGTCTAGATCATAGGACTCTATGAGTAGCGCAATCTCTTCACAGTGCTTGATGAGCGATCTCACGTTCAGCAGGCCACAGGATAAGGAATCTGGGTGTCTTCCGATGAATTTATGCCTACGGTTTGGGAGAGTGCCGGGATTCAAGCGTATAAGATTGTCACGGGAGTACAGTCGTACGGTACGATCCTGACAGGCAGAGTATCCGGCGCCCGGCGCGTCCTGTGCGCAAACGGGCGCAAACGGGCTTACCTCTGGCGCACCTCCGCCGATCCGCCGGCGCGCCCGCTGCGCGCCTATGCTGCGCGCCCGCTGCGCGCCTACGCTGCGCGCTTTACAGTCAGCCATCTTATAAAGCCGTAGGCACGGGAGTCCTGCAGTGAAAACACTAGCCCCCCAACCAAGATGGCGCCTGCTATTCGGCACACCCTGGTTCCCTCACCCAAAATTGCGGCTCCAATCACGCGATCTCCCCAAGAGCCTAAGAAGCCCCTGAAGCGCTCTAATTCCCTCAAGTGCGGGATGGGGACACAATTATAGTGCAGGTAAGAGCTGTTCTGGGTGTAGCCCCCCCCAAGACAAGGTGGGACAAAAGAATGCACCTAGCGCTAAAGTTGTCAGCGCGAACGCGCAGTAAAGCAAAAGATTCTAAAATTATTTAAAACAGCAATACAGCAACAAATGCCTCAGTGCGCGAAGGTCAAGTAAGTCTAACCTGTCAGTGAGGAAGATTCCGTTTTTATGCCCTTTCCAGGCACGGGAGTCCTGCAGTGAAAACACTAGCCCCCCAACCAAGATGGCGCCTGCTATTCGGCACACCCTGGTTCCCTCACCCAAAATGGCGGCTCCAATCACCGCAACGCGATCTCCCCATGGCGATTGGATGAATGGTGTAGTAATGCATAAAGGACAAACAGACAGACAGACATACATTTGTTTTTATATATATATAGATGATTCCTTTGGAACTTGGTTCACCAGAGGAAATAGGAAGATATTAGTATCACAGCTACATACCCTACGTGGAGTGATATCTTAAGTGCTGGGCCAAACTCTTCATCAAGATATTGAATAGATGACCCTTTATCACAGGCCAGCATTTCTATTTTTGATGTGTTTAATGTGAGATATTTATTTCAAATGTAATGGAATATAGCTAAGAGGCATTGGATGACTGCACAAAAGTCATTGAATGGACTTTGAAGTTTTTAGTGTAATGTGTTTGTTATCGATGTATTAGTTGCTGTTGACTTTGAAGAAGTGATTGTCTGAGGGTAAAAGTGTTTCAAGACACAAGGGGTTGAGAAGCACGAAGGCGGAGGGATCGAATAAGAAATTAGCTTGATACCACAGAATAAATTCAATAGGGAATGGTGACTTGTATCCCTCTAGATCTAAATCTCTAAAGCAGTTTGGGATCCCAGACAGTGTCAAAGGAAACAAAAATATTTAGTACCACGAGTGCCACTACTCCATTAAAATCCTTTATAATTCTTATGTCATTCCTGTTTGTAATTAAAATAGATTTTGTCTAAGTTGTGAGTTCATTTAATCAAACTAGGGAGGCACCTGTGATAGGACTTCTTGTTGTTTCTGCCACTGTCATGTTTAGAAAAACAAGATTCAATTCCCTGGAATATATCTGCAATGTCGACAAGCAAGTTAGATCTCCAAATATACATAAATGTTTCTCTGAGACCCTTTGGGACAATATATGTTGTGCCCTGTTTATGATCTCCATAATCTCACCTTAGATTAACCTTTAGGTTTATTTACCTCTTGAATATGGGTAAGGGTGGAACAATTGCAAAAAAGATACATTGTATCAGTTTCTTATGCTGAGAGCACCGCCCGCCACAATGTTAAAAAGGAGGGATGCGCCCGCCACTGTGGCGGGCGCATCCTAATCCCCACCACGGGACCCCCACCCTTATGGCGGGCCGTCCCAATCCCTGTGAGGATGGCGGGCGGCCAAAGTCTTCCCACCATCCTAATGACCCCCTAAGTTTTAAACAGGTTTTACTTAATTTTCACACCTCTTTTCCTGTTTATTACTACTACTTCAATTTCGAGCAATGTTGTTGCAAGGGGAAGTCAATGTTGACGTTTCTGTTTTTAGAAATGATGGTATGATGTGATTTCTTTGGAAATTAATTATTTAGTTACACCTACATCCTGTATCATTTAGTATCTCTTTTTAAATCAATGCCCTTAAGGTTTCATGGTAGTGCTGAGTCTTACAAATTGATACATTTATTTATGAGTTTTGCGGTTCACCCACTCATCCACTGGACAGACATTAAAACCACATGATCTCCTTGGGCACTTTTCTTATATCCTCCTATTAGTAGTATTATCTGAAGGTTTGCCGGCCAGTCATTCTGCAGCCTGTGTAAGAAAGGGAACATTACTCACTTCCTTCTCCTTTCAAGGATAGCATCAGCTCAACACAGTAAATCATCTACTGTCTGTTTTACAGAGGGTATTCATCTACTCCCTTCCCATTCCCCTGACCATGCAATCTGTAGGCTGTCAACAATCAGGTTTAGCCTCAGTCCTGGCCTCTGATCTATGTACTAGAGATACTAGTCTTGTAGGATTTTTCAGTGGTTGCTCCGTTTGCTCAAGCATCTTTATTGGGAGCTGTGATGGAAGATCTGGTTAATAGCATTCTCAATGAAGATGCCATAGATTAGATGGTAGATAGCAAGAGCAGAGAGAGTAAATTGTTTAGTCCTTTCATTCATGTGGTTCACACATCCATTTTACCTGTGAATGCACATGCCTAAAAGTCAGATCCGGTGCAATGATTTCTGAATTCCCAAGCAAAAGTACTTTTTCTATTTGGGTACTCCCTTCTCTAAATAGCAACATCATTTTTTAACACATTGTTTTAGAATTCTACACCACTTTTGGCCTTTAGTGCTCTATTAGCGACATGATTTTCACCCCTTTGAAGCATTATTTTTAGTAAAAATGTAATATAAGGGTGTTGAATGCAACCTTGAGACAAAGGACACAAAAGTACAGATTACAATGTTGCTCAGATATGAATTTACCATACAGAAATGAAAAGACAAGAGCCATTTGACAAATCAAGAACAAGTTGGTTAAGTTACGTGCAGTGACTGGGAGAGTCATGACAGAATGCATCTGAGGAAATTATCTTGGTGTAAAAAGTATTGACTGGTTTTATACAGATCTTGAAGTACCATAAACCGATGTCTGCATTTTTGAAAGGCATTACAGTCATAAATTAACAAAGTTGGACTTATTGCATTTGTTGCAGTGAACATGTGACGGTGCACAGTCCAAATATCGAGTTTGAAATATCGACCTACAAAAATATTGTGCTGGAAATATCGAAGATACATAGGGGCCCATTAGTATGTTGGGTGGATCGCCACCGCCATGCAGGAGGTGGCGATCCGCCCGAGATCCATGACCGGTCCCACCCAATTCCCCCCACCATATTACAATGGCGGAGGGGACCGTGGCGGACGTAAACACCGTCTGCCGCTTTTCCGCCCCGGTCGAGAAAGGGTTCATATGGCTGGTGGTGTCTTTCAGACACCGCCAGCCTTATTAGGATGGCCACAATCAGATGCCTTTCTGTGGTGGCAATGCCACCACGGAAAGGCATGTGGACTCCATGGTGAAGGTGAGGGGGGTGCACATGGGGGGTACCTGTGGTACCCCCCTGCACTTGCATACACAGTGGCGGGCGCATCCTAATACACCCCACGGGACCCCCGCCCTTATGGCGGGTGGTCCTATTATCCGCTAAGATGGCGGGCGGACTAAGTCCGCCTGTCATCCTATTAGGCCCCATAATATCGAGGTCAAGAATATCGTTGGACAGAATATAGACCCTAAGTTAAGTAATATCGATTTTTTTTATATCGATGTAAGTAATATTGAAGTTACTAATATCGATATTTGTATTATTGTTATGTATTTTATTATGTATGTGTAATATTTTTTTGTTAAGTATTTAACTTGTTTTAAATTATATGTGTATTATTTTTATATATTAATAATGTTATTTTTAAGTAAATTGTATGTTTTAATACCGGAGAGGGTTGTGGGTTTATAGGGGAATAGGGTGGGAAGAAATTTAAATATACTAAATGAATTATTAATTTTTAGGAATTATCAAATAATTTAATTAATGTTTGTGTTTATTTCTGTAGCGGGTTGTGGGTTTATAGAGGAATTGGGTGGGAAGTAATTTAATTGTAATTAATTAATTATTTATTTGTATTTATTGGAAAGGGTAAATATTTTGTTTTTAAATATTAATTGGCAATTAATTATTTTAATTGATCATTAATTTGTCTAATTGGTAATTAATGTTTTTAATTGGCAAATAATTGTTTTAATTGGTAATGAATTTTTTATTTGGTAATTAATTTTGTTAATTGTCAATTCATATTTTTATTGGTAATTATTGTTTATTAATTGGAAATTCTTTTTATTTAATTTGTAATCAATGTTTCATAAAAAGTATTATTTGGTATGAAAAATAATTTTATTGTTTAATATTTTTTAATTGTGAATTAATTTTAAATAATTGAAAAAAATTGTAATGAAAAATATTTTATTGTTTACTATTTACTATTTGGTGACTAATATTTATTAATTAATATTTATTGGTATTTGTTGTTAATTTATTGTTAATTCATTATTCACTTGTAATTATGCTTTTAATAATTTATAATGGTTATTTGTAAATGATGTCGAGTTATAAAAAAAATTAATTATTTGATATTTTAATAACACATTTTTTTATAAGTATGTTATATTTCAATTCTATGCTATCCAAAGTTTTCCCTTCTGTTTCACTCTCTGGAGATGGAATAGCAATTTTTACCCCTACACTATCCAACGCTTTCCCTACTGTTACACTCTCTGGAGTTGGAATAGTAATTCTAACCCCTACGCTATCCAATGCTTTCCCTACTGTAGCACCCTTTGGAGTTGGAATAGTACATTTTTACCCCCACGCTATCCAATGTTTTCCCTACTGCTGCACCCTCTGGAGTTGGAATAGTAATTTTTACCCCTAGGCTATCCAACGCTTTCCTTACTGTTGCCCCCTCTGGAGTTGGAATAGTAATTTTAACCCCTATGCTATCCAACGCTTTGCCTACTGTAGCACCCTCTGGAGTTGGAATAGTAATTTTTACCCCTACGCTATCCAACACTTTCCCTACTGTTGCCCCCTCTGGAGTTGGAATAGTAATTTTTACCCCTACGCTATCCAACACTTTCCCTACTGCTGCACCCTCTGGAGTTGGAATAGTAATTTTTACCCCTAGGCTATCCAACGCTTTCCTTACTGTTGCCCCCTCTGGAGTTGGAATAGTAATTGTAACCCCTACGCTATCCAACGCTTTGCCTACTGTAGCACCCTCTGGAGTTGGAATAGTAATTTTTACCCCTACGCTATCCAACACTTTCCCTACTGTTGCCCCCTCTGGAGTTGGAATAGTAATTTTTACCCCTACGCTATCCAACGCTTTCCCTACTGTTGCATTTTCTGGAGTTGGAATAGTAATTTTAAGTGTACGCTAACCAATGTTATCATTACAGTAGTTTTTTTAGGACTTTGAATAGTAGTTTTATTTATTTAGCTATTTAATATTTGTATTATTATTTTTGATAATGTAGTATATTATTAATTTCAAAAATATTGAAAGTATATTTAATTTTTTTAATGTATTACATGTATTAAATATAATTATTTACTTTTTATGTATGTTATTGTTTTATGTGTGTAGAAGTATTTGTAATTTATAATACTTTGTAATAATGTATAAGTTATTAAAATATTTATTAAGACTTATTATTAGGTAAGTATATATTATATTTTGTATGTATATGTTTAATTAATGTTATATTATTGTATATGTATTATTTATTAATTTTAAACATTATTAAATATTTTTAACTATGTTTATTTAGTTTTTAAATATTATTTACTTCTTGTTTTTACACTTTTTTTTATTTAATTAGTGTCTAGCACCTTCAGTGAGTTAATGTAGTTTGGAGTTGGAATCTTAAATTATATATGTTTAGTGTCCAGCACCTTCCCTGACTTTTCAAGTCTCTAGTGTTAATAGTAATTATATACATCTTTACTAACCAACGCCATCCTTGACCTTTTGAAGTATGGAGTAGAAGTAGTAAATCATGTATTTGTAGTGTCAAGCACCTTCCTTGGCGTAATACAGTTTGGAGTGGGAACAGTAAATTATATATTTATTTTAAAATTTTTATTTAGCGCGAATAAGAACCTTGCGGGTATCAGAGCGCTTTACAGGAAAGATGTAAGGAACAAATACAAAGATATAAAAAAATATATGAGGGAAGTCTAGTACACAGTAATAGGTAAAAAAGCTAACAGATATATTATAAGGTTATGTACATATTAGAAACATTTAGCCCAGAGAGTAGATTTCACTTCTTTTTTTGAAAGAAGCAGTAGAGGGGTTCTGTCTCTTTTCTGGGGGTAAAGACTTCCAGATCCTAGGGTCCTTTCCTGAGAAGGACTGATTGTATGTTTTCTTCTTGGCAAATCCTTGTGGTTTCAGAAGAAGATTCCTGGAGCTCCTGATGGATCTGTTACAACACAAGAGCTTCAGTTTTTGTGTTAGATAACTTGCAGCATTGGAGTGTAGGCCTTGTGCATCACACATGCAATTTTCAGATAAATTCTTGCTTCAACGGGTAGCCAGTTGAGGGTTCTAAGGTCCTGGTAGATATGACAGTTTCTTTTGGAGCCTTTGATTAGTCTAGCTGCTGTGTTGATTGTGGCTCTTAGAGGGGCCGTCGTTGATCTGGGAAGGCCACAGGGGCGTCACACCCATATTCCACTCTAAGGATTACTAAACCTTGCACTGCCTGTTTAAAGTCATTTGCGGGCAGGAAGGTTTTCAGTTTTTTCAAGGTATTTATCTGAAAATGTTCTCCTTTTTTAAGGAACTGATGTGTTTCTGCATGTTTAGGTTTTTGTCCAACGTTATTACCAGTGATTTTGTGGATGACCTTTGAGTGCTGTTAGGTGATTCAGACATCATCAACACTAAAGAGGGGGGAGGGACAATATTGTTTAAACTCCAATACCCCAGGCCCCCTAGTACAAACCAAATGATCACACAAGAGGGGTATATAGAGTACACAACAAAAGCACAACAAGGGAAAATTATCCAATTTGGAAAAACTGCCCTCACTCACATACCGAGGTATGTGACATGCTTCATCATAGGGCCTGCTACAGACGCCCTGGTGTAGCCACATCCAGGGCGGAGCATTAGGGAGGGGGAAAAAAAATAATAAATTCCACACTACTAGATGTACAACCAAATAAGTCAATACGTACAATGAGTAACACATATGAGTAATAGAACGTGCAGTGTACACCTAGTGGATTGACTGATAGTGCGACAAAAAAGTGCAGCAAGGATGTGATTAAAACTGATTAAGGGTGCCAATAGAAAGAATTACTTTATTAGACACAGTTTGATACCCCTATCAGGATTAAAAATAAGAAAAGGATGGGAAAATGCCTTATTGAGAAAATGAGGTTCCTCAAGACTTCCTTCCTACCACTGCTGAAGACGTTATTACCAGTGATATCGCTTAATCAACAATTAGTGGATGACCTTTGACTGCTTTTAGGTGATTCAGACAGTCATGAATGATAGTAGATTGGTTGGGGGGAGCGATTGAGAGGAACTCCGTTTTGAGGGTGTTTAGTTTCAAATGGTTTTCGGCCAGCCAGGTATGAGGTTTTTGAAGCGTTGAGTTGAGAGATTTGATGATGGCCTCAAGTAAGTGGATCTTTATGTAGAGTTGTGGATCATCTGTGTATATGTGATAGAGGACCTTATATGCTCTGAGAAGTACAGTGAGTGGTTCCATAAAGAGGTTGAAAAGAGTGGGTGAGAGGCATGAATTCTGTGGTACTCCTAAAGTGACTGAGACGGGTTTGGATAAGGAGTGATTAGCCTTGAATCTTTGTAATCTGTTTTGGAGGAAGGAGGTGAAGCAAGCAAGTACAGAGTCGGATAATCCCATACTGTGTTTCAGGAGGTCTAGCAAGTTGTCATCATCAAATTTCTTTTATTCGGTTTAGCAAACCATATAAGAAGCAACCATAGGGATCATAAATTCCATTTACAATTAAAAGCGTATCGGTAAACAATGTGCAAATGAGAAATAAAAGCGCTCAAGTTGACATTAAAAGGATGTAGCATCATATAAGTAAAACAATATCGACAGAGGTCATGATTTGGGTCTCACTAACATAATTATGTGGCAAAAGTGCAAGTGCATCGTTAATATTTTTACAATGCAAATTCCAAATTGATACCCTGCGCATTAAACCCTTAATCAAAAAGGCAAGGTGCCAACATAATCATAGAAACCTAAAACAATTTAAAATAATTAGACAGCAGCATTATGAGTGGGAGAGAGACATGATTCCTGGGGTACTCCTAAAGTGACTGGGATGGGTTTGGATAAGGAGTGAATAACTTTGAATCTTTATGATCTGTTTTTGAGGAAGGAGGTGAACCAAGTAAGTACAGAGCCGGAGAATCCCATTCTGTGTTTCAGGAGGTCTAGCAAGTTGTCATGTTTGACTTTGTCATAGGCCGAAGATAGATCAAGCAAGATTAGTAAACAAGTTTTGTTTTGGTTAAGGATTTTTAGTGCGTCATCGATTATGAGTGTCATGGCTGATTCTGTACTGTGACCTGCCCGGAAGCCAGATTGGTATTGGTTGAGCAGGTTGAAATGATCTATGTGGATGTCCAGCTGTGTATGAACACATTTTTATAAGAGTTTGGTCAGAGTGGGGATTTTGGATATTGGGTGATAGTTGTTTATTGGGGATACCTGTCCTGCTTTAAGGATTTATGGGATGGTTCCTTGAAGGAGAGAGGTGTTTATGATCTTGGTCCATAGAGGTAGTAACAGAGGAATTACGTATTTTAGGTAGTTCGTGGGAAGAGGGTCTGTGAAGTGGTTGGAGGGATTCAAGGCTGTTAGAATGTTTTGTATAGTTTCTGCACTCTAAAAGTTGAAGGAGGACAATGACGTGTTGTTTTTTAGGTCAGACTTTGCGGAACAGATGGATGGGGCTAATGGCATGGGAATTGGAGAGTGTCTGTGTGTCAGTAAGGGATATTAGGTCATTGAGCAGGTCCGTCTTTGTGTTTTCGGTCTTCGTAGTGAAGAATGATACAAATTCCTCACAACTGGGTAGTGTGTCTGCTTTAACCTGGTGGTGGGGGAGGTACACCCTTAGTTTACAACTTGATTAATTTGAATAGTTTTTTGGGTCGGTTCTTGGCTAGGTCTAATTGAGTACTGAAGAAGTCAGCATTTGATCATCTGATCTTTCTGAAATAGGCGTTTTTCGTGGTTCTTAGTAGCTTGAGGTGGTCAGAGGATGGGACAGATCTCCACCGTCGTTTTATTACTCTGAGGGATCGTCTGTACTCATTTAACCTACCATCATACCACAGTTTTCCTTCAGATTGAAGCAGGCTCTTAGGGATGGAGGTTGATTGTACTTTGGAATTACAATTTGTTATATCCCTTTTCCAAATTTGTGTTCTTGTGGGTTGTGCAGAGGGTAATTTAACTGATTCATTGATGTTGAATGTAATGATGTGGTGGTCAGTCACAAGGGCGGATTGATTCTAGCTGAAGGGAGTCCGCTTTGGAAATTACTAGATCTAGGGTAGCACCTTTATCATGTGTGGGGCAATTGCAGATTTGGGTACGGTTAAGCTCTGTGAGGAAAGCTTTGAGGCTGTTGACCCCTGGGTCATTCAGGTCATACCAGTGGAGATTGAAGTCACTCACGAATATCTGAGTATTATGAAGCTCGACATTCATTAGTTGTTCGATTAAAGTGGGGTTATCTCCGGGAGGGTGGTAGAATGTATGTAGTAAACATTTTGGTTTGTTAGTAGTAGCGATAAATAGGAGAGGTATTCACAGGATGATAATAATGGGAGGTGTGAACGTTTCACTTCTAGATTGCTCCGATGCATGCACGCAATACCACCACCTGGCCTGTCTATTCTATCTAGTGCTGTGATGCCATAGTTTGGGGTACCAGAATGTCTGAAATGGGATTAGATGATTTGTCCAGTTATGTTTCAGTCAAAATTAGTAATTATGGTTCATTGGTGATAATAAGGTCAGATATATCATTTGCATGTCATGATGCCGACCTGCAGTTTAGAAGTATGCATTTTCATTGGGTCTTGATGTATGTTGTGTTGGGGTAAGGTATGAGGGGGACTCTCATGAGGTTGTTTTCAACTATACCTCTGGAGTTGTGTTTTGTAGCTCTATCTATATCAGGGGAGATGGAATATATTAGTGAATGTTTTAGCAAGTTATCTGAATGTTCAGTATTAAGTGGGAGAGCCGGTAGCTCATAGGAACAGAGAAGGGTACTTAAGTCTTTAGGTAATAGAAGGTTTATCCTCCGGATTGGCTGGGATGGGACATCGGTGTAGTGCACTGTTCTCCATCTTGGTGGCTCATGTTTTGATGACCTTGTGTGTAGTTGTTGGGTGAGTTTCGAGTGTTTGCTATAGAGGAAAGTTCTGGGTGCTAGTTTTGGGTGCATGAACTTGGGTTATTGTGGAATCAGGTTGTGAAGTGTTTGGATGTCCTCTTTGACTTGTAGTCGAGATAATAATATGTCATCGAGTTTGTGGTCAGGAATACGAGGTAGCTAATTTGGTGTATGAATTGTAGGTGAGGGAGGCAGGATTGAGCCATGATAATATATGTTCAGTGTCCAGCACCTAATGTAGTTTGTAGTGGGAATAGTACATTATATATGTTTAATGTCCTGCTGTGACCCTGAGTTGATATAGTGTAGAGTGGGAATAGTAATTTATATAAGTTTAGTGTCCAGCACCTTCCCTGAACTAATGTAGTTTGGAGTGGGAATAAATTCACCTTCCCTGAGTTAATGTATTTTGGAGTTGGAATAGTAAATTATTTATATTTAGTGTCCAGCATCTTTCCAGAGTTAATGAACTTTGGAGTGGGAATAGTACATTATATATGTTTAGTGTCCAGCACCTTCCTTGATTTAATGTAGTTTTGAGTGCGACTAGTAAATTATATGTAATAGTGTCCAGCACATTCCCTGAGTTAATGTAGTTTGGATTGGTAATTGTAAATTATACATGTTTAGTGTTCAGCACCTTCCTTGACTTCATGTAGTTTGGAGTGGGAAAAGTAAATTATATATATTTAGTGTCCAACACCTTCCCTGTCTTTTCAAGTTTGGAGTGGGGATTGTAAATTATACATAGGTGAACATAGTCCTGGGCACATGTATTCAGGATATAACAATGGTTTAAATGTTTCGTATAGTTCAAATTGTTGTAGTTGACTCCAGTATTAAATTCAAAGATTTTTAATGTAGCAACAACAAATGAAAACAACCAGCCAACATGTATTTCGTCACAACAGGGAATTATCCTGTGACTCTTCGAGGGCTGTGTGGCATGTTGAGAAGGAGAGGGTTGTCTCACAAGGCCAGTGTTAATTCCAACCCATCCCGGGGATCAAGGGGGATCCGTGGTAAGAGTAGAGGTCTCCTGTCGGAAAAACAGCTGCATCTCCTCCTCACCACGATCCACCACAGGACCTTTCACCTGCCGACACTTCTGCTGCAACACGACCTATGAAATATCCTGCCCCATTCCGGTCCACAAGAACATCCCACAACCACTCCATCGTCCCTGCTCAATACCCACTCACTCTGCAAACATGCCACAGAAATCTGGGATACCATGACCACTCTCTCCAAAGACAGCCACCTGGTTGTGCCCTCAGTACCGAAACATAGCTCAACCCCTCCTTGAACCCTGACAACACCAATGTCACTACCAAAGGGTAATAAGATGATTCACCATGACTGTGCCAAAAAGCAAGGCAGAGGCATCACCATCATCTTCAAGGAACATATCAGATTCACCATCAGCAATGATGACCCCACACCTCTCATGGAACACCTCAGCTTCCTACTAAAATCAGACAGGAAGGGCATCATAAGAGGCACCCTCACGTACAGATCCCCGGGACCCTGAGCCTCATTCTACAATGCCATCCCCAACCCCTAGCAATTGACTCTCAGCACTGCGTCCTACTTTGGGACCTAAACTTCCACATCAACGACTCCAATGCTAATTCCATCATCCTCCTGGAGAACATAAGCAACATTGGTCTTGCCCAACTTGTCATCGGACCCAAGCACAAAGCTGGACACACACTGCCCCATTTTCACTTTCATTGACTGAATCAAATTCAGCCACACCACAGAACTCACCTGGACTGACAACCCCTTTGCTAGCTTCTCCATCACTGACACCCGGCACACCATCACCAGGTGTCATATACCCTCCAACCGCAGCTGGAGCAAGGTCACCAAAACTCAGTGGTCACAGGCCCTCACCACCTCCCAACCTGAGACCTTAACAGACCTCAACGAGGCCGTCCAGAACTTTGCTGCCTGGATTACCAGCAGCGCCGACAGTCGCCCCACTGAAACTGACAAAATCCATCAGGATCCCCAAACATGCTGTTACACCCCATAACTCAGGATCAACAAGCACAACTTCCACCAACTAGAGAAACAATGGAACAACACCAAGGACCCACCCGCCAGAGCAGCTCACAAAACAGCCCTCAGCATATATCATAGACACATCAAAGAAGCCATGAAAGCATCCATGGAGGACACCATCCACCCCTCAAAAGAACACTTCAACACCCTCTCAGACTACTACCACAGCAAGTTCAACAACATCTACAACAATGTCAACCTCCAGCTCATCACCCTCAACCCCGCGGACCTCAACCAACCAGGAAATACCAGTCAAACCATCACCACCGGGGCACTGCTCACTACTCTGACCAACTCTGCCATCATGTCTTCCATTCACTCCAGGACACCCACCCTGTTCCCACCACCTCTACAACCTCAGCATGAACCCAATAATATGCATGCAACTCTCCAGCACCCTTAACATCTCCATCTCAACAGCAACCTTTCCGGATAGATGGAAACACACAGATGTGAGACCCCCCCTAAAGAAAGCCTGAGCTGACCTCAACAATCTTAGAAATTACAGACCAATCTCCCTTCTCCCCTACCCAGCCAAAGTTCTTGAGAAAGCCATCAACCAGCAGCTCACTGAATTCCTGGAACAAAATCATCTTCTGAACACCTCTCACTCAGGATTCCTTGACAAACAAAGATCAGAGACTGCACTGTTTGCTGCCACATAAAACATCAGAAAACTCCTCGACTGTAGAGCAACCATGACCCTGATCCTCCTCGACCTCTCCGCAGCATTTGACACAGTCTCCCAAAACACACTCTTCAACATACTCCACAACACAGGCCAACAGCAAGACCCCTCAAGTGGATTGCCTTTCCTCACAGGATACTCACATAGTATCTGAATGCCTCCCTTCACATTCGTACCCAAAGACATTATGTGAGGCATTCCACAAGTATCATCCCTCAACCATAAAAGTGTCCAACATCTACATGACCACCCCTTGCAGATGTTTTCCTATCCCCTGACTTAATATAATCTCCTACGCAGATGACAAAACCAACTTCTGAGACACCATGACCAACATACCCAAAAGGATGAAATACAACTGCCTCTAACTCAACTCCAACAAAACTGAAGTACTTATCTTTAGGTAGAACACCTCTGCATTGGACCACAGCTGGTGGCCTCCAGAACTCGGATGTACACCGACTGACCATGCATGCAACCTCAGCATCATCCTTAACAGCCAATGGACCATGAAATGACAAGTCAATGCAGTTACCTCCTTCTGCTTCCATACAATTTGCATGCTCCACAGAATCTTCTGATGGATCCCAACCAACACCAGAAAGACCCTCACTCAGGCCATCATCAACAGCTGCCTCAACTATGGCAACACCCTCTCCGCAACATCTGCACCCAGCTACTCAGAAGACTCCAGGCCATGCAGAATGTGGAATCCTCCTGATGCAATTTAGTTCAGAGCCATACCAAGGCAGGGGACCAACGGTTCTGGTTTAGTATTTGAGTGGAGATTAATTACTTTATATGTGGAATTTCCCAGTGTGTCTTAGTCATGTGACAAGTTGATTGTAGACTTGATTTTCATTGGTCATATATATCCTGTAGCATGTACGCCTTCTCCTCTTCCAGAGTCTCCTCCATGCCATCCTCAGGCTTGAATGGGTGGATTTTGAGGGTAACCTAGAACACTCCTCTCTCCAATCCAATCTCACTCAACTACTCAACTTCTTCGGCTTTAATAAAATAGCTTACCCTGAAAGCTGACCTTCAATTTTTCTTGAAAAATTCTCACTTTGTCCAGCTGCAGCACTCTCTTCTTTGGCTGAGGGACCAATAAGAGTGTAGGCTGGGAACGGCATAATTGTGGGGGAATCAAGGTTCATCTCATTTGCCGCCCTATTAGCTGCCTTAAATATTGTGGTTCTCTCTATGTAGTTGAGCAGTCTTATGATGATTGGGCAGATTGGTTCCTCAAGATAGGGCCTGCGAATTAAAACTTAGTGGGCCCTTGCAATCATGAAACAGCTTGAATACATCTTAGAGTCTTAGAGGGTATTGAGGTTTTCAATCATAATGTGTTGAATTGCAGAGGGGTAGTGTTTTACATGTTCTCTGGTATTCTGCAAGACGGCTGATAAAATCATTTAATAACCCATGAAAAAGTTTCATTATCCTTGCAATTGTTACCGACGCACCCTTGATGCTAGACTTTGCATTACAAGCACTTGTATCTGTAAAGCAGATGTGAGGACCGGTTGTATTCCCCTACCTGTCAATTTCTCATTAGTTTTGATTTAATAAATAGAACGTATGCTGATTCTTCACTTGGGTTTAGTGATCACTACCCATGTGGTCTGATTTAACATAACATACTAATTTAATTTTTACAATAACATTTTTAATTTTGTATATAGGACTCCATATGATTTTGCCTTTTATGTTACATATCTTGTTGCCTAAATCCTAAATATGGACTCTTGAGAATATGATAAATAAAGTATAGTAACTGTGTGATATCATGTACTGTTATGAATTGTTACTTCATTGATCATTTATCTGATTAGACTGTTATACGACAGAGCTATGCAGGGAAATCGGTTGCAAGCCTTAACCACGCATTATTTAACTTATGATCAACATTGACAGAGAAGAGAAGCAAAACAAGAGAAAGGGGAAAGGTTAGGAAGAGGGATATTTCCACTTAGTAATTAACAGAGCATTGGGGCAGTGTCTGGTCCCCATTTCTAAAGTTGTGTTAACTTCTTCCATGGGATTGACATGACCAGGCGACCATCTCAGATGTATTATTCACCAAAGACCACTGAATCAAAATGTATTTCTCACTAAACCAACCCCTCCTTACATCACTAAAAATTGTAAACAATAAAAAATACATACGTTAATAAGTGATGTCACCCCAAAGTATATGAAGGAATATAAAGCAGAGGGGGAACTTAAAGTGATAAACAAAAAGAAATGCAATTTAGATGAAAATAAAAAAATAGGGTTGAGAGAGCGCAAATCAAGAAAAAGTAGAAGTGCACCATATTTACAAGCACGTTGCATCAGCTTAGTAAAGATTATATAAGAGTGTCGAATTTATAGAGTGAAAATATATACGATTTTTTAATTAAAATAGAATGCATGTATCAGTGTGAAAAGCTAATGTAGAAGTGTGTAGAGATGTTAGAATGATGTTGAAATTCCATGTTATGTGGCTGTTGTAGAGGAGAATGTAAGGCTGCTAAACGTAGAAATGTGTAGGCCACATGGCAGTTCACAGAGAATGCAAGATGCTGTTACACTCTCACATGATATAGATTTTTAATGTTGTTATAATCCAAAGTATTATTGATCATAAGACTGAAATATATGTTTTATAGAAGTGTTTCATATAACCATTGTGTGTAATAAGTTAGAATACTGTTTAGACTAAGAAATTGAAGGTTTACAGAGTGCACAGGCCCGTTTCATGTAATTCTAATAGGCCTGAATAGATGAGGTCGTTTCTTTTGATCTGCATGTGTTAGTTAGAGGAAGGTCATGTTAAGCATAAATTGCAGAGACTGCTCGATGGTTTACGACTTAGAAGATACGGTGGAGGCCGGAATTTGGGGCCCACTGTACAAGTGTCTGTTTGCAGGTGCGAGGAGGTTCCAATCAAGAGAGTGATGAATAGGGTTTTGTTCAGGGAGCCAGGCACAGGCCTGGAGGAGGCTTCAGGAATTTCCTGGGGGGTACCGTCCTGCCAGAGAAGAGCTTGAGAAGCAAGGTCAACGCTAACGATGGGCCCAGAGGAGTATCAGCATGGAAAATGCCAGAACCAACGCCACGTGAGGGGCGTCTCTAAAGGGCGTTTCTATTGTAAATGTGATTTTGTATTAGGGACAGCACCCCTGGGTGGAGTTAAGGCAGATGGTCTGAGGAACCTAAGAGAGCGGATGGGTAGGCAGATAGGTTAACTGCGAGAGACCGATTTACAATGAAGACTAAGGGAAATGAGTGATCTTCTTTGGAAGTCACCACGGCTGACACGTTTTTAGGTTAGGATTTTACTAACTAGGGTTGTCACTTAGTCGAGTGTAGAGACAGTCTAATCTGGATTTTCTTCCTTTCTGTAAATGACTCACAAGCTACAGCTTGTGTCTATTCTTGCAACTCTGATGATTTTTGAATTGGTTTTGGTTACATTCTTCTGCCGACTAAGAGCATTTAGAAAATTTATGTTTGTATTGATACCAGTATATCTTTTGAACCTTATTTTGAGATGTTTGTATCGCCAGTTAACTTTGGCTTTGTAATAAACTTTTAAAACTTATTCATAGTAGGTGGTTCTTTGGAGTGGTGTAAGTCCTTATTGCCTTTTACTCTATGACAGGTATCAACGGGTCAGTCGACCTGAGTTGGGATCTAGATTTATAGCAATAGATCAGAAATCCCGCCGTATCAGTTGGTAGCAGATAAGGATGGTTACCTTCTAGAGGAAGGTGATCTAGACTAGGTTAAGATTACCCCAAGGTCCCTAGAGATCGAGAGATGAGCAGCGGAAGAATCGCCTGCCGAAGAAGGTGCTGACGGTGCGAGAGAAAAGCAGCAGGGCCGGACGAGAGTGAGTATAACAAGGGTCATGCATTGACAGATTGCGGTGTCTTGTGTTGTATCTGTATTGTAATGTCATGCGGAGTTGAATGCCTGTAGTGTGATTGAGAGAGGGTTGTGAGCGCACGCAACCTGGCAAACTGTGAAAATCTTAAGTTCGGGGAAGAGCTTAAGTGGTTTGGGTGTATCGAACATCCAGAGTAGTTGTCGACCAGAGTAAAGGGGGTCATGAGGTACCATTGATCGCCCGCAGGACCGAGATAGGGGGAACACAAGAGTGAGTGTGTGGGTAACGGACGCAGGTCGAAAGTTACCGTGTGTAAGTAACCTATCAGTTAAGGCGATTGTCTGGACCTACACGGAAAGACATTTCGTCAGTTAAGGTGACAATTACAGTTAGACTGTGGGCGTACAGTCAAGGAAAGTGATCGCTTGGTCGGAAGTAATCATTTTTCAGAGTATGAATGGGACGCATGCATGACCGGGAGACGAGCTGAGAAAGGAGGGGAACTGCTGCGAAGGGGACGTGTGACGTCAGCGAGAGCTGCGCTGTGATAGGCCGGTTGGTGTGAAGCCGCGCTGTGATAGGCCGGTTGGTGTGACGTCAGCGAGAGCCGCGCTGTGATAGGCCGGTTGGTGTGAAGCCGCGCTGTGATAGGCCAGTTAGCAAGAACCGCGCTGAGATTAGTGGATTGTCATCAGGAAGTAAACGAACGCGGAGAAAATAGAAATGTTGTAGATTTTGAACATGAAGTGTTTTAAATGTTTGAGAGCGATCTTTAAGAGGAAAAGAAGAGAATCTTATTACGGGGAAGAGGCACCGCCAGAGGGTACACCAGCTCATTATATGGCAACGAATGTTGGGTTGCATACTAAACTGTGGCTTGATGCTTGGAGTAAGATTACAGAAGGGAATGAGGAACTGACTTTTCCAAAATACGGAACGTTTAGACTAGAAGTGTTGCATCAGCTGAAAGCAGTTATGTCCTCATTGAGACCTTTGCCTAGACCAACACAGTTTGAGGCCCTTAATGCGTGGATTAGGGCGGCACACGACAGGAATCAGAACAGACGCCAGGAAAGGGTAAGGCGATCAGTAAGGGCAGTGCAAGATGCCAAATGGAATGCGGAAGCCAAGAAATGGAGGGTACAGACGATTGAAGTGGATAAGTTGTACCCAATGAGAGAGGTTACATGAGAAAAGAGACCCTTAGAAGAGGATGACGAGAGCGAGTCGGAGGATGGGCTAATAAATAGGTTGTTGATAGATAGACCGCCTCCGGACAATAGGGAGATAGAAAGTACGGAGCTCCCAAGGGAAGATAGGGTTGACATAGAAGGGAATAGGTCACTTCCTATAACGAATTGGGTACCTACCAAAGGTGAGGGGACACCTCAACATAGTCCAGTTCAGAGTGTAGTCGGAAGGGTTGTGGTGCAGAAGATGCCAGCAACAGAGAGGGTTGAGCCTTATGGATTGCCAGATGCTCTTCAAGTACCCATTACCATAGGTCCTATAGTGTCGGTTTATCACCCAGAGAAAGGGAGGGAGGAAGAACAGGTACGGCTGGACAGAGAAAGAGTTGAGATGGAGAGAAGGAATAACACGACAAATGCCTGGAGGCAATTGCCAGGAACGATAACGTGGAGCACCCCATTGGATTCAGCAGTGGATCCCGTAACAGAACAGGGGGGTCAGAGAGGACCGATGGACCTGAGGGGACCATGGCCGAAATCCTATAAAGAGTTGAGGGCTGACTTGAAGGAATGGGATAGGTCCACAGAAGCACCGAGCAACAGGTCAAGAGCAGAAGCTGAATGGGGAGGTCGAGGCAACGGGACATTATCTCACTGCGGGGCTAGCGAAAGCAGTCAGGAGTGGGACGGTAAAAGCCAGGAGAGTAGAGGAGTTACACGTCGTATTGACGGTAGAAATGGGCAGGAGCGAAAAGGTAGAAGTACGGAGTGTGGAGAGACGTCTCGTCTCATTCAAAGTGAGGGAGACCAAAGGACACAAGAGTACATGGATAGGTTTAAGTGCACTCTCCACGCACCTAATGATAATGTACAGCACTGGAATCGTGGGAACATGGGGAACCGCGAAGGATCTTGCCATGCGTCGAGTGATCAGAGGTCACAGGCGAATTGCGAAGGCATGGGGAATAATGGAATGTCTTACCATGCACCTAGAGAAACCAGGCAGAATGGGAAATGTGGGACTATGGGAAATAGAGAAGTGTTTCACTATACACCCAGAGAGGATGGAACTGCATGGGACCTGGAGAGATGGGAGCATGGGAGGACTCCCCATAACATGCCTGAGCCCAGACGTAGGACTCAGAGCTGTGATGGGAGAGATGTAAATGGACTCTCTAGAGATAGCATACTGAAAGCTGTGATAAAAGCCAAAAGACTCGATGTGACCAGCTTAAAATCTGACCTGGACGATATAATAGAGGGTGTGTTGCCTTTAGAAAGGATTGACATGTACGAACAAGATGAGCTGCTGTTTATAGCAAAGGATATTACTCGGAAGGCAAGAGCAACTCATGAGAAACTGTCTGAACTGGCAGAAAAGTATATGGTAGATTTGTCCAGAACAAAGGCATTGCAGGGTAACCATAGGTTGCATTATTCGGATCAGGACCTAGATGAGAGGAGGTCAACTGGATTAAAAATGCACATAAGGGAACTGATCACAGGAATAAGAGCATGGAGAGATCTGGACAAATGGGAAGAGAGGTGGTCCAAAAAGGGAACTGTTAGGCGGAGCGCGAATGTGATGTCTCCGGAGGGAAGGCTACTGCAGATGGAGGCATTCCCTTTGCGAGAAATAGCGAATGGGAGTTATGTACATGTACCCTGG
This sequence comes from Lissotriton helveticus, assembly GCF_964261635.1. Classification (NCBI taxonomy): domain Eukaryota; kingdom Metazoa; phylum Chordata; class Amphibia; order Caudata; family Salamandridae; genus Lissotriton; species Lissotriton helveticus. Next base: position 644,353,056 of record NC_136068.1, read on the forward strand.
AGTAGGGGAGATTTTGCTGCATTTACCAACTCATTTCCGAAGTTAAGGGAAAATCCCGTAGAGTGGTACAAGCAGGTAGAGAGGTTTGTCAAGATTTCAAAAGTATTGTGGATTGATTTGAATACCTTATTCGACATTGTGGTCCCAGGAGACTTGTGGATAGCATGCAAGGTTAGTGTCGAATGGCCAACTGCAGAACCAGAAAGGGATGCTTGTACTAATGGACCGTCAGAAAGCGTAATGTTAAAATATGAAAGGGTAATGACATGGCTGAAGGAGAAGGTGCCACCACAAGATATAGATTGGGTAAAAATAGACCGAACAAGACAGGAACCCAAGGAGACAGTTCATGAGTTTTATGAGCGATTGCTGAAAGCATTCAAACAATACAGTGGATTAGATGTAATGGATCCCAAGGAGATAGGACAGTTTGTATCGAAGTTCGTTTTGGGTTTGAGACCTGATATTTGTTTGATGATTCAGCAACATTTAATTTGTTGGCAAAACAAACCATTGGATGAAATTTTGAGATATGCAAGGTATTGCAGTGATGAAATAGATTCCAAAGCAAAGAAACTAAAGGAGAAACTGATGATGGTGCAGATGCAGTCAGCTGGAAGGGGTGGACTGCAGCAACAGGGAACAGGGACAATGGGACGGGAAATCAAATAGTCAGAATAAGGACAGCGAGGAAAACTCGAGACCTAGAATAGACATTGCTACATTGAAAAAAACGACAAAGTGTCACCAGTGTCACCGGGTGGGACATTGGAAACGAGAGTGTCCCTATAACCCTGAAAACGGAGAACTAGAAGTAGAGGAGGAGGAAGTTCAAGAAGTTCCAGTTCAAGGGGTGACAGTGTCAAAGAATAAGGTGGCCAAAGGGGGGACTTCGGCTCCACGAGCTCAGTTCCCGCAGCCACCAAGGATTACGACAGGGGGAAAGATCTATAGACAAATGCCTCTTTTTATAGACGAAGAAGAGTGTTACTACGTTGATCCATTGACGGGACGACGTGTAAGCAGAGAGGAGGACTGTACCCGCGGGGCAGTTCTAGAGGTGGATCAAAGAGGACCGTTTGTCGAGGCTGAAGTGGCAGGGTGTCCTACAACATTCTTAGTAGATACCGGAGCTACTCGATCAACTTTGAGATCGGCAGTGGTTCCAGATCTACCAATGTCGGGGGAAACAATTCAAGTGGTAGGAGTCGCAAATAGGAGAATGACTAACCCTTTGACGGAACCAGTGCCAGTGAAAATAGGAAACTACACCGACGAACATCAGTTTGTAGTATGTGATTCTAGTCCTGTGTGTCTGTTAGGAAGAGACTTATTGTGCAAACTGAACTGCACAATATACTGCACACCTCAGGGAGTGGAGGTACAGACTACAGACGATGATGCTACCTTTAAAGTTGCAAACTCGAGAGTATGCGTAGAACTGTACCCTACCCTGACTGTGGAGGAGCTTCCTTGGGATTTACGAGATACAGTGTCATGAGAGGTATGGGATTTTACTGGAGAAGAGATAGGATTGATCAAAGGAGTAGAACCAGTGAAGATCATGGTAAAACCAAATGTTGAATATCCAAGAACGCCTCAATACAAATTGACCCCGGAGACGATTGCAGGAATAAAACCCGTAATCGACTCCATGATTCAACAGGGAATACTGAAGGAAATCGTGGGTAGTCCATGCAACTCCCCGATTATGGGTTTGCAGAAACCTAGTGGGAAGTTTAGAATAGTACAAGATCTTCGAAAGATTAATAACATAGTTGTTTCATGTTGTCCAGTGGTACCGAATCCATCAGTGATATTGTTTCAAATACCATTCCAAGCTGAGTGGTTCGCAGTGATAGATCTCTGTCAGGCTTTCTTTTCAATTCCATTAGATGAGGAGAGCCAGTATCTTTTCGCTTTTAAGCTGGAAAATCGTGTCTTAACATGGTGTCGTATCCCACAGGGGTATACAGAAAGCCCATCAATTTTCAACCAGCTATTGAAGAAAAATCTTGGAAGTCTAGTACTGCCACAGAACTCGGTTCTGGTCCAGTACATAGACGACCTACTTGTTGCGTCAGGAACGGAAGAAGCTTGTAAGATAGATACCATCGCCTTGCTGAACCATTTAGCTGAAAATGGGCATAAGGTATCTCCGAGCAAATTGCAGTACTGTTTGACAGAAGTACAGTACTTGGGTCACTGGATAGAAAAAGGAAAGCGCAAGGTGTCACCAGATAGGATAGAGGAGATAATGAAGATGAACGCGCCTACGACACAGAGAGAAGTCAGGATGTTCCTAGGAATGGTTGGTTATTGCCGACAGTGGATAGCTAACTTTTCACTGAAAGCAAAACCCTTACAAAAACTGACGCACAAGGAGGTGAGTGATCCGGTACCATGGGACAAGGATTGTTTGATGTCGTTCCTACAGCTGGGAGAGGACTTGTGCCGTGCTCCAGCTTTGGGGATGCCTGACTACGAAAAACCATTTTCACTTTACTGCTGCGAAAGAGAGGGTTGTGCTTTGTCAGTCTTAGTACAAACTCATGGAAATGCCCGTAGACCAGTTGCATACTTTTCGGCTACTTTAGATCCGGTAGCCGCAGCGTTGGCCGGATGTCTCAAATCCGTCGCGGCAACAGGTGTCAGCATTGAAAGGTGTGAAAATATCGTCATGGGACACCAATTAGTGGTGTATGTACCTCATTCTGTAGAACTGTTAATGACCAGGACCAAGACACAGCACTTAACCAATAATAGGCACACGCGCTACGAGCAAGTTATTCTTGCTGCGGAGAACGTGACCCTTAAGAGGTGCTCTGTTTTGAATCCTGCTATATTGATGCCACTTCTTAATGATATAGAAGGCAAAGAATGTGAAGATCACGATTGCCTTGATGTGACTGAACTATGCACCAAGCCAAGACCAGATATTGTGGATGAGCCGTTGACTGACCCTGATGAAATTTTCTTTGTTGATGGCTCATGTTTAAGAGACGATACTGGTCGGTTGAGAGCAGCTTATGCTGTTTGCACCATTACTGGAGTTGTGGAAGCCGCTTGCCTGGAAGGAGTACACTCCGCTCAGGTAGCTGAAATCATTGCATTGACACGTGCCTGTTTAGCAGGTAGCAAAATTAGAGTCACCATTTACACCGATAGCCAATATGGTTTCGGTGTAGTTCATGATTATGGGCAATTGTGGTCTCAGAGAGGTTACATGACCTCCTCTGGTTCGCCTATTCGAAATGGGGAATTTGTGCGACTGTTGTTAGAAGCATTACAAGGTCCAGCAGCAATTGCGATTGTTAAATGTGTAGCCCACACCAAAAATACAGATTTTGTGTCGCAAGGTAATCGATATGCAGACGAAGTTGCCCGCTATTGTGCGGAGCAAGGATATTCTTTCACGGAAGTGGAAGTAGGTGGGGCTCAGGAAAAGACAGAGTTAAACATGATGCTAGAAACAGTTGATACTTGGGAGGATTTAAAAGACATGCAAGAGAACGCACCTGATTCTGAGAAAAAGGCATGGGAAACAGCAGGTTGTGTGAAAAGTGAAATGGATTTGTGGGTTTCAGCAGATGGAAGGGCAGTACTACCTGATGAATTAGTGAGTCCAATGGCACGACAGATACATGGTCCAGTACACTTAGGAAGAGATGCCATGCTGAGGTTATTTAGGCAGGCTTGGTACAATCCTAAATTCAGGATTGCAGCAGAAGCAGTGTGTCGAAGATGTGTCACATGTCAACAATTGAACGTAGGGAAAAGAACACCAGTTACAATGAGTCACATTGGGAGGTCTGGGGGGCCTTTCAACCGAATGCAATTAGATTTTATTGAGATGCCAAAAATCAACCGCCTCAGGTATGTTCTGGTGGTTGTATGCATATTTTCCAGATGGGTCGAAGCATACCCTACACGTAGGTGCGACACAATCACAGTAGCAAAGTTGTTGCTTAGAGAGTTGATTCCGCGCTTTGGGGTGCCGACCTTCTTGGAATCAGATAGGGGAACTCATTTCAACAGTGAAGTTGTGAAGATGCTTTGCTCTGCATTAAACATTGATCAGAAGTTGCACTGTAGTTATCGACCAGAGGCTTCAGGTATCGTGGAGCAGATAAATGGAACTCTAAAGTCCCGAATAGCCAAAGTATGTTCATCGACGTCCTTAAGCTGGCCTGATGCTCTGCCCTTGGTACTCATGAGTATGCGTAGCACACCAGACAGGAGGACAGGTCTCTCTCCACATGAGGTCCTAATGGGGAGGGCAATGAGACTTCCGTCTTTTCCAACTACAGCTTTGTTGAATATTACAGATGACCTGATCCTGGATTACTGCAAGGGTCTTTCTGACGTCATTCATTCTGTGTCTCTTCAGGTGCAGGCTGCTGAAGTTCCATCTTCAAGAGACCTATGTCACGACTTGTGCCCTGGTGACTGGGTACTTGTGAAGAAACACGTCCGGAAGAACTGCCTAGACGTGCGTTGGAAGGGGCCCTACCAAATAATCCTGACAACGAATACTGCTGTAAAGTGTGGAGGGCTACCAAACTGGATCCACGCTTCCCATACTCGAAGAGTTCCAGCACCCTTAGAAGAAACAGCTCCTCTCCCAGATGAAAATCCAGCTGTGGACGGTGAACCACTAGAGGGGATCAGTCAAGCTGTGGGGGTGTCAGAAGAAGTTGGGAGCGTTACAGATCCAGAAGAAGAAAGACAGGACGACAGTGAAACTGAAGTTGCCACGGAAGGAGAAAGTTGCTGTGAATACGGCTCAGACACAGATCAAGACAAGAGTGATCAAGAACCGAGTGTGAGGACAAGAAATAGGAGAACAAGGCGTGGAGAAGGTAGTTGGCCTGAAAGAAGGAAGAGGCCGAGCTTGAAGTCAACTCCAGAGAGAACTCTTGCTCCCATATCTGAAGACTCGGATCTGGACGAAGGTGCACAAAGACAGGAACAGGAAGGTCCGAGAAGAACGAGGAGGGTGCGAGTGCCCTGCAGAAGATACGCTACTCCTGAGTGGACCTACCTAGCGGCAGATGTCCAGTGCACGGAGATCCGGGAGGGTGAGGGAAGTGACATTGACCAGTACTGACCCAATCATAACAGTGGAAATAGTGTTGGTGATACCCGGAGTGGAGGTCGAAGGGTTGCTGACACTCACTATCCCCAATCCTCCTTATCTGAGCGGGATAAGAGACATGGTTTTAAACAGAATAGAATTTCCGACTTTTTGTTCGACGAGGCCAACACATGAGGAGATCATTCTTCGTTTGGAAATATTAGAATACGTGATTAGGGCCGCTGGAACACGTCTGATTCCAGATTGCTAAAGACTTTGTAAATAAACAGATTGAAAGATAACCTAGCGCCAAGTGGAAGAAGAAAAAATCTAGGGATTTCCCATTTAGTGGACGGAGAAGGGCTAGGGTTGTCTGGTGCTATAGAACTCAAAGACTGCTCTTGCAGAAGGGATTATCAGCTTCCAGGTGTGGTTCGGGAAGACTGAGTAAGCAAAGAAAAGAGACTTTGTGTTGTGAAAGAAAACCAGAACTACACTGTCTTGAGATCATGGAGGCTGGCAACCCAAACCGCAAGACAAAATGTATAGTAGGCACACTTTTAGTGGGAGTAATTTCTCTTATAGTTTTAGTAGTTACTATATCATATGTAGTGGGACATGAAAATGAAGAGAAGGCAACAAAGGAAGCAAAAATTGTATCGATACAGAAACCTACTACTGCTGGTCAAAGGGGGGACAATACACAGAAAGATAAAGCTTTACTAGCAGCAGAGACTCGTAGGTTGCATGTGGATGAATCACAGGAAAATTTCAAATCAAATGCATATGCTAAATTGCTTTATGAATATATTGATGCTATGGAGGTAAAGAATTGCTACGTTTGCATGCAAATGCCAGCCTCTGTAGACGAAGGTATTAGATATCATCATCTTCCATTGACTTATGGAATCACATGTAGTTTGTTGCTTAGTATATTTTATGAACGTGATGGTTTTGAGTATTATTTTTCAAATTTTGATGCTGTTTTACCAGAAGTTCCAAACTACAAGCACATGAACAAGTGGGATTATTATAAGAGTGAAGATAGATTAAAGAAATTTTTCATTCCTTGGAAAACGTTAGATACTTCACATGCCTGAAGAAATAATTTGACTTGTAAAGTGTCAGAAATTGAGAAAAGGTTTATAGGACAGGTGGATGATCGATACAGGAGACAGAAGATCTTAAAGGCTTCAGGCCAATGGAAAACAGATTGGACCGAGGAAGAAAGGTCACACCAAAGAAAGGGTAGTAATGGTCCAATAGCTTTAGAAGGAGAGGAAGAAGGGATGTAAACTATGAGGAGGTAGTTGGAGACGTATTTGGTGCTATGTTTCCTCTTTTAGGGATAGCACTGAATGATGTCAAGATTAGGAGATTGGCAACAGTTGTAGATAGGTTGTCCGCTAGTACTGCTAGATCATTAATGCTGGTGGAGGGAGAGATGCAATCGATAAGGGCAATGGTTCTTCAGAACCGACTTGCTCTAGACGTTTTGTTAGCCAAAGAGGGAGGAGTCTGTAAGGCTTTGAAGGTTCAGGAATGTTGCACTTACATTCCAGACAATTCAAAACCTCTAGAAAAGTATATACGGAACATCACTGAAATTCATCATGAGATTGAGGATTTGACACAGGTAACTGTGTGGGAAAAAGTAGGTCATGTAATGGGTAAAGTTGGAGGTTGGTTTGCCAACCTAGGAAAGAGTTTCATTTGGTACATACTGAAACCTATCATCATAATAGTGATTTGTATAATCACCTTGTGGGGATTGGTGCGGCTGTACCAATGGTATGGATCAAATAGGTTGCAGAGATCCATGAGAGAGCAGGAGAGGAGATTAGCTGCGATGCAGGACAATCAGTACAGGAGTCTGAGGGCTCTAGAGATGATGAAACGAGGGAGTACGGCAACAAGTTCTGTATGATTCAGTTCATACCTCAGGGATGGTGTTGTGATGGTGATGACTACTAAAAGTCATCAAAGGGGGGAACTGAGAGAGCGCAAATCAAGAAAAAGTAGAAGTGCACCATATTTACAAGCACGTTGCATCAGCTTAGTAAAGATTATATAAGAGTGTCGAATTTATAGAGTGAAAATATATAAGAGTGTTTAATTAAAATAGAATGCATGTATCAGTGTGAAAAGCTAATGTAGAAGTGTGTAGAGATGTTAGAATGACGTTGAAATTCCATGTTATGTGGCTGTTGTAGAGGAGAATGTAAGGCTGCTAAACGTAGAAATGTGTAGGCCACATGGCAGTTCACAGAGAATGCAAGATGCTGTTACACTCTCACATGATATGGATTTTTAATGTTGTTATAATCCAAAGTATTATTTTTTTTTTTTTTTTTTTTTTTTTTTTTCGAATCCAAAGTATTATTGATCATAAGACTGAAATATATGTTTTATAGAAGTGTTTCATATAACCATTGTGTGTAATAAGTTAGAATACTGTTTAGACTAAGAAATTGAAGGTTTACAGAGTGCACAGGCCCGTTTCATGTATTTCTAATAGGCCTGAATAGAAGAGGTCGTTTCTTTTGATATGCATGTGTTAGTTAGAGGAAGGTCATGTTAAGCATAAATTGCAGAGACTGCTCGATGGTTTACGACTTAGAAGATACGGTGGAGGCCGGAATTTGGGGCCCACTGTACAAGTGTCTGTTTGCAGGTGCGAGGAGGTTCCAATCAAGAGAGTGATGAATAGGGTTTTGTTCAGGGAGCCAGGCACAGGCCTGGAGGAGGCTTCAGGAATTTCCTGGGGGGTACCGTCCTGCCGGAGAAGAGCCTGAGAAGCAAGGTCAACGCTAACGATGGGCCCAGAGGAGTATCAGCATGGAAAATGCCAGAACCAACACCACGTGAGGGGCGTCTCTAAAGGGCGTTTCTATTGTAAATGTGATTTTGTATTAGGGACAGCACCCCTGGGTGGAGTTAAGGCAGATGGTCTGAGGAACCTAAGAGAGCGGATGGGTAGGCAGATAGGTTAACTGCGAGAGACCGATTTACACCGAAGACTAAGGGAAGTGAGTGATCTTCTTTGGAAGTCACCACGGCTGACACCTTTTTAGGTTAAGATTTTACTAAGTAGGGATGTCACTTAGTCGAGTGTAGGGACAGTCTAATCTGGATTTTCTTCCTTTCTGTAAATGACTCACAAGCTACAGCTTGTGTCTATTCTTGCAACTCTGATGATTTTTGAATTGGTTTTGGTTACATTCTTCTGCCGACTAAGAGCATTTAGAAAATGTATGTTTGTATTGATACCAGTATATCTTTTTAACCTTATTTTGAGATGTTTGTATCTCCAGTTAACTTTGGCTTTGTAATAAACTTTTAAAACTTATTCGTAGTAGGTGGTTCTTTGGAGTGGTGTAAGTCCCTATTGATTGACCTAGTAGTGGATTGCCTTTTACTCTATGACAGGTATCAACGGTTCAGTCGACCTGAGTTGGGATCTAGATTTATAGCAATAGATCAGAAATCCCGCCGTATCAGGGTTCAGGATCCACAGAGAGCAGGGAATTCAGGCATTCCCTGTTCAAAAGATTTGTAAGAAAACGTTTTGGATTTAGCACGTTTCAGAATTCCACTTCCTTGTTTATGTTTTTCACCACCACTATGTTATGTAATCTGTTTTTGTAAAAGCATTGCTTATTGTCAGGCGTTTAGCAACGTCTTTCACTAATTTGCTTCTTAATCAACCATGACAGACTGTAGGAAGCTGTCAAGGCATGCTAATTGTTAGTTAATAGTAAAATGTTCATAGAAAATGGAAATGGGCCCTAGGTTATTAATTAATGTGTTTTTTACTCAGAGGTAGCTAGAACATCTGTTTGATTGCATACTCTAATCACACGTTCTATGGCCAAGAAATCTGTTTTCTACAAATAGCAAACATGGATAGGGGATGTGGCCTAATGGCTAGAATGATCAGCCTCAAAGCTGCGAAACAGGGATTGGGTCTCAGCAGGGTCGCTCAACATCCTGTGATTCTGGGCAAATAATTTAATCTCCCCGTGATGAACACAAATAAATGTGCCCACCTGTAACACAACTGGTGCTCATGTTCATGTAAAACGCGCTGGTGTTCAGGGACAAGTTGTGCTGTATGAACCCCCCCTCCCCCCCCTCCGAAAAAAAAGAGATCCTCAATCATCGATGCCTCTGCCCATAACGTCCTTGGGAGTTCATCTAATTTTGGGATTTTCATTTTCCTGTTTAGGCTTAAATTCAAGCAGTTACAGATATTGCTGCAATATCAAATTACCCAGCCATTAAATACTTCTACTCTTTTTCTGAACCCTTTCACAAGTTTAACGCCCTTTGATATCAGGACGTGAGCTCTCTTTCATTTGGCATTAAAATTGTTCTCGATCAGGAAAAAAAAACCTCTAACTGTAATTGTGTTTTCCTTGATCCCGAGAATTCGTAATACTGTGTCATTATTGTCTGAAGCAACTTTAAGGGAATCCCTTTGAATTATGACTAATGAACAATCTGCTATGTTGTTATATGTCTTTCTTTGTTCAGTTATTTATCTTCTGTAGGAATGTAGCTTTCTTGTTAAATCTTCACTCTTATTCACATCATTACATTTGTCAGGTTACTTAAATACTCAAGAGCGGGTACAATTAAGTCTGAAACCTGTTTTTTGTGATGATGCTTTAGGTGCAAGTGATATTATTTTCATTTTCTGAGAATGTGGACTTTGAAGACAGGAATCTTTTTGATTCATATCCACTTCTGAAAAAGACAAGCATGTTTCCCCTAAGCTTGTTCAAACATTATGGTCTCGGCATACAACATTTATTGTAGTATTTACACAAAGCTTCCTTTCCATGATGGAGTTATGAAGCACTCCAATTTGCAGTGGGATGATTGGCACTCTTTTGGAGTGTGGGATTAAAGCAGTGAGTTTGTTGTTCATTTACCTATAGCTGATGCGATTGGTGAGGTGTAGACTTGTGGGATAAACAGTGTTGGCAGGGTCACAGCACTTAAGCATGAGGCAGTGGGAAAAAGTGTGAGAAGAAATGCTTTTACACTTGCATCAGCCTGCCCTGCTGGTGTTAATTATAATAGTGCTCCGATGCACATAAGTTTTTTCAGGTCCCGAACGGCCCAATTTGCAGATTAGGGCTGTTTGCGACCGGAAAAAAGCATGATTCCATGTACCAAATCCTACTTTGCGTTTTAGGAACCTATTACCGAATCTCAAAATGTTTTTGCGATTTGTTATTAGGGAGTGGCATGTTGAGGGCATCACTTCCTTCAAGTAGGTGGTAGCCCACTCACAAATTGGGAGGGGTTCTCAAGTGACACCTTCCAATTTGTGAATGGTTGGAAAAACGATTTTTAACAGCATGCAGTGGTCCCGGGGACCACTGCCTACTCTTAGAAAATGAAAAGCAACCTTTTCATTTTATTTTTTGATATGCATCCCGTGTTCCTATAAGGGAAATCGGCTACATTTTAAAAAAAACACACACTTTGCTTTATTTAAAAGCAATCACAAACAATGTGGTCTGCTGATCCCAGCAGGCCACCATCCCTGAGATTTCAGTCATTCCCAATGGATCGCCAATTATGACTACCTCATGAATATTAATGCTCTAGGTCTATGTGTGACCCACTGGGAATTGCAAACATTGCAAAACACACAGTAGTGCATAGCTGTTTTTGAGTACCTAATAGTAAATTGCAAAAAACGCTATTAGGTAATCTCAAACACAAACATATGCCCTAATAGACATGGACTTGTCCAAATATAGTGTTCTATGCATTTGAAGACAGTTGCAATTTATTCTTATTATTGCAAGAAGTGTGCTCCATAACTTAGGGCATGATTAGGATGGTAGTTGGACCACCACTGACATTCTGTTGGTAGTGGTTGGCCTGACATCCTGCAGAGCTGTCCAACTGCCTCATTATGATGTGGTTGCTTAGACCTCATTGGCTGGAGGGTCCCAATGACACTACTGATGTGGTTGGATCATATTTCCTACAATAGTGGCGATGCTTGCTCAGGCACCGCCGTAGGGATGATGATGTCCCTTCCTGGTAACTTTTTTCAAGGAGGTCCATCCGCCATTGTAAGCTGCCAGAAATGGACTTTGGGGGCCCCTAGCAGGTCTCCTGTCCCGCATGGGTCTCAGCTGTAAGGCCTGAGGGGCACATTTGGTGCCCCCCACACATCCATGGAAACATCCCCTTTTCCATTACTGTGCTGCAACTCTGTTCGGACTACAGCACAAGCAGCAATGAAAAAAGGCATGATTGTGACTGTCTACACACCGATCACAAAATAATTTGGTGGGTGGCACTGCCGACCACTTGTCGGTTGGTTCCAATCATGCTGCAATGCTGATCGGACTCTGGTCATACCACCATCTTAATCAGGCCCATAGTCTTCAAAATGAAGAGTTTCCATGTGAACAGAATTTGTTGGTTGTCATAACATGTAGGAGTCGAGGAGGCCTGAAGAATATATATACAAAGCAAATATGTATAATAATATTAAGTACAAAGATTCTGCTGAATGATGCTGGTTTCTTTGGATTGAATGGTACAGTGTACTATGAACCTTACTTTGAAGGTGACATAGCTAGCTACTAAGAGTGTGTGTGTAGACCTGATTGCAGCAGAAATGAACAATCTGATGAAAAGCATAAGGAATTGTCCTGCATTTGGGTAAATACTTGAGCTTCATGATCTCCGGGTCGGTGCTCTGACGTGCACATATGGTAGGCATAGAGCCAAATGTGCTAACAGTAACAGAAATGACTAAATAGCAATTTTAGCGAATCACTATTTGGTAATCACTATTACTAATGTAGTAAAGTTATATCGGACCCTTATTTCCCAATTAGGGATTTGCAGTGGTTCGCAAATAAGCCTACTTCATAAATATTAATGAAATAGCTCACAATTTGTGACCCAGTAGGATTTGTTTCATTACATGGATGGTTCTTTGCTGGGGTCACCAGACGACCTTGTCTCTGATTGCTTTTAAATAAGGCAATATATTATTTATAATGCATTACGTTTTCTTTGGTGCTAAAAAAATAAGCAATGTTTCATTTTTTCTTTAGATTAGGCAGTGGTTCTAGTGACCATTGCCTGCTCCTATAAAATATAATTTTTAACGGGGAAGGCATTCCAAGGGGACTTCTTCTCCTTTTCAGATGGGTTCATTAATGTACACATGTTCTACAATTGCAGGTCAGTTGCAAAACGTTAGTACATACCATTCAGATTCCTTATTTGTAAGGGTTGCCCTTAACACAGCCCTTCCAAATAGCGATTCTGTTTATGGTCGCAAACCCAAACTAAGATTTGCTAGAATAACAGTTTGGTGTTTGTAAAGGGGGAAGATTCAATGTAGGCATCTTATTATATAGAACCAGCTTACCCGTTGCGCATTGCTGCGATCTCCGAAGAAAGGAAATTCAAGTAAACTTGTTATGATAACATTCAATTTACATTGTATCATTTTTATTGAAACTTATTCATTTTAATATGGAAAACATTTCTAAGTGTTGTTTTAATTCTATTTATTTATTCGAGTGCTTGTGGATACACAATATTCTTTGTTTTTTCGTCTGGTGAGTAGACAAATAAATCAGAAGGTTTTCCGACGCGTGAGCTTACCACATACAGTTGTCCATATGAGAAGCACTGATTCTCCACATCTAGTCCACACACTTGCAGCGATTGTCCTTGTGCTTTGTTGATGGTCATTGCAAAAGCGAGTTGCACCGGAAACTGTAAACGTTTGAATTCAAATGGCATATCTGTTGGGATCATTGGAATACGTGGCAACAGTACATCTTCCCTCTTGAATTTCCCATTCAAAATTGTAGCTTCGATGACATTGTTTATCATCTTTTTCACCAAAAGTCTTGTACCGTTGCAAAGTCATGGTTGCAAATTCAGTATTCGTAAGATTATGAGGGCCCTGGGGGGCCAATCTTTTAAAACTTTTTATGCAAGAAACCTTCACGGGAGTGTACTCAACAACTTCCCAAAGTTTCATGGAGATTGGATGAATGGTGTAGTAATGCATAAAGGACAAACAGACAGACAGACATACATTCGTTTTTATATATATAGATGATTCCTTTGTAACTTGGTTCACTAGAGGAAATAGGAAGATATTAGTATCACAGCTACATACCCTACGTGGAGTGATATCTTAAGTGCTGGGCCAAACTCTTCATCAAGATATTGAATAGATGACCTTTTATCACAGGCCAGCATTTCTATTTTTGATGTGTTTAATGTGAGATATTTATTTCAAATGTAATGGAATATAGCTAAGAGGCATTGGATGACTGCACAAAAGTCATTGAATGGACTTTGGAATTTTTAGTGTAATGTGTTTGTTATCGATGTATTAGTTGCTGTTGACTTTGAAGAAGTGATTGTCTGAGGGTTAAAGTGTTTCAAGACACAAGGGGTTGAGAAGCACGAAGGCGGAGGGATCGAATAAGAAATTAGCTTGATACCACAGAATATATTCAATAGGGAATGGTGACTTGTATCCCTCTAGATCTAAATCTCTAAAGCAGTTTGGGATCCCAGACAGTGTCAAAGGAAACAAAAATATTTAGTACCACGAGTGCCACTACTCCATTAAAATCCTTTATAATTCTTATGTCATTCCTGTTTGTAATTAAAATAGATTTTGTCTGAGTTGTGAGTTCATTTAATCAAACTAGGGAGGCACCTGTGATAGGACTTCTTGTTGTTTCTGCCACTGTCATGTTTAGAAAAACAAGATTCAATTCCCTGGAATATATCTGCAATGTTGACAAGCAAGTTAGATCTCCAAATATACATAACTGTTTCTCTGAGACCCTTTGGGACAATATATGTTGTGCCCTGTTTATGATCTCCATAATCTCACCTTAGATTAACCTTTAGGTTTATTTACCTCTTGAATATGGGTAAGGGTGGAACAATTGCAAAAAAGATACATTGTATCAGTTTCTTATGCTGGCTTCTTTATACAAAACGGTCTTGATCCCAAATGGTCCTGGAATTGTGTTAGTGTGTATTGGGCTGCACATTAAGGGGCCCATTAGGATGGCGGCGGGATTGCCCCCGCCAGACTGGCGGTAGCCACCTCCGGCCTGGCGGGGGCAATCTGCCTGCCATCCGCACCTGAATTCCCCCGCCATATTAGGATGGCGGGGGACAACGGCGGATGGAAAGACCGTCCGCCGCTTTTCCGCCCGGGTCGCCCCGGTCCCTTTTCCGCCCCGGTTTAATATGGTGGCGGTGTCTATTAGTCATCGCCAGCCATATTACAATGGGCTTAGATAGATGCCTTTCCGTAGCGGCGATGCTGCCACGGAAAGGCATGCAGTCTTCACTCTGGGGGCCCCCTGTGGGCCCCCAGAGTGAAGGAGAAGTGGGGGGTGCACACGGGGGGCACCAGTGGTACCCCTCAGCATTTGCATACATGAAGCGGCAGGCACCGCGCGGTGCCTGCCGCTTGGTGTATGCAAATGCATACATGCAGTTTTTTGCATTACGGCGGGCGGTTCTGAGAGCACCGCCCGCCACAATGTTAAAAATGAGGGCTGCGCCCGCCACTGTGGCGGGCGCATCCTAATCCCCACCACGGGACCCCCACCCTTATCGCGGGCCGTCCCAATCCCTGTGAGGATGGCGGGCGGGCAAAGTCTTCCCACTATCCTAATGACCCCCTAAGTTTTAAACAGGTTTTACTTAATTTTCACACCTCTTTTCCTGTTTATTACTACTACTTCAATTTCGAGCAATGTTGTTGCAAGGGGAAGTCAATGTTGACGTTTCTGTTTTTAGAAATGATGGTATGATGTGATTTCTTTGGAAATTAATTATTTAGTTACACTTACATCCTGTATCATTTAGTATCTCTTTTTAAATCAATGCCCTTAAGGTTTCATGGTAGTGCTGAGTCTTACAAATTGATACATTTATTTATGAGTTTTGCGGTTCACCCACTCATCCACTGGACAGACATTAAAACCACTTGATCTCCTTGGGCACTTTTCTTATATCCTCCTATTAGTAGTATTATCTGAAGGTTTGCCGGCCAGTCATTCTGCAGCCCTGTGTAAGAAAGGGAACATTACTCACTTCCTTCTCCTTTCAAGGATAGCATCAGCTCAACACAGTAAATCATCTACTGTCTGTTTTACAGAGGGTATTCATCTACTCCCTTCCCATTCCCTGACCATGCAATCTGTAGGCTGTCAACAATCAGGTTTAGCCTCAGTCCTGGCTTTGTTCTATGTACTAGAGATACTAGTCTTGTAGGATTTTTCAGGGGTTGCTCCGTTTGCTCAAGCATCTTTATTGGGAGCTGTGATGGAAGATCTGGTTAATAGCATTCTCAATGAAGATGCCTTAGATTAGATGGTAGATAGCAAGAGCAGAGAGAGTAAATTGTTTAGTCCTTTCATTCATGTGGTTCACACATCCATTTTACCTGTGAATGCACATGCCTAAAAGTCGGATCCGGTGCAATGATTTCTGAATTCCCAAGCAAAAGTACTTTTTCTATTTGGGTTCTCCCTTCTCTAAATAGCAACATCATTTTTGAACACATTGTTTTAGAATTCTACACCACTTTTGGCCTTTAGTGCTCTATTAGCGACATGATTTTCACCCCTTTGAAGCATTATTTTTAGTAAAAATGTAATATAAGGGTGTTGAATGCAACCTTGAGACTAAGGACACAAAAGTACAGATTACAATGTTGCTCAGATATGGATTTACCTTACAGAAATGAAAAGACAAGAGCCATTTGACAAATCAAGAACAAGTTGGTTAAGTTACGTATACTTTGATCTTCCGAGCACACAAAAATAGTCTTTATATGGTTTTCACTATGTCTTTTAATGTCCAATGTTCCTCCAATTCAATCCAATTTCCATCAAATGATTATTTGCAGCCTTTGCAGCCAACGCACGTTTCGTCAAGTCCGTTCAGGACTAGTGACTTCCTCAGGGCTGCAACCCAAATACACACAATCAGTCTTGAATTACACTCTTTAAAAGTAACATGAATTCAGTATATACATACGACCTCCAATTTGGTCCTATACGTTTTCCAAATAATAGTAATTCAGTTAAGTAAAGAAGTGCCAGATACACCAAAACCGTGTTAGCCACATTATTCTAATGCAAGTCATTCATATTACAAAACATCACAAACTAAAAAGACATATGAGTCATATGTAAAAAATCATAATACGGGGTGAGAGGTTATGGCCCCTGATAACACCCTTTGCATGCAGGTTCACTGTTATTTCACAAAAACCACCTGTCTGAAAACTCACCTATATTCAAAATGAATCCACACTTTATTAAATCAATTGTAGTGAACTCGGTATTTGTCAGGTATTGATTCTATTCGTCAAAGAAATATATATCTCCCCATCTATAAGTAAAATTAACAAAACTGCTGTCAAAAAGCTATATACACGATACTACAATAGTCAAATAGTGACCAATCCAGGTCCCATGTAAGGAGTATACTTGTGAAAGAACCGATAGTAACACTCACCAAATTGTAGTGGGTTTATTATCTTGTATACTAAATTCCAAATTCCAAGTAGATTATGTTCCAAAAAGTCGCTGAATGACCAAGTCACTACCTAAGGTAAAGTCACAGCGCAATCAGTATTCTTGGTTCTACATATTCCAACTTAAACAAAATGTCAACAAATTATATGTATCTATTGCCTGTTTCTCACCTTTTACTTCTATGTCTCTGTCTCCGTTTATTTCTAAATCTCCTCTTCTTCCTTGTATTCTTAAATATAGTGCACGTGTCCGTGTCTAATAGACTAAAATAGAACAAAATAACAGGATACTTGTAAACTCTGAAACCAATCTGGTACATCTCTGCAAAGTTAAGTTCAAATCGCGTGCTCACCCTCTCTACGTCCGGAGTCTTCCGAGTTCGGCGTTCTGCGCGGGTGCCATCTTGGAGTGGCAATTTATAGTGGAAAAACAAGGGCGCCATCTTGTAACGTCCAACCCCGCACTCCACGCGCATTCTAATTAAAAGTAAAGATCTCAACTCAAACCTATGACTAACGAGTTATTAAAGTACGTGTAGACGCCATCTTATCATAGGTTTGAGTTATGTAAACCCATTTAGCGGATTCACAACAAAAACGATATCCTGTTAAACTTATATTGCTAAATTTAAAAGTCATAATTGTTAGACCATGTAGTAGTTAGGCGACGTATTTGTCATGGTTCGAGTCTCCCTTATGACTAACGAGTTATTAAAGTACGTGTAGACGCCATCTTGTAATAGGTTTGATTAATGTAAACCCTTTTAGCGGATTCACAACAAAAACGATATCCTGTTAAACTTTTATTGCTAAAATTAAAAAATCATAATTGTTAGATCATATAGTAGTTAGGCGACATATTTGTCACGGTCACACGTGCAACACCAGACCTCGTATTGAAGTTCGTCTTAACTAATTCGTTCCAAACAATAGGCTAGTTGCCTGATAGATCTTAATTTCTTTTTCTTCCCACATTATAATTAGAATTATTATAACATCAGTTTATAATTAATACTCTTTTGAACCTGCAAGCTGTAGGGGTCCTCAGGTCTGCCAACACCTCTCCCCTAAACTATCTTGATATAACATACATCACATTTAGGTGTTCATCATAAAAAGACAATTAAGTTACGTGCAGTGACTGGGAGAGTCATGACAGAATGCATCTGAGGAAATTATCTTGGTGTAAAAAGTATTGACTGGTTTTATAATCATCTTGAAGTACCATAAACCGATGTCTGCATTTTTAAAAGGCATTACAGTCATAAATTAACAAAGTTGGACTTATTGCATTTGTTGCAGTGAACATGTGACGGTGCACAGTCCAAAATCGAGTTTGAAATATCGACCTACATAAATATCGTGTTGGAAATATCGAAGATACATAGGGGCCCATTAGGATGTTGGGTGGATCGCCACCGCCATGCAGGCGGTGGCGATCCGCCCGAGATCCATGACCGGTCCCACCCATTTCCCCCCACCATATTACAATGGCGGAGGGGACCGCGGCGGACGTAAACACCGTCTGCCGCTTTTCCGCCCCGGTCGCCTTGCGGCCGGGGCAAAAAAGGGTTCATATGGCTGTTGGTGTCTTTCAGACACCGACAGCCTTATTAGGATGGCCACAATCAGATGCCTATCTGTGGTGGCAATGCCACCACGGAAAGGCATGTGGTCTTTACTTTGGGGGCCCCCTGCGGGCCCCCATGGTGAAGGTGAGGGGGGGTGCACATGGGGGGTACCTGTGGTACCCCCCTGCACTTGCATACACAGTGGCGGGCGCATCCTAATACACCCCACGAGACCCCCGCCCTTATGGCGGGTGGTCCTATTATCCGCTAAGATGGCGGGCGGACTAAGTCCGCCTGTCATCCTATTAGGCCCCATAATATCGAGGTCAAGAATATCGTTGGACAGAATATTGACCCTAAGTTAAGTAATATCGATTTTTTTTATATAGATTTAAGTAATATTGAAGTTACTAATATCGATATTTGTATTATTGTTATGTATTTTATTATGTATGTGTAATATCTTTTATTGTTAAGTATTTAACTTGTTTTAAATTATATGTGTATTATTTTTATATATTAATAATGGTATTTTTATATAAATTGTATGTTACCGGAGAGGGTTGTGGGTTTATAGGGGAATAGGGTGGGAAGTAATTTAAATATACTAAATGAATTATTAATTTTTAGGAATTATCAAATAATTTAATTAATGTTTGTGTGTATTTCTGTAGCGGGTTGTGGGTTTATAGAGGATTTGGGTGGGAAGTAATTTAATTGTAATTAATTAATTATTTATTTGTATTTATTGGAAAGGGTAAATATTGTGTTTTTAAATATTAATTGGCAATTAATTATTTTAATTGATCATTAGTTTTTCTAAATGGTAATTAATGTTTTTAATTGGCAAATAATTGTTTTAATTGGTAATGAATTTTTTATTTGGTAATTAATTTTGTTAATTGTCAATTCATATTTGTATTGGTAATTATTTTTTATTAATTGGAAATTCTTTTTATTTAATTTGTAATCAATGTTTCATAAAAAGTATTATTTGGTATGAAAAATAATTTTATTGTTTAATATTTTTTAATTGTGAATTAATTTGAAATTATTAAAAAAATAAATTGTAATGAAAAATATTTTATTGTTTACTATTTACTATTTGGTGACTAATATTTATTAATTAATATTTATTGGTATTTGTTGTTAATTTATTGTTAATTCATTATTCACTTGTAATTATGCTTTTAATCATTTATAATGGTTATTTGTAAATGGTGTAGAGTTATAAAAAAAAAAAAATATTTGATATTTTAATAACACATTTTTTTATAAGTATGTTATATTTCAATTCTATGCTATCCAAAGTTTTCCCTTCTGTTTCACTCTCTGGAGATGGAATAGTAATTTTTACCCCTACACTATCCAACGCTTTCCCTACTGTTACACTCTCTGGAGTTGGAATAGTAAATCTAACCCCTACGCTATCCAATGCTTTCCCTACTGTAGCACCCTTTGGAGTTGGAATAGTAATTTTTACCCCCACGCTATCCAATGTTTTCCCTACTGCTGCACCCTCTGGAGTTGGAATAGTAATTTTTACCCCTAGGCTATCCAACGCTTTCCTTACTGTTGCCCCCTCTGGAGTTGGAATAGTAATTTTAACCCCTACGCTATCCAACGCTTTGCCTACTGTAGCACCCTCTGGAGTTGGAATAGTAATTTTTACCCCTACGCTATCCAACACTTTCCCTACTGTTGCCCCCTCTGGAGTTGGAATAGTAATTTTTACCCCTACGCTATCCAACGCTTTCCCTACTGTTGCATTTTCTGGAGTTGGAATAGTAATTTTACGTGTACGCTATCCAATGTTATCATTACAGTAGTTTTTTTAGGACTTTGAATAGTAGTTTTATTTATTTAGCTATTTAATATTTGTATTATTATTTTTGATAATGTAGTATATTATTAATTTCAAAAATATTGAAAGTATATTTAATTTTTTTAATGTATTACATGTATTAAATATAATTATTTACTTTTTATGTATGTTATTGTTTTATGTGTGTAGAAGTATTTGTAATTCATAATACTTTGTAATAATGTATAAGTTATTAAAATATTTATTAAGACTTATTATTAGGTAAGTATATATTATATTTTGTATGTATATGTTTAATTAATGTTATATTATTGTATATGTATTATTTATTAATTTTAAACATTATTAAATATTTTAACTATGTTTATTTAGTTTTTAAATATTATTTACTTCTTGTTTTTACACTTTTTTTTATTTAAAAAAAAACAAAATGTTTAGATAGGCTGTCGATATTCCTGCTTCCGATATTCCAACGTCGATTTTTCTGTAGGTCGATTTTTTCCCGTCGATATTGCGTCAGTGATCCCATGTGACATATTGTGCACCTTTAATTTTTCAAACGTGATTAACAGATGTTTTGTACTTTACCTTGGGAGACAGCTACCAGGTGTGGCAATTAGCCAAGCTCTCGACCCACACTTATCCATCCTCTTTGAGGTGTTCTTCTTCTGTTGTCATAGGTGGCTTTTTATTCCTTGACTTGCAGTTAAATATGGCATTGATAGGTGCAAAAGCTGTGAATATATTTCAAAGCAAACTCCTGCAACTTCCTCTAAATAGTGGTCTCAGTTCTGTTGAAGTTGGGGTACATGAGAGCAAGACTCCAATAAGATATTAACACAAGTCCTTGTGCAATATGTGAATTCATTTTGTTTCACATAACTGTATGTAATGTATATATCATGATTTACATGTTCATCATCTCTAAATGTGAAAGTATTGTGCATGTGTGACAGTGTGCACACATTTAAAAACAGAACAATAAAATAAAGAATTTAATACAGTAACTGTGTTCTGTAGTTACTACTTTATTGGCAAATACTAGGTTAGACAATACATCATGAGAGATTCCACCAAACTTTATGCAGCTCAAGAAACTAAATTAAGTCTATCGTAAGTAATGACAGAGGAAGAATATATAATCCAACAGGCTATGTTTTTCATGCTGCAGAGTTCTTCATCCAATGGTATGCTCCTGTTCTCCCTGAAGTGAAAAGATATGTGTTTACTTTAAGCTAAATTTAAAGTACAACATTGTTCGGCTTAATGACACTCTTTCAAAGAGTACTGTGGTTGGCAATGCTGGGGGATATGTCTGAAAAATCGCCCCCTAAATGTAAAAGATTGTTGACTCACATGAAAGGGAAAATCATAATAGCCATTGTTCTACAGTGAATTCAGGGAAAAAGCGGTCACAATGCTAGCAATGTACCCTGAGACCGATTCTAATGTCAAGTAAATGATGTTGATATTTATGTGAGCTGACACAATAATGCAAACTTTGAAACATGAACATTAGTCGAAAGGAAGGCAATTTGATAAGGCCGGGGTAAGATGCCAGGGGAGTAAGAGGCATCTGTCACGTATGACTGAGTATCACCTTACCCTGATAGGTTATTTCCTACGAGGACAGAGACCCAAAGAGTTGACTGGAATTGATTTAGGATTAGCTAGGATTCATCTAGAATATTGACAAACCCTGTTTCAATTTAGAATTGAAATACCTGTGGATGGAGATTAGTTCAGAGAGAGATTGTTTAAAAGATACCTAAAGACCAAACATACCTTCAGACTCTTACTGGATATCCAGCAACATGGAGAGCTCATGCCTATTGCAGTTACCAGGACCAATTCACTGGTGTACTACACTCATGTTTCAAAGCAGTCATATTTTGTGAAAAGCTATGTGTAAATCATTCAAATATTAACTAATTGATGTCTTAGAGTTAATAGTTCATTTGTGTGCAATTTAGAAAAACATTGTAATATGTTTTATTTCAAATGTTTTTTTTTCAGTAGAAAGATTGCACATTGTTAGAAATTGATATCTTGCTCTTACCATAATTTATCACCCAATAAGTCCACCACCTCCTCCAAGAACATTTCCAAGCAATCCGTTTTTTCCAAGAAGACCTCCAACTAGTCCACTACTTCCAAGGACATTTCCAACAACTCCATCGTTTCCAAGAACTCCTTTAAGAATACCATTAGGTCCAAGAAGTGTTTCCTAAAATAAATAAATAAATACATAAGGGTGTGATCACAAAAGATATATAGAGAGAATCACTTTATGTTAAGCACATGAAAAATTGCTGGTAATGAATTGTGATCATGCACACAATAGGAATCTGTCCAGGTGTCAAACGGTTGTAACTTGCATTCAGTAGTAGCTCATGTTGCTTTGAAATTGTTATCTCCTTGCACAGATTGTTTATTTGGAAATGCAAATGCAATTATGAAACAGAGCTACAAAACTTAAGGCCTCATTTATGAGGAATTAGCATAGGGCATCACCACAAGATTTCTTGCTGTGCTGCCATGTGCCATAGTGAAAGGATAGGTATGCCTTATTTATGAAATGCAGTGCATTCCCCCTTTGCTAGTGCACAATCTTCTGCCTAACACCAATGTAGGCATTGTTGCTCCATAAAAAATGAGGAGAAATACAAATATTTCTCTTTGTTTGGCTGCTCTGGGGACGTGTAAGGTTTTGGTACTGCCCCATGTTTACGTGATTAACTAAATCTTGGCAAGTTTCAGAATCCATGTTTATTGTTATTGGAAACTCCACTGCAAAGCCCATGGAGTTCCTCCACGTAAGAGCTGCATTGTCTTATTCCATATCTGTTAGGCTTTGCTAAGCCACGCAAAATGGCTTGTGGCTCCTCATTGATATGATTGAGAGGATTGTGCCGGCGGAGCGCAAATAATTTGACACACAGACAGAGACAGCCTCTCACAAATAAGACCCGTAATGCACAGTAAACTGTGTTAATCAGCTGCTTTTGTGAAATGTTTCCAACATGTCTTAGTAGATACATCTCCATGCCCCATACAACATAAGAAACTGTGATTGACTTACCTGCCTAGAGATAAACTGGAGGAATCATTCAACTGTCTCCAATGCAGTTTTCCTGGAAGTAAAGCTCTTAAGAAAGCCCTGCTACTGCAATCAGCAGACAGTCCTTTTATTATACTATAAAATTTAGAAACCCCAAGTAGGTGGTAGACAAAGAGCCCTGGTGACAAGGCGTGCCACAAATGCAGTCTCAAAAACTGAATGTACAACATGTTGGTTGGTTTGGTGGAGGTCAGGATGATATAGACATGAAGCTGGAAATAGGAATTAGAAAGAGCAAATGGGACTATGCTGCTTAAAAAGGGTCATCAATTTATCATATACATGGCTGTGAAAAATACAGCTTCTGGAGGGGTTTTAGGATGGGTTGGATTTTCACACAGATGGCTTCCACTATTGATTAACAAAAACAGGCAACATACATCTGAGAAACAGTGGCGTAACATTAGCCCCCACATTCCCTGCGGTGCTGGGGGCACCCAAGGGGGCACATGTGTCAGGTCCTCAGCATGAGAATTCCTAACTGGGTCCAGAGCATGGGTCCAGAGCTTGGTGGTCCCTCTTTAGGTACTTTGAAGGGAGGGGGGACTCAAGTCACATTGTGCAACTGCTGAGAAATGGGCACCAGGGACATAATTTAAGCTAAGGGGTGATGAACTACACTGAGGATGGAACAGGAAAGATAAACCAATGTGACATGAGCTTTTTACAATTAAACAGTGTAAGGGTCTTCAATTTTACACCTCAAAATTATGATGGAAGGATGCTTTCAAATTGTTGGAATTCAAACTTGTGGATAGCTACCTCTGCTCATGTCAGTTGGGAGTACTGAACTCACTTATGGCCAGATGTGCTAACCATTTTACCAGTTGAAAATGAGGTACATCATAGGAACAAGCCTTTGTTCTCCTACAAACGGGCAAGAATCATACGTGATAGCGACAACGGAGGAACAATCCACGGTACTCAACGCCTGGGGCCTACCAAAAATGACAGGCCACTATAAATGCGGTAATTGTAGTGTTTGTCCCCTAACCGAAAACACCAAGACATTGGCGCTGGAAGAAGGCTAGATATGGACAATCAGAGCACACACCAACTGCAACAGCTCCAATGTGGTGTACCTGATCACATGCCCCTGCAACCTACGGTACGTAGGGATGACTGGCAGGAAAATAAAACAACGTATCTGTTAGCTTAGGAGCACCATACGCTGCCAGAAAACCATGACTAAACTAACTGAACATTTCCTATCCATGAAACATAGTCCCAACGACATTAAATGGACAATCATAGAACAAGTCGAGAGAGAAACCAACCTCCCCAAACGTCCATTCGAGAAAGAACAACGTTGGATATATAGACTTTCTACTCATAAGACTGGCCTGAATGATAATATCCCCTGGAACTCGGTATTACAGTGATGTCTGAATCATACAACTCCTTGTGAGAATCTGTCTTACTACTTTGTGGTTCTTTTCCAGGTTGATGACCTGGTGAATTTTTCTTCAAACATCACTTTCAATGAAAGATACCATGATAATTTTTTAATGGTTAACCCTCCTGGGTCAAGCCCTATAATTTCAATATCCCTTTTCCATACGTTATGTCAACCACCATTGTAATAACCCATACGTGCATGGAATTTAACCAACTTTTCACGATATTTCTGCTGTTGGTTTTTCTGCTTTTTCCCTTCTCTGTAGACCCTTCATGAGTCTGGTGAGAGTCCAGACCCTACACTGTTTCCCTACTCAACTAATTTCTCACACCTATCTCATCCGTGTTGTGTTCACTAAGTTGCCCACTTAAAGTTTTCTTTATTCTGTTGAACATTGAAATATGGCAGCAGTCTCTGCTCACAGCAACTTCAGTTACACATACTCCCCTTGACAACTGATGACGCAGTAGAGCTCACAGACGAGCCCCCGCATCTTCTCCTTCCCATTGATCACTGACTATAGTGACTCAGCTCGGGAAGCCACGACCTACCCGGAAACGGGAGACTCCTCATTACTGGGACGGTGAACCCATTCAGTAACACTACGGAGCCCCCGCCACGATAGCTTAGGCACGAAACGCGCCCGTCTCTTCCTTCACAAGTAATACTGTTGCTTTGGGGCTTCAGACGCCCCCCGATCCGCGACCGATGACAAATTCACCCTCACTCTGCCTTTCCTCCCAATAGATCGTAACGAGGAACTAGCCAGTCCTGGGGTGCTCATGGAGCCTTAACTATTAGTGCTCTGAGTAAGATTGGTCTTATTTTACGATGCTTTCTGTGCATGCTCAATAGACCCTATAGTTACGCTTATGGTTGTCACTAGTTAGCGCGACACGTTTTAAAACACAGCGCCGTATGTTATTTTAATCATACAAGGATCAACACCACGAGCACAGTGACCTTGTTCTAACCTCGACGACGAGGTTCCACACCCACAGAGCCTACTACCGCAAGGTACAGCCCCTCTCATAAGTGAGGACCTACCATCGGTTGTAGGCGGTCACGGTATCTCCGATACAGTGGGTTTTTCTACACAATTATGCGACTATCCTACACCTAACAGCACGCATATTTTGTGTTCTAACGACCTTGCACCCCATGGTCATCTCCACACGAGTGCGGCCCCAATTGAGTTTCACTGGGACAGCACCAGCTACCATTAGGTGCAATCATCACGGAGTGACATGTGACTGTTATGTGTTGTACGTATATGTCTGTTACCCACAACCCTTTTCCCTTATTTTTCTTTCACAGGTTCTTTCACAGGTTTTTTTTTCCGGGAAACACAGGAGAAAAACACTTTTTTACTTGTGAGACTCATTTTGAGACTCCACTTCTATCACCGACGTGGATAGGGTGCGCATTAGCGTGCGCATACCATCCCGCTGGTATTACATTGGTCCTGATGAAAACCTGTAAATAGACATATAGGTTGAAACATGTAGACCTTATTTTAATCCACAATACCACTTTATCTTACACCGACAGCCCACCTAACAGGGCAGCAGGTGTCTCACTTTTTAACAGTCTCCGAGACACTCCAGAATAAACTCTTCGAGTGGGTAGGATCGGATACCTTTTAAACACACTTTTGCCTGTCTTGCACATATAAAAGAAAAACCAGCTCCACTGTAATCAGGTGTCGCAGCACACCTGGATGGCACTCGGCTATCCAGGTGGGACCCCGATGATGAAGCATGTCATCAACTAGGTTGGTGAGTGAGGGGTCTTCTTAAGGACAAACAATGTCCCTATTTGGGTTGTGTTTTATGCACCTTTCCCTCCCTCTACTGAGGCTGGAACCTACTCAAAAGCCACTATTGTCAAATTGACAAATGAAGATCCTGCCTTTCACTTTCCTGTGGAGTCTCACAAAGTCTTATCCTCTTGCTTCCTGGTGTTAGTCAATCTATATACCTATTGTCTATTCACAAACTGCATACCCTAAAATGCAATGAGCAAACCTATGTGGAGCAGTTCTGCCTCTCCTATGTTTTTATGTGTTGAGTTTTCCTCTCTGAGGGCAGTGTTTGTGCACACATACATATATGGTTTAGTAGAAAATATGGAAGGAACAGAGGTGAGTGGCTAGACAATTGGGATTACTTAATGCAAAATAAGAGGGGTTAGTAGAGGAGTATGGATGGGTTTAGCGAAGGGATGTACTAAAACAAAAGGACACACGAGTGGCCAACCACAGGTACTGCAACACCCTCCCATGGAAAAAAATTGGGCTACAGACATAAAGTAATACCCCATAGGAAAAAAATATAAATTAAATGAGGCAGTCAAACTACCTAAATTATGAATAAATGTTAACAAAACCTAGCAATAAAACATACTTCTGATTTGACTTTGGTAGATGGTGTTAGTATTATCACCAGCATGGTGGAGTACTTAAGTCCCACCAAGGTGAGGGTACTGAATCTGGCAAATTTAGAGATGTCAGATGAACCAGCGGACATTGCTTGCATTTAAATAAACAGGCATTACACTAAATCCGTTGCAAGTATGCCACACTGCCCACTCCCGAGCCAATATATATATATCATATATATCTATATATCTATATATATATATATATATATATATATATATTACCTACTGGCGGTCGCCAGTAGGTATATATAGTTATGATTTTTTCTCTATGGGAATTTTGAAAATTCTATGTCTAATAACTTTGGCGTTTGTGGACAGAATTGGCTGAAATTTTCAGGAAAATGGCACATTTTGTTTCTGAGCAGCCCTTGAAAATTTGGGGGGGGTTCGTCAAGGGGGGGCCGAGAAAAAAGGGGGGTCCCAAAACGTGTTTTTAACATTGAGTTTTCCATAGGGCGGTTGGCCTCACTTTTAGCCCGAACGGCTGAATGGATTTGCACGAAACTTGGCAAAATTGTAGGGACTGGTAGCCCGATGTGCCTTTTGTAGGTCTCAATATATGTGCTCCAGTGGATTTTGAGAAATTAACGTTTAAAAAAAGATATATATCTGTAACAGCGGACCAGGCAGCGTCCCAGGACGCGTACTTTTCGCGCAACGGAGCTTTGTGAAGCGAAGCTGATTGGTTCTCCGGCGTCTGTCAACATTCCAAACAGTCCGTAGCGGCCGCCATCTTGTCTCTCGGTAGGATCGAGAGACAAGAGGAGGCCAAAGCGAAGGGGCAAATGACCATAAGGGGGAATAGTAGATCCTCGCTGACCCCCTAGGTTTGATGTGGAGGTTTTAAAAGGGCCCCGCGGGGCAAAAAAAAAAAATAATAATAATAATCGAACGGCTGAATGGATTTGCACGAAACTTGGCAAAATTGTAGGGACTGGTAGCCCGATGTGCCTTTGCTAGGTCTCAATATATGTGCTTCAGTGGATTTTGAGAAATTAACGTTCAAAAAAAGATATATATCTGTAACAGCGCACCGCTTCGCGTACTTTTCGCGTTACGGAGCTTTGCGAAGCGAAGCTGATTGGCTCTCCGGTGTCTGTAAACATTCCAAACAGTACGTAGCGGCCGCCATCTTGTCTCTCGGTAGGATCAAGAGACAAGAGGAGGCCAAAGCGAAGGGGCAAATGACCATAAGGGGGCATAGTAGATCCTCGCTGACCCCCTAGGTTTGATGTGGAGGTTTAAAAAGGGCCCCGCGGGGCAAAAAAAAATAATAATAATAATAATCGAACGGCTGAATGGATTTGCACGAAACTTGGTAAAATATTAGGGACTGGTAGCCCGATGTGCCTTTGCTAGGTCTCAATATATGTGCTTCAGTGCATTTTGAGAAATTAACGTTCAAAAACAAGATATATATCTGTAACAGCGCTCCGCTTCGCGGAGATAAAATTATATCTGTATTACCTAGCTGTTGCTAACACCAGTTAGCGACGGCTAGTAGGAGATAGCGACCATCTTGGGCCCCACTTTGCATGTGAGTGATATTTATCACTAATGACATGCAAAGTGGGCATGCCAAGATGTTAGCGACTGGAAACAGTCGCTAACATCGCTATCTCCTATTATCAACTTTTGGAAATATTCGAGATAAACGCGAATATCTCCAAAAAGTAACAGCTGCCCTGAGCAGTTCTTAGCCATGTTATGCAATGGGAGGTGGATAACATGGCTAAGAGTATTAGCTCGGTAATGCATGAATATCGCTGAGTTTTCAGCGATATTAATGCATTGCGGTCGTTTTTTATCGTATTTGCGATAAACCTTGATAATAGCAAGGTTTATCTGCGATAATTTCTGACGGTAAAAAAATCTTTGCAATGCATCGTTAGGGATAAATATCGCTTAACTTTGGTAATATGCCCCAACGTCTGTTAACGTTCGATTCGAAGGAAATCAGGAAGTGTTGAAAAACATTGTCTGCGCCATCTTGTCTTTTTTCAAATGCCACACTTTTGTCGTGCACGGCAGCCATTTTAGATGCCTTGACCAGACCCACTCTGTGCACGCTGTCGATCCTTAGCATGGCTCCCCACCCTCGCAAGCATCTCACCCAGGCAGTGGTCACCCCCGCTCTCTGTCTTATGCATGGGTAATAAACCTCCCCCCATCTGCGCTGCTCTTCCCTGAGAATCACACCCTGTGCCCGCCCGACACCTCCCTTTCGCCCTATTCACTACCGCACCCTCTGACACTCCTTTTCCTCTGTGTCCGATTGTCCAGGCCGGTCCTAGGCTATCAGCTAGCCCTGCAGATGTAGTTTATGGCCACAGCTGTAAAGAATCACCCCTCTTCAAAGGAGTTATAGTAGATCAAGGCCCACACTCGATGAGATCCGTCACAGCAGAAGCGTTGCTATTATCTGAAAACCATCCTGTATTGTGATTGGGGAGGGGACCGAGCGTGAAGCGGAAGATTCCAGGGATGACTCTTTGTACATCAAAGTTTTTACAATTATGTGTCACATTAAAAATATATAGCACTCCGACAAAGTAGTAAGATTATAAAACTTTAATAATTTATAAATATATACAAGAAAACAAAAATAGTAATAACATATAAACATTTTTAGGGAAAAACAACGAAGTAGCGGTCGGCTGTGCGAATAGTCCCAATGCAGCACAACGTCCAGATTTCCGGCGTGGGGCGTCGCGGGGGGTGGGTCATCAGTAGCAAACTGTTGTGCGAATAGTTCCAAGGCAGCAGAACGCGCCGAAATCTAGATGACACGAAAGTGATGTCTAGTAAGTTGCCACCCAGCAAATAACGGCGTGGGGCGTCGCGGGGGGTGGGTCATCAGTAGCAAACTGTTGTGCGAATAGTTCCAAGGCAGCAGAACGATGGCACCAAGGTGATGTCCAGTAAGTTGCCGCACTGGTTTTGGTATCCTACAATGCTGCTCCGAATAACGGCGTGGGGCGCCCCGGGGGAGGCGGCGTGAACGGGCCTCTCCAGGTGGAGTGTCATCTGTTGTAGTGGGGCGCCCCTTTACCGTTTCAGTTGCCATTCCGTCCGTTTTTGGTCCACTGTGTCAAAAGCCGCAATTCAGCTGAGTTGCGCCCACTCTTGCGGTGCAGCGATAGGCGGCTGTCACAGGACTCTCAAAATGGCGGCAGGCTCTTTCCTTTTTGGGCCTGGTCCACTGAAATGGCCCTGGGACACCTTGGAAATCGGACGCTTGTCTGCTAGGTCTTGGACCCCATTCTCGAAAGCGTCCCCTCCGCCTTGAGAATTCATCAAAAGTTTTGGGGGCCCCGACTCCTGCAGGCTTCTGGTGGGGAGCGGCTGCCATGATTGCTCGCGGAATGACCACGACGGAGCTACGAGATGGTGGTGCTCTCATGCTGACGCCAGTTTAGTCTGAAACATCCAGAAACAAGGTGGGGCTTTCATCGTTTGGGAAAAAAAAAAAGTTTTCATCCAATGAAAAGTGTTGTTTTTAGGTCATATGATCAAGCCTTCCATCATTAGGAAACCAAAAGTAAAATGAACCAATGAAAAGTTTTATAAACAAGTCACATGACCTGTTATGCGGCATAGGGTATAAAATGCGGAGAAAATACGTTGGCACGTGAGGCGGCGTCAGTAGCGGACCGATGTGCGAATAGGCCGAAGGCAATACAACGCGCCAAGATCCAGATGGCACCGAGGTGGTGTCCAGCAAGTTGCAGCACTGGTGTGGCCATCCTACAATGCTGAAAGTCGGCGTGGGGCGCCCCGTTGGCCTGTGAGTTTGCGTCAGTAGCGGACCGATGTGCGAATAGGCCGAAGGCAGCACAACGCGCCAAGATCCGGATGGCACCGAGGTGGTGTCTAGTAAGTTGCCGCACTGGTGTGGCCATCCAACAATGCTGAAAGTCGGCGTGGGGCGCCCCGTTGGCCTGTGAGATGGCGTCAGTAGCGGACCGATGTGCGAATAGGCCGAAGGCAGCACAACGCGCCAAGATCCGGAGGGCACCGAGGTGGTGTCTAGTAAGTTGTCGCACTTCTGTGGCCATCCTACAATGTTGAAAGTCGGCGTGGGGCGCCCCGTTGGCCTGTGAGATGGCGTCAGTAGCGGACCGATGTGCGAATGGGGCCAAAGGCAGCGCAACAATATTTTCTGACTGACACCACAAGGCGCTGAGATGCCAAGATCCGGATGGCACCGAGGTGATGTCTAAGTTGCGGACTGATGTGCGAATGGGGCCAAAGGCAGCATAACAATATTTTTTGTATGGAAGATACCACTAGGCGTTGAGATGCCAAGATTCGGATGGCACCGAGGTGATGTCTAGCAAGTTGCTGTACTGGTGTGGTCATCCTACAATGCTGAAACTCGGCGTGGGTCGCCCCATTAGCCTGTGAGATGGCGTCAGTAGCGGACCGATGTGCGAATAGGCCGAAGGCAGCACAACGCGCCAAGATCCGGATGTCACCGTGGTGGTTTCATAGTTGAGAGGCACTTCATCTGCAGTGGGGCGCCGAGATCCGGATGGCACCGAGGTGATGTCTAGCAAGTTGCTGTACTGGTGTGGTCATTCTACAATGCTGAAAGTCGGCGTGGGGCGCCCCATTAGCCTGTGAGATGGCGTCAGTAGCGGACTGATGTGCGAATGGGGCCAAAGGCAGCGCAACAATATTTTCTGAAGAGAAGACACCAAAAGGTGCTGAGATTCCAAGATCCGGATGGCACCGAGGTGGTGTCTAGCAAGCTATGCAGTTGAGTTGTGTGCGCACTTGCGGCGAATAGGTCGAAGGCAGCATAACAATGTTTTTTGAATAGAAGACACCACAAGGCGTTGAGATTCGGTTACCACCGAGGTGATGTCTAGCAAGTTGCCGCACTGGTGTGGCCATCCTACAATACTGCTCCGAATAACGGCGTGGGGTGCCCGAAGGGGGGGGGAGCCGGCGTGAATGGGCCTTCCTAGGTGGAGGCTCATCTGCTGTAGTAGGGGGCCCCTGTACCGTTTCAGTTGCCATTCAGCTGAGTTTCGGCTGCTCTTGATGCGACAGCGACAGGCGGCTGCAAGAGGACTCTCAAAATGGCGGCCTGTTCTTTGGATTTGGGCCTGGTCCACTAAAATGGCCCTGGGACACCTTAGAACTCGGACGCTCGATTTTTTTTTCCTTTCCTGTACATGCAAAAAAAGGTAAATGCCCGGTACGTTACACGCTTCATCTGCCACGATGAACTCTCCAGAGGAACCGAAAAAAAATATAGTTGTGGTAACTATACCATGCATCGTCATATGGAGAGGTGGCACCAATTAATTATAGTGCTGCATAAAAGAGAGATTTGGAGGAACCCCTGACCTGCTAGTACATTCATCAAAGAAGTGGCACTGAGAGCTTCAGAGGCAAGGGAAACGGTCCCAAATATTTAGAAGAACTTTGGAAAGATTAAAATGACATGTTTAGATTGTGGCAAATTAATTTCATGTGGACAGATGAGTGTTACTCTAATAAATACAGCATATAAACATCATCATAGTCGATGGTTGGTAGAGACATTTTGACTATATCCTGGACCTGCCCGTCCTCGCCCAAAATGGCGCCGGAATAAATGGGACTCGTAACTCCTTGTTGTGTACTGGTTGCAGAACCTTGAAATCACGAGATACGTATGCAGTTTTGAAGCACATGGCGGGCGGGGACGAGAATTGATTGACTATTTCGACATCCCTATTGATATTAAGTTCTGATGTGTTATTGATTACTGTACTGTTGAAAGTTCGAATTAACGTCACCCATGGTACTTGCCCGCAAATGTATATCTAGATAATTTTATTGTAACTGGCCCTGTCGTATTTTAATTATAAAATGTACGTCCACCGATTCCGTAACTGTTAGACACCTTAGTTCTTGCAACCTAATGGCCCGCCCGTTACGTTCCTCTACAGTGTAAATGTCTATTCATCATATACGATTACAGTTTGCTCTGTGGCAGGCCCACGTGGTTATAGGCTCGTATTTGTATAATGAAATTTTCACAACAAAGGTTTTTAAAAGAAAACATGGTAGTAGTATATACATTGGTAAAGTTTTTAATAATAGTGACTGTTTTAGAATCATTAAAAGGCAAGTGAAATAAAGCAGACCAATTACATGAAGGGTAAAAGGTATAATACGAAGGAACGCAGTAAAGATAAATGGTCAAGGGCTGTTGTGTTTTCTATTCCTGCAACATAAAGTGATCGATAAGAATCTCATATTCAGGCGTATCGGCGACTAAGACAGCAGGTCGACCCTCTTTTGCTCAACGGCTCCGTCATGGGACGAAGAAACGCTCTTTTTCTCGAAAAAAGAATATATTTTACTTGCAGGACAGTTGTAAAATTTCCGGGAAAGTACATTAGCCTGGAACATTATAACATATATTTAAGAAAAAATAATGTTCGTAAGTAATGAAAAGCGTAATTTTTAGGTCATATGACCAAGCCTTTCATCATTACAATAAGAAAAGTAAAATGAACCAATGAAAAGTTTTATTAACAAGTCACATGACTTGTTATGCTTACGTTACGCGCTGCGCGCCCCGGATGACTTCCGGATGCGCTAACGCGGCGCGTCATATGACGCATTACGCGACAACGCAGGTCCAGAATATAGTCAAAATGTCTCCACCAACCAGCGGTCGGAACACAACCCCTTTCAGCAGGCTAAATAGTTCTGTTAAATGACAACAGAAGGGACAGGCAACAAGAACCATCAGTCAAAGAGGGGAGGGCTAGTTCTTCTCTACCGGGTTACATTGGGGCGCTACCGGAACTGATCGAATTGGTAGTCTACAGTGTTTCTGGATGTTTCAGACTGAAGCTGGGGTTAGCATGAGAGCAGCACCATTTCGTAGCTCCGTCGTGGTCATTCCGCAACCAATCATGGCAGCCGTTCTTTATCGTTATTTTGGGCGGGGTGGGTGGCGGAGCCGAGCTGTTTTGCAGCCATCATTGTGTGGAGTTCAGTTCATCTCACTAGTTTTGTATTTGTCATGAGGGGTTGTTCCTAATGTTTCTATTTTAGCGAGGTCAAAAAGAGATCCCATTAGTGGCCTACTGATTTTGCTCGATTCCTTTTCTTTTTTTTTACACGATTTTTCGTTATCTGCAAAGACTAAACAGAGTATTGCGACTCTGTGTTTGTTTGTAAATAGAGAATGAACCAAAGAGAACTAATTCTAAAACAGTAAATACTTGGATAACAATCAATCAAATGGAGAGAGAAGCAGGCACGACGGATTACAACGGGGGCAAAGGCCTGCGTTAACTACCTTTCACTATCTGCAAAGAGAGAGTACTCCTAATAGAAATGAGGGGGGGGGGCACCATTCAAAGCAGATCAGTGTGCATAAACACGAAAATGTATTCACTTACCACGTACTTGACATTCGACAGCTTATGATATTTGCTATTAAAAAACCATTGAAATTCACTGAAAAAACCATAGGTTATAGACCATATATAGTTAGGAATTAGCATTTACAAAACCTTGAAAATTCACTGAAAAAACCATAGGTTATAGACCATATATAGTTAGGAATTAGCATTTACAAAACCTTGAAAATTCACTGAAAAAACCATAGGTTATAGACCATATATAGTTAGGAATTAGCATTTAAAAAACCTTATTTTACTCACACAAAACCATTGAAATTCCATATATAGTTAGTTGCACTAACTATATATTGCGCACCCGCAATCCACTGCTGATCATGTCACATATTACATCATTCATGACATGGTCAGTGACATCACTGATGACATCACTGATGACATCTCAAATGACATCACTGATGACATCACTGATGACATCTCATTTGACATCATTCTTGTGCTAATACGATAAACCTCTTCAGACTCTAATATAACCTTAGATACACTCAGTGTATACAGACACTCACACACTGCCACTCATCCATGGAGTTACTCACACACCCAGTCAGTCATGCAAAGAAACAATCTCACCTCCATTTCTTCAACTATACAGTTAAACACACCTTACTTATTGAAACATATACTAACACATATTTACTCTCTTATACAATCCCTGATACAAGTTCACAATGATCGATACAACCACTCACTCATTCAGTGGCTCTCATGCACAGTTATTTATATATGCCAACTCTCACATGTACTGTGTTTTACATATGTACTTACTATGACATGTAGCATTGAGATATCCATTCACTCATCAATACACTCATGCACACAGTCAACTGCCCATGTAGCTGTTTCCACATGCACTCTTGAACTCATACACCTAGTGAATAAACTGCTCACACATCTATGCATAGAGTCACACACCTTCCAGCCACCCCCACACAAACTCAATCTCCCATAGAAATACTTGGGCAACCAATTAATAACACATATAGCCTCTCGTATAGCTAATGATCAACACATGCAGCAGTTTACAGAACAACAGACATAATGATGCACAAATTAAGACAGTTTAGTCACTAACCCATGCATTCAGTGAGACACATTTAATCACTCACTCATACAGTCAGTCACGCACCTACTAAATCCTTCATCCAGACACTTATACATCCACTCATTCTTCAATATGTAAGACATATTTTAACTTTACAGAAACATACAGTCACTGGATGTTGTCATCAGTGATGTCATCAGTGATGTCATTTGAGATGTCAGTGTGTGAGTGTCTGTATACACTGAGTGTATCTAAGGTTATATTAGAGTCTGAAGAGGTTTATCGTATTAGCACAAGAATGATGTCAAATGAGATGTCATCAGTGATGTCATCAGTGATGTCATTTGAGATGTCATCAGTGATGTCACTGACCATGTCATGAATGATGTAATATGTGACATGATCAGCAGTGGATTGCGGGTGCCCAATATATAGTTAGTGCAACTAACTATATATGGAATTTCAATGGTTTTGTGTGAGTAAAATAAGGTTTTTTAAATGCTAATTCCTAACTATATATGGTCTATAACCTATGGTTTTTTCAGTGAATTTTCAAGGTTTTGTAAATGCTAATTCCTAACTATATATGGTCTATAACCTATGGTTTTTTCAGTGAATATATATATATATATATATATATATATATATATATATATATATATATATATATATATATATATATATATATATATATATATATCCATACTCAAAGAACAACTCCTTCTGGATCTTCACGACCCGTGAAAGGTGGCGTGCACGCCGGCGGAGTAAAGCCGACAATATTGTATCGTTTGCAAACAAAAGTCTTTTGAAGCACGCTCTCAGGACAAAAAACGAGGTAGGCACCGGTATTCAAGAAGTGCTGTTTATTCCACAGGGGTTATGTATTCCAATCAGGGGTTATGTACATGTGTTATAATGTGATTTATTCTCCTTCGGTGGTGTACGCTTACATTAGTCCTCGTTTGAGGTGAGCATTTAAGTTGGATTGCTTTTGCCCATACAGAGCTACATCATGTTTGTATTATAAACTTTCATTCATTGGGCGAGCTATGGCACATTTGTGAACAGCTATTGTGTAGTTATACACGCGCAGTAATATGAATGTATAACGTTCCAATATGGCAGCCATTTTCGTCCTAAATTATGTAGTCCTTCTTTGCTCTTCATGACATTTTGACATCTTTTAAGTTCATGTGCGTCTCTGCTCTCTGCACAACTTGACAAAGCCCCACGGCGAAACGCGTCGTTGCTGTTTAGTTCCGCCACGAATAAATTGGTTTTGGAACTACCTCCTGCGAGTGCTGCTTTCCTTTGGGATTTACGATCCTTGGATGTGTGAAACTGACATATATATATATATATATATATATATATATATATATATATATATATATATCAAGGCTGGGACGTCAAGGGGACTCAAGAAAGCCCTTTTATGTATTTCATCTATCAGGGCTAATACACACAGCGTTCTGTCCTGTGAAGCTCTGTTCCATTTGGACCGTCATCACCAAGTCCATCCCCACGCAGCATCTGTCCCGGCAAGGTGAACTCTGGCAGTTGCAGCGTCTACCACACTGGCTCTGATGTGCAGTCACGTGATTGGGGACTGCAAGTGCTTCCACCAATGGGGTGGCACAGGGCTATTTAAAACGTGGGTGGGGGAGAATCCTGTTGAACAGCTGCATCCGAAGAAGGCTGTTTGAGCCAAAAAGCATCACGCCTCATGCTGTGAAATAAAAGGCTTCCGAAGAGAGCCCCCGTGTGGCCTCTACCGTTTCTTGACTGGAGGGGCTCTGTGTGTATATATATATATATATATATATATATATATATATATATATATATATATATATTACCTACTGGTGATAGCCAGTAGGTATATATAGTTAGGACCTAGCTACCATAGGAAATCCGCAACATTCTATTGGCAATAACTTTGGCGTCGATTGAGGAATTTGCGTGTAATTTTCCAAAATTTAGGCCAGCTCAGTTCTGATCCTTCCCTGAAAGTTTTGGGGAGATTCGTCAAGTGGGGGCCGAGAAAAAAGGGGGGTCCCAAAACGTGTTTTCCCCATGTTAATTTCCATAGGACGAATAGACAAGGCTACAGCCCGAACCGCTGAATGGAATTACACCAAACTTTGCAAAATTGTAGAGACTGGTACGCAGAAGTGCCTTATCTATATTTGGTTAAAATTGCTCCAGTGGTTTTCATGAAAATTAACTTCAAAAACACATATATCTCTGGGCGGAGCCTGACCACACATCTCATCGTGAGATCTGATTGGCTGTCAGCACTTCATTCAAGAAGTGTTGGCAGCCATCTTGGGACCAATATACATGATAGCACCTCATCAAAAAGCATTGTAGTTAATAGAGGGTTTTAGGACTTTAGTTACATTATAAATCATTTGTTGATGGTACCATACTAATTTTAGGAATTGTGGTGTGTTCTAAAGTGATTTTACCATGTGAAAAAGCCTTCTGCTGGGATATCATGAATCATGTTTGAAAGAAAACTATTATCTCATGCTTTTCCCATAGTGGTTTGGAAGGGGATCTATAAGCTAAACTGAAAGCATATTTTCTGTAAATTCACATTATCTTTCTCAGTCATGTGAGAATGAAGTCTGACATTCTCAGTAAAACATGTACATCCAACAAGGACAGAGACTGTCAGTTGACTCCTGTTGGACTTGGCCTTCTCTCCTGAAATTTTTCGCTTTTGACCCCCTTGACTAGGATGTCTCCCCCATGGTAGTAAACCTGTATAGGCCATGTGTGGTAAGAGTTGCCCTGATTTAAAATTGTAATGTCACAAAATGGTGTGCAGGAAATGTTCCCCCATTTCAGAAATGCACCTGACTGAAATGTTATGTATTTAAAATGGATGCCATGGCCATGGGTTTTGCCACCTGACTGCCATAGATCAGCGGCCTAGATATTATTACCCAGCCACCCCTAGCTTTTGGAGGGAAAGCCTGGCACCCAGGGTGCTCAACCCCTCCCCTTGAGCCAGTTTAGGCCAGTTTTGCCAACATTCTAGAAGGTTCTGGCACTGCCTGGGAGGAGGGTATAAGTAAGGGGGATGTGCCACCAGAGAGTCACACAGAGCTGGGACAGGAACGTGAGGGGACCTGCTCCGAAGTTTTTCCGCCACATGGGCCTGTGAGCTGGGCCCTGCATCCCTCAAAAACCCCCCTCTACTGTCCCCGGGGTCCCTGATGAAGGAGGGCCCCTCTCCCTAGGTCCCTGACCCTGTGGGGACCGTGA
This sequence comes from Lissotriton helveticus, assembly GCF_964261635.1. Classification (NCBI taxonomy): domain Eukaryota; kingdom Metazoa; phylum Chordata; class Amphibia; order Caudata; family Salamandridae; genus Lissotriton; species Lissotriton helveticus. Next base: position 644,391,832 of record NC_136068.1, read on the forward strand.
ATTACGCCAGCGCCGCGCAACAGAAGCCCCAGGAGGTGAGGAGCGTGCCCCTAAGGAACTGCTGTGGGACTGTCCGCCCCCCTCGTGAAGCACCGCATGGGGAAGATTATGCCCATAGGAACTGTTGCTGGCTGAGGTGCTGTGAGGCCCGAAGCGCTGTGAAGCCCTGAGCACCACAATTTGCGAGGTGCCAACCTGCCACCGGAAGCGCTGTGCCTGGAAGCGCTGAAGCGCCGGGTGGCCTGAGGGAACTGTGAGGGGAATAGTGCTGGAGGAGCCTACCCTCGTTTTGGCGCTTGCCACAATATAAATAATTAAATACAAGGGAGCCTACCCCTTACTGCTGCTGACATCACCGCCACGGCCCAGCGCTGTGGAGGGGACCCCCCGGCCGCTGTGGTGGGCATCGTTGCGGCAGCCCCCGGTACCATGAGGGGGCCGCCGAAGTGAAGAGAGGGCCGCGATAGGCCCCAAAGCCAGCGCGGGCAGCATCAGGTGGCGGGGGTGCCGGTGACGTCACCCGCCACGCCCCCGACCCACCGTGCACGGATTGGCCCGCACGGCCGTGCCCCCGGAAGGCTGCGCAGGGATTGGCTGCCGGCCGGGCAGCCGAAAGAGGCCGGAAGAAGCTCCGGCGGAGCTGCAGTGTTGCGGGGCTCCCGTGGTGAAGAGGGAGCCCCGTTTGTGCTTGCAGCCTCATGGAGGCTGCCTTCGAGTCCGGGGCCCCCGTGAGGGAGGAGGGGAAGATGTGGAGCCTGCTGCCGGGTGAAGACCGAGGGACGTGGGATGGGGGCAAGCCCCCCTGCAGCTGCCGAGGCCATAAGTAGTTCTGCGGAGGAAAGGGGGCCCGAGGCACGCTGACGGTGCCTGCCCCTCCGCGACGACCAGCCCGGCTGCCTATTGGAGGCCCGGGCCCCTCGGAGCGGGACCCGGTTGACGCAGAGGAGAGTGAGCCATGCAGGGAAGCCCCGCACCAGCCAGGGAGGAGGAGCAGCACCCGAGGAGAGCCCCGCCCACTGGTACAGAGAGGACAGAGCCCCTGAAGACGCCTGAAGGACATCAGGAGCCCGGTGAGTGGGGCTGCTTGCAGTGGAGTTGGGGGGTGTCGGGGCACAGGATCGGAGCCCACCCCCCCCAGGACCAGTGGTTTGTTGTGGGGACTCACCCCCAAGGACAGGGGTGCCCAATGATATGCATGGCACCAGGATATGCCCACAGGTCAGGCCGAATGCCTCCAGGCTAGATGTGGGCCAGAACTGAGTTCCACTGCTACAGTCCCCTGCTGAATCAGTGATCTGCTTGTCCCTAACTGAGTTGATAACTGCTTACTGGTTTGACGGATTAGCTACCTGGGCTTGGTGCTGAAATGTTGCCTGGTCAATTACACAAATGGGTCTACTCCTCCTCTAAGGAAGTGTTATTCGCCTGAGGAGATATTTAGGGTTTGGCCTAAGGAAATGGTAACTCCCCCATAGGGAAATGTTGGTTACACTTATTAGAAGGTAATGAAGGGCTACTTCTTTATTGAGATGTGTTGCATTGTTGGCTTGCTCCCTTTACTCTACCCTATGGAAATGTAATGCTGAAATGTTTTACTCCTTAGCCAGGGAAGAGTAATTCCAACTTAATGCTGCGACTACTGAAAAGTGTTTCATTTGAGAAAGTGTTTACATTTAATGAAATGTGTTACAGTGAAAGGAATGTTATGTCCTCCTTTGGTGCAATGCTTATTCCTGCTGACGGAAAGGTGCTATTTTGGTAGAAGTAATTTTATTCCTGCCTAGATCTTTACTGCCATATCCAGTCCTGAGTCAGGAAGTGTCGGGGTATGCCCCATGTTAATGAAAAAGCCTTCCTGTTTTATGATAGGTGTTCTGGCCAGATGTTAATGCTGTAGATAATGTCCTCATGCCCACCATGCAGGCGAATGTGCCTTTTCTTACAGGCTTGTGCCCGGTGTGCCCCTATGCTGGCCGGTAGTGTTATACCTGGCCTGTTGTTATGCCCTATGTGAATGAGCCAGCCTTGCTGATTTATTACAGGTGCTCCTGTCTGTTATTAGATGCTGGGATGCCATGAAGTTTTTCCCTTACAGGGGTCGGGTTGGAGTTATAGTGCACGGTGTGTACTTATGCTAATGTTCTATTTTGCAAATTACCGCCTACTGCCAAGGATTAGAGCCTGAGTTGGCCCCGCCCTCTTGACCCCAGGGTTAATGTCAATTTAATCACATTCTTTTCATTTCAGCCACGGACTCATGGACTCAACCATTTTTTCCCATTGTCCCCTTGTAAATAATCCCCCCTGATACACTTGCCTTTGGTGCCAGTTGGCGCTGTGTTGTGATACCACTGTTTATGCATTTTTGCGTTGCAGGTTGGAGATATACTAAACTACTTACTAATTTTCCAACTCAAACTGGTGTCCTGCCTCTTTTGTGGTGTGCCTGCTGAGTCGTATGTGGGTACTGTGTGGATGCTTCACATGTCCTTCGAAGTTTGGCCTGCCCGCTTGGTTCCATGCTACCCCCCTGGAAATTTGGTAACCCCATTTCTTACAATTCCTTTGTGTTCTACTGCAGCCTCCTAGAGTGTTCTAAAGAACAACTAGAGCGTTAACAGTCCTACTTATTACAAAGGTATGGCACACCTGAAGCCATCTTGATTGGAATAAAGTGGTAACTCTTAAAACATTTCATTTAAAAAGGAACAAAATGAGGGGGTATATTTTGCCAAAATTAGGGCACATTTTGAGTGACTTCTCAAATCCTCTTCTATTTCATTAAAAAATTCTGACATGCAGTCTCCCAAGATGGCCACCAGAGACAAAAGAGCCCAAATATCACCCAGATGTAGCCCAAGTATAGCCCAATGACAGAATGTCCCTGAGTGTTCTAAAGAACAACTAGAGCGCTAACAGTCTTACTTATGAAAAAAGTATGGCACACCAGAAGCCATCTTGATTGGAATGAAGTGGTAAGTCTGAAAACATTTAATTTAAAAAGGAACAAAATGAGGGGGTTCATTTTGCCATAGAAAGTATGATTAGTGCTTCAGAAAGAAAAATTAGGGCACATTTTGAGTGACTTCTCAAATCCTCTTCTATTTCATTAAAAACATTCTGACATGCAGACTGAAACATGCACTTTGAATACCAGCAGCAGACTTCCCTGGTGAGCAGTAGCTTTACTACAGTGATCTAATGAGCAACTACAGTGCTAATATTCAGAATTTATGGCAAATGTGTGACACATCTGAATGCCTTTTTGATGGAACCAAAGTAAACAAGCATTGAAAATGCAATAGATCTCGCCCTCGTTTAAGTTAAAGCCATTCTGTTTGTAATGAGATCACTTTTTAGCTTTGCTTTTATTAGTGTTTTTAAAACTTTCATGTAAATACCATGCATATGTATGCATATATGTATATGTATGCATGCATTTAAATTTGTATTTATATAGATATGCAGATTATATATGTTTATATATGTATGTATATATATATAAATACACATACATATATATAAATGCATATGCATACATATATGCATATATATATGTGTATATGTGTGCGTGTAGAGAGAGGTAGAGAGGTAGAGGTGTAGAAGTAGAGAGGTAGAGGTAGAGAGGTAGAGGTAGTGAGGTAGAGACTAGTAGAGAGAGAAGTAGAGAAAGGTAGAGAGGTAGAGAGTAGAAAGTGAGTAATAGAGAGTAGAGAGTGAGTAGTAGAGAGTAGTAGAGAGCAGCAGAGAGAGTAGCAGAAATTGACTAGTAGAGAGTAGTAGAGTGAATAGTAGAGTGAGTAGTAGAGAGTAATAGAGAGTAAGTAGTAGAGAGTGAGTAGTAGAGAGTAGTAGAGAGTAATTAGTAGAGTGAGTGGTAGAGAGCAGTAGAGAGTGAGTAGTAGAGAGTAGTAAAGAGTGAGTAGTAGAGAGTGAGTAGTAGAGAGTAGTAGAGAGTGAGTAGTAGAGTGAGTAGTAGAGAGTAGGAGAGAGAGAGTAGTAGAGAGTGAGTAGTAGAGAGTAGTAGAGAGTAAGTAGTAGAGTGAGTAGTAGAGAGTGAGTAGTAGAGAGTGAGAAGTAGAAGTAGAAGTAGAGAGTGAGTAGTACAGAGTAGTAGAGAGTGAGTAGTGGAGAGTGAGTAGTAGAGAGAGAGTAGTAGAGAGTGAGCAGTAGAGAGTAGAGAGTAGTAAAGAGTGAGTAGTAGAGAGTAGCAGATAGTGAGTAGTAGGGAGTGAATAGTAGAGAGAGAGTAGTAGAGAGTAGTAGAGTAGTAGAGAATGAGTAGTAGAGAGTGAGTATTAGAGAGTAGCGGAGTAGTAGAGAGTAAGTAGTAGAGAGTAGTGCAAAATATTCCAAAGTTTGGCACAGCACCACTTTCACAATAAGTCCAATCAAATCATATCACTTAGAGTCCTTATTGAAGCGCTGAATCTTGGTGTATATTCAAATGCTTTTATTTTCCTTAAGTTTATGTATCACAGCCAGCCGACGCGTTTCGTTCTGTAAAACAGAACTTCTTCAGGGCGTTCTTATTTCCTTCAAGTTATGTCGGTATCCTGTTGTCATATAACTAGACATTTCTTCCAAATGTTAGACGAGACGTAAGTACATTCTTATTCAAAGTAAGTAGGTATCAATTTTACCCACACAATTCGGGCAGACTTGAGTAATTTATAGCATCCTCAAAGTCAGTCTTTCAAAAATTCCAAAGTATAGGACATGATAATCCAAATCCAAATGTTTCTCAAGAAAATTCATTTTCAATCGTTCTGAATATCGGCGTTTGGGCAGATATGACCCAGGAACCCCCAGTATGCAAGGGGAATTAGTCCCCCCTCTGCAAACGCGCCAGTGGCCTGCGTTGCAGAGAGGTGTAAAAAGGGGCATAGCCTCATTACACCTCTGTGCAATGCAGACCCCTGGCGCATACTGGAGGTTCCAGGTGGGCTAGTTGGCCCCCAGGGACCCCCAGTATGCAAGGGGAATTAGTTTCCCCTCTTCAAACATGCACGGGGGCTGCGTTGCAGAGAGGTGTAAAAAAGGGTGTGGCCTCATTACACCTCTCTGCAATGCAGCCCCCTGGCGCATACTGGAGGCTCCTGGTGGGCTAGTTGGCCCCCAGGGACCCCCTGTATGCAAGGGGAATTAGTTCCCCCTCTGCAAACGTGCCAGGCGGCTGCGTTGCAGAGAGGTGTAACAAGGGGCATAGCCTCATTACACCTCTGCAATGCAGCCCCCTGGCGCATATTGGAGGTTCAAGGTATGCTAGTTGGCCCCCAGGGGCCCCCAGTATGCAAGGGGAATTAGTTCCCCCTCTTCAAACATGCACGGGGGCTGCGTTGCAGAGAGGTGTAAAAAGGGGCGTGGCTTCATTACACTCTCTCTGCAATGCAGTCCCGTGACGCATACTGGAGATTCCTGGTGGGCTTTCAGGTCTTATATAGTTAGGAATTAGCATTAAAAAAACCTTTGAATTTCACTGAAAAAAACATAGGTTTCAAGCCTTATATAGTTAGGAATTAGCATTTAAAAAGCCTTGCAAATTCACTGAAAAAACCATAGGTTTCAGGCCTTATATAGTTAGGAATTAGCATTTAAAAAACCTTTGAAATTCACTGAAAAAACCATAGGTTTCAGGCATTATATAGTTAGGAATTAGCATTTAAAAAACCTTTAAAATCCACTCAAAAAACTATAAGTTTTAGCGGTGTTATAGTTAGCTGGACATTTCACTCATACAAAACCATTGAAATTGCTCCTATATAGTTAGTTGTACTAACTATATTTCGCGCACCCGCAATCCACTGCTGATGATGTCACATATTACATCATTCATGACATGGTCAGTGACATCACTGATGATATCTCAAATGACATCACTGATGACATCACTGATGACATCATCCACGTGACAATCACATACACCTTTTCATACACTAGTAAAATCTTTCATCACTCTTTGTAAAATACAGAGTATCATATTTGAATACATTGTTACAGCAATACAAGTATCTAAAAACTCACTCAGTGATTCATAGATGTATACACACATCTAATCACTTACCTGTAGATTCAGTCATACATGCTGTCAATGAACAATAGAACACTATCAAAAATACTTATACACCTAAATCGACATTACACACCAGCACACATCCTATTCACATATGAAGTCATCCTACTCACTTATGCAAACAATAGATCATACTTACATATTTACTTAGCTACACACTTATACAAACACAACTTCATCTATTCATTTAGATAGTAAGTCATACTTAGTGAATTATAAAATCATTATTACAAGTATAAAGTTATCCATACAGTCACTCACACAATCATTGAGTCTTATGTATACTTATTTATATACAACAACTTGCACATACACTGCCTTTTATTTTTCTAGTTTGTTGGACATGTACCATTGAGAAATATATTTGCTCATCACCACACCCATAAAGATATTCACACACCCAAACAACTGTTAGAACATGTAGTTTTAACTTCATATATCTAGTGAATCAACTATTCACATATCTTTGGGCAGTCACACCCCCCCCCACCGAACCACACAAACATCCACTCTCCCATACAAATACTCAGTTAACTAATCAATAACTAATATAGACTTTCACATAGCTAGTAACCAACTGGAGAACGAGTTTACACATCAACTGACAAAGTGATACAGATATTCAAACAGTTTAGTCACTATCCACTATATTTAGTGAGACACTATAAATTGGTCAAGTAAACAGTCAATTACACTGCTACAAAATCCTCCATCCAAATATTTATTTTTATATATCCACTCATTCTTCAATGCAAATTGCTATATATATAATGCATATTTAAATAACGAAGCAAACCACATTCACTGGATGATGTCATCAGTGATATCATTTGAGATGTCATCAGTGATGTCACTGACCATGTCATGAAAGATATAATATGTGACATCATCAGCAGTGGATTGCGGGTGCGCGAAATATAGTTAGTACAACTAACTATATAGGAGCAATTTCAATGGTTTTGTATGAGTGAAATGTCCAGCTAACTATAACCCCCCTAAAAATTATAGTTTTTGAGTGAATTTCAAAGGTTTTTTAAATGCTAATTCCTAACTATATAAGGCCTGAAACATATTTTTTTCAGTTATAAATAAAGAACTGAAGTCACCACGAACCTCGAGTGCCGCCTCAAGTCTTCTTCTTTTGTGGCAGACTTTCTTGGGAAAATATATATATATATATATATATTACCTACTGGCGGTCGCCAGTAGGTATATAAAGTTAGGATTTTTTCTCTATGGGATTTTTGAAAATTCTATGTCTAATAACTTTGGCGTTTGTGGACGGAATTGGCTGAAATTTTCAGGAAAATGGCACATTTTGTTTCTGAGCAGCCCTCAAAAATTTGGGGGGGGTTCGTCAAGGGGGGGCCGAGAAAAAAGGGGGGTCCCAAAACGTGTTTTTAACATTGAGTTTTCCATAGGGCGGTTGGCCTCACTTTTAGCCCGAACGGCTGAATGGATTTGCACGAAACTTGGCAAAATTGTAGGGACTGGTAGCCCGATGTGCCTTTGCTAGGTCTCAATATATGTGCTTCAGTGGATTTTGAGAAATTAACGTTCAAAAAAAGATATATATCTGTAACAGCGGACCGGGCAGCGCTCCGGTTCGCGGACTTTTCGCGGTACGGAGCTTTGTGAAGCGAAGCTGATTGGTTCTCCGGCGTCTGTGAACATTCCAAACAGTCCGTAGCGGCCGCCATCTTGTCTCTCGGTAGGATCGAGAGACAAGAGGAGGCCAAAGCGAAGGGGCAAATGACCATAAGGGGGCATAGTAGATCCTCGCTGACCCCCTAGGTTTGATGTGGAGGTTTTAAAAGGGCCCCGCGGGGCAAAAAAAAAAAATAATAATAATAATCGAACGGCTGAATGGATTTGCACGAAACTTGGTAAAATATTAGGGACTGGTAGCCCGATGTGCCTTTGCTAGGTCTCAATATATGTGCTCCAGTGGATTTTGAGAAATTAACGTTCAAAAAAAGATATATATCTGTAACAGCGCTCCGCTTCGCGTAACGGAGGTTTGCGAAGCTGATTGGTTCTCCGGCGTCTGTAAACATTGCAAACAGTCCGTAGCGGCCGCCATCTTGTCTCTCGGTAGGATCGAGAGACAAGAGGAGGCCAAAGCGAAGGGGCAAATGACCATAAGGGGGCATAGTAGATCCTCCTTGACCTCTTAGGTTTGATGTGGAGGTTTTAAAAGGGCCCCGCGGGGCAAAAAAAAAAATAATAATAATAATCGAACGGCTAAATGGATTTGCACAAAACTTGGCAAAATTGTAGGGACTGGTAGCTCGATGTGCCTTTGCTAGGTCTCAATATATGTGCTTCAGTGGATTTTGAGAAATTAACGTTCAAAAACAAGATATATATCTGTAACAGCGCTCCGCTTCGCGGAGATAAAATTATCTCTGTATTACCTAGCTGTTGCTAACACCAGTTAGCGACGGCTAGTAGGAGATAGCGACCATCTTGGGCCCCACTTTGCATGTGAGTGATATTTATCACTAATGACATGCAAAGTGGGCATGCCAAGATGTTAGCGACTGGAAACAGTCGCTAACATCGCTATCTCCTATTACCAACTTTTGGAAATATTCGCGATAAGCGCGAATATCTCCAAAAGCTACCACCTGCCCTGAGCAGTTCTTAACCATGTTATCCAATGGGAGGTGGATAACATGGCTAAGAGCATTAGCTCGGTAATGCATGAATATCGCTGAGTTTTCAGCGATATTAATGCATTGCGGTCGTTTTTTATCGTATTTGCGATAAACCTTGATAATAGCAAGGTTTATCTGCGATAATTTCTGAAAATGCTTAGCGGTAAAAAATTTGTTGCTAAGCATCGTTAGGGATAAATATCGCTTAACTTTGGTAATATGCCCCAACGTCTGTTAACGTTCGATTCGAAGGAAATCAGGAAGTGTTGAAAAACATTGTCTGCGCCATCTTGCCTTTTTTCAAATGCCACACTTTTGTCGTGCACAGCAGTCATTTTAGATGCCTTGACCAGACCCACTCTCTGCACGCTGTCGATCCTTAGCATGGCTCCCCACCCTCGCAAGCATCTCCCCCAGGCAGTGGTCACCCCCGCTCTCTGTCTTATGCATGGGTAATAAACCACCCCCCATCTGCGCTGCTCTTCCCTGAGAATCACACCCTGTGCCCGCCCGACACCTCCCTTTCGCCCTATTCACTACCGCACCCTCTGACACTCCTTTTCCTCTGTGTCCGATTGTCCAGGCCGGTCCTAGGGTATCAGCTAGCCCTGCAGATGTAGTTTATGGCCCCAGCTGTAAAGAATCACCCCTCTTCAAAGGAGTTATAGTAGATCAAGGCCCACACTCGATGAGATCCGTCACAGCAGACGCGTTCCTATTATCTGAAAACCATCCTGTATTGTGATTGGGGAGGGGACCGAGCCTGAAGCGGAAGATTCCAGGGATGACTCTTTGTACATCAAAGTTTTTACAATTATGTGTCACATTAAAAATATATAGCACTCCAACAAAGTAGTAAGATTATAAAACTTTAATAACTTATAAATATATACAAGAAAACAAAAACAGTAATAACATATAAACATTTTTAGGGAAAAACAACGAAGTAGCGGTCGGCTGTGCGAATAGTCCCAACGCAGCACAACGTCCAGATTTCACTGATTTCGGAATCCGGCGTGGGGCGTCGCGGGGGGTGGGTCATCAGTAGCAAACTGTTGTGCGAATAGTTCCAAGGCAGCAGAACGATGGCACCAAGGTGATGTCCAGTAAGTTGCCGCACTGGTTTTGGTATCCTACAATGCTGCTCCGAATAACGGCGTGGGGCGCCCCGGGGGAGGCGGCGTGAACGGGCCTCTCCAGGTGGAGTCTCGTCTGTTGTAGTGGGGCGCCCCTTTACCATTTCAGTTGCCATTCCGTCCGCTTTTGGTCCACTGTGTCAAAAGCCGCAATTCAGCTGAGTTGCGCCCACTCTTGCGGTGCAGCGATAGGCGGCTGTCACAGGATTCTCAAAATGGCGGCAGGCTGTTTCCTTTTTGGGCCTGGTCCACTGAAATGGCCCTGGGACACCTTGGAAATCGGACGCTTGTCTGCTAGGTCTTGGACCCCATTCTCGAAAGCGTCCCCTCCGCCTTGAGGATTCATCAAAAGTTTTGGGGGCCCCTGACTCCTGCAGGCTTCTGGTGGGGAGCGGCTGCCATGATTGCTCGCGGAATGACTACGACGGAGCCACGAGATGGTGGTGCTTTCATGGTGACGCCAGCTTCAGTCTGAAACATCCAGAAACAAAGGTGGGGCTTTCATCGTTTGGGGAAAAAAAAAAGTTTTCATCCAATGAAAAGTGTTGTTTTTAGGTCATATGATCAAGCCTTCCATCATTAGGAAACCAAAAGTAAAATGAACCAATGAAAAGTTTTATAAACAAGTCACATGACCTGTTATGCGGCATAGGGTATAAAATGCGGAGAAAATACGTTGGCACGTGAGGCGGCGTCAGTAGCGGACCGATGTGCGAGTAGGCCGAAGGCAACACAACGCGCCAAGATCCGGATGGCACCGAGGTGGTGTCCAGCAAGTTGCAGCACTGGTGTGGCCATCCTACAATGCTGAAAGTCGGCGTGGGGCGCCCTGTTGGCCTGTGAGTTTGCGTCAGTAGCGGACCGATGTGCGAATAGGCCGAAGGCAGCACAACGCGCCAAGATCCGGATGGCACCGAGGTGGTGTCTAGTAAGGTGCACTGGTGTGGCCATCCTACAATGTTGAAAGTCGGCGTGGGGCGCCCCATTGGCCTGTGAGATGGCGTCAGTAGCGGACCGATGTGCGAATGGGGCCAAAGGCAGCGCAACAATATTTTCTGTATGGAAGATACCACTAGGCGTTGAGATGCCAAGATCCGGATGGCACCGAGGTGATGTCTAGCAAGTTGCTGTACTGGTGTGGCCATCCTACAATGCTGAAACTCGGCGTGGGGCCCCCCGTTGGCCTGTGAGGTGGCGTCAGTAGCGGACCGATGTGTGAATAGGCCGGAACCAGCACAAGGCGCCAAGATCCGGATGGCACCGTGGTGGTTTCATAGTTGAGAGGCACTTCATCTGCAGTGGGGCGCCGAGATCCGGATGGCACCGAGGTGATGTCTAGCAAGTTGCTGTACTGGTGTGGTCATCCTACAATGCTGAAACTCGGCGTGGGGCGCCCCATTAGCCTGTGAGATGGCGTCAGTAGCGGACCGATGTGCGAATGGGGCAAAGGTAGCGCAAGAATATTTTCTGACACCACAAGGCGCTGAGATTCGGTTACCACCGAGGTGATGTCTAGCAAGTTGCCGCACTGGTGTGGCCATCCTACAATACTGCTCCGAATAACGGCGTGGGGTGCCCGAAGGGGGGGGGGAGGCGGCGTGAACGGGCCTTCCTAGGTGGAGGCTCGTCTGCTGTAGTGGGGCGCCCCTTTACCGTTTCAGTTGCCATTCAGCTGAGTTTCGGCCGCTCTTGATGCTACAGCGACAGGCGGCTGCAACAGGACTCTCAAAATGGCGGCCTGTTCTTTGGATTTGGGCCTGGTCTACTAAAATGGCCCTGGGACACTTTAGAACTCGGACGCTCGATTTTTTTTTTTCCTTTCCTGTACATGCAAAAAAAGGTAAATTCCCGGTACGTTACACGCTTGAACATCTTCATAGTCGATGCTTGGTAGAGACATTTTGACTATATCCTGGACCTGCCCGTCCTCGCCCAAAATGGCGCCGGAATAAATGGGACTCGTAACTCCTTGTTGTGTACTGGTTGCAGAACCTTGAAATCACGAGATACGTATGCAGTTTTGAAGCATATGGCGGGCGGGGACGAGAATTGATTGAATATTTCGACATCCCTATTGATATTAAGTTCTGATGTGTTATTGATTACTGTACTATTGAAAGTTCGAATTAACGTCACCCATGGTACTTGCCCGCAAATGTATATCTAGATAATTTTATTGTAACTGGCCCTGTCGTATTTTAATTATAAAATGTACGTCCACCGATTCCGCAACTGTTAGACACCTTAGTTCTTGCAACCTAATGGCCCGCCCGTTACGTTCCTCTACAGTGTAAATGTCTACTCATCATATACGATTACAGTTTGCTCCGTGGCCGGCCCACGTGGTTATAGGCTCGTATTTGTATAATGAAATTTTCACAATAAAGGTTTTTAAAAGAAAACATGGTAGTAGTATATACATTGGTAAAGTTTTTAATAATAGTCACTGTTTTAGAATCATTAAAAGGCAAGTGAAATAAAGCAGACCAATTACATGAAGGGTAAAAGGTATAATACGCAGGAACGCAGTAAGGATAAATGGTCAAGGGCTGTTGTGTTTTCTACTCCTGCAACATAAAGTGATTGATAAGAATCTCATATTCAGGCGTATCGGCGACTAAGACAGCAGGTCGACCCTCTTTTGCTCAACGGCTCCGTCATGGGACGAAGAAACGCTCTTTTTCTCGAAAAAAGAATATATTTTACTTGCAGGACAGTTGTAAATTTTCCGGGAAAGTACATTAGCCTGGAACATTATAACATATATTTAAGAAAAAATAATGTTCGGAAGTAATAAAAAGCGTAATTTTTAGGTCATATGACCAAGCCTTTCATCATTAGAATAAGAAAAGTAAAATGAACCAATGAAAAGTTTTATTAACAAGTCACATGACTTGTTATGCTTACGTTACGCGCTGCGCGTCGCGCCCCGGATGACTTCCGGATGCGCTAACGCGGCGCGTCATATGACGCATTACGCGACAACGCAGGTCCAGAATATAGTCAAAATGTCTCCACCAACCAGCGGTCGGAACACAACCCCTTTCAGCAGGCTAAATAGTTCTGTTAAATGACAACAGAAGGGACAGGCAACAAGAACCATCAGTCAAAGAGGGGAGGGCTAGTTCTTCTCTACCGGGTTACATTGGGGCGCTACCGGAACTGATCGAATTGGTAGTCTACAGTGTTTCTGGATGTTTCAGATTGAAGCTGGGGTTAGCATGAGAGCACCACCATTTCGTAGCTCCGTCGTGGCCATTCCGCAACCAATCATGGCAGCCGCTCTTTATCGTTATTTTGGGCGGGGTGGGTGGCGGAGCCGAGCTGTTTTGCAGCCATCATTGTGTGGAGTTCAGTTCATCTCACTAGTTTTGTATTTGTCATGAGGGGTTGTTCCTAATGTTTCTATTTTAGCGAGGTCAAAAAGAGATCCCATTAGTGGCCTATTGATTTTGCTCGATTCCTTTTCTTTTTTTTTACACGATTTTTCGTTATCTGCAAAGACTAAACAGAGTATTGCGACTCTGTGTTTGTTTGTAAATAGAGAATGAACCAAAGAGAACCAATTCTAAAACAGTAAATGCTTGGATAACAATCAATCAAATGGAGAGAGAAGCAGGCACGACGTATTACAACGGGGGCAAAGGCCTGCGTTAACTACCTTTCACTATCTGCAAAGAGAGAGTACTCCTAATAGAAATGAGGGGGGGGGGCACCATTCAAAGCAGATCAGTGTGCATAAACACGAAAATGTTTTCACTTACCACGTACTTGACATTCGACAGCTTATGATATTTGCTATTAAAAAAACCATTGAAATTCACTAAAAAAACCATAGGTTATAGACCATATATAGTTAGGAATTAGCATTTACAAAACCTTGAAAATTCACTAAAAAAAACATAGGTTATAGACCATATATAGTTAGGAATTAGCATTTAAAAAACCTTATTTTACTCACACAAAACCATTGAAATTCCATATATAGTTAGTTGCACTAACTATATATCGCCCACCCGCAATCCACTGCTGATGATGTCACATATTACATCATTCATGACATGGTCAGTGACATCACTGATGACATCACTGATGACATCTCAAATGACATCACTGATGACATCACTGATGACATCTCATTTGACATCAATGACCACATCACTGATGATATCATTCATGTGACAATACAATGCATCTCCTCACATTTTAATATAACCTCTGTTTCACCCAGTGTTAAATACAGAGTATAATTTTTGAAACCATTGACACACCAATACTAGTTACTACATACGCACTCACTGATTCCTACGTCTACACACACCTTCACTCATTCACCCATACAATCATTCATAAATACAATCACTCATCTTTACAACACTATCATATGCACTCATACACCTATACAGACACTCACAGTCTGCCACTCATCCATGGAGTTACTCACACACCTAGTCAGTCCTGTAAAGAATCAATCACACTTCCATTTTCTTGTCTATACAGTTAAACATAGAGCACCTTACATTTTCAAACATATACTAACACATACTTACCTTCTTATACAATCATTGATACAAGTACACATTGATCTGCACAGAGTCATACACCTCCCAGCCAGCCACACACACACTCAGTCTCCCATACAAATACTTGGGCAATCAATCAATAACCCATATAGTTACTCATATAGCTACTGATCAACACATGCAGCAGTTTATAGAACAACAGACATAATGATGCACAAATTAAGACAGTTTAGTCACTAACCCATGCACTCAGTGAGACACATTTAATCACTCAGTCATACAGTCAGTCATGCACCTACTAAATCCTTCGTCCAGACACTTACACATCCACTCATTCTTCAATATGTAAGACATATTTAAACTTTACAGAAACAAAAAATCACTGGACGTTGTTATCAGTCATGTCATCAGTGATGTCATTTGAGATGTCATCAGTGATGTCATCAGTGATGTCACTGACCATGTCATGAATGATGTAATATGTGACATCATCAGCAGTGGATTGCGGGTGCGCGATATATAGTTAGTGCAACTAACTATATATGGAATTTCAATGGTTTTGTGTGAGTAAAATAAGGTTTTTTAAATGCTAATTCCTAACTATATATGGTCTATAACCTATGGTTTTTTCAGTGAATATATATATATATAAAAATTGTGGTGGGCTCCAGAGGATCGGGTCCCTAGCCCCAACAATGGCCCAAAGATGGTGGCCACATATCCCTCTCCCCTAAAATAAATGCCCCATGGGAATTGGTTACCCAAGGCCAAAATCAGCCCAGGGAAGTGGACACGTGCCCACACCTCCTCTACAAAATGTGCCAGGCCCTGCAACCAACCCCCACTGTTCACTGCTGAAGGCTTTACTCGGCAGCAGTTAGATTAGTGTGTGGAAATTAAATATTACTTTATGCTAAACAAAAGCCATAGAAACTCACTGAAATAATCAAATGTTATAGGGAAATTATAGTTAGGAAAAAACATTAAAAAACCTAAGAAGATCATATTTCAGATGAACCCCAAATAGTTATAGTTAGGTCAGTATTTCAATAGGAAAATTCCTTTTTTGTTTTGCTAATAACTTTAGCTGTGTTTAACACATCTCCGTAAAACTTTCCAAATGCATAGTATTATTTTAGTAAATCGTGCATGGAAAGTTTAGTGTTGATCAGTTAAGCAGGAGCTGAGAAAAAAAGGGACGGTTCCAAAATGCAAATTCCCATACATTTTTCATAGACTTCTTAAAGAAGCACAACTGCAAAAACTGCTGAACTGAATTAGATCAACTTTGTCAAGAAAGCTAGATCTTGGTACGCAGACTGTGCATTCTGTGATTTGAAGTAGATCTGTTCAGTATTTTTTTAGATACCGAGGTTTAAAAATATTTGTATTTCTCTATGGTTGGGTTTGAGATAGACTTGCAAAAGTCATTTGAACGTAATTTTAAAAAGTGGACCAGTCTGATTGGCCCCGGGATCTTATTTTCCTTTGGACTAATTAGTTCTCGCTGTATAAAGACTCATGCGGGAGCGAGCGATCTCATTGGCTGCCAGCAAAATTAGAAAAATGTTACTGGCAGTCATTTCATGACGCAGGGACTTAGGGCAAAACTACGAGGTTGGCAGTCTTGGAGCTGATCGCCAAACCAGCACCCCGCCCTGAGACCACCAAACATGTATGCAGACCATCTGCTGTATTCCGATTTCATGTCGGGCAGGCCTGCAGCATGGTGATTTATTGACCCTAGCAATCTACCATGCCTGTGATTTCCTCCAATCATAGTGAGTCACTATTTGCGATCTACTGCATTAATATCTATGAATTTGGTCATATTTCAACCAACTACAATTCAGATTTCTTAGAAAGCCATCCTATTAGTACATAGGTAAGTTCTTTAAAATCTTTACTGTTCTTAAAAATAGTAGTTGCAGTTTACCACTGGTATATTTCAACAAAGTACTTGTACATCAGTACATTAGAATCAACAACAGCAACCGCTGTATGAGGGGCTTGTTGTACAAAATTTACAAATTGTGCACTAAGTTTTTGTGAAAGGAAAGTTATTTTGCTAACCACAGTATGTCTTACTAGGGTGGTTCACAGACTCCTGAATTGTAGTCAGTCACAATCCAATCTACCTCATCAATAATTATGGTGTAAGTTGCAATTTGGGACTCGTGAAGATTGGATATCATTACTGAGATAATGGCCTGCTGGGATTAGCAGACCATTATGTCTGTGATCATATTTTAAAAATGTTTTTTTTTTTTAAATCAGCTGACCGTCTCTAATATTGGAAACAGGGCTGCAGTGAAAAAGAAAAGTTTACTTTTTTAAAAGTTTGTTTGAGAGTTGGTTGTCGTCCCCTAGTCCACTGCCTACTCCCCAACAAACATTTTTTTACATTAATAAACATTTTTCTACATTTCATTTTGCAAATATGGTACCATCTCAATTTAGGAGTCGGTAACTTGTCAATGTTTTGTGACCAGATTACAGTCATTGATACATACCATGACAAATCGCTGTTTGGAAGCAGCGCCCTAAAAAAACCTCTTCCATGTAGGGATTTGTTATGCCTTTCCAAACCCACATTGTGATTCAGTAATATGTGACCATTTTGCAAAATGGGTCTAGAGAGATGAAATAATTCAATTTGCCGCACAAACTCTGCAATTGTGCAAGTCACATCTTCTGCCAAAGCAAAATGGCTTTGAAAAACTCGCCGGAAATTCTTTATATAAATACATTAATAGTAAGGTGTGGCCTCGCATGCACTCATAGTGGTATATTCAGTTTCCATTGTTTCTTTCAGATTTTTAGAAAGAACCCTTGGAATAATTAAAAAATAAAAACAATGTACATATACATGCTCCATCGGGAGAAGTATTGTTATAGTGTAAGTGCTTTTCAAGAGACCTTTTGAATCATTGGTATCATCAGAAAGAACCTATGTGAAATATTGCACAAAGCAGCACCCAATTCTTTTTTTATGCATTGGGCTATGAAGTTCGTTGTTGGTCATTCTAATACAGCCTGCCTTTTCTCTTTCTCCTTGTTTCCTTGTCATGAAGACCCCTTCTCACTTTACAGTGCCCGAATGAAGATATAATAAAAATGTGATTATATTGTATCACTTCGAAAGGCAATAAAATATAAGAGCAAAAGCCAGTTTACCAGAAGTCCTTTCACCGAGGACAGGAGGTTAGTGAGGAGAATGTTAACGGATTTGAGAAGACGATCCTAAGTAAGAAAAAAGATGAGAAAATCAACTGTTCACACATTGCTCAACATAATGACTTACCAGACCCAATATTTAACTCGCAAGCAACACATGAACTATACTTGTAGTGAATACAAATGAAAAATAAGCCACGTGTTTGCAATTCATTTCTGAGACTTTCATAGAATGCTATGACAAATATAGGAAACAATACACTAATATGAATTGTGCATTGTTTGGTTTAATTGTGAACAAATTAGGTTGAAATATTATTGGGTTGTGGAACGATTTTTTTTCAAGAAATATTGTCATACCCAATTCCCTGAAAAATCCTGCAATCTACACCTGCAGTCAGGAGGTTGCCATCCTGTATTAGTGGCCTTTAAGGGGGCAATTCGGTGTACGGTGGAAAACTTGTGGGTGCTATCAGCCTGAAAATACTGTAACCTGGTCCTGAAAATGACCTGCACTAATAACAGGTCGAAACGTCAACTGTCCAGCGCAATTGTTGCTGCTTCTCCATGTTTCACCTAAATTGCCTAAATTTGCTTCATTTTTTGTAATATGACAATTGTGATCCAGAAACTCTTGTAAATATTGTCATATTGTTCATTCTGCACCTCCTTTCGCTGTATCAGTTGTCACTTGCGCTGTTCACCTTTTCACAAGCACTTATGTGCACAAGCACCCTCAGGTTACGTATATTAAATGTAAATAGTGTGGATACTGTTTTTCTGGCCTTCATTGGCTTGAAATATATACCACTCCTGCATTTCTCAAACCACCCCTTCGTCTCCCTGTCTTTCCTTTTGCAACTAAATGGGCATGCTTTATTAACAGTCTTCCTAATATTACCTGTTGAGGCACTGGCACTTGTTACACTTTATAAAGTTGAAATTGTCTTGTTTTAGCCATTTGATGCCTTCTGCCTGTCTCTGGTCATGTCTGGACTGGGTCACAGCTGGGTTTTGTGTGTCTCCCCTAGCCAGCCACACACAATGGGAGCTTAGGTGTGACTTGATGGGCCATCTTGGCAGAATGAGAGGGAGGAGCTGGTCTCACACCTGAAAATGCTGTGCCCTGTCCCCACACAATGGGCTGTATAACCCTTTACTGGATATGGAGCCATGACAGAAAGGGCAATGCCTGCCTGTACTTCCAAGGCCTGTCTTGGAATTCTCCCCCACTTCAAAGGCCCCGATGGGTGTAAGTACAGGCCTCAGAAAACTTTAGTACACTTCTGTGCCTCTGTATTCTCTGCCAGAAAGAAGGACTCTTGTGCTGCTGAAAGGACTGTCACTCAGGTCACTGGGAAGGAGCTGCTGCCATGCTGTGCTGACCTGCTACCTGCTGTCCTCTTGCCTGGGGAAGAATAAGTGGACCTGGAACTCTAACTTAGAACCCGAGGCCATGAATGGCTCAAATGGATAGTCTGATGGCCCTCTGATCTGAGTCTCAGGGATATAGCAGGTTTCCGACAGCTCCTGGCCCCCAAGAGGCACCTCTCAGGTTTTGGGACCTTGGAAGTGTTTTAAGCTCGTAAAGTCAAGCTTTTGGGCTCGTTGCGAATGTCAATGAACCTGTTGGCTAAGGAACACTCCCACTCACATAAAAATCAGCGCAAGCCACTGCATGCTCATCTCTTCCCACAGCAAATATCTTCTGCTGGCTGAATTTCCATTGCAAGGTTCTAGTTCGCCTGTCTTATAATTGCTAGCAACACCCTGCTTGCTCTTATTGAACATCTTCCACATCAACAGGACTCTTGGAACAAAACTTGAGAAGGTCAACCTTCAGTGGGACTAATCTGTGACTGTATTCGACCCGCACTCCATCTCAATCAACTGCTTGAACTTATGTTTTTCATATGCCACACATGACCAGTTATCCGGTTGGTGGTTGGCATTTTATGCTTTTAGGTGCTATTTTACAGTTTAAAACTGAATACCTCCAGTTCAACTGAATGGATTTTTGACATTTTGATCTTGTTATATTTATTAAATTTAGCTATAATTTTGCAAAGAAATGTGGGCTCTTTTGTGTGTTTTTTTCACTGATTTGCTGTTTGAGGCTTTGCAAAAATACTTTACATTCAAGCCAGTAAAGTTAAGCCTGACTGCTCTGTGCCGAGCTATCAGAGAGTGAGCATATGTGAATGAAGGGCTTGTCTGCTTCTTACGCTTACTAGGATTGTGGGTACAGCTTGACTAGGGCTCATACCCCTGTCAACCACCAACCCAATTTCTAACACTTAGCCACTCCCCTATTCAGATGAGGTCTAATTTCTGCAGTGAGGGTCAAGAGCATTTTGTTACAAAATAATAGGGGTCCCACGTGCATTGTGGGGAAGATCCGCTGTGACTCCCAGATTGCCCAGATGATGATAAAACAAATTACTACATTTATGCCTGACAACTATCAACAAAAGAATACCTGGCAGGCCTAAATGGTTTTTATTAAAGTATAATTCTCAGCTACCTCCTAGTAAAACTATGTAGTATGCAGTGATGGATCAAGATGTGGTTTGCCTTATATGTTTGTGAACGTTCACATACTTGTAAGATGGTAACCATTAACAACCTCCTATCTAACCGTTCCCACTTTGGTTATTGTGGCAGTTTTACTATAGAATAGGATTATGTAACCCTCTTCTAGGATGAGAAGGAGAATGTGTCATCCCCAAGGTGAACTTCATGGTAATTTGCAAAAACTTTGAAAAATTCACTTTTGTGCATTTTTCAAAGTTTCATGTTGCGCACACACATGCCCCAAGGGCATGTGTGTGTGCAACATATGTGCACAGATCAATTTCAGGGGGTGAAACAGGGTGTCATTTTGACACCCTTGTACCTTTGAAATTGCATGAGCAATTTGCGAGTACCTACTGGTACTCGCAAATTGCTCATGCAATCTCCAATTCATTCCTATGGGCCTTGAGGCCGATAGGAATGAATGGGACAGCATTCCTTAATTGGGACTAGCAATTTGCGAGTAGCAATTGAGGAATGTGTAAGAATCGCTATTTTTATAGCGATTCCTACATGCATAGGCTTTTGCGATTCCTAAATAGCGATTCTTTAAAAAACACTATTTAGGAATCGCAATTCCTTCGGTTGATGCATGTGGCAGCAAGTGTTCAAAATTTGAAAGTGATAACCGCAACCTTTAATGAGGCCCCTGGCCTACTGGTTAGTAAGGGTGAAACCCCTGCTGGCCGATTATCACAGACAAGAGCCTACCTAAGAAAACTGCAAATTAAAATCAAGTTCTGAATACGAGAAAATGGTCAATAAAACCTGTTTAAGAAAATATATTGAAATCTATAGTCCTCTCTTTACTTTCTTCTACACTAATTGTTTTGAATACTTCAGTATACTACTCCTCTCCAGTACATTTGTGAAGCTGCGTTTGGTGCAGGTGTGGAGGTATATTACTGCTGAGATTTCTTAAGGGGGAATTCTATATCGCACAATGTACAATGCTTCTATGATTGCAGATTTATAATTTCCTTTGTGAATCCGCCCCTCGGTGCATTCTCGCCCTGGAATGAAACCTCCCCACCTTTGGGAGTCAGTTTCCTAACGTAACAATCTTTTTGTGGGTAAATATATTTGCAAGGTTAAAACAACCTTTTGCTAATTGCAAACATGGTTTGACAGGTATACACATCGAGCTCCTTCTCGATTTGCATGAGATGTTTCAGATGCAGAGCATCTACTGAACAAGCATATTTGAAAGAAAAAAAATCAACATTTTACGTTTACAGGAAACTGGAAAGTGAGCAATTCTGTCCAATTAATCTGGAAACTGCATAATATTTTACAAAATATAGTTGAAAATGTTTCGCAGTTCTGTTGCATTGAGAAAAAAATGTTTATGCTAATGATGTGTGGAACCACACGGCGAAACAAGGAAACACGTGCATCTTTTTTATGCGGTATTTTTCAAGCGACAATTATTGTTATATGAGTAAGAAATGTTTATGTGTTAACCAGTTCTAGATTAAGGTGTCTACGTGCCTGGTGAACAACCTTTACAACAAAACTTTTACAACGCACTACCATTACAACGCGGTCATTACAACGCAAACTATTACAACGCATTGCGCTGGGGGGCGCTCTAGGATAGGGAATAAGTTTAATTTTCTATCCAACACCTTCCCTAGTGTCCACGGGGACTGGAGTTGGAATAGAAAATTAAACTTTTTACTATCCAGCACCTCTAAGCGCTATGCGTTGTAAAGGTTTGCGATGTAAAAACCACTTTGTAAAGGCAGGCGTTGTAATAGCCTGCGTTGTAACATCATACATCCTACGTGCCTAGATCTAGATGACTAAAGTTGTAAGAGATAGGCCATTTTCAGAGACTTTAAATAAAACATATGTTACCAGCAGGCCAGTGAGTCCTCGCAGCAGCTCCTGTAAGACATCTTGAAGGTTTATTGGAAGGATAGATTCAATGGCATCTCCATCCTAAAGCAAGGAAGAAAATGGTCACATGATATTCACTTACCGTCACTGGGTGTTCTATGTTTCTACTCTCAGATGAAATTCGTTAGATAATCCATAAATGGACTATGGATTGTCCTATCACCCAGCTTGGATTTACAGTCGATAAATCAGTAACGTGTGTGGGCTGATTTCTTTTGTTGCCGTTTTTATATAGCGCAAATTCGTCCTTAAGTTACTGGAGTGCTTTACATGACCAAAAGTTGCCTTACAGAAGGCCACATTCATGTTTTTCTTTTAGACTCAGGGAGAATATTTGATTTGCTCAGAATCACAGGATGTCGAGAAGGACTGTGACTTATACCTTGCTCCCCAGATCCAAGGGTGGTAGCTTTGTCTGTAATGCTACATCCTCTAATACTGATGTGATACTCTAATAATGAATAGCCTGGGATTGTTGACTATGTGGTCTGCTGCTAGTTTGAGCTGAAGGACCAATCTCCCCTCTCTAATCGTGGTGAATGCCCCGCAGTGAACTCTCCCCTCATCCCATAGAACCACAGGCATATTAGATTAATCTGTCCCCTTATGGTGACGGGTTCAATTCCCGACGCAGCAGGGTCGTGGACCAGGGTCAAAACGGACTCGATAATTCTCGCCTCAGTGCCTACTCTAACCAGGGAACACACTTGGCAACTCTGGGCATTAAGCTTGCCTCATCTCTACAACGGCCCCCCACAGATGCCGGGGATGCCTGGTTTCACCCTGGAGATACCCAGAAAGGGACCATCTCACAGGGAAAACCAGGACGGGTTCCCCAGCGGTCTTCAGCGCCAGGATACTCCATGGAGTCGCAGTGCGCTTTACAAGTACACCCACATTTACATTTTACATTTAACATTTCAACATAATGGACTAAAACTTCGTGGTCTCAAAATGTCCCAGGTCAATGAATGTTATATCACAGTAGGGGCTATCAAAATGGGAAGACGGCAGAACATGTTCTAAAACCAGCTCCAGCTTGTCTTTAACTACTTCCATATGTCCACCCTCTACAGATACACATCATAACATCTTTATAAGTGGCTAGCCTGAAGTTTAAACTAAGACATAGATACACGTGCATCACTGAATTTCAGTGCAGCGAGAAATAAAACAGTGCGCGATGAATTTCAGGATGGAAAGGCCTTGACTGTGAAACTCAAATAAGGATTTCTACTGTCCTCTTTAGACCCAGGATAGGAAATAAATTATTCAATGCCATTAAGGCTCCTGCCTCCCAAAAGTGGAATATAGTTGCCAGTTTAGAACTTTGCATCAACCAATTCTTTTCTATGATAAGAAAAATCTGAATGACTATTTCGACATTTCAGAAGAGCTTTACAATTCTGGAAATTGTATTGGCATTAGTTGCATTCAGAGGGAGTCACTTAGCCAGCTATCCAGGAATGTTGAATGGAGGCCTATGCTAGGTAACACTTTATACAAATTAATTAATTACTTACACACAGATTCCATATCTGATTTATGAGACCCACAATTAGGAGGCCCTCCTGACTGTAGGCCATTAAGGATAATGTACCCAGTACTGAACGTTTTGCCTTCAAAATATTGTTTCACGTGTCAGTCTAATTAGTTCAAGAGAAGCGAAGCAAGGGTGCAAACTCCAGAATGCATTAGGTTACTACACATAGTTCAGTACAAGAAAAAGTGTCTAAAATGACTCGGACCAAGGTAATCACCCAACCATCAGTGCACATGCCATGTAATCACAAATATTGCCCCAGCCGAGTTCATAGTAGAACATCTATGCTCAATGGGACATAATTTTTCTAAATTATATTTAGGACATGACATTTATTTCAGACATTATTTCTGGTACACAGACAAAATATCGAAAAAAAAATATCGGAAAGACAAAATATCGAAGTTAAAATATCGAAGGTAAAAAATATTGGGAAGCAAATATATCGGATACAAAAATATCGTAATAGGTAAGTAAGTAGAAATATCGAAAAAAATAATATCGTATGACAAAATATCGACAATACAAAATATCGTGTAGTAATGGAAAAAATAAATAGTGTAGGAAAAAATATAATAATTGTAAATAAAAATTTGATAAAAAGGTCTATATTAAAAAATTACAATATATTTAATATAAAAATATTTTTAAAAAACATATATAGTTTTAGGAGCGGGTTATTGGGTTTATAGGGGATAAGGGTGGGAAGTAATTTAAAAATAATTAATAAATTAATATATATTTGTAAAAAAAATGTATTAATAATTAATTGGTAACTAATTAATATTAATTAGTTAATTAATTAATATAATTTTGTACATTATTTTATATAATAATTAATTGGTAATTAATGAATATTAATTAGTTAGTTAATTAATATAATATCGTACATAATTGTAAAAAATTAATAATTGGTAATTAATTATAATTTATTAGTTAATTAATTAATTAATATAATTTTGGACATAATTTTAAATAATAAATAATTGGTAATTAAATAATAATAATAATTATTTGGTAATTAATTAATATTAACTAGTTAATTAATTAATATAATTTTGAATATATTTTTACAGAATAAATAATTGTTAATTAATTAATATTAATGAGTTAATTAATGAATATAATTTTTTACATATTTTTAAATAATAATTAATTGGTAATTAATTAATATAAATGAGTTAATTATATTAATTAGCTTCATTTAGTTTAATATATATTTTTTACTTATTGTAAATTATTTTGGAAAATATAATATTAATAATTAAATTTATTTCTTTACAGCTAATGTGCAAATATATTAACTTTATTGTTATTATCAATTAATAATTAATTTGTAATTACATAATAATTATTATTTTTGGGTAAAGGAGTATTGTTAGAGTTCAGGGTCAGTTTTCAGTTCTTGGTTAAAGGGGTATTTTTAGGGTTCAGGGTCAGTGTTCTGTTTTTGGGTAAAGGGGTATTTCTTGGGTTCAGGGTCAGTTTTCAGTTTTTGGGTAAAGGGGTATTTCTTGAGTTCAGGGTCAGTTTTCAGTTTTTGGGTAAAGGGGTATTTTTAGGATTCAGGGTCAGTTTTCAGTTTTTGGGTAAAGGGGTATTTCTTGGGTTCAGGGTCAGTTTTCAGTTTTTGGGTAAAGGGGTATTTTTAGGGTTCAGGGTCAGTTTTCAGTTTTTGGGTAAAGGGGTATTTTTTGGGTTCAGGGTCAGTTTTTAGTTTTTGGGTAAAGGGGTATTTTTTGGGTTCAGGGTCAGTTTTCAGTTTTTGGGTAAAGGGGTATTTTTTGGGTTCAGGGTCAGTTTTCAGTTTTTGGGTTAAGGGGTATTTTTAGGGTTCAGGGTCAGTTTTGGGTTTTTGGGTAAAGGGGTATTTTTAGGGGTCAGGGTCAGTTTTCAGTTTTTGGGTAAAGGGGTATTTTTTGGGTTCAGGGTCAGTTTTTAGTTTTTGGGTAAAGGGGTATTTTTAGGGGTCAGGGTCAGTTTTCAGTTTTTGGGTAAAGGGGTATTTTTTGGGTTCAGGGTCAGTTTTCAGTTTTTGGGTTAAGGGGTATTTCTTGGGTTCAGGGTCAGTTTTCAGTTTTTGGGTAAAGGGGTATTTTTAGGGTTCAGGGTCAGTTTTCAGTTTTTGGGTAAAGGGGTATTTTTTGGGTTCAGGGTCAGTTTTTAGTTTTTGGGTAAAGGGGTATTTTTTGGGTTCAGGGTCAGTTTTCAGTTTTTGGGTAAAGGGGTATTTTTTGGGTTCAGGGTCAGTTTTCAGTTTTTGGGTTAAGGGGTATTTTTAGGGTTCAGGGTCAGTTTTGGGTTTTTGGGTAAAGGGGTATTTTTAGGGGTCAGGGTCAGTTTTCAGTTTTTGGGTAAAGGGGTATTTTTTGGGTTCAGGGTCAGTTTTTAGTTTTTGGGTAAAGGGGTATTTTTAGGGGTCAGGGTCAGTTTTCAGTTTTTGGGTAAAGGGGTATTTTTTGGGTTCAGGGTCAGTTTTCAGTTTTTGGGTTAAGGGGTATTTCTTGGGTTCAGGGTCAGTTTTCAGTTTTTGGGTAAAGGGGTATTTTTAGGGTTCAGGGTCAGTTTTCAGTTTTTGGGTAAAGGGGTATTTTTTGGGTTCAGGGTCAGTTTTTAGTTTTTGGGTAAAGGGGTATTTTTTGGGTTCAGGATCAGTTTTCAGTTTTTGGGTTAAGGGGTATTTTTAGGGTTCAGGGTCAGTTTTGGGTTTTTGGGTAAAGGGGTATTTTTAGGGGTCAGGGTCAGTTTTCAGTTTTTGGGTAAAGGGGTATTTTTTGGGTTCAGGGTCAGTTTTCAGTTTTTGGGTTAAGGGGTATTTTTAGGGTTCAGGGTCAGTTTTGGGTTTTTGGGTAAAGGGGTATTTTTAGGGTTCAGGGTCAGTTTTGGGTTTTTGGGTAAAGGCGTATTTTTAGGGTTCAGGGTCAGTTTTCTGTTTTTGGGTAAAGGGGTATTTTTTGGGTTCAGGGTCAGTTTTAATTTAATGTACGCTGGATTTGGTATAGTAATAATTAAATTATTAGACACCAACATATACTCACATTTAATATACAGTGCAAAATTTCTGATAAGATTGTTACATTATAGTAAGATAATGATACAAACAGTACAACATGATTGTAGAAACATTATTTTTATTTATGTTTCACAAATAAAATGTTATTTCATTACAAAATTCTTTTTATTACATTTGGTTTTATAAACATATTTTATAAACACAATGATAAGCAACTATACAGAAGCATTATTATTTTCATACTTTTTGTACAAAAATGAATATTATTTATTATCTCTTTTACATATTGTAATTTCATAAAGAAATGTAGAAATAACAAAAGTATTTTTTACACTTTATTTCAATACATAAAATATTTATTATGTGAGTCACATATTTTTAACACATTTTTCTATTATTATAATTTTTGACAATGTAGTTATATTTCTATACATTGTTAATATAAATATTATTCTTTTCATAATATGTATTTATTACATTCATTTACATATTTGTTAATCAAATCATTGTAGGATTAAAGTAAATATTTCTTTACAATAATAGAAACTTAATGTTAATTTTTGCATATTTAGTGAAGTATATATATTATATTTTATACTTGGGACTATTTTATTGCATTTGGGTGCTTTATTTTGTAACCGGGTTAGGTCGTTTTGGGTTATTTGGAAGAAGGGCTGATCGCGGTTGGGAGACACTTCACGTCGCTTCAGGTAAGGTTTATTTTATATGTTTTATGTGTATTTTAATGATGTTTTGAGATTAGTGACCTTATATTTTGTGTTGTTGAATGTGAGGGAGGTATGTTTTAGATTTCGAAAACAGATAATTACTTATGGTATATACACGTAGTGTTAGTTAGTTAACTCATTATATATAGAGTGAATTTTAGTCTTTTACGGTATATCTACAAGTGAAATCATCTATTTTAATATGTTTGTACCTAATTACTAGCTAATTAATGTGGGTGGGAATGTCTGTTTTCTATGTTTTTGTCATAGGTGTACGCTACATCGGAAGTTCCGTTTTTTTTTAAAGGAAGTGTTTGTTTGTTTCATTCAACACTGCTTTACAAACACTTCTTTACATTTTTCGGTTTTGCTGGAGCGATTCTTTCTATTTTTCAAATTTTTCGGGTTTTTTATGCTTATTCGATGGCTCTGGATAACGTGGATGTCTTAATTTTGGAACAGTTGTATTTTTACATTTTTTTGGGGTTAATTTGGCACTACCTGGATTACTTTGGTGGACAAGGAGGTTATTGGATTGACAACATGATTGGTAAATCCTTGCTTTCTTATTTTGTGTGGGTGGGTAATGTTATTTTTATTATGGAATAGTTTTTTACTTGTTATTTAGTTTTAATGTGTGCATATATTATAATAATATCTCTATATATTGCATACATTAAATACTTTAGAAGCTCACGTTACATATTTTTCCATACTTAGGTGATACTTTTAGTGTTTTATAACATTTTGGGAATTAATTAGAGTAGTGTTTTGGCAATGATATTTAGGTATTCTATGCCTTTTGTACTAGGGTAAAGTTTAACTTGTTCTTCCAGGTACTTGTGCATTTGTTTATTTTGCTTTGATGTTTTAGGGACAAGTTCAGTTACAGATTGCTCCATTCTAAATTCCTGGTAGCTCTGTTCTTTCTGTAGGCATTTAATGAAATGTTCTAGAGTAGGTTTGGTTCTGCCAGTTGATTGTACAAATGCATTGTGCCAACCTTCCACTGCATTGTTAGTTTTTGAATCTCCGTTAAGGGTACTTCTGTAAACGTTCCACCAGGGTATGAGGAATTTGGGATTTCGTCTGTGGCCAGATCTGTGGAGTCTGCCTACCCAGGTGTCTTCAAAGTAGTCGAGAAATGGACTTAATTTAGCTTCATTTTGGCTGTCTATAAGAATGTTGTAGTGTTCAGCTACGTCTGTTTCAGGTACATAAGCAAGTGCAATGAGTTTTTTAATTTGGAAAGCAAAAGATGAGTTTGTAGCATATTCGACACTTAGGGTAGTTTTTTGAAGGTGTCTCCATAAACACTGGTTTAAATGATAATAGCAGCCTTGAATGCAGGTATGGGGGTGGATTTTTATGATAGTTGAGAGCATTGCTTGCTCAAAATCAAGAATGATACTTTCAGGAGAAAAATCATTAGTTTTTTGTTTAATTATATTTATTAATTCCATATATGTGGAATTATTTTTGTTTGGTAATAGTGCATATAGCAAAGGTATGTTGCAGTTGTGGTAGAGGCCATGTATTGTGTATAATTGGAAAAATGGTTTGGGACAGATGTTAAATGTTCCATCCATCATCCAATATTGGCTTTGCTGCAGTTTAACTAAATTCATACTGGTACCAAAAATTATAAGCCTTTTGTCATTGTTTTCGTTGTCGTAAACTATAAATGGTTGTTTATTTAAAGTTATTATTTGGTTAGCAGTTAAATTTATATCCTGATATGTTCTGGGAGATGGTGTTGTAGAAGTAGTAGCTTTTTTAGTTCGTGCTATAGTTCTTTTTAAGGAGAGGATATTTGGCATTTGAGTTGTGGCAGTTTTTGGGATTTTAGGAATGGCTTCTTTTAAAATGACATTTGTTTGCTTTTGGGAACCAGTACTAGCTTCTTTTATATTTTCCAAAGCTGTTCTAACTTCTATTTCAGTAACATTAGGTGGATGATTGTGTTCCCTAGTATACAGTACTGTAGCTTCTTTAGTTGTTGCTCTGCCATAGCACTTGTTAGAATAATATTTACAACATTTCCAATTAACTTGCATGCCATATTGCTTTTCTTGTGTATAAGTGTAACCCATGTAGCATAGTAATAGTTTTCCTTTCTGGCTGGTCACAAATTCGGCTCCTTCGGTCATTTTGTACTTTGTATATCTATAAAATGTATATATAATAGTTAATGTCAAATTAAATGTGATAAATAATCTATGTCAGTGATAAGTAGGAATGTTTATACTTACGTGTTTTTGAATTAGGAGCTGCTTGCTTCTTTAGTTGGGGATATTTATTTGTGATGTTGTTGTAGCTGTTATGAAAAACATGAAAGTAGTATATTATTAATTAATGTTTCGGTACATTTGCAATGTTAGAGCTCATTTCTACTACAAAAGTGTATCTTCATGATTCACATTGTGAAGATACTTACATATTTTTTTAGGTTGGTCTTTGCCAGTATAGTTGTTTCTTCAGCTTCTGGAGAGTAGTTTGTAGTGTTACCTTAAATAAAAAAGGAACATATGTATTAGAATAATCACCATGTTGGTATGTTTTTTAATAGATTATCTGGTAATTATGTTCTTTAATATACTTACTTTGTGATTATTATCTGTATTATTCAGAATGTGGAGTTCTGTATTATGTCTGTATATCTATTCGTTGTGTTTGCTCTGTAAATAAACAATATATAATAGAACATATTTAGAACAGTTCTAAATGTTTGTATTGTTTTTCCACATTTATTTCAGTTGCATAATACTTACGTAGTAAAATGTATTGGAGAAATAGTACTGATGTCCTTAGTTCATTAGTAGTGCAGTTTTCAGTAGTAGAATCTACAGAAAAAAAGAAATATGTGGGGCAAAAGTCATTATTTCTGTGTGTTTAGATTTATGTGCACATAATGAATCAATGTGAAATTACTTACATAGTTATTAGAATCTGTATTCCTAGGGTTTGTTCATAGTTATTTTGAGTAGAATATTCAGTACTCGTTGTATCTAAAAAAAATAGTTTCATATAAATATTTAGCATGTTAAGTAGTATGAATAGCAAAGGGGCACTGGGTATTTAGCAGGTAAGTAAGTAGTATTAGCAAATAATGCATTTTCTATTTTATTTACTTACTTAGAAGATGTGATAGTAGGTTGATAGTCTGGTTCTTCTAGTTGTTGTGCAGCAATTCGGATAGAGATGAATCTCCTTCAGTGACTTTTGGCAAGTAGTTTGTGCTTAGATTTTAATTGTTTATATAGGGGAGTGTCAGTAGTAATTATTTTGCTATTGGTTCATTTAAAAAATTAGGTTTGTGATTGGTTAGTTAGTATATTTGAATTTCAGTTGTGATTACTTTGTAATAGAAGTGAAAAACAAAAACAAATTATAAAATTATACAAAGTACTATAGAATATTTTTATATGTGTAGGTGATATAATTATACCAATAGGATATTTTTGACAAATTAATAGTGTGTCTATAGTATTAATTTAAGTATTGTGTGTTTATTTAGATGTGAAAACATATAAAACGTTAATTAATTATGCAAACAGATGCATATAAAAAGTCGATATAGCTGATAATCCGATATTGAAGTGCACGATATTTTTGATGTCGATATTATAGTTAATGTCATTATTTTTTGTAGATAGCGATATTTTTGTTTTCCGATGTTAATGTAGTCGATATAAAAGTAAACGATGTTTTTGTATATCGATATTAAAAAATCGATATTTGTGTATATATCTAGTTAAGTATATGAACCCGATATTTTTGATTTCGATATTTTTGTTCCGATATTTTTGTACGTCGATATTGTGAATCTCGATATTTTGTCAGACATTCATTATTTCTGCTAATGGTATTCAGGCGTACAGCCGTGCACACCTTTGATGAACAACAATGATTGCCAAGGAACGTTTTCTTAATATGATATATATGATTTTATCAAGTAGTTTAGGTCCTTACTCCACGCAGTCCGTCAATGATAACATTTTTGAAATGTGGGATGTTGTGACCTCACTAACTAGACAAATTCAGTCAATGTGTTTTAAAAGTGTTTTCTTGGAAATCACTTTTGTTGTGAAAGAGTTACATGTACCCAGGTCCCCTTGGGGATACTGGGTGAACCCATTTCTTTGACTCTTCTCAGTGCATACTCGAAATGACTAGTACAAGGTTGCGATCCTGACCCTCTTTGACCGTTCACCACCATGAAAACTAACGATCAGCAGGCAACATTCAGTGGACTTAGGACAGGAGACACAGTCAATGGTTTGACTATGATGGCAAGAACCGGGCCACCATTTGCAGTCCCACTACTAGATACATCTGCAATCAAAAGCATCAGTACGTATAGCTAGGGCAGGAGACACAAGTAATGGTTGGAGGTAGTCGTAAAACCAAACCCTCCTCCCAGCTTTGCAGCCTCACCATTCAATAATCCCACAATCAGCAGACAAATAGCTGTACTCTGAGACACCCAACATTGTCAAAAGACCATAGTATTTTCTAGGATGCATTTTACAAATGTCATATGAAATAACATTCATATATTTCCTGCGTTTATTTAAAATTCTAATGGTGTTTGACTTGTAATGCTTAGGACACATTGCCATGGAATATGTACATAAATTATGTTTACCTTAATTAATGTCTGTATGCTGTGCATGGAGAATTCAGACAAACCCTACAGGATGAATGCAGAATAAATGAGTAGTATGAGTACTAATTTCAAAAACTATAGCATACAAAGAAGAAAACTTAAAACAAATAATTTGAACTATCTTAGTGTTGATGCTGTCACATTACATGAGGATATGGGTAAGATCTAGCTAAATACATCTGAATCTTTTATGAACGTTAGGCTAAAGATTAGGCCTTACCCACCAAGAGCTATCCTATGAACGTAGGCTTGCCTCTGAGTCATTTCAAATGTGATGGAAGTATGGGGAGTTAGTATCTCTGGTGAAGAGCCAGAATTCACAACTAACTGGACATTTAAGAAAAAAACTTTGATATGGATGACTTACAGGCATTATTGATTTACACATGTACGGAAGAGAGCAAGCAATACAAACATATTGGTATGTTTAGTCACAGAGCATATTTCTATCTATCAACCTCATGATGTGAGCAGAAAAGGCACAGAAGATCTTGAGATTCTTCATCTGGGCACTAATCAAATTATGAAGTGACCAGATTGATGTGTTTTTGGAGCACAAAGGTCCTCGATAAAAGTGGGTGGAAAAGGGTGGGGTATTTACCACACAAAGAAAAAGCTTTTTTCCCTGGGGTAAGTGGGGAGGTATTTAAATAGTTTGAAAATTGTCTGCTAGTTCGAGTTTTGTACTCGGAAGCATGTGTTTAACACACACAATTAATCATGTTCTTCCATTTATCCATAAAATGTCCTTCAATCAATTTTGACAGATTTAACCTGCTGTAATTTGTTGGAGAAAAAACAGTTGAGAGGATGATTATTATTGCATAACTCAAAATTCTAATCCTTAGTTAAAGGCCTGCTTGAACAGCCATCAGAATTTAACATTATCTCTAAATCAGGCTAAATTTAAACTGTATCTAGTATAGTATGTTTTTAGAAAGCCTAGTCTAGATTTGGATTAGGTGCAAGACTGCTGTAGAAAATGTGTATTGCGGAAATATATAATTAAGGGATTGTTCCACTCAATGAAGATGCCATCAATACATGGACCGTTTCTGGTAAACAGAGATATGATTTGTCAAAATCTTACCCCAACCTTTTCCTGAGCAATAGACACCTTCCATTCTCCAGAGGGCTATTAGGAAAGTGTCAACTAACCCTAAACATCAATCAATACATCAATTAAAGGTTTATAAAGCGCGCTACTCACCCGTGATGGGCCCTAGGCGCTGGGGGGGGGGGGCAGATCCGGATCAGTCGTAGCTATTGATCAGTTCAAGAGCCAGGTCTTTAGGTCGTTCCTGAAGGAATGCAGGCCTGGGGAGCGTCTGATGTTCGCAGGGAGCTCGTTCCAGGTCTTGGCTGCGATGTAGGGGAAGGCTGTGCCGCCTGTTCTGCTTCTGCGGATGCGGGGGACCTCTGCCAGTTTAAGGTCAGTGGAGCAGATGTTCCTCTTGGGTGAAGTGGAAGGATACTCTCTTGTTGAGGTTTTTGGGTCCGATGTTGTTGAGGGGTTTGTAGGCGTGGGTGAGGAGCTTGACGGTGACCCTCTCTCGACGGGGAGCCAGTGGAGGTCTCGTGGGTGTTAGGTCATGTGTTTGTGACGAGGAGTCCCGAGGATGAGCCTGATGATCACAGGGAGCTCATTCCAGGGCTTGGCTGTGATGTAGGAGAAGGCTGTTCTGCTTGTTCTGCTTCTGTGGATGCGGGGAACCTCTGCCAGGGCAAGGTCAGTGGAGCGGACGTTCCTCTTGGGTGCGTGGAAGGATACTCTCTTGTTGAGGTATTTGGGTCCACTGTTGTTGAGGTATTTGTAGGTGTGGGTGAGGAGCTTGAAGGTGGCCCTCTTCTCGATGAGGAGCCAGAGGAGGTCTTGTGAGTTTTGGGTAATGTGTTCGTGATGAGGAGTCCCGAGGACGAGTCTGGCAGCAGCATTCTGGATGGTCTGGAGTCTGCATAGTAGAGTTATGTTGATTCTGGTGTATAGGGCATTCCTGTAGTCCAGTCTGCTGCTTATGAGTGCTTGGGTGACGGTTTTTCTGCAGTCGGGGGATCAATTTGAAGGTCTTGCAGAGGATGCACAGGCAGTTGAAGATGGTGGAAGCAATGTTGTTGATCTGGTGGTTCATGGAGAGGGATGAGTTGAGGATGATGCTGAGGTTTCGATCGTGGTCGGTGGGAGTAGGTGGATTCCTGAGGGTGGAGGGCCACTAGGTGTTGTCCCAGGCGGAGGTGCAGGGTCAGAGGATGAGGACCTCGGTCTTCTCTGAGTTGAACTTCAAGCAGCTGTTTTTCATCCAGTCTGCCACGTGTGGGGCTGAGTGATGATCCCTGTGGTACTCCGCAGTTGATGTCGGTGGGTTTGGAGATGAAGGGAAAGAGTCTGATTCGCAGGGTTCTGCCAGCGAGAAAGGATTGGATCCAGTCGAGGGTGGCTCCTTGTATCCCCGCGTCGTGAAGTCTGGCTGCGAAAGTGCGGTGAGACACAGTGTCAAAGGTTGCGGAGTGGTCTAGTAGGATGAGGGCAGCAGTCCGGCCCTGGTTGAGTAGCATGTGGATGTCATCAGTGGCAGCAAGGAGGAAGGTCTCAATGCTGTGATTGCTGCAGAATTCAGACTGGGAGGCATCTAGGATGGAGTACTCTTCGATAAAGGTGGTCAGCTGGTCGTTCACAAGTCTCTCGGTGACTTTGGCCACTAAAGGGAGTAGAGAGATGGGCTGGTAGTTTTTCAGGTCATTTGGTTTGGCTGTGAGTTTCTTAAGGAGGGGTTTCACCTCCGCCCGCATCCAGTCATCTGGGAAGATGCCAGACATGAAGGAGGTGTTGATGGTCAGACCAAGTTGGGGTGCGATGGCGGTGGCAGCCCTGTGGAATATGGGCGGTGAGCAGTGGTCCATTGGGGCTCCGGAGTGAATTTTCTTCATGGTAGTGGTGATGTGTTTGATGGTGGCGGGATTCCAGGTCATGATGGTTGGCTTATTGGCGGCGTAGGGGGGGAGGTGGTGTCCTGTGTCTGTTCGTTGAAATTGTTGTAGAGGGCCTTGATCTTCAGATGGAAGTATGATGTGAGCTTGTCGCAGAGTTCTTGTGAAGGTGTAATGTCCGTGACTTCCCTGGGGTGTTTTGTGAACTGCTGTATGACGTTGAACAGTTCCTTGGCATTGGTCATGTTGGTCTGGAATTTGTCTCTCATTAAGGTCTGTTTGGTGTCTCTTATGCGGTGGTGGTATTCCTTCAGGGCGCTCCTGTGGTTGTTCCGTGCTTCAGTGGTTTTCTGGTTTGGCCAGGTTTTCTCTAGGCATCTGCAAGAACTTCTGACTTCATGGAGTTCTGTGGTGAACCAGGCGGCCTTCAGAGTGCATTCTTTGGCCGGGTGGCAGAGGGGTGCGAGTTTGTCAGCGCAGAGGGAGATCCAGCGGTAAAGTTCTTTGGCTGCAGAGTTGGTGTTGGTTCGTGGCACTGGGGGGGGGGGGGGGGGGGGGGGTCTTGAAGGAGGGTGGTGGTAAGGAGTTCCTCTGTGACCTTGCTCCAGCTCCTTAGTGGTGGTCGTAGGGTGAGTTTGGGTGCAGTGGTGGTATTGAAAGTGAAGTGGACGCAGTGGTGGTCCGTCCAGAGGGGCTGGGTGGTGTGGCTGAAATGGATGTTTGTTCCCCCGTGAAGGTTGGGTCAAGGGTATGTCCAGCTCGGTGGGTGGGCGTGTTGACTAGCTGATTCAGTCCGAGGTTGGCAAGGATGTTGAGGAGAGTGATGGATTTGGGGTAGTTGCTGTTGTCGAGTTGGAAGTTCAGGTGGAACATCAGGCACCAAGTTTTTATTTACAAAATAAAGAAAACTATTGGACACAGAATTCACTTTACCAACTGACTCAGGACTTCATCAGGCGTGCAGCCAACTTCGTTAGAAAGTTCTTCCTGGAAAAACCACAAACACAGAATAATTAATTGAAATTTCACCATCTAAAAATATGTTTCAAATGCTACTGCACATAATAAACAAATCTTGGCTGAAGCTCTGGCACAACAGTTCTCTAAATATGCAAACCTCATCCTGAACGTTGTTGTGTTTAGTAATTCTTTGATAACCTATTATGCCGTACACAACTTTCTCGAATTTTCAGGATTGATTCAGAACATTTCTAAAACCAGTCACCATCCCTGATTGTCTGGTTGTAAGCTCAGAGATAAGGGCAAAGATTTTCTTTTTTTAAATATGTTTTTTGTGCAATAATTACTTCTAAATAGGTTATGGAAATCACAGCAAGGCAAGTACTGAAGAAAGAAGGAACAGAGGAGTCCCATTCATCTAGAAAAAAGGAGCGTATGTCTTTTGGTTTGCCCTTTTTTAGGTATTGCCTAGGCAGCGCATGTGCTGTCTCTTCGAGACATGCTACTTCCACAATATGGGTTTCAAGCACCTCCCAGCTCTTTAATTGGTTCCTGTTAGTACCCTTCAAAAATGAGTGCTTTTGTTGGGTGAATTGCTTAATTAGTCCCAGCTTTTGTTGTTTTGGAACCTCTCATGGAGACTTCTCCTGTTACAAGTGGTCTTACTCATTTTGTTATTTATGTAATTTGTGGGTACTATTTATTTTTATTTATGACTACGATGCACTTATGTGGTGGCATTTGTACTTTTCACATGCAAGTATTTATCGCACTTCTTTCCTCCCTTGTTTAATATGTGCATCAAGCACTTCTTAGAAGTGCCTATACCTCTAAATCCTGCCTTCACAGCTCCACCCACTTTACATACAGCCACTTTAATGAACCGGCCAGAGCTGCCGGGCAAGGGATGATTCTTCTGTTAGTGCTCTCAATGCTCATGTTCCAGTGGAGGAGTCCCCGCTAAATTAATAGTAGTCTTGGTTTATCTAAAATACTCTTTCTGTCTGTATCAGTAATAGGTGTTTTATATAGGGTAGTTGTGCTTGATGTGTGAACCCTAATAGTCTGCAGGTGTCCCAAAGCTGGGAGCTGCAGCCCGGGTGCCTCCTGTGCTGTTGCCCGGCACCCATAAACCACGCCGTGCACACTGTTCTACTTCAGGCCGCCATAAAACTCACTATGAAATGTGGGAACAAAGAGCAACCACAGCAGGGCCCAGCCTCCAGTCACCCAGGGTTTACTGTTTTCTTGGTTTTTTCTGCCCTAGCTCTGCTCCTAATAATGCACTGCTCCATTCTTTTTTATTTTTGTTGTTGAATATTTCATTTTTTTTATTTTATTGTTTGATTATTTGTTTGATATTGCTGCATTTGAATGTAATAGGTCCAGTGGGCATTGCAACTGCTGGGGTGTGTGTCACTGCCATTCATAGAAACCTAATTAATGACAGTCAGACAAAAAACAGCAAGCAGGCCCCACCTATCAGCCCGTTCCTTGACTGCTCTTCACTCACAAAGCCTGCCTGTCTCTGGTTTTGCCCCTCTAGCGGAGAAGAGAGCCGAGTGGGTTGTGTGTCTGTTACGGATAATTCTTTAACATGCAGGCCGCAAGCTTTACTTTTTATCTGTTTGAGATCGATTGTGTGGGAACAGTAGATTTGAGTTGAATTAAACATATCATTTTAGAACTGAGGGAAAAATTCCTTGCACATTTTCTAATTTTGTATTCCTCTAGTTCTGTTTAAAACGAGGTAGTCTTCCCCTGTTACACCTACACTAACCCCCAGATTCATCAAAGTCCTGTTTTGCGAGTCCTTAATAGCGGTTTTTAAGGAATCGCTATTAAAGACTCGCAAAACGGGATGCATGTAGAAATCGCAGTATTTTTAGTGATTTCTACTGCTTCCTTATTTGCTATTCCCTAATTGCTAATCGCAAATAAGGAATGGCTTTCCCATTCATTCCTATGGGTCTAAAGGCCCATAGGAATGAATCGGGAGTCATTCCTTATTTGCGATTCGCGATTAGCGAATCGCAAATAAGGAAGCGATTTCAAGGGTGCCAGGGTGTCCAAAGGACACCCTGTAGCACCCCTGAAATGGTAATGCAATTCATGAACCATTTTAAAATTGCGAATTTGCAATCTGGGGCCGCTATGTGGTAAATAGTGAAAACTTAGAAAAATGCACTTTAGTGTTCTAAGTTGTATGTTACACACACACATGTCCTTTGGACATGTGTGTGCGCAACACCAGTGTACATCAGTATTTTTTCAGTCAACTTTTATAAAAGTTATGCTGTGTGCCGTCTGTGCTTCCTTACGAACTTCCAGAAGAGGGATTGTATGGTGTCTGCTTGACCTGCGTTTGAAAGTATATGAGATTCCACTGTACAATTAAAGCAGAAAAAAAGCTTTCATACTGATGTGAACCACTAAAGTAAATGGCAAATGTACTATATTATTTGCTTCAATATTTAGTCATTTGTATTCTGACATATATGGTGTAAGAACTCCGTGACCCTCGTGGATGGTGTTCCTAATGACAGTCACAACCACATGTAGGCGGTTCAGACACACTGAACAACGTGCATGGTGTTTATACAGCGCAGTGACCCACATGCAAGGTTTTTATGTAGACTCCCATAACCACATACAGGGTGGTCATGCAGATACCGGGTGCATGTAGGCCTCTGTACAATCATTCACAGAGTGACAGAGCCTTGTACAGGGGCCTAGATTTACCAAACTTTCACGCAACTCAGCGAGGGAATTTGCTCCACCACGTTGGGTAAACGGAAGAGATCAGAATTGTGTCATATTTAGTAAGGTAATGCACATTTCTGCTCTCTAATTACACTTGGACACTTGTGGCTACCTAGCGCCAGGCCGTGGCTTAGTGTCATGCCGCGAGGGTGACAGCGTTGTTTTAGGATCATGTTTGTGCAGTAAGGGATACTTTTCAGCACAAAAACGAATCTTTTTTTTGTTCAAGAAAATTTTATTTAGAAAGTATTGATAAAGAGTAGAAGGAAACAAAATACAATGCAAGTGATACCATTCATGGACGGGAACTATACAATCAGGGGCTAAATTCGAGAAATAAACAAAGTAAATGCATAAAGAATGAAAGGTAGCCTGTTATAGAGCATAGAGTCCGATTAAATAAAGTGACTATCAATGCACTAAACAACCGTATCACTATCAAATGTGTAAGAGGGGGCAGGGGAGGAAAGAGAATAAAAGAAGAGAGGAAAGAAGAGAAAGAGCAGAGAAAAGCTGAAAGGGGTAGGGGACAGGAAAGAGAAAAGAGAAAAAGAGAGAGAAGAAGAAAAACAGAAAGGATACTCAGGACTAATCAACCCAGAAACTTGGACGACAACATTCAGACAGACAGACCAAAAGGAAACTGAGGAACCAACCCTTTGGAGGACAACTCCATATAATCATCCAAAGCTTTCCAAACCCCACTAGATATAGATGGAGAAATCTGAGCACGAGCAACCGACGTGTGAGCACTGCGTAAAAAGGAAACCCAAGCCCACCATGTATGATAGGAAACCAGCGAGAAGGATTTCCACTCCATAAGAATGATTTTCACCGCAATAGAAAGAAGAAGATCCAGCAACTGTAATTCCAATGGATCTAATGGAAGAGGAGT
This sequence comes from Lissotriton helveticus, assembly GCF_964261635.1. Taxonomy (NCBI): domain Eukaryota; kingdom Metazoa; phylum Chordata; class Amphibia; order Caudata; family Salamandridae; genus Lissotriton; species Lissotriton helveticus. The sequence continues at coordinate 644,431,373 of NC_136068.1, forward strand.
AAGGGCAGCCAGCGGGCCCAGTAAAATTAAAGGAAAAGAGAGATGGAACTCAATACCAAAAATAAGAGAAAGATGTTTATGAATTAGGTTCCAAAAAGATTGAAGCAAAGAGCATCCAAAAAACATATGATGGAAGTCACCCGGCAGCAGACCACAACTCCAGCAAAGGTTGTCATCTTTAAGGCTTAGCGAGTGAAGACGTACAGGCGTCCAATGAAGGAGATTCATAGAGAAAAACTTAGATTGCATTACAGAAGAAGCAATTTTATTACGAAGAGAAAATTTACCAATTAATTGCCAAGTCTCAGATGAAATATGATCCGTGATGGCAGGATCAAAATGACGTAACCATTTTTGTTGGGTAACCGTCTGTGCAGGTAGAAAAGCAGAGGACAGAAATTTATAAATTTTGGAGGCAACATGACCAGATTTAATCCAAATATGAAAAAGTGAAATGGTAGTAGAGGTAGGATGAAGACGAACCTTGGCAAGGGCCACTTTGATTTTAAGAAAAGTATAAAAGTCAAGATTTGTTAAAGAATGCTGTTGAGCCAAGGTGGAAAAAGGTAAGGGCTCATCAGAAGTGTCATACAAATGTTTAACAAGAGAGATTCCTTTACCTGCCCAATAAGACATGAGGTTAGGAGTAATGGTGAGTTTAATTTTGGAATTCCGCCAGATAGATGACCACTTAGTTTTATGTAAAGGGATTGCCATCTTCTTGTCTAATTTCCCGACCGCTGCTATTGTATCAAGAATGATAGAGCGAGAAAACAGGATATGTAAAGTAGATGCCGTGCAAAAAGAAGCAGTAGGGAAAGGGGATGCAAGTTCCTGTTCTATGAGCAACCAAGAAGGTACATGAAGAGGACAGAACCATAAAGCACCTTGAGAGGCCAAAAAGGCAGTTTGATATTGTTCCCAATCAGGAAAATTGCAACCCCCCATGTCGCAAGGACGACGCAAAAATTTGTATGCCATTCTAGCACGTCTGTCATTCCACAGAAATTTAGAAGTCAGAGCATCAATTTCACGAAAAAAGGAGTCTGATAGTTTAACCGGAAGCATAGATGAGAGAAAATTAACAATCGGCGTGATCATCATTTTAAGAGTCTGGAGTCGACCCCACCATGAAATATGCTTCGGAGACCATGTATCCAAAAGACGTCGGACTTTCAGGAGAGTCATTAACTCTAATGTTAGCTTTAGGTTGAGAATATAGGGACATTACGATATTAATAAAAGAGCCGCCAAGGTTGTGCGCGCATAGAACAGCACGAAGAAATGGCCAAGATACCTTGTCAAAGGCCTTTTCCGCATCAAGGGCTACGGCCGCGGCAGGAAGTTGAGATCTTTTGGCAGCACCAAGAATATGACAAAAAGTGCGTACATTGTCTCGCGCAAGCCGACCTTTCACAAAACCAGTTTGAGAAGGATGAACAAGATGAGGGATAAAGGATTCTAATCTTTGTGCCAGAATTTTTGCTAAAATCTTAGCTTCCATGTTAAGGAGAGAAATAGGACGGAAGTTCTTGGGATCGGAATGATCCTTCCATCTTTCGGAATCACTACTATGGTAGCTTCAGCAGCTGTACCCGAAACAGACCCATCCTTAACAAAAGAATCAAAGAGAGATTGTAATTTGGGAACAATCTTAGGAAGAAAAGTTTTATAAAATAAAATTGGATAACCATCAGGGCCTGGAGCCTTACCCGATCGAGTAGCTTTGATTGCAGAAACAATTTCTTCGGGAGAGATAGGCTTATTTAAAGAGGTACGATCATCATCAGAGACCGACTGAATCGGGACCGAATGTAAAAAAGCCTGACATTGGTCAAAAGAGGAAACATTAGAGGGAGTATACAGTTTATTATAAAAATCCCGAAAAGTATTTCTCCTGTTTGGAACTTTTTAGAACTCGTGTGGTCAGTGATAGACGAGATTTGCGAGGACTTAAAAGAGAAATCCTGACATTTTAATGTAGCAGCCAAAATCTTCCCAGCACGATTTTTTAACAACAGTTTCTTAGATTTTTGTGCCTGTAGACCAATATGAGCTCTTTTAGTAACAATAGTATTATATTTGTATTTGAGTTGTTTTATTAGCTGTAAACAAGAGGAATCCTTAGATTGTCTAAAAGTGGCTTCCAGAGTTTTAATTTGAGATGATAAATCTAGAAGCTCCTGTTTAATATCCGAATTCCGTTTGGACATACATCTAATCACTTGACCACGAAAAGTGCATTTAAAGGAATCCCATAGAACGATTGGGGAGGAGACAGAACCTTCATTTTCATGAAATAAGGTATCTATAGCGTTAGAAAACTCATCAACCTGAGAAGCATCCTGCAAGATTTCGGTATTCATTCTCCACGAACGAGCGCGCGTTTGAGGGACAAAGGAGGACAAAGTAAAAGTGACCGCAGCATGATCCGAAATCAAAATAGGATGTATAAGCGGAGAAGAAGAAGAGGAAACAAGAGAAGAATGAACCAGGAGATAATCAATACGAGAGAAGGAAGAATGAGGCGAAGAGAAGAAAGAAAAATCGCTACCAGTGGGATTATGAAGACGCCATACATCCTGAAGATGAGTAAGGGAACACATAGTAAGCAGGTGTTTGTGAGATTTAGGAGGACGAAACTTAAAGCACAAAAACGAATCTTAAAGGCATACTCCTTCCTCTTAGGTATTTCTCCTCGTTAAGCCAAGGTCGGGTAGGTACACCTTTTTTGGTGCAAACCCAGGTTTTCTGACATTAGTAAATCAGGGTGTGTGTCAAAGTACATGGGTAGATGCACAGGCATGCCTATGCTCCACCCATGTGATGCCTCACCGACTCAGGGTGACGTATGGCAGTAGAAGACACAGCATCATGTTACTTTGTGGTGCAAGGTCACATAAATATCAACTTGTGTGGCTTTGTAAATGTCATTGAAGCACCTGGGTTGCCTTGTGTTGACTTGGGGATGGAAGGGCTTAGTAAATCCTGAACTTCATGCAGGGAGTTCATGCAGATTCTTGATAACTCATGCAGGGTGTCTCTACAGACTGCCCTACCCACATACTGGACCTTTAAGCACATCTCTATAGCCATAGTCAGTGTGTCGAGTATGTGCAGAGCTTATCCATTGGAACATACTCCAGTCACATGTCCAGGCAGAAGGCTGCCCTGATGTTGATATAGACTGTCCAAACAACATACAAGGGGCCTCATTTATGATGCCTTGCTTGAGTTTTGCACTTCCGATGCGTCATTTTTTGTGACGCATTGGCGTCGTAAAACTTGCCTCCTGATGCGCACTATTTACAAAGTGACGCATCTAAACAGATGCGTCACTTTGTAAACCCCTGCGCTACATTATACCTGCGTCAGGTATAATGTATGCAGAGGGGGCGTTCACCTGCAAAAAGCCTCGTAACAGTGACGCAGTGAAATCTATGAGATTTCACTGTGTCACTTTTAGGACACTGTTGCGTCAAAATCTTGCGCCTCACAGCAGGCGTAAGACTGTCGCAAGCCCTTTCACATGGGGCTTTCCCCATGTGAAAGGACGCATTGCTGGAATTGCTTCACTTTTGTGACACACTCCAGCAATGCGTCACTTTTGCGCTTACAGATACGTCAGAAATATTGACGTATCTGTAACTCCTTGCGACATGATGCGTCATACATTAAATATGACGCATCATTGGTGTCGCAAGGAGTGCGCAGTGAAAAGTGACGCTTCGCTGTTTTCACGCAGCGATGCGTCACTTTTCATAAATAAGGCCCCATGTGCGGCCTGTTTAAACAGACCGCACGTAGGGCATATATGCACTCTCCAGATATTTATACAGATTGCCAGAACTATATCCGGGGTGTTTAAGCAGAATACACGAACTACTTTGATGTTTTTTTTTTACAGACTGCCTGTAACACTTGGAGGATGTTCAACAGAGCACCAGAACCACATGCAGAGCATTATGCAGATGACCCGGGGCACAAGCTGGATGTTTAAACAGAGAGACCGATCCACGTGCAGGATTATTTGCAGACTGCTCGAATACTGTGTTGAGTCTCGAAACAGACTGCTTAACCCTATCCTCTGTGGACTCTTGCTTCTGGGAAGGGTGGTCTGAGGTGGTTCAATCACCAGCCTTGTCATCTGTGGCACTTTGTTCTCTGAAGGGTGGCTTGTGGCACTTCCGGCACCAGCCCTGTCATTGGTGGAACTTGCTTCTCTGAAGAGTGACTTGGTGGCACTTCCGTCACCAGCACTGTCTTTAGTGGCACTTGCTTCTCTGAAGAGTGGTTTGGGAACACTTCCTTCGCCAGCACTGTGCTTAGTGGCACTTGCTTGAGGGGGTGCCGGGGGCTGGCCAGGCCACCACCCCAGGTTGTCAGGCACGGAACAGTAGCACAGTGGCACAGTGCCCCCACCCCCGTGTCTGCCAGCGAGGGAGTTACTGGGACATTTCTGTGCAATTAATGATCAAAAGAATCTCGAGAATGTTTTTCAAAAGATACTTAGCAACTAGCTGCAGTCTTAGGGTACAAATGTTTGCGGTTTTGCAGGGAGAGAATGTGGCATTAGGGCAGGAGCTGCCAACTTTGGAACTGTGGAACAAGGTTTGCGTCTTAGTATTGGCTCAACATCCTGTGATTCTGGGCATCTCACATAATCTAATCATGTCTAAAAACAATGAATATGACCTTTTATAATGTGACTATAGCTTGTGTAAAGCGCTCCAATACCTTCAGGTTGGGTTGAGCTTGGGTGTAAAACTGCAAAAAATAAAGGCTGACATGAATGTCAGATGTTCTGCAGAATCCACTGCCACCTCACTACTGATTCTTGGTATCTCACACCGCCTTCAGCCGTAGTTCGGACATCTCTCAGTGCCCCTCACTGAATCCAGGGCACCTACCACCTTTCCTGTTGCTTCTGAACCCCAAGGTCTGTTTCCAACCTCTTGTCTGTGCTGGTCATGCAGATGCCCACAGGACCTGTTTGAGGTCACCTTCAATCCCTAGCGGCACAGCACCCAGGAAAATTTGCTGCATGGCTCAACATTTATAAGATCCAAAAGGCGAGACCAATTGGCTATGCCAATGCTTGTTCTGGTAAGAGGTTCAGCTAACTTACACAGTGACTGTAGAGTTGTACGTGCGACTGGCAGGTCACACGTTACAATCCCAGTAACATGGTTAATTTGATAGCTGTGCATGTTTTAGGATTCATGAGCAGGTTGGAGTACAAGTAAGGCATTTCATTGGCATAATAAACTTTGATTTAAAAAAAAATTCTGATACACAAAGCTTTAAAGGCAAGAAACACAAAGCCCCACTTATATAATCTTAAAGAGATTATTTGATGTCAGTGCCCTCTTTCTGTCACTTTTTGTATACAGACGCCTTTCTGATCCTAACCATATGGAAGGGGCCCCTTCAAGTACTGAAGACTGGGGGGCTGCAGGGGTGTTTGTTACGCCCCTGCACAGCGTAACCGTAACCAGATGGTGTCACCCCAAGTGAGGGTGTCACCCGGTGCGGTCCGCACCCCCCGCACCCCCCTAGTGACGCCATGTATTTGTTAACCACATGCTTACAAATGTTCCAAAATAAGTAAGAAACTGTGTTTTCCCAGAAGTCCGTATTGCTGGGACATTACATTGTCTATTCCAAATAAGCTGGAGAGTGCTTCGGTCCTAGATATAATTCATGATGTGAAGGTAAGGTGCATACAGGACCGTCTGTCATCTTTACACTCTTCCATTACTACGACGTCCTTGTAAAGATGATCAGTGTATCCCATGAGTACAAAAGCTCAGCAAATTTGCTTCTAAATGGAAATGTACTAATATACGTGAGACGTTTAATTTTTGGTAAACCATGACATTTGCGTACTATTCATATGACAGTAATAATCGCTCTCGGGTTGTAGCCCCATTGAAATTTGGTTGGGGTGTCTTCAGAATGTTTAGATACTTACAGCAGAATAATGAAATCGCTTACCACAATGTTCAGGAGGTCATTCATCGCGCATTTCATGAGAAATTCTTTGTCCTTTGAGGTGCTTTTCTGAAAGAGAAGTAAGGGAGATTGATCACTGAATGTGGGCGTACTCTGGGCTATCCAGCAAAGTGAAGCCTTCAGGTAAGGAATGCTTGACACACATATGCAGGACTATTTCCACCAAGATGGACTATTATTTCAAGGGGCAGTCCTTTGTAAAAACGCACACCCTGTTGGCTCTACAGGGCTCTACAAGCATATTATTTTGTCAATAAACATGATTTGAATGGCTGTAAAAAATAACAAACATTGGCAAAACCAAAAGAATTACCTTTGGGACCTATTGGCTTCGCAAATAGTTGTTAACTATGCAGTACAGCTTTACAGAGGCTGTGCAGTATGGCTAAGGGGCAATACAAAATACTGCGACACAGCCTCCCGTGTCATTTTGTAGGGAGGTACAGAATGAATGCACATGTCTACAAAATGTGAAAGTGTGAAATAGTTATTTTTTCTAAATCACACTGTTGGAAGCAATATGGTGATGGAAGCAACACAGGGGAGCTGAAGCAACATGGTGCTGGGGGCAGTTGAAAGCAACAGGTAGGGCTGGGGGAAGCGACAGGGAAAAGCAAACAGGTCAAATAGTGCAACGTGGAGTGCTGAGGGGGTGGAGCAAACATGTGAGAGTGCGAAGTGGGACTGTGGGGAGATGCACATGGGTGAGAAAGTAATGTGGGGGAAGCACAAATGGGTGAATGCATCACAAAGGAGTGAAAGGGGAAACATAGGAAAAAGAGAACAACATGGAGCATGAGCATAACAGAGAGACAGCTGGAAAACACAAGCACTCTTGTGCAGTGCTTTAGAGAAAAGAAAAAGTAGTTTCCTTAAAGTGAGCAGTAGAAGGACACATGTAAATTGGGCACTGCTCTCTGGGAAAAATAGAAACAAAACTGAGAAGGCAATCACGCAGAAAAGAAGCAGGTTTTTGAGGGGGACAGTAAAGCCAACCATTGGTAAGCACTAAGGGGCAGATTTACAAGAACAGATACCTCTCTTCATTTTAGCAGAGATGCATCACTTCAATTGAGTCGCCCAAAAAACCCCTGGCGCCACCATGGATGTGTTGCACTTACAATGTGGCGCACCGAGGCGCAAGGATTGACAGATGCGTCACGCATCTGTTGGCGTAAAGGTAACTCATTGCTGGAGTTGTGTCCCAAGTGCATCACAACTCCAGCAATGCTCAGGAATGCCTATTTCTATTGTGCTGCAACGCCCACCCTGCATACATTATACCCGACGCAGGTATGATGTGACGCAGGGCTTTACAATGTGATGTATCTCCCTAGATGCATCACATTGGAAATGTGTCGCTATGTGGCACATTGTTTACGACGCCACTGCGTCACAAAAGTGATGCAATGGTGGCATAAAAGTGTCACAAGGAGCTTGTAAATCTGCCGCTGAGTGGGCTGCAATCCTCTGTGTTTTCCTAGTAACTAGGGGCTAAATATGAGCAGGATGGTGCTAGATGGACCGGAACTACTAAATGTGGATCTTACGGATTACAGCCAATACATCGTCCTCTGCTCTCTGCTATTTTGAGTTTCTGGACATGGATCAGGAACTAACAAGCAAGGGCTAGAATAATTGTCCAGTTTTTTGCACCTGGAGTTTAGATTCTGTACCTGCCGCCTGTGAAGAAGCAGAGAAGGAGATACTAGGGGGGTGATTAGGATGGCGGGCGGACTTAGTCTGCCCTCCATCCTATCGGTCTTTGGGACCGCCCACCATAAGGGCAGGGGTCCAATGGGGGGCATTAGGATGCGCCCGCCACTGTGGCGGGTGCATCCTGCATGTTTAGCATTGTGGCGAGCGGGGCTCTCAGCACCACCCACCACAATGCTAACATTTGCATATTGTACTTGTTATGTTTGTATTTATTGTTTTTATGATATGTTAGAATGGGCTATTTTATGATGTTGATTTTACATTATGGTATGGTATGTAATGCCATGTTACTGACTTCTTATGTAAACCAATATCCTATTGGCTCATTTCCAATTAGTAAGAATGGAGCTTGGTTGTGCAGGGAAGATATGTGTTCCTATGGTATAATGTAATATTTTGTTACTGACTTCTAATGTAAACCAATATCCTGTTGGCTCATTTCCAATTAGTAACACTCAAGATTGGTTTTACAGGTAGGAAATGTGTTCCTATGGTGTATTTGGTCTTAAAAAGCCACATATTATGTATGAAAATGTGTACCAGTAGTTGGAATGTGCTTTTGGTACTAAGGTGTTTGCATCGTTTTGTGAATTGTGTTGTTCTTTCATGTATTGTGCAGGGTAGGACAGTGTTGAATGATGTTCTATCTCGATGACTAAGCCACAGGACTGTTCTGCTGTTTATTGTGATATATATCATATAGTTTAGTCTACAGGCATGATGTACATCAAGATTTGGTATTGGGTGTTTGAAGATATGTCTGTTATGTGGAATGGCCCCATGCATGTGGACTACTCAGGTGTGATGTTCTGTAATGCAATGTGAGGCATGTTATAGGATTTGCAATGATGTGGTCTTGAGGAATCTTTTGTTGTGCTCTAGGTGCAATATGGTGGTGTATCTAATATCCATGTTAAGAGAGGTGTGATGTCATTTTGCGTGATTGAGAGAGGTGCTCTGGGATGACCTAGGATGCTTGTTTCCGTTCCAGGAAAGACATGGCTTTGCAGTTCGGGCTGTTCTGTTCCCATGAGGCACAGGGTCAAGACTGATTTGCATATGGCCATGTCTAAACTGGGGTGGCGGAATGAGCTAAAGAATGATGATGGATTAAACACAGATCAGTTGATTGGGGGTGAGTGCTTGCAATGTTCAACACTTTGTCCATCATTCCTTTTGGTTTTGCTTTGATTAGCTTTAGCATGGCTACAGTGAAATGGGGATGTTTGTGGTGTCATGTTGTGTGTCACAGTGGAGTGTTAAAACTATCTTGTTAACAGGACACGGTGATTGCTCAAGTGATGTGCTGTAGCAATGAGTGGGATGGTGTTTGGGATTCTTATGATCTAATGTCATTTTTGTGATGCACATTTACATATCAAGAGAATGGCGGCATGATGTGAACAGTCATTTGTGATGTGTTGTTTGATTGGGAGAGTAGTACATCGATGTGAAGTCAGATTAATCAAGATAGGTGAATGTATTTTAGCGTAATGTGTAATCAGGGGCTCTGTCATCAAAAATGGTTGCCACAGATTCATTTTGTCTTTGAATGTGAACAGTATACAGCATCAGTTTTCTCAACTTCCTGAATTTTATTTACTCTATTACTACCTCATTCCCCATATTTATTAAACCTTCTTGACAAGCCCAATTGACAAAGCAAGACAGATTGGATTTGCACATGCTTGCTTAGAATACGATAGAGGCAAAAATAAACAGAAATTTGTCTTACTACTGCTTTCTGGTACTTAGTAAGAGTGATCACCAGCATATCTCCATAGAATTTGGCATCACCTTCCTGAAAAAAAAATAACTAGATTTTTTCTCTTCAGCATAACAGATACCATGCTCATCTTATGTGCTCAAACGAGAATGGAACAATGCTGTATTACCACTTTTAGGATACATTGTACTCTCTAAACATCATGGGCCTTTTCAGATCATGTGATGACGCAACAACCCTTCATTCCATTCAAATCAATTACAAAGACCCGCAGAATCTAAACCAAAGACTTTAACATAAGTTAGCAGGAAAAAAAATCATTTTTGGGAGAAAATTGCAAAATCAGGTTAACCTCTCAGGAAACCAAATGAGATCCTCTGTCATGTGTGTGAAGATGTGAACACCTTCCAATCACCAGCAAATTTTGTGATGAATCGATGATTCTAAGCATTGTTTTCAAGAAACTGTTAGTTGAGGATTAGAAACATGAGGCCATATTCTTATGTAAGCTGTGATGGGGCTCTCAGAAGGATCATATAATTTGACTTTTATAGGTAAACTTGTTTATGTGTAGAATCCAAAAGTGTAAGAGCCCAGAGAATGAAATGGTGCATACCTGTACTCAGCCACGGCCCATGAAAGTAAGAGCGGTGGGGATTTCGACAGACGACGATATGGGTAAATACATTTTTCTTTTATTTGCTCTTGTCATTGTCAGTCAAATCCCCCTCCCCACCTGTCCCCACCGCTCTTACCTGCATGGGCCGTGGCTGCCTGTACTAGATATGACTTCAATACAAAATGTTACAAATATAGACCTCAAAAACAAATTCTCCTTTTCCTTTTTACAGTCTCCATTTTCAAAAATAATTAATTGATAATTGTTTGGAGTACACCACTTCACCATTGTACTCAAAGGCCCCCTTGCTGAATTCAAAATGAGGTTTACTTTAAAACATATTCTCTTGTCACATTGCTTGCATATATGAAAAATAAAACAAAGAAGTAAAAATAACTATTTAATAACGCAAAATATTCTATGAAATGTTTTTGTTTTTAGCCCTGCCTGTTTCAGAAAGCCCTACCTGCTTCAGAAATCAAACAAAGTGACAGCTGACCGAAATTTTGCGTCCTAATTTTGTATACAAAATCGGATATTGTAGCATAAAATCTACATACAAAGGAGCAACATTTTTGTAAATAATATTTAGGGCACTAAGACCCGGATTACAAGTAAACCCTGTTGGATGAGATAATTAACGTGGTTGATAAAATCCAACACCAAGGGGTTCTGAAATAATCAGATGTGAGAATTATTTTATATTCTTAGTTTATGTGAATAACGCAGATTCTTGTGCTTTCTGTACTAAAGGACATGTCCCAGTACCAAATGGGACCTTTTCCCTTTGTTGGCAAATGATGGAAAGTTTGGCCAGATGAAATGTAAAGAACTAAGGGGCATCTTATCAAGGACCGGTGTTAAAATTATCGCCGTTTTATCAGCAGGAAACTGCCAATAAATGGCGATAATGGGCTTGATAATACGCCCTTGTTAATTCCCATAGAAGCCCATGTTCTGGTGTTAACATGGGCTTCTATGGGAATTAACAAGGGCGTATTATCAAGCCCATTATCGCCGTTTTGCTGATAAAACAGTGATAATTTTAACACCGGTCCTTGATAATATGCCCCTTAAGGATATTTATTGCATCTGGTAATTACTAGGTGTGATAAGTATTTTATCACTTCAAATTGCGATCCCTGTGTAAAGTCTTCTTGTATTCAGACTGACGCAAACACGTCACAAAATCTTAGTAAATCTCCCCCTTTAAGTCTTGAGGATGTAAACCCGCCGCTCTGACCATTTCAAGCAGTTTTCTCATAATACCTTCAGACTCACCTTAAGAGTCCAGGATGCAGGGTCTGCAGAGTTAGCAGCTGTAAAACACAAGACAAGATCTCGTAAAGTGCAGAGCCCGGTTTTCAGAGTTAAATACTCAATGTGTATTTGGATCTTTAACCAGTGTTGCAAATTCTATTCCGATACTGAAGAACCTTTCGGACTATTGCATTTTCACATTTGAATACTTGGGGCTGATTAATAGATTGGCACAAGGGCACTCTTTCAACAACGCACGCCCTGTTTTATTTATGTTAAAGGATTTGTAGAGCTCCTGGTTACTCCAAGGAGTGCCCTAGCCCTGGAGAAAAAAGCACTAGTCCACAGTCAAAAGTACATTAATTTAAATATGACATCTTATCTGTGTTATTATGCCTTAATGCACCTGTAATACGGTGGACAGGGTATCCTTTATGTATTTGATGGCGTACCCATGAAGTGCCTATCCGCCAAACTGTAAATCAATCCTTTGGTCCACAAAGCCCAATTTTAATTGCTTTCTCTGTCAGCAGTGGGGCATGTGTTTGGGATGCAAACTATATATAATATTGAATAAACATTCAATGATGATCGGTCAACTACTATAACACGCTGATACACAGGGATATGAAAATGCAAATCAAAATCCTCAGAAAACCTATGTAGAAACGTAGAGAGTGTGAGAAATAGGAAGAGGCTGAAAGCATAACCATGATGATTTTAAATTTCAGTCTAATAAAAATGTTGTTATAAGTAGGTTTTCCTAATAAATAATTTGGCTTTCAGCACAAAAACAGCGCGCAAGTAGCTCCTATGCTTGAAATCAACTTGGTCATTACTTCTCTTGGAAGAGCTATGCAAACATTGCTCAAAGATGCTCTTTCTGAGAGGACGTGATCCAATTAGCCACAGTACCTATGGTTGGCAGGTGTTGGAAACGCTGCTAATAGATGATCGCACAACAACTCACCAAGGCAGCCGCTAAGGGCCATGAACAGGAAAGCGATGGGAACCTTCATGTTTGTCGGAGGGATAGGCTAAGAGCCTTCTTCTTAACTTGTGAACTATGAATCTGTGACATCTACCACTCACCACCTCCATTTATACCAGAAGAGAGATCTCAGCAGTGGCAAGCTCCTCCCAAAGTTTTGTTTGGTGTTTGTTCTTGGTGACATCAGCTCTATAATCCAGGTGTTTGCCTGAGCAAACATATACGATGTCTTCCTTTCTGATCAAAGAAGATTTAGAAGACATAGTGAACCATACCTTTACATTTAGTTCATTTTATGCTCTCTTCCAGCAGTTCCCCAGCTGTTCAAATTTAGTCAGCAGGAATCACTCCAGCATGGCACCCATCACCCTTTAATATTTAGTATTACATTAGGTCCCCAACTCTACCCACTGTAAGCATGCAAATAGCAAGTACAACCCTTATGTTGGCAAACAGGTGTGTTTGTTCTTGGTGACATCAGCTCTATAATCCAGGGTGTTTGCCTGAGAAAACATATTGGATGTCTTCCTTTCTGATCAAAGGAGATTTAGAAGACATAGTGAAGCAGGGCGGTTTCTAAGTGTTTACTTTGGTTCTTTTTCATGAACTTGAAAATGTTTTCCATTGACTAAAATTTGGGAGCTCCGTTTTTGACAATTTTATGAGACACATATCACTGTAATAATTTCAGCTATCTTTCCCATACTTTAGTCTAGTTTCCGCTTGTTTCATTGGCTTCCTCGGTCAGTATTTTCAATGGGGCAGGTGGTGTGGAGAGGAGTCAGACAACCATAAATTAGTCTCGCTGCCAGCTCTTTACATTTAGTTCATTTTATGCTCTGTTCCAGCAGTTCCCCAGCTGTTCAAATTTAGTCAGCAGGAATCACTCCAGCATGGCACCCACCACCCTTTAATATTTAGGATTACTTTAGGTCCCCAACTCTACCCACTGTATGCATGCAAATAGCAAGTACAACCCCTATGTTGGCAAACAGGTGTGTTTTAGAGGATAATTGACACTGAGATTGTCATTTTCAACTAGAAAGATTTCCACCTCTTTCCTGACTGTGAGGTTACTCATCGAATGTTGAACCAGTATAGAGAGGGGACAATGGGTCTCTGATGTTACCTCTACTTGTAAAATTTCACCCTAGCCTGCTATTCATCACGGAGAACAGCAGAGAGGAGACAGGGAAGGAGAGCCACAGCTGCCTCTATTTTGATAGGACCAACAGTGCATCACCAACAGTCATGTTGGCATCAAAAGGGCTTCTGGCCCATGTCCAGAAGCAAACTCAATTTAGAGCTGTTCTCAAAGGCCATTCTTCTGACAAAAAGGAAGAAAATAAACCCAGAACATATAAAAGCAAACTTAAAGGCAGCACTTAAGCAATATCTTGGCACACAGTATCGACTCTAATAAATATAAATGATAAACTCCCAATAGACAAGGGATTTTTTTGCATCACCTTACACCAGGTGATAGCTACTAATACCATATGTGAAATATCATACTCAGTTATTATCAGAGGATGCCTGTTTTGGAACATGCAGCTACCCATCTGACCCACAGTGAGAACCAAACGTATGCAACATATTCAGTCCATCCTTTACAGGACTCAAATGTGGAGAACAAGGCTGGAGACAGAGGGAGAAGAAGCAAAGGTAAGGATTATGTATAGAAGAACAAATTCTCTCTCACCTCCACCTAGAGAGCAACCCATCCTAGAACAGGCTGTACTGATTGAAAGAGACAATTCATCCAGTAGCCCAAATGCACCCTTCTTATTATCAGCCCAGTCAAAATTGGAAATAAAATTAGTCTCTGGATGGATGAGTTCCAGAGAACTGCCGTAATGGAGGCTGTATCATGTAGCGGACGTGCACAGCAGAGGAACTGCCGGCACAACAACGACAAGCCTGCCTGTGCCCTTCCATGCCTGGACCGCACCCAGTGCAATGACCCTGATTCTCCTGTCACCCACAGCTACACCGACGCTGAGCTCACAGCCTTGGACTCTAGACTCTTCAACAACAAATGCTGCCACGCCTACATGCTCAATATTAGGACCTTTTGCATGCCGCCACTTTCTCTTCTCTTGCAACACTGGTGCACATGCATATAAAGCCGCTGTGAAAAGTTGGCCTGGCATATGCTGCCCACTATTCTAGTGGGCACCTTGCACCAGTCCACAGGACCCTTATTGATGGCAGAATAAAGACAACCTTTATAGAAAGCTGTCCTAGTGGTAGCTGTGGAGAGCAGCCTTCAGGCTAAGTCTGGGAGGAATGTAAAGCAGTTTGTTTTACCAGTCTATAATCTTGTGAATGTCCAAATGAAAGGAGAACCACACAAGTTATATATATAAAATATATGTATTTATTTTAAACACATCCCTCTAGTCTCTTTATGAGGCTAGAGGCAAAAGTACATAATACAAACTTAATAGCACACAATAAATTAGCATAAAATGCATTGAGCCCTAGGGGCGTGCCCAACCTTACACTAAGAAAGTGGTAAAAGAACCACAACTTAACTAGACACAAGGTCTAGAGCCGTTAGAAATGCTGGGACCACCAGGAACCACCCAAGGTAGTGACACAGGGGACACACAGGGGACGCGTGCAGTGTCTAAACACAGCCGTGGATCGCTGTGGAATTCAATGGAGAAAGTTGCGGTTGGAATTTAAAAGAAAAGAGACACTTCAGAGAGGACTTTGAGCAAACCCCTTTAGACTTAAGGGGTTCTAGAGCCAACACACATGGGAGCACTGGAGTACTCGAGTTACCTCACCCAGGGAAGCCGGTTGCATAGGTGTCTTTTGGTGTCGGCAATCGTCGTCGTTTCCAATGGCGATCTGCTGCAAAGTGCTGCTGTCGGTGAAGAGGAAAGTGTCCGGGTGGATCCACGCCTGGATCAGAGATGGGAAGAACCTGAAACCAGAGGGGACAGAATCTGGGTCACTAGCCAATGACCAGTAGCACGGATGTTGGGTGATTTCAGTTGAAGAAGGTGAAGCTTGACTTTTCAGCCACGAGGAGCAGGAGGTGTCGATGACAACCAGGATCTGGAATAGATCTGTCCCACGCTGGATGTCGAGTGCTGCTGTGTTGGTGCCAGGATTGGATCCAACAAGCCTTGGCAACAGCAACCCATGCAGGAATAAAAGAAATGGGTCAGTGCAGACCAGCAAGGTCTGAGTGACTCACCATGCAGTGGAGTTTCAGGGCACATCTGGAGCAACCAGAGAAGCCCAAGGAAAGGTAAAGTTGTATTTGTGGGGACCCACTAGTTGACGGACCAGGGATCCCGAAGGGGTCTTGAGCAGAAATGCAAGAAGCGGGCTCACGGAACACTCATGGAGTGTAGGCCCACAATCTTCGGTGCAGACGGTGCTCAGGGCTTGGACTACAAGAAGCCCAAAGCAGATCTTCAGGAGATGTTGAGAAGTCAATGCACTAGCAAATGTACACGTGTCCAGGAGTTCAGGTTCCACATCACTCATGAGGGCTGCGGGCCAAGGGAGATTCTTCCCTCATCTAGTCTTTAGTAGAGCCTCAAAGTTCCAGGATTCAGTTTCAGAGTTTCATCCAGATGTAATATTAAGTCCTGTTGCCAGGGGTTTCTTACTTATATTAAAGAAAGGGGTTGGACATACTCTTGGGACCCACCTATGGGAGGGTCTGGAAAGAGTGGTGGCTACACCCTTTTCCTTTGTCCAGTTTCACACCAGAGCATGGGCTGGTAGCCCCTGCAATCGGTCTGAACTGGGCTATGCACAGGGACACCAAATGTACCCCCAGTGCAGACTTCAAAACACTTTCAGAGTGCACCCACCCAGCCCCAATCCACTAAGGCCTGTCTGGGAGGTGGTTACACCTCCCTGTGACAGGAAACCTATTGTCCAGGCCTCCCCTGCCAGAGTTTCGGTCAGCAGCAGGAGGCCAGACTCATGCCTGTGGCTGCAGCATACATTTTGTGATGCCAGGGCTCGTTTAAACTATTACAGGGCACACCAGTTTGTACATGTCTCTCCCTCTAGAAGTGTTGAATTCTACCCCCACTGCCGGGACTGGCGTGGGTAGGATTCCAAAGTGTTTGACACCAAACACAACATGTTTCCATGCAGCCATTCCAAAGTTAGCATTTACTGTGAGGTTGTAATGCACTTAAGAATATATGGCCTGGCTGCATCACAGAACAGCCTCAGAGAATAGGCTCTGAAAGCTGCAGAGGGTCTCAGCTCATGCATGGGCACCCTCTCACACAAAACCTAGCACCCTGCCTTCAGGATTGATAAGACCTGCCATAGGGGTGACTGATAGGATTCTATGTGCAGTGATTTACGGTAGATGTAGGTAGCCTATATCTTAGTAAGAGGTGCATGCACCAGCTTACCCAGGCTGCAATAGCAGTCCTGAGGTATCATTTTGGAAGGCTTTTCAGGGGTGGCATAATACATGCTGCAGCCCCTGGTAGGCCTCTTGGGTACCTTAGTTCCTTAGTACCTAGTGTACCATATACTAGGAACTCACACGGGTTCCCCAGTTAACAAACTGGAGTGTACCTATAGTACATGCATCAATTTAGAGAGGAAGCAGCTAGGCTGGGGTCATGGATAGCAGGGCCCCAGCCAGGCAAAAGTAAAAAAACAGTGAAACACCAGCAAAAAGTGGGGGTAACCATAGTAAGCAGATCCTACTCGCCTACATAACCCCCCCCCCCCCCAAGCAGGGACATGAAACTAACCTTGACCAGTTGAGTCTTCATGTTCTAAGTGTTAATATCTGAAAGCTCCATCTGCATTGGCATGGTTACGCCCAGGTCTATGTTCCAATGTATAGTTCATTCCTTGTAGGGAAATGGACCACCTCAAAAGTTTAGAGTTTTCACCCTTCATCTGTTTTAGCCATAAGAGGAGCTTATGGTCAGTCGTAACAGTGAAGTGAGTGCCAAACACATATGGCCTCAGGTTCTTCAGAGCCCAAACCACAGCAAAGGCCTCCCTCTCAATAGCTGACCAAGGTTTCTCTCTAGGGTTCAGCCTTCTGCTAATAAAAGCTACTGGCTGGTTCTGACCTTCATCATTCAACTGTGACAGCACAGACCCTACCCCCAACTCAGATGCATCTGTTTGGACAATAAATTCTTTGGAGTAGTTAGGACTTTGCAGAATTGGTACAGTGACCGTGACCTGCTTCAGGTCATCAAATGCCTTTTGACCGCTAACTGTCCACTGAACTATCTTTGGCATTCTCTTCGAAGTTAAGTCATTCAGGGGGTCACAATGGATCCATTCCCCTTGACAAATCTTCTGTAGTGCCCAGTCAGGCCCAAGAAATCTCTGACCTGAGTCTGGGTAGTTGAAGCAACCCAGTCCATGATGGTCTGGATTTTGGTATGCAATGGTTGAACCTGGCCTCCACCTACAAGGTGGCCCAGGTACACACTGTAACTCTGCCCTATCTGGCACTTAGTAGCCTTGATAGTTAGGCCTGCTTTCTGCAGGGCCTCCAAAACATTTCTCAGGTAGACCAGGTGATCCTCCCAGGTAGAGCCAAATACAGCAATATCATCTAGATATGCTGCACTATAGTCTGCCAGGCCTGTTAGGACTTTGTTCACCAGTCTTTGAAAAGTGGTAGGTGAATTTATCAAACCAAAGGGCATCGCCACAAACTGGTAGTGACCACTAGGGGTAGCAAATGCTGTCTTAGATTTTGCATCATCAGCTAACCTGATCTGCCAGTAGTCAGCTGTAAGATCAAATGTGCTCAGAAATTTGGCTGGGGCCAACATATCTATAAGCTCATCTGCTCTTAGGATTGGATGGGCATCAGTCCTAGTAACTGCATTGAGACCCCTGTAGTCTACACCAAACCTCATCTCTCTCTTACCACCCTGGGTATGAGGTTTTGGTACCAGGACCACTGGACTAGCCTAAGGGCTACCTGAGGAGTCAATAACTCCCAAATACAACATCTTCTGAACTTCAGTCCTGATACAGTCCCTGACATGGTCAGCTTGCCTGTAAATCTTATTTTTAACAGGCAGACTGTCCCCAGTGCCCACCTCATGAGTGCACCAGGTAGTGTGACTTGGAGTCAGTGAGAACATGTTGCTATACTGATTGAGCACCTGTCTACAATCAGCTTGTTGCTGAGCAGTGAGGCTGCCTGCCAAGGCTACACCATCAACTGAACCATCATCAGGTTTCTGTGCGAGCAGGTCAGGCAGTGGATCACTCTCTTCCTCCTGTACCTCATCAGTAGCTATGAGCAAGCCCATGTCTCCCCTGTCAACATAAGGTTTCAGTCTGTTGACATGAAGCACCCTATGGGGGTTCCTGGGAGTTCCAAGGTCTACCAGATAGGTAACCTCTCCCTACTGTTCAACACTTGTATGGGGGCCAATCCACTTGTCTTGGAGAGCTGCTGTGGGCAGAGACTCAAACAGCCACACTTTCTGTCCTGACTGGTAAACAGTCTGCACAGCCTTTTGGTCATGCCAGGCCTTTTGCAATTCCTGGCTAGCCTCAAGATTTTTGGTTGCCTTTTTCATGTATTCAGCCATCCTGGAGTGGAGACCAAGTACATAGTCCACTATATCCTGTTTAGGGGGTTTGAGAGGTAACTCCCATTCCTCTTTCACCAGACACAAGGGACCTCTTACAAGATGCCCAAACAGAAGTTCGAAAGGGCTGTAACCAACCCCCTTCTGAGGACCCTCCCTGTATTCAAATAAAAGGCAGGGCAGTAGGATGTACCATCTCCGCCTAAGCTTTTCTGGGACACCTTTGATCATGCCCTTTAAGGTTTTGTTGAACCTTTCAACTAAACCATTGCCTTGTGGGTGATATGATGCGTTAAATTTGTAATTCACTCCACACTCCTTCCACATTGCAGTCAAGTAACTAGACATAAAGTTTGCATCTCTGTCTGATACTACCTCCTTAGGAAAACCCACTCTTGAGAACACTCTCAAGAGGGCTCTTGCCACCACATGTGCTGTAGTGGTCCTAAGGGGAATTGCTTCTGGGTACCTAGTGGCATGGTCCACCACAACTAGGAAAAATCTGTGCCCAGAGACTGTCGGAGGATCCATGGGACCAACTATATCGATCCCAACCCTCTCAAAGGGAGCCTCCACCACAGGTAGTGGTATCAGGGGGGCCTTTGTAGTGAGACCTGCCTTACCACTGGCTTGACAGGTGACACAGAAGTGACAAAACTCCTTGGTGTCTTCAGACATGTGGGGTCAATGAAAGTGAGGGACAATTCTGTCCCAAGTCTTGGTTTGACCCAGGTGTCCTGCTAAAGAAATATCATAGGCTAGTGTCAATAGGAAGCCCCTGTACTTCAAAGGTATAACCAACCTTCTGGCTGCACCAGGTGTGGGGTCTCTTCTCTGAGTACAGAAGTCCATTATCCCAATACATCTTATGGATGCCACTAGCATCCCCAGCAGCCTCTGCAGCAGCCTGCTGTCTGAGGGGTTAAAGAGAAGGGCAGCTCAGCTGCTCCTGACTCATATCTGCCCTGGAAGGGTCCCCTGTCCCCAAGAACTCAACCTGATCAGGCTCAAGCTCATCTGGGACAGTTCCTTCTTCAGGAGCACAATCACCTCCCTCAAGAGACTGATCTTCACTCTGAGTCAGGGGGAAGACACTGCCTTAACCATACTTCTCCTTTTCTTGGAAGGCACCTGGTCCATTTTTCCAGGATCCAGGTCTGGTTCAGTTTTAGACATTTTGACCCTTGACCTAGTCACAGAAAACACATGTGAAGATTCCTAACATTTCTGCATGGGTCCTGAGCTCCACTTCAGACCAGACTGAAGTCTCTAAATTATTGCCAAGCAAGCATTCAACAGGGAGGTCTGCACTTACCACAACCTTCTTGAGGCCAGTTACCCCTCCACAGGAGAAATTAACAACTACCAGGGCATGGTTGATCATGACATTGCTAGCATTGGTCACTTAGTAATATTCACCAAGTATAATCTGCCCATGGGTCACAAGGTCTTGTGTCACAAGTGTGACACTTGCCCCATATCCCTGTATGCAAAACCTATTTTCGATTTATTAAAGGCTGCTGTCCCAGATTACTGTGACTCACAAAGGGGGACATATCCATTCCTCCATCACAGATCAGTACAGCCTGGGTTGGAACTCTGACTAGGCCAGAGTCCATCTCAGAACCCAGGGTTAAACCTACTACACCCTTATGCTGTATACCGCCATTTTGAGCTGAACTAGGGGGAACAGTTGCCCTAGGGGCAATGGTGTCTGGAGTTGAGTCTTTGGGCCTATTAAAATCACTAGTCCAATGGCTGTTCTGTTTTATCACCATGGTTTCTTTTGGCCTTTCTTCTTGGAAGATTGGGATTCCCCACCAGTTGAAGATTTTTGGGAGCCTTGTGAAGACTTCTGGTCTTTACCCTTTTCCCCACCCTTATTAGGATCTTGCACCTTCTGGTCACCACCTTGGTTCTGAATTTTTTGCTTTACCATGGTTCTGACCTATTTGTCTGCCTTCTTTCACAATTCGTCGGGAGAGGTCAGATCAGAGTCTACCAGGTGCTGATGTAACAGCTGATTCTGACAATTATTGAGGATCTGCTCCCTCATAATCAAGTTGTACAATCCTGTTAAATCACACACCTTACTTCCAAGTAACCAGCCCCCCAGAACCTTAGTAGCACAATCAACATAGTTAACCCAGACCTAAGTCTAAGCCTGTTGAGTATCTCTGAACTTTATCCTGTATTGTTCAGTGGTTTGGCCAAACCCTTCAATCAGAGCACTCTCCAGGACAATATAAACATCAGCATCCTCTTCTCTAACAGTGAGGAGCTCGTCTTTACCTTTATATGCAAAGTAGACCCACGAGATAGCTTCCCACTGGTCCCGGGGGACCCTCTGAACTTTACAGGCCCTTTCCAGTACAGTTATCCATTTGTGGATATCATCCCCACTCTGGTTGAGAGGGACAATCTTGTTTAAATTCCTATGGTCATGAAATCTTTCTCTACCACTAGGGAAGTTGCTGCCACCATGGGACACCTGTCCCATCTTTTTTTCTTGCTTGTTCAAGCTCTAGGGACTCCTTTTCTAAAACTACCTGCTGTCTTCTAATCCTCAGCTGGGCTTCGTCAAACTTGACTTGCCTTTCTCTCTTCTCCTGTGAGGATTCCCTCCTATGAGAAGAGACAGAGGTCCCTATAGATACACTAGAATTGTCAGACTCCACAGTAGGAGATCTGGGCCTCCTAGGTGTACCACCAACTCTTCCTGGGGGGACAAAGATAGTGCCACCTTGGCCTTCGTCCTCATCTCCAGTAGGAGCTGCTTGGTCCAGGTCAAGGTTATTGTTACCTTCCTGATCAGCATCAGAGTCTGAGTCCTGGTGGTTTGTACCACTGGGCTCTGCCTTCCCTGCTGCCCCATCCCCACTGTCTGACCCTCAGGCTCTGAAGCCTTCTTAAGATCATCTAACAGTAGTTCCTCCTTGAGGAGTTGGGCTTTGGCACTTTTGCCTGTCTTCAATTTCCTTATAGTATCCAAGACCCTCAATTCTAAGAATGGGAATGTGTCATACTTGGATGCCTGTAACATACTGACATCTGGCATGGGCCCACTAATTCCTGGTCTTGAAGACATTACTAGTGCGGTGTGGAGTATGCACCTACCTACTCCAGTTGAAGCCTACTAAACTCTCTTGAGTTGTAGAAAGAGTGTGCTAAGCTCGTGACACACAACTCTAAGTTCAGTAGAACTTACTGTATTTAAGCTTGTATTATATGTACCTCTGGTACCTTTAGTAGTTTTCAGTCAGTGAAACACTTGAGATTATCTGGTAAAACAATAGCAAGCTGGAATCCCACACGCTGCACACCAATGTGAGAAGTTGGCCTGGCATATGCTGTCCACTATTCTAGTGGGCACCTTGCATCAGTCCAAATGACCCTTATTGATAGTAGGTTAAAGACAACCTTTATAGAAAGCTATCCCAGTGGTAGCTGTGAAGAGCAGCCTTCAGGTTAAGTTTTGGAGGAATGTAAAGCAGATTGTTTTACCAGTCTATAATCTTGTGAAGGACCAAATGAAAGGAGAACCACACCAGGTGTATATATATAAAATATATGCATTTATTCTAATCACATCCCTCTCTCTAGTCTCTTTATGAGGCCAGAAGCAAAAGTACATAAGGAAAACTTAATAGCACACAGTAAATTAGCACAATATACGTAGAGCCCTAGGGGCCCCCAAACCATATACTAAGAAAGTGGTATAAGAACCACGACTTAACTAGACATGAGGCCTAAAGCCTGTAGAAGTGCTGGGACCATCAGGAACCACTCAAGGTACTGACACAGGGGACCCACAGGCGACGCGTGCAGTGTCTAAACACAGCCGCGGATAGCTGTTGACTTCAATGGGGATAGTCTTTGTTGGATAAAAGGGACACTTTGGATAGGACTTTGAGCAACCCTTTTTGACTTAAGGGGTTCTAGAGCCAACACCCATGGGAGCACCAGAGTACTCGAGTTACCTCACCCTCGCAAGCCGGGTGCATAGGTGTCTTTTGGTGTCGGGAATCGTCGTCGTTTCCAATGGCGATCTGCTGCAAAGTGCTGCTGCCGGTGAAGAGGAACGTGTCCGGGTGGATCCAAGCCTGGATTGGAGATGAGAAGAACATGAAAGCAGAGGGGACAGAGTCTGGGTCACTAGCCAGTGACCAGGAGCACAATAGGCAGATGCCCACTGATGTCGGGTGATTTCAGGTGAAGAAGGTGAGGCTTGACTCTTCAGCCATGAGAACCAGGAGGCGTCGACAATGACCAGGATCTGGAATCGAGCTGTCCCATCCTGAATGTCGAGTTGTGCGGTGTCGTTGCCTGGTTTGGACCCAACAAGCCTTGGCAACAGCAACCCACGCAGGAATCAAAGAAATGCTTTGGTGCAGACCAGCAAGGTCTGAGGGACTCACCGCATGGTGGAAAGTCAGGACATGTCTAGAGCAACCAGGAAAGCCCAAGGAAAAGTAGTGTTGCCTTCATGGGGACCCACTAGTTGATGGACCAGGGATTGCGCATGGGCCTCAAGCAGAAATGCAAAAAGCAGACTCATGGAACACTCGTGGAGTATAGGCCCACAATCTTTAGTGCAGATGGTGCTCAGAGCTTGGAATACAAGAAGCCCAAAGCAGAACTTCAAGAGATGTTGAGAAGTCAATGCACTAGCAAATGTGCACAGAGTCCAGGAGTTCTGGTTCCACATCACTCATGAGGGCTGCAGGTCTCAGCTTTGCTGAGGACTCGGGCCAGCCTCTGCGAAGTCTGGAAATCCTCTTTCTTTATTGCAAATTCTTTGGAGTTCGGTGGGAGCTTCGCATATGCAGACTGGCAAGATGCTTTGTTTGTGCCTGCCAAGCAGGGGAGTCACTCCTTGACCCCAAGGGAGATTCTTCCATCCTCTAGTCTTTAGTAGAGCATTGAAGTTCCAGGATTAAGTTTCTGAGTTTTGTCCAGGTGTAATCTAATGTCCTGTTGCCAGGGGTTCCTTACTTATACTAAAGAAAGGGATTGGACATACTCTGGGGACCCACCTACTGGAGGGTCTGGAAAGAGGGGTGGCTACACCCATGTCCTTTGTCCAGTTTCACACCAGCAAAACAACAGGTGATGGACAGAATGCAGAACAATGTCATACATTCACCCCAGTACAGAGATCTGGGCCTAAATCCATAGTTTTTTTGCTCACCATGCCTTTCCAGTTTGAACCCAGCTATATGCAAATCAGTCTTGACCCTGTGCCCCATGGGAACAGTCCAGCCCGAACTGCTAAGCCAGGTCCTCCCTGGACTGGAAACAAGCATCCAAGGACCGGTTTCGGGCTTTCAGCCCTCTTCAGCCTGGATAGCTTGATTCCAGTGGCATGGAGAGCACGGGACTCATGTCTGAGCATACCCGTCCCACTCGGGGGGACTAATGCAAAACAACAGGTGATGGACAGAATACAGAACAATGTCATACATTCACCCCAGTACAGAGATCTGGGCCTAAATCCATCGTTTTTTTGCTCACAATGCCTTTACAGTTTGAACCCAGCTATATGCAAATCAGTCTTGACCCTGTGCCCCACGCGAACAGTCCAGCCCGAACTGCTAAGCCAGGTCCTCCCTGGACTGGAAACAAGCATCCAAGGACCGGTTTCGGGCTTTCAGCCCTCTTCAGCCTGGATAGCTTGATTCCAGTGGCATGGAGAGCACGGGACTCACGTCTGAGCATACCCGTCCCACTCGGGGTGACAAATGCAAAACAACAGGTGATGGACAGAATGCAGAACAATGTCATCCATTCACCCCAGTACAGAGATCTGGGACTAAATCCATCGTTTTTTTGCTCACCATGCCTTTCCAGTTTGAACCCAGCTATATGCAAATCAGTCTTGACCCTGTGCCCCATGGGAACAGTCCAGCCCGAACTGCTAAGCCAGGTCCTCCCTGGACTGGAAACAAGCATCCAAGGACCGGTTTCGGGCTTTCAGCCCTCTTCAGCCTGGATAGCTTGATTCCAGTGGCATGGAGAGCACGGGGCTCACGTCTGAGCATACCCGTCCCACTCGGGGTGACAAATGCAAAACAACAGGTGATGGACAGAATGCAGAACAATGTCATACAGTCACACCAGAGCAGGAGCTCATAGCCCCTGCAACCGGTTTGAACTGGGCTATGCACAGAGAGACCAAATGTGCCCCCAGTGCAGACTTCAAAGCACTTTCAAAGTGCACCCCCCCAGCCCCAATCCACTAAGGCCTGTCTGGGAGGTGGTTATACCTCCCTGTGATAGGAAACCCACTGTCCAGGCCTCCCCTACCAGAGTTTCGGTCAGCAACAGGAGGCCAGACTCATGTCTGTGGCTGGAGCATCCATTTTGTGATGCCAGGACTCGGTAAAACTATTACTGGGCAGACCAGTGTATACATGTCTCTCCCTCTAGAAGGGTGAATTCTACCCCCACTGCCAGAACTGCCAGGGGGTAGGATTCCAAAGTGTTTGACACCCAACACAACATGTTTCCATGCAGCCATTCCAAAGTTAGCTTTTACCGCAAGGTTATAATGCACTTAAGAGTATATGGTCTGGATGCATCACAGAACAGCCTCAGAGAATAGGCTACAAAAGCTGCAGAGTGGCTCAGCTCATGCATGGGCACCCTCTCACACAAAACCAAGCACCCTGCCTTGAGGATTGATAAGGCCTGCCATAGGGTTGACTGATAGGTTTCTATGTGCAGAGATTTAAGGTAGATAGAGGTAACCTCTATCTTAGTAAGGGCTGCATGCACCCCCTTACCCAGGCTGCAGTAGCAGTCCTGTGGTGTCATTTTGGAAGGCTTCCCAGTGGTGGCATAATGCATGCCGCATCCCCTGTTAGGCCTCTGGGGTACCTTTGCCCTTAGTACCTAGCGTACCATATACTAGGGACTCACAAGGGCACCCCAGTATCCAAACTGGAGTGTACCTATAGTACATGCAATCAGTTTAGAGGGGAAGCAGCTAGGCTGGGGTCCTGGATAGCAGGGCCCCTGCCAGACTAAAGTCGAGAAACTGTGAAACACTAGCAAAAAGTAGGGGTAACCATAGTGAGCAGATCCTCCTCTCCTATAGCCGCCACCACCATGCCAACCACGGCTGCCCCAGGACAACTTCACTGACTTCTGCTTAACTCCTGATCACTCTTCAAACATGACACAGAGATATGGGACAGCATAACCTCACTCACTCCCAACAGTGCCTTCGTCACAGAGATTTGGCTGAACCCTGTATCCATACCGGACATTGCCACACAAATGTCTACAAGATTGGCTCCCTCCTTCCTTCCTCCCTTCCTTCCTCCCTTCATTCCTCCTTTCCTTCCTTCCTTCCTTCCTTCCTTCCTTCCTTCCTTCCTTCCTTCCTTCCTTCCTTCCTTCCTTCCATCCTTCCTTCCTTCCTTCCTTCCTTTCTTCCTTCCTCCCTCCCTGCCTCCCTCCCTCACTCCCTCCCTCCCTCTCTCCCTCCCTCCCTCCCTCCCTCTCTCCCTCTGTGCCATGGCAGAGCAGGGGAGTAGTTGTGCCAGGCCACCCAAATGAGCACCACCAGCCACAGCCACCTACCTTGCAGTCAGGTGTGCTGTGAAGAAGTGCAGCCCTGCACCATTTTCTCAGAGGTTGAAGTGGCTGCACTTGTTTTTTATGTGCAGCGTCAACTTCCCTCTACCCGGGCTGCAGGTATCAGGCGTCAGGCCTGGCAGTGGGTAGGGTCTCCAGGAGCATTGGCAGCGCTAGGAGATGGTGCTCCAGGTTGTGCACGTTTGCTCTGGGGTCCGGCGCACCCAACAGCAGCTATTTGGAGTTGTTTGCACTCACTTGGGCTGTTTATTTAGGAAGTTATGCAGAGACTCCTTCCGTCAGTAAGATAGTGGTATCTATTAGTATTAGTGAGCAAGCACATTCTCTCACTTCACTATACCCTTATTTTTTGCAGCTCGTACAGTCCCAACCTCAAGAGATTTCATAGTCATGTGTAGTAACTAGTAACTATGCATGCATCTACGCAAAGAAAAAAATGCAAACTGAGTATACCCTCAAAGGGTGAATGATTGAGAATGAGATGAGAATCAAAGAACATTCATTTCAATTTCATAGTAGTTCCAACATGTAGTTTGGGAAATTATGAATAGGGTTAGGATATTAAGGAATAGGTCCACGATACTAATAGCGGAGAAGATCTGATTGATAAAAGTTAAATCAAATGTTACTGCATTTGCCTCTTCCAGTCGAATTATCTTTTTTTTATTTTATAATATGTATTTCTTACATCAGCATCCAGAGGCACAAGGAATACTACCACCTCTGAGGCGTCAGCGGGTGAGGGAGCAGGAGGTTCCTTCCCAAGTTCTGATGGCTCTCCTGGCCTCAGTAAGTCCTCCTGTTAATATTATTATTTCCCTTTCTTTTACAGCTTCACATATAGATGTTTTCCCTTTTTACTGTGCCTGTCTCCTCCTATTTACTTATTTTCTGTATTTCAAGTTTCTGTACTTGATTTCAAACTATCTGTACTAGTCTGTCTGTAGCTTCCTTTTTCTTCTGCTTTGTCAGTAAGCTTTCCCTCTACCCTTATAGACTGGTGATACTGTAAAACTCAGAGAACCCATTTTAGGTCAGGTACTCTACTAAGAAGATTGCATGCCCAATTAAGGTAATCTACATATGTTTATTGAGAAGGCTTTCTTTTCTTGCTTATGCTCAAACAGTAAAACAAGAGAGTGGCCAATGGCCATGGTCATGGGGGTCTCCCCAACATTGTGTATGTATTATTATTATAGTATATCAGCAGTTTATGACTGTGCATCATAGATAGAAGTATGAGGAAAACAGCCTCATTGCATTTGCCATCTAAGAACATATGGCCTTTCTTGACCAATGATTGCACTCCTTCTGTGTGCTTCAATAACTCAGAACCTTTATACCTCTACCCTTCCATTACAAATAGTTTTTGGTTGGATTGACTACCTGTATTTTCAAACATTGCCAACCAACAAAATGCCCAATGTGGTGTTTTGATAGAAGATAAAGATACTGTAACCGAACTGTGGTGACGTTTTGTGGTTGTATTTTGTTTAAAACAAAAATAGGGGGAGACGTACCTGGCATCTAAAATGTGTAATGTTTTTTCTTGCCACATAGACCACTGGTGCGAGCTCTGAGAGTGCCAGCAGTGGGGATGTGGCAATGGTCACTGAAGAAAGACTACCAGTGGTAGCAGGGGGACAGTGGTAAGTCACATTGCTTCCTTATTGACAAATAATAATATACTCACAGCAAGGTCATTGACTCATGAACACCCCGCTTTAGAAGATACAGCAGAGTGGAGTAGTTATGTCCTCTTCTATCTGAAACTCAGCAGACAACGGTTCGTAAATAAACTTTAAGAATGATGGGTTGATGGTAAAGGGAAAACTGGATGAAAGGAGAAAGGATGAGTAAAATGTATGTAATATATGAGTGAAATGATGTGTGGATGAAAGGATGGAGTTTTATAGGTGGGTGATGATGATGATAGAAATCTGCATGGATGGGGGAAGGATTGATGAAAGGGTGTATGTGTATATGGCTGAAGGGATGCCTGCATGGATGAGTGAAAGGAAAACCTGGATGGATTAAAGGAAAAGCAGGATGAATGGATGGGTGAAAGAATGCATGGGTGGGTAAATGGATTTTGGTGAAAGGTTCATTCAGAGCTATATTTGGATTGATGGATTGATTGAACATGGATATGGATGGATGGTTTTCTATGGTAAAGTGTGGAAGAAAGAATGCAAAGCTTCAATGTCCTTATCAAATCCAAGGGTGAAGATTAATAATACTGGAAGAACAATGCAAAGATGAATGGATAATTGCTTGACTTTTATGAATGGGATAATCTGTTACAAATGTGCCAAAGCTATATCCAGTTCCTTATTCATTTCCCTGTATTGCAGTTCATCACTTTTTTCACTGTCTCCTTATGGCATATAGGATTTCTGCTTGATTGATTTATTTTTTACATAACGTGCACCATTCATATTATTCATCTGCGTGGAGTCATGGAAAAAATGAAAGAATTTTTTTTAAGAAGAGCAGGGCTCTTGGAATAAAATTATTCTCTAATACAGCTGCCCCAGCTGCAGACTGCAGAGACTAGCAAAGAACAACTAACGACAAGAACAGCTAAGGTGCCAGCTGAGGCATAACGCCATTAATTAATTCAGCAAAAAAAGAGAGAGAATACTTGTACTCCATAGTGCATAATGCCTTTCTCATTAATGAGATGACATTTATTTTTATTTTTCCACATGAAATGTCTGTTTAGTTACTTTTTAGATTTTACTAGAAAATCCTTCAATAGAAACAAAAAACAGCAGTTTTCTTAAACAGGTGTGCCCCTGTATTCTGCCTTAATTCATTTCAGAGAGTTAGTGCATCTGCCTTTAGTTTTATGAGAGACATTTGCAGGTAATGCCTGTGACTCTAATCACATTTTTTTTTTTATTTAATCTTTATTGTTCAGTTAATTAAAACCATAACAATTTGATTTACATCACGCAATTATTAAAATATTTAAGATTCTCATAAAAAAAAAAGAAGAAAAAAAGACAATTTATAAAAATAGGGGTTTAAAACTAGATTATTATCCTTCTAATCAAGATCAACAGTCAGGCAAAGAGAAGTTCATTAACTGTTAAAATCTTCCAGTTTTATTTTTTGTTTAGACGTTTCTCGAATGCCTGCAAAAACTTAACCAACTTGCAATGTATTTGAGGGGCAGTCGTATTCAGGCCTCCAATAATGGCGGATCTGCATGTTCGTAGTTTCCCAGTCCGGAAGATGTGCTTTAAAAAGTATATCCGTTCCTTAGTCATCATCTTGCAATAACAAATTATGTGTATTAGATCTTCTTTGGGGCTACCACATAATCGGCATGTGACAGCAGAATGCTGTTTACAAGCAGGTTCCTCAGCCAAGGTAGGAAATTTACCAAATCTCAATGCCATCAGCTTTTTCTTAATAAAAATGGAATAAGTTGTTTCCAGATGGGAAGCTAGCGTTAGTGATTTATAGCCATTGATCACAGCCCAAGAGTGGGAACGATGGGAAAAAGTTTCTTTGTCCGTAACCAATGAGTGAAATTTGGCCACTTTATTTAGTGCCTGCTTTAATGCCGGAAATGGCAGATTTTTATCCCAAAGATCTATTGAGAAAGTGACCTCCAATGCGTAAGTAAGGAATTGATTTGCTTTTGATTTTTTATGTGATTTCAACTCTTGCCATAGGTAGGTATTAAGATTATTGTCGATTGCTTTTTGCTTGATCTGGTACCACACCTTAATGTATGAATATAGTCTGCCTAGCTTCTCATTTTTTAAGCCAAATTCAAGTCTCATTTGCGCTGGTGAGGACATGATAGGTAGTCGAAGAACTTTTTTACAGATTTTAGTTATTAAGCTGTTTAATAAGTCCGCGTCCTTTTCATGCACTGCCACACTTGCATATGTCAGGGTTGGAAGTACCTTGTTCGCCATCACTGTTAAAAGAGGTTTTAATGATGGACCTTCCAATTTCTTCGCCAGAGTACCTAGACCGAATATCAGTGATCCTGCTCTTTGCATCAGATATTTCTTCTGGTCTATTAAATCAAGCTTGTCATCTATAAAAAAGCCCAGATATTTGTAATTTGAAACTTTTTCCAACGGTTTGCCATCTAACCAAATATCATGTTATAAAGCACGGCGTTTGGTTATCAGCATTGTTTTTGTTTTTTTGACGTTTAAGGCCAGCTTCTTTACCGACAGAAAAACCGAGAGTTCTTTTACTAATCTGGTTAGGCCCACATTCGTTAGGCTCATGAGAACAATATCATCAGCGTAAGCCAGGTGTGTGAGCTGTAGTTCACCTAGTTTTGGAGGATGTGCGTTACAAGCATTTAAATGGCCAGAAAGATCTGAAATGAAAAGATTAAATAGATGAGGTGCAAGGACACACCCTTGTTTAAGGCCAATCGATGTGAAGACTTTTCTCGACAGCCGTGAGCCATCCCCTATTTTGACTTGGGTCCAGGTATCAGAATAAAATAACAGCAAACCCCTCAGGATATCGAAAGCGGCTTGAAGATCAATAAAGCACAGGTTCAGGTCCTGTTTGCTGCTCATGCACTTTTCTGCTATCATAAATATGGATAGGATATTTGATGTTGTGCCGATCCCCCTTCTGAACCCTGTCTGGTTAATGTGGATCAACTCTCTTTCCCCAGTCGAAGTAACCAGGTCATTTAAAAGAACTGATGCAAAATATTTTGCCTCAACGTCCTGCAACGCTATTCAACGATAGTTAGACGGGTTTGATCTTTCACCACCTTTGTAGATTGACATGAGAATGGATCCTTGCCAGCTTTCAGGTACTCTGTTGCAAGTTAGCACATCAGCAAACAGATCGGCCAGACGTGGGCCCCAAAATTCAGGTGCACCGCTTGAGGGATACCATTCGGGCCTGGCGCCCTATTAGATTTAGCTTTTTTGATTATTTTAATTATCTCTTCTGCCGCATATGAATTATTCTGGAGCTCAAAACTTGAAGCATTACGAAGTTTATTAATTGATGGTACACTCCTATGTTTTTTATCAGTGCATATTTTATTGTAGTATTCTGGAGAAGAATCACTGCCTGGAGTTTTTGTCAAGGTGTCAGAAAACTTTATCGCAAGAAACGCAGCCCACTCGGATTCCTGCACATTAGATGTAAGTGCGTTACGGGGTCTTGTAAGTTGATTTCTTGTTTGCCGAAATATATTTGTGTTCTGAAGTTTGGAGCTGGAGATTAGTTTAGACCAAAAGCTCTCATTGGTTATCCTTTTTTGTTCCCAGACCTTATTTTTATATATTTGTCTTTGCAAACGAAAAGTGACCCACTGACATGCACCGCGGTCGGTAGACTGCAACTTATTGCGAGTTCGTCGAAGTGTCCTTCGCAGCTCTTGTAACTCTTTCGGACGTTTTCTCTGTGATCCGTCTGTGACAGCTTTTATGACAGGTAGCTTCATATTTTGTTTTAATTTTGTCAAGAAGAGAGACCATGCATGAATCGCATTCATTGTTACGTTCCCTGTACCATTCAGTGTATCCTTCATTATCATAAACCACTCGTTTTCATTTGTGTTTGACCAATTTATATGTTTTAAATTGACAGAACTTAGTTGACTTTCTAGTATATACGAGGGTTGCAATCTTTCCTTATTAAGGTTGAATTTGGTGTGCTGCATTCCGTGATCGCTCAACAGGGAAAACTCTGTGTGGAAGCTAATTACTAAAGGGATTAATGAGAGGCTAACAATTGTAAAATCCAAAGTTGATTGAGCATGTGGGCCATAATATATTTTACTAGGCGGTTGATCTTCAGAAAACCTTCCATTCAGTACACGCATACCGAGAAATTCTAGACTCTAATCACATAAAATCAAATGTCCCTAGAGGACCAATAATATACTGCTTCTGTGCAACCCACTACAGAATTTTAAACACGTTTTTTGCACAGAGCATTATTTACAATGTGCCTTGTTACTTTCTAGCTACTCCTGGTCATCAAAATTGTCCATCTTGCCAGGATGTAGCAGCCCGTCTGTGGCAGTAAAAGCTGGGCGCAATCAGTGCAGAGTGCCAGTGGCCGGTGGCCCTGGAGGAGGCGGCAGCTGCTCTGGGCCCTAGCCAGGCCCCAACATCAGCAACACCTCTAACTTCTTATCAGTCTCATTGCGCTGCAGTCCGCTGCCAGCAATCATCATCATTCACTGCTACCCCCCACTCAGACAGCACTTTACTATGCCGCTTCGATTCAATGCTTGCGCCGATGGAAGCCTGGCAGATGCAAATGGAGAGGCACTTTAATGAACATCTGAGCCTGGCCCTCCATGCCTAATGACCTCTCCCCTTTTTTCAATTTTGTTTTGGTGGACGGGACTTGTTTGTTGTTGTGGGGGGAGATGGGGAATGTGGTAGTCAGGATTGGGGTTTATATACTTTAGAGTACTTTAGTTTGTTTTTCCCTGACAATGGACATTTTGATTTTGGTTGGACAATGGTTGGGGATGGGGGAATTCATTTATTTGAGAAGATGGGTGGGTCAATTGTTGTGCTGGGTGGAAGAGGTATTTTCCTATTGCGTGGGTTGAATAATAAATATTTAAGTGTCACTATTTAAACCTCAAATCTACGTTTTTGCTGCTGTTCAACTTTTCAATGCTGCCTTTTTAGCGCAAACCACTTTAAACATTTGCTGATAATGTATAACAACAATTAGGTATGTCTTATGCCTATGTGGGACCCTTGCCCTACTGCTCACCTAGTTTTTAAAGTCTACAACTATATTGACTACTAAGGGAAGGTGGGTGCTATTGCCTATAGTGACTACAACAACATAGTAGAACAAGCATTTGCAAAGCAGTAGGTCTCGCAGTAACACAAGTTTGAGCTATTGGCATTGTAAATGACAATGCCTTTAATTTATGGTTTGGTTTTTAAAACATAAATAAAATGCATTGTAATTTACAATCCTATTAGCTTAAACTTGCGTAAATGCGAGACATATTCCATTGCAAATGCTTATCTCTCCTGCAAATGGGTAGGAGTAGCTTTGTCCTGAGTTTTCAAAATGGTGTTGTCAACATAAAATGCATTATTTATCAGCTACTGCACAAAGGTTGCTTGACCCCAGACCTTAAGTCAGTTATGCAACTACAAGGCCTGACTTGGAAAGATGCTTGCGTAAACATCACATTTCAGTAATCTGTTACATGGGCAACAGTCAAAAGTGTAAAGTGCCAGGGTGCAGAGAACAGAAACCACCATGGGATTGAAACCATCCTTAAAGCAGACAATATAAAGTATTACATTTATAATAAAATCTCATGATCAAAACTAAAGTTGGGGCTTATTGCTGAACAACAGCACATCTTGTTGAACATATGCACATCTTTTTGTTCCTTTGCTTTTCCACAAAACATCTATTTTGGCATTTGTTCAATGGAAGCTGAGCTCATTGTGTACAGATACGTGACGATGGTCATTAAGGCACTGTTTAATTTCTGGGGAAAAAAATGTTCTTGAGGGCAAAGTTTTTCTATCAAGTCCACTGCTGGTGTACTTCCTGAGACTGGATTCTCGTCAGACCTTGTCTGTGATTATGCTCATGCTTAGAAGGAAGAAGGGCATGTTTAGACCAATGAAGTGGTGGGGCAATGCAAATAAGTAGCGCTACACTCCATCAGCCTTAGGAGTGCTCTGTACTTTCTCTGTCTTCCTACTGCTTGTTCTAATGCCTCTGTACTGTCTGATACTTACTGGTTCATTACAACTTAAAGTAAAACAATCAATCAAAAAGAGGTGTCACAGCAGCATGTGTGAGAGGGTGAAAATGAAGCATTCCCTCAGCACAGATGATCCAATTAGAGTCAATTACAGCTCAGCAGGGACACCGGTAGGGCATTGTAAATGATGAGCACAGCTGTGAGGCAGGCCATACTGGAGCCTGCTGACTGATTGGGAAGGGCTGGGAGAGCAGAGAAAATGCACAAGATTGAAAGGGAAACTAGCACCCTGTTTATGAAACAGGAGCAGGCTGAATGTTCACAATTTCTAAATCAAATAACCCAGCAGGAGTCACATGTTGGGGAAGCAGCAGTAAAAAAGGCAGAGGTAACACAACTGTGGCATTAAGAGGCGGTGGGAGGGGGAATGTAAGCAGCTAGGGCTCTGAAGCTAAACACAGACAAACAGTAACAGAGCAGGAAACCAAGTAAAAAACTAGTCCCCCAGAGAACGTGTAAAGAACCATGGTGGAATGAGACAGTGCTAAGTCCCTGCTCTATGGGAGGAACAGAAGAGAGAAAGGAGGGACAAAGAGGCATGACTGACCACTAGCGATCAGGGATTTGTGAAGGACACTGACATAGATAAATAAAAAAGGAAAGGCAAGTAAGGGGATTGACTTGATACACACAGACCGATTACAGCATGTCTCAAAGAGAAACTGTGCTGTCTAGCTCAACCTAGAAATTAAGCATAGTTATCTTATCAAATAGACGAAGCGAGGACCGTGGTGGCGGTAGTAGTAGCAGAGTAGCACACTAACAACAGTGAATGAATCAGAAGTGAGGTCCTACTCCCAACGGTGTGAATTCCAACTGTAGGAATTTAATCAGAAAGATTAATCATCACATTCTTCTAAATTTAAATAAAAACGGAGTTAGTGGGTTATATATTATTATATCTTCGCTTTACCAACAATTGAGACTAGACTTCTCTACACAACAAATAATACCTGATAAAAAAATATAACAAACTATCCTAAGTTATTCAGAGCAAGGGTAAGCTAGTATTTCAATTAAAACTACAGTGACACTAGAATCATGATTTATAAAGAGTGCTTAAAGTCTGGGGTAGACATGGTTCTTGGTTAAGCATGTTATGTAACGTAACACACAATGCATGAATGATGATGCTGACAAATGATATTCTTTTATATATAAAATGTCAATAATTTTTATACATGGGAGGGTAAATGAGGCCAGTGTGGACTACTGTTTCAGTAATAGAAGTAAAACTGAAGATCCTGCACTGAGTGGGTGTTGCTTTCACCACATCTGCCCCAGCAAGTATGTGGTCAATTATGGTGTAAATAATTAAGTCATACCTCATTAAATCACACAGTTCGGGAGAGAGGGTTAGGGTTTGATGAATGAATGGGAAAGGGGATTTGGGGAAAGATGTGACAAAAACAAACACTACACAAAGACAATATTCATCTGGGCAATGAGTAGCCAACCATCAGAAATCTGTTGTGGGAGCAAAAGCAAAGGAAGCAATGACTATGACACATTTAACTGAAATATACTTAAATCCGACAAGTCCGACATCCCCAGAAAGACCCAAGTTATATTATGATATATATAGATGTTGCATCACCTAGATTTGAAAAATAGTAAACACAAATTATGTAGGAGTAAAGTGAACAACGCACCCAGTTCTAAAAAATGAATATTAAAAGAAAAATGATACTGCATTGCCTAATTTGAAGGTGTGTCTGCATTGTTCCTGGATTGTCTATCAATCTTGGGGGCCTGGCTGATACGGTCCAGTAAGGAAAGCATGAATGTTATGGTGCTTTTGCCTTTTTGTGAAATGAGAAAGAAGGCCTGCGGATTGTAAAACTAAAATGATATTGTAGAATCAAGGAGAAGGACAGAAAGTAAACTTCATATGATGTGCACCAAGAAGACTCAGAGACAGCACAAGAGAGAAGAATAGTCCTTTTTGTAATCATTCATTTATGACTGATGTGCGATCAATTAAGCGAGAGCAATTACAACAAACAATAACAATCACAGAGCTGATCAAACTCGCAACTGTCATGATCATCATCATAATAATATGTAACCTAGCATGTGCATTTTGCGATCATCACCACATGTCTGTCTCCAGTTAACTACAAAAACAGGCCCTACACCCAACCGCCACATAGTTTAAAATTTGAGCCAGCCAGCACCCACTCTCAGCAACATTGCATTTACCAAATCCAGTAAAATCAACACGCCTCCCTCACTACCACTCCACAGAGTTGCGTAGACTTCTTAAAATCATTGGCAAATGTTGGTTTCTGTGAAGTTGATAATTTCTTCGTCTGGTGGCAGTTTTTGATGTAGTCATACTCAAAGTCCTTCCACCATCCTCCTTACTCTGAGTAATGTGTCCAACTCCGTACTGACTAAGTCATAACTCAAATGCAATAGATTGACCTGTAGTGCAATGCTGTTGATGACCAACAAGAGAAACATTGACTCATTTTTTGTGAAGACTAGATTTGTGTTTGTTAGTTGAGGGGCTGGTTCTGTCTCTTGAGGAATGTGAAGAAGAAAACATAGCAGTATGGACCCAGCAAACAAATCGCGCTAAGTGTCAAAGGGTAAGGAAAAAAACACCTTCAGGAAAAAAATTATCACCCGTTGTTAGCCCACCAACATTGTAAATCCTCACAAACACAACCAAGCTTAATAGTTATGGTTAAACACCCAGTCTCGCTGCTTGCCACCACATGAAATATCTCAACCGACTCCCAAACAAAAATCACTCAAAACATATATCAATCTTTGGTGCATGCATGTCATTTACCTTTTCTAATTCAAGTACAGTGATGGTAGTACATTGCTGATCCTCTTTGTTTTTACGAAACACACATTGGTTAGGCTTGTAAATCTTATAATGTGGGGCAGCCCGGCGAGGGGAATAGATAAATGTTTCTCTCTAATGTCCTTGAGGGCCATGGGGGAGGGTTCTTCACTGCACACTGGTCCAACTCCAATCCATCAATATAATGTGTTTAAAATGGCGGGGCTGCATTAGTCAGTCAGACACAAACAAACAAAGCTAGTTCCCTAGCTATATCTTTTTTTGTGTCATCTTAGCAGTGCAGCGATAGAAATAGAAATTTCAACGGTTGGTGGCGGAGGCCTAGTAGTTAGGGAAGTATAGTTAATCTTCAAAGTTAGATGTTTTGCCCAGATGTTGGTCTGCTAACACACTACCACCATGAGCAGAGTCTGATATGGTGTAATTTGGTGGTATAAAGTGCTGATTAATTTTGATCATGGTTAATCTCTCCGTATTTTGGGGTGAGACACTAGTCATTCTCACTGTGACAACTGTACCAGCTGTACTGAATACACACCCAGTAGATAAACACTGGCTACCGGGCAATTGGTTCCACTTCCCATACCAATATACCAATGGGTTTTGATCAAGATAGACCTCAGTTGGGTCATCCAGATAAAGCCTGGACAATCCTCTCAATAGTCATTGGTGCTCCACCTTGCTTAACCTCTTTTGCCTTCCCCTTTGCAGTGGACTTAAGCCCTGCCTTTAGAAACCAATCAAATGCAAATTTTGCGGCTGTTGCTCCTATTCCTGTTTTTGCTGGTATTCTTGTTGTTGGTTTTGGCTACTGTGAGCCAACAGTGCTGCCCTCAGGCTCTGGAGCCGAAGGCTGCACTGAAGAACTTGTGGCCTGGAGGACTTGGCCTCCAATTCCTAGCCTTTCTGTTTTCTAGTTCACTGGCTTGCTCTGCAATCCACGTCTTGTAGTTTGAAACATCCCCATCTAACAAAAAAAAGAAAGTAGTCAGTAGTTATTTGTACAGTGGAACAATAATTGTGGCACACATGTAATGCTTGGATGGCACAATGTTTTTGTGCACCTTTGTATTAACAGATAAGTGAAGGATTAAACTCTCTACCAAGTCATGAACATCGTTTTTTTCGGTCTCAACTGCGTACATTTCAGACACCTCCTATAGCTGTTCCTGTAGCATATGCAACAATGGAATAGTGTGGCCCATCTTACTATCCTCCTTGCTGAGTTCTATTGTGAAAACCTCAAAAGGAAGCAGCATCTTGCTATAAGGATTAATGATCACTCCTTTCACAGTTGCATCCACTCTTTGCATGACATTCATTGATTGGTCTGTACTATTCAAACATATATTGCAACATTTAATAAGTTAAGTTCCAACGTGTTGACACCTCCTGTGTGCTTTAACTGCCATTATATTATTATGCGGAATAACCCTCAGCTGCTTTGGGCTTTAAAAGAATGGCTAAAATGAGTGCAGATTCTTCTGCAGGTTGATAGTAAGTTACAGACTTGGTCTTTTTTGATGTATAGTCTTGTATAATGATGTTGATTCAGTACGCCAAACAGAGGACCCTGAAATAGCCACCATCTGGCACGGACTTAATTATATAACTGCCATTGTCCGTGACAGTAAATCAAATGCTAAGCCATCTTGGTCACAGCCATTGAAAGACCTTGTTGTTAAAACCTTCCAAGATGATTCCTGCAGTATGGGATTTTCTCCATGGCAAACATGGCTGCGGTTGCATGCTTCTGAGCACAATTAATAATCTCACCAGTGAGGGGGCGTGGCCTGGTGCTGGCAAAGATGGCCGCTTAGAAGGAGCTGAAACGAAACCCCCCACATATCCTGTACTAAAATGCCAATACAATCAACTGTCCACACCCCTTGATGGAAGGTAGACCATTAGAAAGAGTCCCAATATTTGATTATTTAGGGTTGACTCTCACCGACAAAATGGGGTGGGAAGCACAAACGGCCAAGGCAAATCTAAAACTAATACAGACAACTGGGGGAATTTTAAAAGTCCCAAAAAACTGTGTGAATAAAATTATAAGTGCCCCACTGGAAATCTTCAAAGTTCAAGCAAGATCTTCTTCCCTTTACGGGGCGGAACTTTGGGGACATGTTTCCTCTACTGACCTAACCATTACAGAAAACAACTTCATTAGGCAAATCCTAACCTTGCCCAGAAGCACTCCTTTAGTCCCACTTAGGCTAGACTTGAATATTAGGCCTATAGCCGAAGTTATTGCTTCACGCCCCCTTCTCTATTGGAGGAGGCTGTGGAGCACCCCTGAGCTGGAAAGCTACAAAAGAGAACTAATGGTGGTTCTAGCCTCCCAGGAGCAGGTACAATTCCATGGCTACGTTTTGTAAGACAGTCTCTTGCTCAAATTGGTTATGAAAATTTGTGGCTAAATCCTGAGGTCACATCCTTATCTATTTCTAAGAAAACATTGTCCAGGGCTGTTAAGGACTTTAGTCTCGGGAGGACAATTAGCTCAGTACCATCAACGAGTTTGACTGGTGCCTTCCTGAGCCATAAGTCCACATATAGCTTTGAACAAGAAATAGACGTTATCCAACCTACTCTAGCGAAGAAGCTGTACTTACAGTTTAGATTTGGAACGCTGCCTCTTTATTCTACGACTGACAAGTGGACGGGGGGGCCTAACCCATTTATGTCCCGGCTGTAGAATCGAAAATGAAACAATCTTGCATGTTACTCTCTTCTGTCCAGCCTATTTACACATACGAAGAAAGTGGCTAATACAATTATGTAATAACCTGGGTATTAGGGACTACCAAGTCTTCTTTAGGATTTTGAAGTCTGATACGAATTCTTTGATAGTGTCTGCTATCACTAAATTTCTGTTATCTATGTGGTCTATACGAAGGAAATCACTTAAATAACATGGCACCTTATGTTTTTATTAACTGAGACCTGATAATTACTTTGGATCAACTAATGCTATTTTAATTTTCTTTTTAAAAAAGATGAATTTTAAATTATTTAAAATTTTTAATGTCTTAACAATTTGTCTACGCCCCTCCGATTGCATATTATGTATTTTAATTCTTATATCTACAAATGAAGTGTGGAAAAGTGAACATGTATATTTTATGTACTTTTATGGTTAAAACTAACCGAAATAAAGTTTATTGAATGAATGAATATCCTGTACTACTCCAGCAATCCAGGCAGCAGTCACAGCTCGAAAGGCCCCAAACCAGCCTGACGCATCGAGCGGTGCGAAAATCTGCTGTGACAGCCTCCGAAACCATCATTAAGATCTGCTTGGGAGATGGTGAGCGGAGGGTACGAGGCCTGGCAGAGGGGGTGGTGCTCGAGTAGCACACAATGAACCCAACGACTGAAGTGAAGAGGACGGCGGCACGGTAGAGCCTGCGGTCGTGCAGTCCAGATTGTGAAAGGCAGTCTCGGCAATCGGATTCAGCCCAAAGTGATTTACAGGACTGGGCGCCAAATATGGTCGACGTGACGGAGGTGAGCACGGAAGAAACAGGGCGATATTGTGGGTGCTCAGCCTGAGAGACGCAAGCCGGGAATCTTTTCCCCCAAGCAACAGCCGAGCGACCAAAGAGATCCCGCGTGCACTCTTGGCGCGTACAGCCAGGGCCTGCCTGTCAGTCTGCCGCAAAGGAAATCACTCTGCACTGAGCGGACACAATCCCAAGGAGACCCTAGGGGGATGTCCGATTCCACAACTAGCAGTATCTCCGGCCCGGCTTGGCCTCCATAAGAGACTTACCCCCTTTCTTCTCCCTTCTCCTGCCACAAGCTCACATTGGGAGCTAGAAGAGAGCGTCCATATCCTGAGCTCCCAAGAGTGGGGGGAAGTGGTGGCACAGCACTGGGTCCCGACGTAGTGCACACCTGCAGAGTGATAGCGCCGGCCCCTGGGACTTGGAACAAGACCATACCGCTGTGCTAAGATGGGGTTGGGCCCTCCAGTATGCCCCTGCAGAGAGTGAGCGCAATCCCCTATTAAATCAGAGCAGCAGCTGGATCCGCTGGTGGATGGCACCCTGAGTGTCGTAGAGACAGCAAGGTAAATTGTGGTTTGCCGACCTCCGAGACACTGTTGGCCACGATCAGAGGGAGACCTGCGCAGGCTATCATAAACAGGGCCCACCAACCTTAGTTGTAAATTAGAGTGACGTACTGTGGGCCGAGAAAACAGACTAAAAGAGTGGCGGCTTTATATCAATTGATTGGGACAAGGCAAATCTGTGCCATAATTCAGGGCACCGCTGGCCCTGGGGTGCAAATCCTTTGGTGGGGGAGACTCGACTCAATGGGTAGATCAACCTGCAAGCTTTGCGAGATGCAGGTCTTACAACAGTTGGCACTAAAGGGTTGAGCCACAGGAAGCTACACAGGTGCTCACTACGAGTGAACAACTCGCTGCAATGCGAGGACCCGACAATCTGTCAGGGTGGGGGAAGACCGGAGACAGTGACAACCTGTCAGACACAAAGTTTTGCTGCTTAGCTCTGGCCCGGACCACGCTTCAGCCCTATGCACACCATAGCCTCACCGCTTATCTAAGAGACTGCATTATAGATGACACATAATGGATACCACTACAGCAAAATAAAAACAAAATCAGGGCTCAGCGGTACTGACCAATAAGCTCGACAAGTATGCCATCCTGAAACTTACACTCTCTGAAGAAGGGGCCTCAGGTGGCCATACTGACAACGCGGAACCCTCACTCAGCTCAATTATGCTGGCCATCCAAGTTCTGGGAACAACATTAGAAACCAAAATAGACAAGGTCTTGATTGAACTCAACCTACTCTGAGCAGGTTCGAATAAGACATCGGAGCATGTGACACAGGTGGAGGCTAACTTCACTGAACTACAGACCGCCACACTCAAGTTGGAAGTGGGAAGTGAAAGTCCAACAACTTGCTCAACAGTAAGCATAGGCGGATTTTGCGGATTGGCAATCCGCGAACTTGCGTATTTACGGATTCGCAATCCGCGAAGATCCGCGAACTCTAGCGGATTTGCGGATTTTTCCGTTTTTTGTGTTGGCGCGTGTTCGCGCCGATTTTGGGACAAGTTCGCAATTGCGAACTTACTTTTCGGCTTGCAACGGCCGCGACTATGTTGTTTCTACGTCTGGTTTATCATCACAGGTTCACAGCACCCTCTGTTTCACCACTGCCACCCTCTGGGACACCCATGCCACCCTCTAGTACATCCTCACTGGCACCTATTAGGTTTATTTATCACTGTAGATTATGGTGGTTGAAAAAAGCAAGCACACCTGCCCTTCTTCAACTGCCATCAATTAATTTGTGTTTCATTAATGTGTCAGTAATTTTGAAAGTTCCAGTCTGGCTGGCACCTGCTTCCTTCCTTATCTGTAATTTGCTTTTTGTTGCAGTGAAATTTTTTTTTCACAGGACCTTTATGGTGCTATTCCATGAGCCTGCTGTTTGGGTCATAGCAGGGTCATAGAATAGTTGCAAACTCTGGAGGGGCCCATCAGGAAGCACTACCTTGAATGTTACTAATGTTTAAGTTTGAACTTTTGCACCTGCTCATTGCTTTCATTTTAGCTAAAATCGTTTTTTCTGCAATTTCGCGCGTTTTTTGGGGCGCGAATCCGTGCGAGATCGATTTCGGAAGCCGCGAATACAAAATTGTTTTTGTTGCGACGTGTATGTTCGCGTGATCTTGCGCGTGTTCGCGAGGCGCTTCTAGCTATTCGTTTGCCAAGTTACCCTATCGGTCGTACACGGGCGCGGCCATCTTGTTGGCGTGACGTAATTCCGTTTCCGCCCGCTATGTGTAATCTCGCAAAGTGTGCTGCTCGCTAGTACAATTTCGCGCGTACTCGCAAGGAAAATCTCGCGCGAACTTACCCACGCGGTCGTGAACGGGCGCGGCCATCTTGTTTCTCATTCATTGCTATGGTTCTGGGCATGCTTTCTCTATCCTCTCTCAATCTCTGCCATCCTTTGCTTGTTTGAAGTTTTTTTGATCTAATTTTACTTATTATCTAACCCTCTATTTTTCTAGCTCTATATTTTTGTGTTTTCTGCAGCTTTTAGTTACTTTTAAACTACTTTTTTAAACTCTTTTCTTTTCTTCTTCACTATTCTATTTCTCCTTTATCATTTAAGTTTATTTCTGCCCAGACCATGGTAAAGGGAGCCGGGAAGCACCCTGAGAAGGGGAAGGGTCCCGCACCCCGTGCCCGGCTCCCGTGCGGGCGTTTAAGGGGGGAGCAAGTGGTCCCGAGGGAGATCTTCAGCGCGGAGGAAGTGGCGGCACTGATCTTCCACGTCCAGCGCCGCCTCCCCAAGACGATCCTGGGAGGCGGCAAGATCGCGACCGGCTATGGCATCCGGGAGCGCCGCCAGCGGTGGGAGAAGGTGTGCCGGGCCATGTACAAGATCTCTGGGGTCCGGCGCACATATAACCAGGCCACCCACCGCTGGACCGATGTCATGGACCGGGAGCGGGACTTGCTGGACGCGCTCGGCGTAGAGGTCCCCGGGCTTGGTGAGTAGTAGTAGTAGTACATTTACTACTCTGTTTTATCCTGCTCTGTTATTTGCAAATCTTTGTTCTTTACCAAGAGCAATAATGCTGCCGATTACATTGAGGTAAATTATATTT
The DNA here is from genome assembly GCF_964261635.1 of Lissotriton helveticus. Taxonomy (NCBI): domain Eukaryota; kingdom Metazoa; phylum Chordata; class Amphibia; order Caudata; family Salamandridae; genus Lissotriton; species Lissotriton helveticus. The sequence continues at coordinate 644,475,132 of NC_136068.1, forward strand.
CAAAATCTTCTATGCATTTCATTTTCAGGTGCACTGCTCTCCTTCTCAGTAGCCTTGCTTGCTACTATGCTTCTTTGTTTTGTATGTTGTGTTCAGAAGCATTTCATTGGCCTGAGAAATTATGTATGAGTGTACTGTAAAGAAAATAACTGCGTAATGCTAGACAGTAAGGGTCATATTTTCAATTACCGGCGCATCCCTGCAAAGTAGCAGGGATGCGGCAGTAATTGTGTGCCATGCCACCACCACCCATTGGCCCAAAACGTCACAGAAGCCTTACGCATCTGTGCCGTAAAGGCAGCGCATTGCTGGAGTTGCGTGCCAACGATGGCGCAGCTCCAGCAATGCTCTGGGGTACCCTATCTCCCCAATGCTGCATCAAGCCGTACGTCGGCTTCAAGCGCGCAGGGTTTGAGTCATGCATCATTGTCCTAAAAGTGACTGATTGACATCTTGTAGATTTCCCTCAGCCACTTTTAGGATTCGTTCCTGCGCAGGGACGCCCTCCCTTGCGCCGGAACGCCCCCTGATGGCGCAGGGCTTTACAACGTGATGCATCGCCCATATGCCCATATGTGTTTTTTTTTTTTATATATACGCCGCACCAACACCATGGCGAGTCTTTTGTTCTGCCGCTGCGTCAGAAAAGGCACGCAACAATGGAGGAAAATCAGCCGCAACTTCCGCAAGGGACTTATAAATCAGCCCCAACAGACTGAAGTCCAGTCCTTCCTTTAGACAGTCACATGGCTATCAGAAGAAATAGTGGCGGTGGTGGCGGGTGGATTGATAGTTTGAGTATTCACTGATCTGCAAGCAGGATGGACTTTGTCTGTCACGTGTTGCGCACTGCTGCCTGCAGTGCCAGGCCTAGGCAAACCTCTTTAGTAGTCTGTTTATTGAGTTACATAGGAACTTTCTAAGTCAACGTTCCGCAAATCAGGCAATACGAATAACGTAGTATACCACATGAGATAGATCCCGTGGAATACTTGTCTATCTATTTGCTATTTTTCCAAAATATGTTGTTATTGTTCTTTTGAAATGTTTGATTTGGTTGAAAAATCTCATCCATGTTTTCTGGTTTTTCTTTCTTTCATGTTGTACATCAGCTCCCCCCAAGGGCAAGAGGACACAGGAGGAGGGTGCTGAGGATGCAGGCCAGGATCGGGCAGGCGAGGGCTCCTTTGCTGGCCCCAGTAAGTTTACATTTTAATAAACAGTACATATTTTTTCCTAGCGTTCCTCATTCGATTTTTTCTAAATCGTCTTTGATCTTCTTGTAGACTGGATATAAATTCTTATCCTGCCTCGAATATGACTCCCTGTGGTATTACTAGACTATTCTTATTAGTCTGTCTGTGTAGCTAACTAAGATTGGACATTTGGCAATTCCATTGGACTCCCATTATATTCAGCAATACCTCTATGCACTGTCTCCTTACTGACTAGATAGTGTGGCAGAGTCATTCAGCTCCCGAAGTCACCGATTATAGATCCCCAATGATCTCTAGATTATCGTACGCAGGACAAGAGAGTAGTACGGAGTCACAGCACAGTCAAGAAGTGTCAGAGACACTCATGCTTGCAAAAATTCCAAAACCTTTAGCTCATCCACTCTAGTCTAGAGGAACAAAAACCACAGAGTCTATTTAAGTGTAAAATCTTTATTAAAAGTAAACACATTTATTAAAATCTACTTTGTCATAAAACTATTTAACTGTAAACGGAAAAGTGGTTAGTGCTGACGATTAATTGGACACATTTCTTGTGGTCGAGCCAAACTCTCACCTAGTTTGAACTTGATCCTGGTCGTGTTCTTAGGACTCAGGAGTCAAGCTTCTGTCTGTTAGGAGAAAAAGTGGTGCGTGTTAAAAATCAAAAGCAAGCATTCATCAGTTGTGCATAAAAGTGCAGCAAGACAACAGCCTTCCCTGGAAAATGGGACATTTTTACTATGGAGTAGACAGTCACAAATTATTACATTGTATTCTGTTTTTTTAACATTTCTCCTAGACCAAATATTATATAGTAGTGAGTGGTGTATTCTAACATTCTTAAATGTACTTTGTAGGTGTAACATCTGGTGACGGGGCCAGCGCGGAGGTGGCTGTGTTGGACTTGGACTCGGAGGCCTCTGGGGAGGAGGCGGCGTTAGAAGAGCTGGTGGCCGTTCCTGTGGGGGATCAAACGGTGGTGGCGGAAACAGGTAAGCTATATATTCCTTACTTATTGAGATTGAAGACTGCATAGTGTGCTTTCTGCACGGGTGTATTACAATTACAAATCAACCAGGTAGTAGCCTCCTCGAAATGTACTTCGACTTAGCTGTGAAGTTTTTGGTGAGAAGAATCCCAATAAGTTCTTAGACGAACGTGATGGATGGGATGAACGAAAAGCGAAAGAAGGGTGTAAGTAAGTGGGACGCGAACTTGTATGATGGCTGGCAAAGAAGAACGATATGTGTTTGCTTGGACCCAGAGGTGGCTGGGAAGGAAAGAATATGGTATGGTGCATGGCTGGGTCAATGATGAAGCAAGGATGGGTGGAAGGACAGCAGCCTGGGTGGGTGAAACAGAAACTGTATGTGTGCGTATACTTTGACTGAATGGATGCCTGGAGCATGGTATTCTCTGACTCTTACATAGCACATGTGTATCTAGAGAGAGTAGATGGTCGCCAGGTGAAGTAAGTGTTACCTTGAAGAGCATGTACCACCGCACCCGCACGTCCGTCCCAGTGCAGGGAAGGCAAGGAAAAGAAATTGTAAATGTGTCCAATACTACCATGAATAGTAGCAGTACTTTGTATTGCGTTTGCATTCACAGCATATATCTGGTTATTACGGTGGACACTCCGTACCTCTCTTAATAACTTTAGTTTACTTGTAGTACGTCATTCATGTGTGGGTGTATCACTGTTCACTCAATATTAAGCAAAGCACCTAAAGTCATCTCATCTGTCATTAAATACGTCCCATGTGAAGTGATAGATAATCAAATTAGTTAGCTTCTTCAGTTTCCTTTTCTAGTACTCATTTGCACTGTAGGGTGAAAGGTAAATTAATTAAGCAGTAGCCCTTGTAACAGAGTATTCTCAGTGCCACCCGTAATAGAAAAGTAATAGCTTCACCACCTGCATGTACTGGACCGGTACAGTAACGCAAGTCTGTCTCCATCATCATGGTGTGCAACTTTTTTTCTCGGGTGCAACTTCACTGTGCTGTGTCCATGTCATTCTGCCGGCTTGCATAAGATAACGTACCCATTTCCCTAAACAAGAGAGAAGAAGAAGAATAAGACTGGTGTACTGTCATAGTCGACTGTAATGGAAGTCCATAGTGGTCGTAGAATTAGTTCATTAAACTACCACTACTGTTAGAGCAAGGATGCAGAAGTGGGAGGTTACATAGATACTGTCCTCAATAGTTATGTACTGTGCTTTCAATTTGCTACTTGTACTCTGTGACCCAACTTTCGGCTCAATCACTTTGTGTTATTAATAAGGAGCATTGGTTACAGACTATGTCTTTCTTTCTTCATATAGTTGCTCCTTCCAAATCAACAACAAGGAGGGAGCAGGCTAGATTGGCCCGGCAACGGAGGCTGGAGGCCACAGTCGCCAAGTATCGGCGGCTGGTGGCCCTGGAGGAGGAGGAGGACACGCAGTCGAGCGGGGCAACATCTTCGACTGTGACCACTGCATCCTCCTCCGTGACTAAGCCAGCGGGACCGAGCCGGGCTAAGAAAGCCGACCGCCACCGCCAAGCAACCGAAATACCAGCTGCCCCCCACAGGAGCTGCAAGGAACGCCAACGCCGCCTACGAGTCCGCATGTCCAACCTGGAGCAGGAGGTCCTGAGGTATAAGACCTTGGTTAAGGGCCTCCGCTCCGAGCTTGCCACCCTCCGCAAGGAGTATGATGCCCATGCCGCATCATGCACCAGCACCAGCACCCTCCAGTAGTGGAGTGTCCCTTGCCCTTTTTTTATAGACTTTTGGGGGGTGGGATTTGGGAGTTGGGATCGTTTTGGGACGTTTCAGAGACAATCGTTGGGGTTAGGGTGGGTGAGGGAGATTATTTTGTTAGGGATAAATAAATATATTTTTCAACTTTATCTGACCATACCTGTTTTTTACTGCTTTTCAGTCTGGTGGGTGGGGGGCGGGGGTGTAACAGTAACTTTGTTTTCCTGAACAGTCGTAGGACTTTAGTAGTACAACCGTCAATCTCTTGTCTACTCCGAAATAATACTCCATTATACTACCTCCCACCAAACGCTTATCTTACCTGTAATTTGTGTTAGAAATTAGGGCTAGGCCCAGGGCTGGCTCCAGGTGAAATGGGGATTAACGTTGTCATTCCTGGGCGGGTGACATTTCCTCATTGCGGTGGTACTAGTGGTGTGACACAGTGGCAGTTGCATGCCTATGGAAAAAAAGAAAACGAAACCTTGTTTGTACTCCTTACTGTAGCATTACAACGGTTACGGTACGATCGAGAAAATAGCAGGTGACAGTACACTAGAACAGTGCCATAATGTAGCCTAACAAATGGTAAAGTATTGCAAGTATAACTAGTACTTGCGTTGAATTTATTTGACATTGGCTACTACTACTAGAAGATATAGTACTGAAGCTGAGTAAGTCTAGAAGATATCCTCGTATTCCTTCACCAGCCTGTTGCTGCTATCACCTTATCCTCCCCAGCAAGTGTGTGGAATTATTGATGTCATTTTAGTCAGACATCAAGCAAAACAACACAGCCCGGGGGAAGAGGGTTAGGGTTTGTAAAATGGATGGGAATGGGGGTTTCTTTTTGGGTAGGTTTTGTTGAGAGAAGAAAAAAAAAGCAGAGCATGGACAAACAATAATTGAAGATACAGAGTTTACAGACAATCTTTGGTTACAAACTAAAGGTAAGCACATGCAGTCACACTCATAGAATAAAAGACAACAATGGATACTGTATCTGTATTGCGTATGTTGTTGGAGTTGTCCTGTTGAAATTGGTAAGTAAGTTGCATGCAGCAAACAATTCCTCTTATTGGCGGCACTCCTCCATTCCAGCTGACGCTTCGTCCATCAATGTGGTGGTGACCACTGACAGAAGAGACACCCTGTCCACTGCCTGCCTGGCGGATGTTGACTGAAACCCGGCCTGTAATTATTGAACGGAAAACAGGAAGTGCTATTACAATACCACTGATAAATAAATAAAAGGTATGTACGCTGTGTGGTTCAAAAAGTGACACTTTGATTTCCCTAATAGACAGTACAATATTTTTGAAATTGCGTGCTCTGTCTGAGTCACCTTTTTAAGGATCAATAAGTATGGCCAAAATATTATAGCGGATCTTTCCCCTCAAGGTGGGTGTACTACTGTGTTTTAGAACAAAATTTGACCTTCCCAGCAATGCTCCCACCAAGACCCTTACTAAAGCCAGTCGCAAAAATGTAGAAGAACCCAATCATATCTCCAAAAACGATGCCTAGCAGAAAAATGGTTACAAAACGTACTTTGAAAGTAACAGTAGACCCAAATACAGACCGTGGATTGTATTCAAACCACTTGCCTGCAAGCATAAGTATCCATAGCCAGCATCGCTCCAACAGTGCTCTACAACAACAGAACCGCGTTGCAATAGAACCCCCCTAAACACATGCAATCCTGCTGCTAGGGCTAACCCTAACGAACCCTAACTTACAAAAAGTGCCAAAACTGGTGTTTCCTTATGGATTTTGTCCAACAAACTTCTAGCCGGTATTAGACCTTCCCAGGAATGCCCCAGGCAAGACCCGCCAACCCACCCGCAAAAAAACACCCGACACAACACCACCAAACAGCGAAAAAGCTAAATCTCATACTTACAATGTCTCTCGGCCTTCGGTCCAAACGCGGCGCTGTGCAGCTAGGTCGTCATCATCATCAATCATCATAACTCCTGTTTTCCACCACGGATTTCCTGAAAAGCAAATGCAATCAAAATTAGACTGTCGCAGCAGTGCTTCGACAGAGACCCCGGCCGCAACCCACCCACGAACAGCAGGAAGCCCCCCAAAACGCTACATTGAGCAAGATGTCTGAAGAAATGGCAAAAAAAAGGCTTTTCCTTAAGGATTTTGTCCAAAACACTTCTATCCGGCATTAGACCTTCCCAGGAATGCCCCAGCCAAGACCCGCCAACCCACCCGCAAAAAAACACGCGACAACACCCCCAAACAGCGAAAAAGCTAAATCTCATACTTACAATATCTCTCGGCCTTCGGTCCAAAGTAACGCGCTGTGCAGCTAGGTCATCATCAATCATCATAACTCCTGTTTTCCACCACGGATTTCCTGAAAAGCAAATGCAATCAAGATTAGACTGTCGCAGCAGTGCTTCGACAGAGACCCCGGCCGCAACCCACCCACGAACAGCAGGAAGCCCCCCAAAACGCTACATTGAGCAAGATGTCTGAAGAAATGGCAAAAAAAAGGCTGTTCCTTATGGATTTTGTCCAAAACACTTGTATCCGGTATTAGACCTTCCCAGGAATGCCCCAGGCAAGACCCGCCAACCCACCCGCAAAAAAACACCCGACACAACACCCCCAAACAGCGGAAAAGCTAAATCTCATACTTACAATGTCTCTCGGCCTTCGGTCCAAACGCGGCGCTGTGCAGCTAGGTCGTCATCATCATCAATCATCATAACTCCTGTTTTCCACCACGGATTTCCTGAAAAGCAAATGCAATCAAGATTAGACTGTCGCAGCAGTGCTTCGACAGACACCAAAAATTACACACAAACCCCCGGAACCCCGCCAAAGAGCACCTCAAAGGCAAGCAAGTCAGCAAAAACGGCAAGAAATTTCCACCTCATATTTGGTCCAAAACACTTTTGTCCATTATTAGAGCTTCACAGCAATGGGCCCAAAACCGTCAACTCACCCGCAAAGAAGTACAACACCCCCACAAGTGCTGAGTCTTTCTTCATTTTGCGTAATCCAGCACTCTGCTTGGAGGGAAATCGCAGTCTGGAGGAGGAGGATAGAGGAGCATGTTCTTCAGAACTTGTGAACCTGAGGAATGTAGACTGCGGCACCTTCAAATCAATAAGCAAACAAGTGAAGACAGTTCTGATGATGGTCTTGTTTTTGGGATTAGGTGATTAAAGTTTGAATTAAATTAACTGTGCAAAACAAAGAAAGAGAGACACAAAGCACACAGGAATAAAAGTGAATAAGGACGAAAAAGAAAGTTCTTGATTGATTGTCTCATTTTCAGGGCTCGGTGTCAGGGAATAAGAACAAGATTTCGTCATCATACTCTGCGAATTCAGGCTGGATGAGGTCAGTGGCACCGAACAGAGAAAAAATCCCCTCATCTACGTTGCTGTCCTCCTCGTCTTCATGCGGCGTGCTTTCTCGTACTTTGTAATCTGGTGGTATGAGGTGCTGATTCATCTTGATCATTGTCAGCCGCTCCACATTTTTGGGCGAGAGGCGGCTCCGTTTGGGAGTTACAATGCCACCAGCAGCACTGAAAACACGTTCAGAAGACACACTTGCGAGTGGGCAAGACAAATAGTTTATAGCCAGGTTGAAGAGCTGTGGCCACAATTGTTTTTTGCCATGCCAATACTGCAATGGCTCATCATTAAGGAAGACCTCTGTTGAGTCATTCAGATAGTCCTGCACCATCGACTCAAGGTCATCAACTGTTCCTCCACTTTGCTTACTTTTTGCTGTGCCTGTGACATTTTTTCGAGAACCATACCCCATCAAACTTAGCCAATCCTCCTCCCCAGCCACTGTTAGTGTTGTCATTGTGTGTGGTGCAGATGATCCAGTTGCCGGTGTCTTTAACGGCTGAGAGGTCACTTGTGCCCCAGCCACAGGTGCAGAAGTGGATTCTTGTGACTGCGGATGGCCTGCTGATGCTGATGCTGATGTACTGGCTTCTCCTTCAATAACCTGCCGTTCTTTTTCAAACCTCTTGGCTGACCAGGCTAACCAATGTTTGTACTTTTGAACATCTGCATCAGCGAAAGGAAAGAATGCGTTGTCTGCCAGCGCCTTTTTGTAGCGTGGATCCAGAATAGTAGCACAAATGTAATGCTGATCTGAGTTGATGTTTTTAAGACGTTCATCACCACGTAGGCGATGTAATAATTTCTCAGACAAAATGAAATGTTTTTTTTTCTTTCATCTTTTTGAAACTCAGAAGAAACCGCCATCAGTTGGTGCTCCAGTATGCACAACAATGGGATAGCTTTTCCCAAATTACAGTCCTCCTGGCTGACTGCACGCGTGAAGAACTCAAAAGGACGAAGCATGTCTGTCAGGCTTTTAACTATGGCCCATTGCGCCTTACTCATCCGCAGGTCCTCCTTCTGAGATGTAGCCTCTGTCAAGAAATAGTGATCGAGTACCGTATACTGCTCATACAGACGCTCAAGCATGTAGAAGGTTGAGTTCCAACGTGTTGCCACCTCCTGGATGAGTGCTTTCACTGGCATTCCACGTTCAAGTAGCAGTCTCCGCAGATGCTTCCGGGCCTTAAAAGAATGGCTGAAATGGTTGCACATTTTGCGGCAGGTGGCCATTACCTCGAACGCTGGACTCTCTTTATCACTCAAGAATTTTTGAACTACCAGGTTGATACAGTGCGCCAAACACGGCACTCTAACATGGTCACCCTTCAACATGGCCTTAACTACATTGGCGCCATTATCCGTGGAAACATAACCAATCTTGCGTTTTAGGGGGGATAGCATTGTCAAGACCTTTTTGTCAAACTCTTCCAAAAGGTTTTCTGCTGTGTGACTTTTCTCCAAGCCAAACATGGCTAGTGTTGCATGTTTCCGAGCAGCTTTGAAAACTTGGTCCGGGTCAACACCTGCGTTTAGCTTTGCTATAACACCTGAAAAAGAGACCCAGTGTGCAGTGATGCACATGTAATCATCGCCTGGGCCACTGGTCCACATGTCTGTTGTCAGATGTATTGTGTGAACAGCACTCTTCTGCAAAGCTGCCCCAATCGCCTGCAGCACATCTTCATGTAGTGCTGGAACCGCAACTCTGGCAAAATAGAACCGGCTCGGAACCTTCCATTTAGGGCAGAGCGTTGCAACTAATTCAAGAAAACCTACGGCTTCTACAAAAGAAAAAGGTAGAAGGTCCACAGCTAGCATTTTAGCCAGCTTAGTGTTATACAGACGCGTCAGTGGGTGGTTGCGTTCATATGGCACGTCTGAAGTAAGCATTGTTCTAATGTTGCCCTGGACCAAGCATTTACGGGCTGATAATGACTTCGTTGACCCAATTTTGCTCGCTGGTGAACTTTTGTGCGTTGGTGTCTCACTCGCTCCAACACTCTTAGTGTGCCTCACATTGGGTGTGCTGCTGACAGGGGTACTGGGTGTAAGGGAAGTGTTTGACACGTCTTCTTCCTGCTCGTCAACATCAGATGAAACATCAACGTTTCCTTGATTTTGGCCTTTCTTGATCGCAGCTAGGTGCGCAAACCATTTGACAGCGTGCTTTCTCTCAAGATGACCACTCTGGCCGCCGGTACCATAGTTGCTACCTGACTTACCACGACTAACTGCAAGCTTACAAAGGGTACAAATGGCAAACTTTGGATTTTTGGGACAAACAGTAAAGAAGTCCCAAACTGGGGACTTGAAGTGTCTGTGGGACCTGGAGGAGGCGGCGATACTGGTGGTGGTGGTCATGAAGCTAATGCCAGATGAAGTGGAGGATCTGGATTGCCCAACTTTTGTACGTTTTCCACTTTCACCGCCACTAATTAAGGTCGAGGTTGACGCAGGTCTCTTCTTGCCAGAAAGAAATATGGAAGCGGGACGAGTTGGTGTACTACTTAACTCCAATGATTGTGGTGTTTCCACTGCCTCCTCATCGACAACATCATCATCATCATCATCACGCGCAGCAGCTCTTCGGGCTAGGGTCAAAATGTCTGTTTGCTGCATGCCCGCTGGGGCTGCAGTGACCTTTATGATGACTGGGTCGTCGTTGGCAGAGTCTTCATCAGCAGCAGTATCCGCCACTTCTTGTTGAGCCTCATCACACTCCATAAGTCTGAGACTTTGGACGAGCTTCCTTTTACGCTTAAGTACCTTTGTTGGATCATGGTGTGCCTCACTCTCAGACGGCTGTGGTGCTGGTTCCCAAGTTTGATCCGTATCATCAGAAGGAGGTGTGCTTGAAGAGGATGTAGACACCACCCTTGATCTCTTCCTTGCTAGGGTTGTGGAAGACAATGAAGGATCAGCAGGAGGAGTGGCTTCCTCAAATGATACCTCGCCTTGATTGTCGATTTCCTGATGTGCCCCTACTTCGGGAGGAACAACTATTGTGGGCACTTGTGACCCTCCATGCACCTCTGCTTGCGCATCTCCTTGCGCTGCCTCTCCTTCCACATGTACTTGGGCTTGTACTTGCACATGTGATTGTTGTTGCGGCTGTGGTTGTTCAACACTCGTCAGATGAGCTACAACAACCTGTGTTGATTGAGGGACATTGCTGCTGCTTTCTTGCGATGAGCCAACATCACTGGTCGATGGTGATTGAAGAACTATACTGGCTGCCTCTGCAGCACTCAAGGGCTTGGACTTAAGTTGGCGTGGTGGTGGTGGTGGCACTGAGCCCAATGGAGCGGGGGGGGTGCTGCCAGCTTGGTCCCCAGCAGATCCCGCTGCTGCTGCTGCAGGCATACTTTTTTTTTTACTCCCAAAAAAAGGGGCGGGCGGCACACCAGTCTCCTTGGTAACTTGCTTCTTCTGCTCCTTACTGGCACCTTTCTTGCTAGAGGAGCTACGGGTTACTTTTTTTGGGGCCATCCTCTTCAGAGCAGGTCAGCAGGCAGCAGTTGCACGAGTTGCAGAGGGTTCTGTGTCCAGACGTGACGTCGCGTGACGTTATGCTGCACACACCGCTGCAGGACTTCTTCCTGGCACTGGTGGTTCTCTTGAGTCTTCTTGTGCACCTAAAAGCAATGGAAGACAGAGGAACATCAGTTCAGTTATACACCACAAAAATTCGACAAAACACAGAAAAATGAGCACAATCCCATGCCATCCTTGATGTTTACATTGAAGACACCCCACAGAAAGACTACGGACATGCAAGTATGCAACACTCACTACCCCTGGGCATAATGGATGAAAAGTAGGCAAAATAAGTGCAGGCCTCAGACACTGCCTCTCCTCAAAATGGCCCCTTACACCCCAGGCACATGTTGCCTGTACCAGCCAGCACTCAAGATGGCCACCACCACCACCCACATGGCCAGTCCACATCAACAGTACACCCCCAAAAAACAGAAAAACAGCCAGAAATCACCACAATCCAACGCCATCCATGATGTTTACATTAAAGAGAGTGAGACCACACCACAGGCACACTCAGTCCATGCACCACCCACCACCCCTGGGCAAAAGGCCACACCAGCAGCCCCCCAAAAATGACAAAAAACAATAAAATAAGCACAATCCCAGCCCATCCATGGCCTCAATTATGTTTAAATTCAAGAAGACACCCCACAGAAAGACTAGGCCCATGCAACACTCACCACCCCTGGGCAAAGGGCCCCACCAGCAGGCCCAAAAAAACGACAAAAAACAATAAAATCAGCACAATCCCAGCCCATCCATGGCCTCAATGGTGTTTAAATTCAAGAAGACACCCCTCAGAAACACTAGGCCCATGCAACACTCACTACCCCTGGGCATAATGGATGAAAAGTAGGCAAAATAAGTGCAGGCCTCAGACACTGCCTCTCCTCAAAATGGCCCCTTACACCCCAGGCACATGTTGCCTGTACCAGCCAGCACTCAAGATGGCCACCACCACCACCCACATGGCCAGTCCACATCAACAGTACACCCCCAAAAAACAGAAAAACAGCCAGAAATCACCACAATCCAACGCCATCCATGATGTTTACATTAAAGAGAGTGAGACCACACCACAGGCACACTCAGTCCATGCACCACCCACCACCCCTGGGCAAAAGGCCACACCAGCAGCCCCCCAAAAACGACAAAAAACAATAAAATAAGCACAATCCCAGCCCATCCATGGCCTCAATTATGTTTAAATTCAAGAAGACACCCCACAGAAAGACTAGGCCCATGCAACACTCACCACCCCTGGGCAAAGGGCCCCACCAGCAGGCCCAAAAAAACGACAAAAAACAATAAAATCAGCACAATCCCAGCCCATCCATGGCCTCAATGGTGTTTAAATTCAAGAAGACACCCCTCAGAAACACTAGGCCCATGCAACACTCACTACCCCTGGGCATAATGGATGAAAAGTAGGCAAAATAAGTGCAGGCCTCAGACACTGCCTCTCCTCAAAATGGCCCCTTACACCCCAGGCACATGTTGCCTGTACCAGCCAGCACTCAAGATGGCCACCACCACCACCCACATGACCAGTCCACATCAACAGTACACCCCCAAAAAACAGAAAAACAGCCAGAAATCACCACAATCCAATGCCATCCATGATGTTTACATTAAAGAGAGTGAGACCACACCACAGGCACACTCAGTCCATGCACCACCACCCCTGGGCAAAAGGCCACACCAGCAGCCCCCCAAAAACGACAAAAAACAATAAAATAAGCACAATCCCAGCCCATCCATGGCCTCTATTATGTTTAAATTCAAGAAGACACCCCACAGAAAGACTAGGCCCATGCAACACTCACCACCCCTGGGCAAAGGGCCCCACCAGCAGGCCCAAAAAAACGACAAAAAACAATAAAATCAGCACAATCCCAGCCCATCCATGGCCTCAATGGTGTTTAAATTCAAGAAGACACCCCTCAAAAACACACTAGGCCCATGCAACACTCACTACCCCTGGGCATAATGGATGAAAAGTAGGCAAAATAAGTGCAGGCCTCAGACACTGCCTCTCCTCAAAATGGCCCCTTACACCCCAAGCACATGTTGCCTGTAGCAGCCAGCACTCAAGATGGCCACCACCACCACCCACATGGCCAGTCCACATCAACAGTACACCCCCAAAAAACAGAAAAACAGCCAGAAATCACCACAATCCAATGCCATCCATGATGTTTACATTAAAGAGAGTGAGACCACACCACAGGCACACTCAGTCCATGCACCACCCACCACCCCTGGGCAAAAGGCCACACCAGCAGCCCCCCAAAAACGACAAAAAACAATAAAATAAGCACAATCCCAGCCCATCCATGGCCTCAATTATGTTTAAATTTAAGAAGACACCCCACAGAAAGACTAGGCCCATGCAACACTCACCACCCCTGGGCAAAGGGCCCCACCAGCAGTCCCCAAAAAAAGACAAAAATCAGCACAATCCCAGCCCATCCATGGCCTAAATGGTGTTTAAATTCAACAAAACAGTTGTATCATGCACCCCTAACCAACCCTGGTCCTACTGGATACTGTGGCTACCCACAATATAATTTATTTAATGTTCTGAAAAAGTTCCAAAATTTTACTTGCTGCAACTGTAATGCCCCAAACAAACTTACTTGTGAAAGTTGATTTCTAATCCAAAAGTGATCCAAAGACAGTCAAAAAGGCCTCAAATCCAAATATCCAGCAGCACCCACAAAAAGTAATCCTTCCAGCTCCAGATCCAAATGAAAGTGACCAGGAGATGGACAAAGCACTGGGAGGAGCCTGCTGGACAGGAACAGGAAGTTGGAGACTGTGGGGCACTTCCTTCCTCCCCCCCCCCAAAATGGACTCCTTGCAAAAAAAAAAAGCCATGCAAATGTCAACCTGAGGAGTGATTCTGATAAAAATCATAATTTTCTGAAGGTTTATCCTGTTTGCTGGTGATTTTCTTGTGCGAAATTGCAAAATCTCTATTTCGCAAGTGCGAGATTGTTCCTTTCCGCCGCAACTACGTGTTCGCAATTGCGAACTCTCGCGAGGTGTGCTGTGCAAGGTGGCAAGCCGCGAGTACGTATTCGCGGGCGACAAACTCCCGCGGGAACACGCAGCAAGATCTAAAATGGCGCGTCACTCGCAAAGAAAAACAACTCGGCAAACGCTAAAATGACGGAAAGTGAACGCCGTGCACCACGCCGCGCGCCGCAACCAAGCAAAAAATCCGCCGCGAGCGGATTGACGGATTTTCGACAAATTCGCGAGCGTTCGCGGATTGCGGATTTGCCGAAAATCCGAAAAATCCGCGAGCGGAGCGGATTTTACGCCCATGCTTACTCAACAGCATCGGCAACTGGCCATGAAATTGGAGGACCAATAAGAGCGGGCCCGCTGCAATAATATCCGCATAGTGGGGTCAGGAGGGCCTAGTATGGACCTCTTCCTGGAGAATCTTATCTTAATCCATGTCAAACCGAAACAACTCTCCAATTACTTGTGGAGCGAGCACATAGAGCTCCGGTGCCCCTGACAAAACCTGGAGCAAACCCCTGGACATGTATCGCTGAGGTCCTTAATTATCGAGACCATGATGCCATATTGCACGCCGCCAGGCTCCCTGGGGATCTTTAGTACGAGAACACCACTGTGAGGTTCTTTCCAAGCTTTACCCTCAAGGTGCAACAAAGAGCGGCACACCTTTGACAGAGTGAGATGAGTACTCAGAGACAGATGCATCAAATATATGATGTTCTTCCCAGCAAAGCTCAAGATTATGGTTAATGGGAAATCATGGTTCTTTACCACCCCAGTGGAGGTGCAGTCATGGCTGGACGATGAGGGCTCACTGACAGGACGACCGCTCCATGGGAGAGGATGGAGAGACACTCGAGAAAAATCACCGGTTTCCCCAAGTGGTCGTGAGGGCCCGGATACACGAGCCCTGAGCTCCTGGAGATCAAGATCGAGGAGTCCAGTACTCCAGGAGGACAAAGGAGATAGAACTTCCTTAACAGACACCGAAACTGATGACATGAAGTAACGGCAGTAAGAGTTAATGCTTGAGTAACACACAGGCAATGGCCTGCAGACAATGGGTGGGCCCTGGAAAAAAGGGGGAGGCACGATAGTTGTCGCCTTTGGTAGTGGGGTTGGAGTTAGGCTCCTGATGGCCTCAAGACGGTGCCACCCAGCACCCCATCCACTAGTTGGTTTGTTTATTGGTCTACAGGCGCTCTGCTAGCTGGGATATGGGTAGTTTTAAACCTACAAAGCAGGGTAGCAGGGAGGGGGGTATTTTTTCCAAGGGTTTCCTTCATGATGTCCTATTTTATTTGTGTGTGATTTTTATTGTAAACAGTTTCCTGGAAATTTGGGGGGAGGTGGGTCCTGGGAGGAGCAGTTACTGGTCGCGAACAAACAAGACTTCTCTACCGTGGTTGCATTGCATATTTAAAAAGCACAGCATCAATCCCGTCTGTAACAATGAGTACGAAGTGGGATAAGAGTCTAAAGCTCCTACTTTGGAACGTTAATGGGCTGGGAGACAAGGTAAAACAAAGTATTGTGCTTCAGTACATAAAACATCGAGCCCCAGGTGTTGCCTTACTCCAAGAGACACACTTAACTGGTAACACCTGTAAGGCGTTAAACAGATGGGGGCACACGCCGGCTTTATCTCTGGCTCAAGAGGGGTAGGCATCCTATTTAAACACTCCTTTCCACTCAGTATAAAACAAATCTGGGCTGACCCCATGGCGCGTTACAAGGCGGTCTTGGGGAAATAGGAGGGTCACACTCTCACAGTATTAGCAGTCTATATCCCGCTGGGACTCCAGACCGAGTAATACAAGGATTTGGGGTCCTTCATAAACTCTCTTCCAGAGGGACAACTTGTGCTGGGTGGAGACTTCAGCGCAGTTGTATCGGGCCTACTTGACTGATGTCCATCATGTTATACTAGCACAGGGAGAAATTGGCTCTCAAACTTCCTAGAGGCCTTTCGCCTCACGGACCTCTGGCGGGTGCGCCACCCTGGACTCCAACAATACACTTTCTACTCTGGGTCACATTGTACCTTCTCCAGAACTGACTATATCCTTATGCCTGCACAACAGAACACGAATATACAAGAAATCAGACATCTGGCAAGAGGCATCTCTGATCACTCTCCACTGTGGGTCAACCTAACAGTTGGAGACAAACGGGCCGGCTGTGTGGCGCCTGTTAACCTGTTGTATCTCCAAAACCCCAAAGTCAAAGCCACACTCATACAAACTTTCGACAACTATTTCCAGGACATTTTAGGCAACATTGACTCCCCTACCATCCTCTAGGAGGCCTTTAAATCAGTCATTAGGGGCCATGCTCTCCCAGCCATAGCTGGGTTGGGCAAAGGTAAAGACAAAGAGATAACTTGTATCAAGCATGACCTCCTCTGCCTAGAAGAGGCAGCTAAAGACAGGGCCACCCTCCATAATCTGCAACTGAAGATGGCGGAATACAAAGATGTTGTTACTGACGCAGCCAAACCCCTCGCAAGAGACAGGGATGGATGCCTATACGACCAAGGTGGCAAAGCAGGCAAGCTGATCGCTTGGTTGGACAAAAAAAAGGGTGAAAAGGCTGGTACCAGAGCTAAGGAGTAGCACTGGCACTGTATTGACGAAACCCCACAACATCGTGCTTGAATTCGCTAATCATTTCAGGCAGCTGTATCAGAGCAGTTCGGATCTACCGGAGGAGGCCTTCTCTGCACTTCTTGTAGACATCCAACTGCCCACCCTCCATGACTCTGATAGGGAATCATTAGACAGTGCACTGACAAACAATGAACTAACTGCAGCAATAAGTAGTCTCCGGCCTGGGAGAACCCTGGGCCCAAACAATCTGCCCGTTGAACTTTACAAGCTTCAACCCCACAAGCTAGCCCCTACCTCAAGACAATGTTTCAGGACAGTAACCGAAGAATAAATATTCCTCCTATAGACCCTTCTCCCTGTTAAATGCGGAACCCAAAATCCTGGCCAAACTGCTGGTGAACCGGCAACGGCAGGTGATAGATAAACTGGTCCACCCTGATCAATCAGGCTTCATGCCACACCGCAACACCGCTCTTAATTTGAGATGACTACACGGAGTGCTGGGACACCTGGCCACCATTCAGGAAGATGCAATTGTAGTCCCGCTAGACGCCACCAAGGCGTTTGATACACTCGAATGGGCGTATCTAATGGCGGTCCTCAAGAAGTTGGGCTTCGGCCAGCCTTTATTGGGTGGGTGCGCTCCCCTACGCAGACCCATTGGCCCAAGTTGTAATAAACAATAAAGTCTTCAAGGTATTCACCCTTGGCAGGGGAACGAGACAGGGATGCCCCCTCTTGCCCCTACTCTTTGACCTGTCCCTTGAGCCATTGGCGACCTGGATACAACAAGATCCCTCCATCAGGGGACTCAAGCGGGCGGAGGAGTAGGAGGATCGAATTTCCCATTATGCAGATTACATCCTCCTATACCTTGCCTCTCCCTGGAAGTCGTTGCGAGTCGTTCTAGATACCTTAACGAGTTTTGGGATAAACTCAGGTTATAGAATCAATTGGAGCAAGTCGTTGTTATATGTTCTGCACGGGCATTCCCTCCCTCCCAAGGGACTGTCCCATCCTGACAGCAACAGATGGATTCAAATACCTTGGTATTTTCATCACGACCGATGTTAAACTCCGCTTTGAGCGTAACCTGTTCCCCCCTCTACAGAGGTTCAAACGAGACACCGCTACTTGGACACTGTCCTTACTGGGACGAGCAGCACTCTTTAAAATGATGGCGTTACCATGTTTTCTCTAGTTCCACCAAAATTCTTCAAAGACATCGAAAGCACCCTGAGGGATTTACTAAACCAAGCATAGCGCTCCACAAGCTCTTGCTTGGATGGTATGACGGAGGCATTGGGCTCCCCGACATAAGAAAGTATTACTGGGTGATAAACCTTGCAGCCATAAATCACTGCAACTACCGCGTTGGTGATGACCTGGGTTACAGAATGGACAAATGGATACTCCGAGGCGGCAGATTCACTAGGGCGCTGGGCGCTCTACTCCAGGCCCAACAAATACTCACCAACAGGACCTACACAGCACACAGTCCAACTCTGGCATACGGTTAATTGTAGCCTAGGCTGGGCCACAGGCCACGCCACTGTGGGATTCCGAGGGATTCCGAGTGTTTGGGTACCCTGGGGCGGACAAGTGGCTTTGATAAATGAGACCTAATTGGGCTCTCCCGTATCGGAGATCTTTGGGGAGCAAGCGGGTTGGTCTCATTCGCCTCACTCCAACGGACACATGAGCTAGCAGACTCGGAATACTTCAGGTACATACAAATCAGGCGCTCCCTCCAGACTAACATTCCCAGTGGGACCTTCGTTCTGGAATCCTCCCCTCTTGAGGATAGATTGCTGGATTGGTATTTGCAGGATAAAGACATCTCTCTCACGTATAAAAAACTAATTAGCAATACCCCGGACCTCTTAATATTACTGATATAAATATGGGAGCGGGATGGCCTCGAGTTGGATGATGAAGAATGGCAGGAAGCACTGTCTTCTCCTCAGGAGGTTGCTATCTCATACAAACTGTGGCTGGTCCAGTTGAACATTTTACACTGAATCTATATCTCCGACCCTAGGCTGGTGTTGATGGGTAGGGTTGACAAAGGATTGTGTAAGAGACAATGTGGACTAGAGGGCTCCTTTATGCATATTATCTGGGAGTGTGCACTGATTCAAGACTACTGGGGGAAAATACACGAATGTATCAGTGCAGTCTGGGGAGTCGTAATCTGGCCTGTAAATGTATGGGAGCCCAGGGACCTTAGAACCAAGGGTAAACTTTGGGCAACTCTTGGTCAAATGGTGGCTAAACAAATCATTGCCCGTCTTTGGGGAGCAGCCGCACCACCAACGCTGAATGCTTGGAAGGCAGATATGGACTGGTGTACGGTAAGAGAAAAGACTGTATATGTAGCGCATGGCTGCCCCCGAAAATGGATAGCAATTTGGTCTAATTTGAATGTTTAGCGTGGCAATATCAGTGAACCCCAACTTGTCCCCACCCTAAACGAACCGTTATCACCTTGACATGTATGACCTGTGAGCCGCTTGGCCTGCCATTTGAAATATTGAATGCTTTGTACGTACTTGAATCTCAAACATGTGAAAATGCTGCAACCAAAGAGTAATTGTAAGCGACGACCAAAACCATTTTTGTTTAATAAAAATAGTTTTTTTTTTAAATCTCACCAGTGGCAACACCTGCAAATATAATTTCTCTAACCCCCACAAAAGAGATCTAATGTACAGTGATGCACACGTAATCAGTGGGTTGGCAACTGGTCCACATGTGAATAGTGTGAACAGGACACTGCTGTAAAACCTGTCCAACCAACTCCAGCACATTGTGGTGGAGCGCTGGAACAGCAGCTCTGACAAAATAGGACCGACTGGTAACCTTCCTTTACAGGCTGGTGGTTGCCACATATTCTAGAAAACCTACCCCTTCCACGAAAAGAAAAAGGTAGGAGGTCCAGCACTAACTTTTTAGTCAACTTTGTGTTGTACAAACGTACCATTGGGTGGTTACGTTTGTATTGCCCCTCCTGCTTAATGTGCGTCTCAGCAGGACAGTAATTTTATGCTCTTTCCTTGATGTCTCCACCTGAGTCTTCTGCCATTGCGAGGTTGCTGATGTGGGCATACAACTGCACTGCTGGTGACAGGGCTGATTTGCGTAATGAAAATGTATTCCTCTTATTCACCTTCCACATTGATTGGATCAGATTCCCTGCTCAGCCTTTCACCCCTTCACCACCACCACTTATAGTTTTTTGGCCTCTAAGGTGCTTCTCCCATTGGATTCTGTGTTGTTTTCTCAAAGGGGTTGTTTGGCCTCCAGTACAATAGTTTGTACCAAGCTTACCCCGACTAACACTTGCTCCCAAAATGGAGCATATAGCAATGTGTGGCTCCTTCTTGCTAACCGCAAAGAAGTCTCAAACTAAGGAGGTCTACTTTCTGATGCTTGTGCCACTGCCAATGTTGGATCAACTGGTGGTAGGAGGGCATTTTGATGTTTGCCTCTCTGCAGTACCTACTTTTACTTAGGTGGTTGTGAATATAGGTCGCTGCCGGGGCCTTGTGAATATGGCAGCAGGCAGTGGTGGTGGCAGGATCTGTGCCACATACCACAGAGCAGGTTAGAATGGGGTAAAGTTGTTCTCCACTGTGGCTCTGAAGAAAATAGAAACCTTCTCAGGGGTCACACTGATACCTTGTCCTTTTAAACCAACAAAGAAGAGATTGGCACAGAAGCTGAAATATAAAAAGAATAGCATTTATTAACCTCAGATGAGGGAGACTACATCACACAGTACCCTCAGAAACTGTATGAGGCAGTCTAAGGAGTACAGAAAACCGGGCCCTTATATATGCTTAGGGTTACATAGTCAGCATAATACCAAGGGGAGGTCCTGGAACATGTAAGCATGCAAAATGACTAATATGGGCATACAAGATCTGCTTGCTCAACAAAGTGGGAGGAGAGTTACTTCTCCATACATCAGCAAGAATAGCCTGACAGTTCTATCAGAGGAGCAGGTGCATTCTACTAGCTAGGCTCTTCTGAGCATGTGCAAGGCTCTGAAGAGGGAAACAGCACATGGCGAGCACATAGCTACCTAAACTGTCTGCCAAGTACAAAAATGGCTTTTAGCTCATGGTAACAAATCGCTGCAATCTTTAACAGAGGGTCCTAGACATTCCAGTAGGAACACAGAAAATATTTGCACATTAATTTTTCATAAATGTATCAATATCCTAATTAATTGCTAGGTTGGCATTTTGCATTCTAAACTTTTCATTAAGTGGGTATATATGAGGTATAAGCAGGAATACAAAGGGAACAGAGCATTGGGTCATAATTAACATTCAGATAGCAGGAGAGAGTAATGACCATTATCACAAACAGAATGATCATTTTATTTTGTCATAAGCAAACCCTAGAACCATCTAGTAAAAAAATGTTCAGGGCTCCTATGCATTTCAGTGACCATCCATTTCAATTTCAGAATAGCCAGCAGCAAATATCTAATAAAAATATTTTTCACTCGACTTTTCTAGTGTTTTTTTTATGAGGGCTAGAACATCAATTTAATACATTCAAGGAAAGGGCAAAGTCACATTTTTCAATTGCTCAGAAAATTGTTTTTCATGCAGAATAAATATAACTAATGCAAATATTAAAGCAACTAAACAGATTATTACAAAAACAATTAAGCATGGTTCGCGAATTCGCGAATTGGCGATCCGCAAAATTCGCGAATATGTGCGACTATGCGGATTTTTATATTTTTGCGTGTTTGCGGGGCGCTTTGCGTGTTCGCGGGGCGTTTTGGCATGTTCGCGGGGCGCTTTGCGTGTTCAGGGTTTTTTTTGGGGGGCGAGACCGTGATGCGCCCTCTGGTTCATCACTGCCACCCTCTCGTTTTTTATGCCCTTCTGCCCTCTGTACCACTCGTTTTTGTGCCTTTCTGCCCTCTGCCCCACTCGTGTTTGTGCCCTTTTGCCCTCTGCCCCACTCAGTTTTGTGGTCTTCTGCCCTCTGCCCCAATCGTTTCTGCCCTCTGTCCCACTCGTTTTTGTGCTCTTCTGCCCTCTGCCCAACTCGTTTTTGTGGTCTTCTGCCCTCTGCCCAACTCGTTTTTGTGGTCTTCTGTCCTCTGCCCCACTCGTTTCTGCCCTCTGTCCCACTCGTTTTTGTGGTCTTCTGCCCTCTGCCCAACTCGTATTTGTGGTCTTCTGCCCTCTGCCCCACTCGTTTCTGCCCTCTGCCCAACTCGTTTTTGTGGTCTTCTGCCCTCTGCCCCTCTCGGGGGGGAGTCTTCTGTGCGAGTTCAAGTGCCTCTTGTGTGTATAAATGGTCAGAGACCGATCAGAGCAGCAGATGAAGAGAAAGAAGCTCCTGGCCACAGGAACAGCACGAGGATTGCGCTCGTGAAAGTCAAGGATACAAAGGCCTCTATCCAGCATCACAGCTGATTTTCGACGGTAGATTTGGGAAGAAGGCACACCTGCCCAGCCTCGACGACGCTCACGATTGTTTTTGGGCAGATGAATGCGTCACTGAATTGAGCTTCAACTAGTTCCAGCGACTATGTGTGTGTTACTATGCAATCACGTCAAAGGGCGCAGGGGTCCCTTGAGTGAGCTGTCCATCATAATGGGTAAAAGGCGGGAAGACTGTGCATACCGCGAGTGTGTTGGCGGGGCTTCCATGCGAGTTCACATGCCTCTTGTGTGTATAAAAGGTCAGAGAAAGATCAGAGCAGCAGATGAAGAGAAAGAAGCTCCTGGTCAAAGGAACAGCACGGGGATTGCGCTCGTGAAAGTTAAGGATGCAAAGGCCTCTATCCAGCCTCACAGCTGATTCCGACGGTAGATTTGGGAAAGAAGCACACCTGCCCAGCCTCCTCAACGCTCACGATTGTTTTTGGGCTGATGAATGCGTCACTGAATTGAGCTTCAACTAGTTCCAGCGACTATGTGTGTGTTACTATGCAATCGCGCCCAAGGGCGCAGGGGTCCCTTGAGTGAGCTGTCCATCATAGTGGGTAAATGGCGGGAAGACTGTGCACACCGCAAGTGTGTTGGCGGGGCTTCCATGCGAGTTCACATGCCTCTTGTGTGTATAAAAGGTCAGAGAAAGATCACAGCAGAAGATGAAGAGAAAGAAGCTCCTGGTCACAGGAACAGCACGGGTATTGCGCTCGTGAAAGTTAAGGATGCAAAGGCCTCTATCCAGCATCACAGCTGATTTCCGACGGTAGATTTGGGAAGGAAGCACACCTGCCCAGCCTCCTCAACGCTCACGATTGTTTTTGGGCTGATGAATGCGTCACTGAATTGAGCTTCAACTAGTTCCAGCGACTATGTGTGTGTTACTATGCAATCGCGCCCAAGGGCGCAGGGGTCCCTTGAGTGAGCTGTCCATCATAGTGGGTAAATGGCGGGAAGACTGTGCACACCGCGAGTGTGTTGGCGGGGCTTCCATGCGAGTTCACATGCCTCTTGTGTGTAAAAGGTCAGAGAAAGATCAGAGCAGCAGATGACGAGAAAGAAGCTCCTGGTCACAGGAACAGCACGGGGATTGCGCTCGTAAAAGTCAAGGATGCAAAGGCCTCTATCCAGCATCACAACTGATTTCGGACTGTAGATTTGGGAAGGAAGCACACCTGCCCAGCCTCCTCAACGCTCACGATTGTTTTTGGGCTGATGAATGTGTCACTGAATTGAGCTTCAACTAGTTCCAGCGACCATGTGTGTGTTACTATGCAATCGAGCCCAAGGGAGCAGGGGTCCCTTGAGTGAGCTGTCAATCATCCTGTAACTATTTCAGGATGGTGCCGGCAAGCTGCCAGCGCCATCCTAAAATAGTTACTAAATTAGCTTCATCAGGAAGCACTAATAGATAAAATAAAGCAGGTGCTCGAGCACCTGCTTTATTTTATCTATTAGTGCTGCCTGTTGAAGCTAACTTAGTAACTATTTTAGGATGCCGCTGGCAGCTTGCCGGCGCCATCCTAAAATAGTTACAACAACTTCAAGCTTGAAGGCTTGAACTTTTGCCCCCCGGATCCGCCGCTCGCGGATTCGCTGATTTCCGATAAATTCGCGGGAGTTTGCGGATTGCGAATTTACCGAAAATCCACAAAATCCGGGAGCGGAACGGATTTTGTGCTCATGCTTAAAAACAATCCTGGCTCCAAGGGCCAAGGAGGACCACACAGGGCCATAGGAATGAGGACGAAAAGCTGCAAAGGACTGCTCCTCCTCAAAAATGGGACGACCAAAGGAGTATATTATTAACGAAAAAGAAGAAGTCCTTGGGGAAATTGAAGCCACTGTACAACCAATCCAGTGGGGAATCTTCTCCCTGTGTCCGTAATTTAGAGGCAAGAGAGTAACTTCTGCTGTTTTTTCTACACATTTTCAATTGTAAGCAGTGTGCAGTATACTTTTCTAACAATATAGAAGTCAGCTATTTGTTTTATACCTAAATGTGTGCATTTACTGAAGCCTAAGGCAGTTTAATAGCTGCTCTGAATGGCAGAACTGCATTTTAAATGGTGAACTTTACCCAATTTCCACTTTGATATTTGGGGCACTTAACAATGAATATCCTAAATTTTTTTGCATAATAGTCCTCCTCAGAATGTGCTCTACATAGCCCAGGAATGGAAAAGCAGAAATATTTAATATATACCCTTATAAAAATGAGTTTTTTACGCCTGCGCAGAGTGATATTTCACATGCAACTTTTCTCATTATGCGGTACAACACTACTTACATTAAATGTTAAAGCTCGGAGGTCACAGTATGATTATTAAGCTTTATAAAGATTAAAAAAACGAATTTAAAAGCACTTATTTTAAAATATATACATATTTTATTCATATAATTTTTTTTTAAAATAAAACTAATGATTTTGATAATTCCACATATGAAAGCAAGCTTCATTCCTTGCCTATCATATTTAGACCCATTCAATCATAAGCCTAAGCACAGAAGCCTAACTTGAAACATGAAAAGTTTTGCGCCACTTTTAAGGACAGTCATTATTGAACATCAGAACCACGAATGTGCTTATGTAAAAAGGTGTTAAGAAAAGAAATCCTTGCTTTAAATGTTTTCCTGTTATCCAAAATAATGAACCTGATTTTGTAACTTTTTAAAACAGCAGTCTGAAATGCTGGGTTTTACCGTGTTTGCACTGACAAAATCCTAGCTGAGTCAGCATCCCTTTCTCTCTGTGGCCTACAGTCAAAACAACAGCTGCTGCTCAGTGACAGTTGACACACCTGTTGGAAAGATTTTTTTCTTAGTGTCGAAATGTAAGCACGGTGACAATCTATTTAAAACAGAGGCGCTGTATAATGTGTGTTTAGGTCAGCAACATCCAATTAACTCAGATGATATGTTTGCCTGTTAATATCTAATACAATGTATCTAAGGAAAATGCTGTAACATTTTATAGTTCAGTTTATTTCTTGCAAAACAAACAATTTCGTTTTTTAGGCCTATTTTATTCCTATTGAATTTGAATTCTAAATCTAATCTTTTAGCCTTGTGGTAGTTTGTACATGTGCATAGTTGCTTACTCTATCAATGTAATAGTAACATGTAGTTATTTAGCATATCATATGGTTCATTTCTGGATTTTTATTTAATTTTTATTTAAGATTAATTAAATGACATTTTGCATAACAGATGATGACAGCAAAAAAAACCCACAAACACACACATTGAGCTCATTCCAGACATATATAGAAGGGGTCATACATTCAGAACACACAATACAGGGCGCTTAAGGCTAGCCATTCTTTCACAAAGAGCGCAATCGCTATTTACTCACAGAAGGACCAACGTGAACCCACAAACCACATAGACATTTAAACACACATTTAACCCACAGATCAAGACTTAGGACAGAAACCAAGGACAGCCCACAGACTGTACTTGAACCAAACCATTTTTAAATACTAGTTGTAAGTCATATATACAAGAAGAGCTTCGCAATAGTATTCCAAAAGACTGCACAAAACAGCCCAAGAGATTGTTTTATTTTCAAGAAGCCAAAATACACTCAATTCACTAGCTTTGGCTGGCAGAACACCAAAAAATCGCTCTGCATATCTCCATTCATAAAAGTGCACAGGATAGGATACTTGTTTGTTTTGTGGTCATATTTTAATTTCATTGGCGTACAGAATCACCAAGGAAGAAATATGTTTTTATACCTAAACCTATGTGGGTATTCCCTCTAGGGAAGCCGGCTAATTTACTTCAAATCTCACTATGGTACCTCCAAAAAGCAACACATTCTTCGATGTGTGCTTAAAACAGGCATGCCAAAACTATTGCAACATATGCAAATATTATACGCAAAGTAGCACTTAAAGTACGCTTGTACGTTGTGACATTCAAATCTTATACAAAGTAGAGAAAAGTCTCCTCATTACCTGCCTACACAAATTGCAATTCATATATTCTCAATCACAGATTCCAAAATTGGCCAATACAAATTCTAAACCAACAGTAAGCCGCATCAAACGATCTTACCAATCCCTGGTATCAAACCAACAGCAAGTGTTGCATCAAAATGACCCTTACCAATCATAAGCATGGGCGAAATTTGCGAATTCACGTTCCTCAAATTCGCGCAAAAGCGAATTCGCAATTCGCAAAATTCACGAATTCGTGTGAATTTGCAAATTTGGTTTTTTTGCGTGTTCGCAATGGTTTTTGCCAGTTCGCGAGGGTTTCACTGTCATCACTGTCATCACTGTCCCCCTCTGGTTCATCACAGCACCCTCTGGTTCACCAGTGCCACCCTCTGGTTCATTACTGCCACCCTCTGGTTCGCCACTGCCACCCTCAGGATCATCACTGCCACCCTCTGGTTCATCACTGCCACCCTCTGGTTCACCACTGCCACCCTCTGGTTCATCACTGCCACCCTCTGGTTCATCACTGGCACCCTCTGGTACTTTACTGCCACCCTCTAGTTCACCACTGCCACCCTTAGGATCATCACTGCCACCCTCTGGTTCACCACTGACACCCTCTGGTTCATCACTGCCACCCTCTGGTTCATTACTGCCACCCTCTGGTTCGCCACTGCCACCCTCTGGTTCATTACTGCCACCCTCTGGTTCGCCACTGCCACACTCTGGATCATCACTGTCCCCCTCTGGTTCATCACTGCCACCCTCTGGTTCATCACAGCACCCTCTGGTTCACCAGTGCCACCCTCTGGTTCATCACTGCCACCCTCTGGTTCATCACTGCCACCCTCTGGTTCACCACGGCCACCCTCTGGTTCATCGCTGCCACCCTCTGGTTCATCACTGCCACCGTCTGGTGCATCACTGCTACCCTCTGGTTCATTACTGCCACCCTCTAATTCGCCACTGCCACCCTCAGGATCATCACTGCCACCCTCTGGTTCTTCACTGCCACCCTATGGTTTTAACTGCCACCCTCTGGATCATCACTGTCCCCCTCTGGTTCATCACTGGCACCCTCTGGTACTTTACTGCCACCCTCTAGTTCACCACTGCCACCCTTAGGATCATCACTGCCACCCTCTGGTTCACCACTGACACCCTCTGGTTCATCACTGCCACCCTCTGGTTCATTACTGCCACCCTCTGGTTCGCCACTGCCACCCTCTGGTTCATTACTGCCACCCTCTGGTTCGCCACTGCCACACTCTGGATCATCACTGTCCCCCTCTGGTTCATCACTGCCACCCTCTGGTTCATCACAGCACCCTCTGGTTCACCAGTGCCACCCTCTGGTTCATCACTGCCACCCTCTGGTTCATCACTGCCACCCTCTGGTTCACCACGGCCACCCTCTGGTTCATCGCTGCCACCCTCTGGTTCATCACTGCCACCGTCTGGTGCATCACTGCTACCCTCTGGTTCATTACTGCCACCCTCTAATTCGCCACTGCCACCCTCAGGATCATCACTGCCACCCTCTGGTTCTTCACTGCCACCCTATGGTTTTAACTGCCACCCTCTGGATCATCACTGTCCCCCTCTGGTTCATCACTGCCACCCTCTGGTTCATCACAGCACCCTCTGGTTCACCAGTGCCACCCTCTGGTTCATCACTGCCACCCTCTGGTTCATCACTGCCACCCTCTGGTTCACCACTGCCACCCTCTGGTTCATCACTGCCACGCTCTGGTTCATCACTGCCACCCTCTGGTTCATCACTGCTACCCTCTGGTTCATTACTGCCACAATCTGGTTCGCCACTGCCACCCTCAGGATCATCTCTGCCACCCTCTGGTTCATCACTGCCACCCTATGGTTTGCAACTGCCACCCTCTGGTTCATTACTGCCACCCTCTGGTTCGCCAATGCCACCCTCTGGTTCATCACAGCACCCTCTGGTTCACCACTGCCATGCTCTGGTTCAAGACTGCCACCCTCTGGTTCATCACTGCCATCCTCTGGTTCATCACAGCACCCTCTGGTTCGCCACTGCCACCCTCTGGATCATCACTGCCACCCTCTGGTTCATCACTGCCACCCTCTGGTTAACCACTGCCACCCTCTGGTTCACCACTGTCACCCTCTGGATCATCACTGCCACCCTCTGGGTCATCACTGCCACTCTCTGGTTTACACTACCACGCTCTGGATCATCACTGCCACCCTCTGGTTTCCACTGCCACTCTCTGGATCATCACTGTCACCCTCTGGTTCACCACTGCCACCTTCTGGTTCATCACAGCACCCTCTGGTTCACCACTGCCACTCTCTGGTTCACCACTGTCACTCTCTGTTTCATCACTGTCACCCTCTGGTTCACCACTACCACCCTCTGGTTCACCACTGCCAACCTCTGGTTCATCACAGCACCCTCTGGTTCATCACAGCACCCTCTGGTTCACCACTGCCACTCTCTGGTTCACCACTGTCACTCTCTGGTTCACCACTCTCACCCTCTGGTTCACCACTGCCACCCTCTGGTTCATCACAGCACCCTCTGGTTCAGCACTGCCACCCTCTGGTTCAAGACTGCCACTCTCAGGTTCATCACTGCCACCCTCTGGTTCGCCACTGCCACCCTCTGGATCATCACTGCCACCCTCTGGTTCATCATTGCCACCCTCTGGTTTGCCACTGCCACCCTCTGGTTCATCACTGCCACCCTCTGTTTTGCCACTGCCACCCTCTGGGTCATCACTGCCCCCCTCTGGTTCACCACTGCCACCCTATGGTTCATCACAGCACCCTATGGTTCACCACTGCCATTCTCTGGTTCACCACTGTCACTCTCTGGTTCACCACTGTCACCCTCTGGTTCACCACTACCACCCTCTTGTTCACCGCTGCCACCCTCTGGTTCATCACAGCACCCTCTGGTTCACCACTGCCACCCTCCGGTTCAAGACTGCCACCCTCTGGTTCATCACTGCCACCCTCTGGTTTGCCACTGCCACCCTCTGGATCATCACTGTCCCCCTCTGGTTTATCACAGCACATTCTTCGATGTGTGCTTAAAACAGGCATGCCAAAACTATTGCAACATATGCAAATATTATACGCAAAGTAGCACTTAAAGTACGCTTGTACGTTGTGACATTCAAATCTTATACAAAGTAGAGAAAAGTCTCCTCATTACCTGCCTACACAAATTGCAATTCATATATTCTCAATCACAGATTCCAAAATTGGCCAATACAAATTCTAAACCAACAGTAAGCCGCATCAAACGATCTTACCAATCCCTGGTATCAAACCAACAGCAAGTGTTGCATCAAAATGACCCTTACCAATCATAAGCATGGGCGAAATTTGTGAATTCACGTTCCGAAAATTCGCGCAAAAGCGAATTCGCAATTCGCAAAATTCACGAATTCGTGTGAATTTGCAAATTTGGTTTTTTTGCCTGTTCGCAAGGGTTTTTGCCAGTTCGCGAGGGTTTCACTGTCATCACTGTCATCACTGTCCCCCTCTGGTTCATCACAGCACCCTCTGGTTCACCAGTGCCACCCTCTGGTTCATTACTGCCACCCTCTGGTTCGCCACTGCCACCCTCAGGATCATCACTGCCACCCTCTGGTAAATCACTGCCACCCTCTGGTTCACCACTGCCACCCTCTGGTTCATCACTGCCACCCTCTGGTTCATCACTGGCACCCTCTGGTACTTTACTGCCACCCTCTAGTTCACCACTGCCACCCTCAGGATCATCACTGCCACCCTCTGGTTCACCACTGCCACCCTCTGGTTCATCACTGCCACCCTCTGGTCATTACTGCCACCCTCTGGTTCGCCACTGCCACCCTCTGGTTCATTACTGCCACCCTCTGGTTCGCCACTGCCACACTCTGGATCATCACTGTCCCCCTCTGGTTCATCACTGCCACCCTCTGGTTCATCACAGCACCCTCTGGTTCACCAGTGCCACCCTCTGGTTCATCACTGCCACCCTCTGGTTCATCACTGCCACCCTCTGGTTCACCACAGCCACCCTCTGGTTCATCGCTGCCACCCTCTGGTTCATCACTGCCACCGTCTGGTGCATCACTGCTACCCTCTGGTTCATTACTGCCACCCTCTAATTCGCCACTGCCACCCTCAGGATCATCACTGCCACCCTCTGGTTCTTCACTGCCACCCTATGGTTTGCAACTGCCACCCTCTGGATCATCACTGTCCCCCTCTGGTTCATCACTGCCACCCTCTGGTTCATCACAGCACCCTCTGGTTCACCAGTGCCACCCTCTGGTTCATCACTGCCACCCTTTGGTTCATCACTGCCACCCTCTGGTTCACCACTGCCACCCTCTGGTTCATCACTGCCATGCTCTGGTTCATCACTGCCACCCTCTGGTTCATCACTGCTACCCTCTGGTTCATTACTGCCACAATCTGGTTCGCCACTGCCACCCTCAGGATCATCACTGCCACCCTCTGGTTCATCACTGCCACCCTATGGTTTGCAACTGCCACCCTCTGGATCATCAGTGTCCACCTCTGGTTCATCACTGCCACCCTCTGGTTCTTCACAGCACCCTCTGGTTCACCAGTGCTACCCTCTGGTTCATCACTGCCACCCTCTGGTTCACCACTGCCACCCTCTGGTTCATCACTGCCACCCTCTAGTTCACTACTGCCACCCTCTGGTTCACCACTGCCACCCTCAGGATCATCACTACCAACCTCTGGTTCATCACTGCCACCCTATGGTTTGCCACTGCCACCCTCTGAATCATCACTGTCCCCCTCTAGTTCACCACTGCCACCCTCTGGTTCATCACAGCACCCTCTGGTTCACCACTGCCATGCTCTGGTTCAAGACTGCCACCCTCTGGTTCATCACTGCCATCCTCTGGTTCATCACAGCACCCTCTGGTTCGCCACTGCCACCCTCTGGATCATCACTGCCACCCTCTGGTTCATCACTGCCACCCTCTGGTTCACCACTGCCACCCTCTGGTTCACCACTGTCACCCTCTGGATCATCACTGCCACCCTCTGGGTCATCACTGCCACTCTCTGGTTTACACTACCACCCTCTGGATCATCACTGCCACCCTCTGGTTTCCACTGCCACTCTCTGGATCATCACTGCCACCCTCTGGTTCACCACTGCCACCTTCTGGTTCATCACAGCACCCTCTGGTTCACCACTGCCACTCTCTGGTTCACCACTGTCACTCTCTGGTTCATCACTGTCACCCTCTGGTTCACCACTACCACCCTCTGGTTCACCACTGCCAACCTCTGGTTCATCACAGCACCCTCTGGTTCATCACAGCACCCTCTGGTTCACCACTGCCACTCTCTGGTTCACCACTGTCACTCTCTGGTTCACCACTCTCACCCTCTGGTTCACCACTGCCACCCTCTGGTTCATCACAGCACCCTCTGGTTCAGCACTGCCACCCTCTGGTTCAAGACTGCCACTCTCAGGTTCATCACTGCCACCCTCTGGTTCGCCACTGCCACCCTCTGGATCATCACTGCCACCCTCTGGTTCATCATTGCCACCCTCTTGTTTGCCACTGCCACCCTCTGGTTCATCACTGCCACCCTCTGTTTTGCCACTGCCACCCTCTGGGTCATCACTGCCCCCCTCTGGTTCACCACTGCCACCCTATGGTTCATCACAGCACCCTATGGTTCACCACTGCCATTCTCTGGTTCACCACTGTCACTCTCTGGTTCACCACTGTCACCCTCTGGTTCACCACTACCACCCTCTTGTTCACCGCTGCCACCCTCTGGTTCATCACAGCACCCTCTGGTTCACCACTGCCACCCTCCGGTTCAAGACTGCCACCCTCTGGTTCATCACTGCCACCCTCTGGTTTGCCACTGCCACCCTCTGGATCATCACTGTCCCCCTCTGGTTTATCACAGCACATTCTTCGATGTGTGCTTAAAACAGGCATGCCAAAACTATTGCAACATATGCAAATATTATACGCAAAGTAGCACTTAAAGTACGCTTGTACGTTGTGACATTCAAATCTTATACAAAGTAGAGAAAAGTCTCCTCATTACCTGCCTACACAAATTGCAATTCATATATTCTCAATCACAGATTCCAAAATTGGCCAATACAAATTCTAAACCAACAGTAAGCCGCATCAAACGATCTTACCAATCCCTGGTATCAAACCAACAGCAAGTGTTGCATCAAAATGACCCTTACCAATCATAGAACTGTAATGAGTCTTGGCCCTTACTCAGCAAGGCTGAGCCAATATCATAATAGAACAACACAATTGCCAATGCTGAGACTGACTACCCAAATATTCCTAATCATTTCATGAAGGAAAACGTGAAATGTTGCTTTAAAAATTGCAACTTAGTCCAATGTACCTTATTCAATATTCATTTTAATTGTTCAAAACATTTTTTTCAAAAGAACAACATGATATAAAAGTGTATTCGTGTACGTAACCAAACAACACATTGGAGAACAAACCAGTGAAAAAAATAAACTCAACACCTTTCATTTGGCCAATTTCACATTCATGTCTCAAACATCCATGCATACATCTCAATAAATAAAAAATAAAAATTACAAAAAAGAAGAAAAAAGGGGGGAGGTCCCTTAGACACAACTACTTGTGTAACACAATAAATGCACCATATGTCACAAATTTCAACAAATCAAAAACTGTAACAGGGAAACTTTTTCCTTTTATGTATACAATTAAACTTTTTTTGTGTGTGCAGGGACCCCGTTGGTCGACGCGTTTCGAACCCTGGTTGATTAATGGGTTCTCCTCAGGACCAATAACTATCTACAAAAAACAAAATGACACAGTTTTAGACTAACTACGTTTAGAAAAAACGATATCCTTAGATCAACACTGCGTCCCCCTAGACGCCTTCATACCTGAAAGTCTCCAGCTTATGTTTGTACTCCAATTATCCCACGCTCTAAATATCATTTCATGACCACACTGAAAGAAGGGAGAAAGTTTGAAAAAGCTCAAGTAACAGCATGTAACGGGTAAAGGCAACCTAGACAACGTCGCGAAAATGAGCTCCACAGTTCCATTGGAATGGCTTACCCATTGTTCCAATGCGGTGCTTGCACAGATTCCTGCCGAGTTTATGCGGTTTCTTTTCCTCTGTCTTGCTCGTGTTCACAAAATCTAATGTTAAGACAAGGGGTCCATTTACTGACAACCCACAAAAAGAGGCACGGCTGCTGCATTGACATTTATGCATCATTTGCGCTTACCGTCGGTACATCTGTTCGCGTTGCTCAATAGTTGTCAAGCGCGACTCTCATTACTTGTCAGGCTTCGTCTCTCCTGTCGGAAACAGAAAACATTCAGTGTTTTTGGATGAACTGGGCGCTGCAGCGAACCTGCTCAAGCTTGCAGCGCTGCCGTCTTACCGAGCGGATGCAAGTTCCAAACGCCACTGAATTCACTTGCTGTGTGTCATGGAAACGCGGTGTTCAGTGTAAAGCATTACACTTCCTGTTTCCTCGCGGGATTACCGCATGGGATGCTGGATGTGGTAGTTTATTCAATGGATGTATTGACTGACGGAGAATTGTACTACTAATTTGGCACCACAGACAGGCAGCTTCAATGGGCTACAGCCAAAGGTGCACAGAAACAGAACCGGTGCAACCACCATATTTTTACAGCGGTTTAAAAATTTCAGAAATTTCATTGAGCCCGTTCGTGGCCGTATTAAACTTCATAATAAGTAAAGCTTCCCTTTGACTTAGGCGTGCTTCCAGGTCCCCCCCTCGAGGATCCTTTTCAATTTTGGATAGCTTTACTTATTATGAAGTTTAATACGGCCACGAACGGGCTCAATGAAATTTCAGAAATTTTTAAACCGCTGTAAAAATATGGTGGTTGCACCGGTTCTGTTTCTGTGCACCTTTGGCTGTAGCCCATTGAAGCTGCCTGTCTGTGGTGCCAAATTAGTAGTACAATTCTCCGTCAGTCAATACATCCATTGAATAAACTACCACATCCAGCATCCCATGCGGTAATCCCGCGAGGAAACAGGAAGTGTAATGCTTTACACTGAACACCGCGTTTCCATGACACACAGCAAGTGAATTCAGTGGCGTTTGGAACTTGCATCCGCTCGGTAAGACGGCAGCGCTGCAAGCTTGAGCAGGTTCGCTGCAGCGCCCAGTTCATCCAAAAACACTGAATGTTTTCTGTTTCCGACAGGAGAGACGAAGCCTGACAAGTAATGAGAGTCGCGCTTGACAACTATTGAGCAACGCGAACAGATGTACCGACGGTAAGCGCAAATGATGCATAAATGTCAATGCAGCAGCCGTGCCTCTTTTTGTGGGTTGTCAGTAAATGGACCCCTTGTCTTAACATTAGATTTTGTGAACACGAGCAAGACAGAGGAAAAGAAACCGCATAAACTCGGCAGGAATCTGTGCAAGCACCGCATTGGAACAATGGGTAAGCCATTCCAATGGAACTGTGGAGCTCATTTTCGCGACGTTGTCTAGGTTGCCTTTACCCGTTACATGCTGTTACTTGAGCTTTTTCAAACTTTCTCCCTTCTTTCAGTGTGGTCATGAAATGATATTTGGAGCGTGGGATAATTGGAGTACAAACATAAGCTGGAGACTTTCAGGTATGAAGGCGTCTAGGGGGACGCAGTGTTGATCTAAGGATATCGTTTTTTCTAAACGTAGTTAGTCTAAAACTGTGTCATTTTGTTTTTTGTAGATAGTTATTGGTCCTGAGGAGAACCCATTAATCAACCAGGGTTCGAAACGCGTCGACCAACGGGGTCCCTGCACACACAAAAAAAGTTTAATTGTATACATAAAAGGAAAAAGTTTCCCTGTTACAGTTTTTGATTTGTTGAAATTTGTGACATATGGTGCATTTATTGTGTTACACAAGTAGTTGTGTCTAAGGGACCTCCCCCCTTTTTTCTTCTTTTTTGTAATTTTTATTTTTTATTTATTGAGATGTATGCATGGATGTTTGAGACTTGAATGTGAAATTGGCCAAATGAAAGGTGTTGAGTTTATTTTTTTCACTGGTTTGTTCTCCAATGTGTTGTTTGGTTACGTACACGAATACACTTTTATATCATGTTGTTCTTTTGAAAAAAATGTTTTGAACAATTAAAATGAATATTGAATAAGGTACATTGGACTAAGTTGCAATTTTTAAAGCAACATTTCACGTTTTCCTTCATGAAATGATTAGGAATATTTGGGTAGTCCTTACCAATCATAAGCATGGGCGAAATTTGCGAATTCACGTTCCGCTAATTCGCGCAAAAGCGAATTCGCAATTCGCAAAATTCACGAATTCGTGTGAATTTGCAAATTTGGGTTTTTTGCGTGTTCGCAAGGGTTTTTGCCAGTTCGCGAGGGTTTCACTGTCATCACTGTCATCACTGTCCCCCTCTGGTTCATCACAGCACCCTCTGGTTCACCAGTGCCACCCTCTGGTTCATTACTGCCACCCTCTGGTTCGCCACTGCCACCCTCAGGATCATCACTGCCACCCTCTGGTTCATCACTGCCACCCTCTGGTTCACCACTGCCACCCTCTGGTTCATCACTGCCACCCTCTGGTTCATCACTGGCACCCTCTAGTACTTTACTGCCACCCTCTAGTTCACCACTGCCACCCTCAGGATCATCACTGCCACCCTCTGGTTCACCACTGCCACCCTCTGGTTCATCACTGCCACCCTCTGGTTCATTACTGCCACCCTCTGGTTCGCCACTGCCACCCTCTGGTTCATTACTGCCACCCTCTGGTTCGCCACTGCCACACTCTGGATCATCACTGTCCCCTTCTGGTTCATCACTGCCACCCTCTGGTTCATCACAGCACCCTCTGGTTCACCAGTGCCACCCTCTGGTTCATCACTGCCACCCTCTGGTTCATCACTGCCACCCTCTGGTTCACCAC
Source organism: Lissotriton helveticus (assembly GCF_964261635.1). NCBI lineage: Eukaryota > Metazoa > Chordata > Amphibia > Caudata > Salamandridae > Lissotriton > Lissotriton helveticus. The sequence continues at coordinate 644,511,060 of NC_136068.1, forward strand.
GGCCACCCTCTGGTTCATCGCTGCCACCCTCTGGTTCATCACTGCCACCGTCTGGTGCATCACTGCTACCCTCTGGTTCATTACTGCCACCCTCTAATTCGCCACTGCCACCCTCAGGATCATCACTGCCACCCTCTGGTTCTTCACTGCCACCCTATGGTTTGCAACTGCCACCCTCTGGATCATCACTGTCCCCCTCTGGTTCATCACTGCCACCCTCTGGTTCATCACAGCACCCTCTGGTTCACCAGTGCCACCCTCTGGTTCATCACTGCCACCCTCTGGTTCATCACTGCCACCCTCTGGTTCACCACTGCCACCCTCTGGTTCATCACTGCCACGCTCTGGTTCATCACTGCCACCCTCTGGTTCATCACTGCTACCCTCTGGTTCATTACTGCCACCCTCTGGTTCGCCATTGCCACCCTCAGGATCATCACTGCCACCCTCTGGTTCATCACTGCCACCCTATGGTTTGCAACTGCCACCCTCTGGATCATCAGTGTCCACCTCTGGTTCATCACTGCCACCCTCTGGTTCTTCACAGCACCCTCTGGTTCACCAGTGCCACCCTCTGGTTCATCAGTGCCACCCTCTGGTTCACCACTGCCACCCTCTGGTTCATCACTGCCACCCTCTAGTTCACTACTGCCACCCTCTGGTTCACCACTGCCACCCTCAGGATCATCACTACCAACCTCTGGTTCATCACTGCCACCCTATGGTTTGCCACTGCCACCCTCTGAATCATCACTGTCCCCCTCTGGTTCACCACTGCCACCCTCTGGTTCATCACAGCACCCTCTGGTTCACCACTGCCATGCTCTGGTTCAAGACTGCCACCCTCTGGTTCATCACTGCCATCCTCTGGTTCATCACAGCACCCTCTGGTTCGCCACTGCCACCCTCTGGATCATCACTGCCACCCTCTGGTTCATCACTGCCACCCTCTGGTTTACCACTGCCACCCTCTGGTTCACCACTGTCACCCTCTGTATCATCACTGCCACCCTCTGGGTCATCACTGCCACTCTCTGGTTTACACTACCACCCTCTGGATCATCACTGCCACCCTCTGGTTTCCACTGCCACTCTCTGGATCATCACTGCCACCCTCTGGTTCACCACTGCCACCTTCTGGTTCATCACAGCACCCTCTGGTTCACCACTGCCACTCTCTGGTTCACCACTGTCACTCTCTGGTTCATCACTGTCACCCTCTGGTTCACCACTACCACCCTCTGGTTCACCACTGCCAACCTCTGGTTCATCACAGCACCCTCTGGTTCACCACTGCCACTCTCTGGTTCACCACTGTCACTCTCTGGTTCACCACTCTCACCCTCTGGTTCACCACTGCCACCCTCTGGTTCATCACAGCACCCTCTGGTTCAGCACTGCCACCCTCTGGTTCAAGACTGCCACTCTCAGGTTCATCACTGCCACCCTCTGGTTTGCCACTGACACCCTCTGGATCATCACTGCCACCCTCTGGTTCATCATTGCCACCCTCTGGTTTGCCACTGCCACCCTCTGGTTCATCACTGCCACCCTCTGTTTTGCCACTGCCACCCTCTGGGTCATCACTGCCCCCCTCTGGTTCACCACTGCCACCCTATGGTTCATCAGAGCACCCTATGGTTCACCACTGCCATTCTCTGGTTCACCACTGTCACTCTCTGGTTCACCACTGTCACCCTCTGGTTCACCACTACCACCCTCTTGTTCACCGCTGCCACCCTCTGGTTCATCACAGCACCCTCTGGTTCACCACTGCCACCCTCCGGTTCAAGACTGCCACCCTCTGGTTCATCACTGCCACCCTCTGGTTTGCCACTGCCACCCTCTGGATCATCACTGTCCCCCTCTGGTTTATCACAGCACCCTCTGGATCGCCACTGCCACCCTCTGGGTCATCACTGCCACCCTCTGGTTCATCACTGCCACCCTCTGGTTTGCCACTGCCACCCTCTGGATCATCACTGCCACCTTCTGGTTCACCACTGTCACCATCTGGTTCATCACTGCCATCCTCTGGTTCACCACTGCCACCCTCTGGGTAAAGACTGCCATACTCTGGTTCATCACTGCTATCCTCTGGTTCATCACCCTCTGGTTCACCACTGCCACCCTCTGGTTCATCGCTGCCACCCTCTGGTTCATCACTGCCACCCTCTGGTTCATCACTGCCACCCTCTAGTTCATTACTGCCACCCTCTGGTTCACCACTGCCACCCTCAGGATCATCACTACCAACCTCTGGTTCATCACTGCCACACTATGGTTTGCAACACCCACCCTCTGAATCATCACTATCCCCCTCTGGTTCACCACGGCCACCCTCTGGTTCATCACAGCACCCTCTGGTTCACCACTGCCATGCTCTGGTTCAAGACTGCCACCCTCTGGTTCATCACTGCCATCCTCTGGTTCATCACAGCACCCTCTGGTTCGCCACTGCCACCCTCTGGATCATCACTGCTACCCTCTGGTTCACCACTGCCACCCTCTGGTTTGCCACTGCCACCCTCTGGATCATCACTGTCCCCCTCTGGTTTATCACAGCACCCTCTGGTTCACCACTACCACCCTCTTGTTCACCACTGTAGATTATGGGGGGGAAGCAAAGCTCACCTTCCCAGCCTCAACTGAGATGAATTCATTTGGGGCTGGTTAATGTGTCACTGAATTTGAGCTTCAAGTCTGGCACCTGCTTCCTCAGCTGTAAGTGCTTCCTGTTGCAGTTAAAAAAAAATGTACAGGACCATTGTGCCATACTTGTAACTATTCTCTGACCCTGCTTTGAGGGTCAGAGCAGGGTCAGAGAATAGTTGCAAGTAGGCAACTGAACTCTGGAGGGGCCCCTCAGGAAGCACTACGGGAAATGGTTACAATTAGCTTGAACTTTTGCACCTGCTAAGTGCTTTCAGTTTTGCAAAATTCGTTTTACTGCAACTTCGCGAGATTCGCGGGGCGTGAATTTGCTCTAAATCGAACTTGCAATCCGCGAATTCGTTTGAATTTGCGGATTTCTTTTTTTTGCGTGTTCGCCCGTTTTTTTGCTTATTCGCGGACTGCTTGCAGCGCACCGACCGCGAGGTTGCCCATGCGGTCGTACATGGGCGCAGCCATCTTGTGCGCGTTGCGTATTTCCGTTTCCGGGTGCTATTGACAATGTCGCGTTGTGTGCGGCGCGCTATTACCAGTTTGCGTGTTTTTTGCGTACTCGCGGGGGGAAAATTGCGCGAACTTACCCACGCGGTACTCAATGGGCGCGGCCATCTGTTTTTCATTCATTGCTATGGTTCTGTGCATGCTTTCTAATCATCCTTTCATCTGTGCAATCCTTTGTTTCTTTGGACTTTTTTTAACCTTTTCTACTCTATATCTATCCCTCTTTTTTTCTAGATCTATATTTTGTGTTTTTTTCAACTTTTCGTTACTTTTAAAGCTATTTTTGTAAACTTTTTTTTACTTAATTTTTTCCCTATATTTTTTCTTTCTGCTGTACAGGACCATGGCAAAGGGAGCCGGGAAGGAGAAGGGGATGGGTCCCGCACCCAGTACCCGGCTCCCATGCGGGCGATTGCGGGGGGAGCTAGTCACAGCCCGGGAGATCTTCAGCGCGGAGGAGGTGGCCGCACTGGTTTACTATGTGCAGCGCCTCCTCCCCAAGACCATCGCGGCAGGTGGCAGAATCGCTAGCGGGTACGGGCTCTGGGAGCGTCGGAAGCAGTGAGAAAAGGTGTGCCGGGCCATGTATCAACACTCTCGGGTCCGGCGCACCTACAACCAGGCCACGCACCAGTGGTCTGACCTCCTGGACCGTGAACACGACCTGCTCGACCTGCTAGGTGTCGAGATCCCCGGGCTTGGTGAGTAGTAGTAGCTATTTAATCACTACTCTGTTTTCTCCTGCTCTATGTGTTATCATATTTCAAATTTTTGTTTTTTCCGAAGAGCAATAATGCTGCCGATTAGATTGTAGGTAAAATATGTTTCAAAATGTTCTGTGATTGCATTTCAGGTGCACTGCTCTCCTGCTCAGTGGCGGTGCTACTATGATTATTTGTTTTCGTTTTGTTTTGCTCATTTCATTGGCCTGAGTAATTATGTATGAGTGTACTTTACAGAACTGCGTAATGCTAGACACTAAGGGGCAGATTTACAATTACTGGCACATCCCTGCAAATTAACAGGGATGCGCCAGTCATTATGCGCCACGCCTCCACCACCCATGGTGCACCACATTTACAATGCTATTGTACACAACAAGGGAGACCCAAAAGGTATGCCATAGGGACCTTGGGCAGTAACATATTTTAGAGAACAGAGGTCCCTATTTTGGAAGGAAGAATGGACAAGCACAATAATCATACGCTAAAATAGATCGTATCTCTTTTATCCAGCCGGACAAGAATTTATTTTTCATATACGTTCAGTTGATTATGATTGAAAACAATAAATGACAAGTGGGCACAGCCGTAACCCACAGAACACAAGACAAACCAACGAAAAACAGAATGGCCAAAGGCAGGGTACAAAATGTGTCTGTTTGTTTGTAATCACTGTGACAGACTTAAATATCCATTTTCACACCATTGATCATTACAATATTATTAAATCATATTGCATATGGTGCTTTTAATGTCGACGACGTTTCGATACTATTCAAAACAATATAAAGCATCATCTTCAGGACAAGGGATAAATGATTGTTGTCTTAAGCTTATTTACATATCTATGCCTATATCGCATTACTGTATCAACATTTACACACAGGGAGAAAAAGAGGGGATAAGCAGAAAAAAAGGTAAGTAAACTGAGCTGCTAGGCATTTATTTGGTGACTTTTGTGAGGGTGAGGTGATTGTGACATTACAAAATGAGGGCATCCCCTCTAGGACTGTAGTCTTTGCGCACAACGAGGCGTGCGACTTATGCCCGTGATGTCAGTGAAGGTTGAAGGCGCAGTGGTTTAAGGTATGAAAAACGGCGATGTTTAAAGAAGCAGTGAACGAGAGGAAATGCTCGAAACAGGCATTAGGAATACAGCGTTGTACCCTCATTTTTTAATGTCACAATCAACTCCCCCTCACAAAAGTCCCCAAATAAATGCCTAGCAGCTCAGTTTACTTACCTTATTTTTCTGCTTATCCCCTCTTTTTCTCCCTCTGTGCAAATGTTGATACAGTAATGCGATATAGGCATAGATATGTAAATAAGCTTAAGACAACAATCATTTATCCCTTGTCCTGAAGATGATGCTTTATATTGTTTTGAATAGCATCGAAACGTCGTCGACATTAAAAGCACCATATGCAATATGATTTAATAATATTGTAATGATCAATGGTGTGAAAATGGATATTTAAGTCTGTCACAGTGATTACAAACAAACAGACACATTTTGTACCCTGCCTTTGGCCATTCTGTTTTTCGTTGGTTTGTCTTGTGTTCTGTGGGTTACGGCTGTGCCCACTTGTCATTTATTGTTTTCAATCATAATCAACTGAACTTATATGAAAAATAAATTCTTGTCCGGCTGGACAAAAGACATACGATCTATTTTAGCATTTACAATGCGGCGCACCATGGGGCAAAAACAACACAGAAGCGTCACGCATCTGTACCCTAAAGGCAGCGCATTGCTGGAGTTGTGTCGCAACCACGACGCAGCTCCAGCAATGCTCTGGGGTGCCCTATCTCCCCAATGCTGCGTCAAGCCGTACGTCTGCTTTAAGCAGGCGCATGGTTTTGAGTGACGCAGCATTGGCCTAAAAGTGACTGAGTGAAATCTTGTAGATTTCACTCAGCCACTTTTAGGATGCGTTCCTGCGCAGGAATGCACTCCCTTGCGCTGGAACGCCCCCTGATGGCGCAGGGCTTTACAACGTGATGCATCTCCCAGATGCGTCACGTTGTTAATATACCCCGCAGCATGGCGCCTCTTTAGCGCTGCCGCTGCGTCACAAAAGTCACGCAATGACGGAGAAAAAGAGCCGCAAGGGACTTGTAAATCTGCCCCTAGAGACTCAAGTCCAGTCCTTCCTTTGTACACCTGCCACTAAGAAGAGATAGTGGTGGTGGATTGATAGTTTGAGTATTTTAATGACTGGTTATGTAGTAGGAAACTTACTTTTTAGTGTTCTCACTGGTCTGCAATCACGATGGACTTTGTCTGTCACTTCGCGTGCTGCGGAGTGCTGCCTGCCAGTCCTAGTCGAATCTTTTTGTAGTTTTTTTTTTTTTTTAACATTTGTATAGCGCTACTGTCACCTTGCAGGTATCCTGGCGCTGGAGACTACTCCTAAATGCGAGTATTGGGAATGATAGGTAGGAAGCTGGGTTTAGGGAAAGAGCCAGGTTTTGAGGCGTTTTCAGAAGGGGAGTAGTTGAGGCGTTTGGCGGATGTCAAGGGGCAGACTGTTCCACAGTTTTGCAGCTGCGACTCTGAAGGATCTCCTCCCCGTCCTGACCTTGTTGAATCTAGGTACTGTGACAAGGCAGGCGTGGGCAGAGCGGAGCGTTCTGGTGGGGGTGTACCAGGAGAACATGGCTTGCAAAGGTCTGGGTCCAATTCCGTGCAAAGCCTTAAAGACTAGGCACAGGGCTTTGAAGGCCACTCGTTGTTTGAGAGGGAGCCAGTGCAACTCGGCCAAGGCCACTGTGGCAGAGGACCTCCTAGTCCAGCCCAGAGCAAGTTTGGCGGCAGCCGACTGGACCCTTTGGAGTCGATCCAACAGGACGACTGGGGACTCAAGTAATAGTGCGTTGCAATAGTCCAGGCAACTAAGAATGGTACACCGGACTATTAACGCTCGAGCTTGTGCGGGGAGGAGTGGCATGATCTTGCGCAACGAGCGCAGTAGGGCTGAGCAGATCCTGGGATTCCATGCTCAGTTTATTATTCATCGTGACACCCAAGTTACGGACCGTGGTGACTGGCTGTGATTTTTCTAGTGCTTCCGGGGGCCAGAATTCGGTAGGGAATGGACGTGGAATACGGCTTCCAGCGCAAAACAAAACCTCAGTTTTGGAGGAATTGAATTGCAAGGAGTTAGTATGCAACCAGCCAGCTGTCTCTCTTAGGCAGTCGTGAAATGATGTTAGAGAGATAGATTCATCTCCCTCCCAGGAGAGAATGAACTGGGTGTCATCCGCATAGTTGATGGCTTTTACCCTATGGGACTTTATTAACGTGATAAGGGGCTTAAGGTACACGTTAAAAAGAATGGGGCTGATAGCCGACCCCTGGGGCACCCCGTGGGGCACTACGGAAGAGGCGGATTGGAAAGGGGGGAGGGAAACAGCCTGCTTCCTGTCCTGTAGGTATGAGTGGAACCATAGCAGAGCTGTGCCCTCCACTCCAGCCGCCCCGAGTCTCTTCAGCAGAGTCCCATGGTTAACCGTATCGAATGCGGCAGACAGGTCCAGCAGAATCAAGGCTACTGCCTGGCCCCTGTCTGCACGCATACGAAGATCTTCCATGGCTGTCAAAACAGCTGTTTCGGTGCCATGTGCTGGACGGAAACCGAATTGGACCTCGTCCAGGAAGTGGTTCTGCTCCAGGTGTTGAGAGAGACAGGAGCTCACCCATCGTTCGGTAATCTTTGCCGGGAATGGCAAGAGGGAAATAGGCCGGTAGTTCGACATGCACTCCGGGTTTAAGGAAGGTTTTTTTAGCAGCGGGGTGACAAGAGCGTGTTTCCAAGGAGTTGGAACAAATCCGCAACCCAGGGATTGGTTGCAAATCTTGCGCAGGGTGCCGAAGAGTTCTGTTCCAAAACTTTTCCAGATTTTTGGAGGCAGAGGATCGAGAGGGGAGCCAGAGGTGATCCCAAGCGCCAATCTGTCAAAGTCAGTTTCTGAAATGGGGGGAAATTCCCACAACCTTTCTATGGGAAGGTGCCCGGTGTGAGTCTCGTCAGGGACGGTGATGTCGGTCCCTGGGCCAGCATGGTTGGAACTGTCCGGTGGACGGGACGTGTTCAAGTTGTGGATGATGGTCTCAATTTTGTCTCTAAAAAATAATGCGAGATTGTCACAGAGAGCTTGTGAGGGTGGGGTAGTATTTTTGGTACTGTCAGGTTGAGTAAGATTATTGAGAATCTGAAAGATACTCTTCGAGCCATTGGTAGCGTTAGCTATGGTGGAGCAAAAGTAGTTAGCTTTACTTTGGTTAATGGCAATTTTGTATGCCCGGAGTTTGTTCTTCCAGAGTGACTTGTTGTTGTCTAAGTATCCTTGCCTCCATTTCCTCTCAGCTTGTTTACATGCTAATTTGAGGACTTTCAAGGGTCGTCAAACCAGGGGGCTGGCGCTCTACTCTTTGGTGTGCATTTTTTCTCGGGGGCCACGAGATCAGCAGTAGAGGATAACTTTGTACAGAAGGCATTATAGTTGTTCTCCACCGAATTAGTGGGGGAAAAACTGTTTTCCACCTTAAATACGGTGCCGGCTGATCTTAATTTGTCCAGAGCTTTCCAGTCTCTGTACAGAAATTCGGGAGATGCACTATATGGCGGTTTTTTTGCCTCATTGCTGGTTATAAAAAATTTAATGAGGGCGTGATCGGTCCAGCACATGGGCAAGATGTCTATCAGGCGTACCAACTGCGGGGAGGAGAAAATTAAGTCAAGTTGGTGCCCTGCAATGTGGGTGGGTTTGTTAACCAGTTGAGAGAGACCTACACTTTCACACGAGAGTACCAGATTGTGCAGTGCAGTGTCCAAGCTGCCGTTTGGCCAGAGGTTAAAATCACCTAGAACGATCAGTTTGCTATGGGTGGTGGCCATATTAGAGAGGCAGGTGAGTAGCGACTTTTGTGGTTGGGAGTTAAAAGCTCCAGGGGGGCGATAGCAGACGATAGCCGTGAAGGCAGCTCCTGGGTGACAGTTTATGGACAGGCCAAGGAGTTCAGTCCCGGCAACTGGGTCCATGTCTAAGGTGATTAAAGACCAAGAGGCTCTGTAGATAATGCCGACCCCACCGCCACGGCCTATGGGTCTCGGTAGATGTAATATTTTGAAATCTTGGGGGCAGGCCCAGTCGAGTTCGATGTTACAATCGGCATGGGTCCACGTCTCGGTAAGGAAGAGTGCATCTAGGTGGTGAGTATCAATAAGCAGTTGAATTTCATTGGCGTGCTTTGGCAATGATCTCACATTGAGCAGGCCTCCCATGAACAGACCCTTACTTGCAAAGTCACGCAGAGGATGGGCAGCGTCTGTAAAACAAGGGTGACCTTCATGTGCAAAATCTCTAAGATTGAGCAGGGACTCGCGGGTTAGATGCAGAAGGCGGGTGGTGGGCAGCGTGGGAATCAAGGCAGAGTGGCCGGCGCTGGTCGCGTCCGAGGCGCGGACGAGCGCAGACGAGCTTGCCTTATGCGCGCCTTCGGCGCGCAATCGTCGCGCCCGCTGCGCTCGTCCGCTGCGCTTCCAGCAGAGACTCATGTTATATAGTGGAGCTCTGTGCGTAGGAGGGGGGGCGTGGCCCGCCGCGGTGGGCGTGTCTGACGGCTCCCTCGAGCAAAGGAATGGCGGCAAGACGAGAGACCAGGGCGAAGCAGCAAGCACTCTGCTGCTCAACCCAGTGCAGGTAATGCCAGACGAATATAGTGCAAGAATCTTAAAAACACAGTAAATACAATGTTTAAAATTGATTAGCAAATTTAAAAATATCAGCTCCGGCTTTCCGCCTCAGGAGTGTCTCAGGGTGTAAATGCAGCGCTAGCGGTCAGCGCGCCTTTATTTGTACCTGGGAGGGGGGGCGTGGCCAGCCACGGTGGGCGTGTCTGACGGCTCCCTCGAGCAAAGGAATGGCGGCAAGACGAGAGACCAGGGCGAAGCAGCAAGCACTCTGCTGCTCAACCCAGTGCAGGCAATGCCAGACGAATATAGTGCAAGAATATTAAAAACACAGTAAATACAATGTTTAAAATTGATTAGCAAATTTAAAATATCAGCTCCCGGCTTTCCGCCTCAGGAGTGTCTCAGGGTGTAAATGCAGCGCTAGCGGTCAGCGCGCCTTTATTTGTACCTGGGAGGGGGGGGCGTGGCCAGCCGCGGTGGGCGTGTCTGACGGCTCCCTCGAGCAAAGGAATGGCGGCAAGACGAGAGACCAGGGCGAAGCAGCAAGCACTCTGCTGCTCAACCCAGTGCAGGTAATGCCAGACGAATATAGTGCAAGAATCTTAAAAACACAGTAAATACAATGTTTAAAATTGATTAGCAAATTTAAAATATCAGCTCCCGGCTTTCCACCTCAGGAGTGTCTCAGGGTGTAAATCACTGGTTTAGTGAGTTACATAACTTTCCAAGTCGATGGTCCGCGAATCCAGCAATACTAATATCCTAGTACACCACATCAGATAGGTCAATAAATGTAGTGCAATTGTTGTCTATTTGCTATTTCCCCAAAATAATTTGTTATTGTTCTTTTGAAATGTTTGATTTGGTTTACAACAATCATCCATGTTTGGATCTTTCTTTCATATCATACATCAGGTCCCCCCAGGGGCAAGAGGACAGAGGAGGAGGTAGCGGCGCCGAAGGACGAGGACCAGGAAGGCCAGGATTGGTCCGGCGAGGGCTCCTCTGCTGGCCCCAGTAAGTTTTCATGTTAATATTAATAATTATACTTCCCTATCTTTTAGAGTACCTATTTTTTACTAACGTTCCTCATTCGATTTTTCCTACATCGTCTTTGATCTTCTTGTAGACTGTTTTCTAAATTCTTATCCTGCCTCTACTATGACTCCCTGTGGTACTACTAGATTATTATTATTAGTCTGTCTGTGTAGCTAACTAAGCTTGCACAGTTGGCAAAAGGTGTTAAACGAAACTCTCATTCTATTCAGCAATAGCTCTATGCACTGAGTGCAGTCCTCTGGGTTGCCCATAATGTCTATTGAAGTCTTCTAAATGTTTATGCTTTGACAATTCCCAACAATAAACTGTCAATGACCACCAAGAAAGAATAAGATACTAGTTTACTTTTTGATTGGATAGGAGGACAATCCATACTACTATTGTTGCTGGGACAATTCTGCACAAACAGAACTATGGACACTAAATAGTGCATCGTTTATCAATTATAATAGGCGCAGTTAGACTTTCCACATACCTCAGTCATAACAGAATTGCAAACCCTTTCGCTCACTCACTCATGACTAAAAACCACAGAGTCTATGTAAGTTTTAAAGCTTTATTAAAAGTAAAAACATTTATTAAAATCAAGTTCATCATACAACATAAACGGTGGATTGAAAATGGAAAAGTGCTTAGTGATTTCACACATTAATTGTGGGCGAGCCCTCACCTGGTTGGAACTTTAAATCTTTGTGGTGCTGAATCGTTGCTGACTTCGTCCTAGTGATGATGATCTGATGTTGCTCTTGTTCTTAGAAGGGAAGCTTCTGTCTGTTATCAGAAAAACGGTGCATGTTAAAAAGCAAGCATTCATCAGTTGTGCCAAAAAGTGTAGCAAGACAACACCCTTCCCTGAAAAAAAGTGCAATTTTTAGTTTTGACTAGACAGTCACAAAATATTACATTTGTTTGTGTAGTCGTAGTGACATTTCTTTATTCCTAGACAAAATACTAGGGAGTGGTGTATATGGCATCTAAGAATCTGAAATGTATTTTCTAGGTGGAACTTCGGCACAACCATCCACCGGTGCCGGGGCCAGCGCGGAGGTGGGCACTCCTGGGGCGGAGGCGGTGCAACAGCCAGCAGAAGCTGCGGTGGGGGATGCCACAGTAGTGGCGGACAGTGGTAAGCTATTATATTCCTTACTTATTGAGATAGCAGACTGCAGAGTGTGCTCTCTGCACGGGTGTATATGTTGTACAGTACAAGTATACTATACTGTTAAGAAGACTTACAAATTTAGAACTAAGTTTTTATTAACCAGGTAGTAGCCTCCTCTAAATTGACTTCAACTCAGGTGTGAAAGTTTTTTCGAGGATCCAAGTCAGATCAGAGATGAACTTAATGGATGGGATGAACGAAAAGGGAAAGAAGGGTGTAAGTAAGTGTGGAAGGACGAGCGAGTTAAAAGTAATGATGACTGGCAAAGAATGATACATGTTTTTGAATGCTGCCCAAGGTGGCTGGGAATATGATGCATGGCTGGTTGAAGGATGAAGCAAGGATGGGTAGAAGGAGAAAGGAAAGAGGACTGCCTGGGTGGTTAAAACAGAAACTGTATGTGTGCACAATATATCCTTTGGTTGAAATTCAAATGCAAGTCAAGCACGGATGCATGGCTTGCGGTTTCCAAAATAAAATGAAAATGTTGTTTTCCCGTGAGAAAAAGTAAGGTTTGTCCACTTGAGACATTAAGAAGAATGATTGACATTTACTTTGAATGGATGGATGCCTGGATCACGGTACCATCTGACTCATAGATAGCATATGTGTATGTAGAGAGAGTAGGCAGTCACTGGATGAACTAAGTGGTACTTTGAAGAGCATGTAACACCGCACCCGCACGTCTGTTCCAGTGTAGGAATGGCAAGGAAAAGAAGTTGTAATTTTTCAGAATACTACCATGAATAGTAGCAGTACTTTGTATTGCAAGCACAGCATATATCCGGCGATTACGGGGGCCAGTCACTACCTCTGGTAATAATTTTAGTACAACTCTGTCATTCATATGTGGCCTATCAGTGTTCACTCAATAAAAAACAAAGCACCTAAAGTCATCCCACATGTAATCAAATGCATATCCTGTGAAGGGATAGATAATCATATTATTTATCTTCTTCATTTTCCTTTTCTAGTAGTCATTGGCACTGTAGGGGGAAAGTTAAATTAATTAAGCAGTAGCCCTTGTAACAGAGTATTCTCAGTGCCACCCGTAATAGAAAAGTAAGAGCATCACCACCTGCATGTACTGGACTGGTACAGTATCGCAAGCCTGTGTCATCATGGCGTGCGTCTGTTTTTCTCGGGTGCAAGTTGACTGCGCTGGCATTATGCCGGCTTCCAGAAGTTTACGTACCAATTTCGGTAAACAATGGAGAAGAAGAAGAATAAGACTGGTGTACTGTCATAGTCGACTCTAATGTAGTGAGTCCATAGTGCTCATAGAATTGATTCCTGAAACTCCCACTAATGTTAGAGCAAGGCTGAAGAAGTGGGAGGTTAGATAGATACAGGCCACAAATGTTATGTACTGTGCTTGCAAGTTGCTAGTTCTACTGTGACACAACTTTCTGCTGCATTATTTTGTGTTAATCTTAAAGAGCATTGGTTACAGACTATGTTTTTCTTTCTTCATATAGATGCTCCTTCCAAACTGTCACGAAAGTAGCTGGCTAGACGGGCCCGGCAACGGAAACTGGAGGCGACTGTCACCGAATATCGGAGGCTGGTGGCCCAGGAGGAGGAGGACACGAAGTCGACCACAACATCCACAGGGACAGCTGCATCCTCCTCCGCGCTCCCTGGGTCAGCCAGTCAGCGCAGGCCTCCAGCTGTACGGAGCCGTGGTACCGCAGCCACCCGCCACCGCCAAGCAGCCAAAAAAATCAGCTGCCCCCCACAGCAGGTGCAAGGCACGTGTGCACCGCCTAACCCTCAGGGTGTCTAACCTTGAGCAGGAGCAGAAGAAACTGGAAATCCTGCTCAAGAACCTCCGCAAGGAGCATGACCTGGCCCAAAAAGTACGCCGCCGGCGGCATTAGAGAAGGAGAGACTGTCCCTTGCCCCTTTTTTAAAGACTTTTGGGGGGTGGGAATTGGGAGTTGGGTTTTTTGGACTTTGGGGACTTTTTATTTCACGGACATTCTTTGGGGTTAGGTAGGGGGGTGGGTCGGGTCTTGCAGGATAGTTTATTTTTGTTAGGGATATAAATAATTATTACTTTCAACTTAAACATAGCATACATGTTTTTACTGCAGTTGAGGCTGGAGGGGGGGTTAACTGTAAGTTTGTTTTACTGAAACTTAAGTGGCTTCTTGATTCAAATTGTGTAAGTAATTGCCCAAATGTTTACAAAAGTAAGTGCCTCTCACAGAGTTAGTGAATTCATTTGTCCTAGTACTTTACTAGAACTACCGCCAGTCTCTTGTCTCTCATACTACTCCATTATTCTTCCTCCCCCCAAACGCTTATCTTACCTGTAATTCGTGTTTGAAAATAGGGCTAGGCACAGGGCTCGCTGCATGGCAAATGGCGATTAAGGTTGGCAATCCTGGGCGGTTGAAATGGCATCATTGCGGTGGTACTAATGGTGGTACACAGTGGCAGTTGCAGCAGATGAAAAAAAAGAAATTGAAACCTTGATTGGCCTGAGCGGAACATTAGAATGGTACGATAGATGCTATAGCACGTGAGAGTACACTAGAACAGTGCCAAAATGTAGCCTTACAAATGCTAAAGTATTGAAAGTATAACTACTACTTGCGTGGAATTTGACATTGGCTACTACTACAAGAAATAGTACTGAAGGTGAAGGACACAGCAGCGTAATCATTTGCCACGTGTAGGAGGAGTATGTTCTTCATGATCAATCCAGTTGATGGCGCCCATGAAAATCTGCTTTGATTTGCCAATAGTCATGGGTCTGTGTCAAGCTGAGTAAGAATATATCCTTTGATTCCTTCACCAGCCTTGAAATGTAATTCATTTTCAGTTGCTATGACCTTATCCTCCCCAGCAAGTGTGTGGAATTATTGCTGTCATTTACTCACACATCAATGAAAACCACACAGCCCGGGGGAAGAGGGTTAGGGTTTGGAAATTGGATGGGAATGGGGTTTTTTGGGAAAGTTTTGTTGAGAGAGGAAAAATAAACACACCATGGACAAACAACAAATGAAGATAAACAAATCTTTGGATACGAAGATATCCATAAATATTTTAAGGGACATAAAGGAAGTGCATGCACTTCTGCAGGCATGAAGTTGATTGCTAAATGGATGGTTAGGTTACTTATACTAAGTAGTACTTTCTAATGAATGAAAGAATGCGACAGTACAGGGCTGCAGCAATTATGCGTCTTTGCCTATCTCAGCACTCAGAGAAACACTTTGTTCATTAAATCAGTTTGAAAAATAGCAAAGTAAAACTATACAATGGCTGGAGGTATGAATTTAGAAGCAGAGAGCAAATAAATGCAGAGTCACACTCATAGAAGTTCCCAGCAATAACATTACTTAAAAGATAAGTAGAAATGAATGTATACTGTTACTGTATGTTGTGTTGTCCTGTTGAATTTGGGAAGTTGTATGCATCAAGCCATTCCTCTTATTTGCGGTACTCCTTTATTCCATCTGACGCTCCGTCGATCAATGTTGGTGACCAGAAGACACCCTGTCCACTGCCTGACTGGCAGACGCTGAATTGCGGGTGGCTAATGTGAAGCCTGACTTCATCCTTTTTTCCATTGCCCAGGGTGAAAGCCGCCCTGTAAATCTTGATGCAAAAACAGGAAGTGATATTAAAATACCACTGAGAAAAAAATATAAGGTACGTATGCTGTGTAGTGCAAAAAGTCACACTTTCAGTTTCAGAATCGACAGTACAATAGTTTCGAAAGGGCGTACTCTGAGTCTCCTTTTGAAGGATAAATAAGTATGGGCGAATTTTGCGGATCTTTCCCCTCAAGCTAGGTGTAGTGTCAAGTAGGATTTTAGAACACATTTAGACCTTCCCTGCAGTGCTCCCAGACCCTTAAAAACAGACGCTAAAATGTAGAATACCCCCAATCAGACCACAAAAAACGTGCAATACTGCTACCTGTCTGAGGCCTAGTGGAAAATGGTGACAAAATGTACTTTGAAAGTAAAGCAGGCCCAAATCCCCCTTTCCCACCATGGATTTTCTTCAAACCACTTACAAACAAAATTAAACATTTCTCGACAAGTGTTCCAAGAGTAGACCCCAGAACCCAGTTGCCAAAATCTCGAACACCCCCAAACACATGCAACACTGCTAACCCTAACGAGCCCTAAGTTAAAAATAGTGTCAAACGCTTTCTTCAACTAGGCCCTAACTCCCCTTTGCCACCATGGATTTTCTTCAAACCTCTTGCAATCAAAAGTATCCATACCCAGCGTTGCTCCAAGACCCCAAAACCCACCCACAAACACCAGGAACCCCCCAAACAGGCCCCCGAAAACGCTAAAGTGAGCGAAATGCCTGAAAATGGAAAAACTATTTCACCTCCGATTTTCTCCAAACCACTTTTATCCAATATTAGACCTTCACAGCAATGCCCCCAGACCCGTCAACCCAGGTGGAAACAAATTTAACCCCCCCAAACAGCCAAAAAGCAAAAATGGAAAAATGGGCACTTTGACAAATTTCTGCATATTTCCCAGATCACTCCATGCGCGCTCTGCAGCTAGGCCCTAACTCCCCTTTGTCAACATGGATTTTCTTCAAACCTCTTGCAATCAGAAGTATCCATACCCAGCGTTGCTCCAAGACCCTAAACCCTACCCACAAACACCAGGAACCCCCCCAAACAGGCCCCGAAAACGCTAAAGTGAGTGAAATGGCTGAAAATGGAAAAACTTTTTCACCTCCGATTTTCTCCAAACCACTTTTATCCGGTATTAGACCTTCACAGCAATGCCCCCAGACCCGTCAACCCAGGCGGAAACAAGTTTAACCTCCCCAAACAGCCAAAAAGCAAAAATGGAAAAATGGACACTATGACAAATTTCTGCATATTTCCCAGATCACTCCGTGCGCGCTCTGCAGCTAGGCCCTAACTCCCCTTTGCCACCATGGATTTTCTTCAAACCTCTTGCAATCAAAAGTATCCATACCCAGCGTTGCTCCAAGACCCCAAAACCCACCCACAAACACCAGGAACCCCCAAACAGGCCCCCGAAAATGCTAAAGTGAGCGAAATGCCTGAAAATGGAAAAACTGTTTCACCTTCGATTTTCGCCAAACCACTTTTACCCGGTATTAGACCGTCACAGCAATGCCCCCAGACCCGTAAACCCAGGCGGAAACAAGTTTAACCCCCCCA
The DNA here is from genome assembly GCF_964261635.1 of Lissotriton helveticus. NCBI lineage: Eukaryota > Metazoa > Chordata > Amphibia > Caudata > Salamandridae > Lissotriton > Lissotriton helveticus. The sequence continues at coordinate 644,528,058 of NC_136068.1, forward strand.
AACAGCCAAAAAGCAAAACCGCAAAAAGTGAGAACTAGCAAATTTCGGGCCTACCTGGAATTCAGTGCAAATGCGCTGTGCAGCTAGGCCTTAACTCCCCTTTTCCACCATGGATTTCCTGAAAAACAAATGCACTCAACATTAGACTGTGCCAGCAGGGCTCCCAGACCCCAAACCCCACCCACAAAAACCTAGAAGCCCCCCAAACAGCACCCCAAACACAGGCAAGTGAGCAAAAACGCAAAAACTTTTTCACATGGATTTGGTCCAAAACACTTGATTCCGATATTAGACCTTCCGAGCTATGCCCCCAGACCCCAGAAGCCACCCGCCAAAAAGCAGAACACCCCCAAACAGGCAAAAAGCAAAAATGGGCCTACCTTCAATTCAGTCCAACTACACTCTGCAGCTAGGCCCTAACTACCCTTTTCCACCATGGAATTCCTGAAAAACAAATGCAATCAACATTAGATTGTGCCAGCAGTGCTCCCAGACCCCAAAACCCACCCACAAAAACCTAGAAGCTGCCCAAACAGCACCCCAAACACAGGCAAGTGAGCAAAAACGCAAAAACTTTTTCACCATGGATTTGGTCCAAAACACTTGATTCCGATATTAGACCTTCTGAAGTATGCCCCCAGACCCCTGCAGCCACCCGCCAAAAAGCAGAACACCCCTAAACAGGAAAAAACAAAAATGGGCCTACCTTCAATTCAGTCCAAATACGCTCTGCAGCTAGGCCCTAAAAACCCTTTTCCACCATGGATTTCCTGAAAAAGAAATGCAATCAACATTAGACTGTGCCAGCAGTGCTCCCAGACCCCAAAACCCACCCACATAAACCTGGAAGCCCCCCAAACAGCACCCCAAAGAAAGGCAAGTGAGCAAAAACGCAAAAACTTTTTCGCCATGGATTTGGTCCAAAACACTTGATTCCGATATTAGACCTTCGAGCTATGCCCCCAGACCCCTGCAGCCACCCGCCAAAAAGCAGAACACCCCCAAACAGGAAAAAAGCAAAAATGGGCCTACCTTCAATTCAGTCCAAATACGCTCTGCAGCTAGGCCCTAACTCCCCTTTCCCACCATTGATTTCCTGAAAAACAAATGCAATTAACATTAGACTGTGACAATTTTGATTAAACAAGGTAAAAAAAACTGAGTTGTTGACATGAGTTACAATTACTGAGTGAAAGATTAAATAATAACTAAGACAAGACATATGAATCATCATTTCATGCACAAAAAACAAACAGCAATTGGTTTCATCAGAGCCAGACATCCATTGCTGTCCACTGCATGCCATCTTCTCCATTATTCATTACCTGTTCTACTTTTTGTCCGCATCTCCTTCGGAAAGTGAGGGCCCACAGGGCAGCCTCTCCTGTCAATATCACAAGTAGCTCTGTCAGCAATCAGCAAGCATGTAGTCAGTCAGTAATTTCAGTCCCACTTGAGGGGACTCGTCGTAATCCATCCATCTGCCTTGAGGGAAATGGATAGGGGGAGTCTGGAGGAGGAGTATAAAGGAGCATGATTGAGTTGTGAACTAGTTTTGAACCTCAGGAATGCAGACTGCGGCACCTTCAAATCAATAAGGAATATAAGATGAAGACAGTGCTGCTGATGGACTTGTTGTGATTAGGTGATTAGAGTTGTGTTGTGGCAAATGTTGCAAAACAAAGAAAGTTCAAACAAAATTGGTTCTGTCGGGTGTGGACAACAATTTCTTTGTCATAGAATACCTAAGTTCTACTTAATTTGGAACTGAAAAGAACACAACAACAACAGCTCAGCCCCCTCTGAAGATAAAGGAAGCACTTTCATACAAGCAATGAAAAGAAAAGCCTTTTAAGTGACTATATATTCTCTTTATATTTTATATAAGTCACACTTTTACAAAAAAACTTTCTGTATGACGACTGTCAATATCTACAATATAGTGCAAAACAGTGAAAATAATGAATAGTGATCACGTGTCAATATATACAAAGTTAATACATTCAGATAAAGCAAAACAAAGAAAGACACACAGGAATAAAAGTGAATAAGGACGAAAAAAAGGAAGTCATTTTCAGGGCTCGGTGTCAGGGAAGTAGAGCTCGTCCTCAAACTCCATGAATTGAGACGGGAGTAGGTCAGGTAACAGAGAAGAACTTCTGTCACCTAAGTCGGTGTCCTCTTCTTTCTGCGTGCATTCACGTACTTTGTAATCTGGTGGTATCAAGTGCTGATTCATCTTGATCAGTGTTAACCTCTCCACATTTTTGGCAGAGAGGCGGGTCCTTTTTGAAGTTACAATGGGACCAGCAGTACTGAAAACACGTTCAGAAGACACACTTGCGAGTGGGCAAGACAATTTATAGCCAGGTTGGTGATCAGTGGCCATAGAGCCATTTTCCTGTACCAATACAGCAATGGGTTCGTAATAACAAAGACCTGTGTTGGGTCATCCAGATAGGCCTGCACCATCAACTCAAGGTTCTCCACGGTTGCTCCACTTTGCGTACCATCTGTGGCTTTTTCAGCACTGGAACAAACAAACCCTTGATGTGTTAGCCAATCCACTTCCGACAATATTATGGCTGGGCCTGGTGCAGGTGAGGATGATGATACGGTTGCAGCTGGTGTTGTTAACGGCTGTGAGGGAAAGTGACTCTCTTCGCCCACAGATTCAGAAGTGGAACTTGACGCTGCTGATTCAGTTGGACTTCTGATGGCTCCTTGAGTTTTCTGCCAATCTTTTTTGAACCGACTGGCTGACACAGCTAGCCAAGGTTTGTACTCTGAAACATCTGCTTCATCAAAAGGAATGAATGCTTTGCTGGCCACTGTCTTTTTGTACCGTGGATCCAGAATAGTGGCACAAATGTAATGTTGTTCTGTATGTATGTTTTGAAGCCTTTCATTGGCAACTAGGCGGCTTAATAAGTTCTCCGCCAACCGATATGCATCTTGCTTTCCAACATCATCTCTGAACTTTGAAGACACCACCTTCGGTTGGTTCTCTAGCATGACCAACAATGGGATGGCTTTGCTCAAAGAACAGTCCTCCCTGCTGACTTCACGCGTGAAGACCTCAAAAGGACGAAGCATGTCTGTCAGGCTTTTAACTAACTTCCATTCCTCCAACTCTAGCCTCTTGTCTTTATGATCAGAACCTAGTTGAAAGACATAGTCATTGATTACCATGCACTGCTCAGACAGACGCTCAAGCATGTAAAAGGTTGAGTTCCAACGTGTTGCCACCTCCTGGATGAGTCCTTTGACTGGCACTTTATGTTCATGTTGAATGCTCCTAGCTCCTTCCGGGCCTTAAAAGAATGGCTGAAATGTGTGCAGATTCTTCGGCAGGTGGTCAGTAACTTTTTGACTGTGTTTTCAGTTTTCAAGAAATCTTGCACAACCAGGTTTATACAGTGCGCCAAACACAGCACTCTGAAATATTCACCTTGCTGCATGGCCTTAACTATATTACTGCCATTATCCATGGAAACATAACCAACTATGCGATTTCTTGGTTGCAGCCATTCAGAGACCTTACTGTTAAACTCCTGTAAATGTAAATGTACAGGAATTTATATAGCGCAAATCACCGAGCGGTTTCTAAGCGCTTGCTTAGGGAACCCGTCCTGGTATTCCCCTGTGAGATAACCCCGGCAGGGTATCCGCAAGGTGAAAGCCAGGCATCCCGCCGCGAGGGGCCGTTGTGGAGATTAAGCAAGCTATTGCCCAGAGTCGCAGAGTGTGAACCCGTGAATCGAGTAGGCACCGGAGCGAGAATTGTCGAGTCCATGGACATTTTAGGACTCAAGACCCCGCCGAGCCGGGAATTGAACCCTGGTCCCGGGCTGACCTCTGCTTCCAGGTCTGCCTCCTCTAATCAGTGAGCCACACTTCTCCAAAATGTATTTTGCAGTATGAGTTTTCTCCATGGCAAACATGGCTAATGTTGCATGTTTCCGAGTAGCTTGAAAAACTGTGTCCAGGTCAACAACTTCAATTGACTTGTCTCTAACCCCTGCAAAAGACCCTGCAAAAGAGACCCAGTATGCAGTGATGAACATGTAATCAGGGGCTTGGCAACTGGTCCACATGTCTGTTGTCAAGTGGATAGTGTGAACAGCACTCTTCTGCAAAGCTGCCCCAATCACCTCCAGCACATCTTGATGTAGTGCTGGAACCACAACTCTGGCAAAATAGGACCGGCTATGAACCTTCCATTTAGGGAAGACTGTTGCCACTAATTCTAGAAACCCCACCCCTTCCACGAAAGACAAAGGGAGAAGGTCCAGCGCTAGCATTTTAGCCAGATTTGCGTTATAAAGACGTACCGTTGGGTGGTTGCGTTCAAATGGCGCCTCCGACCAGAACAATCCGCGAATGGTGGGCTGGATCATTTTACGTGATGATGATGATGACGTCTTCAAACCAGTTTGGCCCAGTGATGTAGTTTTTCGCATTGGTGTCTCTCCAACACTCTTAGTGTGCCTCATAGATGTTGCAGGGGTAGAGGGTGTGGGCGATACCACTGCAGTGCTGCTGCCAGGGGTACTGGGTGTACCAGAAAAAATGTCTGTCGCTTCTTTACTTCCCCCCTGCACGATCAGCCTCTCGTCATCATCATCAGATGCAATATCAATGGATACATTTGGATTTGTTTTTCTTTCGCCTTCCTCGATCTTCCTCATGTGTGCTTCCCAAATGATAGTGTGGTGTTCCTTGAGATGACCTCTCTTGCCTCCGGTACCATAGTTGGTACCAAGCTTACCCCGACTAACGCATGCTTTACAAATCGAACAAACGACCATGTTTTCCACCTTTGCGCTAACAGTAAAGAAGTCCCAAACTGGGGACTGGTGATGTCTGCTGAAGGTGGAGGTGCTACTTTAACTTTCAATGCCAGATAAGGTGGAGGATGGGCGTGGCTGATTTTGTTTCTGTTGTTCACTTACAGCACCACTACTTGAGGTCAAGCTGGATGGAGGTCCATGCCGGCCCTTCTGACTAAAAAAGATGGAAGCTGTAGGTCGTGTTGGTGTTGTAGTTAACGGTGGTGGTACCAGTGCCACGCCACCCATATCCCGCTCAGCAGCCATTCGGGATAAGGTAAAAATGTCTGTCTGCTGCATGCCTGCTGGGGCTGGAGTGACGACTGTGATGACTGGGTCATCGTCAAACTGTTCATCAGCAGCAGAAGACACCACTTCTTGTTCGTTGTCATCACCCATGAGTGGAAGCTTTGCGGGAGCCTTCCTTTTAGGCTTAGCTACCTTTGTCGGCTCATGGCGTGACTCACTCTCAGTCTGCATGGCTGGGTTCCAATCATGATCAAGGTCATCAGAAGGAAGGGGGCTTTGAAGAAGAACTTGTAGTAGTAGAAGTATCCCTCCTTGACCTTTTTCTTGCTGGGGATCTGGAAGACAATGGATAATCATCCTCAGGAGGAGTGGCTTCCTCGGATGATACCGCCTCTTGAATATCAATTTCCTGATGTGCCCCTACTTCTGGAGGAACAAGCGTTGTAGGCAGTTGTGCCGCTCCATGAACCTCTAGTTGCACCTCTCCATGCACCTGTCCATGCGCTCTCCTTGCAGCTCTACTTGTGCCTCTCCTTGCGGCACTACTTGCGCCTCTCCTTGCGGCTCTACTTGCGCCTCTCCTTGCCCATGTACTTGCGCTTGTACTAGTTGCACGTGTGGTTGTCGTTGCGGCTGTGGTTGTTGAACACACGTCAGCTGAGTTACACCCGGCGTTGATTGGATGGTAAATTCTTGTGATGAGCCAACATCACTGGTCGATGGTGATTGAACAACCAAAGTGGCTGCCGCAGCAGCACTCATGGTCTTGGACCTAAGTTTGCGTGGTGGCACTGAGCCCAATGAAGCGGAGATGCTGCTTCCAGCTTGGTCCCCGGCGGACACAGCTGCTGATGCAAGCGTAGTTTATTTTTCCCAAAAAAGGTGTCGGTGGGCACACCAGTCTCCTTGGTAGATGGTGCCACTTGCTTCTTCTGCTCCTTCTTAATGGCAGTGGCACTGGCAACTTTTTTCACTGAGGCGCTACGGCCAACTTTCTCTGGGGCCATCTTCTTGAGATGTCAGAACAGCAGGCCGCAGTTGCACGAGTTGCAGACTTGTATGGTCTGTGGCCACACGTGACGTCACGTGACGTTGTGCTGCACACACCGCTGCAGGACTTCTTCCTGGCACTGGTGGTTCTCTTGTGCACCTAAATGGAAGCCAGAGGAACATCAGTTATACACCCCAAAAAGTCTAAAAACACTCCAAAATCACCACAATCCCATGCCATCCATGCCCTCAATGATGTTTAAATTCAAGACACCCCACAGAAAGACTAGGCCCATGCACCACCGAGTACCCCTGGGCATAATGTTTGAAAGCAAGGCAAACTGGGTGCAGGCCTGAGCACACTGCCTGGCTTCAAAATGGCCCCTTGACCCCCACCACATGGCCAGGCCCTGCCTGTACCAGGACTCAAAATGGCCCCCACCAACTGGGCCAGGCCCCAACAACACCCCAAAAGTCAAAAAACAGTCAAAAAGTACCACAATCCCATGCCATCCATGCCCTCAATGATGTTTAAGTTCAAGACACCCCACAGAAAGACTAGGCCCATGCACCACTGTATACCCCCGGGCATAATGGTTGAAAGCAAGGCAAACTGGGTGCAGGCCTGAGCACACTGCCTGGCTTCAAAATGGCCCCTTGACCCCCACCACATGGCCAGGCCCTGCCTGTAACAGGCCTCAAAATGGCCCCCACCCACAGGGCCAGGCCCCAACAACACCCCAAAAAGTCAAAAAACACTCAAAAATCACCACAATCATCCCATGCCATCCATGCCCTCAATGATATTTGCCTACCTACAACTCCAGCACTTCTTACGATCCATTTGGGATCCACAGGGATAATATGTGCACCGGAGCTCCTGTGATCGCAAGGACGCCTTTGACATGCATTTCGTGTCAGGGAAGTGATATCGAGTGCCATTTCTCATTTTCTGATCTTATTTTGGTTGCTTCTTGATGAGCCAGACATTTAGCTATTACAGCAAAATCTCAGGACACCATATGTACGTGCTGATATTTTTCGGACTCCAGTCCATGTTTTGTTAACTAGACTCCTGATACAATATAGACTACGACTCCCATCTACACATGGATGCTTTTGATGCATACCATGTAACAGGGACCCACGCTGCCTGGTGCCATTACTTTTGGCAGGCGGCTTTGAACGGCTTCACCCTCGCAGGGACACTGTAAAGGATGAAAGTACTAAACTACGGGTAAGCACAGGCTTGTATTACCGTTTTGTTTTATTTTGTAGCCAGTCGCACTGGTCTCACTATATCCTGCTACCCTCTGGGGAGAGAGGGTTTTCCTCATGTATTGGAACCAGAAGAACCTTTGTTCCACTCATTGTTTCAAAACGCTGGACATAATGCTAGCGTTAACACACTGTGGCCCTTGTTATAGAGTGGGTTATTTTTAACATATCACAACGGGTTGTGAATCGTATCAATTTGTAAAGTTCTTGTAGGAGTGGCCTGTTCCATGGGCCTCCCCATTCTGGGTAGAGCAGCCACACTTTTCTCACTCCTCTGCAGTTTGTCGGGGTGTTTTAAGCTACAACTGACAGTTTGTTCGTAAGGGGTACACGGTGTAGCACTTTGTAGATCATGATAGTTGTCTTACATTTTGCACAATTTTTTGGTAGATAATATTTTCCACACATATACTTCATATGAAGGATTTCCTGGTCCTACTGTCTGTCATGATTTCTTTTTCAGTGGAGCGCTTCTGGATATATCTAGTTTCTTGAGGGTAGATATCCCTTACTCAATGAGAAGGTAAGATATCCATCCAATAACAAAGATTATAGCCACGCAGATAACTACTTTAAACAAGCTTTTATGTGGTTGTTGAGCACTGTTAGACCTTGAGCATATGCCATTAACAACAGTCATGATTTTAACATTCAAAACCGAGTGCTCTTGTAATTCTGCAAATGTTGTGTGATCTTGAAATGTTTACATTGATCTTTATCTTTCTTTGCTTTTTTAGAATGACGGTGGACCTTCTGCACATATGGGCCACCATCTCTGTGGCCAATTTGATCCTTTACTGGCCAGTATAATTAACTGTTTGTATTATAGAAATACTGTGAACAGAGTGACTCACAACTAAGGTCCTGATGAATGCCCTGGAACCACTTTTGGGGACCACTTGTGGGCAGAAACATGTTGACTATTGATTTAGAACCCGCTTCTTAACCCTCCCCATTGGACCTACAGAAAAAAGTCATTTTGGCCCCCTGGAGGTAGTTTTAACCAACACTACACACTAAACTTTCACTAGCACTCTATCCCTCACTGACCCCATTTCCATCACTCATCAAAACACCTCTGCTCCTCCCACTCAGGGAGTTGCAGCCCACACCATGGACCTCACAGTCCGGGTGTGAGGAGGGGACCCAATGATGAAGCAAGTCATACTTGGGTGAGTGAGGGTTCTCGTCCTAGCAAAGGATCTCTTCTATGTAAACAATTTGATCACAAACATACTTATTCATACAGGTTACAGTTTCGGGCTGTGGACAAGCTTTCAGCACTTTTTGCATCACAAGACCAGGCATACTTAAGTGTGAAATGCATACCCAAAATGCCCACCAGCATTGTCGCAACAACCAGCAAGCAGGCATGGCCACAACAAAGAACATATTATGTGGTTCAACTTCACTTACGGTAATGTAGCATGGATGGATCTATTGTTACATCGATTCAGCCTGCTTTCTGTCCAACTAAGTCGGATTTTTTTTTAATCTCTAATAGTTGAGTGTACCCACTAGGCAATTTATCTACTGCCCTTTCATCTTTAGCATATTCCCCCTATTTATATCTATATATATGCATCTTAAGGAATCATATACATTTCAGCCTCAATAACTCGATTGGTTATTTATATAACCAATCAACACATTCGCATCTGATCTCGTCCCAACTCGGTTACTGGCTCAGTTTTCAGCCGGCGTACAAACGCGAGTTTCGCACCGACGTACCTGGAAGGATTTTTCTTCAACTTTAAATTTCACCATACGGTCTACCAACAACCCACGTATTCCATTTATTCCATATTGTTTTGTTTATGGTATCGATACCTCCCTCCGCCTAGTTTTTGTAGAACTCTGATGTCAACTCGCACGTTTTTTAGGAAACCAATAAGCATCCGAACTACAGATGCTAACGGCCGTAATCCTTTCTTCATGGGCCACACAGGTGCAATTAATTCAACCAAATCAGGTGATCTTATTGGCTTCTACTCGTATTTCGAGCATATATATTAGAAACCTACACGCTCGGTTCTGTTCGTATCATTCATATCAGAGCAGACTCTCTGCCGGTGCTATTCGAGCAAAGGGCGTTTTTGGACCAAAGTTATCGATCTGTCAGGTAAATGCGTGCACTCTGTGGCCTTACCTTTAATAAGTTACTTTCATACGACGGTCTCTGAGACATGTATACTTAATCTCCTCGTGTCTCTCTTTTAGGACATATACCCCGGTCCGGTTGTGCCTTAATTTACCATTTGGTTGGCCTTATCCTTGATGTTTACTAATACCGCAGGATAGCCTCGTTGAACCGCCATAATCTTTATATCCGGTATATGCATATACTTCTGGCTGAATACTTACGATCTAAACCCGTGCTATTCTAACCATCAAGAATTAACCTTCAGGCAATTGCGTGCCTTTCACGATTGCATGGTGACCCGTGTATTTATTTATTTATTTAGATATTACGGCCATGTTTAGATATGTGTAGGTTAACCAGGTGTGTCTCTCCCCTAGAAGACATTCTTCAGTCTAATTGACACGTTAAATACCAGTCGGTCGGCCCCCTTCCTGAAAAACGGCAATCTTCGACAGAAAGCTTTATTGGATCGCAACTTTTCTATTTTTCGGTAAATATGTATATTGTAATCTTATATTTACCATACGCTATAAACAACAAAGAGGACGTACACTTTTATAATTTTATGTTCCCGGTCTAGGAGATCATCTTGTATTATCTGAATTTGTCCCCTAAAGTGAAGCGCATGTTTCTTCATGTCTTTATCAAGATGCGATCATAGTCCGTAAGTAGTCAATACCGCCTCTCCTTTGTCTTGTAAATGTACTAGAATTTCTTTCTCTAATCGAGTATGCTACCAGTTCTTACTAGTAAATCTCGTGGTGTTTATATGTCATCTACTTCAGGACATGTTCAAACTCTCATAGATACTATAAAACATCGTTCCGCTTTATTAGTATCAATGGTTGTGATACTTGTCATAAAGTTATCTCCACGCCCTAGACGGACGATTCTACTCATATATGAAATTATTGGCAAGTGTAACTCTGATATATTTACCTCTGCATCGGAGTATGTAACACTTAAGGGCGCACATCTTTCTGATTGAATTAAAATGAATTATGGTGCAGCATATAGAATTCTTCACACATTCTGGGGCAATAAATAAAGGTAGAGAGTAACTATGTAGGTTGCTAATAATATTTGAATGGTAAGTGCTAGTTGCCTTCTATGGCATGATAGCTCTGATATATATCTTCGATCTTAGCTAGCAGGTAACAAATCCACTGCATTTTTCAGAAAGGTTTATTGACATACAACACTAATATAAGATTTAATTACCTCTAGTGTGGCCAATCTCCTCTACACATGCTCCCAGCTCTACAGAACCGTATCTTAAAGTAAAGAATTGCGAAACCACATTTTATAATTTTCCACCTCCGGAATGAAGTTATATGGTAAGAGTATCGATGTTTCATAAAATTATCGCCCATGTTATTTTCATGTTCAATACTCGCCATGATGATTCACTGTTGGTTTGAACCCTTTAATGTGTCCAATTATGTATATATAGTTCTCCTCACTGTATTAGAAACGGGATATATTTAGTAATGTTGTAAATATATGTAAATAAGAATATATTCTGTTATGATATGTATATAAGTGTGCCCATTTCTAATTTTTGATTTTCGTCCCTCTTTTTACTCACTGTGTTATGATCTGTGAATGTGTATATATGTAGATAAGGATTGACGACCTTATGAGCCTATTGAAGTGCAACAAGATATATATATCAAGTTTTTGTTATCAAATACCTCCAGTTATAATCATGTTATATATTATATAGGTACCCTTGCTATTCCAGTGACATTTATATTATATATTTCATAGAGCAATAGACGGCTACCTTATGAAGGCGTGTATGCCGAAACACGCGTTGTAGACATCTGCCGCACTGCCTGAATCAACGTTTCGTCTATCATTTGGATTTGTATATACCGATGTTGGCTGTTTAAATTAATTATATTTTTTCTGAAACGATTATCGTTAAATTTTATATGCACAATTGAATGTTTGTAATATTTAATCACTCATGAAATATACAAAAAAAAAAAATATTGCCATGAGAGTAAGTTCTATATATTTATACATTGTGTATGGTGGGGTGCTTCTTAGACATATTCGAATATTCTATGTATAAGGAGGTATTTCTATTAAGAATTTTTGCTGCTATCTTTGCTAGCTATAATTTCCTTACACCACAACAAAGAACAAATGCAGGCCTATGGCAGAAGAACACTGGCTGCCTACACAAAATGGTCACCCAATACATGGACAAAGAGCAAGTCAGGAGACATGGCCATAATCAAAGAACATGTGCAAGCCTATGGCAAAAGCACACTGGCTAGCTACACAAAATGGCCTTTCAAGAAGGACCCCTTATCAAAGAGAAGGGGGTACAGGTGGGACTGGGAGCCTAATTAGGAAGTCCAAAAACCTGTGTTCCTATACAGAATCAAAGTTTCAACAAGGGTCTAATGTTCCTACGAAGGAGCGAGAGGGAGGGACAGTATCTCAAAAGGCGGAGAGTGCCTGGGTCAGAGTACCAGATAGAGACAGTCAGCTTCACTGTTCGTGGCCCTCACACATCCCCTAGAGGATATCATGCTTCATCATAGGGCAGTGATGCTCATCGGGCTAGCACTACAATACCCTACGGGTCCCCCAAAGGGTCACTTTGGCAGAAATATTTTAAGAGGATGCCTTATGATGAATGCGGGTGAGATGGTTTGTGTAGTGGTGGGGTGTGAAATAAAGTATTAAAACTGGTAAGGGAGATCCTACACTATACTTTAATCGGGGGCCACAATTCAGGTATAAAAACCTGTTGGCAGGTGAGGGCTACCTTGGAGTTTCAAAGGATCCCTGGTAGTCTGGATGCTGAGACTGTGTAGGAGCGATTTCCTAATGTCTCATGGGAAGGACCTGACTCTGGTCACTCATTCATAAAAAGAAAAGTCAACATGTTTTGTGCCTAAACTGGTCATAAGGATTCGCAGCACTTCATCAGGACGAAAAAACATGTTTAGTGGACAAACCACCCCACAACAAGATTGGTGCCCCTAGATGCTACCTACTGTGTGTGTATGTTGTTCTGTGTCCAACCTGTAGAGAGGAAGAAACAAAAAGAAGGTTACAAAATCAAGGTGGAGTAGACAGGAATCTACCCGTGATGTCACTCTGTCATGGACTTGTGAAGTAGTACCCCAAATCATGTGTAGTAAGATGGCATAAACATGAATGTAGAAATTGAATGCTTGAAAAGCTTGGATCAAGAATGTAATGCTTTTATCAAAAATGTATAAGACACAGGTGAGTACTGCTGAGTGGTACCCAAGGTGGGCAGTCACAGGGATGTCCACAGAAGATGTTGTCACTGTGACGTTGGTACCGATGGTTAACAAAAACCTTGCTCCTTCAAATCAGGGATATGTTTCTCAAGCAGGAAAAAAAAGTTGTGAGGACTCCAGAATCTATCATGACTAATATCATGATAACTCTGCACACTTTCTACCATCCCCCAGGTGATAATCTTACCTTCATTTAACAAATCATGGAGATCATCTGCACCAACCTTACCCCATACAACAACCAGATTTTCTGTGGTGACTTCAACATTCACTGGAATGATACTAAGGAATCGCTAGTGAATTGCTTTAAGGCTTTACTCCAGGACCTCAACCTGACCCAAGTCTGTAATCATCCTACTCATATAAAAGGAGCCATCTTAAACCTAATCATAGCAAGGAAAATACCATACTATTGAATTCTATTTCACCCTGCGACTGGATCGATCATCACTGCATTACCTTCTCCACTGTTGTTAAGGCAACATTCCACAAAGGCCAGCCTGAGAAAGCTAAACATTGGACCAGAAACACTCTCCATCTCAATCCAGACACAATATCTACCACCAGCCTTAACCTCCTGTCTCCTCCCACTGATATGGTTGATGCTCAAGACCTCACTAAGCACTACCTTAGCTCTCAATCAATCAATCAGGGAAATTGTAAAGCGCACTACATACCCATGAGGCTCTCAAGGTGTTGTTCCTGCGTAGATGGCGTTTTTGTAGCCCAGTCTGCTTTTGATGAGGGCCTGGGTGATGGTTTTTCTCGTTTCAGAGGGGATCCACTTGAAGATCCTGCAGAGCATTCGAAGGGTGTTGAAGTAGGATGTGGAGATGGCGTTGACCTGCTTTGTCATGGAGAGGGAGGAGTCGAGAATGACCCCCAGGTTACGTGCATGGTTGGTGGGTGCTGGGGCTGTACCCAGCAAGGTAGGCCATCAGGAGTCATCCCAGGCTGAGGGGGAGGAGCCGAGGATGAGGACCTCTGTCTTGTCAAAATTCAACTTCAGCCTGCTGTCCTTCATCCATTCGGTGATGGCCTTCATTCCCCTGTGCAGGTTGGCTTTGGAGGTGAGAGTGTGGTATCGGGTTCTGTCAGGCCTACATATACTGCAAAAACACTCGAACACCATAAACAGAAGTTGGCACGGAAACTGAAAATGCAAAGAGACAAGTTTATTAGGACCCCATGGGGTGGTGGTACATTCCTGCAGCACCCTTCGGTAATGCAAGAAGTATCACACCGAACATCGGTGCGCGACTTCTTTTATACAGTTTAACAGCAATAAAAAGGTAGGCGGTATACATTTGAACAGTTTTAGGTACATATAAGGACATTTTTGGAGCACAGCCAACATGTGGGAGGAGCTTAATACCACTGGTCAGTTGGGGGAACATTCCTAAAAATAGCCTGTTGCCGGGCAAGGTAAAGGTTCATTGGCATGGAGGAAGGACAAAAGGGCACTCTAACCACAAGCCAACACGTTCATACAAAATGGAAGCCATCAAATACAAAATGGCCCCCGTACGTTTAGGTCAAGTTAACAGAAAAGCTCGTGTAGCTGAGCTAAACGCTACCTCAGGTACTGCCAAATTACGACAGACGGCTCTTTTAGCGTTTAGTTGAAGCTACCTCATAATGGAAATAATCCGGATGTTCATCTTCAATATCGATCATCATGATTTGCTTCACTTCAGCATTACTCATCTGTACATTTTTAGCAATAGCTCGTTTGGATGGGATACAGGCCGTAATACATACAGAACATAAAGTAGGACCACATTGAATACATAAACAACAAAAGAAAAATATCCCAATAATCACGCATAGAACCGTTAGCAGTTTCCAGCCCGAATGTACTGAGTATAGTCCAAAACCAACCAGAAAATGTCCAAGTACCATTGTCAGTGTGAATTTCAGAGGCGATTTCGTGCAATTTGGAAATGGCATCATACACAGATGGCGAATTATCAGGGGCGTAAACACAACAACTATTTCCGATGATGCGGCATGCACCCCCACGATCAGCTAACATACGTCCAGAACCATCCGGTTCTGAAGCGTGACAATTCTAGTAATCTGGAGCTCTTCAGTTATATTCCCTAAAGCAGAGACAGTTTCATTAGCAACTGCCTCCACAACACGTGTTAGCCGTCTAATTTTCCTGCTGTTTAGAACAGCACCCACAAAAGAAAACAACCCTAAATTAAAATCCACATATTGTTGTAGTGAGGTATCGGTTTGGTCAACGCCATCAATGTCCAATGTTCTCTTAACTCTATTCAATATAAAATCGTGATTTAATACAAAATCATTATGGTACATAGGCGGGGCAATAAACACAGGGGGTAATACAAAAGATATGTAACATGTGCCTAACCATCCAAGAGGAAGACGATGATAACCTTTATTACCACAAATAAAATAAGTGTTTCCTGAGGCCACAAATGAAATACCATTGGGAGTATCAAAAGCGAGAGTAATATTGCATTCACTTTTCCCCACCGGAATTGTTCCCTTATTCCTAATACAGAGATCTGCTTTCGTATCAATAACAGTAATTACATGTAAACTGGACATATTTGTAAGTCTCTGATTAGTGAAGATACGAGGCGTAGATACATTGTCCGGTCAATACTCTTCCCACTCGAACTTAGTTCCTTCTGCTTGTGGATAGCCATCTCGATCATTATAGCAGACCTTGTTCAATCGGAAAAGTAGTCCACCTTTTGTTGGCCATCTCAAAGTAAAGAGAAGAGTGTACCAGGCATTACATGAACCATTGTGAGAAAAAGGAAGAGGAATAAGTGGGGTTCCTCCTTTCTTCTGATGCCCAGGTAACATCCCACATACCCAACAGTTGGATGTATTAGTCATATTATGTGTGTGATGTAATATCTGAATGAAACTATTATTCAAGTAAGTCTGTCTATGTCTTTCTTCATGATAAGGCAAAGTAAAATGAAAATGTTCAGATGGAATTGGAGTGGTAGGCAGTAAATAGTCCCGTGCAGGAAATAGTCTTTCTATAGTCCATGCTATTACTGCTATTACCACTATTGTCGCAACAAAAAGAACCGCACCCAGAGTTCTTCTGTTTCTCAATGTCATAGGTGCCATAGTACAATGAACAAAGTCTCAAGAAACAAACTAAAAAATAAAAATATGGTGCTGAGAACCGAGGCTGCCGTTGATTTTTTTCTCCGAGATTCAAGACGGGTGTCGCTACACTGGACAGAACTGATCCCCCCCCTTGATATTCCCGGCTTCCGTTTCACAAACCTCGGAACGGTTACCAACCAGTCATGAAAAATACAAAAATTTTATTTCCTTGGCCGTAGATTGTACTTCACTCCACCAGAATCAGTGTGGTCCGGGAAGGCTTCGAATGGTGCAGTAGGTGGAACGAACCCTCCTTTAGGAGTAGAGGTCCCTTTAGCAGGATTGTACTGTAGGCATATCAGACAGGTCTGTACTACTCTCCTAGCCGTGCTGGTAATCTCAGGATGCTCCCAAACTTGTGTAAGCAATTTAGTAATTGCAAGAGCTCCAATATGTGCCAGCCCATGCGTCATTTGAACCATTGCCTGCAAGTAAGCAGCAGGTAATTTCCATCTCTTCATGTCTTTGCTTCTCCAGCAACCCTCATCATCCAATACTCCCTCTGTTGCCCATGTTGCAAGTTCTACTTCAGATGCTGACTTCTGTATGTCTAAAACTTCTTCTCTAGCATCATGCCATCGCTCGGCTTGCGATCTCACCACATACATAGGGGAGTTATTTTGTAACATGGCAGTTTCTCTCGCTATGCGGTCTGCAAAAGCATTTCCTTGCCCTATTTTGTCTGTCACTTTCTTATGTGCACTACATTTTATTATTGCCACCTTCCTTGGGCATAATAGTGCATTCAGGAGGTCGCATACCAACTGTCCGTACATGATGTGTGTTCCGTGTGAAGTCATAAACCCTCGTTTCCTCCAGAGTAGGCCAAAGTCGTGCGCTACTCCAAAGGCGTAACGACTATCAGTATAGATATTTACACATAGACCAGCACTTAACTCGCATGCTTTCGTTAAGGCTATCAATTCAGCTGCTTGAGCCGATTTCTGCCGTATCCGTGCTGTTTCTACCACTGTCTTAAGTGTCGTGATCGCATAGGCCGCGGAAGCCGTACCATCTGGCAATCTCACACACGATCCATCAACCCACAATTCCCCATCTACATCAGGAAGCGGCGTGTCCTGTAAATCGACACGACCCTTTGTTTGTTCGTCAGTCAGAAAAACACAATCATGTTGTTCTTCTTCCTGGGTCTCAGTAACAGGATATGGCAATAAAGTGGCGGGGTTCAAAGTGGCGCACCTCTTCATTGTAATGTGTGGCGCCAGCAGTGTTAACTCGTATCCTGTTAAACGGGCACTGGTTAGATGCTGCATTTTCGTTTTGTTCAATAGCGCATCTACTGCATGGGGAACTAACACCAGTAATTTGTGTGATAAAACTATTCCCTCACTCTGCCGTATAGCTACTGCTGTTGCTGCAACTGCTCGGAGGCATCCAGGCAGTCCTCTAACCACAGAATCGAGTACCGCAGAAAAATATGCACAGGGTCTCTGTTTGTCTCCGTGTAATTGTACTAAAACTGACAATGCGCACCCATCCTTCTCGTGTGCATACAGTGTAAAGAATTTTGTATAATTTGGTGTACCTAGCACTGGTGCAGAACAAAGAGCTTGTCTCAATTGTTCAAAAGCATTCTGACATTCATCCGTCCATTCAAGGGGGGTTGGTGCAGTTTTGGACAGCAATGCTAACAAAGGTTTTACAATGTACGAAAATCCTAGTATCCATTGCCTACAAAAGGACGTCAAACCTATGAAAGCACGAACATCCTTCTGCGTGCAAGGGACTGGTGTATCTAAAATTGCTTGAATTCGGTCTGATGTTAATGCACGTCCCTCCTTAGACAAAAGATGACCAATATATGTCACCTTTGGTCTACAGTATTGTAACTTCTTCCGTGAAACCTTGTGATTATGTTCAGCAAGGAAAGAAAGCAGGGAGAGTGTACTCTCCTCGCATTGCTCCTGTGTGTCTGCCGCAAGCAAAATGTCGTCGACATATTGGATAAGCGCCACCCCAGACTGCAAATCAAATGAATCAAGCTGTCTTTTCAAAGCCTGGCTGTAAATGCTAGGACTTTCTGTGTAACCTTGAGGAACTCGACAAAATCTATAAGATTTATTATTTAATGAAAAGCCAAACAAATATCGGCTATCAGGATGAATGGGGATCGAAAAGAATGCATTTTTCAAATCGATCACCGTAAATGTAGTAGCTGTGGGTGGAACCAAAGTAAGTAATGTGGTAATGTCAGATACTACTGGATACTGGGGTACAACTATCTTATTAATTTCCCTCAAATCAATAATAAAACGGTAAATCTTGGAATCTGTATCTTTCTTTAGAATCGGAAGGATTGGACTGTTGCAAACATTGTAGGGAACTTCCTCCACCACCCCTGCCGTTATCAAGTCATTCACAATATGTGCCAAAGCTATTTCGCCTTCTCTAGAGATCTTATACTGAGGAACACAAGGTAAAATCGCTCCCTCCTTCACAGTAATGCGCACAGGGGGAATAATCATTTGACCCACATCAGTATCGGAAGTAGCCCATAACGTGCTTGGAAGGGAAGCTAATGCATCGGTCTCTTGCATGAGGCACGATCTCTCAATTTCTGGGTAATTCTCATTCAAAATAACCCACACCCCTTCAGGGGCACAGCGTATTGTTGCACGAAAATGCTTCAGCATATCAAGTCCCATAATATTATCTGGTGTATTTGGGGATAATAGAAACGGACATGGGGCAATAAATTTGTCAACATGAAATGTAAGAGGTTGAGACAATGGGCTTAGTGAAGGTGTTCCATCGAACCCTATTGCTGTAATCGTTTCGCCAGACAGGGGAGCCCTTGGAACCAAGTGTTTGGACAGAGTGCTACGAGTAGCTCCTGTGTCAACCAGAAACTGATCAGTAGAACCCAAAACATGTGCTGATATATATATGGACCCCTTTGATCGACTGGTATTTCAACCGATTCCACACCCCATCCTACGCAATCCTATGCATATCTATTATCCTGAGACTCAGTATTTTCTCCTTCAGCTATCTGGTATTGATTCCGCCGATCAAAAGTATTATGTTCAACCTGACCACGACCCCTCTCTTCAAACCTACCACGGTCATTCGCTCCACCTCTCGGTCCTGAATAACTATTCCGTGACCTTCCACTTCCTCGACCCCTCTGACTACGCTGTTCACGAAGTACCGGACAATCTGCAACCCAATGTCCAAACTGTTTACAGTATGCACACTGATTCTCAGAAATGTCGGAACGAGGGGGAGACGTAACGTACGATCCTCGTCTACCCCTATCATTCCCTCTCGATTGCGTAGCATGAACCTGTGCCAGCATCACTTTCGTCTTTAAGTCCTTCGCTTTCTTATCGCTACTTTGTTTAGCCTCTAATTCCTGTCTTTCATAGTACTGAGCCATAGTTAATAAAGAAGCAGGCGTTGCAGTGGTCCATGAACTTTCACTAGCCTTTAATCGTTTTGCAATCTCCGGTAGGAGATTAGCCACATACTTGTCTACGAACAAGTGCCTGCCCGTGTCCTCTGTTAATGATTGACCACTGTAATCATGGAATACTTCCTCGAAACGTGAAAAGAAGTCAGAAACCGATTCATCTAACTTCTGCTTACAAGATGCCAATACTGTCCAATCTATTTTCTTAGGGGGGACAAGCGTTTTTAATTTAGTCAAGATAGCCGTCGGTAAATCTAAAATCAACTGACACGGCTTACATGCAGGTTCCCTATCTAAATCAGCTCTCACTATGTCCTTCCAATCTGCACCTAATATCGTTCGATCGTCAAACTTACGAATCACCCTCCACATATCAGGAGGTAATATCAACCCAAAGAAAAGATCAATATCAACTAACGTCATAATACACGAAGAAATAGCACCCTCCACACCTTCATAGAAAGCTGCTGGATTTTTACGGGGGTCAGGCAAAGCATTCTTAAGTGCCATAACATCTGTTCTATTCCATGGCGTATAAACCCAATTATACACAAAATAGCCCCTTGAATCCTTAGACGTCTTATACTCATCCGTACCATCCCCTTTAGGAGGGACATACAAAGGTGCAGCTTCCCGCATAGGCAAAACCTTAATCGCAACACTCTTATCTGATCCATAGATAGGGCACACTCGAGAATTTTCCGTCGATCCCGACGCTGGTGGGTTTGATGCCTTTTCCGCCGCTCGCAATCGTGTCGCCTCATCCCGTAACCAAATCAAACGCTGGAAAAATTCCTCCGCATCTGAAAGAGCAAAAACACCTTTACAAGAGTTGTCACGACCAACTGATATATCCTTAGGTTCCAACTCAGGAGATTGTTTCCTAAACCGCTCAACAACTTCACCTGCAAAATGATCTAAAAAATACAATCGTTCCTTGTCAGACCACTTACTCATAAAATCATCAACCTCTGAAACAGTTATAGAATTTACATTACGTTTACGAGCAATCGAACGCAATTCCATCATACGCTCGGTATGTAACCTGGTACGCTGTTTATCCTGATTATCCTCGTCCGATTCCACATCCAGAGCCATAGGCTGAACATACGGAGGCGGGCAACGATCTAACAATGACAAATCATCTAATTCATTAGTAAGGACAGGATAGAGAGGACGCCGAAGAGGAAACTGGCCATTAACTTGTAAATTACGTTCTCGACTCTCTTTCTCTTTCTGTTCCTGCAATTCCTTCTCCTGCAGCTGCAAAGCTTTATCCCGAGCAGCCTTACGCTGCTCTTTGTCCACCAAGGCTTCTTCACGCTTCATTCGTTCACGCACCGCTTTCTCCCACAAACGCACACAATCAAACATGTCCTGTCTAGACCTGCGCTGGAACAAACACTGTTCCACATACTGGACTTTTCGCAAGTCGAATGACCCATGTAGTGGCCATTGCAATTCACGATCAGATTTAGTGTATTTGTGCCATAATGTGCTATACATTATGGGAGGAAGGCCAAATTTAATGTACATTTCGCGATTAGGAGTCCCCTCTGGGGGAGCCGGCTGAGATTCATTTAATCGATAATTGGTACCGTTTCCAAAGCAGCACATTCCTCGGAGTGTGCTGAGAACAGGCATGTTCAAAATATCACGGAAACGTGATATTACAACAAATGGCACTTAAAGGTACTTACGCACGATGTGCCGTTCAAACAAATTCAAAATCAGAGAAATATCCCTACATGCCTGCCTATGTGAGGTGCACTCCACATATAATTAAAATCATAGGTCCAAACGTTAGCTAACTCATACAAATTCAAATTCAAATTCAAAAAGCCACAGTAAGTGTCAGTAGATTACCTTACCAAACATAAGCTTACCAAATATCTTCAAAAGTGTCCAGATTCCAACTGCCAAGTTCCGTAGCCGAATCAGCCAAAACGGGCACTACACGACAAACCGAACGATCAGGTTCTCAGTCGAAGACCGGCGCCACCTGGAAGGTCAGATCAGAAGGAAAGGAAAAACACCGTGGGTGCCGAGACTCGGGTCATTCAGTGGCAGCGTACGCGTCCATAGCGAGTTTCCAATCCTTCGTCGTGACCTCTCCTTCGGGCATCCGAGTCGCCGATGAGTCCCTTCGTGGTCGCCAAATTGTGGTATCGGGTTCTGTCAGGCCTACATATACTGCAAAAACACCCGAACACCATAAACAGAAGTTGGCACGGAAACTGAAAATGCAAAGAGACAAGTTTACTAGGACCCCATGGCGTGGTGGTACATTCCTACAGCACCCTTCGGTAATGCAAGAAGTATCACACCGAACATCGGTGCGCGACTTCTTTTATAGAGTTTAACAGCAATTAAAAGGTAGGCGGTATACATTTGAACAGTTTTAGGTACATATAAGGACATTTATGGAGCACAGCCAACATGTGGGAGGAGCTTAATACCACTGGTCAGTTGGGGGAACATTCCTAGGGAGTGACCACTCACTAGTCCAGAGATCGTGTGTGCGCATGCGTGAAACTGACCATTGCTAAAAATAGCCTGTTGCCGGGCAAGGTAAAGGTTCATTGGCATGGAGGAAGGACAAACGGGCACTCTAACCACGAGGCCGCACGTTCATACAAAATGGAAGCCATCAAATACAAAATGGCCCCGTACGTTTAGGTCAAGTTAACAGAAAAGCTCGTGTAGCTGAGCTAAACGCTAACTCAGGTACTGCCAAATTACGACAAGAGGGTCTTCAGTGAGGGAGATGATCAGCTGGGTGTCATCGGCATAGGAGATGATGTTGATGCTGTGCTGGCGGGTGACATGGGCGAGTGGAGCCATGTAGATATTGAACAGTGTTAGGCTGAGAGAGGATCCTTGCGGAACCCCGCAGATGATCTCGGTGGTCTTGGAGCGGAAGGGTGGGAGGCGACACTCTGGGTTCTGCCGGAGAGGAAGGATGTGGTCCAGGCCAGGGCGTCCTCTTGGATTCCGGTGCCGTGGAGGCGCACTGTTAGGGTGCGGTGGCAGACCATGTCGAAGGCGGCTGAGAGGTCCTGGAGGATGTGGGCGGCTGTTTCTCCTTTGTCCATTAGGGTCCTTATGTCGTCGGTGGCGGCGATGAGGGCGGTTTCGGTGCTGTGGTTGCTGCGGAAGCTGGACTGGGATGGGTTCAGGATGTTGTTGTCTTCGAGGTATAGGGTCAGTTGTTTGTTTGACAATATTCTGCATGACTTTCGCCGGGAAAGGGAGATGGGCCGGAAATTCTTGAGGTCTTTGAGGTCTGCATTGGGTTTCTTCAGTAAGGCGTTGATCTCGGCGTGCTTCCAGCTTTCCGGGAAGGTTGCTGTCTCGAAGGAGATGTTGATCATTTTCCGGAGATGGGAGGCGATGGCTGTGCTGGCTTTGTTCAAGATGTGATATGGGCATGGGTCAGACGGGGATCTGGAGTGGATGGAGTTCATGGTCTTAATGGTGTCTTCGTCGCTGACGTTGAACCAGGTGATCAGGCGGCTGGTGCACATCGTGGTCTCAGGGGGTGGTGGTGGGCTTAACGGTGGATGTGGGGGTCGTGGCGTTGAAGCTCTTGTGGATTTCGGCGATCTTGTGGTGGAAAAAGTGGGCCTGTGAGTCGCACAGGTCCTGAGAGGGGGGAATGTCATTAGTGTTGGAGCTGGGGTTGGAGAGTTCCTTCACGATGTTGGAAAGCTCTTTGCTGTTGTGTGCGTTGTTGTCAGGGTGGTTCTTGAAAGCAGTTGTTGGACTTGGCCCTTATGGCGGGTTAACCCCTAACCTTTTTGCTTTTATCTGTGACCCTGTGTTAGTGATTTTTGGGTCTCTGCGCACTTTTCCCTGTGCCCAGAGTAAAAGTGCGTGCGTGTAGTATGGCTGGCCTGCCCTCCCATGGGAATGCATAGGAAATGTGTGTCCATGCTAGTTCCTGATGTGTGGGGAGTGCAGGCTCGAGTTTGGTATGTGTGAACTCGTGAGAGTGAATGCTGCACGATGGTATGTGCGGCTTCTATGTGTCTAGAAGGGAAGTGCCACTTCCAGACATTGATGTATGTGTGCAGTAAGGGTGCTGGAGCGTGATTGGCTGGAGCTGGCTGGCATGCCAGGCTCCAGAAAGTCTGGATGGGTCTGCCCGGTGGTGAGTGTGAGATTAGCATGAGTGATGTGTGGGAGGGCTGCACCTGGTTCCTTGATGGGCTGGGTTTTTCCCCACACAATGCTGGCTCCGCCCCCTTGTGGTGTGTCTAACGACCCTAGCCTCCCCAGTGAATGAAAGGGGTGGTTGGGCCATCAAGGGTGCTCCAAGACCAGCTGCGACTGGTCTCCCCCCACCTTGCACCTCCAAACAAAGGATTTCACAGTATAAGAAGGGGCTGTGTCCCCATGAATGTGGTTCTCTTTTCTGATCCTGCCAGAGGGGGCTGTTGCTGCTGCTGGGGCCAGGAGGACCACCACTTGGACTGTCTCCCTGCCTGGAGACCCAGTGTGCTGGCTCTGGGCCCAGCCTTGCCCCCCCCCCCTGCCTGCCTCCAGCCCCTGCTGGAGCTTGTGCTGTGCCTATAGCACTGAGAGCGCTGCTCTCTGCCCTTCAGCGCTGGGGAGCGCTGGAATCCCTTGGCTTGACACACAAAGGAGTTAGGTCCGATCGGGACTGAGGTTGGGCTGGACCGTTTACAAGTGAAGAAGCAAAAAATTGCCCCAAAACCTCATGTATAAGTTGTATGGTTATTTAACAAAAAGACCAGTTGTAAATTAATTAGATCCGGTCAGGTACTTTTATTTATACCTTTCACTCATATTTTTTACTTTTTAAGAAACTTGTTTTTTGAAGGCAAAAGAAGATACATATTATACCATAAAATACCATTAACATTACAAGACTACAAAATCTTCATGACAAGACATAAATCAAGAGTACATCCACATAACACAACATATTATACATTAAAAAATCAATGCATCATTAATTTCAAATCAATTCACTTTTCAAGATAAACAAAGCAAAATACAATCACAAGAGGACAATAATATTTTTGTATATCAACCAATGATACAATTCACTCTTGTGGGTGTGCCGACGCGTTTCGGGTTCGAATAACCAATTTTCGAACCCTCATCAGGGCTTTGTTAATTATCTGTGTAGGATGCAAAAAAACAATAAAGTTTTATTGACAACCTATCCACCTTAAGACTACCACTCTTAGAATGTAGAGTCATCATAATCTACCTGTATCCTTTGAGATGGCGTTGTTTCCAAGAAAAAGGGACGTTTTTGCAGAGCTTCAGATTCTATTTCTACAAAAAAATGAAGCGTAAATTGTGTGCCAAATAATGGCAATAGCGCTCGAGTTTTTCACTAAAATACAAGATTATCATTTCAACATACCTCCATCTGCACCATCATGTGCCCCTGTGGAGGGAGGAGTTCGTGGTGATTTTATCGAAAATCCTAGTTTAAGAAAAGGATTTTTCTTAGTATCATTCTGCTTCATTAACAGAACATCAAATTAAATACCATCGTCTTTGCAAATAAATTCCATACCTTATGTCCGTGTTTATGGTTGGGGAGACGTGACCCTGTCCCTGGGCGAGTGTTTAATTATTAGGGGACCTATTTAAAGAAATGAGGGGCCAATTATATATAACTCGTGGTTTGGCAGTTAGTAAAACACTACGCTAATGATGTTTCCGTTTTTCATGCAAACATTAATGAAGATTGAGGTTGTACCTGTGTTTACGATCGATACCTCCTTCAATATGTTTCTCTCGAATTATTTTCAAAGCAACTGTGTACCCCCGGGGGTCCGATGTGTTGTTAGTCTTTGCCCACGCACTACACGGAAAGAAATAGTGTTCTTAGCTTGGAGCTTCCTTAGATAGTAATTACAGTGTAAAGTTTAGTAACAAGGGCGCTCCGCCATTCCTACCTGAATGCGTTCGCCTTATACCTCCATTATTGGCGCTCCTGCTGGATCACCTCACTGAATTGCGGCAGCCATCTTGAATGGTTTTAAAGGCAACCAGGTCAGCACCCTGGTGTATTGTGGGCATTATAGTTCAATACGCTACATTGTGTTTTTGAGAAAAATCGTTCGGGTGAAAAATTATTTGGAATCTACTTTAATCGTAAAAAGGAAATTTTATCAACATGGAAATGTTGTTTACATGTGTAACTAAATATGCTGTTTGTGTCGCCAACCTAAATCGCGCGACCCCAACTAAGTAACGGAGTGGTATATGGACAAATGAAAATCATGCTACTCAGATCCTTGATAATTCAGACATACTATTAAGGCCTGTCATAGTGCTGTTAAATTTAAGGATGAGATATGCCTCTTTTTGCAATAACACCCTGTCAACATCAGCAGGGCGGTGTACTGTACCTATTGTAAATAGTACTGACCATTTAAAGTCATTCTCCGTGTGCATTTTCTCCATGAAGTGTTCGACCATTGGGGCATTTAATACCGCCTTTTTGATCCGTGACCTGTGCTGGCTGATGCGTAAATTGACCTGCTGGTTTGTTTTGCCAATGTATATCTTTTGGCACGGGCAGATTATAACGTACACTACGTTTTTTGTTCTGCAGTTCGAAAAGCCACAGTGTTTCCACTTCACCCCCTGATGTTCAAACTCTGTCCCTTCAATAGTATTTGGACATGCAACACAATTGCCGCATCTGTGATGGATATCGATCGGCTTCATATTCCACAGTGATAGAAGATCGTGTTTGGGTTTGGGCTGTGTTAAATTTGCCCTCACAATTCGCTGTCCAATACTTTTGTTTTTTCTGTACGCAAAAATTGGGTGTGGAAAAGGGCATTCCAATCCCTCTAGAAGGTGCCAATTTTTTAAAATTGTTTGTCTCATTCTGTGCGTGTCAGGGCCAAACGTTGTCACGCACACCAAACGATCCAGTTCTTTCTTTTCTTTTGTTTGCAATAAGCACTCGTGTGGCGTATAGCGAGCTCTTTTTTGCGAATGTTTTAGTAGCTTCTTTGGGTAGCCCCTCTGGATCATTTCTTGGCAAAACCTATCTGCATGTTGGTCAAAATCGCCAATCTCCGTACAGTTTCTGCGTATTCTTAGCAGTTTTCCATAAGGCAAGTTTGCTTTTAAGTTTCTGGGGTGGTGACTCTTGTGGTGCAGGATGGTATTTTTGTCCGTTGATTTCTTATACAAAGATGTTTTTAAGAAACCATCGGTACAGGACACTTCCACATCCAGGAATGTCATTTTTGTTGAGCTTGCTTCCAAGGAGAACTTGATGTCGTTATGTCTGGCATTGATCCATTCGTGGAACGTCAATAATCAGTCTGGCTCCCCTGCCACAGGAGCCAGACGTCATCTATATAACGCCACCACTGCACGATGTTCCCAATGTTCCCAATGTATGGATTGTTACTGTCCACAAATCTCATTTCATATTGGGCCATGTAGAGCCCTGCCATTTCTGGGGCATAAGGACATCCCATGGCAGTGCCCTTCACTTGCATGTAAAACTGGTCGTTGAAAACAAAATAATTCTTTTTGAGGGCTATTTCTGCCAGCTTTAAAATGAAGCAAGTTGCCACCCTGTGAGGCCGTTTGAGAGCGCTTTATTTTGCCCATAGCGCTGTGAGCGCTGTATTTTGTCCTGTGGCGCTTGGGAGCACCTGTTCTTCGTGGCTAGCGCTGCTAGCGCTTTGTGTGCCCAGCC
This sequence comes from Lissotriton helveticus, assembly GCF_964261635.1. NCBI lineage: Eukaryota > Metazoa > Chordata > Amphibia > Caudata > Salamandridae > Lissotriton > Lissotriton helveticus. The sequence goes on from NC_136068.1 coordinate 644,555,149, forward strand.
GGCGCCCACCCGGCATCCTTTCACCTCGTGAGGTGACCGAGCGGCGCGGGTGCCACCCCGCTCTTTTGCCGCCCTTATTTTGCCCGTTTGGTTACTTCGCTATTAGAAGCCGGAGCCCACCCGGCATCGCCCCGTGGTTTCACCGCCACAGCCCGGGACCGAGAGAGTGCAGCCGCTGACGTCACCCGGAGAGCCGCGCTGTGATTGGTTACAGCTGCCGGAGGCTCGCCGGGCGACTCGCCCTGTGATTGGCTGCGAGGACCGAGGACCAGAGAAGCAGGAAGCAGCCTGCCGCGTCTCACCGAGGCTCCCGAGTGAAGGGGAGCCCGGCCCGCGGCCCCAGCAGAGCCGCCGAGGAGCCGTCTCGCCAACGAGACAGCCGGTGAGTAGGGCCCGGGAGTGCAGATTCGGGGAGGAGGGCGTCGGGGCACATTGCCGGTGCCCGCCCCTCCCCGTCAGAGTGAAGAGCCGGTTGAGGCTCTTGGGGGCAGTTGCCCTTGTTCTGAGTCCCCCGTGAGGGACTCCAACATGCCGCAATTGTAGTTTCGAGTCCCGAGAGACTCGAGGGGGCATTCCTTGTTTAAAGAGCCCTGAGAGGCTCGAGGGCCCATTCGATTTACGAGCCTGCGAGGCTCGAGGCGCCATCCTTGTTCTTGAGCCCAGAGAGGCTCCAGCCTGCCATTTGCTTTGCGAGCCCAGAGAGGCTCGAGTGTCCATTTCTGCTGGAGAGCCTGAGAGAGGCTCAGGGCACCAGTTCTTGCTCAGAGCCCAGAGAGGCTCCTTGTCCGCATTTGTTCTTATCCAGAGCCCAGAGAGGCTCAGCAGTGCCACAGTGGTGGTTCTTGAGCCCACGAGGCTCCAACGTTGCCCTAACTTTCCTGCACCCGTTGCCCAGCACTTTGTGGGAAACTGCTACGTTTAGGCTTGTGTTCTTGGCTGCCTGCGCAGCCTGCCTAACATTGAGACTCAGGGAATTTCAGCCCTTGTGAGGCCAGTTGGCCTGAGAGACGGTTCTGTTGCTGTGCCAGGTGATCCTGGTACATTTGTGATTTACATGCTAAAAGTGAGTTCTGCGCAATTGTTATTGCTACACCTCTGAATGTGTTGATACATCATGTGTTTTGCTTCTTTCCCTTTGCTAGGTGTCTATGCTTAGGTGATTGCTTTTCCATCCATAGGTCCTGAGACTAAGGTCCTAGTTACCTGCGTGATTTGCCTAGAGTGATTAGGGGTACGTAGGAGGGGTTTACCCCTTACCAGGAAGTCCTGGTTGTGTGCTACATGTGCTATTTTTATGCTAAAGTCATTATATGATTTATGTGCAAAGTATTGTTTCTATAAAGTATTCTTTCTACAAGTGCTAAGTTCTAAAAGTGCATACCCTTGACAGTGGTCCAGGTGGCCCTGTCCTCTACATTATCCCTTGTAAATTCCGCCCGTGCCTGTTGGCGCAGTGTAACAATATGTCTGTTTTATCTAATGTATATTTATTATAATACAAAGGCTATTTTCATATAACCTGGTGTGGAGTCTCCTTTGTGGTGGGCCTTGGAAGTTGTTGCTGGGGGTGCGCGCGCAAACACTTAGCTCACATCGCCTCCAAGTTTAGCCTTGCTGCCCGCGCCACGTTACCTAGAGGGTGAGCAGGGGTTATCTTGTTGTGTGACTCCCTTGCCCTGACCTTGGAGGTGGGGGTCTCTGACTGACTTTGGCGAAAGCCCTGGCCAGCCGGGGGTCCTGTTTCCAACAGCAGTCCTCTCTGCGGTCCTGATGAGCTGGTGGTGTCTGCGGGTGGTGTTCTTGTGGGCCGTGTAGCTGTTTGGTGTTCGTTCGCGGAGCCAGTACTTTTCCAGTTTTCGGCAGGTGCGCTTGGAGGTTTGGAGGTCTTGGGTGAACCAGGAAGCGTTCTTGCTGGAGTGGTTTGTGGGGGGTCCTGAGCGGAGCGAGGGTGTCGGCGCAGTCATTGATCCACTGTTTGAGGTTGAAGGCGGCGGTGTCGGAGTCAGTGGGGTCAAGGGGTGGACTCCGGGCGAGGGTGGTGGTCAGTTGGTCTTTGGTGACCTTGCCCCAGCAGCGGCGTGGCATCTGTTGGGTGCGGTGGTGCGTGGTGGGTTTCCTGAAAGTAAAGTGGACGCATCTGTGGTCGGTCCGGTGGAGTTCGGTGGTGTGGTTGAAGGAGACGTGGGGACTTCCGGAGAAGATGGGATCAAGCGTGTGTCCTGCGGCGTGGGTGTTGTTACGATCTGTCTGAGTCCAAGGTTGGCGAGGTTGTTGATTCAGGTGGTGGTGTTGGAGTCGTTTTTTTCCTCGAGGTGGAAGTTCAGGTCCCCGAGGAGGATGTAGTCCGTAGAGGCGAGGGCGTGGGTGCTGATGAGGTTGGCGATGGGATCGCTGAACTGTGGTCGGGGTCCGGGTGGTCTGTAGACGAGGGTTCCTCTGAGGGTGGTGTTGGGGTCGGTGTGTATCTGGAAGTGCATGTGCTCGGCGGTGTTGAGGGTGTCGTCGGTGTTGGTCGAGACTTTGATGGTGTTCTTGTGGACGATGGTGATTCCCCCTCCCACTCCGTTGGTGCGGTCTCTGCTGGAGATCTTGTAGCCTTCTGGGATGGTGATGGCGATGTCTGGTGCTGAGGTGGTGTTCAGCCAAGTCTCCATCAGCAGGCGACGTCGGGGGCGGTGGGGTCGAGGAGGTCCCAGAGTTCGATGGCGTGTTTGCAAGCGGTGCGGGTGTTGAGGAGGATGCACTGGAGGTGGTTGGGATCTTCTCTTGATGGTTTGGCAGGCTGGACGCTGGTGAGGCTGCAGTTCGGGCAGGAGAAGAGTCCATGGGTGTGCTTCGGTGTGGCCCGGTAGCAGGCGTATTCTCGTCCGGGGGTTGAGTGCGTGGAGGGTTCTGGCATCATAGTGCAGTTGGGTACGGGGGTGTCTTCAGGATCCAGGGGTTCTGGCACTGAGCGCGTCCAGGCGCAGACGGGCGCAGATGGGCTTGCCTTTGGCCCGCCTTCGGGGCGCCAGCGGCACCCGGCCGCTGCACGTCCGGGTGCAGAAGGGGAGGTGGGAGGGAGGAGCAGCTGGGTGGGGGGAGAGGGCCAATGGAGGCGGGAGGGCCACAGGGGACGCAGCAGCAGGGAGCGGGCACGGAGGGGGAACAAGCACAGGCAAAGGCAGGGGGCTAGGCAGAGGCAAATACAGGAAATACTAGAAGCAGTACAATGAGGTCACAAAGACAATGGGGCAAATACAGGAGATACAAAGAGCTATACAATGAGGTCACAAAGCCAATGGGGTCGGGGCCACAGGGGACACAGCGGCAGGGAGCGGGATCGGCTGGGAGAGGGCTTGGAGGGGGAACAAGCACAGGCAAAGGCAGAGGACAAGGCAGAAGCAAATACAGGAAATACAAAAGCAGTGCAATGAGGTCACATAGCAGTAATATACAGTGCAGGAAACAGTGGTCACAGGCAGAAAAACGAGCGGGCACAAGCAATCCTAAGGCCTACCACTGGCCACCAGGGATGAGGCTCAGGTGGTAGCCTGCGGGTGGAAGCGGGCCTAGAACACCCTCAGGAGCAGCAGCAGGTCATGGGAGCAAGGGCGCAGTCTGGTAGAGCTGTGTGGCGTGGGGAGTGACCTGCCTGGAGAACAGGGTCAAGGGTCGCTCTCACTGCCGCGCAGTGGCCGCCATAAGAAGGGGAGGTGGGAGGGAGGAACAGCTGGGTGGGGGGAGAGGGCCAATGGGGTGGGGGGGTAGGGGGGCGGGGCTGCAGGGGATGCAGCGGCAGGGAGCAGGCATGGAGGGGGAACAAGCACAGGCAAAGGCAGGGGGCAAGGCAGAGGCAAATACAGGAAATACAAGAAGCAGTACAATGAGGTCATAAATCTAATGGGGGCAAATACAGGAGATACAAAGAGCAGCACAATGAGGTCACAAAGCCAATGGGGGTGGGGCCGCAGGGGACGCAGCGGCGGGTAGCGGGATCGATGGGAGAGGGCATGGAGGGGGAACAAGCACAGCCAAAGGCAGGGGACAAGGCAGAAGCAAATACAGGAAATACAAAAGCAGTGCAATGACGTCACCAAGCAGTAATATACAGTGCAGTAAAGAGTGGTCACAGGCTGAAAAATGAGCGGGCACAAGCAAACCTAAGGCCTACCACTGGCCACCAGAGATGAGGCGCAGATGGTAGCCTGCGGTGGAGGCGGGCCTCGAACATCCTCAGGAGAGGCGGCAGGTCATGGGAGCAAGGGTGAAGTCTGGTGGAGCTGCACGGCGTGGGGAGTGACCTGCCTGGAGAACAGGGTCAAGGGTCGCTCGCACTGCCACGCAGCGGATGCCATAAGAAGGGGACGCAGCGGCCACCATAAGAAGGGGAGGTGGGAGGGAGGAACAGCTGGGTGGGGGAGAGGGCCAATGTGGGTGGGCGGGGTGGGACCGCAGGGGACGTAGCGGCGGGGAGCGGGCACGGAGGGGGAAATAGCACAGGCAAAGGCAGGGGGCAAGGCAGAGGCAAATACAGGAAATAGAAGAAGCAGTACAATGAGGTCACAAAGCCAATGGGGGCAAATACAGGAGATACAAAGAGCAGTACAATGAGGTCACAAAGCCAATAAGGGCGGGGGACGCAGGGGCGGGGAGCGGGATCGGCTGGGAGCCGGCAGGGAGGGGGAACAAGCACAGGCAAAGGCAGGGGACAAGGCAGAAGCAAATACAGGAAATACAAAAGCAGTACAATGAGGTCACAAAGCAGTAATATACAGTGCAGGAAACAGCGGTCACAGGCAGAAAAACGAGCGGGCTTAAGCAAACCTAAGGCCTACCACTGGCCACCAGGGATGAGGCGCAGATGGTAGCCTGCGGGTGGAGGCGGGGCTCGAACAACCTCAGTAGCGGTGGCAGGTCACGGGAGCAAGGGCGCAGTCTGGTGGAGCTGCGTGGCATGGGGAGTGACCTGATTGGAGAACAGGGTAAAGGGTCGCTCCCCTATATCTAACATAATGGACTCCATTGCCCCCAAACAACTAAAGAGAGTCCCGATAAGTAAAAACAATCCTGGTTCAACTGTAGCCTTAACGAGAAATCCCATGCCCTTAGACTTGCAGAAAGAATGTGGAGACAGACCCCATCTCTTTCAAACCTCAAACTGGACACAGCCTTCAACCGTCCCCAAAAACTTTTTGAAGTAGTGAAACAGAAAACTAATGGAAAGCGTAAATCCTCCACATTTGACGCTACAACCTCACCTAATTGTTAAACATTTTCTTCCTTTTTTCCTGATAAAACTAAGTCAATTGACAATGAGTTCCGCATTGCTGTGAATTGTTTACCGCCTGAAACCCAGTCACAATGCACCTCCACCTCGCAGAAAATGTGTCCTAGCAACCTTCTCTTTAAACCTAAAAACAATGCCTCTTGGAAACTGTTTCCACTAAACTTTCCAACCACTTCAATGACCCTCTCCCCTCCAAATTCCTAAAGGAAACTTTACACCTCCTGATTCCTCTATGGACTGTAATTATAAATGCCTCATGCATGGCACTATGTCTAAAAAATGCGAACAAGTCACACCTATACTAAAAAAGCCGGACGTGAACCTCTCTGACCCCAACAATTTGCACCCCATTTCGGGTATCCCAACCTTAGCCAAGCTCCTGGAAAAATTTGTTCATCAACAACTCTGCAATCACATTGCAATGGACCAACTCCTCAACCACTGCCAATCTGGTTTCAGGCCAGGTCACAGTGCTAAAACTGCCATGGTCCACATTGTCAGCGATGCTTTACGCTTTCTCGATCATAATAAATCCTGTCTTTTAATCCTTTTTGACCTATCATCAGTGGTTGACACAGTCAAACATAAAAACCCTCCTGAACCTCTGAGTACTTAGCATGGGTCTCTCTGGTACTGTCTTAAAATGATTCTGCTCATTCCTTTAAAACAGATCTCAATGAGTCCTAATCAATCATGACTTATCCAATCAGACACCGGTCACTATCGGCGTTCCCTAAGGTTATTCACTTTCCCCCACCCTATTTAATCTTTACATGGAACATCTGACTGAAATCCTCAAACAATCCAACATATCCTATCATGTTACCTGATGATACGCAATTGAACATGAAGATTACCTCTCCTAACAACATAAGCACTCTCAATAACATCTTGACCAAACCCGAACACTTGATAACACTTACCCACCTCAAACTTAACATCCTCAAAACTGAATTCCTATCATTTCCACCTCCCAACACCACCTCTAATATCAAAGACTGGATTCCACTACTCACAGCTTTGAACGGTACCTCACATATTGTTGATTCAGGAAAATCCATAGGAATAACACTAGACAACAACCTCTCCATGATGAATCACATCAGCTCCACAACCAGAGTGGCCAATTTCCATCCCCACATCTTAAGAAGACTAAAGCCTTTCTTGCCCAATGCAGATCTCAAGATGGCGGTTCAGGTTCTTCTGATCTCCAAACTTACTATGGGAATGCTACTCTTGTTGGCCTACAGAAAATAAAACTAGCACTGTTGAGGGCTACCCTCCATGTGGCTGCAAGGCTCTTCACAGGTGTAAAGAAAAATTATCACATCACCCCAGCCCTCTACTCTCTGAACTGGCTACCTTATGAATCTAGGATCCACCTAAAAATAGCATCCACGACATGCAAAGCCATCCACCACGACACTCCTCGCTACCTAGCTCAGAAACTGGTGCTATCCGGAAGGAATAGAGCTATTCGTAGTACATGCTCCCCACTGCTGAAACCCCCAGAATTTCACAAAAAGAAAATCTATAAGAGATATTTCTCTGGAATTGCCCCAAGAATTTGGAACTCTCTTCACCAGGAGATCAGGACAATCCCTTCATTCATTCTTTTAAAAAACAAAGTAAAAATGAGACTACTGAATAATCTCCTTCCTATCTGAGGCGACAATCCATGCCAATTTTACTTCCTGGATGGTGTTTTCACTATGTTGATATGTATTATCTTTTCATGCTGTACATTCTATATTTTGCTCCTTGTATATTTAATGCTATTTATAAGGTTGTTCAGCGATCTGACACCAACATTTTGGTCATGTTCGCACTTTATACAACTTTATAAATAAATGTAGGTGCTGGACTGAATATCTGTCAGTTTGTATGTATTATTCAGATGTATAGATTAGGGCAGGTTACTGTCGCAGGAGAATTTGGCCCCATACGATGGGTAAAATGTGTGGAGATTGAAATAACCCTCCCACTCATGGTACTGGCAATTGGCACTATGAATATAGACAGTACACACACATAACATATAATATTTTAGGTTTATTTGTAGTTGCGGTATTGTATTGCACATTACCAGACCCCTGTATTCAAACACCATGACCCATGCCAGCGCTCTGTAGGGAGGAAGTGACCATCTTTATCATTTTTTTTCATCATGATGAAGCGACGTGGATCCTTATGACCAGTTTAGGAGTGAAACATGTTGACTTTCCTTTTTATGAAGGATTGAATAACCTAGGGTGGAGCTGGCATTGTGCCACTACTCTGAGTTCCACAGAGTTCGAAAAAAACTCTGTGGAACTCCGCTCCCTCCACCCTCCCTAATTTAATTATAATTAAAAAAAGCACCTGCTGTGGCTGCCTCCTCCTCACCATGATCTCTCTCTCCTTCCTCGTCCATACCGCCCTCGTCCATGGAACGGCCTACATTGTACGTCTTCCATGTGCAGATGCACATGTGCAAGACGTACAGCATAGGCTGGTAAGTGCCTTTTTAAAATTATAATCATATTAGGAGTGAAGGGGCCAGCTAACTTCGCTCTAGCATGGAGTCGGAGTTTTGCCTGAACTCCACCTTCTTAACAGAGCGCAGAGTAGGCAAATCTCTTTAAACTCTGCAGGCAGAGCAGAGTTACCCACCTGGGTTTAGGAGTGACCAGAGGCAGGTACCTCCCCTGAAACAACTGGAGATCTCTCCTACACAGTCTCAACATCCAGACTACCAGGGTTCCTTTGAAAACCTCAAGGTAGCACTCACCCGCCAACAGGTTTTTATCCCTGGAAGGGCCGCCCGTTAAAGTATAGTGCAGGATCTCCCTTACCAGTTTTAATCCTTTGCCTCACACCCCATCATCACACAAACTACCTCACCTGCATTCATCATATAGCATCCTCTTAAAATATCTCCACCAAAGTGACCTTTCGGGGGACCCACAGGGCATTGCAGCTCTGGCCCGATGAGGAGCACTGCCCTATGATGAAGCATGACATCCTCTAGGAGACATGTCATGGTACCATGAACAGTCCAGCTGACTGTCTCTATCCAGTACTCTGACCCAGGCACTCTCCAGCTTTTGAGAGACTGTGCCTCCCTCTTCATCCTTCATATGAACATTAGCCCTTTGTTCAACTCCCTCACATCCGGCACCTTCCCAGAGAGCTGGAAGCATGCAGAGATCAACAACCTACTGAAGAAACACAGTGCAGAGCCTAAAGACCTCAAAAACATTAGCCCCATCTCTCTTCTTCCCTTTCCTGCTAAAGTTATTGAGAAGATAGTCAATAAACAGCTGACCACATTCCTCGAGGCCAATGAATCCCTCAACCATCCCAGTCCGGATTTTGAGCCAATCACAGCACCAAGACCGCCCTCATCACAGCCACCGATGACATCAGGACCCTACTTGACAACGGAGAAACAACCGCCCTCTTCCTCCTAGACCTCTCAGCCACCTTTGATACAGTCTGCCATCGTACCCTAATATCCCGCCTCCACAACGCCGGGATCCAAGGCAAAGCCCTGGACTGGATCACCTCATTCCTCTCTGACAGAACCCAGAGAGTCCGGCTCCCTCCCTTCCACTCCGCGGCCACCAAGATCATCTGCGGCATACCCCAAGGCTCAACGCTCAGCCCAATCCTCTTCAATATCTACATGAGCCCCCTTGCCACCATCGCACGCAAACACAACCTCAACAACAACTCATACGCCGACGACACCCAGCTGATACTCTCCCTCACCAAAGACCCAGCCACTGCCAAACTCAACCTCCAGGAAGGAATGAAAAACGTCGATGAATGGATGAAACTCAGCCCTCTGAAACTGAACTCAGACAAGATGGAGGTCCTCATCCTCGGACCATCCTCATCTGCTTGGGACGACTCCTGGTGGCCCACAGCACTGGGCACCGCACTGACACCCACTGACCACGTACGCAACCTGGGATTCATCCTGGACTCCTCCCTCACGATGACCAAGCAAGTCAATGCAATCTCATCCTCATGCTTCAACACCCTGCGAATGCTCCGCAAGACCTTCTGGTGGATCCCTACTGGAACTAAAAAGATGGTCACCCAGGCCCTTGTCACCAGCCGACTACGGAAACGCCCTACACGCAGGAACCTCAGTCAAACTTCAGAAAAGACTCCAACGCATACAGAACGCATCCGCATGACTCATCCTTGACATCCCCCACCACAGCCACATATCAGCCCACCTGAGAAACCTGCACTGGCTCCCCGTCAACAAAAGGATCACTTTCAGGCTCCTCACCCATGCACACAAAGCGCTCCATGACATAGGCCCGAATACCTCAAATACGACCTCACGTTCTACACTCCAACACACAAACTCTGCTCCGCCAGCCTCGCACTCACCACCGTCCCACGGATCCGCAGAACCATCGTAGGTAGAAGATCTTTCTACTATCTGGCGGCCAAGACGTGGAACTCCCTCCCCGCCCACCTACGATTGACCCAGGACCACCTCACATTCAGGAAACACCTCAAGACTTGGCTCTTTGAGCAGTAGCGGCACTCCCCCTCCCTCCCCGCAGCACCTTGAGACCCCTACGGATGAGTAGCGCGCTCTACAAATGTTTTGATTGATTGATTGATTCTGTATAGGAGAACATGCGTTTGGACCTCCAAATCTGGCTCCAAGTCCCCCCTGTACACACTTCTCTTAGATAAGGGGTCATTCTTGAAAGGTCATAGCATGACAGCCTAGCTGAGGGACACTACCTATCTAGTATTTCTACCCTTCTTTTTCTTGGATCCTGAGAAGACACAGCCATGGATCCCAATCTTGGCCTGAGCTCTAGCAAAGATGTAGTCACTGAAATACTAAGAACCTCATCATTATGTTGCTGGGATTCTGCTCATGCAAATAACTATGCACAGGAAACCAGGACCTCAGTGAATTGTGGTGTACCAAAAAACTCACCTCAGTACCCGGAACCCCTATCTGACTAGCATCAGTGTCTCATTAGCTCTCTGTCCTACAGCGAAGCTACCAATGATTAGACAACCCAGAACATGCGACTTAGGGTACTCTCAGGAATGGTGGGAATCAAGAACACTCTTTCATTTATATTCTCATACCAGTCCACAACGTGAGTAATCAGAGACACGGAAAAGTTTAAAATGTTTATTTTTAACTACGTGCTCTAAGATGCAGTATTTTGGCTAACATAAGCGGGCATATGATTAGAAATAACACAATCAGCATTTTTACAATTCCATGAAACACAAAGGGAGAAATCATGTTACAATGATAGTGGAAACAGGTCGTATAGCACCTTGTGAACCACCCTTCCCTGCTAGGAACTAGGTTTTATAATAATAGAAGGTCTCTTAGGCTTAAATGGGGAACCACATACCTCCAAGATCAGCAGAGGTGAATCACATCAGGGGCTCAGCAAAGCTCTCTGTCACTGGAAACGTTTTTTTCCCCAAGTGCCTGAATAATGCATGCAATGCAATATTGAAGGCACTAGAATTTCAGTTAGTTGAAGCTGTGTGAGTGTTGTGTCTAGAGCATGGGCTGATCAACCTGAATCACAGCATGCATTGTTATTATGACCTTGAAGACTTCTGCACGCAGTGTACAGACCAAGGTAGCGGTGTAAGTCTAGGGATGTGAAAAACAGACCGTTCTCATGCCAGGAAAATCAAGCAGTTTAACTTACAACAACAGTTACATGTAGTGTTGTGTGCAAAAGCTGCAAAGTGGCAAAATGGCATTTAAACTTCTAATAAGCTTATGCTAACATAGCAATGTGTGCAGGCAGAGCCCTGTCTTCACTACAATTACTGAACTAAGACGGCAACAGTCCTTCTAGCAACAAAAAGGGTGATTGGAATTCTATTGGTGCCCTATAAAAGCAGCACATGAGGATAGCACTCCACACGGCTATCATGGCGGAGTATTTGAGGGCCAATGCTACAGCTAATGGCCTGATCATGAATACAGCACCATGCCTGTTTTTGGAGGATTTGATCTTCAGAAACAAATGGAGCCAGATAGCATGGAAGTGCATGCAAGACTGGCTCATCCTGATAATCAGCACTGCGAAGCGACTCTCAGACACCGTCATAATCAAGATAAAAATCGCTGAGACTGCACTGAAGACCAGTATCAGCATCTCAGCCTACAAGAACTGTTTGGCAGAAATCAATACAAAGATCAATGAGCATAAAGACTACCTGTTACAGCAGAAGACACAAAAATTGGAGAAGGACATTCATAAATGTAACAGGGAACGTATGTATCCCTACACAAAGGCGGATTACCAACCTTCTGGGACTGACCAATCCTCAGAGGATGGCTCTACCTCTTCCAACAGATCCAACCAATCCACACACAGCAACTCTAGCAGCAACAACCACCACAACAACAGAGGCCAACAGGGATTACTTGTGGCACCACTAATGTACAGCTTTTATGGACCCCCATTTCCAGCTGGCAACCTGATGTGGTATGCAGGCTTCAAGGGACAGCAACCCTATTCCCCATTCTTCAAAAACCCCCTCAACCTTTTCAGGGCAGAGGCAGGGGCAGAGCCAGAGGAAGAAGGAGAGGAAACAACAAGCATGTTCAATGGCAGGAAGAGGATAACCAACCAAAGACACAGAGCCAAACATCCAGACGAACTTAGTTGCCAATCTGTCAGACAGGAAACTAGACCAAGTTGAGACGGCCCTACAACTGGGCTTAGGCTTCGTCCCCACTCCACAAGAGGAGTCCTTTTGCCCAACCAGTGACCTACACCAGTTCTTCCAGAAAATTAGACTCCATTCCTCCTTTCAACATGATTCTATCACTACATCCATAGATACAGGCCTGAGACCCAAATCCTCCTTCACACCACTGACAGTCATGACCCCAAGTGAAATATTAACCTTTGAAAAAGCTGTCTTGAATGATGTGGGAAAATTTAAAACAAAGAAAAATTACAACAATCTCCTCACCAGATTGAAGGCAGCAATCAGCAACACAGTATCATCATCAAACTGCTGATAAGGGCAGAGCAACAGTCATTATGAATATGGAAGATTACGACCATGAATGCCAACAACAGTTGGCTAACAAATCTTACTATGCCAAAATGGGCACATATCCCACAAAGAATCTCCAAAAAGGATACAGACACTATCTTACTCAGCTGAGCTTCAAGGTTGGATATCCAAGAAAGAGGCAGCCTTCCTGGTTAATGAGACACCAGCTACTCCATACTTCTACATACTACCTAGGATTCACAAAGCAACACACCCACCAAATGGGAGACAGATCGTCCCAGGGATAAGTTCTGTTTTAGAACCACTCAGCCAGTTCTGCAACTACTTTCTCATACTATCACTTCTTACCTGAAAGATACTAAAGACGTACTGAACCTCATTGCCAACATAGGAAACCAAGGTGAGATGGAGTTCCTCATGACATTGGACATGGAAGTTCTTTATACAAGTATCCCCCAAGACGTCATCCTTGAAGTGGTGTAGAGCTTCCTAAGAATAACCAACGTGCCAACCCCCACCCAGGCGGGATTCATCATTGAATGCGCCACTATAGAGATCAAGAAAAATGTTTTTCTTTACGAAACTCAATTCTATCATCAGGTACAAGTGACATGAACAGGTGTACATTCGCCCCTAGTATTGCCTGCCTGGATGTGGAAGATTTTGAAACAAAACATGTACTCTCTGCAACTAACCCATTCAAAACTAACATCCTGCTATGGAAGAGGTACATTAGCAACATCTTGGTATTCTGGATGGGTGACAGAAAAAGCTGCAACTCCTTCACAGAGTGGATTAACACCTTGAACCCCTTTCTGAAGTTCACCAGCACCCTTTCCAATACAGAAATTCATTTTCTTGACTTGCTGATCAACCTAAAAGAAGGCCAGCTGGTAACCAAGACTTATCGGAAAAGCACCAATTGCAACAGCCGCCTCTTATTTGAGAGTCACCATCCAAAGGCCCTCCGGTAGAATCTCCCATATGGATAGTTTCTACAAATCTGACACAATTACAGCGACCTGACCAGGTACAACAATCAAGCTAAGGAACTTAGCTAGAATCTCCTTGAGATGAGGACCTCCCTATGATGAACCATTACATTCTCTAGGGAATGTGTGAGGGCAGTCCAGCTGACGGTCTCTATCTTGTACTACGACCAGGCACTCCCCTCCTTTTGAGAGACTGCGCCTCCCTCTCTGTCCTTCATAGGAACATTAGCCCTTTTTGAAACTTATACAAAACATGACCGCTAACCACAGGGTCACAACAACAAGCAGAAGGCCTCGAAAACAAAGAACACATGCAGGCCTATGGACACTGACTATACAAAAATGCCCCTGGCCACATCCATGGGCAACAAAGACAAATGGTTGCCTATGGCAAACACTCACACACTGGGTAGACAAAAATGGCATGATAACACAGAGAACACAGCATTATTTCAGCAATGCCAAAAACAAAAATTCGTAGAGCAAAATATCCTCCAGCAGCATTACCCAACCTATACACTCTTTGCAGGAAAACAAAATGTGAAATACCACCAAAAATTACATCCAATGACATCCATCACATAAGTGATGTTTAAATTCAACAGACACCACAGAAACAGTTGTGTCATACACCTAAGACTAGTACTGGACCTATTTGCTTTAAGGCCCATTGGTAGACTAGGCAACATAGTGAATTAAAAGAACATTGCAAATGTATTCAAAAACATGGAGAAAATGTACTAAATTGTGCAACATTTTTCCTTTACAAAAGTATAATAATTACATACAAAGAATAACTTGGCCCCTCTTGAAACTGCAGGCCACCCCCACTACAATACATTTTTCAAAATTGAATACAATTAGAAATACATCCAGGTGCATGCCTTCTATAAACCAAACAAAACCCTTATACTACAGTTCTTTAACTTACTTGTGAAATCTCAAATACAAAGTCCTCATATCCAATGGTATGTTTGCAGCAAACACAAAGAGTTATCTTTCCAGCTCCAGTTCCAAATCCAAATCCAAATGAATAGTGACGCGGAGATGGACAAAGCACTGGGAGGAGTCTGCTGGACAGGAACAGGAAGTTGGACACTCTCGGTTATTTTCTTCCTGATGGAAAAAAAGCAAGGAAAAAAGGACTCTTCACGCTAAAAATCAACGCAAATGGTCCACTTGAGAAGGTTTTTCACTCCAAATTGCCATTTCAGAAAGATTGAGATGGTTCTCGAGGAGAGAATCTTCTCCAGATTGCACTCGCAGTTGATAGCGCTCACTTGTGATTGCTTACATCACAAAACAGGCAAAATAAGTTTCATAATCTTTTATTCGATTGCCACATATTATTGCAACCATAAAAAGTACAGAGAAAAAAGCATTACAATTATACATGTTTAAAATCCGTATAAGGAGTTAATCAATCGTATTGAAAAGAAGATAAAAACATAGGCTAAAATGTAAGTTACTCATAGTGACGTCGATAATTGATGCAGGATTTTAAAAAGTTAGCTACGTACTTTGCTGTAGTAGGAGAGTTCAGACATTGCAAGTTTGAAAAAGCAAGACGACAAGTTCTTAAGCTGCTTGATCTTAGTAAGGGCATAATCCAGACCTTCCTTGGGAAAACATAAAATTTACAGAAAAATAAAATGTGTATTGTTGATTGGGGAGAAACATCATCACAAGGACAAGGAATAATAACGGGGGACCAGTTTTGGACATTTGGAAAGGTCACAAGCCGGAAAAAAGAATTAAAACGAAATCTTGTAAGAAGGTACTTTTCATAATTATTCAGAGGGAAGGTCAGGTATGGTTGTATGCCCAAATGAGTCTGTACAGCGATGGCTTGTGAGTTTGTTGGTTTTACCAGTTCTGCTGCACCTCGAAGGGCTCTAAAATGAGACAAACACAGTTTTTTTAGATCTTTTCTTGAGATATCACTCATGCTCGTTGGATCGTTGAAGAAATTAGTGCGATCCATATCCCGGCAAAGGTTCCATATATATTCTAGCCAAGGGATTTTTTCCAAGTTGACAAGGGCTGTACAGTCTGGTATTATAGAACGCGTTAAGTGGCACTCCTCTTTTGTCCAGATACGGTGCCACAGAAGCATGGGTTGGCAGCGGATGGTGTCTGTGATAAAGTCCATGCCTAGTTCAGTTAACGAGGCATAGGTTGGGGCACTTTGGGGTAGGGCCAACAGATATTTAGCAAACTCGTTCTCGATCATTTGGAGTGGATTTATTGGACCATAGCCCCATACCCCTGCACCATACGTTGCCACACTGTAGCATTTAGCATAATATATTGCGAGGAGTTCAGGGGGTGCAGGTTTCCCTAGTTTCCTTGAAAAGGAAACTAGAGCTGCCTTCGCTCTCATGAAAAGCAGTTTTTTACTTGTCACGGCCTGCCGCCAACTGAGAGAATCGTCCACCGGGATGCCCAGATAGGGATAGACACGAGTTCTTTCAAGTTTTATTTTATCAACAAAGATGGATTTAGGTTTTCTTATTTTCGGGCCAAGGTGCATAACGAATGTCTTTTTTATATTGACCTTAAGGCCAAGGGAATCCATATAAAACCAGTATTTGTTGAGCTCTGCTTGCAATTGAATCAACGTCCTGGCAAAAATGACTGAGTCGTCGGCATATAGCAACGTAGGTATAGGACGATGTTTGATTTGTGGAAGATCCTGGCTCCCTTCTAGCATGGCTGCCTCCAAGCCATTTGTGTACAGATTGAACAAGAAGGGAGCCAGTACACAGCCCTGTCTTACTCCTTTTGTGATTTTGAACGAGGAGGTGAGTTCTCCGCTCGTTCCGTATCTGACTTTTGCAGTTGCGTCAGAATAAAGTTCGCGCAAAAAGGCTATCAGAGCAGAATCAACGCCCATTTCCTCGAGGAGGGCCCAGAGTTTCGAATGCTGTACGCAGTCAAATGCCGCACTGAGGTCGACATATACAAGGAATAAGTGGCCTTTTTTTGCTTTCACATACTTCCCTATCAAGAGGGCTAGGTTCAGGGCCTGTTCTACAGTCCCAAGACCCTCCTGGAACCCATATTGGAGGTCAGTCAAGGTGTTGTTGGTATGTGCCCACTCTTGAAGACGCTCCAACAGCAGACGACCCGCTACCTTACCCAGAGAGTCCAGGAGGGAAATGGGTCTGTAACAGACCGGATCGTTCCTGTCACCTTTTTTGAAGATGGGAAGAAGGATGGATGTAGACCAGGAGTCAATAAGGCCCAGGGTTGTTGTTGCGGTCAGAACCGGGGTGAGCAGCGGGGACCATAGCTCGATGTTGTGAGTGAAAATGTCCACTGGCACCCCGTCTGGACCGGGGGCCTTGCCTGGTTTCGACTTTTCTAGGGCCCTAATCACCTCTCCATGTTCAAAGCTGATCTTTAATGGAAAAATATTTAAGTTCATTGCAGAAACGGTGATAGGGCTTTCCTCAGTTGGATTAGTTGTGGGTTCTCCGAAAATTCTTGAGAAGTGAGATACCCATTCTTCTGCTGTTATTGCAACGTCGAGATGTTGAGTGGACGACGGGTTTGACAAAAAGGGAGATTTTACCACACGCCAGAAGGATCCACTGTCCCTTGATCGACAGCTAAGGTGAAGTTGCGACCACAAATTGGCTTTGATGTCTTTCGTTCTCTTGACCCTTTCTGCCTTATAAAGTTTTCTTAATCTTGCTATCTCTAGATGATCCCTCGGGATGGTCTTCAGAGCTACCCTAAGGTTTGAGAGAGCTATCCGACATCCGGGGTTAAACCAGCCCTCGGCCGATGGTTTCCGGGCGGTGGTACGCGTTAATTCCTCTTTTATCGTTCCCAGAATCCTGCCGAAGCTGGCCAGCACCGTTTGAGGGGATGAGCAGGGATCTAGGCAATCATTGACGGAGCCAATAGCTTTTTTAAGGACTTTTTGAGTTACTGAGTCTACTACTACTACTACTGAGTTACTATTTTGGCCCATTTCACTGTAAACCCGTTCAGTTTGTCCATAGTTAATGATTCCTGAGTTAATAAGCTTCTAACATTTGTGTGAGGTGACACTGTTTGTAGTTGCAAGGTAATTCTATTTGGGTAGTGATCGCTGGAGCTATCTGTACCTGTAGAGAATTTTGCCAGCTGGCCCTTTAAATTCTGTGAGCAAAGGATGAAGTCAATTGTGCTAGACAGACCCCTACCGTGAAATGTTGTGGAGAAGTCAACTTGGGGGTGAACCAGGTGGTTCGCGTATTCTAATTCCAGCGTGGCGATACTCTCGTTCAGAGAGTTCCCATTGGAGCTGTGAACAAAGTGGGCCAAGGGGAGATCAAACTCGTCATTCAGTCCACAGTTTCCATTTCTGTGGTTAGGGCAGAGTGGAATATTAAAATCGCCTCCCCATATGATGTAAAGGGGGAGAGACGATAGTTTATTCAGCTGTAACTTTAGACAGGTGGTAATTTCATTCATTGTCTGCTCACAGTCAGTGGATGCGGGATTGTTGTATAGGTTTACCAGAAGAAAAATAAATCTGTGGTCAATGTGAATACTTAGAATTTGGTAGGACGTTTCTTCTTTCAAAGTAGTAATTTGTGTAGAGGGTAGGATGTTAGTTACATAAACAGTTAGACCACCCTTGGGTCTTCCGAGCAGACCCTGTGTTGCTGCAACGAAGAAAGTTTTAAAGCCCACCAGGTGGATGGGGACCGTTGACCAGGTCTCCTGGAGACGCAGAATATGATTCTGGTTAGTCATATCCGACCAGGATTGTAAGCTGGTCTTAGAACGAAGGCCAGCAATGTTCCAATATAGGACGGATAGGACCGAATCGTTGGATGGAAGGGGGTCACCTACTTGATTTTGTAAGGGGGCTGTGATTACATTATCGATCAAGGTTGGTTGAGTAGGGCATGTCCGGGTCACTATAGGTGAAAGAGACCTGGAGCCCTCGTTTGAAAAAGGGATCTGGCCAAGAGGAATTTCAAGGTCCACTGCAGCAAGATCTATACGGGCAGCAGAACCAAGCACAGGTAGTGGGCATTGAGCACTGTTAGTATTTGGGAGTGGGAAGGTTGTATATGATGGTGACTTTGCTGACACTTTCATTGTAAATAGTGGGGGGGTAGGTGACCTCCGAAACTGAGTCTTGCACTTTGGGGTGGTTAGCGGTCAATCGACCATTTCTAAACAGTCGTACCTATTTCTTGTAGGGAAACCGTGCCATCCTGCCAGAGGAACCTGTTCTCTGTTGGAAAGCCATGGCCCAGATTGCCATTCTCTACTAATATTTCTCTGGGTAAGCCAGGGACCCTCATGGTCCCAAGGTCTCTCCAGCGTATGCTCCCAATTTGCAGCCATTGAATTTTGATTGTTATATTGGTTGATGTGTTTCGGGGGATAAAAAAAGGAAAGACGATATGCGTCGATCCCCCCGCTCTTTGCTAGAGCTGGCCATGAACAGATATGGTCAACGGTAATAGGGTCTTCACAGTTAACTATTGTGCAGTCTCCCTGTAAGCTCTTAGGTTCTGTGCCTATCCACGATACTCTACGCACTGTGGATATTCTGCTAGTGTAGGCAGATTGTGTGGGCCTGTTGATATTAAGCCACTGCAGAACCTTGTTTTGAAGGGACCAAGATGGTTCCTTCGTAGTTTCCGGGAGTTCCGGGACCCCTGTGCGAATGACGGTAAAGGGGGATGCTTCTCGTGGAAGGTGAAACGGGCGTCTGGACTTATACCCCCTTTTCCCGTCGCCTAATACATTTAACATGGCAGGCCGCGGGGTTAAAGATGGAATTGGTCTCTGGAATTGTGACTGAACAGGACCTTTATCAGAAATTGGCTGAGTTGGTACTGATTGGGAGGGAACAGATTGGGGTAGGGAGTTAGTCGGAGTTATATCTGTTAGCGCGCTACCGGGGTTAGGATTGGAGGGGGCAAAGGTATTAGGCTTCTTGGCGTTTGATTGTGTAGTTTGAGGTGTCAAGGCATTTATAGTTTTAGATTCACAGACAGTTTTAGAACCACCTTGAGTGCTGGAGCTTATAGAGATTGCCTTGCTAGCCCCTATATTAGGTTGGTTCATGCTATTATGGCTAGATGTTTTTTGGGACAGCTTTGCCAGTTGTTTTTCGATGGCCATAATGCTACGTTCTAGGGGTTGAAGATGGTGTTTAAGGATTTCCCTAAAGCTTGCCAGGAGTTGTGTGTTTGTACTGCAAAGACGGCAGGGTTCCCCAACGTTGTCTCCAGTCATATGGGGTAAATTTATATGTTGATCTGGAGAGTTTGATAAACCCTGCATATTTGAGGGGTTTAGTCTTTCTGAGTCGATGGGATGAACCTTGGTGTTTTTTGGTTTGTCTTTTTTCCGCTTAGGAACGGCGCCCTCTTTAACCCCCGTATGCTGAGAACCTGTGCTTTGTTCCTGGGACTGTAATAGCTGGAGGTCAGGTGTAATTTCTAGATTCCCTAGGGTGTCTGTGTCTAGTGAAAAATTAGAGACAGATAGATCTATTGATCTTGGGATTGAATGAATATCTACTGGGACAGTTGGCTGTGATTGCAATGATTGTATTGATACTGGTGATT
Organism: Lissotriton helveticus; assembly: GCF_964261635.1. Lineage (NCBI taxonomy): Eukaryota > Metazoa > Chordata > Amphibia > Caudata > Salamandridae > Lissotriton > Lissotriton helveticus. The sequence goes on from NC_136068.1 coordinate 644,575,032, forward strand.
TTATTAAGACAGGTATATCTGGAGGCTGATTGAGGGGAGATTGGGCTAGAGCTATGGGTCCCAGGGACGACCTTCTAGCAATAGCGAGGTCGTATGAGACCCTTCGCTCTAGAAGAGATATACATTGATTGATAACTTCGTTAGTCCGTGTAATGAAGCGATCAATAGGACCGGAGCGTTAGCCTTGGCTGTCTTGCTTCTGGTCTCTCGGGTCATGATGTTTGAGTCAAGGACTCTGCCTAGAGAAATACACGGAGTCTATCGGCAACAGTGGCAGTTGAAATGGGAAAGGAGAACCTGGTCCATCGAGGTAAATATTGCTTGAAGAAGGAACCACGGGGGGTGGCCCAGCCCAGCCTAGTTCGGTCTAGAACGGGCTAAAACGGGCCTGCTCTTGGCCCTGTCTTTGCCCGCGCTTCCGTCCGCGCGCGTCCCGCGATCATGTCAGGGGGCTGGGTTAAGTAGGAGGAGGAGGGCGGGAAGAGGCACCAGGTGCGCGCGATGTCCTGGCGCAAGCACCTCTGGTCCTCGCAGTCCCGCTCCCGGTGTCAGAGGCGTAGGCTCTCCCCGCAGCAGCACCCTGCAAGTTGGTAACCGAGCACACGGGCTCCCAGGTTACAGGACGAAGTTCCACTGGTCAAAAGCAGGACAGAGGGAGGAAGTCTATTGAAAGCGTGATTTTGCCCACGACTACGAGCGGCACCCGCGAAGCTGGGGCCGCGAGTCGTTATGTAGCCCACAGGGAGGAGGGGGCGGGAAGAGGCACCAGCTGCGCGCGATGTCCTGGCGCACGCACCTCTGGTCCTCGCAGTCCCGCTCCCGGTGTCAGAGGCGTAGGCTCTCCCCGCAGCAGCACCCTGCAAGTTGGTAACCGAGCACACGGGCTCCCAGGTTACAGGACGAAGTTCCACTGGTCGAAAGCAGGACAGAGGGAGGAAGTCTATTGAAAGCGTGATTTTGCCCACGACTATGAGCGGCAAAATAAGTCTCTGGCATGGCCTAAAGCTAAGTTAGCATCTGTAAAATCTCAGGGAGCATTCAGGAGGCTTGCAAATCTCATGCACTCGCAAATGGCTAGAAAATCTTGTGGGTGCTCACCATTCGGCCAGCAAGTCACTCCAGCACATGTGAAATGACATTTTGAGCGTGCCAACTAAAAAAACTGCTTTTTACACGGAACTTGTAGTAGCTAAATTCCGCAAACATCATGAGCGGAGCAGAGTTTTACAACCAGGCCAATCAAGAAAGTAACCACCTGGATCTCTGACTGCACCTCCATCAAACCCACCAAACTCAAGAGATCCAATAGACATACCAGCTGGTTCACCTTGGAACAGAGAACCACAAAACACAACTGCAAGCAACTGGAAGGGAAATATAGTACCAGCAAGGAGCTCACTGACTGGACCAATTTCAAGACATCGCTCAACAATGACCCCTGAAAGAGATCAGAAGAAATGCCCTAGCCAACCGCATTAAAGCCAGCTTCAACCATCGAAAATAACTCTTCAGAATCATCATGGAAATTTCCATACCCTCAGGAACGGAACATATCATCACCACCTCCCAAGAAGTCTGGGACACGCTGGCAGGCTTTTTCCATGACAAGATCTCCACTATCTATAAACACTTCAAACCCCAAACCGTTGCTTCCATCCTCAGCCTACCCGCTCCCACAATCACAATGTCCAGCCAACGCCCCACCGCTCGTGACCAGCACACTATGCAGAGCACCACATACATTATGCCTTTTCATTCTGGAGCACCAACGGACGCCTGTACCCACCACATCTTCAACCTTGGCATAAAGACCATACACAACAAGCTCACGGCCATCTTCAACACATCCGTCACCTCGGCTACCTTCCCTGATGAGTGGAAACATGCTGAAGTCAAACCCCTCTTCAAGAAACTGTCCAACAACCCCAATGAGCTTAAGAACGAGCAGACCATCTCCCTGCTACACTTGCCGGACAAAGTCCTCAAAAATGCCATCAATCACCAACTCACAAAATATGAGAATAACAATCTTCTGGACGGTTGGGAATCTGGATTCCAGATGAACCACAGCACCAAAACTGCACTAATCGCAGTAACCCCCATCAAAACCTTCCTAGACTGGGGAGAAGTGGATGTCCCACCACACTTTGATCAAGAGGCTTCACCAGATCGGAATCCAAGAGGATGCCCTCAAATAGATTGCATCCTTCTACCATTCACCAAGGAGCACAAGAACATCATTTGTGGCATCCCTCAAGGTTCACCCCTCAGCACTACTCCATTTAATGCTTACATGACCCCCTGGCTAACATCGTCAAAAACCATGGACTGAACATCATCTCCTACACAGATGACACCCAGCTCATCCTCTGTTTATACGAACACCCATCTACCATGAGGGCCAACTTCTACCTGTGCATGACCAGTGTTGCTGACTGGATGCAAAATAACTGCCTCAAGCTCAACACAGACAATAGAGACCTACTGTTGTTTGGGAACAACACCTCCCAGTGGAACTACTCCTGGTGGCCTGGTGAACTGGGACCCTCTCCAACTTCCATGGACCAAGACCGGAATTTTGGCATCATCTTGGACAGCAAACTCAGCATGAAGAACAAGATCAATGCGCTCCCCTCCACCTGCTTCCTAACTCTGTGCATGCTCTGAAAGATCTTCAAATGGCTCCCAGTCTCCACCAGATGCAACATCCCTTAGGTCCTCATCAGCAGCCTCTGGACTACGTCAACACACTCTATGCAGGATTTACAACACACTTCCAGAGAGACTGCAGATAATTGAGAACTCAGCAGCCAGACTCATCCTCGACCTTCCTAGGAAGACCCCATCACACCTCACCTGAAGAACTCGACTGGCTCTTCAGCCACAAGTGACGCCAATTCAAAGTTTCTGACCCATGCCTACCAAGTCCTGTACAAGCAGGACCAGCATACATCAACCACTGCCTGAGCTTCAACCAATACTCCAGACTCCTGCGCTCTACCTTCCTCTCCCTCGCTCGCATCCACCGCATCTGCCTAAGCAACAGTAGAGGATGCTCTTTCTTCTACTTCACCGCCAAGTCCTGGAACAGTCTCCCCTCCATCTCTGGACCCCATTCTCTCTCTCTCTCTCTCTCTCTCTCTCTCTCTCTCTATCTCTCTCTCTCTCTCTCTAGAAATTCAGATGGGGACTCAAGACCTGGCTCAACTGATGACACACATGTAGCTTGGCTTTCAGGACCTGGATACTCCTGTGGGTGATTAGCTGTGCTTCATAAATCCTGTTTGATGGATTGAATCACTGTAGTGGATTCCATCCTACAGAAAGGAACAGATTATTCAGCCCATATCCATTCATTGGGCCACTCATATAATACTGATGGCTGTTCAAGAAGATATAATAGCAATGCTCCAGGAGGAGCTAGGACTGAACAAAGAGTGGGCATAAGATGGGAATGCTTGCTAGTCTGGCTGATGCAAAAACAACAGTTGATGGACAGAATGCAGAACAATGTCATAAATTTACCCCAGTACAGAGATCTGGGCCTAAATCCATCATTTTTTTGCTCACCATGCCATTCCAGTTTGAACCCAGTCATATGCAAATCAGTCTTGACCCTGTACCCCATGGGAACAGTCCAGCCCGAACTGCCAAGCCAGGTCCTCCTTGGACTGGAAACAAACATCCAAGGACCGGTTTCGGGCTTTCAGCCCTCATCAGACTGGATAGCTTGATTCCAGTGGCATGGAGAGCACGGGACTCATGTCTGAGCAAACCCGTCCCAATCGGGTTGACAAATGCAAAGACAACAGTTGATGGACACAATGCAGAACAATGTCATACATTCACCCCAGTACAGGGATCCTGTGCCTAAATCCATTGATTTTTTGCTCACCAAGCCATTCCAGCTTGAACCCAGCCATATGCAAATCAGTCTTGACCCTGTGCCCCATGGGAACAGTCCAGCCCAAACTGTCAAGCCAGGTCCTCCCTGGACTGGAAACAAGCATCGGTGTCATGCTTTCAACCCTCATCAGCCTGGATAGCTTGATTCCAGTGGCATGGAGAGGCCAGGACTCACGTCTGAGCATACCCGTCCCACTCGGGGTGACAAATGCAAAAACAACAGCTGATGGACAGAATACAGAACAATGTCATACCTTCACCCCATTACAGAGATCTGGGCCTAAATCCATCGTTTCTTTGCTCACCATGCCATTCCAGTTTGAACCCAGCCATATGCAAATGAGACTTGACCCTGTGCCCCATGGGAACAGTCCAGCCCGAACTGCCAAGCCAGGTCCTCCCTGGACTGGAAACAAGCATCCTGGTCCGGTTTCGGGCTTTCAGCCCTCCAGGGAAGACATGGCTTGGCAGTTCGGGCTGGACTGTGAGGCAGAGGGTCAAGACTGATTTGCATATGGCCAAGTCTGAACTGGGGTGGCTTGGTGAGCAAAATAAAGATGGATTAAACCCAGATCTGTGACTGGGGGTGAATGTTTTGCCATTGTGCAACATTCCATCCATCATCTTGTGTGTTTTGCTGCTAGTCTGGCTGAGCAGGCTGGGGGATATTGGAAGATGGGTGGGGAGCACACTAAAAAGTATGGCACACAGGCAAACAATAACCAAGAAATTGCAGACATAATTTTGCACACAATTACAGCTCACTTTATAGTAAGAGGACTTTCCAGACTCAGCAAGGTCAGTGTAGTTCTCCTGGACCAAGATATCATGCTGATAGAGATCTCATATGCAAAAAGAACAGCTGATGGATGGAATGCTGTACAAATCAAATGTTCTGCCCTATCACAGATCTTGGTAAAATCCTTTGTTTGTTTGTTTGCCAAGCCATTCCAGTTTAAACTCAGCCATATGCATATCAGTCTTAACCCTGCTCCTCATGGGAACAGTTAAGCCAGAACTGCCAGGCCAGGTCCTCCCTGGACCAGAAACAAGCACCCTGGGACCGATTTTGGTTATCACCCCTCATCAACCTAGGCTAGCTTGAATCTTGTGGTGTAGTGAGCAGGGGATCCACTTTGGGGAATACCCTTCCCACTTAGTGTGACAAATGCAAAAGAACAGATGATGGATGGTATGTTGAAAAAAATCTAACATTCACCCCAGTCACACATCTGGGTTAAATCCATCAATTCTTTGCATGCCACGCCATTCTAGTTTACGCCCAGCCATTTGTAAATCAGTCTTGACCCTGATCCCGATGGGAACAGTCCAGCCCAAACTGCCAGACCAGATCCTCCCTGGACCAGAAACAAGCATCCTGGGACTGGCTTCTGGGTTTCACCCTAACAGCCAGGCCAGATTGAATCTGGTGGTATAGCGAGCACAGGAACTCCATCTGGGCATACCCTTCCCACTTAGGGCAGCACATGCAAAAAGAACAGATGATTGAGATCTCAGGGGCAATAGGAATGATACAAAGTGGTAAGACCTCAGGAATCAAAGGATACTTGTAGAAATTTACAAACAACTATCATTGGTGTTGGTTCCCCACCTCCTAAACATGTTCATTAAGGCCAGGGGCACTGAGGACTTGATTTCAGATGGGGTGTCCGGGGTCTCACCTGTGCTTTTGCATTTGCTGTGCTTTTGCATCCAGGAGCCCTAGCCGCGGAAGCCGCCAACACCCACATCGTGCCCGGAGGTGCTTAAATTTGAACAGAGCCCCGGTGGAGCGGGTGCTCCGGGGTCTTACCTGTGCTTTTGCTTTTGCTGGGGCCACATACTTGCTTCCCTCGCTGCTTTGCTCTCTTGCTTTGAGCCCCCTGCTGCCGGTCTCCCAAGTCTTCCCTCGCCGCCGCTGCTGCAGCCTCCATCAACGCGGCGCGGCCACGGAGGGAAGACCACAACATCCAGGAGCCCTAGCGGCGGAAGCCACCAACACCCACATCGCGCCCAGAGGCGCTTAAATTTGAACAGAGCCCCCGCATTGCGGGATCGCACGCGGGTTGCGCCGGGCTAAGCCCGGGCCAAAGGCGGGCCCGTTTTAGCCAGTTCTAGGCTGAGGGAGACCGGACCGGGCCATCCCTCTTTCATCTGTTTTACAACATACACTCATCGCCTGGGTTCACTGTAAGTACTCCAGTGGGTGAAGACCTTGAGTAGTAGCATGGCTGCACGCGAAACGAGGAACAAAACTTTGGTTGCTAGAGGTCAGCTAACAGGAACACTGGACAACTTCATAACTAAAGCTAACTCAGTCATCGGCCAGGGGATAACTCTCATGGAGCGCCGGGTGTCGCAAGTTCTTGCTATGGCTAAATGTTCCTCAATGGGCCATTTTGCCAATGCTCTGACACCCGAGCACGATAGTCGTCCTAATACAACCTGTGTCTCAGTCACTTTACACACCCCACCCTCCTCCCAGGAGCATGAGCATACTCCACCAACTGCCTGCTCACAGACATCGGAGGCCATAGTGATTACTGATGCTCCAATCCTCGCTAATTTTCCTGAGAAATCACCCACCCGACAGCTTCGGAAAAGATGTGAGGGCGCAAAACCCAAGAGAAAGTGCGCTGCCGCGACTGCTGTTGGCGGCAGGAAGTCTAAACTTGCAAAAGGGTCAGATGGTAGTGATACATCATCGAAAGACAAGGGGTGTCATGTCCTGAATGATTTGATTAGCCATGGCCCACCTCCACTGACTGTATTGGGCCCAGGGCCAACTTTCACGGATATGGCTCAGTTCACCGGAGGTACAATGGTGGCAGAGGATCCCTTGCTCACAAAACTGGGTGCCCTACTGAGAGCCTTACTTGGTCTGATAGAAGAGAGACTCTGGCGCATCGAGCAGCAGCTTTCCCTGCTTGAACTAGTCACACAGGGTAATGTGGACAATACAAACCTAAATGGTTCGCGTCTGGAAAAAGCTCAAATGAATTCTGTGTTCGATGGGTCTCCAACACACAATCCTCCTTTTCCTGTTGTGACTTCTACCACAGATGTTAACAAGGCATCTAAGCCTAAAACTGTTGATGAAGTGCCTGTACATTCTGAAAAAACTAGTAGGAGCACCATAGTTACTGCAGTAATACCTAAAGAGAGTGGAAAGATTCTATTTGATGCAGTATCTCAGGGGGCCCCTAGAATTGACTTGCCGCCTGAAACTAGTCCATATCTGGTAGTATTGACAGGTATTCCTGAAATAAGTAACCCAGGTCAGGAATCGTTTATGTCTTTAAAAAATAAAGTGACCCATTGGCTCAATATTAATAGACCACTACCCCCGCACATTACTAGTGAAATATTGATGGTACGTAGGCTCTCCTGGGTGGGTCACAGCCTGAAAACTACCACAGGCAACTGTGTTTTGGTAAATTTTATGGATCCCCGTACTGTGGAGCACATTTGTAATTGGAGCTATAATGGCACCGGGACAACTATTCAACCTTATCATTTGTCTTTTTTCTATCCCTCAACCGAATTGCTAGATCGTGCAGCTGATGGGTCCCTGGTAATGCACCGTCGTGGGGGAAGGGTGTAGAGGGGTTGCTATGGACGACCAACTGCCCAGAGTTATTTACCTACGCACAACAGGTTCAGCAGTTTGGAAATGGTGGATTGACTACAGCTTAGCAAGGTGGATACCTTGTGCATCACCCAATCTAGGAACTTTGCTAAGTCCAATGGAATTGTGGAGTTGCTCAGTAGCAGACCATCTAGTCCTGTCTTAAACCTTCATAACTACATTCAGGGGCCAAACATGATAATGGGCAATGATGGATTGGGGAGTACAGTGCTGCCTCAGATAGCGCTGTCACCTCATGCAGCCACAGGCGAAGGTGCGCCACTGGGTAGTGTTGCCATCGCAAACAATGCTATAACACTGAAGTCGATGACAATACTATCGTGGAATGTGGCGGGTCTAACACATAAATTAAACTTACAGAGTGGGGGTCCCTGGTGGACCAAAATGATATTTGTCTCTTCCAAGAGACTTGGGCCAGGGACGAACACTTTAGAGTGGGGTTTGCCACATTCCACGTACCTGCTAGGTGGGGTGGGAAAGGACGACCGTCAGGAGGCCTCGCCATTTGGGTCGCTCTCCACTTGGGTTGTATGGTGGAGAATTTGGTCACCTATTCTGAAGATGTTCAGTGTATAGTTTTGAAATGGCCAAATTCTTTCAAACTAGCTATTGTGAATGTACACTCACGTCCAGTTCGGTTGGCCTCTGAATCGACCACCATTGATGACCTATCCCATTTCTTGAGTACATTGCCCAGTGACTGCAATCTCTTGGTGGCTGGAGATGTGAAATTTCACTACGAGCCCCTCTTGGGAGCGAGCGAGGGTGCCCTTATGGGAGAGGATGATTATTGGGCTATTCCACCATGCCAATCCCCACGTCCCAAATCGTGGTCTCCCTTAGCGATCCAGATCACGGCCCTAACCTTAAATAATTCTTTAAGGGCTTGCAACGGGCGTACACCGTCCGATACTCCGTGGATGTGCACCTTCAATAGGAGGGGTCAAGAATCTCGTCTTGACTACATCATGGTCAAAACAAGGATGTGCTCCAAGGTCATTGATTTTAGGGTAATCCCTAGGGCTGACAGTGATCACAATGCATTATGCCTGGAGTTGGTTTTTCCAAGGCCAATGGAAATCCCAACTCCAGAAATGGATGATCCAGGTGATGGGATGACACTCTCAAACAACAGACGCTGGGTAAAGTGGGGCAAAATAGCAGAATCCCAAGATGAATTAGCCAAATTATACAACACAGTCCTCCCTCGACTCTTGGAGGTTGACACTCTAATCACCCAAGCCTCATCCCCAGATTTTAACGGAAAATTACGGTCCATTCACTCGGATCTGGTCTCTAGTCTAGTAGAGGTTTTTAATCCCCAGGTTCCCATGAGGAGGACAAGATTACCAGTTTCATCCTGGTACAACTCAGCCTGTAGAAAGGCAAAGTCCGAGCTTGTTATGGCGGTCAAGTCTGGGACCAATAAACCCAAAATCCGTGAACTGAGACTGCATTACAAAGAGGTAATGGGTCATGTAAAGAAAGATTGGGACATGGAAAGGTGGTCTAATTTAACCACTGCCTTGGATTCAAGGGATGCATGCAGATTTTGGTCACTAGTTAATATAGGCTCGGGGGAACCAAAATCATCTATAGAACCTAATATTGATGCTTCAGTGTGGGAAGCTCATTTTAAAGCTTTATATTTGGACGAATTTGCTACGGATAGTATGCCGGCACCCTCAGTTTTAAATGGCCAGCACGAGGCCTTAGAGTTAACTTTAGGGGAGGTGTCTCACGCGATAGGGAAACTTGCAGTGGGTAAGGCTCCGGGACTTGATAAACTCCCGGGGGACCTTTTTAGGCATCAACCAGGGATCTGGGGCCCTTACTTGCTTATTGTTTTTAATGCAATCCTGAGAGGCATGGAGATTCCCTGTACTTGGCTGGGAACAGAGATAGTCCCGGTTTACAAGAAGGGTTCTCCTCTGCTCCCAGCCAACTATAGGCCCATTAGCCTCATTGACGTCCCGCAAAAAATCTTCGCGCGGCTCGTCTTGGATCACCTGTTGGCATGGATGGAGGAACATGAAGTTTTAAGTCCCTTTCAGGCGGGGTTCAGGAGGAACACCTCTACCATGGACCAGATCTTTCGCCTCATACTATTGTATTGGAAAACGGCAAAGATTAAGGGTGCCAGCCTCTACATAGTGTTTGTGGACCTCCGGTCCGCGTTTGACTTAGTGTCACGGGGAAAATTGTGGGGGGTTCCTCAGGATTTGGGCGTCCCGCCCCAAATCTTGACTGTGTTGATGAGGCTACACAAGGGGAATTTTGCCCAGGTTAGATGCGGGAGGAATGGGGCGCTGTCATCAAGGTTTCCAGTTGGTAGAGGGGTGAGGCAGGGCTGTGTTTTGGCACTGACCCTGTTCTGCCTCTACGTTAATGGTATAATCTCACATCTGGACAACGTACTCAACAATGACGCACCAAGGTTGGCAGGCAGGAGGGTTCCGGCGATCATGTTCGCCGATGATACCTTCCTGCTTTCCAAGTCCCCTATGGGGATTCAACGGATATTGAAAGGTTTTGGGGACTTTTGCCGATGCCGTGGTCTTGAGATAAATGCCGACAAAACAAAATGTATGATATTTACTCCCCCGGCGTCCACTCGACCTAATCCGACCCTGGGCAGTGTGAGGTTGGAAAGGGTTACGAGTTTCCAGTATCTTGGGGTCACACTTCATGAAAATTTGTCTTGGGGCCCCCAACAAGTCAAATCTCAACTGAAACTCTCACAGTTGGCAGGTGGTAACCTTAAAGCCTCAAATACATCGACATTTCAGCCAGTGAGCCCAGCCCTGGAGATTTATAAGACCCAAGCAAGGGCTGCAGCTCTCTATGGGGGGAGTTGTGGGGTCATTCCTGTGCGCCAGCATTTGCTAAAATGGAGACAAAATTTATCAGGCAGTTGCTGACACTTCCTCAAAGTACCCCGCTTCTCCCCTTAAGGTTAGACTTGGGACTGACACCTATAGAAGATGAGTTAGCGGTAAAGCCCCTCAGGTTTTGGTGTAGGTTATGGTCAACACCAAATCTGCTAAACTATAGGCAAGAGCTTAAGCAGATACTAAGCTATAATAGTGTAGGTTAAATTCCCTGGTTGGCATTTATAAGGAATTAATTCTCAAGAATAGGTTTACCTGCTATGTGGGACAATCCGGAAAGGGCCTGTAGCGAGGTATCACGTAAGTCCCTCACTTGGATTTTCAAAGAAAAAAATTGAACTCTCTTGTTTGCTCCTCTTTTGCTGGCACCCTGACTAATTCTTTTTTAGCTTTCAAAAATTCTTACTATTTTGAGGATTTTATGGATGTTCTCTTCCTGATATTAGCAAGGAAACTTTTTATTCAATGGAGATACGGCACTTTATCACTTAAAGCTTTCACAAGTAAATGGTCATCCTCCTCTAACAAGTCGTGTCCAAGATGTAGCTGTGACATAGAGGACGAACATGTGCCCTTCTTCTGTCCAGCTTACACTAAATCCAGGATGTATTGGCTGGTACCACTTTGTAGAAACGTAGGTTTTAAACGCTGTTTATATGCTTTTAGAATGTTAGCGTCTGACACGTCAAGTTCTATCGTATTTGCACTTTCTAAATATCTGTTAGCTATGTGGTCCAAGCGGCGTCAATTAATTGATATTGAATGCTAGGTCTAAATAACTTGAACTTTTTTTTTACTGGAAGATGCTAATATGTCTACAATGAATCTTATTGTGCCCATGCAATGAACTCTGTATTTAATCTCCTTTTACCATGTTTTATTCTGTACTCTTTTATGGCCAAAACGGCCAAAATAAAGAATTTTTGAATTGAATTTTGATTTCAGATGTGCCGCACATGCTCATTGCGACAATCCCCAAATCGGGGAAACCTAAACATGACTATACAGGCCAATTTCTCTTTTGAACACAGAGGTAAATATTCTGGTTAACATTATAGCCCTGAAACTAATCAAGGTTATTGCCCCACTGCTGTTCGGGGCCAGATTGACTTCATCCCAGGAAGATCCACTTGCTTTAACCTCTGGAGGTTATATGCATGGCTAGATAAGATGTTATACACAAGTTACCCTCTTGCCATTGTCATGGTAGATGCAAAGGAAACATCTGAGTCACTTGACTGAGTGTACATTTTCCAACTCCTGAGGAGATTTGGATTTGGCCTGAGGATCCACCCAACAGGAAGGCCAGTGGGCATGGCACAGGGGAGAGCACAACACAGCAGAACAACAGGTCCAGTGTCCATGGCACAGGGGAGAGTCCAACACAGCAGAGCAACAGGGCCAGTGTCCAGGGCAGGTGGCACAGCAGGTACGTGTGAGGCTGCACAGGGGAGAGTACAACACAGCAGAGCAACAGGGCCAGTGTCCATTGCACAGGGGAGAGCACAACACAGCAGAGCAACAGGGCCAGTGTCCATGGCACAAGTAAGAGTCCAACACAGCAGAGCAACAGGGCCTGTGTCCATGGCACAGGGGAGACTCCAACACAGCATAGCAACAGGGTCAGTGTCCATGGCACAGGTGAGAGCACAACACAGCAGAGCAACAGGTCCAGTGTCCATGGCACAGGTGAGCATCCAACACACCAGAGCAACAGGGCCAGTGTCCAGGGCAGGTGGAACAGCAGGTACATGTGAGGCTGCACAGGGGAGAGTAAAACACAGCAGAGCAACAGGGCCAGTGTCCATTGCACAGGGGAGAGCACAACACAGCAGAGCAACAGGGCCAGTGTCCATGGCACAAGTGAGAGTCCAACACAGCAGAGCAACAGGGCCTGTGTCCATGGCACAGGGGAGACTCCAACACAGCATAGCAACAGGGTCAGTGTCCATGGCACAGGTGAGAGCACAACACAGCAGAGCAACAGGTCCAGTGTCCATGGCACAGGTGAGCATCCAACACACCAGAGCAACAGGGCCAGTGTCCAGGGCAGGTGGCACAGCAGGTACATGTGAGGCTGCACAGGTGAGAGTACAACACAGCAGAGCAACAGGGCCAGTGTCCATTGCAAATGGGAGAGCACAACACAGCAGAGCAACAGGGCCAGTGTCCATGGCACAGGTGAGAGTCCAACACAGCAGAGCAACAGGGCCAGTGTCCAGGGTAGGTAGCACAGCAGGTACATGTGAGGCCTCACAGGGGAGAGTACAACACAGCAGAGAAACAGGGCCAGTGTCTATGGCACAGGGGAGAGTCTAACACAACAGAGCAACAGGGCCAGTGTCCATGGCACAGGGGAGAGCACAACACAGCAGTGAATGACAATTTCAGTGGCCAGGGAAAAATGCGGAGTCAGGACATGAGAAGCTGCACAGTGACTGTGTTTTACTGTACCCTACTATGACCAGCAACACACCCAGGTGGCAAACAATGGGCAGGACTAGCACACCTGTATGAGAGACAGGTGTATGAGGGGGAATGCCACTCCCATTTGGCTGTCAGGCGGACTTGGTGCTGGCTGTGTGTCGGGGACAGCAGGAACACTTGACTTGGGAGACAGAGGCGCAGGTGATGTAGGGCTATCAGTTGTTTGAGAAGCTGGAGGGCTGTTTGGACCAGGTGGCATAGTGGCACTTGAAGATGGAGTCATGCAGACATGTGACACAGTGTGGGTGGTTGAAGTTTGAGGGGTGCCCTTCTACTTTTTGGGAATATGCAATGGCTTCTCTGTCTTGGGGTTAATGAGAACTGGTGATGACACAACAGGCATACACAGCAACTGTCCCACATCAGGTGCAGACACTGGCACTACCTCTGGTGATGTGCTGGATCCTGTGTAACGCTTTGTCTGGCTATGCCTCTGGACCACCTTCCCCTGTTTGCCAGGTGTTCCACCTACAGTGCCCTCCTTTGCCTCTTTGCCAGGGATGGCCCCTACAGTGCTCTCATTTGCCTCTTTGCCAGGGGTGGCCCCTACAGTGCCCTTATTTGCCTCTCTGCCAGGGGTGGCCCCTACAGTGCCCTCCTCCACCTGTTTCACTGGGCTTAGAATTTGAGTTGATGTGGTGGGGGGATGTGGCCCTGTCCCCTTCCTAGGTGTACCCTTGCTATACAGCACCTCCTCAGTGGGCACAGACACTGCACACCTAGCTCTGCGTGAATATTTAGGGACAGAAGAGTCCTTTGCTGGTGATGCCTCTGAGGCATGTGCCCCTGATCTCAGACTCATTGCTTTTTTGGCCTTGCTCTTCCCTGATAGGCTCTTGTCCTTGCATTCTGGGGTGGCTCTGCTCTTCTGTGGGGATGGTGTCTGTGGGTGGGACCGTTTGGGTTGTGTCTGCTGTGTGCTCCTTGTGCTGAATCATGTCTGTGACGTATGCGAACCGTGGTCACTGTCCTCTGACGTGGCCACTAACTGGGGGGTGGACAAAGGCACCTGAGCAGGAATGGGAGCATGTGCCTGTTGAAGGGCAGACGTCACTGCGGATGACAAAGCCTGGACTGTACGGTGTAGCCCACCAACATCAGAGTGTATGCCGTCCATGTAGGCAACCACGTGTTCACTGAAGGCAATGAGCAGGGTGGTCTGGCCCACACAAAGCTGGCACAGGAGCTCTACAGACTCAGCACTGATGGCAGCAGGGGGGGCAGGTACAGGCTCAGCAGTGCCAGGTGTGAACGTAACTTGTCCCCTCTTACTGACATGGACACAGGCAGCACCAGATGAAGTGGATGGGAGCCTGGGCACTGGCCGCTGAGAGGTAGATGATGTTGCAGACTCACCATCCCCTGTGCCTGCCAACATGGATGCATCACCGCTGGCATCAGATAATGTAGTACTCTGTGTCTCAGCCAGGGATTCTTCCTGCATACTACAGTCCCCTTCAGATGCGCTGGTGAGCTCTGTGTCACTGGCCTCCGGTGCAGCTGTGGTGCTACTTTCGCCACCACTGGTTTCCGGCTCCCGTTCTTCAGTGTCCACTGGCGATTCTGCATGAGAGAGAGATGCAGGGTTGTGTTACTGTCATCATCAGGACAAAGCGATCCAATCAATGCAGTACAGGGGATGCCCAAATCAACATGGTGACCACCACACCCTGCTATCACATTGCAGCAACACACTACATGGACCACACAGTGCCTGTAACACTGAATATCTGCCATGACTGAGCCATGTTGAGGCCACAAAGCACAACACCCTGCCCGTGGATGATGTGTACCAGACACACAATTTGCCCTGCCCACACCGATCATGCCCCAACACTCATTGCCACTGACAGACCTTCAGGGAACACGAGGGGACAACACACACACTTATTAGGACATGACAGTCCACAATGCCAAAAAGGCCATACCAAGCAGCATGTGGTACTCTGGGGCACCTTGTTGCCAGATGTGTGGGCCTCACTGACCATGGTGCATGCAAAGTAGGAATACATGAAGTCACACTCAGATAGTGGACCCTGCTGTTCACACCCTAATAGATTCTCCACACTATCCCAATGCTGAATGACCATGTGGATCCTAACACATCTGGCTATGAGAAAGCACAGCAGGGAGGATCAGCTTTGTAAGACCTGGTTGGCACAATGCCTGACACTAGCACACATCCCAGCAGCCACTCACATGACAAAGCACAGCACCACCACATGAACATCACATGGGCCACCGCTGCCACAGGCCCTGTACACATGCATCCGCTCCCAGTCAAAGTCACCCTCCCCAAATACTCACCCCTGCCTTGCTGGAGATGCTCCTTCAGACGTGCATTCAGGTCCGGATTAGTCACTGCCAATATGCGGACCATCAGTGGTGTTAAGTTGTGCTGTGCCAAACGCCCAGTGCGCGGTTGCAGCCCCAATGTCATCTCTGCCACGTTCTTTGCCAGCCGGCTGATGTCGTCCCACCTCTTGTGGCAGTGGGTGCGTCGTCAGTTGGATACCCCCAGGGCTTGCATATTTGCTGCAATGGCCCTCCACACGGCCTTAAGCTGGTATACCTTGAGCTGTAGGTATGGGAGAAAAGGAGGGTAAATGACCAGTTACACAGTGTCATGTACCAACATCTATCAGTACAGTAGCAAGACACAGACTCAGGACCTATTGTAATCTCCCTCCATCCCAAACTGGGGGACACCTCACAAGAGCACTCTGCATGGGCCAAACAGATGTGATTGCATGCATACATAAGGGTGTAGAGGGTCCCTGATAAACTCACACACATGCAGGATGAATGCACTGAACCCCCTCAGTGGCTTGCAGACATCACCAGTCCCATTCATGTCTGCCCACTGCATACATCACATATCTACCTGTGTCTATGTCTAGAAGCACTGTGTGCATGACTGGGCAGCATTCAATGAGCATGTCCTGTGAACATATGTGTTTGTAATGCATATGGCCTCGGGGCACATGGACTCACCCAAAAAATATCCATCTACAGAAGTGTGTTCGCGTGCAATTAAACAGGGCTGAGATGGTGCATATCTACTATTCAGTGTGAATGAAAATGAGCAAGGACCATGTAACTTTGGTGATGTGTTCTCGTTTGGGTCGGCAGGCACTGGGCCTAGTCTCTGGGTTCACACTGAGTCAGACAACAGGGCACACAAAAACATTCACCCAAGCAATTACTGTCCTGGCACCTACATGTCCAACATCCTGTGGCTCTGTATGGCGGACAATGTAACACACTCCACTCACACATACAACTGCAGGCAGGGAAAAGAGTGACATTGGGACACACACACACTGCCTCGCCCTGGAGATAGTTTGTTTGTCAGTGTATGACACAGCCCCACACCCTCAGGCATATACTACAGCAGCACAACTACATGTCTGACACCCTCCTGCCCTACAGCTCCCTTAATGATGACTTACCACTACATTGGGGCCACCATACAGCCTTGGGTACTGTGCCAGCACCTTGTCCACTAGGACCTCCAGCTCCTCGCTTGTGAATGGACTGGCACGGATCTTCTCTGTCCTTGCCATCCCTGTGGACATGGAACACCTGTGGTTGAAGTGAGTGGTGAGGGGTCCGAGGCAGCAGGCACTTGAGGCAGCAGCAGGAGAGGGTCCCAGGCAGCAGGCACTTGAGGCAGCAGCAGGAGAGGGTCCCAGGCAACAGGCACTTGAGGCAGCAGCAGGAGAGGGTCCCAGGCAGCAGGCTCTGTGAGCAGTGGAAATGAGAGGCTCAATCCCACAGATTTATAGCCCTTGGAGTCGTTTGTAAGGTGCAAAGCTGCAAAAATTGGTTTTCCAGGTCGGCCTTATTCAAAAGCATCCAATGACGCCTCCGCGGTGGCGGAGCACGCCTTCCGCGATTTTCAAAACTGCATCATGCCATCGCAATCATCGCTGCCATTGGTTGTAGGCAATGCCCCCATGGCGGTGATGCACTGGAGGGGCCCGGGGTGCGCTACCGCGATGGTGCATTGTTCAAAAGCATCCAATTAACGCCTCCGCGGTTGCGGAGCACGCCTTCTGTGATTTTCAAAACTGCATCATGCTACCGCAATCATCACTGCCATTGGCTGTATGCAATTCCCCATGGTGGTGATGCACCACAGGAGCCCGGGATATGCTACCGCGATGGTGCGCTGTTCAAAAGCATCCAATGACCTCCTCCGCTGTGGTAGAGCACGCCTTCTGCTATTTTCGAAACTGCATCATGCCACCGCAATCATCGCTCCCATTGGCTGTAGGCAATGCTCCATGGTGGTGTCGCATCGCCGTGGCGATGCGGATGCTACCGCGATTTGGGTGGCGGAGCATGCCTACCGCCATCTACCCATGTCTCCATGCCAATGGCTTCCGCACTTTTGTAGGGGGTGGTGCTGGTGTCACACTGCCGTTGCGAGGTGGTAGCTACCGCGATTTGGGTGGCGGAGCATGCCCACCACCATCTACCCATGTCTCCATGCCAATGGCTACCGCACTTGTGTAGGGGGTGGTGCTGGTGTCACACCGTTGTTGCCAGGCGGTAGCTACCACGATTTGAGTGGTGGAGCATGCCCACCGCCATCTACCCATGTCTCCATGACAATGGCTACCGCACTTGTGTAGGGGGTGGTGCTGGTGTCACACCGCCATTGTCAGGCGGTAGGTACCGCGATTTGGGTGGCGGAGCATGCCCACTGCCATCCACCCATGTCTCCATGCCAATGGCCACCGCACTTGTGAAGGGGGTGGTGCTGGTGTCACACCGCTGTTGCCAGGCGGTAGCTGCGGTGATTTGGGTGGCAGAGCATGCCCACCGCCATCTACCCATGTCTCCATGCCAATTGCCACCGCACTTGTGAAGGGGGTGGTGCTGGTGTCGCACCACCGTGGCCATGCGGTAGCTACCACAATTTTGGGCACATGCAACGGCAATGTCCATCGTGAACACTACATTAGTACACAGCAGCAACATGGTTAAGGGCACATCATTGTGCACACAATGCCATTATTCCATATAATTCATAGGTGGACGCACGTTATGTGTGAGGCACATTGGTCTGTGGTCCCTGCCATGTCACTTCTGCATTTGATGTTGGATGATGCTTCACAGTGTTAAGCTGATGTCAATAATGTGTGATAAATCAATGTGATGTGGGTCAGTGCTGACCTTGACAAGGCTTTTCTCACTGTATGGTGTTGTTACTTACTTGTGCTACCATATCAGCTCATGCACACAAGTGGCAGTTTCCCAGCTACTGTGATCATTGGGCTGTTGATGTGTGCCAAGTTCACATGATGCATTGAGGTGTGACAGGTACAGCAGATGGGTATGAGACAGTCATGGTCATTTTACATACTTTTGTGGATGGTACGGTACGAGGCGTGCACATGTGGCAATTATAGGCCTAAGCCTGATTGATTGCATTCAGAAGGTTGTGGCAAGAGTGATTTTAGGTAGAATGCAGTCATGGATAGATGACTTCCACATCCTATCAGATTTACAAGCAGGGTTTAGGCGTAGCATTAGCACAGTGGATCAGGTGCTAAGGTTTATCCTTATTTATTGGCGCACCGTCACTTTGGGGAAAGGGTCTATTTGTGCAGATTTTGTGGACCTTGGGTCTGCATTCAACATAGTTCCGCGTTCTAAACTGTGGAATAATCTTTTGAGGCTGGGTATGCCAATGGAAATTTTGGCCTTTGTTGTCAAACTGTACACGGATAACTTTGCTCAGAGACAAGGCAGGTCCTACCACAGAAAAATTTTGGGTTGAGAAGGGGGTAAGACAGGGGTGCGTCCTCGCACCCACCCTATTTTCTATTTACATCAATGGGGTTCTGAAATATTTTGAAAATTGTCCTACTGATGCCCCTGGTTTAGGTAGAAAAACGATCCCACTCCTAATGTTCGCTGACGACACCCTCAAACACGTCAGGGGCTTCAACGTGCCCTTCATAGATTTGAGGAGTTTTGTGTAGATCATGACTTGGTGGATAATGTTGATAAAACTAAGTTTGTGATTCTCCAGAACTCCAGCAAACCTATAGGCGAAGTTAGGAGGAAGGAAGGTGCATTAGAGCAAACCGAGATTTTCTCATATTTGGGAGTAACTATAGCAAAAGGATGAGCTGGAGGCCACAAATTGATTGTATTTTGGCCAGACATGCCCAATTATCAGGGGCGCTGCTTAGGGAGCATAGTCTTTCTTTTTCAAAACCCGTAGCTCCTGTATTGCACATTTACAATGCTAAAATTAGTGCTTCAATTTTGTATGGCTCGGATCTATGGGCATATGTGAATCTGGACGCCCTGGCACAAAATAAATGTTTACGTTCATTAACGGGGCTGCCGCAATCAACTCCTTTGATTCCCTTGTATTTGGATCTGGGGTGCCACTCTATTCGGGACATTGCCAAGTATAGATTAGTATCCTACTGGAGAAGACTCTGGGTGACCCCCGAATTAGCCATCTATGCATCGGCTGTGTTAGAAATTCGAGACTAGGATGTGAACAACAAAATTGAGTGGTTCAGGTGTATCAAAAATGTTCTTTGTGAGTTGGGTTTGAGTCAGTTATGAAATTCTGCCGCGGGTAGTCCTTTCCCAAGCAAACCTGAGCTAAAAGCAGCTTACAGGCATTTGGTCTATTCTTGACAGTTTGCCTCCTCCAACAGTCCAACCTTGTCTAGCACCTTTCTACAAATCAAATCCGAACCCACCCATGAATTGTACTGGGACCTAATCACTTCAACCCGTGATAGAAAACTTTTCCACCAGTTTAGAGTGGGGACATTACCCACTAATGATTTTACCCTTAAGTGGTCTAATCTGCATACCAACTGTAGTAATTCCCCTTTCTGCCCAGGTAGGGTTGAAACTGTGGTCCATATTTTATTTGCTTGCCCAGCGTATCAAAACCCGAGAGCTCATTGATTAAAACCTGTGTGTCTATTCATGGGTACCAGGGACCACTGCAAGGCTTACAGTCTATGAAAAACCGCAGTGGATGGCCCTCTAGTGATTGCATCAGCCATGTTTTGGGACTGGGTACGGGTGATTTGCTGGTCTCTAGGGAGGAACAGATACACATCCCTTATTATGCAAATGTTATGATTGCTTCTGTATATGTTCTTTTTTAAATATTTTTTATGATTGATTGATGCTCTTTTTCTTAAAAGATTCAAAAAGGGGGTGGTGATGGACAGAGTATCTGAGATAATCAGAACACTCCTACCCAGTCAACAGATCAGGGCTTGATCCATCACCGTTTTTTAGCTCACTGCACCATCCCAGTTCAGAACCTGGCTATATGCAAATTAGTCTGTCCCTGGCCCAGTGCATCATGGGAACAGGGCAGACCAAACTACCAAGCCCCGGAAGCTTGTTTCCTTCCCAGTGTAAAAATTGGCTTTTGTAGTTTGGTTTGCCCTGTTCCCATCATGCACTGGGACAGGAACAGACTAATTTGCATACAGCCAGGTTCTGAAACTGGGATGGTGCAGTGAGCTAAAAAATGGTGTTGGATCTAGCCCTGATCTCTTGACTGGGTGAGAGTATTCTGCTTAATTCAGAGACTCTGTCCCTCACCACCCCTTGTTGTAAATATTTTTTTTCTTTTTCTTAAAAGGGTATAGCTCACTGGCCCGCTATTTGGGTGTTTTTATAGCGTATTAAATTATTCATTGTTTAACTCTATGTATTTGAGAGGTTTTCCCAATCAAGCTGTTGTGACAGTGTAATGTTATTGTTTAACCCAACCCCTGTGTTTGTACTGTGATGACTTTTGTGATTTATTTTAAAATCGAAATAAAGTTTATAAATTGGAAATTGGAATTGGAATGTGGGGTTCTGTATGTTTTTATTCCCATTGACCTATGTGTTGTTTGCGGCACTTGTGTATTGTAAATGGAGAGGTTTTCCCTCTGTGTGTATCAAATGTCCACCAATGTAACTTGTTGTGCCACGCATCTCTCATGGCAGTCTTGCGTTTTCCATGACATCCTTAATGGTATGTGCTGTGGACATCTCATGATGGTTGTCATTGACATTTGTCCATTTACATCACAACTAGGAGGAGGCCTAATCACATACTTCACCTGACAGTGCTGGAGGACATGGAGGATATAGCGATCATTCGCAAATTCCACCTCGACAGACCGACACTGAAGACCCTTTGTGATCTGGTGGAGCCCCAACTGCAGCCTCGTCGCCACTACCCAACAGCATTCACACCCACATACAAAGTGATGGCAGCCCTCCACTTTTTTGCAACTGGTGCATTCCAGTAGACCGCAGTCAGCTCTGCAGGGATGTCGCAACCCTTGTTCAGTCTGGTGCTCGGGGATGTTCTTGCAGGCATGATGATATATAAGGATCGATACATACATTTCCCCAGGGGAGCAGAATTGGCCGGTGTAAAGGGTGACTTCTATCCCCTTGGGCTCATCCCCCATGTTGTTGGTACCATCGATTGCACCCACCACAGGCGACTGAGCACATTTTTTGAAATTGTAAACATTATCCATCGATGAATGTGCAGGTGGTGTGCCTTGTGGACATGACCATATCACATGTGTGTGCAAGATTCCCCGGCTCAGCCCATGATTCGTACATTCTGAGGAAAAGCATAGTGCCCAGGATGATGGCAAATCTGCTTGCCGAGAGTGCTTGGATTGTGGGTGAGTATGCCAAGTGATATGGCGTGCTGTGTGTGTGACCTGCTGCCCTCTGCCTGTGCAACATTGCAATGTGTGTGTTCGTCATTCACAGGTGACTGCATTTCCCAGCCGTCCATGGCTGCTGAGCCCACTACAGAATCCCAGGACCCCGGCTGACGTCAGGTACAGTGAGGCCCATGGCAGGACCCGACGTGTCATTGAGCGGACTTTTGGCCTGCTCAAGTCAAGATTCCGCTGCCTTGACAGGACTGGAGGTGCACTGTCATACTCGCCTGGGAAGGTCTGCAAGATCATTGTGGCATGCAATATGCTGCACAACATGGCCATTTACAAGTAGATTCCCCTGCTCCTGGATGATGGTGAGGACCCAAGGCCCCCGCCTGCCCAAGGACCTGAGTCCAGTGATGAGGACAGTGGAGAGGAGGAAGGAGTTGACATGCGTCAACACCTTATCACTCGCTACTTAATTTGAATGTGGTTGAAGAGGTATGACTGGTACATTGTCTGGTGTGATTGCTTTTGTTGTGAAGGGCTATGCGCAGATGGTACAGACAGGCACATGTTGAGTCACCTGTGTGTGGAAATGTGGCAGTGATATTTCACATGTGAACGTATACAGAACTCTGTTTGTTGACACTTGCTGCACATTGTGTTGTCTGCCTGTAGCCTTATGTGGATATTTTGTGTAGTGTTATGTCTGTGATGAGACACTAATGCCAGGGACTATTATTCTGCTGTATCTCCCTAGGTGCTTCAAAATTATCCAGCCCTACACACTGTACATATTTTGGATACATCATGGACATTTTCAACACTGTAAATATTTCACTAAAAACAAAACTGCACAAATTCAAGTACGTAAGGTATTTTATTTACAAAGTTGACATGTGAGGGGTGCGGGCATATTTACATGAAGGGGTGATGGAGCAGTGAGTTGACAGTCATGGTAGATGAGATGCAAGAGTAGACACCACATGGATGTGGTGACCCAGTCCAACAGACAGGTGCCATCCACAAGGCAGTGTGGGGAAGGACAGTCCAAACAGTCAATGCAGTGGGGAAGAGGGTTGCCATCAGGGCTGGCTCTGTGACTGGCGTGTGGCTGGTGCTTTGCCTCCAGAGACTCCCAGGCTCTTCTTTGGATGCCCCCTTGATCGCTTTGGCAGGGGGCCTGCTGCATGGCCAGTGGTGTCTGAGGACTCACCCCTCTCTGTGGCCGCAGGGGAGGATGGTGCATTGTCATCCTGCAGCACAACAAAGGGGGGCGAGGGTGTTGTTTGGGATGCTGGACTGTCCCTCAGTAACGCCACTTGCTGGGCCATGAGGTCCACCATTTGTCCAATGATTGTGTCGATGGACCTCATCAGCAGGATGAGCTCACGTAATAGTTCGTCAGACCGGCCACTTTGTCACTGGACCTGTTCATATGCCCTGTTATCTACGCGGCGGTCCGAGAGCAGGCAGTCATACGAGGTTTTTCCTCGGAACAGTGTAAAGGGTGGCTGGTAATTATTCCATTCTCTGATGCAGGCTCCCCTCTATGGGCTAACGCAAGTGCATTTTGCTGAGCCTATCTCACTTATTTGTTGTCATTGATGCCTATGGCAGGGGTTCACTTCATTTTGTGATTGAGCATGACATGACAGAGCCCTTTCGTGGTGCTATTTGTTTTTCTCATCTTGTTTCCATGTATACAGGTTGTGTTCTTGGGACACCTACCTGCAGGGCGCCATGTCGAGTTTACATCTTTAATAAACTCAGTGAGTTCTGGAATGGGAGTGACACTACACTACTCTCTCAGACTTTGCATGTGGGGTATTTATCCTGTTAGTTAATACCACAACCGGATACATAGTCCGTACCCATGAAGAGGTGTAGACTCTTATTTGATCATAGCATTGCACATAAGATTAGTTTATAGATATTGATGGGTGATGAATACAATATCCCCTTAGGCCAGTAAAACGGACCAATCTTTACATTTTCTTATATCACAATCCAAGGGATGTTGGAAATGGTTTGTGTGCATTCCCCTTTACTACATATTTACATGGGATTATTATAATTCCAGCTTATGTTTCCCGCGTTGTTGGGTTCCCCTCCATGCATGTCGATTCAATTGGAATTCTGTGTGATCAGTTAATTGGTACTTTGACCGAACTACGGCTCGACCAATAGCAGGACTGATAGCAACACACGTCCTGAAGAAGACTGGGGTGACCCTCTTGGCGCAGTAAGTCGGTTGAAACATGTTGACAACAGCGATATTAGGAGGGTTGTTTTGAGAACTACATTTTCTCTTGGAAACACTACCCATCCTTTCTTTTCTTTTAATCCTGGTTGTGGAACCTGTTAATAAAGTCTTGTTTGGTATCCCCAAACCAGTTTTAAACACTTCCCTAATAACTGCACGTGTTGCACTTCAGTCCAGTCACAGGGTGACATTCACTGATCACATTTCTGTTTATGTGTATATTTTGTTTGGTTTTGTATTGTGTCCTGTGGTCTTTTATGTTTAAACCCCTCCCCTATGCTCCGTCCAGAGTGTGGCTACACCTGGGCGTATTGTTAGCAGACCCGATGATGAAGCATGTCACACACTTCGGTGTGTGAGTGAGGGCAGTATTTTCAAAACAATCACATTTGTTTTGCTATGTGGGTTGCTTTGGGGTTTATTTTGAGTCTCTCCACCCCTCTACATGTGTATAACTGTGGTTCAGGGGGTTCGGGGTGGTAGAGTTGTAGATACGGTTGACCCTCTCCCCTCATCTGTGTTTAATGATATTTAGAGTGGCAGCTTAGCCACAGGGGTTCCTCCTCTTGTGATCCTGTGACTTAGTCTATGTCCAGGGTAATTTGCAATGCTATTTTGATTATCTACATTTTTTCTTTTTGGTCCCTTGCAACCCTGTGCTTCTCATTGAACTTTACCGATATGGCTCTGATCCCTGGTCTATCTTTTGGGGAAGACATGGTGTCAGAGATTTTGGCGGGACCTTCCCCTTTTAGGTGATGCTGCCGTTTCAGACGTTCTGGCACAAGGGGAAGGCTGGGACACACTTTTGGAATTAAAGAAAACCCAAGTCAAGAGGATTTTACATGGGGCAATTCTCACTCAATACCTACGGGTCAACGCTGCCCCCAGAGGTCTCCTTGTTACAAATGAGCCTCTAATATTTTTAGATGTGATTGGGCCCTTGTGGCATGGAAGTGCACTCTGGACTGGTTAGTCTTGATTATCAGCACAGCCAAGCGACTGGCAGACACCTTATTGATCCAGATTCAAACCACTGAATCTGGACTACAAACTAAGATCGTGATGACTACATTTGATCACAAACTGGATTTGATCAACACAGAATTGGCCAAATATAGGGACCATCTAATACACTCCAAAATCTCAAAGTTACAAAAGGATTAAAAAAATGTCTCCATGGAAAAAGCCTATCCCCATACCAATGATGAATACGCCAAAAAGAAATCGGCGGAAAGTGATAAGAACAATCAACAGGGTCGACCTCGCCACTATACCACCAGTAGCTCTAGTGAGGGCAGTGAAGGGGATTTTCAACAGAGAAGGAGAGGAAGGGGCTGAGGGCAATGGCGTGGCCCAAGGACACCGATTTACCATCAGCCATTACAACAATACTCTAACCAACCGTTCTATTGGTCTGGAATGGGTTATCTTCCCACAGGACATTTCCAAAATCCTCAGTTTCAAAATCCACAATTTGAGAACCCCCAGTTTCAGAATCCACAATATCAGAACCCTCATTTTCAAAATTACCAAGGGCCTTTTTTAGGGAGAGGCCGGAACAAGGGGCGTGGGAAACAGAGAGGTCAACAACAAGTGACCTGGGAGGATCCGAATCAGGAGATCACACAACAGATTACCAGGAGTATGGCACAGACTAGAGTAGCCTTCCGAGTACCAGCAGTGTACCTCCTTAGTTGTTAACTTATCCTCCTATTCCTTATCCACCTTACAGGAACAGGTATTGAATAGGGGATTGGGTTTTGTCCCTACGAACCCTCCGGATTTATTCAGACTCCGCCAAGATTTGGCAGCCTTTTTTCGCAACTTGAGGCTTAAGGTTTACTTTTGAGATCAGGAACCTTTGGAGTTTGATAGAGGTGATACCTCCCTTCGGCCTAAATTTCTATTCACTCCTCAATTATCTCTGTTACCCCCACAAATGGCGTTTTTTGAACAGGCGGTCATCCATGATCTGGAAAACTCGAATCTGGAACAATATCATCATTTCTCGAATTTGTCTAACCTTGAAAAACAGGCTCTCAAGGAACTAGCTGACAATAAGGAGATCATCCTGAAGCCGGCGGACAAAGGTGGGGCCACGGTGATCCTTGACCTGGCTACCTACCGGAATGAGTGTGTCCGCTTACTCTCTGATTCTAGAACGTATCACAGACTGGTGGAGGACCCAACTGACACCATCACCAGGGAGATCACCATGTTGTTCGAGGAGGCTCGTATCAATGACTGGATCACAGGGCATAAGGTGGACTTTTTGATAAATAAACATCCAAAAATTCCGTACTTTTATGTCCTGCCAAAGATTCACAAAGTGGTCAGACCCCCTCCCGGGAGACCAATTGGCTCTGGGATGGGGTCACTGCTTGAACCTCTATCACAATTTTGTGATTTTTTCTTTAAATCCCTTGTACAAAAACTCCCTGCATATTTGAGGGATACCCTGGACATCCTGAACCTCCTTAAAGACACCCCCTTTGACCCCGCAACTGAGTTTCTTATAGGCCTGGACATAGAGGCTTTATACACCAACATTCCCCAAAGAGAAACTCTCCGAATGTTGGAAACCACCTTATTTGAGGAGGAATGGCGATACCACACACCCAGAGCCTTCATACTACACTTGGCAGAAATAGCCTTAATGAAGAATTTTTTTGAATTCGAGGGCACGATGTACCTACAAACCCATGGTACTTCCATGGGGAGTGTCTTTGCCCCCAGTCTAGCTGGATTGTACGTGGGGGCATTTGAACAACTTACCATCTTTGACACCACGGACCAGTGGTTTTCTCACTTGAGGTTATGTCGTCGCTACATTGACGACGTTTTGATGACGTCAGAGCGACCTCTGACCCTGCCCTCAGGCTAGGTCGCCCCCACACCGCTGCCTGCTGCTGCCCACTGCCTGCCTCAGCGCTGATCCAGCGCTCGCTCTCTCCCCTTGCCTCTCCTCCCGCCCTCCTGCACTTTCCCGCCGCTGCCTCCCCGCGGCCCCGCCCCCTCCAAGCCCATTTGCCGCCCCGCTCCCGCCACCCAGCTGCTCCTCCCTCCCGGTTTCCCTCTTAAGGGGACCACGTGGCGACGCAGGGAGCAACCTCTGACCCGGCCCTCAGGCTAGGTCGCCCCCACGATGATGCTACATGCTGCTGCCCACTGCCTGCCTCAGCGCTGATCCAGCGCTCGCTCTCTCCTCCTGCCACTCCTCCCGCCCTCCCACACTTTCCCACCGCTGGCTCCCTCCAGCCCCGCCCCCTCCAAGCCCATTCGCCGCCCCGCTCCCGCCACACAGCTGCTCCTCCCTCCCAGTTTCCCTCTTATGGGGTCCGCGAAGCGGCTGCGCAAGGCGTGCCAAACGCAAGCCCGTCTGCGCCCGTCCGCACCTGGACCGCGCCAAGCGCCAGGACCCCTGGCCCCCGATGATGCCAGCCCACCCGACGGACCTACGCGCCTCTACCCTCCACGCACTCAACACCGGCCGGAACCCCGCCTGCCACCGAGCCACCCCGAAACACACCCACTGACCCTTCACATGCCAAGCCTGCAAATTTACCTGCCTCCGAACCTGCACCGCACCCGCCAAGCCAAGCTCCAGCAACGATCACCTCAAGTGCATCCTGCTCAACACCCGCTCCATCCACAGGCACGCCGTCGAACTCTGGAACCTCCTCGACACAACATCACCAGGCGTCGCCTTCCTCACAGAAACCTGGTTGAACGCCTCCTCAGCCCCTGACATCGCCATAGCCTTCCCGGATGGCTACAAGATCACCCGGAGGGACCGCGTCAACCAAACCGGAGGAGGCATCGCCATCGTCCACAGAAACAGCATCCGCATCACGACCAACTCCGACGACACCCTCACCGCTGCTGAGCACCTTCACTTCCAGATACACACCGACCCTAAGACCACCCTCAGAGGCACTCTGATCTACAGACCCCCGGGACCATGCACACAATTCAGCGAAGCCATCGCAGACTTCGTCAGCCCGCACGCCCTCACCTCCTCTGACTACATCCACCTGGGGACCTCAACTTCCACCTGGAGAACAACAAGGACAGCAATACCGCCGCCCTGCTGGACAACCTCGCCAACCTCGGACTCAAGCAACTGGTGAACACCCCCACCTATTACGCCGGCCACACGCTTGACCCCATCTTCTCCTCCAGCAAGCACATCTCCTTCAACCACTCCACCGGACTACACTGGACAGATCACAGCTGCATCCACTTCAACTTCAGGAGAACCACGACCTTCCACCACCCGCAACAAGTTCCCCGCAGAAGCTGGAGCAAGATCACCGCCGACCAGCTCACCACCTCCCTCAGCCAGAACCCTCCCACCAATACGACGGACAACAAAGAAACAGCCCGCAACCTCACACAGTGTGTCAGGAGCAAAGGCAGCGGACTAAAATTCAGACATAATGCTGTCCATTCAAGGCCCCTACCAGCATTTCCCTGTTACAGTCAGCTAAGAAGAGTCGTTTCCCTGACTCTGATTAGTCTAGCCTTGCGTTTATTGTTGGATGGTTGGCCGCGGAATTTCAAGATGGCCGCCATCCGACCTTCTTTGGTTTAGCGACTAGTTGACATCGCGCGTTTGAGTGCAGCTGTGAAGGCGCTCGCGCTGTCAACTGCGCACTTCAACAAGGATTTCTGAGGAGACGCAGTGATTTCTACAGCGTCTGCATTTTCTGGAAAAGACGAAGTTCGAGTTTGGGCAGAAATCAAATGAAGTTCTGAAGAATAAGCTAACTATTGTATGTATTTTGGCGAAGCAATTTTGGAATATTAGTAAGCTGAGATAGCGAGTCAGTTTTCTTGGGTAATATATTTCAGCCAGTACTCTTCTGGAAATTAGTCCCGCCGATATGGAAAAGACTAATTAGAACAATGTACACTTATTGAAACTCTAGGGGTTATGACCTTTGAATAACCTAAGTAGAGAGATACTCTTTGCTTTGAGGAAGTTAGAGACTTATACTTGAATAAACTACAAGAGTTCCAAGGCTAAATCGTTGAACCACAATTGGATTAAAAAGACGTTTGCAAGTAGATATAATTATATATATATAATTGTACTTACCAACAAAGTCCAGTGGAATCTTCGTTGCTGAAAAGAAAGAAAGAAACAAGAGTCACTATCATTATTTGGACAAGAAAGTACAGAATTACTCAATGATAGGTGCAAGTGAAGTCAGGTAATTAGCATACTAAGAGAGGGTCGGCAGGGTGCAATTTAAGACACGATTTACATGTTATCTATTTTACAGAACTCACTAGAACAGCAGACACCAAATCTATGAAAGAATACAGAACTAGGTCCTCAGATATTGTGACCGACTTCAACAAGAGAGCAGCCATAGCACTGTAGAAGACAGGTATATAATAAATCCCTAGAAGTTAGATTTAACCTTGGGGTATGGATATTGTGAATGCATGATTGTGTCTTTTGCAGGGTTCCATAAGAAGAGTGAATCCAGTCAGAAGAACTAGAGGGCAGAAGATCAGTCCGAAGAACGAGAAACAGTGCTGCCTCTCTTTTTCTCTCCAACTCCCCCTTCCCCCTCTCTCCTACACGTGAGTTTGCCCTCGCTGGTAGGGGAGTTGGGAATTGCGGAATTTACATCGGCTCCTGTGGAAGCTACAGTTTGTACAGGTACTTGAGAGTCTTGACAGATTGATGTGCCCTCCCAAACTTCCACCTTAGCAGGATGGCTGAAGGGTTAGATGTAAAGTCATTAGCATCCATTCTGGATGGTATTCAAAAGCATTTGGGAGGCACTATGGAGGAATGGAAGGCTCTTAGGGAGGAGGTCAAGAAGTCTTGTCAAGAGGCTTTATTTCTACG
The DNA here is from genome assembly GCF_964261635.1 of Lissotriton helveticus. Classification (NCBI taxonomy): domain Eukaryota; kingdom Metazoa; phylum Chordata; class Amphibia; order Caudata; family Salamandridae; genus Lissotriton; species Lissotriton helveticus. The sequence goes on from NC_136068.1 coordinate 644,604,784, forward strand.
ACAACGCTTTGAAGAATTAGCCCTGGGTGACCCATCAGGTTCTAAGGAAAGTAAACCACAGTCTTTTTCCCCAGCTCCATCAGCTACAGAATTGACAACACAGGTTATACATGCCATCTCCCTTACGATTCCTTTAGCAGCCCCTGAACAATTTAGTGGGGATCCACACAAGGCCCACATCTCCTTTACACAGTGCTCATTGCATTTCTTGTGCAGACCCATAATCTTCAAGGAGGATCAATCCAAAGTAGCTTTCATATTGTCTTACCTGAGCGGAGATGCCGCGGCTTGGTCTATGCCTCTGGTGAATAATAATGACAGAGTTTTGTATGATTTTGAAGCATTCAAAAAAGAATTTCTTCGCATATTTGATAGACGTTCAATATCTCAAACCACGGATAATGAACTGTTGGATTTGAGCAAGGCAATCGCGAATTGGTAGCTTATTTAGAGCATTTCAATAAATTAATCGTCAAGATCAACTGGCCTGAAGCCAAGAAGGCAGTAATTTTTTATAGAGGATTGAAGGATGAGCTGAAAGATGGTCTGGTGCATCCCACAGAAGTTTCCGAACTAATAGATCTGACATTACAGATTTATCAGCGTTTGAGTGAAAGGAAGAATGAGTGGAGTAAGGATGTGAATTATTTCCCTCTTCGTTTTGATAGGATTAGATCTGATTCTACTAGACCCAAAGAAGGTACCAACGATGAAAAACCCATGCAAATTGGATCGGTGCGGGGTCCTCTTACCAAGGAGGAATGAGAGAAGAGAAGAGTGGGAAAACTCTGTAGGTATTGTGGAAATTCTGGGCACTTTGTCAAGGAGTGTCCGAAGAAGCCCAAGACAAATCCCTGGGTAAAAGACAGGCTCCACCAGTAGAAGGGGATGCTCTGGTGGATGCTGACGATAAGTCAACTCCAAACTCTAAATTTATTGCAAACACATTACAGTCCGCAGCTCCACATCTAATCATTTCAGTCTTGATTCGATTTGGAAATTCAGTGGTCGACATGATCTCAGTCATGATTGATTCTGGGGCCACTGGGAATTTTTGTGACATCAGATTTGCACAGTCATTGAAGATTCAATTTGTAAAGAAGATGAGACCAGAAGCGGTCAGAGTTGTGAATGGAACAAATGTATCCTTTGGGCCAATTGTGTTTGATACCGAAGAAATTTCTTTGAGAGGTCTGGGAGATCACTATAGTGTTTTACAGTTTAGTCTCATAGACGCACCTCAGTTTCAAGTAATCTTGGGATTACCGTTGTTAAGAGACCATAATCCTAAAATAGATTGGGCCAGGAGATCCATTGAAATGACATCAGATTATTGCCAACATCATTGTTTTTGAGAGGTTGTGAAGAAACTGGAGTCTTCTCCATCCATAAGTTTGGCCAGTGTCACGTCGTCCATTTTTGCACTGGAAATTCCAAGTGTGCCATCCGTTTATTTGGATTTGGAATCGGTGTTTGATGAGCAAGAAGCCCAGAAATTGCCTCCGCATCGGGAGTATGACTGTCGAACAGACTTGGAGCCCGGAGCGGCACTGCCTTGTAGCCAGATTTATGCGCTTTCTGAAGCGGAGACGGTACAAAAGGGGGTGGTAATGGACGGAGCATCTGAACCAATCAAACACTCACACCCAGTCAAAAGATCTGGGTTTAATCCATCACCGTTCTTTAGCCCACTCTGCCACCCCAATTCAGACATGGCTATATGCAAATCAGTCTGACCCTGTGTCTCATGGGAAGAGTCCAGCCCGAACTGCCAAGCCATGCCTTCCCTGGACCGGAAATAAGCTTCCGAGGACCGGTTTCTGGCATTACAGTCGTCTTCAGCCCGGCTTGCTTGAATCCAGTGGCAAAGTGAGCAAGGGACTCACGTCTGAGCATACCCTGCCAAACTTATGGCGGCCAAAAGCGGTACAAAAGGGGGTGGTAATGGACGGAGCATCTGAACCAATCGAACACTCACACCCAGTCAAAAGATCTGGGTTTAATCCATCACCGTTCTTTAGCCCACTCTGCCACCCCAGTTCAAACATGGCTATATGCAAATCAGTCTGACCCTGTGCCTCATGGGAAGAGTCCAGCCCGAACTGCCAAGCCATGCCTTCCCTGGACCGGAAACAAGCTTCCGAGTACCGGTTTCTGGCATTACAGCCGTCTTCAGCCCGGCTTGCTTGAATCCAGTGGCAAAGTGAGCAAGGGACTCACGTCTGAGCATACCCTGCCACACTTATGGCGGCCAAAAGCGGTACAAAAGGGGGTGGTAATGGACGGAGCATCTGAACCAATCAAACACTCACACCCAGTCAAAAGATCTGGGTTTAATCCATCACCGTTCTTTAGCCCACTCTGCCACCCCAGTTCAGACATGGCAATAGGCAAATCAGTCTGACCCTGTGCCTCATGGGAACAGTCCAGCCCGAACTGCCAAGCCATGCCTTCCCTGGACCGGAAACAAGCTTCCGAGGACTGGTTTCTGGCATTGCAGCCGTCTTTAGCCCGGCTTGCTTGACTCCAGTGGCAAAGTGAGCAAGGGACTCACGTCTGAGCATACCCTGCCACACTTATGGCGGCCAAAATCGGTCCCCTTTTGTATCGCTTTGTTCGCCCTAAGTGTGGCAGGGTGTGCTCAGACGTGAGTCCCTTGTTCACTTGGCCACTGGATTCAAGATAGCCTGGCTGATGAGGATTATGAATCCGAAACCGGTCCCAGGATGCTTGTTTACGGTCCAGGGAAGACATGGCTTGGCAGTTCGGGCTGGACTGTTCCCATGAGGCAACAGGGTCAGACTGATTTGCATATAGCCATGTCTGAACTGGGGTGGCTGAATGAACTAAAGAATGGTGATGGATTAAACCAAGATCAGTTGACTGGGGGTGATTGTTTGATTTGTTCAAACGCTCCGTCCATCATCCCCTTTTGTATCGCTTTGTTCGCCCTAAGTGTGGCAGGGTATGCTCAGACGTGAGTCCCTTGTTCACTTGGCTACTGGATTCAAGATAGCGTGGCTGATGAGGATTATGAATCCGAAACCTGTTCCAGGATGCTTGTTTCCGGTCCAGGGAAGACATGGCTTGGCAGTTCGGGCTGGACTGTTCCCATGAGGCAACAGGGTCAGACTGATTTGCATATAGCCATGTCTGAACTGGGGTGGCTGAGTGAACTAAAGAATGGTGATGGATTAAACCCAGATCAGTTGACTGGGGGTGAGTGTTTGATTTGTTCAAACGCTCCGTCCATCCTCCCCCCCTTTTGTATCATTCTGAAGCGAAGAATCAACATTTAAAAGAATATTTAGAACAATATTTGGCAAATGGATTCATTCGCCCTTCTCAATCTCCAGGTTCGTCTCCTCTCTTCTTCATTCCAAAGAAGGATGGCAAGTTGAGAACGTGCATCGATTATAGGGCTTTGAATTTGGTTACCAAGAAGAATCGGTATCCTTTGCCGTTAATCTCTGAACTCTTGGATCAGGTGAAGGATGCGAAGGTGTATACAAAACTGGATTTGCGAGGAGCTTATCATCTGGTGCGCATAGCAGAAGGAGACGAATGGAAGACAGCTTTTTGAACTCGATTGGGGTTGTTTGAATATCAAGTTATGCCATTTGGCTTGTGCAACGCACAAGCAGCTTTCCATCACTTTGTGAATGATGTATTGAGAGAATTTTTGGATCGGTTCGCAGTGGTGCACATAGATGACATCCTCTCCTCTTCTCAGCCAATATGGAATAACATGTGTAACATGTGCGCGCGATTTTGGGCCGTCTATTGGAAGACCAACTGTTTGTGAAATTGGAGAAATGTGTTTTTTCATACTAATCAGGTGGAGTTTTTGGGATTAGTTTTGTCTCCTAAAGGAGTCTCTATGGATCAAGCAAAGGTAAAAGCATTTACGGATTGGCCATCTCCATTATGTGTGTAGGATGTGCAAAGTTTTCTTGGATTTGCCAACTTTTACAGGCGATTCATTCCCAAGTTTTCTGAGAAAGTCTGTCCTTTAACTCGTCTGCTTAAGAAAGGAGTAAAATTTGAATGGACCTACGATGCTGACAAGGCTTTCGAAGAGCTAAAAAGAATCTTCATAACAGCACCGGTTTTGCAGCATCCAAACCCAGCGGAACCTTTTTATGTGGAGGCAGATGCTTCCAATTTGGCCATAGGAGGAGTGCTGTCGCAAAGACATAAGGACAATGGGCAGCTCAATCCAGTAGCTTATCGATCACGAAAGCTTTCAGCAGCGGAAATAAATTACTCCATTGCAGACAAAGAGTTACTTGCGGTGAAAGACGCCTTTCAGAAATGGCGCCATTATTTGTTGGGAGCTAAGCATGTGGTCACAGTCTTCACAGACCATCGAAATTTGCAATTTCTACGATCTGCAAGAACACTCACCCCAAGGCAATTGAGATGGTCTTTGTATTTTGACGATTTTAACTTTGTGCTGACATATCGCCCAGGCTCAGCTAATGGAAAGGCAGATGCCTTGTCTCACCTTCCTTTTGATGAAGAAGATGGTAGAAAGAAGGAGGGTTAGATAATCCCTTCAGAGAAAATTATCGGAGTGATTTCATATCCAGAGTTTGAAGACAAAGTAAGAAACCATTTCTCAGGGAAAGAGCTTAGTGATTGGGTCAAGGCAGATTCTGGGAGAAAGGTCAAGAATGGGAAACCTTATTATTTGGAAAACCTATTTCTACCTAATGATGAGCTTCGACTTGAAGTAATACAACATTGTCATGATGAATTGTTAGCTGGCCATAAAGGTGTTAAGAAGACTTTGGAATTAATTCAAGGTGAATTTTGTTGGCCGACATGGAGGCTCAGGTGAGACAATATGTTGCTTCATGTGAACAGTGTGTGCGGGGGAAACCTGCTAGAACAGCTCCTCAAGGGTTATTGCAACCCTTGCCGCCTGCTCCTTACCCGTGGCACACCTTATCCATGGACTTCATTGTAGATCTTCCTTCTAGTCAGGGCTACACTACGATTTGGGTGTTGTTGACCATTTCACTAAGATGAGTAATTTTGTTCCATTAAAATCAATTCCAACTTCCACTCATTTATCCACTTTGTTTACTCAGCACGTGGTCAGAGTTCATGGCATCCCCAGGGTGATAATTTCTGACAGAGGTCCTCAGTTTGTTTCCCATTTTTGGAGGTCTTTTCTCAAAAGATTAGAAATTGACTCTCGTCTGTCCACTAGTTTCCATCCCTAGACCGACGGGCAGACGGAAAGAGTGAATCAGAAATTAGAGCAATATTTGCACCTTTTTCTGATGGAACATGAGGGAGAATGGGTGAGTTTACTTTGAGCTGCAGAATTTGCTCACAATAATGCCACACACTCCTCCACTGGTTATTCCCCATTCTACCTTAATTCCGGTAGACATCCAAATACCTTTGTGGGAAAATCTGAGTGTGGGGTCCCAGCAGTGGAAGATGTGGTACAGGAGTTACAAGAAGCTTACAGGAAGGCTACTAACAATTTGATTAGGGCTAAGAAGTCATATAAGAAACAAGCTGATAAAAAAAGACGCACAAACCCAATCTATGAATCTGGAGATAAGGTGTGGATTTCGACCCGAAATATGCGCCTAAAGGGAAATAGAAAATTTCAACCTCGATTTTTAGGCCCTTTTGTAGTGAAAAGAATGGTGAATCCAGTGAGTGTGAAGATAAAACTCCCGCCTAGATTAAGGCTACATCCAGTGTTCCATGTTTCTTTACTTAAGAAGAATCCAGTGGGTTTGAGAACAAAAGGTTCACCAGTTGCAGTCCAGATTCAATTTTCTGAAGAGTTTGAGGTAAAAAGAATTCTGGACTCCAAATTGCAAAGAGGGAGGTTGTTCTACTTGGTAGATTGGAAAGGTTACGGTCCGGAAGAAAGATCATGGGATCCAGAGGATAATGTGCATGCCCCCAGACTAGTGAATGAATTCCATAAGACCTATCCCTGTAAACCAAGTCGGGGTGACTGGGGGGCCTTGGTGGGAAGTTCTGTCAGGAGCAAAGGCAGCGCACTAAAATTCAGACATAGTGCAGTCCATTCAAGGTCCCTACCAGCATTTCCCTGTTACAGTCAGCTAAGAAGAGTCGTTTCCCTGACTCTGATTAGTCTAGCCTTGCGTTCATTGTCGGATGGTTGGCCGTGGAATTTCAAGATGGCCGCCATCCGATCTTCTTTGGTTTAGCGGTCTAGTTGACATCGCGCGTTTGAGTGCAGCTGTGAAGGCACTTGCTTACGCTGTCAACTGCGCACTTCAACGAGGATTTCTGAGGAGACGCAGTGATTTCTACAGTGTCTGCATTTTCTGGAAAAGACGAAGTTTGAGTTTGGGAAGAAATCTAATGAAATTCTGAAGAATAAGCTAAGTGTACTATCGAATGTATTTTGGAGAAGCAATTTTAGAATATTAGTAAGCTGAGATAGCGAGTCAGTTTTCTTGGCTAATATATTTCAGCCAGTACTCTTCTGGAAATTAGTCCCGCAGATATGGAAAAGACTAATTAGAACAATGTACACTTATTGAAACTCTAGGGGTTATGACCTTTGAATAACCTAAGTAGAGAGATACTCTTCGCTTTGAGGAAGTTAGAGACTTATACTTGAATAAACTACAAGAGTTCCAAGGCTAAATCGTTGAACCACAATTGGATTAAAAAGACGAATGCAAGTAGATATAATTATATATATATTTATTTATTTATTTATTTATGGATTTTATAGAGCGCACGGCTACCCCCCACGGGGGTGTCCCGGCGCTAAAATTATCTGCTAGAAGAGAAGAGCAATCTAGATAGAAGCGAATAGCCAAGTTTTCAGGCCTCTACGGAACAGAGCTTCAGATGGAGCAAATCTCAGGTCGATCGGTAAGCTGTTCCAGTGTTTGGCAGCTAAGACAGCGAATATATAATTGTACTTACCAACAAAGTCCAGTGGAATCTTCGTTGCTGAAAAGAAAGAAAGAAACAAAGAGTCACTATCATTATTTGGACAAGAAAGTACAGAATTACTCAACGATAGGTGCAAGTGAAGTCAGGTAATTAGCATACTAAGAGAGGGTCGGCAGGGTGCAATTTAAGACAAGATTTACATGTTATCTATTTTACAGAATTCACTAGAACAGCAGACACCAAATCTATGAAAGAATACAGAACTAGGTCCTCAGATATTGTGACCGACTTCTTCAAGAGAGGAGCCATAGCACTGTAGAAGACAGATATATAATAAATCCCTAGAAGTTAGATTTAACCACCTTGGGGTTTGGATATTGTGAATGCATGATTGTGTCTTTTGCAGGGTTCCATAAGAAGAGTGAATCCAGTCAGAAGAACTAGAGGGCAGAAGATCAGTCCGAAGAACGAGAAACAGTGCTGTCTCTCTTTTTCTCTCCAACTCCCCTTTCCCCCTCTCTCCTTCACGTGAGATTACCCTCGCTGGTAGGGGAGTTGGGAATTGCGGAATTTACATCGGCTCCTGTGGAAGCTACAGTTTGGACAGATACTTGAGAGTCTTAACACAGTGGCTCACCAACTGCGCCAATGACCTTGCACCACTGAAGAACCCTCCCAGCAGACCCGGCAGCAAGAAAACCTTGTGGTTCACCAACGACCTCAAAAACTCCAAGAAAACCTGCCGCACCCTCGAGAAAGCCTGACGCCATGAACAGACAGCAGAAAACATGACAGCCCTCAAGTACGCCACCCGCCAACACCACCAGCTGATCCGCACCACCAAAAGGACAACATTCAAAGAACGACTGGAGAACAACAGCCACAACAGCAAGGAACTCTTCAGCATAGTTAAAAAGCTCTCCAACCCCAGCTCCTGCAACAACGACATCACACCCTCGCAAGACCTCTGCGACTCACTCGCCTCGTTCTTTCACCGCAAGATCGCCGACATACACAACAGCTTCGGCGAACAGACCACGCACCCAACCACCAAACCAGCGCCCCCCACCACCACCCTCAGCACCTGGACGCCGGTCAGCACCGAAGACACCACCCGCATGATGAACACCATCCACTCCGGCTCCCCAACCGACCCCTGTCCACACCACATCTTCAACAAAGCCGACTCCATCATTGCACCCCAACTCCGGGACATCATCAACAGCTCCTTCGCATCCGTCACCTTCCCGGAGAGCTGGAAACATGCCGAGCTCAGCGCCCTTCTTAAGAAACCCACCGCGGACCCACGGACCTCAAGAACTTCCGCCCCATCTCGCTCCTCCCTTTTCCTGCCAAAGTCATCGAAAAGACCGTCAACAAACAACTCTCCGCCTTCCTTGAGACTAACGGATCCCTCGACCCCTGGCAGTCCGGCTTCTGAGCAAACCACAGCACCGAAACTGCCCTCATCGCAGCTACCGACAACATCAGGTCCCTGCTTGACAACGGGGATACAGCTGCCCTCATCCTCCTGGACCTCTCAGCAGCCTACGACACCGTGTGCCACTGCACCCTGATACGGCGCCTCAGCAACACCGGAATCCAAGGAATGGCCTTGGAATGGATCATCTCGTTTCTCGCCGGACGAACCCAGAGAGTCCGCCTCCCCCCTTCGGATCCGCCGCCACCATAGTCATCTGCGGCGTTCCTCAAGGATCCTTGCTCAGCCCCACCCTCTTCAACGTCTACATGAGCCCTCTCGCAGCCATCGCATGCCAACACAACCTTAACACCATCTCCTACGCTGACGACACCCAGCTGATCCTCTCCCTCACCAACGATCCCGCCACCGCCAGAGCAGCCTCCAGGATGGAATGAAAGACGTCGCGGAATGGATGAAGGTCAGCCGTCTGAAACTGAACTCGGACAAGACGGAAGTCCTCATCCTGGGACCATCCCCCTCTGCCTGGGACGACTCCGGATGGCCCTCTGCGCTGGGCACCGCCCCCAAGTCCACGGACCATGCCCGCAACCTGGGCTTCATCCTGGACTCATCCCTCACGATGACCAAGCAAGTCAACGCCGTCATGTCATCCTGTTTCAACACCCTGCGCATGCTCCAAAAGATCTTCCGGTGGATCCCCACCGACACCAGGAAGACCGTCACCCAGGCCCTCGTCACCAGCCGACTGGACTACAGGAACACCCTCTACGCTGGAACCACAGCCAAACTCCATGTTGTATTCTAGGCACACTGTTTTATGTTATATTGAAGCTCTATGTTTGTAAACAAAGTTACTAGTGGGTTAGTGTAGTGCTGATGTTAATGGGATTGTGATGTCATTGTATCTGGAATGTTATTATTCAATGCTGGGAAGTTAACTGTGTATTGAGAGGATTGCAGGAAGATGACCAGCTGTGTAGATCTACTTCTCTACAATAAACGCAGCTGAAACCTTTTCAAGTATCCAGGAGTTATTGATTATATAACACTCCAGAAAATACTCCAGCGCATACAGAACGCCTCTGCACGACTCACCCTGGACATCCCCCGTCACAGCCACATCTCTGTCCATCTGAAAGACCTGCACTGGCTCCCCGTCAGCAAGAGGATCACGTTCAGAGTCCTCACCCACGCACACAAGGCTCTCCACGACATGGGCCCCAAATACCTCAATAGCTGCCTCACATTCTACACACCCACCCGCCAGCTCCGATCCGCCTACCTCGCTCTCGCTGCCGTCCCACGAATTCGCAAAGCCACCGCCGGAGGAAGATTCTGCTCCTACCTCGCGACCAAGACATGGACCTCCCTCCCCACCACCCTACGGCTGACCCAGGACCATCTCTCCTTCAGGAAACAACTCAAGACCTGGCTGTTCAAGCAGTAGCGACTCCCCTCCCTCCCAGCGCCTTGAGACCCTAACGGGTGAGTAGCGCGCTCTACAAATTACTGAATTGATTTATTGATTTAGAGAGGTGATTAGACTTCTGTGGGGTGTTTCCTTGAATGGCTAAACGAGAGAAACCCCCTCCTCCATTTCACCTCGACCGTCACTAAGACCAGTCTTCCCTTTTTGGACTTGTTGCTTGAACCAAGTGAGGGCATCTTAAAAACTAAGGTTTTCCATAAACTCACAGACAAGAATGCGTTGCTGGCATATGATAGCTTTCATCCTAAGTCCCTTCGGGAGAATTTACTGGTGGGCCAATTCTTTTGGATTCATCGCAACTGTGCTGATATTGTCACAGAAGCTAATGCTCTTACAATGAAATTACAGCACAGGGGTTACCCAGTGAATACCATCAAGAGAGCTAAGAAATGGGCACTGAACGCCAACCGGGACTCCCTTCTTACCATAACTACCAGACCCAAGACAAATAAACCTGTCTATGTCTCGACCTTCAATACAGCATCCCAGCAGATTAGACGACTGGTGCTGCGTAACTGGAAAATTCTCAACACAGGGGGGCTGCACATAGAGAAGCCTCTTTTTTCGTTTAGACTGAGCCAGAACCTGAAGGACATGCTAGTCCACACAAGACCCAGAGTTACTAACGTGACTATGGACATCATGTCATTGACTGGTCTTCCTAGACTGATGGGCCACACCAGGTGTGGTTCCTGCAGTGTATGCACTTTGACGTCTAACACCAAACAAATTGATCTGGGCCTCCACACTCCCTGGGAACAGAGATCCTACACCAACTGTAATTCCCAGGGGGTGATCTATCTTATTACATGCTCCTGCAACAAATTTTATGTGGGGATGATGAGCAGGAGGGTGCGCACAAGGATCACTGAACATCGGAGTACAATACAATGCTGCAGATCGAATACCAAGCGGACAGCACATTTTACAGAAATGGGACACTCTGCTGATGAACTAAGATGGACTGTCATTGAGAAATTGAATTTAGGCAGACATATGGCAGATGAACAACGCATCTTACTTCAATGAGAACAGAAATGGGTTTACCGCCTGAGAAGCCATATTACAGGGCTCAATGATGACATTCCTTGGCAATCATTGGGCAGGCACTAGTTTATTCATTATGAATGGGCTGATACAACAACACTTAAAGATCTTGAAAAAACATGTTGCCTCCACTCGGGATTAGATAGCTGGGGCATTTGGTATAGACGGCTCCGTGATCTGGTGCCCTATTACCTTGCCTTTGAAACCGGGACTAGATACATACATCATTCTTCACTGTGCTTTCTGTTAAGAATGTTACTGTATACTATCACAGGGGTTTCTCTGGTTCTTCCTCGTTGGCGATACATTTGGCTGTTACAATGATACAAAAATAATGCTGCACTCACCACCATTTGAGGCAGCCTGAGGGTATTGTGATTCTACATATATATATATATATACACATATATGCAAAAAAGTTTTTCTTTTTACCAATTGTGACACGATCTGAAACACTACCTATGGTAGTTGGGGGCCTTTGACTCTATACTTCTTCATTGTTGTATATCTCTTCCCCCTACTACTTAATAAGTCAACCGAAGGCATATTGATCGGAACATCCGATAGTTTAACCAGGCACCCGCGACTGGGAACTCCATTTCCCATGATTACCGTGATTCCGGTACCGGACGGACGGACGGCGCGTCATGTGATGCGTGGAGTGCGTGAACGGACGGCAGAACACAGAGGTTACTTCTATGGATTCCCGGAAGCCGCTTTTATCTACGTGGCGATCCGAGAGCAGGCAGTCGTACGAGGTTTTTCCTCGGAACAGTAAGGAGTGTACAGGGGGGCTAGTAATTATTCCATTCTCTGATGCAGGCTCCCCTCTATGGGCTAACACGAGTGCATTTCGCTGAGCCTATCTCACTTATTTGTTGTCATTGATGCCTATGGCAGGGGTTCACTGCATTTTGGGATTGAGCATGAAATGACAGAGCCCGTTTGTGGTGCTATTTTTTTTCCTCATCTTGTTTCTATGTATACAGGTTGTGATCTTGGGACACCTACCTGCAGTGCGCCATGTCGAGTTTACATCTTTAATAAACTCGGTGAGTTCTGGAATGGGAGTGACACTACACTACTCTCTCAGACTTTGCATGTGGGGTATATATCCTGTTAGTTAATACCACAACCGGATACATAGTCCGAACCTGTGAAGAGGTGTAGACTCTTGTTTGATCATAGCATTGCACATTAAAATAGTTTATTGATATTGAAGGGTGATGAATATAATATGCCCTTAGGCCGGTAAAACGGACCAATCTTTAAATTTTCTTATATCACAATCCAAGGGATGTTGGAAATGGTTTGTGTGCATCCCCCTTTACTACAGATTTACATGGGATTATTATACTTCCAGCTTATGTTTCCCGCGTTGTTGGGATCCCCTCCACGCATGTCGATTCAATTGGAATCCTGTGTTATCAGCTAATTGGTACTTTGACCGAACTACGGCTCGACCAATAGCAGGACTGATAGCAACACACGTCCTGAAGAAGACCGGGGTGACCCTCTTGGCGCAGTAAGTCGGTCGAAACATTTTGACAACAGCGGTACTAGGAGGGTTGTTTTGAGAACTTCATTTTCTCTTGGAAACACTACCCATCCTTTCTTTTCTTTTAATCCTGGTTGCGGAACCTGTTAATAAAGTCTTGTTTGTTATCCCCAAACCAGTTTTAAACACTTCCCCATTAACTGCACGTGTTGCACTTCAGTTCCATTCACGGGGTGACATTCACTGATCACATTTCTGTTCATGTGTATATGTTGTTTGGTTTTGTATTGTGTCCTGTGGTTTTTTATGTTTAAACCCCTCCCCTATGCTCCGTCCAGAGTGTGGCTACACCTGGGCGAATTGTAAGCAGACCCGATGATGAAGCATGTCACACACTTCGGTGTGTGAGCGAGGGCAGTATTTTCAAAACAATCACATTTGTTTTGTTATTTGGGTTGCTTTGGGGTTTACTTTGAGTCTCTCCACCCCTCTACGTGTGTATAACTGTGGTTCAGGGGGTTCGGGGTGGTAGAGTTGTAGATACGGTTGACCCTCTCCCCTCATCTGTGTTTAATGAATGTCTGAGGACTCACCCCTCTCTGTGGCCGCAGGGAAGGATTGTGCATTGTCATCCTGCAGCACAACAAAGGGGGGCGAAGGTGTTATTTGGGATGCAGGCCTGTCCCTCAGTAATGCCACTTGCTGGGCCATGAGCTCCACCATTTGTCCAATGCTTGTGTCGATGGACCTCATCAGCAGGATGAGCTCACGTAATAGTTCATCAGACCGGCCACTTTGTCACTGGACCTGTTCATATGCCCCGATGACTCTGGTGAAATGGACCAGGGATGGTGTGCCAACCTCCTGAGGTCTGGGCCCTGGCCCTCCCACCTGCCCTGCTGCCAGTGACCAGTTGCCTCACCATGGTGGGTCCACACACACTCTCCCTGCCCGCCACAGTTGTTGGTGTATCCTGGTCATCCCCTTGGACAGGGAGGGTGCTGCAGGTGGAACTGGTGGTGGTGGTGGTGGTGGTGGTGGTGGTGGTGGCAGAGGTGGCAGCGGTGGAGGCACAGGCCGTGACAACATGGGTCTGCTGTGCTGTTGTAGTTGGAGCAGACGTGGTGGTGGGGAAGACGGGGGCCTGGGACCTGTTGGTCCCTGGCACACCAGATGGGCCGGCCTGGAGCTCATTGTCCAAACTATCCTGGGAGTCAACATCCGAGAGTTCATGTACCGTGGGTGGTGACTGGCTCTGATGATCGCTTTAAAAGTTTAAAAGTTATCGAAACCCTCGTCAGGGCATAATCAGGTCACGCAATCTAAAACAAGACATCAGTATTAGATCCCAAGTTATGAGTTTCAATAACTTTTAAACTTGAGGTGTTACTTCTTCGTGGAGTCTACTTTGAACTTTGATTCTAGTGAGTATAGCAGCCTTTGTGATATTTTGCTTACTGTGATGATCTAGATATTTCTGGATTAGCAGCTTCATTACTATGTCGATATGGGCTTTATATTGCTAAATTTTTTCTCTTCTTTTAGTTTTCTTATTGCGCCATTTGGAACTGGTAGTCAGTGGTGTTGCCAGTATCGTAAATACATGTGTTGGTGAGCCTTAACTTTATTGATTGTTAATGATTTTCTATCACTTGGGGTCTTTTTTATGAGTCACGTCCTATGTGGATCTTGTTTGGCTGGATATGCTTCTACGTGTTACTTTCTTCTGTTTCTTATTTATTTCTTGATCTTGGTTCCTTTGGTGTTTTATTTGGTCCTCTTTGCACTTGTTATATATGAATATTTTTTGGTCACTTTATTGCTTATTCTTATGCACTTTTTCACTCACATTTGGTTGTTTTGTTTGGATGTGCTTTTTGCACATGTAGAGGCACTTGCTGCTTTAGGTGCTCCTGTCTTCTGCTGTGGTATGGATGACACAGGGTTGAGATAAATCTTGCCTCTTCTTTTTTATTTCAAATGTGTCCTACATTGACAAAATCAGTCAGTAATTATTGTCCTTGTTGTACATTCTAGCCCTGATGAAGTCTACATGCATATACTGCTAATTAGACGAAACACGTGTTGACTAGAACTCAAAAGGATGCTGTTGTGAACATTAAAAAAGAAGATTGACACTTATTTGGATTATGATGTTACATTTTTGATTTATGATTTGTATAATACGACTGTTCGAATTTGCTCGGGATATATTGTGTTTATCTTTGTTGATGTGGATTTCTACATTATATGGTGACGGTTAGATAGACGTCATCTCTATCCCTAGTAGAAGCCCCAATAAGTTTCATTAATTACTGATGACTATTGAGCGCAAGCGTATAACCTTCTATCTACTGTTCTTCTGCTTTGCAGAAATGACTGTGGACTATAAAAGTTTCAATTTTAAGTTAGATAGTTAGAGAAAAAGGGTATAAAAGAGCTTAGGCAATAGAGAGAACAAAGTTGGCTCCACGGATTTTATTTTGCACCACGACATGCTGTTGGATTGAACAATTTTATGGTGCTAAAGACTTTGAAATATTTTTGGACTTTAAATTTGATGGAGCAGAGAAGACGATCGATTGCAGAGATTTTAAGTCAAGAGAGGGTCATTGAGGAGAATAGAGATGGAAAGCTTGGGAACCTGTTTAATGAGACTTAGTCATTTGCCTATGACTGATGGGTAATATGCTTTTTAAATTTATTTTTCTCAATTAATCTGTACTAAATAAATGCTTAAATTTCACTTGTCAAAGAATATGCTAAATTAATTTCCTCATGAAATAGATAAACTATTGAAAATCTAAACTTGAGTTTGTTTTTATTAATTTAAATAAAGTCATGACAAAAACAAATATTAACATTGATAAGGAATTCTGTGATTGGGCTGGTCTTAATCGCGATCAACTGACTTCTACTAGTTGGTCCTTCAACTGAAAGGAGAAGTACCTTGATGTATTTGTTTTCCTTTTTATACAGGCTAGTCGATAACTTTGAAATGTATATAATGTATAAAGTATAGATCTTAGGTACCCCGCAATCGAGCAGCTCACCTTCTATTATCACTGATTCAGGCTATGGGCCCCACCGATGAGTAAAAGATAAATTATTGCTCCTGAGTTAAGTGAAAAAGGTTTGAGGGTATGTTAGAAAGCTCATCTGCATCATGCGCTGAAACGCAAAATGCGTTTCAGTGCGAGCAATTAAAATCATTTTATTTATTTATTTATTTACATTATTCCGGTCGGCTGTGAGCCGGAGTTGACTACCTTCCACCCAGCCACGGCCCACTGCCCAGGGCACTCTCTCCATGTCCACTACTTGTGAACTTGTGCTGCCCTGAGGGCAGCCCATTCAAGTGAAATACAGAGCGGCTTTAAAGCATGCGCTCCATGTTTCACTGTGCTGGTGGCAAACTACACTTTTAAAGGGCATTAGAGATACCCTTGCAGGTAAGTGAGTGAGTTACCTCACCAACTTGCAAGGGGATTTCTGGGAAGTCCACAGGACAATCTTTACCCGCTCCAGAGCCTGCAATGAGGTAGAACACTGTACGTGCACCTCCTGAGAGCTACTTTGCTTCTGTACTCACGTCTTTAATACGGCAATGGTGTCAAAGGGATTCCCTCATTTGCAAAAGGGCACGCCCCCATGCCAATGAGGGAATGCCCTCCTGAGAAAGAACAGGCGCTGTGTGTGCGCAAGTGATTATGAGTATTACAGAAGGGGACGTACAAGCATCTGCTGCCCCTTCTGTAATACCAAAGTGCCCTGGGGGGTGCAAAGTGGGCACAAATGCCCATTGCGCCCCAGGGGAACTTTGTGTAATATGTACCCTGGCACTTAGTTTGCCACCATATTGGTAGAGGAAGACGCCACAAGTAACCCATTATTTTAAGATTAAACTGGGATTGTCTGAATAAAATGAAACTCTACATATGAAAGTCATTCATCGGTGTCCTGCAGTAAACAATGGAAAAACTGTTTAATACTGAGCAAGGAGGTCTACCATGAAGAGCTAAACCAAAAAGAGCCCCCTGGCTGCAACATCTGCTCTATGTTGATGAATTGATCAAACAGAACTTGAGGCCATCTTTAGAACTGGGTGGGTGGAGTAGTGTATATCTGGATGGCAGCAATCCTCTAGCAAATGTAGGGGCAACTGCTAGCCCTGCCATCACTGTGGTTATTTTCATGTAGTAAATGTTTGGTATATGGCCGCAATCAGATTTGACAGCCATCCCTCTAATTTGTGAGTGACTTTGGTTTTTCAAAATCAAACTCCTAGTTTTCTCCCAGTCCCTCCATCCTCCACCCACATTGAAGACCAAATTATATTGTGTCACCTAATCAACCACCTGTATTCAACCCTGCCCCAAGACTCAAACCCTCATAACACCCCCACATACCGCACACACCCCACCCTCCTCCACTGCATACCCCCTCATCAGATATTCCATCAAAGTTTGGTACATCCCACAACATTGTTTTCCCTGACCTCTTTTTCAAGACCATGATCTGGCTCAATTTGACAAAGGTCACCAACATCTCAGTGACAAACCTGGAGGAGGAGTAGACATTTTATACAAAGAAAACATCCACTGCTCCATCTCATTTGATAACTTGAGAAGCCATCTTGACCAAATGGCTTTGACGTTTAACATCTCAAGCAATACCACGGAAACAGGTACCCTACTTTATCAACCTACCAGTCCTAGATTCAAATTCACAAACACCATTTTGGACTTCATGGCATCACTGGTCCTGTACTCCAATTCGTTCATTCTCCTCAACAAACCCAACTTCCACATGGAAGATTACACAAACATGAACAATCTCTCGGAAGATCTCAACACACTTGGACTCACCCAATGTATGAAGATTCACGATCATGTGACTGGACATCTCCTCAACCCTTCATCTACCAACTTCTTAAAACACATGTGCTTCTTAAATATCACAGTGGATGAGGCCACGCCCCTCACCTGGAATAACTACTTTGTAATATCATTCAACCTACACCTACCCCAAGAACAGGGCATCACACCCACCAAAACCACCTGATGCAACTGGAACAAGATTCCTGAAGAAATCTGGACAACAGAAATGCATGCCTGTTGCCTGGACAACCTCTGTTGATCTATCACCAACTTCAACTCTTGGATCACCTCCTGAGCAGACACCCTGACCACCCACAAGCAAGCTGATAAACATGTGACCTATGACTCACCAAACACTCCTGCAAACAGCTGCAACACATTTAGCAGCGCACCCATGATGACAGTGACAAAACACTTGAAGATTAGACCTTCTGTACTATCATCAGTGATTTAGATCCACTGAATGCTCTACCTTGACAGACCAGATCAAAAACAGCTCCAAGTATTCTAAAATAATTTTCCCAAAGTACAGGAATTCACCTCCCCCACTTCCAGCTCCTTTACCATCAATCCCCTTCAGAAACTCTGCTCCCAGCGCACTCACTACAGAAACCAAATCAGCTCAATGTACAAAAACGTAGCCACCACAAACTAGATGTCTCCACCCTCACAACCCTCCAACCTGATTAGAAAACCTCACTGAATACCACCCTCACCTGCTGTTCCATCATCATGCTTGCAGAAATCCCCAATACCATTCACTCCATTAACTCAGAAGCCATGTCTGACCCTTGTCCATACTTCATATTCACCAAAGGACTTGACTCCAGCTGCACTGTCCTTACCATGATACTCATCAACTCTCTCACCACCACCACCTTCTCAGATGCTTGGAAAAATGCCAACCTTCTACCACTACTGAATAAACCTTCAGCAGACACAGAAACACTGGCAAACTACAGACCATTATACCACCTTCAAAACCCAGCAAAGTTTGGGAAAACCTTATCAGCAAACAATTGGCTGCCAACCCCTCCTGGACCCTTCCCGGTCTAGAGTTAGGCTTAATCACAGTTTACAGACTGCATTCTTTACTACCACTGACAACATCTTTCTCATCATGGATAAGGGTGGCACTGCAGCATTAATCGTTTTCAATATTTCTGCCATGTCTAACACCTTCTCCCAACATATTAGAGTTGTCATCCTTTGGGTAGTCTTCCCACAAACCTTTTGCATGATTACCTCCTCTTTTTGTTTAATCTTTTTGTTGGCCTGAGGACTCTGAGCGCTTTACAACTACTGACCAGTGCAAATGTGCGTGTGATTCTTCCCTAAACATGGTGACAGTGGTGTATACACAATTGGCATATTAGTTTACTAATAAGTCTCTTGTAAAGTGGTTTACCATGTACCCCGGGCCTACAACCTAAATGTTACTCAAGGACTTTCAGCACTGATTGCGCCAACCAAACAACTAGCCTTTCAACCCAATATAATGCCTTCCATTGCAAGGCCTGTGTTTGCAGTTTCCGGCCTCTTAAACTTGACATTTAAACTAATTGTCAAGCCTTAAACTCCCTTTTATTGCACATAAGACACCCCTAAGGAGGCCACAGGTAGCCATAAGGGCAGGATGCTGTGTAAGTAAAAGGTAAGGCAGGTACTTTTATGTTTTGCATGTCCTGGTAGTGATAAATGGCTAAATTCACTTTTCACTAATGTGATGTCTACTTTTAGCATAGGCTAGCATTAGGAATTCCTTAATAATTTTCAGCTGTAATTCCTGAATAGAAAGGATTAGCTGCATCATGTTTCATATCTTTGAAATGGCAACGATAAATCCTTACTATTTTAGAAATGCCACCTTCAGAAAGTTTATTCATGAAGTTATGTTAACTGAAACAGCATACATTTAGACTTTACTAGGGTTAGAATTCAGCAACACCCTTGCTTTTTAGGATTTGCATTAAGGGCAAAGTGAGCACATTGTGCTTGTGCAAGGTTTAAAAAATGGCGCATGTGTAACACATGAGAAAAATAAAACAGCAAAATCTTGGAAGTAATTTAAGAAGCAATATTATACATGAATGTTTTCTTTATACCGCAAATAAAAATCATGTTATAATTAACAATCCCAATTCAGCTGATTGAAGTCAATGGTGTTTCAACCTTCATGACTCAAGGTCATCATCAGGACAAGGGAATACAGAAAGGATGACTGCTGCCTGAATGATTTTCAGGGAATGTTGGAGCCAGGGGAGCATATTTACTTGGGCCTAGGCTAGTTCAACTGGTCTGCAGTGAAGAGCCTGAAGGTCCACAGCTGTCGCTCAAAGCTTACACATGAATGAAGACATTCTGGAGACCAAGTGGTAAGTAAAACCTTGAAGGGAACAGTAGCCAGACTTTAATGGCCATGTTGTGACTAGTAAAATCACTTTTAGGTATGGAAGGTGTGACAAATCACTAGGACTACTGAAGGTCTTCAAGCGACCCTAGATGAATCAAAAGCAATACTGCAAAACATTAGGAGTGAAGTCAGAGAGGATCCATCTCTTTCGGATTGCCGGGAAGGAGTGAACAGCATGCAACAGCAGGGCTTAAATCCAAGCTGAATGAATTCTGAATGTGTCCGGGATCAGAAACTTCAAGCTGACATGAAGCTCAGATTTAAGCTGTGCTATCTGCTGGTGCATGCTGTCCATTCCTCTCCATAATTCTAGTTAAGTATGCCCATAAGTGTATCCCTGTTTGGCAAATGTTCACATAACTCAAGAAAAAGGTCCATCAACGTCAGCTCTTTCCTCAAAAGATTTGGAGTGATTTTTCTTAAGCGGGGGCTGAGAAAAAAGGGGGTGCCAAAATGCAAAATAATCACACATTTTCCATAGATTCATAATAACAAGTCTCCTTTCAGTCACTTTGCCAGCAACATTTTCCTTTTTTTTGTTTAGAAGAACTTTGTCAGGTTGCGCTCTTCTCAACAGTGCTGCCAGGATGCAATGTTTAGTCCCATCCCTTTACAACAGGTCTAATGCGGTTTATATTTGCCATTGCCATCACATATTTGCAAGAGAAGTAAAAAGGCTCGTTCTAGAAGGAATCTATGTAAATAAACTCTTAAGATATTTTAAACCTGTGCGTGTTGGGGGAGGGGGGTGGAGAGTGGAGGAAGTGGTGAGGGACAGGGAGTTAGCATAAACAGCATAGACTGAGGGGGTAAAAGAGGCAGAGCTAGGAGACAGCAAAATGCAGAGGGGTGTTTGAGACTGTAAGAACAAGTAGAGAAAGAGGGACAGGAGGTAAGAGAGGTGGGAGGTAAAAGTGACCAAAAAAAGGAGGAAGGCGAGAAAGATTAGATAAAACACAAAAGACCACGAGTATCTAGGAGAGACACCCGAGACAGGGAACAGGTGTTGGAGCCGGGGCTAAAGGAGACATTAGCGAGTAGAGGCAGAAGGGGTAGGAGAAAAGAAGAGGTGAGAAGGATAAGAGTCAGGGGCAGAGACCTGGGAGCTTGAAGGGCATCAGGCACAGAGAGGGAGGGGAGGGAACATATGTCTCTCGCAAGGGAATGGAGGTCAGATGCTTGAACCTTTCTGTTGTGTGCAGGGAGATTAGGTGTATATAATAAGAAATCCCATGATCTGCTGGAAAGCAGAGTCCGTGGCAGTGGAGGAATCAGCACAAGATGTGCAGCAATGACAACAGTAGAGGACAGGAGAAAAAGTGATGTGTGTGAGACATACAAGTGCACGCGCTAAGTGAGGAAGCCGGAAGAGAAAGAAATTACGTCACAATACAGAGAGGAGACACTGCAAAGTCAGTGGCTCAAGTATGTTTTCAGCTGATCCTTGTTTGTTTGTGAGCGACTAACAAGGATCAGCTTAAAACACAATCACTTGCAAAGTACACTATAACCGGATGAAAAGACACATGGTTGTTTAAAAACTGCTTTCTACCCAAACCTCGTTCAATATGCCCACTAATTTGCTGCTATCCTTAACTGCGTCCCGGGGAAGTTCACAGGTACTGCCTCTGCCTCGACCAAAACATCATTGACTTCCAGTGCTGTGCAGATACATACCACATAACAAAGTTACAAGAGTACAGGAGAATCTTAAAAACCCACGTGGGAAGGAAGCAATACCAGATTTGGGTAGAAATCAGTTTTTAAATAAGTGCTTGTGTTTTCACCTGATCCTCATTTGTTTGCAAGTGACTAACGAGGCTCAGCTGAAAACACAAACTCTTGCAAAGTAAACTAGGATCAGACGAAAACACATGTGCTTGTTTAAAAACTGCTTACTACCCAAATCTGGTTTAATATGCCCACTTACTTACTGCTTTCCTAACCTACGTCCCGGTGAAGCTCATGGATCCTGCCTCTGCCTAGTCCATGGCCTGCCTGCAAAGGGGGAAGCTCACGGTTCCTGTCTGTGCCTCGTCCATGGCCTGGCTGCGTTGGGGAAGCTCCTGCTTCCTGCCTCTGCCTCAATCATGGCCTGCCTGCGAGGAGTGAAGCTCACAGTTCCTGCCTTGTCCATTGCCTGCCTGGAGGGAGGGAACTCAAGGGGTCCTGAATTGTCCATGGCCTGCCTGGGAGGGGGAAGCACATGGGTCCTGCCTCTGCCTTGTCCATGGCCTGCCTGCAAGGGGGAGATCTCGGGTCCTGCCTCTGCCTCGTCAATGGCCTGCTTGCGAGGGGGGAAACTCACAGGTCCTGCTTCTGCCTTGTCCATGGCCTGACTGTGAGAGAGGAAGCTCACAGGTTCTGCCTCTGCATGCCTGCAACTGGCTCAAAGTGGAAGAAGGTGGCTCTTGGTCCGCAGCGGAGAACTGACTGAACCCGGAGTAGAGGGAGCGCTGTGTTTCTCCAAAAGGAAGGAGACGGAGTAATGGAGAGTGAGGGTTGACACTATACAAAAATATAAAATAAAAAGTAAACACCATGAAGTAGACACGGGGATGTGAACACCGCTATACGAAAATTACAAAATAAAACAGCAATCACCGTGAAGCACAAACAGGAATGGGAACACCACACCAAGCAAAGAAGGTGAAGAATGGCAGGCAAAGCAAAAGCAAACTTGAAAAAAATTACAAATTAAAAAAAACACATGATATTAGCAGATTCAATAGATTCAATTGATTAGATGCCAATGTAACACATATGTCAAATACCATAGGTGTGGCGGGGATGGGGGGTACCTCAAAGAAAAACATACGATGGCACTTGAAAACTACGCTCACCATTCGAGCTCTTTTACTAATTAATTACGTTACCCACAAATTACTTATTGACTGGCAACTAAAACCCTTTAATATCCATTACCGTAGATTCAAACTGGGTGCAAAGTGTCTACTCAATATTGCGGAATGCAGAACATCAGTGTGTTTGTAGCTGTTTGGAGCACGTTTTATGCAAATCATCCCATTTGTTACATGTTGTTAAAGTAACGCACTGCAAGAAAATTATCAAAGCATTATACGTAGTACATAAATCCGGTGTAGGATAACCTGTAACAAATAAGACAACATAAAAGAAAAAATAAACTTTTAACAAAAGGCAATAAAGTCGACAACAAAAAAAAAGCACAAGCATGTCCCTAACTATAATAAAAATAACAAAAAGGGAGGGAGTAAAGAGATATTAAGATAGAACCAACCTCCTGTTCAACATTTTTTCTAAACAATAAGATTCTACCCTGCAATCAAAAGACTATTTTTGTTTTTTAGTGGTTACAAAGAGGTGTATTGGTGATCCATGAAATGTCATGGAAAAGCACAAGTGTTTTTAAAATACCCCTCACACACTAAGAATCCCTTAGTGTCATGCTTCAACATAGGGGTCTTACCATCTCTCTATGGGGCGGGGTGTGCTACAACCTAAAAATACATGGGAGCAATTTTTTGTGAAATAGGTTATGTGTAGTGTGGGATTGAGAGTGGTAGGGTCTGTGAAGAATAGGGGTGAGTTATAAAAATTCCCTGGCTAGTGGAAAAAAACTAATTTTATTCACTTCCCTAGCTGGAAATACTAAAAAATGGGGATACATAGGGGTATACTGTAATGACATGTCCCCTACTGGGTCAACATATTTCCTAATTCGTCCCCACAGCATACTCGTCCGGACCTAAAATGATCCCTACTGCACTCAAAATATATCTACTTTTTATACATATTGTATGCCTATTTTTCACACCCTAACATGCAAAATTGGCATGTCAGAAAAAAGGGGAATTGCCCCTTGTAGTCTCAAAACCAAATTGGTATGCTAATGGGAAGGATAGTCTGACTCCATGAACTCGTACTGAAGGAGAGGTGGCTTCGTAATATGCATTGATAGTGGCTATGCCCTCGCATGTAAATACCTCCATGCAGCTCCGCAGAATTAGAAACAGAAGAACTCGTTCTTGTGCTGGCATCCATCTTGTGGGAGAGAGCGGCAGCGGCACGAGACCCATCTGTTTTCAATTAGTGTGAGTGCCACTGCTCGATCCTGCAAGGTGGATGCCAGCACAAGCACGAGTGCTTGAAAAGAGCTGACCATTTTCTAAAGGTTATCTCCTGGAGCAGCGCATGCGCTCTGCCTAGGCAAGAACTAAAAAAGGGCCAAGGCTCAACCAATAGTTATGATTCTTATTACATTTTTCAAAAAATGCTGTGATGTGATCGGGTGCAGAACCAGAGATTGCTCAGTTTGTGATCATATTGCTATTTCTAGAGTGAAGCACCATGCTCAGACTTAGGAAAGGTGTCACAAGACGAACGTGATACTTTATAAATGTTAATGAAATCAGGTTTGATGGCATGTTATAATTTATTTGTGAAAAAATGCAGTGAGTGGGGATGTCAAATTTTTCCATAGAAAGGAATAAAAAGTTAGTAGTATACTAGATATAAATTTGTGATTATGGATCAAAGATGAAAACTTTACAGAATATAATGAAGAACGACTGTTATGATTTATTGACTAGTATGTAACTTGTATAATTTTTGGTTATTTTCTCTTTTTGTAGGAGGAAAATGGAAACCAGACATTGTGAACAAGAAAACTATCATGTGAGAAAGTACATGGAGGAGTAAAAGAAGTCATGTTCACTTTTGAAAAAAAAGGAAATAATTACTCTGTGAAAAGTGGGGAAAAACTATTAATTGGAGAAGTGATATTATTTGTATTGCATAAAAGGATATTTGTGTTCTTGCACAAGTTTGTGCTGTGTAGATCTACTTGTCTCTGAGGAAATAATTATCTGCTTACATGAGCAGCAAACATGAGCGTTGTTAAAACATGCCAGATTATTGTTTCATTCAGCATAGCATACCTGAGCAGGCACAGTGTTACCAGGTTGAAAGAATGGGGAAGCACATAAAGAGCTTTGCAATTCTGCAGCACAAGCTTATTCTGCCCAAGCTAGCCTTTGTGAACTCCTTTTAAAAAACTATACACATGAGAAACATTGTTAATACTTTTTTGCTAGCTGGCTTCAAAACTAAAACTACCATATGAAAGACTTTAAACC
Source organism: Lissotriton helveticus (assembly GCF_964261635.1). Classification (NCBI taxonomy): domain Eukaryota; kingdom Metazoa; phylum Chordata; class Amphibia; order Caudata; family Salamandridae; genus Lissotriton; species Lissotriton helveticus. The sequence goes on from NC_136068.1 coordinate 644,629,581, forward strand.
AGGCTGAGGTGGCTGAGATGGCACAGCTACACCAAGCTGCTTCTCAAAATGTGAGGAAGAAATTATCAATTAGTAAAGTTGGCTGTTTTTTTTTTTATAATTGTTGGAATCATTTGTTAATGTAATTTGGGTTGTTGTAGTTTTGTGATGTTTATTATTTGTAATAAAAACTTTTAAAGTTACTACTGATTAGTTTGCTTAACAGCTGTTCTAGATTCCACTATTATTACAGTATTGCTGTCATAGAGTTCTTACAAATTAAGTAGGACTGTGTATTCAGAAACAAAAGTCAGAAAATAGGGACTGAGTCCATCCATATCATCAGAGTGTGTTACCAAAATTCCTAGCTACCTCACAGTGCCCTATTAGGAAGTATATTAAAAAATCTGCTCCCAACCGGATGGCAAGAAAGTGAATGAGCCTTCTCGCACCCAAGAAGTAGGCTATCTGGGAAAATTTCTGGCGCCAATAGTTTTGCAAGTTGTGGATTCCCATGATGGGCACCTGGGTATCCTTTTTCTTTAAAAAAAACACGATAGTTTTGGATGGCACCCAATATGGGTGCAGGTGTGGACGCAGCAGGGGCTGTAGTGGTTTTGAACTCTCCCCGCAGCCTTGAAGGATTTGTCCACTTTTGGGTAGCCCAGAGGGGCACTGGGAAATCAATTTTTATATAAAAAGGCTGGATCCTGCCAGCATCAGGTAGGTGTGCTGGTGGGGAGCTGGCAAGGGGATAGGGGGCCTTGGGGCTCCCCATTAATTGAAAAACCTATAATAGAAGTATGGGCAGGACACCATAAAAACTACAAAAAAGGGATTATAAACAATAATAAATTATCCTCAAGAGCCACTCGTTTATTATTCACTGCTCTGGGAAGGAGTGTGCCATATTGCTTTAGGGTTTTTGTGAATTATATTTTTTCATCCTTGTGGTGCCTCTAGAAGAGGCAGGGACACCGCCAGCCATTTGTTTATGCTGTGGGGGCATCAGGGACTGTAGTAGCCCCCCAGCAATATAAAGGCCACAGCAAGTCCCCAGGGTCATTAAATCATTGACCCCAGGAGAGCTTACCATGTTGTTTTAAAACACTCTGAGCTCGAGCTGTATGCTCTTCAGCTGGAGTGCAGGGGCTCAGGTCGGTGCTAGGGTTGCATTTCCTGGCCTGAAAAAGGTTTAAAAAAGACTCAAAGGCATGTTGATTTTTTTTATTAGTAAGGTTTTAACAAAATATTTTATGACATTCACTATTTTTAAAACTTTGCAATATAAATTTCATTATAATTATTAGAGATTTTTGAACAATAGGTTTTCTCTATATATGTTGATGTTTTGGCCCTATGATCAAATCAATAGGCCACCTTTTTACATTTTTGTGTCCTGACACTTTGCCAATGTCTGTAGGTCAGCCTTAATTGTAATCACAACCTTTATATTGTTACAGCACATAGTCAGCATTGTGTGGCCATGGGGGTTGGATGCATGACCTGACTGTAGGGTGTAACAAAATCCAGCAGGTCCAAAAAGGTCTTATCACATGTATTATCTGTAACTGATACATACCAATTAATGAAACACACTTCATCCCCATATTCGTTGAATGGTTGGTGCTTTTGATCTATGTCTCTTTTGACTAAGGTAAGGGGGCTGCAGCAGTAGCGCAATCACGCCATCGGGCAGCCGTGAGGGAAACGGCGGTGCAGTTTTGTTTGTCCTGGCCAAGGGAAATGCCGGGAGGCTTCTCACTACCATCCTAGCCGTGAGGGAAACGGCGGTGCAGCTTGCTTGCTTCATCTGGGCGTAGGGAAGCGCCGGGAGACTTCCACGCCACCGGGCAGCCGTGAGGGCAACGGCACTACATCACCCAGAAGCCTCAGGGGTGGCGGCGCACTGTGACGGGTGCAGAGCCCCAGGAGGTGGTATTTAGCACCACGCGCCCTCTCGCACCGCGATTCGCGCCCGCGGGAGCGCCCGGGGCGAAGCCCGGGCAAAGGGCGGGCCCTCTGTGGCCCTCAGAGGCCTGAGGAGACTGGACTGGGCCAGGAACTTTATATTGCCTCTTATGGACCTCTAACGTGCTATGAGCATGTAAGACATTTTACTCATTATTATTATGTTATTTTCGTTTGTGTTTTTTTTGTGAGTGTTTAGACTTAAGGGTACTTGCGTGGAAGTTTAACATCATCACTGCTCATACTGTCTAAATCCAAAACTGACAAAGTGATGGTGGGCCCTGCTACTCTAGACAATTTCCTGGTTAGGAAAGTAAATCAGATTAATAATGATAGACGTGTATCTCTGGGGAAAGGCACTGTGATAGGGGAAACACTATTTGAAAATTCCCCTATTAGTCTGACCCAAGACTGTGAAATTAACACGAGGGATGTCATCTCTACTGACTCTCCAGCGCCCATTTTAATGAATGTGGAGGTTCATCCTGACTCACGGGCGCTGTCAAGTTCAGATATTGGTGTGCTGAATGAGACCCAACCTGAAACCAGGCCCCTGAGAACTTGTAGAACACTGTCTCAAAGGGAGAAGGGGAAACATAACAACTCTAAGTCTAAAAATAAGGATGGTAAGGCAATTATCAGTCCTGCTATAACAACCCCTTTTGTATTCACGGGCACTAATGGTAATGGTAATGGTAATGGTGTAAATTTAACTCCTGATTTCCTTGCTTCACTTATAAAAAACTTAGAAGTTTCTTTAACAGCAAAAATGGAGGAGCTTATTAAACCATTAACCAATAAGATAGATAACCTAGTCAAGGAAGTGACAAGGCTGGGTGGTCTGTTATCGTCACAGAAGATTGTAACATCTAGTGGAAATGAACACTCTGGGGGGAAAGGGAGAGAAATTGCTGAAGTTAATGATACACGAAATATGGGGAGGGGGAATATTGTTGTTGCAGTGGCCTCAGGGTCTGAAACACCTATTCGACCGGATATCCCTGTGGCAACTGCCTCGCAGCAACAACCATCTACAAACCCCCAAAGCAGTAGAGCTCCCAGACCCCCGAGGTACAACCGCTATCTTAATTTACCACCAGACTGTGCTCCGTTTGTGGCAGTACTGACTAATGTGCCCCCCTGTGGCACCCATCCCGCATCTCCTTTTGATGAATCTCAAACCTCTTTGAAAAATAAGACAGTGTCATGGCTCAACAAAAACTGTGGTTTTCCCATCTCATATTCTGACCAGATAATGACAGTAAGGCGTGTAAACTGGGTGGGGCCGTCTAAAAAGACTGGGTCCGGGGATTGTATAGTTGTAAATTCCAAACACCCCCAGCATGTGGCAACTGTTCTTTTGAGAGCTTCTGCACTGGTATATAATATGAACAGTATCTGTGTAGGCCCACTGGGTTACTTTTATGCGCATTTGTGAAAACCTCTACCACAACAGAGTTTAACCAGGCGGGGGCTTGAACCTTATACTCCTGTGCAAGAGACTCAATTTCTTTATAACATCACTAATCCCTGCGGGTCAGGCGGACCCATTGGAACTTATAGCAGGAGCCCCAGTGCTGGACACTATCAATATGGGTCGAACTTAAACACACAGAACAGGTATGAAGTGTTATCCGTTTTTGAGCTGTGTGATTGACGGGGGGCACCTGCGGCTCAGGATACTAGGGCTTCAGGTGAATCTATAAACTCAGATAACCCGGTGGGCAAAATGCCAGGATGTCTTGCTGTCTCTTGGAATATTGCTGGTCTTGCGGCCAAAATGTCTGATGCAAATTGGGTGACTTACATTAAGCAATTTTCGATTATCTGCTTACAAGAGACCTGGGAGCTGGGCTGTAACCTCTTCTTAGAAGGGTATAAGGCCTTCTTTGTGCCAGCCTTGCCATCATTGCGGGGTAGGCCCAAGGGGGGTCTTGTAATTTTTGTTTCCATACTAATACCCTGTGAAGTACGAAGAATTGAAGCACAACATACAGGTGTAATGGGCTTAACTCTAACTGGAGGTAATGTCCTTGTGGGCCTGGTGAATTTTTACAATGCTGCTTATGATAGTGCAGGCAGGAATCATATTCATATATTAAATTCTTTTGTCTCTAATTTTATGAAAAATGTGGGCCATACCTCATGATTATGGGGGACTTTAATCTGCATCCTTGTATAGATCCATTGCACAAGTGCTTACCAGAAATGACTTGTGAACGAGCAGACTGTCTCCATATGGAGCACACTAAGGAGGGGGAAATGTGCAATGACCTACTGAATGACTTTGACCTCTCTCTGGCTATGTCATTAAAGGACCCGCTATATTGCTTTGATACCCCTACCTTTAAAGGGCATGGAAGGGGTACCTTTATAGACCATATACTTGTCTCGCGGACGATGCAAACTTTTTTAGATTCTTTTTGCATTGTTCCTAGCGAATTCAGCGACCATAACCCTCTAACAATCTGTTTAAAATGTCCCTGGGTAAAAAAAAGTAATAAGATCATCAATCAAGGTAGATTGGGCGGATCACTGAAATATTATCGACGGTCACATTATCGACTTGCTAAAATATCGTTGAAAAATCATCGACGACAAAAATATCGACTTTGTATACTTATTACACCAACTACAAAAATATCGACTCTTTAGAATATCGAGTAAATAAATATCGCCTTAATAAATATCGACTACAAATATATCGTTTTTCATGAAATTACCCCTAACACTACAAAAATATCGACTACTAAAATATAGAGTACAAAAATATCGTTTCAAATAAAATATCGAGTTCTTTTTTGTACCCTTTCATGTCTAAAATACCATATTAATCGTCAATAAAAGTCATTGCTCTATACAAAAAACATTTTACATATAATACCTGTTACTTTTATAACATTCCTATTTATCTACATTTGCTATACATTCTATTAAATGTGTTCTATCATTTGAAAAATATTCTTTACATTTAACTAACATTTTCATTATTTTTTTTCACTTACACATCTATTTTATTTAACAACTAACCTGCTTTAATGCGGAAATCACCACATACCACCATTCTCACATCAACAAACACACCAATTAACCAAAAAAAATTCAAACTAGCCTATACAATGCTTCATTTCATCCTACAACCAATCAAATCAAAGCACACAAAATACACATACTATAAAAGGGATACATGCATTCTACCATTTGTTGCTGCTAACTCTATAGAAAGAAGATGCCAACACTCTGAAGATTTTGTTCCTGAACAAACATCTTTAAAGATCCAGCTCACTAGCTAATTATTCAAGTAAGTTACAGTGCATTATTTAGAAATCTAAATTAGTAGTCTACTATTTTACTTATATCTCCTAACTCTTGCACTTATTTAATTTTTATCTCCTCCTACATTTCTGATAGAAACTACTCCAAATAAATTCCTAATACATGCTCCTATTTCTTCACCTGGAAAATCAGATAGTAAGTATATATTAATGCTCTGTTATACACCAACTGCTGTTTTTAAACACTATTTCACAAGATTCATTCTTTATTTTAAACATTTTATTCACAGATATTCTGAGATTTTCCTATTTCAACACTACAAATGTATAAAACTACACTAATTAAACATGTAAGTATATATGTTTTTGTTAGTAAACACCCAATATTAAAAATGCTATTTTCTAAACAACATATCTTGCATATTACATCTTCCCTACAGATCCAATAAAAACATCCAACATCAACTATACCAAAAGACAAGACTACCCTTGTAAAAAATGTAAGTATACTTGTAATTTGTCTAAAACTTCCGAAAAAAACGAAAACTATGTTCTTAACACCATGTTATTTATTTTATATTTCCTCTACAGATATTCTGAATACATCATACATCTATTCTACCTACAGCAAACAAAACTACTTATTTAGAAGTTAGTATACTTTTAAATATTTCCAATTTCCCAACGGTTCCAAATATTATTTATAATATTTTACATTTATTTATTCTATCTTCTCTACAGATCTGAACTTTACTACCTTGATGTACTCCACCAAATACTACAACTCAACTATTTAAACAAGTAAGTATATGTAATGTTTACATCAAATGTACTACTAAGCAAAATAGAAAACTGCTTTTTCCTAGGAAAAACGTTTGTTATGTGTAAACATTAACTTAGCATTTCTATATTTTCATACCAACAGTAAATAAAGAAATACATACAAGAAAATCCTTCAAAATACAGTTCTGCCTTTGTGATTACTACTTTTAGTAACTGTAAGTATAAATACATCATTAATTATGTTTGCACCACAAAGTGAAATATATGTTTTTTGATTTTGTTTATTTCTACTCTTTCCTAGAACAAGTAAAACAAAATGACAGAAGGTGCAGAATTTGTTATGTCACAGAAAAATAAATTACTGTTATGTTATATGGGTTATGTTTATAATCAGGAAAGACAAAGTGGTAGAAAAGTTTTCCGGAAATGTACTAAATATTACTCAAATAAATGTTATGGAAGGGCTACTACTGAGGAAAGTAATGTGTTATTTACCAGGGAACACAATCATCCCCCCAATGTCACAGAAATTGAAATAAGAGATGCTTTAGAAAGTATAAAAACTGCTAGCACACAAAGTGATAAACCAACAACACAAATCCTTAAAGAAGAACTGTTAAAAGTCCCAGCCCATGCTTCAGCTCAACTACCCTCTATTGACTCCCTTAAACGCACAATTGCATACACTAAAAGACTCACTACCACAACCCAACCCAACCCTACTACTTTTGAGGAAATTATTATTTCACCAGAAATGTGCATCACACACAATAAAGACAAATTTATCCTTTTTGACAATGAAAGCAGTACAAACAGAAACATAATGTTTGCAACTGCAAGTAATTTAAGAAAAATCCAACAGTGTCCCCAATGAATGATGGATGGAACATTTAAACCATGCCCAAAACCTTTTTATCAACTATATTCCATCCACGGTTTATACCATAACTATAACATCCCTTTCATTTACTGTTTGCTACCTAACAAACAGCAAAACACTTATACAGAAATATTAAATGTTCTCAAAAATGAAATCAATAATTATTTTCACAAAAAATAATTATTGATTTTGAATTAGCTATGATTAATAGCATTTTGAAAACATTTCCCCACACAGCAATCCAGGGTTGCTACTATCATTTCAATCAGAGCATATGGAGACATCTCCAGAAATCAACTTTAAGTATTCTATACTCAACAGATAGCACCTTTGCCTATCAAATTAAAAAATTGATAGCACTGGCCTACGTTCCTGTTACCGATGTAACGGAACACTATAATTTATTAATTGACAGCACATATTACAAGAGGAATGAAGATAAACTAACCCCATTACTGGACTATTTCGAAGATACTTGGGTGGGAAGGTTGCACAGATCTGGACATCGACGCCAACCCAAATTCCAAATATCTTGGTGGAATGTCTATATTAGTACTTTAAACCAAGAGGCTAAAACAAACAACAGTGTAGAAGGGTGGCATAATGCTTTCCAAGCTACCACAAGCAGAGCCAAACCCACATTCCATAACCTACTAGAAGCTTTGAAAAAAGAACAAAGCTATCAAGAACTAAGAATGGAACAATCTGTGACCCAAATTGGTCCAAAACTAACTAAACAAACTAAACAAATGTTCCGACTACTGCAAAGTCAAGTCACACTATATCCTACAACTAGAGGATTAGAATACCTGTCAATAATAGCTAAAAGCCTACTATAAAAATGTCTACAAAATATACTAATGTCTTCTTACAATAATGGTAAATATAAAAATCATAAACATTTCTAAACAATTATAAATAATACATATTTGTTTAAGAAACTTATCAAAATTTGGGACATTATTTCAGAACAAATATGCAATATTTATAATTACATCACACATACACATTACATAAAGATCGACATTTCCCACCCAATAAAAAAAGTACTTTAAATATTTACAATTTTTGTAGATGAAAAAGACCTAATGAAGCAAAATACAATCCATTGCAATGTAGGACAATTCCAATATGGGAAACCCTAAAAAACCCGAAAATTATGTAAAAATGAAATAAACGCTCCAGGAAATCCCGAAAACAGTAGTGTGGACACTTTAGTATTTAAAGTGATATACACACAACTTTTAAAAAAGGGTCACGCATTTCAATGTATCAATCCAATACGAAACCCTCCAAAAACCCGAAAAATGTTTAAAAAATTTAAAATCCGCTCCTGGCAAACACGAAAAATAGGAGATACATGTCAAAATATTACCATAATAAGTCATACATTAGTTTCTCCGGAAAAAAACACGCTTCCTTCCATGTAGTTTTCATGCGAGGAACCGGAACCTGTAAAAAAACATACATAACGAAACCCACCCACAAATAGCCCATAAGATTTGTAAATACACTCACAATTAACATTAACCATGTAAGAAGACATTTCCTAACACTTAAAATAACACTAGAACTAAAACATACACGACGCATCTATAACGACGACATTTCACCTAAACGCTACATAAACAATTCATACATACACACAAAAACACTACACAGTTCGAATATACCCTCAAACATTACCACTCAGTTATAAATTGTATGTAAAATTAACCTTACCTCTCTCCACGCGAAGCAACTCCCAACCGCGAGCTTCTCCAGTCCTGAATGAAGCGCAATAACCTTACGCGGTAAAAAAGTAGTCCCCTTAAACCATTTTTGAAAAGGTATCATAGAAAATACAATGTTATAGTAAAAAAATATAATACATACACATTGTTATTTTTACAAATTAATACACTAGACTCATTATAATTTAAACTGTTTAAAAAATATAAATATATTTAATATTAATTAATATATAGTAATTATTATATATTAATAATATTAAAAAATTATGTAACACTTGAAATAATATATGTGAATAATTTCTTATTGTGTACATTTATTGGAATAACTTTGTGTTTGTTTATAACTAAACATTATAATTGTTTATGGTAATAATTAATAATAATAAATAATATAACTTATTTATTGTTATTAATAAAACAATTATAACCATTTAATATATAAACAATGCCCTGAAATAATGTATTTTTATTTCTCTGAATGTATGTTTTTCAGAAAAGAAGAGATAAATGATTATGTTTAGTAATTAATAATAATAATAATAAATATATTAGTTATTATTTTTATTAATTATTACAAAATGTTGTATAATAATTTCTAAGTATTATAAAAGTATATAATTGCATAAATAATCTTTTGCCAATACCAGATATTATTATTAAACATATTCTTCCTCTATACAGTTATAAAGTTTACAACATAATATATTTATATGTTTCATTTAAAAACAACATTTTCTGAAATATGTACCAAAAAATGTCTTAATTTGTATTTCCATATCTTGAGCAAATATAATAATTGTCATGTTACTTTATAAAAATGTAAATTTAAAAAATAAATATTTAATAATATTAATATATAATATTTACATTATTGAATATAAATGGAAGAAGCTGAAAAAAAACGGGTTTTTTATTTATTTCAATATAAATACTTGTTACTCAAAGTTAATGATGATAAATTTGTTTATTTACAGAAAAAATGTTGTTAAATAATTTTGTGTGATAATTTACAACATGTACATAAATGATAATGTGTTTTTCTGCAAATACTACATTTCAAAAAATGTTATTTTTTTTTATTGTGATTGTATTGTAGTACACATAAAAAAAAAAAAATGTTTTAATAAAGTTTTGTGAAAACATCCATTTTGCAATATTTTGTAATATAATAACACGGTAATGTACAATTATATGCAAATGTGCTGGACACTGATTTTTATATTTACCCTGTACGCCTGTACCCCAAAAACCCAATACTGACCCTGAACCCTAAAAATATCCCTGTACCCCAAAAACCCAAAACTGACCCTGAACCCTAAAAATACCCCTTTATCCAAAAACCGAAAACAGACCCTGAACCCTAAAAATACCCCTTTACCCAAAAACACAAAACTGACCCTGAACGCTAAAAATACCCCTTTACCCAAAAACTGAAAACTGACCCTAAACCCAAAAAATACCCCTTTACCCAAGAACTGAAAACTGACCCAGAACCCTAAAAATACCCCTTTAGCCAAAAACTGAAAACTGACCCTGAACCCAAAAATATACCCCTTTACCCAAGAACTGAAAACTGACCCTGAACCCTAAAAATACCCCTTTACCCAAGAACTTAAAACTGACCCTGAACCCTAAAAAATACCCCTTTACCCAAAAACCCAAAACTGACCCTGAACCCAAAAAATACCCCCTTACCCAAAAACTGAAAACTGACCCTGAACCCTAAAAATACCCCTTTACCCAAAAACTGAAAACTGACCCTGAACCCTAAAAATACCCCTTTACCCAAGAACTTATAACTGACCCTGAACCCTAAAAAATACCCCTTTACCCAAAAACCCAAAACTGACCCTGAACCCTAAAAATACCCCTTCACATGAAGACTGAAAACTGACCCTAAACACTAAAAATACCCCTTTACCCAAAAACCCAAAACTGACCCTGAACCCTAAAAATACTCCTTTACCCAAAATTAATTAATATTATTTAATTACCAATTAATTATTAATTAACAATAACAAAGAAGTTAATATATTAGCACATTAGCTATAATTAATTTAATGTAATAATTAATATGATTTTTTCCCAATTAATTAATTAACAATAACAAAATATTATATATAAAATAATTACTCTAATTAATGTAATTAACTAATTAATATTAATTAATTACCAATTAATTACTAATAAAAAATATGTACAAAATTATATTAATTAATTAGCTAATTAATATTAATTATTTACCAATTAATTAATAATTAAAAATATTTACAAACATATATTAATTAATTATTTATTTTAAATTACTCCCCACCATTATCCCCTATTAACCCAACATCCCGCTCCTAAACATTAACTACAATTTATAACAATAACAAAGAAGTTAATATATTAGCACATTAGCTGTAATTAATTTAATGTAATAATTAATATTATTTTTTCCCAATTAATTAATTAACAATAACAAAATATTATATATATAAAAATTACTCTATTTAATGTAATTAACTAATTAATATTAATTATTTACCAATTAATTACTAATAAAAAATATGTACAAAATTATATTAATTAATTAACTAATTATTATTAATTATTTACCAATTAATTATTAATTAAAATTATTTACAAAGATATATTAATTAATTATTTATTTTAAATTACTCCCCACCCTTATCCCCTATTAACCCAACATCCCGCTCCTAAACATTAACTACAATTTATATTACTATTAATAATTATTTTTTATTTTTTTACCTTTTTTCTACATATTATCGATATTTTTTACTTTGACTATTTATCGATATTTTGTCTTGTCGATTTTTTTGAGTCGATATTTTTGTACTCGATATTTTTTTATCATTATTTTAATCGATATTTTTCCCAACGATATTTTTGTTATCGATATTTTATTATTGTCGATATTTTTAACTCGATATTTTGTCCATTCGATATTGTGGAGTCGATATTATGTCTAGTTACCAGATTGGGCACAACAGATGGGAGGAGGCGGTTAAAATGGTCTATGGTCTCTGCGAATATCCTTTATAAGAACATCTCTGAAAGGTGTGCAGAGGATATTAAAGTCTGTACCAATGGGGGGGGGTGAACCTAGGCTGGTTTTAGAGGCTAATCAAAATATTTCGGAGAAGGTGTCAGCGTTTCTATCGGTCCCTAATAAAATTCAGGTTAATATAGGCCCGAGATGGTTTAGCCACGACTGCACTATAGCTGCTCGCAAACTGAGGCTTGCACTGTCAGCTTCCCCGAGGAATCGGGAGGTCGTAAAACTCTGTAGAAAGGAATATAAGGCTATTACTGTCGCCCGCAAGGAGTTTCTGAGGAAAGAGGCCTGGGAGGAACTGCTTGACCCCTCTACCCTGAATAGCAGCACCAAATTCTGGGCCCTGGTTAAGAAACCTTTTTTGACCGAGGACCCTGGAGATGGACTTGTCTGTTGCATAACCAAAGAGGAATGGGAAAGTCATTTCAAAAGTCTGTACTATTCTGAGGGTTCTGGAACCATGGCTGCTGCCCCCTATGATAGGGACAGCACCATTATTTTTGACAAAAGTGAGGTCTTGGCTGCCATAATGGGTCTCACTGCAAATAAAGCGCCAGGTCCTGACGGAATACCACCGGATCTTTACAAATCTGATCCAGTTTTCTGGGCTCCCATTCTGGTTGCTGTATTTAATGCTGCGGCCATAGTGGGTTGTCCGGGAACGTGGGGACTGTCAACTATAGTTCCTGTCTTCAAGAAGGGAGATAGGGGAAGTGCTCTTTGTTACCGACCAATATCCCTAATTGATTCAATGGTTAAGATTATGGGGAGAGTTATACTTCAACGCCTAACAAGCTGGTCGAATGACAATAACACCATGTCGATTTCTCAATATGGCTTTTGTGAAGGGCGCTCTACCATAACTCAGTGTCTCAACCTGTTTCTTATTCTGAATAAATATACTGTCGTACAGAAAGGAGTAATTCCCCTTGCCTTCATGGATCTGTCCTCAGCCTTCGACTGTGTTAACAGAGGGAGGCTGTGGCAGACCATGAAGGATAAAGGTATTGATGGGGGGATCGTGGAGTTCCTAGCGGATCTGCATAATGACACAAGAGCCAATGTGAGGTTCTCATCGACTGGGGAAACCACAGGAAGTTTTAGCATTAATAAAGGAGTACATCAGGGGTGTATCCTGGTCCCTTTTCTTTTTAATTTTTATATAAATGATTTAGAGGCTGAACTACAAGAGGTAAAATCAGATTGTCCTAGAGCTGGTGCGAGGGGTATTCCTTTACTTTTATATGCCGATGATGCGGTTTTAATTTCACAAACAGAATTAGGTCTCCAGGCACTTTTGAATGCTTTTATTAATTGTATGTCTGACAGGGACCTTATGGTCAACAATTCTAAATCTTATATAATGCATGTTGGCCGTCAACCTAAAAAGAAGTTCAATTTTAAACTGAATGATGTTCTGATCCCCATCACCCAGACGTTCTCATATTTGGGTGTTTTATTTGATACGAAGCTTTGTTGGGCCCCACATTTGGCCAAGAAGAAGGGGGAAATGACTAGAGTAAATGCCTCCATCTTCAACTTTGCCTCTAAATTGGGGAAAAAGCCAAATGTGGCTATGATGAAATTATACAACGCTAAATCCATAGCCACCGCAGTATACGGAAGCGAGATATGGGGCTACACAAATGGCGAACAACTACAAATAGTTGAAAATAATTTCTTAAAGCGTCTGTTATGTGTCCCAGGTAGCACACCGAATTTAGCTGTACATGAAGAACTTGGTTGCCTGCATTTATCCGACATTGTTGGATTGAAACCACTGTTATGCTGGGTAAAATTATGGTTAAGTGATGAAATTCCTTTAACCCACCGGATAGTGGAAGATCTTGTATCACTCGATCATGCAATGTGTGTACCTTGGCTTAAATATTTGAAGTCCCAATTTTTGAAGCTTGGCCGCCTGAACTTGTTTGATAACCCGAGGGATATAGTTAAGGGTGATGTTGCAGCAACTAAGAGAGCTTTTTTCTTGGATTGTAATGCCTTAAGAGATGAAGTTGAGCTCTCGAAACCCAATGTTAGAAAGTATATCATGTTGAGAACTTGTGATTCTATGGAAATGTACCTAACATGCTCCCTTACCTCCCATGAGAAATTTTTGCTCACCCGGTTCAGGTTTAACATCTTTCATCATCTTTTAATTAGACCCAAGTCGGACATTTTTAAGAAACCTGCAGCTCCCTGTGGCTGCGACGGGAAGTCTCCAAAGGATATGCTGCATTTTATATTTTTATGTACATTTTATGAATATCCCCGTAGGCGGTATCTTGTTACTCTTTTAAAGAAATTAAATTTTAATCAAATCAGACCCGCCCTTATGTACTTACAGCTGCTGCACTCTGATAGTGTCCTCCAGGTGCTAGAATTTTTAAAATTAACCATGAGACTAAGAAAATGTTTAGATGAGTAATTGTGAATCATCTGCAGCCCAATGCACTAATGCACTTTTTCTGTATGTGGGCACTACTTGTACTTTTTCTTGTACTAATTTTGTCTACGCACTCTTTTAAGAAACATATGTGTTGTATGTAACATAGATTGACTTTGTAATTATTGTGATGTTTTTAATATGAATTGTTTAATGTTGTGTACTTTTATGGATTGCAATATATCCGAAATAAAGTCAATTTGATTTGATTTGACTAAGGTAATTAAGTTTGAATTGCAAATTATTTTGAGGATTGTTATTTGTGTATTATTAATGGTGGAAGTGATATGATTAAAATATATGTCTTTCATTACTTCTTTGCCCAGCCCATAACCAATATTTTCTTAAATAACGAAATATTTAATTATTACTGTTTTTTATTTCCATTTATATAGCAGCTATCTTTCCACTTGGTTGTTCACGCACTTTATAAATAACTACAAACACAGTGATGATATGAAAGCACAGAAATGAAAGCGGGATAACTTCATAAATTAGGGTTTTTGGGTGACAAGTAGGGCTCTACAAATCTACTGATTCATTGATTGATTAATTGATAATGAGGGACAATGGGAGAAGAGTTGTTTTCTATAATTAAGTTCTGAACAGGTGGGTCTTCAGTGTACTACTCACTGATAGTAGATCATCAATAAGCTGTAGAATCTCAGACAAATAGTTCTAGGCTGTTGAAGTCACACAAGAGATAGCTTGGCTCAATGTCCTGCGCTTTCTTGGTTTGAGGAGGTACATAATCCGCTGTGATTTACTTCTGGTGCTTTCCTCCCATCTGCTGGGACTGAGATTTAGTCTTGCAAGTAGGAGACCCTTTATGTGTGATGGAGGCCATCTTAAAACTTGTTCTGGCATCCATGGGCAGTCCGTGATTAACTCACACAAGTAGTTTTCACAGTCGTGTTAATTTGTTATGTATTGTACACAATAATTGACACAATCCGGTCCATCCATTAGACCAATGCCCATGGGTGTTATACTGTAAGCATAAGGTGCCAAAGATGGGGTTCTCAACATACCAACAATGAAGGATGGTAGACTGAGTCTATTTCACATTACCGTAGATTCAAACTGGGTGCAAATTGTCTACTCAATATTGCGGAATGCAGAAAATCAGTGTGTTTGTAGCTGTTTGGAGCACGTTTTATGCAAATCATCCCATTTGTTACATGTTGTTAAAGTAACGCACTGCAAGAAAAATATCAAAGCATTATACGTAGTACATAAATCCGGTGTAGGATAACCTGTAACAAATAAGACAACATAAAAGAAAAAATAAACTTTTAACAAAAGGCAATAAAGTCGACAACAAAAAAAAAGCACACGCATGTCCCTAACTATAAGAAAAATAACAAAAAGGGAGGGAGTAAAGAGATATTAAGATAGAACCAACCTCCTGTTCAACATTTTTTCTAAACAATAAGGTTCTACCCTGCAATCAAAAGACTATTTTTGTTTTTTAGTGGTTATAAAGAGGTGTATTGGTGATCCATGAAATGTCATGGAAAAGCACAAGTGTTTTTAAAATACCCCTCACACACTAAGAATCCCTTAGTGTCATGCTTCAACATAGGGGTCTTACCATCCCTCTATGGGGCGGGGTGTGCTACAACCTAAAAATACATGGGAGCACTTTTTTGTGAAATAGGTTATGTGTAGTGTGGGATTGAGAGTGGTAGGGTCTGTGAAGAATAGGGGTGAGTTATAAAAAATTCCCTGGCTAGTGGAAAAAACTAATTTTATTCACTTCCCTAGCTGGAAATACTAAAAAATGTGGATACATAGGGGTATACCGTAATGACATGTCCCCTACTGGGTCAACATGTTTCCTAATTCGTCCCCACAGCTTACTCGTCCGGACCTAAAATGATCCCTACTGCACTCAAAATATATCTACTTTTTATACATATTGTATGCCTATTTTTCACACACTAACATGAAAAATAGCCATGTCAGAAAAAAGGGGAATTGCCCCTTGTAGTCTCAAAACTAAATTGGTATGCTAATGGGAAGGATAGTCTGACTCCATGAACTCGCACTGAAGGAGAGGTGGCTTCGTAATATGCATTGATAGTGGCTATGCCCTTGCATGTAAATACCTCCATGCAGCTCCGCAGAATTAGAAACAGAAGAACTCGTTCTTGTGCTGGCATCCATCTTGTGGGAGAGAGCAGCAGCGGCACGAGACCCATCTGTTTTCAATTAGTGAGAGTGCCACAGCTCGATCCTGCAAGGTGGATGCCAGCACAAGCACGAGTGCTTGAAAAGAGCTGACCATTTTCTAAAGGTCATCTCCTGGAGCAGCGCATGCTCTCTGCCTAGGCAAGAACTAAAAAAGGGCCAAGGCTCAACCAATAGTTATGATTCTTATTAAATTTTTCAAAAAATGCTGTGATGTGATCGGGTGCAGAACCAGAGATTGCTCAGTTTGTGATCATATTGCTATTTCTAGAGTGAAGCTCCATGCTCAGACTTAGGAAAGGTGTCACAAGACGAACGTGATACTTTATAAATGTTTATGAAATCAGGTTTGATGGCATGTTATAATTTATTTGTGAAAAAATGCAGTGAGTGAGGATGTCAAAATTTTCCATAGAAAGGAATAAAAAGTTAGTAGTATACTAGATATAAATTTGTGATTATGGATCAAAGATGAAAACTTTACAGAATATAATGAAGAACGACTGTTATGATTTATTGACTAGTATGTAACTTGTATAATTTTTGGTTATTTTCTCTTTTTGTAGGAGGAAAATGGAAACCAGACATTGTGAACAAGAAAACTATCATGTGAGAAAGTACATGGAGGAGTAAAAGAAGTCATGTTCACTTTTGAAAAAACAGGAAATAATTACTCTGTGAAAAGTGGGGAAAAACTATTAATTGGAGAAGTGATATTATTTGTATTGCATAAAAGGATATTTGTGATCTTGCACAAGATTGTGCTGTGTAGATCTACTTGTCTCTGAGGAAATATTTATCTGCTTACATGAGCAGCAAACATGAGCGTTGTTAAAACATGCCAGATTATTGTTTCATTCAGCATAGCATACCTGAGCAGGCACAGTGTAACCAGGTTGAAAGAAAGGGGAAGCACCTAAAGAGCTCCGCAATTCTGCAGCACAAGCTTATTCTGCCCAAGCTAGCCTTTGTGAACTCCTTTTAAAAAACTATACACATGAGAAACATTGCTAATACTTTTTTGCTAGCTGGCTTCAAAACTAAAACTACCATATGAAAGACTTTTAACCAGGCTGAGGTGGCGGAGATGGCACCGCTACACCAAGCTGCTTCTCAAAATGTGATGAAGAAATTATAAATTAGTAAAGTTGGCTGTTTTTTATTTATAATTGTTGGAATCATTTGTTAATGTAATTTGGGTTGTTGTAGTTTTGTGGTGTTTATTATTTGTAATAAAAACTTTTAAAGTTACTACTGATTAGTTTGCTTAACAGCTGTTCTAGATTCCACTATTATTACAGTATTGCTGTCATAGAGTTCTTACAAATTAATTAGGACTGTGTATTCAGAAACAAAAGTCAGAAAATAGGGACTGAGTCCATCCATATCATCAGAGTATGTTACCACAATTCCTAGCTACCTCACAGTGCCCTATTAGGAAGTATATTAAAAAATCTGCTCCCAACCGGATGGCAAGAAAGTGAATGAGCCTTCTCGCACCCAAGAAGTAGGCTATCTGGGAAAATTTCTGGCGCCAATAGTTTTGCAAGTTGAGGATTCCGATGATGGGCACCTGGGTATCCTTTTTCTTTAAAAAAAACACGATAGTTTTGGATGGCACCCAATATGGGTGCAGGTGTGGACGCAGCAGGGGCTGTAGTGGTTTTGAACTCTCCCCGCAGCCTTGAAGGATTTGTCCACTTTTGGGTAGCCCAGAGGGGCACTGGGAAATCAATTTTTATATAAAAAGGCTGGATCCTGCCAGCATCAGGTAGGTGTGCTGGTGGGGAGCTGGCAAGGGGATAGGGGGCCTTGGGGCTCCCCATTAATTGAAAAACCTATAATAGAAGTATGGGCAGGACACCATAAAAACTACAAAAAAGGGATTATAAACAATAATAAATTATCCTCAAGAGCCACTCGTTTATTATTCACTGCTCTGGGAAGGAGTGTGCCATATTGCTTTAGGGTTTTTGTGAATTATATTTTTTCATCCTTGTGGTGCCTCTAGAAGAGGCAGGGGCACTGCCAGCCATTTCTTTATGCTGTGGGGGCATCAGGGACTGTAGTAGCCCCCCAGCAATATAAAGGCCACAGCAAGTCCCCAGGGTCATTATATCATTGACCCCAGGAGAGCTTACCATGTTGTTTTAAAACACTCATGGCTAGAGCTGTATGCTCTTCAGCTGGAGTCCAGGGGCTCAGGTCGGTGCTAGGGTTGCATTTCCTGGCCTGAAAAAGGTTTAAAAAAGACTCAAAAGCATGTTGATGTTTTTTTATTAGTAAGGTTTTAACAAAATATTTTATGACATTTACTATTTTTAAAACTTTGCAATATACATTTCATTATAATTATTAGAGATTTTTGGACAATAGGTTTTCTCTATATATGTTGATGTTTTGGCCCTATGATCAAATCAATAGGCCACCTTTTTAAATTTTTGTGTCCTGACACTTTTCCAATGTCTGTAGGTCAGCCTTAATTGTAATCACAACCTTTATATTGTTACAGCACATAGTCAGCATTGTGTGCCCATGGGGGTTGGACGCATGACCTGACTGTAGGGTATAACAAAATCCAGCAGGTCCAAAAAGGTCTCATCACATGTATTATCTGTAACTGGTACATACCAATTAATGAAACACACTTCATCCCCATATTCGTTGCATGATTGGTGCTTTTGATCTATGTCTCTTTTGACTAAGGTAATTAAGTTTGAATTGCAAATTATTTTGAGGATTGTTATTTGTGTATTATTAATGGTGGAAGTGACATGATTAAAATATATGTCTTTCATTACTTATTTGCCCAGCCCATAACCAATATTTTCTTAAATAACAAAATATTTAATTATTACTGTTTTTTATTTCCATTTATATAGCAGCTATCTTTCCACTTGGTTGTTCATGCACTTTATAAATAACTACAAACACAGCGATGATATGAAAGCACAGAAATGAAAGCGGGATAACTTCGTGAATTAGGGTTTTTGGGTGACAAGTAGAGCTCTACAAATCTACTGATTAATTGATTGATTAATTGATAATGAGGGACAATGGGAGAAGGGCTGCTTTCTATAAGAAAGTTCTGAACAGGTGGGTTTTCAGTTTCCTACTCACTGATAGTAGATCATCAATACGCTGTAGAATCTCAGACAAATAGTTCTAGGCTGTTGAAGTCACTCAATGTCCCGCGCTTTCTTGGCTTGAGTAGTTACATAATCCACTGTGATTTACTTCTGGTGCTTTCCTCCCATCTGCTGGGACTGAGAGTTAGTCTTGCAAGTAGTAGACCCTTTATGTGTGATGGAGGCCATCTTAAAACTTGTTCTGGCATCCATGGGCAGTCCGTGATTAACTGACACAAGTAGATTTCACAGTCTTGTTAATTTGTTATGTATTGTACACAATAATTGACACAATCCGGTCCATCCATTAGACCAATGCCCATGGATGTTATACTGTAAGCATAAGGTGCCAAAGATGGGGTTCTCAACATACCAGCAATGCAGGATGGTAGACTGAGTCTATTTCACTGGGATTGAAACATGTAAATGGCAATTTACTGCATATGTCAGGGGTGAGCATAGGTCTCAGTGCCCCTGAATGTTCAGGTATTTAATACTACAATTTGACTGTAGAACCGAAGGGTGCATGCACAGCTTGTCAGATCTGTGGGAGTAGGTCGATACTTAAGGGATTTCAAGGAGGATTCTTATCTAGAATTTATCATGGAGCATACTTCTGAAATTAATTATCACAATATTTTAACAGACACGTTATATTGCAGTCTATCACATTGTAGAATACAAAGAGGTCATATGATATCAGTGCTGTGTGGGAGTTATCAATTATAGAGATGAGCCAATCTGTTCAACGTTTTCTGTTGAGGTTTCTACTGCTTTGGTGCCTGTATATTCAGAAAGTGTCTAAGGAGCAAGTTGCAGTGCTTTACATGTGCGGGAGCAAAGGGGCTTAATAAATATATTGTTTATGCTTCTGAAAGAGTTTTCAGCATGCCCAGTAAACAAAACCCCTGCTCTTACTGGGCCAAAGGCTCTTGACCTTTGATGCAGGTAAGAATTAATCAGAAGCTGCAATAGCAACAATTGAATTAATCATCACTGTTAAACAACCGATTTTAGGAATCAATTATGAGATTTGATTTGAGTTTAATAGGTTTTATTCATATCTGTTCGTAATTATGTTTTTATTAGGCATCAGTTAATATTCTATACAATAGAAAACATATGACATAAAGCATGTTCCATATAAATAATTCCCTACTCTAAATATAAGGACGAGAAAAGTATTTTAAAGCAAATCGAATAGCACTTCTCCTGAAGAGACGTTTAGACTATCAAGAGGAGTCTTCAGAGGTAAAGCATAGGTTTTGGCAAAAGTGGAAATAACTGCGTCTCAGTAAATAGCTCAGTGAGGAGCTTAGTAAAGTCTGCTCAGAGCATAGCGCTTTAGAGGGCAAAGAGTCTGGATGTCAGTGTGAAAGGAACCTCTTGGGGACGTCACCTGGGAAAGTCTGCCCCACTCTAGTCTAGAATTACGCACTAACATAAAATTTAGATATCTATAACGAATACATTTGTTGCGGTATTTGAGTCTCTTCAGCCAACGAGGTAGTGATGTCTTCATGGGAATGGAAAGCTTCCACCATCTACATTGTTTTAAAAACAAAAGCTCCCAGATTATTAGATTTCTAATGCTACATTTGGGTTAACATTGAAAAAGTCGTGTTTGGTCCCATCGGCTTATTCTATACAAAACATAACAGTTCACATTTTTGTCCTTTTCATTTATTAAATGAAACCATCACTTTCTCACATAATCCCACGTACACGTCTTGTGTAAAAAGAAACATTTGAATACATTTTAAACGTCATTATTGAGTACACTAGTGTTTTCTATGCGTAATCTTTATATGGGAAGGTCAACAAATATCTTTCCTAACACTGTCATGCTAGTCCAGTAGATTCTAACATTGAACTCTTCACATCGTCACATGAGTAAGAATGTTGACCTAAGGTCAGTAAAAAGAAAAATAGAAGAAACTGCATTCAGGAGCATTTCTAATTTGACATGGCTCATTGTGAAAGCCTAGGGCTCCCATTTGGTTTTGATAAAATCTTGCTTCTCGTTTTAGTCGTACACAGTAATTCTACATGTTAATTACATTAATTTGCATTTACTAAAACACTCTGACACATGATCATGTAAATGAGTTGTTACTTTCAATTTCATGATTTTACTTGGAAACGGTTGCATTGAGATGGGATGATAGTTGGTTAACACTGTACTGTCTATATTAGTTTTTTAAATATTAAAAGCAATAACTGAATCTTTGATGGGCTCAAGGTCTATTTACGGGAAAAGAAACACATTCAAGAGCTCTGTCGTGTCAGGATTGACCAGTGGGAAGATTTACATGATGCACAATGCCTATCAGGGCTCTCATGGCAGCCTGTAGTGTTCTTTAGCTTCAGAACCATGTACATTTCAATGAGTTACAAAAGGGACAGCCATCAGACTGGCGAAACTCTCCACAAAGAGAGTTTATATTTTATGTGAGCCTTCAAGTGCAGAGTCCAAAGAAATCCAGCACAAATGTGTTTTCTACAGCAGTATATTTTCATGATCCTTCACATAGGAGACTGAACATTAAATCCAATGTGCGACCACACAACAACCATGTTTCATGGCGAAGTGTTCAGGATGTTCAATATAGCACCCGGATTATATGATAATCTGTGTGAAATTCAGAATCCATTCTTAGTAAAATGAAACTAAACAGGTAGGCGTGCATAACAAATCCCTTTAATAACTTATGTGTGAAAATAAAACCTTTTAATGACTAAAGTGTGAAATTGAATTGAGTGCAAGATGGAAATGTATTTTAATTGTGTCACCCATGCATGAACATTAAACTTGAGTAAAGATCCATGTCCAGCGTTTAACCAAAATGCCAGTGGTAGGAAAAGTGATATCACATATCCACCTTTTGACCCAATGATATGTTAAGAAGTGACATCATATAATCGTTGACACTAAATCCTCAGGAAGTGATGTCACATTACCTTTACCCTGATGACATTGCTGAAGGTAAGAGCTTCCGAGGTACATGGTTGTATAACAGCACAACCGTTCCTAACACAGAGAAATGGGCATTTTAATAAACCACCTACATTTTAACACTTTCCATGCTCAGCTCGTCATGAGGCACGGTTGAGCTGTGCTCATGATGAGGTGAGCTCGTCATGACCGTTGGTACGTTCACACGCAGGGATAATTTCCCCGCTGTGCTGAACGTTCCAAAATGGGTGTGGTCGTGACGAGCTCCGCTCGTCATGAGTGCATTTCCACTGTGCCTCATGATGAGCCAAGCTCGTCACAAGCACAGCGGCGCTGCGCGCGGCCCCTCTCCCCCGCACAGCAGGTGAAAATGCCCAGCAGCGAAGGGGTTAAATAGAGGAGGCATGCCGACTGGCTAGAAACATTGCATATTTTTTTTGCTGTATGATAAATGATGTGTTTGCTTGAAAAGGAGAATTTAGAGTCACAAAACCTAATGGGAAGCCAAAATATTTGAATAACAAATTTTCGTGAATTAATGACCTCCCTAAAGTATACCCCAAGCGTACATTAAAGTAAGACTAACCAAAATGTGTAAAAAGCAATAGTGCCTATGTTCATGTGTATTAATTGATGTCGACCAGTTTTTCCCAAACGTTTGACTCCTGAGGACCCCCACTGAATAACTACTGGAAGCCGGGGACCCCCAGGCAATTTGTACAATTTAAATTTCTTTTTAAAAATGCCTTTTGAAGCAGAGGCAATTTCAAGAGGGAGACAGCCTGGGTCTATTGGCATGGACAGGTATGCATACAGCAGTGTATTATTTAGCGGTACAAGTCTCCTGCTCTCAGCCATAGCAGCAACTCTACATTCTCATTCCAGAGCCTTGGAGTGGTGACCCTTCCTTACAGCAACAGGTTGAATGATTGTGAATTATTAGCATTTTTACCTAAAATATTATACAATTATGAAGCATTTTATAATAAAGACATGCCCCAAGGAGCAACGAATATCATGAAAATTCTAACAAGATAGTGCACAAAGCGATGAGTCCAGTGTACAGACCAAATTCAAGGTCTATATGAGGAGTTCATCATGGAAGTGCAAGAGATGGCAGGAAGGTATCTGCACAGGAGGCATATTGTTTCAGCGAGATCATGGAACAATGCTATGCCAATTACCATAACCCCTTTTAGATATAATCTTTAGTCACAGACAGCAGAACAACATTTTACCACCAAGGGGTGAACAGTGCAGTTAAGGCATATTTCAGAGAGGCCTCGCTTGGCACCTGACATGACCCTCTCCTGTTAGGATGCCCACTGCCCCATCCCTTGCCAACAACAAACTGCAAAGGCTACACAGAATAAGAGCTTGATATGTCTGAATATGAAAGCTTGACAGCACACATAATTCACCCAAGGGCTTTTTGAAAGTGAGCAATCAGACAGCAGCATGACAATTCTACTGCTGATCCTGGCTGCATCTATTTTTACCTGCCTGCCAAGTAGGGGTAACCTATACACATGTGCCTTTCAGTGCTTTATTGCTTTGATTTTATTTCCTGTATTTTCATTGTTGTACCTGTGACTGCTGTTGTCTATCTTCCTCCGCTGCCTGTACGTGGTCCGTGCCCCTTTTTCTTCCCTCTGTTCCCCTCGCTGTCCCTGTGCTCTCTCTGCCCGGTCTTTCCTTCTGTACCCCTTGCTGCCCCGTGTCTCTGCCCAGTTTTCCCTTCTGTTCCCCTCGCTGCCCCTGTGCCTCTCTGCCTTCTGTTCTTAGCTGCCCCTATATTTCTGCATTCTGTATTTTGCCTCTGTGCCACTAATTTTTTGTGCCCGTCTGCCCTCCGTGCCACTCGTTTTCCCCTCATTTTTGTGCCCCTTTTGTCTTCTGTTCACTCGTTTTTCCCTCGTTTTTTGTGCCTTTCTGCCCTCTGTTCCACATGTTTCTTGTGCCTTTCTGCCCTCTGTTCCACTCTGTTTCCCTTGTTTTTGTGCCTTTCTGCCTTTTGTTCCACTCATTTTCCCTCGTTTTTTGTGCCCTTCTGCCCTCTGTTCCTCTCGTTTTTTGTGCCTTTCTTCCCTCTGTTCCACTTGTTTTTCCCTTGTTTTTTGTGCCTTTCTGCCCTCTGTTCCACTCATTTTTTGTGTCTTTCTGCCCTCTGTTTCATTCGTTTTTCCCTCATTTTTTGTGCTTTTCTGCCCTCTGTTCCACTCATTTTTTGTGCCTTTCTGCCCTCTGCGTCACTCATTTTTCGCTCGTTTTTTTGTGCCTTTATACCCTCTGTTCCCCTTGTTTTTTCCTCGTTTTTAGTGCCTTTGTGCCTCCTGTTCTCCTCATTTTTTGTGCCTTTCTGCCCTCTGTTCCACTAGTTTTTTGTGCCTTTCTGTCCTCTGTTCCACTCGTTTTCCCCTTGTTTTTCTGCCTTTCTGCCCTCTGTGCCACTCATTTTCCCCTCATATTTTGTGCCTTACTGCCCTATGTTCCACTCGTTTTTCCCTCAATTTTTGTGCCTTTCTACTCTTTGTTCCACTTGTTTTTTGTGCCTTTCTGCCCTCTCTATCACTCGTTTTTCCCTTGTTTTTTGTGCCTTTCTGACCTCTGTTCCACTCGTTTTTCCCTTGTTTTTTGTGCCTTTCTGCCCTCTGTTCCCCTCTTTTTTGTGCCTTTTTGCCCTCGGTTCCACTAGTTTTTCCATTGTTTTTTGTGCCTTTCTGCCCTCTATTCCACTCGTTTTTGGTGCCTTTCTGCCCTCTTTCCACTAGTTTTTCCCTCTTTTTTTGTGCCCTTCTGCCCTCTGTTCCACTTGTTTTTAGTGCCTTTCTGCACTCTGTTCCACCCGTTGTCCCTCGTTTTTTGTGCCCTTCTACCCTCTGTTCCACTCGTTTTTTTGGGCCCTTCTGCCTTCTAAGCAACTCGTTTTTTCCTTGTTTTTGTGCCCCTTTTGCCTTTTGTTCCACTTGTTTCCCCAGCCGTTGTGCCCCCTGTGCCCCCCCCCCTTCTGACTGACCATGCGTCCCTATTGTATTGTTGTGGTCTCGCCACCCATGCGCCAACATTCACAGCTCTTGTGTGCTGTGAGTACGCATGGGCGTTTCATTTTTCACTAAGACGACAGGCACTCAAGTCCTGCGGACCCCCTGGGAATGTCTCACGGAACCCTGGGGGTCCGCAGACCACAGTTTGGGAAACGCTGGCGTAGACCATATATTGAATGTGAACGATGCTAAGGACTTGCATGTATGTATGTGGTATTGAATTGGTATAAACCTACCCACAAGGGAACGGAGAGCTGTACAGGATCAAAGGAAAGCATGAAGTTAAGGATTGATAGGACAGGTAGCTGGTCTGTCATGTGTAATGGTTTGCAGTATGGTGTTCTTAAATTATTCTTAGTATTAATGCATTTTGATTATCATTACTTGTAGGCACTTTCACTTTATCAGAACACATACTTCATTCTCCATGTGTTAACAATCTGAAACATCTTGTTTAAAAATGTAAATTTCTTATTTTATAGTGTTAATAATGGAAGAGATTATACATTGCATTGCAGAGTGCAGCTGTTTCATGGCCTGGGTAACAGTAAGAGCTGCGGTAATCAAAAAGTGTACATCAGGGCACTGTTTACCTTCTATTCATCGCATTACCTTTGCCACCATTGAAGTCAGGGGTTGCAAAAGCAGTGTAAGAGGTCGCACAGGGCAAGCCAGGGGTTACAGCTGTGACGCCTGGCGACCCCCAAATCACATCCATGAGTCAGTGTCAGAGTTTTATGAAATGCTAATGAAAATCTGTGGTGGCTGGCACTGATCAGGGTGGCGAGGCAGGTGGCAAAGGGGTAAGGTAGTATAAAAAAAGAAAAATACACTTACCTCCTCATCACTCTGAAACATGTTGAGTCTCCATTGGCCGAACAGAAAGCAGCAAGTCTCCCCTGATCCAATGATTGGCTCCCCTAAGCCATTCACAAAACTGCCATGCAGTTTTGTGATTGGTCTGGCACTGTAATTCGGTACTCAGACTTGGAATGGGGCCTGGGCATATTCTCCACCCAAACTGTAGTACAGCCTGGATGGAGAACATGCTAAGGGTGCATGACTGTTTGCCAGGCCCTAGACGGCTGGCTAAATTTTCACTCGCACTTCAGTGTTCCCACCATTCCTCTCCTGCTCTGCTCTGTGAACAGCAGTCCCAAAACCAACCCAAGCTGCCGCAGAAGGAACAAGTACAATTATAATAATGTCATGTTATTATCATTTTATGTTTCTTTCCTTCACTGCTGCAAGGCAGTGGGGCAACACTCCTCCACCCTAGTGGAGGAGCTGCCACTGAAAGGCAAATGTAAAACCACTGACAGATGACACAGTTCTTGGGACAAAGGCAGAAAGGTCTAGAGGGGAAATTGGCATGGCTTGTTATTTGCTTAATGTGTAAAAAGACTGATTGTAATCCTGACTTTGAAATTCGATCAAAATACTGGCAACGGTGGCTAAATCATCTTTCCTCAATGTGCTTCAAACAGAAAATCTGCTTACCGTAAATCAAATATTTGGGCTGAAAATTAAAAAAATACACATCCTGCTTCTCCATTTGGATGCTTTTCTTCTGCTTTCTTTAAATCCTAGTTTCTGTAATGATATTTCAAGTAGACCTACCCTACCATTTAGTGTTTTGCGAGTTTAAGCTGCTACTGCGGCACCACTATTCACTCACTTTCGTGGCGATCAAGAAATTGTTTTGATAATTTGAATCCAAAAATGGTTGCTTTTCTTTGACAAAATAATTATGTTTCTCATATTTTGGTTTGATATAGTAGAAAAAGACCTATTTCAGTCCACCACAAACATTTTTAAATCCAGAAACCAAACACTTCACAACATACTTCATATTGTTTGGTGGGTACCTGAAGATGAAACATTCTAAACTCCACTGTTTATTAGGATGCTTTATTTATTTTATTTTTTTATTTTATTTTTTAAAAACCTTTATTAGCAAAATTATGGAAGTACAGATTCTCGCCTACAACCCTTCGGGCCGGCCAGGAAAACATCACAAGGTATAACATAATACACAGCTCATCAGCCGACAACCAGGGGTCCGGCAGCCATGGTAAGAAAATCGTTAAGTTCCAAACGACAGGATACGAGCGGTTTCATTTTATAACATTCAAACAACAAAAGAAACAAGGCTGCACTCCGATCATTATGGTCGTTTCGTGTGTGGCAGGAGGAGGCGGTCAGGAAACAATAAGGGAGACAGGAGATGGTTCAGGACAGGAAAAAGAAAGGGAGGGAGGGGCAGAACGGGAGCCCAGAGCCGGTGAAAATATCGATAAATCTGTACATGTGAGAGCTGGAGTGTACAGTCAAGGGGAACAAGGAGTATCAGGGGGATCTACGAAGGGGGGTTCACAGATGTCCCCACGGAATGCATTCCACTGGTTCCATATCCTACCCCACTTTTGGGGCCTGCCACGGGAAATGTAGACAATTTTCTCTCTGAACATGCACCAGTCCATGTTGTCTTCCCATCCGGAGACCAAGGGAGCCCTCTGAGACCCCCATAACTGCGCAATGTCCCTCTTTGCGATCATGTTGCCCAGAGTCACCCATTGAGTCTGAGCAACATTACAGTCGGTCGGTTCCCACACATTCAAGAGACAGCGCCTAGGTTCAGGTAGCAGTCGAACATTCGTGACTTCATTCATCACTTCATGCACTCCCCTCCAGAAGGACTCAACCACCGGGCACTCCCATACAATATGAAGGAAAGTAGCAAGCATACCACAACCCCGCCGACACAGTCCATCATCAGAAAAACCCATACGCATCAGTCGAGGACCAGTGACATAGACACGGTGCAGGACTTTCAGCTGAACAAGTCGCAAGCGCGCCGGAATCGCGACCTCTTTAGGAGAGGACACCGCAGCCTGCCAATCTTCATCGTCTAGCTCCAGCCCATCGGCAGTCCAGGCGCCACGCAAATGGACCAGCAAGTCCGACCGAACATTAATGAGTTTTTTATAAATAAGAGAAATAGTGCTGTCTGGAACAAGACCGTCCAGCACCCTATCCTCCAGGGGGGAACTCTCTGGAATATCAGAACCGGCCGGAAAAACCGACCCAACGGCGTGGCGAACCTGAAGATATCGTAAAAATTCCGAGTCATGCAGACCATACTCCTGCTGTAGTTCCACAAAGGTCTTCACTCTATTCTTAACCAAAAGATCGCTCAATTTACTAATCCCGATGAGATCCCATCTATCGAACCCCTTTGACGTCCATAGTTCACCCAGCCTCTCCGCAGCAAATAAAGGGGTCGCCCTGGTAAGCCTATCTGTCCACCCGGTAGCCGAGGTCGGGCTGCTCCAAACCCGCACCGCCACTGCCGTGGGACCCGTCAAGTTCCTCCTAGCACTCCTAGAATAAAATGCCCTATAGTAATCCCCCCCAGGTAAAAGCCATCGGTCCATTTCAAAAGCCGGATTCGGGACAGGACCATACATAGCATGGTTCACGGCACTCAACTGGGATGCCCAATAGTATCGTCGTATGTCGGGTAACGCGATGCCCCCGTCATACCAGGGTAGCGTGAGTTTGGCCAATGCTATACGGGGCCGACCAGCCCACACCAGCTTCCTCTGGAGGCACTCTATTTCACGAAAATAGTTAGCCGGCACCAAATCTAGCGTGTTTTGGACGGGGGAGGGACATCATTTTGAACAATGCCGCACGTCCCAAGGGGGATAGGGGCAGATTACACCACGCCGCAACGTCCGACCGGAGCCGAGCGAGCGGAGGTAGCAAATTCCGATCATAACGCAGCACAGGGTCAAGTGAAATATAAATCCCCAAATATTTAAAACCATCAGTGCAGACCGGGATCGGACATATTCGGGGCAGAGAAAGAGGGTCACTAGTAAGCGGAAAGATACAGGATTTAGACCAATTGATAACCAACCCGGAGTTGCGGCCAAAAGAGCGCAATACGTCAATGAGAACTCCCAGCGATTTGCGGGGGGACGTCAGATATAACAGGATGTCATCGGCATAGAGAGAGACACGGTCTTCAAAATCCGGAGACCAACGAATACCTTTTAGAGAGGGTTCCCACCAAAGCCAGGCGGCCAGCGGTTCAAGCGCAAGCGCAAACAACAACGGCGACAAAGGACAGCCCTGCCTCGTGCCACGCCCGAGGGCGAAGGGCGCCGAGGCTCTGCCATTAACCACCACCTGCGCATGCAACTGTTCATACAGGAGTTTAACCCAGGTGATGAATTTAGGGCCAAAACCGAACTTGGCGAGGGTGGCCCACAAATACGGCCACTCAACCGTGTCAAAGGCCATCGAAGAATCGAGAGAAACCAAGATGGCCGGCTCACGAAGAGATCCCGCCCTCGCGATGATGCCATGCAGACGGCGAAGATTGAGAGCAGTATTGCGCTGGGGGATAAAACCGGACTGATCTGGGTGAACCAGTCCGCTGATCACTGTGACCAGTCGATTTGCCAGTATTTTTGCCAATATCTTTGGTTCAGCGCTCAGAAGGGAGATTGGACGATACGATGAGCAACGCTCGCGGGGCTTACCATCTTTATGAATGACCACGATGGAAGCCAGCCTCTGGTCCCTGGGAAGAGAGCCAAGATCTCACGAGGCCGCAAACATACGCAGCAAATACGGCGCCATTTTGTCTGGACACAACTTATACAACTCAACCGGTATACCATTAGGGCCCGAAGCCTTCCCCGAACGAAGGGAGCGAATGGCAAGCGCAACCTCATCAGCGGAAAAATCAGCCTCCATTAACACCCCGTCAGACTCCGAGAGACTGGGCAGCGCAAGGTCGTGAAGTAACAAGCACCAGTCCTCCTCCGGGAGGCCCGAAACCGGGGCATATACGACCCAAAAATGCTGAGCAAACACCTCAACTATCTCCACCGGGTCCACGACTCGCACTCCATCATCTCTCTCAATCACTGGCACCACACGATTCAATCTGTCTCTCCTGTCCAGCCACGCAATCAACTTCCCGGCCTTATCACCCACATCATAAAGTCGCCCTTGCTGCACGCGATGCATCGCCTCAGCAGCAGCAGTCACAAGTGCCCTGTATTCAGTTTGCTTAAGAGCCAAAACATGCAGAATCTCAGGCGTAACTCCAGCCTCCAATCGCCCCTCAAGCACCGCAATCTCAGATTCCAAACTCACCACCTCCTCTTGGTTGCGCCGTTTCTCATCGGCCACAAGGGACAAGGTCTGACCTCGGATCACCGTCTTATAGGCCTCTCACAATGAAACAGGGGAGGAGACAGATCCCTCATTTTCTGCAAAATAATAGTCCACACATTTGACCACCTCGGATCTGAGTCTAGGGTTCTGGAAATGCCACGGATTGATCGGGGCGATACGGCCCCCCGTCCCCAAACAAACGTCTAAGTGAAACCATATCGGGGAATGGTCCGAGATCCCCCTAGCCAAGTGTCTGATTTCACGCACCGAAGCCAACTGCACCATAGGCACGACAATATAATCAAGTCTCGAGAGACTTCCGTGAGCCCCCGAATGAAAGGTATACTGAAGTTGGCCAGGGTGCAGCTGCCTCCAACAATCGGCCAACCCAAAGGCATCAAGGAATTTCCCCAACCACAACTGCGATGCAGGGAGGAGCCGGGGGGGGCTACGATCACTCTCACCATTTGCCACTGAAGTGAAGTCGCCGCCCAGCACAAGCAAGCCTTCGGGCAAGCCCAGAATGACCTCGCCCAAGTCAGCGAACGTAGTAGACTGCAGCCCAGGCGGAACATAAATAGACAGTATGGAGATCAATTTCCCCTCCCATCTCCCGGTAATGCCAGCATAGCGGCCCCTATCATCTAACAGTGTGGTATCCACCTCCAAGGGAAGGTAATGCTTGACCAGGATACCAGCCCCTCTCGATCCCGAGGTGAAGCCGGAGTGCGCCACCAAACGATAGCCTCTCCTGTGCAAAGCGTGGCACGTGTTGCCCACCAAATGGGTCTCCTGAAGCAGGACCACATCCGGGGAGCACCTCTTCAAATATTGCAGCACAATCCCACGTTTTATCCTGTCCCCAAGACCATTAACATTCCAGCTCAAAACCCTAAGCCCCCTACCCCCCATCCCTGAAGCAAACCGACCGCACTCCCCACCTCGAAACAGTCAAGTGAAAGCAAGTGATAAACAGAGCACAGCCTCGAAACAAACAAGAAGAAAAAGCCCCCCCCCACCCCCAAGGAACCCAATAGTAACGAACCCCCCACCCTGCACCCCTGCAGTAGACCCAAAAGCCACCCCAACTTGCAGTGTGCCTGTCGCCCCATTAAACTAACCTACAGAAAGAGAGAAAAAAATCCCCAGAGGAGGAAGATCCCTCAGACCCCCCCACGCCCCCGGGCATTCACATAATACTGAAAAAACCCAGTCCAGCAGCCCCTGCGATGTATTCCGGCTTGCCAACGTAGACTCACTGCTCCTGGTCCTCCACGCCTCCCTCGGCTCCTCTCGAGTCTTCCGGGCCCTCGGTACGCTTCGGTAAAGCGTCCAACCAGTCACTCACCACCTCAGGGCGGTCGAAGAAAAAGGCACGCTCAGCATGTTCGATTCTCAGGCGGGCCGGGAAAAGCATGGCATATTTCAGTCCCAGGTCCCTGAGGCGCCTCTTCACGCCCGTAAAGCCCATCCTCTGTTTCTGGACAGCTTGCGTGAAGTCTGGATAGAAACTAATCGAAGCGTTCTCAAATTTAATGGGCCCAGTGGTTCGCGATGCTTGCAGGATAGCGTCTCTATCGCGAAAGTTAAATAGTCTAGCTATAATAGGCCGTGGAGCGGCACCCAGCTTCGGCTTGCCTCCCGGAACACGATGGGCCTTTTCGACCGCAAAAAATTTACTTAGGCCCTTCGCCGCAAGATGCTTCAACACAAGGTCCTCCACCAGGATATCAACAGGCATATCGGCAGAATTCTCCGGGACACCAACGATGCGGACGTTGTTGCGCCTGGCCCGGCCCTCAAAATCCTCCAACCGATTGGCAAATAGGTCACAAGTGGTCCGAAGATTACGGACCGTGGTCTGGAGGTCCAAGACATCCGTGGTCAGACTAGCGGTCTTAAGATCAAGAGACTTGACACGCTCGTTTGTTTTCCCAAGGTCCGCTCTGATGAGGGAAACATCAACCGCCACTGTGTCTATTTTAGCAGCCAGGGTTTCATACTGCTGGCCCATACTGGATTGAATACTCGCAATGGCGCCCATCACGTCTTTCAGAGTAGGCTCCTCGTCATCAGGAGCACCGTCCCCAGCTTCCTCCAGGGCACCACTCGATCCGCCCGGGGAGCCCTTAGGTCGAGTAAAGCGATCAATAGTCTGAGAGTGGGTGGCCCCCCCTCGGGACGAACCTCTTGCGCTGCGTCTCTCGACAACTGTCCTGCCCGTCATGACCGGGGAGAAACTCCAACTGGAAGTGCGAAACTCGGGCAAAACAACCTCCGTCGTGGCAGGCACCGAATTGCGAGTGAATAAGGGCACAGCACAAGCACTAGACTGGCAGTTGCAGAGTAAGAACTCCGATCGGGAAGTGGGCTGGCACAAGGAGCAGAAACGAAACCGAAAGCACACCAAGGGCAGAGGGCGTGGCCTACCAGCCGTTGTTGTTCGATTGCCACCTGGGTACCTCGGGGACTTGAGCCCCCGGTTGGCATATGTGGTAGGCCTCAAAGTTCAGGTCGCAGTAAGTTCAGCGTGCGACGGCCAAAACAAGTCACGAAAAGAGCGCTGGCATCAGCAGGGCGTCAATGAAAAATATCCGTCGTCAGAATCAGGATAGATGACAGGATAGTCGCCGGAGGTGGAAGGGGTCCCGGGAGCTCTTAGCTCACGCGTCCATCTTGGAATCGAGCGAAGCTCCTCCTCTGCTTTATTTTTAAAGAAGGTGATGTAAGGTTACAACTTCAAAGGCAAATATTTTGGTATTCTTTCACCCATATCTACTCTTCATTTGGGTTAGAGCTCATGTGAGACAAAGCAGTAGGAGTTGAAGCATTAATTACCTTTCTTGTGCAAAAGTTTAATATGTTGAAAAGTATCAGAGAGTACACCTCAAAACACTTTTGCATTACTCAGTTCTTTGCCACCAATGGAAATAACACAAATACCCATTAGATTACAGAAAACCCCAGATCTACAAACGTAGCATGACTTGGCTTGGTTTGCAATCTTAACACGAAATGAAAGTAGATGCGAACAATAGGCAGAAGGAAATCACACAATGTTACTATCTGCAATATGAATTACGTCTTTTAGTTTGCCCAAGGGCATTGCTCTGCACCTAGATATTTGTACTGGAAGGTATCCCTCACATGCAAATTGTCCTACAAGTCATTGCTCATTTGTATTTGCTTTGGTACAGTAGCATCATGCATAAACGTTTTTTTGCCAGTGCTGCCAATGACATCGCCATAAAACTGCAGAAATGTCCTTGGGCAATTTGCTTTTACTCTTCACTAAACACAGTACTAAAGAATTTCATATTGCTCAGATTTTAATAAACCTGGGACCTAATATGTACAGGGAACCCTTTACCTGTTTGCACCCTGGAGCACCTTAAAACAGGTGCACCAGGCACAAACAGGTTAAGTGTCCGATATTACATAGAATGCACTGCCCAAACCGCAGCAGCGAACTCTAGTAGCAGCCTGAGGAGGGAGTGCCGCGGGGCGGGGGACGGGCAGAGTGGGGGGTAGTAAACTCCTTCTCACGGCCGACCGGAGTAATGAAAATAAATAAATAAATTAAACAAATTTCATTACGTACGTGATGGAGCAGGAGAGAGAAAAATGTTTTTGCTTACCCCTTGTAAAGTCAAACTCTCATTACCATAATAATATTAACAGAAATTAAGCATGTGACCTAATCAACAAAGGCACATAGATAGACACTACACATGGGAAAACGAATTACTGTCCTGCATAAAGTAACTAACTAAATGAATGTAAATGAGTCATGGTAAAATAGAGCTGTGATTATAAAAATAATAAAAATGCGTGTGTATTTGTGCTTGGTTAAAATGTCCTTTTGTCGCAAAAGAAAAATACAAAGGGTAAGTAAAAAGACGAATATATGTGTGCTTTTGCTAGGTAACAACTAACTGGGAAAATTAGAATGAAGGGAGGTAAACAGAAGAGTTACAATTCTAAATCTAATTTCTGTGGTGTTTATTTTCGTACTAGTTCCCATTGAGGCCTGCACGGCCTCGTCAGAGAAAGATGACTGTTTGTTGAAACAATGACAAAGGCTCCAGAAAAGATGGCCCCCATGCATGCCTTGTGCGTGTCTGATGTGAACTAATGGCCTGTGTTCGAGTGAGAGATGTCAGAGAAGGTCAGCTTGGCCTAAGAGCATGAAGTGTGCCAAAGGATGCCTGCGTCTAAAACCATGGGAAAGGAATTGCAGGAAATAAAATTATGTAAAAATGATACAAGGAAGGAACAATGGGCACAGATTTTAGATGCACCACGACATACTGTCGGACTGAACAATTTTATGGTGCTAGAGACTTTGAAATATTTTTGGACTTTAACTTTGATGGAGAAGATAATCAATTGCAGAGATTATCCATAGTAATATAATAAAGAGAGAGCCCAAACATTTGAAGCGGGTAATCTCAGGAACCACAGCACCAATCACAACACCCAATACAGCGTTGGAAAGGGCAGTTGCAGCAGAAGGACATGGGCTATGCAGACGCCCACCATATACATTTAAAAGGTAAAAGAACTGTGCCAGCAAAGTAGTCCCTTGTGGGCGTGTCTGCGTTGTGCTGTGGGCGTGTGCTGAGGGCGTGACAAGCGCCGGGGGCATGTGGTACGTTCCGCCCTTCATGCCATGTCTCATATCATGTGCTAATCCCACCCTGCTCCCTTTAAATACCCCTGCACCCCATAATCATAACCCACCCATACTCCTTAAAATACCCCAACACCCTTAAACACTAACCCATATTAACCCTATAAATATACCCTGTACCCCAAAACCCAAACCTAAACCCTAAAAATACCCCTGTACCCCAAAACCCAAACCTAGCCCTGAACCCTATAAATACCCCTGTACCTCTAAACCCAAACCTACCCCTGAACCCTAAAAATACCCCTATACCCCAAAACTCAAACCGAGCACTGAACCCTAAAAATACCACTGTACCCCAAAACCCAAACCTACCCCTGAACCCTAAAATACCCCTGAATCCCAAAACCCACACCTAGCCCTGAACCCTTAAAATACCCCTGTACCCCAAAACCCAAACTTACCCCTGAACCCTAAAAATATCCCTGTACCCCAAAACCCAAACCTAGCCCTGAACCCTAAAAATAACCCTGTACCCCAAAACCCAAACCTACCCCTGAACCCTAAAAATACCCCTATACCCCAAAACCCAAACCTAGCTCTGAACCCTAAAAATACCCCTGTACCCCAAAACCCATACCTATCCCTAAACCCTAGAACTACCCTTGTACCCCATTACCCAAAACTATATCTGAACCTTTAAAATACCCAAACACCCCAAAACATATACCTCAGTACCCCAAAACATATACCCCTATACCCATACTTACCATATCCAAACATTAAAAAAAAAAACATGCTTTTACCATTCATGCATTTATAATGAATTTCGCTGTAAATGTATGCGTGGGAAAAGCATATAAAATGTGATGCCATGGGTTATAATGGCATTGCGGAGTCATGGTACTTTCGTAATGAAAGTATGCGGAGTGATGGTATGCCGAAAGAAAGTTGCGGAATAATGGGTGTTTACCCTCCCCGGTAAGTACATTGGTGGCACGGCGGCCCACATCTCCAGCAACATACTCATATTTTTTCACCACCCATTTGAAAAATGCACAGGTCTCTCTCATTGATGGCCAGCATCGACATACACTTTTAGACACACCTCCCACCACAAGTTCTAGAATTGCGAACTTTAGAGCTGGGGAGCTACGTTCGAATCTCGGCATCAGCTCAACATCCTGTGATTCCAGGCAGATCGCTTTGTCTCCCCGTGCCTACCACAAATGAATGTGTTCTTCTGTAATGTAAATTGTGCTCATGCCATGTTGTCGAGTTCGCGCTATATAATATTGCAAGGAAAAATAAAGTAGGGAAACTCGAGTTCACACACTACTGAACGCGCACTCTTAAGTGCATCAGCAGTGCACTGTGAATCGGAGCGTTTCAAATGCCTGTCACAGATAAGAAATGCTATCAAAACGAAATCATACAAAACAATATACTACTGGCCGGCAGCAATTCATACCCGGACAACGTCGGGACGGGCTGCTAGTAGGTCAAGAAAGGGGCATTGAGGAGAATAGAGAGACAGACAGCTTGGGAACCTGTTTAATGCGACTCAGTCATTTGCCTATGACTGATGGGTAATATGCTTTTTATATTAATTTTTCTCATTTAATCTGTACTAAATACATGCTTAAAATGTACTTGTCAAAGTATGTGCTACATTCATTTCCTTATGAAATAGACACACTATTAAAAAAATTAAATGTTAACAGTTATAAGGAATTCTGTGCTTGAGCTGGTCTTAATTGCCATCAACTGACTTCTACTAGTTGGTCCAGCGACGGAATAGCGGCGTACCTTGATGTATTTGTTTTCATTTTTATACAGGCTAGTCGATAACTTTGAAATGTATATCATGTATAAAGTATAGTTCTTAGGAACTCCGCTTTCCAGCTGCTCACCCTCTGTTGTCACTGATTCAGGGGTGGTGTGGTGTGTGAATGTGTGACTCGCAGGTGCTATGGGCCCCACCGATGAGTAAAAGATTAATTATTGCTCCTGAGTTAAGTGAAACACGTTTGAGGGTATGTTAGAAAGCTCAGCTGCATCAGATTTATTGGTAGCAGAGGTCCGGTTACTATAGGTCAGTTTGGAGATTATTACTAATGATATGGGTCAGACAAAATTAAAAAATAATATGAATAAAGGAAAAGGACAAATGAATATAGATGAAGCTAAAATGAAATGGCCATGTCATGATTGCGGAAAAATAGGGCATTGGAGAAATGAGTGTAAGTTGCCCCAAAGGTTAATCCAGAAAATAAATTATTGAATTCACAGGTGCAGAATGAGGTAAATCAACAATCATCACCACCGCAACAGGTAGTCACACAGCAGGTACAGGTGTCACTACCACCTCTCCCACAGAGTGTTAATCTACAGAAATACAGTGCAGAGACAGTATTCTACGGAGGAGAGCAGGTAAAAAGATCGCCGCATGTGACTGCTGTTCCGCAGTATTGGCTGAGATCGGATGAAAATGAGTCAGATGAGAGTTTTTGACAGTGCATAGGAGAGGAGGTGGAGTGTTTGCTTGGCGCAACTCTGGAGGTAGATAAATCTGGACTGGAATGGAAAGGTGAATGGTGTACATGTTACCTTCCCACTGGACATAGGTGCTACCCGTTCTACATTTAGATCAGAAAGAATTCAAAACCTTCCTCTCTCTGAAGAAGTAATCCAAGTTGTAATGTAGTGTAGTTCCTATATTCCCAATAAGCTCTGCGCATTGGAATAACATAGCCTATAGATTTGACGTAGGACATGTCTACTAGGTCTCTTTACTTACGTTGTAATGGCATGCGTTGTAATAGCAGCTACGTTGTAATGCATGCGTTGTAATGGCATGCATTGTAATGGATCCTGCGTTGTAAAAGTTTTGTTGTAATGGTATGCATTGTGAAAGTGTGCGTTGTAACGTCATACATCCGTTGGAATTGTATCAGGATTTTTTGATATCACTAGAGCTACCGGATCTTTTTTCATAGTAGTGTAGTCGAATGCTACATCTTTGTAGACAGGAGTGTCTTGACGAACTGTTATTTGGGTCTCAAGAGGGGCAAGTTCCATTGCTTGATTGCTTAGTCCTTCTTTTCTCACTGCAGATTCCTCATAGGTGATGAATCTCTCAGTTTGAACCTCTTGGATAGTAGCAACAGTTTGTCTTCTGCCACATCTTTGTAGTCCACTGGGCCTACTACTTATTATTGGCCACATGATGTGGTTTGACCAGGTCGATGGATACAACCCTGTTCTCTTTTCTTCCAGCAAGGGGCGTCAGTAACACTGTTCTTGATCCCTGGATTGCTAGTACAGGGATTGGTTTTCCGTAAGAAGGCCCAAATTCCTTCTTATCCGCGATCTTTTCTCTGACTAGATTCCCAATCTTTGGAATCCAGACAGGAATTGCTGGGACGGATGGTTCTCCCTCAGTGGGTGTTGGCTTCTGTATTGTGTTGCTTTGACTTCTCCTTTTCTCGTTTAAGTCCTGCAAAACAGCCAAACGGTCTTTGATATCAAAGGTTTTTTTTTCCACTACTGAAGTGTGACGATTGAGGTCCTGGACAAGCATTCTAGTACCAAAAAGGATTTCATATGGAGTGATTCCACCCAGAGAATTTCTTGGAAGAATATTTAAACTATGTTGGACACTTATTAGATGTTTGACCCACCCGTCACCCGAGCCTAATTCCCTAGCTGTTATAAATTGCTTTATGTCCAGGGTTTATTATCCACTACAGAATTTCCCTCAGGATGGAATGGCCTCGAATACCGCAATGTAACGCCCAGATTGGCCATGGCCTCCTTGTAAGCTCTAGAGCTAAATGCAGGACCCTGGTCAGAATATAACGTGCCGATTGCGTATGTGCCTATAAAGACTCACAAATCTTTGATAACAGTTCGGGCGTCAGCCGAGCGCTGAGGCCACATCCAAATGAATCTTGAGCATGAATCCACTGTGACCATGATATATTTATAGTTACCATCCCTCTGTAAGGGACCACAGTGATCCAGGTAAACGCAAGCTAGTGGTTTATCTGAAATTAAAAGGGGTGTCTGCGCCGGGCGTTTCACTGTTGAAACTTTCATTTTCTGGCATATTTCCCATTCCAAAACACAGTTTATGGCCTGTTTCCTCATATGTGGCCACTAGTATCTTTGTTTTAATAATGACAGTGTGGCCGAAACACCTGCATGTGCAGAGGAGAGCCATTCATGTGCTGCTAAAATTAGTCCTAATCTATGTTCCATGTTTGGAATTACTCTATCCCCCACTCCAGGGATTTGAGCAAAAGGAACATTATTTACATCAGTTATATATGAGTACTTGAGTGGAAAGCATTTTTACTGCTGTCTTTATTGGAAGCGGTGACAGCCTGCAATATTTCGCTGTCTATTTTTGTTTTTGAATGAGTGATTGCAGCTACAGAAGCCGTTTGCACAGCTGCCTTCACGGCTTCATCAGCCAATGAATTCCCTTCAACCTGAATGCCATCACGTTGATGACTCAGTGTATGGATCAGGTGAGTTCTTTATGTAATTGAACTACCTGTTCCCAAAACAACTTATGCTTTAATTGTTCCACCTTTTGCATTTTTGAAACCTTTTTGAACCCAGTTCTGCAAGTATTCATTGTAAGATTGAACGCAGTAATACGAATCGCACACTATCAGTGTGGGGAATTTGCGATCGGTATTTTCAAGCACCATCTTGAAAGCCTGTAGTTCAGCTCGCTGAGCTGTACAGTCTCCAAGAGATTGTGTTTTTGTGGCCATAGGTCAGAATTTACCGTTTCGCCAGCGACCTTTAACGATTGCGCACGCAGCACTATAAGCTTGTTTACCCCCCATTGCGGGTTGTGCTAATCCGTCTGTATAAATTGTACATTCGTACTGTTCTAGAGGCAGAAATTCAGTCGGCAGAGGACATTCTTGTTTGTATTGTAGAAATTCTTGAGTTTTGAAGTAGGAGTCAAAAACATATTCAACATCTGTTGCAGCAAGAGAGTTAACCCATTGTATCCATCTTGGATGTAAAGCATTGGCATTCGGGATGCTTACTTTTGTCACCGCCTCTTGGGCAGGTACAGGAGTAACGACCATTATGCGCTTACCCTGTGTGAGAGCTCTCTCTTTTGCTACTGCATTTTGAACCGTTGTCAGAATTTTTTCTGTTGATGTGAATTTCATTTCAGCTTGTGTGTACAAGTGTGATTTGTAAGCAATTGGTACTTTTTCACCTTCATTAAAGGTTAAATACGTAAATCCGCATCTTCCTGAGATTATTCTGATTACAAGGTTGCCTACGTTTACGCGTGTCTGTAAATGTGATGTTGTTAACATGTGTGTGTTTTTTAGTACAATTTGTTGTTTTGAAATCAAGTTTGATTAATTCGTACGGAGGTTTAACCCTTTCTGCGTAGTTTAGAATATATGTTCTCTAGAAATTCAGGAAACCTAGAATTGACTGTATGTTTTTCAGAGTTTTTGGAGGTTGGAGCAGCGCACACTTTTCTAAAAAGTTGGCTGCTAGGCTTTTGCCTTCACTTGATAACTCGTATCCTAGAAAAAGGACGTTGAGGTGGGCAATAATTGATTTCTTAAAGTTAAATTGGTACCCTGCAGAGGTGAATCCAAGTATAATGGTATTCACCCTGTTCAAGTGCCTGTCCAACTCATCGTCTGTTAGATAGATGTCATCGACATAAGATAATGCCTCATCATCAAACGTTTGTAGTAACACTGTTACTCTGGATGAAAATAACCCCAGACTATTCTTGAATCCCTGGGGGAGATGACAGAAATGACGTTGTGTCCCCATAATTGAGAAAGCGGTCAAGTTCCTGCTTTCAGGTGCAATGTTTTGACAGAAGAAACCATTAGAAATATCTAATGTGGTTTTATACTTTTTGCGCACAATGTTATTCATCAGTGCTGCACTGTGTACAGTTTGTACTGCAAAGGTTTTGCAACAAGAGTTTAAATGTCTGTAGTCCAAAACTAGAAGATATGTATTGTCTGGTTTGGAAACAGGAAACAAAGGAATGTTCATGGGTGAGGTGCATGTTTCAATGACTCCTAGGTATTCAAGTTGATCTAATATCTTCCTGACCTGTTTTTTAGCTTTTTGGTTAACTGGATACTGCCTCTGTGCAATTGGTTGTGATTTTAACTGGATTTTATGGTGAGGAGAATCCTCATCCCATCCTACATGATTTTTATATAATGCTGGAGCCTGGGCTACAGCCCACTTTCTGGGATAGGTTTATTTTAAGTGAATTGGAATATGATTAGAGTAGGCTGGCATAATGACCTCTTCGCCATGTGGGCACTCCCTGACTAATTTTGGTGGCCAGTCTTTTTCAGCTAAAAGAAAGTCATAACCCTTAGAGAGCTTCTCCCAAAAGAGTGCTCTTATTTCCCTAGTTATGTCCCCCTTCATCCTGAGTGTTACTTCATATAACTTATGGGGTACACTAACCCTGGTATCAGCTGTTTCAACTTGAATGTACTCATTCAAGTCCACTGTCTCCAAATGATCCTTCAAGATCTTGCGAGCTATGGTGACTTCTGCTGCGATATCCAGCATTGTCTGGGCCCACTCCCCGTTCTTGAGTTGTGTCCTCAAGATCCTCGGCATGTCTTATTTTTAGATCTGCCACCTACTTTTTGGTGAATTGGATTGTCTTATTTTTTGGAACGTGTTGATCGTCTTTGGACTTCCCGCGTTCTTCCTTGTGTTCTGACCGACCTCTTCTTTCCGATTTCTGTGAGGAAGTCTGAAAGGTACGAGAGGAACGTGTATCAGTATCTTGATATCTATCAGGTTTTCTCAAATTATCCCTGTTCCTGAGGCTATACCTCTTTTCAGAGGCCTCCTTTTGAGGACACCTTCCTCTGGATTGAGAACGCTTCTCTTCAGAAGTTTGTTTAGTATTCTCCCACTTCTTTTTAGGAGTAGTGAGAGTGTTTTTAATAAAGACCTTTTCAGAACTTTCTGTTAGTTGGGGCTTAACTGGTTTCCCACCCAAACTATCTCTACCCAATTCTTCATAGGATTTTTCAATTATTCTGGCCAGTTCATATGGTTGGTCAGTTATATCAATTTCTCTTATTTTTTTGCGGATCACCACGGATGCTGCTTCACCTTTAATATTAGCCAATATTATAGCTGAGACCTGCTTGAAATCTTTCAGTAGTTTCATACCCAGATTTAAAGCAGCCTCTGCCCCATTTTGAATCTGTTTCAGGATGTCTGGTATCACCGCCATAGATGGAACACCATGTGTTTTTGTGTAGATTTCAGCAAAGACTGTACCCCAAGTGTCACAGTCCTCCAGGTGTGGTGCGATCCCCATTGGTAAACAGATTGTTAAAATTCTGTGTTTCTCATGAGGTGTACTGTCAGGAAATACTGCCTTGATTTGAGTAATTTTTAGAGCTGTCTAGAATGGAATTTGTTCCCTTTTTGCGGGCAATTTACCAATGACTGATTGTATAGCCCTTGGCGTAATTTTATTTGTCTAGTCTGTGGCGTAATTTTATTTGTGTTCCCCTGGTGAGGGGTATGTTGTGGAATCCTTAAAGGAGGTTGGACTGTTAGAGTCCCCTTGACATATTGAAACAATTGTTGATGTATTTTTATTAGTTGTTTTAGTTGAACTAATAGATCCGCACCTAACATTTCTTCAATGGCAGGGTGTGGTGTATAGCTAGCTGGCTAGTACCGGCCATGTTGCTCCTGGTCTACCTTGTGGACCGAGCCTGGTAATGTGATTCTGATGTTGTAGGGCACCTTTACACCAGAGCTGATGCTCTTGGTAAGTTAGTGGAATGTCAATGTCCTCAAAAGGAACGTATTCCGTTGGATTATGCTCTACTTTTTAGAAGTGAAACACATGCGATACTGCAATTGCTTCAGGGAAAATAATCTATGAATAGAATACCTCTGTTTGCCGATATT
The DNA here is from genome assembly GCF_964261635.1 of Lissotriton helveticus. Taxonomy (NCBI): domain Eukaryota; kingdom Metazoa; phylum Chordata; class Amphibia; order Caudata; family Salamandridae; genus Lissotriton; species Lissotriton helveticus. Next base: position 644,672,836 of record NC_136068.1, read on the forward strand.
CGTGTGCCTCTATGAAAAAATTTACCCTACCACCTCGTGATGATAGGCAATTCGTTTTAAGTTTTATAGCGATGGTTTTCCTTTTCCGAGATGATTATAGAATCCGGGTCGGTTTCTTGGAAACCTGTAATGTTTAAACCCGGTTGGTCTGCAGCTGCAGCTCCACCGGTTGCATTATGGCTTCTTGTAGGTCTACCGGTTTTGGTGTCACTATCCGACATTTTGTTGACTGAAAGTTTGCAGAGCAAGTTTCAAGGAAACAAAGATAAGGTGCACAATATTTTGGAACACTCTATCCTTCAACGTTGAACAAATCAAAAACTAATTCATAGGATTTTCGTCCTACTCAGTAATGGCGGATATTTTATCCTTTTGCCCACTCCAGACGTCACGTGGAGTATTTACGGGAAAAAGGGGTCTTTGTGAAAAGCACGACTGAGTTACTCTATTATCTAGCGTTAAATTAGTGCCTTACCAAACGTTGGGCACCATGTAGTGTAGTTCCTATATGACCAATAGGCTCTGCGCATTGGAATAACATGTCCTATAGATTTGACGTGGCACTTATGTCTACTAGGTTTCTATCGAATATATATTAGACTTAATTGTGATTGCCAGCTAGCTCAGAGGTCACTAGAAACTTTCTTGAATAAACAAGAAGAGATTCGTTTCTGACAACCGCATAAACATGACAACTTTGTTTCCCCAAGAATAAAACTGATCTTCAGAATCATGGAAACAATAGATAGATATTTTACTCAGTCAATCATGCATGCTTCGTTTCATCAGAGTGGCAGAGAAATAGAAAGAAGGGCGTTTTCCTTAAAAGGGTTTATTGAACAGTCTTCTTTCTCAGACAGGTAAAATGAACTGCTACAATTGTAATACTGGTTGCAAAGTATAATGCGTACAGTAAGAAGAGTATTATAAAATAATATTGTAAAAGCATTGCATGGTCCCTAGACCATAGATAAATACATACATAAATAACAAAGGGTAAAACATGCTCAACTGGTGCTTCTAAAATACACCTACCCCGCATGTACCTAACCTAAGTCTAGTGCGAGGGAAGAAGTAAGTGAGGTGTAGCATAGGTTTAGTTTTTCTTTACCAGGAATCTAACCAAGATTTCATTTAGGTTCTAATCAGCTCCGTACCTTGTTTTTAGAATGAAGGAGGTCTGGTATCTCTGTCTCGGAACTCGATTTCCCAACACGCCGCGAGGGGTGCTTGGAAACACTGGAGCTGGATTCTCAGCGAGAGAAAGGCAGCCTCTCTGTCAGTGCATCAGCTGGAGTGTCGGCTTCCTTCGGCACTTGCTGTAGCAAGTTGTGTCGGGCAAGTAGATATAGTCGAGCTGCTCCGAACCACCGTGTGTTTGCTAGGGCAAGTGTAGGCATATTTATACCTTGAAGGTGCCTGGTTTGACGTAAAGTCAGTCATAATACCTTCATCAAAGAACCCCAAGGGAATAGTAGTTCTTTGAAAACGCCATAATTTCTAGGACAAATCAATATTCAAGTAAGGGGATGAACCTGACTGCTGAAGCCGAGCTTTCTAAGAAATCGTTGTGGCTTTTTGGAACTAGTGGAAGTACCCATGCCTGTATTCGGACTGGTTTGGTTATGTCCAAATATGGGTATGATTTCTATGGCAATATAAGGGCAATGTGAATTCTATCTATATAAGGGCATGAATCGATAAATTTCTCTCAGATCCTAAAACGCCATACAATAGTAGGTGTGACAAACAGACAGATTAAAAAATGTAAATTGTAAATGTAAATTGATACTTGTATAGTGCACTACTCACCCGCAAGGGTCTCAAGGCGCTTGTACGAATATCGCTGTGGAACCCATCCTGGCTTTCCCTGTGAGGTGTCCACAGATTAAGACTCCACTAATACAACCTGTAGAAGTGGAAAGTGGTACTTTCAAAGAAATGCATCACTTTGTGCAGTCCTGTAAATTTGCTTGGACGCAACATACTCTTTAAATTGAACAGTGACATTTAATGCTCACCAGAATGGCATAGCTTTCCAAACAGCTGATGATGATAGTTTGTATAAAATGACTATGTTAATAATTGATTCAGAAGGAGAACATAAGGTGTCTCCATCGAAATTGCAGTTTTGTCAACAGGAAGTGCAATATCTAGGTCATAAGATTTGAAAGGGTGTAAGAAAGGTGACCTCAGAGAGAATCAAAATTATCAGCGGGATTAATCCACCAAAGACACAGAAGCAAGTGAGAATGTTTCTAGGTATGGTTGGTTACTGTCGACAGTGGATAAGTGGATTTTCACTAATTACAAAGCCTCTGTAGAGATTGGCTAAAGGGGATGTAAAAGACCCTATAGTGCTGAATGGAAAAGAAATGGAAGCATTTGAACAATTGAAAAACAAGTTTATGTGAAGCGCCAGCGCTCGACATGCCTGATTATGAGAAGGAATTCGAACTGTATTGCAGTGAGAGAGAAGGGTGTGCATTGTCAGTTCTGATTCAAAGGCTGGAAAAATGAGAAGACCCATTTCATATTTTTCAACAATTTTAGATCCACTAGCAAGTGCATTACCTGGGTGTCTGAAAGCTGTAGCTGCTACAAGTTTGAGCCTGGAACAGAGTGATGGTATTGTTATGGGCTACCCAGTGAAGGTATTTTTGCCACATTCAGTTGAAATACTCCTTATCAGCATAAGAACACAATTCATGACAAATAGTCATTTTATCAGGTATGAGAAGGTAATTCAGGGTGAAAACAATGTGACAGTTGCAAGATGTGTCAGTGGGAATCCTTCCACCTTGTTGCCGGTGCTATGGATGTGGAAGTCAAAGATGATATTGGTCATAAATGTTTGGATGTGCTTGAGTATGGTACTAAGCCAAGAACAGACATTAAATATGAACCATTGGAGGAGTCAGAATATGTGTTGTTTTTGGATGTTTCCTGTTTAAGAACAGATGAAGGAACATTGAGTGCTGCTGATGCTGTGGGTACAGTAGCAGATGTCATGGAAGCATCTTCTCTGAAAGAAATTTGTTCTGACCAAGTGGCTGAGCTGATTGCTTTGATTCGAGCATGCAAATTGGGTAAAAATATCCGAATTACTGTTGTGACTGATAGTCAGTATGAATTCGTAGTTGTCCATGACTATGGGCAACTGTGGTCCCAAAGAGGCTATATGACTTCTGCAGGTTAACCTATCAGAAATGGTGAGTTTGTGAGAATGGTGCATGAGGCAATACAGCCGCCAAAAAGTATAGCAGTGGTGAAGTGCGCTGCTCACAAAAATGCAGATGTTTACGTCACTGACGGCAATAGATTTGCAGATGCCATAGCCCAATATTGTGCCAGAAATTCAGTTTCTATCAATCGGAATAGGGAAGAAGAACATGTTTCGAGTCCTTTAGTGCTTACTAACATAGTTGAGACTTAGCAGGAAGTGAAACAATTGCAAGAAGATGTAAGTGATGAGGGAAAAGACAGATGGATAAAATCAGGTTGTAGACAAAGAGAGGAAGATTAAATGTGGGTATATAAAGATGAAAGACCAGTTATGCCCGATAGCATCATCTCAAATATGGCCCAAATGTACCATGGACAGGCACATATTTGCAGGGATGCAATGATTAGACTTTTCAGACAGACTTGATATAATCCTACATTTCGTGTAATTGCAGAAAGCTTGTGTCAAAGATGTCTGCTCTTTCAACAATTGAATCCAGGAAGAAAAACTGTTGTGAGTTTGGGAATCATAGGATGGGAGGGAGGTCCTTTTACTAGAATGCAGTTGGACTTTATTGAGATGCCACCATGTAACAAACTTTGGTACATACTAGTGATCATTTGTTTCTTTTCAGGATGGGTTGAAGCTTTCCCAACCAGGAGAAATGATGGAGTAACTGTAGCAAAACTCCTTTTGAGAGAAGTGATTCCACATTTTGGATTTCCAGTAACAATTGAAACAGACAGAGGAAGTCACTTTCAAAATGAACTTATACAATTGATATGTGAAGCATTGGATATTCACAGAAAATTACATTGTGCTTACAGACCAGATGCTTTTGGGGTAGCTGAGCAAGTGAATGGAACAATCAAAAACAGGGTTAGAAAAATGTGTCTGGCCACTGGACTTAAATGGACTGATGCTTTTCCACTTGTTCTTATGGTCTGAAGGAGCATACCAGACAGAAAGATGGGCTTAAGTCCTCATGAGATACTGATGGGATGAATAATGAGACAAGCATTTGTACCTGTCAACAAACTGCTATCTATAAATGATGATATCATACTGGAATACTGTAATGACCTGTCTGACACCATCACTTCTGTATTTCACCAGGTTGGAACTGATACGTGTCCTCAGGAAAAACATCCCACTCATGATATGAGCCCTGGAGACTGAGTCCAAATAAAAGTGCACAGAAGGAGTAACTGCCTGTTCCACGCTGGGATAAACCGCGTCAAGTAATTCTGGTCAGCACAACAGCAGTAAAATGTGTAGGTGTGAAAAGGTTGGTACACGCCAGCCACAGCATCAGAATACCAGAACCTGAGAATCAGTGTTTGGAAGAGGCAGATACAAGTTCAGACTCTGACGCGGAGGAGAAAACAGACAAAAGTCCAGAAAAGAAAGATCGACCTGTGAGGCGACATCTGGAAATAACAAAAGCCAGTTTGGACACTGAAAAGTAGCATAAAACTGGTGAAAGTGAGAACTCTGTAACTCAAACAGAGAATTCAGAACAAAGGAATGTAAATCTTGAAACTGGGGAAAAGGAAGATACTCACGATAAGGATGAGATTCCAAGTAGCAGTAATGAAGAAGTTTCTTGTACAATAACGGAATTAACCAGAAAAAAACAGGATTCAGAAGCTAAACGTGAAATAATAAAATTCTAAATAAGCGGAAGTGAAAAGAAGTTAGAAACTGAGTCTGATGAAAGTGAAAGAGAAACAACCTTGAGAAAAAGTCCCAGAAAGATGGCTTGGAAAGCTGAACGTGAAATAATAGAGCCTCTGATTAAAAAGCCCAGAAAGGGAGACAATTGAACCACAGAAATTAAAGAACTAAAGTTCAAATTGGTCAATGTAAATGGAGACCAGAAAGAACAAGTGAATGAAATAACAAGCCAAGAAGGTCATAAAGAAGAAAATAAAGACATTTTGCAAAGACCTTAAAGAGAGAGGAGACCAAATCAGAAATGTAAATCACCTGAATGGATATATATATCTGTGCCTGATATACAAGAAGTTGAAAGTAGTCAAGAAACCACAGTAATGGTGGTGAGTGATGAAGGCAAAGAGAAAAAGAACTGTGCTTAAATTGAGAAATTAAGAATGATAAATTGAAAAGAAAAGTCAACAAAACAAAAGGAACAAACTACATAATTGAATAAAATATTTAAAGGACACATATTTTCGTGTGCAAAGAAGTGAAAAAGACAATATAGAGTAGGATCAATTGTAAAAGGGTTCCTATTGTTAAAAAAAAGGCCTGCAAACAATACTAGCGGTGGGAGCCAATGGAGACTCACCGCCGTGCGGAATGACATCCGCCCCGTTCCACAAATTAGGATCGCCCAAGCAGGCAGACCCACCGCAGTGGAGCCACCGCTCAACCAGACACGGCAGAAACTCGACAGCGGAGCGCCATAGCAGAGACCCGGTCCTCTCCACCCGGTCATGAACGCCATGGACCCAGCTCTACATATGCATCCGGTGATGTACCTGCTACAGCACTACCATCAAATGGGCCGCCGCGGATGCCACCGTAGGTACGCAACTACACAAATACAACCACAACACACGTGCTGACACAGGGTCCAATTCTACCACAGACACCCTGCTGGGGGTCACAACACATCCACAAGGGCACCCACACATTACCCACCTGCCACCAAGTCACCCCTCTGCATCCTGGACACACATCGACCGTGAACTAGCAGCAACTTCCCGGTCACTGTCACGTCACCGCCACGGTCAACACATGTGCACAATGCAGAAGGCTGGGCCAGTCCAAGGCATGGGCAGGGCACAAAGACCACAGGAACACACCACCCCCAATCACACATCAACACACCCCATGAAGTCACAGGCCAGGTGCCCATCCTGTGCACCCCCATGCACAGCAACAAGCACAGCAACAAGCAAGCACAATACACACACCTTGCACCACACAACAAACAACCAGGGAGATTGCCACTGCGTTACTCTATTATCTAGCGTTAAATTAGTGCCTTACCAAACGTTGGGCACCATGTAGTGTAGTTCCTATATGACCAATAGGCTCTGCGCATTGGAATAACATGTCCTATAGATTTGACGTGGCACTTATGTCTACTAGGTTTCTATCGAATATATATTAGACTTAATTGTGATTGCCAGCTAGCTCAGAGGTCACTAGAAACTTTCTTGAATAAACAAGAAGAGATTCGTTTCTGACAACCGCATAAACATGACAACTTTGTTTCCCCAAGAATAAAACTGATCTTCAGAATCATGGAAACAATAGATAGATATTTTACTCAGTCAATCATGCATGCTTCGTTTCATCAGAGTGGCAGAGAAATAGAAAGAAGGGCGTTTTCCTTAAAAGGGTTTATTGAACAGTCTTCTTTCTCAGACAGGTAAAATGAACTGCTACAATTGTAATACTGGTTGCAAAGTATAATGCGTACAGTAAGAAGAGTATTATAAAATAATATTGTAAAAGCATTGCATGGTCCCTAGACCATAGATAAATACATACATAAATAACAAAGGGTAAAACATGCTCAACTGGTGCTTCTAAAATACACCTACCCCGCATGTACCTAACCTAAGTCTAGTGCGAGGGAAGAAGTAAGTGAGGTGTAGCATAGGTTTAGTTTTTCTTTACCAGGAATCTAACCAAGATTTCATTTAGGTTCTAATCAGCTCCGTACCTTGTTTTTAGAATGAAGGAGGTCTGGTATCTCTGTCTCGGAACTCGATTTCCCAACACGCCGCGAGGGGTGCTTGGAAACACTGGAGCTGGATTCTCAGCGAGAGAAAGGCAGCCTCTCTGTCAGTGCATCAGCTGGAGTGTCGGCTTCCTTCGGCACTTGCTGTAGCAAGTTGTGTCGGGCAAGTAGATATAGTCGAGCTGCTCCAAACCACCGTGTGTTTGCTAGGGCAAGTGTAGGCATATTTATACCTTGAAGGTGCCTGGTTTGACGTAAAGTCAGACATAATACCTTCATCAAAGAACCCCAAGGGAATAGTAGTTCTTTTGAAAACGCCATGATTTCTAGGACAAATCAATATTCAAGTAAGGGGATGAACCTGACTGCTGAAGCCGAGCTTTCTAAGAAATCGTTGTGGCTTTTTGGAACTAGTGGAAGTACCCATGCCTGTATTCGGACTGGTTTGGTTATGTCCAAATATGGGTATGATTTCTATGTCAATATAAGGGCAATGTGAATTCTATCTATATAAGGGCATGAATCGATAAATTTCTCTCAGATCCTAAAACGCCATACAATAGTAGGTGTGACAAACAGACAGATTAAAAAATGTAAATTGTAAATGTAAATTGATACTTGTATAGTGCACTACTCACCCGCAAGGGTCTCAAGGCGCTTGTACGAATATCGCTGTGGAACCCATCCTGGCTTTCCCTGTGAGGTGTCCACAGATTAAGACTCCACTAATACAACCTGTAGAAGTGGAAAGTGGTACTTTCAAAGAAATGCATCACTTTGTGCAGTCCTGTAAATTTGCTTGGACGCAACATACTCTTTAAATTGAACAGTGACATTTAATGCTCACCAGAATGGCATAGCTTTCCAAACAGCTGATGATGATAGTTTGTATAAAATTACTATGTTAATAATTGATTCAGAAGGAGAACATAAGGTGTCTCCATCGAAATTGCAGTTTTGTCAACAGGAAGTGCAATATCTAGGTCATAAGATTTGAAAGGGTGTAAGAAAGGTGACCTCAGAGAGAATCAAAATTATCAGCGGGATTAATCCACCAAAGACACAGAAGCAAGTGAGAATGTTTCTAGGTATGGTTGGTTACTGTCGACAGTGGATAAGTGGATTTTCACTAATTACAAAGCCTGTGTAGAGATTGGCTAAAGGGGATGTAAAAGACCCTATAGTGCTGAATGGAAAAGAAATGGAAGCATTTGAACAATTGAAAAACAAGTTTATGTGAAGCGCCAGCGCTCGACATGCCTGATTATGAGAAGGAATTCGAACTGTATTGCAGTGAGAGAGAAGGGTGTGCATTGTCAGTTCTGATTCAAAGGCTGGAAAAATGAGAAGACCCATTTCATATTTTTCAACAATTTTAGATCCACTAGCAAGTGCATTACCTGGGTGTCTGAAAGCTGTAGCTGCTACAAGTTTGAGCCTGGAACAGAGTGATGGTATTGTTATGGGCTACCCAGTGAAGGTATTTTTGCCACATTCAGTTGAAATACTCCTTATCAGCATAAGAACACAATTCATGACAAATAGTCATTTTATCAGGTATGAGAAGGTAATTCAGGGTGAAAACAATGTGACAGTTGCAAGATGTGTCAGTGGGAATCCTTCCACCTTGTTGCCGGTGCTATGGATGTGGAAGTCAAAGATGATATTGGTCATAAATGTTTGGATGTGCTTGAGTATGGTACTAAGCCAAGAACAGACATTAAATATGAACCATTGGAGGAGTCAGAATATGTGTTGTTTTTGGATGTTTCCTGTTTAAGAACAGATGAAGGAACATTGAGTGCTGCTGATGCTGTGGGTACAGTAGCAGATGTCATGGAAGCATCTTCTCTGAAAGAAATTTGTTCTGACCAAGTGGCTGAGCTGATTGCTTTGATTCGAGCATGCAAATTGGGTAAAAATATCCGAATTACTGTTGTGACTGATAGTCAGTATGAATTCGTAGTTGTCCATGACTATGGGCAACTGTGGTCCCAAAGAGGCTATATGACTTCTGCAGGTTAACCTATCAGAAATGGTGAGTTTGTGAGAATGGTGCATGAGGCAATACAGCCGCCAAAAAGTATAGCAGTGGTGAAGTGCGCTGCTCACAAAAATGCAGATGTTTACGTCACTGACGGCAATAGATTTGCAGATGCCATAGCCCAATATTGTGCCAGAAATTCAGTTTCTATCAATCGGAATAGGGAAGAAGAACATGTTTCGAGTCCTTTAGTGCTTACTAACATAGTTGAGACTTAGCAGGAAGTGAAACAATTGCAAGAAGATGTAAGTGATGAGGGAAAAGACAGATGGATAAAATCAGGTTGTAGACAAAGAGAGGAAGATTAAATGTGGGTATATAAAGATGAAAGACCAGTTATGCCCGATAGCATCATCTCAAATATGGCCCAAATGTACCATGGACAGGCACATATTTGCAGGGATGCAATGATTAGACTTTTCAGACAGACTTGATATAATCCTACATTTCGTGTAATTGCAGAAAGCTTGTGTCAAAGATGTCTGCTCTTTCAACAATTGAATCCAGGAAGAAAAACTGTTGTGAGTTTGGGAATCATAGGATGGGAGGGAGGTCCTTTTACTAGAATGCAGTTGGACTTTATTGAGATGCCACCATGTAACAAACTTTGGTACATACTAGTGATCATGTGTTTCTTTTCAGGATGGGTTGAAGCTTTCCCAACCAGGAGAAATGATGGAGTAACTGTAGCAAAACTCCTTTTGAGAGAAGTGATTCCACATTTTGGATTTCCAGTAACAATTGAAACAGACAGAGGAAGTCACTTTCAAAATGAACTTATACAATTGATATGTGAAGCATTGGATATTCACAGAAAATTACATTGTGCTTACAGACCAGAGGCTTTTGGGGTAGCTGAGCAAGTGAATGGAACAATCAAAAACAGGGTTAGAAAAATGTGTCTGGCCACTGGACTTAAATGGACTGATGCTTTTCCACTTGTTCTTATGGTCTGAAGGAGCATACCAGACAGAAAGATGGGCTTAAGTCCTCATGAGATACTGATGGGATGAATAATGAGACAAGCATTTGTACCTGTCAACAAACTGCTATCTATAAATGATGATATCATACTGGATTACTGTAATGACCTGTCTGACACCATCACTTCTGTATTTCACCAGGTTGGAACTGATACGTGTCCTCAGGAAAAACATCCCACTCATGATATGAGCCCTGGAGACTGCGTCCAAATAAAAGTGCACAGAAGGAGTAACTGCCTGTTCCACGCTGGGATAAACCGCGTCAAGTAATTCTGGTCAGCACAACAGCAGTAAAATGTGTAGGTGTGAAAAGGTTGGTACACGCCAGCCACAGCATCAGAATACCAGAACCTGAGAATCAGTGTTTGGAAGAGGCAGATACAAGTTCAGACTCTGACGCGGAGGAGAAAACAGACAAAAGTCCAGAAAAGAAAGATCGACCTGTGAGGCGACATCTGGAAATAACAAAAGCCAGTTTGGACACTGAAAAGTAGCATAAAACTGGTGAAAGTGAGAACTCTGTAACTCAAACAGAGAATTCAGAACAAAGGAATGTAAATCTTGAAACTGGGGAAAAGGAAGATACTCACGATAAGGATGAGATTCCAAGTAGCAGTAATGAAGAAGTTTCTTGTACAATAACGGAATTAACCAGAAAAAAACAGGATTCAGAAGCTAAACGTGAAATAATAAAATTCTAAATAAGCGGAAGTGAAAAGAAGTTAGAAACTGAGTCTGATGAAAGTGAAAGAGAAACAACCTTGAGAAAAAGTCCCAGAAAGATGGCTTGGAAAGCTGAACGTGAAATAATAGAGCCTCTGATTAAAAAGCCCAGAAAGGGAGACAATTGAACCACAGAAATTAAAGAACTAAAGTTCAAATTGGTCAATGTAAATGGAGACCAGAAAGAACAAGTGAATGAAATAACAAGCCAAGAAGGTCATAAAGAAGAAAATAAAGACATTTTGCAAAGACCTTAAAGAGAGAGGAGACCAAATCAGAAATGTAAATCACCTGAATGGATATATATATCTGTGCCTGATATACAAGAAGTTGAAAGTAGTCAAGAAAACCACAGTAATGGTGGTGAGTGATGAAGGCAAAGAGAAAAAGAACTGTGCTTAAATTGAGAAATTAAGAATGATAAATTGAAAAGAAAAGTCAACAAAACAAAAGGAACAAACTACATAATTGAATAAAATATTTAAAGGACACATATTTTCGTGTGCAAAGAAGTGAAAAAGACAATATAGAGTAGGATCAATTGTAAAAGGGTTCCTATTGTTAAAAAAAAGGCCTGCAAACAATACTAGCGGTGGGAGCCAATGGAGACTCACCGCCGTGCGGAATGACATCCGCCCCGTTCCACAAATTAGGATCGCCCAAGCAGGCAGACCCACCGCAGCGGAGCCACCGCTCAACCAGACACGGCAGAAACTCGACAGCGGAGCGCCATAGCAGAGACCCGGTCCTCTCCACCCGGTCATGAACGCCATGGACCCAGCTCTACATATGCATCCGGTGATGTACCTGCTACAGCACTACCATCAAATGGGCCGCCGCGGATGCCACCGTAGGTACGCAACTACACAAATACAACCACAACACACGTGCTGACACAGGGTCCAATTCTACCACAGACACCCTGCTGGGGGTCACAACACATCCACAAGGGCACCCACACATTACCCACCTGCCACCAAGTCACCCCTCTGCATCCTGGACACACATCGACCGTGAACTAGCAGCAACTTCCCGGTCACTGTCACGTCACCGCCACGGTCAACACATGTGCACAATGCAGAAGGCTGGGCCAGTCCAAGGCATGGGCAGGGCACAAAGACCACAGGAACACACCACCCCCAATCACACATCAACACACCCCATGAAGTCACAGGCCAGGTGCCCATCCTGTGCACCCCCATGCACAGCAACAAGCACAGCAACAAGCAAGCACAATACACACACCTTGCACCACACAACAAACAACCAGGGAGATTGCCACTGCGTTACTCTATTATCTAGCGTTAAATTAGTGCCTTACCAAACGTTGGGCACCATGTAGTGTAGTTCCTATATGACCAATAGGCTCTGCGCATTGGAATAACATGTCCTATAGATTTGACGTGGCACTTATGTCTACTAGGTTTCTATCGAATATATATTAGACTTAATTGTGATTGCCAGCTAGCTCAGAGGTCACTAGAAACTTTCTTGAATAAACAAGAAGAGATTCGTTTCTGACAACCGCATAAACATGACAACTTTGTTTCCCCAAGAATAAAACTGATCTTCAGAATCATGGAAACAATAGATAGATATTTTACTCAGTCAATCATGCATGCTTCGTTTCATCAGAGTGGCAGAGAAATAGAAAGAAGGGCGTTTTCCTTAAAAGGGTTTATTGAACAGTCTTCTTTCTCAGACAGGTAAAATGAACTGCTACAATTGTAATACTGGTTGCAAAGTATAATGCGTACAGTAAGAAGAGTATTATAAAATAATATTGTAAAAGCATTGCATGGTCCCTAGACCATAGATAAATACATACATAAATAACAAAGGGTAAAACATGCTCAACTGGTGCTTCTAAAATACACCTACCCCGCATGTACCTAACCTAAGTCTAGTGCGAGGGAAGAAGTAAGTGAGGTGTAGCATAGGTTTAGTTTTTCTTTACCAGGAATCTAACCAAGATTTCATTTAGGTTCTAATCAGCTCCGTACCTTGTTTTTAGAATGAAGGAGGTCTGGTATCTCTGTCTCGGAACTCGATTTCCCAACACGCCGCGAGGGGTGCTTGGAAACACTGGAGCTGGATTCTCAGCGAGAGAAAGGCAGCCTCTCTGTCAGTGCATCAGCTGGAGTGTCGGCTTCCTTCGGCACTTGCTGTAGCAAGTTGTGTCGGGCAAGTAGATATAGTCGAGCTGCTCCAAACCACCGTGTGTTTGCTAGGGCAAGTGTAGGCATATTTATACCTTGAAGGTGCCTGGTTTGACGTAAAGTCAGACATAATACCTTCATCAAAGAACCCCAAGGGAATAGTAGTTCTTTGAAAACGCCATGATTTCTAGGACAAATCAATATTCAAGTAAGGGGATGAACCTGACTGCTGAAGCCGAGCTTTCTAAGAAATCGTTGTGGCTTTTTGGAACTAGTGGAAGTACCCATGCCTGTATTCGGACTGGTTTGGTTATGTCCAAATATGGGTATGATTTCTATGTCAATATAAGGGCAATGTGAATTCTATCTATATAAGGGCATGAATCGATAAATTTCTCTCAGATCCTAAAACGCCATACAATAGTAGGTGTGACAAACAGACAGATTAAAAAATGTAAATTGTAAATGTAAATTGATACTTGTATAGTGCACTACTCACCCGCAAGGGTCTCAAGGCGCTTGTACGAATATCGCTGTGGAACCCATCCTGGCTTTCCCTGTGAGGTGTCCACAGATTAAGACTCCACTAATACAACCTGTAGAAGTGGAAAGTGGTACTTTCAAAGAAATGCATCACTTTGTGCAGTCCTGTAAATTTGCTTGGACGCAACATACTCTTTAAATTGAACAGTGACATTTAATGCTCACCAGAATGGCATAGCTTTCCAAACAGCTGATGATGATAGTTTGTATAAAATTACTATGTTAATAATTGATTCAGAAGGAGAACATAAGGTGTCTCCATCGAAATTGCAGTTTTGTCAACAGGAAGTGCAATATCTAGGTCATAAGATTTGAAAGGGTGTAAGAAAGGTGACCTCAGAGAGAATCAAAATTATCAGCGGGATTAATCCACCAAAGACACAGAAGCAAGTGAGAATGTTTCTAGGTATGGTTGGTTACTGTCGACAGTGGATAAGTGGATTTTCACTAATTACAAAGCCTGTGTAGAGATTGGCTAAAGGGGATGTAAAAGACCCTATAGTGCTGAATGGAAAAGAAATGGAAGCATTTGAACAATTGAAAAACAAGTTTATGTGAAGCGCCAGCGCTCGACATGCCTGATTATGAGAAGGAATTCGAACTGTATTGCAGTGAGAGAGAAGGGTGTGCATTGTCAGTTCTGATTCAAAGGCTGGAAAAATGAGAAGACCCATTTCATATTTTTCAACAATTTTAGATCCACTAGCAAGTGCATTACCTGGGTGTCTGAAAGCTGTAGCTGCTACAAGTTTGAGCCTGGAACAGAGTGATGGTATTGTTATGGGCTACCCAGTGAAGGTATTTTTGCCACATTCAGTTGAAATACTCCTTATCAGCATAAGAACACAATTCATGACAAATAGTCATTTTATCAGGTATGAGAAGGTAATTCAGGGTGAAAACAATGTGACAGTTGCAAGATGTGTCAGTGGGAATCCTTCCACCTTGTTGCCGGTGCTATGGATGTGGAAGTCAAAGATGATATTGGTCATAAATGTTTGGATGTGCTTGAGTATGGTACTAAGCCAAGAACAGACATTAAATATGAACCATTGGAGGAGTCAGAATATGTGTTGTTTTTGGATGTTTCCTGTTTAAGAACAGATGAAGGAACATTGAGTGCTGCTGATGCTGTGGGTACAGTAGCAGATGTCATGGAAGCATCTTCTCTGAAAGAAATTTGTTCTGACCAAGTGGCTGAGCTGATTGCTTTGATTCGAGCATGCAAATTGGGTAAAAATATCCGAATTACTGTTGTGACTGATAGTCAGTATGAATTCGTAGTTGTCCATGACTATGGGCAACTGTGGTCCCAAAGAGGCTATATGACTTCTGCAGGTTAACCTATCAGAAATGGTGAGTTTGTGAGAATGGTGCATGAGGCAATACAGCCGCCAAAAAGTATAGCAGTGGTGAAGTGCGCTGCTCACAAAAATGCAGATGTTTACGTCACTGACGGCAATAGATTTGCAGATGCCATAGCCCAATATTGTGCCAGAAATTCAGTTTCTATCAATCGGAATAGGGAAGAAGAACATGTTTCGAGTCCTTTAGTGCTTACTAACATAGTTGAGACTTAGCAGGAAGTGAAACAATTGCAAGAAGATGTAAGTGATGAGGGAAAAGACAGATGGATAAAATCAGGTTGTAGACAAAGAGAGGAAGATTAAATGTGGGTATATAAAGATGAAAGACCAGTTATGCCCGATAGCATCATCTCAAATATGGCCCAAATGTACCATGGACAGGCACATATTTGCAGGGATGCAATGATTAGACTTTTCAGACAGACTTGATATAATCCTACATTTCGTGTAATTGCAGAAAGCTTGTGTCAAAGATGTCTGCTCTTTCAACAATTGAATCCAGGAAGAAAAACTGTTGTGAGTTTGGGAATCATAGGATGGGAGGGAGGTCCTTTTACTAGAATGCAGTTGGACTTTATTGAGATGCCACCATGTAACAAACTTTGGTACATACTAGTGATCATGTGTTTCTTTTCAGGATGGGTTGAAGCTTTCCCAACCAGGAGAAATGATGGAGTAACTGTAGCAAAACTCCTTTTGAGAGAAGTGATTCCACATTTTGGATTTCCAGTAACAATTGAAACAGACAGAGGAAGTCACTTTCAAAATGAACTTATACAATTGATATGTGAAGCATTGGATATTCACAGAAAATTACATTGTGCTTACAGACCAGAGGCTTTTGGGGTAGCTGAGCAAGTGAATGGAACAATCAAAAACAGGGTTAGAAAAATGTGTCTGGCCACTGGACTTAAATGGACTGATGCTTTTCCACTTGTTCTTATGGTCTGAAGGAGCATACCAGACAGAAAGATGGGCTTAAGTCCTCATGAGATACTGATGGGATGAATAATGAGACAAGCATTTGTACCTGTCAACAAACTGCTATCTATAAATGATGATATCATACTGGATTACTGTAATGACCTGTCTGACACCATCACTTCTGTATTTCACCAGGTTGGAACTGATACGTGTCCTCAGGAAAAACATCCCACTCATGATATGAGCCCTGGAGACTGCGTCCAAATAAAAGTGCACAGAAGGAGTAACTGCCTGTTCCACGCTGGGATAAACCGCGTCAAGTAATTCTGGTCAGCACAACAGCAGTAAAATGTGTAGGTGTGAAAAGGTTGGTACACGCCAGCCACAGCATCAGAATACCAGAACCTGAGAATCAGTGTTTGGAAGAGGCAGATACAAGTTCAGACTCTGACGCGGAGGAGAAAACAGACAAAAGTCCAGAAAAGAAAGATCGACCTGTGAGGCGACATCTGGAAATAACAAAAGCCAGTTTGGACACTGAAAAGTAGCATAAAACTGTTGAAAGTGAGAACTCTGTAACTCAAACAGAGAATTCAGAACAAAGGAATGTAAATCTTGAAACTGGGGAAAAGGAAGATACTCACGATAAGGATGAGATTCCAAGTAGCAGTAATGAAGAAGTTTCTTGTACAATAATGGAATTAACCAGAAAAAAACAGGATTCAGAAGCTAAACGTGAAATAATAAAATTCTAAATAAGCGGAAGTGAAAAGAAGTTAGAAACTGAGTCTGATGAAAGTGAAAGAGAAACAACCTTGAGAAAAAGTCCCAGAAAGATGGCTTGGAAAGCTGAACGTGAAATAATAGAGCCTCTGATTAAAAAGCCCAGAAAGGGAGACAATTGAACCACAGAAATTAAAGAACTAAAGTTCAAATTGGTCAATGTAAATGGAGACCAGAAAGAACAAGTGAATGAAATAACAAGCCAAGAAGGTCATAAAGAAGAAAATAAAGACATTTTGCAAAGACCTTAAAGAGAGAGGAGACCAAATCAGAAATGTAAATCACCTGAATGGATATATATATCTGTGCCTGATATACAAGAAGTTGAAAGTAGTCAAGAAAACCACAGTAATGGTGGTGAGTGATGAAGGCAAAGAGAAAAAGAACTGTGCTTAAATTGAGAAATTAAGAATGATAAATTGAAAAGAAAAGTCAACAAAACAAAAGGAACAAACTACATAATTGAATAAAATATTTAAAGGACACATATTTTCGTGTGCAAAGAAGTGAAAAAGACAATATAGAGTAGGATCAATTGTAAAAGGGTTCCTATTGTTAAAAAAAAGGCCTGCAAACAATACTAGCGGTGGGAGCCAATGGAGACTCACCGCCGTGCGGAATGACATCCGCCCCGTTCCACAAATTAGGATCGCCCAAGCAGGCAGACCCACCGCAGCGGAGCCACCGCTCAACCAGACACGGCAGAAACTCGACAGCGGAGCGCCATAGCAGAGACCCGGTCCTCTCCACCCGGTCATGAACGCCATGGACCCAGCTCTACATATGCATCCGGTGATGTACCTGCTACAGCACTACCATCAAATGGGCCGCCGCGGATGCCACCGTAGGTACGCAACTACACAAATACAACCACAACACACGTGCTGACACAGGGTCCAATTCTACCACAGACACCCTGCTGGGGGTCACAACACATCCACAAGGGCACCCACACATTACCCACCTGCCACCAAGTCACCCCTCTGCATCCTGGACACACATCGACCGTGAACTAGCAGCAACTTCCCGGTCACTGTCACGTCACCGCCACGGTCAACACATGTGCACAATGCAGAAGGCTGGGCCAGTCCAAGGCATGGGCAGGGCACAAAGACCACAGGAACACACCACCCCCAATCACACATCAACACACCCCATGAAGTCACAGGCCAGGTGCCCATCCTGTGCACCCCCATGCACAGCAACAAGCACAGCAACAAGCAAGCACAATACACACACCTTGCACCACACAACAAACAACCAGGGAGATTGCCACTGCGTTACTCTATTATCTAGCGTTAAATTAGTGCCTTACCAAACGTTGGGCACCATGTAGTGTAGTTCCTATATGACCAATAGGCTCTGCGCATTGGAATAACATGTCCTATAGATTTGACGTGGCACTTATGTCTACTAGGTTTCTATCGAATATATATTAGACTTAATTGTGATTGCCAGCTAGCTCAGAGGTCACTAGAAACTTTCTTGAATAAACAAGAAGAGATTCGTTTCTGACAACCGCATAAACATGACAACTTTGTTTCCCCAAGAATAAAACTGATCTTCAGAATCATGGAAACAATAGATAGATATTTTACTCAGTCAATCATGCATGCTTCGTTTCATCAGAGTGGCAGAGAAATAGAAAGAAGGGCGTTTTCCTTAAAAGGGTTTATTGAACAGTCTTCTTTCTCAGACAGGTAAAATGAACTGCTACAATTGTAATACTGGTTGCAAAGTATAATGCGTACAGTAAGAAGAGTATTATAAAATAATATTGTAAAAGCATTGCATGGTCCCTAGACCATAGATAAATACATACATAAATAACAAAGGGTAAAACATGCTCAACTGGTGCTTCTAAAATACACCTACCCCGCATGTACCTAACCTAAGTCTAGTGCGAGGGAAGAAGTAAGTGAGGTGTAGCATAGGTTTAGTTTTTCTTTACCAGGAATCTAACCAAGATTTCATTTAGGTTCTAATCAGCTCCGTACCTTGTTTTTAGAATGAAGGAGGTCTGGTATCTCTGTCTCGGAACTCGATTTCCCAACACGCCGCGAGGGGTGCTTGGAAACACTGGAGCTGGATTCTCAGCGAGAGAAAGGCAGCCTCTCTGTCAGTGCATCAGCTGGAGTGTCGGCTTCCTTCGGCACTTGCTGTAGCAAGTTGTGTCGGGCAAGTAGATATAGTCGAGCTGCTCCAAACCACCGTGTGTTTGCTAGGGCAAGTGTAGGCATATTTATACCTTGAAGGTGCCTGGTTTGACGTAAAGTCAGACATAATACCTTCATCAAAGAACCCCAAGGGAATAGTAGTTCTTTGAAAACGCCATGATTTCTAGGACAAATCAATATTCAAGTAAGGGGATGAACCTGACTGCTGAAGCCGAGCTTTCTAAGAAATCGTTGTGGCTTTTTGGAACTAGTGGAAGTACCCATGCCTGTATTCGGACTGGTTTGGTTATGTCCAAATATGGGTATGATTTCTATGTCAATATAAGGGCAATGTGAATTCTATCTATATAAGGGCATGACTCGATAAATTTCTCTCAGATCCTAAAACGCCATACAATAGTAGGTGTGACAAACAGACAGATTAAAAAATGTAAATTGTAAATGTAAATTGATACTTGTATAGTGCACTACTCACCCGCAAGGGTCTCAAGGCGCTTGTACGAATATCGCTGTGGAACCCATCCTGGCTTTCCCTGTGAGGTGTCCACAGATTAAGACTCCACTAATACAACCTGTAGAAGTGGAAAGTGGTACTTTCAAAGAAATGCATCACTTTGTGCAGTCCTGTAAATTTGCTTGGACGCAACATACTCTTTAAATTGAACAGTGACATTTAATGCTCACCAGAATGGCATAGCTTTCCAAACAGCTGATGATGATAGTTTGTATAAAATTACTATGTTAATAATTGATTCAGAAGGAGAACATAAGGTGTCTCCATCGAAATTGCAGTTTTGTCAACAGGAAGTGCAATATCTAGGTCATAAGATTTGAAAGGGTGTAAGAAAGGTGACCTCAGAGAGAATCAAAATTATCAGCGGGATTAATCCACCAAAGACACAGAAGCAAGTGAGAATGTTTCTAGGTATGGTTGGTTACTGTCGACAGTGGATAAGTGGATTTTCACTAATTACAAAGCCTGTGTAGAGATTGGCTAAAGGGGATGTAAAAGACCCTATAGTGCTGAATGGAAAAGAAATGGAAGCATTTGAACAATTGAAAAACAAGTTTATGTGAAGCGCCAGCGCTCGACATGCCTGATTATGAGAAGGAATTCGAACTGTATTGCAGTGAGAGAGAAGGGTGTGCATTGTCAGTTCTGATTCAAAGGCTGGAAAAATGAGAAGACCCATTTCATATTTTTCAACAATTTTAGATCCACTAGCAAGTGCATTACCTGGGTGTCTGAAAGCTGTAGCTGCTACAAGTTTGAGCCTGGAACAGAGTGATGGTATTGTTATGGGCTACCCAGTGAAGGTATTTTTGCCACATTCAGTTGAAATACTCCTTATCAGCATAAGAACACAATTCATGACAAATAGTCATTTTATCAGGTATGAGAAGGTAATTCAGGGTGAAAACAATGTGACAGTTGCAAGATGTGTCAGTGGGAATCCTTCCACCTTGTTGCCGGTGCTATGGATGTGGAAGTCAAAGATGATATTGGTCATAAATGTTTGGATGTGCTTGAGTATGGTACTAAGCCAAGAACAGACATTAAATATGAACCATTGGAGGAGTCAGAATATGTGTTGTTTTTGGATGTTTCCTGTTTAAGAACAGATGAAGGAACATTGAGTGCTGCTGATGCTGTGGGTACAGTAGCAGATGTCATGGAAGCATCTTCTCTGAAAGAAATTTGTTCTGACCAAGTGGCTGAGCTGATTGCTTTGATTCGAGCATGCAAATTGGGTAAAAATATCCGAATTACTGTTGTGACTGATAGTCAGTATGAATTCGTAGTTGTCCATGACTATGGGCAACTGTGGTCCCAAAGAGGCTATATGACTTCTGCAGGTTAACCTATCAGAAATGGTGAGTTTGTGAGAATGGTGCATGAGGCAATACAGCCGCCAAAAAGTATAGCAGTGGTGAAGTGCGCTGCTCACAAAAATGCAGATGTTTACGTCACTGACGGCAATAGATTTGCAGATGCCATAGCCCAATATTGTGCCAGAAATTCAGTTTCTATCAATCGGAATAGGGAAGAAGAACATGTTTCGAGTCCTTTAGTGCTTACTAACATAGTTGAGACTTAGCAGGAAGTGAAACAATTGCAAGAAGATGTAAGTGATGAGGGAAAAGACAGATGGATAAAATCAGGTTGTAGACAAAGAGAGGAAGATTAAATGTGGGTATATAAAGATGAAAGACCAGTTATGCCCGATAGCATCATCTCAAATATGGCCCAAATGCACCATGGACAGGCACATATTTGCAGGGATGCAATGATTAGACTTTTCAGACAGACTTGATATAATCCTACATTTCGTGTAATTGCAGAAAGCTTGTGTCAAAGATGTCTGCTCTTTCAACAATTGAATCCAGGAAGAAAAACTGTTGTGAGTTTGGGAATCATAGGATGGGAGGGAGGTCCTTTTACTAGAATGCAGTTGGACTTTATTGAGATGCCACCATGTAACAAACTTTGGTACATACTAGTGATCATTTGTTTCTTTTCAGGATGGGTTGAAGCTTTCCCAACCAGGAGAAATGATGGAGTAACTGTAGCAAAACTCCTTTTGAGAGAAGTGATTCCACATTTTGGATTTCCAGTAACAATTGAAACAGACAGAGGAAGTCACTTTCAAAATGAACTTATACAATTGATATGTGAAGCATTGGATATTCACAGAAAATTACATTGTGCTTACAGACCAGAGGCTTTTGGGGTAGCTGAGCAAGTGAATGGAACAATCAAAAACAGGGTTAGAAAAATGTGTCTGGCCACTGGACTTAAATGGACTGATGCTTTTCCACTTGTTCTTATGGTCTGAAGGAGCATACCAGACAGAAAGATGGGCTTAAGTCCTCATGAGATACTGATGGGATGAATAATGAGACAAGCATTTGTACCTGTCAACAAACTGCTATCTATAAATGATGATATCATACTGGATTACTGTAATGACCTGTCTGACACCATCACTTCTGTATTTCACCAGGTTGGAACTGATACGTGTCCTCAGGAAAAACATCCCACTCATGATATGAGCCCTGGAGACTGCGTCCAAATAAAAGTGCACAGAAGGAGTAACTGCCTGTTCCACGCTGGGATAAACCGCGTCAAGTAATTCTGGTCAGCACAACAGCAGTAAAATGTGTAGGTGTGAAAAGGTTGGTACACGCCAGCCACAGCATCAGAATACCAGAACCTGAGAATCAGTGTTTGGAAGAGGCAGATACAAGTTCAGACTCTGACGCGGAGGAGAAAACAGACAAAAGTCCAGAAAAGAAAGATCGACCTGTGAGGCGACATCTGGAAATAACAAAAGCCAGTTTGGACACTGAAAAGTAGCATAAAACTGGTGAAAGTGAGAACTCTGTAACTCAAACAGAGAATTCAGAACAAAGGAATGTAAATCTTGAAACTGGGGAAAAGGAAGATACTCACGATAAGGATGAGATTCCAAGTAGCAGTAATGAAGAAGTTTCTTGTACAATAACGGAATTAACCAGAAAAAAACAGGATTCAGAAGCTAAACGTGAAATAATAAAATTCTAAATAAGCGGAAGTGAAAAGAAGTTAGAAACTGAGTCTGATGAAAGTGAAAGAGAAACAACCTTGAGAAAAAGTCCCAGAAAGATGGCTTGGAAAGCTGAACGTGAAATAATAGAGCCTCTGATTAAAAAGCCCAGAAAGGGAGACAATTGAACCACAGAAATTAAAGAACTAAAGTTCAAATTGGTCAATGTAAATGGAGACCAGAAAGAACAAGTGAATGAAATAACAAGCCAAGAAGGTCATAAAGAAGAAAATAAAGACATTTTGCAAAGACCTTAAAGAGAGAGGAGACCAAATCAGAAATGTAAATCACCTGAATGGATATATATATCTGTGCCTGATATACAAGAAGTTGAAAGTAGTCAAGAAAACCACAGTAATGGTGGTGAGTGATGAAGGCAAAGAGAAAAAGAACTGTGCTTAAATTGAGAAATTAAGAATGATAAATTGAAAAGAAAAGTCAACAAAACAAAAGGAACAAACTACATAATTGAATAAAATATTTAAAGGACACATATTTTCGTGTGCAAAGAAGTGAAAAAGACAATATAGAGTAGGATCAATTGTAAAAGGGTTCCTATTGTTAAAAAAAAGGCCTGCAAACAATACTAGCGGTGGGAGCCAATGGAGACTCACCGCCGTGCGGAATGACATCCGCCCCGTTCCACAAATTAGGATCGCCCAAGCAGGCAGACCCACCGCAGCGGAGCCACCGCTCAACCAGACACGGCAGAAACTCGACAGCGGAGCGCCATAGCAGAGACCCGGTCCTCTCCACCGGTCATGAACGCCATGGACCCAGCTCTACATATGCATCCGGTGATGTACCTGCTACAGCACTACCATCAAATGGGCCGCCGCGGATGCCACCGTAGGTAAGCAACTACACAAATACAACCACAACACACGTGCTGACACAGGGTCCAATTCTACCACAGACACCCTGCTGGGGGTCACAACACATCCACAAGGGCACCCACACATTACCCACCTGCCACCAAGTCACCCCTCTGCATCCTGGACACACATCGACCGTGAACTAGCAGCAACTTCCCGGTCACTGTGACGTCACCGCCACGGTCAACACATGTGCACAATGCAGAAGGCTGGGCCAGTCCAAGGCATGGGCAGGGCACAAAGACCACAGGAACACACCACCCCCAATCACACATCAACACACCCCATGAAGTCACAGGCCAGGTGCCCATCCTGTGCACCCCCATGCACAGCAACAAGCACAGCAACAAGCAAGCACAATACACACACCTTGCACCACACAACAAACAACCAGGGAGATTGCCACTGCAGGAGTGGCTGACAAGGAACACACAATACCAGTGCCTCACACGCTGAAGGCTGCCAATACTTCCCAGCACATACACACACAAACAAACACACACCCTGGGTGTATCCACAAACA
Source organism: Lissotriton helveticus (assembly GCF_964261635.1). Classification (NCBI taxonomy): domain Eukaryota; kingdom Metazoa; phylum Chordata; class Amphibia; order Caudata; family Salamandridae; genus Lissotriton; species Lissotriton helveticus. The sequence continues at coordinate 644,696,468 of NC_136068.1, forward strand.
GTGCACACACACAGGGTAGCCTGAACAGATGCCTGCCCAGAAACTACACACAAACACCACAGGGACACACACAAAACACCAACAAAAACAGACATATCCTGTCAGCCAAATAGTGGAAATGCAATGGTAGCACAAACACAACATGAGTGCACAAAATCATCACTCAAGAACAAAACACACACACAATATACGATAAATCACACACATAACTACACTGCCACATCAAACCAACCACAGATGCACATGAAAGCATAAATCAACAAACACCACAGGACATCAGGGGATGCACATCAGGCAATGGCAAGCCACCATACACACAGCACTGTATGCACAACAAGCAGTTTGTGCACAACAAGCACAACAGCTACACACAGACATGACTGACACAACCTCAACACACACATCACAAATCAGCAGAGCACAAAAACAACAGCACACCCAGGAAGTGAAGCAATACCACAGTCAACACACATACATCCAACACAACAACAACAGGATGCACCACTCTGGTATACATGAGCAGAACCAGCTACACCAGAGCACTGGGCAGCACACACATAAGCCATTGGGGCAATGTCCAGAGTGGAACATCACTCTTGGCCCAAGAACTGCACGACAAGGCACAGTCTCACAAATGAAGTGATGGGGAGGCACATACACATGTAAACAAAGGGGACAGCTGACATCAAAGTCAACCAACTTGCATGTCAGTAGTAGACATGTAAGGGGTGTACCATACACAAATAGAGGGAGTGCAGACCCACAGTGGCTAGGCACAAGTGGCACTCATAGGTCATGGCATTACACCACACACACCATGCCATAAAGGAGGGGAAAAGGCACCATGTGCTTGCAATGCATGAGAAACACTTACACAATGCCAGTGAGGAGCAGGAGGGCCACACAGTGTACACAAACACACTCAAGACACATTGATGACCAAACAAACACGGCACTGATGTGCAAGTCACACCCTTTGCACACTCATAAGTGACCAAAACAACAAGGATGAGTCACACAGAACAGCATGGACACACCAACACACTGCAAAGTGCACAACAGACACCTCACACAAGTGCATACAATCATTTACACAGGGCAGAACAATCCAAACAACAGGCACACAACTCCTGGGTGACACATGTGTGTCTATCACAATCCAGGGTAACACACACATCCACAACAAATACAAAGTCACACCCTTCGCACTGCACACCACCTCACCACCCAAGAGCACACATCTCATGGAGGCCAGGGGACCAAGATTAAGGGCCAACACAAAATGACCATACACTTACACAGCTGGGCAATTTTATACAGGAATAGCACACATACATAATTACATTGCCCATCCTGCATGCAAACCTGTGCACAGCATCACACCCTGTGCTGGCAGTGTACCCCACCCTGACATGGCAGCAACATAGCCAACAATAGCAAATCACTAAAAAGATAACTGCATGACAGCTAAAAGAACCAACACAGATAACACAAGTATCAGTGTCTGAATGGACTGAAGACCCTGTCACCCCTGTTTAAAAATGTGATGCGGGCAAAGAGCTTGGCAATGTTGAAGTGACACATATAGCATGGGGCACAGGCAACCAAATGAACACACCAAAAGAACTTTAATCGGCAAGGACACTTGCAAAACACAAAACAGGAGTAACTGTCTTTATTCACATATTGCACAGATGTTACAGTAGAACAACAGTACACAAGAGCAAGGCACAAAATGCTGATCATATGCAAGTTAATCTGCACAGGCAAACTACAAACAGGAAGGCCAATGGGCATGGCACAGGGGAGAGCACAACACAGCAGAGCAACAGGGCCAGTGTCCATGACACAGGGGAGACTCCAACACAGCAGACCACTTATTTATTAAAATTTTATTGCACAATTATTTAAAATCATTGCAATATGTACATACAAAAATGACCATTTAAAGGAAAAGTGTATTCAGGTCTGTTAAAAGAGACAATAGGATTGATGGGTAAGGTAAAGGGAAGGGAAAGCAGAAAAGCCAAGGGAATGTGACTTAGGGGGGTTAAAGTTCAAGCTTGATCAGATGGTAGGGTCAAGCAGTTAATTTCTATGATGAATTTTACAAAGCGAGTCGCCAACTGTGGCAAGTCCCCCCTCATACATGCCTCAAGCGCATCTTGACATGTCCTGATGCCTAGAAGAAGCCAAATTGGTCTCAGCCAGAATATTCTTTGCGCCCAAAGGCAATGGCAAATGCACAAAATGTGAATTAAGCTTTCCTCTCCCTGGTTACAAAAACAGCACTGAGAAGAGGCTTCTTTCTTGTATCCTTGGCCAACCTTATATGCCTTCAGCGGAATTAAGCCAAAACGAAATCTCATCAATTGGTGTTTGATATACGGCTTCATTGCTGATGCGAGATAAGATGGTAGAGTTTTCGGTGCATATAGTTTGGCAGCCCAAGTGCCATGAAAAAGCTGAAGAACCTGTTGCGTGTCCGATTGACTTGATAGGATTTTGGCTTGCTTGGTTAAAAGCTTCGATTTCGTTTAGTTTGACAAGGAAGAGGACCATATACACCCCGCTTCAAGCGATTTGAGGCAGAATGTCAGGTATTTATTCCATGATGTAGTTGGGTTATTAAGCAGGAGCCATATGCAGCTCTTCAACGTATGGGGGTTAGCTTGTTTTGATTTTAGACAGTAGGAGACATATCTTTCACCCATAATCCAGCGCATAGAGGATAAGGAAAATTCTTTCCGGATTTGGGTATGGGAAGTCGAATTTGGCAATCGAAAGACCCGGCAATAGCATGACGATTGTGCTCTATCAAGCCAGTTGTTCATTTTGTCTTTAAAAATTATTGCACCAAAGGAGATTGTAGGAAGGAATTTTGCGTTGATCAATTTTATCAATGGGACAAGGTCCTGGGAATGCAGAGCGCTCTTCGTTCTCATGAAGGCCCCCTCTAAACTACGAGCCACTGCCTGCATCTCGGTTGTATGCACCGAGCATCTCATTTCATGATCAATCCAGACACCCAGATATTTATATGCAGTGACAGTCTCCAGTGGTTTTCCTTCCTATAAACCACATGATCGTTTTTGCATTCACGGGTGAAATTGCCATCGCTTTGGTTTTACTAACGTTTATCTATAGCATATTGTTGTTACAGTACTGGGCGAGGGAATTGAACAATCTTTGGAGGCCCACCTGGGTTTGATCTAGAAGAATGGTATCGTCTGCATATTGTAGAATTTAGATTTTGCTTTGACCGATTCCTGGGGGGAAGGCTCTTGATCGGGACAACCATTCAGGTAGGTCGGCGAGGTACAGATTGAAAAGTAATGGTGCAAGAGTGCACCCTTGTTTTAAGCCTCTATTTGTATAAATTTTATTGGAGGTAGACCATTTCGATGTTACTCTGACATTAACCCAGGTGTCCGTATGTAGGGCTATTTGTGCCTTTAGTAGCGCCCGTGGGATACCCCATCTTACCAGTTTTTCCCACAATTTAGGCCGACTAACGATGTCAAAGGCGTTACGGAAATCAATGAATCCCATATACATTGATTTGCCTTTTGCAGCTAGAGTTGTTTCCATCAGGTGGGCTAAGGAGATCAAGTTGTCCTTGATGTGGCAGCCTTTTCGGAAACCAGTTTGGCTGAAAGGGATTAGGTTTTTCGTTTCCACCCAGTTTGTAAGTTCTTTTAAGAGAACACTTGCGTAGGCTTTCCAATCAACATCAAGTAGGGCTATCATCCGATAGTTATCGGGGTTGGAGCGCAAGCCTTTTTTATGGAAGGGTACAAGGAATGATCCTTGCCAGGAGGGCGGGATGGTGTGTCCCAGTATTGCATCCTCCAAGAGAGGAGTCAGTATCGCCGCCCATTTTTGTGCGGAGGCTTTGAGCACTTGCATAGGGATACCGTTGGGTCCAGGGGCACCACCGGAGCGCATTTTCTTTATGACTCCTACTATTTCTTCTGTTGTTATCTTGATGGTGCGAGCGTAAGTTGGATACTACTGCTGCTATTTGATGTGTACGGTGCTGTGTAAAATATTTTAACGTAATTCTCCCAATCAACGGGGGAGATATTAGCTGCAGTGGGTGGTTTAGTGGCCTTGGTTGCCTCATTTACCCAGTTCCAAAATTTCCTTTGGTCCTTAGTTTTGATTATCTCAAAGACTGTCGCCCAACGGAGCTTTTCTTCCTCCTGTCACAGCAGAGCAACAGGGCCACTGTCCATGGCACAGGGGAGACTCCAACACAGCAGAGCAACAGGGCCAGTGTCCAGGGCAGGTGGCACAGCAGGTACTTGAGAGGCAGCACACGTGAGAGTAAAACACAGCAGAACAACAGGGCCAGTGTCCATGGCACAGGGGAGAGTCCAACACAGCAGAGCAACAGGGCCAGTGTCTGGGGCAGGTGGCACAGCAGGTACATGAGAGACTGCACAGGTGAGAGTACAACACAGCAGAGACACAGGGCATGTGTCCATGGCACAGGGGCGACTCCAGCACAGCAGAGCAACAGGGCCAGTGTCCATGGCACAGGTGAGAGCACAACACAGCAGAGCAACAGGCCAGTGTCCAGGGCAGGTGATACAGCAGGTGCATGTGAGGCTGCACAATAGAGAGTGCAACACATCAGAGCAACAGGGCCAGTGTCCATGGCACAGGTGAAAGCACAACACAGCAGAGCAACAGGGCCAGTGTCCATGGCACAGGTGAGAGTCCAACACAGAGGAGCAAGAGGGCCAGTGTCCAGGGCAGGTGGCACAGCAGGTACATGTGAGGCTGCACAGGGGAGAGTACAACACAGCAGCGCAACAGGGCCAGTGTCCTTGGCACAGGGGAGAGCACAACAAAGCAGAGCAACAGGGCCAGTGTCCATGGCACAGGTGAGAGTCCAACACAGCAGAGCAACAGGGCCAGTGTCCATGGCACAGGGAGACTCAAACACAGCAGAGCAACAGGGCCAGTGTCCATGGCACACGTGAGAGCACAACACAGCAGAGCAACAGGTCCAGTGTGCGTGGCACAGGTGAGAGTCCAACACAGCAGAGCAACAGGGCCAGTGTCCAGGGCAGGTGGCACAGGAGGTACATGTGAGGCTGCACAGGGGAGAGTACAAAACAGCAGAGCAACAGGGCCAGTGTCCATGGCACAGGTGAGAGTACAACACAGCAGAGCAATAGGGCCAGTGTCCTTGGCACAGGTGAGAGTCCAACACACCAGAGCAACAGCGCCAGTGTCCAGGGCAGGTGGCACAGCAGGTACATGTGAGGCTGCACAGGGGAGAGTACAACACAGCAGAGCAACAGGGCCAGTGCCCATGGCACAGGGGAGAGCACAACACAGCAGAGCAACATGGCTAGTGTCCATTGCACAGGTGAGAGTCCAACACAGAAGAGCAACAGGCCCAGTGTTCAGGGCAGGTAGTACAGCAGGTACGTGTGAGGCTGCACAGGGGAGAGTACAGCAGAGCAACAGGGCCAGTGTCCATGGGACAGGGGAGAGTCCAAAAATAACACTTATTTTGGGGGAGGGTCTAAGGCTAAATTTAAAGACCAGCATGGATACATAGCCCTATAAATATCGATATACAATACCACCATACCACCATAGTCACCTGATTCGCGGTGTGAAAAAGAGTCCTTCCTCATACAACATCCTTTGACAGACGATGTCTTAATGTTCAAAGGAAGCTGCCTCACCTTACCTGGCAACGGCTCAGGATAAACAGGAGGCACCACTCTGACCGTCGGTACCTCTTGACGGACAACCGAGCCGACGGGAAGGTTGTCCGTCAAGAGGTACTGTTTGCGGAAGGACTCTTTTACACACAATGCGAATCGGGTGCCTATGGTGGTATCATTTAGATCCATTATATTGTGTATGTCTTTTGCACACAATTTTTTTCATTGCAGTAGCATTTCAGTAGTAGGTCCTGAAGAAAGCACAGTTAGAGTTAGCTAACCATTAGTGCTGAAACATGTTGACCATGTTTAGATTCTAGATAGGTATTTGTTAACACTATCTCTGTACTGTTCTTTTAGTTTGAACTATGAGATACATCAATAAAGTTAGGTTTCTCATAGATCAATTTTAATACTTTTCACTTTGATCGCCTGAGCACTGCACTATAAAATCCCATTTATTACCATCTGTTTCATCTGGTAAGAACCTTCTTTTAAGTAGAGATCACATACTCGGGCGTATCGTGGGCTGATAACAAGTTTGCAGCCCCGTCGAAGCTTTGAGTGATGTGGACAAGGAAACCCAGATGAAGAAAAAGATCATCAAGTTTGGTGACTGATGGGTATCCAAGGAAAATATAGGATTTCTTTCTTTATTCAGAGTGGGTTGTTTCATGTTTTGTGAGAGATCAGATAATGTTTATTTAGACCCGTGGATACTCTTGTTGTTGTATATCGATATTTACAGGGGGGAGTCCAACACAGCAGAGCAACAGGGCCAGTATCCATGGCACAGGGGAGAGCACAACACAGCAGTGAATGACAATTTCAGTGGCCAGGGAGAAATGCGGAGTCAGGAAATGAGAAGCTGCACAGTGACTGTGTTTGACTGTACCCTTCCATGACCAGCAACACACCCAGGTGGCAAACAATGGGCAGGACAAGCACACCTGTATGAGAGACAGGTGTATGAGGGGGACTGCCACTCACATTTGGCTGTCAGGCACACTTGGACCTGGCTGTGTGTCGGGGACAGCAGGAACACTTGACTTGGGAGACAGAGGCACAGTTCATATAGGGCTATCAGTTGTTTGACAAGTTGGAGGGCTGTTTGGACCAGGTGGTATAGTGGCACATGAAGGTGGAGTCATGCAGACCTGTGACACAGTGTGGGTGGGAGAGGTTTCAGGGGTGCCCTTCCACTTTTTGGGAATTCAAAATGGCTTCCTTGTATTGGGGTTAATGGGAACTGGTGATGACACAACAGGCACACACACCGCATTTCCCACATCAGGTGCAGACACTGGCACTACCTCTGGTGACGTGCTGGATCCTGCGGACTGCTTTGTCTGGCTACGCCTCTGGACGACCGTCCCCTGTTTGCCAGGTGTCCCACCTACAGTGCCTTCCTTTTCCTCTTTGCCAGGGATGGCCCCTACAGTGATCTCCTTTGCCTTTATGCCAGGGGTGGCCCCTACAGTGCCTTTCTTTGCCAGGGGTGGCCCCTACAGTGCCCTCCTCCACCTTCTTCACTGGGCTAGGAATTGGAGTTGATGTGGTGGGTGATGTGGCCCTATGCCCTTCTTAGGTGTACCCTTGCTATACAGCACCTCCTCAGTGGGCACAGACACTGCACGCCTAGCTCCTCATAGAGATTTAGGGACAGGAGAGTCCTTTGCTGGTGATGCCTCTGAGGCATGTGAGCCTGATGTCAGACTCATTGCTTTTTTGTCCTTGTTCTTCCCTAACGGGCTCTTGTCCTTGCATTCTGGGGTGGCTCTGCTCTTCTGTGGTGATGGTGTCTGTGGGCGGGACCGCTTGGGTTGTGTTTGCTGTGCTCCTTGTGCTGTATCGTGTCTGTGATGCATGCAAACCGTGGTCACTGTCCTCTGACGTGGCCACTGACTGGGGGTTGGACAAAGGCACCTGAGCAGGAATGGGAGCATGTGCCTGTTGAAGGGCAGACGTCACTGCGGATGACAAAGCCTGGACTGTACGGTACAGCCCACCCACATCAGAGTGTATGCCCTCCATGTAGGCAACCACCTGGCCTAATTTCTTGTCATGGTCCCTGAAAGCTGGCGCAGGAGCTCTACAGACTCAGCACTGATTGCAGCAAGGAGGACAGGTGCAGGCTCAGCGGTGCCAGATGTGAACATAACTCATCCCCTCTTACTGACACGGACACGGGCAGCACCAGATGAAGTGGATGGGAGGCTGGGCACTGGCCGCTGAGTGGGAGATGATGCTGCAGACTCACCATCCCCTGTGCCTGCCAACACGGATGCATCACCGCTTGCATCAGATGATGTAGTTCTCTGTGTCGCGGCCACGGATTCTTCGTGCATGCTACAGTCCCCTTCAGATGCGCTGGTGAGCTCTGTGTCACTGGCCTCCGGTGCAGCTGCAGTGCTACTCTCGCCACCACTGGTTTCCTGCTCCTCCTTGTCTACTGACGATTCTGCATGAGAGAGAGATGCAGGTTTGTGTTAATGTCATCATCAGGACAAAGCAATCCAATCAATGCAGTACAGGGGATGCCCAAATCAACATGGTCACAACGTCACCCTGCAATCACATTGCTGCAACACACTACATAGATCACAACAGTGCCTGTAACACTGAATATCTGCCATGACTGAGCCATGTTGAGGCCACACAGAACAACAGCCTGCTCGTGGATGAAATGTACCAGGCACACAACTTGCCCTGCCCACACCTATCATGTCCCAACACTCACTGCCACTGACAGACCTTCAAGGAACAGGAGGGGACTACACACACACCTATTAGGACATGACAGTCCAGAATGCCAAGTAGGCCATACCAAGCACCATGTGGTACTCTGGGGCACCTTGTTGTCAGATGTGTGGGCCTCACCGATCATGGTGCATGCAAAGTAGGAATACATGAAGTCACACTCGGATAGTGGACTCAGCTGTTCACCCCCTAATAGATTACCCACACTATCACAAATGGTGAATGATCATGTAGATCCTAACACATCTGGCTATGGGAAAGCACAGCAGGGAGGATCAGCTTTGTAAGGCCTATTTGGCACAATGCCTGACACCAGCCCACATCCCAGCAGCCACTCACATGACATAGCACAACACCACCACATGAACATCACATGGGCCACCGCTGCCACAGGCCCTGTACACGTGCATCCACTCCCAACCAAAGTCACCCTCCACAAATACTCACCCCTGCCTTGCTGGTGATGCTCCTTCAGACGTGCATCCAGCTCCAGTTTATTCACTGCCAATATGTGGACCATCAGTGGTGTTAAGTTGCACCGTGCCAAACGCCCAGGGCGCGGTTGCAGCACCAATGTCAACAGGATCAAGGACCATGTAACTTTGGTGATGTGTTCTCGTTTGGGTGGGCAGGCACTGGGCCTAGTATATTGGTTCACACTCAGTCAGACAACAGGGGCACACAAAAACATTCACCCGAGCAATTACTTTCCTGGCACCTATATGTTCAACATCCTGTGGCTCTGTATGGCGGACAATGTAACACACTCCACTGACACATACAACAGCAGGCAGGGAAAACAGTGACATTGGGACACACACACTCCCTCGCCCTGGAGATAGTTTGTTTGTCAGTGTATGACACAACCCCACACCCTCAGGCATATACTGCAGCAGGACAACTACATGTCTGACACCCCCCTGCCCTACAGCTCCATTAATGATGACTTATCACGACATTGGGCCCCCCATACAGCCTTGGGTACTGCGCCAGCACCTTGTCCACTAGGACCTCCAGACCCTCGCTTGTGAATGGACTGTCACGGATCTTCTCTGTCCTTGCCATCCTTGTGGACATGGAACACCTGTGGTTGAAGTGAGTGGTCCCAGGCAGCAGGCACTTGAGGTAGCAGCAGGAGAAGGTCCCAGGCAGCAGGCACTTGAGGCAGCAGCAGGAGAGGGTCCCAGGCAGCAGGCTCTGTGAACAGTGGAAACATGAGGCTCACTCCCACAGATGTTTAGCCTCCTGGGGTCGTTTGTAAGGTACAAAGCTGCAACAATTGGTTGTCCTGGCCTGCCTCATCCAATGACCACCTCCGTGGTGGCGGAGCACGCCTTCTGCGATTTTCAAAACTGCATCATGCTACCACAATCATCACTGCCATTGGCTGTAGGCAATGCCCCATTGCGGTGATGCACCGCAGGGGCCCGGGGTGCGTTACCGCAATGGTGCATCATTCAAAATCATCCAATGGCCGCCTCTGCAGTGGCGGAGCACACCTTCTGCGATTTTCAGAACTGCATCCTGCCACCGCAATCATCGCTGCCATTGGCTGTATGCAATGCCCCATGGCGGTGATGCACCGCAGGGGCCCAGGGTACGCTACCGCGATGGTGCGTTGTTCAAAAGCATCCAATGACCGCCTCCACGGTGGCAGAGCACGCCTTCTGCGATTTTCAAAACTGCATCATGCCACCACAATCATCGCTCCCATTGGCTGTAGGCAATGCTCCATGGCAGTGTCGCACCGCCATGGCGATGTGGTAACTACAGCGATTTGGGTGGCGGAGCATGCCCACCGCCATCTACCCATGTCTCCATGCCAATGGCTACCGCACTTGTGTAGGCGGTGGTGCTGGTGTTACACCGCCATTGCCAGGCAGTAGCTACCACGATTTGTGTGGCGGAGCATGCCTTCCGCCATCTACCCATGTCTCCATGCCAATGGCTACTGCACTTGTGAAGGGGGTGGTGCTGGTGTCGCACCGCCGTGGCCATGTGGTAGCTACCGTGATTTTGGGCACATGCAATGGCAATGTCCATCGTGAACACTGCATCAGTACACATATAGACAGCAAAGACCACAATACCCACGCCAAAGGGGATGGAGAGGTTACCAAGCTCCCCCCCAATACAACCCATTCCAGGGCCAGCCCCAATACCCACAATACCAGTACGGCCCTCCACCAATGGGCCCCATGTACCAACAATGGGCACCCAATTTCTCTGGAGGAGCCCCTAACCAACAGCCTTTTTTAGGGTGGAGCCCAGGATCACGACGAGGCAGGAACAAGAAAGGGAACAATGTGACCTGGCAACCAGAAGTTACGGACTCCAGGGTAAACACCAGGAGCATGACCGGGGCCCAGGCCAATCAAGCCTCCACGAGCAAGAGGGGAACCTAGTGATTAATATAACTCCATGGCCACTCACAGAGATACAAAACCAAGTACTGAATAAAGGCCTTGGGTATGTACCCACGAATAAATTGGACACTTTCAAATTACATACAGAAGTACAGAACTTCATCAGAGGCATCAAATTGAAAGCGTGCTTCAGCAATCGAGATACAACACCAGACAGTTCTGACACAGGTTTAAAACCCAAGTCGACATTCACACCTCCCGATAATGTACTCCCAGTGGAAGTATTGGCGTTCGAAAAAGCCTTGATGGTGGAACTCAGTAAGCTGGACACCACCAATCACAATAACTTTCGCAACATGAGCAAAAAGGAGAACGAGGTGATAAAAGAACTATCCTTCAACAAGGAACTGACAATCAAGCCAGCGAATAAAGGCGGGCCAGTGGTGATTCAGACCACAGCTGCGTATGACCAGGAGTGCAGGAGGCTCTTGTCTGACAGAAGAAACTATCAGATCCTAACGAGCGACCCCACTGAACCCCTACGTATCACGATAGGGGCCATGGTTGAGGAGGCCTTAGCACGTGATTGGCTCACTAAAAAAGAGGCCGAATTCCTTACACAGAGGGACCCCAAAAAACCAATTGTCTCGGGAATTATGTCAATCCTCGAGCCGTTGTCAAAGTTTGCTGACGCTTTTCTGCATCCACTAGTCCAGGCCACAGATATGTATCTGAAGGATAGCAAAGCTGTCCTCCAGTTACTGAGGGTCCACCCCTTTGATCCAGACTCTCAAATGCTACTTAGTTTAGATGTGGAGAGTCTTTATACCAGCTTACCCCATGACGAGACCCTCCTCATCATAGAGGAAGTACTTCATTCGAAAACATTGAGATACCAAACTCTGCGAGGGATAGTCATGGAAAGCATTTCCACCGCATTGACCAAGAACTTTTTTGAATATGAGGGCACTCTTTACCTCCAATGCCACGGGACCAGCATGGGCAGCACTTTCGCGCCGAGTCTGGCTGGACGTATGTCCATCATCTAGAGTCCACCAGGATCCTACATCCAGACAACCCCTTCATGGATAGAATAAAAACATGGAAAAGATATATAGATGACGTCTTGGTCATCTGGAATGGGGATAGCCAGACAGTCGTTGATTTTCTGACATGGCTGAATAATCAGAATGCGTACCTGAAGTTCACCCATTCTATGTCCAACGAATCAATGGTCTTCCTGGACCTCAACATCTATCATGACTCAGGGTTCCTAAAAACAGAGACACACTTTAAACCAATGGCAAGGAATTGTCTGTTACGTTTTGACAGTTTTCACCCTCGCCACCTCAGAGAAAACCTACCATATGGGCAGTTCCTGCGCCTGCGCCGCAATTGCAGCGACATAGGCAGATACAAGGCTCAGGCCCAAGATCTCAAGATAAAATTACAACAGAGACAATATCCCGACAGAGTAATAAACGCTGCAATGAAGAGGGCACAAAATAACAATCGTGAGGCCCTCCTGGAAGACAAGGTAGCGAGAGACAACATTCAAGAGAGGCCAGTTTGTGTTACCACATATAGCACACACTCAAACCAGGTGTCAAAGATGATAAATAAACATTGGAGAATACTGACAAGCGGGACTCTAGATCTAGAGAAACCACTTTTTGCCCACAGACGAGGAAAGAATCTCAAAGACATCCTGGTGCATACTAGACCGAAAACAACACAATGCCAACAGCCAAGGTTGCAGGGGATAGAAGGGCACCATCCCTGTGGCAACTGCAATAACTGTCACCTCACGAAAAAAAGCCGGAACCTTACTTTCAGGAATGGGAGTAAGTGGGAACAACGCAATTTTAAGAATTGCAACAGTAAAAACGTAGTATACCTAATTACCTGCCCATGCAGTTTGGAATATGCGGGCATGACCACGAGGGCTGTAAAAGTGAGGATTAACGAACACAAGAGCAATGTCAGGTGTAAAAAAACCACGACAAAGATGGCAGCCCACTACCTACAGGAACAACACTGGGTCAATGACCTACAATGGACCATTATCGAACAGTTACCATCAGAAACAGGCCTCTTTGAAAAAGAGCAGAGATGGGTGTTCCGTTTAGGGACACACACAATAGGCCTCAATGATGCCATACCATGGGGCCAATTACGCTAAAATCAAACTGCAAAAGGCCCTAAGGAGAAGGCAATCTGAATCCTTATAACAGTCTTATAATGCCCGCAGACATCCATTTTGTACTAACATATATTAATGTTCATGAGGGCATCAGAGAATTTTATTCGGCCATAAATTTATTCGGCAAGTATCATTGTCAAACTCATAGTCAAAAAAGGATAACAAACATCTTTCATTTTGTAAACCATCAAATCGATAGTAATGTTTTAATAATTTTTCAGCCGGAGGGTGCCACATCAGTATGCAGGATCTATCCCAGTCTGATCGGGAGCATCCCTACCGCATTCAAGAATGGACAGCTCTTACTGCTTAACAAATACCCCAGCCAGTGTTTACCCACGCCGCGCGTGCGCGGAATAACATCCCAATCCGGCACATGCGCTATGTCATTTTCGTGGAGCATCGGTACTACGCATGCGCTGAACTGAAAGAATGAGCTCTCGCGCATTACCGGTAAACGTAGACATAAAGGTATCATGCAGCCCTAATTTGGGCACACATCCGCCTTCAATTTACCTGTCAATTGGCAATTTAGAGTACATCGTGAAAGTATATAAGGGCATACCTCTCCCTACAGCGGCATTATCAGCGGAGCCGCGTTGAGGGGAAGAGGATAAATGGCATCCTGAAAAAACGTGAGTTAACAGGGAAACAGAAGGACCCTGTAAGTAGGAGAACTCAAAGAGACTTTTCTCATATTTTCAGATGGCTAAAATTGGGCCAGATGGAAACCCCCAATACACGTAATAGGCTCATGGAGCATTACAATCTAGATCAAAGAGTAAGACAATCGCTTTCCTGTGCTTTTCCCTCCCCACATCACAGGAATGCAACAACGAATACGTGTGTCTTTAATGTTACATGTGTGTTTTGTCCATTCTCTGTTGCTTTGCTTTACAGGGTGCATGATCACTTAAGACATAATATATGTATGTAGTAATCGGCAACCCGTCACTTTTTCCTAAGGTCACCGCAACCTGCAAGATAGTTATAGATTATTATGAGAATAGTATCTAATATGCTTTTTCTCCCTCTAGGTCTTTATTATACGCCAATTGGGCGATGAGACTACAATTCTGAACTACAAACTAGGTACATATCACCTATAGTTCACTTCCTTTTTGTAGAATACACTTTTACATTTACATTCATGTGAGTAAGGTGGGGATCTTTGTGCAAACCCCGTCCTGAAGAAGGAGTTTTTCACTCCGAAACATATGAGATTGATGTACATAATTATACACTAACAACCTCTCACTGCACCCCTTTTAATGATACCAGCTGGGGGCTTAATAAAAGTCTATTTTTTCACCCCACGAGCCAGGTATTTTTTAACCTTCACTTAACCCATCACTCACATACATTCATCACCCCACACACATCCACACATAGTCCAATATTAGTGCTCCCACGTAGTCGTCGGTCGCAGCACGCCGCATCCCGGAGAGGGGTGCGAAGACCCCGATGATGAAGCATGACACTAAGGGGCCTGTTGGTGTGTGAGGGGTATTTTAACAACACTGAGTGCTCCCCACCACAGTAGGGATCACCACCACCATCCAAGTGGATTCCACTTTGTTTATGAAATTATTCCATATAATTCACTGGTTGACGCACGTTATGTCTCACTGTATGGTATTGTTACTTACTTGTGCTACCATATCAGCTCATGCACACAAGTGACAGTTTTCCAGCTACTGTGATCATTGGGCTATTGATGTGTGCCAAGTTCACATGATGCATTGGGGTGTGACAGGTACAGCAGATGGGTATGAGACAATCATGGCCATTTTATACACTTTTGTGGATGGTACGGTACGAGGCGTGCACATGTGGAATGTGGGGTTCTGTATGTGTGCATTCCCATTGACTTATGTGTGTATTTTAAATGGAGAGGTGTTCCCTCTGTGTGAATCAAATGTCCATCCATGTAACCTGGTGTGCCACGCATCTCTCATGGCAGTATTTGGTTTTCCATGACATCCTTAACAGTATGTGCTGTGGCCATCTCATGATGGTTGTCATTGACATTTTTCCATTTACAACACACAACTAAGAGAAGGCCTAATCTCATACGTCACCTGACAGTGCTGGAGGACATGGAGGTTATAGCAATCATTCGCAAATTCTGCCTCAACAGACCGACACTGAAGACCCTTTGTGATCTGGTGGAGCCCCACCTGCAGCCTCATCGCCACTACCCAACAGCATTCACACCCACATACAAAGTGATGGCAGCCCTCCTCTTTTTCGCAACCCATGTTCAGTCTGGTGCTCAGGGATGTTCTAGCAGCCATGATGATATATAAGGATCGATACATACATTTCCTCAGGAGAGCAGATTTGGCCAGTGTAAAGGGTGACTTCTATCCCCTTAGGCTCATCCCCCATGTTGTTGGTGCCATCGATTGCACCCACCACTGGCGACTGAGCACATTTTTAGAAATCGTAATTATTATCATTTGATGAATGTGCAGGTGGTGTGCCTTGGGGACTTGACCATATCACATGTGTGTGCAAGATTCCCCGGCTCAGCGCATGATTCGTACATCCTGAGGAACAACATGGTGACCCGGATAATGGCAAATCTGCTTCCCGATTATGCTTGGATTCTGGGTGAGTATGCCTAGTGATATGGCATGCTGTGTATGTGACCTGCTGCTCACTGCCTGTGCAACATTGCATTGTGTGTGTTCGTCATTCACAGGTGACTCTGCATATCCCAGCCGTCCATGGCTGCTGAGCCCACTACGGAATCCCAGGACCCTGGCTGACGTCAGGTACAATGAGGCCCATGGCAGGACCCGACGTGTCATTGAGCGGACTTTTGGCCTGCTCAAGTCAAGATTCCGATGCCATGACCGGACTGGAGGTGCACTGTCATACTTGCCTGGGAAGGTGTGAAAGATCATTGTGGCATGCTGTATGCTGCACAACATGGCAATTCACAAGGGGATTCCCCTGCTCCTTGATGATGGTGAGGACTCAAGACCCCCGCCTGCCAAAGGACCTGAGTCCAGTGATGAGGGCAGTGGAGAAAAGGAAGGAGTTGACATGTGTCAACACCTCATCACCCGCTACTTCACTTGAAGGTGGGTGAAGAGGTACGACTTGTACATTGTCTGATGTGATTGCTATTGTTGTGAAGGGCTATGCATAGATGGTACAGACAGGCACATGTTGAGTTTCCTGTGTGTGGAAATGTGGCAGTGATATTTCACATGTGAACGTATACAGAACTCTGTTTGTTGACACTTGCTGCACATTGTGTTGACTGCCTGTAGCCTTATGTGGATGTTTTGTGTAGTGGTATGTCTGTGATGCCACACTAACGCCAATGACTGTTGTTCTGTTGTGTCTCCCTAGGTGCTTCAAAATTATCCAGCCCTACATACTGTACATCTTTTGGATACATCATGGATATTTTCAACACTGTAAATATTGCACTAAAAACAACAGTGAGTTGACAGTCATGGTAAATAAGATGCAAGAGAAGACACCACATGGATGTGGTGACCCAGTCCAACAGACTGGTGCCATTCACAAGGCAGTGTGAGGAAGGAAAGTCCAAACAGTCAATGCAGTGGGGAAGAGGGTTGCCATCAGGGCTGGCTCCATGACTGGCGTGTGGCTGGTGCTTTGCCTCCAGAGACTCCCAGGCTCTTCTTTGGACACCCCCTTGATCGTTTTGGCGGGGGGGCCTGCTGCATACCCAGTGGCATCTGAGGACTCACCCTTATCATCCTGCAGCACAACAGAGGGGGCGAAGGTGTTGTTTGGGATGAAAGCCTGTCCCTCAGTAACGCCACTTGCTGGGCCATCAGGTCCACCATTTGTCCAATGCGTGTGTCGATGGACCTCATCAGCAGTGTTGTGCTCCTGCCCAACCCACACACTGCAGGAACGAGGATCAATCCAGTCCACTTCCCCGACTCACCAGCCACCCACTGAATGATACAATGAGGAAGCTGCTGACCCAGAAAAGAGGGTGGAAATCAAAAGGTAACCAAACCTTCCACCCTGGGAACGTACTGTACAAGGTACACCCACCTCCTTCTTCTGCACCTGCATACAAAGGGAAACACAAAACAGGTCCTATGATAGTTTCTCAGTCCCCACTCCTACCTCTGAGCATATGACCATAATCCAATTATTACCATTTCACATACACTTACCGATAGTGTGAGCAGGCTTCGCCTCAAGGAGTAGTCAGTCAAAGTCTTACCCAAGATAACCTCTCTCAGGTGACTGATGTGCAAGACTGTCCGTCTTGGAAGGGTGTTTGGTTTGGGACAAAAAATAGGCACTTACAGGGTAAAAAACACACCCATGCGTCAGGCATGAAAAACCCCTGTATTGTGTGACCACGGGAAAAGGGGGGGTAAAATGCTCCACAGACGCTTTAGCAATTCCGCTCCTTAACGTCTGAAACAGAGGAAAAACCCAGCCGGGTTTCCTCGCGGAATGGACGAAAACGTCACTTCCGCATACAACGATGCGGACAGATCGCGCTCCAAAGCACAATGCGCACGAATCTCCGATACTTTCACCGCGTCTCCGTGACAGGAGAGCGGTTCTAACAAACAGGAGCCCCTGAATGCCGGCTAAGATCGCCCAAAACGGACAAGGGAAGTAAATCAATAACAAGAAGGGGAAGTGAAGGGGGGAGCGGGAAGGGCTGGAAGTCTTCAAAAGGACCCTAACTGAAGGGGTAATGCAAGAATAAACGGGGCGGGCAGGAACGAGGTATTAACATGAACCAAGGCTTCAGAAACAGGAACTAACCAAGGACGGGGATGAAAAAAAAAGGTATCAGAAAAAGGGGGAATAACCACGTCTCTGCACGAGCCCGTGCAGAGACTGCTGCAATCAACAGGAAGCTTGGAGCCAGGAAACAGGAACCCACAGATAGCAATAACAAGCATGGACATAAGGGTAGGACTCCTTTTTATGCTACTGGCGTGTCATGTGATGGCATTGGACATGGTCAACAAAAGAGGACTGGGGACCTAATCCTAACAGTACCCCCCCCCGACAATCCTCCCCACAGGACGTGGTTTACGTGGATGCTGCCTGTGGAACAATCTCACCAGCCGAGGCGCATGTACCCCTCCAGCCGGTTCCCATGTCCTGTCCTCCGGGGCGTACCCCTTCCAGTCTACCAAGTAATACAACCTACCCCTCCTTCTTCTGGAATCAAGAATGGCCTGTACCTCAAATTCCTCTTCGCCGTCCACTAATACGGGGGCAGGAGGAGGTAGAACCTGATCTGACGGGATAAAGGGCTTTAGCAATGAAGTGTGAAACACCGGGTGGATCTTATAGTCTGATGGCAATAACAACTTCATTGCCACAGGGTTGATAACCTGAACCACTGGGAAAGGGCCTACATATCGAGGCTGTAGTTTACGGGAACCCTGTAGTCTCAAATTACGTGACATCAACCACACTTGATCGCCCACTTTATACCCAGGTGCTGGACTTCTATGTCGATCTGCCTGCCCCTTCATAGCTGCCTTGGCTTCCTGCAAGCTGCTCCTTGCCTCTTCCCAGATGTCTCCCAACCGTTTACTGACTTCATCAATGGCTGGCATGTGCCCAGTGGGTTGGATGGCTAGGACTCTAGGATGAAATCCCATAGAGCAAAAGAAAGGTGTCATGCCCAAGGCCGAGTGTATACTGTTATTATATGCAAATTCCGCTAAGGGCAATGCCCTCACCCAGTCACACGAAAGGGACGTAGTCAAGCACCTCAAAAACTGTTCCATTGTCTGGTTGGTACGTTCTGTCTGCCCATCTGACTGGGGATGGTACGCAGATGACAAACGTATGTCCATCTTTAGCACCAGACAGAGCTCCCTCCAGAAATGAGACACAAATTGCGCCCCCCTGTCTGATATGACTGCGGTGGGTAACCCATGCAACCGCACTATCGACACCAAAAACTCCCAGGCCATTTCCTTTGCTGTGGGGATGTTTTGAAGTGGTAAAAAGTGAGCCATTTTGGTAAACAAATCTACGACCACTAAGATAGCAGTAAAACCGGAAACCAGGGGGAGGTCAGTGACAAAATCCATGCTGATGGTGTGCCAAGGGGAAGGGGGTACTGCCAACGGCCGTAGCAGACCCGAGGGCTTACTGTGTGAGGGTTTATTGATGGCACATACAGGGCAAGCTGTCACGTATTTATGGATATCCTGGGCCACCGTATCCCACCAAAACCACCTCAAACACAACTCCTTTGTCTTCCCAATACCAGGGTGCGCAACCAAAGAGGACGAGTGACACCATTCCACCACCTTTTGTCTCAACTCGGGAGGAACGAACAACCTATCCCCCTGATATAACAACCCCTCTCGTAACACCACCTGCGACAATTGTAACCAAGGGGCCAAATCCATATTACGCAGCAGAGCTTTAATCTTCGCTGCGAATTCGTCCACCGAAGCTACTCCCACGATCCTCCTACTATCCAGCATAGGCCTGTTTTCCTTCCCTGCTTTCACTTCCTCCGGATCAACATGAATCCGGGACAAAGCGTCTGATTTAATCTGCTGAGCGGCAGGTCTATAAGTGATAATGAAATCGTATTCGTTAAAAAACAAGACCCATCGCATTTGTCTGGGTGTCAAGGCCCTGGCTGATCTAAAGAACTCCAGATTCTTGTGATCTGTGTAGATCGTGATGGTGTGCCGGGCCCCCCACAGATAATGGCGCCATTCTTCGAATGACAATTTCACCGCCAGAAGTTCCCTCTCTGCCACCGTATAATTACGTTCGGCAGGCAACAATGTTTTCGAGAAATAGGCGATAGGGTGCATATCTCCCGTACCCCCCTCCCTCTGGGACAAAACACCGCCTACTGCACTTGCGGAAGCATCTGTTTCCACAAAAAAGGGGAACGCCGGATCTGGGTGAGCCAGTACTGGAGCGGTCGTAAAGGTTTCCAACAGTAACCGAAAGGCCTCATGAGCCTCCGGGGACCACTCAAACGAAACCCCCTTTCTCAACAGGCGGGTCATGGGTGCCACGATGTCTGAAAAGTGAGAGATAAAGCGCCGGTAGAAATTAGCGAACCCTAAAAGTACCTGTATGTGCTTCACCGTAGTGGGCACTGGCCAGGTTAATATAGCCTGTATCTTTTTTGGATCCATTCGTATCCCTTCAGAGGAAAGTAGGAAACCCAAAAACTCCACCTCCCTAGCATCAAATTGACACTTTTCAAGTTTGGCATAAAGCCGATGTTCCCGCAGTTTCTGCAGCACTTGTTTGACATGAGTATGATGGTCTGCTCCGGTCTCAGAAAAGATAAGGATGTCGTCCAAGTAAACTATTACTGTCTTATCCAGATGTTCGCTCAGGACCTCGTTTATGAAATACTGGAACGC
Organism: Lissotriton helveticus; assembly: GCF_964261635.1. Classification (NCBI taxonomy): domain Eukaryota; kingdom Metazoa; phylum Chordata; class Amphibia; order Caudata; family Salamandridae; genus Lissotriton; species Lissotriton helveticus. The sequence continues at coordinate 644,716,875 of NC_136068.1, forward strand.
CGCCGGCGCGTTACACAAGCCGAACGGCATCACACAGTATTCGAATAACCCCTGTTTGGTTTTAAAAGCCGTCTTCCACTCATCACCGGGCCGCACCCTGATCAGATGATACGCTCCACGCAAGTCTAATTTAGTGAACACCGTGGCCTTGCGGAGCTGATCCAGCAACACGGGGATGAGCGGAAGAGGGTACCGGTTCTTAACAGTGGCCTTGTTTAATGTCCGATAGTCCACACAGGCCCTCAGAGTGCCTTCCTTCTTAGGGATGAAAAAGATCGCTGAAGAAACAGGCGAGGAAGAAGGACGGATAAAACCTAGCTCCAACATCTCATCCAGATATTCTTTAAGATGTCTTTCCTCTGGTTCTGACAGAGCATAAACTCTACTACAAGGTAAAGGAACCCCCTCCACTAGGTCTATCCTACAGTCAAAAGACCGATGTGGTGGCAGACTCTGAGCACGACCCTTGTCAAACACCTCGGCGTATTCCACATACTGTTTTGGAACCCCGTTCTCTTCCGTGGCGGCACAATACAAGGGAGGGACCTTCTCACTGGCCTCGCTATAGCAATGTTTCAGACAATAATGTGAATCAAGCGTGACAAGCCGTTGTACCCAATCAATCCTGGGATTGTGTTCTTGGAGCCAAGGCACCCCTAGTACCAAGCCAAAGGAAGGCGCGTCTATCAGATCGAACACCACGCACTCAGAATGGCCATTGTCACATAACAACCGCAGCGGCATAGTTTGTCTAGTAATATACCCTGACGACAACTCAGTCCCGTCTATCGCACGTACCGGCTCTGGCTGTTTCTTATACTGGCAAGGTACACCTAGTTTCTCTGCTAGGGAGATATCAATGAAATTGCCAGTGGCCCCTGAATCCAACAACACAGAAACAGGCACCCTTTGATATTCTGCCAATAGAAGATGTGCCGCGATCACAAAATGTCTGGGCGCCATATCCACAGCCCCCTGTGTACTTCCTGTGAACAGGAGGCTGCTTCCTTTTCATCTGCTGCTCTGATCGGTCTCTGCCCCTTTATAAACAAGAGGCATGTGAACTTGCATAGAAGCCCTGCCCTGCACACACTAGGGTATGCAACGGTTTCCCACACTTTCCTCACTATGATAGACAGCTCACTCGAGGGACCTCGGCGCCCAAACAACTAGTGAGCACGGTCGAGGCAAGGCAGGTGTGCTTCTTCCCCATATCTACCGCCTACAATTGGATGTAATCCTTGATGGAGCTCTTTGCATCCACAAGTTTCTTGAGCGCAATCCCCATGTTCTTCCTGTGACCAGTAGGGTGCTTTCTCCTCATCTGGTGTTCTGATCGGTCACTGACACTTTATAAACAAGAGGCATGTGAACTCGCATAGAAGCCCCGCCCCACACACACTAGGGTATGCAACTTCTTCCCACCCTTTCCTCACTATCATGGACAACTTACTTGAGGGACCTCTGCACCTGTTGGCGCGGTGGCAAAGGTACAGACACACGCGGTCACTAGAGACAACTCTTCTGGGCCTTTACGCAGCTGTTGTGTAGCAAAAGCACTATACATTTACCCAACGAGGTAGCACTTACTGATTAGCCAGCAGAAAGTACTCCAGTTGAGTAGAGGTATGGCACAACACGGTGGCATCTTTGTGGATAAATATGCAGGCAGGATTCATTCTGGCACGATGCTCCTGTCACAAAAATTAAACCTCAACAGGAAGCACTTACAGATATAAATAAAGCAGGTGCCCGAGTTGAAGCTCATATTCAGTCACGGTGGGTCCACGCACACTCTCCCTGCTCTCCACAGTTGTTGGTGTGTCCTGGTCATCCCCTGGGACAGGGAGGGTGCTGCAGGTGGTACTGGTGGTGGTAGTGGTGGAGTTGGATGCGGTAGAGGCACAGGCCATGACAGCATGGATTGCAGCAGACGTGGTGGTGGGGAGGACGGGGGCCTGGGACCTGTTGGTCCCTGGCATACCAGATGGGCCGGCCTGTAGCTCATCGTCCAAACTATCCTGGGAGTCAACATCCGAGAGTCCATGTACCGGGGGTGGAGACTGGCTCTGCTGGTCGTTGTTGTCCTAAGCAGTGAGTTTTTCATCACCTGAGGATTAGATGGGGAATGGTCAGTTTTGGGCACTGTGTAAGTATTCTGTTAGCTGCGTGTCATCCACTGTCTGTACACTACACAATTGAGACAACTTCACTATTATTATTAATTGCAATACTGGGCATTATTACATGGTGCAGAGGAACAACAATTACTCGTACATGTCAGGTATCAATGCATTGCATGCAATTGGTGCTGTGTGTAGTGATGCAGGTCTCCCACCCCCAAACAGCCAGTACAGTGAAGATGGCTACATACCTGTTAGTTGAGGCTGAACAGTGCAATGGATGACACATGCTCCTGGGTGGGGGAGGCCTCCATGCTGCTGTGGTATGGGACAGGGGGCATGGTGGGAGTAGGTGTGCAGGCCTCCCACCCCCAAACAAGCCTCCCAAGCAAGATGGCTACCTACCTGTTAGATGAGGGTGAACAGTGCAATGGCTTACACATGCTCCTGGGTGGGGGAGGCCTCCATGCTGCTGGGGTGTGAGACAGGGAGCATGGTGGGAGTTGTGGTACAGGCCTCCCACCCCCAAACAGCCAGTACAGGGAAGATGGCTACCTACCTGTAAGTTTGTTTGATAAGCAGTGCAATGGCTCCCAGATGCTCCTGGGTGGGAGACAGTGCTCCATTCTGCTGGGGTGTGAGACAGGGGGCATGGTGGTAGTATGAGTGTAGGCTTCTCACCCCCAAACAAGCCTCCCAGTGAAGATGGCTACCTATCTGTTAGGTGAGGCTGAACAGTGCAATGGCTGACACATGCTTCTGGGTGGTGTGGAGAGGGCTCCATCTTGGTAGTCTGTGGGACAGGGGGAATGGTGGGAGTCATAGGACAGGCCTCCAACCCCCCAAACAAGCCTCCCAGTAAAGATGGCTAACTACCTGTTAGGCGAGGCTGAACATTGCAATGGCTTACTCATGCTCCTGGGTGGGGGAGGCCTCCATGCTGCTGGGGTGTGGCACAGGGAACATGGTGGGAGTTGGGCTACAGGCCTCCCATCCCCAAACAAGCCTCCTAAGCAAGATGGCTCCCTACCTGTTAGGTGATGGTGAACAGCGCAATGGCTGACACATGCTCCTGGGTGGGGCAGGCCTCTATCCTGCTCAGGTGAGAGACAGTAGGCATTGTGGGAGTCACGGCACAGGCCTCCCACCCCCAAACAGGGCCTCCCATGCAAGATGGCTACCTACCTGTTAGGTGAGGGTGAACATTGCAATGGCTTACACATGGTCCTGGTTGGGGAAGGCCTCCAAGCTGCTGGGGTGTGAGACAGGGAGCATGGTGGGAGTTGTGGTACAGGCCTCCCACCCCCAAACAGCAGTACAGGGAAGATGGCTACCTTCCTGTAAGTTTGTTGGTTAACAGTGCAATGGCTTCCAGATGCTCCTGGGTGGGAGGGAGTGCTCCATGCTGCTGGGGTGTGGGACAGGGGGCATGATGGTAGTAGAAGTGTAGGCCTCCCACCCCCAAACAAGCCTCCCAGTGAAGATGGCTACCTATCTGTTAGGTGAGGCTGAACAGTGCAATGGCTGACACATGCTTCTGGGTGGTGTTGGGGAGGGCTCCATCTTGGTAGTCTCTGGGACAGGGGGAATGGTGGGAGTCATGGTACAGGCCTCCCACCCCCCAAACAAGCCTCCCAGTAAAGATGGCTAACTACCTGTTAGGTGAGGCTGAACAGTGCAATGGCTGACACATGCTCCTGGGTGGGGGAGGCCTCCATGCTGCTGGGGTGTGGCACAGGGAACATGGTGGGAGTTGGGGTACAGGCCTCCCATCCCCAAACAAGCCTCCTAAGAAAGATGGCTACCTACCTGTTAGGTGATGGTGAACAGCGCAATGGCTGACACATGCTCCTGGGTGGGGCAGGCCTCTATTCTGCTCAGGTGTGAGACAGTGGGCATGGTGGGAGACACGGTACAGGCCTCCCACCCCCAAACAGGGCCTCCCATGCAAGATGGCTAGCTACCTGTTAGTTGAGGTTGGAAAATGCAATGGTCTTTGGGTTGTGCAAGGAAGTACTAATCATTGTGTGAGAGTTAACATTTGTTTGTACTTACCAACCTCCACTCTCCCGGATACTCCTGTGAGACTCTCGGGATGCAGTATGGCAAGCACCTTCTCCGCCCATGGTGTGAATGGTTTTGGTGGAATGGGAGTGCCACCGCCAGTCCTGTCAGCCAGCTCCTGGTTCTTGCTTCTCCTCTCTTTGACAACCCTCTTGAGATCATGCCACCGCATCATGATCTCCTTCTTGGATCGCGGGGTGGTCCCTACTGCATTGATCCTTTGAACTGTCCTTTCCCACATTTGTGTCCTTGTGGCTAATGGGGTCTGTTGGAACAGGCTACCAAACAGTTGTGGTTCCACTCTCACTATCTGATTAACCATGACTGTCAACTCACTCTCTGTGAATTTTGGCATTTTATGTGCTGCCATGGTGCGTGGTGTTTGTAGTAATTGTGTGTGAGGGGTGTGTGTGGTGGGTGTGGTGTTGATGTGTAAGGTGTGTTGTGTGTTGGGGAATTGTTGGTGCTGGTGTGATGGTGGTAGTGGTGGTGGTGGTGGTGTGTGTGCTGTGTTCTTTTGCCTCTCCTGTCAGATGTGGTGTATGCCCTTCTCTTCTGTAGTGTTGCAAAGGATTGTGGTCAGTAAAGGGGCTGGTTTTATGGTATGTGTTTTATGTATTTGGAGGGCATGATTACTTTGCTTTGTGCTACGTTTGGCATCGTTGCGGTGTTTTGGCATCATCCGCTGCGGTGGCTATGCTGCTGCTCTTCCTTTGTCTCTCCCAATCACTCCTGTTTGCGACTGCGGTGGTCGGAAACAGCGGATCGTACTGCGGGACGATCGGGGATATCCTAATTTCCCGTGCTGTGTCTCCGCTTTGCTTCCGGCAGGTTATAGCTTTTCTGCTGCATTTCCGACCACCGCGGTCTTCTTTTGGACGTCACCACCTGTGTCGGGCAGTTTTTGTGAGCCCGCTACCACCATGGTCAGTCTTTTTTGGCGATTGATCCTAATTTGACCGTTGGTTTATCAGCGGTCCCGGCGGATGGTTGTTTCCCGCCTCCATGGAGGTCGGGTGATTTTCCGCCCGCTATCCTAATGGGGCACTTAGTTGGGATGATTTGTGGTGATAAATCACCGAAGGGGGAAATTGATGGAGCAGGGGAGAGACAAAAATGTTTGTGTACCCCTTGTAAAGTCAAACTGTCATAACCCTAATAATATTAACAGAAATGAAGCATGTGAACTAAGTATGGGCGAATTTCGCGGATCAGCGGTCCGCAAATTCACGCGAAATGGCAAAAAAAGTCTGCGAATTCGCGGATTTTCCTGCAAAATCGTGGATTCTTTTTGCCATTTGCAATAATGTGATGTTGCGTACCCTAGTGTGTGTGTGGTGGGGCCAAACAGGAGGGGCTTCCATGCGAGTTCACATGCCTCTTGTTTAAAGGGTCCGAGACCGAGCAGAGCAGCAGATGAGGAGAAAGCAGCCTCCTGGTCACAGGAACTACACGGGGATGGCGCTCGAGAAACTCATGGAGGCAAAGACTTCCTCAAGGATTAAAGATCATTTTCAGCGGCAGATATGCGGATAAAGGACATTTGCCCAGCCTCGACCTTGCTCACAAATTTGTAGGGCTGATTAATATGTTACTGAATTTGAGCTTCAACTTGGGCACCTACTTTATTTATAAAAATGCTAATATTTACAATAAACAAACACAGATTGAGCTTTCATTGGTAAAGGGCTGGTGGAAATCAATGGCGGAACCCAAAATGTTGCCTCCGCCCAAGGGCGCCGTGAACCCCTCCCTTTAGCAGCTACAGCAAGGGGGTGACTTCTTTAACAGGAATTTCCTGTCTGCAGCTTGGCAGACAAATGCTCATAATTAACGCTAAAGAAAGATGCGTTGGTAGAAAAGCGAAAGACGGATAGTAGGTCAAACGGAAGGATGAATAAAAGGTTGGATGGGTGAAAAGATGAGTAGATGGGAGAAAGGATGAATGAAAGAATGTGTCAATGAGTGAGAGGATGGGTAAAAGGGTGGATGAGTAAGGGGATGCATTTGTGGGTGACAGTGTGGATGGGCGACTGTGTGGATGGGTGGAAGAATGCGTGGGGGACACCAATGGGTTAGGAGTTCCCTTCCGGATGTAACTCAGTTGCTCCTGGACCTTTCCTGAACGGCACACCCGGCTTGCCTTGTATAATCTTGGGATGTCCTGATTTAACATATCATAAGTTCAAGTTCAAGTTCAAGTTCAGGAATTTATATAGCGCACTACTCACCCAGAGGGTCTCAAGGCGCTTGGGGGAGGGGGTGCATTATTTATCGAATAGCCAGGTTTTAAGTTCCTTTCTAAAGGAAATGTGGTTCTGTGTAAGGCGGAGGTGAGTGGGGAGAGAATTCCAGGTCTTGGCCGCCAAGTAGGAGAAGGATCTTCCTCCCATGGTGGATCTGTGGATGCGCGGAACTGCAGCGAGGGCTTGATTGGAGGATCTTAGTTGGCGGGTCGGTGTGTAGAAGGACAGTCGTGTGTTGAGGCATTCGGGTCCTAGTTTGTAAAGGGCCTTGTGTGCGTGGGTGAGGAGGCGGAACGCTATTCTCTTGTTGACGGAAAGCCAGTGGAGGTCTTTCAGGTGACCGGAAATGTGAGCTTGGCGAGGGATGTCCAATATGAGTCTGGCTGATGCGTTTTGGATGCGTTGGAGTTTTTTCTGTAGTTTGGCTGTGGTTCCGGTGTAGAGGGTGTTTCCATAGTCCAGTCGGCTAGTGACCAGTGCGTGGGTGACAGTCTTTCTTGTTTCGGTGGGGATCCAACGAAAGATTTTCTTGAGCATACGAAGTACGTTGAAGCAAGAGGATGAGACGGCGTTGACTTGTCTGGTCATCGAAAGGGAGGAGTCTAGGATGAAGCCTAGGTTACGTGCGTGGTCTGTGGGTATGGTGTAGTATAGTTCCTATTATCCCAATAGGCTCTGCGCATTGGAATAATATCTTCAATAGTATAGACGTAGGACAGATGTTAACTAGGTCTTCTACTGACGGTATTAGACTTAAGTTTTGTGTGCCAGCTAGCTCAGAGTTCACTAGAAACTTTCTCGAATAGGCGAGGAGGAGTTTAACCTCCCTGGATAGACAAGAAGGGATTTAGTTTCTGACAAAAAAAAAAAAAAAAAAAGCACAAAGAGAAGAAGCTGATATTGTAGCGTCAGATGCTACGCGAGGGGATGAAATTCCCCAACCGGATCAGCAAAGAAGGAGACAGCAAGGAGCACCCAAGACCCGGCTGGCAACTGCCTCCGTTCTCGAAATGCTGGTCAAAGCGGGTAAGGAGAAGGGGTCTAAGGACTTGGGAGAGGGCATTGTCTTAGATGAGGCTCATGATTTGGGGGCTCATACTATACCCCTCCCAACCAAATTGCACGAGGAAATGACTGTAGCAGACGGCCTAACAGAGGTGGTAAAGCTCGCGCCCACTAGCAACGAGAACTTGGAGGCTATGGTCCCCCCTCTTAGGGCAGAGCAGCCCGCTAACACCTCACACACACAGGGGAAATGTATTGGCGAGGCTAACACTGCTGCTGAAGCAGAGATAACTGGTATGTTAGAGTCCCTTATAGCCGAAGAAGCCGAAGAAGCAGTGCTAGATGAGGCAACAGGAGGAGTTTGCTCTGAAAAAGAGAATGATCCAAGTGAGGCCTTCTTCTCTGTATCGGAAGGGGGGGCAGAGTGGTCCGAAGAGGATGAGGATGAAGAGCATAGCTCCTGTGTGGGTTCAGATACCGATCCTGATCCCGAGGACAATATGCCAGCCACTGCCATGAAATCAAAAAAAACTGCCTGGGGTCAAGATGTGGTACAGCGGGAACTGAGTTGGGACCATTCTTCAGCCCAGCCCCTCCTAGGCAGCCCCGGGAAAGAACAGACTCAAATGTCCCTGCTTGAGACAATACACCACGAGATACTAGCACATAGGGAAGAAACGCGACAAGACAGTCGGAAATCACAGGCTGCAATGAGGAAAATGCAGGGAGTGGTGCGGAAACTTTCTAAGGCCTGTGCCACTACGGGGGACAGAGTGTCAAATTTGGAAGAGCGGGTGGTGGCTACTGAAACCGAGATGGCAGAGGCTGTATCCAAGGTCGACGCTCAATGCTCCCAAGTGATAGATATTCAGTGGAAGCTGGAGGAGATGGAGAATAGGCTACGAAGAAATAACCTGAGAGTCTTAGGAATTTCGGAGGGAGTTGAAGGATCAGATATCCGAGCCTATATCATAAAACTTTTCCAGCAAGCCTTCCCCGAGCTGGCTAGTTGGGACTGGCAAAAGGAGCTACAAAGAGTGCACCGCACCCCTTTTAAATTAAGAAGGAACGCTAAGGAAGGGGACAAACCCCGGGCAGTGTTGATATTTTTGGGCAACTTTGTACTTAGACAGGCGATAGCGGAGAGGGCAAGACCGGATGCCAAGAGAAATTGCGATGGGCAGTAGTTTTTCGTCCGCCCAGATTTTTGCCACGCGACCGTGGAAAGACGCTGGCGTCTTAGGGGGTTGATAAAACCCTTTCAAGACAAGAAACTACAGGCTTATTTGATAAATCCTGCCCAGCTAAAGATTATCAACGAAGGAAAAACAATGTACTTCTCATCAGAAGTTAAGGCCAAGGAATATCTTGACAGTCTGGGCAAATAGAGACAGACAATAGACTCACTGTTTTGGGGGGTTATCCAGTTTGGTATTAATGAGTATTATGAGTCGGAAGAGGATACTAGATATTGGATAGGGGCTTCAAATGCGTGTATATTTCTCAGATTTTTCTTCTTCCGGTATATGGGCTTTTAGGTACTAAAGAGGAGTTTTTGTGTTGTCCTCACCGCATAAACTGCACATCCGTCACATGCACAGACAAGATCTGCGCGCCTCACTGAGTGGGAGGGAGGTGAGAAGGGGGGTGGGTTGGAGGGGTGGGGGGGAGGTGGGGGTGGAGGGGTGTGAAAAGTTGAAAATCGAAAAAGGGAGTTTAAAATGCATCACGTTGGTTTTGAATGTATCCGGACAAGGGGAGCAGATGATAATGATTAACGGACTTAAGGTTCATGATTTGTTGATATGTCAAATTAAAAGCCAGGATGTCAGACATTAAAATTTGTACAGTAAATGTGGGGGGGCTAAATGACTGGAGAAAGAGACAAAGATTGTCTCACTTTGTTAAATTTAATAAAATCGATATTCTCTGTCTCCAGGAGACGCATATCCCCTGGGCAAAGAGGAACCTTCTGTTTTTAAATGGGTTTGACTTGGTTGCCTGCTCATCGCAATCCTCAATGATCAGAGGGGTAGCTATTTTGGTCAGGAAATCTTTGGCAGGTGTTAAAAGGGTGAAGGTAGACAATTGTGGCAGATGGGTGATTGTAGAACTTGAATTGGGCTTTACCCTATGCGCAATATACGGCTCAAATGGGGATGACCCAGAGATTTTCGATCTTCTGGAGGTTGAATTAGCTGGATGGCTGACACCTGTAATAGTATGTGGAGATTTAAATATCTCAGCTAACTGGAGCGAGAAGGTAAATTACGTTGGCCGGAAACCCCGTGTCTTTAGGGCGATTAGAGCATTGATGGAATCGCTGGGTTTAGTGGATGTTTGGGGTACTAAGGAGCCCCAAGACCCTGGTTTTACCTATTTTTCAAACCCAGCTCAGAAATATTCCAAGTTGGATTATTTGTTTATTTCCTCCTCTGAAATTAATAGAGTTGCTATATCTAGGCTGCCGAGGGTGCTCTCGGATCACAATCCCCTGATAATTATATATAAAAGGTTGTGTGGCGAAAGGGCGAGATCTCCATGGTCTTTTGAGAGGAGATTATTGGACGATGTCAGATTTGTTACACATATTAAGAGCTGGTCGGATGATTACTTCTCTGCCAATAGGTATAGCTCATCCCGCAATATGGTGTGGGATTCGTTTAAAGCGGCCTTGAGAGGCGAAACTATTAGTTTTTCAGCAAAATTGAGGAAAGAGGACAGGATGGCTGAAATTCAATTATTAGATAGGCTTACAAATATTGAAGAAGAGCATGTTAAGGCTATCTCTGTTGGTGAGGATGGTAACAACAGTCATAATGCACTTACAGCCATTAAAGCAGAGCTCCAGAAAATCATTACCCAGAAGGCGATTGGGGAATACCAGGCAACAAGAATCAACCGGTACGAAACAGGAGAACACGCCGGTAGAGCCCTGGCTCTACGTCTTAGGCAAGAGAAGTCTAAAAATGTAATCAGGAAGATAGTTGAAAACGGTAGGGAATATACAGAAGTAAAAGAGATTTTACAGGTGTTCAGAGATTTTTATCAGAGATTATATGACGAGGAGACAAGAAGTGGAGGACAGCAGGTAAATATGTGTGACACAGGTCCACGCCTGGAAGCCTCACTTCAAGATGCACTTGATAGGGATATCACCGAAATGGAAGTGAGGACTGCCCTTCAGGAGTTAGCCTCAGGGAAGGCCGCCGGACCCGACGGCATTCCCTTGGAAGTGTTTAAACGCATTGAATCAGAAATTATTGGTTTGTTGGTAGATCTCTTTAATGGGATTGTTTGTACTGGGCTGATCCCGGATTCTTGGAAAGAGACGAACATCATTATATTCCATAAAAAGGGAAAACCTAGTGAGAATCCGGGGTCATACCGACCAATTTCATTGATCAACTCCGATACCAAGCTTTATTCTAAGATCTGGGCTTTGAGGTTGGGCAGGATTATTGGCGGTCTCGTCTCCCCTTGGCAGCATGGGTTTGTCCCAGGTCGTGGTACGACGGATCATACTAGTAGAGCGATTGCTCTATTTGACGCCCATGCTGCCAGGGGAGAGGAGATGGCCATGATCCTGCTCGACGCAGAGAAGGCTTTCGACCGTGTGGTCTGGAGCTTTCTCTGGGGGGTTTTGGCAGGAAGAGGTTTTGGGCAGAAAACTATCAGAGCGCTCAGAGCGATGTATCAAGAGCCAGTTGCTAGAGTTACGGTCATGGGCGAGAAATCGGAACTGATCTCTATAAAGAGGGGAACCCGTCAAGGATGCCCCTGTTCTCCGATTTTGTTCTCTCTTTATATTGGTTCTCTTATTCAGGCTATCTTGGGGTGCTCTAGACTAAAACCAGTTGTCATTAATGGGTTTGAGAATAAGATTCTAGCATATGCTGATGATCTTGCTGTATTTTCCTCCGATCCCCAACAGGCAATGACTATTCTGTCCGAGTTGACAAATCAATTTGGTGCTAGCTCAGGGTATTTATTAAATGAAGCAAAGACCCAGATTATCTGCACGAAAGATATGGTTAAACTAGATTCAAGATATGTGGATGCCGCTGTATATTTAGGGGTGACAATTAATGCCACAGTCGAGAAGATAGTGGAAGGAAATTATTTACCGCTCATTAAATCAATAGAGACTGATTTGAGAAGATGGGATGGGCTACATCTCTCCTTGATTGGAAGGGTAAATGCTGTCAAAATGACGATGTTCCCTAAGATATTATATCTCTTCCGGGCCATACCTCTATTCTTGGACGAGAAAATAATCACGAATCTTGAATCTATTTTTATCAAATTTATTTGGCAATTTGGGAAGGTAAGGCGATCCACAAACCTTTTGTCTCTTCCAAAAGAAAGGGGTGGACTAGCGCTCCCTAATCTAAGATTATATCATTGGGCAAGCCTCTTGACCCAAATGACCGTGCTTTTCCAGCCAGTGGCTTCCCACAGTGACTTAAGCCCCGAAGTACAGCAGCCCCCTTCTATTTTTGAGTTATTGCTAGGTAGAAAGGCAATGGGTTTGTTGCTTTGTGAGGTGGATCGAAGATTCTATAAAAAAGCAAGACTTAAGATTATTGATGGAATTTGGAGGGTCTGGAAGGCTTGCAGAAATTTGTGTCACATCCCCAAAATTAATCCATATATTCATATATATAATGCTAGTCTTTTCTCAGGGTTAGGTGCAGAAAGGATCTTAAAAGTTTGGAGTGGGCTGGGCATTAAGACTCTGTGGGAATTATTGGACGGAGAAGGGATTGTAAGCTTCGAGGCTCTACAAAACGGCTTCGGTATCCCAAGTAATCATTGGTTTGTCTATGTCCAACTGGCTCGCTCCTTGAGGGCTATAAAACCAAGACCTCCTCCTCCCGATAATAGCCCCCTTTTAGATGCTTTGTCGAGTGGTTGTAAAAAAATCAGGACCCTTTATAATATTCTTATCCAAGAGATACAAGACGATGTTGACAAGACTGAGGTAGCGTGGTCTAGAAAATTGGGAAACCCAGATATAGATGTTGACTTGGCCCTTCTATTAAATAAAAAGGTTTTTAGAGCCACAAATTTAAGAGCCCAGCATTATAAAACTGTGTTTAACCTGTATTATACACCAGCGAAATTATTCGCATGGGGGGTTAGTGCAGATGATACGTGCCCAAGATGTGGGGATGGACAAGCTGACTTATTGCATATGTTTTTTAAATGCAGACTTTTGACCCCAGTAAAGAATGAGATTGAAAAATTTTGGGAGGGGCTGCTAGGTCATAAGATCGATCTATCCCCTACCCTGATGATCTTGGGAACAGACTCTAATTTAAATCTGGGGAAAGATGAAGCAGCTTTGGTGTTCATATCCGTGGCTGTGCTCAGGATCTTGATTTCAGCAGGTTGGAAGGATGTTGTAGCACCTACCTTTCAAATGTGGCTCTCCAGGCTTCTTGGAATCCACAACATTGAAGCATGTCTGTATGAGCGAAACGGGCGGAAAATACGGGACTTTGGAAGAAGGTTTTGGGCCCCGGTTACAAATTGGAGGCAGACCAATCTAATAGCCTGAGCCCCATCTTTCGCACTCTACCGATTTTATCATCAGGTTTTATCTAAGGCTTGTTCCATGAATTTTGAACTAGTTGATTCAGGTCTTGTACAACTCACCGTTGGAGGTTTGTATGCATTGAACCTTTTGTATCATCTGTAGTTAATCCTTTTTTTTTTTTTTTTTACATCAAGCTTGTTGATAATTCTATGTATTTATGTCCGGACTAATTTATCAATGTTTTTTTGTGGTTATTTCTGTGATGCACTTTGATTCCCAATAAAAAATATATAAAAAAAAAAAATATGAAAATAAAAGACAGCTATTTTACTCAGTCAATACGTGCATACTTAGTTTCACCAGATTGTAGAGAAAAGAAGAGACGGGCGTGTTCAATAAAAGGTGTTATTTATTGATCAGTCTCCTTTCTCATACAAGAGAAATGAATCGCTACAATTGCAATACTTAAGGTTAAGTAGAATGCATATAATAAAAGCAGGATTATAAAATAATACTGTAAAAGCATTGATATGGTTTCTTAGCCATATGATACTTTAAAATGGATAAAAGATATACATACATATATACATTGACTAATCGTACTCAACTGGTGCTTCTAACTACGCCTATCCCGGTGTACCTGACCTAAGCCTAATACGTGGGAAGTAGTAAGTAAGTAGCAGTTTAAGTTAAGTTTGTTTTGCCAAGAATCTGACTCAAGAATTCTCTGTAAGTGGTTAGTCAGTTCAGTACCTGGGATTTAGAAGGTAGGAGGGCTGGTATCTCTTTCTCAGGACTCGGTATCCCAGTTACCTGCGAGGGCAAGCTGGAAACGCTGGAGGCTGGATTCCTCGGTAAGAGGAAAGGCAGCGTCTTCCTCAGCGCGTGCATCAGCTGGGCTCTCCGGCAAGTATCGCTGCTCCAAGCTCATCACCACCGTGTCTTTACTTAGGGCAGCGTCGGTATATTTATACCTGAAAGGTGCCGGGTTTGACGTAAGGATGGACATAAGACGTCAGTAAGGATGTCATTAAGAACTGGTCGTTCTTACATTCTTCACAGGAGTTCTCGAACGAAATCAAAACAATAGCAGCGGGGGATTTCCCAGGTTTGCTGGAGGTTTGGTTTGTTTAGAGAACTCGGTGTGCTTTCTAGGGGGCTGGAGGAATAGTGCTTGCTCAATGTGGCAGCATGCGCTATGACTTAATCTGAAAATGGGTTTCTGTGCCGTTGTATGGATATTAGTGAATTATAACCGGACAAGGGTCAGAAATAGGAGTATTGATACAGGTCCCTAGATAAACATACTACACCCACTCCACGCATTTATGTCCATATTTACTAACCTAAGCAATAGTAAACATAACTAATAGTGCATGTGTATACCGGACCACCCCAAAATACATTTTTTGCATTGCGAAATACACAAAAATGAGTATAGGTACTGTATGCATTCAAGCAGTGTAATCATTCAAAAAAGGATGCACATTTTATATCAGCATGAATGATCTGCGAAAATAACACATGAAATGGCTCTTAATACAGAAGAAAAAGTGCGAGACCACTTCATCACATATAAATACAATTACTTGTAAATAAGCTAGAGGTTGAGGTAATGTATTGTCTCTAGAGTTCCTAAAAATAGAAGCTCTGTTCTTTAAGAATAGTTTTACTTTAAGCAGAAGATAAGTGCCAAAAAGGTAAATATTTTGGATTTGGGAAAAAAGTTTTCGTTTTCAGGGGAAGAAGGAAAAAAATTCTCAAGTTCTCAGTGGCTTTGTTTTTCAAAGCTGAAGGCCAAATTCAGAGTTCAGGGAACGCTGTGTGCACGTTTGCTTAAAGTCACTCTCTCTGTTCTGGTGAAAACATCATTTCAGACAGACTCTCAAAAAAACAGTCTACTGCCTCAGGTGAAAATTCGACCAAGTTGGAAAATGTCGCTACCATGCAGTCATGCGCATGTTCGCTTTCAGTGATGTTTCGATCAGCATTGCTTACAGAAGGTCATACCTGGTTGATGCTGCTTTCATCCTGTACTTCACTACCCTTCAATCGTAGTGGTGAAGTCTCCACGAATGCCGTCATCAGGATAGGTAGCCGCTGGGGACAGCACAATGCATGAGCCTTTACCGGACCCAAAAAGTATCTGCATCCAATGGTACTTCTGATTGTAGTGTAAGACAGGTGTCCAACACGCATTCTTCGCCGCATAGCATGCATCTCAATACAGGTAAGACACAATTCTGTCATATGGGTCTGAATGAAAGAAACCAGGTCATATTCAGATCTCTTAGCCGGGCTAATCCAAGGACTTTAGTTATGCGGTCCCGGTAGCGTATAGCTAGGATCGTTTCTTCCATTGTTGCTGGAGTCTTGTCTGTGACATGGCTTGCCATAACGAAGCAGGAGTAGCAAAAATAAAATGCCTGCTACCAGTCCCAACAGGAGTGGAAGTCCGCCAAAGATGGAATGGACAAAAGTAGGAAAAATACCCAGGACTGCTTTGAATGGTGTTAACAGTCCCGAAAAAACGGTCTTAAATACACTCGCGGTACCATTTGTATCAGAAATATTTAAGATTTCGCTTAGCATTTCAGCGAAGTGTAGGGGGCAATTTGTTGATAACAATGAATGTATCTCTCCCGTTGTCCTTGCAACTTGGAGATCATACATTTCTTTTGATGACGTCAAGTGAACTGGCGTCTGTAGGAGCACAGTCTTCATTCTGCTTAAAGTATCAATTCGAATAGAAGAGATTTCCAAACTGGGCCAAATCTTTCCCTCCCTGTCTGGAGTGTCATTCGGAAACAATACTCGCTCACAACAAGTGACCATGGAGCTCACGCTTACGAGATAAGGTTTTCCTGGCAGCAAGCCACAACATCTGTGATCTACAATTAGAATGTAACTCCCGTTAGAAAGTCTTCTAAAGAATGGTTCTATTTGTGTTGCCCGTGTGCCGAGCTGGTGACATGAAAGGTTATTTGAAGTCCCTTCACAGGCCCCATGCAAACTTATACCCTGACACAGAAGTATACCACTCAGTGATTTTTCACAATTATTACCACTAAGAAATACACTCTGTCCTTTATTACTGTAACATGTGTGTGTATAAGGTAAGTTCCATGTTGACTTAATGTATCCTTTACCCAACCTTTCATACTGGCCTGCCTGTATATATTTTTGGCAGTATCGAAATTGGAAAGTCGTTATCGGAATAGTTATGATTCCATGTATTATCCATTCAATGACAGGTCGTTCTGACATTGTCAATGGTAATCTCTCAAGTTTTTCAATGCTCAGAATTGTATATTAAGCACCCTTTAGTGCCAAGCTGATTTGTGTATCAGTAAGGTTAAAGATAGTGAATAATGACGTTGTGTTGATTAGACGCCAAGGCACGTAGCCTGAACGCAGATTTTGTAACGTCCAGCCAAGCTGTACAATAGAACGCAATTGGGACTGACCTTGTTGCAACTTCAGTAAGTCTTGCTCCATTATATCGATTGCAGATGATACAATACTGTCCAGTGAATATATTCTGGAAGACAGAGTCATTAACCCATTGTCCAGAACAGAAAGTGATTTTTCCAAATTAACACGGTCAATTTCCCGTATTTTCTCTGCTGTCTCAATTTGAGTTACTTTCCAAGCTTCGTTGTAAGCTGCATATATAGAGGCCACTATGAAACGTTTTTGACGCTGTTTGCGTGGTCCCATAATGAAATCACGTAAGTCAGCACCTTCTTTAAGTAAAGTCAAGTGTTGCTTAATTTCAACCAGTGTGGATGTTTGTAGCCAATCGAGGCAGAGTTTCCCTACACTGTAAGTAGTTATAATCCCTGGATGTTGTCTCTGGGAGTATCTAGGGTCTGGCCTGGTCAATGTGAACCCCTGTATTTTGTTCAGGAATCTATCTTGACAGTTATTCGTGTCTGTGGGCCAGATCCACCATCTTTTCCAATCAGGATGTGTTCTGTTTTGGTTTAAAATATGGGATACGTCTATCTCAACATCTGTAGTGCTATTACTGTCAGGTGTTGGTTTCAGAATAGACGGTTTGTTTAAGTCTTTAATTTTGGCTAGGCCAAGACAGGTAGTCTGTTGAATTGTGTCATTCAAAAATATAATTTGTTCTGGGATCATGCAGGCTCTAAATAATGATTCTATACCTTGCACTTGCCAATCTTTAGTACCCCAGATTGTTTACGTTTCAATATTATTGTTCCAGAAATCAAAACCGAATGTTTTCATTTTTTCAAAAAATGTCTCTGAATAGATTAACTTTGTATTTGTAAGCATGGTTTTCATTTCTGTCTTATTTAACATTCTAAAATAAAATGTTTCTGCATTACTTGTGTTAAACCCTGAGAAGTATGAACAATTTTCATAAAATGTTTTTGAACTGCCTTTTGGTGGAGTTGCACAATGTTCCCATTGGTTATAATTAAAAATATTTCTAGGTTGAGCAGATTTATGCAGATAATGGTGACCATAGTGGTTGTAACAATACATCTGGTCATAATTAGATGAACCTTGCAAATAATCATGTTCTGTAAATTTAGCTGACATCACTAGATCTGACATCATATCATTAATACTTTCAAAGTCCCAATCTTCAGCGAATGTGCTTGGTTTTACAAAATCACTTAATGAAATCTTGAATTGATGAGGATACTTCAGGAGCTCAACCGGGCCATAGATTTCGTAATCCGTTTTGTCCCATGCTACCCAACCGGGTATAGGATTGGCTGTGAAGTTTACTGAAGAAAGTTCTCTTTTCTCGATGTGTGAAGACTTGTGTGGTTTCAGGACCAAGTTGATTTTCTGACTTGCTGTGTCCATTGTAACGTATTTTCCCTCAATAAAATGCCCCAAGCATAGTACCATGATGAGCCAAAGTATGAGGACAAATACACCGAGTGCCACCCAAAATTCAATCCATGGAGAAATCAGATAGGTTTCTTGTAGTTGATGAATGAGTTCCTTTGCTTTGTCTTTAAAAGTTTTTGATGTTGTTGGCTGTTCCTCAGGTTCACTTGGATCCTCAGAAAAATCATCGAAGTTGATGAAGTAGCCTGATGCTGTTCTGTCAATTGTTTCAATTGCTTCTGGATTCCTTTTTGCTTTTGGAATTTGCTTTGTTTCATTAGCATAGTCAGTGGTTACATCATTGTAGATTGGTGTTTCTTGATGTAAAGTTTGGATTTGGGTTTCAAGAGGTTTAGGTTCCATGGCTTTGTTGCATAGTCCTTGTTGATTCACTGTAGGTTTATCAAATATGATTAGTCTCTCAGTTTGAACCTCTGTGTTTGTAGCAAACTTTGGTGTTCTACTACTTCTTGGGAGTCCACTTGGCCTACTACTTGTTATCGGCCACATGATTGTGGTTTAACCAGGTCGATGGATACAACTCGGTTCTCCTTTTTACCAGCAAGGGGCGGTAATACTACCGATCTTGTCCCGTTGATAGCCAAGACAGGTACTGCTTTTCTGTAAGAAGGCCCACATTCCTTCTTTACCGCGATCTTTTCTCTGACCAGATCCCCGATTTTTGGAATCCAGACAGGCCTTGCTGGGACAGGTGGTTTCTCTTCAGTGGTTGTTGGTTGTTGTTTCAACTTTATGTTGCTCAGGTCTTTTCTTGTTTCGTTTAAGTCCTGTAAAATAGCCAAACGATCTTTGATATCAAAGCATTTTTCTTTAACCACTGAAGTTTGACTATCGAGGTCCTGGATCAACATTCTAGTCCCAAACAATAGTTCGTATGGACTGATACCTCTCAGAGAATTTCTTGGCAGATTATTAAGACTACGTTGGACACTTATTAAATGTTTGACCCACCCAGCTCCCGAACCTAATACCTTTGCCATTATAGATTGCTTTATGCCTTGGTTTTTTCTTTACACCATCCCGTTTCCCTCAGGAAGGAAGTGAGAAGAGTCCCGCAATGCAATGCCCATGCAGGCCATGCCCCCCCTATAAGCTCAAGAGCTAAAGGCAAGACATTGGTCAGAATGTAGCATGCTCCTAGCGTATATGCCATTATAGACTCGCAAATCTTTTCATAACAGTTCAGACGTCAGCCGAGAGCTGGGGTCTACATTATAAGTGAAAAATAGTCTCTACATGTTAATATGACGCATTATTCATACTGGGTTTTTTATTTATATTTATTGTTTAATCCAATCTGGAGTGAAACGCCATGGTAATATACCGTCTCGGTAGCCACTGCGATCTCTTTTTGCAGTCTGGGCAGTTTTTTGCAAATATGTGATGTTCCAGGCTCATTCCTGGCCACCAGTATATTGATTGTAATTCTTCCAGAGAATCCTTAAGCTTAAGGTGTCTAAGACCCTCACCCATATGTGCGTCTGCTATTAACAGGACTCTCCTGTTCGTGTTTGGAATTACCCTATCCCCCACTCCACGGATTTGAGCAAAAGGAACGGAGTTTGCATCGATTATGTATGTATAATTGAGTGGATAGTTGATGGGTAGCGCTGAGCAGTCGCCTTTTGATGACGTTTTCACCGCCAGCATTGTTTCCCCATCAATGTATTTTTCTGAACGCTTTTTTGTAGCTACGGAAGCCGATTTAGTTGCTTCCGTTGTGGCTGTCTCAGCCAATGAATTCCCTGCAGCGCGAACGCCATCACGCTGATGACTCAGTGTATGTATCACGTGAGTCTTTGGTAGTTCTTTCTGTAAAAGAACTACTTGTTCCCAAAGCGATTTTTGCTTTATTGTGGCACCTGTGTCATCTTTGTAATCATTTTGAACCCATTTCTGTAAATCGGTATTGTATGATTTGACGCAGTAATACGAATCGCACACTATTAGTGTCGGGAATTCGCGATCGGCATTATCTAGCGCCAGTTTTAACGCTATTATTTCAGTTTGTTGTTCTGAATTATTTTCTACCGAGTGTGTTTTCGTAAACAGAGGTCTCAATTTACCTCCGCGCCACACGTCTTTCACAATCTCGCATGTGGCGTTATATGCTTGCTCTCCCCACACTGAGGGTTGAGCATGTCCGTCTGTATATATTACACAGGCGTATTATCGTATGGGCAGAATGTCGATTGGCAGAGGATATTCTCTTTCGTATTCTAGATTTTTTAATTTTTTCATTTCCGGATCAAAATAGTATTTTACTTTGTCTGTAGCAAGAGAATTTTCCCGTTGTATCCATTTTGGATTTAATGCCATAGTAGGTAAATTACATGGGCTTGTTAATGCCTCAAAAGCTGATTCTGCTGTTCTGACTGTAATACGTCTGCCGTCAGCTTGGTCTTTTTCTCTTGCTACAGCTGTTTGAACCGCATGAACAATGTTTTCCTTAATGCTGAACATTTTCTCAGCTTCTGTGTACAAATGAGATTTGTATGCTATTGGTACCATTTCTCCCTCATTAGAGGTCAGGTATGTGAATCCGCATCTTCCTGGGATGACCCGGATTACAAGGTTGCGTGTGTTATCGCGTGTTTGTAGTTTTGTTTTAACTAACATGTCTGTTTGTAAAGATCTCAAAATTTCTGTGTGTTTTTGAGTCCAATTGATTCTTTTAAAGTCTGGTTTTATTAGGTCATAGAGAGGTTTAACCCTCTCTGCATAATTTAGAATGTAAGTTCTTCCGAAATTCAGAAAACCTAGAATTGATTGTAAGTTTTTCAGCGTTCTTGGTGCTTGGATTACAGCACATTTCTCTAGGAAATTGTCAGCCAGGCTTTTGCCTTCACTTGATGAATCATATCCTAAAAACAGGACTGTCAGATGGGCAATTCTTGACTTTTTGAAGTTGAATTTGTAACCCTCTGCTGCGAACCCAAGTATTATGGTGTTCACTCTTTTCAAGTGAGTATCCAAGTCATCATCTGTTAGATAGATGTCATCGACATAAGAAAATGCCTCATCATCATATATTTGTAGTAACTCTGTTACTCTCGCTGAGAATAATCCTGGGCTGTTCTTGAACCCCTGTGGCAAACGACAGAAATTTTTCTGCGAGCCATTTATTGAGAAAGCGGTCAAATATCTGCTTTCAGGTGCTATATTTTGACAAAAGAATCCATTAGAGATGTCTAATGTTGTTTTGTATTTTTTGCGCACTATGCTATTCATTAGTGCTGCACTGTGTGAGTTTTGTACTGCAAACGTTTTGCAACATGAGTTTAGGTGTCTGTAGTCCAAAACTAGACGATATGAATCATCTGGTTTGGAGACAGGAAACAAAGGATTGTTCATTTGTGAGGTGCAAGTTTCACTAAACCCCTGGTATTCAAGTTGATCTAAGATCTCCTTGACCTGTTTATTAGCTTCTTGCTTAATTGGGTACTGCCTCTGAGCAGTTGGTTGAGATTTTAACTGGATTTTGTGAGGAAAAGAGTCCTCATCCCATCCCACATGGTTTTTATATAATGCAGGAGCTTGGGCTACTGCCCACTTTCTTGCAAATGTATATTTTTTATGGATTGGAATATGATTTGAGAAGGCAGGCATAATCATTTCTTCGCCATGAGGGCACTCCCTGACAAACTCCGGTGACCAGTCTTTTTCTGCTAAAAGGATGTCATAGCCTTTGGAGAGATTATCCCAAAATAGACCCCTTATTTTCCTAGTCTTATCTCCCTCTATATGCAATGTTATTTCATATATTTTCTGAGGTTTGCTAACTCTGGTATCTGCAGTTTCCACTTGAATGTATTCATTCGTGTCCACTGTCTCCAGTTGATTCATCAGGATCTTGCGAGCTATGCTCACTTCTGCTGCGCTGTCTAGCATTGTCTGAGCCCACTCTCCGTTTTTCAGTTGTGTCCTCAGTATCCTCGGCATGTTTGATTACTTTAATACTGGCTACCTTCTTCTTTGGAAATTGTAACTTTTTACTTTGATGAGCAGGTTCCTTGTCTTTGGACTTGAGGTGCTATTCCATGTGTTCTCACTAGTTATGTTGGGTATGTTGGCTGTGTTCTGACCGTCCTCTTCTTTCCGATTTCTGCGAGGAAGTCTGAAAAGATCGAGAGGGGCGTGTATCAATATCTTGATATCTATCAGGTTTCTTTAAATTATCCCTATTTCTAAGGTTGTATCTTTTCTCAGAGGGCTCCCTATGGGGAGACTTGTGTCCTTGGTCCGGAGATCTTTCTCTCCGCCGAGGAGACCTTCCTCTGGACTGGAATCTTTTTTCTTTGGGAGTGGATTGTTTATTTCCATCCCAGCTCTTTTTTGGAGTGTTTAGATTATTTTTTAATAAATACCTTTTCAGGATTTTCAGTTAGTTGGGGTTTCACTGGTTTCCCACCCAAACTATCTCTTCCTAATTCTTCATTGGATTTTTCTATGATTCTGGCAAGTTCAAATGGTTGTTCTGCTATATCTGTTTCTTTCAACTTCTGGCGGATCGCCACAGATGCTGCTTCTCCTTTTATGTTTGCTAATAATAAAGCTGAGACCTGCTTGAAGTCTTTCAGTAATTTCATACCCAGAGTTAAAGCAGGTTCTGGACCGTATTCATTTTGAATCTGTCTTTGTACATCTGGTATTACCGCCATGGACGGAACACTATGTGTTTTTGTGTAAATGGAAGCAAAGACTGTGCCCCAAGTGTCACAGTCCTCCACATGTGGTGCGATCCCCATTGGAAGACAGATAGTCAGAATTCTGTGTTTCTTAACAGGGGTAGTATCCGGAAATACTGCCTTTATTTGAGTGATTTTTTGTGCTAACCAGAATGGAATTTGTTCCCGTTTAATGGGTACTTTGCCTAGACAGGACTGTATGTTCTGTGGTGTGATTTTATTTGTGTTCCCCTGATGAGGGGTTAGCTCTGGAATTTTAATAGCTGGTTGGACTGTTGAAGTCCGCATTACATATTGGACTAATTGTCTGTGTATTTTAATCAGTTGTTTTAGCTGTGCTAAAAGATCTGGTATTGACATTTTTTCAATGTCTGGATGTGGTGTGTATCCGGCTAGAACCGGCCACGTTGCTCCTGGTCTACCTAGTGGACCGAGCCTGGTGATGTGATCATTATGTTTTAGGGCGCCATTAAACCAGAGCAGGTGCTCTTGGAATTTTAGTGGTATTTCCATCTCCTCGAAAGGGGTGTACTCATCCGGTGGTTCCTCTATTTTGTAATAGTGGAACTCCTTTGTTACAGCGTTTGCTGCTGGAAAGTTTATCCATGAATAGAATACCTCTGTCTGCCGATAATCATGTGCCTCAATTACGAATATGACTGTACCACCTCTCGATGTCAGTCCATTTTCTATAAGTTTTAAAGTTATAGTTTTTCTTATGTTGACCGGGATGATGATTGCACCCGGTTCATTTTCATTAAACCCTGTAACATCGAAACCCCGTTGATCTGCATTTACTGCAGTTTCCCCGGTTTCGTTGTTGTCGCCGTTAGTTGACATTGTTTTAATGAGATTTTGCAGAGCAGGTTTCCAAGGAAACAAAGATTAGGTGCACAATATTTTGGAACACTGTATCCTTCAACGTTGAATAAACCAAAAAACCATACATAGGAGTCTCCTCCTACTAAGTTTGGCGGATTTTTAACCTTTGACCCACTCCAGACGTCTTTGGAGTATTTATGGGAGAAAGGGTCTGTGTGAAAAAGCACGACTGAGTTACTCTAATGCCTTGCGTTAGATTTATTGCCTTACCAAACCGTTGGGCGCCATGTAGTGTAGTTCCTATTATCCCAATAGGCTCTGCGCATTGGAATAATATCTTCAATAGTATAGACGTAGGACAGAGGTTAACTAGGTCTTCTACTGACGATATTAGACTTAAGTTTTGTGTGCCAGCTAGCTCAGAGTTCACTAGAAACTTTCTCGAATAGGCGAGGAGGAGTTTAACCTCCCTGGATAGACAAGAAGGGATTTCGTTTCTGACAACCATAGAACATGACAACTTTGCTCTCCCTAATCAAGAGTATATCTCTAGAGTCGTGTGAAAACAAAAGACAGCTATTTTACTCAGTCAATACGTGCATACTTAGTTTCACCAGATTGTAGAGAAAAGAAGAGAAGGGCGCGTTCAATAAAAGGTGCTATTTATTGATCAGTCTCCTTTCTCATACAAGAGAAATGAATCGCTACAATTGCAATACTTAAGGTTAAGTAGAATGCATATAATAAAAGCAGGATTATAAAATAATACTGTAAAAGCATTGATATGGTTTCTTAGCCATATGATACTTTAAAATGGATAAAAGATATACATACATATATACATTGACTAATCGTACTCAACTGGTGCTTCTAACTACGCCTATCCCGGTGTACCTGACCTAAGCCTAATACGTGGGAATGAGTAAGTAAGTAGCAGTTTAAGTTAAGTTTGTTTTGCCAAGAATCTGACTCAAGAATTCTCTGTAAGTGGTTAGTCAGTTCAGTACCTGGGATTTAGAAGGCAGGAGGGCTGGTATCTCTTTCTCAGGACTCGGTATCCCAGTTACCCGCGAGGGCAAGCTGGAAACGCTGGAGGCTGGATTCCTCGGTAAGAGGAAAGGCAGCGTCTTCCTCAGCACGTCAAAAGGGAGGGGCAGCGTCCGTGGGCTCTCTGCATCAGCTGTGCTCTCCGGCAAGTATCGCTGCTCCAAGCTCATCACCACCGTGTCTTTACCTAGGGCAGCGTTGGTATATTTATACCTGAAAGGTGCCGGGTTTGACGTAAGGATGGACATAAGACGTCAGTAAGGATGTCATTAAGACCTGGTCGTTCTTACATTCTTTACAGGAGTTCTTGAACGAAATCAAAACAATAGCAGCGGGGGATTTCCCAGGTTTGCTGGAGGTTTGGTTTGTTTAGAGAACTCGGTGTGCTTTCTAGGGGGCTGGAGGAATAGTGCTTGCTCAATGTGACAGCATGCGCTATGACTTAATCTGAAAACGGGTTTCTGTGCCGTTGTATGGATATTAGTGAATTATAACCGGACAAGGGTCAGAAATAGGAGTATTGATACAGGTCCCTAGATAAACATACTACAATGGGTGCAGTGCCCAGGGCCGATGGCCACCATGAGTCGTCCCAGGCAGATGTGGATGATCCTAGGTTGAGGACTTCCATTTTGTCTGAGTTAAGTTTTAGGCGGCTGTTTTTCATCCATTCGGCTACTTCTTTCATGCCTTCGTGATGATTGGTTTTGGCGGTGTTAGGGTCTTTGGTGAGGGAAAGGATCAGCTGGGTGTCGTCAGCGTAAGAGATGATGTTAAGGTTGTGATGTTGTGCGATGGATGTGAGGGGACTCATGTAAACGTTAAAGAGGGTGTGACTGAGTGATGATCCTTGTGGTACTCCGCAGATGACTTCGGTGGCCTCTGATTTGAATGGGGGGAGTCTGACTCTCTGGGTTCTCCCGGCGAGGAACGAGATGATCCAGTCCAAGGCTTTTCCTTGTATGCTGATGTTGCTGAGGCGTTGTATGAGGGTGCTATGGCAGACTGTGTCGAAGGCGGCGGAGAGGTCGAGTAGGATGAGGGCAACTGTTTCTCCGTTGTCCAGAAGCTTTCGGATGTCATCAGTCGCTGCAATGAGGGCGGTTTCGGTGCTGTGTTTGGCTCGGAAGCCGGACTGTGAGGTGTCGAGGGAGTTGTTGGATTCAAGGAAGGCGGCGAGCTGGCTATTGATGGCTTTTTCAATGACTTTGGCAGGGAATGGGAGGAGGGAGATGGGGCGGTAGTTCTTAAGTTCAGAGGGGTCTGCTGTGGGTTTCTTCAGGAGGGCGCTGAGTTCCGCGTGTTTCCAGCTTTCTGGGAAGGTAGCGGAGTTGAAGGAGCAGTTGATGACATCACGGAGATGGGGTGCGATGATGGAGTCTGCTTTGTTGAAGATATAGTGGGGGCAGGGGTCGTTTGGCGAAACTGAATGGATGGAGTTCATTAGGCGGATGGTGTCTTCAGTGGTGATTGGGTTCCAGGCACTAAGGTTGTTAGAGGGCGGTTTAGGTTCGGAGGTGGGTGAAGTGGACTGTTCATTGGAAATGTTCTCAAAGCTGTTATGTATGTCGGCTATTTTGTTGTAGAAGAAAGAGGATAGCGAATCGCAGAGGTCTTGGGAGGGAGTAATGTCGTTTGAGGCTGCGGTGGGGTTGGTAAATTCTTTGACGATGTTGAATAGTTCCTTGCTGTTATGGGCGTTGTTGTCGAGTCGATCCTTGAATGCTGATTTCTTGGTGGATCGGATCAATTGGTGGTGTTTGCGGGTGGCTGACTTGAAGGTGGTAAGGTTGTCAGTGGTTGGGTTTTTTTCTCCATGTTTTCTCGAGAGTACGGCATAGTTTCTTGGATTTCTTAAGGTCATTGTTGAACCAGGGGGCCTTTTTGCTACCCTGTTTGGTTTGGTGGTTTTTCAAGGGTGCTAATTCGTCCACGCTGTGAATGGGATGTATGACGTTACAACGCATACTTTTACCACGCCTACCATTACCACGCATTTTTTACAACGCAGGATCCATGACAACGCATACCATTACCACGCATGTATTTACAACGCATATACCTTTACAACGCATACAATTACAACGTAAGTATTGGTAAGTATATAATATTTTTTAATATTTAATTTAATTAAAATTAATATAATGTAATTTAATTTAATTTAATTAATTTAATTTAATTAATTTAATTTAATTTAATTTAATGTAATTTAATTTAATTAATTTAATTTAATGTAATCAATTTAATTTAATGTAATTTAAATTTAAACCCAAAACTGACCTTGAACTCAAAAAATACCCCTTTTACCCAAAAATTCAAAACTGACCCTGAACCCTAAAAATACCCCTTTACCCAAAAACCCAAAACTGACCCTGAACCCTAAAAATACCCTTTTACCCAAAAACCCAAAACTGACCCTGAACCCTAAAAATACCCCTTTACCCAAAAACCCAAACTGACCCTGAACCCTAAAAATACCCATTTACCCAAAAACCCAAAACTGACCCTGAACCCTAAAAATACCCCTTTACCCAAAAACTAAAAACTGACCCTGAACCCTAAAAATAACCCTTTACCCAAAAACTGAAAACTGACCCTGAACCCTAAAAATACCCCTTTACCCAAAAACTGAAAACTGACCCTGAACCCTAAAAATACCCCTTTACCCAAAAACTGAAAACTGACCCTGAACCCTAAAAATACCCCTTTACCCAAAAACTGAAAACTGACCCTGAACCCTAAAAATACCCCTTTACCCAAAAACTGAAAACTGACCCTAAACCCTAAAAATACCCCTTTACCCAAAAACTGAAAACTGACCCTAAACCCTAAAAATACCCCTTTACCCAAAAACTGAAAACTGACCCTAAACCCTAAAAATACCCCTTTACCCAAAAACTGAAAACTGACCCTGAACCCTAAAAATACCCCTTTACCCAAAAACCCAAAACTGACCCTGAACCCAAAAAATACCCCTTTACAAAAAAAACCAAAATAATATTTTTAATAAAATAATATACTTACCAATACTTACGTTGTAATGGTATGCGTTGTAAAAGTACCTGCGTTGTAAATACATGCGTGGTAATGGTATGCGTTGTCATGGATCCTGCGTTGTAAAAAATGCGTGGTAATGGTAGGTCGTGGTAAAAGTTGCGTTGTAAAGGTTGTATACCTGTGAATGAACCATTGTTTGAGTATGGTGGCAGCTTGGTTTGGGTCCGATGAGAGGGCGGGAGGGTTTTGTTTGAGCGATGTGAGGAGTTGGTCGGTGGTAATTTTGTTCCAGTTTCTTCGCGGAATAGGTTGTGGGGGGTTGTGGGTCGAGGTAGTTTTGTAGCTGAAGTGAACACAGCTGTGGTCCGTCCAATGGAGAGCTGTGATGTCATCGAAGGAGATGTGCTTGCTGGAGGTGAAGATTGGGTCGAGCGTATGTCCGGCTACATGGGTGGGAGTGTCAACAAGTTGTTTGAGTCCGAGATTGGCCAGGTTGTCCAGAAGGGTGGTGGTGTTGCTGTCGTTTTTCTTTTCCAGGTGGAAGTTGAGGTCTCCCAGTAGAATGTAGTTCTCGGAGGTGAGGGCGTGTGGGCTGATGAAGTCAGTGATGTCTTCGCTGAATTGTTTACGGATTCCTGGTGGTCTGTAGATGAGGGTGCCTCTAAGTGTGGTCCTGGGGTCGGTGTGGATCTGGAAGTGGAGGTGTTCGGCGGCTGCAAGGTTATCGTCGAAGCTGGTCGTGATTCTGATGGTGTTCTTATGGACGATGGCGATGCCTCCTCCTGTTTGGTTGGTGCGGTCTTTTCGGATGATCTTGTAAGCGTCCGGGATGGCTATGGCGATGTCGGGTGCTGAGGATGCGTTCATCCAGGTTTCTGTAAGGAAGGCGATGTCCGGTGAAGCAGTGTCGAGTATGTCCCAGAGTTCCGTGGCGTGTCTGTGGACCGAGCGGGTGTTCAGCAGGATGCACTTCAGGTGGTTAGAGTTGGAGCTGTGTTTGGAGTTAGTGGATTTGGTGTGGGTCTTGATGCAGGCGAACTTGCAGGAGTGGCAGGCGAAGGGACCGTGGGTACATCCTGGGGCAGCTTCATAGCATTGTGGTGTGCGTCCGGGGTTAAGGGCTAGGAGGGTGGTGGCGTCGTACGTTATGCAGGAGGAGTGTGGTTTGCGGGGACCAGGGGGTCTGGCGCTGGGCGCGGTCCAGGCGCGGACGGGCGTAGACGGGCTTACCTTTGGCGCACCTTCGGCGCGTATGAGGCGTGACCGCTGCACGTGGACGCTGCACGCAGAAGCATCTGTCATATGTGGATGGTGGAGGGGGGAGGGGCGAGGGAGGATCAGCTGGGAGGCGGGAGCGGGGGCGGAGAGCCGGGCTGGGGGTCACAACAACAATAACAAAATGGCTGCAAGCCAAAAGGCGACCAGGACAAGATTGGGGCACAGGTAGGGCAAATGGCGGTCAGAACACCACTGTAAACGGTACAATCAGGCACAAAACGGCAGGCAGGCACAGGCAGCAATGTGCAATCAATAATTAAACAAAGCGCAGATTGGCGGCACCGCGGGGCTAATTAATTGAAGGCAGAGGTAGCAATGCACAATTAATTAATACACAGCAATGCGCAGTCTCGAATTCGGTAATGGCAGTGCGATGTCTCCAGGTCACTGAGCAGAGACGAGTGCAGCAGTAGCAGTGTGCGCAGCGCTACGATACCAAGCCGGGTCTGGGAGCAGCTGGGGAGAAACCGCCTTCGAGGCTCTCAGGACGGTCACCATCTATTTAGCCAATGGATGGTTAGTGAGAGGCATGCATACTGTGATTTAGAGAGGCATACCTGCGGCCAGGAGCTTCAGTCTGAGTGGCTGAACACTCGAGCAAGTCTTCAGCATCAAGTGCGGACATTTCGAAGTCATGAAAAGAAAGTACAGATATATATCAAGCTGAATTGGTGCGTTGGCAATGAACCCTTCTTGCTGAGTAAACAGTTTATTGTCTTTGTGGCAGTTTATCTTTTAATAGTTGATAAAAATATAAAATGTCCTAGCCTGATACACTGAGGCGGGACTGCCTCAGCTACGGCAACCTTGAGCTAAAAAATACATCATTGTGTTATTCTTTCTTTCAGCGACAGCGTTGAAAGCATTCCAAGGAAAATAATAAAGGCTTTTTTAATTACATCCCAAACCAGCCTGTCAGAACCTTTGAATGCGCAAAATAAATGACTCCTTTTTAAGCAAATATTTTCTGGTTCAGAAAATTAGACTTACTATAATATATTTCATTGTCACACAGATTTCTGGAGCCAGCATATCTATGATTTTCAAGGATTTCTTTTATTATTTCACCTTGGCGTGTCTTTTATCAGAATTCATTTTGAAACCTTTTAATTTGTGTGCTTTTATTGAAATGCCAATTCACCCTGAGTAGCCTATTATTGAGTATTCTAGGGACCCTTCTTCGGCTTTATTTGGGGATTGTATCGCTGTGCAATTCATCTACAGTCTTCCTTCATGGAGAAAATCTTTCATATTAGATTCCTTTCATCATACGATGACAACTCTTGAATTATAAATTATAATCATTAGACAATTTCTCACATAATCTGATTTACAAACAGTTTATTTTTCAGTCCACGAAGATGCCACCGTTTTGTGCAATACCTTTACTCAACCGGAGTACTTTCTACTGGTTAATCAGTAAGTGCTACCTCGTTGGGTAAATGTATAGTGCTTGTCCTATACTGCAGCTGCGTAAAGGACCAGAAGATTTGCCTCCAGTGACCATGTGTGCCTGTAAATTTGGTCCCTTGAGTGAGCTGGGCATTAAAAAAAAAAGAATCCGCCCGCTTGCGAATTCGCGAATTTTCAGCAATTTCGCGAGATCCGCGGATCGCAAAATTGCCGAAAATCCACAAATTTCACGAAAGTAATGGATTTTGGGCCCATGCTTAATGTGAACTACTCATCAAATGCACATAGATAGACACTACATGTGGGAAAACGAATTGCTGTCCTTGTTAAAGTAACTAACAAAATGAATGTAAATGAGTCTTATTAATATAGAGCTGTGATAATAATTATAATAAAAATGTGTGTGTATTTGTGTTTGGGTAAAATGTCCTTTTGTGGCAAAAAAGAAAAATACAAATGGTAAGTAAACAGATGCATATGTGTGCTTTTGCTAGGTAACAGCTAATTGGGAAAATTAGAATGAAGGGAGGCAAACAGAAGGGTTAACATTCTTAATCTAATTTCTGTTGTATTTATTTTCGTATTAGGTACCATTGAGGCCTGCACGGCCTAGTCAGGGAAAGATGGATGATTGTTGAAACGATGACAAAGGCTCCGAAAAAGATGGCCCCCAAGCATGCATTGTGTATGTCTAATATGAACTAATGGCCTATGTTCAGAGTGAGAGATGTCGTAATCTTGCCCTAAGAGCATGAAGTGTGCCAAAGGATGCCTGTGTATAAAACCATGGGAAAGGAAATGCAGGATATAAAGTTATATAAAAATAATATCAGGAAGGAACAATGGGCACAGATTCTAGATGATCCCGTGAGAAAGCCCTGAAGAGTGACATTGCAGATTTAAAAACTGGTTCGAATGAGGAATACATGAGGTGACCATCACCACCCCTCTAATAGACCAATCAGAAATGATTGTGGACTATAAAAGTTTAAATTTTAAGTTAGATAGTTAGAGAAAAAGGGTATAAAAGAGCTTAAGCAAAAGAGAGAACAAAGTTGGCTCCACAGATTTTATTTTGCACCACGACATGCTGAACAATTTTATGGTGCAAGAGACTTTGAAATATTTTTGGACTTTAAATTTGATGGAGCAGAGAAGACGATCAATTGCAGAGATTTTAAGTCAAGAGAGGGTCATTGAGGAGAATAGAGAGACGGACAGCTTGGGAACCTGTTTAATGCAACTTAGTCATTTGCCTATCACTGATGGGTAATATTCTTTTTTCAAATTTATTTTTCTCAATTAATCTATACTAAATAAATGCTTACATTTTACTTGTCAAAGAATATGCTAAATTACCTTCCTTATGAAATAGATAAACTATTGAAAATATAAACTCAAGTTTGGTTTTATTAATTTAAGTAAAGTCATGACAAAATTAAATATTAACAGTTATAAGGAATTCTGTGATTGAGCTGGTCTTAATCGCGATCAACTGACTTCTACTAGTTGGTCCATCGACTGAATAGAGAAGTGCCTTGATGTATTTGTTTTCCTTTTTATACAGGCTAGTCGATAACTTTGAAATGTATATAATGTATAAAGTGTAGTTCTTAGGTACCCCGCAATTGAGCAGCTCACCCTCTGTTATCACTGATTCAGGCTATGGGCCCCACCAATGAGTAAAAGATTAATAATTGCTCTTGAGTTAAGTGAAACAAGTTTGAGGGGATGTTAGAAAGCTCATCTGCATCATGCGCTGAAACACCAAATGCGTTACAGTGCGAGCAGTGAAAATCGTTTAATTTATTTATTTATTTACACTACTCCAGTCGGCTGTGAGCCGGAGTTGACTACCTCCCACCTTGCCCCTCCCTGCCACGGGCTTCTGCCCACGGCACTATCTCCATGGGCCACTATTTGTGAACTTGTGCTGCCCTGTGGGCAGCACATTCAAGTGAAAGAAAGAGCGGCTTCAAAGCATCCGCTCCATGTTTCACTGTGCTGGTGGCAAACTACACTTTTAAAGGGGATTAGAAATACCCTTGCAGGTAAGTGAGAGAGTTACTGCACCAACTTGCAAGGGTATTTTTGTGAAGACCACAGGAGAATCTTTACCCGCTCCAGAGCCTGCAATGAGGTAGAAAACTGTACGTGCACCTCCTGAGAGCTACTTTGCTTCTGTACTCGCGTCTTTAATAGGGCACTGGTGGCAAAGGGATTCCCTCATTTGCAAAAGGGCACGCCCCCATGCAAATGAGGGAATGCCCTCCTGAGAAAGACCAGGCGCTGTGTGTGCGCCAGCGCTTATGAGTATTACAGAAGGGGACGTACAAGCATCTGCTGCCCCTTCTGTAATACCAAAGTGCCCTGGGGGTGTACAAAATGGGCACAGATTCCCATTGCCCCCATGGGAACTTTGTGTAATATGCACCCTGGCACCTAGTTTTGTAGTGTAGTTCCTATCTTCCCAATAGGCTCTGCGCATTGGAATAATACCTACAGCAGTAAAGGCCTAGGCCAGACGTTAACTAGGTCTACTACTGTCGATACTAGACTTAAGTTTTGGGTTTGCCAGCGTAGCTCAGAGTTCGCTAGAAACTTTCTCGAATGTTCAAGGAGGAATTAACTTCCCTGATTAGACAAGAAGGGATTTAGTTTCTGACAACCATAGAACATGACAACTTTGCTCTCCCCTAATCAAGAGTCAATCTCGAGAGTCGTGTGAACAAAAGGCAAATTATTTTACTCAGTCAGTACGTGCATTCTTAGTCTCATCAGAATGTAGAGAAAAGGAAGAGACGGGCGTGTTCAATAAAAAGGTGTTATTTATTGATCAGTCTCTTTTCTCATACAAGAGAAATGGATCGATATTATTGCAATACTTATAGTTAAGTAAAGTGCATACATTAAAAGCAATAGTATAAAGTAATACTGTAAAAACATTGATATGGTTTCTAAGCCATATGATGTTTAAAATGAATAAAATATATTTACATACACATATACATTTGACTAAACGTACTCAACTGGTGTTTCTAAATACGCCTACCCCGTGTACCTGACCTAAGCCTAATACGTGGGCGGGAATAGAAAGTTACAGTTTAAGTTAAGTTTGTTTTTGCCAAGTGAATAACCCAAGAATTCTCTGTGAGGGGTTATTCAGTTCTGTACCTGGAAGTTAGGATGAATGAGGAATGGTATCTCTCTCTCTGGTCTCGATATTCCAGGCTGCCTACGAGGGCTACCCGGAAACGCCGGTGCTGGATTCTCGGCAGGAGAAAGCAGCTTCTCTCAGCGCGTCAGGAAGGCGGGGCTGCTGCCAGCGGGGTCTGCTCTGCTCTTGGCTTCGGCAAGTATGGCTGCTCCGTCTCGTCACCACGCGTGTGTTTGCATAGGGCAAGATCGGTAATATTTATACCTTTAAGGTGCCGAGATTGACGTAAGGATGGACATAGATACGTCAATAAAGATGTCATACGATTTGCTCGTTAGCACATTCTTTTACTAAAGTTCTCGGTGAAATCAAAACAATGGCCGCAGGGTTTTGCCCAGGTTGTCATAGGTTTGATTTGTTATGAGAACTCCGGATGCCTTATCAGGGGCTGGAGGAATATCGCTTGTCTAATTAGATCGCAAGCGTTATGACCTAATCAGATAACACGTTCCTGTGCCGTAGTGTGACTGCGTCAGATAACGGTATCTGCATCATGGGGAATTTCTGCCTCATGGGCTGACTGCTAGTTAACTTGTTGGTTTGTTTAACTAGAATAGGGTCAGGAATAGGGGGATCGATTCAGAACCGATAGGAATACATGACAGTTTGCTGCCATATTTGTGGAGGAAGACACCACAGTAACCCATAATTGTTAGATAAAACTGGATTGTCTGAATATAATGAAACTCTACATATGATAGTCATTCATTGGTGTCCTGCAGTAAACAATCGAAAAACTGTTTAATATTGAGCAAGGAGGTGTACCATGGACAGCTAAACCATAAAGAGCCCCCTGGTTGCAACATCTGCTCTATGTTGATGAATTGATCAAACAGAACTGGAGCCATATTTAGAGCTTTGTGGGCGGAGTAGTGTATATCTGGATGGCAGTACTCCTCTAGCAAATATACGGGCAACTGCTAGCTCTGGCAGCACAGAGGTTACTTTCATGTAGTTAATGTTTGGTATATGGCCGCAATAAGATTTGACAGCCATCCATCTAATTTGTGAGTGACTTTGGTTTTTCCAAATCAAACTCCTAGTTTTCTCCAAGTCCCTCCATCCCCCTACCCACACTGAAGACCAAATTATATTGTGTCACCTAATCAACCACCTGTCTTCAACCCTGCCCAAGGACCCAAACCCGCCACACCACCACACACCGCACACACCCCACCCTCCTCCACAGCATACCTCCTCGTCAGATACTCCATCAAAGTTTGGTACCTCCTACAAAAAAAATTCCCTGAGCTCTTTTTCAAGACCATGATCTGGCTCAACTTGACACAGGTCCCCAACATCGCCGTGACGAACCTGGAGGAGGAGTAGCCATTTTATACAAAGAAAACATCCACTGCTCCATCTCATCTGATAACTTGAGAAGCCATCTTAAACAAATGACTTTGAAGATTAACATCTCAAGCAATACCAGGGAGGCAGGTACCCAACTTTATCAACCTCCCAGTCCTATATTCAAATTCACAACACCATTTTGGACTTCCTGGCATCACTGGTCGTACACTCCAATTCCTGCATCCTCCTCAACAAACTCAACTTCCACATGGAAGATTACACAAACAAGAACAATCTCTTGGAAAATCTCAACACACTTGGAATCACCCAATGAGTGAAGATTCCAACTCATGTGACTGGACATCTCCTCAACCATTTGTTTACCTACTTCTTAAATATCACAGTGGATGAGGCCACGCCCCTCACCTGGAATAACTACTTCGTAAAATGATTCAACCTACACCTACACCAAGAACAAGGCATCACACCCACCAAAACCACCTGATGCAACTGGAACAAGATTCCTGACGATATCTGCACTACGGAAATACATGCCCGTTGTCTGGACAAACTCTGTTGATCTATCACCAACTTCAACTCCTAGATCACCTCCTGAGCAGATACCCTGACCAGCCACAAGCAAGCTGATAAACATGTGACCTATGACTCACCAAACACCCGTGCAAACAGCTGCAACACATTTAGCTACATACCCATGATGACAGTGACAAAACACTTGTAGATTAGACCTTCCGTACTATCATCAGTGATTTAGATCCACCGAATGCTCTACCTTGACAGACCAGATCAAAAACAGCTCCAAGTATTCTAAAATATTTTTCCCAAAGTACAGGAGTTCACCTCCCCCACTTCCAGCTCCTTTACCGTCACACCTTTTCAGAAACTCAATCAATCAATCAATCATCTCACTTGTATAGCGCGCTACTCACCCAGAAGGGTCTCAAGGCGCTTGGGGGAAGGGGGCCGCTACTGCTCGGACACTCACTACAGAAACTAGATCAGCACAATATACAAAAACGTAGCCACCACAAACTGGATGTCTCCACCCTCACAACCCTCCAACCTGATTAGAAAACCTCACTGAATACCACCCTCACCTGCTGTTCCATCATCATGCTTGCAGAAATCCCAATACCATGCACTCCATTAACTCAGAAGCCATGCCTGACCCTTGCCCATACTTTATATTCACCAAAGGACTTGACCCCATCTGCACTGTCCTTCCCATGATACTAATCAACTCTCTCACCAAAACCACCTTCCCAGATGCTTGGAAAAATGACAACCTTCTACCACTACTGAAAAAACGTTCAGCAGACACAGAAACACTGGCAAACTACAGACCATTATACCACCTTCCAAAACCCATCAAAGTTCTGGAAAACCTTATCATCAAACAATGGGCTGCCAAAACCTCCTGGACCCTTCCCAGTCGGGAGTTAGGCTTAATCACAGTTTCCAGACCGCATTCTTTACTACTACTGACAACATCTTTCTCATCATGTATAAGGGTGGCACTGCAGAATTAATCTTTCTCTACATTCCTACCATGTCTAACACCTTCTCCCACCATATTAGAGTTGTCATCCTTTGGGTAGTCTTCCCACAAACGTTTTGCATGATTACCTCCTCTTATTGTTTTATCTTTTTGTTGGCCTTAGGACTCAACTTCAACTACTGACCAGTGCAAAAGTGCATGTGCTTCTTCCCTAAACATGGTGATAGTGGTGTATACACAATTGGCATATTTGTTTACTAATAAGTCTCTTGTAAAGTGGTTTACCATGTACCCAGGGCCTACAACCTAAATGTTACTAAAGGGCTTTCAGCACTGATTGCGCCAACCAAACAACTAGCGTTTCAAACCCAT
Organism: Lissotriton helveticus; assembly: GCF_964261635.1. Classification (NCBI taxonomy): domain Eukaryota; kingdom Metazoa; phylum Chordata; class Amphibia; order Caudata; family Salamandridae; genus Lissotriton; species Lissotriton helveticus. The sequence continues at coordinate 644,753,394 of NC_136068.1, forward strand.
ATAATGCCTTCCTTTGCAAGGCCTGTGTTTGCAGTTACCTGCCTCTTAGAATTGACATTTAAAACTAATTGTCAAGCCTTAAACTCCCATTTATTGTACATAAGACACCCATAAGGAGGCCACAGGTAGCCATAAGGGCAGGATGCTCAGTAAGTAAAAGGTAAGATAGGTACTTTCATGTTTTACATGTCCTGGTAGTGACAAACAGCTAAATTCACATTTCACTACTGGGATGCCTACTTTTAGCATAGGCTAGCATTGGGAATTCCTTAACAATTGTCAGCTGTAATTCCTGAATAGAAAGGAGTAGCTGAATCATGTTTCATATCTTTGAAATGGTAATGATAAATTCTCATTACTATTTTAGAAATGCCACCTTCAGAAAGTGTTTTCATGAAGTTATGTTAACTGAAACAGCATATATTTAGACTTTACAAGGGTTAGAATTCAGCTACACCCATGCTTTTTAGGATTTGCATTAAGGGCAAAGTGAGCACATTGTGCTTGTGCAAGATTTAAAAAACGGCGCAAGTGAAACAAATGAGAAAAATAAAACAGTGAAATCTTGGAAGGAATTCAAGAAGCAATATTATACGTGAATGTTTTCTTTATACTGCAAATAAAAATCATGTTATAATTAACAATCCCAATTCAGCTGATTGAAGTCAATGGTGTTACAACCTTCAGGACTCGAGGTCATCATCAGGCCAAGGGAATACAGAAAGGATGACTGCTGCCTGAATTAATTCCAGGGAATTTGGGAGCCAGGGGAGCATATTTAGTTGGGCCTAGGCTAGTTCAACTGGTCACCAGTCAAGAGGCTGAAGGTCCACAGCTATCGCTCAAAGCTTACACATGAATGAAGCTGTTCTGGAGACCAAGTGGTTAGTAAAGCATTCAAGGGAAGAGTAGCCAGACTTTACTTGCCATGTTGTGACTAGTAAAAGCACTTTTAGGTATGGAAGTTGTGACAAATCACTAGGACTACTGAAGGTCGTCAAGCGATCCTAGATTAATCAAAAGCAATACTGCAAAGCATTGGGAGCGAAATCAGGGAGGATCTGTCTCTTTTGGGTTGCCGGAAAGGAGTGAACAGCATGCAACAGCAGGGCTTAAATCCAAGCTGAGTGAATTCTGAATGTGTCAGGTTTCAGAAACTTCAAGCCGACATGAAGTTCAGATTTAAGCTGTGCTATCTGCTGGTGCATGCTGTCCATTCATCGCCATAGTTCTAGTTAGGTATGGCCATTACGTTAGCCCTGTTTAGCAAATGTTCACATAACTTAAGAAAAAGGTCCATCAACGTCAGCTCTTTCCTCAAAAGTTTTGGAGTGATTTGTCTTAAGTGGGGGCTGAGAAAAACGGGGGTGCCAAAATGCGAAATAATCATGCATTTTCCATAGATTCATATAAACAAGTCTGCTTTTGGTCACTTTGCCAGCGAAATTTACTTTTTTTTATTTAGAAGTACTTTGTTTGGTTGCGCTCTTCTCAACAGTGCTGCCAGGATGCAATGTGTAGTCCGATCCCTTTACAACAGGGCTAATGCGGTTTATATTCGCCATTCACATCACATATTTGCTAGAGAAGTAAAAAGCCTCATCCTAGAAGGAATATATGTAAACTCTTAAGATATTTTAAACCTCTGCATGTTGGGGGGAGGCGGTGGAGGAAGTGGTGAGGGACAGGGAGTAAGCACAAACAGCATAGACCGAGGGGGGTAAAAGAGGCAGAGCTAAGAGACAGCAAAACGCAGAGGGGTGTTTGAGACGGTAAGAACAAGTAGCGAAAGAGGGAGAGGAGGTAAGAGAGGTGGGTGGTAAAAGTGACCAAAAAAAGGAGGAAGGCAAGAAAGATTAGATAAAACACAAAAGACCACGAGTATCTAGGAGAGACAGTCGAGACAGGGAACAGGTGTTGGAGCCGGGGCTAAAGGAGACATTAGCAAGTAGAGGCAGAAGGGGTATGAGAAAAGAAGAGGTGAGAAGGATAAGAGTCAGGGGCAGAGACCTGGGAGCTTGAAGGGCATCAGCAAGCACAGAGAGGGAGAGGAGGGAACATATGTCTCTCGCAAGGGAATGGAGGTCAGATGCTTGAACCTTTCTGTTGTGTGCAGGGAGATTAGGTGTATATAATTAGACATCCCATGATCTGCTGGAAAGCAGAGTCTGTGGCAGTGGAGGAATCAGCACGAGATGTGCAGCAATGACAATAGTAGAGGACAGGAGAAAAAGTGATGTATGTGAGACACACAAGTGCAAGCGCTAAGTGAGGAAGCCGGAAGAGAAAGAAATGACGTCACAATACAAAGAGGAGACACTACAAAGGCAGAGGCTCAAGTGCTTGTGTTTTCAGCTGATCCTTGTTTGTTTGCGAGCGACTAACAAGGATCAGCTTAAAACACAATCACTTGCAAAGTACACTAGGATCGGATGAAAAGACACATGGTTGTTTAAAAACTGCTTTCCACCCAAACCTCGTTCAATATGCCCACTAATTTGCTTCTTTCCTTAACTGCGTCCCGGGGAAGTTCACAGGTACTGCCTCTGCCTCGACCAAAACATCATGGACTTCCAGTGCTGTGCAGATACATACCGCATAACAAAGTTACAAGAGTACAGGAGAATCTTAAAAACCAACGTGGAAAGGAAGCAATACCAGTTTTGGGTGGAAATCAGTTTTTAAATAAGTGCTTGTGTTTCCACCTGATCCTCATTTGTTTGCAAGTGACTAACGAGGATCAGCTGAAAACACAAACTCTTGCAAAGTAAACTAGGATCAGACGAAAACACATGTGCTTGTTTAAAAACTGCTTACTACCCAAATCTGGTTTAATATGCCCACTTACTTACTGCTTTCCTAACCTACGTCCCGGTGAAGCTCATGGATCCTGCCTCTGCCTCGTCAATGGCCTGCCTGCAAAGGGTTAAGCTCACGGTACCTGTCTGTGCCTTGTCCATGGCCTGGCTGCGTTGGGGAAGCTCACGGTTCATGCCTCAGCCTCGTCCATGGCCTGCCTGCGAGGAGTGAAGCTCACAGTTCCTGCCTTGTCCATGGCCTGCCTGCAAAGGGGGAAGCTCACGGTTCCTGTCTGTGCCTCGTCCATGGCCTGGCTGCGTTGGGGAAGCTCCTGCTTCCTGCCTCTGCCTCAATCATGGCCTGCCTGCGAGGAGTGAAGCTCACAGTTCCTGCCTTGTACATTGCCTGCCTGGAGGGAGGGAACTCAAGGGGTCCTGAATTGTCCATGGCCTGCCTGGGAGGGGGAAGAACACGGGTCCTGCCTCTGCCTTGTCCATGGCCTGCCTGCAAGGGGGAGATCTCGGGTCCTGCCTCTGCCTCGTCAATGGCCTGCCTGCGAGGGGGGGGAACTCACAGGTCCTGCTTCTGCCTTGTCCATGGCCTGACTGTGAGAGAGGAAGCTCACAGGTTCTGCCTCTGCCAGCCTGCAACTGGCTCAAAGTGGAAGAAGGTGGCTCTTGGTCAGCAGCGGAGAACTGACTGAACCCGGAGTAGAGGGAGCGCTGTGTGTGCTGGAGAGGAGGGAGACGGAGTAATGGAGAGTGAGGGTTGACACTATACAAAAATATAAAATAAAAAGTAAACACCATGAAGTAGACACGGGGATGTGAACACCACTATACGAAAATTACAAAATAAAACAGCAGTCACCGTGAAGCATAAACAGGAATGGGAACACCACACCAAGCAAAGAAGGTGAAGAATGGCAGGCAAAGCAAAAGCAAACTTGAAAAAAATTACAAATTAAAAAAAACACATGATATTAGCAGATTCAATAGATTCAATTGATTAGATGCCAATGTAACACATATGTCAAATACCATAGGTGTGGCGGGGATGGGGGGTACCTCAAAGAAAAACATACGATGGCACTTGAAAACTACGCTCACCATTCGAGCTCTTTTACTAATTAATTACGTTACCCACAAATTACTTATTGACTGGCAACTAAAACCCTTTATTATCCATTACCGTAGATTCAAACTGGGTGCAAAGTGTCTACTCAATATTGCGGAATGCAGAACATCAGTGTGTTTGTAGCTGTTTGGAGCACGTTTTATGCAAATCATCCCATTTGTTACATGTTGTTAAAGTAACGCACTGCAAGAAAATTATCAAAGCATTATACGTAGTACATAAATCCGGTGTAGGATAACCTGTAACAAATAAGACAACATAAAAGATAAAATAAACTTTTAACAAAAGGCAATAAAGTCGACAACAAAAAGAACAAGCACACGCATCTCCCTAACTATAAGAAAAATAACAAAAAGGGAGGGAGTAAAGAGGTATTAAGATAGAACCAACCTCCTGTTCAACGTTTTTTCTAAACAATAAGAGTCTACCCTGCAATCAAAAGACTATTTTTGTTTTTTAGTGGTTACAAAGAGGTGTATTGGTGATCCATGAAATGTCATGGAAAAGCACAAGTGTTTTTAAAATACCCCTCACACACTAAGAATCCCTTAGTGTCATGCTTCAACATAGGGGTCTTCCCATCCCTCTATGGGGCGGGGTGTGCAACAACCTAAAAATACATGGGAGCAATTTTTTGTGAAATAGGTTATGTGTAGTGTGGGATTGAGAGTGGTAGGGTCTGTGAAGAATAGGGGTGAGTTATAAAAATTCCCCGGCTAGTGGAAAAAACTAATTTTATTCACTTCCCTAGCTGGAAATACTAAAAAATGGGGATACATAGGGGTATACTGTAATGACATGTCCCCTACTGGGTCAACATATTTCCTAATTCGTCCCCACAGCTTACTCGTCCGGACCTAAAATGATCCCTACTGCACTCAAAATATATCTACTTTTTATACATATTGTATGCCTATTTTTCACACCCTAACATGCAAAATTGGCATGTCAGAAAAAAGGGGAATTGCCCCTTGTAGTCTCAAAACCAAATTGGTATGCTAATGGGAAGGATAGTCTGACTCCATGAACTCGTACTGAAGGAGAGGTGGCTTCGTAATATGCATTGATAGTGGCTATGCCCTTGCATGTAAATACCTCCATGCAGCTCCGCAGAATTAGAAACAGAAGAACTCGTTCTTGTGCTGGCATCCATCTTGTGGGAGAGAGCGGCAGCGGCACGAGACCCATCTGTTTTCAATTAGTGTGAGTGCCACTGCTCGATCCTGCAAGGTGGATGCCAGCACAAGCACGAGTGCTTAAAAAGAGCTGACCATTTTCTAAAGGTCATCTCCTGGAGCAGCGCATGCGCTCTGCCTAGGCAAGAACTAAAAAAGGGCCAAGGCTCAACCAATAGTTATGATTCATTTTTCAAAAAATGCTGTGATGTGATCGGGTGCAGAACCAGAGATTGCTCAGTTTGTGATCATATTGCTATTTCTAGAGTGAAGCACCATGCTCAGACTTAGTAAAGGTGTCACAAGACGAACGTGATACTTTATAAATGTTTATGAAATCAGGTTTGATGGCATGTTATAATTTATTTGTGAAAAAATGCAGTGAGTGAGGATGTCAAATTTTTCCATAGAAAGGAATAAAAAGTTAGTAGTATACTAGATATAAATTTGTGATTATGGATCAAAGATGAAAACTTTACAGAATATAATGAAGAACGACTGTTATGATTTATTGACTAGTATGTAACTTGTATAATTTTTGGTTATTTTCTCTTTTTGTAGGAGGAAAATGGAAACCAGACATTGTGAACAAGAAAACTATCATGTGAGAAAGTACATGGAGGAGTAAAAGAAGTCATGTTCACTTTTGAAAAAACAGGAAATAATTACTCTGTGAAAAGTGGGGAAAAACTATTAATTGGAGAAGTGATATTATTTGTATTGCATAAAAGGATATTTGTGTTCTTGCACAAGTTTGTGCTGTGTAGATCTACTTGTCTCTGAGGAAATAATGATCTGCTTACATGAGCAGCAAACATGAGCGTTGTTAAAACATGCCAGATTATTGTTTCATTCAGCATAGCATACCTGAGCAGGCACAGTGTTACCAGGTTGAAAGAATGGGGAAGCACATAAAGAGCTTTGCAATTCTGCAGCACAAGCTTATTCTGCCGAAGCTAGCCTTTGTGAACTCCTTTTAAAAAACTATACACATGAGAAACATTGCTAATACTTTTTTGCTAGCTGGCTTCAAAACTAAAACTACCATATGAAAGACTTTAAACCAGGCTGAGGTGGCTGAGATGGCACAGCTACACCAAGCTGCTTCTCAAAATGTGATGAAGAAATTATCAATTAGTAAAGTTGGCTGTTTTTTTTTTTATAATTGTTGGAATCATTTGTTAATGTAATTTGGGTTGTTGTAGTTTTGTGATGTTTATTATTTGTAATAAAAACTTTTAAAGTTACTACTGATTAGTTTGCTTAACAGCTGTTCTAGATTCCACTATTATTACAGTATTGCTGTCATAGAGTTCTTACAAATTAAGTAGGACTGTGTATTCAGAAACAAAAGTCAGAAAATAGGGACTGAGTCCATCCATATCATCAGAGTATGTTACCAAAATTCCTAGCTACCTCACAGTGCCCTATTAGGAAGTATATTAAAAAATCTGCTCCCAACCGGATGGCAAGAAAGTGAATGAGCCTTCTCGCACCCAAGAAGTAGGCTATCTGGGAAAATTTCTGGCGCCAATAGTTTTGCAAGTTGTAGATTCCCATGATGGGCACCTGGGTATCCTTTTTCTTTAAAAAAAACACAATAGTTTTGGATGGCACCCAATATGGGTGCAGGTGTGGACGCAGCAGGGGCTGTAGTGGTTTTGAACTCTCCCCGCAGCCTTGAAGGATTTGTCCACTTTTGGGTAGCCCAGAGGGGCACTGGGAAATCAATTTTTATATAAAAAGGCTGGATCCTGCCAGCATCAGGTAGGTGAGCTGGTGGGGAGCTGGCAAGGGGATAGGGGGCCTTGGGGCTCGCCATTAATTGAAAAACCTATAATAGAAGTATGGGCAGGACACCAAAAAAACTACAAAAAAAGGGCTTATAAACAATAATAAATTATCTTCAAGAGCCACTCGTTTATTATTCACTGCTCCGGGAAGGAGTGTGCCATATTGCTTTAGGGTTTTTGTGAATTATATTTTTTCATCCTTGTGGTGTCTCTAGAAGAGGCAGGGACACCGCCAGCCATTTGTTTATGCTGTGGGGGCATCAGGGACTGTAGTAGCCCCCCAGCAATATAAAGGCCACAGCAAGTCCTCAGGGTCATTAAATCATTGACCCCAGGAGAGCTTACCATGTTGTTTTAAAACACTCTGAGCTCGAGCTGTATGCTCTTCAGCTGGAGTGCAGGGGCTCAGGTCGGTGCTAGGGTTGCATTTCCTGGCCTGAAAAAGGTTTAAAAAAGACTCAAAGGCATGTTGATTTTTTTTATTAGTAAGGTTTTAACAAAATATTTTATGACATTCACTATTTTTAAAACTTTGCAATATAAATTTCATTATAATTATTAGAGATTTTTGGACAATAGGTTTTCTCTATATATGTTGATGTTTTGGCCCTATGATCAAATCAATAGGCCACCTTTTTACATTTTTGTGTCCTGACACTTTGCCAATGTCTGTAGGTCAGCCTTAATTGTAATCACAACCTTTATATTGTTACAGCACATAGTCAGCATTGTGTGGCCATGGGGGTTGGATGCATGACCTGACTGTAGGGTGTAACAAAATCCAGCAGGTCCAAAAAGGTCTTATCACATGTATTATCTGTAACTGATACATACCAATTAATGAAACACACTTCATCCCCATATTCGTTGAATGGTTGGTGCTTTTGATCTATGTCTCTTTTGACTAAGGTAAGGGGGCTGCAGCAGTAGCGCAATCACGCCATCGGGCAGCCGTGAGGGAAACGGCGGTGCAGTTTTGTTTGTCCTGGCCAAGGGAAACGCCGGGAGGCTTCTCACTACCATCCTAGCCGTGAGGAAAATGGCGGTGCAGCTTGCTTGCTTCTTCTGGGCATAGGGAAGCGCCGGGAGACTTCCACGCCACCGGGCAGCCGTGAGGGCAACGGCACTACATCACCCAGAAGCCTCAGGGGTGGCGGCGCACCGTGACGGGTGCAGAGCACCAGGAGGCGGTATTTAGCACCACGCGCCCTCTCGCACCGCGAGTCGCGCCCGCTGAGCGCCCGGGGCGAAGCCCGGGCAAAGGGCGGGCCCTCTGTGGCCCTCAGAGGCCTGAGGAGACTAGACTGGGCCAGGAACTTTATATTGCCTCTTATGGACCTCTAACGTGCTATGAGCATGTAAGACATTTTACTCATTATTATTATGTTATTTTCGTTTGTGTTTTTTTTGTGAGTGTTTAGACTTAAGGGTACTTGCGTGGAAGTTTAACATCATCACTGCTCATAATGTCTAAATCCAAAACTGACAAAGTGATGGTGGGCCCTGCTACTCTAGACAATTTCCTGGTTAGGAAAGTAAATCAGATTAATAATGATAGACGTGTATCTCTGGGGAAAGGCACTGTGATAGGGGAAACACTATTTGAAAATTCCCCTATTAGTCTGACCCAAGACTGTGAAATTAACACGAGTGATGTCATCTCTACTGACTCTCCAGCGCCCATTTTAGTGAATGTGGAGGTTCATCCTGACTCACGGGCGCTGTCAAGTTCAGATATTGGTGTGCTGAATGAGACCCAACCTGAAACCAGGCCCCTGAGAACTTGTAGAACACTGTCTCAAAGGGAGAAGGGGAAACATAACAACTCTAAGTCTAAAAATAAGGATGGTAAGGCAATTATCAGTCCTGCTATAACAACCCCTTTTGTATTCACGGGCACTAATGGTAATGGTAATGGTAATGGTGTAAATTTAACTCCTGATTTCCTTGCTTCACTTATAAAAAACTTAGAAGTTTCTTTAACAGCAAAAATGGAGGAGCTTATTAAACCATTAACCAATAAGATAGATAACCTAGTCAAGGAAGTGACAAGGCTGGGTGGTCTGTTATCGTCACAGAAGATTGTAACATCTAGTGGAAATGAACACTCTGGGGGGAAAGGGAGAGAAATTGCTGAAGTTAATGATACACGAAATAAGGGGAGGGGGAATATTGTTGTTGCAGTGGCCTCAGGGTCTGAAACACCTATTCGACCGGATATCCCTGTGGCAACTGCCTCGCAGCAACAACCATCTACAAACCCCCAAAGCAGTAGAGCTCCCAGACCCCCGAGGTACAACCGCTATCTTAATTTACCACCAGACTGTGCTCCGTTGGTGGCAGTACTGACTAATGTGCCCCCCTATGGCACCCATCCCGCATCTCCTTTTGATGAATCTCAAACCTCTTTGAAAAATAAGACAGTGTCATGGCTCAACAAAAACTGTGGTTTTCCCATCTCATATTCTGACCAGATAATGACAGTAAGGCGTGTAAACTGGGTGGGGCCGTCTAAAAAGACTGGGTCCGGGGATTGTATAGTTGTAAATTTCAAACACCCCCAGCATGTGGCAACTGTTCTTCTGAGAGCTTCTGCACTGGTATATAATATGAACAGTATCTGTGTACGCCCGCTGGGTTACTTTTATGCGTATTTGTGCAAACCTCTACCACAACAGAGTTTAACCAGGCGGGGGCTTGAACCTTATACTCCTGTGCAAGAGACTCAATTTCTTTATAACATCACTAATCCCTGTGGGTCAGGCGGACCCATTGGAACTTATAACAGGAGCCCCAGTGCTGGACACTATCAATATGGGTCGAACTTAAACACACAGAACAGGTATGAAGTGTTATCCGGTTTTGAGCTGTGTGATTGACGGGGGCACCTGCGGCTCAGGATACTAGGGCTTCAGGTGAATCTATAAACTCAGATAACTCGGTGGACAAAATGCCAGGATGTCTTGCTGTCTCTTGGAATATTGCTGGTCTTGCGGCCAAAATGTCTGATGCAAATTGGGTGACTTACATTAAGCAATTTTCGATTATCTGTTTACAAGAGACCTAGGAGCTGGGCTGTAACCTCTTCTTAGAAGGGTATAAGGCCTTCTTTGTGCCAGCCTTGCCATCATTGCGGGGTAGGCCCAAGGGGGGTCTTGTAATTTTTATTTCCATACTAATACCCTGTGAAGTACGAAGAATTGAAGCACAACATACAGGTGTAATGGGCTTAACTCTAACTGGAGGTAATGTCCTTGTGGGCCTGGTGAATTTTTACAATGCTGCTTATGATAGTACAGGCAGGAATCATATTCATATATTAAATTCTTTTATCTCTAATTTTATGAAAAATGTGGGCCATAACCTCATGATTATGGGGGAATTTAATCTGCATCCTTGTATAGATCCATTGCACAAGTGCTTACCAGAAATGACTTGTGACCGAGCAGACTGTCTCCATATGGAGCACACTAAGGAGGGGGAAATGTGCAATGACCTACTGAATGACTTTGACCTCTCTCTGGCTATGTCATTAAAGGACCCGCTATATTGCTTTGATACCCCTACCTTTAAAGGACATGGAAGGGGTACCTTTATAGACCATATACTTGTCTCGCGGACGATGCAAACTTTTTTAGATTCTTTTTGCATTGTTTCTAGCGAATTCAGCGACCATAACCCTCTAACAATCTGTTTAAAATGTCCCTGGGTAAAAAAAGGTAATAAGATCATCAATCAAGGTAGATTGGGCACAACAGATGGGAGGAGGCGGTTAAAATGGTCTATGGTCTCTGCGGATATCCTTTATAAGAACATCTCTGAAGGGTGTGCAGAGGATATTAAAGTCTGTACCAATGGGGGGGGTGAACCTAGGCTGGTTTTAGAGGCTTATCAAAATATTTAGGAGAAGGTGTCAGCGTTTCTATCGGTCCCTAATAAAATTCAGGTTAATATAGGCCCGAGATGGTTTAGCCACGACTGCACTATAGCTGCTCGCAAACTGAGGCTTGCACTGTCAGCTTCCCCAAGGAATCGGGAGGTCGTAAAACTCTGTAGAAAGGAATATAAGGCTATTACTGTCGCCCGCAAGGAGTTTCTGAGGAAAGAGGCCTGGGAGGAACTGCTTGACCCCTCTACCCTGAATAGCAGCACCAAATTCTGGGCCCTGGTTAAGAAACCTTTTTTGACCGAGGACCCTGGAGATGGACTTGTCTGTTGCATAACCAAAGAGGAATGGGAAGTCATTTCAAAAGTCTGTACTATTCTGAGGGTTCTGGAACCATGGCTGCTGCCCCCTATGATAGGGACAGCACCATTATTTTTGACAAAAGTGAGGTCTTGGCTGCCATAATGGGTCTCACTGCAAATAAAGCGCCAGGTCCTGACGGAATACCACCGGATCTTTACAAATCTGATCCCGTTTTCTGGGCTCCCATTCTGGTTGCTGTATTTAATGCTGCGGCCATAGTGGGTTGTCCGGGAACGTGGGGACTGTCAACTATAGTTCCTGTCTTCAAGAAGGGAGATAGGGGAAGTGCTCTTTGTTACCGACCAATATCCCTAATTGATTCAATGGTTAAGATTATGGGGAGAGTTATACTTCAACGCCTAACAAGCTGGTCGAATGAAAATAACACCATGTCGATTTCTCAATATGGCTTTTGTGAAGGGCGCTCTACCATAACTCAGTGTCTCAACCTGTTTCTTATTCTGAATAGATATACTGTCGTACAGAAAGGAGTAATTCACCTTGCCTTCATGGATCAGTCCTCAGCCTTCGACTGTGTTAACAGAGGGAGGCTGTGGCAGACCATGAAGGATAAAGGTATTGATGGGGGGATCGTGGAGTTCCTAGCGGATCTGCATAATGACACAAGAGCCAATGTGAGGTTCTCATCGACTGGGGAAACCACAGGAAGTTTTAGCATTAATAAAGGAGTACGTCAGGGGTGTATCCTGGTCCCTTTTCTTTTTAATTTTTATATAAATGATTTAGAGGCTGAACTACAAGAGGTAAAATCAGATTGTCCTAGAGCTGGTGCGAGGGGTATTCCTTTACTTTTATATGCCGACGATGCGGTTTTAATTTCACGAACAGAATTAGGTCTCCAGGCACTTTTGAATGCTTTTATTAATTGTATGTCTGACAGGGACCTTATGGTCAACAATTCTAAATCTTATATAATGCATGTTGGCCGTCAACCTAAAAAGAAGTTCAATTTTAAACTGAATGATGTTCTGATCCCCATCACCCAGATGTTCTCATATTTGGGTGTTTTATTTGATACGAAGCTTTGTTGGGCCCCACATTTGGCCAAGAAGAAGGAGGAAATGACTAGAGTAAATGCCTCCATCTTCAACTTTGCCTCTAAATTGGGGAAAAAGCCAAATGTGGCTATGATGAAATTATACAACGCTAAATCCATAGCCACCGCAGTATACGGAAGCGAGATATGGGGCTACACAAATGGCGAACAACTACAAATAGTTGAAAATAATTTCTTAAAGCGTCTGTTATGTGTCCCAGGTAGCACACCGAATTTAGCTGTACATGAAGAACTTGGTTGCCTGCATTTATCCGACATTGTTGGATTGAAACCACTGTTATGCTGGGTAAAATTATGGTTAAGTGATGAAATTCCTTTAACCCACCAGATAGTGGAAGATCTTGTATCACTCGATCATGCAATGTGTGTACCTTGGCTTAAATATTTGAAGTCCCAATTTTTGAAGCTTGGCCGCCTGAACTTGTTTGATAACCCGAGGGATATAGTTAAGGGTGATGTTGCAGCAATTAAGAGAGCTTTTTTCTTGGATTGTAATGCCTTAAGAGACGAAGTTGAGCTCTCGAAACCCAATGTTAGAAAGTATATCATGTTGAGAACTTGTGATTCTATGGAAATGTACCTAACATGCTCCTTTACCTCCCATGAGAATTTTTTGCTGACCCGGTTCAGGTTTAACATCTTTCATCATCTTTTAATTAGACCCAAGTCGGACATTTTTAAGAAACCTGCAGCTCCCTGTGGCTGCGACGGGAAGTCTCCAAAGGATATGCTGCATTTTATATTTTTATGTACATTTTATGAATATCCCCGTAGGCGGTATCTTGTTACTCTTTTAAAGAAATTAAATTTTAATCAAATCAGACCCGCCCTTATGTACTTACAGCTGCTGCACTCTGATAGTGTCCTCCAGGTGCTAGAATTTTTAAAATTAACCATGAGACTAAGAAAATGTTTAGATGAGTAATTGTGAATCATCTGCAGCCCAATGCACTAATGCACTTTTTCTGTATGTGGGCACTACTTGTACTTTTTCTTGTACTGATTTTGTCTACGCACTCTTTTAAGAAACATATGTGTTGTATGTAACCTAGATTGACTTTGTAATTATTGTGATGTTTTTAATATGAATTGTTTAATGTTGTGTACTTTTATGGATTGCAATATATCCGAAATAAAGTCAATTTGATTTGATTTGACTAAGGTAATTAAGTTTGAATTGCAAATTATTTTGAGGATTGTTATTTGTGTATTATTAATGGTGGAAGTGATATGATTAAAATATATGTCTTTCATTACTTCTTTGCCCAGCCCATAACCAATATTTTCTTAAATAACGAAATATTTAATTATTACTGTTTTTTATTTCCATTTATATAGCAGCTATCTTTCCACTTGGTTGTTCATGCACTTTATAAATAACTACAAACACAGTGATGATATGAAAGCACAGAATTAAAAAAGCGGGATAACTTCATAAATTAGGGTTTTTGGGTGACAAGTAGAGCTCTACAAATCTACTGATACATTGATTGATTAATTGATAATGAGGGACAATGGGAGAAGGGTTGCTTTCTATAATTAAGTTCTGAACAGGTGGGTCTTCAGTGTACTACTCACTGATAGTAGATCATCAATAAGCTGTAGAATCTCAGACAAATAGTTCTAGGCTGTTGAAGTCACACAAGAGATAGCTTGGCTCAATGTCCTGCGCTTTCTTGGTTTGAGGAGGTACATAATCCGCTGTGATTTACTTCTGGTGCTTTCCTCCCATCTGCTGGGACTGAGAGTTAGTCTTGCAAGTAGGAGACCCTTTATGTGTGATGGAGGCCATCTTAAAACTTGTTCTGGCATCCATGGGCAGTCCGTGATTAACTCACACAAGTAGTTTTCACAGTCGTGTTAATTTGTTATGTATTGTACACAATAATTGACACAATCCGGTCCATCCATTAGACCAATGCCCATGGGTGTTATACTGTAAGCATAAGTTGCCAAAGATGGGGTTCTCAACATACCAACAATGAAGGATGGTAGACTGAGTCTATTTCACATTACCGTAGATTCAAACTGGGTGCAAAGTGTCTACTCAATATTGCGGAATGCAGAAAATCAGTGTGTTTGTAGCTGTTTGGAGCACGTTTTATGCAAATCATCCCATTTGTTACATGTTGTTAAAGTAACGCACTGCAAGAAAATTATCAAAGCATTATACGTAGTACATTAATCCGGTGTAGGATAACCTGTAACAAATAAGACAACATAAAAGAAAAAATAAACTTTTAACAAAAGGCAATAAAGTCGACAACAAAAAAAAGCACACGCATGTCCCTAACTATAAGAAAAATAACAAAAAGGGAGGGAGTAAAGAGGTATTAAGATAGAACCAACCTCCTGTTCAACATTTTTTCTAAACAATAAGATTCTACCCTGCAATCAAAAGACTATTTTTGTTTTTTAGTGGTTACAAAGAGGTGTATTGGTGATCCATGAAATGTCATGGAAAAGCACAAGTGTTTTTAAAATACCCCTCACACACTAAGAATCCCTTAGTGTCATGCTTCAACATAGGGGTCTTACCATCCCTCTATGGGGCGGGGTGTGCTACAACCTAAAAATACATGGGAGCACTTTTTTGTGAAATAGGTTATGTGTAGTGTGGGATTGAGAGTGGTAGGGTCTGTGAAGAATAGGGGTGAGTTATAAAAATTCCCTGGCTAGTGGAAAAAACTAATTTTATTCACTTCCCTAGCTGGAAATACTAAAAAATGTGGATACATAGGGGTATACTGTAATGACATGTCCCCTACTGGGTCAACATGTTTCCCAATTCGTCCCCACAGCTTACTCGTCCGGACCTAAAATGATCCCTACTCTACTCAAAATATATCTACTTTTTATACATATTGTATGCCTATTTTTCACACACTAACATGCAAAATTGGCATGTCAGAAAAAAGGGGAATTGCCCCTTGTAGTCTCAAAACTAAATTGGTATGCTAATGGGAAGAATAGTCTGACTCCATGAACTCGCACTGAAGGAGAGGTGGCTTCGTAATATGCATTGATAGTGGCTATGCCCCTGCATGTAAATACCTCCATGCAGCTCCGCAGAATTAGAAACAGAAGAACTCGTTCTTGTGCTGGCCTGGCATCCATCTTGTGGCAGAGAGCAGCAGCGGCACGAGACCCATCTGTTTTCAGTTAGTGAGAGTGCCACAGCTCGATCCTGCAAGGTGGATGCCAGCACAAGCACGAGTGCTTGAAAAGAGCTGACCATTTTCTAAAGGTCATCTCCTGGAGCAGTGCATGCTCTCTGCCTAGGCAAGAACTAAAAAAGGGCCACGGCTCAACCAATAGTTATGATTCTTATTACATTTTTCAAAAAATGCTGTGATGTGATCGGGTGCAGCACCAGAGATTGCTCAGTTTGTGATCATATTGCTATTTCTAGAGTGAAGCTCCATGCTCAGACTTAGGAAAGGTGTCACAAGACGAACGTGATACTTTATAAATGTTTATGAAATCAGGTTTGATGGCATGTTATAATTTATTTGTGAAAAAATGCAGTGAGTGAGGATGTCAAAATTTTCCATAGAAAGGAATAAAAAGTTAGTAGTATACTAGATATCAATTTGTGATTATGGATCAAAGATGAAAACTTTACAGAATTTAATGAAGAACAACTGTTATGATTTATTGACTAGTATGTAACTTGTATGATTTTTGGTTATTTTCTCTTTTTGTAGGAGGAAAATGGAAACCAGACATTGTGAACAAGAAAACTATCATGTGAGAAAGTACATGGAGGAGTAAAAGAAGTCATGTTCACTTTTGAAAAAACAGGAAATAATTACTCTGTGAAAAGTGGGGAAAAACTATTAATTGGAGAAGTGATATTATTTGTATTGCATAAAAGGATATTTGTGATCTTGCACAAGATTGTGCTGTGTAGATCTACTTGTCTCTGAGGAAATATTTATCTGCTTACATGAGCAGCAAACATGAGCGTTGTTAAAACATGCCAGATTATTGTTTCATTCAGCATAGCATACCTGAGCAGGCACAGTGTAACCAGGTTGAAAGAAAGGGGAAGCACCTAAAGAGCTCCGCAATTCTGCAGCACAAGCTTATTCTGCCCAAGCTAGCCTTTGTGAACTCCTTTTAAAAAACTATACACATGAGAAACATTGCTAATACTTTTTTGCTAGCTGGCTTCAAAACTAAAACTACCATGTGAAAGACTTTTAACCAGGCTGAGGTGGCGGACATGGCACCGCTACACCAAGCTGCTTCTCAAAATGTGATGAAGAAATTATAAATTAGTAAAGTTGGCTGTTTTTTTTTTAATAATTGTTGGAATCATTTGTTAATGTAATTTGGGTTGTTGTAGTTTTGTGGTGTTTATTATTTGTAATAAAAACTTTTAAAGTTACTACAGATTAGTTTGCTTAACAGCTGTTCTAGATTTCACTATTATTACAGTATTGCTGTCATAGAGTTCTTACAAATTAATTAGGACTGTGTATTCAGAAACAAAAGTCAGAAAATAGGGACTGAGTCCATCCATATCATCAGAGTATGTTACCACAATTCCTAGCTACCTCACAGTGCCCTATTAGGAAGTATATTAAAAAATCTGCTCCCAACCGGATGGCAAGAAAGTGAATGAGCCTTCTCGCACCCAAGAAGTAGGCTATCTGGGAAAATTTCTGGCGCCAATAGTTTTGCAAGTTGAGGATTCCCATGATGGGCACCTGGGTATCCTTTTTCTTTAAAAAAAACACGATCGTTTTGGATGGCACCCAATATGGGTGCAGGTGTGGAAGCAGCAGGGGCAGTAGTAGTTTTGAACTCTCCCCGCAGCCTTGAAGGATTTGTCCACTTTTGGGTAGCCCAGAGGGGCACTGGGAAATAAATTTTTATATAAAAAGGCTGGATCCTGCCAGCATCAGGTAGGTGTGCTGGTGGGGAGCTGGCAAGGGGATAGGGGGCCTTGGGGCTCCCCATTAATTGAAAAACCTATAATAGAAGTATGGGCAGGACACCAAAAAAACTACAAAAAAGGGATTATAAACAATAATAAATTATCCTCAAGAGCCACTCGTTTATTATTCACTGCTCTGGGAAGGAGTGTGCCATATTGCTTTAGGGTTTTTGTGAATTATATTTTTTCATCCTTGTGGTGCCTCTAGAAGAGGCAGGGGCACCGCCAGCCATTTCTTTATGCTGTGGGGGCATCAGGGACTGTAGTAGCCCCCCAGCAATATAAAGGCCACAGCAAGTCCCCAGGGTCATTATATCATTGACCCCAGGAGAGCTTACCATGTTGTTTTAAAACACTCAGAGCTAGAGCTGTATGCTCTTCAGCTGGGGTGCAGGGGCTCAGGTCGGTGCTAGGGTTGCATTTCCTGCCCTGAAAAAGGTTTAAAAAAGTCTCAAAAGCATGTTGATGTTTTTTTATTAGTAAGGTTTTAACAAAATATTTTATGACATTTACTATTTTTAAAACTTTGCAATATACATTTCATTATAATTATTAGAGATTTTTGGACAATAGGTTTTCTCTATATATGTTGATGTTTTGGCCCTATGATCAAATCAATAGGCCACCTT
Source organism: Lissotriton helveticus (assembly GCF_964261635.1). Taxonomy (NCBI): domain Eukaryota; kingdom Metazoa; phylum Chordata; class Amphibia; order Caudata; family Salamandridae; genus Lissotriton; species Lissotriton helveticus. The sequence goes on from NC_136068.1 coordinate 644,771,199, forward strand.
TTTACATTTTTGTGTCCTGACACTTTGCCAATGTCTGTAGGTCAGCCTTAATTGCAATCACAACCTTTATATTGTTAGAGCACATAGTCAGCATTGTGTGCCCATGGGGGTTGGACGCATGACCTGACTGTAGGGTGTAACAAAATCCAGTAGGTCCAAAAAGGTCTTATCACATGTATTATCTGTAACTGGTACATACCAATTAATGAAACACACTTCATCCCCATATTCGTTGCATGATTGGTGCTTTTGATCTATGTCTCATTTGACTAAGGTAATTAAGTTTGAATTGCAAATTATTTTGAGGATTGTTATTTGTGTATTATTAATGGTGGAAGTGACATGATTAAAATATATGTCTTTCATTACTTCTTTGCCCAGCCCATAACCAATATTTTCTTAAATAACACAATATTTAATTATTACTGTTTTTTATTTCCATTTATATAGCAGCTATCTTTCCACTTGGTTGTTCATGCACTTTATAAATAACTACAAACACAATGATGATATGAAAGCACAGAAATGAAAGCGGGATAACTTCGTGAATTAGGGTTTTTGGGTGACAAGTAGAGCTCTACAAATCTACTGATTCATTGATTGATTAATTGATAATGAGGGACAATGGGAGAAGGGCTGCTTTCTATAACTAAGTTCTGAACAGGTGGGTTTTCAGTTTACTACTCACTGATAGTAGATCATCAATAAGCTGTAGAATCTCAGACAAATAGTTCTAGGCTGTTGAAGTCACACAAGAGATAGCTTGGCTCAATGTCCTGCGCTTTCTTGGTTTGAGTAGTTACATAATCCGCTGTGATTTACTTCTGGTGTTTTCCTCCCATCTGCTGGGACTGAGAGTTAGTCTTGCAAGTAGGAGACCCTTTATATGTGATGGAGGCCATCTTAAAACTTGTTCTGGCATCCATGGGCAGTCCGTGATTAACTGACACAAGTAGTTTTCACAGTCTTGTTAATTTGTTATGTATTGTACACAATAATTGACACAATCCGGTCCATCCATTAGACCAATGCCCATGGGTGTTATACTGTAAGCATAAGGTGCCAACGATGGGGTTCTCAACATACCAGCAATGAAGGATGGTAGACTGAGTCTATTTCACTGGGATTGAAACATGTAAAAGGCAATTTACTGCACATGTCAGGGGTGAGCATAGGTCTCAGTGCCCCTGAATGTTCAGGTATTTAATACTACAATTTGAATGTAGAACCGAAGGGTGCATGCACAGCTTGTCAGATCTGTGGGAGTAGGTCGATACTTAAGGGATTTCAAGGAGGATTCTTATCTAGATTTTATCATGGAGCATACTTCTGAAATTAATTATCACAATATTTTAACAGACACGTAAGCAATATATTGCAGTCTATCACATTGTAGAAGACAAAGAGGTCATATGATATCAGTGCTGTGTGGGAGTTATCAATTATAGAGATGAGCCAATCTGTTCAACGTTTTCTGTTGAGGTTTCTACTGCTTTGGTGCCTGTATATTCAGAAAGTGTCTAAGGAGCAAGTTGCAGTGCTTTACATGTGCGGGAGCAAAGGGGCTTAATAAATATATTGTTTATGCTTCTGAAAGAGTTTTCAGCATGCCCAGTAAACAAAACCCCTGCTCTTACTTGGCCAAAGGCTCTTGACCTTTGATGCAGGTAAGAATTAATCAGAAGCTGCAATAGCGACAATTGAATTAGTCATCACAGTTAAACAACCGATTTTAGGAATCAATTATGAGATTTGATTTCTTTTATTCATATCTTTTAGTAATTATCTCTTTGTTAGGCATCAGTTATTATTTGATACAACAGAAAACAGATAACATAAAGCATGTTCCATATAAATAATTCCCTATTCTAAATATTAGGACGAGAAAAGTATCTTGAACCTGTAAAGAGTTCAAAATTGACTGGAGGAAGAATAAATCTTAGAGCAAATCGAATAGCACTTCTCATGAAGAGATGTTTGGACTATTAAGAGGAGTCTTCAGATGTAAAGAATAGGTTTTGGCAAAAGTGGAAATAACTGCGTCTCAGTAAATAGCTCAGTGAGGAGCTTAGTAAAGTCTGCTCAGAGCATAGCGCTTTAGAGGGCAAAGAGTCTGGATGTCAGTGTGAAAGGAACCTCTTGGGGACGTCACCTGGGAAAGTCTGCCCCACTCTAGTCTAGAATTACGCACTAACATAAAATTTAGATATCTATAACGAATACATTTGTTGCGGTATTTGAGTCTCTTCAGCCAACGAGGTAGTGATGTCTTCATGGGAATGGAAAGCTTCCACCATCTACATTGTTTTAAAAACAAAAGCTCCCAGATTATTAGATTCCTAATGCTACATTTGGGTTAACATTGAAAAAGTCGTGTTTGGTCCCATCGGCTTATTCTATACAAAACAAAACAGTTCACAATTTGTCCTTTTCATTTATTAAATGAAACCATCACTTTCTCACATAATCCCACATACACGTCTTGTGTAAAAAGAAACATTTGAATACATTTTAAACGTCATTATTCAGTACACTAGTGTTTTCCATGCGTAATCTTTATATGGGAAGGTCAACAATATCTTTCCTAACACTGTCATGCTAGTCCAGTAGATTCTAACATTGAACTCTTCACATCGTCACATGAGTAAGAATGTTGACCTAAGGTCAGTAAAAAGAAAAATAGAAGAAACTGCATTCAGGAGCATTTCTAACTTGACATGGCTCATTGTGAAAGCCTAGGGCTCCCATTTTGGTTTTGATAAAATCTTGCTTCTCGTTTTAGTCGTACACAATAATTCTACATGTTAATTACATTAATTTGCATTTACTAAAACACTCTGACACATGATCATGTAAATGAGTTGTTACTTTCAATTACATGATTTTACTTGGAAACGTTGGTTGCATTGAGATGGGATGATAGTTGGTTAACACTGTACTGTCTATATTAGTTTTTTAAATATTAAAAGCAATAACTGAATCTTTGATGGGCTAAATGTCTATTTACGGGAAAAGAAACACATTCAAGAGCTCTGTCGTGTCAGGATTGACCAGAGGAAAGATTTACATGATGCACAATGCCTATCAGGGCTCTCATGGCAGCCTGTAGTGTTCTTTAGCTTCAGAACCATGTGCATTTCAATGAGTTACAAAAGGGACAGCCATCAGACTGGCGAAACTCTCCACAAAGAGAGTTTATATTTTATGTGAGCCTTCAAGTGCAGAGTCCAAAGAAATCCAGCACAAATGTGTTTTCTACAGCAGTATATTTTCATGGTCCTTCACATAGGAGACTGAACATTAAATCCAATGTGCGACCACACAACAACCATGTTTCATGACGAAGTGTTCAGGATGTTCAATATAGCACCCGGATTATATGATAATCTGTGTGAAATTCAGAATACATTCTTAGTAAAATGAAACTAAACAGGTAGGCGTGCATAACAAATCCCTTTAATAACTTATGTGTGAAAATAAAACCTTTTAATGACAAAAGTGTGAAATTGAATTGAGTGCAAGATGGAAATGTATTTTAATTGTGTCACCCATGCATGAACATTAAACTTGAGTAAAGATCCATGTCCAGCGTTTAACCAAAATGCCAGTGGTAGCAAAAGTGATATCACATATCCACCTTTTGACCCAATGATATGTTAAGAAGTGACATCATATAATCGTTGACACTAAATCCTCAGGAAGTGATGTCACATTACCTTTACCCTGATGACATTGCTGAAGGTAAGAGCTTCCGAGGTACATGGTTGTATAACAGCACAACCGTTCCTAACACAGAGAAATGGGCATTTTTATAAACCACCTACATTTTAACACTTTCCATGCTCAGCTCGTCATGAGGCACGGTTGAGCTGTGCTCATGATGAGGTGAGCTCGTCATGACCGTTGGTACGTTCACACGCAGGGATAATTTCCCCGCTGTGCTGAACGTTCCAAAATGGGTGTGGTCGTGACGAGCTCCGCTCGTCATGAGTGCAGCTCCACTGTGCCTCATGATGAGCCAAGCTCGTCACAAGCACAGCGGCGCTGCGCGCGGCCCCTCTCCCCCGCACAGCAGGTGAAAATACCCAGCAGCGAAGGGGTTAAATACAGGAGGCTTGCCGACTGGCTAGAAACATTGCATATTTTTTTTGTTGTATGATAAATGATGTGTTTGCTTGAAAAGGAGAATTTAGAGTCACAAAACCTAATGGGAAGCCAAAATATTTGAATAACAAATTTTCGTGAATTAATGGCCTCCATAAAGTATACCCCAAGCGTACATTAAAGTAAGACTAACCAAAATGTGTAAAAAGCAATAGTGGCTTTGTTCATGTGTATTAATTGATGTCGACCAGTTTTTCCCAAACGTTGACTCCTGCGGACCCCCACTGAATAACTACTGGAAGCCGGGGACCCCCAAGCAATTTGTACAATTTAATTTGAAGCAGAGGCAATTTCAAGAGGGAGACAGCCTAGGTCTATTGGCATGGACATGTATGCATACAGCAGTGTATTATTTAGCGGTACAAGTCTCCTGCTCTCAGCCATAGCAGCACCTCTACATTCTCATTCCAGAGCCTTGGAGTGGTGACCCTTCCTTACAGCAACAGGTTGAATGATTGTGAATTATTAGCATTTTTACCTAAAATATTATACAATTATGAAGCATTTTATAATAAAGACATGCCCCAAGGAGCAACGAATATTATGAAAATTCTAACAAGATAGTGCACAAAGCGATGAGTCCAGTGTACAGACCAAATTCAAGGTATATATGAGGAGTTCATCATGGAAGTGCAAGAGATGGCAGGAAGGTATCTGCACAGGAGGCATATTGTTTCAGCGAGATCATGGAACAATGCTATGCCAATTACCATAACCCCTTTTACATATAATCTTTAGTCACAGACAACAGAACAACATTTTACCACCAAGGGGTGAGCAGTGCAGTTAAGGCATATTTCAGAGAGGCCTCGCTTGGCACCTGACATGACCCTCTCCTGTTAGGATGCCCACTGCCCCATCCCTTGCCAACAACAAACTGCAAAGGCTACACAGAATAAGAGCTTGATATGTCTGAATATGAAAGCTTGACAGCACACATAATTCACCCAAGGGCTGTTGAAAAGTGAGCAATCAGAGAGCAGCACGAAAATTCTACTGCTGATCCTGGCTGCATCTATTTTTACCTGCCTGCCAAGAAGGGGTAACCTATACACATGTGCCTTTCAGTGCTTTATTGCTTTGATTTTATTTCCTGTATTTTCATTGTTGTACCTGTGACTGCTGTTGTCTATCTTCCTCCGCTGCCTGTACGTGGTCCGTGCCCCTTTTTCTTCCCTCTGTTCCCCTCGCTGTCCCTGTGCTGTCTCTGCCCGGTCTTTCCTTCTGTACCCCTTGCTGCCCCGTGTCTCTGCCCAGTTTTCCCTTCTGTTCCCCTCGCTGCCCCTGTGCCTCTCTGCCTTCTGTTCTTAGCTGCCCCTATATTTCTGTATTCTGTATTTTGCCTCTGTGCCACTCATTTTTTGTGCCCGTCTGTCCTCCGTGCCACGCGTTTTCCCCTCATTTTTGTGCCCCTTTTGTCTTCTGTTCACTCGTTTTTCCCTCGTTTTTTGTGCCTTTCTGCCCTCTGTTCCACATGTTTCTTGTGCCTTTCTGCCCTCTGTTCCACTCTTTTCCCCTTGTTTTTTGTGCCTTTCTGCCTTCTGTTCCACTCATTTTCCCTCGTTTTTTGTACCCTTCTGCCCTCTGTTCCACTCGTTTTTTGTGCCTTTCTTCCCTCTGTTCCACTTGTTTTTCCCTTGTTTTTTGTGCCTTTCTGCCCTCTGTTCCCCTGGTTTTTATGTGCCTATCTGCCCTCAGTTCACCTCATTTTTGTGTCTTTCTGCCCTCTGTTTCACTCGTTTCTCCCTCATTTTTTGTGCTTTTCTGCCCTTTGTTCCACTCTTTTTTGTGCATTTTTGCCCTCTGCGTCACTCATTTTTCGCTCGTTTTTTTGTGCCTTTATAACCTCTGGTCCCCTTGTTTTTCCTTCGTTTTTAGTCCCTTTGTGCCTCCTGTCCCCCTAATTTTTCGTGCCTTTCTGCCCTCTGTTCCACTCGTTTTTTGTGCCTTTCTGTCCTCTGTTCCACTCGTTTTTCCCTTGTTTTTTGTGCCTTTCTGCCCTCTGTTCCACTCATTTTTTGTGCTTTTCTGCCCTCAGTGCCACTCATTTTCCCCTCATTTTTTGTGCCTTACTGCCCTCTGTTCCACTTGTTTTTCCCTCAATTTTTGTGCCTTTCTACCCTTTGTTCCACTTGTTTTTTGTGCCTTTCTGCCCTCTCTATCACTCGTTTTTCCCTTGGTTTTTGTGCCTTTCTGCCCTCTGTTCCCCTCGTTTTTTGTGCCTTTTTGCCCTCGGTTCCACTAGTTTTTCCATTGTTTTTTGTGCTTTTCTGGCCTCTATGCCACTCGTTTTTGGTGCCTTTCTGCCCTCTTTCCACTAGTTTTTCCCTCTTTTTTGTGCCCTTCTGCCCTCAGTTCCACTTGTTTTTAGTGCCTTTCTGCACTCTGTTCCACCCGTTGTCCCTCGTTTTTTGAGCTCTTCTACCCTCTATTCCACTCATTTTTTGTGTCTTTCTGCCCTCTGTTTCACTCGTTTTTCCCTCATTTTTTGTGCTTTTCTGCCCTCTGTTCCACTCATTTTTTGTGCCTTTTTGCCCTCTGTGTTACCCCTTTTTTGCTCGTTTTTTGTGCCTTTATACCCTCTGTTCCCCTTGTTTTTCCCTCGTTTTTAGTGCCTTTGTGCCTCCTGTTCCCCTAATTTTTTGTGCCTTTCTGCCCTCTGTTCCACTCGTTTTTTGTGCCTTTCTGTCCTCTGTTCCACTCGTTTTTCCCTTGTTTTTTGTGCCTTTCTGCCCTCTGTTCCACTAATTTTTTGTGCCTTTCTGCCCTCTGTGCCACTCATTTTCCCCTCATTTTTTGTGCCTTACTGCCCTCTGTTCCACTCGTTTTTCCCTCAATTTTTATGCCTTTCCACCCTTTGTTCCACTTGTTTTTTGTGCCTTTCTGCCCTCTCAATCACTCGTTTTTCCCTTGTTTTTGGTGCCTTTCTGCCTTCTGTTCCACTCATTTTCCCTCATTTTTTGTGCCCTTCTGCCCTCTGTTCCACTCATTTTTTGTGCCTTTCTTCCCTCTGTTCCACTTGTTTTTCCCTTGTTTTTTGTGCCTTTCTGCCCTCTGTTCCCCTGGTTTTTTGTGCCTATCTGCCCTCTGTTCCACTCATTTTTTGTGTCTTCCTGCCCTCTGTTTCACTCGTTTTTCCCTCATTTTTTGTGCTTTTCTGCCCTCTGTTCCAATAATTTTTTGTGCCTTTTTGCCCTCTGCGTCACTCATTTTTCGCTCGTTTTTTTGTGCCTTTATAACCTCTATTCCCCTTGTTTTTCCCTCGTTTTTAGTGCCTTTGTGCCTCCTGTTCCCCTAATTTTTTGTGCCTTTCTGCCCTCTGTTCCACTCGTTTTTTGTGCCTTTCTGTCCTCTGTTCCACTCGTTTTTCCCTTGTTTTTTGTGCCTTTCTGCCCTTTGTTCCACTCATTTTTTGTGCTTTTCTGCCCTCAGTGCCACTCATTTTCCCCTCATTTTGTGTGACTTACTGCCCTCTGTTCCACTTGTTTTCCCTCAATTTTTGTGCCTTTCTACCCTTTGTTCCACTTGTTTTTTGTGCCTTTCTGCCCTCTCTATCACTCGTTTTTCCCTTGGTTTTTGTGCCTTTCTGCCCTCTGTTCCACTTGTTTTTCTCTCGTTTTTTGTGCCTTTGTGCCCTCTGTTCCCCTCTTTTTTTGTGCCTTTTTGCCCTCTATGCCACTCGTTTTTGGTGCCTTTCTGCCCTCTTTCCACTAGTTTTTTCATCTTTTTTGTGCCCTTCTGCCCTCAGTTCCACTTGTTTTTAGTGCCTCTCTGCACTCTGTTCCACCCGTTGTGCCTCATTTTTGTGCTCTTCTACCCTCTGTTCCACTCATTTTTTGTGTCTTTCTGCCCTCTGTTTCACTAGTTTTTCCCTCATTTTTTGTGCTTTTCTGCCCTCTGTTCCACTCATTTTTTGTGCCTTTTTGCCCTCCGTGTCACTCATTTTTCGCTCGTTTTTTTGTGCCTTTATACCCTCTTTTCCCCTTGTTTTCCCCTTGTTTTTAGTGCCTTTGTGCCTCCTGTTCCCCTAATTTTTTGTGCCTTTCTGCCCTCTGTTCCACTCGTTTTTTGTGCCTTTCTGTCCTTTGTCCCACTCGTTTTTCCCTTGTTTTTTGTGCCTTTCTGCCCTCTGTTCTACTCATTTTTTGTGCCTTTCTGCCCTCTGTGCCACTCATTTTCCCTTCATTTTTTGTGCCTTACTGCCCTCTGTTCCACTTGTTTTTTGTGCCTTTCTGCCCTCTCTATCACTTGTTTTTCCCTCGTTTTTTGTGCCTTTCTGCCCTCTGTTCCTCTCGTGTTTTTGTTCCTTTTTGCCCTCGGTTCCACTAGTTTTTCCATTGTTTTTTGTGCCTTTCTGCCCTCTATTCCACTCGTTTTTGGTGCCTTTCTGCCCTCTTTCCACTAGTTTTTCCCTCTTTTTTGTGCCCTTCTGCCCTCTGTTCCACTTGTTTTTAGTGCCTTTCTGCACTCTGTTCCACCCGTTGTCCCTCGTTTTTGGTGCCCTTCTACCCTCTGTTCCACTTATTTTTTTAGGCCCTTCTGCCTTCTGTGCGACTCGTTTTTTCCTTGTTTTTGTGCCCCGTTTGCCTTCTGTTCCACTTGTTTCCCCTGCCGTTGTGCCCCCTGTGCCACCCCCTTCTGACTGCCCATGCCTCCCTATTGTGTTGTTGTGGTCTCGCCACCCATGCGCCATCATTCACAGCTCTTGTGTGCTGTGAGCACGCATGGGCGTTTCATTTTTCACTATGACGACAGGCACTCAAGTCCTGCGGACCCCCGGGGAATGTCTCACGGAACCCTGGGGGTCCGCGGACCACAGTTTGGGAAACGCTGGCGTAGACCATATATTGAATGTGAACGATGCTAAGGACTTGCATGTATGTATGTGGTATTGAATTGGTATAAACCTACCCACAAGGGAACGGAGAGCTGTACAGGATCAAAGGAAAGCATGAAGTTAAGGATTGATAGGACAGGTAGCTGGTCTGTCATGTGTAATGCTTTGCAGTATGGTGTTCTTAAATTATTCTTAGTATTAATGCATTTTTATTATCATTACTTGTAGGCACTTTCACTTTATCAGAACACATACTTCATTCTCCATGTGTTAACAATCTGAAACATCTTGTTTAAAAATCTAAATTTCTTATTTTATAGTGTTAATAATGGAAGAGATTATACATTGCATTGCGGAGTGCAGCTGTTTCATGGCCTGGGTAACAGTAAGAGCTGCGGTAATCAAAAAGTGTACATCAGGGCACTGTTTACCTTCTATTCATTGCATTACCTTTGCCACCATTGAAGTCAGGGGTTGGAAAAGCAGTGTAAGAGGTCGCACAGGGCAAGCCAGGGGTTGCAGCTGTGACGCCTGGCGACCCCCAAATCACATCCATGAGTCAGTTTCAGAGTTTTATGAAATGCTAATGAAAATCTGTGGTGGCTGGCACTGATCAGGGTGGCGAGGCAGGTGGCAAAGGGGTAAGGTAGTATAAAAAAGAAAAATACACTTACCTCCTCATCACTCTGAAACATGTTGAGTCTCCATTGGCCGAACAGAAAGCAGCAAGTCTCCCCTGATCCAATGATTGGCTCCCCTAAGCCATTCACAAAACTGCCATGCAGTTTGTTTTGTGATTGGTCTGGCACTGTAATTCGGTACTCAGACTTGGAATGGGGCCTGGGCATATTCTCCACCCAAACTGTAGTACAGCCTGGATGGAGAACATGCTAAGGGTGCATGACTGTTTGCCAGGCCCTAGACGGCTGGCTAATGTATCACTCGCACTTCAGTGTTCCCACCATTCCTCTCCGGCCCTGCTCTGTGAGCAGCAGTCCCAAAACCACCCCAAGCTGCCGCAGAAGGAACAAATAAAATTATAATAATGTCATGTTATTATCATTTTATTTTTCTATCCTTCACTGCTGCAAGGCAGTGGGGCGACACTCCTCTGCCCTAGTGGAGGAGCTGCCACTGAAAGGCAAATGTAAAACCACTGACAGATGACACAGTTCTTGGGACAAAGGCAGAAAGGTCTAGAGGGGAAATTGGCATGGCTTGTTATTTGCTTAATGTGTAAAAAGACTGATTGTAATCCTGACTTTGAAATTCGACCAAAATACTGGCAACGGTGGCTAAATCATCTTTCCTCAATTTGCTTGAAACAGAAAATCTGCTTACCGTAAATCAAATATTTGGGCTTAAAATTAAAAAAATACACATCCTGCTTCTCCATTTGAATGCTTTCCTTCTGCTTTATTTAAATCCTAGTTTCTGTAATGATATTTCAAGTAGACCTACCCTACCATTTAGTGTTTTGCTAGTTTAAGCTGCTACTGCGGCACCACTATTCACTCACTCTAGTGGCGATCAAGAAATTGTTTTGATAATTTTAATCCAAAAATGGTTGCTTTCCTTTGACAAAATAATTATGTTTCTCATATTTTGGTTTGATATAGTAGAAAAATACATATTTCAGTCCACCACAAACATTTTTAAATCCAGAAACCATACACTTCACAACATACTTCATATTGTTTGGTGGGTACCTGAAGATGAAACATTCTAAACTCCACTGTTTATTAGCATGCTTTATTTTTAAAGAAGGTGATGTATGGTTACAACTTCAAAGGCAAATATGTTGGTATTCTTTCACCCATATCTACTCTTCATTTGGGTTGGAGCTCATGTGAGACAAAGCAGTAGGAGTGGAAGCATTAATTACCTTTCTTGTGCAAAAGTTTAATATGTTGAAAAGTATCAGAGAGTACACCTCAAAACACTTTTGCATTACTCAGCTCTTTGCCACCAGTGGAAATAACACAAATACCCATTAGATTACAGAAAACCCCAGATCTACAAACGTAGCATGACTTGGCTTGGTTTGCAATCTTATCACGAAATGAAAGTAGATGCGAACAATAGGCAGAAGGAAATCACACAATGTTACTATCTGCAATATGAATTAAGTCTTTTAGTTTGCCCAAGGGCATTGCTCTGCACCTAGATATTTGTACTGGAAGGTATCCTTCACATGCAAATTGTCCTACAAGTCATTGCTCATTTGAATTTGCTTTGGTACAGTAGCATCATGCATAAAAGTTTTTTTGCCAGTGCTGCCAATGACATCGCCATAAAACTGCAAAAATGTCCTTGGGCAATTTGCTTTTACTCTTCACTAAACACAGTACTAAAGAATTTCATATTGCTCAGATTTTAATAAATCTGGGACCTAATATGTACAGGGAACCCTTTACCTGTTTGCACCCTGGAGCACCTTAAAACAGGTGCACCAGGCACAAACAGGTTAAGTGTGCGATATTACATAGAATGCACTGTCCAAACCGCAGCAGCGAACTCTAGTAGCAGCCTGAGGAAGGAGTGCCGCGGGGCGGGGGAGGGGCAGAGTGGGGGGTAGTAAAATCCTTCTCACGGCCGACCGGAGTAATGAAAATAAATAAATAAATTAAACAAATTTCATTACGTACGTGATGGAGCAGGAGAGAGAAAAACGTTTTGGTTACCCCTTGTAAAGTCAAACTCTCATAACCATAATAATATTAACAGAAATTAAGCATGTGACCTAATCAACAAAGGCACATAGATAGACACTACACATGGGAAAACGAATTACTGTCCTGCATAAAGTAACTAACTAAATGAATGTAAATGAGTCATGGTAATATAGAGCTGTGATTATAAAAATAATAAAAATGCGTGTGTATTTGTGCTTGGGTAAAATGTCCTTTTGTCGCAAAAGAAAAATACAAAGGGTAAGTAAAAAGACGAATACATGTGTGCTTTTGCTAGGTAACAACTAACTGGGAAAATGAGAATGAAGGGAGGTAAACAGAAGGGTTACAATTCTAAATCTAATTTCTGTGGTGTTTATTTTCGTACTGGTTCCCATTGAGGCCTGCACGGCCTCGTCAGAGAAAGATGACTGTTTGTTGAAACGATGACAAAGGCTCCAGAAAAGATGGCCCCCATGCATGCCTCGTGCGTGTCTGATGTGAACTAATGGCCTGTGTTCCAGTGAGAGATGTCAGAGAAGGTCAGCTTGGCCTAAGAGCATGAAGTGTGCCAAAGGATGCCTGCGTCTAAAACCATGGGAAAGGAATTGCAGGAAATAAAATTATGTAAAAATGATACAAACAAGGAACAATGGGCACAGATTTTAGATGCACCACGACATACTGTCGGATTGAACAATTTTATGGTGCTAGAGACTTTGAAATATTTTTGGACTTTAACTTTGATGGAGAAGATAATCAATTGCAGAGATTATCCCTACTAATGTAATAAAGAGAGAGCCCAAACCTTTGAGGCGGGTAATCTCAGGAACCACAGCACCAATCACAACACCCAATACAGCGTTGGAAAGGGCAGTTGCAGCAGAAGGACATAGGCTATGCAGACGCCCACCATATACATTTAAAAGGTAAAAGAACTGTGCCAGCAAAGTAGTCCCTTGTGGCCGTGTCTGCGTTGTGCTGTGGGCTTGTGCTGAGGGTGTGACAAGCGCCGGGGGCGTGTGGTACGTTCCGCCCTTCATGCCATGTCTCATATCATGTGCTAATCACACCCTGCTCCCTTTAAATACCCCTGCACCCCATAATCATAACCCACCCATACTCCTTAAATACCCCAAGACCCTTAAACACTAACCCATCTTAACCCTATAAATATACCCTGTACCCCAAAACCAAAACCTAAACCCTAAAAATACCCCTGTACCCTAAAACCCAAACCTAGCCCTGAACCCTATAAATACCTCTGTACCTCTAAACCCAAACCTACCCCTGAACCCTAAAAATACCACTGTACCCCAAAACCCAAACCTACCCCTGAACCCTTAAAATACCCCTGTACCCCAAAACCCAAACTCACCCCTGAACCCTAAAAATATCCCTGTACCCCAAAACCCAAACCTAGCCCTGAACCCTAACAATAACCCTGTACCCCAAAACCCAAACCTACCCCTGAACCCTGAAATACCCCTGTACCCCAAAACCCAAACCTAGCCCTGAACCCTAAAAATACCCCTGTACCCCAAAACCAAAGCCTAGCCCTGAATCCTTAAAATACCCCTGTACCCCAAAACCCAAACCTACCCCTGAACCCTAAAAATACACCTATACCCCAAAACCCAAACCTAGCTCTGAACCCTAAAAATACCCATGTACCCCAAAACCCATACCTATCCCTAAACCCTAGAACTACCCCTGTACCCCATAACCCACAACTATATCTGAACCCTTAAAATACCCAAACACCCCAAAACATATACCTCAGTACCCCAAAACATATACCATATACTCCTATACCCATACTTACCTTATCCAAACATTTTTAAAAAACATGCTTTTACCATTCATTAATTTACAATGAATTTCGCTGTAAATGTATGCGTGGTAAAATGTAATGCCATGCATTATAATGGCATTGCGGAGTCATGGCACTTTCGTAATGAAAGTATGCGGAGTGATGGTATGCGGAAAGAAAGTTGCGGAATAATGGGTGTTTACCCTCCCCGGTAAGTACATTGGTGGCACGGCGGCCCACATCTCCAGCAACATACTCATATTTTTTCACCACCCATTTGAAAAATGCACAGGTCTCTCTCATTGATGGCCAGCATCGACATACACTTTTAGACACACCTCCCACCACAAGTTCTAGAATTGCGAACTTTAGAGCTGGGGAGCTACATTCGAATCTCGGAATCAGTTCAACATCCTGTGATTCCAGGCAGATCGCTTTGTCTCCCCGTGCCTACCACAAATGAATGTGTTCTTCTGTAATGTAAATTGTGCTCATGCCATGTTGTCGGGTTCGCGCTATATAATATTGCAAGGAAAAATAAAGTAGGGAAACTCGAGTTCACACACTACTGAACGCGCACTCTTAAGTGCATCAGCAGTGCCCTGCGAATCGGAGCGTTTCACATGCCTGTCACAGATAAGAAATGCTATCAAAACGAAATCATACAAAACAATATACTACTGGCCGGCAGCAATTCATACCCGGACAACGTCAGGACGGGCTGCTAGTAGGTCAAGAAAGGGGCATTGAGGAGAATAGAGAGACAGACAGCTTGGGAACCCGTTTAATGCGACTCAGTCATTTGCCTATGACTGATGGGTAATATGCTTTTTATATTAATTTTTCTCATGTAATCTGTACTAAATACATGCTTAAAATGTACTTGTCAAAGTATGTGCTACATTCATTTCCTTATGAAATAGACAAACTATTAAAAAAAATTAAATGTTAATAGTTATAAGGAATTCTGTGCTTGAGCTGGTCTTAATTGCCATCAACTGACTTCTACTAGTTGGTCCAGCGACCGAATCGCGGCGTACCTTGATGTATTTGTTTTCATTTTTATACAGGCTAGTCGATAACTTTGAAATGTATATCATGTATAAAGTATAGTTCTTAGGAACTCCGCTTTCCAGCTGCTCACCCTCTGTTGTCACTGATTCAGAGGTGGTGTGGTGTGTGAATGTGTGACTCGCAGGTACTATGGGCCCCACCGATGAGTAAAAGATTAAATATTGCTCCTGAGTTAAGTGAAACACGTTTGAGGGTATGTTAGAAAGCTCAGCTGCATCAGATTTATTGGTAGCAGAGGTCCGGTTACTATAGGTCAGTTTGGAGATTATTGATGTTTCAAGTTTTAACACTACATGTTGAGTTTGAATTATGTTATATGTTGTCTGAATTTTGTAGCTTCTGGGAAGTAGGAAGTTGGTTACCCTGTATGCAGGCAGGGGGAATTGTGTGTTATTGTTTGAGACATTTTCCGTATGAAAGTGGTGAATGTATAGCGAAGGCAAACTGTAAAATCTCAGCCTTAAGAATAAGAGTCAATTGTACTCTGACTAAAACGTATCCCCGGGAAAGTAGTAGGTTTTCACCTAAGCTTGAAAGAAGGGTGCTACTTTATCGGCAAAACGAAATTCTGTGGTAGGGAAGAGGTAAGCGCTGCCTACTGGAAATTCTTGTGAATTTGAACAATCTATTTCCATGGTTTTAGAGAAATGGACAATGGAAATGTTTTTGGGTCGTAACTAACTGATTTAAGTAGTGTAAAATATATAAATATTGTGTCGATAGATTTTGTAAAGGATGGGTCAGCAGAAGCCGGAGTGAAGCTGACATTAGCAAGAGTCGCTCTGGAATAGGTCCACATGACTGTGACGTATACAGTTCTGATTGATGCGTTAGTGTGAGACGGGCTGAGATAGGTCAGAAATATTGTGACGAAGACTGCGTTGATTGGTGCGTTAGTGTAAGATACCCTGGGATTGGTCGGAATAATGGTACGATTGAAAGGAAGCATACAATCGTATTGAGAGAGAAAAATCTGTAAAGATGGATTATTATTATGAATAAGACAGGCAGAAACCTTCATGGTTCAAGAAAATCAAGAATCTGTTTAAGAGGGATAAGGAAATAGTCACGAGAGAGGTACTCCTCCACCAAAAACGCCAGCATCATACAGGATGACTATATATGGCTATCATACTTGCATATGGTTGGAAAACTGGGCGAAATACACCAGAAATGACAGAGTACTAGCATTTCCAGGAAGGGGTTCATTTAGCACAGCAGTGTTACATAATTTAAGAGAAAAAATTATGAAACTTGAGCCGATACCAGGGCCAACACAATTTGAGGCTCTAATGGAATGAGAGGATTAAATTGTACGAAAAAGAGAAAGAGAGGTTCCAAGATGTAAATAAAAGATGAGGCAATATGAGAGTATATTTTGGAACTACGCATGAGAGTAGAATGAAAAGATGGAGGTGTGCTGATATGTGGGATGGTATGTACCCAGTACAAAAAGTAGATGAGACTGTAGAAAGAAAATGTACAGAGAAAAGAAAGCATCAAATATCAGAAAAGAGTGGATATGGAGTGAGTGATACGGAGGATGAGGTGCTAGTGAGCAGTTTGTATAGAAGGCCTCCACCATATCAGCCAACTTCTACAGCAGTGACTCCAAATACACCCCCAATGGAGATGAAAGTAACAAAAACCCCAAGAAGACACTCCGATGTAAAAGTAACCCTGAAAAGCAATAATTAATACAAATAGAGAAATCAGGTAACTCAGAATTAGAAAAATCAACAAAAGAATTGGCTGAGAAAATTAAGAAATTAACTAAAAATGGGGAAGCTGAAATTGTACCTGTAACTATAGGCCCTGGAATACCAGTTTTTGAAAATCAGAAAATAGATGAACATTCGTTAACTATTCCTTTAAACTCCAGTGTGCAAAAAGTAAGAGAACAAATTTTCCCAGACCTGAATGAAACCAAGAGTATGATTAGGACAACACCACCAGATTTTACTATGAATAAGTGTCTGATATATCGGATACCTATGGGTGCACAATCAGCAATTGAGACCCCAGAGAAAAAAGTAGCTAGTATAGATTTGACTAAAACTCCAGTAGGGCCAACAGCAGAAGAATTAAATAATTGGGTTAAAGCATTACAAAAGAAAGATTCTGAGTTAAAACTTTTAGATGTGGTTAGATTAAAGATAGATATGGAAGAATTGGTTATTGGAACCATTGAGACAGAAAAGTTGAAAACATATCAGGATGATGAACTAATATTTATGAGTAAAAGTATTACCTGAAGAGCTAAAAATCTGCATGATAAACTAGAAGAAACAGCAAACAAATTGGGTATAGAGTTTGGAAAAATAAAAATGTTACAGAAACCTTACCGAGTACATTTCACTGAGAAAGATATAGATAATTTGAACACAGCCGGAAGATTAACACAAATAAAATAATTAATTTTGTTACTAAGGAAATGGGGAGATGAAGATCGATGGAGAAGTAGATGGACAAAGAAAAAGGAAGAAGCCAATGACAAGATATATTTAGCTTTCCCTATCAAAGAAAATGAATCAGTAGTTGCAAAAGAATATCTTATGAGAGAAGTACCAGGAGGAGGATATGTACACGTGCCATGGAGTAGACAGGACATATTGTCATTTACAAATGATTTTCCAAGATTGCGAGAAAAACTGGTAGAATGGTGCAGACAAGTAGACAGGGTTGTAAAGGTTTCAAAACTGCTGTGGGAATATGTATATGTATTATATGACATAGTTGTACTAGAAGATTTATGGACTGAATGTAAAATGACTGTAGATTGGACAAAAGAAGAATACCCAAGAGATGCAAAAACAGGTTCTCCAGGACCAGAGGTAATGAGAAAATATGACCATGTCATAACCTTCTTGAAAAACTAAATTCTGCCAAAAGAAACAGATTGGTTAAAAATCCATAGGACCACACCAGAAGCTAAAGAATCTGTACATGCTTATTACAAAAGATTGCTTCTAGTTTTCAAACAACATAGTGGATATGAAAATCTAAATGAAAAAGATATGAGTAATTTCGTATATAGGTTTGTGTTTGGTTTGAGATCTGAAATAGGAGACATGATAAGACACCACATATTGTGTTGGCAGTCCGGTTCAGTGGGTGATGTTTTGAGATATGCAAAATATTGTAGTGATGATATTGAAGCTAAGCAACGTAAACTAAAGGAAAAGGCAATGTGGGCACAGGTAAAAGTTGCAGAACAACAAGAAGCCCAATTTACTAACCAAACTAATGATATGGGTCAGACAAAATTAAAAAATAATATGAATAAAGGAAAAGGACAGATGAATATAGATGAAGCAAAAATGAAATGGCCATGTCATGATTGCGGAAAAATAGGGCATTGGAGAAATGAGTGTAAGTTGCCCCAAAGGTTAATCCAGAAAATAAAATATTGAATTCACAGGTGCAGAATGAGGTATTCTACGGAGGAGAGCAGGTAAAAAGATCGCCGCATGTGACTGCTGTTCCGCAGTATTGGCTGAGATCGGATGGAAATTAGTCAGATGAGAGTTTTTGACGGTGCATAGGAGAGGAGGTGGAGTGTTTGCTTGGCGCAACTCTGGAGGTAGATAAATCTGGACTGGAATGGAAAGGTGAATGGTGTAAATGTTACCTTCCTACTGGACATAGGTGCTACCCGCTCTACATTTAGATCAGTAAAAATTCAAAACCTTCCTCTCTCTGAAGAAGTAATCCAAGTTTTAATGTAGTGTAGTTCCTATATTCCCAATAGGCTCTGCGCATTGGAATAACATAGTCTATAGATTTGACGTAGGACATGTCTACTAGGTCTCTACACTTACGTTGTAATGGCATGCGTTGTAATAGCAGCTACGTTGTAATGCATGCGTTGTAATGGCATGCATTGTAATGGATCCTGCGTTGTAAAAGTTTTGTTGTAATGGTATGCATTGTGAAAGTGTGCGTTGTAACGTCATACATCCGTTGGAATTGCATCAGGATTTTTTTATATCACTAGAGCTACCAGATCTTTTTTCATAGTAGTGTAGTCGAATGCTACATCTTTGTAGACAGGAGTGTCTTGACGAACTGTTATTTGGGAGTCAAGAGGGGCAAGTTCAATTGCTTTATTGCTTAGTCCTTCTTTTCTCACTGCAGATTCCTCATAGGTGATGAATCTCTCAATTTGAACCTCTTGGACAGTAGCAACAGTTTGTCGTCTGCCACATCTTTGTAGTCCACTGGGCCTACTACTTATTATTGGCCACATGATGTGGTTTGACCAGGTCGATGGATACAACCCTGTTCTCTTTTCTTCCATCAAGGGGCGGCAGTAACAAGTGATCCCTGGATTGCTAGTACTGGGATTGGTTTTCCGTAAGAAGGCCCAAATTCCTTCTTATCCGCGATCTTTTCTCTGACTAGATCCCCAATCTTTGGAATCCAGACAGGAATTGCTGGGACGGGTGGTTCTCCCTCAGTGGTCGTTGGCTTCTGTATTGTGTTGCTTTGACATCTCCTTTTCTCGTTTAAGTCCTGCAAAACAGCCAAACGGTCTTTGATATCAAAGGGTGTTTGTTCCACTACTGAAGTGTGACGATTGAGGTCCTGGACAAGCATTCTAGTACCAAAAAGGATTTCATATGGAGTGATTCCACCCAGAGAATTTCTTGGAAGAATATTTAAACTATGTTGGACACTTATTAGATGTTTGACCCACCCGTCACCCGAGCCTAATTCCCTAGCTGTTATAGATTGCTTTATGTCCCGGGTTTATTATCCACTACAGAATTTCCCTCAGGATGGAATGGCCTCGAATACCGCAATGTAACGCCCAGATTGGCCATGGCCTCCTTGTAAGATCTAGAGCTAAATGCAGGACCCTGGTCAGAATATAACGTGCCGATTGCGTATGTGCCGATAAAGACTTGCAAATCTTTGATAACAGTTCGGGCGTCAGCCGAGCGCTGAGGCCACATCCAAATGAATCTTGAGCATGAATCCACTGTGACTATGATATATTTATAGTTACCATCCCTCTGTAAGGGACCACAGTGATCCAGGTAAACGCAAGCTAGTGGTTTATCTGAAATTAAAAGGGGTGTCTGCGCCGGACGTTTCACTGTTGAAACTTTCATTTTTTGGCATATTTCCCATTCCAAAACACAGTTTATGGCCTGTTTCCTCATATGTGGCCACTAGTATCTTTGTTTTAATAATGACAGTGTGGCGTAAACACCTGCATGTGCAGAGGAGAGCCCTTCATGTGCTGCTAAAATTAGTCCTAATCTATGTTCCATGTTTGGAATTACTCTATCCCCCACTCCAGGGATTTGAGCAAAAGGAACATTATTTACATCGGTTATATATGAGTACTTGAGTGGAAAGCCTTTTGGTAATGTTTTACTGCTGTCTTTATTGGAAGCGGTGACAGCCTGCATTATTTCGCTGTCTATTTTTGTTTTTGAATGAGTGATTGCAGCTACAGAAGCCGTTTGCACAGCTGCCTTCACGGCTTCATCAGCCAATGAATTCCCTTCAACCTGAACGCCATCACGTTGATGACTCAGTGTATGGATCACGTGAGTTCTTTATGTAATTGAACTACCTGTTCCCAAAACAACTTATGCTTTAATTGTTCCACCTTTTGCATCTTTGAAACCTTTTTGAACCCAGGTCTGCAAGTATTCATTGTAAGATTGAACGCAGTAATACGAATCGCACACTATCAGTGTGGGGAATTTGCGATCGGTATTTTCAAGCGCCATCTTCAAAGCCTGTAGTGCAGCTGGCTGAGCTGTACAGTCTCCAAGAGATTGTGTTTTTGTGGCCATAGGTCAGAATTTACCGTTGCGCCAGCGACCTTTAACGATTACGCACGCAGCACTATAAGCTTCTTTACCCCCCCATTGCGGGTTGTGCTAATCCGTCTGTATAAATTGTACATTCGTACTGTTCTAGAGGCAGAAATTCAGTCGGCAGAGGACATTCTTGTTTGTATTGTAGAAGTTCTTGAGTTTTCAAGTAGGGGTCAAAAACATATTCAACATCTGTTGCAGCAAGAGAGTTAACCCATTGAATCCATCTTGGATGTAAAGCATTAGCATTCAGGATGCTTACTTTTGTCACCGCCTCTAGGGCAGGTACAGGAGTAACGACCATTATGCGCTTACCCTGTGTGAGAGCTCTCTCTTTTGCTACTGCATTTTGAACCGTTGTCAGAATTTTTTCTGTTGAAGTGAATTTCATTTCAGCTTGTGTGTACAAGTGTGATTTGTAAGCAATTGGTACTTTTTCACCTTCATTAAAGGTTAAATACGTAAATCCGCATTTTCCTGAGATTATTCTGATTACAAGGTTGCCTACGTTTACGCGTGTCTGTAAATGTGATGTTGCTAACATGTGTGTGTTTTTTAGTCCAATTGGTTGTTTTGAAATCAAGTTTGATTAATTCATATGGAGGTTTAACCCTTTCTGCGTAGTTTAGAATGAATGTTCTCTAGAAATTCAGGAAACCTAGAATTGACTGTACATTTTTCAGAGTTTTTGGAGGTTGGAGCAGCGCACACTTTTCTAAAAAGTTGGCTGCTAGGCTTTTGCCTTCACTTGATAACTCGTATCCTAGAAAAAAGACATTGAGGTGGGCAATAATTGATTTCTTAAAGTTAAATTGGTACCCTGCAGAGGTGAATCCAAGTATAATGGTATTCCCCCTGTTCAAGTGCCTGTCCAACTCATCGTCTGTTAGATAGATGTCATCGACATAAGATAATGCCTCATCATCATACGTTTGTAGTAACACTGTTACTCTGGATGAAAATAACCCCAGACTATTCTTGAATCCCTGGGGGAGATGACAGAAATGACGTTGTGTCCCCATAATTGAGAAAGCGGTCAAGTTCCTGCTTTCAGGCGCAATGTTTTGACAGAAGAAACCATTAGAAATATCTAATGTGGTTTTATATTTTTTGCGCACAATGTTTTTTATCAGTGCTGCACTGTGTACAGTTTGAACTGCAAAGGTTTTGCAACAAGAGTTTAAATGTCTGTAGTCCAAAACTAGAAGATATGTATTGTCTGGTTTGGAAACAGGAAACAAAGGATTGTTCATGGGTGAGGTGCATGTTTCAATGACTCCTAGGTATTCAAGTTGATCTAATATCTTCCTGACCTGTTTTTTAGCTTCTTGCTTAACTGGATACTGCCTCTGTGCAATTGGTTGTGATTTTAACTAGATTTTATGGTGAGGGGAATCCTCATCCCATCCTACATGATTTTTATATAATGCTGGAGCCTGGGCTACAGCCCATTTTCTGGGATAGGTTTATTTTAAGTGAATTGGAATATGATTAGAGTAGGCTGGCATAATGACCTCTTCGCCATGTGGGCACTCCCTGACTAATTTTGGTGGCCAGTCTTTTTCAGCTAAAAGAAAGTCATAACCCTTAGAGAGCTTCTCCCAAAAGAGTGCTCTTATTTCCCTAGTTATGTCCCCCTTCATCCTGAGTGTTACTTCATATAACTTATGGGGTACACTAACCCTGGTATCAGCTGTTTCAACTTGAATGTACTCATTCAAGTCCACTGTCTCCAAATGATCCTTCAAGATCTTGCGAGCTATGGTGACTTCTGCTGCGATATCCAGCATTGTCTGGGCCCACTCCCCGTTCTTGAGTTGTGTCCTCAAGATCCTCGGCATGTCTTATTTTTAGAGCTGCCACCTACTTTTTGGTGAATTGGATGGTCTTATTTTTTGGAACGTGTTGATCGTCTTTGGACTTCCCGCGTTCTTCCTTGTGTTCTGACCGACCACTTCTTTCCGATTTCTGTGAGGAAGTCTGAAAGGTACGAGAGGAACGTGTATCAGTATCTTGATATCTATCAGGTTTTCTCAAATTATCCCTGTTCCTGAGGTTATAACTCTTTTCAGAGGCCTCCTTTTGAGGACACCTTCCTCTGGATTGAGAACGCTTCTCTTTAGAAGTTTGTTTAGTATTCTCCCACTTCTTTTTAGGAGTAGTGAGAGTGTTTTTAATAACGACCTTTACAGGACTTTCTGTTAGTTGGCGCGTAACTGGTTTCCCACCCAAACTATCTCTACCCAATTCTTCATAGGATTTTTCAATTATTCTGGCCAGTTCATATGGTTGGTCAGTTATATCAATTTCTCTTATTTTTTTGCGGATCACTACTGATGCTGCTTCACCTTTAATATTAGCCAATATTATAGCTGAGACCTGCTTGAAATCTTTCAGTAGTTTCATACCCAGATTTAAAGCAGCCTCTGCCCCGTATTCATTTTGAATCTTTTTCAGGATGTCTGGTATCACCGCCATAGATGGAACATCATGTGTTTTTGTGTAGATTTCAGCAAAGACTGTACCCCAAGTGTCACAGTCCTCCAGGTGTGGTGCGATCCCCATTGGTAAACAGATTGTTAAAATTCTGTGTTTCTCATGAGGTGTAAAGTCAGGAAATACTGCCTTGATTTGAGTAATTTTTAAAGCTGTCTAGAATGGAATTTGTTCCCTTTTTGCGGGCAATTTACCAATGACTGATTGTATAGCCCTTGGCGTAATTTTATTTGTCTAGTCTGTGGCGTTATTTTATTTGTGTTCCCCTGGTGAGGGGTATGTTGTGGAATCCTTATAGGAGGTTGGACTGTTAGAGTCCCCTTGACATTTTGAACCAATTGTCTATGTATTTTTATTAGTTGTTTTAGTTGAACTAATAGATCCACACCTAACATTTCTTCAATGGCAGGGTGTGGTGCATAGCTAGCTGGCTAGTACCGGCCATGTTGCTCCTGGTCTACCTAGTGGACCGAGCCTGGTAATGTGATTCTGATGTTGTAGGGCACCTTTAAACCAGAGCTGATGCTCTTGGTAAGTTAGTGGAATTTCAATGTCCTCAAAAGGAACGTATTCCGTTGGATTATCCTCTACTTTTTAGAAGTGAAACACATGCGATACTGCATTTCCTTCCGGGAAAATAATCTATGAATAGAATACCTCTGTCTGCCGATATTCGTGTGCCTCTATGACAAAATTTACCCTACCACCTCGTGATGATAGGCCATTCGTTATAAGTTTTATAGCGATGGTTTTCCTTAAGTTTTCCGGGATGATTATAGAATCCGGGTCGGTTTCTTGGAAACCTGTAATGTTTAAACCCGGTTGGTCTGCAGCTGCAGCTCCACCGGTTGCATTATTGCTTCTTGTAGGTCTACCGGTCTCGGTGTCACTATCCGACATTTTACTGACTGAAAGTTTGCAGAGCAAGTTTCAAAGAAACAAAGATAAGGTGCACAATATTTTGGAACACTGTATCCTTCAACGTTGAACAAACCAAAAACGAATTCATAGGATTTTCGTCCTACTCAGTAATGGCGGATATTTTATCCTTTTGCCCACTCCAGACGTCTAGTGGAGTATTTACGGGAAAAAGGGGTCTTTGTGAAAAGCACGACTGAGTTACTCTAGTATCTAGCGTTAAATTAGTGCCTTACCAAATGTTGGGCACCATGTAGTGTAGTTCCTATATTCCCAATAGGCTCTGCCCATTGGAATAACATGTCCAATAGATTTGACGTGGGACTTATGTCTACTAGGTTTCTATTGAATATATATTAGACTTAATTGTGATTGCCAGCTAGCTCAGAGGTCACTAGAAACTTTCTTGAATAAACAAGAAGAGATTCGTTTCTGACAACCGCATAAACATGACAACTTTGTTTCCCCAAGAATAAAACTGATCTTCAGAATCATGGAAACAATAGATAGATATTTTACTCAGTCAATCATGCATGCTTCGTTTCATCAGAGTGGCAGAGAAATAGAAAGAAGGGCGTTTTCCTTAAAAGGGTTTATTGAACAGTCTTCTTTCTCAGACAGGTAAAATGAACTGCTACAATTGTAATACTGGTTGCAAAGTATAATGCGTACAGTAAGAAGAGTATTATAAAATAATATTGTAAAAGCATTGTATGGTCCCTAGACCATAGATAAATACATACATAAATAACAAACGGTAAAACGTACTCAACTGGTGCTTCTAAAATACACCTACCCCGCATGTACCTAACCTAAGTCTAGTGCGAGGGAAGTTTAGTTTTTCTTTACCAGGAATCTAACCAAGATTTCATTTAGGTTCTAATCAGCTCCGTACCTTGGTTTTAGAATGAAGGAGGTCTGGTATCTCTGTCTCGGAACTCGATTTCCCAACACGCAGCGAGGGGTGCTTGGAAACACTGGAGCTGGATTCTCAGCGAGAGAAAGGCAGCCTCTCTGTCAGTGCATCAGCTGGAGTGTCGGCTTCCTTCGGCACTTGCTCGAGCTGCTCCGAACCACCATGTGTTTACTAGGGCAAGTGTAGGCATATTTATACCTTGAAGGTGCCTGGTTTGACATAAAGTCAGACATAATACCTTCATCAAAGAACCCCAAAGGAATAGTAGTTCTTTGAAAACGCCATGATTTCTAGGACAAATCAATATTCAAGTAAGGGGATGAACCTGACTGCTTAAGCCGAGCTTTCTAAGAAATCGTTGTGGGTTTTTGGAACTAGTGGAAGTACCCATGCCTGTATTCGGACTGGTTTGGTTATGTCCAAATATGGGTATGATTTCTATGTCAATATAAGGGCAATGTGAATTATATCTATATAAGGGCATGAATCGATAAATTTCGCTCAGATCCTAAAAAGCCATACAATAGTAGGTGTGACAAACAGACAGATTAAAAAATGTAAATTGTAAATGTAAATTGATACTTGTATAGCGCACTATTCACCCGCAAGGGTCTCAAGGCGCTTGTACGAATACTGCTGTGGAACCCATCCTGGCTTTCCCTGTCAGGTGTCCACAGATTAAGACTCCACTAATACAACCTGTAGAAGTGGAAAGTGGTACTTTCAAAGAAATGCATCACTTTGTGGTATGTGATAGCAGTCCTGTAAATTTGCTTGGACGCAACATACTCTTTAAATTGAACAGTGACATTTATTGCTCACCAGATGGCATAGCTTTCCAAACAGCTGATGATGATAGTTTGTATAAAATGACTATGTTAATAATTGATTCAGAAGGAGGACATAAGGTTTCTCCATCTAAATTGCAGTTTTGTCAACACGAAGTGCAATATCTAGGTCATAAGATTTGAAAGGGTGTAAGAAAGGTGACCTCAGAGAGAATCAAAATTATCAGCGGGATTAATCCACCAAAGACACAGAAGCAAGTGAGAATGTTTCTAGGTATGGTTGGTTACTGTCGACAGTGGATTAGTGGATTTTCACTAATTGCAAAGCCTCTGTAGAGATTGACTAAAGGGGATGTAAAAGACCCTATAGTGCTGAATGGAAAAGAAATGGAAGCATTTGAACAATTGAAAAACAAGTTTATGTGAAGCACCAGTGCTCGACATGCCTGATTATGAGAAGGAATTCGAACTGTATTGCAGTGAGATAGAAGGGTGTGCATTGTCAGTTCTGATTCAAAGGCTGAAAAAATTAGAAGACCCATTGCATATTTTTCAACAATTTTAGATCCACTAGCAAGAGCATTACCTGGGTGTCTGAAAGCTGTAGCTGCTACAAGTTTGAGCCTGGAACAGAGTGAGGGTATTGTTAAGGGCTACCCAGTGAAGGTATTTTTGCCACATTCAGTTGAAATACTCCTTATTAGCACAGGACACATTCATGACAAATAGTCATTTGATCAGGTATGAGAAGGTAATTCAGGGTGAAAACAATGTGACAGTTGCAAGATGTGTCAGTGGGAATCCTTCCACCTTGTTGCCGGTGCTATGGATGTGAAAGTCAAAGATGATATTGGTCATAAATGTTTGGATGTGCTTGAGTATGGTACTAAGCCAAGAACAGACATTAAATATGAACCATTGGAGGAGTCCGAATATGTGTTGTTTTTGGATGTTTCCTGTTTAAGAACAGATGAAGGAACATTGAGTGCTGCTTATGCTGTGGGTACAGTAGCAGATGTCATGGAAGCATCTTGTCTGAAAGAAATTTGTTCTGACTAAGTGGCTGAGCTGATTGCTTTGATTCGAGCATGCAAATTGGGTAAAATATCCGAATTACTGTTGTAACTGATGGTCAGTATGAATTCGTAGTTGCAACTGTGGTCCCAAAGAGGCTATATGACTTCTGCAGGTTAACCTATCAGAAATGGTGAGTTTGTGAGAATGGTGCATGAGGCAAAACAGCCGCCAAAAAGTATAGCAGTGGTGAAGTGCGCTGCTCACAAAAATGGAGATGATTACGTCACTGACGGCAATAGATTTGCAGATGTCATAGCCCAATATTGTGCCAGAAATTCAGTTTTTATCAATCGGGATAGGGAAGAAGAACATGTTTCGAGTCCTTTAATGCTTACTAACATAGTTGAGACTTAGCAGGAAGTGAAACAATTGCAAGAAGATATAAGTGATGAGGAAAAAGACAGATGGATAAAATCAGGTTGTAGACAAAGAGAGGAAGATCAAATGTGGGTATATAAAGATGAAAGACCAGTTATGCCCGATAGCATCATCTCAAATATGGCCCAAATGTACCATGGACAGGCACATATTTGCAGGGATGCAATGATTAGACTTTTCAGACAGACTTGATATAATCCTACATTTCGTGTAATTGCAGAAAGCTTGTGTCAAAGATGTCTGCTCTTTCAACAATTGAATCCAGGAAGAAAAACTGTTGTGAGTTTGGGAACCATAGGACGGGAGGGAGGTCCTTTTACTAGAATGCAGTTGGACTTTATTGAGATGCCACCATGTAACAAACTTTGGTACATACTAGTGATAATTTGTTTGTTTTCACGATGGGTTGAAGCTTTCCCAACCAGGAGAAATGATGGAGTAACTGTAGCAATACTCCTTTTACTCCTTTTGAGAGAAGTGATTCCACATTTTGGATTTCCAGTAACAATTGAAACAGACAGAGGAAGTCACTTTCAAAATGAACTTATACAATTGACATGTGAAGCATTGGATATTCACTGAAAATTACATTGTGCTTACAGACCAGAGGCTTTTGGGGTAGCTGAGCAAGTGAATGGAATAATCAAAAACAGGGTTAGAAAAATGTGTCTGGCCACTGGACTTAAATGGACTGATGCTTCTCCACTTGTTCTCATGGCCTGAAGGAGCATACCAGACAGAAAGAGGGGCTTAAGTCCTCATGAGATACTGATGGGATGAATAATGACAAGTTTTTGTACCTGTCAACAAACTGCTATCTATAAATGATGATATCATACTGGATTACTGTAAGGGCCTGTCTGACACCATCAATTCTGTATTTCACCAGGTTGGAACTGATACGTGTCCTCAGGAAAAACATCCAACTCATGATATGAGCCCTGGAGACTGCGTCCAAACAAAAGTGCACAGAAGGACAAACTGCCTGTTCCACGCTGGGATAAACCGCGTCAAGTAATTCTGGTCAGCACAACAGCAGTAAAATGTGTAGGTGTGAAAAGGTTGGTACACGCCAGCCACAGCATCAGAGTACCAGAACCTGAGAATCAGTGTTTGGAAGAGGCAGATACAAGTTCAGACTCTGACGCGGAGGAGAAAACAGACAAAAGTCCAGAAAAGAAAGATCGACCCGTGAGGCGACATCTGGAAATAACAAAAGCCAGTTTGGACACTGAAAAGTAGCAACATAAAACTGGTGAAAGTGAGAACTCTGTAACTCAAACAGAGAATTCAGAACAAAGGAATGTAAATCTTGAAACTGGGGAAAAGGAAGATACTCACGATAAGGATGAGATTCCAAGTAGCAGTTATGAAGACGTTTCTTGTACAATAACTGAATTAACCAGAAAAAAACAGGATTCAGAAGCTTAACGTGAAATAATAAAATTCTAAATAAGCGGAAGTGAAAAGAAGTGTGAAACTGAGTCTGATGAAAGGGAAAGAGAAACAACCTTGAGAAAAAGTCCCAGAAAGATGGCTTGGAAAGCTGAACGTCAAATAATAGAGCCTGTGATTAAAAAGCCCAGAAAGGGAGACAATTGAACCACAGAAATTAAAGAACTAAAGTTCAAATTGGTCAATGTAAATGGAGACCAGAAAGAACAAGTGAATGAAATAACAAGCCAAGAAGGTCATAAAGAAGAAAATAAAGACATTTTGCAAAGACCTTAAAGAGAGAGGAGACCAAATCAGAAATGTAAATAACCTGAATGGATATATATATCTGTGCCTGATATACAAGAAGTTGAAAGTAGTCAAGAAAACTACAGTAATGGTGGTGAGTGATGAAGGCAAAGAGAAAAAGAACTGTGCTTAAATTGAGAAATTAAGGATGATAAATTGAAAAGAAAAGTCAACAAAACAAAAGGAACAAACTACATAATTGAATAAAATATTTAAAGGACACATATTTTCGTGTGCAAATAAGTGAAAAAGACAATATAGAGAAGGATCAATTGTAAAAGGGTTCCTATTGTTAAAAAAAGGCCTGCAAACAATACTAGCGGTGAGAGCCAATGGAGACTCACCGCCGTGCAGAATGACGTCCGCCCCGTTCCACAAATTAGGATGGCCCAAGCAGGCAGACCCACCGCAGCGGAGACACCGCTCAACCAGACACGGCGGAAACTCGACAGCGGAGCGCCATAGCAGTGACCCGGTCCTCTCCACCCGGTCATGAACGCCATGGACCCAGCTCTACATATGCATCAGGTGATGTACCTGCAACAGCACTATCAAATGGGCCGCCGCGGATGCCACCGTAGGTACGCAACTACACAAATACAACCACAACACACGTGCTGACACAGGGTCCAATTCCACCACAGACACCCTGCTGGGGGTCACAACACATCAACAAGGGCACCCACACATTACCCACCTGCCACCAAGTCACCCCTCTGCATCCTGGACACACATCGACCGGGAACTAGCAGCAACTTCCCGGTCACTGTCTCGTCACCGCCGCGGTCAACACATGTGCACAATGTAGAAGGCTGGGCCAGTCCAAGGCATGGGCAGGGCACAAAGACCACAGGAACACACCACCCCCAATCACACATCAACACACCCCATGAAGTCACAGGCCAGGTGCCCATCCTCTGCACCCCCATGCACAGCAACAAGCAACAAGCACAGCAACAAGCAAGCACAATACACACACCTTGCACCACACAACAAACAACCAGGGAGATTGCCACTGCAGGAGTGGCTGACAAGGAACACACAATACCAGTGCCTCACACACTGAAGGCTGCCAATACTTCCCAGCACATACACACACAAACAAACACACACCCTGGGTGTATCCACAAACAGTGCACACACACAGGGAAGCCTGAACGGATGCCTGCCCAAAAACTACACACAAACACCACAGGAACACACACAGAACCCCAACAAAAACAGACACACCCTGTCAGCCAAATTGTGGAAATGCAATGGGAGCACAAACACAACATGAGTGCACAAAATCATCACCCAAGAACAAAACACACACACAATATACGATAAATCACACACATAACTACACTGCCACATCAAACAAACCACAGATGCACATGAAAGCATAATTCAACAAACACCACAGGACATCAGGGGATGCACATAAGGCAATGGCAATCCACCATACACACAGCACTGTATGCACAACAAGAAGTTTGTGCACAACAAGCACAACAGCTACACACAGACATGACTGACACAACATCAACACACACACCACAAATCAGCACAGCACAAAAACAACAGCACACCCAGGAAGTGAAGCAATATCACAGTCAACACACATACATCCAACACAACAACAACAGGATGCACCACTCTGGTATACATGAGCAGAACCAGCTACACCAGAGCACTGGGCAGCACACACATAAACCATTGGGGCAATGTCCAGAGTGGAACATCACTCTTGGCCCAAGAACTGCACGACAAGGCACAGTCTCACAAATGAAGTGATGGGGAGGCGCATACACATGTAAACAAAGGGGACAGCTGACATCAAAGTCAACCGACTTGCATGTCAGTAGTAGACATGTAAGGGGTGTACCATACACAAATAGAGGGAGTGCAGACCCACAGTGGCTAGGCTCAAGTGGCACTCATAGGTCATGGCATTACACCACACACACCATGCCATAAAGGAGGGGAAAAGGCACCATGTGCCTGCAATGCATGAGAAACACTTACACAATGCCAGTGAGGAGCAGGAGGGCCACACAGTGTACACAAACACACTCAAGACACATTGATGACCAAACAAACACAGCACTGATGTGCAAGTCACACACTTTGCACACTCATAAGTGACCAAAACAACAAGGATGAGTCACACAGAACAGCATGGACACACCAACACACTGCAAAGTGCACAACAGACAAGTCACACAAGTGCATACAATCATTTACACAGGGCAGGACACTCCAAACAACAGGCACACAACTCCTGGGTGACACATGTGTGTCTATCACAATCCAGGGTAACACACACATCCACAACAAATACAAAGTCACACCCTTCACACTGCACACCACCTCACCACCCAAGAGCACACATCTCATGGAGGCCAGGGGACCAAGATTAAGGGCCAACACAAAATGACCATACACTTACACAGCTGGGCAATTTTATACAGGAATAGCACACATACATAATTACATTGCCCATCCTGCATGCAAACCTGTGCACAGCATCACACCCTGTGCTGGCAGTGTACCCCACCCTGACATGGCAGCAACATAGTCAACAATAGCAAATCACTAAAAAGAAAGCTGCATGACAGCTAAAAGAACCAACACAGATAACACAAGTATCAGTGTCTGAATGGACTGAAGACCCTGTCACCCCTGTTTAAAAATGTGATGCGGGCAAAGAGCTTGGCAATGTTGAAGTGACACATATAGCATGGGGGTGATGCATAATAACAAAATGCACAACATCCGCTCCCCTATGGAAGCGGATGAACTCCTAGCAAAACATCAGTGGCTATGAGCAGGGGGCGCGTTAGCCACTTAGTTACTCGGCTTCGGTATAACACCTAGAAAGACGTCTGATTAACCCCCACCGTGCACTAACTAATTTATCCTTTGACTCTGGTACCAATCCTGTTTTAGAAATCTAAAGTAGCTACGTCTTTTGATAACTAGTATAATAGGAACACAGAAAATCCAAATGTACTTATAGGGAGAAAACAAAAAAACAAGAAAAAATAGGGGGAAAAGGAGGAAAAAAAAGAAAAAAAAAACATGGGATGGGTGGAAAAAGCTCACAACAACAAATAATTAGAAGAAAAAAAAATGGGAGAGACTCACAAGAGAGATCACAATAAAAGGAAGAATGTACTTAGGGGGCACACACTGTTTCACATATCTTTGTACCTTTTTCCTTTACTATTATCTCTCTCTAGGGACGCACCCAACACTATCGACTAGGGCTCTGTCGGGTAGTTTACTCCATACATATATGTAGCAGGGTAGGGAGAGGGGCTCCTCAGAGAGACGAATCTGGCTACCAACTGGCCAGGTTAAGTAAGGGGGGGGTTTCCAGGAAGGGGAGGGGGGGAAGGGAAGAAAAAAAAAAGCAAAAATTCCTCATCTGTCGGACTTCGTGTCACAAATTATTATTCTTTTTTTTCTCCTAAAGATCCGTTTAATCTGCCTTGGGAACTGTGTTTTTTTTTACTGTTTAAGAGGTATGAAGGGCCCGACGAACAGGGCGGGGGCGGAAGACACTAGATGGGGGCGATAACGTTTTTGTCCTGGAATGTCAATGGCCTACGTGTAAGGGGGAGGAGACATAGAATATTACAGTATCTGAGAGATTCCCCTGCTCAGGTCATTGTCATCCAGGAATCTCACCTCCTCCAACAAGAGGTGAAGGACATGTTGAAGAAAGTTAGGTGGGTAGACAACTTTATATGCACTAATCACAATGCCAACATTCGGGGGATTCTAATAATATTCAAAAAACAATCCAAGGTACAGATCATCGAGCATGAAGAAGATCTCAGTGGAAGATGGTTATATACCAGAGTAAAATTAGAGGGGAGACCCTACAATCTGGTGGGATATTATGGCCCTAACCAGGACGACCCTTCATACCTGCACAAAATTCAGAGCCATCTGTTAACAAATCAAGACCCAATAATTTGGATGGGTTTTTAATCTAGTACTAAATCCTAAATTGGATAAATCCCCAATTCCAGGGCTCTGACTTACGAGAAATCCAGACAAACCCTTAGGGTGATCATGTCAACGCTTGGGTTAGCAGATGTGTGGAGGGAGAGGGCGGGCAACGGACAAGGTGTATCTTACCACAATTTAAAATACAATCATAAATCCAGAATTGATTATGCCCTTTTCAGCTATGTATTAAGAGACTCTTTGGAGGAATTGGTTTACTTGCCATCGCACCTATCGGATCACGCAGCCGTTTTTTTCTCTTTAAAAACTTGTCACCAAACCGGACATTCGTCTTGGTCTTTTGACCGTACGATCTTGTTAGAGGAAAGCGAGACAGATCTACTCATACAGGAAGCTAAGTCTTTTATGGACATTAATCTAAACTCAGCCCCGTTGGGGATTGTGTGGGAGGCCTATAAAGCGAATTTGAGAGGGTATATCACCAACAGGGCTTCCTACTGAGGGGAAGTCTATAGGGCAAAGATTGCCAGTCTAGAACAAGAACTTTCCCTCTTTGATCAAAACCTTGGCCCAAGTATAGGTACCAAAGAAGATCAGAAACAACGGATGGAATTAAAGGGAAAGCTCGAAAATATCCTCCAAGAAAGGGTGGCAAAAAGGTGGGAAGCTAGTAAACTCTCAAATTTCGAATATGGTGAATCCTCAGGCAAGGTTTTAGCTTGGAAAATCAAATCCGATCAGGCCAAAAAACATATCAAACTCATCAGAGTAGAGGGGGAGCCTAATGACAGAACTTCCACTACAGACATAGGGAATGCATTTCTTGATTTCTTTAACACTATATACAGTGAAGATACATTGGAGGACCAGGTGGTAAGGGGTAGATGGTTAGATAAGATATCCCTCCCGACTCTTTCCCCAGACCAAAGTAAGCGGTTAGATATACCAATCTCGGAGTCAGAGGTGAGCGATGCCATCACAAAGGTGAAGCGGGGCAAGGCTGCTGGACCTGACGGGCTTCCTGGTGAGATATACCGTGTTTTGGCACCCGCAATCACCCCAGTGCTTAGTATTGTATTTAATGAAATTCTATTAGAGGGGGCCACGCCACCTAAATCATGGGGGGAGGCAACCATCGTTTTGATTCCCAAACCTGGGAAAGATCCAGCTAAATGCGGTTCTTATAGACCGATTTCGCTACTTAACTGTGATTATAAGATCTTTGCCTCAGTATTGGCGGCTCGGTTGGGGAGCGAAGTCGGCACAATCATTCATACTGACCAGAAGGGCTTCGTTCGAGGACGGCAACTTGCGGATCTTACTTATGACTTAATAGGGGCAGTAGACATCGCCTCAACTTTCTCTCTGCCTCTGGCCATTATGACCCTGGACGCTAAGAAAGCGTTTGATAGAGTAAACTGGCCATATTTGGCCGAGGCAATGAGAAAGTTCGCAATTGGGCCCAATTTTTGTCGGGCTATAGGTCTTTTATATCGTAACCCCAGTGCGAGTCTTTCGGTGAATGGAATCTGTACCCAGCCCTTTCAGATAAGCAGGGGAATGAGACAGGGCTGTCCCCTGTCCCCTTTACTATTCAATATTTATATAGAACCCTTTGCACAATCCCTGAGAGATGATCTAGGTATCCCCTCGTTTCATTTTGGTGGTTGGGCAAAAAGGGTGGGGCTATATGCAGACGATATCGTTATCTACACCACCGACCCGGCTGTGGCTTTCCCTATAGTTGTTGAGAGAGCAAAAGAATTTGGATGTATCTCGGGTTATGATATAAATGCCGAGAAAACCGAACTTATGACATGGAACATCACTAACCCAAGCGTTGCGGTGACTCCCTTAATTCGTTACCTAGGAGTTAGGATAACGCAAGACATAGACATCCTGGCTAAACCCAACTTAGATCTGGTTTTCCAGGAATGTAGGGCCTTATTGAAATCTTGGGCTGGTCTCCGATTGTCAATTTTTGGGAAAGTCAACATTGTGAAGATGTCTATCCTCCCTAAATTCACTTTTATTTTCAACACCATTCCCCTGGCATTCGACTCTAAGCAACTTCAAAAATGTCAACAGGAAATAAATTCTTTCATTTGGGGAAACAAAGCAACAAGGCTGGCATGGAAAAAACTAAGGAGGAGGAGGGAAAAGGGAGGGTTCACACTGCCAGACTTGCAGTATTGTGCGTGGGCATTCCAGCTTTCCCACACAAGGATGCTCCTAAAGTCCCCAGTAAATTCCTCAAATGGGAGACTATTTAAGGCTATGTTGGTCGGGGCTAACCTTCCCCTAGACGGGTTTCTATTCAAGTTCGGAGATCGAAGGTTCTTTAACAAGGTGAGGCTAAAGATTCTTTTAGCACTATTAAAGATCTGGGTGCAAATTAAAGCAAAAGTGGGGCTGGCATACTTCTCAAACTATGCCCAGATATAAGACTCCCCCGGACTCCCAATGTGTTTGAAAGACAGCCTGGCAGTCCCTTTGGTTGAAGCTGGGCTCTCAAGATGGGGCGAACTGTTTGTGGGAGGGACACTGGTGGGGTGGGAAGAGCTCAAAAAGAGAGTAGGGCCAACCTTATCAAGATTCAAATATATGCAACTTAGTAGTTGGGCCAGGGAACTAACTAGGAAGAATCCTAACATAGGGAGAGCTAGCCTCCTTGAACACCACTTAGTAGGAAGACAAACGGGAGGTAAGGAGGTTGCTTTCTGGTATTGGTCCATCTTGGAGGAGTCGGACGGGGATTTCAATCTCCCGATGGAGCTATGGGGAAGAGAAACTGGGTTGCAGGATGGGGAAGCATGGATAAATTCCTTTTCGCTTCTATATAAAGTTGTTAAACCGGCTTGGTTGAGACGGTACCATTTGTACACCCTACATCGGGCATACCTTTCCCCCTTACGGCTATCCAAATACCAGGTAGGGAAATGTTGCAACAAGTGTTTACTCCCAGCAGCCTCCGACTCCCATATGTTTTGGGATTGCCCTAACATAAAAGTTTTCTGGGAAGAGGTAAAAGTTACCTTGGAATCAATTCTTAAGACAAATCTATCCCTAACTCTATCATTAGTTATATTTGGTTTAGATCATAACATCAAGGGGGTGGCGCGGTCTTTCCTATTCTATGCTATTCTCTTAGCTAGACGCCAGATATGTATACATTGGGTAGATACCATCGCTCCCACACACTCGGCCTGGCTGACATCCCTGTACAAAACATCTAAACTAGACCTGGCCAGATCATGCAGTCCGCAGAGCGTCACCTTTTGGAACCTACTGATTGAGTGGAACTGAGCATTGTCTAGGCTCGTTGGGTTTTTTTAATTTTTTTTCCCCAAGGTCCGATGATTAAGCCCATTCACTTCATGGCCCAGTATTGAGGTTGGCTCCGATCCCGCGATTATTAAACTGGCCCAACAGGCAAGAAGTTGCTTAGTGGAGTGTTAACTAGGTGCAAAGACATCTCCCGCCAATGTTGCTAAGTACTGTCTTCAGTGAGAAGCGGCTCAATGTAAGGGCCTTGCTCCCCAAGGCAGTAAGGTGGTTGGTGTGTTTCCTTATGCATCCATGGAACTAGAGTTGGGCAGATGAGGACAAAAAAAAAAGAAAAAAAAAAAATGACCATACACTTCCACAGCTGGGAAATTTGATACAGGAAGAGCACACATACATAATTACATTGCCCATCCTGCATGCAAATCTGTGCACAGCATCACACCCTGTGCTGGCAGTGTACCCCACCCTGACATGGCAGCAACATAGCCAACAATAGCAAATCACTAAAAAGATAACTGCATGACAGCTAAAAAGAACCAACACAGATAACACAAGTATCAGTGTCTGAATGGACTGAAGACCCTGTCACCCCTGTTTAAAAATGTGATGCGGGCAAAGAGCTTGGCAATGTTGAAGTGACCCATATAGCATGGGGCACAGGCAACCAAATGAACACACCAAAAGAACTTTAATCGGCAAGGACACTTGCAAAACACAAAACAGGAGTAACTGTCTTTATTCACATATTGCACAGATGTGACAGTAGAACAACAGTACACAAGAGCAAGGCACAAAATGCTGATCATATGCAAGTTAATCTGCACAGGCAAACTACAAACAGGAAGGCCAATGGGCATGGCATAGGGGAGAGCACAACACAGCAGAGAAACAGGGCCAGTGTCCATGACACAGGGGAGACTCCAACACAGCAGAGCACTTATTTATTAAAATTGTATTGCACAATTATTTAAAATCATTGCAATATGCACATACAAAAATGACCATTTAAAAGAAAAGTGTATTCAGGTCTGTTAAAAGAGACGATAGGATTGATGGGTAAGGTAAAGGGAAGGGAAAGCAGGAAAGCCAAGGGAATGTGACTTAGGGGGGGTTAAAGTTCAAGCTTGATCAGATGGAAGGGTCAAGCAGTTAATTACTGTGATGAATTTTACAAAGCTTTCCTTTCCCTGGTTACAAAAACGGCACTGAGAAGAGGCTTCTTTCTTGTATCCTTGGCCAACCTTATATGCCTTCAGCGGAATTAAGCCAAAACGAAATCTCATCAATTGGTGTTTGATATACGGCTTCATTGCTGATGCTAGATAAGATGGTAGAGTTTTCGGTGCATATAGTTTGGCAGCCCAAGTGCCATGAAAAAGCTGAAGAACCTGTTGCGTGTCCGATTGACTTGATAGGATTTTGGCTTGCTTGGTTAAAAGCTTCAATTTCGTTTAGTTGGACAAGGAAGAGGACCATATATACCACGCTTCAAGCGATTTGAGGCAGAATGTCAGGTATTTATTCCATGATGTACTTGGGTTATTAAGCAGGAACCATATGCAGCTCTTCAACGTATGGGGGTTAGCTTGTTTCGCTTTCAGACAGTAGGAGACATATCTTTCACCCATAATCCAGCGCATAGAGAATAAGGAAAATTCTTTCCGGATTTGGGTATGGGAAGTCGAATTTGGCAATCGAAAGACCCGGCAATAGCATGACGATTGTGCTCTATCAAGCCAGTTGTTCATTTTGTCTTTAAAAATGATTGCACCAAAGGAGATTGTAGGAAGGAATTTTGCGTTGATCAATTTTATCAATGGGACAAGGTCCTGGGAATGCAGAGCGCTCTTCGTTCTCATGAAGGCCCCCTCTAAACTACGAGCCACTGCCTGCATCTCGGTTGTATGCACCGAGCATCTCCCTTTATGATAAATCCAGACACCCAGATATTTATATGCAGTGACAGTCTCCAGTGGTTTCCCTTCCTATAAACCACATGATCTTTTTTGTATTCACGGGTGAAATTGCCATCGCTTTGGTTTTACTAACGTTTATCTATAGCATATTGTTGTTACAGTACTGGGCGAGGGAATTGAACAATCTTTGGAGGCCCACCTGGGTTTGATCTAGAAGAATGGTATCATCTGCATATTGTAGAATTTGGATTTTGCTTTGACCGATTCCTGGGGGGAAGGCTCTTGATCGGGACAACCATTCAGGTAGGTCGGCGAGGTACAGATTGAAAAGTAATTGTGCAAGAGTGCACCCTTGTTTTAAGCCTCTATTTGTATAAATTTTATTGGAGGTAGACCATTTCGATGTTACTCTGACATTAACCCAGGTGTCCGTATGTAGGGCTATTAGTGCCTTTAGTAGCGCCCGTGGGATACCCCATCTTACCAGTTTTTCCCACAATTTAGGCCGACTAACGATGTCAAAGGCGTCACGGAAATCAATGAATCCCATGTACATTGATTTGCCTTTTGCAGCTAGAGTTGTTACCATCAGGTGGGCTAAGGAGATCAAGTTGTCCTCGATGTGGCAGCCTTTTCGGAAAGCAGTTTGGCTGAAAGGGATTCGGTTTTTCGTTTCCACCCAGTTTGTAAGTTCTTTTAAGAGAACACGCGTAGGCTTTCCCATCTACATCAAGTAGGGCTATCATCCGATAGTTATCGAAGTTGGAGCGCAAGCCTTTTTTATGGAAGGGTACAAGGAATGATCCTTGCCAGGAGGGCGGGATGGTGTGTCCCAGTATTGCATCCTCAAAGAGAGGAGTCAGTATCGTCGCCCATTTTTGTGCGGAGGCTTTGAGCACTTGCGTAGGGATACCGTTGGGTCCAGGGGCACCACCGGAGCACATTTTCTTTATGACTCCTACTACTTCTTCTGTTGTTATCTTGATGGTGGGGGTTGTGCCATCCTCAGTGGTTAGCTGTTCGAGCATAAGTTGGATACTGCTGCTGCTATTTGATGTGTACGGTGCTGTGTACAATATTTTAACGTAATTCCCCCAATCAACGGGGGAGATATTAGCTGCAGTGGGTGGTTTAGTGGCCTTGGTTGCCTCATTTACCCAGCTCCAAAATTTCCTTTGGTCCTTAGTTTTGATTATCTCAAAGACTGTCGCCCAACGGAGCTCTTCTTCCTCTGTCGCAGCAGAGCAACAGGGCCACTGTCCATGGCACAGGGGAGACTCCAACACAGCAGAGCAACAGGGCCAGTGTCCATGGCACAGGTGAGAGTCTAACACAGCAGAGCAACAGGGCCAGTGTCCAGGGCAGGTGGCACAGCAGGTACTTGAGAGGCTGCACACGTGAGAGTAAAACAAAGCAGAGCAACAGGGCCAGTGTCCATGGCACAGGGGAGAGTCCAACACAGCAAAGCAACAGGGCCAGTGTCTGGGGCAGGTGGCACAGCAGGTACATGAGAGACTGCACAGGTGAGAGTACAACACAGCAGAGACACAGGGCCAGTGTCAATGGCACAGGGGAGACTCCAGCACAGCAGAGCAACAGGGCCAGTGTCCATGGCACAGGTGAGAGCATAACACAGCAGAGCAACAGGGCCAGTGTCCATGGCACAGGTGGGAGTCCAACACAGCAGAGCAGCAGGCCAGTGTCCAGGGCAGGTGATACAGCAGGTGCATGTGAGGCTGCACAGTAGAGAGTGCAACACATCAGAGCAACAGGACCAGTGTGCTTGGCACAGGGGAAAGCACAACACAGCAGAGCAACAGGGCCAGTGTCCATGGCACAGGTGAGAGTCCAACACAGTGGAGCAACAGGGCCAGTGTCCAGGGCAGGTGGCACAGCAGGTACATGTGAGGCTGCACAGGGGAGAGTACAACGCAGCAGCGCAACAGGGCCAGTGTGCTTGGCACAGGGGAAAGCACAACACAGCAGAGCAACAGGGCCAGTGTCCATGGCACAGGTGAGAGTCCAACACAGCAGAGCAACAGGGCCGGTGTCCATGGCACAGGGGAGACTCAAACACAGCAGAGCAACAGGGCCAGTGTCCATGGCACAGGTGAGAGTCCAACACAGCAGAGCAACAGGGCCAGTGTCCATGGCACAGGGGAGACTCAAACACAGCAGAGCAACAGGGCCAGTGTCCATGGCACACGTGAGAGCACAACACAGCAGAGCAACAGGTCCAGTGTGCATGGTACAGGTGAGAGTCCAACACAGCAGAGCAACAGGGCCAGTGTCCAGGGCAGGTGGCACAGGAGGTACATGTGAGGCTGCACAGGGGAGAGTACAAAACAGCAGAGCAACAGGGCCAGTGTCCATGGCACAGGTGAGAGTAAAACACAGCAGAGCAATAGGGCCAGTGTCCTTGGCACAGGTGAGAGTCCAACACACCAGAGCAACAGCGCCAGTGTCCAGGGCAGGTGGCACTGCAGGTACATGTGAGGCTGCACAGGGGAGAGTACAACACAGCAGAGCAACAGGGCCAGTGCCCATGGCACAGGGGAGAGCACAACACAGCAGAGCAACATGGCTAGTGTCCATTGCACAGGTGAGAGTCCAACACAGCAGAGCAAGAGGGCCAGTGTTCAGGGCAGGTAGTATAGCAGGTATGTGTGAGGCTGCACAGGGGAGAGTACAGCAGAGCAACAGGGCCAGTGTCCATGGGACAGGGGAGAGTCCAAAACTAACACTTATTTTGGGGGAGGGTCTAAGGCTAAATTGAAAGACCAGCATGGATACATAGCCCTATAAATATCGATATACAATACCACCATACCACCATAGTTACCCGATTCGCGGTGTGAAAAAGAGTCCTTCCTCATACAACATCATTTGACAGACGATGTCTTATTGTTCAAAGGAAGCTGCCTCACCTTACCTGGCAACGGCTCAGGATAAACAGGAGGCACCACTCTGACCGTCGGTACCTTTTGACGGACAACTGAGCCGACGGGAAGGTTGTCCGTCAAGAGGTACTGTTTGCGGAAGGACTCTTTTACACACAATGCGAATCGGGTGACTAAGGTGGTATCATTTAGATCCATTATATTGTGTATGTCTTTTGCACACAATTTTTTTCATTGCAGTAGCATTTCAGTAGTAGGTCCTGAAGAAAGCACGGTTAGAGTTAGCTAACCATTAGGGCTGAAACATGTTGACCATGTTAAGATTCTAGATAGTTATTTGTTAACACTATCTCTGTACTGTTCTTTTAGTTTGAACTATGAGATACATCAATAAAGTTAGGTTTCTCATAGATCAATTTTAATACTTTTCACTTTGTTCACCTGAGCACTGCACTATAAAATCCCATTTATTACCATCTGTTTCATCTGGTAAGAACTTTCTTTTAAGTAGAGATCACATACTCGGGCGTATCGTGGGCTGATAACAAGTTTGCAGCCCCGTCGAAGCTTTGAGTGATGTGGACAAGGAAATACAGATGAAGAAAAAGATCATCAAGTTTGGTGACTGATGGGTATCCAAGGAAAATATAGGATTTCTTTCTTTATTCGGAGTGGGTTGTTTCATGTTTTGTGAGAGATCAGATAATGTTTCTTTAGACCCGTGGATACTCTTGTTGTTGTATATCGATATTTACAGGGGATAGTCCAACACAGCAGAGCAACTGGGCCAGTATCCATGGCACAGGGGCGAGCACAACACAGCAGTGAATGACAATTTCAGTGGCCAGGGAGAAATGCGGAGTCAGGAAATGAGAAGCTGCACAGTGACTATGTTTGACTGTACCCTTCCATGACCAGCAAAACACCCAGGTGGCAAACAATGGACAGGACAAGCACACCTGTATGAGAGACAGGTGTATGAGGGGGACTGCCACTCACATTTGGCTGTCAGGCACACTTGGAGCTGGCTGTTTGTCGGGGACAGCAGGAACACTTGACTTGGGAGACAGAGGCACAGTTGATATAGGGCTATCAGTTGTTTGACAAGTTGGAGGGCTGTTTGGACCAGGTGGTATAGTGGCACATGAAGGTGGAGTCATTCCTACCTGTGACACAGTGTGGATGGGAGAGGTTTGAGGGGTGCCCTTCCACTTTTTGGGAATACAAAATGGCTTCCCTGTCTTGGGGTTATTGGGAACTGGTGATGACACAACAGGCACACACACCACATTTCCCACATCAGGTGCAGACACTGGCACTACCACTGGTGACGTGCTGGATCCTGCGGACTGCTTTGTCTGGCTACACCTCTGGACCACCTTCCCCTGTTTGCCAGGTGTTCCACCTACAGTGCCCTCCTTTGCCTCTTTGCCGGGGATGGCCCTTACAGTGATCTCCTTTGCCTTTTTGCCAGGGGTGGCCCCTACAGTGCCTTTCTTTGCCAGGGGTGGCCCCTACAGTGCCCTCCTCCACCTTCTTCACTGGGCTAGGAATTGGAGTTGATGTGGTGGGGGATGTGGTCCTATGCCCTTCTTAGGTGTACCCTTGCTATACAGCACCTCCTCAGTGGGCACAGACACTGCACGCCTAGCTCCTCATAGAGATTTAGGGACAGGAGAGTCCTTTGCTGGTGATGCCTCTGAGGCATGTGAGCCTGATGTCAGACTCATTGCTTTTTTG
Organism: Lissotriton helveticus; assembly: GCF_964261635.1. Classification (NCBI taxonomy): domain Eukaryota; kingdom Metazoa; phylum Chordata; class Amphibia; order Caudata; family Salamandridae; genus Lissotriton; species Lissotriton helveticus. Next base: position 644,813,716 of record NC_136068.1, read on the forward strand.
GCCTTGCTCTTCCCTAACGGGCTCTTGTCCTTGCATTCTGGGGTGGCTCTGCTCTTCTGTGGTGAAGGTGTCTGTGGGCGGGACCGCTTGGGTTGTGTCTGCTGTGCTCCTTGTGCTGTATCGTGTCTGTGATGCATGCAAACCGTGGTCACTGTCCTCTGACGTGGCCACTGACTAGGGGTTGGACAAAGGCACCTGAGCAGGAATGGGAGCATGTGCCTGTTGAAGGGCAGACGTCACTGCGGATGACAAAGCCTGGACTGTACGGTGCAGCCCACCCACATCAGAGTGTATGCCCTCCATGTAGGCAACCACCTGGCCTAATTTCTTGTTATGGTCACTAAAGGCAATGAGCAGGGCGGTCTGGCCCACACAAAGCTGGCGCAGGAGCTCTACAGACTCAGCACTGATGGCAGCAAGGAGGACAGGTGCAGGCTCAGCGGTGCCAGATGTGAACATAACTCATCCCCTCTTACTGACACGGACACGGGCAGCACCAGATGAAGTGGATGGGAGGCTGGGCACTGGCCGCTGAGTGGGAGATGATGTTGCAGACTCACCATCCCCTGTGCCTGCCAACACGGATGCATCACCGCTTGCATCAGATGATGTAGTTCTCTGTGTTGCGTCCACGGATTCTTCCTGCATGCTACAGTCCCCTTCAGATGCGCTGGTGAGCTCTGTGTCACTGGCCTCAGGTGCAGCTGCAGGGCCACTCTCTCCACCACTGGTTTCCTGCTCCCGTTCCTCCGTGTCTACTGGTGATTCTGCATGAGAGAGAGATGCAGGTTTGTTTTAATGTCATCATCAGGACAAAGCAATCCAATCAATGCAGTACAGGGGATGCCCAAATCAACATGGTCACAACGTCACCCTGCAATCACATTGCTGCAACACACTACATAGATCACAACAGTGCCTGTAACACTGAATATCTGCCATGACTGAGCCATGTTGAGGCCACACAGAACAACAGCCTACCCGTGGATGAAGTGTACCAGACACAAAACTTGCCCTGCCCACACCTATCATGTCCCAACACTCACTGCCACTGACAGACCTTCAAGGAACAGGAGGGGACTACACACACACATATTAGGACATGACAGTCCAGAATGCCAAGTAGGCCATACCAAGCACCATGTGGTACTCTGGGGCACCTTGTTGTCAGATGTGTGGGCCTCACCGATCACGGTGCATGCAAAGTAGGAATACATGAAGTCACACTCGGATAGTGGACCCAGCTATTCACCCCCTAATAAATTACCCACACTATCACAAATGGTGAATGATCATGTAGATCCTAACACATCTGGCTATGGGAAAGCACAGCAGGGAGGATCAGCTTTGTAAGGCCTGTTTGGCACAATGCCTGACACCAGCACACATCCCAGCAGCCACTCACATGACACAGCACAACACCACCACATGAACATCACATGGGCCGCCGCTGCCACAGGCCCTGTACACGTGCATCTACTCCCAACCAAAGTCACCCTCCCCACATACTCACCCCTGCCTTGCTGGTGATGCTCCTTCAGACGTGCATCCAGCTCCGGTTTATTCACTGCCAATATGCGGACCATCAGTGGTGTTAAGTAGCGCCGTGCCAAACGCCCAGTGCGCGGTTGCAGCACCAATGTCAACAGCAGCAAGGAACATGTTTCTTCGGTGATGTGTTCTCGTTTGGGTGGGCAGGCACTGGGCCTAGTATCTTGGTTCACACTCAGTCAGACAACAGGGGCACACAAAAACATTCACCCAAGCAATTACTGTCCTGGCACCTATATGTTCAACATCCTGTGGCTCTGTATGGCGGACAATGTAACACACTCCACTCACACATACAACAGCAGGCAGGGAAAACAGTGACATTGGGACACACACACTCCCTCGCCCTGGAGATAGTTTGTTTGTCAGTGTATGACACAACCCCACACCCTCAGGCATATACTGCAGCAGCACAACTACATGTCTGACCCCCCCCCTGCCCTACAGCTCCCTTAATGATGACTTACCACAACATTGGGGCCCCCATACAGCCTTGGGTACTGCGCCAGCACCTTGTCCACTAGGACCTCCAGATCCTCGCTTGTGAATGGGCTGTCACGGATCTTCTCTGTCCTTGCCATCCCTGTGGACATGGAACACCTGTGGTTGAAGTGAGTGGTCCCAGGCAGCAGGCACTTGAGGTAGCAGCAGGAGAAGGTCCCAGGCAGCAGGCACTTGAGGCAGCAGCAGGAGAGGGTCCCAGGCAGCAGGCTCTGTGAGCAGTGGAAACATGAGGCTCACTCCCACAGATGTTTAGCCTCCTGGGGTCGTTTGTAAGGTACAAAGCTGCAACAATTGGTTGTCCTGGCCTGCTTCATTCAAGAGCATCCAATGACCACCTCCGTGGTGGCGGAGCACGCCTTCTGCGATTTTCAGAACTGCATCCTGCCACTACAATCATCACTCCCATTGGCTGTAGGCAATGCTCCATGGCGGTGTCGCACCGCCATGGCGATGTGGTAACTACAGCGATTTGGGTGGCGGAGCATGCCCACCGCCATCTACCCATGTCTCCATGCCAATGGCTACCGCACTTGTGTAGGGGGTGGTGCTGGTGTTACACCGCCGTTGTCAGGCAGTAGCTACCACGATTTGGGTGGCGGAGCATGCCTTCCGCCATCTACCCATGTCTCCATGCCAATGGCCTCCGCACTTGTGAAGGGGGTGGTGCTGGTGTCGCACCGCCGTGGCCATGTGGTAGCTACCGTGATTTTGGGCACATGCAATGGCAATGTCCATCGTGAACACTGCATCAGTACACATATAGACAGCAAAGACCACAATACCCACGCCAAAGGGGATGGAGAGGTTACCAAGCTCCCCCCCATACAACCCATTCCAGGGCCAACCCCAATACCCACAATACCAGTACGGCCCTCCACCAATGGGCCCCATGTACCAACAATGGGCACCCAATTTCTCTGGAGGAGCCCCTAACCAACAGCCTTTTTTAGGGTGGGGCCCAGGATCATGACGAGGCAGGAACAAGAAAGGGAACAATGTGACCTGGCAACCAGAAGTTACGGACTCCAGGGTAAACACCAGGAGCATGACCGGGGCCCAGGCCAATCAAGCCTCCACGAGCAAGAGGGGAACCTAGTGATTAATATAACTCCATGGCCACTCACAGAGATACAAAACCAAGTACTGAATAAAGGCCTTGGGTATGTACCCATGAATAAATTGGACACTTTCAAATTACATACAGAAGTACAGAACTTCATCAGAGGCATCAAATTGAAAGCGTGCTTCAGCAATCGAGATACAACACCAGACAGTTCTGACACAGGTTTAAAACCCAAGTCGACATTCACACCTCCCGATAATGTACTCCCAGTGGAAGTATTGGCGTTCGAAAAAGCCTTGATGGTGGAACTCAGTAAGCTGGACACCACCAATCACAATAACTTTCACAACATGAGCAAAAAGGAGAACGAGGCGATAAAAGAACTATCCTTCAACAAGGAACTGACAATCAAGCCAGCGAATAAAGGCGGGCCAGTGGTGATTCAGACCACAGCTGCGTATGACCAGGAGTGCAGGAGGCTCTTGTCTGACAGGAGAAACTATCAGATCCTAACGAGCGACCCCACTGAACCCCTACATATCACAATAGGGGCCATGGTTGAGGAGGCCTTAGCACATGATTGGCTCACTAAAAAAGAGGCCGAATTCCTTACACAGAGGGACCAAAAAACACCCTACTTCTATAGCATACCAAAAGTACACAAGAACCTTGTGAACCCACCTGGCAGACCAATTGTCTCGGGAATTATGTCAATCCTCGAACCGTTGTCAAAGTTGGCTGACGCTTTTCTGCATCCACTAGTCCAGGCCACAGATACGTATCTGAAGGATACCAAAGCTGTCCTCCAGTTACTGAGGGTCCACCCCTTTGATCCAGACACTCAAATGCTACTTAGTTTAGATGTGGAGAGTCTTTATACCAGCTTACCCCATGGCGAGACCCTCCTCATCATAGAGGAAGTACTTCATTCGAGGGATTGTCATGGAAAGCATTGACCAAGAACTTTTTTGAATATGAGGGCACTCTTTACCTCCAATGCCACGGGACCAGCATGGGCAGCACTTTCACGCCGAGTCTGGCTGGACTGTATGTCCATCATCTAGAGTCCACCAGGATCCTACATCCAGACAACCCCTTCATGGATATAATAAAAACATGGAAAAGATATATAGATGACGTCTTCGTCATCTGGAATGGGGAAAGCCAGACAGTCGTTGATTTTCTGACATGGCTGAATAATCAGAATGCGTACCTGAAGTTCACCCATTCTATGTCCAAAGAATCAATGGTCTTCCTGGACCTCAACATCTATCATGACTCAGGGTTCCTAAAAACAGAGACACACTTTAAACCAACGGCAAGGAATTGTCTGTTACGTTTTGACAGTTTTCACCCTCGCCACCTCAGAGAAAACCTACCATATGGGCAGTTCCTGAGCCTGCGCCGCATTTGCAGCGACATAGGCAAATACAAGGCTCAGGCCCAAGATCTCAAGATAAAATTACAACAGAGACAATATCCCGACAGAGTAATAAACGCTGCAATGAAGAGGGCACAAAATAACAATCGTGAGGCCCTCCTGGAAGACAAGGTAGCGAGAGACAACATTCAAGAGAGGCCAGTTTGTGTTACCACATATAGCACACACTCAAACCAGGTGTCAAAGATGATAAATAAACATTGGAGAATACTGACAAGCGGGACTCTAGATCTAGAGAAACCACTTTTTGCCCACAGACGAGGAAAGAATCTCAAAGACATCCTGGTGCATACTAGACCGAAAACAACACCATGCCAACAGCCAAGGTTGCAGGGGATACAAGGGCACCATCCCTGTGGCAACTGCAATAACTTTCACCTCACGAAAAAAAACGGAACCTTAATTTCAGGAATGGGAGTAAGTGGGAACAACGCAATTTTACGAATTGCAACAGTAAAAACGTAGTATACCTAATTACCTGCCCATGCAGTTTGGAATATGCGGGCATGACCACGAGGGCTGTAAAAGTGAGAATTAACGAACACAAGAGCAATGTCAGGTGTAAAAAAACCACGACAAAGATGGCAGCCCACTACCTACAGGAACAACACTGCGTCAATGACCTACAATGGACCATTATCAAGCAGTTACCATCAGAAACAGGCATCTTTGAAAAAGAGCAGAGATGGGTGTTCCGTTTAGGGACGCACACAATAGGCCTCAATGATGCCATACCATGGGGCCAATTACGCTAAAATCAAACTGCAAAAGGCCCTAAGGAGAAGGCAATCTGAATCCTTATAACAGTCTTATAATGCCCGTAGACATCCATTTTGTACTAACATATATTAATGTTCATGAGGGCATCAGAGAATTTTATTCGGCCATAAATTTATTCGGCCAGTATCATTGTCAAACTCATAGTGAAAAAAAGGATAACAAACATCTTTCATTTTGTAAACCATCAAATCGATATTAATGTTTTAATAATTTTTCAGCCGGCGGGTGCCACATCAGTATGCAGGATCTATCCCAGTCTGATCGGGAGCATCCCTACCGCATTCAAGAATGGACAGCTCTAACTGCTTAACAAATACCCCAGCCAGTGTTTACCCACGCCGCGCGTGCGCGGAATAACATCCCAATCCGGCACATGCGCTATGTCATTTTCGTGGAGCATCGGTACTACGCATGCGCTGAACTCAAAGAATGAGCTCTCGCGCATTACCGGTAAACGTAGACATAAAGGTATCGTGCAGCCCTAATGTGGGCACACATCCGCCTTCAATTTACCTGTCAATTAGCAATATAGAGTACATCGTGAAAGTATATAAGGGCATACCTCTCCCTACAGCGGCATTATCAGCGGAGCCGCGTTGAGGGGAAGAGGATAAATGGCATCCTGAAAAACCGTGAGTTAACTAAAACCCTGAAAGAGGAGGGAAACAGAAAGACCCTGTAAGTAGGAGAACTCAAAGAGACTTTTCTCATATTTTCAGATCGCTACAATTGGGCCAGATGGAAACCCCCAATACACGTAATAGGCTCATGGAGCATTACAATCTATATCAAAGAGTAAGACAAACGCTTTCCTGTTCTTTTCCCTCCCCACATCACAGGAATGCAAAAACGAATACGTGTGTCTTTAATGTTACATGTGTGTTTTGTCCATTCTCTGTTGCTTTGCTTTACAGGGTGCACGATCACTTAAGGCATAATATATGTATGTAGTAATCGGCAACCCGTCACTTTTTCCTAAGGTCACCGCAACCTGCAAGATAGTTATAGATTATTATGAGAATAGTATCTAATATGCTTTTTCCCCCTCTAGGTCTTTATTATACGCCAATTGGGCGATGAGACTACAATTCTGAACTACAAACTAGGTACATATCACCTATATTTCACTTCCTTTTTGTAGAATACACTTTTACATTTACATTCATGTGAGTAAGGTGGGGATCTTTGTGCAAACCTTGTCCTGAAGGAGTTTTTCACTCCGAAACATGTTCATGTAGACGCACATATGAGGTTGATGTACATAATTATACACTAACAACCTCTCACTGCACCCCTTTTAATGATACCAGCTGGGGGCTTAATAAAAGTCTATTTTTTCACCCCACGAGCCAGGTATTTTTTAACCTTCACTTAACCCACCACTCACATACATTCATCACCCCACACACATCCACACATAGTCCAATAATAGTGCTCCCACGTAGTCATCGGTCGCAGCACGCCACATCCCGGAGAGGGGTGCGAAGACCCCGATGATGAAGCATGACACTAAGGGGCCTGTTGGTGTGTGAGGGGTATTTTAACAACACTGAGTGCTCCCCACCACAGTAGGGATCACCACCACCATCCAAGTGGATTCCACTTTGTTTATGAAATTATTCCATATAATTCACAGGTTGACGCACGTTATGTCTCACTGTATGGTGTTGTTACTTACTTGTGCTACCATATCAGCTCATGCACACAAGTGACAGTTTTCCAGCTACTGTGATCATTGGGCTGTGACAGGTACAGCAGATGGGTATGAGACAATCATGGCCATTTTATACACTTTTGTGGATGGTACGGTACGAGGCGTGCACATGTGGAATGTGGGGTTCTGTATGTGTGCATTCCCATTGACTTATGTGTTGTTTGCAGCACTTGTGTATTTTAAATGGAGAGGTGTTCCCTCTGTGTGTATCAAATGTCCATCCATGTAACCTGGTGTGCCACGCATCTCTCATGGCAGTATTTGGTTTTCCATTACATCCTTAACAGTATGTGCTGTGGCCATCTCATGATGGTTGTCATTGACATTTTTCCATTTACATCACACAACTAAGAGAAGGCCTAATCTCATACGTCACCTGACAGTGCTGGAGGACATGGAGGTTATAGTAATCATTCGCAAATTCTGCCTCGACAGACCGACACTGAAGACCCTTTGTGATCTGGTGGAGCCCCACCTGCAGCCTCGTCGCCACTATCCAACAGCATTCACACCCACATACAAAGTGATGGCAGCCCTCCTCTTTTTCGCAACCCATGTTCAGTCTGGTGCTCAGGGATGTTCTAGCAGCCATGATGATATATAAGGATCGATACATAGATTTCCCCAGGGGAGCAGATTTGGCCGGTGTAAAGGGTGACTTCTAACCCCTTGGGCTCATCCCCCATGTTGTTGGTGCCATCGATTGCACCCACCACTGGCGACTGAGCAAATTTTTAGAAATCGTAATTATTATCATTTGATGAATGTGCAGGTGGTGTGCCTTGGGGACTTGACCATATCACATGTGTGTGCAAGATTCCCCGGCTCAGTGCATGATTCGTACATCCTGAGGAACAACATGGTGACCCGTATGATGGCAAATCTGCTTCCCGATTATGCTTGGATTGTGGGTGAGTATGCCTAGTGATATGGCATGCTGTGTATGTGACCTGCTGCCCACTGCCTGTGCAACATTGCATTGTGTGTGTTCGTCATTCACAGGTGACTCTGCATATCCCAGCCGTCCATGGCTGCTGAGCCCACTACGGAATCCCAGGACCCTGGCTGACGTCAGGTACAATGAGGCCCATGGCAGGACCCGACTGGGAAGGTGTGCAAGATCATTGTGGCATGCTGTATGCTGCACAACATGGCAATTCACAAGGGGATTCCCCTGCTCCTTGATGATGGTGAGGACTCAAGCCCCCCGCCTGCCAAAGGACCTGAGTCCAGTGATGAGGGCAGTGGAGAAAAGGAAGGAGTTGACATGTGTCAACACCTCATCACCCGCTACTTCACTTGAAGGTGGGGGAATAGGTACGACTTGTACATTGTCTGATATGATTGCTATTGTTGTGAAGGGCTATGCGCAGATGGTACAGACAGGCACATGTTGAGTTACCTGTGTGTGGAAATGTGGCAGTGACATTTCACATGTGAACGTATACAGAACTCTGTTTGTTGACACTTGCTGCACATTATGTTGACTGCCTGTAGCCTTATGTGGATGTTTTGTGTAGTGGTATGTCTGTGATGCCACACTAACGCCAATGACTGTTGTTCTGTTGTGTCTCCGTAGGTGCTTCAAAATTATCCAGCCCTACATACTGTACATCTTTTGGATACATCATGGATATTTTCAACACTGTAAATATTGCACTAAAAACAACAGTGAGTTGACAGTCATGGTAAATAAGATGCAAGAGTAGACACCACATGGATGTGGTGACCCAGTCCAACAGACAGGTGCCATTCACAAGGCAGTGTGGGGAAGGAAAGTCCAAACAGTCAATGCAGTGGGGAAGAGGGTTGCCATCAGGGCTGGCTCCATGACTGGCGTGTGGCTGGTGCTTTGCCTCCAGAGACTCCCAGGCTCTTCTTTGGACACCCCCTTCATCGCTTTGGCGGGGGGGCCTGCTGCATACCCGGTGGCATCTGAGGACTCACCCTTCTCAATGGCCGCAGGGGAGGATGATGCATTGTCTTCCTGCAGCACAACAGAGGGGGGCGAAGGTGTTGTTTGGGATGAAAGCCTGTCCCTCAGTAACGCCACTTGCTGGGCCATCAGGTCCACCATTTGTCCAATGCGTGTGTCGATGGACCTCATCAGCAAGATGAGCTCACGTAATAGTTCGTCAGACTGGCCACTTTGTCCCTGGACCTGTTCATATGCGCCGATGACTCTGAAGTGGTCCAGGGATGATGTGCCAATTATGTGTAACCGGTCCTTGGATGCTTGATTCCGGTCTGGGAAAGACATGGCTTGGTAGTTCGGACTGGACTGTTCCCATGAGGTACAGGGTCAGAGCTGATTTGCATATAGCCAGTGTCTAACCCAGGGTGGTGTAGAGTGCAAAAAAACGACGGATTTAGGCCCAGATCCTTGTACTGGGGTGAATGTATGACATTGTTCTACATTCTGTCCATCAACTGTGTTTTTTGTAATTTTCACCCCGAGTGTGCTGGGTATGCTCAGACGTGAGTCCCAGGCTCTCCACACCACTGGAGTCAAGCTATCCAGGCTGATGAAGGCTAATAGCCAGAAACTGGTCCTTGGATGCTTGATTCCGGTCTGGGAAAGACATGGCTTGGTTGTTCGGACTGGACTGTTCCCATGAGGCACAGGGTCAGAGCTGATTTGCATATAGCCAGTGTCTAACCCAGGGTGGTGTGGAGTGCAAAAAAACGATGGATTTAGGCCCAGATCCTTGTACTGGGGTGAATGTATGACATTGTTCTACATTCTGTCCATCAACTGTGTTTTTTGTAATTTTCACCCCGAGTGTGCTGGGTATGCTCAGACGTGAGTCCCAGGCTCTCCACACCACTGGAGTCAAGCTATCCAGGCTGATGAAGGCTGATAGCCAGTAACCGGTCCTTGGATGCTTGATTCCGGTCTGGGAAAGACATGGCTTGGTAGTTCGGGCTGGACTGTTCCCATGAGGCACAGGGTCAGAGCTGATTTGCATATAGCCAGTGTCTAACCCAGGGTGGTGTGGAGTGCAAAAAAACGATGGATTTAGGCCCAGATCCTTGTACTGGGGTGAATGTATGACATTGTTCTACATTCTGTCCATCAACTGTGTTTTTTGCAGTTTTTTCCAATTATGTGGGGGGCGCAAAATCTGTTCCGCTCGCGGATTTTGCGGATTTTCTGCAATTTCACTATCTGCGAATCGCGCGAGATTGCTGAAAATACGCAATCCGCTGGCGGGCAGATTTTTTTGGGGCATATATTTGCATTAGAGGGTGGCATCTTCGTGGATAAATATATGCAGGCAGGATTCATTCTGGCACGATGCTTCTGTCACAAAAATTAAACCTCAACAGGAAGCACTTACAGATATAAATAAAGCAGGTGCCCGAGTTGAAGCTCAAATTCAGTCACACATTATAATCCGCCCAAACAACTAGTGAGCACGGTCGAGGCTAGGCAGGTGTGCTTCCTCACCATATCTACCACCTACAATTAGATGTAATCTTTGATGGAGGTCTTTGCTCCACAAGTTTCTCGGGCACAATCCCTGTGTACTTCTTGTGAACAGGAGGCTGCTTCCTTTTCATCTGCTGCTCTGATCGGTCTCTGACCCTTTATAAACAAGAGGCATGTGAACTTGCATAGAAGCCCTGCCCTGCACACACTAGGGTATGCAACGGTTTCCCACCCTTTCCTCACTATGATAGACAGCTCACTCGAGGGACCTCGGCGCCCAAACAACTAGTGAGCACGGACCGAGGCAAGGCAGGTGTGCTTCTTCCCCATATCTACCGCCTACAATTGGATGTAATCCTTGATGGAGCTATTTGCATCCACAAGTTTCTCGAGCGCAATCCCCGTGTTCTTCCTGTGACCAGGAGGCTGCTTTCTCCTCATCTGGTGTTCTGATCGGTCACTGACACTTTATAAACAAGAGGCATGTGAACTCGCATAGAAGCCCCGCCCCACACACACTAGGGTATGCAACTTCTTCCCACCCTTTCCTCACTATCATGGACAGCTCACTTGAGGGACCTCTGCGCCTGCTGGCGCGGTGGCAAAGTTACAGACACACGTGGTAACTAGAGACAACTCTTCTGGGCCTTTACGCAGCTGTTGTGTAGCAAAAGCACTATACATTACCCAACGAGGTAGCACTTACTGATTAGCCAGCAGAAAGTACTCCAGTTGAGTAGAGGTATGGCACAACACGGTGCATCTTTGTGGATAAATATGCAGGCAGGATTCATTCTGGCACGTTGCTCCTGTCACAAAAATTAAACCTCAACAGGAAGCACTTACAGATATAAATAAAGCAGGTGCCCGAGTTGAAGCTCATATTCAGTCACGGTGGGTCCACGCACACTCTCCCTGCCCTCCACAGTTGTTGGTGTGTCCTGGTCATCCCCTGGGACAGGGAGGGTGCTGCAGGTGGTACTGGTGGTGGTAGTGGCGGAGTTGGATGCGGTGGAGGCACAGGCCATGACAGCATGGATTGCAGCAGACGTGGTGGTGGGGAGGACGGGGGCCTGGGACCTGTTGGTCCCTGGCATACCAGATGGGCCGGCCTGTAGCTCATCGTCCAAACTATCCTGGGTGTCAACATCCAAGAGTCCATGTACCGGGGGTGGAGACTGGCTCTGCTGGTCGTTGTTGTCCTAAGCAGCGAGTTTTTCATCACCTGAGGATTAGATGGGCAATGGTCAGTGTTGGGCACTGTGTAAGTATTCTGTTAGCTGCGTGTCATCCACTGTCTGTACACTACACAATTGAGACAACTTCACTATTATTATTAATTGCAATACTGGGCATTATTACATGGTGCAGAGGAACAACAATTACTCGTACATGTCAGGTATCAATGCATTGCATGCAATTGGTGCTGTGTGTAGGGATGCAGGTCTCCCACCCCCAAACAGCCAGTACAGTGAAGATGCCTACGTACCTGTTAGTTGAGGCTGAACAGTGCAATGGATGACACATGCTCCTGGATGGGGGAGGCCTCCATGCTGCTGTGTATGGGACAGGGGGCATGGTGGGAGTAGGTGCTCAGGCCTCCCACCCCCAAACAAGCCTCCCAAGCAGGATGGCTACCTACCTGTTAGGTGAGGGTGAACAGTGCAATGGCTTATGCATGCTCCTGGGTGGGGAAGGCCTCCGTGCTGCTGGGGTGTGAGACAGGGAGCATGGTGGAAGCTGTGGTACAGGCCTCCCACCCCCAAACAGCCAGTACAGGGAAGATGGCTACCTACCTGTAAGTGTGTTTGATAAACAGTGCAATGGCTTCCAGATGCTCCTGGGTGGGAGACAGTGCTCCATGCTGCTGGTGTGTGGGACAGGGGGCATGGTGGTAGTAGGAGTGTAGGCCTCCCACCCCCAAATAAGCCTCCCAGTGAAGATGGCTACCTATCTGTTAGGTGAGGCTGAACAGTGCAATGGCTGACACGTGCTTCTGGGTGGTGTTGGAGAGGGCTCTATCTTGGTAGTCTGTGGGACAGGGGGAATGGTGGGAGTCATAGGACAGGCCTCCAACCCCCCAAACAAGCCTCCCAGTAAAGATGGCTAACTACATGTTAGGTGAGGCTGAACAGTGCAATGGCTGACACATGCTCCTGGGTGGGGGAGGCCTCCATGCTGCTGGGGTGTGTCACAGGGAACATGGTGGGAGTTGGAGTACAGGCCTCCCATCCCCAAACAAGCCTCCTAAGCAAGATGGCTCCCTACCTGTTAGGTGATGGTGAACAGCGCAATGGCTGACACATGCTCCTGGGTGGGGCAGGCCTCTATCCTGCTCAGGTGTGAGACAGTGGGCATTGTGGGAGTCACGGTACAGGCCTCCCACCCCCAAACAGGGCCTCCCATGCAAGATGGCTACCTACCTGTTAGGTGAGGGTGAACATTGCAATGGCTTATACATGGTCCTGGGTGGGGAAGGCCTCCATGCTGCTGGGGTGTGAGACAGGGAGCATGGTGGGAGTTGTGGTACAGGCCTCCCACCCCCAAACAGCCAGTACAGGGAAGATGGCTACCTACCTGTAAGTGTGTTTGATAAACAGTGCAATGGCTTCCAGATGCTCCTGGGTGAGAGGGAGTGCTCCATGCTGCTGGGCTGTGGGACAGGGGGCATGATGGTAGTAGAAGTGTAGGCCTCCCACCCCCAAACAAGCCTCCCAGTGAAGATGGCTAGCTATCTGTTAGGTGAGGCTGAACAGTGCAATTGCTGACACATGCTTCTGGGTGGTGTTGGGGAGGGCTCCATCTTGGTAGTCTCTGGGACAGGGGGAATGGTGGGAGTCATGGTACAGGCCTCCCACCCCCCTAACAAGCCTCCCAGTAACGATGGCTAACTACCTGTTAGGTGAGGCTGAACAGTGCAATGGCTGACACATGCTCCTGGGTGGGGGAGGCCTCCATGCTGCTGGGGTGTGGCACAGGGAACATGGTGGGAGTTGGGGTACAGGCATCCCATCCCCTAACAAGCCTCCTAAGAAAGATGGCTACCTACCTGTTAGGTGATGGTGAACAGCGCAATGGCTGACACATGCTCCTGGGTGGGGCAGGCCTCTATCCTGCTCAGGTGTGAGACAGTGGGCATGGTGGGAGACACGGTACAGGCCTCCCACCCCCAAACAGGGCCTCCCATGCAAGATGGCTAGCTACCTGCTAGTTGAGGGTGGAAAATGCAATGGTGTTTGGGTTGTGCAAGGAAGTACTAATAATTGTGTGAGAGTTAACATTTGTTTGTACTTACCAACCTCCACTCTCCCGGATACTCCTGTGAGACTCTCAGGATGCAGTATGGCAAGCACCTTCTCCGCCCATGGTGTGAATGGTTTTGGTGGAATGGGAGGGCCACCGCCAGTCCTGTCAGCCAGCTCCTGGTTCTTGCTTCTCCTCTCTTTGACAACCCTCTTGAGATCATGCCACCGCATCATAATCTCCTTCTTGGATCGCGGGGTGGTCCCTACTGCATTGATCCTTTGAACTGTCCTTTCCCACATTTGTGTCATTGTGGCTAATGGGGTCTGTTGGAACAGGCTACCAAACAGTTGTGGTTCCACTCTCACTATCTGATTGACCATGACTGTCAACTCACTCTATGTGAATTTGGGCATTTTATGTGCTGCCATGGTGCGTGGTGTGTGTAGTAATTGTGTGTGAGGGGTGTGTGTGGTGGGTGTGGTGTTGATGTATAAGGTGTGTTGTGTGCTGGGGAATTGTTGGTGCTGGTGTGATGGTGGTAGTGGTGGTGGTGGTGGTGTGTGTGTTGTGTTCTTTTGCCTCTCGTGTCAGATGTGGTGTATGCCCTTCTCTTCTGGAGTGTTGCAAAGGATTGTGGTCAGTAAAGGGGCTGGTTTTATGGTATGTGTTTTATGTATTTGGAGGGCATGATTACTTTGCTTTGTGCTACGTTTGGCATCGTTGCGGTGTTTTGGCATCGTCCGCTGCGGTGGCTATGCTGCTGCTCTTCCTTTGTCTCTCCCAATCACTCCTGTGTGCGACCGCAATGGTCGGAAACAGCGGATCGTACTGCGGGACGATCGGGGATATCCTAATTTCCCGTGCTGTGTCTCCGCTTTGCTTCCGGCGGGTTATATCTTTTCCGCTGCATTTCCGACCACCGCTGTCTTTTTTTGGACGTCACCACCTGTGTCGGGCAGTTTTTGTGAGCCCGCTACCACCACGGTCAGTCTTTTTTGGCAGTTGATCCTAATTTGACCGTTGGTTTATCAGCGGTCCCGGCGGATGGTTGTTTCCCGCCTCCATGGAGGTCGGGTGATTTTCCGCCCGCTATCCTAATGGGGCACTTAGTTGGGATGATTTGTGGTGATAAATCACCAAAGGGGGGAATTGATGGAGCAGGGGAGAGACAAAAATGTTTGTGTACCCCGTGTAAAGTCAAACTGTCATAACCCTAATAATATTAACAGAAATGAAGCATGTGAACTAAGTATGGCCGAATTTCGCAGATCAGTGGTCCGCCAATTCACGCGAAATGGCAAAAAAAGTCTGCGCATTCGCGGATTTTCCTGCAAAATCGTGGATTCTTTTTGCCATTTGCAATAATGTGATGTCGTGTACCCTGGTGTGTGTGTGGTGGGGCCAAAAAGGAGGGGCTTCCATGCGAGTTCACATGCCTCTTGTTTAAAGGGTCCGAGACCGAGCAGAGCAGCAGATGAGGAGAAAGCAGCCTCCTGGTCACAGGAACTACACGGGGATGGCGCTCGAGAAACTCATGGATGCAAAGACCTCCTCAAGGATTACAGCTCATTTTCAGCGGCAGATATGCGGATAAAGGACATTTGCCCAGCCTCGACCTTGCTCACAAATTTGTAGGGCTGATTAATACGTTACTGAATTTGAGCTTCAACTTGGGCACCTACTTTATTTATAAAAATGCTAATATTTACAATAAACAAACACAGATTGAGCTTTCATTGGTAAAGGGCTGATGGAAATCAATGGCGGAACCCAAAATGTTGCCTCCGCCCAAGGGCGCCGTGAACCCCTCCCTTTAGCAGCTACAGCAAGGGGGTGACTTCTTTAATGGGAATCTCCTGTCTGCAGCTTGGCAGACAAATGCTCATAATTAACGCTAAAGAAAGATGCGTTGGTAGAAAAGCGAAAGACGTATAGTAGGTCAAATGGAAGGATGAATAAAAGGTTGGATGGGTGAAAAGATGAGTAGATGGGAGAAAGGATGAATGAAAGAATATGTCAATGAGTGAGAGGATGGGTAAAAGGGTGGATGAGTAAGGGGATGCATTGGTGGGTGACAGTGTGGATGGGCGACTGTGTGGATGGGTGGAAGGATGCGTGGGCGACCCCAATGGGTTAGGAGTTCCCTTCCGGATGTAACTCAGTAGCTCCTGGACCTTTCCTGAACGGCACAACCTGAACTGCCTTGTATAATCTTGGGATGTCCTGATTTAACATATCATCTATTTAGCCAATGGATGGTTAGTGAGAGGCATGCATACTGTGATTTAGAGAGGCATACCTGCGGCCAGGAGCTTCAGTCTGAGTGGCTGAACACTCGAGCAAGTCTTCAGCATCAAGTGCGGACATTTCGAAGTCATGAAAAGAAAGTACAGATATATATCAAGCTGAATTGGTGCGTTGGCAATGAACCCTTCTTGCTGATTAAACAATGTATTATCTTTGTGGCAGTTTATCTTTTAATAGTTGATAAAATGTCCTAGCCTGATACACTGAGGCCGGTCTGCCTTAGGTACGGCAACCTTGAGCTAAAAAATACATCCTTGTGTTATTCTTTCTTTCAGCGACAGCGTTGAAAGCATTCCAAGGAAAATAATAAAGGCTTTTTTAATTACATCCCAAACCAGCCTGTCAGAACCTTTGAATGCGCAAAATAAATGCCTCCTTTTTAAGCAAATATTTTCTGGGGTTCCGAAAATTAGACTTACTATAATATATTTCATTGTCACACAGATTTCTGGAGCCAGCATATCTTTGATTTTCAAGGATTTCTTTTATTATTTCTCCTTGGCGTGTCTTTTATCAGAATTCATTTCGAAACCTTTTAATTTGTGTGCTTTTATTGAAATGCCAATTCACCCTGAGTAGCCTATTATTGAGTATTCTAGGGACCCTTCTTCGGCTTTATTTGGGGATTGTATCGCTGTGCAATTCACCTACAGTCTTCCTTCACGGAGAAAATCTTTCATATTAGATTCCTTTCATCATACGATGACAACTCTTGAATTATAAATTATAATCATTAGACAATTTCTCACATAATCTGATTTACAAACAGTTTCTTTTTCAGTACACGAAGATGCCACCGTTTTGTGCAATACCTTTACTCAACTGGAGTACTTTCTACTGGCTAATCAGTAAGTGCTACCTCGTTGGGTAAATGTATAGTGCTTTTCCTATACTGCAGCTGCGTAAAGGAACAGAAGATTTGCCTCCAGTGACCGTGTGTGCCTGTAAATTTATCCCTTGAGTGAGCTGGGCATTAAAAAAAAAAGAATCCACCTGCTCGCGAATTCGCGAATTTTCAGCAATTTTGCGAGATTCGCGGATCGCGAAATTGCAGAAAATCCACAAATTTCGCAAAAGTAATGGATTTTGGGCCCATGCTTAATGTGAACTACTCAACAAATGCACATAGATAGACACTACATGTGGGACAACTAATTGCTGTCCTTCATAAAGTAACTAACTAAATGAATGTAAATGAGTCATATTAATATAGAGCTCTGATAATAATTATAATAAAAATGTGTGTGTATTTGTGCTTGGGTAAAATGTCCTTTTGTGGCAAAAAAGAAAAATACAAATGATAAGTAAACAGATGTATATGTGTGCTTTTGCTAGGTAACAACTAACTGGGAAAATTAGAATGAAGGGAGGCAAACAGAAGGGTTAACATTCTTAATCTAATTTCTGTTGTATTTATTTTCGTATTAGTTACCATTGAGGCCTGCACGGCCTAGTCAGAGAAAGATGGCTGATTGTTGAAATGATGACAAAGGCTCCTGAAAAGCTGGCCCCAAGCATGCATTGTTTATGTCTAATATGAACTAATGGCCTATGTTCAGAGTGAGAGATGTCAAGGTAATCTTGCCCTAAGAGCATGAAGTGTGCCAAAGGATGCCTGTGTATAAAACCATGGGAAAGGAAATGCAGGATATAAAGTTATGTAAAAATGATATAAGGAAGGAACAATGGGCACAGATTCTAGATGATCCCGTGAGAAAGCCCTTAAGAGTGACATTGCAGATTTAAAAACTGGTTCGAATGAGGAATACATGAGGTGACCATCACCACCCCTCTAATAGACCAATCAGAAATGATTGTGGACTATAAAAGTTTAAATTATAAGTTAGATAGTTAGAGAAAAAGGGTATAAAAGAGCTTAAGCAAAAGAGAGAACAAAGTTGGCCCCACAGATTTTATTTTGCACCACGACATGCTGAACAATTTTATGGTGCTAGAGACTTTGAAATATTTTTGGACTTTAAATTTGATGGAGCCGAGAAGACGATCAATTGCAGAGATTTTAAATCAAGAGAGGGTCATTGAGGAGAATAGAGAGACGGAACCTGTTTAATGCAACTTAGTCATTTGCCTATCACTGATGGGTAATATTCTTTTTTCAAATTTATTTTTCTCAATTAATCTATACTAAATAAATGCTTACATTTTACTTGTCAAAGAATATGCTAAATTAATTTCCTTATGAAATAGATAAACTATTGAAACTCTAAACTCAAGTTTGTTTTTTATTAATTTAAGTAAAGTCATGACAAAATTAAATATTAACAGTTATAAGGAATTCTGTGATTGAGCTGGTCTTAATCGCGATCAACTGACTTCTACTAGTTGGTCCATCGACTGAATAGAGAAGTGCCTTGATGTATTTGTTTTCCTTTTTATACAGGCTAGTCGATAACTTTGAAATGTATATAATGTATAAAGTATAGTTCTTAGGTACCCCGCAATCGAGCAGCTCACCCTCTGTTATCACTGATTCAGGCTATGGGCCCCACCGATGAGTAAAAGATGAATTATTGCTCTTGAGTTAAGTGAAACAAGTTTAAGGGGGATGTTAGAAAGCTCATCTGCATCACGCGCTGAAGCACCAAATGCGTTACAGTGCGAGCAGTGAAAATAGTTTTATTTATTTATTTATTTACATTACTCCGGTTGGCTGTGAGCCGGAGTTGACTACCTCCCACCTTGCCCCTCCCCGCCACGGCCTTCTGCCCACGGCACTCTCTCCTTGGGCCACTACTTGTGAACTTGTGCTGCCCTGTGGGCAGCACATTCAAGTGAAAGAAAGAGCGGCTTCAAAGCATCCGCTCCATGTTTCACTGTGCTGGTGGCAAACTACACTTTTAAAGTGGATTAGCAATACCCTTTGCAGGTAAGTGAGTGAGTTACTGCACCAACTTGGAAGGGGATTTTTGTGAAGTCCACAGGAGAATCTTTACCCGCTCCAGAGCCTGCAATGAGGTAGAACACTGTACGTGCATCTCCTGAGAGCTACCTTGCTTCTGTACTCGCGTCTTTAATAGGGCACTGGTGGCAAAGGTATTCCCTCATTTGCAAAAGGGCACGCGCCCATGCAAATGAGGGAATACCCTCCTGAGAAAGACCAGGCGCTGTGTGTGCGCCAGCGCTTATGAGTATTACAGAAGGGGACGTACAAGCATCTGCTGCCCCTTCTGTAATACCAAAGTGCCCTGGGGGTGTACAAAATGGGCACAGATGCCCATTGCCCCCATGGGAACTTTGTGTAATATGAACCCTGGCACTTAGTTTGCTGCCATATTGGTGGAGGAAGACACCACAGTAACCCATAATTTTTAGATAAAACTGGATTGTCTGAATAGAATGAAACTCTACATATGATAGTCATTCATTGGTGTCCTGCAGTAAACAATGGAAAAACTGTTTAATATTGAGCAAGGGGGTGTACCATGGACAGCTAAACCATAAAGAGCCCCCTGGCTGCAACATCTGCTCTATGTTGATGAATTGATCAAACAGAACTTGAAGCCATATTTAGAGCTTGGTGGGCGGAGTAGTGTATATCTGGATGGCAGTAATCCTCTAGCAAATATAGGGGCAACTGCTAGCTCTGGCATCACAGTGGTTACTTTCATGCAGTAAATGTTTGGTATATGGCCGCAATAAGATTTGACAGCCATCCATCTAATTTGTGAGTGACTTTGGTTTTTCCAAATCAAACGCCTAGTTTTCTCCAAGTCTCTCCATCCCCCTACCCACACTGAAGACCAAATTATATTGTGTCACCTAATCAACCAACTATCTTCAACCCTGCCCATGGACCCAAACCCGCCACACCACCACACACCGCAGATACCCCACCCTCCTCCACAGCTTACCTCCTCGTCAGATATTCCATCAAAGTTTGGTACCTCCTACAACATTTTTTTCCCTGACCTCTTTTTCAAGACCATGATCTGGCTCAACTTGACACAGGTCTCCAACATAGCAGTGACAAACCTTGAGGAGGAGTAGCCATTTTATACAAAGAAAACATCCAATGCTCCATCTCATCTGATAACTTGAGTAGCCATCTTAAACAAATGACTTTGAAGATTAACATCTCAAGCAATACCACGGAGGCAGGTACCCAACTTTATAAACCTCCCAGTCCTAGATTCAAATTCACAAACACCATTTTGGACTTCCTGGCATCACTGGTCCTGTACTCCAATTCCTGCATCCTCCTCAACAAACTCAACTTCCACATGGAAGATTACACAAACAAGAACAATCTCTTGGAAGATCTCAACGCACTTGGAATCACCCAATGAGTGAAGATTCCAACTCATGTGACTGGACATCTCCTCAACCCTTTGTTTACCTACTTCTTAAATATCACAGTGGATGAGGCCACGCCCCTCACCTGGAATAACTACTTCGTAAAATGATTCAACCTACACCTACACCAAGAACAAGGCATCACACCCACCAAAACCACCTGATGCAACTGGAACAAGATTCCCGAAGATATCTGCACAACAGAAATACATGCCCATTGTCTGGACAACCTCTGTTGATCTATCACCAACTTCAACTCCTGGATCACCTCCTGAGCAGACACCCTGACCAGCCACAAGCAAGCTGATAAACATGTGACCTATGACTCACCAAACACCCGTGCAAACAGCTGCAACACATTTAGTTACATACCCATGATGACAGTGACAAAACACTTGTAGATTAGACCTTCCTTACTATCATCAGTGATTTAGATCCACCGAATGCTCTACCTTGACAGACCAGATCAAAAACAGCTCCAAGTATTCTAAAATATTTTTCCCAAAGTACAGGAGTTCACCTCCCCCACTTCCAGCTCCTTTACCGTCACACCTTTTCAGAAACTCTGCTCCCAGCACGCTCACTATAGAAACTAGATCAGCACAATAACAAAAACATAGCCACCACAAACTGGATGTCTCCACCCTCACAACCCTCTAACCTGATTAGAAAACCTCACTGAATACCACCCTCACCTGCTGTTCCATCATCATGCTTGCAGAAATCCCAATACCATGCACTCCATTAACTCAGAAGCCATGACTGACCCTTGTCCATACTTTATATTCACCAAAGGACTTGACCCCATCTGCACTGTCCTTCCCATGATACTAATCAACTCTCTCACCACCACCACCTTCCCAGATGCTTGGAAAAATGACAACCTTCTACCACTACTGAAAAAACGTTCTGGGGACACAGAAACACTGGCAAACTACAGACCATTATACCACCTTCCGAAACCCAGCAAAGTTCTGGAAAACCTTATCAGCAAACAATGGGCTGCCAACACCTCCTGGACCCTTCCCAGTCAGGAGTTAGGCTTAATCACAGTTTCCAGACGGCATTCTTTACTTCTACTGACAACATCTTTCTCATCATGTATAAGGGTGGCACTGCAGAATTAATTTTTCTCTACATTCCTGCCATGTCTAACACCTTCTCCCACCATATTAGAGTTGTCATCCTTTGGGTAGTCTTCCCACAAACCTTTTGCATGATTACCTCCTCTTATTGTTTTATCTTTTTGTTGGCCTAGGACTCAACTTCAACTACTGACCAGTGCAAAAGTGCATGTGCTTCTTCCCTAAACATGGTGATAGTGGTGTATACATAATTGGCATATGTGTTTACTAATAAGTCTCTTGTAAAGTGGTTTACCATGTACCCCGGGCCTACAACCTAAATGTTACTAAAGGGCTTTCAGCACTGATTGCGCCAACCAAACAACTAGCATTTCAAACCCATATAATGCCTTCCTTTGCAAGGCCTGTGTTTGCAGTTACCTTCCTCTTAGAATTGACATTTAAAACTAATTGTCAAGCCTTAAACTCCCATTTATTGTACATAAGACACCCCTAAGGAGGCCACAGGTAGCCATAAGGGCAGGATGCTGAGTAAGTAAAAGGTAAGATAGGTACTTTCATGTGTTGCATGTCCTGGTAGTGACAAACAGCTAAATTTACATTTCACTACTGTGTTGCCTACTTTTAGCATAGGCTAGCATTAGGAATTCCTTAATAATTGTCAGCTGTAATTCCTGAATAGAAAGGAGTAGATGAATCATGTTTCATATCTTTGAAATGGTAATGATAAATTCTCATTACTATTTTAGAAATGCCACCTTCAGAAAGGGTTTTCATGAAGTTATGTTAACTGAAACAGCATATATTTAGACTTTACAAGGGTTAGAATTCAGCTACACCCATGCTTTTGAGGATTTGCATTAAGGGCAAAGTGAGCACATTGTGCTTGTGCAAGATTTAAAAAACGGCGCAAGTGAAACAAATGAGAAAAATAAAACAGTGAAATCTTGGAAGGAATTCAAGAAGCAATATTATATGTGAGTGTTTTCTTTATACTGCAAATAAAAATCATGTTACAATTAATAATCCCAATTCAGCTGATTGAAGTCAATGGTGTTACAACCTTCAGGACTCGAGGTCATCATCAGGCCAAGGGAATACAGAAAGGATGACTGCTGCCTGAATTAATTCCAGGGAATGTGGGGGCCAGGGGAGCATATTTACTTGGGCCTAGGCTAGTTCAACTGGTCACCAGTC
This sequence comes from Lissotriton helveticus, assembly GCF_964261635.1. Classification (NCBI taxonomy): domain Eukaryota; kingdom Metazoa; phylum Chordata; class Amphibia; order Caudata; family Salamandridae; genus Lissotriton; species Lissotriton helveticus. Next base: position 644,836,351 of record NC_136068.1, read on the forward strand.
AAGAGGCTGAAGGTCCACAGCTGTCGCTCAAAGCTTACACATGAATGAAGCTGTTCTGGAGACCAAGTGGTTAGTAAAGCATTCAAGGGAAGAGTAGCCAGACTTTACTTGCCATGTTGTGACTAGTAAAAGCACTTTTAGGTATGGAAGTTGTGACGAATCACTAGGACTACTGAAGGTCGTCAAGCGATCCTAGATTAATCAAAAGCAATACTGCAAAGCATTGGGAGCGAAATCAGGGAGGATCCGTCTCTTTCAGGTTGCCGGAAAGGAGTGAACAGCATGCAACAGCAGGGCTTAAATCCAAGCTGACTGAATTCTGAATGTGTCGGGTTTCAGAAACTTCAAGCCAACATGAAGTTCAGATTTAAGATGTGCTATCTGCTGGTGCATGCTGTCCATTCATCACCATAGTTCTAGTTAGGTATGGCCATTACGTTAGCCCTGTTTAGCAAATGTTCACATAACTTAAGAAAAAGGTCCATCAACGTCAGCTCTTTCCTCAAAAGTTTTGGAGTGATTTGTCTTAAGCGGGGGCTGAGAAAAACGGGGGTGCCAAAATGCGAAATAATCATGCATTTTCCATAGATTCATACTAACAAGTCTGCTTTAGGTCACTTTGCAAGCGAAATTTACTTTTTTTTATTTAGAAGAACTTTGTTTGGTTGCGCTCTTCTCAACAGTGCTGTCAGGATGCAATGTGTAGTGCGATCCCTTTACAACAGGGCTAATGCGGTTTATATTCGCCATTCACATCATATATTTGCTAGAGAAGTAAAAAGCCTCATCCTAGAAGGAATATATGTAAACTCTTAAGATATTTTAAACCTCTGCGTGTTGGGGGGAGGCGGTGGAAGAAGTGGTGAGGGACAGGGAGTTAGCACAAACAGCATAGACTGAGGGGGGTAAAAGAGGCAGAGCTAAGAGACAGGAAAACACAGAGGGGTGTTTGAGACGGTAAGAACAAGTAGCGAAAGAGGGACAGGAGGTAAGAGAGGTGGGAGGTAAAAGTGACCAAAAAAAGGAGGAAGGCGAGAAAGATTAGATAAAACACAAAAGACCACGAGTATCTAGGAGAGACACCCGAGACAGGGAACAGATGTTGGAGCCGGGGCTAAAGGAGACATTAGCGAGTAGAGGCAGAAGGGGTATGAGAAAAGAAGAGGTGAGAAGGATAAGAGTCAGGGGCAGAGACCTGGGAGCTTGAAGGGCATCAGGCACAGAGAGGGAGGGGAGGGAACATATGTCTCTCGCAAGGGAATGGAGGTCAGATGCTTGAACCTTTCTGTTGTGTGCAGGGAGATTAGGTGTATATAATTAGACATCCCATGATCTGCTGGAAAGCAGAGTCTGTGGCAGTGGAGGAATCAGCACGAGATGTGCAGCAATGACAATTGTAGAGGACAGGAGACAAAGTTATGTATGTGAGACACACAAGTGCAAGCGCTAAGTGAGGAAGGCGGAAGAGAAAGAAATGACGTCACAATACGGAGAGGAGACACTACAAAGGCAGAGGCTCAAGTGCTTGTGTTTTCTGCTGATCCTTGTTTGTTTGCGAGCGACTAACAAGGATCAGCTTAAAACACAATCACTTGCAAAGTACACTAGGATCGGATGAAAAGACACATGGTTGTTTAAAAACTGCTTTCCACCCAAACCTCGTTCAATATGCCCACTAATTTGCTTCTTTCCTTAACTGCGTCCCGGGGAAGTTCACAGGTACTGCCTCTGCCTCGACCAAAACATCATGGACTTCCAGTGCTGTGCAGATACATACCGCATAACAAAGTTACAAGAGTACAGGAGAATCTTAAAAACCAACGTGGAAAGGAAGCAATACCAGTTTTGGGTGGAAATCAGTTTTTAAATAAGTGCTTGTGTTTCCACCTGATCCTCATTTGTTTGCAAGTAACTAACGAGGATCAGCTGAAAACACAAACTCTTGCAAAGTAAACTAGGATCAGATGAATACACATGTGCTTGTTTAAAAACTGCTTACTACCCAAATCTGGTTTATTATGCCCACTTACTTACTGCTTTCCTGACCTGCGTCCCGGTGAAGCTCACGGATCCTGCCTCTGCCTCGTCAATGGCCTGCCTGCAAAGGGGTAAGCTCACGGTACCTGTCTGTGCCTCGTTCATGGCCTGCCTGCGTGGGGGAAGCTCACGGTTCATGCCTCAGCCTCGTCCATGGCCTGCCTGCGAGGAGTGAAGCTCACAGTTCCTGCCTTGTACATTGCCTGCCTGCGAGGGGGGGAACTCACGGGTCTTGAATATTCCATGGCCTGCCTGCGAGGGGGAAGCACACAGGTCCTGCCTCTGCCTTGTCCATGGCCTGCCTGCAAGGGGGAGATCATGGGTCCTGCCTCTGCCTCTGCCTCGTCAATGACCTGCCTGTGAGGGGGGAAACTCATGGTTTCTGCTTCTGCCTTGTCCATGGCCTGACTGCGAGGGAGGAAGCTCACAGGTCCTGCCTCTGCCGGCCTGCAACTAGCTCAAAGTGGAAGATGGTGGCTCTTGGTCAGCAGCGGAGAACTGACTGAACCCGGAGTAGAGGGAGCGCTGTGTGTGCTGGAGAGGAGGGAGACGGAGTAATGGAGGGTGACAGTTGACACTATACGAAAATCAAAAAATAAAAAGTAAACACCATGAAGTAGACACGGGGATGTTCACACTGCTATACGTCAATAAAATAATAAAACGCAATCACAGTGAAGCAGACACAGAGATGGGAACACCACACCAAGCAAAGAAGGTAAAGAATGGCTACAAAGCAAAAGCAAACTTGAAAAAAATTAAAAATTACAAAAAACACATGATATTAGCAGATTCAATAGATTCAATTGATTGGATGCCAATGTAACACATATGTCAAATACTGGAGGTGTGGCAGGGACGGGGGGTACCTCAAAGAAAAACATACGATGGCACTTGAAAACTACTTTCACGGTTCGAGCTCTTTTACTAATTAATTACGTTACCCGCAAATTACTTATTGACTGGCAACTAAAACCCATTAATATCCATTACCGTAGATTCAGACACGGGTGCAAAGTGTCTACTCAATAGTGCGGAATGCAGAAAATCAGGTGAGTGTGTTTGTAGCTGTTCTATGCAAATCATCCCATTTGTTACATGTTGTTAAAGTAATGCACTAAACTTACAAAAATGATGCCTATGGTAATGCTCTCTCAAATATCTAATGTAGGACCGATACCATAAATCATCTGTCCTCGGTTTATTAAATACTCCGTGAATTAATCTCAAAATCTACTTTGTATTCATTCATCTAGTCACCATCTAAACAATTCAATAAATCAACAAACAAAAGCAGGTTTATATAACTTATTTTAGTAAACCAAATCTTTTTTTTTTCCCAAGGAAAATTAATTTTCTCTTTTTCCAATTCTTTTTTACTTTTTTCATACATATATATACATATTTAACACTTTTAACATGTATATTTGTACAGTATCTACAATATCTACAAACATAAAGACAATCACAAAGGAGCAACATAAAATTCTCCTTAACCGTTTTTGTGGTTCTAATGCCGAATTACTCAAACAAGGAAATTTTTGGCACTTAAGTATGAGACCTTATTCCTTTGTCTTGGTCACCATCTCACATTTAAATGCACTGCAAGAAAACGATCAAAGCATTATACGTAGTACATAAATCCGGTGTAGGATAACCTGTAACAAATGAGACAACATAAAGGAAAAATAAACTGTTAGCAAAAGGCCAAAAAGTCGACAACAAAAAAAAACAAGCACACGCATGTCCCTAAATATAAGAAAAATATCAAAAGGGGAGAAAGTAAAGAAGTATTAAGATAGAATCAACCTCGTGTTCAACATTTTTTCTAAACAATAAGATTCTACCCTACAATCAAAAGACTATGTGGTCAGAAAGAGGTGTATTGGTGATCCATTAAATGTAGAGGAAAACCACTAGGGGGCATATTACCAAGCCTGGCAAAATGACATTATCGCCGCTTTAGTTGCCATTTTCGGCAGCTAAACGGCGATAATATCAGCGCCCTATTAGCAAGCTGTTGCTAACTGATGTTAGCGACAGCTTTTAGGCGATAGCGAGCGGTTTGGGGCCCGCTTTGCATGTCAGCGATGTTTATCGCTAATGACTTGCAAAGTGGGTGTACCCAACCTGTTAGCGACTGTAAGCAGTCGCTAACGTCGCTCTCGCCTTTTAGCAAGGCAGGCATAGCGATGGAAATATTCCCGCTATCGCCAAAAACTAACGCCTGCTCAGACCAGTTCTTAGCCATGTTATCCAATGGGAGGTGGATAACATGGCTAAGAGCATTTTGTCGCTAATGCGTGAATATCGGAGTATTCTCTGCGATATTCACGCATTTTGACTGATTTTTATCGCTTTTGAGATAAACCTTGCTAATAGCAAGTTATCTCAGCGATAAAAACCGGTGATGCGCGGCGATAAAAATATTGCCGCTAACCCTACCTAGCGATAAATATCGCTATTTGTTGGTAATATGCCCCTAGGTGTTTTAAAATATCCCTCACACACTAAGAATCCCTTAGTGTCATGCTTTATCAATGGGGTCTTGCCGTCCCTCTACGGGGCAGGGCGTGCTACAACCTAGGAATACATGGGAGCAATTTTTTGTGAAATAGGGTATGTGTAGTGTCGGAGTGAGAGTGGTAGGGTCTATGAAGAATAGGGGTGAGTTATAAAAATTTCCTGGCTAGTGGAAAAAACAAATTTTATTCACTTCTCTAGCTGGAAATACTAAAAAATGGGGATACATAGGGGGTATATTGTAATGAGATGCCCCCTACTGGGTCAACATGTTTCCTAAGCCGTCCCCACAGCTTACTCATCCGGACCTAATATGATCCCTACTGCACTCAAAATATATCTACTTTTTATACATATTGTATGCCTATTTTTCAAAAACTAACATGCAAAATTTGCATGTCAGAAAAAAGGGTAATTGCCCCTTGTAGTCTCAAAACCAAATTGGTATGCTAATAGGAAGAATAGTCTGACTCCATGAACTCGCACTGAAGGAGAGCTGGCTTCGTAATATGCAATGATAGTGGCTTCGCATGTAAATACCTCTGTGCAGCTCCGCGGAATTAGAAACAGAAGCACTCGTGCTTGTGTTGGCATCCATCTTGTGGGAGAGAGCAGCGGTGGCGCAAGAGCCATCTGTTTTCAATTAGTGCGAGTGCCACTGCTCGATCCTGCAAGGTGGATGCCAGCACAAGCACGACTGCTTGAAAACAGCTGACCATTTTTTAAAGGTCATCTCCTGGAGCAGCGCAGGTGCTCTGCCTAGGCAAGACCTAAAAAAGAGCCAAGGCTCAACCAATAGTTATGATTCTTATTACATTTTTCAAAAAATGCTGTGATGTGATTGGGTGCAGAACCAGAGATAGCTCAATTTGTCCTTGGTGCTTTGGAGGAGAAGGAAGTCTGGATGAGTTGTGCCCAGAAGAACTGAATTTACTTGCAGCTGAACAAGGCTGGTGCCTTCATATGCATTTAAGAAATTTGTATTTAATAATATACTTTATAAACATTTTTGTAAAGTGTCAGTTAGGGTACTAATGTTGGCAAACTTATTCTATGGCATGTTTACAGAGTGACACGATGTTTGGGGAGGTGTAGACCCTTCATATAGCTTTTGAGAGGTAGACATTAGAATGAAGTGAGATATGAGCAAGTATGTGTTGAAACATAAAGCATTCGAACTGTATGTACTTCTCAGTAAATGAGGCAGTATTTCTCAAATTATAAAACAAATAATGTGGAACATTTTAATACAAGCCCTAGTGGTTTTATGAATCTCCCCGTACATATACTGTAGTCCTATGCGATGGTTTAGTGATTATATTTCTATTTCTAGAGTGAAGCACCATGCTCAGACTTAGCAAAGGTGTCACAAGAGGACCGTTATACTTTATAAATGTTTATGAAATCAGGTTTGATGGCATGTTATAATTTATTTGTGAAAAAAATGCAGTGAGTGAGGATGTCAAATTTTTCCATAGAAAGGAATAAAAAGTTAGTAGTATACTAGATATAAATTTGTGATTATGGATCAAAGATGAAAACTTCACAGAATATAATGAAGAATGACTATTACGATTTATTGACTAGTATGTAACTTGTATAATTTTTGGTTATTTTCTCTTTTTGTAGGAGGAAAATGGAAACCAGACATTGTGAACAAGAAAACTATCCTGTGAGAAAGTACATGGAGGAGTAAAAGAAGTCATGTTCACTTTTGAAAAAACAGGAAATAATTACTCTGTGAAAAGTGGGGAAAAACTATTAATTGGAGAAGTGATATTATTTATATTGCATAAAAGCATATTTGTGATCTTACTCAAGCGTGTGCTGTGTAGATCTACTTGTCTCTGAGGAAATAATTATTTGCTTACATGAGCAGCAAAAATGAGCGTTCTGAAGACATGCCAGATTATTGTTTCATTCAGCATAGCATACCTGAGCAGCCACAGTGTAATCAGGTTGAAAGAATGGGGAAGCACATAAAGAGCTTTGTAATGCTGCAGCACAAGCTTATTCTGCCCGAGCTAGCCTTTGTGAACTCCTTTTAAAAAACTATACACATGAGAAACATTGCTAATACTTTTTTGCTAGCTGGCTTCAAAACTAAAACTACCATATGAAAGACGTTTAACCAGGTTGAGGTGGCTGAGATGGCACAGCTACACCAAGCTGCTCCTCAAAATGTGATGAAGAAATGCTAAATTAGTAAAGTTAGCTGTTTTGTTTGTTTTATAATTGTTGGAATCATGTGTTAATGTAATTTGGGTTGTAGTTTTGTGATGCTTATTATTTGTAATAAAAACGTTTTAAGTTACTACTGATTAGTTTGCTTAACAGCTGTTCTAGATTGCAATATTATTACAGTATTGCTGTCATAGAGTTCTTAAAAATTAAGTATGACTGTGTATTCAGAAACAAAAGTCAGAATATAGGGACTGAGTCCATCCATATCATCAGAGTATGTTACCACAATTCCTAGCTAGTCTCACAGTGCCCTATGAGGGAGTTTATGAAAAAATCTGCTCCCAACCGGATGGCAAGAAAGTGAATGTGCCTGCTCCCACCCAAGAAATAGGCTATCTAGGGATATTTCTGGCATCAATAGTTTTGCAAGTTGTGGATTTTTCTTTAAAAAAACACGATAGTGCCCAATTGCACCCAATATGGGTGCAGGTGTGGAAGCAGTAGGGGCTGTAGTGGCTTTGGACTCTCCCCGCAGCCTTCAACGATTTGTCCACTTTTGGGTAGCCCAGAGGGGCACTGGGAAATCAATTTTTATATAAAAATGCTGGGTCCTGCCAGCATCAGGTAGGTGGGCTGGTTGGGAGCCGGCAAGGGGCTAGGGGGCCTTGTGGCTCCCCATTAATTGAAAAACGTATAATAGAAGTATGGGCAGGACACCCAAAAAACTACAAAAAAGGGCTTATAAACAATAATAAATTATCCTAAAGAGCCACTCGTTTATTATTCACTGCGCCAGGAAGGAGTGTGCCATAAAGCTTTAGGGTTTTTGTGAATTACAATTTTTCATCCTTGTGGTGCCTCTAGAAGAGGCAGGGGCACGCCAACCATTTGTTTATGCTGTGGGGGCATCAGGAACTGTAGTAACCCCCAGCAATATAAAGGCCACTGCAAGTCCCCAGGGTCATTAAATCCCTGACCCCAGGATAGCTTACCATATAGTTTTAAAACACTCTGAGCTAGAGCTGTATGCTCTTCAGCTGGAGTGCAGGGGCTCCTTGTGGTAGGTGCTAGGGTTACATTTACTGGCCTGAAAAAGGTTTAAAAAAGACTCATAGGCATGTTGATTTTTTTATTAGTAAGGTTTTAACAAAATATTTTATGACAATCACTATTTTTAAAACTTTGCAATGTGTGAATTTATAAAATATAAATTTCATTATAATTATTGGGGATTTTTTGACAATAGGTTTTCTCTATATATGTTGATGTTTTGACCCTATGATCAAATCAATAGGCCACCTTTTTACAATTTTATGTCCTTACCCTTTGACAATGTCTGTAGATCAGACTTAATTGTAATCACACCCTTTATATTGTTACATCACATAGTCAGCATTGTGTGACCATGGGGGTTGGGCGCATGACCTGACTGTAGGGTGTAACAAACTTCAGCAGGTCCAAAAAGGTCTTATCACATGTATTATCCTTAATTGATACATGCCTATTAATGAAACACACTTCATCCCCATATTCGTTGCATGATTGGTGCTTTTGATCTATGTCTCTTTTGACTAAGGTAATTAAGTTTGAATTGCAAATTATGTTGAGGATTTTTATTTGTGTATTATTAATGTGGAAGCGACATGATTAACATGTATGTCTTTCCTTACTTCTTTGCCCAGCCCATAACCAATATTTTCTTAAATAACAAAATATTTAATTATTACTGTTTTATTATTGCCATTTATATAGTAGCTATCTTTCCACTTGGTTGTTCATGCACTTTATAAATAACTGCACACACTGCAATGATAATGAATGCACAGAGATGAAAGAAGGATAACTTCATGAATTAGAGGTTTTGGGTGACAAGTAGAGCTCTACAAATCTACTGATTAATTGATTGATGAATTGATAATGAGGGACAATGGGAGAAGGGCTGCCTTCTATAAGAAAGTTCTGAACAGGTGGGTTTTCAGTTTCCTACTCAATGATAGTAGATTATCAATAAGCTGTAGAATCTCAGACAAATAGTTCTAGGCTGTTGAAGTCACTCAATGTCCTGCGCTTTCTTGGTTTGAGTAGTTACATAATCCGCTGTGATTTACTTCTGGTGCTTTCCTTCCATCTGCTGGGACTGAGAGTTAGTCTTGCAAGTAGTAGACCCTTTATGTGTGATGGAGGCCATCTTAAAACTTGTTCTGGCATCCATGGGCAGTCCGTGATTAACTGACACAAGTAGTTTTCACAGTCTTGTTAATTTGTTATGTATTGTACACAATAATTGACACAATCCGGTCTATCCATTAGACCAATGCCCATGGGTGTTATACTGTAAGCATAAGGTGCCAAAGATGGGGATCTCAACATACCAGCAATGCAGGATGGTAGACTGAGTCTATTTCACTGGGATTGAAACATGTAAAAGGCAATTTACTGCCTCTCAGTGCCCCTGAATGTTCAGGTATTTAATACTACAATTTGACTGTAGAACCGAAGGGTGCATGCACAGCTTGTCAGATCTGTGGGAGTAGGTCGATACTTAAGGGATTTCAAGGAGGATTCTTATCTAGAATTTATCATGGAGCATACTTCTGAAATTAATTATCACAATATTTTAACAGACACGTTATATTGCAGTCTATCACATTGTAGAAGACAAAGAGGTCATATGATATCAGTGCTGTGTGGGAGTTATCAATTATAGAGATGAGCCAATCCGTTCAACGTTTTCTGTTGAGGTTTCTACTGCTTTGGTGCCTGTATATTCAGAAAGTGTCTAAGGAGCAAGTTGCAGTGCTTTACATGTGCGGGAGCAAAGGGGCTTAATAAATATATTGTTTATGCTTCTGAAAGAGTTTTCAGCATGCCCAGTAAACAAAACCCCTGCTCTTACTGGGCCAAAGGCTCTTGACCTTTGATGCAGGTAAGAATTAATCAGAAGCTGCAATAGCAACAATTGAATTAATCATCACTGTTAAACAACCGATTTTAGGAATCAATTATGAGATTTGATTTGAGTTTAATAGGTTTTATTCATATCTGTTCGTAATTATGTTTTTATTAGGCATCAGTTAATATTCTATACAATAGAAAACATATGACATAAAGCATGTTCCATATAAATAATTCCCTACTCTAAATATAAGGACGAGAAAAGTATTTTAAAGCAAATCGAATAGCACTTCTCCTGAAGAGACGTTTAGACTATCAAGAGGAGTCTTCAGAGGTAAAGCATAGGTTTTGGCAAAAGTGGAAATAACTGCGTCTCAGTAAATAGCTCAGTGAGGAGCTTAGTAAAGTCTGCTCAGAGCATAGCGCTTTAGAGGGCAAAGAGTCAGCATGTCAGTGTGAAAGGAACCTCTTGGGGACGTCACCTGGGAAAGTCTGCCCCACTCTAGTCTAGAATTACGCACTAACATAACATTTAGATATCTATAAACGAATACATTTGTTGCGGTATTTGAGTCTCTTCAGCCAACGAGGTAGTGATGTCTTCATGGGAATTGGAAAGCTTACATCATCTACATTGTTTTAAAAACAAAGGCTCAAAGATTATTAAATTCCTAATCCTACATTTGGGTTAACATTGAAAAGGTCGTGGTTGGTCCCATCGGCTTATTCTATACAAAACAAAACAGTTCACAATTTGGCCTTTTCATTTATTAAATGAAACCATCACTTTCTCACATAATCCCACATACACGTCTTGTCTAAAAAGAAACATTTGAATACATTTTAAACGTCATTATTCAGTACACTAGTGTTTTCTATGCGTAATCTTTATATGGGAAGGTCAACAAATATCTTTCCTAACACTGTCATGCTAGTCCAGTAGATTCTAACATTGAACTCTTCACATCGTCACATGAGTAAGAATGTTGACCTAAGGTCAGTAAAAAGAAAAATAGAAGAAACTGCATTCAGGAGCATTTCTAACTTGACATGGCTCATTGTGAAAGCCTAGGGCTCCCATTTTGGTTTTGATAAAATCTTGCTTCTCGTTTTAGTCGTACACAATAATTCTACATGTTAATTACATTAATTTGCATTTACTAAAACACTCTGACACATGATCATGTAAATGAGTTGTTACTTTCAATTACATGATTTTACTTGGAAACGGTTGCATTGAGATGGGATGATAGTTGGTTAACACTGTACTGTCTATATTAGTTTTTTAAATATTAAAAGCAATAACTGAATCTTTGATGGGCTCAAGGTCTATTTACGGGAAAAGAAACACATTCAAGAGCTCTGTCGTGTCAGGATTGACCAGTGGGAAGATTTACATGATGCACAATGCCTATCAGGGCTCTCATGGCAGCCTGTAGTGTTCTTTAGCTTCAGAACCATGTGCATTTCAATGAGTTACAAAAGGGACAGCCATCAGACTGGCGAAACTCTCCACAAAGAGAGTTTATATTTTATGTGAGCCTTCAAGTGCAGAGTCCAAAGAAATCCAGCACAAATGTGTTTTCTTCAGCAGTATATTTTCATGATCCTTCACATAGGAGACTGAACATTAAATCCAATGTGCGACCACACAACAACCATGTTTCATGGCGAAGTGTTCAGGATGTTCAATATAGCACCCGGATTATATGATAATCTGTGTGAAATTCAGAATCCATTCTTAGTAAAATGAAACTAAACAGGTAGGCGTGCATAACAAATCCCTTTAATAACTTATGTGTGAAAATAAAACCTTTTAATGACTAAAGTGTGAAATTGAATTGAGTGCAAGATGGAAATGTATTTTAACTGTGTCACCCATGCATGAACATTAAACTTGAGTAAAGATCCATGTCCAGCGTTTAACCAAAATGCCAGTGGTAGCAAAAGTGATATCACATATCCACCTTTTGACCCAATGATATGTTAAGAAGTGACATCATATAATCGTTGACACTAAATCCTCAGGAAGTGATGTCACATTACCTTTACCCTGATGACATTGCTGAAGGTAAGAGCTTCCGAGGTACATGGTTGTATAACAGTACAACCGTTCCTAACACAGAGAAATGGGCATTTTTATAAACCACCTACATTTTAACACTTTCCATGCTCAGCTCGTCATGAGGCACGGTTGAGCTGTGCTCATGATGAGGTGAGCTCGTCATGACCGTTGGTACGTTCACACGCAGGGATAATTTCCCCGCTGTGCTGAACGTTCCAAAATGGGTGTGGTCGTGACGAGCTCCGCTAATCATGAGTGCAGCTCCACTGTGCCTCATGATGAGCCAAGCTCGTCACAAGCACAGCGGCGCTGCGCGCGGCCCCTCTCCCCCGCACAGCAGGTGAAAATGCCCAGCAGCGAAGGGGTTAAATACAGGAGGCTTGCCGACTGGCTAGAAACATTGCATATTTTTTTTGTTGTATGATAAATGATGTGTTTGCTTGAAAAGGAGAATTTAGAGTCACAAAACCTAATGGGAAGTCAAAATATTTGAATAACAAATTTTCGTGAATTAATGGCCTCCATAAAGTATACCCCAAGCGTACATTAAAGTAAGACTAACCAAAATGTGTAAAAAGCAATAGTGGCTTTGTTCATGTGTATTAATTGATGTCGACCAGTTTTTCCCAAACGTTGACTCCTGCGGACCCCCACTGAATAACTACTGGAAGCCGGGGACCCCCAAGCAATTTGTACAATTTAAATTTCTTTTTAAAAATGCCTTTTGAAGCAGAGGCAATTTCAAGAGGGAGACAGCCTAGGTCTATTGGCATGGACATGTATGCATACAGCAGTGTATTATTTAGCGGTACAAGTCTCCTGCTCTCAGCCATAGCAGCACCTCTACATTCTCATTCCAGAGCCTTGGAGTGGTGACCCTTCCTTACAGCAACAGGTTGAATGATTGTGAATTATTAGCATTTTTACCTAAAATATTATACAATTATGAAGCATTTTATAATAAAGACATGCCCCAAGGAGCAACGAATATTATGAAAATTCTAACAAGATAGTGCACAAAGCGATGAGTCCAGTGTACAGACCAAATTCAAGGTATATATGAGGAGTTCATCATGGAAGTGCAAGAGATGGCAGGAAGGTATCTGCACAGGAGGCATATTGTTTCAGCGAGATCATGGAACAATGCTATGCCAATTACCATAACCCCTTTTAGATATAATCTTTAGTCACAGACAACAGAACAACATTTTACCACCAAGGGGTGAGCAGTGCAGTTAAGGTATATTTCAGAGAGGCCTCGCTTGGCACCTGACATGACCCTCTCCAGTTAGGATGCCCACTGCCCCATCCCTTGCCAACAACAAACTGCAAAGGCTACACAGAATAAGAGCTTGACATGTCTGAATATGAAAGCTTGACAGCACACATAATTCACCCAAGGGCTTTTGGAAAGTGAGCAATCAGAGAGCAGCACGAAAATTCTACTGCTGATCCTGGCTGCATCTATTTTTACCTGCCTGCCAAGTAGGGGTAACCTATACACATGTGCCTTTCAGTGCTTTATTGCTTTGATTTTATTTCCTGTATTTTCATTGTTGTACCTGTGACTGCTGTTGTCTATCTTCCTCCGCTGCCTGTACGTGGTCCGTGCCCCTTTTTCTTCCCTCTGTTCCCCTCGCTGTCCCTGTGCTCTCTCTGCCCGGTCTTTCCTTCTGTACCCCTTGCTGCCCCGTGTCTCTGCCCAGTTTTCCCTTCTGTTCCCCTCGCTGCCCCTGTGCCTCTCTGCCTTCTGTTCTTAGCTGCCCCTATATTTCTGTATTCTGTATTTTGCCTCTGTGCCACTCATTTTCTGTGCCCGTCTGTCCTCCGTGCCACGCGTTTTCCCCTCATTTATGTGCCCCTTTTGTCTTCTGTTCACTCGTTTTTCCCTCGTTTTTTGTGCCTTTCTGCCCTCTGTTCCACATGTTTCTTGTGCCTTTCTGCCCTCTGTTCCACTCTTTTTCCCTTGTTTTTTGTGCCTTTCTGCCTTCTGTTCCACTCATTTTCCCTCGTTTTTTGTACCCTTCTGCCCTCTGTTCCACTCGTTTTTTGTGCCTTTCTTCCCTCTGTTCCACTTGTTTTTCCCTTGTTTTTTGTGCCTTTCTGCCCTCTGTTCCCCTGGTTTTTTTGTGCCTATCTGCCCTCAGTTCCACTCATTTTTGTGTCTTTCTGCCCTCTGTTTCACTCGTTTTTCCCTTATTTTTTGTGCTTTTCTGCCCTTTGTTCCACTTTTTTTTGTGCATTTTTGCCCTCTGCGTCACTCATTTTTCGCTCGTTTTTTTGTGCCTTTATAACCTCTGTTCCCCTTGTTTTTCCCTCGTTTTTAGTCCCTTTGTGCCTCCTGTTCCCCTAATTTTTTGTGCCTTTCTGCCCTCTGTTCCACTCGTTTTTTGTGCCTTTCTGTCCTCTGTTCCACTCGTTTTTCCCTTGTTTTTTGTGCCTTTCTGCCCTCTCTTCCACTCATTTTTTGTGCTTTTCTGCCCTCAGTGCCACTCATTTTCCCCTCATTTTTTGTGCCTTACTGCCCTCTGTTCCACTTGTTTTTCCCTCAATTTTTGTGCCTTTCTACCCTTTGTTCCACTTGTTTTTTGTGCCTTTCTGCCCTCTCTATCACTCGTTTTTCCCTTGGTTTTTGTGCCTTTCTGCCCTCTGTTCCCCTCGTTTTTTGTGCCTTTTTGCCCTCGGTTCCACTAGTTTTTCCATTGTTTTTTGTGCTTTTCTGCCCTCTATGCCACTTGTTTTTGGTGCCTTTCTGCCCTCTTTCCACTAGTTTTTCCCTCTTTTTTGTGCCTATCTGCCCTCTGTTCCACTCATTTTTTGTGTCTTTCTGCCCTCTATTTCACTCGTTTTTCCCTCATTTTTTGTGCTTTTCTGCCCTCTGTTCCACTAATTTTTTGTGCCTTTTTGCCCTCTGCGTCACTCATTTTTCGCTCGTTTTTTTGTGCCTTTATAACCTCTATTCCCCTTGTTTTTCCCTCGTTTTTAGTGCCTTTGTGCCTCCTGTTCCCCTAATTTTTTGTGCCTTTCTGCCCTCTGTTCCACTCGTTTTTTGTGCCTTTCTGTCCTCTGTTCCACTCGTTTTTCCCTTGTTTTTTGTGCCTTTCTGCCCTTTGTTCCACTCATTTTTTGTGCTTTTCTGCCCCGTTGCCACTCATTTTCCCCTCATTTTGTGTGCCTTACTGCCCTCTGTTCCACTTGTTTTCCCTCAATTTTTGTGCCTTTCTACCCTTTGTTCCACTTGTTTTTTGTGCCTTATTGCCCTCTCTATCACTCTTTTTTCCCTTAGTTTTTGTGCCTTTCTGCCCTCTGTTCCACTTGTTTTTCTCTCGTTTTTTGTGCCTTTGTGCCCTCTGTTCCCCTCGTTTTTTGTGCCTTTTTGCCCTCTATGCCACTCGTTTTTGGTGCCTTTCTGCCCTCTTTCCACTAGTTTTTTCATCTTTTTTGTGCCCTTCTGCCCTCAGTTCCACTTGTTTTTAGTGCCTCTCTGCACTCTGTTCCACCCGTTGTGCCTCGTTTTTGTGCTCTTCTACCCTCTGTTCCACTCATTTTTTGTGTCTTTCTGCCCTCTGTTTCACTCGTTTTTCCCTCATTTTTTGTGCTTTTCTGCCCTCTGTTCCACTCATTTTATGTGCCTTTTTGCCCTCCGTGTCACTCATTTTTCGCTCGTTTTTTTGTGCCTTTATACCCTCTTTTCCCCTTGTTTTTCCCTCGTTTTTAGTGCCTTTGTGCCTCCTGTTCCCCTAATTTTTTGTGCCTTTCTGCCCTCTGTTCCACTCGTTTTTGTGCCTTTCTGTCCTCTGTTCCACTCGTTTTTCCCTTGTTTTTTGTGCCTTTCTGCCCTCTGTTCCACTCATTTTTTGTGCCTTTCTGCCCTCTGTGCCACTCATTTTCCCTTCATTTTTTGTGCCTTACTGCCCTCTGTTCCACTCGTTTTTCCCTCAATTTTTGTGCCTTTGCTCCACTTGTTTTTTGTGCCTTTCTGCCCTCTCTATCACTTGTTTTTCCCTTGTTTTTTGTGCCTTTCTGCCCTCTGTTCCACTTGTTTTTCCCTCGTTTTTTGTGCCTTTCTGCCCTCTGTTCCTCTCGTTTTTTGTTCCTTTTTGCCCTCGGTTCCACTAGTTTTTCCATTGTTTTTTGTGCCTTTCTGCCCTCTATTCCACTCGTTTTTGGTGCCTTTCTGCCCTCTTTCCACTAGTTTTTCCCTCTTTTTTGTGCCCTTCTGCCCTCTGTTCCACTTGTTTTTAGTGCCTTTCTGCACTCTGTTCCACCCGTTGTCCCTCGTTTTTGGTGCCCTTCTACCCTCTGTTCCACTCATTTTTTTAGGCCCTTCTGCCTTCTGTGCGACTCGTTTTTTCCTTGTTTTTGTGCCCCGTTTGCCTTCTGTTCCACTTGTTTCCCCTGCCGTTGTGCCCCCTGTGCCACCCCCTTCTGACTACCCATGCCTCCCTATTGTGTTGTTGTGGTCTCGCCACCCATGCGCCATCATTCACAGCTATTGTGTGCTGTGAGCACGCATGGGCGTTTCATTTTTCACTACGACGACAGGCACTCAAGTCCTGCGGACCCCCGGGGAATGTCTCACGGAACCCTGGGGGTCCGCGGACCACAGTTTGGCAAACGCTGGCGTAGACCATATATTGAATGTGAACGATGCTAAGGACTTGCATGTATGTATGTGGTATTGAATTGGTATAAACCTACCCACAAGGGAACGGAGAGCTGTACAGGATCAAAGGAAAGCATGAAGTTAAGGATTGATAGGACAGGTAGCTGGTCTGTCATGTGTAATGCTTTGCAGAATGGTGTTCTTAAATTATTCTTAGTATTAATGCATTTTTATTATCATTACTTGTATGCACTTTCACTTTATCAGAACACATACTTCATTCTCCATGTGTTAACAATCTGAAACATCTTGTTTAAAAATCTAAATTTCTTATTTTATAGTGTTAATAATGGAAGAGATTATACATTGCATTGCGGAGTGCAGCTGTTTCATGGCCTGGGTAACAGTAAGAGCTGCGGTAATCAAAAAGTGTACATCAGGGCACTGTTTACCTTCTATTCATCGCATTACCTTTGCCACCATTGAAGTCAGGGGTTGGAAAAGCAGTGTAAGAGGTCGCACAGGGCAAGCCAGGGGTTGCAGCATTGACGCCTGGCGACCCCCAAATCACATCCATGAGTCAGTTTCAGAGTTTTATGAAATGCTAATGAAAATCTGTGGTGGCTGGCACTGATCAGGGTGGCGAGGCAGGTGGCAAAGGGGTAAGGTAGTATAAAAAAGAAAAATACACTTACCTCCTCATCACTCTGAAACATGTTGAGTCTCCATTGGCCGAACAGAAAGCAGCAAGTCTCCCCTGATCCAATGATTGGCTCCCCTAAGCCATTCACAAAACTGCCATGCAGTTTGTTTTGTGATTGGTCTGGCACTGTAATTCGGTACTCAGACTTGGAATGGGGCCTGGGCATATTCTCCACCCAAACTGTAGTACAGCCTGGATGGAGAACATGCTAAGGGTGCATGACTGTTTGCCAGGCCCTAGACGGCTGGCTAAAGTATCACTCGCACTTCAGTGTTCCCACCATTCCTCTCCTGCCCTGCTCTGTGAGCAGCAGTCCCAAAACCACCCCAAGCTGCCGCAGAAGGAACAAATAAAATTATAATAATGTCATGTTATTATCATTTTATTTTTCTTTCCTTCACTGCTGCAAGGCAGTGGGGCGACACTCCTCTGCCCTAGTGGAGGAGCTGCCACTGAAAGGCAAATGTAAAACCACTGACAGATGACACAGTTCTTGGGACAAAGGCAGAAAGGTCTAGAGGGGAAATTGGCATGGCTTGTTATTTGCTTAATGTGTAAAAAGACTGATTGTAATCCTGACTTTGAAATTCGACCAAAATACTGGCAACGGTGGCTAAATCATCTTTCCTCAATTTGCTTGAAACAGAAAATCTGCTTACCGTAAATCAAATATTTGGGCTTAAAATTAAAAAAATACACATCCTGCTTCTCCATTTGAATGCTTTCCTTCTGCTTTATTTAAATCCTAGTTTCTGTAATGATATTTCAAGTAGACCTACCCTACCATTTAGTGTTTTGCGAGTTTAAGCTGCTACTGCGGCACCACTATTCACTCACTCTAGTGGCGATCAAGAAATTGTTTTGATAATTTTAATCCAAAAATGGTTGCTTTCCTTTGACAAAATAATTATGTTTCTCATATTCTGGTTTGATATAGTAGAAAAATACATATTTCAGTCCACCACAAACATTTTTAAATCCAGAAACCATACACTTCACAACATACTTCATATTGTTTGGTGGGTACCTGAAGATGAAACATTCTAAACTCCACTGTTTATTAGCATGCTTTATTTTTAAAGAAGGTGATGTATGGTTACAACTTCAAAGGCAAATATGTTGGTATTCTTTCACCCATATCTACTCTTCATTTGGGTTGGAGCTCATGTGAGACAAAGCAGTAGGAGTGGAAGCATTAATTACCTTTCTTGTGCAAAAGTTTAATATGTTGAAAAGTATCAGAGAGTACACCTCAAAACACTTTTGCATTACTCAGCTCTTTGCCACCAGTGGAAATAACACAAATACCCATTAGATTACAGAAAACCCCAGATCTACAAACGTAGCATGACTTGGCTTGGTTTGCAATCTTATCACGAAATGAAAGTAGATGCGAACAATAGGCAGAAGGAAATCACACAATGTTACTATCTGCAATATGAATCAAGTCTTTTAGTTTGCCCAAGGGCATTGCTCTGCACCTAGATATTTGTACTGGAAGGTATCCCTCACATGCAAATTGTCCTACAAGTCATTGCTCATTTGAATTTGCTTTGGTACAGTAGCATCATGCATAAAGGTTTTTTTGCCAGTGCTGCCAATGACATCGCCATAAAACTGCAAAAATGTCCTTGGGCAATTTGCTTTTACTCTTCACTAAACACAGTACTAAAGAATTTCATATTGCTCAGATTTTAATAAATCTGGGACCTAATATGTACAGGGAACCCTTTACCTGTTTGCACCCTGGAGCACCTTAAAACAGGTGCACCAGGCACAAACAGGTTAAGTGTGCGATATTACATAGAATGCACTGCCCAAACCGCAGCAGCGAACTCTAGTAGCAGCCTGAGGAAGGAGTGCCGCGGGGCGGGGGAGGGGCAGAGTGGGGGGTAGTAAAATCCTTCTCACGGCCGACCGGAGTAATGAAAATAAATAAATAAATTAAACAAATTTCATTACGTACGTGATGGAGCAGGAGAGAGAAAAACGTTTTGGTTACCCCTTGTAAAGTCAAACTCTCATAACCATAATAATATTAACAGAAATTAAGCATGTGACCTAATCAACAAAGGCACATAGATAGACACTACACATGGGAAAACGAATTACTGTCCTGCATAAAGTAACTAACTAAATGAATGTAAATGAGTCATGGTAATATAGAGCTGTGATTATAAAAATAATAAAAATGCGTGTGTATTTGTGCTTGGGTAAAATGTCCTTTTGTCGCAAAAGAAAAATACAAAGGGTAAGTAAAAAGACGAATACATGTGTGCTTTTGCTAGGTAACAACTAACTGGGAAAATGAGAATGAAGGGAGGTAAACAGAAGGGTTACAATTCTAAATCTAATTTCTGTGGTGTTTATTTTCGTACTAGTTCCCATTGAGGCCTGCACGGCCTCGTCAGAGAAAGATGCCTGTTTGTTGAAACGATGACAAAGGCTCCAGAAAAGATGGCCCCCATGCATGCCTCGTGCGTGTCTGATGTGAACTAATGGCCTGTGTTCGAGTGAGAGATGTCAGAGAAGGTCAGCTTGGCCTAAGAGCATGAAGTGTGCCAAAGGATGCCTGCGTCTAAAACCATGGGAAAGGAATTGCAGGAAATAAAATTATGTAAAAATGATACAAGGAAGGAACAATGGGCACAGATTTTAGATGCACCACGACATACTGTCGGATTGAACAATTTTATGGTGCTAGAGACTTTGAAATATTTTTGGACTTTAACTTTGATGGAGAAGATAATCAATTGCAGAGATTATCCCTACTAATGTAATAAAGAGAGAGCCCAAACCTTTGAGGCGGGTAATCTCAGGAACCACAGCACCAATCACAACACCCAATACAGCGTTGGAAAGGGCAGTTGCAGCAGAAGGACATAGGCTATGCAGACGCCCACCATATACATTTAAAAGGTAAAAGAACTGTGCCAGCAAAGTAGTCCCTTGTGGGCGTGTCTGCGTTGTGCTGTGGGCGTGTGCTGAGGGTGTGACAAGCGCCGGGGGCGAGTGGTACGTTCCGCCCTTCATGCCATGTCTCATATCATGTGCTAATCACACCCTGCTCCCTTTAAATACCCCTGCACCCCATAATCATAACCCACCCATACTCCTTAAAATACCCCAACACCCTTAAACACTAACCCATCTTAACCCTATAAATATACCCTGTACCCCAAAACCAAAACCTAAACCCTAAAAATTACCCCTGTACCCCAAAACCCAAACCTAGCCCTGAACCCTATAAATACCTCTGTACCTCTAAACCCAAACCTACCCCTGAACCCTAAAAATACCACTGTACCCCAAAACCCAAACCTACCCCTGAACCCTTAAAATACCCCTGTACCCCAAAACCCAAACTCACCCCTGAACCCTAAAAATATCCCTGTACCCCAAAACCCAAACCTAGCCCTGAACCCTAACAATAACCCTGTACCCCAAAACCCAAACCTACCCCTGAACCCTGAAATACCCCTGTACCCCAAAACCCAAACCTAGCCCTGAACCCTAAAAATACCCCTGTACCCCAAAACCAAAGCCTAGCCCTGAATCCTTAAAATACCCCTGTACCCCAAAACCCAAACCTACCCCATAACCCTAAAAATACACCTATACCCCAAAACCCAAACCTAGCTCTGAACCCTAAAAATACCCATGTACCCCAAAACCCATACCTATCCCTAAACCTTAGAACTACCCCTGTACCCCATAACCCAAAACTATATCTGAACCCTTAAAATACCCAAACACCCCAAAACATATACCTCAGTACCCCAAAACATATACCATATACTCCTATACCCATACTTACCGTATCCAAACATTTAAAAAAAACATGCTTTTACCATTCATGCATTTACAATGAATTTCGCTGTAAATGTATGCGTGGTAAAATGTAATGCCATGCATTATAATGGCATTGCGGAGTCATGGCACTTTCGTAATGAAAGTATGCGGAGTGATGGTATGCGGAAAGAAAGTTGCGGAATGATGGGTGTTTACCCTCCCCGGTAAGTACATTGGTGGCACGGCGGCCCACATCTCCAGCAACATACTCATATTTTTTCACCACCCATTTGAAAAATGCACAGGTCTCTCTCATTGATGGCCAGCATCGACATACACTTTTAGACACACCTCCCAACACAAGTTTTAGAATTGCGAACTTTAGAGCTGGGGAGCTACATTCGAATCTCGGAATCAGTTCAACATCCTGTGATTCCAGGCAGATCGCTTTGTCTCCCCGTGCCTACCACAAATGAATGTGTTCTTCTGTAATGTAAATTGTGCTCATGCCATGTTGTCGGGTTCGCGCTATATAATATTGCAAGGAAAAATAAAGTAGGGAAACTCGAGTTCACACACTACTGAAAGCGCACTCTTAAGTGCATCAGCAGTGCACTGCGAATCGGAGCGTTTCACATGCCTGTCACAGATAAGAAATGCTATCAAAACGAAATCATACAAAACAATATACTACTGGCCGGCAGCAATTCATACCCGAACAACGTCAGGACGGGCTGCTAGTAGGTCAAGAAAGGGGCATTGAGGAGAATAGAGAGACAGACGGGTTGGGAACCCGTTTAATGCGACTCAGTCCTTTGCCTATGACTGATGGGTAATATGCTTTTTATATTAATTTTTCTCATGTAATCTGTACTAAATACATGCTTAAAATGTACTTGTCAAAGTATGTGCTACATTCATTTCCTTATGAAATAGACAAACTATTAAAAAAAATTAAATGTTAATAGTTATAAGGAATTCTGTGCTTGAGCTGGTCTTAATTGCCATCAACTGACTTCTACTAGTTGGTCCAGCGACCGAATGCGGCGTACCTTGATGTATTTGTTTTCATTTTTATACAGGCTAGTCGATAACTTTGAAATGTATATCATGTATAAAGTATAGTTCTTAGGAACTCCGCTTTCCAGCTGCTCACCCTCTGTTGTCACTGATTCAGAGGTGGTGTGGTGTGTGAATGTGTGACTCGCAGGTACTATGGGCCCCACCGATGAGTAAAAGATTAAATATTGCTCCTGAGTTAAGTGAAACACGTTTGAGGGTATGTTAGAAAGCTCAGCTGCATCAGATTTATTGGTAGCAGAGGTCCGGTTACTATAGGTCAGTTTGGAGATTATTGATGTTTCAAGTTTTAACACTACATGTTGAGTTTGAATTATGTTATATGTTGTCTGAATTTTGTAGCTTCTGGGAAGTAGGAAGTTGGTTACCCTGTATGCAGGCAGGGGGAATTGTGTGTTATTGTTTGAGACATTTTCCATATGAAAGTGGTGAATGTATAGCGAAGGCAAACTGTAAAATCTCAGCCTTAAGAATAAGAGTCAATTGTACTCTGACTAAAACTTATCCCCGGGAAAGTAGTAGGTTTTCACCTAAGCTTGAAAGAAGGGTGCTACTTTATCGGCAAAACGAAATTCTGTGGTAGGGAAGAGGTAAGCGCTGCCTACTGGAAATTCTTGTGAATTTGAACAATCTATTTCTCTGGTTTTAGAGAAATGGACAATGGAAATGTTTTTGGGTCGTAACTAACTGATTTAAGTAGTGTAAAATATATAAATATTGTGTCGATAGATTTTGTAAAGGAGGGGTCAGCAGAAGCCGGAGTGAAGCTGACATTAGCAAGAGTCGCTCTGGGATAGGTCCACATGACTGTGACGTATACAGTTCTGATTGATGCGTTAGTGTGAGACGGGCTGAGATAGGTCAGAAATATTGTGACGAAGACTGCGTTGATTGGTGCGTTAGTGTAAGATACCCTGGGATTGGTCGGAATAATGGTACGATTGAAAGGAAGCATACAATCGTATTGAGAGAGAAAAATCTGTAAAGATGGATTATTATTATGAATAAGACAGGGAGAAACCTTCATGGTTCAAGAAAATCAAGAATCTGTTTAAGAGGGATAAGGAAATAGTCATGAGAGAGGTACTCCTCCACCAAAAACGCCAGCATCATACAGGATGACTATATATGGTTATCATACTTGCATATGGTTGGAAAACTGGGCGAAATACACCAGAAATGACAGAGTACTAGCATTTCCAGGAAGGGGTTCATTTAGCACAGCAGTGTTACATAATTTAAGAGAAAAAATTATGAAACTTGAGCCGATACCAGGGCCAACACAATTTGAGGCTCTAATGGAATGAGAGGATTAAATTGTACGAAAAAGAGAAAGAGAGGTTCCAAGATGTAAATAAAAGATGAGGCAATATAAGAGTATATTTTGGAACTACGCATGAGAGTAGAATGAAAAGATGGAGGTGTGCTGATATGTGGGATGGTATGTACCCAGTACAAAAAGTAGATGAGACTGTAGGAAGAAAATGTACAGAGAAAAGAAAGCATCAAATATCAGAAAAGAGTGGATATGGAGTGAGTGATACGGAGGATGAGGTGCTAGTGAGCAGTTTGTATAGAAGGCCTCCACCATATCAGCCAACTTCTACAGCAGTGACTCCAAATACACCCCCAATGGAGATGAAAGTAACAAAAACCCCAAGAAGACACTCCGATGTAAAAGTAACCCTGAAAAGCAATAATTAATACAAATAGAGAAATCAGGTAACTCAGAATTAGAAAAATCAACAAAAGAATTGGCTGAGAAAATTAAGAAATTAACTAAAAATGGGGAAGCTGAAATTGTACCTGTAACTATAGGCCCTGGAATACCAGTTTTTGAAAATCAGAAAATAGATGAACATTCGTTAACTATTCCTTTAAACTCCAGTGTGCAAAAAGTAAAAGAACACATTTTCCCAGACCTGAATGAAACCAAGAGTATGATTAGAACAACACCACCAGATTTTACTATGAATAAGTGTCTGATATATCGGATACCTATGGGTGCACAATCAGCAATTGAGACCCCAGAGAAAAAAGTAGCTAGTATAGATTTGACTAAAACTCCAGTAGGGCCAACAGCAGAAGAATTAAATAATTGGGTTAAAGCATTACAAAAGAAAGATTCTGAGTTAAAACTTTTAGATGTGGTTAGATTAAAGATAGATATGGAAGAATTGGTTATTGGAACCATTGAGACAGAAAAGTTGAAAACATATCAGGATGATGAACTAATATTTATGAGTAAAAGTATTACCTGAAGAGCTAAAAATCTGCATGATAAACTAGAAGAAACAGCAAACAAATTGGGTATAGAGTTTGGAAAAATAAAAATGTTACAGAAACCTTACCGAGTACATTTCACTGAGAAAGATATAGATAATTTGAACACAGCCGGAAGATTAACACAAATAAAATAATTAATTTTGTTACTAAGGAAATGGGGAGATGAAGATCGATGGAGAAGTAGATGGACAAAGAAAAAGGAAGAAGCCAATGACAAGATATATTTAGCTTTCCCTATCAAAGAAAATGAATCAGTAGTTGCAAAAGAATATCTTATGAGAGAAGTACCAGGAGGAGGATATGTACACGTGCCATGGAGTAGACAGGACATATTGTCATTTACAAATGATTTTCCAAGATTGCGAGAAAAACTGGTAGAATGGTGCAGACAAGTAGACAGGGTTGTAAAGGTTTCAAAACTGCTGTGGGAATATTTATATGGATTATATGACATAGTTGTACTAGAAGATTTATGGACTGAATGTAAAATGACTGTAGATTGGACAAAAGAAGAATACCCAAGAGATGCAAAAACAGGTTCTCCAGGACCAGAGGTAATGAGAAAATATGACCATGTCATAAACTTCTTGAAAAACTAAATTCTGCCAAAAGAAACAGATTGGTTAAAAATCCATAGGACCACACCAGAAGCTAAAGAATCTGTACATGCTTATTACAAAAGATTGCTTCTAGTTTTCAAACAACATAGTGGATATGAAAATCTAAATGAAAAAGATATGAGTAATTTCGTATATAGGTTTGTGTTTGGTTTGAGATCTGAAATAGGAGACATGATAAGACACCACATGTTGTGTTGGCAGTCCGGTTCAGTGGGTGATGTTTTGAGATATTCAAAATATTGTAGTGATGATATTGAAGCTAAGCAACGTAAACTAAAGGAAAAGGCAATGTGGGCACAGGTAAAAGTTGCAGAACAACAAGAAGCCCAATTTACTAACCAAACTAATGATATGGGTCAGACAAAATTAAAAAATAATATGAATAAAGGAAAAGGACAAATGAATATAGATGAAGCAAAAATGAAATGGCCATGTCATGATTGTGGAAAAATAGGGCATTGGAGAAATGAGTGTAAGTTGCCCCAAAGGTTAATCCAGAAAATAAAATATTGAATTCACAGGTGCAGAATGAGGTATTCTACGGAGGAGAGCAGGTAAAAAGATCGCGCCGCATGTGACTGCTGTTCCGCAGTATTGGCTGAGATCGGATGGAAATGAGTCAGATGAGAGTTTTTGACGGTGCATAGGAGAGGAGGTGGAGTGTTTGCTTGGCGCAACTCTGGAGGTAGATAAATCTGGACTGGAATGGAAAGGTGAATGGTGTAAATGTTACCTTCCTACTGGACATAGGTGCTACCCGCTCTACATTTAGATCAGTAAAAATTCAAAACCTTCCTCTCTCTGAAGAAGTAATCCAAGTTTTAATGTAGTGTAGTTCCTATATTCCCAATAGGCTCTGCGCATTGGAATAACATAGCCTATAGATTTGACGTAGGACATGTCTACTAGGTCTCTATACTTACGTTGTAATGGCATGCGTTGTAATAGCAGCTACGTTGTAATGCATGCGTTGTAATGGCATGCATTTTAATGGATCCTGCGTTGTAAAAGTTTTGTTGTAATGGTATGCATTGTGAAAGTGTGCGTTGTAACGTCATACATCCGTTGGAATTGCATCAGGATTTTTTGATATCACTAGAGCTACCAGATCTTTTTTCATAGTAGTGTAGTCGAATGCTACATCTTTGTAGACAGGAGTGTCTTGACGAACTGTTATTTGGGAGTCAAGAGGGGCAAGTTCAATTGCTTTATTGCTTAGTCCTTCTTTTCTCACTGCAGATTCCTCATAGGTGATGAATCTCTCAATTTGAACCTCTTGGATAGTAGCAACAGTTTGTCTTCTGCCACATCTTTGTAGTCCACTGGGCCTACTACTTATTATTGGCCACATGATGTGGTTTGACCAGGTCGATGGATACAACCCTGTTCTCTTTTCTTCCAGCAAGGGGCGGCAGTAACACTGTTCTTGATCCCTGGATTGCTAGTACTGGGATTGGTTTTCCGTAAGAAGGCCCAAATTCCTTCTTATCCGCGATCTTTTCTCTGACTAGATCCCCAATCTTTGGAATCCAGACAGGAATTGCTGGGACGGGTGGTTCTCCCTCAGTGGTCGTTGGCTTCTGTATTGTGTTGCTTTGACATCTCCTTTTCTCGTTTAAGTCCTGCAAAACAGCCAAACGGTCTTTGATATCAAAGGGTTTTTGTTCCACTACTGAAGTGTGATGATTGAGGTCCTGGACAAGCATTCTAGTACCAAAAAGGATTTCATATGGAGTGATTCCACCCAGATAATTTCTTGGAAGAATATTTAAACTATGTTGGACACTTATTAGATGTTTGACCCACCCGTCACCCGAGCCTAATTCCCTAGCTGTTATAGATTGCTTTATGTCCCGGGTTTATTATCCACTACAGAATTTCCCTCAGGATGGAATGGCCTCGAATACCGCAATGTAATGCCCAGATTGGCCATGGCCTCCTTGTAAGATCTAGAGCTAAATGCAGGACCCTGGTCAGAATATAACGTGCCGATTGCGTATGTGCCGATAAAGACTCGCAAATCTTTGATAACAGTTCGGGCGTCAGCCGAGCGCTGAGGCCACATCCAAATGAATCTTGAGCATGAATCCACTGTGACTATGATATATTTATAGTTACCATCCCTCTGTAAGGGACCACAGTGATCCAGGTAAACGCAAGCTAGTGGTTTAGCTGAAATTAAAAGGGGTGTCTGCGCTGGACGTTTCACTGTTGAAACTATCATTTTTTGGCATATTTCCCATTCCAAAACACAGTTTATGGCCTGTTTCCTCATATGTGGCCACTAGTATCTTTGTTTTAATAATGACAGTGTGGCGTAAACACCTGCATGTGCAGAGGAGAGCCCTTCATGTGCTGCTAAAATTAGTCCTAATCTATGTTCCATGTTTGGAATTACTCTATCCCCCACTCCAGGGATTTTAGCAAAAGGAACATTATTTACATCGGTTATATATGAGTACTTGAGTGGAAAGCCTTTTGGTAATGTTTTACTGCTGTCTTTATTGGAAGCGGTGACAGCCTGCATTATTTCGCTGTCTATTTTTGTTTTTGAATGAGTGATTGCAGCTACAGAAGCCGTTTGCACAGCTGCCTTCACGGCTTCATCAGCCAATGAATTCCCTTCAACCTGAACGCCATCACGTTGATGACTCAGTGTATGGATCACGTGAGTTCTTTATGTAATTGAACTACCTGTTCCCAAAACAACTTATGCTTTAATTGTTCCACCTTTTGCATCTTTGAAACCTTTTTGAACCCAGGTCTGCAAGTATTCATTGTAAGATTGAACGCAGTAATACGAATCGCACACTATCAGTGTGGGGAATTTGCGATCGGTATTTTCAAGCGCCATCTTCAAAGCCTGTAGTGCAGCTGGCTGAGCTGTACAGTCTCCAAGAGATTGTGTTTTTGTGGCCATAGGTCAGAATTTACCGTTGCGCCAGCGACCTTTAACGATTACGCACTCAGCACTATAAGCTTCTTTACCCCCCATTGCGGGTTGTGCTAATCCGTCTGTATAAATTGTACATTCGTACTGTTCTAGAGGCAGAAATTCAGTCGGCAGAGGACATTCTTGTTTGTATTGTAGAAATTCTTGAGTTTTCAAGTAGGGGTCAAAAACATATTCAACATCTGTTGCAGCAAGAGAGTTAACCCATTGAATCCATCTTGGATGTAAAGCATTAGCATTCAGGATGCTTACTTTTGTCACCGCCTCTAGGGCAGGTACAGGAGTAACGACCATTATGCGCTTACCCTGTGTGAGAGCTCTCTCTTTTGCTACTGCATTTTGAACCGTTGTCAGAATTTTTTCTGTTGAAGTGAATTTCATTTCAGCTTGTGTGTACAAGTGTGATTTGTAAGCAATTGGTACTTTTTCACCTTCATTAAAGGTTAAATACGTAAATCCGCATCTTCCTGAGATTATTCTGATTACAAGGTTGCCTACGTTTACGCGTGTCTGTAAATGTGATGTTGCTAACATGTGTGTGTTTTTTAGTCCAATTGGTTGTTTTGAAATCAAGTTTGATTAATTCATATGGAGGTTTAACCCTTTCTGCGTAGTTTAGACTGAATGTTCTCTAGAAATTCAGGAAACCTAGAATTGACTGTACATTTTTCAGAGTTTTTGGAGGTTGGAGCAGCGCACACTTTTCTAAAAAGTTGGCTGCTAGGCTTTTGCCTTCACTTGATAACTCGTATCCTAGAAAAAAGACATTGAGGTGGGCAATAATTGATTTCTTAAAGTTAAATTGGTACCCTGCAGAGGTGAATCCAAGTATAATGGTATTCCCCCTGTTCAAGTGCCTGTCCAACTCATCGTCTGTTAGATAGATGTCATCGACATAAGATAATGCCTCATCATCATACGTTTGTAGTAACACTGTTACTCTGGATGAAAATAACCCCAGACTATTCTTGAATCCCTGGGGGAGATGACAGAAATGACGTTGTGTCGCCATAATTGAGAAAGCGGTCAAGTTCCTGCTTTCAGGTGCAATGTTTTGACAGAAGAAACCATTAGAAATATCTAATGTGGTTTTATATTTTTTGCGCACAATGTTTTTTATCAGTGCTGCACTGTGTACAGTTTGAACTGCAAAGGTTTTGCAACAAGAGTTTAAATGTCTGTAGTCCAAAACTAGAAGATATGTATTGTCTGGTTTGGAAACAGGAAACAAAGGATTGTTCATGGGTGAGGTGCATGTTTCAATGACTCCTAGGTATTCAAGTTGATCTAATATCTTCCTGACCTGTTTTTTAGCTCTTGCTTAACTGGATACTGCCTCTGTGCAATTGGTTGTGATTTTAACTGGATTTTATGGTGAGGGGAATCCTCATCCCATCCTACATGATTTTTATATAATGCTGGAGCCTGGGCTACAGCCCATTTTCTGGGATAGGTTTATTTTAAGTGAATTGGAATATGATTAGAGTAGGCTGGCATAATGACCTCTTCGCCATGTGGGCACTCCCTGACTAATTTTGGTGGCCAGTCTTTTTCAGCTAAAAGAAAGTCATAACCCTTAGAGAGCTTCTCCCAAAAGAGTGCTTTTATGTCCCTAGTTATGTCCCCCTTCATCCTGAGTGTTACTTCATATAACTTATGGGGTACACTAACCCTGGTATCAGCTGTTTCAACTTGAATGTACTCATTCAAGTCCACTGTCTCCAAATGATCCTTCAAGATCTTGCGAGCTATGGTGACTTCTGCTGCGATATCCAGCATTGTCTGGGTCCACTCCCCATTCTTGAGTTGTGTCCTCAAGATCCTCGGCATGTCTTATTTTTAGAGCTGCCACCTACTTTTTGGTGAATTGGATGGTCTTATTTTTTGGAACGTGTTGATCGTCTTTGGACTTCCCGCGTTCTTCCTTGTGTTCTGACCGACCTCTTCTTTCCGATTTCTGTGAGGAAGTCTGAAAGGTACGAGAGGAACGTGTATCAGTATCTTGATATCTATCAGGTTTTCTCAAATTATCCCTGTTCCTGAGGTTATACCTCTTTTCAGAGGCCTCCTTTTGAGGACACCTTCCTCTGGATTTAGAACGCTTCTCTTTAGAAGTTTGTTTAGTATTCTCCCACTTCTTTTTAGGAGTAGTGAGAGTGTTTTTAATAACGACCTTTACAGGACTTTCTGTTAGTTGGCGCGTAACTGGTTTCCCACCCAAACTATCTCTACCCAATTCTTCATAGGATTTTTCAATTATTCTGGCCAGTTCATATGGTTGGTCAGTTATATCAATTTCTCTTATTTTTTTGCGGATCACTACTGATGCTGCTTCACCTTTAATATTAGCCAATATTATAGCTGAGACCTGCTTGAAATCTTTCAGTAGTTTCATACCCAGATATAAAGCAGCCTCTGCCCCGTATTCATTTTGAATCTTTTTCAGGATGTCTGGTATCACCGCCATAGATGGAACACCATGTGTTTTTGTGTAGATTTCAGCAAAGACTGTACCCCAAGTGTCACAGTCCTCCAGGTGTGGTGCGATCCCCATTGGTAAACAGATTGTTAAAATTCTGTGTTTCTCATGAGGTGTAAAGTCAGGAAATACTGCCTTGATTTGAGTAATTTTTAGAGCTGTCTAGAATGGAATTTGTTCCCTTTTTGCGGGCAATTTACCAATGACTGATTGTATAGCCCTTGGCGTAATTTTATTTGTCTAGTCTGTGGCGTTATTTTATTTGTGTTCCCCTGGTGAGGGGTATGTTGTGGAATCCTTATAGGAGGTTGGACTGTTAGAGTCCCCTTGACATTTTGAACCAATTGTCTATGTATTTTTATTAGTTGTTTTAGTTGAACTAAAAGATCCGCACCTAACATTTCTTCAATGGCAGGGTGTGGTGTATAGCTAGCTGGCTAGTACCGGCCATGTTGCTCCTGGTCTACCTAGTGGACAGAGCCTGGTAATGTGATTCTGATGTTGTAGGGCACCTTTAAACCAGAGCTGATGCTCTTGGTAAGTTAGTGGAATTTCAATGTCCTCAAAAGGAACGTATTCCGTTGGATTATCCTCTACTTTTTAGAAGTGAAACACATGCAATACTGCATTTCCTTCCGAGAAAATAATCTATGAATAGAATACCTCTGTCTGCCGATATTCGTGTGCCTCTATGACAAAATTTACCCTACCACCTCTTGATGATAGGCCATTCGTTATAAGTTTTATAGCGATGGTTTTCCTTAAGTTTTCCGGGATGATTATAGAATCCGGGTCGGTTTCTTGGAAACCTGTAATGTTTAAACCCGGTTGGTCTGCAGCTGCAGCTCCACCGGTTGCATTATTGCTTCTTGTAGGTCTACCGGTCTCGGTGTCACTATCCGACATTTTACTGACTGAAAGTTTGCAGAGCAAGTTTCAAAGAAACAAAGATAAGGTGCACAATATTTTGGAACACTGTATCCTTCAACGTTGAACAAACCAAAAACGAATTCATAGGATTTTCGTCCTACTCAGTAATGGCGGATATTTTATCCTTTTGCCCACTCCAGACGTCTAGTGGAGTATTTACGGGAAAAAGGGGTCTTTGTGAAAAGCACGACTGAGTTACTCTAGTATCTAGCGTTAAATTAGTGCCTTACCAAATGTTGGGCACCATGTAGTGTAGTTCCTATATTCCCAATAGGCTCTGCCCATTGGAATAACATGTCCAATAGATTTGACGTGGGACTTATGTCTACTAGGTTTCTATTGAATATATATTAGACTTAATTGTGATTGCCAGCTAGCTCAGAGGTCACTAGAAACTTTCTTGAATAAACAAGAAGAGATTTGTTTCTGACAACCGCATAAACATGACAACTTTGTTTCCCCAAGAATAAAACTGATCTTCAGAATCATGGAAACAATAGATAGATATTTTACTCAGTCAATCATGCATGCTTCGTTTCATCAGAGTGGCAGAGAAATAGAAAGAAGGGCGTTTTCCTTAAAAGGGTTTATTGAACAGTCTTCTTTCTCAGACAGGTAAAATGAACTGCTACAATTGTAATACTGGTTGCAAAGTATAATGCGTACAGTAAGAAGAGTATTATAAAATAATATTGTAAAAGCATTGTATGGTCCCTAGACCATAGATAAATACATACATAAATAACAAACGGTAAAACGTACTCAACTGGTGCTTCTAAAATACACCTACCCCGCATGTACCTAACCTAAGTCTAGTGCGAGGGAAGAAGTAAGTGAGGTGTAGCATAGGTTTAGTTTTTCTTTACCAGGAATCTAACCAAGATTTCATTTAGGTTCTAATCAGCTCCGTACCTTGGTTTTAGAATGAAGGAGGTCTTGTATCTCTGTCTCGGAACTCGATTTCCCAACACGCCGCGAGGGGTGCTTGGAAACACTGGAGCTGGATTCTCAGTGAGAGAAAGGCAGCCTCTCTGTCAGTGCATCAGCTGGAGTGTCGGCTTCCTTCGGCACTTGCTCGAGCTGCTCCGAACCACCATGTGTTTGCTAGGGCAAGTGTAGGCATATTTATACCTTGAAGGTGCCTGGTTTGACGTAAAGTCGGACATAATAACTTCATCAAAGAACCCCAAAGGAATAGTAGTTCTTTGAAAACGCCATGATTTCTAGGACAAATCAATATTCAAGTAAGGGGATGAACCTGACTGCTTAAGCCGAGCTTTCTAAGAAATCGTTGTGGCTTTTTGGAACTAGTGGAAGTACCCATGCCTGTATTCGGACTGGTTTGGTTATGTCCAAATATGGGTATGATTTCTATGTCAATATAAGGGCAATGTGAATTATATCTATATAAGGGCATGAATCGATAAATTTCGCTCAGATCCTAAAACGCCATACAATAGTAGGTGTGACAAACAGACAGATTAAAAAATGTAAATTGTAAATGTAAATTGATACTTGTATAGCGCACTACTCACCCGCAAGGGTCTCAAGGCGCTTGTACGAATACTGCTGTGGAACCCATCCTGGCTTTCCCTGTGAGGTGTCCACAGATTAAGACTCCACTAATACAACCTGTAGAAGTGGAAAGTGGTACTTTCAAAGAAATGCATCACTTTGTGGTATGTGATAGCAGTCCTGTAAATTTGCTTGGACGCAACATACTCTTTAAATTGAACAGTGACATTTATTGCTCACCAGATGGCATAGCTTTCCAAACAGCTGATGATGATAGTTTGTATAAAATGACTATGTTAATAATTGATTCAGAAGGAGGACATAAGGTTTCTCCATCTAAATTGCAGTTTTGTCAACACGAAGTGCAATATCTAGGTCATAAGATTTGAAAGGGTGTAAGAAAGGTGACCTCAGAGAGAATCAAAATTATCAGCGGGATTAATCCACCAAAGACACAGAAGCAAGTGAGAATGTTTCTAGGTATGGTTGGTTACTGTCGACAGTGGATTAGTGGATTTTCACTAATTGCAAAGCCTCTGTAGAGATTGACTAAAGGGGATGTAAAAGACCCTATAGTGCTGAATGGAAAAGAAATGGAAGCATTTGAACAATTGAAAAACAAGTTTATGTGAAGCACCAGTGCTCGACATGCCTGATTATGAGAAGGAATTCGAACTGTATTGCAGTGAGATAGAAGGGTGTGCATTGTCAGTTCTGATTCAAAGGCTGAAAAAATTAGAAGACCCATTGCATATTTTTCAACAATTTTAGATCCACTAGCAAGAGCATTACCTGGGTGTCTGAAAGCTGTAGCTGCTACAAGTTTGAGCCTGGAACAGAGTGAGGGTATTGTTAAGGGCTACCCAGTGAAGGTAGTTTTGCCACATTCAGTTGAAATACTCCTTATTAGCACAGGACACATTCATGACAAATAGTCATTTGATCAGGTATGAGAAGGTAATTCAGGGTGAAAACAATGTGACAGTTGCAAGATGTGTCAGTGGGAATCCTTCCACCTTGTTGCCGGTGCTATGGATGTGAAAGTCAAAGATGATATTGGTCATAAATGTTTGGATGTGCTTGAGTATGGTACTAAGCCAAGAACAGACATTAAATATGAACCATTGGAGGAGTCAGAATATGTGTTGTTTTTGGATGTTTCCTGTTTAAGAACAGATGAAGGAACATTGAGTGCTGCTTATGCTGTGGGTACAGTAGCAGATGTCCTGGAAGCATCTTGTCTGAAAGAAATTCGTTCTGACTAAGTGGCTGAGCTGATTGCTTTGATTCGAGCATGCAAATTGGGTAAAATATCCGAATTACTGTTGTAACTGATGGTCAGTATGAATTCGTAGTTGCAACTGTGGTCCCAAAGAGGCTACATGACTTCTGCAGGTTAACCTATCAGAAATGGTGAGTTTGTGAGAATGGTGCATGAGGCAAAACAGCCGCCAAAAAGTATAGCAGTGGTGAAGTGCGCTGCTCACAAAAATGGAGATGATTACGTCACTGACGGCAATAGATTTGCAGATGCCATAGCCCAATATTGTGCCAGAAATTCAGTTTTTATCAATCGGGATAGGGAAGAAGAACATGTTTCGAGTCCTTTAATGCTTACTAACATAGTTGAGACTTAGCAGGAAGTGAAACAATTGCAAGAAGATATAAGTGATGAGGAAAAAGACAGATGGATAAAATCAGGTTGTAGACAAAGAGAGGAAGATCAAATGTGGGTATATAAAGATGAAAGACCAGTTATGCCTGATAGCATCATCTCAAATATGGCCCAAATGTACCATGGACAGGCACATATTTGCAGGGATGCAATGATTAGACTTTTCAGACAGACTTGATATAATCCTACATTTCGTGTAATTGCAGAAAGCTTGTGTCAAAGATGTCTGCTCTTTCAACAATTGAATCCAGGAAGAAAAACTGTTGTGAGTTTGGGAACCATAGGACCGGAGGGAGGTCCTTTTACTGGAATGCAGCTTGGACTTTATTGAGATGCCACCATGTAACAAACTTTGGTACATACTAGTGATAATTTGTTTGTTTTCACGATGGGTTGAAGCTTTCCCAACCAGGAGAAATGATGGAGTAACTGTAGCAATACTCCTTTTGCTCCTTTTGAGAGAAGTGATTCCACATTTTGGATTTCCAGTAACAATTGAAACAGACAGAGGAAGTCACTTTCAAAATGAACTTATACAATTGACATGTGAAGCATTGGATATTCACCGGAAATTACATTGTGCTTACAGACCAGAGGCTTTTGGGGTAGCTGAGCAAGTGAATGGAATAATCAAAAACAGGGTTAGAAAAATGTGTCTGGCCACTGGACTTAAATGGACTGATGCTTCTCCACTTGTTCTCATGGCCTGAAGGAGCATACCAGACAGAAAGAGGGGCTTAAGTCCTCATGAGATACTGATGGGATGAATAATGACAAGTTTTTGTACCTGTCAACAAACTGCTATCTATAAATGATGATATCATACTGGATTACTGTAAGGGCCTGTCTGACACCATCAATTCTGTATTTCACCAGGTTGGAACTGATACGTGTCTTCAGGAAAAACATCCAACTCATGATATGAGCCCTGGAGACTGCGTCTAAACAAAAGTGCACAGAAGGACAAACTGCCTGTTCCACGCTGGGATAAACCGCGTCAAGTAATTCTGGTCAGCACAACAGCAGTAAAATGTGTAGGTGTGAAAAGGTTGGTACACACCAGCCACAGCATCAGAGAACCAGAACCTGAGAATCAGTGTTTGGAAGAGGCAGATACAAGTTCATACTCTGACGCGGAGGAGAAAACAGACAAAAGTCCAGAAAAGAAAGATCGACCCGTGAGGCGACATCTGGAAATAACAAAAGCCAGTTTGGACACTGAAAAGTAGCAACATAAAACTGGTGAAAGTGAGAACTCTGTAACTCAAACAGAGAATTCAGAACAAAGGAATGTAAATCTTGAAACTGGGGAAAAGGAAGATACTCACGATAAGGATGAGATTCCAAGTAGCAGTTATGAAGACGTTTCTTGTACAATAACTGAATTAACCAGAAAAAAACAGGATTCAGAAGCTTAACGTGAAATAATAAAATTCTAAATAAGCGGAAGTGAAAAGAAGTGTGAAACTGAGTCTGATGAAAGTGAAAGAGAAACAACCTTGAGAAAAAGTCCCAGAAAGATGGCTTGGAAAGCTGAATGTGAAATAATAGAGCCTGTGATTAAAAAGCCCAGAAAGGGAGACAATTGAACCACAGAAATTAAAGAACTAAAGTTCAAATTGGTCAATGTAAATGGAGACCAGAAAGAACAAGTGAATGAAATAACAAGCCAAGAAGGTCATAAAGAAGAAAATAAAGAAATTTTGCAAAGACCTTAAAGAGAGAGGAGACCAAATCAGAAATGTAAATCACCTGAATGGATATATATATCTGTGCCTGATATACAAGAAGTTGAAAGTAGTCAAGAAAACTACAGTAATGGTGGTGAGTGATGAAGGCAAAGAGAAAAAGAACTGTGCTTAAATTGAGAAATTAAGGATGATAAATTGAAAAGAAAAGTCAACAAAACAAAAGGAACAAACTACATAATTGAATAAAATATTTAAAGGACACATATTTTCGTGTGCAAATAAGTGAAAAAGACAATATAGAGAAGGATCAATTGTAAAAGGGTTCCTATTGTTAAAAAAAGGCCTGCAAACAATACTAGCGGTGGGAGCCAATGGAGACTCACAGCCGTGCAGAATGACGTCCGCCCCGTTCCACAAATTAGGATGGCCCAAGCAGGCAGACCCACCGCAGCGGAGACACCGCTCAACCAGACACGGCGGAAACTCGACAGCGGAGCGCCATAGCAGTGACCCGGTCCTCTCCACCCGGTCATGAACGCCATGGACCCAGCTCTACATATGCATCAGGTGATGTACCTGCAACAGCACTACCATCAAATGGGCCGCCGCGGATGCCACCGTAGGTACGCAACTACACAAATACAACCACAACACACGTGCTGACACAGGGTCCAATTCCACCACAGACACCCTGCTGGGGGTCACAACACATCAACAAGGGCACCCACACATTACCCACCTGCCACCAAGTCACCCCTCTGCATCCTGGACACACATCGACCGTGAACTAGCAGCAACTTCTCGGTCACTGTCTCGTCGCGGTCAACACATGTGCACAATGTAGAAGGCTGGGCCAGTCCAAGGCATGGGCAGGGCACAAAGACCACAGGAACACACCACCCCCAATCACACATCAACACACCCCATGAAGTCACAGGCCAGGTGCCCATCCTGTGCACCCCCATGCACAGCAACAAGCAACAAGCACAGCAACAAGCAAGCACAATACACACACCTTGCACCACACAACAAACAACCAGGGAGATTCCCACTGCAGGAGTGGCTGACAAGGAACACACAATACCAGTGCCTCACACACTGAAGGCTGCCAATACTTCCCAGCACATACACACACAAACAAACACACACCCTGGGTGTATCCACAAACAGTGCACACACACAGGGAAGCCTGAACAGATGCCTGCCCAAAAAATACACACAAACACCACAGGAACACACACAGAACCCCAACAAAAACAGACACACCCTGTCAGCCAAATTGTGGAAAGGCAATGGGAGCACAAACACAACATGAGTGCACAAAATCATCACTCAAGAAAAAAACACACACACAATATACGATAAATCACACACATAACTACACTGCCACATCAAACAAACCACAGATGCACATGAAAGCATAAATCAACAAACACCACAGGACATCATGGGATGCACATAAGGCAATGGCAATCCACCATACACACAGCACTGTATGCACAACAAGCAGTTTGTGCACAACAAGCACAACAGCTACACACAGACATGACTGACACAACATCAACACACACACCACAAATCAGCACAGCACAAAAACAACAGCACACCCAGGAAGTGAAGCAATATCACAGTCAACACACATACATCCAACACAACAACAACAGGATGCACCACTCTGGTATACATGAGCAGAACCAGCTACACCAGAGCACTGGGCAGCACACACATAAACCATTGGGGCAATGTCCAGAGTGGAACATCACTCTTGGCCCAAGAACTGCACGACAAGGCACAGTCTCACAAATGAAGTGATGGGGAGGCACATACACATGTAAACAAAGGGGACAGCTGACATCAAAGTCAACCGACTTGCATGTCAGTAGTAGACATGTAAGGGGTGTACCATACACAAATAGAGGGAGTGCAGACCCACAGTGGCTAGGCTCAAGTGGCACTCATAGGTCATGGCATTACACCACACACACCATGCCATAAAGGAGGGGAAAAGGCACCATGTGCCTGCAATGCATGAGAAACACTTACACAATGCCAGTGAGGAGCAGGAGGGCCACACAGTGTACACAAACACACTCAAGACACATTGATGACCAAACAAACACAGCACTGATGTGCAAGTCACACACTTTGCACACTCATAAGTGACCAAAACAACAAGGATGAGTCACACAGAACAGCATGGACACACCAACACACTGCAAAGTGCACAACAGACAACTCACACAAGTGCATACAATCATTTACACAGGGCAGGACACTCCAAACAACAGGCACACAACTCCTGGGTGACACATGTGTGCCTATCACAATCCAGGGTAACACACACATCCACAACAAATACAAAGTCACACCCTTCACACTGCACACCACCTCACCACCCAAGAGCACACATCTCATGGAGGCCAGGGGACCAAGATTAAGGGCCAACACAAAATGACCATACACTTACACAGCTGGGCAATTTTATACAGGAATAGCACACATACATAATTACATTGCCCATCCTGCATGCAAACCTGTGCACAGCATCACACCCTGTGCTGGCAGTGTACCCCACCCTGACATGGCAGCAACATAGCCAACAATAGCAAATCACTAAAAAGAAAGCTGCATGACAGCTAAAAGAACCAACACAGATAACACAAGTATCAGTGTCTGAATGGACTGAAGACCCTGTCACCCCTGTTTAAAAATGTGATGCGGGCAAAGAGCTTGGCAATGTTGAAGTGACACATATAGCATGGGGGTGATGCATAATAACAAAATGCACAACATCCACTCCCCTATGGAAGCGGATGAACTCCTAGCAAAACATCAGTGGCTATGAGCAGGGGGCGCGTTAGCCACTTAGTCACTCGGCTTCGGTATAACACCTAAAAAGACGTCTGATTAACCCCCACCGTGCACTAACTAATTTATCCTTTGACTCTGGTACCAATCCTGTTTTAGAAATCTAAAGTAGCTAACGTCTTTTGATAACTAGTATAATAGGAACACAGAAAATCCAAATTTACTTACAGGGAGAAAAAAAAAAAAAACCAAGAAAAAATAGGGGGGGGAAAGGAGGAAAAAAAAGAAAAAAAAAAAAAAAAAACATGGGATGGGATGGGTGGAAAAAGCTCACAACAACAAATAATTAGAAGGAAAAAAAATGGGAGAGACTCACAAGAGAGATCACAATAAAAGGAAGAATGTACTTAGGGGGCACACACTGTTTCACATATCTTTGTACCTTTTTCCTTTACTATTATCTCTCTCTAGGGACGCACCCAACACTATCGACTAGGGCTCTGTCGGGTAGTTTACTCCATACATATATGTAGCAGGGTAGGGAGAGGGGCTCCTCAGAGAGACGAATCTGGCTACCAACTGGCCAGGTTAAGTAAGGGGGGGGTTTCCAGGAAGGGGAGGGGGGGAAGGGGAAAAAAAAAGCAAAAATTCCTCATCTGTCGGACTTCGTGTCACAAATTATTATTATTTTTTTTCTCCTAAAGATCCGTTTAATCTGCCTTGGGAACTGTGTTTTTTTTTACTGTTTAAGAGGTATGAAGGGCCTGACGAACAGGGCGGGGGCGGAAGACACTAGATGGGGGGGATAACGTTTTTGTCCTGGAATGTCAATGGCCTACGTGTAAGGGGGAGGAGACATAGAATATTACAGTATCTGAGAGATTCCCCTGCTCAGGTCATTGTCATCCAGGAATCTCACCTCCTCCAACAAGAGGTGAAGGACATGTTGAAGAAAGTTAGGTGGGTAGACAACTTTATATGCACTAATCACAATGCCAACATTCGGGGGATTCTAATAATATTCAAAAAACAAGCCAAGGTACAGATCATCGAGCATGAAGAAGATCTCAGTGGAAGATGGTTATATACCAGAGTAAAATTAGAGGGGAGACCCTACAATCTGGTGGGATATTATGGCCCTAACCAGGACGACCCTTCATACCTGCACAAAATTCAGAGCCATCTGTTAACAAATCAAGACCCAATAATTTGGATGGGTGATTTTAATCTAGTACTAAATCCTAAATTGGATAAATCCCCCAATTCCAGGGCTCTTACTTACGAGAAATCCAGACAAACCCTTAGGGTGATCATGTCAACGCTTGGGTTAGCAGATGTGTGGAGGGAGAGGGCGGGCAACGCACTAGGTGTATCTTACCACAATTTAAAATACAATCATAAATCCAGAATTGATTATGCCCTTTTCAGCTATGTATTAAGAGACTCTTTGGAGGAATTGGTTTACTTGCCATCGCACCTATCGGATCACGCGGCCGTTTTTTTCTCTTTAAAAACTTGTCACCAAACCGGACATTCGTCTAGGTCTTTTGACCGTACGATCTTGTTAGAGGAAAGCGAGACAGATCTACTCATACAGGAAGCTAAGTCTTTTATGGACATTAATCTAAACTCAGCCCCGTTGGGGATTGTGTGGGAGGCCTATAAAGCGAATTTGAGAGGGTATATCACCAACAGGGCTTCCTACCGAGGGAAAGTCTATAGGGCAAAGATTGCCAGTCTAGAACAAGAACTTTCCCTCTTTGATCAAAACCTTGGCCCAAGTATAGGTACCAAAGAAGATCAGAAACAACGGATGGAATTAAAGGGAAAGCTCGAAAATATCCTCCAAGAAAGGGTGGCAAAAAGGTGGGAAGCTAGTAAACTCTCAAATTTCGAATATGGTGAATCCTCAGGCAAGGTTTTAGCTTGGAAAATCAAATCCGATCAGGCCAAAAAACATATCAAACTCATCAGAGTAGAGGGGGAGCCTAATGACAGAACTTCCACCACAGACATAGGGAATGCATTTCTTGATTTCTTTAACACTATATACAGTGAAGATACATTGGATGACCCGGTGGTAAGGGGTAGATGGTTAGATAAGATATCCCTCCCGACTCTTTCCCCAGACCAAAGTAAGCGGTTAGATAGACCAATCTCGGAGTCAGAGGTGAGCGATGCCATCAAAAAGGTGAAGCGGGGCAAGGCTGCTGGACCTGACGGGCTTCCTGGTGAGATATACCGTGTTTTGGCGCCCGCAATCACCCCAGTGCTTAGTATTGTATTTAATGAAATTCTATTAGAGGGGGCCACGCCACCTAAATCATGGGGGGAGGCAACCATCGTTTTGATTCCCAAAACTGGGAAAGATCCAGCTAAATGCGGTTCTTATAGACCGATTTCGCTACTTAACTGCGATTATAAGATCTTTGCCGCAGTATTGGCGGCTCGGTTGGGGAGCGAAGTCGGCACAATCATTCATACTGACCAGAAGGGCTTCGTTCGAGGACGGCAACTTGCGGATCTTACTTATGACTTAATAGGGGCAGTAGACATCGCCTCAACTTTCTCTCTGCCTCTGGCCATTATGACCCTGGACGCTAAGAAAGCGTTTGATAGAGTAAACTGGCCATATTTGGCCGAGGCAATGAGAAAGTTCGCAATTGGGCCCAATTTTTGTCGGGCTATAGGTCTTTTATATCGTAACCCCAGTGCGAGTCTTTCGGTGAATGGAATCTGTACCCAGCCCTTTCAGATAAGCAGGGGAACGAGACAGGGCTGTCCCCTGTCCCCTTTACTATTCAATATTTATATAGAACCCTTTGCACAATCCCTGAGAGATGATCTAGGTATCCCCTCGTTTCATTTTGGTGGTTGGGCAAAAAGGGTGGGGCTATATGCAGACGATATCGTTATCTACACCACCGACCCGGCTGTGGCTTTCCCTATAGTTGTTGAGAGAGCAAAAGAATTTGGATGTATCTCGGGTTATGATATAAATGCCGAGAAAACCGAACTTATGACATGGAACATCACTAACCCAAGCGTTGCGGTGACTCCCTTAATTCGTTACCTAGGAGTTAGGATAACGCAAGACATAGACATCCTGGCTAAATCCAACTTAGATCTGGTTTTCCAGGAATGTAGGGCCTTATTGAAATCTTGGGCTGGTCTCCGATTGTCAATTTTTGGGAAAGTCAACATTGTGAAGATGTCTATCCTCCCTAAATTCACTGTTATTTTCAACACCATTCCCCTGGC
Organism: Lissotriton helveticus; assembly: GCF_964261635.1. Lineage (NCBI taxonomy): Eukaryota > Metazoa > Chordata > Amphibia > Caudata > Salamandridae > Lissotriton > Lissotriton helveticus. The sequence continues at coordinate 644,878,454 of NC_136068.1, forward strand.
ATTCGACTCTAAGCAACTTCAAAAATGTCAACAGGAAATAAATTCTTTCATTTGGGGAAACAAAGCAACAAGGCTGGCATGGAAAAAACTAAGGAGGAGGAGGGAAAAGGGAGGGCTCACACTGCCAGACTTGCAGTATTATGCGTGGGCATTCCAGCTTTCCCACACAAGGATGCTCCTAAAGTCCCCAGTAAATTCCTCAAATGGGAGACTATTTAAGGCTATGTTGGTCGGGGCTAACCTTCCCCTAGACGGGTTTCTATTCAAGTTCGGAGATCGAAGGTTCTTTAAAAAGGTGAGGCTAAAGATTCTTTTAGCACTATTAAAGATCTGGGTGCAAATTAAAGCAAAAGTGGGGCTGGCATACTTCTCCAACTATGCCCAGATATGGGACTCCCCCGGACTCCCAATGTGTTTGAAAGACAGCCTGGCAGTCCCTTTGGTTGAAGCTGGGCTCTCAAGATGGGGCGAACTGTTTGTGGGAGGGACACTGGTGGGGTGGGAAGAGCTCAAAAAGAGAGTAGGGCCAACCTTATCAAGATTCAAATATATGCAACTTAGTAGTTGGGCCAGGGAACTAACTAGGAAGAATCCTAACATAGGGAGAGCTAGCCTCCTTGAACACCACTTAGTAGGAAGACAAACGGGAGGTAAGGAGGTTGCTTTCTGGTATTGGTCCATCTTGGAGGAGTCGGACGGGGATTTCAATCTCCCGATGGAGCTATGGGGAAGAGAAACTGGGTTGCAGGATGGGGAAGCATGGATAAATTCCTTTTCGCTTCTATATAAAGTTGTTAAACCGGCTTGGTTGAGACGGTACCATTTGTACACCCTACATCGGGCATACCTTTCCCCCTTACGGCTATCCAAATACCAGGTAGGGAAATGTTGCAGCAAGTGTTTACTCCCAGCAGCCTCCGACTCCCATATGTTTTGGGATTGCCCTAACATAAAAGTTTTCTGGGAAGAGGTAAAAGTTACCTTGGAATCAATTCTTAAGACAAATCTATCCCTAACTCTATCATTAGTTATATTTGGTTTAGATCATAACATCAAGGGGGTGGCGCGGTCTTTCCTATTCTATGCTATTCTCTTAGCTAGACGCCAGATATGTATACATTGGGTAGATACCATCGCTCCCACACACTCGGCCTGGCTGACATCCCTGTACGAAACATCTAAACTAGACCTGGCCAGATCATGCAGTCCGCAGAGCGTCACCTTTTGGAACCTACTGATTGAGTGGAACTGAGCATTGTCTAGGCTCGTTGTTTTTTTTTATTTTTTTTTAAAAAAATTTCCCCAAGGTCCGATGATTAAGCCCATTCACTTCATGGCCCAGTATTGAGGTTGGCTCCGATCCTGCGATTATTAAACTGGCCCAACAGGCAAGAAGTTGCTTAGTGGAGTGTTAACTAGGTGCAAAGACATCTCCCGCCAATGTTGCTAAGTACTGTCTTCAGTGAGAAGCGGCTCAATGTAAGGGCCTTGCTCCCCAAGGCAGTAAGGTGGTTGGTGTGTTTCCTTATGCATCCATGGAACTAGAGTTGGGCAGATGAGGACAAAAAAAAAATAACAAAAAAAAATGACCATACACTTCCACAGCTGGGAAATTTGATACAGGAAGAGCACACATACATAATTACATTGCCCATCCTGCATGCAAATCTGTGCACAGCATCACACCCTGTGCTGGCAGTGTACCCCACCCTGACATGGCAGCAACATAGCCAACAATAGCAAATCACTAAAAAGATAACTGCATGACAGCTAAAAAGAACCAACACAGATAACACAAGTATCAGTGTCTGAATGGACTGAAGACCCTGTCACCCCTGTTTAAAAATGTGATGCGGGCAAAGAGCTTGGCAATGTTGAAGTGACACATATAGCATGGGGCACAGGCAACCAAATGAACACACCAAAAGAACTTTAATCGGCAAGGACACTTGCAAAACACAAAACAGGAGTAACTGTCTTTATTCACATATTGCACAGATGTGACAGTAGAACAACAGTACACAAGAGCAAGGCACAAAATGCTGATCATATGCAAGTTAATCTGCACAGGCAAACTACAAACAGGAAGGCCAATGGGCATGGCACAGGGGAGAGCACAACACAGCAGAGAAACAGGGCCAGTGTCCATGACACAGGGGAGACTCCAACACAGCAGAGCACTTATTTATTAAAATTGTATTGCACAATTATTTAAAATCATTGCAATATGCACATACAAAAATGACCATTTAAAAGAAAAGTGTATTCAGGTCTGTTAAAAAAGACAATAGGATTGATGGGTAAGGTAAAGGGAAGGGAAAGCAGGAAAGCCAAGGGAATGTGACTTAGGGGGGTTAAAGTTCAAGCTTGATCAGATGGAAGGGTCAAGCAGTTAATTACTGTGATGAATTTTACAAAGCTTTCCTTTCCCTGGTTACAAAAACGGCACTGAGAAGAGGCTTCTTTCTTGTATCCTTGGCCAACCTTATATGCCTTCAGCGGAATTAAGCCAAAACGAAATCTCATCAATTGGTGTTTGATATACGGCTTCATTGCTGATGCTAGATAAGATGGTAGAGTTTTCGGTGCATATAGTTTGGCAGCCCAAGTGCCATGAAAAAGCTGAAGAACCTGTTGCGTGTCCGATTGACTTGATAGGATTTTGGCTTGCTTGGTTAAAAGCTTCGATTTCATTTAGTTGGACAAGGAAGAGGACCATATATACCCCGCTTCAAGCGATTTGAGGCAGAATGTCAGGTATTTATTCCATGATGTAGTTGGGTTATTAAGCAGGAACCATATGCAGCTCTTCAACGTATGGGGGTTAGCTTGTTTCGCTTTCAGACAGTAGGAGACATATCTTTCACCCATAATCCAGCGCATAGAGAATAAGGAAAATTCTTTCCGGATTTGGGTATGGGAAGTCGAATTTGGCAATCGAAAGACCCGGCAATAGCATGACGATTGTGCTCTATCAAGCCAGTTGTTCATTTTGTCTTTAAAAATGATTGCACCAAAGGAGATTGTAGGAAGGAATTTTGCGTTGATCAATTTTATCAATGGGACAAGGTCCTGGGAATGCAGAGCGCTCTTCGTTCTCATGAAGGCCCCCTCTAAACTACGAGCCACTGCCTGCATCTCGGTTGTATGCACCGAGCATCTCCCTTTATGATAAATCCAGACACCCAGATATTTATATGCAGTGACAGTCTCCAGTGGTTTCCCTTCCTATAAACCACATGATCTTTTTTGTATTCACGGGTGAAATTGCCATCACTTTGGTTTTACTAACGTTTATCTATAGCATATTGTTGTTACAGTACTGGGCGAGGGAATTGAACAATCTTTGGAGGCCCACCTGGGTTTGATCTAGAAGAATGGTATCATCTGCATATTGTAGAATTTGGATTTTGCTTTGACCGATTCCTGGGGGGAAGGCTCTTGATCGGGACAACCATTCAGGTAGGTCGGCGAGGTACAGATTGAAAAGTAATTGTGCAAGAGTGCACCCTTGTTTTAAGCCTCTATTTGTATAAATTTTATTGGAGGTAGACCATTTCGATGTTACTCTGACATTAACCCAGGTGTCCGTATGTAGGGCTATTAGTGCCTTTAGTAGCGCCCGTGGGATACCCCATCTTACCAGTTTTTCCCACAATTTAGGCCGACTAACGATGTCAAAGGCGTTACGGAAATCAATGAATCCCATGTACATTGATTTGCCTTTTGCAGCTAGAGTTGTTTCCATCAGGTGGGCTAAGGAGATCAAGTTAACCTCGATGTGGCAGCCTTTTCGGAAAGCAGTTTGGCTGAAAGGGATTCGGTTTTTCGTTTCCACCCAGTTTGTAAGTTCTTTTAAGAGAACACGCGTACGCTTTCCCATCTACATCAAGTAGGGCTATCATCCGATAGTTATCGAAGTTGGAGCGCAAGCCTTTTTTATGGAAGGGTACAAGGAATGATCCTTGCCAGGAGGGCGGGATGGTGTGTCCCAGTATTGCATCCTCAAAGAGAGGAGTCAGTATCGTCGCCCATTTTTGTGCGGAGGCTTTGAGCACTTGCGTAGGGATACCGTTGGGTCCAGGGGCACCACCGGAGCACATTTTCTTTATGACTCCTACTATTTCTTCTGTTGTTATCTTGATGGTGGGGGTTGTGCCATCCTCAGTGGTTAGCTGTTCGAGCATAAGTTGGATACTACTGCTGCTATTTGATGTGTACAGTGCTGTGTACAATATTTTAACGTAATTCCCCCAATCAACGGGGGAGATATTAGCTGCAGTGGGTGGTTTAGTGGCCTTGGTTGCCTCATTTACCCAGCTCCAAAATTTCCTTTGGTCCTTAGTTTTGATTATCTCAAAGACTGTCGCCCAACGGAGCTCTTCTTCCTCCTGTCACAGCAGAGCAACAGGGCCACTGTCCATGGCACAGGGGAGACTCCAACACAGCAGAGCAACAGGGCCAGTGTCCATGGCACAGGTGAGAGTCTAACACAGCAGAGCAACAGGGCCAGTGTCCAGGGCAGGTGGCACAGCAGGTACTTGAGAGGCTGCACACGTGAGAGTAAAACAAAGCAGAGCAACAGGGCCAGTGTCCATGGCACAGGGGAGAGTCCAACACAGCAAAGCAACAGGGCCAGTGTCTGGGGCAGGTGGCACAGCAGGTACATTAGAGACTGCACAGGTGAGAGTACAACACAGCAGAGACACAGGGCCAGTGTCAATGGCACAGGGGAGACTCCAGCACAGCAGAGCAACAGGGCCAGTGTCCATGGCACAGGTGAGAGCATAACACAGCAGAGCAACAGGGCCAGTGTCCATGGCACAGGTGGGAGTCCAACACAGCAGAGCAGCAGGCCAGTGTCCAGGGCAGGTGATGCCGCAGGTGCATGTGAGGCTGCACAGTAGAGAGTGCAACACATCAGAGCAACAGGGCCAGTGTCCATGGCACAGGTGAAAGCACAACACAGCAGAGCAACAGGGCCAGTGTCCATGGCACAGGTGAGAGTCCAACACAGTGGAGCAACAGGGCCAGTGTCCAGGGCAGGTGGCACAGCAGGTACATGTGAGGCTGCACAGGGGAGAGTACAACGCAGCAGCGCAACAGGGCCAGTGTGCTTGGCACAGGGGAAAGCACAACACAGCAGAGCAACAGGGCCAGTGTCCATGGCACAGGTGAGAGTCCAACACAGCAGAGCAACAGGGCCAGTGTCCATGGCACAGGGGAGACTCAAACACAGCAAAGCAACAGGGCCAGTGTCCATGGCACACGTGAGAGCACAACACAGCAGAGCAACAGGTCCAGTGTGCATGGCACAGGTGAGAGTCCAACACAGCAGAGCAACAGGGCCAGTGTCCAGGGCAGGTGGCACAGGAGGTACATGTGAGGCTGCACAGGGGAGAGTACAAAACAGCAGAGCAACAGGGCCAGTGTCCATGGCACAGGTGAGAGTACAACACAGCAGAGCAATAGGGCCAGTGTCCTTGGCACAGGTGAGAGTCCAACACACCAGAGCAACAGCGCCAGTGTCCAGGGCAGGTGGCACTGCAGGTACATGTGAGGCTGCACAGGGGAGAGTACAACACAGCAGAGCAACAGGGCCAGTGCCCATGGCACAGGGGAGTGCACAACACAGCAGAGCAACATGGCTAGTGTCCATTGCACAGGTGAGAGTCCAACACAGCAGAGCAAGAGGGCCAGTGTTCAGGGCAGGTAGTATAGCAGGTATGTGTGAGGCTGCACAGGGGAGAGTACAGCAGAGCAACAGGGCCAGTGTCCATGGGACAGGGGAGAGTCCAAAAATAACACTTATTTTGGGGGGAGGGTCTAAGGCTAAATTGAAAGACCAGCATGGATACATAGCCCTATAAATATCGATATACAATACCACCATACCACCATAGTTACCCGATTCGCGGTGTGAAAAAGAGTCCTTCCTCATACAACATCCTTTGACAGACGATGTCTTATTGTTCAAAGGAAGCTGCCTCCCCTTACCTGGCAACGGCTCAGGATAAACAGGAGGCACCACTCTGACCGTCGGTACCTTTTGACGGACAACTGAGCCGACGGGAAGGTTGTCCGTCAAGAGGTACTGTTTGCGGAAGGACTCTTTTACACACAATGCGAATCGGGTGACTATGGTGGTATCATTTAGATCCATTATATTGTGTATGTCTTTTGCACACAATTTTTTTCATTGCAGTAGCATTTCAGTAGTAGGTCCTGAAGAAAGCACGGTTAGAGTTAGCTAACCATTAGGGCTGAAACATGTTGACCATGTTAAGATTCTAGATAGTTATTTGTTAACACTATCTCTGTACTGTTCTTTTAGTTTGAACTATGAGATACATCAATAAAGTTAGGTTTCTCATAGATCAATTTTAATACTTTTCACTTTGTTCACCTGAGCACTGCACTATAAAATCCCATTTATTACCATCTGTTTCATCTGGTAAGAACCTTCTTTTAAGTAGAGATCACATACTCGGGCGTATCGTGGGCTGATAACAAGTTTGCAGCCCCGTCGAAGCTTTGAGTGATGTGGACAAGGAAATACAGATGAAAAAAAAGATCATCAAGTTTGGTGACTGATGGGTATCCAAGGAAAATATAGGATTTCTTTCTTTATTCGGAGTGGGTTGTTTCATGTTTTGTGAGAGATCAGATAATGTTTCTTTAGACCCGTGGATACTCTTGTTGTTGTATATCGATATTTACAGGGGATAGTCCAACACAGCAGAGCAACTGGGCCAGTATCCATGGCACAGGGGAGAGCACAACACAGCAGTGAATGACAATTTCAGTGGCCAGGGAGAAATGCGGAGTCAGGAAATGAGAAGCTGCACAGTGACTGTGTTTGACTGTACCCTTCCATGACCAGCAAAACACCCAGGTGGCAAACAATGGGCAGGACAAGCACACCTGTATGAGAGACAGGTGTATGAGGGGGACTGCCACTCACATTTGGCTGTCAGGCACACTTGGAGCTGGCTGTTTGTCGGGGACAGCAGGAACACTTGACTTGGGAGACAGAGGCACAGTTGATATAAGGCTATCAGTTGTTTGACAAGTTGGTGGGCTGTTTGGACCAGGTGGTATAGTGGCACATGAAGGTGGAGTCATTCCTACCTGTGACAGAGTGTGGATGGGAGAGGTTTGAGGGGTGCCCTTCCACTTTTTGGGAATACAAAATGGCTTCCCTGTCTTGGGGTTATTGGGAACTGGTGATGACACAACAGGCACACACACCACATTTCCCACATCAGGTGCAGACACTGGCACTACCACTGGTGACGTGCTGGATCCTGCGGACTGCTTTGTCTGGCTACACCTCTGGACCACCTTCCCCTGTTTGCCAGGTGTTCCACCTACAGTGCCCTCCTTTGCCTCTTTGCCGGGGATGGCCCTTACAGTGATCTCCTTTGCCTTTTTGCCAGGGGTGGCCCCTACAGTGCCTTTCTTTGCCAGGGGTGGCCCCTACAGTGCCCTCTTCCACCTTCTTCACTGGGCTAGGAATTGGAGTTGATGTGGTGGGGGATGTGGTCCTATGCCCTTCTTAGGTGTACCCTTGCTATACAGCACCTCCTCAGTGGGCACAGACACTGCACGCCTAGCTCCTCATAGAGATTTAGGGACAGGAGAGTCCTTTGCTGGTGATGCCTCTGAGGCATGTGAGCCTGATGTCAGACTCATTGCTTTTTTGGCCTTGCTCTTCCCTAACGGGCTCTTGTCCTTGCATTCTGGGGTGGCTCTGCTCTTCTGTGGTGAAGGTGTCTGTGGGCGGGACCGCTTGGGTTGTGTCTGCTGTGCTCCTTGTGCTGTATCGTGTCTGTGATGCATGCAAACCGTGGTCACTGTCCTCTGATGTGGCCACTGACTAGGGGTTGGACAAAGGCACCTGAGCAGGAATGGGAGCATGTGCCTGTTGAAGGGCAGACGTCACTGCGGATGACAAAGCCTGGACTGTACGGTGCAGCCCACCCACATCAGAGTGTATGCCCTCCATGTAGGCAACCACCTGGCCTAATTTCTTGTCATGGTCACTAAAGGCAATGAGCAGGGCGGTCTGGCCCACACAAAGCTGGCGCAGGAGCTCTACAGACTCAGCACTGATGGCAGCAAGGAGGACAGGTGCAGGCTCAGCGGTGCCAGATGTGAACATAACTCATCCCCTCTTACTGACACGGACACGGGCAGCACCAGATGAAGTGGATGGGAGGCTGGGCACTGGCCGCTGAGTGGGAGATGATGTTGCAGACTCACCATCCCCTGTGCCTGCCAACACGGATGCATCACCGCTTGCATCAGATGATGTAGTTCTCTGTGTCGCGTCCACGGATTCTTCCTGCATGCTACAGTCCCCTTCAGATGCGCTGGTGAGCTCTGTGTCACTGGCCTCAGGTGCAGCTGCAGTGCCACTCTCTCCACCACTGGTTTCCTGCTCCCGTTCCTCCGTGTCTACTGGCGATTCTGCATGAGAGATGCAGGTTTGTGTTAATGTCATCATCAGGACAAAGCAATCCAATCAATGCAGTACAGGGGATGCCCAAATCAACATGGTCACAACGTCACCCTGCAATCACATTGCTGCAACACACTACATAGATCACAACAGTGCCTGTAACACTGAATATCTGACATGACTGAGCCATGTTGAGGCCACACAGAACAACAGCCTACCCGTGGATGAAGTGTACCAGACACATAACTTGCCCTGCCCACACCTATCATGTCCCAACACTCACTGCCACTGACAGACCTTCAAGGAACAGGAGGGGACTACACACACACCTATTAGGACATGACAGTCCAGAATGCCAAGTAGGCCATACCAAGCACCATGTGGTACTCTGGGGCACCTTGTTGTCAGATGTGTGGGCCTCACCGATCATGGTGCATGCAAAGTAGGAATACATGAAGTCACACTCGGATAGTGGACCCAGCTATTCACCCCCTAATAAATTACCCACACTATCACAAATGGTGAATGATCATGTAGATCCTAACACATCTGGCTATGGGAAAGCACAGCAGGGAGGATCAGCTTTGTAAGGCCTGTTTGGCACAATGCCTGACACCAGCACACATCCCAGCAGCCACTCACATGACACAGCACAACACCACCACATGAACATCACATGGGCCGCCGCTGCCACAGGCCCTGTACACGTGCATCCACTCCTAACCAAAGTCACCCTCCCCACATACTCACCCCTGCCTTGCTGGTGATGCTCCTTCAGACGTGCATCCAGCTCCGGTTTATTCACTGCCAATATGCGGACCATCAGTGGTGTTAAGTTGCGCCGTGCCAAACGCCCAGTGCGCGGTTGCAGCACCAATGTCAACAGGAGCAAGGACCATGTTTCTTTGGTGATGTGTTCTCGTTTGGGTGGGCAGGCACTGGGCCTAGTATCTTGGTTCACACTCAGTCAAACAACAGGGGCACACAAAAACATTCACCCAAGCAATTACTGTCCTGGCACCTATATGTTCAACATCCTGTGGCTCTGTATGGCGGACAATGTAACACACTCCACTCACACATACAACAGCAGGCAGGGAAAACAGTGACATTGGGACACACACACTCCCTCGCCCTGGAGATAGTTTGTTTGTCAGTGTATGACACAACCCCACACCCTCAGGCATATACTGCAGCAGCACAACTACATGTCTGACACCCCCCCCCCTGCCCTACAGCTCCCTTAATGATGACTTACCACAACATTGGGGCCCCCATACAGCCTTGGGTACTGCGCCAGCACCTTGTCCACTAGGACCTCCAGATCCTCGCTTGTGAATGGGCTGTCACGGATCTTCTCTGTCCTTGCCATCCCTGTGGACATGGAACACCTGTGGTTGAAGTGAGTGGTCCCAGGCAGCAGGCACTTGAGGTAGCAGCAGGAGAAGGTCCCAGGCAGCAGGCACTTGAGGCAGCAGCAGGAGAGGGTCCCAGGCAGAAGGCTCTGTGAGCAGTGGAAACATGAGGCTCACTCCCACAGATGTTTAGCCTCCTGGGGTCGTTTGTAAGGTACAAAGCTGCAACAATTGGTTGTCCTGGCCTGCTTCATTCAAGAGCATCCAATGACCACCTCCGTGGTGGCGGAGCACGCCTTCTGCGATTTTCAGAACTGCATCCTGCCACCGCAATCATTGCTGCCATTGGCTGTATGCAATGCCCCATGGCGGTGATGCACCGCAGGGGCCCAGGGTACGCTACCGCGATGGTGTGTTGTTCAAAAGCATCCAATGACCGCCTCCACGGTGGCAGAGCACGCCTTCTGCGATTTTCAAAACTGCATCATGCCACCACAATCATCACTCCCATTGGCTGTAGGCAATGCTCCATGGTGGTGTCGCACCGCCATGGCGATGTGGTAACTACAGCGATGTGGGTGGCGGAGCATGCCCACCGCCATCTACCCATGTCTCCATGCCAATGGCTACCGCACTTGTGTAGGGGGTGGTGCTGGTGTTACACCGCCGTTGTCAGGCAGTAGCTACCACGATTTGGGTGGCGGAGCATGCCTTCCGCCATCTACCCATATCTCCATGCCAATGGCCTCCGCACTTGTGAAGGGGGTGGTGCTGGTGTCACACCGCCGTGGCCATGTGGTAGCTACCGTGATTTTGGGCACATGCAATGGCAATGTCCATCGTGAACACTGCATCAGTACACATATAGACAGCAAAGACCACAATACCCACGCCAAAGGGGATGGAGAGGTTACCAAGCTCCCCCCAATACAACCCATTCCAGGGCCAACCCCAATACCCAAAATACCAGTACGGCCCTCCACCAATGGGCCCCATGTACCAACAATGGGCACCCAATTTCTCTGGAGGAGCCCCTAACCAACAGCCTTTTTTAGGGTGGGGCCCAGGATCACGACGAGGCAGGAACAAGAAAGGGAACAATGTGACCTGGCAACCAGAAGTTACGGACTCCAGGGTAAACACCAGGAGCATGACCGGGGCCCAGGCCAATCAAGCCTCCACGAGCAAGAGGGGAACCTAGTGATTAATATAACTCCATGGCCACTCACAGAGATACAAAAACAAGTACTGAATAAAGGCCTTGGGTATGTACCCATGAATAAATTGGACACTTTCAAATTACATACAGAAGTACAGAACTTCATCAGAGGCATCAAATTGAAAGCGTGCTTCAGCAATCGAGATACAACACCAGACAGTTCTGACACAGGTTTAAAACCCAAGTCGACATTCACACCTCCCGATAATGTACTCCCAGTGGAAGTATTGGCGTTCGAAAAAGCCTTGATGGTGGAACTCAGTAAGCTGGACACCACCAATCACAATAACTTTCACAACATGAGCAAAAAGGAGAACGAGGCGATAAAAGAACTATCCTTCAAGAAGGAACTGACAATCAAGCCAGCGAATAAAGGCGGGCCAGTGGTGATTCAGACCACAGCTGCGTATGACCAGGAGTGCAGGAGGCTCTTGTCTGACAGAAGAAACTATCAGATCCTAACGAGCGACCCCACTGAACCCCTACATATCACGATAGGGGCCATGGTTGAGGAGGCCTTAGCACATGATTGGCTCACTAAAAAAGAGGCCGAATTCCTTACACAGAGGGACCCCAAAACACCCTACTTCTATAGCATACCAAAAGTACACAAGAACCTTGTGAACCCACCCGGCAGACCAATTGTCTCGGGAATTATGTCAATCCTCGAACCGTTGTCAAAGTTGGCTGACGCTTTTCTGCATCCACTAGTCCAGGCCACAGATACGTATCTGAAGGATACCAAAGCTGTCCTCCAGTTACTGAGGGTCCACCCCTTTGATCCAGACACTCAAATGCTACTTAGTTTAGATGTGGAGAGTCTTTATACCAGCTTACCCCATGGCGAGACCCTCCTCATCATAGAGGAAGTACTTCATTCGAGGGATTGTCATGGCAAGCATTGACCAAGAACGTTTTTGAATATGAGGGCACTCTTTACCTCCAATGCCACGGGACCAGCATGGGCAGCACTTTCACGCCGAGACTGGCTGGACTGTATGTCCATCATCTAGAGTCCACCAGGATCCTACATCCAGACAACCCCTTCATGGATAGAATAAAAACATGGAAAAGATATATAGATGACGTCTTCGTCATCTGGAATGGGGAAAGCCAGACAGTCGTTGATTTTCTGACATGGCTGAATAATCAGAATGCGTACCTGAAGTTCACCCATTCTATGTCCAAAGAATCAATGGTCTTCCTGGACCTCAACATCTATCATGACTCAGGGTTCCTAAAAACAGAGACACACTTTAAACCAACGGCAAGGAATTGTCTGTTACGTTTTGACAGTTTTCACCCTCGCCACCTCAGAGAAAACCTACCATATGGGCAGTTCCTGCGCCTGCGCCGCATTTGCAGCGACATAGGCAAATACAAGGTTCAGGCCCAAGATCTCAAGATAAAATTACAACAGAGACAATATCCCGACAGAGTAATAAACGCTGCAATGAAGAGGGCACAAAATAACAATCGTGAGGCCCTCCTGGAAGACAAGGTAGCGAGAGACAACATTCAAGAGAGGCCAGTTTGTGTTACCACATATAGCACACACTCAAACCAGGTGTCAAAGATGATAAATAAACATTGGAGAATACTGACAAGCGGGACTCTAGATCTAGAGAAACCACTTTTTGCCCACAGACGAGGAAAGAATCTCAAAGACATCCTGGTGCATACTAGACCGAAAACAACACCATGCCAACAGCCAAGGTTGCAGGGGATACAAGGGCACCATCCCTGTGGCAACTGCAATAACTTTCACCTCACGAAAAAAACCGGAACCTTAATTTCAGGAATGGGAGTAAGTGGGAACAACGCAATTTTACGAATTGCAACAGTAAAAACGTAGTATACCTAATTACCTGCCCATGCAGTTTGGAATATGCGGGCATGACCACGAGGGCTGTAAAAGTGAGAATTAACGAACACAAGAGCAATGTCAGGTGTAAAAAAACCACGACAAAGATGGCAGCCCACTACCTACAGGAACAACACTGCGTCAATGACCTACAATGGACCATTATCAAGCAGTTACCATCAGAAACAGGCCTCTTTGAAAAAGAGCAGAGATGGGTGTTCCGTTTAGGGACGCACACAATAGGCCTCAATGATGCCATACCATGGGGCCAATTACGCTAAAATCAAACTGCAAAAGGCCCTAAGGAGAAGGCAATCTGAATCCTTATAACAGTCTTATAATGCCCGTAGACATCCATTTTGTACTAACATATATTAATGTTCATGAGGGCATCAGAGAATTTTATTCGGCCATAAATTTATTCGGCCAGTATCATTGTCAAACTCATAGTGAAAAAAAGGATAACAAACATCTTTCATTTTGTAAACCATCAAATCGATATTAATGTTTTAATAATTTTTCAGCCGGCGGGTGCCACATCAGTATGCAGGATCTATCCCAGTCTGATCGGGAGCATCCCTACCGCATTCAAGAATGGACAGCTCTAACTGCTTAACAAATACCCCAGCCAGTGTTTACCCACGCCGCGCGTGCGCGGAATAACATCCCAATCCGGCACATGCGCTATGTCATTTTCGTGGAGCATCGGTACTACGCATGCGCTGAACTCAAAGAATGAGCTCTCGCGCATTACCGGTAAACGTAGACATAAAGGTATCGTGCAGCCCTAATGTGGGCACACATCCGCCTTCAATTTACCTGTCAATTGGCAATATAGAGTACATCGTGAAAGTATATAAGGGCATACCTCTCCCTACAGCGGCATTATCAGCGGAGCCGCGTTGAGGGGAAGAGGATAAATGGCATCCTGAAAAACCGTGAGTTAACTAAAACCCTGAAAGAGGAGGGAAACAGAAAGACCCTGTAAGTAGGAGAACTCAAAGAGACTTTTCTCATATTTTCAGATCGCTACAATTGGGCCAGATGGAAACCCCCAATACACGTAATAGGCTCATGGAGCATTACAATCTATATCAAAGAGTAAGACAAACGCTTTCCTGTTCTTTTCCCTCCCCACATCACAGGAATGCAAAAACGAATACGTGTGTCTTTAATGTTACATGTGTGTTTTGTCCATTCTCTGTTGCTTTGCTTTACAGGGTGCACGATCACTTAAGGCATAATATATGTATGTAGTAATCGGCAACCCGTCACTTTTTCCTAAGGTCACCGCAACCTGCAAGATAGTTATAGATTATTATGAGAATAGTATCTAATATGCTTTTTCCCCCTCTAGGTCTTTATTATACGCCAATTGGGCAATGAGACTACAATTCTGAACTACAAACTAGGTACATATCACCTATATTTCACTTCCTTTTTGTAGAATACACTTTTACATTTACATTCATGTGAGTAAGGTGGGGATCTTTGTGCAAACCTTGTCCTGAAGGAGTTTTTCACTCCGAAACATGTTCATGTAGACGCACATATGAGGTTGATGTACATAATTATACACTAACAACCTCACCCCTTTTAATGATACCAGCGGGGGGCTTAATAAAAGTCTATTTTTTCACCCCACAAGCCAGGTATTTTTTAACCTTCACTTAACCCACTATTCACATACATTCATCACCCCACACACATCCACACATAGTCCAATAATAGTGCTCCCACGTAGTCGTCGGTCGCAGCACGCCACATCCCGGAGAGGGGTGCGAAGACCCCGATGATGAAGCATGACACTAAGGGGCCTGTTGGTGTGTGAGGGGTATTTTAACAACACTGAGTGCTCCCCACCACAGTAGGGATCACCACCATCATCCAAGTGGATTCCACTTTGTTTATGAAATTATTCCATATAATTCACAGGTTGACGCACGTTATGTCTCACTGTATGGTGTTGTTACTTACTTGTGCTACCATATCAGCTCATGCACACAAGTGACCGTTTTCCAGCTACTGTGATCATTGGGCTGTGACAGGTACAGCAGATGGGTATGAGACAATCATGGCCATTTTATACACTTTTGTGGATGGTACGGTACGAGGCGTGCACATGTGGAATGTGGGGTTCTGTATGTGTGCATTCCCATTGACTTATGTGTTGTTTGCAGCACTTGTGTATTTTAAATGGAGAGGTGTTCCCTCTGTGTGTATCAAATGTCCATCCATGTAACATGGTGTGCCACGCATCTCTCATGGCAGTATTTGGTTTTCCATTACATCCTTAACAGTATGTGCTGTGGCCATCTCATGATGGTTGTCATTGATATTTTTCCATTTACATCACACAACTAAGAGAAGGCCTAATCTTATACGTCACCTGACAGTGATGGAGGACATGGAGGTTATAGCAATCATTCGCAAATTCTGCCTCGACAGACCGACACTGAAGACCCTTTGTGATCTGGTGGAGCCCCACCTGCAGCCTCGTCGCCACTATCCAACAGCATTCACACCCACATACAAAGTGATGGCAGCCCTCCTCTTTTTTGCAACCCATGTTCAGTCTGGTGCTCAGGGATGTTCTAGCAGCCATGATGATATATAAGGATCGATACATAGATTTCCCCAGGGGAGCAGATTTGGCCAGTGTAAAGGGTGACTTCTAACCCCTTGGGCTCATCCCCCATGTTGTTGGTGCCATCGATTGCACCCACCACTGGCGACTGAGCAAATTTTTCGAAATCGTAATTATTATCATTTGATGAATGTGCAGGTGGTGTGCCTTGGGGACTTGACCATATCACATGTGTGTGCAAGATTCCCCGGCTCAGTGCATGATTCGTACATCCTGAGGAACAACATGGTGACCCGTATGATGGCAAATCTGCTTCCCGATTATGCTTGGATTGTGGGTGAGTATGCCTAGTGATATGGCATGCTGTGTATGTGACCTGCTGCCCACTGCCTGTGCTACATTGCATTGTGTGTGTTCGTCATTCACAGGTGACTCTGCATATCCCAGCCGTCCATGGCTGCTGAGCCCACTACGGAATCCCAGGACCATGGCTGACGTCAGGTACAATGAGGCCCATGGCAGGACCCGACGTGTCATTGAGCGGACTTTTGGCCTGCTCAAATCAAGATTCCGATGCCTTTACCGGACTGGAGGTGCACTGTCATACTTGCCTGGGAAGGTGTGCAAGATCATTGTGGCATGCTGTATGTTGCACAACATGGCAATTCACAAGGGGATTCCCCTGCTCCTTGATGATGGTGAGGACTCAAGCCCCCCGCCTGCCAAAGGACCTGAGTCCAGTGATGAGGGCAGTGGAGAAAAGGAAGGAGTTGACATGTGTCAACACCTCATCACCCGCTACTTCACTTGAAGGTGGGGGAAGAGGTACGACTTGTACATTGTCTGATGTGATTGCTATTGTTGTGAAGGGCTATGCGCAGATGGTACAGACAGGCACATGTTGAGTTACCTGTGTGTGGAAATGTGGCAGTGACATTTCACATGTGAACGTATACAGAACTCTGTTTGTTGACACTTGCTGCACATTATGTTGACTGCCTGTAGCCTTATGTGGATGTTTTGTGTAGTGGTATGTCTGTGATGCCACACTAACGCCAATGACTGTTGTTCTGTTGTGTCTCCGTAGGTGCTTCAAAATTATCCAGCCCTACATACTGTACATCTTTTGGATACTTCATGGATATTTTCAACACTGTAAATATTGCACTAAAAACAACAGTGAGTTGACAGTCATGGTAAATAAGATGCAAGAGTAGACACCACATGGATGTGGTGACCCAGTCCAACAGACAGGTGCCATTCACAAGGCAGTGTGGGGAAGGAAAGTCCAAACAGTCAATGCAGTAGGGAAGAGGGTTGCCATCAGGGCTGGCTCCATGACTGGCGTGTGGCTGGTGCTTTGCCTCCAGAGACTCCCAGGCTCTTCTTTGGACACCCCCTTCATCGCTTTGGTGGGGGGGCCTGCTGCATACCCGGTGGCATCTGAGGACTCACCCTTCTCAATGGCCGCAGGGGAGGATGATGCATTGTCTTCCTGCAGCACAACAGAGGGGGGCGAAGGTGTTGTTTGGGATGAAAGCCTGTCCCTCAGTAACGCCACTTGCTGGGCCATCAGGTCCACCATTTGTCCAATGCGTGTGTCGATGGACCTCATCAGCAAGATGAGCTCACGTAATAGTTCGTCAGACTGGCCACTTTGTCCCTGGACCTGTTCATATGCGCCGATGACTCTGAAGTGGTCCAGGGATGATGTGCCAATTATGTGTAACCGGTCCTTGGATGCTTGATTCCGGTCTGGGAAAGACATGGCTTGGTAGTTCGGACTGGACTGTTCCCATGAGGCACAGGGTCAGAGCTGATTTGCATATAGCCAGTGTCTAACCCAGGGTGGTGTGGAGTGCAAAGAAACGATGGATTTAGGCCCAGATCCTTGTACTGGGGTGAATGTATGACATTGTTCTACATTCTGTCCATCAACTGTGTTTTTTGTAATTTTCACCCCGAGTGTGCTGGGTATGCTCAGACGTGAGTCCCAGGCTCTCCACACCACTGGAGTCAAGCTATCCAGGCTGATGAAGGCTGATAGCCAGAAACTGGTCCATGGATGCTTGATTCCGGTCTGGGAAAGACATGGCTTGGTTGTTCGGACTGGACTGTTCCCATGAGGCACAGGGTCAGAGCTGATTTGCATATAGCCAGTGTCTAACCCAGGGTGGTGTGGAGTGCAAAAAAACTATGGATTTAGGCCCAGATCCTTGTACTGGGGTGAATGTATGACATTGTTCTACATTCTGTCCATCAACTGTGTTTTTTGTAATTTTCACCCCGAGTGTGCTGGGTATGCTCAGACGTGAGTCCCAGGCTCTCCACACCACTCGAGTCAAGCTATCCAGGCTGATGAAGGCTGATAGCCAGAAACCGGTCCTTGGATGCTTGATTCCGGTCTGGGAAAGACATGGCTTGGTAGTTCGGGCTGGCCTGTTCCCATGAGGTACAGGGTCAGAGCTGATTTGCATATAGCCAGTGTCTAACCCAGGGTGGTGTGGAGTGCAAAAAAACGATGGATTTAGGCCCAGATCCTTGTACTGGGGTGAATGTATGACATTGTTCTACATTCTGTCCATCAACTGTGTTTTTTGCAGTTTTTTCCAATTATGTGGGGGGCGCAAAATCTGTTCCGCTCGCGGATTTTGCGGATTTTCTGCAATTTTACTATCTGCGAATCGCGCGAGATTGCTGAAAATACGCAATCCGCTGGCGGGCAGATTTTTTTGGGGCATATATTTGCATTAGAGGGTGGCATCTTCGTGGATAAATATATGCAGGCAGGATTCATTCTGGCACGATGCTTCTGTCACAAAAATTAAACCTCAACAGGAAGCACTTACAGATATAAATAAAGCAGGTGCCCGAGTTGAAGCTCAAATTCAGTCACACATTATAATCCGCCCAAACAACTAGTGAGCACGGTCGAGGCTAGGCAGGTGTGCTTCCTCACCATATCTACCGCCTACAATTAGATGTAATCTTTGATGGAGGTCTTTGCTCCACAAGTTTCTCGGGCACAATCCCTGTGTACTTCTTGTGAACAGGAGGCTGCTTCCTTTTCATCTGCTGCTCTGATCGGTCTCTGACCCTTTATAAACAAGAGGCATGTGAACTTGCATAGAAGCCCTGCCCTGCACACACTAGGGTATGCAACGGTTTCCCACCCTTTCCTCACTATGATAGACAGCTCACTCGAGGGACCTCGGCGCCCAAACAACTAGTGAGCACGGTCGAGGCAAGGCAGGTGTGCTTCTTCCCCATATCTACCGCCTACAATTGGATGTAATCCTTGATGGAGCTCTTTGCATCCACAAGTTTCTCGAGCGCAATCCCCGTGTTCTTCCTGTGACCAGGAGGCTGCTTTCTCCTCATCTGGTGTTCTGATCGGTCACTGACACTTTATAAACAAGAGGCATGTGAACTCGCATAGAAGCCCCGCCCCACACACACTAGGGTATGCAACTTCTTCCCACCCTTTCCTCACTATCATGGACAGCTCACTTGAGGGACCTCTGCGCCTGCTGGCGCGGTGGCAAAGTTACAGACACACGTGGTAACTAGAGACAACTCTTCTGGGCCTTTACGCAGCTGTTGTGTAGCAAAAGCACTATACATTACCCAACGAGGTAGCACTTACTGATTAGCCAGCAGAAAGTACTCCAGTTGAGTAGAGGTATGGCACAACACGATGGCATCTTTGTGGATAAATATGCAGGCAGGATTCATTCTGGCACGATGCTCCTGTCACAAAAATTAAACCTCAACAGGAAGCACTTACAGATATAAATAAAGCAGGTGCCCGAGTTGAAGCTCATATTCAGTCACGGTGGGTCCACGCACACTCTCCCTGCCCTCCACAGTTGTTGGTGTGTCCAATCATCCCCTGGGACAGGGAGGGTGCTGCAGGTGGTACTGGTGGTGGTAGTGGCGGAGTTGGATGCGGTGGAGGCACAGGCCATGACAGCATGGATTGCAGCAGACGTGGTGGTGGGGAGGACGGGGGCCTGGGACCTGTTGGTCCCTGGCATACCAGATGGGCCAGCCTGTAGCTCATCGTCCAAACTATCCTGGGTGTCAACATCCGAGAGTCCATGTACCGGGGGTGGAGACTGGCTCTGCTGGTCGTTGTTGTCCTAAGCAGCGAGTTTTTCATCACCTGAGGATTAGATGGGCAATGGTCAGTGTTGGGCACTGTGTAAGTATTCTGTTAGCTGCGTGTCATCCACTGTCTGTACACTACACAATTGAGACAACTTCACTATTATTATTAATTGCAATACTGGGCATTATTACATTGTGCAGAGGAACAACAATTACTCGTACATGTCAGGTATCAATGCATTGCATGCAATTGGTGCTGTGTGTAGGGATGCAGGTCTCCCACCCCCAAATAGCCAGTACAGTGAAGATGCCTACGTACCTGTTAGTTGAGGCTGAACAGTGCAATGGATGACACATGCTCCTGGATGGGGGAGGCCTCCATGCTGCTGTGTATGGGACAGGGGGCATGGTGGGAGTAGGTGCTCAGGCCTCCCACCCCCAAACAAGCCTCCCAAGCAAGATGGCTACCTACCTGTTAGGTGAGGGTGAACAGTGCAATGGCTTATGCATGCTCCTGGGTGGGGGAGGCCTCCGTGCTGCTGGGGTGTGAGACAGGGAGCATGGTGGAAGCTGTGGTACAGGCCTCCCACCCCCAAACAGCCAGTACAGGGAAGATGGCTACCTACCTGTAAGTGTGTTTGATAAACAGTGCAATGGCTTCCAGATGCTCCTGGGTGGGAGACAGTGCTCCATGCTGCTGGTGTGTGGGACAGGGGGCATGGTGGTAGTAGGAGTGTAGGCCTCCCACCCCCAAACAAGCCTCCCAGTGAAGATGGCTACCTATCTGTTAGGTGAGGCTGAACAGTGCAATGGCTGACACATGCTTCTGGGTGGTGTTGGAGAGGGCTCCATCTTGGTAGTCTGTGGGACAGGGGGAATGGTGGGAGTCATAGGACAGGCCTCCAACCCCCCAAACAAGCCTCCCAGTAAAGATGGCTAACTACATGTTAGGTGACGCTGAACAGTGCAATGGCTGACACATGCTCCTGGGTGGGGGAGGCCTCCATGCTGCTGGGGTGTGGCACAGGGAACATGGTGGGAGTTGGAGTACAGGCCTCCCATCCCCAAACAAGCCTCCTAAGCAAGATGGCTCCCTACCTGTTAGGTGATGGTGAACAGCGCAATGGCTGACACATGCTCCTGGGTGGGGCAGGCCTCTATCCTGCTCAGGTGTGATACAGTGGGCATTGTGGGAGTCACGGTACAGGCCTCCCACCCCCAAACAGGGCCTCCCATGCAAGATGGCTACCTACCTGTTAGGTGAGGGTGAACATTGCAATGGCTTATACATGGTCCTGGGTGGGGAAGGCCTCCATGCTGCTGGGGTGTGAGACAGGGAGCATGGTGGGAGTTGTGGTACAGGCCTCCCACCCCCAAACAGCCAGTACAGGGAAGATGGCTACCTACCTGTAAGTTTGTTTGGTAAACAGTGCAATGGCTTCCAGATGCTCCTGGGTGAGAGAGAGTGCTCCATGCTGCTGGGCTGTGGGACAGGGGGCATGATGGTAGTAGAAGTGTAGGCCTCCCACCCCCAAACAAGCCTCCCAGTGAAGATGGCTAGCTATCTGTTAGGTGAGGCTGAACAGTGCAATTGCTGACACATGCTTCTGGGTGGTGTTGGGGAGGGCTCCATCTTGGTAGTCTCTGGGACAGGGGGAATGATGGGAGTCATGGTACAGGCCTCCCACCCCCCTAACAAGCCTCCCAGTAACGATGGCTAACTACCTGTTAGGTGAGGCTGAACAGTGCAATGGCTAACACATGCTCCTGGGTGGGGGAGGCCTCCATGCTGCTGGGGTGTGGCACAGGGAACATGGTGGGAGTTGGGGTACAGGCATCCCATCCCCAAACAAGCCTCCTAAGAAAGATGGCTACCTACCTGTTAGGTGATGGTGAACAGCGCAATGGCTGACACATGCTCCTGGGTGGGGCAGGCCTCTATCCTGCTCAGGTGTGAGACAGTGGGCATGGTGGGAGACACAGTACAGGCCTCCCACCCCCAAACAGGGCCTCCCATGCAAGATGGCTAGCTACCTGCTAGTTGAGGGTGGAAAATGCAATGGTGTTTGAGTTGTGCAAGGAAGTACTAATAATTGTGTGAGAGTTAACATTTGTTTGTACTTACCAACCTCCACTCTCCCGGATACTCCTGTGAGACTCTCAGGATGCAGTATGGCAAGCACCTTCTCCGCCCATGGTGTGAATGGTTTTGGTGGAATGGGAGGGCCACCGCCAGTCCTGTCAGCCAGCTCCTGGTTCTTGCTTCTCCTCTCTTTGACAACCCTCTTGAGATCATGCCACCGCATCATAATCTCCTTCTTGGATCGCGGGGTGGTCCCTACTGCATTGATCCTTTGAACTGTCCTTTCCCACATTTGTGTCATTGTGGCTAATGGGGTCTGTTGGAACAGGCTACCAAACAGTTGTGGTTCCACTCTCACTATCTGATTGAGCATGACTGTCAACTCACTCTATGTGAATTTGGGCATTTTATGTGCTGCCATGGTGCGTGGTGTGTGTAGTAATTGTGTGTGAGGGGTGTGTCTGGTGGGTGTGGTGTTGATGTATAAGGTGTGTTGTGTGCTGGGGAATTGTTGGTGCTGGTGTGATGGTGGTAGTGGTGGTGGTGGTGGTGTGTGTGCTGTGTTCTTTTGCCTCTCGTGTCAGATGTGGTGTATGCCCTTCTCTTCTGGAGTGTTGCAAAGGATTGTGGTCAGTAAAGGGGCTGGTTTTATGGTATGTGTTTTATGTATTTGGAGGGCATGATTACTTTGCTTTGTGCTACGTTTGGCATCGTTGCGGTGTTTTGGCATCGTCCGCTGCGGTGGCTATGCTGCTGCTCTTCCTTTGTCTCTCCCAATCACTCCTGTGTGCGACCGCAATGGTCGGAAACAGCGGATCGTACTGCGGGACGATCGGGGATATCCTAATTTCCCGTGCTGTGTCTCCGCTTTGCTTCCGGCGGATTATATCTTTTCTGCTGCATTTCCGACCACCGCTGTCTTTTTTTGGACGTCACCACCTGTGTCGGGCAGTTTTTGTGAGCCCGCTACCACCACGGTCAGTCTTTTTTGGCGGTTGATCCTAATTTGACCGTTGGTTTATCAGCGGTCCCGGCGGATGGTTGCTTCCCGCCTCCATGGAGGTCGGGTGATTTTCCGCCCGCTATCCTAATGGGGCACTTAGTTGGGATGATTTGTGGTGATAAATCACCAAAGGGGGGAATTGATGGAGCAGGGGAGAGACAAAAATGTTTGTGTACCCCGTGTAAAGTCAAACTGTCATAACCCTAATATTATTAACAGAAATGAAGCATGTGAACTAAGTATGGCCGAATTTCGCAGATCAGTGGTCCGCCAATTCACGCGAAATGACAAAAAAAGTCTGCGAATTCGAGGATTTTCCTGCAAAATCGTGGATTCTTTTTGCCATTTGCAATAATGTGATGTCGTGTACCCTGGTGTGTGTGTGGTGGGGCCAAACAGGAGGGGCTTCCATGCGAGTTCACATGCCTCTTGTTTAAAGGGTCCGAGACCGAGCAGAGCAGCAGATGAGGAGAAAGCAGCCTCCTGGTCACAGGAACTACACGGGGATGGCGCTCGAGAAACTCATGGATGCAAAGACCTCCTCAAGGATTACAGCTCATTTTCAGCGGCAGATATGCGGATAAAGGACATTTACCCAGCCTCGACCTTGCTCACAAATTTGTAGGGCTGATTAATACGTTACTGAATTTGAGCTTCAACTTTGGCACCTACTTTATTTATAAAAATGTTAATATTTACAATAAACAAACACAGATTGAGCTTTCATTGGTAAAGGGCTGGTGGAAATCAATGGCGGAACCCAAAATGTTGCCTCCGCCCAAGGGCGCCGTGAACCCCTCCCTTTAGCAGCTACAGCAAGGGGGTGACTTCTTTAATGGGAATCTCCTGTCTGCAGCTTGGCAGACAAATGCTCATAATTAACGCTAAAGAAAGATGCGTTGGTAGAAAAGCGAAAGACGGATAGTAGGTCAAATGGAAGGATGAATAAAAGGTTGTATGGGTGAAAAGATGAGTAGATGGGAGAAAGGATGAATGAAAGAATATGTCAATGAGTGAGAGGATGGTTAAAAGGGTGGATGAGTAAGGGGATGCATTGGTGGGTGACAGTGTGGATGGGCGACTGTGTGGATGGGTGGAAGGATGCGTGGGTGACCCCAATGGGTTAGGAGTTCCCTTCCGGATGTAACTCAGTTGCTCCTGGACCTTTCCTGAACGGCACAACCTGAACTGCCTTGTATAATCTTGGGATGTCCTGATTTAACAT
This sequence comes from Lissotriton helveticus, assembly GCF_964261635.1. Taxonomy (NCBI): domain Eukaryota; kingdom Metazoa; phylum Chordata; class Amphibia; order Caudata; family Salamandridae; genus Lissotriton; species Lissotriton helveticus. The sequence goes on from NC_136068.1 coordinate 644,902,364, forward strand.
ATCATCTATTTAGCCAATGGATGGTTAGTGAGAGGCATGCATACTGTGATTTAGAGAGGCATACCTGCGGCCAGGAGCTTCAGTCTGAGTGGCTGAACACTCGAGCAAGTCTTCAGCATCAAGTGCGGACATTTCGAAGTCATGAAAAGAAAGTACAGATATATATCAAGCTGAATTGGTGCGTTGGCAATGAACCCTTCTTGCTGATTAAACAATTTATTATCTTTGTGGCAGTTTATCTTTTAATAGTTGATAAAATGTCCTAGCCTGATACACTGAGGCCGGTCTGCCTTAGGTACGGCAACCTTGAGCTAAAAAATACATCCTTGTGTTATTCTTTCTTTCAGCGACAGCATTGAAAGCATTCCAAGGAAAATAATAAAGGCTTTTTTAATTACATCCCAAACCAGCCTGTCAGAACCTTTGAATGCGCAAAATAAATGCCTCCTTTTTAAGCAAATATTTTCTGGGGTTCAGAAAATTAGACTTACTATAATATATTTCATTGTCACACAGATTTCTGGAGCCAGCATATCTTTGATTTTCAAGGATTTCTTTTATTATTTCTCCTTGGCGTGTCTTTTATCAGAATTCATTTTGAAACCTTTTAATTTGTGTGCTTTTATTGAAATGCCAATTCACCCTGAGTAGCCTATTATTGAGTATTCTAGGGACCCTTCTTCGGCTTTATTTGGGGATTGTATCGCTGTGCAATTCACCTACAGTCTTCCTTCACGGAGAAAGTCTTTCATATTAGATTCCTTTCATCATACGATGACAACTCTTGAATTATAAATTATAATCATTAGACAATTTCTCACATAATCTGATTTACAAACAGTTTCTTTTTCAGTCCACGAAGATGCCACCGTTTTGTGCAATACCTTTACTCAACTGGAGTACTTTCTACTGGCTAATCAGTAAGTGCTACCTCGTTGGGTAAATGTATAGTGCTTTTCCTATACTGCAGCTGCGTAAAGGAACAGAAGATTTGCCTCCAGTGACCGTGTGTGCCTGTAAATTTATCCCTTGAGTGAGCTGGGCATTAAAAAAAAAAAGAATCCACCCGCTCGCGAATTCGCGAATTTTCAGCAATTTTGCGAGATTCGCGGATCGCGAAATTGCCGAAAATCCACAAATTTCGCGAAAGTAATGGATTTTGGGCCCATGCTTAATGTGAACTACTCAACAAATGCACATAGATAGACACTACATGTGGGAAAACTAATTGCTGTCCTTCATAAAGTAACTAACTAAATGAATGTAAATGAGTCATATTAATATAGAGCTCTGATAATAATTATAATAAAAATGTGTGTGTATTTGTGCTTGGGTAAAATGTCCTTTTGTGGCAAAAAAGAAAAATACAAATGATAAGTAAACAGATGTATATGTGTGCTTTTGCTAGGTAACAACTAACTGGGAAAATTAGAATGAAGGGAGGCAAACAGAAGGGTTAACATTCTTAATCTAATTTCTGTTGTATTTATTTTCGTATTAGTTACCATTGAGGCCTGCACGGCCTAGTCAGAGAAAGATGGCTGATTGTTGAAACGATGACAAAGGCTCCTGAAAAGCTGGCCCCAAGCATGCATTGTGTATGTCTAATATGAACTAATGGCCTATGTTCAGAGTGAGAGATGTCAAGGTAATCTTGCCCTAAGAGCATGAAGTGTGCCAAAGGATGCCTGTGTATAAAACCATGGGAAAGGAAATGCAGGATATAAAGTTATGTAAAAATGATATAAGGAAGGAACAATGGGCACAGATTCTAGATGATCCCGTGAGAAAGCCATTAAGAGTGACATTGCAGATTTAAAAACTGGTTCGAATGAGGAATACATGAGGTGACCATCACCACCCCTCTAATAGACCAATCAGAAATGATTGTGGACTATAAAAGTTTAAATTATAAGTTAGATAGTTAGAGAAAAAGGGTATAAAAGAGCTTAAGCAAAAGAGAGAACAAAGTTGGCCCCACAGATTTTATTTTGCACCACGACATGCTGAACAATTTTATGGTGCTAGAGACTTTGAAATATTTTTGGACTTTAAATTTGATGGAGCCGAGAAGACGATCAATTGCAGAGATTTTAAGTCAAGAGAGGGTCATTGAGGAGAATAGAGAGACGGAACCTGTTTAATGCAACTTAGTCATTTGCCTATCACTGATGGGTAATATTCTTTTTTCAAATTTATTTTTCTCAATTAATCTATACTAAATAAATGCTTACATTTTACTTGTCAAAGAATATGCTAAATTAATTTCCTTATGAAATAGATAAACTATTGAAACTCTAAACTCAAGTTTGTTTTTTATTGATTTAAGTAAAGTCATGACAAAATTAAATATTAACAGTTATAAGGAATTCTGTGATTGAGCTGGTCTTAATCGCGATCAACTGACTTCTACTAGTTGGTCCATCGACTGAATAGAGAAGTGCCTTGATGTATTTGTTTTCCTTTTTATACAGGCTAGTCGATAACTTTGAAATGTATATAATGTATAAAGTATAGTTCTTAGGTACCCCGCAATCGAGCAGCTCACCCTCTGTTATCACTGATTCAGGCTATGGGCCCCACCGATGAGTAAAAGATGAATTATTGCTCTTGAGTTAAGTGAAACAAGTTTAAGGGGATGTTAGAAAGCTCATCTGCATCACGCGCTGAAACACCAAATGCGTTACAGTGCGAGCAGTGAAAATTGTTTTATTTATTTATTTATTTACATTACTCCGGTTGGCTGTGAGCCGGAGTTGACTACCTCCCACCTTGCCCCTCCCCGCCACGGCCTTCTGCCCACGGCACTCTCTCCTTGGGCCACTACTTGTGAACTTGTGCTGCCCTGTGGGCAGCACATTCAAGTGAAAGAAAGAGCGGCTTCAAAGCATCCGCTCCATGTTTCACTGTGCTGGTGGCAAACTACACTTTTAAAGTGGATTAGCAATACCCTTTGCAGGTAAGTGAGTGAGTTACTGCACCAACTTGGAAGGGGATTTTTGTGAAGTCCACAGGAGAATCTTTACCCGCTCCAGAGCCTGCAATGAGGTAGAACACTGTACGTGCATCTCCTGAGAGCTACCTTGCTTCTGTACTCGCGTCTTTAATAGGGCACTAGTGGCAAAGGTATTCCCTCATTTGCAAAAGGGCACGCGCCCATGCAAATGAGGGAATACCCTCCTGAGAAAGACCAGGCGCTGTGTGTGTGCCAGCGCTTATGAGTATTACAGAAGGGGACGTACAAGCATCTGCTGCCCCTTCTGTAATACCAAAGTGCCCTGGGGGTGTACAAAATGGGCACAGATGCCCATTGCCCCCATGGGAACTTTGTGTAATATGCACCCTGGCACTTAGTTTGCTGCCATATTGGTGGAGGAATTGCAAAAACAACAAGTGATGGACTGAATGTGGATCAATGTCACACACTCCCCCAGTCAAAAGATCTGGGCCCAAATCCATCGTTTTTTTGCACTCCACACCACCCTGGGTTAGACAATGGCGATATGCAAATCAGCTCTGACCCTGTTGCCCCATGGGAACAGTCCAGTCCGAACTACAAAAGCCATGTCCTTCCCAGAACGGAATCAAGCATCCGAGGACCGGACCGGTTTCGAGGTAACACCTCTCTTCAGCCCGGCTAGCTTGACTCCAAGTGGTGTGAGTGCCTGGGACCCACGTCTGGGCATCCCCAGCGCACTTAGGGCGGCAATTGCAAAAACAACAAGTGATGGACTGAATGTGGATCAATGTCACACACTCCCCCAGTCAAAAGATCTGGGCCCAAATCCATCGTTTTTTTGCACTCCACACCACCCTGGGTTAGACAATGGCGATATGCAAATCAGCTCTGACCCTGTTGCCCCATGGGAACAGTCCAGTCCGAACTACAAAAGCCATGTCCTTCCCAGAACGGAATCAAGCATCCGAGGACCGGACCGGTTTCGAGGTAACACCTCTCTTCAGCCCGGCTAGCTTGACTCCAAGTGGTGTGGAGTGCCTGGGACCCACGTCTGGGCATCCCCAGCGCACTTAGGGCGGCAATTGCAAAAACAACAAGTGATGGACTGAATGTGGATCAATGTCACACACTCCCCCAGTCAAAAGATCTGGGCCCAAATCCATCGTTTTTTTGCACTCCACACCACCCTGGGTTAGACAATGGCGATATGCAAATCAGCTCTGACCCTGTTGCCCCATGGGAACAGTCCAGTCCGAACTACAAAAGCCATGTCCTTCCCAGAACGGAATCAAGCATCCGAGGACCGGACCGGTTTCGAGGTAACACCTCTCTTCAGCCCGGCTAGCTTGACTCCAAGTGGTGTGGAGTGCCTGGGACCCACGTCTGGGCATCCCCAGCGCACTTAGGGCGGCAATTGCAAAAACAACAAGTGATGGACTGAATGTGGATCAATGTCACACACTCTGGCTGGGGGAGTGTGTGACATTGATCCTCCTGGACCCTTCCCAGTCAGGAGTTAGGCTTAATCACAGTTTCCAGACGGCATTCTTTACTACTACTGACAACATCTTTCTCATCATGTATAAGGGTGGCACTGCAGAATTAATTTTTCTCTATATTCCTGCCATGTCTAACACCTTCTCCCACCATATTAGAGTTGTCATCCTTTGGGTAGTCTTCCCACAAACCTTTTGCATGATTACCTCCTCTTATTGTTTTATCTTTTTGTTGGCCTAGGACTCAACTTCAACTACTGACCAGTGCAAAAGTGCATGTGCTTCTTCCCTAAACATGGTGATAGTGGTGTATACATAATTGGCATATGTGTTTACTAATAAGTCTCTTGTAAAGTGGTTTACCATGTACCCCGGGCCTACAACCTAAATGTTACTAAAGGGCTTTCAGCACTGATTGCGACAACCAAACAACTAGCATTTCAAACCCATATAATGCCTTCCTTTGCAAGGCCTGTGTTTGCAGTTACCTTCCTCTTAGAATTGACATTTAAAACTAATTGTCAAGCCTTAAACTCCCATTTATTGTACATAAGACACCCCTAAGGAGGCCACAGGTAGCCATAAGGGCAGGATGCCTAGTAAGTAAAAGGTAAGATAGGTAATTTCATGTGTTGCATGTCCTGGTAGTGACAAACAGCTAAATTCACATTTCACTACTGTGATGCCTACTTTTAGCATAGGCTAGCATTAGGAATTCCTTAATAATTGTCAGCTGTAATTCCTGAATAGAAAGGAGTAGCTGAATCATGTTTCATATCTTTGAAATGGTAATGATAAATTCTCATTACTATTTTAGAAATGCCACCTTCAGAAAGTGTTTTCATGAAGTTATGTTAACTGAAACAGCATATATTTAGACTCTACAAGGGTTAGAATTCAGCTACACCCATGCTTTTTAGGATTTGCATTAAGGGCAAAGTGAGCACATTGTGCTTGTGCAAGATTTAAAAAACGGCGCAAGTGAAACAAATGAGAAAAATAAAACAGTGAAATCTTGGAAGGAATTCAAGAAGCAATATTATATGTGAGTGTTTTCTTTATACTGCAAATAAAAATCATGTTACAATTAATAATCCCAATTCAGCTGATTGAAGTCAATGGTGTTACAACCTTCAGGACTCGAGGTCATCATCAGGCCAAGGGAATACAGAAAGGATGACTGCTGCCTGAATTAATTCCAGGGAATGTGGGAGCCAGGGGAGCATATTTACTTGGGCCTAGGCTAGTTCAACTGGTCACCAGTCAAGAGGCTGAAGGTCCACAGCTGTCGCTCAAAGCTTACATATGAATGAAGCTGTTCTGGAGACCAAGTGGTTAGTAAAGCATTCAAGGGAAGAGTAGCCAGACTTTACTTGCCATGTTGTGACTAGTAAAAGCACTTTTAGGTATGGAAGTTGTGACGAATCACTAGGACTACTGAAGGTCGTCAAGCGATCCTAGATTAATCAAAAGCAATACTGCAAAGCATTGGGAGCGAAATCAGGGAGGATCCGTCTCTTTCGGGTTGCCGGAAAGGAGTGAACAGCATGCAACAGCAGGGCTTAAATCCAAGCTGACTGAATTCTGAATGTGTCGGGTTTCAGAAACTTCAAGCCAACATGAAGTTCAGATTTAAGATGTGCTATCTGCTGGTGCATGCTGTCCATTCATCACCATAGTTCTAGTTAGGTATGGCCATTACGTTAGCCCTGTTTAGCAAATGTTCACATAACTTAAGAAAAAGGTCCATCAACGTCAGCTCTTTCCTCAAACGTTTTGGAGTGATTTGTCTTAAGCGGGGGCTGAGAAAAACGGGGGTGCCAAAATGCGAAAAAATCATGCATTTTCCATAGATTCATACTAACAAGTCTGCTTTTGGTCACTTTGCCAGCGAAATTTACTTTTTTTTATTTAGAAGAACTTTGTTTGGTTGCGCTCTTCTCAACAGTGCTGTCAGGATGCAATGTGTAGTGCGATCCCTTTACAACAGGGCTAATGCGGTTTATATTCGCCATTCACATCACATATTTGCTAGAGAAGTAAAAAGCCTCATCCTAGAAGGAATATATGTAAACTCTTAAGATATTTTAAACCTCTGCGTGTTGGGGGGAGGCGGTGGAAGAAGTGGTGAGGGACAGGGAGTTAGCACAAACAGCATAGACTGAGGGGGGTAAAAGAGGCAGAGCTAAGAGACAGGAAAACACAGAGGGGTGTTTGAGACGGTAAGAACAAGTAGCGAAAGAGGGACAGGAGGTAAGAGAGGTGGGAGGTAAAAGTGACCAAAAAAAGGAGGAAGGCGAGAAAGATTAGATAAAACACAAAAGACCACGAGTATCGAGACAGGGAACAGGTGTTGGAGCCGGGGCTAAAGGAGACATTAGCGAGTAGAGGCAGAAGGGGTATGAGAAAAGAAGAGGTGAGAAGGATAAGAGTCAGGGGCAGAGACCTGGGAGCTTGAAGGGCATCAGGCACAGAGAGGGAGGGGAGGGAACATATGTCTCTCGCAAGGGAATGGAGGTCAGATGCTTGAACCTTTCTGTTGTGTGCAGGGAGATTAGGTGTATATAATTAGACATCCCATGATCTGCTGGAAAGCAGAGTCTGTGGCAGTGGAGGAATCAGCACGAGATGTGCAGCAATGACAATAGTAGAGGACAGGAGAAAAAGTTATGTATGTGAGACACACAAGTGCAAGAAATGACGTCACAATACAAAGAGGAGACACTACAAAGGCAGAGGCTCAAGTGCTTGTGTTTTCAGCTGATCCTTGTTTGTTTGCGAGCGACTAACAAGGATCAGCTTAAAACACAATCACTTGCAAAGTACACTAGGATCGGATGAAAAGACACATGGTTGTTTAAAAACTGCTTTCCACCCAAACCTCGTTCAATATGCCCACTAATTTGCTTCTTTCCTTAACTGCGTCCCAGGGAAGTTCACAGGTACTGCCTCTGCCTCGACCAAAACATCATGGACTTCCAGTGCTGTGCAGATACATACCGCATAACAAAGTTACAAGAGTACAGGAGAATCTTAAAAACCAACGTGGAAAGGAAGCAATATCAGTTTTGGGTGGAAATCAGTTTTTAAATAAGTGCTTGTGTTTCCACCTGATCCTCATTTGTTTGCAAGTAACTAACGAGGCTCAGCTGAAAACACAAACTCTTGCAAAGTAAACTAGGATCAGACGAAAACACATGTGCTTGTTTAAAAACTGCTTACTACCCAAATCTGATTTATTATGCCCACTTACTTACTGCTTTCCTGACCTGCGTCCCGGCGAAGCTCACGGATCCTGTCTCTGCCTCGTCCATGGCCTGCTTGCAAAGGGGTAAGCTCACGGTACCTGTCTGTGCCTCGTCCATGGCCTGCCTGCGTGGGGGAAGCTCACGGTTCATGCCTCAGCCTCGTCCATGGCCTGCCTGCGAGGGGTGAAGCTCACAGTTCCTGCCTTGTACATTGCCTGCCTGCGAGGGGGGGGAACTCACGGGTCTTGAATATTCCATGGCCTGCCTGCGAGGGGGAAGCACACAGGTCCTGCCTCTGCCTTGTCCATGGCCTGCCTGCAAGGGGGAGATCATGGGTCCTGCCTCTTCCTCTGCCTCGTCAATGACCTGCCTGCGAGGGGGGAAACTCATGGTTTCTGCTTCTGTCTTGCCAATGGCCTGACTGCGAGGGAGGAAGCTCACAGGTCCTGCCTCTGCCGGCCTGCAACTAGCTCAAAGTGGAAGAAGGTGGCTCTTGGTCCGCAGCGGAGAACTGACTGAACCCGGAGTAGAGGGAGCGCTGTGTGTACCGGAGAGGAGGGAGACGGAGTAATGGAGGGTGACGGTTGACACTATACGAAAATCAAAAAATAAAAAGTAAACACCATGAAGTAGACACGGGGATGTTCACACTGCTATACGTCAATAAAATAATAAAACGCAATCACAGTGAAGCAGACACAGAGATGGGAACACCACACCAAGCAAAGAAGGTTAAGAATGGCTACAAAGCAAAAGCAAACTTGAAAAAAATTAAAAATTAAAAAAAACACATGATATTAGCAGATTCAATAGATTCAATTGATTGGATGCCAATGTAACACATATGTCAAATACTGGAGGTGTGGCAGGGACGGGGGGTACCTCAAAGAAAAACATACGATGGCACTTGAAAACTACGTTCACGGTTCGAGCTCTTTTACTAATTAATTACGTTACCCGCAAATTACTTATTGACTGGCAACTAAAACCCATTAATATCCATTACCGTAGATTCAGACACGGGTGCAAAGTGTCTACTCAATAGTGCGGAATGCAGAAAATCAGGTGAGTGTGTTTGTAGCTGTTTAGATCACGTTTTATGCAAATCATCCCATTTGTTACATGTTGTTAAAGTAATGCACTAAACTTACAAAAATGATGCCTATGGTAATGCTCTCTCAAATATCTAATGTAGGACCGATACCATAAATCATCTGTCCTCGGTTTATTAAATACTCCGTGAATTAATCTCAGAATCTACTTTGTATTCATTCATCTAGTCACCATCTAAACAATTCAATAAATCAACAAACAAAAGCAGGTTTATATAACTTATTTTAGTAAACCAAATCTTTTTTTTTTCCCAAGGAAAATTAATTTTCTCTTTTTCCAATTCTTTTTAACTTTTTTCATACATATATATACATATTTAACACTTTTAACATGTATATTTGTACAGTATCTACAATATCTACAAACATAAAGACAAGCACAAAGGAGCAACAAAAAATTCTCCTGAACCGTTTTTGTGATTCTAATGCCGAATTACTCAAACAAGGAAATTTTTGGCACTTAAGTATGAGACCTTATTCCTTTGTCTTGGTCACCACCTCACATTTAAATGCACTGCAAGAAAACGATCAAAGCATTATACGTAGTACATAAATCCGGTGTAGGATAACCTGTAACAAATGAGACAACATAAAGGAAAAATAAACTGTTAGCAAAAGGCAAAAAAGTCGACAACAAAAAAAACAAGCACACGCATGTCCCTAAATATAAGAAAAATATCAAAAGGGGAGAAAGTAAAGAAGTATTAAGATAGAATCAACCTTGTGTTCAACATTTTTTCTAAATAATAAGATTCTACCCTACAATCAAAAGACTATGTGGTCAGAAAGAGGTGTATTGGTGATCCATTAAATGTAGAGGAAAACCACTAGGGGGCATATTACCAAGCCTGGCAAAATGACATTATCGCCGCTTTAGTTGCCATTTTCGGCAGCTAAACGGCGATAATATCAGCGCCCTATTAGCAAGCTGTCGCTAACTGATGTTAGCGACAGCTTTTAGGCGATAGCGAGCGGTTTGGGGCCCGCTTTGCATGTCAGCGATGTTTATCGCTAATGACTTGCAAAGTGGGTGTACCCAACCTGTTAGCGACTGTAAGCAGTCGCTAACGTCGCTCTCGCCTTTTAGCAAGGCAGGCATAGCGATGGAAATATTCCCGCTATCGCCAAAAACTAACGCCTGCTCAGACCAGTTCTTAGCCATGTTATCCAATGGGAGGTGGATAACATGGCTAAGAGCATTTTGTCGCTAATGCGTGAATATCGGAGTATTCTCTGCGATATTCACGCATTTTGACTGATTTTTATCGCTTTTGAGATAAACCTTGCTAATAGCAAGTTATCTCAGCGATAAAAACCGGTGATGCGCGGCGATAAAAATATTGCCGCTAACCCTACCTAGCGATAAATATCGCTATTTGTTGGAAATATGCCCCTAGGTGTTTTAAAATACCCCTCACACACTAAGAATCCCTTAGTGTCATGCTTCATCAATGGGGTCTTGCCGTCCCTCTACGGGGCAGGGCGTGCTACAACCTAGGAATACATGGGAGCCATTTTTTGTGAAATAGGGTATGTGTAGTGTCGGAGTGAGAGTGGTAGGGTCTATGAAGAATAGGGGTGAGTTATAAAAATTCCCTGGCTAGTGGAAAAAACAAATTTTATTCACTTCGCTAGCTGGAAATACTAAAAAATGGGGATACATAGGGGGTATATTGTAATGAGATGCCCCCTACTGGGTCAACATGTTTCCTAAGCCGTCCCCACAGCTTACTCATCCGGACCTAATATGATCCCTACTGCACTCAAAATATATCTACTTTTTATACATATTGTATGCCTATTTTTCAAAAACTAACATGCAAAATTTGCATGTCAGAAAAAAGGGTAATTGCCCCTTGTAGTCTCAAAACCAAATTGGTATGCTAATGGGAAGGATAGTCTGACTCCATGAACTGAAGGAGAGCTGGCTTCGTAATATGCAATGATAGTGGCTTCGCATGTAAATACCTCTGTGCAGCTCCGCGGAATTAGAAACAGAAGCACTCGTGCTTGTGTTGGCATCCATCTTGCGGGAGAGAGCAGCGGTGGCGCAAGAGCCATCTGTTTTCAATTAGTGCGAGTGCCACTGCTCGATCCTGCAAGGTGGATGCCAGCACAAGCACGACTGCTTGAAAACAGCTGACCATTTTTTAAAGGTCATCTCCTGGAGCAGCGCAGGTGCTCTGCCTAGGCAAGACCTAAAAGAGAGCCAAGGCTCAACCAATAGTTATGATTCTTATTACATTTTTCAAAAAATGCTGTGATGTGATCGGGTGCAGAACCAGAGATAGCTCAATTTGTCCTTGGTGCTTTGGAGGAGAAGGAAGTCTGGATGAGTTGTGCCCAGAAGAACTGAATTTACTTGCAACTGAACAAGGCTGGTGCCTTCATATGCATTTAAGAAATTTGTATTTAATAATATACTTTATAAACATTTTTGTAAAGTGTCAGTTAGGGTACTAATGTTGGCAAACTTATTCTACGGCATGTTTACAGAGTGACACGATGTTTGGGGAGGTGTAGACCCTTCATATAGCTTTTGAGAGGTAGACATTAGAATGAAGTGAGATATGAGCAAGTATGTGTTGAAACATAAAGCATTCGAACTGTATGTACTTCTCAGTAAATGAGGCAGTATTTCTCAAATTATAAAACAAATAATGTGGAACATTTTAATACAAGCCCTAGTGGTTTTATGAATCTCCCCGTACATATACTGTAGTCCTATGCGATGGTTTAGTGATTATATTTCTATTTCTAGAGTGAAGCACCATGCTCAGACTTAGCAAAGGTGTCACAAGAGGACCGTTATACTTTATAAATGTTTATGAAATCAGGTTTGATGGCATGTTATAATTTATTTGTGAAAAAAATGCAGTGAGTGAGGATGTCAAATTTTTCCATAGAAAGGAATAAAAAGTTAGTAGTATACTAGATATAAATTTGTGATTATGGATCAAAGATGAAAACTTTACAGAATATAATGAAGAATGACTATTACGATTTATTGACTAGTATGTAACTTGTATAATTTTTGGTTATTTTCTCTTTTTGTAGGAGGAAAATGGAAACCAGACATTGTGAACAAGAAAACTATCCTGTGAGAAAGTACATGGAGGAGTAAAAGAAGTCATGTTCACTTTTGAAAAAACAGGAAATAATTACTCTGTGAAAAGTGGGGAAAAACTATTAATTGGAGAAGTGATATTATTTATATTGCATAAAAGCATATTTGTGATCTTACTCAAGCGTGTGCTGTGTAGATCTACTTGTCTCTGAGGAAATCATTATTTGCTTACATGAGCAGCAAAAATGAGCGTTCTGAAGACATGCCAGATTATTGTTTCATTCAGCATAGCATACCCGAGCAGCCACAGTGTAATCAGGTTGAAAGAATGGGGAAGCACATAAAGAGCTTTGTAATGCTGCAGCACAAGCTTATTCTGCCCGAGCTAGCCTTTGTGAACTCCTTTTAAAAAACTATACACATGAGAAACATTGCTAATACTTTTTTGCTAGCTGGCTTCAAAACTAAAACTACCATATGAAAGACTTTTAACCAGGTTGAGGTGGCTGAGATGGCACAGCTACACCAAGCTGCTCCTCAAAATGTGATGAAGAAATGCTAAATTAGTAAAGTTAGCTGTTTTGTTTGTTTTATAATTGTTGGAATCATGTGTTAATGTAATTTGGGTTGTAGTTTTGTGATGCTTATTATTTGTAATAAAAACGTTTTAAGTTACTACTGATTAGTTTGCTTAACAGCTGTTCTAGATTGCAATATTATTACAGTATTGCTGTCATAGAGTTCTTAAAAATTAAGTATGACTGTGTATTCAGAAACAAAAGTCAGAATATAGGGACTGAGTCCATTCATATCATCAGAGTACGTTACCACAATTCCTAGCTAGTCTCACAGTGCCCTATGAGGGAGTTTATGAAAAAATCTGCTCCCAACCGGATGGCAAGAAAGTGAATGTGCCTGCTCCCACCCAAGAAATAGGCTATCTAGGGATATTTCTGGCATCAATAGTTTTGCAAGTTGTGGATTTTTCTTTAAAAAAACACGATAGTGCCCAATTGCACCCAATATGGGTGCAGGTGTGGAAGCAGTAGGGGCTGTAGTGGCTTTGGACTCTCCCCGCAGCCTTCAACGATTTGTCCACTTTTGGGTAGCCCAGAGGGGCACTGGGAAATCAATTTTTATATAAAAATGCTGGGTCCTGCCAGCATCAGGTAGGTGGGCTGGTTGGGAGCCGGCAAGGGGCTAGGGGGCCTTGTGGCTCCCCATTAATTGAAAAACGTATAATAGAAGTATGGGCAGGACACCCAAAAAACTACAAAAAAGGGCTTATAAACAATAATAAATTATCCTAAAGAGCCACTCGTTTATTATTCACTGCGCCAGGAAGGAGTGTGCCATAAAGCTTTAGGGTTTTTGTGAATTACATTTTTTCATCCTTGTGGTGCCTCTAGAAGAGGCAGGGGCACGCCAACCATTTGTTTATGCTGTGGGGGCATCAGGAACTGTAGTAACCCCCAGCAATATAAAGGCCACTGCAAGTCCCCAGGGTCATTAAATCCCTGACCCCAGGATAGCTTACCATATAGTTTTAAAACACTCTGAGCTAGAGCTGTATGCTCTTCAGCTGGAGTGCAGGGGCTCCTTGTGGTAGGTGCTAGGGTTGCATTTACTGGCCTGAAAAAGGTTTAAAAAAGACTCATAGGCATGTTGATTTTTTTATTAGTAAGGTTTTAACAAAATATTTTATGACAATCACTATTTTTAAAACTTTGCAATGTGTGAATTTATAAAATATAAATTTCATTATAATTATTGGGGATTTTTTGACAATAGGTTTTCTCTATATATGTTGATGTTTTGACCCTATGATCAAATCAATAGGCCACCTTTTTACATTTTTATGTCCTTACCCTTTGACAATGTCTGTAGATCAGACTTAATTGTAATCACACCCTTTATATTGTTACATCACTTAGTCAGCATTGTGTGACCATGGGGGTTGGACGCATGACCTGACTGTAGGGTGTAACAAACTTCAGCAGGTCCAAAAAGGTCTTATCACATGTATTATCCTTAATTGATACATACCTATTAATGAAACACACTTCATCCCCATATTCGTTGCACGATTGGTGCTTTTGATCTATGTCTCTTTTGACTAAGGTAATTAAGTTTGAATTGCAAATTATGTTGAGGATTGTTATTTGTGTATTATTAATGTGGAAGCGACATGATTAACATGTATGTCTTTCATTACTTCTTTGCCCAGCCCATAACCAATATTTTCTTAAATAACAAAATATTTAATTATTACTGTTTTATTATTGCCATTTATATAGTAGCTATCTTTCCACTTGGTTGTTCATGCACTTTATAAATAACTGCACACACTGCAATGATAATGAATGCACAGAGATGAAAGAAGGATAACTTCATGAATTAGAGGTTTTGGGTGACAAGTAGAGCTCTACAAATCTACTGATTAATTGATTGATGAATTGATAATGAGGGACAATGGGAGAAGGGCTGCTTTCTATAAGAAAGTTCTGAACAGGTGGGTTTTCAGTTTCCTACTCAATGATAGTAGATTATCAATAAGCTGTAGAATCTCAGACAAATAGTTCTAGGCTGTTGAAGTCACTCAATGTCCTGCGCTTTCTTGGCTTGAGTAGTTACATAATCCGCTGTGATTTACTTCTGGTGCTTTCCTCCCATCTGCTGGGACTGAGAGTTAGTCTTGCAAGTAGGAGACCCTTTATATGTGATGGAGGCCATCTTAAAACTTGTTCTGGCATCCATGGGCAGTCCGTGATTAACTGACACAAGTAGTTTTCACAGTCTTGTTAATTTGTTATGTATTGTACACAATAATTGACACAATCCGGTCCATCCATTAGACCAATGCCCATGGAAGTTATACTGTAAGCATAAGGTGCCAAAGATGGGGATCTCAACATACCAGCAATGCAGGATGGTAGACTGAGTCTATTTCACTGGGATTGAAACATGTAAATGGCCATTTACTGCATATGTCAGGGGTGAGCATAGGTCTCAGTGCCCCTGAATGTTCAGGTATTTAATACTACAATTTGACTGTAGAACCGAAGGGTGCATGCACAGCTTGTCAGATCTGTGGGAGTAGGTCGATACTTAAGGGATTTCAAGGAGGATTCTTATCTAGAATTTATCATGGAGCATACTTCTGAAATTAATTATCATAATATTTTAACAGACACGTTATATTTCAGTCTATCACATTGTAGAAGACAAAGAGGTCATATGATATCAGTGCTGTGTGGGAGTTATCAATTATAGAGATGAGCCAATCTGTTCAACGTTTTCTGTTGAGGTTTCTACTGCTTTGGTGCCTGTATATTCAGAAAGTGTCTAAGGAGCAAGTTGCAGTGCTTTACATGTGCGGGAGCAAAGGGGCTTAATAAATATATTGTTTATGCTTCAGAAAGAGTTTTCAGCATGCCCAGTAAACAAAACCCCTGCTCTTACTTGGCCAAAGGCTCTTGACCTTTGATGCAGGTAAGAATTAATCAGAAGCTGCAATAGCGACAATTGAATTAGTCATCACAGTTAAACAACCGATTTTAGGAATCAATGATGAGATTTGATTTGAGTTTTCTGGGTTTTATTCATATCTTTTAGTAATTATCTTTTTATTAGGCATCAGCTATTATTTGATACAACAGAAAACAGATAACATAAAGCATGTTCCATATAAATAATTCCCTATTCTAAATATTAGGACGAGAAAAGTATCTTGAACCTGTAAAGAGTTCAACATTGACTGGAGGAAGAATAAATCTTAGAGCAAATCGAATAGCACTTCTCATGAAGAGATGTTTGGACTATTAAGAGGAGTCTTCAGATGTAAAGAATATGTTTTGGCAAAAGTGGAAATAACTGCGTCTCAGTAAATAGCTCAGTGAGGAGCTTAGTAAAGTCTGCTTTTCAACTTTTGTTGAAATTGGCAATGTATATGCACATAAGTGGCATTCATTTGTGTTCACTGTACCTCTTGTCGTAAGCAGAACGGATATTGCAAAACACTGACTGTGTTATCCCGCCAGCATAGACCCATGCGCACATATATACGACAGCCATTTTAGGTACCATGGTCTCCCTGTTTGCGATCGATCATCAACGCCCTTCCCTGACCCTGCAAGCATCCCCCATGCACCCCGACCCCCCCCGCTCTCACATGCACAAGTCATGAACCCTCCCCTCCCGCATGACTCTGTGTCTGGGAATCACACCCCGCGCCTGACCAACACCTCCTTTCCTTTCATGAATACCCCTCCTTTGATGACCCCTTCCTCTGAGCCTGATTGTTTGCACGGACCGCTGGTCATCCCTCAGCCTGAGGATACAGTTTATTGCCCACTACTGTATGCACTCGCCCCTCTTCAAAGGAGCTACTATTGATCATGACCTCCCCACCCCCTGAGATTCGATCAGGCGCACACATTCCAAAGGAATCGGCAGAACACTCAGCTGCGTGACAGCCCCCTCCTATTGTATGGAGGGTAAGGGCCTCTACTGTAGCCACATGTTGGAATGGGCCGGAACGGGGGGGGTACCAGGGATGTCATCCTCATACTTCACAATGTCTTGATTGTAATGAAGGATGTTTGTGTACCATAAACATGTGTATAAAAGACGAAGCCTCAGAGAAACTTGTTAGAGCACCTCCTGAAGACACTATGCGAGTGTCCGACATGACAGGCTCTCCTCATGAGAAATAAAACTCTGTTCTTGTTTTCCTGCCTCCAGCGCCCGTCTCTTTATTTGGTAATTGTTCAAGATGGGAACTAAGAGGCGTCTTGCGCCAGCAGCCTGGGCATCAGGAGCGTTATGGGCTGACTTTTCCACAATTGGCGTCCCAACGCGGGGTCCATCAGCGACATAAGGTCCGGTAAGAGAGGTCCAGACGATGGGGTGAACATCTAAACGATTGGAGTATACCTGCCTTGAGAGGGCCCTCGTCCGGCTGCCGATTGAATGAACTTCACCGATTCCGAACGGACCTCTCTCAAGTGACCTACTGTCCTGACTGGAATCCCACAGGAATGCTGCGGTAAAAACATGGAGAAAAGAGAACGATTGGGCGCTGGAAAAAGGGAAGGCAAAGAACTGCCCACATGGTCCGGTCCGGGTAAGGTTAAGTAGGACGTCTTTTACGTCCGATTGGTAGGATGGCTTCGCCCATCTGATTGATTGATTGATTGTAATTGAAGTATTGGTTCTCTTTGAGACATTTTCTGTTTGCAAACAGCGATGAATAGGAACGTTTTTCTCTCTTTGCAGATAGTAAAGGATAGGTAATGCAGACATTTGTCCCCTATTGTAATCCGTCATACCTATTTTTCTCCCCACTGATTGATTGTTTGATCGAGCATTGAATTGTTTGAAGTTGGCTCTCTTAAGGATCTTCTCTGCCTACAAACGGGGAAGAATAGGAATATTCTCTCTCCCTTTGCAGATAGTTAAGGGTAGGTAATGCAGGCTTTTGCCCCCGTTGTAACCCGTCGTGCCTATTTCATTCCTCATTGATTGATTGTTTGTCCGAACATTGACTGTTTGGAATTGGTTCTTCTTGGAGGTATTCTCTGTTTGCAAATAACGTAGAATAAAAATATTCTGTCTAGTCTTTTGCAAATAGTGAAGGGTAGGTAATGCGGACCTTTGTCCCCCGTTGTAATCTGTCATGCCTATCTACTCCCCACTGATTGGTAAACTAGTTCCACCCGGACCATTTATTAGAGGTAGGTCATCCGGCTCAGCCCGGAGGACACCCCTAATAAAAAGGACAAATATAATGAAAAATGCGGATTAGCCGCAGTATCGTGCTAGCAGATAAAAAAATATATAAAAATCGTTAGGGAAAACAAAAGGAATCAAGTAAAGTCAGTAGGCCACTGATGAGTTTTTGATTTTCGCTACAAATAAGAAAACGTTAGAAATAGCTCACGATAAAATACATGATTTCGCTAGAAATAAGAAACGTTAGGAATAAGCCCGTAATAAGAAACATGAAAATGGTGAGAGAAGCCAAGCTTGACATCACGACGGCCACGAGGCAACTAGGCTTCGCCGCCCCTCACTGCTCCAAACATGTCTGTCCCACCGCCTGCCACGCCCCAATAACGGTAACATGAGATAGATACAAGTCAGCAGATACCTACCCCCATTCTGGAAACTCCCGAAGTGCAACAGGTTCGCGGCTACGCCCATCCGGAAGACGAGATCTTCAACACGTGTAGGGCGGGTCCTGCTGCCAGCCGTCGGCCGGAGGTCATCGCATAAGGTGGGCCTGAAGAAGAGCCGAGGCCGACGGTTCTTTAATAATGGCTGCGACAACCCGAGGGGGGATGTCTTGCTCATGCCTCCGACCTCCCCCTCTTTCTTTCTTCAATAATAATGGCTACGACAACACGGGGGGGGATGTCTTGCGCATGCCTCCGACCCCCCCCCTCTTAATCGCCTGGTCGGGCTTCCATAAGAGGCCTGGGGGTGGAGAGACCACTACTCGAATAGCCCGGAGGCGGCACCACGCGCCAAGGTCTGTCCCCAGGATGAACAAAGGGACCCGT
The DNA here is from genome assembly GCF_964261635.1 of Lissotriton helveticus. NCBI lineage: Eukaryota > Metazoa > Chordata > Amphibia > Caudata > Salamandridae > Lissotriton > Lissotriton helveticus. The sequence continues at coordinate 644,920,809 of NC_136068.1, forward strand.
TCCTGGGGCCGTGGCGAAGAGCGTCCGGCCGCCATTAACCGGAGGCCCGGCCCGAAACGTACTGGGTGCCCCTTCTGCAATAATGGCTGCGACAACCTGGGGGGGATGTCTTGCCTATGCCTCCGACCCCCCCCCTCTCATCGCCTGGTCCGGCCATCATGTATATTAGCGCCGAGGAAAACGGCATGGGGTGCGCGGGGAGGGAGAGGCGGCGCGAACGAGCCTCTCCCACCTCCCCAGGTGGAGGCCCCCAGCGGCACCCCCAACGCTCCACTCACCCGACATGGGTTCGCCCACTCGTAAAATGGCGGACGATCCTGCTGGAGCGGGCCCGGGGTGAAGAGATGGCCCGGCTGCTTGTTGATTAAGAAACGAGTCCCACCATCATAAAAGTTCTCCTCGACCTTGAAGATTCTATAGGAGCCGCGTGAGTCCCCGACCCCCGCAGACACCCCCGATGGGGAATGACCGCCATGATTGCCCACGGAACGATGAAAATGTAGCCGCGAGACGTCGGCGCTCCCATGCTGGCGCCAGCCTCAGTTTGAATGACTAAAATCCTGCAGACGGCAGTTCGGATCAGTTCCGGTGAAAACCCAGTATGACCCGGTAGAAAAAAAAATGTTGTTGCCTCCCTCCCCCTTTGACTGATGGTTCAGACCGCCGATCCTTTCTTTTGCCCTTTAACGGAACTTTTGGACTGCCGAAAGAGGCTCTGGGCCAACCACGAGTTAGTGGAGATTTAGACTATGCCTGGATCTGCCTGGTTGCACCCAAAATGGCGCCGGTACAAATGAAACTTACAACTCCTTGTTGTACCCTGATTGCTCAGCCTTGGTGTCATGGGATATGTATGTAGTTTTTAAACATATGGATTGATATAGGATGTGTACTGATTATATGTTCGGACAATGGATTGATATAGGATGTGTACTGTCAGTTCGGACAATGAATTGATATGGGATAGGTACTGATTATGTGTTCGGACAATGAAGGACAATGAATTGACATGAGATGGGTACCGATTGAACATTCGGACAATGAATTGTTGTTAAGTTTTGGCGCATCATGATTATTGAAAGTTCGAATTTCAATGCTTATGATACTCGCTCACACTAAAGTTTCGATATGATTTTATTGCACTTGTCGCACTTTTTATGAAATTAACGACCACCGACTCCATTAAGTTTTCCACTACTAAGTATCCCCACATGTACAGTTCCAGCCTGCTCCGTGGCCGGCCCACGAGGTTGTAGGCCCGTATGTGTGCACCGACATTCTTATTAAAGATTTTTGGAAAAAGCAAACACAGTTGTCACGCATAAATTGGTAAGTTTCAAATAAATGACTACTATTTCCGATGTAACTAAATTACAGGTGGAATGGCTCAGCTCAATTAGTTAAGGGTTGAAAAATATAGTATGCAGAAATGTTGCAAATTTGAACGGTCCAGGTTTTTGGTTGTATGTGGTTTGCATTTTTGTACAGCCTAAAGCAACCGCTAAAAGATCCTGGTATTTAGCCTATACTTTATATGCTACCTGTATCAGGAAAATTGTTTTAAAATACCCCTAAGTCACCCAGAAGGAGTGCCACTTGACCCCCCCCTGCACACGATCCGTAATACAACACTTGGGCGACCTATGCTATCCACAGGCTTCTGATAATAATGTCTCCCACGCTAAAGGGTCCACCTGGGCTTAAACGCCAAGTTGGCAGGGACTGCATCCTGTGGAGATAGGCCGAGTATGTAGTAAGTAAAAGCCTTTTCGGGTTTATGCGCGCTAATATGTTGTTTAAATGCTGCCCCCGCCCCCCTTCTTTTTCCCTCTTTCTGCAGGTCACATCGGAACGTCGAGTAAAAAGTACGAAAAAATAGTGGTCTAGTGGACGAAGAGATGGGAAAAAGGGATTTGATTATGGTGCCTACACCGGACATGCAAACAATGACTATTTCTCTCCCTGAACTTAGCGCCTGGGAGGGCAGCCTGAAGGGGAAACTACAAAATATAACTTCGCTTGGCACCCCGAATAGTACAACTAAAATGACGTGCACTAATGAATAAGCATCCTGCCATTAACTAAATAGGGAAAGTTTAAGGAATATTTTGAGGTGAGGTTTACATTTAAAATCTACTACATCCTTCTTCGCACCCTCATAGACATGAAACTCAAAGCTACCCCATTGTTCTCCCAACTGACACCCACTGTTGCCTCAGGCTGGAAACACCTTAGCCCGATCAGGTTAGTTCTTAACCAATTGCCAAAGGCGTAAGTGTGTACAATCAAAGCCACCAGTGAAGGCAGTCGATGAATAAAAGAGAAGAAAAAGGTAAAAAGAGCTTAGGATGCTAAGGATGCACAGCATACAGGAAAATATAATTTTGGCCAATAACTGTTCTATGTTTTGTCTTGGATTTTTTGTATATAATACATGTACTGTCTCCCCCGTCTGAGTTTGTGTGTACGTAATGTATGGATCTACGTCATCCCTCTGCCTGTGTTTCCGTATTACTTAACCCCTGCTGTTCTGTGTTGTGCGCGCACTGAATGGACCATTATTGTACACGTTTCTCTCTCTCTCTCTCTCTCTCTCTCTCCCTCTCTCTCTCTCTCTCTCCACGTCATACGTGTACCAAATGGTTCGTTTAGAGTGCAGGCGACTCTCTCTCTCTGAGGGTCCCCCTGTTCCCTCCTCCCTTGTGCAAGAACGTTGTGCCCCACCGGCACGAACCTAATTGGGTCTCTTCGAACACAAAGGTGCTCGGCAAAATTGACAGGAACTAAAACGATTGTAACTTGCCATATTACTACCTCTCCTTTCTGCAAAACGATAGAACCCTAGTTGATAATGAAAGAAAGGACAGGTAAGACGACTGATGTCCCCTAATCTGGCCTTTTATAGGGGGACTATAACGTTAATGGTCTTCTGTTTTTCAGTTCGTTAATGCAATCTCTAATGCCCAGATTGCCCCACCCCTCTGCACTTAAGTGCGAATGTCCAAAGCGTCCCCGCTTCTCCCGATTGACCCCAGTCCCCTGTCCAGAGCATCCCCGCTTCTCCCGATTGACCCCAGCTCCATATCAGCTATCCCCGGAGTGTAATTGATGACCTTGGTTAACTATCGCTCCCCAAGTAAAGCATGTTTCACCTCTGTCCCCCCTCTCACGATGATAACCCCCTGCTTGCAAGAGTTAGCCGACCCCGAAGGGAAATGTAAGATTGTCAGTACCTAGTCCGATTTCTCCCACGTACGTCACGACTGAGTGCCAAATAGGCTTACGAATTCAGTAGAAATGCCCTCCTACATACTCCATAAGTGATGACTTCTGACTGTGATCGATGAACATATCCCCCACCTACGTAGGATTGGGGACGGAATTGAGATGTATAAAAGTCTTCTCCTGCCAGTTTTTCTAAAAACTTGTTTTGTACCCATTCTAAGATACAACGAACAGAGGAGAGGAGCGGGATAGGACGCACAGCCTGGCCACAGATCATGAAGCACGTGTGACCTCGACCAAAGATGGAGTTGCAGAGCAACGAGACGCGGGACGAGGCACCACTCTCAAACTCGGCAGATGAAGGAATGAAGGGCTGCCTTGAAGCCCTCGATTCACTGACCCACTCGTGCCTGAAGTCCCCGTCCTTTTCAAGCCCGACTGATGGGCCTGCCTGCTCGACGTCCTTTGCTCCTTTTGGTCCCTTGGTGTGTTCAAAGATCTGATCCCACTCCGCCCTCTCCTCCCTCGATTATTCAACAACATCGCCCTTTTCGCATAACTTTTGACTCAGAAAAGAGGAGCAGCATCTAGATAGAATAGGGTTTTGCCACGGAAAAAGAAAGACACGCTGGTGCCCAGCACAAGGCACCCCTAAGAAGATCAGTTAGGAAACAGGACTGTGATCTAATAGCAGATGACTGATTGCACCCTGCAACGCGTAAGGATGAATACGAGCTGGACCTATAGCTCCACCGCCGGTGCTCAACAGCGCCAACAAAAGAAGACGGACTCTGTTAAAAAGACATTGTGACAAAGACCCCCCTTTTTTTTTAACTATCCACCCACCCCTTGACTTATTGCTTGTATCGAACTGAATTCCTCCCTCAGCCATTTTTTATTGCTTTCAAAAATGTTTCATCGGTCACTCATGTATTTAGTTTTCCAAAAGTCTCTTATAGCGCTGACAAAACCCAAAGGTATCAGAGCACTTTTTCTGTATGTTGATGTCACCGGAGAGAAAGTCAGAACTTGATTCTATAATGCGTCAGAATGTTTTTCTTGATTGACCCCGACTAAGTACTATGCCGATCTCTAGCCTTGTATGAATAATCCAACAAATGTAAATTCATATGTACTGCATTCCGCCAATCGTATCGACTGTATATGGTTACATGCAATCTGCTAGCATTGACAAACGCTATTTTCATTTGGCCACACATGACTATATGTACACTCCATCAGTTGGGGTAAACACAAATGAACTAGCGTATGTTAAAAAGCGGCGACTGTTGAAATTGGCAATGTATATGCACATAAGCGGCGTTCATTTGTGTTCACTGTACCTCTTGTCGTAAGCAGAACGGATATTGCAAAACACTGACTGTGTTATCCCGCCAGCATAGACCCATGCGCACATATATACGACAGCCATTTTAGGTACCATGGTCTCCCTGTTTGCGATCGATCATCAACGCCCTTCCCTGACCCTGCAAGCATCCCCCATTCACCCCGACCGCCCCCGCTCTCACATGCACAAGTCATGAACCCTCCCCTCCCGCATGACTCTGTCTCTGGTAATCACACCCCGCGCCTGACCAATACCTCCTTTCCTTTCATGAATACCCCTCCTTTGATGACCCCTTCCTCTGAGCCTGATTGTTTGCACGGACCGCTGGTCATCCCTCAGCCTGAGGATACAGTTTATTGCCCACTACTGTATGCACTCGCCCCTCTTCAAAGGAGCTACTATTGATCATGACCTCCCCACCCCCTGAGATTCGATCAGGCGCACACATTCCAAAGGAATCGGCAGAACACTCAGCTGCGTGACAGCCCCCTCCTATTGTATGGAGGGTAAGGGCCTCTACTGTAGCCACGTGTTGGAATGGGCCGGAACGGGGGGGGGTACCAGGGATGTCATCCTCATACTTCACAATGTCTTGATTGTAATGAAGGATGTTTGTGTACCATAAACATGTGTATAAAAGACGAAGCCTCAGAGAAACTTGTTAGAGCACCTCCTAAAGACACTATGCGAGTGTCCGACATGACAGGCTCTCCTCATGAGAAATAAAACTCTGTTCTTGTTTTCCTGCTTCCAGCGCCCGTCTCTTTATTTGGTAATTGTTCAAGATAGGAACTAAGAGGCGTCTTGCGCCAGCAGCCTGGGCATCAGGAGCGTTATGGGCTGACTTTTCCACAAGAGCATAGCGCTTTAGAGGGCAAAGAGTCTGGATGTCAGTGTGAAAGGAACCTCTTGGGGACGTCACCTGGGAAAGCCTGCCCCACTCTTGTCTAGAATTACGCACTAACATAACATTTAGATATCTATAACGAATACATTTGTTGCGGTATTTGAGTCTCTTCAGCCAACGAGGTAGTGATGTCTTCATGGGAATGGAAAACTTCCACCATCTACATTGTTTTAAAAACAAAAGCTCCCAGATTATTAGATTTCTAATGCTACATTTGGGTTAACATTGAAAAAGTCGTGGTTGGTACCCATCGGCTTATTCTATACAAAACAAAACAGTTCACGATTTGGCCTTTTCATTTATTAAATGAAATCATCACTTTCTCACATATTCACACATACAAGTCTTGTCTATAAAGAAACATTTGATTTGAATACATTTTAAACTACATTATTCAGTACACTAGTGTATTCTATGCATAATCTTTCTGTGGGAAGGTCAAAAAATATATTTTCTAACACTGTCATGCTAGTCCAGTAGATTCTATCATTGAACTCTTCACATCGTCACATGACTAAGAATGTTGACCTAAGGTCAGTAAAAAGAAAAATAGAAAACACTGCATTCAGGAGCATTTCTAACTTGACATGGCTCATTGTGAAAGCCTAGTGCTCCCACTTTTTTTTTTTTATATATATATATTTTTTTTAATCCTCATCTCACCTTTAAGCGTATAGCAGAGTGTTACAGCCGTTATTGCATCTCTGGGCTCCCTACGACCAACTGCAGTTGCTTAGGTCGCCCGACCAACTCCTTTTACCGGAGTTAAGGTGTAATCATAGGACCGGGTGCCTACACTGCTGATTACCTGAAGAACCTTAAGTCCTGACCCATGTTCACAAGGGTTTGCCAAAGGTTAATCTGAGTGCTGCATGTGCCAGCACGATCAAGAAGCGCCATTGCCAATGCTGATTGAAGCCACTCTTCCGTTCTTGGGGGGCTAGGATCTTTCCATTTTACACAGATTTCCCTACGGGCCAGCAAAATAAGACATAGCAATAGTCCTCTGTCCTTCACCGCCAAGTCCTTTGTTGAGATGCGGTTGTCGGCAAAAAAGACCAGAGACATATTTACTACTATGTTCAAATCAAAAATCTTACGAAGAAAGTTCCCGACCCCTTCCCAGAACGGGACCAATACCGGGCACTCAAAAAAACCATGGATGTCGTCTGCTTTAGGGGCCATACATCTGTAGCATTTCCGCACAGGGGTGGTCACAAACTTCGCAATTTTTGCTGGGGTGTAGTATATTCTGTTGGTCACAAAAAAGTGATTCTTCTTTAAACTGGCAGATTTAGTGTATTTGTAAAGAAGTGTTAAGGAAGGTTCTAAAAGATCCCCTATAGTGGACTCAAAGGGAGATTGATTCCATGCGGAGGCCTGCATTGGAATGTTGTTGTCGTCTGCTTCCACCAGTTTCCTATACCAGATTGAGACTTCTTTCTTCAGCGGTTGCGGTGATAAACAAAGAAGCTCTAAATCCCAATCTCCCTTATCCCCCCGATCTCCACCTCAAACCACGATTTTAGTTGTAAAAATTTAAACCTGGATAGACCAGGGCCTATTCTGGCTCTTAATGCCTCCCAAGGGTGTATCCCATTCGGGTCCCCCAGATCTGACCAGATAGAGACTCCAGCTCTCCTAATAGATACAGCCAACCCACCTTTAAGGCTTGGGGGCGTCCCTGGTGAGTCCCAGACAGGGGCGTGGTCTGAATAATACCTTATCCCGCATCTAGTCCTTACTTTATCTCAGGTTTCAAGTGCATTCCTTAGCATCTTCAAACGCACTTTCTTAAAAAACTTCGGTGACCCAAATTTATAAAGAAACCCTTCTGTACTGTCGCCCCCCTCGTTCTTAACCAACTCTTCAAGCAATAATCCCCATACTGAACCTCCCGGATTTGCCAAGAGCATTCGTGTGGCTTTAAATTGAAATGCTACCAGATACCAGCTAATATCTGGAAGGGCAAGCCCGCCCTTAACCAGCCGCCGCCTTAGTTTTTTCCATAATAATTACAAAAAGGGGGTGGTGATGGACAGAGTATCTGAGTTAATCAGAACACTCCTACCCAGTCAACAGATCAGGGCTTGATCCATCACCGTTTTTAAGCTCACTGCACCATCCCAGTTCAGAACCTGGCTATATGCAAATTAGTCTGTCCCTGGCCCAGTGCATCATGGGAACAGGGCAGACCAAACTACCAAGCCAATTCTTCTCCACCATAAGCGTGGAAGGGTATACTCAGATGTGAGTCCCTTGCTCATTGCACCATCAGGATTCAAGCAAGCCGGGCCGACGAGGCTGAAATGCCAGAAACCGGTCCCCAGTAGCTTGTTTCCTTCCCAGTATAAGAATTGGCTTGGTAGTTCGGTTTGCCCTGTTCCCATCATGCACTGGGACAGGAACAGACTAATTTGCATATAGCCAAGTTCTGAGCTGGGATGGTGCAGTGAGCTAAAAAACGGTGATGGATCAAGCCCTGATCTTTGGACTGGGTAAGAGTGGTCTGCTTAATTCAGGCACTCTGTTCATCACCACCCCCTTTTCTGAATCATTTTGTCCACCATAAGCGTGGAAGGGTATACTCAGATGTGAGTCCCTTGCTCATTGCACCATCAGGATTCAAGCAAGCCGGGCCGACGAGGCTGAAATGCCAGAAACCGGTCCCCGGTAGCTTGTTTCCTTCCCAGTATAAGAATTGGCTTAGTAGTTTGGTTTGCCCTGTTCCCATCATGCACTGGGACAGGAACAGACTAATTTGCATATAGCCAAGTTCTGAGCTGGGATGGTGCAGTGAGCTAAAAACGGTGATGGATCAAGCCCTGATCTTTGGACTGGGTAAGAGTGGTCTGCTTAATTCAGGCACTCTGTTCATCACCACCCCCTTTTCTGAATCATTTTGTCCACCATAAGCGTGGAAGGGTATACTCAGATGTGAGTCCCTTGCTCATTGCACCATCAGGATTCAAGCAAGCCGGGCCGACGAGGCTGAAATGCCAGAAACCGGTCCCCGGTAGCTTGTTTCCTTCCCAGTATAAGAATTGGCTTGGTAGTTTGGTTTGCCCTGTTCCCATCATGCACTGGGACAGGAACAGACTAATTTGCATATAGCCAAGTTCTGAGCTGGGATGGTGCAGTGAGCTAAAAAACGGTGATGGATCAAGCCCTGATCTTTGGACTGGGTAAGAGTGGTCTGCTTAATTCAGGCACTCTGTTCATCACCACCCCCTTTTCTGAATCATTTTGTCCACCATAAGCTTGGAAGGGTATACTCAGATGTGAGTCCCTTGCTCATTGCACCATCAGGATTCAAGCAAGCCGGGCCGACGAGGCTGAAATGCCAGAAACCGGTCCCCGGTAGCTTGTTTCCTTCCCAGTATAAGAATTGGCTTGGTAGTTTGGTTTGCCCTGTTCCCATCATGCACTGGGACAGGAACAGACTAATTTGCATATAGCCAAGTTCTGAGCTGGGATGGTGCAGTGAGCTAATAAACGGTGATGGATCAAGCCCTGATCTTTGGACTGGGTAAGAGTGGTCTGCTTAATTCAGGCACTCTGTTCATCACCACCCCCTTTTCTGAATTAGTTTTTTCCATGACAGTCTCACTCCTTTATCTCCCCATATGAAACTCCCGATCTTGCTCTGTATTTTCTTAATGCCCTGCTGTAGGAAAGTCAAGGGAATGGCATTAAAAATATAGGTTAGTTTGGGAAGGATGGTCATCTTTACCAGGTTTACCTTGCCGAATATGGTTAAGGGGAGCTTCTTCCATCTAGCAAACAATCGATCTAATTCCTTGGTAACTTTCCCAAGATTTAAAGGAGCTGTTCAGTCAAGATCTTTATCAATCGTGATGCCTAGATATTTAAATTCCATGCTGGCTTGGCCCCCCACTGCTCGATATTCCAGCACATTACCTCCGTCTTGGAAGAGTTGCCTAGATAGCCAGAAATTAGGCCAAATTCCCCCAAGAGGGTCTCAAACCTTGGGATGGTTACTACTGGATCCCTTGTATAGAGGATATTATCATCCGCATATAGAGCAATTTTTGACGAGTACTGCTTAGATTTAAAGGGGAGGATTTGATCGTCTAACCTTATTGCCTGGGCCAATGGCACTATATATAGGTCAAACAGCAGGGGCGATAGGGGACACCCCTGCCTGGTTCCCCTCTGTATCTCAAAACTAGGGGTGAGTGAACCATTAATCAAGATCTTAGCTGAGGCTCTCTCATAGCACTGTCTTAGGGTATGAATAAACAATGGCCCACAACCCATTACTTCCAATACCACCCAAAGATAAGACCCACAGACTCGGTCGAACGCCTTGGCGGCGTCTAAGGCGATTACCACCAAGGGTTCCGCTCTAGCTGTGACAAGATCGGTGTTGCCTATAAGAAGCTGCATTTGCTTCTGTATGTATCGTCCATTTATAAATCCCTTTTGGTCAGAATTGACCAATCCGGGGGCCAATTTGGCCAATCTCCCTGATAATATGCCCATAAAGATTTTATAATCGGAATTTAGCAGGGGGATCGGAAGGTAGGAGTCAGCTCTCAGAGGGTCCTTCCCGGGCTTGGGTATTAAAACAATGATTGCCTCTCTCCAAGAGCTAGGGACTTTCCCTGTAAGATTATAAATTGATTGGAACAAAGTTCCTAAAACTGGGGTAACCTCATCTGCTAGATGTTTATATACCTCATTTGGGAGGGCATCCAGGCCAGATGCTTTCTTATTTTTTTAAAACCTAATTTGGGTGCTTATCTCTTCTAAGGAGATTGGGGAATCCAGGAGGTCTTTACCTGCATGCGTAAGGAAAGACATAATTTTAGTACTCAGCCATGTCCGAATTTGATGTTGTGAAGGAGATATATTCTCTTTGTATAGATCTGAAAAAAGGGAGAGCAAGCAGTTTGTTATATCCACTATATCTTTGGATTTGCCCCCCTCCTCATTTATAATAAGCTCACTGATGTTATTTTTAATACGGTCAGATCTGGCTTTCCATGCAAGCAGGGCACTGGCCTTCTCGCCATACTCATAGTTCTCCATGTTATGGCCTTACATTTATCCTCTAGCTTCCCTCTAAGGTCTTGCCTTGCTAGGTCGAGATCTTCCTGCACCTTAATCATCCTTTCTGAAGGCCCCCTTATTGTACTGACCAGAACAGCCTCTAAGCTTTTAATTTTACTTTCCATTGTTTTAATCTCCTCACTTTCAGCTCGATTTTTAAAACAAAGAAGGCCATGAAGCCGACCCCTTAGATTAGCCTTAAAGGCATCCCAAACTAGCTCCATGCTCGTAGAGCCTATGTTGATCTCGAAAAACTCTAAAGATAATACTTTAATATTCTGAATAATATCAGAGTCTGCCAACTTTACCCTATTAAGTGTCCATCGAGACGGAGTTACCTTGGTCGTTTCGTTATAAAAAAACAACACAGAGGCATGGTCTGAAAGAAGAAAGGGGAGGATGAGTATTGAAGAGGTTGTAGTCAAAAGTTCTTTACTCACTAATATGTTTTTTATAAAATCTTGCTTCTCGTTTTAGTCGTACAAGTAAGTTAATTCTACATGTTAATTACATTAATTTGCATTTACTAAAACACTCTGACACCTGTTCATGTAAATGAGTTGTTACTTTCAATTTTATGATTTTACTTGGAAACTGTTGCTTTGAGATGGGATGATAGTTGGTTAACACTGTACTGTCTATATTAGTTTTTTAAATATTAAAAGCAATAACTGAATCTTTAATAGGCTAAAGGTCTATTTACGAGAAAAGAAACACATTCAAGAGCTCTGTCGTGTCAGGATTGACCAGTGGGAAGATTTACATGATGCACTATGCCTATCAGGGTTCTCATGGCAGCCTGTAGTGTTTTTTAGCTTCAGAACCATGTACATTTCAATGAGTTACAAAAGGGACAGCCATGAGACTGGCGAAACTCTCCACAAAGTGAGTTCATATTTCATGTGAGCCTTCAAGTGCAGAGTCCAAAGCAATCTAACACAAATGTGTGTTCTACAACAGTATATTTTCATGGTCCTTCACATAGGAGACTGAACACTAAATCCAATGTGCGACCATACAACAACTATGTTTCATGGTGAAGTGTTCAGGATGTTCAATATAGCACCCGGATTAAATGCTAAACTGTGTGAAATTCAGAATACATTCTTAGTAAAATGAAACTAAACAGATAGCCGTGCATAACAAATCCCTTTAATGACTTATGTGTGAAAATAAAACCTTTTAACGACTAAAGTGTGAAATTGAATTGAGTGCAAGATGAAAATACATTTTAACTGTGTCACCTATTCATGAACATTAAACTTGAGTAAAGATCCATGTCCAGCGTTTAACCAAAATGCCAGTGGTAGCTAAAGTGATATCACATATCCACATTTGACCCAATGATATGTTAGGAAGTGTCATCATATGATCGTTGACACTAAATCCTCAGGAAGTGATTTCACATTACCTTTACCATGATGACATTGCTGAAGTTAAGAGCTTCCTAGGTACATGGTTGTATAACAGCACAACCGTTCCTAACACAGAGAAATGGCAATTTTTATAAACCACCTACATTTTAAATTGAGGAGGTTGCGAGGGCGAGGCTAGCTGAGCGGAGTTGGCGAGTCGGGACGCAGACCGAGAGGCGTTTGTTGAGGTATTCAGGCCGGGAGTTGTGGAGCGCTTTGTGTGCGTGGGTGAGGAGCTTGAACGTGATCCTCTTGTTGACGGGGAGCTAGTGCAGGTCTCTCAGGTGAGTGGTGATGTGGCTGTGGCAGGGGATGTCCAGAATGAGGCGTGCAGAGGCATTCTGTATGCGTTGTAGTCTTTTCTGTAGCTTGGCCATTGTCCCATGTTACGAAAGCTTGGGTGACTGTCCTTTTTGTTTTCGTGGGGATCCATTTGAAGATCTTTGGTATTGATAGAGTGCGCAGGTCACCCGACTATAATTTTTCCAATTTTGCATCTGGGCCCATTTTATTCCTCTTTCATAATTTACTATAACACCCGTAACCTGGGCTCTGCTATCAGATATGTGTTCTTTCTAGGTCCTATACCTTTGACTTACACTCCTGGTCATCAGTACCTGTGAACCTATTGGATCACGGAGTTGGTAGTGGATAGGTAAGATAATTCTAAACAAAACAACATGAATACTAATATGCACTCATTTAATAACCACAGACTCGAGAAGTTTTGAAAACCTTTATCTAATCTTCTTCATCATTTATAAACCAGAAATGTATTGCAAGCAGACTGTCAATAATCAAGATCAGAAATAGCGTATAACTATGCAAAAGATATATTATGCCAACCATTTAATATCCTAAAGGGAAGGTAAGAACAAGGAACAAACTAAACCAGAAATATTGATAACTGTGTTTTCAATGATGATTTCTGAAGGACGGGTAAAATAAGGATCATACTATAAGTCAGCATTAAATCGATTTCAGCAGAAGGTGGGGAGAGAAAAGGAATACAAAACGCACTTATGAGACTAAAAGTAACCAATGTATCTATAGGGTAGGTAAAAAAATGGAACACGCTAATAATTTAGAAAAACACTTTTGACTTCTTAAAGGGAGGGTAAAGAAAGGGAACATCTATGCATTTATGGACAGTATTTCAGCAATTTGACTTAAAGGAAGGGAAGAAATGGAACATGCTAATAATGACAAATAAATACGAATTTATTATTTGGCATAAACGGGAGGGTAAGAAAAAGGAACATATGCAAAGCAGGCTATTAGCAGTTTCAAGGAAGGGGAGAGAAAGGACGCAAATTATACTAGGTGTTATCCCCACAGGTTTATATTTACCTAGAACGGTGTGAAGACCAACCCTGGCCACGGGTCAGTTAAGGACAGGAAAAACCCCAAAGTTGCAAACGCCAGTAGGCCAGCAGGTGCAGGACAGAATCAGGACAGGAAAACCAGATTTGGATCAGAACCGGACCACCAAGGCAAAGACCAGCACCCGCAGTTCAGTTGCAACGCCTGCGCTACTCCCTCTCTGCAGCTATTAGTAAGAACCCCAAATTGGGTTATCAAATTCCCCAGCAAAGTGCTCCGCCAGCACTTCAGGTCCCAGAACCCCGATTGGGTCAGCGAGTCTTCTGACAGAGTGCTCAGCAGCACCTCTGTTCTCGATCACCTATTGAGTCCGTTGGGTCAGTGACAGGTCAGCTATTCGGCCAAGTCGGACAATTTCTCTAGCTAAACCTATGCTAGTTATAATATTTTCCAGGTCAGTGTACCACCCCCCAATGTTGCAAGTGTAAGGATCCCCAATTTCGATTGGACAAGAGAGGAGGAGAGGTCGACACACCACTTACTTATTAGATACTTCGGTACTGAATATTAAATTTACGTTCCCGCCCATCAAATTCAGGTTCACATGACATCTTCCTTCCCTCTCACAATGGATGTTCTATTGACAAATACAATGTATGCGAATTGAGTTCATAGTGCATGTTCTCAGGAGCGTCTTCTCAGTCAGTCAGCTCCTTGGCCAAATTCCAAAGGACACTGTTCCAGAGACTGTAGAATGTCGCGCAGTCTCAGTTTCCACCAATATGGCGTACAGCATTTCCACCCAGGCCCGTTTTCAGAGTTCGATATGAAATGGAAAAGAAACAGTTTTAAAATCCAGAGTAATGATTTCACTGTATACCATGTATTTCTACTCTATACCCCTTATTTGTTTGCGTTAAGCAAAACGAACAGCTTGGCAAAAGCAGCGATGCAAGCTTTCAGCATGTGAGAACACCGAACAGCCATCTTAGTTCTAGTGTGCAAGTGTGAACAGGTTCCCTCCAAGACAGCGAGTACGTCAAGTCACATGGGTATGACTCCCGCATGCGCAGTCAAAATTCCCTCGTAGCAGCGGACATCTTAGCTGCAAGCGTATTATGATTAGTAAACACATAAGCAAGCGTCTCTCGGATTCCCAGTGTCGGGGAAAAATAAAGGATTATCAAGACAATACATGTTGATTTAGTAGTTTTAACATTATTCAGGGTTCTTGAATACAGCAAGTCGCTTTACGTGCGAATCCTTGCTCCATCAGTAGCATGCAGAGGGTGTTGAAGCAGGAGGAGGAGATGGCATTGGCTTGCTTGGTCATAGTGAGCGATGAGTCCAGGACGAACCCAAGGTTGCATGCGTGGATGGTGGGAGTCGGTGCTGTGCCCAAGGCGATGGGCCACCAGGAGTCGTTCCAGGCGGAGGGGGATGGTCCAAGGATGAGGACCTCCATCTTGTCTGTGTTCAGTTTCAGGCAGCTGATCTTCATCCATTCGGCAATGGCCCTCATTCCTTCTTGGAAGTTGGATTTGGCGGTGACTGGGTCCTTCGTCAGGGAGAGGATCAGCTGGGTGTCGTCAGCGTAGGAGATGATGTTGAGGTCCTGTGCGCAGACGATGTTGGCGAGGGGGCTCATGTAGATGTTGAAGAGTGTCGGGCTGAGTGATGAGCCTTGGGGTACGCCACAGATGATCTTGGTGGCCTCTGAGTGGAACCGGGTTAGGCAGACTCTCTGGGTTTTGTTTGTGAGGAAGGAGGAGATCCAGTCCAGGCCTTTCCCTGGATCCCTGTGTTGTGGAGACGTGTTTTTAGGGTGCGGTGGCAGACCGTGTTGAAGGCAGCTGAGAGGTCTAGGAGGATGAGGGCTGCGGTTTCTCCGTTGTCGAGCAGGGTTCTGATGTCGACGGTGGCAGCGATGAGGGCGGTCTCGGTGCTGTGGTTGCTGCGGAAGCCAGACTGGGACAGGTCGAGGGAGCCGTTGGTTTCGAGGAAGTTGGTCAGTTGCTTGTTGACTGCTTTCTCGGTGACCTTCGCCAGGAAGGGGAGCTGGGAGATGGGCCGGAAATTCTTGAGGTTCTTGGGGTCTGCTGTCGGCTTCTTAAGGAGGGCGTTGCTTTCAGCGTGTTTTCAACTCTCAGGGAAGGTGGCAGATTCGAAGGCGCTGTTGATGATGTCTCTGCTTTGTTGAATATGTGGTGAGGGCAGGGGTTGGATGGAGAGCCGGAGTGGATGGTGTTCATGATCTGGGTGACGTCTTCGGTGTTGACGGGGTCCAGCGACTGAGGAGGGCGGTGGGGGGCATTGGTTCTGCGGCTGGTGGAGGCGTCTGGTTTGCGAAGCTGTTGTGTATGTCGGCGATATTGCCGTGGAAGAAGGCTGCGAGGGAGTCGCAGAGGTCCTGTGAGGGGGGATGCTATTGGAGTTGGAGCATGGGTTGGAGAGTTCCTTCACAATGCTGAAGAGCTCCTTGATGTTGTGTGTGTTGTTGTCTATGCGCTCGCTGAAGGCCGTTCTCTTGGTGATGCAGAGGAGCTGGTGGTGTCTGCGTGTGGCGGTCTTAAGGGCCTCGAGGTTTTCCGCAGTCCATTCTTGGCGCCAGGCTTTCTCTAGAGTTCGGCGGGATTTTTTGGAGTCCTTGAGGTCCGTGGTGAACCAGGTGGTTCTCCTGCTGTTGTGCTTGTTCGGAGTGTTCTTGATAGGGGTGAGGGTGTCGGCGCAGTTGCTGATCCACTGTGTGAGGTTTTGGGCGGCGGTGTTGGTGTCCGAGGCGTTGGCCGGGGGGCCCTGGGCAAGGGAGGCGGTCAGCTGGTCAGTGGTGACTTTGCTCCAGCATCTTCAGGGGATCTGCGGCGGTTGGATGTGTGCGGTGAGTTTCTTGTAGGAGAAGTGGATGCATCGGTGGTCGGTCCAGTGGAGAGTGGTGGTGTGGCTGACCGTGACGTTGGTGCTGGCAGAGAAGATGGGGTCCAGCGTGTGGCCTGCGTGGTGGGTCGGGGTGTTCACTAGTTGCTTCAGTCCGAAGTTGGAGAGGTTTTCGAGCAGGGTGGTGGTGTTGTTGTCGTTGTTGTTCTCCAGGTTGAAGTTCAGGTCCCCCAGGAGGATGTAGTCTGTGGTGACGAGGGCGTGCGTGCTGACGAAATCGGCGATGGATTCACTGAATTATGGGCGTGGACCCGGTGGTCTGTAGATGAGTGTTCCTCTGAGGGTGGTCTTGGGGTCGGTGTGGATCTGGAAGTGTATGTGCTCGGCGGTGCAGAGAGTTTCTTCGGTGCTGGATGTGACTCTGAGGGTGTTCCTGTGGAAGATGGTGATTCCTCCTCCGGGCTTATTGGTACGGTCGCTCCGGATGATTTTGTAGCCGTCCGGAATGGCAACGGCGATGTCAGGGGCCGAGGAGGCATTCCTCCAGGTGTCCATCAGGAACGCGACGTCCGGGGCTGTTGAGTCAAGGAGGTCCCAGAGTTCGATGGTGTGCTTGTGTACGGAGTGGGTGTTGAGTAGGATTCACTTGAGGTCGTTATTGTTTCCTGGGCTGGTGTGGGAGGCGGTGGTTCGGGTCCTGGTGTAGCAGCAGTTTCAGCAAGAGAATGGTCCGTGAGTGCGCTTTGGGGTGGCTTGGTAGCAGGCAGTCGAGTGGCCGGTGTTGAGTGCGAGAAGGGTGTTGGCGTCGAAAGTCCGTCGTGCATGGTGGGCCTGTCGGGGGCAGGGGTTCTGGTGCTGGGCGCGGTCCAGACGCAGACGGGCGCAGGCGGGCTTGCCTCTGGCGTGCCTCCGGTGGGGAAAGAAAGAAAGGACGGCAAAAAAAGCAAAAAAGACGACGAGGGACAAGGTAGACAGGGACACAATACAATCAGATGGACAGAAAACCAAGCACAGATCAGCAGAGAGAGTGAAAGCAGACAGAATACATTCAGATGGGCAGAGCAAGCACAAATGAGCAGAAAAGAGAGAAAGCAGACAGAAACAGGCAGAACAATACTTACAATACTTATAGCCCACCACTGGGCCACCAGGGATGAAGCGCAGGCGGGAGCCTGCGGGTGGAGGAGGGCCTCGAACTTCCAACAGTAGCAGCAGTAGCCAGGGGCAGGGACAAGGCACCAGCAGGGTGTGCTGATGCAGTGGGTTAGCGGCATGGCCTGAAACAGGGTCAAGCATTTTATAATAAAGACATGCCCCAAGGAGCAACGAATAGTGTGAAAATTCTAACAAGATAGTGCACAAAGAGATGAGTCCAGTGTACAGAGCAAATTCAAGGTCTATATTAGGAGTTCATCACGGAAGTTCAAGAAATGGCAGGAAGGTATCTGCACAGGAGGCATATTGTTTCAGTGAGATCATGGAACAATGCTATGCCAATTACCATAAACCCCTTTTAGACATAATCTTTAGTCACAGACAGCAGAACAACATTTTACAACCAAGGGGTGAGCAGTGAAGTTAAGGCATATTTCAGAGAGGCCTTGCGTGGCACCTGACATGACCCTCTCCTGTTAGGATGCCCACCGCCCCGTCCCTTGCCAACAACAAACTGCAAAGGCTACACAGAATAAGAGCTTGATATGTCTGAATATGAAAGCTTAACAGCACACATAATTCACCCAAGGGCTTGTGGAATGTGAACAATCAGACAGCAGCACGAAAATCCTACTGCTGATCCTGGCTGCATCTATTTTGTACCTGCCTGCCAAGTAACAGTAACCTACACACATGTGCCTTTCAATGCTTTATTGCTTTTATTGTATTACCTGTATTTTCATTGTTGTGCCTGTGACTGCTGTTGTCCATCTTCCCCCACTGCCTGTACGTGGTCCATGCCCCTTTTTCTTCCCTCTGTTCCCCTCGCTGTCCCCGTGCTCTCTCTGCCCGGTCTTTCCTTCTGTACCCCTTGCTGCCCCGTGTCTCTGCCCGGTTTTCCCTTCTGTTCCCCTCGCTGCTCCGTGCCTCTCTGCCCCTTTTGCCTTCTGTTCACTCGTTTTTCCCTAGTTTTTTGTGCCTTTCTGCCCTCTGTTCCCCTCGTTTTTTGTGCCTTTCTGCCATCTCTTCCACATGTTATTGTGCCTTTCTGCCCTCTGTTCCACTTGTCTTTCCCTCGTTTTTTGTTCCTTTCTGCCCTCTGTTCCACTCGTTTTTTGTGCCTTTCTGCACTCTGTGCCACTCGTTTTCCCTTGTTTTTTGTGCCTTTCTGCCCTCTGTTCCACTCGTTTTTTGTGCCTTTCTGCCCTCTGTTCCACGTGTTTTTCTCTCGTTTTTTGTGCCTTTCTGCCCTCTGTTCCACTCGTTTTCCCTCCTTTTTTGTGCCCTTCTGCTCTCTGTTCCACTCGTTTTTTGTGCCTTTCTACCCTCTGTTCCACTTGTATTTCCCTTGTTTTTTGTGCCTTTCTGCCCTCTGTTCCACATGTTTTTTGTGCCGTTCTGCCATCTGATCCACTTGTCTTTCCCTAATTTTTTGTTCCTTTCTGCACTCTGTGCGACTTGTTTTTTCCCTAGTTTTTTGTGCCTTTTTGCCCTCTGTTCCACTCGTTTTTTGTGCATTTCTGCCCTCTGTTCCACTCGTTTTTCCCTCGTTTTTTGTGCCTTTCTGCCCTCTGTTCCACTTGTTTTCCCTTGTTTTTTGTGCCCTTCTGCCGTTTGTTCCACTAATTTTTTGTGCCTTTCTGCCCTCTGTTCCACTTGTTTTTCCCCTGTTTTTTGTGCCTTTCTGCCCTCTGTTCCCCTTGTTTTTTGTGCCTTTCTTCCCTCTGTTCCACTCGTTTTTCACGTATTTTTTGTGCCTTTCTGCCCTCTGCTCCGCTCGTTTTTTGTGCCTTTCTGCCCTCTGTTCCACTTGTTTTTCCCTTGTTTTTGTGCCTTTCTGCCTTCTGTTCCCCTAGTTTTTTATGCCTTTCTGCCCTCTGTTCCACTCGTTTTCCCCTTGTTTTTTGTGCATTTCTGCCCTCTGTTCCACTCATTTTCCCTCGTTTTTTGTGCCCTTCTACCCTCTGTTCCACTCGTTTTATTGTGCCCTTCTGCCTTCTGTGCCACTTGTTTTTTCCTTGTTTTTTTGCCCATTTTGCCTTATGTTCCACTCGTTTCCCCAGCCGCTGTGCCCCCTGTGGCCCCACCCCCCTGACTGCCCGCTGCCCATTCGCTGCCCCCGTCTCCTGATTGTATTGTTGTGGTCTTGCGCCCCTGCGCCAACATTCACAGCTCTTGTGCGCTGTGAATACACATGGGCATTTAATTTCATTTAATTTTTCACTACAACATCAGGCACTCGAGTCCAGCGGACCCCTTGGGAATGTCTCACGGACCCCTGGGGGTTCGCGGACCACAGTTTGGGAAATGCTGATGTAGACCATATATTGAATGTGAACGATGCTAAGGACATGCATGTATGTATGTTGTAATGCGTTGCGGTATGGTGTTCTTAAATTATTCTAAGTATTAATGCATTTTGATTATCATTACTTGTAGGCACTTTCACTTTATCAGAACACATACTTCATTCTCCATGTGTTAACAATCTGAAACATCTTGTTTAAAAATGTCAATTTCTTATTTTATAGTGTTAATTAATGGAAGAGATTATAAATTGCACTGCTGAGTGTAGCTGTTTCATGGCCTGGGTAACAGTAAGAGCTGCGGTAATCAAAAAGTGTACATCAGGTCACTGTTTACCTTCTATTCATCGTATTACCTTTGCCACCATTGAAGTCAGGGGTTATAAAAGCAGTGCAAGAGGTCGCACAGGGCAAGCCAGGGGTTGCAGCTGTGATGCCTGGCGACCCCCAAATCACATCCATGAGTCAGTGTCTGAGTTTTATGAAATGTTAATAAAAATCTATGGCGGCTGGCACAGATCGGGGTGGTGAGGCAGGTGGCAAAGGAGTAAGGTAGTATAAAAAAAGAAAAATACACTTACCTCCTCATCATTCTGACCCATGTTGACACTCCATTGGCCAAACAGAAAGCAGCAAGTCTCCCCTGATCCAATGATTGGCTCCCCTATGCCATTCACAAAACTGCAATGCAGTGTTGTGATTGGTCTGGCGCTGTTATTCGGTGCTCAGACTTGGACTGAGGCCTAAGCCTATTCTCCACCCAGCCTGTAGGTTAGCCTGGATGGAGATCATGCTAAGGGCGCATGACTGTTTGGCAGGCCCTAGACGGCCGGCTAAAGTGTCACTCACACTTCAGTGTGCCCACCATTACTCTCCTGCTCTGTTAGCAGCAGTCCTAAACCCGCCCCAAGCTGCTGCAGAAGGAACAAATAAAATGATAATAATGTCATGTTATTATAATTTTATTTTTCTTTCCTTCACTGCTGCAAGGCAGTGGGGCGACACTCTAGTGGAGGAGCTGCCATTGAAAGGCAAATGTAAAACCACTGACAGATCACACAGTTCTTAGGACAATGGCAGAAAGGTCTAGAGGGGAAATTAGCATAGCTTGTTATTTGCTTAATGTATAAGAAAGACTGATTGTAATCCTGACTTTGAAGTTCGACCAAAATACTGGCAACGGTGGCTAAATAATTTTTCCTCCATGTGCTTCAAACAGAATATCTGCTTAACGTAATGCAAATATTTGAGCTGAAAATTAAAAAAAATACACATCCTGCTTCTCCATTTGGATGCTTTCCTTCTGCTTTCTTAAAATCCTAGTTTCTGTAATGATATTTCAAGTAGACTTACCCTACCATTTAGTGTTTTGCATGTTTAAGCTGCTACTGCGGCACCACTATTCACTCACTCTAGTGGCGAGCAAGAAAGTGTTTTGATAATTTTTAATCCAACAATAGTTGCTTTCCTTTGCAAAATAATTATGTTTCTCATATTTTGGTTTGATATAGCAGCAAAAGCCCTATTTCAGTCCACCACAAACATTTTTAAATCCAGAAACCATACGCGTCACAACATACTTCATAAGAATTATCAAGGCTGTAAGCCGAAGGTCTTTAGGGCATTAAGTCACCTGATATCACAACATGGATTGGTTGATGGGTGGGCAACATTACAATCCGGGAGTCCGGGGTATACCTTTTTAGTAAGATTAGATTATATATTTCTTCCCCGATTTCTTACTGCAGGGGCGAATATTCAAGTAATGCCGCGTATTACTTCCGATCATAACCCTGTGGTATTAGACCTGACATATTGTAAAATGAAACGTGAAGTACGTGCCTTTACTTTTAGAAAAAAAGGATAAGCCCTCTAGTTCTCCTGGGTCATATAGGCCTATATCTCTAATTAATGCCGATGCCAAAATATATTCCAAAATATTGGCAACTCGGCTATTGCAAGTTGTCCCCTCCCTTGTTTCTCGGCAGCAACATGGGTTTCTTCCTGGTAGAAGCACGATCAATCATCTCCATAAGGTTATATCAGCTATAGATTTTGCAAATACGGTACAAAAGAATATTGGAATTATCTTTCTTGATGCTGAAAAAGCATTTGATCGTGTTACATGGGCTTTTTTATGGGCTTTAAAGAATAGGATGGGGTTTGGACCAAATTTTATGCAGGCAATACACAGTATGTATAAGAGTCCATGTGCTAAAATTTGTACTATGGGACATGAATCTTCAGCCGCACATATAACTAGGGGAACACGGCAGGGATGTCCGTGTTCCCCTTTGCTTTTTGCTATTTATATAGAACCATTATTACAGCTTTTGGAGTCTACTAACTTTATCCAATCGATGTCAGTTGGTGAGCATAACATACGTGTCCTAGCATATGCGGATGATATCGCAGTTTTGACATCAGACCCTGCATCTGCTTTAAGAGAGGTAGAAAAAACTACGTTAAGGTTTGGTCAGGTCGCCGGGTACAAGCTTAATATCTCAAAAACTCAAGTTGTCTGTACGGCTGGGTTGTGCTCCGGTGAACCTCGTGTAACACCAGAGGCCAAGTACCTGGGGGTTAAAATTAGGATGTCTGTCCAGGAAATCATAGAAGTAAATTAGGCTGATATTGTAGGATCTGTTAAAAAACAACTTGAAAAGGTAGAATGCCTACATTTGTCGATGGTCAGGCGTCGGAATGTATTAAAAATGTCTATTCTCCCTAAAGTACTTTATTTCTTCCGGACAGTTCCTCTCGAGCTTTCGCGGACACAATTAATGCGGCTTCAGTCTGTTACTGACAGGTTTATTTGGGGGTGGAAGAAAGCTCGCCGGGCATCAACATATATGATGCTCCCACTTTCACGTGGAGGGTTCCAAATTTTTTCTTATATTATTTGGTCTGTCTCATACAAAATTCAAAATATATGTTAACAGGGGGGGTTACATGACAGTTTGAATCGCCTAATATCTATCAGATGATAGCAGGGAATACGGCCCGTGCAGCTATGTTGAAATTCTTTGAGCCAAGCTATTTTAAACGCACTAGATTTAAAATTATGATCGCAGCATATAAGGGATGGAAAATGATACGTAAAGTTTTGGCCATAGGTCGGATTAATTTTTATACACCACTAGAATCTACAGAAATATTCCCGGGGATATTTTGGGATGCAAAGATGAAAGTTTGGAGAGATAACGGGATATGTCGCTTGGGGGATTTGTATAAGGACGGTGTATTGATGGCCTTCTCGGATTTAATGGCAACATATACTGTAACCAAGAATGATTTCTTCAAATATCTACAGTTACGTGATTTTTTACATGAACGTGCTAGGCTACAAGATATTTTGCGTAATGAATTTATTGAAGCTATCCATAAAGGGGCAAAGATAGGGGCGTTATATGAAATGCTAATTTCTAAGCAACGAGACGATCTAGATCTTCAAGATTCCAAATGGCAGGTTTGATTAGAAAACTCTCGTTTTATACTACAAACTTCGATTGATATGGCAAATGAAGTAATTCTGTCTGCAAATTGGCGTACACAACATTATAAAACCCTGTTTAATTAATACCATACACCAGTTAAAATGATGAAGTTGGGTAACAGGTATGATGTTTTTTTTTTTTTTTTTATTGACACGAACTTCATGTCCACTTCTCCGGGCCTACAACCTCTAGGGCTGGCCGCGTTATTCTCATTGCAACGTATACAATATACACATATTCACACAGCCCATCAGCCGACAACCCGGGGGTCCGGCGGCGTAGCCCACAAGGGAGCTGACCAGTACTCCGTTATCACTATCAGTAAATCAAGGGGGTGCAGTTATCATACATATTTCCACTGTTGACTTCAAGATTACATCCCCACAATTCCTCCCCTTAATACTACGGAGTATATTAATAACGCGTGTGCTCGTGTCTTAACTGAACTGATACTAACTCCAAACAAACGTAATAGCCCTGTCTCCCCCCCACTTCCCCCCTCCTTGCGTTCACCTTGTATGCTAAAGGTGTAATGTCCATAGTGTCTGTTAGGTCCGTTTTACACCCACCGCTGCACTCAACGCTATCCCAAGCAGTGTCCACACCTCATTTGCACTAACCCATCTAGAATGCCCGTCTCTAGTGTAGTGGCCCATCCCGCCCTGGAATGAGCATTGTGGTCATATTTCCACCCCGCCTATTTGATCAGTACCGGCGCTTCAAACCGTCCCTGTTCCACCATAAGGAGCATCACCTGGGTCAGGTATGCAGCCCTCCTAAGGTATCGCATCATTGTCTGCTGGGTAACCCTGTGGCTCCCTCCCCGGACTGCCAGATTCCTCCAGCTCCCTCCCAATTAGATAGGTTTGGTACAGTGCCCAAAAGTTTTTAGGACGACTCTTGGGATGATGGTAAATGTTTTAGATGTCAAATGGAGGAAGCTGATATAGTTCATATATTTTTTTAATGCAATGTACTTACACAGTTTTTTTTATGTATTGAACGATTTTTGTTAGAAACAACTAAAGTGCCTTGTGTAATAAATCGCGAAATGATGCTCTTTGGGGTTTGCAGCAGTGCAGAATCTATACAGAATAATTACTCCAATCGTTATTTTATCTTCATGGCCATGGCTGTGGCTAGATTGTGTATAGTTACAATGTGGTTGAAACCAGAGGCACCTTCGTATGAAATGTGGCGAGCCAAATTTTATAATGTATTTTATTTTGAGTATAATTTGTATTGTTTTAAGTCATTGAAAAAGAAGCAATTAGGATTGAAAGTATGGCAGCCTATGTTGCAACATCTTGACGTCTCGCTGCAATATTTACATTGCTATGAAGTAATGATATATATTTTTTTCAGTTTTAACTTTGTGAGTATGTAATATATTTATGTCTATTGTTTTTTGTCTTCTTGCAGGTCTATGTTTTTGTCTAATTTGAGTTACTCTTCTTTGCCCTTTGCTTTGGTTTGTTCTTGCATTTTATGAACTGAACAATGAAAATTCAAAAAAAAAAAAAAAAGGAAACCATACGCTTCACAACATACTTCATATTGTTTGGTGGGTACCTGAAGAGGATACATTCTAAACTCCACTGTTTATTAGCATGCTTTATTTTTAAAGAAGGTGATGTAAGGTTACAACTTCAAAGACTAATATGTTGGTATTCTGTCACCCATATCTACTCTTTATTTGGGTTGGAGCTCATGTGAGACAAAGCAGTAGGAGTGGCAGCATTAATTACCTTTCTTCTGCAAAATTTTAGTATGTTAAAAGTATCAGAGAGTGCACCTCAAAACACTTTTGCATTACCCAGCGCTTTACCACCAGTGGAAATAACACAAATACTCTTTAGATTACAAAAAAATCCAGATCTACAAACGTAGACGACATCGCCATAAAACTGCAAAAATGGCCTGGAGCAATTTGCTTTTACCCTTCACTAAACACAGTACTAAAGAATTTCATATTACACATATTTTAATAAATCTGGGACCTAATATGTATAGGGGAACACTTTACCTGTTTGCACCCTGGAGCACCTTGTTATGTGCGCGATATTACATATAATGCGCTGCCCAAACGGCAGCAGCAAACTCTAGTAGCAGCCTGAGGAGGGAGTGCCGCGGGGCGGGAGAGAGGCAGGGTGGGGGTAGTAAACTCCTTCTCACGCCCGACCGGAGTAATGAAAATAAATAAATACATTAAATACATTTCATTGCATACGTGATGGAGCAGGGGAGAAAAAAAACTTTTTGTGTACCCCTTGTGAAGTCAAACTCTCATAACCATAATAATATTAACAGAAATGAAGCATGTGAACTAATTAACAAAGGCACATAGATAGACACTACACGTGGGAAAACTAATTGCTGTCCTGCATAAAAGAACTAACTTAATGAATGTAAATGAGTCATACTAATATAGAGCTGTGATGATAAATATAATAAAAATGTGTGTGTATTTGTGCTTGCTTGAAATGTCCTTTTGTGGCAAAAGAAAAATACAAGGGGTAAGTAAAAAGACAATTACATGTGTGCTTTTGCTAGGTAACAAGTAACTGGGAAAATTAGAATGAAGGGAGGTAAACAGAAGTATTAAAATTCTAAATCTAATTTCTGTTGTGTTTATTTTCGTATTAGTTCCCATTGAGGCCTGCGCGGCCTAGTCAGAGAAAGATGGCTGTTTGTTGAAACGATGACAAAGGCTCCAGAGAAGATGGCCCCCATGCATGCATCGTGCGTGTCTGATGTGAACTAATGGCCTGTGTTTGGAGTGAGAGATGTCAGAGAAGTTAAGCTTGGTCTTAGAGCATGAAGTGTTCCAAAGCATGCCTGCATCTAAAACCATGGGAAAGAAAACGTAGGAAACAAAATTATGTAAAAATTATACAAGGAAGGAACAATAGGCACGGATTTTAGGTGCACCACGACATACTGTCGGATTGAACAATTTTATGGTGCTAGAGACTTTGGAATATTTTTGGACTTTAACTTTGATGGAGAAGATAATCAATTGCAGAGATTATAGGTCAAGAAAGGGGCATCGAGGAGAATAGAGAGACAGACAGCTTGGGAACCTGTTTAATGTGACTCAGTCATTTGCCTATGAATGATGGGTAATATGCTTTTTATATTCATTTCTCTCATTTAATCTGTACTAAATACATGCTTAAATTTTACTAATTTTATTAATTTAAATAAAGTCATGAAAAAATTAAATGTCAACAGTTATAAGGAATTCTGAGCTTGAGCTGGTCTTAATTGCCATCAACTGACTTCTACTAGTTGGTCCAGCGACTGAATAGCGGTGTACCTTGATGTATTTGTTTTCCTTTTTATACAGGCAGTCGATAACTTTGAAATGTATATAATGTATAAAGTATAGTTCTTAGGAACCCCCCTATCCAGCAGCTCACCCTCTGTTGTCACTGATTCAGAGGCGGTGTGGTGTGTGAATGTGTGACTCGCAGGTGCTATGGGCCCCACCGATGAGTAAAAGATGAATGAATATTGGTCCTGAGTTAAGTGAAACACGTTTGAGGGTATGTTAGAACGCTCAGCTGCATCAGATTTATTGGTAGCAGACGTCTGGTTACTATAGGTCAGTTTGGAGAATATTGATGTTTCACGTTTTAACACTACATGTTGAGTTTGTATTATGTTATATGTTGTCCGAATTTTGTAGTTTCTGGGAAGTAGAAAGTTGGTTACCACCGCCAGAGCCAGCCTACACGAGGGAATGAAGGACGTCGCCAAATGGATGAAGAACAGCCGCCTGAAGCTGAATTCAGACAAGACGGAAGTCCTAATCCTGGGATCATCCCCCTCCGCCTGGGATGACTCCTGGTGGCCCCCTGCACTGGGCACCACCCCCAAACCAACAGACCACGCAAGAAACCTGGGCTTCAGCCAGGACTCCTCCCTCTCGATGACCAGACAAGTCAACGCCGTCTCGTCATCCTGTCTCTGAAAGATCTTCCGATGGATCCCCACCGAAACCAGGGAGACGGTCACCCAGGCACTCGTCACCAGCCGATTGGACTACGGGAACACCCTCTACGCGGGAACCACTGCCAAACTACAGAAAAGACTCCAGCCCATACAGAACGCCTCCGCACGACTCGTCCTAAACATCCCCCGCCACAACCACATCTCCGCCTACCTGAGAGACCTGCACTGGCTCCCCGTCAGCAAAAGGATCACGTTCAGACTCCTCACCCACGCACAGAAGGCTCTCCACGACCTGGGCCCCAAGTACCTCAACAACCGCCTCACCTTCTACACGCCCACCCACCAGCTGCGTTCGACCAGCCTCGCCCTCGCCACCGTACCACGCATTCGCAGAGCCACCGCCGGAGGAAGATCCTTCTCCTTCCTAGTGGCCAAGACATGGAACACCCTCCCCATCCACCTACGACTGACCCAGGACCATCTCTCCTTCAGGAAGCAACTCAAGACCTGGCTCTTCGAGCAGTAGCAGAGCCTCCCCCCAGCGCCTTGAAACCCTACCGGGTGAGTAGCGCGCTATACAAATTGTTTTGATTGATTGATTGATTGTTCGGCAATCCAAATTTTTCCCAAAGTGCAGCAAATGTATACAAGTTATCCTTCTCATAAAAGTCCCCAATAATTGAGATCCCCTTTGATTTTCACCTGCCTATGATTGTATCCCAAAAGATAGGGGTAGTAGCTGTGTTGCATAAATAGGTGTATAATCGTCTATTCTCCCAATTTTCAGGCTTCTATGCACCTGCTTCCAAACTTTAAAGGCTGCCCAAAGAACCTTAAACTGGGTCTCTTTATAATAACTTGGTTCAGTTGCCCTAAAAAACATTTCTCAGCTTCTGCACCACGCATCGTTTGATAAATAGAAGGGGCTTCTGCTGCATTGATACTTGCTTCTCTTATTAATAAAATCATCTTATTTTGCAGGAGGCAAATATAATAATAAGACACAAAATTAGGAACTGCCCACCCTCCCCGAGTTCTACGTAGCGTCATATACTTCATTGGTCTGTGGGGTTGTTTCTGGCCCCAAATAAATCTGCCACAGATTGATTTCAAGTTTTGTAGCTGGGTTCTACTAAGCTCTAATGGAACCTACCAATGAAAGATGTAAACACTCTAACCTCCCGAGTTCTTTCTCAATTCTAGTCATCATAGGGTCCCAATTAGCAGTTACCAGATCTGCCAGGCAAGCTCTAAATGTAATACCTAGATAAACTGCCTCCTGCGTAACTCTTCAATCATCAAAGATAGCATGGGTTATACAGATGATCTGGGTGTTCAGTTTATACCTTGACATTTGACCAAATGAAGCTGCCAATCGTTCTATTTTATGCATTGCTATAGCAGGTGTTTTAGTGACAATGGCCACATCATCTGCATAAGCCAGAAATGTATACGCTTCCTGCTGTATTTGTACAGGTTGGATGATCGTGCGCTAATCTAATTAAACCAGTAAATGATTGATATCCAATTTAAACAATGGAGGGAGCACAGGCCTCCCTGTCTCACCCCACAGGTTATAATAACAGTTTGGACTCCAAACCCATCACACAAATTCGAGCAAATAGGAGACCTGCACATCATTATAACTGCATTCATAATACTTCACTCAAAACCTATACGATGCAGCACCATCCATTAAAACTCCCAAGAGACACGGTCAAACGCTTTTTCAGTGTCAATAATTATCATCCCTAGTGGAGTCTGCTGTACCATAGCTATATCAAACAAAGTCAAAACTCAATTAATATGATTGACTGTGCCTTTTCCCAGGACAAAGACATGCTGGTGAGTTGAAACCAAGGGGGTTATTACCCTGGACAGGCATACCGCCAGAATTTCAGCATAGATTTTATCATCGCTGTTTAAAAAAGAGATAGGTCTGTGCAGTCCTGGAAGAGTTGAGAGTTTGTCCCTTTTTAAAAACAAATATAATATATTAGCAGTATCCTATTATAATGGCACCTGTCCATGCTGAGCAGCCTGAAAAGCTATCAGCATTTCTGTTTATAGTTCTGAAAAAAAGATGTAATCAACTTTCTGAGGTCATTTGTTGGGACCTTTTGGCTTTACCCATCACCAAAGAATTAATAGCATTCTCAACCTCTTCCAGGGTTATTGGCAACTCTAAATATTTTCATCTTTGCTGCTCAAAGTTTGGCCAAACAAGGCTTGCAGCAAGGAACCTGACGAGGTTTCCTCTGTTCTAACTTCCACTGAATACCAATCCTGGTAAAAAGATCTAAATACTGATAAAATCACAAGAGGTCTGCTAACTAATTTCCTGGTCAAGTCTTCTATAAGTGCTATTCCACGCTCAGTCTCCTTGTTCCGAACGTGTTTAGCGAGGCACCTATCAGCACCCCCCCAAACGATAACATTCTCTCCTGAATGTATGATATCTGAAGGCAATATCTTTAGACCATAATGAATTAATCCTAGTCCTGCAACAAGCTACTGCAGCCTGTACCAAAGAACTTGACACTTTATCAACCACACATTGAATCAAGCTGCATTGAGCCCGCCTGAGATCATCATCGAGACCCTGGAGCACAACATTATGCTTTCTGCACTTTTGTATAGCAAAGCTCAATATTGCCTACCCCGGCCTTGCCTTCAAGGCATCACACTCTACAGAAGGAGGCTCAGTATTACTATTTATTTCCAGAAACTGAGTGATCCAGCTTTTCATATGTATAACGCATGTATCATCTACTAGTAATTTTCTAGCAAAGTTAAAGAGTCTCTGAGGCTTGGGAATACCTTGGACCGAATTATCCATAACCACTGGACTATAGTCAGATATAAGTCTGGGAAATAGTTGAATTTTAGCCGTAGCAGCCTGGCCCCATAAGACAAAAAAATAGTCCAACCTCACCCATTTATTGTGGGGGCCGGAAAAGTAAGTACATCCAGCATTGGGTTATCTGTTTATAACCCACAGATCTACTAAGCCATGCTCAGACATAAGCTGCTGCAGTGCACTAAAAACTTTAGGTTTCCTCCTAATATACAGTCCAACACCAGGTTGTAGCTCTGGGCCATATAAGTGTATATTAAAATCCCTGCATAGTGTCAAGAGAATTCAACTCTGTATTAAGATCTAAAATCTGCACCTCATCCATATTTAACCCGTAGACCAAGTATACAATGAATTTCCAATCCCCGACTGCACATTCAGTGATAGCCCAGACCCCCTCCGGCCATTGTCCCGAGCCACCTCACATTCAGAAGCCCTGATGCTCTTATCAACAATCTCCCCACTTCCAGCGCTCACCTCTTTTCCACAAAGAGAGTCTTGCGAAGTTGAATGCAAAGCTGCTTCTGGGTTCAACGGGGGCTCTGCACAGCCGCCATGCTGGCTGTAGCTTCAGTCCTGCCAGGCTCCGTCTCAGCATACTGCATCTTTTTGGTCTTCAGCATCTGGGCTGCTTGAAAAAGTGCTGATAATGTTTTCCTGCTGCGAGTGGAGGAGCAAGCCTTTTAAATTGCCTCTCTGTAGTCAGGAGACACACCACCAGATGAACGCTGCAGTCCAGCTCCTGCTCTAGCCCCTGCTGATGTTCCCCTCATTGCGCTCAACACTTTGGGTGGCCAGTGGGTCTTAGCACCTCTCACGGGATTAGGAGACATTGAGGTTGCTGGATGATACGGACAGTGCTGAGTCTGGAAGAGCAGCAGACCTGGGTTGACAAAAGGAAGCCAGGAGCGCAATGACACAGGCAACTTTTGACGCTGTATACAGAGCCTTCAGATCTTGCCAACAGGGTAGAGGGTCGGCCCTAACCAAGTCCAAGTAGGTAGGCAGGTAGGGGAGTGATCAGGGGTAAGAGCCAGCTTACTTTACTGTGGGTGCGGCCACCATCTTGCCCGCCGTTCTCTAGAAAAATATTGTTAAAATGTACCAGGAAGTCAATTACTCCTCCTGTTCGTGGAACTCTGGAATTGGTTGGAGTTTTCTGGCAACTCTGTTGATTTGCAGAAAGTGAAACTTCACAATCTTCACCCAGGACTAGTCTGTGGGAGAGGTGAATGTGTCCCAACATTCAACTATCCACCCAATTAACCAAGACACAGTACTCTGGAGAGCAGAGAGATAAGCTCATTGTCACAGCCCAATTTGCACACCTACCATCCAAGACACAGAGAGGTAAGCTCATTTTCAAAGCCTAATTTTCATACCTATCATCAAAGACACAGGTCATAAGAGAGCTCCCAGTCTTTCCGCACACTATACCTGGAAGGCATGCAAGAGAGATGTGTCAGCAAACAGGGTACTTCTTTCCAACAGTCTACTATGCATTCATTTAAGCATTAGAAGAGATACATTTTTATCAAACCTTACTACAGACACCTCACACCCTGGTAAGATGTGTTACCAGACTTGTCACGCCCTTCCCAAACACCACTGCATAGCTCTATTGGTCTAGGGAGAGGTGTCAGCAGAGATGCCACTCCTTGCTAAAACCATACTGCACATTCATGCTGTTCTAGAGATTGGTGTTAATGTAGAAGAAAATTTTTCCCTACACACTACAGTATTTGTCTGTCATCATGGGGAGAGCTGTGACTGCACAGTGAAATCCATTCTCACACCATAATATATATGGTTATTTTCCTGGGGAGAGATTTCAATGGAGAGGCCAGTCATTTTTATACTTACTTTGGAATACTAAGGTCTTGCATATTTAGTGTGTACCTTCCCCAACCTACTCTGCATACTGCTGAACCTGAGGATAGGTGTGAGTGGTGATGCGGTTCCTTTCTACCCTGCTGTACACACTGGTTACCTTCATGCAAGGTCTCAATGGGGAGGACAGTCTCTGTAGTCTACTATACATGGTTGTTAGACTGTGGAGAGGTAGAGAGGTATCAGTGAGATTTCAGTGACTCCTAATACCCTACGGTGCACTGTTAATATACTGTGAAAAGGTCTCATTTGAGAGTCTACTTTATTTCGACACCCTACTAATGGGGACTGCAAGGCAAAAGTACTGTAATAAAGAAAAGACTGAATTCATCCTCCAAAAACTGTTTTACTACCATGCAAGACTATCAAGAGATTGCAAAAATAAAAGTAGGACTGGGCACAAACATTCAGTCGGAGGAAATCAGGAACTCCACGCTATGCATGTAATACAATGTTTCCGCTAAATTCCGCCACCCGGCGTGTGCTGAATTTTTTTTTCTGTTGAGGCATGAAAGACTTGCTGGGTGCTGGTGTGGATTCCAATCGCAACATCGCCTTCTGGCACTATTTTCCTGATGCTGTGAAGCGTGAGTGCCCACAGCTACACCTCAAGCAGATTCTCTATTAGAAAAGCAACAAAATATACTCTAAAAGATGTTTTTGTGTTAATATTCTACTCCAATGCCCATTCAAGTTGTTTTTAATGGGAGTAATCTTTTTATTTCATTTTTTCCCCCTGACACTCCAGCTTATTGTAGTCCAGCTGGCTCCTCCCAGTGCTTTGTCCACCTCTTGTCCACTTTCATTTGGAATTTGAGGTTGAAGGATCACACTTTTTGTCTGCTCCATATAACTATTGGATTTAAGGACTTATTTTTGTGAAATTGTAAGTTCAAAAACTTTTGTATAAAGGTGTCATTTGTGTTATAGAGGGCATGCTCCAGTGGTGGGTTGCATCGGTTTCTGTAGGGACCTAGTTTTTTCTTGCATTTTATTTTTATTCTTTTGTAAGGGTAAAAGTTTGCACCGTTCAGTAAATGTTCTCCATGTTTGTTAAATGTATGCTATTCATTTATTTTTACTATGTGGCCTAGTCTGCCCACTGGATATCCATTCAGTAGGACCAGTAGTATTCATAGGTATATGAAACAAATGTTTCTGTAGTATATGTTGTTTAAAAAATCATTTAGGGCAGGGGTGTCATTGAATTAAATTAGAAATGTTTTTTTTTATTTCACAGTTGTTTCTCTACAGAAAAATTATTTGGATGGAGTAATATTTGATGACTTGGAAGGATGTGTCTTGTTTTAAAAGTTGTATAGCTCACTTTACTTTCATTTTTGGCATTACTGACCTTTGAGCAGTGTTTTCTTTAGTGTTACCATACCTCCTTTGTCTGGCCAGTGTGTGTGTGTTTTTGCCATACACCACCATTTGTCTTTGTTCTCCATGCCATATGGCCGGGGCCATTTTGTGTATTGGTATCTATAGGCCTGCATGTGTTCTTTGTTGTCCATGCCTCCTTGCTTGTTGTTTGACCATGTGGCCTGTGGCAATTTTGTGTAGCCCACCAGCCAGTATGCTTTTGCCATAGGCCTGCATGTGTTCTTTGTTGTGTCAATGTTTCCTTACCGGCTGTTGTTGTTTGACCATGTTGCCGCTGGACATTTTGTGTAGCCAGCCACTGTACTTCTGTAATAGGCCTTCATGTGTTCTTTATTGTGGCCATGCCTCCTTGCTTTCTTTTGTTGTCTGACCATTTAGTCAGTGGCCACTTTGTGTAGCCAGTCAGTTTGCTTTTGCCATAGACCTGAATTGCATGTGTTATTTACTGTGGCCATGTCTCCTTGCTTGCTGTTGTTGTTTGATGATGTGGCCGGTGGCCATTTTATGTGGCCAGTGTGTGTGCTTTTGACATAGGCCTGCATGTGTTCTTTGTTGTGGGCATGTCTCCTTGCATGCTATTATTGCTTGACCAAGTGGCTGGTGGCCATTTTCTGAAGCCAGCCATTGCACTTTTGTCATAGGCCTGCATGTGTTCTTGTGGCCATGCCACCTTGCTTGCTGCTGTTGTTTGACCATGTAGTCGATGGCTATTTTGTGTAGCCAGACAGCCAGTGTGCTTTTGCCAGAGGCCTGCCTTTGTTCTTTGTTGTGGCCATGCCTTCTTGATTACTGTTGTTGTTTGATCATGTGGCCGATCGCCATTTTGTGTAGCCAGGTAGCCAGTGTGCTTTTGCCATAGGCCTGCAAGTGTTTTTTTTTTCCCGCCGTGTCTTCTTGCTTGCTATTGTTATTTGACTAGGTGGCCCATGGCCATTTTATGTAGCCAGCCAGGCTTCTTTTACCGTTGGCCTGCATGATTCTTTTGGTGTGGCAATGCCTCATTTCTTGTTGTTTTTGGTCTACCATGTGGCCGATGGCCATGTTGTGGTCAGTAGGGTTGTGGCCGACATCCAACAAATGATCAAGCACCCTTAGTATCTGATACTGACGCATTTTAACATTTTGGCGTGCTAACCACAACTGAGTAACACACTAGTCACTTGTGGAATCATCCACATGATGGGGGAGTCCTGTGAAAGAGATTTAGCCATTATGAATGAGTGGCGCCAATAAATAAATATAAACAATTGAGGCAGGATTTATAGAATCCATGTAGAAATTACATCTCCCAGATGGCTTTGCGCTACGCACGTGGCACGCACAGCTTCTTCAGAAGATACGAGACAGATAAAATATGCTCAGAAACGCCGCCGGCTACCTTCCCAGTCAGCTCTGAGGGAAGCCGGGATTACCGACGGACAGGTTAGTCCATGTGAGCGAGTGTAAGCGTACATGAGGGATTGAGTCTTGCCGGTGATTAGATCTTAGTAATAAGGGCACACTTAGCGGTTTAGTCGGGATATCGCTGGCAGTTGAGTAGAGAGAAGCCTGCCATTAGAGACAAATACGACAGGGATACCTGCGACCTTAAATGTTGGGCATCTAATAACCGCCCTGTAAATCCCAAGGAACACAGGGGTTTCACTACCCCGTCTCTACCGGTAATCCGCCTCTGTTGCTATATAATTATAGTATAATTATTAAATTTGTGCCGAGGTACGAATCGGCATGAAAAACACAGCGTCGAGTCTCATAATAGCCGTGCTCGCAGGATATATCCGTAAATCCTTGCGTTTGTGCACAAGATGTTTTTCAAAGGACATGAACACATGTGTTATTTAAGTAAGTGGCCTCTGAGTATTAGCAAACACGGAGAGCCGTTTTCATGAAAGTCACAGTAAATAAAATCATCTACATACAGATAATACAACATCACTATCAGCCGAGGGTTACAATAGAATAAGCACGCATTTTTTAACAGGCTTAGGATGTGAGTCATTCAACCCACGTCTGATGGATGTTTTCTGGGCATTTGTTTTTTCCCTTTTCTTCCCCTTTATTAGTGCGGTGCTCCTACTACCTGAGCTGCAGCCAGGTGAGTTGATGCCCGTCCTCCTACCTAAATAGGTAAGCAGGTTTTTGTGCCAATCATGGGAAATATCCCGCTATGAGAAAACTTGAGACATTGCCTAGCAATTACGAGATGTACTTAATTATCTTTGACTTCTCTTTTTTTGATAATTTTTCTGTCCTGTCTGGGTGTGATCCTCCTTCTGGTCCGCTATAAGCAGCTTCTATGAGGAGGACTTTCCATGACCTGAACCAGGTGATATGGTTATTAGTTTTAATTTGAATTTCACTTATTGCAGTTGCGAACGGTCCTGACGAAAGCTGTGGAAAATTCCACAAGAGCTGGAACATGTTGACCAACTTCTAAATAGGCAGCTATTTGGTAAACCTGCTTTATTACATTTTGCACTGTTTTTAACTTTGGAAGTCTGGGGGACATTTAATAAAATATTTTCTCCCCACTCTCCAATTTTATATATGCACTTTTTCTTTCACTCACGCACTGCACACTAGCTACCCTATCAAACGGTGCCACCCTTAGTTATCGTACACCATATCTATTTCGCCTTAAAGATTGGCATTGATCATTGAGCACCTCTATTGATTGCCAACATACTCTCTCTGGTGGAGGGAGAACCCAAATGATGACAAGGGCAGTACAGAACGAGCACTGATGGGTACTTTTCACACCCTGGTGATACCATGTTTTGCTTAAAATACACACAGGTATGATTCCTTTTCCTCCTGGTAAGTAGATCACACCGTATCAGACCTTTAAAAGACGTCTTTATAGACCCATAGACATCTAGTGTGTTACATGATTTGTGCATCGGGTGCTTTGTCTATGATATGGTCTCTAAACATGCCCTGAGACCCTCTTTCTAATTGTTGTTTCTTATGTTCTTGAGCGGCTACGGCTGCGGGTCTTTTTAGTTGTTAGACGCCACCCAAGGTCGAGCGTCTGTTTTCCGCCAAAAGGGAAAGAATTGTTTGGACAGAACATTGTTGCGAGAGCTATCTGTTGTAACCCTTAGGACTTTACAGTTATACACTGCCTTACATTGCTCTTAATGGCTCTTAATAGGTTTCCATAAAGGCCACTAATTGGGGCTTAGCCTTCGAAGAAGCCGAAATACAGTCAATTCTTTTAGAGAATCCCAGTATTTTAGACAGTATTCCGGTAGCTGTGAGTAGCAATATAGAGGGAAGGGCTAAGATAAATGTCCTTAAACCATCATTCATGGTATCACAATGGCTGAATACCTACAGGGCAATTGTGCCCCCAATGGCTTGATTGTCACCAATGCCCTCAGGCTATTTCTGGACGATAAAGAGTTCCTTAAGGACTGGTCATTGATAGCCTGGAGGTGCACTAGGGCTTGGTTTGTCCTTGTCCTTTTAATTAAAACAGCAAAAAAGGTGGCCGATAAGATTCTAGTAGAGATCCAGCTACTAGAGTGTCAAATCAAAGCTACCATTGCGGGTAAATTGTTCACTAAAAATCAGGAAGAGAGCAATAAAAGCAATAAAGAGTTTAAAGAATCAATTCTCTTTTCCAAAATTGAAAAATTTAAAAAAGACTTGGCTAGGTTGTCTACAGAGAAAATATATCCCTACACAAGTGACACCTACGTTGCTCCTGCCTTCAACAAGAATGGACGAAGGGGAGGGTCCACGTATGGAACATCGAGCTCTGAGGATAATTCTAGCGACTCAGACAGCTCAACAAACAACAATCCCCCTAATAGGGGTCATGGAAGAGGCCAACAAAGAGGATGGAAAAACAACTATCAGAATCCCAATCATTTCCAACAGTGGTGGCAACCTAACCCGTGGATGTATGGAGGCCCACCTTACCCACAACAGATGGGCACATATGGTCTCCAACAATTCCAACCCGACATGAATATGCAGCCTTTTTTAGGGTTTGGCAGAGGGAGACCAAGAGGAAGGAGACGTCCGGGCCAGGTACAATAGGGACTCCCACCTCCACAACCAATGGAAATGAGGAGCAGACAGAAAGTCCCTCAAGAACAGGCAGGCTCGAGCAACGGGACAGTCTGATAATTAATTTGAGTTCACATACACTTACTTGTGATGAAGAGGCATCACTCAATAGAGGTCTCGGTTTCGTGACCACTCAGACTGGAGATCCTTTTGTGACCCAGGTGGAAATGGCCAAAGTCTTTCGAAAAGTGAGGCTGCACTTCTTTTTGCCAAACAGTCTAAGGAAACATTGGAACAGCCAGATGTTAATGCAGGTCTGAAGAAACCATCAACTGTCAACCCCCCTGTAAGCAGTGTACCTGCAAAGGTATTGACTTTTGAGCAAGCAGTGGAAAATGACATCATGAAACTTTATCAAGAAAAGGACCACAACTTCGTTAATTTACCGAAAAAGGAACAGGATGCCTTGCATACTCTTACCACGGATGCCTCATTGACAATCAAACCAGCGGATAAGGGCGGTGCCACAGTTTTAAATAGACACCACCGTCTATCGCTCGGAATGTTTGACACAACTCCAAGATACCAAATCCTACCATTTACTCAAGGAGGATCCGACATCACGTCTGTCCAATACCATCGGTCACATTGTAGAAGAAGCCATGTCGGAGGGATGGATCACGCCCCACAAAGCTAACTTTATACGGACTACATATCCCATCATGCCATATTTTTATGTGCTGCCAAAAGTCCATAAACATCAGCGACCGCCTCCAGGACGCCCTATAATATCAGGGATTGGGTCTATCCTGGAACCCCTTTCTACTTTCGTTGACTGGTTCCTACGACCAATGGTCAAAGAAATGCCAACGTATTTACAAGATACAAAGGACGTCTTAAGGATACTGTCAGATATTGAATTTGACATCTCAACAGATCTTCTAGTATCTTTTGACGTGGAATCGCTATACACATCTATTCCACAAGACGAAACATTGGAGGTAGTGGGGAATCTTCAACACAAAAGAGATCTTAACTCAATCACGCCTGTACATTTCATTATGACCTTAGCTCAACTGGCAATAAAAGAAAAGTTCTTTCATTTTGAGGACAGTATTTACTTACAGGTGTCCGGGACCAGTATGGGGAGCGTTTTCGCTCACAGCTTAGCGAATCTCTACATCCATCAATTTGAGCAAGAGCATGTAATGTCCCCCACCAACCCTTTTCTACAGTCAGTACGTACATGGAGGCGATACTTCAATGATGTTCTGGTGGTTTGGATAGGAACTGAGGAAGACCTTCGACTTTTCCATCAATGGCTCAATACAAGAAATAACCATCTTCGTTTCACTGTTGAATACGATAGGCATAAACTGTCTTTCCTCGATCTTTTGATTAGAACCACACCAACCTTTTTACAATCAGAACTCTACAAAAAACCCATGGCACGCAACTCGTTATTGAGCTACGACTGTTGCCACCTGAGAGCTATGAAGAACAATTTACCGTTCGGGCAATTTCTGAGGATCCAAAGGAATTGCTCCGAAAGAGACTCATTCAAGAAACATGCAGAAAACCTGAAGGATCAACTACTGGCTAGAAAGTACCCCAAGAAAATCATTCGGGACTCTATGAAACGAGCCTCTAATAACAATTGAGAAGCTCTTCTGGAACCTCCATTAGTCAAAGAGAAGTCTAAACTAATGACTTTTGTGAATACTTTCACTACTAAATCCAATCACGTACAGAAAATTGTTCAGAAGCATTGGTCCAGCCTTAACACCGGAGGAGATCGATTACCACCACCTCTGTTTGCCTTTAAATGGGGACCTAACATGAGAGATACACTGGTACATACTCGCCCCAAAAGCACAACATCTCGAGCAATAGCTACCCTCTGGGACCTTCCAGCCGTAGAAGGTCATCACCCTTGTGGTACATGTGCCGCATGTCCGCAGACTAGTAAATCGTCAAATATTGACATCGGCACCAACTACCCATGGCAACAAAGGAAGTTTACAAACTGTAATAGTCAAAATTTAATCTACCTCATTACTTGCCCTTGTCAGTTAAGATACGTAGGAATGACTACGAGGAAGGTGAAGGTGC
This sequence comes from Lissotriton helveticus, assembly GCF_964261635.1. Lineage (NCBI taxonomy): Eukaryota > Metazoa > Chordata > Amphibia > Caudata > Salamandridae > Lissotriton > Lissotriton helveticus. The sequence goes on from NC_136068.1 coordinate 644,960,154, forward strand.
GCATTTTGGAACTTAAGAGCACCATAAGATGCCGCAAACAAGCTACACGCCTCACCTCGCATTTCCTGGAAAAGGGCCATGGCCCCACTGATTTCATCTGGACAGTGCTCGAACAGCCATTTATTCCAGAACATGTGACAGACATAAGCAAGTATCTGTTCACCAAAGAACAGAAATGGGTGTACAAGCTGAACACGGATAAAAGTGGATTAAATGAAGATATTCTGTGGATGTCCCTATATACCTGGCTTGTTACTAATCTCCTTACTTTTGGGAAACATTCACGCACATTACCTAACTGTTACGCACATCAGAACTTAAACATTATTTTGATTAGTCCTAGTGATCATTGCTCTATTTTTATCTATTGCAGAATACAATAGAGTGTATTAGTAGATACGCGGCTAACACTTGACAGATGATTAGGTACACAACAACTCTTTTCATGTCTGGGCTGACGCCTTCTACTATTCTGACCCCAGAGATCACCACTCTGGAAATTTAGTGTAGAATAGAACAATATATATCAATAGGGTTGTGGCCGACATCCAACAAATGATCAAGCACACCAAAATCCTTAGTATCTGATACTGACGCATTTTAACATTTTGGCATGCTAACCACAACTGAGTAACACACTAGTCACTTGTGGAATCATCCACATGATGGGGGAGTCCTGTGAGAGAGATTTAGCCATTATAAATATGTGGCGCCAATAAATAAATATAAACAATTGATGCAGGACTTATAGAATCCATGTGGAAACTACGTCTCCCAGATGGTTTTGAGCTACGCACGAGGAACGCACAGCGTCTTCAGAAGACACAAGACCGATAAAATATGCTCAGAAACGCTGCCGGCTACCTTCCCAGTCAGCTCCAGGGGAAGCCGGGATTGCCGATGGACAGGTTAGTCCATGTGAACGAGTGTAAGCGTACGTGAGTGCTTGAGTCTTGCCGGTCACTAGATCTTAGTAATAAGTGCAAACGTAGCGGTTTAGTCGGGACAGCCCTGGCAGTTGAGTAGAGAGAAGCCTGCCATTAGAGTCATACGACAGGGATACCTGCGACCTTAAATGTTGGGCATCTAATAACCGCCCTGTAAATCCCAAGGAACACAGGGGTTTCACTACCCCGTCTCTACCGGTAATCCGCCTCTGTTGCTATATAATTATAGTATAATTATTAAATGAGTGCCGAGGTACAAATCGGCATGAACAACACAGCGTCGAGTCTCATAATAGCCGTGCTCGCAGGATATATCAGTAAATCCTTGCGTTTGTGCACAAGATGTTTTTCAAAGTACATGAACACATGTGTTATTTAAGTAAGTGGCCTCTGAGTATTAGCAAACACGGAGAGCCGTTTTCATGAAAGTCACAGTGAATACAAGCATCTAAATGCTGATAATACAACATCACTATCAGCCGAGGGTTACAATAGAATAAGCACTCATTTTTTAACAGGCTCAGATGTGAGTCATTCGACCCACGTCTGATGGATGTTTTCTGAGCATTTGTTTCGTCCCTTTTCGGCCCCTTTATTAGTGCGGTGCTCCTACTACCTGAGCTGCAGCCAGGTGAGGTGATACCCGTCCTCCTACCTGAATAGGTAAGCAGGTTTTTGTGGCAATTATGGGAAATATCCTGCTATGAGAAAGCTTGAGACATTGCCTAGCAATTACGAGATGTACTTAATTATCTTTGACTTCTCTTTTTTCGATCTTTTTTCTGTCCTGTCTGGGTGTGATCCTCCTTCTGATCCGCTATAAGCAGCTTCTATGAGGAGGACTTTCCATGACCTGAACCAGGTGATATGGTTATTAGTTTTAATTTGAATTTCACTTATTGCAGTAGCGAACGGTCCTGACGAAAGCTGTGGAAAATTCCACAAGAGCTGAAACATGTTGACCAACTTCTAAATAAGCAGCTATTTGGTAAACCTGCTTTATTGCATTTTGCAGTGTTTTTAACTTTGGAAGTCTCAGAGACATTTAATACAATATTTTCTCCCCACTCTCTAATTTTATATATGCACTTTTTCTTTCACTCACGCACTGCACACTAGCTACCCTATCAAATGGTGACACCCTTAGTTATCGTACACCATATCTATTTCGTCTTACAGATTGGCATTGATCATTGAGCACCTCTATTGATTGCCAACATACTCTCTCTGGTGGAGGGAGAACCCAAATGATGACAAGGGCGGTACAGAACGAGCACTGATGGGTACTTAGTTATTGTACACCATATCTATTTCGCCTTAAAGATTCGCATTGATCATTGAGCACCTCTATTGATTGCCAACATACTCTCTCTGGTGGAGGGAGAAACCAAATGATGACAAGGGCGGTTCTGAACGGGCACTGATGGGTACTTTTCACACCCTGGTGATACCATGTTGTGCTTACAATACACACAGGTATGATTCCTTTTCCTCCTTGTAAGTAGATCACACCGTATCAGGCCTTTAAAAGACGTCTTTATAGACCCATGGACATCTAGTGTGTTGTTACATGTTGTGCAGCAACACTTTTTCCAGGTTTTAAAGCCATCTTCTAGTGAGATTGATAAGACAGAGCAATGCCTTTTTATTTTTTCAATTTTTTACTGTTCTCTGATATCAGTTTCACAATATACTTGAGGTAATTGTATATGTATATTATGAACAGTGTTTTATATTAAAGAAATTGCATTTCCACCTGCTCCTCCTTGCCTCCCCAATGTGTTTTTCATAGCCCCCAGTACACCAGCATTTACATGTTTAAACATTATTTTAATATTTAAAAAAAAATGTGTTTTAAAAAGTTGCATGCTCTTGAAGGGTCCACAACACCACTCTAAGGTTATAGAATATCTGAGGTGCTTCTTGGGAAGTTGGGACTATAAGGCTTACAATACACTTGGCCAAATTCTTAAAAGTCCACTGAATGCTGCCAGCTGAGTTCTTCATGGTGGAGATAATGCTGGTGAGGCGGTTTTAACCTGTTGCTTTGAGGAAGTCCCCTCCTTATACTTTTAGAGTCTGGAAAATTCCTTTGCTGAAGCGAAAAAGTGTGCAGCAAACACAGTCCTTCAGAGTGCAGTTCACTTGGGGCAGGTCAAGAGTTCAACAGGGTAGTCCGTGTTCTTGTTTCCTCCAGGCATTATAAATGTATTCAGGCTTCTGGGCTGGCAAGCAGGGAGGCACCTCTGACCAATGGGGTGCAGGGTACCACCCTCAATGATGAACATTTTCCCTGAAGTCTGACATATTTGTCCCAGAAAGTACTTTTCTTTAAAAACCTAAATGGAGAAAATCTCCTGGAGCTTCAGGTCTAGCTAACCCAACCTACAGGTCTGGGTTACTTTACCTAACACTCTCAGTCCAGCCCCTCTTCTAATTCAATTACACTTGGCTCCCATCTGACTGGGGATTTGGGAAGTTGGGGTGGACCAAGGTCTTGTGTCTTTCTCTCTATGAAGTCCAGTTTGGCTACCCAGCCCCCTTCATGTCTTTTGCTCTGCCACTGGAGATAACCCCCAACCAGTTTTTTCTCTGTTTACTTTCAGGCCACTTAACACCTCATCAGAGCAGACTGTCTGAGCCGGTCAACAACTGGCCAATCAGGAGAGGCTGCTCTAGAACTGGATTCTATAAGTTCTTTTCTGTCATGTTTGTAATAAATATAAACTTGGCAAGTTGTTGGATGTATTCTAACTATTAATAATAGAATAAATCCAAAAACTTGCATAGGTTAGATTGTTCAGCATTCCATCCATCAATTGTCTCTTTTACATGTGTCACCCCAATGGGAAGGGTATGTCCAGATGTTGGTCCTGTGCTCACTGCACCCCTGGATTCAAGCTAGCCTGGCTGATGAGGGGCAATGCCCCAAAACTAGTCTCAGGATGCTTGTTTCTGGTCCTAGGAGGACCTGGCTTGGCAGTTCGGACATGACTGTACACATATGGAACAGGGTCTTGTCTGATTTGCATATGGCTGAGTCCAAATAGGGGTGGCATGGTGTGCAAAAGAATAATGATTAACCCCACATCCTTGTGACTGGGGGTGAATATTTGCATTGTTCAGTACTGCTTTTTAACGGTATTGAAAACACTGAAAAACCCCACTAAAATGTCCCAAAAATAGAAACTGAAAACAGGAACGACCAACTATTATTTAGACAGTTTGCAGTATACTTTTAGCTCACTCCTGTCTGTTAAACTGTATTAAAGTTTAATAAACCCTTCCCATGTCAGCCTATGGAGCTAATTAACTACATTGGGGAAAAACCTAAATTGGCAATTTGTCCCTCACCAGAGCTTATAAAAACATCTTTAATATTGTCCCTGCCTATTTTAACAAAGCACCCTATCCCTGGGGCACCTAAGTTAGACCATAGGCGTGACATATATGTAAAAAGTAGGTTAGTTTAAGACTTTGAAATACCTTTAATTCCAAAGTTGAATTTGGACATAGCTTTATTTTCAAAGCAGCCAGCAAGGCAGGGCTGGCTTTTAGGATGATAGCAGGCATGACAGCATTGCACACAATGCATTAAATCCAATGACCCTCTAACCATACTCTCCCAACCATATCCTAGCGACTTAAAGGTAGTTTGAGAGTGCCAACTGTAATTCCAACTAATTACCATGTACCTTTTAAATAGAGGACTGGATCTGTGTCTTATTAGCAGAGTCCAGTGCACATTCATGGTCAGAAAACCAGCATTTAGTAGCCAAAAATGGGAACAAGCATGGGTGGACAATGCAAAACGGCACTGGTCTCTCACACCAATCCATCCCCCCTCCATCAGCAGTCCAGGAGAGTTTCCCTGGACTGTCAGTTGAGGAAGAGAAAGAAGAAACCCTATACTAGGGACTTGCAGGTAGTTTGTCAGCGCCAACTGTAATTACACCTAATTACCATGCACCTTTGAAATAGAGCACTGGACCTGCGTCTGGTTTGCGGAGCCCAGGGCACATTTGTATTTTAAAAGCCAGCATTTATATGTTGCAATGGGAGCAAGCATGGATGGACAAAGCAAAAAGGCCTTGGTCTCCCATACAAATCCACCCCGCCCTCCAGCCAGTAGTCCAGAAGAATGAGCCCAACCATGGGAGAGTTGCCCTGGTCTGTCAGTTGAAGAAGAAAGAAAATAAATCAGGCTGTACAATTGCAGGGGCTACTATGCCTTAAATTGTCCTGCTATGGTCACTTCCTCTAGAAAGCTTATCCATCTCCACAGTAACATGATCCATTTTAAACTGAAATGTTATCACAGTTCTTTCATGTTTTTCCTCCCTTTTTAGCTTAGTTATTGAGGTACCCACCTAGTTTGTCCCTAGTTTTTGCAAGGGCAGCACTTAGCTTACCTGAAGCTGTTTCCCAACGCTTGAGCAATCCCACTAATACCTATAGGGACTGGGGCCTAACTTACATTAGGCTATGGGATCTGCCTCCCATGCCAAGTACAGTGTTGCCAAGAAGGCCAGCACCTATCAGAGGCTACTGACATCTGTTAGAATCCAGTTCCACACCCTAAGCTCTCCACTGACAGGTGGCTGAGCTGTGTTCCTGTTCCTGGAATCTCTTCTGCTATTCAGAGTGGGATACTACCACATCCTGTGGCAGACACCCTTCTTCCACTCTCCCTTCTGTCAGTGCAGGGGCAGCACCATACTGTCTGGCAGCTGTCTGACTGCTCAGGATTTCCTTGTGGCTAGGTGAAGCCTCACTAGTGCCACCTTTGGATTTCTCCCTTTCTGGGACAGAATAACCTTGACTCACTGGGACACTCTTTGAGAGTGGCTTACCTATCCTCTTCTTGACCCTATTTTTTGGATCCAAATCTCCTAACTGTAGGGGCTGGGCCCCCAGGAAATTTGGGTGGGTGGTGCCCCATGCACCTTATCTGGCTTTAGACCAATCTCTGAGAGGTCATTGCCTAGGATACAAGCGAAGGGGAGGTAAGAACTGTCTATGACCTTATACCAGCTAATGGTACTCTCCCTTACCAGGGCCACCATGGCAACAGGTTTGTTTGTGACCTCACCTGGGATGATCCTCAATCTTATTGTCTCTCCTGGCACATACTGATCTAGGAACACCATCCTGACACTCACCATGGTGTGACTTGCACAGGTGTTTTCAGGCCAGTGGAAGGATCGCATTTTTTTGAAAGGGGTGGAAGGGCCTACTCCCACTCTCAGGTATCACCAGCTTACCATCTAGACCTGCCTCCAAGCACTATGCTGAGGGCCTATCCATCTGAGGATTCCTCCTCTATGGCTAAACTTTGCTCCCCAGTGTTACTGCTAACCACCTTCATGGAACAGGTTTGGTCACCCTTGAAGTGACCCAACTGCTGACAGTCAAAACACACACTGTTGTTCAAGTACTTCTTGAGCCCTGGATCTCCCTGCTTCTGCATATCAGAGCTGGAATGGGATCCATGTTCCTCCTTTTCAGGGTTCTGGGGTACAGAGAGTCTTTGTTGTTTGCTCACCACCTCCCTTCTTAGGCTTTTGTGGGCCTAACCTCCCGTCTTGTAGTCTCCCCTTGGGACTTCTTTGGTATTCTTGTATGCACCCACCTATCAGCTTTTTTCCCCAGTTCATGGGACGAGACAACTTAGAGTCAACTACATAGTGGTGTAACTTTTCTGTGGTACAATTACTCAGCACTTAGACACTTTATAGTTCAATTGAATAATGGCACATAATGTTTACAGTTTTTTCAAGTATCCTTGGGAACTACTTAATTACTAAATGTTACTTTTTCTATGATTAATCTGTGATACAAAATGTGTATATGTGGTATCAATGTTCCAGTACAGCATGTAACAATTGAAAAGTAAAATGTGTACAGTTGTATATCAATTGGCCAATTATGTAAACAAAAAATGGATGTAGTTAATTAATATGTTGATTGTTGTTTCTTACTTCATTTTTTTTAAATTACCAAAAAACTGATTTTATATATGATATATGTTTTAATTGTAATGATTTGTGTTAATCAAGCAATAAAGTATTATATATATTATTACACAAAATGTGAGCCTTCATGAACAGATAATAGAGACCCTCATAGGCAGTTACTTTGTTACTCTGTATCCAGCCCTCTAGTGCTTTTACTGAGATATCCACAAAGTCCACCCATCATTGGGTGCAAACTTTCTGGGAGTCCCTGCACTTCATCATGTACTGCTCTGGGGTAAGACCAAATTTCCTGATCTGACACTGCTTCATGTGGCAGTAAGATTCTGCTCCTTCCTCCTCTTGGGCCAGGCACCTGTTCCTGCTAGCTACTGGGATTAACTCCCCAGTATTTTAAAGGTACAAAATTATTTAATTGCGTGATTAGTTAAAATCCTTGCAATAGGAAAAAACACATTCAAAGCAGTCTAAGTTAAAATATTCATAAATTACAAACTGACATGATAAAAATGCATTTAAACACATTTGACTTTCTATTTCTGTGCAAAATTAAAAGTACCATAAACAAAACAGAACATTTCAGTCAACTCTTGTCGAAACCTGCTCTCAAAATCTTAAAGCGTAAAGTTGGTTTGCTCTATCGGTACTGTAGTCCGGGTATAAAACTTAAGGCAGAGTTTCAGAATTCTGGCTTGTACAGCTTAGTCTGTCTTTTGATGACAGCCTACTTTGATCGGATCGTCTATTTGTTACATTTAACCACATTTTTGCTATATTCATAAATCGGACTAGCCGACATGCTAGTTGAATGTTGTTTCTGTAAAAGCTGGCTATTAGTGCTTGCCTGCATGTTCGTATTCCTCTTTGGTTCCACTGTGGTTTTAATAAAAGTCTTCTCTCATTATTTAAGGCTGAACAACTGCACAGTATATGCAAAATGTCCTCTTTAAAATTGCTGCAGGTTCTGCAGTTTATTTTTGTTTCTATACGTTGCCAAGGCGGCTGATGTTGATTTACGGGTAGAATTCCCATCCTCAGTTTTAAATAGGACTCCTTCACTTTTCTTGAGAACCCTTTTCCCAAATAGGCTTGTGGCTGAGACCTCCCCAGTATTGAATTTCAGGGCTACCTCTCCTCATTCTAAGGGCCCTCTCAAATGCTGCCAGTGATTTGGCTGTGTTGTCAGCCACCTGGTACTAACGGACTTGGGTAGTCTGGGATCAAGTCCACCACCCCTGGATATCTCACCATCTTCCTCCTCTTTGCTGTCGCCATTCTTTTTCTCCTGCCTTGTCCACTTTTTCTTAGCTAGGTCTACTTTCTCCTTCTCTACAGCAATGCTGGGGTTTCATTAGCGCTCACACATGATTATTACTGCTCTTTGAATATGTTGTTATGCTGTCAAGGGTAGGGCAATTAACCCTTCCCCCAACAAATTATGTGATCCAACTCATCACTCAAAACAATTGGTCCAATCCCTTAAGCACACACTCAATTGTAAATCATATTATGAACATAACTTTAGCATTGTTCTTTTCTTTTTTTCTTCATTTTCTATCTTCTTTTTAACCAACACCAGTTTCGTCATTGTTGAGTGTACCCCACAACTTCCTCAGTGCCAAAAATATAATAAAAATAAACACACTATTTGCAGTGTGTGACTTACACACTGTGAAACCCATGCTCATATGTACATAAAAAAAATTCTCATTCATTATATCCTTAATTGTCGTCTTTTAACCCTTTCCATGCTGCTGATGAGCTCAGCTCGTCATGAGCGTAACCTGCCGAATGCTGATGACGAGCTGAGCTCGTCATGTAACGCGGTAATTTGAAAATTGCCGCACACAGCGGGAAAAGCCGCCGCAGCGATGCGGTTAAACATACAGTATCCAATAGTAGTGTTATAACAATTGTGATTATCCAAAGTCCAGTCTAACAAGGTGTGGTATACTTTTAGTCTACCATGTGTTATGAAAGTAGTATAAAGCATGCATTTGTACACCCATCACATACCTGTCTTCCCTCTAATATGGCTCGTGGGTTTGATCCTGTAGTCAAATGTATATATATATATATATATATATATATATATATATATATATATATATATATATATATATATATATATATATATATATATATATATATATATATATATGTGTAACTTAGTATCAATACTGAGCCAAAATGGCAAGAAACCCAAATCACTGTTATGTTGTTCCTCCTACCTTAATACTGGTTTTAATTCCATCCTGGATATCAGAAGAACATAATGTTTATTTGACATATCTGTGCAAATCAACAGTATTGTGTTAAATGTTGATTGTCCAAAACCCTAAATACCAGGTAAATCTCCCTAAAACTCTATCATTTCTTACGAATGTTGTATGATCTTGTGATCCTCGATCTGGTATCTTAGTATAAGTGATGTTCAAACAATTCTTGGGCATGCCGATCATAGAATCCCTATCCACATTGTTATGATTAACCAACTTCTCCTCTTTGGTAGTTAAAATTGCTGTGGTGAGTATAAAAGAAAGAGGAAAAGCAGGAGTGTGTATCTTCTCATTCTAATTTTAGAAACGAATGTTGTTACCATCTGAAACTAGTGGTAATGGGCTTACCTGATATCAAGTACGCTCCACACCGTCAAGTCTACAAACCGCACCACAAATGTTGAGCTGCAGAGGGTCACCTATGGCCTGCTTGAAATGTAAATTTAAAATTCAGACTATGCGTCTGGTGCTATGTATTCCTATGCGTTTCCTGAATGGCTGCCATCTTAATAGTACAGCTTTATCTTTCATTCCACGAAACGATTGTCCATATTGATTAACTTTATATCTCGATATTCATGTCACCAAAATTATGTTGTACTGGTATGCCCCATAATTCTATTTAGCACTTGTCCCATGTAAAAGTGCTACAAATTATATCCATACCTATTTGCATTTAGGGGCAAAAACAATAACCTCTACTTTTTACATGATGGGAGAAGTCTCAATAATGTCCATTGAAGTAGTAGTACACATTACAAAATTGCACTTATTTTGTTCTCTCATTCAAGTCTTTCACTTGGCACACAAAATTACTTGTTTTTGAAATATGCTATACCTTCCTGTTACCTGCATCACAGTGCAATTATTTATATATATATATGTATATATATATATATATATATATATATATATATATATTCACTGAAAAAACCATAGGTTTCAGGCCTCATATAGTTAGGAATTCGCTTTTAAAAAAACCTTTGAAATTCACTCAAAAAACTATAAGTTTTAGGGGTGTTATAGTTAGCTGGACATTTCACTCATACAAAACCATTGAAATTGCTCCTATATAGTTAGTTGTACTAACTATATTTCGCGCACCCCAATCCACTGCTGATGATGTCACATATTAGATCATTCATGACATGGTCAGTGACATCACATTTGCTGTTTAACGTCTGTCAACATTCGATTCGGAGGAAATGAGGAAGTGTTGTCCTCCATTTTGTTAGTGCGAGTGAATATATAATACAGAACAAAGGGTTAGTACATGGAAAGGGGAGAAGGTAAAGATTGTCTCGCCGGGTAGGTTTTCTCAGGGGGTGCAGTATGGACCCTGAACGTGAAATGATAATTTTTTTTTTGTGAATAAAAGTTGCGGGGTGTGCGCACCCGGTCGCGTACCCCTATTTACAAGACTGTGTAAAACTATAGAGAATGCAAAGGGAGCAGGGTGGAGACTGTTTGATTTCGTAGGTTTCTTGAGGGGTTTATTAAGGATGACGAAAGTCTAAAAGTAGCTTTTTTTTGCAAATAAGTTACGAGGTGCGCGCACTCGGTCGCGCACGGCGATCAAAAAACATAAAGAAAGATGGAGATAAATTACAAGTTTGAGTTTTTAGATGTAAGGTGGCTCTTAAAAAAGCCCTTGTGTTAATTGAGTTTTTGCTGAACTTATAAGTAAGTTCCGATGTAGAGTCTCATGTTACAGAGGAAAATTCTATTTCCCTCATCCGTGAAATGAACACCATCTCTCCGATAGATGCCTTCCATGTTGAAAACGTAGGTTGTTGTTGTATATAGAACCCATGTTATATTCTCTGAGGAAAGCAGAAACAGATTTATTTACATGTTTCCTTGCTTTCTCAATCTGTGGACAACGTTCATTGGACCAATTCCATTTTTGTCTTTGGCATATATTTGAAAACACCAAGACAGTTCGAGGACAAAAGTGACATCAATTGACGAAAGGTGTCTTTTAGAAGCATTTCTAGACCTACACCTGTTAATGTGCCTAGATCATTCCCACCACAGTGCACAATTATCAGGTTAGGTTCAGGGAGATGCGTAAAAGTTTTCACCAATGGTATCAATTGGTGACATCTTAATCCTCTTTGGCCAATCCACGTAATCTGCACATTTGGTAAGTCAAGGTTAGAAATTCGTCTGTTTGCAGCATATTTTTCACTCCAGTGAATATAACTGTGTCCTACAAGCCAAACCTTCATTTTCAAGGTAGATGTAGTAGTACTCCGATGGGTTCTGGAAGTGGAATGGCAAGTAGATGGTGAAAGTCACGATAAAAAAAGTGTGTGAGGTTTGGTGTTAATGAAAAACTGAATATGATTGGTTAATTGATATACTTCAAGATTGAAGACTACGCTGTATGTTATAGTTTTATTACAAACAAATCTTCTATTGGTCGTGGAAAAAAAAGAAATGTAAAACAAGAGTGGATTGGCAGGTGTGTTTGGAGGGAAATTATCCTTTTTGCTTGGATTTAGAACGTTGAGATATGAACTTTTGACCTGTGCCTTCAGCCAGGTGCAGATTGAGCTGTTACCACGGTAACAGCCAGAGAAGGCAGAGGGTGAAGGGTGACCGTTATGTGACTTTGAAAATATTGAAAGGATAACCAACTGAAATGTTAATTTGAATATGAAATTGTGCGGGAACAAATATGATTGGTTGAAGAGACATATATGAGTGTGTATTGACAGAAAATCTATGCCATTATTCTTTGGTTGCAGTGATAGAAGTATTATTGAGAGCTCCGTCAAACGGCTATCGTTTTACAACTATCATTGTTCTACATCTGATAAAGCATTGGTAAAGGTGAGTGTATAACTGTTTGTTTTATGATGTACCGTTAAATGTGGTTTGATCACTATATTTGATTATTTGAGTTACTGTGTCTAAGGAAGCACATTTTTGACTTTGATACAGTTTGATATGTTTTCAACTAATGTTCCATTTTATTACATCAATGTTTTGGAACATTGTTTCTTTGTAATTATTAGCTTAAAATTACGATTAATTAATTTGATTAAGGATAGTGGAGTTCAGTCATGTTTTTAAGTTATGAGCTACTGTTAGGTCTATGAATTAAATGTTACTTAGAGACGGATCTGCAACGAAATTTGGGGGGGGAGGACGAAAAAAAAAGATTTTTTGTAGGGGGACATGAACGTGTAATCAGTAGGTAGAGTAAAGGTGGAGGGGCTCTTACAATGGGTAAAACAAGTGCAAGGCCTAATTAACATTCAAATGGTTCTTTATAGAGATGTGAAACGTTCAGGTGCGGCTCTGTGTGTATCTGGGATGTGTGTTATCTTGGGCTTCCACAGCAGACGTGAGAGGGGGGGAGGGGCAGAAGTTCTGTTAAGTTAATGGGGGTTGTGCGCCGTTTCTTCACTTTCTTTCAAGTCTGAATTATAGTTTTGAATGTATTTGTGGTAAACTGAATAAATAGAATATAAAATGTAATGAAATAGACAGAAATTAATAAACATTTGGGAGCGTTTGCACATAATTTGTAAAGTTGGTTACAGATTAAAAAAAAAGGAATTGGTAGAGTACAGATAATGCAGGTAGAGAGAAAAATAGTTGATTAAATGTGATATTGTCAAAAAAAAGTGGTGATGCTTTAGGTATTTTAAACTTTAAGTTTGAGGAAAAAATTACAGTGTGGTTTGCAGCCGAGGGATGCAGTGGTGGGGGTGGGGTGAGAAAGAGAGGTGTCCCAGTACAATCAAATGAAAAATTGTGACCATGAGGTTGTAGACAGGTTCGTGGAGTATATGCCTTTTATAAATTGATGTAGAAGAGCAAATATATATAGAGGTTTCTGTGTACTACAGTGTGACTCCATTATCATCTCACTCCTGCTTTCCATATTAGTTGCTTTGTGTTATCTTAGTGTGTGTATGTGTGTGTGTGTGCGTTCAGTTTGAGCTGAGGAAGTTTGTTCTGCAGGCAGACACAGTTGTTATAGTGGAGATGAAAGGGTGATAAGTACTGAAATAGGATATAGCGTGTGCTCTGTGGAAGCGGGGGAGCAGTGATTAATACTCTGAGTGAAGCACAACTGCGGCGGAGTTTTGTTACAGTAATAAATAATTGTTTTGCCAGAGGTACGATTGATGCTATGGTTCACAACTCGTAAAGAAAGGGTTGACTGACCGTCACAGGCCAGCGGGTTGAAGTATGAAAAATTCAGGTTGAGATAAGAAAACATGAATTGAGTGCAGCTGAGATTACGTGAAACACATGAATACAGTTTTAGTATAAATTATTTCAGTTGTGAATATGGGTTAAAAGAGGGAACGTATATATTTCAAATTTTTATTCAATGATGCAGTGTTTTGAGACAAAGTTTTTTATTTAATACAAGTAAACATAATATAAAGAAAATAGTGGGTATAGTTACTAGTTCATAGAACACAAATGATGGAAATGTAGTATGAAGCAAAATGAATAACGTTTAAAAAACATATTGTACAGCCCCGCAATGAAATATATTTAATTATATTGCATGCAAGAAGGTGTGTTTTGATTTTAAGTTCAGTAATCATATATGAAAATAGTAATGGTTAAACATCACTTCATTAACAGTTAGTTTTCAGCATACGAAGCAGTAACAAGCTTGTTGTATGGTATTGTGAAAGGAAATGAAAAACGCGCCAAAAGGGAGAATTTGGCTCGAGGTGCATGTATGTTATGTGCAGGGACATTCGAAAATCAGTACTCAGAACAACTATTGTATTGATATAATTTTTTGAAAGGTTTCAGTACAGAATGTCTCATACAGGTTGATAAGCAAGGGTAATATCAGGGTAATCATAAACTTTTTAGTTATGAATCAAAAATCTTTCAATAGGCATAAATTAAAAGCAGCACATGTGTGTGAGGCGGAAATAAGGAGGAGAAAGGGAGATTGGTGATAAACCATATAAAATCATATAAAAAGTCATTGTAACTATACACATTTATCAGGGCACATTTAACCATATTTTACGCAGCCTTGGTTCGAGAATATTTTAAATCAGATAAGATAACATAAGGTAGTGATTTGTTGAAATTAGAGCATCATGAAATGTTTTGAACAAAATCGAGGAGGTGTGGAAAAAAAATTCACACCAGCAGGAAATTACAATGTCCAATGTTAGTAAAGCCAATAGGTCAGTTTATATAAAATATAATAAGAAAAAAATAATAAGAAAAATTAGGAAGGGAAAAAACAGTCAAGATGTCAATGGTTTGCAGAACAGCTATCCTTCCATTGAATAGGCAAAGTAAGTGGCAACTGCTTCTAAAAGAAAGTCATTGTTATCATCCGAAAACAAGTCAGCCATCCAATTGAAAAGAGGAAATGAACATACATGGTCATTAAATACCGGAGCCTCTAGTACCATCAGAGGAGAACTCGGTGAATTTTCAATGTAGCTGTGTGCCAAGAAATCTTGCGCCGCTGCGAATATATTCCAATGAACCAGAACTCCATGTATCGCTGCAAAGGCCATAATCCCTCCGTCGGAACAAAGTTGTTCATGATCAAGTAACGGATTCATGAGATGATTGTAATTCACTTCAGGAGGTACTGAGTTGCAGAGACATAAGTCCAGGGCCCACATGAAATCACAGCTCAGGCAATGAAATACAGGCTGCACACAGGTGAAATAGGTAAATCGAAACGATAATCCATATGATGCACTCAAAGTCGCGAGTGGCAGAATGCCATACTGGTCAAGCATCCTGTGGCGAAATAGTTCTAAGTGTTCCAGTTCGTTTCCGAAGGCGGGACGGACTTCCATTTTGTAATAACGAAAATAGGAATACAAAGGTTGCAGCTGCTGGTAATAGATGAGGATGTCCAGAAACATAGATCAGAGAGTATGGAGTGAGAGTAGCAGAATGCCTTTAAATGATTTGGTGCAAAAAAAGCACCAAACCATTGGTTAGTAGTTGTAAAAAAAATAGTGCAGCTGGGAAGTGGAGGAGCGTTAAAGATTATGAGAGTCACCTTAGAAAATTGTAAAGGAAGGTCACTATTTAATAAGATATGCAGTTTTCTGCGAGTGTTAGCTAAGTGAATGAGATATGTTTGTGAACAGATGCTCGGGTAGCTTGATTTTGGGACAATAAGGCTGTTGTTCAAGTCTTGGGATGGAACTTTGAGTTCAAGGCCGTATTTTGCGGCCAGATGCAAACATGAAGGTTCCCATGCGTGGGTGGGTGAAGTTCATTTTTACAGAGAAACATTTGCAGAGTGACTATTTCAGACTAAAGCTTGTTGTTTAAAAAGTCATAGTAATTAACATTGCTTGAAAATAAATAATTACTGCTGAGTGTTATGGTAAAATTAGGCATTATAGGAGATACCGGTGTACCTTTGAAAACACATGCAACATTACAGCGCTTCATGTTAAACAAGTTATTCAATTGGTAGTGCCTGGATGTGAACGATTATGTGCGGCATTGATATTTTTGACACTGTGGGCCTCATTTATGAAAATTTTGCACCATAGATGCGTTACTTTTTCCCATGTTAAAAGTGACACACCGGCGGCGCAAGGGCTTCATAAATCAGGCTCTGTGTACTTATGACTAGTGGAGAAGTGACGCAATGAAATGATGTTAGATGAGTGTAGTGTAGTTACGGAACGGAAAACCTTTAAAGAGAGTTACATTTAGTATGGAATAGTTTTTATTTTTTTCACAAAGTAAGGTATGAGAATATTGTTACAGTGTTAGCGGAACTGTAAGTTGAAGTTTGATAAAGATTAGTGAAATAAGTAAATTATGGTGTATTTAATATGTGCAGCTATTAATCTGTGAGAAAAGGTAATAGTCCACAGTCTTGTAAATAGGGGTGCGCGATCCAATGCGCGCACCACGTAACTTTTTACGGAGAAAAAAAAAAGTTTCATTCACGTTCAGGGTCTATACTGGACTTCCTGAGAAAACGTACTCGGTTACATAATCTGTACCTTTTGTCCTTTTCATGTTCTAACCCTTTTATCAGTACAATATATTCACTCCCAGTTACAAAATGGCGGCCAACACTTTCTGATTTCCACTGATTCTAATGTTAACAGATGTTAAACAGCAAATGAGAATTCTATAAACTGTATATTTTTGTAATTTTAAACAATAGGCAAAATAAGTAAACTTAAAGATGTGAAACGATCTTCAAGTGTCGTCTGCATTTGCACCATTAAATTTTACTTATAAAGCATGTGAATCACAGTCTTGTAAATAGGGTTGCGCGATCGAGTGCGAGCACCCCGTAACTTTTTTCAGAAAAAAAAAATTTTGTTCTGGCGTTCAGGGTCTATAGTGCACTCCCTGAGAAAACGTACTCGCTTAGATAATCTGTACCTTTTTCTGTTTCCATGTTCTCACCGTTTGTTCGGTAGAATATATGCAGTCGTATTAACAAAAAGGCGGCAACACTTCCTTATTTCCTCCGAATGGAATGTTGACAGACGTTGAGCAGCTAATTATAATAAATGCTATAAAAAACGGCTGCAATGCATGCATATTGTTAAAAAGTCAGCGATATTCATGCAATACCGAGCTAATGCTCTTAGCTATGTTATCTAGGTCTCATTTGATTACATGATTAAAAACTGCTCAGGGCAGATGTTAGCTTTTGGAGATATTCACGCTTAGCGCGAATATCTTCAAAATTGGTAATAGGCGATAGTGATGTTAGTGACTGTTTCCAGTTGCTATCATCTTGCCACGCCCACTTTAGGATATCATTAGTGATAATTATTACTGACATGCAAAGTGGCGCACTAGATGGTTGCTATCTGCTACTAGCTGTCGCTAACTGGTGTTAGCGACAGCTACGTAATAGGGAGATAATTTTATCTTCGCTTTGTTGGCTATTGAAGGCAAAAAAGTGGAGATAAACTCCCTTGATAATATGCCCAATTTGGGGGAATTCAGAAAGTGTTGAGCGCCATTATGTAAAAAAACTCCCTGCACATAATGTATATGTATTTACGTAATAAATATAGAAAGTAAGGTTGTGTAGTAGTGCATATCAAAAATATTGCATGTAGTATCCTGGTAATGTATGGTGGATTATATTTTATATAATGATTGATTTAAAAAAAATTTAGGGGGAAAAATTTGATAAATAAATGTGGTTCACAAAGACATCTTGGGCCTCATTTATGAAGGCCTTGCGCTGCCGGTGCGTCACTTTTAACATGGGAAAAAGTGACGCACCGGTGGCGCAAGGATTTCATAAATAAGGCCCCTTAAACTTAGGCTTTACGATATATATTGGATAGAAAATTAGGGAATGTATATGGTAGGCATGATATTTGGTAAAATGGGTGTATGTTGTGTAATACATATGTGTGTATTATGTTAACTAAAATTCAGTTGTGTATTTTTTTTAAAGAGTGTTTGGTGCTGAAAAGCAACAACCTGAGGTTGAACGTGAGAGTATAGAAACAGAAAATCCTTTTTTACAGGTGAGTTGATACATTTAAAATGATAACTTATTTTTGAGAAGATTATCATAATATGCATGTTTTTTTAAAAAAAATTAACACTGCTTCTCTTATACATGAGGGTTTTAATTTGGACTTTAAACCAGTCTGAACATGCTTTTAGTACATATGTATTTTGACAAACGGTTTAATTGTTAATTGTTACAATCTTTTGATGGGCCGGGTTCATGTGTTATTTTGTATACAGTTTGAGTTCATCTATTCTTTGACTGTAAGAGTTTGCTGTTTACCTTGGTTAATTTTTGCTAAGTCATTATTATCTTTAAACTTTATGCTGTATCATTTGTGTACAGTAATTTTTGAGAAATTATAGAGGTATATTATGACATGGCTGTTGGCGTGATGGGCATTTCGGATGCATTTTTGTGACAGTACTATCTATTTGCATTCTATTATATGCATTTGCACAGGTGTATTATGATGAGGTCAGTCGGACGCCATCGAGGGAGTAATGGTAGGGCAAGGAGGGAGGGAGGGGGAGGTGTAGGGTAGAGAGATCTAAAATATGGTATATAGATAAATGTAGGAAAGTATATATTTTAATTAATAAAATAATTTTTTCAGTGTACACAGCATTGCATTTTGGAATGTAGTGCACACTGTAAAATTAATTTAAATAATTAAATTATGTATTTACTACAAATTATCTGTATCCTGGTTTTTAGGTCCCTCCAGCAAAGATCTTCCCCTCCTCGTCTCCCTGTCGCACCATAATTGCCTCCACGAGTTGCGGCTCATTGTGGTTTCATATGACTATGATGAAATGTTTTACATTAGATGAAATTTACATGATGAGTATGCTGTTAAAGGTAAAAGCAACTGCCTCTGTGGGAAGTAGCAATCGGTTTAGTGAATGTTTAATTGGTATATTGTGAGTTATTCCTTCAGTCTGCATACAGTTTGAATCACAGTTTATAGTGGTGAAGTTAGAAAATAGATCTCTACAATAAAATTAGAAAGTGTATAAATAGTTCTACAGCACGAAATGCAGAAAGCAAATTTCACAGTGAAATGTGTTTTTAAAGTACAATTTTAATTTAAAAAATTTAATAGGAAACTGTTAATGTCTAGGATGAAAGTATCTGTTTTTTTAAAAAAATAAAGAGGAAGGTCTTATAATAATCAATGTAGTTAATGTCTTTAAAAGTATGAAAGTGTATGTAGTTAAAAGATTACTCAAGGTAATCATTGGTTAACTAATAATAAAAAATATATAAATTAGTCTTTATATTTTTTTAAAAGGAGACAGAAGATAGAAAATTAATAAAAACATGGAAGATTACTGTGAAAATGAGAATATCAATTTTGAAATGGCAAAAGAAGTATCAGAAGAATTAATTGAAGGAGTATTTGAGGATGAAATTTCAACTGAAAATGAGGACTTTTTGGACAGCACTTTTGATAGTGCATACTTAGAGATGGTGGAAGAAGAGAATTTGGAAGAGCAAAATAATAATGAAATATCAGATGAAATTATGCTAAATGTGATTCTGGAATATGAATTATTAAATGAATAAAATTATTTTTGATTAAATAAAAAAAAATTAAAATATTATTGTTGGACCGTTAATCAGTATTCTCTTTTTTAAGAATGACAGTAAAAGTTGTGATAAGGTGGATAAAAGATTAAAGTTATAAAAATAAAAAGCATTAGGAACATCGACAATGCTTGAAAGTTAGAATAGTACTTATATGTCTCAAAAATTACATTCATAGAATACATGTGTAAGGATAACATAGATATGGAGTGTCACAAATTTAGAAACAATATTCACTATAGGATTTCCTACTCTGACCAGAGACTGTTTCTTTGTCTTTATTCAAGTTATAAAATCAAGCATTGGTTATAATTTGTATGGTATATGGTAGTAGGGGTCTATAATATTTTTTAACTTTTTTCCAAACAGGTTATCATTAGTATCAGAAACATCAATCAGTATGCCGACGAGAAATGAAAAAAGAAAGCTGTATAAAAAGACATACCATTTGAAGAGAAAAGAGGGACAAGATTTACGTAATCAACAAAGGACGGAGAAAAACAAGAGTGCTCCTGGTAAGAGCAGTAAGGAATTTTAAAAAAAATTGTGTCAGAGGAAAAGTCAATTGGATAATGTTGCAAAGGAAAAACAGTTTTTAGGATCTACAAGGAGAAATGGACGAAAAAAGAAAACTGTGTTGGAAAAGAGTGGTGAGGAAAATATGTACAGTAAAAGACGTACAAATCAGTTTGCGGAAATAAGGAAACTTATGTTTCATAAGAGAGTTGTTATGAATTTACTACAAAAGGAAAAAGTTTCTAAAAGGAAATCTGCTTTTTATAAGAAAAAAAATATATAGAGGAAGTTGTGGATGATGCGTTCGAGACAAAATTTTTTTTGTTTATTTTAGTGCTTAAAAGAATAAATACACTAAATAAGGCAATCAGAGTTTTAAAAGGTAAGAGTAAATGGAAGAGACACATGAATAGAACTAATTTTTGTAAAATATTTTCTGGTATATGGAAGCATACTTCAAATTCTGAGCCATTTTTTAATGAAGATAGTTACTTTCAAAGTAACGATTTGTTGCATGCAGTTGACACCAGTGGTCCAGCGTATGAAGTGAAGGATGGCTGTCCTATTGAGAAAGAGAAAATTGAGGTCAGAAATACAGAAGGGGAAATAGGTGGAGAAGTTTTACAGGGACGCGTTCATGCTCCTGTTTATAGTTGGAATTGTAGCAGTATTTGCAGTGTGCGACAGGATTCAATTGATTTCTTTCGCAATTTCTTACGTAAGTACACTAAGGAAAGTTTAAAAAAAAATGTGTACTGTTGCAAAAATTAGATCGTTGCAGAGTGAGAGAAAAAATAGGTTTGCAAGGACATTCTTTGGCTTGTCTTTCAAAAAAAATATGCCAGAGTGTTTTTCATCACTTTAGGATGTTAGCAGTGCATCATACCAAAATGAGAAAATTAGTCAGAAATATGTATTATGCAAAAAGTCCAGCACTTAAACTTAAAGAGTTAAATAGTGCTCTTTTGCATGGATGTGTATTAGATGTGAAGAGTATTTGTGCAGAAATTGAGGTAAGTTATTTTGGTCGAGATGAAGAGAATGTAGAAACTGATATAGTTACAGAAGGAAGTGTGTTAGAAAATGTTGGACACTTTAATACTGAAGAATTTGAACAGGAAATAACAAAATTTAAGGTCATTGCAGGTGAAAAACCAAATTTTACTTGTGTGTGTTGTCGACGCATTCATTACAAAAGTCAAACTAGGTTAGTTGATTTATATTTAAAGTGAAGATGAAGATAATACTCAGTGGAGAGAGTTTGCAACTTATTTGCTGGTAGAAAACTATTTTAATTTGGGTTTTGAACAACGTATTTGTAAATATTGTTATAATAAATTGAATGAAAATAAAATGCCTGCTAGAGCTGTTCATAATAATCTTGAGTTGATAAATATTCCATCGGAACTGAAGGATTTAAATACTTATGAAACTATATTAATTCAATGTGTACATCCTTTTCAGGCTATTGTTCGTATGGGGCCTAAGACTGGGAAATTAAATCCTACAGATTTACAAAGAGGATTAAAGGGTAGAGTTGTATATTTGCCACTTGATTTAAAAAAAATATAGAGACAATTGGTATTGAAAATGTAGAAGAGGAACCTCTTGTTATTCTAGTTAATGGTGTACCTACAAAGAGTAAGAAAATCTGGCAAGATTTAGTGGATGTTAGGAAAGTGAAGAAGGCAACGTTGTATTTAGTTAAAAAAATTAAATACTATAAAAATGTGTATGTAGAACAAGAAGATGTAAGTGATGAAGAGAATAATGATTTCTCTATTGGACAAATTGAAAAAGTTGACATGTCCAGAAGTGAAGAAATTTATGAACATTACAGTGTTCATCCACTGCATTCCAAAGAAGCAATGGGGAATGCAATTGAGTTATTTCAGATGAAAAAAGCAGAAGGAAGTCCTATTAGTGTGTGGGAAAAAAGTTTGGAAGGTTGTTGTTTCCCACACTTATTCCCAACAGGTGAAGGTGCGCGATATGATGATCGACCTATGCAGATTCCTGCATCTGAGTACCGGACAACAAGGTTATATGCAGAAGATCCCAGATTTCGTCAATGTATTCCATATTTGTTTCATCTTCTCTTTGAGAGTGACTTATCTGGTCTTTCTTATGCAGTAAACCATGTCTTAAAAAGTGGAGTGCATCTGCATAATGTTTCAGCAAAGGATTTCATGGATAAAGTGCAACAGAAAGATAGTGTTTTGGATTCTCATCTAATTAATTTAATGGCATGTCAGCGTGGTGCTAATGAATATTGGTACCGTCGTCATGGAGATTTAAAATGCATGCTACGAAACTTGGGAGCACCAACATGGTTTGTAACTCTAAGCTGTGCAGAGTACGCCTGGGAAGATTTACTTGAATATCTTCGAGAGGCGAATGTAAATATTGAAAATATAAACTACAAGACACCAGGAGAATTGTGTTCGTTGGATCCGGTTAATGTTTGCCGATATTTTAATCATCGATTTGAAGCAATGATGTCGTTTCTTACAAACAAGAAGAATCCACCGCTTGGTGAAGTTTTGGATTTCTTCTGGAGAAAAGAGTATCAAGCTAGAGGTGCTCCACATATTCATATGTTACTATGGATCAAGGATGCTCCCAAATTTGGAAAAGACTCCGATGAAACTGTACTGTCTTTTATTGAGGAATATGCCACTTGTGACATACCTAACAGTACAAGTGATAAAGACTTAAGAGGAAAAGTGTTACGGTTTCAAAGACATCGTTGTGGGAAATATTGTCTGCGAAAATTCAAAACAAAGGATAAGTTCTATACAAAATGTCGTTTTGGATTTGCACGACCAGTGCTTTCAAAAGGAAGAGTGAATAATTTGATGTCATCTTTGCGACATAACATCACTAGAAGATCACCCAAAAATACTTATAATTTAAGAAGAGAAGAGTCCAAATATATAAATGACTACAACCCTGTCATTTTGTCCATGTGGAATGCTAACATGGATATACAATATGTTGCGGACAACTCTATTGCTGTGGCTCGATATGTAACGTCTTACATCACAAAATCTGAAAAGACGGAACTGAAGGAGATGTGGGAAGATAGTTCTCATGAAAAGAGCCTAAGCAAGAAATTGTATACATACAGTTTGAAGATGTTATCACATCGAGAAATTGGAGCATATGAATGCTGTGATCGATTATCATCAGCAAGTCTTTATGCGAAATCTCGAAGTATCCTGTGGGTGAGTTTAGGTCTAGCAGGAACACGAAACCGTGTTTTGAAAACTGTGCAAGAAATTGAATATTTAGCACAGAAAGAACCAAACAGTACATACATTTTGAAAACAAATATGTTGGATACATACTATCCAAATAGAAGTACTCTGCTAGAAAATATTTGTCTGTATGAAGTTCTTGAAAAATACACTTTTAAAAGGAATGTTAGAGAGAATGTTGAAAAAGGTATGTACGCTGTAATTGGACAGGGAGGATGTCTGGTGAAACAAACAAAAGGACATTTGATTAATCACCGAAAACTGAGTTGCGAAAATCCAGACAAAAGAGAATTTTACTATTTAGCTCTTTTGCAACTCTTTAAACCATGGCGTACCGAAGAGGAACTACTTGGAGAGTTTATAAGTTATGAAGATTCTTTTAACACATCTAAAAGTAGTATAGAATGTCTTGCTTTTAGTAATTATCCGAAAATGTTGAACGACGAAATAGAGCAAGAAGCAACAATTGCAGCGGAGATTGCTAGAGAAAGTTCACAAGATACACAAAGTTCTACATCGTTGAGTCAGGATCCACTGGGAGAACCAATTATCCGAAATGAAGCAGCCACTGCCATGGATGAGGTGGAAAGAGTAATGGAGCAAGCTCAAGAGGATATAATAAACTTAGAAGAATTGGAGAAGGAATTTAATCTTGAGCAAAGACAAATATATGTGGAAGTGACAGAGCACATTGAGCATGGTTTTCGTCATGAGAAAAAAGAATGCTCATGTATGTAATTTCAACCTATTCGACTATATGTAAGTGGAGAAGCTGGTACAGGGAAAGGTTTTCTTATAAAAGGAATTACTGCATATCTACAGCAAAAAACTCAGTCACCATTGTCTTGTGTTGTGACAGCTCCAACTGGATTGGCAGCACATAATATTAAAGGTATTACTTTACATCGTTTATTGATACTGCCAGTTAAACATGAAAACAAATTACAATATCACAAACTATCTGGAGATGCTTGTTATGAAGTTTCAAGAGTTCTTAAAGAAATGAAACTTCTTATTATTGATGAGGTAAGCATGGTATCCAATTTAATGCTTGCTTTTGTACATTTAAGAATGCAGCAGATACTTAAAACTGACTATGATGTTTTATTTGGAGGGAAACATGTCATAGTTTTTGGAGATCTACTGCAACTAACTCCTGTAAAAGGACAATCTGTATTTGAAACTGTGACACATGAAGACACCAGAAAGTGCCTTGGCAGTATTGGAAATGTAAATATATGGTCACATTTCAAATATACTGAACTGATTCAAAATATGCGACAGGCAAAGGATACTAAATATGGAGAGATTCTTCAAGATATAAGGATTGGAAGACTAACTGAAGATGCAAAAGAAGCTCTACAAACTCGATTAATATGTAAGTTGTTTCCCAATGAAGATAATGTACCTGAGAAAATATATAGTAAAGAGGTAAAAGACAAGTCAGTTATATGCTTGATGCCAACTCTAAAAGAATGCTCAGTTTTCAATGAGAAAATGTTGAAGTTGGAAAATCAAGAAATTAAGAAACTGGAAGCAAAAGATAAAATAGAGTATGAAGGAAGTACTATTGTTTTGTCTGATAAATTAAAGTTAAAATTGGATAGTCTACAGACATCTATATCTAAAACTGCTGGTTTAGAGAAGAATCTGTATGCATGTTTAAATTGTCGGATTATTTTACGGAGAAATTTACTTTTAGAAAGAGGTCTGGTGAATGGAGCAATGGGTAATGTTGTTAGTTTTGTAAATTACCCAAATAGAGATGAGATTGAATTTTTACGAATAAAATTTGATGAAATTGAGGAAGTTCAACTAATCAGTCGCTGCTCAAGTCGTTTTTTACTTGTAAAAGACTTGCATGTCCGTCGGAAACAATTTCCAATTTGTTTGGCATATGCAGTGACTATTCACAAATCGCAAGGTTTAAGTGTAGATTGTGCTTTGGTAAATATTGGAAATAGTGTATTCAAAGAGGGTATGGGATATGTTGCTTTATCTCGAGTTAGAACTTTATCTGGGCTTTATCTAATTGATTTTGATGAGACAAAGATCAGTGCAGATTTAAAATGTGTACAGGAGTATAATAGGTTAAGAAGAGAATACGCTCCACATTTACCTCAATATCCTTTAATTAAAAAGAGTATAGTTAGTCAGAAAAGGAGAAATGAGAAACAATGTAGTGAAGTATTAGAGAAACGAAGAAAAAAAGATGAGACTGTCATTGATAAGAGTCAGAAAAACGTTAGTTCTACAGAGATTGTTGGATTTAAATTTGAAAATAGGTCTGGTGTCAACTGCTATGCAAATGTAGTGGTTAATGTGGTTTTTTTTCTAAAAAGGTTACAGGAACAGATTAGAGAAAATCAGGAGCAAACATTTTGTTGTTTTTTAAATTCTGTGTTTGAAAAATGTACTAGTGGTAATAGTGAAGTAGCAAGTGTTTCAGAAGTAAGGAATGTTTTAGACATATGTGCAGAACTAAATCAATTTTCTCATAATATTCAGCAAGATTGTCAGGAATTTATTATGTATATGCTTACAGTTTTGGAAGAAGAAGGTGTAGGTATTGATAGTCTATGTGGCCTTTCTTATAAATTGGAACATATTTGCGATAATTGCTCATTTACAAGTAGTACTGACATACACACAGAAAGATTTATATATTTAACATTACCAGATTGTAAAACAGTGTCCTTTAATAAACTAGTTAAAAATGCATATCAGAACATGGTCTGTTCTCAATGTAATTCAGAAATGTTATCTACCTTATTTATCCATAGATATGGACAGTATGTTATTTTAATGCTTCAACGATGCAGAACTGATGGAAGTAAATTGTCAACTTTAATTAAAAATTATGTGGCTTCTCAAATATCTATTTCTAGAAGAACATTTGTAACTGTAGCAATTATTTTTCATGAAGGGTCATCTATATCATCAGGACATTACATAGCTTATTTGAAGAGTCCAACTGGTTGGACGCTGTGCAATGATAGTCAATTAAGTTTTAAGAAACGTTTGCCTTCTGAGTTAAGAAATTCTTATCTGATATTTTTGCAACTAAAATTTCAGTGAAATTACTTGGTCGAGTCAGAGTAATACTGTAAAGATATGAAAATGTGTTGTTTAGAAATATGATGTGATTAAGGGTGTTCAAATATGGAAATGAGACTATTATGTGCCAAAGTGATAGCATCAGGTAAGGTTTCCTTAATGTTTCTGATACAGGACATGTTGGATTTAACTTATACTATTTGGCAAAACACGGAAAACAATGAGATATGGAAATGTTGACTTACGATAAATGTTTTTAGAGTATACTTACTTGGAAGTTTGTGGAGAGGTACTCAAAAAAAGCGAATTAACTCATACCATTTGGCCTTGCGGAAATGTATGAGATATCTAAATGTGGAATACAGATAAATGTTTCTAGAACATACTTACTCGCGAGTTTGTTGAGAGGTACTCAAAAAAATAAGGAATTATCTCATAGTATTTGGCCATGTGGAAAAAAATGAGATATCAAAATGTTGATTTGAGATAAATGTTTTAACAACATAGTTGCACGGTTATTTGTGGAGCGGTATTTAAAAGTAACTGGTATACTTTAGTTAGTTTATAATTGTGGAATATGTGGTGTGCTTACTCAAGAAATTGCGAATTAGAGAAAAACATTTAAGACATGTTTTTTTCTAGGTATTTATAGTATGTATAGAGATCTTTTATGGGTTTTTTAAATACAATCATTTTGATTGTGTTTTTTTTTTCCCCGCTGTTACATGATGATTACTATTGAAATCACTGTTTATAGTGAAAATCAATTTATCTGAAGACAGCAAAAATAAACCAGTAAATATGTTGTTTAAGATATTTTGTTATATTGGATTTGGAAGTATGTATTATAACAGATTTCTTTATTGTCTTCCACAGATATTATATTTTTAAGGTAAGAACAACTAATCATATCTGAAAGTTTCGTGTACCTATCTCTTACTCTAATTTTCTTCATCCTCTTCCTTTGATAATGGTGTTTAGATATGGTTATTTTCTTTCACTCATGCTTTTACTTTTACATCTTTTTTGTTAGTATTCTATTCAGTCTTTCTTAGTCTTCAGTTTCTTACTTACGTTGCTTTACAGAGAGTCACCTTCATTTTTTTTTTTTTTTGGGATTTTTCAAAAACCTTTATTAGTATTCTTAAGCTGTACACCGCTATTTAGCCAACAACCCGGAGGCAGGCAGCATATGTCCAACTTTCATATAGCAGGGTTGCAATACGTGCACAGTTCGCATTCAGTCAATATAGTATGAATATATAACATTTAACATAAACACATGTGAGAGATTGTCACAGGTCAACCCAATCAGTGTCCATCAAGTGATCACAAGGCTCGCCGCCAGAAGCCCCTGATTTCCTGCATGGAGCCATTCCCCCACCCCCCCTGCACCCGCTCTATATGTTCCCCCTGTACTGCCCTCAGTCACGTTCATCCCCCTCCGAGTGGGCCAGCCAGTCCACCAATGGCTGCCAAATGTCTGCAGGCCTAGAGCGGAGTGGCATCAGTTCCCAATACGCCGTCAACTGGTTTTTACAGTACAAGGCAGATTTCAGCCAGCTTGATATCGTTGGTGGGGTCTTTTGTTTCCATTTGAGCGCTATCTGCCGCTTGGCAAGCAGGAGTAACATTGCCACCAGCTTTCGGGACCCAAGGGTATATGCATCATCAGACTCATAGTGCGAAACACATTCTCCCAGTATGCCCCTATCGGGCCACACGTCCAAGACAAATGATAAAAGGTGGCCTCTCTCTCACCACATCTCCAGCAGGAGGCGTCAGCTGACAGTCCCATTCTCACCAGTTGCAGGGGCGTACGGTACGTTCTGTGCAGATAATTGAAGTGTATGAGCCTGAGCCTGTAGTTTGGGGATAAGTGTTCTAGTTGCGTGCAACAAAACGTCCATTGTTTTTCCGATATCTGTATATCCGCCTCCCTCACCCAGGCCATCCTCGAGTCAGTGTGTGGGACTGGTGTCGCGTTCTGTGTGGCCCTGTAGATCCTCGTTATCAATTTATGGGAGGATGCATTCGAGAGAACGTCCTCCAGTGCCGCTAGTGTCGGCGGTGCCTCCGGGAAGCCCGGGTATCTACGTTTGCACGCAGCCCGTAGTTGATAATACAATAAGAGTTCCGTGGCCGTCGGGGTCGTAGAGTCAGTCATGTCCTGTATCTCTATAAAGTTGTCATCCGGGTACAGGTCTCCTGCCACCTTCAGGCCTCTCTCGCTCGCTCTACGGACCACTGCTGCATCCGTGAGTGGTTCCAGCAGGGGGTTGCCGTCTAGTGGCATGCTCGGGGCGTACATGTCGCTCACGCCCGCTCGTTTTGCTATGCCCGCCCATGCCCATCGCACCATCTCCACCGTGTCTATGTCCTCATGCGGTCTCTTGAATTTTTTGTATACCGCCATCTTGATGGGGCATGGAGACGCCACGTCTATCTCAATAGCTACGTGAGGTTGGTACGGAATGGGGTGGTGCCAGTAGTAGAGGAACTGAGCTTGTGCACTGTACGCATACAGCTCAAAATCGGGCGCAGCTAAACCACCCTGCCGGAACGGGAGAGTTAGGAGGTTCCAGGCCACCCTGGGTTGCCGACCCGCCCATACCAACTCAATGACCGCAGACCGGAGCCTGGCGAAAAATGCCATTGTTAACGGCAGAGGTATGTTTATAAATAAATACAGGAATTTGGGGACCACCACCATTTTGGCAAGAGCTATGCGACCCATCAATGAAAGAGGAAGTGTCTTCCACTTCTTTACTTTGCCCTCCAGCCAATCCATTGCCACTCCAAAGTTCGAGAGCCAGATGTCATGAACGGTGCGACTCACTTTAATGCCCAAGTATTTTACTTCCTCCTCGGCCCAGTCAATCTGAAATTCCGTGTGGCACCTCACCGTGCTATCTGTTAGTGGCAGCATGGTCGACTTCGACCAATTAATATTAATCCCAGTGAGGCTGCTATATCTAAGCATCTCCCTCATCAGCGGATCGAAATTCGTCTCAGGGTCCATCATGTAGATGGTGATGTCGTCTGCATATAGTGAGATAAGCAGACCGCGCGATGTGAAGCCTATGCTCCTCTGGGTGTGGTGTTGCCGCATACGTGCTGCAAGCGGCTCCGTAGCTACGGCAAAGAGTAGGGGAGAGAGCGGGCATCCCTGTCTCGTCCCTCTCGTGATCCGAATAGAGTCTGAGGTCTGCCCATTCACTCGCACCCTTGCAGTCGGGTGATTGTACAGCACGCCGATACGTCTGGCAAACAGCGGGCTGAAACCCATTCTAGTAAAGAGTGCGTATAGGAACTTCCACTCCAGGGAGTCGAATGCCTTTGTCGCATCAAGTAGGGCAGCAGCAGCTTTCGATTTGGGGTCCAGGTAGTGGAGCAACCCGAACAGAACTCTCAGATTGTGTGAAGTGGATCTCTCCAAGACGAAACCCGACTGGTCTGACAGTGCAATCTGCGGTAGCATATATTTTAGTCGGTCAGCCAGCAGTTTCGCATAGATCTTGGCGTCCACATTGATGAGCGAGAGGGGTCGGTATGAGTCCGGCTCAAGAGGGTCCTTGCCGGGCTTGAGTAGGGTGATGATCAGTGCCTCGCGCATGGATTGCGGGAGTATCCCTGATTCGACAGCTTCCTCAAAGACCCTGTATAGTTTGGGTACCAGAATATCTACATACTCCTTGTAAAACTCGGACGTTAAACCGTCCGGTCCAGGTGCTTTACCAGGCGGCATGCTCATTATTATAACCCGTATGTCCTCCTGCGAGAACGGTAGGTCCATGTACTGTCTGGCCCCGTTGTTAAACCAGGCCAGGGCGATTGTGTCTAGATAGTCTGCGATAGTTTGGTCGTCAGGCGTAATTTTGGACGTGTAGAGTGTGCTGTAATATTGCGTCATGACTCCGAGGATGGCCTTTGGCTCCCTCACTATGTCTCCTCCCTCATCTCTAATCTCTAGCACATAGTCCGCACCCCTGGGAGCACGGATCATGTTGGCCAGCGTCCTGCCTGCCCTATCCCCCTCCCCGTACCGTCGTGCCTGCGCATCTTTCGCTAGAAAGGACACCTCTCTGTCTGCCTCTTCCTGGTATTGCGTGAGCTTCGTGCGAAACTCAGCCCTCGCTCTGTCTGTAGGTGTTTCTTGAAGTCGAGCCTCGAGCGCTGCTAGTTCAGTTTCTAGTGTTTGCAAGGTGCTTCTGATTGAGCGGAGTACACCTGTCTTCAGTGACATGCAGCTCCCCCTGATCACCACCTTACAGGCCTCCCACAGCGTGCCCGGGGAGTCCACCGACCCCTCGTTCAGCTCGAAGTAGTCCTCCAGTTTTACCCTCAATTCTTGGCTAAATACCTGGTCTCTAAGTGCCCTGGAAGGGAACCTCCAGCTAAAAGGTTGGATGTAGGGTGTTGGGGTGGCTAGGGTAAGACAGACTGGCGCATGATCGGACAGTGAGCGCGGTAGATGTGTTACATCTGTCACAAGTGTATGGACGTCCCCAGAAAGCAGCCAGTAATCGAGTCTAGACCACGTGGCTCTGTGCATTGTTAGACAAGTACCTTCCCGGGCTCCCGGGTGCAGTACTCTCCAGGAGTCTATCAGGCGAGCCTCCGAGATGATATCCCATAGTGTAGCCGCCGCCTTGGGGTGGTGTTCTCTCGCAGTACCCTGTCTATCCATCGTGTCTGAGAGCACCACGTTGTAATCTCCTCCCCACATAATCGCTGCCTGCCCTTTAGTCTGTACTTTGTACCAAAGGTCCTTATAGAACTCAGGATTATCATCATTAGGACCATACACATTCACCAAAATCATCCTCATACCACACAGAGTTCCTACCACTATGATGTACCTCCCCTCAGTATCCAACTGCACCTCTGACGTTGTCCAGTGAAGACCCCGCCTAATTAGTATCGCTACCCCCCGGGAGTAGTTGGAGTAGGGTGCATGCAGTGTTACCCCCCATCTAGTACTACGGAGCATCGCAGCGGCATTGGCAGTCAGGTGGGTCTCCTGCAGAAAACATATGTCAATATTCCTTCGCAGCAAGTAGGCTTGCACCAGCCGGGCCTTACGCCTATCGTTCAAGCCGCGCACATTCCAGGTTAACAATTTAACGTGAGCCATAGTCAGAATTGTGAGTATGCAGCGTCACCCCCTTCCGCAACATGTGCACTAGGGTACAACTCAATCGTTCACGATCAGTCACCATGCAATATCTGGCGCCTAAAGTGCTCTGAGGCCTATCTCGTGCAACTGTGTAGGTATTCGCTGCCTGTGACATCAGCCTCTCAACAAAACAATGAGCAACAGTGCTCTGCAATCCCAAACCCCCCCAACCCCCTCCCGCTCCAACCCCCCAATCAGGTCGTGCAATTCTATCCCTCCCCCCCACCCAAACACCAAACACCCTGTAAGGCATTGCAATAGTTCAAGTTCAATGGGAGTCATCCCTCGGGGAACGCGGGTCTTACGCACACTAACCCTGTACTCATGCCAGGGCGACCGAGCGCCGGCCTGACAGTACTCCCGTGTGGACCTCCCCCTCACACCTTACATGTATCAGTAACGGCCAACTTATCTTAATACGGAGGATCTGCAGTGTCCGAGGCCCTCAGCAGGCCTCCCCGGCCCTTGCATCGCATAGTGTCAGCAATGATGGTTCAAAGTTCGCTCCTCCGTCACTCTATGTCACTGAGGACAGCTCTCTCTTCAGGTACCTCAGGAGCCGGCTGATTCTTGTGATCTCGCGATAGTTGCTTTGCATATTTCAATGCTGCCTTGGCGTCCACAAAAAAGGAAGGTTTGCCTGGGCCTTGTACCCTCAGCTTGGCGGGGTATATCAGCGAATATTTGGTCCCAATTTGCTGGAAGATCTTCTTGGCCGGGACGAATTCCCTCCTAGCCGCCTGAACTTGCATGGTGAAATCCGGGAAGATCGAGATGTGGTTACCCTGGTATTGGAGGTCCTTTATATCTCTTGCCATGCGTAAAATCCGGACTGGACTGTTCCCATGGGGCAACAGGGTCAGAGCTGGACTGGACTGTTCCCATGGGGCAACAGGGTCAGAGCTGATTTGCATATCGCCATTGTCTAACCCAGGGTGGTGTGGAGTGCAAAAAAACGATGGATTTGGGCCCAGATCTTTTGACTGGGGGAGTGTGTGACATTGATCCACATTCAGTCCATCACTTGTTGTTTTTGCAATTGCCGCTCTAAGTGCGCTGGGGATGCCCAGACGTGGGTCCCAGGCACTCCACACCACTTGGAGTCAAGCTAGCCGGGCTGAAGAGAGGTGTTACCTCGAAACCGGTCCGGTCCTCGGATGCTTGATTCCGTTCTGGGAAGGACATGGCTTTTGTAGTTCGGACTGGACTGTTCCCATGGGGCAACAGGGTCAGAGCTGATTTGCATATCGCCATTGTCTAACCCAGGGTGGTGTGGAGTGCAAAAAAACGATGGATTTGGGCCCAGATCTTTTGACTGGGGGAGTGTGTGACATTGATCCACATTCAGTCCATCACTTGTTGTTTTTGCAATTGCCGCTCTAAGTGCGCTGGGGATGCCCAGACGTGGGTCCCAGGCACTCCACACCACTTGGAGACAAGCTAGCCGGGCTGAAGAGAGGTGTTACCTCGAAACCGGTCCGGTCCTCGGATGCTTGATTCCGTTCTGGGAAGGACATGGCTTTTGTAGTTCGGACTGGACTGTTCCCATGGGGCAACAGGGTCAGAGCTGATTTGCATATCGCCATTGTCTAACCCAGGGTGGTGTGGAGTGCAAAAAAACGATGGATTTGGGCCCAGATCTTTTGACTGGTGGAGTGTGTGACATTGATCCACATTCAGTCCATCACTTGTTGTTTTTGCAATTGCCGCTCTAAGTGCGCTGGGGATGCCCAGACGTGGGTCCCAGGCACTCCACACCACTTGGAGTCAAGCTAGCCGGGCTGAAGAGAGGTGTTACCTCGAAACCGGTCCGGTCCTCGGATGCTTGATTCCGTTCTGGGAAGGACATGGCTTTTGTAGTTCGGACTGGACTGTTCCCATGGGGCAACAGGGTCAGAGCTGATTTGCATATCGCCATTGTCTAACCCAGGGTGGTGTGGAGTGCAAAAAAACGATGGATTTGGGCCCAGATCTTTTGACTGGGGGAGTGTGTGACATTGATCCACATTCAGTCCATCACTTGTTGTTTTTGCAATTGCCGCTCTAAGTGCGCTGGGGATGCCCAGACGTGGGTCCCAGGCACTCCACACCACTTGGAGTCAAGCTAGCCGGGCTGAAGAGAGGTGTTACCTCGAAACCGGTCCGGTCCTCGGATGCTTGATTCCGTTCTGGGAAGGACATGGCTTTTGTAGTTCGGACTGGACTGTTCCCATGGGGCAACAGGGTCAGAGCTGATTTGCATATCGCCATTGTCTAACCCAGGGTGGTGTGGAGTGCAAAAAAACGATGGATTTGGGCCCAGATCTTTTGACTGGGGGAGTGTGTGACATTGATCCACATTCAGTCCATCACTTGTTGTTTTTGCAAATGCGTAAAATGGTGTCACGGTCCCTGTAGTTCAGAATGCGCGCAATGATTGCTCTCGGCGGTGCACCCGGTTGTGGCTGGGGACCCAGCGTCCTGTGCGCCCTTTCGACCAGGAACATTTGGGAGAGGCCTGTCCCGAATAGTTCTGACATCATGGTCTCTACGTACACCTCCATTTTCGCAATGTTGGTCGTTTCGGCCACACCCGTTATGCGGACGTTGTTGCGTCTTGAGCGGGCTTCCAAGTCCTCATTCTTCTGTTGGATTAGCGTCAAGACCTTGTCCATGCCTCGTATTTTCCTGTCCATAGCAGTATGACCCTCTTCCGTTTCAGTCACACGCGTTTCCAGCACGTCTATCCTGCCATCCTGCTTGTCCATGCGCCTGGTCAGGCCGTCCATACGAGCCGCCAAGTCGTCCATCTTTTGATCTATCCCTTGGAGACTCGTTTTGAGTTCCTGAAACATGGACTTGATTTCAGAAGTTTGCGCGCCCCCACTATC
Organism: Lissotriton helveticus; assembly: GCF_964261635.1. Classification (NCBI taxonomy): domain Eukaryota; kingdom Metazoa; phylum Chordata; class Amphibia; order Caudata; family Salamandridae; genus Lissotriton; species Lissotriton helveticus. The sequence continues at coordinate 644,994,309 of NC_136068.1, forward strand.
ATTTTTGGCCGCCTCGTCTTCAGATTGCTCCTGGCCTGTCGTCCTCTGCTTGGTCTTATCAAAGGTGATCTTCGGCTGTCTCGTATCCGGTTTCCCCATCTTGCCTGGCGAACTCGTCGGAGGGATCACAGAGAACCCGGTCGTGCGCTGGCTCCGTCTAGCAAGGACTGCAGCTTGAGGCGTCCCACTCAGCCTAGGCTTCTCCAGCGCCCTTGCAGTTAGTTGTAGCTGTGCACGCTTGCAAAGCAGGCAGTTCGTGGCCAGAATACCCTCCGCTTACCAGTCGCGGCAACTGAACAGCCCACTCAGGGTCCGGCGGCACAAAATGGCGTCTCGCGCCAAAACAGCAGGGTTCCAGCAGCCGAGCCCAGATCCTGGGATTCACGAGCGTCTTTCCACCACAGCGTTTAGCGACCCTAGGGGGCAGTGGGCTAGTCTGTGCATTGACGGGGCGGGGGTGCCGCCACAGTATCGTTCGCCTCAGGCGCTTCTGCCCGCCCCTCCACGCTGTTTGGCCTCGCGGGGGGTCCGCTGCCCAAGTATGGCACCCTCGCACCCAACTGGGTCTTGGATCGTCGTCAGCCTCCCCCGTTATGCTCCTTACCGGGTCGGCCCCAAAGCAGGACGGCAGCGCAGCTCTCCGGCCTCACCGCCTCACAGTGCACCCCCGCTCCGGGCCAATCCAGTACGTTTGTGTCGCTCCAGAGCCATGGAGGGAGCGACCGTTCTTCAGCTCAGTGCGGAGTTGTTGGGCGCCCCCTCCGGCCCCCGGTGTGCAGGCCGCGCAGCGCCGGGCTCCCCACTGCTCTCCTCCGGATCTCGGCTCACGTGAGATCCCGGCTTCCAACTTGACTCGGGCCGCCTCTTCACTCGCAGGCTGCCCGCGTTAGTTCAGAGCGGTCAATCTTCCCGCTTCGTTTTCGTTCCTCCAGCGAGTAACTCCCGCCACTCCACAGGGCTTCTGAGCGGGAGAGGTCCGGGATCTCTGTCCGTTTACAGGATAATTGCCGGATTTATTCGCTTGGTCGGCGGAGCTGCGGGTCTAAGCAGCCATTCCGCCTCGCGTCCAAGCCACGCCCCGAGAGTCACCTTCATTGATCTTTTATTGGCTTTGTTTCCTGAATCTTAATTTCTTTGTCTTACTGTACCTTACAATTTGTTCCCTTACTCTGTTTTCTTTATTTATGAACAATTTCCAATATAAAATCTATAGTTCAGTTTTCTCACCCTACTTTATTTTTGTTTATATGTCTCTCTTATACTCCATGTCTGTTTGTATTTTATTCATCTTCTGTTACTCTACCTCTTTGACTCTTTTTCTCTTAGTGTTTGTTCTTTATTTTATCTATCTCTTTAAGATATTTAGGTACTCTTAGTCTGTTTATTTCAGAGACTATTTGTTTTGTGTATTATCACTGATCATACTCTCATTTTGGCTGTCACTTTACTTTCCTTTAGACTGTCATTGTTTGAGTGCTTTTATTTCTTTCAAAATATTCTGTCTTGGTCTCTTTCTGTCCCTCAGTCTTCTTTTCTTTCACTTTCTGTTTCAATCACTTCTACTTTGTTTTGTTTAATGAAATAACACTATAATCATATTTTTACTTTTCTTTCACAGATACCATGTTTTTCAAATTTTTCAATATTTTCTTTATTACTATTTCTTAGGTAAGTATAAATAATAAAAATACTTTTTACACCCTGTGTTATTTCTTTGAGTATCCTGGTCATATTAGTGTTGTGTTTTATATAAGCATTTCCATGGAGGATTGGCTGCACAGTCACAAGGAGCGTCTAAAAAATTAATTTAGGAAATCAACAACATTTCAGTCAGTCAGTTCACTAATGCGGATGTGTGAAAATATTGCAGGTAAATGATATGTGTTACAGAACTTTTCAGCAAATTATCAAGGGAGTTTTATTCTGCATTTTTGATTTTAAAAGGCAAGATAGTGCAGATAAAATTGTCGTATTAGTATGTAGCTGATGCTAACAGCAGTTAGTGACAACTAATGATAGATAATGAGTATATTGGGATTTGCTTTGTTTGTCTGTGAAATTTAATATAATTGACATACAAAGTTAACATTGCAAGATGTAAGTGACTGCAAACAGTTGCTAACATTACTATCTGTTTTTACCCACTTTGGAACATATTTGTGTTATATTTGAAAATGATCAAAATCAAATAGTTGCCCCTGAGCAAAAAAAGTGGTCCACATTCAAGAGGCGTGGTCCATATTTAATGGGTGTGGTCCACATTCAAGGGGCGTGCCCTTTCCTGAAACATCATTTGCACATACAAAGCTTGAAAGTGGGAGGACACTGTTCTTCTATAGGACACAGGGCCAAGATGCTAATGGGAACATGCTGAGCAACTAAAAAAAATAGCAAGGCCCCTTTCTGTCACAAAATTATTTCAGCCGTTCAGCACAGGAGCACCTGAAAAGCAGAATAGCCGCTGCTATTACTAACCTACTTAGTCCTTCCCAGGCCTTCAGCTTAGGAGCACTTGAAGAGAGGTAAGGCCCCTGCAATTAGGTAATTAATCAGTCCTAAAGGCCTCGGGAAGATGTCCTAGCAGGGGAGCACAAAACACAGCCAGGTAGGCAGGGGGAGGTTGAGGTGAAGCTGGTGCATGGGAAGTGCCATCCCAGTGTGTTCTGGCAGATTAAGTCTTTACCATTTACTGTAGTATTATCCTTGTACCTGTGTATGGTACTCTTTTGTTACTTGCACACTTCACTTTTTGTTGGTATCACACTGTATGCTACCTTTTACTTTTGTTTACTTTAGATACTTGCTGCATGGGCTGCATGGGCCCCAGGGGGGCTGAGGTGAAAATGGCTCAAAGGCCTGAGAAACACCTAGCCCCCAGGGAAGTCGATTCTTGGAAACAATCACCCCTCCCCCGCCCAGCCTTAGCTTTATTGCTTGGTAGGGCAGGGGTGCTTAGCCGCACAGAGAGGCTGCTTTTATTTTCGCTGTCTGTCTCCGTGTACTCTGTGGGTCGGCTTTTTTTTCTCCCCTTTCCAAGTGCACTCTGTGTGGACTGGGGCAGGGGGGAAAAAAACGGCCCACAGAGGGCACTGAGGCACTGGCCTTTCGGGCCAAGCCCGAATGTCCGCCTTGGTAATCCGCCCCTGACTTTCAGCATTGTTTTAAAAAAGGAAGGAGTCTTTTCAAAGGAGGTGTTGGATGTTATTCTGTAGGCAGATTAAAGCACCTAAACTACAAATATGCGTGTAGTATAGTGTGGTGGTCGACTGGAGGTATGTTGTATGTCTTACTGCATGCAGATATGTAGTTTAGCAAATACCTACACACAAATAACAAGCAAACACTATTGTCTTTGAGATTAGGTGCTACTTCCTTTATGTACATAAGCAGTAACCATGGTATTGTTGAATATGTTAATAAAAAGACTGCTGTTTAAAATTTATGAGATAATGAAAGAACGTTAATCTGATTTAATAATTTTCTTTTACAAACTTTTTTAAAGAAACTGTTTCATAATAAGCCTTGATGGTAGTTTTACTTTTTTTTATCTAAAACAATGTGTTCTGTTCTGTAGGCAGAAAGCTCCTTTGAGAATTCCAATGCGTGGGACGGGTGCTCCTGCTGCAGTATATTTCAAGGCCGTTTCAGGATGGACTGTCAGCGTTATCACAGGGGAGGAGCGCGCAGCTTTCTGAGATGGATACAGTTACACATAACAGGGTAGTGACGTCTGTGGAATTTACAGACGGTTAGGCATCCTAGTGTGCGCCGTGCTTTTGGTACCTCATTACGGCGGACTGGGGAGCCGCGGTGTACAGTTTGGGAATCACTAGTTTTAGAATTAAACTTTGATAATTGTATCAGTCCTAAGCGTGAAAGATCGCCGCTTGTCTACGAAAAATTATTGGAAGTAAGCCAACATAGTGATAATTTTTGCTAGTTGTATACGGTAAGTAGATTGCTAAAGGCAAAAAACGGGACATAAAATGAAAATAGAAGAAGGACTATGATTTCACTTCTAGTGATGAGAGTGCATGTTAGCAGAGAATTACAAAAGGGGCAGTCTTAACGTAATTTGAATACATATGTGATAGTACCCCTGTAACAGTCTGCGGCACTTAATATTGCCGCGTGAAAACAAGCGTTGCTTTTATGCACTAATGTGTGCTTTGTAAATACGAGAGGGGGTTGATTTAGTTTTATTTTCCACACCTCCACGTTAACGCTGCCAAACGCTTCATCACAGCTGCCCGTGGCACTCGTACGATAAACAAGTTTATTTAAACTGTTTTCCTAACAGGAGCCGTGTACGAGATAGTATTTTCGCCTTTAAACAGGTTTTGCTTGTAGTTTAACATACCCCTATTATGCATGTCATTAACTGTCTGTGCGGCACAAATGCAAAGTGCTTTTACCGCAGGCGGTGTTATCACGTTCTCATAAAGATGTTGAAGAATATTTACAAAGATTCAAAAGAGTTTAACGCTGCCTTGAACGGCAGGAAGTTGCCGATATAGGGGCGAAAACGGCGTCCATAATATGCTTCATAAATTGCAGTCGAACGTCATGTTAGATATAAAGGCATATAACATACGTTTTAATTTGAATTTTGAAAAACATAGGGGCATATTATAATGGACAGTCGATACATTTTCGCCGCTTTTATCGACAGGAAATTGGCGATAAAGCGGCGATAATGGGTTTCATAATTTGCCCTATGGAAATCCTATCAAAGCCCATGTAAGATGCGAAAACATGTAATATGGGCTACGCTAGGAATTTCATACAGCACATTATCAAGTCCATTATCGCCGGTTTATCGTCAGTTTCCTGTCGATAGAAGCGGCGATATTGTATCGTCCATCCTTGATAATATGGCTCATATTATGAAGGCGATTATCGGCGCTTTTTTAATAGCGTTATGGCGATTAAAGCGAAGTGAAATTATCACGTCTTCATAATATGTCCCAAGTATTGCCACATTCTTTAAATATTGTTCCTAAAATGCGGCAATAATTTAGCTTATGAATAGAGCTCTTTTTAGTACAATGAGGTAGTTCTGAAAAGAACAGTTTTTTTTTTTAAAGTTTTTCATTCTTTAAAATTTGTGAAACAGGAACCACATTTTTGAACTGTAAAACAGGAACATTTGAAGTTGTTAAAAAATTAGATGCATTCGAACATTTTATGCTGATTAAATCTTCTTTCAATAAGAATGAGGCTTTGCTCCCCGTACACAATCTATCCATTGCACTTGTTGCATTTTATATGCATTTTTTTAAAAAATGGTTTCAACTCCATCTGTTCAGTCGATGGAGATCTAGGTCGTCTGGTCGATGAAGTGCTGGGCTCAGCTGGTGGTAGTTCTGTTGCCAGAGCTCTTGTCGCTGCCTGTGCATATTGCACAGGGTGGACTTGGCTCATATGTCTCTTCATGGTATGAATTGAAAAATAATATTTTTTGGTTGGATTTCCTCTGGAAAGTACTGAGCTACACATTGTGCACGTTACTTTCGGAGCATTTACTTTTTTTTGACCTTGTGGAAAGGTAAAAAATTGCCAAATAAAAGATTCCTTTTTTTTTTTAAAGGAAGATAAACATTTTCTTCAGATTCCGAAGAAGAATTGCGTGCGGCCGCCATTTCAGCAAAGTGTCCGGAAAGATGAAAAAGGTTGTTCTCCCTTCAGCGCCAAATAGATAGTGAGGGAAGTTGGTGGTTTCTGGAAAATTGCGGAATAGAAACTACTATGAACCAATAGGAAGTGTTCTTTTCAAGTCACATGATTTGACATGCGCGTATTAGGACGTATACGCGGTGACGGAATCCGGACACGTACGTGAATTAGAAGTATCGGTCTAATTTAATGAAGTTTTAAAATGTGAAAAGGAGGAAAGGTATACATTCTCAAATATTAAATACCTTCATATGGGGTCACAAGACCAATGGCGATAAAGTATCAAACTGTTTTTTATTGTTTCAAAACACCGGGGTGCGCGCACTCTGTCGCGCACCCCGGTACGTTTTTTAACATCTGACAAGTCAGAAAACGGTAAAATGAACGTAAGGTAAAGACTTTATAAAGCTTTTGAGACTTGCAAGGAGTTCCTAAGCAATTCTGACAGTGAAAAAAACTTTGTAATACTATGAAAGCATTTCTCGAAATAATAAAACTATAGAATACATGAAAAAAATATTTTATATTTCGCAATTAATAAGGCTAAGAAATATAATGAAAAAATATAACTTATAAACAGTTTATAGTTAAGGAGTAGCCTTTAAAAAACCTATGAAATTCACTGAAAAAACCATAGGTATTACACACGTTATAGTTAGGAAGTAGCAGTTAAAAAACCTATGAAATTCACTGAAAAAACCATAGGTTTTACACACGTTATAGTGATGTCATGAGTGGTGTCACTGACCATGTCATGAGTGATGTAATATGTGACGTCATCAGCAGTGCATTGCACGCGCAAGTTATAGTGAGTCCAACTAACTATAACGTGGGAATTTCAATGGTTTTATGCGAGTAAAATTTCCAGCTAACTATAACTGGTGTAAAACCTATGGTTTTTTCGGTGAATTTCATAGGTTTTTTAAATGCTACTTCCTAACTATAATGTGTGTAAAACCTATGGTTTTTTCAGTGAATATATATATATATATATATATATATATTACCTACTGGCGGTCGCCAGTAGGTATATATAGTTAGGATTTTTTCCCTATGGGATTTTTGAAAATTCTATGTCTAATAACTTTGGCGTTTGTGGACAGAATTGGCTGAAATTTTCTGGAAAATGGAACATTTTGTTTCTGAGCAGCCCTTGGAAATTTGGGGGGGTTTCGTCAAGGGGGGGCCGAGAAACTTGGCAAAATTGTAGGGACTGGTAGCCCGATGTGCCTTTTCTAGGTCTCAATATATGTGCTCCAGTGGATTTTGAGAAATTAACGTTTAAAAAAAGATATATATCTGTAAGCGCGCTCCGGGCAGCGCTCCGGTCCGCGGACCTTAAGCGTACCGGAACTTCGCGTAGCTAAGCTGATTGGCTCTCCGGTGTCTGTCAACATTCTAAACAGTCCGGAGCGGCCGCCATCTTGTCTCTCGGTAGGATTGAGAGACAAGAGGAGGCCAATACAAAGGCGAAAATGACCATAAGGGGGCATACTAGATCCTCCCTGACCCCCTAGGTTTAATGTGGAGGTTTTAAAAGGGCCCCGCGGGGCAAAAAAAACAAAAAATGTTTTTTTTTTTTTTTGCGTGGGGAGCGCCCGGTCCGCGAACCCGGAAGCGTTCTGGGCAGCGTACTGCAATGAAAAATGAATGATAGACTTTTCAAATGCTGTATGTTAATTGATTGTTGTTTTTGTTGATTATTTTTTATTTTCTTTATTTTTTAAGCATTTTTTTTAATGTGATTGTGTTTCATAATTTATTAAACTTTCTAACATTTCATTGTCAGAAATTTCATAATTATCATGGAATATACATTGTAGTCTCTGAGGGTGTAAAATGTCCTCATTTGCAAGGAGGTTATCTACTGCTTGTACACATTGCAGTAGTTCATTGTCCCAAGTTTCATCGAAAAATTCAATGTCAATTTGATCAATTGTATCAATCAATTCTTGGCTGCTGTCTTGCAGGTCCATTTCAAAAGAAACTTGGTTTTCGCCTTCCATTTTGCCTGAAATTTGAATTAAAAAAATATATATTAGTAGAGATAGGGCAATGTTGGGAATAATTTTAGATAGGCATTTTTTATCAGTGAATTTATCTTTGGGCAGTGTATAGTATCAGAGTGGAAGTAGGAATATAAAAATGTGTATGTGATTTAACGTAAGTAAATTCATAATTATACAAGAGAAGCCTAACTCCATCCATAACTATAACAGAGAAGTCTCTCTAAATCTATAACTACTACAGAGGGATAGTATATATCTATCAGAAAAAGTTTACCATATTAACTTATAGTGCACAATATACTTCAGTTTTAAAAATAAAAACTTACCTTTAGAAAGAAGTTGAAGGAATTAGTGAAAATACTATTGAAATGTACAGCAAGAAGTAGTAGTCAAAATGGCTGTGTTTTCTTCTCTTCCTTTATATATATTCAGGTATATAACCAATGAAATGTCAGGTAAAAAAAATAGAAAATGAAAGTAACATTTTCATTGGTTGTCAATTCCAACACTTCAGATGTGTTTTGTGAAGTAATTTACCTCAGGGTATTTAGAGAGGTCTACAGGCTAAATGACTAAATGGAATTCCAATCAAATTTGTGAAAATGGTAGGGATTGGTATGTAGAGCTAATCTATATTTGGTGAAATTGTCTCCAGTGGCTTTTCTGTGAACTACTTTCCCACCTTTTTTGATGGTGCGCTTCCCAGGGAGCGACCCGGTACGCGAACCGTTGAGCGCCCCGGTTCGCGAACCTTAAGCGTTCCGGGAGTCCACCATTTTGTGTTTCGGTCGAATTAAGATACAAGATGGAGGGCAAATAATGTTCAGAATGGGTAGAAGGGGGCACGGTAGACCTATCTTGACCCCCTAGGTTTTGTGAGGGTGGCTGAGGAGGCCCATATGTGCGAAAAAAAAACATTTTTTTAAAAAATTTCGCGAGGTTAGCTCCCGGTTCGCGTACCGGGTAGCGCCCCGGGGAGCGTACTTTGTTGAAAATTAGTGAAAAATGTTAGAGTAAAATAATAATTGTGAGTGATTAGATGTAGGGTAGCTCTGAGAAGAGCTTTTGGGTTTATGGTACATTTAGGTACTTATAAGTAGGTACCAATGCACATTCTTAAATTCAGAGTGAAAACTCTGTTGCCCTCATCTGAGAAGTGAACTCCATCTCCTCTGTAGATATCTTGCATGTAGTAACGCAAGTTATTGTTGTACAGGGAGCCCATTCCATGGTCTCTCATGTAAGCTGAAACAGATTTGTTTACATGCTTCCTCGACTTCTCAATTTGTGGACAAAATTGGTTTGACCACCTCCATTTCTGTCTTTGGCATATATTTGAATATACCAAGGCAGTCTGAGGAAAAAGTGCCATTAATTGCTCAAAGGTGTCCTTTAAAAGCATTTCCAGACCTACACCAGTCAAAGTGCCCAAGTCATTACCTCCACAGTGCACAATTAACAGGTCAGGTTTGGGCAAATGCATAAAGGTTTTCACCAATGGTATCAATTGGTGACATTTTAATCCTCTGTGGCCAAACCACTTAATTTCCACATCTTGTAAATTGAGGTTAGGTAATTTCCTGTTTTCAACGTACCTTTGAGCCCAGTGATTATAACTATGTCCAACAATCCAGACAGAAAACATGGTGAGAGAAGGTTCTCCTGCAGTCAGATGAAGTGTGGCAATGAAATGGCAGTTGAAAAAATGAGAGTTTAAAATGAAAGAAACTGTGGAGTTTCTGTGTTCATGAAGCAGTAACAGTGATTGGTGGATTTTGATTGCTGAAAACAGAAAGTTAGGGTGCACGGATGTGTTCTTTGAAAGATGTATTTTGAATGGTCAATAAAAAATCATTAAATGAAAGAATGCACTAGATATGCAGGTGCACTGAGAGTTCAGAGTTCAATTGCAACAAAGTTGTGTGAACTTGCAAACACCAGAAGTCTTCCAAGAGGTGGTTGCCATGCAGAAAAGACAGAAAGGGCAGAGGGGGGAAGGGTTTTCATTTGAAAAAAAGTGAGGGAAGAGTTTTGATTGGGTGACATGAGAAATATGTGTGAAGAATTACAGCATTTCTGTGCTTTTGATAGCTGCAGACTCTGGAGTGCATACCTTTTGCTCTGCTGAAGACAAATCGGTGTGTTTCTGAGACTGTTTTCAAACTCAAAGTATTTGCTAAGGTGAGAAAATATTTCTTTAATTTAGATAGAGAATAGTGTGCTTTAAGGAGAAAATTATGAATTATGTGGCGCAAATTGCTTGTAAATATGCTCCCACCTGTGCATGGAAAATTTAGATTTTGAATGTTTGTGTTACATAGCCATGTTAAAAGTGACCCAACCATGCAGGAAAGGCAATCAAAAAACGCTTTTATGTGTCTTAAGGACATTTTAAGTAATTTTCCCATGTGCAGTGGTTTGAAATTATGAATTGAAAATCGTTTTTGAGGTAAAGGAATTGTTTTTAAATTTATGACAAGGACATAATGGTGTATGCTTCTTTATAAGGCAATTGACTGTCCCTGATGTTATTTTTCCCATTTTAATGCAAGACTTTTCTCTGTGGCGCAAATTGCTTGTAAATATGCTCCCACCTGTGCATGGTAAATTTAAATTTTAAATGTTTGTGTTACATAGCCATGTTAAAAGTGACCCAACCATGCTGGAAAGGCAATCAAAAAACGCTTTCATGTGTCTTAATGACATTTTAAGTCATTTTCCCATGTGCAGTGTTTTGAAATTATGATTTGAAAATCGTTTTTGGGGTAAAGGAATTGTTTTTAAATTCATGACAAGGACATAATGGTGTATGCTTCTTTATAAGGCAATTGACTGTCCCTGATGTTATTTTTCTCATTTTAGTGTAAGACCTTTCTCTGTGGCGCAAATTGCTTGTAAATATGCTCCCACATGTGCATGGAAAATGTAGATTTTGAATGTTTGTGTTACATAGCCATGTTAAAAGTGACCCAACCATGCAGGAAAGGCAATCAAAAAACGCTTTTATGTGTCTTAAGGACATTTTAAGTAATTTTCCCATGTGTAGTGTTTTGAAATTATGATTTGAAAATCGTTTTTGAGGTAAAGGAATGTTGTTAAAATTTATGTGCGCCATATGCCCCCAAATTTCTTTTTCAGGGGTGCAGCAGGGTGTTATTGAGACACCCCTGCAGCTTTGGAAAAATTCCTAATTTGTGATGAGCACATTGTTAATCGCAAATTGCACCTTCATTTATATGAGCCTCCTAGCCCATGGAAATGAATGGGTAATTTGCAATTAGCAATTTTCTCATCGCAAATTTGGAATGGTAAAGAATCGCTATTTATTCCTTAAAATTCGCTTTTTTGGAAATGCAATATAGTTATATGATACATATGGCGGTTGATGTCTAACAAGATAAGAAGCTTAGGCATACATTTATGATGACTGGCGCAATGAAGTAGAAATCACTTACTTCATTGGTAGAGCTTTACATGTATTCTCTCCTCTGTATTCTTCATCAAGCGTAACTTTAATCTGCAATCCTGAGTAGGCCTCACTTTAAACAAACCTCTGGATAGGCCACATCTTATTGTTATCTTGATTTAATCATTTAAAATGCTAGGGACAGATTTATGATAGGTGTATGCCTCTTTTGCGCCACTTAGAAAACATTGTCCATGGGGAAATGACTTAAAATGTCCTTAAGACACATGAATGTGTTTTTTTAAAACGTTTGCAATTTTTTTGGGTCACTTTTAACATGGCTATGTGACTCAAACAGTCAAAATCTAAATTCGCCATGCACAGGTGGGAGCATATTTACAAGGAATGTGCTCCATGGGGAAAGGTCTTATAATGTAATATGGGAAAAATGACATCAGAGACACTGAAATGCCTTATAGAGAAGCATACACCATTATGTCCTTGTCATAAATTTGCAAACCATTACTTTTCCCCAAAAACGATTTTCAAATCATAATTTGAAAACACTGCACATGTGGAAATGACTTAAAATGTCCTTAATTCAAAATGTGCGATTCCTTAAATGCAATGTATCAAACACAAAATATGTAAAAAATGATATTAAGGATTTGGAAACTACCACCAACTTCTAGTTTGTGGTAATTTGCGAATTCTTTTCAAAAAGCATTTTTTTCCAAAAAACAAAAGGTCCCATATGACGCCCATACATGCCCTTAGGGCATGTAGGTGTGCCATATGCCCCCAAATTTATTTTTCAGGGGTGCAGCAGGGTGTTCTTGAGATACCCCTGCACGCTTGAAAAAATTCCTATTTTGTGATGAGCTAATTGCTAATCGCAAATTGCAACCTTCATTCCTATGAGCCTCCTAGCCCATGGAAATGAATGGGTAATTTGCAATTAGCAATTTGCTCATTGCAAATTAGGAATAGTAAAGAATTGCTATTTATTCCTTAAAATTTGCTATTTAGGAAATGCAAAATAGTTTGATGGTAGATATGGTGGTTGATCTGTAACAAGATAAGAAGCTTAGGGATACATTTATGATGACTGGCGCAATAAAGTGCACATTACTTACTTCATTGGTAGGCCTTTACATGTATTATCTCCTCTGTATTCTTCATCAAGCGTAACTTTAATCTGCAATCCTGAGTAGGCCTCACCTTAAACAAACCTCTGGATAGGCCACACTTTATCGTCATCCTGGATTAATCATTTAAAATGCTAGGGACAGATTTATGATAGGTGTATGCCTCTTTTGTGCCACTGTGCGTCACTTTTATGATGCAGCGGTGGTGCAAAAGATTTGCTATGAGGCGACAACATTACAAATTGATGCATTTAGGCAGATATGTCATGGTGTAAAAAAAACGTACCACATGAAACCGATGCAGCAGTGATGCAAAAGATGCACCATGTCGTAAGACAGGCCTCACTTGGGGCCATATGTATCAAGCTAATTAGCATTCGCAAAGATCAAAATTCTACGAATTTTGGCCTTTGCGAATGTTAATTAGACAAATGGTATGTATCAAACAAGTTTGATGCAAAATAAGGAGTAGCAAAATTTGCTATTCCTTATTTTGCAATTGCACTGAAGGATTTGCAAATTTTGTGACTACTTAAATGCAATGTATCAAACAAAAAATATGTAAAAAATGACATTAAGGATTTGGAAACTATTGTGGTAAATTGGTGGTAATTTGTGAATTCTTTTCAAAAAGCTTTTTTTAAAAAAAACAAAAGGTCCCATATGACGCCAACACATGCCTTTAGGGCATGTATGTGTGCCATATGCCCCCAAATTTCTTTTTCAGGGGTGCAGCTGGGTGTTCTTGAGACACCCCTGCACCCTTGGAAAAATTCCTAATTTGTGATGAGCAAATTGCTAATCGCAAATTAAACCTTCATTCCTATGAGCCTCCTAGCCCATGGAAATGAATGGGTAACTTGCAATTAGCAATTTGCTCATCGCAAATTAGGAATGGTAAAGAATCGCTATTTATTCCTTAAAATTCGCTATTTAGGAAATGCAAAATATTTTGATGATACATATGGCAGTTCATCTCTAACAAGATAAGAAGCTTAGGGATAGATTTATGATGACTGGTGCATCACCAGGGATGTGCCAGTCATCTTGCGCCGCTGTTCCGCCACCCATGGTGTGCTGCATTTACAATGCGGCGCAGCATGGGGAAAAAACGGCACAGATGCTTGACGCATCTGTGCCGTTAAGGTGGCGCATTGCTGGAGTTGTATCGCAAGTGCGATGCAGCTCCAGCAAGGCTCAGGGGTGCACCATCTCCACAATGTTGCGTCAAGACCTATGCCTGCTTCAAGCAGGCGCAGGGTTTTGACGTAGCTTTCTCCTATCTGATTGTAAATGCGGCACACCATGAGTGGCAGAGCAGCGGTGCACGTTAACTGGTGCATGCCTGGGGATGTGCCATTTAACATAAATCTGCCCCTTTACATTTAAGTATGTGCAGGGGACACAGAGTCGGTGAGGCTTATCCAAGGTTAAGAAGAGATGAGTCCTGTTCACTGAAAAATTAGACATAGGCTTCACCTGCTCAGCATCGCTGGACATGGCTAAATAATAGCTGCAAAATATTACTCTTGTTAAACAATTTTACTATTATAATCTCTGAGATTTGTCTCTTACTCTGCAACATCTCATTGTTGTTATCTTTCTTTAAAGATAAAGACAACATCAACATGAGCGACAATCTGCAATCAGTTGATTTTGACCTCATCATTGAACTTGTAATTGAAACATCAGTGGATGTTGATCCCTTGGATGATTTAAATCCTGAGGATGAAGAAGAGCGTGATGAGGATGCAGATTTGTCCGAATTATATGATATAGGATGGGAAGCTGACCTGCTTGAGCCTTTGGAAATATAAACATTTATTTTTAAAATTTATAATTAATAAAAAGTAAAAAGGTAAACCGTTTAATTTAAAAATAAAGACACCTTCAAAAGCAGGTTATGTGTAGTGTCTTCAATAAAATATTAAAATATGCTCATAAAATTAGATCAGATTCACATGTAAAATAGCATAGGTAACATAAATATAAATGTCATTTCTTTTCTGGTATTTCTGTATTGTAAATTTGCCAACGACTAAAAAATCTTCTAATTAAAATGTCAAGTAGTGTGTTAAGTTTTTTATCACTGTTACTGATTTACTGTTTGGTAATAATGGTTAATAACATTATTTATTATATTTTTCCACAGATTCAACTGCAGATCATTTCAAGATTTCACCATGCCTACAATAGAAAGACAGAGAAAGGCTGCAAAACGTCAAAGACAGCAGGTGAAAAATAATACGCAGCAGTCCTCTAACAAAAAGATTTGTCAAGTCACGAAGAAAGCACCGGGTAAGAGCACAAAACACTTTATAAGAAATATGTGTAATAAAAAAAATATTACTACAGAAAATGTTTCAGTCCATAAAACGAGAAGGAAATCAAATGGAAAAGAAAGGCCAATGTAAAATGTTACTGCTAGAGCAAGAGATAACTCTGTGCATGATAGTAGAAGGAAACAACAGTTTAGGGAGATTCGTAAACGAATGTTCCGGAACAGGATAATTGGCAATTTGTTAAAAAATATTAAGAAAGGTCAACATAAACTAGTTTTTTATAAGACAAAAAAAAAAGTTGAGAAAGTTATTGATCAGGCATTTGAAATTAAACGTAAGTTATTTATTTTGATAATCAATAGAATTAGGAAGCTAAACAAGGCAATTTTTGATTTCAAAAGAAATAGTAGATGGAAGAGAATAGTTAATCGTAGTAATTTTTGTGAAGTTTTTTCTGGAGAATGGATGCATAGTTCAAGCTGTGAGGCATTTTTTAATGAGGAGAGTTATTTCCAGGATAATGATTTGGTGCATGCAGTTGACACCAGTGGTCGTGCTTATGAAGTGAAAGATGGTTGTCCAGTTGAAAAAGAAAAACTTGTGACAACAGAGGCAGAAGAGGTGTTAGGTAATGAGGTTTTAGGAAGACGTGCTAAGGGTCCTGTGTACACCTGGAAGTGTAGTAGTATTTGCAGTGTGCGACAGGATTCCATCAATTTGCTTTGTGATTTTGTACGGTCATTTAATAAGAAAAGTTTGAAGCAGAAAATTATGTTGTTGCAAGAATTAGATCCTTGCAGAGTAAGAGAAGTGACAGGTTTGCATGGACATTCACTGGCTTGTCTTTCCAGGAGAGTATGCCAGAGTGTTTTTCATCATTTCAGGATGCTAGCAGTGCATCAACAAATTAAACAATTATGCGCTGCTCTTTTGCATGGTTCTGAAATAGATGTGAAGAATATATGTGAAGAAATTGAGTTTTGTTACTTTGGAAGTAAAGAGGAGAATGTTGAAATTGAGCAAGAAGAAGAGGGTCTTGTGGAAGATAGTGTACAGGTTTCCAGTACAGATAATTTCCAGAGGGAAATTGCGACGTTTGAGGTGAAATCAAGTGAGAGGCCGAATTTCACTTGTGTGTGTTGTCGACGCACTTATTATAAGAATCAGACTAAGTTAGTGGATTTATATGCAAAAAGTGAAAGGGAAAATAATAGTGAATGGAAGGATTTTGCAACATACTTGATGGTAGAAAATTGTTTTGATTTGGGATTGGATCAACGTGTGTGTACTTATTGTTCTTGCAAATTAAATCAAAACCAGATGCCTGCTAGAGCAGTTCATAATAATCTGGAATTGGTTGAGATTCCTTCTGAATTGAAGGATTTAAATACTTATGAATCTATTTTGATTCAAAGTATCCATCCCTTTCAGGCTATTGTAAGAATGGAGCCAAAGACAGGGAAATTGCCTCCATCAGATTTACAGAGAGGATTAAAGGGAAGAGTTGTTTATTTGCCTCTAGATTTGAAGAAAAACATTAACACAATTGGAGTAGAAAAAGTGGAAGAGGAACCTCTGGTTATCTTAGTTAATGGGGTTCCGACAAAGAATAAGAAAATATGGCAAGATTTAGTAGATGTTAGGAAAGTTAAAAAGGCAACATTGTATTTGAAAAAAAATAATAAATACTATAAGAATGTATATGTTGCAGAAGAGGAAGTAAGTGAGGAAGAGGATAGCGATTTGTGTGCTGGTCAAATTGAGAAAGTAGAACCCTCTACTAGTGAAGAAATATATGAACATTATAGTGTTCATCCTTTGCATTCCAAGGAAGTCATGGGGAATGCTATTGAGTTGTTTCAAATGAAACAAGCCAAAGGGAGTCCCATTAGTGTTTGGGAGGAAAGTTTGGAAGCTCGGTGTTTCCCACAGCTTTTTCCAACAGGTCAGGGAGGAAGATATGATGAGCGACCTCATCAAATTCCTGCTTCTGAATACCGGACTTTGCGATTGTATGCAGGAGATGCTAGGTTTCGACAATGTATTCCTTATTTGTTTCATCTCCTGTTTGAAAGCGATCTGTCTGGACTGTCATATGCAGTGAACCACATCTTGAAAAGTGGTATACACATGCAAAACATCTCGGCAAGTGACTTTATGGATAAAGTCAATGTCCAAGATAGTATTTTGGATTCTCACCTGATTAATCTCATGGCGTGTCAGCGTGGTACTAATGAGTACTGGTACCGTCGTCATGGTGATTTAAAATGTATGCTGAGGAACTTAGGTACTCCCACATGGTTCCTCACTCTGAGCTGTGCCGAGTATGGCTGGGAAGACTTACTTGAATTTCTACGAGAGGCAAATGCTAACGTAGATAACATCGAATTCAAGACACCCGGAGAACTGTGCTCTTTGGATCCAGTCAATGTATGTAGGTACTTCAATCATAGATTTGAAGCTATGATGTCTTTCATCATGAATAAGAAGAATCCACCTCTTGGAGAGGTGTTGGATTTCTTCTGGAGAAAAGAGTACCAAGCAAGAGGTGCTCCTCATATACATATGTTGCTGTTGATCAAGGATGCACCTAAATTTGGAACGGATCCAGAAGACTCAGTGATGAGTTTCATCCAACTAGTATTCTACGTGTGCTGTTCCAAACGCAAAGGAGAAGAAAAACCTAAGAGAAAAAGTTCTGCGTTTCCAAAGCCATCGATGTGGAAAGTACTGCCGTCGTAAATTCCGAAACAAAGACAAGTTCTACACTAAATGTCATTTCGGCTTTCCACGACCGGTGATTTCTAAAGGAAGAGTAAACAGTTTGATGTCTTCGCTGCGACACAATGTCATGAAGAAATCACCTAAAAACACTTACAATTTGAAGAGGAACGAAGAGTCCAAGTACATCAACGACTACAACCCGGTGATTTTGTCCATGTGGAATGCTAACATGGATATACAGTTTGTGGCTGATAACTGTATGGCTGTGGCTCGGTATGTGACGTCTTACATCACCAAAAAAGAGAAGACAGAATTGAAGGATATGTGGGAGGACATTTCCCATGAAAAGAGCCTCAGCAAGAAGTTGTACAGTTTCAGTCTGAAGATGTTGTCGCATCGAGAAATCGGAGCGTACGAATGTTCTGACCGGTTGTCTTCAGCAAGTCTCTATGCCAAGTCCAGGAGTATCGTTTGGGCGAGTCTTGGTCTTGCAGCAACGCGTAATCGAGTTCTCAAACCTGTGCGGGAAATTGAGTATTTGGCGGAAAAGGAGCCAAACAGTACCAACATTTTGAAGACAAACATGTTGGATACATATTATCCAAATCGAAGCAGTCACCTCGAGAATGTTTGTCTGTATGAGGTTCTGCAAAATTACATATTCAAGAGGAACATCAAAGAAGATACTGAGAAAGGAGTGTATGCTGTAATAGGAAGTGAGGGATGTCTGGTCAAGCAAAGAAAATGCCACTTGGTAAACCATCGAAAATTGAGTGGTGAATCTCCTGAAAAAAAGGAGTTTTTCTATTTAGCACTTTTGCAACTTTTCAAGCCTTGGCGTGCAGAAGAGGAACTGCTTGGAGATTTCCTCTGTTACGAAGACTCTTTCAATGCCGCCAAGGAGACCATAGAATGTGCTGCTTTTCCCAAATATGTAGAAATGTTGAATGCGGAAATTGAGCAGGAAGCAACGATTGCAGCCGAGATTGCCAGAGACAGTTCTCAGGACAGTCAGAGTTCTGCTTCATTGAGTCAGGATCCACTAGGAGGACCTGTTATTGAAAATGAAGCTGCCACTGCTATGAATGAAGTGGAAAGAGCCATGGCACATGCTCAGGAGGATGCGGTTAACTTAGAAGAGTTGGAAAGACAACTCAACGTTGAGCAGAGGAAAATATATGACGAAGTTACCATGCAAATTGATCATGGATTAAGTCATGACAAGAAAGAGTGCTCATGTACGTCGTTGAAGCCTGTCCGACTGTACGTGAGTGGAGAAGCGGGAACTGGAAAAAGTTTCCTCATTAAAGCAATTTCATGCTATTTGCAGGAAAGGACAGAGTCATCGCTGTCTTGTGTTGTCACCGCTCCAACTGGACTGGCAGCACATAACATTAAAGGGATTACTTTACATCGTTTACTGATGCTGCCAGTGGAACATGACAACAAATTACAATATCACAAGCTATCTGGAGATGCTTGTTTTGAAGTTTCAAGAATCTTGAGGAAAATGAAACTTCTTATCATTGACGAAGTAAGCATGGTTTCCAATGTCATGCTTGCCTTTGTGCATTTGAGGATGCAAGAAGTTCTCAAAACAGAGTATGATGTGTTATTTGGTGGCAAACACATCATTGTTTTCGGAGATCTTCTGCAGCTGACACCAGTGAAAGGGCAACCTGTGTTCAAAATGCTCACGCATGAAGATACCAGGAAGTGCCTAGGCAGCATTGGCAACGTCAATATATGGTTAAACTTCAATTATGCTGAACTGCATGAAAATATGCGTCAGGCGAAGGATGAAGTTTACAAGACTATTCTACAAGATGTTAGAATTGGAAAAGTGACCGAGCATGGGAAAGAAGCTTTACATGCACGATTACTGTCAAATTTATATCCAGAACAAGATGTTGTGCCTGAGAATATTTTTCAGAAAATTACTGAGAAGAAATCTGGAATATGTTTGATGCCAACTCTTGCAGAATGTGCCAAATTTAACAACAAAATGTTGCATTTAGAAAAGCAAGAGATTGTGAAACTGGAAGCTATTGATAGAGTAGAGCATATGGGATCAACAATTATTTTGTCTGAGAATCTGAAAACAAAATTGGATTCATTAGAGAAGAGTATATCTAAAACTGCAGGTTTTGAAAAGACTCTGAATGTGTGCTTGAACTGCCGTATAATTTTAAGAAGGAATTTACATGTTGAAAGAGGTCTGGTAAATGGATCAATGGGTAATGTTGTTGATTTTGTGAAATACAGAAATAGAGATGGAATTGAATTTTTAAAAATTAAATTTGATGGCATTGAGGAAGTACAGCTAATTGCTCGTTGTTCTGCTAGATTTTTGCTTGTAAAAGACTTATATGTTCGCCGTAAGCAGTTTCCTGTTTGCTTGGCATATGCGGTGACAATTCATAAATCGCAAGGTTTAAGTGTAGACAGTGCATTGGTGAATATTGGCAGTTCTGTGTTCAAGGAGGGTATGGCATATGTGGCATTGTCACGAGTTAGAACTTTATCGGGATTGTACTTGATTGAGTGTGATGTCACAAACATTTGTGCGGATCTAGATTGTGTTAAGGAATACAATAGGTTAAGAAGAGAGTATGCGCCACATTTGCCTCGTATCCTTTGTTTGAGAAACGTGTGGTAGGCCGGAAACGAAGAAATGAGAACAATACTGGGGAGGTTGTAGCAAAAAGACAAAAAGTCAATGAACCTAAAATTACAAGCAGAAACAAAAAGGATTCTGTTGAAGATGTTGTTGGTTTTCAGTTTGAAAACAGTTCTGGTGTCAACTGCTATGCTAATGTAGTGGTTAATGTTTTATTTTCTCTAAAAAATGTAAAAGAAGAGATTGTGGTCAATTCTGATCAAAGATTTTGCAGTTTGTTAAATTCTGTGTTAGAGAAATGTACCACTGATAGAAGAAACATAGAAAGTGTGTCTGAAATTCGAAATCTGTTAGACAGATGTTCAGGCCAAACACAATTCTCTCAAAATATTCAGCAAGATTGTCAGAAGTTTTTAATGTATATGCTTGATGTATTACATGCTGAAGGTGTAGATGTAGATCAGCTGTTTGGGCTTTCTTATCAATGGCAGCATGACTGCGAGAACTGTATGGTATCAAGTACTACTAGTGTAGACTCAGAAAGATTTATATATTTAACTTTGCCAGACAGTAAATCAGTCTCCTTTAATAAGCTAGTAAAAGCAGCTGATCACAACATGGAGTGTAGCCAATGTAAATCTGAAATGATGTCCACATTATTTATACGAACATATGGCCAGTATGTCATTTTAATGTTCCAACGATGTAGGCCTGATGGAACAAAATTGACAACTTTAATTAAAAATTTTGTAGCTTCGCAGTTGTCAATATCAGGAAGGACTTTTGTAACTGCAGCAATTATATATCATGACGGCCCTTCAATAACATCAGGACATTACACAGCTTATTTAAAGTCTAGAAATGGCTGGTCATTCTGCAATGATTCTGTTTTAATTTTCAAAAAAAAATTGCCGTATGACCTTAAAAACTCTTACCTGGTGTTTTTAAAACCAAAATTTTAGGGAAATAATCTCGGGATGTGCTCTGTGGAATTTCAAGAAGTTCTAATGGCTCCTACACAATTTGGCCTTGAGGATAAGTGTAGTTCAGAGACATAACTTCTAACCATAGGACTGGACATTATGGAGAAATACGTGCACTTTGAATGAGTTCAGAAAAACTGTATCTTTTTATAAACTAATTGAAGCAGCCAATCAAAACATGGAGTAGAGGGAATGTAAGTCTGCAATGCTGTCTACTGTTTTACATTGCGATTAAAAGTGATGTAGAGAATTAAATAATTGTAGTAGTCATAGAGGTAGTGTAAGTCTGCTTGTATCAGTGCCATAGGAAAAGTAGAACATGACTGAGCAAGAAGGGGAAGATATTACTATTCCAGGATTGTGAAAATGATCTTCAACATTTTAATTCTGAAAGTTGCGGAAATGCCAAATGACGGGATTGGCTTACAAGAAATCCAAGAGTTATAAATGGCTCTGACAAGATTTGGCCTTGTGGAAAATTGTGGTAGAGAGCAAGAAGTCATTTATTGCATGTAACGTGTTTTTAAAAACGATGGAGATTTTCTTTCAGAAAGTGGCGGGCTGAAAGTAATAACAGCACAAAAGAGTGTAAGCTGTTCATAGGACATCCTTGGACGTCATGGAAAGTAAGTTAACTTTAAGGAGTTCTGAATTTTGATTTCTGATGTTGTATGGGTTTTTTTAAACACAATCATTTTGATTGTGTTTTTTTTTCCCCGCTGTTACATGATGAATACCTTCAAGTCACTGTTTTTAGTGAATTTTGATACATTCTGAGAACAGCAAAAATAAACCATTTAACATGTATAATTAATTCTGTACTGTTTGCATTTATGATGTATATGTAGAACTGTGTAGGAGGCATGGAGAAGGTGAGGCTTCTGTAAGTGTCAAAGTTGTTGCATGCAGTGCTGCACTTCTGCGTATTCTTTCATATGCTAGACTACATCTGCACAATGAGATACCTAAGCAAAGGAAACGCAAGTGATGTGATTGAGAAATGAGCAAAATAAATTGCACGTATTTCAATTACATCACCTGTGTTTCCTATCATTACGAATCACATTGTGCAGATCAAGTTTAGGTCTGTCCAGGGAAACATAGGAGGTTTCTACTTTGTTGAAGAGTGCAGTGGACATGACTCACTTCATTGGTAGACTTTCACAGATATTATCTCCTCTGTACACTTCAACAAGTGTAAATCTCATCTTGAACTCTGAGTAGGCCTCACCTCAAACAAACCTCTGGATAGGAGACATGTTATTGGCATCCTGAAGCGACACTTTTCTGAAACAAGAGCAATGCAAAAGATGCACCATGTTTTAAGATAGGCCTCACTTCATCTGTATCAAGATACTGTTAGTTTAAAATGTATATCTTTAGGACTGTGTAGGGGACCTGGAGAAGCAGAAGCTTCTGTCAGTGTCAAAGTTGTTGAAAAACTATTTGTCCTTCAATCTTTTCCCTTGTCTTTTGTAATTTTTAAATACATGTTTTAATATTTTTCAAATGTTGGTTCTCTCTTTCACAGATTGAAAGTATAAAAATAAAAAGTGAGTAATTTAACGGCAATTATAAGGTAAATAGTTGTACTCTTTTCGTTACATTTCTATCACATTCACCTACTATTAGATCCACTGCTTCACTTCTTTAACCCTCAGTTTCCTGCCTTTGGTACTTTCCTCATTCCTTTCTCTATTACCTACTTACTCAACTCCTTCCACTCTTTTTCTCAGTCCCTCTCTTCTCATAGTTCCTCAGTCTTGTTCACTCACTCCGTCTCTATTACTCTTAGTGTCTGTGAATTACTTACCCACCTTTTTTTTTGGACCGCTTCCCGGGAAGTGGCCCGGTTCGCAAACTAGCAGCGTTACGGGAGTCCACCATTTTGTGTTTCGGTCGAATCAAGATACAAGATGGAGGGCAAATAATGTTCAGAATGGGTAGAAGGGGGCACGGTAGATGTATCTTGACCCACTTGGTTTTCTGAGGGTGGCTGAGGAGGACCATAGTTCTTCACTCTTGTTCACTCTCTCTGTTTCTATTAATGTCATTGTTTCTGACTGATCAAAAAAAATTTTTTAAAAAAAGAACAGTAACTATAAGGGAAGGAAACAGACAGTTATGTTAAAAGAAAGACAGCTATAGGGAGTAAACTAAGGATACTGTTACCCTCAATCCACTGCTGATGATATTACTGACCATGTCATGAATGATGTAATATGTGACATCATCAGCAGTGGATTGTGGGTAACAGTATCTCTTGTTTACTCCCTAGAGCTGTCTTTCTTTTCACATAACTGTCTGTTTCCTTCCCTTATACTTACTGTTCTTTTTTTTAAAAAATAATTTTTTTGGTTAGCTTCCGGTTCGCGTACCGGGTAGCGCTCCGGGGAGCGAACTAAGAGAAATAGAGGTTGGCAGAGTTCCAAATATTCTACCAATTTTTTTATAACGGGGAGGTAGTTCTGAAAAGAAAGTTTTTTTTTTATGTTTTTGTTGTTTTATATTTTTTTTAGTATTTTTTGAACATTTTTTTACTTTTTTTGTATTTTCTGAACGTTTTTATATTTTTTTTGTTTTTTTTTGGGGGGGGGAAACAAAAACGATCCATTGGAAAGGGCTCAACAGGAGCAACAAAAAAAAAAGAATTTATTTTTTGGGGCATTTCGGACAAACATTAACATGATTCTGAATAGCTCGCATAATCAAAATGATGCTACTTTCCCTGTAGCAAATGAAATCGCCGCAGTGCACGCACACTTGCTTCACGTGCCAAAACAACATTTGAATGTTTGGGATCATCTCCCTCGCCTCTGGTCCCGACACCTCTGGAACAACCGATCTTCTTGCCATCGGAAGGGGATTTTGTTGCTCATCACGTAGCTGGGCAGCACTATAATTATTAGGATGCCACCTACTCATATGCCGATGCATAGTGTAGTTGCCGTAACTGTATTTTTTTTCAGTTCCCCTTGACAGTCTATCACCGCATATACGGCAAAACACGTAGCGTGCATTTACTTTTTTTTGCCCCTCAGGAAATTTATAGAATTGCCAAATGTAGTTCTCTTTTCGATTATACCTCCTGGGCTCCTCTGGCAAAAACCTTGGCTCTTCCTCCTCTTCCTCCTCTTCCTGTTCTTCCTCTTCTTGTTGTAAAATTACTTCAGCAGGTGGTCCTCTCTTCTTTGGATTTGGTGGAGGTGGTGGGTTAGAACCAGCTGAAGCCACTAATGAAGCCATGTCAGAATGCAAATAAAGGGTCTTTCTCTCACCAAGATGAAAGTCAGAGTGAGGAAAGAAGGAGGGGTTTTCATCATTTGGGAAAAGCAAAAGTTCTAAACCAATGAAAAGTGTTCATTTTAGATCACATGACCTAGTATTACATCATTAGGAAACCAATAGTGAAATGAACCAATGAAAAGTGTTATTACCGAGTCACATGACCTGCTGTGTTTACGTTACGCGGTCGGCGCCGCGCCGCGGATCGCTTCCGGTTCGCGTACCGCTGCGCTTCCGGGTACGCTAACGTAGCACGTCATATGACGTATCACGCGAGAACGCGAAACGTCATGCTGACGCGACGCGACAGTTGCGCAAACGGAACGTTTACCGGTTCGCGGACCAGGTCGCGGCTCCGAATTGAGCTAACGGGAAGCTAACCGGTTCGCGTACCGGGAGCGAAACAATAAAAATAATTAAAAAAAATTGTATTAAAAACATGTAAAAAATATTTTTCGATTTAAAGAAGAATACATTGTAAAGGTTTTGATATTTGCTATTAAAAAACCATTGAAATTCACTGAAAAAACCATAGGTTATAGACCATATATAGTTAGGAATTAGCATTTACAAAACCTTGAAAATTCACTGAAAAAACCATAGGTTATAGACCATATATAGTTAGGGATTAGCATTTACAAAACCTTATTTTACTCACACAAAACCATTGAAATTCCATATATAGTTAGTTGTACTAACTATATATCGCGCACCCGCAATCCACTGCTGATCATGTCACATATTACATCATTCATGACATGGTCAGTGACATCACTGATGACATCACTGATGACATCTCAAATGACATCACTGATGACATCACTGATGACATCTCAAATGACATCACTGATGACATCACTGATGACATCTCAAATGACATCACTGATGACATCTCATTTGACATTACTGATCACATCACTGATGACATCATTCATGTGATAATACGATGAACCTCTTCAGACTCTAATATAACCTTAGATACACTCAGTGTAAACACAGACTCACAGATTGTCATTCATCCATGAAGTTACACACACACACCTAGTCAGTCATGCAAACAATCAATCACACCTCCATTTTCCCAACTATTCAGTTATACACACCTTACTTATTCAAACATATACTAAAACATATTTACTCTCTTATACAATCCTGGATACAAGTTCACAATGATGCATACAGCCACTCACACATTCACTGGCTCTTATGGACAGTTATTTATATATGTCAAGTCTCACATGTACTGTGTTTTACATATGTACTTACTTTGACATGTAGCACTGAGATATCCATTCACTCACCAATAAACTGATGCACACAGTCAACCGCCCATACAGCTGTTTCCACATGCACTTTTGAACCCATACATCTAGTCAATCAACTGCTCACACATCTATGCAGAGAGTCATACACCTCCCAGCCACCCACACACACACTCAGTCTCCCATACAAATACTTGGGCAACCAATCAATAACCCATATAGTTACTCATATAGCTACTGAACAACACATGCAGCAGTTTTCAGAACAACAGACATAATGATGCACAAATTAAGACAGTTTAGTCACTAACCCATGCACTCAGTGAGACACATTTAATCACTCACTCATACAGTCAGTCATGCACCTACTAAATCCTTCATCCAGACACTTATACATCCACTCAAGACATATTTTAACTTTACAGAAAAATACAGTCACTGGGTATTGTCATCAGTGATGTCATCAGTGATGTCATTTGAGATGTCATCAGTGATGTCATCAGTGATGTCATTTGAGATGTCATCAGTGATGTCATCAGTGATGTCATTTGAGATGTCATCAGTGATGTCATCAGTGATGTCACTGACCATGTCATGAATGATGTAATATGTGACATGATCAGCAGTGGATTGCGGGTGCGCGATATATAGTTAGTACAACTAACTATATATGGAATTTCAATGGTTTTGTGTGAGTAAAATAAGGTTTTGTAAATGCTAATCCCTAACTATATATGGTCTATAACCTATGTTTTTTTCAGTGAATTTTCAAGGTTTTGTAAATGCTAATTCCTAACTATATATGGTCTATAACCTATGGTTTTTTCAGTGAATATATATATATATATATATATTACCTACTGGCGGTCGCCAGTAGGTATATATAGTTAGGATTTTTTCTCTATGGGATTTTTGAAAATTCTATGTCTAATAACTTTGGCGTTTGTGGACGGAATTGGCTGAAATTTTCAGGAAAATGGCACATTTTGTTTCTGAGCAGCCCTTAAAAATTTGGGGGGGGTTCGTCAAGGGGGGGCCGAGAAAAAAGGGGGTCCCAAAACGTGTTTTTAACATTGAGTTTTCCATAGGGCGGTTGGCCTCACTTTTAGCCCGAACGGCTGAATGGATTTGCACGAAACTTGGCAAAATTGTAGGGACTGGTAGCCCGATGTGCCTTTTGTAGGTCTCAATATATGTGCTCCAGTTGATTGTGAGAAATTAACGTTTAAAAAAAGATATATATCTGTAACAGCGGACCGGGCAGCGCTCCAGTACGCGGACTTTTCGCGCAACGGAGCTTTGTGAAGCGAAGCTGATTGGTTCTCCGGCGTCTGTCAACATTCCAAACAGTCCGTAGCGGCCGCCATCTTGTCTCTCGGTAGGATCGAGAGACAAGAGGAGGCCAAAGCGAAGGGGCAAATGACCATAAGGGGGAATAGTAGATCCTCGCTGACCCCCTACGTTTGATGTGGAGGTTTTAAAAGGGCCCCGCGGGGCAAAAAAAAAAAAATAATAATAATAATCGAACGGCTGAATGGATTTGCACGAAACTTGGCAAAATATTAGGGACTGGTAGCCCGATGTGCCTTTGCTAGGTCTCAATATATGTGCTCCAGTGGATTTTGAGAAATTAACGTTCAAAAAAAGATATATATCTGTAACAGCGCTCCGCTTCGCGTAACGGAGGTTTGCGAAGCTGATTGGTTCTCCGGCGTCTGTAAACATTGCAAACAGTCCGTAGCGGCCGCCATCTTGTCTCTCGGTAGGATCGAGAGACAAGAGGAGGCCAAAGCGAAGGGGCAAATGACCATAAGGGGGCATAGTAGATCCTCCTTGACCTCTTAGGTTTGATGTGGAGGTTTTAAAAGGGCCCCGCGGGGCAAAAAAAATAATAATAATAATAATCGAACGGCTGAATGGATTTGCACGAAACTTGGCAAAATTGTAGGGACTGGTAGCTCAATGTGCCTTTGCTAGGTCTCAATATATGTGCTTCAGTGGATTTTGAGAAATTAACGTTCAAAAACAAGATATATATCTGTAACAGCGCTCCGCTTCGCGGAGATAAAATTATATCTGTATTACCTAGCTGTTGCTAACACCAGTTAGCGACGGCTAGTAGGAGATAGCGACCATCTTGGGCCCCACTTTGCATGTGAGTGATATTTATCACTAATGACATGCAAAGTGGGCATGCCAAGATGTTAGCGACTGGAAACAGTCGCTAACATCGCTATCTCCTATTATCAACTTTTGGAAATATTCGCGATAAGCGCGAATATCTCCAAAAGCTAGCACCTGCCCTGAGCAGTTCTTATCCATGTTATCCAATGGGAGGTGGATAACATGGCTAAGAGCATTAGCTCGGTAATGCATGAATATTGCTGAGTTTTCAGCGATATTAATGCATTGCGGTCGTTTTTTATCGTATTTGCGATAAACCTTGATAATAGCAAGGTTTATCTGCGATAATTTCTGACGATGCTTAGCGGTAAAAAAATCGTTGCTAAGCATCGTTAGGGATAAATATCGCTTAACTTTGGTAATATGCCCCAACGTCTGTTAACGTTCGATTCGAAGGAAATCAGGAAGTGTTGAAAAACATTGTCTGCGCCATCTTGTCTTTTTTCAAATGCCACACTTTTGTCGTGCACGGCAGCCATTTTAGATGCCTTGACCAGACCCACTCTGTGCACGCTGTCGATCCTTAGCATGGCTCCCCACCCTCGCAAGCATCTCCCCCAGGCAGTGGTTACCCCCGCTCTCTGTCTTATGCATGGGTAATAAACCTCCCCCCATCTGCGCTGCTCTTCCCTGAGAATCACACCCTGTGCCCGCCCGACACCTCCCTTTCGCCCTATTCACTACCGCACCCTCTGACACTCCTTTTCCTCTGTGTCCGATTGTCCAGGCCGGTCCTAGGGTATCAGCTAGCCCTGCAGATGTAGTTTATGGCCCCAGCTGTAAAGAATCACCCCTCTTCAAAGGAGTTATAGTAGATCAAGGCCCACACTCGATGAGATCCGTCACAGCAGACGCGTTCCTATTATCTGAAAACCATCCTGTATTGTGATTGGGGAGGGGACCGAGCCTGAAGCGGAAGATTCCAGGGATGACTCTTTGTACATCAAAGTTTTTACAATTATGTGTCACATTAAAAATATATAGCACTCCGACAAAGTAGTAAGATTATAAAACTTTAATAACTTATAAATATATACAAGAAAACAAAAACAGTAATAACATATAAACATTTTTAGGGAAAAAAAGTAGCGGTCGGCTGTGCGAATAGTCCCAACGCAGCACAACGTCCAGATTTCCGGCGTGGGGCGTCGCGGGGGGTGGGTCATCAGTAGCAAACTGTTGTGCGAATAGTTCCAAGGCAGCAGAACGATGGCACCAAGGTGATGTCCAGTAAGTTGCCGCACTGGTTTTGGTATCCTACAATGCTGCTCCGAATAACGGCGTGGGGCGCCCCGGGGGAGGCGGCGTGAACGGGCCTCTCCAGGTGGAGTGTCATCTGTTGTAGTGGGGCGCTACCTTTACCGTTTCAGTTGCCATTCCGTCCGTTTTTGGTCCACTGTGTCAAAAGCCGCAATTCAGCTGAGTTGCGCCCACTCTTGCGGTGCAGCGATAGGCGGCTGTCACAGGACTCTCAAAATGGCGGCAGGCTGTTTCCTTTTTGGGCCTGGTCCACTGAAATGGCCCTGGGACACCTTGGAAATCGGACGCTTGTCTGCTAGGTCTTGGACCCCATTCTCGAAAGCGTCCCCTCCGCCTTGAGGATTCATCAAAAGTTTTGGGGGCCCCCGACTCCTGTAGGCTTCTGGTGGGGAGCGGCTGCCATGATTGCTCGCGGAATGACCACGACGGAGCTACGAGATGGTGGTGCTCTCATGCTGACGCCAGCTTCAGTCTGAAACATCCAGAAACAAGGTGGGGCTTTCATCGTTTGGGAAAAAAAAAAGTTTTCATCCAATGAAAAGTGTTGTTTTTAGGTCATATGATCAAGCCTTCCATCATTAGGAAACCAAAAGTAAAATGAACCAATGAAAAGTTTTATAAACAAGTCACATGACCTGTTAGGCGGCATAGGGTATAAAATGCGGAGAAAATACGTTGGCACGTGAGGCGGCGTCAGTAGCGGACCGATGTGCGAATAGGCCGAAGGCAATACAACGCGCCAAGATCCGGATGGCACCGAGGTGGTGTCCAGCAAGTTGCAGCACTGGTGTGGCCATCCTACAATGCTGAAAGTCGGCGTGGGGCGCCCCGTTGGCCTGTGAGTTTGCGTCAGTAGCGGACCGATGTGCGAATAGGCCGAAGGCAGCACAACGCGCCAAGATCCGGATGGCACCGAGGTGGTGTCTAGTAAGTTGCCGCACTGGTGTGGCCATCCTACAATGTTGAAAGTCGGCGTGGGGCGCCCCGTTGGCCTGTGAGATGGCGGCAGTAGCGGACCGATGTGCGAATGGGGCCAAAGGCAGCGCAACAATATTTTTGGAATAGAAGACACCACAAGGGGCTGAGATGCCAAGATCCGGATGGCACCGAGGTGGTGTCTAGCAAGTTGTGGCACTGGTGTGGCCATCCTACAATGGTAAAAGTCGGCGTGGGGCGCCCTGTTGGCCTGTGAGATGGTGTCAGTAGCGGACTGATGTGCGAATGGGGCCAAAGGCAGCGCAACAATATTTTCTGACTGACACCACAAGGCGCTGAGATGCCAAGATCCGGATGGCACCGAGGTGATGTCTAGCAAGTTGCTGTACTGGTGTGGCCATCCTACAATGGTAAAAGTCGGCGTGGGGCGCCCTGTTGGCCTGTGAGATGGTGTCAGTTGCGGACCGATGTGCAAATGGGGCCAAAGGCAGCGCAACAATATTTTCTGTATGGAAGATACCACTAGGCGTTGAGATGCCAAGATCCGTATGGCACCGAGGTGATGTCTAGCAAGTTGCTGTACTGGTGTGGTCATCCTACAATGCTGAAACTCGGCGTGGGGCGCCCCATTAGCCTGTGAGATGGCGTCAGTAGCGGACCGATGTGTGAATAGGCCGGAACCAGCACAAGGCGCCAAGATCCAGATGTCACCGTGGTGGTTTCATAGTTGAGAGGCACTTCATCTGCAGTGGGGCGCAGAGATCCGGATGGCACCGAGGTGATGTCTAGCAAGTTGCTGTACTGGTGTGGTCATCCTACAATGCTGAAACTCGGCGTGGGGCGCCCTATTAGCCTGGGAGATGGCGTCAGTAGCGGACCGATGTGTGAATGGGGCAAAGGTAGCGCAAGAATATTTTCTGAATAGAAGACACCACAAGGCGCTGAGATGCCAAGATCCGGATGGCACCGAGGTGGTGTCTAGTAAGGTGCACTGGTGTGGTCATCCTACAATGCTGAAACTCGGCGTGGGGCGCCCCATTAGTCTGTGAGATGGCGTCAGTAGCGGACCGATGTGCGAATAGGCCGAAGGCAGCACAACGCGCCAAGATCCGGATGTCACCGTGGTGGTTTCATAGTTGAGAGGCACTTCATCTGCAGTGGGGCGCCGAGATCCGGATGGCACCGAGGTGATGTCTAGCAAGTTGCTGTACTGGTGTGGTCATCCTACAATGCTGAAACTCGGCGTGGAGCGCCCCATTAGCCTGTGAGATGGCGTCAGTAGCGGACCGATGTGCGAATAGGCCGAAGGCAGCACAACGCGCCAAGATCCGGATGTCACCGTGGTGGTTTCATAGTTGAGAGGCACTTCATCTGCAGTGGGGCGCCGAGATCCGGATGGCACCGAGGTGATGTCTAGCAAGTTGCTGTACTGGTGTGGTCATCCTACAATGCTGAAACTCGGCGTGGGGCGCCCCATTAGCCTGTGAGATGGCGTCAGTAGCGGACCGATGTGCGAATGGGGCCAAAGGCAGCGCAACAATTTTTTTGGAATAGAAGAGACCACAAGGCGCTGAGATTCGGTTAGCACCGAGGTGGTGTCTAGCAAGCTATGCAGCTGAGTTGCGTGCGCACTTGCGGCGAATAGGTCGAAGGCAGCATAACAATGTTTTCTGAATAGAAGACACCACAAGGCGTTGAGATTCGGTTACCACCGAGGTGATGTCTAGCAAGTTGCCGCACTGGTGTGGCCATCCTACAATACTGCTCCGAATAACGGCGTGGGGTGCCCGAAGGGGGGGGGGAGGCGGCGTGAACGGGCCTTCCTAGGTGGAGGCTCGTCTGCTGTAGTGGGACGCCCCTTTACCGTTTCAGTTGCCATTCAGCTGAGTTTCGGCTGCTCTTGATGCTACAGCGACAGGCGGCTGCAACAGGACTCTCAAAATGGCGGCCTGTTCTTTGGATTTGGGCCTGGTCCACTAAAATGGCCCTGGGACACCTTAGAACTCGGACGCTCGATTTTTTTTTCCTTTCCTGTTCATGCAAAAAAAGGTAAATGCCCGGTATGTTACACGCTTCATCTGCCACGATGAACTCTCCAGAGGAACCGAAAAAAAATATAGTTATGGTAACTATACCATGCATCGTCATATGGAGAGGTGGCACCAATTAATTATAGTGCTGCATAAAAGAGAGATTTGGAGGAGAACCCCTGACCTGCTAGTACATTCATCAAAGAAGTGGCACTGACAGCATCAGAGGCAAGGGAAACGGTCCCAAATATTTAGAAGAACTTTGGAAAGATTAAAATGACATGTTTAGATTGTGGCAAATTAATTTCATGTGGACAGATGAGTGTTTCTCTAATAAATACAGCATATGAACATCATCATAGTCGATGGTTGGTAGAGACATTTTGACTATATCCTGGACCTGCCCGTCCTCGCCCAAAATGGTGCCGGAATAAATGGGACTCGTAACTCCTTGTTGTGTACTGGTTGCAGAACCTTGAAATCACGAGATACGTATGCAGTTTTGAAGCACATGGCGGGCGGGGACGAGAATTGATTGAATATTTCGACATCCCTATTGATATTAAGTTCTGATGTGTTATTGATTACTGTACTATTGAAAGTTCGAATTAACGTCACCCATGGTACTTGCCCGCAAATGTATATCTAGATAATTTTATTGTAACTGGCCCTGTCGTATTTTAATTATAAAATGTACGTCCACCGATTCCGTAACTGTTAGACACCTTAGTTCTTGCAACCTAATGGCCCGCCCGTTACGTTCCTCTACAGTGTAAATGTCTACTCATCATATACGATTACAGTTTGCTCCGTGGCCGGCCCACGTGGTTATAGGCTCGTATTTGTATAATGAAATTTTCACAATAAAGGTTTTTAAAAGAAAACATGGTAGTAGTATATACATTGGTAAAGTTTTTAAGAATAGTCACTGTTTTAGAATCATTAAAAGGCAAGTGAAATAAAGCAGACCAATTACATGAAGGGTAAAAGGTATAATACGAAGGAACGCAGTAAAGATAAATGGTCAAGGGCTGTTGTGTTTTCTATTCCTGCAACATAAAGTGATCGATAAGAATCTCATATTCAGGCGTATCGGCGACTAAGACAGCAGGTCGACCCTCTTTTGCTCAACGGCTCCGTCATGGGACGAAGAAACGCTCTTTTTCTCGAAAAAAGAATATATTTTACTTGCAGGACAGTTGTAAATTTTCCGGGAAAGTACATTAGCCTGGAACATTATAACATATATTTAAGAAAAAATAATGTTCGGAAGTAATAAAAAGCGTAATTTTTAGGTCATATGACCAAGCCTTTCATCATTAGAATAAGAAAAGTAAAATGAACCAATGAAAAGTTTTATTAACAAGTCACATGACTTGTTATGCTTACGTTACGCGCTGCGCGCCCCGGATGACTTCCGGATGCGCTAACGCGGCGCGTCATATGACGCATTACGCGACAACGCAGGTCCAGAATATAGTCAAAATGTCTCCACCAACCAGCGGTCGGAACACAACCCCTTTCAGCAGGCTAAATAGTTCTGTTAAATGACAACAGATGGGACAGGCAACAAGAACCATCAGTCAAAGAGGGGAAGGCTAGTTCTTCTCTACCGGGTTACATTGGGGCGCTACCGGAACTGATCGAATTGGTAGTCTACAGTGTTTCTGGATGTTTCAGACTGAAGCTGGGGTTAGCATGAGAGCAGTACCATTTCGTAGCTCCGTCGTGGCCATTCCGCAACCAATCATGGCAGCCGCTCTTTATCGTTATTTTGGGCGGGGTGGGTGGCGGAGCCGAGCTGTTTTGCAGCCATCATTGTGTGGAGTTCAGTTCATTTCACTAGTTTTGTATTTGTCATGAGGGGTTGTTCCTAATGTTTCTATTTTAGCGAGGTCAAAAAGAGATCCCATTAGTGGCCTACTGATTTTGCTTGATTCCTTTTCTTTTTTTTTTACACAATTTTTCGTTATCTGCAAAGACTAAACAGAGTATTGCGACTCTGTGTTTGTTTGTAAATAGAGAATGAACCAAAGAGAACCAATTCTAAAACAGTAAATACTTGGATAACAATCAATCAAATGGAGAGAGAAGCAGGCACGACGTATTACAACGGGGGCAAAGGCCTGCGTTAACTACCCTTCACTATGTGCAAAGAGAGAGTACTCCTAATAGAAATGAGGGGGGGGGGGCACCATTCAAAGCAGATCAGTGTGCATAAACACGAAAATGTTTTCACTTACCATGTACTTGACATTCGACAGCTTATGATATTTGCTATTAAAAAACCATTGAAATTCACTGAAAAAACCATAGGTTATAGACCATATATAGTTAGGAATTAGCATTTACAAAACCTTGAAAATTCACTGAAAAAACCATAGGTTATAGACCATATATAGTTAGGAATTAGCATTTAAAAAACCTTATTTTACTCACACAAAACCATTGAAATTCCATATATAGTTAGTTGCACTAACTATATATCGCGCACCCGCAATCCACTGCTGATGATGTCACATATTACATCATTCATGACATGGTCAGTGACATCACTGATGACATCACTGATGACATCTCAAATGACATCACTGATGACATCACTGATGACATCTCATTTGACATCAATGACCACATCACTGATGATATCATTCATGTGACAATACAATGCATCTCCTCACATTTTAATATAACCTCTGTTTCACCCAGTGTTAAATACAGAGTATAATTTTTGAAACCATTGACACACCAATACTAGTTACTACATATGTACTCACTGATTCCTACGTCTACACACACATTCACTCATTCACCCATACAATCATTCATACATACAATCACTCATCTTTACAACACTATCATATGCACTCATACACCTATACAGACACTCACACTCTGCCACTCATCCATGGAGTTACTCACACACCTAGTCAGTCCTGTAAAGAATCAATCATACTTCCATTTTCTTGTCTATACAGTTAAACATAGAGCACCTTACATTTTCAAACATATACTAACACATACTTACCTTGTTATACAATCATTGATATAAGTACACATTGATCTGCACAGAGTCACACACCTCCCAGCCAGCCACACACACACTCAGTCTCCCATACAAATACTTGGACAATCAATCAATAACCCATATAGTTACTCATATAGCTACTGATCAACACATGCAGCAGTTTACAGAACAACAGACATAATGATGCACAAATTAAGACAGTTTAGTCACTAACCCATGCACTCAGTGAGACACATTTAATCACTCACTCATACAGTCAGTCATGCACCTACTAAATCCTTCGTCCAGACACTTATACATCCACTCATTCTTCAATATGTAAGACATATTTAAACTTTACAGAAACATAAAATCACTGGATGTTGTTATCAGTGATGTCATCAGTGATGTCATTTGAGATGTCATCAGTGATGTCATCAGTGATGTCACTGACCATGTCATGAATGATGTAATATGTGACATCATCAGCAGTGGATTGCGGGTGCGCGATATATAGTTAGTGCAACTAACTATATATGGAATTTCAATGGTTTTGTGTGAGTAAAATAAGGTTTTTTAAATGCTAATTCCTAACTATATATGGTCTATAACCTATGGTTTTTTCAGTGAATATATATATATATATATATATATATATATATATATATATATATCTTTCTCAAGTTTGCTCCGTAAGATTGCGGATGGCCCCGTGGGAGGTGGCGTGTACTCCGGCTGAGCACGCCGGTGATTCGAACAACACAATATTCACAATGTTCACGCTCTCAGAAAAACGCCACTCCACGCCAAAATGTCAATTCCAAGGGTGTTTAATCACACCTACAACATGTTTCGGCTTGAGACAAGCCTTGTTCACGTAAGTGAGAATGTGTGCAAACATCGTTAATAAAGATATAGACAACAGTGAAAATGATGTAAACACAAACAAAGGACAACTGTCCCAACATAATGGCGGCAGACATTTCGGAATGGTGAAAACATAATAGAAATGTATTATCCGGCCAAGCTTTATGTTATAACATCAAATGTTCTAGCCAACTAGTCTTGTAAAAAAGTTGTCAAAATGCAAGGTTTTTAAATAAAAAGCCGCAATCCACCTAGAATGGGCTCTAAGTAGTGTACAAAAAACATGATGGAAAAATATCACTAGGAGGTGTGGACAAATAGCGAGTCCGATGCTCATATGTCAATGAATGTTGTAGCTCTACAATATAACATGAACATAATAATGTCAAGTTAGTGGAAAAATTACTTGCAGTAATAACAATACAACTAATCGGCTATCTAGATATAGAGTACAATTGCAAGACCCAAAGGGGATATGCCGGCGTTGTGTAATCCAGTTATTAGGTAAAATACCTTACAACGCCTGGTTAAGGGACAGATTCTTAATTGACTGGACCTGGTAGAATCCTGAAGTGTCCTGTTGTCTGTAACTGAAGCCCATATAGGCGTGCCCAGTGCAGAAAGTGACAAAAAGAGAACGAGGACAGGAATGGGCCGTGAAGAAAAGTGAAGTGACGTGGCCCTGTTCCCCATCTGTGCTCCTGTCAAGTAAAAACGTTGGGTGAGTTAAAATACTAAAGAAAATACATATCATAATATATACACACTATGAATAAACAAATTACAGCATTGAAAACATGAGGAGATACTATTCAAAGCGGAGAGATTTATCTCCAATGAGGGGGGTTAAAGAAACACTTCAATCCCCACTAAGGAAGGGAGGCAGGCAAATGACTGTTGAATGAGAAAAGGGCCAGTGTGTTAATTTTCTTTCAGGTGGACTGCCAGTTCTTCGTCCTGGTTAAGCCCCCCTGGTACCTTAGACTGGGAATTAATGATGTGTTTAGATTCAATCTGCCTTAACTTTAACACTCTGTTCCCGCCCCTGGGGTTCCTCTCAATCTGCTCTAGAATAAAATAGCTTAACAGTGCAGGGTTAGAAAAGTGTTCATCACGAAAATGTCTCGCCACAGGGTACTTGTCATCCTTGTGTACAATGGCGCAGTAGTGTTCCAGTATGCGCTTCTTCGCATGGGCAGTTGTGCTACCGATGTACCAAAGCCTGCAGAGACACACAATTACATAGACAACGTACATGGTACTGCAAGTAAGGAATTGAGTAATCTCCCTCTCTAATCCGTTGTACTTGATTTTCTTTACATGTGTGCTGTTTCTGCAAGCTTTGCAGTGGCCACACGGAAAAAATCCCTTTAAACCTAGTCCTTGACTGGCAGGGTAGATAGTGATGTCACTGCGTACATAGAGGTCTCTAATATTCCTCCCTTTTCTGTACGTGATACTGGGTCTGTTAGGAATGGAATCTCCTATGACATTGTCACTTTTTAAGATGTCCCAATTCTTACCAGTATTTTATGTACCTGGAGTGACTCAGTGTTGTAAGTAAGGATAAGACGTGTTATGTTTTCATCCTTATCATCATCATCAGATGATTTATTTTCCAGCGTGGTGTTCCTGGGGATGGTGTCTGCTCTGGCTTTGGCTTTTTTTTAACACCCATGCTGGATAGCCTCTACCCTTGAACCGTGCCAGCATTTCTAAGCTCTTACGCTGATAACCCTCATCAGTGTTACAATTTCTTCGGGCCCTTAGCAGCTCCCGAAATGGAATACTCCACTTTAAGATTTCGGGGTGACACTAAGGGCATGGAGGATGCTGTTGCCAGCAGTGGCCTTTCTGTAAAGAGATGTGTGAATTAGCCCGTCCTTGATGTCAATTCGGACATCCAGGTACTCTGCCATGACCTTACTGATGTTGCTAGTAAGGACAATGTT
The DNA here is from genome assembly GCF_964261635.1 of Lissotriton helveticus. Classification (NCBI taxonomy): domain Eukaryota; kingdom Metazoa; phylum Chordata; class Amphibia; order Caudata; family Salamandridae; genus Lissotriton; species Lissotriton helveticus. The sequence goes on from NC_136068.1 coordinate 645,031,940, forward strand.
ATTGTCATTGATATTGAGGAGGTCAATAAATCGTTTGGCTTCCTCATCCAATCCTCTCCAAACTACAAAAAGGTCATCTATATAACGCCACCAAGTGGTTACATGACATAGATGTTCCGACAGCGAAGGATCCATGAAAATATTTTGCTCCCAGTGCCCCATGAAGAGGTTCGCAAAACTGTGGCCAAAACTTATGGAGGACGTCGATATTGTGATCCGCCCTGCGGATAAAGGCAGTAACATCGTCATTCTTGACAGAGATCAATATGTAACAGAAGCCTACCGCCAGTTGGGGGATCCCAAATTCTATATTCCTACCACTCATGAATTGTATAACAACAACATCACCACACTTTGGGAGAAACTTAACACATGGAAAGACAAGGGCATTCTTGAATGGGAAGAATATAGGTATCTAAAAAATGATCACCCGATTCTTCCTGTCTTATATCTTTTGCCCAAAGTACATAAGAGCAGAGACAACCCCCCGGGAAGACCTATTGTGTCTTCGCGGGGAAGTGTCTCAGAGCATGTGTCCAAGTATGTGGACAATTATCTGCGTGATTAGGTTCACAATCTGCCCAGTTACATAAAGGATACCAAAGATTTCCTTACGAAACTACAGAATTTGAAATGGGAAGATGATTACCATCTCATCACCATGGACGTCCAAGCCCTCTATACCATCATTGACCATCAACAGGGCCTGGCAGCATGTAAACATTTTCTAGATGCACGTCCCCTCCATTTCAAAGAGCATAGCAAAATGCTACTTGAGATGGTGGAATTCTGCCTCTTGAATAACTTTTTTCTTTTCGATGGCATCCTTTATAAACAGGAGGTCGGGACCGTGATGGGTTCATGCTTTGCTCCCAGTTTTGCAAACCTCTTCATGGGGCACTGGGAGCAAAAGATTTTCATGGATCCATTGCTGTCGGAACATCTATGTCATGTCACCACTTGGTGGCGTTATATAGATGACCTTTTTGTAGTTTGGAGAGGATCGGAGGGGGAAGCCAAATGATTTATTGACCTCCTCAATATCAATGACAATAACATTTTCCTTAACAGCAACATCAGTAAGGTCATGGCGGAGTACCTGGATGTAAGAATTGACATCAAGGACGGGCTAATTCACACATCTCTTTACAGAAAGGCCACTGCCAGCAACAGCATCCTCCATGCCCTTAGCAGTCACCCCGAAACCTTAAAGTGGAGTATTCCATTTGGGGAGCTGCTAAGGGCAAGAAGAAATTGTAACGATGATGAGGGTGATGGATTAAAACCATGATCTCTTGACTTGGTAAGAGTATTCTGCATCATTCAGAAACTCTGTCCATCACCACCCCCCTTTTCCAAAATCGGTTTTATCCACACTATGTGTGGGAGGGTATGCTGAGACGTGAGTCCCTTGCTCATTGCACCATCAGGATTCAAGCAAGCCGGGTCGAAGAAGGCTGAGATGCCAGAAACCAGTCCCCGGAAGCTTGTTTCCTTCCCAGTATAAGAATTGGCTTGGTAGTTTGGTATGCCCTGTTCCCATCATGCACTGGGACAGAAACAGACTAATTTGCATATAGCCAGGTTCTGAGCTGGGATGGTGCATTGAGCTAAAAAACGGTGATGGATTAAAACCATGATCTCTTGACTTGGTAAGAGTATTCTGCATCATTCAGAAACTCTGTCCATCACCACCCCCCTTTTCCAAAATCGGTTTTATCCACACTATGTGTGGGAGGGTATGCTCAGACGTGAGTCCCTTGCTCATTGCACCATCAGGATTCAAGCAAGCCGGGCCGAAGAAGGCTGTGATGCCAGAAACTGGTCCCCGGAAGCTTGTTTCCTTCCAAGTATAAGAATTGGCTTGGTAGTTTGGTTTGCCCTGTTCCCATCATGCACTGGGACAGGAACAGACTAATTTGCATATAGCCAGGTTCTGAGCTGGGATGGTGCATTGAGCTAAAAAAACGGTGATGGATTAAAACCATGATCTCTTGACTTGGTAAGAGTATTCTGCATCATTCAGAAACTCTGTCCATCACCACCCCCCTTTTCCAAAATCGGTTTTATCCACACTATGTGTGGGAGGGTATGCTCAGACGTGAGTCCCTTGCTCATTGCACCATCAGGATTCAAGCAAGCCGGGCCGAAGAAGGCTGTGATGCCAGAAACCGGTCCCTGGAAGCTTGTTTCCTTCCCAGTATAAGAATTGGCTTGGTAGTTTGGTTTGCCCTGTTCCCATCATGCACTGGGACAGGAACAGACTAATTTGCATATAGCCAGGTTCTGAGGTGGGATGGTGCATTGAGCTAAAAAACGGTGATGGATTAAAACCATGATATCTTGACTTGGTAAGAGTATTCTGCATCATTCAGAAACTCTGTCCATCACCACCCCCCTTTTCCAAAATCGGTTTTATCCACACTATGGGGCCGATTAGGATGGCGGACGGAAATGGGTACTGTCCGCCATGGTGGGGGAAATTTTACTCCCGGCTGCGCCGCGGAGAAACCGCGGTTGGGATTAGGATATTCATGTCACGAAACTCCGACCGCGGCGGACGGATCACAACCAACACCGTCCGCGGTGGACGGAACACAACCAAGTCCGTCCGCGGCGGACGGAGTCCAATGAACAACCACTGCCGCGGACGGAAATGACCGCGGAAAATAAAACATGTACCGCCATCCCTGAGAATACTCCGCGGCCGCAATTAGGATAAATCAGCCCGTACTACGGAACTCACAGCCATCCACGTCCGCGGCGGAAACAATGCAACGAGAACCACAGCATCAGGGCGGAAGGCCAACACGCACAACATCCCTAGCGCCTAACAAATGTATGAAAGTGCACCGCAAGTCATAAGCAAACATACGAACATTGACAAGGCCCCCCCCCCCCAGCCCAAGCCACCATGACACGTCCCAATTATCCAATAATGCACACAAGTCAACACGCCCACCTACCACCTGACTCGCAACAACCATTGAGACACGACTACAAAAAGACACCCCCACACAACCACAATCCCTTGCACCACAGCATTGCTGCCAGCAAGAGGGCCATTCGAGACACTGCTAACTCACATAAAATCACATAGAAGACACCCACCCACCACCCTACCACACAAACACCCACCACACAAATCCTACACATCACACACCACACACCTGCACCTCCCAACTCACTCAACTCACACACTGAGCACCACACACCATGGCACCCAAAAAAAACCCCAAATTCACGGAGACAGAGTTGCGGGTAATGGTAGATGAAATTATCCGTGTGGAGCCCAACATCTTCGGGGCCCAAGTCCAGCAGACGACCGTGGCGCAAAAGAACCACATGTGGGACAGGATCGTCACTCGTGTGAATGCGTCGGGGACTGTGCCGAGGACCAAGCACGACATTCAGAGGCGGTGGCATGACCTTAAGACCAGGGTCAAGGGCATCCGAGCGAAAAACCACGCCAGAGCCAATCTTACTGGCGGTGGCACACCCCCGGAGCCCATACCCTACACCGATTGGGAGGAGAAGGTGCTGGTGATACTACACCCAGAGAGCCTAGACGGCCTTGACGAAGGAGAAGAGACTGGTGAGTACAAACCAAGCACCACGATCAGCACGACATGGTCAGGCTCACACAACTGAGATTAAACATCCCCCACGCCCCAACCCATGCACGTCGGACACCAACACACTAACATGTCCATGGCTCCCAACAGGCCCCCATGTGCACGGGGAGGGTGGTGGTGGTGGAGGGTGGGGTGTGTGAGAGGCCCAAACTACAACTCCCAACAGGCCCCCATGTGCACGGGGAGGGTGGTGGTGGTGGTGGCGGTGGTGGAGGGTGGGGTGTGTGAGAGGCCCAAACTACAACTCCCAACAGGCCCCCATGTGCACGGGGAGGGTGGTGGTGGTGGAGGGTGGGGTGTGTGAGAGGCCCAAACTACAACTCCCAACAGACCCCCATGTGCACGGGGAGGGTGGTGGTGGTGGTGGCGGTGGTGGAGGGTGGGGTGTGTGAGAGGCCCAAACTACAACTCCCAACAGGCCCCCATGTGCACGGGGAGGGTGGTGGTGGTGGTGGCGGTGGTGGAGGGTGGGGTGTGTGAGAGGCCCAAACTACAACTCCCAACAGGCCCCCATGTGCACGGGGAGGGTGGTGGTGGTGGAGGGTGGGGTGTGTGAGAGACCCAAACTACAACTCCCAACAGGCCCCCATGTGCACGGGGAGGGTGGTGGTGGTGAAGGGTGGGGTGTGTGAGAGGCCCAAACTACAACTCCCAACAGGCCCCCATGTGCACGGGGAGGGTGGTGGTGGTGGTGGAGGGTGGGGTGTGTGCGACAGGAAACAGAAATGTCTACAAATCAATGTAACCATGTACTGTCCACATTACTGACCAGCTCGATCTTGTCCCTCAGGTGATCGTCAACTGACTGTGGAAAGCAGTACCCGGCCGCCAGCCTCGCCTCCCACACCTACAGGACTCTCTGCCGACGACGACACAGGCAGCTCCGGGGCGGAGGATGGAGCGGGACCAAGCACGCAGCCAGGGCCATCTGGCTCACAGGGACTCCCGGGACCGACCAACGTCGCATGTGTGACTCCCGCGGCACCCGTCTCTGTGATCTGCACAGTCCCCACCACCACCAGTACCACCAGTACCACCAGTACCACCAGTACCACCACTACCACCAGCACCACGACTCCTGCCGGTGCCACCCAGCATGACCCAGCGCGCAACGCTGGTCCAACGGCCCCACACACAAGCAGGGTGAGTGGGCCACAAACATAGGCAACGGGACAACTGCCAATCAGGCGACCCACACACCGCCGGTCAGAGGAGGGACAGCTACCCGAGCCAGTGGCACAGTCCCTACAAGCTCTTGCCAGGTGCCAGGCCTCATACGACCGGTCCCAGGCAAACGCTGATCGTGTTCACCAGGACTCAGTGGACAACACCAACAGCCTGCGCGAGATCTCTGGCATCCTTGGCCAGATGTTGGTGATCATGGGCCAGCAGGCAACGATGTGGAGGGAATGGGTTGCCCGGAACAACCCCCCCCCCTCCACCATGTGTGTCAGCGCCACCGCCACCGTCACCTCCGCCTCCCCCGTCACCTCCGCCTCCGCCTCCACCGCCGCCACCACCACCTGAGCCCCTGGCGACGGATGTGGCCCATCACCAACCTGCCCTCCCAGCTGCCTCTGTACCACCTCCGAGACGGAGGGGGCGGCCGAGGCAGGAAGTTGCTGAGAGCAGTGTTGGAGCGCCAGGCACACGCTCCAAGAGGGGACGACCTTGACAATGCCACTGCCTGTGCCAGACATTCACCCTGCAAACCATCCTGTCCCACATAGACAATCATTGCCACTGGTCTGCTGGACTAGCCTGACACCCCCCAATGTGGTGTCAGCACGGACATTTCATCTGCCATTACCTTCAACTCCAACTCCCTCCCCCCCACTTACTTGTAAATATTCACCAGCACAAAAGCACAACCTGTCAATAAATTGCATTTACTCACACAATGATGTTTTGCCTCCATGTTTATTCACATGATTGCCATCAGATACAGATGTAAACAGGTACAGGGATCATAGTCGCACATGATCATGGCGCTGCGGGAGTGACCTAGAAAAAACCAGAGACAGCAAACACACGTCAGTAAAGAGATTCACACACATCACAACACAATGCACAGCAACATTACACAAACGACAACCATCACACAAGCATGGGATGGGAGCACACACATCATGGACACTCCTATGTCCAAAGACATGAAGACACACATGTGCAACCATCACAAACCACACCCAGCTGATTAACCCCATATCCACACAACACCAGAAAACATACATGAGGCATTGTCATCCGCCACTAGAGGTAGATACTCACATTCAAGGGAAGTAGCGATCAATGAGCTGGCGCCTCTGGTCCACACCTTCCTCCTCACCACTATCCTCATCAGTCGACATGGGTGGGATGGGAGGCCGAGGAACTCCTTCGTCTTCAGGGTCCAACAGCAGTTCAATGTTATTGCGTACTGCCAGGTTGTGGAGCATGCAGCAGGCAATCACGATCTTGCATACTTTTCCTGGTGAGTAAGGCAGGGCCCCTCCGGTCTTATCGAGGCACCGAAACCTAGACTTGAGCAGTCCAAAGGTACGTTCGATGACTCTCCGTGTCCTTCCATGTGCCTCATTGTACCGCATTTCACCCGCCGTCCTCGGATTACGTAGGGGACTGAGGAGCCAGGGCCGGTTTGGGTAAGCCGAGTCGCCTATGTAGGGGGATGACAGAGACAAACATCAGAACAAGATATGGTGGGTACCCCATGCAACACAGAGATCACAAGAGTCCCCACTGCACACTCACCAACAAGCCACGCTTGACCGGGTGGCAGATTTGCCATGAGTCGTGGGACATTGCTGGTTCGCATGATGTGGGCGTCATGTGCGGATCCAGGAAATCTTGCACACACATGGGAGATGATGTTGCTCGCCAGGCACACCACCTGCACGTTCAGCGAATGAAAGTGTTTGCGATTCCTGAACACTTGTTCGCGTGCCCGTGGTGGAATGAGCGCAATGTGCGTGCCATCAATTGAGCCCACAACGTGAGGTATGTGGCCCAGTGCATAGAAACCAGCTTTGACAGCTGGCAACTCTTCCGGACGTGGGAAATGTATGTACTCATCCTTGTACAGCATCATAGCTGTTAACACATCCCGAAGAACCGTGCTGAACATTGCCTGTGACATACCCCCGGCACCTCCAACTGTATACTGAAATGTGCCAGTAGCGAAGAAATGTAGTACCGCCATGACCTTTGCAGTGGGTGTAAACGAGCCAGGATACGTTCTACGTGGCTGCAGATGAGGAGACAATTGAGCCACAAGCTCCAGCAACCGACGTCGATCCAGCCTGAATTTCCGAATCACCTCCTCGTCTACCATATCCTCCAGCTGAGTGTATGGGCGATGCACATTTGGAGCCCTCCTGTGTGGGAGAGAGATGTAACTTAGGTCAACGTACAAACGACGCATACGTGTACAACTCCATCACATGTGTACCTTACTGACAAAACTCCAGTCGTCACCCTAATGTATCGTAGACACATCACAGACACTCATGCAACTGCATGCACACAAACGATAAGTTTACACACGCCATGTCATCAAGCACAAATGCCACCACCAATGATGATGTGCATACGGTAATGACATGCATGGTGACAGAACGTATAAATCACATACACGGAATGCATGTGTACCACCACCACTGTAGTCACCTCGACACAACAAGAAACTGACAACAGATGCATTAATTGGCCACACAGCCGTGATGTACTGTGTAGTTGTGAAGATGTAACAACGTCTGTTGGGTCAAACCCGACGTCAACACGTACGAATGCACATCTGTTGGCCATTGTGTGCCGACCGATGTCCATTGTATGGACACACATGCTATATTGTATGACATATGACCTTTCACAATCACGCTCACATCCCTCATGACGCAACTGCACACAACACATCACGGTGCAGCGTCTGACAAGATCACATATTTGGCGCCGCCATGGCGGTGCTCAACTTCCGCTACTTCCCAAAGGCCGAATGCGGCCTGCGTCCCTCTTCCCATTGGCTGAATGTGCAGGGACCGTCACGGGCACACATCGGCAACCGCACGTGCAAGCTTCAGGCACGGATGCTTCAGTTGCAACAATGTACTATCACTGGCGCCTCCATGGCGGGGCACGTACACAGCGGGGGAGGTGCAGACCTATACACCCTGCAGATGTACTCAATGGACATGCCAGTTCATGACCCCCCTTACAGTCACCTTGCATCATCCACCGTACACCGGCTGGAGCGGCCGGCCCATGAACAACCGCCGTGCCCGGCCATGAACAACCGCCGTGCCCGGCCATGAACAACCGCCGGTCCCGGCCATGAACAACCGCCGTGCCCGGCCATGAACAACTGCCGTGGCCGGCCATGAACAACCGCCGTGCCCGGCCATGAACAACCGCCGTGCCCGGCCATGAACAACCGCCGTGCCCGGCCATGAACAACCGCCGTGCCCGGCCATGAACAACCGCCGGTCCCGGCCATGGCGGTTGTGTTCATGGCCGGGCACGGCGGTTGTTCATGGGCCGGCCGCTCCGGCCGGTGTACGGTGGATGATGCAAGGTGACTGTAAGGGGGGTCATGAACTGGCATGTCCATTGAGTACATCTGCAGGGTGTATAGGCCTGCACCTCCCCCGCTGTGTACGTGCCCCGCCATGGAGGCGCCAGTGATAGTACATTGTTGCAACTGAAGCATCCGTGCCTGAAGCTTGCACGTGCGGTTGCCGATGTGTGCCCGTGACGGTCCCTGCACATGCAGCCAATGGGAAGAGGGACGCTGGCCGCATACGGCCAATCGCAAGTAGCGGAAGCTGTGCACCGCAACAACAGGGCCAGTCATTGGCCCATTTCACGATCACGCTTCCAGGGCTGACCAATTGCTGGCGACGTATGCCACTGACACGTGCTGAGGGCCCTATATATGTGTCTTGGCCAAAATGAAACTTCCTACCCTGGGGACCAGTGCTGCCTGTGACCATCACCTCGACCTGCTGCTGCTGCTGCTGAGCTGACCACCGACTGCTGCCTGTGACCATCACCTCGACCTGCTGCTGCTGCTGCTGAGCTGACCACCGACTGCTGCTCTAGTGCCATACTCCGTGATCTTGCCATGTCGAGTGGCAAAGAGATCCGGTCTCGACCCTTCACCGCCGCGGAGCTTGATGTCCTCGTGGACGGTGTACTCCGCAACTATGGACGCCTCTACGGCGCACCGGGACGGGTGGTAAGTGCAGTGTGGGACATGTTGGTGTGCATGAGGGGGCCAAATGATCAGGCCTATTTATATCTTAGCTGTGTAGTGTGGGCTAGACATATGTTCCTGATTGTGCATGGCTGCTGACAGTAACGTCTTGCCCCTATGTGTGTGACAGGCCACCTGTCCACTGACTTAAACCCTTTTGTCTCCCATCATGGTAGGTCAAGCTGCACCTTCGCAAGGACCTGTGGAGGACCATAGCATGGGAAGTACGGGCATTGGGGGTGTGCAACAGACGACATACACACTGCCACAAACGCTGGGACGACATTTCCAGGCTGAGCAAGAATGTAGCGGAAGTAACACTGGGCCTGATTCCAAGGACGCCCCGTCTGGCCCGACGCTCCATGACCCCTCTCATGCACCGTATCATTGCAGTGACGCATCCTGAACTGGCCGAACGTCTGAGTGCCGATCAACAGCAAACTAGCGGTGAGCATACTGTCTGTGTAGGAAACTTGTGAGTGCTATGCATGTATTGGTGCACAGACACACTATTGAGTTCCGTGTTGCGTATGTATGCCTGTGATGGCATTTTGGTCCCATTGGGTGGTACTCATTTGACATCCAGGTCCGCCATGTTGACACGCCACTTGCTTAGTAGTTGAGTGTTAAAGCACATCCCCTAGTGGTCCATGTCCCCATGGCAGAAAATGTGAGGATGACTGGTAGGGGTGGGCCATGTGCAGGATGAGGGCTCATGAACCTTTGTCTGCTATGTGATTTGGCTATCCTGTTCCTTCTGTACGTGAGTGTGCCCATGACTCACACATCTTTTCTGTGCATTTCAGCTTTGACAGAGGACACTCAGCCACAGACGGTGGAGAGTAGCCGAGGAAATGAGTCCGGCTCAGACTTCGCACACACGCAGACTGACACGGAGGAGGCCAGCGCCGGAGAGGGGGACAGGACCGTCCCTGAGGACTCGCATGTGGAGACACCATCGTCCTCCTCGTCGGACACTCTTGGTGAGCCTGCACTGTTGTCACAGACTGGGAGTGGGCACTCATCACCTTCTGTCGGAAGACAGCACACAGGGCCCACACTTCCGCCAACTGCACCATGTATTGTTCGTGGCCGAAGGAGTAGGGGGAGCAGAGTGGCGTTCGGTGCAGGCACCGCTGCCCCTGCCACGGTGAGCCAAAATGCACTGTGTGCTGAGGCCGTTGATCTGCTGCGACAGCTGTGTGTGGGTCAGACCAATATGACAAATGCTTTCCAGGATCATGATAGGAAGTTGGGGCAGGTGGTGGCATTCATGGAAGGGATGCATGGCGATCTTGCAGGTCTACACAGGACAGTGCAGTCATTGGCAAGCAGTGTGTCGTCTGCAATAGTACAGTCGAATGAACAGGGTGCTACTTCTGTTTCCCCATCTACACCGCTGGATGTCTCAGGGGGTAGTGATTATTCAGAGCAGGACTCAAATACAGGTTATTGCACTAGAAGCAGCGTCAGACAGCACGTCAGGGCACGCAGGGCACAGACCCCATCCCCTAGATCAGCTAAATCTGTTCACGTAGACGACGTCAGATGCACTGGAGTACACACACAGGATCCACAAGTGTTGTTGGGGGACATGCCTTCCGGAGCTACACAGGCATTCAACACGAAAGGTACTCCGAAGGCAAGGGATACTCACATGTCCATGGACTGTTCCTTGGACAAGGCCAGTCAGAAGACAAAGGCACCTACTAAGAGCAGGGAGACTCCCAAGAGCAGGCCCACAGCAGAGGTAAGGGACACTCCCAAGGACAGTGAGAAGACTAAGGCACCTACTGAGAGCAGGGAGACTCCCAAGAGCAGGCCCACAGCAGAGGTAAGGGACACTCCCAAGGACAGTGAGAAGACTAAGGCACCTACTGAGAGCAGGGAGACTCCCAAGAGCAGGCCCACAGCAGAGGTAAGGGACACTCCCAAGGACAGTGAGAAGACTAAGGCACCTACTGAGAGCAGGGAGACTCCCAAGAGCAGGCCCACAGCAGTGGATAGGAACACTCCCAAGGACAGTGAGAAGACTAAGGCACCTACTGAGAGCAGGGAGACTCCCAAGAGCAGGCCCACAGCAGTGGATAGGAACACTCCCAAGGACAGTGAGAAGACTAAGGCACCTACTAAGAGCAGGGAGACTCCCAAGAGCAGGCCCACAGCAGTGGATAGGAACACTCCCAAGGACAGTGAGAAGACTAAGGCACCTACTAAGAGCAGGGAGACTCCCAAGAGCAGGCCCACAGCAGTGGATAGGAACACTCCCAAGGGCAGGGACACACACAGGGAGCAGGTGTCTGCTGGAGGCAGGTGCACCACAGACGACAAGTCTGCTGGCAGGAACAGGGCGGCGAGCAGGGCACAGGCTACATCCAGAGACAACACTCCACCTAAGGATAAGGCACATCCTACGGACAAGGCATCTAGCATGGACAATGGCGCTATCAAGGACAGGCATACTTCACCCCTGGCTGCACTGAGGCTGATGTTTTCTACTAAACGCCAAACTGATGTCTCCGCGGCGGAGTCCCCCCATACCTCCACTCCCATCCAGGCCAGTCAGAAGCAGAGGAGGGTGTCCCCTGTTGTTGCATCCCCCATTACACATCATTCCGAGTCCAGGCGGCAGGCACAGAGCAAACGACAAGCAGGCTCCAGCACGTCCCCCGAAACCAGATCCCCGGCAGCAGTTGCTCCACCTATGCTGGGTGGTGATTCTTTGGATTCCCCACCACTTGGCAGTCCTGTCCTGTCCAGGGTGCACTCACACCTCCCTAAGAAATGCAGACACACACCATTGACACCTGCAAACCCCGATTTGGCTCTAGGTGAGCTATCCCCAGCTCCCAGGCCCACCCTGCCTCCTGGCCCATACAGCCCTGTGGCTCATCATTTCAGTTGTCCCAGTGGCGCTGGTGCAGTTGACTCTCATGTATCAGATGGTGGCACAGTGTCAGTTGTGCCCTCTCCTGTTGCAGGTCCTGGCAGTATATCTGGGTCTATGGCTCACGTGTCAGTTAGAAGATCTGTGGCTGTGTTGCACACTCCTGTTTCTGGTGCTGGCAGTCTGTCTGGGTCAGTGGCTCACGTGTCAGTGACTACATCTGTGGCTGTGTCTCACACTCCTGTTGCTGGTGCTGCCAGTGTGTCTGGGTCCGTGGCCCATGTGTGTGTCACTCGGGCTGTGGCTGTGTCTCACACTCCTGTTGCTGGTGCTGCCAGTGTGTCTGGGTCCGTGGCCCATGTGTGTGTCACTCGGGCTGTGGCTGTGTCTCACACTCCTGTTGCTGGTGCTGCCAGTGTGTCTGGGTCCGTGGCCCATGTGTGTGTCACTCGGGCTGTGGCTGTGTCTCACACTCCTGTTGCTGGTGCTGCCAGTGTGTCTGGGTCCGTGGCCCATGTGTGTGTCACTCGGGCTGTGGCTGTGTCTCACACTCCTGTTGCTGGTGCTGCCAGTGTGTCCGAGGCAGGTAGTTCACGCAGTCCCCCTGAATCTGTGATGTGAGGTGCTGTACACTTCACTCAAATGTTAATTCACATGGTGTGTCCATTGAGAACTGCGTGGCACTCTTGTGGTCCCTGTGACGGGTTGGTAGGGACGCGTAGTTGTGCTGCCTCTGATGTACCTGCTCTGTAATGCACAATGCCCTGTTGATGCTCTGATACTGCATGCTGCCCTCTCGTTACCTGCCTCTGATGTACCTGCTCTGTAATGCACAATGCCCTGTTGATGCTCTGATACTGCATGCTGCCGTCTCGTTACCTGCCTCTGATGTACCTGCTCTGTAATGCACAATGCCCTGTTGATGCTCTGATACTGCATACTGCCCCTCTCACGTGCTGCCTCTGATGGGCCTGTTCTGTGCAATGGACTGTTGATGCACTTTGCCCCTCTCACGTGCTGCCTCTGATGGGCCTGTTCTGTGCAATGGACTGTTGATGCACTTTGCCCCTCTCACGTGCTGCCTCTGATGGGCCTGTTCTGTGCAATGGACTGTTGATGCACTTTGCCCCTCTCACGTGCTGACTCTGATGGGCCTGTTCTGTGCAATGGACTGTTGATGCACTTTGCCCCTCTCACGTGCTGCCTATGATGGGCCTGTTCTGTGCAATGGACTGTTGATGCACTTTGCCCCTCTCACGTGCTGCCTATGATGTACCTGCTCTGTACTCTACAATGCCCTGTTGATGCTCTGATACTGCATGCTGCCCTCTCGTTACCTGCCTATGATGTACCTGCTCTGTAATGCACAATGCCCTGTTGATGCTCTGATACTGCATGCTGCCCTCTCGTTACCTGCCTATGATGTACCTGCTCTGTAATGCACAATGCCCTGTTGATGCTCTGATACTGCATGCTGCCCTCTCGTTACCTGCCTCTGATGTACCTGCTCTGTAATGCACAATGCCCTGTTGATGCTCTGATACTGCATGCTGCCGTCTCGTTACCTGCCTATGATGTACCTGCTCTGTAATGCACAATGCCCTGTTGATGCTCTGATACTGCATACTGCCCCTCTCACGTGCTGCCTCTGATGGGCCTGTTCTGTGCAATGGACTGTTGATGCACTTTGCCCCTCTCACGTGCTGCCTCTGATGGGCCTGTTCTGTGCAATGGACTGTTGATGCACTTTGCCCCTCTCACGTGCTGACTCTGATGGGCCTGTTCTGTGCAATGGACTGTTGATGCACTTTGCCCCTCTCACGTGCTGACTCTGATGGGCCTGTTCTGTGCAATGGACTGTTGATGCACTTTGCCCCTCTCACGTGCTGCCTATGATGTACCTGCTCTGTACTCTACAATGCCCTGTTGATGCTCTGATACTGCATGCTGCCCTCTCGTTACCTGCCTATGATGTACCTGCTCTGTAATGCACAATGCCCTGTTGATGCTCTGATACTGCATGCTGCCCTCTCGTTACCTGCCTATGATGTACCTGCTCTGTAATGCACAGTGCCCTGTTGATGCTCTGATACTGCATGCTGCCCTCTCGTTACCTGCCTCTGATGTACCTGCTCTGTAATGCACAATGCCCTGTTGTTGCTCTGATACTGCATGCTGCCCTCTCGTTGCCTGCTATGTTGTACCTGCTCTGGTGCCCACTTTGCCCATGCTCACGCATACACTGTGATTTGACCCCTATTTTGGACAATAAAGGTAGTCTATCAAGTCTCGTGGTCTGTCGTTGTCATTCCTGCTTGCGTACTGCAAATGTGTATTCGTATATGCTTCTCATCAGTGGTTTCGGTAACATGACACTCCCCCTCCCTACGTCACGTCCCTTGCTGGTATTCCCCTCCAGACAGCCAATGGTTTGTACCTTACCTGCGTCGTCGTCCATAGTAGGCCATGACTAGGACGTGGTGGATCGCGAAGAGCATCGGGAAAGCGTGTAGCGCCGGGTCCATGGTGGTGGTCAGCTTGCGGTGGGTATCTCGGCTGTGTCACCTATGTTCGTTGTGGGGATTCCGCCGTGTTAAGACAGGTTGTTTTTCCGCTGCGTTTTTATGTGTGTTTTCCGCCATCTTGATTTGGGGGACGGTCTTCGACGTCAGTGCGTACGGCGGAGCGTCCGGATGTGTTCCGTCCGCCGCGTGGTCGTGTGTAGTTGGCCGGCGGAGCGTGTTTTTCCGTCGCGGACGGAAATTTGACACGTTTTCCTATCCTGATATGGCGGACGGAGTATCCGCGGCAGGCGGACACGGAAAAGGCTTTTTCCGCCTACTCCAGGGCCGCGGTGGCTCTTCCGTCCGCCATCCTGATCGACCCCTAAGTGTGGGAGGGTATGCTCAGACGTGAGTCCCTTGCTCATTGCACCATCAGGATTCATGCAAGCCGGGCCCAAGAAGGCTGTGATGCCAGAAACCGGTCCCCGGAAGCTTGTTTCCTTCCCAGTATAAGAATTGGCTTGGTAGTTTGGTTTGCCCTGTTCCCATCATGCACTGGGACAGGAACAGACTAATTTGCATATAGCCATGTTCTGAGCTGGGATGGTGCATTGAGCTAAAAAACGGTGATGGATTAAAACCATGATCTCTTGACTTGGTAAGAGTATTTTGCATCATTCAGAATCTCTGTCCATCACCACCCCCTTTTTCCAAAATCGGTTTTATCCACACTATGTGTGGGAGGGTATGCTCAGACGTGAGTCCCTTGCTCATTGCACCATCAGGATTCAAGCAAGCCGGGCCGAAGAAGGCTGTGATGCCAGAAACCGGTCCCCGGAAGCTTGTTTCCTTCCCAGTAAAAGAATTGGCTTGGTAGTTTGGTTTGCCCTGTTCCCATCATGCACTGGGACAGGAAGACACTAATTTGCATATAGCCAGGTTCTGAGCTGGGATGGTGCATTGAGCTAAAAAACGGTGATGGATTAAAACCATGATCTCTTGACTTGGTAAGAGTATTCTGCATCATTCAGAAACTCTGTCCATCACCACCCCCCTTTTTCAAAATCAGTTTTATCCACACTATGTGTGGGAGGGTATGCTCAGACGTGAGTCCCTTGCTCATTGCACCATCAGGATTCAAGCAAGCCGGGCCGAAGAAGGCTGTGATGCCAGAAACCGGTCCCCGGAAGCTTGTTTCCTTCCCAGTATAAGAATTGGCTTGGTAGTTTGGTTTGCCCTGTTCCCATCATGCACTGGGACAGGAACAGACTAATTTGCATATAGCCAGGTTCTGAGCTGGGATGGTGCATTGAGCTAAAAAACGGTGATGGATTAAAACCATGATCTCTTGACTTGGTAAGAGTATTCTGCCTCATTCAGAAACTCTGTCCATCACCACACCCCTTTTCCAAAATCGGTTTTATCCACACTATGTGTGGGAGGGTATGCTCAGACGTGAGTCCCTTGCTCATTGCACCATCAGGATTCAAGCAAGCCGGGCCGAAGAAGGCTGTGATGCCAGAAACCGGTCCCCGGAAGCTTGTTTCCTTCCCAGTATAAGAATTGGCTTGGTAGTTTGGTTTGCCCTGTTCCCATCATGCACTGGGACAGGAACAGACTAATTTGCATATAGCCAGGTTCTGACCTGGGATGGTGCATTGAGCTAAAAAACGGTGATGGATTAAAACCATGATCTCTTGACTTGGTAAGAGTATTCTGCATCATTCAGAAACTCTGTCCATCACCACCCCCCTTTTCCAAAATTAGCTTGATTCCAGTGGCATGGAGAGCATGGGACCCATGTCTGGGCACACCCGCCCCACTTGGGGGGACAAATGCAAAAACAACTTTTGAAGGACAGAATGTAGCACAATTTCAAATATTCGACCCAGTACAGAGATGTGCCCTAAATCCATCATTGTTTTGCTCACCATGCCTTTCCAGTTTAAACCGAGCTGTATGCAAATCAGCCTTGACCCCGTGCCTCATGGGAACAGTCTAGACCGAACTGCCAAGCCAGGTCGTCCCTTGACTGGAAACAAGCATCCTAGGACCGATTTTGGGTTTTCACCCCTCTTCAGCCAGGATAGCTTGATTCCAGTGGCATGGAGAGCACGTGACCCATGTCTGGTCATACCTGTCCCATTCGGGGTGACAATTGCTAAAAACAACAGTTGATGGACAGAATGCAGAACAATATCATACTTTCACCCCAGCACAGAGATCTGGGCCTAAATCCTTCGGTTTTTTTGCTCACCATGCCTTTCCAGTTTGAACCCAGCCATATGCAAATCAGTCTTGACCCTTTGCCTCATGGGAAAAGTCCAGCCCGAACAACAAGCCAGGTCCACCCTGGACTGGAAACAAGCACCCTAGGACCAGTTTTGGGGTTTCACTCCTCTTCAGCCAAGATAACTTGATTCCAGTGGCATGGAGAGCACAGGACCCACGTCTGGGCATACCTGTCCCACTCGGGGTAACAAATGCAAACACAACAGTTGATGGACAGAATGCAAAACAATATCATACATTCTGGGCCTATATCCATAATTTTTTTGCTCAGCATGCCTTTCCAGTTTGAACACATCCATAGGACTGGTTTCGGGGTTTCACACCTCTTCAGGCAGGATAGCTTGATTCCAGTGGCATGGAGAGCACAGGACCCACGTCTGTGCATGCCCGTCCCACTCGGGTTGATAAATGCAAAAACAACAGTTGATGGACAGAATGCAGAACAATATCATACATTCACGCCAGTCAAGAGATCTGGTCCTATATCCATCATTTTTTTGCTCACCATGCCTTTCCAGTTTGAACCCAGCCATATGCAAATCAGTCTTGACCCTTTGACTCATGGGAACAGTCTAGCCTGAACTTCCAAGCCAGGTCCCCCCTGGACTGGAAACAAGCACCATAGGACAAGTTTTGGGGTTTCACTCCTCTTCTGCCAGGATAACTTGATTCCAGTGGCATGGAGAACAAGGGACCCACGTCTGGGCATACCCGTCCCACTCGGGGTGACAAATGCAAAAACAACTGTTGATGGACTGAATGCAGAGCAATGTCATACATTCACCCCAGTAAAGAGATCTGGGCCTAAATCCATCATTTTTTTGCTCACCATGCCATTCCAGTTCGAACCCAGCCATATGCAAATCAGTCTTGACCCTTTTCCTCAAGGGAGCAGTCCATCCCGAAATACCAATCCAGGTCCTCCCTTGACTGAAAACAAGCATCCTATGACTGTATTCGGGGTTTCACCCCTCTTCTGCCACGATAGCTTGATTCCAGTGGCATGGAGAGCACAGGATCCACATTCAGGCATACCCGTCCCATGGGCTGACAAATGCAAAAACAACAGTTGATGGACAGAATGCAGAACAATGTCATACATGCACCCCAGTACAGAGATCTGGGCCTAAATCCATTGTTTATTTGCTCACTATGCCATTCCAGTTTGAACACAGTCATATGCAAATCAGTCTTCACCTTGTGTCTCATGGGAACAGTCCAGCCCGAACTGCAAAGCCAGGTCGCCCCTGGACTGGAAACAAACATCCTAGGACCAGTTTTGGGGTTTTACCCCTATTCAGCCAGGATAACTTGATTCCAGTGGCATGGAGAGCAAGGGACCAACCTCTGGGCATACCCGTCCAATTCGGGGTGACAAATGCAAAACCAGCTTTTGATGGACAAAATGTAGAACAATGTCAAACATTCACCCCAGAACAGAGATATGGGCCTAAATCCATCATTGTTTTGCTCACCATGCCTTTCCAGTTTAAACCAAGCCATATGCAAATCAGTCTTGACCCTGTGCCTCGTGGGAACAGTCTAGCCCGAACTGCTAAGCCAGGTTGTCACTTGACTGGAAACCAGCATCCTAGGACCGATTTTGGGGTTTCACCGCTCTTCGGCCAGGATAGCTTGATTCCATTGGCATGGAGAGCATGGGACCCATGTCTGGGCATACCCATCCCACTCGGGGTGACAATTGCAAAAACAACAGTTGATGGACAGAATGCAGAACAATATCATACTTTCACCTCAGCACAGTGATCTGGGTCTAAATCCTTCGTTTTTTTGCTTACCATGCCTTTCCAGTTTGAACCCAGCCATATGCAAATCAGTCTTGACCCTTTGCCTCATGGGAAAAGTCCAGCCCGAACTGCCAAGCCAGGTCCTCCCTTGACTGGAAATAAGCATCCTAGGACCAGTTTTGGGGTTTTACCCCTCTTCAGCCAGGATAGGTTGATTCCAGTGGCATGGAGAGCAAGGGACCAACGTCTGGGCTTACCCGTCCCACTCGGGGTGACAAATGCAAAAACAACTTTTGATGGACAGAATGCAGAACAATATCATACAGTCACCCCAGTACAGAGTTCCAGGCTTATATCCATCGTTTTTTTGCTCACCATGCCTCTCCAGTTTGAACCCAGCCATATGCAAATCAGTCTTGACCCTTTGCCTCATGTGAACAGTCTATCCTGAACTGCCAAGCCAGGTCTTCCCTGGACTGGAAACAAGCACCCTAGGACAAGTTTTGGGGTTACACTCCTTTTCAGCCAGGATAACTTGATTCCAGTGGCATGGAGATCAAGGGACCCAAGTCTTGAAATACCCGTCCCACTCAGGGTGACAAATACAAAAACAACTTTTGATGGACAGAATGTAGAACAATGTCAAACATTCACCCCAGAACAGAGATATGGGCCTAATTCCATCATTGTTTTGCTCACCATGCCTTTCCAGTTTAAACCAAGCCATATGCAAATCACTCTTGACCCTGTGCCTCATGGGAACAGTCCAGCCCGAACTGCTAAGCCAGGTTGTCACTTGACTGAAAACAAGCATCCTAGGACCGATTTTGGGGTTTCACCACTCTTCAGCCAGGATAGCTTGATTCCAGTGGCATGGAGAGCATGGGACCCATGTCTGGGCATACCCACCCCACTCGGGGTGACAATTGCAAAAACAACAGTTGATGGACAGAATGCAGAACAATATCATACTTTCACCCCAGCACAGAGATCTGGGCCTAAATCCTTCGTTTTTTTGCTCACCATGCCTTTCCAGTTTGAACCCAGCCATATGCAAATCAGTCTTAACCCTTTGCCTCATGGGAAAAGTCCAGCCCGAACTGCCAAGCCAGGTCCTCCCTGGACTGTAAACAAGCATCCTAGGACCAGTTTTGGAGTTTTACCCCACTTCAGCCAGGATAGCTTGATTCCAGTGGCATGGAGAGCAAGGGACCAACATCTGGGCTTACCCATCCCACTCGGGGTGACAAATGCAAAAACAACTTTTGATGGAGAGAATGTAGAACAATGTCAAACATTCACCACATAACAGAGATATGGGCCTAAATCCATCCTTGTTTTGCTCACTACGCCTTTCCAGATTTAAACCAAGCCATGTTGTAGCAAATAATGTTCTTGAATCCAGTAAGTATAAATAGATATGATTTATTGTTGATTAATCCAAGTTATATGATCAATAGATATAATGATAAAAGTCCCCACCAGGAGCAGTTCTTCTCTCGCTCAGCCTGTCTGCCATCAACTGCCTCTACTCAGAGCAGCCAGGTACCAAACATTCTAAGGTGTCATCAAACATTCTATTAGATGCAGTGGCTAAGCAATGGGGAAATCTAAGTAAGGGAAATGCAAAGTATGAGCAAGATGTAACACATCCCCTTTCCTTATAAAACAACAAATAAAGATAATAGAATTAAATTGCATTGCATTCATAAAATATAACATTTGAAATATAAGATGGATTGCATTTTCATTTTAAATTATATTTTCATTTTAAAATATAATGACCAAAAGAACACATTACATAGCATTCTTAATTAACAGTAGAAATGCTAGAAAGATTACATTTCCATATTTATGGACCTTTCAAATCTAAAGGCCCCATCCCCTTCCCTAATAAAAATTATCCACTAGAATGGAAAATATGGATTATATGCATAACTTAATAAAATCCACTAGAATGGAAAATATGAATTAATTACACAATAACATCCATGGGAATGAAAATGGATGGGTCAAATAAATAAATAAATATAAGCCAGATAGAGTAACCTGCGGCTCTTCACAACAAAATAAGTACAATATGAACACCTCTAAACATAGAGCACTTGCGTGGTTCATAATAGCCAATAGAATAACTTGTGGCTTTTAACAACATTGCAAAATGGAACTCCTCAGAGTCCATAACAAGAAAATTGAGCAACTTATTGCTCTCCATAACAATAGAACAATTGAACTCCTCAGAGTTCATATCAAACAAATGGAGCACCTCACAATGAGCACAGATGTGGCTCCGCAAACTACACATACAATAAATCCAAACTCCTCAGAGTTTATATCAAGAAATGGAGCGCCTCAAAATGAGCACCGAAGTGGCTCCAGTAAAATTTCATATTCAATAAATCCAACACTGGGACAACTCATTCTCTGAAACGAAAACTTCACAATAATTAGAGCACATAGTGGTTCACAACAATAAGAGAAAATACATGACTCAACTAAGTAATATATGTGAACTCCTCTAATTTTAGAGCACTAGAAAACGTGGCACATTAAAAGTAAGCAAGAAAAACTTTGAACACCTCAATAGAAATTGAGCACCAAATGGTGGTTCAAATTAGCATAACAATATCAAACATTTCTGCAAATAAGCACGAGAAATAACAAATTTTTAGCACCCCAACAACAGTTGAGCACATACATGGCTCAATCCAATAAAAGTAAACACATAACTCTATACAAAATAAGAAGTAATAATACATTAAAATAATATAAACATCAATATACTGTGAGTTATGTTAATCAGAATGAAATAGGCAAGTTGGTAAATATGAATGGTAAAGCATATTGAAAATTTTCCAAAATAATAAATTAAAATAACAAAAGTAGTCACCGTAGTCTGAATGTTGAAATGCCAACAGTGGATCTCTCACCCTTGCTCATCATCAAAGTCCAGTTCAGGCAAAGTCCTCCAGTCATCCGAAAGCTTTTACTCTTCCCATTAACTTTTTCTTCCTCAGAAGAAAGGTGCGCGTCGTTGTAAAGTAAGCTTGACACGCTTTGAATCTAAAAGCCCTGGGTCATTGTGAACCTGATGTCTAAAATGGCTGCACGTAAGCCACGCAAATGCCGGGTGGCTCAAGGAACTTAACATCATTCCGTAACAAGCTCTTCATAGCGAAAACATCATAGCCTCTGGAGAAGCCTAAATGACAACAAACCAATGACAATGACATGGTGGTGAGGAATGCTTCCAAGAATTCAATTAATGACTAACGCACGAGTAATGTTCTTTAGATTGCCAAATCCAAGTGACGCCATGAAGCAAGGTAAGGATGCATGCGCTGGCAGTCACGCGCTGATCCTTTTCAAATAATGCAGTCGAACTGCCAGAAAGTAGCGATGATATGCCAGGGCCCTTATTAAACATTAAAAACCAATTACCTCACCTCACTGCGCAACAAAACCAGCGGCATGTAGGTGGCAAAGTAACCGGTGAAGAGATGGCTTCCGGAGAGTTCAAATATCCCATGGTAAAAACGGGCATTGTCAAATGCTGACACAGGAGATCGTGAAAAACATAACTTTCCTTCTTGAATATGAAGGCAAATACAGTTACCACCAACCTCCAGTAGATGGCAGTGAATGACTGTACAGTTCCGTTTTTCGAAGGGTGCCATTTAAAGTGTAAATGTGATTCACATCCAGTCATAACATTCCTTCGATGTAATTTCAAAACTTAGCTGCCAGTCTTGCACACATCTCGTTCCTCATAAATAAATGCTGTTTCTAAACAACCAAAGTGGCGCTAACAACAAATATAACAATTGTACTCCATTAAGTTTGTTCCTGGTGACTTCAATATAAAAGTAAACTTCCGTTGCTGGACAAATCTTCCCAGGCAGGATATTAACAACAGGATCCACAATAGTAGCACGAATAAAGCTGTAGAATGACAAACGCCTTGGGATGCAGGCTGTCTTCAGGCCAAATCACGCAGTCTGAAGTCAAACACCCTGGGATGGGAGGCTGTCCAGATGACTGGGGACACTGGTGGGGCTAACCAGGGCGTTTCAATTAATTTACCTTTTCTTTTCAGCTTTAAAAGGTTCCTTAGTTGCAGTAGTAATACATTAAATCCGTCTTCCTTCCACGCATAAGTTCAGTTCTGTACCTCGTCGCCAATTTGTAGCAAATAATGTTCTTGAATCCAGTAAGTATAAATAGATATGATTTATTGTTGATTAATCCAAGTTATATGATCAATAGATATAATGATAAAAGTCCCCACCAGGAGCAGTTCTTCTCTCGCTCAGCCTGTCTGCCATCAACTGCCTCTACTCAGAGCAGCCAGGTACCAAACATTCTAAGGTGTCATCAAACATTCTATTAGATGCAGTGGCTAAGCAATGGGGAAATCTAAGTAAGGGAAATGCAAAGTATGAGCAAGATGTAACACATGTGCAAATCAGTCTTGACCCTGTGCCTCATGGGAACATGCCAGCCCGAACTGCTAAGCCAGGTTGTCACTTGACTGAAAACAAGCATCCTAGGACCGATTTTGGGGTTCACCACTCTTCAGCCAGGATAGCTTGATTCCAGTGGCATGGAGAGCATGGGATCCATGTCTGGGCATACCCACCCCACTCGGGGTGACAATTGCAAAAACAACAGTTGATGGACAGAATGCAGAACAATATCATACTTTCACCCCAGCACAGAGATCTGGGCCTAAATCCTTCGTTTTTTTGCTCACCATGCCTTTCCAGTTTGAACCCAGCCATATGCAAATCAGTCTTAACCCTTTGCCTCATGGGAAAAGTCCAGCCCGAACTGCCAAGCCAGGTCCTCCCTGGACTGTAAACAAGCATCCTAGGACCAGTTTTGGAGTTTTACCCCACTTCAGCCAGGATAGCTTGATTCCAGTGGCATGGAGAGCAAGGGACCCATGACTGGGCATACCCATCCCAATCGGGGCGACAATTGCAAAAACAACAGTTGATGGACAGAATGCAGAACAATATCATACATTCACCCCAGCACAGATATCTGGGCCTATATCCATCATTTATTTGCTCATTATGCCTTACCAGTTTGAACCCAGCCATATGCAAATCATGCTTGACCCTTTGCCTCATGGGAACAGTCTAGCCTGAACTGCCATGTCAGGTCCTCCCTGGACTGGAAACAAGCACCCTAGGACCAGTTTTGGGGTTTCCCTCCACTTCAGCCAGGATAACTTGATTCCAGTGGCATAGAGAGCACAGGACCCACATCTGGGCATACCCGTCCCACTCGGGGTGACAAATGCAAAAACAACAGTTGATGGACAGAATGCAGATCAATATCATACAGTCACCCCAGTACAGAGATCTGGGCTTATATCCATCTTTTTTTTGCTCACCATGCCTCTCCAGATTGAACCCAGCCATATGCAAATCAGTCTTGACCCTTTGCCTAATGGGAACAGTCTAGCCTGAACTGCCAAGCTAGGTCGTCCCTGGACTGGAAACAAGCACCCTAGGACCAGTTTTGGGGTTTCACTCCACTTCAGCCGGATAACTTGATTCCAGTGGCATAGAGAGCTCAGGACCCACATCTGGGCATACCCGTCCCACTCGGGGTGACAAATGCAAAAACAACAGTTGATGGACAGAATGCAGATCAGTATCATACAGTCATCCCAGTACAGAGATCTGGGATTCTGTCCATCGTTTTTTTGCTCACCATGCCTCTCCAGATGGAACCCAGCCACATGCAAATCAGACTTGACCCTTTGCCTCATGGGAACAGTCTAGCCTGAACTGCCAAGCCAGGTCATCCCTGGACTGGAAACAATCCCCCTAGGACAAGTTTTGGGTTTTCACTCCTTTTCAGCCAGGTTAACTTGATTCCAGTAGCATGGAGAGTAAGGGACCCAAGTCTGGGCATACCCGTCCCACTCGGGGTGACAAATGCAAAAACAACTTTTGATGGACGGAATGCAGAACAATGTCATATATTCACCCCAGTACAGATATCTGGGCCTAAATCCATCGTTTTTGTGCTCACCATGCCTTTCCAGTTTGAACCCAGCAAATATCCAAATCAGTCTTCACCCTTTGCCTCAAGGGAACAGTCCAGCCTGAACTGCCTAGCCAGGTCCTCCTTGGACTGGAAACAAGCATCCTATGACCAGATTCGGGGTTTCACCCCTCTTCAGCCAGGTAACTTGATTCCAGTCGCATGGAGAGCACAGGTCCCACATTCGGGCATACCCGTCCCATGGGCTGACAAATGCAAAAACAACAGTTGATGGACAGAATGCAGAACAATGTCATACATTCACCCCAGTACAGGGATCTGGGCTTAAATCCATTGTTTATTTGCTCACCGCACCATTCCAGTTTGAACACAGTCATATGCAAATCTGTCTTCACATTGTGCCTCATGTTAATAGTCCAGTCCTAATTGCAAAGCCAGGTCCTCCCTGGACTGGAAACAAGCATCCTAGGACCAGTTTTTGGGTTTTACCCCTCTTCAGCCAGTATAGCTTGATTCCAGTGGTATGGAGAGCACAGGACCCACGTCTGGGCATACCCGTCCCACTCGGCGTGACAAATGCAAAAACAACAGTTGATGGACAGAATGCAGAACAATATCATACATTCACCCCAGCACAGATATCTGGGCCAAAATCCATCATTTTTTTGCTCACCATGCCTTTCCAGTTTGAACCCACCCATATGCAAATCAGTCTTGACTCTTTGCCTCATGGGAACAGTCCAGCCCGAACTGCCAAGCCAGGTCCTCCCTGGA
The DNA here is from genome assembly GCF_964261635.1 of Lissotriton helveticus. Taxonomy (NCBI): domain Eukaryota; kingdom Metazoa; phylum Chordata; class Amphibia; order Caudata; family Salamandridae; genus Lissotriton; species Lissotriton helveticus. Next base: position 645,057,049 of record NC_136068.1, read on the forward strand.
CTGGAAACAAACATCCTAGGACCAGTTTTGGGGCTTTACCCCTCTTCAGCCAGGATAGCTTGATTCCACTGGCATGGAGAGCACGGGACCCATGTCTGGGCATACCTATCCCAATCGGGGTGACAATTGCAAAAACAACAGTTGATGGACAGAATGCAGAACAATATCATACATTCACCCCAGCACAGATATCTGGGTCTATATCCATCATTTATTTGCTCATCATGCCTTTCCAGTTTGAACCCAGCCATATGCAAATCATGCTTGACCCTTTGCCTCATGGGAACAGTCTAGCCTGAACTGCCAAGCCAGGTCCTCCCTGGACTGGAAAGAAGCACCCTAGGACCGGTTTTGGGGTTTCACTCCTCTTCAGCCAGGAAAGCTTGATTCCAGTGTCATGGAGAGCACAGGGCCCATGTCTGGGCATACCCATTCCAATCGGGTGACAATTGCAAAAACAACAGTTGATGAACAGAATGCAGAACAATATCATACATTCACCCCAGCACAGATATCTGGGCCTATATCCATCATTTATTTGCTCATTATGCCTTTCCAGTTTAAACCCAGCCATATGCAAATCAGTCTTGACCCTGTGCCTCATGGGAACAGTCTAGCCCGAACTGCCAAGCCAGGTCATTCCTGGACTGGAAGCAAGCATCCTAAGACCGATTTTGGGGTTTCACCTCGCTTCAGCAAGGATAGCTTGATTCCAGTGGCATGGAGAGCACAGGACCAAAGTCTGGGAATACCCGTCCCACTCGGGGTGTTAAATGTAAAAACAAATGTTGCTGGACAGAATGCAGAACAATGTCATAAATTCACCCCAGTACAGATATCTGGGCCTAAATCCGTCATTTTTTTGCTCACCATGCCTTTCCAGTTTGAACCCAGCCATATGCAAATCAGTCTTGACTCTTTGCCTCATGGGAACAGTCCAGCCCGAACTGCCAAGCCAGGTCCTCCCTGGACTGGAAACAAGCATCCTAGGACCAGTTTGGGGGTTTTACCCCTCTTCAGCCAGGATAGCTTGATTCCACTGGCATGGAGAGCACGGGACCCATGTCTGGGCATACCCATCCCAATCGGGGTGACAATTGCAAAAACAACAGTTGATGGGCAGAATGCAGAACAATATCATACATTAACCCTAGCACAGATATCTGGGCCTATATCCATCATTTATTTGCTCATCATGCCTTTCCAGTTTGAACCCAGCCAAATGCAAATCAGGCTTGACCCTTTGCCTCATGGGAACAGTCTAGCCTGAACTGCCAAGCCAGGTCCTCCCTGGACTGGAAACGAGCACCCTAGGACCAGTTTTGGGGTTTCACTCCTCTTCAGCCAGGATAGCTTGATTCCAGTGTCATGGAGAGCACAGGACCCATGTCTGGGCATACCCGTCCCACTCGGGGTGACAAATGCAAAAACAACTGTTGATGGACAGAATGCAGAACAATGTCATACATTCAACCCAGTACAGATATCTTTGCCTAAATCCATCATTTTTTTGCTCACCATGCCTTTCCAGTTTGAACTCAGCCATATGCAAATCAGTCTTGACCCTTTGCCTCATGTGAACAGTCCAGCCCGAACTTCCAAGCCAGGTCCTCCCTGGACTGGAAACAAGCATGCTAAGACCAGTTTTGGGGTTTCACCCGTCTTCAGCCAGGATAGCTTGATTCCAGTGGCATGGAGAGCACGGGACCCATGTCTAGGCATACCCCTCCCACTCGGAGTGACAAATGCACAGACAACTTTTGATGGACAGAATGTAGGACAATGTCAAACATTCACCCCTGTACAGAGATATGGGCCTAAATCCATCATTGTCTTAGTCACCATGCCTTTCCAGTTTAAACCCAGCCATATGCAAATCTGTCTTGACCCTGTGCCTCATGGGAACAGTCCAGCCCTAACTGCCAAGCCAAGTCGTCTCTGGACTGGAAACAAGCATCCTGGGGACGATTTCGAGGTTCCACCTCTCTTCAGCCAAGGTAGCTTGATTCCAGTGGCAAGGAGAGCCCGGGACTCACGTCTGAGCATACCCGTCCCACACGGGGTGACAAATGCAAAAACAACAGTTGATGAATAGAATGCAGAAGAATATCATACAGTCACCCCAGTACAGAGATCTGGGCTTATATCCATCGTTTTTTTGCTCACCATGCCTCTCCAGTTTGAACCCAGCCATATGCAAATCAGTCTTGACCCTTTGCCTCATGGGAACAGTCTACCCTGAACTGCCAAGCCAGGTCCTCCCTGGACTGGAAACAAGCACCCTAGGACAAGTTTTGGGGTTTCACTCCTTTTCAGCCAGGATAACTTGATTCCAGTGGCATGGAGAGCAAGGGACCGAAGTCTGGGCATACCAGTCACACTCGGGGTGACAAATGCAAAAACAACTTTTGATGGACAGTTTGCAGAAGAATGTCATACATTCATACCCAGTACAGATATCTGGGCCTAAATCCATCATTTTTTTGCTCACCATGCCTTTCCAGTTTGAACCCAGCCATATGCAAATCAGTCTTGACCCTTTGCCTCATGGGAACAGTCCAGCCTGAACTGCCAAGCCAGGTCCTCCCTGGACTGGAAACAAGCATCCTACGACTGTATTCGGGGTTTCACCCCTCTTCAGCCAGTATAGCTTGATTCCAGTGGCATGGAGAGCACGGGACCCACGTCTGGGCATACCCGTTCCACTCGGGGTGACAAATGCAAAAACAACAGTTGATGGACAGTATGTAGAACAACGTCAAACATTAACCCCAGTACAGAGATCTGGGCCTAAATCCATCATTGTTTTACTGACCATGCCTTTCCAGTTTAAACCCAGACATATACAAATCAGTATTGACCCTGTGCCTCATGGGAACAGTGTAGCCCGAACTGCCAAGCCAGGTCATCCCTGGACTGAAAGCAAGCATCCTATGATCTATTTTGAGATTTCACCCCTCTTCAGCAAGGATAGCTTGATTCCAGTGGCATGGAGAGCACAGGACCCAACTCTGGGCATACCCGTCCCACTCGGGGTGTTAAATGTAAAAACAACTGTTGATGGAAAGAATGCAGAACAATGTCATAAATTCACCCCAGTACAGATATCTGGGCCTAAATCCATCATTTTTTTGCTCACCATGCCTTTCCAGTTTGAACCCAGCCATATGCAAATCAGTCTTGACCCTTTGCCTCATGGGAACAGTCCAGCCCGAACTGCCAAGCCAGGTCCTCCCTGGACTGGAAACAAGCATCCTATGACTGTATTCGGGGTTTCACCCCTCCTCAGCCAGTATAGCTTGATTCCAGTGGCATGGAGAGCACGGGACCCACGTCTGGGCATACCCGTTCCACTCGGGGTGACAAATGCAAAAACAACAGTTGATGGACAGTATGTAGAACAATGTCAAACATTATCCCCAGTACAGAGATCTGGGCCTAAATCCATCATTGTTTTACTGACCATGCCTTTCCAGTTTAAACCCAGCCATATGCAAATCAGTCTTGACCCTGTGCCTCATGGGAACAGTGTAGCCCGAACTGCCAAGCCAGGTCATCCCTGGACTGGAAGCAAGCATCCTAGGATCGATTTTGGTGTTTCACCTCTCTTCAGCAAGGATAGCTTGATTCCAGTGGCATGGAGAGCACAGGACCCAACTCTGGGCATACCCATCCCACTCGGGGTGTTAAATGTAAAAACAACTGTTGATGGACAGAATGCAGAACAATGTCCTAAATTCACCCCAGTACAGATATCTGGGCCTAAATCCATAATTTTTTTGCTCACCATGCCTTTCCAGTTTGAACCCAGCCATATGAAACTCAGTCTTGACCCTTTGCCTCATGGGAACAGTCCAGCCCGAACTGCCAAGCCAGGTCCTCCCTGGACTGGAAAAAGCACCCTAGGACAGGTTTTGGGGTTTCACTCCTTGTCAGCCAGGACACGTTGATTCCAGTGGCATGGAGAGCAAGGGACCCAAGTCTGGGCATACCCGTCCCACTCGGGGTGGCAAATGCAAAAACAACTTTTGATGGACAGATTGCAGAACAATGTCATACATTCACCCCAGTACAGATATCTGGGCCTAAATCCATCATTGTTTTGCTCACCATGCCTTTCCAGTTTGAACCCAGCCATATGCAAATCAGTCTTGACCCTTTGCCTCATGGGAACAGTCCAGCCCGAACTGCCAAGCCAGGTCCTCCCTGGACTGGAAACAAGCATCCTATGACTGTATTCGGGGTTTCACCCCTCTTCAGCCAGTATAGCTTGATTCCAGTGGCATGGAGAGCACGGGACCCACGTCTGGGCATACCCGTTCCACTCGGGGTGACAAATGCAAAAACAACAGTTGATGGACAGTATGTAGAACAATGTCAAACATTATCCCCAGTACAGAGATCTGGGCCTAAATCCATCATTGTTTTACTGACCATGCCTTTCCAGTTTAAACCCAGCCATATGCAAATCAGTCTTGACCCTGTGCCACATGGGAACATTCTAGCCCAAACTGCCAAGCCAGGTCCTCCCTGGACTGGAAGCAAGCATCCTAGGATCGATTTTGGGGTTTCACCCCTCTTCAGCAAGGATAGCTTGATTCCAGTGGCATGGAGAGCACAGGACCCAACTCTGGGCATACCCGTGGCAATCGGGGTGTTAAATGTAAAAACAACTGTTGATGGACAGAATGCAGAACAATGTCATAAATTCACCCCAGTACAGATATCTGGGACTAAATCCATCATTTATTTGCTCACCATGCCTTTCCAGTTTGAACCCAGCCATATGCAAATCAGTCTTGACCCTTTGCCTCATGGGAACAGTCCAGCCCGAACTGCCAAGCCAGGTCCTCCCTGGACTGGAAACAAGCATCCTATAACTGTATTCGGGGTTTCACCCCTCTTCAGCCAGTATAGCTTGATTCCAGTGGCATGGAGAGCACGGGACCCACGTCTGGGCATACCCGTTCCACTCGGGGTGACAAATGCAAAAACAACAGTTGATGGACAGTATGTAGAACAATGTCAAACATTATTCCCAGTACAGAGATCTGGGCCTAAATCCATCATTGTTTTACTGACCATGCCTTTCCAGTTTAAACCCAGCCATATGCAAATCAGTCTTGACCCTGTGCCACATGGGAACATTCTAGCCCAAACTGCCAAGCCAGGTCATCCCTGGACTGGAAGCAAGCATCCTAGGATCGATTTTGGGGTTTCACCCCTCTTCAGCAAGGATAGCTTGATTCCAGTGGCATGGAGAGCACAGGACCCAACTCTGGGCATACCCGTGGCACTCGGGGTGTTAAATGTAAAAACAACTGTTGATGGACAGAATGCAGAACAATGTCATAAATTCACCCCAGTACAGATATCTGGGACTAAATCCATCATTTATTTGCTCACCATGCCTTTCCAGTTTGAACCCAGCCATATGCAAATCAGTCTTTACCCTTTGCCTCATGGGAACAGTCCAGCCCGAACTGCCAAGCCAGGTCCTCCCTGGACTGGAAACAAGCATCCTAGGACCAGGTTAGGGGTTTTACCCCTCTTCAACCAGGATAGATTAATTCCAGTAGCATGGAGAGCATTGGACCCATGTCTGGGCATACCCATCCCAATCGGGGTGACAATTGCAAAAACAACAGTTGATGGACAGAATGCAGAACAATATCATACATTCACCCCAGCACAGATATCTGGGCCTATATCCATCATGTATTTGCTCATCACGCCTTTCCAGTTTGAACCCAGCCATATGCAAATCATGCTTGACCCTTTGCCTCATGGGAACAGTCTAGCCTGAACTGCCAAGCCAGGTCCTCCCTGGACTGGAAACGAGCACCCTAGGACCGGTTTTGGGGTTTCACTCCTCTTCAGCCAGGATAGCTTGATTCCAGTGTCATGGAGAGCACAGGACCCATGTCTGGGCATACGAGTCCCACTCGGGGTGACAAATGCAAAAACAACTGTTGATGGACAGAATGCAGAACAATGTCATACATTCACCCCAGTACAGATATCTGGGCCTAAATCCATCGTTTTTTTGTTCACCGTGCCTTTCCAGTTTGAACTCAGCCATATGCAAATCAGTCTTGACCCTTTGCCTCATGTGAGCAGTCCAGCCTGAACTTCCAAGCCAGGTCCACCCTGGACTGGAAACAAGCATGCTAGGACCAGTTTTGGGGTTTCACCCCTCTTCCGCCAGGATAGCTTGATTCCAGTGGCATGGAGAGGACGGGACCCATGTCTAGGCATACCCCTCCCACTCGGAGTGACAAATGCATAGACAACTTTTGATGGACAGAATGTAGAACAATGTCAAAAATTCACCTCTGTACAGCGATATGGGCCTAAATCCATCATTGTTTTAGTCACCATGCCTTCCCAGTTTAAACCGAGCCATATGCAAAACAGTCTTGACCCTGTGCCTCATGGGAACAGTCTAGCCCGAACTGCCAAGCCAAGTCATCTCTGGACTGGAAACAAGCATCCTGGGGCCGATTTGGAGGTTTCACCCCTCTTCAGCCAAGTTAGCTTGATTCCAGTGGCATGGAGAGCACGGGACTCACGTCTGGGCATACCCGTCCCACTCGGGGTGACAAATGCAAAAACAACAGTTGATGGACAGAATGCAGAACAATATCATACAGTCACCCCAGTACAGAGATCTGGGCTTATATCCATTGTTTTTTTGCTCACCATGCCTCTCCAGTTTGAACCCAGCCATATGCAAATCAGTCTTGACCCTTTGCCTCATGGGAACAGTCTAGCCTGAACTGCCAAGCCAGGTCCTCCCTGGACTGGAAACAAGCACCCTAGGACAAGTTTTGGGGTTTCACTCCTTTTCAGCCAGGATAACTTGATTCCAGTGGCATGGAGAGCAAGGGACCCAAGTCTAGGCATACCCGTCCCTCTCAGGGTGACAAATGCAAAAACAACTTTTGATGGACAGAATGCAGACGATGTCATACATTCACCCCAGTACAGATATCTGGGCCTAAATCCATTATTTTTTTGCTCACCATGCCTTTCCAGTTTGAACCCAGCCATATGCAAATCAGTCTTGACCCTTTGCCCTATGGTAACAGTCCAGCCCGAACTGCCAAGCCAGATCCTCCCTGGACTGGAAACAAGCATCCTAGGACTAGTTTTGGGGTTTTACCCCTCTTCTGCCAGGATAGCTTGATTCCAGTGGCATGGAGAGCACAGGACCCATGTCTGGGCATACCCATCCCAATCGGGGTGACAATTGTAAAAACAACAGTTGATGGACAGAATGCAGAACAATATCATACATTCACCCCAGCACAGAGATCTGGGCCTATATCCATAATGTATTTGCTCATCATGCCTTTCCAGTTTGAACGCACCCATATGCAAATCATGCTTGACCCTTTGCCTCATGGGAACAGTCTAGCCTGAACTGCCAAGCCAGGTACTCCCTGGACTGGAAACAAGCATTCTATGACCAGATCCGGTTTTCACCCCTCTTCAGCCAGGATAGCTTAATTCCAGAGGCATGGAGAGCACAGGACCCACAATCGGGCATACCCGTCCCATGGGCTGACAAATGCAAAAACAACAGTTGATCGACAGAATGCAGTACAATGTCATACCTTCACCCCAGTACAGAGATCTGGGCCGAAATCCATTGTTTATTTGCTCACCACGCCATTCCAGTTTGAACCCAGTCATATGTAAATCAGTCTTGACCCTGTGCCTCGTGGGAAAAGTCCAACCCGAACTACCAAAATCCTAGGACCAGTTTTAGGGTTTTACCCCTCTGCAGCCAGGATAGCTTGATTTCAGTGGCATGCAGAGCACGGGACCCACGTTTGGGCAAACCCGTCCCACTCGGAGTGACAAATGCAAAAACAACAATGATGGACAGAATGTAGAACAATGTCAAACATTCACCCCAGTGCAGAGATCTGGGCATAAATCCATCATTTTTTTGCTCACCATGACTTTCCAGTTTGAACACACCATATGCAAATGAGTCTTGACCCTTTGCCTCATGGGAACAGTACGGCCTGAACTCCCAAGCCAGCTCCACCCTGGACTGGAAACAAGCATCCTATGACCAGATTCGGGTTTTACCCCTCTTCAGCCAGGATAGCTTGATTCCAGTGGCATGGAGAGCACAGGACCCATGTCTGGGCATACCCGTCCCACTCGGGGTGACAAATGCATAAACAACTTTTGATGGACAGAATGTAGAACAATGTCAAACATTCACCCCACAACTTTTGATGGACATAATGTAGAACAATGTCAAACATTCACCCCAGTACAGAGATATGGGCCTCAATCCATCATCGTTTTGCTCACCATGCCTTTCCAGTTTAAACCCATCCATATGCAAATCAATCTTGAGCCTGTGCCTCATGGGAACAGTCCAGCCCGAACGGCCTAGCCAGGTCTTCCCTGGACTGGAAACAAGCACCCAAAGACCAGTTTCGGGGTTTCACCTCTCTTCAGCCAGGATAGCTTGATTCCAGTGTCATGGAGAGCACAGGACCAATTTCTGGGCATACGAGTCCCACTCGGGTGACAAATGCAAAAACAACTGTTGATGGACAGTATGCAGAACAATGTCATACATTCACCCCAGTACAGGGATCTGTGCCAAAAGAACATTGGATTTATCTCAGATCTTTTGACTGGGGGAGAATGTTTGCATTGTCAGCATTCCATCCATCATTTGTTTGCTGTAACACTTTTCACCCATAGTGGGATGGGTATGCCGAGACGTGGGTCCCTTGCTCACTGTGCCACTGGATTCAAGCTAGCCTGGCTGAAGTAGGGTGACATACCCTGATACTGGTCCCAGGATGCTTGTTTCCGTTCCAGGGAGGACCTGGCCTGGCAGTTGAGTCTGGAGTGTTCCCATGAGGCACAGTTTCAAGACTGATTTGCATATGGCTGGGTCCAAACTGGAGTGGCGTAGTAGGCAAAAGAACAATAGATTTAACCCAGATCTTTTGACTGGGGGAGAATGTTTGCATTGTCAGCATTCCGTCTATCATTTGTTTGCTGCATATATATGAATTTATCATTTTTAATATGTTTTAAAACAATTTATGTTATTAAAATAATTATTTAATAATATTGTTAAGTAATTTTATATATTTTCTAGATATATATGTTTTATTGATTTTTGCATTATAAGTATTACTTATAATTTTAAACATGTTTTAATATTTTTAACTATGTTTATTTTAGTTATATGTGTTATTTATTTTAATTTACATTATTTTTATACATAAAAAGTTATATTTCTAACAACAATATTTTTAACAACTATATTTTTTAAACTTATTTTTGTACTTACCATTATGTAGATAGTACTTCGATATTCTGGACATCAATATTGTTGCGTCAATATTTCTGTAGGTCGATATTCTGACTCTCGATATTCCGACAGTGAACCAGGTCCTATTCCCAAGGTGGCCACCACGAAAAATACTTTATTGATAAGGAACACTGCTAACCAGGTTTTGGATAATATAGCGCTTGGGGTGGTCGTGGGCCCAGTTATTGTGGGGGAGACAGATGAGGTTAGCTTACTGTCCATGTGTGATAAGGAGATGGTGACCAAAGCCCACATGCTTTCAAATACTTCCATATATAGGCAGTAGTTCACGATCAATGGCAGAGGGTGGATGCTCTGGGGAACCCAGGAGCCAGTCTGCCTACTGTCAATTGTCATCAAGTGTCTCAGTGAGCGCAAGAGACCATGTTGCAGTAGCAGACAACCACTTGGAGTCACTATCCTGTGACTCTCATTCCCTTTGAATGGGGTAGGGGGATCTGGTCTACTGAAAGTTATTAAAAATCCTTGCCATGCCTGTGGATTTCCTGTTAGGGAATGACCTGGAGAACACATTCTGGAAGGAAGCAAATCTCAGGCCATATCTAGAAATGACAGTATAGCCTGAGTGGGTCTCTGTAAGCACCAGGCCCATGGCTGCCCAGGCGAAGAGTCAAAGAGTCAAGCCTAGAAAAACAGCCAAGATAGCTGCCGAGAGAGGGAAAGTCAAGGGTCTTGTGAAAACAGCCCCTAAATGTCCCATGGTACAGGTGGATGACTTGCTGGAGGAGGACTCCCCAAAGGTTACCGGGGAGGACATTGCCTCCCTTAATGACCTGCCTGAACCTTCTGGATGGCATGTAGAAGGAAAACTCATCAGGGAGGACTTCTGTAAAGCACAGAAATATTAGTCAAACCTGTAGGGCATGAGGCGGCAAGCTAAAGCCAAAGCTGCTGATGATACCTCTGGAGACTGGCAGGGTATGCTCTGACGTGAGTCCCTTGCTCACTTTGCCACTGGAGTCAAGCAAGCCCGGTTGAAGACGGCTGTAATGCCAGAAACCGGTCCTGGGAAGCTTGATTCCGGTCCAGGGAAGACATGGCTTGGCAGTTCGGGCTGGACTGCTCCCATGAGGCACAGGGTCAGACTGATTTGCATATGGCCATGTCTGAACTGGGGTGGCGGAGTGAGCTAAAGAACGGTGATGGATTAAACCCAGATCAGTTGACTGGGGGTGAGTGTTTGTATTGTCAACGCTCCGTCCATCATCACCTTTGGTTTTTCTTTGTTCGCCCTAAGTTGGCAGGGTATGCTTAGACGTGAGTCCCTTGCTCACTTTGCCACTGGATTCAAGCAAGCCCGGTTGAAGACGGCTGTAATGCCAGAAACCGGTCCTGGGAAGCTTGATTCCGGTCCAGGGAAGACATGGCTTGGCAGTTCGGGCTGGACTGTTCCCATGAGGCAGAGGGTCAGACTGATTTGCATATGGCCATGTCTGAACTGGGATGGCGGAGTGAGCTAAAGAACGGTGATGGATTAAACCCAAATCAGTTGACTGGGGGTGAGTGTTTGTATTGTCAACGCTCCGTCCATCACCACCTTTGGTTTTTCTTTGTTCGCCCTAAGTTGGCAGGGTATGCTCAGACGTGAGTCTCTTGCTCACTTTGCCACTCGAGTCAAGCAAGCCTGGTTGAAGACGGCTGTATTGCCAGAAACCGGTCCTGGGAAGCTTGATTCCGGCCCAGGTAAGACATGGCTTGGCAGTTCGGGCTGGACTGTTCCCATGAGGCACAGGGTCAGACTGATTTGCATATGGCCATGTCTGTACTGGGGTGGCGGAGTGACCTAAAGAACGGTGGTGGATTAAACCCAGATCAGTTGACTGGGAGTGAGTGTTTGTATTGTCAACGCTCCGTCCATCACCACCTTTGGTTTTTCTTACCTCTGGAGACTACCTCATAATCTGGGATAATGACAAGTATTGTTGGTGTTTCAATGTTAGAGGGCCTTCCTATTGGGCTGGCTTATTACATTTGACCTGTGGGGCAGGACAAGACATTTGCCAGGATCGATTCTCAATGTTTTTATCCTTGCCTTGGATGAGGATAGGCTAAGATGAATTCTGCAGGATACACCTTTCAGGTCAGTGAGAAAACAGGGAAGAAGCTGAAGGCCTCCCAAACCTCTTACCTGTCATTTGCATCACTGTTCAAAGGGTGGGCGCAGACATTGAAAGACCCTTGGACACCAAGACAGCCTTATGCAACAGGTTTTCCTGGTCTTGGCCGACCATGCCACTAGGTACTCAATGGTAATCCCTTTTAGAACCACAACTCTACCTGCGCAGCTAGGGGCCTGATGAGTATTTTCACCCGAGTAGGGTTCCCTAAAGAAGTGGTATCTAACAAGGCCACTAACTTCATGTTTTCAGACATGAAGTGAATGTAGAAGGAGTGTGAGGTAACCTGCAAGTTAACAAAACCATCCCCAAACCAATGGGGTTGTTGAAAGATTCTACAAGACCCTGAAAGACATGATTTTGGGCCTGCCTGAACCCATGAGGTGGAACTGTGATGTCCTCCTACCATGCCTGCTTTTTGCCTACATGGAGGTGCCACAGAAGGGAGCTGGGATTATCCCATTCAAACTTATGTATGGTCATACTGTTAGGTGAGCCCACAGTCTGTTCAAAGAGGAGTGGGAGTAAGCTCCCAAAAACTCCCCCCGGGATGTAGTTAGCAACATGCTAGCCCTAGGGGACCAGATGGCCAAATTCAAGTAAAAAAGTTTCTAAGCACTTGGAGTCCAGCCAATAAATTATTAATATTCAAAGTCAAAGTCAAAAACAGCTTTATTTGATTCTGGTGATAACAATCATAAAAGCACAATAAATGTACAAATATACATATAAGTCATTAATCATACAATGTTTAAAATTGATTAAGCACTACTGGCCCAATACCAATCATCACTTTGGCCGAGGTTCATTCATCAATAGAGGAAATAACCCCTCTTATTAACCATGATCCCACTGTGCCCTCCGTTGGCGCTGAATCCGAAAGCCTTCCACCATTGGACCTTCCAATGGAGAATTCTGAGGATAGCACAAATGGGGTGACCTGTAAGTCACCGGTTGAGTTAGAGTCTAACAAAAGTCAGGCATCTATGAAGGCATCATCAAAACACAAGAGAAAACGCAAACATCTAACTGCCTATGCTAGGAAAAAGGCAAAAGTAGCACTTAGCTACAATTTCACGGGGGGAACTCCAAGTATGCCTAGCGTAACAGCTGATAACACTATACATGATGAACCGTCGGTAACTGTAGAAAGTACTAATGTCAGCATAGATGAACAAATCTCTATTGTAATGGCTGACCATTCTGATCATAAGGGGCAAAGAGTCTCGTCTGATATGACAGAACAAGATGGCGGAAGGGAAGAATTTCTAACAATAGTGTGGGAGACGCTTAAGAGATTACTTAGACCATTAGAAGTCAGGCTAACTGGTATTGAGAACCAGTTACTCGAGGTTGAGAAAAGTGTCATCACCCTCTCAAGCTTAAGCCTCAATTGTACTGAAGTGTCTACAGTCCATAAACAAGCTCTAGTTCCCGCCCCGGTTTTACCATCGAATACAAACCCATTTAATGTACAGAAAAAAAAGGAGGGAATAGTAAGGAACTCAAACACCAAACAGCCAATTAGCACTAATGATAACTTAAACCCAACTCCCACAACCTCTATAACTGTAATCTCCACCAGTAATCCCTCGCAGAAAAGTCAGGGTCACAATAACACATCACAACTGCCAATTTCTACCATTAGCCACTCTTCTATCCAGAGCGCACCGGCTCCAAAGAAACCCCCACCAAATCCGCCTGCATACCCTTATATCACCCCTGCGAGCAATCAACCTCTGCCTGATAGATCTTTCGCGAATACCACCTACAAAACAAACTTTCAGCCTAGCCATACATATAGTAATTTTAGAGGAGGGTATATAGATCTGCCACCTGACGCCAGTCCATTTGTAGCTGTTCTCACAGGGGTGCCTGAACTGGATAGCCAATATGAAGAGAACTTCCAATCCCTAAAAAATAAAGTGATTTTTTGGCTAAATAGAAATAAACCCATTCCGAACCAGATGAAAAGTAAAATTCTTATGGTTCGGAGGGTACCGTGGGTAGGGCCCATGGCTAAATCAATCACGGGAGATTGTATTGTTATATCCTTTGAGGAACCCCATAGTGCTGAACAGATCTGCAATTGGAAATCGTACGGAGCAACTCCTCCCATTGAAGCTAGGCCGTTATCGTTCTTTTATCCTCCACCTAGATCCATTAAACACGGCCCCAACTGGAACACTGTCAACCAATATCATGGCTATGCACCAAACTTGGCCAGACAGGGTGACCATAATATGTGGTCTGGCATCCCCACCTTCAATAGATTTAGTTGTTTAGATGCTGTCGATTGACTTGGAACTATGCCTGACTGTATTTCCAAGTTATATGACACTTTTTGTAACATGGATAATGGCAATCCTCATCATATAAATGTCCTACTACTGTATGATGATGATCAGGTCACTGAGGATAGGATGCGTAGGTCCAACTCAAAACACAAGAAAAGGGAATTGTCTTCATCAGCTGGAAAAGCATGCTATAGTCTAGTTAGGGGTGGTCCGGATGGGGGATTTGAAACTGTAGTTAGAGAAAAAGCCAAAGACCTAGAGAAAGACATGCCCAATTTACAGTTAGGCATTGTATCTTATCAGCCAGTAATCAAGTCTTCCTTTGATGACCAGAGCCTATCACCTCGCTTACTTATTCTATCGTGGAACATCGCAGGTGTTGGTAAGAACCTAAAAGACCCCGACTGGGCAGACTATATTGACACCTGTGACATTTGTCTGTTACAAGAAACCTGGGCGACTGAAGTTCCACATCGGGTTGGATACAAAACTTATGGAACCGAGGCAGTCCAGTCTGACAGAGGAAGACCATCAGGGGGCCTAATTATTTGGTTAAAAATCACTCTGGTCATGCAGGTTGAATTTATAGATACAGGCACTCCTGATATTCTGGCCCTAAAGGTTACTCCTCCTAGCAAAAATGAATGCTACATCATTAATGTCTACAACAGACCGATCGGCCACTCCAAGGTTTCGCCAACACTTGAAGCCTTGGATCTCCTCTTGAAAAACGTAGTTGGAGACACCCCGGTTATTTTGGGAGGAGACCTAAACTGTAATTTCGAACCTGTACCGGGCATTTATGATGTTTTTGAAGATGAGGACCAAGCGTATAAAATTCCCCAGCTTGAGACCACAAAATTTGTTAAATACTCTACCTTGGCCGGCCAACTACTAAGACTAACTGTAGATCATGGTCTTAGAGCATGCAACGGCCGCCTCCCGTCGGACTTGCAAAAACAACCAACCTTCTCTAAAGCTAATAGCAACCTAGACTTTGTACTTGTCTCTCTTAGCATCTGGCACTTTTTGATTGACCTAAAAGTGACAAGTAGGGGGGAAAGTGATCACTATCCTCTGGAACTTTACATCGATGTGTATATGGTTAGTGACACCATCATAACAACAGTTGAGAACACCCATGGAAGTATGTGTGAGGATGTCCACATAAACAACAATAGACGCGCAGTTAAATGGCCCCGCATTTTGGCAGATGGTAAGGCCTTAGCGTCGGTGTATTCTCTTTTTGAGCAAACGTTTGCACATATAGTTGATCACACCTTCTTACCTGAACACTTTGAGCATTTTATTGAACTCCATAATGTCTTCTTCAAAGAACTAAAAACATATCTGTCAAAAATGCCAAGAAAAAAGCAACAAAACACAAGAGTGGCCAATCACGGAAAACTATGGTATGACCACTCATGCAGGATTGCTAAAAGAAACTTATTGCTCGCAATCAAAACTAAGTCAAAGGAAGAAGTTAAACTTGCAAGGGTGGAATACAAACGTGCCCAAAAAACATCTAAAAAACTCTGGGAGGAATCGATTTGGGCTGAAATGTTAGCTGCTGCAAAAATCAATGATAATGTTGGCTTCTGGAGGCTGGTGGCAAATGAGGGGCACGCTGGGAGAGTTGTGAAAGATGTGTTCCTGGACGAGATGACCTGGGTAACCCACTTTACAACTCTCTATAAACAATACGATGGTGACAACAACAGGAGCATATGGTCCCCTCCTCCTATTGAACCCCTTAACTTTACACTGGAGGAGACAGTAAGGGCGATCAACGATCTAAAAAACACCAAAGCTCCTGGTCCAGACAAAATACCGGGGGACCTATACAAACATGATGTTGATGTCTGGGCCCCTTATGTCAACCGCCTGTTTAATGTTTTGTCTTCAAACTGCAGCTTTCCAGATAGTTGGCGTGCAGCGGAGGTTGTGTTAATATTTAAAAAGGGGAATAGACTGATACCTTCTAACTACAGACCAATCAGTCTTATGGACACGCTTCAAAAACTGTATGCCAAACACCTGCTATTCCGGATCAACGACTGGCTGGAAGACTCGAATATAATCTCCAAATTCCAAGCTGGGTTTAGGAGCAAGACCAGCACTATAGACCAAATTTTTCGATTCTGTTGTTTGATCTGGAAGTATGTACACATTAAAAAAGGTCATCTGTATGTAGCCTTCGTTGACCTGAGAGCTGCATTCGATCTTGTCCCGCGCAGTCTGCTCTGGAAAACTTTAATAGAAGTAGGTTTACCGGGATGCCTCTTAGCCCAAATAGTTGAGCTGCACGCTGGCAACTTTGCAAACATTAGGTGGGGCCCTAATGGTGAGCTGACACGCAATATTCCCATCGAACGCGGGGTTCGCCAGGGGTGCGTTCTGGCCCCTACCTTGTTCTCTCTGTTTATTAATGATGTCCCCGAATATTTGAATGCCAGTGTTAATGATTCCCCGCAGCTTAATGGAGAAAGGGTGCCTGCGTTGCTCTTCGCAGATGATACCATACTTATATCTCAGACAAAAAAGGGCCTCCAGGCACTCCTTTACTCCTTCAGCTGCTACTGCGTGACAAAGGGTTTGGAAATTAATGCTGACAAAACAAAATGTATGTCATTAAATCCCAGTAAACCAGACAGAGGGTTCTTGACCTTGAATAGTCAAAAACTAGGTACTGTGGAAAACTTTTCTTATTTGGGCGTTGTACTTGATTCGAAACTAAGTTGGAAGGCCCAAATCGAGAAAAGTAAGATATCATATGCCCACAACGTCAAACCAATTATATGTAAAATGAATGCCAGCACAAGCAAAAGTGTAACCCCTGTTTTAGAACTTTTTAAATTTAAAATTCAATCTGCTGTGCTATATGGAGCAGAGATATGGGGCCCTTGGGCAAAAGAAAGTTTTCAGAGCCTGGATAACAAATTTATGCGTGCCATTGTAAGGGTCCCAAATAGTACACCTCTCTTACCCCTTCAACTCGATCTGAACTTTAGGAGAACAGACTATTTTGCTATTTTAAGACCATTAATATTTTGGGTTAGGCTATGGACCACCCCGGAGCTTATAGAATACAGAAATGGCCTACAAGAACTGTTGATTCTTGATTCTCTTAACTCCATCCAGTGGCTAGTGCACATTAAAAAATGGTTTACACTCCTGGGCTTATACTCAATGTGGGAAACTCCTGACAAATTGCCTACCTCTTCCAAATTAATAGTCAAGCGAGCCCTCTGGACTCACATGAGTGAAAAAATAGTGGATGGAAGTAGAGTTGGGTCCGCAGTTCGGGATTTTCTATCATTTAAGGATGAGTTCTATTTTGAATCATTCCTGGATGAGATAGAGCCACCCATCGCAAAGTCCCTCTATTTAAAGTTCAGATACGGGATACTTATGCTGAACCATAATACAGAACGATGGGCACAAAAAAGACTGGGAGAATTGAATGTTAAAACGGGGTGTTGCCCTATGTGCTCCAATGCCTGCATAGAGAACGAGGTTCATATGTTTTTTGTTTGTAGTGCATACGTGAATGCTAGAAAGAAATGGCTAAAACCAATGTGCAACCTCTTGGGAACCAGATCCTGTTCTATAGCCTATAGGATCATGAAAAGTAATTCAACCCAGTACATTGTATTTAGCATAAGTAAATTCCTTTACTCTGTTTATATAATCCGTAAGAAACAAGGACAGGTACTCTGAGCTGGACAGGTGTATATACTCATAAAACCCTTTTATTATAAAATGAAAAAACTTTTTAAATGGTATATGTTTATAAAATCCTTACATTACCAAAATGAAATGTATCTTAAAATGAAAATGTAAAAATTATTTTTTCTTTTTTAGTACCATTTTTTAATTAATTGTTGCCATGCATATTGCTTGATTGCTTATTCTCTATGTATGTATGTGACTTTTATGGCCATATTTGGCCGAAATAAAGAAATAAATAAATAAAATAAAAACAGCTTTATTTGATTCTGGTGATAACAATCATAAAAGCACAATAAATGTACAAATATACATATAAGTCATTAATCATACAATGTTTAAAATTGATTAAGTGTAAAAGTGATGCGGTTAGAAGTATAATAAAAGGCACAGTAAAAAAGCATCTGTGTGGGGAAGAGTCAAAGTAGAATTTGCAGAGGTATGTATATTTAATTCATGGTATTCCTGTATTTAATTATAGATTTTAAAAAGATGAAACAAGGTACATGGTTGGATCGTCCTCTAACAATTGTAATTTCATGAATGCAGTCCTACATTGCCTTAAGCCCCAGATTTTTAAGATGGTATCAAAAATCTTTTTCTTGGCAGGGTGTAGAATTTGCAAAATAGTGTGCAGTGTAGGGTAGACTGTTTTGACATATTGTCGCAAGTGCATAAAACTAGATCTTTAGACCAGCAGTTTTGATCAGGGAATGTGATCATTCTGAAAAAGGTGCCCCCCCCTAAATCTTGTCAATAGCATGCGTGAATAGCAGCTCTGCACCTTGATCAGATATTGCTGGGTGCCCTGCCCTTGGAGAATCAAGTGGTCCTCCATTACCGATGTTTTACTTTTCTCGACCATCCAGCGCTTACTCTCAAGAAAATGCAAGCATTGGTGCTTAAGTATCTTCCTAGGGACTGACACTAAGCATTCTGGTGAATCGAAATACTCTGTATGCCCAATATCGATCAGAAAGGCCATGACATAATTGAGCCAGGGTATCCTAGTGACCCCCTCTAGATTTAAGCAATTCAATATTACATCCCTATTCAGGCCTGTCTCCTCGGTTGACCACACCTTGTGCCACAACGAAATGGGGTCTACTTTGAATAGGTCTGAAATGTAATGTATGCCTCGTACTTGATGGCACACAAACGTTGAGGTGTGACAAGAGACAGCTAATAAGTAACGGAGGAATTTATTTTCTCCAAGCTGTATATTATTGGAATCGGTAATGCCCCATAGACCTGCGCCGTACGTAGCTGTGGACACACATTTTGTTTTAAATATGTCCATTAATACTGGAATCGGGCGGCCTCCCAGTTTATTTGCAAAGCATCGAACGGCCCCAATCGCTCTACTAAATGACATTTTTCTTGCCTCCACTGCCGAGGACCAAGTCCCCTTTTTATTGAAATTAATTCCCAAATATGAGAAAGTCTCTACTGTGGCTATTTTAAAACCAGAAAGAAAGATCTTGCATTTTAAAGTCTTTTTGGTAGTACAGCACATGGTGAAGGTTTTGCTGATGATTATCTTGAGGCATCTGTCACTCATGTACTTGGAGAATTTGGTCATAGATCTTTGGAGGCCAATTTGTGTCCTGGCCATGATTATGCATCATCTGCATATACGAGTAAGGGTACTGGGGAGTTCTTAATTTTAGGGTAATCGTACTGATCTTCCATAAGGTGGGATGCTGCACTATTTATGTAAAAACTTAAATAAAAAAGGTGCTCGTATGCATCCCTGCCTCACCCCCTTTCGAATATCAAATTTGGTGGTACATTCACCCTTGTTTCCGTACCTCACCCTAGCCCCAGCCCCCCTGTATAATTCCTTTATGAAGACTAGCAGTTCAGTTTCAACTCCTAATTGCGCTAGTATGGACCACAATTTATCGTGGTTCAAGCAGACAAAGGCCGAACTTAAATGTACGAAACATAAAAATAAATGTTCCTTTTTGGCCATGGTATACTTAGAGATTATCAATGCTAAATTCAGACCGTGTTCCACGGTGCCAAGTCCAGCCCTGAACCCGTATTGGAATTTTGAAAAGACACCTTGATCATCCACCCAGGACTGCAGTCTATTGAGTATGACTCTCCCGGCGACCTTCATTAGCGAGTCCAATAAATATATTGGTCTATAACATTTTGGATCTCCGCGATCGCCTTTTTTAAAAATTGGAACAACAATGGCCTCTTGCCAAGTGTTAAAGAACCCGTTTTTATTGCAGCTGTTTAAGACATTCGTTAAAAGTGGGGCCCATAGTTCTAAATTAGATTTATATACATCTATTGGCACCCCATCAGGTCCCGGGGCTTTCCCAGCAACACTGTTTTTGATGGCTAATTGTACCTATAATAAAGAAAATGTAATGTTTATAGGGGAGGTTTGAACCATGTCCAAGGCTCCAGATAATTGCTCAGTACTCTCTGGCTCGTTTAGGACATCTGCCTTATAAAGCTCACTGAAATGTGTTACCCAGGTATTTTCTGTGATTGCCACTTCTATTGTGTTTGAAGCTTTATCTACGCAGAAGGGGGCATTTACAGCCTTCCAGTATCCGCTGTTATCTTTTGTCATACATGCATTGTGTAGTGCCTCCCAAGCTTCTTGCTTCAACTCTCTTTTACGTTTTTTTACTGCCAGGTGATAGGCAGTTCTTGCAGATCTTATAACTATTTGGTTTCGTGGCAAACTTTTTAGGGATAACCTTAAATGTGCGTGTGTTTTACTGCACTCAGAATTGAACCATCTTTTTACAGTGCTCCTATCCGGTCTCTGCAGCCTGGAAAGAAGATTTTGGATTTCTTCTGTGATTTTGAGAAAAGCCTCACAGACTTGAGAATCTAATTTTTCCTCAGAGGGACAGATCTCAAACTCACTCGATTTGTTGTTGATTAGATTTATAAAAAAGGCCAATGGTTCTATTTTGTTCCATTTCAAAGAGTAACCATTTCTCCGTGCCAGGGTTAATTTATAGCTATATAGGTGTAGCGTGGGGTTAGTTACAGACCGGAGACCTTTCTTGGGTAAACCAGGTTTTATTTTTAACAAAGCTCTTCTACTGCGGGATGTTAGTCTTTCTCTGGCAAACTGTGATGGATCCGTGGTGGTCACCCAGGAATACGATGTAGGTGCGGGGATTCCTCATCTGCTGTTGATGGTACGGCCTGTAATTCCTCCCTCGGATTTCGACGTCGTCCTGATGGAGCAGATTTCATCTGCAGTCATGCATTGTTTTATTTTTTGTGCTTCAGACAGGCTGCATTTAAATTGCCACGCACATTTTGGTGCAGGTTAAAAACATGGCACATAAAAAACATGAAAGTGAGGCCTGAAAATGCTTTTGCTGAATTAACATGTGTTTTTTTTTGCAATGTAGAGAAAAAGTGGCCTTTTTACCTTTGAGGATTAATAGAATGTGTTTCTCTCTTCCCAGCTCATCCATGTAATCTAGATTTATTATTCCTGTCTTAATAGACTTTGACTTGTTGCATATTTTGATAAACATTTTCAGTTAATAACACCTCTTTTTATAATGTGTGTGAATTAATAATGCACTTGGGAAACATAATGGACTGATTTACATGAAATTAATATTATCTTTGTGTTTGTTTTATTTTTGGGGCCTACACAAAACATGGCTGCCTGTGAATCCATCAAGGCTATGGCTTGCAATTTAATGAGAAGGGAGCATGCGCAGACTGTGGCAGCTTTCCTCATGACAAGAAGTCAAGGACATCTTAAACTATACATTCTTGTGATTCTGCCAATGTACCAGTGTTAGTTAAAAGTGTCCATCTGACTATGCTGTGGAAGGAAGGATGAATTAGAATGAAACATTTTTCCTAGTAAATGTTGCAAACATATAAAATGTATTAAGTCATTTGCGCTTCTTTTGTTAAAACTGGTGAAGTCAGGATTTTAGAATGAGTCAGGGTAGTGTGACCTCATGCCATCATGACTGACCAATCAAGTACAGGTTTTACTGAAAGATGCTACATCTTTGTGTAATCTGCCAATAATTAGGGTATAAATACTGTCCTCTCTGAATGGGGGCTGGCTTTCTCAGCTCAGCTGGCTTCTATGGGTTAGGTACGCGAAACGTCCCGGGAGATTGCTGAAGGGGAGTTGCGTCCGAGGAGAGTCAGGGGGAGGTTTCTTGCTTCCACGTCATGTCTTGGCACTTCAGGCCACATTCCTTTGAGGCCTGTGAAGGAGGGGCTGCTTTCCTCTTTTAGACACAGACAGACAGAGAGTGCAGTGGATCAGGATAGAATTAGATGCTAAACATTAAGTTTATGCTTTGACTAATTAATTAGGTCTAAAAAGATTTATTTGTCTTATGCATTTATTTCTCTTAATGGGAGATTTTTTTGCAAACTATTTAATTATTGATTAGCTTTGCAAGACTATTTTTCTTAGAAACACTTTAAGACTTTTGCGCCACATTTTCATAACTACATGTAATGCTTATATGCAGACTGTAATGTGTTCTGTATTATTGATATTTTTCCTGTTTTCCAAATTCTGTAACCTGATTGATATTTTACTAATGAATAAAGGGTCAGAGAAAAATTAACTTTTTGACTAGAAAATAAAACCCTTTAAAATAATCAACAACTCTCTTTATTGGCTTGAAATAATAAATTGCATTTTTGACTGTTCATCTTTATTTAAAGTCTCCTGAAGGTAATACATGGTGTGAAGGGCCCAACACCTTTTGAGCGGTAAATTAGAGGTAGCATGAAGGTTTTGCATTGAGAAACTACCAGAAGAAATTACCGCCTCCATCAGTTTTTGGTAAGCAGAGGATGGTCATTATTGATTAGTTTCGTGACTAGTAATTATTGATTTCACCATCAACTACTCAACTAATGGATCATTGACCTTAAGAGGGAAATAAAATAATTGCCCAAGTTAGATACATGTCCAAGTCCTGATTCCTGACTCCAATGCTCAGAACCTGAAGACTGGCAAAGCAGTACTGGCAGGTGATGCAAGAACTGGTGTGAGTATCAATAGGGTTGAGAAATGTTGTTAATATGCTAGCATGTATTTTTTGAAGTGTTGAAAATAGTAATGATTTTTGCTGTTGGTGAAATTTTGCTCATTTTGAATTGATGGTGTTATTGATTATATTGGTAATTTCATAGGACATAATTTTTGGTTATTGATTACATGTGTCAACTCTTTATGTTAAGTTAGTGTCTTGTTCAATGTTGTCTGGAACACGCAGGTATGCACACCTGTGGAATCCCGGGAAGGAATAGCGGGTGGTAAATGGAAGCCACACTGCACTGAGGTTACTTGTCTGTTGGAATAACACTGAGAAGCTAGGTAGGGCTGGCAGTGTTAAATTAGGGACTATTTTCTGTGTGAGTGATTGATAGCAAAGAGTTCGCTGGTGAAACTTTGGTCTGATATCACCTAGAAAGGGTCACACTAAAGGAGTAGCAGGTTCTTCTGAGCTTGATTGATAGCAAAAGGGTTCGCTGGTGAAACTTTGGCCTAAGATATATCCTGAAGGATAAGTCCAAAGGAGTAGCAGGTTCTTCTGAGCTTGAGTGAAAGGTAAGCGGAAGGGATTTACCTGTAGTGTTTGAAGAGTAAACGGAAAGTCTTACTTTGTGAAGGGTAAGCGGAATGTGTTACTCACAGTGAATATAAATCTATCCTTTATTTAGCACAACAGACAGAGTAGCGAATGTATTTATGTTGTTACTAACAGAGTTATTGATTAAGAAAATATTGCAGTAAGATTTTGTGGAGGGTCAGTGGTAGGAGTAAAACTGACTACAATTGAGACTGACAGCTTTGGAGAAAATAAATTGCATTGAACTATTGCAAAAATGAAACTGTTTGAAGGTTTAAAGAAGCTGTTAGGAGGTAAACTGAAAAATTCGTTTTTTATTGGTGATGCTCCTGAAGGAACACCTTTGCATTTTATGTCTACCAATTTGGGACAAAATACATGTATGTGGGTTTACCAATGGTGCAAGATTACTGAAGAAGAAGGTGCTTTGAGGTTTCCAAAAGATGGTACTTTTGAATTGCAAATAATTGCCAAATTAAGGGAAGTCTTATGTGAAATAAAGACACCATCTAAAGCTGCACAATTTGAGGCCTTAAGCATATGGGAAAAGACAGCAAGAGAGAAAGCAAGTGAGGATAAAAAGGTAAAGCACCAGATGCAGGAGAAGGGAATTAATGCTGACAAAGAGCTTCAAATACATAATGATTCAGGGGATGAAATAATGGATGAATTGTTAACTGAGTGTCTACCACTTTATGTGGTTCCCATGAAAAAGACTGAAAATAATGAACCAGTAAATACTACAGGGGCTACTGCTTCTGTTGAACAGAGAGAAATACAGACTGAGAGAACTGTGCAGACATTTTATATTGACCCATTACCTGTTGATTCAGTACTGACAGTGATACCTCCAGGAGTTACTGCTTTAAATGTGCTAGATTCCGTCAAAAAATTGCAAACTGCAGATGCACAGATAATGCCTAGAAAAATTATGACTGTCCCAATTAATATGGGCCCTACTGAAAAGGTGCAAAGGGCTGCAGAAGGAGTGATTATGGCAGGGTTTATTTCAGAAACTGAGAACACACAGATTATTGAACAGAAAGTACACCAAGCACTGAAAGGTGAGAGAAAAATGGTATTTACAACATCTGCAGCCCAGGATAAAATAAATATATTTGAAAATTGGATTTTTCAAACCTGCTCTGCGGAAGCAGCAGTAATTAAAAAGATAGAGAACATGGGAGAACATATTAACACAGGCCCTGAAAAAGAGAGACAGCTTAGTGTTTTAAATTCAACATGTGAACACGAAGAAATTAACTGTCCCTGCTGTTTAAATAATGAAAATGTGAACCAGTGTCAAGAAAAAGAATTATTTTCCATGAGTAAGGAAACAGCTACATGTTCATTAATTACACATAATGGACTGACAGATTTGGCTCAAAAATATAAAACTGATGTTTCAGGAAGTTTTCCATTTCAGAAAAGTTTTAGGGTACACATGGATGAGGAAGCAAATGAGAAAATGTATTTTTCAGAAATGCATTTGCACATTGCAGAAATAAAATGTATGTTTAAATGCAATGGGTTTGAGAAATTAGGAGACAAGTGGGCAAGAAAACATGAGAAGAAAAAGAAACCACCAGAAATAGCAAGGAAAATGGATAAGGAAAAGAAGCCACCAGATTTAGTTGAGAAAAATAATAAGCAGAATGAGGGAGAAGCTTTTGCTTACTCATTGAGAGAAAAGGTGGGAGAAATGTATGTTCATATGCCATAGAATAAAAGTGAACTTGCAGCATTTCTGAACACAATCCCACAATTGAGAGACACATTTATGCTGTGGTACCCACAAGTTGATGGATTTGATGAAATATTGAAAGAGTTGTGCATTAATTTTGAAATGTTCTTTTATATTGCCATGCTGACTAAATTGTGGTTTGAATCTAAAGTTGTTGTTCAAGGGCCAGGTGAGGAGACAGTGAAAAGGGTTTGCATGAATGCACCATCATTTTCTGTTGTTATGGAGGAAAATATAGCAGTGATTTATTTCTTAAAGAGCAGAGTGCTAGCAAAGGATGTTGATTGGGTACAGATTAAAATAACACAGGATGGAAGTAAAGGTGTTTTGGTTAGTGCAAATTCAGGTATGGATGTTGTACTGCTGGAAAATGTGTCCTTTTGCCATCTTTATAATAGATTTGAACATTGGAAGAAGAAATATAAATTTAAACATGATGCACAAAAACATGGAGAAATGCAGGTGCAAATTATGGCAGTTAAGCAAATGCAAATGTCAGTTCAGAAACAGGTACCTATGGCAGTAATTCTTCAAGCACAGATGGTCCCACAAAATATGGAAAAGGCTAAAATTAATTTAAATAAGTTGTCTAGAGCAAATGTGAATTATTTCAAGAGACAAAAATACAACCCAGTTCAACAGGTTGCTCTGTTTGCAAATGAGAGTTTTAACACTCACAATTCTGAATTTACAAATTCCATTGTGAAGGCAGTGGAAAGTCCAGATTTAGTTGCAGGAGTTTTAAACAGAGAAATTAGAAACCCAGTGTTAGAAGAATTTGCACCCAAATTAGGCCCATTTGAGGAAGATTGCAAAACTGTTGTCTGTGACTCAGGCCTAGCAGGAAAACAATTATTTTGCAAATTAAGCAGAACAGATTATTGTACACCAGATAATGTTATTTTTCAGATTCCTGATGAGGATGTACATTTTAAAATGGCCCAACAAGAGACAGCTGTAGCATTATTTTCAGAAAAGACAGTTGAAAAATTACCTTCTGCTTTGGAAAAAATAATAAACACAGAAATAAGAGAGTTCACAGAGAAGGATGCCAGATTAATAAAATATGCAGAACATGTCTTATTAAAATTAGAATCAGATGACATGTATTCAGGAACACAATCAGTTGCAGGAATTTTACCAATAAAAGGATTTTTGATGGAATTGATTAGAAGTTTATGTAACTTTCTGATCATAGGTTCACAGAAAATAAATGAAAAGAACAGAATAGTGCAGGAGATTAAAAGAATATTTTTTTCCATGTTGTCCTGTGGTACCAAATCCAGCCAATATATTTTTTCACATTCCATGTGCTGAAGAATGGCTTATTTTTATTGATTTTTGCCAAGCTCATGTCACAGTGCCGTTGCATGAGAATAGTCAGGAGTACTGTCAAAAAGAAGATGAATGTCTGGGACACAACATTGGAAAGGGAGGTAGAAAAGTGTCACCAGAGAGGGTGGAAATAATTTCCAAGATGACTCCACCTCAAATTCAGAAAGAAGTCAGGACATTTTGGGGAATGGTTGGCTGCTGTAGAGAGTGGTTACTAAACCTTTCCCTAGTGGCTAAGCCTTTACTGAGGCTGACACACTCTGGTGTGTCTGATCCGCTTCCATTGGACAACAACTGCACAAAAGCATTCCTAGAGTTGAAAGAGAAAAAATGCTGCGCCCCAGCACTAGGAATGAAAGTTTATTTGAAAGAAAATACACTAATTTGCAGTGAGAGGGAGGGCTGCGCTCTCTCATTGCCTATTGAAAAAGATGACTGTTTTCAAAGGTCTGTGATGTATTGCCCAATGACCTTTGACCCTGACTTCACAGAAATGTCAGCAAATGAATTGGATTATGATGAAACTGAATATGAGTGTCTAAATATCATGAAAATATGCATAAAGCCAAATTCAGACTTTAAAGATGAACGTCTGAGTCAGCCCAACAATGTCCATTTTGTAGATGGCCCATGTTTAAAAGGTGACACATTAAAAGCAGCACATGCTGTGCTCCTTACACATGATGTTGTCAAAGCTTCATGGCTTTTAGTAATTACCCCAGCCCAAAATTCGAAATTGATTGCCCTTACCATAGCATGCAGTATATCTGCTCAATTGGGAGTCACTGTTGTCATGGGAGAGAGAAATGCTAATTCAGTTGCACAAATTTGTGTTCTAATAGCATATACATTCTATGGAATCTCCACAGTTGAATTAAAAGAGGCTCAAGAAAATGTTTTTGAAGCAGCACAACAGGGTTGTATCAGAACTTTTTGAGAAAAGTGACAACTGCATAGTGGCAAAAGTGTTATTACAAAGACTGATGCCCAGGTATAGATTGCCTGTTTCTCTGAAATCAGATCATCATGGGCTCTCAAAGATGAGTGCAGAACAACAGATTGGACAAGGAATGGTTTGTAGCTATCTGCCTGAAGTGTCAAGCATAATAAAGCAACACAATGGCAGCACTGAGTTACCTTTTGTAAAAGACTGTTTTTCAGCATCACCAAAGTGGCTTGAAAATGCATATGCAAATGCACTTGTGGAAAACACTGAGGAGAACACTAGCCATTGCTGTGTAGGTCTGGTTGATGTACAGTGTGCAGTTTCTCACCAGATTGCAGCTGCTACACAAGATCTGCATAATGGATGGTGCAACGGCTTTGATCTGAGAGATGCTGTGGTGAAACATCTGAATCTGATCAAAGTGAAAATAAGAGTGAAAGGCCTTGGTTGAAAAAAAGTGCAAAGGATTGATGGTGCTCTGTCAGAGTTTCACAGCACCTAAGTAGTCCAATTTGCATGGAAAGTATGAGCCATACCGATGACAAGCTGATGACAATGAGCAAAGAAATGCTGAAACTGTCCTGTTCAATTCCTTTTTTATTATTTTAGTTACTTATTTTAAAGAAGACTAACTGTTCCAAGAAGCTACTTATAGAACTCTGCACTAAAACAATTGAGCATGGCTATATATGATCTGATTACAGACCAGACTTGTGTTTGCCTTAGAAATAGAAGTAACATTCTTATATGCTCAGCTTTTTGCAATTTAAAAAAATATATATATATACTGTCACTTGTGAAATTAAATATGTGTGATGAATTATAAATCATTTTATTATGATTTGAATTATCAGAAGGGTGGATTGATGGAGCAGATTTCATCTGCAGTCATGCATTGTTTTATTTTTTGTGCTTCATACAGGCTGCATTTAAATTGCCACGCACATTTTGGTGCAGGTTAAAAACATGGCACATGAAAAACATGAAAGTGAGGCCTGAAAATGCTTTTGCTGAATTAACATGTGTTTTTTTTTTAAATGTAGAGAAAAAGTGGCCTTTTTACCTTTGAGGATTAATAGAATGTGTTTCTCTCTTCCCAGCTCATCCATGTAATCTAGATTTATTATTCCGGTCTTAATAGACTTTGACTTGTTGCATATTTTGATAAACATTTTCAGTTAATAACACCTCTTTTTATAATGTGTGTGAATTAATAATGCACTTGGGAAACATAATGGACTGATTTACATGAAATTAATATTATCTTTGTGTTTGTTTTATTTTTGGGGCCTACACAAAACATGGCTGCCTGTGAATCCATCAAGGCTATGGCTTGCAATTTAATGAGAAGGGAGCATGCACAGACTGTGGCAGCTTTCCTCATGACAAGAAGTCAAGGACATCTTAAACTATACATTCTTGTGACTCTGCCAATGTACCAGTGTTAGTTAAAAGTGTCCATCTGACTACGCTGTGGAAGGAAGGATGAATTAGAATGAAACATTTTTCCTAGTAAATGTTGCAAACATATAAAATGTATTAAGTCATTTGCGCTTCTTTTGTTAAAACTGGTGAAGTCAGGATTTTAGAAAGAGTCAGGGTAGTGTGACCTCATGCCATCATGACTGACCAATCACGTACAGGTTTTACTGAAAGATGCTACATCTTTGTGTAATCTGCCAATAATTAGGGTATAAATACTGTCCTCTCTGAATGGGGGCTGGCTTTCTCAGCTCAGCTGGCTTCTATGGGTTAGGTACGCGAAACGTCCCGGGAGATTGCTGAAGGGGAGTTGCGTCCGAGGAGAGTCAGGGGGAGGTTTCTTGCTTCCACGTCATATCTTGGCACTTCAGGCCACATTCCTTTGAGGCCTGTGAAGGAGGGGCTGCTTTCCTCTTTTAGACACAGACAGACAGAGAGTGCAGTGGATCAGGATAGAATTAGATGCTAAACATTAAGTTTATGCTTTGACTAATTAATTAGGTCTAAAAAGATTTATTTGTCTTATGCATTTATGTCTCTTAATGGGAGATTTTTTGCAAACTACTTAATTATTGATTAGCTTTGCAAGACTATTTTTCTTAGAAACTCTTTAAGACTTTTGCGCCACATTTTCATAACTACATGTAATGCTTATATGCAGACTGTAATGTGTTCTGTATTATTGATATTTTTCCTGTTTTCCAAATTCTGTAACCTGATTGATATTTTACTAATGAATAAAGGGTCAGAGAAAAATTAACTTTTTGACTAGAAAATAAAACCCTTTAAAATAATCAACAACTCTCTTTATTGGCTTGAAATAATAAATTGCATTTTTGACTGTTCATCTTTATTTAAAGTCTCCTGAAGGTAATACATGGTGTGAAGGGCCCAACACCTTTTGAGCGGTAAATTAGAGGTAGCATGAAGGTTTTGCATTGAGAAACTATCAGAAGAAATTACCGCCTCCATCAGTCCAGCCCCAAAAGAGAACCAACAAAAGGGAACGCCGTCAATGCACAGTCAGAGTAATATACGCCCTTAGGGAAGCTCGGAGTGCAGTGGACACCGCTGAGTAGTGCTTTACAAAGAGGTATTGTGATGGGTTGTGGGGGATAATGTGAACGGAACACGGGGAACGGAAAACATGGAAAGGGAATCGGTCACATGACGCAGTTAGACCGGGAAGGTATACAGGCGAGGGAAGGTTTGAGGGAGGGTCAGGGATTTATACAAGGGTTATTTACACGGGAGGATCTTCTCCCCTTCTCCACGCCCAGGCCGCCAAACGTCTCCGTACCTGTGAAAGCCACACTCCTCCCTCGGGAGTGTGGCACGGCGCTTCGCAGGAACGTTGGCCTCCTGGCTTCACTTCTTCGCTTTCCTCACTCCTCCGCTCTCCAAACGCTTCGCCTCGTCTCACGACCGCCTCTCGTTGTCCACCTCTCTCTCCGCCTTCTTCTTCCGGGTGACGTTGCACACTGTGTAGAGCACTTCCTGCTTCTTGTCCACTCCAGCTCCTTTGACGTCACATGGGGGTGTGGTCTCGCCATCCTCAACAAACGCCCAATTAAAGGCGCCCTCTCCCTTTTCGATGTCATCTTGGAGTAGTGGCTCGGTATCCCAATGTTTCTGAAGGGAAGGAGGGAAGTCAGAGTCAGCGGGTCCCGATGCAGTGACCCACCAGTCAGTCTGGGTATGCTCCCTCCCCACCTCGCTACACTCCTCCCCCTTTTGACTCTCCCGCTTGGGGAGAACAGGTGCCCTGGACAAGTAGTCCGCGTTACCGTTCTCCGTCCCCTTCCTATGTCTCACTACGAAGGCAAAGGGCTGTAAGAACTGAAACCATCGTAAGACCCGAGGATTGTGGGACTTGTTTCTTTGCATCCATTGGAGGGGAGCGTGATCGGAGTATAGCACAAAGGATCGGCCTTCCAGATAATATTGTAGTTTGTCAATGGCCCATCTCATGGCCAAACATTTTTTTCCACAGTGAGGTAGTTTCTCTCTCTGGGATGCAACTTCCTACTTATGAAGAGTATTGGGTGTTCGGTCCCATCCTCCCCTTCTTTTGACAGAACAGCACCTATGCCCACATTGGATGCGTCTGTAGCCAAAGTGAAGGGCTTGAGAAAGTCAGGGGGTATCAAAGCCGGACTGGAGGTTATGGCTTCTTTTAATCTTTCGAAAGCCCGCTTTGCCCCTTATGGAGGGGGCGACATCAGAGTATTCTTTACGTTCTTTTTCAGGAGATCAGTAAGCGGAGCTGCTGCCTCCACAAAATTTACAAAGAATCGTCTATAATAACCGATAAGCCCCAAAAACGCTCTTAGTTCCTTTTTGGTGGTGGGAAAGGAGGTATGAGTTATGGCCCTGATCTTTTCTTCCTGAGGGGCTATGACTCCCTCTTCCAGCATAAATCGAAGGTACTTAACTTTGGAGAAGGCAGCGCAGGATTTTTTTGAGTTAATGTGTAATCCCGCTGCCTGAAGGGCGGTTAAGAACCTGGATATGAGGTCTAGGTGTTCTTTCCACGTAGTGCTAAATATAACGATATCATCCAAGTACACGGAAGAGTATCGTGTGTGTGGAGCTAGGATTTTGTTCATTAATCTTTGGAACGTCGCCTGGGCCCCGTGGAGGCCGAAGGGCAGACCAGTGAACTCGAAAAGACCATCATCTGGGGCGAAGGCTGTTTTGAGTCTATCCTCTTCTCTCAAGGGGACCTGCCAGTACCCCTTAGTGAGGTCCAGCGTGGTGATATAGCGAGCTTCACCGATTCTCTCTATCAGCTCGTCTACACGAGGTATCAGGAAGGCATCAAAGGAGGATATGCCGTTTAAGGCCCTGAAGTCCATACAGAATCTGGTCGACCCATCTGGTTTGGGGACCATAACTATGGGTGACGACCAGTTACTCCTTGACGGTCGTATCACCCCAAGCCTGAGCATGTCCCTTACTTCCCTTTTTATGTCTTCTCTTCGCGCTGCCGGTATCCTGTATGCCCTCTGCTTTACCGTTTTTCCCTTCTCTGTCTCTATGCGATGTTCTGCCATGTGTGTTCTACCTGGTATGTCAGAAAAGAGACCGGAAAAGAGACGTAAGGTGCCTAGTAGCTCTTTTCTTTCGGCCTCCGACAGTTCTGGGTTAATGGGCAGGTGTTCTAATGTTGAACCCTCTTCTTGAGACGGCAGGCTGAAATGTGTGGCCTTGGGTAGAGGACCGATCAATTTCTTTAGGACGTTGATGTGGAAACACTGCTGTCGCGCTGGGGAGATCTGTAATCTGTATGTTGTTTTACCCAGTGTGTCTATGACCTGATATGGCCCCATCCATTCACTCTTAAATTTCAGGGGCGAAGAAGGGAGCAAAACTAGGGCCCAATCACCCTTTTCCAGGGTTCTCCACCTTTTTCCCTTGTCATAATGATGTTTTTGTTTTTGCTGGGACCTCTCCAGGTTGGAGTACGTTAGATCTCTTAATTTCCCTAATTTGGATCTCAGTTGTTGTGTGTACTTCAACAGGGTCTTTTGGTCGGTAACTTCTTCCCTCTCCCAGGCCTCTTTCGTTATCTCCAGGAGAGAACGGGGTTGACGACCATACAGAAGCTCAAAGGCGGAATATCCTAGGCTACTCTGTACCTGTGCCCTAAGGACGTATAGGGCCGGGGGCAACAATCTATCCCATTCCTTGTTCTCTAGGGTTAATATCTTTTTCAGGGTAGCTTTGAGCGATCTGTTATAACGCTCGACAAGCCCGTCTGTCTGTGGGTAGTAGGCCACGGTGCGGATATGACGAAGGTCTAGCATGTTACATACCTCTTTCATCATCCTTTAAACAAAGGGCGTACCCTGATCGGTCAGGATCTCCCGTGGAAAACCCACCCTCGAAAACAGCTCTACTAGTTTCTCGGCTACGTTTTTAGTAGTTGGGGAACTTAGGGCGAAGGCTTCTGGGAACCTTGTGTTGTAGTCTACCACTACCAGAGCGTAAGTGTGTCCCCATGCTGTACGTGAAAGAGGGCCTATTAGGTCCATCCCCACCCTTTCGAAGGGATCCCAATCACGGGTAGGGGCTGGAGGGGGACCGCAGGTGGTTTGTACATGTTTTTCTTTTGGCACACCTCGCATTGTTTGCAGTATATCTCCGCCTCCTTATAGATACCCGGCCAAAAGAAGTGCTTAAGAATATTTTGGGTGGTCTTCTCAGCCCCTGAGTGTCCTGCCGTTAAGTGGGTTTGGGCGTAAAAGAGTATCTGTTCTCTGAACGGTGCTGGTACAACTAGCTGTGGGGATTCGTTAGGTTTCCCTTCCCTTTATAAGAGGTCGTGTGTGATCAGAAAACGGGGGTTTGTAACTGTGGTGGAGGTCTGAGCCACATGAGCGGCTTCCCATGCATTAAGGAGGGTTGGGTCATTAGCTTGTGCAAATTTGAAGCTGCGGTCTGACCCAGGGTTCAGATGTTAGATAGGTATTTTGTGGCTTCTTTTCACTTTCCCGGATTTCTGTTTGGAACATGGAAAGGAAGTCTGGATTGTCTATCCCAAGAATCAGATCCCCCGGGAGGGAGTCCACCACCCCTACCTTAACAGAACAATGGATTCTTCCTAATGGGTGGATGGTCAGGTGGGCCACTGGATATGGCTTCACATCTCCATGCACGCACCGAATATGTACCAGGACCCTGGGGTTTGTTTGTGAGGGAAGTACTAGCTCCTTTTGTATGACGGACTGTCTATACCCCGAGTCCAACAGTGCTTTAATGTGTTTCTGATTCACCAATACCCGTACGTAGAAGGAAGGCCCCATCTCCGCTGTGTACAGCACTGCCTTGGGGATGTATCCGACTTCCATTGGTTCTTCCGTTCCTCTTTTCTTGGGGAACTGTCGAGCAATGTTCCCCCATTCTCCACCCTCGAAGCATTGGGGTCCCCTTACAGATGCCACATCCATCCGTACGACCCTTGGCTTTAGATACTTAGGGCCAGGCTTGCCCATTCTCTCTGGTTTTGTGGAAGGTGACTTGGGTCCTTTATCGGTGTCCCATGGCAAGGAGTGAGGTTGCGCTCTTGCATAATTGGAGGCCATGTCTATGGCTTGGGTAACCGTGAGACCTGAGTGTTGCCTCAACTACCGTTGTGTCCCATAAGGTAAGGCCTCCATGAACTGTTCGAGATATATATTCGCCATGATATCCACCTTGCTGCGGCTTTCGGGCTTCAGCCATTTATCAGCCGCCATCTTGAGTCGTAGAAAGAGAGTCTTGGAATTCTCTCCTGTTACTCCCTTCTCCTTTCTGAACCTTATACGGTATGCTTCTGCATCCAGACCTAAATGATCTAGGATCACTTCCTTGATATCTGCATACGGCGTGGCCCCAGCATGGTTGGCAACCTGGTAAGCTGCTTGTGCTTCCCCAGTTAGGAGTGGAGCCAAAAAGAAAGGCCATTTGTCCTCCGGCCATCTCAAAGTTCGTGAGGAACGCGTCAGGGTCTTCCCCTGGTACGTATATTTGTAGAGACACCCCGGCTGGATGGGGTGTCATACTTCTTATCTCCAGAGGTGTAGGGGCAGAGGGGTTCTGGACAACTTTCTGTAGTCCCTCTAACTGGTCGCTGATTGTGTTTTTAAACAAAATCCTGTCAGCGTCTGCCGTGGTTATCTGCTGGTTCACCGCCCACTCCAGCTTCTGTTGCCCCTCAATCAGGTGCTGAATTACCTGCTCCATCTCGGTCGACTGGATAGAGGGGCCGGATCCCACTTCTGACACCACTTGTAGCGTGGGGTTAGTGACAGACCGGAGACCTTTCTTGGGTAAACCAGGTTTTATTTTTAACAAAGCTCTTCTACTGCGGGATGTTAGTCTTTCTCTGGCAAACTGTGATGGATCCGTGGTGCCACCCAGGAATACGATGTAGGTGTGGGGATTCCTCGTCTGCTGTTGATGGTACGGCCTGTAATTCCTCCCTCGGATTTCGATGTCGTCTAGCCCCAAAAGAGAACCAACAAAAGGGAACGCCGTCAATGCACAGTCAGAGTAATATACGCCCTTAGGGAAGCCCGGAGTGCAGTGGACACCGATGAGTAGTGCTTTACAAAGAGGTATAGTGATGGGTTGTGGGGGATAATGTGAACGGAACATGGGGAACGGAAAACAGGGAAAGGGAACCGGTCACGTGACGCAGTTAGACCGGGAAGGTATACAGACGAGGGAAGGTTTGAGGGAGGGTCAGGGATTTATACAAGGGTTATTTACACGGGAGGATCTTCTCCCCTTCTCCCCGCCCAGGCCGCCAAATGTCTCCATACCTGTGAAACTTCAGATCGAAGGGGGACCCCACATCAATTAAAGGCAGGTGGACGGGGACAATAAAGATCAAGCAAGGGGAGAAAACCTGCCCTATATGGTCTAATACGAGGCCTCACGGAGGTCCACTATATTATGTAGCGTGCCCTGAACCCACACAGAACACTTCAAAGATTCATTAGCTCAAAATTATCAAAATTAATTTTTATTTTCAAGTTCATTTTTCTTGTAGATGGATTGAAACACTCCAATAAATAAAGAGGTACACAAATATACATACGAGCAACAAGGCAAAATTAACAGTGGTCCTTACCCCACACTATCATACTACCAACGCGCGTTTCGGTGTGGGCCCCGTCCGGGGCTACACCTTCATCAGGGCAAGGAGAAGTGGAGGAGATGGAACCACAAGGGAGATGAATGATCTGTATAAACGATATATTAAAAACATAGTTTCAGAAAACATCCTTACCCAGGTTCAGGGCACATCAGTATAGGATCGATTGTAACTAAAAAGGATGCTGACATCCAGATTGTCCAACACTAACTAGGCCTTCAAACAATAACTAGACTGGTAGAACAACATGTGTATATATACATATTTCATGTGGACACAGATAGCGAATTAGACACAAGACAAGATACAAACGAAGAGTGCAAAAATAAAAAGCAGACAGTACACTACGAAGAACACTATAGTCACCATGTACTATATTTTACCTGTTCCTAATGAGCTAGGTTAGCTTCAAATAGGGCAATCTTCTTTTTCATAGATTAATGTTCTCTGCTAACCCGAGGGAGCCAGGGTATCAATATCTGTAAGACCTAGGAAGATCGGGTAATAATGATGTTTGAAAAAAACGGACATGTTCCCCTAAGATCATTTTTATATAGTACACATAAGCTGGGGGAAAGCCCTTTGTTTGTAAGAGTCAAATCATACCTGTGGAATGATAGAATACTGCACCCGAAGGTGGATAAAAGGGCTAGGGCTGCTGTAGGTAAAAATGCAACGGAGCTGGTAGTTCCCTGAAGAGGAAGGAAGTGAGAATAAATAATCTATGCTAACCAGGAAAGGATTCAGGAAAGGATTCAGAAACATACAATTAAAGCCCAGTAACTTCCAAGGAATAAAGAGTACCTGGTAAGAGAAAAAACAGATCCGTGTATGGGTTTTCGTTTTTTTTTAAAAGGAAGAAGGGATATATGCTGGTGAGCACACACACCGCCGGCCGGCAAACAACAGGTGCAGGACCTAAGGAAAGGATCAAATGTCTTACTTACTAGCACATATCGGTTAAATAGTTTCATAACTCGCCCTAAGATTTGAAACATTACTGAGATAGGGGGGCAGGCTCTAAAAAGGGACTTTACTAATGTATGCGGAACGCTTAAATAGGAATGCAAAAAGGCGTCCTTACCAAATAGAAGGCCTTTTCCCCTTTCGGACACACTTTCAGGGGTTCAGCTGATTCAGGACGTAGGGTTTCCTTCGAAGATAAGAAGCGGCACGGGGATGCAATCTATAGACGAAGGCATAAAAGCGGGAATAATGGCGGTTGAAATTGTGTAATTTCGGCTCTGTCACAATAGGGAACTCAAATAGTCAGTTGGGGCTGTGGAATATCTAAGGGGCCAAGATAGACATACCTGAAGCAAAGTGGGCTGACACGCATCCGGGCAGCGGCGGCGGCAGCACACCCGGGGGCAGAGAATCGGCAAGTGAAAAGTTGGGATCAAACCCCTTTATAATGATAAACATCGGCAACTCACACCAGCTGTACGGCGCGGACTACCAGCGCATCAGCGACATCGACAAGGGATCAGACAAGCCGTGCCTGCTAGCAAGTAATGCGGTGGCCATATTGCAAGGGGGATTCAGATTAAGAACTTCTATGGGCAGTTACGGTAATTTAATGGATGGCGGAATCCTTTCATGTATGTGCGTATATCACAGCAAAGAGTTGATAGAGATAACAGGTAAACAAACAATGAATAAAAAAAATTGAAATAAAAATAAAAAATAAACAATGACGGGTGCTTTCAGTCGTGTCAACGATGCAGCATCTCAGATAGCATCATAAATTATCAATCAGAATCGATACGACTGAGGGAAAAATGTGACAGAGAAACAGGGTAAGGGGTTACAATAGGGCATTCGCCCATGGGCACTCCTCATTCAGGCCCTTCTCCTTACTATTGAGAAAAAAGATCCAAAAGACCTCACGTTTTTTTCTTTGAGAGGTGGGGTCAATGCCATTGGGGGTCTGAATTTTTTCCAGTATGGACCAACTGAGATCAGTTTCAGAATGACCCTTGGTCATCCAGTGTTCTACTAAGGGGGCTCCCCTCTTGCCTATCCGTATGTTGGATTTGTGTTCCCCAATGCGCAGCCGGATCTCTCTCCCTGTTTCACCAACATAGGGTAGTTTACAGGGACACAGGATGATGTAAATACTGTTTGAGGACCGGCAATTTGTCATTTTAGTAAGATGGATGGTACGAGTGGGGGTAATGATCTTATTTTCCACTATCGCATTATGGCAAGCTTGGCATTTACCACATTTGTGGTTACCAGTCACAGGACGGGGGCCAGTGATGGAACTCTGGACTAAAGATTCTGATCCACGCACTTTACCTCTAACCAAATGGTTTTTGAGGTTTTTGTTTCCTTTGAATGCGAAGATCGGTTTAGGCAGGGCATTTTGATCCTGATTCAGATTAAGCAGGAACCAGCTGGAGTTGATTGCCTGTCTTAGTTTATTATTGATAGTCGAATGTTTAGTGATGCATACAATGGACTCCTTGGTGTTGGTGTTCCTCGGTTCAAACATAGATTCCCGGTTGTAGTAGCGGGCTCGTTTAAAGCTGTCCTTTCCCAGCCGGTAAGGGTAGCCCCGCTGTAGCAACTTGTCCATAAGGATATCACCCTCGGTTAGGAAGTCCCTAATATCCGTACAGTTCCTCCTGATGCGGAGGTTCAGGGCACGCTACATAATATAGTGGACCTCCGTGAGGCCTCGTATTAGACCATATAGGGCAGGATTTCTCCCCTTGCTTGATCCATGCCTGTGAAAGCCACACTCCTCCCTCGGGAGTGTGGCATGGCGCTTCTCAGGAACGTTGGCCTTCTGGCTTCGCTTCTTCGCTTTCCTCACTCCTCCGCTCTCCAAACGCTTCGCCTCCTCTCACGACCGCCTCTCGTTGTCCACCTCTCTCTCCGTCTTCTTCCTCCGGGGTGATGTTGCACACTGTGTAGAGCACTTCCTGCTTCTTGTCCACTCCAGCTCCTTTGACGTCATATGGGGTGTGGTCTCGACATCCTCAGCAAACGCCCAATTAAAGGCGCCCTCTCCCTTTTCGATGTCGTCTTTGAGTAGTGGCTCGGTACCCCAATGTTTCTGAAGGGAAGGAGGGAAGTCAGAGTCAGCGGGGCCCGATCAATCAATCAATCAATCAATCAATGCATTTGTATAGCGCACTACTCACCCGGAGGGTCTCAAGGCGCTGGGGGGGGGGTCCGCTATTGCTCGAACAGCCAGGTCTTGAGCTGCTTCCTGAAGGCGAGGTGGTCCTGGGTCAGGCGGAGGTGGGTCGGAAGGGAGTTCCAAGTCTTGGCGGCCAGGTAGGAGAAGGACCTTCCTCCTGTGGTGGCTCTTCGGATGCGGGGGACGGCGGCGAGGGCGTGGCTGGTCGATCGAAGCTGGCGTTTGGGAGCGTAGAAGTTGAGGCGGCTGTTGAGGTATCCTGGGCCTTGGTTGTGTAGGGCTTTGTGTGCGTGGGTGAGGAGCCGGAAGGTGATTCTCTTGTTGACCGGGAGCCAGTGCAGGTCTCTCAGGTGTCCGGAGATGTGGCTGCGGCGGGGGATGTCCAGGATGAGTCGTGCTGAGGTGTTCTGGATCCGCTGGAGTCTTTTCTGGAGTTTGGCGGTGGTTCCGGCGTAGAGGGAGTTGCTGTAGTCCAGACGGCTGGTGACGAGGGCCTGGGTGACCGTCTTCCTGGTCTCGGTGGGGATCCATCGGAAGATCTTGCGTAGCATGCGCAGGATGTTGAAGCACGACGAGGAGACGGCGTTGACTTGTCTGGTCATGGAGAGGGAGGAGTCCAGGATGAAGCCCAGGTTGCGTGCGTGGTCAGTTGGTTTGGGTGCGCTGCCCAGGGCGGGGGGCCACCAGGAGTCGTCCCAGGCGGAGGGTGAGTATCCCAGGATGAGGACTTCCGTCTTGTCCGAGTTCAGTTTCAGGCGACTGTTCGACATCCATTTGGCTACGTCTGTCATCCCTTCGTGCAGGTTGGCTCTGGCGGTGGCGGGGTCGTTAGTGAGGGAGAGGATCAGCTGGGTGTCGTCGGCGTAGGAGATGATGTTCAGGTTGTGCTGGCGTGCGATGGCTGCGAGGGGGCTCATGTAGACGTTGAAGAGTGTTGGACTGAGCGAGGAGCCTTGAGGGACGCCGCAGATGACTTCGGTGGCTTCCGATCTGAACGGAGGGAGGCGTACTCTCTGTGTCCATCCGGCTAGGAAGGAGGTGATCCACTCCAGTGCCTTCTCCTGGATTCCGACGTTGCTGAGGCGCTGTACTAGGGTACGGTGGCAGACAGTGTTGAAGGCCGCGGAGAGGTCCAGTAGGATGAGGGCCGCTGTTTTTCCGTTGTCGAGCAGGACTCGGATGTCATCTGTAGCTGCGATCAAGGCGGTCTCGGTGCTGTGGTTGGCCCGGAAGCCAGACTGCGAGAGGTCGAGGAAGCCGTTCGTCTCGAGGAAGGTGGCCAGTTGCTTGTTGACGGTCTTCTCGATGACTTTAGCCGGAAACGGGAGCAGCGAGATGGGGCGGTAGTTCTTGAGGTCGGTGGGGTCGGCTGATGGTTTCTTGAGTAGAGCGCTGAGTTCGGCATGCTTCCAGCTCTCCGGGAAGGTAGCGGTGTCGAAGGAGGTGTTGATGATGTCCCGCAGGTGGGGTGCGATGACAGCGTCGGCCTTGTTGAAGACGTGGTGAGGGCAGGGGTCTGTCGGAGATCCAGAGTGGATGGAGTTCATCGTGCGGATGGTGTCTTCGGTGCTGATCGGAGTCCAGGCGCGGAGGGTGGTGGTGGGGGGCGGTGGTTCGGTCGTGGCGTGCATCGGTTGAGTGCTGAAGCTGTTGTGGATGTCCGCGATCTTGTTGTGGAAGTAGGAGGCGAGGGAGTTGCAGAGGTCTTGCGAAGGGGTGATGTCGTTGTTTCCGGCGTTGGGGTTGGAGAGCTCTTTCACGATGTTGAAGAGTTCCTTGCTGTTGTGTGCGTTGTTGTCCAGTCGTTCCTTGAATGCGGTTTTCTTGGAGGCGTGGATCAGCTGGTGGTGTTTTCGGGTGGCGAGCTTGAGGGCAGTCATGTTGTCCGGTGTTGGGTCTCTGCGCCAGGTTTTCTCAAGTGCTCTGCAGTTCTTCTTGGAGCTCCTGAGTTCGTCGTTAAACCATGGGGCTTTCTTGCTGCCGGGTCTGCTCGGCGGGGTCTTCAGCGGGGCGAGACCGTCTGCGCAGTCGCTGATCCATTTCGAGAGGTTGGTGGCTGCTTGGCTGGGGTTCGTTGTGCTGGTGGGGGGGTTCTTGCTCAGGGAAGTGGCGAGCTGGTCTGTAGTGATCTTGTTCCAGCTTCTGCGGGGAGCCTGTTGCTGGTGATGGTGGAGCGTGGTTTTTCTGTAGCTGAAGTGGACGCAGCTGTGGTCCGTCCAGTTGAGTTCCGTGGTGTGGCTGAAGGTGATGTCCTTGCTGGAAGAGAAGATCGGGTCGAGTGTGTGTCCGGCGTAGTGGGTGGGGGTGGTCACCAGTTGCTTGAGTCCGAGGTTGGCGAGGTTGTCCAGCAGGGTGGTGGTGTTGCGGTCGTTGTTGTTCTCCAGATGGAAGTTGAGGTCCCCGAGGAGGATGTAGTCAGCGGAGGGGAGGGCGTGCGGGCTGATGAAGTCGGCGATGTCTGCGCTGAATTGTGTGCGGGGTCCCGGGGGACGGTAGATCAGGGTGCCTCTGAGGGTGGTCTTGGGGTTGACGTGGATCAGGAAGTGCAGGTGTTCGGCGGGTGCGAGGGTGTCGTCGGTGTTGGTCGTGATGCGGATGGTGTTCCTGTGGATGATGGCGATGCCTCCTCCTGTCTGGTTGACGCGGTCCCTCCGGATGATCTTGTAGCCCTCTGGGATGGTGATGGCGATGTTGGGCGCTGAGGAGGCGTTCATCCAGGTTTCCGTGAGGAAGGCGACGTCTGGGTCTGTGGTGTCGAGCAGGTTCCAGAGCTCGACGGCGTGTCTGTGGACGGAGCGGGTGTTGAGCAGGATGCACTTCAGGTGGTTGCTGTTGCTGCTCGTCGAGGTCTTGACCACTGCCGGAGTGGTGCCGGTCCGGTTGCAGGTGAACTTGCAGGCGTTGCAGATGAAGGGTCTGTGGGTGCGTCTCGGTGTGGCTCGGTAGCAGCCCGGGGTTCGGCCGGTGTTGAGAGCGATGAGTTCGGTGGCGTCGTAGGTCCGTCGGGTCGGCCTCCGGCGGTGGGGGCCAGGGGTCCTGGCACTGGGCGCGGTCCAGGCGCGGACGGGCGTAGACGGGATTACCTTTGGCGCACCTTCGGCGCTCAATTGGTGCTCCCGCTGCGCGCGTCCGCTGCGCGGTCGCTGAGGGGGTGACATAAGAGGGGAGCCGGGAGGGCGGGTCAGCTGGGAGGCGGGGTCGCGTCCACCAATCGGGTGGTGAGGGGGCGAGGCCGCAGGCAGGAAGCGGCGGGAAACGGGATCGGTTTGAGCGGGCGGCCCTGCGGCGGCTGGTGCGCTGCTCTCGGCGGCGGTGAAGGTCTGGCACAGCAGGGGTCACAGGAGCAGGAGCGCGGAGGAGCGAGGGGGCAACCAGGCCAGAGGCGCGGTGGTCACTACCCAGGTGCGTGCAGGGTCTCCTTGAGAGGGGAGCCGGAAGGGCGGGTCAGCTGGGAGGCGGGGTCACGTCCACCAATCGGGTGGCGAGGGGGCGAGGCCGCAGGCAGGAAGCGGCGGGAAACGGGATCGGTTTGAGCGGGCGGCCCTGCGGCGGCTGGGGCGCTGCTCTCGGCGGCGGTGAAGGTCTGGCACAGCAGGGGTCACAGGAGCAGGAGCGCGGAGGAGCGAGGGGGCAACCAGGCCAGAGGCGCGGTGGTCACTACCCAGGTGCGTGCAGGGTCTCCTTAAGAGGGGAGCCGGGAGGGCGGGTCAGCTGGGAGGCGGGGTCGCGTCCACCAATCGGGTGGCGAGGCCGCAGGCAGGAAGCGGCGGGAAACGGGATTGGTTTGAGCGGGCGGCCCTGCGGCGGCTGGGGCGCTGCTCTCGGCGGCGGTGAGGGTCTGGCACAGCAGGGGTCACAGGAGCAGGAGCGCGGAGGAGCGAGGGGGCAACCAGGCCAGAGGTGCGGTGGTCACTACCCAGGTGCGTGCAGGGTCTCCTTAAGAGGGGAGCCGGGAGGGCGGGTCAGCTGGGAGGCGGGGTCGCGTCCACCAATCGGGTGGCGAGGGGGCGAGGCCGCAGGCAGGAAGCGGCGGGAAACGGGATCGGTTTGAGCGGGCGGCCCTGCGGCGGCTGGGGCGCTGCTCTCGGCGGCGGTGAAGGTCTGGCACAGCAGGGGTCACAGGAGCAGGAGCGCGGAGGAGTGAGGGGGCAACCACGCCAGAGGCGCGACCCACCAGTCAGTCTGGGTATGCTCCCTCCCCACCTCGCTACAATAGGTTCTCAGTTAAAGTATTTATTTTACCTCATGTCCCTGCAAAAAAGAGGGATAAGCTACAAGAATAGTGGCCACTCATGGCTACTTCACATAGACTATAATTTAAAATGCAACTAGAGTGCCACTTAGATATTAAGGCGTAGTCTATGATTGATTGGCAGCCCTCCCGATAAAAGTTGGCTTGAAAGGGATCGGTGGGGAACATAATTCATTTACAAACACCAAGTGTAGATGAAAAAATATATCATTAAGATAATTGCCCGAGG
This sequence comes from Lissotriton helveticus, assembly GCF_964261635.1. Lineage (NCBI taxonomy): Eukaryota > Metazoa > Chordata > Amphibia > Caudata > Salamandridae > Lissotriton > Lissotriton helveticus. The sequence goes on from NC_136068.1 coordinate 645,099,962, forward strand.
TTGTATGGGAAAAATGTGCAGTAACATCCTCTCTATCAGAGCCAAGACCACAAATGTTCAGATGACTATGTGAACATAAGAGGGAATTGAAGTCCCCCACTAAAATGACGCAATTGTCACTTGTCTGATTCTCTTCAATACTGCTCAAAGTTTGGGATAGATTCTCTAAGACCTTTGAGATATCTATTTTAGGGATATTATTGTAAAAATTTACCAGGACTATTTTTTGATTACACCCATCAGTTATCGATAGTATCTGGTAATATTCAGATATTGGTTCAAATTTTACAATGAGGCCATCTCGGAGATTAGATATGTAGGTGCAAAGACCCCCCTTATTCCTGCCCCTTGTCGTTTAAGTGGCTGGTGTGTGAAAAGTGCGGAAACCATTTATGTGAATGGCATCCAAGGCCCAGGTTTCCTGCAGGCATATGATTGAGTGTTTTTGAAAAAGGGCTAGAAAGTCCATATCGTCGGTCCTACCCGATAGCCCCGCTATATTCCATGACATCAGGCTGATGCTATCAGTCGTTTCCATGTTTTTATTATGCGGTCTATCCGTTTTCTGCGTTGTGGTATCATCAGGGGTGCTTTCGATTTCTGTCTCTATTGTGTTATGTTCTGCTAAAATCATTTCCGGCTCATCCTCAGTGTTAATAGTTTGAGCGCTATTGCCGGAAGGCTAACTACTGGAGGTGTTATCGTTAATCACTGAACATAGTTTGACCGGCTTGTTTGGGATAGCAATATTTATAGGGAGTCAATCCACCATTTCAAGTAGGCTGTATCTATTGCTGGTTGGGAAGCCCCTTACCTGACTCAGATCGTCCTAGCTATTTGTTTTATGGGGTATCTTATTCCTGAGTTCTCTGCCGCGTAGTTACCCTAAAAGGGATAGTTTGTTTCTAGGCTATAGAAATATGTGAGGTCGAACAACTGTATCCTACTACCTGTCATAGTACCTGTCATATTTTGCCAGTCCTCACATATGAATCTGGGGGCTTGCCTGTCTCCAAAATTTATAATGATGCAATCACCCTTGATGTTTTTTCTACTTCTGCCAACCCAGCTAACCTCCGTACGAACAAGATCTTACTATGGATATGTGGTGGTAGCGGCCTGTTAGTATTAAGCCAATATGATGTCTTATTTTTTATTTCTACATAGGATTCTGTATTACCTTGCCCTAATTCAGGAACTCCTGTCAGAATGACGACATAGGGAATGGATTCTGGGGGCAAGTCAATAGTTGGTAGTGAACAGGGTGCTACATCAGGTCTGCCAGTACGAATTTCCCGCTTTGATGTGGATTTTAAGATTCCCCCACCCGTCAAGTGCCCCGAGTTCTCCTTCGCAGGTGTTTTTTCGACAGTCTTTGTGTTCTGGGCACTTTCCATCCTTGTTTGTGGTGGGCTTGTTGTTAAGTCGCATCCAGATGGATTAGATACTGCGAGTATGTCCTTAGTTTTTCTTAGCTCTTTTGGTGCGGCAGATCTCTCCTTTAGCGCCGGTAAGTTTATTGAGTTAAGTTTTTGGTTTAGCTCAAGATTCGTTAGGGTCAGCTGCTCGAGTTTTTTTAGGCGCTCCTCCATGTGCTTTAGTCTGTCATTAATAGGCCTTATAGAGGATGTCAGGATCTCATTTAGTTTTCCCCAGAAACTTTCCCCTGAAAACGCAGGAGTACACACTGCCATATTTACAGAGTTAGGTTCGGGTACCGCTGTGTTTTTCTCAATGATGGATTGAATGACAGGTATAGAATCATTTTTATCAGCTGGTAAGATCTTAGCTTGCCTGCCCTTTTTGGTTGCCCCATGCCTCTTCTGCTTGGATATCGCTCCCAGTAAAGTGCTTGTTGAAGAAGTTAAGCCCCCTTTATCGACCAGTGTCTGTGCTCTAGTTGGCACACCCTCAGGGAGGATTGTAGCCGATGTTTGTGCATTTATTGGCTGGGCATTTGTTGCTTCATTGGAGCCAATACTTGTAAGGTCATCAGCTATGTCACTGATTAGGTCCATGGCAACAGAATCATTAGTTGTGTTGATGGCTGTGTGTCTTTCTGGGCTTTTAAACAGAGTAATTTTGCCCAGCGAAGACCGTTTATTAAATGATGGATCCGTAGAAAGCCGGCGTTCAGTTAACTCAATTTCGCGGGCTAAAACTGTAGTTGCTCTAATAATAAAATTATCTAAGGTCCCAGACACAATGCCTCCCCATGTATTTATTCTTGCAGGATGTTCAGCCATGACAGTATGGGTTTAGCACAGTAAATCAATAAGTTCAAAATATGGCACTTACTCAGTTCATCAGTCAGTGTCTATGTGCTAAGGGGGTGGCCCAGTCTGGCCTCTCAGGCCTCGAACCGGCTCAAACGGGCCTGCCCTTCGCCCGGGCTTAGCCCAGCGCTGCCCATGCGTAGACCCGCGAGGCGGGGACTGCCTTTCGTTTAAAGCACCCCCCGGGCGCGGAAGTGGCGGTAGCGGCTTCCGCTGCGAAGCAGAGCAGCCTGGGAGATGTAGTCTCCCTCCTCTCGGCGGCCGCTAGGTGTCAAGCTGCGGCGGCGGGAGGGAGACCAGGAGTGGCTGCAGGTGCCCAAAGAGCAGGTCAGACAAGGAAGCGTCCCCCAAAAATGTCCTTGAAATGCACAGACAGCGCCCGCTCCACCGGGGCTGCCGTTCGTTTAAAGCGCCTCCGGGCACGGAAGTGGGGGTAGCGGCTTTCGCCGCGAAGCAGAGCAGCCTGGGAGATGTAGTCTCCCTCCTCTCGGTGGCCGCCAGGTGTCAAGCTGCGGCGGCGGGAGGGAGACCAGGAGTGGCTGCAGGTACCCAAAGAGCAGGTCAGACAAGGAAGCGTCCCCCAAAAATGTCCTTGAAATGCACAGACAGCGCATTGAAAAAGCCAATGAACGCAATGGTACATGTGTACATGAAAACAAAATCCCATCAATGTTGTCGAAATCATCCAAAATGACCTTTCCATCAACCCCGACTCAGAAATATGTGATCAGGTAGGCCCTGCCACCAAGCCCTGAGAAAACTGGTTGACAGATCACAGGTGAAAGGGCAAGTAGCCAGTAGAAAAATGCGCAGAACAGGAAAAACTCAGGTCAATCCTCTGTGCCTGGCACTATGTGATGCGTTCCCCATGTCTGAAGCCCCCTTTCGATGCACAATTTGGTACCCAAAAACGTAACCTTTGTAGGAAATCCAGCACGCAAAGCAAACATAAAACTAAGCTAAATAAGAGCCCACCGTCCACATGGGAGGGGGCCCTTAACATGGAATGGGCAGGGAGCCACACATCCCTCCCATTCCAGCCAATTGGAAAGGTCAAAACTGGGAGCAAGTCCAGAAAGACACTGCTAATTTGGACCAATATAAATTGTGAAAGTCCACCCTTGAGGGAGCCGCTTTGACCGCAAGTGTGCAAATGGAACCCATCTTAAAGGGGACTCTACCTCTGAACCCCAGAGGGTTCCAACTCATTCCTTTCAGCAGAGGTCAGGGAGGTTGGCAGCAGCCAGACTCTAGAGAATGTTATTACTGCCTCAAAATGGCCACACAGCCGACTGTTGCCACCTAAAAGCAAATCAAGAGCAAAGATTGATTAGCATTGGCCAGAGTCTGCAAAATCCCCATCCACAGAACAAAGCCTAGGATAACCCTAATGCACCCTAAATTTAGATGCAGGGTAGCCAAACAACCACTATGCCACCTCAACAGGGATCAGGGGGTTGTTCAAAGGCATGTCAAGTACAGCAATAAACAGGGAACTCTGACCAACAAGGACTACAGTCACAATCCCGACAGGGAGGTGTAACTGTCTGGGGAGGAAATGCCTTTACAAAATCACAAAACCAAATAGGCAGTGAGTTCAAACCCCCAATGAGAAACATCCACTTCATGAACACTTCAAAATATGTTTGAAAAATAAAGCATGTGAACAACATTAGGAATTTAAGCCTTTTACTTGGGTTTGGGAAACTCAGGGATGCTGTATATGCTATCAATCTTGAATTCCCACTAGTTCCTTCAGTTGGGCGTCTGGAGAAGCCTAGGCCCCACTCTGCTGGTGATCCCTGAGGGTGGGTTTGGCTTGCCACTCCCTGGTGGGGGGGGGGGGGCAGGCTGATGAGAGGGCAATTCTGCTTCGGGGCCGGTGAATAAAAACAGGCATCCAGGTCCACTAACCAAGTCCAATTGGGACGGGTTCCTACACCCAGATTAAAAAAGATCCTATTCTTGGACATCCGGCCTGGGACCAAATCTCCCTCATGGCATGTGGTTCCAACTACAGCACCCCCCAAAAAAAAATGAAAATTCTAGACGCCTTCATCCTAATGGAGGTTTCCGTTCCAAAACGAATTAATGTTCCATTGGCCGGAGTCAGGTTTCCTGCACACTTGGGATGATGAAGAAACCATAACCTCCATAGCACACACCCAAAATCTGACAGATTAATCCTTTCGGTGCTGATGACGGCTCCCGGCCATCATGAGTTACGGTGGGCGTGTGCTGATGACGGCCGGGAGCTGTAATGACCATGCCCGCGATCGGAATGTCCAGCACAGGCGCGGAATTCCGGCCACGGCCAGGGGGTTAAGATGCACTGCATGATTCAAAGTCAGTATGGAAGTACCCCAGAACCATCTGCCACCCCAGTCTATTACCCGTATTGGGTGAATGTCTGCAAGTTTTGGCTTAGCACAGGACTCTCAACTTAGCAATATTCTGCCTCTTCCTTTCCCTCAAAAAGTTTTTTAAACATTCAAAAGCCTGCTTGCGCACACATGTCCTTCCAAAACAACAAAAGTACTGTGTCGTCTGATAGAAGTTCCTGGTCACAGTGGGCGAGAGCAGGCCTAAATATACTGGATGAGATGTACTCCAAGAAAGTGTGGGTGCTGGTAAAAAGAAAGTCCACAGAAGTCCATCACAGCTCTGTGCAAGATATACAGAGATAAGCTCCCCCACAGTAGCTGGCCTACGATCAACTAGCACACACTAGTGAGGTAGGTGATAAGCTCAATATCGTACACTGTCAATTCAGAAGCATACAGGGGCCAACTCCCTATGGTACACAGCCATTGAGATAACAAATCACATAAAGACCTAAGAAAGCTCCCAAAGACCTGCAAAAAGAAACCAAAAAAGAAGCCACTAGAAAAAAGGCGTAGTCAAGATACCTGATGCCACTAGGGAGAATCACAATGCACGCCATGTGTCAGAACTAGATGGTCACACATGTGACCTCTGGGCAAGTTGCGATTGCCAACAATACCCAACTGAGATGTGCCCCCTCTTTATGCAGTATCCCTTAAGCATCCCCACGTACACACAAGGGAAGATAACCTATTAGTAGGCTAGCAGCATACATAAAACGTTAGTTACAGAACTGAGATCATCCACATGCTCACGAAGATCACCCAGTAAGGTATCCTTTTCTGTCATGGTGGGGGGAGGAGACCAAAGACCTATAATAAAAAATTAATGTGACCTATAAATTATTACCCACTGTTTTTTAAAAATAGATACCCCGATTGTGGCCACCATCTGGTGCCGCAATAAAATTGCACAAATGAATGTAAAAAACACCTCTAAAAGAAAGGCACCAAACTGCCCAAGGCTTATTTATGATGACACACATAAGAATGCAAATAATTTGTGAACTAACCCACGAACATCAGCTCTTATCCAACAGTTCTGCACCACCATTGCAGTGGCCCACCATTTCTTTAGTAACCACTTCCTTAATCCCAACAAGACCCATGTGTGCGTGTCAAAGACCACAAACTTTTTGGACATACTTTTCCCACAAACTTATTTTAACCATTCTAATGTAAAGAATACCCTGATCGACAGAGGACTACAGACATTGTACTTGGAAGGCATCCCAAGACCTGCAATGTTCAATAAATTATGTTTTGTTGTACAATTGTATACCCTCTGTGTCTATGGATTTTGCCTCATCTACTCATTGCCAAAAATCTGCCTAGTCAAACGGAGTCCACCTAACACATTCAAAGCGCTTGAATAGGGACGGCTCCCATATCACCTATAACTACTATGAACCGTACACTAGTATTCCACACGCACTACAGAGTGCACTCTTACACAACACATGGAATCAGCACATGACCACCGTGGGTGCCCTGGCATCAGCCAGGTCATGTTAAATAAGTTCACTGATACTGTATGCAGTAGGTGCAGATAGGCTTTACTTGTCCCAAGAGATAGCCCCCTAAAGATCATAATGTTTTCTACACCTGTACCTATGTAGGATTAGTGCCAGGATACAACCCAGCAGAGTAGTACCCCATAGAGAAGTAGGGAATATGACTTAGTATGAAACCAATCTTACAGCACTATATCTTTTCCCTGAACCTAGCGATATTCAAACTGAGCTGCATAGGTTGTGCAGTATTGGCATATAGGAGAGGATACTGTTTGGCTCCAAATCTTTCTAGATAATAGGTTTTTGAAGGTAGCAAAGCCACGGTACCAAGAGGCACAAACACATACACTCCCACTTAAGTCTGTGGTCCCAGAGTGGCCCTTAGCATGTCTGAGGCAGTCTTCTATTTTAACAAATGGTCCCCAGACATGGAGTTCCAGTGTAGGGGCATCCACCTAGAAGGATACAAAGGAAAAGGAGTCCTGTAGGGGAGGGTTGAACACCTGGATAGATAACCCATGTCAGGAAATCTTGAATACTGATATAGAATCCACTAGAAAAAAGGCCTAGTCAAGAATCCTTTGCTCTTGTGCTGTAAATCTCCCTGCTGTGCTGCTCTGTGTGCCCCTGGTCTTTCAAACCCGCGAATTTGGATTTTGAACTCTATAACCCGCGGGTCCCGCATCGAGGTGAGGACTTGGTGGTATTTGTAAACTTCACCGGGGTGTCAGGGGCAGAGCAAGGCTGCGAGCAAGCGCGGGGACTCCATCTCCCAGGAGTCCCTTCTGGCCAATGTGAAACACCTGGCCCGCTCTCCCTGCTAGCCCTGCCCCAAGAGCATCGGACACCAGCAAAAGCTCACCTCCAACAGCAACTGGCAGGATCCTTTGCTCTTGTGCTGTGCTGCGAATCTCCCTGCTGGGCTGCTCTGTGTGCCCCTGGTCTTTCAAACCCACGAATTTGAATTTTGAACTCTATAACTCGCGGTACCCGCTCCGCAAGTCCCGCATCGAGGTGAGGACTTGGTGATATTTGTAAACTTCACCGGGGTGTCAGGGGCAGAGCAGGGCTGCGAGCAAGCGCAGGGACTCCATCTCCCAGGAGTCCCTGCTGGCCAATGTGAAACACCTGGCCCGCTCTCCCTGCTAGCCCTGCCCCCTGAGCATCGGACACCAGCAAAAGCTCACCTCCAACAGCAACTGGCAGGATCCTTTGCTCTTGTGCTGTGCTGCGAATCTCCCTGCTGGGCTGCTCTGTGTGCCCCTGGTCTTTCAAACCCGTGAATTTGGATTTTGAACTCTATAACTCGCGGTACCCGCATCGAGGTGAGGACTTGGTGGTATTTGTAAACTTCACCCGGGTGTCAGGGGCAGAGCAGGGCTGCGAGCAAGCGCGGGGACTCCAACTCCCAGGAGTCCCTGCTGGCCAATGTGAAACACCTGGCCCGCTCTCCCTGCTAGCCCCGCCCCCTGAGTGGCCTTCACCCAATAAGAACTGGACACACTACCGCCGCGCGGGAGCATCCCGGGAGAAGCCCGGGACAAGGGCGGGCCGTCTGTGGCCGTCAGGGGCTGCAGGAGACTGGGCTGGGCCCACTCTCTGTCATCGTTATTGCCATATGGACACTGTTTTAACTAGCGAGCCATTTTTCTTCCTGTTTTGTTTAACCTACGGGCCATTGTTATAGTCTGCCCTTGCGCCTCAAGAAGTCCTGCCTTGGTTTACATTGTTTTCTTTCCCCTTCTAAGTGTTACTGACTACTAAGTATGTCTTCGCCACCAACTACCCCTGTCCAGAGTCCTCCCCAGCCCAAGGTAGGGCCAACAATCTTGGGTCCCCTAGACAAGTACTTTAGTCGGGCAACTCGAGATATTGATAAAGAGATTGCTCTAGCTAAGAGACGCGCTGAGCGCAGGCAATCTATTGAACTCCTCAAAATTCCCTTGGAGAAACGGCCACCTTTGGGTTCTCTGGCATCGGTTTCCCCCTCACCACCTTTAACCCTGTCAGTGGTAGTAGAAAAGCCCTATGCTTCTTCCCAGTCACCTAGTTTGACTACTAACATTCCCGTGCTCGTTGTCTCGTCCACCCTGCCTCCCACTTCGCCTACTATATTAATTGATTTTCCTATTGATCCTATTGGTGAGGAAAATACTGCCCAATCGAGTGTGCCACCCCATGTGGTCTCTATTAAAACTCGCACTAAAAGAAAAATACACATTACCCTGAGGAAGGGCTGTCTTCCCAAACATCCCAAGAAAATCAGGAAACTTGGAATAGGCTTGTGTACTCCTTGTAAGCCTAACAGGGTTGGCTTTGATGGGGTCCAGGTTGTTAAGGATGAAGTCACTCCGGTTAACTTTGCATCTAACCCGAGTGATCTTTCGGTGACAGGGTCGGCTGAGACTTACCCTCTTGATCTTCCTTTGCTTCTGCAGCTGGAGAAGTTGATGAAGTCCTTGCTGACCCCCATCGAAGAACGAGTCAAAAGGCTAGCCGATCGATTAGATTACTTTGAGCAGGCTACCCTAGACAATTTCTTCTCTACTAAATCCCTAATCAAGACCCACCTTAGGACGGGGGCTAGTAATAATCCTACTAAAATAAGTGGGCTGGCAAGTAGCGTATCTGCTACAGAGCCTCTCCCCCCTGCAGTCACTATTACAATGAAGCCCTGGCCTTCAGGGCAAATCCCTAAGACTAATTCCCACCCGCCAGACCATCCACGGGACAATACTTCCCAACCTAAAAATGCGTTGATACTGTGGTCACGGGTACCAATGATAGATCTAAAACTGGTAATTCTGGATCAAATAATCCCCACGCCCCACTCCATAACCCAACGGCCTTGCTGCTCCTTCCCCTAGTCTGCCTGTCACAATCCCTACGAGAGTGCCTCGTAGGGTACCACCCATGAATCTGCCTCCGGACTGCTATCCCTTTGTCGCTATTCTCACCAATGTACCACCATTGTTGGTTGGGCAGAGAGAATCCTTCCAGATGCTGAAAAACAGGGCAATGCACTGGTTAAGGATCAATAGACCACTGCCCAGGGAAGTGAATGGGCTGATTATTGGAGTAAGAAGGACAGGCTGGGTAGGTTGCACTCCTAAACGCTTGGAGGGGGATTGTATAGTTGTCAATTTTAAAGATCCCAGGGTGGCACGTCTAATTACGAGGAAAAATTTGGGCACAAGTAGTGCTGGAATTGGTGTTGTCGATCTAACCTTCTTCTATCCGAGACCATCCGGTATTCATCTTGGCATAACCCCAGAAGTAGGTTGTTACCATAATTTTCCCTCTCCAGGATTTGATCCTTTCACTGCACCTTACCAGCAGGGAAACCAATATAATGTACCAACTTACAATCGTTTTGAAGTGATGGCGGATCCGGGGTGGGTTGATTGACAAAATGATAACAATCTCCAGGGATCGGGATATGAAGAATTTAACACAGATTATACTATGACTAACTGGGAAAGTATGCATTTTGAGGCAATGTGTGGGGAGTCTGTATAAACTGTTTGGATATCTGAAAATGCGGATCCAATTGTAACTAGTACTAATCGGGAAACTGTGAATTTTGAGGCAATGTGTGGAGAGTTTACATTAATTCCTGGGGTATCAGAAAATGAGGATCTACATATAACTAGCATTGTTGATATCCAGGAGGTTGTGTATAATAACGAGGACAAAAATCTAGATGGGGATGGGTATGTAGGAATTCCAACTAGCCATTCTGGGGCGCCCCCTGTAGGAGTAGCTCCTATAGATGGTTCCTGTTCAGGCAAGATGGTCTCATGGAACATCGCGGGATTGAGTAGCAAGCTGGCATCCAAAAACTGGATAGACTTCATCAATGGTTTTGATGTATGCCTATTCCAAGAGACATGGGCCTGTGATCTTACATTCCTTCCTGGCTATCTAAACTTCGCAATCCCGGCTAGCAAAGGTGATAAGGGTCGATCTATGGGGGGCCTTACAATCTGGATACGGCAATGCCTACCCGTAACAATTAAAATGGTGGAACTGGGTTGCAAGGATATCCAAATGATTAGAATGGTATCAGACCACTGGGGAGGACTAGACATTTATAATGTCTATGTCAGGGGCAGTACTATAGGGAATTCACCTATTCTAGAGGCCTTGTCCTCTTTTTTGGAAAAGCAGTCCTTGGGCAACAAAGTTATAGTTGCTGGCAATCTAAACAGGACTTTTGAACCCCTAGATAGCTCTGATGATCCCTTGGGGCGAGAGGAAGATACGCAATGGGGTGTCCCAACTCTAAATCTGGCCCCGGTTAGACGGTGGACAAAATACATAATACAATTGAATGCCATCTGCCTGGAGCAGGGATTGAGAGCCCTAAATGGGAGAACAAAGAGTGACAGGGGAGGTGCCTGCACATTCGACAATGGTCGTAGCCAAAGCCGGATAGACTATGTCCTCTGCAGCCTGAACCTGTGGCAGTTAGTACGCGACATGGAAATAAAGGGCAGATTGGAGAGTGATCACAATCCTCTCTGTGTGACCCATAACTGGTGGTCGGTCACAACAGGGAATCTTCAATCGACCGATGATCCATTGCCTGATATGACCAACGACATGCGTAGATTAAACTGGCCGAGTGTATTGGCTAATGTGGAATCCATGGCATTTATAATCTCTGAGGTGGATACTGCAATCGCCGCTATGGAGGATGCATCCCCAGTACTCCCAGGGTCTAGGGAAATAACTGATATACACGATAAACTCTTTTCCCTTTTAAAACCGCACTTCCTGAGGCCCCGTAAGTCAAATAGCAAACAACCACCTAAACTAGCCAAGTGGTACAATCATCAGTGTAGGGAAGCCAGGTTAAGTTTGGGCAGAGCAATTCGGAATAGGGACAGGGTAGCGATTAGTGGCGCCAGGAAGCATTACAAGGCCAGCCTATCCCTAGCTAAAAAATTATGGGACGAACAGCATTGGGCCGAACTAAAGGAGGCCTCGGGGGCCAAGGACTCTAGGTTATTCTGGAATATTGTTAAGTGGGGTAGAGGTGGAATTCCAGATAAACCCGATAACAACGTTCCTGAGGGTGCCTGGGTAGATCATTTTAAACCCCAATATGCAGAGACTGCACAGTATAAGGATGTGGAAGCAATCTTAGCTGTATATTCCACTGGGAATTTATTCACCCTTAAAGAAACTGAAGACGCTCTATGCACCGTCCCCGGGGGAAGGGCCCCGGGTTTAGATGATGTACCATCTGATGTTTTCATTAATGATAAGGCAAGGTGGGCCAGATATATATTCCTCTTGGGAAATGCCATTGCGAAGGGAACGGCTGTCCCGGAACTATGGAGGGGAGCGATCATCATACCCATATATAAAAAAGGGGACCGGTCTCTTCCGGTTAACTACAGGCCGATAAGCTTGATCGCCACAGTCCAAAAAGTGGTAGGGAGGATGGTGGTCAACAAACTGATGGATTGGGTAGACGAGAACAACGCCCTGTCCCCTTACCAGGCTGGTTTTCGGCGGGCCACTAGTACAGTTGACCAGGTGTTTCGCTTTGCTCTGCTACAGTGGGGGACGGTGGTGCTTGGCGAAGGCAGCCTGTATGTTGCTTTTGTTGACCTGCGGGCTGCCTTTCGACCTGGTCCCAAGGAGAAAGCTCTGGGCAGTTCTGAGCGAAATGGGTCTTCCGGCAGAGCTACTTACCCTGATAATGAGGTTGCATGAGTGCAACTTCGCCAAAATCCAATGGGGCATGAATGGTGAATCCTCTGTTGATTTCCCGGTTGAACGTGGAGTGTGCCAGGGGTGCGCAATGGCTCCCCAGCTTTTCTCTTTATTCATCAATGGGATAGTGGCTTGGATGCTGGACGCCAGTGTAGATGCGCCATCGTTGGCGGGCCTCAGGGTTCCGATCCTGATGTTCGCCGACGATACGCTAATTCTATCCAAAACTCCAGGCTTCCTACAGCGAGCTTTGAATATTTTTGACTTTTTATGCGGGGAGCATGGCCTGGAAGTCAATGTGGGTAAGACCAAGCTGATGGCCTTCGCATCAAAACGTAGACCCCGGACAAAAATATTTCTGAACAACTGTCAGCTAGAGGTGGTTACTGTATTTACCTATCTTGGGATACAGATAACAAACGACTCTAGATGGTCGCAGCACATAGAAATGGCGGTCTTGAGGCACCAACAGATCTCGGGGGCACTTCGGGTGGAACACAATAAATCCAAGTCTAACCCAATAAAACCCGTTTTGGCAGTATATGACGTCAAGGCTCTTGGGTCTGCTCTCTATGGGGCAGAGCTGTGGGGTTTCGGGAAGCTCCTCCCCTTGCAGACCTCTGAGAACAGGTTTTTTAGGGGAATCACAGGACTCCCGCAGAGTACCCCACTAATTCCCCTTGGTCTTGATCTAGGGAGAAGATCAGTTAGCGACCTAGCGAGGTTGCGCCGATTCTCTATTGGAGACGCCTCTGTACTACCCCGGAGATCCGGCACTACGCAGAGGGGTTTTTGGCCATAATTAATGCTGATAACTTTCATAAGATAGTTTGGCTAAAAAATCTGAGGACTGCTCTAGGCGATCTTGGCCTCTCAAATTTATGGGACAATCCAACTGGGGAACCCTTCCCAAGCAAAAATACGATTAAAGATCTATACTGGGATTGGGTAGCTGAAAGAGTCTGGAACAAAACCAAATCCGACTCCATGACGGGGCGCTTTGTGGTAGTCAAATTGTATCCAGTCTTGGAACCTTATTGGGACAGTATCACCAATCCTGGGGATAGGAAGCTTTTCTTCCAGTTAAGATCAGGTGCCCTTCCACTGAGATCACTGACAGGTAGGTGGAGGAGCTCCTCCACCTTATGTTGTCCAGCTTGTGGTGTACCAAATGAAAGTATAGGCCACTTTCTGTTCTTGTGCAAAGCTTATGCCACCCCGAGAAAAGTCTGGTTAGTCCCTGTTTGTAAAAACTTAGGGCCATTCAGGGGTGTCGAGGCCTTACGAATAATTTGCACTTCCACCCATATGCCTGTAGTCCTAGCAACAGCCAAGTACCTGGGGTGGGCATGGTCTATCAGACGAAGGGCTCTTCTCTAGAGTAAATTGATTGGGGTATCCCTCCTGGCCTCTGTGCAATCATGTATCAAAGTTCTTCTGATTAATTGTCTATGTCTGCACAATTTATTGTATTAATGAGGAAACAATTTTTAACGATGTATTTTAAATGTATGTTTGTGCTTTTATGAGTATAATCCTCGAATAAAGCTTTTTTTTTTATATAGAATGGAGAAACATGTGGTTGGAAGGGAAGGGGCAACCCCAAATTGTACAGAAGCTTACACTGTACTGTATTCCTTGTGTTTCAGAGGTAAAGAAACAATGCCACTAGAGATAAGTAAGAACTGTAGGGCAATACTACACATACTGGACATGCAATGGGGCACCTCCACATTAATGGATACATACTGGCAGTGTGGTGAGTTATCCTGTACCCAACTAGTCCCTGGATGGAGGGGCCTCTGCTCCCTCATCACCATACACACCCCAACCTGATTCCTGGAGAAGATATATCAAAGCTGTTCCAACATCTGCTACAGAAGAAGACAACTCTGTTCATCAGGTTTGAGAAAAAAAGAACTGCTAAATATTATGGCTGGGATCAGTAAAAGGACATTCTGGAAGAATTTAGACTATTTTCTGACACACAAGTAAACGTGGGGTCACCCATAGCCATCTGCTCCTTGCAGACAAAAGAAAATGTTTTCAGGTTATAAATAACCAGATGGAAAATGTTGAAGATGTTGAAGATGATAAACAGCACTGAGCTCAGCATAAATTTGATCAAGGAAAATGTAGTATCCATCCTCCTCATGGTGATGCAACATCGATATGTGTAGGACTTGATGAACGCAATGGAGGGTGGGGTGTGTGCTAAGATCGGTGTGTCCTGCTGTACTTTTATCCCAGGCAACAGTTTGGTCAATTGGACAGTACCTATTGCCTTCCAAGCATTGCAATGTTTACAAAAAGACATGCGTAAGGAGGAAGGTGCCCCTGGAATGGCAGCCCAATTGGGTTTCCTCGCTCCACCAATAGTTGAATCGTCTGTGTATGTCATTGCTGCCTGTTCTCATTTTTATAAAGTTTTTGTGTGGTTTTTACAAGTGGGGGTTTCCTGCAGTAAAAAGGCAGTCCTCAAATTGGATAGCATGCAAGTTACTGGGAAGTAGTAAAAGTGACTGCTACGAAATATGGAGTAAATTATGTCGTAAAAATTTCAATTAGAGGGGGAAATGTTAATATTGAAAAAGTCAATGCCAATATGTGCAATGATACATGTGTATATGAAAACAAAATGATATATTTGTCAAAATCTCTCGACATGACCTTTCCATCAACCCCAAGTCAGAAATATGCAGTCAGGCAGGCCTTGCAACCTAGGCCTGAAGCAACTGATTGATAGATCACAGGTAGGTGGCACGTACCTGGTAGACAGACATGTGAATAGAAAAAACAGATCAATCCCACAGATAAGCCGTGACTTAACAATCGTCCAGGGAGACTGGCCTCAATAAGGCACAAATGGCAGAGGGGTGTGCACCTTTCCAAATAAACAGAAATGTATATGCCACATGAAGTTACAAACACTGAAGCACTCAGGATATACCATACACAGCCCATCCAGTGATAATGTGCTCCCCATGCCAGATATCTGGACACATTACTCACTGGCCCTCATTGAGTCCCTACCAGGTTGAGACCCAACTGCATTAATTATCAGGAGGGAGTAATTTTTTACTTTTTATATCCAGTTTGAAAAAGCACGACTTTGTAAATCAATCCAATCCAATGGGGGCAATAGTTAATTCTTCTAATGTCTCTGTATATAGACGCCCGACTCTTTTTAACATCTTTATGACCCCTCTGGCGGCTCTGGCTGAGTCTTTCGGGGACCAGATCGTGTCCTACGCGGATGACACCCAGTTGCTCTTTACCTGTCGGAAAGGAGAGGATTTTGATGGAGAGAGTATCCGCGAGTGCCTTGGGGCTGTTTTTCAATGGCTCCAACTGAACAGCCTCAAGTGCAACTCGGATAAATCGGAGGTGCTCTTCTTCGGTTGTCAATCCGATCCGGACTGGCAGGTATGGTGGCCTGCTGATATGTCTCCTCCGGGGCAGTCGTCTCAGGCAGCCAAGAATTTGGGGGTTAAAATTGACAACGGTCTGACTTTAAGATCTCAGATCCTTGCCCTCACTGGGATCTGCTTTGGTCTTCTCCGTATGCTTCGGAAGTTTTTTCCTCTGCTCTCGGAGGACCACAGGAGGATTACAGTGCAGGCCTTGATTGGTTCAAGACTGGACTACGCTAACATCTTATATCTTGGCCTGCCCGAATATCTCCTGCAACGGATGCAGGTGGTCCAGAATGCGGCAGCACGTGCCTTCTTTGGTCTGCATAGGCGAGTTAAAGTTTCTGGTCTGCTGCAGTCGCTGCATTGGCTGCCTATCCGACAGCGGATAGCTTTTAAAGCTCTAACCCTTGCTCACAAGGCCTTCTATTCCACAGGGGCCAAATACCTTCAGAAGAGGCTCGTTTCTTATCGTCCTTCCCGATCTCTGAGATCAGAGTCGAAGTTCCTTGCGATTGTCCCTCGTGTGAGGAGGGCTCGTATGGGAGGCCGTTCCTTTATGTTCCTGGCCCCTCAGCTTTGGAACTCTCTGCCCCTGACGTTACGTAGCACCCCTAACTTGCTGTCTTTCAGGAAGGGCCTGAAAACGTGGCTTTTCTCTTCTTAGATTCCTATGTTCTGTTGACCCTGCCTCTTTTTACTTTGTTGTGTTTGTCTTTTTAGGTTGTCAATAAAGCGCCGGGACACTCTTCTGAGTAGCTGTGCGCTATAAAAGACACAAAATAACATAACATAACATAACATAACATAACATAACGCTGAGTCCTGATGAGTTTTTCAATGCTTATTTAATATTCCATTTTGGAAAAAAGCCAGCCAACGCGTTTTGTTCTGAAACCAGAACTTCTTCAGGGCTGAAAGTTTGAAAGCATATAAAAAGGACAATGTTGGTGGCGTACAAAACAATATATAAATATAGACATCGACAGTGTCCACACAAATACAACAACATATAAACGGAACCATAATTTTCTATCATATGTACAAGAAAATACGTATATATTTTTTACAATAAATTACATTCAAGTGCTGTGCTCGATATATTCACAGTGATATTATCTTGACCAATCTAAATCTTTAAATCCTTAAAACATTCCTATTTAAGCATGTGCATGATGAGCATTTTGTTTTTCGAGACTCATTTGCGTCACTCTAAAAGACAATTAAAAAAAACACACACACTATTCAATAATGCTGCAGGAGAGCATTGTAGCATCATTATCATCCACAAAAGTCAATTTGTTAGTTCCAAAGACTAAATAGAAGCAAGCTGAAAGGTATTCAATATGTACATTTATAATGAGGGTATCAGATCTAAATCATGTACTTCGTCATATTTCGCCACAAAATCTAACGTGGATGTGATTTTTAAAGAGCAACGAGGAATGATACATGTTTCGTGGCTCAATCAACTAATATAACCATCAATAAAGCCAGCTGTGCATATATCCGGACAAGTATCCAAGATATTCCTGTAACAAACAGGGCAATCCGATAAAGATAGAGTCGTAAACATTATGTCTAATTGTGCCAAGATATGTAAAAAATCTGAGAAGTAAACGGCGCACTGCATAGGTGAGAGAATATTAAGCATGCAACATTCCATACCGAAAGGGTTGTTCCCAAGCGCGGTGTTATCCGACAAAGGAAGGGGAAAATCCTTTAAATCCTTTAAATCCAGATCCCCCAGACAGACTCCTTATTAAGAGTCATACATATATTTTCCTCGTGTAATAGTTCTTCGTTAAATCCAATGTATGCTTCGTCAATGTTAAAATGAAAACAATCACTTGTGATGAGACAAAGGTCTGAAATAACAGAAAAAATATACAAATAAGCATTTCCTACGCGCGCTTCCACTTGTCGCATACTTTATTTAAAAAAGGAACCTCAGACCGAACTACAGGTCTCACAGTTTTTAGGAAACTTTCCTAATACGTTGACGGTTTTCTCCAACCGTTTGTGAATAACTTGCCAGCGTACATTCAAGATTCTAGAGATATGTTGGGAAAATTTGATGGCCTTACCTGGTCCAAGGTCCTACTTTTTGTAACAATGGATGTGACCAGGCTCATTACTTGTATCCCACAACACTTTGGTATAAGAGCTGTGTCCTCCTTCCTGGCATCTAGAACCGCAGACCATGTTCAGCATTGTTTACGACTCTATCTTCATCGGATTGCCCTGTTTGTCACAGGAATATCTTGGATACTTGTCCGGATATATGCACAGCTGGCTTTATTGATAGTTATATTAGTTGGTTGAGCCACGAAACATGTATCATTCCTCGTTGCTCTTTAAAAATCACATCCACGTTCGATTTTGTGGCGAAATATGACGAAGTACATGATTTAGATCTGGTACCCTCATTATAAATGTACATATTGAATACCTTTCAGCTTGCTTCTATTTAGTCTTTGGAACTAACAAATTGACTTTTGGGGATGATAATGATGCTACAATGCTCTCCTGCAGCATTATTGAATTGTGTGTGTGTTTTTTTTAATTGTCTTTTAGAGTGACACAAATGAGTCTCGAAAAACAAAATGCTCATCATGCAAATGCTTAAATAGGAATGTTTTAAGGATTTAAAGATTTAGATTGGTCAAGATAATATCACTGTGAATATATCGAGCACAGCACTTGAATGTAATTTATTGTAAAAAATATATACGTATTTTCTTGTACATATGATAGAAAATTATGGTTCCGTTTATATGTTGTTGTATTTGTGTGGACACTGTCGATGTCTATATTTATATGTTGTTTTGTACACCACCAACGTTGTCCTTTTAATATGCTTTTAAACTTTCAGCCCTGAAGAAGTTCTGGTTTCAGAACGAAACGCGTTGGCTGGCTTTTGTCCAAAATGGAATATTAAATAAGCATTGAAAAACTCATCAGGACTCAGCGTCTATATACAGAGACAATAGAAGAATTAACTATTGCCCCCATTGGATTGGATTGATTTACAAAGCGGTGCATTTTCAAACTGGATATAAAAAATTGACATTTCACCCCAGGTTTGGGGTGGTGCCCCTAGGACAGAGGGCATTTGGAAATAGCACGCCAAAACGTTGTGAATACTTTGATTGGTGAAAATACAGGATTGGTGCCTCTCCCTTTGCTGACAGGTCCACTGTCCGAAGTGTTGTTGTATAAATAAGTAATTTTTTGACTTCATGACTAGGCCCGCATTTCTTTTCCTAAAAAGGATCTCTGAATTGTTTTATGATTCTCCAAGAACTGTATATAATGGCACTCATATCAACCCCGACTCTATAACTGTTGTTCCGGCTTTAGTGTTTAATTAAGCCAACTGTTCCTGTTTTGGCAACCGCCTCTTGTCTTTTGTTTTTTTCAAGGTTAGTTCACATTTAGGCAACAAAATTAAG
The DNA here is from genome assembly GCF_964261635.1 of Lissotriton helveticus. Lineage (NCBI taxonomy): Eukaryota > Metazoa > Chordata > Amphibia > Caudata > Salamandridae > Lissotriton > Lissotriton helveticus. The sequence goes on from NC_136068.1 coordinate 645,118,731, forward strand.
AAGCAATGATATGACTGAAAATTACCATCATAGAGTTGCAACCTGCCTCAAACCTCACTATGAGAGGTCTGATGTTTCCATACTGCCGGTGACAGATGATTGGGAGGAGAGTGATCCTCTCCCTGACCTTATGTCATCTAAACAGAAAGATGGGTCAGTGGAGGGTGTCACACTGTTCTCTACCCTGACTCCAGAATTGCAGGGTTCAGTAGCTAGTTGCTTTCTCTCACTTAAGGGTTTACACATTTGTATACTCATAATATTGATACTGGAGACAGCCTTCCTGTCTAAAATAAAATATACAGTCTTTTGACAAAGCTAGGGGCAGCTTCAAACAGAAGGTCTCTAAGATTATGTAATTGAGGCTGATGTAGCACTACGGTAGTCCATTGTGTAGCCCAGTGGCACTGGTACCAAAACCTGCCACATAAGGCAATGCACTAGAACTCCGGTTCTCCATAGACTACAGAAGACTCAATTCAGTCCCCAAAACTGATGCTCATGTCATCCCCAGAGCTGATGAGCTCATTGAAAGATTAGGTGCTACCAAGTTCCTGAGTTCTTTTGATGTGAATTCAGAAAATTGGCAGATTGCCCTGACTGGGCTAAAGAAGGTTGGTATTTTCTACGACAGAGGGCCACTTTCAATTTAAGGTTATGCCCTTTGAGCCGAAAAATGTCTTTGCCACCTTCCAGGGGCTGTTTAACCAGGTCATGGCTTGGATGGCATTGCTTACCTAGATGGCATAGCTGTCTTCAGCAGCAGCTGGGAGGACTAACTCTTCCACCTTTAGGAAGTTGTTCAGTAACATTAAGGCCTGACTATCAAGACCAGTAAGTGCCAGACTTGGTACATCTTATGGGCAAGGATAAGGTGCAGCTCCTCCAGGACAAAATAGAGACTATTGTGGTCTGGGAGCCCTGAAAAACTCAGACTAAAGTGAGTGACTTCTTGGGCCTCACTGGATATTATGGGAGATTTCTTATGGAGCATGGCACTATTTTCACTAGGGGTGGGCCGAATTTGCATAGTCGCACTAATCATAGCTCTGCGAAACAGTAAAACATCTCTGCAAGCCCGCAGAGTTCCACGAACACGCGGAATTGCTTGTTCCGCCCGTTCGCGATACTTTTATCCTGTTCGCAAATACTGTTTGCATGCTCCGGGGGAAATGTCTTGCAAACACGCATTTTGAAAGCGCGAACAAGCAAAAAGTTCCACAAAGCCGCAGAATTTTTTTTAATTCCGCGTTCCCCGCGGAACGTAAAATTACCCAAATTCCGCGAGCAGAACGAAATGTACTGCACATGCCTAGTTGTCACCCCTTTGATTGAGCTGACTTTCAAGAAGCAGTCCAAGAAGTTGATCTGGACAGAGGCTTGACTGTGCTGCAATCCCTTGACTTTTCAAACAATTCATAGTACAAAAAGATGTCTCAGAGCATGGCATAAGAGCAGTCCTATCAAGGTCAATGAGGAGGGCCTAGACTGGTCTGGAGCTTTCATATCTTGGAGGTTCCTTCCCAGGGAACAAAGGTGGATTGTTGGATTGTTATTGAGAAAGAAGTCTTTGATGTGGTCTGGGCACTAAAGAGCTGAAAGTTTACATATTTGGCACTCACATCTGGGCTCAGACAGCCCACAGGCCCCTCAGACAGCCTGTGATAATGAAGGGGTGAAAATCCAAAATTGTTGAGGTAATGTATCTCCCTACAGGGTTTGGACATTATGGTGGAACACCATCCGGGTAAAGACCTCTCCAATGCTGATGGTCTATCCAGGTTCTTCCAACTTTGGGATGAGAACTCCCAGGAGTTTAGGTAGTTCTCCCCACATTCATCAGGGGTGGGGTCATGTTTGACCTGTCAGCTTTAAGGTGGCCTTTCCTCCATTGTTTTGTTTACTTGCCTCTATTCTTCTGCTAAAATCTGTTTTTGTTGGCCTTAGTGCTCTGGGCACTATGACACTGCTGACCAGGGATAAAGTGCTTGTGCTGACTCCCCTAAACATGGTTTAATTGGTTTACGCCTGATTGGCATATCTAATTTACTCCTAAGTCCCTTGTAGAGGGGTGTACAATAGGCCTAGGGCCTGTAAAATAAATACTGCTTGTGTGCCTGCAACACATATTGTGCCATCTACTTCAATAGCCCTTTAAAACATGTCCCAAACCTGCCATTTCAGCCTGAATACAGCTTTACACTGCCAATTCAGTTTGTCAATATAAGTTCTTTGCTAAGCCTTAAACTCCCCTCTTATTGCATATAGGTCACCCCTATGGTAGGCCCTAGGTAGCCCATAGGGAAGGGTGCAATGTAATTAAAAAGGTTAGATGTACCTTTACGGTTTACATGTTTTGGTAGTGAAGAACTCTCAAATTAATTTCACTACTGTGAGGCCTATCTGTCCCATAGGACAATTTTGGGTTGCCTTAATACATTTAATAAGTGTTGACATCTGATATAGCACAGATATGCTTGTCATGTTTGGTGTCTATGAAATTGTAAATAAAGTTCCTCTTTAACAGTAAGGTCAGATATTAAATTACAATTTTGAAAATGTCAATTTTAGAAAGTTGCTATTTTACTGGCAAAAGCTACTTGGTGCAAGCAGCCTCCCCTGTGTCACATAACTAAGTGTAAATGACAGATAGGCTTTGTGAATGCTTCCCAGACAGTCACAAAATCAAGGCATTAAGTGGTCCTGAATTGGGCATCTGTCGAAAGGATGGGGGCAGAGCTAGGCACATCCCCATTTGCCAATGAGCAGGCTAAACTCTGCCTTCACACAAGGGGCTTGTCACAGGCACATTATCTCTTCAGCTAGCTTGGATCCATGGCAGGGGAGTCTGGAAACTGTGTGATACATATATACTTTCCACAATGCTACCAAGGTAAGCCTGATTGTTTTGTGCCAAGCAACCAGAGGTTTAACCACAGGTTAATTAACTGACATTTGTTGTTCACCCTTGCAAGGATTGTGGTTGTTGCCTGAGTGGGGCTCTCACCCCCTAAAACAGTACTAACTAATTTCCCTTAAGCCTTCTCATGTAGTTTACGCTGTAAAGGGGCAAAACATGTTTTTATCAATGTAATATTGCATACACTCAACAGAATTAGCAGGTTAAAGTGCACCTATTTACTGATTATTTAATAACAGCAGAGTAGCTACTCATGCTTATGCAATAATGGCGGAGGACTTCTGTTGATCTATTACCATAGTTATCCACCTCCACTTCACTCAAAATACATTGTTTAGAAATATTTGGGTAAAATACTAATGTTTATTCCCATTTATTTAAAAATATACATTGCACTTTTGACAATAAACTATTACGATTTAGTAAACAAACACAGCTGCAGCATGAATATGGTATTTCAAAACTTTATTGCATCACTTGCCAACTACAGGCACCAAAGACACAGACACTACAGATGAAAGAGGTGAAAACAGATGGCAATTCTGTTAAATTAAGCTGCATGTCATGGAGATAAAAGGTATGCTATACATGAGCACAATAAGAAACAAACAACAAAAGCCCTTTTTTTCATTTAAATCCAAAATGAGAAATGTAATAACACAATGAAAAACAACAACTAACACCATGTTTCGAGACACAAATCCTCAAGCTGTTTTACACTCAGAAGAGAACAGATCATTTTTGAAGGTATTTGTGCAAACATATAATAGTAGTCAAGCACTTATCTTAGCACTGTCCTACACAATAAGTTCCATATTAACATTGACTGTTCACTCTTCAAACAATGGCATAATATGAATTAGTTGTTCTCACTTTTACAGAATACACAATGCAGTCACATTCTCGTAATCAAGAGGTGAACACATTTTAAAAATAAAATGTACATAAATGTAGCATTAAGACAAACTTGAATGAGACTGATTAGCTTTATTCCCTTTTCTCTCCCCACTAATGTGAAAAGTGTGGGACGGGTGGTAGGAGTGCTTTATAATGTCCATGCCATCTTTGGTGAAAATGTTTGCTCATAAATATGAATTGGATCCATGTAATTTCCATTTTAGATGTGTTTCCAGAGCAGAAGATTTGCAAATTGTGGCAGGAATAATTAAATTGATTGCACTAAAACAACAGGATTTCTTTTAGGCTTTGTTTACACCCCAAAATCAGCATTTCAACTGTACATTTGGATCTCAACTGTGTTAATATTAAAACAGTCACCAAAAGTGTCCATGCTTAAGTTATTGGTATTGAGCTTAAGTCTGAGAAATTGTGCTTTAGAGGGTGGTACATAGTACAGAGAGTGAGGAACTGAAGACGGTCAATGAAACAACTAAAAAGATTACACTATGTCTCCATGTGCTACAGATACCAATTAAGTAACCTTTTTTGAGAATGTATCTTCTGAAGCAATTAAATAATGAAAATACACTGCTGAAGAGATAGATTGGATCAATGATTAATGTCTTTTGGGTTTACCAGATTTACCATTAGCAGCTTATTTTACTTTACCTAGTTTACTCAAATTATCCTTTTGCCCTACAGTGAGGCCCCCTTGTATATTCCTCCCACCACCTTCTTTTGTTCCTTTTTTCCCAGAAGAATCTCCAGTAAACCACTGCCCTCCTCCACTGCCCTTAGAAATGCCAGCTCCTTGAGAATCTCCTCCAACAAACCACTTTCCTCCTTGGATCACTTCTGCCTTGATACCTCCTCCAAAAGAACCTCCTGTACTTCCCTTGCCATCAGCACCACCCCCAGCAACCCATTTTCCTCCTGTGCTGTCTAAATGAACACCATTTCCTCCAAATGTCATTCCAACACTTGCCTTTTCACCAACAAACAATTTTCCTCCTTGAGCTGCAACTCTATTTCCTACAAAAGCACCTCCATTAGCTGAATTGCCATCGGCACCACCTCTAATAATCCATTTTCCTCCTTGGTTGTAGGCATCTATACTATTCACTCCAAATGAACCTCCAGTGCTTACCTTTCGATTACCACCTCCATCAGCAAACCATTTTCCTCCTTTACTGCCTACATTAATAATGCTTTCACCAACAGAAACTCCAGCTCTTCCTTTTTCTTCAACTTCACCACCTGCGAACCAATTTCCTCCTTCTCTACCTTTTGCAATGCCATTTCCATCAAACATATCTTGTCCTTGCCCTTTTTGAGAACCATCATCCCCTATAGACCATTTGCCCTCTTGGTCACCTTCTTTGATACCACTAAATACACGATCACTTTCAGTACGTTCCCGTCTACTAACAGCACTTCCATCTAAAACATTTCCTCTTGAACTACCTCTTGGAATGCCATTACCTCTAATTGCTCCATTTCTCATCAAATGGTCACCATCATGTCCATTTTCTCCAAGGCTAATTACACCAACACTTTTGTCTTCTTGTACAACACTTCCAACCCCATCTCTTCCAATAATTGATTTAGTATCACTTCCAGTGGCTTGATTTTTACTGACATTGTCTCTAACACTCCCATGTGGTTCTGTATTGACCACAATAACCCTCTCTCTTCCACCATTTGGGTCCACTGTATTTTCAAAAGATTTATCTTCAGGTGTCCCATCAATCCATTTGCTTTCTCCGGAGTTTCCATCACCAAATGTTTTTACTTGCCCAGGAGTGCCTTTTCCTACAGTGATGATATCATTAGCTACCTTTGGACCAGTGTCTGGTCCTAAAAGTACCATATGTTTAGGAATAACAGCATTTTGTCTGTCGTCATCTGTAGTGCCTTGTCTAGGTTCTCCTTCCCTGAATTTCAAATCAATAGCATTTAAAGAACCACTAATAACTTCATTTATGCTAGTTGTACCTCCAGTTACCAAATCTTCTTTTCTTCTACGAGTGGTTGTAAGAATTCCATCCTCTATAAGGTTTACACCTAAAATTCCTTTTCTATCTACAGTAGTTTTGATAGATTCTTTCAACTCATACCCCTTTTTAAGTGATCCCTTTTGTCCAAAGCCATGATCATAATATCCTTTTCCTTCAGTGATATCACCATTAAATAAAATTCCCTCAGGACTTTCTTGAGTCTCTACAATATTGCCACCAATGCTACCACCATTAAAACCACTCCCTACTCTCTTACCTACAGGAAATCTCTTTATATTGAGACTCCCTTTAGGAGTTCCTTTACCACCCGAGCGTTTTCTAGGAATTTGCTTTCCTCCATGTGACCTTTTTAGATCAGTGGTACCTTCACTAAATACATTTTCAACATTATCTTGTTCAAAATCTTCAGTTTCACCATAAGAACCTTCTACTTCACCTGGTTCCATATCATCTATAGTAATGTCAAATCGTTCATCACTAGAACCATTTTCACCAATGACTGCTTGTCCAATGGCTTTTGTTTTTAGGCTGCCTCTTTGAGACACTTCTCCTTTAATGACACCAAAAACCTTTTTCCTACCAAGATTTCCCATGACAATTCCTTTTCCTCTAGCACCTTTTGCAGTTAATCCCTTTCTATGAGAACCACGATTAATATGACCATCTTCTTCAGGACTTTCTTCAGTTGAGACATTTCCTTCACTTTCATATGGTTCAAAATCAAATTTTTGTCTACGTTCTCCTTTAACTATCATTCCACTTACATCATTCCTATCTCCTACAACGTTTCCCACTCCTATATTTTCAGGCCTTTTAAAGGTTCCATCATCTGGCGTATTTACTCCAGTACCTTGAAATTCTCTCTTAAGGATTCCGATTTGCATTGCATTATCACCAACAGAAACTAGACTCTTTCTCCTAAAGTTACCCTTTTGAGTGCTTTTTCCATCATTGAATTCTGTAAATTTTTTTCTGCCAAAACGATCTCGGACTGGCACTCTGCTTCCTTTTACAATAATTCCCTTTCTATCTGGACTACTTTCATCAGGTTTGTGAACAGGTTCTTGACCAGGTCCTTTGGCGTCTACAATTTCTTCTATTACCCTTCTAAAATTGTTATTTGGAGCAGCAACATTCCCTTCAGCTTTTTCATTCTCAGGCCTGCTCACATCAACTGGAACTGGGGAAATTATGTCTTCAGATATATTTGGTCTGCCATTTATTTCATCTGCAGGTTCATATTTCTCAGGAGCACCTTTGCCATTTCTCCTTATAGTGTCATTTTGTATTTTTTTGCTGTGCTTCACTCTTGTACCTTTTCTTCCACCACGGGTTCCTTTGATTGGGACTTCCCTTTGTCTGTCTTTTGCAGGAATTCCTTTTCTAACAGTAACACTTTCATCAGGCTGATATCCCTCAGAAAATCTTTCAGTTGGCTGAAGTTCTACAACACCATTTGATGTGCTAGCTGGCTCTTGAACAGGTTCATTGTCATCAAAATGTTCTTCTGGCACACTTACATGATTTTCATTTGGAGCAACTACATTCCCATCAGGTCTTTCATCCTCTGGCCTGCGCTCATCAACTGGAACTGGGGAGACTCTGTCTTCAGATAGGACTGGTCTGTCAGTTATTTTATCAACAGGTACCTTTTCCTTAGGAACACCTTTGCCCCTTTTCTGAATGGTATCCTTTTGAGTTTGTTTGCCACTCTTAACTACTGTAACTTTTCTCCTCTTAAGAGTTTGTTTGCCTAGCACTTTACTTCCTGTGTATTTTCCAAGAATTACCTTCCTACCAGGTTGGTCTCCTTCAGGAAATTCTTCAGTTGACTGAGATTCCTCAACACCATTTTCTGTGCCAACTTGCTCTTGCCCATGTTCTTTGTCATCAACATTTTTTTCCGGAACATTTACAAAATCATTATTTGGAACAACAACATTCCCATCTGGTCTTCCATCCTCTGGCCGACTTTCATCAAGGGGAACTGAAGAAATAGTGTTTTCAGGTATATTTGGTCTATCAGTTATTTCATCAACAGATTCTTTATCCTCAGGAGCACTTTGGCCCATTCTCCTTATAGTGACCTTTGGAATTATTTTGCCGGGCTTAACTCCCGTAAATTTTCTCCCCTTCAGTTTTCCTTCGACAGGCCCTTTGCTTTCTCTGTTTTTTTCAGGAATTACCTTTCTACCAGGATAGGTTTCAACAGGTTTCTCTGCATGAAATTCTTCAGTTGGCCCAGCTTCCTCAACACCATTTTCTGTGTAAACTTGCTTTTGCCCAAGTTCTTTGTCATCAACATTTTCTTCTGAAAAATTTACAAATTTGTCTATTGGAACACCAACATTCCCATCAGGTCTTTCAGCCTCTGGCCTGCTCTCATCAACTGGAACTGGGGAAAATATGTCTTCAGATATGTTTGGTCTGTCAATTATTTCACCAACAGGTACTTTTTTATCAGGAACACCTTGGTCATTTTTCTGTTTAGTGCCCTTTTGAATTATTTTGACAGGCTTAATTCCTGTATCTTTTCTCCCCTTATTGGTTGTTTTGACTGGCACTGTGCTTTCTGTGGTGCTTCTAGGAATGCCCTTTCTGTGAGGAAGAGTTTCAGGCCGTTGATCTCCTTCAGCAATTTCTTCAGGTGTCTGAGGTTCTTCAATACCATTTGGTTTGACAACTGGCTCTTGACCAGGTTCTTCATCATCAACATTTTTTTCCGGAACATTTACAAGATCATGATTTGGAACAACAACATTCCCATCTGGTCTTCCATCCTCTGGCTGACTTTCATCAAAGGGAACTGGAGAAATAGTGTTTTCAAGTATTTCTGGTCTATCAGTAATTTCATCAACAGATTCTTTATCCTCAGGAGCACTTTGGACCGTTCTCCTTCTAGTGACCTTTGGAATTAATTTGCTGGGCTTAACTCCCGTAATTTTTCTCCCCTTAAGTTTTCCTTCGACAGGCCCTTTGCTTTCAGATATGTCTGGTCTGTCAGTTATTTCACCAACAGGTACTTTTTCTTCAGGAACACCTTCACCCTTTTTCTGTTTAGTGCCCTTTCGAATTATTTTGTCAGGCTTAATTCCTGTATCTTTTTTCCCCTTAACGGTTGTTTCGACTGGCAGTGTGCTTTCTGTGGTGCTTCCAGTAATTCCCTTTCTACTAGTATAGGTTTTATCAGGTTCCTCTCTCTCTGCAAATTCTGCAATTGGCTTAAGTTCTTCAATACCATTTGGCTCTTGACTAGGTTCTTTGTCATCTACATTTTCTTCTGACACACTTACTGGATTATAATTTGGAGCAGCAACATTCCCATCAGGTCTTTCATCCTTTGGCGTATTCTCATCAACTGGAACTGTAGAAATACTCTTTTCATATATATCTGGTCTGTCCGTTTTTTCATCAACAGGTTCATTTTCTTCAGGAGCACCTTGATCCTTACTCTTTATAATGACCTTTTCAAATATTTTGCCAGCTTCAACTCCTGTATCTTTTTTGCCCTTAAGGATTCCCTTGACTAGCATTTTACTTTCTGTGTCTTTTCCAGGAATTCCCTTTCTATCAGGAAGTTGCTCAACCGGGCTGTCTCCTTCTGGTCTTTCTTCTTCTTCAGTAGGTTTGTTTTCTTCACTTTCATTTGAAATAATACCTGCTTTTTGTATAGTCTCTTTGATTTCATACCCGATCCCAGTAATACTCTTCTTACCAGGGTTTTGAAGTTCAGGTTGATCTCCTTTGGTAGACTCTTCAACTGTTTTTTTACCTTCACTGTTGTCTGGTTCATGTTCTTCACTGTCATCTAGTATAATAACTGGCTCTATAACTTTTATACCAGGCCCTTGTCCTATAATTATTTTTCTACCTGGGTTAGTATTAATTGCAACATTCCCTTCAGTGGTATCTTCTTCAGGATTTGTTTCTGAGGAAGGTTTTATGTTTTCCTCTGGTGCAGCATCATAGCTCTCTGGAAATTCTTCAGTTGGCTGAGGTTCATTAATACCATTTTCTGTGCCAACTTGCTCTTGCCCATGTTCTTTGTCATCAACATTTCTTTCCCGAACATTTACAAAATCATTATTTGGAACAACAACATTCCCATCTGGTCTTCCATTCTTTGGCCGACTTTCATCAAGGGGAACTGGAGAAATAGTGTTTTCAGGTATATTTGGTCTATCAGTTATTTCATCAACCGATTCTTTATCCTCAGGAGCACTTTGGCCCATTCTCCTTATAGTGACCTTTGGAATTATTTTGCCGGGCTTAACTCCCGTAAATTTTCCCCCCTTCAGTTTACCTTCGACAGGCCCTTTGCTTTCTCTGTTTTTTTCAGGAATTACCTTTCTATCAGGATAGGTTTCAACAGGTTTCTCTGCATGAAATTCTTCAGTTGGCTGAGCTTCCTCAACACCATTTTCTGTGTAAACTTGCTTTTGCCCAAGTTCTTTGTCATCAACATTTTCTGCTGAAAAATTTACAGATTTGTCTATTGGAACACCAACATTCCCATCAGGTCTTTCAGCCTCTGGCCTGCTCTCATCAACTGGAACTGGGGAAAATATGTCTTCAGATATGTTTGGTCTGTCAATTATTTCACCAACAGGTACTTTTTTATCAGGAACACCTTGGTCCTTTTTCTGTTTAGTGCCCTTTTGAATTATTTTGACAGGCTTAATTCCTGTATCTTTTCTCCCCTTAATGGTTGTTTTGACTGGCACTGTGCTTTCTGTGGTGTTTCCAGGAATGCCCTTTCTGTGAGGAAGAGTTTCAGGCCGTTGATCTCCTTCAGCAATTTCTTCAGGTGTCTGAGGTTCTTCAATACCATTTGGTTTGACAACTGGCTCTTGACCAGGTTCTTCATCATCAACATTTTTTTCCGAAACATTTACAAGATCATGATTTGGAACAACAACATTCCCATCTGGTCTTCCATCCTCTGGCTGACTTTCATCAAGGGGAACTGGAGAAATAGTGTTTTCAGGTTTTTCTGGTCTATCAGTTATTTCATCAACAGATTCTTTATCCTCAGGAGCACTTTGGACCGTTCTCCTTCTAGTGACCTTTGGAATTATTTTGCTGGGCTTAACTCCCGTAATTATTCTCCCCTTAAGTTTTCCTTCGACAGGCCCTTTGCTTTCAGATATGTCTGGTCTGTCAGTTATTTCACCAACAGGTACTTTTTCTTCAGGAACACCTTCACCCTTTTTCTGTTTAGTGCCCTTTCGAATTATTTTGTCAGGCTTAATTCCTGTATCTTTTCTCCCCTTAACGGTTGTTTCGACTGGCAGTGTGCTTTCTGTGGTGCTTCCAGTAATTCCCTTTCTACTAGTATAGGTTTTATCAGGTTCCTCTCTCTCTGCAAATTCTGCAATTGGCTTAAGTTCTTCAATACCATTTGGCTCTTGACTAGGTTCTTTGTCATCTACATTTTCTTCTGACACACTTACTGGATTATAATTTGGAGCAGCAACATTCCCATCAGGTCTTTCATCCTTTGGCGTATTCTCATCAACTGGAACTGGAGAAATACTCTTTTCATATATATCTGGTCTGTCCGTTTTTTCATCAACAGGTTCATTTTCTTCAGGAGCACCTTGATCCTTACTCTTTATAATGACCTTTTCAAATATTTTGCCAGCTTCAACTCCTGTATCTTTTTTGCCCTTAAGGATTCCCTTGACTAGCATTTTACTTTCTGTGTCTTTTCTAGGAATTCCCTTTCTATCAGGAAGTTGCTCAACCGGGCTGTCTCCTTCTGGTCTTTCTTCTTCTTCAGTAGGTTTGTTTTCTTCACTTTCATTTGAAATAATACCTGCTTCTTGTATAGTCTCTTTGATTTCATACCCTTTCCCAGTAATACTCTTCTTACCAGGGTTTTGAAGTTCAGGTTGATCTCCTTTGGTAGACTCTTCAACTGTTTTTTTACCTTCACTGTTGTCTGGTTCATGTTCTTCACTGTCATCTACTATAATAACTGGCTCTATAACTTTTATACCAGGCCCTTGTCCTATATTTATTTTTCTACCTGGGTTAGTATTAATTGCAACATTCCCTTCAGTGGTATCTTCTTCAGGATTTGTTTCTGAGGAAGGTTTTATGTTTTCCTCTGGTGCAGCATCATAGCTCTCTGGAAATTCTTCAGTTGGCTGAGGTTCCTTAACACCATTTTCTGTGCCAACTTGCTCTTGCCCATGTTCTTTGTCATCAACATTTCTTTCCCGAACATTTACAAAATCATTATTTGGAACAACAACATTCCCATCTGGTCTTCCATCCTCTGGCCGACTTTCATCAAGGGGAACTGGAGAAATAGTGTTTTCAGGTATATTTGGTCTATCAGTTATTTCATCAACCGATTCTTTATCCTCAGGAGCACTTTGGCCCATTCTCCTTATATTGACCTTTGGAATTATTTTGCCGGGCTTAACTCCCGTAAATTTTCTCCCCTTCAGTTTACCTTCGACAGGCCCTTTGCTTTCTCTGTTTTTTTCAGGAATTACCTTTCTATCAGGATAGGTTTCAACAGGTTTCTCTGCATGAAATTCTTCAGTTGGCTGAGCTTCCTCAACACCATTTTCTGTGTAAACTTGCTTTTGCCCAAGTTCTTTGTCATCAACATTTTCTTCTGAAAAATTTACTAATTTGTCTATTGGAACACCAACATTCCCATCAGGTCTTTCAGCCTCTGGCCTGCTCTCATCAACTGGAACTGGGGAAAATATGTCTTCAGATATGTTTGGTCTGTCAATTATTTCACCAACAGGTACTTTGTTATCAGGAACACCTTGGTCCTTTTTCTGTTTAGTGCCCTTTTGAATTATTTTGACAGGCTTAATTCCTGTATCTTTTCTCCCCTTAATGGTTGTTTTGACTGGCACTGTGCTTTCTGTGGTGCTTCCAGGAATGCCCTTTCTGTGAGGAAGAGTTTCAGGCCGTTGATCTCCTTCAGCAATTTCTTCAGGTGTCTGAGGTTCTTCAATACCATTTGGTTTGACAACTGGCTCTTGACCAGGTTCTTCATCATCAACATTTTTTTCCGAAACATTTACAAGATCATGATTTGGAACAACAACATTCCCATCTGGTCTTCCATCCTCTGGCTGACTTTCATCAAGGGGAACTGGAGAAATAGTGTTTTCAGGTTTTTCTGGTCTATCAGTTATTTCATCAACAGATTCTTTATCCTCAGGAGCACTTTGGACCGTTCTCCTTCTAGTGACCTTTGGAATTATTTTGCTGGGCTTAACTCCCGTAATTTTTCTCCCCTTAAGTTTTCCTTCGACAGGCCCTTTGCTTTCAGATATGTCTGGTCTGTCAGTTATTTCACCAACAGGTACTTTTTCTTCAGGAACACCTTCACCCTTTTTCTGTTTAGTGCCCTTTCGAATTATTTTGTCAGGCTTAATTCCTGTATCTTTTCTCCCCTTAACGGTTGTTTCGACAGGCAGTGTGCTTTCTGTGGTGCTTCCAGTAATTCCCTTTCTACTAGTATAGGTTTTATCAGGTTCCTCTCTCTCTGCAAATTCTGCAATTGGCTTAAGTTCTTCAATACCATTTGGCTCTTGACTAGGTTCTTTGTCATCTACATTTTCTTCTGACACACTTACTGGATTATAATTTGGAGCAGCAACATTCCCATCAGGTCTTTCATCCTTTGGCGTATTCTCATCAACTGGAACTGGAGAAATACTCTTTTCATATATATCTGGTCTGTCCGTTTTTTCATCAACAGGTTCATTTTCTTCAGGAGCACCTTGATCCTTACTCTTTATAATGACCTTTTCAAATATTTTGCCAGCTTCAACTCCTGTATCTTTTTTGCCCTTAAGGATTCCATTGACTAGCATTTTACTTTCTGTGTCTTTTCCAGGAATTCCCTTTCTATCAGGAAGTTGCTCAACCGGGCTGTCTCCTTCTGGTCTTTCTTCTTCTTCAGTAGGTTTGTTTTCTTCACTTTCATTTGAAATAATACCTGCTTCTTGTATAGTCTCTTTGATTTCATACCCTTTCCCAGTAATACTCTTCTTACCAGGGTTTTGAAGTTCAGGTTGATCTCCTTTGGTAGACTCTTCAACTGTTTTTTTACCTTCACTGTTGTCTGGTTCATGTTCTTCACTGTCATCTAGTATAATAACTGGCTCTATAACTTTTATACCAGGCCCTTGTCCTATAATTATTTTTCTACCTGGGTTAGTATTAATTGCAACATTCCCTTCAGTGGTATCTTCTTCAGGATTTGTTTCTGAGGAAGGTTTTATGTTTTCCTCTGGTGCAGCATCATAGCTCTCTGGAAATTCTTCAGTTGGCTGAGGTTCCTTAACACCATTTTCTGTGCCAACTTGCTCTTGCCCATGTTCTTTGTCATCAAAATTTCTTTCCCGAACATTTACAAAATCATTATTTGGAACAACAACATTCCCATCTGGTCTTCCATCCTCTGGCCGACTTTCATCAAGGGGAACTGGAGAAATAGTGTTTTCAGGTATATTTGGTCTATCAGTTATTTCATCAACCGATTCTTTATCCTCAGGAGCACTTTGGCCCATTCTCCTTATAGTGACCTTTGGAATTATTTTGCCGGGCTTAACTCCTGTAAATTTTCTCCCCTTCAGTTTACCTTCGACAGGCCCTTTGCTTTCTCTGTTTTTTTCAGGAATTACCTTTCTATCAGGATAGGTTTCAACAGGTTTCTCTGCATGAAATTCTTTAGTTGGCTGAGCTTCCTCAACACCATTTTCTGTGTAAACTTGCTTTTGCCCAAGTTCTTTGTCATCAACATTTTCTTCTGAAAAATTTACAAATTTGTCTATTGGAACACCAACATTCCCATCAGGTCTTTCAACCTCTGGCCTGCTCTCATCAACTGGAACTGGGGAAAATATGTCTTCAGATATGTTTGGTCTGTCAATTATTTCACCAACAGGTACTTTTTTATCAGGAACACCTTGGTCCTTTTTCTGTTTAGTACCCTTTTGAATTATTTTGACAGGCTTAATTCCTGTATCTTTTCTCCCCTTAATGGTTGTTTTGACTGGCACTGTGCTTTCTGTGGTGCTTCCAGGAATGCCCTTTCTGTGAGGAAGAGTTTCAGGCCGTTGATCTCCTTCAGCAATTTCTTCAGGTGTCTGAGGTTCTTCAATACCATTTGGTTTGACAACTGGCTCTTGACCAGGTTCTTCATCATCAACATTTTTTTCCGAAACATTTACAAGATCATGATTTGGAACAACAACATTCCCATCTGGTCTTCCATCCTCTGGCTGACTTTCATCAAGGGGAACTGGAGAAATAGTGTTTTCAGGTTTTTCTGGTCTATCAGTTATTTCATCAACAGATTCTTTATCCTCAGGAGCACTTTGGACCGTTCTCCTTCTAGTGACCTTTGGAATTATTTTGCTGGGCTTAACTCCCGTAATTTTTCTCCCCTTAAGTTTTCCTTCGACAGGCCCTTTGCTTTCAGATATGTCTGGTCTGTCAGTTATTTCACCAACAGGTACTTTTTCTTCAGGAACACCTTCACCCTTTTTCTGTTTAGTGCCCTTTCGAATTATTTTGTCAGGCTTAATTCCTGTATCTTTTCTCCCCTTAACGGTTGTTTCGACTGGCAGTGTGCTTTCTGTGGTGCTTCCAGTAATTCCCTTTCTACTAGTATAGGTTTTATCAGGTTCCTCTCTCTCTGCAAATTCTGCAATTGGCTTAAGTTCTTCAATACCATTTGGCTCTTGACTAGGTTCTTTGTCATCCACATTTTCTTCTGACACACTTACTGGATTATAATTTGGAGCAGCAACATTCCCATCAGGTCTTTCATCCTTTGGCGTATTCTCATCAACTGGAACTGGAGAAATACTCTTTTCATATATATCTGGTCTGTCCGTTTTTTCATCAACAGGTTCATTTTCTTCAGGAGCACCTTGATCCTTACTCTTTATAATGACCTTTTCCAATATTTTGCCAGCGTCAACTCCTGTATCTTTTTTGCCCTTAAGGATTCCCTTGACTAGCATTTTACTTTCTGTGTCTTTTCCAGGAATTCCCTTTCTATCAGGAAGTTGCTCAACCGGGCTGTCTCCTTCTGGTCTTTCTTCTTCTTCAGTAGGTTTGTTTTCTTCACTTTCATTTGAAATAATACCTGCTTCTTGTATAGTCTCTTTGATTTCATACCCTTTCCCAGTAATACTCTTCTTGCCAGGGTTTTGAAGTTCAGGTTGATCTCCTTTGGTAGACTCTTCAACTGTTTTTTTACCTTCACTGTTGTCTGGTTCATGTTCTTCACTGTCATCTAGTATAATAACTGGCTCTATAACTTTTATACCAGGCCCTTGTCCTATAATTATTTTTCTACCTGGGTTAGTATTAATTGCAACATTCCCTTCAGTGGTATCTTCTTCAGGATTTGTTTCTGAGGAAGGTTTTATGTTTTCCTCTGGTGCAGCATCATAGCTCTCTGGAAATTCTTCAGTTAGCTGAGGTTCCTTAACACCATTTTCTGTGCCAACTTGCTCTTGCCCATGTTCTTTGTCATCAACATTTCTTTCCCGAACATTTACAAAATCATTATTTGGAACAACAACATTCCCATCTGGTCTTCCATCCTCTGGCCGACTTTCATCAAGGGGAACTGGAGAAATAGTGTTTTCAGGTATATTTGGTCTATCAGTTATTTCATCAACCGATTCTTTATCCTCAGGAGCACTTTGGCCCATTCTTCTTATAGTGACCTTTGGAATTATTTTGCCGGGCTTAACTCCCGTAAATTTTCTCCCCTTCAGTTTACCTTCGACAGGCCCTTTGCTTTCTCTGTTTTTTTCAGGAATTACCTTTCTATCAGGATAGGTTTCAACAGGTTTCTCTGCATGAAATTCTTCAGTTGGCTGAGCTTCCTCAACACCATTTTCTGTGTAAACTTGCTTTTGCCCAAGTTCTTTGTCATCAACATTTTCTTCTGAAAAATGTACAAATTTGTCTATTGGAACACCAACATTCCCATCAGGTCTTTCAGCCTCTGGCCTGCTCTCATCAACTGGAACTGGGGAAAATATGTCTTCAGATATGTTTGGTCTGTCAATTATTTCACCAACAGGTACTTTTTTATCAGGAACACCTTGGTCCTTTTTCTGTTTAGTGCCCTTTTGAATTATTTTGACAGGCTTAATTCCTGTATCTTTTCTCCCCTTAATGGTTGTTTTGACTGGCACTGTGCTTTCTGTGGTGCTTCCAGGAATGCCCTTTCTGTGAGGAAGAGTTTCAGGCCGTTGATCTCCTTCAGCAATTTCTTCAGGTGTCTGAGGTTCTTCAATACCATTTGGTTTGACAACTGGCTCTTGACCAGGTTCTTCATCATCAACATTTTTTTCCGAAACATTTACAAGATCATGATTTGGAACAACAACATTCCCATCTGGTCTTCCATCCTCTGGCTGACTTTCATCAAGGGGAAGTGGAGAAATAGTGTTTTCAGGTTTTTCTGGTCTATCAGTTATTTCATCAACAGATTCTTTATCCTCAGGAGCACTTTGGACCGTTCTCCTTCTAGTGACCTTTGGAATTATTTTGCTGGGCTTAACTCCCGTAATTTTTCTCCCCTTAAGTTTTCCTTCGACATGCCCTTTGCTTTCAGATATGTCTGGTCTGTCAGTTATTTCACCAACAGGTACTTTTTCTTCAGGAACACCTTCACCCTTTTTCTGTTTAGTGCCCTTTCGAATTATTTTGTCAGGCTTAATTCCTGTATCTTTTCTCCCCTTAACGGTTGTTTCGACTGGCAGTGTGCTTTCTGTGGTGCTTCCAGTAATTCCCTTTCTACTAGTATAGGTTTTATCAGGTTCCTCTCTCTCTGCAAATTCTGCAATTGGCTTAAGTTCTTCAATACCATTTGGCTCTTGACTAGGTTCTTTGTCATCTACATTTTCTTCTGACACACTTACTGGATTATAATTTGGAGCAGCAACATTCCCATCAGGTCTTTCATCCTTTGGCGTATTCTCATCAACTGGAACTGGAGAAATACTCTTTTCATATATATCTGGTCTGTCCGTTTTTTCATCAACAGGTTCATTTTCTTCAGGAGCACCTTGATCCTTACTCTTTATAATGACCTTTTCCAATATTTTGCCAGCTTCAACTCCTGTATCTTTTTTGCCCTTAAGGATTCCCTTGACTAGCATTTTACTTTCTGTGTCTTTTCCAGGAATTCCCTTTCTATCAGGAAGTTGCTCAACCGGGCTGTCTCCTTCTGGTCTTTCTTCTTCTTCAGTAGGTTTGTTTTCTTCACTTTCATTTGAAATAATACCTGCTTCTTGTATAGTCTCTTTGATTTCATACCCTTTCCCAGTAATACTCTTCTTGCCAGGGTTTTGAAGTTCAGGTTGATCTCCTTTGGTAGACTCTTCAACTGTTTTTTTACCTTCACTGTTGTCTGGTTCATGTTCTTCACTGTCATCTAGTATAATAACTGGCTCTATAACTTTTATACCAGGCCCTTGTCCTATAATTATTTTTCTACCTGGGTTAGTATTAATTGCAACATTCCCTTCAGTGTCATCTTCTTCAGGATTTGTTTCTGAGGAAGGTTTTATGTTTTCCTCTGGTGCAGCATCATAGCTCTCTGGAAATTCTTCAGTTGGCTGAGGTTCCTTAACACCATTTTCTGTGCCAACTTGCTCTTGCCCATGTTCTTTGTCATCAACATTTCTTTCCCGAACATTTACAAAATCATTATTTGGAACAACAACATTCCCATCTGGTCTGCCATCCTCTGGCCGACTTTCATCAAGGGGAACTGGAGAAATAGTGTTTTCAGGTATATTTGGTCTATCAGTTATTTCATCAACCGATTCTTTATCCTCAGGAGCACTTTGGCCCATTCTCCTTATAGTGACCTTTGGAATTATTTTGCCGGGCTTAACTCCCGTAAATTTTCTCCCCTTCAGTTTACCTTCGACAGGCCCTTTGCTTTCTCTGTTTTTTTCAGGAATTACCTTTCTATCAGGATAGGTTTCAACAGGTTTCTCTGCATGAAATTCTTCAGTTGGCTGAGCTTCCTCAACACCATTTTCTGTGTAAACTTGCTTTTGCCCAAGTTCTTTGTCATCAACATTTTCTTCTGAAAAATTTACAAATTTGTCTATTGGAACACCAACATTCCCATCAGGTCTTTCAGCCTCTGGCCTGCTCTCATCAACTGGAACTGGGGAAAATATGTCTTCAGATATGTTTGGTCTGTCAATTATTTCACCAACAGGTACTTTTTTATCAGGAACACCTTGGTCCTTTTTCTGTTTAGTGCCCTTTTGAATTATTTTGACAGGCTTAATTCCTGTATCTTTTCTCCCCTTAATGGTTGTTTTGACTGGCACTGTGCTTTCTGTGGTGCTTCCAGGAATGCCCTTTCTGTGAGGAAGAGTTTCAGGCCGTTGATCTCCTTCAGCAATTTCTTCAGGTGTCTGAGGTTCTTCAATACCATTTGGTTTGACAACTGGCTCTTGACCAGGTTCTTCATCATCAACATTTTTTTCCGAAACATTTACAAGATCATGATTTGGAACAACAACATTCCCATCTGGTCTTCCATCCTCTGGCTGACTTTCATCAAGGGGAACTGGAGAAATAGTGTTTTCAGGTTTTTCTGGTCTATCAGTTATTTCATCAACAGATTCTTTATCCTCAGGAGCACTTTGGACCGTTCTCCTTCTAGTGACCTTTGGAATTATTTTGCTGGGCTTAACTCCCGTAATTTTTCTCCCCTTAAGTTTTCCTTCGACAGGCCCTTTGCTTTCAGATATGTCTGGTCTGTCAGTCATTTCACCAACAGGTACTTTTTCTTCAGGAACACCTTCACCCTTTTTCTGTTTAGTGCCCTTTCGAATTATTTTGTCAGGCTTAATTCCTGTATCTTTTCTCCCCTTAACGGTTGTTTCGACTGGCAGTGTGCTTTCTGTGGTGCTTCCAGTAATTCCCTTTCTACTAGAATAGGTTTTATCAGGTTCCTCTCTCTCTGCAAATTCTGCAATTGGCTTAAGTTCTTCAATACCATTTGGCTCTTGACTAGGTTCTTTGTCATCTACATTTTCTTCTGACACACTTACTGGATTATAATTTGGAGCAGCAACATTCCCATCAGGTCTTTCATCCTTTGGCGTATTCTCATCAACTGGAACTGGAGAAATACTCTTTTCATATATATCTGGTCTGTCCGTTTTTTCATCAACAGGTTCATTTTCTTCAGGAGCACCTTGATCCTTACTCTTTATAATGACCTTTTCCAATATTTTGCCAGCTTCAATTCCTGTATCTTTTTTGCCCTTAAGGATTCCCTTGACTAGCATTTTACTTTCTGTGTCTTTTCCAGGAATTCCCTTTCTATCAGGAAGTTGCTCAACCGGGCTGTCTCCTTCTGGTCTTTCTTCTTCTTCAGTAGGTTTGTTTTCTTCACTTTCATTTGAAATAATACCTGCTTCTTGTATAGTCTCTTTGATTTCATACCCTTTCCCAGTAATTCTCTTCTTGCCAGGGTTTTGAAGTTCAGGTTGATCTCCTTTGGTAGACTCTTCAACTGTTTTTTTACCTTCACTGTTGTCTGGTTCATGTTCTTCACTGTCATCTACTATAATAACTGGCTCTATAACTTTTATACCAGGCCCTTGTCCTATAATTATTTTTCTACCTGGGTTAGTATTAATTGCAACATTCCCTTCAGTGGTATCTTCTTCAGGATTTGTGTCTGAGGAAGGTTTTATGTTTTCCTCTGGTGCAGCATCATAGCTCTCTGGAAATTCTTCAGTTAGCTGAGGTTCCTTAACACCATTTTCTGTGCCAACTTGCTCTTGCCCATGTTCTTTGTCATCAACATTTCTTTCCCGAACATTTACAAAATCATTATTTGGAACAACAACATTCCCATCTGGTCTTCCATCCTCTGGCCGACTTTCATCAAGGGGAACTGGAGAAATAGTGTTTTCAGGTATATTTGGTCTATCAGTTATTTCATCAACCGATTCTTTATCCTCAGGAGCACTTTGGCCCATTCTTCTTATAGTGACCTTTGGAATTATTTTGCCGGGCTTAACTCCCGTAAATTTTCTCCCCTTCAGTTTACCTTCGACAGGCCCTTTGCTTTCTCTGTTTTTTTCAGGAATTACCTTTCTATCAGGATAGGTTTCAACAGGTTTCTCTGCATGAAATTCTTCAGTTGGCTGAGCTTCCTCAACACCATTTTCTGTGTAAACTTGCTTTTGCCCAAGTTCTTTGTCATCAACATTTTCTTCTGAAAAATTTACAAATTTGTCTATTGGAACACCAACATTCCCATCAGGTCTTTCAGCCTCTGGCCTGCTCTCATCAACTGGAACTGGGAAAAATATGTCTTCAGATATGTTTGGTCTGTCAATTATTTCACCAACAGGTACTTTTTTATCAGGAACACCTTGGTCCTTTTTCTGTTTAGTGCCCTTTTGAATTATTTTGACAGGCTTAATTCCTGTATCTTTTCTCCCCTTAATGGTTGTTTTGACTGGCACTGTGCTTTCTGTGGTGCTTCCAGGAATGCCCTTTCTGTGAGGAAGAGTTTCAGGCCGTTGATCTCCTTCAGCAATTTCTTCAGGTGTCTGAGGTTCTTCAATACCATTTGGTTTGACAACTGGCTCTTGACCAGGTTCTTCATCATCAACATTTTTTTCCGAAACATTTACAAGATCATGATTTGGAACAACAACATTCCCATCTGGTCTTCCATCCTCTGGCTGACTTTCATCAAGGGGAACTGGAGAAATAGTGTTTTCAGGTTTTTCTGGTCTATCAGTTATTTCATCAACAGATTCTTTATCCTCAGGAGCACTTTGGACCGTTCTCCTTCTAGTGACCTTTGGAATTATTTTGCTGGGCTTAACTCCCGTAATTTTTCTCCCCTTAAGTTTTCCTTCGACAGGCCCTTTGCTTTCAGATATGTCTGGTCTGTCAGTTATTTCACCAACAGGTACTTTTTCTTCAGGAACACCTTCACCCTTTTTCTGTTTAGTGCCCTTTCGAATTATTTTGTCAGGCTTAATTCCTGTATCTTTTCTCCCCTTAACGGTTGTTTCGACTGGCAGTGTGCTTTCTGTGGTGCTTCCAGTAATTCCCTTTCTACTAGTATAGGTTTTATCAGGTTCCTCTCTCTCTGCAAATTCTGCAATTGGCTTAAGTTCTTCAATACCATTTGGCTCTTGACTAGGTTCTTTGTCATCTACATTTTCTTCTGACACACTTACTGGATTATAATTTGGAGCAGCAACATTCCCATCAGGTCTTTCATCCTTTGGCGTATTCTCATCAACTGGAACTGGAGAAATACTCTTTTCATATATATCTGGTCTGTCCGTTTTTTCATCAACAGGTTCATTTTCTTCAGGAGCACCTTGATCCTTACTCTTTATAATGACCTTTTCCAATATTTTGCCAGCTTCAACTCCTGTATCTTTTTTGCCCTTAAGGATTCCCTTGACTAGCATTTTACTTTCTGTGTCTTTTCCAGGAATACCCTTTCTATCAGGAAGTTGCTCAACCGGGCTGTCTCCTTCTGGTCTTTCTTCTTCTTCAGTAGGTTTGTTTTCTTCACTTTCATTTGAAATAATACCTGCTTCTTGTATAGTCTCTTTGATTTCATACCCTTTCCCAGTAATACTCTTCTTGCCAGGGTTTTGAAGTTCAGGTTGATCTCCTTTGGTAGACTCTTCAACTGTTTTTTTACCTTCACTGTTGTCTGGTTCATGTTCTTCACTGTCATCTAGTATAATAACTGGCTCTATAACTTTTATACCAGGCCCTTGTCCTATAATTATTTTTCTACCTGGGTTAGTATTAATTGCAACATTCCCTTCAGTGGTATCTTCTTCAGGATTTGTTTCTGAGGAAGGTTTTATGTTTTCCTCTGGTGCAGCATCATAGCTCTCTGGAAATTCTTCAGTTGGCTGAGGTTCCTTAACACCATTTTCTGTGCCAACTTGCTCTTGCCCATGTTCTTTGTCATCAACATTTCTTTCCCGAACATTTACAAAATCATTATTTGGAACAACAACATTCCCATCTGGTCTTCCATCCTCTGGCCGACTTTCATCAAGGGGAACTGGAGAAATAGAGTTTTCAGGTATATTTGGTCTATCAGTTATTTCATCAACCGATTCTTTATCCTCAGGAGCACTTTGGCCCATTCTCCTTATAGTGACCTTTGGAATTATTTTGCCGGGCTTAACTCCCGTAAATTTTCTCCCCTTCAGTTTACCTTCGACAGGCCCTTTGCTTTCTCTGTTTTTTTCAGGAATTACCTTTCTATCAGGATAGGTTTCAACAGGTTTCTCTGCATGAAATTCTTCAGTTGGCTGAGCTTCCTCGACACCATTTTCTGTGTAAACTTGCTTTTGCCCAAGTTCTTTGTCATCAACATTTTCTTCTGAAAAATTTACAAATTTGTCTATTGGAACACCAACATTCCCATCAGGTCTTTCAGCCTCTGGCCTGCTCTCATCAACTGGAACTGGGAAAAATATGTCTTCAGATATGTTTGGTCTGTCAATTATTTCACCAACAGGTACTTTTTTATCAGGAACACCTTGGTCCTTTTTCTGTTTAGTGCCCTTTTGAATTATTTTGACAGGCTTAATTCCTGTATCTTTTCTCCCCTTAATGGTTGTTTTGACTGGCACTGTGCTTTCTGTGGTGCTTCCAGGAATGCCCTTTCTGTGAGGAAGAGTTTCAGGCCGTTGATCTCCTTCAGCAATTTCTTCAGGTGTCTGAGGTTCTTCAATACCATTTGGTTTGACAACTGGCTCTTGACCAGGTTCTTCATCATCAACATTTTTTTCCGAAACATTTACAAGATCATGATTTGGAACAACAACATTCCCATCTGGTCTTCCATCCTCTGGCTGACTTTCATCAAGGGGAACTGGAGAAATAGTGTTTTCAGGTTTTTCTGGTCTATCAGTTATTTCATCAACAGATTCTTTATCCTCAGGAGCACTTTGGACCGTTCTCCTTCTAGTGACCTTTGGAATTATTTTGCTGGGCTTAACTCCCGTAATTTTTCTCCCCTTAAGTTTTCCTTCGACAGGCCCTTTGCTTTCAGATATGTCTGGTCTGTCAGTTATTTCACCAACAGGTACTTTTTCTTCAGGAACACCTTCACCCTTTTTCTGTTTAGTGCCCTTTCGAATTATTTTGTCAGGCTTAATTCCTGTATCTTTTCTCCCCTTAACGGTTGTTTCGACTGGCAGTGTGCTTTCTGTGGTGCTTCCAGTAATTCCCTTTCTACTAGTATAGGTTTTATCAGGTTCCTCTCTCTCTGCAAATTCTGCAATTGGCTTAAGTTCTTCAATACCATTTGGCTCTTGACTAGGTTCTTTGTCATCTACATTTTCTTCTGACACACTTACTGGATTATAATTTGGAGCAGCAACATTCCCATCAGGTCTTTCATCCTTTGGCGTATTCTCATCAACTGGAACTGGAGAAATACTCTTTTCATATATATCTGGTCTGTCCGTTTTTTCATCAACAGGTTCATTTTCTTCAGGAGCACCTTGATCCTTACTCTTTATAATGAACTTTTCAAATATTTTGCCAGCTTCAACTCCTGTATCTTTTTTGCCCTTAAGGATTCCCTTGACTAGCATTTTACTTTCTGTGTCTTTTCCAGGAATTCCCTTTCTATCAGGAAGTTGCTCAACCGGGCTGTCTCCTTCTGGTCTTTCTTCTTCTTCAGTAGGTTTGTTTTCTTCACTTTCATTTGAAATAATACCTGCTTCTTGTATAGTCTCTTTGATTTCATACCCTTTCCCAGTAATACTCTTCTTGCCAGGGTTTTGAAGTTCAGGTTGATCTCCTTTGGTAGACTCTTCAACTGTTTTTTTACCTTCACTGTTGTCTGGTTCATGTTCTTCACTGTCATCTAGTATAATAACTGGCTCTATAACTTTTATACCAGGCCCTTGTCCTATAATTATTTGTCTACCTGGGTTAGTATTAATTGCAACATTCCCTTCAGTGGTATCTTCTTCAGGATTTGTTTCTGAGGAAGGTTTTATGTTTTCCTCTGGTGCAGCATCATAGCTCTCTGGAAATTCTTCAGTTGGCTGAGGTTCCTTAACACCATTTTCTGTGCCAACTTGCTCTTGCCCATGTTCTTTGTCATCAACATTTCTTTCCCGAACATTTACAAAATCATTATTTGGAACAACAACATTCCCATCTGGTCTTCCATCCTCTGGCCGACTTTCATCAAGGGGAACTGGAGAAATAGTGTTTTCAGGTATATTTGGTCTATCAGTTATTTCATCAACCGATTCTTTATCCTCAGGAGCACTTTGGCCCATTCTCCTTATAGTGACCTTTGGAATTATTTTGCCGGGCTTAACTCCCGTAAATTTTCTCCCCTTCAGTTTACCTTCGACAGGCCCTTTGCTTTCTCTGTTTTTTTCAGGAATTACCTTTCTATCAGGATAGGTTTCAACAGGTTTCTCTGCATGAAATTCTTCAGTTGGCTGAGCTTCCTCAACACCATTTTCTGTGTAAACTTGCTTTTGCCCAAGTTCTTTGTCATCAACATTTTCTTCTGAAAAATTTACAAATTTGTCTATTGGAACACCAACATTCCCATCAGGTCTTTCAGCCTCTGGCCTGCTCTCATCAACTGGAACTGGGAAAAATATGTCTTCAGATATGTTTGGTCTGTCAATTATTTCACCAACAGGTACTTTTTTATCAGGAACACCTTGGTCCTTTTTCTGTTTAGTGCCCTTTTGAATTATTTTGACAGGCTTAATTCCTGTATCTTTTCTCCCCTTAATGGTTGTTTTGACTGGCACTGTGCTTTCTGTGGTGCTTCCAGGAATGCCCTTTCTGTGAGGAATAGTTTCAGGCCGTTGATCTCCTTCAGCAATTTCTTCAGGTGTCTGAGGTTCTTCAATACCATTTGGTTTGACAACTGGCTCTTGACCAGGTTCTTCATCATCAAAATTTTTTTCCGGAACATTTACAAGATCATTATTTGGAACAACAACATTCCCATCTGGTCTTCCATCCTCTGGCCGACTTTCATCAAGGGGAACTGGAGAAATAGTGTTTTCAGGTATTTCTGGTCTATCAGTTATTTCATCAACAGATTCGTTATCCTCAGGAGCACTTTGGACCATTCTCCTTCTAGTGACCTTTGGAATTATTTTGCCGGGCTTAACTCCCATAAATATTCTCCCCTTAAGTTTTCCTTTGCTTTCAGATATATCTGGTCTGTCAGTTATTTCACCAACAGGTACTTTTTCTTCAGGAACACCTTCACCCTTTTTCTGTTTAGTCGTTATTCTGTCATCTTTTTTACTTTTACTTTGTTCCGAAAGTTCCTCACAATTTTCACTTGCTGGAATATTGAATAAAGGAAACTGGTCACCTGTGTATAGTCCTCCCTAAACAGAGCAGAACCCATTATTTATTTCATAAATAATTATACAGGTATGTTAAAATATAATACATATCTACATAACTTATTGTCACATATTATAGATCATATCAGATTGTTTGAGACTTTAATAATTGCAGTTTAGTACAAGTAGCATCAGCAAAACTTTAAGATTTACAATGCCATGTAGGCGTAAACAGCATTCATGTAATAGTAATGGCACAGACTGTAGTTTAAGAAATGGATCCTTCTAAGTTCTGAAATATTCTTGGTGAAATAATTCCTTCTAAGTTCTAAAATATTCTTGGTGAAAACGTTTTCATTACCAAGTACTGGAATTCCATTTGAGTTTGTGCTATTTTTCATAATTATCCCTTACAAATACTTACCAGTGATATTTGTAAATCTAAAACTAGACAACATTGTTTCTGTTTATATTTATCTTAACCACATGTATATTGAGAATCGTTAAATACCGGTGTATTCAATCTAAGTGTACTGCTCAAGCACTGCATCTAAACCATTATTTTAAAGATCTGCCAAACTCTATGGGGGTTCTACATATTGAATGAATTATTTTATGAGAGAACTAATTGCATACCCTTTTTTTCTACATTCTTTTCCTTCGGCAACTTGTTTCCCATATTATATTCTCCCTATATACATTCTACCTATTTTTATTTTATGAAAACAATGTAGCTATGTCAACATGCTCATCATATAAAAATGTTTGGTAGATATTTTCTCACCATGTAAACTTTTAGTGCTTTCATTATCTTGCTGAATAAATTCTCTGGCTTTGCAGCTGCAAGAAGATAATCAAGACTATCTTCTTTCTGAAAGAAAATAAATTATGTGACTGAGAGAAACTGGTCATTGATAAAGAAAGACTACTATATTATGGGTGACATCCAATAGAACATTTAGTGATATTTCCACTGCTGCAAAAAATAAAGACAATTATTCTCCCCTTTTTTTTCTCGCTTTCAAAATAGGTATTATGGATGCATCGTAGCTTATTCAAATACATACTTGGGTTCAACTCTGTTTCTTCTCATTTCTTTTAGAAATTCTATGTTTTTGTTTTCCACAGTTAGAACAGTGAGATGCTGAAGTGATGCCATTTATACTGTGCACAGCTTATGCCATTGCTGTCTATACAAATCAAAAACTTTAAACATTTTACAACAATCGTTTTTCTCTGACCAAAAATATTTGTTCACAGCAGCACACATTCACTTCCTCCATCCACTTAGTAAAAATAGGGCTGATTGGAATTCGTTCAAACTTGATTACCATTTTTATGCCACCAAGTTGTGCTTTGAGGTAGGATTTGGTAAAGTGACCCTATATGTGATGCAAAACATTTGTAAATTACTTTAGGGTTAAGAGCTTGGGTGTACATGACATCATTCCAACTCACACAACTATACCTTCCCATCCCACAATAGTATGCTATCCAGCAACTTTCATAAATAGAAAGGGCATACATTTGATCAACTTCACCAAGACAGATCAACTGCGTTTGTCCCTGACAAAACAGTTTGAATAATGTTTAGCGACCTATCTTTCACAAATATGCCCAGACTAGACAACTAACAGGTATATATTCTGTGCACTTATGGACCAGCTCACATTGTAGGTGACAATGTTTCCTGTTTCACAAAGTGTGTATACTTTATCATTTTTATCGCAAATATTCATCAGTGAATGTTTATTTTGTCCAACTGACAAGTCACTTAATTAATAGATTGTAACCTACCCATATTAAAGTTCCATGTTAAGCTTTACATGTGGGATCAAAGTGACGTGTAAGGTCTGGTTCAGAAAATCTAGCACAAATGTGGTACACAACTATTAAGGTGTAATAGTTTTGGTATTTATAACTATGTTTATGACCAATTCCTATACATTTCTGTACATATACATAAATACTTAAGAAGCAATGGAAGGTCCACCCAAAATTTCCACAGAAAGTGTGGCGGGCACACTGATTTGCCATTTTTTACATGGGGTGGTAAATGAAAGGGTGCTTTGGAGAAAATACTTTAGAATGAATGAAGAGATTTCTATATTTAAAAAAAATGTGTCTGTTAATCTAATAGCAAAAATAGTTTTAAATTCAAGTGCAAGAAATAAGCACACTTTACTATCATCAACAGTTTCTTGCACAATGCTCGATCTGATGGGAATTTAAACATTTAATAGTGGGGAGTATCCCACACTTCTGAGACTTAGGCTGGTCTTCAGACCTCTCTAGAATTCAAGCCCAAAAAGTCCAGCAATTTGTTCCAAAGTTTTCTACCTTCTGATGGAAAGACTCTTCCTTATAAAGTGATTGTTCCAAGAATGGACTGAATAAATTATGGTTAGGAAAAGCATTGTACCTGTATTTTATTTCAGTAAATCAATTAGATTTAAGGGTATCATAAATTATACCTGCTTGGAACTGGACAGAAAATAAATATACCTGAACATGCATAACGTAAGAGCAATACATTATCCCTTAAATTAAAGAAATTGAATGTAGTCACATAAAATGTTCCCACAAAGTATATTCTACCTTCTGGTAGACTACCTCCTTTACCCTTACCATTACATGTCTTTGCATGTCGGTAAAACCCCCAGTGCGTAGCCTATGAATTCACTGATGCAACACCATATGTGCTATTTGTGTAAATACTCTTACCTGTAAGATTTTTTCAATGAGCTTAAGAAGTTCCGGTGAAAGATTCTAAAAGGGAAGTGAAGCAGAACAATAAGTCTAATTTATTATGTTAATTCACACATGTAAACATAAGTCATATGGTTGTAGAACCAATTTGAGTAGATATTCATTTCAATTTCATTTGTTAATGTTGCTGACCAGATCAGAGATAACATTGACAATATCAATGAATGAATAATACCTTATAAAAGGTGCAACCTGTTTTCAGTGCATCAATATGTTCATGCTCATTATGGGGCAAGATAAATTAGTGTTGAAAGAAGGGATACCATTAGGAAATATAGGGAAAAAGTGAGGCTGCACAACTCCATAATTCTGTGTCATGGATCAACGAGTTCCTGGATCTCCATTTGTATAAAGAAAATGCATCTCCAATAATAGACTTTTGCTGATGCATAATGCATATGACACACTTATGTGACATAAAGTTCTTCAGAATACGTAAGTGTTTTACACATGACTGTGATCAGCCAGAGATTTTATTTTATTTCTCAGTACTACAGAAGAGGCACCAGCAGTCCTAAATCAAACTATGACATTTGGAGCACTGGGTCCTTTAAATATTCAGTTCTTCTTAATTCTGAGAACTTTACTTACCCTATTTTTCATTTTACAACATAAACAAGTACAATTTGGGGAACATTCTGCTACTGTAAAAGTATCTATAGCCTCCATGTCGCACTTCCAAAATCCCGGTACTTTTATGTATGTTAGTGACTGCTATTGGAAGAAGTATCTTAGTTCAAACCCTCATAATTTTGATCAACTAAAATTCATTATTTGGAACATTTTGTTTTCAAATGAACATCTTCAACTTCATCTTTCCTCACAGAGTGCTTCATGAATGTTCAAACTACTCTGCATGTTTTGGTGCCAAAAAGTAAAAATCTATTCAGTTTTCCAAACAAAGGATCCATTTAAAGCATTGTATCATCAAAATACAACACCTAATTTATCATAACAATGTGCAAACAGTAACAATAGTAGAAAGAGCACACCAAGTAATAACTGCATGTGCTGAACACTGTGCAAAGTATGACATCTGTTATGTGAGTAGAGCAGGCCTTTACATAGCCACACAATGCTATGCAAACTATATAATCAGTGGTGGGAGGACAGTAGACCTCACCTGCAAAACACTACCTGAGAAAAGTAACTTTATCCATGTGTCCTGTTTGGGGTGGAGTAGAACTTTCGAACCTTGCTGGAAGGTTCTCTTGCATATATGCTGTTACTATTTGGCCAGGGGTGATTGGGCAACTGAAAATGACACTCAGCAGTCCAGCCTATCACTTAAAGTCATTCCACTGTAAGTCTTGCAACATTGAAGGACAATAGGATAAATTAACTTCTTCATGCAGGTGTGAAAAAGTCCTGCAATGGCCCAATTATAATTAGTAAGAGATTACATTGGCCTTACCGACTTATTAAGCATGTTCCCAACAGGACATCCAAGTGCTCTGATGAGCTCCCTCTGAAATACAATTTGGAGTATGTCATTAAGTTAAATACTGACTCCTGGAGTTCACACTTTGAAATAAGACACACTTCATTCTGATGGTTTTCACAGTCAAATGATCTGCTCCAAGCATAATCAAAAAGCAAACAAAAACCTTCTCCATTATATCCATTTGCATTTACTTTGAAACCCAAACAGCGATTGAAAACTCTGATTTCACATTACATTCTGACTTAATGAAATGTCACACAATTATGATGTAATGCCATGCCATTGGCATGTAGTGGTGATATCACTTAGTGCATTTAGTGCTGTGCGTGATGGTGATGTATCTGAATTCAAAAGACTTTTATCTACAGAGGTGGAAATAGAATTTATAAGTCATAGAATGTGTTGGGTATGGTAAGTAAAATTATTACAGTGATGATAGACCTTAAGTGGAAAACTGAAGATTTACAAACATCAGAATAGGAGAAATGAGCTTCATCTCTATAACATCCAAGATGGACTAGAAGGGGAAGATATGGCTTGTTTTCTTTAAATTAATATGTCCTAGAAATGTTGGGTGTGCTAGAGTCATACACCTTAAAAGGACTCACCCATTGGGCTCCAGAAACCCCTCTTAGTAAAGGGTATAAAACCGAGGTGGACTGAATTACAAAGTGTATTTTTTGAATATGTTTTTACTTTTAGACTTTACAGATTTGATGAAGTCATGTAATGCTGCAAGGATAAGAAAAAATGTATATGAACAGACCACAGACTTTTACTTTCTCTGGAAAAGAGGTTTACTGGTGGCTGAAGAAAAACAGAATTGACTTGAGAATAATTTAAGAATTAGTACTTGGAAGATACAGCTTCATTCAAACTTGTGTTTTTAAGGTGACACACATGTAAAAAATAATTACCTACAATGATTCTGCAAATCTCTGGAAATTTGCAAGTTATGGTTAGGAACAAATTCCAAAACTCTCACAACCACCATGCTAACCAGCACTATCTAATCATAATGACACTTTGCACACCAAATGAAATACTTATAACCTTACCATTAATGAAGCAGATGTAATTGCAAATATTGTAAATCATCTTACAGATATTACAGATCAATAATGTTACTACTTTTACAGTAATGATTGTAAATATAGTATCATTATTTGGTTTAATTACTTATTTTTGTATAGTTACATTTCACATTTAGATGTTAGTATTTATTGGTATAAATATTCTGAGGTCATAAGCATTGTGTTTGGTTTGCAGGTTATGGTTTTCATTGTTGCTGTATGGTTGTTGTGCAAGGATCCACAAGTTAATAGCCCATATATGTCTAGAATTTAACCTATTCATGCCTAAGTTACATGCTACAGAACAGATTTACAACAAAACAAAGGCACTTCCTTGAGTAAAGTTTTACCTTCATGCCAAATTTGGTATAATTTGTTTCAGCCATGTTTTTCCATATTGAGAAGGAAAGAATCTTATGAAAACTGAAATGGAAAATGGCCCTTTTGAATCACTACCCACTATTTTATGTCCCATGCTTGCTGGATACACTTTTTGCCAATGTTGTGTGCAGATTCGTCGAAGCACGCACAATTTATTTGGAACAGAAATGGCTTTCCTACGGAAACTTTGATCTAACCGTAACTAAATTGGTGCCTTCACTGCCAAGTCTGTGAAATGCAAAAAAGAAACAGAAGGTGCTTCCTCATATTTAAAATGTATGAAAATGTAGTGTTATTACATGAACAACACTTACAAATTGAATTTTCTGATTCACATATAAAGAATTAAGCGAATGAAGTATTTTCTCTGTGCAAAAATAATATATTTGGGTTTCTGTTCTGTTTCATAACAATTTGGGTGCTACGATTTTACCAAGAATTTCATATAGATAGTGGGGATTATAATTAATGCAATTATATTTACAATTAATATATTGGATGTAATTACTTGGTCTGGGTGAAATTTTAATTAGTAAATATATTAATTTACTAAAGGTATTTTTATGTGAAATTCTTACATTTTTTGTACCTTCTAAATAAGTTGTTTGGGTTGATTTTCACCCACGGAAGAATGGTTCACACAGCAAAAGTCTTAATGAGTGACATATTTGGATCAAACCATTCTCCTACTGGTATCCCGTGTGTCCTTTTACTTACACGAAGTATGGCTTTATATTAAAATATTCACACTCATTTCTGGAAACAAGGACATATTTCTCATCAGACTTTGGCTCAGAGCAAGAAAGGGGAAGGCAGAAAAGGGTAAAAGGAGGAAAAGAAAGAGAATCAGTTACAAAGGGGGAAATCATGGATGAAAAGAATCTTCAAGAGTGATATAAACAGACAACAAGGTGGTGTATGTGTTTGAAGAAAGATGTGGAATCAAGACTGGGCAGATCTGGTGTGGGCACCTACACTTATTATTATTATTATTATTATTATTATTATTATTATTATTATTATTATTATTATTATTATTATTATTATTAATATATTTATTGTACTAATTGAGCATTGGTGATGCACCACCTTTTAATCTAATTTCACAAAGTATAAATTTGGTGTTCCATAAGGATCGTTCCATCATCTTTAATTTGTGAGCATTTAAGTTACTCACATTGTTCTGATAATTTTTATGTCAGACTTGGGGTGGTCTTACTGCAAAGGTTTAGCCTTTAATCTCTTACTTTTCCTGAAATTAGTTTTAGTTGGTTCTCGGACTCTGTGCACTTTACCGCTGCTAAACAGTGGTAACATATGTGTACTCACGCCTTTAAATATGTTAAAATTGACTTAACCTGATTGGCATTTTTGATTTACTGATAAGTCCCTTGTAGAGTGGTACCCATGACCTGTAAATTAAATGCTACTAGTAGGCCTGCACCACTTATTGTGCCACCCACTTTAGTAGCGTCATACAACATGTCCTAGGTCTGCCATTGCCACCAGAATGCAGTTTTAAACTGTCCATTATAGTTGGCAACATAACCCCACTGTCAGCCTTAAATGCCCCTTTTCGTACATATGTCAACCCTAGGGTAGGCCTTAGGTAGCCCATAGGACAAGACCAATAGTAATTAAGTTTTACATGTCCTGGTAGTGGAAACTCCTAAATTTGTTTCCCGCTACTATGTGGCTTACCTCTCCCATAGAATAACATTGGGTTGCCCTATTACAGTTAATAAGTGATAACATTTGATTTGGAACAGGAAAACATGTCATGTTTCGTGTCTGAAATATAGCAATTTAAAACCCTCTTAACTGGTAAAGTAGGTTTTTAAGTTACACTTCTGAATACCACACTTTTAGAAGGTTTGCTTTTTCCTGCACTAACTATTTAATGCCTGTATCACGTTGATGGGTCACATGGTTGAGTGTAGTTGGCAGTTGGACTTTTTTTTATTCCTCTTAGTTAGCAAGACAGTATAGGGTTAAGGAGTGCCTGGATGAAAAGAATGAGGGCAGAGCTGGGCAAAGACCCACTTGCAATTGAAAAGTTTGCTCTGCCTTCACACAAAGGACGTGTCACCCCTGCATTGGTCATGCAGACAGCCAGGAGCCTAGTCAGTGTAAGCAGGAAACTTCAGGCACTTTAGAGAGAATTCCTTAGAAACTTCTCCTGCTTCAAGGACGTAACCCGGTATAAAAATAGGACCCTCAGACCCAACTCTTCAGCTTACCTTCTGGACCTGTGGAAGAACTCTCAAAGAAATGCCTGCTGCTGTGGCCTGATATGTACTTAACAGGACTGCTTTGCTTCACCTTAAAGGACTACTTTGCTGCCTCCAGTCTTCCTTTAAATCTTCAGAGGCTAAACCTGCTGTTTGAGCTCTGCCTCTTGACCTGGGCTCAGGACCACTAGAGTGACTCCAAGGACTAATTGGCTGGACTCATGATCAGAGCCTAATGGACAGAAAAGACTCCAGCCATCTTGAACCTGAACCATCCTGAGTGAGTCCTAAGCCTCCAATGGTGTCCCTCCAGTCCTGGGCCTTTGGTGGTAGTGCTAAAGATGCCCAGATAGAAAAAATCCAAACTGTGGGACTTAAACGTTTTTGGGCTAAAAGTGGCTCTGAGAACAGAGAGGGGACCAGGTCCAATCTGCTTGTCTATCCACTCAAGGTGCACCGTCAGTTGGCTTGACTTCATGGTAGATCCTGGTAAGTTCTTGTCCGCAGCAGCAAATAGTATTTAGGGTGTTCTTTGCAAAGGGATAACCAGCCTCTCGTCTACTGCAGCCCCTAGCCTGGTCCTGCCGGAGATTTTTGACTTCCAAAATAGAGACTACATATGATTGTGGAGATCTTCCCTGACATTTATGGGTCTGATTTACATCTTTGTGGACGGGTTACTCTGTCACAATGGTGACGGATATCCCACCCCTAGAAATATCAATCCCATTAAATCCTATGGGATTGATATTTTGGCGGACGGGATATTCATCATTGTGGTGACAGAATAATGTGTCCTCCAAGATCTAAATCAGGCCTGATATCTCCCCCTCAGACCTTCAGCAGCCTTGCCCTGCTGAACGTCTACCTTTTCAGAGACTTTTCGTTGAAATTTCTTCTAAGTCTGAAAGTAAGCGCAGAGCGTGCCCAATCCACTCATTGAATCTGAATTACACTCCATAGCAGTCGGACATATTTTTTGTCTTTGACCAAGTCTTGTGCTACTAGCTTGATCTTTCAGGCATTAGTTTTTACTTTAAACTTTAAAAATTCATAACATTGGTTCTACAACTTAATTTTTGTCATTTTGGTGACAAATACTTTATTAAAATGTACTCTATAGTTCTAAATTGACGTGGGATATTCCTTGTGCTGTATTTTCACTTTATTACGGTTTGTGTGCTGCATAATTACTTTACATATTTTCTCTAATTTAAGCCTTACTGATTTTGTGCCAAGCTACCACAGGGTTAAGCACAGGGTAATTTAGTGACATGTGTGGTTCACCTTGACAGTGATAGTTGGCTGTTACTTGAACAGAGTTAACACCTCATTCAATTGACAACCGAATTTCTCGCTGTGCAACACAGGCAATATATAACTATGTATCTTGGTGACTGGCAGAGCAGACATTCCTACAGTCTGGCTGTGTATTTACCAACAATAAAGTAGTGAACTACTTTTAAATAATTCTAGTAGAACCCAGGAAAACGTTAGCCTAGTTGCCTTCAAGATCTCTAACCTTCAGTAAGCTCTGTGTACATAATAAATCAAATGTTTTCTTCAGCCACTTCAAAATTAGGGTAAGGAATTTGGAATATAGTGGAATTAAATACCCTGTTACAAAACACATAGGGGCCTATTATGATTGCGGTGAATCCGCATCCTCGGGGCCGGCGGAAGCCACCGCCGGCCCCGAGGATGCAGATTCACCGCTGCGGTGCTTTACAAGACCCCCCGCCAGATTAGGATGGCAGGGGGGTCGGGAAGTCCGTACGCAGCTTTTCCGCCGCGGTCCCGCGGCGGAAAAGCTCTAATATGGTGGCGGTGTCTCTCAGACACCGTCCACCATATTAGGAAATGCTTAAAAACATGCTTTTCCGTGGCGGATTTTCCACCGTGGAAAAGCATGTGGAACTTCACTGCGGGGGCCCGTTGCGGGCCCCCTAGGTGAAGGGGGGTGGGGGGTGCACATGGGGGGTACCTATGGTACCCCCCTGCATTTGTATGCAGAGATCGGCAGGCACCGCGCGGTGCCTGCCGCTTTCTGCATACAAATGCAAAGTATGCATTTTTAACATTGCGGCGGGTGCAGCTTGAAGCTGCACCCGCCGCAATGTTAAGGATTGAGGATGTGACCGCCACCCTGGCGGTCACATCCTAATCTTCACGGGGGGAACGCCACTGCCCATGCGGACGTTCCCCCTCTACTCTATGGTGGCGGACGGACTCAGGTCCGTCCGCCATCATAATCGGCCCCATAATGTGGTAGTTTTCTTTTCCTTCTGCTGAGATTAATCTTCCCATTTATCCTCAAGGTCATTCATTCATTACCAACTATATCATAAATGGCACATGTGGTTTAATATACATTTGAATAATATATCGAAATCTAAGACAATATAAAAAATAATAAAGAGATCAAATGTATTTTACCATATATGCGAAAAGGTCGTTCAGTAGACATTTGAAATGGAACTCTCGGTCTGGTGCTTTACTTCGCTGAATGTTGGAGAAAAATGTGAGAATAAAGTAGCATTCATTAGAGGCTTTTTACAGACTTTAAACCTAAGTGCAAAAATGTACACATCTAGAAAACATGTCAAAAATAAGTTTTGCCTCTTTTGAAAAACACTCACATTCAGATGAATCATAAGTTGCTAAGGAGGGAAAACTGCCCAGTGCTGAGGTAAAATACATGATCCCACCTAGGCTTGCCATCATGAACATGTGCGCTCACATGTGGGTCTGTTTAAAGTGTCTACAGTTAACTTGCAATTTTTCTTTTTGGTGGAATGCAGTACATACAGCACAGCTCAGACAAACAAACATGCAGCCACCCAGTACTCACTGGGGCATATTTACAAAGAATTGACATAGGGTAATGTCACAAGTAATTTTGCAAAAGACACACAATTGATGGACGGAATGCAGAACAAATAAAATGATTCACCCCTAGTCAAGAGATCTGGGTTAAATCCATCATTCTTTTTCTCACCATGCCACCCCAGTTTACACCTGGCCATATGCAAATCAGTCTTGACCCTGTGCCTCTTGGGAACAGTCCAGCCCGAACTGCTAAGCCATGTTCTCCCTGGACCGGAAACAAGCATCCAAGGAACGATTTTGGGGTTTCACCCCTCTTCAGCTAGGATAGTTTAAACCCAGTGGCACAGTGAGCCCACAGCACAGTGAGCCCGGGACCCAATTCTGAGCATACACGGCGCATCATCAGACGTGGGTCCCATACTCTCCATGCCACTGGAGTCAAGCTATCCTGGCTGATGAGGGCTGAAAGCCCAAAACCGGTCCTAGGAGGCTAGCTTCCAGTCCAGGGAGGACCTAGCCTGGCAGTTCGGGCTGGACTGTTCCCATTGGGGCGCAGGGTCAAGACTGATTTACATATGGCTGGTTTCAAACTGGAATGGCATGGTGAGCAAAGAAAATCATGCCCAGACGTGGGTCCCATGCTCTCCATTCCACTGGAGTCAAGCTATCCTGGCTGATGAGGGATGAAAGCCCAAAACTGGTCCTAGGATGCTTGTTTCCAGTCCAGGGAGGACCTGGCCTGGCAGTACAGGCTGGAATGTTCCAATTGGGGAGCAGGGTCAAGACTGCTTTGCATATGGGTGGGTCCAAACTGGAATGGCGTGGTGAGCAAAAAAACGATGGATTTAGGCCCAGATCTCTGTACTGGGGTGAATTTATAACATTGTTCTGTATTCTGTACATCCATTATTCTTTTAAGCATTTGTCACCCCGAGTAGGACGGGAATGCCCAGACGTGGGTCTCATGCTGTCCATGCCACTGAAGTCAAGCTATCCTGGCTGATGAGGGCTGAAAGCCCGAAACCGGTCCTAGGATGCTTGTCTCAAGTCCAGGGTGGACCTGGCCTGGCAGTTCGGGCTGGACTGTTCCCATTGGGGCGCAGGGTCAAGACTGATTTGCATATGGCTGGGTCCAAACCGAAATGGCATGGTGTGCAAAAAAAAGATGTATTTAGGCCCAGATCTCTGTACTAGGGTGAATGTATGACATTGTTCTGCATTCTGTCCATCAAATGTTCTTTTTGCAATTGTCACCCCAAGTGGAAAGGGTATGCCCAGACTTGGGTCCCATGCTCTCCATGCTACTGGAGTCAAGCTATCCTGGCTGATGAGGGCTGAAAGCCCGAAACCGGTCCTAGGATGCTTGTTTCCAGTCCAGCTAGGACCTGGCCTGGCTGTTTGGACTGGACTGTTCCCACTGGGGCGCAGGGTCAAGACTGATTTGCATATGGCTGGGTCAAAACTGGTATGGCATGGTGAGCAAACAAATTATGGATTTAGGCCCAGATCTCTGTACTGTGGTATGTGTATGACATTGTTCTGCATTCTGTTCAACAGTTCTTTTTGCAAGTAATTTTGTAGCGCTGTCCTATGCCAATTCAAAAGGACATAAATGCACTGTATTTACAAGACACTGTACATTCCTGTCCTTTCGGCAGGTGCAGAAATTGCAGCTGTGTGCCAACCCAGGCAGTTTTGCACAATGTTACTATGGTGTTTGGAATGTTGGCATGATTGTTTTTGTGCAGGAAGGTGCACCTTACTGCACAAAAACAATCACAAGAGGCGTTTATATCATTCAATGTGTGCTGCAGCACACGTGGAAGGAGGAAAAAATGAGGAAAAATGTAAACATGTCTCCACATTACACCTGCTATGGGGAGCACTGTACATGGGAACACCCACAGCATTACTCATGGCGCGCCTCCCTGTTGCAATGTTAGGCAACACAGCAAATAACTCTGCATGATCTTAAACCTTATCTACAAGGCCATGAAAAGCCACGCATGGTGGCTCTGCATGACCGGAACATGAAAAAAAAATTATGCTCTAGTGGCGCAAGGGGCTTGTAAATATGCCCCACGTTTTCTTTGCTGTGCTGTCTGCGGCTTACACACTTAGAGAAAATCAGTTACTTTGTTTTCTTTTTTTACAATGCATCACATAAAATCAGGGACTTTATCACAATGGGATTTAGAGCCAGGTACCTTTATTATGAGCCTTCAGTGCGCAAAGTGAATTCATTTAGCCCAATGTTTCACAATGGTAGTGACTTATTTTCAGACAGTATAGCACGGAAACAGTGAATACAGTTTGGTTCTTTCTGTTTCTGAGCTGTGATGTGCGAAAAACAACCACAAACTTACAGAAATAATGGGTTAAATGGATTTGCTTCACACTTTTTAAGTGCATGAAAAAAGCGCTCAGGCCTGCTGAGAACAGCACAGACCACCAGGGTGAAGCCACCCTCAGGTCTGTCCTGAGAATACAAGTTCATAATATTGTCCCTAAGTGGTCCCTGTGATTCCACCTCACTAAACGCAGTAATTGTTTTTTTAATCTGTGCTTGAAGTCACAGGCCGGGGTGCAAGAAATAAGAAATCATAGGTTACCTTCAGTTGACAGTGCTTGTTCATAATTTCCCTGAGCTGAATAACGTAGAATCGAGCCTCTATGACCTGAAAGAAAGTTTAAGCATATTAGTACATTAAAATAATAATTGGCAAATACATAAAACACATGTATTTTAATTATTGATGGACCAATAATCTCTGTTTTACAGGGCAAAAGGAGTGTAAGAAACATCGGTGACGTACGTCAAGGATGTTGTAAGCAATAAATGTCTATCACGTATTTAATTTTGTATGGGTCTGGTACTGGAAGGCATTCGTAGCAGAGTTCTTCTACCCAAACCTTACCAACTTCAATCATTAACAGCATCCATACACGCAGGGCTTTAGTGTTTAATTTCCTATACGTAGGGCTTCCTACAAAACGCGAGCTCAAGAAGGGGTTAAAAGATTTATTTCGCATGGGGTGTGTGCTGAAGACGAAAACGCATATTTCGAAAATCCTCAAATTGCAATACGGCATGAAGTCAAATTTGATTCATAGAGGGGTTCTTTAATTTAGTATTTTTCCATTATAATTTAGCAACAGGAACGTGGCTTGGAGCCCACGTATATTGTCGGCTCCTCTCGGAGCTCCAGTCAGGCCATTGCTGCTTTTCATTCTAGGAGCCTTCCGCGGCCCTTCTCCTTTAGATCCATCCACGGAGTCCAACTCTGATAAGGCATATGGGGGTATATTATCAAGAACTGTGTTAAAATTATCGCCGGTTTAGCGGCACAAAACTGCCGCTAAAACAACGATAATGGGCTTGATAATATGCCCTGGAGAATTCCCATAGAAGCGCATGTTCACCCCAGGACATGGCCTTCTATAGGAATTCACAACGGCATATTATCAAGCCCATTATCGCCGCTTTAGCGGCAGTTTTTTGCCGCTTAACCAGCGATAATTTTAACACTGTTCTCTTGATAATATGCCCCATGGTGAGTCTCTAACCTACCAAAAGACTAACAGACGTTCATCGTAGGTGTTGGCAAACACGCGGTAGAGGCCTGACTCCACCTTGGAAAAGCCTCTCTCCTAGCATGCTGACAGCCTGCCTGGCCCGTGATCTGGGCTCCGCTTCGGTTCTAGGGGCATATTAGCAAGGCCCTCGTTAAAATGATCGACGTTTTAGCGGCAGGGAAATGCCGCTAAAAAGGCGATAATGGGCTTGCTAATATGCCGTATAGAATTCCAATAGAACCCAGGTTAGATGTGCAGAACAACTAGCCTTGGCTTCTATTGGAATTTTATAATGCATATTAGCAAGCCCATTATCGCCGCTTTAGAGGCAGTTTGCTGCCGCTAAAACGGCGATAATTTTATCGAGGGTCTTGCTAATATGCTCCCAGTACCCACCATGGCTAAGATGGCGATGAAGTTCCCTGGAAAAAGAAGGTGACCCCCTGCTTTATATGAAGGCTCTTAGAGCACAGGAATTAGCTGCATTGCACAATTCCCCTTGCAGCCTTACTTATTTTTCTATCAATGCATACAAAATGTATATTGCTCAGAGAATATGAGTTTTCATTATTGTCAAACCTTTATTCATAATCGTCAATAGAAAATGCATACATTTGTTCTCCAATAAAATGACAGTGTCTCCTAAATCCATTATAAATGCCACAATAAAAGTAAAAAATAATGATTTCACACACATTTACACCAACCATGATTGGTGTCAATGTTGTGTATAAAATCATCATTTTGACGATTATGTATTACGTTTTTGCTATAATGAAAACTCACATTCTCTGAGCCGTACACAATTTTGTATGCATTGATTGAAGAATAAGTAAGGGTGCCAGTTTTTTTTTTTGCAATACATTGAAGTAACCAGGTAAACTAGTTCTACAGACCAGCAGGGGCCAGGGAGGTCCAGATTTGATGACCTGCCTGACTTCAACATTGGGGCTCCACTTGCCCAGCACTCAATTGGCCTGCCGGGCATGTGGCCTAGACCCTTAGCGGACACAGCAATCTTTAACATACGTTGTGGGAATGAGGTTCACCCTACCTCAGCAGCCTAGTTGGCCTGGCGGGTTGCATGACTTGTGGCCTTTGGCCTGTGCAATCACCAATTTAGATTGCTGCATGCACTGTGGGTTCCGGATCTAGTATTCCTATTGCCCACCATTGTGGTGTGCATGTTGATGATGCAAGAAGGTACTCTATAAAACTACATCGTTACCACCTTTTGGGGCAAAGCAGGAATTCAAGTTTTGCTCTGTGCCTTGAGGCACATCCTTGTTGGTCCTTTTGATTAGGTTGCAGAGGCAGTGTTCTTTGCACCTATGTAGTCAATTGGCTAGATCCAACCATTAACAAGACATCCCAGGAGCAGCAGGTGTAGCTACCCTAAGACACCCTTTGGGCTCTTGCCATACTCAATCCTCAGGATACGTTTTTCTCAGATTTCATGACATATCTTACCAACAGCATCATACTCATCCTCAGATTGTGTGATTAAATATCCCACATCCACCGTTCACTTTTCATCGTAGTACACCTCATCAGCTAATACTCAGCCTAATCCATCCAAAGCAGTGATAATGAGATACAAACTCTGTGTCTTATTGAGTTCCAATCCACACCAGGTTCTCCACTAACTTCACCATTTACAGCCTACTTTTTCCATCAGTGACTTGGCGATCCTCTATCCTGCATATTCAAATTGTTTGTGGCCTATCAGAAGGAGTATGGCAGAAGTTAGACAGCATAATGAAACAAAAGACAATAAAGGAATACAAAGAAAGAGACATAAAGTGGAACCTTAACAGACCTAAACAAATCCCTCCTATTCTGGAATCTCCGGCAAAGATTAGGTGATTAACTCATCTAAGCTCGACACCATGTTGAAGAAATTGAACTCGGTCCATGATATCACTCAAAGCACAAAAAACAACACAGACCTGCTGCAAATTGAGGTTTCTGAAATAAGAAAAAAGTTTCGAAGGACCTGACAGTACAGATCTCGAATGCCAAGGGCAGAACAAGTTCCTTGAAGAACATAACAATTTGCAGCGAAATGCCCCACGGAGCTGGCTCCTTGCTGGCTTGTCCAAAGAGGGACTTAATTGGCCTAGAGGACAGAAATGGAAGAAGCAATCTCAGAATCTTTGGCCTCCCGGAGGACGTGAAAAATGATTTACCCTTTGTGACTGACTTTATTTCTACATGCATTCCTTTTGGGTTTGGGCATCTCCTTCACTAAACATTTTTAGTTTGAACATGCTTACAGGGTTCGACCATTTAAATGTAAAATGCTACTTTTCCATGACCCATGGTATTCAAACCTCTGAGACACCAACCCTCTGAACAGATCACAGCCCACATGCATAAGATCAAATCTATATCATGGAGCGGCACCAAGATTTAAATTGCCCAAGACTTTGCAAGATGCACTGTAATGCAATAAAAAGGGTTTTCTTGTGCTGCTAAATAGACTCCTTGAGAACTCAATTCAATGCTTCTTTATTAGACCACTCCAATTTAAATTAGCTCTAAAAACAAAACAATGATATTCTCAGAGCCTTCTGAGTTGGCAAACGTTCTTGATAATAAAGCTGAAACTTGTATGAATAAAGACCTATCTTCCTCCTTGTCTACACTATAACTCTTTTAAGTGCTCCCATGCATGATGCTTTTTATTGTTATCCCCATTGGTGCCTTATAACATAAGCCTTAGCTATGCTTAAGCAAGTAGTTTTCTCATTTCGACATTGATAATGCTCTTTTACCACTATCTGATATCCTGTCCTTCTAGGCTCTATTATCGCTTCTGCAATGGTGCCTTTTTGATGAAGGAGCACCATCAAGGCTTCTTATTCAAAAGTGTTGCTCCATTGATGTTAGACTTTAACTACCTAGTATGAATCACACAGTAACTTTTTCTTAGCTGGTTGTTATTCCTCAAAAGTACTGGTCATCCCTTCTGGTGACTACTTCATTACAGCTGATATGTGTTTATTAACTTGCATCCATAACACTGCATAGCATTGTTTATCCCTCCTCTTGATGTTTTTACAACACCTGCTGTGTTATCATTGGAAACCTTGAGATATTACAGTGTTTGAATGTTTACTTCTTCCTGGTTTCTCGTTTTTGGAGTTTGCATAATGTTGGACGTGACATAATTGTCTCAAGTCTTCCTATTCTCAATGTAGCTCATCTCAAATATATGTAGGGGCTTGGTATTGACAATCATTGCAAGTTTTGTTCTGGACCCTTTTGCTGTTTATTACAGTCAGTGAAATGACACTGTCACATGCCTCCTTGTTGGTAATTCTGTTATTTATTATCTCAATGCAGGTCTGTTGAGCTCCCTCCTGTTTGCTTACTCAACACTCGCCTTCCTGTTGCTTATACCTATTCTTCTGGTTCATATTTCATCTTTAAAGCCTCTCTGCTTGTGGGCTCCCTTCATGCTTGGTTCCGCAACAAGCCCTATATTCATTTCCTTATCAGCTTGAGACTTTTACTTCTGCTCCAAAAATGTTAGTTTTTTTGTATTATTATTTTCGTTCCCCTTCCTTTCTGTGCCACAGCTCACTATATAGCTCATGTGGTGTTCCTCCCTGCAAAAACATGCCTTCATAGAATTGTGTCTGATGTCCCCCGATCATCGATATTAAGATTTCTGATATCCCAATGCTCCTTTTGACTCTTCACACTATGCTAATTATAATCTCTTTCTTTCACATTCTCTTATCCTATATAACCTAATATGACACTCCTTACTAACATATGGCCACCATAAACATCATCTCCCTAAACACCAAAGACCTCGACACCCAGCCAAACACTGCAAAATCTCTGAATGTTGTCATAAGCTAGCCAGAAATATAGTATGTCTTCACAAAACGAAAATAGGCAACAAGCAAGCCCTTTCAATGTGTAGTGGATGGGTGAATGACTTGGCGTGCTCAGAAGCGGCCTCCAAAACAATTGTGTCATTACACTTGTCTTTAGACCCTCGAACCTGTCCATAATTTTTTCAGAACAAGATAACAATGGTAGGTGGATGATCAGTAGACACCAATGCGATGACTGTGAGGTATATGTGGTTAACCCTTTCGCT
Organism: Lissotriton helveticus; assembly: GCF_964261635.1. NCBI lineage: Eukaryota > Metazoa > Chordata > Amphibia > Caudata > Salamandridae > Lissotriton > Lissotriton helveticus. Next base: position 645,163,385 of record NC_136068.1, read on the forward strand.
GCGGCGGCTATTCCGCCGCAGTGCTAAGGGGTGGGGGTGCACGCGGGGCTCCGACGCTGGTGACGGAACTGCTCCGTCACGCCCCTCGGGTGAGCTGTGCATGTGACGGAACGGTTCCGTCACGGCCCCACCCTCTCAATAGAACGCGCCGCGCAGGTGAGAAATCAGCGCCGCGCAAGCGCGGCGAGCGTTCCGTGACGGAACCGTTCCGTCACCAGCACAGCCCACCCGAGGGGCGTGTCGGAACGGTTCCGTCCCCAGCGTGGGAGGGGTTAATATCTTTGCTCCTCACATTGACGTACCTCGCCTCTGGATGTCACTCACCTCTAAATTGGCAACCCTCCTCTTGTTAGCTTATAATATCTGCAGCAGCAATATCAATCTACCTATGGACTCAATTATAGAAAGAAATGCCATCTTTAATTTCCAACCACCCTAAAACACATAAGGCCCTGTGTGAAGTCTGCTCTGCTCTGTGACTGGAGGACGTCTGGAAACTCTACAATACTTTGGGTAGAAATGTCACTTTCTTTTCTCCTCTCCACTATAGTTTTTCATGAATTGACTACTTTCTAACTGACCCATCCTTTTTTCAACATGTTTCCTCTTCTTCATTTGAGCCTATTTGTATTTCAGATCATGCTGCCATCAAGCTCTCTCTTTCCTTTACCCCACCACGACCGCAGGTCAGATTGTATGCTTTTGTTAAATTAATCATGTTAATTGAAGTGCATGACGGGCCGTGACAGGACCTTTTTCGTGCCGCACGCATTTTAAAAGGAGTGGCGTGACAGTCCTCAGTTGCCTGTGCGCGCATTATATTTTAGAATGTGGGCTACGGGAAACATATGTGTGCGCCCACAGGCACCTTTGAGGGAACAGTGGTCATGAGTAACCTTGGTGCCTTCTTTGGGTTCCAGCGATTCCTAGGGGTTCCACTGCAGTCTGTCACCATCCATCTCTGACCTCCAATATCTACAAAGGTGGCGACTCCTGATACAAGTAGAGTGAATTCCTGCTATTTTGTAGATTAGGTCAAAAATGGGAACTAAACTGAGATTGGCACAATCACCATATCAGCTAGGCCTTTCAAGTAGTTGGACCAGAGGTAGGTGGCGGGTCTTCGGTGGGATTATGCAAAAGCCAATTCCCTCCAGTTGATGCTCATGGTGGTCCTTTGTATGTTCATGCATTCCTAGAATTCACAGAATGATCTGAAGCAAAGGCACTTGAATATAGTATTGTAGTATATTTTATAACTTTATTTATGTATAAATGACTTACCCCTAGGGGCCGTTTTCTGGGTCTGGTAGATTCAAATGAAGGCTCTACATAACATAAAGGAGTGGTGTAAGGTGCAATCTTTAAAACAGTTGCATTCATTGCTCAAAGCTATTCTTGATTGGCTTGAGGTAGCAGTACTTCTATGTACAAATATTTGAAAAGCAATTCAAGCTAGATACCTAACAACATGTTGAAAGAGACATTAGAATTAGGACCTCATTTAGGATATTTTAACGCACTGCAGAGCAGCAACCCTTCCTGCTGTGCTGTGGTGCATCACAATAAAAGGGCTGGAATGTGCTGTGTCTACAAGATATGTTACATTCCTGTCCGTCCCCCTGCGCCAAAGCACAAACAGAAGCTGTGCGCACCAGCAGACACCCTTCATCATTTTGGAAGGGTGCCTCTGCTGAGGGGATGATTGCTTTTTATGCAGGAAGGAACACCTTCCTGCATAAAAACAATCATTAAAGGCATTTTCCTCTTTATGGGTATGCTTCAGAATGCAGCACGCATAGAAAAAGGAAAAATATGAAGAAATAAAAGTATTCCCCCTCGTTGATCCTCCTTACGCCTCCCTTGGGGAAGTGTAGGGTTAAGACGCATTCCCAGGTTTATAAAATGTAAATGTGGGAATGCATCAAGTTCCATCAATGTTGCAATGAAGCACCCACACCAACACCTATGGAATGCCTCTTTCATGCAGAGTTATGCGTGAAAGGGAAGCATATTTACAAAGCACATGAAAAGGTACGCAGGGTGACTTTATATGGCTTTGTAAATATGGGGAAACAGATTGTGCTGTCAGAGCATCAATAAAAGTGGCACAACTGTGGTGCAATGGGTTTGTAAGTTAGATGCTAGGTTTATATATATGCATTAACTATTATAAGTTAATTTTAAAATATAGAAAGAGTTGTGCGGAAAAGAGAATGTAATATGACAAAAGTGAAAGGACACAAAAATAATTGTGAGGAAGAAACTAAGGGCCCGAATCACACAAGTATTCTGAGACAAAATCCTAACTTTAGGACTTTGGGTATTCACAAAGTGCATTTAGGAGTTGTAAAGTTAGGAATACTAACTTCACTACTCCTAAAAGGTTAGGATTCCTAACTTTACTACTCCTAAATGCCCCCTTGTGCATACCAAAAGTCCTAAAGTTAGGATTTTGTCCCAGATTACTTTTGTGAATCGGGCCCTAATTGATTTATTTGTACAGATAAGTAACAAAACTAACAATTCAATAGATAAAATATGACAGTTTCAAATAAACTCCATTGTATCCTATAAAGGAACCCTTTGCAAGGCAATTTAAACCATGAACGAAATTGATTTAAATAGCTTGATTAGCAGACTAAAGACACTCTCCATCCAGATGTATGGACAAACAGGTAAGTAGATAGATAGATAGCTAGATAGAAAGACAGACAGACAGAAAGACAGACATACAGGCGGGCAGGCAGGGAGATAGACAGGCAGAGAGACAGGCAGAATGACAGAGAGACAGAGATAAATGTAGCCATAGTTCAGACCTGTTACGCAAAAACTCACTGAATGATTGTGTGCCACTTGGTGAGTCATTAGGCTGGGATGAACCTGGAGCTGGTGTCTGGGATTCTCCTGGAACACCTGCAGAGAAATGCCCAAGAAAAGGAAAAAAGGTAGCAAAGTCAAGACCAAGCAAACATATCTTGCCTTGGATAGCGGAGAATTCTCCTTGAAAACACAGGAACAAAAATAAGCTGTGCATTTAAATCAAAACACATATTATGGATATTTTTTGTTTAATAGATCACAAGCATTGATACTTGTCTATGTTTTTTCTTAATTAAACAATTAATTTTGATTCAAACTCATTGTATTGACTTGCCACATATCAGGCAATTTTTCAGTGATGCAAACATGCAATAGTCAATTGACTTTTACACAAACACGCACCGCCCGGTTGTGTGTCACTTGATGATTCATTGGGCTGGGATGAACCTGAAGTTAGTGCCTGTGAACCTTCTGGAACACCTGGACAGAAAAGAACAAATCATCAAGAAAAGGAAAAAAGTAGCAACTTCAACACCACTCAAACATCTCTTGCCTTGGCTATTGAAGAATCCTCCTTAAAAACACAGGAACAAAAATGGGCTCATAAGGCTGTGCATATAAAGCATAACACATATTTTCGACATGTTTCAGTTAACTAATCACCAGCATTGATACTTGTCTTTAAGATTTTTCTTAATTAAACAATTATTTTTGATTTAACCTCATTCTATTGACTTGCCACATATCAGGCAATTTTTCAGTGATGCAAACATGCAATATGTATGATCTGTAGACAGATGGATAACAAGTCGATGAGTAGATAAATGGACGGATGGACAAACAGACCGACAGACAACACGATAGATAGATAGATAGATAGATAGATAGATAGATAGATAGATAGATAGATAGATAGATAGATAGATAGATAGATAGACAGACAGGTAGATAGATAGATAGATAGATAGAAAGATAGATAGATAGATAGATAGATAGATAGATAGATAGATAGATAGATAGATAGATAGATAGATAGATAGATAGATAGATAGATAGATAGATAGATAGATAGATAGATAGATAGATAGATAGATAGATAGATAGATAGATAGATAGATAGATAGATAGATAGATAGATAGACGTCAATGAAAGAGAGATAGCGATGCAATATTCAGCAGGTCTTTTCATCTCCTTTTAGATGAGATCAGTGTGGCTGGTAGTCTACTTACAGCCCATATTTCCTCGCTACAAACACTCACCATTCAGTTGAATGTCACTTGACGATGAAGTGGGCTGGGATGCATCAGATGGGAGCGGCTGGGATCCACCTGGAGCACCTACAGAGAAGATAAAATGTATTCAAGAAGACAAAAAATTCAGTAAAACCACAGCCATGAAGACAGACCGTCTGCTTTAAGCAAAAGACTTCAAGAACGGAAGAATTATTAGCCATCGAGCGCATTTTTGCATTCAATATCATAATTATGTATTCACAACTGGTATTGGAGATCACAAACAACTGGGAAATTCCACAATAGTGTAAACACAAGAACTTTCAAACCATGAACTAAAAAAAACTTTAGTCATGCGTATAATTTGTTTTGGCATATTTAAAATAAGATATCCGAAGCTGCCCATACTTTAGTTATGTGCTTAAATGCATGTTCAGCAGAAAAATGATGCGTAAGTGACACATTATATGTTTGCTAATTTGGAAAGATAGACAGACAGATTTAAAAGAACACAGTAGCCAATATCGAATAAGAACAAAAAGTGGAAATGCGAAAATTCTTTTAAATTAACAAACATTGTGGAAATATGGAGAACAAGTACAAGGCAAACTAGAGACAGATATTTTGTCAAGAGAGACATAAATAGAAACTGTTGTAGATATCTTCATAAAGTAACAGCCTAGATCATAGTGATGTAAGCAAATCTCTTTTATATTCTAAAAGGCACTGCACAAATGTGTTGAAGTTTATTGGATTTTTAAAAGCAGCCCAGAGTTCAAGTCTACGGCGCTATCACTCACTGTTGGGTTGAGGCCCACTTGGCATTTCATTGGGCTTAACAGCAGGAGCACCTACAGGGAACAGTAAACCACCATCAGCAAAAGGAAAATGGCTGTGAAGTCACTACCACAGAAACGTCATCTGCCTTATCTATCGGAACATCATCTTTGAAAAATCATCAATAGAAGTGAGATGGAAGGTGTGGTGTGCACAAAAAATATGACACATTTCAGTAAACATTTTCAGTTTACTGCTGGCATTCCTTGTCATTTGTCTCGATAGTTATTTATTAAGATTTTCATTCTATATTCACAATAGGCATAGAGTTCACAAACAAGCTAGATATTACTCAATATGGTAAACATTGGAGCTTTCAAACCATAGACTACAAATATATTCTGCTATGTCTATAGGCCTGATTCACAATATTTTTTGTAATCTCTATGGGCCCAATTCACAAACTGCATTTTGTAGTATGTGAAGTAGTTCTACAGTATTACTACTCATGTAATACAACATTCAATGGAGAAATATGTGTCCGAGACATCTGCCTTATACTCTCCTGTCATTCCTGTATGAATATCTCTGCCTAGGTGGTGGAGCTATATTCACATGTAGTCATGCATGTAATGAATGTAGAAGGAACCGAAGGAATGGCTGGGAAATTACAGATCGTAGATAAATAGAAAGACAGACAGAAAAACAGATAGATACATAGAAATTTAGATATATAGATACATAGATAGATACATAGATGGATAGATAGATAGATAGATAGATATATACATAGATAGATAGATAGATAGATAGATAGATAGATAGATAGATAGATAGATAGATAGATAGATAGATAGATAGATAGATAGATAGATAGATAGATAGATAGATAGATAGATAGATAGATAGATTCACATACACATACAACCATGAACATAATTATATTTTTGCAATAGGATCTATAGCTTAACAAGAAATGGATACTTGCTAGACATGTTATTTTGATCAAGTGACTTGAACGTGTGTCTACGGTTAGAATTATTATGGGCATAGTGAGAATGAGATGAGACAACTGGATATTCACATGTTTAGAGAAAGAGAGACAATAGTGGAAAGTTTGTGAGATCTTTTGATCAGGCAATAGATTAGATGGCTGTGATGTGAGCAACTATTTCTTCCATCAAAATGAGGGTCTTTGAAACTGAGAGAAGCTTATTGTATTTTTAAAAGCATATTATATTGTGGAGCCAAGGCACAAGAACTGACCATTTTGTTGAAAGCCACCTGGCGATGCATAGGGCAGGGGTGATCGAGGTGGGAGCGGCTCTGATTCTTCTGAACCACCTGCAAAGAAAAGCATACATGTTCAAGAAAATGGACTCTGCAGTAAAGCCACAGCCATAAAGACACATTATCCTGTAGCAAACAGTGCATCAGTGGCAAAAAGAGAGCAATAGAAGTGACATTATACAAAGTGCCTGGCGGCAAAACAGGCATTTGCACCTGCTTTGTGCTCCCCCGGGGTAATTTGGTGTTACAGAAGTGGCTGCAAGCACATGTACAGGCCCTACTGTATTACATACAGCACTGGCACATAGCCAGCGCTATTATCAGAGAGCGTTCTCTCATTTGCATGGGGGCGTGGCCCCATGTAAATGATGGAATCTCTTTGCCTCTGCACGCACACCATATTATAAATGCAAGTGCAAAGGTAAGGAATCTATCATAAGGCACACTGACAGGATGTCACCTGAAAATGGTGCACTGTAAGTGCCCCCGCTCCAGTGGCGGTCCTCTAGAGGGGGCTAAAGAGGTCCGATGGGGCCCCCTAGACAACCCCTTGAGGGTGGGTGCAGCCACTCACTGCATCCACCTGCAAGGAGACCTATTGTAATTGCCTATTGTCAAAGCGCTTTTTCGGCAGGTAGCGCGCTACTCCGGAACCCATAAAGGATTAGTGGTAAATTAGTATAGAAAAAATATGAAAGTAATTTGAGTGGTGAATGTTAGTCAGTTATTTGGATTGAGAAGGACAGTGAAGGGATTGAAGAGGGAAAAACGTTTGCATTTATATACCAATTGCTACTCTTGATGGGGTGTTGAAGTGCTTTTTTGTCAACTAGCACGCTACTTCAAAACCTAGAAAGTATTAGTGATAAATTAGTATAGTGAAAATAGGAAAGTAAATTGAGTCACCACTCTTTAAATGTGCAGGTGCATTGCTGCCTGCACAGTGAAACACAGAGTGGCTGCTTCAAAGCTGCTCCATATTTCACTTGAATGCTCTGGCCCCAGGGGAAGACAAGTTTGCAGCTTCCCTGGGGGTAGCACATTCAATCTAATACTGTGTACTCTCCTTTTAGCTCGGAGTGCACATTATTAAATTTGTGCTCAGCGCTAACAAGGAAGATGCACTGTATTGTATACTGCAGCCCCAGGCGTGCACAAACAAAATATGTCATGCAGCATTGTCAGTTGAGGCATTCAATTGTCTTTCTCTTTTGTTATTTTAAATGCTAAATATATATTCACAATAGGCTTAGGGATCACAAAATGTTGTTAATTTCACAATTATGTTAACTTAAGAGAGCTGAAACTGTAGACCAGATATACCTTATTTGGCTTTTTTAAGATGAGTCCTACTGAGCTTGCCATTGACCATTTTTATGTGCTAAACAACAAGTCACTAAGGGCACCATTACAATGGCGACCATAACAGAAAATGGGACCGACTGCCAGAGGTGCGGCAATCCCACAAGGCAAATTAGGATGCCCCCGCCACATTGGCGGGCGCATTCTTGCCTTTAACATTGCGTCGGGCGGTGCTGTAAACAGCACCCACCACAATGTTAAAGGTGCATGTCATGCATTGCAATGCACAATGTGACAGGCACCGCACGGTGCCTGCCGCCTTGTGTGTGGCAATGAATGGGGGTACCACAGGTAACCCCCATGCAGCCACCCACCCGGCCCCCAAAGTCAGTCTCCCCATGCCTTTCCATGGCGGAGTCTCCACTATGGAAAGGCATGCCCACGGCACACATCATAATATGGATGGCAGTGCCTGCAAGGCACCGCCACCATATTGTGTGCCTTTTCTGCCTGGCCGGCAATCCGGCAGGCGGAAAAGCGGTGCCCCCGCCATAGTAATATGGTGGGGAGTAAATCATGGTGTGATGTCGTGCGGATCGCCACCGCCGGCCGGGAGGTGGTGATCCATACCACTTCCTAATTAACGCCTTAGTTTCCTTCTATATCGACACAGACTGTCAGAAACACACACAATGGCAAACATGGCTGACGAACGATAGTGAGATGAAAATGAATAATTGCTACAGACATTCTTCAGATCAACTAATGTTAAAGTATAAACCAAACATTTTACAGCATTATTAACTTAATTTTGAATTAAATATTAAATAGTTCGGACTATATTAAATTAAAGTAAAACTATCTTTCTTACAATTTAAATTTAAAATAATCTAACCTAAAGTATAATATTTATATTTATGTATAAAATAGTAAAAAATGTTAATGCTATATATGGATTTCCTTTAAAATAACTACATTATTTATTAAGTTACATCAATTTACATTAAATTAGTTACAATAATGTTATAATTGCAAGGGAAAACTATTAATATAGTTTGCAAAAACAAATCAAACATTATGTTTGTGTAATATTTGTTAATAATTAATCAGTTGTCATTATATTTTTAAATAGTTAAAATATTTTAATTTACCCTATTTTCATATGAGGTTTTAATTATAAGTCCCTGTTTCCATTATTTTCCAAGGGAGGACTTTAAAGTATTGGTGTTTGTCCATATGTGATTCTGGACTTACTCGATCTCTTAGCTGAGGAATATTTACTACTGTTTTGGGCTCTTTTTGTCTGTAGAAACTATAGCAGTTTGTGAATAGGAATGGACCCATTCTTTTGTTGGTAGTTGCATATCTCTCCTTAAACCCCTCCCTCGCCCCTACACACCTCCTTACCCCTCCATTAACCTGTCACCTTTAGTAGTGTTCCCCATTTTTCACTTACTCCCCTATGCCTCCCATGATTATTACTGAAATGTAGGCCTACATGTATGGAGATCTCCGCCATTGTGCTAGTGATCTCTGTACATAAATACATAGACGATGCAGACATTCATGCATGTAGGTTTCTAAATAGCATTTTGTGGTATGTTAGTAGTACGCTTTTAGCATCATTAAACACACTATAAATGGCCTTTTTTTAATAGGCCCTATAGATCTTTGGTGAAGAGGGACAACACTTAACTTTCAACAGTTTTCTTCATTAATTAATAAGTCCGATTGGAAGAATGTAAGCAGGTCTCTTTTACAGCTTAAAAATAACTGCTCACAGATAGAAGGCTATTGGGCTTATCAGAAAAACCCATAATTTAGATCCCTGGCACTAATATTTACGATTTGGTTGAGTCTCACTTGGTGTTTCATTGGGCTGTGGTGAACCAGGAGAGAGTGACTGGGATCCAGCAGGTGCATCCGCACAGGACAGCATGATATGATGTAGTAAAGTGAGATGGCAGCAAACACACTATGACACTGACACGGTCTACCTCATCTATCATATTTTTTTTCTAAGCAATAAGAGTGGATTTTTAAGCGTGCACATAAAATATAAAAATGTTGGTCAAGTCAATATTTTCAGTAGACTGCTAAAATGCCTTGTCATTTGTCTTGATATTTTTTGTTATTGCGATCTGAGTTCTGCATTGACAACATGCATAGATTTCACAAATAATTTAGAAATGGTAAGCTAGTTTAATCAGGGGGCCCCCTGATGTATTAATATGGCTCAGTCATCCCAATAATCACCAGGCACATGCAAGCCATTTGGTACGTTCAAGCAGGCCTTAGTTCAGATCCCTGGTACTAACACTCACCATTCAGTTGAGGGCCCTTTGGTGATTCTTTGGGTTGGGATGAACTGGGGGCTGAAGGTGGGAATCCAGCCGGAGCCAATGCAGAGAAGAGCAAAAAAATCATAAAGCCAATGAAAATGGCGGCTACGTGTGAGAAATTGGGCTATTGGGTAAGTGGGGTGTTAGCTCAACTCAAGCAACAGCCACAATCCCTATCAGGGTAAACCACAAAAAGTAACTAAATTAGCCTATGCTTAATTTTTTGGTAGCTTGGCACAAAATAAGTCAGGCTAAACTTCGAGGCAATGTTTAAAGTATATATGCAACACACAAACAGTAATAATGTGAAAACACAACACAAGATAACATCCACACTAATTTAGAAGAACAGAATACATTTTAATAAATTAATTGACACCAAAACAGCAAATATCCCATCAGTGGAGCTGGAGTTATGGATTTCTAAAGTTAAATGTAAAAACTAGCCCCTAAAAGATCAAAGTGACAACCACAGACATCTATTTCCGAAAGGCAGGTCAAAGTAAAAACATATGGTAAAAAATAATGGAGTGCAACTTGGATACAAAGAGTGGATTGGGTTCTGTTGGCGCTGACCTTCCGACTTAGCCAACAAGGGCTCCACAAGACTGGAAACAACGTCTACAAAGGAATGCTGAACAGGATTCACTTCTGCGGAGAAGAATGTAGCTGGAGCTGCCATGAAGTCGAGGAAACTGGCGATGCATGGTGGGCGGTTAGGCAATCAGGTTGGTCCTGGTCTCCTCTCAGTTCTTAGATGAAAACGACCTAAGTCACAAGTTTGGGATTTTGGCTATCTGGACATCTTTAACACCACCATGGGTCCAGGACTGAAGGGGCACCACTTGGGTGGTTAGGACTCACTCACTGTCCAGTTGAGGGTTCAAGATTTTTGGTGCCTTTTCTGTCCCAAAGGCTCTCATCAGGAAGCCAGCACACTAGCTCTTGGTGTAAATATGGTAGTCCCGGGTTCAAGTGGTAGAACAGGGCTGAAGTAGCAGAGGGGGCCTCTTAGCGTTCAAGGCAGGCTTTAGGCAGCAAAGCAGTCCTTACAGGTACTTTAAAGCAGTCCTCTGAATTACACAGTAGGCCACAGCAGCAGGCAGTCCTCTGAGAGTCCTTCCACAGGTTGGTGGCCTGCTGGGGTCAGCAGATCACTATGTCTGTGACTGCTTTTTTAATAAAGCGGTACAAAAGGGGGTGGTGATGGACTGAGCATCTGAACCAATCAAACACTCACACCCAGTCAAAAGATCTGGGTTTAATCCATTACCGTTCTTTAGTCCACTCTGCCACCCCAGTTCAGACATGGCCATATGCAAATCAGTCTGACCCTGTGCCTCATTGGAACAGCCCCTCCCGATCTGCCAAGCCATGCCTTCCCTGGACCGAAAACAAGCTTCCTAGGACCGGTTTCTGGCATTCCAGCCATCTTCAGCCAGGCATGCTTGAATCCAGTGGCAAAGTGAGCAAGGCACTCACATCTGAGCATACCCCGCCAAATTTATGGCGAACAAAGCGGTACAAAAGGGGGAGGTGATGGACGGAGCATCTAAACCAATCAAACACTCACACCCAGTTAAAAGATCTAGGTTTAATCCATCACCGTTCTTTAGCCCACTCTGCTACCCCAGTTCAGACATGGCCATATGCAAATCAGTCTGATCCTGTGCCTCATGGGAACAGTCCAGCCCGAACTGCCAATAATAAAGCAGTTTTTTTTAAATGCAAAGGAAAACGGGATGCATTGAAAAAAAATACAACTTTTCAGTTTAATTTTTTAAGGGCAGCAAGTGGTCCCTAGGACCACAGCCGCTCCTAAAAAATATTTACACACTCCTTCCTGTATGTGGGTGGCTTAAGGGTGTTAAACTGCAAGTTTTATTTGACTGCATGTGCAGTCGCAAAACAATCTTATGTGCCATTTGCACTCACTATTAGGAAGAGACGCCCTTGGCACATCCCTTCCTAATAGCGAGTTGCAAACCACAGTTTGTGAGTCGCTAATAGGTTAACAACTCACAAAATATGGTTTGTACATGGGACTGCCCATTTTTGCGGTCACAAACGGGTGGAATACCTGTTTGCGACCGCAAAATAGGTAGTTCGTATGCCCCGAAATCTTTTCCTGCTCAACTTAAAAGATTAACACTTATCGAATGTAATAATTCAACCCAATGTTATTTTATGGCAAAGTCCTCACAGTAGTGGAAAACTAGTTTATGAGTTTTTACTACCTGGGCATGTGAAACAAAAAGGTACATGCCCAATCATTCAGTTACAAAGCACCCTACCCTGTGGCCTACCTAGGGTCTTCCTTATGGGTGACGAATGTGTACAAAAGGGGAGTTTAAGGCTTGGCAAGAGGGCTATTTGGCCAAGCCAGTTTGGCGGTTCAAAACTGCATTCATGTTGGAATGGCAGACCTGGGAAATGTTTTAAGGGACTACTGACGTGGGTGGCACAGTAAGTGTTACAGGTCCTTTAGTAGTATTTAGCTTACAGGCCCTTGTTATATCGTATGCCACTTTACTAGAAACTTACAAGTAAATTAAAGATGACAATGAGGTTCAAGCCAATTTTACCATGTTTTAAGGGGTGAGCACAAGCACTTTAGCAGTGGTTAGAAGTGTTCAAAGTGCACAGAGTCATAAGACCATCAAAAACAGATTCAGCAAAAATAGGAGGGAAAGAGAACAAGTATGGGAAAGAACAAGTTTGAGGGACGTCAACCCTAAGGCTAACAGGTCTAACACTTGACCATTAAAACACCCTATACCTCCAGTCTTATCTATTAAAATATAGTTAGAGTGGGTGTATAAGGCAGTGTGATAAATTACATTTACATTCAGATATATTCTCAGTTGATGTGCTATTGTACTCCTGTTTTTTATAGAAAATGTATTTAAAGGCATTCATTTCACACAAAACAGGATATTTCATGGGAGCACAGCCTAAGGAGATCACACAACATGGACTAGCAAAATCTCAATTGACCTATATGATTTTTGTTGGCACATTCAAAACCACCACTCTGACGAGATGGAACTGGATTTCTGATAGAGTGGCTACAAGACTTATATTGCATACTTATTCCCGGTCTATAATTTCTTGTGTCTATGTGAGGGTAGCAAATCAATTCCAAAATTCCAATTGTAATTCACAACTGGATCGCCCATGATACATTAGTAAACGGTGTGCCAGCAATCAGAACATCCTAAGAGACTTTGAGACTTTCTGTTCCATCAGACCTAATGTACACATAATGAATCTCCATCAAATGCAGGACACCACATTTGGTCTAAAGCTTGAAGAAAATAAGAGAATTCCTTTAATTTTAGAGTGAAATTAAATTTTCACACCACAAGGTGTCACGATTACACCACTCAAGATATATAAATGCAGATGCCTTACTATACGGCGGGCAGAATGGGGGATGTTTTTTACCATGCTATAAATACATCCTATTCTGAATATTAGCACTGGAAATGAGGCTTTAAACTGCAGATTTTAGATTTATCCCATTGAACTCCATGTTATCCAATTTCTTTAAACCGTCTTCTATGATACATTTTGCCTAGCAAAATCTGACGTTGAAAAAAGTAAGCTCATGACAGTTCTTGCCGAAACAGTAGCTCTGAGCTCAGCTTACATTCCTGTTTGTTCATCTATTAGAATTGCAGTACCTAGGCTTAATCTGGTCTAAATGGAAAAGAAAACAACAGATGCATTGCCTAAACTAGGGCTATATTAAACAATTTCCATATTTTGACACTGATAGGAAAATGTTCAGTCAATCGAATGTAAATGATCGATGCAGTTAAACATGTCACACACGTATGCAAGATAGACAGACAGACAGACAGACAGACAGACACATAGATAGATAGATAGATAGATAGAAAGATAGATAGATATATAGAGATAGAGAGATAGATTAATAAAATATACACAAACACTTGAATAGTGTAAGATCTAATTTACTAGAGAACCACATTACTACATGCTACTTGATTATATGGTTCAATTGAGCTCAAAGCAATTATAGATATAGAGTCCCAGATGTACTAACCCTCTGCACAGGTTTGCATCACTTCTAGTACAGGAAAGTATCCCAAAGCAACTTCAAGTGGAACTATGCACTACTGTGCCGTATATTCATCACACAGGTATCCCATGGGTGGCACATGGGCCTTTCAATGTAGCCACCAATGGGTTTTAACGTAAATTCATATTCACTAACTGTCAAAATCCTATGCCTCTGTGAAGTAGGGGTAACAAGGAGAAATGTTTTACGTTTTCCTTACTTTTCAATTGTTACATGTGTACTGCATTGTACAGCACACATGCAAAGTGGGAGAAGTCTTAATGCATATGCATAGATTTTATACTGGGGCCCCCCTTCCAGTACAATTTTATTCTTTAGAGAATGCACACACCCATCCACTATTATTCAAGGTTGTGTTCATAGGCACTTGGCAGCAAAAAGTGTGCCACCACTGGGTGAGAGAAACAATGTGCCGTCTCTTAAAAGACATGCCACTTATGTTCTCTCTCCCTTTGATGCAAGCAGCACAGCAACTTTGGCTGATGCACCACTTTCTGTCAAATATTAATTGGGATTGTGTGGGATTTGTAAAGCGCACAGCTACCCGTAAGCGTCGCGGCGCTGAAGACCGCTGGGGAACCCGTCCTGGCTTTCCCTGTGAGATGGTCCCTTTCTGGGTATCTCCAAGGTGAAACCAGGCGTCCCCGGCATCTGTGGGGGGCCGTTGTAGAGATGAGGCAAGCTTAATGCCCAGAGTTGCCGAGTGTGATCCCTGGTTAGAGTAGGCACTGAGGTGAGAAATGTCGAGTCCGCTGACCCTGGTCCGCGACGGGAATTGAACCCTAGTCCCGGGCCGTTCTCTGCTTCAGGGTCTGCCGCCTCTAACCAGTGAGCCACATGCCACAGTGCAGGAGAGAAACCAAGCTGGAAAGACAGGTGTTTACAATTTTTGATGCAGGGTATGTGACTGAGAGAAGAGGGATGCTTTTGTTATACGGAAAGTTAAGGCACCTGATAACTAAATTGGTAGACAAAGTTAAAAAAACAACAATGCTTCATTAATCAGTAGACCTAACATTTTGAATTTAAATTCATGGTTATAAACATGGTGAACAGTTGAAAGCCACCATACTTCAATGCTGTGTCGCAAGCACTTACAGTCGGGTTCAGTTACACCTGGCGATTCATTGGGCATTGATGCACCTGGAGCTGGTGGCTGGGATCGTCGTGGAGCATCTGCCGAGAAGAGCACACCATGAAGAAAAGAATGGCATAGTTCACGGAAATAACACCCATTTGGAGTTAATAATACAATTTTGACACCGAATATGCATGATCTTTTAATCAATATTTAGTACACCACATTCATGACACATGATATTTTTCTAAGTTGATATTCTGGCACACAAACAAAAAGATGTTTAGGAACAAATGAAAATTCATCAGATCTTTCAATCAATTGATAGGCCATAATGCTGTGCTGTGAGTGGTGCCTATTAAATCCCTATAATCATCAAACATGTGAATTGAAAGCATATTTGAGTTTTAGAAGCAGCCCATGGTTGCAAGTAGCTTCAAACTGCTAATTGTAATTCACAGCTGAATCTTAGATAATACATTGGCAAATTATGTCTATCTATGAGACCATACTCAAAAACGTTGTGTTCCATCACAGCTAGTGTACACATGGTGTATCACCACCAAATGTAGAGCATCCCTTTTATTCTAAAGCTTAACGTTCATACGAATATATCCTGATTAGTCTTTCTGGGCCAGAGTGATGGAAGGAAGTTGTCATCTGCACCTGAATAGGGCTGTACTTGACTTTCACAAGGATATCTCTGACCCCTGTAGTGTGTCTGAAGCCAGGGTTAGGGATTGATTATTGGTTTTGTACACTTCTAAAGTTGTTTGAAGTTACCCCCAGAACAAAACATTTGTGAGTAGAAGTACAGCAGCTGTGACCCCATGTTTTAGACACTGCTTGGGACTTGTAACCAGATGTGGCTGGCTCTGCATACAACAACAGAAGGGACTGCTGTGCTGCAGGGAAGAGACCACCATTGGGTCTGCCTAACTTGTTGTACTGGCCTGCTGCCTGTTGGGCTGCTGGGGGGACTACCACTCTGCTAAGAACTTCTATGTGCTGGACTCAGTGTGCCGGGCTGTTGCTGAACCAAGTAAGATGGGGTGCTCCCTGTTATGAATGGACTGGAATTGCCTAAACCAGCACCACAGTGCAGATGACAGCTATTTCTTTCCTGACGTCAAGAGATGTGCTCACAGCACAGAGGCAGAGCTAGCATGAGCCAACGAGCTGGAACCTTACCCATGACACCCAGCCAATGTGGGCTTCCTCGTGCCATTGTTTGTAATGACCCACTCAGTAGAGGGGCTGGCTCCACAAAACAAAAAAAAACTGCTTCATCTGTTTTCCCTGTGTGGAACCAGACTACAGTGTATCCCACTCAGTGAGATGGCCTCCACAGCAATGAATGGTCCTGGGAGCAGTTCAGAGCTCTGAGGCTTTCCCTTCCGCAACACAGTCAAGAAGTCTCCTGTGCCGGGGGTAAGGAATTAGTCCTGCATCCATCCATTTCTTGGGACGAGGGGTGCCCTAACGAGTCACCACTGGGGGCATTAGCTTAGCCCAGATTCCACTGTCATGCCTGTAAGCAGCAGCAGCGCAGCACGTTTGCTGAAACCTGCCTTGTTTGTGCCCTGTGTGATCACATACCTGGGGGCACTTGTTCTGTGTGGGGACATTGTGGGGTGGAGCCTCAACCGAGGCCCCAATCTTTATTTCCGCATATACTGCAATTGCCCTATTCCTACTTGTAGGCCTGCCATTGCTCCTTCGGCCTACATAGTGCTTTTACAGCCAGGATATTGGGGTACCATTCTCAAAGTATGAGGAGCACAGGGGTTCCTGTGGCTTTTCACTGATGGGCTTACGGTGGATGATGAGTTTCTGTTGAAATATGGTGATTTCTGTGTCATGGCATAACCTGATCTACATTCTTGCACTCATGTGCTGATCCATGTATTTTTATCCATGAATGTTACTGCTGCATTTCATGCCCTAATGTAGTGATGCAGACTGTTTCTGATGCTTGCACTGTCAGGTATGCAAAGAATGAGTGATGCACATGTCCCCTTGTTTTCACCTGCATTTTATGCCCTGATGTTATGATTTATGCTGTTCTATACCTTGCTATGACAGGATAGTAGGTATCATTTCAGGATCTGCATATTATGTACAGCAATGGTGTTTTTATGACATGTGCAACATATCGTTTTTACTTTATTGCACTAACTGTATTATTATGACAATTGCACCGTTGGCAAAGTGATTATTGATTTATGTGATTTTGGTCTCTGTGTTTATACACAATATATGAGATGTTTTTATATAACCTGGTGCAGAGACTCTTTTGTGGTGTATGTGTGTGTGTTTTTAGCAAATGCTTTACACATTGCCTCTGGGATAAGCCTAACTGCTCTAGCCAAGCTATAAAGGACTTGAGCATGGGTTACCGTGGATGTGTCACTCTCTTTCCCTGACTAGAGTGGTGGGTTCTGCCTGGCTTAGGTGCATACCCTAGCCAACCAGAAACCCCATTTCTAACAATGTCCTTCCAATGAAACATCCAATGGGTTTTAAGTAAATCTCTATTCACTAATGCTGGTAGAGGGGGATTTGTGTCAAAATCAAATGCCTTTCTGAAGTAGGGATAACTAGGAGAAATACTTTTCCAACTTTGATTGTGTTCTGCATTGAAAGGCACATATACAAAGTGGGAGAAGTCGTAATACATATGCATAGTTTTTGTACTGGGTGTCCCTTCCAGTAGAAGATATATTATTCTTTAGAGAATGAACTCCCCCATGCCCTGTGGTACAAGGATGTGTGCATTGGCCTATTGCAGCCAAAAGTGTGCAAACACTGGGTGAGAGAAACAATGTGCCATTTCTTAGTAAATACACATTTTTCCTCTTTTGCTTTGATGAAAAGCCGCACAGCAACTTTCATTTCTGCACCACTTTCCATCAAATATGTATGGGCCAAAATGCAGAAGAGAGGCCAAACTGGAAAGACAGTTGTGTACAGTCTTTGAGGCAGGCAGGAATGTGATAGGCAGAAGAGATGTGTTTTTGCTGGTATACAACCTTTACAACGCAACTTTTACCACGACCTACCATTACCACGCATTTTTTACAACGCAGGATCCATGACAACGCATACCATTACCACGCATGTATTTACAACGCAGGTACTTTTACAACGCATACCATTACAACGTAAGTATTGGTAAGTATATTATTTTATTAAAAATATTATTTGGGTTATTTTGTAAAGGGGTATTTTTTGGGTTCAGGGTCAGTTTTGGGTTTTTGGGTAAAGGGGTATTTTTAGGGTTCAGGGTCAGTTTTCAGTTTTTGGGTAAAGGGGTATTTTTAGGGTTTAGGGTCAGTTTTCAGTTTTTGGGTAAAGGGGTATTTTTAGGGTTTAGGGTCAGTTTTCAGTTTTTGGGTAAAGGGGTATTTTTAGGGTTGAGGGTCAGTTTTCAGTTTTTGGGTAAAGGGGTATTTTTCAGGGTTCAGGGTCAGTTTTCAGTTTTTGGGTAAAGGGGTATTTTTAGGGTTCAGGGTCAGTTTTCAGTTTTTGGGTAAAGGGGTATTTTTAGGGTTTAGGGTCAGTTTTCAGTTTTTGGGTAAAGGGGTATTTTTAGGGTTCACTGTCAGTTTTCAGTTTTTGGGTAAAGGGGTATTTTTAGGGTTCAGGGTCAGTTTTCAGTTTTTGGGTAAAGGGTTATTTTTAGGGTTCAGGGTCAGTTTTTAGTTTTTGGGTAAAGGGGTATTTTTAGGGTTCAGGGTCAGTTTTGGGTTTTTGGGTAAATGGGTATTTTTAGGGTTCAGGGTCATTTTTGGGTTTTTGGGTAAAGGGGTATTTTTAGGGTTCAGGGTCAGTTTTGGGTTTTTGGGTAAAAGGGTATTTTTAGGGTTCAGGGTCAGTTTGGGGTTTTTGGGTAAAAGGGGTATTTTTTGGGTTCAGGGTCAGTTTTGGGTTTTTGGGTAAAGGGGTATTTTTAGGGTTCAGGGTCAGTTTTGAGTTTTTGGGTAAAAGGGGTATTTTTTGGGTTCAAGGTCAGTTTTGGGTTTAAATTTAAATTACATTAAATTAAATTGATTAAATTAAATTAAATTAATTAAATTAAATTACATTAAATTAAATTAAATTAAATTAAATTAATTAAATTAAATTAAATTAATTAAATTAAATTAAATTACATTATATTAATTTTAATTAAATTAAATATTAAAAAATATTATATACTTACCAATACTTACGTTGTAATTGTATGCGTTGTAAAGGTATATGCGTTGTAAATACATGCGTGGTAATGGTATGCGTTGTCATGGATCCTGCGTTGTAAAAAATGCGTGGTAATGGTAGGCGTGGTAAAAGTATGCGTTGTAACGTCATACATCCTATAAGACATTAGTCAGTAGACCTAACACTTGCAACTTAAATTGAAGGGTATAAACATGGTAAACTGTTGAGAGCAGGCATAGTGCAGTGCTGTGTCGCAAATACTCACAGTCTTGCTCAGGTCCACTCGATGGTTCATAGGGCAGGGATGAACCAGGAGGTGGTGGCTGGTATCCTCCTTGAACATCTGCAGAGAAAGAGTACAACATCATGAAGAAAATACAGAAGAGAGGCCAAACTGGAAAGACAGTTGTGTACAGTCTTTGAGGCAGGGAGGAATGTGATAGGCAGAAGAGATGTGTTTTTGCTATAAGACATTAGTCAGTAGACCTAACACTTGCAACCTAAATTGATGGGTATAAACATGGTAAACTGTTGAGAGCAGGCATAGTGCAGTGCTGTGTCGCAAACACTCACAGTCTTGCTCAGGTCCACTCGATGGTTCATAGGGCAGGGATGAACCAGGAGGTGGTGGCTGGTATCCTCCTTGAACATCTGCAGAGAAAGAGTACAACATCATGAAGAAAATACAAGTTTTGTTCACAGAAATATCATCCTTTTATAGATAATAATACACATTGTACACCCACAATGTGTGGTATTTCTAAGCAATATTTAGTCCACATTATTTATGAAACATTACATTTCCAATGATGAAATTCTGACACACAACAAAAAGATGTTTAGCAAAGATTATCATAATTTACATTCAACAGATCTCTCAATCAGGTGATAGGTCATATTTTTCTGCTGTAAGTGGTGTACATTAAATCCCAATAATCACCAAATAAATGGGTAGAATGCCTATTGGAAATTTAAAAGCAGTTCATAGTCACAAGATGCTGATTGTAATTCAAAGCTGAATCTCAGATGATACATTGGCCAATGGTGCCCTAGCTATGAAAACATTCTCATAAACTTTGTGTTCCGGCACAGCTAGTGTGCACCATCAAATGTAGAGGAGCCTTTTTGTTCTTAAGCTTGAAGTTCATAAGAATATCATAGCTTACTAATAAAATGAAATCTTTTATACCAGAAGGTGTCACCTTTACTCCAAAATAGTATGCCTCTCTGAAGTGGGGAAATGAAGAGAAATGTTTTAATTTCTCCTAATTTCCCAATTGTCCATTTCTACTGCACTGTACAGCACACATACAAAGTGCCTATTCATAGTTTTTGTACTGCGGGCACCTTCCAGTAAAAAAACTATTCTTTAGAGAATGTACACACCTATGCCCTGTCGATCAAGAGTGTGTGCATTGGCTTATTGCAGCCAAAGGTGTGTCAGCACTGGGTGACAGAAACAGCGTGCCATTTCTCAGTAGAGACAGCACATTTTTCCTCTCTTCCTTAGATGAAATGAACTGAAAAATGGATTTATAAAGCACAAAAAATTACCCGAAGGTGCCTCAGTGCTAGCTCATGGAGCACCATGCCTTGAAGTCTGACTAGATAGATCAAGAATTAAACAGTCAGGTTTTTAAGGCTTTCCTAAAAGCTAATAGTTGAGTTTCATTTTTTAAGGCTAAGGGAAGAGAGTTCCAAAGTCTGGTAGTACCCACCAGAAAGCTTCTGCCTCCCCAGGTAGTTTTCCTGAACCTGGGGATAACCAAGTTGAGAGCACGGGCAGAACATAGCTGTCAGTGGGAGCATATCGTTGAAAATTCTTTTTAAAAAAGATGGGTCCTATATCATGTACTGCTTTGAATGTTATGCAGAGAGCTTTAAACTCAATGGGGCATATTATCAAGCCTGGGCGATAAAATTATCGCTGCTTTATCAGCGGGAAACTGCCAATAAAGTGGCGATAATGGTCTTGATAATATGCTCTATGAAATTCCAATCGAAGCTCATGTTAGATGTCCTTCACATTTAACATGAGCTTCGATTGGAATTCCATAGAGCATATTATCAAGCCCATTATCACCACTTTATCAGCAGTTTCCCGCCGATAAAGCGGCAATAATTTTATCACCCAGGCTTGATAATATGCCCCAATGTGTCTTTCACCGGGAGCCACTGTAATTGTCATAATGCCGCAGCAGCGGATTTATTCTTGGGAATGTCCAGCAAAATACACGCTGCAGCATTTTATACAATCTCTAGTTTTGTTAGACATTTTGTCCTTAGAGTAATAAAAGCAGGTATAAACGGAAAGATTTTTCTGACCAGTTTCAATGTATAGAAGAAAGCAGAGATTACATTATTCATGTGCCCTTCAAACTTAAGTTTGTAATCAAGGGTGACTTCTAGGTTCTTCACTTTATTTGTTGGGGTGAGCAGAAAACCCAGTTTTGGTGGCCAGAAGGCTGGAGACCCAAAAGTGGTGTTTTTGTTTTGTAGATATGTTTTTAGTATTTCCAAAGCAAAATCATTCAATCACGTTCAGAATACATAAGCACACAGGTACTCAGTTAATGACAACACCACCTGATCACACCCAGGTGCAAGTGATATAGCCAACAGATACTGTGTACCGTTCATCATCTACCAAAAAGTGATGTTGCCACCAAAAAGTAGGACCGCTGTTTGATTGGAGTTTAGTTTTACACAGTTAGTGGCCATTCACCGTCCGAATTGAAGAATACAAGCATGACAACGAGGCTGTATCAGAAGGGGTGCTTGTCACAGATACAATAATTTGGGTATCGTCGGCATAAGACCCAAAGATCAAATCAACTGAGCAAAACGGGCAAAGTACATTTTAAAAAGCGTAGGGCTCAATGACGAGCCCTGTGGTACCCCGCAAGGTAGTGTAAAATTGGACAATCTGACCTCAGAGAAAGCAACAAACTGTTCTCAATCAGATAGAACTGACCTTAGTAAGTTCCAGAGCGTTTCCTTTTATGCCTGTCGCGTCAAAGCATTCCAGCAGTATTTTATGGTTGACGATATTGAATGCGGCAGAGAGGTCAAGCAGCACCAGTGCTGCATTGCCCCAAGAAACAGGGTCTACAACGCTGTCTCCACAATGCAATGCTATTACGATGCAGTTGTTACGATGACCTCGTTATTAGTTAAGCAATACCATTACATTGCAAGTCAATGTACTTGCAGTAGGGGGCGCACTGGTATTGGATTTAAACTTTAACACCGTCCCTGCTGTTGTGCAAACTGGAGTAGGAATAGTAAATAATACTATTCCTAAGTCCAGCGCGCCTCCTACGCAAGTTGTTGTGATGACTTGTGATATAATTGTATTGCGTACTAACAACGCGGTCATTGTAACAACCGCATTGCAATGGCATGCGATCAAATTGCATGCGTTGTAGGGACCTATATTCCATTGTCCCCCCCCCATGTCGACAATCTCTCTGATCTGTTCAGAGGCCGAGATCAGTGCAGCACAGGAACATTGGTTTCTGCACCACTTTCCATAAAATATGAATATGTATCGGCCAGAATGCAAAAGACACACCAAGCTGGAAATACAGATGTTCTATTGCTATAGAAAATGTTAAGGCTGATAATAACAAAATCAGTTAACAGAGATAAACAACAACAGTGCTTCATTTGTCAGTAGACCTAACACTTGTAATTTAAATTGATGGTTATAAACATGATGAACATTAGTGATCATCCACAGTTCACTGCTTTGGCAGAAACACTCACTGTCTGGTTGGTTGCCACTCGGTGGTTCATTTGGCGTTGATGAACCTGGAGCTGGTGGCTGTGATACTCCTCGAACATCTGCAGAGAAGAGCAAAATATGAAGAAAAGACAATTATAGTTCACAGAAATATCACCATTTGGAATTAATAATACAAATTCTACACCAAAAATGGGTGGCATTTTTAAGCAATATTTAGTACACCATATTTAAGACATATGATATTTCGGAAGCTCAAATTCTGACACAAAATAAAAAGATGTTTAGCAAAGATTATCACAATTGAAATTCAACAGATCTCTCAATCAGTTGATAGGACATATTTTTGTGCTTTAAGTGGTGTCTTTTAAATTCCAATAATCACCAAATAAATGAGTAGAAACCCCTTTTGGAATTTTAAAAGCAGCCCTCAGTTGAAAGTTGCTTCTGAATTCAAATTGTAATTCACATCTGAATCTCACATGAAACATTGGCCAGTCCAGTAGCGTCCTATCTATAAACACAACCTCAGAGAATGTGTGCTACAGCACAGCTAGTGTATACCTGGTGTATCAACATCAAACTTAGAGCACCTCATTTGGTCTTAAGCTTGAAGATCATAAACATAATATAGCTTCATAATGCAATTAAATGTTTTATAACAGAAGGTGTCACCTTTAGTCCACTAAAGAAACTGAAATATTCAGAGACCCAGGTTACGAGGTCAGTAGAATTGGGGGTGATTTTTGCCACACTGCCTAAATACTGGTTCTCTGTGATGAGAAATGTGCGAATTCCCGTAAATACTGCCCATTCTGAATTGTGGGCCTGGAAATAAAGTTTTTTCCCTTTTTACAATCTACTCTGGTTTAATCTGGCTTTACCTGGCAAGATTCAAGTAGGAAATACGTTGGGTATGACAATTATCCCAGAAGCAATCATTCTAAACCCTGCTGCTAATGCTGCTTTTCTTCATGTATCAACATAAATGCATTGAAACTGATGATAAAATGTGCAGGTCAATTCAATGTATATTATAAAACCACCAAACTATACCTCACAAGTATGTGATGTAGATAGATGGATAGACAGACAGACAGACGGACAGATAGATATATAGATAGTTAGATAGATGGATTGATTGATAGAGAGAGAGAGAGCAAGAGAAAGAGAGAGAGAGAGATATAGCTAGCTAGATAGATTCAGAAAAGTACTCACACAAATCTACACTATGAAGAATTTATAACTAACCAAACAAATAGCTACTTGCTAGAATCATTTATATAGGACAATTGAAATAATTACAAGTATAACTAAAAAGGTCCAGATGTACTGACTCTTCGCACAGATTTGCATCACTTTTATGACATACAACCGATGCAAATTTTTGGGTTGACAATTACTATCCAACACAAATCAGGCTTAGATTTGGAAAGTATCCTAAAGTAACTTGAAGTTGGGCCATGCACTACATTGCACTATATTGTACTATATAGCAGTGCATTCCATAGGTGGTGCTAATCCTTCCCATGCAACCTCCAATTAGTTTTACTTAAATCTCCATTTAGTAGCGTTGGTGAAGACAGATTTGTACCATATTCTGTTGCCTCTCTGAAGTAGGGTTAACAAGGAGAAATATTGTTATTTTTCCTTATTTTTCCAACTTTCGTTCTGTTCTGCATTGTACAGTACAAAGTGGGAGAAGTCTAAATTCATAGGCATAGTTCTTGTACTGGTTGCCTATTTCAGTAATAAAGCTATTCTTTAGAGAATGAGCTCACCCATGGCCTATGGTTTAAGTGTGCGCCATTGATGTAAAACAGCCAAAAGTGTTCCAGCACTTAGTGAAGGAAACGATGTGCCATATCTTATTGGAGACAGCACACTTCCCCCCTCTCTCCTTGATGCAAAGCAGTGCAGCAACTGTGGTTGCTTCACCACTTTCCATCAAATATGAGTACATATAGGCCAAATGCAGAAGAGAGCCCAAGCTGGAAACACAGGTGTTGACAGTCGTTGAGGCAGGAATGTGATGGACAAAAGAGATGTGTTATTGCTATAGGAAATGTTAAGGTGAATAGTAACTAAATCAGTTGAAAGAGTTAAAAAACAATAATCCATCCCTAATCGATAGACCTAACCCTTGTCATTTAACCCTTAAGCTGCGTTTGTCGGTCAATGGCTTTCGCGAGCAATACCTCCGTTGTGCTGCGCACGTCCTTTGGCCTACGTGGCCCGACAACTCCGCTAAAATGCTGCACCGTGGCATGATTGCCGCCGCTGTTAAGTGGTTACATTGATGGTTCTAAACATGGTGAACACTAGAGAGAACTCCATGCTTTAGTGCTTTAGCAGAAACACTCACTGTCTGGTTGGTTGCCACTTGATTGCCCATTGGGCA
The DNA here is from genome assembly GCF_964261635.1 of Lissotriton helveticus. Taxonomy (NCBI): domain Eukaryota; kingdom Metazoa; phylum Chordata; class Amphibia; order Caudata; family Salamandridae; genus Lissotriton; species Lissotriton helveticus. The sequence goes on from NC_136068.1 coordinate 645,188,684, forward strand.
TTGATGAACCTGGAGCTGATGGCTGCGATCCTCCTTGAACATCTGCACAGAAGAGCACAACATCATGAAGACAAGAAAAGTATAGTTCACAGAAATATCACTGGTTTGGAGTTAATAATACAAATTCTACTCGCAGACGTGGTATTTTTAAACAATATTTAGTACACCATATTTATGACACATGATATTTCCGAAAATGATATTCTGACACACAGCAAAAAGATGTCTAGCAAAGATTATCAAAATTTGAATCCAACAGATCTCTCAATCAATTTGATAGGTCACATTTCTGTGCTGTAAGTGGTGTATATTAAATCCCAATAATCACCAAATAAATGGATAGAATGCCTATTGGAATTTAAAAAGCAGTCCATCTTTGCAAGATGCATGTGTCTGCTAATTGTAATTCAATGCTGAATCTCAGATAATACATTGGCCAACGATGCCCATTCTATGAAAACATCCTCAGAGAGTGTGTGTTCCATTTCAGTTAGACTACACGTGGTGTATCACCATGAAACGTAGAGCAGCTCATTTAGTCTAGAGCTTGAAGATCATAAACGTATTACATCATAATATTACAATGAAATGTTTTATACCAGAAGGTTTCATCTTTACCCCACTAAAGCTAGAACAATATTCAGAGACCCTGATTATGAGATCAGCAGACTAGGGGGCGATATTTGGCAATCATATATAATTCATGATGAGAAATTAGCAAATTCCTGTCAATACTTCCCATTCAAATTGAGGGCATGAAAATATGTTTGTTTCCCCTTCGTAAATTTTACTCTGATTTAACCTGACTTTATTTGGCAAAATCCAAGAAGGATGTAAGTCTGGTATGACAATTATCCCAGAAGCAGTAACTCTAAACCCTGCTGCTATTGCTCCTTTACTTTATGTATCAACATACATCCATTGAAATTGAGGAGAAAATGTGCAGGTAAATTCAATTGAAATGATCAAACCAGCAAACTACACATCACAGGGATGTGATGTAGACAGACAGACAGACAGACAGACAGACAGACAGACAGACAGAGAGAGATAGATAGCAGACAGACAGAGATAGATAGATAGATAGATAGATAGATAGATAGATAGATAGATAGATAGATAGATAGATAGATAGATAGATAGATAGATAGATAGATAGATAGATAGATTCACAAAAATATTCACAAAAACATGCATGGTGAAAGATGTATAAAGAGAGAAAAATGTACTGCTTGCTAGTATCCTTTTTATGGGACAATTGAAATAAATACAATTATAGAAATAAAACCCCCCATATACAAACTCTTTGCACAGGTTTGCATCACTTCTATGAAACACACCACAAACAGGGATAAGTGTTGGAAAGTATCCCAAAGTAACTTAAAGTTGCCCTATGCACTACTTTGTATTATGTTGTATCCTGGGTGTTTTCCATGGGTGGTACATGTCCTTCCCATGCAACCACCAATGGGGTTTATGTAATCTCCATTCACTAATGTGGGAGAAGAAGGATTGCTGCCAAAATCATATGACTCACTGAAGTAGGGGGAACAAAAAGAAATGTTCCTTATTTTTCCAACTTTGGTTGTGTTCTGCATTATACAGTACACATACAAAGTCAGAGAAGTCTTGATGCATATGCATAGTGTTAGTACTAGGGGCCCATTCCAGCACAGAACCTATTCTTTAGAGAATCAACACACCCATACACTATGGTTCAAGGGTTTGGGCATTGCTAAATGGCAGTCAAAAGTGTTCAAGCACTTGTTGAGAGAAACAATGTGCCATATCTTAGTAGAGGCCCACATGTTTCTGCTCTCCCTCTGATGCAAGGCAACACAGCAACTTTGGTGGTGTACCACTTCCATCAAATATTAATAAATGTGGCCACAATGCAGAAGAGAGTCTAAGCTGGAAAGACTGGTGTTACAGTATTTTAGACAGAAATGTGATGGACAGTAAAGGTATTTTTTTGTTATATGGAAAGTTAAGGTAAATAATACCTAAATAAGGGTTACAATGCACTGACAGAGCACAGCAATGCTTCATTAATCAGTAGACCTGACAAAGTGTAAGGTAAATTGATGAGTATAAGAATGGTGAACACTTGAGAACAGTCCACAGTTCAGTGCTGTGGCAGACAAACTCACTTTCTGGTTGGGTGCCAATTAGTGATTCATTGGGCATGGATGAACCTGGAGCTGATGGCTGGGATCCTCCTTGACCATCTGAAGAGAAGAGCACAACATCATAAAGAATATAATAGTATACAGAAATATCACCAATTTGGAGTGAAGAATACAATTTCTACATATAAAATATATGATATTTTTAAAACATATTTAGTTCACCATATTTATGAAACATGATATTTCTAAAGACAATATTCTGACACCCACCAAATAGATGTTTAGGGAAGAGCATCATAACTGAACATTCAATAGATCTATTGATCAACTAATAGGTCATATTGTTGTGCTGTAACTGGCATCTCTCAAATCTCAATAATCGACAAGATAGAATGCTTATTGGAATTTTAAAAGCAGTCCATAGTCTCAAGTCGCTTTAGAATGCTAATTGTAATTCACATCTGAATCTCACATGATACACTGGAAAAGTGTGCTATGGCACACGTGTAGGGCAACACCAAAAGTGTTCTTGCTGAGCTGCCCTACGCCAATTTGAAATGGTAGGAATGCACTGTACTAGGAAAATACTGTGCATTCCTATCCTTTTCCCCTGCACTGATGCACCATTTGCTGCATAGTGCCACCGCAGACACCCTTGCAACAATGCGCAAGGGTGTCTGTGTTGAACACAGGATTGTTTTTGTGCAGGAAGGGGTACTGCACTGGGTAAATACTGATACTCTGGTGTGAGATATTTGCTCATTACTGTAAAAAACACCTATTCAGAATTTTGGCAGTAGACATGAGCTTTTTCCCTTGATACATTTTGCTGGTTTTACCAGGCAAGTTTCACATCCGGAAACAGACCAGGTATGACAATTATCATAGAATCAGTAACTTTAAAGCTTGCTCCTTCTCTGTTTTATTTGTGTATCAACACTTGTTTTGAAACTGGTGAGTAAATGTGCAGGGCAATTAAATCCATGCAAATGATCGAAGCAGCTAGCCACAGATAGGTAGGTAGATAGAAAGATATATAGATATACAGATAGATAGATAGATTAACAGATAGACTGACCTCTTTGAATTCAAATATGTACCAAGAAATTGATAAAAAAACACAGCATGTGAACCATGCAGTGAGAGAGCTGCAGCCTTAACCAGATGGAGAGCCAGCAGGTGAAGCAATGGTGGTCGTATGGGCCACAAAGGGGCAAGGGCAATTGCACACCAAGGTTGGCAGCTAAGGGCCAAAAAGTATGAAAATGGAGGAGGCTTTCCACCACAGCGCCTTGCAAACTGATTGGTTGAGGTCAAAGGCGGAATTTGAATTAACCAATGGCTTGGCAGCATGGACAGATAAGAAGTGGAGGGTTAAGGCTACCTGGAGCATGAGCCACTGAAAGCAGAGCACTGTGGACATCACACACTCAACAGCACCCGGCAAACAATCAAGAAGAGATATGTTGTAGTAGAGCAAGAGTGTGCAGGCGGTTCATGCAGCAAACCTAAGGAAACCCCAGGCTCAAGAGGCCCAAAAGGAAAAGGAAAGGAAATCCCTCAATATCTAGTATACCAAACAGCACAGACAAGCAGACAAGCAGCCATAAGGCCTAAGGGCCAACAACTGAAGTAAAGCATTAGAAATCCGCTGGATTAAATAATCCTCCCAAATAGCACCCAGACACTTCAACAATGACTGCCAAATGCAAGTACTGTGAATCTTCATAATTGGTTATGTGATGAAAAATAATTTGCAAAACAGATGGAAGTTTTTAATGTGCCAATATAACAGTCAGAATTATTCCAGCTATGTGGAATGCCTGAACTTCATTGAAATAACACGGTGACCAGGTTACTCTAAAGCAGAGTAGGGTGAATCTGTGTAGGGGTAGCAGTATGTTGCTCGTAGTGGTACAACTACACACATTGATTATATTTGCTAAATATCATTTTTTATGCACTACATATTGCCTTTTTCTGAATGCAAAAAAAAGTGAGAATGAAGATAGAAAGAGAACCACCAAAGTAGCGAGAGTAAGAGAAAAGGCATTAATAATATTCCAAAGTGTTCATGAATCTCTTACTCTATCAATAGGGAAGAGAAATGACTCTAGCGACTGTAAACAAATTACAATTTTATATACGCCCAATGCAATTTAAAATCAGAGAGATGTTCAAAACAATGACACTAGAACTCACCGTAGGTCTGAGTTCCACTTGGTGAGTTAATAGTCTGGGATGCTGCTGGATATTCTACAGAGAAGACAAACATAGCCTCAATAAAGGAAAATAGCAGTAAAACCGATGCCACACAGATACGTTCTTCCTTAACTATAAAGTAACCTTGTAGACTAAACCCTAATGTCAGGATGGATGGCAAAGAGCACAGCATGAAGGCAAGTCAAATAAAACACAGAATAAAAAGCACACCACTACATACTAAATTATAAAGATAGTGTGAGATAGATAGGTAGGTAGATAGATGGTTAGATAGATAGATAGATAGATAGATAGATAGATAGATAGATCTATTTTATATTGTATTGTTGTTAGAGCAGATTAATATATAAATCATATATAATTCAACACAGTTGTAAGATTCACAATAACATTAATTAATGAGTAGACACAAAATTGTGATGTGAAGCATCACCTCTAATGCGGTCATGATGACTAGACTCACATGCAAATAACTTGTACAAATTAAAACAATTTAGGAAAGTTCCCAACAGTGACACAAATACCCACCGTTCATCTGAGCACCACTAGACCTTGACTTTGATGACCTTGGAGACATTGACCAGGATCCACCTCCTTCACCTACAATAAAAATCAAATTGTTGTTATGAAAAAGGCAAAAAACTGAAAGCTCTGGACACCCATTGACAGTAGATGACTAATCATTAGGACAGAAACATTGTTGTACATATCATGGTGTAAATGAGGGTAACATATGTAATTATTAGATTTTTTTAAATAAATATTTATTTTCACATTAACAACAATACCTTGAATTCATATACAAGCGGAGTATGCCAAAAAGGTGCATCAATTCAAGATCTCAAGTGATAGTTTAGGAAGATTTGCTCTGGTTTCTGCAAATCTTCTTGATGCGAGTAGGAAAATATTGTTGTTAAACAGGAAAATGGTTTAGGTGAAGACATAGGGTAGAGAAAATAGAGCATGCTCTATTTAATTTCTATTTGTTATTAATCACATCTTGGGCATCAAATCTAACTCACAGGCCACTTCAGACTGCTTATTTATGACCATATAGGTGACATTACTAAACAGCCAACTCAAAAGGACAAGTCGCTTGGTTAATTTAATGTTTGTGTCTGTTCTTCTACACAAAGTGTATTCAAATTATATTTAGACGGCACGGAATAAGGTGGGGAGGGGTTTAATACACAACGAAGTACAACTAAAAACTCCTCAAAACAATAATAGGCTAATCATGTGAAACTAATCAAAAAAGAAACTCTGCCCCAATAAATACCTGAAGGCTGATGGAAACGAGGATAGCAAACCTCACAAAGATAGATAGGCAGATAGATAGATAGATAGACAGACAGACAGACAGACAGACAGACAGACAGACAGACAGACAGATAGATAAATAGATAGATAGACAGACAGACAGACAGACAGACAGACAGACAGACAGACAGACAGATAGATAGATAGATAGATAGATAGATAGATAGATAGATAGATAGATAGATAGATAGATAGATAGATAGATAGATATGTTGATAGATCTCTTTTAGATTGTTTTGATGTAGAATAGATTATTATATAAATCATATATTATTCAACACAGCAGCAAGAATCACAATAACCTCAATCAATGCGGTCATGATGAACAGACAAACATGCAAAGCAACTGAATGCAAACCAACTGAATACATGAAAACTGTCTAGGAAACAGTGACAAAAACACCCACCGTTCATCTGAGCACCACTCAACCTTGCCTTTAATGACCCAGGAGACATTGACCAGAATCCACCTCCATCGCCTGCAATGAATATCAAATTGTTGTTATGAAAAAGGCAACAACAGAAAAGCTCTTGACATGCATCACAACTGGATGGATAATCACTGGGACAGAAACATTGGTATACATCTCATGCTGTGTAAAGGAAGGTAATATACTATTTATTTTTCACATAACAAATCTGCCTTGAGTTTACATTCAAGTGGTGCATCAATTCAAGATCTCAAGTGATAATTTAGAAAGGTTTGCACTGGGTTCTGCAAATCTCATAGAAGGGAATAGGACACGTCTTGTTAAACAGGAACACAGTTCATGTGAAGAAATGGGGCGGAGGAAAGATATAATGTTCTATTTAATTTCTTCTTCTTTGTTATTAATCACATTTTGGACATTGAATCTAATTCACAGGCCAAATCAGACTGCTTATTTATGACCAGAAATGTAACATTTGGACCACCAGGTATGTGACCGGTCAGACAGTCAGAGCGTAACAGCAGGTGCTGGACTGCCAGGGTCGTAGTCATAGAAATGATTTTAAAACCTTCTGACCCAATACATCTACAAACCCAAAAACCCACATCTAAAATGGATATTAACAAAATAATAATTAAACAATTAACATATTTAACTAACAATAAATTTGTTGTTAATATATCTATCATTAATAATTAATCAATTATTATTCAATTAACTTTCCACCCTGTACCCCTAAAAACCCAACAACCTGCACCTAAAACGTAAATAATAAAAAATAATTGAATTATAATGTACCAATAATTAATTATCACGTATTTATTTGAATTCCCACCCTATACCCCTACAAACATCACAGCCAGCTCCTAAAAAATAACTTTCAAAACATGTATTCACAAAAATAACATACATAATAATCAAATAAATAATTCATATTTATTAAGAAAAATATATAATTAAATGTTACTTAAATAACTTCGCACCATGTACCCCAACAAACCTCACAAACCACTTCAACACTATACAAGACTATTTTACAATTCTATTTAAAACAGTTACACAAAAAATAAAAGATATACACTTACAATATTATTTAAACACTTAGATATTGCTTATCTTAAAAATCGACATTCTTGTCAATTAAATGTTGACAATGATATTTCTTTGTCATGATACTAAAAATGTATATTTCTGTAAATCTATATTTTCGAATCAATATTTTGTTCGAATACCAATCAAAACAGTAGTAAAAATCACAATGACATTAAGCAATGAGTATACACAGAAGCATCATCTCTAATGCTGCCATGATGGTAAAAAAGACATGCAAACATACTGTACACATGAAAGCTAGGTGTAGATCCCATCAGTGACACAATCACCCACCGTTCATTTTAACACCACTTGACCATGACTTTGATGACCCAGGAGAAATTGACCAGGATCCACCTCCATCACATGCAATACAGATCAACTCGTGAATCAATGGATTATCACAGGAACAGGACCAGTGATGCATATATCATGCAGTGTAATGAAGGTTATGTACGATTTCACTTCTGTTTCATTTCACATGCTGCCTTGAGTCCACATGCAAATGGAACATGCCAAAAGAGTGCAATAATTACAAATCTCAAGTGGTACTTTAGAAAGGTTTGCACTGTCACTTTTCTTGAAGGGAGTGAGAAAATGTTCTTGCTGAACAGGAACACGTTTTGTGTGAAGAAATGGGGCAGAGGTAATAGAGAATGCTCTCTTTAATTATTTCTTCTTATTTGTTATTAATCGCAACTTGGGTATCAAAATTTAGCTTACAGTCCGATTCAGACAGCTTATTTATGTCCAGAAATGTGACTCTCAGAGTTTGATATGAAACAGCCAACTCAAACCAACAAGTCTCCTCGTTGATTTAATGTTTCGTGCCCACTCTTCTGCCCAATGTGTATTCAAATTATTCCCGCATATGAATCATTCCTGACGTCATCCCAGGGTGCCTTGCAAAGTTACTATTCCTGAAATGGAGATATGGTGTACCTATTGTTCAAAATGTACAGCAAATTGGTCCATTGTTAATTCCATCACTAGCAAGCGACCCCCATTCAATCAGGAAGAGAAAACTCTTCAATAAAAAATGGCCTTCTTTTGCAGTGCTTATGCCTGCCCATGTAGGAAATGGCTTAAGCAGTTTTGCACGTTTTTGGCCGTATAGACACTAGTGAAGTCATTGTCATTGCAGTATACAAACATATGCATGCCGCATGGTTCATACAGAAATGGAGTGAACGCGAGAGAGGTGAACATTTGGATTTCGGCATGCCCCTCTGATTCTATTGACGTCTTATGTATATATCTGTGTGTAATATGGAAGCTTGGCATTAAGCAGACTCTATTATTGGGGCTCAATTATATTATTATTATTATTAGGCTCTATTATAGGTTACCTTGTAGGTTGGGAACCATTGGAGCACACTTGGAGGCTTTAAGTAAAAGGATATAATCCAGTTTGTAGTTAAGCATTGCCACTTTTTATTATTAAGAATGGTAATGTAATATTCCCTTGAAATGGAACGGGCATTCCTTCATCAAGGATGCTATTTATCTCTTGTATTGCACGTACACTTTGGTGACGGTCTACGATTTTAGCGTATGCATTTTAAATAATGCTATTAAGTCTCTTTTTTGTTTTCCTCAAATTGTTGTTCCAACACATCCTGACCATGAATTTATTGTTTTACTGTGGTTTTATAGATTTTTTTAATCCAAAATAGACTGATTACAATTATATTTAGGTTGCAAGGAATTTGGCTGGAGAGCGGTTTACTACACAACAAAATAGCAACTGGAAACTCCTTACAGAGAAAAAACTGCACCAATAAATGACTGAATACCAATGGAAACGGAGTTAATAAACAATCACAAAGATAGATAGATAGAAAGATAGATAGATATTAGCTAGGTAGACAGAGAGACAAACAGAAGACAGACAGACTGAGAGAGAGTGAGTGAGAGAGAGAGAAAGAGAGAGAGTGGCTGGAATACCTTTTCATGCATAGATCCATTGAATGCAATTGATATGATAATTAGAAACACATGGATATATTTACCAAAGACTGTCAGACAGACACAATTAGACTGACGAGGAACAGAGAGTAAGATGAGAAAGCTGGAGAGAAAAACGTGGAAGAGATTGGGAGAGTTACAGTTTTAAAGATCTTGTTGAATCAGTAGATAGAGGCCTATGATGGAAGGCATTATCTACATTGTGCCCCTAAGGGCCAGCATACATGGAAGCCCTTTCTAAAGCTGAAAGCAGCAAACAATTCACATCAGTGTCACAAGACACCCACCATTCATCTGAATGCCTCTTGCCCGTTCACTGGACTTAGATGACCCAGGAGACCGAGACCTTGATCCACCCCCTGCACCTGCAAGGAAGGGTAAAACATCATCAACAAAAAGGCAACATCAGTGAAGTTCTGAAAACATTTTATCACTTTTTGCCTCCACTATTAATAAATACTAAAGAAACAAAGACAGAGATGCATCCGTAGTCCATTGAATGCAATGTGTCTTTTTAATTTGACTTTCTTCAAAATAATATATAATTTTTTATCAACAATAAGGCATTGAGGTGACTTATAAATCCAAAAAGCGAGACGATGGCAAGATTTTAAGCTTTTCAACTTTAGGTGTCTGAAAATTCTGCATCTTTAGCAGAATGCAGAGCCCTCAAGATGTTCAAAACGCTGAAAGAATATGCATGGGTGAGTCAAATACAAAAAGGGGAGATAAAATGGGCTTTCTTCAATTATAACAACTGTTTGCGCTGCGTTTGAGTTACAGAAGTGAAGCAAATATGTAGAAAGTAAAGCATGGGATTTACTCTCGGATGCAATATTGAACTGTAAAGTAGCCATAAAGCAAGTTATTGCTCTGCGTTGTGTCAGTAAGTAAATATACCCCTGAATATTCTGTGTCATTGAATGCTTGAATACTGAAAAACGACTTAGTAGTTGTTAGAAGTGGGGGTCTCTAGTTGGCAGAGGTAGGTACCGCTGTCCAATTAGGGACCCTAGCTTTTAGTCAGGGTAAGGAGAATACACTCTTAGATAACCCCTGCTCACCCCCTTGATAGCTTGGCACGAGCAGTCAAGGCTTATCAAAGGCAATGTGTAAAGTATTTATACCAACACTCACAGTAACACAGTGAAATCACCACAAACTGACTCCACAACAGTTTAGAAAAATAAAGGTATTTAATCTAAACTACACAAGATCAAAACAACAAAAATCCAACATACACAGTTCAAGAATATGGTTTCAAAAGAGTTCTTAAGGTTGCGATATGATTCATGATTCAAAATCTTTATTCGATTGTAGGTTTTACAATCATAAAAGTGCAATTTATAAACACACGCTAAAAATAACATTAAAAACAATTCATTTCAATTGGCAAATAATGACACAGTATACAGTACAATATATTAGACAGTACGAGCATGGGCAGCATATGATTAAAAATATAAATAACTGTAGTATTAAAAACGCCTAAAAGAGATGCAATGTGATTAGCCCTCCATGCTTTTTCTAAAGCTGATGGCTTTTTTAAGAAAGTTACAGACAAATAAAGTGCAATCGCTATTCAGTAGTTGTAAATAATAAAGTGCAGGTTTAATTTGTGAAAAACTCAGCTTTTTGAGGCACGGTTTAAGGTATAGTTTCCGTGGGATCAAATAATAGGGGCAAATAAAAAGGAAGTGTGCCAGATCTTGTGGAGACTTTCCGTCGCAGCCACAAGCTGGCAACACTTCTCCCCGTTGAGCCCCACTAGGTTGCGATAAAATAATCCACAGTTGCATGAAAAGTTCACAGTTGCGTCACATTTAGCCAACAATACCTTTACATGCGGCAAAGTTCCAAAACAGAAGCAGGTGCGGTGAAAAACAAGGGATGCGTCACTCCTGAGACCCTGGGGAGGGGATGCGACAGCCCCGCTGGATGTAGTGGACGTGATGCAATGACTCCGGTCTGTGTGGGGAGGGATGCGTTACCTCGCGTGGATTACGGTGTGGACTTTCCGTAGTGAAAGAAGTTTGCAAAGGCACGATGCAATGATCTTTGTAGTTGCGACGATCTCCGGGGCCACGATGCGCGGACCAGCGGTGATCTTCCTCTCGCTGCTCCTCGATGCGATGGCTCTGCAACAACACTCGCAGCGACGTGATGCGGACCGCAAGCAAGCGCTGCGACGATCTCACCGAGCAACGACAGGCTCTGTGATGACACTGACAGCGATGGTAATCTTCCTGCACCGGTCTGGTGCGTCCCGCAAACGAAGGATGCGATGGCTCTGGCAGCGGCAACAGGCGATGCGACGGTCCCGACCTTCGTAGCAGCGGGAATTTCCTCGCACTGTCGGGTATGCGCTCCGCAAGTGAGCGATGCGGCAAAACTTGCAGAAAGTCTTTTAAAGCTTCGTTTCCAGCTTCCCAACATAGGTACAACTTCCAGAGGCACCACAACTGGCCCAAGCACTATTGGAAGGACAGAACTCTCTCAGCAGAGTTCAGGGAAGCTGGGGGAGAAGTCCTTTTGTTCCTGAGACTTCTTACCAGGGAGCCAGCTCTTCTCAGGCCCTTGGAGATTCCTTCAAGACAGGGTACACAGCACAAAGCAAAGTCCTTCCCCTCTCCTTGGCAGCAAAGCAACAGTAGGTCAGTCCATCAGAGCAACAGCAGGACAGTCTTCCTTCTTCAATTTCAGCTTTCTCCTTGGCAGAGGTTCCTTCTTGAATCCAGGATAATCTAATTTTCTGTAGTCAGGGGTCCTGTACTTATACTTCTAAAAGTCTTTGATCCCTTTGTGCCGGAGGGCTCTGAGCCCAGTCTAAGCCGGTTCTGGGTGTTCCTTGAGCACTTTGTTTTCCTGGCCTCTCCTTTTCTTTCAGAGAGTGGGGCAGGGTCGTCAACGGCCCAGCAGGAGGCGGAGCCAGTATTGTGGAAGGCAGGCACAGCCCTATTCAGGCCCAGGTGCTATCCCCTCCCACTACTCTAGATGCAGATGGAGCTATTCAGCCCAGGGATGGCCCACTCAGACTCTGGGAGCTACCCAGCCCCTGTCACTCACAAACCAGACAGTCAATTCACAAACAGGCCAAGGCACACAGAAGGGCCAGACAGGAGAACAGCAGCATTCTAAAAGTGCTGCTCTCAAACACAGGATTTAAAAACAACATTTCCTAAAACATGTGTTATTAAATTCTGAGTTCAGGGATACCAGACTTCTACGTCCTATCTTGCTCCTATGGGAAGATATGCTGGTAGCCACTGTCGCCAGCATCCCCCATGATAGCCTATGGGGCAAGATATACTTACAATAGTGAAAAACAAAAATGGCTGTAATTCACTACCAGAGCATGTCACCTGCACAAGTACATGCTTTACCTTTCACATACACTGCACCCTGCCCAAGGGTGTACATTGGGCCTTCCATAGGGGTGACCAATGTGTACAGAAAGGGAAGGGTTAGGCCTGGCCAGTTGGGACACTGACCAGGAGGACATGGCAGTTCACAGACTGCACACAGGCACTGAGGTGGCAGGCTTGAGACACCATTTTAGGGATACTCATGTGGGTGGCACAATCAGTGCTGCAGGCAAACTAGTAGCATTTGTTATCACCAGCCCTGGCACACTTAGTGCACTTTACTAGGGACTTCTTGGTGACACAAATATGCCAATCATAATAACAATTTACACAGGGAGCACTTGCACTTTGACACTGAACAGCAGTGGCAAAGTGCCCAAAGCATCTAAACCAGCAAAAAACAAAATCCAGCACAGCATCAAAAATTCAGGAAGTAGAGGCAAAAAGATAGGGGGAAACCACGCCAAAGATGCCAGGTTTAACAGTAGAGTACTAACGAGAGATAGATGGATGGAAAGCAATATAGCGCTACAAGCTTCTTTCCTCTACCTTGCCTCAAAGAGGCATACCATGGTGGTCATGGGCATTCCCAGAAACCTATCCAGGAATTTTATTCAATGTCCTATCTGCTAACATTGAATTCGGATAAGTTTAAAACAACCTATGCTTTCTTGAAGCAGGCATAATGGAGAACATGGTATAGAGTCAAAATATCGAGTTTTTATTATCGACTAGACATTATATCGAGTATAAAATATAGAATAGACATAATATCGACTAGACAGAATATAGACTACAAAAATATCGACTAGAACATTTTAATATCGAATAGAATGGACATAATATCGAATCAAAAATATAGAATAGACATAATATCGACTAGACAGAATATAGACAACAAAAATATCGAATTTAAGGTAAGTTAATGTTCATTTTTAATTTCTGTGTGATATAATTCTGTAGCGGGTTGTGGGTTTATAGGGGAATAGGGTGGGAAGTAATTTAATTATAATTAATTAAATATGTTATTTTATTTATTGGTGTTTATTTAGAATTAATTGTTAATTAATTATTAATTGGTAATTAATTAAAATATAATTGGTAATTAATTTTAAATGATTAATTGATAAATATGTTAATTTTAGTAATTTATTTTCTGTAGCGGGTTGTGGGTTTATAGTGGAATAGGGTGGGAAGTAATTTAATTATAATTAATTAAATATGTTATTTTATTTATTGGTATTTTTTTGGAAATAATTGTGAACTAATTATTACTTTGTAAATAATTAAAATATAATTAGTAATTAATTTTAATTGATTAATTGATAAATATGTTAATTTTAGTAATTTGTTTTCTGTAGCGGGTTGTGGGTTTATAGGCGAATAGGGTGGGAAGTAATTTAATTATAATTAATTAAATATGTTATTTTATTTATTGGTATTTATTTAGAATTAATTGTTAATTAATTATTAATTGGTAAGTAATTAAAATATAATTTGTAATTTATTGTAATTAATTATTTGATAAATGTGTTACTTTTATTACATTATTTTCTGTAGTGGGTTGTGTGTTTATAGGGGAATAGCTTGGGAAGTAATTTAATTGTAAGTAATTACATTTTTTTTTTACTATTTCTTTGTGTCTCATTTTTAATTATTTTTATATTGTAAATTAATTTGTTGTTGTAAAGCTTTTATTCGACATTTTTGCCATAAAGCCAACACATATAAAATACATATTAACATGATTCATAAAACAAAAACAAGGTTACAAATATTTTTAAAATACAGGTTGGACAAATATACAATCCCCAGACCAAACAGGACGTTCATAGTTCATACTAATTATGTACATTCAAGTGCAACGAAATGCATTTTCACCTTTGCATAGTATTATCACCTTAAGGAGTCATACAGACCTAATATAAAAACAGCTATATACAATCTATAAATAATTAAAAAGCCAGTATTTAAAAATAAACTTTATATCTATGTTTTAAGACCATACTTTTTTCTTAACAAGCAGATACTATAGAGGAATCTACTGACTCCAAAAATTATCAGGCGAGTAGACAAGGATCTGAGTAGTCTTTCTGCCTCTTTGTATGAGCGTATGCCCAGGTTTTTACAAAGGGGTTTGATCCATTTTGTACGCTGAAATCTGTACAATGGGCAAAAAAAAGGATATGGGCTTCATCCTCCTTTTGATTTAGATCACATAGCTTACAATATGAATCGTGCCTATTAGAATTAGAATTTCCCCACCTACAGGTATTAGCATTTATTTGTAGTACCCCATACCTATATTGGAGAAACAATGTTTTAGCCAGTGGTGGTTCTACCTCATCCATGAATTCCTCAAATATAGGGGTATCCTTGAATTCCAAAAACCTGTTTGTAAGTGAACCAGTGGCACGTTCGTAAATATTAGTATTCATATAGTACCAGAACGCAAGTTTTAATTGATTTTTACAGTTTGGTTGTATAGAAGTTGGGTTTTTCCAGAAGTGTGTAAGGCCTATTTTGGTAAGCCATACAGATATGTGTCTCAGCCACTTAATAGCGTTATATGTATCTAATTCCATAACTTCCATCAGACCCATTCTGTAATCTGCAAGTTCCGGAGTAGACCATAATCTTACCCAATAAATCAGTGGTCTCAGCCAACACAGATAGTCTGTGCGTTTTAGGTTAATGTCCAAAAAAACTGGGATTAGGGGTGTTCTTTTTGGCAACCTTAACAGACGCCTACAGAACACATTTTCCTCTAATTGAAATGTTTGGTTTGAGTAAGGCCCCCAAATCTCGGCACCATATAGAGCCGCAGATTGAGCTTTAGCTTTATACACTTCAAGCGCAGGTGTTATTGCTTTTGAGGTACACCCTCCATGAATTTTTAATATAGGAAGGGAATTGTGCTTAAGTATCAATCTACTTTTTTCAAGCTGGTTTAGCCAAGACAATTTATTATCAAACCTAATACCTAAATAATCAAAGTGTTCTACATACTCCAGTTTAGTATTATTTAGAACCAGATTTTTCCTAAAGGATTTTGGGGGATTAACAGCCATATATTTAGTTTTGGTTGAGTTTATTTCTAGCCCCTTATTTTTACAATAGCTGTCAAATTGATTTACTAGATTTTGTAGCCCTTTAGGTGTTTGGGATATTAGAATGGTGTCGTCTGCGAATAGCAGCGCTGTAATTACTTCATTGCACAATTTTGGGGAATCATGGTTACATTGTGCCAGATAGGGGGGGATGTCATTTACGAATAAGGAAAAAAGGGTCGGGGCCAACACACACCCTTGCCTTACCCCCCATCTTACTGGAATTGCTTGAGTAAGTTCACCATTTCTTCCCCATCTTATTTTTGCAAAATTATCAGTATGGAGTTTTATAAGGTTATACAGCAGTTCATCCGGGACACCCATATTCCTTAAAGTATTCCATAACAAAGAACGAGGGACAAGATCAAACGCCGAGCGTAGATCCATAAATGCTACATATATACTGCACTTCTTTATTTGGACATATTTCCAACAGATACACATAAACCTGTGTACCTGATCTACAGTACTTGTCTTAATTCTAAAGCCTGCTTGATATTTTGAGAGGATCTTGGTTTCCTCTACCCAATCTAAAAGACGATTTAAAATATGTCTGGCAAACATTTTTTGTAAAATATCTATTAAACTTATCGGTCTGTAATTACCGGGATTATAACGGTCTCCTTTTTTGTAAATAGTGACAATTTCCGCCCCCTTCCATGATTCCGGGATTGGAGTACCAAACAAAATAGAATTGCATAAAAAGTTAATGTAAGGGCACCATATTTCAATATCATGGGTAAACAGGTCACCTGGTAATTTGTCGGGGCCTGGCGCCTTACCCGCCTTGATTGCCTTTATTGCACACAGTGTCTCTTCAGTAGAGAATTTTTCCAAGTTGAAATAGGATGGATGAAAACCAGTGAGGGTGTCATCTAGGAACACCTCAGTTGCCTCATATAATTTAGAAAAATGATCGTACCAAATTTTTCCATCTAAAAAGAAGTCTCTATTGGAGCTCCCCGATTTATTGCTTTTAGATATCAGGCTCCAAAAGGTACATTGATCATGTTTCCTAGCAGCATTCAAAAGATCTTCCCAGATTGAGTCATCCCACTCTTTTTTCGCTTTTGAAAGGAGATTTTTATATTCAATTCTACACTCTCTCACCCTCTTCTGGTTTTTCGATTTGACTGCTTGGATTAAGTTACCTTTGGCTAGACGACACTGTTTGTTGTACCACGGTGTCTCCAGTTCCAGTTGCCTTTTTATGTTGCTTTTGCTAGTGTTGCAAGTTTTACTCAAAAGGGGGATTAAATCCTCAACTAGGCAATAGTGCATATTGAGGACTTCGTGGGAACCCATGAGCAGATCTTTGTGTGAGGAAACGATGTTATAGAAGGTATTATAAATGCCTATAAGTATGTCCTCCTTTGCCAAAATGTATGGCCATTTTATGGCTTTCCTATTATTTGTAACCTCGACCTCTCCCACATCATTATTTATTTCCTGTCCACTATCTAATGGGCGGAATGGTTTAGAAAGCAGCCCTGCCTGAAGAGGAAAGTGATCGCTTTCTGGTCTGTTCACTACAGAAAAGGTCAGCAACAAATGCCACAAATTAATAGAGATTAATATAAAGTCAATGAGTGATTTCGAGTTCCCTTTACTATAAGTATAGTTGGATGGCTTATCTGGATCCAATCTGCCATTGCAAGCCCTTAAATTGTGAGATACCGACAACTCATAAATCTGCATGACTGCCACTGAGCTTTTGACTGCTTTTACACTATCTAAGCAAGGTATGTCGTTGGCCCTGTCCTCATTTTCTAATAGGTTTTCTAAACCCACGACAGGCTCAAATTGGCAGTTAAAATCCCCACCTATTATTATGTTGGAGTTCTGATCTAAGGTGTTCAGGTACGAATTTAAGTGTTCCACAACCAACAATTCCCTTTTCCTTGGATTTGGTCTGTTGTAAATATTTATCAAATAGATATCCCCAATATCCTTCGTGGAAATTTTCACCCCGAGCAAGTCTTTTGAATCAATATTACAGGGTGATACGGCAACATTCAGACATACTTTTATCCAGATTAACAAACCTCCTGACGGTCTACCTCTTACAGACGCTATTGCCCCACAATAAAATGCTTTATATCCAAGTCTGTGCACCATGTTAATTGCCCATGTCTCTTGTAAAAGGATGATATCATGCTCTTCCATGAAAGTACTCCAGTTCCTGTCACACAGATTTCTTGTCAGCCCTGCGATGTTCCATGACAAGATTTTTATACCACGATTCGGATTGCATAATCATAAGGTACTTGGGCAAATATTATCCACGCTAGATGTATCTAATAGTGCCCCTTCATTTACATTATTCTGGCACTCATGGGGAGATATAGAATCCTGGAGCTCGTCAAGTACCACTAGCGATCTGTCTATGACATGTGCATGGTTACTATTCATTATATCCCTCCCCTGATAGACCTCAAGGGGACTAATGGGCAAATCACTACCATGTACAATTCCGGGGTTATCAGACATTGGAAGCATAGCACAGGTATTTGCAGTCAATTTTACACAATGATCCCCTGTATAATTTTTAAACAACTGGGGTAAAGACCCACCTAATCCACTCTTTCCTTCTTGTCAGTTGCCCCACCATGACCAATTTTTATCCCCATCCGTATTCCCTGGAGGCATTCTTCCTACTGGGGTTGGAGGGTCAAAGAATGAATACCTGTTATTTATCAGGCCTAACCGAGATAGATCTCTTGGGTCTTGGGGTCGCTGCATGGGGTAAAAATAACTGAGGTCACAGGTACCAATTCCCAAGTGACTTCCTCTTTGTTTCTGGCCATATACCAGCTGAGCAACAGAGGGGTCCTTAAAATTGACCAGAATACAATCCCCTACTATGTCTTTCGGCCTAGTGCCCAACCAGTTAATTCTTCTGACTTGGATAACCTGACAATTTACAGCATATGGCAAGGGTCTGTTTTCTCTAAGCCAGTATAGAGTCTTGTTCTTCAGCTCCTCATAAGACTCCCTTTTGTTAGGTTTCAAGGGAGGGACCCCGGTTAGAACAACTACATATGGTTGGCATCCCGGTGGGAGATGCGCATTTGTTTTTTTTTTCAATACTAGTTTGTCTCTGTTATGATTAGCTGCTTGTACATTATTATCTGAACCACAATAGGTAGAACAGGTAGGTGGTTCAATCCCGTTGCCTGATTTTGGTGGTACCAAAGTTTGAGTAGTAGTATTTGTATTCACCATATTTACTTTTCGTGGTGCAGGTTTCGGAGGAACAGTCAGCTGGGTTCCTTCAATAGTTTGGTGTACCTCGACGGACTCAGATTGGCTTCCCCTTGAAACACCATTTAATTCATTCTGATCTGTCACATTATCTTTTCTAGAACGTCGTGGTTGGTGCAATAGAGTTGGTGCTGTGGGACTTGTTTCCGCCCTAGCAGTATCTACTCCAATCTTAGAGTGTAATTTTACCAGGGATTTCACTGCAAAAAAATTGTCCAGTGTGGTTTGTTCAAATTTATCTAATCGCTCTGATAAGTCATTCAGTTTAACAATAACTGGTGAGAGCAAAGTTGTCATGAGCTTGTGAATCTGGTCGAGTAACGGGTTCTCAACAGGTAAATTCTTTGGACAATTTGTGGGTTCCAAGATCTGCATTTGGTCGGGTGTTACAATATATTCATCCCCCGCTTGTAGGTTGCTTGTTTCTAACCTAGTGTTCGTAGTTTCCGGCTCTATAGGTTTACCGTAGGAGCCTCCAATCATGTAGTTCCTACGAATTCTCTTGAGTGTTTTTAATCTATAGGCTTTTCTCGGGGTAACCACTCTCTTCCTTTTCGTGACAACTCGTCTTGCTTTTGGCAGCGTGGGTGTGAGATCTAATCCTGGGGGTGCATCATGTATCAAAATTGCAGGTAGTGCTGGTGAGTCAACTACTGTGATGTCCGGGCGGTTGTTTGTAGTAATACCACCTTGGCTTAAAGGTGCAGGGTCTGAAACAATCTCAAGTGCGCCATTGTCTTGCCTTGTATCGATAGCGCAAGGTTGTGTATAACCAGTTGGTGCAGGGATTAAGGGTACAGCATGATTTGTGTTCACCGGGGATGTAACACGTGCTAATGATCCTAAGGAGGAACGTTTTTGTGCCAGGAATTCACGTGATAGTCTGCGTTCTGCCATGATAATCTCCTTTTCTACAACTGACACCGCACGGGTGATAAAATTATCCATCGTGCATGTTGTTTTCGAATTACCCCCTCGTCTAGAGCTTCTGCCTGATCTAGTAGACATTGGGGAGTGTGAAGACATGCCTGGTTACAAGGATACTATTGTGACATCCACATCAACAGGGTGATCACTTTACCTTAGTTGTTAGGGGGGTGGCCCGTCCCGGCCCCTGCTGGCCCCAGACGGCCACAGACGGCCCGCCCTTTGCCCGGGCTTCGCCCGGCGTCCCGCTTGCGTCCCGCAAGACGGTCTCTCCACTGATGTTATAGGATGGGCGAGTGGGGCGGGGCACGCAGGGGTGCGCTGACCGGATGTCTCGTGGTCAAGCAGGGACTCCTGGGATAGTGAGTCCCTGCCGCGCTACCCCTGCAGCCTCCTCTGCTCTTCCTTTCCCCTCGGCGGCGGCGGCCAAACAGGTACAGCAGCGTTGATGGGTCACGGATGTCCACCCACACGAAGCGGCTCCCGCGCAGCGGGAGCGGCGAGCCGTAGAATTCTTGACAAAGTTCTTCCGCAAAACAGGCAAAGCAGGGAAAGGTACTCTCACAGCGTCTCCCGCGTCTCCTCCAAGATTAGGGTCACACAGAGCAACGCAGCTGCTCACAATTTGATCGGTTTGCCGGTGGGGCGGGGCACGCAGGGGTGCGCTGACCGGATGTCTCGTGGTCAAGCAGGGACTCCTGGGATAGTGAGTCCCTGCCGCGCTACCCCTGCAGCCTCCTCTGCTCTTCCTTTCCCCTCGGCGGCGGCGGCCAAACAGGTACAGCAGCGTTGATGGGTCACGGATGTCCACCCACACGAAGCGGCTCCCGCGCAGCGGGAGCGGCGAGCCGTAGAATTCTTGACAAAGTTCTTCCGCAAAACAGGCAAAGCAGGGAAAGGTACTCTCACAGCGTCTCCCGCGTCTCCTCCAAGATTAGGGTCACACAGAGCAACGCAGCTGCTCACAATTTGATCGGTTTGCCGGTGGGGCGGGGCACGCAGGGGTGCGCTGACCGGATGTCTCGTGGTCAAGCAGGGACTCCTGGGATAGTGAGTCCCTGCCGCGCTACCCCTGCAGCCTCCTCTGCTCTTCCTTTCCCCTCGGCGGCGGCGGCCAAACAGGTACAGCAGCGTTGATGGGTCACGGATGTCCACCCACACGAAGCGGCTCCCGCGCAGCGGGAGCGGCGAGCCGTAGAATTCTTGACAAAGTTCTTCCGCAAAACAGGCAAAGCAGGGAAAGGTACTCTCACAGCGTCTCCCGCGTCTCCTCCAAGATTAGGGATTAGATTGGTAACTGGTAAATAATTAGTATTAGGAGGTAATTTTTATTACTAGTTAATTTTTATTTGTAATTTTAATTGATGAATTAATATATTTTATAAAATTTTAAAATATTTTAATTAATTTGTAATTGGTATTAATATTTATGTTATTTATATTTATATATGAAGTATTTACTTTCCCTACTATTGCACTCACTGGAGTGGGAATAGTAATTTTTAACCCTACGCTATCCAATGCTTTCCCTACTGTTGCACTCTCTGGAGTAGGAATAGTAATTTTTACCCCTACGCTATCCAACGCTTTCCCTACTGTTGCACTCACTGGAGTGGGAATAGTAATTTTTACCCCTACGCTATCCAACGCTTTCCCTACTGTTGAACTCTCTGGAGTTGGAATAGTAATTTTTATCCCTACGCTATCCAACGCTTTCCCTACTGTTGCGCTCTCTGGAGTTGGAATAGTAATTTTTACCCCTGCGCTATCCAACGCTTTCCCTACTGTTGCACTCACTGGAGTGGGAATAGTAAATATAACCCTCTCGCTATCCTACGGAAAAAATATTGTATATGTTTTGTTAATAAAATGTATATATATATATATTCACTGAAAAAACCATAGGTTATAGACCATATATAGTTAGGAATTAGCATTTAAAAAACCTTATTTTACTCACACAAAACCATTGAAATTCCATATATAGTTAGTTGCACTAACTATATATTGCGCACCCGCAATCCACTGCTGATGATGTCACATATTACATCATTCATGACATGGTCAGTGACATCACTGATGACATCACTGATGACATCTCAAATGACATCACTGATGACATCTCATTTGACATCAATGACCACATCACTGATGATATCATTCATGTGACAATACAATGCATCTCCTCACATTTTAATATAACCTCTGTTTCACCCAGTGTTAAAAACAGAGTATAATTTTTGAAACCATTGACACACCAATACTAGTTACTACATACGTACTCACTGATTCCTACGTCTACACACACATTCACTCATTCACCCATACAATCATTCATACATACAATCACTCATGTTTACAACACAAGCATATGCACTCATACACCTATACAGACACTCACACTCTGCCACTCATCCATGGAGTTACTCACACACCTAGTCAGTCCTGTAAAGAATCAATCACACTTCCATTTTCTACTCTATACAGTTAAACATAGAGCACCTTACGTTTTCAACCATATACTAACACATACTTACTCTCTTATACAATCATTGATACAAGTACACATTGATCTGTACAGAGTCACACACCTCCCATCCAGCCACACACACACTCAGTCTCCCATGCAAATACTTGGGCAATCAATCAATAACCCATATAGTTACTCATATAGCTACTGATCAACACATGCAGCAGTTTACAGAACAACAGACATAATGATGCACAAATTAAGACAGTTTAGTCACTAACCCATGCACTCAGTGAGACACATTTAATCACTCACTCATACATTCAGTCATGCACCTACTAAATCCTTCGTCCAGACACTTATACATCCACTCATTCTTCAATATGTAAGACATATTTTAACTTTACAGAAACATAGTCACTGGATGTTGTCATCAGTGATGTCACTGACCATGTCATGAATGATGTAATATGTGACATCATCAGCAGTGGATTGCGGGTGCGCAATATATAGTTAGTGCAACTAACTATATATGGAATTTCAATGGTTTTGTGTGAGTAAAATAAGGTTTTTTAAATGCTAATTCCTAACTATATATGGTCTATAACCTATGGTTTTTTCAGTGAATTTTCAAGGTTTTGTAAATGCTAATTCCTAACTATATATGGTCTATAACCTATGGTTTTTTCAGTGAATTTCAATGGTTTTTTAATAGCAAATATCATAAGCTGTCGAATGTCAAGTACGTGGTAAGAATTTTTTTTTTCGTGTTTATGCACACTGATCTGCTTTGATTGCTGCCCCCCGCCCCTCATTTCTATTAGGAGTACTCTCTCTTTGCAGATAGTGAAGGGTAGTTAACGCAGCCCTTTCCCCCTTTGTAATCCGTCGTGCCTGCTTCTCTCTCCATTTGATTGATTGTTCTCTTTGGTTCATTCTCTATTTACAAACAAGCACAGAGTCGCAATACTCTGTTTAGTCTTTGCAGATAGCGAAAAATCGTGTAAAAAAACAAAAGGAATCGAGCAAAATCAGTAGGCCACTAATGGGATCTCTTTTGACCTCGCTAAAATAGAAACATTAGGAACAACCTGTTGAAAATAGCAATGCGTATGTATATAAGCGGCGTTCATTTGTGTTCACAGTACCCCTTGTTGATTGTTTCAATCGAGCATTGAATTGTTCGAAGTTAATTCTCTTAACGATCTTCTCTACCTGCAAACGAGGAAGAATAGGAATATTCTATCTCCCTTTGCAGATAGTGAAGGGTAGGTAACGCAAGCCTTTAACACGTCGTACCTATTTCATTCCTCATTGATTGATTGATTGTCCGAACATTGACTGTTTGGGAATTAGTTCTTTTTGGAGGTATTCCCTGTTTGCAAATAAACGTAGGAAAATCTTTGCAAGTAGTGAAAGGGTACGTAATGCGGACCGTTCTCCCCCGTTGTAATCTGTCATGCCTATCTACTCCCCACTGATTGATGCACCTTTTTCACCCGGACCATTTACTAGAGATACGTCATCTGGCCCGACCAGAGAGCACCCCTAGTGAAAAGGACATATGCAATAATAACGAAGTGATCACTGTATCCTGTTAACAGAAACTTTACCATGAAACAACCTGGAAAGAAAAAAATAGGAAAACGAAAATCAGTAGGCCACTGATGAACATGAACTTTTATTAAACAACGAACAAAGAAACGATAACATAACGTAATGATAAAACCTATTAATGTCCTAGAAACAAGAAAACGTTAAAATATGCCAGTGGTGAGAGACCAGAAAAACAGTAAGAGAAACCAAATCACCCCTCGCTGTCCCACCGCCTGCCACGCCAAAAAAATCGATAGACTAGGGAAAATGCAAGTCAGTAGAACATCCACCCCCACTCTGGAAACTTCCAAGGTGGGGCAGGGTTCCGGCTACGCCCAGCCGGGAGCAGCCCATATAAGGCAGGTCCTGCTGCCACGCCTCGGCCAGGAGATCCTAACGTAGGGTGTAGCCGGAGGAGAGGCCGAGACCAGCGGGACCCGGCCAGGGGATTGCCTTTACAACGCTGAACAGTTGCAGGGGGGGGGAATGTCTCCTCGACCCTCCCCTCTCTCTCCCAGTCCGGCCGCGGTGGCCCTTGAGAGTTGCAGGTAGTCCCGCCACATGCTCTTCCGGTCCGACCACCAACGGTCGGGGGGCCGAGGCCGACGGGATCCGGCTGCAGCCGATAAACCAAGAAACCCGTTCATGGGGCCAGAGCCAGGGGCGTCCGGCCGACATCCACCGGAAGCCCGGCCCGAAGACGGACGGGACACTTCTTTCTTTTATAATGGCTGCGACAACACTGGAGGGGGATGTCTTGCACATGCCTCCGACCCCCCCCTCGTCCTCATCGCCTGGTCCGGCCATAACAAATCTCAAGCGAGACGCCGTGGGGTGCACTGGGAGGGAGAGACGGTGCGAACAGGCCTCTCCCGCCTCCCCAGGTGGAGGCTTCCCAGCTGCACCCTCAGCGCTCCAGGCGGTGGCATCCTAACAACTACAGTGCTGCACAGTTTCGGAACGACCTAGATAACGGTTCTTCCACTGTGGCCATGCTGCAACGTCTCGCCCGGCAGGGTGGAGCCCGTCCGCTCATGTGACCCCGCGATCGCCGGTAGCTGCCGAACTCTCAAAATGGCTGTCGACCTGGCAAGAGCGGGCCCAACATAAAGAAATGGCCCGGTCACTGGTTGACTCCACCACCGTAGTCCTCCACGACCTTGAAGATTCTAGAGGAGCCGCGGGAGTCTCCGACCCCCGATGGGGAATGACTGCCATGATCGCCCGTGGAGTGACGAAACTGTATCCGCGGGACGTCGGCGCTCCCATGCTGGCGCCAGCCTCACTTTGAATTACTACAATCCTGCAGACCTCACTTCCGGTGAAAGCACAGTGTGACCCGGTAGGAAAAATTATTGCACCCCCTCCCCTTTTTGACTGATAGTTCAAACCACCGATCCTTTCCTTTGCCCTTTTAACGGAACTTTGGACTGCCTCCCCCTCTTTTACATTTTGTAGAGAAAACAAAACATTAACCACTACATTAGCATAGCAGTTGACACCAGAACTGTTTTCAAATTGAAACCAACAACATCTTCAACAGAATCCTTTTTGTTTCTGCTGTGACCCTGCTACAGCACAGGCATTGTCCCCAGCAGTAATTCTGCAATGCCGGTAAGAATAGCTGTGGTGCCTACTGGACTCACTCACCCCCGCGGCGCCCCACGCCGTTTTTTGCTGGGCGGCAACTTACTAGACATCACTTTCGTGCCATCTAGATTTCAGCGCGTTCTGCTGCCTTGGAACTATTCGCACAACAGACCGCTACTGACAAGAATATTTCATTATTGGTGCTGTCAATTTCAATAAATCTATTGGATAATTAAAAAGAAATTGCCACGGTCTCTTCGTTGTTTAAATGTTTTTACTGTTTTTGTTTTGTTGTATATATTTATATGTTATTAAAGTTTTATATTCCTACTACTTTGTTGGAGTGCTATATATTTTTAATGTGACACATAATTGTAAAAACTTTGATGTACAAAGAGTCATTCCTGGAATCTTCCGCTTCAGGCTCGGTCCCCTCCCCAATCACAATACAGGATGGTTTTCAGATAGTAGGAACGCGTGTGCTGTGACGGATCTCATCGAGTGTGGGCCTTGATCTACTATAACTCCTTTGAAGAGGGGTGATTCTTTACAACTGTGGCCATAAACTACATCTGCAGGGCTAGCTGATAGCCTGGACAATCGGACACAGAGAAAGAGGAGTGTCAGAGGGTGCGGTAGTGAATAGGGCGAAAGGGAGGTGTCGGGCGGGCACAGAGTGTGATTCTCAGGGAAGAGCAGCGCAGATGGGGGGAGGTTTATTGCCCATGCATAAGACAGAGAGCGGTGGTGACCAGTGCCTAGGGAAGATGCTTGCGTGGGTGAGGAGCCATGCTACGAATCGACAGCGTGCAGAGAGTGGGTCTGGTCAAGACACCTAAAATGGCTGCCGTGCACGACAAAAGTGTGGCATTTCAAAAAAGGCAAGATGGCGCAGACAATGTTTTTCAACACTTCCTCATTTCCTTCGAATCGAACGTTAACAGACGTTGGGGCATATTACCAAAGTTAAGCGATATTTATCGCTAACGATGCTTACCAACCAATTTTTTACCACTAAGCATCGTCAGAAATTATCGAAGATAAACCTTACTATTATCAAGGTTTATCGCAAATGCGATAATAAACGGCCGCAATGCATGAATATCGCTAAAAACTCAGCGATATTCATGCATTACCGAGCTAATGCTCTTAGCCATGTTATCCACCTCCCATTGGATAACATGGCTAAGAACTGCTCAGGGCAGGTGTTACTTTTTGGAGATATTCGCGCTTAGCGCGAATATCTCCAAAAGTTGGTAATAGGAGATAGATATCTTGCATGTTGTAATGCAAGTTATTGTGGTATATGGAACTCATACCATAATCTCTCAGGAAAGCAGAAACTGATCCTTTTGGGACCGCCTAAAAAGGCCTAGGGGGTGAGGAGTACTCTACTTTGCCCCCTTTTCACGTTCCGAACTATTTTATTTTACTCTCTTCTGTAATTACACAAAATACCAGCGATAAGATGCATCGGAGACACACAGTGAGAGAAAGGAGGCCGGAGATGAAGAAGACATGTCAAATACACATTGGAGATAATATAGTGGCAGAAGGGAAGTAAATATGAGTAAACTTACCATGTAACATAAAAATGTTGCACTCTATACTATAAGTCTCATTTTATACTACAATCACTTCGCTACAACCTCATAAATTAAAAATAAAAATGAATAATGTCTCAAACAATTTTTGATTTCTAAATATAAATTTATTCTTCAGAATTTTCTAAATTTGAAACAACTAGTAACATGTCCTCATCAGTAATTTCCTCTTCAATCATCTCATCTGGAATCTCCTCATTAAAAGTCTGCAATGATGATTCTTGTAACTCTATGGTCTCCAAACACTCGATAAATTCGCCATCAAGAGATTGATCAAAAAAATCATTCAAGTCATCTCCTCCTTCTGACAATATTTCATTATTGGTGCTGTCCATTTCAATCAATGTAGTGGAATCATTCAAGTCATCTCCTCGTGACAATATTTCATTATTGGTGCTCTCAATTTCAATCAATGTAGTGGAATCATTCAAGTCATCTCCTCCTTGTGACAATATTTCATTATTGGTGCTGTCCATTTCAATCAATCTAATGGAATCATACAAGCCATCTCCTCCTTGTGACAATATTTCATTATTGGTGCTCTCAATTTCAATCAATGTAGTGGAATCATTCAAGTCATCTCCTTGTGACAATATTTCATTCTTGGTGCTGTCCATTTCAATCAATCTAATGGAATCATACAAGTCATGTCCTCCTTGTGACAATATTTCATTATTGGTGCTCTCAATTTCAATCAATGTAGTGGACAATTCAAAAGAAATTGCCACGGTCTCTTCATTGTGAGCCATTTTATTTTGAAATTGCTTGCTGTAAATTGCAGAAAAAAATAATCACTTCCATTTATCGTTTTTAGTAATACATAATATAAAACTAACTTCATCAAGTATTTAGTATAACAGAAGGACTGCAAATAAATAACAGAAAACATTTTTCAAATTATCTTCAAGTGTACAACATAGTTCCCCTTACAAATTAACAACTCACCTTTTTAAAAGTAGCAGAAGTGTTAGTACTGTGTAAATCAAACACCAGAAATTCACCACCAAAAATTCCTCACAAATGTACCTCAGACAGTAGTATCACAAAATGGCTGTGGTTTCCTCTCATTTGACATATATACATAACCAATTAACTTTCATCACACACAAATACAAAACCAAAGTAACATTTTAATTGGTCCTAAATTTCAACACTTTCAAATGTGTTTTCCCCATGCAATTTTCCATAGGACATTTACATACGTCTACAGCCTGAATGGCTGAACGGAATTACACCAAACTTGGCAAAATGGTACATCAAACCTAAGAGGTCAGGAAGGATCTACTATGCCCCCTTATGGTCATTTCCCCCTTCGCTTTGGCCTCCTCTTGTCTCTCAATCCTACCGAGGGACAAGATGGCGGCCGCTACGGACTGTTTGGAATGTTGACAGACGCCGGAGAACCAATCAGCTTCGCAAAGCTCCGTAACGCGAAAAGTACGCGAAGCGGAGCGCTGTTACAGATATATATCTTTTTTTCAACGTTAATTTCTCAAAATCCACTGGAGCACATATATTGAGACCTAGCAAAGGCACATCGGGCTACCAGTCCCTAATATTTTGCCAAGTTTCGTGCAAATCCATTCAGCCGTTCGATTATTATTATTTTGTTTTTTTTTTGCCCCGCGGGGCCCTTTTAAAACCTCCACATCAAACCTAGGGGGTCAGCGAGGATCTACTATGCCCCCTTATAGTTATTTCCCCCTTTGTTTTGACCTCCTCTTGTCTCTCGATCCTACCGAGAGACAAGATGGCGGCCGCTACGGACTGTTTGGAATGTTGACAGACGCCGGAGAACCAATCAGCTTCGCTTCACAAAGCTCCGTTGCGCGAAAAGTCCGCGAACCAGAGCGCTAACCGGTCCGCTGTTACAGATATATATCTTTTTTTAAACGTTAATTTCTCAAAATCCACTGGAGCACATATATTGAGACCTACAAACGGCACATCGGGCTACCAGTCCCTACAATTTTGCCAAGTTTCGTGCAAATCCATTCAGCCGTTCGGGCTAAAAGTGAGGCCAACCGCCCTATGGAAAACTCAATGTTAAAAACACGTTTTGGGACCCCCCTTTTTTCTCGGCCCCCACTGGACGAACCCCCCCCGAATTTTCAAGGGCTGCTCAGAAACAAAATGTGCCATTTTCCTGAAAATTTCAGCCGATTCCGTCCACAAACGCCAAAGTTATTAGACATAGAATTTTCAAAAAACCCATAGAGAAAAAATCCTAACTATATATACCTACTGGCGACCGCCAGTAGGTAATATATATATATATATATATATATGTTTTTAAATTACATTTTTTTTTAAGTTACATTAATTATTTATTAATTTTAAGTTTATTTAAGTATTTTAAGTATGTTTAAAATAATTATATTTATTATTATATTAAATTTAAATTACTTTTAAGATATTTAAAAAATTCGATATTTTGACTGTCTATATTTTTTCCTATCGATATTTTGGAGTCGATATTTTTGAACTTACCTGTTTGTAGATAGGAAGTCGATATTTTGGCATTCGATATTTTTATCTCGATATTTTGGCAAGTCGATATTTTGACTGTCGGTATTCTGTCAGTGATCCACAGAACATGTGCTGTACATTACAGCACACATACAGACTTGGAAATGTATTAAACTACATATCAGCTTAGTGTTTGGTACTGGAAGGGAACCCTTCAAGTACAAACAGTATGCTAAACCAATCACATACCCTTGCACTATGGTGCTTGGGTGTGGGCATTTCACAAGGAAGACCAAAGCATGTCAGTGCAGGGGGAGAGAGGAACAGCACCTTATCTTAGTATGTCTTGCACTCTTCTATTCTCTCCATTAGGTGCAACACAGCAACTTTGGTTATTGCACTGCATTGTGTCAAATGTAAGTAAATATGTCCCTGGATATTCCATGTCATTGAATGCGTGAATAATGAAAGACATCTAAGTAGAGATGGATGGATGGATGAATGGATGATGGATGGATGGATGGTTGGATAGTGATGCACAATGGATATGTGAATTGATCTATAGATACATGGTTCCTTTAATTTCAGAATGAAGAAAAGGAAAGTAGTAGAACTAGTTTGCTGAAGAAGCCAAAGAAATCGAGAAAATTGATGAGAGTTCGGTTACTATATCGAAGTTAAGATTGTGTGTATATTACGTACATGGATAAATACAATCAAAAAACTAAACAGGGATCTTGATTAGCTCATAGGCAGATGAATGAGTTATTAGTAGGAACTTCAAATGTGCAATAAGTCGGCGTATGAGTGCATCCAAGGAAACAATGCAACATCCCGAACAGAGACGCAAACTCTCACCGTTAAGCTGTGCGCCGCTGGTTTGTGTTGAACCAGGTTGCGACCAAGATCCTGATCCACCACCTGCAGAGACGAGCAGCACAACATTCAGATAAAGACAACAGCAGCAAATCCACAGAAGTGCAAAAGGACTTCCTATTCTAGCTACCAAAGAATACATTAGCGGGTAGTAATACTGATGTAAGATTAAGGCTGTGTATATAATGGAAAACATTCACTTTCCAAAATATGACATTTTCAAATCAAAAATGGGAGATGAAATGGGCTTTCTTTAATAATAAAGACTTTTTCGCTGCATTTGATTACATAAGTGAAGCAATCCAGCAAAAAGTGAAGCATTGGCATTTAATCTACAGCACAATATTGCACGGGTAAGTGGACATAAGGTAAAGCAAATTAGCGCTAGGAGCTTCTTTCCTCTACCATGCGTCAATGGGGCATACCATGGTGGTACAAAGATATTCCCATGAAACCATCCAGGGTATTTGATGCAATGTCCTATCTGCTAACGTTGATGGACTGGGATAAGTTTAAAACAAACTACACCTACTTGAAGCAGGCGTAATGGAACATGTGCTGTCCTTTACAGCACATATACAGACTTGTAAATGTATTAAACTACATCTCAGCATAGTATGGTGTACTGGAAGGGAACCCTTCAAGTACAAACTGTATGCTAAAGCAATCACATACCCTTGCACTATGGTGCTTGGGTGTGTGCATTTCACAAGGAATACAAAGGTGTGCCAGTGCAGGGGGAGAGAGCAACAGCACCATATCTTAGTATATATGGCACTCTTCTTTTGGTGAAGCACAGCAACTTTGGAGATTGATCTGTATTTTGTCAAATGTAAGTAAATAAATCCCTGGATATTCCGTGTCAAAGGATGCTTGAATACTGAAAGACTTCGGAGTAGAGTACTAACAAGAGATGGATGGATGGATGATGGATGAATTGATGGATGGATAGATAGTGATGCACAATGGATATGTGAATTGATCTATAGATATTTGGTTCCTCTGATTTCAGAATGAAGAAAAGGAAAGTAGTGGAAATAGTTTGCTGAAGAAGTCAAAGACATCGGGAAAATTGAGTTATGTTACTATATCAGAGTAAAGATTGATGGTGTGTAAATTGCGAACATGGATAAATACAATCGAAAAACTAAACAGGGATCTTGATTAGCTCATAGGCAGATGAATGAGTTATTAGTAGAAACTTCAAATGTGTAATAAGGTCATATATGAGTGTATCCAAGGAAACAACACAATATTCCAAACAGAGATGCAAACTCTCACCATTAACCTGTCCGCCGCTGGTTTTTGTTGAACCAGGTAGTGACCACGATCCTGATGTGCCACCTGTAGAGACAAGCAGCACACCATTCAGAAAAAGACAACAGCAGCAAACCCATAGTTGACCAAAAGCACTTCTTATGTTAGCTACCAATGAATAGGTTAGGCGGTAGTAATAATGACGTACAATTAAGGCTGTGTATATAATGGAAAATGTTCGCTGTGCAAAATATAATATTTTCAATACCAAAATGGTAGATGCAATGGGCTTTGGTCAATAATAAAGACTGTTGTGCCGTGTTTGAGTTACAAAAGTGAAGCAAACAGAAGAAAGTGAAGCATTGGGATTTACTCTCCAGCGCAATATTGCACTAAAAAATAACCATACAGTGAAGTAAAATAGAGCTAGGAGCTTCTTTCCACTACCATGCGTCAATGGGGCATACCATGGTGGTACAAGGACATTCCCATGAAACTATCCAGGGTTTTTGGTGCAATGTACCATCTGCTAACACTGCAAACAAACTATCCCTCCTTGAGGGAGACATAATGGAGAACACATGTTGTACTGTACAGCACACATACAGACGTGTAAATTAATTAAACTACATATCAGCATAGTATGTTGTAGTGCAAGGGAGCCCTTCAAGTACAAACCGTATGCTAAACCAATCACACATCCTTGCACTATGGTGCTTGGATGTGTGCATTTCGCAAGTAAGCCAAACGGATGCCAGTGCAGGGGGAGAGAGGAACAGCACCTTATCTTAATATATATTGCACTCTTCTGCTCTCTCCTTTTGGTGTGAAACAGCAACTTTGATTGTTGCGCTGCATTGTGTCAAATGCGAGTAAGTATGCCCCTGGATATTCTGTGTCATTGAATGAGTGAATACTGAAAGACATCTAAGTAGAATACTAAAGAGAGATGGGTGGATGGATGGATGGAAACATAGATGGATGACTTGTTGGCGGCTTATTCACAATGAATATATGTGAATTGATCTATAGAAACAAGGTTCCACCAATGTCAAAATGAAGAAAAGGAAAGTAGTAGAAGTGTTTCGATGAAGAAGACAAAGAAATTGAGCAAATTGACAAGGGTTATGGTACTATATAGGAGTAAAGGTTGATTGTGTGTATATTAAAAGCATGGATACATTGAATAGAAAAACTAAACAGGGATCTTGATTAGGTCCTAACTAGATGAATGAGTTGTTAGTAAGAACCTAAAAGGTGCAATAAGGTTGGTCATGACGGTATCAAAGGAAACCATCCAACATTCAGAACAGGGATGCAAACTCTCACCGTCAACCTGTGCGTCTCTTGTTTGTTTTGAACCAGGTTGCGACCAAGATCCTGATGCATCACCTGCAAGGACGAGCAGCACAACACTCAGAAAAAGACAACAGCAGCAAACCCACAAAAGTGCAAAAGCAAAAGCAAAAGTTACCAAAGAATAATTTACCAGGTAGTAATAATGAGGTACCATTAAGGCTGTGTGTGTAATGGAAAACATTCACTATCCAAAATATGACATTTTCAATAAAAAACGGGAGAGGAAATTGGCTTTCTTCAATAATAAAGACCGTTTGTGCTGTGTTTGAGTTGCAAAAGTGAGGCAAACTTGCAGAAAGTGAAGCATTGAGATTTACTCTCCAGCGCAATATTGCACTGAAAAGCAGCCATAAGGTAAAGCAAAACAGTGCTAGGAGCTTCTTTTCTCTACTTTGCATCAATGGGGCACACCATGGTGGTACTAGAACAATCCCATGAAACCATCCAGTGTTTTTGATGCAATGTCCTGTCTGCTAGCGTTGATGGACTGGGATACGTTTAAAACAAACTATGCCTCCTTGAGGCAGGCGTAATGGAGAACATGTGCTGTCCTTTCCAGCACACATACATACTTGGAAATGTATTAAACTACATCCAGCTTAGTATTTTGTACAAGAAGTGTACCCTTCATGTAGAAACCATATGATAAGCCAATCACACACCCTTGCACTTTGATGCTTAGGAGTGTGCATTTCACAAGGAATCCAAAGGTATGCCAGTGCACCGGGAGAGAGGAAGAGCACTATATCTTAGTATATAATGCATTATTCTGCTCTTTCCTTTTTTTGCAACACAGTAACTTTGATTGTTGCTATGCATTGTGTCAAATGTAAGTAAATATGGCCTGGAAATTCTGTCTCATTGAATGCTTGTATACTGAAAGACATCTAATTAGAGTATCAAGGCAAGATGGATGGATGAATGGATGGACTGATGGAAGGATGAGTGGATGGATGGATTGATGGATGTGCTGGTGAGTGTATGGATGGATAGATGCATCGAAATATAGATGGATGGCTGGATGGATAATGACACACAATGAGTATATGTAAATTATTCTATAGATACACCGTTCCTCCAATTTAAAAATAAAGAAAATGAAAGTAGCTAGTTTGATGAAGAAGTCAAAGAAATCGAGAAAATTGATTAGGGTTATGCAACTATATTGGAGTTAAGACTGATTGTGTGTAAATTACGAACATGGATGAATACAATCGAAAAACTAAACAGGGATTATTGATTAGCTCAAAGGCAGATGAATGAGGTATTAGTAGGTACCTCAAAGCTGAAATAAGGTATATTATGAGTGCATCCAAAGAAATAACACAACATTCAGAACAGGGATGCAAACTCTCACCATTAAACTGTGCGCCGCTGTTTTTTGTTGAACCGAGAAGTGACCAAGATCCTGATGCACGACCTGCAGAGACGAGCAGCACAACATTCAGAAGAAGGCAAGAGCAGCAAACCCATAGTTGTCTAAAAGCACTTCTTATGTTAACTACCAAGGAATAATTTAGCAGGTAGTAATAATTACGTACTTTTAAGGCTGTGTATAGAATGGAAAATATTCACTGTGCAAAATATGACATTTTCAATACAAAAAGTGGAGATGAAATGGGCTTTCTTCAATAATAAAGACTATTTGGCCCGCATTTGAGTTACAAAAGTGAAGAAAACTAGCAGAAAGTGAAGCATTGGGATTCACTCACCAGAGCAATATTGCACTGGAAAGTAACCATAATTAAAGCAAAATAGCGCTAGGCGCTTCTTTTCTATACCATGCCTCAATGGGGCATACCATGGTTGTGACAAGGACATTCCCTGGAAACCATCCAGGGTTTTTGAAGCAATGTCCTATTTGCTTACATTGAAGAACGGGGATACTTTTAAAACAAACTACGCCTCCTTGAGACAGGTGTATTGGTGACATGTGCTGTACTTTACAGCATATATACGGACTTGGAAACGTATTAACCTCTTCCATGCTCATGACGGCTCCCGGCCGTCATGAGTCACAGTGGGCGGCGTTTGCTGATAACGGCCGGGAGCCATCATGACCACGCCTGCGATCGGAATGTTCAGCACTGCGGCGGAATTCACGCCACAGTGATGAGGTTAAACTACGTCTCAGCTTAGTATTTTATACTTGAAGGGAATTCTTCAAGTACAAACCGAATGCTAAACCAATCACACACCCTTGCACTATGGTGCTTGGGTGTGTGCATTTCACAAGGAAGTCAAACTGATGTCAGCGCAGCGGGAGAGAGGAGCAGCACCTTATCTTAATATATAGTGCACTCTTCTGCTCTCTCCGTTTGGTGTGATACAGCAACTTTGATTGGTGCACTGCATTGTGTCAAATGTGAAAAAGTATGCCCCTCGATATTCTGTGTCATTGAATGCTTGAATACTGAAAGACATCTAAGTAGAGTACCAAGGAGGGATGGATGGATGGATGGTTATGCACAATGGATATGTGAATTGATCTATAGATACATGGTATCGCTACTTTCAGAATGAAGTAAAGGAAAGTAGTAGAACTAATTTGATGAAGAAGTCAAAGAAATCGAGAGAATTGATGAGGCTTATGTTACTATATTGGAGTTAAGATTGATTATGTGTATATTCCGAACAAGGATAAATGCAATCAAAGAACTAAACAGGGATATTGATGAGATCATAGGCAGATGAATGAGTTATTAGTAGGAACCTGAAATGTGCAATAAGGTCGAGTATGAGTGCATCCAAGGAAACAATACCACATTCAGAACAGGGATGCAAACTCTCACCGTTAACCTGTGCGCCGTTGGTTTTTGTTGAACCAGGTTGCAACCAAGATCCGGATGCACCACCTGCAGAGATGAGCAGCACAACATTCAGAAAAAGACAACAGCAGCAAACCCACAGAAGTGCAAAAGCACTTCTTATTCTAGCTACCAATTAATAATTTGCAGGTAGTTATAATGACGTACAATTAAGGTTGTGTATATAATGGAAATTATTCCCAGTGAAAAATATGACTTTTTCAATACAAAATGGGGAGATGAAATGGGTTTTCTTCAATAATAAACATTGGTTGTACCGCGTTTGAGTTACAAAAGTGAAGAAAACTATCAGAAAGTGAAGCATTGGGATTTACTCTGCAGCGCAGTATTGCACTGGAAAGTAGCCATAAGGTAAAGCAAAATAGCGCTAGGAGCTTCTTTCCTCTACCATGCATCAATGGGGCATACCATGGTGGTACAAGGACAGTGCCATGAAACCATCCAGGGTTTTTGAAGCAATGTTCTACTTGCTTACATTGAAGAACGGGGATACATTTAAAACAAACTACGCCTCCTTGAGACAGGCGTGTTGGTGACATGTGCTGTACTTTACAGCATACATACAGACTTGGAAACGTATTAACCTCTTCCATGCTCATGATGGCTCCGGCTGTCATGAGTCACGGTGGGCGGCGTGTGCTGATAATGGCCGGGAGCCATCATGACCACGCCTGCGATAGGGATGTTCAGCATTGCGGCGGAATTCACGCCGCAGTGATGAGGTTAAACTACGTCTCAGCTTAGTATTTTATACTTGAAGGGAATTCTTCAAGTACAAACCGAATGCTAAACCAATCACAGACCCTTGCACTATGGTGCTTGGGTGTGTGCATTTCACAAGGAAGTCAAAATGATGTCAGTGCAGCGGGAGAGAGGAGCAGCACCTTATCTTAATATATATTGCACTCTTCTGCTCTCTCCGTTTGGTGTGATACAGCAACTTTGATTGGTGCACTGCATTGTGTCAAATGTGAAAAAGTATGCCCCTCGATATTCTGTGTCATTGAATGCCTGAATACTGTAAGACATCTAAGTAGAGTACCAAGGAGTGATGGATGGATGGATGGCTGGATGGATATGCACAATGGATATGTGAATTGATCTATAGATACATGGTATCTCTACTTTCAGAATGAAGTAAAGGAAAGTAGTAGAACTAGTTTGATGAAGAAGTCAAAGAAATCGAGAAAATTGATGAGGGTTATGTTACTATATTGGAGTTAAGATTGATTATGTGTATATTCTGAACAAGGATAAATACAATCAAAGAACTAAACAGGGATATTGATGAGCTCATAGGCAGATGAATGAGTTATTAGTAGGAACCTCAAATGTGCAATAAGGTCGAGTATGAGTGCATCCAAGGAAACAATACAACATTCAGAACAGGGATGCAAACTCTCACCATTAACCTGTGCGCCGTTGGTTTTTGTTGAACCAGGTTGCAACCAAGATCCGGATGCACCACCTGCAGAGATGAGCAGCACAACATTCAGAAAAAGACAACAGCAGCAAACCCACAGAAGTGCAAAAGCACTTCTTATTCTAGCTACCAATTAATAATTTAGCAGGTAGTTATAATGACGTACAATTAAGGTTGTGTATATAATGGAAATTATTCACTGTGCAAAATATGACTTTTTCAATACAAAATGGGGAGAGGAAATATGTTTTCTTCAATAATAAACATTGTTTGTACCGCGTTTGAGTTACAAAAATGAAGAAAACAATCAGAAAGTGAAGCATTGGGATTTACTCTGCAGCGCAGTATTGCACTGGAAAGTAGCCATAAGGTAAAGCAAAATAGCGCTAGGAGCTTCTCTCCTCTACCATGCGTCAATGGGGCATACCATGGTGGTACAAGGACAGTGCCATGTAACCATCCAGGGTTTTTGAAGCAATGTTCTATTTGCTTACATTGAAGAACGGGGATACGTTTAAAACAAACTACGCCTCCTTGAGACAGGTGTGTTGGTGACATGTGCTGTACTTTACAGCATACATACAGACTTGGAAACGTATTAACCTCTTCCATGCTCATGACGGCTCCCGGCTGTCATGAGTCACGGTGGGCGGCGTGTGCTGATAATGGCCGGGAGCCATCATGACCACGCCTATGATCGGAATGTTCAGCACTGCGGCGGAATTCACGCCGCAGTGATGAGGTTAAACTACGTCTCAGCTTAGTATTTTATACTTGAAGGGAATTTTTCAAGTACAAACCGAATGCTAAACCAATCACACACCCTTGCACTACGGTGCTTGGGTGTGTGCATTTCACAAGGAAGTCAAAATGATGTCAGCGCAGTGGGAGAGAGGAGCAGCACCTTATCTTAATATATATTGCACTCTTCTGCTCTCTCCGTTTGGTGTGAATCAGCAACTTTGATTGGTGCACTGCATTGTGTCAAATGTGAAAAAGTATGCCCCTCGATATTCTGTGTCATTGAATGCTTGAATACTGAAAGACATCTAAGTAGAGTACCAAGGAGGGATGGATGGATGGATGGCTGGATGGCTGGATGGATGGATGGTTATGCACAATGGATATGTGAATTGATCTATAGAGACATGGTATCTCTACTTTCAGAATGAAGTAAAGGAAAGTAGTAGAACTAATTTGATGAAGAAGTCAAAGAAATCTAGAAAATTGATGAGGGTTATGTTACTATATTGGAGTTAAGATTGATTATGTGTATATTCCGAACAAGGATAAATACAATCAAAGAACTAAACAGGGATATTGATGAGCTCATAGGCAGATGAATGAGTTATTAGTAGGAACCTGAAATGTGCAATAAGGTCGAGTATGAGTGCATCCAAGGAAACAATACAACATTCAGAACAGGGATGCAAACTCTCACCGTTAACCTGTGCGCCGTTGGTTTTTGTTGAACCAGGTTGCAACCAAGATCCGGATGCACCACCTGCAGAGATGAGCAGCACAACATTCAGAAAAAGACAACAGCAGCAAACCCACAGAAGTGCAAAAGCACTCCTTATTCTAGCTACCAATTAATAATTTAGCAGGTAGTTATAATGACGTACAATTAAGGTTGTGTATATAATGGAAATTATTCACTGTGCAAAATATGACTTTTTCAATACAAAATGGGGAGATGAAATGGGTTTTCTTCAATAATAAACATTGTTTGTACCGCGTTTGAGTTACAAAAGTGAAGAAAACTATCAGAAAGTGAAGCATTGGGATTTACTCTGCAGCGCAGTATTGCACTGGAAAGTAGCCATAAGGTAAAGCAAAATAGCGCTAGGAGCTTCTTTCCTCTACCATGTGTCAATGGGGCATACCATGGTGGTATAAGGACAGTGCCATGTAACCATCCAGGGTTTTTGAAGCAATGTTCTATTTGCTTACATTGAAGAACGGGGATACGTTTAAAACAATCTACGCCTCCTTGAGACAGGTGTGTTGGTGACATGTGCTGTACTTTACAGCATACATACAGACTTGGAAACGTATTAACCTCTTCCATGCTCATGACGGCTCCCGGCTGTCATGAGTCACGGTGGGCGGCGTGTGCTCATAATGGCCGGGAGCCATCATGACCACGCCTATGATCGGAATGTTCAGCACTGCGGCAGAATTCACGCCGCAGTGATAAGGTTAAACTCCGTCTCAGCTTAGTATTTTGTACTTCAAGGGAATTCTTCAAGTACAAACCGAATGCGAAACCAATCACACACCCTTACACTATGGTGCTTGGGTGTGTGCATTTCACAAGGAAGTCAAAATGATGTCAGCGCAGTGGGAGAGAGGAGCAGCACCATATCTTAATATATATTGCACTCTTCTGCTCTCTCCGTTTGGTGTGAATCAGCAACTTTGATTGGTGCACTGCAGTGTGTCAAATGTGAAAAAGTATGCCCCTCGATATTCTGTGTCATTGAATGCTTGAATACTGAAAGACATCTAAGTAGAGTACCAAGGAGGGATGGATGGATGGATGGCTGGATGGATGGATGGATGGTTATGCACAATGGATATGTGAATTGATCTATAGAGACATGGTATCTCTACTTTCAGAATGAAGTAATGGAAAGTAGTAGAACTAGTTTGATGAAGAAGTCAAAGAAATCGAGAAAATTGATGAGGGTTATGTTACTATATTGGAGTTAAGATTGATTATGTGTATATTCCGAACAAGGATAAATACAATCAAAGAACTAAACAGGGATATTGATGAGCTCATAGGCAGATGAATGAGTTTTTAGTAGGAACCTCAAATGTGCAATAAGGTAGAGTATGAGTGCATCCAAGGAAACAATACAACATTCAGAACAGGGATGCAAACTCTCACCGTTAACCTGTGCGCCGTTGGTTTTTGTTGAACCAGGTTGCAACCAAGATCCGGATGCACCACCTGCAGAGATGAGCAGCACAACATTCAGAAAAAGACAACAGCAGCAAACCCACAGAAGTGCAAAAGCACTTCTTATTCTAGCTACCAATTAATAATATAGCAGGTAGTAATAATGAAGAACAATTAAGGTTGTGTATATAATGGAAATTATTCACTGTGCAAAATATGACTTTTTCAATACAAAATGGGGAGATGAAATGGGTTTTCTTCAATATTAAACATTGTTTATACCGCGTTTGAGTTACAAAAGTGAAGTAAACAATCAGAAAGTGAAGCATTGGGATTTACTCTGCAGCTCAGTATTGCATTGGGAAGTAGCCATAAGGTAAAGCAAAATAGTGCTAGGAGATTCTTTCCTCTACCATGCGTCAGTGGGGCATACCATGGTGGTACAAGGACATTGCCATGAAACCATCCAGGGTTTTTGATGCAATGTCCTATCTGCTAGCGTTGATGGACTCGGATACATTTAAAGCAAACTTCACCTCCTTGAGGCAGGCGTATTGAAGAACATGTGCTGTACTTTACAGCACACATTCAGACTTGGAAATGTATTAAACTACATCTCAGCTTAGTATTTTGTACTGAAAGAGTACCCTACAAGTACAAACAGTTTAATACACCAATCACATACCCTTGCACTACGGTGCTTGGGTGTGTGCATTTCACAAGGAAGCAAAGCATATGCCAGCGCATGGAGAGAGAGGAACAGCACCATATCTTAGTATATATTGCACTTTTCTGCTCTCACCCTTTGATGCAAAACAGCAACTTTGTTTATTGCACTCCATTGTGTCAAATGTAATTAAATATACCATTGTATATTCTGTGTCATTGAATGCTTGAATACTGAAAGACATCAAAGTAGAGTACCAATGAGAGATGGATGGATAGATGGATGGATGGATGGATGGATGAATGGATGGATGGATGAATGGATGGATGGAAGGGCAAGTGAGTGGATGGATGGCTTGATAGATAGTTATGAATAATGAATATATGTGAATAGATCTATAGATACATGGTTCCACCAATGTCAGAATGAAGAAAAGCAAAGTATTAGAAGTGTTTCAACGAAGAAGACAAAGAAAATGAGAACATTGACGAGGGTTATAGTACTTTATCAGAGTAAAGATTGATTCTGTGTATAATATTAACATGGATAAATTCAATCGAAAAACCACACAGGGATCTTGATTAAGTCATAGCCAGATGAATGAGTTTTTGTAGGAACTGAACAGTCGCAATAACGTAGAACATGAGTGTATGAAAGGATACCATACAACATTCAGAACAGGGATTCAAACTCTCACCTTTAACCTGTGTACTGCCGGTTTGTGTTGAACCAGGTTTCGACAAAGATCCTGATGCACCACCTGCAGAGATGAGCAGAACAACATTCACATAAAGACAACAGCAGCAAACCCACAGAAGTGCAAAAGCACTTCTTATTCTATTTGCTAAAGAATAATTTAACGGGTAGTAATAATGATGTTCGATTAAGGCTGTGTATATAATGGAAAACATTCACTTTCCAAAATATGATATTTTAAATACAGAAAGGGGAAGTGAAATTTGCTTTCTTTCAATAATAAAGACTGTATGTGCTTCATTTGCGTTACGAAAGTGAGGCAACCTATCAGAAAGTGAAACTTTGGGATTTACTCTCCAGCGCAACATTGCACTGAAAAGCAGCCATAAGGTAAAGCAAAATAGCGCTGGGAGTTTCTTTCCTCTACCTTGCATCACAGGGGCACACCATGGTGGTACAAGAACAATCCCATGAAACCAACCATTGTTTTTGATGCAATGTCTTATCTGTTCATGTTAATGGACTAGGATAAATTGAAAACAAACTACACCTCCTTGAGGCAGCCGTAATGAAGTACATGTGCTGTACTTTACAGCCCACATACAGACTTGGAAATGTATTAAACTACGTTTCAGCTTAGTATTTTGTAATGGAAGAGTACCCTTCAAATACAAACTGTATGATGAACCAATCAAACACCCTTGCACTATGGTGCTTAGAAGTGTACATTTCAGGAGTCCAAAGGTGTGCCTGTGCAGGGGTAGAGAGTAACAGCACTATATATTAGTATGAATTGCACTCTTCTGCACTCTCCTTTTTTTGCAACACAGCAACTTTGATTGTTGCACTGTATTGTGTCAAATGTATGTAAATATGGCCCTAGATATTCTGTCATTAAATGCTTGAATACTGAAAGACATCTAAGTACAGTACCAAGGAGGGAAGGAGGGAGAGATGGATGGCTGAATGGATGATGGATGGATGGATGGATTAATAGTGATGCACAAGGGATATGTGAATTGTTCTATAGCTACACGGTTCCTCTAATTTCAGAATGAGGTATAGGAAAGTAGTAGAACTGGTTCAATGAAGAAGTCAAAGTAATCGAGAAAATTGATTAGGGTTATGTAACTATATCGGAGTTAAGATTGATTTTGAGTATATTACGAACACGGATAATTACAATCGAAAAACTACACAGGGATACTGATTAGCTCATAGACAGATACATTAGTTATTAGCAGGAACCGCAAAGGTGCCATAAGTTATAGCATGAGTGCATCCAAGGAAATAATACATCATTCAGAACAGGGATGCAAACTCTCACCTTTAACCTGTGCACTGCCGGTTTGTGTTGAACCAGGTTGCAACCAAGATCCTGATGCACGACCTGCAGAGACGAGCAGCACAACATTCAAATAAAGAAAACAGCAGCAAATCCACAGCAGTGTAAAAGCACTTCTTATTCTAGCTACCAAAGAATAATTTGGCAGGTAGTAATAATGATGTACGATTAAGGCTGTGTATATATGGTAAAATATTTACTGTGCAAAATATGACATTATCAATACAAAAAGGGGAGATTAAATGGGTTTTCTTCAATAATGACGACTATTTGGCCTGCTTTTGAGTTACAAAAGTGAAGAAAACTAGCAGAAGTGAAGCATTGGGATTTACTCTCCAGCGCAGTATTGCACTGGAAAGTCACCATAAATTAAAGCAAAATAGCGCTAGGTGCTTCTTTCCTCTACTTTGCGTCAAGGGGGCATACCATGGTGGTATAAGGACATTCCCATGAAACCATCCAGGATTTTTGAAGCAATGTCCTACTTGCTTATGTTGATGGACTCGGATAAGTTGAAAACAAATTACGCCTCCTTGAGGCAGGTGTAATGGAGACATATGCTGTACTTTACAGTGCACATACAGACTTTGAAACGTATTCAGGTCAAATAACACTTTATTCGATTAATTAAAATCATAAAAGCAGTGACAATAGTTCATACATATGTTAAAAGTACAATAAAACCAATGTTCATCATAAATATACATACATTTCATAAAAAGGTTAAAATACAAAAGATAAAAATTGAGTAGCAGAAGGAATAAAATCACATCACAGTCTCTATTGCCGCCAATCTTTTGGCTTTGTTTCGAACCGCAGCCACCAGGAAACAAGCAACCCCGTAGATGACCCGGGGACTGCCTAAAAGTTGTAAGTACATGAGTGCGGGCCTTACTTGAACGAACCCCGCCTCTCTAAAGAGTGGTACCAAAAATTGTTTCCTGATATCGGCATAGTGATCCCAGAACATGATAAAATGCATAAGGGTTTGGCTAAAAAAATTATCACAGGTGCAGGGTATTAAAC
The DNA here is from genome assembly GCF_964261635.1 of Lissotriton helveticus. Lineage (NCBI taxonomy): Eukaryota > Metazoa > Chordata > Amphibia > Caudata > Salamandridae > Lissotriton > Lissotriton helveticus. Next base: position 645,232,627 of record NC_136068.1, read on the forward strand.
TATGTCTCAGATTAGTATTTTGTAGTGGAAGGGAACCCTTCAAGTACAAAGTGTATGCCAAAACAATCACACACCCTTGCACTATGGTTCTGCTTGGGTGTGCACATTTCACAAGGAAGCCAAAAGTATGTCAGTGCAGTAGGAGAGAAGAACTGTACCATATTTTAGTATGAATTGCACTATTCTGATCTCTCCTTTTGGTGCAACAAGGCAACTTTGATTGGTGCACTGCATTGTGTCAAATGCGAGTAAGTATGCCCCTGGATATTCTGTGTCATTGAATGTTTGAACACTGAAAGACATCTGAGTAGAGTACTAAGGAGAGATGAATGGATGGATGGATGGATGGATGGATGGATGGATGGATGGATGGATGGATGGATGGATGGACTGAAGGATGGATGGACTGAAGGATGGATGGATGGATTGACGGTGAATCACAATGAATATGTGAATTGATCTATAGACACATGGTTCTTCTAATTTCAGAAAGAGGTAGAGGAAAGTAGTAGAACTGGTTTGATGAAGAAGTCAAAGAAATCGAGAAAATTGATAAGGGTTATGTTACTATATCAGAGTTAAGATTGATTATGTGTATATTATGAACATGGATAAATCCAATCGAAAAACTAAACAGGGATATTGATTAGCTCATAGGCAGATGAATGAGTTATTAGCAGGAACCTCAAAGGTGCCATAAGTTATAGCATGAGTGCATCCAAGGAAATAATACATCATTTAGAACTGGGATGCAAACTCTCACCTTTAACCTGTGCACCGCCGGTTTGTGTTGAACCAGGTTGCGACCAAGATCCTGATGCACCACCTGCAGAGACGAGCAGCACAACATTCAGAAGAAGGCAAGAGCAGCAAATCCACAGAAGTGCAAAAGCACTTCTTATTCTAGCTACCAAAGAATAATTTAGCATGTAGTAATAATGACGTACGATTAAGGCTGTATATATAATGTAAAATATTCACTGTGCAAAATATGACATTTTAAATACAAAAAGTGGAAATTAAATGGGCTTTCTTCAATATTAAAGACTAATTAGCCGGCGTTTGAGTTACTAAAGTGAAGAAAACTAGCAGAAAGTAAAGCATTGAGATTTACTCTCCAGTGCAATATTGCACTTGAAAGTAGCAATAAAGTAAAGCAAAATAGCGCTAGGCTCTTCTTTCCTCTACGTTACATTAATGGGGCATACCATGGTGGTACAAGGACATTCCCATGAAATCATCCAGGGTTGTTAAAGCAATGTCCTATCTGCTAATGTTGATGGACTGGGATAAGTTTAAAACAAATTACGCCTCCTTGCGTCAGGTATAATGGAGAACATGTGCTGTACTTTACAGTGCACATACAGCCTTTGAAACGTATTAAACTACTTATCAGCTTAGTATGTTTTACTGGAAGGGAACCCTTCAAGTACAAACTGTAAGCTAAACCGATCACATACCCTTGCACTATGGCGTTTGGCTGTGTCTATTTCACAAGGAAGCCAGAAGTATGTCAGCACAGGGGGAGAGAAAAACAGCACCATATCTTAGTATGTATTGATTCTTCTGCTCTCTCCTTTTGGTGCAACACAGCAACTTTGATTGTTGCACTGCATTGTGTAAAATGTAAGTAAATATGCCCCTGGATATTCTGTGTCATTGAATGCGTGAATACTGAAAGACATCTAAGTAGAGTACCAAAGAGAGATGGTTGGATGGATGGATGGATGGGTGGATGGATGGATGGATGGATGGATGGATGGATGGATGGATGGATGGATGGATGGATGGATGGTAATGCACAATGGATATGTGAATTGATCTAGAGATACATGGTTACTCTAATTTCAGAATGAAGTAAAGGAAAGTAGTAGAGCTGGTTGGAGGAAGGATTCAAAGAAATTGAGAAAACTGATGAGGGTCATGTTACTACACCAGAGGTAAGATTGTGTGTATATTATTATCAAAGGAAACAATACAACATTCAGAACAGGGATGCAAACTCTCACCTTTAACCTGTGCACCACCGGTTTGTGTTGAACCAGGTTGGGACAAAGATCCTGATGCACCACCTGGAAAGATGAGCAGCACAACATTCAGAAAAAAACAAGAGCAGCAAACCCACAGAAGTGCAAAAGCACTTCTTATTCTAGCTACCAAAGAATCATTTAGAAGGTAGTACTAATGATGTACGATCAAGGCTTTGTATATAATGGAAAAGATTCACTTTGCAAAATATTACATTTTCTTTCAACTACCATAACATTTGATTTTACGTATATTTGCTCATGTTAACCCCAGAACATTGCATTCACGGGTGAGTATGGACTGCCTGAGATCTGAAGTGATGGATTACATGGCACTCGACAGACTTCTGAGATTCTTTGTGGCAAATGTAAGACCTTAAATCTGTTGGGCTCTCGCAGGTTCCTTTTTCTGTGAAGAAATACGTGTCAAGGGGACTCGAAACAGAGTGCTTCTATTTTCTTTGATGTTTGAGGCATAATATAGAACTCACAATCCACCTCTGAGTGCTAACTGGCATTCACAGTAATGAAAGCTGACCTAATTGGCGAGCTAATTAAACATTTGTTTTAGATGAAGTGCTGAGTAAAAAATGTCAACTCAAAATAGTAGAAAATGTGACTGCTGCTCTGAAAACTGGTAGGCATGGTACATTTAGAATCATCTGCCAATGAAAGGTTGGACACACAGAAATTCAGGTAAACTTGAACAGTCAGAATGAAGAGTTTGAAATCTGCGTATCTTGGAAGATGAATGAATAGGTGGTTTGACGGTGGGAGGATGGATAGCTGGATTGGAAGATGAATGGATGGATTCAGACAGGCTAGAAATATTGAATAAAAAATGTAGTGAAATCATGTTATTTCCAGATGAATCATATGGATCGATCCATATCAGAATATTACTACATAATAGAGTGAACACCTTCAATCACGGAGGGGGATGAATTGGAGTACCTTAGAAAAAGATGGATTGATATATGGCTAATCAAAAAGTACTTTTAATGGGATAGAGAACAAGCGTTGTAATGGGTACTAATTGCATAATTTCAGCAGGAACAATTAAGCGATTAATTTGATTTGTGAATGTCCAAATGGCTAAGATGTAATTAGCAGTATCCGGTGCTATCATGGTGATCAGAAGAGAAAATCTATTGGCCTAATAGCAGAAGTCTACATGCAAATTAGAAGACTGGCACGGCCACTTACCATTCTTCAGTGTCCCACTTGTCCTTGACATGGACTGGGACGAACCTGGAGACTGTGACCAGAATCCGGATCCAGATCCACTTCCAGATCCAGATCCAGCACCTGCAGTGGAATCAACACACCATCAACAAAAGGCAAATTCAGCATATACTGAGCACACTGATAATTAGAAGCTATTTCATTTTCACTAGACAGATAGTAATGAAGGAGCACTCTAATCAATTTCCCCCAGCATGGCAAGGAGTTGCCAGGAGATAGGAAGCATGATGGTAGTGAAGACATAAACAAGCAGGTGCCTGGACTAGATGTTTGTGTCAAAATTAAGCGCTCTCTCTTGAGCTGGTAGTGGAACCTTATAGAATAAAGCAAGATGTACATGTGGTATTAAAAGCTTCAGTCACATACTTCTTGTGTTCTATTGGTATTAATTTCGTAGAACTTATGTACCTTTTTGAAATCAGTTGCTTTTGCTTTCATGATATGCTGCTAAACAGATGTTTTAACACTCACACTCATTCACAGACATTAGTAATAATAGGCACAGTGCCACTCATTAAGAGTAACCGGGAGCGGAACCCTCAAAACAGAATAATGTTCTAGACCTTTACAAATTGCCCAGCATTCACTGGCCCCAAATTACTGTGTACATCTATTCTGGACCAAAATATGCCCTGTTTATGCACAACAGGAGTAGCTGCAAAAGCCCAGCCGGGCTCTCTCCTTCCCTCTGCTGACCTGCAGGAGCGGCCGGCATGACTCGTGGGTGGTGTGGCAGGGAAGGGCATCAGGGTTGGGGTGCGCGTGTGTTGTGCAATGGAAAAAAAACAAATATATACATTGATGCGGCGCAATCGGCGCTTCACATGACATGAAGGGCGGACACACACCCACAGCACGGACACACGCCCACAGCGTTTCTCACGGCCCAGCGTGTCACGTCCCCAGCTTGCCCCTTGATGCAGCGCAATTACGGCTCACATGGCATGAAGGGCCGTACGTACCACACGCCCCCAGTGTTTGTCACGCCCCCAGCACACGCCCACAGCAGAACGCAGACACGCCCACAAGGGACTACTTTGCTGGCATGGGTCTTTTACCTTTTAAATGTACATGGTGGCCGTCTGCATAGCCTATGTCCTTCTGCTGCAACTGCCCTTTCCAACGCTGTACTGGGTGTTGTGATTGGTGCTGTGGTTACTGAGATTACCCGCCTCAAGGCTTTGGGCTCACTCTTTATAATATTAGTATGGATAGTATATAGTATAGTATGGATTTTTTGCAATTTTTTAATAAATTTTTGAATCCGTCTGCATAGCTTATGTCCTTCTGCTGCAACTGCCCTTTCCAACGCTGTATTGGGTGTTGTGATTGGTGCTGTGGTTACTGAGATTACCCGCCTCAAAGGTTTGGGCTCTCTCTCTATAAGATTAGTATGGATAAATATATGGGAGACCTGAACAAATAAATTAGCCCTATTCATACCGATCATGAGTATGTGCCACTTACTCTCTGGAGTTCGAGGGATGTTTGGGATATATATAAATATGTATATATGCATCCACGAGCACCAAATAAATAACATCTGCAGGATATTGTGGTCCGTATCAGTTATTTTCTGCGGTGCATGATTGCATCAAAGAAACGGAAGCTTGGGATATATATATATATATATATATAGATATATATCTATATATATATATATATATATAGAGAGAGAGAGAAAGAGAGAGAGAGAGAGAAAGATATATATATATATATATATATATATATATATATATATATATATATATATATATATATATATATATATATATATATATATATATCAAACTCCGCTCCTTTCATTCGAAAAAAGAGTAAGGCCACAGCTGAGGAACAAGTCGGTAGCACTTTATTTGGCTGCACATCACGGAAAATGTTCTCCTTTGTTATGGCGGATGCATTTCGGCGTTTCCCTGCCTCTTCAGCGCCAGGTGTGTGTGCTTGAGTGAACGGGCGTGAGCAAGGTTGAAATACTCTGCCTTATCTCAAACGGACTGTTGCTCCTCCCCCTCATTTTTCCTCCTACGTTTCTATGCATACACCTCCTGTAGTCCGCCTAGTTGTCAGCGCCCACAAGGTCCAGCATGCAATGGTTATGCTGGTAGGTATCGCATTTGTAAAGGGGAAGGAAAATGTACTTTAAAGTCTGTTTGCAACGTTCAAATGTTCCCAAGACACCAATGCGCAGCGTGTATTACCTTCAGTCCCCATACCGCTTCAACCACCGCAATCCTAGAAATCCTTTCTGACGGGGGGCAGGTCATGCATTCAACCCGCCCGACGTGGTGCACAGAGGCTTCCACACCATCATACTTCTTACTTGGCTGCGTGGTGGGCTCTGGAAATCCGGTACCCCGGAGAAAACCAATACTGCAAGCAGTGTCCCAGTAGGTCCAGAGCCTCTTGATGAAACGGGAGCCTTAGAAGCGCGTTACTGGAAACCGCGCTATTTATCAAACTCCGCTCCTTTCATTCGAAAAAAGAGTAAGGCCACAGCTGAGGAACAAGTCGGTAGCACTTTATTTGGCTGCACATCACGGAAAATGTTCTCCTTTGTTATGGCGGATGCATTTCGGCGTTTCTCTGCCTCTTCAGCGCCAGGTGTGTGTGCTTGAGTGAACGGGCGTGAGCAAGGTTGAAATACTCTGCCTTATCTCAAACGGACTGTTGCTCCTCCCCCTCATTTTTCCTCCTACGTTTCTATGCATACACCTCCTGTAGTCCGCCTAGTTGTCAGCGCCCACAAGGTCCAGCATGCAATGGTTATGCTGGTAGGTATCGCATTTGTAAAGGGGAAGGAAAATGTACTTTAAAGTCTGTTTGCAACGTTCAAATGTTCCCAAGACACCAATGCGCAGCGTGTATTACCTTCAGTCCCCATACCGCTTCAACCACCGCAATCCTAGAAATCCTTTCTGACGGGGGCAGGTCATGCATTCAACCCGCCCGACGTGGTGCACAGAGGCTTCCACACCATCATACTTCTTACTTGGCTGCGTGGTGGGCTCTGGAAATCCGGTACCCCGGAGAAAACCAATACTGCAAGCAGTGTCCCAGTAGGTCTAGAGCCTCTTGATGAAACGGGAGCCTTAGAAGCGCGTTACTGGAAACCGCGCTATTTATCAAACTCCGCTCCTTTCATTCGAAAAAAGAGTAAGGCCACAGCTGAGGAACAAGTCGGTAGCACTTTATTTGGCTGCACATCACGGAAAATGTTCTCCTTTGTTATGGCGGATGCATTTCGGCGTTTCTCTGCCTCTTCAGCGCCAGGTGTGTGTACTTGAGTGAACGGGCGTGAGCAAGGTTGAAATACTCTGCCTTATCTCAAACGGACTGTTGCTCCTCCCCCTCATTTTTCCTCCTACGTTTCTATGCATACACCTCCTGTAGTCCGCCTAGTTGTCAGCTCCCACAAGGTCCAGCATGCAATGGTTATGCTGGTAGGTATCGCATTTGTAAAGGGGAAGGAAAATGTACTTTAAAGTCTGTTTGCAACGTTCAGTATATATATAGCTGACACTGGTGAAGGCAAGTGCTGAAACGCGTCTGTTTGTTTGGATTTTTGCACAATAAACTTAAAATTAAGTTTAACCTGCTGCGAGTGCTGATTCCTGTTGGTTTCTCTTTTGGAACTGCAGAGCTCCAAATATATATATATATATATACACATTTACCTTACCTCCGGGTCCTGCGTTTCTGCTGCTCCTCTGCTTGTGGGACAGGAAGCTAGGGAAAAACGGACAGGCTCCCCTGACCAATCACAATGAGGCAATGCAGCATTGTGATAGGTTTTTAGCATCCTGGTTCGACGCTCTATCAGGAAATGTGGGCCTGGATATGTTCTCCATGCAGGCAATAATGCAGCCTGTATGGAGAACAAGGAAAGTGGACATGACTGTTTTGGGTGGCCCGAGAAGGCCAACCAAACATTCATTGTGCACTAAGGAGTGGGCAGATCACTCTTCCCCAATTCTGCTCCGAGAGCAGAGCAGCCCCGTCCACTGAGGAAGCATGAAATGAAAATATCTTAAAGTTATTATCATTTTATATTTCCTTCACTATGCACTGCGCAAAACGAGTGGGGCGATCGCCATAGCAGAGCCACTGCTGACCTTCCCCACCCGCCCCACACCAAGTTCCAAAAATAAACCCCATATTCACTTACCACTTGGTTAATGCAGATAATAAATTGATGGTAATGTGTGCAAGTTATTTTCCCTCAAATTATGTAAACCACTTAAAATTCGACTTTGTACCCCTAAATCATTATGTTATTCTCCATACAGGGGAAGTATCTTTCATTCTGTTTAACTTAGTGTATAGGCCACTGGCCATATTAGGAGATTCAATCTAATATTTTCTCAGCACCAGAATGCGAGGATCTTATATTGAGAGCAAAGAGTGTGTGCATTTAGAATCCTGTACCCCATTGGACAGAGAGTTAAAACTCGCATTGGTTTAGTGTAAATAAAAAGTTTGATCTTTCACCGACTGTTGGAATCGAGGGAGGCTGTTCGGATTCTGAAAATGGCACCAATTATTCAGATGAGTCCAAAATACTGGCCAGATGAATGAGTCACGCTATGTTTTAGTGCAGTTTGCCAACACTAGAACAAATGTAGTAGTGCTTGGACCTTCAGCGTGTTTGCCTGAAGCAGCCGGCCTACATCTGGTTAGGGACAACTCCTACTTTCATTCCAACTTGCCAATGCACAAATGCCTCACTTAAATAACAATAAGCAACTCATTTGGTATGAGTATCCTGAGAAATGTGATGCCACACCTAGCTGCAGACTCAGAAAGACACAGATAAGACGAAACTTAGACACACACTGTAGACTTCAAAAGGTGCTAAGAAAGAAACTGACATCCGTAAGTAAGAATTTCAGGTATTTCTGTCTAAATTTGTAATTATGCTAAGGATCATTTACACATATCACTTACTAATATCTGCTTGTTACTTCCCAACGGAACCCTCTTTAACACCTTTAACATAATACAAGTTAAGCAACAAATCGTGGAGGCTCTAAAATTATGACTTACAAGTTAGGGTCACATGTATCAAAATTTGAAATTTTAATTACCTAAACGCGATTTTCTGAGAATCGCAATTAGATAATCGCAAATTCCAAATGACCTACCTCATTAATATTAATGAGGTAGATCGCAATTTGGGTCCTCCTAGGAATCGCTAATATTATGGGTATGCTGGCCTGCTGGGGTCAGCAGACCACCATGTCCGTGATTGCTTTAAATAAACCAATCTTTTTTTTTTATTTGAGCTTGTTTTCCTTAAAGGAAATCGGGGTGCGTTTTAAAAAAAAAAAGAAAAGAAAAGTTTGTTTTCATTTTTTAAGAGCAGGCAGTGGTCAAAACGTTTTTACAACAATTCCCAAAGGGAAAGGGGTCCGTGGGACCTTATCCCATTTGCAAATGGGTTCCCACCTACTTAAAGTAGGTGGTAAAATGCTAATGTTTTGCGACTGCATTCATGGTCATAAAATATTCATACATACCAGTAGGATTCTCTATTTGGAAGAGACACCCAAAACACATCCCTTCCAAATTCCAAATAGCAAACCCATTTTGCGAATCGGTGACAGGTTACCGAATCGCGAAATGGGTTTTGATTCATGCAAAAAGCCATTTTTACGTTCGCAAGCGGTCTGATTCTGTGGATCAGCCCGTTTGTGAACGTAACTTTGGTTGATACATGTGGTCCTAAGCTCTTTGAGGCAGCTCTCCAACACACTGCTGCATATTTAAAGGGGATAGCGCCACCAGAATTAGTCAACTCATTTCATTTTTCATTTCAAAAAGCTTTATTCGATTTTTTGTATAAAATCATAAAAGCATACAATTTTAAAATACATTCATAATTAAAAATAAGGTACATACATATGAAACACAGATATCTCCAAGATAAAAGAATAAACAAACATTTGCTCATCCTATGCATATAACTTCCTACCAATAGCATACTTTACAATGTTCATGATATCAGTTCTTCCTTTTCATCAAAAGGGAATGTGCAAGGGGTAACAATGAGTTAAAAAATACTAAACGGTATTTCAGATCTATTTGGGGCGGAAATACTACAAACAAGCGGTAAACAAGATCCTCTACCCAGGCTGGTACAATCCCCAGTCGTTGGCCTAGCGGCGCGAGTATACAATGTGCTGGGATAGAAGTCATGTAGGTCCCAGATGGATATGGGACCATCCCCTTCTTTAGGTTGCCAAGTTCGAAGAAGTGGGGCAATGTTTCTGCTTCTGAATCTTATTAGTATCAGGTCACAAATAATGTTTTTCGGAAGGGGGCCCAGCCAACCTACTCTCCTTACGCTTACAATCCCACCGTCACAGTCACGGGGCAGGGGTCTATTTTTTGATAGCCAAAACTGGACCTTATTTAACAGGTCATCCTGTCTCTCTATTTTACCCTTTTTTAGTTGCGGAACTCCCGAGAGGATGCATACAAACGGAGCTGCCTCTGGGGGTAGATGCATTCTGAGAACCCTGTTTCGCTCTACCCTGGGGACAGAATTTTTCGGTGTAGTGGAATTAAGAGAGGCTTTAGAAATGTTTAGGGGAAGATTAGTCGGAACTGATACTCGAATTTGGGCAACTTTATTTTGGGTAGCTTTATTTTGAATGGCAGGTATGGGCTTATTTAAGGTAACAGTTGTCAAAGGATGGGGGGGTATAGAAGCATGGCTAGAGGTTAACAGATTAGAGTTTATTTTTTCCTCAATCCTGCCAATCTATCCCCCAGGATGTTTATTTTATTGATTAGGGGGTCTATGGTGGATTTGATCAGTTGTTCGATCATTGACAATAGGGCACTCTGGGAGGAGGGAGCAAGGTCATCTAATTTATCTGCCACCTCTCCGATTTGGGGAAGAATGATGGGGGTTGGACTCGAGGTTGGGGATTCAAATTGTATTAATTGTACTTTCGATTGGATCTCGTTGTATTTATCCCCGTCCTCCTTACTTTTGTTAGGTGTGGCCCGAGCAAATACTCGACATTGCATATTTGTTTTGGAAAATATAGGGAAAGGTTCCAGCATTCTCTCATTTGTAGTCAATAAATTAATATTATTTGGAGGGGCTGGTGATCCTGCAGGGACATAGCTGGTCTTACACAAACAGTTTAATTCCTCCAACAGTGATAGACTACACATTGTATTGTTTGGTTGAGGAGGAGAGTGATTACAAGATAGACTGGCTACAGGCTGGTGGCAGTTGTTTTTATCCGCCTCTATAGGTAAGGGTAGCATTATGTTATTTATGTACTTATCTTGCGACCTCAGACAGGTAGTCGGCCGAGGCGCTAGTTTTATGGCAACCCCTTTCTGCTTCATGATATAGCTTGGATGTGGACAAGGTAATATAGAGTTTGTTGGGGTAATACTATTGACCGGAACAGTATGTAAAATGGGCTTTACCTCCTCCGGGAAAACCAAGTGGCGGAGCCAGTCCCGTCCTCCTCGTGCCTCTGAGGGCCACAGAGGGCCCGCCCTTTGCCCGGGCTTAGCCCGCGCGCGAGCCCGCTACGCGAGGGCTGTCCTTCTTTTTCTATCCCCTCCAGGGGCGGAAGTAGCAGCAGAGGAGTCTGGGGGATGTAGTTTCCCCACCCCACGGCAGTCACTATCCTGTAGTTCTGCGGCGGCGGGGGAGAAGCATCAAGGATTCCCAAATGTCCTGTGGGCAGCAGTGAGCAGGTAGGGGTGATTCTCCCCCCAAAACGAGTCTTCTACCCCCCACAACGAGTGTTCAAAGGAGCGCCCACTCCACCAGGGCTGTCCTTCTTTTTCTATCCCCTCCGGGGGCGGAAGTAGCAGCAGAGGAGTCTGGGGGATGTAGTTTCCCCACCCCATGGCAGCCCTATCCTGTAGTTCTGCGGCGGCGGGGGAGAAGCATCAAGGATTCCCAAATGTCCTGTGGGCAGCAGTGAGCAGGTAGGGGTGATTCTCCCCCCAAAACGAGTCTTCTACCCCCCACAACGAGTGTTCAAAGGAGCGCCAACTCCACCAGGGCTGTCCTTCTTTTTCTATCCCCTCCGGGGGCGGAAGTAGCAGCAGAGGAGTCTGGGGGATGTAGTTTCCCCACCCACGGCAGCCACTATCCTGTAGTTCTGCGGCGGCGGGGGAGAAGCATCAAGGATTCCCAAATGTCCTGTGGGCAGCAGTGAGCAGGTAGGGGTGATTCTCCCCCCAAAACGAGTCTTCTACCCCCCACAACGAGTGTTCAAAGGAGTCAACTCATTTTAGTGCCATCACTAAGAAAAACACAGGGCTGTGCCGTATTATTTAAATACGGCACATCCCGGCGTTTTGAAAATGTCAGAGTGTGGCACTGCCAAAATTGGCCCAGCTCCACGCTTCAACATTTCTTTGTAAATATACTGCACTGAGCATTAATATCACAATGGTGGTAAGTTGTCACTTGTGATATCACAAGAATCTCTGGAATAAAATCATTAACTCACTAAGCTGTACTACATAAAATACAACTCTGTGAACTTTGTGTTGCACCTAGAGCTCTGCAGCAAGCAAGTCAACCTTTCATGCTATTGTTTGATAAGTCAAATCTATGACCAACTTGCACAGTACTCACTCTAGAAAGCATATTAACCATCAAATTTCTCTTTCCACTACGATACCCCAGAATAAATCTCCTTGCCAATGATGTCTTCACACATGAAACATTTTAAAATGCAGTCCATATGTCACCATTTGAAATGGCCAGAACAGGTTTGCTATCACACCTGTCATTTTTACTGTTTTCTAGAGTTTTTAGAAACTGTTTAGGTTGACTGTCATCTACTCCCTCTTCATGATACTAACCTTTATCACACCGCTTCTCAAAACTCTGTGCTCTTCCTGCTTCCACTTGTTCACCCAAATTTATGGAACACAGAGTTTTTGTTTCCAAATGTAGCAGGTCGTACGTTCACCAGAATGTAGATCTAATTCAGCATTCTTGCTTTGAAATTGCTGGTAAACAGGCAAATGGATATATCCACGTATAGATGTATTTGATTCAAATATTAACTGCATTCAAACCTACTAATTGATTTATGCTAGATGTACGAAGATATTTTGAGGTCGCAAACGGCCTGATTCACAGAATAGGGCCACTTACTAACGCAAATGATATTTCCCAATGTACAAAGCCCAAATTGCGATTCAGTAACCTGTTACTGAATCTCAATTTGGGTTTGCGAATCAGTATTTGGGAGGGTCGTGTTTAGGGCGTCCCTTCCAAATACTGATTCGCACTGGTATGTACTGTTTAGTGATCGAAATGCGGCCTCAAAACATTTGCACCTTACCACCAGCTCAAAGTTGGTGCTAACCCTTTCACAAATGGGAAGGATCCCTTTCCTATTGAGAATGGTTGAAAAAATATTCTATAAGAGCAGGCAGTGGTCCAAAAAACTACTGCCTACTCTTAAAATATGAAATGTAAATGTTTTATTTTTTCCTTCAAGGAAAACAGGCTGTGTTTGAAAATCAAATGGCTTTATTTAGAAACAATCACAGACATAATGGAGGCCACCCTCCACGTGATGGCAGCAAATTGTAGTGGGTCACAAATTGCGACCTACCTCATTAATATTTATTGATGAACCTCTATGAATCGCTATTCATGAAATAGGAGCTAAATAACCGTTTTGTACATTAGTAATAACGACTACAAAATAGCGATTCACAAAAGATCGCTATTTAGTAATCGCTATTACTACTCTTCGTACATCTAGCCCTGTATATTGTGGTTGCGTTAGATGACATTTTGTATTGACATGGATAGATTTTGAGGGACCTAAAAGACATAGACAAAGAATGAGAGACAGATAGAGTATGACTGATGTACTATTTCTATCATTGAAAATATTAACTACATGAATAATAATGAAATCAATAGACTTGGAAGGGAAAAGTAACGTTGAGATTTAACAAATAATATCCATACCACTTTCATGGAATAACAAAGGGGCATATTATCAAGGACCGGTGTTAAAACTATCGCCGTTTTATCGGCAGGAAACTGCAGATAAAACGGCGATAATGAGCTTGATAATATGCCCTTGTTAATGTCCCTTAGAAGCCCATGTTAACACAAGAAGATGGGCTTCTATGGGAATTAACAAGGGTGTATTATCAAGCCCATTATCGCTGTTTTATTGGCAGTTTCCTGCTGATAAAACAGCGATAATTTTAACACCGGTCCTTGATAATATACCCCCCAATATCTAATGTGCTTTCGAGGGATGGAAACACATCCGATCAGTGGTACCTTGAACCCGCCCTCTACTTTGTAATAGTGACATACACACTCACCCTTGAGCTGGGTGCCACCGGCCGATGCACCAAACTGTGCTGAGCCAGATAGTGAAAACCCGGACCCACCAGCCGTACCTGCGGAGATGAGTGAAACGGCGTCAAAAAAAGCAACACAATCTATTTAAAAGCACATTAACATATATTATTAATTTATTACTCTTCTTTAGGCTCATACTAATTTCAATGAGTGATTGAATAAGTGTACACAAATAACTATTTTGAAGTCTGCAGTTGTCTTTTTGTATATACGTTCAAATCTCTTCACAATTTTCATCAGCAGCCACTGTGGAAGGCTGGAGCCTAGACAACCAATCAGAAACATTGGTGAGAAATACAATACCGTTGTTTAGCTATTCAGCAACTAATAGGTGACTGTGTGTGAGGGAGGAGGGACTCTCAGTGCACCCAATCTCCATTACTGTGTCTTGGTGTGTATTTTGGGTTTATTATTTTGACTATTTGAGCGTGCGCTTTGACTGCACGGTAAGGTACAAATATCCCTATTGCTAACAATATGTACATATGGTGAGATTAGGGTCCACCTGTTTCATCCATTGGCTTTATTTGGCCAGACTCTTTCAGCTAGTGGCTTGAGACTGCGTCAATCATATATTGGTTCATCCTAGAAGAGTATTCATCTCTCACCTAATGCTATTATTTGTTTGGTTCCTTCCCTTCTGTACTTGCATTGAATTGTATGAGGGATTACTTTACAATGGTAGTGGGCAGTTCGCTGATGCTGCCCCTCTCCTATGTGTTTTATTCCAGGGGGCTAATGCTGCACGCGATAGACCTTTACATCCAGAGCTATTGGTTTTTCCAATGCTTGTTTTTATTGACAGGATTCCTCTGGGTGCTCTCTAAAGCACTTCATCACGTGACATAGAGGGTAACAGATTTGAAGCACTAGGAAGAGCATACCACAAAAGTGCTCCAGTGCACTCCTATGGGACTTAGGGCCATATTATCAAGAACAGGTGATAAAATTATCGCCGCATTATCGGCAGGATAATGGGCTTGATAATATGCCCTTGCGAATTCCCATAGCAGCCCAGGTTCTGGTGTTAACACCAGAACCTGGGTTGCTATGGGAATTCACAAGGACATATTATCAAGCCCATTATCGCCGCTTTAGCGGCAGTTTCCTGCCGATAAAGCGGCGATAATTTTATCGCCTGTTCTTGATAATATGCCCCTTTATATTTTTGGATTCTGAATGTCCAGGTAGTGTTTGCATTGAGAAGCGTTCACATGGCTGCTAAGCTAGGTAGAATGGAGCCGGGGCAGAAGCAGACAAACATGCACACTTCTTACCCTAAATGGAACTGCATTGTGTTCATCTTATGAGGTTAAGAAGGTGGTTTGGTGCATTATTACCCAACAATGTCCACACAACACCCACTTCGATGCAAGCCAATATTACATGTGTGGGTAATTAAAACTGCCAGCAATATTTCTGAATTATACATCTTATTCAGGAACCATAATATGGAATTGATTGAAGATACGCATTCCCAGCGGCCTTGAGTTGATGTGTCAGGGTCGGGTTTCTCTTGGGATCAGCATCAACTACTTGCCTTCTTGACTTTATGAAGTTCTCACTTAGAGCAAATGCTCCAATCCTTTTCCACATACCCCTGGACTTGGTTACAAATAGAGGTAATTAACAAACCATGGGACCCGATGGCTCATAATGACGGGATGCTCACATTTTATAATTGTGCTTCTCAGCCATTCTGCTAGAAGAGAGCTTTTCATTAATACATTTTTCAGTGACTACTCGGGGCTCACAGACATTCGAGCTCAAAAATATCTTTACCGGGCAATACCTGTTTGGCCGCTCATCTGTGTTTGTGGGAAAGAGAACAAGGTGTAGTAGACTGCACCTTTTCCGAGAATAACTGGGAAATATGACTTGACCACACATATCCTTTCATACTCTCCAGCTGCACCTCTTTACCAAGACAATTCTCCCCTTAGGATTGTCAAAGGTGTTCCAGGGACATTTAAAGGCGGCAGTTAAATGAGACACAAAAAACAACAAGGACTTTAACACACGATTTAGAGGCGGGGCTAGAACAGCGAGAATTATTTGTACCAGTAGTGATATCCATGTTCATAGGGGTAGGCAAATACTACTTGGGAGGCCAATCTGGAATAACTTACTGGAGTAAAGACAGAAGTAAGCACAATTTGCACCTAAGCCTTTGACACGTACTAGTTTTAAAGTAAGAGCACATTTTATCTGTGTCTATTTTAGCAGTAGTCAAAGCGTGTAAATGATTCTGTAAATATATTGAAATATACACACACACATACACACACAATTCTGCCAATTTTAGAAGTATTCTTTACAAATATTGTAGATTGTGGAGGAGGAGCAGCTTTTATTATTAGCTATTTGATCTTCAAACTTTCAGACCTATGTCCTAATGTGATCTTTTGATGGTGTGTTGTATGAACGCACACTCTTGCAAAGTCATCCTTTTCCCTGGGCACCCTCCAACTTTTTGCTGAATAGTACCATTCAGTGGAAACTGACTCTGACTGACCATGGGCTCTGCCTAACCAGGCCCAGGGCCAGTGGTATGCTGAAACTGACACATTAGAATACAGTTAAAACACCTACATACACTAGGGTACGCAAAGGTATGGTGGGATAACCCTGTGATTGGCATGACCTACCCTATAGGCCCCTAGTATATAATAGGGCAGGGGGATTGAAACTACCTAGAAGTCCCTATTATCCAAGGGCTTGGCAGTTTAGAGGCCAGCGGCTCTCTATGCACTTGCACGGGTGCACTGCTGAAGCCTGGGGTCAGTTTAAAAGCAGCACTGGGTGCCAGGACTGCTTTAAAAAAGTAAATGGTGCCCAATCTCGACTTTGGGGCACTTAAAAATGGATACCCTACAATGTTTTGGCATATTAGGAACCCCCAGGGTCTCCTCAGGGGTGTGGGGGGGTCAGATATGCATATGGTACCCTCTTATAAAATGAGTTTTATTTGCACTGGATTAAGTGAAATTTCACATTTCACTCCCCACATTGTGGTAAAGTGCTGCTCTAATTCGGTTTTGATGCTAGGAGCACAGTGGAGGGAGGATCTACAATATTTCAACAGATTAAGAATCCCTAAAGTCTCCCCTAGTTGCACATGGGGTGGGGTTCCTGTAGATATAAGAAAAGCACATATAAAATATGTTTTTGTAAGTCCTGGTGGTGGAAAAATGGCCCACATAATTTTTCCCATTGAAAATCCCCTGTTACAGAGATTACCATGGTAGGAAGTTATTGATTAATAACTCTTGATAGGAGAGGGCCAGAAATGCCATTCAAAGATTTCCCAGAATCGTATTAATAAATCCAACAATATTATATTGTTGAATTTCTCCTAAAGTGTACCTACAAGAAGCTATAAGACTTTCTTGTTTATAAGTCAAAATTGAGCCTTCCTGTGGTCTGCCCTGATTGGGCAGAGTTAAGTGGATTAGCCAGGCTGCCTTGTGGAGGTGATAAAGAGCCCCTGGGGTGAACCTGCTCTGCTGGCAGGGCAGTGTGCTGTTCCATAGGAATGCCAGGCCAGGGGGAAGAGTCGTAAACTATGTTCTTCAAAGAGGAGAGCAGTGACAGTGTTATTTACAACTCTGAACTTCCCACCTTAGGCATATGGAAGGATTAAGGAAGGTATGAGCAAATGCAGGGGGGGGGTCTAAGTAAAATTAGCCACCCTAGGGGTGTGTATAGCCAGCTCTTACCTCCTTACTGGAAAATCAGCCATTATGCATTTGGAAGATTTGATGCCCTCTGGGACAAAATAATGCCACACTCTACAGGATGTTGGTCAGAAGTGACCTCCTGCTAGACCGAGAGAACTTTAAATAAGTATCTGAGAGGGACAGAGCCCTCCAAATCTGCTGCTCGAAACTTACTGTTGCAAGCTGAGAAATTTTGCTGTGCAAAG
Organism: Lissotriton helveticus; assembly: GCF_964261635.1. Taxonomy (NCBI): domain Eukaryota; kingdom Metazoa; phylum Chordata; class Amphibia; order Caudata; family Salamandridae; genus Lissotriton; species Lissotriton helveticus. Next base: position 645,250,214 of record NC_136068.1, read on the forward strand.
ATTTCTAAGTCCTGACCTCTGAAAACTCAACCATCTGAAACTATAGCCCTGTGGAATATTTTGCTGAAAAAGAACTAAAGAGTGGACTCCCTGAAAACTACAGGTTAGAAGAGCTCATCTGGAACATCACACACTAAATCCGCACCAGTGGATTTGTAAGGATTTTGTACCAGTGGATTATGGGAACTGAAGTCCTCAACTCTCAAGGACCATCTTGGAGCTTCCAGACCCTTGGAGTGAGTTTGAGACACTTTGGGACCCTTTGAGGAACTTCATGAAGAAGTTCAAGAAGTTTGCAGAACTTTGATGCAACTTTGAAAAAAGTTCCATAGAGGGACCGACTCCACTTGGCCTGCCAGGCGGCCTGCCTTCAACCGCGAGCTGGCCAAGCCAACCAGGTTCATCCAGCTAAAAGCTACATCACTCCAACTTCCAGAGATTGCCTGGGACTAGAAGAAAACTGAAGCCAGCAAACCCTCACAAGAACCGGCTACATGAGGACCATCGGGAGACCCAGTGAGAAAAAGCCACCGAAAAGTTTCTAAGTCCGCTTGTAGAAAAGGTGACCGGGAGCGACCCCGAACGCCAAGCCGCCTGCCTTGCATCGCGTGCCAACCTGGATTCCTGGGTTGTCCCACTGAAGCAATCTTGAAAAATATTCTAGGTCCGCTCCTGGGAAGTTGACCAGGACCTCGTCACAAGTCAATCCAACGAACCCTCACCGAATCCGGATTGGCTGAGAGCTTTGAGGGGCCTCGAGGACATAAGTGTGAAGGTAGAAACTGAGACCAGGACCTGCTGCGAGCTGTAGCTTCTCAGGGCTCCATCGCGCCTGGCCTGTAACTTTGACTTTGGCCTGGTCTATTGCGAGCAGGTATCGCAATATGGTGCTATAATCTTCTAAGTGCTAAATTTGTTTAAATCTTTGAAAATTCATGTCTCCGCTTCCCTACATTGGACATATGTTGTTCTGGTGTCATTTTAAAGATACAAATATTTCCTATTTTTATAAATTGGTTCTGGATTTTTATTATTTGTGGTGTCTAGGGGCTAGATGTAGGTAAATGGCATTTACCGATTCGTAAATACCAAATTTTACCGATTCGGTATTTACAAATCGGTAAATGCTATGTAGGTATTTACTGATTTGGTAATTGCCATTGATTCCTAGGGGCCTTGAGGCTCATAGGAACCAATGGTAATTACCGAATCTGTAAATACCGATTCGGTAAAATTACCGAATTGACAAGGGGGACAGGGTGTCACTTTGACACCCTGTTGCACCCCTGATTCAGGCGTGTGTGCCATGTGACACACATACATGCCCTTAGGGCATGTATGTGTGCCACATGTACACAGATGTGCATGTACACAGGAATTTTTTATTTACCATCAAATAGTACTTGATGGTAAATAACTAATTCTGAAGGGTCTGTGGCACTGTTTTCAGTGCCACCTACATAACAAATTACCGATTCTGTAAATTTACACATTCGGTAATTTACAGAATCAGTAAATTTACCGAATCTGTAAATTTACCGAATCAGTAATTTTAAGGCCCCCTACATCTGAAACTCCAAATACCTGTCGGTAACGGCCGAAATCGGCCGTTACCGACCGGTATATGGCCACCTACATCTGGCACTTAATTAATTACTGAATTAGTGTTTTTAAATGCTTTACATGCCTGTATTTGAAGTTAAGTCTGTCTGCTCACAGCCACGTTACCAAGGGTTGAGCATAAGAATAATTTTCTAAGACCTATGCTGAGTCCTACCATCTGTTAGTGGCCCTATTGCCAGTGGCAGACCTACATTTGCCCCTACCAATAACCCACTTTCCAGCACACACCAATGGCTGCATCTTGCTGTACCTCCAATTTTACATATCTGCAAGAAATATGTAATGTAAAAACTAAGGGGCATATTATCAAGGGGGTTTATCTCCGCTTTTTTGGCTTTAAAAGCCAAGAAAGCCCTATTACCTAGCTGTCGCTAACACCAGTTAGCGACAGCTAGTAGGAGATAGCGACCATCTTGGGCCCCACTTTGCATGTCAGTGATATTTATCACTAATGACATGCAAAGTGGGCGTGCCAAGATGTTAGCGACTGGAAACAGTCGCTAACATCGCTATCTCCTATTACCAACTTTTGGAGATATTCACGCTAAGCGCGAATATCTCCAAAAGCTAACACCTGCCCTGAGCAGTTCTTAGCCATGTTATCCAATGGGAGCTGGATAACATGGCTAAGAGCATTATCTCGGTAATGCATGAATATCGCTGACTTTTCAGCGATATTCATGCATTGCGGCCGTTTTTTATCGCATTTGCGATAAACCTTGGTAAAATACCAAGGTTTATCTGCGATAAAAATCGCCGCAGCTCAGCGGTAAAATGTTGTCTCTAACCAAGCAATAGCGATAATTATCGCTATTGCTTGGTAATATGCCCCTTAATTTGCAGTGTATTTTTTGGTTAGGCCCGACTGACATGGTGCTAGCTCAAATTATTGAATAACATTGTGATTTTTGACGTCTGCTTTCAACAAGGCCCCATGCCCACAATGCTTTTCTACTTATCATGTCATATGTTTGAAAGGCCCAGCCCACATTAACAATGCTTCTATCCTATTTTCAGAACTATTTTCAGCCACAACATTATATCAAATACCTAACATAAAATAAAACGAACTCCATCGTCTCTCTCTTCTCCTCGCTCCACTAGCTCTTTCTTTTCTTTCCTTGATCTCTTAAACACACCACTTCAACAGAAACTCAACATCCGGAGCTATCTCATTGCCATTGGGGATGTACCCTGAGGGTTTCTCGACTTTACGGAAAGTGGGCAACAACTCACAGATCAATTTATTGGCAGTGTTTCTCAAGATATTTTTATATAACAGACCCCTCAAAGCCTAGATTGGTCTGCTTTTCTTCATGGATATTAATTGCTTTTTAGATTATTCTCGTCCTTCCCTCTAGCATCCCTGACATCTCACCACCCTCCAAGTGCCCCTCGACAGCCAACATTGTCCAGCACTGTGGCACCTTCAGTGTAGTTGAATGCACTGTGGTGGGTGTCTGCACAGCTCAGTCTCACTGACTAAGATAAGGCCATCAATGGCCGTGGTATTATGATATAAGCATTCATAGTGAACAGACAACGGGAGAACCCAATCTCCCTTAATAGAACCTTTATTACAGCTCCACCAAAACTCACCTTTTACCGCAAGGCCACCGGTCAACCCGATGGACTGAGATGAACCAGAAGTCTTCAAGGTGACACTACCTGCAACATCTGCAGAGAAGATACAAACATTATTAAGAAAAAGGCAACAGAAGCAGGTGCTCTAACAATTCATAATCCAGCTTTAAAAAATGCATAATCCTAATACAGGGAGTAATAAGGAATGACTTGCATGGAAGTGGACATAAAATGTAAAATGTACATTCAGCCTGCTGCATACCTAGTTATCTGTTGTGTACATTTTTTTTTAATGATTTCACAGCCATAAAATGGCATTCAGTTGAAAAAGAAGCAAGGAAGGCCAAGAACTACAAGAACAGAAGGCCTCAAGTCTTAATCGGGTGTCCAGGTTGTGAGGTTGTACTTGATTGAATGATTGGTCACACTCGCATAGCGCCGATCACCTCAAATTGGGGCATATTTACAAGAATTTATCGCCACAGGAACATCACTTTTTATGAGGTTGCTGTGGCGTTAAACCCTTTGGCATATTTACAAGGTAGGTTTAAGCCACTTAGGGGCATATTTATAAGCCCATATTGGCACCACAACATCACTTTCAGTGACGTTGTGATGGCGATAGGGGCCTTGCCTTTTTTACAAGGCAGTGTTAAGCCACTTAACATAGCTTAACTCTGTCTTGTAAAGAAGGCGCCCTTTAATGCTGTATTTAATGTGAAAGGGTAGGGCAATGGGTGTTCCGGTGGGCATTCTGCCGCAACACCCATTGATTTTGACACTGCCCCCTATTTACAAGGGCAGTGGAATAGGAGGCAGCGCTAAAATTAAGAACATAGAAAACCTGGTCTTAAAGAGGTGAAATGAGGAGAAATGCTTTATTTCTCCTCGTTTTTGCTATTTCCATGTGTGCTGCCTTGTGCAGCACACATAGAACCAGCAAATTGCCTATGATTGTTTATTTGCAGGAAGGTCCCCCTTCCTGCGCATAAGCAAACTTTAAATGCTTTTTTTGTAACTTCTATGTGTACTGTTTAATGCAGCACAAATAGAAGTTAGAAAACAGCATTTAAATATTGTTTATGTGCAGGAAGGGGGACCTTCCTGCACATAAAAAGTCTTCCCCTAAACACATGCACTCTTGCACTATGGTGAAAAGGTGCCTGCATTGGTGCTATGTAGCTAAAGTTAGCGCCAGCACAGGGGGCAACGCAGGGCTGCACCATATTCTAGTAAATATGGTACAGCCCAGTGTTTCTAAAGTGATGAAGTGTGTCTTAAGCCTTCTTGGCTTAATAACACGCTTAGCCAATTTATTGTAAACATGCCCCTTAACGTGGCTTAATGCCGCCTTGTGAATAAGGCCCCCTATCACGCAGCACTTAGCATTAAAGGGGCGGCCAATGAGTGTTCCCCCTGTTTACAACAGTGGCGTAAATATGGGGCAGGGTCACAATTAAGACAAAAAAAAATCTGGTCTCATTATGACAAAATATTGAGAAATTATTAATTTCTCCTTGTTTTTGCTGTTTCTATGTGAGCCGCATTGTGCAGGACAAACATAGAAACAGCAAGTGGCCTTGAATGACTGTTTATGTGCAGAATGGTGTCCCTTCCTGCACATAAATAATCATTAAAAAAAATGATGATTTGCATCTTCTATGTGTGCTGCACATTGCAGCCCATATCGGAGTTACAAATCACCATTACGGATTGTTTATGTGCTGGAAGGGACCCCTTCCTGCACATAAACATTCATTCCGTCAAAGCTGGCACCCTTGTACTATGGTGCAAGGGTGCCTGCGTTGGCACTAGGCAGCTGAATTTAGCACCATAGCTAGGGAAAAAGCAGGATAGTGGAGCGCAGAATTAGCAGCTTAATGCTGCACTCCGCCATTCTCTTCTGAATATACACCCCTGTCTCTTCAGTCCAGGACACGGTCTAAAAACAAGGGGGCATATTATCAACAAAAGGCGATACATTATCGCCGCCTTAATTGGCAGGAAATTGCCGATAAAATGTCGAAAATGGGCTTTATAATAGGCCCTTGTGAATTCAATAGCAGCCCAGGTTCTTGTGTTAACCTGGGCTGCTATGGGAATTCACAAGGGCATATTATCAGGCCCATTATCGCCGCTTTATCGGCAGTTTCCTGCCGATAAAAGCGGCGATAATGTATCGCAAGATACTGATGGAGAGGCGCTAGTTCTTTGGTGTGTGAAGGAATGCAGGCATAAGGGAGCTAAGGTTAGGTCACATCCTCCCTATTTTCTATTGCATAAGCTATTTCGTGTGTGCCATGCCAGCGTGCTTACTGAAGTGCATGCTGTGGCTCAGTTTATGCATAGATAAAAGTCTCCCTCCCTTTTATTTATCTGAAGCTTTGTATTTGCCCGTACATGAATCGAATATTTTTTTCCACAAGGTGGCACTATTAAACCATTGTTAAGATGAACCAGTCTCAATGCGTCTCAAAATAATAAAAGTTCCACTCTGCATACTCAACCATTCAATGTTATAAAACGTGCACGTATAATGCAGGAAAAATATTATTGCATTCGGGCACAGCTTGAGTCTCGTGAGACCTAACTCATATTAAATAGGAAAGAACGAAAACATTGGAAACACTGCTAGAAAGAGATCTCGAGAGGTGTTATTAACATTATTAGCTGGTTTAGTACAGATAACCGAATGACAGACAAATGAAAACACGAAAAACAAGTGTAACCAGTTAGCACCCTGTGACTGATTTAGGCATCTATCTATGCTATAGTCATAATGAACAAAAATGTGTAGGTATGAAATGCACCCTATAAATAACTCTAGAGCATGGGTACTCATAGTACGGCCCGTGGGCCGCCAGCAGCCCGTCAAGCCTTTCTTCGCGGCCCGCAAACTTTGCAGACATTGTACATGTGTTTTATTTTTTTATTATTTTTGAAGAGTGTCAGCAAACCCTGCCACAACAGGGACTACGATTCCAGTGATAGTCAGAGTGGAGATGCAGGGGCGCTAAGAGGTGAAATACAACAAAGCCTCATTAACAAGTAAATGGTCTTTTAAAGACCTGTGAAATACTGGGGTGCGGTTGTGTAAGTGCCCAGGAAGCTATCTCAGCCCCGGCTGCTACAGGGGAGGGGGGGGGGAGGTGACAGAGGGCAACAGACAGAGGGAGATAGAGGGAAAGAGACAGAGGGAGGGAGACCGAGGGATGGTGCCAGACAGGCAGAGGGAGGCAGAGAGAGAGGGAGAAAGAGAGAGAGGGAGAAAGAGAGAGAGGGAGAAAGAGAGAGAGGGAGACAGAGGTAGGAAGACAGAGAGAGAGAGAGAGGGCGACAGAGGGAGGGCGACAGATAGAGGGCGACAGATAGAGGGACACAGACAGAGGGAGACAGACGGAGGGAGACAGACAGAGAGAGACAGATGGAGACAGACAGAGGGAGACAGAGGGAGGGAGACCAAGGGAGGGAGACCGAGGGAGGGAGACAGAGGGAGGGAGGCAGAGAGAGAGAGGGAGACAGAGAGAGAGAGGGAGACAGAGAGAGAGGGAGACAGAGGGAGGGAGACAGAGGGAGACAGAGTGAGAGAGGGAGGGAGACAGAGGGAGAGAGGGATGGATACAGAGGGAGACAGAGGGGGAGACAGAGGGGGACAGACAGAGGGAAGGAGACAGAGGGAGACAGGCAGAGGTAGGAGGGTGACAGAGGGAGGGCGACAGAGGGAGTGAGACAGATAGAGGGAGACAGAGGGAAGGAGACAGACAGAGGGAGACAGAGGGAGGGAGAGGGAGGGAGACAGAGAGAGGGAGACGTAGGGAGGGAGACAGGGAGGGGGACAGAGGGAGGGAGACAGATAGAGGGAGACGGAGGGAAGGAGACAGACAGAGGGAGACAGAGGGAGGGAGAGGGAGGGAGACAGAGAGAGGGAGACGTAGGGTGGGAGACAGGGAGGGGGACAGAGGGAGGGAGACAGACAGAGAGAGAGAGGGAGGGAGACAGAGGGAGGGAGACAGACAGAGGGAAGGAGACAGAGGAAGACAGAGGGTGACAGACAGAGGAAGGGAGACTGAAAGAGGGATGGAGACTGATAGAGGGAGGGAGACAGACAGAGGGAGGGAGACAGACAGAGGGAGGGAGGGAGACAGAGAGAGACAGACATAGGGAGGAGGGCAACAGAAGGAAGGAGACAGAGAAGGGAGTCTGAGAGAGAGGGAGACAGACAGAGGGAGACAGACAGAGGGACGGAGACAGAGGGAGACAAACAGAGGGAGAGAGAGAGAGGGAGGGAGACTGACAGAGGGACGGAGACAAAGAGGGAGACAGAGAGGGAGACAGAGGGAGGGAGAGAGAGAGGGAGGGAGACAGAGGGGCGGAGACAGAGGGAGACAGAGGAAGCGAGACAGATAGAGGGAGACAGAGGGAGTGAGACAGACAGAAGGAGACAGACAGAGGGAGGAGGGCAACAGAGGGAAGGCAAAAGAGGGAGGAAGACAGACAGAGGGAGACAGACAGAGGGAGGGAGAGAGAGGGAGACTGAGAAAGAGGGAGGCAGACAGAGGGAGACAGACAGAGGGACGGAGACAGAGGGAGACCGACAGAGGGAGAGAGAGAGAGGGAGGGAGACTGACAGAGGGAGAGAGAGAGGGAGAGAGAGAGGGAGGGAGACAGACAGAGGGACGGAGACAAAGAGGGAGACAGAGGGAGGGAGAGAGAGAGGGAGGGAGACAGAGGGCGGAGACAGAGGGAGACAGAGGAAGCGAGACAGATAGAGGGAGACAGAGGGAGTGAGACAGACAGTAGGAGACAGACAGAGGGAGGAGGGCAACAGAGGGAAGGCAAAAGAGGGAGGAAGACAGACAGAGGGAGACAGACAGAGGGAGGGAGAGAGAGGGAGACTGAGAAAGAGGGAGGCAGACAGAGGGAAACAGAGGGAGACAGACAGAGGGAGAGAGACAGACTGGGGGAGACAGAGGGAGGGAGACAGACGGGGGAGAAAGACAGAGGGAGACAGACAGAGGAAGACAGACAGAGGGATAAGGGCAACAGAGGGAGGGAGACAGAGGATGCGAGACAGATAGAGGGAGACAGACAGAGGGAGGGAGACAGACAGAGGGAGAAGGGCAACAGAGGGAGGGAGACAGAGGAAGCGAGACAGATAGAGGTAGACAGAGGGAGGGAGACAGAGGGAGACAGACAGAGGAAGAGGGAGGGAGAGGGAGGGAGACTGAGAGAGAGGGAGACAGACAGAGGGAGACAGACAGAGGGAGACAGACAGAGGGAGAGATAGAGAGACAAGAGAGAGAAAGAGAAAGATGTGTGTATGCCGGGTCTTGTAGCTCAGTGAACGAGGGCATCCGCTACAGGGGCCTGTGTTCAACCTCATGGTCACAGGTTTTTTTTTCTCAAGCCCCGCACCCTCCCTACTTACCCCACCCCCACCCCCACTGGTGCAGCCCTCTGCCACAAACCACACTAAATTTGGGAGATAGAGGGAAGGAGACAGAGGGAGGGAGACAAAGGGACACAGACAGAGGGAAACAGAGAGATGGATTCAGAGGGAGACAGATAGAGAGAGACAGACAGAGGGAGGGAGACAGGCCGAGGGAGGGAGAAAGATAGAAAGTGACAGAGGGAGACAGACAGAGGGAGGAGGACAACAGAGGGAGGGAGACAAAGGAAGCAAGACAGATAGAGGTAGACAGACAGAGGGAGACAGACGGAGACAGAGGGGGAGACAAAGGGAGCGAGAGGGAGGGAGACAGAGGGAGGGAGACAGAGAGAGGGAGACAGTGAGAGTGAGTGATACAGAGGGAAACAGAGGGAGACAGAGAGAGAGAGGGAGAGATAGGGCGAGGGAGGGAGACAGAGAGAGAGAGAGAGAGAGAGAGAGAGAGAGAGAGAAGAGAGAGAAAGAGAAAGATGTGTGTATGCCGGGTCTTGTAGCTCAGTGAAAGAGGGTATCCTTACAGGGGCCTGTGTTCAACCTCATAGTCACAGGTTTTTTTCTCTCGCCCCGCCCCCTCCCCACTGACCCCACTCCCACTGGTGCGGCCCTCTGCCACAAACCACACTGTAAATGTGGTCCCAGAGAGAAAGTTTGTGAGTACCCATGCTCTAGAGTTTAGAACAGAAACATAAACACTCACCCTTTGATTTAGCTTTGCCAGACTGGGAGGAACCCAGAGTCGGTAACCAGAGTCCAGCTGCAGCATCTGTAGACAAGAGTGAAACGTTGTCATGAAGACGTCTAGCTTGGAATTAGCCATCGTGAAATGATAGTTCAGTTTTTGCACATAAGAAAGCAAGGTTGGCGTGTCTTACTTCATTCTCGCTAGGCCTGACCCAAAAGTACATTTGACACCTGTAACGCACTGTTTTCTTTCCTTCTTTTTAATAATAATTATTAGTCTTTGCTTCTTTAAATTGCCAATGGTGAAATTTCGGGGGGGGGGGGATGGGACGGAGTTACAAGCGATTGCCAAACTGAGCAAAAAATGCATGAGTGCAAGCAGAAACGTGATTTATTTACTGTGCTCTTGTCCGACTTTGTTTCGAAAATGGAGAAACTTGCTAAGATCGCTATATATACTGCATTGGTTCAAATCCTGCCACACGCCTGCTGTGACATGTTTTCGTTGTTTTAATGGTGGTGGGCCGCTGCTATGCGGGAGATTTGTTAGATTCATAGAAAATATTATTTTAAAGAAGAGTAAATTATGAATATATTGTTATTTTTGATAATTAAATTGATTAGCTCAATACTCGTGACTAATATTTGGTTGTACGGCTTTACAACGCGTGCTTTTACACCGCGTGCCGTTACAACGCGTTTTTTTCAACGCAAGTCATTACCACGACTTGCGTTGGAGGGGTGCGAACTTAGGAATTTTTTAATTTACTATTCTAACACCAGCCTACGTACAGTAGGGAAGGTGTTGGATAGTAAATAAAAAAAATCCTTGTCCTGTAGCGCCCTCCAGCGCAAGTCATGGTAACGACTTGCGTTGAAGAAACCGCGTTGTAACGGCACGCGGTGCAACAGCCGCGTCGTAAAGGCTGTTCCCCCTAATATTTTAAGTAGAAACAGGTTTATTGAAAACAGTAAGTGCAATGCTGAACTAAAATGATTAATTGCAGTAAATAGAAGAGAAATTTCATTCGTTGTGTATTTAAAAATACAGGGATTAAGAAAAAGCAGGGTTTCATTAAAAACACATTCTGCCTTTTGAAATCAGGGACTGTTGAAATTAGTGCCAGCAAGGTGGTATAAACAATAGACTCGTATTGCAATTAGAATGCTCAACATTTATGAATAGACTGTTCATTAAGTAATATGGCAAGTCATTTTGAAATTACTTCAGCAATGTTGGGCAAACAACAATCCCGTATTACAAATAGAAAAGTCAGTTTTGGTTTAGCTTTTAGAAATCCATTGCTGAATAATAGCTAACCTCAGAGGTTTTTTCAAGCTTCTCTTGATATGTACACTTTGAAGGTTCAGGTAATTATTTAGATTTTATTCAAAGGTTAATACATTTAGCAATTGGCAAGTGTGACATACTATGGGGCATATTTACTAGAAAATGTCAGAACGCAGAGCTGTGCCCCATTTGGCACGAGGCACTCTGGCAAAATGCAGCACACATAGCAAAAGCAAAAACCCTGAGAAATAAAAACATTTCTACTTGTGCACTTTTCTAACGCCTTGTCTTGCAAAGCATTAGTTTTTGGTGAATCTGGGGCAACGTCAAAAAGCAGTGGGGTTTGAGGTGGAATGCACACTACAACACCCATTGCACGCCACTTTAATGCAGATGCCAGTGTGAAAGGGTAGCATATTTAGTAAGCGGCAGTAAGCCACAAAAAGTGGCTTTAATGCCACATTGCAAGCAAGGTGCAGGGCATTACGCCACCAGAGGGTAAAAAAAGTGACGCTTCGGTGGCGCTAGGAGCCTGTACATATGCCCCTATGTCTTTCTTTTATTATCAAACAAATTAAGGGTTCTGCCAAAGGAGATCATTTGAGAATGATTCTTAAAGCAAAAGTTTAAGAACGGTTTCCACCTTCTCCTTTAAGAACAGTTGCATGCGTATATCTTTGGCTGGTATATGCCAGCAGTACATACCATACTGTGTAGACATGGTCAACCTTCAAAGGAAGCTATTAGATGACTGTAGCTGCTTGAGAGAAGCAAATGGTGCAGAACACTATTCAGGTGATGTTTGGTAGTGTGGGGGCAGGTAGAGACAACAGTCGGATTACATATGTAAATATAGATTTGGTGGTACAAAAGTGGACGGTGATGGACGGAGCATCTGAACCAATCAAACACTCACACCCAGTCAAAAGATCTGGGTTTAATCCATCACCGTTCTTTAGCCCACTCTGCCACCCCAGTTCAGACATGGCTATATGCAAATCAGTCTGACCCTGCGCCATCACCACCCCCTTTTGTACCGCTTTTGGCCGCCATAAGTGTGGCAGGGTATGCTCAGACGTGAGTCCCTTGCTCACTTTGCCACTGGATTCAAGCAAGCCGGGCTGAAGACGGCTGTAATGCCAGAAACCAGTCCTCGGAAGCTTGTTTCCGGTCCAGGGAAGGCATGACTTGGCAGTTCGGGCTGGACTGTTCCCATGAGGCACAGGGTCAGACTGATTTGCATATAGCCATGTCTGAACTGGGGTGGCAGAGTGGGCTAAAGAACGGTGATGGATTAAACCCAGATCTTTTGACTGGGTGTGAGTGTTTGATTGGTTCAGATGCTCCGTTCATCACCACCCCCTTTTGTACCAATATAGATTTGGTAGCATGTTCAGTCTTACTCAATATGTTGCATTCAGGTACCTGCCATAACGATGTGTGCGTAAAACATGCCATGTGTGTTTGAAACTAGGAGAGTCAGAAAAACAGTTTTCCATAAGTAGGTTGACTTATTAACTGGGGGGCATATTTATGAATGGGGTTGCATTGCGCTTGCATAAGGAAATGTGATGCATGTGCGATACAAGCCCAAATTGTGATTTATCAAGCACGCAAGTCCACCTTGCATGGTCCTGAGTGGCTTGATTGACCTGGAGAGTAAAGCAATGCTGTGCAATTCGCTCTGTTGCGTTACTCAGCACCAGGGAGGCACTCCATGTGTGTCGCTTGGGTGTTCCCATGCAACATCCATGGATTTAGATGCATTTCCAAATTTACCAAAAGCGGTAGACCTGGGAAAGAGCCAAAATGCTATGCCTTACCTGGTGAGTCGTAACAGGGAGAAATATCTTTATTTCTACTCATTACTTCCTCTTTCAATGTGGGCTGCATTCTACAGCACACATAGAAAGAAGAAAATGCCTCAGGGGATTGCTTTTGTGCAGAATGGTGCCCCTTTGTGTGGAAAATCAATCTTCCTTACAGCGCAGGCAGCCTTGGACAATAGTCCAAGGGTGACTGTGTTGCCGCAATCAAAATGTCAGCAACGCATGTATAAAGGCAGGAATGTTCCCTATTATATAGAAATATGGTCCAATCCCGCCCTTTTCCTGTCACACAGCACAGGAAGGTGACTTGCTGCTTCTGCGCTGCATGACTTTACCATGTATGTAGACCTCTGGGTTTTACAGGCATGCAGTGTGGATGGTGGTATCTCCTGCCATGGGTTATGCACCCCGTGGAACACATTTCACAAGCTCTCCAGAGCCTCCACATGCCTTTGTCAGGAGTGATTACTTTCATGGTGCTATTGCTATTTCGTTTTTTATAGATTTTTCATTAATTCCTGGCTTTTTTGGAAATCCCAAGATATCCCTGTTTTAATTTCATTCTTTATTTAACGATGCCCTTTCCCATTTTGTGAACGTACACAGAAGACCCCAATACAGTCCACTCTTATCCCCGCCACTACCATTTTGATTTCACTCAATCAGACCTTTGCACAATGGTTACTGTCTATACTAACTTAGGGGCATATTACCAAGCAATAGCGATAAAAAACGGCCGCAATGCATGAATATCGCTGAAAAGTCCGCGATATTCAGGCATTACCGAGCTAATGCTCTTAGCCATGTTATCCACCTCCCATTGGATAACATGGCTAAGAACTGCTCAGGGCAGGTGTTAGCTTTTGGAGATATTCGCACTTGGCGCGAATATCTCCAAAAGTTGGTAATAGGAGATAGCGATGTTAGCGACTTTTTCCAGTCGCTAACATCTTGGCACGCCCACTTTGCATGTCATTAGTGATAAATATCACTGACATGCAAAGTGGGGCCCAAGATGGTCGCTATCTCCTACTAGCTGTCGCTAACTGGTGTTAGCGACAGCTAGGTAATAGGGAGATAATTTTATCTCCGCTTTCTTGGCTTTTAAAGCCAAAAAAGCGGAGATAAACCCCCTTGATAATATGCCCCCAAATGTGTTGCCATTTTCCTCACTCTTTCTTGTGACTAACAGCTTCACTTACCCGTAGCAAAGATCGAACCTCCAAATTAAGGACAGCCACCGCCTATTCTATGCTCAACTTAGAAATGTTTTAATCAACTTTTTTATCTCAAAGATTTTTATCAGCAATAAAATGTCACCTTTCCTTGGCCTGCATTTTAGATAAAATTATTGTAGTCAGGAGTCGAAGGCAGAGAACCAGGCTGCTAGAGTGCAACCCTATACAATCATTAGAATATTAGTAAATGAGGGCGATGTTTCTTCTGGGATATTCCTTTAATTACAGAGAGTAGAAGAGGTTCACCATTGCTGAACCAGTGGATTAATTCAAAGATATTACAGGATAAGGTGTAGGAAGACCTGTTCGATCTCAGGCTCTCTCTTCCAACACATTCAATTGTAAACACTAACTTAATTTAACTTAACTTAATTTATTGTAATTGTTATGAAGTTCTGAAGAGTCGTCAGGCACAGCTGGTTAGATACAATATGAATGAATAAATACATTTTATAAAACATTAAGCCCTGATGAGAATCCACATGTCAATAATGCTTCAATGCAGGTCTTTTTTTTAATTTGCAACTTAATTTGCACCTTATAAACAGATCAGTCTGTTACCTAACTTGTTGCTGAAGGGGTCAAGCAAATGCATACATGGGCACAATTAAAAAATGTCTGCTCTGAACCAAGTACTGTCCACCTTTAGGGGTTTATTTATGAGAGGCTTGCGCCGCCAGAGCATCACTTTTTCTACCTCTCCGGCGGTGCCAGCATCTCCATGCAAAGCCACATTGCCTGGCTTTGCATGGCCTCATAGATTTTGAGTAAGACAAAGCAGAGCAAGTTAATTCATTTCCTTACTCTGCTGCAGGGAGGTGTTGCGGTGGGTTTTCCCATGCAACACCCAGGAATTTTGACACTGCCCCAGATTTACTTAATCATGTAAACCTGAGGCAGTGCCAACCCCTGATGGCTCCCTAGAGCAGGCGTAATTAGGATTTTTAATTTTATTTCTCCTCGTTTTTTCCTCTTCCATGTTTGCTGAATTCTTCACCACACATAGAAAGAGGAAAATGTCTCTCTGGATTGTTTTTTGTGCAGGAAGGTGCCTCTTCCTGGAATACAGACACCCTCCACAATGGTGAAAGGTGCCTGCATTAGCACTTGGCAGCAACATGTACACCAGATCAGTAGGAAAGGACAGAAATGTACCATATTTCATAACTACAGGGCATTTCTGCCCTTTCACATTGGCATAGGGCAGCACAGCAAGAAGCCTTGCTGCCCTGCCTTATGCCAATTCCTCATAAATGAAGCCCTTATTTCATGAAATACACGCATTTGTTAACATCTTTTTGCTGATTACAGATACTATTGAAACCTATCCTACAATTCTAGAGAAAAAAAGATTAGAAAAGCAAGAGCACATGTCGAGAAAAACATGGAGATGTAATGGAGTAAGAGGCAGGAGGCGAGGAGAGAAATGGTGATAGTATTAGGGAATAATGTGTTTGGGGTGGAGGGTGTGGCATAGTTCACAACACATTTATTTATTTTTATTTTATTTTATTTTATTTTAGAGGTTTTATATAGCGCTGGCTGGACCCGGGGGTATCAGAGCGCTTTACATTTTAGAGACAAGAAAGGTCAATAAGACAGGGGACATATAAAGCATCAATGTATATAAACAACAAAAAGTCTTCGCCTGACAGATTTCAAAAAGATAAAATATGGGAAATAAGCACAACAAAAAGTGTAAGATGTGATAAATCAAAAATATCAAAAGGCACATCCCTTACTTCATCAGTAGATGCTTAACAAAAGCAATGTGACAAAACAAAAGTAAAGTTACCCAGGAGGAATATGTTTTAACTAGACAATGCTAGCACAAAGAAAAATCCATGTGACCAGTGGGTGGGGAGGAGTGCTTTGGGCTTGGGGGGAGTGAAGTGTTTACCTGACCTGTAAATTGCGACGCCGCATGGTTACATATTTATAGGTCACAGTGTTCTCCAAGAAAACTGGGAATCACCTGTCCAATTGGTTCTTTTCTTTAAAAATTCTGCATGTATCAGAATTTACTGGACCTTTTCCCCAGTACATTTCAACCGGTTGTATCTGTTGAAATGTAACTGTGGAATTTGTCAATGCACACAACATTGGGAACTCAGTTAATTATGTTAGATCCCTTGGAGAAATAGACATGGACCTATTTTTTTTTCTTTTTCAGAGTCATCTCTAATTATTTATACTGCCGTTTACAACATTTAAATATGCTCTTCTGTGCTGTAGCACAACATTTCAAGCAAAAGAGACGCTCGATTCCCTTAAAACATGCAGCTTTACTATACGCTTCAGCATTGCAGCAGGCACAGCATTCGTCCCCTTTACCCCACTCCAGGGAGCTACAGCACCAGGGTACTTCTCTTGACCCAAGTGGAGCAGCTGATCAATAGCTCTGCAATGGCCTCATGGTCCCCTCCCGTGATATGCTGGCTCAGAATTGCTCAAAATCAACTTCCTCAACTTTAAATGATTTTTGGGCAACACGTTTAACATGCAGTTTTTCGTTTATTGTTCTCTCAGTGCTGCATGCTGTAGGGTCTGGTAACACCACAATTACATAAAAGTACTAGACGATCACCATACATATCTCAGAAGTCTAAAGGGCTGACGACCCCTTGTTATGCTCCTGACGTTTATGAACAAGACATCTGATCTTAAAGGAAAGGAATTTAATTTCTGAATAGCCTCAATCATTTCCTATCATGCACTAAGTTATGATAGCTTCTGCTTAACATTTCCCTTAAAAGATCAATTAACCTGCATTATTATTGTTTCTTGTTGACCAGCAGCCTTTACACCGTACTAATTTGCCACCAATAAAATGATCGTGGGCCTGGTTGTGACTGTGAGTAGTTGGGACTTACTCCTGGCTATTCCAAATGCAAGATTGTGCTGAGAGTAAGAGAAAAGTATTACAAGCGTAAGTGACACCTACGTACAACTAAGGGGCAGATTTACAAGCGCCTTGCGCCTCTTTGCACTGCCATTGCATCACTTTTTGTGACGCAAAAGCGGCAAAAACAAGGTGCCACATTTACAACGTGACTCATCTAGGGAGATGCGTCATGTTGTAAAGCACTGCGTCACATTATACCTGCGTCAGGTATAATGTATGCATGGGGGCAATCCTATGCAGGAAAGCCTCGTAAAAGTGACGCAGTGAAATCCACAAGATTTCACTGCGTCACTTTTAGGATGCCACTGCTTTAACACCATATGCCTGCTTGAAGCAGGCGTAAGGAGTGATGCAGTGTAGTGGGAATAGGCCACAAAATGCATTGCTAGAGTTGTGTCAGGCTTGAGACACAACTCTAGCAATGCATGACTTTTGCCCCAACAGATGGGTCAGAATGTCTAACGCATCTGTCAATCCTTCCGCCATGGTGCATCTTATTGTAAATACGTCGCATCCATGGTGGTGCAAGCATTTTTTTAGGGTAGCGCAAGGACAGTGACGCATCTCTATAGATGCGCCACTTTCTTGTAAATCTGCCCCTTAATGTTTTTGACTTGGGACCATTCTGTCCAAGACACTGAAATAAAAATGAACTCCATTGTGTGTGCATTAATCATGTGTTCTCCTCCCTCTTTGAGGCAGTACCGGTGCAACAGATACTGCAGTCACTAACAACATAGGACAAACTGCTGCCAGCAGGAGCCACCTTCATGCACTCTGCTGATGTGTTCATGACCCCACTCGGATTCCTGCTCCCCTATAAATCCCAAGACTCTTTGTCAAATAGCCCTTATAGTTGTCATGCTGTCCCACCCAAAGGAAAATAACATTTTTAACCCACATTTTAAAGTGTCGGGCTGTAGGGCAAGAAGTTAAAAAATATATAAATATTATTATTATTTTTTAAATAGTTTTGACTTTTGCTGAATGTAGCTTGGAAAAAAGTGTGCGCATGTCCCTCTATTGTTCCGCATTGTATATGTGGAAATATGTAGCAAGATCTCCAACCCTGACATAAATGTCTGGATTGCCAACTCACCTCATCAGCGATTTGTGATAACTTCAAATACCCCTCTAGGCCATTTGATAAAAACATATGTCTGCCAAGTCTCTATTGGTCTACTTACTGCAAGGTTCTGCCGTGCGTACCAAAAGCATAGTCTTCTAAGCTTACAGTACCGTTAGCAACATTAGAAATAAAAATGCACCGCTCTACAAAAGCTCGTTCATAGGCTAGAACAGGTCCACAGATTAAACAGAGGCAGCATTAGAGTGCTGTCTACAAGCATGACAGATTTTGGCATAGGGTCACTTACTGAAGCAGCAGCCAACGGCCACCAGCAGGAAAGCCGTGGAGGCCCTCATGGTTGGGAGAGGGCTAACTATCGATGCCTGCTGAATACAAGCATTCAGCGTCAACTCCCCGCAAGGCCTTCCTCCACCAGTCCACCTCTTTATAGTGTTAGCGCTCTCACTGAGGCGGAACGCTCCACCCACGTTTGGACGTTTCATGTGCGCACAGCATTAAAACCTGGAATGTTTGTCCAAGCTTCGGAAAAGGTACACGTGGCACAATGTCCCTCTTCTCCAACTAGTTTCTTTTTTTTTTATACTCCTCCATACCAATAACATTTTTATTTCCCCATTCCTATTTTCAGTTGTACGTGCCTATGTACTTTCAACCATATCTGGCAAGACTGAGATTACTCAGGAATGGGTGCCTCTCACATCATTTTCTTTGGCGACAGGACAAAAATTGCTCAGGGGTATGTGCTTCTATCACAAATTGGGCTCTTAGTTGGGGGTGAACCTTTCTCAAGAAAACATCCACAATAGGTGTCAGATGAACAAGTAGTCATTAAATTAACCTGTGGTTAACGCTTTGGTAGCTTGGGCCAGAAGCAGCCAGGCTTAACTTAGAGGCAATGTGTAAAGTGTTTTTAAAGCACACAAAGAGTAATAAAGTGACAACACTACGCAAGAAATATCATACACGAGTTTAGAAAAATAGAGTAAAATTTAATAAATTATTCGACATCAAAAAGAAAGAAAAAACAATTCAGTAGAGCCAGAAAAAAATCACTTTGAAAGATCTCCGTAAAAATAATGCTTAAAAGCACAAAGCACCAATTGTCGTTATCTGGTCACGGTGGACCAGGAAAAAGTCACAGGTCCAGGCTGACTACGATGGAGGGCGGACTGGATATAGGGACCAGGTTAGACCAGCTGGGAATTGTGCATTATGTCCTGGATGCAGGATATTGTGATGTGCATCACTGGTTCCAAGGAGCAATTTGGGGGCCTTCATCGACTTGCATCTTGCTGCGTCAGTTCCAATAAGGTGCTGTGAGGGCTGGAAAACATCCGGAACTACACGGCCAGAGCCACTCGTTCCGCAAACCCGCAAGAGTAATACACTTGCCCAAATAACCCATTTGTCTAAACCACGCATATGCGTGGTTAAGGCGAATGCTCTCTAGTGTTCGCCATGGACGGGGACGTGAAACAGGAACAGGAACAGGACCATCAGAAAGGGAAGCGGACACGGGCAGGTAAGTGAGGTTGGAGTCAGGTCTGGGGGTGTCTTTCTGGGGGTCGGTGGCAACATTTTAGGGCTCATGGAGGGGAAAGGGTTCAGGGTACTTTTAAGGTGGGAGCACCTTTTTAGGACTCAGGGCAGGGGGAGGGGGTTGGGTTAGCTTTAAGGGCTGAGTTTAGGGGAGTATTTAGGGAATGGGACACGTTTAGGGCTCAGGGTGGGGGGCAGGTAAGGGTTTGTAATTTAGGGCTCAGTGCGGGGGGGGGCAGATAGGGGGTTTGTAATTGAGGGCTTTGAGGTGATGGGGGTCGGAGTAGTGGCAAACTTAGCCACGCAAACACCCTTGCCATTCATGCCTTTACCACAAAATTGATGGGTAAAGGCATGCATTGTAAAGGAATGCTTTGTTAAGTCACATTTGTGGTTCGGACTGCGAGGTAGAGGCACATGCGGTTGAGCTTTGCATGCCTCTATCATACAACTGCAAGGGGTAGATCAGGTTGCATTCCACTGTGTTGGTTCTGATGGGTACCAAAGCGGGGCTGGCGGAGCACCTTTATCTCCACTTCCAAAGCTACAGAACTACAGAAGCACCACCTGGGGGTTAGGTCTGACACCATAAAAAGTTCAGGTGCAGGGTTCAATATGGTTGGGGAGTTTCTGTCCCTGAGGCTGTAATTAGGAGGCCGCCATCTAACCCTTTGAGTCACTCTGCTGGTCCTGGGTTCTTAGTGGAGGTCCAGTTCTTCTTACTCAGACAGTAGGGCAGCAGAGCTGTCCTTATTGCAGCAGAGCAGTCCTTGTTCTGAGTCTTCCACAGGTTCAAAAGTGATCTAAAGAGTGGGACTGAGGGTCCTATTGATACCAGGTAATTTATTTGAAGTGGGAAAAGCTTCTGGAGTTTCCCTCTACAAAGGTGTTCAGTATTTTCTGCCACCCTGCGCTGGTCTCAGTCTTTCTGCTGGCACAATAGGTGAGTGTGATGACCTTGGTGTGTGAGCTAACCCAGTATGCAGAAGTGGAAGGGTGATACATGAGAAAGTACGACCCTCTATTGTGATGTTGTGTGGCAGGAATACACAAAGATCATCTCTGATCTACACCTTGTCATGGGAACCCAGGAATAGGCTACAGGCATGCAAGGGTTAGAACAAGAAAATACTGAGGGCGTGGCTTAGCGCACAACAAAGATGGCCGCAGTTTCATGAGCTCTGCGACATCACATGTGAGGATGCTCAAATTATCATGCGTGTCGCGTGATTTTTGATCACTATTGGATTGAGATAAGCCACGAAACAACTTGTGAACCTTGGGGACGAATTAGAAATTATTTGGTCGGCGGCTTCGTTTGTGGCCTAACTCGAAACTGTTTCTCAATACGTCAAGGCTCTGAAATGCCGCATGTTACAGAAGTTTCACCATGACACGGAGGGCAAGAAATTTAATATGCTCTTGTGCTTCTTGCCTAGGCGTATTCTTCCTGTTGAACCTGAGGTATTGTAAATGCCAATTTTACGGCTTTTTATGCCAGAACCCGGTATTTTTTACAATCTAGTGAGTGAAACTTTTTCCATCACGTCATTAGCATTTACAAAATGGCGGCAGCTGACAGGATCTTTGGAGGAAAATATCTCTTAATTATTGGCCTCAATAACAGCGTTTAGATGTACTTTAATGGTACAGGACTACCACATGAGCACTTGGTGTCTATTATCCGCTGTTATTATTGAGCTGTGGTGATTATGTGTTGGAACCATCTGGTAACTTCCTCACATTTCAAAAGTCCTACGTGCTTTAGTTTTTAAGATCATTCCACTGCTTTTGGTCTTATCCTTTTAACTAGCAGCCCGTCCGGGGAATAAAGAGAATGTGTGCAATGGTGTTTGTTATTAAAAATTGTATAATGAGGTAGAGGCGTTGTTCAACAAAGATATTGCACGTCGTCTTTTACCTTTGTACTTGTGGTCTGTCCGCTTGTGCAGCAGTGAGTGGCAGAAACCGGCCGAGTGATAAGTGCCTAAACGCCGACGTCTTTTACCTTTGTACTTGTTGAGTCCTTTGGTCTGTCCGCTTGTGCAGCAGTGAGTGGCAGGAACCGGCCGAGTGATAAGTGCCTAAACGCCGACGTCTTTTACCTTTGTACTTGTTGAGTCCTTTGGTCTGTCCGCTTGTGCAGCAGTGAGTGGCAGGAACCGGCCGAGTGATAAGTGCCTAAACGCCGACTGCGTTGTCCGAGAATTTTACCCGAAGGATGTGAAACGTTACCCAACGCTACCCCCCCCCTAGCCCCCCCTCCACGCTTTAAAATGAAGCAGGCGAAGGATGGGAAACGTTACCCAACGCTACCCGCCCACCCCCCTCCACGCTTTACAATGAAGCAGGGGAAGGATGGGAAACGTTACCGAATGCTACCCCCCCACACCCCTCCTCTGCGCTTTACAAGGAAGCAGGCATCTAACAATGCACACGCCCACACACAACAACGCTAAAGGGCATGCAGATGTCACCACGTGCACGAACGCTAATCTCATCACTGTGAGATTAGCGTTAGTGCACGTCGCGAGGTGTGCGTGCTGTTCAGAGTTGTTTACCCGGACAACGTTCTGAGGCTGCATGCGTCTCTGAACGCACACGCCCACCCACACGCCCACCTTTTTTCTACGCGGACAACGTTGTCAGGCTGCATGCGTCTCTCAAGGCGCACGGCCACCCACACACCCCCGACACACCCACGCCAACGACACGCCCATAAGGGACTACTTTACCTCTAATGTTGTTTTGACCTTTGTAATGTATATGGTGGCCAGATGTATAGCCTATGTCCATCTCCTGAAACTCCCCTTTCCAACACTGTATTGGGTGTTCTGATTGGTGCTGTACTTCTGGAGTTTACCCGCCTCAAAGGTTCCCAGTTCTCTCTTTATAATAGTAGTATAGATGTTCGATGTATGGAACTCATTTATTACTGAAGGCTACAACTGACTATGGCTGTTGGGTTTCTCATGGTGTGACACCCTGTCTGTTGAAAGATTCTATTTTATTCAAGGAGTTTCTCTCAACGCTTGGTGATTATCGCATATTTCATTGATATGTTGGCCTTCTTTCTGTCAGGCATGTATATCTCATTTTCCCTGATTAATTCCTACATTATTCTGAGCATACTTGCTACGCATTTAATACATTTAGTGGTGATTATTGTGATCGTTACCGATGGCAGAAGGTATGGGTGTTCCCACTAAGGACAGAGATTCTAAGGGGAACCTGAAACGATCCAAACAGACCTCACCTACGCCAGACTTATCAGTTAAGGGTTATACTGACTCTACTTCAACATAGAAACTATATTACTCAAACTTATTTCTGTCCATGATATAGCACAAAGTACCAAAACATACACAGATCTTCTTCATTAGAGGTGGTGACAATTCAAAATTACCTAAAAAATCTCTCATTACATGTTTCCAATGCTGCAACGCGAATAAGTAGTGTAGAAGACTTTACAAACAAACAAGCTAAACACATCCAAAGTTTGGATCGTTCCATGGTTCCATTAAGAAGGGCTAGAGAAATAAGGCAAACACAGAAGAGGAACTTCTCCTGTGCAGCAAGGGCAGAGAGGGAATCTCTGGTGGGAGTACTTCCTCCCATGCTAGACACTATTCCACATAAAGTACCCCACAGCCTTGTAAATCGCATTCACAGGCCTCTGAAACTAACCCAATTAGACATGGGAAGGTTTGTGGAAGCATTGTAGTTGTTACCACTAGATTGTGGGAAAGGAAACTGAGATTGAACGCTTTAATAGAGTTCCAACTTTTAAAACTAAAACAATGTCTTCTCCAAGACCTTTAATCTTGAAACCTTTGCATCACCAACACACTGAACAAATTCTGGCACAAATGAGGAAGATTGAAATAATACAATAGGAAGGTCACAGACTATCAATATCACAAGACTTTGCCAGAGACACCGTTATTCATCACAATGGCCTCCTGAATCTACGCAAGAGACTCATTGATATGCATATTCCATTTTTCTTTGCTGGTCCCTCAAGATTCAGAATAACTTTCAAAGGTCATCCACAGATCTCTTGACATTCTTGTACAATCAATCTGAATCTCAGATGGACTCAGACTCTCTTCCTGGTGCTTCTAACCCTTAATGATTTATATCTATTGATTTGTTTGTGCCTAATGTTTCTCATTCATCTATTACACATGATAGTTCTCTGCTTTTTGTGCCTTGCTATATTCTTTGTGTACTGCTGTTTTTCTGTACTCTTCCTACAATTGGTGATTACACCCTGATGTGTCCTTCATCTTAGATTAGTTATTCTCTATTACCTGGGTTTCCTTTTTACAGGATAATGCTTTTTGCTGTACTATTAGTAATGTTAGTTTTGATTACATCCCTTGCAGGTTATGTATAGGTTGGTTGACCTAATTTTCTGGGGGTTTTCTGCATGTATATTGTTAAAACTGTACTACTGTCAATGTATATCTCTTTCTCATTTCTATCTTTCTTATCTCCTCGTGTTTTATTTCTTTAGCGTTATCTTATTTCAATAATGAGTCTTACTCTGTTTCTCCTTAGTTCTTCGGACCCTTTAGTTTGTAATTTCTTTTAATAGATATATTAGTTCATGGAATCATTCGTCATCAATGTTATAATAGTTACACTTTCATCTTAGGTTGCAGTTATAAAATGTCATTGGTGAAATAACACTTTATAGTTGGACTTATCATTACCTTTCTTTCTCAATAGTCTTGTGACAAAAGTAAGTAACTTATCCTCTATTTTCTATATTCTATTTTCTTTTTTTTACTTTATTCTGCCTTTTACTTGTTTTTTCCATTTGGCTCGTTTATTCTAATTTCGGTCTGACTTCTTATCTCTTTTTATCAGTCTACTTTGGCAATAACTTATTTATGTGTGTTTGTTATCTATCTGTATTATTGTTCATTATTGAAATGTCAAATTATTTTGCTGAACTTTTGTTTTATATGCACAAGTTTAACTAATCTACTCATTTGTCGATTTGACCCTTTTCTTTTATTGTATATTCATCCTGAACTTCTGAATTGCATTTAATGTTAGATACTCTATATAATTCTTATTATCTAAACTGCTCTAATTGTATGAGACTGTTCCTGACTTTCATCAATTCATAGGTGACTAGATAGTTTACATTCTATATTTTGTGATTATCTTCTTTGCATCCTAATTATATCAACTTTATAGGCCAGTCTATAATACCTTATATTGATATTTATAATGCCGCATATTGTTAGTTATAATACTTTAGATTGATATTTTTCTGCTAATATAACCTCACCTTATTTATTTATGACATGATATATGTCTTTTTCAATGGTCAAGTATGTTATACTTTTTGAATTTCCAATATTTATTCTTATTGATAGGTTATAGGCAGTATAGTTATACACTGGTATTATTACACTTGTTTTGTCCCTTAGCAACATATTTATTGTTGAGCTGTCTGCACCGCTGTTGATGGCCTCTGCTGTTGCTCCTCCATGTTGTTTCCCTCACGCAACTTGTCAATTACAGACATTCCCAGGTGGGGTTACACTTTTTTAATGCTCCATTTCTTTCTAGAGTACTCTTGCTCTTTCTTTTCTTCTTTCTAGTCTTTACACACTTCCTTTCTTTTCATCCTAATTCTTGGACAACTGCTTCATTTTAGTTTTGGGATTTATGTTACATTTCCTTTACTTTTTAATTATTTCTTGGCTTCCCTTCTGCCTCTTTACCAGATATACTCAATTTTGTTGTTCCATACATAGCTATGATAGGCTTAAATGTAGTTTCACTTACTGTTTGGGGATTTAATCATCCAGTTATAAGGAACAACATTTTGGATTATTGTAAAAGTTTATCAGGTGATGTGTTTCTATTTCTAGGGATAAAAATAGCCTTTAGTAAGGCTCTTCTTAAGAAGAAAGATTGGGTTCTTTATGTTCCTTGTTCTGAGGCCTCTGGGAAAAAATGGGGTTGTCACTCTTATTTCCAAAAGCTCTGGTTTGTCAATTGTTGGAGCTGAGTATGACACCAGTGGTAAATGGCTACTTAACTGTTTGACTAATGGTTTGGAATATCTATACATTATGAATGTATATGCCCCTAATATTGATGACCCACTTTTTTGGCACACCATACATAAAAAACTTCCTGATATTCCTCAGGATTCTAGAACAATTGTTGGAGGGGAATTTAAACTTCCCCTTGATGCTATTTTGGATAGACTCTCTGCGTTTAATTTTCGACCCCCCAGGGCGCATAAACACTTACTGAGAATGTGCTTATTTCATCATCTGGTTGATGCATGGATATTTCATAATTCTACAGATGTTGATTTCATGTTTTTCTCCTTCCCACATTCTAGCTTTTCTCGTGTTGATTATCTTTTGTAGAGGCCTCTCTTTTAAAAGATACTACAAATGTCATGATTCAGCCAATGGTTGTTTCTGTCCATGCGGCGGTGTCTTGAACTATTCTTAATCCCACAGATATGAGAGGCCTATGTAACTAGCGTCTTAATACAGAAGTTTTGGAAGATAATAATGAAGTTAAAGATCTTAATGTGGAAATTGATAACTTTGTTAAGGATAATGAATCTACGGTGAACTCCCCAGTTGTTTTGTGGGATGTATTTAAATGTACTATACAAGGTCATGTTATTAAAATGACCAAAAGGAAAAGTGACATTAGAAAATCACTTCAATCTATGGGGGATGAGATTAAACGCAAAGAGGAATTATTTAGGGCTGGCTGGAATTATTTCTCCAGCTGTAGAACCAATTAATTTGCAAATGTATGAAAAAACTACAACTGTGGGCCATCTAGCCCCGGCGCCTTGCACGTGGCCAGTGCCTACATTGCCTTCCAGACCTCAGTGGCACCTATTGGTTTATCTAAGTCCCGACAGGCATTATGTTCCATATGGGGCAGAGGATACTGGTGCAGGAATCAGGCTAGGTGTTAAGTGTCTGGTGGAGCGGGGTCCACATGCAGTTGCCCATAATGCTTCTGAAAGGCATCCGAGATGGAAACCTGCGAGTGGAGAAGAGTGTTCGGGTCCAACCGAATAATCATGATCGGCAGAGAGGTTGCATCTTGTTTCACCAACCATGTTATTAATTTACCCGCTCTATCTCCCTCCCTGTATGCTCGAGCTGCATGTGCCCTGATATTATATCTGCGGAGGTCGGCAAGTGCCCCCGCATACAGGTCATGGCAGCTGATATCTGGGCCCATGTAGCTTCCTGCTGGTCAGCTGCTTGTGTGAGCATGGTGAGCTTCAGCTCCGTATCATGGATGTGGCACTCAAGAACATGGCGTACCCCTGTGATGTGTTGAATACATGTGATCTGTATAACAACTTTAAACGTGTTCCATTCTGCTGCGCGGGTAGTGGCCATGTCAGTGTTTTCCCAAAAAGTTCCGATTATGTTTGTTTGAAGGTTGGGTCATCTAAGCAGTCTTTAGGGAGGCACCAGGTAGGGCCCGGGGGTCTAGGCTGGTGCCACTTGAGTGTGAGGGTGTGTGCATCGTGGTCTGACAGAACCCTACCTAAGTAGTCGGAGTCCAAAATAGTAGGCAGGATAGAAGGAGTACAAAGGGAACTATCCAGCCAAACAATAAGATCATGAGGTATAGAGCCTAGTGATTGTATATTTTGAGTACCAGGCATACCGTGAGTGACCAATGCGCTGTCCATGCTGCAAAGCGCTTGGCTTGAGTAGTGATAGGGGAAGCCGGGTGGGGAGATGGGATCTGTCCAGATCTATGTTTTGCCTGCAGTTGTAGTCGCCTCCCAGCATCCAGGGGGTTTGGATGTAAGAGCTTAACGGTAGGGAGATTGTGTTCCAAAATGTACTCTAGTCCACGTTAGGAGCATAAACGCTCCCCAACAGGACCAATTGACCATCGAAGGGGCCTTGTAGTAGGGCGTATCACCTGTCTGGGTCAATGGTTCTAGATAGCACCATGAACGGGACACTTTGTGCAGCCAAATAAGGTTTCCTCGCACATAGGCAAAGTAGGTAGTGGCACAGAGGATCCCTCATCAGCGCTTACATAACTTGGCTAGCTCTCCCATGCTGAGGTGGGTTTCCTGTAATAGTGCTATCTGTGCTTTCAGGTGCTTAATGTGGGCATATACCAAGTACCTTTTACGCGCAGTGTGCATGCCATGGTTATTAAGTGTAAGAATAGTAATAGTGCCGTTATGATGTGCGTGGGTTGTTGGAGAAGAGAAGAGCCAGATCCAACGACGAGGCACGCCTACTAGCTTTCCCCTTCAGCGCCTGCACTGTCCGTGTGTAAGCGCAACCCATTGATGGCGTGAGCAGGATGACACAGTGTGATGTGGTAGGGTATAATGAGGTACAATAACTGGGGTGGGGTAACTGCCCCAATAATGGGGACCTATCACCATTGGCGATATGTCCAAACTAACTCTCATGTAAGAAGAGAGCCGGAAAAAGAACTGCGGGGTGGCGGCCCGTGCCCATGAGATGTCATACCTTGAGGGTCTTTATACAGGTATTACACGCTAGCTGGTCTGTAGCGTGAGCAGGCTGTTGTGCTGCCTGCAACGCCTAGGTCCAACTATCAGGGGTTGAATCCCTTGGTCAGTTTACAAGATCTGCCTGCCCATTCCTCCCTTCCTGCCTGCCTAACAAGATATAACTACAGTGGACCGTAACATATCAGATCATCGGCGGTCTGTGGGGTGACCAAGGGCAGAGTCACCGAATCTACCCTGAAGTTTGTCTCTTCACTATCATCGTCCCCCTCAGATAAGAAGAGGTGTGGAGTGAGTTCAATGTCTGTCACCGGGTGGGGAGGTCGGAGGATCGCTGCAGCTTTCAAAGCTCTGCACCCCTCCTGCAGAATTTGTTCCAAGTTGGGTGATCCTAAGGAACCAGGGGCCAGATGTAGGAGCCATTTACCGACCGGTAACGGCCGATTTCGCCCGTTACCGACCGGTAAATGGGTTTTCGGTATGTAGGGGGCTTCATTTACCGATTCGGTAAATTTACCGATTCGGTAACTTCGGCATGTAGGTGGGACTCCTCAGAGTCCCTATGGCCTTACAGATTCGGTATTTTACCACCCAATCCAATTGGGTGGTAAAATACCGAATCCAGGTGTGCATGCACATGTGTGCATGCACACCTGTGCCATGTGACAGACAGACGTGCCCTTAGGGCATGTCTGTCTGCCACATGGCACACATGACAGTATTTGGGGTGCTAGAGGGTGTCAAAGTGACACCCCCTGCACCCTTGCAAAAATCGGTATTTACCGAATCGGTAAATACCGATTCGGTAATGCCCATTGATTCCTATGGGCTTCAATGCCCATAGGAATCAATGGGCATTACCGAATCGGTATTTACCGATTCGGTAAATACCGATTTTTACAGAATTCAATTAGCGATTTCACCTACATCTCAGTACTTCTATTTTACCGATTCATAAATACCGAATCGGTAAAATTCGGTATTTATGAATCGGTAAAATAGAATTACCTACATCTGGCCCCAGGTATCTTCATGTTGTCCCCTTGCCTGTTACGCCGCTGTGACTGTCGCCGTCTGGAGCTGGACATTTACAGGCATTGATTGCAGGTGCCTGCTGCTTTACGGCTCTGCGCACAGTGTGAAGAGGGCATTGTGTAGAATTTTGCGACAGGCCGGGATTAGCAGTGAATATTGTATGTTCTCTGCCTGCAGGCAGCACTTCACCTCGAGGAACGATGACCTTTGCCATTGGACGGCCCGTGAGTAGTTGGGTGATAGCATGATCTGGTTGCTCTCTATCATAGTGGGCCGGCCTGATGGGCTGCTTGAAGGACTGCATCCCGGTCGTGTAAGTGGAGGAATGTGGCCGACATTGGTTGTGGTAGGGCACCTGGCAGGGGCCTTTCGACTAAGCCTGGGCGTAGTGGGCGTAGTGGGGCTCCGCGGAGCTACGCGGAGAGGGCGAGAAGCTACGCCCACTCCCGCACTCCGCGTAGCCCCACTACGCACCTCCCTCCCGCTCTCCCCTACATGCATTATTTAAGCAATTACCCTGAATAAAACAACTTTAAAGCACTTACCTTGTCCGGGGCTCGTCCGGGGCTCCCTCTTTGAATAGCGTCCTTTCCTGGATACCAATGCGCATGCGCGGGCGGCCGCGCATGCGCATTTCTCCCGAGAAATGCGCATGCGCGGGCGACCGCGCATGCGCATTGGTATCCAGGAAAGGACGCTATTCAAAGAGGGAGCCCCGGACGAGCCCCGGACGAGCCCCGGACAAGGTAAGTGCTTTAAAGTTGTTTTATTCAGGGTAATTGCTTAAATAATGTATCTAGGGGAGGGCGGGAGGGAGGCGGGTGGCGGCCGACTCGGCTACGCACACGGAGTGGGCGTAGTGTTGCCGGCTACGCTGTCTACGCAAAATGCGTAGAAGGCAACACTACGCCTACTCCGTGGGCGTAGCCGATTCGGACGCCCAGGGTTACTTTCGACCAGCCTCGGGGGTGAAGGAGCCAGTCCATTATTCCATATATCCCACTAGGTCAGCCCCTTCAGTGCCTTCCGGGTGCCCAAGCAAACATATGTTACAGCTTCTCGACCAGAGTTTCAAATCATCAATGCGTTCCTCCATAGGGGGCACGCGGCCTAGGAGAGTCTGCAATGCTTCCTGATGTGTTTTGACTATAGGTTCAAGTCAAGTCAAGTCAGAATTTATATAGCGCACTACATACCCAGAGGGTCTCAAGGCGCCTGAGGAAGGGGGGAGGATTACTTATCGAATATCCAGGTTTTAAGCTGTTTTCTGAAGGCTAGGTGGTTTGGAGTGAGGCGGAAGTGGATGGGAAAGGAATTCCAGGTTTTGGCAGCTAAGTAGGAGAAGGATCTTCCCCCCATGGTGGCTTTGTGGATGCGCGGGACGGCGGCGAGGGCTAGGTTGGACGACCGCAGCTGGCGGGTGGGGGTGTAAAAGGAAAGGCGCGTGTTGAGGCAATCCGGTCCAAGTTCGTAGAGGGATTTGTGTGCGTGGGTGAGGAGACGGAACGTTATCCTTTTGTTGACGGGGAGCTAGTGCAGGTCTTTCAGGTGACCGGAGATGTGGTCTTTGCGAGGGATGTCTAGTATAAGTCTGGCTGAAGCATTTTGGATGCGTTGGAGTTTTTTCTGCAGTTTTGCGGTGGTACCGGCGTAGAGGGTGTTTCCGTAGTCTAGGCGGCTAGTAATCAGTGCGTGGATGACCGTTTTTCTTGTTTCGGTGGGGGTGTAAAAGGAAAGGCGAGTGTTGAGTCAATCCGGTCCAAGTTCGTAGAGGGCTTTGTGTGCGTGGGTGAGGAGACGGAACGTTATCCTTTTGTTGACGGGGAGCCAGTGCAGGTCTTTCAGGTGACCGGAGATGTGGTCTTTGCGAGGGATGTCTAGTATAAGTCTGGCTGAAGCATTTTGGATGCGTTGGAGTTTTTTCTGCAGTTTTGCGGTGGTACCGGCGTAGAGGGTGTTTCCGTAGTCTAGGCGGCTAGTAATCAGTGCGTGGGTGACCGTTTTTCTTGTTTCGGTGGGGATCCAGTGAAATGTTTTTTTGAGCATGCGTAGGATGTTGAAGCATGATGATGAGACGGCATTGACTTGTCTGGTCATCGAGAGTGAGGAGTCCAGGATGATGCCCAGGTTCCGTGCGTGGTCAGTCGGTATGGGGGCTTTTCCTAGGGTCGTTGGCCACCAAGAGTCGTCCCAGGCGGAAGGGGATGCACCTAAGATGAGGACTTCCATTTTGTCCGAGTTCAGTTTCAGACGGCTGTGCTTCATCCATTCGGCTACTTCTTTCATCCCTTCATGTAGGTTGGTTTTGGCGGTGTTTGGGTCTTTGGTGAGTGAGAGGATCAGTTGAGTGTCATCAGCGTAGGAGATGATGTTGAGGTTGTGTTGACGTGCGATGGTTGCGAGGGGGCTCATGTAAACGTTGAAGAGGGTGGGGCTGAGTGATGATCCTTGCGGGACGCCGCAGATGACTTCGGAGGCCTCTGACTTAAAAGGGGGGAGGCGGACTCTCTGGGTTCTTCCAGCGAGGAACGAGATGATCCAGTCCAATGCTTTTCCTTGAATTCCGATGTTTCTGAGGCGTTGTATCAGGGTGCTATGGCAGACTGTGTCGAAGGCTGCAGAGAGGTCAAGGAGGATGAGGGCGACTGTGTCTCCGTTGTCCAGTAGAGTTCGGATATCGTCTGTTGCTGCGATGAGGGCGGTCTCGGTGCTGTGTTTGGCTCGGAAAACAGACTGTGAGGAGTCGAGTGATTTGTTGGTTTCGAGGAAGGCGGCGAGTTGATTGTTGATGGCTTTCTCAATGACTTTGGCAGGGAATGGGAGGAGCGAGATGGGGCGGTAGTTTTTGAGTTCGGTGGGGTCAGCTGTGGGTTTCTTCAGAAGGGCGCTGAGTTCGGCGTGTTTCCAGCTTTCTGGGAATGTGGCGGAGTTGAGGGAGCAGTTGATGACGTCTCGGTGATGGGGTGCGATAACGGAGTTAGCTTTGTTGAAGATGTGATGGGGGCATGGGTCTGTAGGGGATCCTGAATGGATGGAGTTCATCAGGTGAATGGTGTCTTCTGTGGTGATTGGGTTCCAGTCAGAAAGGTTATTCGGAAGAGGCACAGGTGCGGAGGTGAGAGGGGTGGACTGGTTTACGGGTTGGTTGTCAAAGCTGTTATGAATGCCGGCGATTTTTTCATGGAAGAATGAGGCGAGGGAGTCGCAGAGGGCTTGAGAGGGGGTGATGTCGTTGGAGCTGGCGGTAGGGTTGGTGAATTCTTTGATGATGTTGAAAAGTTCCTTGCTGTTGCGAGCGTTGTTGTCTAGTCGGTCTTTGAGTGCTGATTTCTTGGCTGTCCGGATTAGTTGGTGGTGTTTGCGGGTGGCGTTTTTGAAGGCGGCTAGGGTGGTAGTGTTTGGGTCTTTTTTCCAGGTTTTCTCAAGGGAGCGACAGAGCTTCTTGGATTTCTTAAGGTCATCGTTAAACCAGGGGGCGTTCTTGCTTCCTTGCTTGATTTGATGTTTTTTCAGGGGTGCTACTTTGTCGGCGGTTTGGGTTAGCCATTGTGTGAGGTTGATAGCGGCTTGGTTAGGGTTCGTTGAGTAGGCAGGGGGTTTTTGAAGAAGAGATGAGGAGATCTGGTCGATGGTGATTTTGTTCCAATTTCTTCGCAAAGTTGGTTGAGAGTGGTTGTGGGTCGTGGTCTTGTTGTAAATGAAGTGGACGCAGCTGTGGTCCGTCCAGTGGAGGGGTGTAGTGTGAGTGAAGGAGATATGCTTGCTGGAAGTGAAGATGGGGTCGAGTGTGTGTCCTGCGTTATGTGTTGGGGTGTTGACAAGTTGTTTGAGTCCGAGATTGGCGAGATTGTCCAGAAGGGTGGTAGTGTTACTGTCGTTGCTCTTTTCCAGGTGGAAATTGAGGTCTCCCAGTAAAATGTATTCTTCCGAGGGGAGGGCGTGTGGGGTGATGAAGTCAGTGATTTCTTCGCTGAATTTTGTATGCGGTCCTGGTGGCCTGTAGAGGAGGGTGCCTCTGATTGTGGTCTTGGGGTCGGTGTGGATCTGGAAGTGAAGGTGTTCGGCGATGGCGAGGTTGTCTTCTGAGCTGGTTGAGACGCGGATGGTGTTCTTGTGGACGATGGCGATGCCTCCTCCTGTTTGGATGGTGCGGTCCTTACGGATGATCTTGTAGCCGTCCGGGATGGCTATGGTGATGTCTGGAGCTGAGGAGGCATTCATCCAGGTTTCTGTTAGGAAGGCTATGTCCGGAGAGATGGTGTCGAGTAGATTCCAAAGGTCGATGGCGTGTTTGTGAACCGAGCGGGTGTTGAGAAGGATGCAGTTAAGGTGGTTGGTGTTGGATATCTGTTTGGTGTTTGAGGGTTTGGTGTGGGTCTTAATGCAGGAGAATTTGCAGGAGTGGCAGGTGAAGGGTCCATGGGTGTGTCCTGGTGCTGCTTGGGCGCAGTTAGGGAGTCGGCTGGGGTTCAGTGATAGGAGGGTGGAGGCGTCGTAAGTAATGCGGGCGGGGTGGGTGATGCGGGGGCCAGGGAGTCTGGCGCTGGGTATGGTCCAGGCGCGGATGGGCGTAGACGGCTTACCTTTGGCGCACCTTTGGCGCGCATGGGGCGCGACCGCTGCGCGTGAACGCTGCGCGAAATATCATCTGTCATAAATGGATAGTGGAGGGGGCGGGGGCGAGGGAGGGGCAGCTGGGAGGCGGGTGCGTGTTGTATTTCCGGCCAGGGGGGAACAACAACAACAAGAAAATGGCTGCTAGCCAAAAAGCCGAGACACGATAGGGTATACAGTGGGCGCGCTGCAGACGATTAAACAGGCAGCAATGCACAAGACACAACAGAGTTAGTGTTCTCTATGGCAATTTAGCGCTGCAATTCTATTCGTAATGGCAGATCTCAAAGATAATAATTTAACAGATAACGATGATCTAAATCGGCAGTCTAGCGCAGCGATACAAAGTTAACTTCAATCAGGCTATATCGGTTCTTGTGGAGTAGCGCTACGATACCAGTCTGGGGATTTGCATGTAGCGTAGAGAGCAGCGTGTGAGCGTCTGCTTCTGATGGGGATCAGGGTATGGTGGCAACTATTTTCTCAACCTCTGAGACTTTATCCGCCAATTTGTGGTGCTCATCGCGAAGGAGACTAATGTCCATTTTCAGGGTGCCCAATCTTTCCTCCATGGAGACTCTGGTGTGCTCCATAGCCGCCAGTACCTTGTCCAGTTTTTCCACTGATCTGATGCCGCAGCAGGTGCATTAGAGGATCCAGATTTGGTACATGTGGAAGCATCTGAGATGGCTCCTTGCATCGCCCAGCTCGTCGGTGCTATCAATTTCCCCATCTTGCCGGCCGAAGTTATACGTAATATGTGGGACGTTATCGGGGCCCTCACCAGCTGTGGCCGTACCACTGGATGAGGTGGTACGCTATGTGTGGGCCAGGCGTCCTACCAGGTGAAGCGCCATCACTTGTGATGGGAAGATGACACCAAGAGTGATGCACAATGGGGGCAGCCGGGGTATCCGTCCGGAGCCCACTTCAGTCGGTCCAGTATTGCTACATCAGTCTCTGGGTTAGTCTGGCACCGATTGTAAGGCAAAGGGCATGTGGTATACGGGGGGCCAGTCAAGCAGGAGCTGGGCACACAGGTGATCCGGAAACCATACCCAACCTAGTTGGGCTGCTTCCACAGGTCAAACAGGCACACTCTAGGCGTCCGCCCCTAATTGCAGCCGCGCTCCCAACACTCTTGTCCCCCACTCACCGGTCCACCCAGGTAGCGTGCTGTAGTGGAGCTTCTGGTTGTGCCTGCCTGATCCATGACCAAGTAGTTATGTGCAGGTAGAGATGCCACCATGGGTGAGGGCTTCGATACAGCCAATGTAGTAGGCTCTCAGGGGGGAAAGTATCTAGGCTTTACACTCAATTAGGGTCAGTGAGCTTGCAAGGCAGTACCAGTTGGCCCACCAAAGGTCAGGCATGTCCCAAAGCTGCTGCTGTCACCAGGGGTAGGCCCTCATCTATCAGATTCTGTTGTGGGGAGAGGTCCCCTAAATCCTCAGTGCTGCCCTTCACCCTGCAAAGATCACTGCCTCAGAGCCCGCCGTATGTCTTGCTGCAGGGTCGGAGAAAATAGTGGGCGGCTGCCATTTTAAAGTTAGGCATCAGGGTAACGGTCGGTCCGACATCGCTGGAATCACAATCTGCGGATTTGAGGGCCTCCCCCTCTTGCTGACCTCACTGAGTAAGTGCGGGAGCTGTCGTCATGGTGGGCGCTATCCATGGCCAAACGCCGGGACTCGGAGCATCGCCACACCCAGCCCGGGAGCAGGGAGCAGAGCACTATCATCAGAGCACCACCGAGCCGTGGAATTCTAAGCCCCGGTCCTGAGGGATCCTCAGCACAGCAGTCTGGCCGCAGGGTCTCCAAAGCATCCAATGGCCCCGTGCTTGATAAAGGTAAGGGGCCAGGCAGTCGTGGGTAAAATGGCAAGACACCAGGCCAGGGCCGGGGGTCTCCGCGTCTAAGTCCCATCTCTGAACGACGCACAGCTACACAGCGGCTAGCAATAAAAACTTGGGAAGTGGTCTGAGTATCTCGCCCTCACCACCATTAGTCTTGGGTGCCACCATGGGCAGTGCGCTGTCTGCCACAGGAGCTCCGCAAGGTGGTGGGAGTCCAACTGGTAGGGCTAGGGTGCCTGACAAAGACGGGTGCCATTTTGTTTCCAGAGCCGCATCCTACATCGGGGTCAAAATCAACAAGATTTACTTTCAGGAGTGGGGTCTAAGGCTCCCCAGCAGGTTTTGCCTGCATTCTGGTGCTGATGGGTGTCGTCAGCAGCCAGCAGATCACTATGGAATACGCAAATTGCTTGCCCTGTCACGGAGCCTCAGCAGGTTGCGTCCGTCATCGTAGCCTGCTTGGCCCACGCCCCCGCCTCTGGATACACTCTTAACAAAGAAAAGATGGAATTGTTCCCCCTAAACACATTGTGTTTTCCTGTTCACATGGGTTATTCAGGTTTTAAATGGCAAATGATTCATATTAAATACTTAGGCATTTGGTTCTGTAAGAACCTGTCAGACACTATCACCTATAATGAATCTCATATCATATCCAAGGTTAAAGAACTTTAATCTTTCTGGTCTCCTAAATATATTTCTCGGTGTGGAAGATTACAACTCTTAAAATTATGATAATCCTGATTATTAACTTTTTATCTTCCATGTTACATATAAAACTTTCTTCTGCCTTCTTCCAGGAGCTTGATTCAATCTCTTCAAAACTTTTATGAAGCAATAAGAGAGCTAGAATTGCCTCCAAATACTTCAGTGAACCTTCTGAGTTGGGTGGTTATAATCTTCCGGATTATAATCTATATCAGATTTCCTTCCTAGCATCTCAAGGTGCTCTTTGGTTCTTACCAGATTCACAACTGGTACCCCCTTGGACTTATTTTGAAAGAGAACTTTGCACACCTTTCTACACAGCTTCTTTTCTAATAGCTTCTAAGCTTAGTTTAGACCATCCTCAAGGTGTATTAGACACTATTAATGCATTAAAATATGTTGATAGAAAAGTATCTAAACCTGTACATGAATCAAGGTGGTCTTCTTTATGGCACAATCCTAAGCTTTCTACTGACATTAATCCTAGCATAGCCTCTCTGTGGGCGGCCGAAGGGATTAGATTAATGAAGGAACTATATGATTCTAATCATGATCTATTTCTCTTTTCTTTTTTAGCCAACAATTATCATCTTTGTAATATGGACTTTTATGCTTTTTTTAAACTAATGGTTAAACTTGCTAAAACACCCCTGTCTACGGATTCAGGTAAGGTCTCACTCCTGTCTATGTGGTTACGGTCAGGCCATACTGCTTCTAAAATCTATAATTTTTTATCCGCTCCACTCCCTTCACAGTCTACAATTACTTCTGATAAATGGTCTCACAATTTTGC
Organism: Lissotriton helveticus; assembly: GCF_964261635.1. Classification (NCBI taxonomy): domain Eukaryota; kingdom Metazoa; phylum Chordata; class Amphibia; order Caudata; family Salamandridae; genus Lissotriton; species Lissotriton helveticus. The sequence goes on from NC_136068.1 coordinate 645,286,971, forward strand.
AGATGACATTTTTAAACATATTTTACAAGATACTTGGTATTTGATTGGGAAACCATCCCTATGCAATAAAATTGTTCCTTTGCTTATCCAACCAAATTTCGTCACATTAAATCTTCTACATTGGACCCCGGTTTGTTTACATAAATTGAAACTTTGAGATAGTGATCTATGTTGGAATAGTAATCCTGTACTAGACACCCATACACACTTGTTCTTTGAATGTACATTATTAAATTCCTTTTGGGGCCCCATACAGAAACAATTATCATTAATTTTTAATACACATATAGAACTGTGTTTGCCTATGATTTTACTAGGTCCATGGGCTGAAGTTATTCCTTTACCCCTTGACAATATGGATCTTGAGCTATTTTATCTACTTTTATCCATAGCTGTTAAAATTATACTAACAGAATGAAAATCCTTTCACCTTCTATCTTATCATACCTGGTGGGCATGGGTCTCATATCTACGTGAAGCTCGTACTTTTGTTAAGAAAAGACATTACTCGCCTTTCTTCTCCAGTAATGTTTGACGCTCTCTGGACAAGTATTTGAATTTGTCTTCTATGGGGTTGGTAGCTCTGTATCCTTTTGATGCCATTTCTCAACTTATTTTCTTCTATTGGAGCAGATGTCCCCTCACACCTCTTTGATTCCTTTCTTTTCTTTCTCCTGTCTTTTTCTCAGTATTCTGTTTCTTCTTCTTATTGACTTTTCACCCAGCTGAACGTTTTATTTATTAAACAATACAACTAGTATATATTTTTGGCTTGATATATGCAGTTGCTGTGCTTGATAAAATTATTGAATATATCTATTATATGTCATAATATTTGTTTGCTTACATTTTTTAATAATGTTATGTTTACAATCCTTTTTTTATCCCAGTCCACTGAATTGCGCTATGAAATCTTTTTATTTTTTACATTTTTCGGAGCTAATATATTTATATCTCACTCTGTACTCGTGTATTGTTAGTGTATTACAAATGCATTTCTCTTTAATATGCAATAAAGATATTTAAACAAAAAAATAAGAAGAAGAAAATGCCCACTTTCTAAAAGCATTTTCGGAATTGTGATTTATTATGTGAATTTACCATTGAAGAGGAATTACAATTCCTCAGATACAAAACATGACTTTCCTGCCCCCAATCAAAAGTTAGCACTTACATGTGAAAAGGTAACCCAATGGTATCCCATGGGAGAGGTAGGCCTCACAGTAGTGAAAAACAAATTTGTGTTTTTCACTAGTAGGACATACAAACCTTAGCAGTGTATGTGCCATGTTGTAATTACAATGCACCCTGTTTAGGGCCCACCTTAGGGGTGACATATGTATTAAAATCGGAGTTGAGAATTGGCAAAGGGGTTATTTGGCCAAGTCAAATTAACCGTTTTAAACTGCTGGCAGGCTGCAATGGCAGGCCTGAGACATGTTTTAAAGGGTTACTTAAGTGAGTGGCACAATAGGTGCTGCAGACCCACTTGCAGTATTATATTGACAGGCCATGGGTATATGAAATATTACTTTACTAGGGTCTTATAACTACATAAATAAGGTGTATGTCGATTTTACCATGTTTTAGGAAGTGAATGCAAGCACTTTATCGCTGGTTAGAAGTGGTAAAGTGAACAAGTCCCAAGGCCAAAAGACACATGGGGCCCGATTCACAGAATGAACTTAAGACAAAATCCTAAACTTACTACAATTTGGTATTCACAGAATGCACTTACTACAATTTGGTATTCACAGAATGCACTTACTACTTTCGGGATTCACAGAATAAACTTACTACTTTCGGGATTCACAGAATAAACTTACTACTTTCGGTATTCACAGATTTGATTTAAGACTACTAACTTTACGTCCGCCGCCGGGGAGTAATTTACGGCCCGTAATCGGAAGTTACGCCACTGCGGCGTAGTTTACGATTGCGGGGCGTATTTTACGATCCCGGGCCGTATATTACGATTGCGGGCCGTATTTTACGATTGCGGGGCGTATTTTACGATTCCGGGCCGTATTTTACGATTTTGGGCCGTTGGGCATGTTAGCCAAGGGGAAACACCTGGCCAAGGTCCACCCATCCCCCAACAAGGATCAGCTGACACACAGCAGCCAATCCCTGGCCTGCTGCATGTATGAAAGCAGAGCAGACACAAACAATCCCTTTTCAGGATGTCACTGAACGTGTTTGTAGCACTACCCCTTGCCATGCGGCAAAACTACTTGCGGAGGAGGAGAAGAGCAGAGAGGATCTACAGGCAGAGGGTCAACATATTTGGAATGTCTAGCCAGGATGTAAGGGCCAGGTACCGTTTCCCACCTGAAGTCATCTTGGAAATGATATGTGAGTGGGAGCAGGAACTTGACTCTGTGACCTGCTGCTCACATGCAATACCAGCATACCTCAAGATCCTTTCTGCCCTCCACTTCTTTGCTACTGGGTCCTTCCAAAGGGTCACCAGTGACCATGTGGGCATTTCCCAGGCGAGCCAGTCGCGGTGCCTGCATCAGGTACTGAGATGCATCACTGATAGAGCCCCCAACTACATCAAAATGCCATATACTTTGGCCATGATACAAAGGGCAGCAAGAGATTTTTATCTCCTTGCACAATTCCCACATGTGCTGGGTGCAATTGATTGCACCCATGTGGCCCTTCAGCCACCCGCCACATTGCACACATCTTCTGCAACAGACACAGATGGTATTCCATCAATGTTCAAGCAGTCTGTGATGCCAGTGGAAGGTTCATCAATGTGCATGCAGTGTTCCCAGGCAGTACACATGACAGCTTCATATTCCGCATGTCACCTCTTGCTCGGCGTATGGCTGCTGGAGAATTTGGTAACATGTGGCTACTGGGTAAGTACCAACCAATGAAAATGAGTGATATGCGTCATTGAAATGTCTGAATGCCCCCCAATAGTAATGATTGTACAATAAGATACATGGCCCAACAGACACTGCATGTATGAACGTATAGATCATGTCCTGTGAAAGTCAAAGAGTGAAATGTTAACAACTGCCCTTTATTCCCTCCTCAGGCGACGCTGGGTATGCACTCTCTCCACATCTCCTCACCCCTTACAGGCGTGCTAACACTGTACCTCAGCGTAGGTACAATAGGGCACACATACGTACTCGAGCCATCATCGAGCGCACTTTTGGACTGTTGAAGTCGCGATTCCGATGTCTCGACCGTACAGGGGGTGTGCTTCTGTACTCCCCAGTAGTCGTGTGCAAGATCATACTAGCCTATTGTGTTTTGCACAACATTGCTCTAAAGCATGGCTTACACATGCCTCTCGAACCTCGACTAGCTCTGAATGTGGGAGCTGGGCTATTGCACATGACCGACGTCAGGGCATGCAAGTCCGTGATCAGCTTGTTGCCACGTATTTTGCATGAGCAACCTGTAGTGTCACGGCCAACATGTGGTTTGCTGTCTGTTGTCAATGATGAAATGTGGACAGACACAACAGTGTCCATAAATGCCACCCTGAGACGACTTTGCAAACCACACTAACTGCATGCAAATCACAGCTGCTGACAGAAGTCAAAAGGTGGATTGTGCCTCAGGTCATGTGCCCATGTCAGCAAGCAGCGTAGTGGACAGCCCTAAAACAAACTATTCACGCCGATGGCAAACAATACATGTCCTGACAGACATACCTGGACCTCATAAGGATGGGTCACCAATTCACAAAAGGTTTCATACTCAGGCCTATGCCCACTACAGATTTGACTCCCCCACAAACGATGGGCACAGAATGTGAGTGATGATGTCATGGGAGATTCATGCACCATGGGTCAGATTCACAATAACAGTTGCATCTCTGCCTATCAGCAGGGATGCCCCAGTAATTGTGCCTCACAGCAGACATCCCTTGCGCCATAGTGGATGTGCCGCATTTACAAAGCTGTGCGCTGTGGGCCAAGTATAGACAGAAGCGTGAAGCATATGCTGTGGTGAAGCACCACTGGAGTTGGGTCGCAAGCGCAATGCAGCTCCAGCAAGGCAAGCGGCGAGCCGATGCCTAACATGCAGCATCAATTCTTAGGCCTCCTACAAGCAGGCGCAGGGTTGTGACGCAGCATGGCCATGAAAATGACTGAGTGTAAATGTGTAAATTTCACCCTGCCACTGTTCGGAGGTGTTTGTGTGCTGGAAGGCCCCCCCTGAGCAGGAATGCACAACTGCGGTCCAGGGCCTTACAATATGACACATTTCACAGATGCGTCATGTTGAAGATACCCCACAGCATGGAGTTGGCGTAGCGCTGGTGCGCCACCAAAGTTACACTACTGTGGCGCAATTGGTGCACACAGGGCTCGTATAGCTGCCCCCATATGTATCTGACATATCCACACCAATGTTACATAACACATCATTCAACTCTGATACTGAGTACTCAATATGAACTACATGTCCCATGATGCAAAGTATGAGATTAGGAAAGTGGGATGGATGTTCTCAGCCCCCTAGCCCCTGTCACTGCATAAATGACTTGAAATGACCTGTTCCCCCTTTTCATACATATTCATTAAACACACCTGCATTGTCATTTGACTTTCCCCTACATCAGATCAACAGGATGGCAGTGGATTTTTTTACTGAATATGGATGGTCCAGGATGAATACAAAATGGCTGCAATATACTTCCTGTGATGTATTTCCTGTCTCCCACTACCTGTATAACATTTCCTGTATGATATAATGTGTTCCGGGTCATTTTCGTAATTTACGGCACAAAATCGTAGTTTCCGGCACCGCATCGTAATGCGCGTGCGCGTAAACTACGACCCGGAACCGGAAACTACGATTTTGGGCCGTAAATTACGAAAATAAACTAGAACACATAATTTCATACAGGCAAGGCAATACATGAAGTGGGAGACAGGAAATACATCACAGGAAGTAGTTGGCAGCCATTTTGTGGTCATTCTTAGTCATCCTCTATCACTGATCAGATCCTCAGGCATCCTGCTGCTGTCATCTGACCTAATTCCCTATAATGGCTGAGGAATATGAGGAGAGAGCCCCCCCTTTCACAGACAGGGAATTGGACATCTTGGTGGAGGGAGTGCTGGAGAAATTCCCTCAGCTATATGGGGACCCTGAGCACCAGCTGAGCACTGCAGCCCGGGGCAGGCTATGGGCCAACATCGCCGAGCGCTGCAGTGCAGTGGGAGTGGCCAGGAGGAGGCCTAGGGCGTGCCGCAAGCGCTGGGAGGACCTGAAGCGGTGGGCCCGTACCAAGGCTACCGAGCTGGCTGGCCTGTCCTCCCAGCACCATGTACATCGTCCTCGCCTGTCACCACTGTACAGGAGGGTCCTGCGAGCAGCTTGGCCGACCCTCCATGCTCAGCTGGAGGAGCACGAGCAGCATGGACCTAGTAAGTGCATCATATGCAATATGAGTCTGGGAGTATGATGTGAGTGAAACAGTGCTGTACCATTGTGTGTTCCATGCCTCCATTAGCCAATTGCATGTCCAAGCAGCAGGCACCAGGTTCCAAGAGGCACACTGTACTATATAGGCCAGGGTGCATTTTGGGAGTTGTAGTTTTCTCATGACAACTGGGTAAATGAGCCACACTCATGCATCCATATTGAATTCTGCTCTGCCAGCACCACTACAATTGAACCAAGTCAATCATAACAGATGTGTGCATTGGATGAGCGATGGTACAGAGACTGTCCAGTCTGCACATGGCAGGCCATAGGGGATTGGATGTTGTGATTAGCATTGCACCTGTAGCGTTGTGTTCCAATTGAGACAGTTCATCATGTGCTTTGGAGTCATGACAGATTTTGAGATCCTTGCATCACTCACAAGTTTACATAGTTTGGCAAGGTGTGTCCACTGACAGACGTCTCACCCTCAGTGGCCTATATGACTTTCACATGTACAGGTAGCTGTCACAACCGCCCACCACTGTTCAGCGGTGTACTGCACTACCTTGTAAGTCAAGTAAGGCACTATGTGGCACTGGATTGTCCGAAGATGTGTGGGGACATCAGACGGCCAGACACACAATGTAGCTAGAGGAGTACTCCACACCCCACGTGGATGTGTGACCCACATTTGTCTTGTCCCATACAATGCTACAAAGCAGATGACACTTGTCCAGACGTTAAATAGCTGCTAATCCATATCAATGGCCAATATCTATTATATCTGGACTCTTCATGTTCTCCTCTGGTGGACTTATAGTTGAACTGGCACATGCAGCAATGACACGACACACAGATCACAACAATGCCGAGGTTGAGGTTTGGATAATGCAGTTGCGCAAGCCACAATAATACACATGAGATATCCATGTAAGACTCAATTCAGTATATGACAGTGTGCATACATGTAATGTAAGTGCATGGACAGAATGGGGGTCGGGAGTACACTGCCTCACAGTCCCAGCACGGTTTGTCCCTTTGCATCCTGGTAAATGCAGTACACAGTTCAAACTTACTTAGGAATAATCTGGAGCCATACACCATTTTTGCAGCTGACTTTGCTGTATATCTCTAGACACGTGTTCCTGGAATGAGCGCTTCATCAGTAGAGAGCTGCAGTTTCAAAGAGCAAAGTAAATCATCTGGGTTTGCTGTGTGCCTGTGAGTGTTACTGTGATCTGAGAGGAACTTGGCAGCATTCCCTGCAAACACAGATGATTCAGGAGTAAGTTAGTACTGTAAACAGCATTTACCCGGATGCAAAGGGGCAAACTGTGCTGGGACTGTGAGGCAGTGTGCTCCCAACCACCATTGAGTCCATAAGGACTGATGGGCAGATCAACAAGGCACCTGCGCCTCTGTGCACCGCCATAGGGTCACTTTAGTGACGCAGCGGCGGAGCACACAAAGCGCCATGCTGCAGGATTATTACAACGTGACGCATACGGTGCAGGATCGCATCCTAAAAGTGGCTGATTGAAACTACAAGATTTCACTCAGTTACTATTATGGCCAAGCAGATTGAAATCTACGCACCCGCTTGAAGCAGGTGTAAGGATTGCCGCAGCATGTCAGCACTCCAGCAAAGCCCGGCTATTCCACCGGGGATGCATCACACATCTGCCATCCAAGCGCTACGCCGTGCCGCTTTGTACATGCGGGCCATCGGGGGTGACGCACGGATGGGCTGATGGGTAGCAACTCATCAGACACACCTCTGCTGATTAGCGAGATGTGCCAGTAGTTGTAAATCGGCCCCTGATAACTATACAGTGTGATCAGAGGCAAACAAATTCGGACCTAGGCTATTCAATGTATGTGTAGCGTCATGCATGGAACAACCACCACATCAGGATTTTGCTTACACTTCTGCAGGCATGGCTGGTGAGACAGGAGATCCGCAGGAACAAGTCCGGAGAAAGAGACCATCAGTTCGGCGGCGGCTAAACCCTCTTTCCACCAGCGATGAGGGAGAGGAGGAGGAAGAGGAGGAGGAGGAGGAGGAGGGGCCCTCAACATCTGCAGGCCAGGGGGTTTCACCCACCCGGGATGAAGAAGAACATGACACTGGTACTATGTCCCGGGTGGAGGCTGTAGACATTGAAGGGGGGGGTGAAGAACCGGACAACTCCGACCATGATGTGGGGGATGGCCACTCAGCCACACATACCTCACCAGTGGGTCAAGAAGAGGTGTACCCGGGGCAGGCTAATGTTCAACCTGGGTCTGCCATCAGCCCCTCCCTACCTCTAGCGTCCCCCATGCTATCGGGGGCTCCAGCTCAATCCCCTGATACCTGTCCCCCTCCTCATAGCCGCCAAGCCATACCTATCCGCTCCGGACCTGAGGCACCACAGCCCTTCTGTGTCCCCCCCCCCCGTGCCGGTGCAGTTCCTCCCGTGGCTGTGCCAGGGGACTTGAGTTGGATGGTCGAGGGTGAATCGGACATGTCCGCTCGCATCTTGCTACAGGTGTGTCTGGAGATACGCTCGATGCAAGCTCACATAGTCCGATCATTGGACAACCTCACCACCCAAGTCCAGTCCCTGAACACAGCCATTATGTCTTTCATCTCCCAAGTGCCTTCCCATACCACCGTCAATGTGTCCCCCTGTCCGTTGCCCCACACTGTTTCCCCCCATACTCCTCGTTTGTCACGTTCCCGTGTGGTGCCTGGTTCTGCATCAGCCAGCCGTGTGGATGTGTCCGACCCAGAGGATCTAGACATTGTGGTCCTGGAGGATGACCAGAAAGACACTTGACTGTTGGACGGAGACATTGTTTCGGACAGACATTTATTTTTCCCCTTGTGAATAGACTGGTTCCCATGACGCTACCTGACGTATTATATTTGTTTTGCCCCACCCAAATCCAAGTTCCATTCTCCTTCTGCATTAAGATCATCATTTGTTTTCCTTTCTCCCTTCCAAACGGACTGTTTGTTTGTGTTCCTACATAAATAACTTGCAGAATTAGACTTTGTCTGACTAGTTTGACTTCATTTTGAATGTCTATCCCCAAATATAGACACATATTTAGTAAGTCACATTCTATGCACATGACAACGTGTTGCTATGATGTGTTACACTTGTACCTGTCACACACACACACACATGCCTACATTGTCAGAAGGGACATGGTACACAACAGGATATTACTTTGGTAGATATTTATTGTAAAAATACTCCTAAGGAGCCCAAAACAAATTGGCCATGTCAATGGCGGTCATGTTTGCGTTTCCGCAATAGTGGGGGGGAGGAACGCGGTGAGGGTGGAGGTTGAGGTTGTCGCCTTCGTGTCTGTGGGTGTTGTCCAGGCTGATCAAGAGGTGCAGGTGCCAATGGTGTCTGCACATTAGGTGTCTGTGGCTGGAAAAGGGCTGGTTGTTCAGGTGGTTGAAGTGACTGTGCAGAGGTTGGTGGTGTTTGGGCAGGTAGTGGGGGTGGTGGGAGTGACTGTGCAGAGGTTTGTGGTGTTTGGGCAGGTAGTGGGGGTGGTGGGAGTGACTGTGCAGAGGTTTGTGGTGTTTGGGCAGGTAGTGGGGGTGGTGGGAGTGACTGTGCAGAGGTTTGTGGTGTTTGAGCAGGTAGTGGGGGTGGTGGGAGTGACTGTGCAGGGGTTGGTGGTGTTTGGGCAGGTAGTGGGGGGGGTGGGAGTGACTGTGCAGAGGTTTGTGGTGTTTTGGCAGGTGGTGGGGGTGTTGGGAGTGACAGTGCAGGGTGCGGGTGTGCTTGGGTACCTTGGCTGTGGTGCTGTGCAGTTGGTGTTACAGGTGTGGGGATGTGCTGTCCTACAGGCCGACATGATTGTTCCCCTCCCTGCGTTGGCCGTGAAGGTAGACTTTGGATCACTCTCACCATGCCCTCCATCATCTTCATGGCCAAGGCATGGTGTCTTGCACTGTCTTCCCTTTGGATGGATATCTGGTCTCTCATATTTCTTGAGAGTTCCTGCCAAGTGCTATCCATCCTATCCAAAGCTTGGGTCATCCTGTCCACCACCTGAGGGAATTGGGCCATGTCCTGCAGGGACCCAGAAATGTCAGACAGGGTAGCCCCTATGGCCCGAATGTCCTGCCTCACATCTGCCTGCTGTCGGAAGAAGTCCTGCTCCCACTGGCCACCATCGCCACGTGCAGACCCCCTCTGCTGGTGTCTGCCAGGGATGAGATGAGCAGGTCCAACAACAGGGGGGGGGGCAGGTAGAAGTCTGTGGGCAGGAGTAGTGTGCCCAGGGGATACCAGGTCCACAACAGGGCTGGTACTTCCCACAGTTGTTGGAGATAATGGCTGGGATAAACTGCGTAGGGAAGAGTGGGTAGGGGAACCACCATGTCGGTCACGAACGTGAGGGCTGTGAGTGAGTGATATCTGTGAGTGGATGTGTGGGAGCCGTGGATGGTTTGATGTATGTCGTGTTGTTGATGGTTTGAGAGGAGGCAGACGGGCGTGGCTTGTCAGAGGATGTGAGTCCAGGACGTCAGTATTGTCATCCCCGGAGTCAATAGAAATGTACTCATCATCCTCTAAGTCTACGTCCTCTTGATCTTGGTCATCCTCCTCTTGGGCATGAGTTGCAGCCGACATTGCTGCCTGGAGGATCTGAGGATTCTCCCCTCGGATTGCCCGTCGGCCACCACTGGTTGTCGGGCTGTCTGCCTCTCCCTCAGCATCACCTGAAACACAGAGGTTGCAACTGTATTAGTGATTGTCCAGGTATTACATGTGCTGCAACACTAGGGTTGTATTTACTGCACTTTGCATCAGCAGATGAGGATCATGTGATCATGTTAGGGTACCACCACAAATGGCCACTCACACCATAGCACTGAGGTGTTGCACGGAGATCTACATGATACTAGCAAACTCACCAGCTCCAGCCCCAACTCTCTGTCCCTTTGCGTTCCCTCCTGGTGTATCCTGCTGCACCTGTCTCATCATAGTTGTAGTTGAAATACCTGTAGAGGGTAGAAACAACATTCTCAAGGAACTGCCTCAAAAATGACAGACCTGCATATGTGTCACTCCTGGTCTGTATTTCACTTTGTAATCAACAACTGTTGATTCCATGTAGAAGGGGATCTCGATCTCTGTAATGGCTTTGAAATCTAAGCTGTTGACACTCCTCATGCCCAATTTACCTGAGGGACAGGTGCGCGACGGTTTCACAGCTGCAGCCAGGATGTCATGCAACCCCCGGGATGGTGTCCGTTGCAGTCGTCTCATCCTGTCAGCACCTGTGATGAGAAATACAAGTCCATATTTTAGTACAACAGATTGTGGCTATGAGATCAATTAAATTCTCATTAGCCATTTGTGGAAAATCAAGGACGATGTGCAGCATGTGTAGCTCATTGACTTAACATGTGGGCACCCGCTCACAAGCAGCATTTGCTAGCTTACAGCCATGCAGCACTGACATCAATAAGATGACACATCAACTGACGAACTTGTATGAGAAGGTTACTGATTTCACCCTTACCATTGTGACAGACTTTTTCCATGGGTGTAATGGTGTCTGTTGACAAGTCAGAAAGGAGTTCATGTATGAGATTTGCAGTTGTCAGGGTCCTGATGTTGCCCATTTGTGCTTCCCTACCCATGAGCGGTAACTGCAAACACAACAATGTGGGCCCAGATCTTTTGACTGGGGTGAATGTGTGACATTGATCCACATTCTGTCCATCATTGTTGTGTTTGCAGTTACACGATGGATTTGGGCCCAGATCTTTTGACTGGGGTGAATGTGTGACATTGATCCACATTCTGTCCATCATTGTTGTGTTTGCAGTTACCGCTCTAAGTGTACTGGGGATGCTCAGACGTGAGTCCCAGGCACTCCACACCACTGGAATCAAGCTAGCCGGGCTGATGAGAGGTGTTACCTCGAAACCGGGCCGGTCCTCGGATGCTTGTTTCCGTTCTGGGAAGGACATGGCTTTTGTAGTTCGGACTGGACTGTTCCCATGGGGCACAGGGTCAGCGCTGATTTGCATATCGCCATTGTCTAACCCAGGGTGGTGTGGAGTGGAAAAACGATGGATTTGGGCCCAGATCTTTTGACTGGGGTGAATGTGTGACATTGATCCACATTCTGTCCATCATTGTTGTGTTTGCACTTGTCCCTACCCATGAGGTCACACAGCTTATTTTTGAATGAGCAAACACAGATTACTAATGTCCATCCTTTGAGTGTTCTCTGTTCCCATGCTCCATTTCCAACATCATGGTACAACTTACATGACAACAGATGGTTTCTTGTGCAGCAGACATCCAAACCTCATATTTCATACACTCACCTATACATTTGAATATGGTAGAAGGGAGGCAAGCAGAAGACAACATTTGGTTTAGATCACACATTGCAGATGAGGTGAGTAGCTTTGAATCTTCCCACCTGCAGAGGATTATCCTGTTGCCCTTCAGCCCAATCATTTAGCAGGTGTAACTGCATGAGGATTCACCTTAGCAGCCCCTACACCCATCTCACAGGTACACAACTGGCACCAGTGTGTGCCTCAGCCATACCAATTTCATGTTGATTTGACCATGTTAATTTTGCTAGGGATTTAGCATATCATTGAAGAGCAAGCCTGTTGTGTTGTGGACGTTTCTTATGACACATTGTGCTATTGTATGTCCATTGTGCACACACTTGGCATACATTTTGTGTCAGCATCTCATTTGCCACCAGGGTCTGATTGGCCATGTGTTCAAATGCCCTATGTGAGCATATTGTGATGCAGGATAACAAAGTTGTACAACACATACGGTGGAGGTGAAAGGCACAATTGATAAGCATTCAGCAAGCATGACTTACCGTGGCCCTGCACCGGAGCTGTGGGTGGTCCCTGGACAGATGTCAAGTCCAACCTAGTAGCAGAAGTCAGTGGGCGTCTGAGGTTCTGGGAGGACAACATTGTACCTACAATGATAAGTTTGTTTAGCAACTTTACAATCCTGCTGCCACATGTGATGCATTCAATTTCTGGCACAGGACGGGCACAAGCAGTCATGTTCACCACCGTTGCAGAAGTGTGTCATACATTATGTAATGAGTGATCACACATATAACTTAGATTGGGCCCACTACCTTGATGCTACCTATGTCACAATGACATGCCTACGAATCCATAGGTAAAGTCCACTATCGTGTTTTGTTGATGTCCGGAAATTATCCATCCAATGTACGCAGTACATGATCAGCTGTGTGGACTGTGCTGAATGAAGTATGTATGACAGATTAGAAGTTGGACTGTGTATGCATTGTCAATACTACAGAGACTGGTATCTCACTGTTTGGTCTTCATTTCCATATCAGTGCAAATGCTATTTCTTGATAAGGTCTACATACACTATTACGATATGGTGTGTACACCCTTTTGACTTGTTGTGGCCCTCGATTACAGGATTGCTTTCCCCGTTCTGGGTTTGTTGGTGTAATACATGTTGGGTACCACATTTACAAAGGTATGATGAGCCTAGACATTTTATGATTTGTCTTTCGCTGTTCACAAATGTCAAATGTTAGAGGTAAATGTCCATTGACAACTCCAATTGTAATGCAGCAAATGTAGCATAAATGGTTGACTCACATAGCTGGGCACTATTTGTCCCTCTGTCGTCTTCTGACGATATATGCATTTTGACCATCTCCTGTCCACTTTGACTTACCAGTTTGTGTGGTTGACATGCCTTCCTCGGTACGTTGCCCATTCCTCCTATGCGATGCGGTGACCTCTGCTACTGCAGTTGTCTGTGATCTGGCTGGATGTGTCAATGGGTGAGAAGAGAGAAAAGTTGACAGATGGGAAATGTGCTTGTGTAACGTTTCGGGAATTAGCCCATATCTTCTGTGTGATAACAGTACTGTGCGGAACTGCTGCAGACGGGGCAGGTAGGAGCAGTGGTGTGTTGGGGATGTAATGGCGTGGCAGAGTGGAAATTGGACTACAGGATAAGTGTTGGACATATTTACATCAGTGGATACTCTCACCGTCTGCTTTGTGATTTAGGCTGGCACAGGGTGAATTACTTTTTGGATATTTTGTGGCAGGTTTACGACCCCCTAGAAAAATGATGTACACTGTTGTTGCATCACTTCTGTGACACGACAGTGGTTTACAACAGAAAACACATTTAGGATTATTTGCAACGTGACGCTACTAGGGTGAATCGTCATGTTGAGGCCCTGCGCAACGTCAGCTTGGAGGTAGGCAGGGTGTACACTCCTTTGGGATATGCCGCGTCCAAGTGAGTCAGTGTAATCTACGTGATTTCACAGTATCACTTATCAGAGGCCGCTGCGACGCAACCTTACGCCTGCTTGAAGCAGACATAAGGAGTGGCACAGCACGTTAGGTATGGGCAGTGCATGGACATTGTTGGAGTTGCAACGCTCTTGCGACACAACTTCAGCAAAGCCCCCCTAGACACCATCAGATTCAACACACATCTCTTTATCCCTGCACCACAGTGCACCACCATATGTACATGACACATCCGTGTTTGCGCAAGGCTTCAATTGCATGTCACATTGGTACTGGCGCTTCCCTGCTAATGTTTGTCTTTAGCTAATTTATTTATTTAACGTAATTTTAAATTTCCATTTGTCATTGCACATTTTCAGTCAATATGTACAGTTATTGAAATAGCTGGGTTGTGTATGTATGGCATCAGAACTGTGCACATGTTTTTAATAGGGTGGTGGGTATTAGCCTTTTCTGATACAAAGTTTTCTGGGACTTGTGGTGCTACATAGTGGGTGACACATGAGTCTCTGACTAACCATATATATTTATGCATTTTGGACAATTACCATGATCACTATGACAGTGTAACACAGACAATCTCTTCATGCACTTTTGCTTTTCATTCCACTTACCTGGTACCACGTAGCGGACGTCACTAACAGGCAGCCCATGGACCAAGTGGGGGTGTATAGTGGTTAGAATATCCTCCTCCAGTGGGGTGAGCTGGATGCGGGGTCCAGGGCATGCAGCAGGGAGGACTCTCCTCAGTTCTATCCTGGAGTACTTTTCCTTTACTCTCTGCTTTTCGTCCTGCCACTTTTTTTTGATGTCTTGTACAGTTCGCCTCTCCACCCCCATGGCTGAGACAGCAGTGGCTATCTGCTGCCATAGTCGTTGCTTCTGTGCACCACTGGTGCAATATGGTGGTAGCCCATATAGGCGCTTGTGGTGCCTTACTATGTATTCCACGAGCATGGTGGTCTCCTCAGCTGTGAAATTTATTTTCCTGCGCATCTCCATGGTCTCTGGCACTGGAAGCTTTGTCGTAAGTATCTCTGTGGCCAAACCTGTTCCTTCACTGTGTGCTGCTTTTATGTGTGTTGTGGTACTGGTCAATTAGGGTTAATTGGCTTTAGCTGGAGTGTGGTGGGGGATGGTAGGCAGTGGCAGCATACACCATGGCAAAATGGAGCTGTTGGCTGGGATTGGCTGCTGTGTGTCAGCTGATCCATGTTGGGGGATGGGTGGACCTTGGCCGGGTGTTTCCCCTTGGCTAACATGCCCAACGGCCCAAAATCGTAAAATACGCCCCGTAATCGTAAAATACGCCCCGTAATCGTAAAATACGCCCCGCAATCGTAACATACGCCCCGTAAACGTAAAGTACGCCCCGTGATCGTAATTTACGCAGCAGTGGCGTAAATTACGATTACGGGCCGTAAATTACTCCCCGGCGGCGGACGTAAAGTTAGTAGTCTTAAATCAAATCTGTGAATCCCGAAAGTAGTAAGTTTATTCTGTGAATCCCGAAAGTAGTAAGTTTATTCTGTGAATCCCGAAAGTAGTAAGTGCATTCTGTGAATACCAAATTGTAGTAAGTGCATTCTGTGAATACCAAATTGTAGTAAGTTTAGGATTTTGTCTTAAGTTCATTCTGTGAATCTGGTAATAGTTGTCTTTAGCTGTCAGTACGATGCCATGTCAGCAGAACAAACATCATACAAAAGTACAATATCCATACAAAATGGGCTTTGGATCACTCCCCTTTCATCATTATCCTGTTTAGGCAAGACACCTACAAGCATTTTAGCTCTGGAATGTTTTTCATGTTTGGGAGCAACCATGGAATTTTTTGAATATATTTTCATTAATTTACAGTACTTTATGCTTAGAAAAAATAGTATTGCTGCCTTTTATAAGATAGCAACCACATCAATGGAATGATACAATGGTCACAATGTTTGTGTGGCACTGACAAAGTGCCAGTGACCCACCTGCTGATGCCACTGGGCTGCCGATAACATTCAGTGCACCTGGAAGCTCTTGAGAACTTGCTGCCAGGCTAAAATTCAAGATTCCTGACAATTTCCCTGCTGCTTCTGTGAGGAGGGTGATGGGATTTCGTTCTCCCAGTGGCTTTGCCACAGCCGGTAGATCTGACTTATTAAAAAAATTCAAACAAGGCATATTGGCTGCCTGATCCAGTGACCTTGTTTTTACAGACTCACTCACTACTCTACCCATACTGGGCCCTCTATGGTCAGTCAACTCTCATCACTGCACTTTAACACAGAGGAGATGGTCCTCTGATGGATCTTTCGCCTCCAACAGTGAGGGGTGGCCATCCAAGGAAGACCATTAATTTGCAGCCAACTCACAAGTTTGAGATAAGGTTCAAATACTCCAGTGTCAGGACAGTGCGATTGATATCATCACACGGAGGATCCTAATGAGATTGGGGAAACCAGGATCATACTGATCCCTATCAATAAGAAAACTCACAAAAAGTAAATTTGGTGGTGTGTACAGAGGAACAAATGTTATCAAGTGTATAAAAATGTGGTCTTTTATGTTTTATGTTTTACCCTTGATCGTGTGTGTCACCGCTGCCAGAAAAGACACCTTTTTAGGACAAGAACCCTCACTCACCCGAAGGTCACATGCTTTATCAAATCAGTTCCCTCCTCACACCCGGACTGCAAGTTCCATGGTGTGGGCTTCAAGTCCCCTAAGGGGAGGAGCTGAGGTGTTTTTCAAGGATGAGCAATGGTACAGGGGTGGTGAGGGACACATACATTGATACATTTGATAAAATGTGCTCCTCTGCACACACAACCAAACTTACTTTTTGTGAGTTTTCTTTTTTAGGACTATCCTATAGTGAACTGCAGTGTCATCCGTTTCTCACTGTTGAAAGGCTATCTGTCCCAAAGTATATAATGGGGAATACTATGTAACCTATCACGAGTATATCTTACAATTTGGACAAGATGGAGAAGGTTAGTATGCTTGAACTTTGAATGTAGAAATGCATCTTTTAGTAAAGATGATTTTTATGCCCTGTGCTTGAAAATACCACTCTTAGACAGTAGGTATTTTTTTGCATAGCCATCCTGTGTGCCTCTGCTCGGCTGTGAATTGACTGTCTGGCTTTGGAGTGACAGTGGCTAGGGATGTACTATCTCTTCAGACAGCAACAGTGGGGGTTGAGTTGTGTCCTGCTTTTCCTAGATGAGTCAGGGCAGAGCTGAATAGACCCGCGCCGCATTTAGAGTAATGGGGGGAAATTTCCTTGCACCTGAATGGGCCTGGTCTGATTTTGACAATGCTGTCTCAACCGCCTGCTGAGAAGCTGGCCACAGAAGACCACACTGGATTGGACTTAGCACAGACACTCTCTGTCCAACAGAACAAAGAGAAATGCAGTCTAAATATTCGGGCCCAGACCTCAGAGCTTTATAACTCGCTTGGATCAAGTAACTTGCCAAAAAGAAGAGCTGAAGGAACTGCTAGGAGGAGTTTTACCCCGTTACTGTGTTGTTGCAATGTTGGGTTGGCCTGCAGTTGCTGCTTCTGCCTTGGGCTGGACTGAACTTTCTGTTCTTGTTGCTGAGTATTTCCAAAGGCTTGGAAAAGAGCTTAGCTGCTTCTGGGCAAGTACGCTGGACCCCGGTAAAGATTGCCCTAATCGTCCCTCTCTCTATTGTTTGAAAAAGAGCTTGCCTCCTGCACACAAAGTCTCAGGGACAGATAAGACTTCACTTACCTCTGGGTACTGCCTCTGTAACCGTGGGTTTCAGTTGCCATAGAGAGGGAAAGCAGAAGACACTGTCACTGACATCACTGCAGGTTCCATTTCCTGAAGGCACCCTAGAGGGAACTGTCACATTTTGTACTGCAATCCTGATCTCACCGAAAACGATGACTGCTGCCTCCACTGAGCCGCTGCTTGCACTGAAACCTTTGGGCACTGCACTCCACACCACCTGGCTTCACGCTGCCACCCTGGTCTCACAGATGATGTTACTACCCACTGACCCTGACACCCGTGACGGCACCGTGGTTTGGCGGCACTGCTCATAAGTTACACGACGCCACAGTCCGTGCCGAACGAAACCGTCTCCCATCAAACAGCACTTTTGCTTGCATAGTGACATGTGTATAACACCACATGCGCTGCCTCACTCTGCACTGCAACCCTGGTCTCGCCGATGCCACTGTACGACTGTCACCGAGCATCTGCCTGCACCGCAAATTAAAGGCATCGTATGCCGCAGCGCTATGCTTCACATTGTGGACACTACGGTTGCGATGACCGGTCCGCCGCGACGGACTGCATTTTGAAGTCATACTTGCACAATGCCTATTTTTTATACTGGTCTTTTTATCGTTTTGGTCTGGTCTTGTTTGCACAGATAACTATTGGTTATTTTTCTAAAACGGGTGTGGTGTGGTGTCCTTTTGTAGTGTTTTCACTGTATTATTGTTGGTTATGTGCAAACGTCTCACACACTGCCTCTGAGATAAGCCTGACTGGTCATGCCGAGCTACCAAGGGGGTGAGCAGGGGTCATTTTATTTATTTATTTATTTATTTATTTATTTATTTAGTGTAGTGCAGCTACCCCAACGGGGTGTTTCGGCGCTCCTTCGTGTGTGCTGAGACTTACTTAGGTGGCAATATTTTTAGCAGAAGAGGAAAGTTTTCAGTGCTCTGCGAAACGGAGGTTCTTCATGAATCATGCTGATAGAAAGTGGGAGTTTATTCCAGAGGGAGGAGGCGCATACTAAAGGTTTTTCCTCCGGTGCATGCCTTTTTAAATCTCGGGGTGGCGAGGAGATTTTTTGAGCTGGATCGCAGGGTTCTGGCATTTCTGTAGGGGCGAAGGCAACTGGAGAGGTGTGCAGAACCCTTCCCCTTGATTGCCCGTTGTGCCAGTGTGAGGGCTTTAAATTCGGTCCTTTTTTGTACTGGGAGCCTATGAAGCCTACGTCGATGTTGCGTGATATGTTCTCTGAGAGAGATGCCACAGACCAGTCGGACTGCAGCATTCTGGACTATTTGCAGCCGGTGGCAGAGGCCAGAGGAGAGTCCAGTGTATAGGCCATTGGCATAGTCTAAATGAGAAGTTATGAGCACCTGGATGATAGTTTTCCTGGTGTTACTAGGAAGGAAGTTAATACATTTTTTGACCATCCTTATCTTAGAGAAACAGGCAGCAGAGACCGTCTGTACTTGATTGTGGAAAGAGAGGCTAGAATCCCATCTAACCCCTAGGTTTTTTACTGATTCCTTGGGGAGGGGGGCAAGCTCAGGTCTAGTGGCCACCACAGGTTTGAGTCTAGTGTGGACGACTGGTGGAAAAAGAGGACCTCGGTCTTTCCAGAATTAAGCCAGAGACAGTTGTTGTCCATCCAACGGGCGATGTTGCGAAGACAGTCTTTTAGTGGGTCAAAAGTAGACAGGGAAGGATTATCATAGGAGAATAGGAGCTGAATGTCATCAGCATATGAGGTTGCTTTAATTCCAGACTGGGCAATCAGCTCTGCCAGGGGAGAAAAGTAGACATTGAACAGGAGAGGACTTAAGGAGGAGCCCTGAGGGACTCCCCACTTAAGTGGGCGGCTCTCTGATGTAAAGGGAGGGGTGAACACTGCCTGTGTCCGGTTGGCTAGAAATGAAGACAGCCACTCCAAGGCCTTGCCATGAATGCCCTTGGAATGGAGGCGATCGAGTAGGACGGGGTGGGAGATGGTGTCGAAAGCTGCTGACAAGTCAAGGAGCACCAACACCGCTCTCGCACCTCCGTCCAGCTTCCATCGAACGGAGTCAGCCATTTCGATCAGGGCCGACTCAGTGCTATAGCCTGGCCTGAACCCGTGTTGTGAATCGTGAAAAGACCCTTGGGCTTCAAAGAAGCTCGCCAATTGCTGTTGTACTAATTTTTCGAGCACCTTGGCTGGAGCAGGTAATAAAGAAATAGGCCTGTAGTTGGCTGGTTCATTGAGGTCAGTATTGGCCTTTTTAAGAATAGGGACTAATTTATGAGTGTATCTCCCTTATCCTGACTAGAAGGAAGGTCCCCTATTTGGACAAAGGTGCAAACCCTCACCCACTAGATCCTCCCATTTCTAACAGCATGCAATGACCAAAACCTATGTCACTCCATTGCAAAGGGGCATCTCTATGAAGTCCATTTGAATCAGGTTGAAGGGACCTGTAGTATTCCTTATGTGACTCATGACAACTTGTGTTCTTCTTCCAGAATTCTGTTGCTGACACACTGCCCAACGATTCCACAGTGCTCCTGCAGTTGCTCTGAATCTCTCATTAAACCACACCTGTTGAAAGAGGTTCATCATTGAATCTCTTCCTACATGTGCAGGACCATGGTAATGTCTGACCATAGGTGACAACAAGCTGTTCAGTAATCCAGGTCTGCCATCAATGTAAACCCAGACATCATCTTCCCTTTTGATGCATCTTGCTTCCACCAAACCTTGCTGTTCAGTTTCTGTCACTTCCTCTTGCACTTGGCGAACCGAACCTCATTGCAAATGTCTATGACTAACAACAACAAATTTTAATTTGTGACGTCTGATGTTTCATGTTGGAGAGTTGGAGAAGCTGCCCATTACCGAGACTTCAAACATCCTGGTGTCACACTTCACAGTCAGAGGGTAAGATCCTTTATCAGGAATAATGATTATTGTATTCGTTTTTCTGTAATTGTTTTGGAAAAGAAAAGTGAGGCTGTGTATGATTTTTGTGTTCATGTTTGTATTTCTAATAGCAGGTTATGATGATCATTGAAGAGGTCCGCAAAGAGATACAAGTTTCTGGTTTTTTCCAAGAAATGACCTAGTCCACTGCATTTGGTGCATTTGCCACACTTTCTCAGGATTCACTGTCATCTACAGTTTTAAAAGTATTAGTTTCCTTCTTAAGTGAATAATGGGTTACTAAAAAAGTTTTGCTTTCAGTAAATTAATCAAATTTCATCTGATGATATGTGTATTTAGGCATCAAAGATTTGATAATTTTGCTTTGTTTCTGTGATTAGCCCCAGTTACTTAACACTTCAAGGGCTTCAGTCTTCTTTGACGGCATACAAATGCTATTAATCAAAATTTAGATACAAAACACCACTCTATCCAATCACAAATGCAACACAAATCCAGACATTCCTAACTGTATCCCATCCAGACAAACAGTCTCTGCTCTAATTACACATAACATACCCATTTTTGTCACCAAAAATATATACCCAACCTTCCATTTTTCCATCCCCAACACACACCTCTTCTTTTTATCACAATAACACCACCACACAACGCTCACACTCCAATGCACCACACGTTACCACTTTTAGCAATCACATCTAACAAAAAAACTATTAACTCTTGCTCATTCCCTCTCACACACCACATGCACTTGTTTCCAAAACACATCACCACCCCCTTTACCTTGCCGCTTCCACTCACCAACAATACTTAACATACACATCCGTCTCGGAAAACACCTTCCCCTCCTTTTACTGCTCCTTTAAAACAAAACATAACACCCAAACCAGTACATCAAAAGCTTTAATACACAACACTTCATAATATTTTCAGTCACAAACTAGAAACATACACCCACCCCATCTTCCTGACTGCACAAATAATGCACACCATAACAAGCTTTCTCTCTTCCCTATCCCCAAGAAATATATAGCAACTCTCTTTTAACCACCTCTCATCCATTGGACAATTAGAACCTTACAACATGACCCAGATGCTGCAGCACCACCCTACGTCATACATCTTCCACCCTAAACAGATGCAAACAAAATAAGCAACTTGCCACTATTTACAACTTTGCTTAATCCATGTCTTCTGTACAACAAGGCTATTCTACAAAACTTACACAGCTGAGCAAATCACCCTCAAATAAATCTCTTCCACAAACCCACACAGACCCATTTAAATGCCTTCTTAGCCTGCTGGACAAGGAACATGATACAGAACGGATACACTATTTCTACCCTCATATAGCTAATCCGAGAACTAAGGTCACACCTGCTACAAACCCCCCAAAAAATGCTGACTGTTCTGCCAAACAAAGTCACACTATCACCAAAGCACATTGCTAAACTGCTTTCTCACAAATGCTCAATCGCTCTAAAAAAACAAGCATCACATCTACGACTTTCTCACTGACACACAACCTAATTAGTCTTCATAAGTGAATCATGGTTGGGAGATGAAATGGCTCCAGCCTTGCTTGAAGCCATTTCTAAAGAATATCAAACTATCACACGAAAGTGTGTAGGCAAAGAAGGAGGTGGACTAGCTGCTGTGCTCAAGCAAACATTAAATATCACTAAAACTGGCGACATCTCCATACAAGTTGTGAGGGCCTCTTCACCAGATGCAACCCTACACCATCTTCCTCCTGTAATGTTCTGCTCCTTAACATACCTTCACCTAGCAATGCAATATTCCGAAACACACTTCTAGACACAGGTTCTAACCTTAAAACACTACACTCCAAGCTATGTGTTTTGGGTGACATAAACATTTGCTTTGATAAACCAAATATGTCCCATCCAAAATAATTGACCTAGATGCACTGAACTGATCGTCCACAGAGCCACACACATTGCTAGGCACATCCTAGATGTAATTTTTGCATACACAGAACTACTACCTTTTAAATAATGACTTCATTCACATGGTCAGACCACCATTTGCTTGCTTTCCAACATGAAACAACACAAAGCAACACACCTAAAACCACCATATGGGCATCCACCTATCGACTGTGGAACAAACTCAATTTTTAACACTTAGAAACACATCCAGTACAGATCTAGAGACAAATTATGTTCACAAACTATTTGAGTTGCTACAGGAAGCTTTTGATATCCTAATGCCACTAGGAACAACACAACAGAACAAACGAAAAAAGGCACCTTGGAGATATACAGATTTAAAAGAGATAAAACAGCAAATTAGAAAGCTACAATCCAGCTGGCTACAGCAATAAAGACAAACTTCGCCTACAGAAGCTTAACAGATTATATTCAGCAATCAAAAAGCTAAAATAAAAATGCTATGCAGGCATGATTTTAAATGCTAAATGTTCAAATAAAGAATTCAAGAACATTCTCACTGAATTCATAATCCAAATTGCCTGGAAGGAGCTTATCACATTGCTCAAGATTTCACAGTCAAACTGGCCAATGCTTACATAACCAAATCCAGGTACGTTGAACTCCCACTTAAAACAAAGAAAAACCACCAGCACTAAAATTTTTCCCGAAAACTATCTCTATTCCTTCCAATATATTTTGCACAATGAGTTTATGGACCTTGTCAAATCGAGCAGGCCTGCTGGCACCCCTTCTGACCCGTGTCCACCACAAAACTTTAAGACAAATATACTAACTACCTCTGCTGCCACACCAGTAAGAAGAATCATCAACAATCCCTTAACTACGGGAATATTTGCAGAACTAAAAAAGTTAAATATGCGCCCATTACTAAAGAAAACAAACCAAGACCTGCTTAACCCCGACAACTATAGAGCAATTACAAATGAACATTTCCTGGGCAAATTAATAGAAAGAGCAACATTTGTCCAGATGTCACAATTCATTGAAGAAAATTCCATAGTTTCAGACTTCCAAACCGGATTTTGTCCAGGATGAGGCACAGAATCTGCCATTATCGCCATTTGTGATTACATAAAGAACACAGTTGACCAGAATGGGGTTGCTGCACTATTTCTCTTGGACCTCTCAGTTGCCTTTGACACATTTGACTATGACACTCTAATATAAAATCTCTATAAAGTCAGCAAAGAGGGGACGGCACTCTACTGGATCACATCCTACTTTCATAACATTCATACCCCTCCTTTCTCTTCCAAGCCGTACTTCACAAAAGCAGGGGTCCCTCAAGGTTTGATCATCTCAGCCATGCTTTTCAACATTTACATGAAGTCAATACCAGCACTGATCAATCAATTTCACCTCACGTGCTATACCAATGCAAATTACACACCAATACTCTTTAAATTGGAAAGCCCCAAAGACATTGGAAATTCACACATTTTTAGTTGTCTCAAAGCCGTGGATCAGTGGATGACATGGAGCCATCTAAAATTGAATGCTTCCAAAATTAAAATACTCATGTGTGGTGATTTTATGACCCAGTCGCTGCCAGGCCTGAAGATCTGGAATCATACCTAAAGTATTAAAGAAAGTAAGCAACCTCAGAATTACAATGAACTCAATGCTATCAATGAATGCCCAATTGCACAAACTAGCAAGATCAAGCTTCGTTCCTATAAAAACTCTAAGATGCTTTTTCCTCCACCAGGGATATCCACAGAAGGTCCAGGCCGCTATCTCTTCTGATATGTCTAAACTCAATTATATCAATAACCTCTACCACAGACAACTTTAACAACTGTCAAAAGAGTACCACAGATTCGGAACTCTGCTGTCAGACTGCTCTTATATATAAAGACACAAGCCCACACACCCCCTGCCTTGAAAGTCCTATATTGGTTACAGGTTGCCAAAAGATCAGAAATTCAAGCTGCTTGGCATCACCTCAGAGCAATAATTGAACAGGACCACTCTTCATCAGGAATAAAATCATCAAAAACATTCAACAATGGAACCTCCACTCTAGATTTGCACCTGGCCTTAAACTCCCAGCAGGTTAAAAAAAAAAACTTAAATGGCACATTCCTCTCTGTTCAAGCAGCCAATCTTTGGAACTTTTTACCCCTAAAGATAAGATCCATGGATAACGACCTTATCTTCAGAAGTCTACTCAAGAGTTGGCTCTTCCCACATAACCACCACACACAAACATAGGTATACTTCATATCCCTCTGTATATAAGCACTTATTTGGACTATAGATGTGTACCTACATATGTTTAATGCTTTTTATAAACATGTATAATAATTATGTTTTTAAATATATGTTGATATTCATTATTTCTGCTTAGCAAATGTGTATATTACTTATAGTTATACTATTCTCTGTTTAACATGTATAATGGGGACTGCATAAATAAGTACATTTGTTATAACTACTTATCTACAATTTCTTCACTATTGAATTACAAAATGAAATACATTAACTTAAAATACAGTGACACTTCAAAGTCTGAGTACATTAAATACAACTTGAAACTAAATATATTACCTTCCTTATTCATATATACCTTCCATGTACTCATGGAACTTTATATTTTCCACGTTGCCTCTAATTCTGCATCTCCAATGCACTACTCTATATTTCACTCTACACCTCTCGCAAAATACCCTCTACTTCCACTCTGACACATCTCAAACCTCATTCTGCTACTCTCTCCAATGCACTACCCTATCTCTCACCCTATACCTCTCCCAATAGGTCTACTACCTCAAACCTTATTCTACTTCTCTTTCCACTTACTTATAATTCTCTCAATACAAACTCTACTCTCTCGCTCATCATCCCAAACCCCTTCCCTCGACTATGATCACCAAAATAAAGCTTTCTCGACTCTTCCCTCCTCTACCCTCCTTACATTAAGTCATGCCTCTTTTTCTATTCAGATCTCCCAAACAAGGCTTTCTAAACCGTTCTCTCTGACTCTTTCCCACCACCTCCCCTTCACTCATCCCAAAGCTCCTCCAACTGCTATGAACTTAATAAAAATACATTTCTATACCCTTCCCTCTTCTATTCCTCCACTTTTCCTTTTTAATCCAAATAACAGACTAACTTCCACTGCTCAAATTTATTTCATATTTCCCACTAATCCTGTTTGGGTTCCGCCGTACCATGCTAACCCCCAAAAGGCTCTTTAACACCCCATCAGGGGTAGCTAGTGCTGTATAAATTCCAACCCTCCACTCTTCTATACCACCACTATCCTTTTTTATACAAATTACAGACTCACATGTCCACCACTCAAATTAATTTCATATTACCTTATGCTAATTCACCACTAATCCTTTATGGGTTCCCGAGTACCGCGCTACTCCCCGAAAACGCTTCAACACCCCATCTGATGTAGCATGCGCTCTATAAAGGCCAACTCTTCCATCCCTCCACTATCTTTTTTCCACAAAAAAACCTCACATGTCACTGCTCAAATTAATTTCATATATACTATACTAATTCACCACTAGTCCTTTTTGGGTTCCCCAGCTGCATGCTACTCACCAAAAATCAATTCACCACTTCATCAGGGGTAGCAAGCACTATATTAATGCAAACCATTCCCTCTTCTATCCCTCCAAATAAAAAAAAACTCACATGTCCATCGCTCAAATGTATTTCATATTTCACTATACTACTTCACCACTAATCCTTTTTTGGGTTCAGGAGCAGCGTACTTACTCACCGTAAACGTGCTTCGACGCCTCGTCATGGATAGTAAGTGCTATATAAATGCAATTACAATTAGAATTTAAAATATCCTCATTGAAAGTATTTGCATTTAATAAACAATACCTTGCAACTTAGTTGACATACTTTTTGCCGATGGTCACACGGTCAGTGCCTTGTCTGTGAGCTATGCACTTGACTACTTTGTGCAGGCAATTGAGGGACCGTTTTATTTTATTTTTTATTTTATGTTAGAGGTTTTATATAGTGCTGGCTAGACCCAGAGGTATCAGAGTGCGTTACATGAGTGTGATGATAGTAACAGTAGAAGACAATATTTCAACTGCATGGAATACCAACAGGTTAACAAAAGCTAAACGGCTCAAAAGTACACAAATCAAATACCCAGATAGAGTAATAGCTATATACATATAGAACATGGAAATGGGAGATCGAATTCACGGCCCAAGCTAAGACCCTCGAAATTTATTGAGGAGGTGCATTTTGAGGTCTTTTTTAAAGCTGATATAGGATGGGTTGCATCGCTGGTCTTTGGGGAGGGCATTCCAGATGTTTGGGGCATTTCCGGAGAAGGAGGGGGATTGTGTGGATTTCTTTTTTAGCAGGGGTGGGACTAGTGACTGGACTACTAATTTAAAGTCATCCATTGGAATAAAGAGATTAATTTTCTTGAGATGACGGAGAGTGAAGAGGGCTCTTTTGGCCAAGTTTTTGATGTAAACATTGAGAGATAGGCGATTATCGATGGAGATACCAAGATTATTTACTGAGTTGGACAGGGAGAGTGAGCAGTTGAGGGCATTAAGGTCGGAGATCCAGTTTTGAATGCGGAGAGGGTTATTTTTAGGGGAGAAGAGAACGATTTTTTTAGAGTTGAGTTTGAGATGATTTATTTGGAACCAGGATTGAATCTTAACAGGGTATTGTTAAGGGATATGATGTCCGCATGGGTTATAATCTTATAGTAGAGTTGGGTATTGTCGGCGTAGAGGTAGTAGTTGATTCCAGAATGTTTTAGAATGAGGATGAGGGGTTACATAAAGAGGCTAAAGAGAGAGGGAGAGAGAATAAATCCCTCGGGGACTCCTAGGGAAACCGGAGTGGGGTAAGATAGACGGCTGTGAATTTTGATTTGCTGTGTTCGGTGTTGCAGATAGTGTAGCAGGGTTTCTGTTCTCCCACAGAACTGTGCACAGAGGATTGGAACCTCAGCGAATTAGGGTGACCCAAAACTCACCTTAGTACCCAACAAACCCCTTACCGAGCTAGCTACAGTGTCTCATTGGTCATAACAAACTCCCAATGTTTAGACAAACCAGAACATGAGCTTACAATACCTCAGGTTACGTGGAACACATGAGCTCTCTTTCGTTATACAATCATTTCAAACCAGAACGTGGAGTAAAGAAGAACACGTGAACATTTGAAATATTTATTTACTAATGCCGTCTTCTCAGGCGCAGTATCTTAGATAATACAAGGAAACATATTATCACAAGCAAAGTTATCAGCATAGTTACTAGTCCATAGAAAGCGAATGGTGACAGCATGTTAACATGCTGTAAATGAATAAGGGTTAACAACACTTATTTCTCACCCTCCCTAACTCGCATATTATATTAATAGCTAAGAAGGTCTCTTTGGGTTGAATTAGGGCGGGCCCATACCTCAGGATCCTAGAATGAAGAGATCACATCAGCATACAACAGCTCTCTCTGCATGCGAACAGCATCAAGTGTGTTATGTGTGTCTCAAGCAAAGCAATATAAAACCCGCCTAAAAGCCAAAGTTGGCAGAAGCTGCACTTATGTTATGTCTAAGAAGGCGCGAAGATCAGACCTCATAACAATTCAGTATCTTGTTGTTCCTGAAGCTTCAGCACTCCCTGTACAGTCATAGTTTATTGAGCCAAGCTGATAACATATTATTGTCACATAAACCACAACGAACTACTAGGTTGAAAGCTAAATCAACAATTAAGTGTCGTGTGCAGAAGCAGCAAAAGGAAAAATGGCGTTTAAACATGTAATGTGCCTATGCTAACTTAACGCATTATAAAGATATACAGTAGCTATATGACACCCCCCCATGATCTGAGGACGGATAAGATAAGATAAGATAAGGGCAACTTCATGAAAGCAGTGTTCAACAACCATGAACAACCTTATAAGTATATATATATAAAAAAAAATTCCACAGCACTCAAGTCAATAGGACCGGGAGGTGAAAAAATGCAAAACAGTGGGGCATCATCATAAACCAATGAGGGTCCTTAAGGCAAGACCGAATATGCAAAATATGCAGCAACAGCCTCCAACAGGAAATCACCGTCTTCATCCGAAAACAGTTCAGCCATCCAATTCAAAAGAGGAAAAGAACAAACGTGTTCACCCAATACTGGAGCCTCTATTACCATCAGAGGACAACTCGGTGGGTTTTCAAGATAGCTCAGTGCCAAGAAATCTTGCGCCACTGTAAGAATGTTCCAAGAACCCATTAGTCCATGCATCGCTGCTAAGGCCATAATCCTGTCGCCAGTACAAATCAACTCGTGAGTAACGATGGGACTCATCAGCTGATTAAAGTCGACTTCAGGAGAAACCGGTCCGCAGAGACACAAATCAATGGCCCAATCAAAGTCACAGCCTAGGCAATGAAATACAGGCTGGACACAGGTGAAGTAGGAAAATCGAAATGATAATCCATATGCCGTGCTTAAAATCGCAAGCGGCAGCGTGCCATAATTTTCAAGCATTCGGTCTCGAAACAGCGCTAGGAGGGGCTGGGCTGCTCCTTCCACTCGTGGGGCATCCATATTTAAGGAAACAAACAACCACTAGAACGGCTGCCGCTAGTGCCAGGATAACCGGGAATCCACCAAATAAACTCGAAAAAATGGAATGGAAGAAAGCAGGGATGACTCCAAAGATTTTTTCAAATGAAGTTACAAGACCACTGCTAACAGATTTTAAAAAATGCGCCAGCCCATTTGTGGAGGACGCGTTGAAGATAGAATGTACCATCTTGCTGAAATGTAACGGTAAATCAGTATTTAAAAGGGCCTGAACTCCTGTCCGTGTATTAGCTATGTGAAGAACGAAAGTTTCCCTAGTCGAACACAAGGCCACTTCTTCCTGGGACAATAGCGCCCTTATTCTGCTCACGCCGCTGAATTCTGCTTTCAAGGTTGGGATGCGTGGCCAAATGGAAACCTCCCTATTTTCTTGTGTGGGTGGGGACAGGACATCTCTGCAGCAAACGACACGCTCAGTTACGGTTACCACATAAGCTACACCTTTAATTAACCCGCAACAATCTTCATTATTTAAAAGTAAATAACTTCCGTTCCCTAGTAAGGTAAAAGTCGGTGTGATTGCAGGAACCGGAGTCCCTTTTAAAACACAGGCCAAGTTCGGCCGGTCTTGGTTACAGGAACCGTGCAATTGTAGAAAATGAAGCATCTCGCATGGAAAGCAAGCACTGCTTGTCAGTCAAATTAAAGGGGGCAAAGAGAGAAGAAACATTCATGTAGCTCCATGGCACCTTGCCAGTTTTCAACGTTGGAAGGGTCCATGCAAATTGCATGATAGAACGTAATTGATTCTGACCATGGTACAACACAGACACTTCATCATGCACAATATCCACTACAGAAGACACAATATTATCTAAAGTGTAAATGCGGGAAGAAAGCATGTTAATACTATTATCTACCACAGCAAGCACTTTCTCTAGATTGGCTTGATCTATAGCTCTAAGGCGTGTCGCAGCCTCAATCTGTGATGTCTTCCAGATTTCATTGTAAACAGCATATATCCATCTTATTGATCTACCACTAGCTGGGCCCTATATGAAGTCATTCAAATCGATATCATCATTCAGCATATCGATGCGCTGTCAAGGCTGCGACTTTGCTTTTTCGCAAACTGTGGTCGTTTCGGCGTAGAATCCTCCTGCTTCGCTGCGCCGTCTGTCTGGCGGGACTGACCACGTCCTTGGTGGCCACCACGTCCCCTACCGCCTCCTCCTCCACCGGTCTTCGGGCCGATGAGTCCTGAAAGGAACGAGGAGAGCGTTGTTCAGAAACCTGAAATCTATCAGGCGATTTAATCATCGCGCGATCGCGCAAATCATATACTCTTTCAGTTGGCGCAGGAACTTGCGGCGCAGGATATGAATCCTGAGTTTGCTGTTGTTGCTTCCCCTGTTTCTGTTTTTTAGGCCAATTCTGTTTATTGGACTTGGGCTGGACATCTGCTGTTGCAGACTGTTCCTGTGGTTGTTTTTTCTCCTTGACTGCAAAATACTTCAGACCTCTACTTGTGCGGCCAATCGTTTTATATGTGGCCACAACTATCTTTGCTAACTGACGGGGTTTATCGGCATCGGGCAGAGCAGCCAAAGCATTCGACACCTGAAAGTTCACTGCATCTCCCTTGATATTGGAGAGAATGAGATCGCTCACAATCTCAAAAGAACCACACAGGCGCATACCCAATTCAACCGCTGCTTCCGGTCCGTGATCATCCTGAACACGTTTAACGATCGTAGGCAGTACGGTCATAGACGGGGTGCCGAAACACCTCGTATAAACTGCCGCAAAAGTTTTTCCCCAGCTTTCACAGTCAATGAGCTCAGGAGTTAAATCCTTAGGCAAAGTAATCGTCAACATTCTATGTTTATCAGCAGGAGTAGAATTCGGAAACACAGTCTCCAGTTGATCAAACTTCTCGGCAAGCCAGAAAGGAAAGTCATCCTTATCATCGGGACGCTTACCAAAAACCGAATTGACCATAACTGGATTTAGTCTCAAGCCGCCATGTTCCGTTTGAACGGCCGGACCCCCCGGGGGACCTCCTGGGAGATGACGACCAATGTATTACAATAATGCACCAATCACGGCAATCGAGACAACATGTAGTCTGCGAATATCAGCAAGGGGACAAGCGGCGTGATTCGGGTGCGGGGTAAATCCACCCAAAGCAGGCCAATTCGTGCCTGGAATGGACAAAGGACCTAACCTCGCAGCGGACAAAGAGTGGGGGAGGGCGCCATCAAACCAAACGTGATGCTGCCAATGATCAATAGGTATTTCCAGTGCCCTGTACGGGGTGTATTCAGCCGGTACAGGGGAGGGTGTGTAGGTGTGGAACACACCAGAATTTGCGTCCACTGCCGGAAACGTTACCCATGAGTAAAACAGTTCGAACGGGTACGCCGGATCCGCACACACCACTAAAATCACAGCCATGTCCTCCAACAGGACCTGGTATGTCTGTAGATGGGTGCGCACCGCAATGCGACTATGCTGCGCAATGGCCACAGCCACAGCCATGATTTCACCGGAACCATCGAAAAACAAAGTCAACTTTGTAGCACAACTGGGTAGTAATTCAAAGAAACCGTTTTAGATAGAATCAAGCTTGAAAAGACCTATTTCAAAAAATAGGTAGGTTTCACCGACACCACCGTTTTCCGGAAACAACAGTGAAGGGGTTAAGGTTTGAATGACATACTACTCGAGTGTCATGATATAAGACCACCAACGTATGGGCGCCATGTAGCAGGGTTTCTGTTCTCCCACAGAACTGTGCACAGAGGATTGGAACCTCAGCGAATTAGGGTGACCCAAAACTCACCTTAGTACCCAACAAACCCCTTACCGAGCTAGCTACAGTGTCTCATTGGTCATAACAAACTCCTAATGTTTAGACAAACCAGAACATTAGCTTACAATACCTCAGGTTACGTGGAACACATGAGCACTCTTTCATTATACAATCATTTCAAACCAGAACGTGGAGTAAAGAAGAACACGTGAACATTTGAAATATTTATTTACTAATGCCGTCTTCTCAGGCGCAGTATCTTAGATAATACTAGGAAACATATTATCAAAAGCAAAGTTATCAGCATAGTTACTAGTCCATAGAAAGCGAATGGTGACAGCATGTTAACATGCTGTAAATGAATAAGGGTTAACAACACTTATTTCTCACCCTCCCTAACTCGCATATTATATTAATAGCTAAGAAGGTCTCTTTGGGTTGAATTAGGGCGGGCCCATACCTCAGGATCCTAGAATGAAGAGATCACATCAGCATACAACAGCTCTCTCTGCATGCGAACAGCATCAAGTGTGTTATGTGTGTCTCAAACAAAGCAATATAAAACCCGCCTAAAAGCCAAAGTTGGCAGAAGCTGCACTTATGTTATGTCTAAGAAGGCGCGAAGATCAGACCTCATAACAATTCAGTATCTTGTTGTTCCTGAAGCTTCAGCACTCCCTGTACAGACATAGTTTATTGAGCAAAGCTGATATCAAAGTAATAACATATTATTGTCACATAAACCACAACGAACTACTAGGTTGAAAGCTAAATCAACAATTAAGTGTCGTGTGCAGAAGCAGCAAAAGGAAAAATGGCGTTTAAACATGTAATGTGCCTATGCTAACTTAACGCATTATAAAGATATACAGTAGCTATATGACAATAGGAGACAAACCATTTGTGGTTAGTACCATTGAGGCCGAAACGATCACTGAGCACATTAAGTAGGGCAGAGTGGTTGACTGTATCAAACACTACAGAGAGATCAAGGAGGATAAGTAGGCAGGAATGCCCATTGTTGAGGGAGTGGTGTATGTTATCAGCAAAGTTTAGCATGGCAGTTTCGGTACTTCAGAATTTCCTGAAGCCTGATTGTAGGGGGTCCAGTAAGTTAAAATTTTCGATGTGTTTATCTAATTGGAGCAGGACACATTTTTCAGGGCTTTGGAAAGAAGGAGGAGGTTAGAGAAGGGGAGAGATTGTTAATGTCATTGGGGTTGGCATTAGGGTATCTAATAATGGGAGTGATTTGTCCAAGTTGAAAGGAGATAGGGACACATCCTGTGGCAAGGTAGGTGCTAATGAGTGTGGTGTAAGATGGGGCAATGATGTGTTTTAGGTCTTGGACAAGGTTAGATGGGAGGGGGTCTTTAGTATGGGAAGACAGTTTAAGTTTAACATAGATGTTGAAAACTTTGTGCTCTGTTACAGGGAGGAAGTTATGCCAAGAGGCATTTTTTAGTTGTGAATTAGGGTGGTTGGTTTCAAGAGGTTTAGATGTGGGTATGTGTGAGGCAAGTGCGAGGACGGATTTGGGGTATAGGGAATGTGGTATGAGCGTTTGTGTTGATGTTGGTTGTATGTTGGGAGTTGGATGGGATCTGAGATGAAAGGAAAAATTGCTCTATTTTGGTGATTTTTTCCGAGAAGTGAGCTATTTCTCCACATCTAGCAGTCAAGCCCATTGGATCTGGAGGTGTGGAGGATGTTTGATTACGAACGATGGTAAATAGTTTTCTGGGTTTATTTTTGGCCTGATCGAGTTGTGTACGGAAGAACAATGCCTTTTCGTTAAAATGTGTTTCTTGTATTTAGATCTAGCTTATCTGAGGAGTGCCAGAGGTGAGGGAGAGGGATGCTGTCTCCATGTTCTTTACATCAGTCTTAGTGAGCGTCTTTCATTGTTGAGCTCTGAGTTAAACCATGATTTGGAAGGGATGTTTCTTTGATTTTTAAGTTTGAGCGGGCCAGTTGGTCAAGGACAACAGTGACAGCTTTATTAAAGTTTTCAGTAAGCTCATTTGCGTTTTGTGAGAGAGGAGTGAGGAGAAGTTGACCTTGGAGTTTAGACTCAAGTTCACCTGGGGAGATAAGTTTTAGATTTCTGGTCCATTTCTTAGGTTTAATGATTTTAGTCGGTGGGGCGGTGCCGTGATAGCAATGGCAAACAGTATGAAGTGGTGGTCAGACCAGTCGATGGGGATGATATTGGTCAGGAAGGCCAAATCCTTGTTTGTAATGATGGCGTCCAGGATGGCTCATTTGGTGTGGGTTTGGAACTGGCATAGTTGTTTGAGGTCATTAATCTCAGGAAGATTGGTGAGGAGGGTGGTTGAGGGATCATCGGTATTGTTCCAGTGGAGGTTGAGATCTCTAAGGAAGAGATTTTTTGAGTTGGATATTGAGGATTATGTCAGAAGGTCGGATAGTTCATCAATGAATGGATGAGGAATTCCAGGAGGGTGGTAGATGTTATGTAGCTGAATTGGAAGGGCACCTTGCACTTTTAGTTCAGCTTTAAGTATTCAAAGGTGGAGTGGCCAGAATTGTTAACAAGGGAGAGTTAAAGATCGTTTTTGAAGATTATAGCTAAACCCTATTCTGTCGGATCTGTCTTTTCTAAGGATGGAGTATCCAGGGGGAGAGTGGTTCAAGTATCCCCTTTATGTGGTCTTTAAGCCAGGTTTCCCTGAGGAATGCAATGTCAATGGATACACTTAGGATAGTTTAAGAAATTTCAGCTGCATTTCGAACGGAAGATCTACAGTTCCCAAGCATGCAGGCGAGGGGTTTGGGTTTGATTTTGAGTGGTGTGCAGGAGTGGATAGTGGTGAATTGAGGAGGAGGTCTCTGGGAGACGGGAGAGGAGGGGATTCTGTTAGTCCCCAGAGTAATGGGGATGTTAGAGTAGGGGAGTTGAGGAATGTTGATTGATGTACTGGGATGGTAACAGTTGCTTTTGGGGGGTGGGAAGAAGTGGATAGTGGTGAAGTTGAGGAAGGGTCTGGGGGAGACAAGAGATGAGAGGATTCTATTAGTCCCCAATATAACAGGGATGTTAGAGAAGGAGAGTGAAGGATTATTGATTCATGAACTAGGATGGTAAGAGTTGCATAGGTCAGAAATAAGGCAGGGAAGAGGGGTAGTTATCCAATAAATGTAGTTAGTGGTTTTTTTTCCGCTGGAGTAGGGGGAGTGCTCTAGGTTGAGGAGGGTTCTGGTGCTGATGGAATTAAAATCATCTCTAAGTCGAGAGAGTTCAGTCGTCAACTTAGAGAGATCATGTTTTATGTTCTGTAGAGTCTGGATAATTAGAGTGAGGGGGAACACTGTTGAGGATGTGGAGGGGGATAGGGAATGATCTGTGTTTGCTGTGGGGTAGGACTGTTGTGTGTAGGGTATGAGAGGTCAGAGGGGGAAGGATGAGAAGTGTTAAGGCTGCTGGGTGTGAGGGGTGGTATTATTGATAATTTTGATTTGTAGAGCATGTTATAAGGGCGTGAGGAGTGTGAAGATAGACCGCATCAGGGTTTAGGGGTGGTGTGTAATGTGGGGGGTGGGATAATGAATTCAGAGGGGGAGATGATGGTGCCGGAGGGGGGCACAATAGGTGAATCAGGGTGGAGGGGTAGATAATCAGGTTGATGGGTGGGAAGGAAGAATAGGGGTTTAGAATTTTAATATGGGTTGGAGGGGACAGGTCGTTGTAGTGTGTGTGTGATTGTGAAGGGGTGTGTGCCATAGGGATGTCAGGAAGATGGACAGTCATTGGGAGAGAGAATATTTGGATATATCGGTGATTAGGGGGTGGTGTTGGCTGTAGAGAAATCAGGGATGGGGAAAGTGATGTTAGTGATTGGAGGATAGTATCAGCTGGAGGGATTACAGGGAGAATGGGGTCGGCCATAAGGGAGAGAGCAGGTGGGTGTTGTGTGGTTAGGTAGACTGAAGGTTAGGAATGGTTTTGTCAAGTTGGAGTGAGATGGTGCTGAAGTGGTGCTCAAAGATGGTGAGGTGGGATTCAGCGGCTTGTATGAGGATGCTATCCGTTTTGAAAATAGAGATGATGATTTCACCCAGAAAGGCTAGGGAGGGAATAGTGGTTAATTTAAATTCATAAGGAATTTTTGTTGAGTTAATGACTGGGAGATGTTGATGGAAGATGCTTTTCCATTTGGAGGGGTGTTTGGAATAGAAGATGTAGTTGGTTTTAATGGGGGAAGTGAGGCTGAGGTTGTTATCAACAATTAGTGACCATAAAAGGTTTCTTCACTTTCTCCATTTTGTATTGGTGATCCCGAGGAAGTTATGAACCCATGCTCTGAACACGGTTTCCTAAAGTCATGCCTGACTCCAAATTTGATCTGACTATTGTTATAAATTGTAACTCTAAGCTGTTCTGAAATGCTGCAGGCTCGCGTTAAAGCCACCAGTTCTGCAACCTGCACAGAATACACTCCTTGCAACCATGACGCTTCCACAACACCTGCAACAGTACAAACACCATAGGCAGCTTATGGATTTCCTTCATTGTCTCTAAAACAGAAACCATCAACATACAGGACATGATCGGATTCACACAATGGCTCACCTGTATATCTGTATGAGGTTTGGTACAAAACTCAGTAACATCGAGCCAATCATATTCAACTTCATCAGTCACATACTCATTTCCAGGCAATGGCAAGGAAGTGGATGGATTTAGAATTGTGCACCTTTAAGGGCCACTTTCTCTGCACCTAAAACCATCTTCTCATACTTCATAAGCCGGAGCTTAGTTAGATACTGTGTACAAGTAAGTGTCAACAGTATCTCCACTGAATGGGTTACAAATACAGTCAGTGGGTATCCCATGACTTTACTTTCGCATTGCTTATGAATCACACGTGTAGATGCAATCACTTTCAAGCATCCAGACAAAGCTGCCACAACAGGATCAAGGGTCTCATACAAACAATTGATAAGCCTGCAACTACTTCCATGCATCTGTGTCAGTAATGAAAGAGCGCAGCTTTCTCTTACACTACAGAACACACAAAGAATCTGTTACAATCAGTCATTCCCAGAGTTGGTGCCCTGTAAAGGCATTCTTGCAACTCAGTGAAGGCAGTCAAACAAATGTCATCCCATGTTACCGGATCAGACACGTCTTTATGTGCCAAACTCTGGAGAGGTTTCTCTGTCAAAGAAATATTTGGAATCCACTGCCAACATTAGCCCACCATTCCTAAGGACATGGAGACTTCATTGTTGGGTTACAGGTGGATTCATTTCAAGAATCACACTTTCCTTGCTTTATTCTCGATGTGATGTCCTACAAAAAGGACTTCAGTTTAGCAAAACTGTATCTTAGTTGTGGATACTTTATGTCCATTCCCTGCAAGATTAGTAAGGCAGCAGAATCGAATTTGCAAGCTTCTTTAGTATTTGATACCACCAGTAGGTCATCAATGTACGGGACTAGCACTGAGTGATTTGGCATCATTAGGGACTTCAGATTCTCTTTGCGTAATCGGCTAAATATTGAGGGAGTCACCATATACCCGTATAGACCTCGGCACCATGCCAAAACATGATTGCCACAATGAAAAGCGAAAAGATATTGACTATCCTAATGTAGTGGAATAGAAAATAATGCTTTGCAAAGGTCAATGACTGAAAACTATTCAGCTTCACATGGAATTTGGAACAGTATCACAGCTGGATTCAGTACCAAAGGTCAACCTGGAATAGCAATGGCATTTATTTTCCACAAATCCTACACAATACTATACTTGCCATTTGGCTTTGAAATCTCATAATGGGAGAGTTAAATGGACTTCCCATTATCTCATTCAAGATTCCTTGCTCAATCATTGAGTTGATCACAGGAGTAATAACGGGTAACAGTATCTGGAGTAAAATTGTATTTGGGGATTCTTGGAAATTCTGCATTCAGTTTGACAGTGGTTCAGACTGGTTTAACACCTTTAATTAGTCTGATATTCTTACCTATAAAGTCCCAACTTTAAGTAACTCAGTATTTCTCAGTTCAATGGGCAAATTCTCTCTTGTCATGATAAGGCACATTTGCACATCAGCTTTCTGTAAAGCAAGCTAAAAAACGACATCCTTATCAATTGTGTAAAATGTATTACCTCTTGGTGTGCAATAGATGGTTCAATTTAATTTACATAATAAATCAAGTCACAGGACTTGAATCTCACACCACAATTTGATGTTGATCCTCAAAGATCCCTATCTAATTTAACTGGAAATTAATCAGAAATTGGGGTGGGCAACTATTTTTCTACAACTCCTACAACTTGGATTCTTTCTCTCAAGAGGGATAAGTTGGAAACCTCTGCTGTTCTTATAGTAGAGCTGGTAGCAGCAGTGTCAACAAGGAAGGACCATGATTCCCAATCACTTCCCCATCCACATGGGGCCCACTCTGGTCTACCTTTAAGGATAAACCAAGCCCACACTCCTACTATCTTCTCAGGCACCATCAACCTCACTGTCCCGGATCAAAATCGTCAATCCATATCAAATACAGTTGTAATGCATTCTGAGCTGGGTATGAATTGCCATTCATCTGCTGACTTTGATTTACATTACACGTTTGTACCTGAATATTCTTTTGAGGCATCGGAGCTTGTGGTATCTGTATTTACTGGGATACATTAGGATTTTGTCCTTAAGACTACTGAGTCTGAACCATGTTATTTCCTTGAGTCTGTACATAACCACCATTTTTAATCTGATTTGCTGTATTATTCAAATTTAAATTTTTTGATAAACACATTTGTATTCAGTTTACAGAAGGAGTGCACCAGCCAATCAGCACCGTATTTCAAGAATCGGGGATTACATTCACAAGTTCTCCTTACCCAATGTACAGACATTAATAATGAGATCAAAACAGTCAAACCCCTCATGATTAGACCCCCCCAGCCACTTCCCCCAAATACTGCGATATTTCTTAGGGCAACCACTTGCCATGTACATAACTTTCTCCTGTACTTGTATTCAGAGAACGGTGAGGGTGACTAAGTCAGCACAGACAATAACTAAATTAATGCATTCAGTAGTTCAGACAATTTGCAATTCAATGTACGCTCAAGACCTCATTTGGATCCACCGAAAAAATCCAATAATGTCCATAATCAAATTCCAATGAGTTGAGGGAGCGACTCAAATTCAACAGGAAATATCAAAACGTTTACAGATGTGGATTCCAAAAAATGTTCTTTATTGATATTATTTCAACAGAGATGATGGCGATCAGTAGTACATCTTTGTTGTTCATTAATCAATACACATGTCAAACAGGGCGTTTCCAGGAGGCCGCAATGTCTCCTTTAGCTACCACCATAGCTGTAGTGAAGAACAGTTTTTCATTGCTTAACTCGACCAGCCCATCAGTGATGCCGAGGATCGTGTGCTTAGGGTGGCGTGGAACCTCCCACCCTAGAACCTCTGAGAGTTCTTCTTCAATGCCCTCCCAAAATCCCACCAGTTGGGGGCAGGCCCTAACCATGTGAAGGAAATCAGCGGTGTCATAGCCATACCTGGTGCAGGCTGAGGATGGACTAAGCCCAGCGTGATGAAGGCGTACAGGGGTGAGATAGGTGGCATGTAGGTAATAGAGGTGCACCAAGCGCAGCCTAGTAGAGGCAGTGACCGTTCTAGGGGCCATAAGGTAGTCACGCCAGTCTTCTTCTTCCATGGGGCCCACCCAATCCTCCCATTGTGCCCGCAGTCAGTCCAAGGAAGTTGGAGTGTTGTTAATCAGTGCAGGTAAATGCGAGAAATGCTACCTTTCCCCAGGTCCCCAAACATAATCTGGGGTTCATACGGGCTATGATCTGGCAAACGCATACCTGTTGTGAGGTGTGAGCATATTGCATGCCGCAGCTGGAGGTAGCGTAAGAATTGTGAGTGGTGCAGCGAGTACCTGGTTTGGAGATCTTCTAAGGAGCGCATATGATCTCCGACCCAAACGTCTACTAGCTGCGTGTCGTGTGCCACAGGGGAGTACAGTGGGTCAGTGTGTGTGTCCAGTTGGTGTGTCGCAGTGCCACACGCCAGGCCAGTAACACCCAGCCCGTCACCTCCAGAAGACGAGAAGGAATCGGGGTCCCATATAGAAAGGATTGGATTCTGGCGAGTCTCAGCACCCCTTGTTTGAGCCTATAGGACGGATTGGACCACCCCCGTTGAACCAGTCATGTATTGAAAGAAGTCGCGTCGCTAAATAATCTAAGTAAAGGTGAGTCATTCCCAAACCCCAGTTAAATGAGGAGATCCTGCAAGTACTGAGCGCCAGCCTGGACCTACCCTTCCCCCATAAGAACTTGCTGGCTAAGCCGTCGAGTTCACGGAACCAGGCACTGGAAAAGCACATGGGGGTGTTCTGAAGTATGTAAAGGAAGTGGGGAAGCGCCATCATCTTAAAAAAGGGCCACCCTCCCATGGGGTTGAGGGGCAACGACTTCCACCGCTGGAGGTCAGCCTTGGCCCGCTTCACCAGTGGAGTGACAATGAGGGCCCAGCTGAGCTCAGGCAGCAAGGTCACCCAGAACCCCAGGTACTTGAATAATTGACGACATAGAGGTATTTCGGATTGCCAGTCAATGCAGTCACGGGAGAGGTGAAGGGGTACCAGGACCAATTTGTTGGGATTCAAGCGGAGGCCGGAGGCCTGTTTGAAGGCTTGCCGCATACAACGACAGTGGGGGCCAGACCGGGCAGGATCTGCCAAGTAGATGAGGACGTCGTCTGCGTAGAGGGTGATTTTGTCTGGTTCAGCGCTGGGCCATTCCCATCCCTGCATCCAATTGCATGACTGCATCAAGGATGCCAAGGGCTCCATCACTAAGGCAAAAAGCAAAGGGTAAGGGGCACAGCCCTGCTTCGTCCCTCTACAGACTGAGAAGGGCTCCGACAGGACTCCGTTTACTAGAACACGAGCCCTCAGGAGGGCATATAGAACCTTGACCATGGCCCGAAAGCGGGGACCAAGTCCCATCATGTCAAGAACATCCTGAAGGAAGCCCCAGTCCACCGAGTCTCAAAGTCTACCAGGAGAAGTACAAGGTATGGGGTGAGGAGGTGGCGATGAGCCAAAGCGGAGTGCAGTCTGCAAAGATGGCATAAACCCACATTGATCAGGGTGGACCAACGTAGACAGGTGGGGTTTGAGTTGCTGGGCAAGGAGGGTTACAAACAGTTTGACTTCAGTGTTGATGAGGGAGATGGGACAGTAATCGGCGCACTGTGGTGAGGGGAGCTGGGATTTCCGAAGAACCACAATAGTGGCTATGTCCGTTTCTTGAGGGAAGGAGCCTTTCCCCGCAGCTTCGCAAAACAATGCATCTAGGTGGGGGATGGTAGTAGTGAGCATAGTATTCTTGAGGAAGGCCATCCGGGTCTGGTGTCTTGCCGGATGAAACAAGAGCACTTGCATCTCCAATTTCCCCATGGGAAATGGGACGATCCAGCCACCCTCCACGTCCATCAGGTCCGTAAGGGACAAGGTTGAGGCTCGGGCCTTGTATAGCCTGCGGTAGTAGGCGGCAAAGGCCTGCACCATCTCCATTGGGGCACGGCACAGTGACCCATTTGGTGCCGGTATTTCAGGAATTATACAGTTCGCCCTTGGGTAAGTGGCCAGGCAGTGAAGGAGCGAGCCATTGTTGTCACCCCATCCATACACCCTGGCCATGGAGGAGTGCCAAAGGAGTTAGGCCGCATCCAGCAACAGCTGCTTGATCTCCAACCGGAGCCAGATCAGAAGTCTCATGTTGGAAGCATCTGGGGATCGGGCCGAGGCACATTCAAGGCACAGGGACTGCGGTTACCGCAAACTAATCTGTTCCTGTTGGGTTTGTCGCTGGAGCTTGAGTTAGCCCTTGACAACCCCCTTAATCATGGCCTTGCCCACCTCCCATAGGGTGCCTGGGGAGGACATGGAGCCCTTGTTAGAGAGAAGGTACTGTTTTAGTTCCCGCTTCATCACTTTACAGAAATCTTTGTCTTGAAGAAACCAGACATTTAACCTCCATGTTTGTCGGACAGAGGTGGGGGGCAGGACCTGTACGGATCATCACTGTCAAGTGGTCAGAGATACCTCTCGGAAGAAGCAAGACGTCCTGAATCAAAAGACAGTTTGTCAAAGGAACAAAGATGGCATCAATGCGTGCCTGTGTGTGGTGTGCCGATGAGGTGTGTGTGAACTGTTTAGAGTGATGATGCCATAGTCGCCAGGTGTCACATAAACCCAGTGATGCGGACCAAGACCTCAGCTGTTTCGCTTGTGTAATTCTACGAGGGGACGGAGGGCCTGTCGTATCGAGGTTGGGTGATGAGACCACGTTAAAGTCGCCCCCAAGGAATGTGGGACCAGGGGGCAGAGACGCCAGGAGATCAACAGACTTAGCTAGGATCGTTGTCAGCATCAAATGCGGAGAATAAAGGGACACCAGGTTAAGCGGGTTGCCAATTAGTGTGCCACTGAGGGCCACAAAAGTGCCCTTGACATCAAGAGTCATTTGGACAGTCACCAGAGCAAGGGAGCGTCTCACCAGGATCGCCACCCCTCGGAAACCCCTTGTAAACCCCGAGTGCCACACCCAATCATAGCCGTACCACGTAAGAAGAGGCAGCGATTACCCAGCAGGTGTTTTTTTTGTAAAAGTAAGATGTCCACCCCTAAGCGCTGCGCATATCTGAGGACAGCCATGCGTTTAAAGCAGTCCAGGAGGCCATTAACGTTCCAGGACATGATGCACAGGGGGGCGTTTATTAATGGTGTTTGGATTGTCAGTGGGACCACAAGTCTGAAACGGGAGGTCCGTTCTGTCTGTCGTATCAGGTGTACGTCAGGGTGCTTCTTGAATGCCGGTGTGGTAGAACTAAAAAAGGGAAAACATAAAATTAAAATAAAAAAATCGGGACAGCGATGCCACCCCCCACCCTACATTTCAGGAATGGAAGCATCTGTTGCCCTAACAACAAACCAGAGAGTGAACAACCCAACTAAAATGCTTGGGAATGAGAAAGCATGGAGGACCCCTCCTCATTTCAGGATGCGCATAAATGAGTCCATCAGGAAGGAAAGCAATGTGGTAAGACCAGGCACACCTTTGGACCGTGGAGCCAGGCCCGGCAGGCAGAGGTGAGTTCAAGCAGGGTCTTTCAACAGCATTGGGCTGTACGAGCGGTCTGTGTCCCGGAGAACATTCAAGGAGGGTCGGGGCGAAGCGCCACCATGGGCCTAGTGGTCAGATGATCCTGAGCATCTCCCAGTGGAAGGTTCACCAGAGAGCAGTATCGGTTGTAGGTGGCAGCCTGTCAGGGAGTCCGAGCGGGTCAGCCTCTGTCCACGGCACCTGCGGGAGCCGTTACGTTGGGGCCAGGGAGGCGAGCAGGTCTGCCCCTGCCCCCCGGTGCAGAGCTCGGTCATCAGTGTACAACGGGCATTCCTCCGTCGCCCAGGTCCAGGCCTCTGTTGGGTTGTCAAAGAACTATATATGGGTGAATTTTGCAGATCTGCGGTCCACGAATTTGCGCGAAATTGCAAAAAAATCCGGATTTTCCTGCGAACTCATGGATTTTTTTGCGTTTTGCACTGGAGTACTTTCTACTGGCTAATCCAGTAAGTGCTACCTTGTTGGGTAAATGTATACTGCTTTTCCTACACTGCAGCTGCGTAAAGGGCCAGATGATTTGTCTCCACTGACCATGTGTTCCTGTAACTTTGTCACCGCACCAAAAGGCGCCGAGGTCCCTTGAGTGAGCTGTCCATCATAGTTGGGAAAGGGCGGGAAGACGTTTGATACCGCTAGTGTGTGGTGCAGGGCCAATCGAGCGGGGCTTCTATGCTGTCAACATGCCTCTTATGTATAAAGGGTCAGTGAGCGAGCAGGGCAGCAGGTGAGGAGAAAGCAGCCTCCTGGTCATAGGAACTACAGGGGATTGCGCTCGAGAAACTCATGGATGCAAAGACCTCCCTCGAGTATTACAGCTAATTTTTGACGGCAGATATGGGGTTTAAGCACACTTGCCCAGCCTCGACCGTGCTCACTAATGTTTTGGGCTGATTAAAACGTTACTGAATTTGAGCTTCAACTCGGGCACCTGCTTTATTTATATCTGTAAGTGCTTCCTGTTGAAGTTTAATTTTTGTGACAGGAGCATCGTGCCAGAATTAATCCTGCCCTGCATAGTTATCCACGAAGATGCCACCGTTTTGTGCAATACCTCTACTCAACTGGAGTACTTTCTACTGGCTAATCAGTAAGTGCTACCTTGTTGGGTAAATGTATAGTGCTTTTCCTACACTGTAGCTGCGTAAAGGGCCAGAAGATTGCCTCCAGTGACCGTGTGGGCCTGTAACTTTGGTCCCTTGAGTAAGCTGGCCATCAAAAAAAAAAAAAATCCACCCGGGAGCAATTTTGCGAATTTTGTGGCAATTTCGTGAGATTCGCGGATCGTGAAATTGCCGAAAATCCGCAAATTTCGCGAGCGGAGTGGATTTTTGGCCCATGCTTACAAAGAACAAGGTCTTGTTGGCGGATACCACTTGCAGGTGTGCCAGTAAGAGGAGCAGGTATTGGATATTGAGCACCCTCAGCTTTTGTTTAACATCATCGAAGGAGCGGCGTTGGCTCTGGACCTTACAGGTGTAGTCTCGGAAAATCATTATAGCGCGATTTTCGTATAGGAGCTGCTGCTGTTTGCGGGCCTCTGACAGGATGGCGTCCCGGTTTTTTAAATGAAGGACCGCATTATGATTGGTCAGGGGGGCGCTCCTGGAGGAGGCTTAGGGGCCAGGGACCGATGGGCCTGCTC
Organism: Lissotriton helveticus; assembly: GCF_964261635.1. Taxonomy (NCBI): domain Eukaryota; kingdom Metazoa; phylum Chordata; class Amphibia; order Caudata; family Salamandridae; genus Lissotriton; species Lissotriton helveticus. Next base: position 645,331,543 of record NC_136068.1, read on the forward strand.
AATCTCGAACCAAGGAGCGTTCCTGCTCTGCCCCCTCCGGGAAGTCCACCAGGCAAAGATTATTGCGCCGAGACATGTTCTCTGCGTCCTCTGCCTGGCAGTGCAGCTCCTGAGTGTGAGATTGAAGGTGGGCCACCTGCCCCTTAAGTTGCTGTACATCGTCTTCCCTGGTCGAGATACAGGTTTCAGTTTCCTAGATCCGGGCATTGCATTTCGGAGATCTTGCCGGATAAGAGTCATGTCAACGTGCACCTCCATGATCGTGCCCTTCACCGAGGTTTGTGAATCGTGGATGGCTTGCAGGATAGTAGACAACTACGCTCAGGGCAGTGGCTCCTGTTCTGTGGTTCCCCCACTTGCGCCTGCCTCCAAGGTGGTGAAACGGTCCATTTTAGTTTGGGTGGCAGGAGTCTTTGCCGACCTGTCCGTCCTGCCCATCGTGGCACCCTGATGAGCTGCAGCGCCTGGGTACTCTGTAGGTGGATCTTGCAGTGGGAGGAACCAGCGACTAAAGTCCAGGCCTCAGGGCTGCAGGTAGGGCCCGGCTGGTCGTCTTCACAACTCAGGCGGTAGCAGGAGAGGCAACAAGTCGCCCCGCTTTCGGAGCTAAGATTCCTGGGTGCGGTGGTGTGGGCGAAGGGTCCGTCACCCAAGGCCACCGCCCAACACCACAAATGCGGATCAGTGGGCCCTCACAAGCAACCAAACGGGTGCCACTTGGTAAATGCGTCCGAAAGCCCCAACAGCAGGTCCCCAGTTGTTGATGCAGCCTGGGGGGGGAATCAGGATGTAGAAGTAAGATAAGGAGGCCCTCTGCCATGCCCACTCCAACACAGTCTCCCGGGCAAGAACAGCCCACCTGTGGCCACCAAGGCGGTAGAGGATCAGCTGTATGCTCTCAGCCTCTCGGCTCTGACCCCGATATGGAGCACCGGGACAACCTCAAGCAAGGGGCCGCCTCACAGCCCTATGTGCGCTGTCAGGGCCACACCAGCTCGGAAGGGGAGGTGGCTCAAACAACGTACACTCAGGGGGGGAGAACCAACCGGGCAATGAGGGGGGCCGCTTAGGGCTGGCCCCTTCTGACAGTGGCTTCCTGCACGTGCGAGGGGCCCCAATTAACTGTCCCTGGACCCCACCGCCACCAGGACTCACCCGCTCCAGTGCGCGGCCCTCCCCAGGACAGCTGATGCCAGCGGCCCTTCACCTCGCCTCGAGGCCCACCACCACACTCCATGGCTCCTGCTGCCTGAAATGGCGGCCGATCTCCCGGTTACCCTGCCGGAGGGGCTGAAGTATGGGCAGGCTCGATAGCTTCAGGCGTCACCTGCAGTGCCGTTTGTCGCAGCATGGCTCTGGGCCTTCAGGGATCAAACTGGCGTGCGGGGGTGACGGCATCCGTCTCTTCTCTCCCGCCACCTGATACCGCATGCAGTGAAGCGGCTGCGCCGCCGGAGGGCCAGGCCCAGGCAGCTGCACATAGAAGTCATTGGGGGGGCAGGAAGGAAAGTCCAGCATCAATCCGGGCTGTCAGCCACAGCGCACCCAGGGTTCAGTGTCGAAGAGCCCCTCAGCTCCTGGATCAGGGCACCGCCTCCCGTGCCAGCACTGCAATCAGGGAAAGGGAGCTGCCATTTTGTCTGCCGCACTCGGCGGGCTGGTTTGTTGCCTCAGGGGGTCCCGATGTGACTATCTACTCCCCCGGACACCCCGCCAGGAGCACAATGCCAGGTAAGGATGGAGATGAAGGGCCTGATGTCTCGTTTTAGGCGAGGATTGCAGGCGGCTGGTGGAGGGGTCCCGGAGCACGCTTAGAGTGCGTCCACCATCTTGGCTCAGCAAGCCATGCCCCTCAAATTAAACTTACACTTGCGTTTTCAATGCCCTAATTTTCTACACATGTGACATTGAGTAGTTTTAATCAAATTTGACACATCTATACAAGTTCTAGGATCTACTGCAATACCAAGTCCTCTACCCTATGACTTGACACCATTGACACCTTGCATCATTGAAACTTGATTAAATCTTTCCAGAACCAAAACAGTGTTTTCAAAACCAGTCTGATCCTGACCTTTCTGCATCACCTTTATTTGTATGGATCACTGACAAAAATATCGACGAACAGAATATCGAGGTACCAAAATATCGATGCAAAAATATCTAAGTCAAAAATATCGACATCCAATCTACATGATGGTAAGTACAAAAAATATTGAAAAAAAATATTGATGTCAAAAATATAGTTTTAAAAAATATTGTTTTTTGTAAATGTTAAAAAAAATTGTGAAATAAAGTAAATAATACATATAATTAGAAGAAACATAGATAAAAATATTAAAACATGTTTACAAATAATAACTAATACATATAATTTTAAAATAAATTAAACATATACATATGTACAATAATATATATGCATACTCCACAGAGTGAAACAGTAGGGAAAGTGTTGGATAGCGTAGGGGTAAAAATTACTATTCCCACTCCAGAGAGTACAACAGTAGGGAAAGTGTTGCATAGCATAGCAGTAAAAAATACTATCCCCACTCCAAAAGTGCAACATAGGGAAAGTTTTGGATAGTGTAGAGGTCAAAATTACTATTCCCACTCCAGAGAGTGCAACAGTAGGGAAAGTGTTGGATAGTGTAGGGGTAAAAATTACTATTCCCATTACAGTAAATGCAACAGTAGGGAAAGTGTTGGATAGCGTAGGGGTAAAAATTATAATTCCCACTCCAAAGAGTGCAACAGTAGGCAAAGAGTTGCCTAGCATAGGGGTTAAAACACATATTTATAAATTAAATGATTTATATAATTAAAAATGATGTATTAATACTTTAATTAAAAATATCAATAAATTAAAAATAATAATTATTTTAAAAACATTAAATTAATGACCAATTAATGATTAATTGGCAATACATTAATTTTCAAAACCAATAAATACTAGTGAATACAAATGAATTACCAATTAATATTTAATTAACAATAAATTAATTATCACTACCCAAAAATAAAAAAATAACAATTACTTAATTACAATTAAAATACTTCCCACCCTTGTCCCCTATAAACCCACAAATCACTCCAATAATACATTAATTCAATGAATATAATTATCAAATAATAAATTAATACAAATGAATTACGAATTAATAAATAGTTAACAATAAATTAATTATTAATACCCCCATAAAAATGTATAATCACTTAATTACAATAAAATTACTTCCCACCCTATCACCCTATAGACCCACGACCTGCTACGATACTAAAACGCATAATTTACTTTAAAAGAAATTACTAACTTCTAAAAATGTTATGTATACATATATTTAAAAAACAGTACAATACTTAACAAAAAATGTAGAACACATACATATACACTACATACTAAAATACATAACACTAATATAAACATCGATAATATTAACATCAATATTTTTGCTATCGATATTACTAACTTCGGTATTAACAAAAATGATATTTCTTACCTTCAGGTCGTTATTCTGGTAGTTGATATTCTTGATGTCAATATTCTGTCCCCACGATATTTAAAACTCAATATTAATGTAGGTTGACAATAAAAACTTGAAATAATGTCTGTGCACCATTTGTGCAACCATTAACTTCTCTTTGAGTTTCTTATGTTTCAACTGGATCTCATCTCTACAGTACTTTCCATAATGCAAGATTTTGTCAAGTGGTTTGTTTTGCCAACAAATGAATTTCTGTTGAATTATAGAGCAAATTTCAGGTCTCAAACCATGCTCAAATTTGTATACATATTATGTCATATCCTTTTCAGCTATATTATCCATTCCTATGTACTGTTTGAAAGACTGTATCAACCTCTCATAACAGGTAGAGAAATCTTGGTTTTCAAGTGATTTATTGCCTGTTGGTATATCTTTAATGCTACTGGAGATGGTGCTTCTGTTTTAAGATCCTTATCTGGTTCTTAATGGGGACAATCTACAAAAATGTTACACTTGGTCCACAAATTTCCTGGAACCACAATGTCAAGCAATGTATTCTAATCAATCCACAAAGCCTATTAAATTTTCACAAATCGTTCAACCTGTCGGTACCATTTCACTGGATTTTCTCTCAGTTTTGGAAATGTATTTGTAAGTGACAAAATAATATCAGTTCTTGTACAAGGTACATGTGCATAAACTCCTAGAGATACTTCACTCGTAGGAAGCATCTCTATCTCTCTATATCACCTATTGAAAATAACTGAGGGTGTCTGCACTATACATCTCTATGTTTCTTTCTTTTTTGACCATCTCGCTTCCCATTTTTCTCTCTCACTCTACTTCTTGATCAGTGTTATTAGTTTCTTATTCTGCAATTTAATTCCAATTGGTCTCATTTTTACAATATCTCTGTCATCAAAGCCTAATCTAAATGACCTTTTTAAAACTTCTGATCTCAAATATTGCTTTCATATTTAAGTCAATTACTTATGTTTAAATCTAGCTCATCTGGTAATATCTTTACATAGAAACAATAGTTCCATGTCCTCGTAGGTATCCAATCATGAATGACTAGAAGTTCCCAGAATCATTTCTTCTAAATCTCATTTTAATCTACTCACATCTATTAGATTTCCCTTTTTTAAACTAAATTCGGAATTGAATTTGAGATTAAAGTTAAAATCAAAGCTGGAGCTGCAACTGAAGCTAAGTTTTAAACTGCAGCTAAAACTGAGAGGTTTCAGCATTCTGATTAATAATCGGGATATTATGTCCCTTAAGCCACTCTTAGAATTCTTGAGGAGTAAATCCTGATTTTTCTCTTGGAGTATTCAAATTTTCATTAGTCAAATGTGTATACATGTTCCAGGTTGCACATGTAATGCAATGTATCTGGAACTGAAAATCACATTGGCACAGTCATGACAGAAGTATTTTAAGTCATTTCAAGACAAGAAACAAAAAGGTGCAATTGTCTGAACTGTTCTGCATGTCAGGTCAAATTGTGACTGATTTGGAATCAGACCTACATTTGTTTCATCTGTGTTAGTACTCCCAAAAGGTAATGAAACTTTTTATATATTCATTCACTTCAACCAGCAGGATTCCACCTTAATTGATAACATTTTTCCCTATGCATCTGAGATCAACCATATCAACACCTTTACCATTAACCCCCCAAAGAAAACCTTTACCATAAGATGTTTTTGACTAGGTATCATGATCAACACCACATATCAGCAGACAGCATATTCAGTTTTGTCCACTTAGTAGTATAGCTCGAGCTCTTTGGCCATGTCAGACCTGTTTTCAACTTCAACTTCTTTGCATTAGGCGCCACAATCACACATGGACTTGAACAATATGGACTTTAACCATTTTTCACTCAGCTTGAGAACACACAGTCATTTAAAAAATGTAACCTTAAGCAAAAACAATCAAAACATGCATCCCTATTAATACTCACACTCCTTTGCTGCTTTAGGTTGCTTCAATCGAGACTCCATCAATCATTCTTCTTACCAAATCAAAAATGTTGGACTCTTTGTGCTTGGGCAGGGGAAAACTATCTTTTCCACCCTAAAACTGCACTTCACCAGGCAGAACCATTGCTCTGCTACCAAAAATGGATCCAGCAAAAGCATTTTTACAGACTCCCTCACTATTCTAACAGTAGTAGGCCCTCTACGGTTAGGCAACTCTCATTACTGCACCTTACCACAGAGGCAATGGTTCTCTGATGGATCTTCCACCGCCGATAGTGAGGGGTGGAATTAAGGGTATCCAAAACCACATTGGCCACTCAATGAGGACCATAAATTGACAGCTTACACACAAGTTCAAGATGAGGTTCAAATACACTACTCTCAGGACTTACTATTGAAATAAAGTGTGTCAATAGGTAGACCCAATCTCTTGAAAAAATTGAGTCTAACCTGGATCATACACACAAAGGGGCTTGTTTACAACCCCATTCTACTGCTGGTGCAGTGTGCTTGCCTATATTTCCAAGGCCTGCGTGGCTTTTCATTGCCCTGTAAATATGGCCCCCTTTTACGCATTACACTGCATGAAGGGGTGTTCCATGGGTGGTACTGATGCATTGCCAGATTTTCAAGTTTTGTAAGCCTGGGAATGCGTCATATTCCTATGCCTCACCAGTAGTGTTGTAAGGGAGGTGCAACAAGGAGAAATACCATTATTTCTCCTGGTGTTTCCTTTCTGCATACTGTAGCACACATACAAAAGAGGAAAACACCCCTCAAGATTGTTTTTCTGCAGGAAGGTGTGCCTTCTTGCACAAAAACAATCACCCCTACAATGCAGATACCCTTGAACCATGGCAAAAGGGTGTCCGCATTGGAGCATGGTAGCTTATTGTGTACAGCGCAAGGGAAACAGACAGAAATGTGGCACATCTTGTAGATGGGGCACATTCGTGCCCCTTTCTTTTGACATATGGCAGGCAGCTAAAAAACTTGCTGCACTGCCATGTGCCAAATTATTGTAAATGAGAAGCCCAGAGTTTTGTAGTTGAACTTGATGTTCTGAAACCAGTCTATGGTTCTCTCTGTTATACATCTAAAATGACTGTTTAATAACACAGTTTCAAAGAAAGAACATAAGGACACAAGAACAGACTCAGGCAAATTTAGATAAATAGGCTATTGTATTATTAATACAAAATCAATACATAAAAGTATCATTTTAAGCATTTCAGTCAAGAATATTACACCATGCAATATATAACACACATTTAGTCACTGAATGGCAGGAGAAGAGTTTTAAAAGACTCACATCAATTACAAAGATATAGACTCTTACCACAAAAATCAAAGGCAGAAGGATGATTTGTTTCATTTAACTGTATTCAAAAGGCTCTTAAACAAAGCACAAAAGGATCAAGTTTAGAGTCCGCTAAGGGAAGGTCCATGGGAATGGGCTAAAGCGGAACGGGCAAAATCTGGTCGCTCACCAGACAGCCCAAGAACCGTCAGTAGGCAAAATCACTAGCAAGGGGCAAAAACATTGTACATAGAAAAACAGGTTTTCAGCAAAGAAGGATTTGAATCAGTCTGCTAGATATAATATAGCTGAATCAAAGAGAGGCTAAAATTAAGAGCCAAGATAATTGATCTTAAAATCATAGGAAAGAAAGGTTCCAAAAAGCCTTCTGCGTGCAAAAAGGAAAATAGAGTGCTCTCCCGCTCTCTCAAAACGAGATTCTCTGCCCCTCCTTTGGGGTTTCCTCTTTTATAGTCTTTATGATACTCCTGGGGGCCAGTAGGTTTACCCCTCATATATGTCAGCCATGAAGGAAACTAAACTCATTAGCAGTGGCAAGTTACTCCTTGACACTTCACTTTTCACATGATGATCAATTATAAATATACAACCACAGTGGGTGTTTGCCTGTATTAGACACAACTAGGCCTTGTAATGGACAAATACACATATTATGAACACTTTGTGCTTGTAGCAGAGTTATGGAGGTGTCATATCTATCCCTAAAGCCAAAAGGCCACATGTATGCACATATAATGAGCAGATGAAATCGACTACATCTATTGATTGTCTGCAAATGTCTTGTAACCAACTTTAATTCCACACAAATAGATGAGAATACTAATCTCTATCTATTTTGTTCCATTATAGGTCCCCATTTACTTTGACACAAGCAATGATGATGAAGATACCTCTCTTCCACCATTAACAATATTCTCTAGCTCTCAACAGGTCGATCCAGCACTGCACCTGCACAGAGGCTGGAAACCAAACAGACTACCTCTCCACCCCAGGATTAAGCCTACAGGAATGACAACGCTCCTTAAGAGGTAGACAGTGGTGCTCACTGCACCCACTAGAACACCTCCCACCACTGCTGCAACATCAGAGCCCAACAATGCCCCCAACCTGTGCACCTAACACAGTCAGTCCCATACTGTGCCCCATGTTCTGGATTCTGAGATGGCTAAGACCACCCCAGTCATGGAGGAACCAATACCCAGTGAGAGGGTATAGTCTGGGTTAAGGGCACAGGGCTGTGGTGAGGGGCTTGGGGAGGGTAACTGTGGTTCCCCAGAGTGGACCCACTGAGCGAAAGGACACCCAGGCTGCCATCACCCAAGTTCTGGGAGTATCCCAAGACTCCCATAAATTCATGGGCCAGGTTTTGGCTGAAATTCAAGAAATGAAGGAGCTGCAGAGGGACACATACTGGAAGATTGCTGTCATCCACACTGAGGTGGACAGTGTCAATATTGAGGTGTCAGCATCCACAACAAGGTGTCCTCACTGGTTGTGGTGCTATGTGATATAAACACCACCCTCTAAGGGGCTTTTCTACCTCCATCTACCCCTTTCTGTGGTCAAAGTACACCCACCACATCAACATCTGCCGCAGCCATGGGAAGGTAGGCCATGTCAGAGGACGACATGCCTGCAAGCATCCCAGTTTCAGCGGCTTCAGATCCCAGAGGGAATAGACATTCACGCAAAAATCCAGGAGCTCAGAATGGCAAGATAATCACCACTGTGAGTAAGAGACTTCGACCCTAATGCCCTCCTGTGTGTGCTACACATTCACTTTGTTGGACTATCCCAACCCACTTTTCTATATCTGTTGAGAGGAGTGTGTTGGACCTTGGACCTCAGACCATTTGGACTCTACTGCAATGGTTTCATCCTCCATGACAGAAGACATTACTTTTTGTTTGCACTGTTGAATTTGAAGTTAATTTTATGGTCTTATTCACTTCATTAAAACACGTCGCCAAAGCATTGTCTCCTGTTGTAATTCTCACATGTAACAATGTGCATGTACTACCAGGTGAACTTTGCAATGTCAAAACTAGGGACTTCTGAAAGCATGATATGTCGTATGTAAACAATGTTCAACTCAGGATTACTACCATGTCTCAACAACACATACAAACAAATGTCTGGGCTGAGAACATCTTTATTACATTGTTCACTTCATAGGCTGACATGATGTCAGACACATAGCAAATAAGACATGACTCACATAATCAATTGCAGACTTTCACAACATGGAAGGAGGGGATACATCTGACAATATCCAGCACAGTAGGCAACAATACATTAGGTCTACATCATGGGTACTCACAAACTATTTCTCGGGGGCCAAATTTACAGTTTGGTTTGTGTCCCAGGGCTGCACCGGTGGGGCGGGGTCAGTGGGGGAGGGGGCGGGGCTAGAGCAACAAAAAAAACTGACCATGAGGTTGATCACAGGTCCCTGCAGCAGACGCCTTCATCCACTGAGCCACCAGACCCGGAATACACATTTCTCTTTTTATCTCTCTCTCAGTCTCCCTCCCTCTCTCTAGCTCTCTCACTGCCTCTCTCTTTCCCTCTCTCCCTGTCTCCCTCTGTGTCTCACACACTCTGACCGTCTCACTCCCTCTCACTCTCTCTCACTCCTTATCACTCCCTCTCTCCCTGTCTCACTCACTCTGACTGTCTCACTTCCTCCCTCTCTCTCTCTCTCTCCCTCTCTCTTCCTCTCCTTCTCTCTCTCTCCCTTTCCCTCCCTTTCGCTCCCTCTCCCTCCCTTTCCCTTCCTCTAACTCCCTATCCATCCCCCTCCCTTTCCCTCCCTCTCACTCCCTCTTTGTCTCCCTCCCTTTCCCTCCCTCTCACTCCCTCTCACCCGGCCCTCACAGAGCAGCAGAGTCTCTCACGCTGCTGCAGACACTCCCTCTCTCCCTGTCTCACTCACTCTGACTGTCTCACTTCCTCCCTCTCTCTCTCTCTCTCTACCTCCCTCTCTCTCTCTCCCTTTCCCTCCCTTTCCCTCCCTCCCTCTCCCTCCCTTTCCCTCCCTCTAACTCCCTATCCATCTCCCTCCCTTTCCCTCCCTCTCACTCCCTCTCCATCTCCCTCCCTTTCCCTCCCTCTCACTCCCTCTCACCCGGCCCTCACAGAGCAGCAGAGTCTCTCACGCTGCTGCAGACACTCTTTTAAAAAAAAATTTAAAACTGGGGTATAATGTCCCAAGGTCCGCGGGCCGCCAGGGAAGGCTCGCCGGGCCGCTGGAGGCCCGCGGGCCGTACTATGAGTGCCCGTGGTCTACATCATCAGATAGAACTATATTGCCTACCTGACAAAAGGAATACTACAAAAAAAATACAAATAAACAGGCACATCTCAGTAAAACTATTTCTGACCACAGAATCATTTCAATCCAGTGTTGCTTGCATCTGGTGAAATGTCACAAACAAATGTCAGTGATGTGCTACAAGCACTTTGACATACAATGAGGAGACACATCAACAGGTGCATACAGTTAATACACAGTGAAAAATTAGCCAATGAGAAGGCAGGATAGAATGACTAGGGCACAACACAACATTCTATTGGATCACATGATGGCTCACATATTGCATTAGGGCCAATGCCGCACAAAGAACAAGCCCAATCGAAGCCAAGTAACTTCCGTTCTATAGCTGTGCAAGATGTCTTGGTAAACGCTTTGTACACCCAGACTCTGTGACAGACATTCCCAGGACCAATCCATGTTCAATTTGTACATCTGAAAAGCATCATATAACTGCTGACACAACTCTGAAATGTCCAAATAAAGATGACTTCATGAAGATACCTTAAGCAGACCAACAGAGAGAGATTATCTAAGAAATCATACATATGACAAACATCACATGGTCAACTTCTAGAGAACATAGTCCAAAACAACATTTACAGCTGAACAAAGCTATACTTACACTACAAACACCTTTCCCCAGATATGTCCACACCCATATATAACTAATATGTAGCATTAACATCCTCTTCACAAAATCAGTAAGCCGAATAATAGTCAAAGTCAACACATCTCTTACCATACTTACACTCAGGAGAAGAAGGTCTGGATGAGATAGAAGTCAACTCCTTCCTTTTCATCACTATCATCATCCTAATTTGGCATTTCAGGTTCCCCCATATGGTGGCTCTTCATGCCCTGCATTCTCTTTGGTTTGAGATCTGTTCCATCTAAGGACGATGCTGTAGAGTATGCAGCAGGCCACAGTGATCTTACATACCTTTCCAGGTGAGTCGAGGGGGGCTCCCCAGTCCATTTCAGACATTTGAATCTGGATTTCAGGAAACCAAAAGCCTATTCCACTGGTTGCTGTGTTCCTCCATGGGGCTTATTGAAGCAGAATTCCCCTGGCATTGTAGGATTCCTCAGCGGTGGCAACAACCATTTCCGGTTGGGATACGCTGAATCTCCTAGATGGAAGAATGACCGAAGGGCAACATTTAGTTACACACTTTCAGATCATACCACCTGACATTTCTCACACAAAGTTAGGACAGATTACACTTATGCACAAGCCAGACCCTCTTTGGTAGTAGTTGTGACATCACTTGCGGTATGGTTCTGTTACACATTATGAAGACATCATAAGCAGAAACTGGGAGCAGGGCAGAGACATTTGTGATGCACAAATCTGATAAGCAGAAAACTTGCACATTGATAGGATAGGATTGTTTCATCTTTCAGTAGACTTGCTTCCTCTTGTGTGATGGTACTAAGGCATTATGGCTGCCATCAATAGATCCAATTACATGTAGTATGTGACCAATTCAAAAGAGATCCGCCTTCACAGTGGCTAAATCCTCATGTATGGGGACTGAATGTAGATGCCCACATTTCTCAAAAGTGCTGCTAGCACCTCTGTGAGTACCAGACTGAGCATAGGTTGTGACATTCCACTTGAAATAGCCAGAGTTATTTGAAATGAGCGTTTGGCCAAAAAATGGAAAACTGACAAAGATTTAACAAGTAGCGGAATTGATGTAGGATTATTGATGTGAGGTAGGCCATCAGGCTCCAACTGAGGACATACAGTCAGGATAGTTTGATGATTCAAACTGAACTTTTGGATAACATTTCACTCTTCTGTGGTCTGTAGGTCTGGAAATGGGTGGTACACTGGAGCCTGGCATCACCTCCCTCTCATAGGGTACCTATGTGAGGAGTATGCCTGGGTGGAGTTTGCAGAGTTCTGCTTCGTGGAACTCAGTGAAGTGGCCCAAAAACTCTGCTGCACTACTCAGAGTGGGTTAGGTTGTACCATTTGCAAGAGGGTGCTACTTCCTTCTGCCTGTTGAGTAGATGTTCTATTCGAGATGCAGCTTCTTCAACATGACTGGCAGGTTTCTCAACATGAGTAGTAGCCATGACCACCCACTTTGAGTAATCTCGTCAGGACGGGGTTTATTGTATGATTTTCCTCACTCACCATCTTAACGTCAGGGAGCCTTGTGAGAGATAAAACTCTGCTCCGCTTTGCAGAGTTTTTAGGACCTCTGCGCACTAAGTGGAACGCAGAGTGGGAAAAATTCCACAAACTCCACCACTGGAGTGGAGTTCACCGCCCACCCCTAATATTAATGTGATCCCTTAGTTGGCCTTACTGCTCACAAAGTGGGTGCAGGATACTTAAAAGTTTAATATTAAACATGTCCTTATTGTGAACAAGCCCTAAAACCTATTTTCACTCTACTGGTGGGCTGAGCCATAGGAAAGCATTGGGGTGCAATAGTGAATTTAATAAATGTTATCTCCGGCTAAGAAACAGCTACAAATTTCATTTTGGGAGTTTTTGAATTTTTTTATAAAAGCAAAATTCATTAGTGAAGTTGGATTTAAAATAAATGTTCTGAAAAGATAACTTTTAGAAAGGTATATTTGCCCTGCCTGAAGTCCTTGGAAATCCACATATTGCTCTCCCACTTCTGCCTGCCAGTAATAAGCATTTGATTATGAATGAATGAAGTGTGAACTTGCTCCCAGAAGCAAACAATAAACTAACTTGAATGGACAGTAATGAGTCAACTGAACCTGAGAAAACTATGTAGTTTGAGGCTGTAAGGAGGCTTTTTGATGTTGCATTGTCAAACCAGCTGGGATGTCACTTCCTGATTGGCAGGTCTGCTGGGGATTTTAATATGACACCTGGGGTTATCTTCATAGAAGCCTCCCCTGTCACAGGCAAATGGCAGTTGACACTTGAACAGGGCCCTTCGTTTGCCCCCCCAGACAGACAGGCCCCAATCACAGAGGGTCTCTTTTTGATAATACAGTGTCAAATACTAATTGCGGAGTCTGCTGGGTTTACATACAGCTTTTGGGTTGCACCTCAAAGGATGGAATTAGAATAGCAAAACAATTGATGTGTAATCACTGTCTGGTTCCTAAATACACAACGTTTGACCTACCAAATTCTGCCACAGAAGTTGTTTTGGGTTTAGTGCCTGCTTCAAATTGGATGTTAGTGCTGGATGTGGGAGGATCCTAGGATCACCATAGTTTATGCCTGACACACACCTTCAGCCCTCAGAGCCAAGGTTTAGTGTGGCTGAAAATATTAGCCATCTTGAAAATGCCCAGAGTGGGTGGATGTAGCCCCAGGAACCTTTACCCCCTTTAGTTAGGTGTCCCCAGGTGTCATCACACCCACTAGCTTATGCCAGGCATAAATGTGGCATCACCTGGCACCCACTTCAGGCTACTGTGAGGGTTTGAGTGTATTATATGGTATAGCTGTGCGGCCTTTTGTAAAACCTTAAGCTCAACCCTTGGTAGACATGGCTGTGAGCAGCAATCCTTAAGCGAAGGAACAAGTGCAACACATTTAACCGTACCAAATAACAAAATAAAAAAAGCCACAGGGCACAAAAGAAATCCAGCATCAATTTATAAAAATAGATTATATTTTTATGAATTTTTTGAGACTAAGAAGAGCTAAATCTACCAGTTTTGAATACACAGATTTTAAAAGAAAACCTAAATACAAGTTTAACAACGAACAAGCATTGGCACCCATAATATTTGTAAACTTTGGAAAAGTTTATAAGAGTTGAGTTTGACTACCTTTTTGGGTGACCAAATATGACAGGGAGGAGGTCTTGGGGGTAAATAAGGATTATTTTGACTTTTCAAATCAAGGGGGAGTGAGTGACACAGTTCTCTTGGGGTCTAGGTATCCTCAGTGTTGACTCGAAACCCCCAACTAATCTCTTTCTTTGGTGATCTAAGTAATTACCACTGTGGTGTGTCATTGGGTGGCATCATCATTGGGTTTCGCACCTAGGTACACACTTCCTTAGGTGAGTACCGACTCCATTTGAAGGAAGGTACTGGAGGGATCCAACAACGGTGATATCTAAAATTACCTCCTGTATCCCAAAAAATAGCTTTTATATGAGTGGAGCATACAAGGGTAAGGATAAATATAAAGTGGTGATGTTTCAGGATGTGTTAACTATCAACAACTTCACACATGACTGGTCAGCATGTTTCAGACTATAATGCCCAAAAAGAGTTCGACCCTTCGTCAGAACCTTTACTCAAGTTCAACGGTCCTTTACTGTTGATCTTTTTAGACTCGTGAGTCATTTACTTAAGTGTCTTCTGTCCAAATAGTTTTTTCGGAAAGCGTCAGCGGCTGCCTTTAGCCAAAGACTTATAACCTTTTTTGGCCTGCCTCATAGGTGTGGGATGGGACACAAACCTCATGGCAACATGTCACTCTTCAGCCCCAGGTATGTCTACCTACGTCTTCCTTGATGGATGAGGATGACGTAGGTAGAAATAGCCAATGGGGCTACAAACTCTTCCATAGCAAAACAAAAATTCAGAAGTGTTGCAGTTTGGACATATGTAAATATCATACATACTAGTTAATAATATATCGGTCCCTACCTTAGGGAACAGTGGGCATTACATAGAGGACACTTAACTATATTGATAAGGGAAGTGGGAGCTTTGCCATTGTATTGCTATTAGCAGTTTTAACACTGCCCTTCCAGGCCGCAATGGCAGGCTGGGAGCTAATATGTACTTTGTTAGACACAGAGTGGCACAGTCAGAGCTGGATGGACACTCTGCTTTATATGCCCTGGGTACCAGACACTAGGGACTTATAAGTAAGTCAGTCTCTGCCAATTGGGGGTAGCCAATTCCACATATACTTTGTAAAGGGTTAGAACAGTGGCACTGAGGTCTGGTTAGCAGATCTCAGTGCACATGCAGACCTCAAAAACCAGCACCAGGTGGGCCATGCAGGGGCAAAAAGTGAGGGTGAAACTTGTCTGTTTTCTTACAAACACTTTCTGAAGATGCGGAAGATCAGAAGAGGATTGAACCTGTTGTCTGCAACCAGAGAAGATCTCTTGAGGGCTGGACCAGCTCTCTGTCTTATACCTTGGACAGAGAAGTGAACTCCATGGGTCATAAGACGGTCCTCCTTTTCAAACTACATAGATATAACAAGCTATAAGAGATCTTTCCTGCAGCTTCCTAGATAATCAGATCCACCTGGAATGGACTCTGCCTAATAATCAGTAAGTCTCTTAGTGCCTCCCCTGATGTCCTATGAGGCTCTAGAAGAATATACTTGTGGAGGATTTGGACTTAAAGGACTAACGTCTAAACATAAAATATTTTGCCAAGGCAAACCTGGTTGGTGTATCTGACCCATGCTTCATTGCAGTCAGCATCAAATTGTGGCTAGGTCCTGTTCTACCATGACAATTGACTATCATTGGTGCTTTGAGCTTCTTGCCAATATTTACACTTGTTTCTCTTATTGGATTCGTGTCCTGGTGTAATTTTGTTTATTAAATTTCACTCTATTTTTCTAATTCATGTTGGGATTTGTATTGTTTTGCATTTTGACTTCAGTACTCTTTCAGTGCTGCATAAATACTTTACACATTGCCTTGAAATGAGTCCTGTCTGCATCAGGGGGTTAAACTCAGGTTTATTTAGTGACTTTATTATTTCAACCTGACAAGGATTGTGATTAATACTTGAGGTGGGTACTCACTCGCCTCAACTAATAATCCACTTTCTTGCTGTTAACTAAGGTTGTAGTCTACTGTTCGTTCCTTTTAGAACGGGGCCAAGTTTTTACTCAATCGTGGATGTTGTGGGAGGCATAGTCACAGGATTTGAACATACACATTTTGTGGCGTGAGGGCACTCTGTACATCTCTACTATTGTTCTATAATGTGATTGTGCTGCCCTCTGACCACCACCCTGCCATATACCCATATTCACCAGAATCAACTGGTGAATTGGGCACAGAGACGTGGGTGAAGCAGCCAGCAGATGATAGCCAGCTGACAATAGCATCAAGAGTGATCTCACTGCTCTCGAAGTCACAAATGGCCCACGCATCAGAACTCACTGGTGTGCGTATGTGTAACAGGGTGCAGCAGCAGGAACAAGCTAAGTTAGGCCGTATAGGATATCATCCTGCAACTGATCCATACTTGCTCTGCTGACAATTCGCAGGGATTCTCTCCTTTCTTCATTACCTGTTCTCGGTGTGTTTGCGTTCACTACCCAGCTCCAGACTCCCAACGAGGAGTGTGGGTGGGCCCTAGTAGGTAAAATTCTAAATATCTTTAAAAAAGGTAGGCAGCTTTATTCTATGTTTCCTGAAATAGAAGGATGATGAATGCCTTCCAAAAATGTATAATCGGTTCTTTCGGGTACACTGAATTTTGGTATTTCGGTAATTGCAGTGAGCGCATCAATTTATGCCTCAGAATGGCAGAGTTTCCTTTCTTGTCGGTCCCGCAAGATCCGAATCATTATCTGCCCGGCGGCGAAAACTCTCTGTGCCGGTTCGGCTTCTTGCAGTCATATATTGTCTAAATGAAAGTACTTATAAATGAATACAATTTATAAAGTATCTCATAAACTTTGCAGATGGTTTGGATTTCTCTCTTTTAGTATAGAAATTGTATCTATGCTTTGACTTATTCATTTTGTTACAAAGGAATATGTTGCTCAAAGTAAGAAATAAGTGAAGAAATTCAGTGTACCCGAAAGAACCGATTGTTTATTATTTTGCCTTACTGCCCAGGTTCCTAGGGATACTGGGTCACCCCATTATTACTTAACTTTCCAAAAATGTATGGCATTACACAGGAGTAAATCCTATGAAAGAAGCGAGGAGTGGGCTTGTAGTTCTTAGAACTCTGACAACTGCATGTGTTTATGAGTATTCCCAAACTGGCTTCCCACCCTTGAATTGGTCAGAAAGTTTCAGGAGAAAGGAATTGGACAAAACAATATTCCATGGTGAGAAAGGAAACAGAACCACCCCAATGTTTGTGGGATATAGGTGAAAAGATTTCTCTGTTGGAAAACATATTTTCCCTTGGACAAAACGAAAAAAAGAAGTACATGCAATTGCACAGAAGCTCTGCATTTCCCAATGTGGAATTGTACTGTGCATACAAAACATAGTTTTTCTTTCTCTCCTTTACAGGGGTGGCTTTCCCTGAGACCCCCAGAGTTTCTGGACTAAATATATTACTGAGGGGGACGTTCTCGCCCAAGGCCTGTACTAAATCTTAATTTGTAACTTTTACCTACTAGTGTCTCACTATCCGGAATAAGGCTAGTGGGGAGGGCAGATAATGTTTTTGTTGTATTGGGTGATCCCCCTTATAGATCTGTTTTCCCCCCACAATGCTGAGAAGCTAACTCCATTAACCTGGATGCCGAATCAAGCCTTAACTTTTCCCCCTTTAGCTGCCTTAAATCCTTGACAGGGCAGACTTCTGAGGAGCGCCCCTCCAAAACACCCAGGGGCAAAGTACACACCTCAGTTTTAAGCCAGCCAGAGCCCTGGGGCCTTATTTATGAAGGCCTTGCGCCACCGGTGCGTCACTTTTAAAATGGGAAAAAGTGACGCACCGGTGGCGCAAGGCCTTCATAAATAAAGCCCCTGGGATCTTACAAGGGAATAGCGTAAGCAGCGTGTGCTGGATCAGCCTGAGCCGAGCCAGTGACAAGGGGTCAGCTCAAAAGAACGAGACTGGGCTCAGCGGGACTCACCAAGCACTCCGGCAGCCCTGAGAAGCACAAAGACAGATCCGCCGCACATCCAGGAGCGAAGACGAAAACAACCCAAAAGAGAGTACAGGCTCACTAATGCCTGGGTGCTGCAGCTCCCCCTGTACCACAATAACGGTTTCCACCCATGCTGCGTATTCTCTATGCCTACTTGCAGCTCTCGGGCACAATGGACGACCCCAGGCTCGCAGGCACAGGAGGTGCTCACGGCACACTCCTTGCCACCCCAGGATCATAGCTGTGAAAAGTAGCCTTGAGACGCAGTGGAGAATCGGTGGTCGGATTCCCCCAAACCGCCAAAGTTCACAAGATGCACGGAGTGTGGGCAAAGTACACCGGAGGACACAGACTTGGCCATGGCAAGGAGGTGAAAACAGGCAGAACGGCATGGTCAACCACAGCTATGGAGCATTAACGGGAGTCCATATCGGCGGAGAAACACTAGCGGAGAAACACTTGAAACCGGCTTCCTAGCTGGCCGCTATGTTCCCCCTTCCTATCACGAGTAGCCAACAAAGGAACAGTTGTGTGATCACAGCTGGTTTCTGTCTCCCAGAATTGAGACGACATCACCTGAAGTATGTGTAACCTAACAGGGAATCTGAAGTTCTGCCTAATGCCTAGAAGTCTACCTGCTCATAGAAATATCAACAGCGTTTGGCACTACCAGAGGAGGAACTGCTTAGGAGGCGACACCCAGATGTGCTCCTAGTGTTAGAAACTTTCAGGAGCAGCTGCCTGCCATCCAGGGTAAACCTGGAGCCAATTTGAGTTGAGAGGGGCCTCCCATCCTGCCAGTGTGGTTCCCACACTAGAATGGGTAAAGAAATCAAGCACAAAAACGAATTATGCCAAATCAGAACGCCTCACCCTGCTCAGAGGGCTTAACAGGCAAAGACAAGACCTATCTGATTCAAGGTTCTATAGAATACAAGTGCCCGTCTGAGCTGGCCTGCTGTGCTGCTCAATCCCCAGCAGATTAAGTCTGGTACAAGGCCACTACTGCAGTCCCGCACCATTGAAGCCAAGCTAGCTTAAATTCAGTGGTGTGGTGAGCTCGGATCCACATCTGGGCATGCCCTTCCTACTTAGGGCGACATATGCAAAAGAAAAAAATGATAGACAGAGTGCTGGACAATAAAAATATTTACCCCAGTCACAAGTATCTGGGTTAAATCCATCATTCTTTTGCTCCCCACACTACCCCAGTTTGGACCCACCCAAATGCAAAGTAGTCTTGACCCTGTTCATTGTGGAAACAGTCCAGCCCGAACTGCCAAGCAAGGTTCTCCCTGGACTGAAAACAAGCATCCTGGGACCAGTTTCAGGGCATCACCCTTCATCAGCCAGGCTAGTTTGAATTTAGTGGTGCAGTGAGCACGTGACCCACGTCTGGGCATACCCTTCCCACTTAGGGCTACACTTGCAAAAGAAACAATTGATGGACGGAATGCTGGACAATGCAAACATTCAACTCCAATCACAAGGATCTGGGTTAAATCCACCATGCTTTTGCTCACCACACCACCCCAGTTTGGACCAAGCCATATGCAAATCAGTCTTGACCCTGTTCCTCAAGGGAACGGCTGAGCCTGATCTGCCAAGCTAGGTACTCCCTGTACCGGAAACAAGCATCTTGGGACTGGTTTCAGGACATCACTCTTCATCAGCCAGGCTAGCTTAAATCCAGCGGTGTACTGAGCACGGAACCTATGTCTGGGTATACCCTTTCCACTTAGGGAATGTTTGCATTTTCCAGCATTCCGTCTATCAATAGTTTTTTGTTGTTGGACCTGGCCCTTTTGGCAGGTTCACCCCGAAACTTTTTGCTTTTTCCTAGCCTGTTTCTGGAACCTGGGGTTGGTGATTTTAGGTCTCTGCGCACTTTTTCACTGTGGTACAGTGTAAAGTGCGTGAGCTCTCTGTGTATGTGTGGAGAGTGACCTGCCCTCCCATAGGAATGAATGGGGAATATGTGTGACCAAGGTAGTTCCTGATGTGTGGGGAGTGCAGGGTCGAGTTTGGTATGTGGGAACTCGTGAGATTGAATGCTGCGTAATGATATATGCGGCATGATTGTGTCTAGTGTAGAAGTGCCACTTTTAGAAGTTGGCATATTTGTGTAATTTGTGTCTGGCGTGTGATTGGCTGAGGCTGGCTGGTGAGCCTGGCTCCCAGAGTCTGGGAGGGTCTGCCCCGGTGGTGAATGTAGTGTTTAGCCTGCTGATGTGAGGGGAGGAGTGAGCCTGGGCCTGCTTGTGGATTGACCGTCTGGTTTGAGGGTCCTGAATGAGGCTGGGTTTTCCCCACACAGTGCTGGCTCCACCTCCTGGGGTGCGTCTGATGTCCCTAGCCTGGCCAGTGAAAGGAATTCCCTATGACCAGTTCTAGCTGGTTGTCACACTGCCTGCACCCTTTAGACAAAGGATTTTGGGTATAAAAAGGGTGCTGTGACACTCTAAAAATGTTCTTCTTTATAACTTGAATCCTGCCAGGGGCGTGCTGCTGATTGGGTCCAGGGGAATCCCTGGGCCCTGCCCAGCCCCTGGATTCCTGATGGATGCCGGAGGACTCTTCTTTGCAGGGAGCTGTTTTGCTCCACTTTTACTCCTCCAGGACTTTTGGGGACCCCTTTGCCTGGCTCTCCTGCCCCCCTTCACTCATGGGGGCTGCTTTATTGCTCATAGCGCTGGGAGAGCGCTTTATTTGGTCCCATAGCACTTGAGAGCGCTTTTTGCTGTGGTGCGAGCGTGTCGCCGTCACGCATTTTGCGTGAGGATTGGCAGGTGCCTACCCTGCGACTTTGCCCGCATTTTATTTAATTATTTAGCGAGTGCCCACCTCGCTTCTATGTTTATTTTGAACTTCGAGGGTGCCCACCCCTCGTGATTGCCTCCGTTAAAGTCACTGCCGCAGCCCGGGGGAAAACGCCGGAAGGAGATGTCCGGCCCGCCGCCTGGTTGTGGGCGGGGCCGGGAGGACGTTGTTTCCGCTTCCCCCTGCCTGGGGGAAGCCATGCTGTGCCCGTCCGGTCTCCCGTGAGGAGAGGGAGACCGGAGATGCTGCGGCCGAGGGAAAAGATCCGGTGAAGTCCGCGGGGCTCCCGTGCTACGGTAGAGCCCCGCCTGCTGCCAAGCAGCGCCGCCCGGAGAGGAGAGGAAGCCGCGAGTGAAGCGGAGCCGCCCCCGACCAGCCCGGTGAGTGTTGAAGGGCTGGGGGGTAGGCGGGAAGCTCCGGGCGGATGTCGTGTTGCCGGTAGGGGCACTTGTGATGCAGAGCCTGGGAGAGGCTCTTGGGCATTTGTTGATTTAGAGTCCCCCGAGCGGGACTCCAACGTTCCTGACATTTGTTTGGAGAGCCTAGAAAGGCTCCGGGGGCATTCCTGGCTACAAGCCCCAAAGAGACTTACAGCCCACATTTATCTAGAGCCATGAGAAGGCTCCGGGGGCCATTTTAGCTAAGGGGGGGGCATCGGGGCACATTGCCGGTGCCCGCCCCCTCCTGCCTGCGAGAGGTTTGGTTTCAAGAGCCCAGAGAGGCTCAGAAGCGCCACATGTACATTTTAGGAGTCCAGGAGAGGCTCAAGGCGCCCAAGTGTTCCCGGGTCCCCCGTGAGGGACCCCACCGCCTAGTGAGACTGTATCTTTGTCTAAGAGCCTGTGTGGCTCCCACGGGGACCTTATTGTCCCAAGAGCCTGTGTGGCTCCAGCATTTGACTAGGTGTAGTGTCAGAGCCTGTGTGGCTCCAACGTTCTGCGCAGTGTTGCCCAGAGCCTGTGTGGCTCCTACATTTTGGTGCAGATCTGTCCTAGGGCCAGTGAGGGCCCTTTCGCAGTTTTGATGATTCTCAGCTGCCCAGCAATTAGTGATCTATATGATGGTAATTGCCTAATGTGAGTTTTGTGCAATGTGATGTGGTGCTAGGAAATGTAATGCATTTAATATGATTACGCACCCTGATTTAACACCTCTGAATGTTTTTAGGCATCATGTGTTTTTGCGTTATTGAGTTATGTTCTGGCACCTCTGAATGTTTTTATGCATCATGTGTCTTCCTTGATTTTACACCTCTGAATGTGTAGGTTTTATATATCATGTGTTTACCTTTTCCCTACACCTCTGAATGTTGTGATGCATCATGTGACATGTGTTCTTGCTGATACCCCAAAATGTATTTTATTCTTAGGTGGTTGTTCTTTCCAGTACAGGTGGTCCTAGTGAGGTCCTGGTCCCCTGCGTGACATTTCTCCTAAGGTGGTTAGGGTTGCGTAGGTGGTACTTACCTGTTACCAGTAGTTACTGGTTGTGATATATAACTGTTATTTTGTGCTTTTATTCTAATTTCTGACAGTATTTCTATTTCTAAAAGTATTGATCCTGACAGTGGCCCATGTGGCCCTGTCCTGTACATAATCCCTTGTGAATATTGCCCGTGCCAGTTGGCCCAATGTACATGTGTGATTTCTATCTGATGTGGTTTTGACAATACAAAAGTTATTTTCATATAACCTTGTGTGGAGTTCCTTTTGTGGTGTCCGTAGGATGTTGTTGCTGTTGTGTGCTGGCGAAAATGCTTTACACATTGCCTCCGAGTTTAGCCTTACTGCTCGTGCCAAGCTACCAAGGGAGTGAGCAGGGGTTATCTTGGCGTGTGACTCCCTTGCCCTGACTAGAATGGTGGTTTCTGCCTGGCTTTGGCGTCAGCCTTAGCCTACAAGAAATAGCCAGTTCGAACATTTGTGCATATTGCCCTAAGTGGGAAGGGTATGCCCAGACGTCTGGTCGCATGCTCACTACACCACTGAATTCTAGCTAGCCTGGCTGATGAAGGGTGATGCCCTGAAACTTGTCCCAGAACTATTGCACTCTTGCCCTCTTCCCAAACTGCAGGCTAAACATGCATCTACTGATAACACAGAATGAATGAATAAATGAATAAAGTATTGGGCGAATGAATGAATGAACGAATACAATACCTGTGCAGCATTTCTCGTTGATTTCGTATTTTTTTCAGTTCGTTTTGTAGCATGTGTAGAAAACCCTGAAAATGTGATTATTGGGACCGTTTCAGCCGTGTTACATTTTTAGAAGCCTGCCCAGAAGCTCCACTGAGAACCCTTCCCCCATATCTCCCCCCCACACACACATCTCCCCCCCCCACCCCCTCCCAATCATTACACGGATTGCATTGGCGCTACAGCAATTGTGCACCAGTGATTTTAAATAAAACGGGAATAGAGCACTACCTTCCCTTACTGTGGTATCGAAGATTTTGTCATTTCGTGGTAAAAAAGACTGTGCAAAATTTTGCAAAATTACTCATTTATCAGAAAACACAACATAATATAATTGTTTATCAATTATAAAGACGAATGTTAAGTGCAAATGGTCAGGAACAACTTTGCAGGAGGTCTGAAATATCAGTAAATCGAACCTATAGATTTTCAGCTCGTGCGCAAAACGTTGCTTCTCAGCGCTCTTCATCTTGTGACACTGGCATAGCTTTCGAGAATGTAACAACTTAGGTAAATGTTACGCGCACCTGGTATCTAAAATGGAGGATTAGGAAGCAAATATAACTAAATCCGGAAAATGTAATTGTGCTATCGTTTGAAAAAAAGAAAAGGTCAAGAAAGCTAATGCATCTAAGTTGTGTACATTGGTAAAGAGCTTTTGTTTGTATAACCGACAGTCGCGTTTCCGCCCAAAGAAATCTTTTAAAGAAGCGTTAAGAGACGGCTCAGTTTATCGAGTACATGGGACGTGATGCCTGCTGCGGTTCACCAGCCTCTTCTAAACCTTTGTAAATATTTGATGTTGCATGTCTGTAGGAGCACGAGCGTCACGTCTCAGGAGTCTGGTGTAACTGATAGAGACAGAGTAAGAGATGCGATCACATATATCGTCCAAATAATTTCATTTTGTACGTTACCTGAACCGAACTTGAGAGCAATGATAATGTAGATAGTCTATTGCTGGGCATTTGTGAAAGTGTCTTCCTCAACACAATGGTGAAGGTCATTGCGGAAGGTTGTATTCATACATGTGGTCTGAGGGCTAGACTGCTGACTTTGGAGTTGGGAAACAAGGTTCAAGCCTCAAGGTCGTGTCCACATCACGTGATTGTGGGCACATTACTTAATCTCTCCGTGCCTACTAAAAATAAAAAACATTAATTTTGTCCTTGTGTATTGAAACAGGTGCTCATGTAAAACGCTCCAATACCTTCGGGTCGAGTTTGTGCTATGTAAATCTGCAATAAAATATATCTTTACACACAGTGCTTCTGACGCCACTTATCAGTACACAGCTCTGATAATGCACCTCAGGTCTGAAGTGCTTCACCCTCTGCTTTTCCAGTAATGTTTTCAACATCACACTTTTGGCCTATTCACCGCCACTTTTCGGGTGCTGACTGGTACTGTCTTATGGTAGCTGCTTCTGATTGTGCCTTGAGCCCTGCCAGTCATGCCCAGGGCGAGTGTTTTGTGAAACACAGACACATGCATTGAGGTACCCTTTAAATGTCATGCCCTGCCCTATAAGTCCTTAGTAGATAATAGAGCAAGGAGATGAAAAACTACCTATAAGTCCCTAGTAGATAATAGAGCAAGGAGATGAACAACTACCTATAAGTTCCTAGTATATGATAGGACCTGGCATTATAGAGGCTGGCAGCCTTTCTTTGCACTTGCATGTGTGCACTGCTGAGAGACTGAGGTCCTTATAAAAGCAGTCATGAGTTTCAGCACCGCTCTTTGAAAAGTAAATTCACTATATGATAACCTACATTATTGTTACATATCAGGTAGCTCCAAAGTCTCCCCTAGGTGTTCCAGGGGTGTGGGGGGTGGCAGCTATAAGCAGGGTCCTTATAAAAGATCTATTATAAACCCTAGTGATAGAAAACTTCCCATTTTATATTTACCTAGTCCAGAAATCCCCTGCAAAGTGGACTGTATTGCTGTGGGCACAGTGAAGTATTCATCTACTTCATTTTTATATATTAGGCAACCCCGCGATCTCCCCTATGTGTTCCAAGGGTGGGGGGGCGGGGACTGTAATTATGAGCAGAGCCATTATAAAATATGTTTTATAAACTCTGGTGAGGGAGGAATTGCATATTTCATTTTCCCCATTGCAGGTACTTGGCCTCACAGGCTAACTTGACAATATTTTATGGACACATAACTATTGCTAGGAAAGTATAAACATTTAATTCAAAGACTTAACAGAATGGTATTGATAAATTTAACAGATGGCTCTTGTTGAATTTATCCTTATCTATACAGAAGGTAAGTTATAACATGTTCTTGTCTGTTAGCCAAAATCCAGCCTTCCTGAAGTCTTCCCTGATTGGTCAGTGCTATCAGATTTAGCAAGGCCACCTTGATTATGTGATAAGTGGATATCCAGTGGAGAGGCTATCTGTTTGAGAGAGCTATGCAGCCACACAGGAATGTCTGGACAGGGGAAAGGGTTGTAAAGCATGAGGCTTCAAAGAAGGATACGACAGACTGGGAATGCCGGGCCTATCTACCCCATTCCAGTCTCCTGTGCCCCAGCCAACTAGCTGGCTCAAAGAAGCAATTTGCAGATGTTAGGGGTAGGAGTGCCATGGAAATAAGCCACACTGAGAGTTGGTTTAATTAGCTCTTACTGCTCTGCTGAGATTTCAGCCATGATGGATTTTGGAGGAATAGTGTTTTCTGGGACAAAAAGATGCCACACTTTGAAGGAAGTGGTCATGAGACTGGGTGGCACCCTGCATCCCATTGGCCATGTGTGCCCCCTATTGGTGCCCAGAAGCTGAGATTAAATGTGTAAGAGATGCATAGCCTCTCAGTTATGCTGCCTGAAACTACAGGAATGTCCAGCTGGAATCCCGAACTGCTCGCTATGGCCTTCCTGGTAAAGACTGCACCTGCTGCATTACTTGGTACTACAGCTCTGAGGACTTTACCTTGCTTCAAGAAGGAGTACAGACCGAACACCCTGAAGCTAAAGGTTAACAGAGCTGAACTGGCACTTCTCTAGCCAGAGTCCTCATCTCGGAGAGCCTCCAGTGGAAATGTAATGGGTTGACCATCTGTATTATGGGAAGGAAGGCTTTCCATTGACCCTCTAGGAGATTCCAGACCATTGGATTTGTGTTTTGGACACTTGAAACCCACCAGCAGACCTTCTGGAAGGTCCTCCAGATGTTTGGGAAAGTTTGTGAAAATATTTGGAAAAATCTCCATAAGGTGACCTACCGGACCGCCAGACCCAAGCTGGCAACCTTTAACCGCAACCTGATCCAGATTCCAGGTTCAGCCCACGGAAGAGCTCTGGAGGTCCTACTTCTCAAGTTTGATCTAAAGCTCCCTGAAAAGTCAAGCCAGTGAACCATCACCAAATCCAGTGAGTGCCCTCAGCGGAAAAAGCTCCAGAAATGTTTCTAAGTGGGAAGGTAATATTTTGACTGAGACCTACCGCATGTGGTATCTGTGCAGGGCTCTATCACTGTCAGCCTCAAACTTTGTCTTGGCCCTGGTCAAGCATGACCAGATGTCCAGAAGTAACGCTATTGGTTTCTAAGCACTAGAGAGTGTTTTTCCTTTAAAACATCATATTGTGTGTTCCCTACATTGGATTTTGGTCATTTTGGTGTCTTTTTAAAGATATAAATATTACCTCATTTTATAAATTGGTGTGACGTTTTTATTGTGTATTGTGTCTTACTTATTTACTGTTTCGGTGTTTTTAAATGCTTTACATGCCTGTCTTCTAAGTTAACCATTAAAGTAATGGGGTAACCCACAAGGTACTGGACCTGGGTATCAATCGGTATTAAACAACAGTGGTCCAAGACCTCTACAGTTAGATAAACTGAATCAATCAGTAGTACTGATTGATTCAGTTTGTCTCCTAAGTTAAACCTTATTGTTCGGTGTCAGCTACCAAGGGCTGAGGTAGAGACTAATTTATAGAGACCCTATTTAGAACCCACTACTGTGTCGTTGGTGGCCTTGTTTCTGGTGTGAGGTGACTACCTGCCAATACCAATAATCCATCTTCCAACAACTACACAGTTTAAGAGGGGTTTAGCTAAAGGGTTATGTTCCCACCTACAGCTATCCGTTATGCCCACTATGTATCCGTTATGCCCACTATGGTGACCTTTCCCCATTCTAGGAAGCTCACCCAATGTCTACGATGACTAATAAAAAAGTACAGGCAGAGGAATAAGTTATGCTCCCATGCAGTTAACTAGTGGATGCCCCATTAAATAATTCATAGCTCAGTTCAAACCGTTCATGCCAAAAGCAATTGCAATTAAAGTTCTCACAACACTGCTACCTCTGCACAATCAGCTCCGGTGCTTACATCTAGGCACTACTTTATCTGTTAATGGAGAAACAACTTACATGGTGTACATGGGCTAACTCTTCACATGTGTACCTTCAGCATTAGATTCAATGGTGTGGGACTGCAGAGGTGGCCTGGAACGCCTCCGCACGACTCATCCTGGACATCCCTCGCCACAGCCACATCTCGACCCACCTGAGAGACCTGCACTGGCTCCCCGTCGACAAGAGGATCATGTTCAGACTCCTCACCCACGCACACAAGGCTCTCCACGACATAGGCCCGAAGTACCTCAACAGCCGCCTCACTTTCTACACACCCACCCGTCAGCTACGATCGGCCAGCCTCGCCCTCGCCGCCGTACCACGCATTCGCAGAGCCACCGCTGGAGGAAGATCCTTCTCCTACCTGGCGGCCAAGACATGGAACTCACTCCCCATCCACCTATGGCTGACCCAGGACCACCTCTCCTTCAGTAAACAACTCAAGACCTGGCTTTTCGAGCAGTAACGGACCCCTCCCCCCAGCGCCTTGAGACCCTTCTGGGTGAGTAGTGCGCTATACAAATTGCTAATTGATTGATTGATTGATTGAATCTGCTGGGGATTGAGCAGCATGGCAGGCCAGCTCAGATGGCACTTGTATTCTACAAATGCATCCTTTGGCCTTGAATCAGATAGGTGCTTGCCTTTGGCCCTTAAAGCCGCTGAGCAGGGAAGAGGAGTTTTGCTTTGGCAATGTTGATAGCTCCCTCACCAGGCACACCAACTTCAGCCAGCAGCATTAGTCCTTCAGGAATACTGCAGAGATGATGGATTGCATAATTAGCTTTGGGCTTGATTTCTGTACTCATTCTAGTGTGGCAACAACACTGGCAGGATGGGAGACCTCTCTCAACACAAATTGGCTCCAGGTTTACTCCGGATGGCAGACAGCTGCTCCTGGAAGTTTCTAACACAAGGAGCAGAGATGGCTGTCTCCTCCGGGCAGTTCCTCGTCCTGCAGTGCCAAACACTCTTGATTTTTCTATGAGCAGGTAGACTTCTAGGCATTAGGCAGAACTTCAGACTCCCCATAAGGTTAAACATACTTCAAGTGAATCCTTCTCACTTCTGGGAGACACAAACCAGCTGTGATCACACAACTGTTCCTTTGTTACACCAGAGACCTTTTCCTTCTGTGGTCAGGAAGGACTGAGAACTGGAACAAGTTGTTATCCTCACGGTCCTCGGGATCAGCGTGATGCTCAATGGGGGCCACCTCCTGATGTATCCAAACCCCGAATGCTACAATAGCCGTGGGCAAGGGAAGGATCAAGCGAAGGCAGGGAAGGAAGAGAACAGCAGGGAGGAAGATCTGAAATGACAAACAAAGAATGTTGAGCTTTCTCCTGCCTAACCCTAGTATACGTCACCACCTTATATCTATATGAACTGCTACACCATCATAAACTCTACCTGTAAAAGAAAAAGTATTCTACTGCAAGAAGATAGATACGACTCCTCACAACCTTCATGAGCACCTTAAGGAGGTGAACCGCTATATTCCCCCCTGCAAAACACAAAGAACAACTACTATGACCCACTGTACTGGTTTTTTTCTCCTTATCAATTGTATATATATGTAGAATTGATGCATACCCCTGTATTGCAAAGTAGATATCGAAAAAAAGGGGGACTCCTAAGCAGTATCTTTGTAGCACAAAGTCACCTAACTTAAGAAAGTTATCTAAACAATAATCCAAAATGGGTCACGTCACCCCGATGAATAATCCGAACTGTACAGTACCTGTACCAAGTCGCTCCTATGTCTCGATAGATTTGTCCAAACGTTCCACACCCTATGACCAATCAGCTGCTCATCTGTGTGCTGGAAATGATGTCTGTCATAAGTACCATAAAGGTCCTCCGCATGAACCGCTAGCAGCAGGTTCGCCAACAGAGGACCTTTTTACCTTTCTGGGGTCTATTGCCACTAACGATATAACTTTATGTCGTCCTCCGCAATAGGTGCAATTAAAGAACTTCCTCGATTGCATACCACAGTTCGTCCTCCGCAAGAGCCGTGATACCAGGCTCATCCAACGAAGGGCAATGCAGGCACAAAAACGAGGCTCAACGCGTTTACACAAAATCGTCCTCCGCATGAGTCATACAGGACTCGCCAACGGAGGACCAAGGTCAGGGAAAAGAAAGCCGCAATGCCGAACTTCGTAAGCCACGAAGTTCAATATGAACAAGGGTCTAGAAGCGTTCCTGTCCTTAGGAACCAAGAATCCTCAGAGCAGAAGCAGCGCTCTTCTGCTGGCCGCCGATACAAAATATCCGACACCGGCTGCTAGCGGTGTCTGCCTATATGAAACCTCTCCCTTCCGGGTCGTCGCTAAGGCTTCTGGGAGACGTAGTCTTTTCGTCCTTATCCTGTTCGACCGCCACAACCTCCGCAATATGAGGCGCTCATCCGACGGTCTCAACACAAGTGGAAAAGTGGTTAGCTTTGGCCACACTTTTATACTAATTTTGAAGACACAGCATGTGGATCCACTCTCTAAGATCTTGAGGTCGATGAGTGGTGGATCCTTTTAAACACATTTTTTTTCAGCCTGTTGTGCACACACAGCCTTAATGGAAAGTGACAGGGATGACGCTGGCTCCAAGCAGGAATATTAACCCCTTCCCTGCTGGCTCAATTCCCCTGCTGCGCTGGGGGAGAGGGGGGCGCGCACGGCGCCCGCTTGCTCATGACGAGCTCAGCTCGTCATGGCATACACCTCTCGCATGCTCAGGACGAGCTGAGCTCTTCACAGGTGCATTGGCTCCGTGGAACGTTCAGCACAGCGGGGGAATTCTCCCAGCACCTGAGCATTCCACGGACCATGACAAGCTCAGCTCGTCATGAGCATGCAAGAGGTGTATGCCATGACGAGCTGAGCTCGTCATGAGCATGCAAGGGGTTAAACAAAAGTAACAATGAGGTGAAATACCTCTGCACCTGGCTGTAGACTGGGAAAGGCAAAATGTTAGAACCTGCCTAGAAAGTTCCTGTTTTTAACAGAAATCTGCTGACCCTCCCATTCTCCTACCATCTAAACATTGGCAGTGCTGAGGACTCAGCTATGCCTTATTAGAAGGATATCATAAGTTTTAATTGTGAACCTGTCTCCATCGATCCTCATTCCAGTGTTGCATGCCCACTCTCCAGTCACAGGAATGCAGTCAACATACTTGCACCAAATGGGGAAGTTGTAGCCACCCTCCAGCTCTAAACCAGGGACCATGCAAAATAGATCAAACATGTCCCAGAAGTCAGGTTCTCACTATACAAAGAATCTGGATGCCATGCAGGTGCTACATATTCACCCTACAGACAAGCACTCTTCAAATACACAGAATATCATCACAAGGGTCTGGCAGCCTCACACCAATGTGGAACCTTACACGAGTAGCGTATCTGTGACACAGGAAAAAGGTCTGGTCAGGGCCTATAATTCCATCATTGCTGTAGGCGAACAACCAAAGACCATAGTAGTACCATGTCATTCATGAGGGCATGCTTGATGAGCCCATCCAGCTCACAGATTAGCTTCTCTGCCTATATACCCATTCGCACACACATACCAATAATATCAACTACCTAGAGTCTCACTTCACTGTTGGAGTTTTCTAGTCATCAGATCAGCAAAACTAGAGGGAAAGTCAATCTGCAGTTCCATGTTGCATACCAGATTTGTGCTCCAGTGATATCTGGGCCTTATAACGAGGAGGACTGATGGATAATGACCCACTCTGAAGGGTCACCCCAAACTATGTGCCTTCCTCCTCTTCTTTTCCAGACCTTCTTTTCGTTGGCTTTTGGACTCTGGGCACTTTACTACTGGTGACCAGTGCTAAAGTGCATGTGCTTTTACCTCAAAAAAATGTGTGTAATTGGTGAATACCTGACTGACATATTCAATTTACTTGTAAATCCCTTGTAAGGTGGTATAGCATATTGCTAGGGCCCCTAATTAAATGCTACTAGTAAGCCTGCAGCACTTATTGTGCCACATACAGAAGTAACCTTTCAAACCTGTCCCAGGCCTGCCACTGCAGAGCTTGTCTGTGAAGTTTACCGCTGCCATTTCAACTTGGCATTTAAAACCTCTTGCCTAGCCTTAAACTACCCTTTTATTACATACAAGTCACCCCTAAGGTAGGCCCTAGGTAGCCCTAAGGGCAGGGTACTATGTAAGTAAAAGGTATGACATGTACTTTTTGATGTTTTGCTTGTTCTGTTAGTAAGAAACAGTCTTTTATTTTTCACTCTAATTTTTCCTGATTAGAGTGGAGTAGCTTTCTGATTTTCATATGGTATTGATACATTCTAAATACCGGTGAGGTTGGATTTAACATTACTATTTCACAAATTCCACTTTTATAAAGTGATAATTTCTCTGTACTTACTGCTCCATATGCCTGACAGTCTGTCTCCAATATATGTCTGGGCTGAGTGGTAGCTACACTTTGTACATTCCTTCAAGACAGTTACAATATAGGAGGGATAGGTATGTCTGAGTACCCATGTAAATGTAAATGTGCTGGACTTGTAAAGCGCACAGCTGCCCGTAAGCGTCCCGGCGCTTGCTTAGGGAACCCGTCCTGGCATTCCCCTGTGAGAAACCCCGGCAGGGTGTCCACAAGGTGAAAGCCAGGCATCCCGCCACGAGGGGCCGTAGTGGAGATTAAGCAAGCTATTGCCCAGAGTCGCAGAGTGTGACCCCGTGAGTTGAGTAGGCACCAGAGCGAGAATTGTCGAGTCCGTGGAATTTTGAGCCCGAGACCCGCCGAGGCGGGAAATCGAACCCTGGTCCACGGTTGATCTCAGCTTCCGGGTCTGCCGCCTCTAACCACTGAGCCACGCTTCTCCACTGCATACATCTGCATTCTGATGGCCTTGTCAGGTCAGGATGGAATGGAGGGGCTAACACTTCATGTCCTGTCCCCACAGAAAGGCCTGACTTATATCCCATATAGTGTCTGGCAGACAGGGCTGTGCTGAAAGGGGAACCTGTGCACTTCAGAGAACTTCTCTGAAGTCACCCCGACAACAAAGGCAATTTTGGGTAAAAGTACTGGATATCTGATCCCCTAAAATCAGACACTTCTAGATCTTAAACTGATCCTCTGTCAAAAGGACTGCTGTGCTGCTTAAAGGACTCATCTTTGGACTGCAACCTAGGATGGCCTCATTTTCTCATGTTACCCTGCTGCCTTCTGCTCTTTGAGTCTGAAAAAGAAGAGCTGGACTCTGCCTTCACTCTAAGTGATCTCCAAGGGCTTATTGGCTTTTCTCCTGTTGTCTGAGACTCAGAGAAATCAAACTCTCTACACATTCTCCTGTGCCTGGCTCACTGGAAATGGCCCAGATACTTGCAAAACGGATTTTGATTCCTGTCCTGCCGTTGTGTAACAGAACTAGTGCAATCTCATCAAAACCAGCACTTTGCCTCCAGTGATCAATGCATTGGACAGCATATTGCTACTGCTGAGGCTTGGCAAGATCAACACATCCTCTTGACTATGTGATGGAATCCAGCTCATCGCTTTATGCCTCTCAGCTCTGGCACCTGTCTTTCGAACATACGCATCACTTTTCAATGCATAGAGAAGGTTGATGCATCTTGCTGCTGTGATCACGAAAGGTTCTTTGTTTACTAGGGCAAAAGTGAGTAATGTAGCAAGCCGGTGTTCTTTCACAGTGCCATGTACCCGAGTTAGGCCCCGTAGGAATTAGTGCCACTTTAAATGCACACAGTCCTTTCCCAAAGTTGCCTTCTCTTTGTCACATCAACATTTGGTACACATTTGCATTTGTGACTCTTAGACTAGTTTCATGGAAACACTGGCCTTGTTGACCTGGAACACTTTGTGAACACACTATAACACTGGCAGTAGACATCGCCCTGATGAGCTTGACAAAAGTATGTTTTATTATTACGTCTATGTGGTGACACAGCTATCTGTGAAATGCAAACTATAGCAGGCTGATCCCTGAACAAGTATGGGTAGTGTTTTTGCACCGAGTTTGGCGAACCTGTATGTTCATTATTTCAACTGACCAACACAAATCCCTTCCATAAGTCAATTAGACTATGGGAGCGCTACATCGATGATATTATGGTGGTATGGCGGGGTGACGAAGACTCAGTCACTCAATTCCAAGCATGGCTGAATACACAAAATAATTATCTAAGATTCACGTTGGAGGTGAATAGAACTAGGATCTCTTTCCTTGATTTATCCATTTATGTGACATTTACTGGATTGGAGAGTGAACTCTTCCGCAAACCTATGGCATTAATTCACTTTTACGATAGGACAGGCAACATCCGAAGTCTTTGGGAGATAATTTGCCATTTGGCCAGTTTTTACGGTTAAGACGGATTTGCTCCACAATTTAAAAATACAGGTATCCTGCAAGAAACCTTTCCAACCAATTACTGGATAAGATGTATCCTAAGAAGCTGATTAAACAGGCTTGTAAGCACGCCTCCAATAATCACAGAGATTCACTGCTGGAACTCAAAGTTGACAAGCCACCCTTATGGCGATTGACCTTTGAGATACCTACTCCCCTTTTTGCTTTCAAACGAGAGCATAATTTACATGACAGTCTGGTACATAAACGTCCAAGACAATAAGGACCTAGGAAAGTTGGGACACTCTGGGACCTTCCCCCTGTCCAAGGCCATTTTGCCTGTGGAGGTTGCACTATCTGCTCTCAGACTAAACAATCCAGAACAATAGACATTGGGACATCTGGGCCATGGATACAAACAGGTTTTACAAATTGTAACAGTGAGAACTTAGTCTACTTAACCAAATGTCTGTGTGGATATCAATATGTTGGGATGACAACACCGAAAGTGAGACTACGAATGCTTGAAGATAAAAGCACGTTTCGCTGTAAAAAGGATAATACCAAACTAACAAGACATTTCGTTGAATTTAATCACCTACCTGATGACTTTTCATGGACAGTGTTAGAGAAACCGTACATACCACCTCATGTTAAAAACAAAGCCAAGTTTCATTTTTATAAAGAGCAAAAATAGGTGTTCAAATTACGGAGTGACACAAAGGGCCTGAATGACACACTACCCTGGGTGTTATTATGAGGCCTCGTAGCTCTATTCTATATAGGGATGAGACATCCTGAAGCCCTGGGATCAACTATTTATACAGATTACGTTAAGAAAGAAAAGCCTTTGTGAAGCAGTTGCAAGCACTCAGCATTTGTGTATGGTCCATCTATTAAGATAATGAAATGATATGATGAAAGAAGGCCGTATGTGACATGTACAATATTGAAGAATAAGCTAATACGATATAGGATTTGGTATCACATTCCTGATAGGCTGTCAATTACTAGCAAATCGGTTGTTCCAATCATTATTTAAATAATGGAGAATTATGCTGTGTAAATATGTGTCGGGCATTATATATTTCCATTATGTATCCACAATATAAGGATAGCTGTTCCCTTGACAGCTGAAAATTTTTCTTTTGAACTGCGGCAATTGGCATCAGATATGTGGAATTTTGAACAACGTTGTGTGGTAGGATTAGAGAGACATTCAACAAGTGCTTTATAGTCCTTTTATAAACATAGCAGCTGACAGAACAGAATAATTCCTCTTTGCAATACACACTGTCTTTGAGATTTTTCGTATAAGTGATAGAGCTTTGCATTTACACACAGTGAGATTAACCAGTGATAAAGCTTTTGAATTTTCCCAACAGTAATATCAGTCGAGCTTTAAAAACTACAGGTTGCTCGTGGATGACGCGATCTTGTAGTTTAGGCTCGGGACGCGAAGCACAGCTGACAGAATAGAATAATTCTCCTATGAACACACACTTAATTTGAGATTTCGCGCACAAGAGATAGCGTGTTTCATTCACATACAGCAAGATCAACTAATGATAAAGCTTTTGAATATTTCCAACAGGAATTTCAGTCGGTATTGAAAACTACTGGTCGCCCGAGGATGATGCGATCCTGTAGTTTAGACACGTGATGCAACGTGCTTCAAACACCAATGGTTTCAAAATGGAGGCTCTCCAGTGCCTCGTGACCTCCCACAAACTCAGGAGAAGCCCGAGGCATCGACAGAGAGGTAAGGCACTTGTGCAACATTTTTTTGGGCTGGTTTTCGATCGACAATCTGCCGACTGTCATGCCCTGCTAAGTGATATTATGTGAACGAGTACTTAGACAAGTATACCGAGGATGCAGAAACGGAGGACTGTTTGGTCCGGTTTGCTCACTTCGGTGAGCTCGTTAATATCAGCTTTGTCATGTACCAAGACAAAACTATTATGAATGCGAATGGAACATGAGCATATTAGTTTATCTATCCTGGCTCTTTTAAGATAGAATAATGAGCACAGGCGTGCTTGTAATATTCTGGCAGACTCTAGGATGTTGATGCACTTTCTTTGCGAGGCACGTTGTTTTGAGATCTCAGGGCAGTTGTGTAGGTTTGAGAGATTAGTACACATCTGTTATGCCTTTTTCTTAAGCAGTCTGGAAACGGGGCACAGACGACGGGTTAAGGCAGATTTTAAGTACATTGAAAAACAGTATGGGTTGATACAACTATGAAACTGAGATCAGCTTGACAGAGAATGAAGTCTTAGAGATGTTACTTCTGAGAGAAAAGTTTTCTTATGATTAGTTTTTAACTATGGACTGGGGATTTGAGTGGAATATACCCAGCATTAATACTGAAGGCACCCGCCATATAAGCAAATTCATTTTCTTACAGGGTGGGGTCTCAGAAACATGAGTGGGTACCAGGTGAGGTGAGGCCTATAACTCGCACAGGACAGGTGAGTGTATCTGTCCATTACATTAAGATATGGCAATTTGTATAGTACACAGTAAGGGACAAGATGTCAGAACTGATTCTGTGATCGCAAATTTGTTCATGTCACCATTTTTACAGGTGTGAAGATCACCCTTCCTGTATGTAGGTATTAATTTGATTTGTGTACTTGCACAAGAGTTTATTTCACGTATGCAGTAGCTTTATAAAGTTTGGGTCCTGAAGAAAGCCAGGGCTAAAGGCCCAGTTTGGCTGAATCTAGTTGACCAATAAGATCAGCGGCGTATTCGGTACAAGCTGTTATTGCACCTTTTTTAACAGGTTTGGATGAGATATTGAAATAAACAAGGTTTTCTCTTCCATATCCTTTTTAATTGTTCACATTCACTGCACTGCACTAACACTTTCCATCAGTTGTCGTATCATATATCTGAGACTCATAGTTTGCAAAAGACGGGGACCGAGCAGGTCATTTGGTCTTACTTGCTTATTTTTTAAGAGATTTCAGTGACTACTATGAACTCCGATCCACATAATTTCCCTCTTTGATCAAGAGGTGTTGTGGTAGGAAACAAGGAGATACAGATGATGACACTGGCCACAAAGGGCAGTTGATGGAACTCTGACTATGCTCATAATAGTCACTTTTTTATATAGTAGACCAACCTAATGGGTGAGGTGCTATTTGTTGTCATATACAGATTGTGTGCTATGTAATCAGGAATTGCAGCTGTTCTTTTCGCTTAGACCACCAGATTCTGTTGTTTATATATGATCCAAATCTTTGCCTGAGGCAAGGATACCATTTTCTAAATACAATCTTTTGTTTCCTAAAATGATCAGAGGATACACTTCTGCTGACTTCGAGGGGCCTATGCATGCTGAAGCTTTTGCCTAGCAGCTGACCAACATCTCCATGAGGGGTGTCCAGTTTGGGGCCAAGATGGGATCTTAAACTCTTATCCATCAGGTAATGGGGTTAGATCATACAGAAGAGGGCTCGTATTTTAGAACTGCACTACATAGTCGCACCATTGTATATGTGTGCATATATAAGTGTGTCAACAAAATGGTCAAGCTATTAATTTTGTTCACCATTCTGACATTCAGTATAACTGATGTCTGCTTCAGACTATTAACCAGCACACCCCATATATTCTATGCAAGAATCACTATGGTTAAATAAATATTGATAACTCCCATCTGTGTATTCCTTGTATATTTCTCTGAGAAAGCAGAGCGACTAACTGGATAGTTGCAAGTTTGTCCCCTAAAATCCTGAGGGGACAGAGTTGTCATTTTCATTGGTTGCCAGAACTGTTCAGCCCCCTTTTAGGTCTGGTGGTATAATGTTGGCACTGTGAGCTAGCTGGTCCAAAGGACAACACATCCCTAGAGAACCCTTGTTCTCCCCCCTTATCATTGATACCTTGCTGTGCTCCTTCATATTCTTCACCTGGAAGCTGTTCACTGCACTGCTGCCAAACAGAACCACAGACCATGGGAGGAATGTTCACTTGATCCTCGTGCAAGTTCTTATGTACTTTCCCACACCCTACACCCACCACTCACACATCAACAGTACCCAGCACCCCCACTGACCAACCACCACCCAAACAAAAAGCCATAATTACATGCATGCTTCTCAACACCCGCTCGATCACCAAACTTGCCACAGACATATGGGACCTACTGCATGACCTTCCGCTGGACCTGCCCTTTCTCACATAAACATGCCTGAACCCAGCCTTGGCACTGAACATAGCTATTGCCACCCCAGCTGGAAACAAGTTCCTTAGGCAAGACCATCAGCATAAGCCCAGAGATGGAGTCGCCTTCATACTCAAAGATACTGCTAGCTGCACCACCTCCTCAGACACCCATACAAGCCGGGGAACAGCCATAACAATGCGGGGATTACCCCACACTGCCATTACAATGCGGGGATTACAACGAAAGTCGTTACAATGACTTTCGCTGGAGGGCGCTGTTGAATAGGGAATAGTTTAATTTTCTATCCAACACCTTCCCTACTGTCAACGTGGGCTTGAGTTGGAATAGAAAATTAAATTATTCCACTATCCAGCGCCCTCCAGCGAAAGTCGTTGTAATGACTTTCATTGTAATAAACAGGATTGGGCATACTCTGCTCCACCTCTCAGCTGGATTGCCCCTGTGCATACTGGGTCATGCAGTTCGTTTGTCTTCGCACATGGAAAAGAAAGGGTTTGTAAGTATTTCACCAGGTTTGGTGTAAGTAGGTACTTGTTATCTCCAGGCATCTCTAGACACGAGCATCGACTCGTGTTTCTGGATCAATATCTTTCATCAGTAGAGATCGGTAATGAGGACGCTGAATAGGCTGCCCAACGAACAGTCACAGGCTTAGATGCCTAACCGGGCGCGCAGGTGCAGCACCACTAGCTCGTCAGCTAGGTAGGCTCACAGGAGCCCTTAAACAGTAAACAGGATTGGGCGCACTCTGCTCCACCTCTCAGCTGGATTGCCCCTGTGCATACTGGGTCATGCAGTTCATTTGTCTTCGCACATGGAAAAGAAAGGGTTTGTAAGTATTTCACCAGGTTTGGTGTAAGTAGGTACTTGTTATTTTCAGGCATCTCTAGACACGAGCATCGACTCGTGTTTCTGGAGCAATATCCTTCATCAGTAGAAATAGGTAATGAGGCCGCTGAATAGGCTGCCCAACGAACAGTCACAGGCTGAAGAATCGGGCCTTTGGGCCTGGCGGCGCAGGGCACGTCTGAAAGCTTCGGGTTCACCTGCCTTGTTGCACAGAGACACGGAATACTCTGTTGGCGTAGAAAACCAAATTTATTAGCTGCAGCTAAGCACAGTTGTCCAAGAAGTACACCAAGTAGGTTCTCAGGAGACTGACACTTTACTCCATGGCTCACAAGCTTTTATAGCCAAAATACATCTGTACAAACATACACCCAATGCACAAAGTTTTAGCCAATCAGAAGAGTTTGAAAACAAGGTGTTGTGCAACCAGAATGCTCTCTGCATACATGTTGTGTGTTATCCAGCCCCCAAAGTTAATCAATACTGGTACCCATGGTTCAGTATTGCAATGGCAGGACATGTCTGTATGCTTCAACAGAAAGGTTGTGAAATAGGAAAACACAGGGAGAGAATTGCGAAGGCCAAAAAATAAGATATTGCAAGAGAAGAATATTAAAGGCTAACAGATAGTTGATACAGGATTAGGTAGTCCAGACAAGGATTAGTTAGGCCGGCTGGTGTCTGAGATTGGTTTCAAAACAAGGAAAGAGGGTTTTTTTTGACACGTTGTGTCGTAGTTTGACAGCAATTGGGTTAGCATTTGCTTCAGCTACACAAAGTTTTAGCTGTTTGCTTGACTATATTCCGGAGGCCATTTTGTATCTCTGGCTTCCATTTTAGTGAATGTGCTGCCTCATGGTCAGCATTCCCTTTAGTCATTTCTCTCTCCCGAT
Organism: Lissotriton helveticus; assembly: GCF_964261635.1. Taxonomy (NCBI): domain Eukaryota; kingdom Metazoa; phylum Chordata; class Amphibia; order Caudata; family Salamandridae; genus Lissotriton; species Lissotriton helveticus. The sequence goes on from NC_136068.1 coordinate 645,371,129, forward strand.
GACCATTTGATCTGCCCAGCAACCAGCTATTTTTAGCAATGGTCAAGTCTGCACATGCGTATTCAAGCTCTCTAGGTTAATGATCGGTCACTGCTTAGGAATGTTCTCCAAACTGACCAGTGTCACTAAACTCCTCCCACAAGCTGACTGTGTTCCAAAAATGCCCTTATATGTACCTGAAATTGTGTAAAAGTGTACTGCCTATATTTTCGCATTCCTGCAAACTGTATAAAAGAAGCCATGAATTCGGTGTGATACTCCTTGCATTACCGAAGGGTGCTGTAGTATTGTTTCACCACCCCATGGGGTCTTAATAAACTTGTCTCTTGCATTTCCAGTTTCCGTGCCAACTTCTATTCTAAGGTATGAAGAGTTTTTGCAGAGTATGTAGGTCTGTTGAAACCCGATACCACAGTTGCAGTTCAAAGGGCAGAGACACTTCGTTCATCGAGCAGCCTGCGTAAAGGCAACACAAAATGGTGGCGAATGTAAGATGGAGTCGAAATTAAAGAACCTCAGACCCTCCTTTTGCCATTACGCAGGCAATACACAAAGACTCACGTTAATCTGAATCAATGTCGATGGTCATGAGGTCGTCAAGCTGTTACTGCAATATCATCTTCATATTCTCCGTTTTCTGTGACATGGGTCTTGGGACACACATAGTAGCACAAAGACCACAGATTGCGGGGCCACATTGCAAACAAAGGCAACACGAAAAGATGATGGCCAAAACTACTCCAACAAAAGTCAATACCTTCCATCCCCATGTGGACAGTAGTCCCCAAAACCATCCCATCAGAGAACAATTTCCTTCGTCCTGGTGGATGGACTCAGCAATGTGGTGTAATTTAGAGATGGCCTAGTATACTGTAGGGCCGTTGTCAGGTATGTAAATGCAACAACTGGATCCGATCAATTTACCGACTCCACCGCGATCTGCAAGAATGATGTCTAACACCATTCTGTTTTGTAATGTCATAAGGTGATCCGCCTGAAGCTCAGCAGTGATTTTACCCAATGCTCCGACAGTTTTATTTATTGTTGCTTCAACCACTCGAATGAGATGCCTGATATTTCTACTATTGGCCATAGGGCCCCAAAATGGGAGGAATCCTTTAAGGAAGTCGCCTCCTTCTTGTCCTACTGTGTCTTCCAAAGTAATAACCCCTCTACCGTACCTTGTCTTGTGATGTCCCGAAGGAGCTGTATATGTTGGAGGGAGGAGAAAAGCAATATAACAAGTTCCTGAGAAATCGGCTGGTAGCCATGTATAGGCTCTGTCATGGCAAACAAAATATGTTCCTTGAGACGCTACCAGTGGTGGAGACGTTCGGATGTATAGATATATGTAATGTTTAAGCATGGGCGAATTTTGCGGATTCGCAATCCGCAAAATTGCGTATTTATGGATTCGCAATCCGCAAAATTCGCGAACTCTCGCGAATTTTGCAGATTTTTTTGTGTTTGCAAGTGTTTCTGCCGTTTTGCGAGGGTTTGTTACCAGTGCGCAAATGCGAACTTACTTGTCGGGTAGCAACGGTTGCGACCATGTTGTTTCTTACGTCTGGTTCATCACAGCACCCTCTTTTTCACCACTGCCACCCTCTGTTTCACCACTGCCACCCTCTGGCTCACCCATGCCACCCTCTGTTTCATCACTGTAGATTATGGGGGGAAAAGCACACCTGCCCTGCCTCAACTGACATAAATGAATTAGGGGCTGATTGATTAATGTGTCACTGAATTTGAACTTCCAGTCTGGCACCTGCTTCCTTATCTGTAATTGCTTTCTGTTGCAGTGTATTTTTTTTTAGCAGGACCTTTGTGGCATACTTGTAGCTATTCTCTGAGCCTGCTGTTAGGGTCAGAACAGGGTCATAGAATAGTTGCAAGTAGGCAACTGAACTCTGGAGGGGCCCCTCAGGAAGCACTAGAGGGAATGGTTACTAATGATAAGATTGAACTTTTGCACCTGCTGAGTGCATTCAGTTTTGCAAAAATCATTTTTCTGCAATTTCGCATGATTCGCGGGGCGCAAATTCGGGCGAGATCAATTTTGGAAGCCGCGAATTTGTGCGAATATACGATTTGGTTTTTTTGCGGCGTGTTGGTTCGCATGATTTTTTGCGTTTTCGCGAGCCGCTTGTAGCGCAACGTTTGCGAAGTTACCCTAGCAGTCGTACATGGGCACAGCCATCTTGGTTGCATGATGTAATTCCGTTTCCGGGCGCTATGTGTAATCTCGCAAAGTGTGCGGCTCGCTATTACATGTTCGCGTGTGATCGTGGGGGAAATCTCGCGCGAACTTACCCACGCGGTCGTGAACGGGCGCGGCCATCTTGTTTTTCATTCATTGCTATGGTTCTGGGCATGCTTTCCTTATCTTCTGTCAATCTCTGCCATCCTTTGCTTGTTTGAAGTTTTTTTTGATCTATTTTACTTATTATCTATCCCTCTATTTTTCTAGCTCTATATTTTTGTGTTTTCTGCTACTTTTGGTTAATTTTAAACTACTTTTATAAACTCTTTTCTTTTCTTCTTCCCTATTCTATTTCTTATTTCTTATTTACCTTCCTTTCTGCCCAGACCATGGTAAAGGGAGCCGGGAAGCAGCCTGCGAAGGGGAAGGGTCCCACACCCCGTGCCCGGCTCCCGTGCAGGCGTTTGAGGGGGGAGCAAGTTATAGCCCGGGAGATTTGTAGTGCGGAGGAGGTGGCCATACTAATCTTTTATGTCCAGCGCCGCCTCCCCAGGACCATCATGGGAGGCGGCAAGATCGCTAGCGGGTACGGGCTCCGGGAGCGCTAGAAGCGGTGGGAGAAGGTGTGCCGGGCCATGTTTCAACACTCTGGGGTCCGGTGCACCTACAACCAGGCCACCCACCGTTGGATGGATCTCCTGGACCGGGAACGCGACTTGCTGGACGTGCTCAGCATCGAGATCCCCGGGCTTGGTGAGTAGTAGTAGCTATTTCTAGCTATTTCCTCACTACTCTGTTTTCTCCTGCTCTGTGTGTTGTTATATTGCAAATTTTTGTTTTTTACCAAGAGCAATAATGCTGCCTATTACATTGTAGGTAAATTATATTTCAAAATCTTCTGTGCATTTCAGGTGCACTGCTCTCCTTCTCAGTAGCGTTGCTACTATGCTTATTTGTTTTCGATTTTGTGTTCATTTCATTGGCCTGAGAAATTATGTATGAGTGTAGTATAAAGAACTGCGTAATGCTAGACACTAAGGGTCAGATTTTCAATTACCGTCGCATCCCTGCAAAGTAGCAGGGAAGTGCCAGTAATTGTGCGCCACGCCACCACCACCCATGGTGCGCCGTATTTACAATGCTGCGCACCATGGGCCCAAAACGTCACCGAAGCTTTACGCATCTGTGCCGCAAAGGTGGCGTATTGCTGCAGTTGCATCGCAACGATGGCGCAGCTCCAGCAATGCTCTGGGCTGCCCTATCTCCCCAATGCTGCGTGAGGCCGTACGTCTGCTTCAAGCAGGCGCAGGGTTTGAGTCACGCATCATTGTCCTAAAAGTGACTGATTGAAATCTTGTAGATTTCCCTCAGCCACTTTTAGGATGCGTTCCTGCGCAGGAACGCCCTCCCTTGCGCCGGAACGCCCCCTGAGGACGCAAGGCTTTACAACGTGATGCATCTCCCATGTGCGTAACTTTGTTAATATACGCCGCACCATGGCGCCTCTTTTGTTCTGCCGCTGCGTCACAAAAGTCACTCAACAATGGAGCAAAAGAGCCGCAAGGGGCATGTAAATCTGCCCCTACAGACTCAAGTCCAGTCCTTCCTTTGTACACCTGGCAATAAGAAGAAGTAGTGGTGGTGGATTGATAGTTTGAGTATTTTAATGATTGGTTAATGCAGTAGGAAACTTTTTAGTGTTGTCGCTGATCTGCAATCACGATGGAGTTTGTCTGTCACTTCGCGTGCTGCAGACTGCTGCCTGCCAGTCCTAGGCGAACCTTTTTAGTAGTTTGTTTAGTGAGTTACATAACTTTCCAAGTCGACGGTCCGCAAATCAAGCAATACTAATATCGTAGTAGACCACATGAGATAGGTCAATACATCCCGTGGAATAGTTGTCTATTTGCTATTTCGCCAAAATATTTTGTTATTGTTCTTTTGAAATGTTTGATTTGGTTGACAACAATCATCCATGTTTTCGGTCTTTCTTTCTTTCATGTTGTACATCAGCTCCCCCCAAGGGCAAGAGGACAGAGGAGGAGGGGTTATCGGCTGCTGCTGCTGTTCAAGGCCAGGATCGGTCAGGCGAGGGCTCCTTTGCTGGCCCCGGTAAGTTTTAATTTTAATTTAGAGTACCTATTTTTTCCTAGCGTTCCTCATTCGATTTTTTCTAAATCGTCTTTGATCTTCTTGTAGACTGTATCTAAATTCTTATCCTGCCTCTACTATGACTCCCTGTGGTATTACTAGATTATTCTTATTAGTCTGTCTGTGTAGCTAACTAAGATTGCACAGTTGGCAAAAGGGGTTAAACGAAACTCCCATTCTAGTCAGCAATAGCTATATGCACTGAGTGCAGTCCTCTGGGATTGTCCATAATGTCTTTTCAAGTCTTCTAAATGTTTATGCTTTGACAATTACCAACAATAAAAAGGTGAATGACCACCAGGAAAGAATAAGATACTACTTTACTTTTGGTTTGGATAGGAGGACAATCCATACTACTACTGTTGCAGGGGCAAATCTGCACAAACAGAACTATGGACACTAAATAGAGCATTGTTTATCAATTATAATAGGCGCAGGTAGACTTTCCACATACCTCAGTGATATCAGACTTTGAAGAACCCCCAATCTCCTTACTGACTAGATAGTGTGGCAGAGTCATTTAGCTCCCGAATTCATCAATGATTGATCCCCAATGATGATTATCCAACGCAGGGCAAGAGTACGGAGTCAGAGTCCAGAAGTGTCAGAGGCACGGACTCATGCTTGGAAATTGCAAAACCTTTTGCTCAGTCACTCTTGACCAAAAACCACAGAGTCTATTTAAGTTTTAAAGCTTTATTAAAAGTAAAAAAATGTATTAAAATCAATCTTGTCATAAAACATAAACGGTTGATTAAAAATGGGAAAGTGCTTAGTGATTTATTTCACACATTTATTGTGGACGAGCCGAGCCCTCACCTGGTTTGAACTTTAATTTTTATTTTTGGTGCTGAATCGTTGGTCACTCCATCCTAGTGATGATGATTTGTTCTTAGAAGTGAAGCTTCTGTCTGTTATGAGATAAATGGTGCGTGTTAAAAAGCAAGCATTCATCAGTTGTGCCAAAAAGTGCAGCAAGACAACATCCTTCCCTGGAAAAAGGGACATTTTTACTTTAGAGTACAGTCACAAATTATTAGATTGGTTTCTGTATTCACATTTCTTCATTCCTAGACAAAATACTAGTGAGTGGTATATGTCTATGACATCTAACATTCTTAAATGTATGTTGTAGGTGTACATCTGGTGCTGGGCCCAGCGCGGAGGTGGAGGACAGTTCTGATGAGGAGGCGGTGCAAGTGCACGACGAAAGTGCTGTGCGGGTTACCACGGTAGTGGCGGGCAGTGGTAAGCTTTTATTTTCTTTACTTATTGAGATTGCAGACTGCATAGTGTGCTCTCTGCACGGGTGTAGTATATATGTTCTACAGTTAGGTTACTATACTGTTAAGCAGACTTTCAAATTTAGAACAAAGTTTTTTATCAACCAGGTAGTAGCCTCCTCTAAATTTACTTCAACTCAGCGGTGATTTTTTTTTCGAGAATCCAAATCTGATCTGAGATGAACTTGATGGATGGGATGAAACAAAAGCGAAAGAAGGGTGTAAGTAAGTGTGGAAGGACGAGCAAGTTAAAAGTAATGATGACTGACAAAGAAGAATGATACGTGTTTCATTGGTGCCCGAGGTGGCTGGGAAGGAATATGATGCATGGCTGGGTCAAGGATGAAGCAAGGATGGGTGGAAGGAGAACAGCCTGGGTGGGTGAAACAGAAACTGTATGTGTGTGCAATATATGCTTTGGTTGAAATTCAAATGCAAGTCAAGCACGGATGTATGGCTTGCGGTTTCCCAAATGAAATGAAAAGGTTGTTTTCCTGTGAGAAAACGTAAGGTTTGTCCAGATGAGAGACATGAAGAAGAATCATTGACATATAGTTTGAATGGATGGATGCCTGGATCATGTAAATGTAAATGTGTTGGACTTGTAAAGCACACAGCTGCCCGTAAGCGTCCCGGTGCTTGCTTAGGGAACCCGTCCTGGTATTCCCCTGTGAGAAACCCCGGCAGGGTGTCCACAAGGTGAAAGCCAGGCATCCCGCCGCGAGGGGCCGTAGTGGAGATTAAGCAAGCTATTGCCCAGAGTCGCAGAGTGTGACCCCGTGAGTTGAGTAGGCACCAGAGCGAGAATTGTCGAGTCCGTGGAATTTCAAGCCCGAGACCAGCCGAGGCGGGGAATCGAACCCTGGTCTACGGTCGATCTCAGCTTCCGGGTCTGTCGCCTCTAACCACTGAGCCACGCTTCTCCACTATGGCACTATCTGACACTTAGATAGAATATGTGTATCCATAGAGATTAGACGGTTACAGGATGAACTAAGTGTTACTTTGAAGAGCATGTAACACCGCACCCGCACGTCCATCCCAGTCTAGCAAAGGCAAGGAAAAGAAGTTGTAATTTTGTCCGAATACTACCATGAATAGTAGCAGTAGTTTGTATTGCAAGCACAGCATATATCCGGCTATTACGATGGCCACTCACTACCTCTGTTAATAAGTTTAGTAGAACTCGGTCATTCATGTGTGGATGTATCACTGTTCACTTAATAAAAAGCGAAGCACCTAAAGTCATCCCATATGTAAGCAAATACATACCATGTGCAGTGATAGATAATCAGATTATTTATCTTCTTCCTTTTCCTTTTCTAGTATTCATTGGCACTGTAGGGTGAAAGTTAAATTAATTAAGCAGTAGCCCTTGTAGCAGAGTATTCTCAGTGCCACCCGTAATAGAAAAGTAAGAGCATCACCACCTGCATGTACTGGACTGGTACAGTAACGCAAGTCTGTCTCACTCATCATGGCGGGCTTCTATTTTTCTCGGGTGCAAGTTGACTGCGCTGGCATTATGCCGGCTTGCAGAAGTTAATGTACCACTTTTGCTAAACAAGAGAGAAGAAGAAGAATAAGACTGGTGTACTGTTGTCATAGTCGACTCTAATGGAGTGAGTCCATAGTGCTCGTAGAATTGATTCCTTAAACTCCCACTAATGTTAGAGCAAGGATGAAGAAGTGGGAGGTTAGATAGATACTGGCCACAATAGTTATGTACTGCGCTTGCAAGTTGCTAGTTCTACTGTGACACAACTTTCTGCTGAATCATTTTGTGTTAATCTTAAAGAGCATTGGTTACAGACTATGTCTTTCTTTCTTCATATAGATGCTCCTTCCAAACCAACATGGAAGGAGCTGGCTAAAAGGGTCCGGCAACGGAGGCTGGAGGCCACTGTCGCCGAATATCGGCGGCTAGTGGCCCAGGAGGAGGAGGACACGCACAGTACGTCGACAACATCCACGGCCACACGTGTATCCTCCTACTCGCTCCCTGGGTCAGCCAGTCAGCGCAGCAGGTCTCCAGCAGTACGGAGCCGGGGTACCGCAGCCACCCGCCACCGCCGAGCAGCAAAAAAATCAGCTGCCTCACACAGCAGGTGCAAGGCACGCAAGCACCGCATTTCACTGAGGGTGTCCTACCTCGAGCAGGAGCTCCTCAACACCAAAACCCTGCTCGAGACCCTCCGCAAGGGGCATACCGACCTGGCCCGAAAAGTCAACAGCAGCAGCCAGCAGTAGGAGGAGACTGTCCCTTGCCCCTTGGGTTTTCTATTTTTTGGGACTTAGTTTTCACGGACATTCGTTGGCGTTTGGGAGGGGGAATGGGTTGGGTCTTGCAGGAGATTATTTATGTTAGGGATATATAAATATACTTTAAACGTTATCTTAGCATACTTGGTTTTTACTGCTTTTTAGGCTGGTGGGTGGGGGTTTAACAGTAAGTTTGTTTTCCTGAAACTTAAGTGGCATCTTGATTCAAGCTGTGTAAGTACTAGTAATTGCCCAAATATTTTCAAAGCATAAGTGCCTGTCACAGAGTAAGTGAATTCAATAGTCCTAGGACCTTCAGTCTATTGTCTCTCCTAATATTCCATTATACTACCTCCCCCCAAACGCTCATCTTACCTGTAATTTGTGTTTGGAAATAGGGCTAGGCACCGGGCTGGCTGCACGGGAAATGGCGATTAAGGTTGGCAATCCTGGGCAGATGAAATGTCATCGATGCGATGGTACTTGTGGTGTTACACAGTTGCAATTGAAGCATCTGAAAAAAAAGAAAATTAAACCTTGTTTGTCCTTACCGTAGCATTAGAACGGTACGATAGAGAATATAGCAGGGGAACAGTGCCACAATGTAGCCGAACAAATGGTAAAGTTTTGAAAGTACTTGCGTTGAATTTCTTTGACATTGTCTACTACTACAAGAAATAATACTGAAGGTGAAGGACACAGCAGCGTAATATTAATTTGCCACGTCTAGGAGGAGGATGTTCTTGATGACCAATCAAGTTGATGGCGCACATGAAAATCTGCTTTCATTTGCCAATAGTGACTCAGTGTCAAGCTGAGTAAGAATATATCCTCGGATTCCTTCACCAGCCTGTGGCTATGACCTTATCCTCCCCAGCAAGTGTGTGGAATTATTGCTGTCATTTAGTCACTCATCAATCAAAACCACACAGCCCGGGGGAAGAGGGTTAGGGTTTGTAAAATGGATGGGAATCGGGGTTTTTGGGAAAGTTTTGTTAAGAGAGGAAAAAAAAAGCACAGCATGGACAAACAATAATTGAAGATAAACAAATCTTTGGGTACAAAGCTATCCATAAATCTTGTAAGTGACATAAAGGAAGTGCATGCACTACTGCATGCATGGTTACTGAAAAGTAAGTAGTACTTTCGACAACCGTGAATGAAAGAATGCGACAGTAAAGGGCTGCAGTAATAATTATGCGTTTTCACTTGCCTATCTCTGCACTCAGAGAAACACTTCTTACATTAAATTAGGTTTAAAAAATAGCAGAAGTAAAACCTATAGAATGGCTGTAGGGATGAATTTAGAAGCAGAGATCAAAGAAATGCAGAGTCACACTCATAGAAGTTCACAGCAATAACATTACTTGAAAGATAATTAGAAAAGAACGGATACTGTATCTGTATGTTTCTGTAGTTGTCCTGTTGAATTTGGTAAGTTGCATGAATCCAACCATTCCTCTTATTAGCGGGACTCCTCCATTCCATCTAATGCTCCGTCCATCAATGTTGGTGACCAGAAGACACCCGGTCCACTGCCTGCCTGGCGGATGCTGAATTGCGGCTCGCTAATGTGAAGCCTGACTTCATCCTTTTTTTCCCATTGCACAGGCTGAAACCCGGCCTGTAATTATTGATGGAAAAACAGGAAGTGATATTAGAACACCACTGACAAATAAATATAAGGTATGTACGCTGTGTAGTGCAAAAAGTCACACTTTGAGATTCCTAATAGACAGTACAATATTTTTGAAAGTGCCTACTCTGTCTGAGTCTCCTTTTGAAGGATAAATAAGTATGGGCGAATTAATTTAGCGGATCCTTCCCCTCAAGCTAGGTGTACTGTAAACTGTGTTTTAGAACAAAATTAGACCTTCCCAGCAGTGCTCCCAGACCCTTACTAAACCCAGTTGCAAAAATGTAGAAGACCCCCAATAAGATCTCCAAAAACGAGGCCTAGTAGAAAATGTTGACAAAACGTACTTGGAAAGTAAAGTAGGCCCAAATCCCCCCTTACCCACCATGGATTGTATTCAAACCACTTGCAAGCAAGCAAAGTATCCATACCCAGCATTGCTCCAAGACTCGCAAACCCCCCCACAAACACCAGGAACCCCCACAAACTGCCCCCCGAAAACAGTAGAGGGAAACCTCAGAAAATGCAAAAACTTTTTCCCCAGGGATTGTCTCCAAAACACTTTCTTTCGGGTATTAGACCTTTCCAGCAATAGCCCCAGAACTGTCAACCTGGGCGAAAACAAGTTTAACCCCACCAACAAGCCAAAAGGAAAAACCCGGGAAAAGCCACACTTAAAAAACTTTGGGCCTACCTGGAATTCAGTCCAAATGCGCTCTGCAGCTAGGCCCTAACTCCCCTTTTCCACCATGGATTTCCTGAAAAACAAATGCAACCAACATTAGACTGTCCAGCAGTGCTCCCAGACCCCAAAACCCACCCACAACAACCTAAAAGCCCGCCAAACAGCACCCCAAAGACTGGCAAGTGATCAAAAGCGCAACATCCTTTTCTGCTCCGATTTTCTCGAAACCACTTTTTTCCCAGCAATGGCCCCAGACCCAGCATCCCAGGCGGAAAGAAGTAGAAGACCCCCAAACAGCCAAAAAGCAAAACTAAAAATGGGGACTTGGAAATTTTCAGGCAAATTTCCAAAATCACTCCACGCGCCCTCTGCAGCTAGGCCCTAACTCCCCTTTGCCACCATGGATTTGCTTCAAACCTCTTGCAATCAAAACTATCCATACCCAGCAGTGCTCCCAGACCCCAAAACCCACCCACAAACACCCGGAACTCCCCCAAACAGCACCTCAAAGACAAGCAAGTCAGCAAAAACGCAAAAAAAATGTCACCTCCCATTTTGTCCAAACCACTTTTATCCGGTATTAGACATTCCCAGCAATGGCCCCAGACCCTTGCAGCCACCCGCAAAAAAGCAGAACACCCCCAAACAGGCAAAAAGCAAAAATGGGCCTACTACCTTCAATTCTGTCCAAATGCGCTCTGCAGCTAGGCCCTAACTCCCCTTTTCCACCATGGATTTCCTGAAAAACAAATGCAATCAACATTAGACTGTGCCAGCAGTGCTCCCAGACCCTAAAACCCACCCACAACAACCTAAAAGCCCGCCAAACAGCACCCCAAAGACAGGCAAGTGATCAAAAGCGCAAAATCTTTTTCTGCTCCGATTTTCTCGAAACCAATTTTAGCCGGTATTAGACCTTCCCAGCAATGGCCCCAGACCCGTCAACCCAGGTGGAAAAAAGTAGAAGACCCCCAAACAGCCAAAAAGCAAAACTACAAAAATGGGGACTTAGAAATTTTCAGGCAAATTTCCAAAATCACTCCAAGCGCGCTCTGCAGGTAGGCCCTAACTCCCCTTTGCCACCATGGATTTGCTTCAAACCTTTTGCAATCACAACTATCCATACCCAGCAGTGCTCCCAGACCCCAAAACCCACCCACAAACACCTGGAACCCCCCCAAACAGCACCTCAAAGACAAGCAAGTCAGCAAAAACGCAAAACAATTGTCACCTCCCATTTTGTCCAAACCACTTTTATCCGGTATTAGACATTCCCAGCAATGGCCCCAGACCCTTGCAGCCACCCGCAAAAAAGCAGAACACCCCCAAACAGGCAAAAAGCAAAAATGGGCCTACTACCTTCAATTCTGTCCAAATGCGCTCTGCAGCTAGGCCCTAACTCCCCTTTTCCACCATGGATTTCCTGAAAAACAAATGCAATCAACATTAGACTGTGCCAGCAGTGCTCCCAGACCCTAAAACCCACCCACAACAACCTAAAAGCCCGCCAAACAGCACCCCAAAGACAGGCAAGTGATCAAAAGCGCAAAATCTTTTTCTGCTCCGATTTTCTCGAAACCAATTTTAGCCGGTATTAGACCTTCCCAGCAATGGCCCCAGACCCGTCAACCCAGGTGGAAAAAAGTAGAAGACCCCCAAACAGCCAAAAAGCAAAACTACAAAAATGGGGACTTAGAAATTTTCAGGCAAATTTCCAAAATCACTCCAAGCGCGCTCTGCAGGTAGGCCCTAACTCCCCTTTGCCACCATGGATTTGCTTCAAACCTTTTGCAATCACAACTATCCATACCCAGCAGTGCTCCCAGACCCCAAAACCCACCCACAAACACCTGGAACCCCCCCAAACAGCACCTCAAAGACAAGCAAGTCAGCAAAAACGCAAAACAATTGTCACCTCTCATTTTGTCCAAACCACTTTTATCCGGTATTAGACATTCCCAGCAATGGGCCCAGACCCTTGCAGCCACCCGCAAAAAAGCAGAACACCCCCAAACAGGCAAAAAGCAAAAATGGGCCTACTACCTTCAATTCTGTCCAAATGCGCTCTGCAGCTAGGCCCTAACTCCCCTTTTCCACCATGGATTTCCTGAAAAACAAATGCAATCAACATTAGACTGTGCCAGCAGTGCTCCCAGACCCCAAAACCCACCCACAACAACCTAAAAGCCTGCCAAACAGCACCCCAAAGACAGGCAAGTGATCAAAAGCGCAAAATCTTTTTCTGCTCCGATTTTCTCGAAACCAATTTTAGCCGGTATTAGACCTTCCCAGCAATGGCCCCAGACCCGTCAACCCAGGTGGAAAAAAGTAGAAGACCCCCAAACAGCCAAAAAGCAAAACTACAAAAATGGGGACTTAGAAATTTTCGGGCAAATTTCCAAAATCACTCCACGCGCGCTCTGCAGGTAGGCCCTAACTCCCCTTTGCCACCATGGATTTGCTTCAAACCTTTTGCAATCACAACTATCCATACCCAGCAGTGCTCCCAGACCCCAAAACCCACCCACAAACACCCAGAACCCCCCAAACAGCACCTCAAAGACAAGCAAGTCAGCAAAAACGCAAAAAAAATGTCACCTCTCATTTTGTCCAAACCACTTTTATCCGGTATTAGACATTCCCAGCAATGGGCCCAGACCCCTGCAGCCACCCACAAAAAAGCAGAACACCCCCAAACAGGCAAAAAGCAAAAATGGGCCTACTACCTTCAATTCTGTCCAAATGCGCTCTGCATCTAGGCCCTAACTCCCCTTTTCCACCATGGATTTCCTGAAAAACAAATGCAATCAACATTAGACTGTGCCAGCAGTGCTCCCAGACCCCAAAACCCACACACAACAACCTAAAAGTCCGCCAAACAGCACCCCAAAGACAGGCAAGTGATCAAACGCGCAAAATCTTTTTCTGCTCCGATTTTATCGAACCACTTTTAGCCGGTATTAGACTTTCCCAGCAATGGCCCCAAACCCATCAACTCACCCGCAAAGAAGTAGAACACCCCCACAAGTGCAGAGTCTTTCTTCATTGGGCGTAATCCAGCCATCTGCTTTGAGGGAAATAGGAGTCTGGAGGAGGAGGAGGATAGAGGAGCATGTTCTTGTGAACTGGTGAACATGAGGAATGCAGACAGCGGCACCTTCAAATCAATAAGCAAATAAGTGAAGACAGTTCTGCTGATGGGCTTGTTTTTGTGATTAGTTGATTAAAGTTTGTTTTTATATAGATTTTGCAAAACAAAGAAAGACAGACACACAGGAATAAAATTGAATAAGGACGAAAAAGAAAGTTAGTGATTCATTGACTCATTTTCAGGGCTCGGTGTCAGGGAAGAAGAGCTCGTCCTCAAACTCTGCGAATTCATACGGGAGTAGGTCACTTAACAGAGAAGAACTTCCCTCCTCTAAGTTGGTGTCCTCCTCGTCTTCTTCCTGCGTGCGTTCTCGTATTTTGTAATCTGGTGGTTTGAGGTGCTGATTCATCTTGATCATTGTTAACCTCTCCACATTTTTGGGCGAGAGGCGGGTCCTTTTGGAAGTTACAATGCCACCAGCAGCACTGAATACACGTTCAGAAGACATGCTTGCGTGTGGGCAAGACAAGTAATTTATAGCCAGCTTGGTGATCTCTGGCCACACAACTGTTTTCCCATGCCAATACGCCAATGGGTTATGAGAAAGATGGACCTCTGTTGAGTCATTCAGATAGGCCTCCACTTTGCTTACTTTTTTCTGGGACCATTTCAGAAGCAAACCCAAGCTGAGTTAGCCAATCCTCTTCATCACCCAATATTACTGTTGTGTCTGGTGTAGATGATACGGTTGCTGGTGTCGTTAACGGCTGAGAGGGAAAATCACTCACTTCTGCCACAGCCACAAATGCAGAAGTGGATTTTTTTTACTGCAGACGGCCTGCTGATGCTGATGTACTGCCTTTTCCTTCAATTTCCTGCTGTTCTCTTTCAAACCGAGTGGGTGACACAGCTAGCCAATGTTTGTACTTTGTAACATCTGCGTCATCAAAAGGAAAGAATACTCTGCCTGCCACTGCCTTTTTGTACCGTGGATCCAGAATAGTAGCACTAATGTAATGCTGTTCTGTCTTGATCATTTCAAGATGATCATCGCCAAGTAGGCGGTGTAATAACTTCTCCGCCAACTCAAATGCTTCTTCCTTTCCATCTTTTTCAAACTTAGAACACACCGCCTTCAGTCGGTGCTCTGGCATGCTCAACAATGGGATAGCTTTTCCCAAATTACAGTCCTCCCTGCTGACTGCACACGTGAAGACCTCAAAAGGACGAAGCATGTCTGTCAGTCTTTTAACTAGGTGCCATTGCTCCACCTGTATGCTCATGTCCATCATAGGTGTACCCAGTTTAAAGAAATACTGATCGACTACCGCATACTGCTCATACAGACGCTCAAGCATGTAGGGGTTGAGTTCCAACGTGTTGCCACCTCCTGGATGAGTGCTTTCACTGGCAATTTACGTTCATGTTGCAGGCACCTCAGCTGCTTCCGGGCCTTAAAAGAATGGTTCAAATGTGTGCACATTCTTCGGCAGGTGGTCAGTAACTCGGAGCCTGGACTTTCTTCACTCAAGAATTTTTTAACAACCTGGTTTATACAGTGCGCCAGACACAGCACCCTGAAATAGTTACCCATATCCATGGCCTTAACTATATTGGCACCATTATCCGTGGAAACATAACCAATCATGCGTTTTCTTGGGGACAGCCATTCAAAGACCTTTGTGTTAAACTCATGCAAAATGTTTTCTGCTGTATGACTTTTCTCCATGGCAAACATGGCTATTGTTGCATGTTTCCGAGCAGCTTTATAAACTTTGTCCTCGTCAACACCTGCGTTTATCTTTGCTTTAACCCCTGAAAAAGAGACCCAGTGTGCAGTGATGCACATGTAATCAGTGGCTGCGCAACTGCTCCACATGTCTATTGTCAGATGTATAGTGTGAACAGCACTCTTCTGCAAAGCTGCCCCAATCACCTCCAGCACATCTTCATGTAGTGCTGGAACCGCAACTCTGGCAAAATAGAAACGGCTAGGAACCTTCCATTTAGGGCAGAGCGTTGCCACCATTTCAAGAAAACCCACCCCTTCCACAAAAGTAAAAGGGAGAAGGTCCAGCGCTAGCATTTTAGCCAGCTTACTGTTATACGGACGCGCCATTGGGTGGTTGCGTTCATATGGCGCTTCTGACAACAACATGGTTCTAATGGTGGGCTGGACCATTTTATGGGATGATGATGACTTCTGCGACCCAGTTACGCTCCGTTGTGAACTTTTTCGCGTTGGTGTCTCACTCTCTCCCACACTCTTAGTGTGGCTCATAGATCTGCTGCTGACAGGGGTACTGGGTGTAAGTGAAGAAATGTTTGACGCTTCTTCTTCCTCCTCATCATCAGCAGATGAAACATCAACGGATACAATTTGTTGACTTGCAATTCGGGCATCCTGATCTCCCTTTGATGCGCATGCCATTTGACAGTGTGCTGTCTCTAAAGATGACCTCTCTGGCCTCCGGTACCATAGTTGGTACCAAGCTTACCACGACTAACTTGAACCTTACAAATGGTACAAATGGCTATGTTTTCCCTTGTTGGGCTAACACTAAAGAAGTCCCAAACTGTGGACTTCAAATGTCTGTGGGGAGCGGAGGAGGCGATACTGGGAATGCTGCTAATGCCAGATGAACTGGCGTATGTGTGTTGCCGAAATTTAGTATGTTGTGCACTTACAGCTCCACTAATTGAGGAAATGGAGGTTGAGGTGGATGGAGGTCCCTTCTGGCGAGAAAATATGGAAGCTGTAGGTGGTGGTGTTGGTGTACTAGTTAACTGCATCCGTGGTGGTCCCATTCCCACGTCGCCATCATCATCACGCTCAGCAGCATTTCGGGCTAGGGTTAAAATGTCTGTGTGCTGCATGCCCGCTGAGGCTGGAGTGATGCCTATAATGACTGCGTCGTCGTCGTGAGAGTCTTCATCAGCAGGAGTATACGCCCCTTCTTGTTCAGCGTCATCATCACACTCCATAACTCTGAGACTTTCGGGGACCTTCCTTTTACGCTTAGCTACCTTTGTCAGATCATGGTGTGCCTCACACTCAGACGGCCGTGGTGGTTCCCAAGTTTCATCCATATCATCAGAAGGAAGGGGGCTTGAAGAAGAAGTAGACACCATCCTTGATCTTTTCCTTGCTGGGGATCTGGAAGACAATGAATCATCAGGAGGAGTGGCTTCCTCATGTGATACCTCGGCTTGAATGTTGATTTCCTGATGTGCCCCTACTTCGGGAGGAACAACTATTGTGGGCACTTGTGCCGCTCCATGCACCTCTGCTTGCTCCTCTACTTGCGCCGCCTCTCCTTCCAAATGTACTTGGGCTTGTACTTGCTCATGTCGTTGTGGTTGCGGCTGTGGTTGCTGAACACTTGTCAGATGAGTTACAACAACCTGTGTTGATTGAGGGATGCTGCTACTTTCTTGTGATGAGCCAACATTACTGGTCGATGGTGATTGAACAACTATACTGGCTGCCTCTG
Source organism: Lissotriton helveticus (assembly GCF_964261635.1). Classification (NCBI taxonomy): domain Eukaryota; kingdom Metazoa; phylum Chordata; class Amphibia; order Caudata; family Salamandridae; genus Lissotriton; species Lissotriton helveticus. The sequence continues at coordinate 645,387,934 of NC_136068.1, forward strand.
CAGCACTCAAGGGCTTGGACCTAAGTTGGCGTGGTGGTGGTGGCACTGAGCCCAATGGAGCAGAGGTGCTGCTCCCAGCTTGGTCCCCAGCAGACCCCGCTGCTGCTGCAGGCGTACTTTTTTTTATCCCAAAAAATGTGGCGGTCGACACACCAGTCTCCTTGGTAAGTGGCGCCAGTTGCTTCTTCTGCTCCTTACTGGCAACTTTCTTGCTAGAGGAGCTACGGGCAACTTTTTTTGAGGCCATCTTCCTCAGATGTCAGAACAGCAGGCCGCAGTTGCACAAGTTGCAGAGTTGTCTGTGCCCACATGTGACGTTGTGCTGCACACACCGCAGCAGGACATCTTCCTGGCACTGATGAGGAATGATGAGGCTGTTGATTCGTCTTTCTGCACCTAAAAGCAAACAAAGCCAGAGGAACATCAGTTAAATAAATGTTGCATATGTAGCGCTTCAATTAATAGTTTGCAAGTAAGCATTTTTATTATACCCACCCCCCAAAATGGAAAGACCAATAAAATGCACCACTGACAGAGTACCCCTGGGCATAATGGATGAAAGCCTGGCAGACTGGATGCAGGCCTATGACACAACAAAGCACACTGCCTGGCTTTAAAATTGCCCCTAGACCCCCACCCACATGGCCAGGCCCTGCCTGGACCAGGCCTCAAAATGGCCTCCCATCCACATGGCCATGCCCCATCAACGCCCCCAAAAATCGAAAAACACACACAAATCACCACAATCCAATGCCATCCATGCCCTCCATGATGTTTACATTAAAGAAACCACACAGAAAGACTAGGCCCATGCACCACTGAGTGAGTACCCCTGGGCATAATGGATGAAAGCAAGGCACATTGGATGCAAGCCTATGGCACAAAGCACACTGCCTGGATTCAAAATGGCCCCTTCACCCCCACCACATGGCCCTGGACCAGGCCTCAAAATGGCCCCCACCCACATGGCCATTTCCCATCTACACCCCCAAAAATCAAAAAGCACACAAAAATCACCACAATCCAATGCCATCCATGCCCTCCATGATGTTTACATTCAAGGCACCCCACAGAAAGACTAGGCCAATGCACCACTGAGTGAGTACCCCTGGGCAAAAGGCCCCAACAGCCAAAAAAATCGAAAAACACACAAAAATCACCACAATCCAATGCCATCCATGCCCTCCATGATGCTTACATTATAGAAACCACACAGAAAGACTAGGCCCATGCACCACTGAGTGAGTGAGTACCCCTGGGCATAATGGATGAAAGCAAGGCACATTGGATGCAGGCCTATGGCACAAAGCACACTGCCTGGATTCAAAATGGCCCCTTCACCCCCACCACATGGCCCTGGACCAGGCCTCAAAATGGCCCCCACCCACATGGCCATGCCCCATCAACAGCCCCAAAAATCGAAAAACACACAAAAATCACCACAATCCAATGCCATCCATGCCCTCCATGATGTTTACATTCAAGACACCCCACAGAAAGACTAGGCCCATGCACCACTGAGTGAGTACCCCTGGGCAAAAGGCCCCAACAGCCAAAAAAATCGAAAAACACACACAAATCACCACAATCCAATACTATCCATGCCCTCCATGTTGTTTACATTAAAGAGACCACACAGAAAGTCTAGGCACATGCACCACTGAGTGAGTGAGTACCCCTGGGCATAATGGATGAAAGCAAGGCACATTGGATGCAGGCCTATGGCACAAAGCACACTGCCTGGATTCAAAATGGCCCCTTCACCCCCACCACATGGCCCTGGACCAGGCCTCAAAATAGCCCCCACCCACATGGCCATGCCCCATCAACACCCCCAAAAATCGAAAAACACACATAAATCACCACAATTCGATGCCATCCATGCCCTCCATGATGTTTACATTCAAGACACCCCACAGAAAGACTAGGCCCATGCACCACTGAGTGAGTACTCCTGGGCAAAAGGCCCCAACAGCCCAAATAATCGAAAAACACACACAAATCACCACAATCCAATGCCATCCATGCCCTCCATGATGTTTACATTAAAGAGACCACACAGAAAGACTAGGCCCATGCACCACTGAGTGAGTACCCCTGGGCAAAAGTCCCCAACAACACCCCCAAAAATCGAAAAACACACAAAAATCAGCACAATCCAATGCCATCCATGCCCTGAATGATATTGAAATTCAACAAAACAGTTGCATCATGCACCCAATACTAACCCTGGTCATACTGGATACTGTGGCTACCCACAATATATTTTATTTAATGTTCTGAAAAAGTTCCAAAATTGTAGTTACAGCAACTGTAATGCCCCAAACAAACAACATCAACTTACTTGTGAGATTTCTAATCCAAAAGTGATCCAAAAAAAGTCAAAAAGGCCTCAAATCCAAATATCCAGCAGCATCCACAAAAAGTAATCCTTCCAGGTCAAGATCCAAATCAAAGTGACCAGCACATGAAGAAAGCACTGGGAGGAGCCTGCTGGACATGAACAGGAAGTTGGAGACTGTGGGGCACTTCCTTCCTCCCACCCCCCCCTCCCCAAAATGGACTCCTTGCAAAAAAAAAAGTGCCGGCAAACGTCAACCTGAGGAGTTATTCTGATAAAAATCATAATTTTCAAGGTTTATGCTGCCTGCTGGTGGATTTCTTGTGCGAAATTGCAAATTTTGCAATCTCGCAATTGCGAGATTGTCGCTGCCCGCCGCAATCTACGTGTTCGCAAGTGTTTACTCCCGCGATGCGTGATCACGGGCCTTTATAACGTACTCACGTTGCCAAACTCTCGCTGTGCAAGGTGGCAAGCCGCGATGACGTAATCGCGGTCGACAAACTCCCGCGGGATCCCACAGCAAGATCCAAAATGGCGCAGCACACGCAAAAATGGAGAAAAACAACTCTTCAAACGCTGAATGACGGTAAGTGAACGATGCCCGCCTCAAAATTGTATAGTATTCTATTTAGCAAGTGCGACCAAGCAAAAAAATCCGCTTCGCGCGAATTTGCTAATTTTCGGCAAATTTGCGAGAGTTCGCAGATTGCGAATTTGCCGAAAATCCGCAAAATCCGCGAGCGGAACGGATTTTACGCCCACGTTTAGTAATGTTACAAGTGCTCTTTCCCAATTGAGTCTTAGGACTTTGTCCATTTGCTTGGAGACATAGATGACCTTGGTGGGGTACAGTATATATAGGTGGGGATCTTTTCCTTTTGACTCTGTCTGTAAGACTAGTGACGTAATGTGTCACATTCCAGTCAATGTATGCTTGTCGTTTGTCAGTGGGGATTTAATTAAATTTCTTATAATGTTTTGACATAGCCACTATTCCTTTATTAGTGCGTCATGACTAACGTCAATTCCATCCCTATACGGACCAACAGGATGTCGATGTTGGCTCTCATAGGCATTGGCAAACATAAAGGTGTAAGCCCAAGCAGATCCTTTTAGGGAGAAGGGTAGAACTAAATATGGCATTCCTTTATCTGTATTATGGGGTAAAAGTCCACATACCCAGCAATTGGTGGTATCGATCACCAATTGATGCTGGTATAACAATTAAATGAAGGAATTGTTGAAATACTCCATTCTCCTAATTTGCTCATGCTCTGGTAGCGTATGAAATAGGTGTGGGGAAGCGGTAGTGCGAAAAGGTATGGGCTGGGAGGTAGATATAGGTACAGATGTTGGCTGTAAAGTGTGAATAACCCAACCCACACAAGCTAATAAAACACATAGCAAAGTTAAAACACATAGTACTACGCCACATCTATTAAATAATAATTTACAATATTTCTTCATTATATTCCTTTCATCATTTTTTTTAGCATAGCAGAATCCATCTTCTAGATATTGCTCGTGGCAGTCTTCCTTCTTTACTTAGCCGTGATTATTAGCCATCCTATGACACTGCAAGTCCCACAGACCTATTGCCACGACTCGGGTCACTAACTAAGGCTCTTACCACGACCCTGCAACCTAATTAGATGGTCAATGTCACAAAAAGCACAAAAAGTTCCCAAATTGTCCTTATTGGTCTAGATCTCAAATTGTATCTAGTTTTGTTCGGTACAGTCAGATCCTGGAAAAGTGTCTCTGGATTAGTTGTATTCAATCTCAGATGTGGTGGGATAGCTTTTTGCAAAATGCTATCATCTTTTTTCTCAGACTGAGTCCATCCTAGGTGTGCATCACCAAAAGGTACAAACCGGGGGACCCTCTCTCCTTCACAATCACCTATACCTTCGCGGACCCACTGATCGAAAGGCAAAGGCAAGGACACCTTTTTGCAGTGCACACCATGGATCCAGTTCTTTTTCCCAACAACTTTCACGGCGTACGTGTCGTCAGCAGGACCTGCCTCGGCTCCCACCAGCGAGGCTCCAAATTCCTTTGGAAGTTTTTCAGACACACCCAGTCGCCAGGTTGGAGGGTGTGCCCAGGATCTGAGGAAGCCTGCGGCAAGGTGTCTTGTACCTGCTGATGGAGAACACACAATTTAGTGGTGAGGTCATGCAAATAGTCAATAAACATTGGGTATTCTATGTCAGAGTACTTCTTGGGTCTAGGGACACCTCAGACATTAGCCGGGCGCCCGAACACGATCTCATATGGGCTAAGTCCCACACGAGAATGAACAGTTGTTCTAGTTGACAAGAGGGCCAAAGGTAAAGCATCCGTCCAGGCAAGACCTGTGCTGGCTTGTATCTTCGCAAGTTTAAGCTTGAGAGTGCCATTATAGCACTCTACCAAACCCGCTGACTGAGGGTGGTTTGCCGCATGGAATTTCTGTTTAATACCAAGCCCTGCACATACTTCCTGCATGATTTGACCCACAAATTCACTTCCATTGTCACTTCAGACAATTCGAGGTAAACCGAACCTCGGGAAGTATTCTTTCAGAAGGACCTTGGCTGTAGACAAGGCAGTATTATCCTTTAGGGGGTAGGCCTCTATCCATCTAGAAAAGGCACGCACCACCACAAGGACATACTTTAGGTTATTGCATCTCTCCATATGAATGTAGTCTATCTGCAATACCTCAAAAAGATACGTTGGGGGAGCAAAATGGCCTGCTGGGGTTGGTGTCCCTCTTCCTGGGTTATGCATCAAACAAACAATGCAATGCTTAACAAGATTGTCTGCACATTTAGGAATCCCTGCATTCTGTCATACCGGAGCCAAAAGCTTGCATATTCCTTTCACACTGATGTGGGCTGGACCAAGCGCCATAGTTACTACTGGAAGTACATAGGCGTCTGGTAACAGCCAACGTTGATGTTCCGACAATTCTGTCCAACACCCCGTCGCATCCAACATTCCCGTACCATCTCTACACTTACTCAATTCTTTCTCTGTAGCTTCTTCCTGAATTATTTTCACACTTTCTATTGTGTCCTCACACATTCCTCCTTGACTGACCCATCTAGCAGGTCCAGCAACATACATATGACTCGTCACATCTCTCGCTGTCTCTTTCGCTATCTGATCCGCAAATGCGTTTCCTTCACCCACATCATCAGTGATCCTCTTATGCGCACTACACTTCACAATTGCTATCTGAGTGGGTAAAGCAAGTGATTCTAAAAGGTCATTCACTAACTGACCATGCTGTATTTTAGTACCATGTGAGGTAAAGAATCATCATCATCATCAAGAGGTCTTTATTCGATTTGCATCATAAAAGACAAATACATAAGAAAGGCCCTCATCTATCAGATTCTGTTGTGGGGAGAGGTCCCGTAAATCCTCAGTGCTGCCCTTCACCCTGCAAAGATCACTGCCTCAGAGCCTGCCGTATGTCTTGCTGCAGGGTCAGAGATAATAGTGGGCGGCTGCCATTTTAAGGTCAGGCATCAGGGTTAACGGTCAGTCCGACATTGCTGGAATCACAATCTCCATATTTGAGGGCCTCCCCCTCTTGATGACCTCACTGGGTAAGTGCTGGAGCTGTCGTCATGGTGGGCGCTATCCGTGGCCAAACGCCGGGACTAGGAGCATCGCCACACCCCCCAGACCGGGAGCAGGGAGCAGAGCACTATCAGCAGAGCACCGCCGAGCCATGGAATTCTGAGCCTTGGTCCTGAGTGCTGCCAAATAGCGCTAAGAAACCCAGTAGCGTGGTTCTCCTCCTCTGCTCGGCCTCAGTCTGTCAGTCCGCTGTATGGGGAGTAGCTGCAACAAAATATTTCCGCGTTGCGCGGTGCTGGACCCGAATTTCAATCACCTGTGGTGGGCGTGGCGGGGAGGTGCTCCAGGCCCAGTTGAATTGTGGTCAATGATGTTTTTCGACCTCCCTCTTGGCCACCTAACCCCCAGCAACTAGCGTTTCCCGCGGAGCGGGAAACGCGAGCGGTGACAAACAAGCGCTGCCAAATAGCGCTAAGAAACCCAGTAGCGTGGTTATCCTCCTCTGCTCGGCCTCAGTCTGTCAGTCCGCTGTATGGGGAGTAGCTGCAACAAAAGATTTCCGCGTTGCGCGGTGCTGGAGCCGAATTTCAATCACCTGTGGTGGGCGTCAAAGAATCCTCTTTCCCTCCAAAGGCGGCCAAAACTGCGGGCCACCCCAAATGCATATTGGCTGTCGGTGAACACATTCACTCTCTTCCCTTTAGCCAATACACAAGCTCTAGTCAGAGCTATCAATTCAGCTGCTTGGGCTGAAATCAGCCTAATGCGTGCTGTCTCCACAATTGTATGCAAAGTGGTAACAGCATAGGCTGCAGTCATTTCACCATTGGGGAGCGTAAAACACGAACCATCCACCCATAGGATCCCATCCGGGTCCAGAAGCGGCGTATCTTTTAAATAAATCCTACCTTTTGTCTCCTCCTCTGTACAGAGAAAACAATCATGTTGCTCTTGAATGTCTTTCTCTACTGGGATCGGTAACAATGTAGCTGGATTTAGGGTATTACATCGCTTGATGTGCACGTGACTAGCCAAGAGCGTCAGCTCATACCCTGATAAACGGACGCTCGTCAGATGCTGAGTTTTTGTCCTGTTTAGAAGTGTATCCACTGCATGTGGCACCATGACAATAAGCGTATTGTCTAGTACCAATCCAGCAGATTGGCGAATAGAAATTGCATTTGCTGCTGTAGCTTTCAGACAACTAGGTAATGCTTTAGCTACAGGGTCTAACGTAGCCGAAAAATAAGCACACGGGCATTGCTTGTCACCAAATTGTTGTGTCAAAACTGACAACGCGCAATCTTCTCTCTTGTGCACATAAAGTGTGAAAGGTTTGCTGTAATCCGGAGTACCCAACACAGGAGCAGAACACAAGGAAGAACGCAAATTAGTAAAACTTTTCTGGCATTCCTCTGTCCAAGGGAGAGGTTGGGGTGTATCTTTATGGATAAGCGCCAACAAAGGTTTCGCTAACAAAGAAAAATTCGGAATCCATTGTCTGCAGTAAGAGGTAATGCCCAAAAAGGCACGCACCTCTCTCTGTGTGCATGGTACAGACATTTGTGCAATTGCTTGGATTCTTTCTGGGGTCAATCACCGTCTCTCCTTCGATAAGAGATGACCTAAGTAGGTAACCTCTTGGCAACAATATTGTAATTTAGAGGGCGAAACCTTATGATGAAGGTCAGACAAGTGATGCAACAGTGAAACAGTAACTTGTTTACAAATGTCCTCAGAATCAGCAGCAACCAACAGATCATCTATGTACTGAATAAGGGTGGCACCTGGAGGCAAAGGGAAAGCATTGAGCTGAGTTTTCAAAGCCTGACTATAAATGGAGGGACTTTCACAATAGCCTTGAGGTGCACGCTTGAACAGAAAACTGCGGCCTCCCAAAGAGAAACCAAAAATATCCCTACTTTCCTCAGCAATGGGAATGCTAAAAAAAGCATTCTTAAGGTCAATGACCGAAAACCATGCAGCCGAAGCAGGTATCATTGTCAATAAAGCAGTGATATCTGGGACGACAGGAAACTGGGGTACAACAATCTTGTTGACCTCCCGGAGATCAATCACAAAACGATAAACAGGTGGCTGGGAAGAGTCAGTACGTTTAAGAACAGGCAAAACAGGACAATTGCATACATTTCCTCTAGTTTCTTCAACCACACCTTTCTCAACCAAATCATAAATGATAGCCATCAGTGCTCTCTCACCATCACTCGAAATTCTGTACTGAGGAATGCGAGGTAACCTAACATTAGACTTGAGGGTGACAACATAAGGTAGAATCTGCAAGAGGCCAACATCATTGGGGCCTGCAGCCCAAAGAGTAGCAGGCAGGGAACGTAATTCAGAAGGGAGTTGGTCTCTAGACAAATATGTCGGGGAGGTCAATCTCTTACCTAAAGTAAGATGTACACCAGAAGGAGAACAATGCAGGGTCGCATACAGTCTTTTTAACAAATCCAAACTGAACAAATTCTCACCACAACCAGTTGTTAAAATAAGCAGAGCCTCCAAATCATAAGGACCAATGGAGATAGGCAAAGGACAAGAAACTGGGTTACGAACTGGGGCGCCAGAAAATCCTACAGAAACATTTGTTAAGCCAGACAAAGGTGCCCCAGGGAGTTTAGAGTGGATGATAGAACTCTTCGTTGCACCAGTAACTAAGAGAAATGACTCTGACACACCAAGCGCAAAGACATCAACATAAGGCCTATTTTGGTCCACTGGAACTGAAATGACGCCCTCACTTTGTCTACGGCTGTCCTAGCTAGAGCTAAAATCCTGATTCTCATCCTCCATATAATAATCGTCATTATAATAATGGGCAGACTGAGTATTTTGCTGATCAAAATAATTCATGGAATTTTGAGGCGGAAAGGAACGTTGATCCTGGGACATTGTACTTCGCCCGCTCGCGGCCCAGGCGTACCACCAGCACGCTACAATAAAATCGGGCAATTATTCTTGAAGTGACCTTCTTCCTTACAATAGGCACATTGATTAGGACCCAGTGGAGGCCGTGGAACAAAGGGCTCAGGTTTCTGAAACACCTTCTGAAACTGGGGAGTTGGCTGAAACTGGCACTGAGCAGGACGAGGAGGATAAGCCTGTTGCAAAAGAACCTTCGTCTTTAAATCTTTAGTCTTTTTATCCAATTTGTCCTTTTCCTCCTTATCCCTATTTTCGTAATATTAGGCAGTAGCCAATATCTGGGCTGAAGAACAAACAGCCCATGAACTTTCGGAATCCTTTATTTTATTAGAGAGTTGGGAAGCAAATTAAATACAAATTTATCTAAGAACAATCGCTGTCCCCCCTCTGTGCTCATATCCTGACCACTGTGATCAAGAAACGTTTACTCAAAATGAGTAAAGAAGTCGGAGACACTCTCATCCTTCTTCTGCTTACAGGCAGCTAACTTATCCCAATTAACTTGCAGAGCGGGCATCATAGTTTTCATTAATGTGATTATTCTATCAGGAAGTTCTGCAACTAAATTATCGGGTTTAGCACCACCCACTTGGAGTCTATCAGCATCCAGTATAGCATTCCAATCATCTCCTAATTCTTTGGCGTGGTCCTCTTTTCGAATCCTAGCCCACAATGGTTGTGGGACAACATTTCCCATCAACATATCTATGTCAGCCAAATTCATAATACAAGCATCAACAGTCTGAGATAATTCTTTGTAGTAACCAGCAGGGTTTTTACGGGGGTCAGGTAAGGACTGTTTAAGGGCCAGCACCTAAAATCTCTTCCAAGGTACATGTACCCATATACGTTGGAAGTGAGCTGGTATAGGCTGATTACCATCCTGGGCTGCAACCGCTTCTCTCCACACTGGGGGAACCTCTCGCATAGGGTAGTGTTTCAGTTTGCGCCTAACAGAAGGATCAGGTTCAGACAAAGACCGGGAAAAGAACATTGATCTAAAAGTGATAAGTGTCCGTACAGCATTCTCAACCTCAGGTCCCACAATAATTCCTTTATCGAAATCAGTCCTAATATCCAGCAAACCCTTGGGAGATAACCCCAATCCAGTAGCCTCCCATTCCTGACCTAAAATGCCACACATGGTGTCAAAAACAAATCTCTGTGTAGGGGCATCCCACTGCTCAAAAGTTTCCATGATATCTTGCACGGTATACTCGGGACCCTGCATGATCTATCTGCGAGCAAGGAGAGCTAACTCATCTCGTTCTTGGGAATCAGGAAGTAAACTACGGGTCTGCCTATGGGGAAGAACAGGAGTCAGACTTACTGACCCAAAGAGAGGAGAAAAGAGTCCAGAAACAGTCTCAACCATCCTCTGGCGGACAGAAGGGGAAGTTGGCAGAAAAACAGGAGATAAGGTATGAGACGGAGCAGGAGAAGAGGAAACAGGTAGAACGGGAGTCAAGGGCAAAGGAGACTGAGGCAAAGAAGTCGGAGGCAGAGGAGCTGGAAGCAAGGGAGCTGGAGGCAAATGAAATGGCGGGAGTTGTAGTGCCACAAAGGGCTGTGATGGAGGTGCAGGAGCTGGAGCTAGTGGGAGAATAACAGGTTGCTGGACGAGTAACAAAAGCGGGCGTGCATTAGCACATTGTACATAGGGCGGGGGCGATCTTAACAAATGAGACATTAAAGGATCCTTCTCAAGATCAGCATCTGGATTTGGGGAAGAAGTTGGCAGCACCGGGTAACATTTATCAATCACCGTGCAATTTTGCCTATCTGAGATCTCTATCGCATGATCTATTTCATTATCTTTAAACTGTTGGGCAGCCTGTATAACAGTCATGCCTCTTTCTTTCCTATCTCTTTTTGCCTGTTTAATTTCTTTCTGTTTGGCTTCCTTGCGCCAAAGGCGAAAAGAGTCAAACATAGCCGGCCGGGCTTTTCTTTTAAACAAAGTAGCTTCTAAATTGTCTAAAATATCAGGCTTAAAACTACCATTATGTGGCCACTGTAAAATACCATCTTTCTTCGTATAGCGGAACCACACTTCATTAAAGGTGATGGGGCCTACACCATGTTTAGAGTAAAGCTCATAAGTAGGAGTTCCAGCTGGAGGAATTGGACAAGAGTCCTCCAGTCGGGAGTCCATATCTCAACAAAAACAACACCATTTTTGAAACTTACTGAAACCAGGCAACGTGACTTCACTGGCTTCCTAGCAAACAACAAGGGGCTAATCAAAACACCACAAACGTATTCACCCCTTGGATTCGAAAATTGCAATTGTCGAATCTAAGAACCCAAAAACAAAGAAGTGGGAGCTACCCACCAGTACTTAACCAAATGTCTTCTCACGCCAACAGAGGTCCGTCTAACGTCCCGCAATACCAGTCATCACCAAAAAAGGATGAAGGCAGGACGGCAGTCAGGGCAGCAGTCACCATCAGTCCACTTTTTGACATACAGGGGTCGCTGGTGTGAGGGCGCCTCCTCTGGAATTTTCCTGCGGGGCTCCTCACGATCCTTGAGCTCAACCGCTACCTCTGAAGCCGCCCCACGTTGGGCTGCCAATTGAAGAACCAGGCCTTTGGGCCTGGCGGCGCAGGGCACGCCTGAAATCTTCAAGTTCACCTGCCTTGTTGCTCAGAGACACGGAATACTCTGTTGGCTTAGAAAACCAAGTTTATTAGCTGCAGCTAAGCACAGTTGTCCAAGAAGTACACCAAGTAGGTTCTCAGGAGGCTGCCACTTTACTCCGTGGCTCACAAGCTTTTATAGCCAAAATACATCTGTACAAACATACACCCAATGCACAAAGTTTTAGCCAATCAGAAGAGTTTGAAAACAAGGTGTTGTGCAACCAGAATGGTCTCTGCTTACATGTTGCGTGTTATCCAGCCCCCAAAGTTAATCAATACTGGTACCCATGGTTCAGTGTTGCAATGGCAGGACATGTCTGTATGCTTCAAAAGAAAAGTTGTGAAATAGGAAAACACAGGGAGAGAATAGCGAAGGCCAAAAGATAAGATACGGCAAGAGAAGAATACTAAAGGCTAACAGATAGTTGATACAGGGATTAGGTAGTCCAGACAAGGATTAGTTAGGCCGGCTGGTGTCTTAGATTGGTTTCAAAACAAGGGCGGAGGGGGGTTTTCATCACGTTGCAGTCCAAAAGGCAGAGACACTTCGTTCATCGAGCAGCCTGTGTAAAGGCAACACAAAATAGCGGCGAATGTAAGATGGAGTCAAAATTAAAGAACCTCAAGGCTTAGATGCCTAACAAGGTGCACAGGTGCTGCACCACTAGCTCATCAGCTAGGGAGGCTCACGGGAGCCCTTAAACAGTAAACAGGATTGGGCACACTCTGCTCCACCTGTAAGCTGGATTGCCCCTGTGCATACTGTGTCATGCAGTTCATTTGTCTTCGCACATGGATAAGAAAGGGTTTGTAATTATTTCACCAGGTTTGGTGTAAGTAGGTACTGTTATCTCCAGGCATCTCTAGACACGAGCATCGACTCGTGTTTCTGGATCAATATCCTTCATCAGTAGAGATAGGTAATGAGGCCACTGAATAGGCTGCCCAATGAACAGTCACAGGCTTAGATGCCTAACCGGGCGCGCAGGTGCAGCACCACTAGCTCATCAGCTAGGGAGGATCACGGGAGCCCTTAAACAGTAAACAGGATTGGGCACACTCTGCTCCACCTCTCAGCTGGATTGCCCCTGTGCATACTGGGTCAAGCAGTTTGTTTGTCTTCGCACATGGAAAAGAAAGGTTTTGTAAGTATTTTATAAGGTTTGGTGTAAGTAGGTAATTGTTATCTCCAGGCATCTCTAGACACGAGCATCGACTTGTTTTTCTGGATCAATGTCCTTCATGAGTAGAGATAGGTAATGAGGCCGCTGAATAGGCAGCCCAACGAACAGTCATAGGCTTAGATGCCTAACCGGGCGCGCAGGTGCAGCACCATTAGCTCGTCAGCTAGGGAGGCTCACGGGAGCCCTTAAACAGTAAACAGGATTGGACGCACTCTGCTCCACCTCTCAGCTGGATTGCCCCTGTGCATACTGCTTCATGCAGATCGTTTGTCTTCGCACATGGAAAAGAAAGGGTTTGTAAGTATTTCACCAGGTTTGGTGTAAGTAGGTACTTGTTATCTCCAAGCATCTATAGACACGAGCATCGACTCGTGTTTCTGGATCAATATCCTTCATCAGTAGAGATAGGTAATGAGGCCGCTGAATAGGCTGCCCAACGAACAGTCACAGGCTTAGATGCCTAACCGGGCACGCAGGTGCAGCACCACTAGCTCGTCAGCTAGTAAGTCTCATGGGAGACCTTAAACAGGAAACAGGATTGGGCGCATCCTGCTCCACCTCTCAGCTGAATTGGCCCTGAGCATACTGGGTCATGCAGTTCGTTTGTCTTCGCACATGGAAAAGAAAGGGTTTGTAAGTATTTCACCAGGTTTGGTGTAAGTAGGTACTTGTTATCGCCAGGCATCTCTAGACATGAGCATCGACTCGTGTTTCTGGATCAATATCCTTCATCAGTAGAGATAGGTAATGAGGCCGCTGAATAGGCTGCCCAACTAACAGTCACAGGCTTAGGTGCCTAACCGGGCACGCAGGTGGAGCACCACTAGCTCGTCAGCTAGGGAGGCTCACGGGAGCCCTTAAACAGTAAACAGGATTGGGCGCACTCTGGTCCACCTCTCAGCTGGATTGCCCCTGTGCATACTGGGTCACGCAGTTCGTTTGTCTTCGCACATGGAAAAGAAAGGGTTTGTAAGTAGTTCACATGGTTTGGTGTAAGTAGGTACTTGTTATCTCTAGGCATCTCTAGGCACGAGCATCGACTCGTGTTTCTGGATCAATATCCTTCATCAGTAGAGATAGGTAATGAGGCCGCTGAATAGGCTGCCCAACGAACAGTCACAGGCTTAGATGCCTAACCGGGCGCGCAGGTGCAGCACCAATAGCTCGTCAGCTAGGGAGGCTCACGGGAGCCCTTAAACACTAAACAGAATTGGGCGCACTCTGCTCCACCTCTCGGCTGGATTGCCCCTGTGCATACTGGGTCATGCAGTTCGTTTGTCTTCGCACATGGAAAAGAAAGGGTTTGTACGTATTTCACCAGGTTTGGTGTAAGTAGGTACTTATATCTCCAGGCATCTCGAGACATGAGCATCGACCCGTGTTTCGGGATCAATATCCTTCATCAGTAGAGATAGGTAATGAGGCCGCTGAATAGGCTGCCCAATGAACAGTCACAGGCTTTGATGCCTAACCGGGCGCGCAGGTGCAGCACCACTAGCTCATCAGCTAGGGAGGATCACGGGAGCCCTTAAACAGTAAACAGTATTGGGCCCACTCTGCTCCACCTCTCAGCTGGATTGCCCCTGTGCATACTGGGTCATGCAGTTTGTTTGTCTTCCCACATGGAAAAGAAAGGGATTTTAAGTATTTTATAAGGTTTGGTGTAAGTAGGTAATTGTTATCTCCAGGCATCTCTAGACACGAGCATCGACTTGTTTTTCTGGATCAATATCCTTCATCAGTAGAGATAGGTAATGAGGCCGCTGAATAGGCTGCCCAACGAACAGTCACAGGCTTAGATGCCTAACCGGGCACGCAGGTGCAGCACCACTAGCTCGACAGCTAGTAAGGTTCATGGGAGCCCTTAAACAGGAAACAGGATTTGGCGCATCCTGCTCCACCTCTCAGCTGGATTGGCCCTGTGTATACTGGGTCATGCAGTTTGTTTGTCTTCGCACATGGAAAAGAAAGGGTTTGTACGTATTTCACCAGGTTTGGTGTAAGTAGGTACTTATATCTCCAGGCATCTCTAGACATGAGCATCGACCCGTGTTTCTGGATCAATATCCTTCATCAGTAGAGATAGGTAATGAGGCAGCTGAAAAAGCTGCCCAACAAACAGTCACAGGCTTAGATGCCTAACCGGAAGCGCAGGTGCAGCACCACTAGCTCATCAGCTAGGGAGGCTCACGGGAACCCTTAAACAGTAAACAGGATTGGGCCTACCCTGCTCCACCTCTCAGCTGGATTGCCCCTGTGCATTCTGGGTCATTCAGTTCGTTTGTCTTCGCACATGGAAAAGAAAGGGTTTGTAAGTATTTCACCAGGTTTGGTGTAAGTAGGTACTTTTTATATCCATGCATCTCTAGACACGAGCATCGACTTGTGTTTCTGGATCAATATCCTTCATCAGTAGAGATAGCTAATGAGGCCGCTGAATAGGCTGCCTAACGAACAGTCACAGGCTTAGATGCCTAACCGGGCGCGCAGGTGCAGCACCACTAGCTGGTCAGCTAGGGAGGCTCACGGGAACCCTTAAACAGTAAACAGAATTGGGCGCACTCTGCTCCACCTCTCAGCTGGATTGCCCCTGTGCATACTGGGTCATGCAGTTCGATTGTCTTCGCACATGGAAAAGAAAGGGTTTGTACGTATTTCACCAGGTTTGGTGTAAGTAGGTACTTGTTATCTCCTGGCATCTCTAGACACGAGCATCGACTCGTGTTTCTGGATCAATATCCTTCATCAGTAGAGATAGGTAATGAGGCCGCTGAATAGGCTGCGCAACGAACAGTCACAGGCTTAGATGCCTAACCGGGCGCGCAGGTGCAGCACCACTAGCTGGTCAGCTAGGGAGGCTCACGGGAGCCCTTAAACTGTAACCAGGATTGGGCGCACTCTGCTCCACCTCTCAGCTGGATTGCCCCTGTGCATACTGGGTCATGCAGTTCGTTTATCTTCACACCAGGAAAAGAAAGGGTTTGTAAGTATTTCACCAGGTTTGGTGTAAGTAGGTACTTGTTATCTCCAGGCATCTCTAGACACGAGCATCGACTCGTGTTTCTGGATCAATATCCTTCATCAGTAGAGATAGGTAGTGAGGCCGCTGAATAGGCTGCCCAACGAGCAGTCACAGGCTTAGATGCCGAACCAGGCACGCAGGTGCAGCACCACTAGCTCGTCTGCTAGGGAGGCTCACGGGAGCCCTTAAACAATAAACAGGATTGGGCGCACTCTGCTCCACCTATCAGCTGGATTGCCCCTGTGCATACTGGGTCATGCAGTTCGTTTGTCTTCGCACATGGAAAAGAAAGGGTTTGTAAGTATTTCACCATGTTAGGTGTAAGTAGGTACTTGTTATCTCCAGGCATCTCTAGACACGAGCATCGACTCGTGTTTCTGGATCAATATCCTTCATCATTTGAGATAGGTAATGAGGCCGCTGAATAGGCTGCCCAACGAACAGTCACAGGCTTAGATGCCTAACCAGGCGCACATGTGCGGCACCACTAGCTCGTCAGCTAGGGAGGCTCACGGGAGCCCTTAAACAGTAAACAGGATTGGGCGCACTCTGCTCCACCTCTCAGCTGGATTGCCCCTGTGCATACTGGGTCATGCAGTTCGTTTGTCTTCGCACATGGAAAAGAAAGGGTTTGTAAGTATTTCACCAGGTTTGGTATAAGTAGATACTTGTTATCTCCAGGCATCTCTAGGCATGAGCATCGACTCGTGTTTCTGGATCAATATTCTTCATCAGTAGAGATAGGTAATGAGGCCGCTGAATAGGCTGCAAAACGAACAGTCACAGGCTTAGATGACTAACCGGGCGCGCAGGTGCAGCACCACTAGCTTGTCAGCTAGGGAGGCTCACGGGAGCCCTTAAACAGTAAACAGGATTGGGCGCACTCTGCTCCACCTCTCAGCTGGATTGCCCCTGTGCATACTGGGTCATGCAGTTCGTTTGACTTCGCACCAGGAATAGAAAGGGTTTGTTAGTATTTCACCAGGTTTGGTGTAAGTAGGTACTTGTTATCTCCAGGCATCTCTAGACACGAGCATCGACTCGTGTTTCTGGATCAGTATCCTTCATCAGTAGAGATAGGTAATGAGGCGGCAGAATAGGCTGCCCAATGAACAGTCACAGGCTTAGATGCCTAACCGGGCACGCAGTTGCAGCACCACTAGCTCATCAGCTAGGGAGGCGCACGGGAGCCCTTAAACAGTAAACAGGATTGGACGCACTCTGCTCCACCTCTCAGCTGGATTGCCCCTGCGCATACTGGGTCATGCAGTTCATTTGTCTTCGCACATGGAAAAGAAAGGGTTTGTACGTATTTCACCAGGTTTGGTGTAAGTAGGTACTTGTTATCTCCTGGCATCTCTAGACACGAGCATCGACTCGTGTTTCTGGATCAATATCCTTCATCAGTAGAGATAGGTAATGAGGCCGCTGAATAGGCTGCCCAACGAACAGTCACAGGCTTAGATGCCTAACCGGGCGCGCAGGTGCAGCACCACTAGCTGGTCAGGTAGGGAGGCTCACGGGAGCCCTTAAACTGTAAACAGGATTGGGCGCACTCTGCTCCACCTCTCAGCTGGATTGCCCCTGTGCATACTGGGTCATGCAGTTCGTTTATCTTCACACCAGGAAAAGAAAGGGTTTGTAAGTATTTCACCAGGTTTGGTGTAAGTAGGTACTTGTTATCTCCAGGCATCTCTAGACACGAGCATCGACTCGTGTTTCTGGATCAATATCCTTCATCAGTAGAGATAGGTAGTGAGGCCGCTGAATAGGCTGCCCAACGAACAGTCACAGGCTTAGATGCCGAACCAGGCACGCAGGTGCAGCACCACTAGCTCGTCTGCTAGGGAGGCTCACGGGAGCCCTTAAACAGTAAACAGGATTGGGCGCACTCTGCTCCACCTCTCAGCTGGATTGCCCCTGTGCATACTGGGTCATGCAGTTCGTTTGTCTTCGCACATGGAAAAGAAAGGGTTTGTAAGTATTTCACCATGTTAGGTGTAAGTAGGTACTTGTTATCTCCAGGCATCTCTAGACACAAGCATCAACTCGTGTTTCTGGATCAATATCTTCATCAGTAGAGATAGGTAAAGAAGCCGCTGAATAGGCTGCCCAACGAACAGTCACAGGCTTAGATGCCTATCCGGGCACGCAGGTTCAGCACCACTAGCTCGTCAGCTAGGGATGTGCACGGGAGCCCTTAAACAGTAAACAGGATTGGGCGCACTCTACTCCACCTCTCAGCTGGATCGCCCCTGTGCATACTGGGTCACACAGTTCATTTGTCTTCGCACATGGAAAAGAAAGGGTTTGTAAGTATTTCAACAGGTTTGGTGTAAGTAGGTACTTGTTATCTCCAGGCATCTCTAGACACGAGCATCGACTCGTGTTTCTGGATCAATATCCTTCATCCTTTGAGATAGGTAATGAGGCCGCTGAATAGGCTGCCCAACGAACAGTCACAGGCTTAGATGCCTAACCAGGCGCACATGTGCGGCACCACTAGCTCGTCAGCTAGGGAGGCTCACGGGAGCCCTTAAACAGTAAACAGGATTGGGCGCACTCTGCTCCACCTCTCAGCTGGATTGCCCCTGTGCATACTGGGTCATGCAGTTCGTTTGTCTTCGCACATGGAAAAGAAAGGGTTTGTAAGTATTTCACCAGGTTTGGTATAAGTAGATACTTGTTATCTCCAGGCATCTCTAGGCATGAGCATCGACTCGTGTTTCTGGATCAATATTCTTCATCAGTAGAGATAGGTAATGAGGCCGCTGAATAGGCTGCAAAACGAACAGTCACAGGCTTAGATGCCTAACCGGGCGCGCAGGTGCAGCACCACTAGCTTGTCAGCTAGGGAGGCTCACGGGAGCCCTTAAACAGTAAACAGGATTGGGCGCACTCTGCTCCACCTCTCAGCTGGATTGCCCCTGTGCATACTGGGTCATGCAGTTCGTTTGCCTTCGCACCAGGAATAGAAAGGGTTTGTTAGTATTTCACCAGGTTTGGTGTAAGTAGGTACTTGTTATCTCCAGGCATCTCTAGACACGAGCATCGACTCGTGTTTCTGGATCAATATCCTTCATCAGTAGAGATAGGTAATGAGGCGACTGAATAGGCTGCCCAATGAACAGTGACAGGCTTAGATGCCTAACCGGGCACGCAGTTGCAGCACCACTAGCTCATCAGCTAGGGAGGCGCACGTGAGCCCTTAAACAGTAAACAGGATTGGGCGCACTCTGCTCCACCTCTCAGCTGGATTGCCCCTGCGCATACTGGGTCATGCAGTTCATTTGTCTTCGCACATGGAAAAGAAAGGGTTTGTAAGTATTTCACCAGGTTTGGTGTAAGTAGGTATTTGTTATCTCCAGGCATCTCTAGACACGAGCATCGACTCGTGTTTCTGGATCAATATCCTTCATCAGTAGACATAGGTAATGAAGCCGCTGAATAGGCTGCCCAACGAACAGTCACAGGCTTAGATGCCTATCCGGGCACGCAGGTTCAGCACCACTAGCTCGTCAGCTAGGGAGGCGCACGGGAGCCCTTAAACAGTAAACAGGATTGGGCGCACTCTGCTCCACCTCTCAGCTGGATTGCCCCTGTGCATACTGGGTCACACAGTTCATTTGTCTTCGCACATGGAAAAGAAAGGGTTTGTAAGTAGTTCACATGGTTTGGTGTAAGTAGGTACTTGTTATCTCCAGGCATCTCTAGACATGAGCATCGACTCGTGTTTCGGGATCGATATCCTTCATCAGTAGAGATAGGTAATGAGGCCTCTGAATAGGCTGCCCAACGAACAGTCACAGGCTTAGATGCCTAACCAGGCGCGCATGTGCGGCATCACTAGCTCGTCAGCTAGGGAGGCTCAGGGGAGCCCTTAAACAGTAAACAGGATTGGGCGCACTCTGCTCCACCTCTCAGCTGGATTGCCCCTGTGCATACTGGGTCATGCAGTTCGTTTGTCTTCGCACATGGAAAAGAAAGGGTTTGTAAGTATTTCACCAGGTTTGGTATAAGTAGGTACTTGTTATCTCCAGGCATCTCTAGACATGAGCATCGACTCATGTTTCTGGATCAATATTCTTCATCAGTAGAGATGGGTAATGAGACCGCTGAATAGGCTGCACAATGAACAGTCACAGGCTTAGATGCCTAACCAGGCGCGCATGTGCGGCACCACTAGCTCGTCAGCTAGGGAGGCTCAGGGGAGCCCTTAAACAGTAAACAGGATTGGGCGCACTCTGCTCCACCTCTCAGCTGGATTGCCCCTGTGCATACTGGGTCACACAGTTCATTTGTCTTCGCACATGGAAAAGAAAGGGTTTGTAAGTAGCTCACATGGTTTGGTGTAAGTAGGTACTTGTTATCTCCAGGCATCTCTAGACATGAGCATCGACTCGTGTTTCGGGATCGATATCCTTCATCAGTAGAGATAGGTAATGAGGCCGCTGAATAGGCTGCCCAACGAACAGTCACAGGCTTAGATGCCTAACCAGGCGCGCATGTGCGGCACCACTAGCTCGTCAGCTAGGGAGGCTCAGGGGAGCCCTTAAACAGTAAACAGGATTGGGCGCACTCTGCTCCACCTCTCAGCTGGATTGCCCCTGTGCATACTGGGTCATGCAGTTCGTTTGTCTTCGCACATGGAAAAGAAAGGGTTTGTAAGTATTTCACCAGGTTTGGTATAAGTAGGTACTTGTTATCTCCAGGCATCTCTAGACATGAGCATCGACTCATGTTTCTGGATCAATATTCTTCATCAGTAGAGATGGGTAATGAGACCGCTGAATAGGCTGCACAATGAACAGTCACAGGCTTAGATGCCTAACCGGGCGCGCAGGTGCAGCACCACTAGCTTGTCAGCTAGGGAGGCTCACGTGAGCCCTTAAACAGTAAACAGGATTGGGCGCACTCTGCTCCACCTCTCAGCTGGATTGCCCCTGTGCATACTGGGTCATGCAGTTCGTTTGTCTTCGCACCAGGAAAAGAAAGGGTTTGTAAGTATTTCACCAGGTTTGGTGTAAGTAGGTACTTGTTATCTCCAGGCATCCCTAGACACGAGCATCGACTCGTGTTTCTGGATCAATATCCTTCATCAGTAGAGATAGGTAATGAGGCCGCTGAATAGGCTGCCCAATGAACAGGCACAGGCTTAGATGCCTAACTGGGCACGCAGTTGCAGCACCACTAGCTCGTCAGCTAGGGAGGCGCACGGGAGCCCTTAAACAGTAAACAGGATTGGACGCACTCTGCTCCACCTCTCAGCTGGATTGCCCCTGTGCATACTGGGTCACGCAGTTCGTTTGTCTTCGCACATGGAAAAGAAAGGGTTTGTAAGTATTTCACCAGGTTTGGTGTAAGTAGGTACTTGTTATCTCCAGGCATCTCTAGACACGAGCATCGACTCGTGTTTCTGGATCAATATCCTTCATCAGTAGAGATAGGTAATGAGGCCGCTGAATAGGCTGCCCAACAAACAGTCACAGGCTTAGATGCCTAACTGGGCGCGCAGGTGCAGCACCACTAGCTCATCAGCTAGGGAGGCTCAGGGGAGCCCTTAAACAGTAAACAGGATTGGGTGCACTTTGCTGCACCTCTCAGCTGGATTGCCCCTGTGCATACTGGGTCATGCAGTTCGTTTGTCTTCGCACATGGAAAAGAAAGGGTTTGTAAGTATTTCACCAGGTTTGGTGTAAGTAGGTACTTGTTATCTCCAGGCATCTCTAACTTTCATTGAAATCCCCGCGTTGTAATGGCATGCGGGGTAAAAGCCCGCGTTGTATTGACATACAACCTACAATCCACATGGAACACCTCACATTCAAGATACACATCACAATCCAGCAAATATGACCTTGACATACCACACCCTTGTCAGTAACAGCATATCCATCCCTTCACCATCACAGACCTACCACCACAGGAACCACCAACCATAGCTGGAAAAGCATCTCTGAAGAGGAGTGGGCTTCTACCCTGTCTGAAATTAGGCCCACGCACGCCACTGGTTTGCTGAAAGCCATCAAAAACCTCAGCAGCAGGATCTCTGTATGTCCCGCTACCTTGAGTCCAATCAAGTGTAACTCAAAGGCGAGAGACCAGCTACAGGCCAGCTCGTACACAGAGGAACTCAGGATGATAAAACATCACAGTAACTGGAGCACATATGGAGAACAAGTCAAAATACTGTGGATAAAGACATTATCAAATAGTCCCTAAGACGCTGCCACCAGTAGATATGGAACTCCAGGCACGCAGCTTTTGCAGATCGGGTCGATGCCAGCCCTATTAACAGCAAAGACATTTTCAGCATCGTCCAAGATTTCACCACGCCTCCTGTCACCTCCAATAACATCATCTCCTCACATGACCTTTGCTCTCTGAATTATTATGTAACAAAATCACCTCCCAAATACAGCAACCTTGGTCCTCAATCGGACCCTGTTACCATTTAAACTCAATTTCCCATCATGATGACCGAACCTCGATGTTATGGCATGCCATCACCACTGTTGAAATCACTGCTATCATGGAGACCCTTCACTCGGGGCTGCATCTCACCCTTGCCCTCACCACATCTTCTCAAAATACTGCTATCCATCATTGAAGGGCTAACACCAATCCTCAATGCCTTCATCGACTATGCCACTTTCTCTGACACCTTGAAACATGCCACTGTCATGCCCCTGCTCAAGAACCCATCCGCTGGACCAACCAATCTTTCCAAATCCTGACCCATCTTCCTCCTACCATACTCAACAAAAGTCTTAGAGCAGGGGTCTCTAAACCTTTCTGTAGTGAGAGCTACTTCTGATCAGTGAAAATCATTGTGAGCTACTGAAGGTCAAGCAACTCAGGCATTGTTACCAGACACCTGCATGCCCAGCTTCTTTGACTTTAAGCATAATGTCCATAGAACCAGATACAATGGCTTCAGCAAAATATTTTTATTAGGGGCGCTAGGATGACAGAGCTGATATGTGTGTGTGAGTGAGAGCGTGATCTGTGGGGTGTATGAACATGTGCCCTTAAGAATGGATTATATGGGTATGGGTGCCTAAGAGCCTGTGTTGTATGTACTTGCAGCACAGGACATGCCTTTTAGCATAAGTGGCACTGTTACATGTATAACACAAATGTTCAACCAATGCTTATTTAAATGGGAGATATATTTAAAGTGTAGAAAATGTTCCGCAAAATGTTGATAATGTGGAACATTTTACTGCACTTTAAATATGTCCAATTTAAAAAAAATGGCTGTATATTTTTGGTATACATATGGGACCATGTCTACCAGCTGCTGGGAGCAAGATGCATTCTGTGTGTAAATGCAAAACTTTGAAATGAGAGAAAATTTAACTGAAGAGGTAACTTTTTGTTCATACAGATTCCATTAAACTCATCATTTAAATTTTCCCTTATTTCAAAGTGTTGCATTTACAAACAGCAGGCATCAAGCGCCCAGTGGTCTGTAGACTCAGTGCCCTATTTATATTAGAAAAATACAGAATTTTGTTCAAATGGAAGGAATGTAAAGTGAAGAAGCATGCTTCATTAAACATTACGGGTCTGATTACAATCTTAGTGGACAGGGTCATTACTTTGAAAATTCTATAGATATCAGGTCAGCCAAATTACAATCTCATTATATGCTATGGAACTTGTAATATGGCAGACGGGATATCTGTCATGGGTGTCTGAGTATTCCCTCCACTAAGATCGTAATAAGCGTCTAACACATCATTGGCTTAATTGAAAGTGGAAAAACACATTAAGACATAATGTTTCATAGAAATATTTTTTTTACTCGTTACATTTTGCCCATTTAAAAAAAAAAACACAGCATTTTTCAGTTATAAATATGGTAGAGTCTACTGGCCCCTGGGATGCAAAAAGAACAATTAATGGACGGATAGCTGAAACAATGTCAAAAATTCACCCGCAGTACAGCGATCTGGGCCTAAAGCCATAATTTCTTTTGCACACCATGCTGTTCCAGGTTAGACACAGCCATATGCAAATCAGTCTAGGCCCTGCTCTCCATTGTAACAGTTCGGCCTGACCTACCAGGCCAGGTCCTCCCTGGACCAGACTCAAGCATTCTGGGACTGATTTCAGGGTATCACCCCTCCTCGTCCAGGCTGGCTTGACTCCAGTGGCATGGTGAGCATCGGGCCCACATCAGGGCATACACATCCCACTTATTCCCACACATAACATCAACATCCTCTCCATTGCAGATGACATATAACTCATATTCTCCCTCATGGACAAGATCCATAACACAATAAACAAGTTCACCCCCTGCTTGACTGAAGTTTCTGACTGGATGAAAGCCAAATGTCTCAATCTCAACACTGACAAGATAGAAGTAGAGATTTTCAGCAAGTACAGCTCACCATGGGACTCCAACTGGTGCCCTGACAAAGTAGCACCCACACCCACACCTAGAAACTGGACAACACAGCACAAGTGAATGCCGTCACTGCATCCTGCTTTAGTACCCTGAAGATGGTGCCGAAGATCTTCAAATGGCTCCCAAGCAACACAAGAAAAACAGTCACTCAAACCCTAGTCACAAACAAGTTGGACTATGGGAACTCCCTCTACACAGGGATCACAAAGCAACTCACTAGAAAACTACAGACCATGCAGAACTCAGCAGTCAGACTCCTCCTCAACCTCTCACACAGATCTCACATTACATCACATGTCAGGGAGTTACACTGGTTTCTAAGACACAAATGCTTTCAATTCAAACTCCTCAAACACATTCAAGGCACTCCACGACTCAGGCCCGGCCTACCTGAACAGGATCATCTCTTCCTAACAACCATCACGACACCTCCCCTTTGCAGGACTCCTACTTGCCAACATCCCGGTCATACACAAAACTAAGGCAGGGGTTAACGCTGCTCCGCTAGTAAAGTTTTCAGAGTTTTAGAACTAAGCACTTCATTTGGAGTGCAAACTTTTCCAAAACTCTGCAAACGCAGCTGAAGGAGTTTGCTGGTGCTACGGGGAGACATCCCTTCATTTCAAATCGGTGTCCTGCTCCTGCTGCTGGCTCCACTCTGCTTCTGCTGCTCTGGTTCAATTAACAGAAAGAACTGCAGTGAGCATGGCGTACTGTGCGAAGGCATGCCTGACCCTATCATGGGATTTCATAGGCTCAGGCATGCCATCACGCATTATGTTATGCGCACTGCAGTTCTTCCTGTTAATTGAACTGGAGCAGCGGAAGCCAAATGGAGGCAGGAGCAGGACACCGATTTGGGAGGAAGGTAAGTC
Organism: Lissotriton helveticus; assembly: GCF_964261635.1. Lineage (NCBI taxonomy): Eukaryota > Metazoa > Chordata > Amphibia > Caudata > Salamandridae > Lissotriton > Lissotriton helveticus. The sequence continues at coordinate 645,412,945 of NC_136068.1, forward strand.
TCCCAGCCAGCAGGCATTAGTACGCTGGAGTGGGGCGGGGCTGTAGTTTTAGTGGAAGGGGATGGGCGTTCAGGGGTATTGCTGAAGGAGGGTGGGAAGCAGTAGGGGTTCAGGGGGATGGGGGCAATGAGTGACTCCACCAGGCCACAGAACTCTGCGGAATTTCACTGAGTTTTCCAGTATCTTTGTGAAATTCCGTGGAGTACCACTATGCAAGTTCTGCCCAGGGTTACCCAAAAGCAGATCAGGAGCATGAGTGTTCTCTTACATCACGCCTAAAGCATGGAACAACCTCCCTGGAGTATTTTGCCTTCAGTAAATATAATGTTGCTGCTCCTCCTTCCTTTCTGATATGGTCAACTATTGTGCTAGCTGTTTCTCCCTTTTTCCCTTCGCCTTTCTGGTCACCCTTCCTTATTGTAGGTTAATGGTACAACCTCAGATGTTGTGAGAGGCTCTTTTAGAATGTTGGTGCTTTTGATGTGATGCCATCTCTGTGAGGAATTAAGTTTCTCTTGCTCCTTCTGACAGCATGATTCATTACTACAACACATGTGGCAATGATTAACGGGATTCTGTTGTCATCATCACCTACCTTGTGAGATTGGGAGGTGTTATTGATCTTATTTCAATGTATTTTACTTACTGCTTTCAATATTCTGCACAGTACGTCCGCCCTGCACATATCAATCTCTGTACCATGCTGAACTGGAACCGCACCCTGCATAGAACTCCTCCCTCAAGACTGCACTGCTCACTGCTGGATAGAGTGTAAGTTGAAGTTACTAGGGCAGTGGAGCCGCATTCAAGGTATGCCTTCAACTACTATAGGCTTCCTTTCGTGATGCACGCTATATTGGCTTAAAACACCATCATTTTGAAATGATAGAGTCCTTCCTACTGCAGTGTACTTCTGTTCTCCAGTCTCACTGTAATTTAAACAAAAATCTAAATTCATAAAAATAATATATATATATATTCTTTAAAGAAGAAGAAAATAAATTATATTAATTGAGTAAATACCCACCTATCTTGGCCATTGCTCCTCCTATTTCCTTTCCATTACATTATATACATTTTGAAACTTGATTTTCCTCTAGCATAGCTCTTCTCAGACAGTACATCATGCATGATATACTATATCCTTGCTTAGACTCTTACTGTGCTTAACATTCGAACAACATCAGTATGCACTTTGACCCTTCAAATAAGTTCCTGCAGTACAACTTAGAACCCCCACTGGAATGGAAAAAATTAATCGAAGAATTCCTCACATACTTAACTGCAATAGATTGCACATAGCATGCCTGTTGAAATGAAGAAATGCATTCTATTAAATTTGCTAGGATCTGAAGGACAAAAGGCATCCAGATCCTTTCCTAAAATTAAAACAACTCAGGGCCAGATGACTTAAATGAGTCTGAGGAAGCCTTAGCAAGAATGGGAACATATTTTAAATCCACAATAAGCAAAACTCTAGAAAGATATCATCTTTACACGTGCTGTCAAAGTGAAAATTGAAGTTTTGATGAGTTTATGACAGCACAAATTTGTCATGCTCCTGCAATTTTGGACCCACCACAGATCAAATGATCAGAGACCAACTAATGATCAACACTAATTACAAAATAATCCAAGAACACCTTAGGGTCATAGGATATCCTACATTGGAAGAAGTGATAAAGCAGTTAAAGCTATCGAACAGGCAGTGTCTAGTCTAAAAGAGGTAAATGAATATAGATTCAAAAAACAAAATGAGGAGATTTGTTTTGCGAGTGGAAGATCTTCCAAAGGAAAGTTGAGCAATCAAAGGAAGAATAAAGAAAAATATGCATTTTATAAGTGTGTAAGTGAGTTACACATGGTCATCTTTCGAAGATGCCCTGCCATAAAAGAAAAATGCTCCATATGTAAAAGTAAAAAATACTTTTGTAGAATGTGCAAATATATAAATAAGAATGGGAAACTACAAGTGGCTCAGGTTACTCTGGAAGAATGGAGCCAATAGTCTAGAACAGAGAAATGTGGTCCAAAAGATAAAATAATGGTATTGATGACATAAGATTAAGTTGATCACATTCAGTCCAATCTTACCAAACCACCAAGGTGCATCTTAAATGTTCTAGGAAATGATTTATTCTTTTTAGTGGATTCAGGGTCTCCATTTACGATTTTATCCAAAGACATTTATGAAAAACACTCTGCTCAAAATATTTCTGCTTTGGAAGTGTCTGATGTCAGAACAGTAACGTATGATGGCAATATAGTCCACCTTAATGAATACTTTGTATTTATCTTAAAGTTTGAAACCAGATCAGTTAGAATTAAAATGTATGTTGTAAACAAAAGAGTACGTATACTTGATTGGAGTGACCAGAGATTGTTCGAGGTTAAACTTGCTTGTTAAACATTGACTCTATGTTATTTGTCACAGAAACCAATCTCAGTGATCAGATGAAAGACAAATGTCCTTACGTATCGAATGAAAAAATGGGAAAGTGAGTTTCACTCACTGCAGAAAGTTTAAGAAAAACCCATTACCTCCAAAATACAAACTAAGAAATGTACAGTTCAGTGTATGAAAAGCACTGCAAAATATATTCAAAAACCTCTTAAAAGATGGCGTCGTTAAAGAAACAGAGGCTACAGATTGGTTTTCTGCCAGAGTTATGACAAACAGGCTAAGGGACACTGAAGGGTCAGTGTGGATCCTAGATCATTCAATGCTAACATCCTTTTAGACAGAAATCCCTTACCCAAAGTCAATAGTCTCTTGATAATGTTGGATGGTGCCTGTGTTTTTCAACCTTAGATTTATGTACTGCATATCATCAAATTGAACTAGCCGAGGAATTAAGACCCCTTACAGCCTTCATCACCCCTTGTGCGGTATGCCACTACTTCAGAATGTAGTTCAGACTTGCATCGGCGTCCTTAGTATTTCAATGTGTTATGTACCACATTTCTTAAAGATTTAGAACTACATGTCAGATGGTTGCACGATGATATGTCAATATTTTTCAGAAACATAAAGGAACACTTAGTCATATTGGTAGAGTTTTTGCACGAGATTCTGGGGAGAAAGACATGTACTATGCCCCAACAAATTACATTTTTGGAAAAATCAAGTTGATTATATGGGACATACCATCTCATCAAAAAGGAGTAAGACCGAAGAAGTCTCTAGTTGATGCCATAAGGAAGGCACCTGCTCCAGGTGACAAAACCAAGTTAATATCTTTCAGAAGACTTTGTGAATATGACAGTGTCGCAGGGATCCTGTTCTCCTACAGAACTGTGCATAGAGACTTGGAACCTCAGTGAGTTAGGGTGTGCCAAAACTCACCTTAGTACCCAAAATCCCCTACCTGACTAGCTACAGTGTTCCATTGGTCATTACAAACTCCCAATACTTAGACAAACCAGAACATGGACTTAGATTACCTCAGGTAACGTGGAACACATGAACACTCTTTCGTTATACAATCATTTGAATTCAAAACAAGGAGTAAATGAGGACGCAAGCATATTTGAAATATTTATTTACTAATGCAGGGTTCTCAAGCGCAGTATCTTAGATAATACCAGCAAACATATTATAAGAAGCAATCAGCATAGTTACTAGTTCATAGAATGCAAAAGGTGACAACATGTTAAAATGCTGAAATGAATCGGGTTTAACAACACCTAATTCTCACCCTCTCTAACTAGTATAATATATTATATCTAAGAAGGTCTCATTGGGTTTTAGTAGTGCAGCCCCATACCTCAAGATCCTAGTGGTAAGGGATCACATCATCTTCCACCAGCTCTCTGCATGTGAAGCACCATCAAGTGTGTGTGGGTGCGCTGCGTGAAGCAATATAAAAAGTGCCTGAAGCCAGAATGTGGCTGCCGCTGCATGTATGTTATGTCTAGGAAGGTGCGAAGATCAGACCTCACAACAACCACTCTGTCGAGTTATCCTTGAAGGCTTCAGCACTCACTGTACAGACACAGCTCACTAAGCAAAGCTGATATCAGAGTAATAACATATTATTCTTGTGTGAATCAAAGCGCTCTACTAGGCTCAAAGCTAAAACAACAGTTATGTGTCGTGTGCAAAAGCAGCAGAAAGGAAAAATGGCGTTTAAACTTCTAATAAGCTCATGCTAACTTAACACAGCATATAGGCAAAGCGTATCTATATTAAAAAATATCTGGGTAGCACTCCGTTTTTCATTGCAACATTTTCACCAGTTTTTTTACTCAAATCATCCAGCAGCTTCAATATGTGGCGTGCTCACTTTTAGTGTGCCAAGCCCAAACAGCACGTGCTTGAACAGAATAACAACGTTGTTTTGGGGTTTCTCTTTGCCCCAAAGACAGTGGTGACAGCTTCTTTTTTAATATGCATTTGCATCCAGTTATCTTTAATTCAACAATTCCTTTCCTATTCTTTTAAGTTACTTCTGTTTTTTGTACTCTGTTTTCATTTACTCATTTTTGTACTCTTTATGTCCTTCGAAAAGTCATGCAAGGTAAATGCCAATTTTTTGTAGTTTCTCATGTTCAAGAATACATGCAGAAAACACCATTCATCTTGTTCTTCACTAGCAGTTTATTCCAGCCCAATGCATTTCGGACCCCCACGGGTCTTTCGTCAGGGGTAACTGTAAATAACAACAAAGACATCCTTATAAATACTTCCCCTCCACATATTGGCTCAAATATTATAAAGCTTCAAAGATCTAAATGACACATAAACTAACATTCCTAGATGGCTCAGTAGAAGTCTCATCCCCCTCTCTATCCGCCTTCTCTTTACCGTATCCTGTGTCCCTCACCCTCTTACAAACTTACGAACACTCTTCAACTGTTTATACACCTTGTTTCCTTCCATTAACCCCTATGCGCGTACCTGCTCAACAATAGCCATCTTCCCATGCTGTATCACACATGACATAAACTGAAATTCAAAGAGATAAGCAAGCGTTTCCCCAATCCCTACCTCCCCCTTTGGCATAACATGAATATATTCGTGCACATTAAACATCCGTAATAATCTGGAGGCAGTCTGTAAATATAATAGCATACACATAGCTATGGAAGAGTGTCGTCCATCTTCTGTAACCCGCCCTCCCAGTGTCAGTAGGGAGATACAGCATGCAGTTCCCGACCTTATCCTAGACAGCTGGATTTGATCCTACCCTGTTTGAGTACATAGCAAACAACAAAATACTAATACATGCCCAGCAGCAGGTGAGTGAACTAGGGTGTGTGGCGATAAGTATTCACTCCGGTGTCTCAGTGGGTGGCGTTTCAGTGGGTAAAGCCTCCTCAGCCTGACTGTTATCTTCCTCTGCACTCAGCTTAAGGAGATATGCCGTGAGTGGCGCCCATATGTCTTTCGGCTGAGAGGTAAGGGGTAGAAGCTCAGCGTAGTCGTGTAACCATTCTTGCCATGTGGTCAGGGAGTGAATCCAACATTTAAACTTGGGAGCGCGGCCCCTACCCCAGCGGCATGCAATCAAGCGTTTAGCAAGCAAAAGACTTAGAGCTAGACATTTTTTGTATGCTGTGACCACAGAGTGCGTTAGTCCCAACAGAGCCTTAAGTGGGCAGGGGGCGATGGTCACCCCTAGCATGTTAGTGAGCCCTTCAAATACCTGATCCCAGTAACTAGCTATTTGGGGGCAGAACCACGCCAGATGCATAATATCGGCTTCCACGGCGCCGCATCGGAGGCAGCAGTCAGTGTCTCTTAAGCGAAACTTGTGCAGTTTAGCGGGTGTGTGATAGAGCCGGTGAAGGAACTTATAATGGAGTATCCGCAGTCTGGTGTTGCTGGTAATGGCTTGTGTTTGAGTGCAGCTGGTCTCCCACTGTTCGTCAGAGAGAGGTGCATCCAAGTCTCCATCCCATTCCTCTCTAGGTCTAGCAGGGGCAGTGTGGGGCGCATTCAGCGCGTGTTTGTAAAGCATGGATATGACGTGCCGAGGGGCCACAGTTTGCACCAGTGCATGAAGGGGAGCAAATGTATCTGGTTCAGCGGGGAAAGAGGGAGTTAAGGCGCGCACATTTTGCCTCAATCTGGTAAATAGAAAGGTGTCCATAGTAGAAGGTGTCTCTTCCCCAAAAATGTGTGCCGCCGTGCGGAATGTGCCCTGTACGTAAAGGTCTCCCCAGCAGCTCATTTTAAATTTACGAAGCATTACGTGACATATTACTTCACATGTGACCTGTAGCCTAGGGTCATTTAGCAATGGCAGGCTGGGTGAGTAGGCAAATGGGTCGCCCATTACCTTAAGAAGACGGCCCCATGCTTGTACAGTGCAATCCACGGTGGAAGGGTCTCGGCTCCTCTGACTGACGTGAGTGTGAATATAGCCAGTGGGGACAATTGGGCTCATATAGCCTGCTTCTACTGCCAGGTGAGCCATATAGGGTGGGGGGTGGTACCAGTAGACCGTGAAGTGGGCCTGCGTGCAATCGTAATACTTCACAAAATCGGGCACTTTAAACCCCCCCAGATGGAAAGGGAGCATAAGAGTCTCAAGGCTGATTCTGGCTTGTTTCCCCCCCATATAAGACGCGAAAGTTGTGAATTGAGAGTGCGGAAGAATACGGTGCCTGGGTTGTATGGGATATTAACAAATAGGTATAGCAGCTTAGGTAGTATGTTCATTTTTATCAGTGAAATGCAGCCCGCCATGGAGACACGAAGGTGTAGCCATTTCGTGATGTTGTCTGTGATTTTTTCCATTGTGGTGCCATAGTTGGCACACATCATTGCTTCCTTGTCCCTGAGTATATGCACCCCCAGATATTTCACCTCCTCCTGCTCCCATTGCAATGGATAGTCGAGTTGGAAAATGTGCGTATTATCCGTGAGTGGGAAAATAGCTGACTTGGACCAGTTAATCTGGATTCCAGTGACACCTCCAAATTTAGTAATTTCGCGGAGTATCGGGTTGAGGTTAACGCCGGGTTTTTCAATATACAAGGTGATGTCGTCTGCATACAGGAACACCAGGAGAGGTCGGGAGCTATAAATGAGGGAGCGATGGTTGTGTTTTTGCCTGAGCATTGCAGCCAAGGGCTCAATTGCCAGGGCGAAAAGGATGGGGGATAGTGGGCAACCCAGTCGGGTCCCACGCTGGACATAAAACGGAGCGGCTCTGGACCCATTAAGGAGTACAGTGGCAGTGGGCTGGTGATAAAGTAGTTTCACCCTGTCTAGAAAACTGAACGGTAACCCATATACTGTAGTATAGCAAGCAGGTAGTCCCATTCAAGGGAGTCGAATGCCTTGGTGGCATCAAGAAAGACCGCAACGGCATCACACTTGGGGTTAAGGTCTTGAATTACGGCGTGAAGTGTGCGGAGATCATGGGACGTGGCCCGGTTAGGTACAAACCCGGCTTGGCCAGGGAGGACTAGGCGTTCCATGAGGAGATTGAGTCTCGTGGCCAACACCTTGGCAAGTATTTTAGTGTCATTATTTATAAGGGAGAGGGGCCGGTATGAATCACAGTGTGAAGGGGACTTACCGGGTTTAAGTAGAGAGGTAATAAGCGCTTCCCTCATGGTGCAGGGCAGGCTACCCTCCTCCAGGGCTGCGTAGTATACCCATTGCAGAATGGGGGCTAATATAGGGGCATAGAGTTTATAGAAATCGATCAGGAGGCTTTGCCAGAGCGCATGCTCATAATGGCGTTCGTTATTTCCTCGAGCTCCAATGGGGCATGCAAGAACTTTTGTTGCCCTTCACCCAGCCATGCCAGCGCAACGTCTTCAAAGTATGTTGGGAGATCAATGGGATCCCCCCTGTGTGATGTGTACAGTGTGTGGTAGTGGTCTCGAAAAACTCGAAGGATATCATGGAGATTCCTGTGTACGTCCCCGTTATCATCTTGTATCTCTGTGACGCAAGTTGTAAATCAAGGGGGTTTAACAGCGTTCGCCAGAGCCCTCCCCGGCCTTTGCCCCTCTCCATATATACATGCCATGTGTGGACGCCCTAAAAACTTTCCCTCCCTGTCAGCTACCTGCGTGTAGTCAGAAAGTTTGCCGCGTAACAGCAGGAGGGTATCAGAGTCATCTGGGTTGCACGTTCTGGCCTTCTCCAGCTATTTAAGCTCAGTTTCTAGTGTATGCAGCTAATTGCGCAGAGACTTCAACACCCCACCACCCTTCGCGATGCACCAACCCCTGACGGTAACCTTAAAGGCCTCCCAGACAGTGGTCAAACTATCTACTGAGGAGATGTTGCGGTCAAAAAAATCTCGAATATCTTGTTCGAGTTCGGCCTTGAAAGCCGCATCTCGGAGATGAGCAGGATTGAGCCGCCACGAGAGGTAGGGGGAAACATTAAGGGGCACCTGGATCTCTACAAGAACCGGAGAGTGGTCCGAGAAAGTGCGAGCAAGATGCACCGCTCGGGTCAGCCAGGGAGCTAGTCCAGCCGAGACAAACACATAGTCAAGCCTTGCCCACGTCGAGTGTAGGGAAGAATAATGTGTGCCTTCCCGTAAGGTAGGGGGGAGATGCCGCCACGTGTCCACAAGGCTGTTGTCCGCCGCCACCTCGCACAAGGTGCGTTGCATGTTAGTGTAATGTGTGGGGAGCGGGTGGGACCTATCGACAGACGGTTTCATAACAGTATTAAAATCCCCGCCCAGAATAACGTGGGTGATGCCTAAAGTGTGTATCTTACTCCATAACAACATCAAGGTGGATGGCTGGTCTACGTTGGGGCCATAAAAGTTGGCTAACAGTATATCATGTGAGCATAGACGCCCCCAGACCAGACAGAATCTGCCCTCTTTGTCCGTGTCGCATCCCGCAGGTATGAAGGCCACCCCTTTTTTAATTAAAATCGTGACCCCCTAGCGTAGTTGGAATATTGTGAAAAGGTACGACAAGACGCCCATCTGGTTGCAAAAGTGGGGGCTTGGCCGGGGGAGAGGTGCGTCTCCTGCAAGAGGGCCACGTTAGCACCCTGCCTGTCCAGGTATCCTATTATTTGTCTACGTTTTCTAGGGTCATTGAGGCCTCTTATATTCCAGGACAGCAACCTAATACTTTGTGCTTGGTCATTGCGGGTCATGATGGTCGGGAAAAGAGTATGGGAAAGAATGATGGTACAGCTACCGTGTATGTGTACACATGTGGAACAACTGCAGTACTATCAATACAAAGCATTTGCAAGTGATGCAGGTATGATACTCCGGACTTAGGACAACTGTGCTTCCCACCTCCCCCCTCTCCCACGCTGGCTACCCCAACTTGCTAGGAAAAAACATCCCTCCCGCCAGAAGACTTCCACTGAGAAGCTGGTCCCAGTAGAAACAGTCCCAACAAAAGAAAGTCATTAAGTCTCAATGGGGAATGCCCTCAGAAACAGAGGGTCGCCAGGGGCTCCCGCCCATAACGCATCATCTCCCTATTTCACCCATCCACCACCACCTGCAACCCAGGGGCGGAAAACAACGGAGTGGCGAGGAGCAGTCCAGATACAAAAGAAATTCTTTGGACTGCTATAATGCAATACATCACCGGTCAGCAGGGTGTCGTCCTGGTGTCCGAATGGAGAGTCCCACCTCTGGACGCGTTCATCTGAAAGGGGCCACTTAAATAGGGTTCCGACATGGGTGAGTGAGAGCGTGAACCATGTCTGGCAGCAGCTTCACGCAAAGCCGACCTCCTGTCATGTTTCGGGAACTCTTCAGCCTGGTGAGGCCTTTGGAAGATGTGTTGGCGGCCTCGATGGTGGATCCGCAGACGTGCAGGATAAAGCATAGCGTACTGGCTGCTGCGGGATTGGAGCTGCTTCTTCACTGCTAGGAATTTACGCCGAGCCTCCTGCAATGCCTGCGTAAAATCTGGGTAAAAGGATAGTGTGGTGTTTTCAAAGCGAAGTTCCCCCTTCTCTCGTGCCAGGCGCAGCAAAGTGTCCCTGTCTCGGTAGTTGAGGAATTTCATGATGATCGGTCGCGGTGTCGCTCCAGGAGGAGGTTTGGGCACCAGTGACCGGTGTACTCGTTCGATAACTAGGTGCGCCGAAAAAGAATCACGGCCAAATAAGTCGCTCAGCAGGTGTTCCAGATAGTCCTCGAGGTGGCCCGTGTTTGTGGATTCAGCTAGGCCTAGCAGGCGCACGTTGTTCCGCCTGGAGCATGCTTCCAATTCCTCATTTTTGTCTGCAATTACCTTCAAGAGTTTATCCATCTGTGTCACCTGCTTTCTAGTTGTGGTTGCGCCATCTTCGAGGCCTGATATCCTGTGTTCAGCTTCTTTAAGATGCTCCTCATGGCCATCCAATTTGGCCACCACATTGTCCAGTCTAAGATTCATAGAGTCAATTTTGGAGTCTATTGAGGTCAGGCTTTTTTGCATGGTGACCAGTAGAGTCTTCCATCCGTCCTCCTGCATCTCCGGGGGGTCCGCCTCAACCGGAGTCTTGGAGCTGGCACCCGGTGTCCTTCGGCCTTCGAAAGGCAGCTTCGACTGCCTGGGTTCAGATTTCCCCATCTTGACAGTCTGGGCCGAGCAAGTGCGTTGTAGACCAGGGGTCCGAATAGACAGCCTCCTCACCTCCCCTCGGCTGCGCACCTCCAGCGCAAGTGTGCTCAGAGCAGGTCAAAGACGAGCGCGGCAGCCGGGCCAGCAGCGTCAACAGTCACATGTAACTTAAGGGACAGGTTCCGGAGTCACCGATGGACCGGGTGTGAGCAACTACGCCGACCAGACAGACACACCCTCTTAGCAGCTGTGGGTAGGAAGTGGCGAAGATCGAGTCAGGACCTCCAATGAAAGGAGCTACGGGCAGTGGTGGCAGTGCAGGGGCAGTGGTGGCAGTGCAGGCAGCAGCGGCTTCCACCGACCCCCGGCAGGTCCCAGGCAGGCGAGCAGGGCCCCCAGAAGCAGGCACGAGCCGGGTCACCCCAGGAGATCACGGACTTAGCAGCAGGGCCAGACGCGCTGCAGCCGCGCTGCCAGGCACCACGAATCGGTGGCCGGAATGCAGGAGGCGGGAAAGGCACAGGGGCCCGGAGGCAGCCCCCACCAGTGCAGCACCGGCAGGACCTTGTAGGTATGTAAGCCTGTAATCTCGGCGGGGCCCAGTCCAGTAGGCTCCAGGGTAGCGCAGCCCCAAATACGGATCGCAGGAGGCAAAATGGAGGTCGAGGGTCCCAACGCCACGGCCCGCGCACCCCCAGTGCCACAAGTTCCCAACCACACCTCACCTTCACCGTTCCGTCCGCTCCACGCCGAGGCCTCTGCACCTGGTAATGTCTGGGGGGCGTGGGGGGGGCTCCTCAGGATGTTTCGTGGCTCTGCCGCGCCACCCGGTATTGTTCTGTAGGATATCGGTGGCTGGATGTGGCAGGGGGCCCGGTGGCTACCCGGCACCGGCTCCCGGCCGCCTGGGTCCCGGGGGCAGCAGCAATGAACACAGCAGGTATCGTCCCGGTCAAGATGGGACGTTGCACGATAGATCAGGGCCCCGTAACTGGAGCGGCCCGCTAGGCCCCGCAGCACCGGCCCCTGGTAGCTCGCCGCAGCGGCCGAGGCGGACAGGCCCCTCCACAGACCCGTCTCGCAGAAATCTCAAGTGCGCCTCCCGGGCCCGCTGTAGGCGGCACCGTGCTGAAACCTCCACCGAGTGTGCAGAGGGCCCACGGAAGGGATCCTAAAGTATCCGTGGGTAGGTTTATGCAGCCAGGATGAGGGTTAAGTGGATCTTAGTCCCCGGTTGGGCAGGAGCTCTACGCCAGTGCGGCCATTACGCTCTAGCGCCACCTAGCGACCCCTTCCTTTTAACTCAACCTTCCTGCCTCTTTTCTCTGTACCCGCCATCATTTTACCACTTAACAATTCACACCTGAGCCGTCCATTCCTAACCCAAACACTACAACTCCCATCATCCTCTAAATTTCTCGTGTGATTTAAACGATCATATTCAGAAAACGCAAAACGTCATTTCCTAAATGTCTTTGCCTTGAGCTTCATTATAAAAAAAACATGTAAAAAAACGCATTCATGACGTGGTAAAATATATCCATAGTTATTTCAATCTTCTGTGACATCCGTAAAAATAAACTTGTTACATGAACCCAGATATCCATCCTTGCATGAAGAATGTCCCGTTTTTGAAGAAAGTTCTTATGTCCTCATTCATCGTGGGTGCCTAACCCAATAGGGCTACGTTACTTAAATTCAAAAATATCTGGGTAGCACTCCGTTTTTCATTACAAAATTTTCACCAGTTTTTTTACTCAAATCATCCAGCAGCTTCAACATGTGGTGTGCTCACTTTTAGCGTGCCAAGCCCAAACAGCACATGCTTGAACAGAACAACGTTGTTTTGGGGCTTCTCTTTGCCCCAAAGACAGTGGCGACAGCCTCTTTTTTAATATGCATTTGCATCCAGTTATCTTTAATTCAACAATTCTTTTCCTCCTCTTTTAAGTTACTTCTGTTTTTTGTACTCTGTTTTCATTTACTCATTTTTGTACTCTTTATGTCCTTCAAAAAGTCATGCAAGGTAAATGCCAATTTTTCGTAGTTTCTCATGTTCAAGAATACATGCAGAAAACACCATTCATCTACTTCGTCACTTGCAGTTTATTCCAGCCCAATGCATTTCGGACCCCCACGGGTCCTTCGTCAGGGGTAACTGTAAATAACAACAAAAACATCCTTATAAATATCTCCCCTCCACATATTTGCTCAAATATTACAAAGCTTCAAAGATCTAAATGACACATAAACTAACATTCCTAGATGGCTCAGTAGAAGTCTCATCCCCCCTCTCTATTCACCTTCTCTCTACCGTATCCTGTGTCTCTCACCCTCTTACAAACTTACGAACACTCTTCAACTGTTTATACACCTTGTTTCCTTCCATTAACCCCTTTGCGTGTACCTGCTCAACAGTAGTCATCCTCGTATTTCCATCTTCCCAGCGGATTCTACGTAGAGTCTAGGAATGTTAGTTTATGTGTCATTTAAATCTTTGAAGCTTTGTAATATTTGAGCAAAGACGCATCTCTCATTGAAAGCAAACGCTGCTTGTCAGTCAAATTAAAAGGGGCAATGAGAGAGAGGAGACATTGATGTAATTCCAAGGCACTTTTACAGCCTTAAGTGTCTGCAGGGTCCATGCAAACTGCATAATGGAACGTAATTGATTCTGACCATGGTATAACACAGACACTTCATCTTGCACAATATCAGCAACAGACGATACAATATTATCCAATGTGTAAATGCGGGAAGAATGCGTGTTAATGCTATTATCTACAACTGCAAGCACTTTCTCCAAGTCAGCTTGATCAATAGCCCTAAGGCGGGTAGCCGCCTCAATCTGTGATGTTTTCCAGATTTCATTATAAACCGCATATATCCATCTCTTTGATCTACCACTAGCCGGGCCTTTTATAAAATCATTCAAATCAACATCACCCGTCAGCTTAGATAGATGCAGTTTAACTGATGCCAAGGTAGAATGTTTGAGCCAATTCTGACATAATTTGCCTATTGAATAAGTGGTGACAGAATGGTCATTCTCAAAACGGGGATCGGTCCTGACTTGTTTGAAGCCATCAGCTTAACCCAGAACACGATGTTGGCACGAATCAGCAACTTTGTGCCACAACAGCCAACCATTAGGATCCAAACTGGATATGTTAAAGGACGAATTTTGCAATAGAGTTTGCAATTCCCTAATGGACAATTTTGTAAAATTACCCAACCTGAATATTCTTCTAAATCAGGAATGGAAGGAGTATTTAATTTTTTAGAAGAAGCCAATCCAAAGCATGTTGTTTGAGAAATGGTAGAGTTAAAAAATAACATATGATTTGGGATGAGACATGCACGGTGCAAAGCCTCAGTGCCTTATACCTGCCAACTTTTAGAACCCCAAATTGATTTAAGGTCAACTGTTTCCTTCCACAACTCGTAGCCTCCAACAGCTGGCTGGTCTAGGAAGGACTTCGAATACAATAACTTAGCATCGGTAAGTCTAACTCTGGACATGGACTTTTCTGTCATTTTAAAATAAAATGAAGTGGGATTGGACTGATTAAACTCGGTAAAATAAGTGTACTTTCTCAAAAACGTACTTGAACTGCCTTGTAAAGGAGCTGGGCAAAGCTCCCACTGTGTATAATTTACAGTACTCCTTTTGTGTAAGTAGTGGTTGTCAAAATGTTGGAAGCAAAATAAATCACCATAATTAGCAGAATCTAAATAAAAATGTTCAGCATCAAAAGCAGCATAATATTTCAAATCAGAAAACTATGCCTCCATGGCCTGAACATCCCAATCATCAGAACGTATGTTTTGTTTCACCACATCCCCCATGTTTACTCTAAGAACATTAGGAACATTAATAACCTTAGTCGGGCCATGGATTTGAAATTTAACTGCATCCCATACAATCCCATCTAGGACAGGCCAAGCAGTGATAATAACAAATGCCAAGTCTCTCCTCAGTCTTTGGACAGAATGTGAGGAGGAAAGGGGTGCCAATGTTCCATTTAGATGTCGAATGCATGTTCTCTCTTCGACATAGTGTCCATTGACGATTCGGAAAAAATAAAACACAAAACCAATTGACATAAAAAGATATATGGAAAGAAACAACAGCCAAATATATGTCCAAGGTGGAATCAAATTTTTTTTTTAAATAAACTTGCATAGACCGCAGTCTGTGAGGGCTTTCTTGACGTATGTGAGACAGTGTCAAATGAGAATCTGGACTCTGTGGCCAAACGGGTCTGCAAATCAGGCATTGATAAGTCAGTTGGGTAAGTGTAGTCCTCAAGTTGAGCACCAGACAAAGTACTCAATAAAGGACTAGAAATTGCAGGCATCTCGAGGGCCACCTCCTTCTCAGCATTCGATGTAGAAGCCAAAACAGAATTCCTTACAATCGAAGTACAGGAGACCGCCTGTGTCATACTAAGAAGAATCGGCCACTCTGTGTATCTTGACATTGTCAATTGAGATATACCTGTTTTCCTTACGACCTGGAAGTGGTGGTAAAATGACTGTTCTTGTGCCGTTCACACCAAGCACAGGAACCGGAGCTCGGTAAGAGGGAACAAATTCTTTCTTGTTCTCTATCTTCTCCCGAACCAGTTCTCCAACTTGGGGTAGCCAGCGACCTACTGGGATCTGCAATGCATCATCCAAAGTGGAGGGCAAATGTTCCTTTGCAAGACTGTCTCTTGTCTTTTGTAGAGTCTGTAAAACATTGCAATGTTCATCTACGTGAAAAGAGGCAGCGCTAGCCACCGAGTCTAGACCGTCAAGGTCCGGTACATACATCTTGTGACCAAAGAGCATTTCGTATGGTGTCCGCCCACCCAGAGACCTTTAAGGAGATTATTAAGAGCACGCTGCACGCCATTGAGATGTGAATCCCTTCGTTTTTGCCGATACAAGCCGCCCGTTGATTGGACCATTTCGTGAGGGGGAAAGAGCGCCAAAGAGGTAAGCAAAAAAGAAAGGGTCTCCTTGACCCTTACTTGCTAAGCGCAATAGCTTTAAAATAGCTCATAAATTAATGTAACTATTGCTTAAATTCCCCAGGGACTCTGCCAAAGATTAGAGGCCTGATAGAAGCGAGCGCTTAGCAAAACAAACTGCTGGTCTCCGCGGTTAGAAGGGGAGAAACGAAGAGACCCGTCCGACGGCAGCGCTGCCTGCAAGAGCTGAACTCCGAACGGTGTTTCTTCTAAAAACATAATTATCAAGGTATGAATACAGGCTGCTTTCCTAATCTACGGGGCATTGACAGGAGCTTATTACAAAAGAAAAGTCAGAATAATTAAACGTGCTATTTATTTTATTTTCTCCTAATAGTTCCATGGTAACGCTGTATTTGTTCGTGGGGAGCTGTAATCTTCCACTGTCACCACGCGGGTTAGCTTGAAAATTAACCAGTTACTGCCCTATGGTGTGTCGCCCTGAATAGTTGGAAGACTTCTTTATACGTGGTGAGATAGATACCATTATAAAGCCAAATTAAATTAATTCCAGTAAGAGCTTTATGTCTCAACATAACGTTTAGTTTACATGGTTTTATTTATAGCTAAGAAGTATTCGTTTGCTCAAAGAAAACCACTGAAAGTGTGAATACAGGCTAAGTGAGATGGGAGCAGTGGAACCTTAACACTGAGGTATGCGACATGATATAAAGAGAAAATCAGGATATTTAGATGCCGCTCTCTATTGTGCCAAGAAAATAAACAGGGTTTTATTAAAGAACACAAAATTATGTCCTTTGCAGGTTTTCACATGCCATTTTTAGAGGAAGAAAATAACGGTGCCTCACTTATTCTGTTTTAAACTGAAGAAATTTACAGACGATCCGTTTAAACAGAGGTCTATGTCAGGTAAAAACAAGGGAATCTTAATATTTTGGGAGAATAAGAATAGGTATACACAGACTGAAATTGAACACAATGTTGGAGAGAATAGAAACGCAGTATTAGTAACGTAGAATAATATAGGACACCAGTTGCAGGCGTGGTCGAGGTTAATACTTGAATTTCATTGAAAAATATGATTGAACCTTTGTATCTCTGCAACCTCAAATTCTTTTTCCCTTATCTTGCTGCTTAAACTTTTTTCTGGGTCTCTCTCTCTTTTTTGATAGAAGGATAAAGAACTGATGCTCTTTAATAAAATTTGAACAGGATTCTTAAAGAATGCCAACAGCGAAACAAATGTATGTTAGAGACAAAATAGAACATATTACAATTGTAATTGTCTAGGCCTGTTCACCTTAGGATACCTCCAGTAATAATGCATCTCTCGTACACTATGCTATGTATTAAGCAATATTCTAGATAAAATAATGAACTGCACTAGATATCTCAATGCTAACTGAAGTGAATCAAATAACAGAAATGAAATGTATAATTGTTCTGGGGTTCGTTATCATCAATCATGAATAGACAGAATGAAACTGTAAACCATGACACTGTTTTTAGAAAAAATAAGAACTAATATTACTTTGTTCTTTATAGATAATTTGGCTGAAACTATAAATGTCCTGAGGAAGACACCACGACGTGTCGAAACGCGTTGACTGACATACAACAGCCACAGCAACAATAGAAAGGACATGTATCACTGTCCTTCTAATGTTTTTTAATTTATGTTTTATAATAAAAGTATATCATTTTCTATCATCAATTCATCATAACTGTATAACTACATTGTAAAAATGTATCCCTGTTTTTATTAAAACACACTATTTTTGATATCAATATGATTGTTTGTGTTATGGTTTAAGTTCTCTACTTTTGGTAATGGTGCAGTTAAATACATAGCTAGTGTTTTGTTAGACAGATAGCCTGGGTGTTTACCTTCACATTGTTCGCCATTGAGATGGGCCAGCCAGTTCCTGCCAGTGCCTATAACTCGAGCTGTCAATGATTGCTTTCAGTCACGGTTCATTCTTTCCACTACACTATTACCCTCAGGTCTGTATGGAGACGAAAACTTGACTTGGACCCCCATCGAAATCATGGCATCCTTATACGCCTTAGAGGCGAAAGTTGGACCCTGATCCGAATGGAAGGTTCCACAGGCAAAAATCCCTACAAAGACGCGCAAATCTCTTATGACAGTCCGTGAATCAGCGCTGCGGTGGAGCCAGACCCAAACAAAGTGTGTGCATGAATCAACTGCGACTAAGATGTACTTATATGCAGTATCAGAAGAAAAAGGACCGCAGTGATCTAAATAAACGCAACCTAGTGGTTTATTAGATATGTACAACTGTGTCTGGGGCAGACGCGCAACAGTCGAAGGCTTAATCTGCTGGCATATGTCGCATTGAAGGACATAATCGCGCGTCTGTTTGTACAGTCCCCGCCACCAGAAACGCTGTTGTAAATGAGATACAGTGGCCGAAACGCCCACATGCGCAGATGCAACACCTTCATGTGCCGCTGTGATCAATGTATTTCTGTGTTCCGAGTTGGGAATCAATCTCTCCCCAACTTCAGGAATTTTCATATAGGGAACCTTATCGGGACTTAAGTGGTATGAGTACTTCGAAGGGAACCCCGTAGGATATTTACCTCCCTTCTCAGTGGCAGCAACAGCCGCCAAGATATCATCATCAATCTTACTTTTGGACTGTGTAACTGCTGCAACTACATATGTCGATACCGCAGATTTCGCTGCCTCATCAACAAGCGAGTTGCCAACAGCGTGTACTCCAACGCGCTGATGACCCAGAGTATGAATTACAAACACGAGCGGTAACTGCTCTTTAAGCTCAGCCACTCGGACCCAGATCATTTTATGTTTTATTGTGATACCCTTGGAATCACGATAGTCATTCTGAATCCAAAAGAGCAAGTTCTCATTGTAAGACTGGACACAGTAGTAAGAATCACTCACAATAAGAGTCGTCACACTAGGATCATCGTACTCCGATGCAAGCATCAGAGCACGAAGCTCTGCCAATTGTGCGGTGCAGTCCCCTAGAGTCTGCGTGTGCACGACTCTGGACTTGAACTCATCATTCACCATGGCACCTACCACAATGGCGCACACGGAAACGTAGGAGTGCTTAGAGCCATGCGCAACCTGCGCCGAGACATCAGTGTAAATGATGCAATGGAAATCCTCCAAAGGCTGCATAGCTAAAGGAGCAGGATGAACGAATTCATATTGCAAATACTCCTGCGACCATAAGGAGGCATCAAAAATAAACGTGACATCCGGGGACGTCAATGAAGCAGCCCATTGTATCCACCGAGGGTGTAAAGCTTTGGAATTAAGTACACTGGCTTTCGTAACTGCCTCCAAAGCAGGACACGGGGTAACAACCAACATGCGTTTTCCCTGCGACAGAGCACGTTCCTTAAGAATCGCCATCTGTACAGCCGTCAAAACTTTCTCCAGAGTGGAAAATCGCATTTCAGCCGAAGTGTACAAGTGTGACTTGTAAGCAATAGGTACTGTGTCTCCTTTGTTAAAAGTCAGGTAAGTGAAACCCACCATCCCAGGGATGATTCTTATCACCAGGTTGGTGTGTTTGTCACAAGTCAGTAAGAATTTAGAAGCGAGCAGATCAGCCTGCAAAGTTTGCAGGATAGCTGAGTGCTCAGGCAGCCAGCATGATTTTGTAAAAGTAGGTTGTATCAAAGCATACAAAGGCTTGATACGCTGGGCATATTCAGGAATGTATGTTCTCCCGAAGTTCAAAAATCCCAGCAAAGACTGTAATTTTTTCAGTGTCGTCGGAGCACGCAGTTGTGCGCATTTCTCCAAGAAGTGAGGAGCTAATCCTCTACCTTCATTGTTGAGCTCGTAGCCCAGAAACAACACTGTATACTCTGCAATGTGCTATTTTGTAAAGTTGAATTTGTAACCGAAGTCTGCAAAGCTACAAATTAAGCTGTCAACTCGACACAGATGCTCCCAAAGTTCGTCGTCTGTGAGATAAATGTCATCCACATACGTGCAAGCATCAGGGTCGATTCTCTCCAAGAGAGAGACTATGCGGGCAGTAAACACACCAGGACTATTTTTATAGCCCATCGGTAAATGTTTGAACTGTTTTTGAATGCCGCCGCACGTAAAACTGGTCCATTGGGAACTCAGGCCATCCAAATAGTTGGCATAAAAACCGTTGGATATGACAAGCGTGGTTTTAAACCGCTTACGCCCAAGACTATCCACTAAGCCAGAGCCGTGAGTATTCTGTACTGCACAGGTAGGGCAATGCAAGTTTAAATGCCGGTAATCCAATACCAAACGATACGATCCGTCAGGCTTAGTCACAGTAAAAAGAGGGTTATTCATTGGTGACACACATGTTTCAATCACTCCTTGATATTCCAATTGTTCAAGGATTTCCGCAACGGAAGCCTTAGCTTCACGTCTAATGGGATATTGAGGTTGAGGCTGCGGCTGAGACCGCAAAGGAATCTCGTGGTGTGGGGAACATTTATCCCAACCACAGTGTGTACGGTACAGAGCCGGCACCAGAGCCTTAACCCACTCTTCTGCAAAATTCAGCACATGCTCCTTCGAGACTGTGTGCACGAAACTGGGGAGGATTACCTCCTCCCCTCGCGGAGATGTGAGAACAAAAGGTGGGGGCAAGTCAGCCTCCGCTAACAAAATGTCATAAGTAGTCGTAAGATTTTCCCGAAATATCCCTTTTATGGTACGCTGTATGTCACCTTCTATCAAAAGGACTATTTCATAAAGTCTGTCAGGGGGAGCAACTTTAGTGTCAGCTGTTTCCACTACAACATAACGGTCAGTCGCTGTCACCTTCAGTAGTGGACGCAGGGCCTCTCGCACTATGGTAATCTCCGCCTCGCTGTCCAGTAAGGTCAGAGCCCATGTCAGATTCCAAAGCCGTTTTCTCACTATCTGTGGCATATCTCGCTGTTAAAGCGGTGACTTTCTCCTTTTGAAACTGGGGCCTCTTTGGTGTAGAGCCGTTCTGCTTGCCTGCATTGACTTTCGGGAGGGGCTGGTCGCGTCCTTGCTGGCCACCCCGACCCCTGCTGCCTCCTCCACCACCCGTCGCCGAGGCCGATGAATCCTGAAAAGAACGAGGAGAGCGTTGATCAGAAACCTGAAATCGATCAGGTGATTTTATCTTCGCGCGATCCCGCAAGTCATAAACACTTTCTGTGGGGGCAGGCAATGGAGACGCAGGACGAGACTCCTGTTTCTGTTGCTGTTGCTTTCCCTGTTTTTGTTTTTTAGGCCAATTTTATTTTTTGGTCTTGGGCTGGACGTCAGTCTCTGACTTCTGCCCTTGGGGTTGGTTCTTCTCTTTAGTAGAAACAGGTTTGAGACCCCTACTATTGCGGCCCATGGTTTTATAAGCCGCCACAATAATTCTCGCTAACTGACGGGGTTTCTCGGCATCGGGAAGCACCTGCAAAGCATTGGCTACCTG
The DNA here is from genome assembly GCF_964261635.1 of Lissotriton helveticus. Classification (NCBI taxonomy): domain Eukaryota; kingdom Metazoa; phylum Chordata; class Amphibia; order Caudata; family Salamandridae; genus Lissotriton; species Lissotriton helveticus. The sequence continues at coordinate 645,433,889 of NC_136068.1, forward strand.
AAAGTTCACTGCATCTCCCTTGACATTAGCAAGAACGAGATCGCAAACCACATCAAAGGTGCCACATAGGCGCATACCAATTCAACCGCAGCCTCAGGTCCGTGCTCATCCTGAACACGCTTAAGGACCGTAGGCAGGACAGTCATAGACGGAGTGGCGTAACATCTCGCATAGACCGCCGCAAATGTTCTACCCCAGGTCTCGCAATCACCGATTTCAGGGGCCAAGTCTTTAGGTAAGCTTGTTGTCAGAATCCTGTGTTTTTCACCAGGAGTCGTGTTAGGAAATATTGCTTCCAGCTGGTCAAACTTCTCGGCAAGCCAGAAAGGAAAATTATCCTTATCCTGGGGGCGCTTGCCCATCACAGCATTGACCATCACGGGACTGAGCTTCATACCGCCCTGTCCTGCAGGAAGCGCCGCACCACCCGGGGCCCCTCATGGGAGATTACGGGTTATGTATTGTACTAACGACCGAATCACGCTAATTGCGACCACATGTAGTAATCGTAACTCAATTACGGTACACGCGCCGTGTTGAGGATGAGGAGTAAATCCAAGCAAAACAGGCCAATTTGCGCCTGGAATGGACAAAGGACCCAACCCCTGAGCTGTTAAAGAGTGGGGGAGGGCGCCATCAAACCAAACGCGGTGCTGCCAAGTATCAATAGGTACTTCCTGTGCCCTATACGGAGTATATTCATTCGGCACAGCAGTGGGAGTGTACGTGTGGAACACACATGAAGTTCCGTCCACAGCTGGGAAGGTCACCCACGAGTAAAAGATTTCGTAAGGGTAAGCCACCTCTGCACTCACCACCATTATCACAGCCATGCCATCCACGGGAAAATTATAATGCTGCAAATGGTTGTGCACCGCAATGCGACTGTGCTGCGGAATGTTCACCGCGGCCATAACGACACAGAAAGACAGAGGAACAAAGTTAACTTTGTAGCACAACTGGGTTGTAATTCAAAGAAACCATTTAGAAAGATTCAAGCTTGAAAAGACCTATTGCAAAAATAGGTAGGTTTTTCCGACACCACTGTTTTCCGAAAACGAGAGTGAAGGGGTTCAGGATCGAAAGATGTACTATTTAAGGGTCATGTAATAAGACCACCGAAAACATTGGGCGCCATGTCGCAGGGATCCTGTTCTCCTACAGAACTGTGCATAGAGACTTGGAACCTCAGTGAGTTAGGGTGTGCCAAAACTCACCTTAGTACACAAAATCCCCAACCTGACTAGCTACAGTGTCTCATTGGTCATTACAAACTCCCAATACTTAGACAACCCAGAACATGGACTTAGATTACCTCAGGTAACGTGGAACACATGAACACTCTTCGTTATACAATCATTTCAATTCAAAACAAGGAGTAAATGAGGACGCAAGCATATTTGAATTGTTTATTTACTAATACAGGGTTCTCCAGCGCAGTATCTTAGATAATACTAGCAAACATATTATAAGAAGCAAAGTAATCAGCATAGTTAATAGTCCATAGAATGCAAAAGGTGAAAACATGTTAAAATGCTGAAATGAATCGGGTTGAACAACACCTAATTCTCACCCTCCCTGACTAGTATATTATATTATATCTAAGAAGATCTCATTGGGTTTTAGCAGGGTGGCCCCATACCTCACGATCCTAATGGTAAGGGATCACATCATCTTCCACCAGCTCTCTGCATGCGAAGCACCATCAAGTGTGTGTGGGTGCGCTGCGTGAAGCAGTATAAAAAGTGCCTAAAGCCAGAATTTGGCTGCCGCTGCATGTATGTTATGTCTAGGAAGGTGCGAAGATCAGACCTCACAACAACCACTGTGTCGAGTTATCCTTGAAGGCTTCAGCACTCACTGTACAGACACAGCTCACTAAGCAAAGCTGATATCAGAGTAATAACATCTTATTCTCGTGTGAATCAAAGCGCTCTACTAGGCTCAAAGCTATAACAACAGTTATGTGTTGTGTGCAAAAGCAGCAGAAAGGAAAAATGGCGTTTAAACTTCTAATAAGCTCATGCTAACTTAACACAGCATATAGGCAACGCGTATCTATATGACAGCAGATGATTTGAAAGAAACTTTGCAACATTGATGGGACCTCTTGTAAAAGATCTCAGGAAAGGCAGGGCGTTTGAGAGGGGTGTAGGACAGAACAAATCTTTTGAAAATGTAAAGAATCAGCTACTCAGTGTACCTACTTTTCAACTGTATGTCAGTGGCAAGCATAGTGTAATCTCAGTAGATGCATCTGCCTATGGACTAGGAGGTGATCTTGATCAACAGAATGGAAGAAACTAAAGCGCAGTGGTGTATGACTCCAAGGGCTTGAAAGAAACTGAAAGATGGTATTCAGTTATTGAACATGAGCTGATTGCTTGTATTTGGGCAGTGAATTGTTTCTGGCATTACATATGGGGGGGAAAGATTCACTTTGAGTTCTGTCCATAAACCACTAAAAGAGATTTTGTCACCAGGAAGACAAACTTGTAATACTGCTCGTAAGGCTTGTTATCTTCTTATCTCTAGAAATATAACTGTTATATAGTTCATGTTCCAGGAAGTGTTAATCAACCAGCTGACTGTCTTTCCAGACTTCTATATTATAAAGCTGAAAAAGTAGAAAATTAGGATGATGAAGTTGATGTGGTTGCACAAATTTGTGGTGTATGTGCCATTAGCGAGGAAAGAGTGAACCAAGAAACATGGATGGATGAACAAGAGAAGGACAATGTACTCACTCAAGTAAAGACATTTGTAAAGGACAGTTGGCTGGCTCTAAGATCCTTAAAAGGATCCCTTCCTTCATTTGCTCCAAAGGGTAATGAATAGAATGTAGATGGGAATTTGGTTTTCTGTGCAGATAAATGTACATCCCGGAAGAAATTAGAGATATCGTTCTTAAGGAGTGCAACACAGGTCATCTGGGAATGTTGTTTTGAGCTAATATTTTTGGTGGCCTACTATGGACATTTAGTCAGAAAGATTTGTTAGAAACTATGTGATAAGTTCTTCAGCTAATAAGTCCTGTAAAATAAATCTTCCATTCATGCATAATGTGCCTCCTCAAATGCCACATGGCAGAAAATGGGGCTAGATATTTCTGGACCCTACAAGATTTTCCCATATAACATGAGGTATGCTGTAGTGCTTATTGATCATGATTCTTAGTGGCCTGAAGTGATGTTCATTGATTATGTTTACCCTGAATCTTTACTTGATATTCCTATGAAAGTTTCCCACAGAGAAGGGTACCCAGAGCAAATTGTCACAGACAATGAGGTGCAATTCACTACTGTAGAGATCTATTAATTTGTAGTCGCTAATAAGGTCAAACACATATACTGCGCTGTATGACCCCATTATAATGGTCTAGCAGAGGGTGTCAACAGATCTCAATGATAGTTTACAATTAACCCTAGTTGAGGGTACTCCATTTGTTGTTGCTATCAGAAAGAGACTACGGCATACAGAATCTCTATCACTTCTGTCACTGGCAAGTCCCCGTTCAGGTTAGTAAGAGGGAGTTAACCTCTATCATCTGTATGTCAATGATGGCTTAACTCTAAGGGGCATATGTACAAGTCCCTATCGCCACCACAACATCACCTTTAATGACGTTGTGGTGGCCATAGGGGCTGAACTTATGTAGAAGGGAGCATTAAACCACTTAAAGTGGCTTACCGCTGCCTTGTACATAAGGCTGCCTTTCACGTAATGGTTAGCATGAAAGGGGTGGACAGTGGGTGTTGCGCTGGGCGTTCCACCGCAACACCCATTCATTTTGAGGCTGCCCCTATCTACAAGGGTGGCTCACATAGGAGGCAGTGCGAAAATTAAGACCAGGTAAAAACTGATCTTAAGATGGCAAAACGAGGAGAAACGCATTATTTCGCCTCGTATTTGCTTTTCCCATGTGTGCTGCCTTGTGCAGCACACATGGAAAAAGCAAACTGCCATTGTTTGTTTATGTACATAAGGCAGCACACATGAAAGTGACAGAATAGCAATTTAGGATTGTTTATGTGCAGGAAGGGACACCTTCCTACACATAAACAATCCTCCTCTGCACGAAGACAGCCTTGCACCATGGTGCAAGGGTGCCTATGTTAGAACTAAGTTGCTAAACGTAGCGCCATCATAGGGGGAAATGCAAGACTGCAACACATTCTTGTAAATATGATGCAGCCTTGTGTTTCTGAAGTGGCGGAGAGAGGTGTTAAGCCAGGAAGGCTTATGCCTCTCTGCGACACTTTACTGTACATATGGCCTTAGATTTCCTTCTCTCTCTGAATGGAATTTCTGTTATACCATGACCAAGAGTAAAGAAAACGTCCAACTATGCAGAAGAGATTCCGGGAAGATTATAATAGAATACACAAAACAAAGACTCAGAATTTTGTGTTGTAAATATTGTCTGAGTACTCATTCCCAGAATGCTAAAAAAAGAGAGTCCTGAATTTTATAAACGTGTGAGGATAGTGAAGATCAATAAGAATAGCGTAATTACTGAAGATGGCAATGGTTGGAATTTTCAAGACATTCTCCAAATTAAAAGACAATTTCACCTCATTTAGTAATAGGTCACCTGACAAAGAGTGCACCAATTGGAATTCTGGTTGTAACACTGACAAGTATCTTCAGATTCCATTCCCTGAAAATGTGAGGTCAATTAATTCCAACAATGAAAGCTGTGATATCTATGCGGTGGATAGTGTCAGTTTTTCTGAGACAGACACTGCGTGTGTTGACAGAATACAGTTGAACCCATGAAGTTTTCACAAAGAGGGATATGTATTATTTTGCATTGAGTAAATGTGATGTTATTGCTACTTCGTCCTTTGCAATATGGTCAACCATTGAGCTCCTTGTTTTCCCTTTTAGCCCTTCCACTTTGTGCATTTCTGGTCACCCATACTCATTGTACATTAACAGTACAGCTTAGGATGTGTGAGAGGCTCTTTTAAAATGTTGGTGTTTTTGATGCAATGCCGATCTCTGCGAGGAATACAGTTTTTGTTGCTCCCTTTGACAGTGTGATTGATTAAGACTGCAACACTCCCCCTCCCAGCAGAGCCTCCTCTTCTCTTCTTGAATGCTTCAAGATATTGAAGACCTGGCTTTTTAATTAACCAAACTGCCATCAGTAGAGCTAGGCACACTCACCTACTCAGTGCCAGGACAACCTCAAGGGTGATAGTGCACTTTACAAATGCACATAACATAACACAACATAAAATAACATAACATAACACAACATATACCATGACATGATATACTTTAACTGGAGGTTGGCTATCTAGGAGAGTCGTGTGCATGAATAGGAAAAGCCCTTCCTGTCATCTGCATGTCAAAGGTGACTTTGCTAAAGCTTTTGTTGGTTCTGACAACTGTTTCTGTCCACTCCCAAATAGCTAATCCTTGATAAGTGTCCAACAGCTAACATTCTCCATCTACACTTCCTGGGCTCAGAGGCTGAAAGCTAGAATTGTTAGTTCTCCAGGCAAAAGATCTATATTTCAGCTCTGATTAGCTGCTTTAAGCCTGTTCAGGCTCAGAAAACATAAAGTACATTTTTATAAAGTTACATTTCCACTCAAGATATCAAACATCTGATATCCTCATTACATAAATATCATATTATATTATAGTATAGTAAGTGTAAAAAAACTTTGAAAGATTTACCTAGAATTTCCACAGGCAAAGATAGGAGATAAAGATTTTAATCCCGCCTACACCTATGCAGGTAAATTATTAGCAACGCCTACACAGTGAAATACCTTTTAGAATGTATTTCACTGTGAGAGCATCCTAACCCAAAATATAGTGTATTCTTTTTTTTATTGATTAAGACCCCACCCTGTAGGCATACAAGACACATTTTATTGGTTTCTTATAAATACATAAATAAAAGAGGCTATTCCTAAGTGACAAAAGCTAGAGCACAGCCAGAGCATGATAGTGTACCAGGCAGATATATGTGTTGGTTATATGTGTAGTTGGTGTAAATACATACTGCTGCCATATGTTACATTTAATTTCCATGCCATAATAGCATTTGCTGCACGGAACAGTTAAATAGATCAATTTGGTGAAAGGGCCGATAATACTCACTGTGGCAATGAACAGCAATGTCACACTGCACAAAGCCCTAATATCAGAAAAATAAGAGTCCAGAAAAATAGAAAAACATCTTAGGCGACCATGCTGAAAATGGAAATAAGCTACTGGTGCTTTGTCAAGGTCTGGATGGTAGAAATCTCCCAATCCAATACAGACTCAGTCTTAGCATCCAAATGTTGGATCTCTCTGTTGCCAACCTGATGCTCAAGGTAGACTGCAGAGGGATGTCCCACCTGGTATTTGGTCACCTTCATCTTCAGTATTGTTCACCGTTCCCTTATGGACATCTGTTCTAGATTCTTCAGGTGGTACACCCAGAAATTGCTAAAGAAAGCAATGTCATCAATGTAGACCACACACAATTCATCCAGAACATAGCAGGCTTGTAAAAAGTGTCAGAGGTAACCTTAAGCCCAAAAGACATGTCCATAAAAGTGTACAAACTCTCAGTCATACAGACTGAAGTCTTCTCTTGGACTAGGTATCAATGCAATCGGCCACTAACCATGTGTCTGATCAGTGATGTGTGCTGCAGAATGTAGCATACATAGAACGATCAAAAAACACTGAAAATAATGTTTTTTCTTTACATTGTGCCTACCCTTTGCCATCCCTGGGGTGGCGTAGGCTTTTGATTCATTCTCAGGTTTACGGAATCTTGTAAATCTGTGATTGTGTCAAATGCCATGGGTGTTATGTGAGACCACCCACTGTAACACCAATGGCACACCTACCTATCACAGGGTGAGTCAATGCAGCAACTTGTGCTGCATTACCTCAGTTCATATCTACAAGGCCATGAAAAGCTACGCAGGGTTGCTTTACTTGGCCTTGTCGATATGGCCCTGCAGTATGCGCCACCGGACCTCCACGAAAAGTAACTTTCAGGCGGCACAGGTGCCTTGTAAATGAGATCTATAGCTTTAACATTTCTAGGGCCAACACCCAAAGCAAATAATTTTTTAAGATTCATTTTCAGATTCAGACCCCACCATAAAACTATAAAATCATCTAAAAGTGCATTGTCTCCATTAAATAAAATCAAGAGAACTCTAGGTTTTATTTTAAGCAGACCCTTAGCTATTTTGGCCACGTAAGATTCTTGATCATTAATATACATAGGAAAAAAAATTGTGACTTGACACACCCTTGTCTAACCCCTAACTCAGACTTAATGCTCAGGTAAAGTTCACCATCTTTGACAAACGTTACCCTTATTGTGGTGTCCCAATACATTTCTTGTACTAGTCCTGTTAGACTGTGATTGAATCACATCCTGGCGATACTATCCCATAACTTTACTCTGTTGACCATGCCAAAGGCAGAGGAGAGGTCCTGGTATGCAAGGTGAATGGAACTTCTCCTATCCTCTGCATATTTTCCAATGATCAACTGTAGGTTTAGGCACTGTTCTACAGAGCCAACCCTCAGACGGAACCTATGCTGGACTCTAGACAAACACTGATTCTACTGCAACAAAAATTTCAGTTTGGAAGCAAGGATCATTCCTAGTATCCTGAATGCACTGTCCAGGAGGGAAATAGGGCGATAGCAGGCCGGTGAGTATCGATTTCCCTTTTTGAAGAAAGAGACATCAATGACTTCACTCAAGTTAGGAATAAGTTCCCATTTTATAGCTGCCTTAATAACATTAGTTAGAATGGGAGCTCAAAGCTGTGTATTTTCTGTAAAGAGATACAGAAGGACACCGTCTGGACTAGATGCTTCACCCGCAGGGCTTTGAATAACAGCCTCAATAACATGTTTTATATCAATAGATTCACTTAGGGCATCATACATTCCTAGGTTGTGGACTTCTACCTCACTATGGTCCCTCACAGCCTCTCTGTTACCAGGACTAGAAATATTACAAAAATGTTTAACCCAAGCTTTCAGTGGTATAACTGCATCTAGTGATGGGTTTTCAAATGAAGGGAGGCTGGTTTACAACCTACCAGAAGGCAACACTGTCCATTAGTCGAGCAGCCTTTCCAAATCTCCCCAGGGAGACGTATCTTAGCATAGATCTCCTGGCATCCAGGGTTGCTTTGTAGGATCGCCATGCACTCTGATTTTGTTTCTCTAGAGCAATGAATTTTCGGAAAGTGCCAATCTCAACTTCCTATGGGCCAGGATACACACATGATTGAACCAACTTATAGGAGGCTTTGTTTTTGATGCTCTATTATACTGTGAACCTTAATCCATTTCAACACAGAGGACACAAAAAGCATCTATAATGCATCTCTGGGGATCCTTTGTTAATCTTAAAATCAAGTGCAAATGCTCCTTGACCAGGTTATTCTGCCTTATTTAGATTCTCCCATTTCATTCTTGCGCCCTGATTTTATGAGTTGGTTAGTGGCATGGTCTCCTGGCTTCCCACAGTACCCCTCAAATGCAAATCAAGAGCCAGTGCAAAGGGATTATGATCACTAATACAAGATACACTAACCTCATACCAAAAACAACTTCTGTTAAATCCAAAGATAGGATCAAAAAAGTCTAACTTGCTTCCCTTAGTAGTACCATTACAACTGGGTAGCAGGGAGGACCCATCTGCCCTAAATTCCTTGGCAAAGACCAGATTAGTAGAAATCATGATCCCATTAGGAATCTCCCCCACTGGGGAATGTTGGAAGAGCAAAGAGTTTCCCCCATCTTTATCCTTAGACCCACAGGCTGAGAATTCACTATTTCCACAGTCTAATGTTGAAATCACCAGAACAAGCTATTAATGTTTCCATATTGTGATTCTCCATAAAAGCCTCTTAAAAAGAAAACCTCCACTACCTTAAATACACCCACCACTCGTTGATCAAAATATTATTATACAAGTTAATCAAAATAAAATCGAATGAATATGGACTCTGCAATAAAATCATCTAGAAATTGGGTGGTAGACTAATCATTCTGGATGAGAGATATATTAGTATCTGCTTTATCAATAACAGAGAGCCAATCTGTTTTTTTAATCTTAATATAGGAATCAAGCAATGTTCTAGGTCAAGAATATTGACCCCCACCTTCTTGACCGTGGGCCACCAGAGCCAGGCATGGGGGCCTCTCAAGCCATATAAATACTGTGCTCCAAAGGGCCCTGCTGCCTTACGTGCACATAGAACTCCATTCCCCTTCAGTCAGAATGAGGTCCATACACTGAATTAGGAAGAAGTCAGTCCAGTTCCTCCCAAGATGCAAGTGGTTCGAAAGAATTCTCGCCGGTGGCGTTTAGGGTGCAAAATCCTAACGCCGCCTATTGGGGGATTCTATCACCCGAGCTGCGCAATATTTACAACATGCATTGCCGAGGCGATGGAAAGCCCAGCAATAAGCAGGAAACACCACAGGATTACCAGCAATATAACAAAGCGTTAGGGCACACATTATAAACAGGGAGAAGTGGACTTAGCATTATGATCCACCTCCCATGCAACATATAGCTAAGTCCGAAAATTAGCAGGCGTAAGGAACCGGCGATATAGCTGGTTAGCGCTACTTTTAATGTTGCTAGACGGGTTAGCAATTTCCTAGTAAATAGGAAGAAGTTGAGTTAGCAATTATTCCCGATGAATTTCAGTCAGGAACGCCTACCTCGCTTCTCATTAGCGATGCAAGGCGCAAGGAAAAGGGGCACAAAGGCATGGATTCACACGTTAGCGTGTCCATGCTGATAGGGCAATAGAATTATTACCTCTTTGCATCCGAAAACGGACCCTAAAGCAGTGATAATTCTACCGCGTGCCTTGTTGATATGCCCCTCAGTACTTCAACATCGAAGACTTGACTCACAGCCCGATTGAAAATGCTTTTTTGAGCAGCTCTAAAGAAAAGCACTTTTTACCTGAAGACATAAATACCCAATGGTAAGACTTGAATAGGACCTGAGAGTAAAAGTGCTTTAACAATGATTCAGACAAATTAGGTGACTTAAAGTTAATAATAATACAGTCCCTGGGAGCCTCCTTCTTTCCTGGCCCTACCCAGGACATTCTTCTTCTTATCATTAAAATCTCTCTATAAAAGATAATAGGCGACCCAGTCTTGTTCCTTAACCAATGAATTGCTTTATTTTCAAGGTAAACAAAATTGTCATGCTGCTAAGGGGCTAACACTGGAACGTCTTTCAACCCTATGACATAAGGTGTACACGCTGGAGGAAGCTGTGGGTAAAAAATATACATTTCATGATTCATAAATTTTAGAGGCCCCTTGGCTTCCTCCAAGGCTTTGCTTTTACCCTCCAGAATGTCTTGCAGACTGATTTCCCTCTGTGCCAACCTACAACTGTAGTGATTTCCCTTCTGGGCCCAAATTGGTTCCCCCTTAGTTTCATGTATTTGAAGCTTTAGGGTGTCTAAGCTCAGCACAGCCCATGTGATACATTTGTTTTCATGACATCATTTTAGGAATATTCTGTAAATGTACATGACCTCCCTCCCTTAAAGCCCCGCCTACCCAAGACCTTTAAAAAAAACCTGGGATGTATGTATTTCCTTAGTTTAAAGATGTATCGCACAGGGAATTGGGCAGAGACCAGGGGCAGCAAAATGATGTACTTTCTGATCAATATTGTATGGAATGTGATGATGTCAATTTCACGTTTTGGGTACACCAATATGATAATGAAAATGCTATGCACCAATGCAATTTTGTTGCAAATAAAAACAGTTAAAAAAAAACACTGGGGGTCTAGGTGGATGGTGCACAGTCTAAATATTGAGTTTTAAGTATCTACCTAAAATATCGTGTTGGAAATATTGAAGGTACAGAATATTGAGGTCAAGAATATCGTTGGACAGAATATCGATTTTAAGGTAAGTAATATTGATTTTTTTATATCGATGTAAGTAATATCGAAGGTAAATGTTTTTGTACTTGTATAGCGCACAGCTACCTACAGTGGGTTTCCCGGCGCTTGTACAAATACCGCAAGGGAACCCTTCCCGGCTTTCCCTGTGAAGTGTCCACTCCTGGGCACCCCTATGGTGCAGACCAGGCATCCCTGGCGTTGTGGGGGCCGTTGTGGAGACTAAGCAAGCTATTGCCCAGAGTTGCACCGCGGGACCCATGATCAGAATAGGCACTGAGGCGAGAATATACAGTCAGGGGAATTAATGCACACAAGACCCGCCGAGGCGGGAACCGAACCCTGGTCCCTGGCCAGAGCTCTGCATCGAGGTCTGCCTGCTCTAACCATTGAGCCACACTTCTCCACAAGGTAGTAATATCAATAGCATATATATTGATGTAACTAATCTCGATGTTAATAATATCGATATTTGTATTATTGTTATGTATTTTATTATATATGTGTAATGTTTTTTGTCAAGTATTTTACTTGTTTTAAATTATATGTGTACTATTTTTATATGTTAATAATGTTATTTTTAAGTAAATTTTATGTTTTAGTAATGGAGCGTGTTGTGGGTTTATAGGGGAATAGGGTGGGAAGTAATTTACATATACTAAATTAATTAATAATTTTTAGGAATTATGAATAAATTTTAGTTAATTTTTGTGTTTATTTCTGTAGCGTGTTTTGGGTTGATAGGGGAATTGGGTGGGAAGTAATTTAATTGTAATTAACTAATGATTTATTTTTATTTCTTGGTATGGATAGGTATTTTATTTTTAATTAATTATTAATTGGCAATTCATTATTTTAATTGATAATACTTTTTTATAATTGGTAATTAATGTTTTTAATTGATAATTATTTTTTTAATTGGTAATTAATGTTTTAAATTGGTAAATTAGTTTTTAATTGGTAATTACGTTTTTTAATTGGTAATTAATTTGTTAATTGGCAATTAATATTTTTAATTGGTAAATAATTGGAAATTATTTTTAATTAATTTGTAATTAAGGTTTTATAACAAGTATTATTTGGTACGAAAAAGAATTTTATTTTTTGTTATTTTTTAATTGTGAATTCATTTTAAATAATGAATTTTTTTTGCAATACAAATATTTTATTGTTCAATATTTAATATTTGGTGACTGATATTTATTAATTAATATTTATTGGTATGTATTGTTATTTAATTATTCAATTGTAATTATGTTTTTAATAATTATTAATGGGTATTTGTAAATTGTGTAGAGTAATTTAAAAATTAAATGATTTATTATTTTAAATACAAAAATTATTTATAAGTATGTTACATTCAAATTCTACGCTATCCAACGTTTTCCCTACTGTTTCACTCTCTGGAGTTACAATAGAAATTTTTACCCCTACGCTATCCAACGCTTTCCCGACTGTAGCACCCACTGGAGTTGGAATAGTAATTTTTACCCCTACGATATCCAATGCTTTCCCTACTGTTTCACTCTCTGGAGTTGGAATAGTAATTTTTACCCCTACGCTATCGAACGCTTTCCCTACTGTTGCACCCTCTGGAGTTGGAATAGTAATTTTTACCTCTACGCTATCCAACGCTTTCCCTACTGTTGCACCCTCTGGAGTTGGAATAGTAATTTTTACCCCTACGCTATCCAACACTTTCCCTACTGTGGCACCCTCTGGAGTTGGAATAGTAATTTTTACCCCTATGCTATCCAACTCTTTCCCTACTGTTGCCCCTCTGGAGTTGGAATAGTAATTTTTACCCCTACGCTATTCAACGCTTTCCCTACTGTTTCACATTCTGGAGTTGGAATAGTCATTTTACACCTATGCGATCCAACGCTTTCCCTACTGTTGTCCCCTCTGGAGTTGGCATAGTAATTTTTACGTCTACGCTATCCAACGCTTTCCCTACTGTAGCACCCTTTGGAGTTGGAGCAGTCATTTTTACCCCTACGCTATCCAACGCTTTCCCTAATGTTGCACCCTCTGGAGTTGGAATAGTAATTTTTACCCCTATGCTATCCAACGCTTTCCCTACTGTAGCACCCTCTGGAGTTGGAATAGTAATTTTTACCCTCACGCTATCCAACGTTTTACCTACTGTTGCATTTTCTGAAGGTGGAATAGTAATTTTAAGTGTTACGCAATCCAATGTTATCATTACTGTTGTTTTTTTGGACTTTGTATAGTAGTTTTATTAATTTAGCTATTTAATATTTTTATTATCATTTTTGATAATGTAGTGTATTATTAATTTTAAAAATATCGAAAGTATATTTATTTTTTTAATGTATTAAATATAACTATTTATATTTTATTTATGTTATTGTTTTATGTGCGTAGATGTATTTGTAATTTATAATATTTTTTAATAATGTATGTTATTTAAATAATTATTTAAACTTATTATTAAGTAAGTATATATTATATATTTTAGGTATTTGTTTAATTAGTGTTATATTATTGCATATGTATTATTTATTAATTTTAAACATTAATAAATATTTTTAACCATGTTTATTTAGTTTATAAGTATTATTTACTTTATTTTACACTTTTCTAATTACAAAAACCCCCCGATATTTTTAATTACGATATTTTTTACATCGATATTTTGGTTTCGATATTTTTGTACTTACCATGTTGTAGATAGGTATCGATATTCTTGCCTTCGATTTTCCATTGTCGATTTTTCTGTAGGTTGCTATTTTGTCCGTCGATATTCTGTCAGTGATCCTAGGTGGATAACAACCCTAACTTTTGAAGCGCAAGCCAAATCAGTAGCAGGCTCGTGCTTCGGGCTCCTGAGGTGGCTTAAACCCATCCTTGACTTTTCTATATCAAGGTAATTAACAAACCACTATTCAGGCATTTATCTTATCCCAAATAGATTACTGCAACATTCTGTGTTTGGGGGTCAACAACTCTGTAACTGGAAGACTCCAGCTGGCACAAAATGCAGTGGCCAGGCTATTTGTCTTCCTTCCGATGTTTTGCTTTGCCTCCAGCCTTCTTCACAGACTGCATTGGCTCCCTGTGGACCAGAGTATGTACATTAATACCTTGTGTACTGCTCATACGTTTCTGCTTTCCCAGGGTGCTCCTATTCTGTCACACCTGATATCTATGTATTGACCCTCATGTCGTCTGCATTTGGCCAATCTCAATCTGGCCGTTATTCCATGTGTTAAGACAGTGAGAGCGGGAGGCCAATCCTTCTGTGCAAAGGACGTGGCGCTCTGAAATTTGCTCCCCCTTTCTATTAGGAACATTCAGAATCACTTTCAGATAAAGAAAACCCCGAACACCTGGCTTTTTTCTATTTAGGGTCCCTGTTCTCTTTGCTTTTTTAAAGCTGCGTGCTGCAGTCTGTTTCTCATTTGGACTAGCACTGGGAAGCCCCATTGTTGGGACAGCTATGCACTTTACAAATTCTATAACATAACATGCACATTGTTGGTCATTCAGTGATTCTGCTTAGGATTCAGTTTTACATTGTTTATTACGTTGCCTAGATTACATAACAAGATGGTGTATTGGTTTCTTTGTCCGTTCAGCAATAGCTCCTAATGTTTTATATATAACACAGTAGCGCAACTGCAGCTTTCCAACACATTAGTTCTTATCATATAAATTGTGCCTTGCCCCTTTGGGGGCAAAAGACAACTATTCTTGAACAAGCACAAGCAAAGCCTGACAAGCAGCCTAGGGTAAACTAAGTTTACTCTATGATGTGGAGCACCTAACTACATACACCAGGTATGGAGTCTGTGTCCAATCCTAAACATGACATATATATCCCTGTGCTCACATAGTAAGGGTAAGCCTGGACAAATAGATAATTTGCCATGGTGGAGATGTGTATTTTATACAGCCTGATAGTAATGCTAATTACTCCATCTGCCTAGTGATCGCAACTCATTTGCTTCATAATAGACTACAAGAGTTTCAATAAATGTATTGTAAACTTTCTTTGGATCTTTCAGATGTTTACTATGGGTATGCATGAGTGAGTGATGAAAGGTGAGAAAATGTTTCCTTGATTTCTTTGGGGAATAGAGGGTTGTGTTCTAGGTTGCCAAAATCACCTACTACTCCGGGCAGGTTAGGAGTTCAGGTGAGGCACTGTGAGCTAGCCAGGATTTGGGCTGACAGATACTGATGTGGTAGGGAGATTGGATCCTTACATTCTGACATACTGTCAACCTAAAGGACAGTTATTTTTTACCAGCAGAATCCATTGGACACTCTTGCCCCCTTTGCTTGATCTGGCAGCCCTGTGGATGATGTGGCAAGATCTGCAGATGCTTGTAATGGGCTAAGTAACAAAGAGACCATTAGGGTGTCAACAGGAGGCACCTGTCAGTTCTTTCTTGATCTCCTCTAGGCGATCCAGGATTAGCTTCAATAAGCCCATCATAGATCTCAGGGCCCGATTACACAGATCCTCCACTATCTCGGTGGCTCCGATCTCACCTTCCCGTCACAAGGTCAATAATTGGTATTAGGGTTGATGGGCCAGGGCAATGACTCTTTGATTTAGCCTGCCATTAACTCTCTTCCTCTAACCCGCTTTGCTTCTAGTTAATAAACCATTTGCTTGTATTTAAAATTGAGATTCTGCCCCATCCATGGACCAACAACCTGGTAGGCTCCACAGCTAGGATGCTTTCACCGCTAATAGCAATGCCAAAAGTCCTAGGCCTCCCATCTAAAGTGCTCATCCCCCCTCCAAAAAAGGTAAGTCAGGCAAAGACTGGGGGTAATGGAACGAGGAAAGGTATGTCTCGAACTGGCAGCTTGATCTCTGTTTTATTCACCCCCACAGCCCTCTGTAAAAAAGCCATCCAAGGTAGTTTCCCTCATTGGTAATGGAGTGATTACAGAGGATTTAAGTTTCCCCATAATAAAGCAATAGGGGAAAATACAGTCATAAATAGTTCTTTAAAAGGAGAAAGTAGACAAAAGTACCTTGCAAAAGATGGAAGAGAGGTGGGCAGCCCAGCCTCCTCCGGGCTTTGATGGGCGAAAACGGACCTGGTGAAGGAAGTGGCCCTTAGGCGCCGCCCGGGTTACTTACAACCACCTGCTATGCCTTCTCAATAATGAAGAGTCGGTCAGACCGTAGACAATACAAACAAGCTTTTATTAGCACTACTCTGCAGAGGAGTCCACTCTGACCTGCACCCTAAGATGTATGCGGAGGGACTGACCCCCCCAAGAGTCTTCCAAATGTAATGATTCTCCCCGAGAGCCTCCAACCACGCCCACAGTGGAAAGTTACTGGCCTGGGCAGGACATGAACAAAGGAGGCACAGACGAATGGGCTACACCTGCCAGATGGGTACATGTTATCTGCAACTGAAGGTTACAGCGCTGAGTCTTAGGGTCTCCTAACGTGGAAGAAGAACTACACACTCGGATTGGTATGCGAGGGCAGAATGGCCTATTTATTAGCAGTCAAAACAGCCTTGAACAGAAGAGAAAATAATAATGAAATACAGTGTTCTGCTGAGGCAAGCAATACGAGTGATGAGGCCTAGTTCAGGCACAGCCTAAGCAGACTAGTAGGGATTATGAAATACAAAATGGGATCACACTCGCTAACTAAAACCGGCACATTATGGGGATAACTCAGTGGGTTGCATAGCATGAAAACAAATGGTGTTTCTTTAGCCACACACTGCTAACCTAAAACAGCATGAAACAAATGCATAGTAGGAATGGGGGTTTCAAACCTAACACTGGTCTTGGCTTCGTCTTGGCCTGGGCAAGCACCCAGGCATGTCCTGAATTTGTCCTGAGCCGCTGGAATAAAGAGGGCCTTTTCTGGTGTTAGATCGGTGCTCCCCTGCTCTCCCGCCTCCTCCTCTCCTGACAAGGCTTGCATGGGATTGTACTTCATCTCTTGCCACCACTAAAATGGCCCGTGCTGTGGGAAGAAAGCAGTCCTTTTGTGGCACCGACTGGTGTTCCTCTGCTCTCCCCGCCTTCTCTTCTCAAGAGGCTTGCAGGGTATTGAAATCCACCCCTTGCTGCAACCAGAGAGTCGAAGTTGTGCTATTCAATCTTGCAGCATGATCTACCACAATCAAGATTTAACTGTTGCCTCGTGCTGAATAAAGATTAGATGGACCAACAATGGCAATGTCCCAGGTTGAGTGGAACAACAACTTCTGGTAGTGGCACTAACAGTTTTCTAGCATACCCTCTGACTTACCTATCAATTGGCAAGTGGAATAGGTTCTCACCACACTCCTGGGCAATACTGCAAAGCATACATCATATCATGGAACTTTTAAATGCCCAAGAGACCTGCTAAAGACAACCTGAGTGACAGTGGTGACAGTTCCTGTATACTAGGGAAACGCTAGCTCCTGACTCAGGAGTCAAGGGTTCACCATATGGTAATTCATCCTCCCAGCCAATATGATGCCATAAAACTACTCACTTTCTGACCGTTTGCTTGGGTTTGTTCTAAAGTCCCATAAGTGTAGGGCATTCGACTTTTGCCTGCAGGTGAAGCAGTGATCTTGACTTCAGCACCTAGTGTACATCTCTGGGACCCATCCTGCTTTCCTTCTGTAGCAGGGACAATGGGCAACATGAACAATGACTTCTTAGAATATCCTCTGCTCCACTGCTCTGCTCACTACCTTTTTACTGTCATTGCAAATCTGGGATGGTCCCAGTCTCATTCTGAAACAAACATGCAGTCTGTGCGCTGCTCAACAAAACGTTCGTGGTCCTGTTGTGTGTTTCCTGCATAGCCAATCGTAGTTTCTCCTCATTTCTTTTGCACACGTTACTATACAAACATGCTTGCTTTTGTGCCACATTATATTTTCACACAGAACCTGAATATGTTTTTGCGTTCTGTTCTATTGCTGGGATTTAGTCTGAACAACACAGACAAGGTCAAGAAAAGCTTCCCTTGAACTCAGGATAAAGATTTTGGAGCTCATTCTGAGCGGTCTGTTGTGGTTATTTCAGCTTTAATTTGGGTTACTTACTATTGCACAATTAGCATCTTTACTGATTGTGGAGTTAAAAACAATCAAACAAAGTGTGTTTCTGCTCACATTTTCACTTAGGAAATATAAACAGAGAAGTACCTGGAAAACATGGATTGCACGCTGTTAAATCACCCCAGACTGGGCAACCTATGTTTTATATCTGGGAAGAGGAGTGCGTCAGAGTGATGAGAGAAATGCAGGAACTAAAAATTGACACCCAGACTTTCAGTCTGAGAAAACAAGGGAAAGCAGCAGGTGGAAGAAGGAATACCGGGGGGGGGGGGGGGGAATGTGTGAAAGAATCAAAGGGGAAGAGAAGGAAAGCAGATATAAAGGCAGAGAGAGGGGCGAAATAGAATGTATGAAGAGGAAAGGCAGCAACAAGAGGTGGAGAAAAAAAAGAATGAGGGAATAGATGACGCTTTAGCTTTTTCATAATTGAAAGTTTAACAAAGCGTCATTAAATGTAAATGTGTAAACTTGTAGGGTGCACTATCACCTAGAAGGTATCTTGGTGCTGTATACCGCTGTGGAACCCTTCCTGGCTTTTCCTGTGAGATGCCCCTTACTGGGCACCTCCAAGGTGAGGCCAGGCATCCTAGCGCTTTCGGGGCCATTGTGGAGTTTAAGCAAGCTATTGCCCAGAGTTGCAGAGTGGGACCCATGATTAGATTAGTCACCTAGGCGAGAATTATCGAGTCCGTGGACACTGAGCCCAAGACCCTGCCGCGTCTGGAATTGAACCCTGGTCCCGGGCCAGACCTCTGCCTCAGGGTCTGCCGCTCTAATCGGTGAGCCACACTTCTCCATTAACTGACCATATACAGATACAGCAAGGTTTGTAACAATGCATGCTTCCTTTACTGCAAAGAACAGGTATGCCTTTAGCTGGTCTTTGGCTCTATTTTAGTGTTTAATAGTGCATTCTAGGGCTTGTAGTTTGTCTTGTTACAATATGAGTATCATCTCATAACTCATGGCAAGCGAGAGTTAATTGGTGACTGTGTCTGAGAGGATCAGGGTGGGCAGTGGGGCAGTGCATGTGCAGGGAGGCCAGGAAGTGCCAAAAAGCCAAGTGTTGCAGCCCACATTTTAATTCATGTGCCATTATAGAGGAAGCAGCATTGATAATTAGGTGGCTGCTTGGCTCTGACAGCTTTAAGTTTCAGAGCTTTAAAATTGGGCCGCAAAACTTGGCTTTGGCAATCGCTGGCCTCGCTGCACATGCCCAGGGTTTGCTTCTTCTTCAGTGTGTTGTGTTCTGGGGTGCTAACTCACTTGTTTATCTGGTAAGGTAAGGAGGGCAAGTGAGGCACTATAGATAGTCATACTCAGGGTCATAGAGAATGAGGTGGTATGGTGACTCAGTCCCTACATACTGGTGTTTCATGTCCCCAAGTATAGTTCCGTAACTGAGCAGAATCATACAACAGTCCAAGTCATGTAGGCCTCTTGTCCTGGTACTAAACCAGTGGTAATCAAGTAATTGCACAAGATACATCCAGCAACTTGCTTCTCTCTTACCCCTATACTAGTCTTGGTCGACATCAATCTCAGTTTGGACAATTAGGTATTTCCTGTCCTCCCAGCTGGCCTGGTGCTATTGGCACCAGAGAAAATCTCATTGTTTTTGAGATACTTCCTCTCAACCATAGTTCCAAAAGCACCTCTATCAATTAGCTGTCCTCATTATGAGTCAGGCAGAGCAGAATTGCCTCATGGGACTCTGCTCCACCAAGTGGGTTGGTTTTTCCACACCAAGTTTTTTTCCGGTGTGAGAATACTTTTTCTGTGTGGTAATTTTGCAATGTAAAATTGCCTGAGCTTCAGCAAAAACCAAGCATACTTCCTTTTTCAGAAAATACCTTGCCCTTCTGTATCCTACTCCGACCACCACACCCTCATGCTCAGATCAGATGGTAAAGGTATGCCAAGGAATTGAGGGGAACCACATACTGTAATTTCCTATTCCATGAGGCTTAGATTGTAATTTCATGGTACTGGGGTGAATTTACTTCACATTAACAGTTACATCCCCTTTTTTATTTTATCATGCCCCCACTATAGTACAACCAAAATGAGGACCAGGGCAGAAACCTTCTACCCATTGCTTTCAAGACAAATCCAATGGAAATTTGATGGAGGTGCTTGAGGACATCTGAATCCATTTCTCAAATGTCCATTTCTTCTAAGTTGGATGCCTTGAGGAACTCTTGTGTCTCTTCACCGAGCATTAACACAATCACTGTGATGGGTGCAGCAGGTAAAACATCTTTCAGCTGTCTGTTCATTTTCTTGTGCCCTTTCTTGTAACACCTGCCACAAATAATCACTTTTGGCCTGGAGAATGTTTCCTTTTCTCATCTATCCTTTTGTTCATGACTACGAATCAAATTCTCATTCTATTTTTGTGCTTTATTGGACATTTGGGATTTACCATGGAACTTAACCTCCAGTTGGCAACCAGTAAGTTGAGAGTTTCACCTTCCCTCTACTTTATATGAATCCAGCTCCACCCCCTTGGTTAATAATGACAGCTAAGCCTTTGTCAGCTAGCACTGAAGGTTTCTTTGGATCCTCTTTTGACAGGTCATGTATAGAATATATGGGAAAGAGAACTATTTTCTCTAAGGGCTGTTACTATCATTTGGTTAGGGGCTTGAAAGACCATGCTCTACATCTTTCTTATCTATTCATTTCAAACAAGCAACATGTCATAAATCAAAGCTTTAAATGGAGTACCATCCTCTGCTCTGACCTTCATCGAATTTCTAAAAGTACTAATCTGACTTCAACCCAAACCATTTTACCAGCTCTGCCTCCATTTACTCAAAGTTTCTACTATCTACAGATGACTATTGTACATTTTATGGTGCAAGGCACTTATTAAAGTGGGTGCCTTAGTCACATTACTTAAACCCTGCGTTCTACACACAATCTGAAAACTTACCAAACATTCCAAAATATTCTGGCTTTCCACATAGCACAATTTCTTTTGCAATCTTCACAAGTAGTCCTGCTGTGGTCCTGGAAGGAATGCCTTTCCCAGATACAGCTACCTCTGCTGCCATTGTGAGCGTTTCTTACTCTAAGACAATAATCTCCCTCCAATTATCTTTCTTTTACCTGTTGTCTTTCCATCTAATTTTCCTGCTTTTCCTTCTCCTATTCACTCTCCTATTGCTTGCTCAATTGTTCATTCCTTTCGGGCCCATTCATCCTGTCTCTTTCATATCCTTTCACTTTGATCCTGGAGAGCTAAATTCAGGTTCTCCATCTCAGACTCTAGCCTTCTATTCCTCAAACCTAGCTCTTTGGAATGCGATCTTCAATTTTAGGGCCAGTCAAGCTTGCTTCACCCAAGGAAATAAATTCTGGAGTTATTGATTGTGGCACTTTTGAAATCAGTGGTGTGGGGGTAATATCTCAAGCAAACCATAAGAAGCAAATTTGGTAATATACTCAGGGTGTGTTTAGGTAAATCCTGTGTTAAGGGTCAAAGAGTGCTTCATGACAGCACAGCACTTCCTCCCTGGTTTCCTGTCATGGCATCCTGCTCAAAGAATATCACAGTTTTTTCCCTACCACCCAATTTCTCTACCTTATCCTCAACAAATCCAACAAGGATCTCTCCATGCTTGTTCCAGGGAGCCGTCCACTCTTTTTCCATACACAGATCTAAGGAAAGGTTGTCAACGACGACTACCACAAATAATATATCTTGCATTTTGATATACATGTAATGCTGTAATTAAATTGAACTTGTTGTTCCATTCAAAACTATTGGAACTTGAACTTGCAATTCCCACTTTTCATGCTGCCAAGTGTCAGACCCACTGCCATGGGGCAACATGGAAGGCAGGGATCACATGCCAAAAATGGCATGACTCAAATTCCTCTCCTAGCTGTAGCAATGTGATGCTTTTACAGAAGGTAGTGAAAAATCTGTCTCCAAGCAAGAATAATAAACACAACAGCATAATGAATTGTGAGATCTCTGTACCTGGCTGTCATCAATCTTTCTTAAGTGGCTGTACCCACCCTCCATCTTGTGCCATGCTAAACCAGAGACAATACTAAACGAATCCCACTGGTCCCAGTACTTAGAATATAACTATACCCAGAATAGGGTTACCATGCATGTGCTATGTATTAATACTACATACACACAATCAGTACTTACAAGTAATGTCAGGGAAAGTATCTAGGGGATCACACTAAAGTACCACTTTATACCTGTGAGGTCAGTAGACCACACTCTGCTCTAAAACAGGAAAATTGTCTGGTAGGAACTAATAATTCAGGGGGGCATGGTTTGGATATAGATGAAGATAGCATCATTCCCCTGAAGTTTCTATCCAGCTCCAAAAACACCAGTCATATTGCAGTGACAATGTGGTTTGATACTGCCTGCAAAATATGAATACTGCTGAGGTACCACTTTGGGTCTATAAAGTTGTAATTCTTTTGTGTTTTCTTTACAAAATCACTATATTGTTAATGCTCTTTTACAAGTGGATAGTTTTGGCTGCCATTTTCATTTTCAGCTGTTGTCAGTGAGGATATTTTGATGCTTTCTTTATTTTACCCTGCAGCACATTTCAAAAGGAATATAAGCCAGAGGCCCAATTTCGGCATACAATGATGATGTTTCTTTATGTTTTATTCCTTTATACTGTGAGGCTCATTAGAAAAAACCTACAGCTAGATTCATCAACGTGAAATCGGCTCGCAAAGGGCCGGATTCTGAGAATCTGGCCCTTTGCGAGCGCAAATTTTGCATTTGGGATTCATCATCCCAAATGCAAAAATCGCTATTATAGAATTCGCATTTTTGCGAGGAATTGCATTTAAGGAATCTCTATTTGAGATTCCTTAAATGCAATTCATTAACCATTTTTAATTTGCGAATTCGCAATTTTTGGCCGCTATTTACCACAAATTGTAACTTCGTGGTAAATAGCGAAAACTTTGAAAAATGCACTTCAGTGCATTTTTCTAAGTTGCATGTTACACACACACACATGTCCTTTGGACATGTGTGTGCGCAACACATGTGTACATTTTCATTTCAGGGGTGCTACAGGGTGTCCTTTGGACACCCCTGCACCCTTGAAATCGCATCCTTATTTGCGATTAGCAAATTGCTAAGGCCCATAGGAATGAATGGGGAGTTATTCCTTATTTGCGATTAGCAATTTGCTAATTGCAAATAAGGAAGATGTAGGAATCGCATTTCTTTATGCAATTTCTACATGAATCCCGTTTTGCAAGTCCTTAATAGCGATTCCTTAATAATCGCTATTAAGGACTCGCAAAACGGGACTTTGATGAATCTAGGGGATAATTCTTTATAGCAGAGCGTTCCTCTTGTCATTTATTTTTTTGACTTTCTCATTGAAGAGACTCTCCGCTTCTTCATTACATGAAATGCCTCTACCTCATTAAATAAACTCTCCTTATTTAACAGGAAGAAAGAAAGAATCTCAAAATATATCAGTGCCACTAGCCTTTAAGTCCACCTTTCTCACCTACTCTTCTCATCTTACACCTGACATTGTAAAAGACCTAAAATGTATAAAAATGGATGGTGCTGATGCAACTTGAGATATTTCACATGCTTAATGGGTGGTAGATAAAATGATAAACATATCAGGTTCAGTTAATTGACCAAAGATGTAGATGTAGATTACACTCCCAAATCTCTCTTTGCTCTCACTTTGGATGATTTGATGGATGAAGGAGCACATTAGACCATTTGTTATTGAAATTAACACCATGTTACATAGACATTTCTTTAAAATAAAGTCTACATTGGAACAACATATTAGTGATGTTGAAGATTCAGTTCCTGATGTATATCACATCTCAAGAGTCTTTGACATGCTCAAGAAAGTGAATAGAATTTGAAAAATAGGAATAGGAAAAAGAAACAATGTCCGATTATATGGTTGCCTGGAAGTGACTGAAAGTCCTAAAATAATCTCATTTCTTCAAGAAATATTACCAGAGATTGTTAACTTGAATCTTAAATATCTTATTATTATTCAAAGAACACACTCTCTGGCTCCAAAACATTGTTCATCACCTAAATCTAAGCCCAGAGGAATCATCATGCTTTTTTTGTAATACATAACATGCATATTTGTAAAGAGCACTTTCACCCAGAAGGGTATCGTGGTGCTGTATAACAGATGTTTATTGTAACCCACCTTAATGATAATCATTTTATCAACATCAGAAGTATGAAAGGCTGAGTGGACCCACAGCGATTAGAATCTGTGATCACGAGGTCAAACATAGGCCTCTACAGCAGATGCATTAGTCTACTAAGCCACCAGACGCAGTAGTACAAGGACGTAATGGAAGTTGCCACAGCTGCCAAAATGGTCTGGAAATACAATTTACATGTCCTAGGATGTATCATGTGCAATTGCTAACCGCAGAAAACAATTCCTATCACTATGCCCTCAACTCAAGACCATCAATGCAAAATATGATCGTGTTCACCCTTGTTTCTTCAAGGTTCCATACCTAGGCAAATCCTCTACAAATATGGATGCCAACATTCTAAAAGATTTCCTTCAAATTCAACAACAAAGGATCAAGGACATGGACCTGGTGCTCATACTAGTGGACGAACCTTTGTTTATCTTATTTCATTATGTTCAAGTTTCCAGTTCAAGTTTTTATTAGAGATTCAGATCGTACAATGAGATCTACAGTATTCAAAATACATTTACTAATATAGCTTTAAAAAGAAGCTAAAAAGTAGTCAAAAGAAATTACAATACATTAGTTAAATAACTGGACAATTGACCATCTCCTTTGAAGCTATTGCTGTTGTAATACCATATTTAAAAAAAAGTTGTTTTAAAAATCTCTGTTGATAAATGTTTATGGCAGTACAAGCAAAAATAATGTGTTCAATGGACTGTACATCATTTTTACATAAGGTGCATATTCTCTACCCCTATATTGCATTCCGCCATGCATCTGTCACTTTTTTAATGGTAAACATTTCAGTCTATATAGTGTTATGCATCTTCTCACTCTATCTTCCAAGTTCCAGTTTAAACACTCTTGAGGAGTGGCTGTCTGACAAGATTGAATAATATAACGGAAACAACGCTTTGCTCTACATATTTCCATACCAATTTCCATGAAACAATTTTTTATAGTATATTTTAGATAGTTTTTAAGATGAACATAACTCATATTCTGAATATCCAATCTAGTCAAAGAAAAGTGCTGAAGTGCAGTTCAAATTTTGCTTATAAATGATTAAGCCTCAATAGTTGGGGCAAGACATTCTGAAGCCAAAAGACTCTTTAATCCCTTGCTTGCTGCGAACATTTTCGCGCTGTGCCGTCAATTTAAATAGTGGGCGGGATTGGATGGCTCCCCGCTGTCCTCCGCACACGCCCACCGTGACATCGGAAGCTGCGGGCCGCCCGAAGCATGCAAGGGAGTTATGGACTTTTCTTTAGCATGCAACGGACAATGGTACCTTCGTATTATAGCAGACAATCCTCCTATGAAATTGCTCACAAATCCTCATTCCAGCCTTAGGAATTCTATTGACACCATGGAATTTAGAGTGCAAATAGTGCAAAGAATCTTCCCCTTCATCTTATGCATAAAGTGTCACTGATTAAGGGCCTGATTTAAATCTTAGCAGTATCATCAATGTCCTACAGCCGTGGTGGTCCCAAGTACTCCACCAAGCTGATGGTATTCCGCCCGCCGTACCTAGATTTTGCAGCAATAAACAGCGTTACTCCGGGGCTGTGGTCTTCTCTACTGGTTAACAGTACTCCATCACCATCAGGCTGGCGGACATGCACTAAGCAGATTTCAATGGTCCTGTTCTGCTGGCGGTTCATATATGAACATGTTGTTTACTTGTCCCAAAATTGTAGATTTCTGGAAGATAGTATGGTACAAAATTCATCTCAACACTGGGGTTTTCCCACCCTTTTCGTTACACAATCTATTTTTAGGTGGTGTACATGTTATTTTGGTCTCATAAAGCATTGCTTGAAAAATCATTAGCTATTGTATTACAAGTTGTTACTTTCAATTTTAAGTCAAAGAAACTCTCTCAGATCAACTTTAGTGGAAGTTGATGTGTTGCAATCATAGATTAGATAAATATAATTTGAACTCCTGTTCATCAGCTATTATTGATTGATTGATAGATGATTTTATATCAGTTTTATATCATGGCTATAAGGAAATACAAACATTTCATATACATACAAATCATAAGAATAAAATAGAACATACTCCTATAAAAAGAGCACCAATCCATCTAAAAACATATACCTTTTTACACTGAATCTGTGCACTTTTTTAATGGTATACATTACATAATTCAGCAAACTTCAATTATCTTTCAGACAAAGTGAAATTCCTTTTAAATTAACAGAATCCACAGTAAGCCAATAATAGAAAACTTTTCAAATCTGCCCCTCTCCCAATTTAAGCTGGGATCCACTTCTGTTAATCTATTTTCATAAAAGTATATGATTGGTCATATAGTTAGATCATTTGTCCGGCAAACCACTGGCATTTTAAATGCCGATAACAGCAATATTCTTCTAATACTGTCAAAGCATGTTCAAACCACAAGTAAGTGCAGAAAGGAAATTGATGCATTTTAGCAAGAGTAACACAACTTTTTTAGGCCCTTCCTACCTATCCTGATTCAATTTTTTAGGCTGGTACCTGTCCCAGCCTAACCTTCAAGTCCCACCTCCTTATATAAATGTTTTTTCGTATATTTGGGAAAATCACGCATGGGTGTATGCTTGTATACCATGCAGGAGACTTTCCTGTTACCACATCGAATACAAAATTATATTGGTTGTTATGCATGCTGATGTTCCTTAAACAAGTAAGTCCCTAACCTTATTTTGACTATGCTGGTAACTCTGATTTGCACACAGACAGGACTTTTAACACCAATGGAATTACAAGATTTGCTGACACAACACACCAAGAGGGTTTATTTGCTACTCACATTCAGTCAAGAAAAACCTAGCAATATGTGCTATAGGAGACTGAACAGAAAAATACCAATATTCCTGATGGAATTGCTCTGGAAACACCAATTCCAATGGATATTCCACGTTCCCTATGGAATAAATTGTAATCCTGATTTAGTCCTGCACCCTAAAATAACTGTAGCTTGGCAATTATTTTGTTGTGAGTGTGGAATTAACAATGTAGTACTCCTGAGATAGTTCTCATGAGGACCTCGGTGAAACCAATTCATGGATTAATTCAATGGAGAATGCAGTTAAAAATAAAAGTCTTGCTGGATTTGTCTCTCTCCGACTCCAAAAGTAGCAGTTTCATTAGGTTGTGGCTCATGGGACATTCGCCTAAACCCAATCGTTTTTTATTTGTCATACTACCACTGCGTGACACCCCTAACTCCCATATAAATATATCTCCAAGGTTTCTCACTGCCATTGCGTGGGTGGCTCAACACGTCCTGGTATTTTTCTTTCCATTGTACCATTCAAAGTCCTTTCTGGGTTGGCTTGCATATAAAGACCTCGTGTCAGCACACAAAACACCACCCACCAGTGCCTTAGTAGTGCAGCAGCAGGGAACTTGGAGTAATGATTTCAGTGACTGAGGCAGATGTCAACACATTTGTAGGCATCAATCTCTTCTGTCACCTCTTCAAGGTTGTAGCTTGATGAGAAAACAACCATTGTCACCTGATAGCAGTCAGTGATCTACTTCTCTCCTCAAACTCAGGAAGCTGAAGTTTTATACACTCCCAAAATCACTTTTTTTTGTGGGGAGAGTTTTATATAGTGCAAATTGTACTCAAAGGTATCAGAGGGCTTTACATGAGTACCATTTGCTTACAGATGGACACATTTATTTTTGTTGGACGCAGGGAGATAGAGGGCCACATTACGATGTCGGTTGGAGTTGGCTCTGACTGACATCGCTGTGGATGTTAAACCGACCTACCACCAGTCAGCAGTCTCAACACCGCAATCATGATGCGACCGTGGTCGAAAACTTCCATTTTACAATGGGAGCCTGTGCGGAGGTCCGAAACTTGTCACAGCACAAGCTCCCATTGTAAAATGGGATTTTTTGCATATCCATACACTGTGTGGCATACACACAGTTTTTGCATATTCCTGCACCATGTGACAGGCACCTCACAGGGCCTGCCATATGGTGACCATGACCACAACCGTAGGCTGCGGAGGGATGGGGTCCCGCTCCCCCAAAGTCTCATTCTGACAGCCTTTCCATGTTGGAACTCCTACATCGAAAGGCTGTCAGAAACCCACATCATAATCCCAACAGCAGAAATGCAGATAGGCTGTCCTTAAAGGATTATGTGCGACTTCAGATCGGTTTACACTACTACTGCTGAAATTGTAATTCGGTGGTCGGAGGCTTAACGACCAACATTGTAATGGGGCCCTAAGTGAATTGCACAGCATCACAGGACGTTAAGCTTCCCTGTCGAGACTCGAACCCAGTTCCTCACCTTCGAGGCCGACTGCTCTAGCCTTTAGGCCACATCCCCTCATTTGGATGAACAGCTACCCTCACCCCCAAACACCAGCCATTCTACACCCAGCAGGGAAAACTGTGCCATTGCCACAGAGGTCAAGCATGGGAAGGTGAAATATGTTCCATCATTTTATATTTGCAACCCCTCCCCACCTTAATACCATTAGGATCCCGCCACATGACTCATTGCTGAGTAAGGAGACTTTTTGTGTAAAGGCAGCATACTATCATTTTGTACATATGCATTTGAAAGAATGTTTTATAAAAAAAACACAATACATGTAAAACACGACCAAAACATGTTAAAGATGCTTATTATTCGTGACCATCTGCAGTCAAATCTTGGTTGCACAACGAAATTTCCTCCTTCAATCAATCGAAATACGCTATTCAGTTGGTTGCACTGTTTTACAAAAATATTAAATTAAAACAAACATGCATTATTTTTCCCTCCGACAATGTCAATATAAATATTTCGGCCAAGTAAATAATGTTACAACATACATTTTCCCCTTTATGGCCAACATACTATTACTGAATTGAATATTTTATAAAGGATTTAGTCAGTTGAACTCTTAGAAAGTGATTTTAGAAAACTAGAAACTTTGTCTAACATAAGAAATTGGAACTAGTTGTATTATACTAAAAACATTCATGCAAATACAACACTTTACCCAACACGAAGTTTTTGTTCGCTAACCTTTTATCATATAAAAAACACCTCTCCACTTAAACGGGATGAGTGTGAACAATAAACTTAATAAATATGTTTTTATCTGTAAGATGTAGAATCGTTGCCTGCCTACATCCAAGGACGAGAGCATAATGTTGTGAAAAAACAACTTGCTCTTCGGTCATAAAGCAAAGTGCTAAACACAGCTGTCTCTCCAATTAGTAATCATTTTCAGTAAAATAAAAATGTTTGATATTCTTCCATGAATGGAAGAAAATTTAGGATTCACACTGTACAGGATTTAACATTTGACAAAGATAAACAAACCGGGAAATGCACATAGACTCAGCTTTATCAGGTCAAGGTATTCCAAGTGCTTCAAATGACTGGAAAATAAATATATGCGGCAGGACATCAGAATTAACACAAAGTACCCAACATTAGAGGTTAACAAATTCTTTCTCATTATTAGGTTTCAATCATCAGTGTCATCAAACTGTCCCAACTCAGGACACCTTGCAGGTACAATTAAAGTCACCGGCTCAGCATGATGACAACTAGGATCATATGATTTGCTCTCTTCACAGCAATAGGTCTTCAGGTCATTTTGATGACTTTCAATTTCCAATACATCTTCACTATCATGAGGACAAGCATCACTTAGCTCTTTGTCCCAGTCTTCCCTCTCATATTGAGTGTCATCTTCCAGTTCAACAACAGGTCTGGTTTCCCAGTCTGAGTCCAAAAGATCTTCTTCCGTATCATCATACCTAGAACTCAAAGATGTGCAAGAATGTGTATCTGAATCTGTCTGAAGGTTTCCATCAACACAGGAAGTATTTTCAAGCTTTTGTCCCAGGGGAATCTGGCCATCAACGTAGTTGTGGTTTACCAAGTTCACAAACTCTGTATTGATAGCGGGCGTTCGTACATATTCACTTCTGCTGTCCTGCACACTTCCAGCCTGGGGTGCCGCCCCAGTTCAGCCAAAGGCCCGCTCTCAGCCATTCTCCAACGGCCGGAAATAAACCAATGTTCCGTAAAAATCACGTGCGACGTGACATCACTAACGTGATGACGGCGCTCCTTCAATATGCCTGGACCAGGGTGGGACTTCCGAGGACGTACCAGGCAGCCAACATTGTAATGGGGCCCTAAGTGAATTGCACAGAATCACAGGACGTTAAGCTTCCCTGTCGAGACTCGAACCTAGTTCCTCACCTTCGAGGCCGACTGCTCTAGCCTTTAGGCCACATCCCTTCATTTGGATGAACAGCTACCCTCACCCCCAAACACCAGCCATTCTACACCCAGCAGGGAAAACTGTGCCATTGCCACAGAGGTCAAGCATGGGAAGGTGAAAGATGTTCCATCGTTTTATATTTGCAACCCATCCCCACCTTAACCACTTGGATGCTATGGCATTTCCGTCAATTTACTGTAATTTCCATTGACATGAATGGCCACTCCATGACTACGCCTTGAGACCCTACGGGTGAGCAGTGCGCTCTATAAATGTATTGATTGATTGATTGATTGATGACGAGTTACCCTTGTCATTAGCATCCAAGTGACTCATTGCTGAGTACGGAGACTTTTTGTGTAAAGGCAGCATACTATCATTTTGTACATATGAAGACTGAATGGGCACAACACATTCTCCACGATGACTTGATAGTCAACCTACGTAGATCCTGGATTTTTTGTATATTTTCCTGTCTTTATATTGATTTGAAGACCCTCAATCATTATGCATTTCTCAGCCTCAGAATGAATCTAAAGAATTACCTCATGCAAATCAAGTGCATATTGAGTGATCCCAAGTGCAACAAAAATGACATGTTTATTGCTAATTGCTCAAACGTTGCTTCGTTAGGCAAACCACGTTAATCACAGTCCTACAGTATTTCATAATTGTAATATTAGAAAAGTAGAAATGGCACTGAAACAATAGTAAAAGATAAGAATAATTATAAAAGGGGGCCGTAATAATCTGCACGATCATGTAAAAATAGTTCGACAACACATACAACAATGTTTTTTTTCCAGTGTCTAATATCACTTTGTCCAAATATTTTGTATTTCTTGTTTTTATGTCTGCGACCACATTATTTAAATACTGCGATCTCATCTCAAAATAATATTTACGTTGTATAGATCCCTCGCATAAGAGTGAGGGAAAGAGCTAACGTTTGTGAGAAAATGTATTTCTAATTGAATAGGTAATACTGTTCATGTAGGCTATGAAAGATTTATTCCATATTGTTCATATAACTAAAAATGTCAATCGAATTACAGTAGCAACCCTATATAACAACTTCACTCATACAGTACAATTTACAAGCAACGACAAAACAGATAGGTCTGGTTTACAGCTAAATGGGTACATCAGACCCATTGACTTGGCCAATGTTTGTTATATCCAGCTAAAACGGCCTGACTGCAAGTACCACAGGGGCCTGGAGTGGGTGAGCTGTTCAGACATGAACACCTCAGAAACCATTGAGAGCCATATCTATGGAATGTCTCACAACACACCGAGGATCATTGGAGGCATGCGTGGCTCTCAAGAATCATGCACAGTGATGACATTTGCTCCTCATATTTGATTTTTAGCTCCATGTTTGTTGTTAATGTAAGTAGGAAAAACTATAAAGGGGCACGAAGTAGCCAGTAGCAAGTAGCGCTCAGGTGAAAGTTCATTTTTGTTTTGTTATTTAGTGTTGGCTAATACATTTGTATTATGTTGTAGACATCAGTTAAATTTGCTGATATGTTTATTTTTATGTAGCTGCTTCTGACCCCGTCCTCACTCATGATATTCAGTATCTGACATCACTGGTAGACCTTAACCCATTGGGGTCAAATGTCAGATGAGACAATGGGCCTCATTTATGAAAAGTGATGCATCGCTGCGTGAAAACAGCGATGCGTCACTTTTCTTTGCGCCCTTCTTGCGACATGCTGGCTGCATCATATTTACAGTATGACGCATCATGTCGCAAGGAGTCACAGATACGTCAGTATTTCTGACGTATCTGTAGGCGCAAAAATGACGCATTGCTGGAGTGGGTCACGAAAGTAACGCAAGTCCATCAAAGCGTCATCTCACATGGGCAAGTCCCATTTCAAATGTGCCTGCATCAGTCTTACACCTGCTCTGAGGCAGGCGTAAGATATTGACGCATTTGCATCCTAGAAGTGACGCAGTGAAATCTCATAGATTTTACTGCAGCACTTCTGCGAGGCTTACTTGCATCAGAACACCCCCCTGCATACATTATTCCTGGCGCAGGTATAACGTGGTGCAGGGGTTTACAAAGTGATGCATCTACCTAGATGTGTCACTTTGTAAATATGACGCAACATGGCGCATTTTTTACCCTGCTAGTGTGTCACAAAAAGTGACGCAACAACGGTGCAAAAGTGACGCAGGCGCTCATAAATAAGCCCCAATCTTTCTCTCTCACTTCCGCTTTCTTCTACTCAGCTGAAACAACTGTGCTTTATCAATTGCAGGGGAGATGTGATTACAGGAGCGACTTTGGGACTGCTGACTTTCTGGTGCGACGAAATCCTATCCTAAGAGAACTGGATGCATCCAGCTTCACCTTTCTGGACAAACTAGGGGTTAATTCACATCTGTGCAGATCTTATTGTCTACCTCATGAAGTTGTTGCAGACATTGAAGAAAACCATGCTCTCAGCCTTTTTTTGTAGAGCATTAGGGTTCCATCACAGCTCCCCTCAAAATACTGAGGGCCCAACAGCAGCTGTTGGCTTTTGGAATGATATCAGCCATCTCTCTCCCTAATGAATTTAATTAGTTTTTTAATGTGCCAGATGTCCTTCAGATATTTTTTTTTTAGTTTATAAAGCTTTATTGAATAAATTAGGCAAAGTAAAACATCAGTACAACCATAAGATTGGTTAAAAATTGCAAGATAAAGTACATGAGAAAGTAGAATCCAAGCCAGAATGTAAAGGATATCAATATTACAAACAGCATTTATTGGGGACTTTTTTTGTTGTTTAGGAAGGAGAGGGAAAAAGAGAAAGGAGGAAAAAGGGAAGGCAAGAAAGATAGAGAGAGAAGAAAAAAGAAACAACATCTCACATACAATTAAAGTATAACAGTTTACAATCTAGTGAATTTTCAAACAACATGTCTGGAAAGAAAATCATAACAAATCCTTTTTGATTAATAAAGTTAAAGTGGTGGCATAAGCACGATCAAGTCTGTGTTGATGACAAAACAAGTTCCACAAAGCATTATATGAGATTTTAGAAGTATCCTTCCAATTAGTTCTTATGATCTGAAAGGAAATAGCTAGGAACAAATCTATAAACTTTCGTACATCGCTAGCAACATTCCAAAGAGGTGAGGAGCCAGCCATGAAAATATGTACAATGTCAAAATGTGTATTTGTATTTAAAATATCATTAAGCTTAGACCATATATGAGACCAAAGGGAGTTAACTAGGGGACAATAAAAAAACATATGAAGGAAATCACTTATAGCATGTGAGCAGGACCAACACATCTTGAAATCAACTAATTTGAATGTATGAAGATCAGAAGGGGTGAGAAGGAGTCTATTGTAGAAAAAATATAACGTCTGTGTAGTACTCGCAGAGCGAGAAACTGTGTGAATTTTAACCACAGAGAATCCCACGTTGGGAGGGAGAATTCCTGAGCTAAGTCCTGTTCCCATATGAGTTCTAATTTTGATTTGACCCTAACAGCCTGTGAAATAGAAAGCAGCTTGTATATACCAGCAGCTTTTAAAGGGGTAGAAAAATCTGGCACAGGGGAGAGGGCCGAGTCAGTAATGGGCTGAGGGATATTTTGAGAGAGTACTGAGGCAAGGGCCTGTATAAATATGGGGTATTGGGATAAATATGTATCTGAGAACTGAACAGATTCGCAAATATCAGGGAAATCTTTTGGTGAGTTGTTTTCTAGTAAGTGGCCATAAATGAGAACTCATTTATCGATCCACTCCTGCCAAAAAACGCCCTATTGTGAATTTTTAAGAATTTATTGTATCAAATCTGGGTCTGTAAGGGAGAGTCAATAGATAGAGTAAAGAAGCGAGACAGCGAGAGAGCGAGCGCTTTAGAATGTTTAAACAAGGGAGTGATAAAGCATTTCGGAGGCTGAGATAAACGAGTGGCAGTAAGAAATGAAAAAGGTGAAAGTTGTGCCAATTCAATTGAACTCCAAGTGGTTAAGGTAGGGCAAGGGGAATCTGAAAGAAAGGGCTAGATCTGTTTTAATGTAAAAGCGGAAGGATATCGGCTAATATTAGGAACATTTATTCCACCTAAACCTTTAGGTTGTTGAAGTCAGGACAAAGAAATCCTGGCCTTGCGATTATTCCATAGGAATTTTATAAAGGTTTGATTGATGGTTCTGAAGAAGAAGAGCGGGAGGGAGATGAGGAGCATGGAAAGATCAAAATTGAAGATGGGAAGGAGCATCATTTTAATAGTTGAGTGTCATCCCCACCAGGATAGAATAAGGGGGGACCAACCATCAATGAGATTAGATAGCTTTTTCAGGATATCTGCATGATAAATTGTAATGGTTTCTCTAATAGTGTTTGCATAGAGGACGCCTCAACATTTGATGTTTCTAGTATTCCATTGAAATCCAGAGCCTTGAAACATGTGAGAGAGGCAAAATTTGTTTAAAGGTAAAACCTCAGATTTATCGATATTCAATTTGTAACCAGAAACTAAAGAGTATTTATTTAATAAGGAGAAAAGGGAAGACAAGGAAGTAGACGGGTTAGAAATGTATAGAAGAATATCGTCAGCATAGGCAGTATATTTAATTTCAATATTCTGAAATTTAGTATAAGAAGAGGAGCGCCTAATTTTTTCTAGAAACGGTTCTAAGGCAAGGATGAAAAGAAGAGGGAAAAGGGGGCATCCCTGTCTAGTACCCCTGTGGAGTGAAAAGTAATTAGATTGAGAACCGTTGACCCAAATGGAAGTAGAGGGGGGCAGAATATAGTAGTTGAATAAGCTGAATAATATGGGGACTAAAACCATGCCATCTCAATGCTCCAAACATAAAGTCCAAGCTCACCCTATTAAATGCTTTCTCAGCATCTAATGTGATAGCAGCGACCTGAGAGTCCATCTTTGAAGCAAGGTGAATGATATTGAGAAAAGTTCTTAACCACTTGGATGCTAATGACAAGGTGAACTCGTCATGTATAATGGTAAATATCAAAACTCAGCAGCCAACCCCGATTGATAAATATTATTATGATCAGGGATTACTTTATTAATGCGAATGGCAAGAATTTTGGCAAACATTTTACAATCAGTATTAATTAAGGAGAGGCGTCTATCATTTTTACACATGGAAGGATCTTTATCTTTTTTAGGGATCAAGTATAGCATTGCCTGAGTGAAAGAGCCAGCGGATTTACCAGTAGTTAAAAAGAAGTTAATTAGTGAACAGTAAAGCCATCTGGGCCAGGAGTTTTATCCTTGGGCAACTGGGTAATAGCATTGACTATTTCTTAGTCTGAAATAGCAGCATCTAAAGATGTGAGATCTATAGAAGTGTCGGCAGATTAGGGAATGGTTTGGAAAAAGGAATCAATTTGCGCAGATGACAGAATAGATTCTGGAGTGTATAGGGAGGTATAGTACTGAACAAAACAGTCAAGAATATCATCATTTGAAGAATTACAACATTTCAAACTATCTTTAATAGCGATAATTTTGGATGTTTCCTTCTTAATTTTAAGAAAGTTTGCAAGAGATTTACCTGCCTTATTCCTTCCACCATACATCTTTGCATTAAATCTAAGAAGATTATTACTGGCAGAATCCCATGAGTGTTTATTGTATTGCATTTTAACTTTAATAAGAAAAAATAGTGTGTCAGTGGAATTTCTTGTGAAATATTGATGTTCAAGGTCCTTAATCTGTTTAAAGATAATGGAAGACTGCAAGAGCGCTTTCTTCTTCTTCTGGCATACATAAGCAATGATGAATCCTCGTGCAGCAGCTTTAAAGGCATCCCAAACAGAATGAAATTGAGAAGTAGAATGAAGATTATTAAGGAAAAATTTGTACATAAAGAGAGTACATTTTTCAACAAATTGGGAATCTAAGAGGAGGGAATTATTAAAGCGCCAGCGACGAGATGTGGGAGGGGGTGAGGGGTAATCCATATCTAAGATGACACGGGCGAGGTGAGAAATGAGGATGGAGCCTATTTCTCAATTAGTCATGAATTGCAAGGCGTGTTGTGTAAGGAACATGTAATCAATTCGAGAACTAGATTTATGAACAGGGGAAAAGAAAGGAAAATTCTAATGTATCAGGATGGGAAATTCTCCATGTGTCTATAAGGTCACTAGAAGAAATGTCTCTATAAAAGGATTTTTGCTTCTTGTTAGAAACATTTCTGGTTTGTGACTTCCGATCTAAAAAGGGGTCCATGAGTTGGTTGCAATCCCCACCTACAATTAAGCTGTCAGCAGTAGACAATTTGTTACAAAAAGCTAAATCAATGCCGTTAGGGCCGTATACATTACAAAAGGAAAGGTGTATATAATTAACAGTAGTATTTAAAAACAACCATCTACCATTGTTATCATGAAACTCATTTTATAACTGAACATGTAATGATTTATGAAACAAAATAACCACAGCATTTTTATTGTTCACTGCCGGAGAAAAAGAAATCTCCTACCCAATTCCTACGCAGTGAAGACAAATCTTGTAGTTTAAGGTGTGTTTTTTGCAACAATGCAATCTGACATTTCAATCTTACCAAATGACATAAAACTCGCTGTTTTTGGACAGGGTTGCGAATTTCTTTAACATTCCAGGAAATAACGCGAACACCTTTCATGAGTACATATTAGGGAAAGGTAAGCGTAAGAATGAAGAAAGGTGAGCTCGAGAAGAGAGTAGAGAATACATGAGTGAGGTAAAGAGTGGAGAAACAGAATGAGTGGAGAATAACCCAAGAAAAGGTATTCGTAAAAAAATAATCATAGCAGGAACAAGATGAGAGAAAAGTACGAAACCAAAGGATTAGATAAAATAGAAGGAAAAAAGTTAGAAGAAAGTAAAAAGAAGGATAATGTTGCCAGAAAAACAATAGAGGGGAAAGAAAATGTGTGGAAGAAGCTGATGAAGAAAAGATGACAGAAAGCCAAGGGGCTTTAGTCATGACAATGAAATAAAAAAGAACAAGGAACACTTTTGAAGGAGGGGGGACGGCAAATCCAGAAGAGCCACACCACGGGGGGAGGGGGGGTCACCGAGAAACAAATAGCACTAATGCAAAATCAGATGAAAAGGAAGGGGTAAAGCAGTCCAAAACCGAGAAAAAAGAAAAACAGGTATAACAAATGAGACATGGAAATGGGTGCTTACCAGAGACAGGGGATTGCAAAAAACACAGTTGATGGACAGAATGTAGAACGATGTCATACATTCACCCCAGTGCAAGGATCTGGGCCTAAATCCATCGTTTTTTTGCACTCCACACCACCCTGGGTTAGACACTGGCTATATGCAAATCAGCTCTGACCCTGTGCCTCATGGGAACAGTCCAGTCCGAACTACCAAGCCATGTCTTTCCCAGACCGGAATCAAGCATCCAAGGACCGGTTTCTGGCTATCAGCCTTCATCAGCCTGGATAGCTTGACTCCAGTGGTGTGGAGAGCCTGGGACTCACGTCTGAGCATCCCCAGCCCACTCGGGGTGAAATTGCAAAAAACACAGTTGATGGACAGAATGTAGAACGATGTCATACATTCACCCCGATGGATTTGGGCCCAGATCTTTGGACTGGGGTGAATGTGTGACATTGATCCACATTCTGTCCATCACTGTTGTGTTTGCAATTACCGCTCTAAGTGTACTGGGGATGCTCAGACGTGAGTCCCAGGCACTCCACACCACTGGAATCAAGCTAGCCGGGCTGATGAGAGGTGTTACCTCGAAACCGGGCCGGTCCTCGGATGCTTGATTCCGTTCTGGGAAGGACATGGCTTTTGTAGTTCGGACTGGACTGTTCCCATGGGGCACAGTGTCAGCGCTGATTTGCATATCGCCATTGTCTAACCCAGGGTGGTGTGGAGTGGAAAAACGATGGATTTGGGCCCAGATCTTTGGACTGGGGTGAATATGTGACATTGATCCACATTCTGTCCATCACTGTTGTGTTTGCAATTACCGCTCTAAGTGTACTGGGGATGCTCAGACGTGAGTCCCAGGCACTCCACACCACTGGAATCAAGCTAGCCGGGCTGATGAGAGGTGTTACCTCGAAACCGGGCCGGTCCTCGGATGCTTGATTCCGTTCTGGGAAGGACATGGCTTTTGTAGTTCGGACTGGACTGTTCCCATGGGGCACAGTGTCAGCGCTGATTTGCATATCGCCATTGTCTAACCCAGGGTGGTGTGGAGTGGAAAAACAATGGATTTGGGCCCGGATCTTTGGACTGGGGTGAATGTGTGACATTGATCCACATTCTGTCCATCACTGTTGTGTTTGCAATTACCGCTCTAAGTGTACTGGGGATGCTCAGACGTGAGTCCCAGGCACTCCACACCACTGGAATCAAGCTAGCCGGGCTGATGAGAGGTGTTACCTCGAAACCGGGCCGGTCCTCGGATGCTTGATTCCGTTCTGGGAAGGACATGACTTTTGTAGTTCGGATTGGACTGTTCCCATGGGGCACAGTGTCAGCGCTGATTTGCATATCGCCATTGTCTAACCCAGGGTGGTGTGGAGTGGAAAAATGATGGATTTGGGCCCAGATCTTTGGACTGGGGTGAATGTGTGACATTGATCCACATTCTGTCCATCACTGTTGTGTTTGCAATTACCGCTCTAAGTGTACTGGGGATGCTCAGACGTGAGTCCCAGGCACTCCACACCACTGGAATCAAGCTAGCCGGGCTGATGAGAGGTGTTACCTCGAAACCGGGCCGGTCCTCGGATGCTTGATTCCGTTCTGGGAAGGACATGGCTTTTGTAGTTCGGACTGGACTGTTCCCATGGGGCACAGTGTCAGCGCTGATTTGCATATCGCCATTGTCTAACCCAGGGTGGTGTGGAGTGGAAAAACGATGGATTTGGGCCCAGATCTTTGGACTGGGGTGAATGTGTGACATTGATACACATTCTGTCCATCACTGTTGTGTTTGCAATTACCAGAGACAGGGGGACAAGTCGATCGGAGACATCAAACAAACAGACAAACGGATGGAATATGTGGGAATCTTCAGCCACAGTATTAGAAAACCTAAAACCGGGAAAAAGGAAAAATTAACAATGACAAACACCAAATGCACAGCCTAAGAATTTAAACAGAAGACATATTAAACAATCAATGTTTGCCAATTTCCATGTGCTCCTCTCGATGTCCATGAATAAACTTTCTGAGATCAGCTGGATCCTCAAAAGAAAAAGTTCTGTCCTTGTAGGTTACTTTAAAGAAACAGGGAGGCCATAGCGGGCGTTCATGGATTTTAATGCTGGCCGGAGGTCGAGAAATTCCTTGCGTCTGCTGACAGTTGGTTTGGATACATCCTGACTGAAAAAAATGTATGACCTGACCAGTACTGTTGTTTATGTTGTTTGGCAGCCGTTAGAATTTCCATAAGATCAGAGTATAACAGAAAATAGGCGATGATACCTCGTGGTTTGGTGGAGGAACATGCATTTTGAGGCCCTAGTCTATGTGCTCTTTGAATATTAAAAACTGCTGATTTTTGATAGGCCAACAATCGGAAAAACCTGAGTTTTCAGAAATGTGGTCATGTCGGAGCCTTCCGATCCTTCTGGGATACCATAAATTCGAACATTATTGCGTTGGTTCCAATTTTCTTAATCCTCTGTGGATTTCTTAAGTTGATAAACCTCCTTGGTAAGGGTCTCAACTTTGGCCACGACATCCTGTGCGTCACTCACCTTTTGTTCCACATCAGATAATCTCATATCAAGGCCAGACCATTTTTCTTTAATTCTTTGGAGGGTGGTGGTAGTTTCCAGCATGAATGGGCGGAAGAGACGCGAAGGGACTTAGTTGGAGAGGAAGGGTCTTTTTTGAGGCGTTTACTATTGTTGGCTGTAGAGTCCTTCCGACCTCCTGAAGAAGTCCCGGCATTACCATGCGACTTAATAGAGAGTGCAAGATCCATGTTAAAGCTTAAGGAAGAAGGTCTAAAAGCTGGGTGAGAAACACAAGTATAAGTCCGCCAGAACAAAAATTTGCGTTAAATCATTATAGTCCACTTATAAGAGGAGCATTTTGGAGAACTCAGCGTGATGTTGACAGAATGCGCTGCGTAACAGTTGAAGACAGGAATAAGCTAGCGCCGATACCATGATGGTTGTACGGCTTTACAATGCGTGCTTTTACGCCGCGTGCCGTTACAACGCGGTCTTTTCAACGCAAGTCGTTACCACAACTTGCTTTGGAGGGGTGCGGACTTAGTAATTTTTTAATTTACTATTCTAACACCAGCCTACGTACAGTAGGGAAGGTGTTGGGTAGTAAATTAAAAAATTCCTTGTCCTGCAGCGCCCTCCAGCGCAAGTCGTGGTAACGACTTGCGTTGAAGAAACCGCATTGTAACGGCACGCGGTGTAACAGCCGCGTCGTAAAGGCTGTTCCCCACCATGACTGCCGCAAAACTATCAACTATATTACCAATAGAGCTATACAGAGTTAAATGCCAAGCAAACATTGATTATCGAGTAGCATCAGCAGTAATATTGAGTGGAACGCAGAGTCTTTTAGGTATGTTCACAACAAAAGCCACAAGCTGAAGTAAAAGTGACTATACTTGAAGGAGTTCACACGCTGCAGAGAAATACCCCAGATGAATAAGCTTCAAAAGTGCACGTTTGGTGATAACCTCCGAGCAAACAAAGAAATTAGGCGGGTTTGTTGTAATGTGGAGTTTTAATTCTGTGCCAGTTACAACGCAGGTCAATCTGAGGAGATTCACAGGGCACCGCAAATAGGTCAACACGTCAGTGGTGCAAGTCGGAAGATTGCCTAGTGGCTCCTGGCAGTTCACACACTGCCTAGAGAGTAGTGAGGAGTTAAATGTGCAGCTAAAAGGTGCTCACACTGTAGCAGCAGCAGTAACACCAAATGAGATTCTGAGTTCTCTAGGTGTACACACAGCAAGAGCGAAGAACTGAGGCAATAGTGACTGCACTCGAGTGAGAATACACACTGTGGAGAAAGCCCTCGTAAGAATAAGCCACAGAGGTGCACATTTAGTATTAGGCGCCAAACAAACAAAGAGACTAAGCAAATTTACTTGTATTGTGGAGGTCCCTCTCTGTGAAGGGCACAATGCGAGTCATTTTGACAGGATTTACGAGGCTCCGTTACCAGCAGGATCAAAATGGTGGCCGCAGCATCAGGGATTATCACGGCAAGCCAAAATCCTCAAAAAACGGGTCACAGCATCTTCAGCGTGAGTTGGAAACTCACCCACCAGCTCCTGGCGGTTTCTGACGAAAGCGCACGTAATTACGGTCACCTGCAGCACCGTGAAAGTGTCCCTTCATGAGGCAATGCGTCCCGGCGCTTCAGAGCCTCCTCAGGGTGCGGCCATCTTGCCGCCACCGCTGCGTGGCTCTCTCGTCCTTCAGATCTTTATCATCCAGACTAAAGTCTGCGATTATTTCACTAGCAAAAGTCTTCACATCAAAGAAGACGGTCGAGAATGCCTAGGTGCTTACTTGACAGTATTTACCGAGGCAGTGATATGCTAGGCAGTGACATAGCTAGTGTGTCATGAGTCCTAGACCAAGGGCAGAAACGGGCCCCTTGCTACTATTTGAGTTGAAAAATACAGCGACATTCTGGGTTGCGTTGGCTCCTCAGGCCGCATAGCCCTGTTATCACTGCACCTGCTGCACCAATGGAAGATGAGCCCCTCACACCAGTCCACATTCCATTCACTTCAGACTAATATTAAATGGACAGCAGGTGCCATAGACTTATCCTTCATCTTTGTTTTTCTCCTTTTCGAGTTGCAACCTCCATATTACCTAAATTAAGGGGATGGGTGGGTAAGTAAGTTGTTGTTCAGTGCAGATTAATCCGCCACGCAAAAAAAAAAGTGGGCTGGCTGGAGTCTTCTGCGATTATAAGCCCTTCTATGAGGCTGATTCCAGGGCCCAGATTTAGCACTGTATTGCATTGCCCTTGCATCACACAATATGTTTTAAGAGCAAAACAACACTAAAGTCACATTTACCAAGCAATGCAAGGCCACCTTGTGTGGCCCTGTGTTGCTTGGTAAATCTTGATTGATGCAGGAGAGGGCATGTTTCTTCCTTGTATTACTGTGGGAAGGCTCTTTCATGCATCCATCCGTGGATTTTGGTGCATTCCCAGATTTACCAAGAGTGCTAAACCTTGGAATGTGTCAAAATGATACGCATTCCCAGGGGGAAGTGCAAAGAGGTGAAAAAAAACCTTTGTGTCACTTGATAAAGTATGGCTTGGGTGCGTTCAGGCCCTTTGTGTTGACTACTACTCTTCATTCTCTTCTGCATAGTCTGAACATTTGGTTATTTTTCACATACATGGAAATATGTTTTATCAGCCTCAAACATGAGAAGGACTCAGTTGAAAACAATTTCCTGCTATAACTGGAACACAATATGACATGATCGATCAAAATGCATAATGATTTTCCTTGTGCTTTTGATAACATTTCCATTCTCAACTTAGTTGATGAATAATACATTTGTTCTCTGCTATGATCTATTTTTTTTTTTTGCACAGGGACATATGTTGAAATTTATACGTTGTTGCAAAATATCCAAAATTTGCAATCTCAGATACATACCCATCCTACCGTGCCCATCAAATGAAGACATCATAGAATGAAATCCATTATAACATTTGGAACAACCAACCAGTTTATTCAGCAAATAACTTGTTTAAGGTTTAAGTTTAGGTTTCAACATTGAAATCTATTATTTGGCATTAAACAATTACAATGTGAAATGTTTGCTTTAAAGTTCAGGTTGGAAGCTTAGAGCTAATGCTTTGCCTGTAAAGCCCTCTCTGTTCTTTGGTGACAGGAAGGTTCAGATTAATTTAGAAGCGCCAGATAAGCTATGCTCTACACATGCTAAATACACTGACTTCTTAAATAGCAGGTGCTTGCCAAATGTTGATGACTTTTGTCTAAATGGAACTTTTATACATTTACCAAGAAAATCGGATTAGAACTGATGAAATCTCGTGATGGAAATTACATCCTGGAGAAACCACATTTTCTGCCCTTTCCTCATGTGTTTAAAGATATCAAGTGGCCCTTTGTCTTGGGTGATACTTTCAGTCAGTCCATACCTCTTCCTGACAGAAAACTGAATTGTGTTACTTTTCCTTTTAATAATATAAGTATGGGCTCCTACTTCTTTTTTAAGTTTTAACTGTAAAGTTTATTAAATAGGCTAAAAGGAAATAACAAAACCGCAGGTTCAAAATATAATATAATAACAATGTACTGTAAACATTTGAATAATATTAAGATAGAACAGGATAATATATTAAATTATATGCAGCCAACTGGATAAAGGAAAAAGAAAATAGATAGGGCAAAATAAAAGTAGTTCTCATGTAATGAAATTAGCATTATTCTTAACAGTAGTGGAATTACAAAAATCATAGAGTACATACTTTCAGGGACACAAAAAAAACATATCACTATTAGAATAGAAACTCTAATTAGAAAAAAATATATTTTAAAGGAGGTTTAGATACTTCATCAGTTAAGGGTTGATGTATGAAAGTCTTTAAAGCTGATAAATCTAGAAATATGGTTACTGGAGACCAGAGGGAATTTAATTTAATAGTAATGCACATTGGGACAGTATACACACCATCTAGTCTATGAATATAACTTACACCATATCACCATGCTTGAAAGGAGGTATGCAGAGCATTCTTCCAGTGTTTAGTAATCTGTTTAAATGCCACAGTAATTAGTAAGTCTACAATTTGTACATTAAAGGTACAACAATGCCAATCATCAGAAAGACAACCTAAAAATAAATTAGTAAAGGAGAATGGTATATGTGTATGAAAACTAGAGTTCATTTGTTTCAATAATTGTAACCAAAATTGATAGG
Organism: Lissotriton helveticus; assembly: GCF_964261635.1. Lineage (NCBI taxonomy): Eukaryota > Metazoa > Chordata > Amphibia > Caudata > Salamandridae > Lissotriton > Lissotriton helveticus. The sequence continues at coordinate 645,478,283 of NC_136068.1, forward strand.
TGGTGGGATATTCAAATAAAATATGTTTAAAATCAGACATCGATGTAGAGCAGGACCAACAAGACGATGTAGTGGCACTATCAAATTTGTGTAAAGAAGCAGGAGTTGTTAGAAGGCAATTATATATCAAACAAGAGTGTGTGAGTTGTGACGTCTTGCATATTTGAAGCCATAATTTGTTCCACAAGGGAATAGGAAATGAGGTGTGAAGATCTGCTTTCCATTGTAGTTCTAGGGTTGATTTTTGTTGATCAACAATGTGAGAGGTAAGGTGGGTATATATATGAGAAGCAGTAGGGTAAGTTAGAGGTAATGTTGGTATAGGTGAAATAGAAAGAAGGGAAATGGGTAATGAATAAAATGAATAGTATGTGGTAGAAATAGAAGAGATCAGTGACTGAAATTTGGGTTGATATGAAAGAGGGAAGTGAAAGATGAATTGAACCTGCAAAAAAAGCAGGTGAGTGGTTATGTATCAAATGATGAGTCCATAGTAGGCCTTTATCTCTCCAGGCTTACCAAAAGATAGTTTTATTCTTCATTTTAATGAATGTTTTTATACCATTTCGATGATTGGAGGAATAGATCTAGAGGTGGAAGAGAAGTAATATAAAATGGACATACTATTCTGCAAGCACTTTTGAGAATAGGAAGAGACATGGAAGAAGGGCATTGAGTAATGGACACAAATTCTGCAAAGTTGAATGGTTGAATAATTGACAATTTCAATTCTGACCAATAAGGGAAATGGAAGTGTGGTTGGGCCATCTTGAACATGTATTGACTGTTTTAAAATAAAGCATTTTGATGAGACTGGAAATGATGAAAAAAACTTCCCCTTGTTGCTTTTACCTTTGTATTGTGGTCAAAGATGCACAAGGGTTTTTATTACTCCATAAAATATAGTGAGAATAAAAAACTTTTCTAAAAAGTAGAGGTGGGAAGGTTAATTGGAATTGCTGAAAGATAGAAAAGAATCATGGGGACTAACATCATCTTAATAGAATCTAACCTACCCCGCCTGAAAAGAAATAGCGGATTCCCTTGTGAAGTATGGTTAGATGAAGTAGACAGTAAAGTAGTGGTATTGAGTGATATAGTGCCTCTTATGGGAGTAGTGAACCAACACAAATAGTTAATTTATTTCAGGTTCCAAAGAAATCCCGAATGGAGGAAATCATGTTTGATGCATGCACCATTTGTTAAGTGGAAGGATGTAACATTTGTCAGAATTAAGTTTATAACCTGAAAGGGAGGCAAAAGAGGAAACTGTATTTAAAAAGGGTTTCATAGAAGAATCATGAGGGGCCATATATAAAAGCATATCATCAGCGTAGACTGAAAATTTAATTTGTTTATCTCCATATTTGAATCCTTGTATGGCAATATTTTGTTGATTTTTAGATAGAAAAGGTTCGAGAGCCAGAATAAAAAAAAGAGGCTGTAGGGGACAGCCTTGTTTTACAAATCTGTGTAAAAGAAAAGGAGAGGAGATAAGGCCATTGACAAATATTAATGCAGAAGGGGAAAAATATAAAAGAGAGACTAAGTTAATGAACTTTTCTTAAAAACCGAACTATGAAATGGTACGGAATAAAAATTTCAAGTGTATCCGATCGAAAGCTTTTTTAGCATTCAAAGAAATGGCTGCTTAAGAATGTTTATAAGCTTTAGATTTACTCAGAACATCTAGGAAAAGCCTGGTATTAGCAGAAACCTGTCTACCTATAACAAAACCAGTTTGTTTACGACCAATTAGATAGGGGAGGAGAGTATCAAGGCGTAACGCCTGAATCTTGGCAAAAATCCTATAATCATAATTAACTAAGGAAATAGGTCTATAATTGTTGCATACCTTACGACCTTTGTTATCTTTTGGTATAAGGCATATTAAGGCTTCTTGAAATGTCCCGGCAACAGAATTGGAATAAGTAAAGAAGGTAAATAATCAATGTAATGTAGGATCAACTGTTCAGAGAAATGAATGTAGATTTTAATAGGAAAACCATCAGACCAGGAGCTTTACCTTTTTAATAGAGTTAATGGCAGTACAATTATCATAAGTTGTGATTGCAGAATCATAGGAAGAAAAATCAGTAGATAAATTGAATTTCTTACCGATAGAAGAATATATGAGTTATATCAGATTTTAGAGGATCTAATTATGGTGTATAAACATGTTGATGTAATTTAGTAAATTCATTAAGGATATCATTGTCTCTTAAAAGAGACATTGAAACATCTCCTAAAATCATTTCTATATTAGTTACTTCATTTTTAATTTTATACAATTTGCTAAGAGTCTACTTGGTTTTATTTTGACCACCATAGTATGTGGAATTAGATTTAAGGAGCTAAGAATTAGCCTGTTCCGTGGAGAGTTTATTGGAATCAAATTTAGCCTTAATTGAATTATCTAAACAAATCTTAGATTTGAATAAGAAGTAGGATTGTTCTAAGGATTTAATATGTTTCATTGAAATCAAGTGCTTTTTCCTAACTTATTTTCTTTTTTGTGTAAACAAAAGTAATGATAAAATCTCTAGAAACAGCTTTGAATGTATACCAAATTTCTGAAAATAAGTCAGGAATTAAAAAAATACTGTTATAAAGTATCAAAATGTTGTGCAAAAGAGGTAGCCAATAAAAGAGAAGTATTGAAGTGCTAACATCTAACTTTTGGGGGAAGTGTATAGAGGTCTAAATCTAGAATTGCGGGTCTATGAACAGAAATTAAAAAGGCATCTATTTCAGCTCGTAAAATGCATTGAGATAAGGGTTTAGAAACAAAAAAGTGATCAATCCTAGAATGAGAGAAATATACAGGGGAGAAAAAAGTATATTCTTGTAAACAGGAGTCGAACATTCTCCAGTAATCAATAAGGGATCTTTGTTTGATGGCTGTGCTGAATTGTTTGTGGCTGTAGGCAGGAACAAAAGAAGACTTGGAGGAGCGATCCTAAAAAGGATCCATAACCAGATTGCAATCCCCCCAAAAAATAAGTAGTAATCAGAAATAGACATCAGTTTTGGTGCAATTGAGGGCCAAAATGTTTCATCAGCATGTGTGGGTGATATGAAAAACAGGCATTGACATTTTGTTTACTTGTAATCTTATAAGAAGCCACCAAACTTCTTGTTCTGGGTCATGTGATATTAAAGTAACATCCAAAGATTTCTTTACACGGAATAACAACTCCATTATGTTTCCCGTTACCTGGTGAGGAAAATGCATATCCCACCCAATGTCTAACAAATCTTTTGGTCTCCAATTCAGTAACAGGGCAATATCAGCATTTAGTTTGGCTAAATGAGTAAGAACTCTGTGTCCTTTAATAGGTGAACCTAGCTCTTTTTCACTCTAAGTAATAATGCGTAAAGTCATGAATAAAGAATTGCAGTGAATTTAGCATAGTTTATAAGTGAAGAATAACAATTACTTAAATTGTTTAATCAAGTAAATAATGAAACCATGCATTTCTTAGCAGAAAGAGCAATCTAATGGCAACTAACATGTTGAAAGAGAAGGTTAAGATAAAGAATATGAAACATAGAAGGGAAAAACATAGGAGAGAGTATGAAAATAGAAGGAAAGAAAAGGATATTCAGATAGAGAAAAGACAACATGAAAAGGATACAAGAAATAAGGATGTTGTCAGAAAAAAATAAGGCAAATAATATACCAAATACCAGGACAAAATAAACGGGAGGGGTGCGAGCACAAGAGGGAAGATGTCAATAACCGAGTTCCGGAGGCAGCCGGAGGGGAAACATCCAGACCATGGATATAGTTATAAAAATAGGAGTATTTACTGGACACAACACAAAAAAGAGTACCTAAGATTTTAAGAAAAATATATATATTATCTTATACAAAGATAAATCGTTAAGTTAACAAGTAGGTTAATCTAGATATTAAAAAATACAGCAAAAACAATGTGAAACATAAAAAGAAAGCTTTCAAGAGAAAGGGTATTTAGAAGTGTCCATTGTTTCCATTTTATGGTTGCCAATACATTCCTACAGCATGGAGGGATCTTCCTATGTTGTTGTTTTGTTATTGTAAGTTACTTTAAAGAAGCACTGATAAAAAAGACCAAATCTGCGTCCAAGGGAACATAACACAGGTTGCATGCTTAGAAATTTCTTCCATCTATCTGCTGTAGCTTTAACCAGATCCTGAAACAAATATAATGGACTTCCTGATCAAGTAACACGTCGTTTGGTTTTTGCTGCTTTGATAATTGTGAGCTGATTCTGATATTCCAGAAAAAAATATTATGACACCCTGAGTTTTTTGTGATGAGGAGACATGTTGAGATTGACGACCAAGTCTATGAGCACGTTACATGTTAAGCTAAGTGGATTCAGGCATGTCCAAAACTTTTGGGAGAACATTTTGGAAAATGGAATAGGTTGAGAATTGGCGTATCAAGAGAGAGAGAGAGGACTAGATAGCTAGTCCGAGTCCCCGTGGGATTATATGTATCAACAAAGAAGACTAGCTACATATGGGTTGGACTTTGACTAGTTTTGTCAGTTGGCACCTTGTTGGTGTGTTCATGAAGCCCTCACCCACCAACCTAGTTGGTGGCATGCTTCCTCATCGGGCCCACCCATTAACATCTAATGTGTCCCGAGTGTGCTACAACGCCTGATTACAGCGGAGCTGGTATATTACTGAGAGTGCAGTGTTGGGGTTTAGTGATGTGACAATTAAAACGGCTTGGTGGGGGTCCCAGTACCCGAGGGTAAATAAAATTTTAATGACTGGGCCGCCGTCAGCGGTTAAAAATAAGGCAAGAGGATGTTTGGTGGTGAGTTACGACCTCCTACATCCATTATCGGTCGACATGTTTCAGCCAACGCCTTAGGATTAATCTGGCTTTCCTCAGGACCTAATTAAGAAAGTGCTGGTGCAAGTTAAAAAGATTGGTTGGTATAATACAGACTATGTGTTACACTCGCTAAGGTGTTTTTCTAGGTGTGAGAGGGGGATTCCCTTCTCATGCATACCTTCACATACAACATATAAGACATAGACAAAACATATAGGTAAAAAGAGTTACTTGGCAAGTTGCTTAAAGTCATGCACATGAAAAATGGCCGAAACTAAAGTGCAAGGTGGGTAGACTAAAGTTGGCCAAAGTGTAACGGTGTTGGTGGTACCGTTAGGGTGATTATCCTCATCTAATTAGGCGTGGTGAAACTAGAACACGGAAATCACACACACAAATATACAGTGTGATATGCAAGGGGTAAGGAAATTTATCTTACGCTGAGAATTAGCAACCAATGCTTCCTGGAGTGAAGCGACAAGGGGTTGACCCTGTGGGGAGAAATAGTTGGCCACTGGGGGTTAGGAGACCTATAGGGAGGAAAACCTAAAGACGTTATAGTTAGGCTGACATTTCACTCCTACGAAACCAAGGAAATTAAGGAGTTATAGTTATATATTGCACCCCTGCAATTTACTAGTTATGACCTTACATATTACATCACTCATGGCATGGTCAGTGGCATCACTGATGACATCTCAAATGACATCACGGATAACATCACTGATTTGAAAAGGTGTAATTACATGAGTACATAAGTAGAGACTGAGTGTTTCATCAGTGCACCTGTGTGCCTCAGTCTTTCAATGAATGCATGGTTTGTAAGTGGGTGTTTAGACAACTGCAAACATTCTGCACAAATGATGCAATGATTGCATAGTTACAGCCTTGTTATTAGCATAAGACAATCAATCAATCAATCATGGACATTTGTATAGCGCGCTATTAACCCGGTAGGGTCTCAAGGCGCTGGGGGGGAGGGCTCCGCTACTGCTCGAAGAGACAGGTCTTGAGGAGCTTCCTGAAGGAAAGATGATTCTGGGTCAGTCGAAGGTGGATGGGGAGGGAGTTCCATGTCTTGGCTGCCAGGTAGGAGAAGGATCTTACCCCGGCGGTGGCTTTGCGGATGCGTGGTACGGCGGCGAGGGCGAGGCTGGTCGATCGTAGCTGGCGGTTGGGCGCGTAGAAGGTCAGGCGGTTGTTGAGGTACTTGGGGCCCAGGTTGTGGAGGGCCTTGTGTGTGTGGGTGAGGAGCCTGAACGTGATCCTCTTGCTGACGGGGAGCCAGTGCAGGTCTCTTAGGTGGCCGGAGATGTGGCTGTGTCGGAGGACGCCCAGGACGAGTCGTGCGGAGCCATTCTGGATGCGCTGGAGTCTTTTCTGAAGTTTGGCTGTGGTTCCGGCGTAGAGGGTGTTTTTGTAGTCCAGTCGGCTGGTGACGAGTGCCTGGGTGACCGTCTTCCTGGTTTCAGTGGGGATCCATCGGAAGATCTTACGGAGCATGCGCAGGGTGTTGAAGAATGAAGATGAGACGGCGTTGACTTGTCTGGTCATCGAGAGGGAGATAGTTAGTAAACTAGGTGATTAGATGAATGTATACATAGTATCTGCGTACTTCCAATGACTACATAATTTCGCCTGCCCAATTTCAAGAGTAAACGTGTAGTTTCTGGAAAATTGAATAGCTCCATGAATAGTGAATCACTGATTTGATGACTGCCTGACTAGTGGCTTGGTGACTCCATGAGTGCTGACTGCTGCCTGACTTACTAAGAAAGTACCTTCATACATAACAATTGTCTCTATACCTCTGACTCATCTGTTATCTCCTTCTGTCAGTATCAAACTACCTGTTTTACAGTATACATGCTTTCTCCTGAGCTGTGTGAGTAAAATCTAGGTATCTCACTTGATATATAATTGCATACATAGCCCTCTATAAACATACATTGATTTGTTACTGAGCATGCACATGCATCAGTAAGTTTCTAAAACAGAAAATAGCATTTTGAAATTTTTGAAAACACTAAACCTTTTGTGAATGGCATACCTACACCATTTTCTAAAAATTTATTCGGCTTCTAAAACATAAATTCAGCATATCTCAAAGAAAAGTTGCACACGAAATTAAGCTAACACAAGAATTCTTAAGGCAGTCTCCACTATTAATCCTTCTCAATTTTGAACAATGCACGTTCAAAGAAAACCACTACCCTCACCACATACATGACATTTTCATCAGCTTACTGAACATAGATCACCATCTAAACACATATGCAATTTCTTAATAGATGTACACGTTCGAGCCATTGTTCCCTAAATATATACCTCTCTGCATCTTTATGCAAACTCGTGAGTCCCACTGTATATATAACTATGTGCCGCTACAAAAATCATATCTCACCATCTAAGCATATACAAAGTGGTCATATAGGTTAAACATCACGTTGACAAACACTTCCCAATATATACCTATAAAGTATTACTTCTTTCTATTTCATTTACAGGCGGAAACCATTTTCTAAATTTTTATTTCTCAATACACTATTCCTGTTTCATAATGTTACTAAAAGTACTACATCTCCCAGAATGCATATAACAGATGTATCTATTCAGCACATGATTAGACATTTAAAACATTCTTAGTTCCACATTGCAACTTTCCACATGACTATACTCTTATTTGGCAACAAAATACACAATGTACACAATGTAATAAAGAGGCATTAATTAATATTTCTGTTACTCCCAAAAATATTCACCACTCACCTCTTAAACATATACCCTCTAATACATACAATACATCTGATATATTTTTTCTCATCACTGTGATACTCTCTTTATTGAAACTCCCATATACATCTTCATTTCTAAAGTACATTTTTTAAATAATTACAACGTCATATACATACAACAAAATACAGTTTGTAGATTCCATTGTTGTTTTAGCTCTTACTGCATAGTTTGACACTGTTAAGATTTGTAAAACTCTGCACAAGAATGGTATACCACTCTCATACAAAGCAACTCTAAAATGGCAAGCTACTCAACTTTCCACTCTATCATCATGAGAAAAGCAGCAACTGAAATGATGTTTTTTTATTTTAGACTACTGCATCTTTTGCTGCATTTGCGCAGGTCGCGCTGCCAGTGCGCTGCACTTTTAAAACTGTACCTTTATTGTATTTCGTTTGTACTTTTAATTTGTAGTATCCCCTGCTTTTAACTCACCGCTTTTGTCTGGGCTCAAGTCCTCTCACTTGCAACATAATTTTGTGGAACGATCACCGCTATTTGGCGGGTCCGGGTCCCGGGGTGGATTTCAGTGGGCGCCATTTTAGGTTGGGTGAGTACTACTTCCTGCGGGCGCCATCTTGGAGCGTCCCCACGCTCGAGCTGATTTTTGACACGCCTATTTAAGGCGGACTCGAGCGCTTCCTGCTTAGATCCTTTGCTGCATTTGCGCAGGTCGCGCTGCCAGTGCGCTGCACTTTTAAAACTGTACCTTTATTGTATTTCGTTTGTACTTTTAATTTGTAGTATCCCCTGCTTTTAACTCACCGCTTTTGTCTGGGCTCAAGTCCTCTCACTTGCAACATAATTTTGTGGAACGATCACCGCTATTTGGCGGGTCCGGGTCCCGGGGTAGATTTCAGTGGGCGCCATTTTAGGTTGGGTGAGTACTACTTCCTGCGGGCGCCATCTTGGAGCGTCCCCACGCTCGAGCTGACTTTTGACACGCCTATTTAAAGTCGTCCTCTCCCGCGCAGCGGGACGCGCAGTGGTGACGCCTGCGCTGTGCCGGAGTCGTGCCAGAGTCCTGCCCGTCTGCGCTCGTCCGCGTCGAGGTAGCGGGTGCGGGCACAGGACTCTGGCTCTCATCTCATCATGGATTCCATCGCGCCGTTCAGGTACAATCGCGCCGATCTCCTCTTCATTAGGGACGGTTTATTGGCTTGTACACATGATCGGGTGCTCCCTCTTTCGGGACCTCATGTCTGTCCCTGTGGCAGTTTCTCTTTAGATTCCCCCATCGGGGTGTGCTCCACTGTAAGATCTACTCCACACACTCGTATTGACTACTCTGAGCGAGCAATTAGTATATGGAGCCTTAATGTGAGATCATTGGTCAAGCACCATCAGTCCCTTCGTGATATGATTGATAAGGACTCACCGGACCTCATTTTTCTCACTGAGACCTGGTTACAGGACACCGACTCTGCCATAATAAATCTGGCTTTTCCTTCCACCTATACGGTGTTTACTTTGAACCGTACTTCTAGAGGAGGAGGTATAGCCATGGCGATAAAATCTTGCTTTCCGGCGGATTGGAAAGCTCTTGATCTGCCGATGTGCGAGAGCGCCTCTTTTAAGGTCACTGTCAGTCATCAGTTCACTTTTAGTGGCCTGCTTATTTATCGCCCGCCAGGGAATGACACGGTCTTCAAGGCCGCTCTCGTTGACTTGGTCAACTCGTCAGCTTTTAAATATGCTAACTTTAACATCGTTGGCGATCTGAATATACATCTTGATCAGACGTCTTCTTTACCTATTAGCTCCTTGATAGCGGACCTTGAAGCCATGCAACTGAACCAACTAGTCACCGCCCCCACGCATATAGGAGGTCATATCCTTGACCCGTTCTTTACCACCTTGGTTCGGGCTAGGGTATCTGACCCGATGGTGGTGGGCTGGACTGATCATCTGTTGGTTAAAGTGTCATGTCCCCTGGATGACCAACAATTTAAACCTGTAGACAGGCTGACCCTTAAAAGAAACTGGCGTAAGCTTAAAATGGAGGAATTCGTTAAAATCTTGGAGGCTCAGCCCTTGGGCATCCTGTCGAATGTGGAAGAGGGATATGAACAGTTCTGTAACTGGGTCCATACTGCTCTTGATTCTCTTATACCAATGCGCTGGTCGAAATGTCATGCTAAAACTCGCAGCCCATGGTATAATGAGACCCTTGCCGAGCTCAAGAGAACTTGCCGGCAAGCTGAGAGGGCGTGGAGGAAATCCTTCGAGCCCACATTAAAATCACTGTATTTCACCCAGCTTAAGATCTATCACAGAGCTATCTGTCACGCCCGGGCGGCATATTATGCCTCTGAGTTTTCAAACAGCCCCAACCCATCTAAATTAATATTCAAGGTGCTTAAAGATCTGATGGGTAAACGGGCCACCTCGCTAGCAATCTGCACGGACTCCCACTGTGAAAGCTTGGCATCCTTTTTCGTGGAGAAGGTGCGGGTAATCTACCGAGGGTTTTTGCCATCTGTGCAAGATGACGAGCCCAGGGCTGTAAGAGTTTCGGATTGCGAACCTCTGTCCTCCTTACCTGCTTTATCGGTTGAGGCGTTTGATACTCTGAGCCTCAAAATCAAATCTGGCTCTCCTCTAGACCCTTTGAAGCCAGAGTTTATTACCCTTCTCCCGCCTCTATGCCGAGAGCCGATTTTGGAGTTGATCAACCTCTCACTAGTTGAGGGCGTGGTTCCTGCCTCCTGGAAGCAAGCAGTGGTCAGCCCCATTTTGAAGAAGCCTAGTCTTGACCCTCTGTTACCTGAGAACTACCGCCCCATCTCCCTCCTGCCCTGGACCGCCAAGGTCACTGAGTCACACGTAAATTCCATCTTGTCTGCCCATCTCTCTCGCAATAATATTCTTGACGAGAGTCAGAATGGTTTTCGCGCACAACACAGCACCGAAACTGCGCTGCTCTTTATGAGCGAACATCTGCGTTCGGTGCTGGATGCGGGGCAGACAGCGGCGCTCCTTTTGTTAGACCTGAGCGCCGCATTCGACACGGTGTCTCATGACATTCTGCTGCGGAGGCTGGAGGAAGTGGGTCTTGAGGGGAAAGCTCTTCAATGGTTCCGCTCCTTCCTTTCGGACCGGTTTTTTAAAGTGGCCATTCCACCTGGTCAGTCCTCTTTCCACTCTTTGGGACTAGGAGTACCTCAGGGCTCTGCGCTTAGCCCCACTTTGTTTAACCTGTATGTGAAACCGCTGGCTGCTGTCGTCAGACAAACTGGCTTAACTATGACATCGTATGCCGACGACACGCAGCTGGCGGTGACACTCAGTGGGGACCCTGAGGTGACTGCCCCCAGGTTTCGCGCAGGGCTTTTAGCCGTGGCGAATTGGATGCGTACTAACTGCTTGCAGTTAAACGCTAAGAAAACCGAAGTCCTGATCTTAGGAAAGCAAGCGGAACTGCGGGGTGATCAATGGTGGCCTATTGAATTGGGGGTGACTCCCATCCCAGCGGCCGAAGTAAAGAACTTGGGGGTCTGGCTGGATTCCAATCTCTCTTTTACCAGCCATACTAAGAAGATTGCAGCTACCTGCTATGGTATTCTGCGAGGACTGAGACCAGTCCTCAAATTCTTCAACCCCCCAACTCGGCAACTGGTGGTCCAAGCCGCGATTCTCTCTCGGCTGGACTATGGGAGTGCTCTGTTGCTTGGTGTCAACCAGGCCGAGGCCACCAGACTGCAGAGGGTGCAGAATGCCGCTGTGCGGGCCATTGTGGGCCTCCCGAGACGGTGCTCTGTATCTGCAGTTTTAACCTCCCTTCACTGGCTGCCGGTCAGACAGAGAATTAAATTCAAGGCACTCTGTCTGACATTCAAGATCTTGAAATTTTCGTCACCTCCTGCCTTGGTGGGTCTTGTCTCCCCGTATGTTCCCAGGCGGTCTCTCAGTTCGGAATCTCTTCATCTAGTGAGTGCGCCTAGATTCAGACTGAGTAGGATGGGCGGCCGTTCATTTCGTGTCATGGCGGCTGGATTATGGAACTCCCTTCCTGTCCACATCCGTGCCCTTAATAGCCTGACTCTTTTCAGACGCGCGATTAAAACCTATTTGTTCACCTCTGTTGACTGATCGTGTTTCTTTTCAGCGGTGATTTGTTGTGTTGTGGTACTGGATCAGGCGCCAGGACGCCCCTTCGCTGGGGCAGCTGTGCGCTGAATAAAAGTTACTAACATAACATAACATAACATAACATAACATAACATCTCCAGTTGCGAATGATTAGCATCTGTTAACTTCCCTCTCTTTCAAAATGAGGGTATTGTCTGTGCGTTTTTGCAATGTTTTTTCAATAACCGCAGAATAATCGTGAAAAAAAACAGGATTTCAAACCTATATCTAGCTTCATTTTTCTGACATTTAAACACTACACAACAGTTTATTACATAGTCCTGATATGGAAATTAAATATTGTCATTACTTACATTGAGTCATCACACAGCAACTTTAAAAAAATTGTTCTGCTTCTTTAACACCCTTCCCCCATATTGTCTTAGTTCAGTGAACCTAGCAACCCAGGTGAACCAGTAGGTCCCAAATTCACAACACATTCTAGAAGGAACATGCTACTCCCAAATGAGATACAGCAGGTGTGGTTTACTCCACAGATTCAAAAGCGGAGCAATGGCTGTACTGCATTTCTTTTTTTAAACAACAGCCAATAATAAGACTTCTTCCTGAGCCATCAAACAAATTAACTATTTTTATTCACTTTCATGCTGACAGCTTCCAAATATATGTATATATATATATATATATATATATACATATATATATATATATATTTATATATTCACTGAAAAAACCATAGGTTATAGACCATATATAGTTAGGAATTAGCATTTACAAAACCTTGAAAATTCACTGAAAAAACCATAGGTTATAGACCATATATCGTTAGGATTAGCATTTACAAAACCTTATTTTACCCACACAAAACCATTGAAATTCCATATATAGTTAGTTGCACTAACTATATATCGCGCACCCGCAATCCACTGCTGATGATGTCACATATTACATCATTCATGACATGGTCAGTGACATCACTGATGACATCACTGATGACATCTCAAATGACATCAGTGATGACATCACTGATGACATCATCCAGTGACTGTGTGTTTCTGTAAAGTTTAAATATGTTTTACATATTGAAGAATGAGTAGATGTATAAGTGTCTGGATGAAGCATTTAGTAGGTGGGTGACTGACTGTATGAGTGAGTGATTAAATGTGTCTCACTGAGTGCATGGGTTAGTGACTAAACTGTCTTAATTTGTGCATTATTATGTCTGTTGTTCTGTAAACTGCTGCATGTGTTGATCAGTAGCTATATGAGTAACTATATGGGTTATTAATTGATTGTCCAAGTATTTGTATGGGAGACTGAGTGTATGTGTGGCTGGCTGGGAGATGTGTGACTCTGTGCAGATCAATGTGTACTTGTATCAATGATTGAATAAGAGAGTAACCCCCACATGCATCAATGTGACAAATTGCGAATTCTTATTTGCGAAAAATAAGGAATCGCAAATAAGAATTCGCAAAATGGGATGCATGAAATTATTCGCAATTTTTTAGCGATTCGGTAAAAATCGCAATTTTTACCGAATCGCAAGGAAAATGCGATTCCTTATTAGCGAAATCGCATTTTGCGAATTCGCTAATAAGGAAAACACACACATGATGAATACTGAAGTGATTGAAGTGTGCCTGCCTCTGAAACTAATTACAGACACCTGTGGGCTACATTCAACTTGACTTTGGCAGTTTGGAAAGAGTGTTTGGAAGGTGCTGGAGAGGTTCCTGTTTTCTCATGAGATTATGGAGCCAAACAATGAGGTCTTGGAGCCCCAACAGCAGCAGCAGCAGCCCAGGAAAAGGAAAGTCAAATTTAGTGACAAAGAATTGGAGATACTAATTGAGGAAGTGACAGCTAAGCATGAACAGCTTTTTGGCAAAAATTCTCTAAAAGTACCTGAGGCTATGAAAAGAAAAATTTGGATTACAATACAGGCAAAGGTCAATGCTGTAGGTGTCGCCCACAGAGACATCAGCAATCTCCAGAAGAGATGGTATGATTTGCGCAGCAGAGCCAAAGAGAAGATTGCGACACGCATTAAATCATCAAGGAAAACTGGTGGGGGAACTCCAAAAGACATACCAACTACCCCTTGGGAGGAACTAGTAGAAGGGACTTTACCAACAGAAGCAGTGATTGGAGTGTTTGACATAGACACCTCTGAGCAGCCAGGACCAAGTCAAGGTAATTTTTATCTTAAATCAGGGTACTGTCATTGACTGCATTACTTGTCATTAATTTTGAAATGTGAAAAATGTGTTAAGTACATTTTTGGGCAAAGTGCATGACATTTGTGATAAATTTAGCTTTAAAAAATTGCATCATGGGACATGTAGTTTTCAAAATATTTCTTTATTGAAATCACAAAAACAGGGTCTTTTCAGGAAATATGTAGAGCCAGTTTAAAGAGTATTTGTGAGCCATGCCTCAATATATGAGTGTCATATGTTAACCTGTAAAAAAAAGAGTAGGCATTGGGAACATTTTTCTAACAGTTTACTCCCACTGTCTCATTTTCAGATGCAGATTTGGATGCTGAGTTCATTCAATTTGCAGAGTCCTTTACACAAGACTTATTAAATGATACTGGTAATAATTTTGACCGACCACCTTCACCCACTGTGGAACCACAAAGTCAAAGACGCAGACTGCGTCAACTGGTAGACACAGAATCTGAGGCAGAGGATAATGTGAACACTGAAGTCCCAAATACAACAGTGAATGCAGAGTCTGCACAAAGGGGCCCAGGCAGGCGTCAAAGACTGCGACAATTCATCCGGCGTCGCAGACGTCCTTTTCAAAATCATGAAGCAATGGATGACATTGTCAATGGAAGTGTCATTGAGAGGAAGTTATTAAAAGTACAGCGCCTGCAAGGAAAGGATATTAGGGTTATCAAGGGTACAATCACCAATATGGCCAAAGACATGAACATTATGAGTACAGCACTTGTCAACATGGTCAATGTCTCCTCAGATAAAATGGAACGCATGACATCAGCAATAGAGACACTATCTCAAGCAATGCAGGGCAACCAGGGTGCAGTGTTACAAAGAGCAACAGTAGTAAATATGCATTCCAGCACAAGAGCCATGCACAGAATGTGCAATAACACTTCAAAATTGATAGAAAGTACTGTTGCCATTCAAAAGGAAATGATGAAATGTTATGGAGAGCTGTCCTCTGGCATGAAGTCAATGCAAGGCCTCATTTCAGAGCACCATCAAGGGCAAAGTATAACTCAACCAGAGTCTGCAGTCACTGCATCTTCTGCTGAAAATCCAAATCTAAAAAGCAAAGCAGCTTCAGAAAGAAGAAGTGTGAGAAATGTAGCCAAAGATACCTTTAAAAACCTTATTTCAAACCCTGTGCAGGTTAAAGCATTGGGGTTAAGAGGAAGGAAAAAATTAGTCATATGTGGATATTTTGGGAACCTTATTTTGCACTGTTTTTGAATGTCAATATCCATACCTTTGAAGATTACATTTAAATGAGATTTTTTTTGCAAAACAGCAGATATGTTTGAATAAAAGCTCACTTTACATTACTTTTGAACTGAAATAAATTCCAAAGTTACAGCAAAAGCATGTTTGTACTGTGTCATACCTTTATTTAAAAGTAATGCTGAGTTATCTCTGCTCTCCTTCTCCTTCCCTCTGCTGCATCAGGACCATTGATTCTAGGTTGGGGTTGGTGAGGTTGGTTGTGGTTGTTTGGGATGTTGTCTTCAAATTCCAATCCAAGTCCTCTTTTCATGGCTACATTGTGGAGCATGGCACAAGTGGCAACAATTTTGCAACATACATCAGGACGATATTGTAATGCACCTCCAGTTTTATGAAGTATTCTGAATCTGGATTTCATTATTCCAAATGTCCTCTCAATCACATTTCTGGTAGAGATGTGAGCTTGGTTATAATTTTGCTCTTTGCAGGTTGTAGGGTTGAGATAAGGAGTCAGGATAAATGTTCTCACACCATAAGCACTGTCACCTATGGAAAAGTTGTAAAAATGTTAATTTGAATGCAAATTTGTAAAAACATTCCTTGGCTGAAAACAATATGAACAACACAACATGATAACTTACCCAATAAATATCCATCTCCAAAATGTCCAGCTTCCAACTTAGTGAATATGGCACTCTGTTTAAATATGTAGGAGTCATGAGCACTTCCAGGGAAACTAGCAACTAGGTCTGTGATTATGGTTTTTGAATTACAAATGGCTTGAATGTTCAATGAATGATACAATTTCCTATTCCTAAAAATGTACTCATTGTGAGAAGGTGGGCATATGGGGATATGAGTACCATCTATACAGCCTATGACATGAGGGAAATGAGCCATATTATAGAAGTCCAACTTTGTCTGTAAAAGTTCCTGCTGAGTACTTGGAAAAACTATGTAATGCCTGATCCTCAACAACATAGCATTTAAAAAATTTCTGAAAAACCTTGAAAGGGAACTCTGTGACACCCCCCCAGCAATGGCAATCACACCTTGAAATGAACCAGAAGCCAGAAGATGTAGGCAACAAAGTACTTGGACATGAGTAGGAATGGCTTGTGTTCTAAGGGTGGGCCTCTGTAGTATAGGATCCAAATCAGCAATTAATTCCAGTATAGAATCTACATTTAATCTGTATTTATCATAAATTTCTGCCTCAGTCTGCCCAAATAAATTAATGCGCACCCTAAATATTCTTTCACTCACTACTCTGCGCCTCAAAGCAGCTCTCAATCTCCGCCTACGTGCCAAGACTATGACTGCAGCCATGGTGAAAGAAAATGTAATGGTGAGAGTGTCACTTTTATAGCAAGAGCAATGAAAAACACATGTGCGTTTGGTTAAGAAAAAAATAACACCAAGTCTGAGCTCTTCTTATTTTAGGAAATGCTATTTGCGAATTTACAGAGAATCGCAAATAGCGTTTTTTCATGCATGCCATTTTTTCTTAAAAATGAGCGATTCCTTAAATTTGCGACTTATTTAAGAATTCGCAACCGATATGCGAATTCTTAAACAGCGAATTATCTCAATAAACATGATGCATCCCAATATTGGATTTTGCATTCGCAAACGGCCAAATTCTCCGATTCGCACCGTTTGCGAATACAAAACACAATGATGCATGTGGGGGATAGTATGTGTTAGTATATGTTTGAAAATGTAAGGTACTCTATGTTTAACTGTATAGATTAGAAAATGGAAGTGTGATTGATTCTTTACAGGACTGACTAGGTGTGTGAGTAACTCCATGGATGAGTGGCAGAGTGTGAGTGTCTGTATAGGTGTATGAGTGCATATGATAGTGTTGTAAAGATGAGTGATTGTATGTATGAATGATTGTATGGGTGAATGAGTGAATGTGTGTGTAGACGTAGGAATCAGTGAGTGCGTATGTAGTAACTAGTATTGGTGTGTCAATGGTTTAAAAAATTATACTCTGTATTTAACACTGGGTGTAACAGAGGTTATATTAAAGTGTGAGGAGATGCATTGTATTGTCACATTAATGATATCATCATTGATGTGACCATTGATGTCAAATGAGATATCATCAGTGATGTCATTTGAGATGTCATCAGTGATGTCACTGACCATGTCATGAATGATGTAATATGTGACATCATCAGCAGTGGATTGCGGGTGTGCGATATATAGTTAGTGCAACTAACTATATATGGAATTTCAATGGTTTTGTGTGAGTAAAATAAGGTTTTGTAAATGATAATTCCTAACGATATATGGTCTATAACCTATGGTTTTTTCAGTGAATTTTCAAGGTTTTGTAAATGCTAATTCCTAACTATATATGGTCTATAACCTATGGTTTTTTCAGTGAATTTCAATGGTTTTTTAATAGCAAATATCATAAGCTGTCGAATGTCAAGTACGTGGTAAGTAAAAACATTTTCGTGTTTATGCACACTGATCTGCTTTGAATGCTGCCCCCCACCCCTCATTTCTATTAGGAGTACTCTCTCTTTGCAGATAGTGAAGGGTAGTTAACGCAGGCCTTTGCCCCCGTTGTAATCCGTCGTGCCTGCTTCTCTCTCCATTTGATTGATTGTTCTCTTTGGTTCATTCTCTATTTACAAACAAGCACAGAGTCGCAATACTCTGTTTAGTCTTTGCAGATAGCGAAAAATCGTGTAAAAAAACAAAAGGAATCGAGCAAAATCAGTAGGCCACTAATGGGATCTCTTTTTGACCTCGCTAAAATAGAAACATTAAGAACAACCTGTTGAAAATAGCAATGTGTATGTACATAAGCGGCGTCCATTTGTGTTCACAGTACCCCTTGTTGATTGTTTGAATCGAGCATTGAATTGTTCGAAGTTGGTTCTCTTAAGGATCTTCTCTGCCTGCAAACGAGGAAGAATAGGAATATTCTCTCTCCCTTTGCAGATAGTGAAGGGTAGGTAACGCAAACCTTTAACACGTCGTGCCTATTTCGTTCCTCATTGATTGATTGTTTGCCCAAACATTGACTGTTTGGGAATTGGTTCTTTTTGGAGGTATTCCCTGTTTGCAAATATACGTAGGAAAATCTTTGCAAGTAGTGAAATGGTAGGTAATGCGGACCTTTCTCCCCCATTGTAATCTGTCATGCCTATCTACTCCCCACTGATTGATGCACCTGTTTCACCCGGACCATTTACTAGAGATACGTCATCTGGCCCGACCAGAGAGCACCCCTAGTGAAAAGGACATATGCAATAATAACGAAGTGATCACTGTATCCTGTTAACAGAAACTTTAGCATGAAACAACCTGGAAAGAAAAGAATAGGAAAACGAAAATCAGTAGGCCACTGATGAACTTTTTATTAAATAACAAACAAAGAAACGATAACAATACGTAATGATAAAACCTATTATTGTCCTAGAAACAAGAAACGTTAGAAGTAAGCCTGTAATAAGAAACCTGAAAACATCGCCCCTACCTGCCCCAAAACCTGTCTGTCCCACCGCCTGCCACGGCCAAATAACGGCAAACTGGGAAAGATAGAAGTCAGCAGACATCCGCCCCATTCTAGAAACTTCCAAAGGGCAACAGGTTTTCGGCTACGCCCAGCCGGAAGCAACACATATAAGACGGGTCCTGCTGCCACGCCTCGGCCAGGAGATCATCACGTAGGGTGTAGCCGGAGGAGAGGCCGAGGCCAGCGGGACCCGGCCAGGGGGATTGACAACGCCGGAGAGTTGCAGGGGGGGGAATGTCCGTGTCCTCGACCCTCCCCTCTCTCTCCCAGTCCGGCCGCGGTGGCCCTTGACAGTTGCAGGTAGTCCCGCCACATTCTCTACCGGTCCGGCCACCAACGGCCGGGGCCGATGGGATCCGGCTGCAGCCGATAAACCAAGGAACCCGTTCATGGGGCCACAGCAAGGGGCGTCCGGCCGACATCCACCGGAAGCCCGGCCCGAAGACGGACGGGACATTTCTTCTTTCTTCAATAATGGCTTTGACAACACTGGGGGGGATGTCTTGCACATGCCTCCGACCCCCCCCCCTCGTCCTCATCGCCTGGTCCGGCCATAACAAATCTCAAGCGAGACGCCGTGGGGTGCACTGGGAGGGAGAGACGGTGCGAACAGGCCTCTCCCGCCTCCCCAGTGGAGGCTTCCCACCTGCACCCTCAGCGCTCCAGGCGCCCGGAAAAGGGTTCTCCCACTGTGGCGATGCTGCAACGTCTCGCCCGGCAGGGTGGAGCCCGTCCGCTCATTTGACCCCGCGATCGCCAGTAGCTACCGAACTCTCAAAATGGCGGTCGACCTGGCAAGAGCGGGCCCAGCATAAAGAAATGGCCCGGTCACTGGTTGACTCCACCACCGTAGTCCTCCACGACCTTGAAGATTCTAGAAGAGCCGCGGGAGTCTCCGACCCCCGCAGACACCCCCGATGGGGAATGACTGCCATGATCGCCCGTCGAGTGACGAAACTGTATCCGCGGGACGTCGGCGCTCCCATGCTGGCGCCAGCCTCACTTTGAATGACTAGAATCCTGCAGACCTCAGTTCCGGTGAAAGCACACTGTGACCCGGTAGGAAAAATTGTTGCACCCCCTCCCCTTTTTGACTGATAGTTCAAACCACCGATCCTTTCCTTTGCCCTTTTACCAGAACTTTGGACTGCCTCCCCCTCTTTTACATTTTCTAGAGAAAACAAAACATTAACCACTACATTAGCATAGCAGTTGACACCAGAACTGTTTTCAAATTGAAAACCAACAACATCTTCAACAGAATCCTTTTTGTTTCTGCTGTGACCCTGCTACAGCACAGGCATTGTCCCCAGCAGTAATTCTGCAATGCCGGTAAGTATAGCTGTGGTGCCTACTGGACTCACTCACCCCCGCGGCGCCCCACGCCGTTATTTGCTGGGCGGCAACTTACTAGACATCACCTTCGTGACATCCAGATTTCAGCGCTTTCTGCTGCCTTGGAACTATTCGCACAACAGACCGCTACTGACAATCCACCCCCCGGGACGCCCCACGCCGGATACCCAAATCAGTGCGGCACCAAGGCAACATCTTCTGAATTTTCATAATTTGAAAGAACTAGTAACATGTCCTCATCAGGAATTTCCTCATGAAAAGTCTGCAATGATGATTCTTGTAACTCTATGGTCTCCAAACATTCGATAAATTCGCCATCAAAAAAATCATTCAAGTCATCTCCTCCTTGTGAGAATATTTCATTATTGGTGCTGTCAATTTCAATAAATGTATTGGATAATTCAAAAGAAATTGCCACGGTCTCTTCGTTGTTTAAATGTTTTTACTGTTTTTGTTTTGTTGTATATATTTATAAGTTATTAACGTTTTATAATCCTACTACTTTGTTGGAGTGCTATATATTTTTAATGTGACACATAAATGTAAAAACTTTGATGTACAAAGAGTCATCCCTGGAATCTTCCGCTTCAGGCTCGGTCCCCTCCCCAATCACAATACAGGATGGTTTTCAGATAGTAGGAACACGTGTGGTGTGACGGATCTCATCGGGTGTGGGCCTTGATCTACTATAACTCCTTTGAAGAGGGGTGATTCTTTACAGCTGGGGCCATAAACTACATCTGCAGGGCTAGCTGATAGCCTGGACAATCGGACACAGAGGAAGAGGAGTGTCAGAGGGTGCGGTAGTGAATAGGGCGAAAGGGAGGTGTCGGGCGGGCACAGAGTGTGATTCTCAGGGAAGAGCAGCGCAGATGGGGGGAGGTTTATTGCCCATGCATAAGACAGAGAGCGGGGGTAACCAGTGCCTGGGGAAGATGCTTGCGAGGGTGGGGAGCCATGCTACGAATCGACAGCATGCAGAGAGTGGGTCTGGTCAAGGCATCTAAAATGGCTGCCGTGCACGACAAAAGTGTGGCATTTCAAAAAAGGCAAGATGGCGCAAACAATGTTTTTCAACACTTCCTCATTTCCTTCTAATCGAACGTTAACAGACGTTGGTGCATATTACCAAAGTTAAGCGATATTTATCGCTAACGATGCTTACCAACGAATTTTTTACCGCTAAGCATCGTCAGAAATTATCGAAGATAAACCTTGCTATTATCAAGGTTTATCGCAAATGCGATAAAAAACGGCCGCAATGCATGAATATCGCTAAAAAGTCAGCGATATTCATGCATTACCGAGCTAATGCTCTTAGCCATGTTATCCACCTCCCATTGGATAACATGGCTAAGAACTGCTCAGGGCAGGTGTTAGTTTTTGGAGATATTCGCGCTTAGCGCGAATAGCTCCAAAAGTTGGTAATAGGAGAAAGATATCTTGCATGTTGTAATGCAAGTTATTGTGGTATATGGAACTCATACCATAATCTCTCTGGAAAGCAGAAACTGATCCTTTTGGGACCGCCTGAGAAGGCCTAGGGGGTGAGGGGTACTCTACTTTGCCCCCTTTTCACGTTCCGAACTATTTTATTTTACTCTCTTCTGTAATTACACAAAATAGCAGCGATAAGATGCATCAGAGACACACAGTGAGAGAAAGGAGGCCGGAGATGAAGAAGAGATGTCAAATACACATTGGAGATAATATAGTGGGAGAAGGGAAGTAAATATGAGTAAACTTACCATGTAACATAAAAATGTTGCACTCTATACTATAAGTCTCATTTTATACTACAATCACTTCGCTACAACCTCATAAATAAAAAATAAAAATGAATAATGTCTCAAACAATTTTTGATTTCTAAATATAAATGTATTCTTCTGAATTTTCTAAATTTGAAAGAACTAGTAACATGTCCTCATCAGGAATTTCCTCTTCAATCATCTCACCTGGAATCTCCTCATTAAAAGTCTGCAATGATGATTCTTGTAACTCTATGGTCTCCAAACATTCGATAAATTCGCCATCAACTGATTGATCAAAAAAATCATTATAGTCATCTCCTCCTTGTGACAATATTTCATTATTGGTGCTGTCAATTTCAATCAATGTAGTGGATAATTCAAAAGAAATTGCCACGGTCTCTTCATTGTGAGCCATTTTATTTTGAAATTGCTTGCTGTAAATTGCAGAAAAAAATAATCACTTTCATTTATCGTTTTTAGTAATACATAATATAAAACTAACTTTATCAAGTATTTAGTATAACAGAAGGACTGCAAATAAATAACAGAAAACATTTTTCAAATGATCTTCAAGTGTACAACATAGTTCCCCTTACAAATTAACAACTCACCTTTTTAAAAGTAGGAGAAGTGTTAGTACTGTGTAAATCAAACACCAGAAATTGACCACCAAAAATTACTCACAAATGTACCTCAGACAGTAGTATCACAAAATGGCTGTGGTTTCCTCTCATTTGAGATATATACATAACCAATTAACTTTCATCACACACAAATACAAAACCAAAGTAACATTTTAATTGGTTCTAAATTTCAACACTTTCAAATGTGTTTTCCCCATGCAATTTTCCATACGACATTTACATATGTCTACAGCCTGAATGGCTGAACGGAATTACACCAAACTTGGCAAAATGGTAACCTAAGAGGTCAGGGAGGATCTACTATGCCCCCTTATGGTCATTTGCCCCTTCGCTTTGGCCTCCTCTTGTCTCTCGATCCTACCGAGAGACAAGATGGCGGCCGCTACGGACTGTTTGGAATGTTTACAGACGCCGGAGAACCAATCAGCTTCGCAAAGCTCCGTAACGCGAAAAGTACGCGGAGCGCTGTTACAGATATATATCTTTTTTTGAACGTTAATTTCTCAAAATCCACTGGAGCACATATATTGAGACCTAGCAAAGGCACATCGGGCTACCAGTCCCTAATATTTTGCAAAGTTTCGTGCAAATCCATTCAGCCGCTCGATTATTATTATTATTTTTTTTTTTTGCCCCGCGCGGCCCTTTTAAAACCTCCACATCAAACCTAGGGGGTCAGCGAGGATCTACTATGCCCCCTTATGGTCATTTGCCCCTTCGCTTTGGCCTCCTCTTGTCTCTCAATCCTACCGAGAGACAAGATGGCGGCCGCTACGGACTGTTTGGAATGTTCACAGACGCCGGAGAACCAATCAGCTTCGCTTCACAAAGCTCCGTACCGCGAAAAGTCCGCGAACCGGAGCGCTGCCCGGTCCGCTGTTACAGATATATATCTTTTTTTGAACGTTAATTTCTCAAAATCCACTGAAGCACAAATATTGAGACCTAGCAAAGGCACATCGGGCTACCAGTCCCTACAATTTTGCCAAGTTTTGTGGAAATCCATTCAGCCGTTCGGGCTAAAAGTGAGGCCAACCGCCCTATGGAAAACTCAATGTTAAAAACACGTTTTGGGACCCCCCTTTTTTCTCTGCCCCCCCTTGACAAACCCCCCCCAAATTTCCAGGGGCTGCTCAGAAACAAAATGTTCCATTTTCCAGAAAATTTCAGCCAATTCCGTCCACAAACGGCAAAGTTATTAGACATAGAATTTTCAAAAATCCCATAGAGAAAAAATCCTAACTATATATACCTACTGGCGACCGCCAGTAGGTAATATATATATATATATATATATATATATATATATATATATATATATATATATATTCACTGAAAAAACCATAGGTTATAGACCATATATAGTTAGGAATTAGTGAAAATTCACTGAAAAAACCATAGGTTATAGACCATATATAGTTAGGAATTAGCATTTAAGAAACCTTTTTTTTACTCACACAAAACCATTGAAATTCCATATATAGTTAGTTGCACTAACCATATATCGCGCACCCGCAATCCACTGCTGATGATGTCACATATTACATAATTCATGACATGGTCAGTGACATCACTGATGACATCACTGATGACATCTCAAATGACATCACTGATGACATCACTGATGACATTATCCATTGACTGTGTGTTTCTGTAAAGTTTAAATATGTTTTACATATTGAAAAATGAGTAGATGTAGAAGTGCCTAAATAAAAGATTTAGTAGGTGCGTGACTGACTGTATGAGTGAGTGATTAAATGTGTCTCACTGAGTGCATGGGTTAGTGACTAAACTGTCTTAATTTGTGCATCATTATGTCTGTTGTTCTGTAAAGTGCTGCATGTGTTGATCAGTAGCTATATGAGTAACTATATGGGTTATTGATTGATTGTCCAAGTATTTGTATGGGAGACTGAGTGTGTGTGTGGCTGGCTGGGAGATGTGTGACTCTGTGCAGATCAATGTGTTCTTGTATCAATGATTGTATAAGAGAGTAAGTATGTGTTAGTATATGTTTGAAAATGTAAGGTACTCTATGTTTAACTGTATAGATTAGAAAATGGAAGTGTGATTGATTCTTTACAGGACTGACTAGGTGTGTGAGTAACTCCATGGATGAGTGGCAGAGTGTGAGTGTCTGTATAGGTGTATGAGTGCATATGCTAGTGTTGTAAAGATGAGTGATTGTATGTATGAATGATTGTATGGGTGAATGAGTGAATGTGTGTGTAGACGTAGGAATCAGTGAGTGCGTATGTAGTAACTAGTATTGGTGTGTCAATGGTTTAAAAAATTATATTCTGTATTTAACACTGGGTGTAACAGAGGTTATATTAAAGTGTGAGGAGATGCATTATATTGTCACATGAATGATGTCATCAGTGATGTCATTTGAGATGTCATCAGTGATGTCATCAGTGATGTCATCAGTGATGTCATTTGAGATGTCATCAGTGATGTCATCAGTGATGTCATTTGAGATGTCATCAGTGATGTCATTTGAGATGTCATCCGTGATGTCACTGACCATGTCATGAATGATGTAATATGTGACATCATCAGCAGTGGATTGCGGGTGCGCGATATATAGTGAGTGCAACTAACTATATATGGAATTTCAATGGTTTTGTGTGAGTAAAAAAAAGGTTTTGTAAATGCTAATTCCTAACTATATATGGTCTATAACCTATGGTTTTTTCAGTGAATTTCATTGGTTTTTTAAAAGCTAATATCTATAGCTGTAAAATGTATTCTTATATAAATCAAAAAATATATTTTATATGTTTATTAATAATTTTTTTTATTATTATTTTTTTTGTTCGCTCCCGGTTCGCGAACCGGGAAGCTTCCCCTTAGCTCAATTTGGTGCCGCGACCCGGTCCGCGAACCAGTAAACGTACCGTTTGCGCAACTGTCGCGTTAGAAATCAACATCGTGACGCGTCGCGGAAGCACGACGTATCACGTTGTCGCGTAATGCGTCTTATGACGCACCGCGTTAGCGCACCCGGAAGTGCTCCGGTACGCGAACTGAGACGCGAAGCGCAGCTCCCCGGAAGCGATCCGGGGCGCGTCGCGAAAGCGCGACGTATCGCGTTGCCGCGTAATGCGTCTTATAACGCGCCGCGTTACCGCACCCGGAAGTGCTCCGGAGCGCGAACCGAGGCGCGAAGCGCAGCTCCCCGGAAGCGATTCCGGGGCGCGTTCCGCAGCGCGTAACATAAGCGTAACAGGTCATGAGACTTAAGGCTAGGTCAGGTGACCTAAAAATAACACTTTTCATTGGTTTAGAACTATTTTTTTCCCGAATGATGAAAACCCCTCCTTCTTTCCTCACTCTGACTTTCATCTTTATGAGAGGAAGACCCTTTGTGATCACTGAGCAATGGCTTCATTAGTAGCTTCAGCTGGTGCACCCCCACCACCACCACCACCTCCTCATAGGAAGAGAGGACCACCTCCACAGTTCATTACCAACACAGAGGAGGTAGAGGATGAAGAAGAGGAAGAGGAGATACAGGGAACACAGTTTTTACAAGAGGAGCCCCGGGTATCTCATCATAAAACTAGTTTCATTTGGCAGTTTTTTTCTTTTCCTGAAGGACAGAAAAAAGTTAATGCTCAATATGTCACGTGCCTGATATGTAAAGAGGACTTATCTAGAGGCACAGAAAAGAAGTATAGTTACGGCAACTATACTATGCACCGTCACATGGTGAGGTGGCATCCACTAAATTACAGCCGGGCAGAGATGCGTGACCTTCAGGATAACCCACCAACTCCTGTGGCCAGGACATCAACACAGATATCTCTGTCGGGGCCAGAGGCACGGGAAACAGTGCCAAACATTCAGGAAAACTTTGTCCACATAAAGATGGTCTGTTTATATTGCGGTACATTACTCTCATGTGGCAATATGAGCATTAACTTAATAAACAGAGCATTTGAAAACCACAAGTGCTCTAAACACCCCAGAAAATACATTTTTTTTTGCTCAAGTTGAGCCCTTTCCAATGCCTGTTTTTTGTTGTTTCCCCTCCAAAAAAAACAAAAAAAACATAAAACTGTTCAAAAAATACAAAAAAACCAAAAAATGTTCAGAAAAATAACAAAAATATATAAAACAACAAAAACATTTAAAAAAAAAGTTCTTTTCAGAACTACCTCCCCTTTATAAAAAAAATTGCTAGAATGTTTAGCACTCTGCAAGCTCTATTTCTTTGGGTTCGCTTCCCGGTTCGCTCGCCGGTACGCGAACCGGGAGCGAACCAAAAAACATTTTTTTTAAAAAACGAAGAGTAAGTATAAGGGAAGTAAACAGAGAGTGATGTTAAAAGAAAGACAGCTATAGGGACTAAACCAGAGATACTGTTTAATAGATTTATTTACCGAAGAAAAGAGAGAAGAGGATATAATTCTGAAAAACAAAATAGATAAGGAAGTGAAAGAAAAAAAGGAGAGTAGAAGAATAACAAAGAAGAGTTTGTTAGAGAATGTGAGTGAATGTTCAAAATAAGATTAAAACATGTGGAATAACAGAGAGAAAAAACAGAAATCAGAAAAGAAGAAGTAACAGAAAAAGAATAATTGAAACAGCAAAGAAATGTAAATAACATATGGGCATATTATCAACATAGGCGATAAAAGTTTTGCAACTTTCATCGGCTGAAATGTGTCGCTAAAGCCGCTTTTGCGGCAGAAAACTGCCGCTAAAACCGCTTTTGCAGCAGTTTTCTGCCGATAAAAACAGCAATAATTTTATTGGCTGTGTTCATAATATGCCCCTTAGTGTGCTTCAACTACACAGAGAAAGCATAATGAACAAGTACTGAAAGAGTGATCAGTCAAAGACACTAAGAGTAATAGAGACGGAGTGAGTGAACAAGAGTGAGGAACTATGAGAAGAGAGGGACTGAGAAAAGGAGTGGAAGGAGTAGAGTAAGTAAGTAATAGAGAAAGGAATGAGGGAAGTAGCAAAGGCAGAAAAGTGAGGGTTAAAGAAATGAAGCAGTGGAACTAATAGTAGTTAAATGTGATAGAAATGTAATGAAAAGAGTACAAAACATTTACCTTATAATTGTCGTTAACTTAGTCACTTGTTATTTTTATACTTTCAATCTGTGAAAGAGAGAACAAACATTTGAAAAATATTAAAACATGTATTTAAAAATTAGAAAAGACAAGGGAAAAGATTGAAGGACAAACAGTTTTTCAACAACTTTGACACTTATAGAAGCTTCTGCTTCTCCAGGCCCCCTACACAGTCCTAAAGATATACATTTTAAACTAACAGTATCTTGATGCAGATGAAGTGAGGCCTATCTTGGAACATGGTGCATCTTTTGCACTGCTGTTGTCTCACAAAAGTGACGCAACGGCAGCGCAAAAGAGGTGCACAGCCATCATAAAGCTGTCCCTAACATTTTAAATGATTGTTTCAGGATGCCAATAAGGTGTGTCCTATCCAGAGGTTTGTTTGAGGTGAGGCCTACTCAGGGTTGGAGATGAAATTTAGAGTTGTTGAATAGTACAGAGGAGATAATACATGTGCAGGCCTACCAACGAAGTGAGTCATGCCCACTGCACTCTTGAACAAATGTCAGACCTCCTCTGTCTCCTGGAACAGGCCTAAACCTCATCTACACAATGTGATGTGTAATGTTAGGAAACACAGGTAATATAATAGAAAAACGTGCAATTTTTTTTGCTCATTCCACAATCACATCACCTGTGTTTCCTTTGCTTAGGTATCTCATTGTGGAAATGTAGTCTATCATATGAAAGACTACGTAAAATGTGAGCACTGTATGCAACAACTTTGACACTTACAGAAGCCTCACCTTCTCCATGCCTCCTACACAGTTCTAAATGTACATCATAAATACAAACAGTACAGAATTAATTATACATGTTAAATGGTTTATTTTTGCTGTTCTCAGAATGTATCAAATTTCACTAAAAACAGTGAGTTGAAGGTATTCATCATATAACAGCGGGGAAAAAAAAACACAATCAAAATGATTGTGTTTAAAAAACCCATATAACATAACCAATCAGAAATCAGAGCTCCTCAAAAGTAACTTACTTTCCATGACGTCGAAGGATGTCCTATGAACAGCTTACACTCGGTTGTGCTGTTTTTATTTTCAGCCCGCCACTTTCTGAAAGAAAACCTCCATCGTTTTGAGAAATATGTTACATACAATAAGTGACTTCTCGCTCTCTACCACACGTTTCCACAAGGCCAAATCATGTAAGAGCCATTTATAACTCTTGGAATTCTTGTAAGCAAATCCCGTCATTTTCTATTTCCGCAACTTTCAGAAAGAAAACGTTCAAGATCACTTTCACAATCCTAGACTAGTAATATCTTACCCTTCTTGCTCAGTCATGTTCTACATTTCCTATGACACTGATACTGCTTACTATGAAGCAGACTTACACTACCTCTATGACTACTACAATTATTTAATTCTCTACATCACTTTTAATCACAAAGCAATATAAAACAGTAGATAAAATTATATCAACCTCTAGAATCATTATACGCCAGTTACCTACCCTAAATTCTCTTCTCTGAAAACAGAAAGTAAGAATATTTTTAAGTAAAAAGGCAACATTGTATCGTAGTCAAATGGCAATAATTTCCGAAACAGCACTCTTTTTTTACATTTTATATAAGCTGTGTAATAAGCGGATCTTGTCAAATGTCCATCATGCCATATAATAGCTGCAGTTACAAATGTTCTTCCTAAAATTAACGACTGTGTAGCCACAACATTTGTAATTAAAGTTGAAGACTTACTTTCATCAGGTTTATATACTTGGATTTTTAAAATGACATTATAATCAAAAGTTTGGACCAATAATCTAGACAGCATTGCAGACTTACATTCCCTCTACTCCATGTTTTGATTCGCTGCTTGAATTAGCTTATAAAAAAGAAACAGTTTTTCTGAACTCATTCAAAGTGCAGTTATTTTTCCATGACGTCAAGTGTTATGGTAAGAACACCGTTTGCTTTGGGAAATACTCTGTTGTCCCTCAACTAATCTGTGCCCACCACTTTCTGTAAGAAAATCTTCTTTTTTTCCAGGAACTATTTAATACTCAAAAATAACCTATGTCTCTGTACTACACTTATCCTCAAGGCCAAATTGTGTAGGAGCCATTAGAACCTCTTGAAATTCCTCAGAGCACATCCCGAGATCCTTTCCCTAAAATTTTGGTTTTAAAAACACCAGGTAAGAATTTTTAAGGTCATACGGCAATTTTTTTTTTAAAGTTAAAACAGAATCGTTGCAGAATGACCAGCCGTTTCTAGACTTTAAATAAGCTGTGTAATGTCCTGATGTTATTGAAGGACCGTCATGATATATAATTGCTGCAGTTACAAAAGTCCTTCCTGATATTGACAACTGTGAAGCCACAAAATTTTTAATTAAAGTTGTCAATTTTGTTCCATCAGGTCTACATCGTTAGAACATTAAAATGACATACTGGCCATATGTTCGTATAAATAATGTTGACATCATTTCAGATTTACATTGGCTACACTCCATGTTGTGATCAGCTGCTTTTACTAGCTTATTAAAGGACACTGATTTACTGTCTGGCAAAGTTAAATATATAAATCTTTCTGAGTCTACACTAGTAGTACTTGATACCCTACAGTTCTCGCAGTCATGCTGCCATTGATAAGAAAGCCCAAACAGGTGATCTACATCTACACCTTCAGCATGCAATACATCAAGCATATACATTAAAAACTCCTGACAATCTTGCTGAATATTTTGAGAGAATTGTGTTTGACCTGAACATCTGTCTAACAGATTTCGAATTTCAGACACACTTTCTATTTTTGTTCTATCAGTGCTACATTTCTCTAACACAGAATTTAACAAACTGCAAAATCTGTGATCCGAATTGACCACAATCTCTTCTTTTACATTTTCTAGAGAAAACAAAACATAAACCACTACATTAGCATAGCAGTTGACACCAGAACGGTTTTCAAATTGAAAACCAACAACATCTTCAACAGAATCCATTTTCTTTCTGCTTATAATTTCAGGTTCATCAACTTTTCGTCTTTTTGCTACAGCCTCCCTAGTATTGGTCACATTTCTTCGTTTCCGGCCTACCACACGTTTCTCAAACAAAGGATATTGAGGCAAATGTGGCGCATACTCTCTTCTTAACCTATTGTATTCCTTAACACAATCTAGATCCGCACAAATGTTTGTGACATCACACTAAATCAAGTACAATCCCGATAAAGTTCTAACTCGTGACAATGCCGCATATGCCATACCCTCCTTCAACACAGAACTGCCAATATTCACCAATGCACTGTCAACACTTAAACCTTGTGATTTATGGATGGTCACCGCATATGCCAAGCAAACAGGAAACTGCTTACGGCAAACATATAAGTCTTTTACAAGCAAAAATCTAGCAGAGCAACGACCAATTAGCTGTACTTCCTCAATGCCATCAAATTTAATTTTTAAAAATTCAATTCCATCTCTATTTCTGTATTTCACAAAATCAACAACATTACCCATTGATCCATTTACCAGACCTCTTTCAACATGTAAATTCCTTCTTAAAATTATACGGCAATTTAAGCACACATTCAGAGTCTTTTCAAAACCTGCAGTTTTAGGTATAGTCTTCTCTAATGAATCCAATTTTGTTTTCAAATTCTCAGACAAAATAATTGTTGATCCCATATGCTCTACTCTGTCAATAGCTTCCAGTTTCACAATCTCTTGGTTTTCTAAATGCAACATTTTGTTGTTGAAGATGGCACATTCTGCAAGAGTTGGCATCAAGCATATTCCAGATTTCTTCTCAGTAATTTTCTGAAAAATATTCTCAGGCACAACGTCTTGTTCTGGATATAAATTTGACAGTAATCGTGCACGTAAAGCTTCTTTCCCATGCTCGGTCACTTTTCCAATTCTAACATCTTGTAGAATATTCTTGTAAACTTCATCCTTCGCCTGACGCATATTTTCATGCAGTTCAGCATAATTGAAGTTTAACCATATATTGACGTTGCCAATGCTCCCTAGGCACTTCCTGGTATCTTCATGCGTGAGCATTTTGAACACAGGTTGTCCTTTCACTGGTGTCAGCTGCAGAAGATCTCCGAAAACAATGATGTGTTTGCCACCAAATAACACATCATACTCTGTTTTAAGAACTTCTTGCATTCTCAAATGCACAAAGGCAAGCATGACATTGGAAACCATGCTTACTTCGTCAATGATAAGAAGTTTCATTTTCCTCAAGACTCTTGAAACTTCACAACAAGCATCTCCAGATAACTTGTGGTATTGTAATTTGTTATCATGCTCCACTGGCAGCATCAGTAGACGATGCAAAGTAATACCTTTAATGTTATGTGCTGCCAGTCCAGTTGGAGCGGTGACAACACAAGACAGCGATGACTCAGTCCTTTCCTTCAAATAACATGAAATTGCCTTAATGAGGAAACTCTTTCCAGTTCCCGCTTCTCCACTCACGTACAGTCGGACAGGCTTCAACGACGTACATGAGCACTCTTTCTTCTCATGACTTAATCCATGATCAATTTGCTTGGTAACTTCGTCATATATTTTCCTTTGCTCAACGTTGAGTTGTCTTTCCAAGTCTTCTAAGTTAACCGCATCCTCCTGAGCATGTGCCATGGCTCTTTCCACTTCATTCATGGCAGTGGCAGCTTCATTTTCGATAACAGGTCCTCCTAGTGGATCCTGACTCAATGAAACAGAACTCTGACTGTCCTGAGAACTGTCTCTGGCAATCTCGGCTGCAATCGTTGCTTCCTGCTCGATTTCCGCATTCAACATTTCTACATATTTGGGAAAAGCAGGACATTCTATGGTCTCCTTGGCGGCAGTGAAAGAGTCTTCGTAACAGAGGAAATCTCCAAGCAGTTCCTCTTCTGCACGCCAAGGCTTGAAAAGTTGCAAAAGTGCTAAATAGAAAAACTCCTTTTTTTCAGGAGATTCGCCACTCAAGTTTTTGATGGTTTACCAAGTGGCATTTTCTTTGCTTGACCAGACATCCCTCACTTCCAATTACCGCATACACTCCTTTATCAATATCTTCTTTGATGTTCCTCTTGAATATGTAATTTTGTAGAACCTCAACCAGACAAACATTCTCAAGGTGACTGCTTCGATTTGGATAATATGTATCCAACATGTTGGTCTTCAAAATGTCAGTACTGTTTGGCTCCTTTTCCGCCAAATACTCAATTTCCCGCACAGGTTTCAGAACTCGATTACGCGTTGCAGCAAGACCAAGATTCGCCCAAACGATACTCCTAGATTTGGCATAGAGACTTGCTGAAGACAACCGGTCAGAACATTCGTAAGCTCCGATTTCTCGATGCGACAACATCTTCAGACTGAAACTGTACAACTTCTTACTGAGGCTCTTTTCATGGGAAATGTCCTTCCACATATCCTTCAATTCTGTCTTTTCTTTTTTGGTGATGTAAGATGTCACATACCGAGCCACAGCGGTACAGTTATCAGCCACAAACTGTATATCCATGTTAGCATTCCACATGGACAAAATCACTGGGTTGTAGTCGTTGATGTACTTGGACTCTTCATTCCTCTTCAAATTGTATGTGTTTTTAGGTGATTTCTTCATCACATTATGTCGCAGCGAAGTCATCAAACTGTTCACTCTTCCTTTAGAAATCACCGGTCGTGGAAAGGCGAAACGACATTTGGTGTAGAACTTGTCCTTGTTTCTGAATTTACGACGACAGTACTTTCCGCAACGATGGCTTTGGAAGCGTAGAACTTGTTCTCTTAGGCTTTTGTCCTCCTTTGCGTTTGGAACAGCACATGTAGAATACTGTTCTATGAAACTCATCACTAAGTCTTCTGGATCTGTTCCAAATTTAGGTGCATCCTTGATCCACAGCAGCATATGTATATGAAGAGCACCTCTTGCTTGGTACTCCTTTCTCCAGAAGAAATCCAACACCTCTCCAAGAGGTGGATTCTTCTTATTCATGATGAAAGACCTCATAGCTTCAAATCTATGATTGAAGTACCTGCATACATTCACTGGATCCAAAGAGCACAGTTCTCCGGGTGTCTTGAATTCGATGTTTTCGATGTTTCCATTTGCCTCTCGTAGAAATTCAAGTAAGTCTTCCCAGCCATACTCGGCACAGCTCAGAGTGAGGAACCATGTGGGAGTTCCTAAGTTCCTCAGCATACATTTTAAATCACCATGACGACGGTACCAGTACTCATTAGTACCACGCTGACACGCCATGAGATTAATCAGGTGACAATCCAAAATACTGTCTTGGACATTGACTTTATCCATAAAGTCACTTGCCGAGATGTTTTGCATCTGTATACCACTTTTCAAGATGTGGTTCACTGCATATGACAGTCCAGACAGATCGCTTTCAAACAGGAGATGAAACAAATAGGGAATGCATTGTCGAAACCTAGCATCTTCTGCATACAATCGTAAAGTCTGGTATTCAGAAGCAGGAATTTGATGAGGTCGCTCATCATATCTTCCTCCTTGACCTGTTGGAAATAGCTGTGGGAAACACCGAGCTTCCAAACTTTCCTCCCAGACACTAATGGGACTCCCTTTGGCTTGTTTCATTTGAAACAACTCAATAGCATTCCCCATGACTTCCTTGGAATGCAAAGGATGAACACTATAATGTTCATATATTTCTTCACTTTTAGAGGGTTCTACTTTCTCAATTTGACCAGCACACAAATCGCTATCCTCTTCCTCACTTACTTCCTCTTCTACAACATATACATTCCTATAGTACTTATTATTTTTTTTCAAATACAATGTTGCCTTTTTGACTTTCCTAACATCTACTAAATCTTGCCATATTTTCTTACTCTTTGTCGGAACCCCATTAACTAAGATAACCAGAGGTTCCTCTTCCACGTTTTCTACTCCAATTGTGTTCATGTTTTTCTTCAAATCTAGAGGCAAATAAACAACTCTTCCCTTTAATCCTCTCTGTAAATCTGATGGAGGCAATTTCCCTGTCTTTGGCTCCATTCTTACAATAGCCTGAAAGGGATGGATATTTTGAATCAAAATAGATTCATAAGTATTTAAATCCTTCAATTCAGAAGGAATCTCAACCAATTCCAGATTATTATGAACCGCTCTAGCAGGCATCTGGTTTTGATTTAATTTATTACAACAATAAGTACACACACGTTGATCCGATCCCAAATCAAAACAATTTTCTACCATCAAGTATGTTGCGAAATCCTTCCATTCACTATTATTTTCCCTTTCACTTTTTGCATATAAATCCACTAACTTAGTCTGATTCTTATAATAAGTGCGTCGACAACACACACAAGTGAAATTAGGGCTCTCACTTGATTTCACCTGAAACGTGGCAATTTCCTTCTGAAAATTATCTGTACTGGAAACCTGTACACTATCTTCCACATTACCCTCTTCTTCTGGGTCAATTTCAACATTCTCCTCTTTACTTCCAAAGTAACAAAACTCAATTTCTTCACACATATTCTTCACATCTATTTCAGAACCATGCAAAAGAGCAGCGCATAATTGTTTAAGCATAACTGCTGGACTCTTAGCATAATACAACATTCTAACTAATTTCCTCACTTTATTATGATGCACTGCTAGCATCCTGAAATGATGAAAAACACTCTGGCATACTCTCCTGGAAAGACAAGCCAGTGAATGACCATGCAAACCTGTCACTTCTCTCACTCTGCAAGGATCTAATTCTTGCAACAACTTCATTTTCTGCTTCAAAGTTTTCTTATTAAATGTCCGTACAAAATCACAAAGCAAATTGATGGAATCCTGTCGCACACTGCAAATACTACTACACTTCCAGGTGTACACAGGTCCCTTAGGACGTCTTCCTAAAACCTCATTACCTAACATCTCTTCTGCCTCTGTTGTCACAAGTTTTTCTTTTTCAACTGGACAACCATCTTTCACCTCATAAGCTCGACCGCTGGTGTCAACTGCATGCACCAAATCATTATCCTGGAAATAACTCTCCTCATTGAAAAATGCCTCACAACTTGAACTATGCATCCATTCTCCGGAAAAAACCTCACAAAAATTACTACGATTAACTATTCTCTTCCATCTACTATTTCTTTTGAAATCATAAATTGCCTTGTTTAGCTTCCTAATTCTATTGATTATCAAAATAAATAACTTTAGTTTAATTTCAAATGCCTGATCAATAACTTGCTCAACTTTTTATTTTCTCTTATAAAAAACAACTTTCTGTTGACCTTTCTTAATATTTTTTAACAAATTGCCAATTATCCTGTTGCGGAACATTCGTTTACGAATGTCCCTAAACTGTTGTTTCCTTCTACTATCATGCACAGAGTTATCTCTTGCTCTAGCAGTAACATTTTTGACTGGCCTTTCCTTTCCGTTTAAATTGCTTCTCTTTTTCTGGACATTTTCTGTAGTACTACTTTTTTTTCTAGAAATGTTTCTTATGAATGTTTTCGTGGTCTTACCCGGTGCTTT
The DNA here is from genome assembly GCF_964261635.1 of Lissotriton helveticus. Classification (NCBI taxonomy): domain Eukaryota; kingdom Metazoa; phylum Chordata; class Amphibia; order Caudata; family Salamandridae; genus Lissotriton; species Lissotriton helveticus. The sequence goes on from NC_136068.1 coordinate 645,514,325, forward strand.
CTTGGTGACTTGACGATTTTTTATTGTAGAGGACTGCTGCAGTAAATGATGGACCTGCTGTCTTTGACGTTTTGTAGCCTTTCTCATTCTATCCTTAGTTGGCATTCTCAAAATTTGAAATGATCTGCAGTTGAATCTGTGGTAAAATATAATAAAAAATGTTATTAACCACTATTACCAAACAGTAAATCAATAACAGTCATCAAAAACTTAACACACTACTTGACATTTTTACATAGAATATTTTTTAGTGCTTTGGCAAATTTAGAATACACAAATATCAGAAAAGAAATGCAATTCCTTTTCATTTTACCTGTCCTGTTTTATATGTGAATCTGATCTAATTTTATGAGCATATTTTAATATTTTATTGAAGACACTACACATAACCTGTTTTTGAAGGTGTGTTTAATTTTAAATGAAACGGTTTACATTTTTACTTTTCATTTATTGTAAATTTTAAAAATCAATGTTTATAGTTCCATAGGCTCAAGCAGGTCAGCTTCCCACCCTATGTCATACAATTCTGACAAATCGGCATCCTCAACATGTTCTTCATCATCCTCAGGATTTAAATCATCCAAGGGATCTACTTCCACTCACGTTTCAATTACAAGTTCAATGATGAGGTCGAGATCAACTGATTGCTGATTGTCACTCATGGTTGATGTTGTCGTTATCTTTAAAGAAAGAGAACAACAATGAGATGTTGCAGAGTAAGAGACAAATCTCAGAGATTATAATAGTAAAATTGTTTAACAAGAGTAACATTTTGCAGCTATTATTTAGCCATGTCCAGCGATGCTGAGGAGGTGAGGCCTATGTCCAACTTTTCAGTGAACAGGACTCATCTCTTCTTAACCTTGGATAAGCCTCACCGACTCTGTGTCCCCTGCTCATACTTAAATGTACAGGGGCAGATTTATGCTAAGTGGCGCATCCCCACGGATGCACCAGTTAATGTGCACCGCTGCACTGCCACCCATAGTGTGCCGCATTTACAATGTGGAGCACCATTGAGCACAAACAGCACAGATGCGTCACACATCTGTGCCGCAAAAGCAGCACATTGCAGGAATCTTGCATAAGCGCGACATGTCTACTTCAATGCACAGGAGGAAGCCTCACATTGCATGGTGCATCACTTCTTATGCCTGTTTCAAACAGGCGTAAGGATTTTATTCAGCAATGCTATAAAGCTGACTCAGTGAAATCTCCTAAATTTCACTGTGTTAGTTTTACAGGGCTTTCATGCAAATTAATGCATACCTTGCAACAAAACACCTATATGAAAACTGACGCAGGTTTCATTTGGCACAGGACTTTACAGCATGACAGATCTGCCTAGATGCATCAAGTTGTAAATATGTCGCCACATAGCAAATCTTTTGCACCGCCGCTGCGTCACAAAAGTGACGCAAAAAAAATACACCTATCATAAATCTGTCCCTAACATTTTAAATGATTGATTCAAGATTACGATAAAGTGTGGCCTATCCAGAGGTTTGTTTGAGGTGAGGCCTACTCAGGGTTGCAGATGAAATTTACGCTTGTTGAAGAGTACAGAGGAGATAATACATGTGAAGGCCTACCAATGAAGTAAGTCATACCCACTTCACTCTTGAACAAAGGCCAGATCTCTTCTGTGTCCGTGGACAGGCCTAAACCTCATCTGCACAATGTCATTCGTAAACTTAGGAAACACAGGTGATGTAATTGAAAAATGTGGAGTTTCTTTTCCTCATTTCACAATCACATCACCTGTGTTTCCTTTGCTTAGGTATCTCATAGTGCAGATGGAGTCTAGCATATCAAAGAGTACACAGAATTTCAGTAGTGTATACAACAATTTTGACATTTACAGAAGATTCAGCTTCTTATCTTGTTGGAGATGAAGTGAGACCTGTCTTGCAACATGGTGCATCTTTTGCATCACTGCTGCATCGGTTTCATGTGGCACGGGACTTCACAGCATGACACATCTGCCTAGATGCATCAAGTTGTATATATGTCGCCACATAGCAAATCTTTTGCACCGCCGCTGCGTCACAAAAGTGACACACAGTGACGCAAAAGAGGCATACACCTATCATAAATCTGTCCCCAACATTTTAAATGATTGATTCAGGATGACGATAAGGTGTGGCCTATCCAGAGGTTTGTTTAAGGTGAGGCCTACTCAGAGTTGCAGATGAAATGTATGCTTGTTGAAGAGTACAGAGGAGATAATACATGTGAAGGCCTACCAATGAAGTAAGTCATGCCCACTTCACTCTTGAACAAAGGCCAGACATCTTCTGTGTCCGTGGACAGACCTAAACCTCATCTACACAATGTCATTCGTAAACTTAGGAAACACAGGTGATGTAATTGAAAAATGTGGAGTTTCTTTTCCTCATTTCACAATCATATCACCTGTGTTTCCTTTGCTTAGGTATCTCATAGTGCAGATGGACTCTAGCATATCAAAGAGTACACGTAAGTTGAGCAGTGTATACAACAATTTTGACATTTACAGAAGATTCAGCTTCTTATCTTGTTGGAGATGAAATGAGGCCTGTCTTGCAACATGGTGCATGTTTTCCATCACTGCTGCATCGGTTTCATGTGGCACAGGACTTTACAGCATGACACATCTGCCTAGATGCATCAAGTTGTAAATATGTCGCCACATAGCAAATATTTTGCACCGCCGCTTCGTCACAAAAGTCACACACAGTGACGCAAAATAAGCTTACACCTATCATAAATCTGTCCCTAACATTTTAAATGATTGATTCAGGATGACGATAAAGTGAGGCCTATCCAGAGGTTTGTTTGAGGTGAGGCCTACTCAGGGTTGCAGATGACATTTACGCTTGTTGAAGAGTACAGAGGAGATAATACATGTGAAGGCCTACCAATGAAGTAAGTCATGTCCACTTCACTCTTGAACAAAGGCCAGACCTTTTCTGTATCCGTGGACAGACCTAAACCTCATCTGCACAATGTCATTCGTAAACTTAGGAAACACAGGTGATGTAATTGAAAAATGTGGAGTTTCTTTTCCTCATTTCACAATCACATCACCTGTGTTTCCTTTGCTTAGGTATCTCATAGTGCAGATGGACTCTAGCATATCAAAGAGTACACATAAGTTGAGCAGTGTATACAACAATTTTGACATTTACAGAAGATTCAGCTTCTTATCTTGTTGGAGATGAAATGAGGCCTGTCTTGCAACATGGTGCATCTTTTGCATCACTGCTGCATCGGTTTCATTTGGCACGGGACTTTACAGCATGACACATCTGCCTAAATGCATCAAGTTGTAAATATGTCACCACATAGCAATTCTTTTGCACCGCCGCTGCGTCACAAAAGTGACGCACAGTGACGCAAAAGAGGCATACACCTATCATAAATCTGTCCCTAACATTTTAAATGATTGATTCAGGATGACGATAAGGTGTGGCCTATCCAAAGGTTTGTTTAAGGTGAGGCCTACTCAGGGTTGCAGATGAAATTTACGCTTGTTGAAGAGTACAGAGGAGATAATACATGTGAAGGCCTACCAATGAAGTAAGTCATATCCACTTCACTCTTGAACAAAGGCCAGACCTCTTCTGTGTCCGTGGACAGACCGAAACCTCATCTGCACAATGTCATTCGTAAACTTAGGAAACACAGGTGATGTAATTGAAAAATGTGGAGTTTCTTTTCCTCATTTCACAATCACATCACCTGTGTTTCCTTTGCTTAGGTATCTCATAGTGCAGATGGACTCTAGCATATCAAAGAGTACACATAATTTGAGCAGTGTATACAACAATTTTGACATTTACAGAAGATTCAGCTTCTTATCTTGTTGGAGATGAAATGAGGCCAGTCTTGCAACATGGTGCATCTTTTGCATCACTGCTGCATCGGTTTCATGTGGCACGGGACTTTACAGCATGACACATCTGCCTAGATGCATCAAGTTGTAAATATGTCACCACATAGCAAATCTTTTGCACCGCCGCTGCGTCACAAAAGTGACGCACAGTGACGCAAAAGAGGCATACACCTATCATAAATCGTTTTTTTTTTAAGCCCTTGCTCCATTTTTAGATCACTTTTAACATGGCTATGTAAGTCAAATAATCAAGATCTAAATTTGCCAAGCACAGATGGGGGCGTATTTACCAGGACCTTGCACCACAGTGAAAGGTCTTAAATTAAAATGGGAAAAATAACATCAGAGAGACTCAAAGGCCTTATAAATATGCCGGATCACTGACATAACCTCGACAGACCGAATATCGACTGGACAAAATATCGATGACTAATTATCGACAACAAAATTATCGACTTACTATACTTAGACAACAAACATCAAAAATATCGACTACACAATACCGACTACTAAAAACAACGACTACAACAATATCGACTCACAACATTATCGATTTCTAAAACACCGATTATTAAATATTTATATAACAACAGTCAAAATATCGATTACACAAACATAGATAGCAAATTTATCGATTGCAAAAAAATCGCCATTAATAGATTCTAGAATAAATCACATTATTATTTAATAATTAAGTCATACTTATCATAAAAAATCAGATTTAGTTAATATAAATAGATGACATATATTATATATTTTCATAACATTTACAACACACAATAAATACTAACATACATTTTATAATACATAAACAATGTTTCGACCTTCTACACATTTTTTACAACTAATTATATATATTCCTCCACTTTACAAATATCAAAATAACATTACCTAGAACATTACCTATACAAAATAAATCCTTACACATTCAATAAACGTTAATTGGCGTCACCCATATAAGGAAAGCAATTAGCATAACAGAAAAAAAAATTCAAATCAACAAATAAAAACAGACTATCCATTTAAACAACCAATCCTATTTCTGAAACAATTAACCTAATACTATATAAATGAAATAATAAGTAAATAAAAACGCAGTATACATCTCCTAAGTAAAGGAAGACGAAACTCTGCTGAATTTCTGGAAGAAAACTGATGGACTTCAACAGAAAGAGACCTACACATATCTAAAGTAAGTACTACTACATTATTAGTCAGCGAAAATGTAACTCTCAAAGCTCACACCTATTTTTTAAAGCCAAATACATCAAATATATCTTTTTTTTTTTAGCACTCATCCTACAGAGGAAAAAAAAAACAGAAGACCTACACAACACCTGGACATCAAAAGTTACATATAAAAAAGTAAGTATATATTACAAATGTAAAATCGAGAATTAATAGATAGCTAACTAAATCTAAAGTAGGAAAAAACGTCGAACAAATTATCATAAATAGTAATAAAATATTTCTACACATTTTCTCAACTTCCACAGGTACAAAAAGATATACACAGAAAATAACAGTTTGAAGAACATCAACAGCTGAAAATAACGACTTGAAAGCATCAAAACATTTACAGGTAAAATACAAATGTGTGAAACTGTATAATGTGATTAGAACATTTTTTTTCCTTAAAAAATATTTACATTCTCTTTTAATTACCTCCTAGCACTACAATACTATCATGACTGAAGGAGCTAAATTCATTTATTCACAAAAAGGGAAAATGCTTCTTTGTTACATGGGATATGTCTACACTCAAGAGAAACAAAAAGATTTGAAAGTGTTTTGGAAGTGTACGAAATATTATGCCAACAAATGTTATGGTAGAGCTATAACTCAGGAAACTACTGTTACTTATACTAAAGAACATAATCACCCACCCAATGTAACAGAAATAGAAATTAGACAAATGCTAGATTCCCTTAAAGAAGCTAGTACTAGCACTGATCAACCAACAACTGCTATTCTGAAACACCATTTAAGTGTACTTCCCCAACATGCTTCTAGCCAATTACCATCTATAGAATCCCTTAAAAGAACAGTAGCTAGACAAAAAAGAGCAACATGCACTACTCCTCCCACACCAAAAACTTTAGAAGAAGTCCAAATTCCCCCAGAACTCTCTGTAACTCACAATAAAGAAAATGTTATACTCTATGACAACAAATCTAAAGATAAAAGAATTATACTGTTTGCCACAGCAAACAACATGACAAAACTTACCCAATGCCAAACTTGGATGATGGACGGTACTTTTTCTGTATGCCCCAAACCTTTTTATCAATTATACACCATCCATGGTCATTTCCAAAATGCAAATATTCCATTCCTTTATGCCCTTCTACCAAACAAACAGCAAACTACCTATCAAGAAATACTAACTGAAGTCAAGCAACATACTAACAACTATTTTCCACAAAAAATTATCATTGACTTTGAAAAAGCTATGATAAACAGCATCCTTAAAACATACCCACACACAGCAATACAAGGTTGCTATTACCACTTTAATCAATGTATCTGGCGACATCTACAAAAATCAACCTTGAGTATCCAATACGCCACTGATAGCACATTTGCTTATCAAATAAAAAAACTCATCGCCCTAGCCTATGTTCCACTAACAGATGTAACTGAGCACTATAACTTATTAATAGACAGCCCCTACTATAAAAGAAACGAAGATAAACTAAGCCCTATGCTTGACTACTTCGAAGACACATGGGTAGGAAGGCTACACAGATCAGGCCATAGAAGACAACCCAAATACCAAATAGCTTGGTGGAATGTCTACCTTAGCACACTAAATAAGGAAGCAAAAACAAACAATGCAGTTGAAGGATGGCACAATGCCTTCCAAGCAACTACAGGCCGAGGAACGCCTACCCTTCACAAATTAATACAATCCTTACAAAAAGAACAAAGTTACCAGGAGCTCCGAATGGAGCAATCAGTAACTTTGATTGGACCTAAACTCACCAAAGAAACTAAAAAAATGTATAACACACTCCAAAGTCAAGTTACCCTCTATCCAACTAGCAAAGGACTAGAATATCTATCAATGATTGCCAAAACTATTCTTTAAAACATTACATAAATATACACGTAAAAGTAGACATATTTTTCCTAAAATTCTTCATTATAATATGTAACAAATTGCAATTAAATTATCAAATACATAATATTAACAGATATAAAATGTATTTAGATAATGTATTTACAAAATGTTACATACAACGTAAGTAAAGCAAAATTAAAAACAGTTTTCCCACCCATTAAAATTCCAGAAAATACTTACATTTCTGATGCAGCTTCAAACGTAATCCAATTCCAAGCAATCCATAGGACACCATTCCAAAAACCCATACAATCCATGAAAGCCCAAAAAAAAATGCAAAAATACAAGCAAATCCATAGCGACTCCTTTCCACTTCAGTAGACACCAGATACCATAGAAAACCCGAAAATCCGTAATGGCGAAAAAAAAACGCTCCAAGAAAATGTAAAAACCCAAAAAATAGTGTGTAAAAATAAGAGTATATAATACTCGTTACACAGCTGTGATCAAAAAAGAAGGGAGTCCTCCAAAACAACGAAACGCGACGATAACCTAGAAAAAATAAATAACATACCCACCCACATAAAAACACCCATACATATATAAAAACACATATTTATACATCAAACATATTATCTTAGTAACATTTAAACATATTACCTCACCTCACACACCTACAACAAAAACGCGGTAAAAATCCAATATCGTACACTCTACCTAACACCGAACACACAATCTTCTCTAAGGAACTCTACCTACATAAACATAAACACAGCACACATACACTAGCAATAAGTTCAGAAACTTATAAAACACAATTAAAACAAACTTACCCTCTCTAACGCGAAGCAGCACCCAACCGCGATCTGTTGAAGCACCAAATACGCCTAAGTAACATTACGCGGTTAAAAAGTAGTCCCTGTATACAGCTAAATGCTATTTAATTTCTATATTCCAACACTTAAAAAAATACACAGAGTATTATATTAAGTGTAAATATTTATTTAAAGTGTATAAAATTATTTCATAAATATTCATAAGTTAGAAATAATTATTCAACTGTTATGGTATAGTTAAAAAAATAATTTTTGATGTATAAATACATTTAGTAAATAATGTTTATGTAAAAATAAATTGCATATATAAGTTTGTTACAAGAAATGTTTTGTTTAAATTTGCAAATATTATGTAAAACATTATGTATGTATATAATAAATGTTTTTGTTGTTTATGTATTTAAAAAAAGAATATTATAATATGTTCAATATTCATAATAATTATTTCCAAAAATATAACATGACTTGGTAAAAAACAAAAATGTTACAATTACAAAAAAATGTACATAATTTTCAATCACAATAAATTCAATGTGTATCTGAATAAAAATGTTGTTATTAAATAAAAAGTACATATTACCAATTTGTTTCAGAAACAATTTAAATGTTAATATATGTAAAATATAATAAAATTATGTTAATATAATTTATGTGTTAAAAACATATATATGTACTTCATATTTTTGTTATGTTAATAAAAACATTGAATGAAAAATTTTGAATATAAATAAAAAATTAATCTCTACTTACAAATAAATTGTTATATGTGAATAAACATTTTTTCATTTATGGCATTTAACCCTGTCTATGTTTCCTTCTTTATTATTGTATATAAATATTATTTGCATATTAAATAATCTATTAAAAAATACCTTATACATTTAAATATGTTTAAAAATGTATTAATATTTAAAGTCCTACAATACCAATAATTGTGTTTAATGTATATTAATAGAAAAATTTTATAAAAAATATATGAAAAAGTAACTAATTTAATAGACATTTAAATTGACCATATTTTTACCCTGTATCCCTCTAACCTAAAACCCCAAACTGACCCAAAGCCCTAAAAACACCCCTTTAGCCACAAACTAAAAACTGACCCAGAACCCACAAAATACCCCTTTACCCACTAACTGAAAACTGAACCTGACCCCTAAAAATACCCCTTTACCCACTAACTTAAAACTGACCCTGACCCCTAAAAATACCCCTTTACCCAAAAACTGAAAACTGACCCTGACCTCTAAAAATACCCCTTTACCCAAATACTGAAAACTCACCCTTAACTCTAAAAATACCCCTTTACCCACTAACTGAAAACTGACCCTAACCCCTAAAAATACCCCTTTACCCACTAACTGAAAACTGACCCTGACCCCTACAAATACCCCTTTACCCACTAACTGAAAACCGACCCTCACCCCTACAAATACCCCTTTACCTAAAAACTGAAAACTGACCCTGACCCCTAAAAACACCTTTATCCACAAACTGAAAACTGACTCTGAAAGAAAAAAATTACCCTTTACCCAAATACTGAAAACTGACCCTGAACCCTACAAATACCCCTTTACCCACTAACTGAAAACTGACCCTAACCCCTAAAAATACCCCTTTACCCACTAACTGAAAACTGACCCTGACCCCTACTAATACCCCTTTACCCACTAACTGAAAACTGACCCTGACCCCTAAAAATACCCCTTTACCCAAAAACTGAAAACTGACCCTGACCTCTAAAAATACCCCTTTACCCACAAACTGAAAACTGACCCTGCAACCAAAAAAATACCCTTTACCCAAATACAGAAAACTGACCCTTAACCCTAAAAATACCCCTTTACCCACTAACTGAAAACTGACCCTGACCCCTAAAAATACCCCTTTACCCACTAACTGAAAAATGACCCTGACCCCTACAAATACCCCTTTACCCACTAACTGAAAACTGACCCTCACCCCTACAAATACCCCTTTACCCAAAAACTGAAAACTGACCCTGACCCCTAAAAACACCTTTATCCACAAACTGAAAACTGACTCTGAAAGAAAAAAATTACCCTTTACCCAAATACTGAAAACTGACCCTGAACCCTACAAATACCCCTTTACCCACTAACTGAAAACTGACCCTGACCCCTAAAAATACCCCTTTACCCACTAAATGAAAACTGAGCCTGACCCCTACAAATACACCTTTACCAAAAAACTGACAACTGACTCTGCACACAACATATACCCCTTAATACCCAAACAGAAAAGTAACCCAGAACACTAAACCAACCTCTTTCCCCAAATACAAAATAATATATATATGAAAATATCTATAATTATATATATATATGTTATATATATCTTTATATATATAATTATAAATATATTATATATATGTAATTAAATGTAATTATACAATTATATTTAATATATATATTTTTTATATTCAATTATTATAATATTAGTTATATCTATTTATATCTATATAATTAACATATTTTAATTATTTAACAATTATTTCATTATGAATACCAATTAATTAATTAACATATGTCATTACTTATAATTAATTTAATTCCCACCCTATACCCCTATTAACACACAACCCACTACATAACATAAAAATGTGAGATGTAACATAATTTACTATAATTGCATTAATGTAAATAAATTTACAATTACATAAAATATAATTAACATATTTAATTTATTTAACAAATATTTAATTATTCATAACAATTAATTAATTAACATAATTAATTACTTACAATTAAATTACTTACCACCCTATTCCCCTATAATCCCACAACCCACTACATATCCTAAAAAAGTTAGATTTGACATATTCAACAATAATTCCATGTATTTAAATAAATAAACAATTAAATTATATATAATTAACATATTTTAGATAATTAACAATTATTTACTTATTCCTATCAATTAATTAATTAACATATTTAATTACTTACTATTAAATTACTTCCCACCCTAATCCCCTATAATCCCACAACCCGCTACATGACAAAAATGATTTCAATAAGCATAATTCTCAAATAAGCTATTAAAATAACATATTTACCAATTTCATATTATATATTTAATTAAATAGTCATTTAACAATTAATTACATATTAATACCAATAATTGTATTTACATATTTAATTAATTAATACCAATTAATATATTTACATATTTAATTAATTAATACCAATTAATATATTTGCATATTTAATTAATTAATACCAATTAATATATTTACATATTTAATTAATTAATACCAATTAATATATTTACATAATTAATTAATTATATTTAAAATACTTCCCACCCTATTCCCCTAAAAACCCACTACCCGCTCCTAGAAATTATTATAGTAATATATATTTTTTTTAATTTATTAAATATTTTTTACATTAATTCTATATAAATAAATAAATAAAATTAATACATTTTAACACAAAATGCTATTATAAAACATTAAAACAATGTACATTGAACTATTACATATTATATATATACATATTAAAATTCGATATCATGAAAGTCGATATTGTGACAGTCGATAACACAACTTTCGATATTTTTAAACTAATAAACATATCGATATTTTTGACTGACGATATTACTTACTCGATATTTTTTATGTCGATATTTTTTACATACATAACAATCGATAAAAAAAAATTCGATATTACTTACCTCGATATTAATGCCATCTCGATATTCTCTAGTCGATATTATGTCCAGTCGAAATAAATGACTCGATATTAAGACTGTACACCAAATATGCCCCAAGCAACCTATCAACCTCTAGCATTACATATCAACAAACCTAATTGTATTCAAAAAACGTTTTTAAACACAACTTGTAAAGCAATTATATTCATACATTCATGGGTAAGTTACTTAAAATACCCTAAGACACATGAAAGCGTTTTTTTTAAGCCCTTGCTCCATTTTTAGATCACTTTTAACATGGCTATGTAAGTCAAATAATCAAGATCGAAATTTGCCAAGCACAGATGGGGGCGTATTTACAAGGACCTTGCACCACAGGGAAAGGTCTTAAATTAAAATGGGAAAAATAACATCAGAGAGACACAAAGGCCTTATAAATATGCCCCAAGCAACCTATGAAGCTCTAGCAGTACATATCAAGAAACCTAATTTTTTTCATAAATTGTTTTTAAACACATCAACTAAATCAATTAGATACCTACATTCAAGTGGAAATGACTTAAAATGGCCTAAGACACATGAAAGCGTTTTTTTTAAGTCCCTTGCAACATTTTTGGGTCACTTTTAACATGGCTATGTTAGTCAAAGAATTAAAATCTAAATTTGCCAAGCACAGATGGGGGCATATTTACAAGGACCTTGCACCACGGGGAAAGGTCTTAAATTAAAATGGGAAAAATTACATCAAAGGAAGTCAAAAGCCTTGAAAATATGCCCCAAGCAACCTATGAAACTCTAGCAGTACATATCAAGAAACCTAATTGATTTCAAAAAACGTTTTTAAACACATCTTGTAAAGCAATTATATTCATACATACATGGGGAACTGAGTTAAAATACCCTAAGACACATGAAAGCATTTTTGTAAGACCCTTGCACTTTTTTTGCATCACTTTTAACATGGCTATGTAACACAAAGAAACAAAATCTATTTGTAAAACACTTGACACAAAGCAACATTTTAAATACACAACTTTCTTCATATTTTCTCCCTAAACCATACTATTCTCTACCTAAATTAAATGAATCTTTTCTCACCTTAGCAAATACTTTATGAGTTTCAAAACAGTCTCAGAAACACACCAAATTGTCTTTAGCAGAGCAAAAGGTATGCACTCCAGAGTCTGCAGCTATGAAAAGCACAGAAATGCTGTAACTCATCACACATATCTCTCATGTCACCCAATCAAAACTCTTCCCTCACTTTTTTCAAATCAACACCCTTCCCCCCTCTGGCCTTTCTGCCTTTTTTGCATAGCAACCACCTCCTGAAAAACCTCTCATGTTTGCAAGTTCACACAACAATGTTTCAATTGAACTCTGAACTCTCAGTGCACCTGCGTATCCAGTGCAATCTTTCATTAAATGATTTTTTCTTGACCATTCAAATTACATCTTTCAAACAACACATCCATGCACCCTAACTTTCTGTTTTCAGCAATCAAAATCCACCAATCACTGCTACTGCTTCCTTAACACAGAAACTCCACAGTTTTTTTCATTTTAAACTCTTATTTTTCCAACTGCCATTTCATTGCCACACTTCATCTGACTGCAGCAGAACCTTCTCTCACCATGTTTTCTGTCTGGATTGTCGGACATAGTTACATCTACTGGGCTCAAAGGTATGCTGAGAATAGAAATTTACCTAACCTCAATTTACAAGATGTGGAAATTAAGTGGTTTGGCCACAGAGGATTAAAATGTCACCAATTGATACCATTGGTGAAAACCTTTATGCATTTGCCTAAACCTGACCTGTTAATTTTGCACTGTGGAGGTAATGACTTGGGCACTTTGACTGGTGTAGGTCTGGAAATGCTTTTAAAGGACACCTTTGAGCAATTGATGGCACTTTTTCCTCAAACTGCCTTGGTATATTCAAATATATGCCAAAGACAGAAATGGAGGTGGTCGAACCAATTTTGTCCACAAATTGAGAAGTCGAGGAAGCATGTAAACAAATCTGTTTCAGCTTACATGAGAGACCATGGAATGGGCTCCATGTACAACAATAACTTGCGTTACTACATGCAAGATATCTACAGAGGAGATGGAGTTCACTTCTCAGATGAGGGCAACAGAGTTTTCATTTTGAATTTAAGACTGTGCATTGGTACCTACTTAATGTACCATAAACCCAAAAGCTCTTCTCAGAGCTACCCTACATCTGATCACTCACAATTATTATTTTACTCTAACTTTTTTCACAAATTTTCAACAGAGTACGCTCCCCGGAGCGCTACCCGGTACGCGAACCGGAAGCTAACCGCGCGAAATTTAAAAAAAAAATGTTTTTTTTCCGCACATATGGGCCTCCTCAGCCACCCTCAGAAAACCTAGGGGGTCAAAATACGTCTACCGTGCCCCCTTCTACCCATTCTGAACATTATTTGCCCTCCATCTTGTATTTTAATTCGACCGAAACACAAAATGGTGGACTCCCGTAACGCTGCAGGTTCGCGTACCGGGGCGCTCACCGGGAAGCGCTCCATCAAAAAAAAGGGAAAGTAATTTACAGAAGAAACCCTGGAGACACTTTCACCAAATATAGATTTGCTAATACTACATACCAATCCCTACCATTTTCACAAATTTGGTTGGAATTCCATTTAGCCATTTAGCCTGTAGACCTCTCTAAATACCCTGAGGTAAATTACTTCACAAAACACATCTGAAGTGTTGGAATTCACAACCAATTAAAATGTTACTTTCATTTTCTATTTTTTTTTACCTGACATTTGATTGGTTATGTACCTGAATATATATAAAGGAAGAGAAGGAAACACAGCCATTTTGACTACTACTTCCTGGTGTACATTTCAATAGGATTTTCACTAATAACTTCAACTTCTTTTTAAAGGTAAGTTGTTATTTTAAAAACTGAACTATATTGTGCACTTTAAGTTAATATGGTAAACTTTTTCTGATAGTTATATACTATCCCTCTGTAGTAGTTATACATTTAGATAGACTTCTCTGTTATAGTTATGGATGGAGTTAGGCTTGTCTTGTATAATTATGAATTTACTTACATTAAATCACATACACTTATTTATATTCCTACTTCCACTCTGATACTATACAATGCCCAAAGATAAATTCACTGTTAAAAACTGCCTATCTAAAATTAATCCCAACAGTTCCCTATCTCTACTAATATATATTTTTGTTATGCAAATTTCAGGCAAAATGGAAGGCGATCAGAAAATTTCATTTGAAATTCTCCTTGCAGAGACCAACCAAGAAATCATTGATCCAAATGACATTGATTTTATGGATGAAACTTGGGACCAAGAACTACTGCAATGTGTGCAATCAGTAGATGTCCTCCTTGAAAATGAGGACATTTTACACACTCAAACATTACAAGCTATGTTCAATGAAAATAACGACATTTCAGACAGTGAAATGTTAGACATTTTATTAAATTTTGAAACACAATCACAATAATAAATGATTGCTTAAAAAATAAAGAAATAAAAAAAATCAACAAAACAAACAATCAATTAACATACAATATTTGAAAAGTCTATCATTCTTTTTTCCTTATAGTATGCTCCCCGGACCGCTTCCCAGTTCGCGAACCGGGCGCTACCCACGCAAAAAAAACATTTTTTTTTTTTTTTTGCCCCGCGGGGCCCTTTTAAAGCCTCCACATCAAACCTAGGGGGTCAGGGAGGATCTACTATGCCCCCTTATGGTCATTTCCCCCTTTGTTTTGGCCTCCTCTTGTCTCTCGATCCTACCGAGAGACAAGATGGCGGCCGCTCCGGACTGTTTAGAATGTTGACAGACACCGGAGAGCCAATCAGCTTCGCTACGCGAAGTTCCGTTACGCGTCAAGTACGCGAACCGGAGCGCTACCCGGAACGCGCTTACAGATATATATCTTTTTTTGAACGTTAATTTCTCAAAATCCACTGGATCACATATATTGAGACCTATCAAAGGCACATCGGGCTACCAGTCCCTACAATTTTGCCAAGTTTCGTGCAAATCCATTCAGCCGTTCGGGCTAAAAGTGAGGCCAACCGCCCTATGGAAATTAACATGGGAAAAACACGTTTTGGGACCCCCCTTTTTTCTCAGCCCCCCCTTGACAAACCCCCCCAAATTTTCAGTTGCTGCTCAGAAACAAAATGTTCCATTTTCCTGAAAATTTCAGCCAATTCCGTCCACAAACGCCAAAGTTATTAGACATAGAATTTTCAAAAACCCCATAGAGAAAAAATCCTAACTATATATACCTACTGGCGACCATATATATATGTAGAAAAGACAAGTGTGCTGTGAGGCGTGCCAGCCATGTCCGGACCCAAGAACACGGCAGGGGCTTCCTTGATGCGCTGCTGGCCAGCGCAGAAATGCGATGCAAGAGACTTCCTCTGCAAGAAGAAGCAGGAGCCCAGAGGAGACCGGTTGGAAAGAACTTTATTCACCATTCAACAACTCAGACAGCGGCGAATGCATTTCGGATTTACTCCTTCCACAGTGCCCAACACCTGGAGTGGAAAACAACGTGTGCTAATGTCTGCTGCCTTTAAAATAAATGGCGTAAAAGATGCTGTGGAAGAATTACTATCTCTCCAAAGGAAATCCGGTCTTTTGCCCTGGTTTGGTAGAGTTAAGGGATGGCGCTTTAAAATAGGGTTGGGTAGTCTGTGGGGCGACCCGTGCTCCATAACAAAAAAATTATCCCCCATTTAATAATAATGTATTGGAATTTCATTAATACCGGTTGCACTGAATCTAGGTCACTAGGCACTTTAACTACACATTTTTTAATATGAAAGGCTGTTTTAACTTTGAAATATAGATGGATGATGTAGAACTACCGCAAGAATGTGCACTTTATATACAGTTCAGATTTAGCACTCTTCCTCTGCAGATGGACAAAGTCAACCACCACTCCTACATGCCTGTCCTTTAACTCTGCTACCAAAACCATTGATCATTATCTTCTTTTCTGCCCAGCATATGCTACACTGAGGACAAAATACAACTAAATGGCTTGTTTTTACCCTATCCAGATATCTTTTATATGCTTGGTGGTTGAGGTCCAATGCGGCTATACGATCCACCACTATTGAAGCAGGGGGCAATTCTAGTGAGGGCCCTGATCCGAGTCTAGTGTTGTAAGCTAAATATTTTAGCTCTCTTCAACATATATTTGATCAAACACATTTTAATCTATTTGAATCCATTCTCATATTAACTTTTTAATTATTGATTAAGTGACATTACATTTTAGATATTGTGCCATGATGTTTTGATGCATAAATTTTGTCACCACTTGTAAATATTATTGATGAATTTATGTACTGAAACTTATTAACTTGTATTGTGTTTTTATGATATGTGTATGATCATATTATTGATTGAATAAATAAATATTAATATATATATTTTTGTTTTTAAACACGTCCATTTTAACTTCTTTCTTTTGGAAAACTACCTCATTCAACTCCAGCATTCTCGTGATTACTATTGCGCATTTACTTGAAAATGCTTAGAGTATGGATTGTGGGTCACAGCTATATTTATTGGGCTGAAGAGGCTGCCGATAAAGAGAGGTATTGACAAGGATTTGGGTTTGCCAAACGTGCAGATTACTTGGTTTGGCCAGAGAGGGTTAATGTTTCATCAGTTGCTGCCTTTGGTTAAATCCATTGTGGATTCCCAAACTCCTCACCTCGTTATTGTGCACTGTGGTGGCAACGACCTAGGCATATTGACTGGGGTAGGGCTGGAAACCCTAATGAAAGAAAATGATGCAGAACTGAATTAATTTTTCCTGTCTTGGTCAACTCTAGTATATGTCAAGACAGAAAGGGAAGTGGTATATACATTCAGTCCACAGATTGATAAAGTCAGGAAACTTGTTAATAATTATAATGTTAATAAAACTGTTTCTGCATTCCTCAGAGACCATTGTATGGGCTGTATCTAGAACAACAATCTGCATTTTGACATGCATTGAATTTATAGAAATGATGGAGTGCACTTTACAGATGAAGGCAACAGTGTGTTTCTAAGTAACCTGAAACTCTGCATCAGTCTGATTTGTAGCAGCCATATACACACAATCAACACAATGGTTCTTGTCAGAACCACCCAAGTACCCAAAATGTTGTGAAGTTTTTTGATAAAAGGTTTTTTTTCTTTAGTTTTTGGGAATCTTCGCAATGACGTTGCGATCCCCATGGACATGTTGCGAAAACAGAAAACCAAAGCAGACATTCAATGGCCACCAACACATCCAAAAATAATATGTTCTGAACATTGCCCCACACTCATTACTATATGCAAACTTCTTTCAAAGCAAGTTTAAACACCATCTTCCAGTCCTATTTCCCGTTTTCGTGGTTATTTGGGAGGTCGTAATGGTGTTGTTAACTGGGATGATTGCGCCTTTCCCATTAAGTGAAAACACGTATATGCACACACATTACAGTATTTTACACACTAGAGGAATTTTACTGTACACTTCCAACTCATGTTTTTCTATTGTATTTCTAAAACAACCATCTCTAAAACCTATTTCCTGTGAGGCCGTGATCTCAATAATGTCAGTTATCGCAATACCTGCAGTTATGTTGCAAAAGCAAAAGCAGCATTTCAATAGCCATCACCACATAAAAAAATGTTAACTATATAATTAATTCTAACCATCACAGTAGATAACTCACGTATACATTTTAAAAACATTTTCACCAATATTCGCGACAACATTGATAGTCGCGATGTCGCCACAAAGGTACACAGGGGCAGTGCTAGTGGTTACGTCAATGTAGCAAATATTACATGCATTTAAAACAATCAATTCTAGACATATGACTTCCGTTACTAACACCTCAATTTCTCAACCATGGGGTCAGAGTATCTCTACTCTGACCCCTTATGTGGGCTTTCACACAGATTTGTGACACTTTTTGGCACGATTTCATGCAGATTAGTTAAACGATGCCAAAGTTATAGCCAAGTCAAAAAATACTTTTCCTATGGTAACTAGGTCCTAACTATAACTACCTACTGGTGACCCCCTGTAGGTAATATATATAAATATATCGTTAGGAGTTAGTCACCATAGGAAGACTGTTTTTTGATTTGTTGATAACTTTGGTGTCGTTTGATAAATTTTCACAAGATTTTCAAAAACGTATACTTTAATTGGTTCAGTTGCTGTGCTGAAAGTTTTGTCATGCGGGGGCCGGGAAAAAAGGACGGACCTAAAACATGTTTTCCCAGTTCATTTTCCTATAGGGATTTTAAACACTGCTTTTTTATAGGGTGTACGGTGGGTATGGGTTTTTGGGTCGCAAGGGATTTTTTTAAGGTTTAGAATGGGTGTGGGTTTTGGGCTTAAAAGGAATTATAAGGGTTTAGGGTTGGTTGGTGTTTTTGGCTGGTAAGTTATTTTTTGGGGTTTAAGGTAGATATGGGTTTTTGGGTGGTAAGGGCTTTTTTATGATTTATGATGGGTATGGGTTTTTGGGTGGCAAGCACATTTTTAGGGTTTAGAATGGCCATGGGTGTTTGGGTGACAAGGGTATTTTTAGGGTTTAGGGTGAATTTGGGTATTTGTGCGGTATCGGATGTTATAGGTTTTAGTGTGTATATGGGTTTTTGGGTGGTAATGGATTTTTTAGGGGTTAGGGTTTTTGGTTGATAAGGCCTTTTTAGGGTTTCGGGTAGGTATTGGTTTTTGAGTGGCAAGGGGCTTTTTAGGGTTTAGGTGGGTTTGGGTTTTAGGGTAGTAACGATTTTTTTAGTTTTTAGGGTGGGTATGGGTTATTGTGTGATAAGGAATTTTTAGGAATTATGGTGTGTATGAGTTTTTGGGTGCCAACAGAATTTCTAGGGTTTAGGATGGGGATGGGTTTTTGGGTGGCAAGGGATTGTTAAGGTTTAAGGTGGGTATGATTTTTGGGTGGCAGGGGTTCTTTTAGGGTTTAGGTGGTAAGATATTTCCTAGGGTTTAGGGTGGGTATGGGTTTTTGGGTGGAAAGCAAATATTTAGGATATAGGGTGGGTGTGGGTATTTAGATGGTAAGAGATTCTTTAGGATTTAGGTAGGGTATTGGTGGTAAGGGTATTTTTAGGGTTGAGGGTGGGTATGGGATTTGGGGTGGTAAGGTAATTCTCAGCATTAAGGTTGGGTATTATTTTAGGATGGCAAGAGATTTTTTAGGTTTTAGGGTATAAATGGGATTTTGGGTGGCAAGGGGATATTTAGGGTTTAGGATGGGTGTGGGTTTTTGGGTGCCAACAGAAATGTTATGGTTTCAGGGTGGTATGGGTTTTTGGGTGTTTAGGGAATTTTTATGCTTTAAGGCACGCGTCTGTGTTTGGGTGGTAAAGTATTTTTTAGGGTTCAGGTTGGGTATGGGTATTTGAGTGGTAAGGGATGTTTTATGTTTCAGAGTTAATATGGGTTTTGGGTGGCAAAGGAATTATTATGGTTTAAGGTTGGGATGGGTTTTGGGTGGCAAGGGAAATTTTAGAGTTTAGGTTGGGTATTGGTTTTTGGCTGTTAAATAATTGTTTAGGGTTAGGTTGGGTATAGATGTTTGGGTGGTAAGGGATTGTTTAGGGTTTAGGGTGGGTATGGGATTTTGGGTGGCAAGTGAATTCTCAGCATTTAGGTTGGGTGTGGGTTATGTGGTGGCATCTGATTTTTTAGGGGTTAGGGTGGGTATGGTTTGTGGGTGGCAAGGGATTTTATTTAGGATTTAGGGTGGAACTCGGTTTTTGGGTGGCAAGGGAATATTTAGGGTTTAGAGTGGGTATAGGTTTTTTGGGGTAAAGGAAAATTCATGGCTTCGGGTGGGTATGTTTATGGGTGTTAAGAGGATTTTTATGGTTTATGGAGGTGTCTATGTCTAGGGGTAAAGTATTTTTTAGAGTTTAGGGTGGGTATAGGTTTTTGGGTGATAAGGCCTTTTTTTAGGTTTTCAGGTGGGTATGGGGTTTTAGGTCACAAGGGAATTTTTAGGGTTCAGGGTGGGTATGGGAATTTGCGAGGTAAGGGATGTATTAGGTTTCAGGGTTGATATGGGTTTTGGGTGGCAATGGATTTATTACGGTTTAAGGTCAGGATGGAGTGTCAAGGGAACTTTAAGCATTTAGGAAGGGTGTTGGTTTTTGGATGCTAATTAATTTTTGGGGGTTTCGGGTGAGTATGGGATTTTGGGTGGCAAGGGAATTCTCAGCATTTAGGTTGGGTGTCAGTTATTTGGTGGCATGAGATTTTTTAGGGTTTAGGGTGGAACTGGGTTTTTGGGTGGCAAGGGAACCTTTAGGGTTTAGGGTGGGTATAGGTTTTTGGGGGTAAGGTATATTTTATGGTTTTGGGTGGGTATGGGTTTATGGGTGCTAAGGGATTTTTTTATGGTTTAGGGCAGGTGTGTGTTTGGGTAGTAAAGTATTTTTTAGGGGTTAAGGTGGGTATGGTTTTTTGGGTGAGAAGAGATTTTTTGGGATTTCGGGTGGATACAGTGGTTTGAGTTGCAAGAGCATTTTTAGGGTTCAGGGTGGCAATGGGTTAATTATGGTTTAAGGTAAGAATGTGTTTTGGGTGGCTTTTGGCTAGTAAATATTTTTTTAGGGTTTAGGGTGGGTATGGGTTTTTGGGTGGGTAGGGATTTTAGGGTATACAGTGGGTATAGATTTTCGGTGGCGAGGCCATAGTTAGGGTGGGTGGAAGTAATTGGGTGGTATTTTTTTAAGGGTTTTTGGGTGATAAGGACATTTTTAGGGTTTAGGGGGATTTTGGGTGTCAAGTGGGTATTGTTTTTTGTTTTGCAAAGGATTTTTTTAAGGTTAGATTTGGGATGGGTTTGTGGGTGGTAAGGGATTGGTTTGGGGTTAGGGTAGCAAAGGATTATTTAGGGTTTAGAGTGGGCATGGGTTTTTGGGTGACAAGTAATTTTTAGGGTTTTGGGTGGGTATGGTTCTTTGGGTGGCAATGGATTTGCTATGGTTTAGGGTGTCAGGCAAATTTTTAGGGTTTAGGTTAAGTATGGGTTTTTCATTGCCAAAGGAATTTATAGGGTTTAGGGTGGGTATGGGAGATTGGATGGCAAGGAAATTGTTAGTATTTTTTGACTTGCCTATGTCTTTTGCACCAGTTTTCAAATCTTCACAAAATGGTATTTAAAAGTGAGCCAGAGATTCTAGCTGTGCATGGGAAGTTTTGGGGGCCTAGAAAAAGAGAGGACTCAAAAGTCCTTCCCTCTGGACAGAATTACACAAAATCTAGGAGTCAGGTAGATTCTATTCCAGACATAGTGCTTTTTCTGTTTTGGTGTAAATCAATTCACTATTTTTTTAAATAATATAGGAAACCAGATTTGTATATCTGGGAATATATGGTACTTTTGTGGTACCTTAATATATATGTTTAAAACGCAAAAACATTAAGAAAACACTAACTATCACTGGATAATATCTTCAGGGATGTCATTTAAGATGACATCACTGATGTCATGAGTAATGTCACTGCCCACGTCATGAGTGATCTAGGGCCAGATGTAGGGAGCCTAATACCGGTCGGTAACGGCCGAAATTAACAAATTTCCGCCGTTACCGACCAGTATTAGGCATTTGAGATGTAGGGGCCTAATTTAACGATTCGGTAATTTACCGAATCGGTAATTTAAGGAATCGGTAAATTACCAAATTCTTAAATACCGATTCGGTAAATTACTGAATCCTTAATGTAGTAAGCACTCAAGTGAGTGCTTTTCACTTGTAAGGATTCGTTATTTACCACCAACTAATAGTTGGTGGTAAATATCAAAAACCTTAGAAAAAGCTATTTTGTGCTTTTTTTCAACTGTGCCATGTGGCAGACCTTAGGGAATGCATGTGTGCCAAATGTGCACCCATGCACTATGCAGGGGTGTAACAGGGTGTCAATGTGACACCCTGCCACCCTTGTAGGTCTACCCCCTATTACCGATTCGGTATTTACCGAATTTTACCAATTCGGTAAAATGTACCGAATCATTAGGTCCATATCATCTATCGATGCTACTGAATCGGTAAAATTCGGTATTTTAGAATCGGTAAATTATATTTACCTACACCTGGCCCCTAATGTGCAAGGTCATAAGCAGTGCATTGTGGGGGCGCACATTATATTTAGCTCAGGGAACTATAACTGCTGAATTTCACTGGTTTTGTATGAGTGACGTCTGAGCCTAACTATAACACTCCTGTAACCTTTGTTTTTTTCTGTCAATTTCTTAGGTTTTTAATTCTATTTCCTAAGTGTAATGACCCTGGAACCTTTGTTTTTTTCAGAGAATTTCTACAGTTTATTTAACATTAGGTAAGATGCCTATTGCTATACACAGTAGGGGGTTAAACACAGGGCCTGGCATGTACTGTCCCCACCCAAGCATGCTGCTCCTGCCCCCCTCCTCCTTGCCATCTATCGGCCAAGTCCATGTCCCTGCTCCCTCATTACAGCCACTTGCAACTATTGTTCTGCCACTGCCCTTCTTCCCTGCCCTAAACAGTTAGCCTGCTACCCTATCTTCTTCCTTCCTACTCTCTGTTACCAATGCCATGCACAAGCGCCCTCCCTCCTGCCCTGCATGGCCTGATATGCTGCCACTGCCCTCCATTAAGTTTGAGGTCCTTGCCCCCTCCTCCTGCCCTCCATTGCCCAATTCTATGCCTGCCTCATCATTGCCCTCCTGCTTAGCTTGATGCTCCTACTTTCCTTCCCCTTGCCCTCCGATGTTTCTGTACAGGCACCCGCTTCCTCCTTTCTGCTAACCCGGGGCATAAAACTCCGCTACGCTTGCAGAGTTTGCAGACTTATGGCATCTCCCCATTCCATGTAGGACACAAACTTGCCGAAAAACTCTGCACTCTTTATTGGAACAGAGGTTTTTTTTTGCATTTACTTGCTCAAAATGCACTTTTGTCCATTTGGGAGCGACTTACCGGGTGACTGAGTTCGCTGACGAGATTTCCGAGCTGGTTGTGAGTGCCACGAGATTTGTTAAGTGGCCATTTGGTCCTACGAGAGTTTGCGGTCACCAACACATATCATTCAATCTCACCAGTGGGCGTTTTGTAAAGAACGCGATCCTGAACACACAGAATCTACAGCGACTACATTCTGGAGAAGGTTCTCTCTCTGAGCAGCGTCACAAACTTCTCAAAATGAAAATTTGGAGTAAAACAACTCCTCAAATTGGCATTTGGTTGTACTTTTTTTGCAAGAAGTCCTTTTTCTTTTTTTTTCTAAAGGAAGGAAGTGCCCTAGAGCCCCCAACTTCCTATTCCTGCCCAACAGGCTCCTCCCAGTTCTTTGTCAATCTCCTGGTTACTTTTCATTTGGATTTGGAGCTGGAAGAATCACTTGTTGTGTCCGCTGCATAATATATCATTGGATTTGAGGACTTTTAATTTGAAATTTGTTAGGGAGTGTGGTTAAGGAGAGGCATGCTTTGACACAGCTGCTCTGAATCACCTGTGAAGCTGCGTGTGAGGCTGCAGCTGCTGGTGCTGGCCGTGCGAGGCGAGGTGAGAGAGACGAAAGTTGCCGGCCCCCGGCCTCAGGCTGCTGTGAGGCTGGGCGAGGTTGCTGGCTGTGCGAGGCTCCCGGCTCCTCATTCACACCCCCCTCCCCTCTGCCAGGACACATTGACTGCAGGGCGGGTTGGAAGAGAGAGGCTACCGGTTCCCGGCTTCTGGTACAGAGCGGAGCTTAAGGTAGTAGGAACTGCACTTTGAGCAACTTAAGTCAAAACATGCACCTACCAGTATTTTTGCCTTTGGAAAACGCTCGGACTGATTTACTCTTCATTACTTCATTACTTCTTTACCTCATTACTGACTCTAACTGGGTGCGCTCGCAGGCGCAGGATACTGGGCACTTTTTAACTTTACCTTTACTGCATTCTTCCAACGGATCAACAAACCGACAGAGGCTGAATCCTGCATACTTTCCAAACTGAGGGGTAGAGAACTATTGTGAAGTCGGTTGGGGACTGCGAGGTCCAGCGGGTCTTGGGTGACAGCATTGGCCACAGCTGGGGCCTATTCCCGCTCCCCTCCTCCTAACTATTTTAGCAACACCCACACCCGTGCACGCGGGACGCGCACGGAACGAAGTCCGGGGCGAAGCCCGGGCAAAGGGCGGGCCGTCTACGGCCTTCCAAAGCCGAACTAGGCTGGGCAGGGCCACCCCATTTTAAATCCTGGTTAGCCTGTTAGGTTGTAAATCTAAATTTATTTGTCCAATTTTGTGCTGCATGATAGACTTACCTATAAAGACGTTAATCTATTGTAACACTAACTAACGGTGAAAGGTGGGTCAGCCATTATGGCCTTACGATCAGGGAAAAATAGACTGGTTACTGTGAAAACAAACGCTGGTCTAGTTACAGGTACTTTGGACCAATTTTTTAAAAGGACCACCAAAATACTAGAGAAGGAAATAGCCCTTACCGAAAAACGTTTGTCGCTTGATATTTTGACTGGTAAGCGGTCTTCCTTGGGGGTGATTGGCTCAGCTATAACACCGGCTGATGGTAATGAGTTGGCCCCCTTGGTAGTCTCTAGCCCTATACCCTGTCTATTAGAAGACTTGGCAGCAGGTTCAGTTAGCGGTTCTACATCGAGTCTAATTGCACTGGGTTCCTTCTCTAGCAATGAAAGCCATAAAACATCAACACCTATTTTATATACCCCCCCAACCTCTGTTCCCCTTGTATTACAAGCAAAGGGGCGAGAGGGGGAGGTGGGTGAGGAAAATGAAAACAGTTCCCTGACTCCTAATCCCAAGTAAAGGAAGAGAGGAGAGGGTCATAAGAAGAATAGTGGTCAGATTATAAGCAAAGCACCAAAAGAACAAAATCCAAGAGTTTCTTCGTTGTTGGTAGTTGAACCTACACCTTTAAATGGTGCCTTAAATAATCAGGCTTCAGTTCAGAATCAACTGCTTAATAACAACGACGATCTATTAACCAAAATGGAATCTTTAGTAAGGTCCTTAATATTGCCTCTGATTCATAGAAATAAGATAATTAATGAAAAACTGGAATTTGTCCTGCTGCTAAAGCAGCTAAGGCTAAACCCACTAAAGCAACAAACTCAGCGGTTAACAAAACTGTTGAAAGTCAGCCTGTTCAACCAGTCTTGGGGGATAAGGGTGCTGATAAGGGTGCTGCAATTAAGGAAACTCTATGTCCTACCGTGCAAAGGCTGGCTCCCCCCAATAAGGCTTCTTTTGGTGAATCTCCCCCCTGAATCAATTCTCCTCACTATTATTTTAACAGGGGGGCCTTAGGAATAAAGTCATTTGTTGGCTTAATAAGAATAGGCAATTACCCCCGGGTTCCAATACAGAGATTTTAGGTGTGAGGCGGGTGTATTGGATAGGCCAGAGCACAAAAGACCTCGAGGGGGACTGCATAATTGTTAACCTCAGAGATCTTTGGGTTGTAGACCATATACGTAGGAAACCTTGTTTTGGTCGGTCAGGAGATATTCAATCGATAGGCCTCCAATACTTTTACCCCCATGTAGATCTTAGATTGTTTCCCCTTCATCTACCCTTAAGAAATAGGTTTGATGTTCTAAGGGGCACGGAGGGTGTGGAATGACTCTGGAATGGTGAATGCTCCTGAGGCGGAAGCCGGGAGAAGAAACCTCCACTTTTTAAAATTGTATTTGTTGTCACTAATGCGCCGAAATACTTTGTACTTTTAATTGAACCTCACTCACCCGTTCTCCTTAAAGCGGGCTGTCAGTCACCAAAACAGCGACTCCTTCGCTGCAACGTTAAGCTTCAAACAAACTTCCCTGTCACCATTCTCGGCGAGGGAGAGAGGCCACGCCCACTTCAGGCCACGCCCACCCGCCGCACTTGGTACTTAAACGCTGCCTTCAGCGCAACACTCTCTTAGAACCTGAATGCTCCTGAGGCGGAAGCCGGGAGAAGAAACCTCCACTTTTTAAAATTGTATTTGTTGTCACTAATGCGCCGAAATACTTTGTACTTTTAATTGAACCTCATTCACCCGTTCTCCTTAAAGCGGGCTGTCAGTCACCAAAACAGCGACTCCTTCGCTGCAACGTTAAGCTTCTAACAAACTTCCCTGTCACCATTCTCGGCGAGGGAGAGAGGCCACGCCCACTTCAGGCCACGCCCACCCGCCGCACTTGGTACTTAAACGCTGCCTTCAGCGCAACACTCTCTTAGAACCTGAATGCTCCTGAGGCGGAAGCCGGGAGAAGAAATCTCCACTTTTTAAAATTGTATTTGTTGTCACTAATGCGCCGAAATACTTTGTACTTTTAATTGAACCTCACTCACCCGTTCTCCTTAAAGCGGGCTGTCAGTCACCAAAACAGCGACTCCTTCGCTGCAACGTTAAGCTTCAAACAAACTTCCCTGTCACCATTCTCGGCGAGGGAGAGAGGCCACGCCCACTTCAGGCCACGCCCACCCGCCGCACTTGGTACTTAAACGCTGCCTTCAGCGCAACACTCTCTTAGAACCTGAATGCTCCTGAGGCGGAAGCCGGGAGAAGAAACCTCCACTTTTTAAAATTGTATTTGTTGTCACTAATGCGCCGAAATACTTTGTACTTTTAATTGAACCTCACTCACCCGTTCTCCTTAAAGCGGGCTGTCAGTCACCAAAACAGCGACTCCTTCGCTGCAACGTTAAGCTTCAAACAAACTTCCCTGTCACCATTCTCGGCGAGGGAGAGAGGCCACGCCCACTTCAGGCCACGCCCACCCGCCCCTTTCTTTGCACATTTAAGATGTGCAACTTCCGGACGCGCAGCGGACGGGCGCAGCGGGCGCGCCGTCAGCGCGCCGAAGGCGCGCCAAAGGCAAGCCCGTCTGGGCCCGTCCGGGCCCAGAAGGCCCTAGGCCCGGTTACTATGTCCGGTACTCCTCAGGATCGAATAATGTATACAGCTGATACCTTATACAACTTACGACCTAAGAATACCTTGGCCTGCCACCACTCACTGATTGCAGGTAAGACATTCTTGACCTGTTCACAATGCAATCTGACTTCTATCCTGAAACCACCCACCATCGTCCTGAGACTAGGACTTCTTAATTGCCGTTCCCTCCCCAAACATGCCACCGAAATGAACCTCCTAATTCAGAACCAGGAGCTTGACCTTTTGTTCATAACAGAAACATGGCTTTCTGACAATACCGACTCGGATGTTGTCACGGCCCTTCCCACCGGGTATATCTGTCAAGCACTTAATAGACCCAGAGGGAGAGGAGGCGGGATAGCCATAATCCACAGGGAACAATTTACCTGCCGTATGACCAATGCTGGTATTGAGGACTGTGAGAGCGGCCAATTTTCCATCCAAGTCGCCCCAGCCCTTACCCTGGCAGGGCTTCTTATTTACCGCCCACCAGGGGCCCCGGGTAATTTCATCAATGCTGTTGTTGAATCCGGTTCACAACTAGCTTCCTCTGCCCCCAATTTCCTCATATTAGGTGACCTGAATGTTCATTTCTTGGACCCCACGGATCGAGCAGCATCGGACATTAGGAGCGACTTAACATCTCTAGACATCCGTCTAGTGAATAAAGAGCCCACTCATGAGAAAGGCCATCTATTGGACCCGATCCTCACCAACATAGCAACTATGACTACTGACCCACCGGTGACCTTACCCTGGACGGACCACTTTTTGGTACCCTTTTCTTGGGAAATCCCCACTTCCACTCAGTCGATCCCAAAAATCCAAGTCACCGACCGACAATGGCGCAAACTATCCCCGGAGACTTGGGCCACCTCTCTTGCAGAGTCCACCCCTGCGCTCTCATCTGATCCCAATATAGCTGACAGTCAATTCAGCAACTGGATCACTTCTTCTCTGGATACATTGCTCCCGATAACTACCACTCGGAAACAACCTAAAAGAATATCACCAGCTCTATGGTACACTACTGAGCTTAAAACTCTACGTCAAGAGTGTAAAAAAACCGAACGCTCCTGGAGGCGCGACAAAACATCGACCAACAAGAACCTCTACTCTATTTCTCTCCTGAACTATAAAACTGCCATTTATAAAACCAAAAGCATGTTTTTTCAGGAGAGAATAGAGAAAGCAGGCTGCTCCAGTAAGGAAGCATACGCAATCCTTAAAGAGCTGTCTAAACCCCAAGGACAAGGAACGGGACCCACGGCCGATCCTAAAGCCGATCTGGAGAAATGCCAGAAACTAGCCAATTTCTTCCACGACAAAATTAGACTAATTCTGGAATCTATTCCCCCCTCCAGCCCTGAGGAAAATATCACTTGTCCACACACCACCACCTGCCTGTCCACGTGGGGCCAGGTCACGGTAGACGAGGTGAGTAATGTGTTCAACTCTATGAAGAGCGGCTCCCCTAGCGACCCTGCTCCCCTCCGTATCCTTAAAGAGGTAGCCCCCACCATCATCCCCTCCCTTACCCACCTGATTAACACCTCACTCCAACAAGGAACCGTACCCTCAAGCTGGAAGAAGGCGGTGGTGAAAGCCCTGCTGAAGAAACCTACACTGGACCCCGAGAATCTAACTAATTACCGACCTATCTCCCTACTGCCGGGAGTGAGCAAGGTCGCAGAAAAATTGGTCAATAGGAGACTTTCTCAGTTCCTAGAGGCCAATAATAAATTAAAAAGCTCCCAGACAGGTTTCCGACCTGGACAGGGCACGGATATCGCCCTTTTGGCTGCTGTAGAGGAGGCAAGAGCACTATTGGATGGGGGAGGATCAGTGGCAGTGATCCTCCTCGACCTTAGTGCAGCGTTCGATACAGTTGACCACCAACTTCTTATCAAAAGATTGGCTGGGGTGGGAGTGAAAGGTACAGCCCTATCCTGGCTTTCATCCTTCCTGGCCCAACGGTCCTACCAGATCTGGGAAAAGAACGCCCGCTCCTCCGAAATGCCCCTCCAATGTGGTGTGCCTCAGGGCTCCTCCCTGAGTCCCACTTTATTTAATATCTATATGTCCACATTGGAGGAGGTTATCATCCCTTTCGGAGTGAGCGTCGTCAGCTACGCCGACGACACTCAACTTGTGGTGTCTCTATCCCATCCCAAGCAACAGAAAGCTGATCTGTTCAACTGCCTTACGCAGGTCCATCATTGGATGAACAGATCAGCCTTAAAACTCAACGGGACAAAAACCGAGGTCCTTATACTAGGCCCGGAAGGAGCCTCACTTCCCCTGGACAGCTGGCCAGCCTGTTTGGGTCCACCCCCTGATCCAAAAAAAGAGGTGAAAAGTTTGGGTGTGTGGATCGATTCCGATCTCTCCTTTACCTCACAAGCAAAGAAGGTGGCAGGGACCTGCTTCGGCCTCTTAAAATCTTTGAGGAAAGTTCTGCCCCTTCTTCCCCCTAAATCCCAAAAACTTTTAGTCCAAGGTCTCATCATATCGAGACTGGACTATAGCAATGTGATTTACATGGGTGCCCCCGAAGCGACCCTCACCAGACTGCAGATAATTCAGAACACGGCTGCCCGGATCATCACTAACACCCCGGCTAGATCATCTGCCAAGCCCGCTCTTAAACTCCTCCATTGGCTCCCCATAAGGGAGAGAGTCAAATTCAAAGCCCTATGTCTTGTTCATAAAACGCTGCAGAATCAAGGCCCTCCTGTTCTCAGTAACATCATCACTCCCTATAGGAACTCTAGGTCCCTCCGCTCCAATGCAGAAAACTTTTCCAACATCCCTAGATTCAGGAAAACCCGAGCAGGAGGAAGACGTTTCTCAGTACAAGCCTCCCGCCTTTGGAACTCACTTCCCCGTAATTTACGTCTTGAACCTCAATACCTGCGCTTCAGGAAACTGTTAAAAACCCATCTTTTTCCCTAAATCTGTACTCCCCCTCCCCTTTCTTTCTCTGCTTTAGTTCTCCCCCTTCGACCTGGTGAATTCATGGTTCTTTAGCGCTGGGATACCCCCGGGTGACTATCGCGCTTTATAAAAAAAAAATAAATAAATAAATAAATAAATAAATATTTTAAACAAGGGGGTTGAAGTTGATATGGACAAGCCTAGGGTTAGGTCTTCTACTCCTACAAAGAACAGTGATGCTGAAGACAAGGTCCCTTTAGTCCCTCAAGTCAAGTGGGCCATTAATACAACTTATTTGAATGAAATCTTAACAACCAATTCAGTGGCCCATGGTGGAGGGAATGGCCAAGTAGAACATTTGCAATCGGCATTGCTGGATAATAAACATGTTAATACTGATTTAAATCGGTTTAGTAGTGAGCATTCAAAAAACCAATTAGAGTGATCCTCTGAGGTGGTGACTAACACTATAGGAACAATACAGGCTGAGAGCAGTATGCCCCCGCCAAAAGTGACAATCCCCTTAGGTGATGGAATTAGTGGAGCTGAGGGTAACATTTTTCGTTTAATTTCCTGGAATATAGCTGGTTTGTCCCGGAGGTTGGAGGACCCTTCACGGTTGAAATTTGTTCAGTCCTTTGACATACTTTGCCTCCAGGAATCTTGGTATAGAATGGATTTTAACCTTGATGGTTTTCAAATGTTTAACGTTTATGCTGAGTCCGCACCATCAGGCAGAGCTAAGGGTGGTCTTATAACAGCTATGTCGGTGAAGCATAATCTTATTAAGATTACTTTACTGACTGACTCCCCTTGCTATCAAATTCTTATGATTAAGGCTCTATTTCCAGTACCGCTGCTCCTAACAAACTGGTATTACAATATATTTGAAGCAAATTCCACCACTGTTATTGAGAAATTACAGGACGAGATTGTTAATGTGAGCAATAAGGTTTTCCCCCACTTTATTGAATGGATAGGTGATTTTAACTGTGTATTGTGCAAATTTAGTGGGACAAGAGTTTGTGGTATGTTGGATTCAAGTGATCAACCACTGGCTCACTTCACTCATACAAAACAGGGGGATGCTCTAAACAGTATTGTTATGACGTACGAACTCTGTGTCCTGGACATGCCCAGTTTTTCTAGATCTATGGGTATACCCACCTTTCAACGATCAGGGGGCGCGACGAGTACAATTGATTTCGCTCTGGTCTCCCTTAGGTTTGTTCATCTCATTAAGGATTTCCAGGTTGATGTAAATCCCGCCAGTGATCACAACCCCCTAATAGTGAGTTTTAACCCCGTAATTGGGAGTAGTCAAACCCTGGAACAACCAATAATACATATCCAGAACCAGTGAGTAACTCTGAAGTGGGACAAGGTAAATGTGGGGCAACTGGAGTTGGATATTTTTAAGGAAAATAAGGCGGGTATAGAAGCTTGTCTGATGACCACAAATGAACCAGATGTAATAATTAGAAATTTTGAAGAACTCTTAGGTAATGTGGCTACACACCTCCCAAAAACTCTGAGGGGGAAAAAAGAAAGTGGACCCAAATGGTTTGATGGAGAGTGTTCTCCTGCACAATCAAGTTTAAAAAAGGCTTTACATCAGGTACCCGAGACGCTGACCTTGTTAGGAAATCTAGGAAAAAGTATAGAGCTGCAATTGATAGGCGAAAATCGGAATTAAGGGCCATAGCCTGGGAAGATCTTGGAAAAGCGGCAGAATTAAGGGACTGTAGACTTTTCTGGGAAATAATAAACCAACATTTTCTAAAGAATGGGGACAAGAGTAATATATTAGTGCACATTCCGGAGGAGACCTGGGCGTTACACTATGGGAAATGTTTTAACCCAAACAAGCTCCTGCTGGTTACTGACAATGGGGTTGGAGATTTTAATCTGATGTCAGCTAAAGAACTTAGCCTCTCTATTACCTTGTCGGAGATAGAGGTTGACTTGAGGATGGGGATCCCATTAAAGGCTCCCGGGCCGGATTCAGTACCTTTAGATCTCTTTAAACATAACCCGGAGGTCTGGGCACCATTGCTATTAAATGTTTTTAGAGCAATTGTGGTGGGGCGTATCCCAACTTCGTGGCATGAGGCGATAGTAGTACCGATTTTTAAAAAGGGCGATAAGGGTGACCCTTGCTGCTACCGGCCGATATCCTTACTAGATGCCTCATGCAAATTAATGGGTAGAGTGATATTGGCACGCCCTGAAGCATGGGGAGAATCCGCAGGTACCATAGTGGACTCACAGTACGGGTTGAGGAAGGGTAAGGGAACCACTGAGCAGTGTCTCAATCTGGCATTAATTATGGAAAAGTACATGGGGGCCAAGCACAGTTGTATTCACTTGGCCTTCATGGACTTGTCCAGTGCCTTTGACACTGTATGCAGGGGTAAGTTGTGGCAAATGATGGAAAAGATGGGGTTTGAAGAACCATTAGTGACCCTGCTTCGTAGACTCCACCCTGCCACCTCAGTGAAAATTAGATATGGTCCAGGAGGTGAGAAGACAAATCAAATTCCATCCACCGAAGGTGTCCGCCAGGGCTGTATTCTGGATCCATTCTTATTCCTGGTGTACACCAACGGTTTAGAAACTTTTCTGCTTGATAGCGGAGCCGACTTCCCCCAAGCAAATGGTAAAAGGATACCGATGTTGTCCTATGCAGACGACACGGTTCTAATGACCCTCACGTCTAATGGTATGCAGACCACCTTAGCTGCCTTTGAGGCCTTTATGGGTAACTTAGACCTTAAGGTCAACTTTGCTAAATCGTTTGCTATGACCTGCGGCCCGAAAGGTGTAAAATATCGTAGGTACATGGTAAGGGATTCAACTATTGCTAAAGTTGACAATTTTTATTATCTTGGCAACCTTTTTAATAAAAAGTTAAACTGGCACCCTTTAATATCAGTCAGGGTACAAAAAGTTACACAATCGGTCGAGGCTCTGTTTCGCTTTGCTAGCAAATTGGGGCAAAAACCGATTAGAGAATTAATAACTTTATATAAAGCTAAATGTCTCTCTGCTGCCGTATACGGGGCAGGTGTATGGGGGACTCAGAAATGTGATAGAATACATGTCATGGAAAATACATTTTTAAAACGGTTGTTATGTGTCCCACCAGGTACCTCTAATAACTTTTGTCATGGGGAGGTGGGCATTACTTTTGTGAGTGACACTATTCATTTGTCGCCTTTGTTGTTATGGTCTAAAGTCTGGCAGTCAGAAGAGTTAAAATTAAAAAAGGAAATCTTGTATGACTGTCTTAAACTTGATCACTCCATAAATATTCCGTGGCTTCGATATGTTAGGGACACTTTTAATATAATCGGGTTAGGGCAAATGTTCGAAAGTCCAGTTAAGGCCGGCAAGGATTATAAGTTAATTATCCAAAAAGCTTATTATTCCAGCCGAGGCACTTTGAGAAATGGTGAGAACGCAGTATATAGGAAGGAAAAGCTGTATCAGCAGTTTTACCTGTCATATATCACCCACACTCAATGGCGCTTTTTCTTGACAAGGTTTCGATTAAATTCTCTACACTATCTCTTTGCTTTCCAAAAACAAGGGGGGTGGTGTGAGAGGCTATCCCTTTGCCCTTGTAATAATAGGGTCTCACAAAGCACTTTGCATCTTATTCTTTTTTGTGCATTGTACAAGGATGCAAGAAACAGGTTTATCAAGCCCGTCCTGTTAAGCCTTGGATCTCGTTACTACAAAAAAGGCTATGAGTACCTTTTGTCCTTGTCAACTCCAGAGATTTGTAGTGCTGTGCTTAGCTTTATTCGAGTGTCTCTTAACATCAGAAACAAATATGAATCCCCGTAAAAGTGATAACTGTTTAGCTAAGAATATGGTGTGGACTTAAGACTGTAATGCACTTTATGAAAAGTTTTATAGATGTGCCTTGATTGTTTTTGAATTTCTTGAAAATTTTAAACTGTAAAATGAATTATGGATTTTTAATCAATTATGTATTTTTGTAAAATCAAGTGAAGTTTGAATCTGTGTATACTTTTGTGATTCCCTTGTTGAATCGAATAAAGTTATTCGAACGAACTTGAAATTTCACAAGTAAGTTGGAAAACTTGTGTTGTTTGTTTGATTGGGGCCTTGCACCTAAACTTATTTGTACTTCTCATTGTTTTTTTTAATTTCTTGTGGTGGGTAGCCTGTAGTTTCATTAGAGGCCTAGTTGTTTTTTTGTAAGTAATTTGTCTTCTTTAAAAAAAAAACTTGTTACACAGTTCACTCTATGTTTTCCATGTTTTTAAATCAATTTGCAGTATTTCTTTAATTTACTATGTATCCCAGTACTCTGCCAATTCATAGGCCATTCTCAGCCAGTAGGCCCAGAGCTACTCATGGGTGCATGAAACAACTGTGTTTGTGCTGTCTGTTTAATTAAAGCATCATTTAGGGCATGCTTGTCATTGGATTGAAATACAAAATGTTTTTTTTGTGGTATTACTCTTTTTTTTCTGATGTGTGTTAATTAATGCCTTTGTTGGGTGTGTGTGGTTGTAATTTGCAAACCTTTTTGGCCATGTTGATTTTCATTTTTTGCATTGTTGCATTAAAGATGTATTGTTTAGCATGCCTCATTTGTCTGGCCGTGTGTGAGTGTATTGCCAATAGAAAGCCAGCATTTGACTTGGTTCCCCATGTGGCCAGAGGCCATTTTATAAACACTCTGTCCATAGGCCTGCTTGTGTTGATCGTTTTCCAGGCCTTCTGCTTGTTGTTGTGACAATGTGGCACGCAGCCATTTTGCGGAGGCAGTCAGTGTTCTTTTGCCATAGGCCTACATGTCTTCCCTTTGTTCCTCTTGGCTTATTGTTTCTTGTTGTGGCCTGGCCATGTGGCTGGTAGCCATTTTGTGCAATCAGCCAGTGTGCCCCTTTGCCATGTGCTTGCATGGATGGTTGGTTAATGATTAACAACAACAAGAACAGGAGCATCAGCCCCAAAATCTTCAGAGGAATGGTTTCTACTGGCAGGGCTTAAGTCCAGTGCTGAGGCAAAGGCAAAAGAGGCTGAGCAAAGTGGAGAACCCATGACCATTGAGGGATGGTCCAGGCCTTTCTGGATGACGCAACAGAGGTCTACTTTGATCAAAACCCATTGCTGTATTGTACGGGAAAAGGGGCCAATGGCCAGTGCTCAGCAGACTGGCGATAAAATATCTGGCTTGCCCGTAGCAAGTGTCTCTGCTGAGTGGGTTTTCAGTGCTGCTGGTGCCATTCTGACAGTGAGAATGACCAGTCTCTCACACCAAAAGGTGAAGAGGTTAACCACGATCAAAATGAATCAGCACTTTATGCCACTGGATTACACCATACCTAAAGTACCACAGCTGGAAGATGATGGTGGTGACTCAGGTCATGGAAGTAGTGTGTTAGGTGACCTACTTCAGGGCAAAACACCAGTGTTTGAGGATGAGCTCTACTTCTCTGACAACCAAGCTTTAGTTTCTAGTTACTTTCTTTCTTTCATTAATGACCAAAAAAACACAAAAAAGATATAGCCAAGGAACATTATTTACTTTATTATTTCTGTGTCTGGTTGACAGTCCATACCCACCATCTCACTCTTAGACATATTTTATTGCCGGATTGGAGTTTTACAGTGTGCAGTGAAGAACTCACGACTTGCCCTAAAGCCATTTGCTTCAAACCAGACATTCTATGAAGTATGCAAACACATTTGTGCCTCACTTTGCCTTCAGCCCTGGGCCCTAACTATCTATATATATTCTTTCCTCCTAGCCTAGAGGGACTGACCCACATGTCAGATTATTAATAATCCAATTTACAACAATGCAATGGATGCTGCAATGTGCCACAAATCGATCACGGTAAGCACATCAGAAAAACAGGTAAATGATGGCATACATTGCACACTGAGTGATTGTTGTTTGTTGTGATGTCAACTTGTGAATAATTGATGACATGTCATCATCATCATCAATCAGGTGTCTGTCAACTTGAGTTGAGACGTGGGACGAAAAGATGATTCATGTGGTGGAAGTAGGCAGTGTGATACTGTGTTTGGGTTTGTTACGCTTATTGTTTTAGTGATGATGATGATTGAGATTCACGATGTTGTGGTGGCCTACCAACAGCTGAACATTAATTTTTCCCCTGAAGGTTATTTTTTCTTCCCCTTTGAAAGATTTGATAATGAGATTCCTTCACACTGTGCACACTGCTTTTTTAAAAATTGTTTTATGCTTACTCATTTTCCTCAAAAGCTCAGACCTGACCAGTCACTTTGTAAATGCAAAGCTTGCAAACACAAATCTATTCTACTCTAATCTACTCTACACAAACAAAAAGTGACTCCATCAAGTCAATCTTTCCTGACTTGTTGTTCAATAACAAAATTGTACTACAACAGGCCGATCTATTGCATTGACACTTACTCGGGACACTGTTGGTATGGAGTTAAACTACTCCAAATTAGGAATTCTCTACCTATACATAATAATAATGCACATAACATCACAGTTATATAAACATCTGAATTACTGGCCAACTGACAAGGACACACCAGTGTAGAATTACCAAGTCATATCAAAATTATTTTTATTTTTTTCAATTCATAAATAGGTGAAAAATGTCAATAGACAAAAACGTAATAAAATTAAGGCACATCACACACTGCACTACTCAATCATCCAAACAACCAGTTACATACCCACACATATTCATACGTCCAGATGTTCAAGGATTAAGCATGGGCGTAAAATCCGCTCCGCTCGCGGATTTTTCGGATTTTCGGCAAATCCGCAATCCGCGAACGCTCGCGAATTTGTCGAAAATCCGTGAATCCGCTCGCGGCGGATTTTTTGCTTGGTTGCGGCGCGCGGCGTGGTGCACGGCGTTCACTTTCCGTCATTTTAGCGTTTGCCGAGTTGTTTTTCTTTGCGAGTGACGCGCCATTTTAGATCTTGCTGCGTGTTCCCGCGGGAGTTTGTCGCCCGCGAATACGTACTCGCGGCTTGCCACCTTGCACAGCACACCTCGCGAGAGTTCGCAATTGCGAACACGTACTTGCGGCGGAAAGGAACAATCTCGCACTTGCGAAATAGAGATTTTGCAATTTCGCACAAGAAAATCACCAGCAAACAGGATAAACCTTCAGAAAATTATGATTTTTATCAGAATCACTCCTCAGGTTGACATTTGCATGGCCTTTTTTTTTTGCAAGGAGTCCATTTTGGGGGGGGGGGAGGAAGGAAGTGCCCCACAGTCTCCAACTTCCTGTTCCTGTCTAGCAGGCTCCTCCCAGTGCTTTGTCCATCTCCTGGTCACTTTCATTTGGATCTGGAGCTAGAAGGATTACTTTTTGTGGGTGCTGCTGGATATTTGGATTTGAGGCCTTTTTGACTGTCTTTGGATCACTTTTGGATTAGAAATCAACTTTCACAAGTAAGTTTGTTTGGGGCATTACAGTTGCTGCAAGTAAAATTTTGGAACTTTTTCAGAACATTAAATAAATTATATTGTGGGTAGCCACAGTATCCAGTAGGACCAGGGTTGGTTAGGGGTGCATGATACAACTGTTTTGTTGAATTTAAACACCATTTAGGCCATGGATGGGCTGGGATTGTGCTGATTTTTGTCTTTTTTTTGGGACTGCTGGTGGGGCCCTT
This sequence comes from Lissotriton helveticus, assembly GCF_964261635.1. Lineage (NCBI taxonomy): Eukaryota > Metazoa > Chordata > Amphibia > Caudata > Salamandridae > Lissotriton > Lissotriton helveticus. The sequence goes on from NC_136068.1 coordinate 645,552,387, forward strand.
TGCCCAGGGGTGGTGAGTGTTGCATGGGCCTAGTCTTTCTGTGGGGGGGCTTCTTAAATTTAAACATAATTGAGGCCATGGATGGGCTGGGATTGTGCTTATTTTATTGTTTTTTGTCGTTTTTGGGGGGCTGCTGGTGTGGCCTTTTGCCCAGGGGTGGTGGGTGGTGCATGGACTGAGTGTGCCTGTGGTGTGGTGTCACTCTCTTTAATGTAAACATCATGGATGGCATTGGATTGTGGTGATTTCTGGCTGTTTTTCTGTTTTTTGGGGGTGTACTGTTGATGTGGACTGGCCATGTGGGTGGTGGTGGTGGCCATCTTGAGTGCTGGCTGCTACAGGCAACATGTGCTTGGGGTGTAAGGGGCCATTTTGAGGAGAGGCAGTGTCTGAGGCCTGCACTTATTTTGCCTACTTTTCATCCATTATGCCCAGGGGTAGTGAGTGTTGCATGGGCCTAGTGTGTTTTTGAGGGGTGTCTTCTTGAATTTAAACACCATTGAGGCCATGGATGGGCTGGGATTGTGCTGATTTTATTGTTTTTTGTCGTTTTTTTGGGCCTGCTGGTGGGGCCCTTTGCCCAGGGGTGGTGAGTGTTGCATGGGCCTAGTCTTTCTGTGGGGTGTCTTCTTGAATTTAAACATAATAGAGGCCATGGATGGGCTGGGATTGTGCTTATTTTATTGTTTTTTGTCGTTTTTGGGGGGCTGCTGGTGTGGCCTTTTGCCCAGGGGTGGTGGTGCATGGACTGAGTGTGCCTGTGGTGTGGTCTCACTCTCTTTAATGTAAACATCATGGATGGCGTTGGATTGTGGTGATTTCTGGCTGTTTTTCTGTTTTTTGGGGGTGTACTGTTGATGTGGACTGGCCATGTGGGTGGTGGTGGTGGCCATCTTGAGTGCTGGCTGGTACAGGCAACATGTGCCTGGGGTGTAAGGGGCCATTTTGAGGAGAGGCAGTGTCTGAGGCCTGCACTTATTTTGCCTACTTTTCATCCATTATGCCCAGGGGTAGTGAGTGTTGCATGGGCCTAGTGTTTCTGAGGGGTGTCTTCTTGAATTTAAACACCATTGAGGCCATGGATGGGCTGGGATTGTGCTGATTTTATTGTTTTTTGTCGTTTTTTTGGGCCTGCTGGTGGGGCCCTTTGCCCAGGGGTGGTGAGTGTTGCATGGGCCTAGTCTTTCTGTGGGGTGTCTTCTTGAATTTAAACATAATAGAGGCCATGGATGGGCTGGGATTGTGCTTATTTTATTGTTTTTTGTCGTTTTTGGGGGGCTGCTGGTGTGGCCTTTTGCCCAGGGGTGGTGGTGCATGGACTGAGTGTGCCTGTGGTGTGGTCTCACTCTCTTTAATGTAAACATCATGGATGGCGTTGGATTGTGGTGATTTCTGGCTGTTTTTCTGTTTTTTGGGGGTGTACTGTTGATGTGGACTGGCCATGTGGGTGGTGGTGGTGGCCATCTTGAGTGCTGGCTGGTACAGGCAACATGTGCCTGGGGTGTAAGGGGCCATTTTGAGGAGAGGCAGTGTCTGAGGCCTGCACTTATTTTGCCTACTTTTCATCCATTATGCCCAGGGGTAGTGAGTGTTGCATGGGCCTAGTGTTTCTGAGGGGTGTCTTCTTGAATTTAAACACCATTGAGGCCATGGATGGGCTGGGATTGTGCTGATTTTATTGTTTTTTGTCGTTTTTTTGGGCCTGCTGGTGGGGCCCTTTGCCCAGGGGTGGTGAGTGTTGCATGGGCCTAGTCTTTCTGTGGGGTGTCTTCTTGAATTTAAACATAATAGAGGCCATGGATGGGCTGGGATTGTGCTTATTTTATTGTTTTTTGTCGTTTTTGGGGGGCTGCTGGTGTGGCCTTTTGCCCAGTGGTGGTGGTGCATGGACTGAGTGTGCCTGTGGTGTGGTCTCACTCTCTTTAATGTAAACATCATGGATGGCGTTGGATTGTGGTGATTTCTGGCTGTTTTTCTGTTTTTTGGGGGTGTACTGTTGATGTGGACTGGCCATGTGGGTGGTGGTGGTGGCCATCTTGAGTGCTGGCTGGTACAGGCAACATGTGCCTGGGGTGTAAGGGGCCATTTTGAGGAGAGGCAGTGTCTGAGGCCTGCACTTATTTTGCCTACTTTTCATCCATTATGCCCAGGGGTAGTGAGTGTTGCATGGGCCTAGTGTTTCTGAGGGGTGTCTTCTTGAATTTAAACACCATTGAGGCCATGGATGGGCTGGGATTGTGCTGATTTTATTGTTTTTTGTCGTTTTTTTGGGCCTGCTGGTGGGGCCCTTTGCCCAGGGGTGGTGAGTGTTGCATGGGCCTAGTCTTTCTGTGGGGTGTCTTCTTGAATTTAAACATAATTGAGGCCATGGATGGGCTGGGATTGTGCTTATTTTATTGTTTTTTGTCGTTTTTGGGGGGCTGCTGGTGGGGCCCTTTGCCCAGGGGTGGTGAGTGGTGCATGGACTGAGTGTGCCTGTGGTGTGGTCTCACTCTCTTTAATGTAAACATCATGGATGGCGTTGGATTGTGGTGATTTCTGGCTGTTTTTCTGTTTTTTGGGGGTGTACTGTTGATGTGGACTGGCCATGTGGGTGGTGGTGGTGGCCATCTTGAGTGCTGGCTGCTACAGGCAACATGTGCTTGGGGTGTAAGGGGCCATTTTGAGGAGAGGCAGTGTCTGAGGCCTGCACTTATTTTGCCTACTTTTCATCCATTATGCCCAGGGGTAGTGAGTGTTGCATGGGCCTAGTGTTTCTGAGGGGTGTCTTCTTGAATTTAAACACCATTGAGGCCATGGATGGGCTGGGATTGTGCTGATTTTATTGTTTTTTGTCATTTTTTTGGGCCTGCTGGTGGGGCCCTTTGCCCAGGGGTGGTGAGTGTTGCATGGGCCTAGTCTTTCTGTGGGGTGTCTTCTTGAATTTAAACATAATTGAGGCCATGGATGGGCTGGGATTGGGCTTATTTTATTGTTTTTTGTCGTTTTTGGGGGGCTGCTGGTGTGGCCTTTTGCCCAGGGGTGGTGGGTGGTGCATGGACTGAGTGTGCCTGTGGTGTGGTCTCACTCTCTTTAATGTAAACATCATGGATGGCGTTGGATTGTGGTGATTTCTGGCTGTTTTTCTGTTTTTTGGGGGTGTACTGTTGATGTGGACTGGCCATGTGGGTGGTGGTGGTGGCCATCTTGAGTGCTGGCTGGTACAGGCAACATGTGCCTGGGGTGTAAGGGGCCATTTTGAGGAGAGGCAGTGTCTGAGGCCTGCACTTATTTTGCCTACTTTTCATCCATTATGCCCAGGGGTAGTGAGTGTTGCATACTTGCATGTCCGTAGTCTTTCTGTGGGGTGTCTTCAATGTAAACATCAAGGATGGCATGGGATTGTGCTCATTTTTCTGTGTTTTGTCGAATTTTTGGGGTGTATAACTGAACTGATGTTCCTCTGTCTTCCATTGCTTTTAGGTGCACAAGAAGACTCAAGAGAACCACCAGTGCCAGGAAGAAGTCCTGCAGCGGTGTGTGCAGCATAACGTCACGCGACGTCACGTCTGGACACAGAACCCTCTGCAACTCGTGCAACTGCTGCCTGCTGACCTGCTCTGAAGAGGATGGCCCCAAAAAAAGTAACCCGTAGCTCCTCTAGCAAGAAAGGTGCCAGTAAGGAGCAGAAGAAGCAAGTTACCAAGGAGACTGGTGTGCCGCCCGCCCCTTTTTTTGGGAGTAAAAAAAAAAGTATGCCTGCAGCAGCAGCAGCGGGATCTGCTGGGGACCAAGCTGGCAGCACCCCCCCCGCTCCATTGGGCTCAGTGCCACCACCACCACCACGCCAACTTAAGTCCAAGCCCTTGAGTGCTGCAGAGGCAGCCAGTATAGTTCTTCAATCACCATCGACCAGTGATGTTGGCTCATCGCAAGAAAGCAGCAGCAATGTCCCTCAATCAACACAGGTTGTTGTAGCTCATCTGACGAGTGTTGAACAACCACAGCCGCAACAACAATCACATGTGCAAGTACAAGCCCAAGTACATGTGGAAGGAGAGGCAGCGCAAGGAGATGCGCAAGCAGAGGTGCATGGAGGGTCACAAGTGCCCACAATAGTTGTTCCTCCCGAAGTAGGGGCACATCAGGAAATCGACAATCAAGGCGAGGTATCATTTGAGGAAGCCACTCCTCCTGCTGATCCTTCATTGTCTTCCACAACCCTAGCAAGGAAGAGATCAAGGGTGGTGTCTACATCCTCTTCAAGCACACCTCCTTCTGATGATACGGATCAAACTTGGGAACCAGCACCACAGCCGTCTGAGAGTGAGGCACACCATGATCCAACAAAGGTACTTAAGCGTAAAAGGAAGCTCGTCCAAAGTCTCAGACTTATGGAGTGTGATGAGGCTCAACAAGAAGTGGCGGATACTGCTGCTGATGAAGACTCTGCCAACGACGACCCAGTCATCATAAAGGTCACTGCAGCCCCAGCGGGCATGCAGCAAACAGACATTTTGACCCTAGCCCGAAGAGCTGCTGCGCGTGATGATGATGATGATGATGTTGTCGATGAGGAGGCAGTGGAAACACCACAATCATTGGAGTTAAGTAGTACACCAACTCGTCCCGCTTCCATATTTCTTTCTGGCAAGAAGAGACCTGCGTCAACCTCGACCTTAATTAGTGGCGGTGAAAGTGGAAAACGTACAAAAGTTGGGCAATCCAGATCCTCCACTTCATCTGGCATTAGCTTCATGACCACCACCACCAGTATCGCCGCCTCCTCCATGTCCCACAGACACTTCAAGTCCCCAGTTTGGGACTTCTTTACTGTTTGTCCAAAAAATCCAAAGTTTGCCATTTGTACCATTTGTAAGCAAGCAGTTAGTCGTGGTAAGCCAGGTACCAACTATGGTACCGGAGGCCAGAGAGGTCATCTTAGGAGACAGCACACTGTCAAATGGTTTGCGCACCTAGATGCGATCAAGAAAGGCCAAATTCAAGGAAACGTTGATGTTTCATCTGATGATGACGAGCAGGAAGAAGACGTGTCAAACACTTCCCTTACACCCAGTACCCCTGTCAGCAGCACACCCAATGTGAGGCACACTAAGAGTGTTGGAGCGAGTGAGACACCAACGCACAAAAGTTCACCAGCGAGCAAAATTGGGTCAACGAAGTCATTATCAGCCCGTAAATGCTTGGTCCAGGGCAACATTAGAACAATGCTTACTTCAGACGTGCCATATGAACGCAACCACCCACTGACGCGTCTGTATAACACTAAGCTGGCTAAAATGCTAGCTGTGGACCTTCTACCTTTTTCTTTTGTAGAAGCGGTAGGTTTTCTTGAATTAGTTGCAACGCTCTGCCCTAAATGGAAGGTTCCGAGCCGGTTCTATTTTGCCAGAGTTGCGGTTCCAGCACTACATGAAGATGTGCTGCAGGCGATTGGGGCAGCTTTGCAGAAGAGTGCTGTTCACACAATACATCTGACAACAGACATGTGGACCAGTGGCCCAGGCGATGATTACATGTGCATCACTGCACACTGGGTCTCTTTTTCAGGTGTTATAGCAAAGCTAAACGCAGGTGTTGACCCGGACCAAGTTTTCAAAGCTGCTCGGAAACATGCAACACTAGCCATGTTTGGCTTGGAGAAAAGTCACACAGCAGAAAACCTTTTGGAAGAGTTTGACAAAAAGGTCTTGACAATGCTATCCCCCCTAAAACGCAAGATTGGTTATGTTTCCACGGATAATGGCGCCAATGTAGTTAAGGCCATGTTCCTTGGTGACCATGTTAGAGTGCCGTGTTTGGCGCACTGTATCAACCTGGTAGTTCAAAAATTCTTGAGTGATAAAGAGAGTCCAGCGTTCGAGGTAATGGCCACCTGCCGCAAAATGTGCAACCATTTCAGCCATTCTTTTAAGGCCCGGAAGCATCTGCGGAGACTGCTACTTCAACGTGGAATGCCAGTGAAAGCACTCATCCAGGAGGTGGCAACACGTTGGAACTCAACCTTCTACATGCTTGAGCGTCTGTATGAGCAGTATACGGTACTCGATCACTATTTCTTGACAGAGGCTACATCTCAGAAGGAGGACCTGCGGATGAGTAAGGCGCAATGGGACATAGTTAAAAGCCTGACAGACATGCTTCGTCCTTTTGAGTTCTTCACGCGTGCAGTCAGCCAGGAGGACTGTAATTTGGGAAAAGCTATCCCATTGTTGTGCATACTGGAGCACCAACTGATGGCGGTTTCTTCTGAGTTTGAAAAAGATGAAAAAAAAAAAAAACATTTCATTTTGTCTGAGAAATTATTACATCGCCTACGTGGTGATGAACGTCTTCAAAACATCAACTCAGATCAGCATTACATTTGTGCTACTATTCTGGATCCACGCTACAAAAAGGCGCTGGCAGACAACGCATTCTTTCCTTTCGCTGATGCAGATGTTCAAAAGTACAAACATTGGTTAGCCTGGTCAGCCAAGAGGTTTGAAAAAGAACGGCAGGTTATTGAAGGAGAAGCCAGTACATCAGCATCAGCATCAGCAGGCCATCCGCAGTCACAAGAATCCACTTCTGCACCTGTGGCTGGGGCACAAGTGACCTCTCAGCCGTTAAAGACACCGGCAACTGGATCATCTGCACCACACACAATGACAACACTAACAGTGGCTGGGGAGGAGGATTGGCTAAGTTTGATGGGGTATGGTTCTCGAAAAAATGTCACAGGCACAGCAAAAAGTAAGCAAAGTGGAGGAACAGTTGATGACCTTGAGTCGATGGTGCAGGACTATCTGAATGACTCAACAGTGGTCTTTCTTAATGAGGAGCCATTGCAGTATTGGCATGGCAAAAAACAATTGTGGCCACAGCTCTACAACCTGGCTATAAACTATTTGTCTTGCCCACTCGCAAGTGTGTCTTCTGAACGTGTTTTCAGTGCTGCTGGTGGCATTGTAACTCCCAAACGGAGCCGCCTCTCGCCCAAAAATGTGGAGCGGCTGACAATGATCAAGATGAATCAGCACCTCATACCACCAGATTACAAAGTACGAGAAAGCACGCCACATGAAGACGAGGAGGACAGCAACGTAGATGAGGGGATTTTTTCTCTGTTCGGTGCCACTGACCTCATCCAGCCTGAATTCGCAGAGTATGATGACGAAATCTTGTTCTTATTCCCTGACACCGAGCCCTGAAAATGAGACAATCAATCAAGAACTTTCTTTTTCGTCCTTATTCACTTTTATTCCTGTGTGCTTTGTGTCTCTCTTTCTTTGTTTTGCACAGTTAATTTAATTCAAACTTTAATCACCTAATCCCAAAAACAAGACCATCATCAGAACTGTCTTCACTTGTTTGCTTATTGATTTGAAGGTGCCGCAGTCTACATTCCTCAGGTTCACAAGTTCTGAAGAACATGCTCCTCTATCCTCCTCCTCCAGACTGCGATTTCCCTCCAAGCAGAGTGCTGGATTACGCACAATGAAGAAAGACTCAGCACTTGTGGGGGTGTTGTACTTCTTTGCGGGTGAGTTGACGGTTTTGGGCCCATTGCTGTGAAGCTCTAATAATGGACAAAAGTGTTTTGGACCAAATATGAGGTGGAAATTTCTTGCCGTTTTTGCTGACTTGCTTGCCTTTGAGGTGCTCTTTGGCGGGGTTCCGGGGGTTTGTGTGTAATTTTTGGTGTCTGTCGAAGCACTGCTGCGACAGTCTAATCTTGATTGCATTTGCTTTTCAGGAAATCCGTGGTGGAAAACAGGAGTTATGATGATTGATGATGATGACCTAGCTGAACAGCGCCGCATTTGGAACGAAGGCCGAGAGATATTGTAAGTATGAGATTTAGCTTTTTCGCTGTTTGGGGGTGTTGTCGGGTGTTTTTTTGCGGGTGGGTTGGCGCCGGCGGGTCTTGCCTGGGGCATTCCTGGGAAGGTCTAATACCGGATAGAAGTGTTTTGGACAAAATCCATGAGGAACAGCCTTTTTTTTGCCATTTCTTCAGACATCTTGCTCAATGTAGCGTTTTGGGGGGCTTCCTGCTGTTCGTGGGTGGGTTGCGGCCGGGGTCTCTGTCGAAGCACTGCTGCGACAGTCTAATCTTGATTGCATTTGCTTTTCAGGAAATCCGTGGTGGAAAACAGGAGTTATGATGATTGATGATGATGACGACCTAGCTGCACAGCGCCGCGTTTGGACCGAAGGCCGAGAGACATTGTAAGTATGAGATTTAGCTTTTTCGCTGTTTGGGGGTGTTGTGTCAGGTGTTTTTTTGGGGGTGGGTTGGCGGGTCTTGCCTGGGGCATTCCTGGGAAGGTCTAATACCGGATACAAGTGTTTTGGACAAAATCCATAAGGAACAGCCTTTTTTTTGCCATTTCTTCAGACATCTTGCTCAATGTAGCGTTTTGGGGGGCTTCCTGCTGTTCGTGGGTGGGTTGCGGCCGGGGTCTCTGTCGAAGCACTGCTGCGACAGTCTAATCTTGATTGCATTTGCTTTTCAGGAAATCCGTGGTGGAAAACAGGAGTTATGATGATTGATGATGACCTAGCTGCACAGCGCGTTACTTTGGACCGAAGGCCGAGAGATATTGTAAGTATGAGATTTAGCTTTTTCGCTGTTTGGGGGTGTTGTCGCCTGTTTTTTTGCGGGTGGGTTGGCGGGTCTTGGCTGGGGCATTCCTGGGAAGGTCTAATGCCGGATAGAAGTGTTTTGGACAAAATCCTTAAGGAAAAGCCTTTTTTTTGCCATTTCTTCAGACATCTTGCTCAATGTAGCGTTTTGGGGGGCTTCCTGCTGTTCGTGGGTGGGTTGCGGCCGGGGTCTCTGTCGAAGCACTGCTGCGACAGTCTAATCTTGATTGCATTTGCTTTTCAGGAAATCCGTGGTGGAAAACAGGAGTTATGATGATTGATGATGATGACGACCTAGCTGCACAGCGCCGCGTTTGGACCGAAGGCCGAGAGACATTGTAAGTATGAGATTTAGCTTTTTCGCTGTTTGGTGGTGTTGTGTCGGGTGTTTTTTTGCGGGTGGGTTGGCGGGTCTTGCCTGGGGCATTCCTGGGAAGGTCTAATACCGGCTAGAAGTTTGTTGGACAAAATCCATAAGGAAACACCAGTTTTGGCACTTTTTGTAAGTTAGGGTTCGTTAGGGTTAGCCCTAGCAGCAGGATTGCATGTGTTTAGGGGGGTTCTATTGCAACGCGGTTCTGTTGTTGTAGAGCACTGTTGGAGCGATGCTGGCTATGGATACTTTTGCTTGCAGGCAAGTGGTTTGAATACAATCAACGGTCTGTATTTGGGCCTACTGTTACTTTCAAAGTACGTTTTGTAACCATTTTTCTGCTAGGCATCGTTTTTGGAGATATGATTGGGTTCTTCTACATTTTTGCGACTGGCTTTAGTAAGGGTCTTGGTGGGAGCATTGCTGGGAAGGTCAAATTTTGTTCTAAAACACAGTAGTACACCCACCTTGAGGGGAAAGATCCGCTATAATATTTTGGCCATACTTATTGATCCTTAAAAAGGTGACTCAGACAGAGCACGCAATTTCAAAAATATTGTACTGTCTATTAGGGAAATCAAAGTGTCACTTTTTGAACCACACAGCGTACATACCTTTTATTTATTTATCAGTGGTATTGTAATAGCACTTCCTGTTTTCCGTTCAATAATTACAGGCCGGGTTTCAGTCAACATCCGCCAGGCAGGCAGTGGACAGGGTGTCTCTTCTGTCAGTGGTCACCACCACATTGATGGACGAAGCGTCAGCTGGAATGGAGGAGTGCCGCCAATAAGAGGAATTGTTTGCTGCATGCAACTTACTTACCAATTTCAACAGGACAACTCCAACAACATACGCAATACAGATACAGTATCCATTGTTGTCTTTTATTCTATGAGTGTGACTGCATGTGCTTCTGCTTACCTTTAGTTTGTAACCAAAGATTGTCTGTAAACTCTGTATCTTCAATTATTGTTTGTCCATGCTCTGCTTTTTTTTTCTTCTCTCAACAAAACCTACCCAAAAAGAAACCCCCATTCCCATCCATTTTACAAACCCTAACCCTCTTCCCCCGGGCTGTGTTGTTTTGCTTGATGTCTGACTAAAATGACATCAATAATTCCACACACTTGCTGGGGAGGATAAGGTGATAGCAGCAACAGGCTGGTGAAGGAATACGAGGATATCTTCTAGACTTACTCAGCTTCAGTACTATATCTTCTAGTAGTAGTAGCCAATGTCAAATAAATTCAACGCAAGTACTAGTTATACTTGCAAGCAAATACTTTACCATTTGTTAGGCTACATTATGGCACTGTTCTAGTGTACTGTCACCTGCTATTTTCTCGATCGTACCGTAACCGTTGTAATGCTACAGTAAGGAGGACAAACAAGGTTTCGTTTTCTTTTTTTCCATAGGCATGCAACTGCCACTGTGTCACACCACTAGTACCACCGCAATGAGGAAATGTCACCCGCCCAGGATTGACAACGTTAATCCCCATTTCACCTGGAGCCAGCCCTGGGCCTAGCCCTAATTTCTAACACAAATTACAGGTAAGATAAGCGTTTGGTGGGAGGTAGTATAATGGAGTATTATTTCGGAGTAGACAAGAGATTGACGGTTGTACTACTAAAGTCCTACGACTGTTCAGGAAAACAAAGTTACTGTTACACCCCCGCCCCCCACCCACCAGACTGAAAAGCAGTAAAAAACAGGTATGGTCAGATAAAGTTGAAAAATATATTTATTTAGCCCTAACAAAATAATCTCCCTCACCCACCCTAACCCCAACGATTGTCTCTGAAACGTCCCAAAACGATCCCAACTCCCAAATCCCACCCCCCAAAAGTCTATAAAAAAAGGGCAAGGGACACTCCACTACTGGAGGGTGCTGGTGCTGGTGCATGATGCGGCATGGGCATCATACTCCTTGCGGAGGGTGGCAAGCTCGGAGCGGAGGCCCTTAACCAAGTTCTTATACCTCAGGACCTCCTGCTCCAGGTTGGACATGCGGACTCGTAGGCGGCGTTGGCGTTCCTTGCAGCTCCTGTGGGGGGCAGCTGGTATTTCGGTTGCTTGGCGGTGGCGGTCGGCTTTCTTAGCCCGGCTCGGTCCCGCTGGCTTAGTCACGGAGGAGGATGCAGTGGTCACAGTCGAAGATGTTGCCCCGCTCGACTGCGTGTCCTCCTCCTCCTCCAGGGCCACCAGCCGCCGATACTCGGCGACTGTGGCCTCCAGCCTCCGTTGCCGGGCCAATCTAGCCTGCTCCCTCCTTGTTGTTGATTTGGAAGGAGCAACTATATGAAGAAAGAAAGACATAGTCTGTAACCAATGCTCCTTATTAATAACACAAAGTGATTGAGCCGAAAGTTGGGTCACAGAGTACAAGTAGCAAATTGAAAGCACAGTACATAACTATTGAGGACAGTATCTATGTAACCTCCCACTTCTGCATCCTTGCTCTAACAGTAGTGGTAGTTTAATGAACTAATTCTACGACCACTATGGACTTCCATTACAGTCGACTATGACAGTACACCAGTCTTATTCTTCTTCTTCTCTCTTGTTTAGGGAAATGGGTACGTTATCTTATGCAAGCCGGCAGAATGACATGGACACAGCACAGTGAAGTTGCACCCGAGAAAAAAAGTTGCACACCATGATGATGGAGACAGACTTGCGTTACTGTACCGGTCCAGTACATGCAGGTGGTGAAGCTATTACTTTTCTATTACGGGTGGCACTGAGAATACTCTGTTACAAGGGCTACTGCTTAATTAATTTACCTTTCACCCTACAGTGCAAATGAGTACTAGAAAAGGAAACTGAAGAAGCTAACTAATTTGATTATCTATCACTTCACATGGGACGTATTTAATGACAGATGAGATGACTTTAGGTGCTTTGCTTAATATTGAGTGAACAGTGATACACCCACACATGAATGACGTACTACAAGTAAACTAAAGTTATTAAGAGAGGTACGGAGTGTCCACCGTAATAACCAGATATATGCTGTGAATGCAAACGCAATACAAAGTACTGCTACTATTCATGGTAGTATTGGACACATTTACAATTTCTTTTCCTTGCCTTCCCTGCACTGGGACGGACGTGCGGGTGCGGTGGTACATGCTCTTCAAGGTAACACTTACTTCACCTGGCGACCATCTACTCTCTCTAGATACACATGTGCTATGTAAGAGTCAGAGAATACCATGCTCCAGGCATCCATTCAGTCAAAGTATACGCACACATACAGTTTCTGTTTCACCCACCCAGGCTGCTGTCCTTCCACCCATCCTTGCTTCATCATTGACCCAGCCATGCACCATACCATATTCTTTCCTTCCCAGCCACCTCTGGGTCCAAGCAAACACATATCGTTCTTCTTTGCCAGCCATCATACAAGTTCGCGTCCCACTTACTTACACCCTTCTTTCGCTTTTCGTTCATCCCATCCATCACGTTCGTCTAAGAACTTATTGGGATTCTTCTCACCAAAAACTTCACAGCTAAGTCGAAGTACATTTCGAGGAGGCTACTACCTGGTTGATTTGTAATTGTAATACACCCGTGCAGAAAGCACACTATGCAGTCTTCAATCTCAATAAGTAAGGAATATATAGCTTACCTGTTTCCGCCACCACCGTTTGATCCCCCACAGGAACGGCCACCAGCTCTTCTACCGCCGCCTCCTCCCCAGAGGCCTCCGAGTCCAAGTCCAACACAGCCACCTCCGCGCTGGCCCCGTCACCAGATGTTACACCTACAAAGTACATTTAAGAATGTTAGAATACACCACTCACTACTATATAATATTTGGTCTAGGAGAAATGTTAAAAAAACAGAATACAATGTAATAATTTGTGACTGTCTACTAAGCATGGGCGTAAAATCCGCTCCGCTCGCGGATTTTTCGGATTTTCGGCAAATCCGCAATCCGCGAACGCTCGCGAATTTGTCGAAAATCCGTGAATCCGCTCGCGGCGGATTTTTTGCTTGGTTGCGGCGCGCGGCGTGGTGCACGCCGTTCACTTTCCGTCATTTTAGCGTTTGCCGAGTTGTTTTTCTTTGCGAGTGACGCGCCATTTTAGATCTTGCTGCGTGTTCCCGCGGGAGTTTGTCGCCCGCGAATACGTACTCGCGGCTTGCCACCTTGCACAGCACACCTCGCGAGAGTTCGCAATTGCGAACATGTAGTTGCGGCGGAAAGGAACAATCTCGCACTTGCGAAATAGAGATTTTGCAATTTCGCACAAGAAAATCACCAGCAAACAGGATAAACCTTCAGAAAATTATGATTTTTATCAGAATCACTCCTCAGGTTGACATTTGCATGGCCTTTTTTTTTGCAAGGAGTCCATTTTGGGGGGGGGGGGAGGAAGGAAGTGCCCCACAGTCTCCAACTTTCTGTTCCTGTCCAGCAGGCTCCTCCCAGTGCTTTGTCCATCTCCTGGTCACTTTCATTTGGATCTGGAGCTGGAAGGATTACTTTTTGTGGGTGCTGCTGGATATTTGGATTTGAGGCCTTTTTGACTGTCTTTGGATCACTTTTGGATTAGAAATCAACTTTCACAAGTAAGTTTGTTTGGGGCATTACAGTTGCTGCAAGTACAATTTTGGAACTTTTTCAGAAAATTAAATAAATTATATTGTGGGTAGCCACAGTATCCAGTAGGACCAGGGTTGGTTATGGGTGCATGATACAACTGTTTTGTTGAATTTAAACACCATTGAGGCCATGGATGGGCTGGGATTGTGCAGATTTTATTGTTTTTTGTCGTTTTTTTGGGCCTGCTGGTGTGGCCCTTTGCCCAGGGGTGGTGAGTGTTGCATGGGCCTAGTCTTTCTGTGGGGTGTCTTCTTGAATTTAAACATAATTGAGGCCATGGATGGGCTGGGATTGTGCTTATTTTATTGTTTTTTGTCGTTTTTGGGGGGCTGCTGGTGTGGCCTTTTGCTTGCCCAGGGGTGGTGGTGGTGCATGGACTGAGTGTGCCTGTGGTGTTGTCTCACTCTCTTTGATGTAAGCATCATGGATGGCATTGGATTGTGGCGATTTCTGGCTGTTTTTCTGTTTTTTGGGGGTGTACTGTTGATGTGGTCTGGCCATGTGGGTGGTGGTGGTGGCCATCTTGAGTGCTGGCTGGTACAGGCAACATGTGCTTGGGGTGTAAGGGGGCCATTTTGAGGAGAGGCAGTGTCTGAGGCCTGCACTTATTTTGCCTACTTTTCATCCCTTATGCCCAGGGGTAGTGAGTGTTGCATGGGCCTAGTGTTTCTGAGGGGTGTCTTCTTGAATTTAAACACCATTGAGGCCATGGATGGGCTGGGATTGTGCAGATTTTATTGTTTTTTGTCGTTTTTTTGGGCCTGCTGGTGTGGCCCTTTGCCCAGGGGTGGTGAGTGTTGCATGGGCCTAGTCTTTCTGTGGGGTGTCTTCTTGAATTTAAACACCATTGAGGCCATGGATGGGCTGGGATTGTGCAGATTTTATTGTTTTTTGTCGTTTTTTTGGGCCTGCTGGTGTGGCCCTTTGCCCAGGGGTGGTGAGTGTTGCATGGGCCTAGTCTTTCTGTGGGGTGTCTTCTTGAATTTAAACATAATTGAGGCCATGGATGGGCTGGGATTGTGCTTATTTTATTGTTTTTTGTCGTTTTTGGGGGGCTGCTGGTGTGGCCTTTTGCTTGCCCAGGGGTGGTGGTGGTGCATGGACTGAGTGTGCCTGTGGTGTTGTCTCACTCTCTTTGATGTAAACATCATGGATGGCATTGGATTGTGGTGATTTCTGGCTGTTTTTCTGTTTTTGGGGGGTGTACTGTTGATGTGGTCTGGCCATGTGGGTGGTGGTGGTGGCCATCTTGAGTGCTGGCTGGTACAGGCAACATGTGCTTGGGGTGTAAGGGGGCCATTTTGAGGAGAGGCAGTGTCTGAGGCCTGCACTTATTTTGCCTACTTTTCATCCCTTATGCCCAGGGGTAGTGAGTGTTGCATGGGCCTAGTGTTTCTGAGGGGTGTCTTCTTGAATTTAAACACCATTGAGGCCATGGATGGGCTGGGATTGTGCAGATTTTATTGTTTTTTGTCGTTTTTTTGGGCCTGCTGGTGTGGCCCTTTGCCCAGGGGTGGTGAGTGTTGCATGGGCCTAGTCTTTCTGTGGGGTGTCTTCTTGAATTTAAACACCATTGAGGCCATGGATGGGCTGGGATTGTGCAGATTTTATTGTTTTTTGTCGTTTTTTTGGGCCTGCTGGTGTGGCCCTTTGCCCAGGGGTGGTGAGTGTTGCATGGGCCTAGTCTTTCTGTGGGGTGTCTTCTTGAATTTAAACATAATTGAGGCCATGGATGGGCTGGGATTGTGCTTATTTTATTGTTTTTTGTCGTTTTTGGGGGGCTGCTGGTGTGGCCTTTTGCTTGTCCTGGGGTGGTGGTGGTGCATGGACTGAGTGTGCCTGTGGTGTTGTCTCACTCTCTTTGATGTAAAAATCATGGATGGCATTGGATTGTGGTGATTTCTGGCTGTTTTTCTGATTTTTTGGGGGTGTACTGTTGATGTGGACTGGCCATGTGGGTGGTGGTGGTGGCCATCTTGAGTGCTGGCTGGTACAGGCAACATGTGCTTGGGGTGTAAGGGGGCCATTTTGAGGAGAGGCAGTGTCTGAGGCCTGCACTTATTTTGCCTACTTTTCATCCCTTATGCCCAGGGGTAGTGAGTGTTGCATGGGCCTAGTGTTTCTGAGGGGTGTCTTCTTGAATTTAAACACCATTGAGGCCATGGATGGGCTGGGATTGTGCAGATTTTATTGTTTTTTGTCGTTTTTTTGGGCCTGCTGGTGTGGCCCTTTGCCCAGGGGTGGTGAGTGTTGCATGGGCCTAGTCTTTCTGTGGGGTGTCTTCTTGAATTTAAACACCATTGAGGCCATGGATGGGCTGGGATTGTGCAGATTTTATTGTTTTTTGTCGTTTTTTTGGGCCTGCTGGTGTGGCCCTTTGCCCAGGGGTGGTGAGTGTTGCATGGGCCTAGTCTTTCTGTGGGGTGTCTTCTTGAATTTAAACACCATTGAGGCCATGGATGGTCTGGGATTGTGCAGATTTTATTGTTTTTGTCGTTTTTTTGGGCCTGCTGGTGTGGCCCTTTGCCCAGGGGTGGTGAGTGTTGCATGGGCCTAGTCTTTCTGTGGGGTGTCTTCTTGAATTTAAACACCATTGAGGCCATGGATGGGCTGGGATTGTGCAGATTTTATTGTTTTTTGTCGTTTTTTTGGGCCTGCTGGTGTGGCTCTTTGCCCAGGGGTGGTGAGTGTTGCATGGGCCTAGTCTTTCTGTGGGGTGTCTTCTTGAATTTAAACATAATTGAGGCCATGGATGGGCTGGGATTGTGCTTATTTTATTGTTTTTTGTCGTTTTTGGGGGGCTGCTGGTGTGGCCTTTTGCTTGCCCAGGGGTGGTGGTGGTGCATGGACTGAGTGTGCCTGTGGTGTTGTCTCACTCTTTTTGATGTAAACATCATGGATGGCATTGGATTGTGGTGATTTCTGGCTGTTTTTCTGTTTTTTGGGGGTGTACTGTTGATGTGGACTGGCCATGTGGGTGGTGGTGGTGGCCATCTTGAGTGCTGGCTGGTACAGGCAGCAACATGTGCTTGGGGTGTAAGGGGGCCATTTTGAGGAGAGGCAGTGTCTGAGGCCTGTACTTATTTTGCCTACTTTTCATCCCTTATGCCCAGGGGTAGTGAGTGTTGCATACTTGCATGTCCCTAGTCTTTCTGTGGGGTGTCTTCAATGTAAACATCATGGATGGCATGGGATTGTGCTCATTTTTCTGTGTTTTGTCGATTTTTTGGGGTGTATAACTGAACTGATGTTCCTCTGTCTTCCATTGCTTTTAGGTGCACAAGAAGACTCAATAGAACCACCAGTGCCAGGAAGAAGTCCTGCAGCGGTGTGTGCAGCATAACGTCACGCGACGTCACGTCTGGACACAGAACCCTCTGCAACTCGTGCAACTGCTGCCTGCTGACCTGCTCTGAAGAAGATGGCCCCAAAAAAAGTAACCCGTAGCTCCTCTAGCAAGAAAGGTGCCAGTAAGGAGCAGAAGAAGCAAGTTACCAAGGACACTGGTGTGCCGCCCGCCCCTTTTTTTGTGAGTAAAAAAAAAAGTATGCCTGCAGCAGCTGCAGCGGGATCTGCTGGGGACCAAGCTGGCAGCAGCACCCCCGCTCCATTGGGCTCAGTGCCACCACCACCACCACGCCAACTTAAGTCCAAGCCCTTGAGTGCTGCAGAGGCAGCCAGTATACTTCTTCAATCACCATCGACCAGTGATGTTGGCTCATCGCAAGAAAGCAGCAGCAATGTCCCTCAATCAACACAGGTTGTTGTAGCTCATCTGACGAGTGTTGAACAACCACAGCGGCAACAACAATCACATGTGCAAGTACAAGCCCAAGTACATGTGGAAGGAGAGGCAGCGCAAGGAGATGCGCATGCAGAGGTGCATGGAGGGTCACAACAAGTGCCCACAATAGTTGTTCCTCCCGAAGTAGGGGCACATCAGGAAATCGACAATCAAGGCGAGGTATCATTTGAGGAAGCCACTCCTCCTGATGATCCTTCATTGTCTTCCACAACCCTAGCAAGGAAGAGATCAAGGGTGGTGTCTACATCCTCTTCAAGCACACCTCCTTCTGATGATACGGATCAAACTTGGGAACCAGCACCACAGCCGTCTGAGAGTGAGGCACACCATGATCCAACAAAGGTACTTAAGCGTAAAAGGAAGCTCGTCCAAAGTCTCAGACTTATGGAGTGTGATGAGGCTCAACAAGAAGTGGCGGATACTGCTGCTGATGAAGACTCTGCCAACGACGACCCAGTCATCATAAAGGTCACTGCAGCCCCAGCGGGCATGCAGCAAACAGACATTTTGACCCTAGCCCGAAGAGCTGCTGCGCGTGATGATGATGATGATGATGTTGTCGATGAGGAGGCAGTGGAAACACCACAATCATTGGAGTTAAGTAGTACACCAACTCGTCCCGCTTCCATATTTCTTTCTGGCAAGAAGAGACCTGCGTCAACCTCGACCTTAATTAGTGGCGGTGAAAGTGGAAAACGTACAAAAGTTGGCCAATCCAGATCCTCCACTTCATCTGGCATTAGCTTCATGACCACCACCACCACCAGTATCGCCGCCTCCTCCAGGTCCCACAGACACTTCAAGTCCCCAGTTTGGGACTTCTTTACTGTTTGTCCCAAAAATCCAAGGTTTGCCATTTGTACCCTTTGTAAGCTTGCAGTTAGTCGTGGTAAGCCAGGTAGCAACTATGGTACCGGCGGCCAGAGTGGTCATCTTGACAGAAAGCACGGTGTCCAATGGTTTGCGCACCTAGCTGCGATCAAGAAAGGCCAAAATCAAGGAAACGTTGATGTTTCATCTGATGTTGACGAGCAGGAAGAAGACGTGTCAAACACTTCCCTTACACCCAGTACCCCTCTCAGCAGCACACCCAATGTGAGGCACACTAAGAGTGTTGGAGCGAGTGAGACACCAACGCACAAAAGTTCACCAGCGAGCAAAATTGGGTCAACGAAGTCATTATCAGCCCGTAAATGCTTGGTCCAGGCCAACATTAGAACAATGCTTACTTCAGACGTGCCATATGAACGCAACCACCCACTGACGCGTCTGTATAACACTAAGCTGGCTAAAATGCTAGCTGTGGACCTTCTACCTTTTTCTTTTGTAGAAGCGGTAGGTTTTCTTGAATTAGTTGCAACGCTCTGCCCTAAATGGAAGGTTCCGAGCCGGTTCTATTTTGCCAGAGTTGCGGTTCCAGCACTACATGAAGATGTGCTGCAGGCGATTGGGGCAGCTTTGCAGAAGAGTGCTGTTCACACAATACATCTGACAACAGACATGTGGACCAGTGGCCCAGGCGATGATTACATGTGCATCACTGCACACTGGGTCTCTTTTTCAGGTGTTATAGCAAAGCTAAACGCAGGTGTTGACCCGGACCAAGTTTTCAAAGCTGCTCGGAAACATGCAACACTAGCCATGTTTGCCTTGGAGAAAAGTCACACAGCAGAAAACCTTTTGGAAGAGTTTGACAAAAAGGTGTTGTCAATGCTATCCCCCCTAAAACGCAAGATTGGTTATGTTTCCACGGATAATGGCGCCAATGTAGTTAAGGCCATGTCACAGGGTCACCATGTTAGAGTGCCGTGTTTGGCGCACTGTATCAACCTGGTAGTTCAAAAATTCTTGAGTGATAAAGAGAGTCCAGCGTTCGAGGTAATGGCCACCTGCCGCAAAATGTGCAACCATTTCAGCCATTCTTTTAAGGCCCGGAAGCATCTGCGGAGACTGCTACTTCAACGTGGAATGCCAGTGAAAGCACTCATCCAGGAGGTGGCAACACGTTGGAACTCAACCTTCTACATGCTTGAGCGTCTGCATGAGCAGTATACGGTACTCGATCACTATTTCTTGACAGAGGCTACATCTCAGAAGGAGGACCTGCGGATGAGTAAGGCGCAATGGGCCATAGTTAAAAGCCTGACAGACATGCTTCGTCCTTTTGAGTTCTTCACGCGTGCAGTCAGCCAGGAGGACTGTAATTTGGGAAAAGCTATCCCATTGTTGTGCATACTGGAGCACCAACTGATGGCGGTTTCTTCTGAGTTTGAAAAAGATGAAAAAAAAAAAAACCATTTCATTTTGTCTGAGAAATTATTACATCGCCTACGTGGTGATGAACGTCTTAAAAACATCAACTCAGATCAGCATTACATTTGTGCTACTATTCTGGATCCACGCTACAAAAAGGCGCTGGCAGACAACGCATTCTTTCCTTTCGCTGATGCAGATGTTCAAAAGTACAAACATTGGTTAGCCTGGTCAGCCAAGAGGTTTGAAAAAGAACGGCAGGTTATTGAAGGAGAAGCCAGTACATCAGCATCAGCATCAGCAGGCCATCCGCAGTCACAAGAATCCACTTCTGCACCTGTGGCTGGGGCACAAGTGACCTCTCAGCCGTTAAAGACACCGGCAACTGGATCATCTGCACCACACACAATGACAACACTAACAGTGGCTGGGGAGGAGGATTGGCTAAGTTTGATGGGGTATGGTTCTCTAAAAAATGTCACAGGCACAGCAAAAAGTAAGCAAAGTGGAGGAACAGTTGATGACCTTGAGTCGATGGTGCAGGACTATCTGAATGACTCAACAGTGGTCATTCTTAATGAGGAGCCATTGCAGTATTGGCATGGCAAAAAACAATTGTGGCCACAGCTCTACAACCTGGCTATAAACTATTTGTCTTGCCCACTCGCAAGTGTGTCTTCTGAACGTGTTTTCAGTGCTGCTGGTGGCATTGTAACTGCCAAACGGAGCCGCCTATCGCCCAAAAATGTGGAGCGGCTGACAATGATCAAGATGAATCAGCACCTCATACCACCAGATTACAAAGTGCGAGAAAGCACGCCACATGAAGACGATGAGGACAGCAACGTAGATGAGGGGATTTTTTCTCTGTTCGGTGCCACTGACCTCATCCAGCCTCAATTCGCAGAGTATGATGACGAAATCTTGTTCTTATTCCCTGACACCGAGCCCTGAAAATGAGACAATCAATCAAGAACTTTCTTTTTCGTCCTTATTCACTTTTATTCCTGTGTGCTTTGTGTCTCTCTTTCTTTGTTTTGCACAGTTAATTTAATTCAAACTTTAATCACCTAATCCCAAAAAGAAGACCATCATCAGAACTGTCTTCACTTGTTTGCTTATTGATTTGAAGGTGCCGCAGTCTACATTCCTCAGGTTCACAAGTTCTGAAGAACATGCTCCTCTATCCTCCTCCTCCAGACTGCGATTTCCCTCCAAGCAGAGTGCTGGATTACGCACAATGAAGAAAGACTCAGCACTTGTGGGGGTGTTGTACTTCTTTGCGGGTGAGTTGACGGTTTTGGGCCCATTGCTGTGAAGCTCTAATAATGGACAAAAGTGTTTTGGACCAAATATGAGGTGGAAATTTCTTGCCGTTTTTGCTGACTTGCTTGCCTTTGAGGTGCTCTTTGGCGGGGTTCCGGGGGTTTGTGTGTAATTTTTGGTGTCTGTCGAAGCACTGCTGCGACAGTCTAATCTTGATTGCATTTGCTTTTCAGGAAATCCGTGGTGGAAAACAGGAGTTATGATGATTGATGATGACCTAGCTGCACAGCGTGTTACTTTGGACCGAAGGCCGAGAGATATTGTAAGTATGAGATTTAGCTTTTTCGCTGTTTGGGGGTGTTGTCGGGTGTTTTTTTGCGGGTGGGTTGGCGCCGGCGGGTCTTGCCTGGGGCATTCCTGGGAAGGTCTAATACCGGATACAAGTGTTTTGGACAAAATCCATAAGGAACAGCCTTTTTTTTGCCATTTCTTCAGACATCTTGCTCAATGTAGCGTTTTGGGGGGCTTCCTGCTGTTCGTGGGTGGGTTGCGGCCGGGGTCTCTGTCGAAGCACTGCTGCGACAGTCTAATCTTGATTGCATTTGCTTTTCAGGAAATCCGTGGTGGAAAACAGGAGTTATGATGATTGATGATGACCTAGCTGCACAGCGTGTTACTTTGGACCGAAGGCCGAGAGATATTGTAAGTATGAGATTTAGCTTTTTCGCTGTTTGGGGGTGTTGTCGGGTGTTTTTTTGCGGGTGGGTTGGCGCCGGCGGGTCTTGCCTGGGGCATTCCTGGGAAGGTCTAATACCGGATACAAGTGTTTTGGACAAAATCCATAAGGAACAGCCTTTTTTTTGCCATTTCTTCAGACATCTTGCTCAATGTAGCGTTTTGGGGGGCTTCCTGCTGTTCGTGGGTGGGTTGCGGCCGGGGTCTCTGTCGAAGCACTGCTGCGACAGTCTAATCTTGATTGCATTTGCTTTTCAGGAAATCCGTGGTGGAAAACAGGAGTTATGATGATTGATGATGATGACGACCTAGCTGCACAGCGCCGCGTTTGGACCGAAGGCCGAGAGACATTGTAAGTATGAGATTTAGCTTTTTCGCTGTTTGGTGGTGTTGTGTCGCGTGTTTTTTTGCGGGTGGGTTGGCGCCGGCGGGTCTTGCCTGGGGCATTCCTGGGAAGGTCTAATACCGGATACAAGTGTTTTGGACAAAATCCATAAGGAACAGCCTTTTTTTTGCCATTTCTTCAGACATCTTGCTCAATGTAGCGTTTTGGGGGGCTTCCTGCTGTTCGTGGGTGGGTTGCGGCCGGGGTCTCTGTCAAAGCACTGCTGCGACAGTCTAATCTTGATTGCATTTGCTTTTCAGGAAATCCGTGGTGGAAAACAGGAGTTATGATGATTGATGATGATGACGACCTAGCTGCACAGCGCCGCGTTTGGACCGAAGGCCGAGAGACATTGTAAGTATGAGATTTAGCTTTTTCGCTGTTTGGTGGTGTTGTGTCGCGTGTTTTTTTGCGGGTGGGTTGGCGCCGGCGGGTCTTGCCTGGGGCATTCCTGGGAAGGTCTAATACCGGATACAAGTGTTTTGGACAAAATCCATAAGGAACAGCCTTTTTTTTGCCATTTCTTCAGACATCTTGCTCAATGTAGCGTTTTGGGGGGCTTCCTGCTGTTCGTGGGTGGGTTGCGGCCGGGGTCTCTGTCGAAGCACTGCTGCGACAGTCTAATCTTGATTGCATTTGCTTTTCAGGAAATCCGTGGTGGAAAACAGGAGTTATGATGATTGATGATGATGATGACGACCTAGCTGCACAGCGCCGCGTTTGGACCGAAGGCCGAGAGACATTGTAAGTATGAGATTTAGCTTTTTCGCTGTTTGGTGGTGTTGTGTCGGGTGTTTTTTTGCGGGTGGGTTGGCGGGTCTTGCCTGGGGCATTCCTGGGAAGGTCTAATACCGGCTAGAAGTTAGTTGGACAAAATCCATAAGGAAACACCAGTTTTGGCACTTTGTAAGTTAGGGTTCGTTAGGGTTAGCCCTAGCAGCAGGATTGCATGTGTTTAGGGGGGTTCTATTGCAACGCGGTTCTGTTGTTGTAGAGCACTGTTGGAGCGATGCTGGCTATGGATACTTTTGCTTGCAGGCAAGTGGTTTGAATACAATCCACGGTCTGTATTTGGGTCTACTGTTACTTTCAAAGTACGTTTTGTAACCATTTTTCTGCTAGGCATCATCAAAGTGTGACTTTTTGAACCACACAGCGTACATACCTTTTATTTATTTATCAGTGGTATTGTAATAGCACTTCCTGTTTTCCGTTCAATAATTACAGGCCGGGTTTCAGTCAACATCCGCCAGGCAGGCAGTGGACAGGGTGTCTCTTCTGTCAGTGGTCACCACCACATTGATGGACGAAGCGTCAGCTGGAATGGAGGAGTGCCGCCAATAAGAGGAATTGTTTGCTGCATGCAACTTACTTACCAATTTCAACAGGACAACTCCAACAACATACGCAATACAGATACAGTATCCATTGTTGTCTTTTATTCTATGAGTGTGACTGCATGTGCTTACCTTTACTTTGTAACCAAAGATTGTCTGTAAACTCTGTATCTTCAATTATTGTTTGTCCATGCTCTGCTTTTTTTTTCTTCTCTCAACAAAACCTACCCAAAAAGAAACCCCCATTCCCATCCATTTTACAAACCCTAACCCTCTTCCCCCGGGCTGTGTTGTTTTGCTTGATGTCTGACTAAAATGACATCAATAATTCCACACACTTGCTGGGGAGGATAAGGTGATAGCAGCAACAGGCTGGTGAAGGAATACGAGGACATCTTCTAGACTTACTCAGCTTCAGTACTATATCTTCTAGTAGTAGTAGCCAATGTCAAATAAATTCAACGCAAGTACTAGTTATACTTGCAATACTTTACCATTTGTTAGGCTACATTATGGCACTGTTCTAGTGTACTGTCACCTGCTATTTTCTCGATCGTACCGTAACCGTTGTAATGCTACAGTAAGGAGTACAAACAAGGTTTCGTTTTCTTTTTTTCCATAGGCATGCCACTGTGTCACACCACTAGTAACACCGCAATGAGGAAATGTCACCCGCCCAGGAATGACAACGTTAATCCCCATTTCACCTGGAGCCAGCCCTGGGCCTAGCCCTAATTTCTAACACAAATTACAGGTAAGATAAGCGTTTGGTGGGAGGTAGTATAATGGAGTATTATTTCGGAGTAGACAAGAGTTTGACGGTTGTACTACTAAAGTCCTACGACTGTTCAGGAAAACAAAGTTACTGTTACACCCCCGCCCCCCACCCACCAGACTGAAAAGCAGTAAAAAACAGGTATGGTCAGATAAAGTAGTTGAAAAATATATTTATTTATCCCTAACAAAATAATCTCCCTCACCCACCCTAACCCCAACGATTGTCTCTGAAACGTCCCAAAACGATCCCAACTCCCAAATCCCACCCCCCAAAAGTCTATAAAAAAAGGGCAAGGGACACTCCACTACTGGAGGGTGCTGGTGCTGGTGCATGATGCGGCATGGGCATCATACTCCTTGCGGAGGGTGGCAAGCTCGGAGCGGAGGCCCTTAACCAAGGTCTTATACCTCAGGACCTCCTGCTCCAGGTTGGACATGCGGACTCGTAGGCGGTGTTGGCGTTCCTTGCAGCTCCTGTGGGGGGCAGCTGGTGTTTCGGGTGCTTGGCGGTGGCGGTCGGCTTTCTTAGCCCGGCTCGGTCCCGCTGGTTTAGTCACGGAGGAGGATGCAGTCGAAGATGTTGCCCCGCTCGACTGCTTGTCCTCCTCCTCCTCCAGGGCCACCAGCCGCCGATACTCGGCGACTGTGGCCTCCAGCCTCCGTTGCCGGGCCAATCTAGCCTGCTCCCTCCTTGTTGTTGATTTGGAAGAAGGAGCAACTATATGAAGAAAGAAAGACATAGTCTGTAACCAATGCTCCTTATTAATAACACAAAGTGATTGAGCCGAAAGTTGGGTCACAGAGTACAAGTAGCAAATTGAAAGCACAGTACATAACTATTGAGGACAGTATCTATGTAACCCTCCCACTTCTGCATCCTTGCTCTAACAGTAGTGGTAGTTTAATGAACTAATTCTACGACCACTATGGACTTCCATTACAGTCGACTATGACAGTACACCAGTCTTATTCTTCTTCTTCTCTCTTGTTTAGGGAAATGGGTACGTTATCTTATGCAAGCCGGCAGAATGACATGGACACAGCACAGTGAAGTTGCACCCGAGAAAAAAAGTTGCACACCATGATGATGGAGACAGACTTGCGTTACTGTACCGGTCCAGTACATGCAGGTGGTGAAGCTATTACTTTTCTATTACGGGTGGCACTGAGAATACTCTGTTACAAGGGCTACTGCTTAATTAATTTACCTTTCACCCTACAGTGCAAATGAGTACTAGAAAAGGAAACTGAAGAAGCTAACTAATTTGATTATCTATCACTTCACATGGGACGTATTTAATGACAGATGAGATGACTTTAGGTGCTTTGCTTAATATTGAGTGAACACAGTGATACACCCACACATGAATGACGTACTACAAGTAAACTAAAGTTATTAAGAGAGGTACGGAGTGTCCACCGTAATAACCAGATATATGCTGTGAATGCAAACGCAATACAAAGTACTGCTACTATTCATGGTAGTATTGGACACATTTACAATTTCTTTTCCTTGCCTTCCCTGCACTGGGACGGACGTGCGGGTGCGGTGGTACATGCTCTTCAAGGTAACACTTACTTCACCTGGCGACCATCTACTCTCTCTAGATACACATTTGCTATGTAAGAGTCAGAGAATACCATGCTCCAGGCATCCATTCATTCAAAGTATACGCACACATACAGTTTCTGTTTCACCCACCCAGGCTGCTGTCCTTCCACCCATCCTTGCTTCATCATTGACCCAGCCATGCACCATACCATATTCTTTCCTTCCCAGCCACCTCTGGGTCCAAGCAAACACATATCGTTCTTCTTTGCCAGCCATCATACAAGTTCGCGTCCCACTTACTTACACCCTTCTTTCGCTTTTCGTTCATCCCATCCATCACGTTCGTCTAAGAACTTATTGGGATTCTTCTCACCAAAAACTTCACAGCTAAGTCGAAGTACATTTCGAGGAGGCTACTACCTGGTTGATTTGTAATTGTAATACACCCGTGCAGAAAGCACACTATGCAGTCTTCAATCTCAATAAGTAAGGAATATATAGCTTACCTGTTTCCGCCACCACCGTTTGATCCCCCACAGGAACGGCCACCAGCTCTTCTACCGCCGCATCCTCCCCAGAGGCCTCCGAGTCCAAGTCCAACACATCAGCCACCTCCGCGCTGGCCCCGTCACCAGATGTTACACCTACAAAGTACATTTAAGAAAGTTAGAATACACCACTCACTACTATATAATATTTGGTCTAGGAGAAATGTTAAAAACACAGAATACAATGTAATAATTTGTGACTGTCTACTCCATAGTAAAAATGTCCCATTTTCCAGGGAAGGCTGTTGTCTTGCTGCACTTTTATGCACAACTGATGAATGCTTGCTTTTGATTTTTAACACGCACCACTTTTTCTCCTAACAGACAGAAGCTTGACTCCTGAGTCCTAAGAACACGACCAGGATCAAGTTCAAAGTAGGTGAGAGTTCGGCTCGACCACAAGAAATGTGTCCAATTAATCGTCAGCACTAACCACTTTTCCGTTTACAGTTAAATAGTTTTATGACAAAGTAGATTTCAATAAATGTGTTTACTTTTAATAAAGCTTTTACACTTAAATAGACTCTGTGGTTTTTGTTCCTCTAGACTAGAGTGGATGAGCTAAAGGTTTTGGAATTTTTGCAAGCATGAGTGCCTCTGACACTTCTTGACTGTGCTGTGACTCCGTACTACTCTCTTGTCCTGCGTACGATAATCTAGAGATCATTGGGGATCTATAATCGGTGACTTCGGGAGCTGAATGACTCTGCCACACTATCTAGTCAGTAAGGAGACAGTGCATAGAGGTATTGCTGAATATAATGGGAGTCCAATGGAATTGCCAAATGTCCAATCTTAGTTAGCTACACAGACAGACTAATAAGAATAGTCTAGTAATACCACAGGGAGTCATCATATTCGAGGCAGGATAAGAATTTATATCCAGTCTACAAGAAGATCAAAGACGATTTAGAAAAAATCGAATGAGGAACGCTAGGAAAAAATAGGTACTGTTTAGTAAAATGTAAACTTACTGGGGCCAGCAAAGGAGCCCTCGCCTGCCCGATCCTGGCCTGCATCCTCAGCACCCTCCTCCTGTGTCCTCTTGCCCTTGGGGGGAGCTGATGTACAACATGAAAGAAAGAAAAACCATAAACATGGATGAGATTTTTCAACCAAATCAAACATTTCAAAAGAACAATAACAACATATTTTGGAAAAATAGCAAATAGATAGACAACTATTCCACGGGATCTATCTCATGTGGTATACTACGTTATTCGTATTGCCTGATTTGCGGAACGTTGACTTAGAAAGTTCCTATGTAACTCAATAAACAGACTACTAAAGAGGTTTGCCTAGGCCTGGCACTGCAGGCAGCAGTGCACAACACGTGACAGACAAAGTCCATCCTGCTTGCAGATCAGTGAATACTCAAACTATCAATCCACCCGCCACCACCGCCACTATTTCTTCTGATAGCCATGTGACTGTCTAAAGGAAGGACACTGGACTTCAGTCTGTTGGGGCTGATTTATAAGTCCCTTGCGGAAGTTGCGGCTGATTTTCCTCCATTGTTGCGTGCCTTTTCTGACGCAGCGGCAGAACAAAAGACTCGCCATGGTGTTGGTGCGGCGTATATATTAAAAAAAAAACCACATATGGGCATATGGGCGATGCATCACGTTGTAAAGCCCTGCGCCATCAGGGGGCGTTCAGGCGCAAGGGAGGGCGTACCTGCGCAGGAACGAATCCTAAAAGTGGCTGAGGGAAATCTACAAGATGTCAATCAGTCATTTTTATGACAATGATGCATGACTCAAACCCTGCGCGCTTGAAGCCGACGTACGGCTTGATGCAGCATTGGGGAGATAGGGTACCCCAGAGCATTGCTGGAGCTGCGCCATCGTTGGCACGCAACTCCAGCAATGCGCTGCCTTTACGGCACAGATGCGTAAGGCTTCTGTGACGTTTTGGGCCAATGGGTGGTGGTGGCATGGCACACAATTACTGCCGCATCCCTGCTACTTTGCAGGGATGCGCCGGTAATTGAAAATATGACCCTTACTGTCTAGCATTACGCAGTTCTTTTCTTTACAGTACACTGATACATAATTTCTCAGGCCAATGAAATGCTTCTGAACACAACATACAAAACAAAGAAGCATAGTAGCAAGCAAGGCTACTGAGAAGGAGAGCAGTGCACCTGAAAATGAAATGCATAGAAGATTTTGAAATATAATTTACCTCAATGTAATCGGCAGCATTATTGCTCTTGGTAAAGAACAAAGATTTGCAAATAACAGAGCAGGATAAAACAGAGTAGTAAATGTACTACTACTACTACTCACCAAGCCCGGGGACCTCTACGCCGAGCGCGTCCAGCAAGTCCCGCTCCCGGTCCATGACATCGGTCCAGCGGTGGGTGGCCTGGTTATATGTGCGCCGGACCCCAGAGATCTTGTACATGGCCCGGCACACCTTCTCCCACCGCTGGCGGCGCTCCCGGATGCCATAGCCGGTCGCGATCTTGCCGCCTCCCAGGATCGTCTTGGGGAGGCGGCGCTGGACATGGAAGATCAGTGCCGCCACTTCCTCCGCGCTAAAGATCTCCCTCGGGACCACTTGCTCCCCCCTTAAACGCCCGCACGGGAGCCGGGCACGGGGTGCGGGACCCTTCCCCTTCTCAGGGTGCTTCCCGGCTCCCTTTACCATGGTCTGGGCAGAAATAAACTTAAATGATAAAGAAGAAATAGAATAGTGAAGAAGAAAAGAAAAGAGTTTAAAAAAGTAGTTTAAAAGTAACTAAAAGCTGCAGAAAACACAAAAATATAGAGCTAGAAAAATAGAGGGTTAGATAATAAGTAAAATTAGATCAAAAAAACTTCAAACAAGCAAAGGATGGCAGAGATTGAGAGAGGATAGAGAAAGCATGCCCAGAACCATAGCAATGAATGAGAAACAAGATGGCCGCGCCCGTTCACGACCGCGTGGGTAAGTTCGCGCGAGATTTTCCTTGCGAGTACGCGCGAAATTGTACTAGCGAGCAGCACACTTTGCGAGATTACACATAGCGGGCGGAAACGGAATTACGTCACGCCAACAAGATGGCCGCGCCCGTGTACGACCGATAGGGTAACTTGGCAAACGTATAGCTAGAAGCGCCTCGCGAACACGCGCAAGATCACGCGAACATACACGTCGCAACAAAAACAATTTTGTATTCGCACGTATTCGCGGCTTCCGAAATCGATCTCGCACGGATTCGCGCCCCAAAAAACGCGCGAAATTGCAGAAAAAACGATTTTAGCTAAACTGAAAGCAATGAGCAGGTGCAAAAGTTCAAACTTAACATTAGTAACATTCAAGGTAGTGCTTCCTGATGGGCCCCTCCAGAGTTTGCAACTATTCTATGACCCTGCTATGACCCAAACAGCAGGCTCATAGAAATGCACCATAAAGGTCCTGTGAAAAAAAAAATTTCACTGCAACAAAAAGCAAATTACAGATAAGGAAGGAAGCAGGTGCCAGCCAGACTGGAACTTTCAAAATTACTGACACATTAATGAAACAAATTAATTGATGGCAGTTGAAGAAGGGCAGGTGTGCTTGCTTTTTTCAACCACCATAATCTACAGTGATAAATAAACCTAACAGGTGCCAGTGAGGATGTACTAGAGGGTGGCATGGGTGTCCCAGAGGGTGGCAGTGGTGAAACAGAGGGTGCTGTGAACCTGTGATGATAAACCAGACGTAGAAACAACTTAGTCGCGGCCGTTGCAAGCCGAAAAGTAAGTTCGCAATTGCGAACTTGTCCCAAAATCGGCGCGAACACGCGCCAACACAAAAAACGGAAAAATCCGCAAATCCGCTAGAGTTCGCGGATCTTCGCGGATTGCGAATCCGTAAATCCGCAAGTTCGCGTACGCGAGATCCGCTAGATCCGCCCATGCTTATCAAGGATTCAGTAATGCATTATTAGCAATTGGAAAAAAAAGGTTGACCGATTTCCTTCTTAAATAACATCAATGTTTGTTGCATTTAGGGGTGCAGAATATTTTTTACAAGAAACCACATGAACAAGATAAGTGGTAGATAAAATGTCCCCACTATATCATCAAATTAAACATATACTTCAAACCAGAGTAGCAGCAATAAATCTAGAAAGGGATAGAGGAAAAAGGATGATGATCAGAAGGGGTCCACAGAAATCTTTAGACGCCGACACATGTTTCGGTGATTGACCCCGGTATGGGTCTCACCTACCTCAGGGCTTAAATGTTGACAGAACAATGACCAAGGGATGTGCCTGAAATAAACACAATACATAATAGTCCAAGGATTTTCCTAATTACAACATCTGAAATAAAAATACAAGTAATGGATGTATCAATCTCGGTGGTCCAAAAGAATTACAGTCAAAAGGCACAGTTGCAGTGCAGGATTAAAAGTCTTATAGAAGTTAAATAGGTGCTTAGTAACCCTGGGTGAAGCACTACGCTACCCTTGCATAGTTTGTGAACTTTGCGCTGCTTCACACTACGCAAATTGCACATAGCACAGTGCAAACACACGTAGTGTAGCGTAGCGTAGCACAGCGGTCATTTTTTGATTGCTCCCAGTCGTCAACGTCAAGTTGGCGACCACGAGCAAGCAAAATGACATCCCCGCAAGACTTTTTCCTCATTCGCAATCAGCAACATCAAGTTTCCAATCGCGAACGTGGAAAATAAACCTCAGCGTGAGATTTTCAACATGGGGAGGTCAGGTTTCTCATTGCGGATGGTCGCGTATGCTCACGACCGCTCTCGATGAGAAACTACCAGTCCGCGTTGAGAAAGCTGCTACTTGAGTAGAAATCTACTCGTGCAGCAGAAAACGACCGCTTGCACTGTGCAAGATGCAGTTTGCACTGATTGCACAGTGCGGACAAGCATCCGGCACTGTGCAATCAGTGCGAGCAGCATTTTGCACAGTGACCTACGCAGTTCGCGTAGCTACACGTAGCTACGCGTAGCTCACATAGTGTGAAGTGCACTTCGCATAGCTACGCATAGCGCTACTTCGCGCCCATGTTTAGTGCTTAGTAAATGGAACAGAAAAGAAAGAAACATAAACAATCAAAGGAAGATAAAAGAAAATAGTCCCATCACTAGTGCTCTTAAGTGATGAAAACCTTTATATATGTGTCCCGACCCAAGTGTTAATTCGTGTGGGTACATCAAAAAGGCAAAAAGTGCATGACTAAAGAAATGTGATAGTGACCCCATAAGGTATTTAATTAACAAAAACAGGAATGATGCTCAAAAAGAAATGGACAGTAGACTGTAACAAATAAACTCAACCATGCACTACCTGCGATTCAGCAAAGATACTAAACAGGAATGTGAAAAAGATAAATGAAAAAATGAGTCCCAGGGTATATCTGAAAAATGGGACTATAAATGCAAGATGGTAATGGGCTGTCCTAAAGTCTATAATGTGATAGTGATGAATAGCCGCCCAAGTGGACGACAAAACGGCTTACCGCTCAAGGTTACGCAGCGGTAAGACAATAGATAAATCAGCCCAATAAGAGGGAGGTCACTATTTGGGGGCGACATAGACTGGTAAACCCAAGGGACCTGGGTCTATAAAAAGACTCTGGTATATACCTGATAAAACAAACGGCTCTGGAAATAGAAACACCTCCAGGGGCGGGGTGCGTTTGTATGGTCCAGACAAACTGGAAAGAAAAGAATAAAAATAAATACGTTTTATCTGGGGTTATATGCTATGTTGCTGACTGTGTGTGTCTGTGTTCAGTGCTGTCTAGAACAAATTCAAAGTTAAGTGAAGGTTGAGTGGGGGCCTGTTGTAGGCGGTAACTGCCAGAAACAGACATTTAGCTATGCTGCCTCTGAAACAAGTCTTCTTTTTGCACTTCTTTATGCAGTTTAACTTTCCCCCTTGATTCTTCAATATCTTTTTTTCCGATCTACTGGCCCTTACCCTGCACCATACTGGAAAAACAACTCACACTAACCTTACTTAACCACATCCACGAGGCACCCAAGATAAACGGACAGTCCGAGAGGAATGCAGAGCAGAAAGATGCAACTCTCATTTGACAAAACAGTATAATTATTTCTCTTCAATCATTACAACTGTGTGTGTTGTTCATGTTTGTTTACTTGACTCCTATTGAGATTCCATTTATTTTTGCTATCTTTCAAAGGCCGCTTCAAGAACAAACTATAGCTTTGGTCTCTTAGGGGGCAGACAGAAAATGAATTTACCTGTACCAGTTAATTAGTACTCATCATCATGCATGAATTTCCTTTTTCTACCATAACAGATTTATGATGGTCAGCTGCCAAGATGAATGTGTTGTCCTTTTGTAGTGGTGTTTGTCTTTGTCAAACCTTTCCATCAAATTCCCCTTCCTATCCATTTATTGAACCCCAATTGCTCGCCCCCCGAGCTGTGTGATTTATTGGTGTGACTAAATAGAATTTACACCATTAATTGATCACACACTTTGCGCAGTGAATGTGGTGAAAGCAACACCAACTCAAGGAGTGCATGCAGGGCAAGGATTTTATGTTCTGCTCGAAGTATAACTATAGCCCACTCTGGCAATATATACAATAGATTGCCCACCCGTGCACATATAGTATTCGATAGTCATAACTGAAAGCATCATCATCCTTCCAGCACTAAAGGTCATGCTTGTCCACTCCACCTCATAGTTCTATTTGATTTCAGTTTGTAACTTCTACTAGCTAAGTATGGGAGAATTTTACGAATTCTTGGTACGCGAATTAGCGCGAAAGAGTACTCGCAGTCTGCAAAATCCGCAAACTTTCTTTCGTTCGATTGCGGATTTTTTAATTTTTGCGAGTTCGCTGGATTTCTTTCACCGTGGCTACCGCGAACTTACCCATGCGGTGTTCTATGGGCGCGGCTATCTTGTTCTCGTTGCGTATTTCCATTTCCGGTTGGTAGTTGCATGCTCGCGTTGTGCATTTCTAGTTCGGGGGCGCCATTGCGTGTTCGCGTCCGTTTTTGCGTGCTCGCAAGGGAAATATCGCACGATCTTACCCACGTGGTTGCAATTGGCGTGGCCATCTTGTTTTTCATTCATTGCTATGGTTCTGGGCATGCCTTTTCTATCCTGTTTCAATCTTTGTAATCCTTTGTTTCTTTGAACTTTTTTTTTCTTTTTTACTCATTATCTATCTCTTTATTTTTCTACATCTATATTTTGTGTTTTTTTATACTTTTTGTTACTTTAATAACAACTTTTTTTTTAGCTTTCTCTTTTCTTTTATTTACTTTTTTTTCCCTATTCTTTCATATTTTTCCTTTCTTCCACCCAGGACAATGGCAAAGGGAGCCGACAAGTCCAAGTGGAAGAGTCCCGCACCCCGTAGCCGGCTCCCTTGCGGACGTTTAAGGGGGGAGTCTGTAAGTCCTAGGGAGATCTTCAGCGCGGTGGAGGTGGCCGCACTGGTCTTCTTTGTGCAGCGCCACCTCTCCAAGACCATCGCAGCAGGCGGCAGGCCCGGTGCCGGGTACGGCCTCCGGGAGCGTCGCCAGCTATGGAGTAATGTGTGCCGGGAGTCTGGGGTCCGGCGCACCTACCAACAGGTGACACACCGGTGGTCTGACATACTGGACCGGGAACAAGACCTGCTCGACCTCCTTGGCGTTGAGATCCCTGGGCTTGGTGAGTTCTAGTAACTATTTAT
This sequence comes from Lissotriton helveticus, assembly GCF_964261635.1. Lineage (NCBI taxonomy): Eukaryota > Metazoa > Chordata > Amphibia > Caudata > Salamandridae > Lissotriton > Lissotriton helveticus. The sequence goes on from NC_136068.1 coordinate 645,586,341, forward strand.
TAACTACTTTGTTTTCTTCTGCTCTGTGTTATATTGCAAATATATGTTTTTTCCGAAGAGCAAGATTGCTGCCGATTACATTGCAGGTAAATTATGTTTCAAAAGCTTCTGTGATTGCAGGTGCTTGCCTGCTCAGTGGCGGTGCTACTATGCTTACTTGTTTTCAATTTTATGCTCATTTGGCCTGAGTGATTATGTACGAGTGTACTTTACAGAACTGCGTAATGCTAGAGAGACTAGAGACTCAAGTCCAGTCCTTCCTTTGTACTCCTGCCAGTAAGAAGAGATAGTGCTGGTGGATCGATAGGTTGAGTATATTATGACTTGTTATTTAGTAGGAAATTTTTTAGTGGTCTGTAATCATGACAAACTGTGTCTGTCACTTCGCGTGCTGCTGAGTGCTGCCAGTCCTAGTAGAACCTTTTTATAGTTGGTTTAGTGAGTTACCTATCTTTCCAAGTAGACAGTCCGTAATCCAGCAATACTATGATATTGATATCCTAGTAGACCACATCAGCTAGGTCAATACATTTAGTGCAATTGTTGTTTATTTCCCCGAAATAAATGTGTTATTGTTTTTTTGAAATGTTTGATTTCATTGACAACAATGATCCATGTTTGTGTCTTTCTTTCATGTACATCAGCTCCTCCCAGGGGCAAGAGGACAGAGGTGGCGGTGGCGGCGTCAGCGGAGCAGGAAGGCCAGGATCGGTCCGCTGAGGGCTCTTCTGCTGGCCCCAGTAAGTTTTTCTGTTAATATTAATAATTATACTTCCCTAATTTTTACAGCACCTATTTATTCCAAACGTTCATCATAATTCTATTTTTTCCTAAATCGTCTTTGATCTTCTTGTAGCCTGTTTCTAAATTCTTATCGTGCCTCTACAATGACTCTCTGTGCTACTACTATTTTATTAGTCTGCCTGTGTAGCTAGCTAAGCTTGCACAGTTGGCAAAAGGTGTTATACAAAACTCCTATTCAGCAATAGCTCTAAGCACTGAGTGCAGTCCTCTGGGTTGTCCATAATGTCTATTGAAGTCTTCTTAATGTTTATGCTTTGACAATTCCCAACAATAAAATGTCAATGGCCACCAACAATAAGATACTAGTTTACTTTTTGATTGGATAGGAGGACATACTACTACTGTTGCAGGGACTATTCTGCACATGCTGAACTATGGACAAGAAATAGGGCATTGGTGATAATCGGCGCAGTTAGACTTTCCACATACCTCAGTCAGAACAGTTGAACCCCCAATCTCCTTACTGACTAGCTAGTGTGTCAGAGTCATTATTTAGCTCCTGAATGCATCGATGATCCCCAATGATTATACAACCCAGAACATAAGACTTCGGAGTCAGAGTCCCGACCTCTCAGAGTCACGGAATCATGCTTGCAAATTGCAAACCCTTTTGCTCACTCACTCATGACCAAAAACCACAGAGTCTATGTAAGTTTTAAAGCTTTATTATAAGTAAAACAACTAGCTCTGAGTGTACTCTATATATTAAATTTCAATTGTGCATTATATAAAAACATTTATTAAAATCAACTTCAAATAAGATACACGGTGAACTCTTGAAAACTGAACAGTGGCTGATTTTACACATTAATTGTGGGAGACCCCTCACCTGGTTGGAACTTAAAGTCTTGGTGGTGATGATGATGATTTTGAAAAACAAGAGGTCCCAGATTAAGAAGGCTAAAGTCCTTAGGAACACAATTGGATCTAAACAATTACCATTAACAAAATCAGGTGGAAGAGCAGAGTTATGTCAGCGAATAAATGTAAAATTAAAACAGTACCAAACGGTTAAAAAAAATATATTAGTGTCTATTTATTACATGTACATATTATAAGAAGAAAACTTTTCGCAAGTTAAAAACAGTTAATACAATTTAAAAACAGTTCATACAGTTTGTACAAAGAAATATTTTATACATTCAATAAAAACAACAATAAGAAGAAAACAGAGGTCGGCGCAGCGTTTCGGTGATTCAGTTGATTTTCTCCTTCATCAGGACAGTTTTCTAAACAGTAGAGAAAAGTTTCTATTATTAAACCAACATTGTACTGCTGACAAAAAACCCTAGAGAGCTCTTATCCAACCCGTAAGTTTCTATGAATCACAGTACCCACTGTAATTATTCTAATGGCTATTCCACATTTTTGTCGAAAGAACCATTCTTTCTTATGGCACATAACCTAGTTTACAGGACATTATTAATATAGTCCTTTGCCTAAGTCACATCTAAGATATTTTTGACTTAAGGAGACTGTAATTGTCATACCTTTCACAAATTAGGGGTTTTAATTCCTTCTAGTCTCGATGTCACCGTATAGATTACAACTGAGAAAGGTGAAATTTTACGCTTTCCCTTTTCATGTTGATGTGCTGTGAAAAATGTTTTTATATATACAATTATTATTTATCACAATTTACACAGGGAAAGAGTTAAGTATTTATTCCTTCTCTGTACATACCACTGGATAAGGCTTTGAAACAGAAGGACCTTCGTTGGAGCCACCGTATTGTCAACAAAGAACATACCACTATAGAAAAAATAATAATACAAAATATTTCTAAAACACCAATTTTATGAATTTAAATACCAATTTACGTATTCCTTGGGCATAATACTTGCCTTATAGAAGGCTGTCAAGAAGCCGAATATAGGTCAACTCTACAGTCACGTCTGGATGTAGACTGGGCTTGAAATCGGGTGATATGTCCTCTTTTATTTCTTATTGGACTGTGGGTATAGAAATTATTTTGCCTATTACTATTTATTTTATTTATAAAAAGTTTTACCTAGAATCAAAAATCTTTTTTTATTGCTTTTTGGTTAATCTCTTTTACTGTTTACCTGAATATTGTAGTTGTAGCGTTGTGAGGGTTAAAAATACTTGACAGACCTGCAATGCAAAGAATTACATGCCTCTGTTAGAGATTTTGCCTTTTTGAGCGTTTTATTCCTCATATTTTAATTGCAATCTATGAGTTTGCTCTCCATATAAGCCGATTTTACTCAGCATGTCCCTCTTATCATACGGGTAGTGGGTGCATTAGTTTGTTAGTTACTTTCTATGGGTGAAAACTTCATAGGTATTCATCTTACTATACTAACGTTTCTAGCCAGTATGAATTTGTAAATATAAATCTCATCATGTTATGTTATGTTATGTTATGTTACTTCAGTTTGTATAGCGCCAACTCACCACCAGGTCTCAAGGCGCTCCAGACCAAAGAAAACACACTTTATTCCTACTCACAGAAACCTAAGCCAGATTGTCAATTTAACTTATATGACCAAAAGCCTCTCTAAACAAAATTGTTTTCAACTGTTTCCTAAAACAGAGAAGATTCGACTCCTTACGCAAAGACACTGGTAGCTTATTCCATAGCAATGGGTAAGTATGGAAAAGGATCTACCTCCTTTTGTGGCTAAATTGAAACGAGGGCAGGTCAACAATGAAGCATCAGATGATCTTTAGGTACGTTTCGGATTATAGGACTTTAAACGATCCTTAATATAGCCAGGTGCATGCCCATGAATTGCCTTGTGTGTAATGCACAGGCTCTTGAATTCTATCCTCTGCTTTATGGGAAGCCAGTGGAGTTTAAGCAACAGTGGGGAGGCATGGGAGCTTCTCGGAAGTTTAAAGATTAGGCGTGCGGCGTCGTTCAAAACGACCTGCAATCTTTGGATCAGGTTCTTTGGTAGACCCAAGTACAGGACATTACCATAGTCCAATCTTGATAATATAGTGGCCGAAACCACTGTCCGAAGCATAGATTCGGATAACAGAGGGACTAATCGACGCAGTTGCCTAATTAGGCCAGTGCAGGTGCCCACAACACCAGAGATCTGGGTAATCATCGACAAGTCCTTGTCGATCTTTATACCCAGACTTTTTACATTGGGCTTTGGTAATGGGGTGGGCCCAAGTTCTTTTGGCCAAAACAGATTTCCCCAGGGGGACGTGCCAGTTGACACCACCAAAACCTCCGTCTTCTCAGGGTTAATCTTCAGCAGATTGTTACTCATCCAGCTGACTGTGTGCCTAAGTACCTCCCGTATATGTAGTTGGGCTACTTTAGAGTTCTCAATACTAAAGAGTAGTTGGGTGTCGTCAGCGTAATTAAACACCCGACAACCCATCTGTACCAAGGATTTAATAAGGGGCTGCAGGTAAAGATTAAAGAGCAGCGGTGATAATGCAGATCCCTGCAGGACCCCACAGTTCAGACTGCCCAACCCCGAGATCTCCTCTCCCAATTGAATCCTCTGCTGCCTGCCTGTCAAGAAGGACTCTAGCCATTTGTAGGCTGTGTCCTTAATTCCAACACTAGCCAGTCTGTCCAAGAGCAGATCATGGATGACAGTGTCGAATGCCGCTGAAAGATCTAAAAGTATCAGGGCACTCGGTTTCCTACTGTCAGCCATGTCCCTGAGCTCATCTAACACCGAGAGCATCACCAACTCGGTGCTGTGATGTGCCCGAAAACCTGCTTGGCGTCCCTGGAGGAGATTATGTGATTCCAGGAAGACAACCAATGATTTTAACACATGCTGCTCAAGGATCTTTGACATAAACGGCAGCTGAGAGATTGGTCGGTAGTTTTTCAAGTTTGTCTGTTCAGCTCCCCGTTTTTTCAATAAGGGTCGTACCCGGGCTTCTTTAAGCTTCGTTGGGAGATATCCCATCCGTAATGAACTATTTAGGAAGGAGATAATATGGTCTGACATCAAGGCTAATGCTCCTCGAAAAATCGCCGGCGGGCAAGGATCTGCCGGTGAGCCTGACTTTATAGAGGACATAAGATGTTCCAGCCTTCTAGCATCCAGCTCTGGAAAGGATGAAATAGTACACTCTTGTGGTACTTCAATCATCTGCGGTGTATAAAGGCTACTTACCGAATTGCACTTAATCTCGGAAAGGATAATCTCAACTTTTTCTAGAAAGTAGTGTTGGAACTTATTGCACTCAATCTTTTCAACCGCATTCATTGGTTTCTTTGTCAATTCAGACAAGATACTAAAGGTTTCTTTCTGCACATTATGTGCCGTCTTAATGCGGGTATCAAAGTGTTCGGCTTTAGCCCTCAACAAATGTTCCTTATATTCTCTTGAAAGGGTTTTGTATTGTTCCCTGTCAGATTCCTCCTTGGATTTCCTCCATCTCCTTTCCATACTACAGAGCTTTTTTTTAAAAGCTCTCAAGGGCGGGGTGTACCATGGAGCCCCCTTCCCCAGACCCTTTGTTCCTTGTAATTTCTCTGGGGCTATTTGATCAATTGCCTGAGAGATGGTCTGGGTTATACCCAGATAGTCCTCATCTAAATTTCCGCTAAGCGGAGCAAGATGTTGCGGGAGAGTGTCTAGCAACGCCTGTGAGTTTACATTCCTCCATTGGCATACCCGACTCAGTTTAGGTGCTTGACATCAGAGTATCTAATCTTTGTCTCCAGCTTCAATAATCCTACTGAGTAGGGTACGTCCCTGTCTACACTAATCTCCAAACAGCAACGACTGCCCAAAGCGTCTGCAACGCTTACCTTCATCGATGGAAACAGCCTCCCTGCATCCAACGCGGTCCCGGCTCAATTGTGGGTGGAGAATGCAGTAGTACGTGTGGTATTTTAAGTAGATCCGAGAGGTAAAAATTCACGTCTAATGAAATCATTTATTCTCGTCTAGCGGGATCTTATTCTACACGTCCATATGCATAGAGAAGTTAGATTGTAAACATCGCTTAATTAATTAATCTAGAGCTGGAAGTGTATTATAATATAATCGTTACCACTAGACCCACTTCCCGTAAAAATGGCGGCCATCTTAAACTGGTGCATGATCAATCAGTTACGGCAGGATAACTAGCACTAGATCGCTATACAATCAAAGGTATACAAAAGTACCTCAACCGTCCCCGCTATTCGGATACATGTGACATTAAATACAATGCAACTACACTCGCTTCCTATAAGGATGGCGGCCATCTTAGACTGGTGATCGGACACCCGATATCGGCCGGATGGATGACACTTGACTGCTATAAAATCAAAGATAAATAATCAAAAATATACACAAAAGTGCAGCTCGAAAATTAGTAAAGATTCTATTAACAATTGTCTCTGGATCTTATTATTTTTTGTTATTATTTCTCTGTGAGCACTAGCACTATGGCGGCCATCTTACTTTGGGCAATCTTGTATTACCATTACGATTGTACAAAGATAATGCACATATCTGATTCTTTATTTCTAACAGACCCATTACATTATTTTACTAAAACCCGGATCTACTCTTTATCCTATTTAGGTTTAATGTGTGCTATGTCTAGTTGTTCGAATATGGTCTTTGATTTAATCTAAGCATTTATTTGGTAATGATGATGACTCCGAGTAACATATTGCTCTTCTTCGTTGAAGGGAAGCTTCGGTCTGTAATGAGAAAAATGGTGCGTGTTAAAAAGCAAGCAGTCATCAGTTGTGCCAAAAAGTGTAGCATGTTATGGCTAAGCATAAATAAAAACACCCTCCCCTTCCGAAAGGGGAATTTTTAGTTTAGACTAGAGAGTCACAAATAATTAAATTTGTTTATGTAGTAACATATTTTTTCATTCCTAGACAAAATAGGGAGTGGTGTATATGCCACCTAAAAATATGAAATGTATTTTCTAGGCGTAACTCCATCGTCACAGCCCACCACCAGTGCCGGGGGCCAGCGTGGAGGTGGTCACTCCAAGGGTGGATGCGGTGCCAGCAGGAACTGCTGTGGGGGATGCCACGGTAGTGGCAGTCAGTGGTAAGCTATTATATTCCTTACTTATTGAGATTGCAGAGTAGGCTCGCTGCAGGGTGTACACTCTACTGTTAAGAAGACTTACAAATTTAGAACTAAGTTTTTGTCAACCAGGTAAAAGACAGTCTCCCTTTACTTCGCATTAGGAATAGCATTAACGGCGGGAGTTGACGAGTAACCAATCGCCTCCTCTAAATTTGACTTCAACTCAGCTGTGAAAGTTTTATCGAGAAGCCAAGTCAGATCAGAGATGAACTTGATGGATGGGATGAACGAACACTCAGTTGAGTACGCATGTGCTGAGGTCAGACACTGCACCAGACCTCAAAGTTCGCGAAGTTCACGTCCCGCCGTCTGCCGACCGCTGACGCCGTTACTGCGGTGCAGCCGTCGACTGCCGTTTTGCTGTGACCTTTGGCAGCAGCAGCGATTTTCAGTGACCTGCAGCAACTCTCGGTGGTGGATTTGTGGATTTGCGGTGAGCGAGAGGGCGTGCAACAGGTGCAGGGGAAGCGGGTGAGAACTGTTGTCTCGTGGTCCCTGCTCCCGGTTCCTGAACCCACACTTCGGAATCTGCCAAAGTTAACTCACTGATCCTAGTCCTCGGCCCCTGCCCCTACCCCAGCCCCTGTCAGATCTGCCACACACGGGGCTCGGGGGCAAGCAGGGCCGGGTGGGCCCTTAAGCTGCTGCGAAGTGCGGCTGTGTTTTTGCCTTTCACCTTCCTTCCCGGAGTGCCCCTGAGTGCCCGGATCTGCTCCTCCTGCTGTGCGCTGCCGGTGAGCAGGAGAGCGGCACAATTGTCCAGGCAGGCAGGTCTGTGGGCTCTAGGCCGAAGGGTGGGGCAGCAAGCACAGACAATAGTGTGCTGCAGCGTGCAGGCAGCAGTGTGCTGCATAGAGGAGGGACCAGCTGATCACAGCAGAGAAGGAAGAGGGAAACACACCGCTTGCTGGGGAGGACCGGCAAATAGCTCACTGGCTTCAGTGGTGGTGGCCTGCAGTGGTCAGCTGCGCTTTTCCATCTCCGGCTGGACGGCGCAGCACTTGCTTTCCCTTGCTTTCCCTATTTACCCCCTCAGTGAAGACAAACGCCGTCGCTGTTGAGCTGAGGATGTTGCTCACAGCCCGTGCTTCTCCACCGTCTCCCTCGTAAGCCTGCTTGGTTAGAGACTGCGGGGGCAGAATGAATCAGAGCAGTTTTTGGAACTCGGTGTGTAGAACCCTGACAAGAAAACTAAAACAAAAAAAACAAAAAAAACTTTCAAATCGGAATCAATAATCATAACTTAGCCACCTGCCTACGGAGGATGAGATTAGGCAGGGTCAGGCGGACACCGAAGCAGTCTCAAAAAACTCTAAAGGCGAAGAAATCTCCTAACGCCGATCAGGGGAACGCAAAACGAAATAAAACAATATCCAATAGCCCTACGCGAACAAAAAAAGCATCATCAACAGCTCCACAAAGTCCACTAATCTCCCCAATTGCAACTATGAACAAGAATAAAAAGCAAGGAGGGGGAGAGAAACCAGGGATAAATAAGGCTTTCTTTTTCTTAAAACACCCAGGAGCTATCCTCCTCACGACTCCACGAGCCTTGCCAGGCCTGCCTGCTCCTTTAACTCCAGAGAAAGCAGTCTACAACAAAGGTCTAATTACCACATCAAGTGCATTAACCCCCCAGCCATCCCAGGGTCCAATATCCCCTGTTGCAAACCAAATCACTTCAAACAACCAAAAGTCCACGCCAAGATGAAATAACAGCAATCAACCAACAGCAGAAGGAAACTGTCGAGAAAATCCATTGGAGAGCTACCTCCCAGGAAAGGCTTAGCATAGGAGAAATTTCTGCACTCGGCCAGGGTAAAACTCAGGCGATAGGAGCAACAATCCAGGCTGCCTAAGATAGCAACAGGATGAAGGAAGAACAGATGCATGAAGAAAGATCAGAATCTAATGCAACACCTACAACAGCACTAACATTCTTCACAACATTTTCAAAATCGATATCACCGAGCCCCTTAATAAAGTCACCAATACACGAATCACTTGCCAAAGAGACTTGGAGAACTGAAGCACAGATACACAGGGCGCAAAAGACAAGTTTAATGGAAACAACCAGAATGACTCAGAAACTTCATGGTTGAAGCTCCTAAGCTCTACATCAAGCCCAATAGCAAATAAAGAATTGCTGCAAGACATAAGCAAAACTAAATTTAAGGAAAAATACCTGCGGCAAAAAAAGAGGAGCAATTCACCCAGGCGAGGAGCCAGAAAAAACACTGGAAAAACACCAGAGCAGGAATAACCTCAACCCCAAATTCCAGCAACAGCTCACCTCACCAAGAAAGTGCTGACTACTTATCCCACCAAAAGTTTGAACATAGTGTCAGCGCAACCCATCCCGGGCTGCTTCTGTCTGTAATAGAAACCCTTCAGTCGTCAGCAAAGGCACTAAACTGGCAATCTGATTAAATGAATGTTCAAATAAATTTAATAAATACCATAGCTCCTTATATTGCGGGGATTGATACCAAACTGGACAAATTAAGAAATCTGATAATAACTGCCCAATCAAAGTACATACTGGAACATAGCCCCTGTTCCTGTGTCCCAATCATAGACAAACTGAACCTCCTTCCCAATCTTATAGAACAAATACTGGCTTTCAAAAAAATCAGGCTCACTTTCCTCCAAAGTTAAATCTGCAGATAACAATACACAATGTTCTCACTTCAAAAAATTTGAAAAAGAAAAGCAAAAAGGGAAGATTTTGGGAAAAGTAGGTCCAACGTCAGATACATTAGTTCCAAACACTCAAACTACGGTAACTAGACGTAAAAAGAAAACGGGAAAGGAAAGCAAGGAAAAAACAAACAGCAGGGAACACGGAGGAAGGGGTGAGAATGTTCCCCATATTTACTACAGCTAAAAGTAAGGGCCACACATTAAATACGACAAGATTATCTGAAGACTTGACGGACCTATTGCTCAAATCACCAAAAAAACAGCTTCTATCAAAAAAAGGAAGGGATGATTTACCCGTAAAGGAAGAAAGCCACTATTCTACACCCAATGCAGTAGAGTCCATAGGCGACGTAAGGGACAGATGCAAATCAGAGGTCGAGTGCGGGCCACCCCACACAGAAAGAACACACACCAAACCAACAGAGCAAGTTTTGTATAGATGGGGTTGTGGCAAAAAGTACCCGCAAAGGTAACAGGGTTGTCCCCAAATAAGTGGACACACAGGGTGTTCATGCAGCTCCGAGACAAGCCAACAACATAAAAAGGTAGGGAAAAATAAAAAAATCTATATCGACTAGGCCTCAATTCAAAATAAATCTGGAAAAGTTGCAAGGAAGAATCAAACCCCAGACAAAGCAAGATACATGGTACGGCACGAGGGATAAATGACCAAGGCCAGCTGGAAAACGTAAGCAATAACAAAGAAGAATTATCCAAAACCGCTAAAGGCATTGAAACTCTGAAACTTCCTGTAGGGATGGAAAAGAGCTCACCCCCTACCGCTGATATAAAGATCTTACTACATCATGGTGGCCAAAGGGTAAATATAAATAATAAGGAGGATGCCAGCCCTGTGGGAGGGGCAGAGGCAGACTACACGAATGAATCTCCGAATGTCTTTGACACAAACGAGGAACCGGGGAGAGATAACAATCAGCACAAATGGCCACTGATATTCCAACATGCTGAATCAAGCAATAAACAGGCAAGTGGTATGCACGAAAGACAAACATCTTCCTCAATGGGTCCTCATTACGGAATTAGAACGGACTGCAGACCTGAACCAGAAATAAGCGCCAGTAGTTGGACTAGTAAGGATGACCAATATCTTTAAACAGCTGCTTTTTACTCCAGAATATGAAATACAGGGGATGCATGACATTCTCAAGAGGGGCAATATATTTAAACTCTATGCCAACATTTAAGGGCTACAACACCTAACCACAGCGGATTTACTTTCAGTCGAATTCCGCAAACAAGAAAACAATAACACACTGGAACAAACACTTACAACCTGGTGAACAGAGGCGATTACACAGTTAATATTGTCCTCAAGGAAAATATTCGATACATGGGGCATAAGGCTCTCAAGACCAGCAAAACCACGTTATCCAGGCCCATTCAGTGAACCACTGGTGATAAAGTGCAAAACGAAATGCACACCAGACAAAAAAGAGCAGGTTCACTCAGTACTACGGATCGCAAGAGGGAACAGTCCACCACCGGCAAAACATCTTTTGACCAACTTAGGAAAACAAGTAAACACCAAAGAAGATGTTGATTACTGGCGCTGGCTAACTGGAACACTGAATAAAGAGAAAGACAAGTGACCCTGCCAAAAACCATCAAAGGATAATAGCCAAGACACTTTCCATCTATTATTATGGAACATAGCCGTGCCAGGAAATGGCTGGAAGACGGTTTGCCCCTCTATAATTGGGCATCATGTGACATCATTGCCCTTCAATAAACATGGGCATTAGAGGGGCTACCACTCGTTGGATACACGCACTTTAGCTCTCCAGCAGAAAAAAACAGCAAATATGGCCACCCAAAAGGGGGGTTTTCCGTTTACATTGCAACGGACATCAGATCAGAGCAAATAGCCCTGTGCGGGCCAAACAAGCAATTAATAAAACTGTCTCTTCCCGGCCAAGCGACCCCTGTACTACTAGTGAACTCCTTTGTACCTCCTTATGTGAAAGAGAAACAAGTCCAGTTAAACCAGCTAGTAACTACAATCAGTGAAATTCGAAACAACAATCCCACCTGGGAAGTCATCTTAACAGGTGACTTCAACTCAAATTTAATCCATACACCAATGAGGACAAAAAGCTAGCTGCAGACAACGAATTCTGGAACGTGACGCCCCAAAACCAACTCAAAACAGAGCATCATGATCCAGCTGGAAAACAACTGGTAACAGCCCTCGAATATCTTGGCCTCCGGCTCCTTAAAGGGGGAACTCCAGGTGATAATCTGCTACAGTAAACCCATCTGGGAGGCTCAACCACATCTAGACTTGACTATACAGCAGTCTCACTTCCATTATTGCCTTTGTTCAGCAATTTTCAATTGAATTTACATCAAAAAGCGACCATTCATACCAGCATACTTATTTCAATTTAAAGCTCACCAAACATCGTAACACTATGACATTCGTAGAAAGTTCCTCCTCTACCAACCTGAAACGATTGAATTGGACAACTCTAACATTGTAAATCTTCAGGTAAACGTTCAGGGAATAAAAATTAGAAGTGAGACAACCATAGGTAACCAGATACAACAATGGGAGAGCTTCATAGAAGAGTAAACAACAATTATGTCCACTTCTCAGAAAAAAATACGGGCCCCAACCCACAATATTGCACTTCCAAAAAGTCTGGTTAAGCTCAAACTAGAAATAGGGAGAAATGCAAGAGCACTAAAAAGATAATTACGTCATCAAAGGACTGGGCTCAAAGACAGAATCTCAAGAAAAAATACAAAAAGGTAATGTGGGAATATAAAAGAACTCTGAAGGATGACTTCTGGGCAAAATTACTTTGCACAGCAAAGAACACCAACTCAAGTGATTCTGGAAAACCATTAATAGACTAAACCATCTTGCAAACCCAACAACATCTAATGTCCAAGAAGCGGACTGCGTTGCACTATTAATTAAGAGATTCTCGGATCTTACACAAGATCTGCCCTATAGATGCTCTGAACAACAAATCAACAACTAAAAGGCCTTACAAAGAAAAATGAGCTCCATAACCAGTGGCCAACATATAACTCCTTGTACAAACGTAGCATACCTGAATGAAGAATGCAGTGCAACTCAACCCCCAGATATGGGTCAACAGTCATCACTGTCCTATCAAGAAGATGCACAATCATTGGAGAGCAATGGGACAGCAGACATGTTCGGACATCCAGGTTTCTGCGAGGAAGACATAAGAAGAATACTTAGGAACAGTGGAGCTCCAGGCCCGAACGGCATCCCCCCAATAGTTTTTAAATCTGACCTGGATTTCTGAAGTGGAAGATTAAAAAAACAATTCGATGAGGTAGAAAGTGAAAACCAAATTCCATCAAGCTGGCAAGGCTCAATAATTTCACCTATCCTCAAAGGGGGAGACAGAAGATCCCCAGCAAATTACAGACTGATCGCTCTCCTGAATGTAGATGCGAAGTATTATGCATCATTACTCCTTGAAGATCTTATCAGCTGGGCTGACAGCATAAAGAGAATCCCGCCAAATCAAACAGGCTTCAGGAATGGGAGATGGACAATGACGCACATCCTATCACTCTCACTACTAGCCGACAAATATTTATGAAGGAAACAGCAGCTGCATCTCTGTTTCATTGACCTAAGGGCGGCCTTCGACAATGTAGATCGAAATATCTTATGGGGGAAACTCGGCAGTTGGAATATTCCGGACAAAACACTTAGAGGAATCCTGCTCCTTTATTCCAACACATGGATGGAAGTAAAATTGGGGGACGGAGCGCGGCTATCAAGAAAAATAAAAACCAGCAAAGGGCTTAAGCAAGGCTGCGTTCTGGCCCCTCATCTTTTCAATCTTTTTATGGCAGACCTAGCGCCAAGTCTTAACAAGATTTCATCCCATCCACCCAACTAGGCTCTTCACCTCTAACCCATTTATCCTACGCGGACGACGTCGTACTGATGGTCTAGCTAAGATCGGCCTTCAAAGGTCACTTGAGGGACTGGCAGAATTTATAACCAATAACAACCTGGAGATAAACACCACAAAAAGCAAAACGATGCTCATCACCATAAGACGAACAGTCAATAAACATACCCAATTGGAGGAAAAACAGATAGAAGCAGTGCCTAATTACAAATACTTGGGCCTTTACTTTGATAATCAACACAATCACCAGCGGCAAAAAGCCTACATTGTCCAGAGAGCAAACGCTCTATCATTTGCCTTTAGGTCCCTACAAAAAAGCTCAAGGGGCCATCATAAAAACCCTTACTGGCAACAATAAAAGCCAAGTTGCTTCCGACATTGACATACGGCAGCGTAGCCCTCCACGGGAAAGACGCAGACCTGCTGAATAAAGAACAGACGGCCATCTACAAATCAACCTTCCAAATCAACCAGGGTGTTTCACCAGTGCAGATCAGATTACAATTTAGAGTACTAAATGAAACAATTGGAAGGATGTGTGCAACGATCAAGCATTGGTATAGTCTGAAACAGAATACAGCAGCTTCAGAATTGCACAAGGCCTTGTGGGGTGAAATAAAAACTGACGCAAAGTCCCCATACAATCAATTTCTAAACAAAGCTTTAACAGATACCTGTACAAGAAACCTCTGGGAAACCAATCTGCCCTACCCAGCCTTTAAGCAAGCTATAAATAAGTCAGCAAATTTCCACTCACTTCTAGCTGACAAAACCATTTTCAGTGCAAGAAAACACGCATGGATGGTTATATCCAAATATAAAACACTCACTCCAGCTCTATCTAACAATTACATTGCCAAGTCAGATCAGAGATGAACTTGATGGATGGGATGAACGAACACTCAGTTGAGTACGCATGTGCTGAGGTCAGACACTGCACCGAACCTCAAAGTTCGCGAAGTTCACGTCCCGCCGTCTGCCGACCGCTGACGCCGTTACTGCGGTGCAGCCGTCGACCGCTGTTTTGCTGTGACCTTTGGCAGCAGCAGCGATTGTCAGTGACCTGCAGCAACTCTCGGTGGTGGATTTGTGGATTTGTGGTGAGCGAGAGGGCGTGCAACAGGGGCAGGGGAAGCGGGTGAGAACTGTTGTCTCGCGGTCCCTGCTCCCGGTTCCTGAACCCACACTTTCGGAATCTGCCAATGTTAACTCACTGATCCTAGTCCTCGGCCCCTGCCCCTGCCCCTGCCCCAGCCCCTGTCAGATCTGCCTCACACAGGACTCGGGGGGCAAGCAGGGCCGGGTGGGCAATTAAGCTGCTGACAAGTGCGGCTGTGTTTTTGCCTTTCACCTTCCCTCACGGAGTGCCCCTGAGTGCCCGGACCTGCTCCTCCTGCTGTGCGCTGCCGGTGAGCAGGAGAGCGGCACAATTGTCCGGGCAGGCAGGGCTGTGGGCTCTGGGCCGAAGGGTGGGGCAGCAAGCCCAGGCAATAGTGTGCAGGCACCGTGCAGGCAGCAGTGTGCAGCAGAGAGGAGGGACCAGCTGATCACAGCAGAGAAGGAAGAGGGAAACACACCGCTTGCTGTGGAGGACCGGCAAATAGCTCACTGGCTTCAGTGGTGGTGGCCTGCAGTGGTCAGCTGTGCTTTTCCATCTCCGGCTGGACGGCGCAGCACTTGCTTTCCCTTGCTTTCCCTATGTACCCCCTCAGTGAAGACAAACACTGTCGCTGTTGAGCTGAGGATGTTGCTCACAGCCCGTGCTTCTCCACCGTCTCCCTCGTAAGCCTGCTGGGCTAGAGACTGCGGGGGCAGAATGAATCAGAGCAGTTTTTGGAACTCGGTGTGTAGAACCCTGACAAGAAAACTAAAACAAAAAAAACTTTCAAATCAGAATCAATAATCATAACTTAGCCACCTGCCTACGGAGGATGAGATTAGGCAGGGTTAGGCGGACACCGAAGCAGTCTCAAAAAACTCTAAAGGCGAAGAAATCTCCTAACGCCGATCAGGGGATCGCAAAATGAAATAAAACAGTATCCAATAGCCCTAGGCGAACAAAAAAAGGAACATCAACAGCTCCACAAAGTCCACTAATCTCCCCAATTGCAATTATGAACAAGAATAAAAAGCAAGGAGGGGGAGAGAAACCAGGGATAAATAAGGCTTTCTTTTTCTTAAAACACCCAGGAGCTATCCTCCTCACGACTCCATGAGCCTTGCCAGGCCTGCCTGCTCCTTTACCTCCCGAGAAAGCAGTCTACAACAAAGGTCTAATTACCACATCAAGTGCATTAACCCCCCAGCCATCCCGGGGTCCAATATCCCCTGTTGCAAACGAAATCACTTCAAACAACCAAAGTCCACGCCAAGATGAAATAACAGCAATCAACCAACAGCAGAAGGAAACTGTCGAGAAAATCCATTGGAGAGCTACCTCCCAGGAAAGGCTTAGCATAGGCGAAATTTCTGCACTCGGCCAGGGCAAAACTCAGGCGATAGGAGCAACAATCCAGGCTGCCTTAGATAGCAACAGGATGAAGGAAGAACAGATGCATGGAGAAAGATCAGAATCTAATGCAACACCTACAACAGCACTAACATTCTTCACAACATTTTCAAAATCCATATCACCGAGCCCCTTAATAAAGTCACCAATACATGAATCACTTGCCAAAGAGACTTGGAGAACTGAAGCACAGATACACAGGGCGCAAAAGACAAGTTTAATGGAAACAACCAGAATGACTCAGAAACTTCATGGTTGAAGCTCCTAAGCTCTACATCAAGCCCAATAGCAAATAAAGAATCGCTGCAAGACATAAGCAAAACTAAATTTAAGGAAAAATACCTGCGGCAAAAAAAGAGGAGCAATTCACCCAGGCGAGGAGCAAGAAAAAAACACTGGAAAAAAACAGAGCAGGAATACCCTCAACCCCAAATTCCAGCAACAGCTCACCTCACCAAGAAAGTGCTGACTACTTATCCCACCAAAAGTTTGAAAATAGTGTCAGCGAAACCCATCCCGGGCTGCTTCTGTCTGTAATAGAAACCCTTCAGTCGTCAGCAAAGGCACTAAACTGGCAATCTGATAAAATGGATGTTCAAATAAATTTAATAAATACCATAGCTCCTTATATTGCGGGGATTGATACCAAACTGGACAAATTAAGTAATCTGATAATAACTGCCCAATCAAAGTACATACTGGAACAAAGCCCCTGTTCCTGTGGCCCAATCATAGACAAACTGAACCTCCTTCCCAATCTTATAGAACAAATACTGGCTTTCAAAAAATCAGGCTCACTTTCCTCCAAAGTTAAATCTGCAGATAACAATACACAATGTTCTCACTTCAAAAAATTAGAAAAAGAAAAGCAAAAAGGAAGATTTTGGGAAAAGTAGGTACGACGTCAAATACATTAGTTCCAAACACTCAAACTACGTTAACTAGACGTAAAAAAAACGGGAAAGGAAAGCAAGGAATAAACAAACAGCAGGGAACACGGAGGAAGGGGTGAGAATGTTCCCCATATTTACTACAGCTAAAAGTAAGGGCCACACATTAAATACAACAAGATTATCTGAAGACTTGACGGACCTATTGCTCAAATCACCAAAAAAAACAGCTTCTATCAAAAAAAGGAAGGGATGATTTACCGGTAAAGGAAGAAAGCCACTATTCTACACACAACGCAATAGAGTCCAAGGCGACGTAAGGGACAGAGATGCAAATCCGAGGTCGAGTGCGGGCCACCCCACACAGAAAGAACACACACCAAACCAACAGAGCAAGTTTTGTATACATGGGGTTGTGGCAAAAAGTACCCGCAAATAAGTGGACACACAGGGTGTTCATGCAGCTCCAAGACAAGCCAACAACATAAAAAGGTAGGGCAAAATAAAAAAATCTATATCGACTAGGCCTAAATTCAAAATAAATCTGGAAAAGTTGCAAGGAAGAATCAAACCCCAGACAAAGCAAAATACATGGTACGACACGAGGGATAAATGACCAAGGCCAGCTGGAAAACGTAAGCAATAACAAAGAAGAATTATCAAAACTGCTAAAGGCATTGAAACTCTGAAACTTCCTGTGGGGATAGAAAAGAGCTCACCCCATACCGCTGATATAAAGATCGTACTACATCATGGTGGCCGAAGGGTAAATATAAATAATAAGGAGGAAGCCAGCCCTGTGGGAGGGGCAGAGGCAGACTACACAAATGACTCTCCGACTGTCTTTGACACAAACGAGGAACCGGGGAGAGATATCAATCAGCCCAAATGAGCACTGATATTCCAACATGCTGAATCAAGCAATAAACAGGCAAGTGGTATGCACATATCACAAACATCTTCCTCGACGGGTCCTCATTACGGAATTAGAACGGACTGCAGACCTGAACCAGAAATAAGTGCCGGAAGTTGGACTAGTAAGGATGACCAATATCTTAAACAGCTGCTTTTTATTCCAGAATATGAAATACAGGGGATGCATGACATTCTCAAGAGGGGCAATATATTTAAACTCTATGCCAACATTTAAGGGCTACAACACCTAACCACAGCGGATTTACTTTCAGTCGAATTCCGCAAACAAGAAAACAATAACACACTGGAACAAACACTTACAACCTGGCGAACAGAGGAGATTACACAGTTAATATTGTCCTCAAGGAAAATATTCGAAACATGGGGCATAAGGCTCTCAAGACCGGCAAAACCACGTTATCTAGGCCCATTCAGGGAACCACTGGTGATGAAGTGCAAAACGAAATGCACACCCAACAAAAAAGAGCAGGTTCACTCAGTACTACGGAACGCAAGAGGGAACAGTCCACCACCGGCAAACATCTTTTGACCAACTTAGGAAAACAAGTAAACACCAAAGAAGATGTTGATTACTGGCGCTGGCTAACTGGAACACTGAATAAAGAGAAAGACAAGTGACCCTGCCAAAAACCATCAAAGGATAATAGCCAAGACACTTTCCATCTATTATTATGGAACATAGCCGTGCCAGGAAATGGCTGGAAGACGGTTTGCCCCTCTATAATTGGGCATCATGTGACATCATTGCCCTTCAATAAATATGGGCATTAGAGAGGCTACCACTTGTTGGATACACGCACTTTATCTCTCCAGCAGAAAAAAACTGCAAATATGGCCTCCCAAAAGGGGGGTTTTCCGTTTACATTGCAACGGACATCAGATCAGAGCAAATAGCCCTGTGCGGGCCAAACATGCAATTAATAAAACTGTCTCTTCCCGTTTAAGCGACCCCTGTATTACTAGTGAACTCCTATGTACCTCCTTATGTGAAAGAGAAAAAAAGTCCAGTTAAACCAGCTAGTAACTACAATCAGTGAAATTCAAAACAACAATCCCACCTGGGAAGTCATCTTAACAGGTGACTTCAACTCAAATTTAATCCATACACCAATGAGGACGAAAAGCTAGCTGCAGACAACGAATTCTGGAATGTGACGCCACAAAACCATCTAAAAACAGAGCGTTAAGATCCAGCTGGACAACAACTGGTAACAACCCTCGAATATCTTGGCCTCCGGTTCCTTAAAGTGTGAACTCCAGGTGATAATCTGCCACAGTAAACCCATCTGGGAGGCTCGGCCACATCTAGACTTGACTATACAGCAGTCTCACTTCCATTATTGCCTTTTTTCAGCAATTTTCAATTGAATTTACATCAAAAAGCGACCATTCTTACCAGCATACCTATTTCAATTTAAAGCTCACTAAACATCGTAACACTATGACATTTGTAGAAAGTTCCTCCTCTACCAACCTGAAACGATTGAATTGGACAACGCTAACATTGTAGATCTTCAGGTAAACGTTCAGGGAATAAAAATGAGAAGTGAGACAACCATAGGTAACCAGGTACAACAATGGGAGAGCTTTCACAGAAGAGTAAACAACAATTATGTTCACTTCTCAGAAAAAAATACGGGCCCCAACCCACAATATTGCACTTAAAAAAAGTCTGGTTAAGCTCAAACTAGAAATAAGGAGAAATGCAAGAGCACTAAAAAGACAATTACGTCATCAAAGGACTGGGCCCAAAGACAGAATCTCAAGAAAAAATACAAAAAGGTAATGTGGGAATTTAAAAGAACTCTGAAGGATGACTTCTGGGCAAAATTACTCTGTACAGTAAAGAACACCAACTCAAGTGATTCTGGAAAACCATTAATGGACTAAACCATCCTGCAAACCCAACAACATCAAATGTCCAAGAAGCGGACTGGGTTGCACTATTAATTAAGAGATTCTCGGATCTTACACAAGATCTGCCCTATACATGCTCTGAACAACAAATCAACAACAAAAAGGCCTTACAAAGAAAAATGAGCTCCATAACCAGTGGTCAACATATAACTCCTTGTACAAACGTAGCATACCTGAATGAAGAATGGAGTGCAACTCAACCCCCAGATATGGGTCAACAGTCATCACTGTCCTATCAAGAAGATGCACAATCATTGAGAGCAATGGGACAGCAGACATGTTCGGACATCCAGGTTTCTGCGAGGAAGACATAAGAAGAATACTTAGGAGATGTGGAGCTCCAGGCCCGAACGGCATCCCCCCAATAGTTTTTAAATCTAACCTGGATTTCTGAAGTGGAAGATTAAAAAAACTATTCGATGAGGTAGAAAGTGAAAACCAAATTCCATCAAGCTGGCAAGGCTCAATAATTTCACCTATCTTCAAAGGAGGAGACAGAAGATCCCCAGCAAATTACAGACTGATCGCTCTCCTGAATGTAGATGTGAAGTATTATGCATCATTACTCCTTGAAGATCTGATCAGCTGGGCTGACAGCATAAAGAGAATCCCGCCAAATCAAACAGGCTTCAGGAATGGGAGATGGACAATGACACAAATCCTATCACACTCACTGCTAGCCGACAAATATTTACGAAGGAAACAGCAGCTGCATCTCTGTTTCGTTGACCTAAGGGCGGCCTTCGACAACGTAGATCGAAATATCTTATGGGGGAAACTCGGCAGTTGGAATATTCCGGACAAAACACTTAGAGGAATCCTGCTCCTTTATTCCAACACATGGATGGAAGTAAAATTGGGGGATGGAGCGCGGCTATAAAGAAAAATAAAAACCAGCAAAGGGCTTAAGCAAGGCTGCGTTCTGGCCCCTCATCTTTTCAATCTTTTTATGGCAGACCTAGCGACAAGTCTTAACAAGATTTCATCCCATCCACCCAAACTAGGCTCTTTACCTCTAACCCATTTATCCTACGCGGACGACGTCGTTCTGATGGTCTAGCTAAGATCGGCCTTCAAAGGTCACTTGAGGGACTGGCAGAATTTATAACCAATAACAACCTGGCGATAAACACCACAAAAAGCAAAACAATGCTCATCACCATAAGACGGACAGTCAATAAACATACCCAATTGGAGGGAAAACAGATAGAAGCAGTGCCTAATTACAAATACTTGGGCCTTTACTTTGATAATCGACACAATCACCAGCGGCAAAAAGCCTACATTGTCCAGAGAGCAAACGCTCTATCATTTGCCTTTAGGTCCCTACAAAAAAGCTCAAGGGGCCATCATACAAACCATTACTGGCAACAATAAAAGCCAAGGTGCTTCCGACATTGACATACAGCAGCGTAGGCCTCCACGGGAAAGACGCAGACCTGCTGAATAAAGAACAGACGGCCATCTACATATCAACCTTCCAAATCAACCAGGGTGTTTCACCAGTGCAGATCAGATTAAAATTTAGAGTACTAAATGAAACAATTGGAAGGATGTATGCAACGATCAAGCATTGGTATAGTCTGAAACAGTAAACAGCAGCTTCAGAATTGCACAAGGGCTTGTGGGAGGAAATAAAAACTGACGCAAAGTCCCCATAGAATTAATTTCTAAACAAAGCTTTACCAGATTCCTGTACAAGAAACCTCTGGGAAACCAATCTGCCCTACCCTGCCTTTAAGCAAGCGATAAATAAGTCAGCAAATTTCCACTCACTTCTAGCTGACAAAACCATTATCAGTGCAAGAAAACACGCCTGGATGGTTATATCCAAATATAAAACACTCACTCCAGCTCCATATCTAACAATTACATTTCCGGTCCACAGAAAACAACAGCTAATGGCGCTACGCTTGTGAAAACTTCCATCTACCATGGATCAGCCAATCTGGGTCCATGATGGACCCAAAGTCTGCAGACTATGTGGGAGCAGTAAGGAGGACTTCATACATCTTGTTTGCATTTGCCCGAATTTAGCCCATGCACGACGCATCTTCCTAAAAAAAGCAATGAGCGACCGAGGCATAAGAACGTGCAGATCGGCGATCATGGCAACCCTAAATCCAACTGACACTTGTTTGAATTGCCTACTAATAAAGTTCCTTCTGGCTCATGTACATGCTCTGAAATGTAACCCGGTGCTCTGTCTAGAAAAGAGCAATAGGATGGCGGACTCTGCGGTAGATGGCTCTCCCAAACATAACATAGAATAGCACTAGAACATTGGGAGGCATATTTTATATGGACTAACAAATGTTTTTGATCAATTTTAAATGTGTATATTGTGTATATTAAAATGTCTAATTTTTAAAAGAAAATATTTGCACTAGAAATGGAAAGTTTTAGGATACAGGGAAACAGAATTTAGACAAACACTAAGAGTTCCATCTGTAATACTTGATTTTATAAAATGTATTGTTATGGTTTTAATTAACTGAAACAATAACATTTTCTACTATGGATGAATGAAAAGGGAAAGAAGGGTGTAAGGACGAGCGAGTTAAATTAATGACTGTCAAAGAATGATACGTGTTTTTGAATGCAGGCACAGGTGGCTGGGAATCTGATACATGGCCGGTTGAAGGCTGAAGCAAGGATGGGTGGAAGGAGAAAGAAAAGAGGACTGCCTGGGTGGGTGAAACAAAAACTGTATGTGTGTGCAATACATCCTTTGGGTCAAATTCAAATGCAAGTTAAGCACGGATGCATGGAGGGCGGTTTACAAAATAAAATAAAAATTGTGTTTTTCGGTGAGAAAAAGTAAGGTTGTTCCAGTTGAGACATTAAGAAGAATGATTGACATTTACTTTGAATGGATGGATGCCTGGATGGTATATTCCTCATAGATAGCATGGGTGTATGTATGGTAGACAGAGTAGACGGTCACTGGATGAAGAGTGTTACTTTGAAGAGCATGTAACACCGCACGTCCGTGCCAGAGTAGCAAAGCCGAGGAAAGTAGAAGTTGTTATTTTTTAGAATACTCCCTTGACTAACAGTAGTTTGCAAGCACAGCATATATTGTGTATCCATATTGTATGTATCACATTATCAAGTCAACTCACAAGTGCCTTCCTCCGGCGATTACGGGAACCACTCACTACCTCTGTTAATAATATTTTTTCAACTCTGTCATTGATGTGTGGCCCATCTGTGTTCACTCAATCAATAAAAACAAAGCACCTAAAGTCATCCCTCATATAAGCAAATATCCTGTGAAGGGATAGATGATCATATTATCTTCTTCATTTTCCTTTTGTAGTAGTCAGGGGCAGGGCAGGGTGAACGTTAAATTAATTGAGCAGTAGCCCTTGTAACAGAGTATGGCCAGTGTCACCCTTAATAGAAAAGTAAGAGCTTCCCCACCTGCATGTAATGGACTGGTAACAGTAACGCGAGTCTGCGTCATCATGGCTTGCATCTGTTTTTCTTGGGTGCAAGTGACTTCGCTGGCATTATGCCGGCTTCCACAAGTTTACGTACTAATTTGGCTAAACAGGAAAGAAGAAGAAGACTGGTGTACTGTCTGAGTTTAATGTAGTGAGGCCATATAGTGGTAGTAGAATTCCTGAAACTCCCACTAATGTTAGAGCAGAGGCCAACGAAGTGGGAGGTTAGATAGGTACATGCCACAAATGTTATGTACTGTGCTTGCAAGTTGCTAGTGCTACTGTGACACAACTTTCTGTTTAATTATTTTGTGTTAATCTTAAAGAGTATTGGTTACAATATTTTTTCTTTCTTCCTATAGATACTCCTTCTAAACTATCAAGGAAGGAGTTGGCTATCCGGGCCAGGCGACGTAAGCTGGAGGCAATAGCCCCCAAATATCGGCGGCTGGTGGCTCAGGAGGAGGAGGATGACTCTCAGTCAACATCCACAACAACAGATGCATCCTCAAAAAACAGTGACCTGATGCACACCAATAGTTGACAGTATAGTTAAGATGTCACAATGGACATTAATATGTACAAGTATCTACAATTGCAGAAAACGAAAACGATGGTGGTAGGTTTTTTCTTTTATTGAGAGGATGGCCAGCCGACACGTGTTTCGTCGTCAAGCGGTTACAGTGCTTGCACGACTCATCAGGGCTGTAGCGCGAAGGTGTACAACCACAGGTCGCTTAACCGGTGATAATTCCGACCCGGCCTCAGCTCAAGACCAGGTAAGATCAAATCCTGAAGCTGGATGTGGCTCCGAATTCATAAAGGGTTCATGCGACAATAGTGCTTGGCGAAATTTGAATAGTGCTCAAGCCGCCTGTGGTTCGTCAGAGTTACCAATGGTAACAAGCATCCACTGTAGACATCTTAACTATACTGTCAACTATTGGTGTGCATCAGGTCACTGTTTTTGTCCTTGTTTTGGTGTGCTTTGCACACATTTGGAGGGGTTTAGGGCATTTATCCCCTCACCTGCTTGCACCCTGACCTATCGGTATCTCACACTACCGTGTGCTGTGCGCCTAGTATTTCCCTACCTCTAAAAAACCCCAGTTCTCTTTAGGCTTTATTGTTTGGAATAGGGAGGCAGCCGCCACGCACTTTAATTGACATATAAAGAATAGCACCTTCTATTCTTTACAATGAATAGAGATAAAGCTGCTGAAGAGCTCTTTGATAATCTCGCTAAGGGCATGTCCACACACAGAGCAACAACCAGTGGTGCCCCCAGTAGCACCAAGGAAGAAGGACTTAGGGACAAATTTGTGAGACTTGAGAAATTGAAGAAATTAGAAAATTCAAAGTGGTGGGATGGCACCACCTTGAAACAGTATGTCAGACTTAAGCGCATACCGAGAGGCTTAAGAGCGCAGATCTTCCCTACCTACGACAACTTGGATGCCGATCTTTTGGGTAAATGGGAAGATGCTTTGACCAATAATTCTAACATCCTCATGGACATACTCATTGAGAGTTCTGACCGCAAGGTCGCCAAATTCCAAGCCGAGATTGCCATTTTAGAACAGGAGATTAAAGACCTAAACCGCCCTGAATCTACTGTTAAAAATTACACAACATTAGATGAGATTCTTCTCAAACATCAGAACGAGATTAAAAGCCGCAAGGCTAGACAATTGAAAAGAGATGAGGCTGACTACACTGACTGCAGAATCTTTACTTATGACAGGAAATACGATTACATGATCAATAAACCATCACACAAGGGTAGAGACAAAGCTAACCTTACAGATGCAAGTTCCATCTCGTCGAGCAACACTTCACTGAGTACCATCAGTGTCAGTGAAGATGAGTCCAATAGAACTGATAGTGAGTCGACACCTTTTTTATGGGAAATCCAGCGGATCAGGAGAGGCATCCGCGCACTAGATCTAAAACCCGTAGGGGCAGGAAGGGGAGGGGTAGAAGATTATCGGAAGAAACTCAGATCTTGGAACCCCCAACAGTAACTGACACACAGGAGGGTGAGGTACAGGTTATCAATCTATCATCCAAAACCCTTACTTCAAGTATGGTCTCCCTCCTTAGTAAAGGTCTGAACTTTAACCCTTTCTCCAACACTGACATCTGTAGACTTAAGATTGATCTGTTTAAATTCACACGGAAATTGAAACTGAAAAAGCATTTCTCTAATAAGATCACTCCTAATAAAAATACTACAAACATCCCTACTGTTTTTGAACCTGGTGTTTTAACTATCAATGACATTCAAGCTACACACCTCTTACTCTCCATCACTGATCTAGAACAAACTCCTCAGGACATGGACACCCTACTAGAGGAACTTAACATTGAATCAGACTTTAGTATTGTCAGTGGGCTCAAATCCAAATCCAAATGGATCCCTACACTACCAGGAGGCAACTCTATAGACAACTTCTACAAAAGAGTACTTGAGGACATTGACAGACTAGCACTAAAAGATGACAAACGCACCTTCAGATACAAGGACAATTTAACACAAGGTGAACGGGCAGCCATGAACAGCCTCACGAAGGATCACAATAAAAAGGTCCGCACCCGGAACCTGCATGTAGGAGTACTCGTCCTGCCGTCCGATCACCAAAGAAACGGAGCACACTCCGACATGTGATAATTGGTCCTTCCGTCACAAACACGGAGCCCATTTTTCCGGACCAACAATCACTCTACAGTGGATGCTTGTTACCATTGGTAACTCTGACGAACCACAGTCGGCTTGAGCACTATTCAAATTTCGCCAAGCACTATTGTCGCATGAACCCTTTATGAATTCGGAGCCACATCCAGCTTCAGGATTTGATCTTACCTGGTCTTGAGCTGAGGCCGGGTCGGAATTATCACCGGCTAAGCGACCTGTGGTTGTACACCTTCGCGCTACAGCCCTGATGAGTCGTGCAAGCACTGTAACCGCTTGACGACGAAACACGTGTCGGCTGGCCATCCTCTCAATAAAAGAAAAAACCTACCACCATCGTTTTCGTTTTCTGCAATTGTAGATACTTGTACATATTAATGTCCATTGTGACATCTTAACTATACTGTCAACTATTGGTGTGCATCAGGTCACTGTTTTTTGTCCTTGTTTTGGTGTGCTTTGCACACATTTGGAGGGGTTTAGGGCATTTATCCCCTCACCTGCTTGCACCCTGACCTATCGGTATCTCACACTACCGTGTGCTGTGCGCCTAGTATTTCCCTACCTCTAAAAAACCCCAGTTCTCTTTAGGCTTTAACAGATGCATCCTCCTCCGCTGCCCCTGGGTCATACAGCCAGCGTAATCCTCCAGCGGTACGGCGCCGTGGTCCGGCAGCCACCCGTCGCCACCGAGCAGCGAAACTAACAGCTGCCCCCCCCACAGTACCTGCAAGGCTCGTATGCACCGATTAACCCTGCGAGTGGCCTTCCTTGAGCAGGAGGTGGTGAGGCAGAAAGCCCTGCTCAAGGTCCTCCGGAGAGAGCTGCGTGACCACCTGGCCACAGGACACCAGCGGCCAAAGTAGAGAGAGACTGTCCCTTGCCCCTTTTTAAAGACTTTTGGGGGGGTGGGAATTGGGCATTGGGGTTTTCGAACTTTTGGGGACATTTCATGGACATTGGTTGGGGTTAGGGAGAGAGGTGGGTCGGTCTTGTGGGATAGTTTATTTTTATTTGGGGCGAAATATTTATTATTTATTTTCAACTTAAACATAGCAAACGCGTTTTTACTGTTTTGTGGGGGAGGCGGGGGGGCTTAACTGTACGTTTGTTTTCCTGAAACTTAACCGGCTGGTTGATTCAAATTGTCTAAGTAATCGCCCAAATTTGTACAAAAGTGCCACTGACAAAAGTTAGTGAATTCAATTGTCCTAGTACTTTACTAGTACTACCGTCAGTCTCTCCTCTCCTCCTACTCCATTATTCTTCCTCCCCCAAAATGCTTATCCTACCTGTGATCTTTGTTTGAGAATAGGGCTATGCATAGGCCTAGCTGTATGGCAAATGATGATTAAGGTTGGCTATGGAATTCTGGATGGATGAAATGGAATCGTTTTAGTGGGAGTAGTAGTGGTACATATTGGCAGTAACAGCATATGAAAAAAAAGGAAATGAGACATTGAG
This sequence comes from Lissotriton helveticus, assembly GCF_964261635.1. NCBI lineage: Eukaryota > Metazoa > Chordata > Amphibia > Caudata > Salamandridae > Lissotriton > Lissotriton helveticus. The sequence continues at coordinate 645,613,681 of NC_136068.1, forward strand.
TGGCCTGAGAGGAGCATTAGAACAGTACGATAGTACAGTACACAAGAACAGTTCCATCAATTGCAGCCTAAGCAATGCTAAAGAATTCAATCAAAAGTTAACTACTAGTTGTGTGGATTATGGCTGCTACAAGAACTAGTACTGAAGGACACAGCAGCGTAAGCTTTCGTCACGTGTAGGAGGATGTTGTTGTTGATGAATCCACTCAATGGCGGACATGAAATTCTGAATTGATTTGCAAATACTCATGGGTGTGTGTCAAGTAGAATAGGAATATATCCTCAGATTCCTTGACCTGCCTTGAAATTGATTTTCTTTTGCTTTTGACCTTATCCTCCCCAGCAAGCGTGTGGAATTATTGGTGTCATTTACTCACACCACAATGAAAACCACAGAGCCCGGGGGAAGAGGGTTAGGGTTTGAAAAGTGGATGGGAATGGGGGTTTTTGGGAAAGTTTTTTGGAGAGAGAAAAAAAAACACAGCATGGAGAAACAACAAATGAAGAAAAACAAATCTTTGGATATGACCATATCCATAAATCTTTTAAGGGACATAAAGGAAGTGCATGCATGAAGTTGTTTGCTAAATGGACGGTTAGGTTAATGAAAAGTAGTACTTATACTACAACTTACTAACTAGTACTAAACAATTAGACAGTACAGGGCTGCAGAAATTACGCAATTTCACTTGCATATCTGTCTTCAGAGAGAATAAACACTTATTAGTACATTACATTAGTTTTAAAAATAGCAAAGAAAGTTATCAAATAGCTGTAGGGATGAATTTGAAGCAGAGAGCAAACACACAGAGTCGCACTCATAGAAGTTCACAACAATAACATTATTTAAAAGATAAGGACAAGTGATGTGGATACTGTAACTGTATGTTGTAGTTGTCCTGGTCAAATTGGGAAGTTGCATGCATCCAGCTATTCCTCTTATTCGCGGTACTCCTCCATTCCATCGGGCGCTCCGTCGATCAGTCTTGGTGACCACACTGTCAACTGCCAGCCTGGCGGATGCGGAATTGCGGATTGCTATGGTAAGCCAGAGTTAATGTGTTTCCCATCGCACAGGGTAAGTGCCGGCTTGTAATTGTCGATGGAAAAACAGAATGGGATATTAAAACACCCCGGAGGAAAAATGTAAGGTACGGTGTGTAGTGCAAAAATAACACTTTCACTTTCAAAGGCGATAGTATTACATACAGTCATCATTTCTAAAGTGCCTACTCTGAGTCTCTGTTTCCAAGATAATAATTAGCACACAGCAGGCCAGGGCCATGCAGACGGTCAAGGCAGGCACCACTGAGTGAACCAACCTCCATGTAGCATACCTCTTTGACACAGACAGACAAAGCAGATCTAAGTTTATACAGCAAGCCACATAGCCGCAATGTTACATGAACCGCTGTCTGGACCCTGGCATAACACTACACTGGCTCGACCACTCCATACCACGACTAGACAGACATGTAGTTCTGCTGTGGTTGTTATTGATTTGTTTACCTGTTTGCCACTCACAAATTGGCCATAGTTCTTCCGTAAATCAACGATGATGATCCATCCATCTCAGTGAGTGACTGTAAAGATATTATGTAACTTTGGTCATCGTGACTCATCATCATCATGGTATTGGAAAACTCAATGTTGTTTTTGCAGTCACAGTCTACACACAGTGAGTCCAAGGACATTTTCCATATTAAAAAATGCAACGTAGTGACCCCTGCAGTAGAAGTACAATTTGTATTAAACAAGGTAAACCGAGTAGACTTGAGTTACGTTTAGTGTGTAAAAGAATAAATAATTACAGAACACATAGGATTCATTTCATGCACAACAAAAAAACAGCAATTGCTTTCATCAGAGCCAGACAGCAAGTGTTGTCCACTGCATGCCATCTCATCATTCATTACCTATTCCACTTTTTGTCAGTATCCTATTCTTAAGTGAAGGGCCACAGGGCAGCCTCTTGTGTCAATTTCAGAAGTAAAGTTATATATTATAGATTATTTGTATAGCGCCTATCACCGCCGGTCTCTAAGCGCTTAACAGAAGAACATAGCATAACTGTTACCCCGTGCCCTCAGCTGTCCCCCAATTTAGCCGGAGTCATTGCCATTCTGAATAAGTGAGTTTTCAGTTTTTTCCTGAAGGGTAGTAGCTGTAATTCTTCCTTCAGAGTGGCCGGGAGCTCATTCCACAGTTGCGGGAGAATCATGGACAGGGCCCTGCCCCCTCTGGTTTTTAGTTTAATTCTGGGTTGGATCAGATTGGAAGTTTTACCTGAGCGCAGGGATCTGCCAGGAACATATCTCTTCAGACGTTGCTTAATGTACTCTGGGGCTTTCCCAAAGAGTGCTTTATGGGACACACAGAGACACTTAAACTGAACTCTGAATTTCACAGGTAGCCAGTGCAGCTTCTGGAGCAGAGTGGTTGCGTGCAAATTTCTGGGCACGGAGTAGATCAGCCTTGCTGCGTCGTTTTGTACCACCTGCAGCTTCCTCAACAGCTACTGCGACAGGCCGAGATATAAGGCATTGCCATAGTCAAATCTAATCAAATCAAAATTTCTTTATTCGACTGTAGATAAAATCAGTCATAAAAGTACTGAGAAAAACACATATGTATACAAATCATTAATTAAAAAGATTCAATTTAAAACAATGGTTTGCATGGTAGCTTATCACAGCTCATACAAATGTGAATGTGAATATTCAGTTTATCAGAGACTTATATACAAAAATAATACGGGGCAGGTAGAAATTTAACCTTCCATACTTTTTCTAAATTTCAGGGCTGTTTTTAGAAAATTACATACGTATAAAGTGCTTTCACAGTGTAGCATTTTAAGGTAAATTAGTGCAGGCCTTAATTGCACAAAATTCAGTTTTTGCCATAGTCTAGTCTTAAGATAACTGAGGCAGATATGATCGATTGCAGGCTGGAGGCTGATAAGATGGGGACCAGCTATCGTAGTTGCCTCAGCATACCCGTGCAAGAGCCAACCACAGCTGAGACTTGAGGGGCCATCGAGAGGTCTGCATCGATCTTCAGTCCCAGACTTTTTACCACCATCCCAGGGGGTAGGGGTTGTTCCGGATCACTGAAATATTATCGACGGTGGCATTATCGACTTGCAAAAATATCGTTGAATAATTATCGACTACAAAAATATCGACTTTGTATACTCATTACAGCAACTACAAAAATATCGAGTACAAAATATCGAGTAATTACAATATCTACTACATAAATATCGCATTAATAAATATCGACTCCAAATATCTTAATTCATGAAATTACCCCTAACAAGACAAAAATATCGACTACAAAAATATAGAGTACACAAATATCGAGTTCATTTTTGTACCCTTTCATATCTAAAATACCATATTATTCGTCTATAAAAATCATTCCATTCTACAAAAAGCATTTCATCTATAATACCTGTAACTTTTGTAACATTCCTATTTATCTACATTTCCTATACATTCTATTAAATGTGTTCTATCATTAGAAAAATATTCTTTATATTTAAATAACATTTTCATGAATTTTCCCCACTTACACATCTTTTTTATTTTAGAACTAACCTGCTTTAATGCGAAAATCACCACATACCACCATTCTCACATCAACAAACACACCAATTAATTAAAAAAAAATTCAAACTAGCCTATTAAATCCTTCCTTTCATCGTACAACCAATCAAATCTAAGCACACTAAATACACATACTATAAAAGGGATACATGCATTCTACCATTTGCTGCTGCTAACTCTATTGAAGAAGATGCCAACACTCTGAATATTTGGTTCCTGAACAAACATCTTTACAGATCCAGCTCACAAGCTAATTATTCAAGTAAGTTACAGTGCATTATTTATAAATCTAAATTAGTAGTCTACTATTTTACTAATATCTCCTAACTCTTGCACTTATGTCATTTTTATCTCCCCCTACATTTCTGATAGAAACTACAACAAATAAATTCCTAATACATGCTCCTATTTCTTCACCTGGAAAATCAGATAGTAAGTATATATTTATGCTCTGTTATACACCAACTGCTGTTTTTAAACCCTATTTCCCAAGATTTAATCTTTATTTTAAACATTTTATTCACAGATATTCTGAGATTTTCCTATATCAACACTACAAATGTATAAAAGTGCACTAATTAAATATTTAAGTATATATGTTTGTGTTCATAAACACCCAATATTGTAAAAGCTATTTTCTAACGAACATATCTTGCATATTACATCTTCCCTACAGATCCAATAAAAAGATCCTACATCAACTATACCAAAAGACAAGACTACCTTTGTAAAATAAAGTAAGTATACTTGTAATTTGTCTAAAACTTCCGAAAATTTTCTGAAAAATATGTTCTTAACACCATGTTATGTATTTCATATTTCCTCTACAGATATTGTGAATACATCATACATCTATTCTACCTACAGCAAACCAAACTACTTATTTAGAAGTTAGTATACTTTTAAATATTGGCAATTTCCCAACAGTTCCAAATCGTTTGTAGAATATTTTACATGTATTTATTCTATCTTCTCTACAGATCTGAACTTTACTACCTTGATTTATTACAGCAAATACTACAACTCAACTATTTAAACAAGTAAGTATATGTTATGCTCACATCAAATGTAGTACTAAGCAAAATAAAAAACTGCTTTTTCCTAGGAAAAACGTTTCTTATGTGTAAACATAAACTTAGCATTTCTATCTTTTTATACCAACAGTTAAAAAAGAAATACATACAAGAAAATCCTTCAAAATACAGTTCTGCATTTGTGATTACTACTTTTAGTAACTGTAAGTATAAATACATCAGTAATTATGTTTGCACCACAAACTGAAATATATGTATTTTGATGTTGTATCTTTCTACTCTTTCCTAGAACAAATAAAACAAAATGACAGAAGGTGCAGAATTTGTGATGTCGCAGAAAAATAAATTACTATTATGTTATATGGGTTATATTTATAATCAGGAAAGACAAAGTGGTAGAAAAGTTTTCTGGAAATGTACAAAATATTACTCAAACAAATGTTATGGAAGGGCTACTACAGAGGAAACTAATGTGTTATCTACCAGGGAACACAATCATCCCCCCAATGTCACAGAAATTGAAGTAAGAGATGCTTTAGAAAGTATCAAAACTGCTAGCACACAAAGTAATAAACCAACAACACAAATCCTTAAAGAAGAACTGTTAAAAGGCCCAGCCCATGCTTCAGGTCAACTACCTTCTATAGAGTCCCTAAAACGCACTATTGCATACACTAAAAGACGCACTTCCACAACCCCACCCAACCCTACTACTTTTGATGAAATTATTATTTCACCAGAAATGTCCATCACACACAATAAAGACAAATTTATCCTTTTTGACAATAAAAGCAGTACAAACAGAATCATAATGTTTGCAACTGCAAGTAATTTAAGAAAAATCCAACAATGTCCCCAATGGATGATGGATGGAACATTTAAACCAATTCCCAAAACCTTTTTTATCAATTATATTCCATCCACGGTTTATACCATAACTATAACATCCCTTTCATTTACTGTTTGCTACCAAACAAACAGCAAAACACTTATACAGAAATACTAAATGTTCTCAAAAATGAAATCAATAAATATTTTCCTGACAAAATAATTATTGATTTCGAATTAGCTATGATTAATAGCATTTTGAGAACATTTCCCCACACAGCAATCCAGGGTTGCTACTACCATTTCAATCAGAGCATATGGAGACATCTCCAGAAATCAACTTTAAGTATTCTATACTCTACAGATAGCACCTTTGCCTATCAAATTAAAAAATTGATAGCACTGGCCTACGTTCCTGTTACCGATGTAGCGGAACACTATAATTTATTAATTGACAGCACATATTACAAGAGGAATGAAGATAAACTAACCCCATTACTAGACTATTTTGAAGATACTTGGGTGGGAAGGTTGCACAGATCTGGACATCGACGCCAACCCAAATTCCAAATCCCTTGGTGGAATGTCTATCTTAGTACTTTAAACCAAGAGGCTAAAACAAACAACAGCGTAGAAGGGTGGCATAATGCTTTCCAAGCTACCACAAGCAGAACCAGACCCACATTCCATAACCTACTAGAAGCTTTGAAAAAAGAACAAAGCTATCAAGAACTAAGAATGGAACAATCTGTGACCCAAATTGGTCCAAAACTAAGTAAACAAACTAAACAAATGTTCCGACTACTGCAAAGTCAAGTCACACTATATCCTACAACTAGAGGATTAGAATATCTGTCAATAATAGCTAAAAGCCTACTCTAAAAAATTACCAAAAATATACTAATGTCCTCTGACAATAATTCTACATATACAAATAATAAACATTTCTACACAATTATAAATAAAACATATTTGTGTAACAAACGTATGAAAAATGTGAGCATTATTTCTGAACAAATATGCAATATTTATAATTACATCACACATACACATTAAATAAAGATCAACATTTCCCACCCAATACAAAAAGTACTTTAAATACTTACAATTTGTGTAGATGGAAAAGACGTAATAAAGCAAAAAGCAATCCATACAATCCATTGCAAAGTAGTCCAATTCCAATAAGGGAAACCATCAAAAACCCGAAAATTGAGAAAAAATTAAAAAAAACGCTCCTGGAAATTCCGAAAACAGTAGTGTAGACACTTTAGTATTTAAAGTGATATACACACAACTTTTATAAAACGGTCACGCATATCAATGTATCTATCCAAAACGAAAGGCTCCAAAAACCCGAAAAAATGTAAAAATAACATAAAATCCGCTCCTGGCAAACCCGAAAATAGGAGATACACGTCAAAATTAAAAACAAAATAAATCATACATTAGTATTACGGAAAAAAAACACGCTTCCTTCCATGTAGTTTTCATGCGAGGAACCGGAACCTGTAAAAAAACATACATTACGAAACCCACCCACAAATAGCCCATTACTTTTGTAAAGACACTAACAATGAACATTAAGCATGTAATAAGACATTTCCTAACACTTAAAATAACACTAGAACTAAAACATAGACGACGCATCTAGAACGACGACATTTCACCTAAACGCTACCTAAACAATTCATACATACACACAAAAACACTACACACTTCGAATATACTCTCAAACATTACCACTCAGTTATAAATTGTATATAAAATTCACCTTACCTCTCTCCACACGAAGCAACTCCCAACCGCGAGCTTCTCCAGTCCTGAATGAACCGCAATAACCTTACGCGGTAACAAAGTAGTCCCCTTAAACCATTTTAGAATAGGTATCATAGAAAATACAATGTAATAGTATAAAAATATAATACATACACATTGTTATTGTAACAAATTAATACATTATACTCATTATATTTTTAAATGTTTAAAAAATATAATTGTATTTAATATTAGTTAATATATAGTAATTATTATATATTAATAATATTAAAAAATAATGTAACAGTGGAAAACATATATGTAAATATTTTCTTATTTTGTACATTTATAGGAATAAAATTGTGTTTATTTATTACTTTACTTAATAATTGTTTATGTAAAAAATTAATAATAATAAATAATAATATAAGTTATTTATTATTATTAATTTAAAAATTATAACCATTTACTATATAAATGATGCCCTAAAATAATCTTTATGTTTTTGTCTGAAAGTATGTTTTTCTAAAAAGAAGAGATACATTTTAATTTTAATAATTAATAATAATAATAATAAAATTATTTGTTATTATTTTTATTAATTATTAAAAAATGTATTATTGTAATTTCTAAGTATTATAAAAGTATATAATTGCATAAATAATCTGTAGCCAATACAAGATATTATTATAAAACATTGTATTCCCCTTTACAGTTATAAAGTTAACAACATAATATATGTATATGTTTTATTTAAAAACAACATAGTGTGAAAAAGGTTGTAAAAAATTTCTTCATTTGTATTTCCATATGTTGAGCTAATATAATATTAGTCATGTTTGAAAATAAAAAGGTCAATTTCCAAATAAAATATTTAATATTATTAATATCTAATATTAATATAATTAAATATAAATGGAAGAAGCACAAAAAAAACTTGTATTTTATTTTTTTAAATATAAATACTTGTTAGTCCAAGTTAATGTTGTGAAATATTTTTATTTACAGAAAAAACTGTTGTGTAATAATTTTTTTTGACAAATTAAAAGATGTACATAAATGTTAATGTGTTAATCAGCAAATAGTACATTTCCAAAAAATATGATATTATTTGTTATTAGGATTGTATTGTAGTACAAATACAAAAATGTACAATTTGTAATAAAATATTGTGAAAACATCCATGTTGCATTATTTTGTAATATAATAACACAGTAATAAAAAATTATATTGAAATGTGCTGGACAGTGACCAATTAATAATTGCTATTCCTACTCCAGTCAAACTATTATGAGAGTATTTGCAAGACAGTGAGCAATTATTATTTACAATTCCTACTCAACTGAAACTAATATCAGCAAAGGTGCTGGATACTGACCATGTATAAATTAGAATAGCTACTTTAGTATAATGTTATTCTTTAAAAAGGTGTCCAAAAAGTATATATATTGTATTATATTAATTCACATATATATTTAGGATATGTTGTGCTTAGTAGTACATAAATATATTATTTGCATTAAAATTAGCAACTTTGTGTCATTAAAATTAAATGAAATATTTTTAACAATTTTATTACATTTTAGCACACTTTATATACACAAAACTGACCCAGAACCCAAAAAATACCCCTTCACCCAAAAACTGAAAACTGACCCTGAACCCAAAAAATACCCCTTTACCCAATAACTGAAAACTGACCCTGAACCCAAAAAATACTCCTTAACCCAAAAACTGAAAACTGACCCTGAACCCAAAAAATACCCCTTTACCCAAGAACTGAAAACTGACCCTGAACCCAAAAAAAACTCCTTAACCCAAAAACTGAAAACTGACCCTGAACCCAAAAAATACCCCTTTACCCAAGAACTGAAAACTGACCCTGAACCCAAAAAAAACTCCTTAACCCAAAAACTGAAAACTGACCCTGAACCCAAAAAATACCCCTTTACCCAAGAACTGAAAACTGACCCAGAACCCTAAAAAAACTCCTTAACCCAAAAACTGAAAACTGACCCTGAACCCAAAAAATACCCCTTTACCCAAGAACTGAAAACTGACCCAGAACTCAAAAAAAACTCCTTAACCCAAAAACTGAAAACTGACCCTGAACCCAAAAAATACCCCTTTACCCAAGAACTGAAAACTGACCCAGAACCCAAAAAAAGTCCTTAACCCAAAAACTGAAAACTGACCCTGAACCCAAAAAATACCCCTTTACCCAAGAACTGAAAACTGACCCAGAACTCAAAAAAAACTCCTTAACCCAAAAACAGAAAACTGACCCTGAACCCAAAAAATACCCCTTTACCCAAGAACTGAAAACTGACCCAGAACCCTAAAAAATACTCCTTAACCCAAGAACTTAAAACTGACCCTGAACCCCAAAAAAAAAACCTTTATCCAAAATCCCAAAACTGACCCTGAACCCTAAAAAAAACCCTTCACCCAAGAACTGAAAACTGACTCTGAACCTAAAAAAAACTCCTTAACCCAAGAACTTAAAACTGACCCTGAACCCAAAAAAAAACCCTTAATCCAAAATCCCAAAACTGACCCAGAACCCTAAAAAAAAACCTTTACCCAAAAACTGAAAACTGACCCTGATCCCAAAAAATAACCCTTTACCCAAGAACTGAAAACTGACCCTGAACCCAAAATAAACCCCTTAACCAAAGAACAGAAAACTGACCCAGACCTCTAAAAGAACTCCTTTACACATAAACTGAAAACTGACCCTGAACCCTATAAATACCCCTTTAGCAAAATACCCAAAATTGACCCTGAACCCTACAAATTGTCCTTGACAAAAAAATATTTATTATGATATAATTACCAATTAATTAATAAATATAAATATTTACAGAATTATACTAATTAATTTACTAATTAATATTTCATTGTAATTAATTAACTAATTAACAATAATTAATTACCAAATAAGTAATTATTCTAAATGATTTTCTAACATATATTATTTAAATTTATTTTTTTAATTACTCCCCACCCTTAGCCACTATTAACCCAACATCCCACTCCTAAACATTAACTACAATTTATTATTATATTAAATTAAAAATAATTATTAATAATTAATTACCAATTAATTATTATGACCAAAAATATACAAAAGTATACTAATTATTTTACTAATTAATATTAATTAGTTAATTATTTAACTAATTATCCATAATTAATTACCAATTATTTATTTATAAAATTCATGTTAAAACATATATTAATTAATTACTTATTTTAAATTACTCCCCACCCTTATCCCCTATTAACCCAACATCCCACTCCTAAACATTAACTACAATTTATTATTATATTAAATTAAAATTTATTATTAATAATTAATTACCAATTAATTATTATGACCAAAAATATACAAAAGTATACTAATTATTTTAATAATTAATATTAATTAGTTAATTATTTAACTAATTATCCATAATTAATTACCAATTATTTATTTTTAAAATTAATGTTAAAACATATATTAATTAATTACTTATTTTAAATTACTCCCCACCCTTATCCCCTATTAACCCAACATCCCGCTCCTAAACATTAACTACAATGTATAATAATATTAATAAAAAATATATCTTTATACATTTTTTCAACATATTATCGATATTTTTGCCTTTAACTATATATCGATATTTTTTCTTCTCGATATTTTTTAGTCGATATTTTTGTCCTCGATATTTTTTTGTGATTATTTATTTCGATATTTTTTCAATCTATATTTTTGTAATAGATATTTTCTTATTATCGATATTATTTACTCGATATTTTGTCTATTCGATATTGTTTAGTCGATATTATGTCTAGTTACCGGTTGTTCCTAGGTCTGGGGGCCAATACCGGTCACACCAAGGATTCCCTCGATTGGTGATCACCAGCACCTCCGTTTTCTCAGCATTCACTTTCAACAGATTGTTAGTCATCCAGTTGACCGTGAAACTGAGCAGGTTTCTCACTGATTCCTCAGCCTCCTTAGTGTCTTCCAGCTGAACCAATAGCTGGGTATCGTCTGCGTAATTAAAGATTTCGCAGTTTCTACGCATATGCTCCTCCACCAGCGGTTGTAAATAAAGGTTAAAGAGCAAGGGTGATAGTGCCGACCCCTGGGGCACACCCCATGTCACGTCACTAATCCCAGACAACTGGTCTCCCAGCTGCACCCTCTGAGTTCGTCCTGACAGGAAGGATTCCAGCAACTTAAGCGCATGGCCTGTGATCCCCAGCTTCGCTATACGCTCCAGCAGAATGGTATGGCTGACCGTATCAAAAGCTGCCGACAAGTCTAAGAGAATCAGGGCGCATGGCTGTTTATTGTCTGCTCTGACTCTCAGCTTGTCGGCGACCGAGGCCATCACTAGTTCTGTGCTGTGTTGGGGCCGAAAACCAGCCTGCCTGGCATGGAGTAGATGGTGTTCCTCCAGGTGACCGGCTAATGTGCCCAGGACGTGTTTTTCTAGAATCTTACTCAAGAATGGCAGCTGCGAGATAGGCCTTTAGTTTTTTAGAGCCTTCGTGTCAGTTCCTGCTTTCTTTAAAAGTGGGGAGACCCTAGCTTCCTTTATCTGGGTTGGGAGATAACCTGCTTCTAGTGAGTTGTTCAGTAGGCTCAGCACCTGGGGCTGGATGCCTGGCAAGGCCATCTTAAAGATTCTCGGGTGGCAAGGATCAGTGTTAGAGCCAGATTTAATGTGTCCAACAAGCTCTGCTAAGAGCTTGTCGTCGATGGATGGGAAACTGTTCATAGTCCTTGACGGCGCCTGAACCACCGGACTGGGCAGCATAGTTGTGACTGGACGTGCATTGATATCAGTAATAATATCCTGTACTTTCTGGAGAAAGTAACTTTGGAAAGTGTCACAGTCTGGTTGGTCGCTCACAGAGATTTTCGACCCAGCTGCGTGAGTTCCCTTAGTATCACAAAGGTCTCTCGTTGTATGTTAGTCGCCTCCCTAATTCTTCCCTCATAGATCAGCTGACTTTCTCTCCAAGATGTCCGCCTTATATTTGGAGAGTATATTTTTAAAGGTTTCAGCCTCTGCTTGACAGTAATTGAGTCTCCACCTTCTCTCCGCATTGCGGAGGACTCGCTTATTCTCTTTCAGTGAACCATCAAACCATGGTGCTCCCTTCCCTTTAGATCTAGTCCTCTCCATCTGCTCAGGGGCTAGTTTATCTAGAGCGGCGAGCATCCAGGTCTTTATTGCAGTAGCATCCTGATCCAAGAGTATGCCACTCGTTTTAGGGGGGGCGGAGGAGAGCAGGGCCGCGATTAGAGAGTTAGCCTCAATCTTCTTCCAGGGCCGAACTTTCCTCCACAACTGATTTGGGAGAGCCAGTACGGGGTCACCCGGAACCCAGCACTTAATCATGAAGTGGTCCGACCAAATGCAATCACTGACCTCAATTAATTCTGTCTTAGGCAGCGAGGACCAGACAAGGTCCAATGTGTGGCTCTTCACATGGGTAGGACCCACTACTAGCTGTTGCAGGTTGAGCGCCGAGAGATTGGCTTCAAACTCTGTCTCAGTAGGCTCTCTAGGTACCTTGTACCAGTGGTAGTTGAAATCACCTACCACCAAAAGGGACTTGTATCTGGAGGCCAAATCCGTCAGAAGCTCAAGAAAGATATCATTAAAATCCGGTGAGCTCTGCGGCGGGCGATATACTACCAGCATCGCAACGCATGAGGATTTAAGTGAGATTTTTATCCCCAGCAGCTCCGCACAGGCACAATTTTCTGCTATGATCTGTGTTACTGTAAGACTTTTTTTTAAACAAAATGGCACGCCCCCCCCCTCTACAGTCATTGGGGCGGTTATGGCACAGCGCGTCATACTCAGGAGGTAGAGCGGCCAGAATGTCCGGCGTTGATGCCGTACCGAGCCATGTCTCTGAGAGTGCTAGGATATCTATTTCACCATCAGCTAGTAAAGAAAAGACCTCTAAATGATGCTTATGCAATGAGCGCGTATTGAGTGTCGCTATTGTTAGGCCATGAGACTGACGGGAAATTATTGTAGGTTTAATCTGGGGGCATGCGCTCTCTGTCTGCACTAGGGCCTCAGCCTGTAATTTGCCCAGCGTTACCTCATCTAGCCCAGTGGAGCCTGTCTTTAGGGCCTGAAGGCTGTCCGGTGAATAGGTGCCTGGTTGAGCAGAGTTAGAGGCCCTTAGGTCCGTCCTGGCCCGGACGGGCTCAGACGGGCTTTCCTCTGGCGCTCCTCCGGCGCGCCGCTGTGTGCAATCGCTGCGCGCAATCGCTGCGCGCTTCCATACTAGTAGATTTAAGTAGTATGTGGCTGAGGGCACTCGCAAAGACTAGACCGCTAACCCCCAAAACGTCATGTCAGCGTCTCTAGCCCACACCCAAGATGGAGGACGGGCATGAGGCAGCGAGGGAATCACCGAAATGGTGAGATGTGCTTCAAGTAATTATTATGGTGCGAGCAATGCGATCAATTGGGTGAGCGTGGGGTCACAAAATAATACTAAGACAAGGATTCGAAAATTTCCAAATTACAATAAACAAATTTAATTTAATAGTCAGCATAGTCAGTCATTCCAGTGCTACATTTTTTGAGGGGACTCGTCTATGAAGCGATAGTTTCTTGATTCTGCGTAATCCGTCCATCTGCCTTGAGGGAAATGGATAGGGGGAGTCTGGAGGAGGAGGATAGAGGAGCATGACTGAGTTGTGAACTTGTGAACTTCAGGAATGCAGACAGTGGCACCTTCAATATGGAAATAAGCCGAAGACAGTGCTGCTGATGGATTTGTTGTGATTAAAGTTTTGTTGTGCTAAAAAAGTTGCAAAACAAAGAAAGACACACAGAAATAAAAGTGAATAAGGACGTGAGAAAAAGTAAGTATTTCAAACCTAGGTGTCAGGGAAGTAAAGCTCGTCCTCAAACTCTTTGAATTGAACAGGGAGAAGGTCAGCTAACAGAGAAGAACTTCCGTCACCTAAGTCGGTGTCCTCTTCTTTCTGCGCGGATTCATGTATTTCAGACTGGCTCTCTTATACTGGAAGGTGGTGGTGCTGGGCAAAGGCAGTCTGTACTTGGCCTTCATAGACCTCAAGACTGCCTTTGATCTGGTTCCCAGGGAGGAGTTGTGGAAGGTTCTGTCAGAACTGGGGTTGCCTGCGCATATTCTCTCTCTCCTTGTAAAACTATATGCTGGCAATTTTGCGCAGGTCCGCTGGGGCACGAAGGGTGAAAAAACCGACAGGATCCCTGTGGGAAGGGGCGTCCTCCAGGGATGCGTGTTAGCCCCCACCCTGTTTTCCCTCTACGCAAACGGTGTGGTTGATCATTTGCTAAAAATCCCCTCTGACGCTCCATCCTTGGCGGGCAAACATATCCCAACACTGCTTTTTGCAGACGACACTCTTCTTATCTCAAAGTCTCCCATGGGTCTCCAGAGCCTCCGGAATAGCTTCCAGGAGTTCTGTTTGTTGAGGGGATTGGTAATCAATACCGACAAAACCAAGTTTTTCATTATGAATCCCCCCAAGAAATTGGGGTGACCTCCGGTTTTGAATTCCGTCCCACTGGAGAGGGTATCCAAGTCTGATTACCTGGGTATCCGCCTTAATGATTCTCTTACCTGGAACCCGCATATCCAAAAAATGCTCCTCGGTCACAAAAGGGTGGGAGGTGCTTTACTTAAGGAACAACGCTCCTCCACAAGCAAACCTATAGCCCCAGTAGTGGAAATATATAAAGCCAGAGGGGTCAGCGCTGCCCTATATGGGGCGGAGCTGTGGGGTACCTGCAGCCTGGATGTATTAGCAAAATCGGAGAGCAAATTTCTGAAAGACCTGATGGCTCTCCCTTGGAGTACACCTACTGTACCAGTGCTACTGGATATAGGCTGCAGATCAATCAAGGACCAAGCGCAACTCCGCCCCCTGCTTTTATGGGCCCGGCTGTGGCGGGTGCCTGAACTAGCCCCTTATGCGGAAGCGCTTTCAGAGGTTATGGTCTAGGATTAAATGTTTGAGGGATGTCAAATGGTTACTAGCGGAGATAGGGATAGGAGAGATATGGGCATTGAGAACCACCCCACCCAAAGCTATGATCAAGAAGCTGTACTGGAACTGGGTTTCCTCCAAACTACATTCAGATCCACGTCATTGTAACTCTACTGTAGCTTTTGTGAGGATCAAACACGTGGTGGCTTATGAACCCTATCTAGACATCATTTCCATCCCCTTTGACCGTTCCCTGTATTTTAAGTTTAGAGTGGGGACTCTTCCAGTAGGTGAACTAGTTGCCCGCTGGAAATCGTCTTACCAATCTTCCCGGTTCTGCGCGCGTTGCCCCACCCGAGTAGAGTCGGTAGCCCACATTCTTTTTGAATGTCCGGATTACCGTGCGCCTAGGAGCTGCTGGCTAAAACCCTTATGTAGACTCTTAGGCACCCGCCAGCACAAAGTGGCGCTGCGTATTTTAATGTCTGACACATCCACTATGATTGTCTGTGCTGTGTCAACATTTTTAAAGTGGTCATGGTTGATTCGTGTAAGAAGGCTTTCTTTGTCAATTTAATCTTGTTTTAACTGTCTTAAATATCTTCCTTATGTCCTAAATTTTTTCTGTAAATAGAATGAGATCATTATAAATTCTGTGTTTTATATTTGCTGTACAAGCTTTTATGATATTTTTATATCGAAATAAAGCCTATCAATCAAATCAATCAATGTATTTTGTAATCTGGTGGTATGAAGTGCTGATTCATCTTGATCAATGTTAACCTCCCCACATTTTTTAGCGAGAGGCGAGTCCTTTTTGAAGTTACAATGGCACCAGCAGCACTGAAAACACGTTCAGAAGACACACTTGCGAGTGGGAAAGCCAAATAATTTATAGCCAGCTTGGTGATCAGTGGCCATTGAGGCCTTTTCCCATACCAATACACCATTGGGTTCTGATCAAAGAAGACCTCTGTTGGGTCATCCAGAAAGGCCTGCACCATCCACTCAAGGTCCTCCAGGGGTGTTGCACTTTGCGTACCATCTGTTGCCAATGCCTTTACATCAACACTGGAACGAGCAAACCCTTGATGAGTTATCCAATCCGCTTCGACAATATTATGGCTGGGCCTGGTGCAGGTGATGATACGGTTGCTGGTGTCAGTAACGGCTCCGAGGGAAAGTGACTGCCTTAGGCCACAGAAGTGGACCTTGACGCCGGATGGCCTGCTGATTCAGTAGTACTTGTGGTGGTTCCTTCAATTTCCTGCTGCTCTTTTTTTAACCGAGTGGCTGACAGAGCTAGTCATTGTTTGTATTTGGAAACATTTGGAAACATCTGCATCAGAAAAAGGAATGAATATATTGCTGGCCAGTGCCTTTTGTACCGTGGATCCAGAATAGTGGCACAAATGTAATGTTGTTCTGCATGTATTGCTTTAAGCCTTGCATTCTCAACTAGGTGGATTAATAAGCTCTCCCCCAACTGATATGCGTCTTGTTTTTCAACATCAACTTGGAACGTTGAAGACATTGCCGTCAGTTGGTGCTTTAGCATGCGCAACAATGGGATAGCTTTGCCCAAACTACAGTCCTCCCTGCTGACTTCACGCGTGAAGACCTCAAAAGGACGAAGCATGTCTGTCAGGCTTTAACTAGGTCCCATTCCTCCACCTCTAGCCTCATGCCTTTCATAGCAGGCCCCCGTGCGTGAAAGACATACTCATTGATTACCAAGTACTGCTCAAACAGACGCTCAAGCAAGTAGAAGGTTGAGTTCCAACGTGTTGCCACCTCCTGGATGAGTCCTCTGACTGGCACTCTATGGGCACGTTGAATGATCCTCAGCTGTTTCCGGGCCTTAAAAGAATAGCTGAAATGTGTGCAGATTCTTTGGCAGGTGGTTAGTAACTTGCTGACTGTGTTTTCTTTTTTTAAGAAATCTCGAACAATAATGTTATTGTTTTGCGCCAAACAGGGCACTCTGAAATAGCCACCTTCATGCATGGCCTTAACTATATTACTGCCATTATCCGTGGAAACATTTCTAATCATGCGCCTTCTTGGATGCAGCCATTGAAAGACCTTACTGTTAAACTCCTCCAAAATGTTTGCTGCAGTGTGAGATTTCTCCATGGCAAACATGGCTACTGTCGCATGTTTCCGAGTAGCTTGAAAAATTGTGACACTGTCAACACCTGCAGCTATCTTCTCTCTAACCCACGCAAAAGAGACACAGTGTGCATTGATGCACATGTAATCAACGGCTTGGCAACTGGTCCACATGTCTGTTGTCAGAGGATAGTGTGAACAGCACTTTTCTGCAAAGCTGCCCCAATCACGTCCAGCACATCTTGAGTAGTGCTGGACCCACAACTCTGGCAAAATAGGACCGGCAAGGAACCTTCCATTTAGGGCAGACTGTTGCCACAAATTCTCGAAAACCCACCCCTTCCATAAAAGAAAAAGGGAGAAGGTCCAGCACTAACATTTTAGCCAGCATTGCATTATACAGACGTGCCGTTGGGTGGTTGCGTTCAAATGGTCTCCGACCAAAACATGCTTTTAATGGTGGTCTGGACCGTTTTTTTCATATTTGATGATGATCCAGACTTCGTCGACTCAGTTCCACTCATTGATGTACTTTTTCGCATTGGTGTCTCTACCACCCTCTTACTCTGCCACCTAGATGTTGCTGGGGTAGAGGGTGTCAGCGCTACCACTGCAGTGCTGCTGCCAGGGCTACTGTGTGTACCAAAAAAAAAGTCACTCGCTTCTGAATCTTCACCTCCCCCCTGCACGATCTGCTCATCGTCATCAGATGCAATATCAATGGTACATTTGGATTTGTACTTTTGGCTTTCCGGATATTACTTAGGTGCGCATCCGACTGGATGATGTGGTGTTTTTGGAGATTACCTCTCTGGCCTCCGGTACCATAGTTGGTACCAGGCTTACCCCGACTAACTACTCCTTTACAAATCAAACATATAACTAGGTTTTCTGCCTTTTTGCTAATACTAAAGAAGTCCCAAACTGGGGAGTTGAGATTTCTGTTGGTGTTGGAGGTGCTACTTTCAATGTCAGATGAAGTGGAGGATGGGTGTGGCGGAATTGTACTCCGATGTGCACTTACAGCACCACTACCTGAGGTAATGGAGGTCGAGCTGGATGAAGATCCATGCCGGCCCTTCTGAAGAGAAAATATGGAAGCTGTAGGCCGTGTTGGTGTAGTAGTTACCTGTGTTGGTGGTGGTAACAGTGCCACACCGCCCACATCCCGCGCAGCATTTCGGGATAGGGTGAAAATGTCTGTCTGCTGCATGCCCGCTGGGGCTGGAGTGATGACTGTCATGACTGGCTTGTCATCGTCAGACTCTTCATCATCAGCAGAATACACCACTTCTACTACTTCTTCTTCATCACCCACAACTGAAAGCCTTGCGGGAACCTTCCTTTTACCTTGCTTTGTCAGCTCATGGCGTGCCTACCTCTCAGACTGAATTGGTAAGGGTGCCAATCAAGATCTAGATCATCAGAAGGAATGGAGATTGAAGAAGAAGTTGTACTAGCCCTCCTTTTCCTTGCTGGGGATATGGAAGACAATGGATCATCAGGAGTGGCTTGCTCGGCTGATACCTCGGCATGAATCTCGATTTCCTGATGGGCCACTACTTCTGGAGGAACAAGTATTGTGGGCAGTTGTATCTCTCCTTGTGCCTCTCCATGCGCCTCTCCATGCGCCTCTCCATGCGACTCTACTTGCACCTCTCCTTGCGCCTCTCCTTGCGCCTCTCCTTGCGCCATTACTTGCGCCTCTCCTTGCGCCTCTACTTGCACCTCTCCTTGCGCCTCTCCTTGCGCCTCTCCTTGCGCCTCTCCTTGTTGCACCTGTGGTTGTTGTTGAAGCTGTGGTTGAACACTCATCAGATGAGTTACACCCTGCATTGATTGGATGCTACTTGCCGATAAGTCAACGCCAACATGACTGGTCGATGGTGAAAGAGCAATTAAAGTGGTTGCCTCTGCGGCACTCATGGACTTGGGCCTAACTTGGCGTGGTGGCACTGAGACCAATGAAGCAGAGGTGCTGCTCCCAGCTCGGTCCCCGGCGGATACCGCTGCAGCAGGCGTCGTTTTCTTCCCCCAAAAAAAGTGGCGGTCGGCACACCAGTCTCCTTGGTAAGTGGCGCCACTTGCTTCTTCTGCTCCTTCTTACTGGCAGTGGCACGGGCAACTTTCTTGGTAGAGAAGCTAGGGCTACCTTTCTTTGGGCCCATCTTTTTCAGATGTCAGAACAGTAGGATGCAGTTGCACGAGTTGCAGAGTTGTATGTGGCCACATGTGACGTCACATGACGTTGTTCAAACACCGCAGCAGGACTTCTTCCCGGCACTACAACAATTGATGATAATGAGGATGATTGATTCCTGGTTCTCAGTCTTTGTGCACCTAAAAGCAAAGAAGCCAGAGGAACATCAGTTAAATAAATGTTGCATATGTCATGCTTCAATTAAAACTACTGCAACTAGGCACCCAAAAACGGAAAGACCCACAATGAAAATTGCAATTCTAATAAAAAATGGATGTTTAAGATAGAAGAGAGACCACACAGAGAGAGTTGTTACATGCACCCATTCATCATAACCCTAGGCCTGCTGGCCCGCAAGCTTGCTGGCCCATGGCAAAAAATGCCTGGACTCAATATGGCCCCCCACCCACATGGCCAGGCTCTGGACCATGCCCGAACAACACCCAAAAATTCATAATACACACAAAAATGACCCCAATCCAATGCCATCCATGCCCTAAATGATGTTTAAATTCAAGAGACACCACAGGAAGATTTGGTACATGCACCACTGACTACCCCTTGGCACAATGGATGAAAGCAAGGCAGACTGGGTACAGGCCTATGGCACAAAGCACACTGCCTGGCTTCAAAATGGCCCATAGACCCCCACCCACATAGCCAGGCCTTGGACCAGGCCTCAAAATAGCCCCCACCCACAAGGCAAGGCCCTGGACCAGGCCCCAACAAGACCCAAAAAATCAAAAGACACACAAAATTCACCACAATCCAATGCCATCCATTGCCCTAAATGATGTTTAAATTCAAGAGACCCCACAGAAAGATTTGGTCCATGCACCACTGACTACCCCTGGGCATTATGGATGAAAGCAAGGCAGACTGGGTGCAGGCCTATGGCACAAAGCACACTGCCTGGCTTCAAAATGGCCCCTAGACTCCTACCCACATGGCCAGGCCCTGGACCAGGCCTCAAAATGACCCCCACCCACATGGCCAGGCCCTGGACCAGGCCCCAACAACACCCAACAAATGGAAATACACACAAAAATCACCCCAATCCAATGCCATCCACTGCCCTAAATGATGTTTAAATTCAAGAGACCCCACGGAAAGCCTTGGTCCATGCACCACTGACTACCCCTGGGCATAATGGATGAAAGCAAGGCAGACTGGGTGCAGGCACATGGCACAAAGCACACTGCCTGGCTTCAAAATCACCCATAGACCCCCACCCACATGGCCAGGCCCTGGACCAGGCCTCCAAATGGCCCCCACCCATAAGGCAAGGCCCTGGACCAGGCCCCAACAACACCGAAGACATCGAAATACACACAAAAATCACCCCAATCCAATGCCATCTATTGCCCTTAGTGATGTTTAAATTTAAGAGACGGCACAGAAAGACTTGGTCCATGCACCACTGAATACCCCTGGGCATAATGAATGAAAGCAAGGTAGACTGGGTGCAGGCCTATGGTACAAAGCACAATACCTGGCTTCAAAATGGCCCCTAGACCCCCGTCCACATGGCCAGGCCCTGGACCAGGCCTCAGAATGGCCCCCACCCATATGGCCAGGCCCTGGACCAGGCCCCAACAACACCCAACAAATCGAAATACACACACAAATTCGCCCCAAACCAATGCCATCCATTGCCCTAAACGATGTTTGAATACAAGAGACCCCACAGAAAGTCTTGGTCCATGCACCACTGACTACCCCGGGCCATAATGGAGGAAAGCAAGGCAGACTGGGGGCATGCCTATTGCACAAAGCACACTGCCTGGCTTCATAATGGCCCCTAGACCCCCACCCACATGGCCAGGCCCTGGACCAGGCTTCAAAATGGCCCCCACCCACATGGCCAGGCCCTAGACCAGGCCCCAACAACACCCAAGAAATGGAAATACATACAAAAATCACCCCAATCCAATTCCATATATTGCCCTAAACGATGTTTAAATTCAAGAGACCC
Organism: Lissotriton helveticus; assembly: GCF_964261635.1. NCBI lineage: Eukaryota > Metazoa > Chordata > Amphibia > Caudata > Salamandridae > Lissotriton > Lissotriton helveticus. Next base: position 645,635,200 of record NC_136068.1, read on the forward strand.
CACAGAAAGACGTGGTCCATGCACCACTGACTACCCTTGGGCATAATGGATGAAAGCAAGGCAGACTGGGTGCAGACCTATGGCACAAAGCACACTGCCTGGCTTCAAAATGGCCCCTAGACCCCCACCCGCATAGCCAGGCCCTGGAACATGCCTCAAAATGGCCCCTAGCCACGAGGCCAGGCCCTGGACCAGGCCCCAACAACACCCAAAAAATCAAAATACACACAAAATTCACCACAATCCAATGCCATCCATTGCCCTAAATGATGTTTAAATTCAAGAGACCCCACAGAAAGACTTGGTCCATGCACCACTGACTACCCCTGGGCATAATGGATGAAAGCAAGGCAGACTGGGTGCAGGCCTATGGCACAAAGCACACTGCCTGGCTTCAAAATCGCCCCTAGAACCCAGCCCACATGGCCAGGCCCTGGACCAGGCCACAACAACAATCAAAAAATCCAAATACACACAAAAATCACCCCAATCAAATGCCATCCATCGATAAATGATATTTCAATTCAAGAGACCCCATAGAAAGACTTGGTCCATGCACCACTGACTACCCCTGTGCATATTGTATGAAAGCAAAGCAGACTGGGAGCATGCCTATGGCACAAAGCACACTGACTGGCTTCAAAATGGCCCCTAGACCCCCACCCACATGGCCAGGCCCTGGACCAGGCCTCAAAATGGCCCTCACTCACATGGCCAGGCCCTGGACCAGGCCCCAACAACACCCAAAAAAATGAAATACACACAAAAATCACCCCAATCCAATGCCATCCATTGCCTCAAATGATGCTTAAATTCAAGAGACCCCACAGAAAGACTTGGTCAATGCACCGCTCACTACCCTTAGGCATATTGGATTAAAGCAAGGCAGACTGGGTGCAGGCCTATGGCACAAAGCACACTGCCTGGCTTCAAAATGGCCCCTAGATCCCCACCCACATGTCCAGGCCCTGGACCAGGCCTCAAAATGGCCCCCACCCACATGGCCAGGCCCTGGACCAAGCCCCAACAGCACCCAAGAAATCAAAATACACACAAAAATTAACCCAATCCAATGCCATCCATGCCATAAATGATGTTTAAATTAAAGAGACCCCACACAGAAAGTCCTGGTCCATGCACCACTGACTTCCTCTGGGCATAATGGATGTAAGCAAGGCAGACTGGGGGCAGGCCTATTGCACAAAGCACACTGCCTGGCTACAAAATGGCCCCTAGACCCCCACCCACATGGCCAGGCCCTGGACCAGGCCCCAACAACAGCCAAGAAATCATAATACACACAATAATCACCCCAATCCAATGCCATCCATTGCCCTAAATGATGTTTGAATTCAAGAGACCCCACAGAAAGTCTAGGTCCATGCACCACTGACTACCCCTGGGCAATAATGGATGAAAGCAAGGCAGACTGGGTACAGGCCTATGGCACAAAGCACACTGCCTGGCTACAATATGGCCCCTAGACCCCCACCCACATGGCCAGGCCCTGGACCAGACTTCAAAATGGCCCCCACCCACATGGCCAGGCCCTGGGCCAGGCCAAAACAACACTCAAGAAATCAAAATACACACAATAATCACCCCAATCCAATGCCATCCATTGCCCTAAATGATGTTTGAATTCAAGAGACCCCACAGAAAGACTTGGTCCATGCAACACTGACTACCCGGGCCATAATGGATGAAAGCAAGGCAGACTGGTTGCAGGCCTATGGCACAAAGCACACTGTCTGGTTTCAAAATCGCCCCTAGACCCCCACCCACATGGCCAGGCCCTGGACCAGGCCTCCAAATGGCCCCCACCCACAAGGCAAGGCCCTGGACCAGGCCCCAACAACACCCAAAAAATCGAAATAAACACAAAAATCACCCCAATCCAATGCCATCTATTGCCCTCAGTGATGTTTAAATTTAAGAGACGCCACAGAAAGACTTGGTCCATGCACCACTGACTACCCCTGGGCATAATGGATGAAAGCAAGGCAGACTGGGTGCAGGGCTTTGGCACAAAGCACACTGCCTGGCTTCAAAATGGCCCCTAGACCCCCGTCCACATGGCCAGGCCCTGGACCAGGCTTCAGAATGGCCCCCACCCACATGGCCAGGCCCTGGACCAGGCCCCAACAACACCCAACAAATCGAAATACACACACAAATCACCCCAATCCAATGCCATCCATTGCCCTAAATGATGTTTGAATACAAGAGACCCCACAGAACGACTTGGTCCATGCACCACTGACTACCCCTGGCCATAATGGATGAAAGCAAGGCAGACTGGGGGAAGGCCTATTGCACAAAGCACACTGCCTGGCTTCATAATGGCCCCTAGACCCCCAGCCACATGGCCAGGCCCTGGACCAGGCATCAACATGGCCCCCACCCACATGGCCAGGCCCTGGACCAGGCCCCAACAACACCCAAGAAATCGAAATACATACAAAAATCACCCCAATCTAATGCCATATATTGCCCTAAATGATGTTTAAATTCAAGAGACCCCACAGAAAGACGTCGTCCATGCACCACTGACTACCCCTGGGCATAATGGATGAAAGCAAGGCAGACTGGGTGCAGACCTATGGCACAAAGCACACTGCCTGGCTTCAAAATGGCCCCTAGACCCCCACCCACATAACCAGGCCTTGGAACATGCCTCAAAATGGCCCCCACCCACGAGGCCAGGCCCTGGACCAGGCCCCAACAACACCCAAAAAATCAAAATACACACAAAATTCACCACAATCCAATGCCATCCATTGCCCTAAATGATGTTTAAATTCAAGAGACCCAACAGAAAGACTTGGTCCATGCACCACTGACTACCCCTGGGCATAATGGATGAAAGCAAGGCAGACTGGGTGCAGGCCTATGGCACAAAGCACACTGCCTTGCTTCAAAATGGCCCCTAGACCCCCACCCACATAGCCAGGCCCTGGAACATGCCTCAAAATGGCCCCCACCCACGAGGCCAGAACCTGGACCAGGCCCCAACAACACCCAAAAAATCAAAATACACACAAAATTCACCACACTCCAATGCCATCCATTGCCCTAAATGATGTTTAAAATAAAGAGACCCCACAGAAAGACTTGGTCCATGCACCACTGACTACCCCTGGGCATAATGGATGAAAGCAAGGCAGACTGGGTGCAGGCACATGGCACAAAGCACACTGCCTGGCTTCAAAATCGCCCCTAGACCCCAACCCACATGGCCAGGCCCTGGACCAGGCCCCAACAACACCCAAAAAATCAAAAGACACACAAAAATCACCCCAATCAAATGCCATCCATCCGATAAATGATATTTAAATTCAAGAGACCCCACAGAAAGACTTGGTCCATGCACCACTGACTACCCCTGTGCATATTGTATGAAAGCAAGGCAGACTGGGTGCATGCCTTTGGCACAAAGCACACTGTCTGACTTCAAAATGGCCCCTAGACCCCCACCCACATGGGCAGGCCCTGGACCAGGCCTCAGAATTGCCCCCACCCACATGGCCAGGCCGTGGACCAGGCCCCAACAACACCCAACAAATCGAAATACACACACAAATAACACCAATCCAATGCCATCCATTGCCCTAAATGTTGTTCGAGTACAAGAGACCCCACAGAAAGACTTGGTCCATGCACCACTGACTACCCCGGGTCATAATGGATAAAAGCATGGCAGACTGGGGGCAGGCCTATTGCACAAAGCACACTGCCTGGCTTCATAATGGCCCCTCGACCCCCACCCACATGGCCAGGCCCTGGACCAGGCTTCAAAATATCCCCACCCACATGGCCTGGCCCTGGACCAGGCCCCAACAACACCCAAGAAATCGAAATACATGCAAAAATCACCCCAATCCAATGCCATATATTGCCCTAAATGATGTTTAAATTCAAGAGACCCCACAGAAAGACGTTGTCCATGCACCACTGACTACCCCTGGGCATAAACGATAAAAGCAAGGCAGACTGGGTGCAGACCTATGGCACAAAGCACACTGCCTGGCTTCAAAATGGCCCTAGACCCCCACCCACATAGCAAGGCCCTGGAACATGCCTCAAAATGGCCCCCACCCACGTGGCCAAGCCCTGGAAGAGGCCCCAACAACACCCAAAAAATCAAAATACACACAAAATTCACCACAATCCAATGCCATCCACTGCCCTAAATGATGTTTAAATTCAAGAGACCCCACAGAAAGACTTGGTCCATGCACCACTGACTACCCCTGGGCATAATGGATGAAAGCAAGGCAGACTAGGTGCAGGCACATAGCACAAAGCACACTGCCTGGCTTCAAAATCGCCCCTAGACCCCCACCCACATGGCCAGGCCCTGGACCAGGCCCCAACAACACCCAAAATATCAAATTACACACAGAAACCACCCCAATCAAATGCCATCCATGCCATAAATGATATTTAAATTCAAGAGACCGCACAGAAAGACTTGGTCCATGCACCACTGACTACCCCTGTGCATATTGTATGAAAGCAAGGCAGACTCGGTGCATGCCTATGGCACAAAGCACACTGCCTGGCTTCAAAATGGCCCCTAGACCCCCACCCACATGGCCAGGCCCTGGACCAGGCCTCAAAATGGCCCTCACCTACATGGCCAGGCCCTGGATCAGGCCCCAACAACACCCAAAAAATTGAAATACACACAAAAATTACCCCAATCCAATGCCATCCATTGCCTCAAATGATGCTTAAATTCAAGAGACCCCACAGAAAGACTTGGTCAATGCACCACTCACTACCCTTAGGCATATTGGATGAAAGCAAGGCAGACTGGGTGCAGGCCTATGGCACAAAGCACACTGCCTGGCTTCAAAATGGCCCCTAGATCCCCACCCACATGGCCAGGCCCTGAACAGGCCTCAAAATGGCCCCCACCCACATGGCCAGGCCCTGGACCAAGCCCCAACAGCACCCAAGAAATCAAAATACACACAAAAATCAACCCAATCCAATGCCATCCATGCCATAAATGATGTTTAAATTCAAGAGACCCCACAGAAAGTCCTGGTCCATGCACCACTGCCTTCCCCTGGGCATAATGCATAAAAGCAAGGCAGACTGGGAGCAGGCCTATGGCATAAAGCACACTGCCTGGTTTCAAAATGGACCCTAGACCCCCACCCACATGGCCAGGCCCCAACAACAGCCAAGAAATCATAATACACATAATAATCACCCTAATCCAATGACATCCATTGCCCTAAATGATGTTTGAATTCAAGAGACCCCACAGAAAGTCTTGGTCCATGCCCACTGACTACCCCTGGGCATAATGGATGAAAGCAAGGCAGACTGGGTACAGGCCTATGGCACAAAGCACACTGCCTGGCTACAAAATGGCCCCCAAACCCCCACCCACATGGCCAGGCCCTGGACCAGGCCTCAAAATGGCCCCCACCCACATGGCCAGGCCCTGGACCAGGCCTCAAAATGGCCCCCACCCACATGGCCAGGCCCTGGACCAGGCCTCAAAATGGCCCTCACCTACATGGCCAGGCCCTGGACCAGGCCTCAAAATGGCCCCCACCCACATGGCCAGGCCCTGGACCAGGCCCCAACAACACCCAACAAATCGAAATACACACACAAATAACCCCAATCCAATGCCATCCATTGCCCTAAATGATGTTTGAGTACAAGAGACCCCACAGAAAGACTTGGTCCATGCACCACTGACTTCCCCGGGCCATAATGGATAAAAGCAAGGCAGACTGGGGGCAGGCCTATTGCACAAAGCACACTGCCTGGCTTCATAATGGCCCCTAGGCCCCCACCCACATGGCCAGGCCCTGGACCAGGCTTCAAAATATCTCCCACCCACATGGCCTGGCCCTGGACCAGGCCCCAACAACACCCAAGAAATCGAAATACATACAAAAATCACCCCAATCCAATGCCATATATTGCCCTACATGATGTTTAAATTCAAGAGACCCCACAGAAAGACGTGGTCCATGCACCACTGACTACCCCTGGGCATAATGGATAAAAGCAAGGCAGACTGGGTGCAGACCTATGGCACAAAGCACACTGCCTGGCTTCAAAATGGCCCTAGACCCCCACCCACATAGCAAGGCCCTGGAACATGCCTCAAAATGGCCCCCACCTATGTGGCCAAGCCCTGGACCAGGCCCCAACAACACCCAAAAAATCAAAATACACACAAAATTCACCACAATCCAATGCCATCCATTGCCCTAAATGATGTTTCAATTCAAGAGACCCCACAGAAAGACTTGGTCCATGCACCACTGGCTACCCCTGGGCATAATGGATGAAAGCAAGGCAGACTGGGTACAGGCCTGTGGCACAAAGCACCTTGCCTGGCTTCAAAATGGCCCCTAGACCCCTACCCACATGGCCAGGCCCTGGACCAGGCCCCAACAACACCCAACAAATGGAAACACACACAAAAATCACCCAAATCCAATGCCATCCACTGCCCTAAATGATGTTTAAATTCAAGAGACCCCACAGAAAGACTTGGTCCATGCACCACTGACTACCCCTGGGCATAATGGATGAAAGCAAGGCAGACTAGGTGCAGGCACATAGCACAAAGCACACTGCCTGGCTTCAAAATCGCCCCTAGACCCCCACCCACATGGCCAGGCCCTGGACCAGGCCCCAACATCACCCAAAAAATCAAAATACACACAAAAACCACCCCAATCAAATGCCATCCATGCCATACATGATATTTAAATTCAAGAGACCGCACTGAAAGACTTGGTCCATGCACCACTGACTACCCCTGTAGATATTGTATGAAAGCAAGGCAGACTGGGTGCATGCCTATGGCACAAAGCACACTGCCTGGCTTCAAAATGGCCCCTAGACCCCCACCCACATGGCCAGGCCCTGGACCAGGCCTCAAAATGGCCCTCACCCACATGGCCAGGCCCTGGACCAGGCCCCAACAACACCCAAAAAATGGAAATACACACAAAAATCACCCCAATCCAATGCCATCCATTGCCTCAAATGATGCTTAAATTCAAGAGACCCCACAGAAAGACTTGGTCAATGCACCACTAACTACCCTTAGGCATATTGGATGAAAGCAAGGCAGACTGGGTGCAGGCCTATGGCACAAAGCACACTGCCTGGCTTCAAAATGGCCCCTAGATCCCCACCCACATGGCCAGGCCCTGGAACAGGCCTCAAAATGGCCCCCACCCACATGGCCAGGCCCTGGACCAAGCCCCAACAGCACCCAAGAAATCAAAATACACACAAAAATCAACCCAATCCAATGCCATCCATGCCATAAATGATGTTTAAATTCAAGAGACCCCACAGAAAGTCCTGGTCCATGCACCACTGCCTTCCCCTGGGCATAATGGATGAAAGCAAGGCAGACTGGGAGCAGGCCTATGGCATAAAGCACACTGCCTGGTTTCAAAATGGACCCAAGACCCCCACCCACATGGCCAGGCCCCAACAACAGCCAAGAAATCATAATACACATAATAATCACCCTAATCCAATGACATCCATTGCCCTAAATGATGTTTGAATTCAAGAGACCCCACAGAAAGTCTTGGTCCATGCACCACTGACTACCCCTGGGCATAATGGATGAAAGCAAGGCAGACTGAGAACAGACCTATGGCACAAAGCACACTGCCTGGCTACAAAATGGCCCCCAAACCCCCACCCACATGGCCAGGCCCTGGACCAGGCCTCAAAATGGCCCCCACCCACATGGCCAGGCCTTGGACCAGGCCCCAACAACACCCAAGAGATCGAAATACACACACAAATCACGCCAATCCAATGCCATCCATTGCCCTAAATGATGTTTGAATACAAGAGACCCCACAGAAAGACTTGGCCCATGCACCACTGACTACCCCGGGCCATAATGGATGAAAGCAAGGCAGACTGGGGGAAGGCCTATTGCACAAAGCAAACTGCCTGGCTTCAAAATGGCCCCTAGACCCCCACCCACATGGCCAGGCCCTGGACCAGACTTCAAAATGGCCCCCACCCACATGGCCAGGCCTTGGACCAGGCCCCAACAACACTCAAGAAATCGAAATACACACAATAATCACCCCAATCCAATGCCATCCATTGCCCTAAATGATGTTTGAATTCAAGAGACCCCACAGAAAGACTTGGTCCATGCACCACTGACTACCCTGGGCCATAATGGATGAAAGCAAGGCAGACTGGGTGCTTGCCTATGGCACAAAGCACACTGCCTGGCTTCAAAATGGCCCCTAGACCCCTACCCACATGGCCAGGCCCTGGATCAGGCCGCAAAATGACCCCCACCCACATGGCCAGGCCCTGGACCAGGCCCCAACAACACCCAACAAATTGAAATACACACAAAAATCACCCCAATCCAATGCCATCCACTGCCCTAAATGATGTTTTAATTCAACAGACCCCACAGAAAGTCTTGGTCCATGCACCACTGACTACCCCTGGGGATAATGGATGAAAGCAAGGCAGACTGGGTACAGGCCTATGGCACAAAGCACACTGCCTGGCTACAAAATGGACCCTAGACTCCGACCCACATGGCCAGCCCTGGACCAGGCCTCAAAATGGCCCCCAGGCACATGGCCAGGCCCTGGACCAGGCCTCAACAACAACTAAGAAATCGCAATACACACAAAAATCACCCCAATCCAATGCCATCTATTACCCTAAATGATGTTTAAATTCAAGAGACCCCACAGAAAGACTTGGTCAATGCACCACTCACTACCCTTAGGCATATTGGATGAAAGCAAGGCAGACTGGGTGCAGGCCTATGGCACAAAGCACACTGCCTGGCTTCAAAATGGCCCCTAGACCCCCACCCACATGACCAGGCCCTGGACCAGACTTCAAAATGGCCCCCACCCTTATGGCCAGGCCTTGGACCAGGCCCCAACAACACTCAAGAAATCAAAATACACACAATAATCACTCCAATCCAATACCATCCATTGCCCTAAATGATGTTTGAATTCAAGAGACCCCACAGAAAGACTTGGTCCATGCACCACTGACTACCCCGGGCCATAATGGATGAAAGCAAGGCAGACTGGGCACAGGCCTATGGCACAAAGCACACTGCCTGGCTTCAAAATGGCCCCTAGACCCCTACCCACATGGCCAGGCCCTGGATCAGCCCTCAAAATGACCCCCACCCACATGGCCAGGCCCTGGACCAGGCCCCAACAACACCCAACAAATCGAAATACACACAAAAATCACCCCCAATCCAATGCCATCCACTGCCCTAAATGATGTTTAAATTCAAGAGACCCCACAGAAAGACTTGGTCCATGCACCACTGACTACCCCTGGGCATAATGGATGAAAGCAAGGCAGACTGGGTGCATGCCTATGGCACAAAGCACACTGCCTGGCTTCAAAACGGCCCCTAGACCCCCACCCACATGGCCAGGCCCAGAACCAGGCCTCAGAATGGCCCCCACCCACATGGCCAGGCCCTGGACCAGGCCCCAACACCCAAGAAATCATAATACACACAATAATCACCCCAATCCAATGCCATCCATTGCCCTAAATGATGTTTGAATTCAAGAGACCCCACAGAAAGTCTTGGTCCATGCACCACTGACTACCCCTGGGGATAATGGATGAAAGCAAGGCAGACTGGGTACAGGCCTATGGCACAAAGCACACTGCCTCGCTTCAAATTGGCCCCTAGACCCCCACCCACATGGCCAGGCCCTGGACCAGGCCTCAAAATGGCCCCCACCCACATGCCCAGGCCTTGGACCAGGCCCCAACAACACCCAAAAATCAAAATACACACAACAATCACTCCAATCCAATGCCATCCATTCCCCCAAATGATGTTTAAATTCAAGAGACCCCACAGAAAGACTGGGTTCATGCACCACTGACTACCCCTGGGCATAATGGATGAAAGCAAGGCAGACTGGGTGCAGGCCTATGGCACAAAGCACACTGCCTGGTTTCAAAATGGCCCATAGACCTCCACCCACATAGCCAGGCCTTGGACCAGGCCTCAAAATGGCCCCCACCCACATGGCCAGACCCTGGACGAGGCTCCAACAACACCCAAAAAACTAAATACACACAAAAATCACCACAATCCAATGCCATCCATGCCCTAAATGATGTTTAAATTCAAGAGACCCCACAGAAAGACTTTGTCCATGCACCACTGACTACCCCTGGGCATAATGGATGAAAGCAAGGCAGACTGGGTGCAGGCCTATGGCACAAAGCACACTGCCTGGCTTCAAAATGGCCCCTAGACCCCCACCCACATAGCCAGGCCCTGGACCAGGCCTCAAAATGGCCCCCACCCACATGGACAGCCCTGGACCAGGCCCCAACAACACCCAATAAATCAAAATACACACAAAAATCACTCCAATCCAATGCCATCCATTGCCCCAAATGATGTTTAAATTCAAGAGACCCCACAGAAAGACTTGGTCCATGCACCACTGACTACCCCAGGGCATAATTGATGAAAGCAAGGTAGACTGGGTGCAGGCCTATGGCACAAAGCACACTGCCTGGTTTCCAAATGGCCCCTAGACCCCCACCCACATGGCCAGGCCCTGGACCAGGCCTCAAAATGGCCCCCACCCACATGGCCAGGCCCCGGACCAGGCCCCAACAACACCCATAAAAAACAAAATACATACAAAAATCACCTCAATCCAATGTCATCCATGCCCTAAATGATGTTTAAATTCAAGAGACTCCACAGAAAGACTTGGTCCATGCACCACTGACTACCCCTGGGTCTACTGGCTAGTGTGGCTTTAACACGCACCCCAAAATTAAAAATAAAATCCACATATAACAGTGAGCTATTCAATTCCATGCCCTCCATGTCGTAAATTATATTTAAGTTCAACGAAAATCGCAGAAACAGCTGTATCATGCACCCATGACTAACCCTGGGCCTACTGGTAACTGTGGCTACCCACAATATATTTTTTTTAAAGTTGTGAAAAAGTTTTTAAATTGTAGTTGCAGCAACTGCAATGCCCCAAACAAACAACACCAACTTACTTGTAAAATCTCAAATCCAAAAGAGATCCAAACAAAAAGTCCTCAAATACAAATATCCAGCAGCAGCCACAAAGAGTAATCCTTCCAGCTCCAGATCCAAATGAAAAGTGACCAGGACATGGACAAAGCACTGGGAGGAGCCTGCTCCACAGGAACAGGAAGTGGGAGACTCTGGGGCACTTCCTTCCTTCCACCCCTAAAAATGGACTCCTTGCACAAAAAAGTGCATCCAAATGCCAATCTGAGGAGTTATTCTGATCTAAATCATTATTTTCAGAAGGTTTATGCTGCCAGCGATAGATTTCTTGTGCAGAATTGCAATTTTTGAGACTTCAGGAAAGCGAGCTGTTCAAATCTCCCGCCAGATGTCAGCTGAGCGTCGCATCTATGTATTCGCTATTGCTTACTCTTGCGATGCGTGATTGCGGGCCCTTATGACATATTCGCCTTCTCAAACTCTCGCAGTGCAAGATGGCGGGAGTCCATGACGTACTTGCGGTCGGAAAGTCTCGCGCGATCACGCAGTCAGATCCAAAATGGCGCAGCGCTCGTAAACAAAGCAACTGGGCAAACTCAGAATCACGGTAAGTCAACGCTGTGCACGCGAGATTGTGTTTTTGAATCGTGACTAAGCAAAAAAAATCGCCAACTCGCGAATTTTTGGCAATTTTGCGCGATTCGCCTATTGCGAAATTGCCAAAAATCCGCAAATGTCGCAAGAGGAACGAATTTTCAGCCCATGCTTAGTACTAGCCCATCATTTTGATAGTTTTTATTTTACTTTAACATTGCTTACCATGTTTTCTCATTCTCTTCTTCTTGTGTACTCCTAGTCATACTCTACTCAATCTATCTAGTCTCCCTCAGTGACTGCCCTCATTTGTTTTGCAAACCTTGCATATCAAATGGCAATAACTCAGTTTGTAAATGTAGTTGTTTAATTCCCTGTGAAGAATATTCCTAATCCTACAGTTTGATTTTGGCTAGGAGAGAGTGGAACTTCGCTGCAGAATCTGGTGCTTCTAGGATTCAACTAGTCTGCTAGCATGCTCCTACTGTCTATTACTACTACAACCACCAGCATGGCTCCTTGGAAAACGATCAGCATGCAGCTATCACTTCAACTAATCACAGGTAAGAGAAAAGAAGTATGGAGGATTCCTTCAAGATGCAGTAATCTATATACTATGGAAATTGATTGGCCCACCAACACCCCTTCCGAGTCCATATTGGATTAAGTTGCAGACTGCATAGACTAGGAGGAAAGACTGACAGAAGTAGGTCAAGTGAGGGTACCGCATCTATCCTTTGATGTGTTACACTGTCGGCAGATGTAAAAAAATGGATGCCGCCCTCCAGCAAAGGAAACAATGCAATTTAAAGAGTAACCCCCAAAAAAAGATTTACATCATATATAAAACTATAAATGTATTACCCTAACAAATAAACTAGAATGAAATAAAACCCACAACACCTGACCCACCCCTCTCCCTAACCTCAACCAATATCCAGTAAAAAGTCCAATTGTCCATAAAAAACAAATGTCAAAAAAAAGACCCAACTCCCACATTCCCACCCATTCACCAACAAGTCCCGCCCACCAAAAAAAGATTACAAATGGGGAAAGAGAGGTCTATCATCTGTCAGCTGGCTAGGAGCTGGATCTTTTGCTCAAGATGGTTGAAGCGCTCCTCCATCCTGGCCTCTAGGCACACCATCCAAAGGAGCATGCGGACCTAAACATTTTTACATGAACAGGAGTGGGCAGAAGTCGTTTACTTGCAGTGGGTGGCTGCCAGACCACAGCACCATACCACCGGAGAAACTGGGGGGCTGGCTCGGGCTCAGGGCATTGAAGGCTACATCCGCTGCCTCCTTCTGCTCCGCCAGAGCCACCAGCTGCCGATATTCCACCTGAATGTCCTCAAGGTTCCGTTGCCTGGTCTTGGCTGTTATCTCCTGCCTGGTGAGTCGGGAAGGAGTAGATATATCAAGAAAGAAAAAACAAAATTGTAACCAATTGTCCTAGCCAAACAGTAACACATAAAATTATAGTAGCACAGTAGCACTAGCAGTACAAAGAATTTGTGGTATCCTCGATTACTCAGCCCCTAAGATTTGGATGTGATTAGAGTTTCAAACATTAGGCAATATGGAGTAGACAAGTATTCTTCTCTCTCTTGTTTAGCTAAATTAATCTTGCAGGCATGCCAGTTCAGCTTTTGCCCTAGACAGACATAATTGTGTCGCAGACTCACGTTACTTTACTACTGTCTGCAGGTGGGGCAGCTGTAATACACAATTATCTCTTTTTCTATTATGGCCATCCTCTGTGAAATCAATGGCAAATGCTCAAATTCACTTTCCCCCTGAGTACTACAGCAAGGCAGATGATATGATTAATGCTAATATTAATGATTGGTGATATACGGCACAACGTCACTTGAGGTGAGGTACTATGATGGTAATTACCATGCAGCTGATAGGCCACCCATGGCTAACACTGTCGATATAACATTGGTAGGGAGGGAGTGTGACTCGTACTTCAGGGAAGCGATTTATGATGGGTGGGTACATACGTAATATATATGTTGTGCATGCAAATTACTGTGAGTCAAGGGAGTGGTCTGAAATACAACCTCAAACCTTTGAAGCAAATACCTTGAAAAAAACATTCCTTGTTTGTTCTTCTTCCCAGGGATTTTTTCATTTATCATTGCGTTGTTCTCCTAAAATTATTTTTATTCTTCACCCTTGGCATTGCTACCCTGGCATGGTTTAATTATCTTTTACATTCTCTTCTTCCAGTCTTCACCTATGATTGAAGACCATCTAGGCATCCATCCATCCAAACATGACGATTATTCTCAACAATCCTCTCACCAACATACATTTGTCGTGTAACCACCCATGCATCCTTGCTTGCCTTTGAGTTTGACCCATCAACCCCCCGGAGGATTCCTTATACACATACAGTTTCACCCACCTAGGCAGGCATCAGTTCTTTTACCTTTCACCGATCCTTCAAACACCCATGCATCCTAGCAGCCACCTATATGCATTCTGGGGCCCCTTCAACAATGCATCCTTCTCTGCCAGTCATATATTACATGTCACCTATCCTTCTTCCTTCTATCCTTCTTTTTCTTTTCCATCAACTCATCAAGGTCTGATTCTTAGTCTTCTTCATACAACTTTCTCTGCTGAGTTCAAGAGAAGAGGCCATTATTACTAAACTCCCGCTAATGCTAACTAAAGGGTCTCTTCTTCAACTGTTCACAACTTAGTCTCAAACGGTACAGTGTATAACCTTGCAGCGAGTGTATAAATTTGATTGTCAATAAGCAAGGAATATGACTTACTACCACCCGCCACTGCTGCTGGCTCACCCCCTGCAGCTGCTGCATCTGCCTCTTCCTAGCTGGCTTTGCCTTCCCCACTGGACCCGGCACCGGTTGTTGTTACGCCTAGAAATAACAAAACATATTTTTAAGATGCCATATACGCCGCCCCTTTTTTAATTTTTTCCCTAGCAAGATTGAAAATGCAATACATACACCACACATATCTCTACAATTTGGGTACACATACAAGAGTAGACGGTATGTCCCATTAAAAATAGTAAAATATCAGGTTGGGCATTTTGTTGGTCGTAATTGTTTGAAAGCCTTTCAGGAAGATGACAACCATATTGGACTGGACTCAGTAGCTGGAGCTATTGGTGAATCCGAGTTTTTGAAAAGAAAACTAGTGGCCAACTGGACAGACAATCGGACATAAGGTCTTCTTGGTTGCAAAATCTCATGGTGATGTTCTCCTCCTCCTACTACTTCCTTCCCGCCATGGTGCTTAGTAATCATTTCATCAACAACTGTTGCAAATTGCAAATAATAATGATACTAGGCCTAGACAAAAAGAAGAGTAGACACAATGTTGTGGTCTCCAATGTGACCATCAATTACTGATTGATCATGAGAAAATAAAAGAAAACCTTCTCATCTCAACAAACATATATAGAAATACCTTACCAGAAAATGCAATCTGCACAGCAGAGTAGTAGTACTAGTAGCAGTAAGGACCAATGGGTTCTCTGAGTCTTACAGTACCACCACTAGGAAGTCCACAAAATATATAAGAGGAGAGGGAAAGCTGACTGAAAAACTAGAAGAAAGCAAGCTACAGACAGACTAATACATAGGCAGAGGTAGTTTTAGGTAAAACAACAGACACTAGCAATATAAATAACTAAGTTATTAGGTAATGTAGGGATAACAATAATTTAGGAACAGATAGATCGAAGAGGATTTGGGAAAAAGTGAAATTTGGAAACAGAAAGGATATAGTTCAAAATAACTTAAGGAGTGGTAAAAGTTAGGGAAATATATATTAATATTACCAACAGGAGGACTTACTGGGGCCAGCAGAGCCATCTGATGAGGAGTGTTCCTGCCCCTGGGAGGCAACTCCAGCTCCCGCACCCACCTCAAAAGACCTTGTGTTCTTGCCCCTGGATGTCGATGATCATGTATGACATAATAAAAAATAAAAAAAAATTGTTGTTAAATAAATATTAAATAGGAAGCAGCAATTGCAATAAAATAGACCTTTCCTAATTCGGATCGATAAGTGGTAGTTGTAGACTAGTATTGAGGTCAACTACCGTCCTATCTTTATTATTCCACAGTTCCATTCTGATTAAGTATGGGCGAAATTTGCGAATTCGCTTCCGCGAATTCGCAATTCGCAAAATCATTTGGTTTTTTTTGCGTGTTCACACAGGTTTTTGCCAGTTCGTGAGGGTTTTTTACAAGTTCAGGAATGCGAACTTACTTGTGTGGTCGCAACGGTCGCGACCATGTTGTTTCTACGTGTCCAGCCTGTTTACAACCCTCTGGTTTATCGTGGCCACCCTCCGGTTTATCACTGTCACTCTCTGGTTCACCACTGTCACCCTCTGGTTTACCACTACCACCCTCTGGTTCACCATTGCCACCCTCTGGTTCATCACAGCACCCTCTGGTTCACCACTGCCATCCTCTGGTTCAAGACTGCCACCCTCTGGTTCATCGCTGCTATCCTCTGGTTCATCACCCTTTGGTTCACCACTGCCACCCTCTGGTTCATCACTGCCACCCTCTGGTTCATTACTGCCACCCTCTGGTTCGCCACTGCCACCCTCTGGATCATCACTGCCACCCTCTGGTTCATCACTGTTACCCTCTGGTTTGCCACTGCCACCCTATGGATTATCACTGTCCTCCTCTGGTTCATCACTGCCCCCCTCTGGTTCAGCACAGCACCCTCTGGTTCACCAGTGCCACCCACTGGTTGATCACTGCCACCCTCTGGTTGATCACTGCCACCCTCTGGTTTGCCACTGCCACCCTCTGGTTTGCCACTGCCACCCTCTGGAGCATCACTGCCCCCCTCTGGTTCATCACTGCCACCCTCTGGTTCATCACATCACCCTCTGGCTCACCAGTACCACCCTCTGGTTGATCACTGCCACCCTCTGGTTGATCACTGCCACCCTCTGGTTCAGGACTGCCACCCTCTGGTTCGCCACTGCCACCCTCTGGATCATCACTGTCCCCCTCTGGTTGATTACTGCCACCCTCTGGTTGATCACTGCCACCCTCTGGTTGATCACTGCCACCCTCTGGTTCAAGACTGCCACCCTCTGGTTCAAGACTGCCACCCTCTGGTTCGCCACTGCCACCCTCTGGATCATCACTGCCACCCTCTGGTTCATCACTGCCACTCTCTGGTTTGCCACTGCCACCCTCTGGATCATTAATGTCCCCCTCTGGTTCATCACTGCCACCCTCTGGTTCATCACTGCCACCCTCTGGTTCATCACAGCACCCTCTGGTTCACCAGTGCCACCCTCTGGTTCATCACTGCCACCCTCTGGTTGATCACTGCCATCCTCTGGTTCAAGACTGCCACCCTCTGGTTCACCACTGCCACCCTCTGGATCATCACTGCCACCCTCTGGTTCATCACTGCCAACCTCTGGTTTGCCACTGCCATCCTCTGCATCATCACTGTCCCCCTCTGGTTCATCACTGCCACCCTCTGGTTCATCACTGCCACCCTCTGGTTCATCACTGCCACCCTCTGGTCACCACTGCCACCCTCTGGTTCATCACTGCCACCCTCTGGTTCAAGACTGCCACCCAATGGTTCACCACTGCCACCCTCTGGTTCATCACAGCACCCTCTGGTTCACCACTGCCCCTCTCTGGTTCACCACTGTCACTCTTGGTTTACCACTGTCACCCTCTGGTTCACCACTAATACCCTCTGGTTCACCACTGCCACCCTCTGGTTCATCACAGCACCCTCTGGTTCACCACTGCCACCCTCTGGTTCAAGACTCCCACCCTCTGGTTCACCACTGCCACCCTCTGGTTCATCACTGCCACCCTCAGGTTCATTACTGCCACCCTCAGGTTCTCCACTGCCACCCTCTGGATCATCACTGCCACCCTCTGGTTCATCACTGCCACCCTCTGTTTTGCCACTGCCACCCTCTGGATCATCACTGTACCCCACTGGTTAATCATTGCCACCCTCTGGATCATCAATGTCCCCCTCTGGTTCATCACTGCCACCCTCTGGTTCATCACTGCCACCCTCTGGTTCATCACAGCACCCTCTGGTTCACCAGTGCCACCCTCTGGTTCATCACTGCCACCCTCTGGTTGATCACTGCCACCCTCTGGTTCAAGACTGCCACCCTCTGGTTTGCCACTGCCACCCTCTGGATCATCACTGCCACCCTCTGGTTCATCACTGCCACCCTCTGGTTTGCCACTGCCATCCTCTGGATCATCACTGTCCCCCTCTGGTTCATCACTGCCACCCTCTGGTTCATCACTGCCACCCTCTGGTTCATCACTGCCACCCTCTGGTTCACCACTGCCACCCTCTGGTTCATCACTGCCACCCTCTGGTTCAAGACTGCCACCCAATGGTTCACCACTGCCACCCTCTGGTTCATCACAGCACCCTCTGGTTCACCACTGCCACTCTCTGGTTCACGACTGTCACTCTTGGTTTACCACTGTCACCCTCTGGTTCACCACTAATACCCTCTGGTTCACCACTGCCACCCTCTGGTTCATCACAGCGCCCTCTGGTTCACCACTGCCACCCTCTGGTTCAAGACTGCCACCCTCTGGTTCACCACTGCCACCCTCTGGTTCATCACTGCCACCCTCAGGTTCATTACTGCCACCCTCTGGTTCTCCACTGCCACCCTCTGGATCATCACTGCCACCCTCTGGTTCATCACTGCCACCCTCTGTTTTGCCACTGCCACCCTCTGGATCATCACTGTACCCCTCTGGTTAATCATTGCCACCCTCTGGTTCATCACAGCACCCCCTGGTTCACCAGTGCCACCCTCTGGTTCATCACTGCCACCCTCTGGTTAATCACTGCCACCCTCCGATTCAAGACTGCCACCCTCTGGTTCGCCACTGCCACCCTCTGGTTCATCACAGCACCCTCTGGTTCACCAGTGCCACCCTCTGGTTCATCACTGCCACCCTCTGGTTGATCACTGCCACCCTCTGGTTCAAGACTGCCACCCTCTGGTTGATCACTGCCATCCTCTGGTTCATCACAGCACCATCTGGTTTACCACTGCCACCCTCTGGTTCATCACAGCACCCACTGGTTCATCCCTGCCACCCTCTGGTTCATCACTGCCACCCTCTGGTTCAGCACTGCCACCCTCTGCTTCATCACAGCACCCTCTGGTACACCATTGTAGATTATGGGGGAAAGCACACCTGCCCAACTGAGATGAATTAATTTGGGTCTGGTTAATGTGTCACTGAATTTGAGCTTCAAGTCTGGCACCTGCTTCCTTAGCTGTAAGTGCTTCCTGTTGCAGTTTAATTTTTTTTACAGGAGCATTGTGCCATACTTGTAACTATTCTCTGACCCTGCTTTGAGGGTCAGAGCAGGGTCAGAGAATAGTTGCAAGTAGGCAACTGAACTTTGGAGGGGCCCCTCAGGAAGCACTACAGGGAATGGTTACAAATTAGCTTGAACTTTTGCACCTGCTAAGTGCATTCAGTTTTGCAAAATGCATTTTTTTGGTATTTCGCGAGATTCGCGGGGCGCGAATTCGCGCTAAATCGAACTTGCAATCCGTGAATTTGGGCAAATTAGCGGATTGTTTTTTTTGCGTGTTTGCGGGGTTTTTTGCGTCTTCGCAAGCCGCTTGCAGTGCACCAACCGCGAAGTTACCCATGCGGTCGTACATGGGCGCGGCCATCTTGTGCGCGTTGCGTATTTCCGGTTCCGGGCGCTATTGGCAATCTCGCATTGTGTGCGGCGTTGCCCTTGCTGTCTATTCCAGGCTTCTTAATGTAAGTGCGTTGACAATTTCCAACAACAAATTGTCATTGTTTACACCAAGTAAAAGGTAGCAGTTGCCTTTTTGATTTGAGAGGAGCACATCCCATACCGCTAGTGTTTCAGGGACTATTCTGCACACAAAGAAGTATGGACAAGAGAAATAGGACATTGTTGATGATAGGTGCAGTTCGACTTTCGACATAGCTCAGTCCGAACAGAAGTTGAACCCCCAATCCCCTGACCGACTATCTAGTGTGTCTGACCAATTATTTTACGACCCAGAAGAACAGAAGAAGACTACCGCCGAGTCCTGGCCTATCTGAGTCACTGAAACATGACTGCCAAGTGCAGTAGTTCAAACCCTTCCGCTTACTCACTCGTGAACAAAAACCACACAGTGTTTGTTAGTTTTAAAGTTTTATTTTCAATTAAGAAATGAAAACATTATTTCTTTATTTTTAATAGCGTAGTATTCGGAGCGAGCAATGGTGATGGATGAAGATGACGTTAAAGTTTAAACAACATTCCCATAAATGAAATTACTATGACTCAAACTTAATAATAGTTAACAGACATATGAAATTATTAGAATAACTGTGCGGGAGCCCCCACCTTTTTTAAAGTACTTAAAGTACTGCTGGTGATGACTTACTAGTAGTTGGTGAATCGTCTGGCAGAAGGGCAATGGAATCTTCTTTCTGTAATGAGAAAAATGGTGCACGTTAAGCAAGCATTCATCAGTTGTCATAAGAAGAAGTGTAGCATTTAATGGAATAAGCATATAAAAGGTTAACACTTCCTCCCCAAAACCGTTACTTTTTTTCAATCCCAGTAATAAAAAATGTGTTATGTAACATTTTCTTCCATTACGAGAGAAAATAGGGGGTTGTGTATGGCATCTGAAAATATGACTTGTTTTTCCTAGACGTCACAACATCTGATGCGGCACAGATGACCACCAGTGCTGGGGCCAGCAGTGCGGAGGGGTCCACTCTGGATGCGGTGGCGCCAAAAGGAGGAGCTGGGGGGGAAGACTCAGCGGCGGCGGACGGTGGTAAGTTATTATACTCCTTACTCATTGAAATGTTTTTGAGAAGGCTCGCAAAGGAGTGTATGATGTACTGTACAGTAGTACACAGTACACTAGTATAAGTAGACTGTACTGTTAAGAACAGTTACTAATTTAGAACTACTTTTTGGGCTATCACGGAGAAGACAGTCAACCTTGACTTGTAATAGCATTAGCTGCGGTACTTCTCGGGTAACCAATGGCCCCCTCTATTTCACTTAAACTCAGCTGGCAAATTTTTATTGTGAAGCCAAGTCATATCAGATGTAGTTTAGGGATGTGAAGAACGAAAAGTTAAAGAAGGGTGATACGAAGGACGAGCGAGTCTTAATATTTATGACTGTAAACAATGGTTTTGTTGAATTCAATTCAAGATAAGACGGCGGTTTCCAAAATATAATGAAACGGGTGTTAGTTGGTTGTTGACAAAAAGAAATGTTGGTAGATTTGAGACATTAAGAAGAATCATAGACGTACTTTGGAAGCCTGGATGTTATCTTCTTTATCCTCATCGATAGCAGAGGTGTATGATGTAGTAGAGCAGATGCTGAGTGGATGAAGTATGGCCAGTGGCAGTGCCACCCCTATAGAAAAGTAAGACCTTCCTATCCCCACCTGCATGTACTGCTTAAAGTACTGCGAGTCTGCTTCATCATGGCCTGTGTCTGTTTTTCTTGGTTGAAAGCTGAGTGAGCTGCCATTATGGCGGCTACCACAAGTTCACGTACCAGTAATTTCTTTTGCAACACAAGAGAAAAAAAGTAAAAAAGGCCTTTTTTTAGTACTCTCTGACTATGTATGTAGTAGTGAGTCCACCCATAGTGCTACTAGTGGAATTCCTGAAACTCCCAGTAATGTCACAGGCTTACAAAGACGGCGGAAATATACATGCCAAAATGTTATACTGTGTTTGCTACTTGCTGGTGTTACTGTGTGTCAACTTTCCGTTGAATTATTTTGACTTTATGTTAAAGACCATTGGCTACAGTATTTTTCTTTCTTTCTTCATAGATGCACGTCTGCGCCGCCTCCGAAAGCGAGTGGACTACCTGGAGCGGTTGGGCGAAAAACATCAGCGCCAGCTCCGGGACCTCCGCAAAGAGCTACGGGACGTGCAGCACCAGCAGTCCACCGCTGTCCCTTTCCCCTTTTTTAAAGACTGTTGGGGGTGTGGGAATTGGGTTTTTGTGAAACAGGACTTTTGGATTTTTGGACATTGGTTTGGTTAGTGAGGGGGGTGAGTTGGGGTAATTTATTTTATTTTTGTGACAACACAGCGATAATTTATCTTTCTTAATAATTATATTTTTCATACCAAAACACAGTATACGCGCTCATATTATTTTGTGTGGGGGTTGGCGGTGGTTACTAGACGTTTGGTTTCTTCAAACTTACCAGCAAGAATGAAACATCTGGTCCTGAAATGTACCAAAATGCAAGTAACCGAGTTAGTCAATTCAGTAGCCCTACTACTGTACTTTACTAGTAGTACTGTCAGTCTCTGCTCTCCTCCCAACTTAGTCCTAGCCCATTATTCTACTACCTCTCCAATATGCTTATCTTACCTGTGATTTGAGAGTCTGGGTAGCCCCAGGGCTGCCTGCATTGCAAATGGTGATTAAGGTTGGTTGTTGACTTGAATCCTCGACGGATGCAATATCATTTCTGTGCTGGTAGCAGTAGTGGTACACACTGGCAGTATCACCATATGAAAAAAAAGGAAATTAAACATTGAGTGGCCTGAGCGTAGCTTTAGAAACAGTACATTAGATAGTACGGTAGAGAACAGTGCCCTAAATTGTAGCCTAAGCAGTGCTAAATTAATGTAAATATAAGTAGTAGTTGTGTGGAGTTTGACTGCTATAAGAAAATAAGGCAAAGGACACGTCATCAACATAACGTAAGCATTAAGCATTTGATTGTTCAGGTCGTGTAGGAGGAGGATGTTCTTATCAATCCACGATGGCGCACATGAACCTCTGATTGTAATGATTTTGATTGCTTTGACATTATCCTTCCCAGCAAGTGTGTGGAATTTATTATTGTTGTCAGTCACACCACAATGAAATACCACACAGCCCGAGGGAAGAGGGTTAGGGTTTGAAAATTGGATGGGAATGGGGGTATTTGGGAAAGTTTGGTAGAGAGGAAAAAAACACAGCATGGACAGTCAAACAACAAATGAAGAGAAACAAATCTTTGGATTTGAAGATATTGATAAATCTTTAAAGGGACATAAAGAAAGTGCACTACTGCATGCCAGAAGTTGTTTACTAAATGGATGCTTAGGTTACTGCAAAGTAGCACTACTACTTACTGCAAATTACTAGTAACTACGAAGAAACAAGTTGACAGTACAGGGCTGCAGTCATTACGCAATTTCACTTGCCTCTCTGCCCTCAGAGAGAATAAACACTTAGAACATTAAATTACTGTTAAACATAGCAAAAACATAGCAAATTTAGAAGCAGAGAGCAAAGAAATGCAGAGTCACACTCATAGAAGTTCACAGCAATAACATTACTTAAAAGATAAGTAGAAATGAATGGATACTGTTACTGTATGTTGTTGTACTTGTCCTGTTGAATTTGGGAAGTTGCATGCATCCAGCCATTCCTCTTATTTGCGCTACTCCTCCGTTCCATCTGACGCTTCGTCGATCAATGTTGGATGACCAGAAGACACCCTGTCCACTGCCTGCCTGGCGGATGCTGAATTGCGGCGCGCTAATGTGAAGCCTGACTTCATCCTTTTTTCCATTGCACAGGGTGAAAACCACCCTGTAAATGTTGATGAAAAAACAGGAAGTGATATTAAAACACCACTGAGAAAAGAATATAAGGTACGTACGCTGTGTAGTGCAAAAAGTCACACTTTCAGTTTAAGAATCGACAGTACAATAGTTTCGAAAGGGCGTACTCTGAGTCTCCTTTTGAAGGATAAATAAGTATGGGCGAATTTTGCGGATCTTTCCCCTCAAGCTAGGTGTACTGTAAACTATGATTTAAGGACAAAATTAGACCTT
The DNA here is from genome assembly GCF_964261635.1 of Lissotriton helveticus. Classification (NCBI taxonomy): domain Eukaryota; kingdom Metazoa; phylum Chordata; class Amphibia; order Caudata; family Salamandridae; genus Lissotriton; species Lissotriton helveticus. The sequence continues at coordinate 645,658,746 of NC_136068.1, forward strand.
CCCAGCAGTGCTCCCAGACCCTTAAACCCAGACGCTAAAATGTAGAATACCCCCAATCAGACCCCAAAAAACGTGCGATACTGCTACCTGTCTGAGGCCTAGTGAAAAATGGTGACAAAACGTACTTTGAAAGTAAAGTAGGCCCAAATCCCCCCTTTCCCACCATGGATTTTCTTCAAACCACTTGCAACCAAAATTAGACATTTCTCGACAAGTGCTCCAAGTGTAAACCCCAGAACCCAGTTGCCAAAATCTCGGACACCCCCAAACACATGCAATACTGCTAACCCTAACGAGCCCTAAGTTAAAAATAGTGTCAAACGCTTTCTTCAACTAGGCCCAAACTCCCCTTTGCCACCATGGATTTTCTCCAAACCACTTGCAATCAAAAGTATCCATACCCAGCGTTGCTCCAAGACCCCCAAACCCCCCGCAAACACCAGGAACCCCCCCAAGCAGGCCCCCGAAAACACAAAAGTGAGCGAAAACTCTGAAAAGTTAAAAACTTTCCCACCATGGATTTTCTCCAAACCACTTTGATCCAGTATTAGACCTTCCCAGCAATGCCCCCATACCCGTCAACGCGGGCGAAAACAAGTTTAACACCCCCAAACAGCCAAAAAGCAAAACCGCAAAAAGTGAGACAGCAAATTTCGTGCCTACCTAGAATTCAGTCCAATTGCGCTGTGCAGCTAGGCCCAAACTCCCCTTTTCCACCATAGATTTCCTAAAAAACAAATGCAATCAACATTAGACTGTGCCAACAGTGCTCCCAGACCCCAAAACCCACCCACAAAAACCTAGAAGCCCCGCAAACAGCACCGCAAAGACAGGCAAGTGAGCAAAAACGCAAAAACTTTTTCACCTCCGATTTTCTCCAAACCACTTTTATCCGGTATTAGACCTTCACAGCAATGCCCCCAGACCAGTCAACCCAGGCGGAAACAAGTTTAACCACCCCAAACAGCCAAAAAGCAAAACCGCAAAAAGTGAGACAGAATTATTTAGCCCTCAATCCCAATTCACTCCGTGCGCGCTCTGCAGCTAGGCCCTAACTCCCCTTTGCCACCATGGATTTTCTCCAAACCACTTGCAATCAAAAGTATCCATACCCAGCGTTGCTCCAAGACCCCCAACCCCCCAAACACCAGGAACCCCCCAAGCAGGCCCCCGAAAACACGAAAGTCGAAAGTGAGCGAAAAATCTGAAAAGTTAAAAATGTTCCCACAATGGATTTTCTCCAAAACAATTTTATGCAGTATTAGACCTTCCTAGCAATGCCCCCAGACCCGTCAACCCAGGCGAAAACAAGTTTAACCCCCCCTAACAGCCAAAAAGCAAAAATGCAAAAATGGGGACTTTGACAAATTTATGCATAGTTCCCAGATCACTCTGTGCGCGCTCTGCAGCTAGGCTCTAACTCCCCTTTGCCACCATGGATTTTCTTCAAACCTATTGCAACAAAAGTATCCCAGCGTTGCTCCAAGACCCCAAAACCCCTCCACAAACACCAGGAACCCCCCCAAACAGCCCCCCAAAAACGCTAAAGTGAGCGAAATGCCTGAAAATGGAAAAACTTTTTCACCTCCGATTTTCTCCAAACCACTTTTATCCGGTATTAGACCTTCACAGCAATGCCCCCAGACCTGTCAACCCAGGCGGAAACAAGTTTAACTGCCCCAAACAGCCAAAAAGCAAAACCGCAAAAAGTGACAATTATTTAGCCCTCAATCCCAAATCACTCCGTGCGCGCTCTGCAGCTAGGCCCTAACTCCTCTTTGCTACCATAGATTTTGTTCAAACCTCTTGCAATCAAAAGTATCTATACCCAGCATTACTCTAAGACCGCAAAAACCCCCACAAACACCAGGAACCCCCCCAAACAGCCCCCCGAAAATGCTAAAGTGAGCAAAATGCCTGAAAATGGAAATACTTTTTCACCTCCGATTTTCTCCAAACCACTTCTATCCGGTATTAGACCTTCACAGCAATGCCCCCAGACCCGTCAACCCAGGCAGAAACACGTTTAAAACCCCCAAACGCCAAAACGCAAAACCGCAAAAAATGACAAAATTATTTAGCCCTCAATCCCAAATCACTCCGTGCGCGCTCTGCAGCTAGGCCCTAACTCCCCTTTTCCACCATGGATTTTCTCCAAACCACTTGCAATTAAAGGTATCCATACCCAGCGTTGCTCCAAGACCCCCCAAACCCCCAAACACCAGGAACCCCCCAAGCAGGCCCCCGAAAACATGAAAGTGAGCGAAAAATCTGAAAAGTTAAAAACGTTCCCACAATGGATTTTCTCCAAACCACTTTTATCCGGTATTAGACCTTCCCAGCAATGCCCCCAGACCCTTCAACACGGGCGAAAAAAGAGTTTAACACCCCCAAACAGCCAAAAAGCAAAACCGCAAAAAGTGAGACAACAAATTTCGGGCCTACCTGGAATTCAGTCCAAATGCGCTGTGCAGCGAGGCCCTAACTCCCCTTTTCCACCATGGATTTCCTAAAAAACAAATGCAATCAACATTAGACTGTGCCAGCAGTGCTCCCAGACCCCAAAACCCACCCACAAAAACCTAGAAGCCCCCCAAACAGCACCCCGAAGACAGGCAAGTGAGCAAAAACGCAAAAACTTTTTCAACTCCGATTTTCTCCAAACCACTTTTATCCGGTATTAGAACTTCACAGCAATGCCCCCAGACCGGTCAACCCAGGCGGAAACAAGTTTAACCCCCCCTAAACAGCCAAAAAGCAAAACCGCAAAAAGTGACAGAATTAGTTAGCCCTCAATCCCAAATCACTCCATCCGCAAAAACTGAAAAACTTTTTCACCATGGATTTGGTCCAAAACACTTGATTCCGATATGAGATCTTCCGAGCTATGCCCCCAGACCCCTGCAGCCACCCGCAAAAAAGCAGAACACCCCTAAACAGGCAAAAAGCAAAAATGCAAAAACTCATGCTTAGAAAATGTTCAGCCAACCAGTCAACATCGGTCCAAACGCGCTCTGCAGCTAGACCCTAACTCCACTTTCCCACCATGGATTTTTTTCAAATCACTTCCAATCAAAATTATGCTATCCCAGCAGTGCTCCCATACCCCCACACCCTCCCCCACAAATCTAGAACACCCCCAAACTGCCCCCCAAAAACATGCAATACTGTTATATTCAAAACATGGCAAATTGCGCTGTTCAAAAAACATTGCTGTTTTAAGCACTTCCACTACTTCGATCCTCTTGAAACTTACCTGGACAGTCACTTGTTCCAGCGATTCAGAAGAATCTCAGCAAGGCAGAACAAAATCGAACCACTGCGCTCTTTGAAAAAGAAGAAGAAGAAGAAGGTCTACTTAGTTTTCACCAAAACATACGCGCCCGCAAAACACCTAAAAAGGCCAAAATTCTGCCAATTCTGGACCAAAGAACACCAAACCCCCCTAAAACATTGCCAACATCATTATGAACGAGCCTGCATCGGGCCCGAGCCCTAGAATCAGCGTGAACCATACCAACTTAAACCCAAAAACCCTAGTAAATCGCACTGAACCCTAAACCGTAGATATGCTTTGTCTGTCTGTGTCTGTGTAGGTATGCTACATCAGGAGGATGCTTCACTCAGTGGTGCCTGCCTTGACCGTCTGCATAGTTCAGTATCCAATGGGGTTGACCCAGTATCCCTATGAACCTGGGCAGTTAATTAGTATTATAAACAATTGGTTCATTCGGGTGCAAAGTATTTCTTTTTTTTCTTCTTTTTTTTTACGGTCTATAAACATATGTAGCGTTCAAACATCTCTTTACACACAAAGGTAATTCCAGCCAAATTTTTTTTTAAAAACAAACAAAATCCCAAACCATCTCTGTATTTATGTATCGTTTTATAAATTGTAGTCATTCATAAATACTTCCAATATATATCAGTTGCAAAAAGGCTGTAAAGAAGTGAACAATAAATGCAATTCGTGACTTTTAGTGCTCTGTGCTTTCGGCGCAAGTGTAACATACAAACTATAAACACATTATTTACAAGAGGGGCACAAGAAAGGTTTATCAAGGCCTATGATATTTCAAATATCCAACTGTACACTACAATTGTCAGTATTAAATAAAGGATTTTCATGCAATAGGTCCACTACCTTATTCGTCGACTTTTCGACCGTCTGGAAGCGCACAAGGGGTGTCTAGGCGGGTCTTCCTCAGGACTGTGTGGGATAGGGGACAGCCTAAGTGATTTAAAGGAAGATGGCTTTAGGAGTGGATTTTGAAAATAAACAGAGGCCGCAGATTGGCTATAATAGTTAAAACATTCACCTTCTCACAAACCCAGCCGGGTTTAAGGTGGAGATCGAACTGTATAAATCTGTTCTGTTAAAAAGAGGAGCCTAATTAGTGCGTAATTTAGAATTTAAGGGCATGTGTTAGTAATGGGGCTCTTCTCACATTGCTTACCTGTCGGTGCAGCAGTGACTTGTGCCCCCGACGGTTGTCCTACTTATTGGCTCGCAAGTATTAATAAAGGCCAATACTCTTTCCTAGCTGGAAGGAAAGAGATCACGTATTTAATACTAAATCCATGATTTTTAAATTTTTAAAAAACTGTATGGTGATGTTATCAACGGCCAGATCCCTGGGCTCACCTTAATGAAGGTATAGTGAATCTACCAAACGGTACTCCGCAGCAATTGTTCAGGACCGATGCTGTTTGCGGGTTCTCAGATTTGAAATACAAACTGTGTTGTTTCCCACTGTAAGGGAAAAAGTCACATGTGTATTACAAGGTGGGTCTATGACGGTTATCTGATAGTTTACCAAGTTGTGAAAGACCGATTATACTAAGGACCATGTCCCAGCCGTGTGAGAGATACCCGGGATATCTGTGCTCACTTTTGCCAACTAATGGGTGCTCAACAACGGATACCGCCCGCCGAAGGAGAAGTATCTTCCTGGTTGGCGTGGCTCCTGATTAGTTTTGCTCACAACGGCTGTAACAACGCTGATATATGTCAGCTGTAGCATGCGCGAGGACGTCGACGGCCAGGCACGTCCGCTACTAGACATGACGTCGGTTGCGTGGCAACCATGAGAGTTGGAAGCTTTGCAGTCGACCAATCACGCCTTGATGTGTATATGCGTCAGAAGTTGTTAGGCAAACTTCATAGTGTCAATTGCTATATCCACAAAGCCGACATACTCATCTTTAAATGCAGTACGGGGCAGCACTTGTTATAGGATGACTGCGAGATAAACGCCATGGTTACAGGATAAAGCATGCAACATTCGTTGGACATGAAAAAAACAATTCACAGTTTCATATATACATCGTATGCAGTTACGTGGTATTGCAGTGCTCTGTCAGCATTAGACGGTAATATTTTCAATCATTCATAATACCACCATTCCTAAGACATATGCAGTTCCGTGATATTGCAGTACTCTGTCAGCAGTTTCATATATGCATCGTATGTAGTTATGTGGTATTGCAGTGCTCTGTCAGCATTAGACGGTGTATAATCATATTTTCAATCATTCATAATACCACCATTCCTAAAGACATATGCAGTTCCGTGATATTGCAGAACTCTGTCAGCAGTTTCATATATGCATCGTATGTAGTTATGTGGTATTGCAGTGCTCTGTCAGCATTAGACTGTGTATAATCATATTTTCAATCATTCATAATACCACCATTCCTAAAGACATATGCAGTTACGTGGTATTGCAGTACTCTGTCAACATTAAAACGGTGCATAATAATATTTTCAATCATTCATAATACCACCATTTCTAAAGACATATATCATCGTACACCAACGATCTATATGCTAGTCTGTCTGATCTCTAATAACAAACTATAAACGGGGATTTAACACGGGCATCCTGGGACCATTCAAAAACCTACAGTTGTCCCATTTGCCTGTTAGTTTCTTCGGTCTCATTCAACCCGTTCTTCAGTGAGTTTAGAGAGTGGATCCAACGACACTCCTTATATTTTAGAGAATGTGAAATGAAACCCCCTCTTGGGTTAGTATGTATTCTTTCTAACACCCACCATTTTATGTCTTGCGGGGTATGTTTTTGGTTGGAGAAGTGTTCCAACAGGGGTGCTCCTGGTGTTTTGCATTTCACCCTGCTCATGTGCTGTAAAATGCGAGTCTTTATTTTCTGTGTGGTTTGGCCCACATATATTTTAGCGCAGTGGCACATGATTGCATAAATAAGGTTAGTACTATTGCAATTGCTAAAGTTATGGAGTTTGTATGTCCTGTTTTCATGCGTAAAAGTGTCCCCTTCATGACAAAAGTCACAGGCCTTACATGATCGACATTTAAAGTGGCCAATAATGGGTGGTACGTTCAGCATGCTCCGAATGTCTAGTGGCTTTTGCGGTTCCAAGTAAGCCTGTACCACTTTGTCCCTCACATTCCTTCCTAGTTTGAATGCAAAGATAGGTTTCACTGTAGTTTTCAGTTCGCCTGCCACCAAGTTCCAATCCTTTTGATACAATTTTCTTCACATCGTTACTTTTAGTGTTAAAAGTAGTAACACACACAATGTTGTTGGAGTTTTCCTTTTTCTGTTTGACTTCCAATAAGTTCTCCCTGAGACTGTACCAAGCTCTTTTCTTTGCACGCTTTAATAGGCTTCCAGGGTACCCTCTTTCCTTTAGGCGGCTGGTCAGTTCCTCTGCTTCACGAAAGAAGTCCTTTCTTTGACTACAGTTTCTTCTTATACGAAGATAATGGCCCAGCGGGAGATTGTCCCTCAGATTACGTGGGTGATGGGACCCGTACATCAACAATGTGTTCCGTTCTGATGGTTTTCGATATAGATCACAGTATAACCTACCTTCTTCAGTTTTGAAGGTTAAGTCCAGGAAGTCTATTGAGACAGTACTACTAGACATCGTGAATTGTATATCTTTAGTCCTCTGATTTATCCATGCAAAGAAATCGTCAAGTGACCCCTGGTTTCCATTCCAAATCATAATAACATCATCAATGTATCTTTTCCATACCTCAATGTTATTGCGGTATGGGTTTGAGTCAGTGTACAGATGATCCTCCTCGTACTTGTCCATAAAGATGTTTGCTAGACTCGGGGCATATGTAGCCCCCATCGCCACTCCCTTACATTGAAAAAAAAATTGATTCTCGAATACAAAATAGTTCTTTTGCATTGCTATTTCCAACAGCGTAATCAGGAAAGCTGTAAATATTCAGTGTGGTCTTGCTCTTTGATCCAACACATTTCTTACCGTCTGAATCGCTTTGTCTTGGGGAATCGAGGTGTAGAATGATGATACATCCATCGTCACCATTATATTCTTCTGTTGGTCAAATGGGAAATCCTCCAGCAATTGAATAATATGCATAGTGTCACGCACATAAGATTTAGTCTGTGGGACAAACAGCTGTAGAAAAGAATCAATAAATTGGTTTAGTGGCTCTAATACTGAACCACAACCCGAGACAATCGGTTGTATCAGGGGATTTTCCAGTCGTTTACGCACTTTTGGCAAGGTATAGATTGTTGGTGTTCGCGATTCCTTTTGATCCAGGAACTCAGATTCTTTCTTGCTCAAAAACTCATCATTTATACCCCACTCTGTGGCATTCTTTATTTGGATCTTTATTTCACTCATCGGATCTTTAGAGATACGCTGGTAACTTTCTGTTGAACCTAGCTGTTGTTTGATTTCATTGGAATAATCTTGTCTGTTCTGTACCACGACTGCTCCGCCCTTATTGGCCGCCTTCATAACAATGGCCTTCTGGCAAATGGTGTGTCCTCAGGATCACCACTTGATCCTATGCCTCACAAGATCTGGAAGGCGTTCCAAAACGAGATGTTTCCGCCGCTCCACACTATCTGTTGTCAATCACTATGCACAGCAGTGGTCCCAGAAAGCTGGAAAATGGCAATTATTAGACCTTTGCTGAAGAAGGCTTCTCTGGACCCTTCAAATCCGGCCAACTATAGACCCATCTCGCTCTTGCCTTTTATAGTAAAGGTTGTGGCGAAGTGGGTCACAAAAACTCTACCCAGTTTCTTGGAAAATAACTCTTGCCTGGACACATCACAGTTCGGCTTTAGGCCGGCTCACGGCACAGAAACTGCATTGGTCGCCGTGCTAGACGATCTAAGGGCGCGAGTCGACTTGGGCAAATCAGCATTTTTAGTGCTGCTTGACATGTCGGCCGCGTTCGACACGGTGGACCATGCAGTATTGCTGAGCCGTCTACAGATGGCAGGTGTTACTGGCCTGGCTCTGAGCTGGATTACATCTTATCATACAACTATGAAAATCTTAATACAGTTGAAAACATGAGACAGCTGGTACCAATGCAGGGGCATTTCAAATGCAATAGCTGCATTGCCTGCAATACGACAAAAAACATCAAATCTTTTGTCATTAATGGGAAAAATATAGCAATCAACCACTTTTCCAATTGCAGGACTACTAATGTCATTTACTGCATCAGCTGCCTATGCGGTTTCCTATATATTGGCAAGACCACACAAATGGCCAAACAGAGAATTCTGCAGCATCAATCCCGTATTCGATGCAGAGTTGAAAATGCACCACTAGTTGATCACTATTCTAAATTCAAACATTCTGATAAGGAAATGACATGGTGGGTCATTGAAGTGGTTAAACCAACAATCAGACAGAGAAATGTTGACAGAATCCTAACCATCAAAGAAAATCGATGGATTGAATTCGCAGACTGTCTCAAAAGAGGAATGAATTCATTCACTGAATGGCACACCCTTGCCTGTCTTAAATGATCTCAATTATGTCTTTATTGTTCTCTCCCTGTACAAATATGCAATGATAGTGTTTAAAATCTAGAAACATCGTTGATAATGTTTTGGAAATAGTTGTATTTTCATCTGCCGATTAGATTCATCATTTGCATATATATTGTAAAGATTGGGCGCGTCTATTAATGACGACAGTACTTCGATGGCACTATCTATAATGTATGCATCCTTTATTGATTTATTTTGCACTGAGATATTACTCATAGATTGTAAGCACAATAATGGTGATAGATTCTCTTATGTGGCAAAATACATGACGAGAACAATCTTTTCTAAATACATTTTCTAATGAGTTCCCCTTATACCATAAATATATAATTATTCAGTTATAAATTTAACCAATCCCCCTGGTTTTAAACATACAAACCATTTGATCAACTTAAGGTATAGAACTAACGTGCTATTGCATCAAACAAACATTCCAATATGGCAGTCGTTGAAATTCACAACCTAGGTTTAGTTAAAATAACCAGTCCCTTCTTTGTTTCAACTGCAGTGAACGCTGGCAGCTCCCACGCAACTTCGTTTAACTAACCAAAATAATTAGTCCGTCTTCTATGACAACTGTGGCAAACGCCGGCTTTCCCCGCGCTAGTTTCGTTTAAATAACGGGAATTCTGAGCTTCGAGGTTTCAGCTGTTTTGAATACTGCTGTTGCCCTGACGCTGTATACGCAAGCCGCATCGTGTTTCCAAATAAAACCCTTCAAGTAAGTGACTGAATAACCGATTACTGTATGTTGACTGTTACTAGGTCGCTCACATCATGGCAACTAGTGCACTAACAATAGCGTGATTATGCTTCAACGTGCAAAAGCCTCGTTGCTGTTTGCTTTTGTATATGCATATTAGTCAGAAGGATTGTTTATAACAAATGCTCCTTTCTCTTCTCTATTTTTTCATGCATTTCTGCCTCCGATAAATCTGTGCCCCATGTGGCTTGAAAGTAATTCTGAGCCATTTTTACATAATACACCGGACGAGAGTGTACAGTCTCTAGATTGCTGTGGTCGGTAATTAATTCTGAGCCATTTCATGCAATCAACTACATGACAGCATCTAGACTGTGCCACATAACTTTCATTTATGAACCACATGTCTTTCACGTGATTTTTCCATTCAGGTAAAACTGTTGAGTTTCCCTATTCCTGATTAACATGACACTTACGTTTTTTCCTTTATTAGATCGTGTCAAATTAAATGCACTATTTGGAATTGAATTCCCAGTCTACACTTGGAGCTTAACAAATATTTGCCCAAGGTAAAATGCCTTTATTTTCGAGTCTCTAACAAATCAACAGGTTAAATAACAGTAAACTAGCGAAAAAAATTCTTTTTTTGTAGGACCCATATTGAATTTGGAAGGCCTGGATCCGACTGTTTTTTATTGATAGACTCCGATCAGCTTTACTGACCGCTAGGCGGTGTACTCTACATGTAAGCTTTTTTATGACCTTTTCATTGATTGCTGCTATAATGTCGCCACACCGACTGTGAAATTTTGTATTAATCTTGCATTAAAAAATTGTAAACAGATCAGCAGTAACTCATGTACCACCTGAATTTTTAAGTAATAGGTGTTTTTGGTAAACTCTGTTCTGATCTATCTTTTGTTGTACATAACCAGGTTATAATGAAATACTGTTTTTCACAGTTTTCTTTAGGGTCACCATCCCAAATGCAAAAATAACGAAGTCCTGATGATGGTCTTATGAAATTACTGCTAAAGAGCGAAACGTCGACTACAAAGTCTAATTCTGCTTGATTTTATTTGTTATATTGATTTTCACTTATTCTGTTGATTTGGAATCATTATATTATCATTGTTTTGCAGTATTGACTTAGTTTGGAGATTTAATGTAGGAGTATGTAGGACGCTCCTCATTTATCCCAATTGCATTTTTCAGTACCCTCTTTTTATTCATTATAAAGAAAATAATATTTCTTTGACTATAACCCTGGTTCTTGTGTTTATTTATGTTATTAGTGTGGTAATAACATTGTTTTAATAATTCAAACTCAGCCACTTATTGATATTAGTGTGGGTAACTGATTGATTTATTTCCCATGGTGGCTAAATTCATAACACTGAAATAAAACCCCTTGCTGGCCTATTTTCTTGCAAATGTCTTGTTTTTAAGGCCTTGCATGGACTGGGGCCGACGCCGATCCGAAACCTTTTCTCCTGGTACTGCGCCACTAGATCCTTAAGATCCTCCTCTGCGTTCTTAGTGACGGTTCCAAGGATAAATAGAGTGAGGATGGGCGGCCGGGCGTTTGGCTTTACGGCCGCCACACTTTGGAACTCGCTCCCGTTGACACTGAGGAGCAGACAGGATCTCCCCTCTTTTAAAAAGGACCTGAAAACGTTCCTGTTCCCAAGGAAAATGTAATTGGAAGACCTGTTTGTAGCACGGATGCAGTCTCAGCGCCAGGATACCCTTTGGGTGGCAGACGCACTTAATAAGTAAATAAATACATACATAATAAGTAAATAAATACATGGACTTGTTCTGTCCCAGAGTAGAGAGGGCCAGACGCTCTTCCTTGCTGATATTGTAAGGGATGTATTTCTTGATTTTAAACAACTGCAACACATCCTCCAATACAATTTTTTCAAATGCGAGGATCCTCTCGCTCATCATAAAGGACGCAGGCGTAAACTCTGAAGATGGCTTGAATGGCGTTGCTACATTACTTGGGCTGTATCTATTTTTTGAAAATAAATATTTCAGACGGGTTTTCCGAAAAAACCTTTGAAGTTCTAATTGCATCTTGAAGGAGTCAGGTATCACTGTTGGTACAAACGTGAGTCCTTTCGCAAGGATACTACTCTCTGCACTAGCCCTCACATAGTTGGATAAGTTTATAATGGCATCCAAAGGTGTGGGTCTACTTCGTACCATATCCACAGTGTTAATCTGTTCCAGCTGGTTCACTGCGACAATACTTTTGTCCTGGATACTCGGCGGTGCTGGACCAATAGAGGCGGTGGGATTGACATTGTCAACTGTGGTTTGAGATATGTCCCTTGCCACCTCCACAGTGAGACTGGTGATCTGCTCAGTCTGATTACTCATACTGTGTCCCGCTGTTTGTGAACTATGTATTTGATCGGTTGTGTGTGCTCCCTGATCTACCATCTGTAAGTCTGTTTCCTCGTGGATATCTCCCCATGGGTCTCTGGATGGTAAAATCTTACCCGGGACGTTCCCTGATGTATATTCCATCCCCTGCCCTGTGTAGAACCTTCTTGGACCTTGTCTTCACCTGTTAGTAAAGGTACCCTGACTGTCCTGCTGATAATAGTTATCACTGAGATAGGTGTACGTTACTTTCTTATCGTAGTTGCGCACGTCCTTGCTCAGTTTATCCAACTTCCTATTCAATGTCATGGTGTTAAATTCTATTAATGCTTTGTCTGCACGTTCCAAAGCTTCTTTTGCATTCGTTAGTGCAGAATCACCCAGTATCTCCCTTTTTAATTCTTCAATTTCTTGCATCAGTTTCTTCACATATTTTATTGCAGTCTCAACCCCAAGCACCATCCAGTGCCTGGAGCAGTTGTTAACCACGTAACTGAACCCTTCCCTGAACTTAGGCACGTCTACAAAAATTGCGGGTTCATTACGTACCTGCAATCCTTTTGGAATGATATTCGATTCCAAGTATTTAGTTAACGCATGTCCATGTAATTGTGATCTTATTAACTTTTTTTCTAGTCTTTCTAGTTTTGCCAATTTTTCACTTAATCCAGCATCTGCAGGTGACCTATCTGTCCCTAATAGGAAACTGGAAGCTCCCTGTTCTTCTATCAACTTGGCTATATATTCTTCACTATAAGCCAACGTTTCTTTCTCTGACATCATCAACAAAATAATACAAAGTGTGACAAACTTATACGAACAAATCACCACAGAAATACACTTAATGAGAGTAAACCCTCGCAGGCATGCACCTGCACTCAAACTAGTTCAGTATCCAATGGGGTTGACCCAGTATCCCTATGAACCTGGGCAGTTAATTAGTATTATAAACAATTGGTTCATTCGGGTGCAAAGTATTTCTTTTACTGTCTCATAAACATATGTAGCGTTCAAACATCTCTTTACACAAAGGTAATTCCAGCCACATTTAAAAAAAAAAAAAATATATTTCAAACCATCTCTGTATTTATGTATCGTTTTATAAATTGTAGTCATTCATAAATACTTCCAATATATATCATTTGCAAAAAGGCTTTAAAGAAGTGAACAATAAGTGCAATTTGTGACTTTTAGTGCTCTGTGTCTAATGCCGACAGAGCACTGCAATACCACGTAACTGCATACGATGTATATATGAAACTGTGAATTGTGTTTTTTTCATGTCCAACGAATGTCGCATGCTTTATCCTGTAACCATGGCGTTTATCTCGCAGTCATCCTATAACAAATGCTGCCCCGTACTGCATTTAAAGTTGAGTATGTCGGCTTCGTGGATATAGCAATTGACACTATGAAGTTTGCCTAACAACTTCTGACGCATATACACATCAAGGCGTGATTGGTCGACTGCAAAGCTTCCAACTCTCATGGTTGCCACGCAACCGACGTCATGTCTAGTAGCGGACGTGCCTGGCCGTCGACGTCGTCGCGCATGCTACAGCTGACGTATATCAGCGTTGTTACAGCCGTCCTGAGCAAAACTAATCAGGAGCCATGCCGACCAGGAAGATACTTCTCCTTCGGCGGGCGGTATCCGTTGTTGAGTACCCATTAGTTGGCAAAGGTGAGCACAGATATCCCGGGTATCTCTCACACGGCTGGGACACGGTCCTTAGTATAATCGGTCTTTCACAACTTGGTAAACTATCAGATAACCGTCATAGAACCACCTTGTAATACACATGTGACTTTTTCCCTTACAGTGGGAAACAGCACCGTTTGTATTTCCAATCTGAGAACCCGCAAACAGCATCGGTCCTGAACACTTGCTGCGGAGTACCGTTTGGTAGATTCACTGTACCATCATTAAGGTGAGCCCAGGGATCTGGCCGTTGATAACATCACTATACAGTTTTTAAAAAATTTAAATATTATGGACTTAGTATTAAATACGTGATCTCTTTCCTTCCAGCTAGGAAAGAGTATTGGCCTTTATTAATACTTGCGAGTCAATAAGTAGGACAACCGTCGGGGGCACAAGTCACTGCTGCACTGACAGGTAAGCAATGTGAGAAGAGCCCCATTACTAACACATGCCCTTAAATTCTAAATTACGCACTAATTAGGCTCCTCTTTTTAACAGATTCAAAAGGGAGTGGTGATGGACAGAGTATCTGAATTAGGCAGAACACTCCTACCCAGTCAAAAGATCAGGGCTTGATCCATCACCGTTTTTTAGCTCACTGCACCATCCCAGTTCAGAACCTGGCTACATGCAAATTAGTCTGTCCCTGGCCCAGTGCATCATGGGAACAGGGCAGACCAAACTACCAAGCCAATTCTTTACTGGAAAGGAAACAAGCTTCCGGGGACCGGTTTCTGGCATTACAGCCGTCTTCGGCCCGGCTTGCTTGAATCCTGATGGTGCAGTGAGCAAGGGACTCACATCTGAGCATACCCTTCCACACTTGTGGTGGCCAAAACGATTCAAAAGGGAGTGGTGATGGACAGAGTATCTCAATTAAGCAGAACACTCCTACCCAGTCAAAAGATCAGGGCTTGATCCATCACCGTTTTTTAGCTCACTGCACCATCCCAGTTCAGAACCTGGCTACATGCAAATTAGTCTGTCCCTGGCCCAGTGCATCATGGGAACAGGGCAGACCAAACTACCAAGCCAATTCTTTACTGGAAAGGAAACAAGCTTCCGGGGACCGGTTTCTGGCATTACAGCCGTCTTCGGCCCGGCTTGCTTGAATCCTGATGGTGCAGTGAGCAAGGGACTCACATCTGAGCATACCCTTCCACACTTGTGGTGGCCAAAACGATTCAAAAGGGAGTGGTGATGGACAGAGTATCTGAATGAAGCAGAACACTCCTACCCAGTCAAAAGATCAGGGCTTGATCCATCACCGTTTTTTTAGCTCACTGCACCATCCCAGTTCAGAACCTGGCTACATGCAAATTAGTCTGTCCCTGGCCCAGTGCATCATGGGAACAGGGCAGACCAAATTACCAAGCCAATTCTTTACTGGAAAGGAAACAAGCTTCCGGGGACCGGTTTCTGGCATTACAGCCGTCTTCGGCCCGGCTTGCTTGAATCCTGATGGTGCAGTGAGCAAGGGACTCACATCTGAGCATACCCTTCCACACTTGTGGTGGCCAAAACGATTCAAAAGGGAGTGGTGATGGACAGAGTATCTGAATTAAGCAGAACACTCCTACCCAGTCAAAAGATCAGGGCTTGATCCATCACTGTTTTTTAGCTCACTGCACCATCCCAGTTCAGTACCTGGCTACATGCAAATTAGTCTGTCCCTGGCCCAGTGCATCATGGGAACAGGGCAGACCAAACTACCAAGCCAATTCTTTACTGGAAAGGAAACCAGCTTCCGGGGACCGGTTTCTGGCATTACAGCCGTCTTCGGCCCGGCTTGCTTGAATCCTGATGGTGCAGTGAGCAAGGGACACACATCTGAGCATACCCTTCCACACTTGTGGTGGCCAAAACGATTCAAAAGGGAGTGGTGATGGACAGAGTATCTGAATTAAGCAGAACACTCCTACCCAGTCAAAAGATCAGGGCTTGATCCATCACCGTTTTTTAGCTCACTGCACCATCCCAGTTCAGAACCTGGCTACATGCAAATTAGTCTGTCCCTGGCCCAGTGCATCATGGGAACAGGGCAGACCAAACTACCAAGCCAATTCTTTACTGGAAAGGAAACAAGCTTCCGGGGACCGGTTTCTGGCATTACAGCCGTCTTCGGCCCGGCTTGCTTGAATCCTGATGGTGCAGTGAGCAAGGGACTCACATCTGAGCATACCCTTCCACACTTGTGGTGGCCAAAACGATTCAAAAGGGAGTGGTGATTGACAGAGTATCTGAATTAAGCAGAACACTCCTACCCAGTCAAAAGATCAGGGCTTGATCCATCACCGTTTTTTAGCTCACTGCACCATCCCAGTTCAGAACCTGGCTACATGCAAATTAGTCTGTCCCTGGCCCAGTGCATCATGGGAACAGGGCAGACCAAACTACCAAGCCAATTCTTTACTGGAAAGGAAACAAGCTTCCGGGGACCGGTTTCTGGCATTACAGCCGTCTTCGGCCCGGCTTGCTTGAATCCTGATGGTGCAGTGAGCAAGGGACTCACATCTGAGCATACCCTTCCACACTTGTGGTGGGCAAAACGATTCAAAAGGGAGTGGTGATGGACAGAGTTTCTGAATTAAGCAGAACACTCCTACCCAGTCAAAAGATCAGGGCTTGAGCCCTCTGAGAAAAAGTACAACCTTAGAAATAGGGATAATTTGAAGAAACCTGATAGATATCAAGATATTGATACGCGTCCCTCTCGACCTTTTCAGACTTCCTCGCAGAAATCGGAAAGAAGAGGACGGTCAGAACAAAGGGAAGAGCACTTCAAGTCCAAAGACAAGGAACCTGCTCATCAAAGTAAAAAACTACAATTTCCAAAAAAGAAGGTAGCCAGCATTAAAGTAATCAAACATGCCGAGGATCCTGAGGACACAGCTGAAAAACGGAGAGTGGGCTCAAACAATGCTAGACAGCGCAGCAGAAGTGAGCATAGCTCGCAAGATCCTGATGAATCATCTGGAGACAGTGGACACGAATGAATACATTCAGGTGGAAACTGCAGATACCAGAGTTAGCAAACCTTATAAAATATACGAAATAACTTTACGTATAGAGGGAGATAAGACTAGGAAAATAAGAGGTCTATTTTGGGATAATCTCTCCAAAGGCTATGACATTCTTTTAGCTGAAAAAGACTGGCCACCGGAGTTTGTCAGGGAGTGCCCTCATGGCGAAGAAATGATTATGCCTGCCATCTCAAATCACATTCAAATTCGTAAAAATATACACTTGCAAGAAAGTGGGCAGTAGCCCAAGCTCCTGCAGGATGTATGACGTTATAACGCATACTATTACTCCGCATACCATTACAACGCGACTTTTACTCCGCATACCGTTACAACGCATAGCGCCTTGGGGCGCTGGATAGTGGTAAGTATAATTTTCTATTCCAACACCAGTCCCCGTGGACACTAGGGAAGGTGTTGGATAGAAAATTAAACTTATTCCCTATCCTACAGCGCCCCCCAGCGCAATGCGTTGTAATGGTATGCGGAGTAAAAGTCGCGTTGTAATGGTAGTGCGGAGTAAAAAATGCGTTGTAACAGGTGTATACCGCTCCTGCATTATATAAAAACCATGTGGGATGGGATGAGGACTCTTTTCCTCACAAAATCCAGTAAAAATCTCAACCAACTGCACAGAGGCAGTACCCAATTAAGCAAGAAGCTAAAAAACAGGTCAGGGAGATCTTAGATAAACTTGAATACCAGGGGGTGATTGAAACTTGCACCTCACAAATGAACAATCCTTTGTTTCCTGTCTCCAAACCAGATGATTCATATCGTCTAGTTTTGGACTACAGACACCTAAACTCATCTGCAAAACTTTTGCAGTACAAAACTCACACAGTGCAGCACTAATGAATAGCATAGTGCGCAAAAAATACAAAACAACATTAGACATCTCTAATGGATTCTTTTGTCAAAATATAGCACCTGAAAGCAGATATTTGATCGCTTTCTCAATAAATGGCTCGCAGAAAAATTTCTGTTGTTTGCCACAGGGGTTCAAGAACAGCCCAGGATTATTCTCAGCGAGAGTAACAGTTACTACAACTGTATGATGATGAGGCATTATCTTATGTCGATGACATCTATCTAACAGATGATGACTTGGATACTCACTTGAAAAGAGTGAACACCATAATACTTGGGTTCGCAGCAGAGGGTTACAATTTCAACTTCAAGAAGTCAAGATTTGCCCATCTGACTGTCCTGTTTTTAGGATATGAATTATCAAGTGAAGGCAAAAGCCTGGCTGACAATTTCTTAGAGAAATGCACTGTAATCCAAGCACCAAGAACGCTGAAAAACTTACAATCAATTCTAGGTTTCCTGAATTTCGGAAGAACTTACATTCTAAATTATGCAGAGAGAGTTAAACCTCTCTATGACCTAATAAAACCAGATTTTAAAACAATCAATTGGACTCAAAAACACACAGAAATGTTGAGATCATTGCAAACAGACATGTTAGCTAAAACAAAATTGCAAACACGCGATAACACACGCAACCTTGTGATTCGGGTCATCCCAGGAAGATGCGGATTCACATACCTAACCTCTAATGAGGGAGAAACAGTACCAATAGCATACAAATCACATTTGTACACAAAAGCTGAAATGAAATTTAGCCCAGCGGAAAAAATTCTAGCCGGCTCGAAATGAGTGTTTCAGGGAGCAACATGGCGGCCGTGAGATACGGCTGAGAAGCAGCGCAAGCAGTGTGGACATGGCAGCACCTCATCCCGAACCTTTGGCTGCCTAAATGCTGGGATTATACCGCTGAATGCACTCTCCTGACTTGGAGCTCAACGGAGAGACTGTGATTAAGACGAAAAGGGAACGAAAAATTGTGAAATAAAAAAAAAAAAGCCGAGATTTAATACACGGCGGTTCGGATGCGGTTCGGATGCCTCTGAACGCCTCTTACCGCAAAATACTCCATCTCGGGCTATTGAGGGCAGCCGCCTTGCTACTCCTGAGGTTCGGGTTGGCCGGCAGGCCCTCCGGTGCAGCTCGCGGAGTTCGCGGAGTCAGGGGGCGGAGCATTGCAGAGGCTCGGACGGAGCCTGGCAGAGGCTACGGAGTCAGAGGAGGGGAGAGAGCGTTGTTCAAGGGCTGCGAGGACAGGAGGCAGAACAGCGGGAAGTGGCAACCTCTCTCACGGATGGCTCCGAAAATCAACATCGGAGGTAAGCCGCCTGTAAAGAGGAGGAATGTGGCCGAAAATGCTGGTGCAGACAGCGACCCTGTAAATGTTGAGAGTGCGGTCATGGACAGTGTTAGCATCGAGGCAGTGCTGCCTGAAGTCGAGTCAGGGGGTCGGACAAGGTTACCAGCACAAGGGCAGGGTACCCCCAAAGAGAGGAGGCCTCCATCTGTTAGAACTAGACAAGCCGCCGCCTCAGCCCCTGCTACTGCCACTATAAGTATTGTTGAAATGTTGAACCGCAAGGAAAAAAACCTTAAAACAACTATGGCCCCAGTAGTAGCAACTACTTCGCTACCGATTACTGAAGAAATTGAGGAGCCCGCTCCGGAGTCAGAGTTGGAACAAGAGCCGGATTCACAACTACAGCCGCAGCCACAGACACAGCCAAACCCGGAATCTGGAGATGAGGTCTCTATCTCAAATGATGTACAGGCTAAGACGGTGCTGTCAACTACAGAGGCGATGGGTGTTGAGAAAGATGCTAGTAAGGAGGATCAAGCCCCTACGCCGGCTAACGAAATAGTGGCGACATCTCCAGAAGGTGAGGCAGTGCAGCCCGCTGGTCCCTCCACTGCAAATGTCAACTGCGAAAGTCATCAAGTTGGTCAAGCAGGGGAGACCGCAGGTGGATTCAAAGACGGCCCTAGTCTCTCGGCTTCATGCGATCCAACGAAAGAGCCAGCTATGGCCATTGCGACTTCAGGTGAACAAGGACAATTAATAACAAATGCTAATCAGAGGGACACGACCGAGAAAGAGAAGAAGACCCCCAGTGAATGTTTCTTCTCCGTAGCAGAAGAGGCTGATTGGTCAGAGGATGATGACCTGCAAAGCTCGGATATCGATGCAAGTAACCCAGAAACAGAGAGTGACTTAGAGTCAGGCCTACCATCAACGGCCATTAAAGCTGCAGTCCATCAAAAAAAAATCAAGCAGTATTAACATGGGATCATTCCCCAACAACATTGCTACAAGGAGACTCAAACCAGGGGTCGAGCCAGGCACAGAATCAGGAGACCACACAAATCTCAATGGTGCAAATGATGACAATGATGGAATCAATTCATCAAGGGATCACAGCACACCGGGAAGAGACAAGATCAGATAGTCTCAAGGCCCAAGCAGCAATGAGAAAAATGAAAGGAGTGGTCAGAAAACTCTCTAAAGCCTGCGTGAACGTAGGAGATAGGGTTTCAAACTTGGAGGAGAGAATAGTCGCTACTGAAGCGGAGGCGGCAGCTGCCACGTCCAGAGTGGAATCTTTTGGAGTACAAGCACAGGATGTCCAGTGGAAGCTGGAAGACTTAGAAAATAGGCTAAGGAGGAACAACCTCAGAGTTCTCGGAATTCCGGAAGGATGTGAAGGGCAAGACGTTAAAGCCTTTATTGTCAAAGTCTTCGAGAAAGCTTTTCCAGATGTCGCCGGGTGGAACTGGACTACCGAAATCCAGAGGGCGCATCGGACACCGTTCAAACTGAGGCAGAATGCTAGAGCAGAAGACAAGCCCAGAGCAATTCTGATCTACATAGGGAACTTTTTGCTAAGACAATCCATAGCAGAGAAGGCAAGACCGGATGCCAAAAGAGCCTTTGAGGGGGGCTTTTTCTTCGTAAGGCCCGATTTCTGTCACACCACCGTCGAACGGCGTTGGAGATTAAGACAATTAATTAAGCCTTTCCAGGACAAAAGAATACAGGTGTATCTTATTAATCCAGCCCAGCTCAAGGTAGTCCATTTGGGCAAGACAATATACTTCTCTGAAATTAAA
Organism: Lissotriton helveticus; assembly: GCF_964261635.1. Lineage (NCBI taxonomy): Eukaryota > Metazoa > Chordata > Amphibia > Caudata > Salamandridae > Lissotriton > Lissotriton helveticus. The sequence continues at coordinate 645,679,371 of NC_136068.1, forward strand.
GCTCGAGAGTATCTGGACTCAGTATAGAATTAGACTGAGTTTAATATGACAGCCTCTATTGTCCCCCTAACTAGTCTCTTAATGCTCCGTCTAAAAAGAATGATGAAATCCACGAGAGGCAGAATATTGGGCACTAGGGGTAATGCATGACCTCTGTGGTCAGGTTTATTTTGACTTTCAGGGGTGACAACGTGTTGGTCTATGGTTTGATTATGAGGTGGGGTTTATTAATTGTATGGAGTGAATCCACTGCTTTGCTGCATCCATCACACGCACAGACTTAGTCTGCGCGCTCCACTAGGGTGGGGGTTTGGGTTGGGCTCAGGCGGGGGGCACGCTTGGAGTGGGAGGGGGGGCGGGGGGGAAAGCAAAAGAAAAGAAAGTTCAGGCAATAAATATGTATATTAATACATTTGAAATGTTGGAAGAAAACCAGAATATCCATGATATACTCAGGAGGGCACTCAATTGGTTAGCATGTTGGCTAAGCTTCCTGCAGGGCTATGTCTAGGCTTAGGGTAGTAAGCTTGAATATAGGGGGTTTGAACAATTGGAAAAAGAGGGGCAGGTTTGAGGAGTACATTAAAATAATAGGTGCTGACATTGTATGCCTACAAGAAACCCACCTACCTTGGAAAAAGAAACACTGGCTAAATTTAAGGGGGTTTGAAATTTTGTCCTGCTCTTCACAGACATCAATGATAAAAGGGGTAGCAATCATTGGCAGGGTAGGTTTGGGGGGGGTAAAAAGTTGTAAGGCCGATGTATTTGGAAGATGGGCAATATGTGAACTGAATCTAGGCGTAACTATATGTTCAATATACGGTTCTAACCAGGATGATCCGGGGGTGATGGACCATATAGAGAGGGAACTAACCAACTGGACACCCCCTATAGTAATATCTGGTGATTTTATATTTCAGCAAATTTTGTTAGCAATACTCCTTACACAGGTCGCAAGCCCCGGGTATTTAGAGCAGTGTCCTCTATAATTCAATCTCATGGACTGAGGGATGTGTGGGGAAGCCTAAAGAAAGATGATCCAGGGCACACATATTTCTCACATCCATTCAACAAGCACACAAAGTTGGATTATTTTATGATATTGTCTACTTATCTTCCTAATGTGGAAATAGAAATGTTCCCTAGGTTAATATCAGACCCTAACCCACTAGTCTTAACAATTGCCATCAATAAACAAACGAAAAAAGTCAGACCCTGGACGTTCGACAGAAAGCTACTAGCTGATAGCAACTATATAGCGCACGTAAAAGATTGGTCTCAGTCATTCTTTGATGCGAATAGATATAGTGCCTCCCGTGTCGTTGTTTGGGATAGTTTCAAAGCAGGTTTAAGGGGGGAGACTATCAGCTATACTGCCCGCAAGTGGAAAGAGGTGAAGGAAGAGAGGGAACGCCTGCTGGGAAATCTGGCAGAGGCAGAGGAACAACATAGGAGGGATGTGTCTCAGGGGAATCAGGGCACCCAGAGTTTGGATCGGTTGAATAGTCTGAAGGCTGAAATTCAGAGGCAATTGGCTAAGAAAGCTGCTGCAGAATACCAAACCCAGAGAACAAGGGTGTATGAAACTGGGGAAAAGGCGGGTAGGGAATTGGCTTTACGTATAAGGCAGGCTACATCTAAGAACATCATCACTGAAATTAAAGAGGGGGACCAAACCTTTAAAAAACCAGTTGAAATCCTTGATGTCTTTAGAAGATTTTATAAAGACTTGTATAAGGAAGGGTTGGGTATTGATGACCCGGGTGTAAATTGGCCGGAAACCGGCATCAAGCTCACATCCATTGAAAGGGAAACCCTGGAACAGGGTATCACTATGGACGAATTGTTAGAGGCATTACAAGACTTAGCAGCTGGCAAGGCAGCAGGGCCCAATGCTATGCCCCTGGAGGTATATAAATACCTGAAAGAGGAAACGTTACCTCTTCTTTTGGATCTGTTTAACGGGGTTATGAACACCGGAGTTATACCGGAATCTTGGACCAAAACCAATATTGTGGTATTCCACAAGAAAGGCAAGCCGGAGGAAAGCCCAGGCTCTTACAGGCCAATATCGTTAATAAATAGCGATAATAAATTATATGCAAAAGTCATGGCGACACGATTGGGGAGGATCATTGGGACTCTGGTTTCTCCCTGGCAGCATGGTTTTGTCCCAGGCAGGGGTACGACTGATCATATAAGAAGAGCCATCACAGTGTTTGACATCCATGCTACCGGGGAGGGGGGGCCGCAATGGTCCTCCTCGACGCGGAAAAGGCCTTCGACCGTGTCAGGTGGAGTTTTTTGTGGAGAGTGATGGAAGAGAGAGGATTTGGTCCCAGATTCCTACAAGCAATTCAGGCCATGTATCTTAATCCTACTGGAAATATTCAGCTAATGGGTGAGAGTTCAGAACAGATCCATATAACAAGGGGCACGAGACAAGGGTGTCCGTGCTCACCTATTCTCTTCGCGTTATATATAGACCCTCTAATAACCCTCATAATAAACAATAACAGAATCAAGCCAATCACTATTAATGGATTTCACGCTAAAGTCCTTGCATATGCGGACGATCTAGCTATAACCACCACGGACCCTGACAGTGCCATGAGGGAAATAGTCAGTATTACTTCTAACTTTGGGAAATTATCTGGATATCGTTTAAATGTAGCAAAGACACAGGTATTATGTTCCAGAAATATAGTCAAACGTGATGATAGATATGTGGACACAGTAGTCTACCTAGGTATAATAATTAATGCTCAGCCAAGAGACATCATTAAAGATAACTTTGCACCGCTATTGGTACAGATGAAACAAGATCTAAAAAGGATAGATACGCTCCGCTTGTCAATAATAGGCAGGGCCAACGTCATCAAAATGACAATGATCCCGAAAATTTTATATAAATTTAGGGCTATTCCATTTAAGATAGACGATACATTGATCAAGGAAATGGAGGCAATATTCATGAATTTTGTTTGGCAATATGGTAAAGTGAGGAGATCAAGCAAACTCATGTCTCTTTCCCAGGAAAGGGGTGGGCTGGGAATACCAAATCTCAGGTTGTATAACTGGTCTTGTTTGCTCACAGATATGGCTATACTTTTCTTCCCCGACGATTCTACGCATACTCAGGGAGGTATCCCCTCCATCTTTCAGCTGGCCCTTGGGAGGGAAGCATATGGGGTACTGTTGAGGAAATACGATAAACGCTATTTTAAGGCATCAGGCTATAAAATATTGGAAGATGCCTGGGGGCTATGGTCTGCTGTACAGAAAAACCAGGGCACTCCAAGGTATAACCAATATACTCTACTTTGGAATTCAGGATTATTCCCGCATCTAAGCAGTGATGGTCCCTGGAGACATTGGGAAAAACAGGGAATCACTACATTAGGCCATGTAATGATAAAAGATGTATGTAGGCCCCTAGAACTTCTGAGATTACGTTACTCACTCCAAGGGTGCCAAGAGTTCAAGTATATGCAGGTGGTCAATACAATAAAATCAAAAAGACCCTGTATAAATATATCCAAAAGCTGCGCATTACTAGATTACATGAAGCGGGGTGGCTGTAAAATCAGGGAAATATATAGGTTATTTTTGGAAGTACTTCCTGATGATATGGTTAAGACGGAGACAGCCTGGGCTTCAAAACTAGGGGATTCAGATATTGATCTGGACAAAGCCATTCTAATGGATAAAAGGTTCCTGCGATCCTCAAATTTAAGAGCACAGCATTTTAAGACCCTTTTTAATTTATACTACACACCGGCGAAACTATTCGATTGGGGTAAGAGGGTGGATAACAATTGCCCTAGGTGTGGGAACGGGCCAGCCGATGTTATACATATGTTTTCTAGCTGTGGAAAATTAGGCCCCATCAAAAAGGAAATTGAAGCTTTTTTAGAGGGGCTGCTAGATGTCAGAATAGATCTATCCCCAACACTTTTAATAATTGGTTGTGATGCTAAATTAGATTTAAGTACAGAGGGTGAGGTGCTCATCTTTATATCAGTAGCTGTTTTTAGAATATTAATTGCTGCTGCTTGGAAGGATGTTGAGGCCCCAACTTTCCAAATGTGGATATGTAGGATGCTAGGGATTCATAACATCGAGTCAGAACTGTACGCCTTAAAGGGATTTAAATCTAGGGAAATGGGGACACGGATCTGGGCGCCAGTGGCTACATGGAGGTTGTCAAGATGCGGGGCCTTATAATGTCCTCTATGTCAGCGACCCTGTCACGAGCATTACTCTTTTAACCTCTGTTTTGTATATATAACACTCTCTCCTTCTGATATTTTAAGTGCCCTTGCCTTTACCTTACGTATATTTATTCTTATATTTATGTACATTGCCATGTTTGGTGTATATCATATTGTTATGAACTTTCAATAAAAAAAAAAGAAAGAAAAAAAAGGAAATAATTCTAACCGCGGTTCAGACTGCTATAATGAAAGAAAGAGCCCTAGCACAAGGAAAACGAATAATCATCGTGACACCATTACCAGCCCTGGAGGCGGTAACAAAGGCAAGAATTCCAAATGCTAAAGCACTACATCCGAGATGGATACAGTGGGCTAATTCTCTTGCTGCAATAGACGTGATATACGAATTTGATCCTAATTTAAAAACACAAGAATTGCTCCAATATGAATTTGAATGTCCTCTGCCGACCGAGATCCTGCCTCTTGACCATTACAGCTGTATAATATATACGGACGGATCAGCACAACCCGCAGTTGGGGGTAAACAAGCTTACAGTGCTGCGTGCGCGATTGTTAAAAGTCGCTGGCACGGAGGAAAATTTAGACCACTGGTCACTAAAACACAATCTCTAGGAGATTGTACAGCTCAGCGAGCTGAACTACTAGCATTTAAGATGGCGCTTGAAAATACCGATCGCGAATTCCCCACACTCATAGTGTGCGATTCATATTATTGTGTACAGTCTTACATTGAATATTTGCAGACCTGGGTTCAGAACTGTTTTAAAGATGCAAAGGGTGGCACAATCAAGCATAAAACGCTTTGGGAACAAGTATTTCTTTTACAAAAAGAACTACAAAAGACTCACGTGATACATACGCTGAGTCATCAACGTGATGGCATTCACGTTGCAGGGAATTCATTGGCTGATGAAGCAGCTAAGGCAGCTGTCCAAACAGCTTCCGTAGCTGCAATCACCCGGTCAAAAACAAAAATAGACAGCGAAATATTATAGGCTGTCACCGCTACGGTAAAAGATGCGATAGAAACACTCCCGAAAGGATTTCCAGTAAAGTACTCATACATAACTGATGCGAATAACGTTCCATTTGCTCGAATCCCTGGAGTGGGGGATAGGGCAATTCCAAACATGGAATGTAGGTTAGGACTCATTATAGTGGCACACGAAGGGCTTGCTTCTGTGCATGCAGGCGTTTCAGCCACAGTATCGTTATTAAAACAGAGATACTGGTGGCCACAAATGAGAAGACAAACCAGGAACTATGTTCTAGAATGTGAAATATGTCAAAAAATAAAGGTATCAACAGTGAAACGACCAGCACAGACGCCCCTTCTAATCTCAGATAAACCATTAGCATGTGTTTATCTGGACCACTGCGGTCCCTTAGAAAGGGACGGCAACTATAAATATATCATGGTTGCAGTGGATTCATGCACGAGATTCATATGGATGTGGCCCCAGCGCTCGGCTGACGCTAGAACTGTTATAAAAGATTTGCGAGTCTTTATCGGCACATACGCAATTGGCATGCTACATTCTGCCCAGGGTCCTGCTTTTAGCTCTCGGGCTTATAAGGAGGCCATGACCAGCATGGGCATTGCATTGCGGTACTCTTGTCCCTTTCATCCTGAGGGAAACGGAATTGTGGAAAGAAAAAAACGTGACATAAAGCAATCTATAACGGCAAAGGTATTAGGTTCGGGGGCTGGGTGGGTTAAACATTTAATAAGTGTCCAACGTAGTCTTAATAATCTGCCAAGAAATTATCTGAGAGGTCTCAGTCCGTACGAACTATTGTTTGGGACTACTAGAATGTTAATCCAGGACCTCGATAGTCAACCTTCAGTGGTTAAAGAAAAATGCTTTGATATCAAAGATCGTTTGGCTATTTTACAGGACTTAAACAAAAAAAGAAAAGACCTGAGCAACATAAAATTGAAACAACAGCCAACAACCACTGAAGAAAAACCACCTGTCCCAGCAAGGCCTGTCTGGATTCCAAAAATCGGGGATCTGGTCAGAGAGAAGATCGCGGTAAAGAAGGAATTTGGGCCTTCCTACAGAAATGCAGTACCTGTCTTGGCTATCAACGGAACAAGATCAGTTGTACTACCGCCCCTTGCTGGTAAAAAGGAGAACCGAGTTGTATCCATCGACCTGGTTAAACCACAATCATGTGGCCGATAATAAGTAGTAGGCCAAGTGGACTCCCAAGAAATAGCAGAACACCAAAGTTTGCTACAAGCACAGAGGTTCAAACTGAGAGACTAATCACATTTGATAAACCTACAGTGAATCAACAAGGACTATGCAACAAAGCCATGGAACTTAAACCTCTTGAAATCCAAATCACAATAATGCATCAAGAAACACCAGTCTACAATGATGTAACCACAGACTATGCTAATGAAACAAAGCAAATTCCAAAAACAAAAAGGAATCCAGAAGCAATTGAAACAATTGACAGAACAGCATCAGGCTACTTCATCAACTTCGATGATTTTTCCGAGGATCCGAGCGAACCTGAGGAACAGCCGACACCATCAAAGACTTTTAAAGACAAAGCAAAAGAACTCTTTCATCAACTACAAGAAACCTATCTGAATTCTCCATGGATTGAATTTTGGGTGGCACAAGGTGTATTTGTCCTCATACTTTGGCTCATTTTGGTACTATACTTGGGATATTTTATTGAGGGAAAATATGTTACAATGGACACAGCAAGTCAGAAAATCAACTTGGTCCTAAAACCACACAAGTCTTCACACATCGAGAAAAGAGAACTTTCTTCAGTAAACTTCACAGCCAATCCTATACCCGGTGGGGTAGCATGGGACAAAACTGATTACGAAATCTATGGCCCTGTCGAGCTCCTGAAGTATCCTCATCAATTTAAGATTTCATTAAGTGACTTTGTAAAATCAAGCACATTCACTGATGATTGGGACTTTGAAAGTATTAATGATATGATGTCAGATCTAGTGATGTCAGCTAAATTTACAGAACATGATTATTTACAGGGTTCATCTAATTATGACCAGATGTACTGTTACAACCACTATGGTAACCATTATTTGCATAAATCTGCTCAATCTAGAAATGTTTTTAATTATAACCAATGGGAATATTGTGCAACTCCACCTAAAGGCAGTTCGAAAACATTTTTGGGAAAATTTCCATATTTCTCAGGGTTTAACACAAGTGATGCAGAAACATTTTATTTCAAATTGTTAAATAAGACAGGAATGAAAACCATGCTTACAAATACAAAATTAATCTATTCGGAGACATTTATTTTGACAGAATGAATACATTCGGTTTTGATTTCTGGAACAATAACATTGAAACGAAAACAATCTGGGGTACAAGAGATTGGCAGGTCAAAGGTATAGAATCATTGTTTAGAGCCTGCATGATCCCAGAACAAATTATATTCTTGAATGACACAATTCAAAAGACAACCTGTCTTGGCCTAGCCAAAATTAAAGACTTAAACAAACCGTCTATTCAAAAACCAACACCTGACAGTAATAACACTACAGATGTTGAGATAGACGTATCCCATATTTTAAACCAAAACAGAACACATCCTGATTGGAAAAAATGGTTGATCTGGCCCACAGACACAAATAACTGTCAAGATAGATTCCTGAACAAAATACAGGGGTTCACATTAACAAGGCCAGACCCTAGATACTCCCAGAAACAACATCCAGGGATTGTAACAACATACAGTGTAGGAAAACTCTGCCTCGAATGGCTACGGACATCCATACTGGCAGAAATTAAGCAACACATGACTTTACTTAAAGAAGGTGCTGACTTGCGTGATTTCATTATGGGACCACGCAAACAGCGTCAAAAACGTTTCATAGCGGCCTCTATATATGCAGCTTACAACGAAGCTTGGAAAGTAACTCAAATTAAGACAGCAGAGAAAATACGGGAAATTGACCATGTTAATTGGGAAAAATCACTTTCTGTTGTGGACAATGGGTTAATGACTCTGTCTTCCAGAATATATACACTGGACAGTATTGTATCATCTGCAATCGATATAATAGAGCAAGACTTACTGATGTTACAACACGGTCAGTCTCAATTGCGTTCTATTGTACAGCTTGGCTGGACGTTACAAAATCTGCGTTCAGGCTACGTGCCTTGGCGTTTAATCAACACAACGTCAATATTTAGTATCTTTAACCTTACTGATACACAAATCAGCTTGGCACAAAAGGGTGCAGAGTATACAATTCTGAGCATGGAAAAACTTGAGAGATTACCATTGACAATGTCAGAACGACCTGTTATTGAATGGATAATACATGGAATCATAACTATTCCGATAACGACTTTCCAATTTCGATACTGCCAAAAATATATACAGGCAGGCCAGTATGAAAGGTTGGGTAAAGGATACATTAAGTCAACATGGAACTTACCTTATACACACACATGTTATAGTAATACAGGACAGAGTGTATTTCTTAGTGGTAATAATTGTGAAAAATCACTAAGTGGTATACTTCTATGTCAGGGTATAAGTTTACATGGGGCCTGTGAAGGGACTTCAAATAACCTTTCATGTCACCAGCTCGGCACACCTGCAACGAAAATAGAACCATTCTTTAGAAGACTTTCTAACGGGAGTTACATTCTAATTGTAGAACACAGATGTTGTGGCTTACTGCCAGGAAAACCTTATCTAGTAAGCGTGAGCTCCATGGTCACTTGCTGTGAGCGAGTATTGTTCCCGAATGACACTCCAGACAGGGAGGGAAAAATTTGGCCCAGTTTGAAAATCTCTTCTATTCGAATTGATACTTTAAGCAGAATGAAGACTGTGCTCCTACAGACGCCAGTTCACTTGCCGTCATCAAAAGAAACGTATGATCTCCAAGTGGCAAGGACAAAGGGAGAGATACATGCATTGTTATCAACAAATTGCCCCCTACACTTCGCAGAAATGCTAAACGAAATATTAAACATTTCGGATACGAATGGTATCGCGAGTGTATTTAAGCGTTTTTTCGGGACTGTTAACTCCATTCAAAGCAGTCCTGGGAATATTTCCCGATTTCGTCCATTCTGTCTTTGGCGGACTTCCACTCCTGTTGGGACTCGTAGCAGGCATCCTATTTTTGCTACTCCTGCTTCGTTATGGCAAATCATGTCACAGACAAGACTCCAGCAACAATGGAAGAAACGATCCTAGCTACACGCTATCGAGACCGCATAACTAAAGTCCTTGGATTAGCCCGGCTACGAGATCTAAATATGACCTGGTTTCTTTCGTTCAGACCCATATGGCAGAATTGTGTCTTACCTGTATTAAGATGCATGCTATGCGGCGAGGAATGCGTGTTGGACACATGTCTTACACTACAATCAGAAGTACCATTGGATGCAGATACTTTGTTGGGTCCAGTAAAGGCTCATGCATTGTGCTGTCCCCAGCGGCTACCTATCCTGATGACGGCATTCGTGGAGACTTCACCACTACGATTGAAGGGTAGTGAAGTACAGGATGAAAGCAGCATCAACCAGGTACGGCCTTCTGTAAGCAATACTGATCAAAACATCACTGAAAGCGAACATGCGCACGATTGCATGGTAGCGACATTTTCCAACTTGGTCGAACTTTCACCTGAAGCAGTAAACTGATTTTTTGAAAGTCTGTCTGAAAATGATGTTTTCACCAGAACAGAGAGAGTGACTTTAAGCAAATGTGCACACAGCGTTCCCTGAACTCTGAATTTGGCATTCAGCTTTTAAAACAAAGCTACTGAGAGGTTTTTTTTTTCCTTCTTCCCCTGAAAACGAAAACATTTTTCCCAAAATCCAAAATATTTACTTTTTGGCACTTATCTTCTGCTTAAAGTAGAATTATTCTTAGAGAACAGAGCTTCTATTTTTAGGAACTCTAGAGACAATACATTATCTCAGCCTCTAGCGTATTTACAAGTAACTGTGTTCATATGTGATGGAGTGGTCTCGCACTTTTTCTTCTGTATTAAGAGCCATTTCATGTGTTATTTTCGCAAATCATTCATGCTGATATAAATTGTGCATCCTTTTTGAATGATTACATTGCTTGAATGCATACAGTATCTAAACTCATTTTCGTGTATTTCGAATATGCCTATTTTTCAAATGCAAAAAATGTATTTTGGGGTGGTTCGGTATACAATTGCACTATTAGTTATGTTTACTATTGATTAGGTTAGTAAATATGGACATGAATTCGTGGAGTGGGTGTAGTGTGTTTATCTAAGGATCTGTATCGATACTCCAATTTCTGACTCTTGTCCGGTTATAAATCACTAATATCCATACAACGGCACAGAAACCCGTTTCATAAATTAGTCATAGCGCATGCTGTCACATTAAGCAAGCACTATTCCTCCAGCCCCCTAGAAAGCACACCGAGTTCTCTAAACAAACCAAGCCTCCAGCAAACCTGGGAAATCCCCGCTGCTATTGTTTTGATTTCGTTCGAGAACTCCTGTAAAGAATGTAAGAACAACCAGTTCTTAATGACATCCTTAATGACGTCTTAAGTCCATCCTTACGTCAAACCCGGCACCTCTCAGGTATAAATATACCGACGCTGCCCTAAGTAAAGACACGGTGGTGATGAGCTTGGAGCAGCGACTACTTGCCGGAGAGCCCAGCTGATGCGAGAGCCCACGGATGCTGCCCATCCCCTTTTGACGCGCTGAGGAAGACGCTGCCTTTCCTCTTGCTGAAGAATCCAGCCTCCAGCGTTTCCAGCTTGCCCTCGCGGGTAACTGGGATACCGAGTCCTGAGAAAGAGATACCAGCCCTCCTGCCTTCTAAATCCCAGGTACTGAACTGACTAACCCCTAACAGAGAATTCTTGAGTCAGACTCTTGGCAAAGCAAACTTAACTTAAACTGCTACTTACTTACTCCCTCCCATGCATTAGGCTTAGGTCAGGTACACCGGGGTAGGTGTAGTTAGAAGTACCAGTTGAGTACGATTAGTCAATGTATATATGTATGTATATCTTTTATCCATTTTAAAGTAACATATGGCTAAGAAACGATATCAATGCTTTTACAGTATTATTTTATAATCCTTCTTTTACTGTATGCATTTTACTTAACTATAAGTATTACAATTGTAGCGATTCATTTCTCTTGTATGAGAAAAGAGACTGATCAATAAATAACACCTTTTATTGAAAACGCCCGTCTCTTCTTTTCTCTACAAACTGGTGAAACTAAGTATGCACGTATTGACTGAGTAAAATAGCTGTCTTTTGTTTTCACTCGACTCTAGATATATACTCTTGATCAGGGAGAGCAAAGTTGTCATGTTCTATGGTTGTCAGAAACTAAATCCCTTCTTGTCTATCCAGGGAGGTTAAAATCCTCCTCGCTTATTCGAGAAAGTTTCTAGTGAACTCTGAGCTAGCTGGCACATAAAACTTAAGTCTAATATCGTCAGTAAAAGACCTAGTTAACCTCAGTCCTACGTCTACACTACTGAAGATATTATTCCAATGCGCAGAGCCTATTGGGAATATAGGAACTACACTACACTCCCTGCTGACTTCACGCGTGAAGACCTCAAAAGGACGAAGCATGTCTGTCAGGCTTTTAACTAGCTTCCATTCCTCCAACTCTAGCCTCTTGTCTTTATGATCAGAACCTAGTTGAAAGACATAGTCATTGATTACCATGCACTGCTCAGACAGACGCTCAAGCATGTAAAAGGTTGAGTTCCAACGTGTTGCCACCTCCTGGATGAGTCCTTTGACTTGCACTTTACGTTCATGTTGAATGCTCCTCAGCTCCTTCCGGGCCTTAAAAGAATGGCTGAAATGTGTGCAGATTCTTTGGCAGGTGGTCAGTAACTTCTTGACTGTGTTTTCAGTTTTCAAGAAATCTTGCACAACCAGGTTTATACAGTGCGCCAAACACGGCACTCTGAAATATTCACCTTGATGCATGGCCTTAACTATATTACTGCCATTATCCGTGGAAACATAAACAACAATCGGGCATATGCATCAACGTTCGTTAATACCTGTCGGTAATACCGAAAAATAACGACTCGCTATTATGAACATGCAAACCGCGATGCATCAAAGTAATCGGTAAAAATTACCGAGTCGGTAATAATCGCTATTAAATAACGAATATACGCCAGCGAGAGTAACAAAAACCGAAATCGGAAATACCGAGTCGGTATTACCGGATCCGGTATTTGCGGATTCGTAAATAACGAAAACGGGAATAATACGCGACGCTTCGGAAGCAGGCAGATGACATCACAACCAGGAAGTAGGACACCCACGCTGCATTCAGTGTTCGGAGTTGCACAGAGGAGGAGGCAGAGCTCAGGAGCTGAGGTCCCACACTGAACCAGAAGCAACCAGGAAAAAGGTAGCAGGACAAGATGGAGAAGGAGGCCCCCCAGCATGGAAAGGACACACCCCGAAAGCGAAAACGGAAGTTTTCAGATAAGGAGCTGGAAATCCTAATAGAGAGTGTGAGCAGCAACCATGACCGACTCTTCGGAAAGTTGTCGCTGAAGGTGCCAGAGGCAGAAAAAAGGAAGATGTGGCTGCGCATCAAGGACAAGGTGAATGCCTGCGGAGTCACCCACCGCAGCATCGACGACCTAAAAAAACGCTGGTACGGCCTGCGTAAGAGGGCCAAGGAGAAGATTGCGCAGAGGGTCAGGGATGCTGCTTGCACAGGAGGGGGCCCATCCAATGTGACTCCTAACACTGACCTGGAGGATCTAGTGGAGGCCACCATAGAACGGGAAGCTGTTGTGGGGGTCACAAGTCTGGACACCTCAGGTGCTGCGGAAGGAGGACAAGGTAAGAGGCATGCCAGCATAACGATGCAGCGTGTACTAAGTCCCTGCCCAATCCCCCATGCCAGACCCAGTGCACATGTAGCGTTGCCCTACACACACACCCTCACCACTGTGTTGCACCATGGGAGATGTAGTCAATACATGAATGGGTGCATGCCAGAGCCCAGAGATGAATACAGCTGCCAAGGGTCAAATGTCAGTCACCAAAAGTAATTTATTGTGAGATGCCACAGCTATTGTCACATACCATACCATGATAATAACTATGCACTGTTTCACACACAGATGCATCCCCCATCGATTCAGACGACAGTGGCCGCCTTGTCATCTTGGAGACGCCAGTGTTGTCAGATGCGGAGTGCTCACAGGGAGCAGAAGTCATGTCCTCCCCTTCACCACCACGGCGGACAACACCTCCACCGTCCTCGCGGTCCAAGGCAGCACCACCACCATCCTCGCGGTCCAAGCAACCACCACCACCACCATCCTCGCAGTCCAAGACACCACCACCACCACCACCACCACCACCACCACCACCATCCTCGCGGACCAAGACACCACCACCACCAGTGCGGCCCACTCCGCAGAGCCACAGAGCAGATGTTGCCGCCCAGTCCGTGATGGAGTCAGATCAATGTCCATCACACCCAAATGTTCCACGCCAGGCTGTCGTCACTCCAACCAGCCACACTGCAGGCCGACAGCGCATCAGGCAGAGGGTTGTGTCCCCGGGTCGGGCTGCTGCAAGACCGGTCGATCTGTCCGGAGGGTACGGAGTTGTGGAGACCCGGATGCTGCGTGTCCAGCGCCTGCAGGGGAGACACATGGGTGCCATGAAACTCACCATGACAAAATTTTGCAACAAACTTGGCAACATGACTGACGCAGTGCGTGAGCACACCACTGCCGTATCTGCCGGCAACAAAGACATCAAGCTGTGCCTGCAAGAACTGACACGTGCCATAGTCGCAGGCCAACAGAGTGAGCGCCGGCGTCACAGGCAGATCATGCTGGCAGTGAATACCACAAACAAGGCCATCAATAAGCTGTGCAACAGCACGGCTGTGCTGTCACGCAGGTCCGTGTCCCTGCAAGTGGATCTAGGTCATTTTTGTGGGGATGTGGCAAAGGCCCTTGAGAGGGTGACCACTGCAGTGGAGCAACTGCAGCCAGGGTCAGCCAGTGTGAGCAGTCTGGGGGCGGAAGAGGGGAGTGAGGCAGCCTCCAGTGTCAGCAGCGTCTCCCTGCCGGACACCAGCGTGAGGAGGCGCAGTGGCCGCAGTGCAACTGCCACTGACTCCCATTGTGTAGAACCCGAGGAGTCACAGGACAAGAGACTGGGGGTACGCGGCAAACGGAAGTGAACATGTGGCAAAGTCACACTGTCCTTGGTGAGGTAACCATGGCCAGACCAAAGTGCCGCACGCGTCACCTGTTCTGAGAAGGGACATTGATAGTTTTTATTTCACTGCAGCAGCAGCTTGTTTGTGTAACGTTTTTCTGCACCAGTCAGGTGTCCATGCCCATTAAACCCTTGCAAATCTGTTCCTGTTGTCAAGTCACTCTCTTACCTGTCTCAGAAATGATTCCGTGTGATGTATGCCTGTCTCCTTTGCCCTTCAGCTGTGTTGGGCACATGTGCCTGTTGGTGTTGTGGGGGGGGTTGCTGGGCACGCAGTTCTTCCTCTCCCTCCACCTCTATGTGTATCCCCCTGCGCGTGGCGATGTTGTGCAGGATGGCACACACAGCAATTATCTGGCAGCAGGTCACTGGGTCGTACTGCAAGGCACCTCCAGTCTTGTGCAGTATTCGGAAGCGGCTCTTCAGGATGCCGAATGTTCGCTCAACCACATTCCTAGTGCTGATGTGTGCCCGGTTGTAGCGCTGCTCATGCGGGGTAGCTGGGTTGAGATAGGGCGTGAGGAGATATTCACGCAATGCGTATGCGCTGTCACCTGCAGGATGGGGAGAGAATGGTAATCAGCATTAATGAAATTATACATGTGGGGAAGGAGTGGATGGGGAGTACGATGATGCAGCTATATGTACCTAGTAGGTGTCCCTCTCCGAATTCACCGTTGATCAGGCGCCTGTGGAGGCCACAGTGACGGAAAATGTAGGCGTCGTGTGTGCTCCCGGGGAATTGGGCTACAAGGTCCGTTATGATCAACTTGGCATTGCACACCACCTGTACATTTATTGAATGATACGATTTCCGGTTGCGGTAAATGTATTCGGTGGCTGATGGAGGACAGATGGGGACATGCGTGCAGTCAACACACCCGATGACTTGGGGGAATTGTGCCACCTGGTAGAAATCCCGTTTGGTGCGGGTAAGCTGCTGGGGGGTTCTGGGGAAGGTGATGTGGCGATTGATAAATGTCAGCATGGCCTCTAGGAACCGGTGGAAAAAGCGTGATAAGGCACTTTGCGACACGCCTCCTGTCTCAGCTATTACCCCCTGGAAGCTTCCAGATGCAAGCAGGTGCAGGCAGCATAGCACCTGCACATGGGCAGGTATGGCGTTGGTCCGACGGGTCTCGTGCTGCAGTAATGGTGTCAGGTCTGCTATTAGGTCCATTATCATGGCACGGTTCAGTCTGTACTTGGCGTACACCTGTTCCTCGGTCTGCCCCAGCAAAGTGATGCGCACCCTGAAGATCCTGTCCTGTATCATCCTCCTGCGCTGGGCCTGGGCGTTGATCCTCCACCTCCTAGCAAGCACGTAGAGGGCAGCCATTTTGGTGTACATGTGGGGTTTCCCAGGGCATTTATGAAGGGTTACTGATTGTCAGCACCTGCTGATGGTGTATATATATTTTTTTTCTGTCCTTCTGTTAACTTTACCTCCTGATTGTGATTCCCCTTATTTTGCTCATGCTAAATAGCGATTTTGGGGATTTCCGGTATTAGCGACTGTTCATGCATACCATTTCGATTCGTTATTGCCTAATCGGTATTTCCGAAGTATGCTTTGGGGTTCGGTATTTCCGAATGTCTGTTTAACGAATCGGTAATTTACCGCGGGGGAATTTAGCGGTTCTTTATTTTTTTCCGATTTTTTGTTTGATGCATTGCAATTTATGGTTTAGCGTTCGGTATCGGCCTGTTTTTCCGAATCGCTGTTTTACCGGGAGGTATTTTCGTTGATGCATATGCCCGTATGTGATTTCTTGGTTGGAGCCATTCAGAGACCTTACTGTTAAACTCCTCCAAAATGTTTTTTGCAGTATGAGTTTTCTCCATGGCAAACATGGCTAATGTTGCATGTTTGCGAGTAGCTTGAAAAACTGCACTTGACTTGTCTCTAACCCCGGCAAAAGACACTGCAAAAGAGACCCAGTGTGCAGTGATGCACATGTACTCAAGGGCTTGGCAACTGGTCCACATGTCTCTTGTCAAGTGGATAGTGTGAACGGCACTCTTCTGCAATCACCTCCAGCACATCTTGATGTAGTGCTGGTACCACAACTCTGGCAAAATAGGACCGGCTAGGAACCTTCCATTTAGGCCACTAATTCTAGAAACCACACCCCTTCCACGAAAGAAAAAGGGAGAAGGTCAAGCGCTAGCATTTTAGCCAGCTTTGCGTTATACAGACGTACCATTGGTTGGTTGCGTTCAAATGGTGCCTCCGACCATAACATTCTGCGAATGGTGGGCTGGATCATTTTACGTGATGATGATGATGATGATGACATCTTCAAACCAGTTAGGCCCAGTGATGTAGTTTTTTGCATTGGTGTCTCTCCCACCCTCTTAGTGTGCCTCATAGATTTGCAGGGGTAGAGGGTGTGGGCGATACCACTGCAGTGCTGCAGCCTGCAGAACTGGGTGTACCAGAAAAAATGTCTTGTCACTTCTTCACTTCCCCCCTGCACGATCAGCCTCTCATCATCATCAGATGCAATATCAAGGGATACATTTGGATTTGTTTTTCTTTTGCCTTCCTCGATCTTCCTCATGTGTGCTTCCCAAATGATAGTGTGGTGTTGCTTGAGATGACCTCTCTGGCCTCCGGTACCATAGTTGGTACCAAGCTTACCCCGACTAACTAATGTTTTACAAATCGAACAAGCGACCATGTTTTCCACCCTTTGGCTAACAGTAAAGAAGTCCCAAACTGGGGACTGGTGATGTCTGCTGAAGGTGGAGGTGCTACTTTGACTTTCAATGCCAGATGAAGTGGAGGATGGGCGTGGCTGAATTTGTTTCTGTTGTTCACTTACAGCACCACTACTTGAGGTCGAGCTGGATGGAGGTCCATGCCGGCCCTTCTGACTAAAAAAGATGGAAGCTGTAGGTCGTGTTGGTGTTGTAGTTAACGGTGGTGGTACCAGTGCCACGCCGCCCATATCCCGCTCAGCAGCCATTCGGTATAGGGTAAAAATGTGTGTCTGCTGCATGCCCGCTGGGGCTGGAGTGATGACTGTGATGACTGGGTCGTCGTCAGACTGCTCATCAGCAGCAGAAGACACCACTTCTTGTTCATCGTCATCATCCATAGGTCGAAGCTTTGTGGGAGCCTTCCTTTTAGGCTTAGCTACCTTTGTCGACTCATGGAGTGACTCACTCTCAGACTGCATGGCTGGGTTCCAATCACGATCAAGGTCATCAGAATGAAGGGGGCTTGAAGAAGTAGTAGTAGTATCCCTCCTTGACCTTTTTCTTGCTGGGGATCTGGAAGACAATGGATAATCATCATCAGGAGGAGTGGCTTCCTCGGATGATACCTCCTCTTGAATATCAATTTCCTGAGGTGTCCCTACTTCTGGAGGAACAAGCGTTGTAGGCAGTTGTGCCGCTCCATGAACCTCTAGTTGCACCTCTCCATGCACCTGTCCATGCGCCTCTCCTTGCGCCTCTCCTTGCGGCCCTCCTTGCGCCTCAACTTGTGGCTCTACTTGCGCCTCTCCTTGTGGCTCTACTTGCGCCTCTCCTTGCGCCTCTCCTTACCTCTCCTTACCCATGTACTTGCGCTTGTACTAGTTGCACGTGTGGTTGTCGTTGCGGCTGTGGTTGTTGAACACTCGTCAGCTGAGTTACACCCGGCGTTGATTGGATGGTACTTTCTTGTGATGAGCCAACATCGCTGGTCGTTGTTGATTGAACAACCAAAGTGGCTGCCGCAGCAGCACTACTAGTCTTGGACCTAACTTGGCGTGGTGCCACTGAGCCCAATAAAGAGGAGGTGCTGCTTCCAGCTTGGTCCCCAGCGGACATCACTGCTGCTGCAGGCGTAGTTTTTTTGCTCCCAAAAAAGGTGTCGGTGGGCACACCAGCTCCTTGGTAGGTGGTGCCACTTGCTTCTTCTGCTCCTTCTTACTGGCAGTGGCACTGGCAACTTTTTTCGCTGAGGCGCTACGGCCAACTTTCTTTGGGGCCATCTTCTTGAGATGTCAGAACAGCAGGCCGCAGTTGCACGAGTTGCAGAGTTGTCTGTGGCCACACGTGACGTCACGTGATGATGTGCTGCACACACCGCTGCAGGACTTCTTCCTGGCACTGGTGGTTCTCTTGTGCACCTAAAAGCAATGGAAGCCATAGAAACATCACTTAAACACCCCAAAAAGTCTAAAAACACATGGAAATCACCACAATCCAATGCCATCCATGCCCTCAATGATGTTTAAATTCAAGACACCCCACAGAAAGATTAGGTCCATGCACCACTGAGTACCCCTGGGCATAATGGTTGAAAGCAAGGCAAACTGGGTGCAGGCCTGAGCACACTGCCTGGCTTCAAAATGGCCCCTTGACCCCCACCACATGGCCAGGCCCTGCCTGTACCAGGCCTCAAAATGGCCCCCACCCACATGGCCAGGCCCCAACAACACCCCAAAAAGTCGAAAACCAATCACAAATCACCACAATCCCATGCCATCCATGCCCTCAATGATGTTTAAATTCAAGACACCCCACAGAAAGACTAGGCCCATGCACCACTGAGTACCCCTGGGCATAATGGATGAAAGCAAGGCAAAATGGGTGCAGGCCTGAGCACAGTGCCTGGCTTCAAAATTGGCCCTTGACCCCCAGCCACATGGCCAGGCCCTGCCTGGACCAGCCTTCAAAATGGCCCCCACCCACATGGCCAGGCCCCAACAGCACCCAAAAAGTCGAAAAACACACAGAAATCACCACAATCCAAATCCCATCCATGCCCTCAATGATGTTTAAATTCAAGACACCCCACAGAAAGACTTGGTCCATGCACCACTGAGTACCCTTGGGCATAATGGTTGAAAGCAAGGCAAACTGGGTGTAGGCCTGAGCACACTGCCTGGCTTCAAAATGGCCCCTTGACCCCCACCACATGGCCAGGCCCTGCCTGTACCAGGCCTCAAAATGGCCCCTACACACATGGCCAGGCCCCAACAACACCCCAAAAAGTCGAAAACCAATCAAAAATCACCACAATCCCATGCCATCCACGCCCTCAATTATGTTTAAATTCAAGACACCCCACAGAAAGACTAGGCCCATGTGCCACTGAGTACCCCTGGGCATAATGGTTGAAAGCAAGGCAAACTGGGTGCAGGCCTGAGCACACTGCCTGGCTTCAAAATGGCCCCTTGCCCCCCACCACATGGCCAGGCCCTGCCTGTACCAGGCCTCGAAATGGCCCCCACCCACATGGCCAGGCCCCAACAACACCCCAAAAAGTCGAAAAACACATAAACATCACCACAATCCAATGCCATCCATGCCCTCAATGATGTTTTAATTCAAGACACCCCACAGAAAGAATTGGTCCATGCACCACTGAGTCCCCTTGGGCATAATGGATGAAAGCAAGGCAAAATCAGTGCAGGCCTGAGCACAGTGCCTGCCTTCAAAATGGCCCCTAGACCCCCACCACATGGCAAGGCCCTGCCTGTACCAGGGCTCAAAATGGCCCCCACCCACATGGCCAGGCCCCAACAACACCCCAAAAAGTCGAAAACCAATCAAAAATCACCACAATCCCATGCCATCCATGCCCTCAATGATGTTTAAATTCAAGACACCCCACAGAAAGACTAGGCCCATGCACCACTGAGTACCCCTGGGCATAATGGTTGAAAGCAAGGCAAACTGGGTGCAGGCCTGAGCACACTGCCTGGCTTCAAAATGGCCCCTTGACCCCCACCACATGGCCAGGCCCTGCCTGTACCAGGCCTCGAAATGGCCCCCACCCACATGGCCAGGCCCCAACAACACCCCAAAAAGTCGAAAAACACATAAAAATCACCACAATCCAATGCCATCCATACCCTCAATGATGTTTAAATTCAAGACACCCCACAGAAAGACTTGGTCCATGCACCACGGAGTACCCCTGGGCATAATGGAAGAAAGCAAGGCAAAATCGGTGCAGGCCTGAGCACAGTGCCTGGCTTCAAAACTGACCCTTGACCCCCAGCCACATGGCCAGGCCCTGCCTGTACCAGGCCTCAAAATGGCCCCACCCACATGGCCAGGCCCCAACAACACCCCAAAAAGTCGAAAACCCCTCAAAAATCACCACAATCCAATGCCATCCATGCCCTCAATGATGTTTAAATTCAAGACCCCCACAGAAAGACTAGGCCCATGCACGTCTGAGTACCCCTGGGCATAATGGTTGAAAGCAAGGCAAACTGGGTGCAGGCCTGAGCACACTGCCTGGCTTCAAAATGGACCCTTGACCCCCAGCAACATGGCCAGGCCCTGCCTGGACCAGGCCTCAAAATGGCCCCCACTCACATGGCCAGGCCACAACAACACCCCCAATTCTCGAAAAACACACAGAAATCACCACAATCCAATGCCATCCATGCCCTCAATGATGTTTAAATTCAAGACACCCCACAGAAAGACTTGGTCCATGCACAACTCTGTACCCCTGGGTATAATGGTTGAAAGCAAGGCAAACTGGGTGCAGGCATGAGCACACTGCCTGGCTTCAAATGGCCCCTTGACCCCCACCACATGGCCAGGCCCTGCCTGTACCAGGCCTCAAAATGGCCCCACCCACATGGCCAGGCCCAACAACACCCCAAAAAGTCGAAAAACACTCAAAAATCACCACAATCCAATGCCATCCATGCCCTCAATGATGTTTAAATTCAAGACACCCCACAGAAAGACTAGGCCCATGCACCACTGAGTACCCTTGGGCATAATGGTTGAAAGCAAGGCAAACTGGGTGCAGGCCTGAGCACACTGCCTGGCTTCAAAATGGACACTTGACCCCCAGCAACATGGCCAGACCCTGCCTGGACCAGGCCTCAAAATGGCCCCCACCCACATGGCCAGGCCACAACAACACCCCCAATTCTCGAAAAACACACAGAAATCACCACAATCCAATGCCATCCATGCCCTCAATGATGTTTAAATTCAAGACACCCCTCAGAAAGACTTGATCCATGCACCACTCACTACCCCTGGGCCTACTGGCTAGTGAGGCTTTACAGGCACCCCAAAATAATAAAAAAATAACATATAACAAGTGAGCTAAAATTCCATGACATAAATGAGAATATAGTTTAAAAAAAATTACAGAAACAGTTGTATCATGCACCCATGACTAACCCTGGGCCTACTGGATACTGTATCTACCCACCACAATATATATTTTGTTAAAGTTGTGAAAAAAGTTTTAGAACTGGAGTTGCCTCAACTGCAATGCCCCAAACAAACAACACCAACTTACTTGTAAAATCTCAAGTCCAAAAGTGATCCAAACTCCAAAGTCCTAAAAGTCCTTCAATACCAATATCCAGCAGCAGCCACAAAAAGTAATCCTTCCAGCTCCACAGCCAAATGAAAAGTGACCAGGACATGGACAAAGCACTGGGAGGAGCCTGCTGGACAGGAACAGGAAGTTGGAGACTCTGGGGCACTTCCTTCCCTCCACCCCAAAAAATGGACTCCTGCACCAAAATGTGCAGCCAAACGTCAATCTGAGGAGTTATTCTGATCAAAATCATCATTTTCACAAGGATTATGCTTCCTGCGGTGGATTTCTTGTGCAGAATTGCAATTTTTGCAATTTCGGGAACGCGAGCTGTTCAAATCTCCCGCCAGAAGTCAGCTGCAGGCCGCATCTACGTGTTCGGCATGTTCACTTCCGCAATGCGTGATCGCGGGCCTTTATGACGTACTCGCTTTGTCAAACTCTCGCTGTGCAAGATGGCAAGCCGCAATAACGTAATTGCGTTCGAAAAACTCTCGCGCGATCACGCAGCAAGATCGAAAATGGCGCAGCACACGCAAAACCGGGAGAAAAACAACTTGGCGGATTCAGAGTCAACGCCGCGCGCGCGATATTGTATTTTTCAAGCGCGACCAAGCAAAATAATTCTTAGCTTTCGAATTTGCGGATTATTGGGCAAATTCGCGCGATTTGCGGATCGCGAAATCTTCAAAAATCCGCAAATTGTGCCCACGAAATGGATTTTACGCCCACGCTTAATTCTGATTACCGAATCCTAATCCTACCTAGCCCACCTATTCCAAAGACTTTTGAATGAATTGCAAAAACATGATATTTGCTTCTGCGTTCCGATCTCATTAGCAATCATCTCAACGCCCTTTGACGACCAATTCACTTAGGGGCCTATTAGGATGGTGGACGGACCTGCGTCCGTCCGCCACCCCCGAGGTGGAGGGACCGTCCACAGGGGCAGCGGCGGTCCCTCCGGTGCAATTAGTGTGTGACCGCCACCCTGGTGGTCACAACCTGTATCTTTAACCTTGCGGCGGGTGCTGCTTGATGCAGCACCCACGCAAGGTTAAAAACGCATGTTTTACATTTACATGCACAAAGCGGCAGGCACCGCGCGGTGCCTGCCTCTTTGTGCATGTAAATGCTGGGGGGTACCATAGGTACCCCCCATGTGCAACCCCACCCCCGACACCCTGGGGGCCCGCAACTGGCCCCCAAACACCAAAGACTACATGCTTTTCCACTGCGGAAAAGCCGCTGTGGAAAAGCATGTTACACCACACATCCTAATTTGGCTGACGGTGTCTTGCAGACACCGTCACCAAATAGCCCTACACACACCGCGGATCAGCGGCGGACGGACCTGCCGTCCACCGCTGGTCCCACCGCAATCCCACCGCCATCCTAACCTGGGGGTGGGTGTTTTATGTGGCCGCGGCGGTGAATCCGCATCCTCCAGGCCGGCGGTGGCTTCCGCCGGCCCGGAGGATCCGGATTCACCACCATCCTAATCGGCCCCTAAGTCTGCATTTAGTTGAAATGCATAGATGGACGCATGCATTTTGCAAACATCAAATTGGTTGGTTGCTATTCTCTCACTATGCGAACTACAAAAAAGTTTCTACTAAGGAGTCAAGGACTGAAGTGAGAGGATGCGGGCCTTTAATACTAAGACTAAGGGGCCCATCAGTTTGTCGGGCGGATCGCTACAGTCCGCATGGCGTTGGTGATTCGCCCGACACATTCCACTGCCCGCCTGCAAATTTCCCCCGCCACAATACCAGAGGGGGGGAGGGGGGGACCCCGGCAGACGGAAAGACCATCAGCCGGGTTTCCACCTTGTCGATGAGTCGACCGGGGGGAAAAGCTGTTAATATGGTGGAGGTGTCTGGTAGACACCGCCATCCATATTAGCATACATGCGGGGACATGCCTTTCTCAATATTGGGGGCCCTTAGTGGGCCCCCAGGGATTCTGGGGGTAGGGGGTGCACATGGGTACCCCCTTGCATTTGACAGTACAATGTGGTAGGCACCAGGTGGTGCCTGTCATGTTGTACTGTCAAATATACAATTGCATTTCTGGCATTGCGGGATGTTCCCACCAGTGTGGCGGGGGACTGCCGCATGCATTGCGGGCGGTGCAATTTCCCAGGGGTATGGCGGGCGGACAAAGTCTGCCCGCCATTCTAATGATCCCCAAAGTAACTAACTACCAGTATCTTGGTGACAGGACAAAGGACAGAAGTCTCTCTAGTCTGCATTATCTAACTTAACTAAGTTCTCATACATAATCAACTCAAGCAAGTGCAAAGTTGCAAACAAATACGATTAGGTAGTGCCAAGCAACTGTCTAGAATAACGATCACATCATATAAGATGTTTTTCTTTAAGTTTAAAGAGCTTTATTGAGGCAAATAGAAACATAGGCAAAATATATAACAATACTTATAAGGATAATAGCAAAAAGGTAGCAAGCTGAATATATTATTATATTATATAGTGGGATGAACAACACAAGATGTCTATCAAAAGTATAAAATAATCTGGAAGAAGAAAGCACCAATAAAAAGTTGTACCTTGTAAACAAAGTAGCATTTTACAATTTCCTGCAAGGGGGAAAAACAATGAATAGGGAGAAAATAAAAAAAAGAGAAAAAGAAGGAGAAAAAAAAATGAAAGGAGAAAGAAAGAAGAGTAAAAGGAATAAAAGAAAGAAAAGAAGACAGGGAAATATCTGTATCTAATATCATATTTAAAACTACTGCATTATAATAATTGTATTGGTTTATAAAAACAAAGTAAGAACTATACTTTGACTTATAGCAACTTCATAAAAAAGGAAAAGAATGGATTAAAATATTCATGGTGGTTGGTAAACTAAGGAGCTGCACTTTTTACGTGGCACAGATGAGGATAAAGGATCAATAATTGATGAGTGGAGACCAGAAGGCTTCCTTTCAAACAAGTTATTGAGAAGTATTGGCAGAAGCTGTATCTAGTCTGTGATGATAGCAAAGAAGGTTCCACCAGGCAGAGAAAGAGACCTTAGTAGCGTCTTTCCAATTAGAAGTAATTACATGAAAAGCAATAACAATTAACAAATCCACAAAAATGCCCACCTTGCGAGATCCAAATCAATTTGTAGAATTACTTCCCAGGAATATGGAGTAAATATCAAAAGGAAATTTGATGGAGGAGATTGATTTGCATACCTTACTAGGGCAAAGAAAAAAGGAATGCATTATTGAGCCCGGGGTTTTGTGAGAAGACCAGCAATTCGGGGATAAGTCTGAATTATATTTGGAGAGAGATATTGGAGTTAAAAATAACTGCTGATAAAAATAATAAAGAGTCCGAGTGGTACTAGCATTACATGAGGTGCGGTGTATGCGTGTCCAAATAGAGTTCCATGTGTGTACAGAGAGGGTACGCTGTAAGTCTGATTCCCATAAGAGCTCAACTTTACGATTAGGGCGGTTAGGAGAAGAGGAATGGAGGTATTTGTAAATGTGGGAGGCCTGAATGGTAGGAGAAATGGATTAGTGTTCTAACAAGGGGTCCAGAGAAGTGGGGTAGATCCCGAAATGAGAGAAAGCTGATGTGTCAAGAGCAGTCTTAAAGAATCATATCTCAATAGTGAGGAAAGAGGTAGGTCAAATTTGGACTGAACCTCTTGAAAGGAATAAAGATAGAATCCTGAATTAAATGCTTAACCAGAAGGATCCCTTTGGTGGCCCATTTTTCCAATAAATAGTGCGGGTGACTGCTTAATGAACTTGTTATGCCACAGAGGTAAGTCTATAAATATTTGTAATGGGCTGTGAGATTTACACTTAACAGGATGAAAGGTTGAATTATATTTTGAAATCGTCGGATAATTAAAAGAACGAGGAGGATGAGTAAAACTGGGTAACAAGGAAAAAGGAAATGGGGAAATCAGAGATTCCTCCAATCTGTGGCAGATAGACATGGAATTTTTCAGAAGAAGATAAATACAGGAACACCTGCTAATTAGAAAGGAGGAGTGATATTGTTGGAAGTTGGGGAAATGAACACCTCCCCGATCCCTAGGAGCAGACAGAAAGGTAAATGAAATACGGGCTTTCCAACCGTTCCAAAGAAAGTTAATCAGAACTCCATTAAGGGTCTTAAAAAACGTAATAATGGGGTGCAACATCATTTTAATTGTTTCCAATCTACCCTGACATGTCAAGACAAGGGAGGACCATCTGCCAGTCATGTTGCCTACTTTTGAAAGAACCTCTTCCAAGTTGATCTGAATCATTTTTGCAATAGAAGATGAATATTAAATCCCCAAACAAGTGATATTATTAGTATTCCATTTAAAATCAACACCTTCAAACATACTCCTTAAACAACATTTATTTAAAGGAAGCACTTCAGATTTAGAGAAATTTAACTTGTAGCCATACAAGGCAGCATAGGAGGAAAGAAGTTCTGTGAAAGCAGGCAAAGAGGTAGAGGGATCTGAAACATATAACATAATATCATCCCCATAAGCAGTACATTTAATTTCAATTGCCTTGTGCATAAAGCCACGGAAGGAGGAAGAGTGTCACAGAGAATGAAGAAAGGGCTCAAGGGTGAGGATAAACAGTAAAGGGGAAAGAGGACATCCCTGAAAAGTACCTCTTTGTAAAGGGAAAGAAGAGGACTGGGAGCCATTAACAAAAACAGAAGTGGTTGGAGAAGAATATAACAAATTAATTAGAGACAGAATGGGGGGGTCCAAAACCATGCCATTTAAGGGCGCACATCATGAAAAGCCAATGGACACGATCAAAGGCTTTCTCCGCATCAAGTGTTATGGCAGCAAGAGGAGAGAGGCTCTTAGCTGCAAGATGTATAATGTTAAGGCAAGTTCTGGAATTATCCGCAATGGTCCTTCCCTTAACAAACCCTGTCTGCTTTGGATCAGTCAGATCTGGAAGTACCTGATTAATACGAAGGGCTAATACCTTTGCAAACATTTTACAATCAAGATTGATCAAAGACATGGGTCGATAGTTAGCACACAGGGAAGGATCTTTATCTTTTTTAGGAATTAGGTAAATCATAGCCTCAAGAAAAGATCCTCTAGACTCGCCATAGGAAACAAAATGCTGAAAGAGAGACAAAAGATGGGGCAGAAGGATATGGGAAAAGCAAGAATAGAATTCAGCAGTAAGACTAAGTATGGGCGTAAAATCCGTTTCACGGGCGAATTTGTGGATTTTTGGCAATTTTGCGGTCCGCGAATCGCGCAAATTTGCCCAAAAATCCGCAAATTTGCAAGCTAAGAACTATTTTGCTTGGTCGCGCTTGAAAAATACAATATCGCGCGCGCGGCGTTGACTTACCGTGATTCTGAGTCCGCCGAATTGTTTTTCTCATTGTTTGCGTGTGCTGCGCCATTTTGGATCTTGCTGCGTGATCGCGCGAGAGTTTTTCGAATGCAATTACGTTATCGCGGCTCGCCATCTTGCACAGCGAGAGTTTGACAACGCGAGTGTGCCATAAGGGCCCGCGATTACGCATTACGGGAGTAAACAATGCCGAACACGTAGATGCGGCGCGCAGCTGACATCCGGCGGGAGATTTAAACAGCTTGCGTTCCTGAAATTGCAAAAATTGCAATTCTGCACAAGAAATCCACCGCAACCAGCATAAACCTTCTGAAAATCATGATTGTTATCAGAATAACTCCTCAGATTGAGATTTGGCACTTTTTTGTGGAAGGAGTCCAATTTTTGGGTGGGGGGTGGGAGGAAGGAAGTGCCCCAGAGTCTCCAACTTCCTGTTCCTGTCCAGCAGGCTCCCCCCAGTGCTCTGTCCATCTCCTGGTCACTTTTCATTTGGATCTGGAGCTGGAACGATTACTTTGTGGCTGCTGCTGGATATTTGTATTTGAGGACTTTTTGGACTTCACTTTTGGATTTGAGATTTTACAAGTAAGTTGGTGTTGTTTGTTTGGGTTATTGCAGTTGCTACAACTACAATTTTAAAACTTTTTCACAACTTTAAAAAAAATATATTGTGGGTAGCCACAGTATCCAGTAGACCCAGGGTTAGTCATGGGTGCATGATACAACTGTTTCTGTGAGTTTTGTTGAACTTAAATTTCATTTATGTCATTGAATTTTAGCTCACTATATGTGGATTTTTTTATTTTATTTTGGGGTGCCTGTAAATCCACACTAGCCAGTAGGCCCAAGGGAAATGAGTGGTGCATGGACCAAGTCTTTCTGTGGGGTGTCTTGAATGTAAACATCACTGAGGGCATGGATGGCATTGGATTGTGGTGATTTGTGTGTGTTTTGTTACTTTTTGGGGTGGTGTTGGGGCCTGGCCATGTGTGTGGGGGCCATTTTGAGGCATGGTCCAGGCAGGGCCTGGGCATGTGTTGGGGGTCAAGGGGCCATTTTGAAGCCAGGCAGTGTGCTCAGGCCTGCACCCACGTTGCCTTGCTTTCATCCATTAGGCCCAGGGGTACTCAGTGGTGCATGGACCAAGTCTTTCTGTGGAGTGCCTTGAATTTAAACATCATTGAGGGCATGGGTGGCTTTGGATTGTGGTGATTTTTGTTTGTTTTTCGACTTTTTGGGGTGGTTTTGGAGCCTGGCCATGTGGGTGGGGGCCATTTTGAGGCCTGGTCCAGGCAGGGCCTGGTCATGTGGTGGGGGTCAAGGGACTATTTTGAAGGCAGGCAGTGTGCTTAGGCCTGCACCCAGTTTGCCTTGCTTTCTTCCATTAGGCCCAGGGGTACTCAGTGGTGCATGGACCACATTTTTCTGTGGGGTGTCTTGAATGTAAACATCAATGAGGGCATGGATGGCATTGAATTGTGGTGATTTGTGTGTGTTTTTCATCTTTTTCGGGTGGTGTTGGGGCCTGGCCATGTGTGTGGGGGCCATTCTGAGGCCTGGTCCAGGCAGGGCCTGGCCATTTGGTGGGGGTCAAGGGGCCATTTTGAAGCCAGGCAGTGTGCTCAGGCTTGCACCCACTTTGCCTTGCTTTCAACCATTAGGCCAAGGGGTAGTGAGTGGTGCATGGGCCAAGTCTTTCTGTGGGGTGTCTTGAATTTAAACATCATTGAGGGCATGGAAGGCATTGGATTGTGGTGCTTTTTTGTGTGTTTTTAGACTTTTTGGGGTGGTGTTGGGGCCTGGCCTTGTGGGTGGGGGCCATTCTGAGGCCTGGTCCAGGCAGGGCCTGGCCATGTGGTGGGGGTCAAGGGGCCATTTTGAAGCCAGGCAGTGTGCTCAGGCCTGCACCCACTTTGCCTTGCTTTCAACCATTAGGCCCAGGGGTAGTGAGTGGTGCATGGGCCACGTCTTTCTGTGGGGTGTCTTGAATTTAAACATCATTGAGGGCATGGATGGCATTGGGTTGTGGTGATTTTTGTGTGTTTTTAGACTTTTTGGGGTGGTGTTGGGACCTGGCCATGTGGGTGGGGGCCATTCTGAGGCCTGGTCCAGGCAGGGCCTGGCCATGTGGTGGGGGTCAAGGGGTCATTTTGAAGCCAGGCAGTGTGCTCAGGCCTGCACCCACTTTGCCTTGCTTTCAACCATTAGGCCCAGGGGTAGTGGGTGGTGCATGGGCCAAGTCTTTCTGTGGAGTGTCTTGAATGTAAACATCATTGAGGGCATGGATGGCATTGGATTGTGGTGATTTTTGTGTGTTTTTAGACTTTTTGGGGTGGTGTTGGGGCCTGGCCATGTGGGTGGGGGGCATTCTGAGGCCTGGTCCAGGCAGGTCCTGGCCATGTGGTGGGGGTCAAGGGGCCATTTTGAAGCCAGGCAGTGTGCTCAGGCTTGCACCCAATTTGCCTTGCTTTCAACCATTAGGCCCACGGGTAGTGAGTGGTGCATGGGCCAAGTCTTTCTGTGGGGTGTCTTGAATTTAAACTTTATTCAGGGCATGGATGGCATTGGGTTGTGGTGATGTTTGTGTGTTTTTAGACTTTTTGGGGTGTTTAACTGATGTTCCTCTGGCTTTCATTGCTTTTAGGTGCTCAAGAGAACCACCAGTGCCAGGAAGAAGTCCTGCAGCGGTGTGTGCAGCACAACGTCACGTGTGGCCACAGACAAGACAACTCTGCAACTCGTGCAACTGCGGCCTGCTGTTCTGACATCTGAAGAAGATGGCCCCAAAGAAAGGTGGCCGTAGCGCCTCAGCGAAAAAAGTTGCCAGTGCCACTGCCAGTCAGAAGGAGCAGACGAAGTAAGTGGCACCACCTACCAAGGAGTCTGGTGTGCCCACTTACACCTGTTTTGGAGAGAAAAAAACTACGCCTGCAGCAGCAGCGGTGTCCGCCGGGGACCAAGCTGGAAGCAGCACCTCCGCTTCATTGGGCTCAGTGCCACCACGCCAAGTTAGGCCCAAGCCCATGATTTCCGCAAAGGCAGCCACTTTAGTTGTTCAATCACCATCGACCAGTGGTGTTGGCTCATCACAAGAAAGTACCATCCAATCAATGCCGGGTGTAACTCAGCTGACAAGTGTTCAACAACCACAGCTGCAACGACAACCACAAGTGCAACTTGTACAAGCGCAAGTACATGGGCAAGGAGAGGCACAAGTACATGGGCAAGGAGAGCCGCAAGTACATGGGCAAGGAGCGGCGCAAGAACATGGGCAAGTAGCGGCGCAAGTACATGGGCAAAGAGAGGCGCAAGTACATGGGCAAGGAGTGGCGCAAGTACATGCACAAGGAGAGGCGCAAGTAGAGGTGCATGGAGAGGTGCAGCTAGAGGTTCATGGAGTGGCACAACTGCCTACAACGCTTGTTCCTCCAGAAGTAGGGGCACATCAGGAAATTGATATTCAATTGGAGGTACAATCCGAGGAAGCCACTCCTCCTGAGGATGATCCATTGTCTTCCAGATCCCCAGCAAGAAAAAGGTCAAGGAGGGGTGCTACTACTACTACTACAAGTTCGTCTTCAAGCCCCCTTCATTCTGATGACCTTGATCGTGAATGGAACCCAGCAATGCAGTCTGACAGTGAGGCACGCCATGAGCCGACAAAGGTAGCTAAGCCTAAAAGGAAGGTTCCCGCAAGGCTTCGACTTATGGTTGATGGCGATAAACAAGAAGCGGTGTCTTCTGCTGTTGATGAACAGTCTGTTGATGACCCAGTCATCACAGACGTCACTCCAGCCACAGCGGGCATGCAGCAGACCAACATTTTCACCCTATCCCGAATGGATGTTGAGCAGGATGTGGGCGGTGTGGCACTGGTACCACCACCAACGCAGTTAACTACAACAACAAAATGGCCTACAGCTTCCATATTTTCTCGTCAGAAGGGTCGGCAGGGACCTCCATCCAGCTCGACCTCCATCACCTCAAGTAGTGGTGCTGTAAGTGAACAACAGAAACAAATTCAGCCACGCCCATCTTCCACTTCATCTGGCATTGAAAGTGAAATTAGCACCTCCACCACCAGCAGACATTTCCAGTCCCCAGTTTGGGACTTCTTTACTGTTAGCAAAAAGGCGGAAAACATGATCGTTTGTTCGATTTGTAAAGCATCAGTTAGTTGGGGTACGCTTGGTACCAGCTATGGTACCGGAGGCCAGAGAGGTCATCTCAAAAAACACCACCCTATCCAGTGGTATGTGCACCTAAGTAAGATCGAGGAAGTCCAAAGTAGAACTGATCCAAATGTATCCATTGACATTGCATCTGATGCTGACGAGGGGCTGATTTTGCAGGGGGGAAGTAAAAAACCGACCGACATTTTTTCTGGTACACCCAGTACCCCTGGCAGCAGCACTGCAGTGGTAGCGCCCACACCCTCTCCCCCTGCAACATGTATGAGGCACACTAAGAGTCTGGGACAGACACCAATGCAAAAAACTAAATCAATGAACCTAACTGGTGTGAAGTCTTCATCATCATCATCATCACGTAAAACGGTCCAGCCCACCATTAGCAGCATGTTTTGGTCGGATGCGCCATTTGAACGCAACCACCCAAAGGTACGTCTGTATAACGCAAAGCTGGCTAAAATGCTAGCGCTGGACCTTCTCCCTTTCTCTTTCGTGGAAGGGGTGGGTTTTCTTGAATTGGTGGCAACAGTCTGCCCTAAATGGAAGGTTCCTAGCCGGTCCTATTTTGCCAGGGTTGCTGTTCCAACACTACATCAGGATGTGCTGGAGGTGATTGGCGCAGCTATTCTGAAGAGTGCTGTTCACACTCTTTTGCAGGGGTCGCACAACAGTTAAAACAAGCAAGTGTTGAAACGGAGAGAACCCATTGGTGTATTGGTATAGGAAAAGGTCTGGATGGCGACTGATCAGCAACCTGGCTCTAAATTATTTGTCTTGCCCACTCACAAGCGTGTCTTCTGAACGTGTTTTCCGTGCTGCTGGTGCCATTGTAACTTCAAAAAGGACCCGCCTCTCGCACAAAAATGTGGAGAGGTTAACAATAATCAAGATGAATCAGCACTTCATACCACCCGATTACAAAATACGTGAATGCACGCAGGAAGAAGAGTA
The DNA here is from genome assembly GCF_964261635.1 of Lissotriton helveticus. NCBI lineage: Eukaryota > Metazoa > Chordata > Amphibia > Caudata > Salamandridae > Lissotriton > Lissotriton helveticus. Next base: position 645,711,675 of record NC_136068.1, read on the forward strand.
AACCGACTTAGGTGACGCCAACGGAAGTTCTTCTCTGTCAGCAGACCTACTCCCATCTCAATTCATAGACTTTGAGGACGAGCTCTACTTCCCTGACTCCGAGGCCTGAAAATTACTTCCTTTTTTTCCGTACTTATTCACTTTTATTCCTGTGTGTCTTTCTTTAATTTGCAACTTTTACCACAACAAAACTCTAATCACCTAATCACAACAAGTCCATCATCAGCACTGTCTTCATCTTATTTTCCTTATTGATTTGAAGGTGCCGCAGTCTGCATTCCTGATGTTCACAAGTTCACAACTCAATCATGCTCCTCTATCCTCCTCCTCCAGACTCCCCCTATCGATTTCCCTCAAGGCAGATGGATGGATTATGGAGAATAAATAAACTTTGTCTTCGAAGACGAGTCCCCTCAAGTGGGACTGAAATTACTGAGTGACTACATGGTTGCTGATTGTTGACAGACTTACTTTTGAAATTGACAGGAGAGTCTGCCCTGTGGGCCCTCACTTTCCGAAGAAGATGTGGACAAAACGTAGAACAGGTAATGAATAATGAGAAGATGGCATGCAATGGAGAGCAATGGCTGTTTGTCTCTGTTGAAACCAATTTCTGTTTGTTTTTTGTGTGTTTTGTGCGCAATTTGCCATGTTTTGATTATACCAGTATTGCAGGTTTTTGGGGGTTTCTTTGGGGGTGTTCTAGATTTGCGGTGCTGGGTCGGGGGGGTCTGGGAGCACTGCTGGCACAGTCTAATTTTGATTGCATTTGTTTTTAAGGAAATCCATGGTGGAAAAGTGGAGTTATGGCCTAGCTGCACAGCGCGTTTGGACAGAATTGAAAGAAGGCCGAAAATATTCTAAGTATGAGATTTTCCATTTTTGCTGTTTGCCTATTTGGGGGTGTTCTGCTTTTTTGCGGGTGGGTTGGCGGGTCTTGGGGCATTGCTGGGAAGGTCTAATATCGGAATCAAGTGGTTTGGACAAAATCCATGGTGATTTTTTTTTCCGTTTTTGCTCACTTTTGTGTTTTACGGGGCCTGCTTGGGGGGTTCCTGGTGTTTGGGGGGGGTTGGGGGGTCTTGGAGCAACACTGGGCATGCCTAGTTTTGGCTGCAAGTGGTTTGAATAAAATCCATGGTGGGAAAGGTTGAAGAAAGAGTTTGACACCATTTTTAACTTAGGGCTCGTTAGGGTTAGCAGTATTGCATGTGTTTGGGGGTGTTCGAGATTTTGGCAACTGGGTCCTGGGGTCTACTCTTGGAGCACTTGTCAAGAAATGTCTAATTTTGGTTGCAAGTGGTTTGAAGAAAATCCATGGTGGAAAAGGGGAGATTTGGGCCTACTTTACTTTCAAAGTACGTTTTGTCACCATTTTCCACTAGGCCTCAGACAGGTAGCAGTTTCGCACGTTTTTTGGGGTCTGATTGGTGGTCTTCTATATTTTTGCGACTGGGTTTAAGGGTCTGGGAGCACTGCTGGGAAGGTCTAATGTTGTTCTAAAATCGCAGTTTACAGTACACCTAGCTTGAGGGGAAAGATCCGCAAAATTCGCCCATACTTTTTTATCCTTCAAAAGGAGACACAGAGTACGCCCTTTCGAAAGTATTGTACTGTCGATTCTGAAACTGAAAGTGTGACTTTTTGCACTACACAGCGTACGTACCTTATATTTTTTTCTCAGTGGTGTTTTAATATCACTTTCTGTTTTTCCATCAACATTTACAGGGCGGCTTTCACCCTGTGCAAACGGAAAAAGGATGAAGTCAGGCTTCACATTAGCGAGCCGCAATTCAGCATCCGCCAGGCAGGCAGTGGACAGGGTGTCTTCTGGTCACCAACATTGATCGACAGAGCGTCAGATGGAATGGAGGAGTACCGCAAATAAGAAGAATGGCTGGATGCATGCAACTTCCCAAATTCAACAGGACGACTACAACAACATACAGTAACAGTATCCATTCATTTCTACTCTACGGAAAAGGAACGTCCTGTGGAAAGCGTTCCGTTGCTGATTGCCTTTGCGACCAGGATTAGTTCAACGCCTTGCCGGACCCGCTTCGCGGGTCCCGCCTCGTTATTTGGAACTGTGGGGCTGTGGGGCTTGCGGGACAGACGTTAACTGTGCCTCCAGGTACCAGCAGGGCTGCGAGTAGCTTAGCAGGGACTCAACTTCCCAGGAGTCCCTGCTTGTTACACCTGAGGCTGCTGTCCCTGCCGGTTACGCCCCCCGCCCTAGCTCTACATAACTGATAGAGGATACTGCTGCGCGGGAGCGCGCGGGATCGCCCGGGGCTCAGAGGACAGAGGAGGCTGGGCACCTCACTATTGCTCTTTTTATTACTTACGTATTCGAGGGGTGTATTGACGTTTCCTCGTTTCCCTTCCCTTTTAGCTGCATTGTGTTGATTGTTAGGTTGTTGGCTATTAGTGATAGTGTGTTTTAGGCTATTGGCAATTTAGTTACTGAGTTCCCTCTGTTGACTTGATTAATCTATACAGGGAAATGTCTCTAGCCACCCCGACGCCATCTGAGGAGGTGGGAGTCAAACAACAAGGCACTCTGGATAATTTTGTTTTTAGAACAGCCTTAGCATCTGATAGGGATTCAGCTTTAGCAGAGCGACGCGCTAATAGGCGCCGATCGATTGAATTTATTAAAAATACTAGATCCACACAGGGCCCTGTTTTGCCCAAATCACCATTGTTACCTGATAGAACCGACGGCTTATTGAGTCCTAAGCATCCGTTGGACTCCAGTACTCCCCTTTTACTTCAAGATAGGGATATCTCCCCGAACTCCTTGTCTGCCCTAAATCCTACTATTAATCTCTCCGCCTCGCTAATTAGCATTCATGACGAAGTGGAACTTTTGAAAGAAGATCTGCTAATAGTGACTGAGCCATCACCTAAGTCTAATGTTTGGTCGGATGAAGTGAATACCCTCCGCCGTCCCGGCCCTCCGCCTAATAAAAGGCGTAGAAAGGGACCTGGCTTTGCCAAGAACAAAGCGGTGTCCTCCCTTTGTACCAAGAAGTCAGCTAAGTTATCTTCAAATACAATCCCCCCAACTGTGAATTCTACCCCCGTCTCAGATCAGCAGGGTTCAGACTTCATGGGGGGTATTGAGAAAATGCTTAGATCTTTTACCTTGCCTCTGGTTGAGAGGCTAAAGAGGATTACCGTGCAATTAGAGGAGATTGAGAAAGTTATTAAGGGGTCTGTAACGAGCACTAAGGGTTCCATTGTGAGACCCCTCGCCCCTTTATCCAGTAAAGTCACCCAGGCTCCTGTCTCTCGGACGTTGGATAAACCACCCAGTAATATTGTGCCATCTGCTGGTTTATCCTCAGGACCTGCAGCCAATAAGACGGATAGTGCAACTAGGGAGTGTTTGACCCTAGGAAGTGCCACTTCAAAGCCCTTAGTTGTAGCCGACCCAGCTAAGACTCATATACCTAAAAGATTTAGAGTAAATCTTCCCCCAGAGGCTGTCCCATTTGTTGTGATTCTGACGGCTGTCCCAGTCGTAGAACAGGGGAAGAAAGAAGATCATTTTCAACTTAAGAACAAAGCCATTCACTGGCTAATACAGAATCGACCCCTACCTCCACACATTAATGGCGAAATACTTATGGTACGTCGTCTTGCGTGGTTGGGCCCTAGCCCTAAAAACATCTCAGGGGACATTGTCATAATCAGTTTTAAGGACAAAAGGGCGGCCAGTTATATTTTGAATTGGTCTTCCCCTTTAGATAGTAGCTCGATTATCCCAAGAGATTTGCTCTATTTCTATCCAAGAGATTTGTTAAGCCCGGTCAGGAAGCCAAGTACTTGGACCGCCAATGTGGATAGATCAAATAGGTCATTTAGGAATCCACAAACCAATCATATGAGCAGACCATGTTATCTTCACTCAGAAGGTATTCATAATCCTTCTAGACCCCTACTCACTTCACAGTCTGTATTTCCTAGGAATCTACAAACCAATCATATGAGCAGACCACGTTATTATCATTCAGAAGGTATTTATAATGCTTCTAGACCCCTACTCACATCAGAGTCTGTATTTCCTGCTTATTCTGCCCGTGAGGTTAACTTAGATCATTGGAATCTGTACCCTAATAGTTCATATGTTCCATCTGTCCCTTGGCCATCTAGTCAGTTCCAAATTCCTATCCATAACCGATATGACTGCTTGCGTGACTTGGAGGGAGTGGACTGACTGAGTGGAAAACCTCTTGTACAGACCTGTTCGAGCCATCCCCTAACATTCTCTTTTTCTAATAATGGCCTAGATGCCTTAGTAGGTCAAAGAAAAGGTTCAGCCACTGAGAATGTTTTAGGGACTTGTATGGTTCCCGGTACTGATTTGATTTGTGTTACTTCAGAAGCACATGATACTGGCTTAGAAGCTATTATTTGTAACTTTGATCCTGCAAGTGTGGCAATACCCACTGTGAAAGCAGTTAGGCAGCCTAGTGTGCCCTTGATTGCATGTCGCAATAGTATAACAGCTCCCAACTACAGCGTTCTATATTGGAACATAGCTGGTATTAAGGACAGGGTACTGGATTCCTCTTGGATTGAATTTGTTAATGCATTTGGCATACTGTGTTTCCAAGAAACTTGGTCTATCGAACCAGTTCATCTAAATGGGTATAGCACTTTTCATGTTGCGGCCCTTCCTTCTAAACGTGGGAGAAACAGTGGGGGGCTGTGTATATACATCTCTAACCTCTTGGGTGCTATGAAAATTAAGCTTGTTACCCAGGGAAGTTACTTCCAGATCCTCTCAATCCGGTTGATGGCTAAAGTTGATATTATTCTGATTAACATCTATAATAATCCTAATAAATGTTTACTAACCGATACGGTCCCCTCATTGAGTAAGGTTCTACAGGGGACTCTTATTCTAAAGGGGAGGGATTGTATTATTGTTGGTGGTGGGGATCTTAATCATAATTTGTGTGATCTTGCAGCCGGGGGGTGTGGAACTATTGGGGCAGGTGTAGATGATTCGACCCCACATTTTTCTCATCAGGATGGGGGGGTTTAATTGAATGAACTGTTGGCATCTTTTAACTTACATTTTGTAAATAGATTATGTACCCCCTGTGTTGATTTTAGTGCAACCTTTGTGGGGAGAGGCCACGGCACCATCATTGATTATATTGTGGCCTCTGAAAGTCACGCCTCATGGTATTTTGATTTTTCCACCCATCCGGTTGGGTTTAGCGATCATCTTCCCCTTTTCTTTACTATCAGTTTCCCACAGGTTCAACATAATTCTCTGATAGAGAGACTGTCCTGGTGGAAATCTTGTGAAATGCCTAGACCTAACGGGTTTACTATTTAATGGAGTTGTAACGATGCAGAGACCATGCACAATAAGATTGTCAGGGGATCTCTTGCCCACATTGAGAGGTGCCTAGACGAAGAGAGTTCTAGCGAGGATGTGCTGAAAGCCTTTGAAATTATCTCACACTATATTAGAGATAGTTTGTCCCGGTGTGGGCGAGTTTCTTATCCCAGCACATCAACTAATTCATGGTTTGATGCGGCCTGTTCTAAGGCACATTCCCTTTTGAAGGCTGCTCTACACAAAAAGAGTAGGGACCCGGCAGAGGTGGCTATTTGCAGAAAAATCTACCGATTGTCCAGAAGTAACTGTAAGAAGAACATCAAACAGGAGGCCTGGAATAATCTGGTTCATGCAGCCCAATCTAAGGATAGCGCCCAATTTTGGCGCGCAGTTAATGCACCGTTTTTTAACACCTCAAATAGCGCAAGGATTGAAGTCGCCATCAGCGAATCTTCCTGGATAGACTTCTTTTCGGAAGTCTATAATCCAGGGGAGACCTTAAAACTAGTTGATATGGAGGGCATTGATAGAGAGGCATTTCGGACCTTCAATCAACTTAATTTGGGAATCACAAATGGGGAAATGTCCACCGCTATAGAGCAGAGTAAGGGAAGCAAGGCCCCGGATATTGATGGAGTACCCATTGATTTATTTAAACATTCGGTAGATTTATGGTCCCCTATCCTGAAAAGAGTTATGGATGCAAGTGGCGAGCTGGGCCTTCCTAAAACCTGGTCTGATTCGATCATTATCCCCATCTTCAAGAAGGGAGATAGAGAGAGTCCATCGTGCTATGACCCATCTCCCTTCTCGATTCTTTTATGAAGATCGTGTGAAGGGTCCTTAACCGATTATCTTCTTGGGTTGAAGACGCAGGAGTCCTATCCCAGGTCCAATATGGTTTCCGAGAAGGGATGGGCACCGTCGAGCAGGTTTTAAACTTCACACTCCTTCAAGGGAAATATGTACAGGCCAAGTCAGAAAAACTGTATGCGGCATTTGTCGATCTTAGTGCCGCGTTTGATTGTGTTAGGCACGATCGACTATGGGAAGTGTTGGAAAAACTCAAAATAGACGAGCCCATAACCTAATTTTTAAGACAACTATATGCCGGGGCTAGGGCTACGGTGAGATTTGGTGCCGGCGGTGAATGTACCAAACCATTTTATGTGAAACGAGGGGTGAGACAAGGGTGCGTCCTTGCACCCCTTCTTTTTAATCTTTATACAAATGATCTAGAAGAGGTCCTGGCGTCTAAAGTTATCGATTCCCCTAGAATTAACTCCAAACAAGTAGTGTCCCTACCATATGCGGACAATGCCGTTATTATGGCTAGAACTGAGAGGGGCTTGCAGCTAGCCTTAGACACATATACTAATTTTATGGAGTCCAGGGGCCTGTCTCTAAATGTAAAGAAAACTTTTGCGATGGTATGCACCAGAGGAAAATCCAAAACCTGCAAACTGTTTGCTGGCAGGGATAAAGTGCTGACCACCAAAACCTTTACATATTTGGGTGTAGTACTGGAGGCTGCTGGACACTGGGGTCCAGCACTTAAGAGTAGAATCCTTTCCTTTAAAAAAAGCCACAGCAACACTTATGGCCTTTTCGCGCAAAATGGGAAAAAGACCTCCAGTAATCTTACTTAAGATTTATTCTGCCAAATGTGTAAGTACAGCAATTTACGGGGCAGGTGTCTGGGGTATCCTTGATTCTAGAGAACTACAATTTGTAGAAAACGCTTTTTTAAGGTTTATTTTAGCTGTTCCACCTAGTACTGCAGTGTTTAATTGCCACGCTGAGCTGGGGGTCCGTCACATTAGTGACCAGATCACGATGCAGCCATTACTTCTATGGCATAGGGTCTGGACTGCAGCCGAGTTAGTGCTTAACAGAGAAATTATACTCGATGTCATGGCCCTTGATAACTCTTACAAAATACCTTCGCTAACTTATATTCGAAAGTTTTGCCTTGACATGGGCAAACCCGAGTATTATAACGAACCGTGGGGGCTATGTAGGATCACAAGGGTAGCCCTAAAAAAGGATTGTTGGGCTCATTTGGAATCTTTGAGGTTTGCGGTAGAACTGAACAAAGTTTCGGTTTTTCGGCACCATTCCTTGCTCACCTCAGAAAATATGCAGTCTTATCTGGTCTGGTGTCCTAGGGGCTTTGATAGATTCCTACTCACCAGGTTCAGATTTGATATCTTTTTCCGTTTAGTGTCTTTCCCTCTAACTAATGATTGGTCCAAAAACTAATTAATTGTCCGTGCGATGGGAGAGCTGCCCAATCCACACTGCACGTGATTTGTTTCTGTGGTTTTTATCATAATGAAAGAGTTCGATGGATCAAACCACTTTTAAAAAAATATGGCTCATGGCGACACTGTAGGATTGCTTTGTTGTATCTCCAGCTCTTAAATGACGAATTATGTGTGGCAACTATGATACATTTTTTAAAGAGTGTTTTTTTAAAAAGGAAAACCTTATTATGTTCTTAAAATCATTGTATATACTGTTACTTATTTCTTGTATTGAACAGCTTTATACATGTTTTGATTATTGTTTACACAACAAAGCTTTTGGACGACGTAGGGTATAGTATGGTGCACTAGGGATAGTACACTCAAAATAGCGTTGTTTAACACTCCACCAACTACTGGGGCATCGTCCCAACCCCAGGTTAGACTAAACAAATACGAAAAAGAGAGCTGGGAGTGCTTATTTATCTCTTGATGAATATCCTTATAAAGAATTCGGACCGTAAAGTAGAAAAATTAAGACAACAGATTACTGATTTGGAAAAAGAAATAAAAGAGATGAATCTACCTGAACTTACTGATAAAAATTATCTTATCCTTAAAGATGTCATCAACAGACATCAATTGCAAATCAAGGATAAAAAATTAAGCAAATTAAAAAGAGATGAGCGGGACTATAATGAAGGGAGAATCTTCACTTTTGCCCGAGGTTACGATGAGGTGGCTAAACCAAAATCTAAACCCAATCAAACGGCTGGGACAGCACAATCCGGTGATCTGAGTACGTCTACAAATTATAGCAGCTCTAGTATCTCTTCTATCGAGGAGAATACTACGGGTGCCGTAGGAGGAACTCCCAAAAAGAACTCTTCTTTTTGCGACGAACTAAAAATGATAAAGAAAGGTCGGAAGAAGTTCATAGGAGGACTAGAAGGGGGAGGAGGAAATCCCACAAATACAAGGATGGGCACCAGGAGTCAGAACAGAACCAAGAACTAGAACAGTGTCAGGCCATCCCTGGGGAATTGGAAGTCATTAATTTGTCGGATAGACGTTTAAATGAACATGAAATTTCTGTGTTAGAAAAAGGATTAAAATATTGTCCTGTACATAACTGTGATTATACTGAGTTACACATTGATTTGTTTAAATTTTGCAGAACTTTAAAATTGAAAAGTTTTTTTTCAACATTGGATGTGAATGTACAGAGCAGAATATTGAATAAAAACTCTGAAATGACATCAGCTGAATTAGAAAATGTTAATTTGTTAATGACTTTGTCGGGGAAAATGGATCTTAATGTGGATGATGTGGCTAGTTTATGTGAAATAGAAACGAACTACCAGTGCACTAGCGGATTGCGTTGCAAATCCAAGTTTATTCCCCATGGTAGCCAATATATAGCAATTGACTTATTTATGGAAAAGACACTGCAAGAATTTCATAAATTACAAGACAAATTTACACTTAACAGTCATTATAAAGATAATCTGTCCCGGCAAGAAAGATTGGCTTTATCAAACTTAAAACAGGATCCCTCAATCATTATTAGGGAAGCTGATAAGGGGGGGAACATCGTTGTGATGAACAGAACAAACTATGTGGCTGAGATATGAGAACAGCTCATGGATGTAAATTGTTACAAAAAAGTCAAAGCAAATCCGATGAAAGAGATTGCTCAGAATATATTGGAACATCTTTGTGTATGGAAGGAAGAAGGATTGATTGATGAATCAGAATACAAATATTTAAATGTTAGTCATCCTGTCTCTCCCTTCCTTTACACATTACCAAAAATTCATAAAAACAGAGTGAACCCACCAGGTAGGCCCATAGTCTCCAGCATCGGTAGCGTCACAGAACATCTGTTGGAATTTGTAGATGGTTTTATCAAGCCGTTAGTGGTGAACTTACCTTCATACGTAAAGGACACCACTGACATTCTGAACAAATTGTACGACTTTAAATGGGAAGATGGGGTGATTTTGGCCACGCTAGACGTGGTGGGTCTTTATACTTGCATTGAAATGGAGAAAGGTATACAAGCGCTAGAACACTTTCTTGGTAGCAGAAGTGCAAGTTTAAGACACCATTCTAAAATGTTAATTCAAATGAGCTAGTTGATTCTCAAAAACAACTATTTCTTATTTGGGGATGAATGGTTTCACCAGATAAGGGGTACGGCGATGGGATCCAGGTTCGCTCCCTCTTATGCCAACCTATTTATGGGTTGGTACGAGAGGGAGCACGCCTGGAGCCGCAGAGCTGGGCAATGGATGGATCTGGTGGTATTTTGGGCCAGATTCATCGATGACATTTTAATAATATGGAGAGGTACCCCGGATGATTTAAATAATTATCTGCATTACTTGAACCATAATGACTTTAATGTGAGATTGACGATGAATCAAAGCACATCTAGCATTGAATACTTAGATGTGACGCTGATGGTGGTTGGGGACAAAATTAATAGTAAACTGTACAGGAAAGAAACCGCCACCAACTCCATCTTGAGGGCAGACAGTTTTCACCCAGGATCGGTAATTGGGGGGATACCATATGGAGAAATGGTCAGAACCCGAAGAAATTGCAGTCGGGATGAAGACTATTCTCAAGAATTAAATCAACTAAAACAAAGACTAGATAAAAGAGGTTATGCCAAAAAAGATTTAGCAAAGGCTAGTGAGAAAGTGTCAAAAATTGACAGAGCAACTACTTTGCTTCCGAAAAAGAAAGAACTAGCCAGACACAAACCTTCCTTTGTTACAGCATATTGCGTGCAAAAAGATAAAATCAGGCAAGCACTAAGTAGGAATTGGACTCTGTTAAAAGGTGTCCCGGGTTTGGCTACTATACTGGATGACAAACCTTTAATAACGTTCAAGAAAAGTCCAACAATCAGGGACAAAGTTTCAACGAATTATATTCGTCCAACAGTGAAACAAACCAAGGATTGGCTTCCCACTCAGCCTAAAGGCTTTTATATTTGTGGGACATGCGTTATATGCTCGCATGGCATGAACTAAACAAAAACTTTCAGATTCAATGGCACTGGACAATTCCATATTAATGAATTTATTAATTGCAACAGTGTTGGAATAGTCTATGCCATTATTTGCAGCTGTAACAAAGTGTATATAGGGAGTACGAAAAGACCCCTTAAAATAAGAATACAAGAGCACAGACGAGCGATCATGAATCGAGACACAAGATCCCCACTCTACGCACATATGGCAAAGGAACATGGTGCCAACATGGACTTTAAATTTCATGGCATAGAAAAAGTGTCCCAACATGTGAGGGGGGGAAATTGGGAATTACGAATTCGCCAAACTGAAGCACGTTGGATAATCAAATGTCGTACGATGCTATATGGTTTAAACATTGATTCTGAACTACATCATTTTTTGGCATAATTATTAGTGAATTGTGACATAAAATGGACGTATGTGACTAGAATTAGCTAGTCTAAAAACAGACGTCTTATGAGGCATTTGAATTGTTTACTGTACACATTCTGGGATATCTAGCAGGCAAACTGTTGTTTCTTTTGCTGATGCATTTTTTTCTTATGATACGAACGCCTTCCCTTGCCCATATTTGGGCACTATAGCTATGACATGCGCGATCAAGTACCTGCATACTTAGATGATCCCTTGTCTTATTTGTCTTAATTATATTTAAACAAGTGCTTGAAAATGGATGCACCCTTTAATTATCAAAGATGGGAATAAAACATAGTATGAATATGCTACCAATTTCGAAATGTTCATATGCAGTAACACGCATAAGTAAGGGATAAATAATATGGAGGTAGGTAGACGCAGCATTAATAAGATAGAGCATGTAGGAATGTATGAAAGGAAGTTGGGCTAAATTTTGACAGGTGTAGGGATATACCAAGACATTTGGTTCTTTAAATTAAGTGTGTTGACAAGAAAAGAAGGTGGGCTTAATTAGTCAGGGAGAGACGATAAAGTATAATATGTGGTGAACGATATCAAATCAATACTACTCCGGCACTTTCAAAAGTGCTTTTAAAACGTGGTGTAAAATGACAAATAAACTTCCAGATTACGGATCCGAAAGGAAACTCATCACCCCAGACGCACGCACGGGTGCGCATGATCGGAAGCAATGTGAAGATAGGATAATAAACACTCGGAAATAACTTCCATGTTCGAATAGTAACAAGTCGCGCACAGAGCGGACCTGAATGGAAACTCGCTCACCGAGAGGCAACCGTGAGCTGCGCATGACCGGAAACTGTTAATTTAACAGCCGGAAACACTATGGTTAGCAGATCAGCCTGCATAAAGCTTAATGCGCATGAGCGGAAATGTAAAGCAGCAAGAGAAAATACGGATAGCGGACCTTATTGGAAACGTTCACTGTCTAACAGATGAGTGGAATTAGAATACGCGCGCAATTTTAGTGGGATGTGATTGGCTATTGGGCCCTTTTTAAACGTAGGGAGTCCAGGGCACCTCACCGTCGGGATTTATCGTACCCGGATGGTGCGGAGAGGAACAGGAGGCCACGTTGTGAAGGGTAAGCGAAGAAGGCTAGGCAGAGCTTTGGTTAATAAGTTAACTTAGAAGGAAAGAAGCGCTAAGACTACATAATCGGTTCATTTAATGTATTTTTAGAATGGAGTGTTTCAGAACGAAGTGATAGAATCACTGCAAAATAGATGTCATTTCCCCGCTTGGCTACATTATATTGGAATGCGGTGAGTGAACAGGGAGGCATAATTTTTCACCTTCCAGGAGGGCTTATAGAGCAATTTAATATATTAAGGTGTTTTGACTTTTTTTAGGTATGATATGTTACTGGCAGAACAGTTTTTAAAGGACTCTCGATTTAAAGAATAAAGGATAAATCGATTTGAGAGAAGCATTGACTTAGGGTCTTACAAGGTATGAATTTTTACAGATGTAATATGTTACTATGATAGACTGGGTCAGTGCAAGACAAGGAGAACTGGAATAGTTAAGGCTACAACTGGGTAGATATATAGCATGTGCTTGATAATTGATCGGTCTTCCTTTTCTTCTGCCTTACCCCAGTTCATGATTATTACGGGTACATAGATGAAGAATCGGGCCTCTTGTAGCAAAATTGCCTAGACCAAAGGTTCAAAAATCAAAGACAATAAAACAGAGGAGCCTTACTACTAGAAGAGTACGAGGTGAGCTGTTCACTAATATAAAAAAAAAAAAAAATTCAAAACAACCATGCAACAGTTTGCTAGCATTTTATCCCAGGATGTAGGTAGAATTTTTGTGTTCAAATCAGGAGCGGCAGACATGACTTTATGTTAGAATTCTAGGCAAACAGTTTCCGCTTGTTTTCAGTAGTGTGAAGTCATTGAATTCTTTTGTTAGTACTACACGGCACAGTGAGCTGTATTGCACTTAATAGTCATGAAAAGATTTAGGCTTTTTTTCAGATTATTACTGATGGAGAATGTATATATGTACTGATGTGTTTGTATTGTGTGTTTGCACTTGCAGCCCTGATGACGTCCTGCCTCTAGGACGAAACGCGTCGGCTGCTGAACATCAAGAAAAACAAGAATTTTGATTGTGTATATGGTTACAATTTATACGTTTGGACCATTGATTTATTTGTGTTTTTTTGAAGATTAAATATCTAATTGTTTCTGAGATAAATAAGCACTCCCAGCTCTCTTTTTTGTATATGTTTTGATTATTGTTGTTGATGCTTTTATGATTTTTTATTTTACAAAAATCGAATAAAGCTTTTCTACTACTACTACATTTCTACTTATCTTTTAAGTAATGTTATTGCTGTGAACTTCTATGAGTGTGACTCTGCATTTCTTTGCTCTCTGCTTCTGAATTCATCCCTCCAGCCATCGTATAGGTTTTACTTTGCTATTTTTCAAACTAATTTAATGTACAAAGTGTTTCTCTGAGTGCAGAGATAGGCAAGTGAAAACGCATTACTGCAGCCCTGTACTGTCGCATTCTTTCATTCATAGTTAGTACGTTGTAGAAAGTACTACTTACTTTTCAGTAACCTACGCATGTAGCAAACAACTTGATGCATGCCGTAGCGCATGCACTTCCTTTATATCACTTAAAAGATTTATGGAATGCTTCGTATCCAAAGATTTGTTTATCTTCATTTGTTGTTTGTCCATGCTGTGCTTTCTTTTTTCTTCTCTCAACAAAGCTTTCCCCAAAAACCCCATTCCCATCCAATTTCCAAACCCTAACCCTCTTCCCCCGGGCTGTGTGGTTTTCATTGAAGTGTGAGTAAATGACAGCAATAATTCCACACACTTGCTGGGGAGGATAAGGTCACAGCAACAGAAAATGAATTACATTTCAAGGCTGGTGAAGGAATCTGAGGATATATTCTTACTCAGCTTGACACAGACCCATGACTATTGGCAAATCAAAGCAGATTTTCATGGGCGCCATCAACTGGATTGATCATCAAGAACGTCCTCCTCCTACACGTGGCAAATTATTACGCTGCTGTGTCCTTCACCTTCAGTACTATTTCTTGTAGTAGTAGCCAATGTCAAATTCCACGCAAGTAGTAGTTATACTTTCAATACTTTAGCATTTGTAAGGCTACATTATGGTACTGTTCTAGTGTACTGTCACGTGCTATAGTATCTATCGTACCGTTCTAATGCTCCGCTAAGGGCAATCAAGGTTTCATTTTCTTTTTTTTCAGATGCTGCAACTGCCGCTGTGTACTACCACCACTAGTACCACCGCAATGATACCATTTCATCCGCCCAGGATTGCCAACCTTAATCGCCATTTGCCATGCAGCCAGCCCTGTGCCTAGCCCTATTTTCAAACACGAATTACAGGTAAGATAAGCGTTTGGGGGAGGAAGAATAATGGAGTAGTAGGAGAGACGGTAGTACTAGTAAAGTCCTAGGACAATTGAATTCACTAACTCTGTGAGAGGCACTTAGTTTTGCAAACATTTGGGCAATTACGTACACAATTTGAATCAAGAAGCCACTTAAGTTTCAGAAAAACAAGGGGGGGGGGCGCTAGAGGGCGCACAGCGGAATGGCGGCCTCTTGAGACAGCTCCGCCGGCCAGTATCCACTAACGGGTAACAATAGCGGCTAACTGGTAGCTACACGAACGAAAATGGGCTGTAACGGAATCAGAAGATGTGGGGAATGTGCTGAGCTGCGAGAACTGCCAAAATACAAGCTGGTATTCCCGTGATCAGCCTTTGCGATCGGAGCAGATGAGGTCTGACCGTGACTAAAATGGCGGCCCCACGTACATCTAAAGAGGCGGGGGATCGGTCGCGCTACCGGCCGGAGCAGACCCACGGAACAAACTGTCGGAGGTCAGTGCAGGGAGATATTATCCAGCCGCGATGAAGCGTGTACACTGCATTGCTAGCGCAGCCTCAGATGTGGACTAATTCAGCCGATGTGAGAGGTTCGAGTGGCGCGGACGAGTCCCGTGCGCTGTTCGGCGGCGCTGCCTGTGTGATATCCACGGAAGCCCGGTCCGAACGTGATGATACCGCTTCCCTGCGTGGGAGTGTGCCCTTTAGCAGCACGACAGACAACGGCGGAATTCAGCGCCCTGGTCACTGTACAAAACGGGGAGAGTGCACATACAAGACCCTGACTGCGTTATACAGTGAAGTGCCCTGAAGGTGCAAAATGGCGGCGCACATGTTCTGGTAAGGGCTGTGGAAGGAGCGCGACTGTTGCCCTAACATCGGGAAAGTCCAGGAAAGTGACCGGTGAGGCGGTGCTGTGCGACTCTGCGTGGAGAACTATACACAGGCTCTGGCTGTGAGGTGCCCCGGCCACAGTAGCGAGCGGATTTTCATCACTGGCGGAGCCCCGAGAAGGCGCGAAAAAACGGAGCAGTGACACCGGCGATTCCAGAAGGTACGCGCAAACAATAGTGATTACCCACGGGGAGCCCGCACTCCGCATAGCACTGAGCCGCACAGTGTGGCTGGGGACGGAACGCCAGCTAACGGGACGGGAACATTTATACAAAGTGAGGCCCTTTACCGGCGCGCTACTGAGGCGTTCGACTGGACATCAGGCACCCAAGGTACTTGCTAACTATTATATGTGTCCAGAGCCGTCTGGTTAAAAGGCGCAGGTGTAGTGTTTGGGGCGGACATAGCACTTAGAAGTAATTCCCCCCACACAATCGAGCGCATCCGATTCCGCTGGCCATAGAGTACCTGGTAGGCAACGGAAAAAGTGCAGTCCAAACTGCCTTTTGATAACAGAAAGACTACAAAAGGGGCCACAGCGCCGGCTGATAATGTAATGGAAACAGACGCGGAGTCGCAAGACACCATGGAACATACACTGAGAGCCATCCACAAAAGCTTGCAAGACATGCATTGCAAGCTAGACTCAATCACTCAGAGAGTCGATAACATGGCGGCGAAACTCGCCAAGCACGGGGAACGGCTAGAAGAAGTGGAAACCAGACTGTCTGCTGTGGAAGATGAATCACATGCGACAACGCAAAAATGTAATGAGATGGACAGAGTATTGGAAATTATACGGAACAAGTCCGAAGAGTTGGAAGCGAGATCCCGCCGCAATAATGTACGCATAGCGGGGGTCCCTGAGTCGACCAACACCGGGAAGATGGAGTCGTATGTGGAAGACTTGCTGCGAACAATATTTGGATCTGAACAGCTATCGACAGTATTCATTGTTGAACGCGCACATAGGACCCTGGCACCAAAACCGAAACCGGGAGCGCTGCCGCGCCCGATAGTGGCACATCTACTTAACTATAGACGTGATCCTGAGATTGGCACGGGAAAAAAGAGATATCGAACACCAAGGCAACAAATTGCAATTTTACCCGGACTTCACCATGAATGTCCAATTGGCGTGGAAAGAATTCGCAGTGGCGAAACAGAAACTAAGAGACATGGAGATTCCCTACGCGATGCTCTATCCTGCCAGGCTGAAAATAACCAAAGATGGCAAATCAGTGATATACCAAACTCCTAAAGAACGACTACATTAAGCGGATGGGGCAGCGTCGACGTGAGCAACGGCGACAGGCACAGCATCAAGACTCAGAGTGAATGGACGGTGCCACGTGGTTGGTGAGATATGGCTCTCTTTTTTTTTTATTTCCCCACGACTGTATATAGACTGACTAGAGCTCCACGAAATTATCCTGTGCGTGGTACAGGATATCGGCCTGCTGGATGTGATCGGCATACAACTGACTCGATGGTACGGTGTGCAGTTGCTGCACGTTGGTGTGCACACCTGAGACTGCGTGGGGTGCGGCTGAAGTATACCTGAGTGTGGCAAGTGGCACAAAAAACTGTGGGGGTTAGTCGCTGCCCTATCACGCTGAGCCTGTCGTACAGGGTGCTACTGAAACGTAAGAACTCAGTGACTGCCACGGTAACGAGGAGTGTGGATGGCCCCCAAAAGGTCTGTGATACGTAAACTTTGTGGGAACTATTCCTTAGCCAGCGCACACATCCAAATAATGCACAGTCATGTTTAGTGTTTGCCCACTACTGTTTTTTTTTAGGTATTTCTATGTTTGAATAGCCTAGTGCGCGGCCATTGAGGATGCCGTGGGTAAGAGGTATTGCTGGCTGCAACTGACAATAAACCAGCGCCACACACATTATACTGGCCACATCCACTATGTTGGATGTAGACGTGTGACCCGAGCGGACCCCCACATAGGGTGTCCCCCGACAATAGTACTGTTCTGGTTGTTGTTCCAAATAGGGTGTGTCTTTGGCATGATTGGGGTGCTGAAGTGGGTGGGGGGAAGGAGGGACAAGTTGGGGAATGTTGGTTTGAAGAACTGCATTTGAGAAACACTGCTGGATTCCGTAAGACGCACGCATTGCTTTTTGCGAGATATGTACAACAATTGTCAACTAGTACATGCCGGACCACTGTCAACAATTTGCAAAGGTTGAAATTAGAGCTCAGTTATGGTAGAGGAGAAACACACAGGTAATCTAAAACTGCTAACTTGGAACGTCCGGGGCTTAAACAACCCAAAGAAAATCAGGCAGGTACTAGCGTATTTGACGAGACTACATGTAGATATAGCCTATCTTCAGGAGACGCACATAGCTCCACGTGCACAATCACACATTGTTAATCGGTGGGCGGAAGCGGCCTATAGTGCTGTCTACTGCTCATATTCGAGAGGAGTCCTAGTTTTGATGCGCCGTGGGTTAAATTTTAAAGTGGAACAAGTACACTCAGATAGTGAAGGAAGATATGTATTCGTCACGGGCACTCTCAGGGGACATAAACTAAACCTAGTGAACATTTATGCTCCTAATATTGATGATCCCCAAGTCTATAGCGCCATTTGGACAAAACTGACTGAACTACCAGATGTCCCAGTGATTTGGGGTGGTTATTTTAATATGGCTCTGAATGATGCTGTTGACAGATCTGGATCATCAGCAGAGCCGCACAGAAAAGTACTGCACACACTACAAGACATAATGTTGGACAGACAACTAGTGGACCTCTGGCGAACGGCACATCCACACCAAAGTGAGGCAACGCACACGACAGCGGCCTACGGCAGCTGGTCACGAATAGACTACTGGCTTGGTTCTCCTGAGGTGCTACAGTGGATGGTGGACATGTCCCACCTCCCCAGGACGCTGTTGGATCATAATCCAGTATTACTCACACTGATGTTGCCCAACTACATACCCCCCCATTCAGCTGGTGTTTTAATGCAAAAGCTCTACAGGACGACAGTTATAGTACCACGATACGTAAGGCCATAACTGACTATTTCTAACTGAATGTAGATAGCACAGATGAAAGAAACCACAGCAATGGAGCGCACACCGCTAGCCCTTCCTCCGGATCGCCCCTCGGGATTCTGGTACTTGTAGTTCAATAGTGGATCACCCAGGTGGGTGCAAGTCGGTACTTGTTGGACTGATGAATCTCTAGACCCGATACATGTCCCGGGTTTTTGGGTATCGCCCGAGACATGGCTCGGGTTTCGGGATAACTTCCCTCATCAGTAGAGAAATGGTTAGGGGTGGAGGAGAAGGCCGCCAAACAACCGTCAATGGCCTCGATGCCCGAACCGGCACGCAGGGCAGCATCCAGGAGCCCGTCAGCTCAATGCTCAAGGGAGCCAATTGAAAGAAACCACAGCAATGGAGCGCACACCGCTAGCCCTTCCTCCGGTTTGCCCCTTGGGATTCTGGTACTTGTAGTTCAATAGTGGATCACCCAGGTGGGTGCAAGTCAGTACTTGTTGGACTGATGAATCTCTAGACCCGATACATGTCCCGGGTTTTTGGGTATCGCCCGAGACATGGCTCGGGTTTCGGGATAACTTCCCTCATCAGTAGAGAAATGGTTAGGGGTGGAGGAGAAGGCCGCCAAACAACCATCAATGGCCTCGATGCCCGAACCGGCACGCAGGGCAGCATCCAGGAGCCCGTCGGCTCAATGCTCAAGGGAGCCAATTGAAAGAAACCACAGCAATGGAGCGCACACCGCTAGCCCTTCCTCCGGATCGCCCCTCGGGATTCTGGTACTTGTAGTTCAATAGTGGATCACCCAGGTGGGTGCAAGTCGGTACTTGTTGGACTGATGAATCTCTAGACCCGATACATATCCCGGGTTTTTGGGTATCGCCCGAGACATGGCTCGGGTTTCGGGATAACTTCCCTCATCAGTAGAGAAATGGTTAGGGGTGGAGGAGAAGGCCGCCAAACAACCGTCAATGGCCTCGATGCCCGAACCGGCACGCAGGGCAGCATCCAGGAGCCCGTCGGCTCAATGCTCAAGGGAGCCAATTGAAAGAAACCACAGCAATGGAGCGCACACCGCTAGCCCTTCCTCCGGATCGCCCCTCGGGATTCTGGTACTTGTAGTTCAATAGTGGATCACCCAGGTGGGTGCAAGTCGGTACTTGTTGGACTGATGAATCTCTAGACCCGATACATGTCCCGGGTTTTTGGGTATCGCCCGAGACATGGCTCAGGTTTCGGGATAACTTCCCTCATCAGTAGAGAAATGGTTAGGGGTGGAGGAGAAGGCCGCCAAACAACCGTCAATGGCCTCGATGCCCGAACCGGCACGCAGGGCAGCATCCAGGAGCCCGTCGGCTCAATGCTCAAGGGAGCCAATTGAAAGAAACCACAGCAATGGAGCGCACACCGCTAGCCCTTCCTCCGGATCGCCCCTCGGGATTCTGGTACTTGTAGTTCAATAGTGGATCACCCAGGTGGGTGCAAGTCGGTACTTGTTGGACTGATGAATCTCTAGACCCGATACATGTCCCGGGTTTTTGGGTATCGCCCGAGACATGGCTCGGGTTTCGGGATAACTTCCCTCATCAGTAGAGAAATGGTTAGGGGTGGAGGAGAAGGCCGCCAAACAACCGTCAATGGCCTCGATGCCCGAACCGGCACGCAGGGCAGCATCCAGGAGCCCGTCGGCTCAATGCTCAAGGGAGCCAATTGAAAGAAACCACAGCAATGGAGCGCACACCGCTAGCCCTTCCTCCGGATCGCCCCTCGGGATTCTGGTACTTGTAGTTCAATAGTGGATCACCCAGGTGGGTGCAAGTCGGTACTTGTTGGACTGATGAATCTCTAGACCCGATACATGTCCCGGGTTTTTGGGTATCGCCCGAGACATGGCTCGGGTTTCGGGATAACTTCCCTCATCAGTAGAGAAATGGTTAGGGGTGGAGGAGAAGGCCGCCAAACAACCGTCAATGGCCTCGATGCCCGAACCGGCACGCAGGGCAGCATCCAGGAGCCCGTCGGCTCAATGCTCAAGGGAGCCAATTGAAAGAAACCACAGCAATGGAGCGCACATCGCTAGCCCTTCCTCCGGATCGCCCCTCGGGATTCTGGTACTTGTAGTTCAATAGTGGATCACCCAGGTGGGTGCAAGTCGGTACTTGTTGGACTGATGAATCTCTAGACCCGATACATGTCCCGGGTTTTTGGGTATCGCCCGAGACATGGCTCGGGTTTCGGGATAACTTCCCTCATCAGTAGAGAAATGGTTAGGGGTGGAGGAGAAGGCCGCCAAACAACCGTCAATGGCCTCGATGCCCGAACCGGCACGCAGGGCAGCATCCAGGAGCCCGTCGGCTCAATGCTCAAGGGAGCCAATTGAAAGAAACCACAGCAATGGAGCGCACACCGCTAGCCCTTCCTCCGGATCGGCCCTCGGGATTCTGGTACTTGTAGTTCAATAGTGGATCACCCAGGTGGGTGCAAGTCGGTACTTGTTGGACTGATGAATCTCTAGACCCGATACATGTCCCGGGTTTTTGGGTATCGCCCGAGACATGGCTCGGGTTTCGGGATAACTTCCCTCATCAGTAGAGAAATGGTTAGGGGTGGAGGAGAAGGCCGCCAAACAACCGTCAATGGCCTCGATGCCCGAACCGGCACGCAGGGCAGCATCCAGGAGCCCGTCGGCTCAATGCTCAAGGGAGCCAATTGAAAAAAACCACAGCAATGGAGCGCACACCGCTAGCCCTTCCTCCGGATCGCCCCTCGGTATTCTGGTACTTGTAGTTCAATAGTGGATCACCCAGGTGGGTGCAAGTCGGTACTTGTTGGACTGATGAATCTCTAGACCCGATACATGTCCCGGGTTTTTGGGTATCGCCCGAGACATGGCTCGGGTTTCGGGATAACTTCCCTCATCAGTAGAGAAATGGTTAGGGGTGGAGGAGAAGGCCGCCAAACAACCGTCAATGGCCTCGATGCCCGAACCGGCACGCAGGGCAGCATCCAGGAGCCCGTCGGCTCAATGCTCAAGGGAGCCAATTGAAAGAAACCACAGCAATGGAGCGCACACCGCTAGCCCTTCCTCCGGATCGCCCCTCGGGATTCTGGTACTTGTAGTTCAATAGTGGATCACCCAGGTGGGTGCAAGTCGGTACTTGTTGGACTGATGAATCTCTAGACCCTATACATGTCCCGGGTTTTTGGGTATCGCCCGAGACATGGCTCGGGTTTCGGGATAACTTCCCTCATCAGTAGAGAAATGGTTAGGGGTGGAGGAGAAGGCCGCCAAACAACCGTCAATGGCCTCGATGCCCGAACCGGCACGCAGGGCAGCATCCAGGAGCCCGTCGGCTCAATGCTCAAGGGAGCCAATTGAAAGAAACCACAGCAATGGAGCGCACATCGCTAGCCCTTCCTCCGGATCGCCCCTCGGGATTCTGGTACTTGTAGTTCAATAGTGGATCACCCAGGTGGGTGCAAGTCGGTACTTGTTGGACTGATGAATCTCTAGACCTGATACATGTCCCGGGTTTTTGGGTATCGCCCGAGACATGGCTCGGGTTTCGGGATAACTTCCCTCATCAGTAGAGAAATGGTTAGGGGTGGAGGAGAAGGCCGCCAAACAACCGTCAATGGCCTCGATGCCCGAACCGGCACGCAGGGCAGCATCCAGGAGCCCGTCGGCTCAATGCTCAAGGGAGCCAATTGAAAGAAACCACAGCAATGGAGCGCACACCGCTAGCCCTTCCTCCGGATCGCCCCTCGGGATTCTGGTACTTGTAGTTCAATAGTGGATCACCCAGGTGGGTGCAAGTCGGTACTTGTTGGACTGATGAATCTCTAGACCCGATACATGTCCCGGGTTTTTGGGTATCGCCCGAGACATGGCTCGGGTTTCGGGATAACTTCCCTCATCAGTAGAGAAATGGTTAGGGGTGGAGGAGAAGGCCGCCAAACAATCGTCAATGGCCTCGATGCCCGAACCGGCACGCAGGGCAGCATCCAGGAGCCCGTCGGCTCAATGCTCAAGGGAGCCAATTGAAAGAAACCACAGCAATGGAGCGCACACCGCTAGCCCTTCCTCCGGATCGCCCCTCAGTATTCTGGTACTTGTAGTTCAATAGTGGATCACCCAGGTGGGTGCAAGTCGGTACTTGTTGGACTGATGAATCTCTAGACCCGATACATGTCCCGGGTTTTTGGGTATCGCCCGAGACATGGCTCGGGTTTCGGGATAACTTCCCTCATCAGTAGAGAAATGGTTAGGGGTGGAGGAGAAGGCCGCCAAACAACCGTCAATGGCCTCGATGCCCGAACCGGCACGCAGGGCAGCATCCAGGAGCCCGTCGCCTCAATGCTCAAGGGAGCCAATTGAAAGAAACCACAGCAATGGAGCGCACACCGCTAGCCCTTCCTCCGGATCGCCCCTCGGGATTCCATTGCGGTGGTTTCTACTAATTGGCTCCCTTGAGCTGTGAGCCGACGGGCTCCTGGATGCTGCCCTGCGTGCCGGTTCGGGCATCGAGGCCATTGACGGTTGTTTGGCGGCCTTCTCCTCCACCCCTAACCATTTCTCTACTGATGAGGGAAGTTATCCCGAAACCCGAGCCATGTCTCGGGCGATACCCAAAAACCCGGGACATGTATCGGGTCTAGAGATTCATCAGTCCAACAAGTACCGACTTGCACCCACCTGGGTGATCCACTATTGAACTACAAGTACCAGAATCCCGAGGGGCGATCCGGAGGAGGGGCTAGCGGTGTGCGCTCCATTGCGGTGGTTTCTACTAATTGGCTCCCTTGAGCTGTGAGCCGACGGGCTCCTGGATGCTGCCCTGCGTGCCGGTTCGGGCATCGAGGCCATTGACGGTTGTTTGGCGGCCTTCTCCTCCTCCCCTAACCATTTCTCTACTGATGAGGGAAGTTATCCCGAAACCCGAGCCATGTCTCGGGCGATACCCAAAAACCCGGGACATGTATCGGGTCTAGAGATTCATCAGTCCAACAAGTACCGACTTGCACCCACCTGGGTGATCCACTATTGAACTACAAGTACCAGAATCCCGAGGGGCGATCCGGAGGAGGGGCTAGCGGTGTGCGCTCCATTGCGGTGGTTTCTACTAATTGGCTCCCTTGAGCTGTGAGCCGACGGGCTCCTGGATGCTGCCCTGCGTGCCGGTTCGGGCATCGAGGCCATTGACGGTTGTTTGGCGGCCTTCTCCTCCACCCCTAACAATTTCTCTACTGATGAGGGAAGTTATCCCGAAACCCGAGCCATGTCTCGGGCGATACCCAAAAACCCGGGACATGTATCGGGTCTAGAGATTCATCAGTCCAACAAGTACCGACTTGCACCCACCTGGGTGATCCACTATTGAACTACAAGTACCAGAATCCCGAGGGGCAATCCGGAGGAGGGGCTAGCGGTGTGCGCTCCATTGCGGTGGTTTCTACTAATTGGCTCCCTTGAGCTGTGAGCCGACGGGCTCCTGGATGCTGCCCTGCGTGCCGGTTCGGGCATCGAGGCCATTGACGGTTGTTTGGCGGCCTTCTCCTCCACCCCTAACCATTTCTCTACTGATGAGGGAAGTTATCCCGAAACCCGAGCCATGTCTCGGGCGATACCCAAAAACCCGGGACATGTATCGGGTCTAGAGATTCATCAGTCCAACAAGTACCGACTTGCACCCACCTGGGTGATCCACTATTGAACTACAAGTACCAGAATCCCGAGGGGCGATCCGGAGGAGGGGCTAGCGGTGTGCGCTCCATTGCGGTGGTTTCTACTAATTGGCTCCCTTGAGCTGTGAGCCGACGGGCTCCTGGATGCTGCCCTGCGTGCCGGTCCGGGCATCGAGGCCATTGACGGTTGTTTGGCGGCCTTCTCCTCCACCCCTAACCATTTCTCTACTGATGAGGGAAGTTATCCCGAAACCCGAGCCATGTCTCGGGCGATACCCAAAAACCCGGGACATGTATCGGGTCTAGAGATTCATCAGTCCAACAAGTACTGACTTGCACCCACCTGGGTGATCCACTATTGAACTACAAGTACCAGAATCCCGAGGGGCGATCCGGAGGAAGGGCTAGCGGTGTGCGCTCCATTGCTGTGGTTTCTTTCAATTGGCTCCCTTGAGCATTGAGCTGACGGGCTCCTGGATGCTGCCCTGCGTGCCGGTTCGGGCATCGAGGCCATTGACGGTTGTTTGGCGGCCTTCTCCTCCACCCCTAACCATTTCTCTACTGATGAGGGAAGTTATCCCGAAACCCGAGCCATGTCTCGGGCGATACCCAAAAACCCGGGACATGTATCGGGTCTAGAGATTCATCAGTCCAACAAGTACCGACTTGCACCCACCTGGGTGATCCACTATTGAACTACAAGTACCAGAATCCCGAGGGGCGATCCGGAGGAGGGGCTAGCGGTGTGCGCTCCATGGCGGTGGTTTCTACTAATTGGCTCCCTTGAGCTGTGAGCCGACGGGCTCCTGGATGCTGCCCTGCGTGCCGGTTCGGGCATCGAGGCCATTGACGGTTGTTTGGCGGCCTTCTCCTCCACCCCTAACCATTTCTCTACTGATGAGGGAAGTTATCCCGAAACCTGAGCCATGTCTCGGGCGATACCCAAAAACCCGGGACATGTATCGGGTCTAGAGATTCATCAGTCCAACAAGTACCGACTTGCACCCACCTGGGTGATCCACTATTGAACTACAAGTACCAGAATCCCGAGGGGCGATCCGGAGGAGGGGCTAGCGGTGTGCGCTCCATTGTGGTGGTTTCTACTAGATAGCACAGATGACCCAGGTATCTTGTGGGAGGCTTTTAAGGCCACAATTAGAGGAGTATGCATTAGCCTAAATGCTGGTATATTAAAAGACTTACGGCACCAATTGGAAAAAAGGGAAAAAGTCATAAGGGGGTTAGAACTACAGTACGCTGAAACTCGTGACCCAGCAGTCTTAGGGACCATCAGGCTAGAACTCTCAGAGTATCAGAAAGATGCAGAGACAGAGCTGAACTATGTGCACAAAAAACAAGTGGCGAGACGATATGGTGAGGCAGGTAGACCCGGGGCCACACTAGCAGCAAAAATGTGCACGCAGAAACCTCCAACAGTGGTGGAATCAGTGAGGGATGAAAGTGGTATACTGCAACATAACACAGAGGGTATATTGGGGTCATTCAGGCACACGTTCGGGCAGCTATATAAAGCCTCGCAACGGCCTCGGCTGAGGAAATAGTGAGCTATTGTGACATGGTGGCGCTGGCTTGGTTATCAGATGCGCAGAGGCAATACCTCGCCCAGCCAGTCACGGTAGAGGAAGTGACAGAAATAGTAAAAGCGTTACCCAACGGTAAGGCACCTGGCCCGGACGGGTTCACGGGGGAATTTTATAAGGCCTTTGTGGACCTGCTGGCCCCCCATGTGGTGGCTATGCTGGGAGAAGCGCATAAAAAAGGGAAACTGCCAGACTCCTTAAGAGAAGCCATGATCATTGCACTGTTAAAACCGTACAAAGATCCAACCAAATGCGACTCATATAGACCACTCTCACTTATAAATGTAGACACCAAGATACTTTCTAAAATCCTGGCGACGAGACTACAAATTTTAATGACGAGACTAGTTCTTCCAGACCAATCAGGCTTTATACCCACTAGATCGACCTCTCACAACACGAGGACATTGTTTGCACTGTCTCATTACCTATCCCCAGAGACGAAAGCTGCAGCGGTACTGTTAGATGCTGCAAAAGCGTTTGACTCTATTGCTTGGGTGTACCTGGACACGATATTGCGCAGAATGGGTTTCCCAACAATGTTCCTGCAGTGGGTATCACTTCTATATACGAAACCCGTAGCACGTATTAGGATCAATAAATATGTTTCAGATCCCATAGATATTGAAAGAGGAACACGGCAGGGATGCCCACTCTCTCCCGTGCTGTTTGCTGTTGCAATAGAGCCATTGGCCTGCAAAATTAGACAGGAACACCACTACTCAGCACTGCAATTCCCCCAAAGACCACTCCACATCTCGCTGTATGCAGACGATGTGCTGCTGTATGTGCGAGATCCGAAGGAAAACTTGAACCCGCTGCTGAGGGAGTTTGTCAAATTTGGGTACCATTCAGGGCTCAATATTAACTGGACAAAATCCATGATCATACCCCTCACCGATAGCACTCATCCTTCCAATCTGGACTACCCACTAGAATGGCAAACGGACCCAGTTAGATACTTGGGAGCATGGTTCCATAGAGATCCTGAAGTGGTAATCCGCACAAACTACGGCAGGGTATTAGAGGGGCTGGATCAGAAGATAACTAGGTGGATTCAATTACCATTGTCCATGGCAGATAGAATTGACATAGTTAAAATGGTGCAGTATCATGAACAAGGGAACCCGTAATAAATGGCTAAGGACCTCGGGTAATTAGTATTTTATCAAGAACAAAGGTCCTGAGCTTAACAAATACTTTAGGAAAAATGGCAAACATGGACTTAAATAAGAACTATGGCTTAGTTTCCAGTGTCCAGCCGGACAAGGATTTATTTTAAGGATTTTTAGCAAATAGACGAATCCTTGTCATCACGGCGTACACCGTACGTCCGCACTGAGTGCTTCACTTACCGGGCACTACCACTCCAAACCTGCATTCGATCACAGTCTGCTCAATACCCCCCCTAGTCACACATCACTCGTTACCCATCTCACAGCTATCACTGCCTGAAGTTCACTGGGTCACCAGTTCACTAAGTGTGTTGAAACAACGTGTAAATGGATGACATGCCCAATTCCTATTGAAAACGCTTTATACCTTATCTCCACCTTTCCTCCTGTTCATTCCTACAGGCTTCGAACAGCTCAGGCAATAGCAAAAATACTAGTCCTGAAGATGATCCCAGTTAAGAATTGGAGCTAGGGATCGAAACGTCACATCGACTGTTGTAACAGAACTGCATGTCTCTAACGTATATATTAAGTGCAGTAACTGTTTGTGCATGCTCACACAAGACTGCATTGTATTGTAAGCCGCCATTTGCTCCAACCCTTTTGCCTGTTTAAATTTTCCTTATTCTTTTTCTTCCTTCTCTGACTTGGTACAGGCTTGTGCCCAGTTTTGTCGATTCATGTTGTGTCTCACGCATTCATCTATTTGCTAAAAATCCTTAAAATAAATCCTTGTCCGGCTGGACACTGGAAACTAAGCCATAGTTATTATTTAAGTCTATGTTTGCCATTTTTCCTAAAGTATTTGTTAAGCTCAGGACCTTTGTTCTTGATAAAATAGTTCAAATGGTGCTCCTACCGAAACTGCTTTATCTTTTTACCAATGTCCCGATAAAGCTACCGAAACCTGTATTCCAAGTGATAAAATCAGCAGCTTTGAAACTGATCTGCGCAGGGAAAACGGCCAGGATAGACCTCCACACCCTAACATTGCCTTATGCAAAAGGGGGATTTAAAGTCCCGGACTTCCTACTGTACTATTTATGCGCGCAAGCACAATTTGCACACTTCTGGTATCATCCCATCCCATTCCTCACACATGTGGCGGTGGAAGAAGGAGACGCAGTGCCGGTGCCACTGGATGCAATCCTGTCACATGTCAGACCGCCATTACACAAACAAGACATTAACACAGTAGACACTACATCAGCAGCGTGGCAGACAATAGCGCGAAAAGTGGGAAAGCAGCCGATATATGCGCCAGAAATGCCCCTACACCACCACCCGGCATTGTCGGTTACGCAAGAGAAGGTAGGAATGGAGCTCCTTCAACAAGTGGGATTTGACACACTAGGGGACCTATATCACGAGGGTGCAGTTAAAAAGGTAGATGACCTCGCCTTTATACAAAACCAATCCCTGCTATTCCGATTCACATTCCACAGACTACAGGGGGCATTGAGAGCACACTACCCCACCTACCCGGCAGAGCCAGATACGCTTCTGACGCTGCAGCTGCTCCTCACCTCATCCGACTCCGGTCATCTGGTATCTAGATTGTACAGTAAACTGCAGGCCGAAATAGGTGACACTGCAGACAAAACGATTCACAAATGGAATTTGTGCTTGGAAACACCACTTACAGACGAGAAATGGGCTACAGCAGGTACAATCACTGAAATACTCCCTCCCAACGGGAATCTAAGGCTCATACACATTAGATACTTACATCATACCTACCATACACCTCAACGCCTGCATAAATATGGTCTACGTGATGACTCACGATGTCAGTGGTGCGGGATGGAGGGTGCAGATTTTATACATATGGCATGGTATTGTCGGGAGGTGGCTCAGTTCAGGGTGGCTGTTACTGAGATGCTGAGTAAGATGGTGGGTATTGAGATACAATGTCATATAAGATCGTGTCTACTGAATATACTGCCGACTGTCAAAGCAAGAAAACGCAAATTTTGTGTGCTGGCACTACTAATGGCCAAACGTAGCGTGGCATTGTGTTGGGGTAGCAAAAAGGTTCCGCGAGTAAAACAATGGGTAAACGACATGGTATACTGCAAGGACAATCTTAAACTGTATGAAGAGGGTCTACCAATACGAACTCGACCTAAAGACTATTGGCATTACCTGGTGGATTTCCTGTCTGGTCAAGAAGAGCAGGTAGAGCAGTGAGAAGGTAAAAAGTATAAGATGTGACATAAAATAACTGTCATGCACTTATCAAGCTGGATAAAAGAGTGTTATAATGCAGTTCAGTTGTATGGGTCTGTTATGCCCAAATGTCGGACATTGTATGTCCAAT
This sequence comes from Lissotriton helveticus, assembly GCF_964261635.1. Taxonomy (NCBI): domain Eukaryota; kingdom Metazoa; phylum Chordata; class Amphibia; order Caudata; family Salamandridae; genus Lissotriton; species Lissotriton helveticus. The sequence continues at coordinate 645,740,870 of NC_136068.1, forward strand.
GTTTGTTTTTACTTTATGTGCAAAATCAATAAATAAAAATATTTAAAAAAAGTTTCAGGAAAACAAACTTACAGTTAAACCCCCCCCTAGCCTCCACTGCAGTAAAAACACGTATGCTATGTTTAAGTTGAAAGTAATAATTATTTATATCCCTAACAAAAATAAACTATCCCGCAAGACCCGATCCACCCCCCTCCCTAACCAAAAGAATGTCCGTGAAATAAAAAGTCCCCATAGTCCAAAAAACCCAATTCCCACCCCCCAAAAGTCTTTAAAAAAGGGGCATGGGACAGTCTCTCCTCCTCTAATGCCGCCGGCGGTGTACTTTTTTGGCCAGGTGGTCATGCTCCTTGCGGAGGTTCTTGAGCAGGATTTTCATTTTCTTCTGCTCCTGCTCAAGGTAGGAAACCCTGAGGGTTAGGCGGTGCACGCGTGCCTTTGAAGTGCTGTGGGGGGCAGCTGATTTGGCTGCTTGGCGGTGGCGGGTGGCTGCGGTACCACGGCTCCGTACCGTTGGAGGCTTGCGCTGACTGGCTGACCCAGGGAGCGCGGAGGAGGATGCAGCTGTGGCTGTGGATGTTGTGGAGGTCGACTGCGTGTCCTGCTCCTCCTGGGCCACCAGCCGCCGATATTCGGCACCAGTCGCCTCCAGCTTCCGTTGCCGGGCCCGTCTAGCCAGCTCCTTCCGTGACAGTTTTGAAGGAGCATCTATATGAAGAAAGAAAGACATAGTCTGTAACTAATGCTCTTTAAGATTAACACAAAAAAATTCAGCAGAAAGTTGTGTCACAGTAGAACTAGCAACTTGCAAGCACAGTACATAACATTTGTGGCATGTATCTATCTAACCTCCCACTTCTTCAGCCTTGCTCTAACATTAGTGGGAGTTTCAGGAATTAATTCTACGAGCACTATGGACTCACTACATTAGAGTCGACTAAGACAGTACACCAGTCTTATTCTTCTCTCTTGTTTAGCGAAATTTTTACGTAAACTTCTGGAAGCCGGCATAATGCCAGCGCAGTCAACTTGCACCCGAGAAAAACAGACGCACGCCATGATGACACAGGCTTGCGTTACTGTACCAGTCCAGTACATGCAGGTGGTGAAGTTCTTACTTTTCTATTACGGGTGGCACTGAGAATACTCTGTTACAAGGGCTACTGCTTAATTAATTTAACTTTCACCCTACAGTGCCAATGACTACTAGAAAAGGAAAATGAAGAAGATAAATAATATGATTATCTATCCCTTCACAGGATATGTATTTGCTTACTCATGGGATGACTTTAGGTGCTTTGTTTTTAATTGAGTGAACACTGATAGGCCACACATGAATGACAGAGTTGTACTAAAATTATTAACAGAGGTAGTGAGTGGCCCCCGTAATCGCCGGATATATGCTGTGCTTGCAATACAAACTACTGCTACTATTCATGGTAGTATTCGGAAAAATTACAACTTCTTTTCCTTGCCTTTCCTACACTGGAACGGACGTGCGGGTGCGGTGTTACATGCTCTTCAAAGTAACACTTAGTTCATCCAGTGACCGTCTACTCTCTCTACATACACATATGCTATCTATGAGTCAGATAGTACCATGATCCAGGCATCCATCCATTCAAAGTAAATGTCAATCATTCTTCTTAATGTCTCAACTGGACAAACCTTACTTTTTCTCACAGGAAAACAACATTTTCATTTTATTTTGGAAACCCCAAGCCATGCATCCGTGCTTGACTTGCATTTGAATTTCAAACAAAGGATATATTGTGCACACATACAGTTTCTGTTTCTCCCACCCAGGCAGTCCTCTTCCCTTTCTCCTTCCACCCATCCTTGCTTCATCCTTCAACCGGCCATGCATCATATTCCCAGCCACCTCGGGCAGCAATCAAACACGTATCATTCTTTGCCAGTCATCATTACTTTTAACTCGCTTGTCCTTCCACACTTACTTACACCCTTCTTTCCCTTTTCGTTCATCCCATCCATCAAGTTCATCAGCAATCTGACTTGGATTCTCGAAAAAACTTTCACAGCTGAGTTGAAGTCAATTTAGAGGAGGCTACTACCTGGTGGATAAAAACTTAGTTCTAAATGTGTGAGTCTTCTTAACAGTATAGTATACTTGTACTGTACAACATATACACCCATGCAGAGAGCACACTCTGCAGTCTGCAATCTCAATGAGTAAGGAATATAATAGCTTACCACTGTCCGCCACTACCGTGGCATCCCCCACAGCAGTTTCCGCTGGCTGTTGCACCACCTCCACCCCAGGAGTGCCCACCTCCGCGCTGGCCCCGGCACCGGTGGATGGTTGTGCTGATGTTCCGCCTAGAAAATACATTTCAGATTCTTAGATGCCATATACACCACTCCCTAGTATTTTGTCTAGGAATGAAAAAATTTCACTACGACTACAACAACAAATGTAATAATTTGTGACTGTCTAGTCAAAACTAAAAATTGCCATTTTTTCAGGGAAGGGTGTTGTCTTGCTACACTTTTTGGCACAACTGATGAATGCTTGCTTTTTAACACGCACCATTTTTCTCATAACAGACAGAAGGTTCCCTTCTAATAACAAGAGCAAGATCAGATCACTAGGACGGAGTCAGCAACGATTCAGCACCACAAAGAAGATTTGAAGTTCCAACCAGGTGAGGGCTCGCCCACAATTAATGTGTGAAATCACTAAGCACTTTTCCATTTTCAATCCACCGTTTAGGTTGTATGATGAACTTGATTTTAATAAATGTTTTTTACTTTTAACAAAGCTTTAAAACTAACATAGACTATGTGGTTGTTGGTCATGAGTGAGTGAACGAAAGGGTTTGCAATTTTCAAGCATGAGTCCGTGGCTCTGACAGTTCTGGACTCTGACTCCGTAGTCTTATGTCCTGGGTTGGATAATCATCATTGGGGATCAATCATCAATGAATTAGGGAGCTAAATGACTCTGCCACACTAGCTAGTCAGTAAGGAGATTGGGGGTTCAAATTCTGTTACCACTGAGGTATGTGGAAAGTCTAACTGTGCCTATTATAATTGATAAACAATGCACTATTTAGTGTCCATAGTTCTGTTTGTGCAGAATTGTCCCTGCAACAATAGTAGTATGGATTGTCCTCCTATCCAATCAAAAAGTAATCTAGTATGTTTTTCTTTCTTGGTGGTCATTGACATTTTATTGTTGGGAATTGTCAAAGCATAAAGATTTAGAAGACTTCAAAAGACATTATGGACAACCCAGAGGACTGCACACAGTGCATAGAGGTATTGCTGAATAAAATGGGAGTTTTGTTTAACACCTTTTGCCAACTGTGCAAGCTTAGTTAGCTACATAGACAGACTAATAATAATAATCTAGTACTACCACAGAGAGTCATAGTAGAGGCAGGATAAGAATTTAGAAACAGTCTACAAGAAGATCAAAGACGATTTAGAAAAAATCGAATGAGGAACGTCAGTAAAAAAATAGGTACTCTAAAAGATAGGGAAGTATAATTATTAATATTAACATGAAAACTTACTGGGGCCAGCAGAGGAGCCCTTGCCGGACCGATCCTGGCCTTCCTGTTCCTGTCCGCCGGCGCCGCTACCTCCTCCTGTGTCCTCTTGCCCCTGGGGGGTGCCACTGCTGATGTACAACATGAAAGAAAGACCCAAACATGGATGATTGTTGTCAACCAAATCAAACATTTCAAAAGAACAATAACAAATTATTTCGGGAAAATAGCAAATAGACAACAATTGCACTACATTTATTGACCTATCTGATGTTGTCTACTAGGATATTAGTATTGCTGGATTCACGGACCGTCGACTTGGAAAGTTATGTAACTCACTAAACCAACTACAAAAAGGTTCGACTAGGACTGGCAGGCAGCACTCGGCAGCACACGAAGTGACAGACAAAGTCCATCTTGATTGCAGACCAGTGAGAACACTAAAAAGTAAGTTTCCTACTACATAACCAGTCATTAAAATACTCAAACTATCAATCCACCACCACTATCTCTTCTTAGTGGCAGGTGTACAAAGGAAGGACTGGACTTGAGTCTCTAGGGGCAGATTTACAAGCCCCTTGAGGCTCTTTTGCTCCGTCGTTGCGTGACTTTTGTGAGCAGTGGCAGTGCAAAGGAGGCACCATGGTGTGGGGTATATTACAACGTGACACATTTGGGAGATGCATCACGTTGTAAAGCCCTGCGCCATCAGGGGGCGTTCTGGTGCAAGGGAGGGCGTTCCTGCGCAGGAACGCATCCTAAAAGTGGCTGAGTGAAATCTACAAGATTTCACTCAGTCACTTTTAGGCCAATGCTGCGTCACTCAAAACCCTGCGCCTGCTTGAAGCAGACGTACGGCTTGACGAAGCATTGGGGAGATAGGGCACCCCAGAGCATTGCTGGAGCTGCGTCGTGGTTGCGACGCAACTCCAGCAATGCGCCGCCTTTAGGGCACAGATGCGTGATGTTTCTGTGTCATTTTTGCCCCATGGTGCCCCGCATTTTAAATGCGGCGCACCATGGGTGGTGGTGGAGGCGTGGCGCACAACTACTGGCGCATCCCTGCTAATTTGCAGGGATGCGCCATCGAAAACAAAAAAAGCATAGTAGCACCGCCACCGAGCAGGAGAGCAGTGCACCTGAAATGCAATCACAAAAGATTTTGCAACATAATTTACCTACAATTTAATCGGCAGCATTATTGCTCTTCGGAAAAAACAAAAACTTGCAATATGATGACACATAGAGCAGGAGAAAACAGAGTAGTGAATAAATAGCTACTACTACTCACCAAGCCCGGGGATCTCGACGCCTAGCAGGTCGAGCATGTTGTGTTCACTGTCCAGGAGGTCGGACCACCGATGCGTGGCCTGGCTGTAGGTGCGTCGGACCTGAGAGTGTTTATACATGGCCCGGCACACCTTCTCCCACAGCTTCCGACGCTCCCGGAGCCCGTACCCGCTAGCAATCCTGCCGTCTGCCGCGATGGTCTTGGGGAGGCGGCGCTGCACATAATAAACCAGTGCGGCCACCTCCTCCGTGCTGAATATCTCCCGGGCTGTGACTTGCTCCCTCCTCAATCGCCCGCATGGGAGCCGGGAACGGGGTGCGGGACCCTTCCCCTTGTCAGACTGCTTCCCGGCTCCCTTTGCCATGGTCTGGACAGGAAGGTAAATAATAAATAGGAAAGAGAATAAAGAAAAAGTAAAGAAAAGAAAAGAGTTTAAAAAAGTAGTTTTAAATCAACAAAAAGTAGAATAAAACACAAAATATAGAGCTAGAAAACTAGAGGGAATAGATAATAAGTAAAATAGATAAAAAAAACTTCAAACAAGCAAAGGATGGAAAAGATTGATAGAGAAAGCATGCCCAGCACCATAGCAATGAATGAAAAACAAGATGGCCGCGCCCATTGAGGACCGCGTGGGTAAGTTTGTGCAATATTCCCCCGCGAGCACGCAAAAACACATGCAAACTTGTAATAGCGCGCCGCACACAACGCGAGATTGCCAATAGCGCCCGGAAACGGAAATACGCAACGCGCAAGATGGCCGCGCCCATGTACGACTGCATGGGTAACTGCGCAGTCAGTGCGCTGCAAGCGGCTCGCGAATACACAAAAAAACCCGCAAACATGCAAAAAAAAATCCGCAAATTCACATGAATTTGCGAATTTTGCGGATCGCAAATTCAATTACGCGCGAATTCACGGACCGCGATTTCGCAAATTTCGCCCATACTTAAGTAAGACCATACGGGCCAGGAGCCTTATTCTTAGGTAGCAAGGACAAAGCAGATGTAATCTCAGATATAGATATTTCTTTATTCAAAATAGAACAATCAGGTGGAGGAGAAGGGCGGGGGGTAATGAATCAAAGAAACAGTCCAAGTTCGCGTCCGAAGGAGGAGTTTCAGGAGTGTATAGGGTTTTATAAAAAGCTATAAAAAAATTCAATATCTCCTCGTCTTTAAAGCGGGGAACACCACAGTCATCGATAATTTTGACTATTCTTGATCTTTCAGACTTAATTTTCAGGTAGTTCGCCAGCAGTTTACCGATTGTGTTATCCATAGAATTCTGGAATTAATTTTCAATAAAGTCCCAGAGGCTTCTGTAGATTTCCTATTGGAATGAAGTTGTGCTTGAACCAGAGTCTTGAGTGTATCGGCCTTGTTGGAAGAAATATATACATGTTCAAATTTCTTAATGGAAGATAGCATATCAGCAGATTCCTTATAATATTGTTTCCTTTTACTAGCTATATAATCAATAATGAATCCTCTGGCGGTCGCATTGAATGCATCCCATACTGTATGAAAGGGCATATCTGGGCTAGCATTGAGGAGAAAGAATTCAGACACAAAATCCCTAAAGCGTTCAAGAAAGGAAGGATCTTTAAGAAGGTAATTATTAAAGCGCCAACAAACAGATTTAAATGATAAGGACGGGAGATCTAAATTAATTAAGCATGGGCGGATTTTGCGGATTCGCAATCCGTGAATTTGCGGATTTGCGTATTTGCGGATTGCGAACATCCGCGAATTCTCGCGGATTTTGCGGATTTTTTTTGGCGTGTGTGTTCGCACGGGTTTCTGCAAGTTCGCGAGGGTTTTGTACAATTTCGCAAATTGCGAACTTACTTGTCGGGTCGCCAGTTTTGCGAACTTGTTGTTTGTACGTGCCCAGCCTGTTTGCAAGGCTTTCTTCATCACTGCCACCCTCTGTCACCACTGGCACTCTCTTTGTTCACCCATGCCACCCTCTGGCTCACCCATGTCACCCTCTGTGTCATCACAGCACCCTCTGGTTCACCAGTGTACATTATTGGGGCAAAGCAAAGCACTGCCATCCTCTGTCAACACTGGCACTTTGGTTCACCCATGCCACCCTCTGGCTGGCACACCCATGCCACCCTCGGTGTCATCACAGCACCCTCTGATTGACAAGTGAGTGTACATTATTGTGGCAAAGCAAAGCACACCTGCTAAGTGCTTTAAGTTTTGCAAACAACAACACCTGCCCTGCCCCAACTGACATTAATGAAGGCTGGCACCTGCTTGTCTGCTCCCTTTCCTTTTTGTTGCAATGTAAAAAAAAATTAACAGGATGCAATGGCATACTTGTAACTATTCTGTGACTGTCAGAGCAGGGTCACACAATAGTTGCAAGTAGGCAACCGGATTCTGGAGGGCCCCTTCAGGAAGCACTACAGGGAAATGGTTACAAATGATGAGCTCGAACTTTTGCACCTGCTCGTTGGTTTTGCTTTTGCAAAACTCGTTTTTCGGTAATTTCGCCCTATACGCGAGGCGCGGCGTCGTGCGAACTCGACCGTGGAAGACGCGAACTCGTGCGAGTTACCCCGAGGTTGAGTACGGGCGCTGCCATTTTGTTTGCGTGACGTATTTCCGTTTCCGCCCGCTATGTGTAATCTCGCGGAATGAGCGCATTGCGAATGCAAGTTCGCACAAGTTCGCGAGAGAAATCGCGTGCGAACTTACTTACGCGCACGTGATCGGGCCGCCATCTTGTTTTTCATTCATTCCTATGTGTCTGGGCATGGTGTTTCTATCCTCTATATCTCTGCCATCTTTTGCTTGTTTTAATATTTTTTTTGATCTATTTAACTTTTTTTCTATCCCTCTAGTTTTCTAGGTCTAAAATTTTGTGTTTTAGGCTACTTTTGTTTACTTTTCAACTACTTTTTTAAACTTTTATTTTCTTCTTCCCTAGTCTTATTCTTTTTCATTTTGTCTCCTTGTTCCTAACACCTGCCCAGACCATGGTGAAGACAGCTGTGAAGCTGCCCAAGACGGGCCCCGCAGCCCGTGCCCGGCTCCCGTGTGGCCGTTTGAGGGCGGAAATGGTGGTGCTCAGGGAGATCTTCAGCCCTGAGGAGGTGGGCGCACTTGTTTTCTATGTACAGCGCCGCCTCCCAAGACCATCGCGGCAGGCGGCAGGATCGCTGGTGGCTACACCAACCGCCAGGAGCGACGGAAGCGGTGGGAGCAGGTGTGCCGGGCCCTGTTTGACATCTCGGGGGTCCAGCACACCTACAATCAGGTCACCCACCGCTGGACCGATATCCTGGACCGGGAGCGCGACCTGCTCGACGTGCTGGGAGTGGAGGTCCCCGGGCTTGGTGAGTAGTAGTAACAATTTTTTAATCACTCACTACTCTGTTTTTTCTCCTGCTCTGTGTGTTATATTGCAAATGTTTGCTTTAACTTTTTTACATAGAGCAATAATGCTACCGATTACATTGATAGGAGAGGTAAATTAATATTTCAAAATCTTCTGTGCATTTCAGGTGCACTGCTCTCCTTCTCTGTGGCGGTGCCACTGCTTATTTGTTTTCTATTTTGTGTTCATTTAATTGGGCTGAGTAATGTATGAGTGTACTTTACAGAACTGCGTAATGCTAGACACAAAGGGGCAGATTTACAAGCCCCTTGCGCCACGTTTACGCTGCCTTACCTGACGCACAGCGACGTAAACGTGGCGCATCCCTGCGAGTCATGTACAACGTGATGCATCAAGGGAGATGCGCCACGTTAAGGCCTGGGCCTGCGCCACACTGGATGCGTTCCCACGCAGGGGGGAGGGGGGGGGGGGTGGCGGTCAGGCAGCTGTGCGCCTCGCAAAAGTGCCTGCGTGAAATCTACAAGATTTAACGCAGGCACTTCCGCGACGCTGCTACGTCAATTCTTTATGCCTGCTTGCTTGAAGCAGGCGTAAGGACTGATGCGGTATGTTGAGTATTGGGCAGCCCTGAGCATTGCTAGAGTTGCATCGCGCCTGCGACGCGACTCTAGAGATGCGCCCCTCTTTCGTCACGAGATGCGTCACGCATCTGCCTACCATTGCGCCAGGGTTTGCCGCATTGTAATTGCAGCGCATCTGCCGTGACGCAAGGTTAGTTTTGCGTTAAGCATTTCTCCTGGTGCACCTCTGGAGGTGTGCAGCCCAGAACTCGTAAGTATGCCCCTAAGTGTCAGATTAGCAATTACCTGCGCATCCCTGCAAAGTGTGCGGCACGCCAGCACCACCCATGGTGCGCCGCATTTACAATGCGGCACACCATGGTCCCAAAACGTCACCGAAGCGTTACGCATCGGTGCCGTAAAGGCGGCTCATTGATGGAGTTGTGTTGCAACGATGGCGCGGCTCCAGCAATACTGCATCAAGCCGTACGTCTGCTTCATGCAGGCGCAGGGTTTCAGTGATGCATCATTGTCCTAAATGACTAATTGAAAAGTTATATATTCCCCATAGCCACTTTTAGCATGCGTTCCTGCGCAGGAACGCCCTCCCTTGCGCTGGAACGCTCCCTTATGGCGCAGGGCTTTAGAATGGGATGCATCTCCCATATGCGTCACGTTGTTAAAATACGCCACACCATGGCGCCTCTCTTGTTGTGGCGCTGCGTCACAAAAGTGACGCAAGAACGGAGCAAAAGAGCTGCAAGGGGCTTGTAAATCTGCCCCTAGAGTAGAGGCTCAGGTGCAGTCCTTCTTTTGTAGCCCTCTTTTTGGCTGAAATAGTTGGTTCTTGTTCTTTCTAAATGTTTGATTTGGTTGACAAGGACATCGACAAACAGCAATCATCAATGTTTTCTGTTCTTTCTTTCATGTTGTACGTCAGGTCCGCCCAGGGGCAAGCGGACGGAAAAGGAGGATGCTGTGGCTCCAAAGGAGGAGGATGCAGGCCAGGGCGGCGAGTGCTCCTTTGCTGGCCCCAGTAAGTTTTCATTTAAATACAGAGGATCTATTGTTGTCCAAGCGTTCTTAATTTAATTTTTTCGAAATAGTGTTTAGATAGGAGCAAAATCCATAATACTACTGTTGCAGGGACAATTCTCCACAAACTGAACTATGGACACCAAAGACCAGAGTAATAATATTTCAGAGTGGCGTGTTTGGCACACTGTATAAACCTGGTAGTGTCAGCGGCACGGACTCCTCCTTGCAAAAATTGCAAAACTTTTCGCTCAGTCACTCTAGTCTGGAGGACCAAAAACCACAGAGTCTATTCAAGTTTAAAAGCTTTATTAAAAGTTAAAGTAAACACATATATTAAAATAAAGTTAGCTGGAAATGGAAAAGGGCTTGGTGCTGAGTTGATGAGTAATGGGACACATTTCTTGTGGTCGAGCCGAGCTTTCACCTGGTTTGAAGTTGATGTTGCTCTTGTCCTTAGAAGTCCAGTTTCTGTCTGTTCAGAGAAAAATGGTGTGTGTTAAAATTAAGCAAGCATTCATCAATTGTGACAAAAAAGTGCAGCAAGACAACAGCCTTCCCTGGAAGGAGGGACATTTTTACTTTAGACTAGAGTAGACAGTCAATTACTTTTTCTGTTGTTTTCACATTCTTCATTCCTAGACCAAATACTAGTGAGTGGTGTAATCTAACATTCTTAAATCTACTTTGTAGGTGGAACATCTGGTGGTGGGGCCAGCTCGGATGTGGTGTTGGTGATCGACTCTGAGTCCGAGGACCACTCTGGGGAGGAGGCGGCGCAAGAGGACCAAGAACAGACTGTGAGGAAGCAGACAGTGGTGGTGGCGGGTACAGGTAAGCTGGATCATGGTACCATCTGACTCTTAGATAGCATATGATGTGTATCTACAGAGAGTAGACGGTCACTGGATGAACTACGAACATACTATGAAATGTTTCCAGGGGGGGTGCAACATCATCACCATCTCCTGAGTCCTACTCCTGACATGATTGAGCACAAGTATTAAATATTTTTTTTTTAAATCTAACACGACATAGAGCTTAAATAAACAAAGAACCCCATAGGGGGAAGAGAAAAATCTTGTGCGGCACCACAGCAGACGACCTGGCAACTACATTAAAACAGAGGGAAAAATAAAAAATTGCCAGAAAAAAACAATTCAATCTAAATCAGGAGGATGTGGTTATAGAGCATGGGTCCTCACAAACTTTCTCTCGGGGCCAAATTGACAGTGTGGTTTGTGGCCAAGGGCCGCACCGAAGGCGGCAGGGTCAGTGGGGGAGGGGGGTGGATCTAGAGCAACAAAAAAAACTATGACCATGAGGTTGAACTCATGCCCCTCCCTGCGGACGCCCATGATACTGGCCTGAATAGTTTTGTACTGCGCTGGCTAGTTGCTAGTTGTACTGTGACACAACTTCCTGCTGAATCATTTTGTGTTAATCATATTCTTAAAGAGCATTGGTTACAGATTATGTCTTTCTTTCTTCATATAGTTGGGCATACTAGAACATCAAAACCTACAAGGAGTATGCAGGCTGTACTGGCCCGGCAACGGAGGCTGAATGCTACTGTTGCCCAATATCGGCGGCTGGTGGAACTGGAGGGGGACGACACGCAGTCGAGTACATCGAATGGGACATCTGCATCCTCCTCCGTGACCCCACGTTCTGCCGGTCATCGCAGTGCTCCAGCGAAACGGAGCCGTGCTGTCAGACGCCACCGCCGAGCAGCAAAGGCTGCCCCTCATAGTACTGTAAAGGCTCGCTTGCGCCGTGCAATCCACCGAGTGTGCGACCTGGAGGCGGAGGTCCGAAAATTGAAAGAGTACCAAAATTTGTTGGAGGGCCTCCGTTTAGATCACGCCACCCTCCGGGAGCAGTATGATGCCCTGGCCCTAAGGCATGATGCCCTGGAGGCCAAAGTCAACACCATGCATCCCTAGAGTGTCCCTTGCCCCTTTTTTAGTGACTTTTGGGGGGTGGGAATTGGGAGTTGGGGTTTTTGGGTACTTTTGAAGGACTATTTATTTGTTGGGGTTAGGGAGGGTCTTGCGGGAGTTTATTTTGTTAGGGATATAAAAATGCACTTTTTAAACTTTATCTGAGCAAACTTGTTTTTTACTACTTTTGAGCCTGGTGGGTGGTGGGTTTGCAGTAAGTTCGTTTTACTGAACACTGTCATCGTGTTGGTTCACGTGTAATTGGCCAAATGTTTTCCAAAGTAAATGCCTTTCACAGAGTTTGTTAATTAAAGAGTCCTAGGACTTTACTACTAGTACCACTGTCACTCTCTCGCCTCTCCTAATACTCCATTATACTACCTCCCACCCAAACGCTTATCTTACCTGTAATTTGTGTTTGAGGGCTGGCTCCACCTGGAATTCACATTGTCCTAAAGCGTTCTGCAGCAGGGCCCCAACTGGAGTTTCCCGGCGTGGATTTTCTGCAAAACAAAAGCAATCAACATTATAAATGTGGCAGCGGTGCTCACAGACCCCAAAAACCTACAAGCCCCACAGACAGCACCCCTAAGACAGGCAAGCGAGCAATAATAACGCCTAAACGTTCACGTGTAAATGACCAAATGTTTTCCAAAGTAAATGCCTAACCCATTTCATCCCTTAATAGACCTTGTCAGCAATGGCCCAGCCAAGACCCGTAAACCCAAGCGCAAACAAGTTTGACACCCCCCAAACAGCCAAAAAGCAAATCGGGGAAAAAAAGTCACACTTAGCAAAATGTATTCAAATGAGGACTCACTACTTCCAGTCCCTCTTTAGGGGACTCGTCAACGTAAGTTTCTTCATTGTGCAGAATCCAGGCATCAGCATTACGGGAAACAAATGGATAGGGTGAGTCTGGAGGAGGAGGATAGACGACCAGGACTGAGTTGTCAACTAACTGTTGTGAACCTGAGGAATGCTGCGGCATCAAAATCAAGACAGTTCTGCTGATGGGCTTGTTGTTTGATTGGGTGATTACAGTTTTGTTGTGAATGTGATGAAGCACTTGCTAAACAAAGAAAGACAGACACACAGGAATAAAAGTGAATAAGGACGAAATAATGAATCATTGACTCATTTTCAGAACTCGCTGTCAGGGAAGCAGAGCTCGTCCTCAAACTCTGCAAATTGAGTCGGTAGTACTTCTGGTAACTGATGAAAACTTCCCTCAGGTAGGTCGGTGTCCTCTTCTTCCTGTTTGCATTCTCGTACTTTGTAATCTGATGGTATGAAGTGCTGGTTCATCTTTATCATGGTGAGCCGCTCCACATTTGCAGGCAAGAGGCGGGACCTTTTGCCAGTCACAATGCCACCAGCAGAACTAAAAACACGTTCTGAAGACACGCTTGCGAGTGGGCAAGACAAGTAATTGATAGCCAGGTTGGTGAGCTCTCGCCATATCTTTCTTTTCCCATGCCAATACGCCAATGGGTCCTCAGTAATATTGACCGCTGTTGAGTCATCCAGATAGGCCTGCACCATTGAAACAATGTTCTCCCGGATTCCTGTACTTTGCACTTCTGTGTCCTTTCTGGGACAAGGAAACCCTAGCTCACTTAGCCAATCCGCTTCAGACATATCGCCTGTGACTGGTGCAGATGATACGGTTGCTGGTGTGGTTAACGGCTCAGAGGAAAAGTCACTCACTTCTGTCACAGGCACAGATGCAGAAGTGTTTTTTTGGGACGCCTGATGGCCTGCTGATTCACTAGTAGTACTGTCTTCAAGTTCTCCTACAGTGTCCTTCAGCTCTCTTTCAAAAGGAATGGCTGACTGAGCTAGCCAACCTTTGTACTCTGTAACATCTGATGTTTCAAAAGGAATTATTACTTTGCCAAACAATGGCTTTTTGTAACGTGGATCCAGAATAGTAGCACAAATGTAGTGCTGTTGTTTCTTGATATTTACACGCCGTTTATTGCTAACTAGGCGTTGTAATAATCTCTGTGCCAACTCATATGCTTCATTCTTTCCAGCATCTTTTAATTCTGAAGACACCACATTGACTTGGTGCTCGAGCTTCAGCAACAATGGGATAGCTTTGCTCAAAGAACAGTCCTCCCTGCTGACGTCACGCGTGAAGACCTCAAAAGGACGAAGCATGTCTGTCAGGCTTTTAACTAGCTGCCATTGCTCCACCGCTAGCATCATTTCTGTCGTATCACCACCCAGGTTGTAGAAATACTCATTGACTACTGGAAACAGCTCATGCAGACGCTCAAGCATGTAGAAGGTTCAGTTCCAACGTGTTGCCACCTCCTGGATAAGTGCTTTCAATGGCATTCTACGTACATTTTGCTGGCGCCTCAGCTCCTTCTGGGCCTTAAAAGAATGGTTGAAATGTGTGCATATTCTTCTGCAGATGGTCAGTATTTTGTCGACTGCAAGTTCTTTTTTCAAAAACTTTTGCACGACAAGGTTCATACAGTGCGCCAAACACGGCACTCTGAAATAGTAACAGTTCTCCATGGCCTTAACTACATTGCTGCCATTATCAGTAGAAACATAACCAACCTTGCAATTTCTTGGGGGCAGCCATTGCGAGACCTTTTTGTTAAAGTCATCCAAAATGTTGGCTGCAGTATGAGTTTTCTCCATGCCAAACATGGCTAATGTTGCATGTTTACGAGCACCCTTAAAAATCTCGACCAAGTCACCACCTGCATTTATCTGTTTTGCAACCCCTGAAAAAGAGACCCAGTGTGCAGTGATGCACATGTAATCAAGGGCTTGGCAACTGGTCCACATGTCTGTTGTCAGGTGTATAGTGTGAACAGCACTCTTCTGCAAAGCTGCCCCAACCAACTCAAGCACCTCTTTATGTAGTGCTGGAACAGCAACCCTGGCAAAATAGAACCGGCTAGGAACCTTCCATTTAGGGGCCAGTGTTGCCACGAGTTCAAGAAAACCCACATTTTCGACAAACGAAAAAGAGAGAAGGTCCACCGCTAGCATTTTAGCCAGCTTAGTGTTATACAGGCGTACAATTGGGTGGTTGCGTTGAAATTGCGCATCTGAGGAGAACATGTTTGTAATGTGCGCTGGACAAATTTACTGGATGATGCTGATCCCTTCTTCGACCCACTTCTGCTCAGTGTTGACATTTTCCGCATTGGTGTGTCTCCCAGACTCTCAGTGAGCCTCCTATGTGTTCCGGAGGGTGTGGTGCTGCCAGGGGTACTGGGTGCAACCGGACAAATGTCTGACGCTTCTTCTACCTCCCCGTCATCTTCAGATGAAACACCTAGTATGGGTATATTTTGGCCACTTGCCCTTTGGGATTGCTTTCCCTTGATGTTTGCTAGGTGCGCAAACCATTCGACAGCGTGCCTTCTTTGAAGATGACCTATCTGGCCTCCGGTTCCATAGTTGGTACCAGTCTTACCAAGGCTAACTCTAGTCTTACAAATGCAACAAACGGCTATGTTATCATACTTTGCATGGACACTAAAAAAGTTCCAAACTGGGGACTGGAAACTTCTGGTTTTGCCGCACGAGATGATACTGCCAATGCCAGATGAAGCAGTGGTGGATGAGCCTTGCAGACATCTACTGGGTTGTGCAATTATTGCAGCAACCCTACTTGAGGGAGTCAAGCTGGATGGAGTCCCCCTCTGGGGAGAAAATATGGGAGCTGTAGGTTTTGTTGAACTTGTTGTATAACTTGACTGCGTTGGTGGTGCTACCAGTGCCACGTCGCCAGGGTCACGCTCAGCATGACGTCGGGATAGGGTATAAATGTCTGTCTGCTGCATGGCCGGTGTGGCTTGAATGACGCGTGTGATGACTAGGTCATTGCTGTCATCCTGTTCAACAACATCAGAATGCACCACTTCATCAAGTCCGACGTTCGGATCCATAAGTATGAGCTTTCCGGGGCCCTTCCTTTTAACATTTGATACCTTTCGCAGCTCATGGTGTGCCTCCCTCTCAGACGTCGGAGATGGTTGCCAATCTAGATCCAGATCATCTGATAGAGCGGGGCTTGAAGAGGAACTTCTACACACACTCCTTGATCTTTTCCTTGCTGGGGAGCTGGGAGAAAATGAATCATCAGGAGGAGTGCCTTCGTCTTCCTGACATGATACCCCGGCTCCAAAGTCAATTTCCTCCTGTGCCCCTACTTCTGGAAGAACAACCATAATGGGCACTTGCACCGCTCCATGTTCCGCTACATGGGCCTCTTCACTGTCCTCTACTTGCAACTCTCCATGGACCTCTCCTTCTCGGCCCTCTCCTTCTCGGCCTTCTCCTTCTCGGCCCTCTCCTTCTCGGCCTTCTCCTTCTCGGCCTTCTCCTTCTCGGCCTTCTCCTTCTCGGCCTTCTCCTTCTCGGCCTTCTCCTTCTCGGCCTTCTCCTTCTCGGCCAGCTCCTTCTCGGCCAGCTCCTTCTCGGACAGCTCATTCTCGGACAGCTCCTTCTCGGACAGCTCCTTCTCGGACAGCTCCTTGCGCATGTACTTGTGCTTGTACTAGTAGCCCATGCAGTTGTTGTTGCGGCTTTGGTTGTTGAATAGTACTTGTGAGATGAGTTACAACTTGTGTTGATGGTGTGCTGCTACTTTCTTGCGATGAGCCAACATCACTGGTCGTTGGTGATTGAACCACTAACCAGGCTACCTGTGCAGCACTCATGATGGGCCTTTGTTTTTTCCACAAAAATTTAGTGGTCGAGCCACCAGTCTCCTTGGTAAGTGGTGCCACTTGCTTCTTCTTCTCCTTAGTAGAGACATTTTTCTTGCAAGAGGAGCTACGGGTACCTCTTTTTGGAGCCATCTTCTTCAGATGTCGGAACAGCAGGCCGCAGCAGGACTGCTTCCTGGCACTGATGCTCAACGATGATGCGGAGTTATTGACTTGGTGCACCTAAAAGCAAACGAAGACAGAGGAACATTAGTAAATATATGTTGCATATGTAGCGCTTCAATAAATAGTTTGCAAGTAGGCATTTATGAATACACACGTGCACACCACACAATATGGAATTTTCAAAATTAAAAATTGCTAAATTTTTGGGAAACAGGAATTTAACATTGATCCAAGAGAGCACACAAAGAGAGGGTTATAGTTTCATGTACCACTGACTCCCCCTGGGCACGATGGGTGAAAGCAAGGCAAAATGGGTGCAGGCCTATGGCACAAAGCTCACTGCCTGCCTTCAAAATGGCCGCTTGACCCCCATCCACATGGCCAGGACCATGCCTCAAAATGGCCCCCACCAACATAGCCAGCCCCCAACCCCTACCCAACCCCTACTCCAAAAAGTCAAAAAACACAACACCAATCAAATCACCACAATCCAATGCCATCCATCAAGTTTCAGAAGGTTTATGCTGCCTGCTGGTGGTTTTCTGGTGCAGAATTGCAATTTTTGCAATTTCGCGAGTGCGAGATTGCTGCTTCACGACGCAAACGTGGCGAAAAACCAGCAAAATCCGCGAACAGACCGATTCTGGGCCCCCTGGGCATGATAAAATCACACCACACTGGGTGCAGGCCTATGGCACAAAGCACACAAACTGGCTTAAAAGTGGCCCATAGACCCCCACCCACACGGGACCAGGCAATAAAATGCCCCCCCCCCCACATAGCAAGCCCCCAACACCACCCCAAAAAGTCATAAAACACACAAAAATCACCACAATCCAATGCCATCCATGCCCTGGCCAGAATCATGTTAAAATTCAACAAAACAGTTGTATCATGCATGCACCCATAACTAAGCCTGGTAGTTTTCAACTCATGTGCAGAATTGTAATTTTTACAATTTCGCGGGTGCGAGATTGTTGCTGCGCGGGACGCGAGCAGTGCGAACACAGGCAATTTTTTTTTTTTTTATTCCGATTTTCGGGTAATCCGCGGGAGTTCTAGGCCCCCTGGGCAAAATCAAAGAAATCAGAGCAGACTGGGTGGGCCTAGGGCACAAAGCATCCACATGGCCAGGACCTGCAGGACCATGCCTCAAAATGGCCTCCCACCAACATAGCCAGCCCCCAACCCCACCCCAAAAAGTCGAAAAACACACACAAAAATCACCACAAACAAACAACATCAACTTATCAACTTACTTGTGAAATCAAATTTCGAATCCAAAAGTAATCCAAAAGGCCTCAAAGCCAAATCTCCAGCAGCATCCACAAAAAGTAATCCTTCCCAGTCAAGATCGAATTCAAAGTGGCCAGGAAATGGACTAAGCAATGGGAGGAGCTTGCTGGACAGGAACAGGAAGTTGGAGACTGGGTCACTTCCTTCACCCCTCCCCAATTGTAATTTTTGTAATTTCGCGAGTGCGAGAATGTTGCTGCCCGCGCCGCGGACCGCGAGCAGTGCGAACACAAGCAAAAAATCCGCAGCGCGCAGATCTGCGTATTTTCGCTACATCCGCGAGAGTTCGCGGATTGCGGAATTACCGAAAATCCGAAAAATCCGCGAGCGGAGCGGATTTTACGCCCACGCTTAAAATTAATCAGAACAGGTGCATGATCAGAAATAAGAATGGAACCAATCTCTGCATGTAATAGATTGGAAATAAGATGTGGGCTCAGAAAAATATAATTGATTTTAGAGGTAGAGTTCTCAGTTGGGGAATAAAAAGTAAATTCCAAACTATCAGGATTGTATATTCTCCAAGCATCAACCAGGCCCCTCGAAAGGATAGTATTAGCAAAAGTATTTTGCATTTTATTAGGAATGTATCTGGAAGAGAATTTCCTATCTGTGAACAAGTCTGTGACCAGATTGCAGTCACCTTTCACTATAAGATTAGAGTCAGAGCATGAGTGAAGAATTTGTGACCTGGAGTGCCAGAATTTTGAGTCAATGCCTGTGGGCCCATACATGTTAAGCAGAGATATGTGAGATACATTAATAAGAGTATGAAGGAGAAGCCAACGTCCATCGTCATCTTTTTCCTCTTTGTGCACGGTAATGGAGAAGGACTTATAAAATGTATCACCACTCCATTTTTCCTGTCTTTAGATGGGGAACTATAGACGCGTCCTACCCATTGTTTTTAAAGGGACTTAACATCATTGTCATTAAGATGCGTTTCTTGTAGCATTGCAATTTTACATTGTAGTTTAGAAAGATGGGTATGTACTCATTGTTTTTTAACAGGGTTACATAATCCTTTTACATATTATGAAACAATGTGAATGTTATCAGTCATTGCAAAAAAGGAAAAACATTAATCAACACCATGAGCATTGCAAAATTCAATAAAATTTTACAGTCATGCCAACAACCAAAGACAGTAAGATTAATGCATTGAAGTGAAAAAAGATAAGCATAAAAAAGAAGATGAAAAAAGGGAAAAATCAGTATTACAAAGGGGAAGAGAATAGGAGATAAAAAGAAACAAGCGAAAACGGAGAAGCAAATACAGAAGATACGAAGGGGAGGGTGAAAAATGACAAAGGCAGGAAGAGGAGAGAGGGGAAAAAGAAAAAGTGGAAGAAGTAAGTGATAGGGACAGAACAGTTGACTAGAAGCCGAGAGACTTCAGTCAAAAAATACGGAATAAGTGTCCAGAATAGAAAAAGTAACATGGGGAAGCTGCAAGCCGGAGAAGAAGACAGACAGCCACACAAGCAAAGACATTGGAGATCAACTGAAACCACTAGGTAGAAAAATAAATAGGCAAGAAGGGGCTTAATATAGGATAACAAATCCAGAAAGACCAACTTCATATCAAACAAAAACAAGAAAAACAATAAACAACAAACAGGGGAACAACATACTGCCATGATAACCAATGGAAAGCTCAACACTTACCAGACGTGAGGGATAGCCATGAACATTGGGAATGGAATGAGAGGGCAAGGAGCAGGGAGGTATCTGGTGAGTAAGTCAACACAGGAAAGAAACATCTGTGGAGAAAGACAAGGAAAAACCACAAAATGAAATAACCTCTGAAAAGGCTAACGAGCCATAGTAGTCAAAAGAAGGCAAAAACAACGGACCATAAAAACAACAGCAAGGTAAACATATATCTTCAGAACATTTGAATATGAAACATTAATCTCAGAAGACAATTGCTCAGGACCCTCCAAAGTCCATCTTGTCCCCTTTATGGGGAGAAATAAACTGTCTCAGATCTTCGTGATGATCAAAAGAGTAGGACCACTATTTAAAAGTAACCTTGAAGAAGCAAGAATGAACTAGGCGGTATCTGGCATTCTTGGATCGAAGAGCCAGGCGAAGAGAGAGAAAATTCCTTGCGACGAGCTGCAGCGGCACGGGCCACAACCTTTTGACCTGACCATAATATCTGCTTTCTTGACTTTGCCACTGAAAGGACCATTAACAATTTAGTATACTCCAAAAATAACAGATTATCCCTCTGGGACGATTTACTGACAATGAAGAAGATGAGCCTCCGGTTTTAGGGCCAATGCGGTGAGCGAGCTGCAGATTAAGTGTAGTGCCATCTTTGAGACCAACAATTTTAGGAATATGTATTTTTAGGAAGGGAAGCATGTCTGACCCCTCCTCTCCCTCAGGAATACCGTAAATTCGAAGGTTATTGCGTCTATTGCGATTTTCTAAATCCTCTGTTTGCATATTGAGGAGTGCAATCTCTTTCGACATAGTCGCAACTTGAGTTATCACGTCTTGAGTATCACTGATCCTTTGTTCACCAGCAGACATTTTTGAGTCCAAGCTAGACCATATCTCATCTAACCATTGAAGGATGGCATTGGTTTCAATGACAAAAGGTTTAATCAACGTTATCTCTTCCATAAGATCTTCCATTGTAATGGGTAACGGCGACTAGGTAGGCGAGTTAGGTTCCTTCTTATGATGGGTAGGGGGGCAACATGATTGGGTTCCTTGCAAGAAGAGGACATATTTGCCGAGAGAATTTTCTGACCAAGAGAAGAAGAGGACTCCGTACATGTAAATGTATTGAAATATTGAGGCTTTTAAAAAATATGCCGCGAATAAGAACAGGTTATGAGTCTTACAAACAGCCGTCAAACTTTCGGTCCTCACCCAAACACAGCTGAAGTAAGATGACTGACTCTGCTAGTACAAGTCAGTGTCCATCAACTAGAACTAATCGCAGCCACCCTGTACTAGAGGTATCAGTGAATTAATAAGGAAGGCATTCAGAACATGAACAGCCAGGCTCAGACCATCTACCAGGGAGGAAACAAATATGAAGAACAAAGCTTGAGCTATGAGGCGCTACACAAGTTGCGTCACCATATGACTCCAATTAGGCGAAAGCGACCAGTTCCAATGGCACTCCAAAGTGCGTCATAAAATATTGTCTCGCATAGAGGTGCAGGCGAAATACATAGGCTCAGCAGGATCAACTAGTCTATTTAGCAAACATGTGAGGGCAATGATGCAGCTTATAAGCCAAGCTGCTTTAACTTCAGGTTCTCTAAAAGAGAGCTCACTATCTGGGAATTAAAATTAAAGTCTGAATAAATAGACTTCAGAAGAGAGGCACAACTGGCACATTTTCTTGGGGAAACGCATATCAGGAGTCCCCAGAGCAGTGAGGAGACAAGTATCATGTTGCCAGGACAACTTAAACCTTATGTGACCCCTCAAGAAGCAACACCTCCCAAGTGGAACCACAGCGTCCTTCTGAAAATCCTTGCCATGGGCAGCACCAGGAAAGCAACATGGAGAGGACGCGTCAAGCAGAAATTAAAAATGGCGGGCATCACCAAAGAAGTTTAAGGGGAGTATGGCTTGGTGGGAAAACAGGCTGAAAATGGCGCCACAAATAAAAGAAGCTACCTGTGCCCCCACACCTGCTCCGTAGAAGCCTCAGTTCATGCCCGCAAATACAACGATTTGCGGCTCCAACAGTCAAAGAGGTCCTGCTCGAAGCGCGGAGCCTCAGCTGGAAGCGACCATCTTGTGGCGGCTTGGTACGCGCCCCCAATAATGTAAGATTTTTTTAAACGGAATTTACCTGCATGTGAGAAGCAGCATTCTTGCCATTTGGGGAAAAATTATATTTGCAATAACATAGAACTCACAATAATAATTATAATTAGCTATTCAACAAGCCCAGTGACCTCAGCACCTAGCAGGTTCAGCAGGTCCTGCTCTCAGTCTAGGATATTGGACCACCGGTTTGTCAGTTAGTGAAAGGGTTCACCAGAACCTGATGCAGCAATACACTGCCCGGCGTACCCTAAGCCATTGCTGCTGATGCTTCCAGAGCCCAGACACCTGCAGCCTGCAGCCTGCTGCCAGGGTGGAGGGGAGGTGGCACTACACAACAATGTATGTATGACATTGTTCTGCATTCTGTCCATCAACTGTGGTTTTTGTATTTGTCACCCCGAGTGGGATGGGTATGCTCAGACGTGAGTCCCATGCACTCCACACCACTGGATTCAAGCAAGCTGGGCTGAAGACGGCTGGAATGCCAGAAACCGGTCCTCGGAAGCTTGTTTCTGGTCCAGGGAAGGGATGGCTTTGCAGTTCGGGTTGGACTGTTCCCATGAGGCACAGGGTCAGACTGATTTGCATATGGCCATGACTGAACTGGGGTGGTGTGTAGTGCAAATAAACAATCGATTTGGGCCCAGATCTCTGTACTGGGGTGAATGTATGACATTGTTCTGCATTCTGTCCATCAACTGTGGTTTTTGCATTTGTCACCCCGAGTGGGATGGGTATGCTCAGACGTGAGTCCCATGCACTCTACACCACTGGATTCAAGCAAGCCGGGCTGAAGACGGCTGGAAAGCCAGAAACCGGTCCTCGGAAGCTTGTTTCCGGTCCAGGGAAGGCATGGCTTTGCAGTTCGGGATGGACTGTTCCCATGAGGCACAGGGTCAGACTGATTTGCATATGGCCATGTCTGAACTGGGGTGGTGTGTAGTGCAAAAAAAACGATGGATTTGGGCCCAGATCTCTGTACTGGGGTGAATGTGTGACATTTTTCTGCATTCTGTCCATCAACTGTGGTTTTTGTATTTGTCACCCCGAGTGGGATGGGTATGCTCAGACGTGAGTCCCATGCACTCCACACCACTGGATTCAAGCAAGCCGGGCTGAAGACAGCTGGAATGCCAGAAACCGGTCCTCTGAAGCTTGTTTCCGGTCCAGGGAAGGCATGGCTTTGCAGTTCGGGCTGGACTGTTCCCATGAGGCACAGGGTCAGACTGATTTGCCTATGGCCATGTCTGAACTGGGGTGGTGTGTAGTGCAAAAAAACGATGGATTTGGGCCCAGATCTCTGTACTGGGGTGAATGTATGACATTGTTCTGCATTCTGCCCATCAACTGTGGATTTTGCATTTGTCACCCCGAGTGGGATGGGTATGCTCAGACATGAGTCCCATGCACTCCACACCACTGGATTCAAGCAAGCCGGGCTGAAGATGGCTGGAATGCCAGAAACCGGTCCTCAGAAGCTTGTTTCCGGTCCAGGGAAGGCATGGCTTTGCAGTTCGGGCTGGACTGTTCCCATGAGGCACAGGATCAGATTGGTTTGCATATGGCCATGTCTGAACTGGGGTGGTGTGTAGTGCAAAAAAAAACGATGGATTTGGGCCCAGATCTCTGTACTGGGGTGAATGTATGACATTGTTCTGCATTCTGTCCATCAACTCTGTTTTTGCATTTGTCACCTCGAGTGGGATTGGCATGCTCAGATGTGAGTCCCATGCACTCCACACCACTGGATTCAAGCAAGCCGGGCTGAAGACGGCTGGAATGCCAGAAACCGGTCCTTGGAAGCTTGTTTCCGGTCCAGGGAAGACATGGCTTTGCAGTTCGGGCTGGACTGTTCCCATGAGGCACAGGGTCAGACTGATTTGCATATGGCCATGTCTGAACTGGGGTGGTGTGTAGTACACAAAAACGATGGATTTGGGCCCAGATCTCTGTACTGGGGTGAATGTATGACATTGTTCTGCATTCTCTCCATCAACTGTGTTTTTTGCATTTGTCACCCCGAGTGGGATGGGTATGCTCAGACGTGAGTCCCATGCACTCCACACCACTGGATTCAAGCAAGCCAGGCTGAAGACGGCTGGAATGCCAGAAACCGGTCCTCAGAAGCTTGTTTCCGGTCCAGGGAAGGCAAGGCTTTGCAGTTCCGGCTGGACTGTTCCCATGAGGCACAGGGTCAGACTGATTTGCATATGGCCATGTCTGAACTGGGGTGGTATGTAGTGCAACAAAAACGATGGATTTGGGCCCAGATCTCTATACTGGGGTGAATTTATGACATTGTTCTGCATTCTATCCATCAACTGTGGTTTTTGCATTTGTCACCCCGAGTGGGATGGGTATGCTCAAACGTGAGTCCCATGCACTCCACACCACTGGATTAAAGCAAGCCGGGCTGAAGACGGCTGGAATGCCAGAAACCGGTCCTCGGAAGCTTGTTTTTGGTCCAGGGAAGGCATTGCTTTGCAGTTCGGGCTGGACTGTTCCCATGAGGCACAGGATCAGATTGGTTTGCATATAGCCATGTCTGAACTGGGGTGGTGTGTAGTGCAAAAAAAACGATGGATTTGGGCCCAGATCTCTGTACTGGGGCGAATATATGACATTGTTCTTCATTCTGTCCATCAACTGTGGTTTTTGCTTTGTAAAGTCAGCATGGTGCCGCTACCCATTTTCGTCCTGTCCCCTCTTTTCCGAGTCAAAGGCCTTAACCCATACTTCCTGCCCTCCATGATCCAATGTACCATATTAGCCAACATTTTGAACTTGGTAAGATGGAGAATTTGAAAAATAAAACCATGCAAATGTATTTTCCCATTGACTGACATTGAAAAAGAGGTGCCGTTAGGCTGAAAACAGATAAAACAAAGCTCTTTTGGGCTTGAAAATAGCAGCAGTCTCCCGTTAATTAGCATGCATAGTTGTACACCTGCTCTTCCTTCTGCCCTCAATGGTCTTTGATGTTGGCACAACCTCTTTTGCCTATACTGCATGGTTAGCTTCCTGCCCTTGTCCCCCTTTCATCTGCCCTCCATGGTCCGTTGTGCTGCCACTGCCCATCTTACCTGCATGGCTTGGTCAACTTATTGCCTCTAAACCCTCTTCCATGAGAGTGTCTTATTCCCAGAGAAATTATAGTCAGTGCTCTAAACAACTAAAATGAGGACATATTTTCTGAGTTCTTAAATAGCGTCAAAGCACTTTTTAATAATTTGCTAACTTAATGGCTTTTTAAATATAGTTGTTCACTTGATTATTTGTTACACTTAAGGGAGAGGATGGGCGTTATGGCCAGAGCAGCAGACTTTGCAACTGGGTAACCTGGTTTGAGTTTCAGCATCAACTCAACATCCTGTGATCCAGGACAAATCACTCAATCTCCCCATGCCTTAAATCAAAGTTAATGTGTCCTTGAGTAATGATGCTCAGGAAATGCACTCTAATACTTCAAGGTCAAGTATGTGCTATGTAATGCTGTAAAACAAAAACAAACAATGAGTGTTTTGCAGACTTCTGAAATTGGACTATACTTGGTCTTCATTTGGGCTATATGTGTGCTATATTTGGCTCTTTCTTCTCTAGTGTCCATCTTGGGACACTAATCTGTTATGTAGCTACCTAATTTCCTCATTTACTGCAGTATCCCCAGTAGAAAATTCTTTCAGTTTTCTACTTCCATTCTATCAAGATGGTGTTTAGATGTACCACACTTTTGGCATAAATTCAGAATGTTAGCACTCTAGTTGATCATAGACACAAAGGCGTCGATTCCGATCCGGAAAAATAATCCGCCGTACGAATCGTATTCGTATCCGAATCCGTACGATTGGGAAACTACCGTCCGACCTGCGAATTCCGATCCATTTCCTTCGATTGCCGTACGAATATCAGCGAACCGTACGAACCACAGTCGATGACCCGTACGAATACGCATCGGGAATCCTACCGTACGATTTGTAAACATGCCGTGCAAACACACTAGTACGATCCTGTATGAAAAGCCTGTCTGCTATTCGTACGGCCCAAAGTATTCGTGCATGAAGAACGATTCGTACGGGATCATTCGCCTCACAGCAAGCGGCATCAACACATACCACACGTGTACCCTTTGATCAAGCCTACGCAAACCCCCCCACCCGCCAACGGCCCGTACAACTCACCCGCACGCACAAGTACGACACGCACACCGCCCTCAATCAAGCCCATGCGAACCCCCCCACCCGCCAACGGCCCGTACAAGTCAACCGCACGCACAAGTACGACACGCACACCACCCCATCAAGCGACCAGGAACCCCCCACCCGCCAATGGCCCGTACAAGTCAACCCCACGCACAAGTGCGACACGCACACACCCCCATCAGGCCTATGCGAACCCCCCCACCCGCCAACGGCCCATACAAGACAACCGCACGCACAAGTACGACACGCACACACCCCCATCAGGCCTACACGAACCCCCCCACCCGCCAACGGCCCGTACAACTTACCCACACGCACAAGTACGACTCACACACCCCCCTCGATGAAGCCCACGCGAACCCCCCCACCCGCCAATGGCCCGTACAGTCAACCGCACGCACAAGTACAACATGCACACCACCCCATCAAGCGACCAAGAACCCCCCCACCCGCCAACGGCCCGTATAAGTCAACCACACGCACAAGTACGACACGCACACACCCCCATCAGGCCTACGCGAACCCCCCACCAGCCAACGGCCGTACAAGACAACCGCATGCACAAGTACGACACGCACACACCCCCATCAGCCCTACGCAAACCCCCCCACCCGCCAACGGCCCGTACAAGTCAACCACACGCACAAGTACGACATGCACACACCCGCTTCAGGCCTACGCGAACCCCCCACCTGCCAACGGCTCGTACAAGTCAACCGCACGCACAAGTACGTCACGCACACAACCCCATCAGGCCTACGCGAACCCCCCCACCCGCCAACGGCCCGTACAAGTCAACCGCACGTACAAGTACGACACGCACACACCCCATCAGGCCTACGCGAACCCCCCCACCCGCCAACGGCCCATACAAGACAACCGCACGCACAAGTACGACACGCACACACCCCCATCAAGCAACCAAGAACCCCCCCACCCGCCAACGTCCCGTACAAGTCAACCGCATGCACAAGTACGACACGCACACACCCCCATTAGGCCTACGCGAACCCCCCCACCCGCCAACGGCCCGTACAACTCACCCGCACGCACAAGTCCGACACGCACACATAACGCCAACACCTAAACCAGCACAAGGACTTTGCTAACGAGTCGCACAACCACACTAAACTTGTCTCCTGTGTACACACCATTGAGAAACAATGTCCTGGTCACAGCCAAACAGGCAAACAGAGGTCAACACTAACACCCACCCCATATAACTCACACTCCACCGATTCAAATTAAGCCATACCCACAAATTGACCAATAAATAGCTCCACACATACAACCCATCATCCTTTGCAACATACCCATTCTTGCGAAACAACAGACATCTCACCAACAATTGCAGCCACACACCTTCACACATACACCCTATCTCATCTACACCCACACCACCCCCTTCACAATCAGACCCACACACCCTCATCCATACACACCATCACCCCCTCAATCACATACACCCCACACCATGACCACACCCAAGAATCCAAAGTTCACTAACCCGGAGAATGAGATACTTACAGATGAAGCCATCGAAGTCGAGCCACAG
Organism: Lissotriton helveticus; assembly: GCF_964261635.1. Taxonomy (NCBI): domain Eukaryota; kingdom Metazoa; phylum Chordata; class Amphibia; order Caudata; family Salamandridae; genus Lissotriton; species Lissotriton helveticus. Next base: position 645,768,296 of record NC_136068.1, read on the forward strand.
CTGTGTGGCGCATTGGTCAGACAGACCAGCATGGCTGAAAAAACACGCATGTGGGAGAGGATCGCTGACAAGGTCAATGCTGTTGCACCCATCAGGCGCACCAGGCAGGAATGCCAGTCCAGGTGGTATGATCTGCGGAGGATGGTGAAGAAGAAAATGGACCAGGACTACGCCAATGCACACTACACTGGAGATGGTGGTCCCCGCAGACCTCCTGTATACCAGCCCTGGGAGGAGAAAGTCATGGCCCTGCTGCCACCGGTGGAAGTACACGGAATTGAAGGAGCCGTTGAGTCTGGTGAGTGTACAAAAAACACATGTTACATGGGTGGACTTACAACAGTGCCCAGCAGCATGGGGTGGGTGGCCATGAGTCCCAGCAGGACACAACAGAATGGGGTTAGTAGCAAGGGGGAGGCACAAAGGGTGGAAGGTGTAGAGTAGGAGGCTTCTCTCATCCCATATGTCCCAGGGACACACCCACGCACCATGCCCAATGCACATGGATAGGGAGAAATATCACACAAGATAGTAGACCACAGCTTCTAAACAATTTCATGTTGCTGACACACCTTCCGGAGATGCATCATTTTGTGACACAGTAAGGCAGTGTAGCAAGCGAGCGAGCACAAACAATCTGTCTCCATCCCTGTCTCCCTCTCCCTCTGTCTCCCTCCCTCTGTCTCCCTCCCTCTGTCTCCCTCCCTCCCTCTGTCTCCCTCCCTCCCTCTGTCTCCCTCCCTCTGTCTCCCTCCCTCCCTCTGTCTCCCTCCATCCCTGTCTCCCTCTCCCTCTGTCTCCCTCTGTCTCACTCCCTCTGTCTCCCTCCCTCCCTCTGACTCCCTCCATCCCTGTCTCCCTCTTCCTCTGTCTCCCTCCCTCTGTCTCCCTCCCTCTGTCTCCCTCCCTCCCTCTGACTCCCTCCATCCCTGTCTCCCTCTCCCTCTGTCTCCCTCCCTCCCTCTGTCTCCCTCCCTCTGTCTCCTTCCCTCCCTCTGTCTCCCTCCCTCTGTCTCCCTCCCTCTGTCTCCCTCCCTCCCTCTGTCTCCCTCCATCCCTGTCTCCCTCTCCCTCTGTCTCCCTCCCTCTGTCTCCCTTCCTCCCTCTGTCACCCTCCCTCCCTCTGTATCCATCCCTCAGTGTTCCTCCCTCTGACACCTCACCCCAGCTCCCTGGGCACACACACAGTTGCACCCGAGCACTGCACAGGCCTTATAAAGACCATAGAGCAGAGTGTTTAGGGATGTCTCCTAATTACCAGCAGTCATGTACTAAGTGCCTGCGACACACCCACCATTTGCAGGCCACACTGTACTGTGTCAGGACACACAGTTTGGAAAGCTCTGTAGTACACAATGGGCACAGGTGTAGGCAGCACAAGTCCCTCCTGCGATCATTGCAAACACAAACACCAGGACAAGGTCACATATCCTGTGCAGGAACCCACAACCACGATTATGCCAGCATGCTACATGAGGGGACAGCCAAATCATGAAGGATGGACGCTTGCAAATCACACGCAAACTACTAGCATGGCCTGTCATACACCCCCCTTACAGAAACTCATCCCCTGGGGACAGGCAATGGAGTGCAACACTGTCACAATTGTCATGTACCACAACTAAACACTCACTCATATGAATACGCATACAACTTTTACATGCACTTTTACAACACCTATCAAAAGTAGAAGAATGTATCAAAAAAAATAATGCTCTGTCTCTTACATGAACATGCTGCATCTAAACTCTGTGCATGCTTGACGCAGACATAAGGTTTAACACCGTATCCTGGATGTTGCGTGAACCAGAGCACTGCTGTATATGTGTTGTGCCGGCAAGACAAGACACAGCAATGGCTGTGTCAGTCATTGTCAAGAGAATGGAAGAAGGAAAATACCCCAGAGTACATGTCAATTTACTTCCACTACATACACAACTGAACAATGACAACAATGTAAAGCTTGTGGAACTGTGATGGTGATAATGGCTTACTAATTAAGATGTCACTTGATAGTGCATTAACAGTGTCTGTCTCTCCCACACACAGGGCAACGTGTGGAGACCCCCCCAACCAGGGGGGAGAAGAATCCCAGTCCCAGGCTCAGCAGGACCCTGACCCCACCGACAGCGACGCCACTCAAAGCACTGTGGATGACCCCAACTACCCTGGCTCCACTGGATCCCAAACCCCTGCAGCAACTGTACCAGCGACATCTGTGCCAACCACCGGAACCATTCCCACCACATCCCAGCAGACAGGTCAGAGCCCTGCCCATGATCCACCAGAGAGCCTGTCTGAAAATGAGGGACACCCTTTGTCGGGCGCCCCTGAGGTGGCAGACAACCTCCACCCAGCCAGCACTCGGGGGGCCCGTCGATCGGATGTGCCCACAAGCGCAGGCCGTGCTCGTGTGGGTCAGGGTGGTGGGAGTGTCGCAAGGCAGAGGCGAGATTCTGGCCAGTCAGCTGCAGGGCCCGGTATGCCTGAACTGACTAACATCCTGGAGGCATACCGGCGGGACACCATGGAGGTAAGCCAGCTAGCGGAGGCCCTCAACCAGGTGAAAGAACAGCAGGCTGAGCAAAATGCCAGGCAAGACCAACATTATGGACGGGTGGAGGCAAGTCTGGCTGAGCTCTTGACGGTGCATCGGGAAATGAGCCAATCACTACGTCAGATTGCTGCCAACATGCAGCACCCTCCCTGTGTCACCAGGCCAGCTACATCAAGGCAAAGTGCAACACCAGCCACAGGGAGGGAGGAGGAGGAGGAGGAACTGTCTGACGTAGCGTCCCATGCATCGTCCATGCCTGCACATGAGGGTCCCCCAAGGAAGACGGGTCGTCCACGGCTAAGACGTTGAGAGGCAGTGGGCCATGCACAACTCCCAGGACACCTGACCTGGCATATTGCCCTTGGGTGCAACAGAATCACCTATGAGACTCTCCCACATGGACTTGCTGGTCACAGTCTGCCCAATGATGCCAACCACTGCGGCCTGGACTCTGTTGACTCAAACTGTAAGGCATCTCATCTCCATCAGTGAACTTTGGATTCCCCCCCTTTCTGTACAGCACCTCTTCCCCCCTTTCTGTACAGCACCTCTTCACGCTTCCTGCACAAGATCACCCAATAAATATTCTAAACATCATACGCATTTGGTGAGTTATCTTGTACCCACAGTATAAAATGATATGTGTGTGCAAATGTATGAAATGCAAGGGTATTCAACAAACTGCAGCCATCCACACACTTGGATCTGAGTCAGGGTGAGGACACACATCGGTCACAAATTCCTAACAACTAGATACATGGATGGAAAGACACACCTGTGAGAGATAGTAAATGCTGGAGGGGGTTTGGATCACAAAACTGCAATAACAGCGAGGCCCAGGAGAGTCACTTTGAGGTGTATAGATCAGTGTGACAAAACTAGTTGTCCACGGAGGGAGTACCTACAACTGTGTCCTCAGGTATGTGAACTATCATCAGCATGATGCTGTACTGTGGATGTGATGAATGGCGCACAGGACAAGGGTGGCAGGACAGACTGTGGGCAATGGGCCGTAGCACTCTACCCAAGCTCACCTGATTAGGTGACCTCCCCCTATGGAGCTACAAGTACTATACTCCTGTGATGGGTGCAACGCATCCAGAAAAACTACCCACGTCTGACAATTATCTACACCAGAACGGCCAAATCACACCACACCCAAGAGAAGTGGTCATGGTGTGTGTCCCCTGTGGCTACTTGACTGACTGTGACGGCTATGTTGAAGTGGTGTGACCAGGTCGTGTACTGCCACGTGACTGTAAGGAAGCTGATTTTTGCTGCTGTGGTGTTGACAAGGTAACACAGTACAATATTGTGCCTATGGAAGGTGTGTGTGTGCTGTACAAGGCACATGACCTGGTGGTACGTAGACACCATGTCATGTGGCTCAGCATAGTCTTGCCAGTATGTGTTGCACACACAGGCATAGAAGCTGTAATGGCTGAGTTTGAGGCATCGTGATACCAGGAGGATGATTGTCTGGTGTTCTCTGTGGGTAGGGTGGCTGGAGCATGCTCTACAAATGGATGGAAGGAGGGGTATCCTGTAGGCCTGTGTGGTCCTGGATAGTGTGTGCTGCATTGTGGCTGTGTATGCAGCAGCAGGAATGAGTGAAGACATGACAGCAGGAGGGGTGTGACAACTAGCAAAACAAGCACATACCACAAGGGCATTGGCAAGCCACAAAGTGACATGTGTATGTGAATGCAGGAGTGTCTGCTTCACTCAGGGTCACTGCAAATAAAATGGCACAGTAATCACCAAAGATCACGGTCACTGGATCAGGCCCCTTAGGGACAAGTGGGGCACAGGACTCACAGCGTCAGCAGGTGTAGACTACAGCTAGTGTGTTCCAAGCTAAACAGCAGCTACACAGCCATCTACGTCACACACAATATAGTATTTTAGCCTTAACCAACACCATGCATGTAAACACATAAAAAGCATGAGCTTACTTCATGCCATATAGTATACATGCACATTAGTAGAACATGTGCGTTGACATCAAGGAGGCACAATATTCAGTTGAAATCACACGTCATGTACAACATGATGATTTACCTTGTGAGCCCATGAAGCATTATCAAACATACATGGTCATTGGCATTGGCAAGAAGACAAAAAAAGTCTATGAATGATGTCACCTGTAATGCAGCAGAACTATTCGCTACAAGCCTGTCAGGGACTGGCCGTACCTTTCTTCATCAGAGTGGTGTGATGCTCAAAGGGTTCCACTTCCAAATAGCCCCTTGGTCTGAGTACAAATGACAGACACAAAAGGGTGATCAGGCGAGGGAAGGAGAGGACGGGAACTGCAGGGAGGGAGACCTGAAACAGAGGCAAAAAACCATTAGGAGTAGTTTCTCATGTCACTGACACTAAAAATACCTCATGAGATACACTGTACCAGTCACACTTGTGAAGTGTAACGACTGCAGCCAATTAGAGATCACTCATCATGCTATCACATGAGATCCGATGCTGTAACATGGACACATAAAACTTAGGACAGTCTGTCATCTATTTGAGTCTTGTGTAACGCTCACAAGTCAGCTACCATGCAATGAGATCTATGTGGACAAAAACTAATTCACTGTCTCTGATGATGTGGACCATACAAACAAATTAAAACATATGGCAATGCTACTTACGCAAAGTGTAATATCTGTATTTGATTATGTGTACCCGTAAGGGCCATGTAGGCCAACTTGACATCACCCACAACAGCTGTAAGAATCACATATGATGAGGAAGCTAATGACCTACATGCAATAAAGGCACTCTGTAGCTAGTCTTTTGGTCTATCAACTTTGCATCACTATGCTAAACATGACATGCAGGTTGAAAATAACTCAACAGCAAGTGATGTTGATCCAAGCCACATAATGATACCCTACCATTGCACAGAAATGCTGCACGGGACAAGAGAATCGTGTGAATGACCGCACTCCACTGGTGCAACACAATAATTCACATATGCATCATCCCAACATTGTCATGTCTAATGCTAAAGATACATGGCATCATGTGAATTAAAACAGAACTGCTACTCACTGTGAAGGCTGGCGTAGCAGTATTCTCAACCTGCACTGAGATAACGACATGACAGTGACATGACATACTACAACAAGGGGCAATGCATCCATGCGAACAGAATCACAGGACAGTTGTCTTAACATGTGGAACATACACTGGGCCACACCTACAAGACATGGTTTTGAGGTAAACAAACTGGACTGGCCCACAAGGTGGAGGTGAGGAACCAGACACATTCTAATGCACACAGTGAGGCTGCAATCACCCACAGAGTCCGTGGTTGTGACCTCTAACACAATGTCAAACCATGGTATATGCAATGTTGCAGTGTCAATGTCTACACACATTGATGCATTCACCCGAGTCTAAAACTACAACAGATGACTGTCAGATGGGGTGACTATCCTGTCATGGGAGTGGGCATACATGTAATGAGAAACATGATGTTGTTGCATGTATGCATGGTCTAACAACATGCGCATGAACATGTACCACACATTTGAAACCATTCCAACGCTAAACAGCCTCATATGAGTCCTTACCCAAATTGACTTCTCCACATGTCCATGCATGCTCCGTTGATTCGGCTGACGTTGCAATCATAATGAGCAATAGCAGGCTGACCACGATGACACCAATGGACAACAGGCAGGGCGAGCTGGGGATGAGAGGCACACAAGGGGTCAAGTTCCGTATAATAACATTCTGACATTGTCCTGTTGAATAGCCTGATGTTGTAGTACACCTGTACATTCCAAGTACACACATAGCACGTATGTGTGCTGCATTACATCTGCACCAGTGTGACACTGCACAACAAACATCCAAGTGACATTGCATACAGTCAGTTGCATACACAGCATGCTACCCATGCAACTCTATAGTACATGTTTCACCAAAATGCACCTATGACTCACCATTATGAAAAGAAGTTGCGGATGAGGTGACTCCGGATATCATCTTCATCTTCCTCGTCACTGGCATCCTGGGCAAGGCCTTCATCCTCAACGGGCGGATGTTCCAGCTCATCAGGATCAAGGTAGAGTGGCACGGCCTTCTCCACTGCCATGTTGTGTAGCATGCAGCACACGGTGAAGATGTCACACACCTTGCATGGGCTGTATTGGAGGGCTCCGCCTGTCTTGTCCAGGCACCTGAACCGGCTCTTCAGGATTCCAAATGTTTGCTCGATCACCCGCCTGGTCTTCCCATGAGCATTGTTGTACCGCTGGTCTGCAGCTGTCCTGGTGTTGCGTAGCGGAGTCATTAGCCACGGCATGTTTGGATATCCTGCGTCTCCTGCAAATTGACATCATGGAAATGAGTGTGTAATATGATGCAGTCCATGAAGTTTTGACATACTAACATACATGGCTGACAGAGTTTACCCACCAACAAGACATGCCCGGTGGTTGTGCAGCTGCAGCATCATCTGTGGTACCCTGCTATGCCTCATGATGAAAGCATCGTGGCACGATCCTGGAAAACGTGCAGAAACATGTGAGATAAGCATGTTGGCAAGACACACCACCAGGGCATTTATCGAGTGGTAGTGTTTCCTGTTGCGGTACGCTTGCTCCTGAGCCTGTGGTGGCACCAGAGTAACATGTGTACCATCAATTGCACCAATTACATGTGGCATGCGTTCCAGGGCATAGAATTCCCCCTTGACATGTGCCAACTGTTCTGGAGTAGGGAATGTAATGAATTCATCAATGTGCAGCAACATAGCTGCCAATACATCACTCAATACCCGGCTAACCATTGTCTGAGACATCCCTCCCACATCAGCTATGGTAAATTGGAACGTACCTGTGGCAAAGAAATGTAGGGCTGCCATCACCTTTACCTTGGGTGTCAGCGCAGTTGGATACCTGTGTCGTGGTTGCAGGAGATCTTCTAGCCTGTCCGTCAGGTCCTTGATCAACTGTCTGCCGAATCGGTAACGCCGTATGCAATTACGTTCCCTCATGGCTTCCAAGTCTAGCAACGGCCTTTCCAGAGGGGGTGCCCTGCAAACCATATTTAGTAGAAAATGTGTACAACTGTCAGACTAAGACAATAACAATGTACATGGCACAAGCAACACTGCTTCAACAAATCTAGACAATTTTGAGTGTGGCATGGGATACACACTGAGGAAACATGTGCCAGCTGCCAGCCACTCCTCCGTGAAAAGTAAAAGACCTGTGGTCTGTGGAATGGATATGACATGCATACAAATGATCTGATGGGAAGGTGTGAGTGAGCATGTCAATGTATCACGTCAGTGACACACGTCACGTGAGCTGCATTAGGAGGTTGTCTGCACATCCAGACAGCTGACAGCAATACACACACCCACATCACATGTGCCATCATTTGCACAGATCTGACATATTCCTATTGCGCTGTGATATTTCCCAAACTATTACATGTGCATCATCAGACAGCAGAAATGTTTGATTTGTGACAAATGGTCTGTGATGCCATCATATATATGAGCGGTTCATTTGCACAAGTGGCATGGTGTGCGTACATTTGAAACCCTATCATTACAGCAAGGACCTAACATAGATGCTCCTACAGCAGATATCCTGAACAGTATGAACTAGTTACTTACCTTTTGTAACGAAATATCTGTAAGGAACAGTAGTTAGTACCATATTCCTAACTTGGAATACATACCAGGCTTTGCAACAAATTGCCTCCGTGGATGCCATCGCTCTGCCCAGTGGGTCGGTGCTATCCAGCCCACACCGGATCGAATACCGTGTCGCAGATCGGCATTCTACAAGGGCTTGGCCAAGTATTGCCCGGACCTACAACGCGCACTCTGGCAGCAGTTCCACAACCGTGTCCCACAGAGAGTGTGTGTAGCGGACAAAGAGGAATGTGACGTTGGAAGACCTCAGTCCCAGACTCAGGGAGGATGATACCATCTTTCCGTACTGCTCATACCTCTTGGATACCCTGTCCAGCGGGGCAAACGGGAATGCGGTCTGTGATTTGGAGGCCTGGATGCCCATGCTCTCTGGGGTGGGGTGGGAGGACAGGAAACATGGGTCGTCCGGGGAGGGGTATGGGCATCTGGCAACGTGCCTATCTACAGCCAAACCTGCAGCGGGCCGGGACATGGTGGCCAATATAGCGTCAGTCAATGCCTCATTAAACTGCTGCAGAGGCTCAGCCGAGCTTGACTGCAGTTTAAGGTCCTCAGTGAGGAGGTTGGTCCTCACGGCCGCAACGGGAGATGAAGGGGCAAGGCTTCTGCCGCCCACGTAAACACAACACTGTACGTTGCCCGCTCATCCAAAGACACATTTGGAGTAGAGACATTACCAGTGTCTGGCGAGGTGTCCAGACCACTCGCATCCCCCAGTCCACCTGTCCTGTCATCTTGGGACTGACACTCACGTGTCAGTGGGTCTTCAGAACCCTCCCAATACTCCTTATCACCCATTCCCTGATAATCAGGGTTGTCATAAGCTGTGCCCGGCTCGTTGAAGTTTAACTCCACATGCAGCATTAAAAGCGGTGTTCTGCCGCGCAGTTCCCACGCCGGAGCCGTATAGTGTGTGGTATCGGGGACAGCACCACCCGAGGACAGCGCCAAGGGTGACACCTGGGGGACTGTTGCTGGTGAGGATGTGAGGTGAACCAGCGAGGACCAGGATCACCAATCGGATCCTGTCTGTCCCAGCGGGGCCGGGACGAAGGCGCCACCTGCGTCAGAGCCAAAGCAAGTGACGGCATGGGGGGAAAAGCACCAGACCCGCTAGTGCCCCCACACGGGTCCGCTGGGCCCTAAGCCGCGGCATAGCCCGTCGGTGGAGTGAGGGACATCATGGCCATGAGGAAGCGCACTTACTCCTCCTGTGTCGCATGCTGGCCAGGGCCTGGAGGTCGTGGTGCAGGCTACGACGGCTGCAAATTGGACAGAGACGCTTGGGCGGTGTCAACCGAATTCCATGCAGCATTGCACGTGCATTGTAGTGAGTTTGAAGTACGATGACATCTCTTTGACTTCTTGTGGTTACCTGACGACTTTGCCCTGGAGGACTGATGTCAAATCCCGGGGCTCTGATGTCTCAACACCCACGCCCAGGCACTCGACCTACGTCCAGACCATGAGCTATTGCGGTGCAGGGCCAACTGCTGGAGTCCGAGCCGCTTGTGGGACCACTCACACCTAGCTTCATATGTCTGGTCCCGGCAGTCGGAGCAGCTCTTGTTGTCGTGCTTGACGTCAAAACAGTGGAGACACCGACGGTGAGGGTCAGTCACCGACATGAGTCGGTCGCAATCCTCACAGGCTTGGAAACGGCCATCCCTATTGGCACCGTCCTGAGTCGGACAATCCAAGTTAAATGGTCAGAAGTGATCTTACTATCATTTGAAAAAGAAAAATTAGTAAGGTTACACTTATACGGGAACAGCGCTGGTGGTGTGAAAAAAGAGGACCTGCTGTGAGCATGGAGAGGCGATGTATGAGTACTCAGACAACGTCATCACGGCGCACACAACGCCAACGACACACGCCGAGCCGCAGGAGATGCCTACCGACACACAAGTGTACTGCTAAGCGGAAATTGCCATATCCAGTATGACACTTGGGGATATTCTAAGGTGAGGAATATAATACTGACCTGTTTATTTCATATGCAAACAGCATGCACAATGTCGCACATGGCACACACATGAAGTGGTCAAACAGGGTCATGCTGTGCGTCAATTCGACCTCTGTGACAGTGGGCATGTTGCTGTCATCATGTGACAGTTCCCTGTACTGAATGGTGTGCCATTCCAGTGTTGACGTGCATCACAATATGTTGCAGACGTTACTCAGGTGCGAAGTGTTGAATGTATGTGATACACATGTGCAAAATGATTAATGACATGTCTCAACAGCTCTTCACACATCAACTGAGCCACAAGGTCACAGTCTCTGTGCTTCTTCAATGTCTGCCACACCTGGGGCATGCTGATGTAAGGATGCCATGTAAATGTATGCATCCACATCGTCAACATGAGTGTAGACTACATCCCTGCAATGTGATTTCCTGGAGTCACTCTCCCAATGGTGACTTGAAGGAGGTCAGGAACGCAGCCAACACAAGCGTTCACTTGAGCATGTCTGGCGCACTGTACCCCAATGGTACGTGCGTGTGTACGCCTCATTTCCCTATTGCATTTTAGTCATACGCGAGCACAGCGTACCCCAATGGTACATGCGTGTGTACGCCTCGTTTCCCTATTGCAATGTAGCCATACGCTAGCACAGCATACCCCAATGGTGCGTGCGTGTGTACACCTTGTTTCACTATTGCATTTTAGCCATACGTGAGCACAGCGTACCCCAATGGTACGTGCGTGTGTACGCCTCGTTTCCTTATTGCATTTTAGCCATATGCGAGCACAGCGTACCCCAATGGTATGTGCGAGTGTACGCCTCGTTTCCCTATTGCATTTTAGCCATACGCGAGCACAGCGTACCCAAATGGTACGTGCGTGTCTACGCCTCGTTTCCCTATTGCATTTTAGCCATACGCGAGCACAGCGTACCCCAATGGTACGTGCGTGTGTACGCGACATTTCCCTATTGCATTTTAGGCATACGCGAGCACAGCGCACCCCAATGGTACGTGCATGTGTACGCCTCGTTTCCCTATTGCATTTTAGCCATACGCGAGCACAGCGTACCCCAATGGTACGTGCGTGTGTATGCCTCATTTCCCTATTGCATTTTAGCCATACGCGAGCACAGCGTACCCCAATGGTACGTGCGTTTGTACGCCTCGTTTCACCATGGAATGGGTTGCATTTGCAACGGCAATGGCACCGTACTTGTGTGGATATTCAAATTAATACATAGGGAACAGCTAGGGGAACAGTGGAATGATCAGAGTGCAACCAGGTTGTCATGGATACAGAGAGTTTTGAGCCTCCTACAGGTGTTCTAGAAAATTCAGTTGGTCAAAAGTATACAATGTTGCAAAAGTTGTTGTTCAGCTCTGGCTCAGTTTTCAAACCATGCATATGTGTGTCATGGCCTTATGTGTGATGGGATTGGATGAAACATAGGATGCTAACTATGGTGGCCTATCACACACTACTCCTTGGACTCACAGACCCTCTGCAGCACAAATATAAGGCGGCATGTGGCTGTGTGGGGGCACTTGCCTGCACAACATTGGAGTGGTAAACACAGCTGCTGTCTCTGTATCCTCTGGACCCTGATTAGCTGAGCATGGAGAGGGCACCTGCATTCAGTGATGGTGAGAACAAGGCCCTGCTGGATGCTCTCTTGCCTAACTACAGCAAGCTGTATGGGAGACCAGAGGAGCAGTTGAGTGATGTGTGCAATACCTTGGAGTGTGCACCTGTTGTGTGTGTGACATTATGGCCACTGCGTATGTATAGTGGATAGATGCTATGTTGTTGGGAGTGACTGCACTGGTGGGGGTCTTAGCCACACACACACTCTAATGCTGGGCACTGGTGGGGGTCTTAGCCACACACACTCTAATGCTGGGCACTGGTGGGCACTGGTGGGGGTCTTAGCCACACACACACTCTTATGATGGGCACTGCTGGGTGTGATTCCTACACACCTCTTACACTTACACTGACATAGCAGACGTATGTCCCACATGTCTCCGTATTACACTGGTGATGTGCGGTGGCGTACCGTACCCCGAGGTCGATAACGTAGGTGCGGCACGTCTCCGTATTACACTGTTGATGTGCGGTGGCGCATCGTACCCCGAGGTCGATGACGTAGGTGCGGCATGTCTCCGTATTACACTGGTGATGTGCGGTGACGTACCGTACACCGAGTTCGATGACGTAGGTGCGGCACGTCTCCGTATTGCACTGTTGATGTGCAGTGGCGTACCGTACCCCGAGGTCAATGACTTAGGTGCGACACATCTCCGTATTACACTGTTGATGTGCGGTGACGTACCGTACCCCGAGGTCAATGACGTAGGTGCGGCACGTCTCCGTATTACACTGATGATGTGCAGTGCCGTTCCGTACCCTGAGGTCGATGACGTAGGTGCGGCATGTCTCTGTATTACACTGTTGATGTGCGGTGACGTACCGTACCCCGAGGTCGATGAAGTAGGTGCGGCACGTCTCCGTATTACACTGATGATGTGCGGTTACGTACCATACCCCGAGGTCGATGTCGTAGGTGCGGCACATCTCCGTATTACACTGGTGATGTGCGGTGACGTACCGTACCCCGAGCGGGAGTGTGTGGCGCAACGTACCCAGACATTACAGTCGTGCAATGGAGATGTGCGCGTGTGGCACCACTTACAGGTATGTTGGACTTCGTTGTACTCACCTTCTGCGCCGTCGTCGGTTTCTATGTACGAGGTGGTGGCCGTACAGGATTGGGATGACACGGACGATGGCGTTCATGTCCTGCTTGTCGCGTACCGGGGTGCGGTTCGTGCCGGAGTCTGGTTTTACGGTAGTTTTGAGCTCTCATAGAAAAAGAGCCGTACGGAGTGTGTTCCACACGGATCGTACTTCCTGTTTCGGAAGACGCGGTCTATTTACGTTCGGACGTAGCGTCGACCATCAGCCGACTGCAATTCGTATGGACTTTCGATTTGTACGGCGTTTTTTACGAGGCGTACGGAGTGACCATTTTGGTTGGGATAGTACTTGCTGATTCGTACGGGGACGCTTACAGGTACGAATCGTACGGGGGAAAACGCTCCGAACGGCAATTCGGAGCGCTTTTTACCGGATCGGAATCGACCCCAAAAATAAAGCTGCTGATCACCAGGAAGTTAACAGGCAATTGAAATTGTCCTAGCCTTGGTGTCATAATGGCTACATTTTATTATAGACAAGGAGGTGAGTAATATGTTGTTTTTTCTTGCTGTTTATTCAATAGCAGCTGCTCAAAAAACAGCTACATTACCCAGAACATCTGACATCTGATTAAAGAACTACAAAGATTACTTCACAATAGAAACATCAATAGGACAACAAGTTGTCCTAATATTTATCCTGACTGAGAACAGTAACTTCTCTTTTCTTGAAGCGACGTAGTCCAAGTGAGTGTAAGGAAATAAAGAATAACACTGAACTAAAAGAAAAAAGAACCTCAATCGTGGAAAGGTCCCATGGAAGGAGACGAAAGATCCATGTAGAACTGATCCCAAATCCATTGAAGATGAATGTCCAGATACATCATGTGAAGGAGGAAGCACAAGTAGAGGGCAATGGAACTGCAGAAAAACAAAACAAGGTGGGTTAAAGGAAGTGGTGGGAAAATACTTACCTCTGTGTATTTAATAAAATCTAGCCTTTCTGATACAGAGGCTAGGGATAGCTCCATTTTCTTACAAGATTGGGGGTTCATATTATGCTTGTTCAAAGCATTGAAATAACAGAATCAGATACATGTGCAATAGGTTTACAATAAAAGGTTTTTAACGTATTAAAATTTGATCAATCCGCCGATTTAAGGATGTCATGCAAACTTAAATACGCCCAAAAGGCTTGAGGGGCCATAGCCCCTCTCACTGAATGAGCACCAGAGAAGTCAGTATCAATATTAGCCACAGAGGTATTAGGACCAGAGAAAAATGTTGTCTGTAAGCTTGAGCCAGAACTTGGGCAATTAGAAGGAAGGGGAAATGCATAAAGTAGAGATTGGGGCCACGGTTGAAGAAAGGCGTCTATTGCAAGAGCTTGGGGATCTTGTCTCCAACTGCAAAAGACAAGCAGTTGGGAGTTGAGACGGGAAGCAAAAAGATCTATTGAGATGGTGCTGAATTTTAAAGGATCCAGTTGCCAATCCCTTTGGTCATGCAGATGTCTTGTGTATCAATCTGCCACAACATTCAAATTGCCTGGGAGATTGATAGCTCTGACTGATATTTGATGTTAAAGACAAAATTCCCAAAGACTTTTGACATGGGTTAGAGTAGGTTGGTGGCAGCTCCTACTCGGTCCCGCTCAGACCTGCAGAGGCCATCAATCTTTTTGGGCGAAAGCGCTCACGCTAAATTTCATGGTTTTATATTTTGCTCTGTGCATTGCATACCTGCAAGTTTTTCTCCAGGGTATGAGGTGAGCCTTCCCTGCCCCGTTCTACCACGGCTTGCTGTGCTGAGTGTGTGGAGGGCGGGTGGCCAACTTGGGTGTAGTCCCGGACCCCAGCTGGGCTAGTGGCAGCGCTCTAACTGGGGGAGGGAGGTCCACATATAAATCACTGGCCAAACCGGGTCGCTTGCGGTTAGAGTAGGTTGGTGGCAGCTCCTACTCGGTCCAGCTCAGACCTGCAGAGGCAATTTCCTTTCAGAGGCACTTTTCTTTCAAGTATGCTCTACTGTGACGGCTTTCTTTTAAATTGCTGCTGACATCAATCTTTTTGGGTGAAAGCACACACGCTAAATTTTATGGTTGTATAATTTGCTCTGTGCATTGCATACCTGAAAATTTTTCACCAGGGTGCGAGGTGAGCCTTCCCTGCCCCGTTCCACCGCGGCTTGCTGTGCCGATTGTGTGGAGGGCGGGCGGCCATCTTGGGTGCAGTACCGGACCCCGGCTGGGCTAGTGGCAGCGCTCTAGCTGGGGTAGGGAGGTCCACATATAAATTACCCATGCCTTTTCGGACGCGCAGCAGACGCGCGCAGAGGGTGCACCGCTGGCGTGCCAAAGGTAAGCCAAAGGTTAGCCCGTCTGCGCTCATCCACGCTTCGGGCGCACCTAGCGCCCGCCATGCTATCCTTTTGTCCTACCCTTCTGTGGGTGGTCTAAAGAGGTATTCCCAGTGGGAGCTCATGGCTCTTAACCATACTGTTTGCAAAGGCATTCAACCATGGGGGGTCTCTGACTGCACCCATAAAATCTGTTCCCTCTGCAACTTTACGCTACCCCCAATTCCAACCTCGCCAGTTCCTAGAATTAATACCAAAGATACGATATCGGCCTCACTAATCAACGCTCGCTCTATGGTGAAACACACAGCGGACATATTTGAGCTGTTGTCTCAGGACAATCTTGACATTTTGTTCATCACAGAGACGTGGTTTAATAGCTCCTGCGCCCCGGTGATTGAATTTGCAATCCCGAGGGGCTACAAAATTATGAGAGCTGACCGTGTAGCTGGGAGACCATTAATTCAATGGGGTTCCCCAATAAATCAAAGGACCTGGGTATCAATTATTATAAAACAACAATGGTCCTCGATGTACCTTCAAATATCAATGAATGTATTACTCGTGATTCATAAATTAAGCAAATTAATCCACAGCAAAAGACAGAAAATATCGCTATTTTCAAAGCCAGTATTACATATCAGTATGTTGTACCCAACATCTATCAATCCAAAAGACAACCAATCTCTTTGGTCAATAAATGTATTTCAAATTTATTTTCAGCATTCATAAAAAACAACAATTGGCTATTGGAGAAAGAAAGACTGCGAGATTGCAGTTAGAACAAAAGAGGTGCTCGAGTGAATTGAAGAAGAAGGAAAGCTCAAGGAGCAAGGTCAAATTTTTATGTACAATTCTGTTCGTTAAACATAATAATAATAATAATAATAATAATAATAATAAAGTAGTTTATAAAGCGCCTGGTGACGCCATCTCAGCGTGTCCCCGCGCTGTGGAGAGAGAACAGCAAGCAGCAAACGGACCCAACACACTCGCCATAGAGCTTTATAAGTTGTATAGGTGAGATTTTAAGAGACTTCTGAACTTGACCTCCGATCTTTCCAGTCTGAGGCAAAATACAGGGGCCTACCCACACAATTTTATATACAATGATCGTTTAACCAAGGAGGGGAGGGGACATCAAAATTAGGGTATAGGCCTCAAAACATAGGGGTAAAAAACCGTCGACGTTTCGACCCTGGCGCAATAAAGGGGTGTTTGATGCCTCTGCTGCGGGTCTTCTTCAGGACTGGAGGGGGGAGGCGGTAGAACCAAGGGAACCTACAAGGTAATTTAAAATAATGTAAAATAACTCAATTTACCGCTGTAGTTGAGAAATTTCAATATGAATTAATCAATGGTTGGGTACTTTACCAGAAAACTGATAATAAGCCGGTCGCGTACCAACACTATATGAATGAGGGTAACCTACATGATAAAAGAGAAACGAAAAACTGCCTAAGTGCCCATTTCCTCATGGCACAATGTGGCATATCCTGTCTATCACTCTAGACAGGAAGATAAATAAATAAGCACTCACCCGTCAGTGGTGTGCGCAAGGTTAATCCATTATTTTGGTCGAGATGTATATTCCATTTAAAATTGGGAACAATTTCCAATAATACTCTAAATATGAAAAGATGAGAATGGACTAAGTACATGTGGCCTCATGAGAACGAGTAGGTGCAAGTCAACTAATTGCACAGTATCTTAAAAGACCACCAAGAGTAGCGAGTAAGTACAAATCATTACTGAAGTTCAATAACTTCACTTACCCGAACTGTTATGCAAGACGGGAGTGAGGTCAGAAGGAGGCAGTACTATTTTTATACCCCAGCGTCCTGTCATGAAAAAAGGGGGAGTCTTAAAAGAGGATTGCGTGGGTCTCTAAATTACATCAGCAACCTGAGTTAATCTACTTTTTACTATTTACTTTTTCGGATATTACTGTTCAATTATCAGTTATTGGAGCCGCGATCAAATCGGAGGGCCACGGGAGAGCCAGCATCTTCCCAAGAGTACCGGGCGCGTCTGCACCTCACGTAAGCTCACGTGGTGCATATGACGTCCCGAAGTAGAAAAAATAGAAGAAATACTGCGCACTGATGTGATTGAATCCTAAATGTGAAGGGATATCCGATCAAAATTAAATTGAGTGATATAATTGCAAAATTGGAAATAAGGAGTGCAATGGATGATATAAAATTACAACAATTAAGCCAAGGATATGAAAACAATTAATTTGCAATAAATTGTAGAATACTGTCAGTGTTGTGTAATAAGCTCAGTACCCAGATAATATATACAGAGATACATTAATAAAACAATAAGGCAACCTGAAACATAAGAAACATGAATAATATACAAAGACATAAATCCATATACAATAACATACAAACATATATGAATCATTAGACAAAAGAAAAATGTGTGTGATTGATATGTTACACATTATGCTAGACATACTTCAAACACCTTTAACATTTGTACGTTGGTGAGATAAAGAAAAGAAATATCCAATATTAACATCAATCATCCAGTCAATATATATACAGTATTCGGAGGTAGTCAAGTTAGCCATTGTAGATGAATGCCATTTGTCTGGCAACCTCTTCATGCTCATTCGGTCCACTATTGACAGTATCAAAAAAATGCATCCATCTACATTCTCGGGTACTTAAGATGTTCGTAAAATCACCTCCCCGTAAATTCTGCGTCACTTTCTCGATTATCCACCACTTAAGGCTTTCTGGTTGGTGATTGAACCTCATAAAGTGGTCCACCAGAGGTGCCCCCTGTACCTTACAACGTACTCTGCTGCAATGCTGCAGGATACGTGTTTTTGCCTTCTGTGTGATTTGGCCTATATACATGAACCCAGAGGAGCAGAGAATGGCATAAATCACCCCCATGGTATTACAGTTGGTGTGATGTCCTAGAGTATGGGTGTAGTTATTATATGTGCATTGTTTGGTCTCCACAGCCATTGAGCATGCCTTACAGGCCCCACATTTGTAGTGCCCTACCAATGGCGGAAGATTCCAAAGAGATGTTTGATTGTTAATGATGTTCTTATGTAGTAAAGAATGTACCACATGATCTCTTACACTCCTACCCTTCCGGAAGGCGTGCATTGGTGGATCAGGTAGTCCAGTTTCCTCTGCCACCAAATGCCAGTGGCTATTGATAATTTTATTTATTTCTGTACTCCGAGTGTTAAAAGTCGTGACACAAGTCATTCTCTTACTGTCATTCTCTTTTATGGCCTTGGGTTCTAGCAACACTTCTCTATGACAAAACCACGCTCTTTTTCGTGCTTTTTTCACGAGGCTTCTAGGATAGCCCCTATCAACTAGTCGTTCCATCAATATAGATGATTCTGAAAAATAGTCGATCTTGCGACTACAATTCCTCCGCAACCTCAGGAATTGGCCGTATGGGAAATTATCCCTGAGGTTGCGTGGATGATGGCTCGAATATCTTAAAAGTGTATTCTTTTAGGTAGATTTCCTACAGAGGGTAGTATGTAGTCTACCTTCCTCTTCCGTAATTGTGATGTCCAAAAAATTGATAGCCTGACTACTACAGTCCAGGGACAATTGAATGTTCCTATCCCTCTCATTGAGCCATATATGGAACGCCCCAAGATCTTGTTTAGTGCCTCTCCATATGAGAAGCACATCGTCGATTTAACAACGCCAAAGATGGATTCCATCTCTGTAGGGGTTGATCTCACAGAGGACAAAGCTATGTTCGTAGGCGTCCATATAAATGATAGCCAGATTCGGGGCAAAACTTGCCCCCATGGCTACTCCATTCGTCTGTACATAGTATTATCCTTCAAAGATAAAGAAATTACGCTTCATGGCAATTTCAAGGAGATCAATCAAAAAGCCAGTGGGAACTCTATGTGGTCTAGATCTTTTAAGATAATGTGCAATTAGTTGACTTGCACCTACTCGTTCTCTTGAGTCCACATGTACTTAGTCCATTCTCATTTTTTCATATTTAGAGTATTATTGGAATTCGTTCCCTATTTTAAATGGAATATACATCTCAACCAAAATAATGGATTAACCTTGCGCACACCACTGATGGGTGAGTGTTTATTTATTTATCTTCCTGTCTAGAGTGATAGACAGGATATGCCACATTGTGCCATGAGGAAATGGGCACTTAGCCAGTTTTTCGTTTCTCTTTTATCATGTAGGTTGCCCTCATTCATATAGTGTTGGGACGCGACCGGCTTATTATCAGTTTTCTGGTAAAGTACCCAACCATTGATTAATTCGTATTGGAATTTCTCAACTACAGCAGTAAATTGAGTTATTTTAAATTATTTTAAATTACCTTGTAGGTTCCCTTGGTTCTACCTCCTCCCCTACCTCCAGTCCTGAAGAAGACCTGCAACAGAGGCTTCAAACACCCCTTTATTGCGTCAGGGTCAAAACGTTGACGTTTTTTTACCCCTATGTTTTGAGGCCTAGACCCTAATTTTGATGTCCCGTCCCCTCCTTGGTTAAACGATCATTGTATAAACGATCATTGTATATAAAATTGCGTGGGTAGTCCCCTGTATTTTGTTTAACAAACAGAATTGTACATAAAAATTTGACCTTCCTCCTTGAGCTTTCCTTCTTCTTCAATTCACTCGAGCACCTCTTTTGTTCTAACTGCAATCTCGCAGTCTTTCTTTCTCCATTAGCCAATTGTTGTTTTTTATGAATGATGAAAATACATTTGAAATACATTTATTGACCAAAGAGATTGGTTGTCTTTTGGATTGATAGATGTTCGGTACAACATACTGATATGTAATACTGGCTTTGAAAATAGCGATATTTTCTGTCTTTTGCTGTGGATGAATTTCCTTAATTTATGAATAACAAGTAATACATTCATTGATATTTGAAGGTATATTGATGACCATTGTCGTGTAGCTGGGAGAGGCGGGGTGGCGGTTGTCTTTAGAGACTCCTGGTCTTTTCATAGTGAGTCCTCCAGCGAACTGGGAGATGGGGAGTTTCTTCACTTCGCCCTTGTCCTTTCGCCTCATTTTACACTGGGCGGCACACTGATTTATCGCCCCCCAGGTCCTTGTGGTTTCTTCCTTAAGGCGCTGGAGGAGGTGATTGTACTCGGGCTCTGAGGTTCACTAAGTTTTTACTTCTGGGCGATTTCAACATTCATGTTGATACGAAGGAGTCACCTGATTTGTTAAGCCTGCTGGAATCTCTTAATCTAGCCCAACTATCCCAGTGGGTAAAACTACCTACACACTCGTGTGGCCATCTTCTGGACCTAATTTGTTCTAATTTTGCTTTAACTATATCCGACCCCCAAATTCTTTCGTGGTCGGATCAGAGGCTCATTAGGTTTTCTTGTCCTTTAATTAAATCTCCCCCCTCGACCCTGCCCATCACTCACCATCAGAAGATTAACGTGTTAGCCCTTTCCAACAGCCTTCAGCAGAATCATCTAGTGCTTGGCCCCGGGCTTACAGCTGCTGTGCAGCAGTTTGACACCTGGATCAGCTCGGGGTGCAGGCCTCTGTCAAACAGGGCTCAGGCTCTAACAAGCGCGCCACACCCTCCAGCCCTGGTTTTCACATGCTCAACTGTAAAAAGCTGGAGAGGTGTTGGAGACGCGCTTACTGCCCCTCTACCGAGGGGGCCCTACGTGCCGCTCAGAGGGTATACTATGACGCCATAAAAACAGCTAAGAGTGAATTCTATGCAGGCAGGATTTCTAGGGCAAGTAATAATAGCAAAGGAAATCTTCTCGATTGTAAAAAGCTTCCTTCCCCCCATGCTGAACAACCTTCGGTTCCCTCTTCCGCCCAATGGTGTGAGGCTTTGTCCTCTTTTTTTATTGACAAAATCGTGGGGATCCAGGACAGCCTGCGCTTCATTTGCCAGGATCAGAGTAACCAGGATATGCATCCCTCTGGCCCCTTCTCCCCTATTTCTCCTGTTTTTAATGTTTTTTCATCTCCTACTGTGGCAGCCACTTTAGCTGTCTTCAAATCTTTGAAATCTGGCTCCCCACTGATCTTTGTCCGGCTCGTATTTTAGGGGGTATGGCGGAGGTGGTCTGCTCCGAGGTCGCAGAGATTATTGGCCTTTCGTTCAGGACGGCTACAGTCCCCGACTGTTGGAAACAGGCCAAACTCCTGCCGCTTCTCAAAAAATCAGGACTAAATTCAGATATCCCAGCCAACTACCTCCCCATCTCTTTGCTACCAGCGTTGGCCAAAGTTACTGAGAAAATAGCATTTCGCCAGCTGGTTGCCTTTGTGGAAGATTCACATGCACTACATCCTGCTCAGTCTGGGTTTCATGCCACCTATAGCACTGAGTCTGCTTTGGTGGAAATTTCTGAGGCTACAAGGGAGTGCCTGGACGGGGGCGGCAGAGCAGCTCTGATTATGTTAGACCTCTCTGCCTCTTTCAACATGGTGCCCCATCAGCAGCTGATCTCGCGGTTGGCATCCATTGGCATTGCTAGCTTTGCACTAGAATGGCTGACTTCATTTTTGACCAATCGAACTCAGCAGGTGTGGATACCCCCCTATGCTTCTTCGGCCAAGCTGCTCTCTACCGGGGTACCACAGGGGTCTACATTAAGCCCACTGTTGTTTAATATCTATTTGACCCCCCTGATTTTCTTGGCTGAGGAACTAGGGGCAAAAATAATCGCTTATTCTGACGACACGCAGCTGCTGTTTACCTGGCCTGGCAGGGATCTGGACACCGATGCGGTCCAGTTATGCCTCTCCTCAGTCTTTTCCTGGCTCGCTTTGGCCCAATTAACATTTAATGAGAATAAGTCAGAAATACTTCTCTACGGGCAGTTTCCCCCCAACTTTAGAGAATCTTTATGGCCACCTGATGTTCCTTCCCGAGTGCGGCTGGCAAATCAGCGAAGAACTTAGGAGTTTGGTTTGGGGAAAACCTTAAATTCGAGGAGCACATTAAAAAGTTCACTTGTGGGTGCAGTAGGTTTTTTCCCCTGCTGCCAAGGACGGCCAAAGAGACAGTGGCAAGGGCTCTCATTCTCTCTCGCCTTGACTATTCAAATGCCCTGTTCTCTGGTATTCCTGCCTATCTCACCAATCGTCTCCAAGTTATTCAAAACGCGGCGGCCAGACTCCTTTTCAATATCTCAAGGCAGTCTAATGTCCGTCAACACCTGCGCAGTCTACACTGGCTCCCTGTCAAACAAAGGGTTGTGTTTAAATCTCTCACCCTGGTGCATAGAGCCATTCATGACCAAGGACCCGCATGCTTGAGGACTCGCTTTGCCTGGTATTCGCCGAGTCGCCCATTACGGTCCACCTCCCAACATTTGTTGGTTTTTCCCCATTTTAATCGATCCCCCCTTGGTGGCCAGTCTATTTCTGTTAAGACAGCCACTGCCTGGAACAGCCTCCCTCTGTCGCTTCGCACTATTCAGGATTTTAATCTTTTTAAAAAAGCACTTAAAACTCACGTTTTTAAACTATCATTGTAATTACTCTAGATGTCTCTGCCTCCTCTGCATTTTTACGCACCAGGATACTCTTGAGTAATTGAGCGCGCTACAAAACCACCAATAATAATAATAATAATAATAATAATAATAACATGATGCACCAAAATCTTGGACTTTGTTCCTACTGAGATGGTTTATGTATCGTACCTCTGCCAGATAGTCCATGCAAAAGAAAATTGCTTGTCTTTTTTAAAGGACTGGATGGCAAAGGAGCCTGTAAACTTCTTTAAACTGTAGATATCCAAGAATGACTCCAGAGGAGACCATGTACCTCCATTCGAGAAATGACTGCATCTTTCTCCCCATCTAATCCAACTTGCATCAGAAGCTAAGACAAGATCTGAGGCAAGCAGAGAAACTTGTTCTCCCGTTCCAAGCATCTAAGTGTGTCAGTCACCAGAAGAGTTCTTCTTTGGACTCTGCATCTAAAGAAATGAGGTCTGAATAGGTAAGACCCTTGTGAATATTACAGATCTTAAATCTCTGAAGGTCCTGATAATGAAGAGGACCCTGAAATATTGCTTACATTGCGGCAGCTAAAAGGCCTATTAAACGGGCTAATGATTTGAGAGAGAAATGTCAGAGAGAGAGCATGAGAAATCTCCTTTTTAATACGAGTCACCTTTTGGAGTGGCAATTGCAGAATAGAGTGAGAGGTAACGGGAAACATCCTTTACAACGCAACTTTTACCACGCAGTGCCTTTACGACGCAACTTATACAACGCAAACCATTACAACGCATTGCGCTGGGGGGCGCTCTAGGATAGGGAATAGGTTTAATTTACTGTCCAACACCTTCCCTACTATCCACGGGGACTGGAGTTGGAATAGTAAATTAAACTATTCACTATCCAGCGCCCCTAAGCACTATGCGTTGTAATGGTATGCGTTGTAAAAACCGCGTTGTAAAAGCATGCGATGTAAAAGTATGCGTTGTAATGTCATACATCCGTGGTAACTATTAGAAAACCTAGAAATTTGAGTTCACGAGAATGAGTCAATTCTGACTTTGGAACTTCGATAAGAAAGCAGAGTCAAAAAAGCAAGTCCTGCCCCAACTGTAAGTGAGTTATCAATATTTCCCTGCCTCGAGCCAAGATCAAGAAGTCATCAAGGTAGACAATGAGTCTGATCTCTTGTCTTCTGAGAAAGGCTATCACTAGTTTGAGGATCTTGGTGAAATATCAAGGGAATGAAGAAAGACGAAAGAAGAGAGCTTTGAATTGCAAGAACAAAGTTCTCCATTGGAATTGAAGAAACGTCCTGTGAGAAGGATGAATCGGAAGAGTAAGGTAGGTGTCCTGAAGATCTAGTATGACCCTCCAATCTTCCTGAAGAAGGATATCTCTGAGATGGAGAATGGTCTCTATTTTGAAGTGATGATAGACAACTAAATTCATGAAGACTTCTAAGTTTAAAATTAGGCAAAATCTTTAGTTTTTCTTTTATACTAATATGATGGTGCTGCTAAAACCGTACAAATTCATATCTGTTTGTTCTATGGCCTGCTTGGTTAACAGAGAAGTGATCTCTTCCTTAATTAAGATAGATTGTTGTTGGGGAAAAAAAACATTGAAGATGGGATTTGATCAGGAGTTGACAGAGCTCTATAAAATAACCTTGCACCACCTGAATCGCCCAGGGAGTGACCTCTTGTGGTGTAATGGTCAATAAAGCGGCTCCTGCTTTTGCCACCCCTTGTGAAAACTTGAGGAGAGAACATTTTCTTTAATAAGAGTTGGGCTTTGTACGTTCTGGCAAAACTGGAAACATATTTTCCTAGTTCTTTTATAAAGGATTCTCTGAAGAGAAGCCCATTAGCCAGAAGACCTTCTTCCTTGGTTGTCAAACTGCTGAGTTTCGGATCAATCTCTAAAGAAGGCTTTTCCTTCACTTATGTGAAATGCAGGCACTGGCATTGCTGAGAGTACATATAGCTCTTTGAGCCTAGTTGGATAAAGCTTGTGAATCCACCTGCTTTCCCTCAATCTTTTCTTCTTCTTAGGCTAAGTCCAAAATCCTGGTGAGAGGACCCATCAAATCCAAAACTCTATCTTGACAATTGGAAGAGGCCCTCTAAACACTCTTCTTAGGGTCTTTGAGATATAAAGTGAAAAACATTAACATACTGGGGTCAATAACAGGAGTGGAAGGGACATTATTGGGAAGGGAAAGGCAGGGGCATGCAGATTATAATTTATTCCAAGAAGACTTATCAAGAAGGTGGCAAATGTATTAGGAAGCTTAATCAGACACATGCTCTGAGGGAAACCACTCAGTAGAGTTGAAATGGTGAGTGAGGGAGGAGTAAAACATGGCTTTACCAAGATTATCAACCAAATAATCAGACACTGAGTGAGCAACACCACCGTCAGAAGGAGACATTTTTCTCCATTTCACTGGAGGCCCATATGATGATGGATCAGAAAATCTATCTATAGTATCCTTGAGGGCATCATCTTCATCATCAACAGTATCTTTGAGGTGGGTAACAAATAAGGGAGTGGAAGGGATCCTGGAAAAGATACCTCTTGGGTGGTAGGACCAGTAATAAGAGAAAAACCTTTTTGATTGACACCAGAGGTGGCTGCACGTTTTTGACCTTTTTTTAAAGGAGCTGCTGAAAAAAAAGCATTTTTGACAGACAGGCTTTTAAGGACTTTGACACATCCAACTTGGAAACAGCAACAACTTGTTGCACAGAATCTTTAATAAAGGATTTTAAATTATCCTTAAATCGCTGTGAGCCTTCCTCCTCAGACATAATGAATAATTGTAATGAAAAAGAAATGCAGGGAATAATTTAAAACAGGGCAAGAACCTGATGTACAATGGAACACCGCAACTAACTGGTTAACTTTAAGAAAATGATGAGGGAGAGTGGTTTAGTCAGATGGGGCATGTGGAAGGAGTTGATGAGTAAGGGGAGGAGGCTGCTGAAAGCGCTGAAGGAGTTTTGCATGTCCAGAAGGAAAGAACACAGTAAGACGTGATGAGCATCGTAGATGGAGTTAGGTGTAGCTGCAAGTAGAGAACCCAGCTTGAAGGCAGCTGGCTCAGAGGAGAGTAGAATAAAGCAGCCACAGTATGCACTACAGCCACCAACGTTGCCCAAATGAAAGCGCGAGCGACCGAGGAAATAAGGGAATTTGAGAAAAAAGACTGAACGCTCAACACCAGGCACACCATGCAGGCCAGTAGGTAGTTATAGTTAGGACTAGAGTTTCCATAGGAAAACCATTTTTTGTTTTGCCAATAACTTTGGCGCTCCTTGATGAATCTTCCCAAAATGTACAGAAAACGTCCCCTTTTTGGTTCAGCTGCTATGTTTAAAGTTTCAGGAGGATGCATCAAACAGGGGCCGAGAAAAAACGACTACAGCCTGATGGAGCAAGGTTTCGTAATGAAAGAGATTTGCTCAGAAGCAATCCTCTCAAATAATGTGTAATACTGTAATCAACATGTTCGCGAATACTTATATTGCATTACAATCTTTTTAGTAATTCTAGGGGAAGCTTCCCTATGTGTATTTCTAATAAGTAACCCGAGTGACTTAAAATGGCTGCCGAAAACGCGTCTACTGCATCAACGTAGTATGACGTGCTTTGCTTTGGTGGGAAAACTTTGCAGCTCCGCAATAGCTAGAAAAATGGCTGCTTGAAACTCACATGTTAATGCACATGCTATGCCTAAGCTAAACCTTGTATGTTTTATTAAACTGCTAAAGGAAAAGATTAAATTAGTTAATGGGATTAGAGTAGAAATAAGTGGTATACAGTGCATTCATTTATTTCTGTATTTAACATGTCTTTCTCTAACTTTAATATTAGTTCTTATGTGGGCCTGGAGGGTGACTGAAATCCCTATCCCACCTGACTTGTGCGCAAGCGCATTCAAAACCGGTCTGGAACCATGATGAGACAAGTTGAAACTCAGCCAAGGTCGCTCTAGTAAGAAGCAATTGGGAACCTCACCTCTCGACCTGAAGAGGGGAAAGCAAGAAGTCAAAAGTTGTATACAGTGTATTGATCATAATGTGAATTGCGGGTGGGAATAACGCTTGGGAAAATAAAGTAAAGGGGGGAATATTGAAACAATGAACTAAAGAAAAAGCATTACATTAGTATGGTGTGATGACCTCTTCCCATCTCCTTGTCCAATCAGAAGCAGGGTTTTTCACAAATATTGAAACATTGGGGTGGTACATACACATAGAATAGTATAATTAAGGAAGGCTTAGTCAGCTAGATGTCACAAACCCATCACCGACACAGATGACGGCGGATGCCATAGAGGTCAGAGATGCTGTCTGAGCACTCTGATAGAAGACCAGAGAGAGAAAAGATGAAGATACTGCCTGAAAAGAATCCAATCAACTAGAAGGGGAACGCGGAAGAAGATCGAGGAGGCACATCCAAGGAAGGGGAAGAATCGAAGAGAGTAGTGTCAGAGAGGGGTGCGACACTGGCGCTGCATCTAGAAGAGGTCACCTATCCTGTCCTCAACATGTCCTTTGGCTCCTGTCTGACTCAGGGGTCTCTATTCAGCTCCTTGGCCATGGGTTGGTCCTCACACCATTCTAGGTAAATATAATTCTGTGTAGTATTTCCTAGTACTTCTCTTTGTTTCCACCCATTCTATGTTCCGTCATCATGAGATACTAACTGAGACCTATTTGTTCTAATTTTGATTAATTTCCCTCAAGAAAACGGTGTAAGACGTGTATTGGTATTTGACTCACACAATTATTGATTAGGTCAAACTCTCTCCAGTCTGTGCTTGTTTGATAATTGAAGTTAATGACATTTCTACCAATTCTGCTAACAACCTGATCTATTGAACAGAAGAAATTAAGGGCCAGATGTAGGAGCCAAAATACCGGTCGGTAACGGCCGATTTCGGCCGTTACCGACCGGTATTTAGGATTTGGCATGTAGGGGGCATGTCATTTACAGAATCGGTAAATTTACAGATTCGGTAAATATACAGAATCGGTAAAATACCGAATCTGTAAATTTATCGATTCTGTAAATGAGATGTAGGTGGCACTTCAGAAAGTGCCACAGGCCCGTAAGAGTCGGTATTTTACCACCCAATCCTATTGGGTGGTAAAATACCGAATACAGGTGTGCATGCACATCTGTGCATGCACACCTGTGCAATGTGACACACAGACATGCCCTTAGGGCATGTATGTGTGCCACATGTTAGAAGTGCCTGTATTTAGGGTGCTAGAGGGTGTCAAAGTGACACCCCCTGCACCCTTGCAGAAATCGGTATTTACCGAATCGGTAAATACCAATTCGGTATTGCCCATTGATTCCTATGGTCTTCAAGGCTTTTTACAGATTCGGTAAATCAAATAAAGATTTTACCTACATCTCCCTCCTTCTATTTTACTGATTTATAAATACCGAATCGGTAAAATTCGGTATTTATGAATCGGTAAAATAGAATTACCTACATCTGGCCCTAAGACCCAAGGTGTAAGGGTTGGAATTTAATTGGTAAGATAAATTCATCACACAGTAATATCAAAATTGATCCCAGCAGTTATTACTGGCTTATGTGTGAGGGTTTATGGGCCCAGGGGAGTATGGTAGAGTATTAGTAACCCAAGCTGGTAAACTCACTGGATCAGGTTTACTTGGTAGCAGAGTTATGGTTAGGTTTCAGTTAGTTAGGTAGTTTGGTCTGGAAATTCCCGGGGGTGGCACATGGAAGCCACACTGCAGTGAGGTTACTTGCCATGATGAAGAAAGTGTGAAAAGTTATGCAGAACTTGAAGCACTGATTTAGGGATTATTTTCTTTGTATAAAAGTGAGAGTGATTGGTAGCAAAAGAGTTCGCTGGTAAAACTTTGGTCTTATATCACCTAGAAAGGGTAATTCTGAAGGAGTAGCAGGTTATTTGATGCTTCAGTGAAGAGTAAGCGGAAGAGGTTTTACTTGTAGTGTATGAAGGGTAAGCGAAAAAGTTTTACTCGCAGCAGAAGAATTGGACTTTTCTTTGAATTTAGTAAATCAGGCACAGTAGCAAATGTTTCTACATTGGTAATTAATGAAAAGTGTATGAAAATGTTAGGAAATTATGTTTTGCATTACCTTGTGAACAGAGGGGTCAGTTGCGAGTGCTGCACTGACGTCACTGGGAGTTGGTCGAGTCAACGGGCATGTAGTTGATGTGAAAATTGTAAAGGAGGGGTCAGTAGAAAGGAACTAAACTGACGTCACTGGAAAGCCGCGCAAGCATTGGTTAAGCAAATAAGCAAAACAAAATTTGATTGGTCATTAGAATAAAAGAAGCTCTGGTATTGGAGAAGCATAAGAGTAACAGCGAACATCTGATTAGGCATCAAAATAGAAGTCCCGATAATATTAGACAGTGGGATTTGTATGTGGAGACTCGATCTGACCATAATAGGGACTCGTCCAGATAGAAGATTTATA
This sequence comes from Lissotriton helveticus, assembly GCF_964261635.1. NCBI lineage: Eukaryota > Metazoa > Chordata > Amphibia > Caudata > Salamandridae > Lissotriton > Lissotriton helveticus. The sequence goes on from NC_136068.1 coordinate 645,797,541, forward strand.
GGGTTTGCCCACGAACAGTACATTAAAGGAAATTCACATAAAATGTATGGAGAAAAGTTAAAAATATTTTAAAAAGGATAAACCCATTAAACTAGAGAAGGAATTCTTATCCCTCCCCTGAAAATGCCTGCATCATACAAGATGATTTAGAGAGGCTGTCATAACTGTGTATGGCTAGAAAATTGGATTGAATATACAAAGGATGATGGAATATTAGCATTTCCTTAGTTTGGGTCATTTAACGGAATTTTTTTACATAATTTACGAACTTGCATGAATGACTTAGAACCAAGACCTAGATTGACCCAGTACGAAGCTTTAGAAGAATTGAAACTGAGGCATTTGAGTATGATAGATCACGAAGTAACAGGAACCTGAGTAAATTTTATCCCAAGTTTCCACATGAAACTTGAGGTAGTCAGATGAAAAAATGGAGACAAGCCATGGTGGTGGAAAGATTAAATCATGTACTGACAACAGAAGAACAGATAGGAAGTAAAAGTACAGAGAAAACAAAACATTTAATGACAGGTATTGGAGATTCAGAAGATGGTTATTTTGAAGATATTTTAATGAAAAATCCCGCACCTTACCAAGAAGAGTCAAATATAACTACTCATAGTGCCACGATTCTGAAAACACCTTTAGTTCTGCACGTTGTATACGAGAATAAAATGGAAAGGGTACTTCAAGAAAAGTAAAAAGAAGCAATAAATAAAAATAGAAGTGAATTAATTCAGAAAATAACCCCGCTGAACACTAATCCTGAAGCACTAACGATACCCGTAACTATAGGTCCTGTTGTTCCCTTATATGGGGATAAGAAAAGTGTCCTAAAGCACCTATCATGACTACGCCGATCATGCAAACCAGAAAAGAAAATATAATAATTGATTATCAGGCCAGTGAGTGCGAATCGGTAATTTCCTTAATGGATTTTCCAATAAGAGAGTCAATATATAACGTAGATAAAAAGTGTCACCAGAGAAATTAGAGTTTTGCAGAAATTCTGTCAAATATTTGGGACACCAAATAGAAAGAGCAGTTTGGCAAGTGACCACAGAAAGGATAAAAATAATAAAACAAATGTGATTACCACAAACCCAAAAAGAAATAAGGACGTTTCTTGGAGTCGTGGGTTATTGCAGGCAGTGAAATTGTGGGATTTTTATTACTGGCCAAACCTTGGATACAAATGACCAAGAAACGAGCAAGAGATCCAGTGGAGTGGGATGATGAAAGCATGACTGCTTTCTCAAAGTTACGAAACTGTTTGTGAGAAGCCCCTGCCCTTGATATGCCAGATTATTCAAAAGAATTTGCATTATACTGCTACGAGAGAGATCATTGTGCACTCTGAGTCCTAACTCAGAGACATGACCTAATGCGACTTCCTTTGGCATTTTTTTCTGCTACTTTGGACCCCGTGGCATCTGCACTGTCAGGTTGTCTAATAGCTGTAGCTGCAATGTGTCTGAGTCTGGAACAATGTGAATCAATTGTAATGGGACACCCTGTAAAAGTGTATGTCCCACATTCAGTTGAAATTCTGTTAACAAGAACACAAACTCAGTATCTTACTCCAAGTCGATTGACAAAATATGAGCGAAATATACTAGGGACTGAGAACGTGACCATAGTTAGGTGTACTGTCCTAAATCCAGCTACCCTTTTACCAGAGCTATACCAGGAAGAGGTGAAAGATGAAGTAGGACATGAATCTTGCTATGTTATTTAACTCAGTACCAAACCCCATCCAGACATACAGGAAGAACCCTTGAAAAATGCAGAACATGAGCTCTTTGTAGATAGCTCGTGTATGCGCCATGAAGAATGAGGATTGAGTGCTGCTTACGCTGTGTGTACCTTGGCTGGAGTAGTCGAAGCATCGTATTTACCAGGGGTCAAGTCTGCACAAGTAGCTGAATTGATAGCTTTATTTAAAGCTTGTAAAATTGGGAGAAATTGGAAAGTAACCATTCACACTGATAGTCAGTATGGTTACATGCTTGTGCACAACTTTGGCCAGCTCTGGATGCAGAGGGATTTCATGACTTCTTTAGGACTTCCCATTAAAAATGGAAATTTTGTAAAAGAATTAATTGAAGCAATACAATTACCAAAAGAAGTGGCAGTGGTCGAATGTGCTGCTTACCAGTCAGGAACTGACCATGTGACAGCCGGTAATCGATATGCTGACCAGGTTACCCAACACTGTGCTAAATGTAAAATAGCATTAAACAAGTGGAATCAGCTGCCAACCTATGCTACTTGGGGCTATAAGAACATGGGAAGAAGTAAAAGAACTACAAGATGAAGCAGACATAAGAGAAAAAGAGTAATGGGAGAAAATAGGCTGCCAGAGAAGAGCTGAATATGGTGTGTGGGTCTATTTAGATGGAAGACCAGTGATGCCAGACAGTATGCTTGCACCCATGGCTAGAAGGTATCATGGAGATACCCAAATAGGCAGAGATGCTATGATCAGTCTTTTCTGACAAGATTGGCTCAATGCAAGGTACCGGAATGTCCAGAGAGTCTTTGCCAGAGATGCTTAACATGGCAACAAATGAATCCAGACAGGGAAACAGTAGTCAGTACAGGAAGAATTGGAAAGGCAGAAGGTTCATTTGTAAGACTTCAAATTGATTTCATTCAGTTACCTGTTTGTCGAGGACTGAAATATGTACTTGTCATAGGTTGTTTATTTTCAAAATGGGTGGAAGCATACCCGATCAGGCGGAATGACAGCTTAACAGTGGCCAAACTCCTATTGAGGGAACTCATTCCTCGATTTGGTTTTCCAGTAACTATGTAATCAGATAGAAGGTCTCATTTTAATAATGAAATAATTTGATTAATTTGTGAAGCATTTAAAATTGAACCTGCACTGTGCATACCACAGAACAAGTGAAAGGCACAATCAAGTCAAGATTGGGAAAGGTGTGTGTATCCACCCCACTGGAATGGCCTGATGCTTTACCTCTTGTCCTGATGGGGCTCAGAAGTATCCCAGATAAAAATACTGGCTTGAGTCCCCATGATATACTCATGGGAAGGGCAATGAGGCAAGCATGCATTCCAGGACACAAGCTGTTGAATATATCGGATGATTTTCTACTGGAGAATTGCAAAGAGTTGGCTGACCAAGTGCGTTCTATTTCTCACCAGGTTGGGGAAGACGCAGTTGTCAGGCAACCAAACCAAGTGCATGATCTGAATCCTGGTGACTGGGTAGTTGTAGAGAATCACACTAGAGAATTGTGCCAAGCACCAAGGTGGGAAAAACCACATCTGGTTATATTGGTTGTACATACAGCTGTAAAATGTGCAGGCTTTGTTTATTGGATTCATGCAAGCCATACAAAAAGAGTACTAGCACCTGACGAAATTGATCCCCAACTAACGTGAGCAGTTGAGGCTGCTGACAGTTGTACAGCTGAAGGATTACGATTAACAGATCCTAAAGTAGCTGATCAAGAACAGTCTAGCACCGGTAATTAAGGGACGGGCTCTGGCACTGAAATTTGGTTATATCTGAAACCAAAATGAACAATTGACCCAACTGGAAAGCGACTTACTTCTCTTAGAGACGGAACACAATGCCTCTCCCACTGAGGCCACGGCCCAAAAACTCTGAAACAAACAGCTAAAATCCAAGGCCTTAGCACACGAAAAAACTTGAGCGAGACTTCTTCACACACGACATCGAGTTTATGAACTTGGTGAACGAGCAGACAAGATGTTAGCATTGCTGGAGAGGCGGGATCAGGTGGCACAATGGGTCCCCGAGATCCTGCTTGAGGATGGAAGGTGGGTAGAAGACCCCCAGGAAGTAGCGGAAGTGTTTGCGGATCACCTTGAGGCAGTATACACCTCCAAAACTACCACCTCCTCCGATGACTCACAACAACGTTTGGAGGAAATTAACCTACTTACACTCTTAGACAGTGAGAAAGACGCCCTAGACGCAGACCTAACAGCAGAAGAGATCTGCAAGGCTTTCTTTGCTATTAATTCCGGGAAGGTAATGGGGCCCAACGGTATTCCGATTGAGTTCCTCAAGGGGATGGCCCTTAAAGTGGTACCTCACCTAAAGAAAATATGTATGACGAAAGTCTAGAGCGAGGAATTCTCCCCCTAGATCAACGGCTGGCTTCCATAGTAGTCATACAGAAAACAGGTAAACCGGCGTCTCACTGTAGTTCGTGTAGACCCATTTCTCTAATCAGTTCAGAAGCCAAGGTATTAGCTAAACTCCTTACGTCTTGGTCCTCCCATCTCCGGTCCACAAAGACCAATCAGGGTTTGTACCAGGCCGTAACACCACCTTAAATATTCACTGCGTCCATAACGTCCTCGGCAGATAGCCGTACTTGCAAGAAGATGTGGTTATATTATCGTTAGACGCCACTATGGCGTTTGATTCAATAGAGTGGCCGTACCTTTTTGAAGTCTTGGCAAGATTTGGTTTTGGCCCGCGATTTTAACAATGGGTGAAATTGCTCTATACCGGACTGTTGGGTCAAGTCAGAGTTACCAACCATACATCATGTATATTTGCTTTACGGAGGGGGACCAGGCAGAGATGTCCCCTGTCAGGCTCCACTGGACGATCCTCAGGATGGTGATGATGTAGAATAAGAAGCCCACCTCTAGATCGCCCCAAATCTGGCTCGTAAAACAACACAGACTTAGAGGAAATCAAGCGAGGGGCAGGAAGGGAAGGGGACAGCGGGGAGGGAGATCTTGGTGGAGACAAAAATGTGAAACATGCATCAGTTCCATATACTATAAACCAAACATACACATCATGAGTAGAACCACCAAAATAAGTTGTGCCTAAGCCATAGAAGAGAGAAGAGGGCAGTTGTAAGGCCGCTACGCACACTATTGAGGCAATAAAAAAGACAAAGGAACATAAGACACCTATAAACTTCTTTACATGATACAAAGCATCAAATCCTGCTATAGATGACATGAGCATACCATAGTTATGCGGTGTAGCAATCAACTTTATACTCCGTGAGCACTGGACCCCCCTTACTCTCTCCTGTAAAATAGAAGAAATAAAGAAATACTGAGATCTTTGTATTCAAAGCAATGTAAACAACACTAAGTAGAGTGTTCCAAGGTAACGTACACCCCCAGTTGAAGTCACTAGGCAATTGACTGTTTACCTCGAGTGTTGACACATTTAGAGAAATGATCACAGAAAACAGTCATGGAAATCCCAAGCTTAAATGTATATCAGTTGAGCCTTATAACTCAGGAACCTTCTGTTAATTTGGCACAAAAGTGGCTTCTCTGCACGAGACTGTAAGGACAATCCCCACCAACAGAGAAGCCGGATGTAATCGTACAAAAGTCTGCAAACACACGTATTACCTCTGCACGAGACCGTTAGCATCACGGTCTCAACCAACAGAGGTAACTGATCCTGAAATCGAATCTGAATGCACAAGGAAATTCACCGCTCTCAGGGAACTACAGAGCAGTCCGAAAACCCCGAGTCAGAAGGAACCCGGAAGGAAGCGATCGGTAGCTTGGTGCAGGTGCACCCTTACCGCCTCTCTGGAACCTGGAACAGCGTCGCTGGTCAGAAACTCCAGCAACAAAGCACACCAAGGAATCATCGACGTCTTCTCCTACGGTCGCTGCCAAGTTATTGCAGCCGCGGAGATGACGCAGCCCACGTGATGCGTGGCCCACAAGGATGCTGGGAACTGTAGTTCGGCGTGTTCCCTTCCGTACTCCAGCGGCAGACAGTGATTACCGGCAAACAGCAACGTGACATCCCCTGTCCCCCCTACTGTTTGCACTGACCCTGGAGTCATTGGCACACTGGGTACGTCGAGACGTCTCAATACGGGGATTGAGGTGGAGCGAAGATAAAGAGGACAAAATAATGTTATATGCCGACGATATGTTAATTTACTCAGCATCCCCTCGAGCTTCTCTTAGTAGTTTATTTAACATTATCACTAACTTTGGCAAATATGCAGAATATAATATCATCTGGTCCAAATCTGTCTTATACGTCTTACACGGCCCCTCGCCCAGACTACCTTGCAGCTAAACAATCGAGCTGGCTACCGAGGGTTTTAAGTACCTGGGCATTTTTATTACACAAGGTTCCAAAATGTTTTATATTGCAACCTTCAAGGCCCCCTCAAGCGACTACAAGAGGATGTCAAACACTGGAGGTCGCTGCCCTTATCTCTCTTGGGGAGGGTGGCCCTATTTAAAATGTTAGCACTCCCTAGATTTTCTATATGTACTCCAAAACTGCCCATTCCCACTTGAGAATACTTATTTTACCACCATTAAAGGTGAACTCCGTACCCTACTATGGGACGGGAAAGCACTTCGCATCACCCTACGGAAGCTAACAAAACGATGGTACGATGGGGGGGATTGCCCTACCGGACCTACGCCTCTATTATTGAGCCTCGCAACTGGTGACCGTCAATCAAAGGATTTATGGCTCCCCATAGACCAAAACTTTCCACTTAGAACAATACCAAACAGGGCGGGAGGGATATCTGGGGGCTCTTTACAGTAAGGTTAGAAAAGGTCGGTATTTGGGACCCATGTCACAAACTGTGGCCATCTGGGATAAGGCTACTAAGCGCCTAGGATGGGTGGATAAATTTACAAAAGCTACGCCGCTATGGGCCTCTCAACGGTTGGGATTGCTTTTCCAACATACAGGGTTTGATAGATGGGACACCATTGGCATGACCAACATAGGAGACTTGATCGGTAAAGGAAAGCTTCTGATCTTTTAATTAACTACAGACCAAATATGATCTTGCACCAGGTGACGTTTTCCGATATTTGCAGATCAGGCACGTTCTTCTCGCAAGCGTTCCAGACCTGTCCTCCCTGCCGGACTCCTCCCCTTTGGAGGACCTCCTGCTCACGCAACCGCTCTTGAATCGGGCTATCTCAGGCACATACCGTAAACTCTGCAATAACTTACCGGATTCTTTTCAGGCTCTTCGAGGACGCTGGCAAATAGACATAGGGCCAATAAACGATGAAGATTGGCAAACTGCCCTAATGTCCTCCAGGGAAACTGCAATAAATCACTGCTTTCGCCTCATGCAACTGAAAATACTTCACAGGTCCTATCTCTCGGGGGTGCTCCTGGCAAAATAGGAAGCTGAACAGTACCTTTTACCACATCCTGTGGGATTGTGCCATCATACATCCCCTGTGGGACACCCCAACTAACAAAATGAGAGACACACTGGGTAAGCACCTTCAATTATCCCAGAGAATGGGGATTCTGAACATATGGGAGGCCACCGACCTGACGGACTTAGAGCAACAGTGGGTGGCACTGTGATACTTATTGGTGAAGTGAGCTATAGCAATGCACTGGGGGTCCAGCGCGCGGCCATTAACGGTGGGATGGCCGGCAGAGATGAACAGATGCATGATTGCAGAAAAGGAGGTCTACAAACAGCGGGGCTGCCCAAAGAAGTGGGATAGGAAATGGGGAGGGTGGAATGCATTCAGGGGGAGATCTGTACCTCTCCAACAGAAGATATGGAGATGAGGAAAAACCAAAACAGTGACCTGCCAGACCTCTAACTATTTGAAATCTATGTATATTGAAATGCATTTAAGGGGAGGTCTGTACCTCTCCACCAGATGATACAGCGAGGAGAAAAATTGAAACAGTGACCTGCAAGATCTTTAATTATTTGTAATTCATGTATGTTGCAATGCCCCTAAGGAGAGATCCGTACCTCTCCGCCAAAGGGCACGGTGATGGAAGGAAGTCATAACATTGACCTTCCAATCTTTAAATAACTGTAGCCTATGTATGCTGAGGTATTATGTTGCAGATACATTGGACGGTTATGTGATTTTGTAATGATGATTCTGTGCTTAATTCTAATAAAAAAAATATTTAAAAAAAAAACCAGCCTAGCACTAGTGAGGATGACTGGATTCCAGTAGTAGACATACCTGAAGTGATTGTGAGAACAAGAAGTCAAACAAGATTAGAAAGAAAGGACGAGAGTGAGGACGAGTTAGGAATAGAAAAACATTCTCAGATAAGAGAAAATACAGTTGTAAAACACCTGAGCAGGACCAGATAAGGAAAGAACAATCTACTCAGACAGAAGAGAATAAACTCCCCATCCATCAAGTCTGAGGAGGTACAGATAGATCTTATTGAACACACCCAGGCAGAAGAAAATCAAGAAACTGAAAGACTTAAGTAGGATCAGTTAGGAAAAGAAAAACAAGTTCAGGAAAAAGAAGAAAACAATATCAAAAGAAAAACAAGTTCAGGAAAAAGAAGAAAACAAAATCAAAACGAATCCTGGACAGGGTCAGATTAGGGAAGAAGAACGGATCCAGGCAGAAACAGCTGAGGTGATAAGCCCTGGACAAGGTCAGATAGAGAGGAATTCTGAAAACTGAAATAATCAAGTTGTACCACAAATCAATGAAAATAAAAGAACTCTTGAAGGAGCTGAAAGCACAGTGCATGCTAAAAGGGTCAGAAAAAGTGATAATTAGCCTAGTATTATTAATAGACTGTAATACTGACTTAAAACTATAAATGAAGAACCTGACCAAGTAAATGACGTATCTAGCCAAGCTGGACCGTCCACTGAAAAGCCAAGAAGAGGAAGTCCACTATTAAAAAGACTGAATAATAAATTCAGGGGTCCTGAATGGACGTATGTAATTCTTGAAGATTTTGAGAATCTTGAAATAGGTGGAGAAAGTGAGGAAGAATTGAATACTAAACGAATTATCAAAGAAGTGAGACCAACTTGAAGAAAAGATAACTTCCCAGATTGTATTTTGTAGAAAATTAATAAAAAAGGGAGGAATCTTCTTAACATAAAATGCTGACAATAGAGCTGCTGGAAAACCGAAACAAAACTGTGTAAAGAAATGTTGTAGAATATGTATAAGTAGCATATTTTTAGTACTTACAATATGGTTAGTATTAACAATAGTTGTCCCCTATTTAATGGTAATGAACCAACAGAACAACACTAATACACGTGAAAGAGAGGCTAACATTAAACAAGATGAGTCCGTACCTGCTCCGCTGGGACACCCGGGCCGGTGGGACTGCTGCGGAGGCGGTGGCGAGCCTGGTGAGAACTGAGCCGGCGGCGGCCAAGATGGCGGCTCCGGAGTGATCGGGCGCCTCGAGACCCGGGAGTCACCCCTGCAGGCGACCGCTGACGGAACTTGCGGCCGGCGGGCCCTGGCTGGGGGTCCTGACGTTACCCGAGGGTCGGCCGACCCCCGCTCGAGGTCCGGAGTGGGGCACGAGACGGCCGGCGGAGGAGCCCGGAGAGGCCCCGCCCCCCGCCCGAAGCTACTGTGACTCCAGGCCCCGGCTTTGGGGCCTGTGGAGCGGACGACAGCGGCCCATCCGGGCGAGAGGGAGGAGACCCGGTGAGGCCTGGGACATCGAGACCGGGGGTGAGGAGGGGAGCGGGCCACCTTGGTGCCGGGCCCTGGAGGGGGACAACGGAGCTCCGCATCCGCAGGGGACCGAACTGGAGGCCCCGGCTCCGAGGCCTGCCCCGTGGATCTTGGAGGCGCCACCGCCGCTGCGGGCGGGACACATGGGCCGGGTGCAGGGGGTCTAGCACGGTGAGAAGACCCTGCCTGGGGCCCTGCCGGACCGCCGAGTCTGCTGTGGTGCCACAGAGAAGGGAAGCTCGGCAGCGTACTTGCCCTGCCTGGCCCAGGGAGCACCGGGAACATTGGACACCCAGTGAGGAGGTCGTCCTCCCCGCCACCGGACCTGGACTGAGAAGCGCGGCCCCCCTCCAGATACTGCACCGCACCGAGTACTGAGAGATTGACCAGCGACTCCCTCCTGTGCTGGAGCCGGGGTCCCCCCAGTAACAAACGCTGAGACATTGCTTTGGAGGGGATCTGCGCCACTCCTCCCAGTGGGACCCCGGTAAGAGTTGACTGATCCTGGTTACACCCTGTGTCCTGCCCGCCGGGACCGGCCTTCTACGAAGCTCCTGATCGTACCCAGCACTAGAGCATTGGCACCGCAACCGGGGACCCGAGGGGCTGCTTTTTCGGCCCGGAACTGAGCCACGGGGACTGCCCCAACACAGGGTTTTTTTCCCCTCACCGCGTGCCCCCGGGAGTTCGACCCGCCGACGCGGGGGCGATATGGGCAAGCCGAAGGGCCCCAAAGGGGATGGGCCCCCAACTACGGACGCATCGGAGGACCCGTGCACCCTGCGACGGACCTACAGCAAATGCAGGACAGGATCCTGGAAGCCATAACAGCCACGAAAGACGCCCTGCACCATGATATAGCGCAGGTGTCGGAGGGGTTGGGGCTCCTGCGGGCTGACCACACGAAGCTATCAAACAGGGTCAAGGAGGCGGAGACCACCCTGAGGGACCTGGCGCCAGCACAGAAGGTGATGGATGGGAAACTAGCAGACGCGCTCGACCGGATTCAAGCGCTTGAGAGGAGGGCAGAGGACGCGGAAAATCGCAGTCGCCGGAACAACGTGCGCCTCGTGGGCCTTCCGGAAAAAACAGAAGAGACGGACATGGTGGCCTACCTACAGGAGTGGCTGCAAACTGTGGTGGCCCCGGAGGGGCTGTCCCCTTTCTTCACGCTGGAGAGAGCGCACCGGGTGCCGTCGAGACCCCCGAAGCCGGGACTCCCCCCGAGACCTGTGGTCATCAAACTGCTCCACTACAAAGACAGAGACTTACTACTGCAGCGGGCGAGGGAGAAGGGCCCATTCCAGGTCGACAACAGCAAGGTGACACTGTTCCCAGACTACACATTCGAAACCCAAAGACAACGCGCCTCTTTCCTTTCTCTGAAAAGGGAACTCAGAACGGAAGGCTTACAGTACTCATTACTGTTCCCGGCACGACTCCGGGTGCTGGTCAACGAGAACACCCTGTTCTTCCCGACATCTTCGGAGGCTTGGACCTGGTGGGACACCTACAAAGCTGGCACAGATGGGGCCCGGTTCCGGGCTGAGGAGGAGCGCCAGGGACAATCGCTTCGGCGTTCGCGGCGCCACAGAGGGCGTGGAAAGGGCTTGAAGGGACCAACGAACTTCCAAACGGTGGACGAACGGAAGGCGGCGCTGCAAGCGGTGAAAGAAGTGTCGGGGGCGGCGATGGCCCATTCGGAGAAAGGAACGGGGTCGGAGGACCAGGGCACGGGCTCGGACACTGATCGCTCTGAACTGGGAGGAGCCAGGGGCCCGAGGATCACGCCACAGACATCGGGGGAAATCGTAGAGGGTTGAACTTCTGGACAAGGTACCGAATGGGGTTGAGGGGAGCTTGCTGAGGTCATTGTTGCCCTTGGAGCAGAAGGTTATGTGACTTGATTGTTTTTGGGACCTATTATGTGTGAAGGGGCGGGGGCTTAGGGTACAGCGCTTGATAGACCTAGCGGCTTGTTGGCACACCCCGCGGCCCATAAGGCCAACACAGCGTTGACTGTGTATTAGTCTTTACGTGAGCACGTTGCTCAATTGTTTGGATGGGAACGATTCCTCTGAGGTTGGATTCCGTTCTGGGGGAGGGTGGGCCTGGAGAGGTTGGGGTTGCTCTGGGGTTGACTTGGGGTTGGGCAGTTAAGGGCTATTTGGAGAAGGGTGGGGGGGTTCGAGTCAGTGATCAGGATGCAGCACACCAGTAATTCTCCTTTCCTCCATCGGGACAATGGCTAATGTGGGATTGTTGAAATGTGTATCATGGAATGTACGGGGCTTGCACACTATGGCGAAAAGACACAAGATCCATTCATACCTGGTTCGTAGAGGGGTGCACATAGCATTTCTGCAAGAGACCCACTTAACCAAAAAGGAGGGTATAGCGCTTCAGCGCAGGTGGAGAGGTCATTTGTTCTACACTGTGTACTCCGCGTTTGCTAGGGGGGTGCTCATTTGGGTTAAGGCAGGAATCCCTCTTCAGGTGACTAGGCACACGGTGGATCCCAATGGGAGGTATGTGGCTGTTGAGGGACTACTGAGAGGACGACATATAGTGCTCTGTAGCGTTTACGCACCAAATACGGAACAGGCGACTTTCTTTACAGGTCTCTCCGGGGGGCTTGCCGGCTATCTTACTGGATCAGTGCTGATGGGAGGGGACTATAATTCCGTAGAAGATGTTATGCTAGATAGATCACACCCACCACTCCGCACCTCCCCTGTACACCAGTTAGCGAGATGAAGGGCTGACTGGCAGAAAACATGGGCCCTTACTGACTGTTGGCGCTCACAGCACCCCACTGAGCGCGATTATTCATTCTACTCCAGTATACATGACCTACACGTGCGACTAGATTAATTCCTGTGCTCCCCCCAGGTGCTTGCCGCGGTGACCCGAACGGAATACCTGACACGCACATTGTCTGATCACAACCCACTCCTCCTGACACTGGACTGGGTCACTGAACCCCCCAAGGTTCCGACGTGGCAGTTGGGACCCGACACGCTAGATGATCCACCATTCAGGGCTGAACTCGAGGAGCGGATTGCCCGGTATTTTGCAGAAAATGAGGGTACGGCTTCCTCCAGGGCAGTAGAGTGGGATGCCTTCAAGGTAGTGGTGAGAGGACACTGCATCGGGAAATATGCGGGAGTACGCAAGACATTAATAGATGACTTAGATAAGGCTGAGCGTATTCTTCGGGAGGTTGAACTAGATCGACCGAATTGTCCTGAGCTACAGGAGAAAATGAGAGGAGCACGGGAAGCGGTAGCAGTGGAGATGGAACGCCTCCGTAGTTTCGACCATAAGGTATACCTAACGCGGAGACTAGCTGAAGGGGACAAGACAGGGACACTCCTCGCTTGGTTGGCGAACCCCAATAGGCGCAGCCAACCGGTCTTGGCCTTGCAGGACGGTGGATATCACACCCTTACCGCACAATCGGATATACTGGGCTGTTTTAGGTCGTACTATGAGAAACTATACGGAGCGGGCCGAGCGATCGCACTGCAGAGCTGGAGGTTTTCCTGAGCGACCTGCAGCTGCCGCGCCTCGAGCGGGAACAAGCAGATGCTCTGGGGGGCCCAATCGCCCTGTCTGAAATACGAGGGGCGGTGAAACGAATGGCGCGCAATAAAACACCGGGGATTGACGGATTACCGTAGAGTTCTACGGGAGATACTTAGATCAACTAGCTCCAAAACTCCAGACGGTATATAATGAGGCCAAGGAAGCAGGCAGACTCCCCCGGTCGATGAGCGAAGCCATAATGATCCCCTTGTTGAAGCCTCGTAGGGAGAGCACAGACCCGGCGTCCTACAGACCGCTGTTGATGCTCACAACAGATTACAAGATACTGAGCACGGTGCTGGCCACCAGACTACTAACTTATATGCAGGAGTTGGTCCATACAGACCAATCTGGCTTTATTCCCACGAGGAACACAACGCACAACATTCACAGATTACTGCGATTGGTGGACGCTCCGCCGCCTGAGGCGCGATCCCCGGTGGTGTTGGCGGTCGACATTGAAAAGGCCTTTGATAGCCTTGAGTGGCACTACCTGTACACGGTAATGCACACCTTCGGCCTAGGGGAGGGATACATACAGTGGACAAGGATGCTCTACTCCTCGGCGAGAGCGAGAGTGAGAGTGGGATCGATGGTATCGGATCAATACGAGATACACCGTGGTACCAGACAGGGATGTGCGTTGTCTCCGCTGCTGTTTGCGCCTGCGAGCGAACCGCTTGCGGCTCAGGCTCGGAAAGGGGTTTATTACGCTGTGCTGGCGTAGGGGGGGGAACTCCATTATATCTCCCTATACGCGGACGACCTCCTCCTCTTTCTAGACAACACCGAAGAGGCGGTGGCGGGCGCTGAGAGTTTGTTGGAGCGCTTTGGTGATCTGTCAGGGCTGCAGGTGAATTGGCCGAAAACCTGCCTCTTCCCGCTACGGAGGGAGGAAACATGCCCCTCACTCCGCCAGACGCTACGATGGGAACCTCGATGCCTGGGCTACCTCGGAGTGCACATTTACCACGACCCGAAAGACCTTCTGGACGGTAATGTGGGCCGCTGTATCAGCTCATTGAAGAGCTGTATGTCCTTCTGGGCCACCTTGCCGCTCTCCACGGCAGGCCGGGTGGCTCTTCTGAAGATGATCGCTCTGCCGCGTCTCCTATATTTTTTCCGATCCCTCCCGGTATGGATACCCGGCACGATTTTCAAACAGCTGAAATCGGCGGTGGTGTCCTTCTTATGGGGAGCTGGCAGACGTAGAGTGGCTCTGACGACGCTGACCCGCCCGAAGGACGGGGGGGGCCTCGCTGTCCCAGACTTTGAGCTCTATTATTTAGCGGCTCAGTTACAATTCTTCATGCAGGAGGTCGCAAGGGTGTATCGCGGCCCGGAACAGGGGAGAGAGTTCGGCACACCCCGTCATGTCCTTGCATATATCACTCTTCAGCAGAAATTGCTTCTGAGAGAGCTCTCCCTGGAAGAGCGGACCCTTCGCCAATGCTGGAACAGATCGCAGAGGCAGACCGATACCGGGCACCCGTATGCACCGGAAATCCCTCTGGGCATGGTGACGGCGCTCCCGCATGGCGGCGATTGGTCGAGATTACATCTTTGGGACGAGGCGGGACTGCAGATGATAGGTGACCTCTATGAGGATGGGGAATTATCCCCATATCAGACGCTGCAAGAGCGATATGACCTCCCGAGGGGGGACTACCTACTGCATGCAGCGGTGGTGAGAGCCATACAGGCGCATTGGGGTGAGGGACTGATAGAACCTGCTACATCACTAGCGTGCCAGTATACCATGATGGCGGCGGAAACGGTTAAGGCTGTTACGTGCCTTTATCGCAGAATGCACACGGACGCCCTACCTACGCTCACGACACTTAAAACTAAGTGGGAAGCTGACCTCCAATTAGAGATCCCAGACACTACATGGGCACAATTAATACGGCGAGTCAAGAAAGGCACTGGGAATGCGCACTTCCAATTGATACACTTATTTATACTCCATCGCGCGTACCTCACGCCATACAAGATCGCAGAGTATTTTCATGTAACAGATGCAGCATGTCCCAGATGCACTCTTGCAGGGGCTGACCTGGTCCACATGTTACGGGGCTGTCCGGGGCTGCAAGTATATTGGACGGGCATTGAGGAGACCCTGAACACAGTTACTGACAGACAGTTACAATATAATAGCGCAGTGTCCATCTTACATTGGTTCCCCCACACAAAGAAAAACAAACTGACAAGTACATTTATAGATATGGGACTATTGATAGCCAAAAGGGAGCTGACCAGAGGGTGGAAATCGAAAGTGGCACCGACGCACAGGAGATGGGTGCATGAATTTCTCAAATGGGCGACTGCGGAGAGCACGATACTATATCAACTGGCCCGCCGTGGCTCAAATGACAAGGCGCAGGAAGTTGCAATGCTATGGGAAACAATGGTACAGGTGCTGAGAGATAGTCTAACAGAGGAGGAGGAGGGGGAGGAGACACTAGACGAGATGCCCCGAACAGGATTAGACACGCCGACGGCCACTTCACCAGATGCACACAGACGATAAGAAGCATTGACTCCGATTACTTCTTTTCCCACACTATGGGTATCACGATTGCACCGATCACTGATGCTGACACAGGGTTTCTAGAGAGAGTTACATACATCACGATCAACCCAACAGGGTGGTGTCACACTACATAAATAAAAGCAGAGCAAGGAGCTCCTGTTGAGCTTACAATAGGATCGTTCTCAGTCCACAAAGTGATCGATATGGTGACATACCGCCGCCCCGCCTCCGGGATGTGGGCTGAATGGCTGTGTATCATGAAACTGAGAAACGACTATGACAGATTGCTACTGAACTGTATGGAGCTCACTGTATAACTGACTGTTTTACCTAACCCTGCAATAAAAATTGTTTTACAAAAAAAAATAACATTAAACAAGATAGAGTAGATTTAGAAGCACCAGATGAGACAGATTTACATCACACTTAGAATAAAAATTATACAGATTTAAATGTTTTTGCAAACATATTAGTACATTACGTAGAAACTATGGAAGTTAGCGATTGTATGAAATTGCCCACATCTGTAGCAGAAGGTGTAACATATCATCATTTACCATTGACCTATGGTATATCACGTAGTGTTTTAGCTACTTTATTTTATTGAACTGGAAAATTACAATATTATTATTCTAACGTAGATGGGATTTTTTCCAAAGTTCCTCTGTGAAAAAGCACAAACTCAGTTGTTAGTACTAGAGACTCACAATTCACATTTATTATGTGTGTGGAAACAAAGCTTATTTAAATCTGCCTGACCATTGGTACGGAGATGCTATTTCGGAATAGTATTCCCTAAAGTATATCATGTAAAACGATCACTGGAAGCAATGAAGTTAATAACTGACTAACACGCAACAAAAGGGCTAGTTTTTCAGAAGTTGTAGGAGACATATTCAGTGCATTGACACCTTCAGTGGGAGTAATTATTAATACACAAAGAATTTGTAAATTATCCACAGTGGTTGATCCCTTATTGACTGACACTGCTGGAGGGTTTCTGATGATAAATACTGAATTGGTTGCGGTCAGATCTATGGTTTTGCAAAATCGACTTGCTCTTGATATATTGTTGGCTAAAGAGGGCAGAGTAGGTAAAATGTTGAAAGCGCAACATTGTTGCACTTATATTCCAGACAAGAGTGTTGAAATTGGAGAGTATATCAAAAATATCACAAAATTGAAGGAGGATTTGAATCCACTGGAGGTTGACAGTGTGTGGAGGAAACTAACAAATAGTATTTCCACCATAGATAGTTGGTTTTTAAACCTAGGTAAAAGTAATATAGGTCAAATAATAATGCCAATAATGGGAATAATCTTAGTAATTGTATAAATAATGTTTTGGTGCAAATGTTACAGGAAAAGAAAACGGTATGAAGTGAATGAGAAAGGGAAGAAAAGAAAATATGATGAAATTCTGCCTGAAGAGATAAGAGGAGATATTTACAAAAGAATGAAAGGTTTATAATGTAAGAAAGAAAAGGGAAAAATTTAAAGAGTTGAAGAAGAAATTGAAATGGAAAATTGCTAAAGTTGGCATTTGATTTAGTGATTTAAATTAGTGATGCCATAAAATGTGGGAGTGATGGAGCAAGGTTTTATAATGAAAGAGACTTCCTCGGAAGCAATCCTCTCAAACATTGTGTAATACTGTAATCAACATATTCGTAAATACTAATATTGCATTACAATCGTTTTACTGAATCTAGGGGAAGCTTGCCTATGTGTATTTCTAATAAGTAACCCGAGTGACTTAAAATGGCTTCCGAAAACGCGGGAAATTTCTGCGCATGCGTCTACTGCATCTACGTAGTATGACATCCTTTGCTTTGGTGGGAAAACTTTGCAGCTGCGCAATAGCTAGAAAAATGGCCGCTTGCAACTCACATATTAATGCACATGCAATGCTTTTTTTTTTAATTTGTATTAAGCATTTCAAATCACATAACATACACAATTCCAGAATGACAGAATGACAATCTACAATAACCAGCAGCATTTAGGAATCTGCCAAGCAGCATCATAGTTTGAGCAATGAAAACAAAGGTAACCAAAGAGAAAACATCCAGGGCTACTTAAGACACAGGACTAATACTGAGAGTGAACATAGGTAGGCTGCAATCATGACGGTGGAATGCATTAGCAATGTACAGCAATTTCATATCTCATACCAACAACGTTTATTTATAGCAATGCAGTCTGCCCCAATCAACCACCGCTTTATTCGTCTGATTGTTCAACGGTGGCAAGTAAATATTCCCATACAGGAGACCAGATATCTCTCAGGCGGGAGGATACCGTGAGTTCCTCCGCATAAAGTTCCAGTTGCTCCTTGCAATATACCATGTCCTTGACCCAAAAATCAGGTTTAGGGTGCAACTTGCCTTCCCATGTAAGCAATAGTCGCCGCTTCGCCATTAGCAGAGCCACTTTTACAAATCGACCCATTGCAGTTTTTAACCTCGGTACATACCCCAATAAGCATTCTAAAGGCGTGCAGGTGATCATCCGGCCCGTCATGAGTTGAAGTCTGTTTACTACCTCCACCCAATATTGTGCAACCATCGGACAGTTCCATGCGAGGTGGAGGAAATCTGCCCCATTGTGACCGGACTGCCGGCATCTATCGGACTCCTTCAATCCCATTTTCTTTAACTTAACTGGTGTGTGAGAGACCTGGTGTAAGTACTTTAGATGGATAATTCGCAAGTTGCTGTTAGATGTCAGTCTACCCGTCAGCATGCAGATTTGTTCCCACATATCGTCTGTGATCTGTATATCTAGGACCGCATTCCAGCAATCTCTGCTGTCACTCACCCCATGCACCGTTTCCTCCTGTACTGCCTTATATAACCGTGTTAGCATCTTCTTCCTCTAGGGAGTGATGAGCAGCATTTGAAGTGATCGCAAGGTCTCCGGCTCCTCGGGGAAACTAAGATAGTGATCCCTCACAGCCCGTTGGAGCCTGTGGCAGGTGAATAGAAAGAGTGGCGTGGGATTTTGTTTGTAGTTTAACTCCTCCTTGGAAATGTACTTCCCCTCTGGGTATGAGTCTCCCAAGAGTAGTAGGCCAGTTTCTTTAAGAGCTTTAACAGAGCCTTGTGCGCCCACCACTGACAGCGCTGCATGTCCCTCAATAGGTACAGCCGGTGCATATATAGGAAGCTTGTGTGCCATTCTCCCAATTTCTTGCCATGCCTGTTTAGTAACATCTTCGGGGTTGATTTCTGATCTTGGAGTGTGTCTACTGGTATGTGTGAGAAGACTGCGCAGCGGAACTGGGTGTGCAACACCCTCCTCCACCCCCAATTGAGGGATAAAGTTGTGAGAACGGAACCAGAAATGGGGATATTGGGCCTGCCCACATAAATAATAGACATAAAAATCAGGCGCATTGAACCCCCCCCTCATATGCCAACGGCAGAGTTGCCTAACTAATCCTTGGCTGTTTATTCCCCCACACAAGGAGCAGCAATTGTGTCCGGATCGTCTTGAAGACGTGTTTCATCAATTTAATGGGAATGTTACAAAACAAGTACAGGAACTTCGGGAGAATCACCATCTTGATTACTGTAATTCTATCCGCCAGCGAAAGAGGCAAAGAGACCCACCGATCTAACTGTTGTACCAATGCTGCGCATGCGCTGCCGTATTTTTCATGAATTACCACCTCAGGGTCTCTGTGTATCCACACTCCAAGGGATTTAACCGGGTCTACTGACCACAGTAGTGGATAGTCCACCTGGGGCAGTGATGTGATAGTTGTCAGTGGGATAAGGACCGACTTCTCCCAGTTGATCTGGAGCCCAGAGAAGAGACCAAACTTAATATACTCCTGTATAATCTGGGATAAATAACGCTGAGGTCTCGGACGTACCATGTCGTCCGCGTACAGTGATAGGCCCACTGGGCGATTATGAAAGTTCAGTGCAATGGCTCTGTGAGACTGTCTTATCTTACACGCCAAAGGCTCCAGCACAATGGCAAAAAGAAAAGGGGACAGAGGACAGCCCTGACGAGTCCCGCGAGTTATGGCAAACGGTTCAGAGGTCAGGCCCCCCACCCGCACCCTTGCAGAGGCATCTGTGTATAGCACCTGAATCCACCGGATAAAGACTGGGGGGAAGCCCATTCTGCTCAAAATGTAGAACATGTATTTCCATTCGACAGAGTAGAACACTTTTGCAGCGTCTAGGATAACTGCGGTGGCCGGCAAAGCAGGGTTCAGCACATGAAGCATCGCAAATATCGTGCGGAGATTAAGGGAGGTAGAGCGCTCCGGAATAAAGCCCGATTGATCCGGGAGCACGAGCAGTGGCATTAAGGGCTGCAACTTAGTGGCTAAAATGTTCGCAAGTATTTTTGCGTCCAGATTAATCAACGATAAAGGGCGATAGGAATCACACCTAGAAGGGGTTTCGTCCTTCTTAGTAGGGTGATGATCAGCGCTTGGCGCAACGACGGGGGAAGACTACCTGTATCATGTGCCTCTGCACACATTTCCAGAATATGCGGTATCAGAATATCCGCAAATGCTTTATAAAACTCGGCCATCTGGGCCCGGAGATTTGTTGTTCGGGAGAGACAGGATGGCCTCCTTGATATTTTATTCCATTATAGGCAAAACTAGGTATTTCCTGTGTACATCCGATAACCACGCACAGGCTATATCTTCCAGGTATTCGCTCATAGCTGCCTCCGGCATTCTCCCCGTGACATGTACAGCGTTTCATAGAAGGTACTGCACTGTTTCACAATATCATGCTGAATTATCTGCTCTATCGGGGGATTATCAGCTACTTCCCTAAGTTTATTGGTTAGCATCCTGCCCAGCCGGCCACCCTCCCCATACGCCTTAACCATATATCTGCGAGACAAGTATTTGAACTCGGAGGCCGCCACGGAGTTGTATTCCGTCACGTGCTCCTGTATGCCAGCAAGCAGGGCAAGTGATGGTGCCCTGTTGTATTGACTTTCAAAGTCTCTTATCTACCCTTCAAGCTTGCTCAGTTGTCCCCTAAGGTCCCGGAGGATTCCCGATGATGTGCTGATGCACACCCCCCTGATCGTAACCTTAAAAGCCTCCCATAGAGTTTAATGACTATCAACTCAACCCACATTCAGCTCAAAGTATTAACAGATGGCAGTCCCAATCGTCTCAGTGTAGATCGGGTCTGTCAAAGCGGCTGCCCGAAAGCACCATGTGAACGGACGACGCGGGTTAGCAGGGAGTGCCAGGTCTAGGACCACTGGGTTATGATCGGACAAGGTGCGCGGGATTTTCTGCACTTTCTCAACCCGCCCATTTGCCTCTCTACTCAGGAGCCTGTAGTGAAGTCTAGACCAACTATTAAATACAGGTATGACATGGGTGCCTTCCAGAACATCTGCATTACAAGACCTCCAGACATCTATTAGCCCCATCTCCAGCATGAAGTCTTGCATACACTGCGCCACCTTGACCATGCGTGCGCCAGCAGGATTGGATTTGTCAAATAGGGGATCGAGGTATGTGTTTAAATCACCTTCAGTGTGCAGCACATTAAACACTTGCAGAAAAGGTGTGTTATCATCCACCACCGGGCCGTAGATATTTACTAATATGACCTTCGAGAGTTCCAGCTTACCATGTCCCACGGCCCATCTCCCTTCTGCATCCACACTTGACTCAATGGGATGGAAAGAGACCCCCTCTTAATAAGAATGAGGACCCCCCTGGCATAGGTGGAATAGGAAGAGGCCAACCGAAACACCGACCACCACCGTGCCACATTATCCTCTGTGAATGTGCTCAGATGTGTCTCTTGGAGTAGGGCAATATGTATCCCATGACGGTCTCACTGTGCCAGCACCTGCCTCGTCTTTTTTGTAGAGTTTAGCCCGCGGACCTTCCACGTTATGCATATATACAGTGCTCCCTTCACATTTTAACAGGTATAGTATAGATCAACCAAGCCACCAACTCAGTGTGTAACGACATTCTTGCATTTCATTTTGTTACATTAGCACCCCAGCTTTGATAGTACCTGTGTCTGAAGCCATCGGAAAACCAACCCCACCCTCCCACCACCTACTCGGCAGCCCAACACTGCCAAAGACCAGACCCAAAAACATTGCCCCTTCCAACCAGAACAAATTAGGAAAATACAACTGATCGGGAATACCCATGGGGAACGTAGTGGCAGAATCTGCTCCCAGATCGATTAGGGAGGAGGCCGCCAGCCTATGGCCCCACCCCACCAGTACAGCCATCTGCCCCCTCGCATGCATTAAAGGAAAAGCATCAAACAGTGGACACACAACGCAAGTATAAGAAAAGATGAATATATCCTATACCTGTCGGCTAACTTGGTTTACCCCCACCACCCCTCCAGAAAGGGCAGAAAAACCAGTCCGCAAAAATGAGTAGTGGTGGTTGGAGTTATATCATTGCACAGAATAATGAAATATATCAAAGACTGTCCCATCCGTGGGATCCCCCAGTTGCATCATATACTTCTCACTGCTCACCACACCTGGGGCTCACCCACAGACCGGACAGGCGTTCACGTTCTCACTATTGTTCAATCATCAACATCCGATGTGTGGTCTTGCGGCTTTCTGCATCGTCGCAACGATTTCACATGATCCATCACCTGCTTGGGTGTCGTAAAGATTTTGCCGCATTCGGCATCGCCTGTGCGCAGCCGCTCAGGATAGAGCATTGCATATGGAATCTGCTCCTTTATCAAGGCTTTTTTAACATTTAGGAACTCCTTCCTGGCTGCTTGAACAGTTGCTGTGAAATCCAGGTAAAACGACAATACATTATTTTGATAGGTGATGGTGCCTCTCTGGCGTGTGACACGTAGGATAGTGTCCCGGTCCCGAAAATTAAAGAGTCTCGCAATATTAGGTCATGGCGGAGTGCCGGGCGGTGGTCGGGCTGCCAAGGATCGGTGTGCACGTTCGACTGCAAATAAAGGCGATAGTTCTTCGCGACCACAAATGTCTCGCAGCATTGTCTCCATGTAGTCTTCCAGACACCCCACATTCGTCGACTCAGGCAGTCCCAAAACGCCAATATTGTTACGCCTCGAGCGCGCTTCGATGTCCTCGTTCTTGGCTTGTATTACCGCGAGTATCTTTGTAATGTCCTCTGTCTTGGACGTCACTTGCTGCAGGCCATCCTCTGCATCCGAGATGCGTTGTTCTGCCTCGCCTAGTCTCGTGGCCTGCTTGTCAAGCTTCGCTGAGAATTGGTCCATCCTGCCATTCAGAGCTTCTATCTTCCCATCTATGGTCTGTAGGCTAGATTAAATGGCTGCCAGTGATTTCTCCAATGCTGTGGGCCCCTGAGACGCTGCCTCCAGTTCAGAATCC
This sequence comes from Lissotriton helveticus, assembly GCF_964261635.1. Lineage (NCBI taxonomy): Eukaryota > Metazoa > Chordata > Amphibia > Caudata > Salamandridae > Lissotriton > Lissotriton helveticus. Next base: position 645,820,501 of record NC_136068.1, read on the forward strand.
GAGGCTGCAGAATGAGACAATTTGCCGCCTTTACACTGCTCGAAATTCAAACGCGGCTGATTCTTTTCCAGATTCCCCATTATGACTTCCCGTAGCTCACAGTCAGTCAGTAGTGTGACCCTCCGCAGAGTGTATTTGTACTAGACAAGGCGCGGTTGGACAATGTTGTGATGTGTCAGCAGTACCGTCCTTATGATGCGCAATATTTGGGCCCAGCCTGTCAGGGAGACCAGTATCAAATCAGTACCCACATAATGTCCTCCACCTCACACACATGTGAGTCATGCTCAGGGGCCCTTTGTATGTATAAGAGGCTCCTGCGGTGTGCGCACACCACGCAAATCCTGGTATATAATCATAGTCCCACAATGCAGCTAGCCACAATATTATTCCCAATCGGTGGAGTCGTCTGGGGCCGGAGCAAAGGGGACGCCCTCTCACCATCTATCTGCGCCCCCCTGTTGCAAGCCCGCTTCCCTCACAGTGGCTCCCCTCCAACAGGTCACAGGCTCGAGCCAAGTGGCATGCAGTGTCCCCAGCAAAGTGAACGTATCCCTCGCAGCCGAGAGTTAGCCGCTCCCAGTGTCGCAGCGCTTAGCAGGCCCCGGCTGTCCATACAGTGTAGCAACCTAGGGCCCCCAGCACCAAATGTCAGTATCCAGCAGGCAGTGTTCGGCAGCGACGGGACTCACTGTGAGCTTGTTGTTGTCTCTCTTCGTGTGGGCAGGTGGTGCGCATGGAGTCTTGAACGGCCTCAGCGCGGACAGGCAGTGGTAGCGCGAGGATGGATTACAAGGCCTCCTCGCGGACTGCAACACAATTTGAAGCAGGTCGCTCTAGTAGGTACCATTCCCCCTGTCGCCGCATCGCTCACCTCCGCCCTTGCAAAGTGTTAGTACCGGACGCAGACTGCCGTGGCAGACACGGGCCGCTTCTTTACACAGCTAGCATACGCAGCTCCTTACCGCAGCGCCCCGGAGATCAAGGCAGCCGGTGACAGAGAAGCCCTGCCCAGACGATCTCAGCCAGTCACACCGCCGCCACTCTCACCCAGTCCGGGCTTCTCTCGCGTGGTCAGCCGCCTCTCCCCCGTTTTTGACCAGGAAAACCACTCTACATATGGCTCGCTAAGTTGACATCGTATTTCCACCACTTACGCCTGCAGAAGGCTCGATGGGGTCAGGATACCTGCAGGATATTGTCTGGCAGCCGGCAGAGCAGCACTACAGTGCAGCCATCTTGCCGAGCACCAGGCCATGCTCCAATGCACATGCTATGCTTAAACTAAACCTTGCGCGTTTTATTAAACTGGTAATGCAAAGATTAAATAAGGTAATGGGCTTAGAGTAGAAATAAGTGGTATACAGTGCATTCATTTATTTTTGTTTTCTAGCATGTCTTTCTCTAACTTTCTTATTAGTTCATATTTGGGCCTGGAGGGTGACTGAAATCCCTATCTCACATAACTTGTGCGCAAGCACATTCAAAAACCGTCTGGAACCATGATGAGACAAGTTGAAACTCAGCCAAGGTCACTCTAGCAAGAAGAGCTCGGGAACCTCACCTCTCGACCCGAAGTGGGGAAGGAATGAAGTCAAAATTTGTATACAATGTATTGATCCTAATTAAAATTGGGCAGAGTGCTTCGCTCCGCCCATGGAGTGCACGTAGTGTTGCCTACTTCGCGATTCGCAAAGTAGGCGTAGTAGGCAACACTACGCACACCCCATGCACGGAGCATAGTTGCCCGCCACCCGCCTCCCTCCCACCCTCTTCTACATCCCTAATTTTGATTTAAAATAGTATAAAAATAAATGGAAATCGCTTACCTGATATGCGGCGTCCTGGGGCACCATCTTCTAATTCACGCCGACTTCTTCCACCCAAAGGCACATGCACGGGCACCTGCGCATGCGCATTCCTCGCAAGAAATGCGCATGCGCCGGCAACCGCGCATGCACATTTGGTTTGAAGAAGTCATCGTGAAATAGAGGATGGAGCCCCGGGACGCCGCATATCAGGTAAATGTTTTTCATTTATTTTTATACTATTTTAAATCACAACTAGGGATGTAGAAGAGGGCGGGAGGGGGCGGGAGGGAGGCGGGCAGTGTGTAGTGGGGCAACGCGTAGCGCGTGGATGGGCGTGGCTTCCTGCCCACTTCACGAAGCTTCTCATAGCCCCACTACGCCCACTACGCCCACCCTTAATCCTAATGTGAAATGCGGGTGGGAATAAAGCTTGGGAAAATAAAGGGCGGGAATATTGAAACAATGAACTGAAGAAAAAGCATTACATTAGTATGGTGTTATGACCCTCCCCATCTCCTTGTCTAATCAGAATTAGGGGTTTTCACAAATATTGAAACATTGGGGGTGGTACTGTTGTATTTCAATCTAGGACCCTAATTCGATATTCCTGATTTATGCCCTTATGTGGTTATAATAAATAATATCCTTATAAAGGCATAAGAATCATATCCATATTTAGTCGTAGCCCATGTGGTCCACATTAAGCAAAGGCTACTTCCCCAGACTCCTAGAAAGTACAACGAGTTCTCTAAACAAAACAAACCTCCAGCAACCTGGGAAATCCCCATGGCTTTGTTTTGATTTGTCCTAGAACTCCTGTGAGCACTGTAAGAACGTCTTATGTCCAACCTTACGTCAAACCCGGCACCTTTCAGGTATAAATATACCAACGTTGCCTTAAGCAAACACACGGTGGTTTGGAGCAGAGCGGCTATCTACTTACCCGGGAGCCCAGCTGATGCGAGAGCCCACGGACGCCGCCCCTCCCTTTTTGACGCACTGAGAGAGACGCTGTCTTTTCTCCTGCCAAGAAATCCAGTTCCGGTGTTCTCAGCCGCCCTCGCGGGTTGCTGGGATATCGAGTCCTGAGAGAGAGATACCAGACCTCCTGCTTTCTATTACCCAGGTACGGAGCTGACTAAACCCTTAAAGAGAATTCTTGATTCAGATTCTTGGCAAAACCAACTTAACTTAAACTGCTACTTACTTACTCCTTCCCTCTTTTAGGCTTAGGTCAGGTACACCGGGGTAGGCATATTTAGAAGCACCAGTTGAGTACGTTAGTCAATGTATATATGTATGTATATATTTTATCCATTTTAAAGTATCATATGGCTAAGAAACCATATCAATGCTTTTACAGTATTATTTCATAATACTCCTTTTACTGTACGCACTTTACTTTATGATAAATATTGCAATTGTGGCAATTCATTTCTCTTGCATGAGAAAGAAGACTGCTCAATAAATACCACCTTTTATTGAAAACGCCCGTCTCTCTATTCTCTGCACTCCGGTGAAACTAAGTATGCACGATTGACTGAGTAAAATAGCTGTCTATTGTTTTCACACGACTCTAGAGATACACTCTTATTCTGAGGGAGCAAAGTTGTCATGTTTATGGTTGTCAGAAGCTAATCCCTTCTTGTCTATCCAGGGAAGTTAAACTCCTCCTTGTTTATTTGAGAAGGTTTCTAGTGACCTCTGAGCTATCTGGCAAAACTAATTAAGTCTAATTAGTCAGTAGAGACCTAGTCGACCTCAGTCCTACGTCTACACTGCTGTTTATATTATTCCAATGCGCAGAGCCTATTGGGAATATAGGAACTACACTAAAGTACATACACATAGAATAGTATAATCAAGGTAGGCATAGTCAGTTAGATGTCACAGACCCATCACCGACGCAGATTACGGCGGATGCCGTAGAGGTCAGAGACGCTGTCCGAGCACTCTGATAGAAGACCCTAGAGAGAAAAGACAAAGATACTGCCAGAAAAGAATCCTATCATCTAGAAGGGGAACGCGGATAAAGATCGAGGAGGCACATCCAAGGTAGGTGAAGAATTGAAGAGAGTAGTGCCAGAGAGGGGTGCGACACTGGCGTTGCATCTAGAAGAGGTCACATATCCTGTCCTGAACCTGTCCTTTGGCTCCTGACTGACTCAGATATCTCTATTCAGCTCCTTGGCCAGGGGTTGGTCCTCACACCTAGGTAAATATAATTCTGTGTAGTATGTCCTAGTACTCCTCTTTGTTTCCACCCCTTTTAGGTTCCGTCATCATGCAATATTAACTGAGACCTATTTGTTCTAATTTTGATTAATTTCCCTCAAGAAAATGGTGTAAGACTTGTATTGGTATTTGACTCACAAAATTAATGATTAGATCAATCTTTAAAACTCTCTTGAGTCTGTGGTCATTTGATAATTGAAGTTAATGACATTTCTACCTATTCTGCTTAAACCCTGATCTATTGACCAGAGGAAATTAAGACCCAAGGTGATAGAGTTGGAAAGAATTGGTAAGATACATTCATCACACAGGAATATCAAAATTGATCCTAGCAGTTATTATTGGTTTATGTGTGAATGTTTATGGGCCCAGGTGAGTATGGTAGAGTTTTAGTAACCCAAGCTGGTAAACTCGCTGGATCAAGCCTGAACCTCTGAATTAAGCATGGGCGGATCTAGCGGATCTCGCGTACGCGAACTTGCGGATTTACGGATTCGCAATCCGCGAAGATCCACGAACTCTAGCGGATTTGCGGATTTTTCCGTTTTTTGTGTTGGCGCGTGTTCGCGCCGATTTTTGGACAAGTTCGCAATTGCGAACTTACTTTTCGGCTCGCAACGGCCGCGACTATGTTGTTTCTACGTCTGGTTTATCATCACAGGTTCACAGCACCCTCTGTTTCACCACTGCCACCCTCTGGGACACCCATGCCACCCTCTGGTACATCCTCACTGGCACCTATTAGGTTTATTTATCACTGTAGATTATGGTGGTTGAAAAAAGCAAGCACACCTGCCCTTCTTCAACTGCCATCAATTAATTTGTGTTTCATTAATGTGTCAGTAATTTTGAAAGTTCCAGTCTGGCTGGCACCTGCTTCCTTCCTTATCTGTAATTTGCTTTTTGTTGCAGTGAAATTTTTTTTTCACAGGACCTTTATGGTGCTATTCTATGAGCCTGCTGTTTGGGTCATAGCAGGGTCATAGAATAGTTGCAAACTCTGGAGGGGCCCATCAGGAAGCACTACCTTGAATGTTACTAATGTTAAGTTTGAACTTTTGCACCTGCTCATTGCTTTCAGTTTAGCTAAAATCGTTTTTTCTGCAATTTCGCGCGTTTTTTGGGGCGCGAATCCGTGCGAGATCGATTTCGGAAGCCGCGAATACGTGCGAATACAAAATTGTTTTTGTTGCGACGTGTATGTTCGCGTGATCTTGCGCGTGTTCGCGAGGCGCTTCTAGCTATACGTTTGCCAAGTTACCCTATCGGTCGTACACGGGCGCGGCCATCTTGTTGGCGTGACGTAATTCCGTTTCCGCCCGCTATGTGTAATCTCGCAAAGTGTGCTGCTCGCTAGTACAATTTCGCGCGTACTCGCAAGGAAAATCTCGCGCGAACTTACCCACGCGGTCGTGAACGGGCGCGGCCATCTTGTTTCTCATTCATTGCTATGGTTCTGGGCATGCTTTCTCTATCCTCTCTCAATCTCTGCCATCCTTTGCTTGTTTGAAGTTTTTTTGATCTAATTTTACTTATTATCTATCCCTCTATTTTTCTACCTCTATATTTTTGTGTTTTCTGCAGCTTTTAGTTACTTTTAAACTACTTTTTAAAACTCTTTTCTTTTCTTCTTCACTATTCTATTTCTTCTTTATCATTTAAGTTTATTTCTGCCCAGACCATGGTAAAGGGAGCCGGGAAGCACCCTGAGAAGGGGAAGGGTCCCGCACCCCGTGCCCGGCTCCCGTGCGGGCGTTTAAGGGGGGAGCAAGTGGTCCCGAGGGAGATCTTCAGCGCGGAGGAAGTGGCGGCACTGATCTTCCACGTCCAGCGCCGCCTCCCCAAGACGATCCTGGGAGGCGGCAAGATCGCGACCGGCTATGGCATCCGGGAGCGTCGCAAGCGGTGGGAGAAGGTGTGCCGGGCCATGTACAAGATCTCTGGGGTCCGGCGCACATATAACCAGGCCACCCACCGCTGGACCGATGTCATGGACCGGGAGCGGGACTTGCTGGACGCGCTCGGCGTAGAGGTCCCCGGGCTTGGTGAGTAGTAGTAGTAGTACATTTACTACTCTGTTTTATCCTGCTCTGTTATTTGCAAATCTTTGTTCTTTACCAAGAGCAATAATGCTGCCGATTACATTGAGGTAAATTATATTTCAAAATCTTCTATGCATTTCAGGTGCACTGCTCTCCTTCTCAGTAGCCTTGCTTGCTACTATGCTTCTTTGTTTTGTATGTTGTGTTCAGAAGCATTTCATTGGCCTGAGAAATTATGTATGAGTGTACTGTAAAGAAAAGAACTGCGTAATGCTAGACAGTAAGGGTCATATTTTCAATTACCGGCGCATCCCTGCAAAGTAGCAGGGATGCGGCAGTAATTGTGTGCCATGCCACCACCACCCATTGGTCCAAAACGTCACAGAAGCCTTACGCATCTGTGCCGTAAAGGCAGCGCATTGCTGGAGTTGCGTGGCAACGATGGCGCTGCTCCAGCAATGCTCTGGGGTACCCTATCTCCCCAATGCTGCATCAAGCCGTACGTCGGCTTCAAGCGCGCACGGTTTGAGTCATGCATCATTGTCCTAAAAGTGACTGATTGACATCTTGTAGATTTCCCTCAGCCACTTTTAGGATTCGTTCCTGCGCAGGTACGCCCTCCCTTGCGCCGGAACGCCCCCTGATGGCGCAGGGCTTTACAACGTGATGCATCGCCCATATGCCCATATGTGTTTTTTTTTTTAATATATACGCCGCACCAACACCATGGCGAGTCTTTTGTTCTGCCGCTACGTCAGAAAAGGCACGCAACAATGGAGGAAAATCAGCCGCAACTTCCGCAAGGGACTTCTAAATCAGCCCCAACAGACTGAAGTCCAGTCCTTCCTTTAGACAGTCACATGGCTATAAGAAGAAATAGTGGCGGTGGTGGCGGGTGGATTGATAGTTTGAGTATTCACTGATCTGCAAGCAGGATGGACTTTGTCTGTCACGTGTTGCGCACTGCTGCCTGCAGTGCCAGGCCTAGGCAAACCTCTTTAGTAGTCTGTTTATTGAGTTACATAGGAACTTTCTAAGTCAACGTTCCGCAAATCAGGCAATACGAATAACGTAGTATACCACATGAGATAGATCCCGTGGAATAGTTGTCTATCTATTTGCTATTTTTCCAAAATATGTTGTTATTGTTCTTTTGAAATGTTTGATTTGGTTGAAAAATCTCATCCATGTTTTCTGGTTTTTCTTTCTTTCATGTTGTACATCAGCTCCCCCCAAGGGCAAGAGGACACAGGAGGAGGGTGCTGAGGATGCAGGCCAGGATCGGGCAGGCGAGGGCTCCTTTGCTGGCCCCAGTAAGTTTACATTTTAATAAACAGTACCTATTTTTTCCTAGCGTTCCTCATTCGATTTTTTCTAAATCGTCTTTGATCTTCTTGTAGACTGGATATAAATTCTTATCCTGCCTCGAATATGACTCCCTGTGGTATTACTAGACTATTCTTATTAGTCTGTCTGTGTAGCTAACTAAGATTGGACATTTGGCAATTCCATTGGACTCCCATTATATTCAGCAATACCTCTATGCACTGTCTCCTTACTGACTAGATAGTGTGGCAGAGTCATTCAGCTCCCGAAGTCACCGATTATAGATCCCCAATGATCTCTAGATTATCGTACGCAGGACAAGAGAGTAGTACGGAGTCACAGCACAGTCAAGAAGTGTCAGAGGCACTCATGCTTGCAAAAATTCCAAAACCTTTAGCTCATCCACTCTAGTCTAGAGGAACAAAAACCACAGAGTCTATTTAAGTTTAAAAGCTTTATTAAAAGTAAACACATTTATTAAAATCTACTTTGTCATAAAACTATTTAACTGTAAACGGAAAAGTGGTTAGTGCTGACGATTAATTGGACACATTTCTTGTGGTCGAGCCGAACTCTCACCTGGTTTGAACTTGATCCTGGTCGTGTTCTTAGGACTCAGGAGTCAAGCTTCTGTCTGTTAGGAGAAAAAGTGGTGCGTGTTAAAAATCAAAAGCAAGCATTCATCAGTTGTGCATAAAAGTGCAGCAAGACAACAGCCTTCCCTGGAAAATGGGACATTTTTACTATGGAGTAGACAGTCACAAATTATTACATTGTATTCTGTTTTTTTAACATTTCTCCTAGACCAAATATTATATAGTAGTGAGTGGTGTATTCTAACATTCTTAAATGTACTTTGTAGGTGTAACATCTGGTGACGGGGCCAGCGCGGAGGTGGCTGTGTTGGACCAGGACTCGGAGGCCTCTGGGGAGGAGGCGGCGGTAGAAGAGCTGTGGGGGATCAAACGGTGGTGGCGGAAACAGGTAAGCTATATATTCCTTACTTATTGAGATTGAAGACTGCATAGTGTGCTTTCTGCACGGGTGTATTACAATTACAAATCAACCAGGTAGTAGCCTCCTCGAAATGTACTTCGACTTAGCTGTGAAGTTTTTGGTGAGAAGAATCCCAATAAGTTCTTAGACGAACGTGATGGATGGGATGAACGAAAAGCGAAAGAAGGGTGTAAGTAAGTGGGACGCGAACTTGTATGATGGCTGGCAAAGAAGAACGATATGTGTTTGCTTGGCCCCCGAGGTGGCTGGGAAGGAAAGAATATGGTATGGTGCATGGCTGGGTCAATGATGAAGCAAGGATGGGTGGAAGGACAGCAGCCTGGGTGGGTGAAACAGAAACTGTATGTGTGCGTATACTTTGACTGAATGGATGCCTGGAGCATGGTATTCTCTGACTCTTAGATAGCACATGTGTATCTAGAGAGAGTAGATGGTCGCCAGGTGAAGTAAGTGTTACCTTGAAGAGCATGTACCACCGCACCCGCACGTCCGTTCCAGTGCAGGGAAGGCAAGGAAAAGAAATTGTAAATGTGTCCAATACTACCATGAATAGTAGCAGTACTTTGTATTGCGTTTGCATTCACAGCATATATCTGGTTATTACGGTGGACACTCCGTACCTCTCTTAATAACTTTAGTTTACTTGTAGTACGTCATTCATGTGTGGGTGTATCACTGTTCACTCAATATTAAGCAAAGCACCTAAAGTCATCTCATCTGTCATTAAATACGTCCCATGTGAAGTGATAGATAATCAAATTAGTTAGCTTCTTCAGTTTCCTTTTCTAGTACTCATTTGCACTGTAGGGTGAAAGGTAAATTAATTAAGCAGTAGCCCTTGTAACAGAGTATTCTCAGTGCCACCCGTAATAGAAAAGTAATAGCTTCACCACCTGCATGTACTGGACCGGTACAGTAACGCAAGTCTGTCTCACTCATCATGGTGTGCAACTTTTTTTCTCGGGTGCAAGTTCACTGTGCTGTGTCCATGTCATTCTGCCGGCTTGCATAAGATAACGTACCCATTTCCCTAAACAAGAGAGAAGAAGAAGAATAAGACTGGTGTACTGTCATAGTCGACTGTAATGGAAGTCCATAGTGGTCGTAGAATTAGTTCATTAAACTACCACTACTGTTAGAGCAAGGATGCAGAAGTGGGAGGTTACATAGATACTGTCCTCAATAGTTATGTACTGTGCTTTCAATTTGCTACTTGTACTCTGTGACCCAACTTTCGGCTCAATCACTTTGTGTTATTAATAAGGAGCATTGGTTACAGACTATGTCTTTCTTTCTTCATATAGTTGCTCCTTCCAAATCAACAACAAGGAGGGAGCAGGCTAGATTGGCCCGGCAACGGAGGCTGGAGGCCACAGTCGCCGAATATCGGCGGCTGGTGGCCCTGGAGGAGGAGGAGGACACGCAGTCGAGCGGGGCAACATCCTCGACTGTGACCACTGCATCCTCCTCCGTGACTAAGCCAGCGGGACCGAGCCGGGCTAAGAAAGACGACCGCCACCGCCAAGCAACCGAAATACCAGCTGCCCCCCACAGGAGCTGCAAGGAACGCCAACGCCGCCTACGAGTCCGCATGTCCAACCTGGAGCAGGAGGTCCTGAGGTATAAGAACTTAGTTAAGGGCCTCCGCTCCGAGCTTGCCACCCTCCGCAAGGAGTATGATGCCCATGCCGCATCATGCACCAGCACCAGCACCCTCCAGTAGTGGAGTGTCCCTTGCCCTTTTTTTATAGACTTTTGGGGGGTGGGATTTGGGAGTTGGGATCGTTTTGGGACGTTTCAGAGACAATCGTTGGGGTTAGGGTGGGTGAGGGAGATTATTTTGTTAGGGCTAAATAAATATATTTTTCAACTTTATCTGACCATACCTGTCTTTTTACTGCTTTTCAGTCTGGTGGGTGGGGGGCGGGGGTGTAACAGTAACTTTGTTTTCCTGAACAGTCGTAGGACTTTAGTAGTACAACCGTCAATCTCTTGTCTACTCCGAAATAATACTCCATTATACTACCTCCCACCAAACGCTTATCTTACCTGTAATTTGTGTTAGAAATTAGGGCTAGGCCCAGGGCTGGCTCCAGGTGAAATGGGGATTAACGTTGTCAATCCTGGGCGGGTGAAATTTCCTCATTGCGGTGGTACTAGTGGTGTGACACAGTGGCAGTTGCATGCCTATGGAAAAAAAGAAAACGAAACCTTGTTTGTCCTCCTTACTGTAGCATTACAACGGTTACGGTACAATCGAGAAAATAGCAGGTGACAGTACACTAGAACAGTGCCATAATGTAGCCTAACAAATGGTAAAGTATTTGCTTGCAAGTATAACTAGTACTTGCATTGAATTTATTTGACATTGGCTACTACTACTAGAAGATATAGTACTGAAGCTGAGTAAGTCTAGAAGATATCCTCGTATTCCTTCACCAGCCTGTTGCTGCTATGACCTTATCCTCCCCAGCAAGTGTGTGGAAGTATTGATGTCATTTTAGTCAGACATCAAGCAAAACAACACAGCCCGGGGGAAGAGGGTTAGGGTTTGTAAAATGGATGGGAATGGGGGTTTCTTTTTGGGTAGGTTTTGTTGAGAGAAGAAAAAAAAAGCAGAGCATGGACAAACAATAATTGAAGATACAGACAATCTTTGGTTACAAACTAAAGGTAAGCACATGCAGTCACACTCATAGAATAAAAGACAACAATGGATACTGTATCTGTATTGCGTATGTTGTTGGAGTTGTCCTGTTGAATTTGGTAAGTAAGTTGCATGCAGCAAACAATTCCTCTTATTGGCGGCACTCCTCCATTCCAGCTGACGCTTCGTCCATCAATGTGGTGACCACTGACAGAAGACACCCTGTCCACTGCCTGCCTGGCGGATGTTGACTGAAACCCGGCCTGTAATTATTGAACGGAAAACAGGAAGTGCTATTACAATACCACTGATAAATAAATAAAAGGTATGTACGCTGTGTGGTTCAAAAAGTGACACTTTGATTTCCCTAATAGACAGTACAATATTTTTGAAATTGCGTGCTCTGTCTGAGTCACCTTTTTAAGGATCAATAAGTATGGCCAAAATATTATAGCGGATCTTTCCCCTCAAGGTAGGTGTACTACTGTGTTTTAGAACAAAATTTGACCTTCCCAGCAATGCTCCCACCACCAAGACCCTTACTAAAGCCAGTCGCAAAAATGTAGAAGAACCCCAATCATATCTCCAAAAACGATGCCTAGCAGAAAAATGGTTACAAAACGTACTTTGAAAGTAACAGTAGGCCCAAATACAGACCGTGGATTACCACTTGCAAGCAAGCAAAAGTATTCATAGCCAGCATCGCTCCAACAGTGCTCTACAACAACAGAACCGCGTTGCAATAGAACCCCCCGAAACACATGCAATCCTGCTGCTAGGGCTAACCCTAACGAACCCTAACTTACAAAAAGTGCCAAAACTGGTGTTTCCTTATGGATTTTGTCCAACAAACTTCTAGCCGGTATTAGACCTTCCCAGGAATGCCCCAGGCAAGACCCGCCAACCCACCCACAAAAAAACACCCGACACAACACCCCCAAACAGCGAAAAAGCTAAATCTCATACTTACAATGTCTCTCGGCCTTCGGTCCAAACGCGGCGCTGTGCAGCTAGGTCGTCATCATCATCAATCATCATAACTCCTGTTTTCCACCACGGATTTCCTGAAAAGCAAATGCAATCAAGATTAGACTGTCGCAGCAGTGCTTCGACAGAGACCCCGGCCGCAACCCACCCACGAACAGCAGGAAGCCCCCCAAAACGCTACATTGAGCAAGATGTCAGAAGAAATAGCAAAAAAAAGGCTGTTCCTTATGGATTTTGTCCAAAACACTTCTATCCGGTATTAGACCTTCCCAGGAATGCCCCAGGCAAGACCCGCCAACCCACCCGCAAAAAAACACCCGACAACACCCCCAAACAGCGAAAAAGCTAAATCTCATACTTACAATGTCTCTCGGCCTTCGGGCCAAACGTGGCGCTGTGCAGCTAGGTCATCATCATCATCAATCATCATAACTCCTGTTTTCCACCACGGATTTCCTGAAAAGCAAATGCAATCAAGATTAGACTGTCGCAGCAGTGCTTCGACAAGACAGAGACCCCGGCTGCAACCCACCCACGAACAGCAGGAAGCCCCCCAAAACGCTACATTGAGCAAGATGTCAGAAGAAATAGCAAAAAAAAGGCTGTTCCTTATGGATTTTGTCCAAAACACTTCTATCCGGTATTAGACCTTCCCAGTAATGCCCCAGGCAAGACCCGCCAACCCACCCGCAAAAAAACACCCGACAACACCCCCAAACAGCGAAAAAGCTAAATCTCATACTTACAATGTCTCTCGGCCTTCGGGCCAAACGCGGCGCTGTGCAGCTAGGTCATCATCATCATCAATCATCATAACTCCTGTTTTCCACCACGGATTTCCTGAAAAGCAAATGCAATCAAGATTAGACTGTCGCAGCAGTGCTTCGACAAGACAGAGACCCCGGCTGCAACCCACCCACGAACAGCAGGAAGCCCCCCAAAACGCTACATTGAGCAAGATGTCAGAAGAAATAGCAAAAAAAAGGCTGTTCCTTATGGATTTTGTCCAAAACACTTCTATCCGGTATTAGACCTTCCCAGGAATGCCCCAGGCAAGACCCGCCAACCCACCCGCAAAAAAGCACCCGACAACACCCCCAAACAGCAAAAAAGCAAAATCTCATACTTACAATATCTCTCGGCCTTCGGTCCAAATGCGGCGCTGTTCAGCTAGGTCATCATCATCAATCATCATAACTCCTGTTTTCCACCACGGATTTCCTGAAAAGCAAATGCAATCAAGATTAGAATGTCGCATCAGTGCTTCGACAGACACCAAAAATTACCCACAAACACCCGGAACCCCGCCAAAGAGCACCTCAAAGGCAAGCAAGTCAGCAAAAACGGCAAGAAATTTCCACCTCATATTTGGTCCAAAACACTTTTGTCCATTATTAGAGCTTCACAGCAATGGGCCCAAATCCGTCAACTCACCCGCAAAGAAGTACAACACCCCCACAAGTGCTGAGTCTTTCTTCATTGGGCGTAATCCAGCACTCTGCTTGGAGGGAAATCGCAGTCTGGAGGAGGAGGATAGAGGAGCATGTTCTTCAGAACTTGTGAACCTGAGGAATGTAGACTGCGGCCCCTTCAAATCAATAAGCAAACAAGTGAAGACAGTTCTGATGATGGTATTGTTTTTGGGATTAGGTGATTAAAGTTTGAATTAAATTAACTGTGCAAAACAAAGAAAGAGAGACACAAAGCACACAGGAATAAAAGTGAATAAGGACGAAAAAGAAAGTTCTTGATTGATTGTCTCATTTTCAGGGCTCGGTGTCAGGGAATAAGAACAAGATTTCGTCATCATACTCTGCGAATTCAGGCTGGATGAGGTCAGTGACACCGAACAGAGAACAAATCCCCTCATCTACGTTGCCGTCCTCCTCGTCTTCATGCGGCGTGCTTTCTCGTACTTTGTAATCTGGTGGTATGAGGTGCTGATTCATCTTGATCATTGTCAGCCGCTCCACATTTTTGGGCGAGAGGCGGCTCCGTTTGGGAGTTACAATGCCACCAGCAGCACTGAAAACACGTTCAGAAGACACACTTGCGAGTGGGCAAGACAAATAGTTTATAGCCAGGTTGAAGAGCTGTGGCCACAATTGTTTTTTGCCATGCCAATACTGCAATGGCTCATCATTAAGAAAGACCACTGTTGAGTCATTCAGATAGTCCTGCACCATCGACTCAAGGTCAGCAACGGTTCCTCCACTTTGCTTACTTTTTGCTGTGGCTGTGACATTTTTTCGAGAACCATACCCAAGCAAACTTAGCCAATCCTCTACAACAGCCACTGTTTTTGTTGTGTGTGGTGCAGATGATCCAGTTGCCGGTGTCTTTAACGGCTGAGAGGTCACTTGTGCCCCAGCCACAGGTGCAGAAGTGGATTCTTGTGACTGGGGATGGCCTGCTGATGCTGATGCTGATGTACTGGCTTCTCCTTCAATAACCTGCCGTTCTTTTTCAAACCTCTTGGCTGACCAGGCTAACCAATGTTTGTACTTTTGAACATTTGCATCAGCAAAAGGAAAGAATGCTTCGCCTGCCAGCGCCTTTTTGTAGCGTGGATCCAGAATAGTAGCACAAATGTAATGCTGATCTGACTTGATCTTTTGAAGACGTTCATCACCACGTAGGTGCTCTAATAATTTCTCAGACAAAATAAAATGGTCTTTTTTTTGTACATCTTTTTCAAACTCAGAAGACACCGCCATCAGTTGGTGCTCCAGCATGCACAACAATGGGATAGCTTTTCCCAAATTACAGTCCTCCTGGCTGACTGCACGCGTGAAGAACTCAAAAGGACGAACCATGTCTGTCAGGCTTTTAACTATGTCCCATTGCGCCGCACTCATCCGCAGGTCCTCCTTCTGAGACGTACCCTCTGTGAAGAAATAGTGATCGAGTACCGTATACTGCTCATACAGACGCTCAAGCATGTAGAAGGTTGAGTTCCAACGTGTTGCCACCTCCTGGATGAGTGCTTTCACTGGCATTCCACGTTGAAATAGCAGTCTCCGCAGATGCTTCCGGGCCTTAAAAGAATGGCTGAAATGGTTGCACATTTTGCGGCAGGTGGCCATTACCTCGAACGCTGTACTGTCTTTATCACTCAAGAATTTTTGAACTACCAGGTTGATACAGTGCGCCAAACACGGCACTCTAACATGGTCACCCTTCTGCATGGCCTTTACTACATTGGCGCCATTATCCGTGGAAACATAACCAATCTTGAGTTTTAGGGGGGATAGCATTTTCAAGACCTTTTTGTTAAACTCTTCCAAAAGGTTTTCTGCTGTGTGACTTTTCTCCAAGCCAAACATGGCTAGTGTTGCATGCTTCCGAGCAGCTTTGAAAACTTTGTCCGGGTCAACACCTGCGTTTAGCTTTGCTAAAACACCTGAAAAAGAGACCCAGTGTCCAGTGATGCACATGTAATCAGCGCCTGCGCCACTGGTCCACATGTCTGTTGTCAGATGTATTGTGTGAACAGCACTCTTCTGCAAAGCTGCCCCAATCGCCTGCAGCACATCTTCATGTAGTGCTGGAACCGCAACTCTGGCAAAATAGAACCGGCTCGGAACCTTCCATTTAGGGCAGAGCGTTGCCACTAATTCAAGAAAACCTACCGCTTCTACAAAAGAAAAAGGTAGAAGGTCCACAGCTAGCATTTTAGCCAGCTTAGTGTTATACAGACGCGTCAGTGGGTGGTTGCGTTCATATGGCACGTCTGAAGTAAGCATTGTTCTAATGTTGCCCTGGACCAAGCATTTACGGGCTGATAATGACTTCGTTGACCCAATTTTGCTCGCTGGTGAACTTTTGTGCGTTGGTGTCTCACTCGCTCCAACACTCTTAGTGTGCCTCACATTGGGTGTGCTGCTGACAGGGGTACTGGGTGTAAGGGAAGTGTTTGACACGTCTTCTTCCTGCTCGTCATCATCAGATGAAACATCAACGTTTCCTTGAATTTGGCCTTTCTTGATCGCATCTAGGTGCGCAAACCATTTGACAGTGTGCTTTCTCTCAAGATGACCTCTCTGGCCGCCGGTACCATAGTTGGTACCTGACTTACCACGACTAACTGCAAGCTTACAAAGGGTACAAATGGCAAACTTTGGATTTTTTGGACAAACAGTAAAGAAGTCCCAAACTGGGGACTTGAAGTGTCTGTGGGACATGGAGGAGGCGGCGATACTGGTGGTGGTGGTCATGAAGCTAATGCCAGATGAAGTGGAGGATGTGGATTGCCCAACTTTTGTACGTTTTGCACTTTCACCGCCACTAATTAAGGTCGAGGTTGACGGAGGTCTCTTCTTGCCAGAAAGAAATATGGAAGCGGGACGAGTTGGTGTACTACTTAACTCCAATGATTGTGGTGTTTCCACTGCCTCCTCATCGACAACATCATCATCACGCTCAGCAGCTCTTCGGGCTAGGGTCAAAATGTCTGTTTGCTGCATGCCCGCTGGGGCTGCAGTGACCTTTATGATGACTGGGTCGTCGTTGGCAGAGTCTTCATCAGCAGCAGTATCCGCCACTTCTTGTTGAGACTCATCACACTCCATAACTCTGAGACTTTGGACGAGCTTCCTTTTACGCTTAACTACCTTTGTTTGTTCCCAAGTTTGATCCGTATCATCAGAAGGAGGTGTGCTTGGAAAGGATGTAGACACCACCCTTGATCTCTTCCTTGCTAGGGGTGTGGAAGACAATGAAGGATCAGCAGGAGGAGTGGCTTCCTCAAATGATACCTCGCCTTGATTGTCGATTTCCTGATGTGCCCCTACTTCGGGAGGAACAACTATTGTGGGCACTTGTGACCCTCCATGCACCTCTGCTTGCGCATCTCCTTGCGCTGCCTCTCCTTCCACATGTACTTGGGCTTGTACTTGCACATGTGATTGTTGTTGCGGCTGTGGTTGTTCAACACTCGTCAGATGAGCTACAACAACCTGTGTTGATTGAGGGACATTGCTGCTGCTTTCTTGCGATGAGCCAACATCACTGGTCGATGGTGATTGAAGAAGTATACTGGCTGCCTCTGCAGCACTCAAGGGCTTGGACTTAAGTTGGCGTGGTGGTGGTGGTGGCACTGAGCCCAATGGAGCGGGGGTGCTGCTGCCAGCTTGGTCCCCAGCAGATCCCGCTGCAGCTGCTGCAGGCATACTTTTTTTTTTACTCCCAAAAAAAGGGGCGGGCGGCACACCAGTGTCCTTGGTAACTTGCTTCTTCTGCTCCTTACTGGCACCTTTCTTGCTAGAGGAGCTACGGGTTACTTTTTTTGGGGCCATCTTCTTCAGAGCAGGTCAGCAGGCAGCAGTTGCACGAGTTGCAGAGGGTTCTGTGTCCAGACGTGACGTCGAGTGACGTTATGCTGCACACACCGCTGCAGGACTTCTTCCTGGCACTGGTGGTTCTATTGAGTCTTCTTGTGCACCTAAAAGCAATGGAAGACAGAGGAACATCAGTTCAGTTATACACCCCAAAAAATCGACAAAACACAGAAAAATGAGCACAATCCCATGCCATCCATGATGTTTACATTGAAGACACCCCACAGAAAGACTAGGGACATGCAAGTATGCAACACTCACTACCCCTGGGCATAAGGGATGAAAAGTAGGCAAAATAAGTGCAGGCCTCAGACACTGCCTCTCCTCAAAATGGCCCCCTTACACCCCAAGCACATGTTGCCTGTACCAGCCAGCACTCAAGATGGCCACCACCACCACCCACATGGCCAGTCCACATCAACAGTACACCCCCAAAAAAAAGAAAAACAGCCAGAAATCACCACAATCCAATGCCATCCATGATGTTTACATCAAAGAGAGTGAGACCACACCACAGGCACACTCAGTCCATGCACCACCACCACCCCTGGGCAAGCAAAAGGCCACACCAGCAGCCCCCCAAAAATGACAAAAAACAATAAAATAAGCACAATCCCAGCCCATCCATGGCCTCAATTATGTTTAAATTCAAGAAGACACCCCACAGAAAGACTAGGCCCATGCAACACTCACCACCCCTGGGCAAAGGGCCACACCAGCAGGCCCAAAAAAATGACAAAAAACAATAAAATCTGCACAATCCCAGCCCATACATGGCCTCAATGGTGTTTAAATTCAAGAAGACACCCCACAGAAAGACTAGGCCCATGCAACACTCACCACCCCTGGGCAAAGGGCCACACCAGCAGGCCCAAAAAAACGACAAAAAACAATAAAATCTGCACAATCCCAGCCCATCCATGGCCTCAATGGTGTTTAAATTCAAGAAGACACCCCTCAGAAACACTAGGCCCATGCAACACTCACTACCCCTGGGCATAAGGGATGAAAAGTAGGCAAAATAAGTGCAGGCCTCAGACACTGCCTCTCCTCAAAATGGCCCCCTTACACCCCAAGCACATGTTGCCTGTACCAGCCAGCACTCAAGATGGCCACCACCACCACCCACATGGCCAGTCCACATCAACAGTACACCCCCAAAAAACAGAAAAACAGCCAGAAATCACCACAATCCAATGCCATCCATGATGTTTACATCAAAGAGAGTGAGACCACACCACAGGCACACTCAGTCCATGCACCACCACCACCCCTGGGCAAGCAAAAGGCCACACCAGCAGCCCCCCAAAAACGACAAAAAACAATAAAATAAGCACAATCCCAACCCATCCATGGCCTCAATTATGTTTAAATTCAAGAAGACACCCCACAGAAAGACTAGGCCCATGCAACACTCACCACCCCTTGGCAAAGGGCCACACCAGCAGGCCCAAAAAAACGACAAAAACAATAAAATCTGCACAATCCCAGCCCATCCATGGCCTCAATGGTGTTTAAATTCAAGAAGACACCCCTCAGAAACACTAGGCCCATGCAACACTCACTACCCCTGGGCATAAGGGATGAAAAGTAGGCAAAATAAGTGCAGGCCTCAGACACTGCCTCTCCTCAAAATGGCCCCCTTACACCCCAAGCACATGTTGCCTGTACCAGCCAGCACTCAAGATGGCCACCACCACCACCCACATGGCCAGTCCACATCAACAGTACACCCCCAAAAAACAGAAAAACAGCCAGAAATCACCACAATCCAATGCCATCCATGATGTTTACATCAAAGAGAGTGAGACCACACCACAGGCACACTCAGTCCATGCACCACCACCACCCCTGGGCAAGCAAAAGGCCACACCAGCAGCCCCCCAAAAACGACAAAAAACAATAAAATAAGCACAATCCCAGCCCATCCATGGCCTCAATTATGTTTAAATTCAAGAAGACACCCCACAGAAAGACTAGGCCCATGCAACACTCACCACCCCTGGGCAAAGGGCCACACCAGCAGGCCCAAAAAAACGACAAAAAACAATAAAATCTGCACAATCCCAGCCCATCCATGGCCTCAATGGTGTTTAAATTCAAGAAGACACCCCACAGAAAGACTAGGCCCATGCAACACTCACCACCCCTGGGCAAAGGGCCACACCAGCAGGCCCAAAAAAATCGACAAAAAACAATAAAATCTGCACAATCCCAGCCCATCCATGGCCTCAATGGTGTTTAAATTCAAGAAGACACCCCTCAGAAACACTAGGCCCATGCAACACTCACTACCCCTGGGCATAAGGGATGAAAAGTAGGCAAAATAAGTGCAGGCCTCAGACACTGCCTCTCCTCAAAATGGCCCCCTTACACCCCAAGCACATGTTGCCTGTACCAGCCAGCACTCAAGATGGCCACCACCACCACCCACATGGCCAGTCCACATCAACAGTACACCCCCAAAAAACAGAAAAACAGCCAGAAATCACCACAATCCAATGCCATCCATGATGTTTACATCAAAGAGAGTGAGACCACACCACAGGCACACTCAGTCCATGCACCACCACCACCCCTGGGCAAGCAAAAGGCCACACCAGCAGCCCCCCAAAAACGACAAAAAACAATAAAATAAGCACAATCCCAGCCCATCCATGGCCTCAATTATGTTTAAATTCAAGAAGACACCCCACAGAAAGACTAGGCCCATGCAACACTCACTCACCACCCCTGGGCAAAGGGCCACACCAGCAGGCCCAAAAAAACGACAAAAAACAATAAAATCTGCACAATCCCAGCCCATCCATGGCCTCAATGGTGTTTAAATTCAACAAAACAGTTGTATCATGCACCCATAACCAACCCTGGTCCTACTGGATACTGTGGCTACCCACAATATAATTTATTTAATTTTCTGAAAAAGTTCCAAAATTGTACTTGCAGCAACTGTAATGCCCCAAACAAACTTACTTGTGAAAGTTGATTTCTAATCCAAAAGTGATCCAAAGACAGTCAAAAAGGCCTCAAATCCAAATATCCAGCAGCACCCACAAAAAGTAATCCTTCCAGCTCCAGATCCAAATGAAAGTGACCAGGAGATGGACAAAGCACTGGGAGGAGCCTGCTGGACAGGAACAGGAAGTTGGAGACTGTGGGGCACTTCCTTCCTCCCCCCCCCCAAAATGGACTCCTTGCAAAAAAAAAGGCCATGCAAATGTCAAGCTGAGGAGTGATTCTGATAAAAATCATAATTTTCTGAAGGTTTATCCTGTTTGCTGGTGATTTTCTTGTGCGAAATTGCAAAATCTCTATTTCGCAAGTGCGAGATTGTTCCTTTCCGCCGCAACTACGTGTTCGCAATTGCGAACTCTCGCGAGGTGTGCTGTGCAAGGTGGCAAGCCGCGAGTACGTATTCGCGGGCGACAAACTCCCGCGGGAACACGCAGCAAGATCTAAAATGGCGCGTCACTCGCAAAGAAAAACAACTCGGCAAACGCTAAAATGACGGAAAGTGAACGCCGTGCACCACGCCGCGCGCCGCAACCAAGCAAAAAATCCGCCGCGAGCGGATTCACGGATTTTCGACAAATTCGCGAGAGTTCGCGGATTGCAAATTTTGCCGAAAATCCGAAAAATCCGCGAGCGGAGCGGATTTTACGCCCATGCTTACTCTGAATGCATTTACACCAAATTTGGCAGAAAGCTAGATGTTGGTCCAGAAAGCATGCTTTTCATGATTTAGTGTAAATCTGTTTAGTAGTTTCAGAGATATTTCAGTTTAAAAAATATGGATATCCATGAGCCCAACACCCTGCTGAAATCCTACTGAAATGTAATTGTCCATCAACACGTCAACTAGGAAGTGGTGACAGCCATCTTGGACTGAACTGAGTCCCACAAAACATGTAAAAATAAAAAATAAAAGGGCGCAGGGTAGGAACACCCTGACACCCTAGGCCTCTTGGGGGGGACACAGCATGGCAAGAAAAGGCATTGTTTTGTATTTTTGGCAGGATCAACAAATGAATTTACTTATTATAAGCCCCTGGGTGGGTCAGGTCCAAAGGGCATTGTGTAAACATAGGAGGGGGCCCCCCTACTATGGCTATTCAAATCCGTGGGGACTGCCACCTCCCCAGGGCCAAATCTGCAAATTACTGGTGGGGGAGTCATGTCGTTTTCCTGCTGCCCTGGGGAATATAGCCTCCCCGGTGCACACATTTCTTTTAAAGTAATGCAGGGGAGGCCCTATGGACTCCCACACAGGTCCAGGGACACCACCTCCCCAGGGCTAACTACTTGAAAGAGGGGGGCTGCTTGGTCCCCTTCGTCTAGCCATACATGGCCCTGGGGACCACCACCCCACAGGGCCGGCTACAGCAGTGACCCAGGGTGTCTACCCCCAGGAAATTGCAGTTTGCTATGGCTTGACAGGAGCACCATTCCGGCCAAAGCCATATCAAACACTGCTCTGCTTTCAGAAAGCAAGATCATTAAAAATGCTCTTACTTGCTGAATGCAGAGCAGAATTGCTTTCGGACAAAGGAAGCTGCATGTTAGATGTAGGAGTGCCCTTTGTCCAAAGGCAACACTTGGCTCCCTTAGGATGAAAGGAGACAGGTGGGACCACAGGGGCCCTCAGGCTCTCCCTGCTATCCCTATTTGTGGTGAATTAGTGTCCTGGTTGGGACCAGTGCACCTACAACGGACCCCGGGCCCCTGGGGATGGGGTCTCCTGGTCAGAAATTGTCCTGGGGGGCCGCATTGCCCCATCCATTTTTTTAAAGAAAGAAAAAGAAAATGCCAGTCCCCAGGGGAAGGGGTCCCCTTGGACGAAATCGGCCACCCAGCCCCTCTGCTTAGTATTTTGTTTAAATAAAAATAGCAAAGGCCGGCCATGGGGGATGGGGTGGCTGGGCCGAAATGGCCCAAAAGGCCCAGGGAATTGGGGGCACATGGCACTACTACCTAAAATATAGAAAAATTATATATTTTAGGTGGCAATTCACCGCAGGCCCCTCCCCCTTTCTCCACCACACCACTCTGCAAACATTCCTCCTTGCACAGTGGTGTTTGACAAATGAAGTCCCCTTGAAAACTGAGGTTCTTTGGGAGCCAGCAAACCCTTCTGCTACCTCCTATACATACCAGACAGTGGGATTGCTGATTGGACTTGGAGGCCATGCCCCCTTACTTCACCACTCTGCAAATGCACCTCCTAGCATGCTGCTGGTTGGGGAATTAATTTCACTTTACTCCTGAGAATTCTCAGTACTAAAGTGTACTTCTTTCCCCAGTCAGTAGTGCGCTAGGAGGAGCATTTGCAGAGTGATAAAGGGGGCATGGTCCCAACATCCTCCCAGTAATCTAGCTTTGTGGGACTTACTGAATGTAACAGGAGGGGCAGTTGACCCACAGGAGCCTTAAGCACCAAGGGAACTTCGTCCCCCAACTAGTAGTGCACCAGGAGGCACACTAGCAGAGTGGTGGAAAAAGGGGGCATGACCTCCTATCAGGTCTCAGCAATCCTTCTCTGTGGGACTTACTGGGGGTCATAGGAGGGGCAGTGTTCCCCCCAAAGAACATTCTTGGGGGCCAACTAATCTCCTCTTATCTCCAATAAGTCCCACAGTGGGATCACAAAGAGGTTTTCAAAGACTACGCCCCCATTTCTCCACAACTCTGCAAACGCGGCTCGTGGTCTACTCCTGGTTGCGGAATGAAGTCTTACTCCTGAGGAACCTTGGGGGAAAGGAAGCCCTCCTGGTACCTCCTGTAAGTCCTACACTGTGAGTTTACTGAAAGTTGGTTGGAGGCTCAGCCCCCTTTCTCCACCACTCTCCAAATACGACTACTAATTGCTATGGAAAAGGAGGCCCGTGTCCACAGCATCTTATAATCCCAGCCCACCGATATACCTCTGCATGTTCTGAGGATATTTCTTTACACGATCAGAAGACTAGAAAAGTTGAAGTGGTGGTAAAGTAATCTTTCGCTGCAGGAGACTTCTGTTCTGGTCCACAGTCTACCCACCCTCCACCGCACTGCGTACAAACTTTGAACCTAGTTCCAGCAGAAATTGGCTCACAGATTGTTGAAGTCCCAGTTTAATGGAGCCCTTCATTGTAACCAGCACTCCGCACTTTCTTCTGTGGACTCCATCTCCCATCTGTCTCTACACCAGGAGGTGCCACTCTGTTTTCCCTGTGCCAGGAGGTGCATAAACAAAGCCCCGGGCTCCCACAGCGCAAGCTCTTCATTGCAACAAGCACTCCGCACTTTCTTCTCGGGACTCCATCCCCAAGTGTCTCTGCACCAGGAGGTGCCAACATGTTTTTCCTGCACCAGGAGGCACAGAAAGGCACCTGGAGCCTTTCATTATAACCAGCACTCTGCACTTTCTTCTGGGGACTCCATCCCCCAACTGTCTCTGCGCCAGGAGGCGCCAATGAGTTTTCCTTGCTCCAAGAGGTGCATAAAGGCAGCTTTGGGCTCCTACAGCACGGGAGCCCTTCATTGTAACCAGAATGCTGCCCTTTCTTCTGGGGACTATAAGCCCCCAACTGCCTCTGCACCATGAGTCGGCAACCCATTTTTTCCTGCACCAGGAGGCGCATAAAGGCAACTCCGGGCCCCCGAAATACAGGATGCATACGGGGGTGCTCGGGCCATGCCTGGGCCAAGGGCGGGCCCCTCTGCACTGTTAGTGACAGGAAGAGGGGGGGCGGGCCACATCTCTTGGTTTATGTTGTCAGACCCGGGTCAGCTTGCTTGTTGGAGTAATAGTGTGCCCCTAGCTCACAAAGTATTGACTCATCACTGCTAACAGTGGCTGACAGCAAGAGTTTCCACCCTACACCTGTCTGTGCACTCAGGTACCCCTCCAGCAGGGAAAAGACTTTAAACTGTGTGGTTTGGTCTTTTTTGGAGGTCAGAGTGAGGCATTTGTATTGTGTCCTGTTTGATTTCTGTGCTTCATCCTCCGGCCTGAGTCGTTTAATTGATTTGTTATTATATTCTACCCTACAGGCATATTGATGTACTAAGAATTGCTATTTCCTGTTCCAAAGCCACGTTTAGCCTTATTTACAGGTGCTCTTGGAGGGCCCGTAATAGACGTATACAACTATGGGTAAGAGAAAGGGGCTGGACAAAGTCCAGAGCCCCCTATCCCAAAAAGAAGGCTATGGGTGTTGTCTGTCATTACACTATGGACAGGATTGATTCTCTAATTATTGAATGCCATTATATAGCCTCCCAAGGGGAACCCCGCCCCCCAAATAGATGTCCCTCTAGCCCACCATGCAACTGTGGGGTCGCAAGTGACACGTCGCCTGTTCCACCCCTGGCTAAAAAATCGCCAAACACATTCCCTTCATTTTTAAGAACTCTATCAAGTCTAAGGAAAAAGGCTGCAGCAGTGGGTTCAATGCCCCAGAAATTGAAGCAGATTTCTGTTCTCCTCATAGTGAGACACAGGGCCCCCAGCCAAGGCACACTTTATCCAAATAGAATGCCATAATAGATTCAAGGTCTTTGCAGTAGAGTGGACCCGGGTCCTAGAGGAGGGGTCTGCTGCCTTTGTGAAAGCAGTAATGTCTAAGCTGTTGATCTTCAGGTCTTAAAAATAATCATCGAGTCACTGAGGGAGGAGGTGGTTTCACCGTGGCTAGAGGTTGCCAACCTAAAGAGAGGTCAAAGTGTGACAAAGGCATTCAAACAGAGACTAGTGTAGAATTCCTGACTAGTATATCCAAGAGAGCTGATGTCATGTGTATAGGTACATCCATCAATGCTGACGTTAGATCAATATATTGGGTCCCTGATCTGCACCCACTCCCCATCACCCCACCTCTACCAAGTGGTTGTGTCATGCCTTATGTCCATGCCTTTAATCTTGCACTTCCAAGTAATCTCCAGCAGGTGGGGGGGGTCATGAGAGAGTAATGGGAGAAGCGGCTTTGACTGAGAGGTGTGAGAGTGTGCATGGCCTAGGATTTTTTTCTGGAAATTGGATTGTGAGGGATGGTATCTACAATAGAGTTCATCGACAAGGGAGGTGCAGAAATGTACCTAGTGGAGGTACCAACATCTGAAAGGAGGGGGTCTGAAGATCTTGACTCCCCTAAGCACAAAATAATCTACTGGTTCAGGACCACCTAACATTGCCAGACAATTATAAGAGAAGACAACAAATTTGTTGTGATTAAAGATTCCTTCTCCCATATTGCAATAATCAACGGCCTTATGACAATTGACTCTCGCATACTCCCCACTGTTAATATCTCAATTGCCATCAGATATAGACCACCAGAGGGGATGGTTACTCCCCCTGCCCGGGTACATTACAAATGGGGCCC
This sequence comes from Lissotriton helveticus, assembly GCF_964261635.1. Classification (NCBI taxonomy): domain Eukaryota; kingdom Metazoa; phylum Chordata; class Amphibia; order Caudata; family Salamandridae; genus Lissotriton; species Lissotriton helveticus. Next base: position 645,846,268 of record NC_136068.1, read on the forward strand.
ACAACAAACAAAGGCCACGTCGCAGGGCAAGGATGACTACCCCAGTTAGGTGAATTGTTACAATTAGCCGATGCCACAGGGTTTGCTAGGCAAAACTAGTTCTTATACCAGTCAGGCGTACGCCTGTCTTCAAGGCAGGTTTTACCTTCAAAGGTAATATGCGGACCTCCAAATGCCGACACATGGAGGGAAGGGATGGTCAACCTACCCAGGAGTGAGGCAGGTGGAGGCCTGAATTTCACTGATACTGCTGGGGGTAACAACGTTACTCCTCATAGATTTTTGAAGGTACTGGTATGGAATGTGGCTGGGATTGCCAAATCTTTGGTAGATCCCGACTGGTGTCTCATTGTGGATCTTCTTGATGTGATCCTATTCCAAGAAACCTGGACCTTACATACTCCCCATAGGAACAGGTTTTCCTCATGTCATTTAAGTGCCAAAGAAAGCAATGGGGAGGCCCTCAGCAGGTAAGGCTATCTGGGCTAAAAACACTCTTGATTCGAGAGTCAAGCAGGCACACATAGATTCACAAGACATTCTAGCAATATATTTGGCTCTCCATTGTGGCTGGAAATCCAGGGTCTTTAATGTATATAGTACAGTTGCTTATTGTTCGGAGGAAACCAGTGCTATTTGTACCCTAAATCTTACCCTAACTGAACTACGTGCTAACATACCAGCTATAGTAGCCATTGAATTTAACTGTACATTTGAGCCACTCTCCTTTGCCCCAATAGATACAACTGGGGAGTGGGATTGTAAGTGGCAAATCCCTCAGTTCGATCTTCCCGTAGTGAGATAACCAAAGAGAGGTGGCTGGGTGCAGGACCTCACCTTCCAGCATAATTTGAGAGCCACTAATGGAACAAAGAAATCTGACCTAATGGGTGAACCCACCTTTAATAGACCTGGCCATGCCAGTAGAATCAATTATTGTTTGGCGGATAATGAACTTTGGCCTACTGCCTATGACATGTTGGTAGTCATTAGAACAGATAGTGACTATAATGCCCTTATTCTTACCTTTAAAATTCAGGGCGATCAAGAACTTGGTGTCAAGAGCAGGCCTGAACAGTGTGCCCTATCTATCTTTAGCAACCAGAGGACAAATAGATGGCACTGGGTAGAGGCCAATCTAAGGACCCTGGAAACAGCTAAGGGCAAGGTGTGTTTGATGGTTGAAGATCTGGCCCAAAAACCCAAAGACGTTGCCTCGAGGGAACTGGGCACTCAACATGAACTTCTGTACGAGATTAGAGATCTGCTAGACAAATCGTGTTCTGATCATAAATCGGATTAAAAAAAACAACAGCCGAACAGTGATGCTCATGCAATATGGTATAATCAGGAATGCAGGAAAACTAAGGGGGACCTGGAATGGGCTGTTAAGTCTAATATGCGCCCTGAGGTAGTTGCCTGTAGAGCTAGATATAGACAAGCTATTAAGCTTTTCCATGCTGGTGACGGAACCGCTCTGTCACCAGCCTCGGTCGCGCTGTGCTGGTGACGGAGCGGTCCGTCATGGCCCGCTTGGCGCGCCTGCGCTGCGCTTCTATTGAGCGGGCAGGGCCTTGACGGAAACCGCTCCATCACAAGCGCAGCATGCCCGAGACTCGTGGCGGAGCGGTTCTGTCACGAGCATGGGAGAGCCGCGCGGCCCCCCCTCCGCCCCAGCGCTGTGGCAGAATTGCCGCCGCAGCGAACGGGTTAAGCTAGCTAAGAGAAACTTGAAAGTCTCCCTACGGTCCTCACTTCACTTCGGGAGAGGAGTTGGCCTAACAGCTAGAGCGGTTGACCTTGATTCGGGGAAACCAGGTTATAGTCTTGGCAATGACGCTGAACATCCTGTGATTCTGGGCAAATTACTTAATCACCCGGTGCCTAACAAAAATGAATGTGTCCTTATGTAATGCAACTGGTGCTATGTAAAGCACTGTGATACCCAATACCTTCGGGTCAAGGTTGCGCTACATAAAACCCCGTAAAAAAATTAATAAATAGGCATTAACAGTTAGAGATGCCAAGACCTTTTGGAAAAAAGGGGCCCAATGGCTCAATGGCTCAATGGCAATAGGACTACAATGGAGTTCACTGTTCAGCCTGACGAATCGGTGTCCCACTTTGAACGCCTCTATGCAGTGGACTATTTAGAGACAGATGTTCTTATAGAAGGGGTGGGGGCTCTTCAGGAGCGAATGATGACCTAGTCTTCTCTCTGGAAGAAACATTAGTCTAGTGGCTAGCTGCTAGGGCGCTCAACCTCGGACCTGGGGATCTGGGTAACCCTGGGCAAAGCTCTACGCTACGCTCGCGGGGTTTGCGAAGTTTTCGCAACTTCACACTACGCGAGCTGCACGCAGCACAGTGTGAACATGCGTAGTGCAGCGTAGCGTAGTGCAGCGTAGCGTAGTGCAGCGGTCATTTTTTGCTTGTTCGCGGTCCTGAACGTCATGTTTGCGACCGCGAGCAAGCAAAATGACATCCCGGCGAGATTCTCAACGCGAGGAGGTCAGGTTTCTCATTGTGAGTGGTTGCGCATGCTCGCGACCGCTCTCAATGAGAAGCTACCTGTTCGCGTTGAGAAAGCTGCCGCTCGAGTAATAATCTACTCGAGCAGCAGAAAACTACAGCTCGCACTGTGCAAGATGCGTTTTCAATGCTTGCACTGTGCCGGATGCTTGTCCGCACTGTGCAATCATTGAAAACGCATCTTGCACAGTGCGAACATGCTACTACGCAGCTCGCGTAGTGCTACGTGAAGTTCGCGTAGTGCGAAGTGTACTTCGCGTAGTGCTACTTCGCGAACTACGCCCACCCTTAGATCTGGGTACGAGTCTCGGTAACAACGCTAAACATCCTGTGATTCTGGGCAAATCACGTAATCTCCCTGTGCCTAACAAAAAAATTAATGTGTGTCCTCATGTAACGTATCTGGTGCTATGTAAAGCGCTCTGATAACCAATTCGGGTCAAGTTCACGCTATATAAAACTCTGCAAAAAGAAATAGGAGTTCACTCATGTGTCCCTGCTAGAGCTCTCGGCCTGCAACAAATACCTAATGATCTGTACAGGGAGTACCAAACAGTCTGGGGTTTGTAAGTTAACATGCTGACGCCATTACATTGGGGATGGAGAATCCACCATTGTGGAAACTAGCTGAAATATTGTCAATTTATTAGAAGGGTGATCAAGCGAACCCTGCTAGCTATAGGCCCATAAGCCTCATTGACTCTCTCAAGAAGGTCTTTTAGAAGCAGGTCCTAGCAAAAATCCAGGATTGGATCAACCAGCTCAGTATCCAAAGCAGGTATCAAGCTGTGTTCCAGGCAAATATCAGCATGGTGGACCAGGCTTCCCGTTTAGTCTATTTATATTGAAAGGAAGTGACTATTAAAGGTAGTAAATTATATGTGGCCTTTGTTGACCTGTGATCCACATTTGATCTAGTTCCCCAAGGAACCCCCTGGAAAGTTTTGAAAGAAATGGGTTTACCTCACAACCTCTTAGACATCTTAATCAGACTGCATTTATCAAATGCAGCCCAAGTGAAATGGGACAAGAACAACCAAATAACGAAGATATTTAGAATCAAACGCGGGGTGAGGCACGGGTGCAGAAGATACCTTATTAATTTCTAAATCCCCCCAAAGCATCTAATTACTGCTAAATGACCTTGTGAAATTTTGCAATGAGCAGGGTTTGGTTTGAAATGAGGCCAACACCAAATATATGGTTTTTACTAAGCGAAATGTAAAACCTAATGATAAAAGGTTGTTTGTAGGAAGCACCCCTTTGGAGCAAGTACCCTCTTCTGATTACCTGGATATTCGCATCACACCCAGCCTAAACTGGGCACCACACATTGATAAAGCACAGCTCATGTTAATCCAGCAGACAGCATCAAGACAAGTAGCTCCAGCACTGGAGATTTACAACATCAAAACTCTGGGTGGGGGCTCTCTATGGGGCAGAACTATGGGGTTGTGGTAAAATAAACGCCCTCACTGCCGCAGAAAATAGCTTTTTATGATCTCTCTTAAACCTACCACCTAGCATCCCTCTGACTTCTTTATATCCAGATCTTTCCAAGAAAAAACTGACTCTTAAGCTTGATTGCAAGTGTTACATTTTGGCATCGCCTGTGGTTTGTTGATGAGTTAGTTCCATACAGAGCAGCATTGACTGGTCTTCTGCGCTATTCCCAGATAAATTCGATTCCCTGGTTCATTTCTTTGAGAGGCCTACTCTGGTGTTTAGGGCTGAAGTCCTATTGGTTAAATCTGAAAAGCTTATCGTTAATATCCAAGGCAAGGGTTGTATCAATTTACTTGGAAAAAATCATGGAGAAGGAATCTTCTAATCTGGTGGGCTCCTTGACTATGTTTTTTTTAGATTTTAATCCAACTGCAAGTTATGAAGAAACAATTGATAAAATTGTGCCTCCTCTGGCTCGCAAACTATTTGTACAATTTTGTTATAAGACTCTGCCAGCCAAACTGTTTTGCAGCACATGGAGCTGTAATGTTTCTTTGGATAATGTCTGCCCATCATGGAAATTATGTGCGAAATCATTAGCAGGCCTGGGCGTAGATCGTGGAATTAGGCTACGCAGAACTCCGCGAAGTTACAAAAAATCCCCACGAAGTTACATGAGTGGCGGAGTGCAGTGCGAACTACAGTTTGTGCTTGTATTCTTGCAGTTAGGGTAGAAATTCTACTTGAGCAGCAGCTAGCGCTTGTGAACTTACCCTTTGCGATCACAAACTTACCAGTCGCGTTCGCGGGCGAGGAGAAAACTCCGCTGCACATTGCGAAGCAGAGTTTTTTGCACTCGGTGAGTTCTGCGGAGTGCAGAAAACACTGCAAACTCCAAGAACGGCGCAAAGTTCCCCCTCCAGGCCTAATCATTAGTCCACCTGCTCTTTTTCTGTCCTCACTATCAAAATTTGAGGGCCAAGTGGTTTATTCCTCTGTGCAGACTGGTTGGAGGTGCTAAGAATTTTGCCCACCGACAAACAGTTTAATTGTTATTTCCCTGGCTAAATTTTGGTATGCTCTCAGGCTAAAGCGTGCCAAATGCATTGTATGAAATACTTTGATATTTGTATTGTATATACTGTATTATATGGTTTTTACGCTTTTATTGTATCATTTTCTGAGGTGCTATGTTCGTTTTTAGATCTATATATGATCGAAATAAAGTTTTCATGCTGATGATGGCTACTAATTAATAAAACATCGAAATTCACTGAAAAAGCGAAAGGTTACAGTGAAGGTATAGTATAGGTATAGTTAGGAATTTGCATTCACTAAAAAAAAAAGGTTACAGGGTTGTTAAAGCTATGAAATGGAATTAAAGTATCTGAGAAATTCACTGGAAAATTCAAAGGTTACAGACCACTATAGTTAGACTCAGGTTTTACTCGTACTGCTTATGAACTCACATATTACATCATTGATGACATCTCAAATGACAATACTAATCACATCATCTACATAATCTCCGACACACCCACTCAACCCCAATATAACCCTTCATACACCCACTCCAATTTCCACACTACCATTCTCAAAATCATTGACACACTCATACCATTCACACACACATACTACTCTTCCACCCATACAGCCTATCATATATCAACTCACTCACTAATACGGCTACTGATATATCTACTCCTACACCCATTCAGCCACTCACACACTGTCAGTCACCCATAGAGCTGCTCATGCACCCACTCACTCACCCATAAAGTCAATCATACAAGCATTTACTGACCTATACAGTTATACACATACCCACTCACGTATTTATACAAATACTAACAACTACTCACTGACCTATACAGTCACTGACACAAGTAAACATTCACCCATACAGCTACTCTCACATTTACTCACTCACACAAGCAGTCCCTATATACTCCAACACTCACCTATTTATTTATTTATTATTATTTTTTTTTATGATTTGTAAAGCGCCTGGTGACCCGGAGGCATCCCCCCGGAGGCATCCCCACCCTATACTGCCTTTCACATATGCAGTTACTGACCCATATACCACTGACAAATTCATTCACTCACCAACACAACCATACACACAATCAGTCACACATACAGCCCCTTAGATGTACCCACTAACCAATACGGGCATTGACTCACCTACTCACTCCATATAGGCAGTCACATACCCTCTCACTCACCCACGCAGACACTCATGTACCCATGCAGGTTCTCAGACAACTATTTAATCACCCATACAGCCACTGACATATATCCACTCACTAACCTATACAGCTATGTGAACACAAAACTGACAGACTGATACAGACATTCACATAGCCAGGCACTCACCCATACATTCACTGAGGCACCACCACCCTGCACGAAAACCTCACCAACCTCGGACTCAAGCAATTGGTGAACACCCCTACCCACCACGCTGGCCCCACGCTCGACCCCGTCTTCTCTGCCAGCAGCCACGTTGCCTTCAGCCACTCCACCGGACTACACTGGACCGACCACAGCTGCATCCACTTCACCTGTGAAGACCACACCTCACCACCACCTGCAACAGATCCCCGGCAGATGCTGGAGCAAAATCACTGCAGACCAGCTAACCACATCACTGAGCCAGAAACCACCGAACACCACCACGAACACTGACGAGGCAGTCCGCAACCTCACACAGTGGATAGTCAACTGTGCCGACACCCTTACACCACTGAAGAACCCTCTAGGCAAGCCCGGCAACAGGAAAACAAAATGGTTCACTGACGACCTCAAAGATTCATAGAAATCCTGCAGATCCCTCGAGAAAACCTGGCGCCGCGAACAGACGACAGAAAACATGACAGCCCTCAAGAATGCCACCCGCAAACACCACCAGCTGATCCACACCACCAAAAAGACATCTTTCAAAGAACGACTGAACAACAACACACACAACAGCAAGGAACTCTTCAACATCGTAAAAGAGCTCTCCAATCCCAACGCCAACAGCAACGACATCACACCGTCACAAGACCTCTGCAACTCCCTCGCCACGTTCTTCCACACCAAGATCGAGATATACGCAATGGCTTCGGCGCCCAGACTCCCCCCCAGCCACCGAACCAACGCTCCCTACAACCATCCTCAGCGCTTCTACTCCCATCAGCACCGAAGACACCGCCCATGCTATGAACACCATCCACTCCGGCTCTCCCTCCGACCCATGCCCTCACCACATCTTCAACAAAGCCAACACCATAATCGCTCCCCATCTACGGAACGTCATAAATAACTCCCTCGCGTCCGCCACCTTCCCAGAGAGCTGGAAGCACGCAGAGATTGATGGAGCGAGATAGAAAACAAAATTTTGTTTAAACTCGCAAAGTCACATTTCCATAACATGAATAAAATTATTAATGATTTGTGATATGTCGTGCTAATACAACTTAGATTAAACTTTACACGTGGGGGGACTAACATGTGTGCTCATAAACGTGCATAAATGTTGCATCTTTTGTTCGTGCAAAATAATAAAATAATTTATTGTTTTCGTTTTTGTCATTACTAACTGCTGCAAACTTAAATAAGCATGTGCTTGTTTTGCTTTTCCTTGTCCGTGTGATGTCATTTCTACTATTCTAGGTGCATATGAGTCTCATAGAAAAACGGAGACTGGTAAATATAAACGCTGCTTTATTTGTTTGCAATGGCTAGGTAACATTTTGATTAATCGGGTGGGTTAATTAATTAGTAAAACATGGGGTGGATACAGAATATACTTTATTTCTTACATTAATACTTTTCTTGTGTTTGATTTATACTAGAAACCATAAGTTGCCTGCTTTTGAGGCCTAGCTATTTGAGCCGCAGAAAAAGAGCTGATCCATTATTCTGCAGAAAGTCACGAGACGCCCATTCTGAATTAAAACGTTTATTGAGGCTGCATTCACAAAGCAAAAACTGATGAGCTAACATCATTCTGTCGGACATGGCCAAGGTCGAAAGTGAACTTTTTGTCAGTCTTTAACTTGGCATCCGCGGAAGTCGCGCTGAAAACTATGGAAGCTGTGAGGATGTCTTAATACAAAGTTGCAATCGAAGGAAGCCTCTGGCTTCACGTGGAAAAGACAATGGTCTTTGTAAGACATGATTTTGTGGAACTTTTTAAGAATCGGGTGACATGTCACTTGTCACTCTCAGCCAATGGGACGTCGAGTATTTCTGAAAACTTTCCTTTGCTAGTTTAGTTAGCGTAGAAAGGTATAAAAAGTCATGCCCTTAGGGTTGGGCTGGCTGCTGCTTTCTGACTTTCCGATGAGGGTGATGTGCTGCTGGACTTTGCGTGGAGCACGTAAGAATCCTCAAAGATCTTTACTTTAATTTCTGTCTATTTAGCCTAGTTAGGGAAATAGGTTTTAGAAATGCTAAACTTTATATAATTTCTATTAATTTGATTCAATTGCTTAAATTGTGTTTTCCCATAATTCTTACCATCATGCTTGCTTTATTGCTAATAAATTTCATTTATAGAACTTACAACCAACATTCCATAATTTAGAAAATAAAATCTTACTTTTGACAAACAAGCTGGTCTTGGTTATTTAGAAGTATAGGTTACCTTTAGCTAGATCACGTCACCTATGGTGGTCGTTTAAATGGTTGGGTTTTATTCTAATGACAATATTCTTTCTGCAAATGTATAAAATGTATATAGTTTGTAAATAATGTGTATATAGATTTATTCTGACCACCTGATTCAGTAGGCCCAAAATATATCAGGTTCATAAATGGGTCCATATTTAGTATAGTATTTTGTTTATAGGTTATGAAGTTGGGTAGCGTAGTTTATGATATATTTTCTATAGCCCGCTGGATCAATTATCTGGTAGCAGAGGATGGTTGCTAAGAGGTAACCAAGGTAACATGTTGGTTGCTAAGGGTTGCGTCATGGTATAGAAATAGGATCGATGTTTTAACACTTGTTAAGTTCGTTTTTCGTGCCTATCTGTAAGCTATACCGGTATAGATTGTGTGGCGAGAAATTAGTCACGCAAGCCATCTGTTCCGTTTGTAGTGATATCGCCGAGTATCACAAGAGGTATCGCCGTGTACCATAGTGTTGTCGCCGAGCAGCACAGTTTTAGGGCTAGGTCTGAATCTTGTATAGTGAGGATTTTCTAAGAAATCAAAGCAGCATGAGAATAGGGACAAAGCGCCTTCCATAAAACTCACTGTGATGAGAGTATTAGTTATATCCGAGCTTGAGTGAAGGGTAAAATTAACGTCGGTGCATGATTATCTATAAACAGGTTAGAGTCCTGTACGGATACATGTTTCATATCTATAAACAGGTGAGAGCCCTGTACGGATAACGTCGTTATTTTGCTAACGGTGCATGAATTCTATAAACAGGTGAGAGTCCTGTACGGATTTCATGTGTGTTTGAATTTAGGGAATTTTCCGTGTAAAAGTGCGAGTTTGAATTGTATTTTATGTTCAAGTGGAACTCTTAGAACTTTCACTTCGCGGTGGGTTCAGAGCAAAGTGAGTTCATAATTATACGTGTTAGAAGGGTGGGGTAAGGTTACTCTACTGACAATTGAATATTATCCTTAGTGTGAATAGCGCCGTCTATTCCGAAGTGTGGATACTTGAATGTATGTAAACTATCCTAAATAGTGAAACGAACAGATGTTGTCTTTATAGTCATTGTTAAGAATTAATTTACACTGAAAAGTGTTCTTAAAATGGCGCTGTGAAAAGAATTTGTGAAGGAGGGGTAAGCGCCAGGAGTGAGAAGCGAGAAACCGCAGCTGCTGTGTACGTCACAGAGCCGCGCTGGGATTGGGTGACCTACGTCACAAGCTATATTCTGATTGGCTCCTGAGTCTCTGACGGCCTGTGAGCTGATTGGTCTTTCGGAAATTCTCCAAATTTATTGGTCGAGCTTAAAAGTGACGCAACTCGACTGCCATTGGCTTGTTGGTGTGTTTCGCGCACGGATTGGTTGTTTTGCGGAACATCCCGGAAATATTTTACGAACGATTTTGTGAATTAAAAATAACTCTTAAAAATGAGTTATCATTTTAAATATGCTGAGAAAAAGACAACATTATTTCAGAAAATTAAGAATTTATTTTCACCTGACAAGAAAATCGAAACGCGAGGTGGTAAACTACTTCATAAGTATAAAACACCTGCAGCGTATATGGAAGGTGAATACGGATATCATACTGTCTTATGGTTCGACAGTTGGAAACGTTATACTAAAAACGATGGTGTTTTGGCTTGGCCTGATGATGGTTCATTTAATGTAAGAGTTTTAAGAAACTTACGAGAAAAAATGAATGCTCTTGTTCCAAAACCGAGACCAACTCAATTTGAAGCTTTAGTTGAGTGGGAAGATGAGATGTATCAGTTACAAAGAGAAGCTAGTGGAATTAAAAGACCTTCTAAAAATCCATCATGGAAAAGAGAAACTCATGAAGATAGATTGCGAATGTGGAGACAGGGAAACATGAGTGAAGGATTGTATTTAATTCATGAAATGGTAATGGGTTCTCCTACAGGGAAATCTATGGAAAGTGAATCTGAGGATGCAATTATGGAAGAAATATATACAACTGCTAGAAATAAACAGCCTAATCAGCCTTTGAGACCTCCTAGATCATGGTCTACTCCGGTGGTTTCTACTGAAACTTCACCGAGTGCACCTCCAATTAGTGAAGCTCCTAAACTTTATCCAAATAATTGTGAAATCACTGAAACTCCTAGAAGACCAGAATTTGAGAATGCTCGAAATGAAGGTAGACATTTTTCAATGACTCCAAGAGCAAGGGAACCTCCAAAAGATTATGCAAGAGAGACAAGAAATGTTGATGATGTCGATTATAATGAATATTTAAAGTCTAAAGAAGAATTAATTAAAAGAATGACAAAAGGCATGGAAGCTGTCACAGTTCCAGTAACAATAGGTCCTGTTCAGCCTGTATTTGATCAAAGAGATACAAACAAAACTGGATTAACTATTCCTTTAAATACAGAAACTCAAAAGTCTGCTGAAAAATTTTATTCAGACTTGACTGAATTAAACACTTCTAGATCGAGAATGCCTGATTTAACATTTAATGAGGATTTATCTCCAAAAACACCAATGGGTGCTATGTCAGATGTAGGAAGTCCTGAAGTCAGGGTAACCACACCAAAACTTGATGTGGCCAAATTAAAAGCGAATATAGAAGAATTAATAATTGGAACAATTGGCCCAGATAGTTTAAATTACTATCGGGATGATGAACTACTATTTATTTGCAAAAGTATTCAGTGGAAAACGAAAAATAAATATGATCAATTAGAGGATCTAGCTGCAGAACTTGAAATCGATGTAAGTAAACAAAAGAATTTTGCAAAACATTACAGATTAGATTTTTCAGAAAGCGACATTGAGAGTTTGAACTCAATGGGAAGAATAGTTCACATTAAAGATTTAATTGTCTATATCAAAAAGCTAGGAGAACTGAACAAATGGAGAGTGAAATGGACCAAAAGGAAGGAAGATGAAAGATTAGAAAGAATGTCAAAACAATTTCCAATGAGAGAAGTTGCAGGTGGAGGATATGTTCATGTCCCATGGTCAAGACAGGACATTCTGTTATTCACAAATGACTTTCCAAAATTAAGAGAGAAACCTGTTGAGTGGTATAGGCAAGTCGATAGATTTATCAAAGTGTCAAAAGTTCTGTGGATTGATTTAGATGGATTTTTTGACATTGTAGTTCCATCTGATCTTTGGACAGAATGTAAAATATCTATTAGTTGGCCAAAAGCAGAACCTGAACGAATCAAAGAAACAGGTGCCCCAAATCCACTTGTAATGGATTTTTACGAGAAAGTAATTGTTTGGATGAAAAACAAAATTCCACCCAAAGAAGTTGATTGGGTTAAAATAGAAAGAACAGAACAGGAAACAAAAGAATCAGTTCATTCCTTTTATGAAAGATTATTGTTAATCTTTAAACAATACAGTGGTTATGAAAAATTAGATGAAAAAGACATGAGTCATTTTATCTATAGATTTGTTTATGGATTAAAACCTGAAATAGGAGAAATGATCAGAACTAGTATTGTCGGATGGCAAGCACTATCTATAGATGATATTTTAAGAAAAGCAAAATATTGTAGCGATGAATTAGAAGTAAAACAGAAGAAGCTGAAGGAGAAAGCCATGTGGGCTCAGGTAAAGGTGGCTGAGCAACAGATTGCCAGCATGGGAAATAAGAACACTAATTTTGTTCAAACTGGAAATACGAACCAAATACAAGGAAAGTTTAAAGGTAATAATTTCCAAAAGAAATTTAGCCCAAAGATAGAAGAGCTAAAACAAAGATTACCTTGTTTTAATTGTGGCGAAATTGGACATTGGAGGGACGAGTGTCCTCATCCTCCTAGAAACTCAAAGAATCCCTTATTAAATCCACAGATGCAGAATGGTGTTAACGTGCAGCAACAGCTACAGATGCAACAGGGGTTAAATGAATTTAATATTCAGCGACAGTTACAACAACAGCAACAACAACAGGTGAATAATCGACAAGATCAATTGCCACAACCACCTTTTCCGAATTGTGGGGGAGTTCAAAAATATAATCCAAACGTGGGATTTCAGGGATGTGAACAGGTAATAAAACCACAAAAACAGCAAAAGCAGCAAAAGGTTCAAATGCAAAATGCTTCACAACAATTTTTATTAACAGAAAGTCAAGACAGTGATTCTGATGATTATTGCTGACGGTGCCCGAGAGAGGAGGAAGAGTGTGTTGTTGGAGCCACTCTTGAGGTTGACCAGTCCGGTCCTTATGTAAACGGGAAAGTTAATGATGTAGACATCACTTTTCTAGTGGACACTGGTGCTACCCGTTCTACTGTTAGATCAGTGGAAATTGAAAACCTACCTCTCTCTGGGGATACCATCCAAGTTGTGGGAGTAAGTAATCAGCAAATTAAAACAGATTTAACTGATCCAGTACCAGTTGAAATTGGAAATTACAGAGACAAACACAGATTTGTGGTTTGTAATAGTAGTCCAGTAAACCTATTAGGCAGAGACATCCTATGTAAAATGAATTGCAGAATATATTGTTCTCCTGAAGGAGTTGAGTTACAAACAATGGAGGAAGATGGTTTGTACAGAATGACAATGATGATGATGGAAGCAGAAGAAACAAAATTGTTTCCTGCATTTGAAGAAAAGGATTTACCTGAAGAGCTAAAGGAAACAGTGAAATCTGAAATATGGGATTTTACTGGGAATGAGATGGGTCTAATGAAAAACGTAGATCCTGTTAAAATTGCATTGAAACAAGGAATAGAATTTCCAAATACTCCACAGTATAAAATGAAAACAGAAACAATTGAAGGTATTACACCTGTAATTGAAAAGTTAATCAAGCAAGGTGTATTAAAAGAAATGAAGAGTAGCTCTTGTAATTCACCAATTATGGGAGTTAAAAAGGCTAACGGAACATTTAGGATCGTACAAGATTTGAGAAAGGTTAATCAAATTGTCATTCCATGTTGTCCTGTGGTTCCAAATCCAGCAGTAATTCTATTTCAGATTCCACATGATGCTGAATGGTACACAGTCATTGACCTTTGCAATGCATTCTTTACTGTTCCTTTACACCCAGACAGTTATGAAATCTTTGCTTTCAGATTCCAAGGTAAGACCCTTGGATGGACAAGAATCCCTCAGGGCTATACAGAAAGTCCTTCAATCTTTAACGAACTGTTAAAAAGATCACTAGAAGATTTAGACTTACCAGGTAGGTCTACGATGGTGCAGTATATTGATGATTTGTTAATAGCTGCAAAGACAAGAGAAAATTGTGTAACAGACACAATAATTCTGTTAAATCGCCTTGCAGAAGAAGGACATAAAGTGTCCCCAGCAAAACTACAGTTTTGCAAACAAGAAGTAAAATATCTTGGTCACAGAATTGCAAAGGGAAAAAGACAAGTAACAATAGAGAGAATAAAAATGATTCAAGCAATGTTACCGCCAAGAACACAAAGACAGGTCAGAATGTTCCTGGGAATGGTAGGTTACTGTCGACAATGGATAAGTGGATTTTCAGTAATTGCAAAACCACTACAAAGACTGACAAAATCAGATGTAAAAGATCCAATTATTCTCAATGATGCTGAGATGGAATCTTTTGAGAACCTGAAAAAGAGCTTATGCCAAGCTCCTGCTTTGGGTATGCCAAATTATGAGAAAGATTTTGAACTGTATTGCAGTGAGAGAGAAGGATGTGCATTATCTGTATTAATACAGAGACATGGAAATTTAAAGAAACCTATTGCATACTTCTCTGCAGTTCTTGATCCAATTGCAAAAGCATTACTAGGTTGTTTGAAAGCAGTCGCAGCTACAAGTATCAGCCTTGAACAAAGTGAAGGAATCATAATGGGATTTCCTGTGAAAGTTTTTGTGCCTCATTCAGTTGAAATATTACTGACGAGAGGTAAGACTCAACATTTAACAAGTAGCAGATTGACAAAGTATGAGAAAATCATACTGGGAGCAGATAATGTTTCGATTTCAAGATGTCTGAATCTGAATCCTTCTACATTACTGCCTGATTCTGAAATTGTTGATAACATTGAGACAGAACATGAATGTTTAGATGTCATGGAATTCTGCACTAAACCCAGAAAAGACATCAAAGACAGACCTTTGCCTGAATCGGATTTTGTCTACTTTGTAGATGGCTCATGCTTAAGATCCGAAGGTGGTGTCTTGAAAGCTTCATACTCAGTTTGTACAGTTGAAGATATTAAAGAAGCATCATGTCTTGAAGGAGTTCGTTCAGCACAAGTGGCTGAATTGATTGCTTTAATTCGTGCATGTGAAATATCAAAGGATATTAGAGTTACCATCATTACTGATAGCCAGTATGGGTACGGAGTTGTACATGATTATGGACAACTCTGGTCACAGAGGGGATACATGACATCAACAGGATCACCAATTAAAAATGCAGTCTTCATTAGAAGATTAATTGAAGCAATACAATTGCCAAAAGAAATTGCCATAGTCAAGTGTGCAGCACACACTAGAGGAACTGATTATATTTCCAAGGGAAATGCCTTCGCAGACGAAATAGCAAAGTACTGCGCAAGGAAAAATTATTCTTACAATCGGAATAGAAGTACAGAAACTGATTCAAATTCATTAATGCTAACAACTGTTGTAGAAACATGGAATGAGATTAGAGATTTACAAAACGAAGCAGATGATGAAGAAAAAGACCTATGGTTAAGATCAGATTGTAGACCACGTGATGAAGATGGAGTGTGGGTTTACAAAGATGGCAGAGTAGTTTTACCAAATTGTTTGATTTCTGACATGGCCAGATTATATCATGGTCCTGCACATTTAGGAAGAGATTCTATGGTCAGACTTTTTAGAGAAACATGGTTCAATACCAAATTCAGAACAATTGCAGAATCTTTTTGTCAAAGGTGTTTGTCATGCCAACAAATGAATCCAAACAGAAAATCAGTGGTGGGGACAGGAATAATTGGTCGAGAGGGTGGTCCCTTTACCAGGTTACAAATAGATTTCATTGAAATGCCCTTACACAACTGTTTGAAATATGTACTTGTAATTGTATGCTTATTCTCAAGGTGGGTAGAGGCTTTCCCTACACGACATTGTGATTCAATTACAGTGGCAAAACTAATGCTCAGAGAAATCATCCCAAGGTACGGTTTTCCAGTCACTATTGAGAGTGATGGAGGAAGTCATTTTGATAACAAACTGTTGAAGTTAATTTGTGAAGCTTTGAGCATTGAGCAGAAAATACACTGTGCATACAGACCAGAGGCATCAGGTGTAGTTGAACAAATAAATGGAACTATCAAAAACAGAATTGGAAAAATGTGTCTAGAGACAGGTGTTAAGTGGACTGATGCTCTTCCACTTGTTTTGATGTCATTAAGAAGTACACCAGATAAAAAGACAGGTTTGAGTCCTCATGAAATTTTAATGGGAAGAGTTATGAGGCAAGCTTTTGTACCTGTAGGTAAACTGTTGAGCATAAATGACAGTGCAATTTTGGATTACTGTAAAAGGTTATCTGATATGGTAACTTCTGTGTCTAATCAGGTGGGAACTGAAGCACAATCAAATGACAAAGTTTTGACACATGATCTGAGACCTGGAGACTGGGTCAGAACGAAAGTACATCGGAGGAGGAATTGTCTATCTCCTAGATGGCAGAAACCTAGGCAGGTAATCTTGATCACTACTAATGCTGTAAAGTGCAGAGGATTGAAGCGTTGGATTCATCCAAGTCATACTATTCCAATACCAACTCCTGAGAGTTCTGATGTTGAAAGTGATACCACAGATGATTCTGATTCTGAAGCAGAAGACAGAACAGAAGGTGAAGTAATTCCAGATTCTGAAGATCGACAAGAAAGTCGACATCTGGAAACTGTGCCAGTGAATGGAAATCTGACAAGAAAGGACTTAGAAATAATTGAAATAGATTCTGAAGGTGAAGAGAATCTGTTGAAAGGAAAGATAACTGAGGATTCGGTTGTCTATATTGAAGACAAAGAAGTAGAACCAAAAGAAGTTTCAGACCAGGAGAGTATCGAAAGGCAGAGAACAAGCTCTGAAGTAAGGAACAGAAATCCAAAATCTGGGAAGCTAGAGGTAATTGAAGAAGAAGAAGAGAACGAATTACCAAGTACCAGTGATGGAAGACAAAGTGAAGTTCCTGAAGGAGTGAAATTGCCGAATAGAGAAGTTCCTGAGTCAATTGAAATTTCAGACTACGAAACTGAAGAAAGTGAAGTGGAAAGTGGAAGTGAAAACGGAAAGAAAAGGACTTGGAAATCAGAATCAAATAATTCTGAACCAAAGAAAAAGTACGTGAGAAAAGCAGACTTTTGGCCTGGTGGAAGGTTGAGAGTGAGATTAATCAAAAAGCCAATAGAACAAGTTGAAGAAATAAGTAGTCAAAAGAGTCCTGGAAAAGAAGTTGGAGTTGGAAGGAAAATAGAAGTGATATCAAGAAAAGGAAAGAGAATAATTAAACCAAACCAGAAATACAAGTCTCCTGAGTGGACTTACTTAGTAATTCCACCTGTTATAGACATATATGATAGTAGTGAAGAAGAAAACGAAATCCAAGAAATTAGTGACAATGATTGAAGTACAGAATTATTAATTTGGCAAAAGGCTGAAGAAATCCTGTTAGTTGACACAAGGTCGAAGAAAAACTGTTTAGTACTAGAAAACTTATGTATGACATAAGGTCGAAGAAATCTTGTTTAGGGTTATAAAAGAAAAATATATTTTAAAAGGGGGGTGTATATAAATTTTAAAATTTATTTTTATTTTTGAAGCTAAAACTAACCTAAAAATGCCTTACGTTAAGGAGAACACTTCAAGATGTTCTGTTTTTAAAAGATGCTGTAAGATGACTCTGGTATGTCTGCTCATTTTAGTTCTGCTCTGGTTGGTACTAGCTGTGATTATACCTTTAGAAATGAATAGAGAATTACACAAAGTTAACATAACAAGCAAAGCTCTGATTAGCCAAACTAAACATATTGCATCTGCGAAAGTAATTGATCATCAACCTAACATTCATCAAGATAAATCTATAGGTGATTTTTCAAGCAATACATTCACAAAGCTTTTGAGTGAATATGTAAAGGTAATGGATGCAAAGGACTGTTATGTATGCGTTAAATTACCCGCTTCTGTTTCTGAGGGAGTAACATATAATATGCTTCCTCTCACTTATGCTGTTACATGTAGTGTATTAACTAGTTTATTTTATCAAACTGGTCGTTTAGAATATTATTATTCAAATTATGATGAAATTTTTGCTAATGTCAAGATTGATAATGTCTTAAATAAGCATAAGAAAGCTAAACAATTGAGAGAATATTTCCTTGTTACTAACGAACTCACTTATGAGTATGCTTACAAGAATAATCTAACATGTAAATTAAGTGCTGAAGGAAAGAAATTTTTGAATATGGTTGAGGAGAGAAGAGCAATTTATAAGAGAAATGAATTAGTCAAGCAGACTAAGTCATCCTTCTGGCAAAAAGAAGATGAGAAATTAAATGGCAAAATGCTTGAAAATATTGCAATTCACATAGACAAACCTATTAGTGGAAAGCTTTGCATTAGAAGAGATAATACACTTTTTGATAATTATTTTGTAGGTGCAAGTAACTGTGAAGATACTTATCAGATTATGGGAGGTTGGGGATTTAAAGGTGGAAAAGATCCTATCTTTCCTGGAATTTATTTTGTTTGTGGTGACAAAGCTTACTATAACCTTCCAGACCATTGGTATGGAACTTGTTATGTGGGAATTGTTTTTCCTAAAGTGTTTCATGTTGACAGAGATTCAAAAGGATTGTTTAAAATTCATAATTATGTAAATAGAGCTAAAAGAGAAACTTTTACTGAAGTTCTGGGAGATATTTTCCAAGCTGTAATACCTTTTGTTGGTATAACCCTAAATGCAGGGAGAATCAGAAAATTGTCCACTATAGTTGATAGATTATCAACTGATACTGCTGATGGATTCCAATTAGTGAATGTTGAAGTTATTGCAATTAGATCCATGGTAATTCAAGATCGTCTTGCTTTAGACATACTCCTAGCAAAAGAGGGAGGAGTCTGTGGCATTTTACATGTCCAACATTGCTGTACATATATACCGGATGAAAGTAAGAATATTGAAATGTATATTAAGAATATTACACAAATGCATTCAGAAATAATTCCTTTAGAAGAAGAAGATTTTACTGGGAAACTTTCAAAAAGGTTTCAAGCAATTAAAAACTGGTTTCATAATATCGGAAGTTCAATTCTTGGCAAGATTTTGGCACCTTTGATTATAATAATATTCATTTTTATTTTGACTAAAGTAGGTTGTTTGTTGCATAAAAGAAAGAAGCATTTGAGAGAAAAGAAAAGAATCTATAAACTGAGAAAAGAAGAGGAAAGGGAGATCGAGTTACAGGAGTTACATAGAGAGCGTCATGTTAATTGCAAAGATTATGCTGAAACAGATT
Source organism: Lissotriton helveticus (assembly GCF_964261635.1). Classification (NCBI taxonomy): domain Eukaryota; kingdom Metazoa; phylum Chordata; class Amphibia; order Caudata; family Salamandridae; genus Lissotriton; species Lissotriton helveticus. Next base: position 645,865,378 of record NC_136068.1, read on the forward strand.
TTTAGGTTTACTAATACTATTGAATTTGAATCGATTTCTTATAAATTTAGTTTACAAAAATTTTGAGTGCTGGTGTGGTGATTTGTTAATCACCAGATGAGGGAGTTGATGGAGCGAGATAGAAAACAAAATTTTGTTTAAACTCGCAAAGTCACATTTCCATAACATGAATAAAATTATTAATGATTTGTGATATGTCGTGCTAATACAACTTAGATTAAACTTTACACGTGGGGGGACTAACATGTGTGCTCATAAACGTGCATAAATGTTGCATCTTTTGTTCGTGCAAAATAATAAAATAATTTATTGTTTTCGTTTTTGTCATTACTAACTGCTGCAAACTTAAATAAGCATGTGCTTGTTTTGCTTTTCCTTGTCCGTGTGATGTCATTTCTACTATTCTAGGTGCATATGAGTCTCATAGAAAAACGGAGACTGGTAAATATAAACGCTGCTTTATTTGTTTGCAATGGCTAGGTAACATTTTGATTAATCGGGTGGGTTAATTAATTAGTAAAACATGGGGTGGATACAGAATATACTTTATTTCTTACATTAATACTTTTCTTGTGTTTGATTTATACTAGAAACCATAAGTTGCCTGCTTTTGAGGCCTAGCTATTTGAGCCGCAGAAAAAGAGCTGATCCATTATTCTGCAGAAAGTCACGAGACGCCCATTCTGAATTAAAACGTTTATTGAGGCTGCATTCACAAAGCAAAAACTGATGAGCTAACATCATTCTGTCGGACATGGCCAAGGTCGAAAGTGAACTTTTTGTCAGTCTTTAACTTGGCATCCGCGGAAGTCGCGCTGAAAACTATGGAAGCTGTGAGGATGTCTTAATACAAAGTTGCAATCGAAGGAAGCCTCTGGCTTCACGTGGAAAAGACAATGGTCTTTGTAAGACATGATTTTGTGGAACTTTTTAAGAATCGGGTGACATGTCACTTGTCACTCTCAGCCAATGGGACGTCGAGTATTTCTGAAAACTTTCCTTTGCTAGTTTAGTTAGCGTAGAAAGGTATAAAAAGTCATGCCCTTAGGGTTGGGCTGGCTGCTGCTTTCTGACTTTCCGATGAGGGTGATGTGCTGCTGGACTTTGCGTGGAGCACGTAAGAATCCTCAAAGATCTTTACTTTAATTTCTGTCTATTTAGCCTAGTTAGGGAAATAGGTTTTAGAAATGCTAAACTTTATATAATTTCTATTAATTTGATTCAATTGCTTAAATTGTGTTTTCCCATAATTCTTACCATCATGCTTGCTTTATTGCTAATAAATTTCATTTATAGAACTTACAACCAACATTCCATAATTTAGAAAATAAAATCTTACTTTTGACAAACAAGCTGGTCTTGGTTATTTAGAAGTATAGGTTACCTTTAGCTAGATCACGTCACCTATGGTGGTCGTTTAAATGGTTGGGTTTTATTCTAATGACAATATTCTTTCTGCAAATGTATAAAATGTATATAGTTTGTAAATAATGTGTATATAGATTTATTCTGACCACCTGATTCAGTAGGCCCAAAATATATCAGGTTCATAAATGGGTCCATATTTAGTATAGTATTTTGTTTATAGGTTATGAAGTTGGGTAGCGTAGTTTATGATATATTTTCTATAGCCCGCTGGATCAAGATCAGCGCCCTACTGAAGAAACCCACAGCGTACCCCAAAGACCTCAAAAACTTCTGCCTGATCTCTCTTCTTCCTTTCCCGGCAAAGGTGATCGAGAAGATCGTCAATAAGCAGCTGACCACATTCCTCGAAGCCAATGGGTCCCTCGACCCATCCTAGTCCGGATTCCGAGCCAACCACAGCACCGAGACTGCCCTCATCGCAGCTGACGACATCAGGACCCTACTCGACAACGGGGAAACCACCGCCTTCATTCTACTAGACCTCTCAGCCGCCTTTGATACAGTTTGCCACCGCACCTTAATAACCCGCCTCCACAACGCCAGGATCCAAGACAAAGCCCTGGACTGGATCACCTCTTTCCTCTCTGACAGAACCCAGCGATTCTGCCTCCCTCCCTTCCGCTCCACGGCCACCGAGATCATCTGCAGCGTACCCCAAGGCTCATCACTCAGCCCAACCCTTTTCAATATCTACATGAGCCCCCTGGCCCCCATCGCACGTAAACACAACCTCAACATCATCTCATATGCCGACGACACCCAGCTGATACTCTCCCTCACCAAAGACCCAGCCGCCGACAAACTCAACCTCCAGGAAGGAATGAAGAACGTCGCAGAATGTATGAAACTCAGCTGTCTGAAACTGAACTCAGACAAGACGGAGGTCCTCATCCTCAGACCATCCCCATCCACCTGGGATGACTCCTGGTGGCCCGCAGAACTAGGCACCGCACCGACACCCGCTGACCACGCACGCAACCTGCGATTCATCCGGGACTCCTCTCTCATGATGACCAAGCAAGTCAATGCCATCTCATCCTCATGCTTCAACACCCTGTGCATGCTTTGTAAGATCTTCCACTGGATCCCTACCGGAACTAGAAAAACAGTCACCCAGGGAACGCCCTACATGCAGGAACCACAATCAAACTACATAACGCATACAGAACGCATCCGCACGACTCATTCTCGACATGCCCCGCCACAGCCACATATCAGCCCACCTGAGAGACCTGCAATGCCTCCCCATCAGCAAAAAAATCACGTTCGGGCTCCTCACCCACGCACACAAAGCGCTCCACAACATAGGCCCGAAATCCTCAAAAACCGCCTCACATTCTACACTCCAACACGCAAACTCCGCTCCGCCAGCCTCGCCACCTTCCCACGCATCCGCAGAACCACAGCCGGAGGAAGGTTATTCTCCTACCTGACGGCCAAGACATGGAACTCCCTCCCCGCCCACCTACGTCTGACCCAGGACCACCTCACATTCAGGAAACACCTCCAGACTTGTTTTTTGGAGCAGTAGCAGCACTTCCCCCCCAGCGCCTTGAGACCCTCACGGGATAGTAGCGTGCTTTACAAGTGTAATAATTGATTGATTGATTGGATGAGAGCACTTAGACACTCACACACCCACTCAGAGAATCAGGTACCCACTCAAATACCCACTCAGAGACTTACATACCTATTCACAGACCCATTCAGAAACTCATGCATACACTCACAGACCCACTTAGAGCATTGCACACCCACTCACAGCGCCACTCAGGTACTCATGCACACACTCACAGATCCAGTTAGAGACTCGTACACTCACTCATAAACCCACTCAGAGACTCATGCTCCTACTCACAGACCCACTAAGACACTTGTGCACCCACTCAGAAACTCACACACCCATTCACAAACCCACTCAGAGACTCATAAACTCAAAAACCCAGTCAACGACTCATGCACTCACTCAAAGACTCATAGACTCATGCACTCACTCACAGACTCATGAACCTACTCACAGACTCAAACACCCACTCAGAGACTCATGCACCCACTTATAGACCCAGTCAGACACTTGTGCACTCACTCACAGACTGACTCACACAATTATTGAAGCACTCACAAACCCACTCAGACACTCTGACACCAACTCACAAGCCCACTTAGACACTCATCACCCACTCAGAAAACTCATGTACCCACTAAGACAGCCACTCAGACACTCATGCACCTACTCACAGATCCACTCAGACACTCACACATCTACTGACAGACCCAACCAGACACTCACACACTCAGTCACAGACCTACTGAGACACTCACACACTCACTGTCAAAGGTTACTGGTTACAGTAAGGAAATAAAATTTTAAAAAGCTCGCAAATTCACTTAAACTGAAGGTTCCTGGGATGTTCTAGTTAGGAAATAACATAAAAAAACCTTAGACATTCACTCATTAAAACAAGCTTAAAAGATGTTATCGTTAGAAAATAGAATTTAATCGTTAAATAGAATTTAAAAACCTCAGAAATTCACTGAAAAAAACAAACGTTACAGGGAGGAAATAGTTAGGCACAGATTCCACTTGTACAAAACCATTGAAATTCAGGATTTATAGTTACCTGTACTAACTATAATTTACGACCCCGCAATGCACTTCTTATGACCTCACATATTACATCACTCATGACATGGTCAGTGACATAACTGATGACATCACTGATGACCTTCAAGTAGCATCACTGAGGTTCCTGATGTGAACTTCTCAAATTCATAGGAAACCACAGGCAAGAAGTGGATTTGGGCTTGAAGTCATTGGGAGCATTGAGGCTGACTTTTATCCCACACTCCCATAAATTGAGGAAATGGTCCTCCTTGTGTGTATCAGTGCTGCTTAGGGTGGAGAGTGTGTGTAATGTCTCATAATGTTCAATCCTAAATACACTTGTCTGTTGCGGTTTGGTACTACACCTCACCTTCTTGGGTTTAGAGACAAACCATTTTATGAAATTCAACTTTCTGGAGAAAAAGAACAAGTCCACTCCGCTTTGAGCATAATTAATATTGGGGGAGGGGCAGAAACAGAGGCCCAAGATAATAACTTAGTCCCAGTGCCAGTTAAAATATGATCAGATAAGTTTACCACATTCGCGGTGCCTGTCTAATATCGGATAATAGCTTTGTCTCAATGTCAGTTAAAATATGATCAGATAAATGTACCACATTCATGGTGCCACAAGACTGGCCTTTGTTGTCATTCCCATGTGAGCTTTGTTTCCTGCTTTCTGTACATTTCTTTACTTACCACCACTTCTTTTTTCTCTGGAGCCTTTTGCTCTTCCTCTTTGATAACCTGTTCCTGATGTTTGTTCTGTCCTTAATTTATTCACTAGCTGGAATTGGTGTAAAAAAATTCTTCTGTGCAACATTAGTCTTTTTTTAGAAACGTATTAAAGGCTGCTAGTAGGATGTTCACCCTGCACCAGTCTATATACAACCGACAAGCCAACAAGTAGGTAGGTAGTTATAGTTAGGACCTTGTTTCTCTTCAAAAAGCATTTTCGTCTTTGTCTCAATAACTTTGGCACCGGTTGATGAATCTTCACATAATTATCAAAAGTAGTGGCCCGCTCCGGTCAGCTCCTGTCTTGAAAGTTTGGGGGTGATCCATCAAGCCGGGGTCGACAAAAAGGGGGTCCCAAAACGGGTTTTCTCCATGGAAATTTTCATAGGAAAGTTTAGACAAAGCTACAGCCTCAACTGCTGAAAGTAATTACACCAATTATGGCAAAAAGCTAGGTGTTGCTACAGAAACTGTGCTCTTGGTAAATGGTGTAAATCAGTTCAGCAGTTCCTGAGAAATTCAAGCGAAGTGAAGCAGATTGCTTTTTGACAAGGTAGCTGCATGTTAGCAGCTCCACTTGCCAAAAGCAAACTCATCTCCCACAGGAGGAGGGGAGCCGGCTTGGACCACGGGGGCATTGGGGCTTCCCTGCGGTCCCCAGCATAAGGCCAGGCACCAAGGAATGGGGCAATAATTGGCTTTGGGAGCAGGGCCACGCAGCCACCATCCCCCCCAAAAAATAAAGCTGGCCAGGCCTCAGGTGATGGGGTCTCCTCCTGTACCTAATTTTTTTTTAGAAAAGAACATGGGTAGGTCATAACATAAATAGAATTAAAAATTAAAAAAGAGTCAATGCTCCAGGGATTAGGTCCCCGGGGCCGAAATTGGCCTCAAGAGGGGGGCCGTGTGGCTCCTTTCCCTTTAATTTTTTTTTTTTAAATGGCTCAGTCCCTTGGGGATGGGGTCGCCAGGGCCCAAACAATACTAAAATAGGGGGCCACGCAACCCCCCCTTCTAAAAATATCAACAACAAAAAAGACGGCATCTCGCTGGAGGCCCATCCCCTCCCTGCACCACTCTGCAAATGCACCTCCGGGTGCATTCTAAGTTGGGGAATGAAGCCCCCTAGATCCTTACTGGTCCTTAGAAGCCATCTAGCCCACCATGTACCTCAAGAAATCCCCACACAGTGGGATTGCTGAAAGGTGGTCTGTGGCCATGCGCCTTTTTACACCACTCTGCAAACACGTCTCTCGGTGCAGTGATGATGGGGCAATGAGGTCCTCTTGTGTCCTGAGGACCTCAGGACTAAAGTTGGCTTCATCCCCTGAGCAGCGGTGAGCCAGGAGGTGCATTTTCAGAGTGGTGTACAAAAGGGGTGTGACCTCAGACCACTTTCAGCAATCCAGCTGTTGTGGTGCTTACCAGAGATAACAGGAGGCCTAGTTGCCCCCAGGGACCCTCAGGAGACAAGGGGACTTCATTTCCGACCAAGATTGCTCCAGGAGGTGCGTTTGCAGAGTGGTGGAGAATCGGGGCATGGTCTGTGTCCACCTCTCAGCAATCCCACTGTGTGGGGCTCTCTGGAGGTAACATGTAATCTAGTTGGCCCCTAAGGACCCCCACAAGAGAAGGGGACTTCATCCCACAACCAAGAGCATGCCAGGAGGAGCGTTTGCAGAGTGGTGGGCAAAAGGGGCATGGCCTGCTATGATAACATAGCAATCCTGTTGTGTGGGACTTGCTAGAGATAATAGGAGGGGTAGTTGGCCCCAAAAGATGTCCTTGGGGGCTGACTACCCGACCTGTTACCTCCAGTAAGTCCCACACAGTGGGAATGCTAAGAGGTCTTCAGAGGCCACACTCCCCTTTCTCCACCACTGTGCAAATGCACCGGTTGGGGGATAAAGTCCACTTTACTACTGAGGGACTTTGGGGACCAAGAAGCCCTCCTGGTACTTTCTGTAAGTCCTCCGCAGCGGAATTCCTGAGTGCAGGTCAGAGGCCCAGCACCCTTTCTCCAGCACTCTGCAAACGCGACTACTAGTTAAAGAAGCATTTGCAGTGTAATAGGTTTCGAATTTTCAAGAGTTAGAGCTATTGGCATTGCAACTGTAACATTTTTTTCTAATGTTTTTTGGAATGGAATGGATGTACGTAGAGGGTAGTGGAATTATTTGATATATCGTGCAGTGAAATTATGTGGATAGAAAGTATGTGGTATTTAGTGTATAGGAATTATGTAGAGTGGGATTATGTGATATGGAGAGTAAATATGTGGTATGGTAGTCTGTGTTGTGGAATGGAAAACTCAGGTTTAGTCTTAGTCGTGTCCATAGAAGCTAAACTATGAACTCAATGAGACAAAAAAAAGAAGGATTCACTGAGGAGCACTTCTGGACTTAGTCAGATGTATGAGCAGGGCCACTGGAATTATGTGACTGTTTGGCTGCAGCGACTTTTGCACAATTATACATTTTCCACTGTAGCCACATAATCCATCATCTGCTGCCTAATCTGCGGATTTGAACATTAAAAGCCTTGTTTCTAGTTCTAACGGTTCAAACGTTACCAAAAATGCAGTGACAAGTGTTACAGCATGGTGGAAGGCCCTTTGTAAACCTAGAATGTTTGCCTGTTACTTACTGCTAAATGTGGGTATGAAATTGGTACTAATGGTGTAAAAAACACTCTTGCTTCTTTCTGCACCTCTCTTGCCTATTTCTACATTCCTGTTGCTTCTTTCTGCACCATTCTTTCTTTTTCTGCACTTCTCTTGCCTCTTTCTGCACATCTCTTCTACTTTCTGCACCTCTGTTGCCTCTTTCTGTACCTCTCTTGCTTCTTTCTGTATCCCTTGTGCCTCTTTCTGCACCCCTCTTCTCTTTCTGCACTCCTCTTGCCTCTTTCTGCACCTCTGCTCCTTCTTTCTGCACCTCTCTTGCTTCTTTCCGCACCCCTCTTGCATCTTTCTCTCTCCCTCTTCTCTCTTTTTTATTTATTTATTTATTTTATTTTAAAGGATTTTATATAGCGCTGTCTAGACCCGGAGGTATCAGAGCGCTTTACATGAGCATCAGATCGTAGTTACAGGTTACATTGTTACAAAGTTTACAAAGTTATTAGAGCATGGCAACATAGTTACTTTTAAGGTTGTGGTAAAACAATAAGCACAAATACGTAAGGGGAAAAGCAGGCAAGGGGGAGGATTCAGGGGTTGGGGGTAGGAACTGGGGAAGTAGACAGGTAATGAAGACCAGAAAAGAGAAGGGGAGGGTGAAGGATACAGCATGGAAAGAGAAGGGGAAGGGCGACGGGGACACAAACCGGTAGACGAGTCAAAGCAACGTCCAAAGTCCAGTAAGCTGTGATCCCAGGGGAAGTGGTATCACTTCTCTATCTCCATTGTGGGAGGCTCCCTTTGCACAGTGGACTCTCTCAGAGGGGTCTCTGAGACTCCAAGGTCTACATACTGGATCCTTCCCCAAAAAAGGTAGAGGGAGTGCTTTGGCAAGGGGTGCCATACCATACCTCAGCTGTGAGTGGCTCCCTTGGCGCAGTGAACTCCAGAGTATAAATATTGGATCTTTTCCCAACAAGGAGTTTATGTCAAAGGGCACAAAGGACAGGGGGCTAGGCAGACTAGCAGGCAAAGTGAGAGATTCAGGGAAGAGGGGATCAGAGCTAGGGAAGTAGAACAAAGGGAGGAAGAGTACTAAATGGGAGCATATTTAATTAATGAGTTATTATATTTACGCTGCCTAGACCCGAAGGAAACAGAGCGCTTTACATGAGGAACAATAGTGTTGCAATTTACATCAGTTAAAAGTTACATAGTATCAAGAAAAGCATTTAAAGAACATAGGGGACAAGGTGAATGGTGCAACCAAGGGTAAGGGGATAGGGTAAAGGGGTAGGAGTAAGATAGGATGTAGAGACAAGGGGAAAATCTGCCCAAGGTCCGGCTGGGTAGGTGATGGCAGGGGGGGAGTCCACAAACCATCTCCTCTTTAGCTATATCGTAGCTCCACCGGGCATCAGCCAAATTGCTTTGTCTCTACAGTCTGGGGTAAGTTCCGCAGGTTCCAAGTCCTGATGTGTAAGCAGGTTAGGGGATAGGTTCAAGGTCTGGTCAATGTCCAATTGTTGTCCCAGGGAAGTAAAAAATCGTGGAGGGGACCACTATGGAAGCCATCTTGGGGTCAGGCCGGGGACAGTATTGTACACTGGTACACGGGTGGCCATCTTAAGGTCAGGCATCTGGCAGTTAGAGTCACTATCCAGGACAGTGGCTGCCAGTGCATAACAAATCCAGCATGCACACACCATCACACACACAGACATGCACAAGCACATTCAAATGTAAGCACACACTCTCAAATGTGCACATTCGCACACACACAAGCACATATACAGAAACATCCAAAAACACAAGCACACATAAAATCCCATGCTCTAGTACAAAGACGCCCAAGTACATGCACACGCAAACACCATCACATGCACAGACATGCACAAGCACACACAAACGCGCTCACACTCTCATACATGCACAGACGCACACACACACAAGCACACATATAGAAGCTACCAAAAACAGAAGCACACATACAATCCCATGCTCTAGTACAAAAACACCCAAGTACATTCACATGCTCCAGAACAAAGATACCCAAGGACGTACACACAGGTACATGCACCCACACACACAATCACACGCACAGACATGACGAGCAAACACAAATGTGTGCACACACTCTCATACGTGAACAGAGGGCGCACACAAGTACGCATACAGAAACATCCACAAGCACAAGCACACATACAATTCCATGCTCTAATACAAAAACACTCACGTACATTCACACACCATCAAACACAGACATAAGCACACATACAGAAACATCTGCGCGCAATAACACAAGCACACATAGAATCACATGCTCAGGTATAAAAACACCCAAGTACATGTCCACACCATCGCACGCACAGCCATGCACAAGCACACTATCCCCGTGGGTCACTTGTGCCCCAGGATGCCTTAAGAGAGCGTACAGGGGGTCTGTGCAGTTTGTCTTTGATTTTAGTCTGCTCACCCTCTCTGCCTTCAACTCAGCAGTTGAGGGAGTTTTCGCTGCTGTTTTGAGCATCTCGTTGGGGGGAGCTTCAAGACCTTCTCTAAAGGCGTCCATGCAAGGCAATCGCAGCATCTGCCGCACAAGGCCCGTAGCATTTGATCTGTTGTATGGGGGCAGAACTTCGGTAGAGCCGCATGAACGCAACCGCCGGCTGCACCACAGTTCGCCTCCCAGCTCACTCCGCCTCTGCAAGTTTTCTTCTCAGCAGACGCTATCTGTTGATATCTGTAGCTCATCATCACTATCGAGGAACTTCGAGCATCAAACACTCCAGCTGGCAGGTCAAATCAAGCAGCACATACATGTTGATCTTTCTTTTGTATAAGCACCATGGCTATATCAGATATTAGGCAACATTGCAGTAATGGAAACTGCAAAGAGGCGCCTCCATGAAACAAACCAGATATAAGACAGTGCTCTCTCCAATCAGCTCTGCATGGTTCTTTCCATCACTTGTAACGTGATTGAGCTCTTCATTGATCAATCCCCACAGCTGCTGTCCATGCACATGCACCTCTCATCACCTTTTCTCCCCATAGCATCTGTACAGCGCTACTCACTACGACTGAATACAACTGAACTCCAATTCTTGTCCGCTCGCCATGCATGACTCTTCGCTGTTAAGGGGGAAAACAGACCAACCACCTCTTAATCAATAAAGGCTCCCAATACGCAGGCACCACCGGGGAAAAATCACAGAGGAATAAGATCGAGATTGTACCTAAAACGTAAGTATTGTGTCATCCGATACAGCCTCCTCCCGCTCCTGGTCTCGCTAGTTTCTCCGGTCCAATCGGCTATCTGCATTTAGGAACAAAGCGGTCTTCTGCCATTTTGGAGTCAGTCTGGGTATTTTTTAGCTCCGCAGTTTGACTCCAGCAACAAAATAGAAATTAAACGCCTCACCGGATCTTAAGTGGAGTCGTAGTCTTGAGAAGCCGATCCTCGCTAAAGCTCCCGGTGACTTCATTTGACTGCTTTGACTCCCATCCTACAAGCAGCTCCGTATGCCATTTTAAGTCGCCGCCTCAGGAAACCAATCTGGACTTAATCGGCGGCGATCTCCATTCGTGGCATTCCACCCTTTCGGGCAGTTCCCAGGGGCCGGGTAGGTGCTGCCGCTCACTGCAGTGTGTCCAAGGCTCGGGGCAGGGGCTGCATCACCACTCCGCTTCCCCGGCTTACACAGGCCACTGCTGAGACCGTCTCTCGCGCTAATAGTATGAGACGCTGCTTCTTTCTACACCTCTCTTGTCTCTTTCTCCACCCCTATTCCCTTTTTCTGTACCTCTGTTGTTTCTTTCTGCACCTCTCTATTTTGTTTCTCTACCTCTTGTGCCTCTTCTACAACCCTATTCCCACACCCCTCTTGCCTCTTTCTGAACCTGTATTTTTTCTTTGTGCACTTCTTTTGTTTCTTTCTGCACCGCTAACTTCTTTCTACATCCCTTTTGTCTCTTTCTGAATCCCTCTTCCCTCTTTATGCACCCCTCTTGCCTCTTTCTGCACCTCTGTTCCTTCTTCACGTACTTCTTTTGTTTATTTCTGCAGCTCTATTGCTGCTTTCTGCACTCCCTTGCCTTTTTCTCCACCCCTATTTCTTCACCCCTGATTCTTCTTTCTGCACCTCTATTATTCTTTCAGAACTCCATTTGTTTCTTTTTTCACATATTTTGCTTCTTTCTGGACTGCTTGTGACTCTTTCTGGACCCCTCTTCCCTCTTTTTGCACCCCTCTTGCCTCTTTTTGTACCTCTGGTGCTTCTTTCTGCACTACTCTTGCTTTTTTCCTGCACCTCTCTTGCTTCTTTCTACTCCACTCATGCTTCTTTCTGCACCCATCTTCCCTCTATCTGCACCTCTATTCCTTCTTTCTGGTCTGATTTTGTTTCTTTCGGTACTCCTCTTGTTTTTTTTCTGCACCCCATTTGTCACTTTCTCCAACCCTGATACCCCTTTTTGCATCTCTGTTGCTTCTTTTTGCACTTCTCTTGCCTATTTTTCCATCCCTCGTCCCTCTTTCTGCACCTCTTTTGCTTCTTTCTGCACTTCTATTGGTTCTTTCTGCACCTCTGTTTCATCTTTCTACAACCCTCGTGCATCTTTCTGCACCCTCTTCCCTCTTGTTGCACTCCTCTTGCCTCTTTTGCACCTCTGTTCCTTGATTCTGTACTTTTTTCTTTCTTTCTGCACCTCTCGTGCTTCTTTCTTTACCTCTCTTTTCTTCTTTCTGAACCCCTCGTGCCTCTTTCACACCCCTCTGCTCTCTTTCTGCACCCCTCTTGCCTCTCTCTGAACCTCTGTTTCTTCTTTTGCACTTCTTTTGTTTCTTTAAGCATCTCTTTTGTTTCTTTCTGTATCCTTCTTGCCTCTTTCTCCACCCTACTTTCCCCTTTATGTTTCTCTGCTGCTTCTTTATTCATTTTTCTTGCTTCTTTGTGGACCTCTCTTGGTTCTTTCTGCATCCATTGTGCATCTTTCTGCACATCTCCTCCCTCTTTGTGCACTCCGCTTGCCTCTTTGTGCACCTCTGTTATATCTTTCTTCACTTCTTTTGTTTCTTTCTGCATGCCTCTTGTCTCTTTCTGCAACTCTATTCCTCCTTTCTGCATTTCTTTTGTTTCTCTCTGCACTTCTCACTTCTTTCTGTACCCTTTTTTGTCTCTTTCTGTACCACACTTGCCTCTTCCTTCATCTCTGTTCCTTCTTTCTGCACTTCTTTTATTCTTTTTGTAGCTCTCTTGCTTCTTTCTGTACCCCCTTGTCTCTTTCTCCACCCCTCTTCCCGATTTCCTCACCTATCTTGCCTCTTTCTGCACCGCTGGTCCTTCTTTCTTCTTTAGTTTCTTTCTAAACTTCTTGCTTCTTTCTGCTCCCTTGTGCCTTTTTCTTGCGACAAAATGGTGTCTTTGTTGCAATGCGACAACATGGAGGGGATGCGTGCACGCCCGACGGCCGTGCAGCGAACTCAGTGGTTTTCTGAGCAGTGACAAGCCCTATGACACGCTTCCCCGGTGATGCGACAACACCCTCTGTGGCGGCGGCACACTTCTCCAGGGATGTGACGGTGAACAGCGGCAGTGGCGACACGCTTCCTTGATGATGCAACAGCGGCTGCTGTGGCGGCATCACGCTTCTCTCTCTTTGTGTTGCACTTCCAGCTCCCAACAGCAAAAGGCCTCACACACAGTTACAGGTCCTCCTTTCAGAATAGAACTCCCAGCAAGTAGAGGGAAGTTGGGAAGCAGGGAAGAAACAGGAGGCCAGCTCTTCTCAGGCCCTTGGAGACTTTTCTTCATATGGACATAGCACACAGCAAAGTCCTTCTTCAAGCAGGAGATACAGCACACAGCAGAGTCCTGTGGTCCTCTCAACAGTAGAAACAGCAAACTGCAGGCCAGCCCCAGACACACAGCAAGGGCAGTACTTCTCATTAGTCTCTTCAGCTGATCTTCTTTGGCAGAGGTTCCACTTGATCACAAAGTAGTCTTGGAAACTTTTATATCCCTGTGTTTCCACAACAGGAGGCCAGCTCTTCCAGGTCCTTGGAGACTTGTTATTTCAGGACACAGCACACAGCAAAGCCCTTTCTTCAGGCAGGGGGGACACAGCACACAGCAAAGTCCATCTCCTTCCTTTGGCAGAAATAGCAAATGCAAGTCAGTCCTAGAGACACTTGGGCAGTACTTCTCCTTCAGCTCTTCAGCTTTTCTCCTCAGCAAAGCTTCCTCCTTGATTCTAAAGTAGTCTAAGTTTCAGGGGTTTCAGCTCTTTTATGTATACCCCAAAAGTCTTTGTTCTGTATGTGTGAGGAGTCCAGGACTGAGTCCAAACCAGTTCTGGGGATACTCTGCCAGTGCACATCTTCTCACTTTGTGAGTGTGGGCTAGGGTCATCAGACACACCACAGGGGGTGGAACCAGCATTGTGGAAGGCAGGCACAGCCCTATTCAGGCCCAGGTGCTACTCCTTCCACCACTCCTTCCACCACTCCAGCCCATGTCACTCTCAAACCACACAGTCGATCCACAAACAGGCAGAGGCACACAGAAAGGTTGAACAAGGAAATAGCCACTTTCTAAAAGTGCTATTTTCAAACACCGAATTTTCAAACCATCCTTTCTCAAAGATGTGTTATTAAATTCTGAGTTCAGGGATACCAGATTCCAAATTTCTATCTTATTCCTATGGGGACATATGCAGTTAAACATGTTATACAGCATTCCCCATTCTGTTCTATGGGCAAGATAGCCTTTCAATAGTAAAACACAAAATTGGCAGTATTTCACTATCAGGCCATGTTGCCCACACTAGCACATGCCCTAGCTTTGACATACACTGCACCCTGCTCAGGGGGGTACCTTGGGCCTACCATAGGGGTGTCCAATGTGTAAGAAAAGGGAAGGGTAAGGCCTGGCAAGTGGGTTCACTTGTCAGTTCACCATGGCAGTAAACAAACTGCGCACATGCACTGCAGTGTCAGGCCTGAGACCTCCTTTCAGCTCTACTCATGTAGGTGGCACAATCAGTGCTGCAAGCCCACTTGTAGCATTTGAATTACCAGCCCTGGCACAATCAGTTCACTTTACTAGGGGCCTACTGGTAAAATAAATATGCCAATCATGGATAACCAATCACAATAACAATTTACACAGCGAGCACATGCACTTTAGCTCTGATCAGCAGTGGTAAAGTGCCCCCCTGAGTCCTAAAGCCAACAACCACAGGGCAGGAAAAACAAAGGAGGAAGAAGCAAAAAGTTTGGGCATAACCCTGCAAAAAGGGCCATTTCCAACAATACTTGTTAACAAATGCACCCAACATAGCTGTATATTGCCATCAAGGCCATATTTTTTTTTATCTCTTCTGAAGGAAAACTGCAAATGTCCGAAGAAAATAATAATGTTTTTGCACTCACGCTTCTGAAAAAATTTATGTCTGCAACATTTTAAAAGGGGAAAAGCATTCTTTTCGGGTACAGAACTCGGGACTGAGCAAGAGTGATGTGAAATATACTGATCGGAGTTGATCCAGAGTGGTGTGAAATATATAACACAGGCATTTACGTGAGTTTAAGCTATTGGCTTTGTAAATGACAATGCGTTTTATTTATGTTTCAAAAACCAACACATAAATAAAAGGCATTGTCATTTACAATGCCAGTAGCTCAAACTCGCGTAAATAAGAGACCTGTTGGATTGAAAATTCTTGTGTTTGTAATGGTTTTCACTCAGTAATAAAGCATACCTTATGACGTAGCCTGTAATTGTGCTTCATTGAACGCTGGTGAACAGGTATGATTCTGACAGCAGTAGCCTAAATTGACAGAATTGAAATAAACTGCACACTTAAATTAAAGAGGATAAGAAGCTTTTGCGACAGAATTTGAGCTTTGGCGACTGCAAAACTGGCCGCCATATCACATTTAATCGAAGCAGATGATCCTGTACAATCTACCCTTCTCGAGGATGTCATGTTTACACATGTGTTCCAGTAGATGGCGCTGCTACGCACAATTAAACTTTCACATTTGTATATTCCCTTTCACTATTCCTAGACTATGCTACGGTGTTTTGCCAATGAGGTCCACGTCATTTCCTGCCAGGGGCTTTCCCTTTTACACGAGTTGAACCTGGCTTCCTGTACATCAATGCGCCATGTTTAGTTTCTAGTGTTTGATAAGCCCAGCCATATTTGGGTTGCCTCCTGGCCGATTTAATTTCTGCTGTTCCTTCTGGTACAATAATAAAAAACATCACCTGAAATTGGTATTTGTTTCCTTCGAAGCACATACTTTAAGCAGTAAATATTAGATGAAAACATTTTAAAATGTACTCTGCAGCTGCCAACACCCTTGACTGACAATTATAGTAAATAAAGTGGATGTAAAAAAAATGAATACACAGGAAAAAGAGACCCCCTAAATTTGATTTTTGCACCTAAATATTTCACAACCCTTTTGGTGATTTCCCAAGGCTTAGTTAATCAAAACCATTGTAATACAATGTATTAAGCATTACAAACCCGTTAGTTAACGCGCAGTTAAAATTCATCTTTCATATTATTAAAACTTTAATAAAAAGAAACCGTGTGTTAAAGCTAATTATGTCCTATTAACTACCCCCTCACTGGAACCATATCTAAAAATTGTAACTAGGCCATTCCATCGTCAGCTGTTGATTAGATTCCGTTTTAACCAATTCCTTTAACCCTAGGAGTTTTTCCAACATGAGGCAAATCAGAAAATGCTATGCCATGCCACTGTGACAATTTTTCTACACAAGACACGTTGCATTTCGTTATGATCTGTGAGTATTATTCTGAGATCCGGAAAAAAATTCTAACTCCATTCTTAAGAGAGGCGGGTTTTTTACAAGTTAGGCCCGCTTTGATTAATTTGCAAATGTTAAGTAGCACTCGTGATATCTATTATGTTGCTAGTTTTTTGGTGGCTGCTGCCCGGATCAATAACAGAAAGATTGGCCGCCCATATCATCCTTGCCTGACTTTTAGCTGGTTTAGCTGTTTTTAAATAGATGATGTATACCTTGGCTTTACTGTATAAATAAATAAAATAATAAAATAATCCTGTATTTGTAAAGCGCACTGCTACCCGTAGGTTTCCTGGCACTGGGGGCCGTCGGGAAGATTAAGCAAGCTATTGCCCAGAGTCACATGGTGCTGGGCAGACCCCTGACGCCGGTGCCGGGGATCGAACCGTGATCCCCAACGGTCGGCGCCAGTCGCCCTGGCCGTTGCGCCACACCTCTTCCAAATGTATACTGATTGCACTGATTGTATATATATGAATTGTAACTTTTTTAAGAAAAATGTTTTTATCTTGTCTTTTATGATTTTAGGTAATCGAATAAAGTGTTTTGACTGACTGACTGACTGAACTAGTTTTTACCATTAACATTCAGATTTTTATAAACAAAAGTCTTAATCCGACAAGGTACATTGATGGGCATTGATTTGTATCAGACCATAGAAAAGTGTGGGCAAAAAGGGTTTTTCCAAACTTTAGCTTTACATTGACCGTGCATGTGGGAAGGAGTTTTATAAAGTGTTTTAGTGTCTTTGGCATTATTCACAATATGTTCCCCAAGCGCCCTACTACTTCTTTGATTTCGCGGCCTTGATCTTCTTTGCCACATTCCTAAGGAATTTTACTAGCACAAAGTTAAGTGTGATGTCGGTCGGGTTGAAGCAGAAGACCGCTGCCTCTCTGCAAATATGTGTTTCCTACTAAATGTGACTTACGCAACTAAAAGTGTGTCCATTTTGTGACGTATGTTACTCTAAGCGTTTTGCAGGATTATGAGTTTCTCTGTCTAAATATGGGTTTGCGCTTAAATGTGATACCATAATGTTGCTACTTTGCACAGATGTGATTTAGCAAATAAAAGTAATTTTGCACTTAAAATAACTTTCCATTGAATGAGTTTTCCTCTTAAATGTGAATTATGTTCCAAAATGTGTTTACACACTGCTGCTTATGTTGCAACAAATCCAGTAGTCAAGATATAAGGTTTTATGTGATATTTTAGGGGACAATAAACAAAGAGAGATTTGTGTTCCTCAGACTCGAGGATGCATGTTAGAATATATCAAAGATCTTAGTTGATCCCCTGGCCAAACCAAAACTACCCTCAAATGTTACTGTTATGAGCTACTGTTATGAGCCTCAAGGTACCCCAATATAGGCATAGGTAGCTGCACGACCTTTTCCTCACATTCGTCCTACCTTACTCTACATAACAGTTCTGGCTCTAACCTTTTGCCTAGTTATGTGCTGAATAAATGTCGGGTGGTTTTCTTCGAAAACCTGCCTAATTTATTATGCATGAGGATTCTTAGTATTATATCTTGATTCCCCTGCCTAGGACATGCACAGCAGGGTTACCATGTTCTGTATAATAACTCTGTACAAAAGTCAGACGCTATCGTCATCCTTGTATGACAGACCCACAGTACCATTTCACATCTTGGTAGAACCCCTGAGGGTACTTTTTTCAAATAAAAGAACAACATCTTCACTGGGCAAAGGGAGGAG
Organism: Lissotriton helveticus; assembly: GCF_964261635.1. NCBI lineage: Eukaryota > Metazoa > Chordata > Amphibia > Caudata > Salamandridae > Lissotriton > Lissotriton helveticus. Next base: position 645,883,342 of record NC_136068.1, read on the forward strand.
ACATTTTCACACTGACAATAGATGCTGAGGTCCCGGCCTGCAGAAGCTCCAGCATCAGGGCTGAACTAGGAACCAAAACCGCTCTGGCAAACTGCTCGGTCAGCCCCCCTGGGGGGGAAGGTGGTGGTGCGTCCAAGCTGTTTGACTGGGACAGTTTCAGATGATTTTGTTACCGGGGGCCTATATTGCCGGGCCCGGTAACAAAAAAAGTCTGCCACCGTGGCAGCCCACCGGGGAAACGCCCGGTGCACCCTACGGCCAGTCCGGCCCTGTCCAGCATGTAGTGGTATCTCCAGCAAGGTGTCTAACTTGAGACCAAGAAGGGGTCCTTCATTCTCTCCCATCACATACTAGGGTTGGCTCTCTCGTAAGGGAATCTTGGCTTTTCACCCTACATGCATCGTAGGCACATTTAGGTGCACTCATATACGGTTAGCATTTGAGGACTAGGAGTGATTTTTGCCATGTATCTATATGCCTACACATGTTCACTGTTTTAGCACCAATGGTATAATTCTACCTTTTATTTCCTCTTTCGGTGCTTGCATTCGTATATCTGTTTTCCTGTAATGGTTGTCGCAGCACACAAATGTTATACTAGAATGATGCTGGTTCAATAAATGCTTATGAATAAGTCCCCATCATTTATTCTGTGTATTTCTCTGAGATCAAGGGGGCACAAGCGACTGAGCGAAAAGTTTCCATGATCCCTGAAGGATCAAGGGTTGTCATGTTTGATAGTCTCCAGAGACTTTGGGGTCTATTAGGATGGCGGTCGGATGACCACCGCCGGGCCGGCAGTGGTCATCTGCCCGGGATCGCAACCCAGAAAAAAGCTGGTCCCATTAGCAATGTTTTGACGATCGCAGGGGAGAGATTGTCCGCCCGCCAGACAAGCGTGCGGACTGCCACCGGCGAAAAAGTGGTGGGCGGAAAAATCTCACCCCTGCGGTCATCCCTACCAATGCAATGGGACCAGCGGTTTTCTGGGTTGCGATCGCGGGCAGATAACCACTGCTGGACTGCTAAAATGGGGCCGTTGCAGGACCAGGCTCCGCCGGCATGCTTATGATGCCGGCGGTAGCCAGCCTTTCCACAGCGGTGGAACCACCATGGAAAGGCATGCAGAGACCCATTGTGTTTTTGGGGGGTGCACTGGGGGTACCCTTGGTACCCCCCTACATGTCCCTGTAATAGGTGGCAGGCACTGTGCAGTGCCTGCTAAGCAGTGCAGGGATATGCAGGACATGCTTTTTTGACATTGTGGCGATGCTGCTGGCAGCAGCAACTGCTGCAATGTTAAATGCTGCAATCTGACCACCGATGTCGGATTTCGACTGTGGAGCATACTAATTGGACCAGAGGTTATGCTGCGGTCCTAGCGGGCGTTGTTTTCCCGCTGCCATGGCAGTCGGAGTGATTTTCCGACCGCCATCCTAATAGACCCCTTTATGTTCCTTGGTAAAGTTAGGGGGCTTATAGTGGAACTGTGAGCTAGTTGATCTAAAGGCTAACATATCCTTTGTGTGTCTGGTATCAGTCTAGACTCTAATCCCGTAGTTAAGGTTGTCTAAACGAGCAGATCGGATATAGATTTATAGGAACTACACAACACTAAAACTACTCTCAAATACTCCAAACACCTCCAATGAAGAAACATTAATCATTGACAAATACTATTCTCAGACTGGGCTCCACAAAATCGGATGTACTTAGTTTTAGTAAAGATATATCCTACAGGACATACACATTGTGTGGGTGATTCAAAAAGGTAACTTACAAGTTTGAGTGATTTGTACTTTTGAGTAAGTTTAAAACTTTTTGGCTATTCATAAAATATAAGTGTAAAGTTACTCAAAAAGTGCAACCTACATGTCTCCATGCCCTGAAAAAAGAATTGGAGCTAAATTCATAAGTGTAAATGAATATTGCCAAAGTAGTAGTAAGCGCAGAAAATATGAGTTCAGAGTTTGATACGTTCTCAGAAGATATCTCCTCCAGGGTCTTATGGGTCAGACTTCTAACTTCCTGGGCAAGGATTTTATCATAGTGGCAAAACAAATTTAAAATCCAGCTGGACTGCAACCCATACACTTCCGGCTGAGCAATACTGTATAGGAAGTGTTCCTGTAATGATTAGCCCCAAAAGATAAATTCAGGGACACAGTTGTACTCGAAACCCATTTTGTTTTAAAATACTATCTTAGTGCAAACTATATGAATGGAAACCCCAAAGAATATGTAAAGTAATGCACCAAAATATCCCATAGGAATTGACAACAGAAAAAAACGTCTAAAATTGTTATTTAGTTGATACTGTCCTAACTGCGTCCAGCTACATTTAAGGTTTATGCTAAGCTTTAGCTGACACAATAAATAACAAGCCTGTTCCTGAGTTTTGGAGATGGTTTGCACAGCCTACCCATGTTTTCATTTTGAAATTACAAAGTATGAATTTCCTATCACAGATTGTTTGAGGCTGGAACATAAACAGCATGGGGCAGATTTACAAGCCCCTTGCACCTCATTTACGCCGCTGTTGTATCACTTTTGTGACACAGCGGCGGCGCAAATCCTGCTCCATGGTGCGTGGGTACTTACAACGTGACGCATCTGGGAGATGCGTCAGGTTGTAATGCCCTGCGCCACATGTAGGCGTTCCTGTGCAGGGGGGGGGGGGGGGCGTTCCGGTGCAGGAACGCCTCCTAAAAGTGGCTGAGTGAAATCTACATGATTTCACTCAGTCATTTTTAGGCCCATGCTGCGTCAAAACCCTGCGCCTGCCTGAAGCAGGCGTAAGGATTGACGCAGCATTAACTAGATAGGGCCCCCAGAGCATTGCTGGAGCTGTGTTGCGCTTGCGACGCAACTCCAGCAATGCATCACTTTTACGGCACAGATGCGTAATGCATCTGTGCCGTTTTTGCACCATGGTGCGCCGCATTGTAAATGTGGCGCATCCATGATGGCGGAGCTGTGGCGCACAATAACTGGTGCATCCCTGCTGATTTGTATTTGAAGCCACCGCTTTCCCACTAGTGATTTTGGGGAAGATAGCCTGAATTTTTGGGCGTTTCTGGCCCCGGGGGGGGGGGGGCAGAAAATCCCAATATGGCCAGGGAATTGTTTTATTTTAATTGGAAGTGACCAGTCGCTTCCGGGGGCCATTTTTTTATTTTTTAGTATATTCTGCCCCCCCGGGGGCAGATCAGTTTTTTTATTTGGCCTTTCTGCCTCCAGGGGGTGGCAGAAAACCCCACTAGACACCAGGGAGTGTTTTGAATTTGAAATGGAATGCGACCCCTTGGGCAAGGGCAACAGACCACAGCCTAGAAGGGATCAGCTCATACCAGAAGACCTTGAAGGCCTCGAATCAACCGTGCTAACAGTGCAATCATTACGTAAGCTGGAACCCACTGAGGCCCCCAAAAGTCTGCAACCTCTCAGCAGAAACAAAGAAGAGACAGTGCAAGAGAGAAAGAGGTACAGTCTAAGAAGTAAAACCTCAGAGATAAAAGCCAGTACTCCACTCAAAGAGAAAAAAAAGGGCTGTCCCCAGCCAGCACCCTCTCCAGAGAGGACAAAATGAATAACAAAAGACACGCCTCAGGGCAACCGCAAGCGCCCCAATCCAGAGCAAGCCTGAAATCCACAGATCGCAACGCCTTAAAAATCACCCCCTCACTCAGGTCTTACTTTAAGGTTCAGGAAAAACACAAGAACTGTACCCCCGAGAAAAACGGGGACTGGGAAAAGACTCATAAAGAACCACCAAACACAGGCAGAACACAGAAGAAAACAGAAGTAGAAAGAGAAACTGAGCATCGGCCTGAAGCAACAAAAAAATTTCTGGAAAAAGCTAACAGGGTCGCTCACAAACACTGCCGGCAGCACCTATACCAATCACAGATGATATGGTTACTGATACCCCAGAGGCTATAGTTGCCAGGAATGTCACCATCCCTGAGAATGCTTTAGAAGAGATGATGAAGGAGCTTCAAACTAAATTTGCTATCTACGAAAAAAACAGTCAAAATACAGGAAGTTTGCGAAGTCTTGGATCAGAAAATAAACACTCTCATTGACAGGGTGACAAATGTCGAAGGTGAAATTGAAGTATTAAACTAGAAAACAGAGGGAAACCACAAGGCAATAACTAAACTAAAGACCAGAGAAGCGGGGATCAGTGAAAGAATGGAGTCCCTGGAAAACCACACCAAGAGAAACAACCTCAAAATCTAGAATATCCTGGAGGGACTTGAGGGAGAAGACATCAAAGGCTTCATAATTATAGCTACTAGAGGAAAAAATCCCTTGGGGTAAATCGGTAAATCTAAATGAAGACATCCAAAGGGTACACCGAGACCCCTTTAGAAAGGAGAAATTTAGAAAAAACCTGAGGAAAGTTCTAATCAACTTCATGACCTACTCGTTGAAGGAACGAATACTTAGCGAAGACCTTAAAGCGGTATCCTACACCTAAGATGACTGGTCCTGTAAAATCAGATCTGATCTATCTAAAACAACTCAAGATAGACAATGGGAGCTCGGTCAACTTATGCCCCAATTGAGGGCACTTCGAGCAAATGTCCAGATGCGCTTCCCAGCACTACTCAAAATTATGTGGAACAACAAAATGTTCAACATAAGAGACTCGAAAGAAGTGGAAGAGCTAATCGAACAAATCAAGACCAACAAGGAAGATCAAACTCTATCAAAACAGTAAATAAAGTACGCACCACCACAAAAGAGTGAAAGAAACGAGAAAAAAAAGGGAAACAATTAACATGGCGAAAATACCGGAGGGAAAAGAAAAGTAAAGCTGAATTTAAATATCAAAAGGCAAAGAGCTCGAAAAGGGCAGCTCCAATGCCCAGAAGAAAGAAGAAAAGGGAGGCTTCTTCAGAGTGGGGGGAGGAAAACTATACACAATCTAGAAAAAAGAAAAAAGGAAAAAATAAAGCACACGTGGGGAGTAACATGGGGAAAAAAAGAAAAAACAAATTAAAGTCCTAACAGCAACATCAGAGGAGCACAAATGCCAAGTCGGGAGAGACAAAGACAAGACCAATGATGATGGCCATAAATAAAAGCAAAGAAAAAGAACTTAAAATATTAACGTGGAATGCGAATGGAATGAGAATTAAATCACGGAGAATGAAAATAATGGAATACCTGAAAGACTGTAATAGCGAAGTAATCCTAATCCAGGAATCACACCTAACAAAGGAGGAGTGGCAACCAATATGTAAAACCGAGAGATGGATAGAATACTGTATTTGTACGAATCAAAACTGTAACATAAAGGGAGTCGCAATCATTTAAAAAAAATCATTGAAAGCAGTGATAGAAAAAACAGAAATTGACAGAAAAGGCAGATGGGCCATCGTGACGGCAAAATTCTACATCAACATATATACCCTGATGGGCTATTATGGTCCAAACTCCGACGACCCGGGACCACTAAAGAAACTATATGCCAACCTCCTAGCAACCAATTCCCCAATAATAATGGGAGGGGATTTTAACATTATATTAAACCCCTCAGAAGACAGATACCCTGCAAAGAACCTCCCCAACTTGCCAAACATGAGAGAATGGGTGGGGCGATATATGAAAGACCTAGGCCTGGTCGATGTATGGAAAGAAAAAGGAAATATAAATCACTGATTCACATATAAAAATAAAGACTAGGACACGCTTCCAGAATAGATTTTTTTTCTTATCAGTAGGAGTCTGGTGGAACAAACGGAAAAGGTCAAACCGTTCCCAGCCCATATCTCTAACCACTTAGCTGTACAACTTATACTGATGCTTAAAACTTCACCTATCCCCCAGAGATGGACTGTAGATAGGAGTATATTTCTAGTAGAGAAATATAATGAAAAACTAGCAGAAGAAACAAAACTGTTCTTTGATCTTAACAAGGCTGGAACTTCAAAACAAACTGCCTGGGATGCTTACAAATCAGATATCAGAGGGGAATTAATCAGCATAGCATCGCACAGGAATAAAGAAAAGAAGATATTTGTCAGTCAGATTGAAAAAGACCTACTAGCGCTAGATGCGGACCTCAGAAGTGCCAGCTGCACTAAGTCAATTGCTGAAATAGAAGAAAACATAAGAAAGAAGAAAACAGAGCTCCATAAGTTCCTGGAAAAAAGAGTAAGAGACAAATGGGAATCCAGTAAACTTTCTCATTATGAATATGGAGAAGGATGCGGGAGGATCCTAGCCTGGAAAGCAAAACCTGAGAAAATTAAAAATAGAATTACAAAGATACAAAAATTAAACAATACTGGATATACCGCAGTAAGCAACATAATTAGGCAAGAATTTAAACGCTTCTTTGAGGATCTGTACACGGAGGACCTAATTAGCTCTGAGGAACAAATACAACACCTTTTAACAAATATAATTAACCCGGTGGCTTCACAGGAACAGAAGCTTGCTCTCAATCAAGAAATCTCGAAGGAGGAAGTCAGAGCTGCCATTAAGTCCCTTAAAACAGGGAAAGCCGCCGGTCCAGACTCCCTACCAAATGAATTATACTTACATCTCTCAGAAACACTGGTAACGCCACTTACAGAACTTTTAAACTGTATATTCCAAGACAATAAAAAACTCCCAAACTCCTGGAATGACGCAATCATTAACATTATCCTAAAACCAGGGAAGGATCCAACAAAATGCGAATCATACAGACTCATCTCCCTTTTGAACAGGGTCTACAAAATAAATAGACAGATCCTGGCTAAAAGAATAGGGGCAGTGGCAGGGTCCCTAATCCACTCAGACCAAAAGGGTTTCATTAAAGGCAGGGAAATATATGAATTGTTCCACGAGCTCATTGCTGCCATTGACACTGCAATTCAAGATAATACTCCTCTATCGGTAATAACTTTTGAAAAGCAAAAGCTTTCGATCAAGTCAGTTGGCCTTTCCTTAACGCTACCCTAAGGAAATTTAATCTAGGTGATAAAATCGAAAGTGCTATATCCAATATCTACTCAAGCCCAAAAGCAAGATTTTTAGTAAATGAAGATCTTACTGGCAACGTAATCATTAAAAGAGGCACTATGCAAGGATGCCCCTTGTCTCCCCTCCTATTTAATTTTTACATTGAACCTTTGGCTATCTTATTAAGACGTGAAGAAGAGATCCAATCATTCAAATATCGTGAATGGGAGAAAAAGGTAGCATTATACGCCGATGATCTGATGATATTCACTAGCAACCTAGCGATTTCACTTCCAATAATAGAGGGTACCATAGCCCAGTTTGGAGCGGTATCAGGCTATCAACTTAATAAAACCAAGACAGAAATTCTTGAGTGGAACACAGCCTCAGGAAACCCCCTTATTAAAGACAAAATCAAGTACCTAGGAATTGAATACACAAAAAACCTAGATGAAATAACCAACCTGAACTTTTTCAGGATACACAAAGAAATAAGACAATTACTACAGGCTTGGTCAGGCCTACAATTATCATTCCTAGGAAAATCTAACTTAATTAAAATGACTGTTCTACTGAAGTGTACATACTTATTTAACTCCATCCCTCTCAGTTTTAGTACAGAACAAATCAAAAAACTTCAGGGAGAGCTATCTAGCCTCATTTGGGCCGCTAAGGGCATCAGAATCGCTGGAAAAAACTTAGAAGAAACACAGCACAAGGTGGTATCGCCAGCCCGACATACTCGAATACTATAGATATTTTCAGTTCAAGAACAGTAGGATACTACTGAACAAATGGGACACCTGGCCCACCTAACTTAAGGCACTCGTAGGCTCCAAAGAAGACCACTATTTATCCAAATTTGGCCATCCAAAATTCTTTAAGCTAGAACTTGGCTGGAGATAAGAAGAACACTAAAATTACCGTATTTCAGCAAACATGCACCAATCTGGGAATCACCAGGCACCCCTGAATGTTTAAAATATGTACTATCGATCCCTTTAAGAAACCACAACATAAACCACTGGGGACAGCTCCTAGAAAACAACCTGATTGTGAAATGGAAAACTCAGGGGTTGATATCAAGATTTAAATTCTACCAACTAAACAGCTGGGTAAACACTTTAAAAGAAAAACTGCAATAAGATATTTGAACAAAAACTCCTGAACCCAGCTACATTTAAAAAGGAGGTCTCTTACTGGTACTGTAAATAGTAAAATCCACCCCCCCTAAAGAAAAACCATCTATTCACGATCCACAGATCATACTGGTCCCCAAAAAGGCTTTCTAAAATGACCAATAATGAACAAAAAAGAAAATGCCCGAAATGTGGAGAAGAAAGTGCTGACGATCTACATATGTTCCGGGGCTGCACAGCGCTAAACAACTACTGGGACCAGATTGGTAAGACCCTCTCTGACGTAGTACACCGGCATATAAAGGTAAGCGCAGAAACTATTATTTTTGGGATAATATGTAGTGAATATAAGTTTTTTAAAAATTGGGCCTCCTTGAAGCGACCCTTGCTGAAGGGGTCGCTTCCATTAAAAAAAGAAAAGAATTCCCTGGTGTCTAGTTGGGTTGGGCAGAAAGGCCAAATTAAACAACTGATCTGCCTCCAGAGGGGGCAGAATATATATTTTTTTTAAATGTGGGCCCAAGGAAGCGACCCTTGGCCAAATGCTCACTTCCGCTTTCACTAAAAACAATTCCCTTGCTCTAGTGGGCATTTGCCCCCCCCTCCCCCGGGGCCAGAAACACTAATAATATCAGGCCATCTGTCCCCGGGGGGGGGGGGCAGAATATAATGTTTTTAAAAATTGGGGCCCCAGGAAGCGACCCTAGCCCAAGGGGTCGCTTTCATTTAAAAATAAAATAATTCCCTGGTGTCTAGTGGGGTTTTCTGCCGCCCCATGGCAGAAAGGCCAAATTAAACAACGAATCTGAAGAAGGGTCGCTTCCTTGGGCCCACATCTTTTTAAAATGTATTCTGCCCGATTTGCTACGATGCCATAGAGAGATTAGCTCCTGACTGCCCCACACGCGGCTCTGTGTGGGGCAGTCAGGAGCTAATCTCTCCAAGGCATCGTAGCAAATCGGCAGAAAGCCCCCTGCGTTATAAGGCACATGAGGCACCAAAGATGGCATAAACAATTCTGCTAATAGCAGAAATCATCGGCATTGTAGGTACATTATAATGTACACCATATTTCACTTTTTGTAAATAAACAGATTTTAAGTAGAAATAGGTGAGTAAGGTAGGGATTTGTGTACCCCGTCCGGAAGAAGGAGTTCCGACTCCGAAACATGTTGACACACACACACAGGAGGTGATGCACATTGTCCTGCATAAAACACCTCCACTTTCATCTTTTAATAGTACCAGCCCGGGGCCAATTAAAGATTTTTTAGTTTACCCCATGAGCCAGGTCCTTTTTACCCATCACTCACCTATAACCTCACCACTCACGCACATAATTTCAAAACCCTCACTCCCACCACACATAGCCATCAAAGTAAGTGCTCCCACGTAGTCGTAGGTCGCAGCACGCCGCATCCCGTAGAGGTGTGCGAAGACCCCAATGACGAAGCATGACACCAAGGGTCCTTTTTGTGTGTGAGGGGTATTTTATCAACACTGGGTGTTCCCCACCACTGTAGGGAAACCCTTCCAATGAAAGGTGGATTCTTACTGTTTATACATAGTCTACCAGGGAGAACGAATCCATACGACTACTCTCTCTCTCCCCCTTTTGTTATTTACGTACACCACAGTGCTAGGCATTAGTACCAATGCCAATTATATCGTAACGGCCCATTCGTCTCCCTCCCAGACAATGCAACTTCACTTGAAAAACGATTATATTATCAGATTAGAGTTACCTGTAAAAACACGAACCACTCATTTCCTAACCCTCCACCACCATGCGCTGCACTAGAATACATTCACACAGCTACCCCCCTGCACTGTAACCAGGTTATACGCGCTGACTCTTTCAGCCTCGCATGGACAACTAATTTAGCAGACAAGCACACACCGGAACAGTGGCAATATTGCTGCAACCAATCTCCAAAACATTCCCCCAATTATCGATTACATCTTGTACATTTCAAAAACCTACATCGGCTAAACCACACGCCTGCAGCACTTTATAGAATGGGTCTGGCGAATGATGCTAACTGCGTAAGATGCACCGCCCCTAATGCATCATTCTTGCACCTTGCCTGGACGTGCCCTAGAGTTGCCTAATTTTGGCGTAACATATGCTGCATTATAGGTGACATCACCTCCGATACCCTTGCACCCGATCCCTTAAAAAATTGACTTGCGTATCCTGCCTCGTGTCGATACCCGTATATTCTTAAAAAGGTGCCTTGACCTACAACTATGTGTTTAAATGCATAACTTGTAATGTGTCTTTTCCCAAAGAATATTTTAAAATGAAAAAATAATAAAGTTTGACATGTCCTAGCATTGAAAAACTCCTAAATTAATTTTCATTACCGTGAGGCCTACCCCTACCCCTCCCATACAATAGCATTGGAGATTACTTATTTCATTTAATAAGCTGTTATTCCTAATTGGGAGCATGTAGATACATTATGTGTGGTAGCTATGGAATTGTAATGATAAACACTCTTTAATGGTAATGTCAGGTTTTTAAATACCAACTAGGAAATGAGACTTTTTGAAAATTGGGTCACATTTCTGGCTGTAGCTAACAGTAGGATTTTGTGAATTCCTCTCAGACAGTCACACAATAGAGGGATTATGTGAGCCTCAATTGGCCATCTGCTGGCAGGATGGGGCAGAGCTGGACACAGCCCACTTACTCCTAAATAGCCTGCACTCTGCTGTCACACAAAGGGCCTAACAATACCATGCACTTCAAAGAACCTTTAGAGTAGCTCTCACACCTTACAGGAGAAGCGTACCAGGGTATAAATATAGGACCTTCATACCCACTCTTCAGTTAGCTGATGGATCTGTGGAAGGACTTTTAAAGACCTACCTGCTGCTGTGTCCTGTTGTTCACTCTGCCAGGCTGCTGCCGGACCTGGAAGTGTTGTAATTTAACAGCGATTAGGTTCAGCGTTAGCAAAAGACATCTTAGTTCTAGCCGTTATCTTGGCGTTTAGCGGACTCCATTTTGTATTCATGGCAGCCATTTTGTCTGCCACACGCTACCTCCTGTCGACCATGTGCTTTGTCCTATCTTTATGCCCATGGCGCTTGAATCTGCCCAGCAACAGGCTATTATTAGCGTCCTCTTGTTTTGCCGCTGACCGTTAGGGTCCACATCTGTTAGCAATTAGTCCTAGATTGGAATGTGTTAGCCGAAACTCCAAGACTGTTAGCTCCTCCCACTGATCGATTGTGCTTCTCGATATTACCTTATATGTACATAAAATGTGCTCTTGTGCTTTGTACCGCCTTCTTTTGAGCCCCTGTGTGGGTATGAATAAACCACGCACCCCTAGTTGGGAGTGCTACTTCTTGCAATGCCGCAGGGTACTGTTTGAATTGTAGCACGACCTCATGAGGTGTAATAAGCGTTATGTTTTGTATTTCCAGTTCCTGTGCCAACTTCTTTCGTTTGGTCTGAGGACTTTGTGCGGAGAAGGGCGAACCCCTTGCACTAGCGGGCCTGGCTGAGGCCTACTACGACAGAAGGACTGCTCTGCTGCTTGACACCTGTATTGAAACCTCATAGGCCAGTCCTGTACTTGATCCCTGCATCCTCATGTGCACCCAGGATTGCCAAAAGTGACTCAAAGGGCTAGTTCGCTGGCCAGCTGTGCAGAGCCACCACAGGGACATAAAATACCTCACAAATTCATTAAATAAACCTGTGTTTAACCCTGAGCTGAATTACACAAAAAGCAGTTAGGCTTAACTTTGAGGCAATGTGTAATGTATGTATACAGCACACAAACATTAAAAAGTGAAAACACAAAACAAGAAAAATAGAGTAAATTTGAATACATTATTTGACACCAAAATGACAATAAATTTAATCAGAAGAACCAAAGGTAGGTATGTTTTACGTTTTTAATAAAAACATCCCCTTACAAGATCAAAGTGCCAACCACGGACATCTAGTTGTGTGACACCCAGTCACAGTCAGAAAATATGGCGAACCGTGATGGAGCATGTGTTCGATAGAAAAAGTGGATTGGGCATGGTCAGCACTTTTCTTCAAACATGAAAGACATTTTGAAGAAAACTTATGAGAAGGTAAAAGTTTAGCAGGGCAGGTCTGCAGGCTGTGTCCAAGGAATGAGTGTCTTTGTCAGAGAGCTTTCTAGATGGAGTCACAGTGAAGATTTCTACATTCAGAATTAGTCTTTATTTTTGAAGTTGAAAATCTCCAGCTGAACGAGGTTGGGGGCTATAGCCGAAGACAGTTCCATGAGGTCAGATACCCCTTTAGTGAAGAACCGCTGGTCAGGATTTGCTCCTGTGTAGAAGACCATTGTGGGAGCAACAGGAAACGCAGGTGTTCCGGCAAGGCACCTTGGATAAATAGATGAACCGATTTGTTCCTGTCACCCCTTTGTTCTCAGGGCAGTTTTTAACCCAAGTTTTGGATTTTGGCTATCTGGGCACCTTTAGCACCCCAAACAAGGTTCCAGGACTGTTGACACAGCACTTGAGGGTTTAGAACTCACCTAGGCAGATGGTGGGAGCCTGTTATGTCAATGTGGCCCTGAGCAGGAGGTTAGCAATCTAGCCCTTGGAGTCACTCTGGTAGTACTGGGAGCAGGAGACGAAGTAGGGCTCAAACAGTAGAGCTGACCTCTGAGGGTTCATGGAAGGCTACAGGCAGCAAAGTAGTCTTTTCAGGTATAGAAAAGCAGTCTTGTAGAGTGCACAGAAGGTCACAGCAGCAGGCAGTCCTCTAAGAGTCCTTCCACAGGTTAAGAAGTTAATAAAATAGTCAGTCTGGCGGCAATATTTTTGTGCCTGGTGCCTTCTTTAAAGTCTGGGAGAATTTTTAGAGCTTTCTCTTTGAAGTGCTTAGAATTTCCTGACTCTCCTTCCCCAGCTCCAAGCTAGCTACAGGAATAATGCAGTGAGGTCAAGCCCTTAGAGCGTAGGCAGAGCACAGCATATTCAGTTGTAAGTTGGCCTGTGCCCTGCTCCGCCTCATGCTACAAGCATATGGCCCATCCAGGCATACTTAATCCTTATATTGTGTGACTGTCTGTGAGAAATTAACAAAGTATAACTGCACGTTACACCCAGCTATGTGACCTAAGATAGGCACAGGCACCAAAATGCTAAGGTTATGAAAGGGAAACATCCTTTACAACGCAACTTTTACCACGCAGTGCCTTTACGACGCAACTTTTACAACGCAAACCATTACAACGCATTGTGCTGGGGGGGCGCTCTAGGATAGGGAATAGGTTTAATTTACTATCCAACACCTTCCCTGCTATCCACGGGGACTGGAGTTGGAATAGTAAATTAAACTATTCACTATCCAGTGCCCAAAAGCACTATGCGTTGTAAATGCATGCGTTGTAAAAACAGCAATGTAAAGGCATGCGATGTAAAAGCATGTGTTGTAATGTCATACATCCTTATGAAAAAGCCAACTTTCTAAAAGTGGCAATTTCAAATTTGTGATATAAAATCTGACTTTACCATTAAAGAGGACATTCCATTACAATGTCATAGACACCAAAGGGATTGGTCCCAATTAAAGGTTAGCACTTCATAAATGTAATTAGGCACTCAATGTTATTAAATGGGACAGGTAGGCCCCTAAATGTGAAAAACAAATTAGAATTTTTTCACTACCAGGACATTCAAACCTTCAAGGGTCCAATCATTTAATTACAATGCACCTGCCCTATGGGCTACCTAGGGCCTACAGTAGGGGTCACTCATATGCATTAAAAGGGGATTTTAAAGCTTGTCAAGGGGGTTACATTGCCAAGTCAAATTGGCAATGTTAAACTGCTTTCAGGCTGCAATGGCTGACCTGGGACATGTTTTAAGGTGCTACCTAAGTGAGTTACACAATAAGTGCTGCATGACCACTAGAAGCATTTCCTTTACAGGTCCTGAGTATATGTTATACCACTCTATAAGGGACTTATCAGGAAATTAAATGTGCCAAAAAGATAGAAACCAATGATACCATGTTTAGGGCAGTGAGTACAAGAACTCTGGCACTGGCAGCAGTGGTAAAGTGCTTAGAGTCCTGTGGCCAACACAAACAAATGTCACAGACAAATTGAGGTAAGTAGGCAAAAGGTTTGGAGGAAGAACACATTAATGCCCTCCTCCAGCTGTAAGTGGGGTGAACTACCCACCCTCCTGGTAGTTGTTGTCACTAAGGCAGAAGAACAATGATTGACCATCAGCATTGTAGAGATTTGACCCAGGAAGCTGTTCCATCATGAAGTTGATTTTCCGGCAGGAGATTGACCAACAATAAAATTGGATTCCCACCCCTCATTTGCATGAGTCACCTGAGGGACCTGTGGTCTGCCTAAACCCAGAAATTATTCCCCAAAAAGGTACAGTCTTGGCTTCTTCAGTGCCCAGGCTAAAGCAAAGGATTTTCTCTCAATATCATTCCTCCTCTGTTCCCTGGGATGTAACTTCTTAGATATATAAGCTACAAGTTTATTTTGATCCTCCCAATAAAGATGTGATAAGACCACCCCTGTGCTAAGCCACCAGTTTAAAATGTTAACACATTCTGGGTTGTTGTTAAAGACCTGAGGGCAACGGGACAGCTATTAACCCCATTAAGCTGTAACATAAGAAGTGAAATATTGGTAAACCATTTCTCTATGATATATACTACCTGCCCGGCACAAGACGTAGACCCCTTTAAGCACAGATCCCCATCCAGGATCCCAATATCATTGTCTGAGGTCGAGGAAGCCATCGACCAGAGCATAGGCAACAAAGCCCCAGGCCCAGATGGGCTACTTATTGACCTCATCAAACATAAGCCCGATTTCTGGGCGCTGCGCTTGCTGAATTTTTTAAATAATTTAAACAATGCCCCATTACCAACCTCATGGTCAACAAGCATTATTGTCCCGATTTTTAAAAAAGGCGATAGCTCCCAGCCCAGTTGTTACAGACCAATTTCCTTGATAGACAACACCCTGAAAGCTTTAGGTAGAGTTTTACATAACAAGATGTTAGATTCAACAAAGGAAAATGGTATTTTAGAGTTATGTCAACTGGGATTCCGTGGCAAAATAGACACTAATGAACAATGTCTTAATCTCAATTTAATTTGGCACTTATGGACTTGACCTCTTCTTTTGATTTTGTTAATAGGTCTCGTTTATGGTCCATTATATTAGCTTATGGTTTTGACGAGGCTTTGCTTAATTTTTTGGCATATTTACATAAAGACTTGAAGGCACGGGTTAGGATCAGTGTTGGGGCTGAGGTCTCAAATGACATCAAAATTAGCAGAGGGGTTAGACAAGGCTGTGTTTTATCCCCCCTTCTTTTTAATATTTATATTAATAATTTGCACAAATCATTGATCACGCTGACCACTGACATCCTAAGAGTTAAAGGTAAAATACATCCCATTTTATTATATGCCGATGATGCGGTTTTAAAGGGCTGTACACCCAATGCACTGCACACTTCAGTTCAGGGATTTGTTGATTTTATGGCCAGTTTAGTTCTATGCACCGACTTTAAGAAATCCTTCATAATGTACTGTGGGCCAAGAAAATACTTATTAAATTCCATATCTGTGGGTAACCAAAAATTAAAATGCACTAGCCCTTTTCCCCATCTTGTGCTGGTCTTTGCTGCAAACTGTTTTCGGTCTGAACACACCGAGTTCTGCAAGAACCAGTTCTATTCTTAGCCTCCCCCAACCAAGGAGAACAGGGGCTAATTTAGCAATCTTACATTTTTTTTATCCGAATGCATTCCCATTACCACTTATGGTGGAGAGGTGTGGGCCATTAGGTATACACCCGTTACAACGGATCTTTTACTCCGCACTACCATTACAACGCGACTTTTACTCCGCATACCATTACAACGCATTGCGCTGGGGGGCGCTCTAGGATAGGGAATAAGTATAATTTACTATCCAACACCTTCCCTAGGGTCCACGGGGACTGGAGTTAGAATAGTAAATTATACTTACCACTATCCAGCGCCCCAAGGCGCTATGCGTTGTAACGGTATGCGGAGTAAAAGTCGCGTTGTAATGGTCTGCGGAGTAATAGTATGCGTTATAACGTCATACATCCGGGCCATTACTAAAGGTCAACGCATTCAGGTAGAAGAAAATAGATTTTGTTGTAAATTGTTGGGTGCTTCAATCTCCACATCGCAGTATGTCTGCCACAGTGAACTGAAATGAAGTTATATTGAGGATTATGCTTTATTTTGGCTTGCCATATGGCAAAATCCAGCAGCATCTCTCACAAGAGGGATTATAGATGACTTCATTAGCTGCGAGAAAGGTATGGATATTACGTGGCTTTCCGGGGTGAACCAGAGCCTAAGCAGCACTAATTATGGTAGGCTCTTCTCAAGTCTAAGCACAACTGAGATTGCACATAAAAAAATCTCTCAGGACAGCATTATACACACTTTATAGTATGGAAAGATTGGAGCTGGAATATAAGAAACTAACTGTTGCTAATTTTATGGTGATTGAGCACACTGCGTACTGCTTGCCCAGCTATCTCACCTTGCCAGTATGTCATTGGGAGAGGGTCTCCTCTTCCGCTTAAGGACTGGTACTGTAAAATGTTGGCTTTGTTTTCCCCTTGGGTACAAAGTAAATCTCAACTGCCTGCCTTGTCCGTGTAATCGACAGAGTGGCCAAACAACCCAACACTTTTTATTCTTTTGTACATTTTATATCAAATATGCAAAATGGCTCTTTTTACCGTTTTAAAAAAAAACTCTGCCCATCCATTTAGCAGACGCATAGAGGATCATACTCAAATTGGAAGATGATGAGTTCATTTTTCATCGTGGCACCTTCCTGAGAACCACTGTATGGGCCCGCAAAAACGATGAGCAATCCTTGAAGAGCATTTTAAAATGTATGGGTTCTATGAAAAATGATTCTTATGTATTTTAAATGATGTGTATTTTGACCATCGCCATTGAAATGTTACTGTGACATGAATTTGAGACGTGAATTGTGTTTTTAATTTGTTATATTCAATGTGCTTTTATGGATATGTCACTATAGTATTTTGACTGAGTGACTGCCCCTATGCCATGCTCTGAGGATCTGTTTGGACTATGATCTTGTTGGAAAAGTCAGGGGCCTTAAGCATAGGGCTGTGCACATAGTCTGCTTGAGGGAGTCAAAGGCTTTCTAGCAAGGTTGCATCCAGATCACATTATTAGGTTGATTCTGGTAAGTCATCTCTATCAAGGGGGGCAACAATGCTGCTATATGTCTTGTCACACCTCATGTATTGGTCAGTTATCCCCAGGAAAGCCTCACTTCAGTCTGAGCCTAAGGGGGCTCTCATGAAAGAATAGTTTTTATTTTGGCCAGGAGGGATTGCACCTCACCCCTGCCCACAAGGTGTCCCAAGTCCACCGTAGACCCCAGCAGTAGCTGGTACTTATTGGCAATGATAATCTGTGTGCCTGTTATAGAGGTTGACGAACTTCCTTCAGGGGAAAGAGGTGGTTATCCCAGCTGCTGATGAAGACAGACATTTACCAACCCACAGGGCATCACTTTAAACAGGAAGCAGTCCTCTGGAGTACAAAATGGCAACCTCTCTTTAGACCCTTCAGTTAGGGCAACCTACAGGTACCCTGAAGTTAAATCAAAGTACTCAAGAACATGGCAGCCCCTAATCTTTCAACAAGTTCAGTAGTTCTGGGTATGGAATGAGCATCAGACTTAGTGACTGAGTTGACCCCCTGTAGTCCACACAGACCCTGCGCTCTGTAGTGGTCCCTGGTGAGGCAGCTTTTGGCACAAGCCTCACTGGCCTAGACCAGGGACTAATGGTGAAGTCAATCACCCTAATTGGAACTTATTAGAGACTTCCTCTTTGATATTGGCCCTCACCTGTCAGACAGCCAGTATATTTTATTTTTGACAGGCAGGCTATCCCCATTATCACTATACTGGGGTATACAGATGTGTAAGCCAAGATGTGAGAGAAAACAGTGAGGCAAGATGTTCTAACAGCTAACACCAGTCCTTTTGCTGTTCTGGAGTCAAGGTAGGACTTCCACTGTCCCATCTTTCTCTTTTGATGACAGGAGGTCAGGGAGAGGTTCACTCTCCTCCTCCTCCACGTCATCTGTCAGCAACTGAAGGGTGAAATTAGACATCTCATAGTTGAGCTTGAGGTGGTTGTTATGGAGTATTATTGAGGGGTTTCTGGGGATCTTGAGGTCCACCAGGTAAGTGGCCTTCCCTTCCTCTCAACTCCCTCATAAGATCCGGTTCAGTGGTCATGGAGGGCCATGGATTCCTTTGGCTCCAACACTCACACTTTCAGCTCAGGTTGTAATTCCACCATGGTAGCTGTCTGGTCATACCATTGCTTAATGACATCCTAGCCAACCTCTAAGTTCTCAGAAGCCTTCTTTGGGAACTTGGCCATCTGTTTTCTGAGAGACAGCATGTAGCTAAACACATTTTGGGGGGTTTCCTTGGCACTTGCTTCCACCCCACCTTAACCAGACTGAGAGGTCTCCTAACAAGGTGAACATACAGAAGTTCAAAGGGGATAAATCCACCCCCATCTGTGGAAATTCCCTTTAGTAAAAGAGTAGGCATGGTAAGAGGATATCTCACTTCTGCCTCACGGGTACAGGTAGGCACATAATCCTTTCCTTTCAGGGTCTTATTGAATCTTCCAATAAGCCTATTGGTTTGTGGATGGGAGGGTCTGGAGAACTTGTAGGTTACCCCACACTCCATTCACATTGACTTCATGTACCCAGACATGAAGATGGCGTCCAAGTTAGACACCACTCATTTAGGGAACCCCACTCATGGGAAAATCCCTAACAGGATAAATCTACAAACAAGAATGGCTTTCAATGGGACATATATGGTCTTGTCTTCTACCTCAAGTGTAAGAAGTGTGTCCCTCCCCACTGTAGATGTACTTCCACAATCACACCCACAGTACTCCTCTGGTACTGTGTTTACCCTCAGAACTTCTTCAGAAGCAGAAAAGCATTTATCCATATCATCTTCCATCACATAATTGGGCACCAGTTCTTGTAGTATGGGGACCCTCACCTCTCCAGTGGACACTGCAGGTTTGCTGCCACCATTCTTGCTAAACTCTAGGATCTGTCTGGCTTTCTGTTACACCTCCTTCAGGACTATCTCACATGCCAGCAAAAGTATATTTTCAGACAGGCCCCCTCTGCCTCAGCTTTCTCCCTGGCCAAAACTCTTCCTGTCTGAGCTGTTCTTTCCTCTGCATCCAGCATCATCGCATCATCTTGGCCAGCTGCCATTTGATCTCCCTCTCCAGTTCCTTTAGGGACAGGCTCCCTGCCCCAGTATGTACGTCCTGGGCATTTGTGAGGTTTGAGGTGGGTTCTCCTTGCTGATGAGGACACAGAGTTGGGTCATGAATTGTACTCTTCCCTCCATATTCCCATCACCATCTCCATCTCCTGAGGTAGACTACCATCTTTGTATTCCCACCCAAATTCTAAGGGCTAAATGATTATGCAGTTTGGTAGCCTTCTTGTCTGCCTTTAGCCTCTTCTGCTTGAAAACACTATAGCAGGCTGTGCCTGCTGAGGCCTTCAAAGTTGAGCATATCCATCTCCATGGGGAAAAAAAGGAAAGTCAGCACTAAAATTTAGAAAATGGAAAAAACAGGCAAGGAAAACTTGGAAGAATTTAAAAAGAGGTCAACTCTGGTATCAAACTATTTATTTGCGTTTTCAGTGTAACACAAATCACTGTATGGTATTGCACAAACTATTGAGAAAAAGTGGGGGGGAGGGGATTTGGTTACCCCAGGCTAGGTGTTAATCTCAAAACACATTGTTCATGAAAAAACTAAAGACCCAAGATTATATAACACACTTAGGGAAACAATACTATGAAAAATAGATTATTTTATTATTCTCTTTGTCAATATTTTTCAGTAAAAACTTTTTCTAGTAAATTTTTTATTTTTGTATAAATATTTGGATAAAAAGGCGTCATGTCATATGTATTAACATAATCAATTTTCTCCAGTTAGAATAAACATTTGTAATTAATCATAGACATATATTAAACAAAAACCACCACTATGTTTCTTTAAGAGCCTGTCCTGACTAATGCCGATACATGTAATGCAGATTTTGTGCACTAGTTACAGCCACTATTACATAAAGATTATAACACAATACATAAGTTCATAGTTGTCATCACTGGTAATGATGTTTGTTGACTACCACCAACGCGTTTCGGCAAGTTGCCTTTCTCAGGATTTTCTGTGCCAGTGGTTTTACTAAAACAAACAAACATATACAATCAACAAATATTAGTCTAGAGTTTAACATGAACAACAATTTTACAAAGTGTGTATCTACCTATATTACTATGATTAAATGTCATGCTGTATAGATAGACCTGGTTAAAACCACGAGACATAACACAGTGTAGTGATTAATCCTTTTGTAGATGTTCCAAAGATAAATATCCAATAGACTTCTCTAAGTTTCCTTATTTTGTCCATATTTATCCCTTCTTTTGGGCATATCTTTTCTAAAATATACCATTTCATTTCTTCCGGGCTGTAATCATTCTCCACATATTGTTTCACCATGGGTGCTGATAATTTTTCAGTTCTAATTGCAGATAGGTGTTCTGTGAGACGTACATTTAACGATCTGCTTGTCTCACCCACATAGCCTAATGTACAAGGGCAGATTATTAGGACATTTGTGGTTTTGCAATTATTCAAATTTTTAGGTCTAATATCAACCTTATTAAAGGTCAAATTACTTGCTTCTATGGCCACTGAGCATGATTTACAACTAGTGCATTTGAATGTGCCTACCACTGGGTCATTGCGTGTAATACTCATTTGTTGGATGTTGTTCATTTGTCTCATCCGAGAATGAACCATATGGTCCTTGATAGATTTGATGCGCCTATAGGCAAACATGGGCTTCGGAATTCGCTCTTTCAGTACATCAACATTTAATATGTTCCAACTTGAATAAACTGCCTGTCTTATTCTATCATTCAGCATGGAATGTCTTGTTACAAAGACTAAAGCAGGCGTTTGTTTCTCAGATGTGTTCTTGAGTAAATGTTGGCGATCAAAGAAACGTGCTCTTTTGTACGAGTTCCTTGTGATCTTTTTAGGATATCCCCTAGTTTCAAATTTCCTTTTCATTTTTTCTGCTTTGTCATCACAATCTTTAAAGTTTGTGCAATTCCGTCGGAGACGGAGAAATTCTACCAACGGAATGCTATTCTTCTATATGGAGGGATGGTAACTATCGTAATGCAGTAGGGTATTCCTGGCAGTGGGTTTAATGAATAAATCCACTACCAGGATACCGGTGTCATGTTTGATAAGAATATCTAGATATTCAGCCTGTTCTTGACTGGTATGATAGGTGAAATGAATATTAACATCACAGAGGTTGATCCACTCTAAGAACTGTACTAAGTTGTCTTCCGTATCGTTCCACATGAAAAACACATCATCTATGAATCGTGACCATTTGGTCACAGATTCATAGAAGGGTGCTATCTCGTTGAAAACATATTTGTGTTCAGAAAGTGACATGTATATATTTGCCACAGTTGGTGCACACGATGCACCCATACTTACTCCCTGGTTTTGTTTGTACAACTGTTTGTTAAATTCAAAGATATTGTCACATAGCACAATTTTAAGACATTCCAAAATGAACAGAGATGGACACTTAATATTGTAGGTTTGAATAAACCAATGGACCGCTGCTATAGCTCCTTCAATGGGTATATTGCTATATAAAGCTTCTATATCCATAGTTACAAGAGTTTGGGTCTCTGGGCAAAACGTGATATTTTCTACAAAATTAATGATATGTCTCGTATCATGTACGAAATCCGGTGTACGTGACACATGGGTGCACAAAATAGCATCGATGTATTTAGCTAATGGTTCAGTAGCAGAGCCTATTGTGGTCACTATGGGTCTTAAGGAGGGTTCTGTTACACTTTTGTGTACCTTCGGTATACCATAGATACTTGCCATGCGGGGCGTGTTGACATTTAGGGACGCCCATTCTTTCTTGCAGATTTCCCCATTCCTCGGTTAGTGAGCTTTCTGATTTGATTTACTATGTTGACCGTAGGGTCTTTTGTAATCGGTATATAAAACCGTGTGTCACTTAACATGTCCTCCATTTTTGTGACATACTACAATCCCCCCTCTTTGTCACATGCCTTGATCGTTTTGTCTGGGCTATGTTTAAGATCTTCCAAAGCTCTGTATTCGTTTCTACTTAAGTTGAACGGTGTCTGCTGAACATGTTGAGCAGCAACCAATAGAATTGTACAGAGTTCCCCAGAGGGAGCTAAATAGTTTTAGCTCAGCCTCTCTTCTCTCTCACTAGATAAAAAAGTGGGGGGTTGAGTGCATGGTGTAGACCCTTTTCAGAATGAACCAATGATGACGCTGGACGGTCATCGGCTGGGACAACAGTTGTGGTCCTGCCGTTAGCCTGTGTGAGGTATCCTTACATTCTGAAAAGGGTCTACACCATGCACTCAAACTATTTAGCTCCCTCTGGGGAACTCTGTACAATTCTATTGGTTGCTGCTTCTCAGGACAAGTACATTGGACCCCAGTCAAAATATCGTCCACCCCCTATCCCCCTATTTGATACCTGCTGAACATGTTGAGTCATGTTCACAAATTTCTTGTATGTCACCTGCTCAAACACAGCTACTTGTGGCGGCAGCTGCTCCATTGTAGATGTAAAAATTGATTTTGGTGCTAAGCCAGATAGATTAAAAGTATCAGCTACATGTTCCTGATTAGAAAAAAAGACCCAGAGTCTAATCTTTCTAAAAAATGCCTGCAAGTCTCTAAATAGTTGAAACTTGTTGAGCTCCGAATGAGGGGCAAAAGTGAGCCCCCTGGATGATACTGACATGGTCGTGCTACATAATTGTGAGCTACTGAGATTGAAGATGGGTATAGGTTCTATTCCCTCCAATACCGTTTGTTTCTGGTTTCCAGGTATTGGTTGTAGCCCATCGGTGGATTGGCCTGGAATTGGTTGAAATTCATGGGTGGATTTGTCTGGAATTGATTGAAATCCAGCTGTTGATTGGATTGAAATCTGGGCTGGTATTGTGGTCTCCAATTCCCTCGTCTGGTAGGGTGTCTCCCTAAAAAGGCTGAGAGTACCGCTGTCTATCATTGAATCTAAATCCTTGATAGCCATTACCATTATGATTTGACTCATTTTCGGAATCTGAAGAATCAGAAACAGTAGTCACCTTCCTGCACAAACACAAGTCCTGATCCACACCGCTGAATGCTAATGTAAGAAATTGGCTTGTTGGTTGATTTAGGTGTGAGCCATGGTCAAGCAACAGGAACAATTCCTGGCAGAGAGACCCACAAAAAGTCACTTAAACAACCTGGGTTAACTATAAGTGGCATGGTACAAAAAGAAGTTAGATTTAACTTAGAGGGATTGCGCAACGTATTTACGCAGCACACGAACAGTAATAAAGTGAAAATACAACACAAAAAAATCCTGCACCAATTTAGAAAATTATTTGACATGAAAACAACAAAAAACAATTATTAAAATCAGAGTAATTAATTTTTAAAGAGTCTATTAAAAACGAGATCAAAGCTCTAACAGCAGATTTATAGTAACAAAATATGCTGACTGCAATTAAGCACACATCAGATACAGGAAGTGGGTTGGGCCTGGCCATTGCTTATCTTTGGACTTAGAAAAAATGTTGAAAAAAAGTTCTTAAAATGTAAAAGTTCAGTGAGGCATGGCAGCAGACCATGGCAGGAGCGTCATCATTAGGGAGCCTCTGGATGGAGCCATGGTGAAGATTTTAAAGTTCAGAGCCGGACTTTGTGATTTTCTTAGAAGTTGAAAAACGCTAGAGGGACGAGGCAGGTGGCTGTAGCAGAAGACAGTTCCTGGAGGTCAGATGCCCCTTTGGCATAGGACCTCTGAACAAAATTTTCTTCTGTGGAGAAGAGAATAGCGGGTACATCTGTGAAGTGAGGGCGACCGGCGATGTACTTTGGGCAGATAGACACGTAGGTTTGTCCTGGTCTCCCCACAGGTCTCAGAGCAATTTTTAGCCAAACATTTCTCAAGTTTTGGACACCTTTCACCTTTCACACTCCAACCAATGGTCCAGAACTGGTGGGGCCCAATTGGGGTGTTCAAGACTCACTCATTCTGGGTCCAGGTGCTTATTCACAATGGTTCTAGTTTTTCATGTCACTGTGGCTCTGAACTGGAGGTTGGTAAACTAGCCCTTTGTTTCACTGTGGTAGTACAGGGAATCGGTGCAGAAGCTGGGCATAAACAGCAGGACTGGACACTGAGGGTTCAAGGAATGCTCCAGGCAGCAAAGAAGTCTTTCCAGGTACAGCAGAGCAATCTTGCAGAGTACTGAGCAGGTCACAGCAGCAGACAGCTGTCTGTGAGTAATTCCACAGGTCCAGAAGTGAACTTAAGAATCGGTCTAATTGGCCTCTTTTTCATAACTGGTAACCTCTTTGAAGTTTGGTAAACGCTTCTAGAGGATTCTCTTTGAAGTGCTTGGAATTTCCTTAATCCTCTCTATAGTATACCAATCTACAAGGGACTTATGAATAAATTAAATATGCCAACCATGTGGAAACCAATTTTAACATGTTTAGGGGAGTGGGACAAGCACTTTAACACTGTTCATCAGTGGCAAAGGGCACAGAGTCCTAAGACCAATAAAAATGAATGTCATCAGAAAAATGAAAGTAAGTAGGCAAAACATTTGGGGGAAGACCACCCAAAGGCTGACAAGTTTGACACTTGAGTCCTTTAATGCTGGCTTCATGCAGTCTTTGCATATGGATGAGGGTAAGATGGTGTTGACTGCTGCAGAAAGGTCCAGTAGGATGAGGGATTCAGTGTCATCTCTCTCCAATGTCATCCAGATATCGTCCATGGCGGAGATGAGGGGGGTCTCTGCATTGTGTTTGGGCCTGAATCTGCAATGAGTGGTATTGAGGAGGTGGTTGCAGTTGATGTGGAAGGCTAGGTGTTTGTTAATCATCTTTTCCCTGACTTTTGAGGGATAGGGTTATAGGAAGATAGACTGGTACTTGGCTAGAGCCTTTTGGTCTGCTGAGGGTTGCTTGCAAAGGGGGAACACTGTGGTGTGTTTCCAGGCAGATGACTGTGATAAATGAGTCTTTTAGGATCAGGATGATAGGTGAGCTTATCAGGTCCAGTCCCTTGATTAAAATGTGTTGAGGGTAGGGGCTGAGTGTGCTGCGGAGCCTATGGACTTTAATACAGCAGTGGTATCTTGAGTGGTGATGATGGGCCAGGTGGTCAGGATGGTCATCTGGGTGTTGGTTGAAATAGGCAGTTGGGCTGCAAGAATTGAAATTACCGGCTGGGACTTGAAGTTGTCTTAGGTGCTGTTTATTTTGTTGCCAAAGAATAGGGGCAGCTTGGTGAAGCATTTCCTATGTACTGTTGGTGTTGTTTTGAAAGCAGTTGGTTAGCATAGAGGATTTTGTGGCTCTGATTTGCTGATGGCAGGATCTGAGGGCAGATCAATAGGTGATCTTGTTAGTGTGGTCCTCAATTTGTCTTCATCTATGTTCAGTTTAAAACTCTTAACTCTTAAATGCTAAAGACGTACTGCAGTCGTCCTCTGCACAAGGGCTCAGATGCTTAGAATGGTTTCAGCATATCCTGGCACCAGAGACAGGAAATAACTTTTACTATTTGCAGCCTCAACTGCTGGGGAAGAGCTTTCCAAGCAACTGAGGCACACCTTCCATGTAAAGAGGATAGGCACACATGGCGCACTGCCATCATTACATGAAAAGTAAAATGAGCCGATCGGCTACTTTACTTTCACTTCCATCGGTGCTTGGAGGCATATCTCAACCTGAGCACCAATTTAAATGGGAGTGGTAACATAGAAAAGTGGAGAATCTCTCTTTTCCGATAATAGCCATCCCTAGTGGATAGCTACTTGGGTATTGCCACAGATTAATCTACCCACTAGTACCAAGGATATATTTAGAGGGGAGAACAGGCGCCCTAGCAAAGGGCTAGTGCCCCCCTACCCTCCAGGCCCAAAACATTTTCTGTTTCCCACCAGAGGGCAGAAAGGAGGTCTTGAACTCCAACCTGCCCCCTGGGGCACAGAAAGCTTGCAAGACCCCCAGGGATGCCAATCATTCGCAAAAATTGAGGGGTGGGTGAGGTCCTCTGACACATCTGCCCACATATGCACCCCATCAATGCCAACTGAATTTCTGCCCCTTTGGGAGAAAATTCAGACCAGTTTTCCATCCAATCAGACACCCCACTAGACCCCAGGTAATGTTTGCGGTGGAGACTGCCTTTCCAAACATACTAGACTGAAGATAGTAAATAGTAATAGAGCTGTTCTGTCCCTTGGGGGTGAATCTGGGTGATTTTACTCCCCAATCTGCCACCAGAGTCTCAGAAGGCCCACTAGACCCCAGGGAAGTTATTATGTGGCAGAAATTGGGGTTTGGGGGCTAGCTGACACATCTGACCAAACCCTCACCCCAAAAATGCCACAACAGTCTTTCTGAGGCTTTTACCCACAGTCTGCCCTAGGGAGCCGGAAAAACCAGTTGTGCCAATTCTGGACAAGGGACAAGGCACAATGCATCCAACATACTTTTTATCTGTTTGTTCTATGTTTCCCCTGGTGAATAGTGGCCTTTCTGTTCCCCAGGGGCAGATTTGTGGTTAACACCTTCAATCCTTTTCCAGGGGGAAGAAAGACTAATGTGCCTGTTTTAAAGTTAGAACACTGAAAGTGGTGGTATGCACACTGCATTTTTCCAATGAAAACATTATTTAGTCCATGAGTCTTTGAAACATCCTTGCCAATTTGCGTGCAAAGCTGGGTAGTGCCATGCCCTGTTAAACCAAGATGAATGTAATTATACTGAAAAAGGACAGATATAGTAAAGTAATTTATGTTATAGCAGACTTTCAGTTACCCCTGACGAAGGGCTGGTAAAAGGCCGAAATGCATTGGGATGGAATAAAGAACTGCTGCTTTGAACTACTTGTTGTATTGGATCGTATTTACAACGAGGCCTGGATGGGCACATGTTAATTTGTGAAGTTTTCCAAATAAAATGTGTCTCTTATGTGGATCAGTTAAAAAAGAGGAAGAAAGTATGGGAATATTATGGTTAAAACACGATGAACACGAACAAGGTCAAAACGGATGATTAATGGTTGGATCTGGTATCCAGTAATGTGCAGTGCGTCTGGGAGTGGAGCGTTGGCGAGACGCTCCCCACATGGTTGTTTTAAAGTTGGGCCATGGAGTGAAGCCTGAGTAAACCGCCTCCACACTTAATATTTTGGGCCTGTTCTTCCTCTGATACTTTAGTGGTCTTTCTGTCCCCTGGGAGAAGATTCTGAGTAAATAACCTCCATCTACCCCCAGTGGGCTAAAAAGACTGATGCACCTGTTCTAGGGATTGAGCACTATGTGATGCCTGTGTGAATCGGCTCAACCCCCTTTTTGATATTTTAGACACATTTTCCACCCTGGTGTTTAGTGGCCTTCCTGTCCCATGGGGAAAAGGTTTGAGTAAATGCCCTTAATCCACCCCAGTAGGACAATAAGACTGGTGCACCTATTCTGGTGTGGGAGCATGGCTTGATGCTTTTGTGAGCTGCCCCCTCAACCTTTTATTTTTGGGTTATAAATGTGGCCCCGGGGGGCAGAAAGATCACTTGACACCGAGGTAAAAATAGGCTTGAAAATAGGCATGAAAAATAAAAATGGGGGCAGGTCCTGCTCCTGCCCCAGAACAGGAGCATCAGTCTTTCTGCCATGCCCGGAGTGCATTGAGGGTGTTTACCTAAAATCTGCCCCCAGAGGACAAAAAGACCACTAGACACCAGGAATTTCAACATGGCCCCAAAACAAGCAAATGGCTGGGGTAATCCCCTCTGGTATTGAGCCAATACTCCCATCCCAGAATGGGCACAAGAGTCTTTCTGCTCCCCTGGGAGTAAATCATCCCCATCCCTATGGCAAGAAGGGAAATTTTGATTCTTTTAGATTTATTTTTTTTATTACATAAGCGTAGCAGAGTCCCAATATCTTCCTACTTCTATGCAGAATGGCTGCACTAGTCGGGTTCGGGCAGCTGCAACGTGGGAAAATATATCAAGCCCAGGCATTTTTGACAACTAGGCACCAGGGGCAGTCTAAGATGGTGCATCTTACAATGATCTCATGACATGATCTTACCCACACCGCCCTGCAAATCTCAAACTTTGACTAAAAACGCACACTTTCCTTGAACTTCTGTGACGTAAACGTCCAAAACCACTGTGGTCCACACATTTCCTTCTTCCCATCATTCCCCCACTTGTCCAGATAAAACGTTAATCCCCTTGGGTGGCTGGGCCTAGCACTCGGGATACAAAAGGTTCCAAAATGCTATATGCAGGAGTAGGCAATAGGAGTTACTCTGATATGTGGGCTGGACTAGGCTGCCACACACGAAAACATACCATTGGCATCCTCTGTGGCTCATCTTATTTTGATCATACAAAGTTTTTTTTTATCCACAGCGGCATGCATATTACATTCTTAAACTAATTTTTAAACCAAAACTAATCATCTTCCTTGCATTTCTGTGACAAAAAGTTACAGAAACCTCATGGATGCACAAAATTCCAGCCACCCATAGGTACCCCACTTGTCTCAATAGGAATGCTACCCCACTTGTGTGGCTGGGCGTAGTGCTCCCAGCAGGCACAAATCTAACCAGGTTCAATTAGAACCGCTCCAAAAGACTCCCATTGCTATTAGTTTGATGCGTACCTGGCGCAGGTAGTAGGCACAGCCACACATTTGGGGCAGCATTTTTATCGAGACAAGTGGGGAACACTGGGTGGTGGGAATCTTGCAGATTACTGCTTATTCCAGAAGTTGACATCAAAGAAATGATTGGAAAATATAAACTTTTAGGCAAAGTGCATTGGGTAAGAAAACATTGCAGGACTCATGCGAAGCACACCACCTTGGACTCATCTGGATGCCTAGTTTTCAGGAAATATCTGGGTTTGATAGCTTTCCCTCGGTGGCCGTAGATCGCTGGGCAAAGAAAACACCTCTATCCCGATTGTCAAATCAGATCCTTTTTGTGACAGGAAATGTTGATGCCTTCCCATTGTGTTTTGGGGCCTTTCCTGTCATGGACACTAGGCCACCCACACAAGTATGGTACCATTATTATCAGGACACTTGGGGGAAGGGTAGAGTGTAGAAGATTTGTGGCTTCCTGCAGATTCCAGATTTTCTATCATAGAAATGTGAGGACATTTTTTTAGGTAAGGTTTGCAAGGGCTTCTGGGTAAGAAAACCTGGTGGGAGCCATGCAAGCATACCCACCTTGGATTCCCCCCCACCGGTGTCTAGTTTTAAAAAATGTACAGGTTTCTGTGGGTGCTGGATGAGCTAGGGCCTAAAACTCACAAGCAGCCACATTGCAAAAAAAGGGGCAGTTTTCAGTGGAAAATTTCCCTTTGTGCGAACTAGGCCTACCCAAACAAATGAAGTACCATTTTTACAGGTAGACTATGGGGAATGATAGGCGTTGGGACATTAGTGGTTCCCTGTAGATTCCAGATCATTCCATCATGTTAATGTGTTTTTTATTCAAAGTTTTAAGTTTGAAAGGGCTTCTGGGCAAGAAAATATGGTAAGAATCATGCACATAACCCACCCTGGATTTTCCATTGTCGTGTATTTCTATAGGTTCTGAATCGATCCCCCTATTCCTGACCCTATTCTGGTTAAACTACCTAGCTAGTTAACTAACAGTCAGCCCATGAGGCAAGAAATCCCCCATGATGCAGATACCGTTATCTGACGCAGTCACACTACGGCACAGGAACGTGTTATCTGATTAGGTCATAACGCTTGAGATCTAATTAGACAAGCGACATTCCTCCAGCCCCTGATAAGGCATACGACGTTCTCATAACAAATCAAACCTATGACAACCTGGATAATCCGTGCGGCCATTGTTTTGATTTCACAGAGAACTTTAGTAAAGAATGTGCTAACGAGCAAGTCGTATGACATCTTTATTGACGTACCTATGTCCATCCTTACGTCAATCCCGGCACCTTTAAGGTATAAATATTGCCGACCTTGCCCTATGCAAAACACACGCGTGGTGACAAGACGGAGCAGCCATACTTGCCGAAGCCGAGAGCAGAAGCAGACCCCGCAGGCAACAGCCCCGCCTTCCTGACGCGCTGAGAGACGCGCTGCTATCTCAAGCCGAGAGACCCAGCACCGGCGCTTCCGGGTAGCCCTCGCAGGCAGCCTGGAATATCGAGAGCAGAGAAAGAGATACCATTCCTCATTCATCCTAAATTCCAGGTACAGAACTGAATAACCCCTCCTAGAGAATTCTTTAGTTATTCACTTGGCAAAAACAAACTTAACTTAAACTGTAACTTTCTATTCCCGCCCACGTATTAGACTTAGGTCAGGTACACGGGGTAGGCGTATTTAGAAACACCAGTTGAGCACGTTTAGTCAAATGTATATGTGTATGTAAATATATTTTAATCATTTCAAAACATCATATGGCTCAGAAACCATATCAATGTTTTTACAGTATTATTTTATACTATTGCTTTTAATGTATGCACTTTACTTAACTATAAGTATTGCAATAATATCGATCCATTTCTCTTGTACGAGAAAAGAGACTGATCAATAAATAACATCTTTTATTGAACACGCCCGTCTCTTCCTTTTCTCTACATTCTGATGAGACTAAGAATGCACGTACTGACTGAGTAAAATAATTGCCTTGTGCTCACACGACTCTTGAGATTGACTCTTGATTAGGGGAGAGCAAAGTTGTCATGTTCTATGGTTGTCAGAAACTAAATCCCTTCTTGTCTAATCATGGGAGTTAATCCTTCCTTGAACATTCGAGAAAGTTTCTAGCGAACTCTGAGCTTAGCTGGCAAACCCAAAAATTAAGTCTTGTATCGACAGTAGTAGACCTAGTTAACGTCTGGTCTAGGCCTTTACTGCTGTAGGTACTATTCCAATGCGCAGAGCCTATTGGGAAAATAGGAGCTACACTACATGGCGCCCAACGCGTTTGGAAAGGGCGATAAAACTAACGTAAGACATTTAGAGTAACTCAGTCGTGCTTTCTCACTCAGACCCCTTTTCCCAAATACTCCAAAGACGTCTGGAGTGGGTGAAAGGTTATAATATCCTCCAAAACCTCGCAGGAGGGAACTCCTATGTATGGTTCTTGGTCTAGTCAACGTTGAAGGATAAAACAGTTCCAAAATATTGTGCATCTAATCTCTGTTTCCATAGAGAAACCTGATCTGCAAATAAACATAATACCATCCTGTCAGCAAAATGGACAGCGATGAAGAACGAGAGGTTACTAGATTAGCTACTGAAATAGCAGATGCTGATGCTACCATGCAAGCAGCAGACGCGGATATAATACTCATTCCGGTCGCCAAAAGGAGATCTATAACCTTAAAACTTATAGAAAATGGACTGACACCTAGAGGTGGCACAGTCATATTCGTAATCGAGGCACACGAATATCGGCAGACAGAGGTATACTATACATGGATACATTTTCCAGCAGCTAATACTATAACAAAGTACTTCCACTATTACAAAGTAGAGGAACCTCCTAATGAGTACACTCCTTTCGAGGAGGTGGAAGTACCACTCAAATTCCAAGAGCATTTGCTCTTATTTGATGGCGCCCTAAAACATAATAATCACATTACAAGGCTCGGTCCTTTAGAAAGACCAGGAGCAACGTGGCCGGTCCTAGCCGGATACACACCATATCCAGACATCGAAAGAATGCCTGCAGCAGAGCTGTTAATACAGCTAAAACAACTACTAAAAATTCACAGACAATTAGTTCAGTATGTAATGCGGACTTCAACAATTCAGCCAGCGATTAAACTTCCACAGCTGACCCCTCACCAGGGGAACACAAATAAAATTACACCACAGAACATCCAATCCTGCCTAGGTAAAGTTCCAGCTAAACGGGAACAAATACCATTCTGGTTGGCACAGAAAATTACCCAAATAGAGGCGGTGTTTCCTGACACCACCCCGCTGGAAAAACACAGGATTCTGACTATATGTCTCCCAATGGGAATCGCACCACACATTGAGGACTGTGACACTTGGGGTACAGTCTTTGCTTCCATCTACACAAAAACGCACGGTGTTCCATCCATTTCGGTAATACCAGATGTGCTAAAACAAATTCAAGATGAATACGGTCCAGAACCTGCTTTAACTCTTGGTATGAAATTACTAAAAGACTTCAAGCAGGTCTCGGCTATATTATTAGCCAACATAAAAGGTGAAGCAGCAAACGTGGCGATCCGCCAGAGGTTAAAAGAGACAGATATAGCAGACCAACCAGCTGAAATTGCCAGAATCATAGAAAAATCCTATGAAGAACTAGGCAGAGATAGTCTAGGTGGAATACCAGTAAAACCGCAACTGACTACAAGTCCAGAAAAAATGTTTTTTAATAATAATAATAATTCACCAAAAAAGAACTGGGATGGAAATAAACAATCCAATCCTAAAGAAAAGAAATTCCAGTCCAGAGGAAGGTCTCCTAGGCGAAGAGAGAAATCTCCAAACCCGAGACAAAGGTCACCCAAGAGTGACCCCTCTGGGAATAGATATAACCTTAGAAATAGGGATAATATTAAAAAACCTGATAGATATCAAGACATTGATACACGTCCCTCTCAATCTTTTCAGAATTCCTCGCAGAAATCGGAAAGAAGAGGACGATCAGAAGGGCACGCCAAGTCCAAAGACAAGGAACCTGCTCAACTGAAAACGAAATCACAATTTCCAAAAAAGAAGGTAGCCAGTATCAAGGTAGTTAACAATGCCGAGAATACTGAGGACACAACTGAAAAACGGAGAGTGGGCTCAGACAATGCTAGACAGCGCAGCAGAGGTGAGCATAGCTCGCAAAGTCCTTATGAATCATCTGGAGACAGTGGACACGAATGAATACCTTCAAGTGGAAACTGCAGATACCAGAGTTAGCAAGCCCCACAAAATATACGAGATAACATTACGTATAGAGGGAGATAAGACTAGGAAAATAAGGGGACTATTTTGGGATAACCTCTCAAAGGGTTATGACATCCTTTTAGCTGAAAAAGACTGGCCACCAGAGTTTGTCAGGGAGTGCCCTCATGGCGAAGAAGTAATTATGCCTGCCTTCTCGAATCAAATCCCGATTCATAAAAAATACACACTTGCTAGAAAGTGGGCAGTGGCCTTAGCACCTGCTTTATATAAAAATCATGTAGGATGGGATGAGGATTCTCCTCCTCACAAAGTCCAGTTAAAATCACAACCAACTGCACAAAGGCAGTACCCAATTAAGCAAGAAGCTAAAAAACAAGTAAATGAAATACTAGATCAGCTAGAATACCAGGGGGTGATTGAAACTTGCACCTCACAAATGAACAAACCTTTGTTTCCGGTCTCCAAACCAGACAATTCATATCGTCTAGTTTTGGATTACCGACACCTTAACACATGTTGCAAAACTTTTGCAGTGCAAAACTCACACAGTGCTGCACTAATGAATAACATAGTGCACAAAAAATACAAAACTACCTTGGACATCTCCAACGGATTCTTTTGTCAAAACATAGCACCAGAGAGCAGATATTTAACAGCTTTCTCAGTAAATGGCACTCAAAAACAATTCTGTCGGTTAGCCCAGGGGTACAAGAACAGCCCGGGGGTATTCTCAGCAAGAGTAACAGAATTACTACAACTATATGATGATGAAGCATTATCTTATGTCGATGACATTTACTTAACAGATGATGACTTGGAGACTCACTTGAAAAGAGTGAACACCATAATACTTGGGTTCGCAGCAGAGGGTTACAAATTCAACTTTAAAAAGTCCAGAATTGCCCATCTGACGGTCCTATTCTTAGGATATGAGCTATCAAGTGAAGGTAAAAGCCTGGCAGACAATTTCCTAGAGAAATGTGCCGTAATCCAAGCTCCTAAAACACTAAAAAACCTACAGTCAATTCTAGGCTTCCTAAATTTCGGAAGAACATATATTGCAAATTACGCAGAAAGGGTCAAACCCCTTTATGATCTAATTAAACCAGACTTTAAAAGATCCAGTTGGACTCAAGCACACACAGAAATTTTGAGATCCTTACAAACAGACATGCTAATTAAAACAAAATTAGAAACACGTGATAATACACGCAACCTTGTGATCCGAGTCATCCCAGGGAGATGCGGATTCACATACCTGACCTCTAATGAGGGAGAAAAGGTACCAATTGCATTCAAATCACATTTGTACACAAAAGCTGAACAGAGATTCAACAACAAAGGAAAAATTGTTCAAGCAGTTCAAACCGCAATAGCTAGAGAAAAAGACATAGCTGACGGTAGACATATCACAGTCAGAACAGCTGAATCAGCCTTTGAGGCATTAACAACACCGTGTAATTTACCAACAACAACATTGGATCCAGAATGGTTACAATGGGTAAATTCAATCACAACGGACAAAGTATATTACTTCTTTGATCCAGAACTAGAAGAATTGGAAAATCTAAAATATGAAAAGACGTATCCTCTGCCAATCGACATTCTGCCTCTACGACATTACGCCTGTGTAATCTATACAGACGGACATGCTCAACCCTCAGTTTGGGGAGAACATGCATACAATCCCACATGTGAGATTACAAAAGAAGTGTGGCGCGGAGGTAAACTAAGACCTCTATTAACAAAGACACACTCAGTAGAAACCAATTCAGAACAACAAACTGAAATATTAGCTTTGAAAATGGCGCTAGATAATGCGGATCGCGAATTCCCGACACTTATAGTGTCAGATTCATATTACTGCGTCAAAGCATATAACAAGGATTTGCAGACATGGATTCAGAACGGTTACAAAGATGACACAGATGCACCAATAAAGCAGAGACTGCTCTGGGAACAAGTAGCTCTTTTGAAAAAAGAACTACCAAAGACTCACGTGACTCACTCACTGAGTCATCAGCGTGATGGCGTTCACGTTGTAGGGAATTCATTGGCTGAAACAGCCGCAGCGGCAGCCAGTAAACCGGCTCCCGTAGATCGAAAAAAGCGTACATTAAAATACATTGACGGCGAAACATTGCTGGCGGTGAAAACGTCATCAAAAAGCGACTGCTCAGCGTTACCGATCAATTATCCACTCAATTATACATACATAATCGATGCAAACTCCGTCCCTTTTGCTCGAATCCCTGGAGTGGGGGATAGAGTGATTCCAAACATGGACAGGAGAAACTTGTTAATCGCAGACGCACACATGGGCGAGGGTCACAGACACCTTAAATTAAAAGATTCTCTGGAAGAATTACAATCACGGTACTGGTGGCCAGGCATGAGCCTGCACTACACCATGTTTGTAAAAAACTGCCCAAACTGCAACAGATCGCAGTGGGGAGAGAAGCAGTTTAATACCTCGTCGTATCAAGGCAGATAATATTACCAACAAAAAGAATGGCTTGCGATTAACATATACAGGCTAGTTCCCACTTATAATGTAGATCCACAGCACTCAGCTGACGTCCGGACTGTTATACAAGATTTGCGAGTCTAAATGGCATATACGCTAAGAGCATGCTACGTTCGACCATTTTTTTTTTCTTTTTCTCAGGCAATCCAGCCTGGGGGGGGAAAGAATGGCCAAATGAGCACAGCCCAGCGGGAATCTTCTCACTTCCTTCCTGAGGGTATGGGATGGTGTAAAGAAAAAACCAAGACAGAAAGCAATCTATAATAGAAAGGATATTAGGTTCGGGAGCTGGGTGGGTCAAACATCTAATAAGTGTCCAACGTAGTCTAAATAACGTGCCAAGAAATTCTCTGAAGGGATTCAGTCCGTACGAATTATTATTCGGAACTAGGATGTTGATCTCTGACCTTGATAGTCAGACTTCAGTGGTAACAGAAAAAAGCTTTGATGTCAAAGACCGTTTGGCTATTTTGCAGGACTTAAACAAAACAAGAAAAGACCTGAGCAACATACAGTTGAAACAACAGCCAACAACCACTGAAGAATCACCACCTGTCCCAGCAAGACCTGTCTGGATTCCAAAAGTCGGGGATCTAGTCAGGGAGAAGATCGCGGTAAAGAAGGAATTTGGGCCTTCTTACAGAAAAGCAGTTCCTGTCTTATCTGTCAACGGGACAAGATCAGTTGTACTACCGCCACTTGCTGGAAAAAAGGAGAACCGAGTTGTATCCATCGACCTGGTAAAACCACAACATGTGGCCGATAACAAACAGTAGGCCAAGTGGACTCCCAATAAGTAGCAGAACACCAAGGTTTGCTACCAGTACAGAGGTCCTAACAAAGAGGCTCATCACATTCGAAACGCCTACAGAAGAACAACAAGGACTATGCAACAATGCAATAGAACTAAGACCTCTGAAAACCCAAATAAAAACATTTAGCAGAGACACACCAATCTACAATGAAGTTCCAAGTGAAAATGCAAGAAACAAAAATCCTGAACCAA
Source organism: Lissotriton helveticus (assembly GCF_964261635.1). Classification (NCBI taxonomy): domain Eukaryota; kingdom Metazoa; phylum Chordata; class Amphibia; order Caudata; family Salamandridae; genus Lissotriton; species Lissotriton helveticus. The sequence goes on from NC_136068.1 coordinate 645,920,166, forward strand.
TTGGAACAATTGACAGAACTGCATCTGGTTACTTCATCAACTTCGATGATTCCTCTGAAGGTTTCAGCGAACAAAAGACACAGCCATCATCAAAATCCTTTAAAGACAAAGCTAAGGAACTTTTGAAACAACTGAAAGAAACATATCTGGTTTCCCCATGGATTGAATTTTGGGTGGGTTTTGATGCATTTATCCTCATACTTTGGCTCATCATGGTATTTACTTTGGGACGCTTCATTGAGGGAAAATATGCTAAAATGGACACAGCAAGTCAGAACATCAACTTGGTCCTCAAACCACACACATCTTCACACGTCGAGAAACGAGAACTTTCTTCAGAACTTTCTTCAGCCAACTTCACAGCAATTCCAATACCTGGTGGGGTAGCCTGGGACAACACTGACTATGAAATTTATGGTCCGGTCGAGATCCTGAAATATCCACACCAAATTAAGATCTCTTTGAGTGACTTTGCAAAACCAAACTCATTTGCTGATGATTGGGACTTTGAAAGTATAAACAATATGATGTCTGACTTAGTAATGTCTGCTAAATTTACAAAACATGATTATTTGCAAGGTTCTACAAATTATGATAGTATATATTGCTATAACCACTATGGTAACCATTTCTTGCATAAATCTGCACAACCTAGAAATGTTTTAAATTTTAATCAATGGGAACATTGTGCTACACCTCCAAAAGGGAGCTCTAGAACCGTTTATGACAAATATTCATACTTTCAAGGTTTTAACACTAGTAATGCTGAAACATTTTATTATAAATTGTCAAACAAGACAGGGACCAAAACCATGATAACCAACACAAAATTGATTTATTCTGATTCATTCTTTGAAAAAATGAATACTTTTGGATTCGATTATTGGGACAAAAATGTTGATTTGAAAAGTGTTTGGGGTACAAAAGAATGGCAAGTACAGGGTATAGAAGCTTTGTTTAGAGCCTGCATGATCCCAGAACAAATGATATTTTTAAATGACACTGTTCAACAAACCACCTGTCTTGGCTTAGCCAAAATCAAAGATTTAAATAACCCGTCTATTCCAAAGCCAACAATGTTTAGCAATAACTCTGATACAGATGAAGGAATAGACATAAACCATATACTTAACCAAAACAGAACACATCCTGATTGGAAACAATGGTTGATCTGGCCCACAGATACTAATAACTGTCAAGATAGATTCCTGAATAAAACACAGGGTTTCAAAATGACCAGGCCAGACCCTAGATATCCCCAAAGACATCACCCAGGGATAATAACAACCTACAGTGTGGGCAAATTATGCCTTCAATGGCTACAGTCTTCCACACTGCCTGAAATTAAGCAACACCTAACTTTACTTACTGATGGTGCTGACTTGCGTGATTTCATACTGGGACCACGCAAACAGCGTCAAAAGCGTTTCATAGCAGCCTCTGTATATGCAGCATACAATGAGGCCTGGAAGGTTACTCAAATTGAAACAGCAGAGAGAATACGTGAAATTGATCGTATTAATTTGGAAAAATCACTTTCTGTAGTGGACAATGGGTTAATGACTCTGTCCTCCAGAATATTTTCATTGGACAGCATTGTGTCTTCAGCAATCGATATATTATCGCAAGACTTACTGTTATTACAACATGGTCAGTCACAATTGCGTTCTATCGTACAGCTTGGCTGGACGTTACAAAATCTGCGTTCAGGCTATGTGCCTTGGCGTTTAATCAACACTACGTCACTATTCCAAATCTTTAACCTTACTGATAGACAAATCGGTATGGCGCAGAAGGGTGCTGATTATACAATCTTGAGCATTGAAAAACTAGAAAGATTACCGTTGACAATGTCAGAACGACCTGTCAGTGAATGGATAATCCACGGAATCATAAATATTCCAATCTCAACCTTCAGGTTTCAATACTGCCAAAAATATATACAGGCTGGCATGTACGAGAAATTGGGAAAGGGGTACCTTAAAACAACTTGGAACCTGCCCTATTCACATGCATGTGTCAGTAACAAAGGACAGAAAGTGTTTCTTGGTGGCAACAATTGTGCTATGTCACTAAGCGGCACACTTCTGTGTAACGGTATTAGTTTGCACGGAGCCTGTGAAGGGAATTCATACAACCTTTCATGTCACCAGCAAGGCGCACCTGCAACTGAAATAGAACCATTCTTTCAAAGACTCTATAATGGGAGTTACATTCTTATTGTAGACCGCAGATGTTGTAGTCTTATGCCCGGGACTCCTTATCTCGTCACTACGACGGCGAAGGTCAAGTGCTGTGGACGTTCTTTGTTCCCCAGCTCCTTTCCAGACAGGGAGGCAAGGGCATGGCCCGGTTTGAAAATTACTTCTATTCGAATAGACACTTTAAGCAGAATGAAAACAGTGCTTCTTCAGACGCCTACAAGGCTCACGTCATCTAAAGAAACGTATGATCTACAAGTCGCAAGGACGACTGCAGAGATACATACATTATTATCAACTAATTCCCCCGTACATTTCGCGGAAATCCTGAGCGAAATCTTAAATATTTCTGATACCACTGGGGTCTCAAAGGTATTTAAGACAGTATTTTCGATGGCATTAACACCATTCAAAGCCATACTGGGTATTTTTCCAGATTTCGTCCATTCGATTTTTGGCGGACTTCCCTTGATCCTGGGACTAATTGCAGGAATCCTATTCCTAGTCCTTATTTTTCGTTATGGCAACCCATGTCACAGATCAAACTCTCGCGACAATGGAAGATACGATCCTAGCCATTGGATACCGGGACCGGATATCAAAAATCCTGGGACTCTCCCGGCTTAGAGACCTGAACATGACTTGGTTTCTATCATTTCGACCAATGTGGCAAAGGTGTGTTTTACCTGTACTAAGGTGTCTGCTATGCGGAGAAGAATGCGTGTTAGACACCTGTCTGACACTACAATCGGATGCGCCGGTGGATGCAGATACACTGCTGGTTCCTACCAAGGTTCACGCTTTGTGCTGCCCTCAAAGGCTGCCAATTCTGATGACGGCATTCCTGGAATCTTCACCACTGCGATTGAAGGGTAGTGAAGTTCAAGATGAAAGCAGCATCGAACAGGTACGACCTTCTGTCAGCAATGCAAATCAGAATGTCAATGCAGACAATCATGCGCACGAATGCATGGTTACCCCTATTTCCGACTTAGTGGAACTTTCCCATGAAGCTGTTGACAGTTTTTTCGAAAGCCTGAATGATATGATGTTCTCTCCGGAACAGAAATAGAGACTTTTGAGTAAACTCGCACACGGCGTTCCCTGAATTCGGCCTTCAACTTTAAAAATAAAGTCACATGAACAATTACAATCCAGTTCACGGACAGCAACCTTTTTCAGCAAGCCCTTAAAATATTTTTCTATATATTTTTTCCCCGGGACACTGATCTTCTGCTTAAAGTAAGAAACTATTCCTAGAGAACTAAGATTTCTATTTTTAGATACTTTATATAGACTTTAGCTGCCCGCTGGTACGTTCACACTATATTTTATGTGATGAAATGGTTTCGACTTTTTTTCTGTATAGCCATATTAAGAGCCATTTCATGTGTATTTCTCATATACCAACAAGCAATAATGCATAAAATGCGTGCTTACTTTTGCATTTAATTCATAGCTTAAGTGCATACAATATATGACTGCAATTTTTCAGTATATTTGAAAATTTCAAAATGCATTTATATATTTTGGGGTGGTAAGGTATACACTATACTCTATAGTATGTTGTACTATGTTATACTATGCATAGATTAGTAGATATGACCATAGTTAGCGTGGAGTGGGTGTCGTGTATTTCTATAGGTTCTGAATCGATCCCCCTATTCCTGACCCTATTCTGGTTAAACTACCTAGCTAGTTAACTAACAGTCAGCCCATGAGGCAAGAAATCCCCCATGATGCAGATACCGTTATCTGACGCAGTCACACTACGGCACAGGAACGTGTTATCTGATTAGGTCATAACGCTTGAGATCTAATTAGACAAGCGACATTCCTCCAGCCCCTGATAAGGCATACGACGTTCTCATAACAAATCAAACCTATGACAACCTGGATAATCCGTGCGGCCATTGTTTTGATTTCACAGAGAATTTAGAAAAGAATGTGCTAACGAGCAAGTCGTATGACATCTTTATTGACGTACCTATGTCCATCCTTACGTCAATCCCGGCACCTTTAAGGTATAAATATTGCCGACCTTGCCCTATGCAAAACACACGCGTGGTGACAAGACGGAGCAGCCATACTTGCCGAAGCCGAGAGCAGAAGCAGACCCCGCAGGCAACAGCCCCGCCTTCCTGACGCGCTGAGAGACGCGCTGCTATCTCAAGCCGAGAGACCCAGCACCGGCGCTTCCGGGTAGCCCTCGCAGGCAGCCTGGAATATCGAGAGCAGAGAAAGAGATACCATTCCTCATTCATCCTAAATTCCAGGTACAGAACTGAATAACCCCTCCTAGAGAATTCTTTAGTTATTCACTTGGCAAAAACAAACTTAACTTAAACTGTAACTTTCTATTCCCGCCCACGTATTAGACTTAGGTCAGGTACACGGGGTAGGCGTATTTAGAAACACCAGTTGAGCACGTTTAGTCAAATGTATATGTGTATGTAAATATATTTTAATCATTTCAAAACATCATATGGCTCAGAAACCATATCAATGTTTTTACAGTATTATTTTATACTATTGCTTTTAATGTATGCACTTTACTTAACTATAAGTATTGCAATAATATCGATCCATTTCTCTTGTACGAGAAAAGAGACTGATCAATAAATAACATCTTTTATTGAACACGCCCGTCTCTTCCTTTTCTCTACATTCTGATGAGACTAAGAATGCACGTACTGACTGAGTAAAATAATTGCCTTGTGCTCACACGACTCTTGAGATTGACTCTTGATTAGGGGAGAGCAAAGTTGTCATGTTCTATGGTTGTCAGAAACTAAATCCCTTCTTGTCTAATCAGGGGAGTTAATCCTTCCTTGAACATTCGAGAAAGTTTCTAGCGAACTCTGAGCTTAGCTGGCAAACCCAAAAATTAAGTCTAGTATCGACAGTAGTAGACCTAGTTAACGTCTGGTCTAGGCCTTTACTGCTGTAGGTACTATTCCAATGCGCAGAGCCTATTGGGAAAATAGGAGCTACACTACACCATGGTGTCTAGTTTTAAACAATGTGTAGGTTTGCTAGGTTTCTCTAGGTGCCGGCTGAGCTATTGCACAAAATCCACAAAGAAAATGGTCAGTTTGATGTGTCCATGTTGCATCTTGGGGCCTTCCCTGTTGCATGCATAAGCCCTAGCCCCACAAGTGATTTACCATTTGTATCAGGAGACTTGAGGGAATACTGGCCGGTACGTAATTTGTATTTTCCAGCAGATTCCAGAAGATTTCCTTGCTGAAATGTGAGTAAAATGTGTGTTTTTAGTCAAACTTTCAGGTTTGTAAAGGCTTCTGGGTAGGGGTGGGTGAAAAATCTGCATTCTGCCTGAAACACGGAGGTCTGGTATAGCTGCACCACTAACCGTGTCACTACGTTTTTTCTTGAACGGTTTGCCAACATTAAGTGGGAGAGCTCGAGCAAGCATTTGCTTCTCCTAGCATGATTTTTGGGTAGTCAGCGCCTCTCTACAAGATTTCTGAATGTGTGAATCACCGTAGGTTCAGATTGAAAGTAGTTAAAAAATCTACTCAAGCTGCAGAAAGAAGCAGCACTCTCTGGCGCACCAAATGGTGCAGTTTGCACTGATTTTACAGCAAAAAACAGCACGATTTGCGAATTCCGCCCTCTCATGGAAATCCACGGAATCTCACAGAGTTTTAATGTGATTCCGCAGAATTCTGCAGAGTGAAACTCCATGAGTTCCACCCATCCCTACTTCTGGGTAGGAAATCCTGTTCTGGATTCCATAAGGTGTCTAGTTTCCCAAGGTGGCTGTTGGGCAGGGGTCCAAAATTCACAGATAGCCACATTTCAAATAAAGAGTCCATTTTCAGTGAAATAATTTGATATGTTCATGTGCATTTTTGAGGTCTTTCCTGTTGTGGGCACTAGCCCTAGCCACACAAGTGCGTTTTTTTAATGATTTTATCAGAGGCTGGGGGAAATGTTTATCGGGCGGCTGAGGGAATGCTAGGTGGTAACAACTTGGTGGATCCCTGCTGATTGCAGAAGTTCTCCTGATCTCCTGATCAGAGTAAATGCTTTCCCCTCACACAGCTCTGTTATTAAGTCACTGCCCTTATCACTTTCTTGTGACCCAGGTAGGTGTTCGAGGCCCTCCACCACCGCAGTTTCCCGTCTGTGCCTCATCCCTGGTAGTCTAGTGGAAGAGCCTGCTCTTCTGCTAGTCTGGGTGTTAGCCTTTTCTGTTTTGCCTTTTTTGTGTTCACGTTCTCATCTGCCTTTTTCTCTTCTGCCGTTTTTAACCTTTGTCTTTTTCTCAATTTGGCTCTTTTTACTGTTGTTTTTCCCACACCTGCTGTCCCTGTGGCCCCTCCCCCCACCGTTCCTATAGCTCCTTCAATGGGTATATTGCTTTATAAAGCTTCTATATCCATAGTTACAAGAGTTTGGGTCTCTGGGCAAAACGTGATATTTTCTACAAGATTAATGATATGTCTCGTATCTTGTACGAAATCCGGTGTACGTGACACATGGGTGCACAAAATAGTATTGATGTATTTAGCTAATGGTTCAGTAGCAGAGCCTATTGTGGTCACTATAGGTCTTAAGGAGGGATCTGTTACACTTTTGTGTACCTTCGGTATACCATAGATACTTGCCATCCGGGGCTTGTTGACATGTAGGAACATCCATTCTTTCTTGCAGATTTCCCCATTCCCCAATGCTCGGTTAGTGAGCTTTCTGATTTGATTTACTATGTTGACCGTAGGGTCTTTTGTAATCGGTATATACAACCATGTGTCACTTAACCTGTCCTCCATTTTTGTGACATATAAAGGGGTGTCGTATACTACAATCCCCCCTCTTTGTCACATGCCTTGATCGTTTTGTCTGGGCCATGTTTAAGAGCTTCCAAAGCTCTGTATTCGTTTCTACTTAAGTTGAACGGTGTCTGCTGAACATGTTGAGTCATGTTCACAAATTTCTTGTATATCACCTGCTCAAACACAGCTACTTGTGGCGGCAGCTGCTCCATTGTAGGTGTAAAAATTGATTTTGGTGCTAAGCCAGATAGATTAAAAGTATCAGCTACATGTTCCTGATTACGAAAAAAGACCCGAAGTCTAATCTTTCTAAAAAATGCCTGCAAGTCTCTAAATAGTTCAAACTTGTTGAGCTCCGAATGAGGGGCAAAAGTGAGCCCCCTGGATAATACTGACATGGTCGTGCTAGATAATTGTGAGCTACTGAGATTGAAGATGGGTATAGGTTCTATTCCCTCCAATACCGTTTGTTTCTGGTTTCCAGGTATTGGTTGTAGCCCATCGGTGGATTGGCCTGGAATTGGTTGAAATTCATGGGTGGATTCGTCTGGAATTGATTGAAATCCAGCTGTTGATTGGATTGAAATCTGGGCTGGTATTGTGGTCTCCAATTACCTCGTCTGGTAGGGTGTCTCCCTAAAAAAGGCTCAGAGTACCGCTGTCTACCATTGAATCTAATTCCTTGATAGCCATTACCATTATGATTTGACTCATTTTCGGAATCTGAAGAATCAGAAACAGTAGTCACCTTCCTGCACAAACACAAGTCCTGATCCACACCGCTGAATGCTAATGTAAGAAATTAGCTTGTTGTTTGATTTAGGTGTGAGCCGTGGTCAAGCAACAGGAACAATTCCTGGCAGAGAGAGCCACAAAAAGTCACTTATACAACCTGGGTTAACTATAAGTGCTGGGTACAAAAAGCAGGCAGATTTAACTTAGAGGGATTGCGCAATGTATTTACGCAGCACACAAACAGTAATAAAGTGAAAATACAACACAAAAAAAATCCTGCACCAATTTAGAAAATTATTTGACACGAAAACAACAAAAAACAATTATTAAAATCAGAGTAATTAATTTTTAAAGATTCTATTAAAAACGAGATCAAAGCGCTAACAGCAGATTTATAGTAACAAAATATGGCTGACTGCAATCAAGCACGCATCAGATACAAGAAGTGGATTGGGCCTGGCCAGTGCTTATCTAAGTCTTTGGACTTAGAAAAAATGTTGAAAAAAAGTTCTGAAAATGTAAAAGTTCAGTGAGGCATGGCAGCAGACCATGGCAGGAGCGTCATCATCAGGGAGCCCCTGGATGGAGCCATGGTGAAGATTTTGAAGTTCAGAGACTTTGTGAAGTTGAAAAACGCTAGTGGGACAAGGCAGGTGGCTGTAGCAGAAGACAGTTCCTGGAGGTCAGATGTCCCTTTGGCATAGGACCTCTGAACAGAATTTTCTTCTGTGGAGAAGAGTACATCTGTGAAGTCAGGACGACCGGCGATGTACTTTGGGCAGACAAGCGACATTCCTCCAGCCCCTGATAAGGCATACGACGTTCTCATAACAAATCAAACCTATGACAACCTGGATAATCCGTGCGGCCATTGTTTTGATTTCACAGAGAATTTAGAAAAGAATGTGCTAACGAGCAAGTCGTATGACATCTTTATTGACGTACCTATGTCCATCCTTACGTCAATCCCGGCACCTTTAAGGTATAAATATTGCCGACCTTGCCCTATGCAAAACACACGCGTGGTGACAAGACGGAGCAGCCATACTTGCCGAAGCCGAGAGCAGAAGCAGACCCCGCAGGCAACAGCCCCGCCTTCCTGACGCGCTGAGAGACGCGCTGCTATCTCAAGCCGAGAGACCCAGCACCGGCGCTTCCGGGTAGCCCTCGCAGGCAGCCTGGAATATCGAGAGCAGAGAAAGAGATACCATTCCTCATTCATCCTAAATTCCAGGTACAGAACTGAATAACCCCTCCTAGAGAATTCTTTAGTTATTCACTTGGCAAAAACAAACTTAACTTAAACTGTAACTTTCTATTCCCGCCCACGTATTAGACTTAGGTCAGGTACACGGGGTAGGCGTATTTAGAAACACCAGTTGAGCACGTTTAGTCAAATGTATATGTGTATGTAAATATATTTTAATCATTTCAAAACATCATATGGCTCAGAAACCATATCAATGTTTTTACAGTATTATTTTATACTATTGCTTTTAATGTATGCACTTTACTTAACTATAAGTATTGCAATAATATCGATCCATTTCTCTTGTACGAGAAAAGAGACTGATCAATAAATAACATCTTTTATTGAACACGCCCGTCTCTTCCTTTTCTCTACATTCTGATGAGACTAAGAATGCACGTACTGACTGAGTAAAATAATTGCCTTGTGCTCACACGACTCTTGAGATTGACTCTTGATTAGGGGAGAGCAAAGTTGTCATGTTCTATGGTTGTCAGAAACTAAATCCCTTCTTGTCTAATCAGGGGAGTTAATCCTTCCTTGAACATTCGAGAAAGTTTCTAGCGAACTCTGAGCTTAGCTGGCAAACCCAAAAATTAAGTCTAGTATCGACAGTAGTAGACCTAGTTAACGTCTGGTCTAGGCCTTTACTGCTGTAGGTACTATTCCAATGCGCAGAGCCTATTGGGAAAATAGGAGCTACACTACACCATGGTGTCTAGTTTTAAACAATGTGTAGGTTTGCTAGGTTTCTCTAGGTGCCGGCTGAGCTATTGCACAAAATCCACAAAGAAAATGGTCAGTTTGATGTGTCCATGTTGCATCTTGGGGCCTTCCCTGTTGCATGCATAAGCCCTAGCCCCACAAGTGATTTACCATTTGTATCAGGAGACTTGAGGGAATACTGGCCGGTACGTAATTTGTATTTTCCAGCAGATTCCAGAAGATTTCCTTGCTGAAATGTGAGTAAAATGTGTGTTTTTAGTCAAACTTTCAGGTTTGTAAAGGCTTCTGGGTAGGGGTGGGTGAAAAATCTGCATTCTGCCTGAAACACGGAGGTCTGGTATAGCTGCACCACTAACCGTGTCACTACGTTTTTTCTTGAACGGTTTGCCAACATTAAGTGGGAGAGCTCGAGCAAGCATTTGCTTCTCCTAGCATGATTTTTGGGTAGTCAGCGCCTCTCTACAAGATTTCTGAATGTGTGAATCACCGTAGGTTCAGATTGAAAGTAGTTAAAAAATCTACTCAAGCTGCAGAAAGAAGCAGCACTCTCTGGCGCACCAAATGGTGCAGTTTGCACTGATTTTACAGCAAAAAACAGCACGATTTGCGAATTCCGCCCTCTCATGGAAATCCACGGAATCTCACAGAGTTTTAATGTGATTCCGCAGAATTCTGCAGAGTGAAACTCCATGAGTTCCACCCATCCCTACTTCTGGGTAGGAAATCCTGTTCTGGATTCCATAAGGTGTCTAGTTTCCCAAGGTGGCTGTTGGGCAGGGGTCCAAAATTCACAGATAGCCACATTTCAAATAAAGAGTCCATTTTCAGTGAAATAATTTGATATGTTCATGTGCATTTTTGAGGTCTTTCCTGTTGTGGGCACTAGCCCTAGCCACACAAGTGCGTTTTTTTAATGATTTTATCAGAGGCTGGGGGAAATGTTTATCGGGCGGCTGAGGGAATGCTAGGTGGTAACAACTTGGTGGATCCCTGCTGATTGCAGAAGTTCTCCTGATCTCCTGATCAGAGTAAATGCTTTCCCCTCACACAGCTCTGTTATTAAGTCACTGCCCTTATCACTTTCTTGTGACCCAGGTAGGTGTTCGAGGCCCTCCACCACCGCAGTTTCCCGTCTGTGCCTCATCCCTGGTAGTCTAGTGGAAGAGCCTGCTCTTCTGCTAGTCTGGGTGTTAGCCTTTTCTGTTTTGCCTTTTTTGTGTTCACGTTCTCATCTGCCTTTTTCTCTTCTGCCGTTTTTAACCTTTGTCTTTTTCTCAATTTGGCTCTTTTTACTGTTGTTTTTCCCACACCTGCTGTCCCTGTGGCCCCTCCCCCCACCGTTCCTATAGCTCCTTCAATGGGTATATTGCTTTATAAAGCTTCTATATCCATAGTTACAAGAGTTTGGGTCTCTGGGCAAAACGTGATATTTTCTACAAGATTAATGATATGTCTCGTATCTTGTACGAAATCCGGTGTACGTGACACATGGGTGCACAAAATAGTATTGATGTATTTAGCTAATGGTTCAGTAGCAGAGCCTATTGTGGTCACTATAGGTCTTAAGGAGGGATCTGTTACACTTTTGTGTACCTTCGGTATACCATAGATACTTGCCATCCGGGGCTTGTTGACATGTAGGAACATCCATTCTTTCTTGCAGATTTCCCCATTCCCCAATGCTCGGTTAGTGAGCTTTCTGATTTGATTTACTATGTTGACCGTAGGGTCTTTTGTAATCGGTATATACAACCATGTGTCACTTAACCTGTCCTCCATTTTTGTGACATATAAAGGGGTGTCGTATACTACAATCCCCCCTCTTTGTCACATGCCTTGATCGTTTTGTCTGGGCCATGTTTAAGAGCTTCCAAAGCTCTGTATTCGTTTCTACTTAAGTTGAACGGTGTCTGCTGAACATGTTGAGTCATGTTCACAAATTTCTTGTATATCACCTGCTCAAACACAGCTACTTGTGGCGGCAGCTGCTCCATTGTAGGTGTAAAAATTGATTTTGGTGCTAAGCCAGATAGATTAAAAGTATCAGCTACATGTTCCTGATTACGAAAAAAGACCCGAAGTCTAATCTTTCTAAAAAATGCCTGCAAGTCTCTAAATAGTTCAAACTTGTTGAGCTCCGAATGAGGGGCAAAAGTGAGCCCCCTGGATAATACTGACATGGTCGTGCTAGATAATTGTGAGCTACTGAGATTGAAGATGGGTATAGGTTCTATTCCCTCCAATACCGTTTGTTTCTGGTTTCCAGGTATTGGTTGTAGCCCATCGGTGGATTGGCCTGGAATTGGTTGAAATTCATGGGTGGATTCGTCTGGAATTGATTGAAATCCAGCTGTTGATTGGATTGAAATCTGGGCTGGTATTGTGGTCTCCAATTACCTCGTCTGGTAGGGTGTCTCCCTAAAAAAGGCTCAGAGTACCGCTGTCTACCATTGAATCTAATTCCTTGATAGCCATTACCATTATGATTTGACTCATTTTCGGAATCTGAAGAATCAGAAACAGTAGTCACCTTCCTGCACAAACACAAGTCCTGATCCACACCGCTGAATGCTAATGTAAGAAATTAGCTTGTTGTTTGATTTAGGTGTGAGCCGTGGTCAAGCAACAGGAACAATTCCTGGCAGAGAGAGCCACAAAAAGTCACTTATACAACCTGGGTTAACTATAAGTGCTGGGTACAAAAAGCAGGCAGATTTAACTTAGAGGGATTGCGCAATGTATTTACGCAGCACACAAACAGTAATAAAGTGAAAATACAACACAAAAAAAATCCTGCACCAATTTAGAAAATTATTTGACACGAAAACAACAAAAAACAATTATTAAAATCAGAGTAATTAATTTTTAAAGATTCTATTAAAAACGAGATCAAAGCGCTAACAGCAGATTTATAGTAACAAAATATGGCTGACTGCAATCAAGCACGCATCAGATACAAGAAGTGGATTGGGCCTGGCCAGTGCTTATCTAAGTCTTTGGACTTAGAAAAAATGTTGAAAAAAAGTTCTGAAAATGTAAAAGTTCAGTGAGGCATGGCAGCAGACCATGGCAGGAGCGTCATCATCAGGGAGCCCCTGGATGGAGCCATGGTGAAGATTTTGAAGTTCAGAGACTTTGTGAAGTTGAAAAACGCTAGTGGGACAAGGCAGGTGGCTGTAGCAGAAGACAGTTCCTGGAGGTCAGATGTCCCTTTGGCATAGGACCTCTGAACAGAATTTTCTTCTGTGGAGAAGAGTACATCTGTGAAGTCAGGACGACCGGCGATGTACTTTGGGCAGATAGACAAGTAGGTTTGTCCTGGTCTCCCCTCAGGTCTCAGAGCAGTTTTTAGCGAAACATTTCTCAAGTTTTGGACACCTTTCACACTCCAATCAATGGTCCAGAACTGGTGGGGCACCAATTGGGGTGTTCAAGACTCACTCATTCTGGGTCCAGGTGCGTGTTCACAATGGTTGTAGATTTTCATGTCACTGTGGCTCTGAACTGGAGGTTGGCAAACTAGGCCTTTTTTTCACTGTGGTAGTACTGGGAATCGGTGCAGAAGCTGAGCATAAACAGCAGACTGGACACTGAGGGTTCAAGGAATGCCGCAGGCAGCAAATAAGTCTTTCCAGGTACAGCAGAGCAATCTTGCAGAGTGCTGAGCAGGTCACAGCAGCAGAAAGCTGTCTGTGAGTAATTCCACAGGTCCAAAAGTGAACTGAAGAATCTGTCTAATTGGCCTCTTTTTCATACCTGGTAACCTCTTTGAAGTTTGGTAAACGCTTCTAGAGGATTCTCTTTGAAGTGCTTGGAATTTCCTTAATCCTCTCTATAGTATACCACTCGACAAGGGACTTATGAGTAAATTAAACATGCCGACCATGTGGAAACCAATTTTAACATGTTTAGGCGAGTAGGCAGAAGCACTTTAACACTGTGCATCAGTGGCAAATGGCACAGAGTCCTAAGACCAATAAAAATGAATGTCATCAGAAAAAGAGAAGTAAGTAGGCAAAACATTTGGGGGAAGACCACCCAAAGGCTGACAGGTTTGACACTTGAGTCCTTTAATGCTGGCTTCATGCAGTCTTTGCATATGGATGAGGGTAAGATGGCGTTGACTGCTGCAGAAAGGTCCAGTAGGATGAGGGATTCAGTGTCATCTCTCTCCAGTGTCAACCAGATATCGTCCATGGCGGAGATGAGGGGGGTCTCTGCATTGTGTTTGGGCCTGAATCTGCAATGAGTGGCATTGAGGAGGTGGTTGCAGTTGATGTGGAAGGCTAGGTGTTTGTTAATCATCTTTCCCCCGACTTTTGAGGGATAGGGTTATAGGAAGATAGACTGGTACTTGGCTAGAGCCTTTTGGTCGTCTGAGCGTTGCTTGCAAAGGGGGAACACTGTGGTGTGTTTCCAGGATTCCAGGTAGATGACTGTGATAAATGAGTCTTTTAGGATCAGGATGATAGGTGAGCTTATCAGGTCCAGTCCCTTGATTAAAATGTGTTGAGGGTAGGGGCTGAGTGTGCTGCGAAGCCTATGGACTTTATTACAGCAGTGGTATCTTGAGTGGTGATGATGGGCCAGGTGGTCAGGATGGTCAAATGGGTGTTGGTTGAAATAGGCAGTTGGGCTGCAAGAATTGAAAGTTCCGGCTGGGACTTGAAGGTGCTGTTTATTTTGTTGCCGAAGAATAGGGGCAGCTTGGTGAAGCATTTCCTATGTACTGTTGGTGCTGTTTTGAAAGCAGTTGGTTAGCATGGGGGATTTTGTGGCTCTGATTTGCTGATGGCAGGATCTGAGGGCAGATTCATAGGTGATCTTGTAAGTGTGGTCCTGAATTTGTCTTCATCTATGTTCAGTTTAAAACTCTTAACTCTTGCATGCTAACGACGTACTGCAGTCGTCCTCTGCACAAGGGCTCAGATGCTTAGAATGGTTTCAGCATATCCTGGCACCAGAGACAGGAAATAACTTTTACTATTTACAGCCTCAACTGCTGGGGAAGAGCTTTCCAAGCAACTGAGGTACACCTTCCATGTAAAGAGGATAGGCACACATGACGCACTGGCATCATTACATGAAAAGTAAAATGAGCCGATCGGATACTTTACTTTCACTTCCATTGGTGCTTGGAGGCATATCTCAACCCTGAGCACCAATTTAAATGGGAGTGGTAACAGAGAACAGGGGAGAATCTCTCTTTTCCGATAATAGCGATCCCTAGTGGATATCTACTTGGGTATTGCCACAGATTAATCTACCCACTATTACTTCAAATGGAGGCCTACTTAAGGACCCCAGGGTTAAAAGGGCCCGCCTGGGAGGGCGCTCGTTCCGACATCTGATAGCGAAGAGCTGGAACGCCCTGCCTCCTAATCTACGTCTGGACTCATCTGAAGCCCGCTTTCGGAAGAACTTAAAAACTTACCTGTTTACAAGATAACAGAGCTCTCTCCTCACTTTGGCTTGGAGCGTTTTTCTGCTGTAGCGCAGGGACACGCTCACGAGCGTAACCAAGCGCTTTACAAGCTTCCCTTATTATTATTACCATGGATATATTTAGAGGGGAGGACAGGTGCCCTAGCAAAGGACAAGTGCCCCCCTACCCTCCAGGCCCAAAACATTTTCTGTTTCCCACCAGAGTGCAGAAAGGAGGTTTTGAACTCCAACCTGCCCCCTGGGGCACAGAAAGCTTGCAAGACCCCCAGGGATGCAATTCATTCACAGATATTGAGGGGTGGGTGAGATCCTCTGACACATCTGGCCAAATATGCACCCCATCAATGCCAGCTGAATTTCTGCCCCTTTGGGAGAAAATTCAGACCAGTTTCCATCCAATCAGACACCCCACTAGACCCCAGGTAATTTTTGCGGTGGAGACTGCCTTTCCAAACATACTAGACT
Source organism: Lissotriton helveticus (assembly GCF_964261635.1). Taxonomy (NCBI): domain Eukaryota; kingdom Metazoa; phylum Chordata; class Amphibia; order Caudata; family Salamandridae; genus Lissotriton; species Lissotriton helveticus. Next base: position 645,935,786 of record NC_136068.1, read on the forward strand.
GAAGATAGTAAATAGTAATACAGCCGTTCTTTCCCTTGTGGGTGAATCTGGGTGATTTTACTCCCCAATCTGCCACCAGTGTCTCAGAAAGCCCATTAGATCCCAGGGAAGTTATTATGTGGCAGAAATTGAGGTTTGGGGGCTAGATGACACATCTGACCAAATCCTCACCCCAAAAATGCCACAACAGTCTTTCTGTCACCCTGGGACAAATTTGGGCAATTTTACAATGCAATCTGCCCCAGGGTTGCAGAAAACCCACTAGAAGACATGGATATATTTTACAACATATAAACAGGTGGGGGCTGTCCTCCCACTATTCAGGTTGAGTCCCCAGCCCCATAAAAGTATAAATACAGTAATTTGGCCCACTGGGGGTGAATCTGGGGGGTTTTACTCCATAATGTGCCACGAGTTCGGAGGAAAGCCCACTAAACCTCTGGGAAATCATGTATGGCTAATATTGAGGTGTGAACATTGTCCTCACATACAGGTCTAATCTGTCTTTCTGTCCCTTGAAGGGCAAATGGAGGAGATTTGCTCCAAATAGGCCTTCCAGCTAGTGGCCCAATAGACACCACAGAATTTTGTATGTACCAAATAAAATAAGAGGTTGAGGCTTTTACCCACAGTCTGCCCCAGGGAGCCGGAAAAACCAGTTGTGCCAATTCTGGATAAGCGACAAGGCACAATGCATCCAACATACTTTTTATGTGTTTGTTCTATGTTTCCCCTGGTGAATAGTGGCCTTTCTGTTCCCCATGGGCAGATTTGTGGTTAACACCTTCAATCTTTTGCCAGGGGGAAGAAATACTAATGTGCCTGTTTTAAAGTTAGAACAATGAAAGTGGTGGTAAACACACTGCATTTTTCCAATGAAAACATTATTTAGTCCATGAGTCTTTGAAACATCCTTGCCAATTTGCGTGCGAAGCTGGGTAGTGCCATGCCCTGTTAAACCAAGATGAATGTAATTATACTGAAAAAGGACAGATATAGTAAAGTAATTTATGTTATTGCTGACTTTCAGTTACCCCTCACGAATGGCTGGTAAAAGCCCGAAATGCATTGGGATGGAATAAAGAACTGCTGCTTTGAACTACTTGTTGTATTGGATCGTATTTACAATGAGGCCTGGATGGGCACATGTTAATTTGTGAAGTTTTCCAAATACAATTTGTTAGAACTGGCTATTTCTGGTAGGCTAAGGCTGACGCCAAAGCCAGGCAGAAACCACCATTCTAGTCAGGGCAAAGGAATCACACGCCAAGATAACCCCTGCTCACCCCCTTGGTAGCTTGGCACGAGCAGTAAGGCTAAACTCGGAGGCAATGTGTAAAGCATCTGCGCCAGCACACAACAGCAACAACATCCTAGGCACACCACAAAAGGAACTCCACACAAGGTTATATTAAAATAACTTTTGTATTGTCAAAACACATCAGATAGAAATAACACATGTACATTGTGCCAACTGGCACGGGGAATATTCACAAGGGATTATGTACAAGACAGGGCCACACGGGCCACTGTCAGAATCAACACTTTGCAGAAATAGCACTTTTAGAACATAGAATATAGGATATAAAATCACTGTAGCACAAATTAGCAAGTATAGCACACAACCAGTAACTACTGGTAACATGTAAGTACCACCTACGCAACCCTAACCACCTTAGGAGAATGTCACGCAGGGTACCAGGACCTCACTAGGACCACCTGTACTGGAAAGAACAACCACCTAAGAATAAAATACATTTAGGGGTGTAAGCAAGAACACATTACACATGATGCATAAAAACATTCAGAGGTGCAACACAGGAAAAACACATGATGCATAAAAACACATTCAAAGGTGCAAGGAAAGAGAACACATGATGCATAGAACATTCAGAGGTGTAAGGAAAGAAAACACATGATGCATAGAACATTCAGAGGTGTAAGAACAAGGGAGACACATGATGCATAAAAACATTCAGAGGTGCCAGAACACAATCTCAATAGCGCAAAAACACATGATACCTATAACATTCAGAGGTGCAATAAAACCACACAATTGCACAAAAACTCACATAAGCCACCACCTGTGGCAGTCCCTAGGCCAACTGGCCTTGATGGGGCTAGGACGCCCTGTGTCCCAATGTCAGGGGCCTAAACGTGGCAGCTGCCCACAAAGTGCTGGGCAGCTGTAGACAATCCCAAGCGCCTAAACGGTGCAGCTGCCCACTAATTGCTGGGCAGCTGGGACAGTCATAACTGTTGCATGGGCTCTCACTAGCCCTGGAAGCCAAATTGCGCCCACTGTTGGAGCCACCCAGGCTCTGAAAACACTCGTGTCCCGTTGGAGCCACACAGGCTCTGACATAACACATGCCCCAAACGTTGGAGTCCCCCCTTTGGGGACTCTGGATCCGAAGAAATGCCCCCTGAGCATCGGAGCCACAAAGGGCTCTAGACACGACAATGCTCCTGGGGCCGGGGGCGCCAAATAAACTGCCCCTTCAGCTCTGGGGCCTCGTAATAACCCACTGTGCCCCCGAGCCCCTCTCAGGGACTATTAAACAAATATGGGCCCGGGTTGGAGCACTTGGGCTCCGTCGAAATGTTGGGGCGGCCCACTGTCATCTGGGGCCGCCCTACTTCCATCCTCGTCCTGGTGCCGTCTCCCGGCACCAACAGCAACCCCTCTGGAGCCCCCCCCGGCCCTTTTTACTCACGGGGCCGCTCTCTCTGGGGACTCCACTTCTCTTCGGGCTGGCTGCATAGGCGACGAGGCTTCTCTCACAGCGCGGGGCTCCTCTTCAGGAACGGAGCCACGCAGGTACCTCCAGCTGCCTCTTCTCTGGGTGCGGGGCTCCCCCTTTGGTCACGGGAGCCCCACAGCGGCAGGCGCCATCTTCCTCTCCCCTCTCTCCTCTCTCGGGCAGCTTCTCTCCTCCGGCCGGCGGCGGTGGAGGGCGGGAATTCCTGCCAGATTGCAGGCCCCGCCCCGGCCAAAATCTGCCTGACTTCCGGTTTCTGTGGTGCGAGGGCCGTGGCGGGGAAGACACGGGGCAATGCCGGGTGGCACCGGCGTTAAGCAAACAATAAATCGAGGTGGGCACTCGATCGCGCACAAAAATAGCAGCAAGGTCCCTGGCGGGGTGGGCACCTGTCAGGGGACTTAAAAATTGGCAATCAGGGCGCCTCCAACGCTAGCAGCAAGAATACAGCGCTCTCAAGCGCCAGGGGCATGAATCAAGCGCTCTCAGCGCTATGGGTAAGAATAAAGCGCTCCCAGCGCTATAAATCCAGTTCAGGGACAAGAGAGGTGGAGCACAGCAGCTCCCAACAAAGAAAAGTCCTCCAGCTCCCCCAGGAAAGTTCATCAGGTATCCAGGACAAAGCAAAGTCCCCCTATCAGCCCAGGCAAGGCAGAGGGGTACCCCAGAAGTCCCACAGGCATCCAGGGGCTGGGCAGAGCCCGCCCCTGGCAGATTCAAGTCAGAAAACAAGAACATTTTGTAAGGGGACACAGCCCCTTTTTATACAGAGAAATCCTTTGTCTAGCAGGGTGCAGGCAATGTGAGAACCAGCTAGAACTGGTTATAGGGAATTCCTTTCACTGACCAGGCTAGGGACATCAGACGCACCCCAGGGGGTGGAGCCAGCATTGTGTGGGGAAAACCCAGCCTCACTCAGGACCCTCAGACTAGACAGTCAATCCACAAGCAGGCCCAGGATCACTCCTCCCCTCACATCAGCATGCTAAACACTCCATTCACCACCGGGGCAGACCCTCCCAGAAACTTGGAGCCAGGCTCACAAGCCAGCCTCAGCCAATCACACGCCAGACACAAATTACACAAATATGCCAACTTCTAAAAGTGGCACTTCTACAATAGACACAATCATGCCGCATACATCATTACGCAGCATTCAATCTCACAAGTTCGCACATACCAATCTCGACCCTGCACTCCCCACACATCAGGAACTACCACAGTCACACAGATTCCCCCTGCATTCCTATGGGAGGGCAGGTCACTCACCACACATACACAGAGAGCTCACGCACTTTACACTGTAACACAGTGAAAAAGTGCGCAGAGGCCTAAAACCACCAACACTAGGTCACAGAAACAGGCTAGGAAAAAGCAAAAGTTTCGGGGTGAACCTGCCAAAAAGGGCCAGGTCAAACAACCCACATCCAGCCAAAACACAGGGTGGACCAATCACTCCACTGATGGGCTACCCTGCTTTGGGCAACAAAACACAGACACGGGCCCGCACGGCAAGGACACCCTCCGGTTTTTCGCCACTCTGAACCCACATGCATTTCTCTCAACAAGAGTTCTCTGGCACAACTAGGATACCCCACTGGTACTCTCTAGTCATCCACGGCCAGGCCCTAGGCCATCCAAATGTCCCAGGTCCTGACCAATCCACAGAGTGGGGGGCAGTAACCCCTGGCACACAATAGCCATTCTCCACTCTCCCTTTCAGTGTAGCTCCAACTACCACTGATCCTTCAACCTAGGGACCATACCCTCAGGCTGACCAGAGGTCACGGGCAAGAATGCCCCACCCTACCTCTACTTCTGGGGTTTTGCGCCCTCCCAGGGAAGCACCCACCAGAACACATTTCTCCTACCAGATCAGGATCTCACTCCATCACTGGTCTACCACCTGGAAACTATTTCACTCCTGAGGTACAAAGCACACAGCACAGTCCCTCTTCAAGCAGGTGGGGGACACAGCACACAGCAAAGTCCCCTTTCCTCTACCTTAGTGGAAACAGCAAACTGCAGGTGGGCCCCAGAACACACAGCAAGGGCAGCCTCCTCAGTCTCTTCAGCTGATCTACTTTGGCAGAGATTCCTTCTTGACCTGGAAGTTTCCTAATCTCCCAACCTAGGATCTAAACCCTCAGGTTGCACCGGGGTCAGAAGTAAGGACACCGTCCCTCTGCACCACCTTCCAGAGTTCGGCACCCTCCCACCTTGGAGCGGTACCCCTGGAAGCCAAAACCAGTCAGGATACTGATTACAGATGCCCTTCCCTCCATGTCAGGCTGAACCTGAACCTGGCCTCCCCCCTCCTCCAGAGGCCCCACAAATGGTCAAGCACTCTAGACGGTCAAATGCCCAGCGAACCAGGACTTATGCACCCTCCACTTAGGAGCGGTACTGCCCAACACCAGGACCGCCGGAGTTCTGGGTACAGACACTACCCGTCCTCTAAACACAGGAAGATTCTCCTCTTCAATCTGAAACACTCCTGAGGCGGAAAGCCGGGAGAACTCTGCTCGATAATTTTAAAATTGTAATTTTGTACTTGTGTATTTTAAAAGCACCTTGCACTTACTTGAGCACCTTTCTGACCTGGTTGCAGCTGGGGAAGCACTAGCACAGCGGATTCTAGCGCTGTTGCAGGTGGGGAACCGCGCTGCCGTCATCGCGCGCTCGACCCTCAAGCCACGCCCACTTTCGAGGCCATGCCCACTTCGAGGCCACGCCCACTCCCCTGACCTATATAGTCGCGCTGACTCACGACCGCGCCTATCAATCTGAAACACTCCTGAGGCGGAAAGCCGGGAGAACTCTGCTCGATAATTTTAAAATTGTAATTTTGTACTTGTGTATTTTAAAAGTACCTTGCACTTACTTGAGCACCTTTCTGACCTGGTTGCAGCTGGGGAAGCACTAGCACAGCGGATTCTAGCGCTGTTGCAGGTGGGGAACCGCGCTGCCGCCATCGCGCGCTCGACCCTCAAGCCACGCCCACGTTCGAGGCCACGCCCACTTCGAGGCCACGCCCACTCCCCTGACCTATATAGTCGCGCTGACTCACGACCGCGCCTATCAATCTGAAACACTCCTGAGGCGGAAAGCCGGGAGAACTCTGCTCGATAATTTTAAAATTGTAATTTTGTACTTGTGTATTTTAAAAGCACCTTGTACTTACTTGAGCACCTTTCTGACCTGGCTGCAGCTGGGGAAGCACTAGCACAGTGGATTCTAGCGCTGTTGCAGGTGGGGAACCGCGCTGCCGCCATCGCGCGCTCGACCCTCAAGCCACGCCCACTTTCGAGGCCACGCCTTCCGTCCCTATATCAATGTGCCCTTCCCGGACGCGCAGCGGGCGAGCGCAGCGGGCGCAATGTCATCGCGCCGAAGTCGCGCTTAAGTCAAGCCCGTCTGCGCCCGTCCTCGATCGTACGCGGTCCAGGGCCATACCCCATGCCCCTCGGGATGACCACATACGGTGGAGTAAGCAGGATTTACTTACTTTACGCCGCAATGTTGATGAGTCATGCAAGCATAATCTACGAGTAGAAGACAACATAGGCTGCGAACACTGTCACTTCTCCTATGACCTTAGTAGGAACACGAACAGCACGGATGACATCATGCACTGCGGACTGCTTAATGTACGATCATTAAGGAAACACAAGTTAGACCTATATGATCTACTCACTGAGAAACAATGGGATCTTGTGTTTCTAACAGAAATGTGGTTAGATAATGATTCTACATTTGATGCCCTTGAGGCACTTCCAGCTGGATATACAATACACAGACAGGACAGACCCATAGGCAGAGGAGGGGGCATTGCAATTGTAATCCGGGAAGGCTTGCGATGCCAACTTGACAGCTCTCCCATCCTGGATAGTGAGGCAGGGAGCTTCACTATCAAAGTGAATAATAGCTACATGATAAAGGGCATGCTAATTTACAGACCCCCAGGCCCTATAGACAAGTTTGAGGAAAGTCTGGTTGAAGGCATTATGGAGACCGCTTTATGCAAAGACAGATTTTTAGTACTTGGAGACCTTAATTTACATCTTAATAACCCCTTAGACAGCGTTAGTAAGAATTTCAGTCAGGCATTAGGAACCCTCCAACTTAATCAAATTGTTAGCGGTCCAACTCATCAGTTGGGTCACCTACTGGATCCCATATTTGTCAACTGGGGGGAAGTAGAAGCTACGACCCCTATACCCATCCCCTGGTCGGATCACTATCTAGTCCCTTTCACTATTCGTATTCCTGGAAGTAGACCCCCGCAGCCAACAGTATTGTATCACCTCAGGCGGAAATGGGCTACTTTTTTCCAGCCTAAATTCTGCGAGGCACTGACTAAAGGGGGGAGCCTGGGGGGGGGATGACGCTGACACGGCCAATACTAATCTTTGCAAACGCATCAATGAGGCACTGGATTGTACAGCTCCTCTTCTAAAAACCAAATCTGGGGGCCGTGTTAAAAAAACTGCCCCATGGTTCAACGATGAATTAAGAGCCTTGAAAACCGCACTGAAGAGAACCGAAAGAGAATGGCGCAGGACTTTCTCCAAAGAATCAAGAGTCGCCTACTTGACCGAGAGGCGACTTTACCATGGCCTAATTAGAAAGTCCAAAACAGCATACTATACGTCCAGAATCAGTGAAGCTGGTAATTCAGTGAAAGAGCTGTTTTCGCTCTACAAAACTCTTTCGAGCGGAAAATCAGCCACTGTCCCAGACAATTGTTCCCCCGAATCGTGCAATAAAATCTCAGATTTTTTTTCAGAGAAAATAGCCAAAATTTACTCGCCATTTCCAACGCAGCCTATAACAGGGACAGAATTTGTCGAAAGCCCTAGGGATTGGGGAGATAGACACAGATTGACCCACTTTGTTACCCCGCCCCCAGAAGATCTCCTAAAAATGTGTAGATCCGTGAGGTCGGGTTCTCCACGGGACCCTACCACACCTAAACGTCTGGCAGATAGTCTGGTGGTATTGGAGCCTTACAACAGACATCTATTAGACGTGTCTTTTAGTACCATGACAGTACCTAAAGACTGGAAAAAGGTGGTGGTTTTACCTCTTATGAAGAAACCAACCATCAGTTTTGAGAAACTAGAGAATCTGCGTCCAATCTCACTCCTACCATACCTAGCCAAAGAAGCCGAAAAAACGGTCAATCTGCAATTGATGGACTTCGTGGAAAAAGCTGCTTTATTACACGATACTCAATTCGGTTTCCGTCCCCGTCATTCTATGGAGTCTGCACTCCTAACAGCGGTGGAGACCATACGTCAGGGGGCGGATGAGGGTCACACCATGGCCCTCATCCTATTGGACCTGAGTGCAGCATTCGACACTGTAGCTCACACCAACTTGCTACAGTGTCTGAATAACGGAGGAATATCTGAAGCTGCACTCCTATGGATCCAATCCTTCCTGACTGGGAGAAGTTTCCAAGTCCGCCAGGGTGATCACTACTCTAGAGACATAGGATTGGGACAGGGCGTTCCCCAGGGATCGTCCCTGAGCCCAACGTTGTTTAATCTTTATGTCTCTCCAGTGGCTTTGATTGCCGTGAGTCATGGATTGAACATCGTGTCATATGCCGATGACACGCAGTTGGTCATCTCCCTCTCACTTGCTCCCGGACTTGTTATGGACAGTTTCAGGGCTTGCATGCAAGATCTTGCTACCTGGATGTCCACCAACTGCCTTAAATTAAACGGCAACAAGACCGAGGTGCTCGTGGTGGGGGGGAGTCCATCTGTTTGGTCATCGGCATGGTGGCCTCCATGCCTAGGTAAGGTACCTATGTCCCGTCAGGAAGTCAAAAACCTTGGTGTATGGCTGGATGCTGACCTGTCCTTTGGACCCCAAATAGACCGAGTGGCGGGTGTCTGTTTCAGCGTTTTCTAAATCCTACGGAAGGTTCTTGCTCTCCTTCCTATGTCCGCCCGGAGAACGCTGGTACATGCCCTCGTGACATCGCGCCTAGACTATGGCAACCTATTGTACTTGGGAGCCACCTGCAAGGCAATAAACCGCCTCCAGGTACTACAGAATGCGGCAGCTCGCCTCATCCTAAAAACCCCAAAAAGATCGGATTCTAAAGCCGCCCTTCAGACTCTCCATTGGTTGCCAGTGAGAAGCAGAGTGGAATTTAAAGCCCTCTGTACCTGTCACCGTATTCTTGCTAGGAAAGCGCCAGCACCACTTCACAACCTGGTTACCAAGTATGTCCCATCACGCGCTCCTCACACGGGGGTCTACTTTCGGTCCCGAGGGTCAGAAGGGCCCTCATGGGTGGACGCTCTTTTCGCCTTTTGGCAGCAAAGCGCTGGAACGCCCTGCCTCTTAATCTCCGCTAAGCATGGGCGTAAAATCCGCTCCGCTCGTGGATTTTTCGGATTTTCGGCAAATTCGCAATCCGCGAACGCTCGCGAATTTGTCGAAAATCCGTGAATCCGCTCGCGGCGGATTTTTTGCTTGGTTGCGGCGCGCGGCGTGGTGCACGGCGTTCACTTTCCGTCATTTTAGCGTTTGCCGAGTTGTTTTTCTTTGCGAGTGACGCGCCATTTTAGATCTTGCTGCGTGTTCCCGCGGGAGTTTGTCGCCCGCGAATACGTACTCGCGGCTTGCCACCTTGCACAGCACACCTCGCGAGAGTTCGCAATTGCGAACACGTAGTTGCGGCGGAAAGGAACAATCTCGCACTTGCGAAATAGAGATTTTGCAATTTCGCACAAGAAAATCACCAGCAAACAGGATAAACCTTCAGAAAATTATGATTTTTATCAGAATCACTCCTCAGGTTGACATTTGCATGGCCTTTTTTTTTGCAAGGAGTCCATTTTGGGGGGGGGAGGAAGGAAGTGCCCCACAGTCTCCAACTTCCTGTTCCTGTCCAGCAGGCTCCTCCCAGTGCTTTGTCCATCTCCTGGTCACTTTCATTTGGATCTGGAGCTGGAAGGATTACTTTTTGTGGGTGCTGCTGGATATTTGGATTTGAGGCCTTTTTGACTGTCTTTGGATCACTTTTGGATTAGAAATCAACTTTCACAAGTAAGTTTGTTTGGGGCATTACAGTTGCTGCAAGTACAATTTTGGAACTTTTTCAGAAAATTAAATAAATTATATTGTGGGTAGCCACAGTATCCAGTAGGACCAGGGTTGGTTATGGGTGCATGATACAACTGTTTTGTTGAATTTAAACACCATTGAGGCCATGGATGGGCTGGGATTGTGCAGATTTTATTGTTTTTTGCCGTTTTTTTGGGCCTGCTGGTGTGGCCCTTTGCCCAGGGGTGGTGAGTGTTGCATGGGCCTAGTCTTTCTGTGGGGTGTCTTCTTGAATTTAAACATAATTGAGGCCATGGATGGGCTGGGATTGTGCTTATTTTATTGTTTTTTGTCGTTTTTGGGGGGCTGCTGGTGTGGCCTTTTGCTTGCCCAGGGGTGGTGGTGGTGCATGGACTGAGTGTGCCTGTGGTGTGGTCTCACTCTCTTTGATGTAAACATCATGGATGGCATTGGATTGTGGTGATTTCTGGCTGTTTTTCTGTTTTTTGGGGGTGTACTGTTGATGTGGACTGGCCATGTGGGTGGTGGTGGTGGCCATCTTGAGTGCTGGCTGGTACAGGCAACATGTGCTTGGGGTGTAAGGGGGCCATTTTGAGGAGAGGCAGTGTCTGAGGCCTGCACTTATTTTGCCTACTTTTCATCCCTTATGCCCAGGGGTAGTGAGTGTTGCATGGGCCTAGTGTTTCTGAGGGGTGTCTTCTTGAATTTAAACACCATTGAGGCCATGGATGGGCTGGGATTGTGCAGATTTTATTGTTTTTTGTCGTTTTTTTGGGCCTGCTGGTGTGGCCCTTTGCCCAGGGGTGGTGAGTGTTGCATGGGCCTAGTCTTTCTGTGGGGTGTCTTCTTGAATTTAAACATAATTGAGGCCATGGATGGGCTGGGATTGTGCTTATTTTATTGTTTTTTGTCGTTTTTGGGGGGCTGCCGGTGTGGCCTTTTGCTTGCCCAGGGGTGGTGGTGGTGCATGGACTGAGTGTGCCTGTGGTGTGGTCTCACTCTCTTTGATGTAAACATCATGGATGGCATTGGATTGTGGTGATTTCTGGCTGTTTTTCTGTTTTTTGGGGGTGTACTGTTGATGTGGACTGGCCATGTGGGTGGTGGTGGTGGCCATCTTGAGTGCTGGCTGGTACAGGCAACATGTGCTTGGGGTGTAAGGGGGCCATTTTGAGGAGAGGCAGTGTCTGAGGCCTGCACTTATTTTGCCTACTTTTCATCCCTTATGCCCAGGGGTAGTGAGTGTTGCATGGGCCTAGTGTTTCTGCGGGGTGTCTTCTTGAATTTAAACACCATTGAGGCCATGGATGGGCTGGGATTGTGCAGATTTTATTGTTTTTTGTCGTTTTTTTGGGCCTGCTGGTGTGGCCCTTTGCCCAGGGGTGGTGAGTGTTGCATGGGCCTAGTCTTTCTGTGGGGTGTCTTCTTGAATTTAAACATAATTGAGGCCATGGATGGGCTGGGATTGTGCTTATTTTATTGTTTTTTGTCGTTTTTGGGGGGCTGCTGGTGTGGCCTTTTGCTTGCCCAGGGGTGGTGGTGGTGCATGGACTGAGTGTGCCTGTGGTGTGGTCTCACTCTCTTTGATGTAAACATCATGGACGGCATTGGATTGTGGTGATTTCTGGCTGTTTTTCTGTTTTTTGGGGGTGTACTGTTGATGTGGACTGGCCATGTGGGTGGTGGTGGTGGCCATCTTGAGTGCTGGCTGGTACAGGCAACATGTGCTTGGGGTGTAAGGGGGCCATTTTGAGGAGAGGCAGTGTCTGAGGCCTGCACTTATTTTGCCTACTTTTCATCCCTTATGCCCAGGGGTAGTGAGTGTTGCATGGGCCTAGTGTTTCTGAGGGGTGTCTTCTTGAATTTAAACACCATTGAGGCCATGGATGGGCTGGGATTGTGCAGATTTTATTGTTTTTTGTCGTTTTTTTGGGCCTGCTGGTGTGGCCCTTTGCCCAGGGGTGGTGAGTGTTGCATGGGCCTAGTCTTTCTGTGGGGTGTCTTCTTGAATTTAAACATAATTGAGGCCATGGATGGGCTGGGATTGTGCTTATTTTATTGTTTTTTGTCGTTTTTGGGGGGCTGCTGGTGTGGCCTTTTGCTTGCCCAGGGGTGGTGGTGGTGCATGGACTGAGTGTGCCTGTGGTGTGGTCTCACTCTCTTTGATGTAAACATCATGGATGGCATTGGATTGTGGTGATTTCTGGCTGTTTTTCTGTTTTTTGGGGGTGTACTGTTGATGTGGACTGGCCATGTGGGTGGTGGTGGTGGCCATCTTGAGTGCTGGCTGGTACAGGCAACATGTGCTTGGGGTGTAAGGGGGCCATTTTGAGGAGAGGCAGTGTCTGAGGCCTGCACTTATTTTGCCTACTTTTCATCCCTTATGCCCAGGGGTAGTGAGTGTTGCATGGGCCTAGTGTTTCTGCGGGGTGTCTTCTTGAATTTAAACACCATTGAGGCCATGGATGGGCTGGGATTGTGCAGATTTTATTGTTTTTTGTCGTTTTTTTGGGCCTGCTGGTGTGGCCCTTTGCCCAGGGGTGGTGAGTGTTGCATGGGCCTAGTCTTTCTGTGGGGTGTCTTCTTGAATTTAAACATAATTGAGGCCATGGATGGGCTGGGATTGTGCTTATTTTATTGTTTTTTGTCGTTTTTGGGGGGCTGCTGGTGTGGCCTTTTGCTTGCCCAGGGGTGGTGGTGGTGCATGGACTGAGTGTGCCTGTGGTGTGGTCTCACTCTCTTTGATGTAAACATCATGGACGGCATTGGATTGTGGTGATTTCTGGCTGTTTTTCTGTTTTTTGGGGGTGTACTGTTGATGTGGACTGGCCATGTGGGTGGTGGTGGTGGCCATCTTGAGTGCTGGCTGGTACAGGCAACATGTGCTTGGGGTGTAAGGGGGCCATTTTGAGGAGAGGCAGTGTCTGAGGCCTGCACTTATTTTGCCTACTTTTCATCCCTTATGCCCAGGGGTAGTGAGTGTTGCATGGGCCTAGTGTTTCTGAGGGGTGTCTTCTTGAATTTAAACACCATTGAGGCCATGGATGGGCTGGGATTGTGCAGATTTTATTGTTTTTTGTCGTTTTTTTGGGCCTGCTGGTGTGGCCCTTTGCCCAGGGGTGGTGAGTGTTGCATGGGCCTAGTCTTTCTGTGGGGTGTCTTCTTGAATTTAAACATAATTGAGGCCATGGATGGGCTGGGATTGTGCTTATTTTATTGTTTTTTGTCGTTTTTGGGGGGCTGCTGGTGTGGCCTTTTGCTTGCCCAGGGGTGGTGGTGGTGCATGGACTGAGTGTGCCTGTGGTGTGGTCTCACTCTCTTTGATGTAAACATCATGGATGGCATTGGATTGTGGTGATTTCTGGCTGTTTTTCTGTTTTTTGGGGGTGTACTGTTGATGTGGACTGGCCATGTGGGTGGTGGTGGTGGCCATCTTGAGTGCTGGCTGGTACAGGCAACATGTGCTTGGGGTGTAAGGGGGCCATTTTGAGGAGAGGCAGTGTCTGAGGCCTGCACTTATTTTGCCTACTTTTCATCCCTTATGCCCAGGGGTAGTGAGTGTTGCATGGGCCTAGTGTTTCTGAGGGGTGTCTTCTTGAATTTAAACACCATTGAGGCCATGGATGGGCTGGGATTGTGCAGATTTTATTGTTTTTTGTCGTTTTTTTGGGCCTGCTGGTGTGGCCCTTTGCCCAGGGGTGGTGAGTGTTGCATGGGCCTAGTCTTTCTGTGGGGTGTCTTCTTGAATTTAAACATAATTGAGGCCATGGATGGGTTGGGATTGTGCTTATTTTATTGTTTTTTGTCGTTTTTGGGGGGCTGCTGGTGTGGCCTTTTGCTTGCCCAGGGGTGGTGGTGGTGCATGGACTGAGTGTGCCTGTGGTGTGGTCTCACTCTCTTTGATGTAAACATCATGGATGGCATTGGATTGTGGTGATTTCTGGCTGTTTTTCTGTTTTTTGGGGGTGTACTGTTGATGTGGACTGGCCATGTGGGTGGTGGTGGTGGCCATCTTGAGTGCTGGCTGGTACAGGCAACATGTGCTTGGGGTGTAAGGGGGCCATTTTGAGGAGAGGCAGTGTCTGAGGCCTGCACTTATTTTGCCTACTTTTCATCCCTTATGCCCAGGGGTAGTGAGTGTTGTATGGGCCTAGTGTTTCTGAGGGGTGTCTTCTTGAATTTAAACACCATTGAGGCCATGGATGGGCTGGGATTGTGCAGATTTTATTGTTTTTTGTCGTTTTTTTGGGCCTGCTGGTGTGGCCCTTTGCCCAGGGGTGGTGAGTGTTGCATGGGCCTAGTCTTTCTGTGGGGTGTCTTCTTGAATTTAAACATAATTGAGGCCATGGATGGGTTGGGATTGTGCTTATTTTATTGTTTTTTGTCGTTTTTGGGGGGCTGCTGGTGTGGCCTTTTGCTTGCCCAGGGGTGGTGGTGGTGCATGGACTGAGTGTGCCCGTGGTGTGGTCTCACTCTCTTTGATGTAAACATCATGGATGGCATTGGATTGTGGTGATTTCTGGCTGTTTTTCTGTTTTTTGGGGGTGTACTGTTGATGTGGACTGGCCATGTGGGTGGTGGTGGTGGCCATCTTGAGTGCTGGCTGGTACAGGCAACATGTGCTTGGGGTGTAAGGGGGCCATTTTGAGGAGAGGCAGTGTCTGAGGCCTGCACTTATTTTGCCTACTTTTCATCCCTTATGCCCAGGGGTAGTGAGTGTTGCATGGGCCTAGTGTTTCTGAGGGGTGTCTTCTTGAATTTAAACACCATTGAGGCCATGGATGGGCTGGGATTGTGCAGATTTTATTGTTTTTTGTCGTTTTTTTGGGCCTGCTGGTGTGGCCCTTTGCCCAGGGGTGGTGAGTGTTGCATGGGCCTAGTCTTTCTGTGGGGTGTCTTCTTGAATTTAAACACCATTGAGGCCATGGATGGGCTGGGATTGTGCAGATTTTATTGTTTTTTGTCGTTTTTTTGGGCCTGCTGGTGTGGCCCTTTGCCCAGGGGTGGTGAGTGTTGCATGGGCCTAGTCTTTCTGTGGGGTGTCTTCTTGAATTTAAACATAATTGAGGCCATGGATGGGCTGGGATTGTGCTTATTTTATTGTTTTTTGTCGTTTTTGGGGGGCTGCTGGTGTGGCCTTTTGCTTGCCCAGGGGTGGTGGTGGTGCATGGACTGAGTGTGCCTGTGGTGTGGTCTCACTCTCTTTGATGTAAACATCATGGATGGCATTGGATTGTGGTGATTTCTGGCTGTTTTTCTGTTTTTTGGGGGTGTACTGTTGATGTGGACTGGCCATGTGGGTGGTGGTGGTGGCCATCTTGAGTGCTGGCTGGTACAGGCAACATGTGCTTGGGGTGTAAAGGGGCCATTTTGAGGAGAGGCAGTGTCTGAGGCCTGCACTTATTTTGCCTACTTTTCATCCCTTATGCCCAGGGGTAGTGAGTGTTGCATACTTGCATGTCCCTAGTCTTTCTGTGGGGTGTCTTCAATGTAAACATCATGGATGGCATGGGATTGTGCTCATTTTTCTGTGTTTTGTCGATTTTTTGGGGTGTATAACTGAACTGATGTTCCTCTGTCTTCCATTGCTTTTAGGTGCACAAGAAGACTCAATAGAACCACCAGTGCCAGGAAGAAGTCCTGCAGCGGTGTGTGCAGCATAACGTCACGCGACGTCACGTCTGGACACAGAACCCTCTGCAACTCGTGCAACTGCTGCCTGCTGACCTGCTCTGAAGAAGATGGCCCCAAAAAAAGTAACCCGTAGCTCCTCTAGCAAGAAAGGTGCCAGTAAGGAGCAGAAGAAGCAAGTTACCAAGGACACTGGTGTGCCGCCCGCCCCTTTTTTTGGGAGTAAAAAAAAAAGTATGCCTGCAGCAGCTGCAGCGGGATCTGCTGGGGACCAAGCTGGCAGCAGCACCCCCGCTCCATTGGGCTCAGTGCCACCACCACCACCACGCCAACTTAAGTCCAAGCCCTTGAGTGCTGCAGAGGCAGCCAGTATACTTCTTCAATCACCATCGACCAGTGATGTTGGCTCATCGCAAGAAAGCAGCAGCAATGTCCCTCAATCAACACAGGTTGTTGTAGCTCATCTGACGAGTGTTGAACAACCACAGCCGCAACAACAATCACATGTGCAAGTACAAGCCCAAGTACATGTGGAAGGAGAGGCAGCGCAAGGAGATGCGCAAGCAGAGGTGCATGGAGGGTCACAATAAGTGCCCACAATAGTTGTTCCTCCCGAAGTAGGGGCACATCAGGAAATCGACAATCAAGGCGAGGTATCATTTGAGGAAGCCACTCCTCCTGATGATCCTTCATTGTCTTCCACACCCCTAGCAAGGAAGAGATCAAGGGTGGTGTCTACATCCTCTTCAAGCACACCTCCTTCTGATGATACGGATCAAACTTGGGAACAAACAAAGGTAGTTAAGCGTAAAAGGAAGCTCGTCCAAAGTCTCAGAGTTATGGAGTGTGATGAGTCTCAACAAGAAGTGGCGGATACTGCTGCTGATGAAGACTCTGCCAACGACGACCCAGTCATCATAAAGGTCACTGCAGCCCCAGCGGGCATGCAGCAAACAGACATTTTGACCCTAGCCCGAAGAGCTGCTGAGCGTGATGATGATGTTGTCGATGAGGAGGCAGTGGAAACACAACAATCATTGGAGTTAAGTAGTACACCAACTCGTCCCGCTTCCATATTTCTTTCTGGCAAGAAGAGACCTCCGTCAACCTCGACCTTAATTAGTGGCGGTGAAAGTGCAAAACGTACAAAAGTTGGGCAATCCACATCCTCCACTTCATCTGGCATTAGCTTCATGACCACCACCACCAGTATCGCCGCCTCCTCCATGTCCCACAGACACTTCAAGTCCCCAGTTTGGGACTTCTTTACTGTTTGTCCAAAAAATCCAAAGTTTGCCATTTGTACCCTTTGTAAGCTTGCAGTTAGTCGTGGTAAGTCAGGTACCAACTATGGTACCGGCGGCCAGAGAGGTCATCTTGAGAGAAAGCACACTGTCAAATGGTTTGCGCACCTAGATGCGATCAAGAAAGGCCAAATTCAAGGAAACGTTGATGTTTCATCTGATGATGACGAGCAGGAAGAAGACGTGTCAAACACTTCCCTTACACCCAGTACCCCTGTCAGCAGCACACCCAATGTGAGGCACACTAAGAGTGTTGGAGCGAGTGAGACACCAACGCACAAAAGTTCACCAGCGAGCAAAATTGGGTCAACGAAGTCATTATCAGCCCGTAAATGCTTGGTCCAGGGCAACATTAGAACAATGCTTACTTCAGACGTGCCATATGAACGCAACCACCCACTGACGCGTCTGTATAACACTAAGCTGGCTAAAATGCTAGCTGTGGACCTTCTACCTTTTTCTTTTGTAGAAGCGGTAGGTTTTCTTGAATTAGTGGCAACGCTCTGCCCTAAATGGAAGGTTCCGAGCCGGTTCTATTTTGCCAGAGTTGCGGTTCCAGCACTACATGAAGATGTGCTGCAGGCGATTGGGGCAGCTTTGCAGAAGAGTGCTGTTCACACAATACATCTGACAACAGACATGTGGACCAGTGGCCCAGGCGATGATTACATGTGCATCACTGCACACTGGGTCTCTTTTTCAGGTGTTAAAGCAAAGCTAAACGCAGGTGTTGACCCGGACCAAGTTTTCAAAGCTGCTCGGAAACATGCAACACTAGCCATGTTTGGCTTGGATAAAAGTCACACAGCAGAAAACCTTTTGGAAGAGTTTAACAAAAAGGTCTTGACAATGCTATCCCCCCTAAAACGCAAGATTGGTTATGTTTCCACGGATAATGGCGCCAATGTAGTTAAGGCCATGTTCATGGGTGACCATGTTAGAGTGCCGTGTTTGGCGCACTGTATCAACCTGGTAGTTCAAAAATTCTTGAGTGATAAACAGAGTCCAGCGTTCGAGGTAATGGCCACCTGCCGCAAAATGTGCAACCATTTCAGCCATTCTTTTAAGGCCCGGAAGCATCTGCGGAGACTGCTACTTCAACGTAGAATGCCAGTGAAAGCACTCATCCAGGAGGTGGCAACACGTTGGAACTCAACCTTCTACATGCTTGAGCGTCTGTATGAGCAGTATACGGTACTCGATCACTATTTCTTCACAGAGGCTACATCTCAGAAGGAGGACCTGCGGATGAGTGCGGCGCAATGGGACATAGTTAAAAGCCTGACAGACATGCTTCGTCCTTTTGAGTTCTTCACGCGTGCGGTCAGCCAGGAGGACTGTAATTTGGGAAAAGCTATCCCATTGTTGTGCATGCTGGAGCACCAACTGATGGCGGTGTCTTCTGAGTTTGAAAAAGATGAAAAAAAAAAAACCATTTCATTTTGTCTGAGAAATTATTACATCGCCTACGTGGTGATGAACGTCTTCAAAAGATCAAGTCAGATCAGCATTACATTTGTGCTACTATTCTGGATCCACGCTACAAAAAGGCGCTGGCAGGCGAAGCATTCTTTCCTTTTGCTGATGCAGATGTTCAAAAGTACAAACATTGGTTAGCCTGGTCAGCCAAGAGGTTTGAAAAAGAACGGCAGGTTATTGAAGGAGAAGCCAGTACATCAGCATCAGCATCAGCAGGCCATCCCCAGTCACAAGAATCCACTTCTGCACCGGTGGCTGGGGCACAAGTGACCTCTCAGCCGTTAAAGACACCGGCAACTGGATCATCTGCACCACACACAACAAAAACAGTGGCTGTTGTAGAGGATTGGCTAAGTTTGCTTGGGTATGGTTCTCGAAAAAATGTCACAGCCACAGCAAAAAGTAAGCAAAGTGGAGGAACCGTTGATGACCTTGAGTCGATGGTGCAGGACTATATGAATGACTCAACAGTGGTCTTTCTTAATGATGAGCCATTGCAGTATTGGCATGGCAAAAAACAATTGTGGCCACAGCTCTACAACCTGGCTATAAACTATTTGTCTTGCCCACTCGCAAGTGTGTCTTCTGAACGTGTTTTCAGTGCTGCTGGTGGCATTGTAACTCCCAAACGGAGCCGCCTCTCGCCCAAAAATGTGGAGCGGCTGACAATGATCAAGATGAATCAGCACCTCATACCACCAGATTACAAAGTACGAGAAAGCACGCCGCATGAAGACGAGGAGGACAGCAACGTAGATGAGGGGATTTTTTCTCTGTTCGGTGCCACTGACCTCATCCAGCCTGAATTCGCAGAGTATGATGACGAAATCTTGTTCTTATTCCCTGACACCGAGCCCTGAAAATGAGACAATCAATCAAGAACTTTCTTTTTCGTCCTTATTCACTTTTATTCCTGTGTGCTTTGTGTCTCTCTTTCTTTGTTTTGCACAGTTAATTTAATTCAAACTTTAATCACCTAATCCCAAAAACAAGACCATCATCAGAACTGTCTTCACTTGTTTGCTTATTGATTTGAAGGTGCCGCAGTCTACATTCCTCAGGTTCACAAGTTCTGAAGAACATGCTCCTCTATCCTCCTCCTCCAGACTGCGATTTCCCTCCAAGCAGAGTGCTGGATTACGCCCAATGAAGAAAGACTCAGCACTTGTGGGGGTGTTGTACTTCTTTGCGGGTGAGTTGACGGATTTGGGCCCATTGCTGTGAAGCTCTAATAATGGACAAAAGTGTTTTGGACCAAATATGAGGTGGAAATTTCTTGCCGTTTTTGCTGACTTGCTTGCCTTTGAGGTGCTCTTTGGCGGGGTTCCGGGGGTTTGTGGGTAATTTTTGGTGTCTGTCGAAGCACTGCTGCGACAGTCTAATCTTGATTGCATTTGCTTTTCAGGAAATGCGTGGTGGAAAACAGGAGTTATGATGATTGATGATGATGACCTAGCTGAACAGCGCCGCATTTGGAACGAAGGCCGAGAGATATTGTAAGTATGAGATTTAGCTTTTTCGCTGTTTGGGGGTGTTGTCGGGTGGTTTTTTGCGGGTGGGTTGGCGGGTCTTGCCTGGGGCATTCCTGGGAAGGTCTAATACCGGATAGAAGTGTTTTGGACAAAATCCATAAGGAACAGCCTTTTTTTTGCTATTTCTTCTGACATCTTGCTCAATGTAGCGTTTTGGGGGGCTTCCTGCTGTTCGTGGGTGGGTTGCGGCCGGGGTCTCTGTCGAAGCACTGCTGCGACAGTCTAATCTTGATTGCATTTGCTTTTCAGGAAATCCGTGGTGGAAAACAGGAGTTATGATGATTGATGATGATGACCTAGCTGAACAGCGCCGCATTTGGAACGAAGGCCGAGAGATATTGTAAGTATGAGATTTAGCTTTTTCGCTGTTTGGGGGTGTTGTCGGGTGGTTTTTTGCGGGTGGGTTGGCGGCTCTTGCCTGGGGCATTCCTGGGAAGGTCTAATACCGGATAGAAGTGTTTTGGACAAAATCCATAAGGAACAGCCTTTTTTTTGCTATTTCTTCTGACATCTTGCTCAATGTAGCGTTTTGGGGGGCTTCCTGCTGTTCGTGGGTGGGTTGCGGCCGGGGTCTCTGTCGAAGCACTGCTGCGACAGTCTAATCTTGATTGCATTTGCTTTTCAGGAAATCCGTGGTGGAAAACAGGAGTTATGATGATTGATGATGATGATGACCTAGCTGCACAGCGCCGCGTTTGGACCGAAGGCCGAGAGACATTGTAAGTATGAGATTTAGCTTTTTCGCTGTTTGGGGGTGTTGTGTCGGGTGTTTTTTTGCGGGTGGGTTGGCGGGTCTTGCCTGGGCCATTCCTGGGAAGGTCTAATACCGGCTAGAAGTTTGTTGGACAAAATCCATAAGGAAACACCAGTTTTGGCACTTTTTGTAAGTTAGGGTTCGTTAGGGTTAGCCCTAGCAGCAGGATTGCATGTGTTTCGGGGGGTTCTATTGCAACGCGGTTCTGTTGTTGTAGAGCACTGTTGGAGCGATGCTGGCTATGGATACTTTTGCTTGCTTGCAAGTGGTTTGAATACAATCCACGGTCTGTATTTGGGCCTACTGTTACTTTCAAAGTACGTTTGTAACCATTTTTCTGCTAGGCATCGTTTTTGGAGATATGATTGGGGTTCTTCTACATTTTTGCGACTGGCTTTAGTAAGGGTCTTGGTGGGAGCATTGCTGGGAAGGTCAAATTTTGTTCTAAAACACAGTAGTACACCTACCTTGAGGGGAAAGATCCGCTATAATATTTTGGCCATACTTATTTTTCCTTAAAAAGGTGACTCAGACAGAGCACGCAATTTCAAAAATATTGTACTGTCTATTAGGGAAATCAAAGTGTCACTTTTTGAACCACACAGCGTACATACCTTTTATTTATTTATCAGTGGTATTGTAATAGCACTTCCTGTTTTCCGTTCAATAATTACAGGCCGGGTTTCAGTCAACATCCGCCAGGCAGGCAGTGGACAGGGTGTCTTCTGTCAGTGGTCACCACATTGATGGACGAAGCGTCAGCTGGAATGGAGGAGTGCCGCCAATAAGAGGAATTGTTTGCTGCATGCAACTTACTTACCAAATTCAACAGGACAACTCCAACAACATACGCAATACAGATACAGTATCCATTGTTGTCTTTTATTCTATGAGTGTGACTGCATGTGCTTACCTTTAGTTTGTAACCAAAGATTGTCTGTATCTTCAATTATTGTTTGTCCATGCTCTGCTTTTTTTTTCTTCTCTCAACAAAACCTACCCAAAAAGAAACCCCCATTCCCATCCATTTTACAAACCCTAACCCTCTTCCCCCGGGCTGTGTTGTTTTGCTTGATGTCTGACTAAAATGACATCAATAATTCCACACACTTGCTGGGGAGGATAAGGTCATAGCAGCAACAGGCTGGTGAAGGAATACGAGGATATCTTCTAGACTTACTCAGCTTCAGTACTATATCTTCTAGTAGTAGTAGCCAATGTCAAATAAATTCAACGCAAGTACTAGTTATACTTGCAAGCAAATACTTTACCATTTGTTAGGCTACATTATGGCACTGTTCTAGTGTACTGTCACCTGCTATTTTCTCGATCGTACCGTAACCGTTGTAATGCTACAGTAAGGAGGACAAACAAGGTTTCGTTTTCTTTTTTTCCATAGGCATGCAACTGCCACTGTGTCACACCACTAGTACCACCGCAATGAGGAAATGTCACCCGCCCAGGATTGACAACGTTAATCCCCATTTCACCTGGAGCCAGCCCTGGGCCTAGCCCTAATTTCTAACACAAATTACAGGTAAGATAAGCGTTTGGTGGGAGGTAGTATAATGGAGTATTATTTCGGAGTAGACAAGAGATTGACGGTTGTACTACTAAAGTCCTACGACTGTTCAGGAAAACAAAGTTACTGTTACACCCCCGCCCCCCACCCACCAGACTGAAAAGCAGTAAAAAACAGGTATGGTCAGATAAAGTTGAAAAATATATTTATTTATCCCTAACAAAATAATCTCCCTCACCCACCCTAACCCCAACGATTGTCTCTGAAACGTCCCAAAACGATCCCAACTCCCAAATCCCACCCCCCAAAAGTCTATTAAAAAAGGGCAAGGGACACTCCACTACTGGAGGGTGCTGGTGCTGGTGCATGATGCGGCATGGGCATCATACTCCTTGCGGAGGGTGGCAAGCTCGGAGCGGAGGCCCTTAACCAAGGTCTTATACCTCAGGACCTCCTGCTCCAGGTTGGACATGCGGACTCGTAGGCGGCGTTGGCGGTCCTTGCAGCTCCTGTGGGGGGCAGCTGGTATTTCGGTTGCTTGGCGGTGGCGGTCGTCTTTCTTAGCCCGGCTCGGTCCCGCTGGCTTAGTCACGGAGGAGGATGCAGTGGTCACAGTCGAGGATGTCGTTGTTGCCCCGCTCGACTGCGTGTCCTCCTCCTCCTCCAGGGCCACCAGTCGCCGATATTCGGCGACTGTGGCCTCCAGCCTCCGTTGCCGGGCCAATCTAGCCTGCTCCCTCCTTGTTGTTGATTTGGAAGGAGCAACTATATGAAGAAAGAAAGACATAGTCTGTAACCAATGCTCCTTATTAATAACACAAAGTGATTGAGCCGAAAGTTGGGTCACAGAGTACAAGTAGCAAATTGAAAGCACAGTACATAACTATTGAGGACAGTATCTATGTAACCTCCCACTTCTGCATCCTTGCTCTAACATTAGTGGTAGTTTAATGAACAAATTCTACGACCACTATGGACTTCCATTACAGTCGACTATGACAGTACACCAGTCTTATTCTTCTTCTTCTCTCTTGTTTAGGGAAATTGGTACGTTATCTTATGCAAGCCGGCAGAATGACATGGACAGCACAGTGAACTTGCACCCGAGAAAAAAAGTTGCACACCATGATGAGTGAGACAGACTTGCGTTACTGTACCGGTCCAGTACATGCAGGTGGTGAAGCTATTACTTTTCTATTACGGGTGGCACTGAGAATACTCTGTTACAAGGGCTACTGCTTAATTAATTTACCTTTCACCCTACAGTGCAAATGAGTACTAGAAAAGGAAAATGAAGAAGCTAACTAATTTGATTATCTATCACTTCACATGGGACGTATTTAATGACAGATGAGATGACTTTAGGTGCTTTGCTTAATATTGAGTGAACAGTGATACACCCACACATGAATGACGTACTACAAGTAAACTAAAGTTATTAAGAGAGGTACGGAGTGTCCACCGTAATAACCAGATATATGCTGTGATTGCAAACGCAATACAAAGTACTGCTACTATTCATGGTAGTATTGGACACATTTACAATTTCTTTTCCTTGCCTTCCCTGCACTGGAACGGACGTGCGGGTGCGGTGGTACATGCTCTTCAAGGTAACACTTACTTCACCTGGCGACCATCTACTCTCTCTAGATACACATGTGCTATGTAAGAGTCAGAGAATACCATGCTCCAGGCATCCATTCAGTCAAAGTATACGCACACATACAGTTTCTGTTTCACCCACCCAGGATGCTGTCCTTCCACCCATCCTTGCTTCATCATTGACCCAGCCATGCACCATACCATATTCTTTCCTTCCCAGCCACCTCGGGGGCCAAGCAAACACATATCGTTCTTCTTTGCCAGCCATCATACAAGTTCGCGTCCCACTTACTTACACCCTTCTTTCGCTTTTCGTTCATCCCATCCATCACGTTCGTCTAAGAACTTATTGGGATTCTTCTCACCAAAAACTTCACAGCTAAGTCGAAGTACATTTCGAGGAGGCTACTACTACCTGGTTGATTTGTAATTGTAATACACCCGTGCAGAAAGCACACTATGCAGTCTTCAATCTCAATAAGTAAGGAATATATAGCTTACCTGTTTCCGCCACCACCGTTTGATCCCCCACAGGACCGTCCGCCGGCTCTTGCACCGCCTCCTCCCCAGAGGCCTCCGAGTCCTGGTCCAACACAGCCACCTCCGCGCTGGCCCCGTCACCAGATGTTACACCTACAAAGTACATTTAAGAATGTTAGAATACACCACTCACTACTATATAATATTTGGTCTAGGAGAAATGTTAAAAAAACAGAATACAATGTAATAATTTGTGACTGTCTACTCCATAGTAAAAATGTCCCATTTTCCAGGGAAGGCTGTTGTCTTGCTGCACTTTTATGCACAACTGATGAATGCTTGCTTTTGATTTTTAACACGCACCACTTTTTCTCCTAACAGACAGAAGCTTGACTCCTAAGAACACGACCAGGATCAAGTTCAAACCAGGTGAGAGCTCGGCTCGACCACAAGAAATGTGTCCAATTAATCGTCAGCACTAACCACTTTTCCGTTTTCAGTTAAATAGTTTTATGACAAAGTAGATTTTAATAAATGTGTTTACTTTTAATAAAGCTTTTAAACTTAAATAGACTCTGTGGTTTTTGTTCCTCTAGACTAGAGTGGATGAGCTAAAGGTTTTGGAATTTTTGCAAGCATGAGTGCCTCTGACACTTCTTGACTGTGCTGTGACTCCGTACTACTCTCTTGTCCTGCGTACGATAATATAGAGATCATTGGGGATCTATAATCGGTGACTTCGGGAGCTGAATGACTCTGCCACACTATCTAGTCAGTAAGGAGACAGTGCATAGAGGTATTGCTGAATATAATGGGAGTCCAATGGAATTGCCAAATGTCCAATCTTAGTTAGCTACACAGACAGACTAATAAGAATAGTCTAGTAATACCACAGGGAGTAATATTCGAGGCAGGATAAGAATTTATATCCAGTCTACAAGAAGATCAAAGACGATTTAGAAAAAATTGAATGAGGAACGCTAGGAAAAAATAGGTACTGTTTATTAAAATGTAAACTTACTGGGGCCAGCAAAGGAGCCCTCGCCTGCCCGATCCTGGCCTGCATCCTCAGCACCCTCCTCCTGTGTCCTCTTGCCCTTGGGGGGAGCTGATGTACAACATGAAAGAAAGAAAAACCAGAAAACATGGATGAGATTTTTCAACCAAATCAAACATTTCAAAAGAACAATAACAAAATATTTTGGAAAAATAGCAAATAGATAGACAACTATTCCACGGGATCTATCTCATGTGGTATATTACGTTATTCGTATTGCCTGATTTGCGGAACGTTGACTTAGAAAGTTCCTATGTAACTCAATAAACAGACTACTAAAGAGGTTTGCCTAGGCCTGGCACTGCAGGCAGCAGTGCGCAACACGCGAAGTGACAGACAAAGTCCATCCTGCTTGCAGATCAGTGAATACTCAAACTATCAATCCACCCGCCACCACCGCCACTATTTCTTCTTATAGCCATGTGTCTAAAGGAAGGACTGGACTTCAGTCTGTTGGGGCTGATTTAGAAGTCCCTTGCGGAAGTTGCGGCTCATTTTCCTCCATTGTTGCGTGCCTTTTATGACGCAGCGGCAGAACAAAAGACTCGCCATGGTGTTGGTGCGGCGTATATATATTAAAAAAAAAACACATATGGGCATATGGGCGATGCATCACGTTGTAAAGCCCTGCGCCATCAGGGGGCGTTCCGGCGCAAGGGAGGGCGTACCTGCGCAGGAACGAATCCTAAAAGTGGCTGAGGGAAATCTACAAGATGTCAATCAGTCACTTTTAGGACAATGATGCATGACTCAAACCCTGCGCGCTTGAAGCCGACGTACGGCTTGATGCAGCATTGGGGAGATAGGGTACCCCAGAGCATTGCTGGAGCTGCGCCATCGTTGGCACGCAACTCCAGCAATGCGCTGCCTTTACGGCACAGATGCGTAAGGCTTCTGTGACGTTTTGGGCCAATGGGTGGTGGTGGCATGGCACACAATTACTGCCGCATCCCTGCTACTTTGCAGGGATGCGCCGGTAATTGAAAATATGACCCTTACTGTCTAGCATTACGCAGTTCTTTTCTTTACACTACACTCATACATAATTTCTCAGGCCAATGAAATGCTTCTGAACACAACATACAAAACAAAGAAGCATAGTAGCAAGCAAGGCTACTGAGAAGGAGAGCAGTGCACCTGAAATGCATAGAAGATTTTGAAATATAATTTACCTCAATGTAATCGGCAGCATTATTGCTCTTGGTAAAGAACAAAGATTTGCAAATAACAGAGCAGGATAAAACAGAGTAGTAAATGTACTACTACTACTACTCACCAAGCCCGGGGACCTCTACGCCGAGCGCGTCCAGCAAGTCCCGCTCCCGGTCCATGACATCGGTCCAGCGGTGGGTGGCCTGGTTATATGTGCGCCGGACCCCAGAGATCTTGTACATGGCCCGGCACACCTTCTCCCACCGCTTGCGACGCTCCCGGATGCCATAGCCAGTCGCGATCTTGCCGCCTCCCAGGATCGTCTTGGGGAGGCGGCGCTGGACGTGGAAGATCAGTGCCGCCACTTCCTCCGCGCTGAAGATCTCCCTCGGGACCACTTGCTCCCCCCTTAAACGCCCGCACGGGAGCCGGGCACGGGGTGCGGGACCCTTCCCCTTCTCAGGGTGCTTCCCGGCTCCCTTTACCATGGTCTGGGCAGAAATAGAGTTAAATGATAAACAAGAAATAGAATAGTGAAGAAGAAAAGAAAAGAGTTTAAAAAAGTAGTTTAAAAGTAACTAAAAGCTGCAGAAAACACAAAAATATAGAGCTAGAAAAATAGAGGGATAGATAATAAGTAAAATTAGGTCAAAAAAACTTCAAACAAGCAAAGGATGGCAGAGATTGAGAGAGGATAGAGAAAGCATGCCCAGAACCATAGCAATGAATGAGAAACAAGATGGCCGCGCCCGTTCACGACCGCGTGGGTAAGTTCGCGCGAGATTTTCCTTGCGAGTACGCGCGAAATTGTACTAGCGAGCAGCACACTTTGCGAGATTACACATAGCGGGCGGAAACGGAATTACGTCACGCCAACAAGATGGCCGCGCCCGTGTACGACCGATAGGGTAACTTGGCAAACGTATAGCTAGAAGCGCCTCGCGAACACGCGCAAGATCACGCGAACATACACGTCGCAAAAAAAACAATTTTGTATTCGCACGTATTCGCGGCTTCCGAAATCGATCTCGCACGGATTCGCGCCCCAAAAAACGCGCGAAATTGCAGAAAAAAATGATTTTAGCTAAACTGAAAGCAATGAGCAGGTGCAAAAGTTCAAACTTAACATTAGTAACATTCAAGGTAGTGCTTCCTGATGGGCCCCTCCAGAGTTTGCAACTATTCTATGACCCTGCTATGACCCAAACAGCAGGCTCATAGAATAGCTACAAGTAGACCATAAAGGTCCTGTGAAAAAAAAATTTCACTGCAACAAAAAGCAAATTACAGATAAGGAAGGAAGCAGGTGCCAGCCAGACTGGAACTTTCAAAATTACTGACACATTAATGAAACACAAATTAATTGATGGCAGTTGAAGAAGGGCAGGTGTGCTTGCTTTTTTCAACCACCATAATCTACAGTGATAAATAAACCTAATGGGTGGCAGTGAGGATGTACCAGAGGGTGGCATGGGTGTCCCAGAGGGTGGCAGTGGTGAAACAGAGGGTGCTGTGAACCTGTGATGATAAACCAGACGTAGAAACAACATAGTCGCGGCCGTTGCGAGCCGAAAAGTAAGTTCGCAATTGCGAACTTGTCCCAAAATCGGCGCGAACGCGCGCCAACACTAAAAACGGGAAAATTCAGCAAATCCGCTAGAGTTCGCGGATCTTCGCGGATTGCGAATCCGTAAATCCGCAAGTTCGCGTACGCGAGATCCGCTAGATCCGCCCATGCTTAATCTCCGCCTAGACCCATCGGAATCCAGCTTCCGGAAGAACTTAAAAACTCACCTATTTTCAAGATAAATCGGGCTCACTCCTTACTACTGCTCTGAGTTTTTCAGTTGTAGCGCGGGGACACGCTTCCTAGCGTAACCAAGCGCTCTATAAGCCTCCCTTAATAATAAGAATAATAATGACCTGTAAGTACAGCCTAGGCCCCTGACCTGGCGCTCCCTTAGGGAACCCTCCAGGCCCTGAGACAGGGTTTCGGGCCAACATGGGACCCACCCTCCCACACTCACTTTGCCTCCACTGAGACAGGACGTGAGCCCCTACACCCCTACCATCCTAATGGGACCTGGCTGGGCTACACATGAACCTCTTCCCCTACACAGGATCATCAGATACACAAGCCACTACTTTTAGAATCACTCCCTAATGCCTCTGCAAGACATCTAGCGCACCGCCAGACATCCACCTTCTTGTCCAGTGCCTTTGCAGGACCTCCTGCACACCACCAGAGGTACACCTCCCGAGCAAGCTCCTTTAAAAAAAACTCACACCAACTCCTCCAGTTCAACACACCACTCATCCACACACTCCCCCTCCAGACTGGTGAGACAGATCCTCACTGCCCCTGACTCTCAACCTGTACCCCTCTTACTGAGCACCAGGCACCATACTCTGGGAACTGGGAATGGGACTACATGCACTGGACACATTTTAGATGCCACCACTGGATCCTACCACACTGGGGAATCCAGACACACACACTACACTCAGGGGATAACCACCCTCCCGAGCAAGCCATCCCTCCTCCACACTCCCTCTCTTCCATCTACCCACACAGGGACAGGAACAGGGATTGGCCACTGGACCCAGCAAGGGATTCCTAATCTATGGGAACCTCCTCCTCTACTGGCGTCCCGCCCTGTCATTGTCTCTCATCTGCCACTAAACATAAAAGTGCAGGAACACCATCTGAAAATGACACTCTTGAGGAAAAACAAAATCAAAAACAATAATCCCAAACATGTGACTATCTAAAAAAAAAAGCAGAGTTTTGTAATGTAGCCCGCTGTCGCTGTGGCACTGCGCAAACACAAGTCCTAATCCGCACCGCTGACCACCAATGTTAGAACTGGCTATTTCTGGTAGGCTAAGGCTGACGCCAAAGCCAGGCAGAAACCACCATTCTAGTCAGGGCAAGGGAGTCACACGCCAAGATAACCCCTGCTTACCCCCTTGGTAGCTTGGCACGAGCAGTAAGGCTAAACTCGGAGGCAATGTGTAAGCATCTGCGCCAGCACACAACAGCAACAACATCCTAGGCACACCACAAAAGGAACTCCACACAAGGTTATATTAAAATAACGTTTGTATTGTCAAAACACATCAGATAGAAATCACACATGTACATTGTGCCAACTGGCACGGGCAATAGTCACAAGGGATTATGTACAAGACAGGGTCACACGGGCCACTGTCAGAATCAACACTTTGCAGAAATAGCACTTTTAGAACATAGAATATAGGATATAAAATCACTGTAGCACAAATTAGCAAGTATAGCACACAACCAGTAACTACTGGTAACAGGTAAGTACCACCTACGCAACCCTAACCACCTTAGGAGAATGTCACGCAGGGGACCAGGACCTCACTAGGACCACCTGTACTGGAAAGAACAACCACCTAAGAATAAAATACATTTAGGGGTGTAAACAAGAACACATTACACATGATGCATAAAAACATTCAGAGGTGCAACACAGGAAAAACACATGATGCACAAAAACACATTTAGAGGTGCAAGGAAAGAGAACACATGATGCATAGAACATTCAGAGGTGTAAGGAAAGAAAACACATGATGCATGGAACATTCAGAGGTGTAAGAACAAGGGAGACACATGATGCATAAAAACATTCAGAGGTGCCAGAACACAATCTCAATAGCGCAAAAACACACGATACCTAAAACATTCAGAGGTGCAATTAAACCACACAATTGCGCAAAAACTCACATAAGCCACCACCTGTGGCAGTCCCTAGGCCAACTGGCCTTGATGGGGCTAGGACGCCCTGTGTCCCAATGTCAGGGGCCTAAACGTGGCAGCTGCCCACAAAGTGCTGGGCAGCTGTAGACAATCCCAAGCGCCTAAACGGTGCAGCTGCCCACTAATTGCTGGGCAGCTGGGACAGTCATAACTGTTGCATGGGCTCTCACTAGCCCTGGAAGCCAAACTGCGCCCACTGTTGGAGCCACCCAGGCTCTGACATAACACATGCCCCAAACGTTGGAGTCCCCCCTCTGTGGATCAGAAGAAATGCCCCCTGAGCGTCGGAGCCACACGGGGCTCTAGACACGACAATGCTCCTGGGGCCGGGGGCGCCAAATAAACTGCCCCTTCAGCTCTGAGGCCTCGTAATAACCCACTGTGCCCTTGAGCCCCTCTCAGGGACTATTAAACAAATATGGGCCCGGGTTGGAAGCACTTGGGCTCCGTCGAAATGTTGGGGCGGCCCACTGTCATCTGGGGCCGCCCTACTTCCATCCTCGTCCTGGTGCCGTCTCCCGGCACCAACAACCACCCCTTTGTAGCCCCCCCCCGGCCCTTTTTACTCACCGGGCCGCTCTCTCTGGGTACTCCACTTCTCTTTGGGCTGGCTGCATAGGCGGCGAGGCTTCTCTCACAGCGCGGGGCTCCTCTTCGGGAACGGAGCCCCGCTGGTACCTCCAGCCGCCTCTTCTCTGGGTGCGGGGCTCCCCCTTTGGTCACGGGAGCCCCACAGGGGCAGGCACCATCTTCCTCTCCCCTCTCTCCTCTCTCGGGCAGCTTCTCTCCTCCGGCTGGCGGCGGTGGCTGTTGGGACTTCCTGCCGGATTGCAGGCCCCACCCCCGTCCCGGCCAAAAGCTGCCTGACTTCCGGTTTCTGCGGCACGAGGGCCGCGGCGGGGAAGACACGGGGCAATGCCGAGTGGCACCGGTGTTGAGCAAACAATTAATCGAGGTGGGCACTCGATCGCGCACAAAAATAGCAGCAAGGTCCCTGGTGTGGTGGGCACCTGTCAGGGGACTTAAAAATCGGCAATCAGGGCGCCTCCAGCACTAGCAGCAAGAATACAGCGCTCTCAAGCGCCAGGGGCATGAATAAAGCGCTTTCAGCACTATGGGTAAGAATAAAGCGCTCCCAGCGCTATAAATCCACTTCAGGGACAAGAGAGGTGGAGCACAGCAGCTAGCATTGTGTGGGGAAAACCCAGCCTCACTCCTCCCCTCAGACCAGACAGTCAATCCACAAGCAGTCCCAGGCTCACTCCTCCCCTCACATCAGCATGCTAAACACTCCATTCACCACTGGGGCAGACCCTCCCAGACTCTTGGAGCCAGGCTCACCAGCCAGCCTCAGCCAATCACACGCCAGACACAAATTACACAAATATGCCAACTTCTAAAAGTGGCACTTCTACACTAGACACAATCATGCCGCATATATCATTACGCAGCATTCACTCTCACGAGTTTGCACATACCAAACTCGACCCAGCACTCCCCACACTTCAGGAACTACCATGGTCACACAGATTCCCCCTGCATTCCTATGGTAGGGCAGGTCACTCACCACACATACACAGAGAGCTCACGCACTTTACACTGTACCACAGTGAAAAAGGGCGCAGAGGCCTAAAATCACCAACACTAGGCCACAGGAACAGGCTAGGAAAAAGCAAAAAAGTTTCGGGGTGAACCTGCCAAATAGGGTCAGGTCCAACACAATTTGTCTCTTATGTGGATCAGTTAAAAAAGAGGAAAAAAGTATGGGAATATTATGGTTAAAACACTATGAATACGAAGAAGGTTAAAACGGATGATTAATGGTTGGATCTGGTATCCAGTAATGTGCAGTGCGTCTGGGAGTAGAGCGTTGACGAAACGATCCCCACATGGTTGTTTTAAAGTTGGGATATGGAGTGAAGCCTGGGTAAACCGCCCCCACACTCTTTAAAAAAAAATATTTTGGGCCTGTTCTTCCTCTGATACTTTAGTGGTCTTTCTGTCCCCTGGGAGAAGATTCTGAGTAAATACCCTCCATCTACCCCCAGTGGGCCAAAAAGACTGATGCACCTGTTCTAGGAATTGAGCACTATGTGATGCCTGTGTGAATCGGCTCAACCCCCATTTTGATATTTTGGATACATTTTCTACCCTGGTGTTTAGTGGCCTTCCTGTCCCATGGGGCAAAGTTTTGAGTAAATGCCCTTAATCCACCCCAGTAGGACAATAAAACTGGTGCACCTATTCTGGTGTGGGAGCATGGCTTGATGCTTTTGTGAGCTGCCCCCTCACCCTTTTATTTTTGGGTTATAAATGTGGCCCCGGGGGGCAGAAAGACCACTTGACACCGAGGTAAAAATAGGCTTGAAAATAGGCATGAAAAATAAAAATGGGGGCAGGCCCTGCTTCTGCCCCAGAACAGGAGCATCAGTCTTTCTGCCATGCCCGGAGTGCATTGAGGGTGTTTACCTAAAATCTGCCCCCGGAGGACAAAAAGACCACTAGACACCAGGAATTTCAACATGGCCCCAAAACAAACAAATGGCTGGCGTAATCCCCTCGGGTATTGAGCCAATACTCCCATCCCAGAATGGGCACAAGAGTCTTTCTGCTCCTTTGGGAGTAAATCATCCCCGTCCCTATGGCAAGAAGGGACATTTCGATTCTTTTAGATTCTTTTTTTATTACATGAGCGTAGCAGAGTCCCAATATCTTCCTACTTCTATGCAGAATGGCTGCACTAGTCGGGTTCGGGCAGCTGCAACGTGGGAAAATATATCAAGCCCAGGCATTTTTGACAACTAGGCACCAGGGGCAGTTTAAGATGGTGCATCTTACCATGATCTCATGACATGATCTTACCCACAGCGCCCTGCAAATCTCAAACCTTGACTAAAAGCGCACACTTTCCTTGAACTTCTGTGACGTAAACGTCCAAAACCACTGTGGTCCACACATTTCCTTCTTCCCATCATTCCCCCACTTGTCCAGATAAAACGTTAATCTACTTGGGTGGCTGGGCCTAGCACTCGGGATACAAAAGGTTCCAAAATGCTATATGCAGGAGTAGGCAATAGGAGTTACTCCGATATGTGGGCTGGACTAGGCTGCCACACACGAAAACATACCATTGGCATCCTCTGTGGCTCACCTTATTTTGATCATACAAAGTTTTTTTTATCCACAGTGGCGTGCATATTACATTCTTAAATCCATTTTTAGACCAAAACTAAACATCTTCCTTGCATTTCTGTGACAAAAAGTTACAGAAACCTCATGGATGCACAAAATTCCAGCCACCCATAGGTACCCCACTTGTCTCAATATGAATGCTACCCCACTTGTGTGGCTGGGCGTAGTGCTCCCAGCAGGCACAAATCTAACCAGGATCAATTAGAACCGCTCCACAAGACTCCCATTGCTATTAGTTTGATGCGTGCCTGGCGCAGGTAGTAGGCCCAGCCACACAAGTGGGGCAGCATTTTTATCGAGACAAGTGGGGAACACTGGGTGGTGGGAATCTTGCAGATTACTGCTTATTCCAGAAGTTGACATCACAGAAATGATTGGAAAATATAAACTTTTAGGCAAAGTGCATTGTGGGTAAGAAAACATTGCAGGATTCATGCGAAGCACACCACCGTGGACTCATCTGGGTGCCTAGTTTTCAGAAATATCTGGGTTTGATAGGTTTCCCTAGGTGGCCGTCGATCGCTGGGCAAAGAAAACACCTTTATCCTGATTGCCAAATCAGATCCTTTTTGTGACAGGAAATGTTGATGCCTTCCCATTATGTTTTGGGGCCTTTCCTGTCATTGACACTAGGCCACCCACACAAGTGTGGTACCATTATTATCAGGACACTTGGGGGAAGGGTAGAGTGTAGAAGATTTGTGGCTTCCTGCAGATTCCAGATTTTCTATCATAGAAATGTGAGGAAATGTTTTTTTAGGTAAGGTTTGCAAGGGCTTCGGGGTAAGAAAACCTGGTGGGAGCCATACAAGTATACCCACCTTGGATTCCCCCCCCCCGGTGTCTAGTTTTAAAAAATGTACAGGTTTCTGTGAGTGCTAGATGAGCTACGGCCCAAAACTCACAAGCAGCCACATTGCAAAAAAAGGGGCAGTTTTCAGTGGAAAAATTTCCCTTTGTGCGAACTAGGTCTACCCAAACAAATGAAGTACCATTTTTATCGGTAGACTATGGGGAATGATAGGCGTTAGGACATTAGTGGTTCCATGTAGATTCCAGATCATTCCATCATGGTAATGTGTTTTTTATTCAAAGTTTTAAGTTTGAAAGGGCTTCTGGGCAAGAAAATTTGGTAAGTACCATGCACGTAACCCACCCTGGATTTTCCCTGGTGTCTAGTTTTAAACAATGTGTAGGTTTGCTAGGTTTCTCTAGGTGCCGGCTGAGCTATTGCACAAAATCCACACAGAAAATGGTCAGTTTGATGTGTCCATGTTGCATCTTGGGGCCTTCCCTGTTGCATGCATAAGCCCTAGCCCCACAAGTGATTTACCATTGGTATCAGGAGACTTGAGGGAATACTGGCAGGTAGGTAATTTGTATTTTCCAGCAGATTCCAGAAGATTTCCTTGCTGAAATGTGAGTAAAATGTGTGTTTTTAGTCAAACTTTCAGGTTTGTAAATGCTTCTGGGTAGGGGTGGGTGAAAAATCCACATTCTGCCTGAAACACGAGGTCTGGTATAGCTGCACTACTTACCGTGTCACTACGTTTTTTTTTGTGCGGTTTGCCAACATTAAGTTGGAGAGCTCGAGCAAGCATTTGCTTCTCCTAGCATGATTTTTGGGTAGTAAGCGCCTCTCTACAAGATTTCTGAATGTGTGAATCACCGTAGGTTTGGACTGTTCAGGTTGAAAGTAGGTAAAAAATCTACTCAATCTGCAGAAAGAAGCAGCACTCTCTGGCGCTCCAAATGGTGCAGTTTGCACTGATTTTACAGCAAAAAACAGCGCTATTTGCGAATTCCGCCCGCTCATGGAACTCCACGGAATCTCACAGAGTTTTAATGTGATTTCGCAGAATTCTGCAGAGTGAAACTCCATGAGTTCCACCCACCCCTACTTCTGGGTAGGAAATCCTGTTCTGGATTCCATAAGGTGTCTAGTTTCCCTAGGTGGCGGTTGGGCAAGTGTCCAAAATTCACAGATAGCCACATTGCAAATAAAGGGTACATTTTCAGTGAAATAATGTGATATGTTCATGTGCATTTTTGAGGTCTTTCCTGTTGTGGGCACTAGCCCTAGCCACACAAGTGCGTTTTTTTATAATGTTATCAGAGGCTGGGGGAAATGTTTATCGGGCGGCTGAGGGAATGCTAGGTGGTAACAACTTTGTGGATCCCTGCTGATTGCAGAAGTTCTCCTGACCTCCTGGTCAGAGTAAATGCTTTCCCCTCACACAGCTCTGTTGTTAAGTCACTGCCCATAGCACTTTCTTGTGACCCAGGTAGGTGTTTAAGGCCCTCCTCCACCGCAGTCTCCCATCTGTGCCTCATCCCTGGTAGTCTAGTGGAAGAGCCTGCTCTTCTGCTAGTCTGGGTGATAGCCTTTTCTGTTTTTTCTTTTTTGTTTTCGTGTTCTCATCTGCCTTTTCCTCTTCTGCCTTTTTTAACCTTTGTCTTTTTCTCAATTTGGCTCTTTTTACTGTTGTTTTTCCCACCCCTGCTGCCCCTGTGGCCCCACCCCCCAGTGTGCTGCCACTCCCGCCTCCCAGATGCCCACCCGCCCGACTCTTTATTGGCAGCCGCTGCATGGCCCTGAGCTGCATTCTACTCAATGTTCGCTTCATGCACAGAGAAGCCTTAGAAATTTGGGATCTCCTCAACACTCACTTGCCCGAAGTCACCTTCATCAGAGACCTGGACCAATGCCAGCTGTGCTCCAGACATCACATCTAAGCATGGGCGTAAAATCCGCTCCGCTCGCGGATTTTTCGGATTTTCGGCAAATCCGCAATCCGCGAACGCTCGCGAATTTGTCGAAAATCCGTGAATCCGCTCGCGGCGGATTTTTTGCTTGGTTGCGGCGCGCGGCGTGGTGCACGGCGTTCACTTTCCGTCATTTTAGCGTTTGCCGAGTTGTTTTTCTTTGCGAGTGACGCGCCATTTTAGATCTTGCTGCGTGTTCCCGCGGGAGTTTGTCGCCCGCGAATACGTACTCGCGGCTTGCCACCTTGCACAGCACACCTCGCGAGAGTTCGCAATTGCGAACACGTAGTTGCGGCGGAAAGGAACAATCTCGCACTTGCGAAATAGAGATTTTGCAATTTCGCACAAGAAAATCACCAGCAAACAGGATAAACCTTCAGAAAATTATGATTTTTATCAGAATCACTCCTCAGGTTGACATTTGCATGGCTTTTTTTTTTTGCAAGGAGTCCATTTTGGGGGGGGGGGGAGGAAGGAAGTGCCCCACAGTCTCCAACTTCCTGTTCCTGTCCAGCAGGCTCCTCCCAGTGCTTTGTCCATCTCCTGGTCACTTTCATTTGGATCTGGAGCTGGAAGGATTACTTTTTGTGGGTGCTGCTGGATATTTGGATTTGAGGCCTTTTTGACTGTCTTTGGATCACTTTTGGATTAGAAATCAACTTTCACAAGTAAGTTTGTTTGGGGCATTACAGTTGCTGCAAGTAAAATTTTGGAACTTTTTCAGAACATTAAATAAATTATATTCTGGGTAGCCACAGTATCCAGTAGGACCAGGGTTGGTTAGGGGTGCATGATACAACTGTTTTGTTGAATTTAAACACCATTTAGGCCATGGATGGGCTGGGATTGTGCTGATTTTTGTCTTTTTTTTGGGACTGCTGGTGGGGCCCTTTGCCCAGGGGTGGTGAGTGTTGCATGGGCCTAGTCTTTCTGTGGGGTGTCTTCTTAAATTTAAACATAATTGAGGCCATGGATGGGCTGGGATTGTGCTTATTTTATTGTTTTTTGTCGTTTTTGGGGGGCTGCTGGTGTGGCCTTTTGCCCAGGGGTGGTGGGTGGTGCATGGACTGAGTGTGCCTGTGGTGTGGTCTCACTCTCTTTAATATAAACATCATGGATGGCATTGGATTGTGGTGATTTCTGGCTGTTTTTCTGTTTTTTGGGGGTGTACTGTTGATGTGGACTGGCCATGTGGGTGGTGGTGGTGGCCATCTTGAGTGCTGGCTGCTACAGGCAACATGTGCTTGGGGTGTAAGGGGCCATTTTGACGAGAGGCAGTGTCTGAGGCCTGCACTTATTTTGCCTACTTTTCATCCATTATGCCCAGGGGTAGTGAGTGTTGCATGGGCCTAGTGTGTTTTTGAGGGGTGTCTTCTTGAATTTAAACACCATTGAGGCCATGGATGGGCTGGGATTGTGCTGATTTTATTGTTTTTTGTCGTTTTTTTGGGCCTGCTGGTGGGGCCCTTTGCCCAGGGGTGGTGAGTGTTGCATGGGCCTAGTCTTTCTGTGGGGTGTCTTCTTGAATTTAAACATAATAGAGGCCATGGATGGGCTGGGATTGTGCTTATTTTATTGTTTTTTGTCGTTTTTGGGGGGCTGCTGGTGTGGCCTTTTGCCCAGGGGTGGTGGTGCATGGACTGAGTGTGCCTGTGGTGTGGTCTCACTCTCTTTAATGTAAACATCATGGATGGCATTGGATTGTGGTGATTTCTGGCTGTTTTTCTGTTTTTTGGGGGTGTACTGTTGATGTGGACTGGTCATGTGGGTGGTGGTGGTGGCCATCTTGAGTGCTGGCTGGTACAGGCAACATGTGCCTGGGGTGTAAGGGGCCATTTTGAGGAGAGGCAGTGTCTGAGGCCTGCACTTATTTTGCCTACTTTTCATCCATTATGCCCAGGGGTAGTGAGTGTTGCATGGGCCTAGTGTTTCTGAGGGGTGTCTTCTTGAATTTAAACACCATTGAGGCCATGGATGGGCTGGGATTGTGCTGATTTTATTGTTTTTTGTCGTTTTGTTGGGCCTGATGGTGGGGCCCTTTGCCCAGGGGTGGTGAGTGTTGCATGGGCCTAGTCTTTCTGTGGGGTGTCTTCTTGAATTTAAACATAATTGAGGCCATGGATGGGCTGGGATTGGGCTTATTTTATTGTTTTTTGTCGTTTTTGGGGGGCTGCTGGTGTGGCCTTTTGCCCAGGGGTGGTGGGTGGTGCATGGACTGAGTGTGCCTGTGGTGTGGTCTCACTCTCTTTAATGTAAACATCATGGATGGCGTTGGATTGTGGTGATTTCTGGCTGTTTTTCTGTTTTTTGGGGGTGTACTGTTGATGTGGACTGGCCATGTGGGTGGTGGTGGTGGCCATCTTGAGTGCTGGCTGGTACAGGCAACATGTGCCTGGGGTGTAAGGGGCCATTTTGAGGAGAGGCAGTGTCTGAGGCCTGCACTTATTTTGCCTACTTTTCATCCATTATGCCAAGGGGTAGTGAGTGTTGCATGGGCCTAGTGTTTCTGAGGGGTGTCTTCTTGAATGTAAACACCATTGAGGCCATGGATGGGCTGGGATTGTGCTGATTTTATAGTTTTTTGTCGTTTTTTTGGGCCTGCTGGTGGGGCCCTTTGCCCAGGGGTGGTGAGTGTTGCATGGGCCTAGTCTTTCTGTGGGGTGTCTTCTTGAATTTAAACATAATTGAGGCCATGGATGGGCTGGGATTGTGCTTATGTTATTGTTTTTTGTCGTTTTTGGGGGGCTGCTGGTGGGGCCCTTTGCCCAGGGGTGGTGGGTGGTGCATGGACTGAGTGTGCCTGTGGTGTGGTCTCACTCTCTTTAATGTAAACATCATGGATGGCGTTGGATTGTGGTGATTTCTGGCTGTTTTTCTGTTTTTTGGGGGTGTACTGTTGATGTGGACTGGCCATGTGGGTGGTGGTGGTGGCCATCTTGAGTGCTGGCTGGTACAGGCAACATGTGCCTGGGGTGTAAGGGGCCATTTTGAGGAGAGGCAGTGTCTGAGGCCTGCACTTATTTTGCCTACTTTTCATCCATTATGCCCAGGGGTAGTGAGTGTTGCATACTTGCATGTCCGTAGTCTTTCTGTGGGGTGTCTTCAATGTAAACATCAAGGATGGCATGGGATTGTGCTCATTTTTCTGTGTTTTGTCGAATTTTTGTGGTGTATAACTGAACTGATGTTCCTCTGTCTTCCATTGCTTTTAGGTGCACAAGAAGACTCAAGAGAACCACCAGTGCCAGGAAGAAGTCCTGCAGCGGTGTGTGCAGCATAACGTCACGCGACGTCACGTCTGGACACAGAACCCTCTGCAACTCGTGCAACTGCTGCCTGCTGACCTGCTCTGAAGAGGATGGCCCCAAAAAAAGTAACCCGTAGCTCCTCTAGCAAGAAAGGTGCCAGTAAGGAGCAGAAGAAGCAAGTTACCAAGGAGACTGGTGTGCCGCCCGCCCCTTTTTTTGGGAGTAAAAAAAAAAGTATGCCTGCAGCAGCAGCAGCGGGATCTGCTGGGGACCAAGCTGGCAGCACCCCCCCCGCTCCATTGGGCTCAGTGCCACCACCACCACCACGCCAACTTAAGTCCAAGCCCTTGAGTGCTGCAGAGGCAGCCAGTATAGTTCTTCAATCACCATCGACCAGTGATGTTGGCTCATCGCAAGAAAGCAGCAGCAATGTCCCTCAATCAACACAGGTTGTTGTAGCTCATCTGACGAGTGTTGAACAACCACAGCCGCAACAACAATCACATGTGCAAGTACAAGCCCAAGTACATGTGGAAGGAGAGGCAGCGCAAGGAGATGCGCAAGCAGAGGTGCATGGAGGGTCACAAGTGCCCACAATAGTTGTTCCTCCCGAAGTAGGGGCACATCAGGAAATCGACAATCAAGGCGAGGTATCATTTGAGGAAGCCACTCCTCCTGCTGATCCTTCATTGTCTTCCACAACCCTAGCAAGGAAGAGATCAAGGGTGGTGTCTACATCCTCTTCAAGCACACCTCCTTCTGATGATACGGATCAAACTTGGGAACCAGCACCACAGCCGTCTGAGAGTGAGGCACACCATGATCCAACAAAGGTACTTAAGCGTAAAAGGAAGCTCGTCCAAAGTCTCAGACTTATGGAGTGTGATGAGGCTCAACAAGAAGTGGCGGATACTGCTGCTGATGAAGACTCTGCCAACGACGACCCAGTCATCATAAAGGTCACTGCAGCCCCAGCGGGCATGCAGCAAACAGACATTTTGACCCTAGCCCGAAGAGCTGCTGCGCGTGATGATGATGATGATGATGTTGTCGATGAGGAGGCAGTGGAAACACCACAATCATTGGAGTTAAGTAGTACACCAACTCGTCCCGCTTCCATATTTCTTTCTGGCAAGAAGAGACCTGCGTCAACCTCGACCTTAATTAGTGGCGGTGAAAGTGGAAAACGTACAAAAGTTGGGCAATCCAGATCCTCCACTTCATCTGGCATTAGCTTCATGACCACCACCACCAGTATCGCCGCCTCCTCCAGGTCCCACAGACACTTCAAGTCCCCAGTTTGGGACTTCTTTACTGTTTGTCCCAAAAATCCAAAGTTTGCCATTTGTACCCTTTGTAAGCTTGCAGTTAGTCGTGGTAAGTCAGGTAGCAACTATGGTACCGGCGGCCAGAGTGGTCATCTTGAGAGAAAGCACGCTGTCAAATGGTTTGCGCACCTAGCTGCGATCAAGAAAGGCCAAAATCAAGGAAACGTTGATGTTTCATCTGATGTTGACGAGCA
The DNA here is from genome assembly GCF_964261635.1 of Lissotriton helveticus. Lineage (NCBI taxonomy): Eukaryota > Metazoa > Chordata > Amphibia > Caudata > Salamandridae > Lissotriton > Lissotriton helveticus. The sequence goes on from NC_136068.1 coordinate 645,976,662, forward strand.
GGAAGAAGACGTGTCAAACACTTCCCTTACACCCAGTACCCCTCTCAGCAGCACACCCAATGTGAGGCACACTAAGAGTGTTGGAGCGAGTGAGACACCAACGCACAAAAGTTCACCAGCGAGCAAAATTGGGTCAACGAAGTCATTATCAGCCCGTAAATGCTTGGTCCAGGGCAACATTAGAACAATGCTTACTTCAGAGGTGCCATATGAACGCAACCACCCACTGACGCGTCTGTATAACACTAAGCTGGCTAAAATGCTAGCTGTGGACCTTCTACCTTTTTCTTTTGTAGAAGCGGTAGGTTTTCTTGAATTAGTTGCAACGCTCTGCCCTAAATGGAAGGTTCCGAGCCGGTTCTATTTTGCCAGAGTTGCGGTTCCAGCACTACATGAAGATGTGCTGCAGGCGATTGGGGCAGCTTTGCAGAAGAGTGCTGTTCACACAATACATCTGACAACAGACATGTGGACCAGTGGCCCAGGCGATGATTACATGTGCATCACTGCACACTGGGTCTCTTTTTCAGGTGTTATAGCAAAGCTAAACGCAGGTGTTGACCCGGACCAAGTTTTCAAAGCTGCTCGGAAACATGCAACACTAGCCATGTTTGGCTTGGAGAAAAGTCACACAGCAGAAAACCTTTTGGAAGAGTTTGACAAAAAGGTCTTGACAATGCTATCCCCCCTAAAACGCAAGATTGGTTATGTTTCCACGGATAATGGCGCCAATGTAGTTAAGGCCATGTTGAAGGGTGACCATGTTAGAGTGCCGTGTTTGGCGCACTGTATCAACCTGGTAGTTCAAAAATTCTTGAGTGATAAAGAGAGTCCAGCGTTCGAGGTAATGGCCACCTGCCGCAAAATGTGCAACCATTTCAGCCATTCTTTTAAGGCCCGGAAGCATCTGCGGAGACTGCTACTTGAACGTGGAATGCCAGTGAAAGCACTCATCCAGGAGGTGGCAACACGTTGGAACTCAACCTTCTACATGCTTGAGCGTCTGTATGAGCAGTATACGGTACTCGATCACTGTTTCTTGACAGAGGCTACATCTCAGAAGGAGGACCTGCGGATGAGTAAGGCGCAATGGGCCATAGTTAAAAGCCTGACAGACATGCTTCGTCCTTTTGAGTTCTTCACGCGTGCAGTCAGCCAGGAGGACTGTAACTTGGGAAAAGCTATCCCATTGTTGTGCATACTGGAGCACCAACTGATGGCGGTTTCTTCTGAGTTTGAAAAAGATGAAAAAAAAAAAACCATTTCATTTTGTCTGAGAAATTATTACATCGCCTACGTGGTGATGAACGTCTTAAAAACATCAACTCAGATCAGCATTACATTTGTGCTACTATTCTGGATCCACGCTACAAAAAGGCGCTGGCAGACAACGCATTCTTTCCTTTCGCTGATGCAGATGTTCAAAAGTACAAACATTGGTTAGCCTGGTCAGCCAAGAGGTTTGAAAAAGAACGGCAGGTTATTGAAGGAGAAGCCAGTACATCAGCATCAGCATCAGCAGGCCATCCGCAGTCACAAGAATCCACTTCTGCACCTGTGGCTGGGGCACAAGTGACCTCTCAGCCGTTAAAGACACCGGCAACTGGATCATCTGCACCACACACAATGACAACACTAACAGTGGCTGGGGAGGAGGATTGGCTAAGTTTGATGGGGTATGGTTCTCGAAAAAATGTCACAGGCACAGCAAAAAGTAAGCAAAGTGGAGGAACAGTTGACCTTGAGTCGATGGTGCAGGACTATCTGAATGACTCAACAGTGGTCTTTCTTAATGAGGAGCCATTGCAGTATTGGCATGGCAAAAAACAATTGTGGCCACAGCTCTACAACCTGGCTATAAACTATTTGTCTTGCCCACTCGCAAGTGTGTCTTCTGAACGTGTTTTCAGTGCTGCTGGTGGCATTGTAACTCCCAAACGGAGCCGCCTATCGCCCAAAAATGTGGAGCGGCTGACAATGATCAAGATGAATCAGCACCTCATACCACCAGATTACAAAGTGTGAGAAAGCACGCCACATGAAGACGAGGAGGACAGCAACGTAGATGAGGGGATTTTTTCTCTGTTCGGTGCCACTGACCTCATCCAGCCTGAATTCGCAGAGTATGATGACGAAATCTTGTTCTTATTCCCTGACACCGAGCCCTGAAAATGAGACAATCAATCAAGAACTTTCTTTTTCGTCCTTATTCACTTTTATTCCTGTGTGCTTTGTGTCTCTCTTTCTTTGTTTTGCACAGTTAATTTAATTCAAACTTTAATCACCTAATCCCAAAAACAAGACCATCATCAGAACTGTCTTCACTTGTTTGCTTATTGATTTGAAGGTGCCGCAGTCTACATTCCTCAGGTTCACAAGTTCTGAAGAACATGCTCCTCTATCCTCCTCCTCCAGACTGCGATTTCCCTCCAAGCAGAGTGCTGGATTACGCACAATGAAGAAAGACTCAGCACTTGTGGGGGTGTTGTACTTCTTTGCGGGTGAGTTGACGGTTTTGGGCCCATTGCTGTGAAGCTCTAATAATGGACAAAAGTGTTTTGGACCAAATATGAGGTGGAAATTTCTTGCCGTTTTTGCTGACTTGCTTGCCTTTGAGGTGCTCTTTGGCGGGGTTCCGGGGGTTTGTGTGTAATTTTTGGTGTCTGTCGAAGCACTGCTGCGACAGTCTAATCTTGATTGCATTTGCTTTTCAGGAAATCCGTGGTGGAAAACAGGAGTTATGATGATTGATGATGATGACCTAGCTGAACAGCGCGGCATTTGGAACGAAGGCCGAGAGATATTGTAAGTATGAGATTTAGCTTTTTCGCTGTTTGGGGGTGTTGTCGGGTGTTTTTTTGCGGGTGGGTTGGCGCTGGCGGGTCTTGCCTGGGGCATTCCTGGGAAGGTCTAATACCGGATACAAGTGTTTTGGACAAAATCCATAAGGAACAGCCTTTTTTTTGCCATTTCTTCAGACATCTTGCTCAATGTAGCGTTTTGGGGGGCTTCCTGCTGTTCGTGGGTGGGTTGCGGCCGGGGTCTCTGTCGAAGCACTGCTGCGACAGTCTAATCTTGATTGCATTTGCTTTTCAGGAAATCCGTGGTGGAAAACAGGAGTTATGATGATTGATGATGATGACGACCTAGCTGCACAGCGCCGCGTTTGGACCGAAGGCCGAGAGACATTGTAAGTATGAGATTTAGCTTTTTCGCTGTTTGGTGGTGTTGTGTCGGGTGTTTTTTTGCGGGTGGGTTGGCGGGTCTTGCCTGGGGCATTCCTGGGAAGGTCTAATACCGGCTAGAAGTTTGTTGGACAAAATCCATAAGGGAACACCAGTTTTGGCACTTTTTGTAAGTTAGGGTTCGTTAGGGTTAGCCCTAGCAGCAGGATTGCATGTGTTTAGGGGGGTTCTATTGCAACGCGGTTCTGTTGTTGTAGAGCACTGTTGGAGCGATGCTGGCTATGGATACTTTTGCTTGCAGGCAAGTGGTTTGAATACAATCCACGGTCTGTATTTGGGTCTACTGTTACTTTCAAAGTACGTTTTGTAACCATTTTTCTGCTAGGCATCGTTTTTGGAGATATGATTGGGTTCTTCTACATTTTTGCGACTGGCTTTAGTAAGGGTCTTGGTGGGAGCATTGCTGGGAAGGTCAAATTTTGTTCTAAAACACAGTAGTACACCCACCTTGAGGGGAAAGATCCGCTATAATATTTTGGCCATACTTATTGATCCTTAAAAAGGTGACTCAGACAGAGCACGCAATTTCAAAAATATTGTACTGTCTATTAGGGAAATCAAAGTGTCACTTTTTGAACCACACAGCGTACATACCTTTTATTTATTTATCAGTGGTATTGTAATAGCACTTCCTGTTTTCCGTTCAATAATTACAGGCCGGGTTTCAGTCAACATCCGCCAGGCAGGCAGTGGACAGGGTGTCTCTTCTGTCAGTGGTCACCACCACATTGATGGACGAAGCGTCAGCTGGAATGGAGGAGTGCCGCCAATAAGAGGAATTGTTTGCTGCATGCAACTTACTTACCAATTTCAACAGGACAACTCCAACAACATACGCAATACAGATACAGTATCCATTGTTGTCTTTTATTCTATGAGTGTGACTGCATGTGCTTACCTTTAGTTTGTAACCAAAGATTGTCTGTAAACTCTGTATCTTCAATTATTGTTTGTCCATGCTCTGCTTTTTTTTTCTTCTCTCAACAAAACCTACCCAAAAAGAAACCCCCATTCCCATCCATTTTACAAACCCTAACCCTCTTCCCCCGGGCTGTGTTGTTTTGCTTGATGTCTGACTAAAATGACATCAATAATTCCACACACTTGCTGGGGAGGATAAGGTGATAGCAGCAACAGGCTGGTGAAGGAATACGAGGATATCTTCTAGACTTACTCAGCTTCAGTACTATATCTTCTAGTAGTAGTAGCCAATGTCAAATAAATTCAACGCAAGTACTAGTTATACTTGCAATACTTTACCATTTGTTAGGCTACATTATGGCACTGTTCTAGTGTACTGTCACCTGCTATTTTCTCGATCGTACCGTAACCGTTGTAATGCTACAGTAAGGAGTACAAACAAGGTTTCGTTTTCTTTTTTTCCATAGGCATGCAACTGCCACTGTGTCACACCACTAGTAACACCGCAATGAGGAAATGTCACCCGCCCAGGAATGACAACGTTAATCCCCATTTCACCTGGAGCCAGCCCTGGGCCTAGCCCTAATTTCTAACACAAATTACAGGTAAGATAAGCGTTTGGTGGGAGGTAGTATAATGGAGTATTATTTCGGAGTAGACAAGAGATTGACGGTTGTACTACTAAAGTCCTACGACTGTTCAGGAAAACAAAGTTACTGTTACACCCCCGCCCCCCACCCACCAGACTGAAAAGCAGTAAAAAACAGGTATGGTCAGATAAAGTTGAAAAATATATTTATTTATCCCTAACAAAATAATCTCCCTCACCCACCCTAACCCCAACAAATTGTCTCTGAAACGTCCCAAAACGATCCCAACTCCCAAATCCCACCCCCCAAAAGTCTATTAAAAAAGGGCAAGGGACACTCCACTACTGGAGGGTGCTGGTGCTGGTGCATGATGCGGCATGGGCATCATACTCCTTGCGGAGGGTGGCAAGCTCGGAGCGGAGGCCCTTAACCAAGGTCTTATACCTCAGGACCTCCTGCTCCAGGTTGGACATGCGGACTCGTAGGCGGCGTTGGCGTTCCTTGCAGCTCCTGTGGGGGGCAGCTGGTATTTCGGGTGCTTGGCGGTGGCGGTCGGCTTTCTTAGCCCGGCTCGGTCCCGCTGGCTTAGTCACGGAGGAGGATGCAGTGGTCACAGTCGAAGATGTTGCCCCGCTCGACTGCGTGTCCTCCTCCTCCTCCAGGGCCACCAGCCGCCGATACTCGGCGACTGTGGCCTCCAGCCTCCGTTGCCGGGCCAATCTAGCCTGCTCCCTCCTTGTTGTTGATTTGGAAGGAGCAACTATATGAAGAAAGAAAGACATAGTCTGTAACCAATGCTCCTTATTAATAACACAAAGTGATTGAGCCGAAAGTTGGGTCACAGAGTACAAGTAGCAAATTGAAAGCACAGTACATAACTATTGAGGACAGTATCTATGTAACCTCCCACTTCTGCATCCTTGCTCTAACAGTAGTGGTAGTTTAATGAACTAATTCTACGACCACTATGGACTTCCATTACAGTCGACTATGACAGTACACCAGTCTTATTCTTCTTCTTCTCTCTTGTTTAGGGAAATGGGTACGTTATCTTATGCAAGCCGGCAGAATGACATGGACACAGCACAGTGAAGTTGCACCCGAGAAAAAAAGTTGCACACCATGATGATGGAGACAGACTTGCGTTACTGTACCGGTCCAGTACATGCAGGTGGTGAAGCTATTACTTTTCTATTACGGGTGGCACTGAGAATACTCTGTTACAAGGGCTACTGCTTAATTAATTTACCTTTCACCCTACAGTGCAAATGAGTACTAGAAAAGGAAACTGAAGAAGCTAACTAATTTGATTATCTATCACTTCACATGGGACGTATTTAATGACAGATGAGATGACTTTAGGTGCTTTGCTTAATATTGAGTGAACAGTGATACACCCACACATGAATGACGTACTACAAGTAAACTAAAGTTATTAAGAGAGGTACGGAGTGTCCACCGTAATAACCAGATATATGCTGTGAATGCAAACGCAATACAAAGTACTGCTACTATTCATGGTAGTATTGGACACATTTACAATTTCTTTTCCTTGCCTTCCCTGCACTGGGACGGACGTGCGGGTGCGGTGGTACATGCTCTTCAAGGTAACACTTACTTCACCTGGCGACCATCTACTCTCTCTAGATACACATGTGCTATGTAAGAGTCAGAGAATACCATGCTCCAGGCATCCATTCATTCAAAGTATACGCACACATACAGTTTCTGTTTCACCCACCCAGGCTGCTGTCCTTCCACCCATCCTTGCTTCATCATTGACCCAGCCATGCACCATACCATATTCTTTCCTTCCCAGCCACCTCTGGGTCCAAGCAAACACATATCGTTCTTCTTTGCCAGCCATCATACAAGTTCGCGTCCCACTTACTTACACCCTTCTTTCGCTTTTCGTTCATCCCATCCATCACGTTCGTCTAAGAACTTATTGGGATTCTTCTCACCAAAAACTTCACAGCTAAGTCGAAGTACATTTCGAGGAGGCTACTACCTGGTTGATTTGTAATTGTAATACACCCGTGCAGAAAGCACACTATGCAGTCTTCAATCTCAATAAGTAAGGAATATATAGCTTACCTGTTTCCGCCACCACCGTTTGATCCCCCACAGGAACGGCCACCAGCTCTTCTACTGCCGCCTCCTCCCCAGAGGCCTCCGAGTCCAAGTCCAACACAGCCACCTCCGCGCTGGCCCCGTCACCAGATGTTACACCTACAAAGTACATTTAAGAATGTTAGAATACACCACTCACTACTATATAATATTTGGTCTAGGAGAAATGTTAAAAAAACAGAATACAATGTAATAATTTGTGACTGTCTACTCCATAGTAAAAATGTCCCATTTTCCAGGGAAGGCTGTTGTCTTGCTGCACTTTTATGCACAACTGATGAATGCTTGCTTTTGATTTTTAACACGCACCACTTTTTCTCCTAACAGACAGAAGCTTGACTCCTGAGTCCTAAGAACACGACCAGGATCAAGTTCAAACTAGGTGAGAGTTCGGCTCGACCACAAGAAATGTGTCCAATTAATCGTCAGCACTAACCACTTTTCCGTTTACAGTTAAATAGTTTTATGACAAAGTAGATTTTAATAAATGTGTTTACTTTTAATAAAGCTTTTACACTTAAATAGACTCTGTGGTTTTTGTTCCTCTAGACTAGAGTGGATGAGCTAAAGGTTTTGGAATTTTTGCAAGCATGAGTGCCTCTGACACTTCTTGACTGTGCTGTGACTCCGTACTACTCTCTTGTCCTGCGTACGATAATCTAGAGATCATTGGGGATCTATAATCGGTGACTTCGGGAGCTGAATGACTCTGCCACACTATCTAGTCAGTAAGGAGACAGTGCATAGAGGTATTGCTGAATATAATGGGAGTCCAATGGAATTGCCAAATGTCCAATCTTAGTTAGCTACACAGACAGACTAATAAGAATAGTCTAGTAATACCACAGGGAGTCATATTCGAGGCAGGATAAGAATTTATATCCAGTCTACAAGAAGATCAAAGACGATTTAGAAAAAATCGAATGAGGAACGCTAGGAAAAAATATGTACTGTTTATTAAAATGTAAACTTACTGGGGCCAGCAAAGGAGCCCTCGCCTGCCCGATCCTGGCCTGCATCCTCAGCACCCTCCTCCTGTGTCCTCTTGCCCTTGGGGGGAGCTGATGTACAACATGAAAGAAAGAAAAACCAGAAAACATGGATGAGATTTTTCAACCAAATCAAACATTTCAAAAGAACAATAACAACATATTTTGGAAAAATAGCAAATAGATAGACAACTATTCCACGGGATCTATCTCATGTGGTATACTACGTTATTCGTATTGCCTGATTTGCGGAACGTTGACTTAGAAAGTTCCTATGTAACTCAATAAACAGACTACTAAAGAGGTTTGCCTAGGCCTGGCACTGCAGGCAGCAGTGCGCAACACGTGACAGACAAAGTCCATCCTGCTTGCAGATCAGTGAATACTCAAACTATCAATCCACCCGCCACCACCGCCACTATTTCTTCTGATAGCCATGTGACTGTCTAAAGGAAGGACTGGACTTCAGTCTGTTGGGGCTGATTTATAAGTCCCTTGCGGAAGTTGCGGCTGATTTTCCTCCATTGTTGCGTGCCTTTTCTGACGCAGCGGCAGAACAAAAGACTCGCCATGGTGTTGGTGCGGCGTATATATTAAAAAAAAAAAACACATATGGGCATATGGGCGATGCATCACGTTGTAAAGCCCTGCGCCATCAGGGGGCGTTCCGGCGCAAGGGAGGGCGTACCTGCGCAGGAACGAATCCTAAAAGTGGCTGAGGGAAATCTACAAGCTGTCAATCAGTCACTTTTAGGACAATGATGCATGACTCAAACCCTGCGCGCTTGAAGCCGACGTACGGCTTGATGCAGCATTGGGGAGATAGGGTACCCCAGAGCATTGCTGGAGCTGCGCCATCGTTGGCACGCAACTCCAGCAATGCGCTGCCTTTACGGCACAGAAGCGTAAGGCTTCTGTGACGTTTTGGGCCAATGGGTGGTGGTGGCATGGCACACAATTACTGCCGCATCCCTGCTACTTTGCAGGGATGCGCCGGTAATTGAAAATATGACCCTTACTGTCTAGCATTACGCAGTTCTTTTCTTTACAGTACACTCATACATAATTTCTCAGGCCAATGAAATGCTTCTGAACACAACATACAAAACAAAGAAGCATAGTAGCAAGCAAGGCTACTGAGAAGGAGAGCAGTGCACCTGAAAATGAAATGCATAGAAGATTTTGAAATATAATTTACCTCAATGTAATCGGCAGCATTATTGCTCTTGGTAAAGAACAAAGATTTGCAAATAACAGAGCAGGATAAAACAGAGTAGTAAATGTACTACTACTACTACTCACCAATCCCGGGGACCTCTACGCCGAGCGCGTCCAGCAAGTCCCGCTCCCGGTCCATGACATCGGTCCAGCGGTGGGTGGCCTGGTTATATGTGCGCCGGACCCCAGAGATCTTGTACATGGCCCGGCACACCTTCTCCCACCGCTGGCGGCGCTCCCGGATGCCATAGCCGGTCGCGATCTTGCCGCCTCCCAGGATCGTCTTGGGGAGGCGGCGCTGGACGTGGAAGATCAGTGCCGCCACTTCCTCCGCGCTGAAGATCTCCCTCGGGACCACTTGCTCCCCCCTTAAACACCCGCACGGGAGCCGGGCACGGGGTGCGGGACCCTTCCCCTTCTCAGGGTGCTTCCCGGCTCCCTTTACCATGGTCTGGGCAGAAATAAACTTAAATGATAAAGAAGAAATAGAATAGTGAAGAAGAAAAGAAAAGAGTTTAAAAAAGTAGTTTAAAAGTAAATAAAAGCTGCAGAAAACACAAAAATATAGAGCTAGAAAAATAGAGGGTTAGATAATAAGTAAAATTAGATCAAAAAAACTTCAAACAAGCAAAGGATGGCAGAGATTGAGAGAGGATAGAGAAAGCATGCCCAGAACCATAGCAATGAATGAGAAACAAGATGGCCGCGCCCGTTCACGCCCGCGTGGGTAAGTTCGCGCGAGATTTTCCTTGCGAGTACGCGCGAAATTGTACTAGCGAGCAGCACACTTTGCGAGATTACACATAGCGGGCGGAAACGGAATTACGTCACGCCAACAAGATGGCCGCGCCCGTGTACGACCGATAGGGTAACTTGGCAAACGAATAGCTAGGAGCGCCTCGCGAACACGCGCAAGATCACGCGAACATACACGTCGCAACAAAAACAATTTTGTATTCGCACGTATTCGCGGCTTCCGAAATCGATCTCGCACGGATTCGCGCCCCAAAAAACGCGCGAAATTGCAGAAAAAACGATTTTAGCTAAAATGAAAGCAATGAGCAGGTGCAAAAGTTCAAACTTAACATTAGTAACATTCAAGGTAGTGCTTCCTGATGGGCCCCTCCAGAGTTTGCAACTATTCTATGACCCTGCTATGACCCAAACAGCAGGCTCATAGAATAGCACCATAAAGGTCCTGTGAAAAAAAAATTTCACTGCAACAAAAAGCAAATTACAGATAAGGAAGGAAGCAGGTGCCAGCCAGACTGGAACTTTCAAAATTACTGACACATTAATGAAACACAAATTAATTGATGGCAGTTGAAGAAGGGCAGGTGTGCTTGCTTTTTTCAACCACCATAATCTACAGTGATAAATAAACCTAATAGGTGCCAGTGAGGATGTACTAGAGGGTGGCATGGGTGTCCCAGAGGGTGGCAGTGGTGAAACAGAGGGTGCTGTGAACCTGTGATGATAAACCAGACGTAGAAACAACATAGTCGCGGCCGTTGCAAGCCGAAAAGTAAGTTCGCAATTGCGAACTTGTCCCAAAATCGGCGCGAACACGCGCCAACACAAAAAACGGAAAAATCCGCAAATCCGCTAGAGTTAGCGGATCTTCGTGGATTGCGAATCCGTAAATACGCAAGTTCGCGGATTGCCAATCCGCAAAATCCGCCCATGCTTATCACATCCACCATCCCAGTCGGATACAAGATCCTGAGGAAAGACCGCCCCAACCGCCCAGGAGGAGGCCTCACCATTGTCCACAAAAGCTCCCTCTGACTAAATACCACCAACTTGGAGGACGCCTTGCCCTCATGGAACACACCCACTTCCAGCCCAACCCTAGCAAGACTCTCCACGGAAAACTCACCTACAGACCTCCCGGACCCCGCTCCTGTTTCACCAACATCATAGCAGACTACATTGCTCCCCACGCCCTCACCTCCAAGGACTACATACTGTTTGGAGACATGAACTTCCACCTAGACAATCTCAGTGATCCCAACACCACCGCCCTCCCGTTGAACCTCACCAGCATAGGGCTGAAGTAACTTGTTTCCACCCCCACACACACGGCAGGACACACACTCGACCCCCATCTCCGCCGGAGGAAACAACATTCTCTTCAGCCACACCACAGAACACCTCTGGACAGACCACAGCTGCATCCATTTCTACTTCTCGGAACTCATCGCACACAAGCGCACACCATGCCTCCCATGTAGAAACTAGAAAAAAGTCTGAGAAGAACACCTCACCTCTGTGCTCAGTTGCACTCCTGTCCCTAATACGACAGATACCACAACAGCAGCAAGCAACCTCCACTATTGGATAGCCAACTGCACCACTCTCTCGCCCCCATCCAGAATACCACCAGATGCTACAACCAAAAGCCACCTGGTTCCACAAGAACCTCAGTGAATCCAAGCCCTCTTGCGAACAACTATAAAAAACATGGAGAAACGGAAAAAAACCCAGAAGAACACTCCACCTACACGGCCGCCACCACGGCACACTACCAACTCATCAAATCAACACAGAGAACTTTCATCCAAGACTGAATCCTCTCCAACTACCACTACTCCAAGAGTCACTTCGCCATCTTGCAAGAATTCCCCAGACCCAACAGCGAAACAACTGATGTCCCTCATTCCCAAGACCTCTGCAAAAAACTAAGCTACCTTTTCCATCGCAAGATAAAGACGCTCTCTGATAACTTCGACGACTATGACCAGGGCACCGCCCCAACACCCCCCAGTGATGTCATCCAAAAGACTCTCCTCACCTGGACCCCTCTCACCTCAGAGGACACCGTAAAGACAATAAAAAGCATCCACTCCAGAGCACTACTGACCCCTGCCAGCTGCACATCTTTTACAGGGCCTCCACCACCATCTCTCCTGAACTACGCCAAACTATCAACTACTCCATTGAGACCTCCACATTTCCAGACAACTGGAATGTGCCAAAGTCAAATCCCTCCTCAAGAAGCTCTCTACAAACCCGATGGATCTCAAGAACTTCAGGCCAATCTCACTACTCCCTTTCACTGCTAAAGTCGTCAACACCCAGCTAGCACACTTCATAGAAACCAACAACATCCCAGATACCTCTCAATCTAGATTCTGCAGCCACCACTACACCACAGCACCAAGACCGTCCTCATAGCTGCCACCAACGACATCCATGTCCTCCTCAACCGAGGCCACACAGCAGCCCTCATCTGCCTGGACCTTTCAGCAGCCTTCAACACTGTCTCCCACTGCACACTTGCTTACAGACTCCACGCCACCGGCATCCAGGGAACAGCCTTAGACTGGATTCGATATTTCCTCTAAGGCAGAACACAAAGAATAAGACTCCTGCCCTTCCTCTCCAAACCAACAGAGATCAGATGTGGAGTACCCCAAGGATCCTCCCTCAGCCCCTGCTCTTCAACGTCTACATGGCCCCTCTCGCAACCATCGTCAGAAAACACAGACTCAACATAGTCTCAAAATCCAGTGACACCCAGCTAATCTTCTCCCTCACCAAGGAATCCAACATCACCAGGTGCAGTTTCCAAAAAGGGGTGAAAGACATTGCAACCCGGATGAGCAGCAGCTGCCTGAAGCTCAACTAGGAGAAAACAGAAGTCCTCATCCCCGGGTTCACCCCTATGCTTGGGAGACAACACCTGGTGGGCCACTGCCCTCATATACCCACCCACCCCAACGGACCACGCTCAAAACCTCCGCATCATACACAACTCTTTACTCATTATGAACTGCCAGATCAAGGCTGTGTCCTCCACTTGCTTTAACACCCTCAACATACTTTGCAAGACCTTTAAATGGATCCCCTGATGCCAGGAAGTTCACCAGCAATGCACTCATAACCAGCAGACTGGACTAAGGAAACACCCTCCTCGCCCATATATCGGTTTAGAAAGGAAACTTAGACGATATACACAAATTTGCAGTATAAAATACAATTTAGGATAAACTACATATTAACAACATGAGGGAAGTCATGGAGGTTTAGGTACTGCTTGTTTCATTTTACATTGATATTTTATTTGTAACTCTTTTTTTTTTTGCTTGTTATTATCCTGTCTTTTACATTATTGTATTGTAGAGACCGCGACTGCATACTCCGGGACCCCGGGAGCCGGGGACCCAGCTAAGCTAATGCACTTATACAAATGAACTCTTGCATTTCTTTTCCACCCCTGAGGTGGTGTGGGACTGGCTGGAGGTATGAGGTTAAGGTCAGCCCTTGACCTCAAGAAGAACAGACACCCAATCCCAGGGGTTGAAGTGCACACGCAATACCAGCAGGTGAGGAAGACGTAATGGACAGTCCTACCTTTCCTCTCAAAGGGTAGTGGTATGGTAGGATGGCTCCCTAGACTTGGAGCCACTGAACTTGGACAGTGATGATGGACACTTGCCCTGTATCGATCCAGCACAACTGCGGACAGAGCGAGAAGAAGCCAGAGCTCCGGTGGAGAAGGTAACTGCCTCAAATTCAAACACCAATATGGGTGACATTGTAGAGGACACCCCCCAAGCTGCCACACCCAGATCTGCTGTAGTCCTATAGCATAACAGGTGTATTTGTAAAGCCCACGATTACCCAAAGGTGTCCTGGCGCTGAATAACAGATGTTTATTGTTACCCAACTCAATGGTACTCATTTTATTGACCTCAAATGGATGAAAGGCTGAGTGGACCTGCCTGGATTTGAACCTGTGACCATGAGGTCCAACACAGGTCCCTGCAGTGGCTGCTTTAATCCACTGAGCCACCAGACCATATCATGGGTTGTTTTCTATGCAACAACTGTTTCCCCGTTTAGTGACCATAATCCTGTCTTACTCGAAGTGAAATGGTGGGATTCCATGGGACCTATGTCTTGCCCCGTTAGGATAAGGTCAGCGCTACGCCCCGTGGATCAGGGGAGAAGGATAAAGTGGGCAAACGTGGTCCCTGAAACCTTTTACACAGACCTCCTCCCAAAAATTGAGGGTCACATGGCAACCTGTGGGGACCCTAGTGCAGCAAACTACGAAATATTGGGGGCATTTGAATCCATATGCACACAAATCTCTACAGAGTTGACGGCCAAACTAGGGCAGGGAGTAAATAATCACCGTCGATGGTTTGACTCTAAGTGCTCAAAAGCACATAGAGTACTTATGTCAGCTCTAAAACACAACCCGAGAGACAAGGTAGCCATTACACTGTTAAGGAGAGAGTACAAGCAAGCTATTAAACAACGGAAGGATGACATAAAGGCAGCGGCTTGGGACAATTTACTCTCAGTTGACGTTCTCCGTAACAGTAGCAAATTTTGGACTTTCATTAATGAGCCCTTTTTCTCGGATTTGGACAATTGTGTCACGGATTGTGTCATCCCCGATGACAAATGGTTGAGCCATTTGAGAGCAGTTTACGGTGATTCGGACACTGAAGCCCCTGGCTGTACACGGACACTCCCTGAGGCTGGACCAGTAATCTTCAATGAAGCAGAGGTGGAGCTAGCAATTTTAGAGTCAACTAAAATAAAGCCCCAGGGCCGGACGGGGTCCCAGCAGATTTTTATAAACATTCTCCGAAGCTTTGGGCCAGAATCTTGTCTAACATATTTAATGCCGCCAATGGCAATTTGTTGCCTACTTCATGGGCCACCTCAATAATAGAGCCGATCTTTACAAAAGGTCAGCGCAATGACCCAGGGTGTTATAGACCCATATCCCTCCTAGATTCTGCAATTAAAATCATAGGCAGAGTCCTCCTAGTTAAGCTGAGGGATAGCATTGAGGGATGTGGGGGCTAACAAATATCCAGTATGGGTTAAGAGAAAAAAGAGGTACCCTGGAGCAATGTTCCAATTTGCACATGTTGATCGCCAAGTACACGGTAGCCAAGGAGGGGTCACTATTGCTGGCCTTTATGGACCTCTCCTCGGCCTTCGATCTAGTGAACAGGGCCAATTTGTGGGCAATCCTCCTGGAACTTGGCATAGATGGGGCATTAGTTAAATTTATGGCATCCCTCCATCAAGAGCTGTTTTTCCCAAATCCGGGTCACTAACGAGGGAAGGTGCACTACCCGCTTCAAATAAACGCGTGGAGTGCGCCAGGGCTGTATTCTGGCCCCCCTCCTTTTTACCATCTACATCAATGGCCTGGGTTGATATCTGGAGGAGGTGGATGGGGACGTCCCGCGTATAGGAGATGCAAAGATTCCTGCCCTCCTATACGCGGATGACGCCGTCCTCATAGCCCGCACTGGCAATGGTCTGCAGCTTTTACTTGATGCCTTCGGTGCATTTATGGATAGGCTAGACCTAAAGGTGAATGCTAATAAATCTCACACCATGGTGGTCGGATTCCATAGGAACAGGGGCAAACAGTTCTTTTTTTTTGCAAGGGTCAGAGTGGTTATCAGGGCGGCAGTATTTCTGTACCTAGGGGTGCTCTTTGACGAGAGGGGCTCTTGGGGCCCCCAGGTAAGGGCAACGAGCCTATCTGTGGCTAGATCAACTGCGGCACTTATAGGGTTCACAAAAAGGTTGGGGGTCAGGCCAATGGAGGCCCTGCTAAAGGTCTATAATGCTAAATGTATCTCAATCTCGATGTATGGGTCAGCCCTATGAGGCTATGTACATCTAGAGACAATCCAGAGGGTAGAAAACAGGTTTTTGCGTTCCTTGCTGTCTGTGCCCCAGTCGACTCCGACTTTCTCGACTCATGCGGAGATGGGCTTGGACTATGTCACCGACAGGCTTAACCTGGCGCCATTAATATTCTGGCTTAAGATCTGGCTTAACAAGGAACTTACCCTTAACCACGTGATGGTAGCAGGTATAATGTCGACCACTCCTGTAAGGTGCCCTGGCTGGAGTATTTGAGAAAGTCCTTTGAACATCTGGGATGCTCGGACCTCTTCCTATCACCATCCTGCATTAGGAAGGTGGACGTGAATCTGGTCAAAAAACACTTTATTGAAAGGGCCAGACTAGTCAGGGAGGAAAGGGAGTTGTTGAAACTCACTGTGCGATCCCATTATATGCTATTAGGTTCCACCTCACTCGAGCAATACCTTAAGACTGTCACAAAGCCACTTCATAGGTTTTTATTGGTAAAATTTAGATTTAATTTGATTCACTTTTATTTGGGCAATTATCCAACTTGGGTCAAACCAGATTTAGCCACCCCTTGCACTTGTGACCAATCTTCAACCCAAGACACAATGCATTTTGTTATGTTTTGCGGGCTCTTCGCGGACATTAGAAAAAAATATCTGCGACCTATTTTGAAGGAGGCTGGCTTTACGCAAGTGAGGCCGGCATTAGTCTACCCCCAGTCTTTGAACAGCCTCCACATCACATTTTGTGTGGCAAATTTTTTAGTGGCGGCATCTAGGATCAAATTGCATAATTCCTCACGGTCTGTGACATAATGAACTTTTAACCATGTTATTTATGAGATCCCATTTTTCTCACCCATTGTATTGCACATGTTGAAAATTTATCAAATATTTTATCCGTGTACATAAATGTTTTTATGCATTTTATGATTTTTATAAATCGAATAAAGTGTATTTGACTGACTGACTGACATACATGTTGTTAATAATAGCGCCACAGTAGGCACTCTATTTGGCTGGTGTATATGAGATGTGAGACTGATGGTTTATATGGGGTATGTGTGTTGAGGGCAACTGGATGTTTCCTATAGTGGTGCCTCAGAAGGGGCACTGGAAGATTGTGTGGGCAGTTTGCCCCCACTCCTAACCCTTCCCTGATAGGGTGTTCTGTGTGATTGAGAGACCTGAGTGAGGGACTGCATGAGTGCGTAGCTGAGGGTGGAGGAGAACCTTTGAGGTGCACCAACCAGTGCTGCAGTAGGGACTCTTCCTCTACCCGGCATGGTATTTTTATGGTTGACTGTAGAGTGTATGAGTGATACACAATGCGTGAGTGGTACAGTATATTGGTGTATGTGTGGTAGGCGGCTTACTCCATCCGAACCTGACTCTGCAAAAACCTATGCCGTTGGGACCTTTGAGTTTTTTGTAGTCGGTGGTTAATTTAAACTGTTCTTTGGTTCAAGGTAGAAGAGGGGATTGGAAATATGATTGGGTAAGTGCTTTTTGTTATGGCAGTGTTTACCCAAGGGGCAAGAGGGATAGGTTATCCTCATGAATTTATTGGGTGAAAGCATCAGCCGGGCATATGTGATGGAATCATACAAAATTAAAAGCTGACTGATAGCGCAGTTTAAAATTATAACAAGGAATGTACTGGCCTTAACTCCTTTGTAAAGAGATACAGAGTGCACACCTACCTTCGTAGACATGGCATCCATATACCTATGCTGCAGGAAACACACGAATTGGAGATTCCAAAGCCCCAGAGGAAATGGAGAGGCCAGATCTTCTCCACAACTTATTCCACCTATGCCCTAGGAATGGTAATTTGAGTGGCTCCGCAAGTACAGTTCAAAGTCCTTGGTTGTAAGGCAGATATAGAGGGGAGGTATGGCTTGGTTAAGCCTCAGCAGAGGTCACAGAGTTCCGTTGTGTGGAACTCCGTGGAGTACAAACAAAACTCTGTTATGCTACACAGAGCTCAGCAAGTGGCGGAGTGAGTTAGATAAATGCTATTCATGGTGATTTACAGAGCCAGGCGTTTAGCCGCAATGTGCAATTATCACGAACCGCATAATGCACAGCACAAGGGGGCACTGCTTCCTTACTGCTGTTCAAGTAGATTTCATACTTGAACGGCAGCTTTCTCAACGCGAACGGACAGTTTCTCAACACGAGCGGTCTCAAGCATACACGACCACTCGCACGACTACTCGCAATGAGAAATCTGACCGCCCGCATTGAGAAATCTCACCAGGAGGTTGATTTACATGCTTGCATTCGCCAACTTGACATAGACAATTGCGAACGAGGAAGAATCTCGCCGGAAGATGGATTTTCCTCGCTTGTGCTCGCCATCTTGATGTTGACAAGTGTGAGCGAGGAATAAAATTCCGCTCAGCTCTGTTTTTCAAAACTCGGTGAGCTCCGCGTAACGTGGAGTGTGGAAAACTCCGCAAACTCTGTGAGCAGAGTGGAGTTCACCACCCAGGCTTCATCTTGGTGCATGTTGAGTTGGATGGTGAAACATCTGCCTACTGAATATCTAAGTGCCAAATATGGATGACAGTGATTTTTACCTACAGTCAGAGACTCTTCCATTGCCTTATGTAGACATCCCAATAGAGTGGGCTGTATATTTAAACTGTGTCCTATATGTTTATTTAGACAGGCACCCCCGAGAGTCCATACTAAACTGCATAAGACAGATACTCTAAGGGGGATATGGAGCGTCTGGACTCTACAGATGCATGGCGCATGATGCAACCGGGGAATAGGGTTACACTTGTTACATCCCTGCACATAAAGATTTTAGTAGGTTGAATCAGAGGAGGCAGCAGCAATGGCATTGCAGAAATGGGTACTGGGATGGTCCCTCTCTTACCATGCCCCTGTGCTCTTGGAATGGGAGACGGTCCACTACGGGTTCCT
Organism: Lissotriton helveticus; assembly: GCF_964261635.1. Taxonomy (NCBI): domain Eukaryota; kingdom Metazoa; phylum Chordata; class Amphibia; order Caudata; family Salamandridae; genus Lissotriton; species Lissotriton helveticus. The sequence continues at coordinate 645,995,336 of NC_136068.1, forward strand.
CTTTGGCAACTGTTGCCAGATGCTCTTAAGGATGACATATTCAGGGGAGACTAAAAGATGTGTCCAGTGCTTACTTTGATAACAACTGGTGTTCTATTGCTAGAAGGAAGACAGAATAGGAAGCACTAAAGGTGGTGACAAACGGAGAATGCTGTTCCAAGGTGGGCGGACAGAGAAGATATTTGTAGAGGGACCTAACCACAGTGGAGAATTCCCTGGCTGCATTACAGGGAGTAGAGCCCAATGGGGAGAGGCACCACTGCACGCCCAACATAGAGTAGGAGAAAAATTAGACATGCTTGACTGCCTGGTTCATCGTGAATATCGTTAGTGACTTCACTATGAGGGGGACAAATCAGGTCACTTATTTGCATGACTACTTAAGTGTGAGCACCCTGATCATTCTCACGCTTCTACAGGTGGAGGGAAGTCCAGTTTCTACACAGTATGGCATCAACTTCCTGATGCACGCTCATCTGTCATTGATGTATAGAGAAGAGATGTGAGCAGATCCGGCTATCACAGGGCATATCCTATATGACCATATAGAAGGCCAACATGAAGGTTTCAGTGAAGAGATGTGCCAAGAGGACCTGAAAGAAGCTGAGGCAAATACGGCTCACTGCAAATCTCCGGGCCCGGATGGTCTATGAGTGGAATATTTGCAGACCCTCTGCTTCCTCATCTGCTGGAGACCCTGCAGGAGGCCACGCAAGAAGGATTTATGCCTCCGTTGATGGCGGAGGCCCAAATCGTGATGCTCTTCAAACCAAGTAAAGACCCTTATATGGCTGGCTTCTATCAGCCCTTATCAATGCTAGATGTCTACACTAAGATATTGGCTAAAATATTGGCATCGCGATTGGGTAGAATAGTTGTCCATCTGGTCCACGGGGACCAATGCAGGTTTATGCCAGGTCAGAAAACGCATACGTATTTGAAAAGGCTATCTCAGGTCTTGCACATCACAGAGACTATAAATGTTTAAGTTGCCACCTTAGCTCTAGATATTGAAAAGGCCTTTGATTCTCTGCAATGGGACTACTTATGGCAGGTTTTGGCACAAAGGAGCCTTGGCCATAACTTTATTTCCTGTGTTTGCCTCTTGTACTTTCAGCTGACTGCTAGGGTTCGAAGTGATGGGTGATCTCGAAATTCTCTCTGTAGAATTGGGTATGAGACAGGGATGCCCATTGTCCCCACTTCTGTTCACAGTAGCGATTTAGCTGGTAGCAATCCGGATGTGGAAGGACATGGCCAAGTGGGACGTTGACATGGAAGGCAGTCTTCATGTTGTGTCCCTGTATGCAGACAATGCACTGCTTTATGTGACTCACCCTGAGGAGGTGTTGCCTGCTCTCTTGGAAGTCCGGTCAGTGTTTGGCGCAGTGTCAGGACTGAAGGTCAATAATCAAATGTTGTTATGTTTCAGCTGGCGACACTGGTTGGGAGGGAGATAGTTGATCTACCTTCACTGGAGTTCAGATGGAAATGTAACTATTTCTGTTACATAGTAAGTATGGGTGGAAAATTCGTTCCGCTCGCGGAATTTGCGGATTTTCTGCATTTTCGCGATCCGCAAATATCGGGAAATTGCAGAAAAATCTGCGAAATCATAGTGGAACGGATTTTGCAAAACTGAAGTACATGAAGCACTTACAGGGTTACAGCAGGTGCCCAAGTTGAAGCTAATTTCTTTGTTACCATTTACAAAATGGTTATAAAGAAATTAACTTCAACTTGGGCACCTGCTGTAACCCTGTAAGTGCTTCTTGAGCGGCACCTCCAAGGTTCATTGCCTACTTGCAACTATTCTCTGACCCTGCTCTGACCCTCGAAGCAGGGTCAGAGAATTGTTACAAGTATGGCACAATGCTCCTGTCACAAAAATTAAACTGCAACAGGAAGCACTTACAGATAAGGAAGCAGGTGCTGGACTTGAAGCTCAAATTCAGTAACACATTAACCAGCCCCAAATTAATTTGTCTCGGATGGGCTGGGCAGGTGTGCTTTCTCCCCATAATCTACAGTGGTGAACCAGAGGGTGCTGAGATGAACCAGATGGTGATAGTTGTGAACCAGAGGGTGGCAGTGGTCAACCAGAGGGTGGTAGTGGTGAACCAGAGGGTGCTGTGATGAACTAGAGGGTGGCAGTGATTAACCAGAGGGTGGCAGTGGTGAACCAGAGGGTGGCAGTGATGAACTAGAGGGTGGCAGTGGTGAACCAGAGGGTGGCAGTGGTGAACCAGAGGGTGGCAGTGGTGAACCAGAGGGTGCATTGATGAACCAGAGGGTGGCAGTGGTGAACCAGATGGTGGCAGTGGTGAACCAGAGGTTGGCAGTGATGAACCAGAGGGTGGCAGTGGTGAACCAGTGGGTGACAGTGGTAAACCAGAGGGTGCTGTGATGAACCAGAGGGTGCTGTGATGAACCAGAGGGTAGCAGTGATGAACCAGAGGGTGGCAATGGTGAACCAGAGGGTGGCAGTGGTGAACCAGAGGGTGGCAGTGGTGAACCAGAGGGTGCATTGATGAACCAGAGGGTGGCAGTGGTGAACCAGATGGTGGCAGTGGTGAACCAGAGGGTGGCAGTGATGAACCAGAGGGTGGCAGTGGTGAACCAGTGGGTGACAGTGGTAAACCAGAGGGTGCATTGATGAACCAGAGGGTGGCAGTGGTGAACCAGATGGTGGCAGTGGTGAACCAGAGGGTGGCAGTGATGAACCAGAGGGTGGCAGTGGTGAACCAGTGGGTGACAGTGGTAAACCAGAGGGTGCTGTGATGAACCAGAGGGTGCTGTGATGAACCAGAGGGTAGCAGTGATGAACCAGAGGGTGGCAGTGGAGAACCAGAGGGTGACAGTGGTGAACCTGAGGGTGGCAGTGGTGAACCAGAGGGTGACAGTGGTGAACCAGAGGGTTCTGTGATGAACCAGAGGTGGCAGTGATGAACCAGAGGGTGGCAGTGGTGAACCGGAGGGTGACAGTGGTGAACCAGAGGGTGACAGTGGTGAACCAGAGGGTGGCAGTGATGAACCAGAGGGTGGCAGTGGTGAACCAAAGGGTGGCAGTGATGAACCAGAGGGTGGCAGTGGTGAACCAGAGGGTGATGTGATGAACCAGAGGGTGGCAGTGATGAACCAGAGGGTGCTGTGATGAACCAGAAGGTGCAGTGGTGAACCAGAGGGTGGCAGTGATGAACCAGAGGGTGGCAGTGATGACCCAGAGGGTGGCAGTGATGAACCAGAGGGTGGCAGTGGTGAACCAGTGGGAGACAGTGGTGAACCAGAGGGTGGCAGTGGTGAACCAGGGGGTGCTGTTATGAAAAAGAGGGTGCTGTGATAAACCAGAGGGTGGCAGAGGTGAACCAGAGGGTGGTAGTGGTGAACCAGAGGGTGCTGTGATGAGCCAGAGGGTGCTGTGATGAACCAGAGGGTGCTGTGATGAACCAGAGGGTGCTGTGATGAACCAGAGGGTGGCAGTGGTGAACCAGAGGGTGACAGTGGTGAACCAGAGGGTGACAGTGGTGAACCAGAGGGTGGCAGTGGTGAACCAGAGGGTGACAGTGATGAACCAGAGGGTGGCAGTGGTGAACCAGAGGGTGCTGTGATGAACCAGAGGGTGGCAGTGATGAACCAGAGGGTGGCAGTGGTGAACCAGAGGGTGCTGTGATGAACCAGAGGGTGGCAGTGATGAACCAAAGGGTGACAGTGATGAACCAGAGGGTGGCAGTGATGAAGCAGTGGTGAACCAGAGAGTGCTGTGATGAACCAGAGGGTGGCAATGATGAACCAGAGGATGACAGTGATGAACCAGAGGGTGGCAGTGAAGAACCAGAGGGTGGCAGTGGTGAACCAGAGGGTGATGTGATGAACCAGAGGGTGGTAGTGATGAACCAGAGGGCGACAGTGATGAGCCAGAGGGTGGCAGTGGTGAACCAGAGGGTGCTGTGATGAACCTGAGGATGGCAGTGATGAACCAGAGGGTGACAGTGATGAACCAGAGGGTGGCAGTGGTGAACCAGAGGGTGGCAGTGGTGAACCAGAGGGAGGCAGTGATGAACCAGAGGGTGGCAGTGATGAACCAGAGGGTGGCACTGCTAAACTGCCCGGGAGCCCTGTGGGTGTGAGCCCCCGCGCTCCTGAGCTGCCCAGGGGTTGTGAGCCCCCGTGCTGCTGAACTGCCCCTGAGCCCTCTCAGTGTGACATGCTCAATTGACTGGGAGCCCTCTGGGTGGGAGCACACATTGTGCTAAGTGCCCCCCTGCCCCAGTACATATATACCCGTACCGCACAGCACCATTATGCTCTTGCACCATGAAGTCTGGTGCCTGGATGCTCCTGATCCGTGTAGGTGGGACCACCGTTTGGTGCAGTCAAAATGTAAGGTCATAACTTGCTACACAGCACCAATAAACACGTGTCCCCTCTGCAACTGCACCCTACTGCCCAGCACCAGCATATGCCTGTACGGGGCAGTTTAGTATGAGATGGGACAGGTGGAGGTGGAGTGGTGGAGTGGTGTGGCTCACTGGTTAGAGGCGGCAGACCCGGAAGCAGAGAACGGCCCAGGACCAGGGTTCAATTCCCGACGCGACAGGGTCGGGGACCAGGGTCAGCGGACTCGGCAATTCTCGCCTAAGCGCCTACTTCAACCAGGGATCACACTCGGCAACTCTGGGCATTAAGCTTGCCTCATCTCTACAACGGCCCCCCACAGACGCCGGGGATGCCTGGTTTCACCTTGGAGATACCCAGAAGGGACCATCTCACAGGGAAAGCCAGGACGGGTTCCCCAGCGGTCTCCAGCGCCGGGACGCTTACGGGCAGCCGTGCGCTTTACAAATCCAACACACACACACATTCTCCAGCAGCAGCAGCTGCATGCGCCTGAGCCGACTGAGCAGGATCATAATGGCTTTGTACCAACAAACGCAGCAGAGCTATCTTGGACATATGAAGGATTCTGGGGTCCTGTGCCAAACGTATTTTTGCATCCATTAGTTTTCCGAGCGCCATCCCCGTGTAGCTCCTGTGACCAGGAGGCTGTTTTCTCCTCATCTGCTGCTCTGCTCGGTCTCTGACCCTTTATAAACAAGATGCATGTGAACTCGCATAGAAGCCCCGCCCGTTTGGCCCCATCCACCACACACTAGCGGTATGAAATGTCTTCCCGCCCGTCAGCACTATAATGGCCAGCTAACTCAAGGGACCTTGGCGCCTTTTGGCGCGCTGGCAAAGTTACAGGCACACGTGGTCACATATTTGGGCAAATGGCAAAAAAATCCGTGAGTTCGATGGAAAATTCGCGAACTCGCAGATTTTTTTTGCCATTTCGCGCAAATTCGTGGACAGCGAATTCGCAAATTTCGCCCATACATATTATATAGGGATCCAGGTCTCACACTCAGCTGAGACACAATACACACTGAATATGGGTGCAGTTCTTGTGGGTCTGAAGTCCTCCATTTTTTTTCTGGAATCGGCTCCCCCTATCTATTATGGGTCATGTGACCTTGGGTGTCTGGTCCTGTTGCCACACTCCCTCCATGCCCTCCAGAACTATTCCATCCTAATTCCCAGAACTACCTTTGAGACTCTCAACAGTCTCCTTATCTCTTTGGTATGGGCTGGGAAGCGCAGCAGGTTAAAATGAGAGATTCCTAAATTGGATATGGATTTAGGGGACTGGGCCTACCGGACCTGTGCCTTTAGTATCTTGCTGCTCTCCTTCAATATGGTGTTATACAAAACAAGGGAAACCCAAAGTAGCAATAGGTCTAGGACCTTGGGAATATACAGTATTTCAAGAGACAATGGTCCCAAACTTCAATTCAAGTATCAAGACAAAAATAAAAATAAATATAGACCAAAATTGGAATCTATATTAACTGTCCAGCCGGACAGATTTAATAGTTATTATAGTCAAATGTGGCAAAGTTATTCAACAATTTCCAAGTGGGACAAAACCTGTGTCCAACTACCACATAAGTACAGACAAATAAACATACAAATGCAAGGCAAGAGAAAGCAGTCTGTAAATTGTTCACAGTTAAAACAGACAATTAATATTTAGGTACACTTTATGTGATTTCGCAATAAAAAGATTTTCAAATCATCAAGTGTGAGCTGTCGACGACGTTTCGATCCCTTTTTAATACGGGATCATCATCAGGACATATTGATTCATGCCTTTACACTAATAAGATCTATATACTAATTATGGATCATCAAGGGTAAAACTGATGGTAAAGAACTACCAGCGAGTACGATTGCTGATCGCTGTTGGGTCAGTTCCAGTAGACCTTCATGGAGGCTCCAAAATAAGGAGTCTAGCGCGACGTGCAAGATAATGCTCGAAGAATCTGAATAACCATTAGGAGGATATAAATGGTGAATGTGGCGGGCGCCCGAGTCAATACTCGATCTATCAATATCTATCAGTTTTACCCTTGATGATCCCTAATTAGTATATGGATCTTATTAGTGTAAAGGCATGAATCAATATGTCCTGATGATGATCCCGTATTAAAAAGGGATCGAAACGTCGTCGACAGCTCACACTTGATGATTTGAAAATCTTTTTATTGCGAAATCACATAAAGTGTACCTAAATATTAATTGTCTGTTTTAACTGTGAACAATTTACAGACTGCTTTCTCTTGCCTTGCATTTGTATGTTTATTTGTCTGTACTTATGTGGTAGTTGGACACAGGTTTTGTCCCACTTGGAAATTGTTGAATAACTTTGCCACATTTGACTATAATAACTATTAAATCTGTCCGGCTGGACAGTTAATATAGATTCCAATTTTGGTCTATATTTATTTTTATTTTTGTCTTGATACTTGAATTGAAGTTTGGGTCCATTGTGTTTTGAAATACTCCTTCAATATGGTGCACCATGGTATGCTGAAGCCTCAAATATAGAGAAAAATCTCTTAGCAGATTGGGGACGGGGAACTAGTCTCCCAAGATGTCTTATAATGGGTTCCGGGACTCACCTGCATCATAATTTTGTAGTTTACCAGGTTGCATGGGCCTGGGACCGCATGCTTGCTTTGCTGCTGCGAATGGCTCCATATGTCAGGATTAAGTGTGGGCGAAAATTGCGAATTCACGGTCCGCGAATTCGCGCAAAATTGAATTTGCTATCCGCAAAATCCGCTAATTTGTGCAAATTTGTGGATTTTTTTGCGTGTTCGCTGGGTTTTTTGTGTATTCGCGGGCCGCTTGCAGCGCACCGACCGCGAAGTTACCCATGCGGTAGTACATGGGCGCGTCCATCTTGTGCCTGTTGTGTATTTCCGTTTCCGGTCGCTATTGGCAATCTCGCGTTCTGTGCGGCGTGCTATTACGAGTTCACGTGTGTTTTTGCGTGCTGGCGGGGGAACATCGCGCAAACTTACCCATGTGGTCCTCAATGGTCGCGGCCATCTTGTTTTTCATTCATTGCTATGGTTCCGGGCATGCTTTTTCTATCCAGCTTCAATCTTTGCCACCCTTTGTTTGTTTGAAGTTTTTAAAAATCTTTTTTACATATTATCTATTCCTCTATTTTTCTAGATCTATATTTTGTGTTTTCTTCTACTTTTCGTTACTTTAAAACAACTTTTTTTACCTCTTCTTTTATTTACTTTTCCCCTGTTCTCTTTCCTATTTATTATTTCCATTCCTGTCCAGGACCATGGCAAAGGGAGCCGGGAAGGACAAGGGGAAGGGTCCCACACCCCGTAACCGGCACCCATTCGGGCGATTGAGGGGGGAGCAAGTTATGGCCCGAGAGATCTTTAGAGCGGAGGAGGTGGCCGCACTGATTTTTTTATGTCCAGCGCCGCCTCCGCAAGACCATCGCGGCAGGTGGCAGGATCACTGGCGGGTACGGGCTCCGGGAGCATCGGCAGCTGTGGGAAGGTGTGCCAGGCCATGTATCGGCAGTCTCGGGTCTGGCGCACCTACAGCCAGGCCACGCACCGGTGGTCCGATATCCTGGACTGTGAACACGACCTGCTCGACCTGCTAGGTGTCGAAATCCCTGGGCTTGGTGAGTAGTAGTAGCTATTTAATCAATACTCTGGTTTTTTTCCCTGCTCTATGTTATCATATTGCAAATGTTTGTTTTTTCCGAAGAGCAATAATGCTGCCGATTGCATTGTAGGTAAATTATGTTTCAAAATCTTCTGTGATTGCATTGCAGGTGCACTGCTCGCCTGCTCAGTGGTGGTGCTACTATGCTTACTTGTTTTCGATTTTGTGCTCATTTCATTGGCTTGAGTGATTATGTATGAGTGTACTTTACAGAACTGCCTAATGCTAGACACTAAGGGGCAGATTTACAATTACTGGCGCATCACTGCAAATTAGCAGGGATGCGGCAGTAATTGTGCGCCACGCCTCCACCACCCATGGTGCGCCGCATTTACAATGCGGCGCACCATGGGGCAAAAATGACACAGATGCGTCATGCATCTGTGCCGTATAGGCGGCGCATTGCTGGAGTTGCGTCGCAAGCACGACGCAGCTCCAGCAATCCTTTGGGGTGCCCTATCTTTCCAATGCTGCGTCAAGCCGTACGTCTGCTTCAAGCAGGCGCAGGGTTTTGACGCCGCATTGGCCTAAAAGTGACTGAGTGAAATCTTGTAGATTTCACTCAGCCGCTTTTAGGAGGTGTTCCTGCGCAGGAACGCCCTCCCTTGCGCTGGAACGCCCCCCAATGGTGCAGGGCTTTACAACATGATGCATCTCCCAGATGTGTCACGTTGTTAATATACCCCGCACCATGGCGCCTCTTTTGCGCTGTTGCTGCGTCACAAAAGTCACGCAACGACGGAGCAAAGGAGCCCCAAGGGGCTTGTAAATCTGCCCCTAGAGACTCAAGTCCATTCCTTCCTTTGTACTCCTGCCACTAAGAAGAGATAGTGGTGGTGGATTGAAAGTTTGAGTATATTATGGCTGGTTATTTAGTAGGAAACTTTTTAGTGTTCTCACTGGTCTGTAATCACGATGGACTGTATCTGTCACTTCGCGTGCTGCGGAGTGATGCCTGCCAGTCCTAGTCGAACCTTTTTGTAGTTGGTTTAGTGAGTTACATAACTTTCCAAGTAGACGGTCCGCGAATCCAGCAATACTAATATCCTAGTAGACCACATCAGATAGGTCAATAAATTTAGTGCAATTGTTGTCTATTTCCCCAAAATAATTTGTTATTGTTTTTTTGAAATGTTGATTTGGTTGACAACAATCATCCATGTTTGTGTCTTTCTTTCATGTTGTACATCAGCACCCCCCAGGGGCAAGGGGACACAGGAGGAGGAAGCGGCGCCGGCGAGAAGGGACAAGATCAGAAAGGCCAGGATCGGTCCGGCGAGGGCTCCACTGCTCACCCTATAAAGTTTTCCGGTTAATATGAATAATTATACTTCCCTATCTTTTACAGCCCCTATCTTTTTTCTTAACGTTCCTCATTCGATTTTTTCTAAATCGTCTTTGATCTTCTTGTAGACTGTTTCTAAATTCTTATCCTGCCTCTACTATGACTCCCTGTGGTACTACTAGATCATTATTAGTCTGTCTGTGTAGCTAACTAAGCTTGCACAGTTGGCAAAAGGTGTTAAACAAAATTTCCATTCTATTCAGCAATAGCTCTATGCACTCCTCTGGGTTGTCCATAATGTCTTTGGAAGTCTTCTAAATGTTTATGCTTTGACACTTCCCAACAATAAAATGTCCATGGCCACCAAGAAAGAATAGGATACTAGTTTACTTTTTGATTGGATAGGAGGGCAATCCATACTACTACTGTTGCAGGGACTATTCTGCACAAACAGAACTATGGACATGAAATTGTGCATTGTTTATCAATTATAATAGGCGCAGTTAGACTTTCTACATACCTCAGTCATAACATAATTTAAACCCCCAATCTCCTTACTGACTAGCTAGTGTGTCAGAGTCATTTAGCTCCCGAATTCATCGATGATTGATCCCCAATGATTATACAACCCAGGACATAAGACTACGGAGTCAGAGTACCGACCTCTCAGAGCCACGGACTCATGCTTGCAAATTGCAAACCCTTTCGCTCACTGACTCATGACCAAAAACCACAGAGTCTATGTAAGTTTATAGCTTTATTAAAAGTAAAAACATTTATTAAAATCAAGTTCATCATACAACATAAATGGTGGATTGAAAATTGAAAAGTGCTTAGTGATTTCACACATTAATTGTGGGCGAACCCTCACCTGGTTGGACCTTCAAGTCTTCTTTGTGGTGCTGAATCGTTGCTGACTCCGTCCAAGTGATGATGATCTGATCTTGCTCTTGTTCTTAGTAGGGAAGCTTCTGTCTGTTATGAGAAAAATGGTGCGTGTTAAAAAGCAAGCATTCATCAGTTGTGCCAAAAAGTGTAGCAATTTGTTTTATATAACTAAGGAGTTAGGTCCTACAGGTAGTGGGCTGGACCCTTTTTGAACAGAATAAATACACAAACTGCCCGCCTCCCACTTGTTTTCCAATGTTTGTTTTCAGGACAAAACCAAAAGAATTAATTTTAGTTTGTCTGGGTACCTTTATTTATACCCCTATTATTTTTCAATTCTTTTTTATAGACTCTTTTCAACAAATTTTGTGAATGAAAAAGACACATATAAACATTCAATATTTACAACACATTGTAGTGTAGTTCCTATATTCCCAATAGGCTCTGCGCATTGGAATAACATAAACGGTAGTTTAGACGTAGGATTGAGGTAATCTAGGCCTCTACTGAATATGTTAGATTTAATTAGGTATGCCAGCTAGCTCAGAGGTCACTAGAAACTTTCTCGAATGAACAGGAAGGAGTTAACTTTCCTGATTAGACAAGAAGGGATTAGTTTCTGACAACCGCATAAACATGACAACTTTGCTCCCCCCAGAATAAGGAGTATATCTCCAGAGTCGTGTGAAAACAATAGACAGCTATTTCACTCAGTCAATCGTTCATGCTTAGTTTCATCAGGAGTGCCGAGAAATAGAGAGATGGGCGTTTTCAATAAAAGTTGTTATTTATTGAACAGTCTTCTTTCTCATGCAAGAGAAATAAATTGCCACAATTGCAATACTTATCATGAAGTAAAGTGTGTACAGTAAAAGCAGTATTATGAAATAATACTGTAAAAGCATTTATATGGTTTCTGAGCCATAAGATACTTAAAACGGATAAAATATATACATACTTAAAATCATTGACTAAACGTGCTCAACTGGTGCTTCTAAGATACGCCTACCCCGGTGTACCTAACCTAAGACTAGTACGTGGGAAGGAGTAAGTGAGCTGCAGTTTAAGTTAAGTTAGTTTTGCCAAGAATCTGAATCAAGAATTCTCTAAGGATCTAATCAGCTCCGTACCTTGGTTATAGAATGAAGGAGGTCTTGTATCTCTTTCTCAGGACTCGATCTCCCAGCAACCCGCAAGGGTGACTGGAAACACTGGAGTTGGATTTCTCGGCAGGAGAAAAGACAGTGTCTCTCTCAGTGCGTCAATGGGAGGGTCGGCTTCCTTCGGCACTCGCATCAGCTGGGCTTCGGATAAGTAGATAGCCGATCTGCTCCAAACCACCGTGTGTTTGCTTAAGGCAGAGGTTGGTATATTTATACCTGGAAGGTGCCGAGTTTGACGTAAGGTTGGACATAAGACGTCACTAAGAACTGGCAGTTCTTTTAGGACTCCAGGAGTTCTAGGACAAATCAAAACAGAAGCAGTGGGAATTCCCCGGCTGCTGGAGGCTTGGTTTGTTTAAAGAACGTGTTGTACTTTCTAGGAGTCTATGGGAGTAGCCTTGCCATATTTCGACTGCATTGGCTATGACTAAATATGGATATGATTCTTTTTTTTTTTTTTTAAATGTTTTTATTAAGAATTCCTGGTGCGTTACAAAGGATAAAAAGAACATATACAATTCATTATTCATAACACTCAAAGTCAATCTAGGTCCAAAATTTAAAAAGAGATATATAATTGCAGGTTCAGTACAGTTAGAATATTAATCACAGGAAAAAACGATGTTAAAGATAAAACTCTACGAATTAATCAGATTTAAACAGGGAAAGCTGTACCAATAATTACAATATTTGCTCTCTCCATTCTGTAAGTGGAGCCCAGATGCAGCTTCCCAGCTCCCGCATTTTTTTGCCCTTCTGTTCATAGAGGGCCGCCTCTATATTATGTATGCCCAGTAATCTGGTAAGCCACATTTGGAATGAAGGAGCGAAGGTATCTTTCCAGCCAGAAGAGATTAAAATCCGGAGTACCGCTACTGATATAAAAAACAGGGCATCCTCATCTTTCCCCAGCCGTAGCTTCTCATCAATACCCATTAGCATCAGATTTGGGGATAGATCGATCTTGTGACCTAGCAGCCCCTCCAAAAAATGTTCTATCTCTTCCCTACACTACAATACAATACAATAGGAGAACATGTGTAATAGGTCTGCTTGTCCCTCATTACATCTGGGACAACAATCCTCCCCAACCCCTAAAGAAAATAATTTTGCTGGTGTATAATATAAATTAAATAGTGTTTTATAGTGCTGGGCTCTCAAATTTGAAGACCGGAAGATTTTTTTTGTTCAAATTTAGGGCAAGATCCAAATATACATCAGGGTTGGACAATTTGATTGCTAAAGCGGATTCCGTCTTCTCTAAATCATCTTGAATTCCCATCAGGAGAAGATTATAGACTATTTTTATTTTCTTACATCCTTTGGCTAGTGAGTCCAACAAAGGAAAGTCGGCCAGATGTGTCAACTTAGGCCTCAGTGCTTTCAGGATACATTCAATTTGGGCATATAAAAGCCAATGGGAAGATGGAATAGGAAACTTATATTGCAGGGCATCGAATCTTGCTATTTGTTCACCTTCCATGATATCACCTATAGTCTTGATACCCAGTCCTTTCCAAACCTGAAGGTTACCTTCTGCGCACAAATGAGAGAAAAGGCTAGAGTTGCAAAAAGGTAGATATACATTAACCTTAGGAAAATTAAAAAACTTCAATACAGACTTCCATATACTCCATGCCCCTTCCAGAATCTTGAGCTGTGCCCTCTTATAGTACCTACGATCCACTTCGCATAATAGTAGGCCTAATGCCTTCCTCCCCAGCAAGAGCTCGAAGATAGAGGGAGGACTCTGAGTTTCTGTAGCTACAAAATCCATGTCAGGCTGAAACAGGATAAATATTTGTGTAAGAAGACATGTCCAATGATATAATCTTAGGTTTGGTAAGGCCAACTCCCCCCTTTCCATAGAAAGTGACATACTGCCAAATACATCTTATAAATACAGTTTCCAATTTTTTCATTAGTCCCTCTTCAATGAATAAGGGTATGGCCCGAAAACAGTATAACACTTTAGGAAACATTGTCATCTTCACCACGTTTACTCTCCCAATCAATGAGAGGTGAAGCACATCTATTCTTTTCAACTCTGTTTCTATGGATTTAATAAGAGGGAGGTAGTTTTCATCCAGTATTTTTATAATTGAGGCATTTATTCTAACCCCTAGATACACTGCAGTATCAACATATCTAGGGTCGGATTTGGCAATATTTTTTGTACAAATTACCTGGGTTTTGGCTTCGTTCAGTAAATAGCCTGAGCGGCTACCAAAAGCATTGGCCAATTGAGCAAGAGCTGGCATCGCCTGCTGAGGATCAGTAGTGATGACAGCCAGATCATCAGCGTATGCCAAAATTTTATTTACGTGGCCATTTAGTACTACCGGACTAATCCTTGGACACCCTAACATTTTTTGTATAAGCAGATCGATATAAAGAGAGAAGAGGATCGGGGAACAGGGACACCCCTGGCGTGTACCTCTCTGAATGGCAATCTTATCTGATCTTTCGCCCATAACAACCACTCTAGCCTCGGGTTCTCTATACATAGCTTTGAGGGCGCCGATGATTTAATCCCCAAAGCCTCTACCTGCCAAAATAGATCGGAGAAACTTCCATACCACCCTATCAAAAGCCTTCTCTGCGTCGAGCAGGATCAAGACCATCTCCCCCACCCCGTAGCAGCATGAGCATCGAACAGAGCAATTGCTCTCCTTGTATGGTCCGTCCTGCTGCGACCAGGGACAAACCCATGCTGCCACGGGGAAACGAGACCGCCTATAATCCTGCCCAACCTCTTAGCCCAGATCTTGGAATACAATTTTGTATCCGCGTTTATCAGCGGGATAGGGTGGTGGGACCCCGGATTCTCCCTAGGTTGCCCTATTTTATGAAAGATTACAATATTGGTCTCTCTCCAAGAATCCGGGATCTCTCCTGAGTACATTATACCGTTAACTAAATCCACGAATAGTGGGGTAATTTCAGTTTTGAGACATTTATACACCTCCAGGGGGATCCCATCTGGGCCCGCTGCTTTACCCGAGGCCAGCTCCTGTAGTGCAGCAGTAACCTTGCCACTAGTAATATCTCAATCAAGTTCTATTCTTGCTGAATCATCTAATTGACATATTCATGGGCCATTATCCCAACCCTCCTCCTCCTGTACTTTATCCCTATCTTCCTCCTCATATAACTTTTGGTAGAAATTCTTGAAAACCTGTAGGATTTCTTTAGTCTCAGTAAATTCTTTGCCATTTTCTTCTATTCTAACGATTGTATTTTTTGCTTTTTCCTGTCTGATCCTTAGCGCTAAGACTCTACCTGCCTGTTCACCAGTTTCATACCGTCTGGTTCTGGATGTTTGGTATTCTGCGGTAACCTTCTGTGTTACCACCCTTTGGAGCTCTGCTTTAACACTCATCAGCTTCAATTGACTCTCGCTTCCCGCTACCCCCGAGCTATATCTTTAATGTGCTGTTCTTCTGCCTCAGTTAATTTCGCCATTAGTATCTCCACCTCCTTTCTGTCCTCTCTTCTCAATCTCGCCGAGCAGCTTATGGATTCGCCCCTTAAGGCCTCCTTAAATGCTTCCCATACCCCATTCCGTGAGGTACTATATCTGTTAGCGGCGAAAAACTCACCCGCCCATTTAGTAAGGTGCTCCACAAATCTTTTGTCCCCCAGTAACTTCCTTTCAAAGGTCCAGCTGGTCCTTTTCCTAACCAGTTTTTCAGATTCATAGGTTAAAAACAACGGGTTGTGGTCTGGGATTAGTCTGGGAAGTTTTATTATCCCGACCTTGTTTATTTCTGGAGAAGAGATGAAGAAATAGTCCAGTTTTATATACCTTTTATGGGGATTTGAAAAGTATGTAATACCTGAATCGTGTGTTTTTTTGACCGGCCAAACATCCCTCACTCCGTGAGAACTAATAAGAGCCATTACTACCCTAAAAACTCTTGGTTTCCGACCTACATATGGTGCACTATTATCCCAATCTGCTGAGATATTAAAATCACCACACATTATTGTGGGGGTCATCCAACCTGTTAGTTCTATTTCAAAAAAGTCATAGATCTCGGGATCATCTCTATTTGAGCCGTAGACTGCACATAATGTGAGGCCCATTTCCAGCTCGACAATTACCCATCTGCCCAGGTTATCTGTCTTCGCCCGTTTCATCCCTCCCAAATATGTACGTGCTAAGATTGCAACCCTCCTGATCGTCGAGGATTGTGTAGAGCAGGGAGTAGCTCAAAGCCACTAAGAAACATTAAGTTCCTCTTGGCCCATGGGAGATGGGTCTCTTGGAGAGCGAGACCGTCAATACAGTTGTATTTCACAAAATGGGCCAGTCTTTGACATTTCCTCCAGTCGTTCAGCCCCCCAATGTTAAGTGAGCATATTCTAATGTTCGCCATCCTGACAAGCTAATTGACCAACTGCATAATCCCGAACCTTGATCAAGCTACCCTTCAATGACCTTCTGTATTGTATGAAAGGATAAACCAATTTATTCCAAAGCGCACCATTTTTCTTCGTTTTTCTGAATTTCTCCCCTACCCAACCCCAACCTCCCTTGCACTCCACCCACCCCTCTAACCCACCCCCCATTCCCCAGGGACCCCCTGAACACCCTCCCAAAAACCCACTCCGTGAAGCGCTCAGACCTAGTCTGTGCACGTGATGGTCTTGCAGTGTGAGCAGTGAGGCCTAAAACTAAAAAACAGAACCTAAAGATTCCGATATAGCCCTACAAATCAGTGATCATAGTAAATCCTTCACAACCAAACAAGAACCCCCCCCCCAGTTCTCAACCTGTGTCAGCAAGCTTTCCAGTTTTGATAGAAGACGAAAGACATTAAACCCAGTCTTCATTGTTCATTCAGTCTATTAACCGACAGAGTCTAAATACTCCTTTGGTTTAATTTCTGAAGAGAAATATAGTGTCCTTCCTTCATTGATTACTTTTAACTGGGCCGGGTTTATCAGATAGGCTTGGATCTTTTTGTCCTGGAAAGGCTTGATCATTTCCCTCAAGCGCCACCTTCGCTCTACAGTTGAGTGGCAGTAATCCGGACGGACAAAAAAAGACACCCCCTCACTACTTCTCCTGGCGTCGGGTCTGGCCTTTTCCGCGATTGCCTGCCTTAGAATAAAATTACAGAGGAATATTAGAACTGCTCTAGGTTTGTCCCCTTCCTTAGCATTCTTTTGTATTTTGAAGGGAGTACGGTGTACTCGCTGCAGCTCAATGGACCAGTTCCAGCTGGAGAGCTCGGGAACGATTTCTCGAAGAGCTTGATTATATATGCCCTTATATCAGACCCCTCGATCCACTCCGGGATTCCCAGGGCCCTTAGGTTGTTCCGGCGTTGCCTGTTTTCCATTTCCTCAAACTTCCATTGGAGATCTATCACCTGGGCACAGTGGGCATTAACCTTGGTAGTGGCAGCAGCAGCCTCGGCCTCGGTTACCACTCTCTCTTCCAGGTTAAAGACTCTGTCCCCGGTGTTAGTACAGGCTTTGGATAACTTCCTGACCACCCACTGCATTTTTCTCATGGCGGCCTGAGATTTTCGATTGTCTTGCCGCGATTCCTCCCTATGGGCAAGAATCTCCTGATGGATTGTCTCCAGAAGCGACATATGGGTAAGTTCCTCACGGGGACTTCCCTGCAGAGGCATGACCGAGGAATGATCCCAACTCAGTTCTTGTTGTGGATGAGCTTGGCCCTTCATAGTCACCTGAGATTTAATCGCGGTCACTGGTTGATCTAGTTCGGGGTCGCTCTCTGACCTGGGTACGAGCTATGTTCCTCCTCTTCCTCCTCTGACCAACCGGCACCGTCTGAGGCTGAGTAGAATGCTTCACTTGGAACTTTCTCCTTGCATTACAGCCTCCTCCCGTTGCTTGATCCAATTCTACTCTCTGTGCATCACTCTGGATATCCGTATACTCTGTGTTTTCTATGACCCGCTGCTTTGACAGTTCTGCCATATTTTCGTTACTAGGAATCTGCAAGGGAATCTGGTCTACTTTAGTTACAGGGCACGGAGAGGAAATCTCAGCTCCTTTTTCTAGACTTGAGGTTAGTTCTCCTAGGGATATCTCGCCTATTACAGCCTGCTGTTTCTCACTAACCCCCGGCGTGGCTGGAAGCGGGGCCGGGTTAGGGGGCGGTTCATTAAACCCAACAATTTGATTATCCCTCCGAATTTCAGCCGCTTCTTTCACTTCCTTCGCTTCTTTTCCCTCCTTCTCCTTACCCGCTTTAGCAAACATGTCCGCAATTGAGGCTGCCGCCTGACGAGTCCTCCCTGCAGCTTGTTGCCTCTTTTTGATTTGCTCCGCCGGGGGTGAAAGATCTCGCCGTGCTTCCTCGTTTTCCTAAATATGGATATGATTCTTATGCCTTTATAAGGATATGATTAGTTATACCCACATAAGGGCATGAATCGGAAATATTTAATTAGGGTCCTAGATACGTCTACAACACCCACTCTATGTATAATGTCCATCATTACTAAATACTAAGCAATACTAAACATATAACGATGCATGTGTTTTCCAACCCACCCCAAAATACATAAAATGCATTTGAAATGGTATGTACACCAAAAATGAGTATCATACTGTACGTTTTCAAGCAGAGGTAACATTCAGATAATGCATATATGGTACGTTGGCTGAATGATTGCGAAAATTACATTTATGAAATGGCTCTTAATACAGAAGAGAAGGTCGAGACCATTTCATCACATATTTATACAATACTGTACATGTGCTAGAGGCTAAGTCAAAATATTGTTTCTAGAGTTTCTAAAAATAGAAGTTCTGTTCTCTAAGAATAGTTCTACTTTAAGCAGAGTACCATGTGCCAAAAAAGGTAAATATTATGGGAACTGGAAAAATAAATTTCGCTTTAAGGGGACAAAAATTGTTCCAATCTTTTCAGTAGTGTTGTTTATCAAAAGCTGAAGGCCGAATTCAGAGTTCAGGGAACGCTGCGTGCTCATGTTTTGTTAAAAAAAAATATTCTCGTTGTTAGGGGAGAACATAAGTTCAGATAGGCTGGCAAATAATTCGTCTACAACAGTAGGTGAAAGTTGGACCAGGTCCGAAAAAGTAGAAATAGTGCAAATGTGCGAAGCATTGCTATCATCGGTGTCTGGATCAGCAATGTTCATGGAAGGTTGTACCTGTGTGCTGCTTCCATCTCGTACTTCACCGCCACCTAATTGTAATGGTGAAGTCTCAACGAATGCCGTCATCAGAATGGGTAGCCGCTGGGGACAACACGTTGCAGGAGCCGTTACCGAACCAAGCAAAGTATCGATATCCATAGGTACTGCTGATGGTAGTGTAAGACAAACGTCCAACACGCATTCTTCTCCGTATAGCAAGCAACGTAGAACAGGTAAGATGCAATCTTGCCAGATTGGCCTGAATGAAACCAGGTAGTATTCAGATCTCTTAGCCGAGCCAATCCGAGGACCTTAGTAATCCGTTCTCCGTATCATATTGCTAGGATCATTTCTTCCATTGTTGCCTGGGTTTGGTCTGTGACTTGACTTGCCATATCGAAGCAGAAGGAACAAAAATAAAATTCCTGCTACGAGTCCCAAGAGAAGAGGCAGGCCACCGAACACAGAGTACACGAAAATTGGGGAAGATGTTCAGAACTGTTTCAAAGGGTGCTAATAGTCCCCAAAAAATTGTCTTAAATACATGTGCGATGCCACTGGTATCAGACATGTTTAAGATTTGACTTAACATTTCTAAGAAATGCATGGGGCAATTTGTCGATAATAGGGTATGTCTCTCTGCCGCTGTCCTTGGAACTTGCAGATCATACGTCTCTTTGGATGAGGTTAAAGGCACAGTTGTCTGTAAAAGAATAGACTTCATTCTGCTTAAAGTATCAATTCGAATAGAGAGATATTCAAAGAAGGCCATATTGCTGCCTCCATGTCTGGATTGTTGTTTGGATACAATACTTGCATACAACAAGTGACCATGGAAGTAACGCTCATGAGATAGGCTTTTCCTGGCACCATACCACAACAGCTGCGTTCACTTATTATAACGTAGCTGCCGTTGGAAAGCTGTCTGAAAAAAGGTTCTATCTGTGTAGCAGGGGTGCCGTGCAGGTGGCATGAAAGGTTGTTTGATAAACCTTCGCAGGCTCCATGCAAGTTAATTCCTTGACACAGAAGTGTACCACTTAGTGAATTTTTACAGTTGTTACCACTAAGAAATACCTCTTTCTTGCTCCCACTCCAACATCTATGTGTATAAGGCAAATTCCAGGTTGACTTGATGAATCCTTTACCCAACCTTTCATACAGGCCTGCTGGTATATACTTTTGGCAATACTGAAACTGAAAAGTTGTTATCGGAATTGTAATTGTACCATGTATTATCCATTCAATGACAAGTCTCTCTGACATTGTCAATGGTAATCTCTCAAGTTTTTCAATGCTCAGAATCGTATTGTCTGCTCCTTTTTGTGCCAAACTGATTTGTTTATCAGTAAGGTTAAAGATAGAAAATAATGACGTTATGTTGAGTAGACGCCATGGCACGTAGCCTGAACGCAGATTTTGTAACGTCCAGCCTAACTGTACAATGGAACGTAATTGGGACTGGCCATGTTGTAACATTAGCATATCCTGTTCTATTACATCAATAGCAGATGATACAGTGCTGTCCAGTGAATAAATTCTGGAGGACAGAGTCGTTAACCCATTGTCCACTACAGACAGTGATTTTTCCAAATTAATACAATCAATTTCTCGTATTTTTTCAGCAGTTTCAATTTGTGTTATTTTCCAAGCTTCATTGTAAGCTGCGTATATACCGGCGTATATGAAATATTTTTGACGCTGTTTGCGAGGTCCCAGTAAGAAATCTCGCAAGTCAGCACCTTCTTTAAGTAAAGTCAAGTGTTGCTTAATTTCGGGTAGTGTGGATTTCTGTAGCCATTCTAGACAAAGTTTTCCTACACTGTATGTTGTTATAATCCCTGGATGTTGTCTCTGGGAATATCTTGGGTCTGGCCTATTCTGTTTGAACCCCTGTATTTTGTTCAGGAATCTATCTTGACAGTTATCTATCTTGACAGTGTCTGTGGTCCAGATCAACCATTTGCTCCAATCAGGAATAGTTCTGTTTTGTTTCAAAATATAGGACACCTCTACCCCCTCATCTGTAGTGTTGTTTCTATCAGGCATAGGCTTTGGTATAGACGGGTTGTTTAAATCTTTTATCTTGGCCAGGCCAAGACAGGTTGTTTGCTGAATGGTGTCATTCAGGAACATGATTTGTTCTGGGATCATGCAGGCTCTAAATAATGATTCTAAAACTTGTACCTGCCATTCTTTTGTACCCCAGATGGTTTTTGTTTCAATGTTGTTTTTCCAAAATTTAAAACCAAAAGTAGACATTTTTTCATAAAATTTTTCCGAATAAATCAATTTAGTATTTGTCAACATGTTTTTCATTCCTGTCTTATTTAACATTTTGAAATAAAACTTTTCTGGATCAGTGTTATTAAACCCTGAGAAGTATGGGAATTTTTCATAAAATGTTTTTGAGCTGCCTTTTGGCGGTGTTGGACAATGTTCCCATTGGTTATAAGTCAAAACATTTCTAGGATTAGCAGATTAATGCAAAAAATTATGCCCAAAGTGATTGAAGCAATACATTTCTTCATAATTTGATGAACCCTGTAAATAATTATGTTCTGTAAATTTGGCTGACATTTCTAAATATGACATCATATTATTAATATTTTCAAAGTCCCAATCATCAGAGAAAGTACTAGGTGATACAAAGTCACTTAAAAAAATCTTGAACTGATGTGGATATTTCAAGAGCTCAAACGGGCCACAGATTTCATAATCAGTATTGTCCCATGCTACACCACCAGGTATAGGAATGGCTGTGATGTTCACTGATGATAGTTCTTTTTTTTCGACGTGAGAAGATCTGTGTGGTTTTAGGACCAAGTTGATGTTCTGACTTGCTGTGTCCATTGTACTATATTTTCCATCAATAAATCTACCCAAACTTAAAACCAAGATGAGCCACAGAAGGAGGAAAAGTACACCTAACACAATCCATAATTCAATCCATGGTGAAATCAGATATGTTTCTTTGAGTTGATGAAAGAGTTTTGTAATCTTGTCTTTGAAAGTTTTTTCGTTTGCTGGCTTGTCTCCATGTTCACTTGGATCATCTAAAAAGTAATCGAAATTGATGAAGTAGCCAGGTGCAGTTCTGTCAATTGTTGGAATTGCTTCTGTATTTTCTTTAGTCTTTGGATCTTCTTTTGTCACATTAGTATAGTCAAAGGCTACATCTTTGTAGACAGGTGTTTCCTGACGAACTGTTGCAATTTGGGTTTCAAGAGGCACAAGTTCCATGGCTTTGTTGCATAGTCCTTTTTTATTCACTGCAGGTTTATCAAAAGTGATTAGTCTTTCAGTTTGAACCTCTTGGATTGTAGCAAGATTTGGTCTTCTACTACTTCTTGGGAGTCCACTGGATCTACTACTTATTATTGACCACATGATTGTGGTTTTACCAGGACGATTGATACAACTCTTTTTCCCACGTTTTTTCTCTCCACTACCGAATTTCCCTCGGGATGGAATATACTAGAGTACAGCAATACAATGCCCATGCTGGCCATGGCCTCCTTGTAAGCCTGAGAGCTAAACGCAGGACCCTGGTCAGAATGTAGCATGCCAATTGCCTATGTGCCGATAAAGACTCGCAAATCTTTTATAACAGTTCTGGCGTCAGCCGAGCGCTGGGGCCACATCCAAATGAATCTTGTGCAGGAATCCACTGCAACCATGATATATGTATAGTTGCCATCCCTCTGTAGGGGACCACAGTGGTCCAGGTAAACACATGCCAATGGTTTATCTGAGATTAGAAGGGGCATCTGTGCTGGTCGTTTCACTGTTGATACTTTATTCTTTGGCATATTATACATTCTAGAACATAGTTTCTAGTCTGTTTTCCCATGCGTGGCCACCAATATCTCTGTTTTAATAATGATACTGTGGCGGAAACACCAGCATGTGCAGAAGCGAGCCCTTCGCGTGCCGCTAAAATTAGTCCTAACCTGTGTTCCATGTTTGGAATTGCTCTATCCCCCACTCCAGGGATTACAGCAAAAGGAACATTGTTTGCTTCAGTTTTGTAAGAGTACTTTACTGGAAAGCCTTTCGGGAGTGTCTTACAACTGTCTTTTACTGTAGCACTGACAGCTTGCATTATCTCGCTGTCTATTTTTGTTTTTGACTGGCTAATGGCAGCTACGGAAGCCGTTTGAACAGCTGCCTTCGAGGCCTCATCAGCCAATGAATTCCCTGCAACGTGAACGCCATCACGTTGATGACTCAGTGTATGTATCACGTGAGTCTTTTGTAGTTCTTTCTGTAAAAGAACTACTTGTTCCCAAAGCATTTTATGCTTGATTGTGCCACCTTTTGCATCTTTGAAACCGTTTTGAACCCAGTTCTGCAAGTATTCGTTGTAAAACTGGACGCAATAATATGAATCGCACACTATTAGTGTGGGGAATTCGCGATTGGTATTTTCAAGCGCCATCTTAAAAGCCTGTAGTTCAGCTCGCTGAGCTGTACAATCTCCGAGTGATTGTGTTTTTGTGACCAGTGGTCTAAATGTTCCTTCGTGCCAACGACCTTTAACAATCGCGCATGCAGCACTATATGCTTGTTTACCCCTAACTGCAGGTTGTGCTGAACCGGCTGTATATATTATACAGCCCTAATGTTCGAGAGGCAGGATTTTGGTTGGAAAAGGACATTCATATTCGTATTGGAGAAATTCTTGAGGTTTTAAGTTAGGATCAAATTCATATACTACGTCCGATGCAGCAAGATAATTAACCCATTGTATCCATCTCGGATGTAAAGCTTTAGCATTGGGAATGCTTGCTCTTGTTACCGCTTCTAGGGCAGGTACCGGTGTAATGATTATTATACGTTTACCTTGTGCTAGGGCTCTTTCTTTTGCTACAGCAGTTTGAACCGCAGTCAGAATTTTTTCAGTAGAACTGAATTTTATTTCAGCTTGTGTGTACAAGTGTTATTTATAAGCTATTGGCACCGTTTCTCCCTCATTAGAGGTCAGGTACGTGAATCCGCATTTTCCTGGGATGACTCGGATTACAAGGTTGCGTTCGTTTGCGCGTGTTTGCAGTTTTGTTTTAGTTAACATGTCTGTTTGTAATGATCGTAAAATTTCTGTGTGTTTCTGGGTCCAATTAATTGGTTTGAAATCAGGTTGTATTAATTCGTACAGAGGTTTAACCCTCTCTGAAGCATTTAGAATGTATGTTCTTCCGAAATTCAGGAAACCTAGCATTGATTGTAAGTTCTTCAGCGTTTTTGGAGTTTGCAGTACTGCACACTTCTCTGAGAAGTTGTCTACTAGGCTTTTGCCATCACTTGATAACTCATATCCTAAATATAGGACTGTTATGTGGGCAATTCGTGACTTTTTAAAGTTGAATTTGTACCCTTCAGATGCGAACCCAAGTATGATGGTGTTCACTCTTTTCAAGTGTGTCTCCAGGTCATCGTCTGTAAGATAGATATCATCGACATAAGATAATGCCTCACCATCATACATGTGTAGTAACTCTGTTACCCTGGCTGAAAATAATCCTGGGCTATTCCTGAATCCCTGTGGGAGACGACAAAATTGCTTTTGGGCCACCATACTGGAGAAAGCTGTAAAATACCTGCTTTCTGGTGCTATGTTTTGACAGAAGAAACCATTTGAAATATCTAATGTCGTTTTATATTTTTTGCGCACAATGTTATTCATTAGTGCTGCACTGTGTGAGTTTTGTACTGCAAATGTTTTGCAGCAGGAGTTTAGGTGTCTGTAGTCCAAAACTAGACGATATGAATCGTCTGGCTTGGAGACAGGAAACAAAGGATTGTTCATTTGTGAGGTGCATGTTTCAATCACCCCCTGATATTCAAGTTGATCTAAGATCTCTCTGACTTGTTTTTTAGCTTCTTGCTTAACAGGATATTGCCTCTGAGCAGTAGGTTGATTTTCTAACTGAATCTTATGGTAAGGAGAATCCTCATCCCATCCTACATGATTTTTATATAATGCAGGGGCTTGGGCCACTGCCCATTTTCTAGCAACTGTGTATTTTTTATGAATTGGAATGTGATTTGAGAAGGCAGGCATAATCATTTCTTCGCCATGTGGGCACTCCCTGACAAACTCTGGTGGCCAGTCTTTCTCAGCTAGAAGGATATCATAGCCTTTGGATAAGGTAACCCAAAATAGACCTCTTATTTTCCTAGTTTTGTCCCCCTCTATATGCAATGTTATTTCATATAATTTATGGGGTGTGCTAACTCTGGTGTCTGCAGTTTCCACTTGAATGTATTCATTTGTGTCCACTTTCTCCTGAAGATTCCTCAGGATCTTGCGAGCTATGGTCACTTCTGCTGCGCTGTCTAGCATTGTCTGGGCCCACTCTCCGTTTTTCAGTTGTGTCCTCAGATTTTAATACTAGCTACCTTCTTTTTTTGCAAATTGTAATTTTTTACTTTGATGAGCAGGTTCCTTGTCTTTGGACTTGACGTGCTCTTCTTTGTGTTCTGATCGTCTTCTTCTTTCCGATTTCTGTGAGGAATCCTGAAAAGATTGAGAGGGACATGTATCAATATCTTGATATCTGTCAGGTTTTCTCAAATTATCCCTATTTCTAAGGTTGTATCTTTTTTCAGAGGGCTCCCTTTGGGGAGACTTGCCTCCCCGTTCTGGAGATCTATCTTTTCGTTGAGGAGACCTTCCTCTGGACTGAAACTGGTTTTCTCTGGGAGTGGTTTGTTTATTACCCTCCCACCTCTTTTTTGGAGTATTGAGATTATTTTTAATAAAGGTTTTTTCAGGATTTTCAGTTAGATGGGGTTTTAGTTGTTTCCCACCCAAACTATCTCTACCTAGTTCTTCATAGGATTTTTCTATGATTCTGGCAAGTTCAAAAGGTTGTTCTGCTATATCTGTTTCCTTCAATTGTTGGCGGCAGGTTGTACCGTCAATTGTCAATTGAACTAATTGTCTATATGCTTTTGTTAATTCTTTTATTTGAACTAAAAGTTCTTCGCTTGACATTTTTTCAATGTCAGGATGTGGTGTATAGCTGGTTAGAACCGGCCATGTGGCTCCAGGTCTTCCTAGTGGACCGAGCCTGGTAATGTGATTTTGATGTTTTAGGACGCCATTAAACCAGAGCAGGTGCTCTTGGTATGTTAGTGGAATTTCAACGTCCTCGAAAGGGGCGTATTCCTCTGGAGATTCCTCTATTTTGTAATAGTGGAAGTCGTGTGTTATTGGATTTGCTTCAGGAAAATGTATTGATGAATAGAATACCTCTGTCTGCCGATATTCATGGGCCTCTACCACAAATATGACTGTACCACCTCTTGATGATACTCCATTTTTTATAAGTTTCATAGTTATTGTTTTTCCTACATTTACCGGAATGAGTATAGCATTCGGGTCTTCATTTTGGAGACTTGTGTCATCCGCTAGAAGTTGAGCTGCATTCAAGCTCTCTCCCTTTCTTCATCACTTTCTACCATGTTTCTTGATAGAAAGTTCTTTTATTTTGCAGAGCAACTTTCAAGGAAACAAAGATTAGGTGCACAATATTTTGGAACACTGTTTCCTTCAACGTTGACTAAACCAAAAACTAATACATAGGATTCTCATCCTACTAAGTTCTGGCGGATATTAACCTTTTACCCACTCCAGACGTCTATTCGAGTTTTTATGGGAAAAGGGGTCTGTGTGAAAAGCACGACTGAGTTACTCTAGTATCTCGCGTTAGATTATCGCCTTACCAAACGTTGGGCGCCATGTAGTGTAGTTCCTATATTCCCAATAGGCTCTGCGCATTGGAATAACATAAACGGTAGTTTAGACGTAGGACTGAGGTCATCTATGTCTCTACTGAATATGTTAGACTTAATTAGGTATGCCAGCTAGCTCAGAGGTCACTAGAAACTTTCTCGAATGAACAGGAAGGAGTTAACTTTCCTGATTAGACAAGAAGGGATTAGTTTCTGACAACCGCATAAACATGACAACTTTGCTCCCCCAGAATAAGGAGTATATCTCAGGAGTCGTGTGAAAACAATAGACAGCTATTTCACTCAGTCAATCGTGCATGCTTAGTTTCACCAGGTGTTCAGAGAAATAGAGAGACGGGCGTTTTCAATAAAAGTTGTTATTTATTGAGCAGTCTTCTTTCTCATGCAAGAGTAATGAATTGCCACAATTGCAATACTTATCATGAAGTAAAGTGCGTACAGTAAAATGAGTATTATGAAATAATACTGTAAAAGCATTTATATGGTTTCTGAGCCATAAGATACTTAAAACGGATAAAATATATACGTACTTAAAATTATTGACTAAACGTGCTCAACTGGTGCTTCTAAGATACCCCTACCCCGGTGTACCTAACCTAAGCCTAGTACGTGGGAAGGAGTAAGTGAGCTGCACTTTAAGTTAAGTTAGTTTTGCCAAGAATCTGAATCAAGAATTCTCCAAGGATCTAATCAGCTCCGTACCTTGGTTATAGAATGAAGGAGGTCTTGTATCTCTTTCTCAGGACTCGATCTCCCAGCAACCCGCAAGGGTGACTGGAAACACTGGAGCTGGATTTCTCGGCAGGAGAAAAGACAGCGTCTCTCTCAGTGCGTCAATGGGAGGGTCGGCTTCCTTCGGCACTCGCATCAGCTGGGCTTCGGATAGGTAGATAGCTGATCTTCTCCAAACCACCGTATGTTTGCTTAAGGCAGAGGCTGGAATATTTATACCTGGAAGGTGCCGAGTTTGACGTAAGGTTGAACATAAGACGTCACTAAGAACTGGCAGTTCTTTTAGGACTCCAGGAGTTCTAGGACAAATCAAAACAGAAGCAGGGGGAATTCCCGGGCTCCTGGAGGGTTGGTTTGTTTAAAGAACGCGTTGTACTTTCTAGGAGTCTATGGGAGTACCCTTGCCGTATTTGGACTGCATTGGCTATGACTAAATATGGATATGATTCTTATGCCTTTATAAGGATATGATTCGTTATAACCACATAAGGGCATGAATCGGGAATATTTAATTAGAGTCCTAGATACGTCTACAACAACATATACATAATACATTACATAACTATTAGTGAAAAAAATGACATCAACATCCTACATACACAACAAATAATACATCACAATGTGTTTATACTTAAGTGAATTAATAAAGAACAATCAATATTCAAATAGCTTTAACACAAAGTCAAAAAAAGAGATTATTTCACCAAAAGGTAACCGAATTTATATCCAGCCAACGCTGGTTTACTCAATTAATGAAAGTTTTGACTCCTTAAGTTTTACCTACGCGTTTCGAATCTAACTACACAAGTTCTTGGATTCTCATCAGGGCTCTGTCATTTGTCTGCAAGAGGTGTAAACGACAATAAAGTTTTATTTATTGATAGATTCTACCCTCTCTTGCCCCAGACCAGCTTCCCACACTGAGAAGTTCTGCATATCTACCTGCGTGATTCAGGATAACTGGGTAATCTTTACAATTGAATCGGTCCGCTGGCTGCTTGATCATATCAATTGTTCCTGTAGACTAAGGATTTTATTATTCTGAGCTGGCTGGACAGTATTTTTGCCTTTGTTAGACTACACAAAGTGTACTCTCAGACTAACATTGATGATCGCACCTTACTGCTACGGTGAGCCACACGCTGTGTCCCAGGCTGATTTTTGTCTCTTCTCCTCGCGTGCTCAATCCAAATTTCCTTATCTTTGTATCCGCATCTCATAAAACGGGCTGACGATTAAAGGATAGGGGAGTGATTTAGTCTACATCAAAGGACATGCCTATTTTGTGCACCTCGTGCAAGCCAAAAGTACCTGTTAATCCCGTCGAGATCGCTGATCGTGTTTCGACCGATTATCTTCGGGGCCAACTCGGACCTCCCGTCACACTTTTAAGTGAAACCTAAGGCATGAGCACACTCGCGTTAGGGGTTTCGGCTGGCATGATTACCGAATAATTGTCAGGGGAAGATTAAACGTTTACCTGCTTACTTCCAACACTAGCAGTACGTATCTCGGTTGTATCTACATTGGCAGCCATCTTGGAAGCTTCCCTTATGTGTTCAATACGGCCCAAGGAATCCTGGTACTTGTGGTTTCTCTGGTGCGCCCGATTGTCATTGGGTGCTCACCTACATCTCTTGATGCTTCTGAGAGTCAGTGATAGTCCTCTATATGTATGTATCATAAATATATTTAGGACACGTCAGTCCCTTATTATGCTCATCATGCCTAACAGAAACTATTTTTTGATTAAAAATTACATGATTACCGGAAAAGATCACTCCACTTCTAGATCCCAGAAATTTCTAATAGTGTATTAAGACCAGTTTGGGTGATGTATTATTTTAGGATAAAATGCGCCTCTTTCTGCAGCAATCCCTTATTAACACCTACCGTACATTTAGTTTCATATCCTAGAAATTTCTGATAGATTGTTAAGGCCAATTTGGGTACTATTGAATTTTAGGATCAAGTACGCCTCTTTCTGTAACAATATTTATCAACATCTGCCGGACGTTTAGTTTGATTCATACAGAAAAGGATTGATCATTTAAACTCATTCTCGCCATGACCCTTTTCCTCAAAGTGTTCCACCATGGGGGCCATCATGACTTTCTTCTTTAGTCTGGATCTATGTTGGGTAATTCTTGTATTAACCTGCTGATTTGTTTTGCCAATGTAGATTTTATTACATGGACATTTAATTACTTAAACGACATTTCTCGTTTTACAGTTTGTAAAGATTGGATGTTTCCATTTTACTCCAGCATGGACAAACTCACTTCCTTCAATTGTATTGGAGCAAGCAATACAGTTACCACATGTGTGGTGTCCTTCCACTGGCTAAATGTTCCATTGTGATAGTAGGGTATTTTGGGGTTTTGTTAACGTAATGTCAGCTCGCACAAGTTGTTGGCCTATAATTTTATTATTCTTATATGCAAAGATAGGACGTGGGAACGGACATTCAAGTGTCTCTCGTAGGTGCCAATTCTTGAGAACTAACTGTCTCATTTTATGAGTATCTGGACCAAACGTGGTAACACAGACCAGTCTGTCCAGTTCTCGCTTTTCTTTAACTTGGAGAAGACAGTCCCGTGAAGTAAAACGAGCTCTTTTAAATGAATGTTTTAAAAGTTTTTTAGGGTATCCTCGCAGCACCATTTCTCCACAAAACTTCTGTGCATTTTGTTCATACTCAGTTATTTCTGTACAATTTCTTCTTATGCGTAGCAGTTGCCCATAAGGCAAATTCGCTTTGAGACCCCTAGGGTTTGCACTTTTATGATGTAAAATAGTATTTTTATCTGTTTTTTTCTTATACAGGGATGCTTTAAGTTCTCCTTGCGCACATGTAATTTCTAGGTCCAGAAATGTCATCTTTGTTTGGCTATGTTCAATAGAAATGTTTTTGTCCTGGTTTCTATCATTCAGCGGTTCATTGAATACTAATAACTCCGCCTGGCTCCCCTGCCACAGGAGCCAGACGTCATCAATATAGCTGAACCATTGGCTAATTCGTTCTTTGAAAGGATTATTGTTTTCCACAAATCTTTTTTCATATTCGGCCATATACAGGACCGCCATCTCTGGAGCATAAGGGCATCCCATGGCCGTCCCCTTGATTTGCATAAAGAATTCGCCATTAAAAGAAAATTAATTCTTTTTAAGGGCAATTTCGGCCAATTTCAAAATGAATGCTGTGGGAACTCTATGAGGTCTTTCCCTATTTTCCAAGTATATTTCCATCACCTCTAACGCTTCATCCTGAGGGATCTGCGTGTATAGGGATGTGACATCCATTGTGACCATTATTTGGCTTGACTCATTAAATGGGCTCCTTCGACTTTTAACAAAAAGTCAGTGGTGTCTCTCAGGTATGATTTGACTTTACCCACAAACAGCTTTAGAAAAAAGTCCACATATTTCGAAATCGGCTCGAGGCAAGAATCACACCCCGAGACTATTCTCGTGGGGGTTCACTGAGGTTTTTGTGAATTTTCGGCAATAGGTAAAAGACAGGGGTTCTGGGAAATTTTTTAACCAAAAAGTCACATTCTTTTGGACCTAGAAATCCTCCGTCTTTCCCTACTTGCACAATTTCTGAAATCATTCCTTGGATCTCTTTAGTTGGATCTTCCTGTAATTTACGGTACCATATATTGTTGTTAACTTGTTTCTGGCCTTCCGATAGATACATCTCATGGGGCCCGATTACGACCGCTCCACCCTTGTCAGCTTGCTTTAACACCACAGAGGTGTCTTCTTTCAAACTTTGAATAGCCATTCTTTGCCCATAACTTGTACATGGTTTTTGGTTGCGGCCCTGATCTTAAAAAGCCACTTGTTTCTTTGAATTATTACCCCTTGTATCTGACCCAGATGAGTCAGAGGATGATGTTTCAGAGAAGGTGGTAAAACGATTTCTAGACCGCCCTTGATATGTGTACAATGCTCTCCGTGAGTCTGTCTGAGTGTAGTAATCTTCCTTCAAAAATGGGAATGTCTTCTCAAGGTTAAAGGATTTGAGTCTTTTTCGTATTTGGCACTTTTAGCGTTTATCGTATTATCTCTGAAAGTCTGAATGTCCTTTTCTATTTTTTCTAGTTGCGTCTTCACATCTGTGATAGTTTGGTCATTTATTTTTGATTGCCTGTGTTAGTTCTTCGATTTCTTCGGCTTCTTTAAGACATAGTCTCTGTGCCGTTTCAATCGTATGGACCATTAAGTCTCTACTACACTTTGTGTTGATGCAGCTAAAGCCTTTTTATACTCTGTATCTTCCACAAATATCACCGGAACATTTTTGACCTTATGAGTTATGTAATGTATTATGTATATGTGTTGTAAATATTGAATGTATATATGTGTCTTTTTCATTCACAAAATTTGGTGAAAAGAGTCTATAAAAAAGAATTGAAAAATCATAGGGGTATAAATAAAGGTACCCAGACAAACTAAAATTAATTCTTTTGGTTTTGTCCTGAAAACAAACATTGGAAAACAAGTGGGAGGCGGGCAGTTTTTTGTATTTATTCTGTTCAAAAAGTGTAGCAAGACATGTTACGGCTAAGCATAACTAAAAAACACCCTTTCCTGAAAAAAGGGCAATTTGTAGTTTAGACTAGAGAGTCACAAATTATTACATTTTTTTGTGTAGTCGTAGCAACATTTTTTCATTCCTAGACAAAATACTAGGGAGTCGTGTATATGGCATCTAAGAATCTGAAATGTATTTTCTAGGCGGAACATCGGCACAGCCATCCACCGGTGCCGGGGCCAGCGCGGAGGTGGGCACTCCTGGGCCGAGGCGGTGCAACAGCCAGCGGGAAACTGCTGTGGGGATTGCCACGGGAGTGGCAGGCGGTGGTAAGCTATTATATTCCTTACTTATTGAGATTGCCGACTGCAGAGTGTGCTCTCTGCACTGGTGTATATGTTGTACAGTACAAGTATACTTTACTATTAAGAAGACTTACAAATTTAGAACTAAGTTTTTATCAACCAGGTAGTAGCCTCCTCCAAATTGACTTCAACTCAGCTGTGAAAGTTTTTATCAAGAAGCCAAGTCAGATCAGAGATGAACTTGGTGGATTGGATGAACGAAAAGGGAAAGAAGGGTGTAAGTAAGTGTGGAAGGACGAGCGAGTAAAAGTAATGTTTACTGGCAAAGAATGATACGTGTTTTTGAATGCTGCTCAAGGTGGCTGGGAATATGATGCATAGCCGGTTGAAGGATGAATCAAGGATGGGTGGAAGGAGAAAGGGAAGAGGACTGCCTGGTTGGGCGAAACAGAAACTGTATGTGTTCGCAATATATCCTTTGGTTCAAATTCAAATGCAAGTCAAGCAAGGGTGCATGGCTTGCAATTTCCAAAATAAAATGAAACTGTTGTTTTTTTTGTGAGAAAAACTAAGGTTTGTCCAGTTGAGACATTAAAAAGAATAATTGACATTTATTTTGAATGGATGGATGCCTGGATCATGGTACTATCTGACTCATAGATAGCATATGTGTATGTAGACAGAGTAGATGGTCACTGGATGAAGTAAGTGTTACTTTGAAGAGCATGTAACACCGCACCCGCACGTCCATTCCAGTGTAGCAAAGGCAAGGAAAAGAAGTTGTAATTTTTCCGAATACTACCATGAATATTAGCAGTAGTTTGTATTGCAAGCACAGCATATATCCGGTGATTACGGGGGCACTCACTACCTCTGTTAATAATTTTAGTACAACTCTGTCATTCATGTGTGGCCTATCAGTGTTCACTCAATAAAAAACAAAGCACCTAAAGTCATGCCATATGTAAGCAAATATCGTGTGAAGGGATAGATAATCATATTATTTAGCTTCTTCATTTTCCTTTTCTAGTAGTCATTGGCACTGTAGGGTGAAAGGTAAATTAATTAAGCAGTAGCCCTTGTAAAAGAGTATTCTCAGTGCCACCCGTAATAGAAAAGTAAGAGCTTCACCACCTGCATGTACTGGACTGGTATAGTAACGCAGGTCTGTGTCATCATGGCTTGTGTCTGTTTTCTCGAGTGCAAGTTGACTGCGCTGACATTATGCCGGCTTCCAGAAGTTTATGTACCAATTTCGCTAAACAAGAGAGAAGAAGAAGAATAAGACTGGAGTACTGTCATAGTCGACTCTAATGTAGTTAGTCCAGATAGTGCTCGTAGAATAGATTCCTGAAACTCCTACTAATGTTAGAGCAGAGGCTGACGAAGTGGAAGGTTAGATAGATACAGGCCACACATGTTATGTACTGTGATTGCAAGTTGCTAGTTCTACTGTGACACAAGTTTCTGCTGAATTATTTTGTGTTAATCTTGAAGAGCATTGGTTACAGTATGTCTTTCTTTCTTCATATAGATGCTCCTTCCAAACTGACACGGAAGGAGCTGGCTAGATGGGCCCGGCAAACGAAGCTGGAGGCGATTGTCGCCGAATATCGGCGGCTGGTGGCCCAGGAGGAGGAGGACACGCAGTCGCAGTCCACCACAACATCCACTGCGACAGCTGCATCCTCCTCCGTGCTCCCTTGGTCAGCCAGTCAGCGCAAGCCTCCAGCGGTATGGACCCGTGGTACCGCAGCCACCCGCCACTGCCAAGCAGCCAAAAAATCAGCTGCCCCCCACAGCAGGTGCAAGGCCCGCATCCACCGCCTAACCCTCAGGGTGTCTAACCTTGAGCAGGAGATGAAGAGAATGAAGAGCCTGCTCAAGAAGAACCTCCACGGGGAGCAACGGGCCCACCGGGCCAAAGGACACCGCCGGCGGCAGTAGAGGAGGAGAGACTGTCCCTTGCCCCTTTTTTAAAGACTTTTGGGGAGGTGGGAATTGGGAGTTGGGTTTTTTCTTGGACTTTGGGGACTATTTCATGGACATTCTTTGGGGTTAGGAAGGGGGGTGGGTCGGGTCTTGCAGGATAGTTTATTTTTGTTATGGATTCAAATAATCATTTACTTTCAACTTAAACATTGCATATGCGTTTTTACTGTTTTGCGGGGGAGGCGGGGGGGTTAACTGTTCGTTTGTTTTCCTGAAACTTAACTGGCTGCTTGATTCAAATTGTCTAAGTAATCGCCCAAATGTTTACAAAAGTAAGTGCTACTCACAGAGTTAGTGAATTCAATTGTCCTACTACTTTAGTAGTACTACCGTCAGTCTCTCCTCTCTCCTCCTACTCCATTATTCTTCCTCCCCCAAACGCTTATCTTACCTGTGATTCGTGTTTGAGAATAGACCTAGGGCTAGGCACAGGGTTGGCTGCATGGCAACTGGCGATGAAGGTTGGCAATCCTGGGTGGATGAAATGGTATCATTGTGGTGGTAGTGGTGGTACACAGTGGCAGTTGCAGCAGTATTAAAAAAAAAGAAAATGAAACCTTAAGTGGCCTGAGCGGATCATTGCAACAGTACGATAGATAGCATAGTACACAAGAACAGTGCCATAATTTAGCCTAACAAATGCTAAAGTTTCCAAAGTATACTAGTTGCGTGGAGTTTGGCTTTGGCTACTACAAGAAATAGTACGGAAGGTGAAGGGCACAGCAGCGTAATCATTCGCCACGTGTAGGAGGAGGATGTTTTCTGTTGCTTTGACCTTATCCTCCCCAGCAAGTGTGTGGAATTATTGTTGTAATTTACTTACACCTCAATGAAAACCGCACAGCCCGGGGGAAGAGGGTTAGGGTTTGAAAATTGGACGGGAATGGGGTTTGTGGGGAAAGTTAACTCACACTTAGAAAAATTAGGGCCTACCTTCAATTCAGTCCAAACACGCTCTGCAGTTAGGCCCTAACTCCCCTTTCACACCATGGATTTTCTTCAAACCGCTTGCAATCAAAATTAGACTATCCCAGCAGTGCTCCCAGACCCCAAAACCCACCCCCAAAAGCCTAGAAGCCCCCCAAAAACAGGCAAGTGAGCAAAAACGGAAATATTTTTTCACCATGGATTTTCTCCAAACCACTTGCGCCAGATATTAGACCTTCCCAGCAATGCCCCCAGACCCGTCAACCCACCCGCAAAAAAGTAGAACACCCCCAAACAGGCAAAAAGCAAAAATGGAAAATGTGACACTTAGAACATTTTCGGCCTTCCTTCAATTCAGTCCAAATGCGCTCTGCAGTTAGGCCCTAACTTCCCTTTCCCACCATGGAGTTTCTTCAAACCACTTGCAATCAAAATTAGACTGTGCCAACAGTGCTCCCAGACCCCAAAACCCACCCACAAAAACCTAGAAGCCCCCCAAACAGCCCCCCAAAAACAGGCAAGTGAGCAAAACGGAAACACTTTTTCACCATGGATTTTTTCCAAAACACTTGCGCCCGATATTAGACCTTCCTAGCAATGCCCCCAGACCCGTCAACCCACCCGCAAAAAAGTAGAACACCCCCAAACAGGCAAAAAGCAAAAATGCAAAAACTCACACTTAAAAAATGTTCAGCCTACCA
The DNA here is from genome assembly GCF_964261635.1 of Lissotriton helveticus. Classification (NCBI taxonomy): domain Eukaryota; kingdom Metazoa; phylum Chordata; class Amphibia; order Caudata; family Salamandridae; genus Lissotriton; species Lissotriton helveticus. The sequence continues at coordinate 646,030,863 of NC_136068.1, forward strand.
GTCAACATCGGTCCAAACGCGCTCTGCAGCTAGGCCCTAACTCCCCTTTCCCACCATGGATTTTCTTCAAATCACTTGCAATCAAAATTAGACTATCCCAGCAGTGCTCCCAGACCCCCAGACCCCTATCCAAAAAACCTAAAACCCACCCAAACAGCCCCCCAAAAACAAGCAAGTGAGCAAAAACGCAAAAACCTTTTCAACATGGATTTTATCCAAAACACTTGCGTCCGATATTAGACCTTCCCAGCAATGCCCCCAGACCCGTCAACCCGCCCCCAAAAAAGTAGAACACCCCCAAACAGGCAAAAAGCAAAAATGCAAGAACTCACACTTAAAAAAAATTCGGCCTACCAGTCAACATCGGTCCAAACGCGCTCTGCAGCTAGGCCCAAACTCCCCTTTCCCAAAATGGATTTTCTTCAAATCACTTGCAATCAAAATTAGACTATCCCAGCAGTGCTCCCAGACCCCATACCCCCCAAAAAAATCCTAGAACCCACCCAAACAGCCCCCCAAAAACAAGCAAGTGAGCAAAAACGGAAAAACTTTTTCACCATGGATTTTATCCAAACCACTTGTGCCTGATATTAGACCTTCCCAGCAATGCCGCCAGACCCGTCAACCCACCCGCAAAAAATTAGAACCCCCCAAACATGCCATAAGCAAAAATGCAAAAACTCACACTTAGAACATTTTCGGCCTACATGGCTTCAATTCAGTCCACACGCGCTCTGCAGCTAGGCCCTAACTCTCCTTTTCCAGCATGGATTTTCTTAAAAACAAATGCAATCAAAATTAGACTGTGCCAGCAGTGCTCCCAGACCCCAAAACCCACCCCCAAAAACCTAGAAGCCCCCCAAACAGCCCCCCAAAAATAGGCAAGTGAGCAAAAACTGAAAAACTTTTTCACCATGGATTTTATCCAAAACACTTGCGCCCGATATTAGACCTTCCCAGCAATGCCCCCAGACCAGTCAACCCACCTGCAAAAAAGTAGAACACCCCCAAACAGGCAAAAAGCAAAAATGCAAAAACTCACACTTAGAGAATTTTCGGCCTACCAATCAACATCGGTCCAAACGCGCTCTGCAGCTAGACCCTAACTCCTCTTTCCCACCATGGATTTTCTTCAAATCACTTGCAATCAAATTTAGACTATCCCAGCAGTGCTCCCAGACCCCCAGACTCCCCCCAAAAACCTAGAACCCACCCAAACAGCCCCCAAAAACAAGCAAGTTAGCAAAAACGGAAAACAAATTTCACCATGGATTTTATCCAAACCACTTGCGCCCGATATTAGACCATCCCAGCAATGCCCCCAGACCCGTCAACCCACCCTCAAAAAAGTAGAACATCCCCACAACAGGCCAAAAGCAAAAATGCAAGAATTCACACTTGGAAAATTTTCGGCTTACCAGTCAACATCGGTCCTAACGCGCTCTACAGCTAGGCTCTAACTCCCCTTTCCCACCATGGATTTTCTTCAAACCTCTCGCAATCAAAATTATACTATCCCAGGAGTGCTCCCAGATCCCCGAACCCCCCCACAAATCTAGAACACCCCCAAACAGCCCCTCAAAAACACGCAATACTGCTAGGCTTCAGTTTAAATTGTGCCAAAATGCTGTCTGCAACTAGGTCCAAACCCCCCTTTTCCACATTGGATTTTCTTCAAACCACTCGCAATCAGAATTAGACTATCCCAGCAGTGCCCCCAGACCCCAAGACCCCCCACAAATCTAGAACCCCCTAACAGCCCCCCGAAAACACGCAATACTGCTAGGCCTCAGTTTAAATTGTCCCAAAACGCTGTCTGCAACTAGGCCAAAAAAAACCTTTTCCACCAAGGATTTTCTTCAACCCAATCGCAATCAAAATTAGACTATCCCAGCAGTGCTCCCAGACTCCCCCACCCACCCCCACAAATCTAGAACACCCCCAAAAATCCCCCCAAAAACATGCAATACTAGTATATTAAAAAAATGGCAAATTGCACTGTTCACAAAAAATTGCTGTTTTCAGCACTTTCACTACTTCGATCCTCTTGAAACTTACCTGGACACTTGTTCCAGCGATTCCCAAGAATCTCAGCAAGGCAGAACAAAATCGAACCACTGCACTCTTTGAAGAAGAAGAAGAAGGTCTACAACTAGTTTTCACTTAGTTTTCACCCAAACACACGTGCCCGCAAAACACCAAAAAAGACAAAATTCTGCCAATTCTTTACCAAAGAACACCAAACTCTACCAACTTAAACCCAAAAACCCTAGTAAATCGCACTGAACCCTAAACCCTAGATATGCTTTGTCTGTCTGTGTCAAAGAGCCTAGGTATGCTACATCAGGAGGCTGCTTCACTCAGTGGTGCCTGCCTTGACTGTCTGCATGGCCCTGCCGCAAGCATGACCCAAAAATCCGCTAAACTCCAGAATTTGCGATTTTTCGGTAATTTCGCTAGATTCGTGAAAAACCGAAAAACAGCAGATTTCGCAAACATAACGGATGTTTGGCTCAAGCTTGAGGCAGTGCCATGCAGACGGTCAAGGCAGGCACCACTGAGTGAAGCAACCTGATAAAGCATACCTAGGCTCTTTGTCAGACAGACAAAGCATATCTAGTTGTATGCAGCAAGCCACACGTCCCCAATTTTACATGAACCGCTGTCTGGAGTGGACTCTGCCTGGCATAACAACAACAGTACACTGCCTCGCCCTCGACCACTATATACCACGAATAGACAGACATGTAGTTCTGCTGCAGTAATTGTTGTAGACTGGTTTACCTGTTTGCCACTCACGAATTGGCCATAGTTTTTCCGTAAACCGACGCTGATGATCCATCCATCCCAGTGAGGGACTGTAAAGAAAAAAGATATATTATTTAATCAATCATCATGGTATATTGGCAAGTGAGTCCACTCCAAGGACATTTTGCATATTGTAAAATGCAACATAGTGGCCCCTGAATTTGAAGTACAATTTGAATTAAACAAGGTAAAAAAAAACAGTGTAGTTGACATGAGTTACAATTACTGTGTAAAAGATTAAATAATAACTAAGACAAGACATATGATTCATTTCATGCACAAAAAACAAACAGCAATTGGTTTCATCAGAGCCAGACCGCCATTGCTGTCCACTGCAAGCCATCTTCTTAATTATTCATTACCTGTTCTACTATTTGTCCCCATCTTCTTCGGAAAGAGAGGGCCCACAGGGCAGCCTCTCCTGTCAATATCAGAAGTAACTCTGTCAGCAATCAGCAAGCATGTAGTCAGTCAGTAATTTCAGTCCCACTTGAGAGGACTCGTCTACGAAGACAAAGTTTCTTTTTTCTTCGTAATCCATCCATCTGCCTTGAGAGAAATGGATAGGGGGAGTCTAGAGGAAGAGGATAGAGGAGCATGATTGAGTTGTGAACTTGTGAACCTCAGGAATGTAGACTGCGGCACCTTCAAATCAATAAGGAAAATAAGATGAAGACAGTGCTGCAGATGGACTTGTTGTGATTAGGTGATTAGAGTTTTGTTGTGGTAAAAGTTGCAAAACAAAGAAAGACACACAGGAATAAAAGTGAATAAGGACGGAAAAAAAGGAAGTCATTTTCAGGCCTCGGTGTCAGGGAAGGAGAGCTCGTCCTCAAACTCTATGAATTGAGATGGGAGTAAGTTTAAGTTTAAGTTTATTGCACAGTTAATTAAAACCAATGCGATTCAATAACACAATAAGAGAAGTTAAAATGCAGCATAAAAAAAAACATACGTTTAAGACCAATGCTATACAATGACGAGATCAAAATAAACGATTCAACATAAAAGAGAAATTTTGTTTGCAGGCCACCTACATTGGGCCGTACTATACTTCCCATCCTCTTTGTAGGCCTGCTAGTCCATTCATGTTTTGCATGAAATTTTGCGTCATAGATGATTCTACAATATGAGTTAAAACAGATGTCCTAATTTATTGATTTTTCATGAGTCAATTTTTGGTAGTTTTGTTTCCACGGCTTTTAGAAATTTCACAAAGCTACAGCTCAGCTGAGGGTCCTGTGCTGAGAAGCAGGTTAGCACTGTGCTCCTTCATGTACGTGCCCCATATAGAATAAAATGGCGTTTCAGCAGGAGCTTCCTTTCTGCTTGCATTTCCTTACACAAGCATAGCAGGTGCAGCATGTCTTCTGCCCCAGTGCCGCATAGACGACATAGTGTTCCTGCTTTCACTCTCAGCCAATGAGGAAGGTGCTGAATGCATGGTAGCAGGCCCAGTCTGTATCTTAAGAAAGTCAATTTGGTATTTTTTTTGCGTAACCCTGACCGAAATAAGGCTGGGAGGCTTGTGTCGGATATGTATTTAATACCATCCAAGCGTGAGATCTTTTTAATAGGATGGCTTTATCCTGAACCCACGACTGTAGCCTAATTGATTTCTTTACCAGCTTGTTAAGTGTTTTATGATCTGCAGTGGACGCCCAGAGCTCTGCCAGCACGGTATTCTCTAAGCTTTTTGCCAGGTATTTTGCTGCTGGTGAGTTTTGGGACTGCTCTAGCTCTTTCCATAAATATTCATTCAGGGTTCCTTCGGTCGTTTTTCTCACTTTGTCCCAAGTGCAGATATATGCCCCCTGTCGTGCCAAAAGCTGTAGCCGAATTCCAAATTCCAGTCTGATCTGTGCTGGGGAGGATCGCTTTGGGAGGCTGAAAATAATTCTATATGCCGACACGATTGTGCTGTCAAGTGTTATGGCATCTCTGCCTCGATGAGCCTCGCTCCCATAAGTTAGTGTTGGTAACAGTTTGGCGCGTATGACATGTAGTAAAGGTGTTAGAGAAGGGCCGGAGAGGTTATTGTTTAGTGTTTTTAGAGCGATTGCCAGAGCAAGGCCTTTGCCTCTTATGCTAGCCCTTTGAGCGCTGAATTGGCCACCACTGTCTATCTTCACACCTAGGTATTTGTACGACAAGGTGTCTTTGATGCGGGTGTTGTTCCAGAACAGAGATGGGAGTAGGTCAGCTAACAGAGAAGAACTTCCGTTACCTAAGTTGGTGTCCTCTTCTTCCTGCGTGCATTCACGTATTTTGTAATCTGGGGGTATGAAGTGCTGATTCACCTTGATCAGTGTTAACCTCTCCACATTTTTGGGCGAGAGGCGGGTCCTTTTTGAAGTTACAATGGCACCAGCAGCACTGAAAACACGTTGGGGAAGATCCTTTACAACGCAACTTTTACAACTAAGTGCCTTTACGATGCAACCATTACAACGCAACTTTTACAACGACTTGCGCTGGGGGGCGCTCTAGGATAGGGAATAGTTTCCAACACCTTCCCTACTATCCACGGGGACTGGAGTTGGAATAGTAAATTATACTATTCACTATCCAGCGCCCCCCAACGCAAGTCGTTGTAACGACTTGCGTTGTAAAACTTGCGTCACAAAGGCATGCGTTGTAATAGCATGGGTTGTAACGTCATACATTCAACACGTTCAGAAGACACGCTTGCGAGTGGGCAAGACAAATAATTTAGAGCCAGGTTGGTGATCAGTGGCCATAGAGGCATTTTCCTGTACCAATACAGCAATGGGTTCTTATTAACAAAGATCTCTGTTGGGTCATCGAGATAGGCCTGCACCATCGTCTCAAGGTTCTCCACGGTTGCTCCACTTTACGTACCATCTGTGGCCTTTGCAGCACTGGAACGAGCAAACCCTTGATGAGTTAGCCAATCCGCTTCCGACAATATTATGGCTGGGCCTGGTGCAGGTGAGAATGATGATACGGTTGCTGCTGGTGTAGTTAACGGCTGTGGGGGAAAGTGACTCCCTTCGGCCACAGATTCAGAAGTGGAACTTGACGCCGGATGGCCTGCTGATTCAGTTGTACTTCTGCCGGCTCCTTGAATTTTCTGCCGCTCGTTTTTTAATCGAGTGGCTGACACAGCTAGCTAATGTTTGTACTTTTAAACATCTGCTTCATCAAAAGGAATGAATGATTTGCTGGCCACTGCCTTTTTATACCTTGGATCCAGAATAGTGGCACAAATGTAATGTTGTTCTGTATGTATGTTTTTAAGCCTTTGATTGTCAACTAGGCGGCTTAATAACCTCTCCACCAATTGATATGCGTCCTGCTTTTCAGCATCATCTCGGAACGTTGAAGACACCGCCTTCAGTTGGTGCTCTAGAATGACCAACAATGGGATAGCTTTGCCCAAAGAACAGTCCTCTCTGCTGACTTCACGCGTGAAGACCTCAAAAGGACGAAGCATGTCTGTCAGGCTTGCAACTAGCTTCCATTCCTCCAACTCTAGCCTCATGTCTTTCATAGTAGAACCCAGTTTATAGACATAATCATTTATTACCCCCCACTGCTCAGACAGACGCTGAAGCATGTAAAAGGTTGAGTTCCAACGTGTTGCCACCTCCTGGATGAGTCCTTTGACTGGCAGTCTACGTTCATGTTGAATGCTCCTTAGCTCCTTCCGGGCCTTAAAAGAATGGCTGAAATGTGTGCAGATTCTTCGGCAGGTGGTCAGTAACTTGCTGACTGTGTTTTCGTTTTTCAAGAAATCTTGCACCACGATGTTAATACTGTGCGCCAAACACAGCACTCTGAAGTACTCACCATCCTGCATGGCCTTAACTAAATTACTGCCATTATCCTTGGAAACATAACCAACTATGCGATTTCTTGGATGCAGCCATTCAGTGACCTTCCTATCAAACTCGTCCAAAAGGTTAGGTGCAGTATGAGTTTTCTCCATGGCAAACATGGCTAATGTTGCATGTTTCCGAGTAGCTTTAAAAACTGTGTCCGGGTCAACACCTGCACTTGTCTTGTCTCTAACCCCTGCAAAAGAGACCCAGTGTGCAGTGAAGCACATGTAATTAAGGGCTTGGCAACTGGTCCACATGTCTGTTGTAAAGTGGATAGTGTGAACAGCACTCTTCTGCAAAGCTGCCCCAATCACCTCCAGCACATCTTGATGTAGTGCTGGAACCGCAACTCTGGCAAAGTAGGACCGGCTAGGAACCTTCCATTTAGGGCAGACTGTTGCAACAAATTCTAGAAAACCCACCCCTTCCACGAAAGAAAAAGGGAGAAGGTCCAGCACTAGCATTTTAGCCAGCTTTGCGTTATACAGACGTACCATTGGGTGGTTGCGTTCAAATGGCACCTCCGACCAAAACATGCTTCTAATGGTGGGAGGGACTGTTTTACGTGATGATGATGATGAAGCAGACTTCAAACCAGTTAGGCTCATTGATGTACTTTTTTGCATTGGTGTCTGTCCTAGACTCTTAGGGGTCGATTCCGATTCGGGAAAAAGCGCTCCGAATAGCGGTTCGGAGCGTTTTTCCCCGTACGAGTCGTACCCGTAGGCGTCCCCGTACGAATCAGCAAGTACAATCACAATCCAAAGCGTCACTCCGTACGGCTCGTAAAAAACGCCGTACGAATCGAAAGTCCATACGAATTGCATTCGGCTGACGCTCGACGCAACGTCCGTACGTAAAAAGAGCGCGTCTCCCAAACAAGGAAGTACGATCCGTGTAGAACACACTCCGTACGGCTCTTTGTCTACGAGAGCTTTAAACTACCGTAAAACCACACTCCGGCACGAACCGCACCCCAGTACGCGACAAGCAGGACATAAACGCCATCATCCGTCTCATCCCTATCATGTACGGCCACCACCTCGTACTTAGAAACCGACTACGGCGCAGAAGTTAAGTACAACGAAATCCAACATACCTGTACGTGTTGCCACACGCGCACATCTCCATTGCACGACTGTCATCCCTGGGTACATTGGTCCACACACTCCCGCACTTCACCAGTGTTATACGGAGGCGTGCCGCACCTACGTCATCGAAGTACGTCACCGCACTTCACCAGTGTAATACATGCAGCATGTACGCCATCCAGCTGGGGTACGGTACGTCAACGACCTCGGGGTATGGTACGTCACCGCACAACACCAGTGCAATACGGAGGCGTGCCGCACCTACATCATCGAAGTACGTCACCGCACTTCACCAGTGTAATACGTGCAGCATGTACGCCATCCAGATGGGGTATGGTACGTCAACGACCTCGGGGTACGGTACGTCACCGCACAACACCAGTGCAATACGGAGGTGTGCCGCACCTACGTCATCGAAGTACGTCACCGCACCTCACCAGTGTAATACGTGCAGCATGTACGCCATCCAGCTGGGGTACGGTACGTCAACGACCTCGGGGTACGGTACGTCACCGCACAACACCAGTGCAATACGGAGGCGTGCCGCACCTACGTCATCGAAGTACGTCACCGCACTTCACCAGTGTAATACGTGCAGCATGTACGCCATCCAGCTGGGGTACGGTACGTCAACGACCTCGGGGTACGGTACGTCACCGCACAACACCAGTGCAATACCGAGGCGTGCCGCACCCACGTCATCGAAGTACGTCACCGCACTTCACCAGTGTAATACGTGCAGCATGTATGCCATCCAGCTGGGGTACGGTACGTCAACAACCTCGGGGTATGGTACGTCACCACACAACACCAGTGCAATACGGAGGCGTGCCGCACCTACATCATCGAAGTACGTCACCGCACTTCACCAGTGTAATACGTGCAGCATGTACGCCATCCAGATGGGGTACGGTACGTCAACGACCTCGGGGTACGGTACGTCACCGCACAACACCAGTGCAATACGGAGGTGTGCCGCACGTACGTCATCGAAGTACGTCACCGCACCTCACCAGTGTAATACGTGCAGCATGTACGCCATCCAGCTGGGGTACGGTACGTCAACGACCTCGGGGTACGGTACGTCACCGCACAACACCAGTGCAATACGGAGGCCTGCCGCACCTACGTCATCGAAGTACGTCACCGCACTTCACCAGTGTAATACGTGCAGCATGTACACCATCCAGCTGGGGTACGGTACGTCAACGACCTCGGGGTACGGTACGTCACCGCACAACACCAGTGCAATACGGAGGCGTGCCGCACCCACGTCATCGAAGTACGTCACAGCACTTCACCAGTGTAATACGTGCAGCATGTATGCCATCCAGCTGGGGTACGGTACGTCAACGACCTCGGGGTATGGTACGTCACCGCACAACACCAGTGCAATACAGAGGCGTGCCGCACCTACATCATCAAAGTACGTCACCGCACTTCACCAGTGTAATACGTGCAGCATGTACGCCATCCAGATGGGGTACGGTACGTCAACGACCTCGGGGTACTGTACGTCACCGCACAACACCAGTGCAATACGGAGGTGTGCCGCACCTACGTCATCGAAGTACGTCACCGCACCTCACCAGTGTAATACGTGCAGCATGTACGCCATCCAGCTGGGGTACGGTACGTCAACAACCTCGGGGTATGGTACGTCACCGCACAACACCAGTGCAATACGGAGGCGTGCCGCACCTACATCATCGAAGTACGTCACCGCACTTCACCAGTGTAATACGTGCAGCATGTACGCCATCCAGATGGGGTACGGTACGTCAACGACCTCGGGGTACGGTACGTCACCGCACAACACCAGTGCAATACGGAGGTGTGCCGCACGTACGTCATCGAAGTACGTCACCGCACCTCACCAGTGTAATACGTGCAGCATGTACGCCATCCAGCTGGGGTACGGTACGTCAACGACCTCGGGGTACGGTACGTCACCGCACAACACCAGTGCAATACGGAGGCGTGCCGCACCTACGTCATCGAAGTACGTCACCGCACTTCACCAGTGTAATACGTGCAGCATGTACACCATCCAGCTGGGGTACGGTACGTCAACGACCTCGGGGTACGGTACGTCACCGCACAACACCAGTGCAATACGGAGGCGTGCCGCACCCACGTCATCGAAGTACGTCACCGCACTTCACCAGTGTAATACGTGCAGCATGTATGCCATCCAGCTGGGGTACGGTACGTCAACAACCTCGGGGTATGGTACGTCACCGCACAACACCAGCGCAATACAGAGGCGTGCCGCACCTACATCATCAAAGTACATCACCGCACTTCACCAGTGTAATACGTGCAGCATGTACGCCATCCAGATGGGGTACGGTACGTCAACGACCTCGAGGTACGGTACGTCACCGCACAACACCAGTGCAATACGGAGGTGTGCCGCACCTACGTCATCGAAGTACGTCACCGCACCTCACCAGTGTAATACGTGCAGCATGTACGCCATCCAGCTGGGGTACGGTACGTAAACGACCTCGGGGTACGGTGCGTCACCGCACAACACCAGTGCAATACGGAGGCGTGCCGCACCTACGTCATCGAAGTACGTCACCGCACTTCACCAGTGTAATACGTGCAGCATGTACGCCATCCAGCTGGGGTACGGTACGTCAACGACCTCGGGGTACGGTACATCACCGCACAACACCAGTGCAATACGGAGGCGTGCCGCACCCACATCATCGAAGTACGTCACCGCACTTCACCAGTGTAATACGTGCAGCATGTATGCCATCCAGCTGGGGTACGGTACGTCAATGACCTCGGGGTACGGTACGGCACCGCACAACACCAGTGCCCATCATCAGAGTGTGTGTGTGGCTAAGACCCCCACCAGTGCCCACCAATGCCCACCAGTGCCCAGCATCAGAGTGTGTGTGTGGCTAAGACCCCCACCAGTGCCCACCAGTGCCCAGCATCAGAGTGTGTGTGTGGCTAAGACCCCCACCAGTGCCCACCAGTGCCCAGTATCAGAGTGTGTGTGTGGCTAAGACCCCCACCACTGCCCACCAGTGCCCACCAGTGCCCAGCATCAGAGTGTGTGTGTGGCTGAGACCCCCACCAGTGCCCACCAGTGCCCAGCATCAGAGTGTGTGTGTGGCTAAGACCCCCACCAGTGCCCACCAGTACCCAGCATCAGAGTGTGTGTGTGGCTAAGACCCCCACCAGTGCCCACCAGTGCCCAGCATCAGAGTGTGTGTGAGGCTAAGACCCCCACCAGTGCCCACCAGTGCCCACCAGTGCCCAGCATCAGAGTGTGTGTGTGGCTGAGACCCCCACCAGTGCCCACCAGTGCCCAGCATCAGAGTGTGTGTGGCTAAGACCCCCACCAGTGCCCACCAGTGCCCAACATCAGAGTGTGTGTGTGGCTAAGACCCCCACCACTGCCCACCAGTGCCCACCAGTGCCCAGCATCAGAGTGTGTGTGTGGCTGAGACCCCCACCAGTGCCCACCAGTGCCCAGCATCAGAGTGTGTGTGTGGCTAAGACCCCCACCAGTGCCCAGCATCAGAGTGTGTGTGTGGCTAAGACCCCCACCAGTGCCCACCAGTGCCCAGCATCAGAGTGTGTTTGTGGCTAAGACCCCCACCAGTGCCCACCAGTGCCCAGCATCAGAGTGTGTGTGTGGCTAAGACCCCCACCAGTGCCCACCAGTGCCCAGCATCAGAGTGTGTGTGTGGCTGAGACCCCCACCAGTGCCCACCAGTGCCCAGCATCAGAGTGTGTGTGTGGCTAAGACCCCCACCAGTGCCCACCAGTGCCCAGCATCAGAGTGTGTGTGTGGCTAAGACCCCCACCACTGCCCACCAGTGCCCAGCATCAGAGTGTGTGTGTAGTTAAGACCCCCACCAGTGCCCACCAGTGCCCACCAGTGCCCAGCATCAGAGTGTGTGTGTGGCTAAGAGCCCCACCAGTGCCCACCAGTGCCCAGCATCAGAGTGTGTGTGTGGCTAAGACCCCCACCAGTGCCCACCAGTGCCCACCAGCGCCCAGCATCAGAGTGTGTGTGTGGCTAAGACCCCCACCAGTGCCCATCAGTGCCCAGCATCAGAATGTGTGTGTGGCTAAGACCCCCACCACTGCCCACCAGTGCCCACCAGTGCCCAGCATCAGAGTGTGTGTGTGGCTGAGACCCCCACCAGTACCCACCAGTGCCCAGCATCAGAGTGTGTGTGTGGCTAAGACCCCCACCAGTGCCCACCAGTGCCCACCAGTGCCCAGCATCAGAGTGTGTGTGTGGTGAAGACCCCCACCAGTGCCCACCAGTGCCCAGCATCAGAGTGTGTGTGTGGCTTAGACCCCCACCAGTGCCCACCAGTGCCCACCAGTCCCCAGCATCAGAGTGTGTGTGTGACTGAGACCCCCACCAGTGCCCACCAGTGCCCAGCATCAGAGTGTATGTGGCTAAGACCCCCACCTGTGCCCACCAGTGCCCACCAGTGCCCAGCATCAGAGTGTGTGTGTGGCTAAGACCCCCACCAGTGCCCAGCATCAGAGTGTGTGTGCGGCTAAGACCCCCACCAGTGCCCAGCATCAGAATGTGTGTGTGGCTAAGACCCCCACCAGTGCCCACCAGTGCCCATCATCAGAGTGTGTGTGTGGCTAAGACCCCCACCACTGCCCACCAGTGCCCACCAGTGCCCATCATCAGAGTGTGTGTGTGGCTGAGACCCCCACCAGTGCCCAGCATCAGAGTGTGTGTGTGGCTAAGACCCCCACCAGTGCCCACCAGTGCCCAGCATCAGAGTGTGTGTGTGGCTAAGACCCCCACCAGTGCCCAGCATCAGAGTGTGTGTGTGGCTAAGACCCCCACCAGTGCCCACCAGTGCCCAGCATCAGAGTGTGTGTGTGGCTAAGACCCCCACCAGTGCCCACCAGTGCCCACCAGTGCCCAGCATCAGAGTGTGTGTGTGGCTGAGACCCCCACCAGTGGCCACCAGTGCCCACCAGTGCCCAGCATCAGAGTGTTTGTGTGGCTAAGACCCCCACCAGAGCCCACCAGTGCCCAGCATCAGAGTGTGTGTGTGGCTAAGACCCCCACCACTGCCCACCAGTGCCCACCAGTGCCCAGCATCAGAGTGTGTGTGTGGCTGAGACCCCCACCAGTGCCCACCAGTGCCCAGCATCAGACTGTGTGTGTGGCTAAGACCCCCACCAGTGCCCAGCATCAGAGTGCGTGTGTGGCTAAGACCCCCACCAGTGCCCAGCATCAGAGTGTGTGTGTGGTTAAGACCCCCACCAGTGCCCAGCATCAGAGTGTGTGTGTGGCTAAGACCCCCACCAGTGCCCACCAGTGCCCAGCATCAGACTGTGTGTGTGGCTAAGACCCCCACCAGTGCGCACCAGTGCCCAGCATCAGAGTGTGTGTGTGGCTGAGACCCCCACCAGTGCCCAGCATCAGAGTGTGTGTGTGGCTAAGACCCCCACCAGTGCCCACCAGTGCCCAGCATCAGAGTGTGTGTGTGGCTAAGACCCCCACCACTGCCCACCAGTGCCCAGCATCAGAGTGTGTGTGTGGCTAAGACCCCCACCAGTGCCCAAAAGTGCCCACCAGTGCCCAGCATCAGAGTGTGTGTGTGGCTAAGACCCCCACCAGTGCCCACCAGTGCCCAGCATCAGAGTGTGTGTGTGGCTAAGACCCCCACCAGTGCCCACCAGTGCCCAGCATCAGAGTGTGTGTGTGGCTAAGACCCCCACCAGTGCCCACCAGTGCCCAGCATCAGAGTGTGTGTGTGGCTAAGACCCCCACCAGTGCCCACCAGTACCCAGCATTAGAGTGTGTGTGTGGCTAAGACCCCCACCAGTGCCCACCAGTGCCCAGCATCAGAGTGTGTGTGTGGCTGAGACCCCCACCAGTGCCCACCAGTGCCCAGCATCAGAGTGTGTGTGTGGCTAAGACCCCCACCAGTGCCCACCAGTGCCCAGCATCAGAGTGTGTGTGTGGCTAAGACCCCCACCAGTGCCCACCAGTGCCCACCAGTGCCCAGCATCAGAGTGTGTGTGTGGCTAAGACCCCCACAAGTGCCCACCAGTGCCCAGCATCAGAATGTTTGTGTGGCTAAGACCCCCACCAGTGCCCACCAGTGCCCACCAGTGTCCAGCATCAGAGTGTGTGTGTGGCTGAGACCCCCACCAGAGCCCACCAGTGCCCAGCATCAGAGTGTGTGTGGCTAAGACCCCCACCAGTGCCCACCAGTGCCTACCAATGCCCAGCATCAGAGTGTGTGTGTGGCTAAGACCCCCACCAGTGCCCACCAGTGCCCAGCATCAGAGTGTGTGTGTGGCTAAGACCCCCACCAGTGCCCAGCATCAGAGTGTGTGTGTGGCTGAGACCCCCACCAGTGCCCACCAGTGCCCACCAGTGCCCAGCATCAGAGTGTGTGTGTGGCTAACACCCCCACCAGGCTACCAGTGCCCAACATCAGAGTGTATGTGGCTAAGACCCCCACCACTGCCCACCAGTGCCCACCAGTGCCCAGCATCAGAGTGTGTGTGTGGCTGAGACCCCCACCAGTGCCCACCAGTGCCCAGCATCAGAGTGTGTGTGTGGCTAAGACCCCCACCAGTGCCCACCAGTGCCCAGCATCAGAGTGTGTGTGTGGCTAAGACCCCCACCAGTGCCCACCAGTGCCCAGCATCAGAGTGTGTTTGTGGCTAAGACCCCCACCAGTGCCCGCCAGTGCCCACCAGTGCCCAGCATCAGAGTGTGTGTGTGGCTAAGACCCCCTCCAGTGCCCACCAGTGCCCAGCATCAGAGTGTGTGTGTGTGGCTAAGACCCCCACCAGTGCCCACCAGTGCCCAGCATCAGAGTGTGTGTGTGGCTAAGACCCCCACCAGTGCCCACCAGTGCCCACCAGTGCCCAGCATCAGAGTGTGTGTGTGGCTAAGACCCCCACCACTGCCCATCAGTGCCCAGCATCAGAGTGTGTGTGTAGCTAAGACCCCCACCAGTGCCCACCAGTGCCCAGCATCAGAGTGTGTGTGTGGCTAAGACCCCCACCAGTGCCCACCAGTGCCCACCAGTGCCCAGCATCAGAGTGTGTGTGTGGCTAAGACCCCCACCAGTGCCCATCAGTGCCCAGCATCAGAGTGTGTGTGTGGCTAACACCCCCACCACTGCCCACCAGTGCCCACCAGTGCCCAGCATCAGAGTGTGTGTGTGGCTGAGACCCCCACCAGTACCCACCAGTGCCCAGCATCAGAGTGTGTGTGTGGCTAAGACCCCCACCAGTGCCCACCAGTGCCCAGTATCAGAGTGTGTGTGTGGCTAAGACCCCCACCAGTGCCCACCAGTGCCCAGCATCAGAGGGTGTGTGTGGCTAAGACCCCCACCAGTGCCCACCAGTGCCCACCAGTCCCCAGCATCAGAGTGTGTGTGTGGCTGAGACCCCCACCAGTGCCCACCAGTGCCCAGCACCAGAGTGTGTGTGGCTAAGACCCCCACCAGTGCCCAACAGTGCCCACCAGTGCCCAGCATCAGAGTGTGTGTGTGGCTAAGACCCCCACCAGTGCCCAGCATCAGAGTGTGTGTGTGGCTAAGACCCCCACCAGTGCCCACCAGTGCCCAGCATCAGAGTGTGTGTGTGGCTAAGACCCCCACCAGTTCCCACCAGTGCCCATCATCAGAGTGTGTGTGTGGCTAAGACCCCCACCACTGCCCACCAGTGCCCACCAGTGCCCATCATCAGAGTGTGTGTGTGGCTGAGACCCCCACCAGTGCCCACCAGTGCCCAGCATCAGAGTGTGTGTGTGGCTAATACCCCCACCAGTGCCCAGCATCAGAGTGTGTGTGTGGCTAAGACCCCCACCAGTGCCCAGCATCAGAGTGTGTGTGTGGCTAAGACCCCACCAGTGCCCAGCATCAGAGTGTGTGTGTGGCTAAGACCCCCACCAGTACCCACCAGCGCCCACCAGTGCCCAGCATCAGAGTGTGTGTGTGGCTGAGACCCCCACCAGTGCCCACCAGTGCCCACCAGTGCCCACCAGTGCACAGCATCAGAGTGTTTGTGTGGCTAAGACCTCCACCAGAGCCCACCAGTGCCCAGCATCAGAGTGTGTGTGTGGCTGAGACCCCCACCAGTGCCCACCAGTGCCCAGCATCAGAGTGTGTGTGTGGCTAAGACCCCCACCAGTGCCCACCAGTGCCCAGCATCAGACTGTGTGTGTGGCTAAGACCCCCACCAGTGCCCACCAGTGCCCAGCATCAGAGTGTGTGTGTGGCTGAGACCCCCACCAGTGCAAAGCATCAGAGTGTGTGTGTGGCTAAGACCCCCACCAGTGCCCACCAGTGCCCACCAGTGCCCAGCATCAGCGTGTGTGTGTGGCTAAGACCCCCACCACTGCCCACCAGTGCCCAGCATCAGAGTGTGTGTGTGGCTAAGACCCCCACCAGTGCCCAAAAGTGCCCACCAGTGAACAGCATCAGAGTGTGTGTGTGGCTAAGACCCCCACCAGTGCCCACCAGTGCCCAGCATCAGAGTGTGTGTGTGGCTAAGACCCCCACCAGTGCCCACCAGTGCCCAGCATCAGAGTGTGTGTGTGGCTAAGACCCCCACCAGTGCCCACCAGTGCCCAGCATCAGAGTGTGTGTGTGGCTAAGACCCCCACCAGTGCCCAACAGTACCCAGCATCAGAGTGTGTGTGTGGCTAAGACCACCACCACTGCCAACCAGTGCCCACCAGTGCCCAGCATCAGAGTGTGTGTGTGGCTGAGACCCCAGCAGTGCCCACCAGTGCCCAGCATCAGAGTGTGTGTGTGGCTAAGACCCCCACCAGTGCCCACCAGTGCCCAACATCAGAGTGTGTGTGTGGCTAAGACCCCCACCAGTGCCCACCAGTGCCCACCAATGCCCAGCATCAGAGTGTGTGTGTGGCTAAGAACCCCACCAGTGCCCACCAGTGCCCAGCATCAGAGTGTTTGTGTGGCTAAGACCCCCACCAGTGCCCACCAGTGCCCACCAGTGCCCACCAGTGCCCAGCATCAGAGTGTGTGTTTGGCTGAGACCCCCACCAGTGCCCACCAGTGCCCAGCATCAGAGTGTGTGTGGCTAAGACCCCCACCAGTGCCCACCAGTGCCCACCAGTGCCCACCAGTGCCCAGCATCAGAGTGTGTGTGTGGCTAAGACCCCCACCAGTGCCAACCAGTGCCCAGCATCAGAGTGTGTGTGTGGCTAAGACCCCACCAGTGCCCAGCATCAGAGTGTGTGTGTGGCTAAGACCCCCACCAGGGCCCACCAGTGCCTAGCATCAGAGTGTGTGTGTGGCTAAGATGCCCACCACTGCCCACCAGTGCCCAGCATCAGAGTGTGTGTGTGGCTGAGACCCCCACCAGTGCCAACCAGTGCCCAGCATCAGAGTGTGTTTGGCTAAGACCCCCACCAGTGCCCACCAGTGCCCAGCATCAGAGTGTGTGTGTGGCTAAGACCACCACCAGTGCCCACCAGTGCCCACCAGTGCCCAGCATCAGAGTGTGTGTGTGGCTAAGACCCCCACCAGTGCCCAGCATCAGAGTGTGTGTGTGGCTAAGACCCCCACCAGTGCCCACCAGTGCCCAGCATGAGAGTGTGTGAGTGGCTAAGACCCCCACCAGTGCCCACCAAAGCCCAGCATCAGAGTGTGTGTGTGGCTAAGACCCCCACCAGTGCCCACCAATGCCCACCAGTGCCCAGCATCAGAGTGTATGTGTGGCTGAGACCCCCACCAGTGCCCAGCATCAGAGTGTGTGTGGCTTTGACCCCCACCAGTGCCCACCAGTGCCCAGCATCAGAGTGTGTGTGTGGCTAAGTCCCCCACCAGTGCCCACCAGTGCCCAGCATCAGAGTGTGTGTGTGGCTAAGACCCCCACCAGTGCCCAGCATCAGAGTGTGTGTGTGGCTAAGACCCCCACCAGTGCCCACCAGTGCCCAGCATCAGAGTGTGTGTGTGGCTAAGACCCCCACCAGTGCCCACCAGTGCCCAGCATCAGAGTGTGTGTGTGGCTAAGACCCCCACCACTGCCCACCAGTGCCCAGCATCAGAGTGTGTGTGTAGTTAAGACCCCCACCAGTGCCCACCAGTGCCCACCAGTGCCCAGCATCAGAGTGTGTGTGTGGCTAAGAGCCCCACCAGTGCCCACCAGTGCCCAGCATCAGAGTGTGTGTGTGGCTAAGACCCCCACCAGTGCCCACCAGTGCCCACCAGCGCCCAGCATCAGAGTGTGTGTGTGGCTAAGACCCCCACCAGTGCCCATCAGTGCCCAGCATCAGAATGTGTGTGTGGCTAAGACCCCCACCACTGCCCACCAGTGCCCACCAGTGCCCAGCATCAGAGTGTGTGTGTGGCTGAGACCCCCACCAGTACCCACCAGTGCCCAGCATCAGAGTGTGTGTGTGGCTAAGACCCCCACCAGTGCCCACTAGTGCCCACCAGTGCCCAGCATCAGAGTGTGTGTGTGGTGAAGACCCCCACCAGTGCCCACCAGTGCCCAGCATCAGAGTGTGTGTGTGGCTTAGACCCCCACCAGTGCCCACCAGTGCCCACCAGTCCCCAGCATCAGAGTGTGTGTGTGACTGAGACCCCCACCAGTGCCCACCAGTGCCCAGCATCAGAGTGTATGTGGCTAAGACCCCCACCTGTGCCCACCAGTGCCCACCAGTGCCCAGCATCAGAGTGTGTGTGTGGCTAAGACCCCCACCAGTGCCCAGCATCAGAGTGTGTGTGCGGCTAAGACCCCCACCAGTGCCCAGCATCAGAATGTGTGTGTGGCTAAGACCCCCACCAGTGCCCACCAGTGCCCATCATCAGAGTGTGTGTGTGGCTAAGACCCCCACCACTGCCCACCAGTGCCCATCATCAGAGTGTGTGTGTGGCTGAGACCCCCACCAGTGCCCAGCATCAGAGTGTGTGTGTGGCTAAGACCCCCACCAGTGCCCACCAGTGCCCAGCATCAGAGTGTGTGTGTGGCTAAGACCCCCACCAGTGCCCAGCATCAGAGTGTGTGTGTGGCTAAGACCCCCACCAGTGCCCACCAGTGCCCAGCATCAGAGTGTGTGTGTGGCTAAGACCCCCACCAGTGCCCACCAGTGCCCAGCATCAGAGTGTGTGTGTGGCTAAGACCCCCACCAGTGCCCAGCATCAGAGTGTGTGTGTGGCTAAGACCCCCACCAGTGCCCACCAGTGCCCAGCATCAGAGTGTATGTGTGGCTGAGACCCCCACCAGTGCCCAGCATCAGAGTGTGTGTGGCTTTGACCCCCACCAGTGCCCACCAGTGCCCAGCATCTGAGTGTATGTGTGGCTAAGACCCCAACCAGTGCCCACCAGTGCCCAGCATCAGAGTGTGTGTGTGGCTAAGACCCCCACCACTGCCCACCAGTGCCCACCAGTGCCCGTCATCAGAGTGTATGTGTGGCTGAGACCCCCACTAGTGCCCACCAGTGCCCAGCATCAGAGTGTGTGTGTGGCTAAGACCCCCACCAGTGCCCACCAGTGCCCAGCATCAAAGTGTGTGCGTGGCTAAGACCCCCACCAGTGCCCACCAGTACCCAGCATCAGAGTGTGTGTGTGGCTAAGACCCCCACCAGTGCCCACCAGTGCCCAGCATCAGAGTGTGTGTGTGACTAAGACCCCAACCACTGCCCACCAGTGCCCAGCATCAGAGTGTGTGTGTGGCTGAGACCCCCACCAGTGCCCACCAGTGCCCAGCATCAGAGTGTGTGTGTGGCTAATACCCCCACCAGTGCCCACCAGTGCCCGGCATTAGAGTGTGTGTGTGGCTAAGACCCCCACCACTGCCCACCAGTGCCCACCAGTGCCCAGCATCAGAGTGTGTGTGTGGCTGAGACACCCACCAGTGCCCAGCATCAGAGTGTGTGTGTGGCTAAGACCCCCACCAGTGCCCACCAGTGCCCAGCATCAGAGTGTGTGTGTGGCTAAGACCCCCACCAGTGCCCACCAGTGCCCAGCATCAGAGTGTGTGTGTGGCTAAGACCCCCACCAGTGCCCACCAGTGCCCAGCATCAGAGTGTGTGTGTGGCTAAGACCCCCACCAGTGCCCACCAGTGCCCAGCATCAGAGTGTGTGTGTGGCTGAGACCCCCACCAGTGCCCACCAGTGCCCAGCATCAGAGTGTGTTGGTGGCTAAGACCCCCACCAGTGCCCACCAGTGCCCACCAGTGCCCAGCATCAGAGTGTGTGTGTGGCTAAGACCCCCACCAGTGCCCACCAGTGCCCAGCATCAGAGTGTGTGTGTGGCTAAGACCCCCACCAGTGCCCACCAGTGCCCAGCATCAGAGTGTGTGTGTGGCTAAGACCCCCACCACTGCCCACCAGTGCCCAGCATCAGAGTGTGCGTGTGGCTAAGACCCCCACCAGTGCCCACCAGTGCCCAGCATCAGAGTGTGTGTGTGGCTAAGACCCCCACCACTGCCCACCAGTGCCCACCAGTGCCCAGCATCAGAGTGTGTGTGTGGCTGAGACCCCCACCAGTGCCCACGAGTGCCCAGTATCAGTGTGTGTGTGCCCAAGACCACCATCAGTGCCCACCAGTGCCCACCATCAGAGTGTGTGTGTGGCTAAGTGTTGGACCCGGCCTCATGGCGTGGCCCTACCCCTCCCGCATGGCGGGCCCAGGACAACATCGGCCCTCCGCCCAGCATCGGGCAGCCCTTTTTGCCCGACACTGCACGCCCCAACATTGCTGGTCCTGCCACCATCCCGTACCCCCACTACCGACCTGGCTCCATCGGGGGCCCCTCACGACCTAAACACGAGGCCGCGCCCGACTCCATCTTGGGCCCACCACGTCACGACCACGTGGCCTCGGCCCCGGCCCAGGCCCCAGCGAAGCCCAGACATCGAGGCACCAAGATTCACCCAGGTGGTCGAGTGGCCACTTTACAGATCCCGGAGAAAAGGGTGTTTCGATGGCCCTCCAGCCGTCCCCGGGCGCCTGGTTTCGATCGCCCTCTGGCCTGCCTGGGCGCTGGCTCCACCCCCCTGCTGGGTGTCTGGACACCATCATCCTGGCCCCTCTGACCCCCAGGCGCGAGGGTCCGGACATCAAAGGACTCCAGTCCTATATCTGTGCCAGCCCTGGATTAGGACGTCAGTTGTATCCTGGACTGGAAGCCCTGCTGACGCTGTCACGGCCGACACCAGACGAACTCATCTCCGGTAACCTGAACCATCTGAGAGCCTGCTGGCGCTGCCGCGGCCTACCTTGCTGAAACCATCTGAGAGCCTGCTGGCGCTGCCGCGGCTTACCTTGCTGAAACCATCTGAGAGCCTGCTGGCGCTGCCGCGGCCTACCTTGCTGAAACCATCTTGAGAGCCTGCTGGCGCTGCCGCGGCCTACCTTGCTGTAACCATCTTGAGAGCCTGCTGGCGCTGCCGCGGCCTACCTTGCTGAAACCATCTTGAGAGCCTGCTGGCGCTGCCGCGGCCTACCTTGCTGAAACCATCTCGAGAGCCTGCTGGCGCTGCCGGGGCCCGACCTCTCGGAACCCCCCAGCTCGAGGATTAAGAGCTGTGCGTAGGGTATCCCTTCTTCCACCCGAGTTGAGACTGTCCCGCTACCCTACCCCCCTTTACGTGACTTTGCGGATCCTTCGATCTGCCTGTATATACTGCCAAGAACCAGCAACCTTTATTACCTATAAAAGCTTAAGATCTCGACCTCTGGTGTCGTGTCCGTCTGTAGTGTTGTGATTATTCTGCTGTACGATCCTAGGAGAGGACCCTCACCCAGGAGGCCTCTCGGTAACGCTCGGCTACTTCTCGAAGGAGAGGTGGACCTAGGGGTGGTCAGTCAGACATCTTCTGTGTTAGAAGGGGCAATCTCAGAGGGCCAGGTTGTGCTCACCCGGACACCCCAAGACCCACCTCTCCCACAGAACTTGCCGAGTCTTGATTGTGAGGTCCTCACCGGGGAGGACTTCGGGTCTAGGATCGTACACACTGAGCTCACACCACACTACGAACAGACACCACACCAGTGGGTTTTAGTAACAAGATCTTTATATAAGCAAATAACGAAGGAAGCACTCTTATATACACAGTGGTCAAGGGACCACAAAGTCTTAGGGTATTCGGGAAGGGAGAAGCGGGACAGTCTTTTAGTCTCTGGGTCAGTACGAGGCATACCCTACGCACAGCTCTCAATCCTCGAGCCGGGGGGCACGGGATGATGGTCGTTCTGACTGCCTCACCTCCGTCGAGTTGGCTCGGTCGTGATGGTGGTCTCAATGGTCCAGCCGAACCAGAATACTTTCATATGCAATGAGGTCGATGAGCCCCTCGAAGGTGGATACTTTGCTGCCCTTGATCCACCCTTCCAGGGACCGGCTGTAGAAATTGACATATTCCACCCAGGTGGTGCCAGGTATCTTCTTACAGTCTCTGAAGCATTGGCGGTACATTTCTGGGGTGAGCCCATATCTTGTGAGGAGGGCCTCTTTCATGTGGCTGTAGGAGGTCTGTTCGGCAGACGGTAGGTCGAGTAGGGTGTCTCTCCCCTCACTCAGGAATCGACCCCACAGCCCGGCTCCCCAATCTTTCTGCGGAACTCGGTGGGAGGTCATGGCGACCTCGTAGGCCTTGAACCATTGCTGGATGTCATCGTTTTTATAATATTCCTTGACCACGTCCTTGGGGATGTGGACCTTTGGTTCCACCGGGGGGGCGGCCTCTCGGGTCGCTGCTGTTTTGTTGCCTTCGTTCCGGGCCTTTAGTTCTATTTCCAATATGCTGCGCTCGTGCTCCAGCTGGAGCTTCTTTCCGTCGTGTTCACGTTGGAGCTTCTTCTCCTCCAGTTCTCCTTGCAGCCGCAGCTGCTCGATGGCTAGCTTTTTCTCGGCCAGCTTGAGTTCCCCTTCCATTTTCAGACGGGCTAGTTCTAGTTCGTGGTTTCGGTTGTGTTCTCGGTCGGTCATTTCTTCTCGAGACAGACCTCTCTCCGTGCTGGGAGTCCGCGTCGGGGACTCTGTTATTTCTCGCTCTGGGGCGTGGGTTTCGATCAGGGGGGCTCCCCCTCCATCAGCTTCTGTCGGTGCTGGAGGTTGTGCTCCGGCCTCCACCCAGGCTGTTAGAGCTTGTTGGAAGTCCTCTTTGGTGTTTAATCCCGTTGACGGGATACGGAGATCTTTGCAGAATTGCTTGAGCTCTCGGTGCGAATAGTCTCCCAGACGCTGGATCTGGAAGGTGGTCTTGTCGGTCGTGACGCTCATGGCTGCTTCTTCGTTCGGGTAGTGTGTCAATACTGTACGATCCCTAGACGTAGGTTCTTATCGCGACGCTGCCACCAATGTTAGAAGGGGCAATCTCAGAGGGCCAGGTTGTGCTCACCCGGACACCCCAAGACCCACCTCTCCCACAGAACTTGCCGAGTCTTGATTGTGAGGTCCGCACCGGGGAGGACTTCGGGTCTAGGAGCGTACACACTGAGCTCACACCACACTACGAACAGACACCACACCAGTGGGTTTTAGTAACAAGATCTTTATATAAGCAAATAACGAAGGAAGCACTCTTATATACACAGTGGTCAAGGGACCACAAAGTCTTAGGGTATTCGGGAAGGGGGAAGCGGGACAGTCTTTTAGTCTCTGGGTCAGTACGAGGCGTACCCTATGCACAGCTCTCAATCCTCGAGCCGGGGGGCACGGGATGATGGTCGTTCTGACTGCCTCACCTCCGTCGAGTTGGCTCGGTCGTGATGGTGGTCTCGATGGTCCAGCCGGACCAGAATACTCCTCGAGCCGCGACGGGGTCAGCTGGGCTCGGATGGTCTTAGAGGTCGAGCCGCGACAGCGTCAGTAGGGCTCCGAGGGTGCAGGTTCAGCTTGAGCCGCGACAGCGTCAGCAGGGCTCCGATGGTTACAAGTTCAGCTCGAGCCGCGACAGCGTCAGCAGGGCTCCGATGGTTACAAGTTCAGCTTGAGCCGCGACAGCGTCAGCAGGGCTCCGATGGTTACAAGTTCAGCTCGAGCCGCGACAGCGTCAGCAGGGCTCCGATGGTTGCAGGTTTCAGCTTGAGCCGCGACAGCGTCAGCAGGGCTCAGAGGTTCAGGATGAGTCTTCTTAGGATTAGCCGCGATCAGATCAGCAGGGCTTCAGGTCCAAGATACAACTGCCCGCTAGTTGTCGGGCGGTCCCAGTTATAGTCCTTCTGCTCTTTGATCTCCGGACCCTCGCAGGCAGAGGTCTCCTGCCCTGGGGGCTGGTCGTTGGCGAGGTCCGGCGGTTGGCTCTTTGATCCCTTTGAAAGATGGGTCCGGGGATTCCCAGACGCCCAGCGGGTCTGGAGCCAGCCCTCGGGGAGGCCAGAGGGGTGATTGAAACTGGCCCACAGGGGAGGGCCAAAGGTGTGACAGAAACCAGCCCCTCAGGGGAGGCCGGAGGGGCCATCGAAACTCCCTGGCTTATCTCACTCGGGAGCCCTTTACCCCCCAGCCGGGACTGGCGCACCTTTGGAGCCTGGGTTTCACTGGGGCCGGGGTCACGCTAGGCTCAGGGAGACAGGGATGTCGGGAAGGGAAGATGGCGTCCGGGCCTTGTGGGGCATGCAAGGTTAGGCGCTCGGAGCCGGGCGTGGAGCGGGGAAGGCAGGCCTGGTCGAGGTTCCAGGGGGATCTAGGCTTCGCTGGGGTAGGGCGACCAGGCTCGGGGTGCAGGCTACACTAACGGGGAGGCTGCGCAGGGGACTCGGGGTACAGGCCTATGCTCACAGGGTGTGGAGGGACAGAGGCGAACCACGCCACGAGGCCGGGTCCAACATTCTGCCTCCCCCGGGGTCACCTTTCTAACATTGGTGGCAAGCGCTGGGATCCGAGCACACGCAGATCGTACAGAGAGTGATTCACTCACTACCAAGAAAAACCCACTACGACCATGAGCACAGAATTCCAGAAAGAGAAAATGGAAGACTACAGTCACAAGGAGCTAAAGCAATTCTGCAAAGACCTAGGCATCGCTACCACTGGCTTAAGCACCAAATAAGACTTTAAATCGGCCCTGCAGGCCTGGGTGGACGCCGGCGAGGCGCCACCCCCGAGTGAAGATAACCCGGGCCCGAACGGAGGCCCGGAGGCCGAGACGAACCCAGCGGGAGGGAGACCCGCAACCCAGACACGGGCCTCTCCCACGAAGACGCCCGAGAACGAGAGAAGAACCGGCTCCACGAGTTAGATCTTGCTCGACTCAGACAAGAAGGAGAGATCCAATTGGCAGAAAGGAAGTTAGCCCTCGAGCAGCTACGGCTAGAAGGAGACCTAGAAGAAAGGCGAAGACAAAGAGACCTCGAGGAGAAAAAACTCATGCTCGAGCACGAGCGCGTCCTCAAAGAAATGGAACTGAAAGCCAAGGCAATTGAGTCTGTCATCGCCGGGGGTAAGACCTCACCCCCGCCGGTGGACACGAAGGTGCACATACCCAAGGATGTCGTCAAAGAGTACTATAAGAACGACGACATCCAACAGTGGTTCAAAGCCTACGAGGTCGCCATGGCCGCCCATCGAGTACCCCTCAAGGACTGGGGCGCCGGCCTGTGGGGGAAGTTTATCAACGAAGGGAGGGACGCCCTGCTGGAGCTCCCTGATACCGAGATGACCTCGTATGAGCACATGAAGACCGGCCTCCTCACTCGCTACGGGCTCACCCCCGAGATGTACAGGCAGCGATTCAGAGACTGCGAGAAAATCCCCGGTACCACGTGGGTGGAGTACGTGAACTTTTACAGCAGAGCCTTCGAGGGGTGGGTCAGAGGCTGCCAGGTCACCACCTTCCAGCAGTTGATCGACCTCATTCTATGGGAACATCTGTCCAATAATTGCTTCATCGAACTCCGGCAACACCTCCTCGACAGCAAACTGACTGAGCCATGAAAACTCGCTGTCGATGCGGATAGATGGATGAGCACCCGAGTTCCCCGGAGTCCACTGGGAGACTACGGCCGGGGATCCCCGGGGAACCACCGACCACGAGGCGGCGGAGTAGGCCAGAGCCGGGGTCGAGACGTCCCCCAGGGGTCCTCCCCTACCTCCACGTCGCCAGCCCTGGGTCAGAGAGGGGGCCCCCCAGCCAGACCGGGGCCCCGCCCGAACGTTACGTGCCACAGATGCCAGCGACCGGGTCATTATGCGAATGACCCTCTCTGCCCAATGAATCAGCGACCCGGCACCACCGGTCCCCCAACCCGCCAGATCGCAGCCGCTGCCCTGGGTGAATAAAGGAGTGAGGAGGAGGACGACAACCCCCGAGCAAGCCGAGTGGGAGCCCGCCGCCATGACCTTGGCATGCCTGGGTACTCACGACCTGATCCCCCGAGGCCCGATCCCCGGCAACACCCAGAAATACCGCCAGTGGGTCACCATCAATGGACGCCGGACCGAAGCCCTCCGTGACACTGGGGCCAGCGTGACAGCGGTCCGCTGACATCTGGTGACCCCGGAACAGATCCTTCCTAACGTCCTGTATCCAGTCCGGTCCGCAGATAACTCAGAGACTTTGTGCCAGATGGCCCGCATCCCCTTCGAGTGGGGGGGAGTGTCGGGCGTGCTGAAAGTGACTGTCCGCGACGATGCCCCCATGGACTGCCTCCTTGGGAACGACCTAGAAAGTTCCCCCTGGGCTAGCGTCGAACGGAGAGAGCACCTGGGGATGCTAGGCCTTCCCGAGTGGGTCTGAGCGACCACCCGCTCCATGACCGCCCGAGCCTCCACCCCAGCGGGGGAAGCTCCCACCGAGGAGCCGGAGTGGCCTGCCCCTCCGCCGCCCGTCGTCCCCGAGGACGCCGACCCCGAACACGGCCCCCAAGGGCCCGACCAAGAAGATCTCACCGAGCTCGACCACCTCCCAGAACTTGCTCAATGGCGCCAAGAAGGTGGCCCCACCCGCGAACAGTTCCGGCAGGAACAGAAAACCTGCCCCTCCCTCGAAGGGATTCGACAGCAAGCCGCTACCCAAGCAGCTGGAGACCCCGCGGGGTCCCACTGGATCTATTGGGACAACGACCTTCTCTACAGTGAGCAAAAGATTGCTGAACTAGGGGCCGGCCGGGTACTGGTCGTACCCCTCCGATTCAGAGACTTCCTCCTGAACTTAGCACATGATGTGCCCCTCGCCGGGCACCTGGGGCAGGACAAAACTTACAGCCGCCTGGTGATCCATTTCTTCTGGCCAAAAATGCGCACCGATGTGCATAACCACTGCAGGACCTGCCTGACCTGTCAAGCCAGCGGGAAGAGCGGGGGGAAAGTCAAAGCTCCGCTCCAGCCGTTCCCCGTGGTGACTACCCCCTTTGAGCGAGTGGGGATAGACACCGTAGGGCCCCTGGACCCTCGAACCTCACAGGGGCACCGCTTCATCCTCATCCTGGTTGACCATGCTACCCGCTATCCCGAAGCCATTCCTCTCCGAACCATCACAGCCCCCGTGGTGGGCCGAGCCCTCATGAGCATCTTCTCCTGAGTTGGCTTCCCCCGAGAAGTCGTGAGTGATCGAGGCTCCAACTTTATCTCGAAGCATATGCGGTCCCTATGGCAACAGTGCGGGGTCGCCTATAAATTCACCACCCCGTATCATCCCCAAGGAAATGGACTAGTGGAACGATTTAACAGAACATTGAAGGGGATGATCAAGGGCTTAGAAGAACCACTCCGGCGCAAATGGGATGTCCTGCTACCTTGCCTCCTGTTCGCCTACCGAGAGGTACCCCAGAAGTCCCTGGGGTTCAGCCCCTTTGAACTCTTGTACGGACACCCGGTCCAAGGCCCCCTCAGCCTGGTCAAGGAAGGCTGGGAGACAGCAGTTCGAGAGGCCCCACCTGATGTCTACCGGTACCTCCTGACCCTCCGCAATCAGACTCGGAAGTTCCGGGAACTTGCCGAGGCCAACCTGGAGGCTAGTCAGGAGGAGATGAAACGCTGGTATGACCAGAACGCCTCGTCCATCGAATTCGAGCCGGGATAGCAGGTCTGGGTCATGTCCCCGGTCGAACCTTGTGCCCTCCAGGACAAATGGACGGGGCCCTTCAA
Organism: Lissotriton helveticus; assembly: GCF_964261635.1. Classification (NCBI taxonomy): domain Eukaryota; kingdom Metazoa; phylum Chordata; class Amphibia; order Caudata; family Salamandridae; genus Lissotriton; species Lissotriton helveticus. The sequence goes on from NC_136068.1 coordinate 646,058,652, forward strand.
AGTGGTGGAGCGCAAGAGCCCAGTCACCTATCTGGTGGACATGGAGTGCCCCCGGAACCCCCTCCGGGTTCTGCACGCTAACCGGCTCAAGCCACACTTTGCACGCACTGAACTGAGCCTGCTGCTAGCGACCGATGACGGAGCGGAGGACGACTCCGAACCCCTACCAGATCTCCTCCGCACCACCAAGAAAGACGGCTCCATCGAAGGGGTCACGCTCTCCTCTTCCCTGACCCCAGAGCAGCAACAGGACTGCCGGAAGCTGCTGGGGCAGTTTGCGGATCTGTTTTCCCTCACTCCGGGGGTCACCCGGTGGTGTGTCCACGATGTAGACACAGGAGACAGCCCGCCTGTAAAACACCGAGCTTTTCGAGTGCCCGACCGGGTTCGGGCCTGCATCCAATCCGAAGTGGCCAAGATGTTAGCTCTGGGGGTAGTCGAACCCTCCAACAGTCCCTGGGCCAGTCCTGTTGTCCTGGCCCCTAAAGCCGCCACCCCCGGAGCAGCTCCGGAGCTCCGGTTCTGTGTTGACTACAGGGGACTGAATGCCGTCACCAGGACCGACGCCCATCCCATCCCCAGGGCGGATGAATTGATCGATCGCCTAGGGGCCGCCAAATATCTCATCACCTTCGATCTCACGGCGGGGTATTGGCAGATTGGCCTTACTCCTGGTGCACAGGAGCGATCGGCCTTCTCGACACCAGATGGCCACTATCACTTCAAAGTGATGCCCTTCGGCATGAAGAACGCACCAGCAACCTTCCAGAGACTAGTGAACCAGGTACTGGCCGGTCTAGAGGAGTACAGCGCCGCCTATCTCGATGACATTGCAGTGTACAGCCTCCACTGGGATGAGCACCTGACCCACCTCTGGACAGTCCTGACGGCCCTTCGGCGGGCCGGACTCACCATCAAAGCCAGTAAGTGCCAGATAGGCCAAGGGTCCGTGACCTATCTGGGACACCAAGTGGGGAGCGGCCAAGTGGCTCCCCTCCAACCAAAGATAGACACCATCCGGGCCTGGGAGCCCCCGGTCACCCAAACCGCTGTCCGCGCCTTCCTGGGGCTCACGGGATATTATCGGCGATTCATAAAGAACTACGGGAGTATTGTGGGGCCCCTCACAGAACTGACCTCAAAGAAACTACCACAGAAGGTGCACTGGACCCCCGAGTGCCAGGCAGCCTTTGAAACTCTGAAGACTGCCATGTGCACCGCCCCTGTGCTCCAGGCCGCCGACTACAGCAGAGAGTTTGTGGTCCAAACCGACGCCTCAGAGCACGGCATCGGGGCGGTCCTGTCCCAAGTCAACTCCAAAGGAATCGACCGGCCTGTGGCCTTCATCAGCCGACGCCTACTGGCAAGAGAGCAGCGATGGAGCACCGTCGAGAGGGAAGCCTTCGCCGTGGTGTGGGCCCTCAAGAAGCTCCGGCCCTACCTCTTCGGCACCCACTTCAGAGTACAGACCGACCACCGGCCTCTGCGGTGGTTGATGCAGATGCGGGAAGAAAACCCAAAACTACTGCGCTGGTCCATTTCACTGCAGGGGATGGACTTCACTGTGGAGCATCGCCCCGGCAACGACCACGCCAATGCTGACGGCCTGTCCCGATTCTTCCGCCTCGAGACGATGGGTGACTCTCCCCTGCCTTCAGCTGGGGGGGACGCGTGTTGGACCCGGCCTCATGGCGTGGTCCTAGCCCTCCCGCATGGCGGGCCCAGGACGACATCGGCCCTCCGCCCAGCATCGGGCAGCCCTTTTTGCCCGACACTGCACGCCCCAACATTGCTGGTCCGGCCACCATCCCGGACCCCCACTACCGACCTGGCTCCATCGGGGGCCCCTCACGACCTAAGCACGAGGCCGGGCCCGACTCCATCTTGGGCCCACCACGTCACGACCACGTGGCCTCGGCCCCGGCCCAGGCCCCAGCGAAGCCCAGACATCGAGGCACCAAGATCCACCCAGGTGGTCGAGTGGCCACTCGACAGATCCCGGAGAAAAGGGTGTTTCGATGGCCCTCCAGCCGTACCCGGGCGCCTGGTTTCGATCGCCCTCTGGCCTCCCTGGGCGCTGGCTCCACCCCCCTGCTGGGTGTCTGGACACCATCATCCCGGCCCCTCTGACCCCCAGGCGCGAGGGTCCGGACATCAAAGGACTCCAGTCCTATATCTGGGCCAGCCCTGGATTAGGACGTCAGTTGTATCCTGGCCTGGAAGCCCTGCTGACGCTGTCACGGCCGACACCAGACAAACTCTTCTCCGGTAACCTGAACCATCTGAGAGCCTGCTGGCGCTGCCGCGGCCTACCTTGCTGAAACCATCTGAGAGCCTGCTGGCGCTGCCGCGGCCTACCTTGCTGAAACCATCTTGAGAGCCTGCTGGCGCTGCCGCGGCCTACCTTGCTGAAACCATCTTGAGAGCCTGCTGGCGCTGCCGCGGCCTACCTTGCTGAAACCATCTTGAGAGCCTGCTGGCGCTGCCGCGGCCTACCTTGCTGAAACCATCTCGAGAGCCTGCTGGCGCTGCCGCTGCCCGACCTCTCGGAACCCCCCAGCTCGAGGATTGAGAGTTGTGCGTAGGGTATCCCTTCTTCCACCCGAGTTGAGACTGTCCCGCTACCCTACCCCCCTTTACGAGACTTTACGGATCCTTCGATCTGCCTGTATATACTGCCAAGAACCAGCAACCTTTATTACCTATAAAAGCTTAAGATCTCGACCTCTGGTGTGGTGTCCGTCTGTAGTGTTGTGATTATTCTGCTGTACGATCCTAAGAGAGGACCCTCCCCCAGGAGGCCTCTCGGTAACACTCGGCTACTTCTCGAAGGAGAGGTGGACCTAGGGGTGGTCAGTCAGACATCTTCTGCCTCCCCCGGGGTCGCCTTTCTAACACTAAGACCCCCACCAGTGCCCAGCATCAGAGTGTGTGTGTGGCTAAGACCCCCACCAGTGTCCACCAGTGCCCACCAGTGCCAAGCATCAGAGTGTGGCTAAGACCCCCACCAGTGCCCACCAGTGCCCAGCATCAGAGTGTGTGTGTGGCTAAGACCCCCACCAGTGCCCACCAGTGCCCAGCATCAGAGTGTGTGTGTGGCTAAGACCCCCACCAGTGCCCAAGATCAGAGTGTGTGTGTGGCTAAGATCCCCACCACTGCCCACCAGTGCCCACCAGTGCCCAGCATCAGAGTGTGTGTGTGGCTGAGACCCCCACCAGGGCCCACCAGTGCCCAGCATCAGAGTGTGTGTGTGGCTAAGACCCCCACCAGTGCCCACCAGTGCCCAGCATCAGAGTGTGTGTGTGGCTAAGACCCCCACCAGTGCCCACCAGTGCCCAGCATCAGAGTGTGTGTGTGGCTAAGACCCCCACCAGTGCCCACCAGTGCCCACCAGTGCCCAGCATCAGAGTGTGTGTGTGGCTGAGACCCCCCACCAGTGCCCACCAGTGCCCACCAGTGCCCTGCATCAGAGTGTGTGTGTGGCTAAGACCCCACCAGTGCCCACCAGTGCCCAGCATCAGAGTGTGCGTGTGGCTAAGACCCCCACCACTGCCCACCAGTGCCCACCAGTGCGCAGCATCAGAGTGTGTGTGTGGCTGAGACCCCCACCAGTGCCCACCAGTGCCCAGCATCAGAGTGTGTGTGTGGCTAAGACCCCCACCAGTGCCCACCAGTGCCCAGCATCAGAGTGTGTGTGTGGCTAAGACCCCCTCCAGTGCCCACCAGGGCCCAGCATTAGAGTGTGTGTGTGGCTAAGACCCCCACCAGTGCCCACCAGTGCCCAGCATCAGAGTGTGTGTGTGGCTAAGACCCCCCACCAGTGCCCAGCATCAGAGTGTGTGTGTGGCTAAGACCCCCACCAGTGCCCACCAGTGCCCAGCATCAGAGTGTGTGTGTGGCTGAGACCCCCACCAGTGCCCACCAGTGCCCAGCATCAGAGTGTGTGTGTGGCTAAGACCCCCACCAGTGCCCACCAGTGTCCAGCATCAGAGTGTGTGTGTGTGGCTAAGACCCCCACCACTGCCCACCAGTGCCCAGCATCAGTGTGTGTGTGTGGCTAAGACCCCCACCAGTGCCCATCAGTGCCCATCAGTGCCCAGCATCAGAGTGTGTGTGTGGCTAAGACCCCCACCAGTGCCCACCAGTGCCCAGCATCAGAGTGTGTGTGTGGCCAAGACCCCCACCAGTGCCCACCAGTGCCCAGCATCAGAGTGTGTGTGTGGCTAAGACCCCCACCAGTGCCCACCTGTGCCCACCAGTGCCCAGCATCAGAGTGTGTGTGTGGCTAAGACCCCCACCAGTGCCCACCAGTGCCCACCAATGCCCAGCATCAGAGTGTGTGTGTGGCTGAGACACCCCACCAGTGCCCACCAGTGCCCACCAGTGCCCACAAGTGCCCAGCATCAGAGTGTGTGTGTGGCTAAGACCCCCAACAGTGCCCACCAGTGCCCAGCATCAGAGTGTGTGTGTGGCTAAGACCCCCACCACTGCCCACCAGTGCCCACCAGTGCCCAGCATCAGAGTGTGTGTGTGGCTGAGACCCCCACCAGTTGCCACCAGTGCCCAGCATCAGAGTGTGTGTGTGGCTAAGACCCCCTCCAGTGCCCACCAGTGCCCAGCATCAGAGTGTGTGTGTGGCTAAGACCCCCACCAGTGCCCACCAGTGCCCAGCATCAGAGTGTGTGTGTGGCTAAGACCCCCACCAGTGCCCACCAGTGCCCAGCATCAGAGTGTGTGTGTGGCTAAGACCCCCACCAGTGCCCAGCATCAGAGTGTGTGTGTGGATGAGACCCCCATCAGTGCCCACCAGTGCCCAGCATCAGAGTGTGTGTGTGGCTAAGACCCCCACCAGTGCCCACCAGTGCCCACCAGTGCCCAGCATCAGAGTGTGTGTGTGGCTAAGACCCCCACCACTGCCCACCAGTGCCCAGCATCAGAGTGTGTGTGTGGCTAAGACCCCCACCAGTGCCCATCAGTGCCCAGCAGTGCCCAGCATCAGAGTGTGTGTGTGGCTAAGACCCCCACCAGTGCCCACCAGTACCCACCAGTGCCCAGCATCAGAGTGTGTGTGTGGCTAAGACCCCCACCAGTGCCCACCAGTGCCCAGCATCAGAGTGTGTGTGTGGCTAAGACCCCCACCAGTGCCCACCAGTGCCCAGCATCAGAGTGTGTGTGTGGCTAAGACCCCCACCAGTGCCCACCAGTACCCAGCATCAGAGTGTGTGTGTGGCTAAGACCCCAACCACTGCCCACCAGTGCCCACCAGTGCCCAGCATCAGAGTGTGTGTGTGGCTGAGACCCCCACCAGTGCCCAGCATCAGGGTGTGTGTGTTGCTAAGACCCCCACCAGTGCCCAGCATCAGAGTGTGTGTGTGGCTAAGACCCCCACCAGTGCCCACCTGTTGGACTTGGCCCTTAGGGCAGGTTCACCCCTAGACTTTTTGCCTTTAAATGGGGACCTGGTGATGGTGATTTTTGGATTCTCCGAACTTTCACTATGTCCCAGTGGAAAGTGCTTTCGCACTCTGAGTGCATGTGCTGAGCTAGGCCTGCCCGCCCATAGGAATGCATGGGGAATGTATGTGTCCCTGGTAGTTCCTGATGCGTGGGGTGTACAGGCTCGAGTCTGGTATGTGTAAACTCGTGAGAGTGAATGCTACAAGATGGTGTATGCGGCATGTATGTGTCTAGTAGGGAAGTGTCATTCCTAGACATGGCTGTACGTGTGCAGTGAGGGTGCTGGAGCGTGATTGGCTGGAGCTGGCTGGCATGCCAGGCTCCAGGAAGTCTGGATGGGTCTGCCCGGTGGTGAGTGGGAGATTAGCGTGAGTGATGTGTGGGAGGAGTGTACCTGTGTCCTGGATGGGCTGGGTTTTCCCCACACAATGCTGGCTCCGCCCCCCTGTGGTGTGCCTAACGACCCTAGCCTCCCCAGTGAAAGAAATGGGTGGTTGGGCCATCAAGAGTGCTCCCAACCCAGCTGTAACTGGTTTTCCCCCCCCTGCACCTTGAAACAAAGGATTTTACAGTATAAGAAGGGGCTGTGTCCCCACAGATGTTGTGCTCTGCCAGGATCCTGAGGGGGCTGTTGCTGCTGCTGGGCCAGAGGACCGCCACTTGGAGTGTCTCCCTGCCTGGAGACCCAGTGAGCTGGCTCTGGGCCCAGCCTTGCCCCCTGCCCCTTGAAAGGACTTTTTATGGACCTTTATGTACTGCTAGCGCTGGGGAGCGCTTTCTGATGTTCCTAGCGCCTGGGAGCGCTTCGTTTTCCTTCTAGCGCCTAACAGCGCTTTATTCTGGCTGGAGCGCTTGGGAGCGCGTAATTGCCCAGCCGGTGCCCACCCGGCATTTGCTCAGGAGTGCTGAGCCCCTCGAGTGCCCACCTCGAGTTATTGTTTATATCACCCTTTGAGCGGCTGCCCACGCCGCATTTGCCTGTGGATGCACGCCGCAGCCCGGAGGAAGCAGCACCGCCATTGCCCGAGCCGAGGAGAAGCCAAGGAGCAGCTGCTGGCGTCACCCGGGAGCCGCGCTGCCATTGGCTGTGGCTGTGGGAGGCTCGCCGGGTGACCTGTGCTCTGATTGGCAGATTGGAGGAAGGTGCTGCCTGCGGGGGCCGCCCGAGGCTCCCCGAGCTGGAGAGGAGCCCCGGACCTTCACCGGAAGCCTGTGAGTGCACCAGACAAGGGAGGGGCGCCGGGACACATTGTCGGTGTCCGATCCCCCCCCCCCCTCGGTAGCGCGACCTCGCGCTTTGTGTTTTGAGCCCAGAGGAGGCTCACGGGGGCCTTCGTCTTTCCTCAAGAGCCCCGAGAGGCTCAGGGCGCACCATTGCCTTGGGAGTCCCCAGGAGGGGGACTCCCGCTTACAGCGCCCCCATTGTTCCAGAGCCCAGAGAGGCTCGTAACGGCGGCATCTTGGTATCACCAGTCCCCGTGAGGGACCCCACAGCCCAGCGAGGCTGCACCTTTGTTGCTGGAGCCCAGAGAGGTTTCCAAGGCACTATTTGTTTACAGAGCCCAGAGAGGCTCAAGGGGGCATGTTGATTTCGTGAGAGCCCTGAGAGAGGCTCTTGTGCCCACAGTCGTTTTGAGAGCCCTGAGAGGCTCTGGGGCACAGTTGTTCTGGAGAGCAGAGCCTGCGAGGCTCTGAGAGTGCCATTTCCTCGTTCTTGAGCCCAGAGAGGCTCCAGCCCGCCTTTTGCTTTGCGAGCCACGAGAGGCTCGAGTGTCCAGTCCTGGTGAAGAGCCTGAGAGAGGCTCAGGAGGGCCAGTTCTTGTTCTAGAGCCCAGAGAGGCTCCAGCGTTGCCCTAACTTGCCCTGTACCAGTTGCCCAGCACTTTGTGGGCAACTGCCACGTTTAGGCCCTGACATTGGGACACAGGGACTGTCACAGGTGGTGACTGATCTGAGTTTTGCGCAACTGTGTTTTATTGCTACACCTCTGAATGTTGATACATCATGTGTTTTGTTCTTACACCCTGTTAGAAGGGGCAATCTCCGAGGGCCAGGTAGTGTTCACCCAGACACCCCAGGATCCACCTCTCCCACAGAACTTGCCGAGTCTTAATGGTGAGGTCCTCACCACGGAGGACTTTGGGTCTGGGATCGTACACACTGAGCTCACACCACACTACGAACAGACACTACACCGTTGGATTTTAGGAACAAGTTCTTTATATAAGCAAATAACGAAGGAAGCACTCTTATATACACAGTGGTCCCAGGACCACAAAGTCTCTGACGATTCGGGAAGGGGGAAGCGGGACAGTCTTTTAGTCTTTGGGTCAGTACGAAGCGTACCCCACGCACAGCTCTCAATCCTCGAGCCGGGGGGTACGGGATGGTGGTCGTACTGCTGCCTCACCTTCGTCGAGTCGGCTCGGTCGTGATGGTGGTCTCGATGGTCCAGCCGGACCAGAGTACTCCTCGAGCCGCGACGAGGGCAGCCGGGCTCGGATAGTCTTAGAGGTGGAGCCGCGACAGCGTCAGCAGGGCTTGGATGGTTGCAAGTTCGGCTCGAGCCGCGACAGCGTCAGCAGGGCTCCGATGGTCTTAGAGGTCGAGCCGCGACAGCGTCAGCAGGGCTCCGATGGTCTTAGAGGTCGAGCCGCGTCAGCGTCAGCAGGGCTCCGGTGGTCTTAGAAGTCGAGCCGCGACAGCGTCAGCAGGGCTCAGGTGGTTCGGTTCCTTTAAGGCAAAGAGTGAGCCGCGACAGCGTCAGCAGGGCTCAGGGGTTCAGGAGGAGTCTTCTTAGGGTCAGCCGCGATCAGATCAGCAGGGCTTCAGGTCCAAGATACAACTGCCCGCTAGTTGTCAGGCGGGCCCAGTTATAGTCCTTCTACTCTTTGATCTCCGGACCCTCGCAGGCAGAGGTCTCCGGCCCTGGGGGCTGGTCGTTGGCGAGGTCCGGCGGTTGGCTCTTTGATCCCTTTGAAAGATGGGTCCGGGAATTCCCAGACGCCCAGCGGGTCTGGAGCCAGCCCTCGGGGGGGCCAGAGGGGTGATCGAAACTGGCCCACAGGGGAGGGCCAAAGGTGTGACAGAAACCAGCCCCTCAGGGGAGGCCGGAGGTGCCATCGAAACTCCCTGGCTTATCTCATTTGGGGAGCCCTTTACCCCCCAGCCGGGACTGGCGCGCCTTTGGAGTCTGGGCTTCGCTGGAGCCGGGGTCACGCTAGGCCTAGGGAGACAGGGATGTCGGGAAGGGAAGATGGCGTCCGGGCCTTGTGGGGCACGCATGGTTAGGCGCTCGGAGCCGGGCGAGGAGCGGGAAAGGCAGGCCTGGTCAAGGTTCTCGGGGGATCTAGGTGTCCCTGGGTAGGACGACCAGGCTCGGGTTGCAGGCTACACTAACGGGGTGGCTGCGCAGGGGACTCGGGGTACAGGCCTACGCTCACAGGGTGTGGAGGGACAGAGGTGAACCATGCCACGAGGCCGGGTCCAACACGCGTCCCCCCCAGCTGAAGGCGGGGAGAACTACCCATCCTCTTGGGGGTTCTCTTCGCTGAGGCGGAAGAATCGGGACAGGCCATCAGCGTTGGCGTGGTCCGCGCCCGGCCGGTGTTCGACAGTGAAGTCCATCCCCTGGAGGGAGATGGACCAGCGCAGCAATTTGGGATTCTCCCCTCTCATCTGCATTAGCCACCGGAGAGGTCGGTGGTCGGTCTGGACCCCGAAGTGAGTATCGAACAGGTAGGGCCTCAGCTTCTTCAGGGCCCAAACTACCGCGAAGGCCTCCCGCTCGATGGTGCTCCACCTTTGTTCTCGAGGGAGTAGCCTCCGGCTAATGAATGCCACTGGTTGGTCTAGGCCGTTCTCATTCACCTGGGACAGGACGGCTCCGATACCATGCTCGGACGCGTCCGTCTGGACTACAAACTCTCGTGAGTAGTCGGGGGCCTGCAAGATGGGGGCAGTGCACATGGCGTCTTTTAACGTTTCGAACGCCTCTTGGCAGGCGGGGGTCCAGCTGACTTTCTTCGGCTGGTTTTTGGAGGTTAACTCCGTGAGGGGGGCTACGATGCTGCTGTAACTCTTGATGAACCGGCGGTAGTACCCCGTGAGCCCTAGAAATGCCCGCACTTCCGTCTGGGTCGTGGGGGCCTCCCAGGCCACGATGGCATCGATCTTGGGCTGGAGGGGGGCTACGAGGCCGCTTCCGACCTGGTGCCCAAGGTAGATTACGGACCATTGTCCGATCTGGCACTTGCTTGCCTTAATGGTGAGACCGGCCCTTCTCAGGGCCGTCAGCACCGCCCAGAGGTGCTGGAGGTGCTCGGGCCAGTGGGAACTGTACACTGCGATATCGTCCAGATACGCAGCGCTGAACTCCTCCAACCCCGCCAATACCTGGTTCACCAGCCTCTGGAAGGTGGCGGGGGCGTTCTTCGTCCCGAAGGGCATCACCCGGAAATGGTAGTGACCATCCGGGGTGGAAAAAGTGGATCTTTCCTTTGCTCCCTCGGTGAGGGCGATCTGCCAGTATCCACTGGCCAGGTTGAACGTGCTAAGGAAGCGAGCAGCCCCGAGGCGATCGATAAGCTCGTCGGCACGGGGGATGGGATGAGCATCGGTTCTGGTGACTGCGTTGAGCCCGCGGTAGTCAACGCAGAACCTCAGCTCGGGAACAGCACCGGGGGCGGCTGCCTTCGGAACCAGGACCACGGGACAAGCCCATGGGCTGTCAGAGGCTTCGACCACCCCGAGAGCTAGCATCTTCGATACCTCGGCCTTGATACAGGCCCGGACTCGGTCAGGGACGGGGTAGGCTCGGTGCCGTACCGGTGGGCTGTCCCCGGTGTCCACGTCGTGGACGCACCAGTTGGTGACGCCGGGGGTGAGGGAGAAAAGGTCCGAGAACTGTCCCAGCAACTGGTGACAGTCCTCGCGCTGCTCGGGAGAGAGGGAGGAGGAGAGACTCACCCCCTCTACAGAGCCATCTTTTTCTTTCACGCACAGGAGATCGGGGAGAGGCTCCGTTTCTTCTTCTTCCCCATCGTCCGTGGCGAGGAGCAAGCTCAACTCGGACCGGGCAAAGTGGGGCTTGAGGCGGTTCACGTGAAGGACCCGCAAGGGGTTCCTGGGGGACTCTACATCGATGAGGTAGGTCACCTGACTCTTGCGCTCTACCACCTTGAAGGGCCCTGTCCACTTGTCTTGCAGGGCACAGGGCTCTACGGGGGCCATAACCCAGACCTGCTGTCCGGGCTGAAACTCGACCAGAGTGGCATTTTGGTCATACCACCGTTTCATTTCTTCTTGGCTGGCTTCGAGGTTTGCCTCGGCCAGCTCTCGGAACTTCCTCGTCTGGTTCCGGAGGGCCAAAATGTATCGAAACACATCGGGAGGGGGCTCTGGGGCCGCCGTCTCCCACCCTTCCTTGACCAGGGTGAGGGGTCCCCGGACGGGGTGCCCGTAGAGCAGTTCGTAGGGGCTGAACCCCAGGGATTTCTGGGGAACTTCGCGGTACGCGAAGAGGAGACAGGGAAGGAGGACGTCCCACTTACGCCTCAGGGGCTCTTCGAGTCCCATGATCATTCCCTTGAGGGTCCGGTTGAAGCGTTCCACCAGACCGTTACCCTGGGGGTGGTATGGGGTGGTGAACTTGTACGTCACCCCACATTGTTGCCAAAGGGACTTCATGTATTTCGAGATGAAGTTGGTCCCTCGGTCACTGACGACCTCTCGAGGGAATCCCACCCGGGAGAAGATGGCCATGAGGGCCCGCCCCACTACGGGGGCGGTCACCGTTCGGAGGGGAACGGCTTCGGGGTATCGGGTGGCATGGTCTACCAGCACCAGGATAAAGCGTTGCCCAAAGGAGGTTCGGGGGTCGAGTGGGCCCACAATGTCGATTCCCACCCTCTCAAAGGGGGTACTGACCACGGGGAAGGGTTGGAGAGGAGCCTTGCGCTTCCCTCCGCTCTTTCCGCTGGACTGACAAGTGGGGCAGGATTTACAGTGGGCCTCCACATCGGAGCGCATGCCCGGCCAGTAGAAGTGGGTGACCAGGTGCTGGTACGTTTTGTCTTGCCCCAAGTGTCCCGCCAGGGGCACGTCATGGGCCAGGTTCAGGAGAAAGCCGCGGAAGCGTAGGGGGACCACCAGCACTCGGCCGGACCCTAGCTCGGCGGACTTTTGCTCGCTGTATAATAGGCCGTTTTCCCAATAGATAAAGTGGGAGCCGGACTGGTCACCGGCGGCCTGGGCGGCGGCCTGCTGCCGCGGCCCCACCAGGGATGGGCAGGATGTCTGCTCTAGGCAGAACTCTTCTCGGGACGGTCCCCTTTCCTGGCGCCATTGGGCCAGCTCAGGAAGGTCGTCCAAGCTCGGGGTCGGTTCGACGTCGGGGCCGAGGGGCCCTGCGTCGAGGGGGAAGCTCTCCCCGGGGAATAGCTCATGGGTCTCAAAGGGTTCAGGGACCTCGGGGTCCTCGGGGGTCGCCGGGGCGGCCTCTAGCGTCACCCCTTTGGGGGCGGTCCTTCGGGCGGTCATCGACCGGGTACTCACACAGCCCACTCGGGTAGGCCCACCATCTCTAAGTGGGTCCTTTTCTCAACCCGCTGCCATGGGGAGCTCTCTAGATCGTTGCCGAGCAGGCAGTCCACCGGCATGTCGGAGCGGACCGCCACTCGTAACTCTCCAGAGACGCCCCCCCACTCGAACGGGACTTGAGCTATCCGGCAGGTACGGACGGAGTTATCCGCTGCGATCACCCTGCAGGAGATGTGGGGAACAATCTGGGCTTCGGTGACGAGGTGCCGTTTGACGGCGGTGATACTGGCCCCAGTGTCTCGGAGCGCCCCTATGTGATGGCCATTGATAGTCACCTGCTGCCTGTACTTCTCTGTGTTGTCGGGTAGGGGAGCTCCGGGGACCATCTCCCTATCACCCAAGGAGACTAACATCATAGCTGCGGGTTCAGCTCCCTTGAACTCTTCCTCCCCCTCCTCTCCTAGGGCTACGGAGGTGATGTGGCGCACTGGGGGCCCTGCAGCGGCAGGCTTCTGGAACAAGGGGCAGCGGGGGTCATTGGCATAGTGCCCGGGTTTCTGGCAATGGTAGCAGGCTTGGCTGACCCGCGGCCCTGGCCTAGCTGGGGGAAACCCGGCGCGCGCTGTGGGAGGCGAGGTACCTGGCTGGTTTCTGGGGGGACTGCGCGGGGACCCTACCTGGGAACCCCTCTGTCTATTCTGACCCCCTCCTCCCCTCGGGCGGGATGGTCCTTGTTCATTTCGGCCAGTGTCCCCCCCGGGCCCCCGGGGTACTCTGGTGCTCACCCAGCGATCGGCCTCGACAGCCAGCTTCCGGAGGTCGGCCAACTTGCTGTCCAGGAGGTGCTGTCGGAGTTCCACAAAGCAATTCAGGGACAAGTGCTCATACGCAATGAGGTCGATGAGCCCCTCGAAGGTGGATACTTTGCTGCCCTTGATCCACCCTTCCAGGGCCCGGCTGTAGAAATTGACATATTCTACCCACGTGGTGCCGGGGATCTTCTTGCATTCTTGGAAGCGTTGGCGGTACATTTCTGGAGTGAGCCCGTACCTCGTGAGGAGGGCCTCTTTCATGTGGCTGTAGGAGGTCTGTTCGGCAGACGGTAGGTCGAGTAGGGTGTCTCTCCCCTCACTCAGGAATCGACCCCACAGCCCGGCTCCCCAATCTTTCTGTGGAACTCGGTGTGAGGTCATAGCTACCTCGTAGGCCTTAAACCATTGCTGGATGTCATCGTTTTTATAATATTCTTTGACTACATCCTTGGGGATGTGGACCTTGGGTTCCACTGGGGGACCAGACTCTCGGGTCGCTGCTGTTTTGTTGCCTTCGTTCCGGGCCTTTAGTTCGATTTCCAATATGCTGCGCTCGTGCTCCAGCTGGAGCTTCTTTCCGTCATGTTCTCGCTGGAGCTTCTTCTCCTCCAGTTCTCCTTGCAGCCGCAGCTGCTCGATGGCTAGCTTCTTCTCGGCCAGCTTGAGTTCTCCTTCCATTTTCAAACGGGCTAGTTCTAGCTCGTGGTTTCGGTTGCGCTCTCGGTCGGTCATCTCTTCTCGAGACAGACCTCTCTCGGGGCTGTAAGTCCGCGTCGGGGACTTTGCTCTTTCTTGCTCTGGGGCGTGGGTTTCGATCAGGGGTGCTCCCCCTCCATCGGCTTCCGTCGGTGCTGGAGGTTGGGCTCCGGTCTCCACCCAGGCTGTTAGAGCTTGTTGGAAGTCCTCTTTGGTGTTTAATCCCGTTGACGGGATATGGAGATCTTTGCAGAATTGCTTGAGCTCACGGTGCAAATAGTCTCCCAGAAGCTTCATCTGGAAGGTGGTCTTGTCGGTAGTGACGCTCATGGCTGCTCTTTGTTCGGGTAGTGTGTCAGTACTGTACGATCCCTAGACGTAGGTTCTTATCGCGACGCTGCCACCAATGTTAGAAGGGGCAATCTCCGAGGGCCAGGTAGTGTTCACCCAGACACACCAGGATCCACCTCTCCCACAGAACTTGCCGAGTCTTAATGGTGAGGTCCTCACCGGGGAGGACTTTGGGTCTGGGATCGTACACACTGAGCTCACACCACACTACGAACAGACACTACACCGTTGGATTTTAGGAACAAGTTCTTTATATAAGCAAATAACGAAGGAAGCACTCTTATATACACAGTGGTCACAGGACCACAAAGTCTCTGACGATTCGGGAAGGGGGAAGCGGGACAGTCTTTTAGTCTTTGGGTCAGTACGAAGCGTACCCCACGCACAGCTCTCAATCCTCGAGCCGGGGGGTACGGGATGGTGGTCGTACTGCTGCCTCACCTTCGTCGAGTCGGCTCGGTCGTGATGGTGGTCTCGATGGTCCAGCCGGACCAGAGTACTCCTCGAGCCGCGACGAGGGCAGCCGGGCTCGGATAGTCTTAGAGGTGGAGCCGCGACAGCGTCAGCAGGGCTCGGATGGTTGCAAGTTCGGCTCGAGCCGCGACAGCGTCAGCAGGGCTCCGATGGTCTTAGAGGTCGAGCCGCGACAGCGTCAGCAGGGCTCCGATGGTCTTAGAGGTCGAGCCGCGACAGCGTCAGCAGGGCTCCGGTGGTCTTAGAAGTCGAGCCGCGACAGCGTCAGCAGGGCTCAGGTGGTTCGGTTCCTTTAAGGCGAAGAGTGAGCCGCGACAGCGTCAGCAGGGCTCAGGGGTTCAGGAGGAGTCTTCTTAGGGTCAGCCGCGATCAGATCAGCAGGGCTTCAGGTCCAAGATACAACTGCCCGCTAGTTGTCAGGTGGGCCCAGTTATAGTCCTTCTACTCTTTGATCTCCGGACCCTCGCAGGCAGAGGTCTCCAGCCCTGGGGGCTGGTCGTTGGCGAGATCCGGCGGTTGGCTCTTTGATCCCTTTGAAAGATGGGTCCGGGAATTCCCAGACGCCCAGAGGGTCTTGAGACAGCCCGCGGGGGGGCCAGAGGGGTGATCGAAACTGGCCCACAGGGGAGGGCCAAAGGTGTGACAGAAACCAGCCCCTCAGGGGAGGCCAGAGGTGCCATCGAAACTCCCTGGCTTATCTCACTCGGGGAGCCCTTTACCCCCCAGCCGGGACTGGCGCGCCTTTGGAGTCTGGGCTTCGCTGGGGCCGGGGTCACGCTAGGCCTAGGGAGACAGGGATGTCGGGAAGGGAAGATGGCGTCCGGGCCTTGTGGGGCGTGCATGGTTAGGCGCTCGGAGCCGGGCGAGGAGCGGGAAAGGCAGGCCTGGTCAAGGTTCTCGGGGGATCTAGGTGTCCCTGGGTAGGACGACCAGGCTCGGGTTGCAGGCTACACTAACGGGGTGGCTGCGCAGGGGACTCGGGGTACAGGCCTACGCTCACAGGGTGTGGAGGGACAGAGGTGAACCACTCCACGAGGCCGGGTCCAACACACCCCTACAGGTATTGTGATATGTAGGTGGTAGTTTTCTCCCTAGTACAGGTGGTGCTAGTGAGGTCCTGTTACCAGTGATTACTGGTTGTGTGCTAAAAGTGATTTTACGTTCTATGTTTTACATTCTAAGTGCTATTTCTGAAAGTGTTACTTCTGATTCCTGACAGTGGTCCAGGTGGCCCTGTCTTGTAAATATCCCCTGTAAATTCTACCCGTGCCTCTGGCACATTGTAAAGTGTGTGTTTTATCTAATGTGTTTTGGTGTAATACAAAGGCTATTTTTATATAACCTTGTGTGGAGTTTCCTTTGTGGTGAGTCCTGGGTGTTGTTGCTGGGGTGCGTGCGCAAATACTTAACTTACATCGCCTCCAAGTTTAGCCTTGCTGCTCGCGCCACGTTACCTAGAGGGTGAGCAGGGGTTATGTTGGCGTGTAACTCCCTTGCCCTGACTTGGGAGTGGTGGTCTCTGACTGACTTTGGCGAAAGCCCTGGCCAGCCAGTGATCCCATTTCCAACATTTGCGGCAGCGAGTGGGATAAGGATTTGTGTTTGCGTTGTACCACAGTAGCAGCTGGCCGCACTTCAAAGCTCTACATTTTTAGATAACCACATTTTGGGGATTATTGTTTTTGGTGAAATTCCATTGTTTCTTCTCCTGAAGAGTGTCATTTGATAATTGTGTTCAGTACATTTGTCCCCCGCCCTGCTTCCAGAGTTCGGTACCTGTGTCGCTTTTGGTCAGGTTGAGAAGTCAGGGGTGGTAGAAACTGCCTTACCGATCCAAGGGGAGGGTGTGTGTGGATGAATGGTGTGTTTTCCTGGACGCATGAGTATGAGTTCTCTTTGATAAGGAGATTGTTGAAGTTTTGG
This sequence comes from Lissotriton helveticus, assembly GCF_964261635.1. Lineage (NCBI taxonomy): Eukaryota > Metazoa > Chordata > Amphibia > Caudata > Salamandridae > Lissotriton > Lissotriton helveticus. The sequence goes on from NC_136068.1 coordinate 646,074,906, forward strand.
AATTGTGTACTCTTACTTCAGCTCTGACAGTTAAGTCCCCTGTGTTGCACGTGTCTGTGAGCATCTTGCCAAGATGGAGTCTGCTTTTAATGTCTGGGGTCTGTTTTTGCATGAACTGAGAGAGTTTTGCGAAGAGAGAGACATTGCAGTGAATGAGTAAGACACCCAGTCCCAACTTAGGGGTAACCTGATCCAATGGCAGAAGGATGACTGGGAGCGTGAGCACAGTGAGGAGAGGGCCCGGGTCTCACACCATGAGGGTGGTGGGTCTGATGGGAGCCCTGAAGAGTCTGAGGAGGAGGAAGAAAATGATAGCACAGGGACGCCAGTAGAGAGTAGAAACCCCATAGATAGGGAGTCCCTTGCTGGGTCCAGCGTAGGAGGCAGCGCCTCATCCCTTTCCCTGTCCCCAGAGGAGCTGGAAGATAGGAGGAGAGAAAGGGAGCACCAGCTGGCTTTAGAAAAGCTCAGGTTGGAGCATGCCCAGGCTATGGCACAGCTGGGCGTTAGAAAGCAACAGCTGGAGGTTAAGAAGCAACAGCTAGAGACCGAGAGGGTCTTAGCGCAGGAAATGATAGAGGAGCCTGAGAGGGCCTCCACCAGAGGCGAAGTAGCTCTGGAGGGTAGACTATCCCCTGAGCGCAGTTTTGATTTTCTGGGCTCCCCAGGGAGGGTTGAGTCCAGTGGTGTGAAGGACTGGACTTTTAACAGTACCAGCGGTGCCAGGGAACAACACCTATAACCTTCATGGGATACCTGTTTCGGCGCACAAACTACAGAGACACGGGACACTTCCTTCGGCGTCAAAGATCAGCGTTTATTACTGCAGGGAAACAAGAGTCATAAGAAGTACATGGACATGTAGGTTCTGCGAGTCTGCTTCGAATTGCATATGTGGGTCGCTCTCTTTTATACACAATGTTGCCATTGCACAACATGTGAACAAAAGGTTACAATTCAGTTCCCACAGTAAAACTTCAGAGGGGTCGCTTTCATGTGTTCAGAATCCCGGAACATGATTACAGTAGCAATGTCGGTTCCCAACTGTAAAAGTACATTATTAGGCACACTCATTAGAGTTGTAAATGACCAGGAGAAAGAGACAAGGACAGCTGCAAGGAAGTCAGACACGTGTAGAGAAAAGAGTGTGGGGGTAATATCGGAAGCATGATCGTAGGATCAAAGAGTTGGATCCCATCTCCTGCACGGCTGTCACAATAGGCCGGCACAACCAGATTACCCTCAAGCTGGGCCATCTGCCTTCGCTGTGTCATTCCTCCGGCCATAAAGACGCATGAAAGGAATATGCGTCTTCCGCCAGGCTTGGGAACTAGAGGGTCAAGGGGCGAACAGTTACCTGCTCGCTGACTACGTGAGGGCAAGAAACAAAATGGATGCCGTATCTAAAATGGAACCCAAGGGTTCGGATGGAACATGTAATATTAGACGAACCCTGGCAGGTAGCATAGCGAAAATACGCACACTTGCCGAACTCGTCATTTACGGTTCGTAGATACCAAACTCGTCCATATTCGGTAATGCCCAGAACGTCGTAATAATTTTTACGGAACCTCAGACGGTCATTTTGCCCTCATGTAGGCAAGCACTAGTCGGAATCATAATCGATTTCGATACTCATCAGATCATTCAGATGTTGCTGATACATTATTCTATCCTTCAATGCCTCTTTGGTGACAACGGGCTGTCTTATACACGTTGTGGCACAGAGACCACATAAGGCAGGACCACATTGCACACAAAGACAACACGTGAATAGAAACGTCACAACAACCCCTATGATCATCAGAATCTTCCAACCCCAAGTCGATATCAGACCCCAAAACCATCCCAGAAGCGTCCAATTTCCTTCGTCCACGTGTATGGACTCCGAAACTTTGTGCAACTTAGAGATGGCTTGATAAACCGTTGGAGCGTTATCAGGTATGAATACGCAGCAGCTCGAATGGATGACTTTACAAACCCCACCTCTATCTGCTAGAACGATATCTAGAACCATACGGTTCTGCAACGTCATTAGTCTATCCGCCTGGAGTTCGGCTGTCAAATTACCAAGGGCATTTTCAGTTATGTTGGCAGTTGATTCTACTACACGAGTTAACTGCCTCAGGTTCCTGCTAATAACCATCGGTCCCCAGAACGGTAGGAAACCCTTGAAGAAGTCTCCCGCTTCTTGTCCGGAAGTATCTTCTTTGCTAACCACACCTCTCACAATTCTATTTCTGTGGTAATCAGAGGCCACAGTGAAAGTCGGAGGCAAAAGATTTGCAATATAGCAGGTACCCGAGAAGTCATGAGGTAACCACGTATAGGCTCGATCATAACATACAAAGTAGGTACCCTTGGCAGGCAGGAAGACAGGGGAGGAGAGCGTCGGTAAGACATACGTCTCGGTACAAGCACTCTCCCCAAACTGAGCTCTCGGATTTCGACCAAGACCTGTCAAGCAGAAATTACCAAGGTGAGGTACAATCCATATCGGTGGCGAGCTTTTAAGCTGCCTCTCACCCACTGATAAGCTGTACTCAGCCTCACTTAGTTCCTTATATGCTCGCACCTCTTCCTCTGGGATGAGCGATGCGTCAAAAATATCTCTATCTAAGTCTGCAATAGCTCTCGCCAGAGTCTTGTGGTACGGGCCAGGACCAGAGTTTGCTGAGCGTGGTTCTCAATGGGGGTAGGAATCTAGTGCGCTACGGAACATAGTTTGTAATGCTCGAGCTGACCCTTGTGCACTATAAGGCAGAACTAAGTACGGAATACCCTTATCCATGGTATGTGGCATTAACCCACACACCCAACAATTGGTAGTGTTTACCACTAACTGATGCTGATGCAAGAGTTGGATAAAAGAGTTGTTTCTGAATTCCGCACGTCTGACTTGTTCGTGTTGAGGCAGAAGATAAAAGGAATGTGGAGAGACAGTAGAAACGAAATATAGATCATGAGACGGAAGAGTAGGTGTAGCAGAAGACAATAATAACTGGGACCCATAATATACTCCCCCTACCAGTAACATAGATATGGTGAGGAACAGTATGATCACTTGTGAGAAAAACCATTTCGTATGAAATATTTTATGCAATGCAGATCTTTGCGCCAACATTTCTTCTCTTTTCGACAGCTCAGACAATGATGATTCCATCCCCTAACGACCGTCCGCGACGTTCTTGACGCACTTCGTTCTGAGTAGCGATTACCAATTCCCAGGAGTTCCCAGAAATCGATAAAAGAAACCGACCTTGTGTCGATAGCTGCTAAACAGAAGGAAGTACCCGCACGGCCTTACGATCAACCTGGATGGTAGGTTCTAGCTAAATAATGTTCTTGGCTGTACGAAAAAAGAAAAAAAATACACAATATATAATGTCCACTGTTTTCAGAGCAATGTAGAACCTAGAAACAAAAAAAAACTTTTTATTTGTGGCTTGTTCGTGGACGAAGAAAGTATCGGCTACTTCCAGGGCGAGTCTGATCCTCAAACAGTGGATTGGACGGCAAAGGAGTGTTCAATTGTTCAGGCGATTGTTCAACAGTCAAATTTTCCAAGGTTGACGTGGAGGAAATTGTTTGAGGGGAATCAACAACGGTGTCAGATACAAGCCGAGCTTCGCTGAATGGAATGAAACATTGTGGAGTGTCGGTCTCAGATGACGAAAGACCTCTTCTCATCCAGGTGTCCGACGGCAAAGGAAGCGGGACTTTTTTAGTATGGGTAGCGTGTACCCAGTTCCGGCGTCCGTGTAGTCGAACCGCCGTCCTCGTAGCTAGCTGCACTTGAAACGGGCCCACAAATCTCGGTTCAAGGTTCCGTTTTCGTCCGTAGTTCCGGACGAGGATCCAGTCTCCTGGTTGGAGCCGATGACCAGGACCCTCTGTTTGTGACGGCAGAGCCTCAAAGACCTGTTGATGAATCAAACTCAATTTAGCAGTCAGATCATAGAGATAATCGATCAACATAGGGTATTCAATTCTATCAAATTCTTTAGGTCTTGGGACTCCCCATACATTAGCAGGGCGGCCGAACACAATCTCATATGGGCTGAGCCCTACTCGAGAGTGTACAGTTGCCCTGGTCGACAGGAGAGCTAGAGGCAAAGCGTCGGGCCATGATAAACCAGTTGTTGCCTGAATTTTAGCCAATTTCAGTTTTAGAGTACCATTATATCCTTCCACCAAGCCTGCTGATTGTGGATGGTTTGCACTATGAAATTTTTGCACAATACCCAGACCGCGACACACACTCTTCATCACACTCCCAACAAACTCACTTCCGTTATCCGACCATACGACCCGAGGCATTCCATACCGAGGAAAATATTCTTTGAGCAAAATTTTTGCCGTGGATAAAGCCGTGTTATCCTTAAGGGGGTAGGCCTCAATCCACCTAGAGAATGCACACACCACAACCAACACATACTTCAAGTTATTACATCGGTCCATGTGGATAAAGTCCAACTGGATGACTTCGAAAGGGTATGTAGGAGGGGCAAAATGGCCAGGAGGAGTGGGGGTGCCCTTACCAGGATTGTGCATCAAACACACCATACAATTTTTAACCACTCTCTCTGCACACTTAGTAATCCCATCATTCTTCCATACATGAGACAACAACTTGCATATGCCTTTCGTGTTGATGTGCGCCATACCATGAGCCATTGTAACAACACGTAGCACATACACATCCGGTAACATCCATCTCTGCTTCTCTGATAAATCAACCCAACATCCATTCTCATCCAATCTTCCCGTGCTCTCTCTCCATTTAGTCCTTTCCGTCTCAGTGGCTTCATTCTGTATTCCTTTCACACTTTCAAATGTGTCTTCACACATACCAGTCTCTGTTGGCCATCTCACTGAGTTCGTAACATACATTCTGTTCGTCAAATCTTTAGCCGTCTCTTTAGCCGTTTCAACCGCAAACGCATTACCACGACCCACATCATCCGTTACTTTCTGATGTGCACTACATTTGACTATGGCCACCTGTTTAGGCAATGTGAGTGCATCTAAAAGATCATTTACAAGCTGACCATGTTGAATCTTCGTGCCATGCGACGTAAGGAATCCTCTCTCTCTCCACAGTCGTCCAAAACTATGTGCCACACCAAACGCATACTGGCTATCTGTAAACACATTCACCCGTTTATCTTTAGACAATACACACGCTCTCGTCAATGCTATCAACTCAGCAGCCTGAGCCGAATTCTGATTTAATCTTGCTCTTTCCACAATCGTTCTCAATGTTACCACAGCATATGCAGTGGTCACATCACCATTCAGCAACTTAAAACAGGAACCATCCACATACAAAGTACCATCGGGATTTGTCAATGGAGTATCTTTTAGGTCAATACGACCCTTGGTCTCCTCCTCAGTTCTGAGATAGCAGTCATGTACTGCTTCACCACTTGATTCTGTGTCGATCGGCAGCAATGTTGCTGGATTCAACACATTACATCGTTTTATCCGTATATGACTGGCCAACAACGTCAACTCATATCCAGACAACCTTGCGCTCGTCAGATGTTGAGTTTTCGTTCGGTTCAAAAGAGTGTCAACTGCATGCGGAACCATCACCGTAAGCATATTATCCATGACCAGACCTGCGGACTGTCGAATGGACGCCGCAGCTGCCGCTGTTGCCCTTAAACAACTCGGTAAGGCTCTGGCTACTGGGTCTAAAGTCGAAGAAAAATAGGCACATGGGCGTTGTTTGCCGCCAAAAGGTTGTGTCAGAACACTCAATGCGCAACCATCCCTCTCGTGAACGTATAGTGTAAACGGCTTACTGTAGTCAGGAGTGCCCAACACAGGAGCCGAACACAACGCATCACGCAATTCAGAAAAACTTTTCTGACACTCTTCAGACCAAGGCAATGGGGATGGAATATCTTTGCACGTAAGAGCTATCAATGGTTTCGCCAACAATGAAAAATTTGGAATCCATTGTCTGCAATAGGACGTAATACCTAAAAAGGCACGAACATCTCTTTGGGTTTTTGGCACAGTCATTCGGGAAATCGCTGCAATTCTTTCTGGGGTCAACCTTCTCCCTTCTCTTGACAATAAGTGACCTAGATAGGTAACTTCTTGACAACAATACTGTAGCTTTGAAGGCGATACCTTGTGGTGTAGGTCATGTAGATAGTGCAACAATGATACCGTAGCCATTTTGCAAATAGCTTCTGTATCGGCCGCCACTAAAAGATCGTCAACGTATTGAATCAAAGCCGCACCTTTAGGCAAAACAAAGGCATCAAGTTGACCTTTAAGTGCTTGGCTGTAGATTGACGGACTCTCACAGTAGCCCTGTGGAGCGCGTTTTAGCCTAAAACTGCGACCACCTAATGAGAATCCGAATAGGTCTCTGCTCTCCTCTGCAATCGGGATACTAAAGAAGGCATTCTTTAGATCGATCACCGTGAACCAGGAGGCAGATGCCGGAATCATTGTTAGTAAGGCCGTAATGTCAGGAACCACAGGAAATTGTGGAACCACTATTTTATTTACCTCTCTCAAATCTATAACGAAACGATACACAGGAGGTTTAGTTGGGTCAGTTTGTTTCAGAATTGGCAATACAGGGCTATTACACACGTTTCCACGAGTTTCTTCAACAACACCTTTTCCAATGAGATCATGAACGATTGCTAACAGTGCTCGTTCGCCCTCAAGAGAAATACGATATTGAGATAAACGCGGTAACCGCGCATTTGGTTTCAATTGGATCACATAGGGTGGAATGTCTAACAGGCCCACATCATTGGGACCTGTGGCCCATAAGGACGCAGGGAGGGAACTCAATTCCGGTGGGAATTTATCTACTGATAAATACATGGGAGAGATCACTCTCCGTCCCAATGTAAGCTCCACTCCTTCGGGGGAACAATACAAAGTTGCATATAATCGTTTTAATAGATCCAGGCCCAAAAGATTCTCACCACAACCTGTAGATAGAATCAGTGGAGCCGTTAGTTCACGAGGTCCAATCATAAGAGGCAAAGGACTAGAGACTGGGTTACTAACAGGGGCGCCAGAGAATCCAACGGAAACGTTCGTTAAGCCAGACAAAGGTGCGCCAGGGAGTTTCGAATGCATGATGGAACTTTTCGTCGCACCAGTGTCTAACAGAAAAGGCTCAACTACACCCGATGTAGCAACTGCAACGTAAGGCCCACTCTGATCGACCGGAACTGACACTACTCCCTCTCTTTGTCGTTGGCTGTCCTAGTAATGGTCGTTTGCAACAGTCTCATGCTCTACGTAATAATCATCCACATTATACTGTGCAGATCGAACTGACCCCGCGTTTCGCTGGTCAAAACAATTATTCGTATCTGATTGATTTTGATGACGATCAATCTGATTGTGGGATGAACCACGACCTCTACCTCGTGATGCCTGTTGAGGACCACCACCACGGTTTCCTCGTGTCGACACACCATTCAGACGGTCCCGTAAGGCAAGACAATCATATTTTAGGTGTCCCTCTTTCTTACAATATGCGCACTGATTATACCCAAGTGAAGATCTATAATCAAAGTTGTCAGAGCGCTGCTGTATCCTATCGGGCTGTGCTCGTGGTCTATACTGCTGTTGTGAATCATTTTGGGTTGATTGTGGAGGATATGCTTGCTGCAACAAAACCTTCGTTTTGAGCTCCTTCGTTTTCTTTTCTACACGATCACTTTCTTCTTTTTCCCTATTCTCATAATACTGGGCCGTTGCTAGTATTTGCGCAGGGGTTGAAACTGCCCACGCACTCTCTGAATTCTTCAATTTGTTGCTTAGCTCAGGTAACAAATTCGACACGAACTTGTCAACAAATAACCGCTGGCCTCCCTCAGCGCCCATGTCCTGACCGCTGTGGTCGACAAACGCGTCCTCAAACCTCGTGAAGAAATCCGAGACACTCTCGTCTTTCTTTTGCTTACAAGCAGATAACTTATCCCAGTTCACCTTCATCGCTGGCATGAGAGTTTTCATGAGCGTAATGATTTTCTGAGGCAAATCCAAGATCAGCTGATCAGGCTTAGCCCCACCAACTTGTAATCCATCAGCCGTTATCAATGCAGCCCAATCACCCCCTAATTCAACTGCGTGGTCAGCTTGACGAATTTTAGCCCAAACTGGTTGCGGTACAACATTACCAAATAACATGTCGATGTCGGCAAGGTTCATAATAGAAGCTTCCACCAGTTGTGATAACTCCTTATAATAACCAGCCGGATTTTTACGCGGATCGGGCAAGGATTGCTTCACTTGCAAAACTTCCGATCGTTTCCATGGAAGATGTATCCATAACCTCCGAAAATGCGGTAGAATTGGAGGGGCAGCACCAGGGTCACCAGGCACCCAAAGTGGCGGAACCTCTCTCATAGGATACTGACCAGGAACCGCTTTCCAATTCTCAGTGGTATCGTCTAATGACACCCGAGAACGTGCTGTGGATCTGAATGCTAATAAGCGTTCCACGGCACGTCGTACATCTTCACCTATAATCATACCATTCGAAAAGTGACTCTGAAGTTCAATAATGTCGGACGGTACATCATCTACATCATCATTATACCATTCTTCCCTCAAAAAGTTACACATCTCTTCAAACACGAATCTCTGCGTAGGCTCATTAAACTGAGAAAACGTGTTAAAGACCACACGTGGAGTGTAATTAGCAGGATGTCTTATCCACCTATGTGCCATTGTTACTAACGTCTCTTTCTCCCTACCACTAGGGATCTGACTCCGTCTCTGAGGAGTTCCAGATAAATCAGCCGAAAATAATGGACCAGAAAGAGGTGAATAAAGGGTAGCAACAGAGTTAGGAACACGCTTACGAACAGAAGGAGAAAGAAAAACAGGGGCGACAACACTGGAGGTGAAGGAAGGCATAGTAGGAACGGACAAGGTAGTCGGAGTAGCAGAAGCAACAGTCTGCGAAGGTACAGGTACAGGAGCAGTAGGAACAAGGACAGGTGGTGTAACATACGTAGGGTTAACAGCGGGCTGACCCGCAGCCGCTGGAGCAACAAGTGGTACTACAGGAGGAGCTACAGGAGCAGCAGCACCCTGTACATAAGGAGGTGGGGATTTCATTAAATACGATAACAAGGAATCCTCCTTCAAATCTTCTTCTTTCTTCTCTAGACTATTCGGTAAAACTGGGTAACATTTATCTATTTTCATGTGATGCAATCTAGTAGAGATTTCCATTTCCTTTTCTTCTTTATCCTGTTTACATTCTCGTATAGTTTGCATTATCGGAACGAACCCTTGCTTTTGATCCTTTTTAAGTTGTTTGATTTCTTTCTGCTTGGCCTCTTTACGCCATATCCGAAAGGAATCAAACATAGCTGGCCTAGCTTTCTTTAAAAATAATTTAGCCTCAAGATTATCTAAAATCGAAAGTTCAAAAGTTCCATGTGGTGGCCATCTAAGGTCACCGTCTCTCTTTGTATAGCGGATCCAGTAATCATTATATATTATAGGACCCACCCCATGTCGACTATAAAGGTCATGTATCGGAGTTCCAACTGGAGGTATCGGACACGAGTCCTCCAACCGGGAATCCATTGCGCAACATTTAAAAATACGAAACAAACCACTATGGCTAGGCATCGTGCACACTAACCTAGTATCAAACTTCAAGGATTACCGAAGTAGTTAAACCCCGTGTAAGTCAAAACCCTCGGTTTTTGGCAATTGCAACTGTCAAATAATACTAAGAACCAATACTAAGAACCACAAATGCAATGGAACCATGCAATACAACAAAGCCTTAAGGCTATCACAAAGCTCGGAGAGCTAACCACAAAGCCTGAGGAGGCTCTTACAAAGCTCGGTGAGCTATTACAGCAAAGCCTTAAAGGCTACAACAAAGCTTTCAAAAAGCTAGAACAACCACCAAGGACTGGGAGCGACCCACAAATACTTAACTCAGAACTTCAATGGCGTCACCAGGAAGGCCCGTCTATCGTCTCGCTTGTACGTAAGGTCTGCGCCGGGCGTCGAAGACAGGTCGACAGTCAGGGCATCGGTCCGTCGTAGCCGTCAGGAGGCGGGAAATCTTCGCAGGGAAAATCATCGGGCCACTTATTTCGACAACAGGATCGATGAAGCGGGGTGCACCTTCCCTCAGAGATTTCACACGAAGTTCCTCACGATCATCAGGCTTTGGACCGGTACCGCTGAAGTCGCCCCACGTTGGGCGCCAACTGAAGGACTGGACTTTTAACAGTACCAGCGGTGCCAGGGAACAACACCTATAACCTTCATGGGATACCTGTTTCGGCGCACAAACTACAGAGACACGGGACACTTCCTTCGGCGTCAAAGATCAGCGTTTATTACTGCAGGGAAACAAGAGTCATAAGAAGTACATGGACATGTAGGTTCTGCGAGTCTGCTTCGAATTGCATATGTGGGTCGCTCTCTTTTATACACAATGTTGCCATTGCACAACATGTGAACAAACGGTTACAATTCAGTTCCCACAGTAAAACTTCAGAGGGGTCGCTTTCATGTGTTCAGAATCCCGGAACATGATTACAGTAGCAATGTCGGTTCCCAACTGTAAAAGTACATTATTAGGCCCACTCATTAGAGTTGTAAATGACCAGGAGAAAGAGACAAGGACAGCTGCAAGGAAGTCAGACACGTGTAGAGAAAAGAGTGTGGGGGTAATATCGGAAGCATGATCGTAGGATCAAAGAGTTGGATCCCATCTCCTGCACGGCTGTCACAATAGGCCGGCACGACCAGATTACCCTCAAGCTGGGCCATCTGCCTTCGCTGTGTCATTCCTCCGGCCATAAAGACGCATGAAAGGAATATGCGTCTTCCGCCAGGCTTGGGAAATAGAGGGTCAAGGGGCGAACAGTTACCTGCTCGCTGACTACGTGAGGGCAAGAAACAAAATGGATGCCGTATCTAAAATGGAACCCAAGGGTTCGGATGGAACATGTAATATTAGACGAACCCTGGCAGGTAGCATAGCGAAAATACGCACACTTGCCGAACTCGTCATTTACGGTTCGTCGATACCAAACTCGTCCATATTCGGTAATGCCCAGAACGTCGTAATAATTTTTACGGAACCTCAGGTGGCAACTATATAGAGCCCTGTGCGAGCAGTCCCAGTCCCAGTTCCCCCAGTATGGTACCTGTTTCCCCAGAGGAGGAGTTAAGGTTGAAGTTCAGGGACAGTAAGAAACTGTCTCACCAGTCTTGGGAAGATTTTGAGGACGAATGTTGTGGGACACTGTTTGATTGGGTAAAGGTTCACACGGAAGATGATTTTGACATCTTTTTTGATCTGATTGTCAAAGAGCACCTGCTCAGTTGTTGTTCACCAGGGTTGCGCACACACCTGTTGGGGTGTGGATTGTCTGAGGCATGTGAGCTTGCAGATGAAGCAGACCACAGGGAAAGGGCCAGAGGTTCTCTAGAGTCATTAGGGAGTGATTCCAAAAGTAGTGGTTCAGGGATCTTCCAGCCCAGCGTGGTGGAAGAGGCTCAGTGTAGCCCAGCTAGGTCCCAGGAAAGCGAGGAGGGTGTAGGGGCTCACTGCCTGGCTCAGTGGAGCAGGAGTGAGGGGGAGTCCGAGGTTCCCCAGACGCCCGAAGCCCTGCCTCAGGACTTGGATGGTTTCTGTAGGGAACACCAGGTTGGGGACCTAGGCTGTCCTGTTAGTCCATTTGAGGAAGATCTCCCAGTGAGTAGAGGACCTGGAGCGTCTGTAACCAGAGCTCCTGTGGTTCTAGAGGCTGGCAGTACCGCTCCGGTAGGGAGGGTACATGAGTCAGCGTGAGGAGTGATTGGGGGATGAGTTTCCCAGTGGATGCACCAGTGGACCAGGGACTAGCCAGTTGGGCTAGATCTTCTTGGGGGGACCCGGGTGGCGTCACTTCTGGTCTGGGGGATCGTCACGCACTGTCAGGTGGACAGAGGGCGGGAGATCTGCGCCAGACAGACAGTCACACAACAGATGTGTCATTTGTTAGCCTCAGGGGGATTGTGTGTGAGTCCCCAGAAGTCCTGGAGTGCCAGGCAATTGTTCCACCGAAGGTTTTAGACCAGAGGTTGGAAGGCCAGGTTCAGGATCAGCCTGACCTGAAGGGTAGGACGACTGTAACCAGTGTCCTGACCGGTTCTTCTTCCAGAGGAACTTCTCCAGGTGGGAGAGGGCAGACGTCTGAAAGGGGGTGCAGAGGGTGGGAGAGCCCACCTCTGACCCCGGTGCAACCTGAGTGGATAAGCTCTGGGTTGGAATGGCGTTCTAGGTGTACCCCTCGCCGGAGGAGGAGGAACCCTAGAAGAAGAGATAGGGGGAGGAGAGCCTTCCCCGAGACTCCTGGTCCGCCTGAGGTTGTAGACCCTAGGCTGGAGAACCAGTGGCAGTCTAGTCCTGTATTGCAGACAGGAAAAGTGGAGAATGGCTCCTATGTGCCAGGGGTTACTACCCCCCGCTCTGCAAATAGGCAAGGACCGGTGGCACCTGGGTGGCCCGGGGCCTGGTCCTGGCCGCGGACAACTTGGGAGTACCAGTGGGGCAGCCCAGTTGGTCCAGACAGTGTGTTTAGAAGGAATCCCATGGGTTCACCGTGGCGTAGAACAGGAGGGTGTCCCTGCAGTTGCGGGCCCGCGTCCGTGTTCTATCGCCCCAAGCAGGGAAGTCCATCACGGTGGTGATTGGTCTCCCCTGCGTTTTGGCTGGAAGGGGGTTGTGTTGGACTTGGCCGTTAGGGCAGGTTCACCCCTAGACTTTTTGCCTTTAAATGGGGACCTGGTTATGGTGATTTTTGGATTCTGCGCACTTTCACTGTGTCCCAGTGGAAAGTGCGTGTGCACTCTGAGTGCATGTGCTGAGCTAGGCCTGCCCGCCCATAGGAATGCATGGGGAATGTATGTGCCCCTGGTAGTTCCTGATGCGTGGGGTGTACAGGCCCGAGTCTGGTATGTGTGAACTCGTGAGAGTGAATGCTACAAGATGGTGTATGGGGCATGTATGTGTGTAGTGGGGAAGTGTCATTCCTAGACATGGCTGTACGTGTGCAGTGAGGGTGCTGGAGCGTGATTGGCTAGAGCTGGCTGGCATGCCAGGCTCCAGGAAGTCTGGATGGGTCTGCCCGGTGGTGAGTGGGAGATTAGCATGAGTGGTGTGTGGGAGGAGTGTACCTGTGTCCTGGATGGGCTGGGTTTTCCCCACACAATGCTGGCTCCACCCCCCTGTGGTGTGCCTAACGACCCTAGCCTCCCCAGTGAAAGAAATGGGTGGTTGGGCCATCAAGAGTGCTCCCAACCCAGCTGTAACTGGTTTCCCCCCCTGCACCTTGAAACAAAGGATTTTACAGTATAAGAAGGGGCTGTGTCCCCACAGATGTTGTGCTCTGCCAGGATCCTGAGGGGGCTGTTGCTGCTGCTGGGCCAGAGGACCGCCACTTGGAGTGTCTCCCTGCCTGGAGACCCAGTGAGCTGGCTCTGGGCCCAGCCTTGCCCCCTGCCCCTTGAAAGGACTTTTTCTGGACCTTTATGTACTGCTAGCGCTGGGGAGCGCTTTCTGATGTTCCTAGCACCTGGGAGCGCTTCGTTTTCCTTCTAGCGCCTAACAGCGCTTTATTCTGGCTGGAGCACTTGGGAGCGCGTAAGTGCCCAGCCGGTGCCCACCCGGCATTTGCTCAGGAGTGCTGAGCCCCTCGAGTGCCCACCTCGAGTTATTGTTTATTTCACCCTTTGAGCGGCTGCCCACGCCACATTTGCCTGTGGAGTCACGCCGCAGCCCGGAGGAAGCAGCACCGCCTTTGCCCGAGCCGAGGAGAAGCCAAGGAGCAGCTGCTGGCGTCACCCGGGAGCCGCGCTGCCATTGGCTGTGGCTGCGGGAGGCTCGCCGGGTGACCTGTGCTCTGATTGGCAGATTGGAGGAAGGTGATGCCTGCGGGGGCCGCCCGAGGCTCCCCGAGCTGGAGAGGAGCCCCGGACCTTCACCGGAAGCCGGTGAGTGCACCAGACAAGGGAGGGGCGCCGGGACACATTGTCGGTGTCCGCCCCCCCCCCCCTCGGTAGCGCGACCTCACGCTTTGTGTTTTGAGCCCAGAGGAGGCTCACGGGGGCCTTCGTCTTTCCTCAAGAGCCCCGAGAGGCTCAGGGCGCACCATTGCCTTGGGAGTCCCCAGGAGGGGGACTCCCGCTTACAGCGCCCCATTGTTCCAGAGCCCAGAGAGGCTCGTAACGGTGGCATCTTGGTATCACCAGTCCCCGTGAGGGACCCCACAGCCCAGCGAGGCTGCACCTTTGTTGCTGGAGCCCAGAGAGGTTTCCAAGGCGCTATTTGTTAACAGAGCCCAGAGAGGCTCAAGGGGGCATGTTGATTTCGTGAGAGCCCTGAGAGAGGCTCTTGTGCCCACAGTCGTTTTGAGAGCCCTGAGAGGCTCTGGGGCACAGCTGTTCTGGAGAGCAGAGCCTGCGAGGCTCTGAGAGTGCCATTTCCTCGTTCTTGAGCCCAGAGAGGCTCCAGCCCGCCTTTTGCTTTGCGAGCCACGAGAGGCTCGAGTGCCCAGTGCTGGTGAAGAGCCTGAAAGAGGCTCAGGAGGGCCAGTTCTTGTTCTAGAGCCCAGAGAGGCTCCAGCGTTGCCCTAACTTGCCCTGTACCAGTTGCCCAGCACTTTGTGGGCAACTGCCACGTTTAGGCCCTGACATTGGGACACAGGGACTGTCACAGGTGGTGACTGATCTGAGTTTTGCGCAACTGTGTTTTATTGCTACACCTCTGAATGTTGATACATCATGTGTTTTGTTCTTACACCCCTACAGGTATTGTGATATGTAGGTGGTTGTTTTCTCCCTAGTACAGGTGGTGCTAGTGAGGTCCTGTTACCAGTGATTACTGGTTGTGTGCTAAAAGTGATTTTACGTTCTATGTTTTACATTCTAAGTGCTATTTCTGAAAGTGTTACTTCTGATTCCTGACAGTGGTCCAGGTGGCCCTGTCTTGTAAATATCCCCTGTAAATTCTACCCGTGCATCTGGCACATTGTAAAGTGTGTGTTTTATCTAATGTGTTTTGGTGTAATACAAAGGCTATTTTTATATAACCTTGTGTGGAGTTTCCTTTGTGGTGAGTCCTGGGTGTTGTTGCTGGGGTGCGTGCCCAAATACTTAACTTACATCGCCTCCAAGTTTAGCCTTGCTGCTCGCGCCACGTTACCTAGAGGGTGAGCAGGGGTTATCTTGGCGTGTAACTCCCTTGCCCTGACTTGGGAGTGGTGGTCTCTGACTGACTTTGGCGAAAGCCCTGGCAAGCCAGGGATCCCATTTCCAACACCACAGGTGCCCAGCATCAGAGTGTGTGTGTGGCTAAGACCCCCACCAGTGTCCACCAGTGCCCAGCATCAGAGTGTGTGTGTGGCTAAGACCCCCACCAGTGCCCAGCATCAGAGTGTGTGTGTTGCTGAGACCCCCACCAGTGCCCACCAGTGCCCAGCATCAGTGTGTGTGTGGCTAAGACCCCCACCAGTGCACACCAGTGCCCAGCATCAGAGTGTGTGTGTGGCTAAGACCCCCACCAGTGCCCACCAGTGCCCACCAGTGCCCAGCATCAGAGTGTGTGTGTGGCTAAGACCCCCACCAGTGCCCACCAGTGCCCAGCATCAGAGTGTGTGTGTGGCTAAGACCCCAACCAGTGCCCACCAGTGCCCAGCATCAGAGTGTGTGTGTGGCTGAGACCCCCACCAGTGCCCACCAGTGCCCAGCATCAGAGTGTGTGTGTGGCTAAGACCCCCACCAGTGCCCACCAGTGCCCAGCATCAGAGTGTGTGTGTGGCTAAGACCCCCACCACTGCCCACCAGTGCCCAGCATCAGAGTGTGTGTGTGGCTAAGACCCCCACCAGTGCCCAGCAGAGCCCAGCATCAGAGTGTGTGTGTGGCTAAGACCCCCACCAGTGCCCACCAGTGCCCAGCATCAGAGTGTGTGTGTGGCTAAGACCCCCACCAGTGCCCACCAGTGCCCAGCATCAGAGTGTGTGTGTGGCTAAGACCCCTACCAGTGCCCACCAGTGCCCACCAGTGCCCAGCATCAGAGTGTGTGTGTGGCTAAGACCCCCACCAGTGCCCACCAGCACCCAGCATCAGAGTGTGTGTGCGGCTAAGACCCCCACCACTGCCCACCAGTGCCCACCAGTGCCCAGCATCAGAGTGTGTGTGTGGCTGAGACCCCCACCAGTGCCCAGCATCAGAGTGTGTGTGTGGCTAAGACCCCCACCAGTGCCCAGCATCAGAGTATGTGTGTGGCTAAGACCCCCACCAGTGCCCACCAGTGCCCAGCATCAGAGTGTGTGTGTGGCTAAGACCCCCACCAGTGCCCACCAGTGCCCAGCATCAGAGTGTGTGTGTGGCTAAGACCCCCACCAGTGCCCACCAGTGCCCAGCATCAGAGTGTGTGTGAGGCTAAGACCCCCACCAGTGCCCACCAGTGCCCAGCATCAGAGTGTGTGTGTGGCTGAGACCCCCACCAGTGCCCACCAGTGCCCAGCATCAGAGTGTGTGTGGCTAAGACCCCCACCAGTGCCCACCAGTGCCCAGCATCAGAGTGTGTGTGTGGCTAAGACCCCCACCAGTGCCCACCAGTGCCCAGCATCAGAGTGTGTGTGTGGCTAAGACCCCCACCAGTGCCCACCAGTGCTCAGCATCAGAGTGTGTGTGTGGCTAAGACCCCCACCAGTGCCCAGCATCAGAGTGTGTGTGTGGCTAAGACGCCCACCACTGCCCACCAGTGCCCAGCATCAGAGTGTGTGTGTGGCTGAGACCCCCACCAGTGCCCAGCATCAGAGTGTTTGTGTGGCTGAGACCCCCACCAGTGCCCAGCATCAGAGTGTGTGTGTGGTCAAGACCCCCACCAGTGCCCACCAGTGCCCAGCATCAGAGTGTGTGTGTGGCTAAGACCCCCACCAGTGCCCACCAGTGCCCAACATCAGAGTGTGTGTGTGGCTAAGACCCCCACCACTGCCCACCAGTGCCCACCAGTGCCCAGCATCAGAGTGTGTGTGTGGCTGAGACCCCCACCAGTGCCCACCTGTGCTCAGCATCAGAGTGTGTGTGTGGCTAAGACCCCCACCAGTGCCCACCAGTGCCCAGCATCAGAGTGTGTGTGTGGCTAAGATGCCCACCACTGCCCACCAGTGCCCACCAGTGCCCAGCATCAGAGTGTGTGTGTGGCTGAGACCCCCACCAGTGCCCACCAGTGCCCAGCATCAGAGTGTTTGTGTGGCTGAGACCCCCACCAGTGCCCACCAGTGCCCAGCATCAGAGTGTGTGTGTGGTCAAGACCCCCACCAGTGCCCACCAGTGCCCAGCATCAGAGTTTGTGTGGCTAAGACCCCCACCAGTGCCCACCAGTGCCCAGCATCAGAGTGTGTGTGTGGCTAAGACCCCCACCAGTGCCCACCAGTGCCCAGCATCAGAGTGTGTGTGTGGCTAAGACCCCCACCAGTGCCCACCAGTGCCCAGCATCAGAGTGTGTGTGTGGCTAAGACCCCCACCAGTGCCCACCAGTGCCCAGCATCAGAGTGTGTGTGTGGCTGAGACCCCCACCAGTGCCCACCAGTGCCCAGCATCAGAGTGTGTGTGTGGCTAAGACCCCCACCAGTGCCCTCCAGTGCCCACCAGTGCCCAGCATCAGAGTGTGTGTGTGGCTAAGACCCCCACCAGTGCCCACCAGTGCCCAGCATCAGAGTGTGTGTGTGGCTAAGACCCCCACCAGTGCCCACCAGTGCCCAGCATCAGAGTGTGTGTGTGGCTAAGACCCCCACCAGTGCCCACCAGTGCCCAGCATCAGAGTGTGTGTGTGGCTATGACCCCCACCAGTGCCCAGCATCAGAGTGTGTGTGTGGCTAAGACCCCCACCAGTGCCCAGCATCAGAGTGTGTGTGTGGCTAAGACCCCCACCAGTGCCCACCAGTGCCCAGCATCAGAGTGTGTGTGTGGCTAAGACCCCCACCAGTGCCCACCAGTGCCCAGCATCAGAGTGTGTGTGTGGCTAAGACCCCCACCAGTGCCCACCAGTGCCCAGCATCAGAGTGTGTGTGTGGCTATGACCCCCACCAGTGCCCAGCATCAGAGTGTGTGTGTGGCTAAGACCCCCACCAGTGCCCAGCATCAGAGTGTGTGTGTGGCTAAGACCCCCACCAGTGCCCACCAGTGCCCAGCATCAGAGTGTGTGTGTGGCTAAGACTCCCACCAGTGCCCACCAGTGCCCACCAGTGCCCAGCATCAGAGTAAGTGTGTGGCTAAGACCCCCACCACTGCCCACCAGTGCCCACCAGTGCCCAGCATCAGAGTGTGTGTGTGTGGCTGAGACCCCCACCAGTGCCCATCAGTGCCCAGCATCAGAGTGTGTGTGTGGCTAAGACCCCTACCAGTGCCCACCAGTGCCCAGCATCAGAGTGTGTGTGTGGCTAAGACCCCCACCACTGCCCACCAGTGCCCAGCATCAGAGTGTGTGTGTGGCTAAGACCCCCACCAGTGCCCAGCATCAGAGTGTGTGTGTGGCTAAGACCCCCACCAGTGCCCACCAGTGCCCATCATCAGAGTGTGTGTGTGGCTAAGACGCCCACCAGTGCCCACCATTGCCCAGCATCAGAGTGTGTGCCCAACAGTGGCCAGCCATTACAACAAAAACCTACCATTCTTAACCACATTACCACCAGGAGATTGACACATGTCAACATAACTATATTTTAACATCATACCACCTCCCAGGCACACAGCTGTCACAGACATTTTCACACAAACTAAAGTTCAGAAAAGGAAAATAATAGCTTTATTCATCTGGTTCCTAATATAAAAGCAAATAAGAGTCCTCGCTCATTAAAGGCCAATGGCCAGTCCAAAGATGTCTCTGCAACAGTCTGTGCCTCCATGGGTGTGCACACACCCAGATTTGCCTGCACATGGCGTTTAATCCGCTGTGGGAACTATGGGGGCACCATCTGTGGAATCCTCCGGCACCGCATGGACAGGAGAGGGAAGGACCGGTGGAGTGGGTGCAGGTGTAGTGGATTCATCCACACTGGTTGGGGCAAAAGTAGGTTAAAAAACCTGGCTGCACACCGCAGCCAGTGCAGAAAAACTACCACCTGAACCCGGGGACACATTGGGGGTGGAGGTACAGGGCTGTGAGTCTGTTCTACTGGGTGTGTGGATGCGTGTGTGAGGTGTCTCCCCTCTCCCTGTGGGTGTGCCTACTTCCCCTTGAAACTGGGTGCATGGAGCTTTGAGCTTCTTATGCTGTGTGTGTGCGCTGGTTGTGTCTGACCTGTGGCGTGTGTGTGTATGCTGTGTAGGTATGTGAGAGGCAGAGGTGGATGGGTCTGAAGGATCGGGGGGACAGATGCTGCTGGGTATACAGAGCTGCCGTCAGTGTTGACTCCATGGCAGCCACACTCCGACGTAGATCAGACATGGCCGATGACATGCCCTCCATGAACGACACCACCAGTGTAAGCAGTTGTGTATGTCCATGGAGGACAGTCAGCATGGATGTCTGACCTACTGCAATCTGCCGGAGTAGGTCCACAGTCTCAGCACTGAGGGCAGCAGGGGACACAGGGGCAGAGGCTGCGGTGCCGGGAACAAAGGAGACACGGGGTCTAGCACGGACCCTAGGGACACTAACGACTGGGAGGGTGGAGATGGTACTGGAGGAGGGGAGGGCAGCCAAAGAAGAAGATGTGACCATTGCTGCATATTCCCCCTCCTCCTGAGAGTCTGACTCGGAGTTGTCGGCATGGTAAGATGTGTCAGTCACATGTCGTCCGGCCTGCAGACTCTCCTCACCCTCCGTGCCACTGCCTCCCTCTGACTCCTCATAGCATGTGGCACTGTCGCTGGGTCCCTCTGCCTGGTCCGCGCCTGTGTCTCCTTCAGATTCAGATGCTGCTGCTGTGGGCAAGGAGAACAACAAAAACATATCAGTCACCTTTACACATCAGACATATAAGCTACAATACATTTTGCCTCATTTCTAAACATGGCATGCATTATGAGTCACATGACACAGAACTCTGCACAATGCAAAGTCTAGTTGTGGCCAATTGTGAGAGACACAACGCTCAATGTATAGTAGGATACAAGCAACAGGCAAGGAAAACACTAGTATGAGAGACACAATGATGATCCACTGCCTGACAACAGGATAGCTGATTATGCATCCCAGCTAATTTTCCCACCCTGCCACCCAAACCCAGACCTGGACATGTTTGAACTGCTTACACCTTGTGCCACATGGGAAAAGTCCTGCCTGAACTGAAATCTGATGCCATCCTGGGACATGAATCAAGTGTTACATCACCTCACACTGGCATCACAGCTGTTGACACCCAAAGCCACATTGTGTGGCTGACCATCATTATTAGTTAGAAACAACAATCTAAGTATTTGGCGAATATGCACACACGCACTGCCCAGTGTGACTATGCATGAGCCCAAAATATTGCACATGTACATTGTGCACCTGTATCCAACACATGACAAATCGAAAGAGTACCATGGACAAAGGCCACTGAGGCTGACTCGTGCAGAAAACACATGTTGACACTCAGGATACGTGCCAAAGTATTAAGAATGGCAGACACAGTGCACATGTGGTGCTACATGTAATGTACCAACAGGTGTCACAGACCCACCTCCAACATGATGATGTGCAAAGGAAGATGCATACGGAGACATTGCACCATAGGAGTATATGTGAAAAACAAACATCAGCCAAAGCGCAGGGCAAATGTGGAGTAAGGCTAAAAGTTTAAAGAAGCAGCTGCAGAAACTGGGACATTCTAATGCCAATGCATGGAGTGCCTGTCTGACCACACCACTCAAACTATGGGAGTGTTACCATGCCTTGGAGCACTGCAGGGAGCATGTGACACACATGACAAAAAACAGACATGTACCTACCCCCTACTTGCTGCTGTCCCTCCTGCAACTGCCTATGGAGGTTTGGGAACACCACTTCCAGGACCCGGAGCATGTGGGGGTGAGGTGGCGGGTGCCGCCATGCCGGCGTGGAGCTTCCAGATGCAGCTGGACTCTGGCGATGCGGCGGGTCCAGTACCGGATGTCCTGCCACCTCTTGTTGATGTTTCTGAGCCTCCTGCGAGGCCCCCCTCACTCCTGACAGCCCTGGCGATGTCTAGCCAGATTTCACCCTTCTCATAGGTAGATACCTGTCACAAATGTAAAGTAAAAGAGCATCAGTACACCTGGTCCATGTCCAAAAGACACACATATGTGCACAAAATACTTGATGACAACAGGGCATCGTAGTCTCCACACATTTGCATCATTGTCCAGGAGTATGTGGCCTGTGAGCAAACACTGCTGCAGTACATGCCATTGAAAGGCTACAGATGACATGACGTGCGCTAAACACTCTTAGAGCATGGCACTCACAGAGCAATGTATGCTACATCTGGATGCACTGCAGCCCGTGACACGCTGTCACACACCCCACTACAAGAAATAACCCTCTTGACACAACACTGTACACCCTGTCATTCACGCCCAACAACATTGCATCTAAACACCATACATACACAGTGGCCATTATGTCACACACACAACAGGTGCACACTCCAAGGTATTGCACACATCACTCACCTGATCCCCTGGTCTCCCATACAGCTTGGCAGGAGGACATCCAGCAGGGCCTTGTTCTCAGCATCAGTGAATGCAGGTGCCCTCTCCATGCTCAGCAAATCAGGGTCCAGAGGATTCAGAGACAGCAGCTGTGGTTACCACACCAATGTTGTGCAGGCAAGTGCCCTCCCACAGCCACATGCTGCCTTATATCTGTGCTGCAGAGGGTCTGTGAGTCCAAGGAGTAGTGTGTGATAGGCCACCATAGTTAGCATCCTATGTTCCATTCAATCACATCACATATAAGGCCATGACACACATATGCATGGTTTGAAAACTGAGCCTGAGCTGAACAACAACATTTGCAACATTGTATACTTTTGCCCACCTGAATTTCCTACAACACCTCTAGGAGCCTCAAAAAACTCTGTATCCATGACAACCTGTTTGCCTTTTGATCAGTACACTGTTCCCCTAGATGTTGGCTATGTATTTATTCAAATTCCCACACAAGTACCGTGACATTGCCGTTGCGTATGCAACCCATCCAATGGTGTTACGAGGCGTACACACGCACGTACCATTGGTGTACGCTTGGCTCGCGTATGGCTGAAATGCAATAGGGAAACAAAGCGTACACACGCACGTACCATTGGGGTACGCTTGGCTCGCGTATGGCTGAAATTCAATAGGGAAACGAGGCGTACACACGCACGTACCATTGGGGTACGCTTGGCTCGCATATGGCTGAAATGCAATAGTGAAACGAGGCGTACACACGCACGTACCATTGGGGTACGCTTGGCTCGCGTATGGCTGAAATGCAATAGGGAAACGACGTGTACACACGCACGTACCATTGGGGTACGCTTGGCTCGCGTATGGCTGAAATGCAATAGGGAAACGAGGCCTACACACGCACGTACCATTGGGGTACGCTTGGCTCGCGTATGGCTGAAATTCAATAGGGAAACGAGGCGTACACACGCACGTACCATTGGTGTACGCTTGGCTCGCGTATGGCTGAAATGCAATAGGGAAACAAAGCGTACACACGCACGTACCATTGGGGTACGCTTGGCTCGCGTATGGCTGAAATTCAATAGGGAAACGAGGCGTACACACGCACGTACCATTGGGGTACGCTTGGCTCGCATATGGCTGAAGTGCAATAGGGAAACGAGGTCTACACACGCACGTACCATTGGGGTACGCTTGGCTCGCGTATGGCTGAAATGCAATAGGGAAACGAGGCGTACACACGCACGTACCATTGGGGTACGCTTGGCTCGCGTATGGCTGAAATGCAATAGGGAAACGAGGCCTACACACGCACGTACCATTGGGGTACGCTTGGCTCGCGTATGGCTGAAATGCAATAGGGAAACGAGGCGTACACACGCACGTACCATTGGGGTACGCTTGGCTCGCGTATGGCTGAAATGCAATAGGGAAACGAGGCGTACACACGCACGTACCATTGGAGTACGCTTGGCTCGCGTATGGCTGAAATGCAATAGGGAAACAAGGCCTACACACGCACGTACCATTGGGATACAGTGCGTCAGACATGCTCAAGTGTACGATTGTGTAGGCTGCGTCCCTGTCCTACCCCATGTCACCATTGGGAGAGTGAGTCCCGGAAATCACATAGCAGGGATGTAGTCTACACTCATGTCTAGGATGTGGATGCATACATCAGCATGGCATCCATACATCAGCATGCCCAAGGTGTGGCAGACATAGAAGAAGCACAGGGACTGTGACTTTGTGACTCAGTTGATGTGTGAAGAGCTGGCGAGACATGTCATCAACCATATTTCACATGTGCATCACATGCATTCAACACTTCACACCGGAGTAAAGTCTGCAACATATTGTGATGCACATCAACACTGGAATGCCACACCATTCAGTACAGGGAACTGGCACATGATGACAGCAACATGCCCACTGTCACAGAGGTCTAATAGACGCTCAGCATGACCCTGTGTGACCACGTCATGTGTGTGCCATGTGCGACATTGTGCATGATGTTAGCATATGACATTTACAGGTCAGTATCATATTACTCACCTTTGAATATCCCCAAGAGTCATCCTGGATATGGCAATTACCGCTCAGCACTACACTTGTGTGTCGGTAGGCATGGCCTGCGGCCCAGCATGTGTTGTTGGCGTTGTGTGTGCCGTGATGACGTTGTCTGAGTACTCAGACGTCACCTCTGCGTGCACACGTCAGGAACTTTATTTCACAACACAAGCGCTGGTCCTGTATAAGTGTAAGCTTAGTCATTTTTAAAGCAAAATCATAGTACGTTCAATTCAGACCATTTCACTTGGATTGTCTGACTCCGGACGGTGCCAGTATGGATGTCCGTTTCTAAGCCTGTTAGGAATGCCAACGACTCATGTTGGTGACTGACCCTCACCGTTGGTGTCTCCACTGTTTTCACGTCAAGCACAACAACAAGAGCTGCTCCAACTGCTGGGAACACACCTATGAATCCAGGTGTGATTGGACCCACAAGCCGCTCAGACTCCAGCAGTTGGCCCTGCACCACTATAGCTCATGGTCTGGACGTAGGACGAGTGCCTGGGCGTGGGTGTTGAGACATCAGAGCCCCTGAATTACACATCAGTCCTCCAGGGCTGAGTCGTCACGTATCCCAAATGAGTCAAAGATATGTCATCGCACTTCCAAATCCCCACAATGCACGTGCAATGCTGCATGTGATCCGGGTGACACCGGCCATGCGGCTCTGTCAGATTAGCTGCCGTCGTAGCCTGCACCACGACCTCCGGGCCCTGCCCTGCATGTGAAGCAGGAGGAGTCAGTGCACTTCCTCATGTCCATGATGTCCCTCAACCCAACAACGGCCTCTGCGTCGGCTCCTGGCCCAGCGGACCCGTCTGGGGGCACGAGCGCGTCTGGTGAATTGCCCCTGACGCCATCACTCGCTTTGTCCCTGACGCAGGCGGCGCATACGTCCCGGAACCGCTGGGACAGACAGGATGTGAATGGTCACCCTGGTCCTCGCTGGTTCACCTCACAACCTCACTGGCAACAGTCCCCCAGGTGTCAGCCTTGGTGCCGTTCTTGGGTGGTGCTGTCCCCAATACCACACACTGTACGGCTCCAGCGTGGAGACTGTGCGGCTGAACACCGCTATTAATGCTGCATGGGGAGTAAAACTTCAATGAGCCTGCCACAGCTCATTTCAATGGGTGTTAATGGGTATTTGTAGGGTCATGAAGACCCAGTGGCACGTGAGTGTCAGTCCCAAGACGACAGGATAGGTGGACTGGGGGATGCGAGTGGTCCGGACACCTAGCCTGACACTGGTGATGTCTCTACTCCAAACGTGTTTGTGGATGAGTGGGTGGCCGGAGCCTTGCCCCTTCATCTCCCCGTTGCCGCCGTGAGGACCAACCTCCTCACTTAGGTCCTTCAACTCCACTCACGCTCCGCTGTGCCTCTGCAGGCCTATCTTCAGGAATGTACTGTATCTATATTGGCCAGTATGTACAGGCACGCTGCATGTTTGGCTGTAGATAGGCACGTTGTCAGATGCCCACTCCCCTCCCCGGACTGACCATGTTCCCTGTCCTCCCACCCCACCCCAGAGAGCATGGGCATCCAGGCCCCCAAATCACAGACCACATTCCCGTTAGCTCCGCTGTAGAGGGCATCCAAGAGGTATGACCACTACGGAAACATGTATTCATCCTCCCTGAGTCTGGGAGTGGGCTCTTCCTACATCACATGCCTCTTTGTCTGGTACCCACACTCTCTGTGGGACATTGTTGTGTAACTGCTGGCAGAGTGTGCGTTGTAGGTACGGGCAATACTTGGCCATGCCCTTGTAGGATGCCAATCACCCACACTGTATTTTTTCCGATGTGGCCTGGATAGCCCCGACTCACTGGGCAGATTGATGGCATCCAGGGAGGCATATTTGTCAAAAGCTTGTCATGTATTCAAAGTCGGGATTATGCAAATAACTACTGTTCCTTACTGATATCTTGTTACAAAACGTAAGTAACTCGTCCATACAGTTCAGTACATGTGCTGTAGGAGCATCTTTGTTGTGTCCTTGGCGTGATGACCTGGTTTGTAATGTACACACACCATGCCTCGTGTGTTAATTACCCACTCATATGTGTGATGGCAGCACATACCATTTGTCACAAATCTAAGATTTATGATGTATGATGATGGTCATGTAATAGTTAGGGAATGTAAACACCGCAACATTACTAAGTCAGAACTGTGCAAATGATGGCACATGTGGTGTGTGTGTGTGTATTGCTGTCAGCTGTCTGGATGTGCAGACAAGCTGCTACTCACATTCACATGACGTGTGTCAGTGACATGATACATTGTCATGCCCACTAAGACCTTTCCATCAGATCATTTGTATGCATGTCATATCCATTCCACACACCACAGGTCTATTACTTTTCACGGAGGAGTGGCTGGGAGCTGGCACATGTTACATTAGTGTGTATCCCACGCCACACTCCAAATTGTCTAGATTATTTGAAGCAGTGTTGCTTGCGCCATGTACATTGTTATTGTCTTAGTCAGACCGTTGAAGACATTTTCTATAAACTGTGTATTGCAGGGCACCCCCTCTGGAAAGGCCGTTGCCTGACTTGGAAGCCATGAGGGAGCGCAATTGCATCCGTCGTTATCGCTTCAACCGACAGATGATCAAGGACCTGACGGACAGGCTGGAGGCTCACCTACGACCACGCCACAGGTATCCAACTGCGCTGACACCCAAGGTAAAGGTGATGGCAGCCCTCCATTTCTTTGCCACAGGTACGTTCCAATTCACCATAGCTGATGTGGGAGGGATGTCTCAGACTATGTTTAGCCGGGTATTGGGTGATATATTGGCAGCTATGTTGCTGCACCTGGATGAATTCATTACATTCCCTACTCCAGAAGAGTTGACAGATGTCAAGGGGGAATTCTATGTCCTGGGCCGCATGCCACATGTAATTGGTGCAATTGATGGTACACATGTTACTCTAGTGCCACCACAGGCTCAGGAGCAAGCGTATCGCAACAGGAAACATTACCACTCGATAAATGCCCTGGTGGTGTGTCTTGCCAACATGATTATCTCACATGTTTGTGCACGTTTTCCAGGACCGTGCCACGATGCTTTCATCATGAGGCGTAGCAGGGTACCACAGATGATGCTGCAGCTGCACAACCACCGGGCATGTCTTGTTGGTGAGTATACCCTGTCAGCTATGTATGTCAGTATGTCACAACTTCATGATCTGCATCATATTACACACTCATTTCCATGATGTCAATTTGCAGGAGACGCTGGATATCCAAACATGCCGTGGTTAATGACTCCACTACGCAACCCCAGGACAGCTGCAGACCAGCGGTACAACAATGCTCATGGGAAGACCAGGTGGGTGATCGAGCAAACTTTTGGACTCCTGAAGAGCCGGTTCAGGTGCCTGGACAAGATAGGCGGAGCCCTCCAATACAGCCCACGCAAGGTGTGTGACATCTTCACTGTGTGCTGCATGCTACACAACATGGCAGTGGAGAAGACCGTGCCACTCTACCTTGATCCTGATGAGCTGGAACATCCGCCTGTTGAGGATGAAGGCCTTGCCCAGGATGCCAGCGACGAGGAGGGTGAAGATGATATCCGGAGTCACCTCATCCGCAACTTCTTTTCATGATGGTGAGTCATAGCAGCTGTAATCTGAAACATCTACAATAGAGTTGCATGGGTAGCATGCTGTATATGCAACAGACTGTATGCAAGCTCACTTGGATGTTTGTTGTGCAGTGTCACACAGGTGCAGATGTAATACAACACACATACGTGCTATGTGTGCATTTTGAATGTACAGGTGTACTACAACATCTGGATAATAAACAGGACATTGTCAAAATGACATGAAACAGAACTTGACCCCTTGTGTGCCACTCTCACCCACAGCTCGCCCTGCCTGTTGTCCGTTGTGGTCATCGTGGTCATCCTGCTATTGCTCATCATGATTGCAATGTCTGCCAAATCAATGGAGCATGCATGGACATGTGGAGAAGTCAATTTGGGTAAGGACTCATATGAGGCTGTTTAGAGTTGGTATGTTTTGAAACGTGTGGTACATGTTCATGTGCATGTAGTGAGACCATGGATACATGCAACTACAAAATGTTACTTATTACATGTATGCCCACTCCCATGACAGGATAGTCACCCCATCTGACTGTCATCTGTTGTAGTTAGAGACTCTGGTGAAATCATCTATGTGTGTAGACATTGACACTGCTACATTGCATATACCATGGCTTTACATTGTGTCAGAGGTCACAACCACGGACTCTGTGGGGGATTGCAGCCTCACTGTGTGCATTAGAATGTGACTGGATCCTCTCCTCCAGCTTGTGGGCCAGTTCCGTTTGATTACCATCAAACCATGTGGTGTAGGTGTGGCACAGTCTATGTTCCACATGTTCAGATAACTGTCCTGTCATTCTGTTTACATGGATGCATTGCCCCTTGTTGCAGTATATCAGGTCACTGCCATGTCGTTACCGCAGTGCAGCTCGAAAATACAGCTACACCAGCCGTCACAGTGAGTAGCAGTTCTGTTTTGATTCACATGATGCCATTAATGTTTAGCATGGGAAATGACAATGTTTGGGTGATGCATATGTGATTTATTGTGTAGCACCAGTGGAGTGCGGTCATTCCCATGAATCTCTAGTCCCGTGCAGCATTACTGGGCAATGCTAGGGTCTCATTATGTGGCTTGGATCAACATCACTTGCACTTTAAATCTTTTAAACCTGCATATCATGTTTAGCATAGTAATGCACACTTGACAGATCAAAAGACTGGCTGCTGAGTGCCTTCATTGCATGTAGATCATTAGCTTCATCATCATATGTGATACTTACAGCTGTTGTGGGTCAAGTCAAGTTGGGGTACATGGCCCTTATGGGTACCCATAATCACATGCAGACATTACAGTTAGCGTAAGTAGCATTGCCATATGTTTCCATGAGTTTGTAAGTTCAACCTCATCTGAGCCAGTGAATGATTTGTAACAACATAGATCTCATTGCATGGTAGCTCACTTGAGAGCGTAACACATGACTCGAATAGATGACAGACTGTCCTAGGTTTTATGTGTCTGTGTCATAGCATCGGATCTCATGTGATACCATGATTACTCATCTAAAATTTTCTACAGTCAGTAAACTTCACAGGTGTGACTGGTACAGTGTAGCTAATGATGTTTTTGTAGTGACAGTGACATGAGAATGTACTCCTAATAGTTATTTACCTCTGTTTCAGGTCTCCCTCCCAGCAGTTCCCATCCTCTCCTTCCCTCGCCTGATCACCCTTTTGTGTCTGTCGTTTGTACTCAGACCAAGGGGCTATTTGGAGGTGGAACCCTTTGAGCATCACACCACTCTGATGAAGTAAGGTACGGCCAGTCCTTGACAGGCTTGTAGCCAATAGTACTGCTGCATTACAGGTGACATCATTAATAGTGTTATTTGGAGTTCTTGCCAATGCTCATGTATGTTTGATAATGCTCGATGGGCTCCCAATGTAAATAATCATGTTGTGCATGACGTCTGACTTCTACAGATAAATGTGCCGCCTTGATGTCAACGCACATGCCCTTCTAATGTGCATGTATACTATTTAGCATGAAGTTAGCTTATGCTTGTTCTGTGTTTACCTGTAAAGTGACCACACGCATGGTGTGGGGGAGGCAAGAATACTATGTTGTGTGTGAGGTAGATGGCTTTGTAGTCGCTGTTTGGCTTTGAACACACTAGCTGTAGTGTACACCTGCTGACGCTGTGTGTCTTGTGCCCCACTTGTCCGTAAGGGCCCTGATCCAGTGGCTGTGATCTTTGGTGATTACTGTGCCATTTTATTTGCTGTGACCCTGAGTGAGGCTGACACTCCTGCCTTCACATACACATGTCACTTTGTGGCTTGCAAATGCCCTTGTGGTATGTGCTTGTTTTGCAAGTTGTCACACCCCTCCTGCCAGCATGTCTTCACTCATTGCTGCTGCTGCATATACAGCCACCATGCCGCACACATTATCCAGGGACACAGAGACCTACAGGATGACCCTCCTTCCATCCATTTATAGAGCATGCTCCTGCCACCCTACACACAGACTACCCCAGATATTCACCCTCCTGCTATCACAATGCTTCTAACTCAGCCATTGCAGCTGCTATGCCTGTGTGTGCAACACATACTGGCACGACTATGGCAGATTCACGTTACATTGGGTCTATGTACCACCAGGTCATGTGCCGTGTACAGCACACACACACCTTCCATAGGCACAATATTGTACAGTGTTACCTTGTCAACGCCACAGCAGCAAAAACCTAGCTGTCACTGTCAGTCAAGTAGCCACAGGGGAGACAAACCATGACCACGTATCTTGGGTGTGGTGTGATTTCCCCATTCTGGTGTAGGTATTTATCAGATGTGGGTAGTTGTTCTGTATGCGTTGCTCCCATTACAGTAGTATAGTACTTGTAGCTACATAGGGGTAGGTCACCTATTCAGGTGTGCTTGTGTAGAGTCACATCCACAGTACTGCATCATGCAGACGATAGTTCACATACCTGAGGACACAGTTGTAGGTACTCCCTACGTGGCCAACTACTTTTGTCACACTGATCTGTACACCTCAAAGTGACTCTCCTGGGCCTGCCTGTGATAGCAGTTTTGGGCTCCAAACCCCCCTCCAGCATTTACTATCTGTTAGAGGGGGCAATCTCAGAGGGCCAGGTTGTGCTCACCCGGACACCCCAAGACCCACCTCTCCCACAGAACTTGCCGAGTCTTGATCGTGAGGTCCTCACCGGGGAGGACTTCGGGTCTAGGATCGTACACACTGAGCTCACACCACACTACGAACAGACACCACACCAGTGGGTTTCAGTAACAAGATCTTTATATAAGCATATAACGAAGGAAGCACTCTTATATACACAGTGGTCAAGGGACCACAAAGTCTTAGGGTATTCGGGAAGGGGGAAGCGGGACAGTCTTTTAGTCTCTGGGTCAGTACGAGGCGTACCCTACGCACAGCTCTCAATCCTCGAGCCGGGGGGCACGGGATGATGGTCGTTCTGACTGCCTCACCTCCGTCGAGTTGGCTCGGTCGTGATGGTGGTCTCGATGGTCCAGCCGGACCAGAGTACTCCTCGAGCCGCGACGGGGTCAGCTGGGCTCGGATGGTCGTAGAGGTTGAGCAGCGACAGCGTCAGCAGGGCTCCGATGGTGCAGGTTCAGCTTGAGCCGCGACAGCGTCAGCAGGGCTCCGATGGTCTTAGAGGTCGAGCCGCGACGGCGTCAGCAGGGCTCCGATGGTTACAAGTTCAGCTTGAGCCGCGACAGCGTCAGCAGGGCTCAGATGTTCAGGATGAGTCTTCTTAGGGTTAGCCGCGATCAGATCAGCAGGGCTTCAGGTCCAAGATACAACTGCCCGCTAGTTGTCGGGCGGGCCCAGTTATAGTCCTTCTGCTCTTTGATCTCCGGACCCTCGCAGGCGGAGGTCTCAGGCCCTGGGGGCTGGTCGTTGGTGAGGTCCGGCGGGTGGCTCTTTGATCCCTTTGAAAGATGGGTCCGGGCATTCCCAGACGCCCAGCGGGTCTGGAGCCAGCCCTCGGGGAGGCCAGAGGGGTGAACGAAACTGGCCCACAGGGGAGGGCCAAAGGTGTGACAGAAACCAGCCCCTCAGGGGAGGCCGGAGGTGCCCTCGAAACTCCCTGGCTTATCTCACTCGGGAGCCCTTTACCCCCCAGCCGGGACTGGCGCGCCTTGGGAACCTGGGTTTCACTGGGGCTGGGGTCACGCTAGGCCCAGGAAGACAGGGATGTCGGGAAGGGAAGATGGCGTCCGGGCTTTGTGGGGCATGCAAGGTTAGGCGCTCGGAGCCGGGAGTGGAGCGGGGAAGGCAGGCCTGGTCGAGGTTCCAGGGGGATCTAGGCTTCGCTGGGGTAGGGCGACCAGGCTCGGGGTGCAGGCTACACTAACGGGGAGGCTGTGCAGGGGACTCGGGGTACAGGCCTATGCTCGCAGGGTGTGGGGGGGGCAGAGGCGAACCACGCCACGAGGCTGGGTCCAACACGCGTTTCATCCCAGCTGAAGGCGGGGAGAACTACCCATCCTCTTGGGGGTTCTCTTCGCTGAGGCGGAAGAATCGGGACAGGCCGTCTGCGTTGGCGTGGTCAGAGCCAGGCCGGTGCTCAACAGTGAAGTCCATCCCCTGGAGGGAGATGGACCAGCGCAGCAACTTGGGATTCTCCCCTCTCATCTGCATTAGCCACCGGAGGGGTCGGTGGTCGGTCTGGACCCGGAAGTGAGTACCGAACAGGTAGGGCCTCAGCTTCTTCAGGGCCCAAACCACCGCGAAGGCCTCCCGCTCGATGGTGCTCCACCTTTGTTCGCGAGGGAGTAGCCTTCGGCTAATGAATGCCACTGGTTGGTCTAGGCCGTTCTCGTTCACCTGGGACAGGACCGCTCCGATGCCATGCTCGGACGCGTCCGTCTGGACGACAAACTCTCGGGAGTAGTCGGGGGCCTGTAGGATGGGGGCGGTGCACATGGCGTCTTTCAACGTTTCGAACGCCTCTTGGCAGGCGGAGGTCCAGCTGACGTTCTTCGGCTGGTTTTTGGAGGTTAGCTCCGTGAGGGGGGCTACGATGCTGCCGTAACTCTTAATGAACCGGCGGTAGTACCCCGTGAGCCCTAGGAACGCCCGCACTTCCGTCTGGGTCGTGGGGGCCTCCCAGGCCACGATGGCATCGATCTTGGGCTGGAGGGGGGCTACGAGGCCGCTTCCGACCTGGTGCCCGAGGTAGATCACGGACCCTTGTCCGATCTGGCACTTGCTGGCCTTAATGGTGAGACCAGCCTGTCTCATGGCGGTCAGCACCGCCCAGAGATGCTGGAGGTGCTCGGGCCAGTGGGAACTGTAGACGGCGATATCGTCCAGATACGCCGCGCTGAACTCTTCCAACCCCGCCAGTACCTGGTTAACCAGCCTCTGGAAGGTGGCGGGGGCGTTCTTCATCCCGAAGGGCATCACCCGGAAATGGTAGTGACCATCCGGGGTGGAAAAAGCGGATCTTTCCTTAGCTCCCTCGGTGAGGGCGATCTGCCAGTATCCACTGGTCAGGTCGAACGTGCTTAGGAAGCGAGCCGCCCCGAGGCGATCGATCAGCTCGTCGGCTCGGGGGATGGGGTGAGCATCGGTTCTGGTGACTGCGTTGAGCCCACGGTAGTCAACGCAGAACCTCAGCTCGGGAACGGCACCGGGGGCGGCTGCCTTTGGAACCAGGACCACGGGGCTAGCCCACGGGCTGTCAGAGGCTTCGACCACCCCGAGGGCTAGCATCTTCGATACCTCGGCCTTGATACAGGCCCGGACCCGGTCAGGGACGCGGTAGGCTCTGTGCCGTACCGGAGGGCTGTCCCCGGTGTCCACGTCGTGGACGCACCAGCTGGTGACGCCGGGGGTGAGGGAGAAGAGGTCCGAGAACTGTCCCAACAACTGGCGACAGTCCTCGCGCTGCTCGGGGGAGAGGGAGGAGGAGAGACGCACTCCCTCTACGGAGCCATCTTTCTCTTTCACAGACAGGAGATCGGGGAGAGGCTCTGTTTCTTCTTCCTCCCCATCGTCCGTGGCGAGGAGCAAGCTCAACTCGGACCGGGCAAAGTGGGGCTTGAGGCGGTTCACGTGAAGGACCCGCAAGGGGTTCCTGGGGGACTCTACGTCGATGAGGTAGGTCACCTGACTTTTGCGCTCTACCACCTTGAAGGGCCCTGTCCACTTGTCTTGTAGGGCACAGGGCTCCACGGGGGCCATCACCCAGACCCGCTGTCCGGGCTGAAACTCGACCAGAGTGGCATTCTGGTCGTACCATCGTTTCATCTCTTCTTGGCTGGCCTCGAGGTTGGCCTCGGCCAGTTCTCGGAACTTCCTCGTCTGGTTCCGGAGGGCTAGGATGTATCGAAACACATCGGGAGGGGGCTCGGGGGCCGCCGTCTCCCACCCTTCCTTGACCAGGGTGAGGGCTCCCCGGACGGGGTGCCCGTAGAGCAGCTCGAAGGGGCTGAACCCCAGTGATTTCTGGGGGACTTCACGGTACGCAAAGAGGAGACAGGGGAGGAGGACGTCCCATTTACGCCTCAGGGGTTCTTCGAGACCCATGATCATCCCTTTGAGGGTCCGGTTGAAGCGTTCCACCAGACCGTTCCCCTGGGGGTGATAGGGGGTGGTGAACTTGTAGGTCCCCCCACATTGCTGCCAGAGGGACTTCATGTATTTTGAGATGAAGTTGATCCCTCGGTCGCTGACGACCTCTCGGGGGAATCCTACCCTAGAGAAGATCCCCATGAGGGCCCGCCCCACCACGGGGGCGGTCACCGTTCGGAGGGGAATGGCTTCGGGGTAGCGGGTGGCATGGTCCACCAAGACAAGGATAAAACGATGACCCAGGGAGGTCCGGGGGTCAAGGGGACCCACAATGTCGATTCCCACCCTCTCAAAGGGGGTACTGACCACGGGGAAGGGTTGGAGAGGAGCCTTGCGCCTTCCGCCGCTCTTTCCGCTGGACTGACACGTGGGGCAGGACTTACAGTGGGCCTCCACATCGGAGCGCATGCCCGGCCAGTAGAAGTGAGTGACCAGGGGATGGTACGTTTTATCCTGTCCCAAGTGTCCCGCCAGGGGTACGTCATGGGCCAGGTTGAGGAGAAAACTGCGGAAGCGTAGGGGTACCACCAGCACCCGGCCAGACCCTAGCTCGGCATACTTTTGCTCGCTGTATAAGAGGCCGTTTTCCCAATATACCAAGTGGGAGCCGGACTGGTCACCGGCGGCCTGGGCGGCGGCCTGCTGCCGCGGCCCGACCAAGGACGGACAGGAGGTCTGCTCGAGGCAGAATTCTTCCCGGGATGGTCCTCCTTCCTGGCGCCACTGGGCCAGCTCGGGCAGGTCGTCCGGGCACGGGGTCGGTTCGGCGCCAGGGCCGAGGGGACCTGCGTCGGGGGGGAAGCGGTCTCCGGGGAACAGCTCCGGGGTCTCAGACGGTTCAAGGACCTCGGGGTCCTCTGGGGTCGCTGGTGCCGCCTCTACGGTCGCCCCTTCGGGGGTGGCTCTTCGGGCAGTCATCGACCTGGTGCTCACACAGGCCCATTCGGGCAGGCCCACCATCTCCAGGTGGGTCCTTTTCTCAACCCGCTGCCAGGGGGAGCTCTCGAGATCGTTGCCGAGCAGGCAGTCCACAGGCATGTCTGAGCGGACCGCCACTCGTAACTCTCCAGAGACGCCTCCCCATTCGAACGGGACTTGCGCTATCGGGCAGGTGCGGACGGAGTTATCAGCTGCGATCACCCTGCAGGAGACGTGGGGAACAATCTGGGCTTCGGTGACGAGGTGCCGTTTGACGGCGGTGATGCTGGCCCCAGTGTCTCGGAGCGCCCCTATGTGATGGCCATTGACAGTCACCTGCTGTCGGTACTTCTCGGTATTGTCGGGTAGGGGGGCCCCTGGG
The DNA here is from genome assembly GCF_964261635.1 of Lissotriton helveticus. Lineage (NCBI taxonomy): Eukaryota > Metazoa > Chordata > Amphibia > Caudata > Salamandridae > Lissotriton > Lissotriton helveticus. The sequence continues at coordinate 646,110,151 of NC_136068.1, forward strand.
ACCATCTCCCTATTACCCAGGGAGACTAACATCATCGCTGAGGGGTCAGTCCCCTCGAACTCCTCTACTCCCTCCTCTTCTTCTAAGGCTACTGAGGTGATGTGGCGCGCTGGGGGCCCTGCAGCGGCAGGCTTCTTGAACAAAGGGCAGCGGGGGTCATTGGCATAATGCCCTGGCTGCTGGCAATGGAAGCAGGCTTGGCTGACTCGGGGCCCTGGCTTGGCTGGGGGAAACCCTGTGCGCGCTGCGGGAGGCGAGGAGCTGTGCTGGTTTCTAGGGGGACTGTGCGGGGCTCCTCCCTGGGACCCCCTCTGTCTATTCTGGTTCCCCCCTCCCCTCTGGCGGGAAGATCCCTGTTCATTTCGGCCAGAGTCTCCCCCGGGCCCCCGGGGGACTCTGGTGCTCACCCAGCGATCGGCCTCGACAGCCAGCTTCCGGGGGTCAGCCAGCTTGCTGTTCAGGAGGTGCTGTCGGAGCTCCACAAAGCAGTTCAAAGCCAAATGTTCGTAGGCAATGAGGTCAATGAGCCCCTCGAAGGTGGATACTTTGCTGCCCCTGATCCACCCTTCTAGGGCTCGAGTGTAGAAGTTGACGTATTCCACCCATGTGGTGTCGGGGATCTTCTTGCAGTCTCTAAAGCGTTGACGGTACATTTCTGGGGTAAGCCCGTACCGGGTGAGGAGGGCGTCCTTCATGTGGCTGTAGAAGGTCTGTTCGGCAGACGGTAGGTCGAGTAGGGTGTCTCTCCCCTCGCTCAGGAATCGGCCCCACAGCCCGGCTCCCCAATCTTTCTGCGGAACTCGGTGCGAGGTCATGGCGACCTCGTAGGCCTTGAACCATTGCTGGATGTCATCGTTTTTATAATATTCTTTGACCACATCCATGGGGATGTGGACTTTGGGTTCCACCGAGGGAACAGGCTCTCGGGTCGCTGCTGTTTTGTTGTTTTCGTTCCGGGCCTTTAGTTCTATTTCCAGCACGCTGCGCTCGTGCTCCAGCTGGAGCTTCTTTCCGTCATGTTCTCGCTGGAGCTTCTTCTCTTCTAATTCTCCTTGCAGCCGCAGCTGCTCGATGGCTAGCTTCTTCTCGGCCAGCTTGAGTTCTCCTTCCATCTTCAAACGGGCTAGTTCTAGCTCGTGGTTCCGGTCGCGTTCTCGGTCGGTCATCTCTTCGAGAGACAGACCTCTCTCCGTGCTGCGAGTCCGCGTCCGGGACTCGGTTCTTCCTCGCTCTGGGGCATCGGTTGCGATCAGGGGAGCTCCCTCTCCATCGGCTTCTGTCGGTGCTGGAGGTTGGGCTCCGGAGTCCACCCAGGCGGTCAGAGCTTGTTGGAAGTCCTCTTTGGTGTTTAATCCCGTTGACGGGATATGGAGATCCTTGCAGAATTGCTTGAGCTCACGGTGCGAATAGTCCTTCAGACGCTCCATCTGGAAGGTGGTCTCGTCGTTTGTGAGGCTCATGGTTGTTCTTCGTTCGGGTAGTGTGTCAGTGCTGTACGATCCCTAGACGTGGGTTCTTATCGCGACGCTGCCACCAATGTTAGAGGGGGCAATCTCAGAGGGCCAGGTTGTGCTCACCCGGACACCCCAAGACCCACCTCTCCCACAGAACTTGCCGAGTCTTGATCGTGAGGTCCTCACCGGGGAGGACTTCGGGTCTAGGATCGTACACACTGAGCTCACACCACACTACGAACAGACACCACACCAGTGGGTTTCAGTAACAAGATCTTTATATAAGCAAATAACGAAGGAAGCACTCTTATATACACAGTGGTCAAGGGACCACAAAGTCTTAGGGTATTCGGGAAGGGGGAAGCGGGACAGTCTTTTAGTCTCTGGGTCAGTACGAGGCGTACCCTACGCACAGCTCTTAATCCTCGAGCCGGGGGGCACGGGATGATGGTCGTTCTGACTGCCTCACCTCCGTCGAGTTGGCTCGGTCGTGATGGTGGTCTCGATGGTCCAGCCGGACCAGAGTTCTCCTCGAGCCGCGACGGGGTCAGCTGGGCTCGGATGGTCGTAGAGGTCGAGCCGTGACAGCGTCAGCAGGGCTCCGATGGTGCAGGTTCAGCTTGAGCCGCGACAGCGTCAGCAGGGCTCCGATGGTCTTAGAGGTCGAGCCGCGACGGCGTCAGCAGGGATCCGATGGTTACAAGTTCAGCTTGAGCCGCGACAGCGTCAGCAGGGCTCCGATGGTTGCAGGTTTTAGCTTGAGCCGCGACAGCGTCAGCAGGGCTCAGAGGTTCAGGATGAGTCTTCTTAGGGTTAGCCGCGATCAGATCAGCAGGGCTTCAGGTCCAAGATACAACTGCCCGCTAGTTGTCGGGCGGGCCCAGTTATAGTCCTTCTGCTCTTTGATCTCCGGACCCTCGCAGGCGGAGGTCTCAGGCACTGGGGGCTGGTCGTTGGCGAGGTCCGGCGGGTGGCTCTTTGATCCCTTTGAAAGATGGGTCCGGGCATTCCCAGACGCCCAGCGGGTCTGGAGCCAGCCCTCGGGGAGGCCAAAGGGGTGAACGAAACTGGCCCACAGGGGAGGGCCAAAGGTGTGACAGAAACCAGCCCCTCAGGGGAGGCCGGAGGTGCCCTCGAAACTCCCTGGCTTATCTCACTCGGGAGCCCTTTACCCCCCAGCCGGGACTGGCGCGCCTTGGGAGCCTGGGTTTCACTGGGGCCGGGGTCACGCTAGGCCCAGGGAGACAGGGATGTCGGGAAGGGAAGATGGCGTCCGGGCTTTGTGGGGCATGCAAGGTTAGGCGCTCGGAGCCGGGAGTGGAGCGGGGAAGGCAGGCCTGGTCGAGGTTCCAGGGGGATCTAGGCTTCGCTGGGGTAGGGCGACCAGGCTCGGGGTGCAGGCTACACTAACGGGGAGGCTGTGCAGGGGACTCGGGGTACAGGCCTATGCTCGCAGGGTGTGGGGGGGGGCAGAGGCGAACCACGCCACGAGGCCGGGTCCAACACTATCCCACACAGGTGTGTCTTTCCATCCATGTATCTAGTTGTTAGGATTTTCCCCCCAATGTGTGTCCACACTCAGATTCTGATCCAAGTGTGTGGTTGGCTGCTGTTTGTCGGATACCCTTGCATTTCATACATTTGCACACAGATATCAATTTATGCTGTGGTTCAAAGATAACTCACCACATGCGTATGAGGATTAGTATATTTATTGGGAGATCTTGTGCTGTACAGAAAGGGGTGGAATCCAAAGTTCACTGCCGGAGATGAGATGCCTTACAGTTTCAGTCAACAGAGTCCAGGCCACAGTGCTTGGCATCATTGGGCAGACAGTGACTAGCATGTCCATGTGGGAGAGTCTCATAGGGGATGCTGTTGCACCCAGGGGCAATATGCCAGGTCCAGTGTCCTGGGAGATGTGCATGGCCCACTGCCCCTCAACGTCTTAGCCGTGGACGACCCACCTTCCTTGGGGGACCCTCAGGTGCAGGCCTGGACGATGCATGGGATGCTACATCAGAGAGTACCTCCTCCTCCTCCTCCTCCCTCCCTGCGGCTGGTGTCACACTTTGCCGTGATGTTGCTGGCCTTGTGACACAGGGAGGGTGCTGCATGTTGGCAGCTATCTGACGTAGCGATTGGCTCATTTCCCGATGCACCGTCAAGAGCTGAGCCAGACTTGCCTCCACCCGTCCATAATGTAGGTCTTGCCTGGCTATTTGCTCTGCCTGCTGTTCTTTCACCTGGTTGAGGGCCTCCGCAAGCTGGCCTATCTCCCTGGTGTCCCGCCGGTATGCCTCCAGGATGTTAGCGAGTTCAGGCATACCGGGTGCTGCAGCTGACTGGCCAGAATCTCGCCTCCGCCTTCTGCCACTCCCACCACCCTGACCCACACGAACACAGCCTGCGCTTGTGGGCACATCAAATCGACGGGCCCCCCGAGTGCTGCCAGGGTGGAGGTCGTCTGCAACCTCAGGGGCGCCCGACAAAGGGTGTCCCTCATTTTCAGACTGGCTCTCTTGTGGATCATGGGCAGGGCTGTGACCTGTTTGCTGGGATGTGGTGGGAATGGGTCCGATGGTTGGCTGAGATGTAGCTGGTACAGTTGCTGCAGGCGTTTGGGATCCAACGGAGCCAGGTTGGTTGGGGTCATCCACAGTGCGTTGAGTGGCGTCGCTGTCGGTGGGGTATGGGTCCTGCTGAGCCTGGGACTGGGATCCTTCTCCCCCCTGGTTGGGGGGGGGCACACGTTCCCCTGTGTGTGGGAGAGACAGACACTGTTAAGGCACTATCAAGTGACATCTTGTTTAGTAATCCATTATGAGCATCACAGTTCCACAAGCTTTACATTGTTGACATTGTTCTTTTGTGTATGCAGTGGTAGTAATTTGACATGTACTCTGGGGGTATTTTCATTATTCCATTCTCTTGACAATGACTGACACAGCCATTGCTGTGTCTTGTATTGGCGACACAACACATGTAAGGCATTGGTCATGTTCAGGCAACATCCAGGATACGGTGTAAATCCTTATGTCTGCGTCAAGCATGCACAGAGTTTAGATACAGCATGTTGATGTTAGAGACAGAGCATCATTAATTTGCATGACATCTACTACTTTGGATGTCTTTTGCTGTACCGTGATGGCTAAACAATGCCAACACCCCTGGACCTGTACACACACTTATAGATCATGGATTTAGAACTTGGCACTTCTGTAAGACGCATTACCTTGTCAATACCCATGTCCATGTTGGTACTTCAGTGCATCCACAACGTTCATGAGATGGGGCACGTGCATTGTTTGAGCGCCACAATGGACTTGAGCATCTGCAATGTGCATGTATGAGTAGTATGCGTTTTCATATGAGTGAGTGTTTTGTTGTGGTACATGACAATTGGGACAGTGTTGCACTCCAAAGTCTGTCCCCAGGGGATGAGTTTCTGTAAGGCGGGTGTAGGATAGGCCATGGTAGTAGTTTGTGTGTGATTTGCAAGCGTCCATCGTTCATGATTTGGCTGCCCCCTGATGTTGCATGCTGGCATATTGGTGGTTTTGTCTTCATGCACAGGGTGTGTGACCTTGCCCTGGTGTTTGTGTTTGCTGTGACCACAGGAGAGACTTGTGCTGCGTACACCTGTGGCCATTGTGTAATACAGAGGTTTCCGATATGTGTCTCCTGACACAGTACAGTGTTGGTTGGAAATGGCGTGTGTGTTGCAGGCACTTAGTGGATGACTGCTGGTAATTAGGAGACATCCCTACACATTCTGCCCAATGGTGTTTGTAAGGCCTGTGCAGTGCTTGGGTGCAACTGTGTGTGTGCCCAGGGAGATGCGGTGAGGTGACAGTGGGAGGGAGGGCGACAGAGGGAGAGGGCGACAGAGGGAGAGGGCGACAGTGGGAGAGGGCGACAGAGGGAGAGGGCGACAGAGGGAGAGGGCGACAGTGGGAGAGTGTGACAGTGGGAGGGAGGGCGACAGTGGGAGAGTGTGACAGTGGGAGGGAGGGCGACAGTGGGAGAGTGTGACAGTGGGAGGGAGGGCGACAGTGGGAGAGTGTGACAGTGGGAGGGAGGGCGACAGAGGGAGAGGGAGACAGAGGGAGAGGGCGACAGTGGGAGAGGGCGACAGTGGGAGAGGGCAACAGAGGGAGAGGGCAACAGTGGGAGAGGGCGACAGAGGGAGAGGGCAACAGAGGGAGAGGGCGACAGAGGGAGAGGGCAACAGTGGGAGAGTGTGACAGTGGGAGGGAGGGCGACAGTGGGAGAGTGTGACAGTGGGAGGGAGGGCGACAGTGGGAGAGTGTGACAGTGGGAGGGAGGGTGACAGTGGGAGAGTGTGACAGTGAGAGGGAGGGCGACAGGGGGAGAGTGTGACAGTGGGAGGGAGGGCGACAGTGGGAGAGTGTGACAGAGGGAGGGAGGGCGACAGTGGGAGAGGGCGACAGAAAGAGAGGGCGACAGAGCGAGAGGGCGACAGAGGGAGAGGGCGACAGTGGGAGAGTGTGACAGTGGGAGGGAGGGCGACAGAGGGAGAGGGCGACAGAGGGAGAGGGCGACAGAGGGAGAGGGCGACAGAGGAAGAGGGCGACAGTGGGAGGGGGAGACAGGGTTGGAGGCAGGTTGTTTGTGCTTGTTCACTTGCTACACTGCCTTACTGTGTCACAAAATATTGTATCTCTGGAAGGTGTGTCCACAACATGATATTGTTTACAAGCTGTGGTCTACTTTCTTGTGTGATATTTCCCTGTCCCTGTATATTGGGCATGGTGCCTGGGTGAGGCCCTGGGGCATATGGGATTAGAACAGCCTCCTACCCTCCACCTTCCACCCTTTGTGGGTCCCACTTGCAACAAACCACTTTTAGTTGTGTCCTGCTGGGACTCATGGCCACCCACCCCATACTGCTGGGCACTGTTGTAAGTCCACCCATGTAATATGTATTTTTTGTACACTCACCAGACTCAACGGCTCCTAATATTCCATGTACTCCCACCGGTGGCAGCAGGGCCATGACTTTCTCCTCCCAGGGCTGGTATACAGGAGGTCTGCGGGGACCACCACCTCCAGTGTGGTGTGCAGAGGCGTACTCCTGGTCCATTTTCTTCTTGGCCATCCTCCGCAGATCATACCACCTGGCCTGGCATTCCCCCTTGGTGCGCCGGATGGGTGCAACAGCATTGACCCGGTCTACGATCCTCTCCCACAGGCGTGTTTTTTCTGCCATGCTGGTCTGTCTGACCAATGCGCCAAACAGCTGTGGCTCGACTCTGATGACTTCATCTGTAAGTATCTCCATCTCCGGGTTAGTGAACTTTGGATTCTTGGGTGTGGTCATGGTGTGGGGTGTATGTGATTGAGGGGGTGATGGTGTGTATGGATGAGGGTGTGTGGTTGTGATTGTGAAGGGGGTGGTGTGGGTGTAGATGTGATAGGGTGTATGTGTGAAGGTATGTGGCTGCAATAGTTGGTGTGCTCTCTGTTTCTTTGCAAGAATGGGTATTGTTGGAAGGGCCGATCTCCGAGGGCCAGGCTGTGCTCACCCGGTCACCCCAAGATCCACCTCTCCCACAGAACTTGCCGAGTCTTGATTGGGAGGTCCCCACCGGGGAGGACTTCGGGTCTAGGATCGTACACACTGAGCTCACACCACACTACGAACAGACACCACACCGTTGGATTCTAGAAACAAGTTCTTTATATAGCAAATAACGAAGGAAGCACTCTTGTATACACAGTGGTCAAGGGACCACAAAGCCTTGGAGGATTCGGGAAGGGGGAAGCGGGACAGTCTTTTAGTCTCTGGGTCAGTACGCGGCGTACCCTACGCACAGCTCTCAATCCTCGAGCCGGGGGGTACGGGATGATGGTCGTACTGGCTGCCTCACCTCCGTCGAGTCGGCTCGGTCGTGATGGTGGTCTCGATGGTCCAGCCGGACCAGAGTACTCCTCGAGCCGCGACGAGGTCAGCAGGGCTCGATCTGGAGAGGTTCGTGAGAGCCGCGACAGCGTCAGCAGGGCTCCGATGGTCTTAGAGGTCGAGCCGCGACAGCGTCGGCAGGGCTCCGAGGGTTGCAAGTTCAGCTTGAGCCGCGACAGTGTCAGCAGGGCTCCGATGGTTGCAGGTTCAGCTTGAGCCGCGACAGCGTCAGCAGGGCTCCGATGGTCTTAGAGGTCGAGCCGCGACAGCGTCAGCAGGGCTCCAATGGTTGCAGGTTCAGCTTGAGCCGCGACAGCGTCCGCAGGGCCCAGAGGTTCAGGATGAGTCTCCTTAGGGTCAGCCGCGATCAGATCAGCAGGGCTTCAGGTCCAAGATACAACTGCCCGCTAGTTGTCGGGCGGGCCCAGTTATAGTACTTTGGCTCTTTGATCTCCGGACCCTCGCAGGCAGAGGTCTCCTGCCGGGGGGGGCTGGTCATTGGTGAGGTCCGGCGGTTGGCTCTTTGATCCCTTTGAAAGATGGGTCCGGGAATTCCCAGACGCCCAGCGGGTCTGGAGCCAGCACTCGGGGAGGCCAGAGGGGTGATCGAAACTGGCCCACAGGGGAGGGCCAAAGGTGTGACAGAAACCAGCCCCTCAGGGGAGGCCGAAGGTGCCATCGAAACTCCCTTGCTTATCTCACTCGGGGAGCCCTTTACCCCCCAGCCGGGACTGGCGCGCCTCTGGAGTCTGGGTTTCGCTGGGGCCGGGGTCGCGCTCGGCCCAGGGAGACAGGGATGTCGGGAAGGGAGGATGGCATCCGGGCCTTGTGGGGCATGCAAGGTTAGGCGCTCGGAGCCGGGCGTGGAGCGGGAAAGGCAGGCCTGGTCGAGGTTCTAGGGGGATCTAGGTTTAACTGGAGTAGGACGACCAGGCTCGGGGTGCAGGCTACACTAACGGGGAGGCTGCGCAGGGGACTCGGGGCACAGGCCTACGCTCACAGGGTGTGGAGGACAGAGGCGAACCACACCACGAGGCCGGGTCCAACAGGTATGTTGCAAAGGATGATGGGTTGTATGTGTGGAGCCTTTTATTGGTCAAATAGTGGGTGTGGCTTAATTTGAATTGGTTGTGTGTGTGTTATATGGGGTGGGTGTTAGTGTTGACCTCTGTTTGGCTGTGACCAGGACATTGATTCTCTATGGTCTGTACACAGGAGACATGTTCAGTGTTGTTGTGCCACTTGTTTGCAAAGTCCTTGTGCTGGTTTGGGTGTTGGCGCTATGTGTGCGTGTCGTACTTGGGCGTGCGATTGACTGGTACGGGCCGTTGGTGGGTGGGGGTGTTCGCGTGGGCTTGTTGAGGGGTGTTGGAAGGGGCGATCTCCGAGGGCCAGGTTGTGCTCACCCGGTCACCCCAAGATCCACCTCTCCCACAGAACTTGCCGAGTCTTGATTGGGAGGTCCCCACCGGGGAGGACTTTCGGGTCTAGGATCGTACACACTGAGCTCACACCACACTACGAACAGACACCACACCGTTGGATTCTAGTAACAAGTTCTTTATATAGCAAATAACGAAGGAAGCACTCTTGTATACACAGTGGTCAAGGGACCACAAAGTCTTGGAGGATTCAGGAAGGGGGAAGCGGGACAGTCTTTTAGTCTCTGGGTCAGTACGCGGCGTACCCTACGCACAGCTCTCAATCCTCGAGCCGGGGGGTACGGGATGATGGTCGTACTGGCTGCCTCACCTCCGTCGAGTCGGCTCGGTCGTGATGGTGGTCTCGATGGTCCAGCCGGACCAGAGTACTCCTCGAGCCGCGACGAGGTCAGCAGGGCTCGATCTGGAGAGGTTCGTGAGAGCTGCGACAGCGTCAGCAGGGCTCCGATGGTCTTAGAGGTCGAGCCGCGACAGCGTCAGCAGGGCTCCGATGGTTGCAGGTTCAGCTTGAGCCGCGACAGCGTCAGCAGGGCTCCGATGGTCTTAGAGGTCGAGCCGTGACAGCGTCAGCAGGGCTCCGATGGTTGCAAGTTCAGCTTGAGCCGCGACTGCGTCAGCAGGGCTCCGATGGTTGCAGGTTCAGCTTGAGCCGCGACAGCGTCAGCAGGGCTCCGATGGTTGCAGGTTCAGCTTGAGCTGCGACAGCGTCAGCAGGGCTCTGATGGTTACAAGTTCAGCTTGAGCCGCGACAGCGTCAGCAGGGCTCAGAGGTTCAGGATGAGTCTTCTTAGGGTCAGCCGCGATCAGATCAGCAGGGCTTCAGGTCCAAGATACAACTGCCCGCTAGTTGTCGGGCGGGCCCAGTTATAGTCCTTTGGCTCTTTGATCTCCGGACCCTCGCAGGCAGAGGTCTCCTGCCCGGGGGGGCTGGTCATTGGTGAGGTCCGGCGGTTGGCTCTTTGATCCCTTTGAAAGATGGGTCCGGGAATTCCCAGACGCCCAGCGGGTCTGGAGCCAGCACTCGGGGAGGCCAGAGGGGTGATCGAAACTGGCCCACAGGGGAGGGCCAAAGGTGTGACAGAAACCAGCCCCTCAGGGGAGGCCGGAGGGGCCATCGAAACTCCCTGGCTTATCTCACTCGGGGAGCCCTTTACCCCCCACCCGGGACTGGCGCGCCTTTGGAGTCTGGGTTTCGCTGGGGCCGGGGTCACGCTCGGCCCAGGGAGACAGGGATGTCGGGAAGGGAAGATGGCGTCGGGGCCTTGTGGGGCATGCAAGGTTAGGCGCTCGGAGCCGGGCGTGGAGCGGGAAAGGCAGGCCTGGTCGAGGTTCTAGGGGGATCTAGGTTTAACTGGAGTAGGACGACCAGGCTCGGGGTGCAGGCTACACTACCGGGGAGGCTGGCAGGGGACTCGGGGCACAGGCCTACGCTCACAGAATGTGGAGGGACCGAGGCGAACCACGCCACGAGGCCGGGTCCAACACGCGTCCCCCCCAGCTGAAGGTGTGGAGACCTACCCATCCTCTTGGGGGTTCTCTTCGCTGAGGCGGAAGAATCTGGACAGGCCGCCTGCATTGGCGTGGTCAGAGCCAGGCCGGTGTTCAACAGTGAAGTCCATCCCCTGGAGGGAGATGGACCAGCGCAGCAATTTGGGGTTCTCCCCTCTCATTTGCATTAGCCACCGGAGAGGTCAGTGGTCAGTCTGGACCCGGAAGTGAGTACCGAACAGGTAGGGCCTCAGCTTCTTCAGGGCCCAAACCACCGCAAAGGCCTCCCGCTCGATGGTGCTCCACCTTTGTTCTCGAGGGAATAGCCTCCGGCTAATGAATGCCACGGGTGGGTCTAGGCCGTTCTCGTTCACCTGGGACAGGACAGCTCCGATGCCATGCTCGGACGCGTCCGTCTGGACTAAAAACTCTCGTGAGTAGTCGGGGGCCTGTAGGATGGGGGCGGTGCACATGGCGTCTTTCAACATTTCGAATGCCTCTTGGCAGGCGGAGGTCCAGCTGACTTTCTTCGGCTGGTTTTTGGAGGTTAACACCGTGAGGGGGGCTACGATGCTGCCGTAACTCTTGATGAACCGGCGGTAGTACCCCGTGAGCCCTAGAAACGCCCGCACTTCCGTCTGGGTCGTGGGGGCCTCCCAGGCCACGATGGCATCGATCTTGGGCTGGAGGGGGGCTACGAGGCCGCTTCCGACCTGGTGCCCGAGGTAGATTACGGACCCTTGTCCGATCTGGCACTTGCTTGCCTTAATGGTGAGACCCGCCCTCCTCAGGGCGGTCAGCACCGCCCAGAGGTGCTGGAGGTGCTCAGGCCAGTGGGAACTGTAGACTGCGATATCGTCCAGATACGCAGCGCTGAACTCTTCCAACCCCGCCAGGACCTGGTTCACCAGTCGCTGGAAGGTGGCGGGGGCGTTCTTCATTCAGAAGGGCATCACCCGGAAATGGTAGTGACCATCCGGGGTGGAGAAAGCGGATCTTTCCTTTGCTCCCTCGGTGAGGGCGATCTGCCAGTACCCATTGGTCAGGTCGAATGTGCTGAGGAAACGAGCAGCCCCGAGGCGATCGATAAGCTCGTCGGCTCGGGGGATGGGATGAGCATCGGTTCTGGTGACTGCGTTGAGCCCGTGGTAGTCAACGCAGAACCTCAGCTCGGGAACAGCACCGGGGGCGGCTGCCTTCGGAACCAGGACCACGGGGCTAGCCCATGGGCTGTCAGAGGCTTCGACCACCCCGAGAGCTAACATCTTCGATACCTCGGCCTTGATGCAGGCCCGGACTCGGTCAGGGACGCGGTAGGCTCTGTGCCATACCGGTGGTCTGTTTCCGGGTCCACGTTGTGGACGCACCAGTTGGTGACGCCGGGGGTGAGGGAGAAAAGGTCTGAGAATTGTCCCAGTAACTGGCGACAGTCCTCTCGCTGCTCGGGAGAGAGGGAGGAGGAGAGACTCACCCCCTCTACGGAGCCATCTTTTTCTTTTGTGGACAGGAGATCGGGGAGAGGCTCCGTTTCTTCTTCTTCCCCATCGTCCGTGGCGAGGAGTAAGCTCAACTCGGACCGGGCGAAGTGGGGTTTGAGGCGGTTTACGTGAAGGACCCGCAAGGGGTTCCGGGGGGACTCCACGTCGATGAGATAAGTCACCTGACTCTTGCGTTCTACCACCTTGAAGGGCCCTGTCCACTTGTCTTGCAGGGCACAGGGCTCCACGGGGGCCATCACCCAGACCCGCTGTCCGGGCTGAAACTCGACCAGAGTGGCATTTTGGTCATACCACCGTTTCATTTCTTCTTGGTTGGCCTCGAGGTTTGCCTCGGCCAGCTCTCGGAACTTCCTCGTCTGGTTCCGGAGGGCCAGAATGTATCGAAACACATCGGGAGGGGCCTCTGGGGCCGCCGTCTCCCACCCTTCCTTGACCAGGGTGAGGGGTCCCCGGACGGGGTGCCCGTAGAGTAGCTCGAAGGGGCTGAACCCCAGGGACTTCTGGGGGACTTCGCGGTATGCGAAGAGGAGACAGGGAAGGAGGACGTCCCACTTACGCCTCAGGGGCTCTTCGAGTCCCATGATCATTCCTTTGAGGGTCCGGTTGAAGCGTTCCACCAGACCGTTACCCTGGGGGTGATATGGGGTGGTGAACTTGTACGTCACCCCACATTGTTGCCAAAGGGACTTCATGTATTTCGAGATGAAGTTGGTCCCTCGGTCGCTGACGACTTCTCGGGGAATCCCACCCGGGAGAAGATGGCCATGAGGGCCCGCCCCACTACGGGGGCGGTCACCGTTCGGAGGGGAATGGCTTCGGGGTATCCGGTGGCATGGTCCACCAAGACAAGGATAAAGCGGTGCCCCAAGGAGGTCCGGGGGTCGAGGGGGCCCACAATGTCGATTCCCACCCTCTCAAAGGGGGTACTGACCACGGGGAAGGGTTGGAGAGGAGCCTTGCGCTTCCCTCCGCTCTTTCCGCTGGACTGACAAGTGGGGCAGGACTTACAGTGGGCCTCCACATCGGAGCGCATGCCCGGCCAGTAGAAGTGGGTGACCAGGCGCTGGTACGTTTTGTCTTGTCCCAAGTGTCCCGCCAGGGGCACGTCATGGGCCAGGTTCAGGAGAAAGCCTCAGAAGCGTAGGGGGACCACCAGCACTCGGCCGGACCCTAGTTCGGCGGACTTTTGCTCGCTGTATAAGAGGCCGTTTTCCCAATAGACAAAGTGGGAGCCAGACTGGTCACCGGCGGCCTGGGCGGCGGCCTGCTGCCGCGGCCCCACCAAGGATGGACAGGCTGTCTGCTCTAGGCAGAATTCTTCTCGGGACGGTCCCCCTTCCTGGCGCCATTGGGCCAGCTCAGGAAGGTCGTCCAAGCTCGGGGTCGGTTCGACACGAGGGCCGAGGGGACCTGCGTCGGGGGGGAAGCTCTCCCTGGGGAACAGCTCAGGGTCTCAAAGGATTCAGGGACCTCGGGGTCCTCGGGGGTCGCCGGTGCCGCCTCTAAGGTCGCCCCTTCGGGGGTGGTCCTTCGGACGGTCATCGACCGGGTACTCACACAGGCCCACTCGGGTAGGCCCACCATCTCTAAGTGGGTCCTTTTCTCAACCCGCTGCCATGGGGAGCTCTCTAGATCGTTCCCGAGCAGGCAGTCCACAGGCATGTCGGAGCGGACTGCCACTCGTAACTCCCCAGAGACGCCCCCCCATTCGAACGGGACTTGAGCTATCCGGCAGGTGCGGACGGAGTTATCAGCTGCGATCACCCTGCAGGAGATGTGGGGAACAATCTGGGCTTCGGTGACTAGGTGCCGTTTGACGGCGGTGATACTGGCCCCAGTGTCTCGGAGCGCCCCTATGTGATGGCCATTGACAGTCACCTGCTGTCGGTATTTCTCTGTGTTGTCGGGTAGGGGAGCTCCGGGGACCATCTCCCTATCACCCAGGGAGACTAACATCATAGCTGCGGGGTCTGCTCCCTCGAACTCTTCCTCCCCCTCCTCTTCTAGAGCTACTGAGGTAATGTGGCGCACTGGGAGCCCTGCAGCGGCAGGCTTCTGGAACAAGGGGCAGCGGGGGTCATTGGCATAGTGCCCGGGTTTCTGGCAATGGTAGCAGGCTTGGCTGACTCGGGCCCTGGCTTAGCTGGGGGAAACCCTGCGCGCGCTGTGGGAGGCGAGGTGCCGGGCTGGTTTCTGGGGGGACTACGCGGGGACCCTACCTGGGAACCCCTCTGTCTATTCTGATTCCCCCCTCCCCTCTGGCGGGACGATCCCTGTTCATTTCGGCCAGAATCTCCCCCGGGCCCCCGGGGGACTCTGGTGCTCACCCAGCGATCGGCCTCGACGGCCAGCTTCCGGGGGTCAGCCAACTTGCTGTCCAGGAGGTGCTGTCGGAGTTCCACAAAGCAATTCAGGGACAAATGTTTGTAGGCAATGAGGTCGATGAGCCCCTCGAAGGTGGATACTTTGCTGCCCTTCATCCACCCTTCCAGGGCCCGGCTGTAGAAATTGACATATTCTACCCACGTGGTGCCGGGGATCTTCCTGCATTCTCGGAAGCGTTGGCGGTACATTTCTGGGGTGAGCCCGTACCTTGTGAGGAGGGCCTCTTTCATGTGGCTGTAGGAGGTCTGTTCGGCAGACGGTAGGTCGAGTATGGTGTCTCTCCCCTCACTCAGGAATCAACCCCACAGCCCGGCTCCCCAATCTTTCTGCGGAACTCGGTGGGAGGTCATAGCTACCTCGTAGGCCTTGAACCATTGCTGGATGTCATCGTTTTTATAATATTCTTTGACCACATCCTTGGGGATGTGGACCTTGGGTTCCACTGGGGGAACAGACTCTCGGGTCGCTGCTGTTTTGTTGCCTTCGTTCCGGGCCTTGAGTTCTATTTCCAATACGCTGCGCTCGTGCTCCAGCTGGAGCTTCTTTCTGTCATGTTCTCGTTGGAGTTTCTTCTCCTCCAGTTCTCCTTGCAGCCGTAGCTGCTCGATGGCTAGCTTTTTCTCGGCCAGCTTGAGTTCTACCTCCATCATTAAACGGGCTAGTTCTAGCTCGTGGCTTCGGTTGCGTTCTCGGTCGGTCATCTCTTCTCGAGATAGAGCTCTCTCCGTGCTGTGAGTCCGCGTCGGGGACTCTGCTCTTTCTTGCTCTGGGGCGTGGGTTTCGATCAGTGGTGCTCCCCCTCCATCGGCTTCTGTTGGTGCTGGAGGTTGGGCTCCGGTCTCCACCCAGGCTGTTAGAGCTTGTTGAAAGTCCTCTTTGGTGTTTAATCCCGTTGACGGGATACGGAGATCTTTGCAGAATTGCTTGAGCTCACGGTGCGAATAGTCTCCCAGCAGCTCCATCTGGAACGTGGTCTTGTCGCTCGTGAGGCTCATGGTTGCTCTTCGTTCGGGTAGTGTGTCAGTGCTGTACGATCCCTAGACGTAGGTTCTTATCGCGACGCTGCCACCAATGTTGGAAGGGGCAATCTCCGAGGGCCAGGTTGTGCTCACCCGGTCACCCCAAGATCCACCTCTCCCACAGAACTTGCCGAGTCTTGATTGGGAGGTCCCCACCGGGGAGGACTTCGGGTCTAGGATTGTACACACTGAGCTCACACCACACTACGAACAGACACCACACCGTTGGATTCTAGTAACAAGTTCTTTATATAGCAAATAACGAAGGAAGCACTCTTGTATACACAGTGGTCAAGGGACCACAAAGTCTTGGAGGATTCGGTAAGGGGGAAGCGGGACAGTCTTTTAGTCTCTGGGTCAGTACGCGGCGTACCATACGCACAGCTCTCAATCCTCGAGCCGGGGGGTACGGGATGATGGTCGTACTGGCTGCCTCACCTCCGTTGAGTCGGCTCGGTCGTGATGGTGGTCTCGATGGTCCAGCCGGACCAGAGTACTCCTCGAGCCGCGACGAGGTCAGCAGGGCTCGATCTGGAGAGGTTCGTGAGAGCCGCGACAGCGTCAGCAGGGCTCCGATGGTCTTAGAGGTCGAGCCGCGACAGCGTCAGCAGGGCTCCGATGGTTGCAGGTTCAGCTTGAGCCGCGACAGCGTCAGCAGGGCTCCGATGGTCTTAGAGGTCGAGCCGCGACAGCGTCAGCAGGGCTCCGATGGTTGCAAGTTCAGCTTGAGCCGCGACAGCGTCAGCAGGGCTCCGATGGTTGCAGGTTCAGCTTGAGCCGCGACAGCGTCAGCAGGGCTCCGATGGTTGCAGGTTCAGCTTGAGCCGCGACAGCGTCAGCAGGGCTCTGATGGTTACAAGTTCAGCTTGAGCCGTGACAGCGTCAGCAGGGCTCAGAGGTTCAGGATGAGTCTTCTTAGGGTCAGCCGCGAACAGATCAGCAGGGCTTCAGGTCCAAGATACAACTGCCCGCTAGTTGTCGGGCGGGCCCAGTTATAGTCCTTTGGCTCTTTGATCTCCGGACCCTCGCAGGCAGAGGTCTCCTGCCCGGGGGGGCTGGTCATTGGTGAGGTCCGGCGGTTGGCTCTTTGATCCCTTTGAAAGATGGGTCCGGGAATTCCCAGACGCCCAGCGGGTCTGGAGCCAGCACTCGGGGAGGCCAGAGGGGTGATCGAAACTGGCCCACAGGGGAGGGCAAAGGTGTGACAGAAACCAGCCCCTCAGGGGAGGCCGGAGGTGCCATCGAAACTCCCTGGCTTATCTCACTCAGGGAGCCCTTTACCCCCCAGCCGGGACTGGCGCGCCTTTGGAGTCTGGGTTTCGCTGGGGCCGGGGTCACGCTTGGCCCAGGGAGACAGGGATGTCGGGAAGGGAAGATGGCATCCGGGCCTTGTGGGGCATGCAAGGTTAGGCGCTCGGAGCCGGGCGTGGAGCGGGAAAGGCAGGCCTGGTCGAGGTTCTAGGAGGATCTAGGTTTAACTGGAGTAGGACGACCAGGCTCGGGGTGCAGGCTACACTACCGGGGAGGCTGCGCAGGGGACTCAGGGCACAGGCCTACGCTCACATGGTGTGGAGGGACCGAGGCGAACCACGCCACGAGGCCGGGTCCAACAGGGGGTGTGCGTGTCGTACTTGTGCGTGCGATTGACTGGTACGGGCCGTTGGCGGGTGGGGGTGTTCGCGTAGGGGGTGTGCGTGTCATACTTGTGCGTGCGATTGACTGGTACGGGCCGTTGGCGGATGGGGGTGTTCGCGTAGGCTTGTTGGGGGTGTGTGTGTGTCGTACTTGTGCGTGCGAGTGACTGGTACGGGCCGTTGGCGGGTGGGGGTGTTTACGTGGGGGTGTGTGTGTGTCGTACTTGTGCGTGCGATTGACTGGTACGGGCCGTTGGCGGGTGGGGGTGTTCGCGTAGGTGTGTGTGTGTGTCGTACTTGTGCGTGCGATTGACTGGTACGAGCCGTTGGCGGGTCGGGGTGTTTGCGTGGGCTTGTTGGGGTGTGTGCGTGTCGTACTTGTGCGTGCGAGTGACTGGTACGGGCCGTTGGCGGGTGGGGGTGTTCGCGTAGGGGGGGTGTGCGTGTTGTACTTGTGCGTGCGATTGACTGGTATGGGCCGTTGGCGGGTGGGGGTGTTCGCGTGGGGGTGTGTGCGTTTCGTACTTGTGCGTGCGAATGACTGGTACGGGCCGTTGGCGGGTGGGGGTGTTCGCGTAGGCTTGTTGGGGGTGTGTGCGTGTCGTACTTGTGCGTGCGATTGACTGGTACGAGCCGTTGGCTGGTGGGGGTGTCCGCATGGGCTTGTTGGGGGGTGTGCGGGTCGTACTTGTGCGTGCGAGTGACTGGTACGGGCCGTTGGCGGGTGGGGGTGTTCGCTTAGGGGGGTGTGTGTGTCGTACTTGTGCGTGCGATTGACTGGTACGGGCGGTTGGCGGTTGGGAGTGTTCGCGTAGGGGGGTGTGCGTGTCGTACTTGTGCGTGCGATTGACTGGTACGGGCCGTTGGCGGATAGGGGTGTTCGCGTAGGGTGTGTGCGTGTCGTACTTGTGCGTGCGATTGACTGGTACGGGCTGTTGGCGGGTGGGGGTGTTCGCGTAGGCTTGTTGGGGGCGTGTGCGTGTCGTACTTGTGTGTGCGAGTGACTGGTACGGGCTGTTGGTGAGTGGGGGTGTTCGCATAGGGGGGGTGTGCGTGTCGTACTTGTGCGTGCGATTGACTGGTACGGGCCGTTGGCGGGTGGGGGTGTTCACGTAGGGGGGTGTGCGTGTCGTACTTGTGCGTGCGATTGACTGGTACAGGCCGTTGGCGGGTGGGGGTGTTCGCGTAGGGGGGGTGTGCGTGTCGTACTTGTGCGTGCGATTGACTGGTACGGGCCTTTGGCGGGTGGGGGTGTTCGCGTGGGGGTGTGTGCGTGTCGTACTTGTGCGTGCGATTGACTGGTACGGGCCGTTGGCGGGTGGGGTGTTCGCGTAGGCTTGTTGGGGGTGTGTGCGTGTCGTACTTGTGCGTGCGATTGACTGGTACGGGCGGTTGGCGGTTGGGAGTGTTCGCGTAGGGGGGTGTGCGTGTCGTACTTGTGCGTGCGATTGACTGGTACGGGCCGTTGGCGGATAGGGGTGTTCGCGTAGGGGGTGTGCGTGTCGTACTTGTGCGTGCGATTGACTGGTACGGGCTGTTGGCGGGTGGGGGTGTTCGCGTAGGCTTGTTGGGGGCGTGTGCGTGTCGTACTTGTGTGTGCGAGTGACTGGTACGGGCTGTTGGTGAGTGGGGGTGTTCGCATAGGGGGGTGTGCGTGTCGTACTTGTGCGTGCGATTGACTGGTACGGGCCGTTGGCGGGTGGGGGTGTTCGCGTAGGGGGGGTGTGCGTGTCGTACTTGTGCGTGCGATTGACTGGTACAGGCCGTTGGCGGGTGGGGGTGTTCTGAGGTTCCGTGACGATTTTAACCCGTGTTTTCATCATTGTCGTAAATACATAATTTTGGTATCAGTGAACCGCAAATGATCCATTTAGTATATCCTGGTGTTTTCGCTATGCTACGAGCAAGAGCACTCCTGTTATGAACACATTTCTGATTTACCCATGGCATCCATCTTAGAACACGGAAGCCATTTTGTATTCCTTGCCCTCACATAGTCAATGGACACGCAATGACCTCTTTTCATTTAAGGACACGTAGGCTTTAGCCGGCGATTCACCTTGCTAGTGACACGTGCACCTAAGGCCAGCAACGCTGTGGCAGCATGACTCGGCAAGAGCTGCCTCCCCAGCCTGAGGCCAGTCCTGCTATACTGGTTCTTGTGTTCGTTGGCCTGATCATGATTAGGCGGCCGAAGCTGGTAACCGTGCCCATTTACGACCCACAAACATTTCTTATCCTGTCTTTCTATCTTCTGCACCTGGCTCTGCTCCTTTCCTTCTGGGCCTTTATTAGGGGGAGGTAACGAAATTTACGATGAGGCGGTCCGGGTCTTGAATGAGAAATTGACATGGGATTATGATGGAATAGTGGGAACCCCTCGTTCGTAATGTTTTGACATCAGATATTGTTGATGATTCCTGTACGACGCCAAATATTTATTGTTTAAGACACGAATGTTTAGAACTGTGGTAACATGTAAAGAATTTGCCCCGAGCAGAATATTTAGTATTTAAGGAGTAACTCTTTGTACAAATCGAACAGGCTCCTAGACACTGCCCGTGTGCAGTTTCTGTGACTTCTGTGTCCCTGCAGTAATAAACCTTTGGTCTTTGACGCCACCATTGAGAAGCCCGTGTTTCTGTTTGTTTGTGCACCGAGACAGGTAGAACTCCGGGGTCTTCGGGTGTTATCCCTGACACCTCTGGACGGAACCAAAAAAGTCCAGAACTCCAATTGGCGCCCAACGTGGGGCGACGTCATTCGGTACCGGTCCAAAAGCCTGAAGAGTTCGAGGAGCTTCGTGTGAAGATTTCAGAGGGAGGCGCCCCACTTCATCGATCCCGGCATATCGCAAAAGTGGCCCCGACGTTCTCTTCCACGAGGGTTCCCGTTCAGACGGCTACAGGTCCGTTGCCTTGACCGTCGCCCTGTCTTGGACCCGAGGTGCAGTCCTCAGTACGGCGAAACGTGACGGGTTTCTCCTTGGTGACGTCTTCAGTGCCTCAGTTAAGTATTCAGTGGTTGCTAGTTGGTTATTTTTGTAAGGATTACTCCTGTTTGGATAATTCTCTTAGTTCTCAGTTCAGTTCAGTTCTGTAAGATTATCACTGGTTATTCTGGTTACGATAATCATTCTGTTCAGTTCAGGTATCGATACATTTGTCAGTTCTGGTAGGCCTAAGTTCTTGGTTCGAGTGCGCATCTTTTCTGTTTGTGTTTTGTCTGTTTGTGTTTTGTTTGTGTTGTGTTCCGGATTATAAAATGGTAAGTCGGAAAAATGTTATGTTGTCTTGTTTTAGTTGCAACAGTGATTCCCAGTTGGAGGACTCGTGTTTGGTTCCTCCGATTGGAACTCCCCTTTATGATCTATATTGCAAATTTGGTGTGGGCCCTATCTCTTATAACGAGGTATGGATCCACTATACAGAGAAAGATGGTGTCCTTAGTTGGCCACTACATGGTAGTTTTGATCCTGAAGTTCTCGATAATCTAGAAAGAAGGTTATTTAAGAAGAAAGCCCGGCCGGCAATGTTTGATTCTTTCCGTTATTGGCGAAAATAATCTAAACAGAGAGAAATTAAAAAGTTGAAGAAAGAACAGAAAGAGCAAGAGTTGACTTTAGAACAGTCTGCTAAGCAGCTGCAACTTAACGAGTCTGAGAAAGCGATGGAGGTGGCCAATAGAGAGCGTAATTTAGCGATAGACAAGTGCTATCCTGCTTTGCCATCGAGTACGGCTAAGATACTAGAGGACCCCGAAAAGGATCCCCTGTTATCTTACTTGTTACGATCACCCCCACCGTATGCACAGGGTGCTACGGCTCCACCTATACCGAATGTTCAATTACCGGTTGCTGGACAACCTGGTGTCCCTGTTCCCGCTCCCCCGAATCAAGTTCCTGTACCTCCTGTGGCCAATATTAATGTTCCTTTGCCAGCCCCTCTTCCAGGGTTGCCGGTTTCTTTACCTATGCCTGTGTCGCTCACACCTGTTAATTCACAAGCTATTTTGCCTGCTATTCCTACTGTTCCTGATTTATCTGTTCCAACTGCTACTCTATTTACTGCTTCTGCTAATATTATGACTCCACTTTCTGTTCGTCGGAGAATCACTGATTCTGTCTCTAATATTCTATCTCCCTTCTATAAAACTCTGATTAAGACTCCTACCTCTGACTCTGTGCAGAGACGTAGTCAGCTTCCCAGTACTGAAGAAAGAGGAATACTAGATTCCACTGCTCTTAGATGGGTTTCGAAAGTGGGAAGATATAATGTACAAGATGTATTAGATACATTTATGCAATGGAATGAACCGACACAACGATATGTGTTCGATGAAATGTGTTTCCTTCTACGTGAGGAATTAGAAGAGGATGACCCTGAATCAAATCTAGGAGAATTAATTAATGTTCAGAAAGAGTTTGCTGCAGGTATGATAGTTGGTCAAAATATAAAAGAAGCGATGGAACTGATTTTAAGTTATAGGAATGACCCATCCCTTCGTTCACCAAGAGAGTTGGAGAAACGTAGTACGAAACAAAATCGTCAATACCCAATGAGAGAGGTTCCACCAATTTGGCGTGAAGCTGTGCAAGCTAATGCAAACCTTGGTATTGCAGCCGCTCCGGCCCAATTCCAGAGAGTATGGATACATATTCCATGGAAGCGAGCTGAAGTATTAGCAGTGAAACAGGCCTTGCCAGATCCGCGTAAAAATCCTGCAGGGTACTACAAAGAGTTGGCTCAAACAGTTGACGCTTGTGTATTGAATCTTGCTGACATAGATCTGCTATTTGGTAATGTAGTACCACAACCAATTTGGGCTAAAATTCGTAAAGAGAATCATCCAGTTGCCCTAGGTGGTGATTGGGCAGCTATAATTGCAGCGGATGGTCAACAAATAGGTGGTTCAAAACCTGAACCTTTAATTGCTAATTTGCCTGGTAGAATAATCGATTTAATGAAAACCTTGATGCCAGCATTGCGCGTTAACTGGGACAAATTGTCCGCGTGCAAACAAAAGAAAGACGAAAGCGTCTCCGACTTTTTCACAAGATTCGAAGAGACTTTCGTAGATCATAGTGGTCAGGATATGAGCACAGAAGGAGGTCAGAGATTATTTGTTGATAAATTTGTGCACAATCTGTTGCCAGAACTTAGTGGTAAATTAAAGAATTCTGAAAGTGCGTGGGCTGTCTCTACGACTGCGCAAATACTTGCGACTGCCCAGTACTATGAAAATAGGGATAAAGAAGAGAAGGAAAAAACAGATAAAAAGACGAAAGATTTAAAAACTAAAGTCCTTTTACAGCAAGCATATCCGCCTCGCACGAATCAGACTAACATGCAGCAAGGGTCATATCAAAGAACGGATTATAATTTTCAAAGGCCACAATACCAATGGAATCAATGCGCTTATTGCAAAATGGAAGGTCATTACAAAAGTGAGTGTCCAGTTCGAACACAAAATAATACTGCGGCAGCTCAGAGAGGTCGTGGTAGTTCTATGCAAAACTCTAGAGGTCGAGGACGAGGTGCTATGCCTCCGCAGACGAGTGATCGCCCTTCTAATTATTTCGACCAGCGAAATGGTCAATCTGCCCAACAGAATAGGTCTCCACAGTATCATGTTGAAGACTATTATGAAGCTAGTGAGGAAGTTCAGCAAAGTGAATACTAGGACAGCCATGGACAAAGAGAGGGAGTAGTATCAGTTCCAGTAGATCAGAGTGGGCCTTATGTCGCAGTAGCAACATCAGGTATAGTCGAACCGTTTCTGTTGGATACTGGTGCAGCAAAAAGTTCTATGATACATGCGAAACTCCCTGGCGCACCTTTGTCTGGCTCAACAAACGTTTCAGTAGGTTTTTCGGGCGCCCCTGTTCATAACCCTGTTTCCAGTCCTTTGTCTATTTCTGTTGGACCCCGTCAATTGAAAGCACCCTTGATTTTGACGACAGGTTGTAACGAGAATCTGCTTGGTTTAGACTTGTTAAAACGCCTGTACGCGACATTGTACTGTTCTCCAGCAGGAGTACAGCTTACGTTAGGTAAAAGAATAATCTCTCCGATGTACTTGTCGATGAATGCGCTCCCACCAGAGCTGCATTCACTCCCTGATACTTTGTGGGCGACTGGTCCTAATGATGTAGGTCTCTTGGAAATTCCACCCTATGTAGTAACTTTGAAAGCAAATGTCAAACTTCCACGAATTCCGCAATACAGAATCTCTAGTGAAGGTGAGCGTGCGCTCCTACTGATAGTACAAGATCTGATCAAGAAAGATGTTGTAGAAGAAACTAGAGGTAATGTCTGTAATAGTCCTGTACTGCCTATTTTGAAAAGAACTGACCCAACAAAACCTCCAGTATATAGGTTTGTAATTGATCTTAGAGAGGTTAATAAAATTGTAATCCCACAGTTTCCTGTGGTTCCAGACATTACTGCATTGTTAACATTGATTCCTGCTACAGCAGCATGGTTTTCGGTTGTCGACTTGAAAAATGCCTTTTTCAGCATCCCGATAGCAGAGGAAAGCAGAGATATCTTCGGTTTCTCTCTAGGAGGACGAAGCTTCAGATTTAAACGCGCTCCACAAGGTTATTGTGAAAGCCCATCCATTTACAGTCAAGCATTAAAAAGCCAGTTAGATTCCTTCGTACTTCCTCCTGGTTCTGCTTTAATACAGTATGTCGATGATCTTCTAGTGGCTGCTGATGACAAGGAAACTTGCAAAACAGCTACGATTTCTTTATTGCATCACTTGTCAGATTTGAATCACAAGGTGTCACCTTCAAAATGCAATACTGCTGCCAAGAAGTGACCTACCTAGGTCATCTCTTGTCAAAGGAGGGAAGGAAGTTGACCCCAGAGAGAATAAAAGCAATTACACAGATGAATGTTCCTAGCACGCAGAAAGAAGTACGTGCCTTTTTAGGTATTACCTCATATTGTAGGCAATGGATCCCAAATTTTTCTCTTTTAGCAAAACCATTGGTAGCCTTGACTGGGAAAGGTGTTCCGAGTCCGGTGCCATGGTCTGCTGAATGTCAGCAGAGTTTTTCTGAATTGCGAAATGCACTGTGTTCAGCTCCTGTATTGGGTACACCCGACTACAGTAAGCCATTCACGCTCTATGTCCACGAGAGAGAAGGTTGTGCATTGAGTGTTTTGACGCAGAAATTTGGTGATAAACAACGCCCTTGTGCGTATTTTTCATCAACATTAGATCCAGTAGCTAGAGCGTTGCCTAGTTGCTTGAGAGCTACAGCCGCAGCTGCAGCTTCCATTCGACAATCTGCTGGTTTAGTAATGAACAACATGCTAGTGGTTATGGTTCCTCATGCTGTGGATACACTCATGAACCGAACCAAGACGCAGCACCTTACCAGTGCTAGATTATCAGGTTATGAACTGACACTGTTAGCGAGTCATATTCAGATCAAGAGATGCAATGTATTGAATCCAGCAACATTGTTGCCGACTAGCCAAGAGTCGAGTGATTCCGAACCACACGACTGTTGCTTCCAAACTGAGGAAGAAACCAAAGGACGAATTGATCTAAAAGACACTCCGTTGTCAGATCCAGATGGCACGTTGTATGTTGACGGGTCTTGCTTCAAATTGGAGAATGGTGATGTGACTGCTGCTTATGCAGTAACAACTTTGAGTACGATTGTGGAGACTGCAAGAGTGAGTCAGAATTCTGCCCAGGCTGCAGAATTGATCGCGCTGACAAGAGCGTGCGTTTTAGCTAAGGGAAAGAGAGTGAATGTGTTCACAGATAGTCAGTACGCGTTCGGCGTGGCCCATAGTTTTGGCCGCTTGTGGAAAGAGAGAGGTTTCATTACGTCCCATGGGACTAAGATCCAACATGGTCAGCTAGTTAATGACTTGTTGGAATCTCTAACCTTACCGACTGAAGTTGCGATTGTGAAATGCAGTGCTCATAAAGCAATCACGGATGATGTTGGTCGTGGGAATGCTTTTGCTGATGAAACTGCAAAACAGACAGCTAGAAATATGATGAGTAGAATGTATGTTGCAACGTCTGCAAGATGGATTTCTGAGTCTGGAATGTGTGAAGACACAGTGGAAAGCGTGAAAGAAATTCAGAAAGAGGCGACTGAGGAGGAAAAGCTTGCATGGAAAGAGAGCACGGGTAAATTGGACTCGAGTGGGTGTTGGATTGATTTGTCGGAACAACAGCGTTGGATGTTGCCTGATGCGTATGTGCTTGCAGTAGTAACGATGGCACATGGAACAGCGCACATCAGTTCAAAAGGGATTTGTAAGATGTTGGCTCCGGTCTGGAAGAATGATGGGATTAGTAAGTGTGCAGAGAGAGTGGTGAGAAATTGTATGGTATGCTTGATGCATAATCCTGGCAAGGGAATCCCCACACCTGCAGGTCATTTCGCTCCTCCTTCCTGCCCCTTTGAAGTGATCCAGCTAGACTTCATTCACATGGATCGTTGCAATAATCTGAAATACGTCCTAGTGGTAGTTTGTGCTTTCTCCAGATGGATCGAAGCATACCCACTGAAGGACAATACTGCCTTATCCACTGCCAAAATTCTTCTTAAAGAATACTTCCCCAGATACGGAATGCCACGGATTGTATGGTCAGATAACGGAAGTGAGTTCGTAGGGAAAGTTATGCAGAGTGTGTGTACCGGCCTAGGGATTAGACAGAAGTTTCATAGTGCGAATCATCCCCAGTCCGCGGGTTTAGTCGAGGGTTACAATGGCACCCTTAAACTGAAACTTGCTAAGATACAAGCATCCACGGGTTTGTCCTGGCCAGACGCATTGCCTTTGGCTTTGCTATCAACAAGAGCAACTGTACATTCTAGAGTAGGGCTTAGTCCTTATGAAATAGTTTTTGGGCGTCCTGCAAATGTTTGGGGGGTACCTAGACCGAAAGAATTTAAGCAGCTGGAATACCCAATGTTAATTGATTACCTTTTCGACTTGACTGCTAAATTGAGTCTTATTCACCAACAGGTTTTTGATGCATTGCCAAAGCCACCGGAGAGTCCAGGCCATCAGCTGAAACCGGGTGACCAGGTGGTCATCAGAAATTTTGCAAGAACGAAAAATCTTCAGCCCAGATTCATTGGCCCTTTCCAAGTCCTACTAGCAACGAGAACTGCTATTCGTGTGGCCGGAAGGAAGAACTGGATCCATACGACACATGTCAAACGTGTGCCTCTGCCACTTCCTTACGACAACTGGGTAAAGAAAGGAATCGGTACCTCTGAAACGGAACAAGTCCCCAGGTTCATACCTTTCAGCGATGCAGAACTAATCACTGATTCACCAAATTCTGACTCTCCTCCTGAAACTGCTCTTTTGAACCCTGAACATTTGTCATCTGCACCAAAAGAACATTTGCCATCTGAAAACGTGAACATTGCAACGTCGGCTGAAAATACACTGTTTCCAGATCAGACAGCTCCTGCAAAACTGAGATACAACTTACGTTCTCGCAATATGGACAAATAAAGCAGGAAACTGCCCATTTTACATGTTTGATTTTTGATACATTGCCTCCAGCCAGGAAGTTTGCTAATACTTTGTATTGTTTCTTTTTGTTTTAAAATTGCCTTGCCGTCTGGGTAGCCGTAGGGTCGTGGCTGTGTACCTAGTTGAATCTGCGGGGGTCAGACACAAGGTCGATCTTTCTGTTAGTTCTGGGAACTCCCAGGGCTGATAGAGGCATTTTCATCTACGTACACATCATCAGTGGTCGCGAACGGTCGTAGAAGATGGAGCTTCCTGAGCTGCAACGAGAGAATGTAATTTATGTTCGCAGAAATAGACTGTACAGAATACTTCACAGCAAATGCTTTCTAATGCAATGTGCAGTTACATTTTTAATTGTTTTGATAACGTTGGTGGGTGGAATCATCTTTGGCGTACATTTGATCTTCATGCCAGTAACTCCAGTACCTCCCCTTGATCCTACTACTTCTACGGTTTCTTCTATGCATTCTTTTCACTCATTTCCTGAACACGAACAAGCTCGACGCTCAGAATTTATTAACAATACATTCGTACAGCTCTTGCATCAACACCAACTGGTAGTCAACACAACAGACTGCTGGGTGTGTGGCCTGATACCCCACACTATGGATAAAGGCATCCCCTATCTGGTCTTGCCTTTTAGCTATAATGGATCATTTCAGGCCTTTCAGACCATTTTTTCATATGCCCTTGAGACCTATCCTCCGCGTCCACCACGTTCCACTAAATACAATTCTGCCAATAAAGCTTTAGTTCAGGGAATCATTGACATGATTAAAGACGTCAATAATTCCCCATCTTACCCTAAAGACGAATTACGGGTGTATTTGAGTTGGAATTCTACAGAGTATCGTCTTAGTTTGGGAGAAAGTAAACGTAAAAGCTCCACTCCAGTCTGGGTCGTGCCTCACCGAGGTCAAGTCTGTTTGCAAGGAAATGGGAGAAATCCGAGAGCTCAGCTAGGGAGGAGTGAGTGCGTTGAGACTTACGTATTTCCGTCTAACTCCTCCCCTGCCTTTCTGACTGCTAGGGGTACCTATTTCATCTGTCAGGACAGAGCATATACATGGTTGCCTGCTGACTTTTCAGGTTCATGTTATATTGCTCGATTGTTGCCTCCGACATACACTGCTTCTCCAGATTATCACAAGACCAGATTAGCAAGAGGTGTTTTCAGCAAGGAAGATACCGCTGGTCAAGAAGCTGGAGACTTTTTCAAAGGTTTCCTTCCGTTTTGGGGGCCTATGGCCAATAGTAGAAATCTACGTCAACTAACACGGGTAGTTGAATCTACTATTACAGAAACTGCAGGTGCCCTTAGTAACTTAACAGCTGAGCTTCAGGCGGATCGTCTCATGACGTTACAGAACCGAATGGTTCTAGACGTAATACTTGCAGATCGAGGTGGGGTATGCAGAATGATCCAATCGAGCTGCTGTGTATTTATTCCAAATAATGCTCCAACTGTCTATGAAGCAATCTCTAAGCTACACAAGATTTCCGACTCTATACACGTAGACAAGGGAAACTGGTCCTTCATGGAGTGGTTTTGGACTCTGATATCAGCGTGAGGATGGAAGGTTCTGATGGTTATTGGTGTCATCCTAGTATTTCTGTTCTCGTGCTGCCTTATTATCCAATGTGGTCCCGCTCTGTGTAGTCTCTGTGCTGCAACCTGTTTCAGAAAACCACCTGCATTTGGAGAAAAGGCACGAGACAGGATGATGATGCAACAACATGTTGCTGACCTAATGAGCATAGAATTAGACTCTGACATAGACTGAGTAATTGCCTATGTAAGGGCAAAAGGAGGGGCTGAGGTTCCGTGACGATTTTAACCCGTGTTTTCATCATTGTCGTAAATACATAATTTTGGTATCAGTGAACCGCAAATGATCCATTTAGTATATCCTGGTGTTTTCGCTATGCTACGAGCAAGAGCACTCCTGTTATGAACACATTTCTGATTTACCCATGGCATCCATCTTAGAACACGGAAGCCATTTTGTATTCCTTGCCCTCACATAGTCAATGGACACGCAATGACCTCTTTTCATTTAAGGACACGTAGGCTTTAGCCGGCGATTCACCTTGCTAGTGACACGTGCACCTAAGGCCAGCAACGCTGTGGCAGCATGACTCGGCAAGAGCTGCCTCCCCAGCCTGAGGCCAGTCCTGCTATACTGGTTCTTGTGTTCGTTGGCCTGATCATGATTAGGCGGCCGAAGCTGGTAACCGTGCCCATTTACGACCCACAAACATTTCTTATCCTGTCTTTCTATCTTCTGCACCTGGCTCTGCTCCTTTCCTTCTGGGCCTTTATTAGGGGGAGGTAACGAAATTTACGATGAGGCGGTCCGGGTCTTGAATGAGAAATTGACATGGGATTATGATGGAATAGTGGGAACCCCTCGTTCGTAATGTTTTGACATCAGATATTGTTGATGATTCCTGTACGACGCCAAATATTTATTGTTTAAGACACGAATGTTTAGAACTGTGGTAACATGTAAAGAATTTGCCCCGAGCAGAATATTTAGTATTTAAGGAGTAACCCTCTTTGTACAAATCGAACAGGCTCCTAGACACTGCCCGTGTGCAGTTTCTGTGACTTCTGTGTCCCTGCAGTAATAAACCTTTGGTCTTTGACGCCACCATTGAGAAGCCTGTGTTTCTGTTTGTTTGTGCACCGAGACAGGTAGAACTCCGGGGTCTTCGGGTGTTATCCCTGACACCTCTGGACGGAACCAAAAAAGTCCAGAACTCCAGTTCGCGTAGGGGGGGTGTGCATGTCGTACTTGTGCGTGCGATTGACTGGTACGGGCCTTTGGCGGGTGGGGGTGTTCGCGTGGGGGTGTGTGCGTGTCGTACTTGTGCGTGCGATTGACTGGTACGGGCCGTTGGCGGGTGGGGTGTTCGCGTAGGCTTGTTGGGGGTGTGTGTGTGTCGTACTTGTGCGTGCGATTGACGGGTACGAGCCGTTGGCGGGTGGGGGTGTTCGCGTGGGCTTGTTGGGGGGGTGCGTGTCGTACTTGTGCGTGCGATTGACTGGTACGGGCCGTTGGCGGGTGGGGGTGTTCGCGTAGGCTTGTTGGGGGTGTGTGCGTGTCGTACTTGTGCGTGCGATTGACTGGTACGAGCCGTTGGCGGGTGGGGGTGTTCGCGTGGGCTTGTTGGGGGGTGTGCGTGTCGTACATGTGCGTGAGCGAGGGGTACGCGTGTGGTATGTGTTGACGCTGCTAAATGTGAGCCGCATATAGCCGTACGAATCATTATTCAAGTGCGATAACTTTGTTCCGTACGATTCGCTGTCAGGCTTCTCGTACAGGATCGTACTTGTGTGTTTGTACGGGCTGGTTACGAATCGTACGGTAGGATTCCCTATGCATGTTCGTACGGATCATCGACTGTGATTCGGACGGTTCGGTGATAATCGTACCGAAATAGACGGGAATGGATCGGAATTCGCAGGTCGGACGTAAAGTTCCCATTCGTACGGAATCGGATACAGATGCGAGTCGTACGGCAGAATATTTTACCGGATCGGAATCGAGGCCTTAGTGTGCCTCATGCATGTTGCAGGGGTAGAGGGTGTGGGCGCTACCACTGCAGTGCTGCTGCCAGGGGTACTGGGTGTACCAGAAAAAATGTCAGTTGGTTCTTGACTTCCCCCCTGCACAATCAGCCCCTCGTCAGCATCAGATGCAATGTGAATGGATACATTTGGATCAGTTCTACTTTGATCTTCCCGGATCTTCCTTAGGTGCGTCTCCCACCGGATAGTGTGGTGTTTTTGGAGATGACCTCTCTGGCCTCCGGTACCATAGTTGGGAAAAGCTTACCCCGACTAACTAATACTTTACAAATCGAACAACGAACATATTTTGCGCCTTTTCGCTAACAGTAAAGAAGTCCCAAACTGGGGACTGGAGATGTCTGCTGGTGGTGGATGTGCTACTTTGACTTTCAATGCCAGATGAAGTGGAGGATGGGCGTGGCTGAATTTGTTTCTGTTGTTCACTTACAGCACCACTACTTGAGGTAATGGAGGTCGAGCTGGATGGAGGTCCCTGCCGGCCCTTCTGACTAAAAAAGATAGAAGCAGTAGGTCGTGTTATAGTTAACTGCGTTGGTGGCGGTACCAGTGGCACGCCGCCCACATCCCACTCAGCAGGCATTCGGGATAGGGTGAAAATGTCTGTCTGCTGCATGCCCACTGGGGCTGGAGTGACGTCTGTGAAGACTGGGTCATTGTCAGACTGTTCATCAGCAGCAGAAGACACCACTTCTTATTCGTCGTCATCACACATAAGTCGAAGCCTTGTGGGAACCTTCCTTTTAGGCTTAGCTACCTTTGTCGGCTCATGGCATGCCTTACTCTCAGACTGCATTTGTGGGTTCCAATCAGGATCAAGGTCATCAGAATGAAGGGGGCTTGAAGAAGAACTTGTAGTAGTAGTATCCTTCCTTGACCTTTTTATTGCTGGGGATCTGGAAGACAATGGATCATCATCAGGAGGAGTGGCTTCCTCGGATGATACCTCCGCTTCAATATCAATTTCCTGATGTGCCCCTACTTCTGGAGGAAAAAGCGTTGTAGGCAGTTGTGCCGCTCCATGAACCTCTAGTTGCACCTCTCCATGCACCTCTCCATGCGCCTCTCCATGCGCCTCTCCATGCGCCTCTCCTTGCGCCTCTCTTTGCGCCTCTCCTTGCGCCTCTCCTTGCGCCTCTCCTTGCCCATGAACTTGGGCTTGTACTAGTTGCACCTGGGGTTGTCGTTGCGGCTGTGGTTGTTGAACACTCGTCAGCTGAGTTACACCCGGCATTGTTTGGATGGTACTTTCTTGTGATGAGCCAACATCACTGGTCGATGGTGATTGAACAACCAAAGTGGCTGCCGCAGCAGCACTCATGGTCTTGGACCTAACTTGGCCTGGTGGCACTGAGCCCAATGAAGCGGAGGCGCTGCTTCCAGCTTGGTCCCCGGTGGACACCGCTGCTGCTGCAGGCGTTTTTTTTTCCCAAAAAAGGTGTCGGTGGGCACACCAGTCTCCTCGGTAGGTAGTGCCAATTGCTTCTTCTGCTCCTTCTTACTGGCAGTGGCACTGGCAACTTTTTTCGCTGAGGCGCTATGGCCACCTTTCTTTGGGCCCATCTTCTTCAGGTGTCAGAACTGCAGGCCGCAGTTGCACGAGTTGCAGAGTTGTCTTGTCTGTGGCTACACGTGATGTCACGTGACGTTGTGCTTCACACACCGCTGCAGGACTTCTTCCTGGCACTGGTGGATCTCTTGTGCACCTAAAAGCAATGGAAGCCAGAGATACATCAGTTAAACACACCAAAAAGTCGAAAAAAAAACAAAAATCACCACAATCCAATGCCATCCATGCCCTCAATGATGTTTAAATTCAAGACACCCAACAGAAAGATTTGGTCCATGCACCACTCACTACTCCTGGGCCTAATGGAAGAAAGCAAGGTAAACTGGGTGCAGGCCTGAGCACCCTGCCTGGCTTCAAAATGGCCCCTTGTCTCCCAGCTACATGGCCAGGCCCGGCCTGGACCAGGCCTCAAAATGGCCTCACCCACATGGCCAGGCCCCAACACCACCCCAAAAAGTCAGAAAACACACAAAAATCACCACAATCCAATGCCACCCAAGCCCTCAATGATGTTTAAATTTAAGACACCCTACAGAAAGACTAGGTCCATGCACCACTGACTACCCCTGGGCATAATGGTTGAAAGCAAGGCAAACTGGGTGCAGGCCTGAGCACACTGCCTGGCTTCAAAATGGCCCCTTGACCCCCACCACACGGCCAGGCCCTGCCTGTACCAGGCCTCAAATTGGCCCCCACCCACATGTCCCGGCCCCAACAACACCCCAAAAAGTCGAAAAACACACAAAAATCACCACAATCCAATGCCATCCATGCCCTCAATGATGTTTAAATTCAAGACACCCCACAGAAAGACTTGGTCCATGCAGCACTCACTACCCCTGGGCCTAATGGAAGAAAGCAAGGCAAACTGGGTGCAGGCCTGAGCACACTGCCTGGCTTCAAAATGGCCCCTTGACCCCCAGCCACATGGCCAGGCCCTGCCTGGACCAGGCCTTAAAATGGCCCCCACCCACATGGCCAGGCCCCAATACCACACCAGAAAGTCGAAAAACACACAAAAATCACCACAATCCAATGCCATCCATGCCCTCAATGATGTTTAAATTCAAGACACCCTACAGAAAGACTTGGTCCATGCACCACTCACTACCCCTGGGCAAAATGGAAGAAAGCAAGGCAAACTGGGTGCAGGCCTGAGCACACTGCCTGGCTTCAAAATGGCCCCTTGACCCCCAGGCACATGGTCAGGCCCTGCCTGTATCAGGCATCAAAATGGCCCCCACCCACATGGCCAGGCCCCAACAACACCCCAAAAAGTCGAAAAACACACAGAATTCACCACAATCCAATGCCTTCCGAGCCCTCAATGATGTTTAAATTCAAGACACCCCACAGAAAGACTAGGTCCATGCACCACGGATTACCCCTGGGCACAATGGGTGAAAGCAAGGCAAACTGGGTGCAGGGATGAGCACACTGCCTGGCTTCAAAATGGTCCCTTGACCCCCACCACATGGCCAGGCCCTGCCTGTACTAGGCCTCAAAATGGTCCCCACCCACATGGCCAGGCCCCAACAACACCCCAAAAAGTCAAAAAACACACAAAAATCACCACAATCTGTTGGACTGGGCCCTTCTGGCAGGTCCACCCCTGAAGTTGTGCTTGTTATATGTGACCTGGGGATGGTGATTCCCACTCTGAGTGCGTGTAGATGAGAGAAGCCTGCCCTCCCATAGGACTGCATGGGGAATGGGTGTGTCCCTGATAGTTCCTGGTGCGTGGGGGGTACAGGCTCGAGTCTGGTATGTATGGACTCGTGTGATCGAATGCTGTAAGATGATGTATGCGACGTGTGTGGGTCTAAAAGAGAAGTACCACTTCTAGACATCGGTGTGTATGTGCAGTAAGTATGCTGGCGCGTGATTGGCTGAAGTGAGGGAGGGGCTGTGCCTGTATCCTGTATGGGTCTGGGCTGTCCCCCACAATGCTGGCTCCACCCACCTGGGGTGCGTCTGGTGTCCTAGCCTGGCCAGTAACAAGAAATTACTTATAACCAGTTCTAGCTGGTTCTCATCCTGCCTGCCCCTTTTTTAGACAAAGGGATCTCATGTATAAAAGGAGGGTGTGCCCTCTTCTCTCTCTCTTTCCTGCTTGTCCTGACTGGAACCCTGCCAGGGGCGCGCCGCTGCGGGGGCTCAGGGTTGGCTGGCCTCCCTGGGCCCTGCCCTGCTCCTGAACTGCTGGGGGCCCTCTTCCCTTTCTGGGGGCTGCTGTACTCCCCCTGAATTCCTGGACGTCCCATGGACCCTGCTTTCTGTGGGTCTAGCGCCTGGGTGCTCTTTCCTGCTGTCCTAGCGCCTCGGGGCGCTTCATTCACGCTTCTAGCGCTGGGGAGCGCTTTCTGGCTGTCCTAGCGCCTTGGGGCCCTCATGTGTGTTTCCAGCAATGGGAGCGCTATCCTCCACCAGCCGGAGCCCACCCGGCATTTGCCCCGTTCGTGGGAGGGAGCCCGAGCCCCCAGCGAGTGCCTACCTCGCTTGCCCCGTTGTTGTGACCCTTATCGAGGGAGCCCACTCCTCGTAATCTCCCCCCCCGAGTTCACCGCCGCCGCCCGGGACCCTTCGCGAGGCCCGCCCCCGGGCCGCGCTCTGATTGGCTGCCGGCCCGGGGAGCTGCAGAGGCGGAGGAGAGCGCCGAGCTATGCAGGGGGCAGCGGGAGCCTACTCCGCGCCCCTGCGTCCTTCCACGAGTGCTGCCGCTTCCCCCCCAGGGCCCCCAGGAGCGTGAGGGAGCCCCGGAGAGCGAGGAGAGACCGGCGCGTCCAAACAGCCGGTGAGTGCTGCAGGAGGGGAGGCGGGGCGTCGGGCCACATTGCCGGTGGCCGCCCCTCCCCTCGAGTGATGCCCTTGTTGTGCCTTTAGGCCCGTGGGGCCCCCAGTGATGCCGGGTCCCCAGAGGGGGACCCCGCCTGCCCCCATCGATGACCCTGAGCCCCGAGAGGCTCCATCATGGTCCGTGGGGCCACCCGTGATGCCGGGTCCCCCGAGGGGGACCCCGCCAGCCCTGCCTTGACCCTGGAGCCCCGCGAGGCTCCACCTCCGGCCTGAGCCCCGAGAGGCTCCTTCTGTATTGTTACCCCCGAGCCCCGAGAGGCTCCAGCTATAATCCCTGAGCCCCGAGGAGGCTGCACCTGTACCTTAGCCCTCGAGCCCCGAGGAGGCTCCACCGTGTCCTTCCCCAGGAGCCCCGAGAGGCTCCACCACGTGGCCCTCGCCCTTCCGAGCCTGCGAGGCTCCGCCCAGTTGTTCCCGAGCCCGAGAGGCTCCACCGTTTGGCGCCTTTTTCCCCAGAGCCTGCGAGGCTCCCCCAATGGCCCCATCCTTGCTCTACAGCTGCCCAGCACTTCGTGGGCAGCTGCTACGTTTAGGTTTATTGTCCCTGGCTACCTGCAGCCTGCCCTGAACATCGTGACATTGCCTGTTGGAAGTACCGATTAATGTTAATGTGATTCTGAAAGTATTACGTGTTGCCTTCTGATGATGCCTCTGTTATGTTCTGTGCTTGTCATTCCTTCCCTCCTAAACATCCTAGGTCTCATGAATGTGGCTTCTGGTTAGAGTGAGATCTACTGCTAGTTCTATTGAGCTCCAGGTGGTGATGTGTTCTAATGCTAAGCTCCTGGCTGTAATGTGCTCTAGTGCTAGGTCGAGGAACCTCCCAGGGGTTACGTGTTCTAATGCCGGTTCCATCATGTGCATATTCCTGGCAGTGGCCCCATGGCACTGCCCTGTATATCGTCCCTTGTAAACCCTGCCCGTGCCCCTGGCACCTTGTAAATTGTGTATTCCTGTCTAAATGTGTTCTTCAATACAAAGGCTATTTTTATATATATCTTGTGTGGAGTTCCTTTTGTGGGGGGACCCGGGAGGTTGTTGCTGGGGGTGCGTGCGCAAATGCTTTACACATGACCTCCGAGATAGGCCTGACCGCTCGTGCCAAGCTACCGAGGGGGTGAGCGGGGGTTGTCTTTGAGGGTGACTTCCCTACCCTAACTAGGAATGGTGATTTCTGCCTGGCCTTGGCATAAGCCTCGGCCAACCAGGGATCCCATTTCTAACACAATCCAATGCCATCCATGCCCTCAATGATGTTTAAATTCAAGACACCCCACAGAAAGACTTGGTCCATGCACCACTCACTACCCCTGAGCCTACTGGCTAGTGAGACTTTACAGGCACCCTGTTTACCACTGGTTAGGGGTGCACCCATGCTTGACACATATGAACACTGCATACATATGGGAGATTCGGTAGGCATCTCAGATCTGCTGTCTGAAACTAAAAGGAGAAGGTCTGCCCTGCTGGAAACCTGATCTGCACCCCATTTGTCTGCACTCAGAAGGACTGTACCTGCTGCTCATTCTGGGACTAAAGCCCCAAGGAATTTGCCTTGCTTTAAGAAGGATTAGTAAGTCAACTCCCTACAGGCTGCAGGTTAACAGAGACAACTTGCATCATCTCCATCAACATGACCGCATCCTGGAGTGCGTCCAGTGGACTTTTAAGGATTTGACCAAGTGCATTGTGGGAATTGTAGTGTCAACATCCCAAGGACCATCCCAGACATTCTGGAAACCTGTATTTGTGTTGTGGACACTTTGAACCCTCAAGTAGACCTTCTGGAAGAAGTTACAGAAGTTTGGAGAAACTTTTGTAAAAAGATGCATAAGCTGACCAGGTGAATTATGAGACTTGTAGTCCCAGACACTAAGGGGCAACCCAGAGCATCTAAACCGTAGGGGGCCCATTAGGATCTCGGGTGGATTGCCCCCGCCAGCCTGGCGGGGGTAATCCGCCCAACATCCACACTCGATTTCCCCCCCCCCCGCCATATTAGTATGGCGGGGGGACCTCAGCGGAAGGAAAGACCGCCCGGGCGGCCGGGGCAGAAAGGGAATAATATGGTGGCGGTGTCTATTAGACACCGTCAGCCATATTATGATGGTTGTTTACAGGTGCCTTTCCGCTGCGGTGATGCCGCCACGGAAAGGCATGCGGTCTTCACTCTCGGGGCCCCTTGCGGGCCCCCAGAGGGAAGGAGAGGTGGGGGGTGCACACGGGGGGTACCTTTGGTACCCCCCTTCATTTGCATTTACAAAGCGGCAGGCACCGGGCATTGCCTGCCGCTTTGTAAATGCAAATGCTGAAATGCTTTTTTAGCATTGTGGCGGGCGTTCAATGCTTAAAATACAGGATGTGCCCGCCACTGTGGTGGGCACATCCTAATACCCCCCACGGGACCCACGCCCTTATGGCGGGCTGTCCCCCATACCGACATCCTAATGACCCCCTTGGCTTGAACTGTGGACTGCTTTCCTGCATCAAGAAACACTTCTGGAAGTAAGTGCAAAGCACTCATGACTTTGAACTGGTCTAGCAGGACCTTTTTTTAACCCTTTGAGGGCTATTTGCTTCTTAGCAGTAGTTTTACTTTTAATCTTTAATAGATAATATCTGTGGTTCCCTACATTGGATTTCAGTAATTTTGGTGTCTATTTTTCCATATAAATATATATTCTATTTTTATGAATTGGTGTTGTATTTTTAATGTGTGTTTTGTCTTACTTTTTTAATGTATTGCTTCCCACACCTGTCTCCTAAGTTACGCCTGCCTACTCGTTGCCAGCTACCAAAAGGTTGAGAAAGGGAATAATGTACTGAGACCTTGACTGACCTTTTTATTGTGTTTGTGGGCTTATTACTAGTGATAAGGCACTACTTATCACTACTACTAATCCACTTTCTAATATGCACTGTCAATTATTGTTATTACTGTTTGTTAATATTATATTTAAGTACACATAGGGGTCGATTCCGATTCGGGATAAAAAAACGTCCTGCGATTCGTATTCGGAGCCGTTTCCGTACGAATAGTAAAAAATCGTCCGAATTGCGTAGTACGATCCGTATACAAATACTCCGCACGAATGTGTACGAACCGTACGAAAAACAAGCGAAGATCCGTACGACACGGACCCGCCTATTGAACCGTACGATTTGTAAACATTCCGTATGACCCGCCAAGTACGATCCGGACACGGGACCCCAAACACTGTCCATACGGGAAAAAGCCGTCGCGTACAAACTGCTGGATGCGTGAGCCACACATCATAAGAAAAAGCGAAGCCCCCTCAACAACCCGCACGCGTACCCCCACAATACGTCGCGTATGATCGAGCCACTTATTAAACCTCGACGACGAACCCCCCAATGACCGACACGCGTACCCCCAAAATACGTCACGTATGACAGAGGCGCAGAATAGACCTCGATGACGAACACCCCCCCAACGACCCACACGCGTACACCCACAATACGTCGCGTATGACAGAGCCGCAGATTAAACCACGACGACGAACCCCCAATGACCCACACGCATACACCCACAATACGTCGCGTAAGAGACACACACACAATAAAGTTCCAAATCATACACCCCCACAATGAAGCGCAGGTGTACCCCATCAAAACGTCATACTTCACTGTATGAGAGAGCCACGCACCAAAGTACGCAATGATCCCCCCACAAACAAATCAGGCGTACCCCAAATATAGCACAGGGACTGGGCAAACGAATCACACAACACCACAAAACATATCTCCTGTGTACAAACCATAGCTAAAAAATGTCCTGGCCACAACCAAACTGACAAACAGAGGGCCAAACTCAGATCCACCCCTTACGACACATCCACCCTAAATTCAAACTAAGCCACACCCACCAATGGACTAATAAAAAGGGCCCAAACACACAAACCAGCATCCTTTGCAACATACACATCAACCTACAGACTGACAACACACAAACAACTGCAAACATCCACCTTCACACATACCCAAATCACATTAAGACCCACACCCCCTCTTCACATTCAGAAGCACCCCCCCCACCCATACACACCCCCACACCCCCAAACACATTCACCCCACAACATGTCTGGCCCAAAGAAACCAAAGTTCACAAACCAGGAGATGGAGATACTTGTAGATGAGGTCATCAGAGTTGAGCCCCAGCTGGTTGGCGCATTGGTCAGACAGACCAGCATAGCTGAGAAAACAACCATGTGGGAGAGGATCGTCAATAGGGTCAATGCTGTTGCACCCATCAGACGCACCAGGACGGTTTGCCAGGCCAGGTGGTACGATCTGCGGAGGATGGTCAAGCGCAAGATGGACGAGGACTACGCCAACGCCCATTACACCGGAGGTGGTGGTCCCGCAGACCAGTACAGTACCATCCCTGGGAGGAGAAGGTCATGACCCTTCTTCCACCGGTGGGAGTACATGGAATTGAAGGAGTCTTGGAGCCTGGTGAGTATACAAACAACTCATTTGACATGGGGACACTCCCAGCATTGGCCAAACATAGAAGGGGTGGGTATATGTTACTCCCAGCAGTGCTCAGACATAGGAGGGGTGGGTGGATCTGACTCCCAGCAGGGCCCAGACATGACACGGGTGGGTGGATGTGACTCCCAGCAGTGCCCAGACATAGGAGGGGTGGGTGGATGTGACTCCCAGCAGTGCCCAGACATAGGAGGGGTGGGTGGATCTGACTCCCAGCGGTGCCCAGACATGACATGGGTGGGTGGATGTGACTCCCAGCAGTGCCCAGACATGACACGGGTGGGTGGATGTGACTCTCAGCAGTGCCCAGACATAGAAGGGGTGAGTGGATGTGACTCCCAGCAGGGCCCAGACATGACACGGGTGGGTGGATGTGACTCCCAGCAGTGCCCAGACATAGGAGGGGTGGGTGGATGTGACTCCCAGCAGGGCCCAGACATAGGAGGGGTGGGTGGATGTGACTCCCAGCAGTGCCTAGACATAGGAGGGGTGGGTGTATCTGACTCCCAGCGGTGCCCAGACGTGACACGGGTGGGTGGTTGTGACTCCCAGCAGTGCCCAAACATGACACGGCTGGGTGGATGTGACTCCCAGCAGTGCCCAGACATAGGAGGGGTGAGTGGATCTGACTCCCAGCAGTGCCCAGACATAGGAGGGGTGGGTGGATGTGACTCCCAGCAGTGCCCAGACATAGGAGGGGTGGGTGTTTCTGACTCCCAGCAGTGCCCAGACATAGGAAGGGTGGCTGGATCTGACTCCCAGCGGTCCCCAGACATGACACGGGTGGGTGGATGTGACTCCCAGCAGTGCCCAGACATAGGAGGGGTGGGTGGATGTGACTCCCAGCAGTGCCTAGACATAGGAGGGGTGGGTGAATCTGACTCCCAGCAGGGCCCATACATTACACTGGTGGGTGGATGTGACTCCCAGCAGTGCCCAAAAGTATGGGGATGGGTGCAAGGCATGAGTTCCAGAAGGCTGCATGGGGAATGTCAGGAGGGTGCAAGGGGGAAGGTGAATATGGCACAACTTTGGCCACCCCAGTTGCCAATGATGTGTATGCACAGGCCCAATAGCACCCATCCCATATGGCCCAGGTACACACATGGACCATGCTCATTGTCCTGGGAGTGTGAATGTACTGACAACATTGCTGATACTTGGCCTGGTGTATGCAGCACAAGGCCCTCATGTGACCAGTGCAAACACTAACATAAGGACAACAAGGTCAGATATCTTGCACAGTAACTCTCAACCACGGTCATGGCAGCATGCGTCGTGGGGGGACAGTCTCAACATGAGTGAGGCACAGTTGCAACTCACACTCCAAACACCAGCCAAGCCTGTCACACACACCCCTTACCTAAACATAGCAAACTGGCCTAGGTAATGTAGTGGCCCACTGTCACAAGCGTCATGGTACACAACAAATTCCAATTGCATGAAGCAGTCAAGCAGGAAATGCAGCGGGCGGAGTCTGAAGTCCCTTGTACTCATATCACAACGTTGTACCTACACCTTACTGAGACAGCAGACCTACATCAATTCTTGCAATGGTGCTGGGTATTGCAAGGTGATGCACCTGGGAGGTGTACAACACTCTAAAGTACTGTGCCAGCAGCAGGTGTACTGGTAGTGGTGTGTGTGTGTGGTGTGGTGGACACTGGCTGCCCGTTACGGCACTGCAACACCTCCTAAAATTGGTCAATTGAAACCTTTACCATTTTTCTCTGCCACTGGTATGCGCATGCTCCCTAAAAACCTGGGGCATGCCTGAAGCAGACATAAGGATTGACACAGCATTGTGCACATCGGCACACACAGAGCATTGCTTGATGTGCGTTGTACCAGCAACACAACTCCAGAAATCTGCCAATACTATGGCACAGATGCAGGATGCTGCTGTGTGGTATTTCCAGCATGGTAACCCGCAGTGTAAATTTCTTGCATCCCTGCTGCCATAGCTGTGGTGCACAATGACAGGCATATCTCTGTTGATATGTCTAGATGTGCTATGCATTGTAAATCGACTCTCACAAGGAAAAAGCAACATGAATACAGATCAATGTGACTGCACAAGTGAACAATGAGCAAAATCAGGCCCAGGTGTAACAGTGATAAGGACAATGTACATTAAAAATACAAATACCATGAAATGCCATTAACATTATATGTCTCTCACACCCACAGGGCAATGTGCACAACCGAACCCCAACCAGGGGGAAGAAGAAGGTTCACAGTCCCTGGCTACACAGGACCCTGACCCCACCGACAGCGGCGCCTCTCACCACTCCATGGATGACCCCAACCAACCTGGCCCCTCTGGATCCCAAACCCGTGCAGCAGCTGGATCAGGGGCATCTGCGCCAACCACCACACCCATTCCACCACATCCCAGCAGACAGCTCGGAGCCCTGCACGGTTGTTGGTCAATACAACGCATGCTTTTACCCCGCATGCCATCACAACGCGGGGTAGAAAATTAAAGTATTTCCTATCCAACAGCGCTCTCCAGCGAAAGTCGTTGTAACGACTTTCGTTGTAATCCCCGCGTTGTGATGGTGGTGCGGGGTAACAGTTGCGTTGTTAAGGATGTTTCCCGCCCTGCGCACAATCCACAACTGAGCCAGTCTGAAAATTAGGGACACGGTTCGCGGGGCACCCAGGAGGTGGCAGACAACACTACCACTGCCAACCCTCAGGGGTCCCGGCGCCCTGATGTGCCCTCAACAGCAGGCCCGGCTCGTGTGGGCAGGGTTGGTGGGAGTGGATCAAGGCGGAGGCGAGAACCTGACCAGGAAGCTGCAGGGCCTGTTATGTCTGAACTCAGAAACATCATGTTGGACTACCGGCAGGACACCAGGGAGTTCAACCAGGAAGTGGGGGCCCTCATCGCTTTAAAAAACTAGCAGGCCGAGCAACACACCAGTCAAAGACGACAACTTGGACGGATGGAGGCAATACTGGCTGAGCTCTTGGCGGTGCATAGGGACATTAGCCACTCACTCCGTCGGATTGCTGACAACATGCAGCACCCTCCCTGTGTCACCAGGCCAGAAACAACTAGGCAAAGACTCCAAAGAGGCACAGGGAGGGAGGAGGAGGCGAAATCATCCGACGGAGAGTCCCAGGCATCATCAAGGCCTGCACATGAGGGTCCCCCAAGGAAGGTGGGTCGTCCACGCAAAAGACAGTGAGAGGCAGAGGGCCATGCGCATCTCCCAGATCAGCTGGTCTGGATTCTTGCCAATGTGTGCAACAGCATCACCTTATTGACTGACTGATTCTCCCACATGGACTTGCTGGTCGGAGTGTCACCAATGATGCCAAACACTGTGGTCTTGACTCTCGTGACTAAAACTGCAAGGCATCACATCTGCCCCTGTGAACTTTGGATTTCTCACTTTTCTGTACAGCACCTAACCCCTACTCACAATTCACTCACAAGATGGAGAATTAAACCTATCAAACACATTACGTATTGATGGAGAGTCCGTGATTCAACAACATATGTGAAGGGATATGTCAAAGTATGCCAGAGTGCAGATCAAACTCAAGTCGTCCATACAGTGGGAACTGAGTCTGGTTCTGGAGACACATAGCTCACCATGTATGATCAACTACATCCATGGAGGGAAATACTCATGCATGATTGTTACTACCTGCTGAGGGGGGTGGGCTGGCTTGCCATACTGCTCTGACAGACAGTTACTGAAGTCACATGAAGGTCTACCGGTCATGGTTAATGTGTCTGTCTCCATTGAGGGTCTACCAGGTCTCTTAGTTGATCTGTTAGTAATTTTCTCTGCATGCATTTGGACTGTGGAGGAGATGAAATTTGCACAGGGCAGGTGATCCTGCAGATGATATTCGGACTCCCAATCAATATGGATATTTGTAAAGTACGCTACATACCTGTGGGTGTTCCAAGGGGCTGGGGGGAGGGGAGGGTACTGCTACTGTTCGAAGAGTCAGGTCATGAGGAGTTCTCTGAAGGCCAATATGTCCTAGGTCAGATGGTAGTTGTGATGTAGAGTGTTCCAGGTATTTGTGGCGAGGTGGGCGAGGGATCTACCACCGGTGCTGGTGTTCTGGATGCATGGAACTGTTGCGAGGGCAAGGTTAGCAAACTGTAGGCTGTGGGTGGGGGTGTAGCAGCTGAGTTGACTGTTTAGGAATGCTGTGCCGGCGTTGGGTATGGGTTTGTGTGCGTGGATGATGAGTCCAAAGGTGATCCTCATGTTGTGGAGCCAATGCAGGCCTCTCAGGTATGGTGTGATGTGACTGCGTCAGGGGGCGTCCATGATGAGTTGTGCCGAGGCTTCCTGGATGTGTTGCAGCCGGATCACTGACAGAATATCGACAGTCACAATATCGAGATGACAAAATATCGAGGTCAAAATATCGAGTACAAAATATTGACTTCCTATCTTCAAACAGGTAAGTACAAAAATATCGACTCCAAAATATCAAGTGTAAAAAATAGAGACTGTCAAAATATTGATTTTTTAAAATATCTTAAAAGTAATTTTAAAGTACTATAATGATAAATGTAATTAACTTAAACATACTTAAATATACTTAAAATTAATAAATAATTATTGTAACTTTAAAAAAAATTATGTATATATATATATATATATATATATATATATATATATATATATATATATATATATGCATATTATGAACAAAAAATATACAATATTTTTTCCGTAGGATAGCGAGAGGTTTAAATATACTATTCCCACTGCAGTGAGTGCAACAGTAGGGAAAGCATTGGATAGCGTAGGGGGTAAAAATAACTATTCCTACTCCAGAGAGTGCAACAGTAGGGAAAGCGTTGGATAGCGTAGGGTTAAAATTACTATTCCCACTCCAGAGAGTGCAACAGTAGGGAACGCTTTGGATAGCGTAGGGGTAAAAATTACTATTCCCACTCCAGAGAGTGCAACAGTAGGAAAAGCGTTGAATAGCGTAGAGGTAAAAATTACTATTCCCACTCCAGAGAGTGCAACAGTTAGAAGGGGTTGGATAGCGTAGGGGTAAAAATTACGATTCCCACTCCAGAGAGTGCAACAGTAGGGAAAGCGTTGGATAGCGTAGGGGTAAAAATTACTATTCCCACTCCAGCGAGTGCAACAGTAGGGAAAGCGTTGGATCCCGTAAGGGTAAAAATTACTATTCCAACTCCAGCAAGTGCAACAGTAGGGAAAGCGTTGGATAGCGTAGGGGTAAAAATTACTATTCCCACTCCAGCGAATGCAACAGTAGGGAAAGCGTTGGATTGCGTAGAGGTAAAAATGACTATTCCCACTCCAAAGAGTGCAACAGTAGGGAATGCATTGGATAGCGTAGGGATAAAAATTACTATTCCAACTCCAGCGAGTGCAACAGTAGGGAAAGCGTTGGATAGCGTAGGAGTAACATTTACTATTCCCACTCCAGCGAGTGCAACAGTAGGGAAAGCGTTGGATAGCGTAGGGGTAAAAATTACTATTCCCACTCCAGTGATTGCAACAGTAGGGAAAGCGTTGGATTGCGTAGAGGTAAAAATTACTATTCCGACTCCAAAGAGTGCAACAGTAGGGAAAGCATTGGATAGCGTAGGGATAAAAATTACTATTCCAACTCCAGCGAGTGCAACAGTAGGGAAAGCGTTGGATAGCGTAGGGGTAAAAATTACTATTCCAACTCCAGCAAGTGGAACAGTAGGGAAAGCGTTGGATAGCGTAGGGGTAAAAATTACTATTCCCACTCCAGCGAGTGCAACAGTAGGGAAAGCGTTGGATTGCGTA
This sequence comes from Lissotriton helveticus, assembly GCF_964261635.1. Lineage (NCBI taxonomy): Eukaryota > Metazoa > Chordata > Amphibia > Caudata > Salamandridae > Lissotriton > Lissotriton helveticus. The sequence goes on from NC_136068.1 coordinate 646,154,859, forward strand.
GAGGTAAAAATTACTATTCCCACTCCAAAGAGTGCAACAGTAGGGAAAGCATTGGATAGCGTATGGGTAAATTTTAATATCACCACTCTAGTGAAAATAAATTACCAATTAAAAATTAATTGAAAATGTATTCAAAATAAATACCAATCAATTAATTATTTAACATATTTAATTAATTATAATTAAATTACTTCCCACCCTATTCCCCTATAAACCCACAACCCGCTACAGAAAATAAAATATTATTCACATAATTGTCAATTAAACGATTTATTTAAATTAATTATCAATTAACAATTAATTAATTTCCAATTAAAAATTAATTGACAATTTAGTCAAAATAAATACAAATCAATTCATTATTTAACATATTTAATTAATTATAATTAAATTACTTCCCACCCTATTCCCCTATAAACCCAAAACCCGCTACAGAAAATAAAATATTATTCAAATAATTGTCAATTAAACAATTAATTAAAATTAATTATCAATTAACAATTAATTATCAATTAAAAATTAATTACCAATTAATTCAAAATAAATACCAATTAATTAATTAACATATTTAATTAATTATAATTTAATTACTTCCCACCCTTTTCCCCTATAAACCTACAACCCGCTACAGAAAATAAATTACTAAAATTAAAATATTCATCAATTAATCAATTAAAATTAATTACCAATCATATTTTAATTAATTACCAATTAATAATTATTTAACAATTCATTCTAAATAAATAACAATAAATAAAATAACATATTTAATTTATTATAATTAAATTACTTCCCACCCTATTCCCCTATAAACCCACAACCCTCTACAGAATTATATTACACAAAAAATAAAAATTACTATTAACTTACCTAAAATTCGATATTTTTGTTGTCTATATTATGTCTAGTCGATATTATGTCCATTCTATATTTTTGATTCGATATTATGTCCATTCTATATTTTTGTTTTCGATATTATGTCCATTCTATTCGATATTAAAATTTTAAAGTCGATATTTTGGTAGTCTATATTATGTCTAGTCGATATTATGTCTATTCTATATTTTTGACTCGATATTATGTCTACTCGATAAAAAAACTCGATATTCTGTCTTGACACCGTTGCAGCTATCTCAGGAGCTTCTTTGATGTTCATGCATACAGGGTGTGTCTGCAGTCCAGTCTGCTGGTGACGAGGGGCTGGTTGATGCTCATTCCTGTGTCGGAGGGGATCCGTTAGAAGATCCTGCAGAGTATCCAGAGGGTGTTGAAGCATGAAGTACAGACAGCTTACACTTGATGGGTCATGGCGAGGGTGTAGTTGAGGATGACCCCCAGGTTGTGTGCATGGTGGTTGGGTGCTGGGGCAGTTCACATTGAAGTTGCACCCCAGGAGTTGTACCTGGATGATGTGGTAGTGCTGAGGATGCGGACCTCCAAATTCTCTGTCTTCAGCTTCAGCCTGCTGACCTCCATCCATTATGCAAGGGCATTCATTCCCCTGTGGAGTTTGGCTTTGGTGGTGTGGGGGGCAGTGGTGAGGGATACGACCAGTTGGGTGTCATTTGTGAAGGAGACGATGTTGAGGCAGTGTTGTTGAGCAACGTGGGTGAGTGGTGGCATGTAGATATGGAACTGCGTTGGGCTGAGGGATGATCCCAGTGGGAGACGGCAGATGATCTCGGTGGTCTTGGAGCAGAAGGGTGTGCAGCGGACGCTCTGGGTTCAGCGGGAGAGGAAGGATGTGGTCCAGGCCAGGGCCTACTCTTCGATGCTAGCCATGTGGTGGCGTGCTGTTAGGGTGCAGTGGCACACCGTGTTGAAGGATGCTAATAGGTCCAGAAGGATGAGTGCCGCTGTTCCTCCTTTGTCCCTCAGGATCCAGATGTTGTTGTTGGTGGCAATGCGGGCAATTTTGGTGCTGTGGTTGCAGCAATTGCCGGACTGGGATGTCTCCAGGATGTATTTTGCCCTTCAGGTAGGTGGTCAGCTGTGCGGTGACACTTTCCACCGTGACAGTTGGCGGGAAAGGGAACAAGGAGATATGCCTGAAGCTATTGAGGTCATTGGGGTCTATCTTGGGTTGCTGCAGTAGGGCGTTGTTCTCGGTGTGCTTCATGCTCCCCGGAAAGGTTGCAGTCTTGAAGGAGAATCTGAATGTCAATCGGAGATGGGGTGCCATGGCTGTGCTTGCTATGTTCAAACGTGCTGAGGGCATGGGTCAGATGGTGACCTGGAGTGGATGGAGATCATGGTCTTCATGGTGTTCACTATGCTGATGTTGGAGCAGGCGGTCGAGTTGATGGTGCGGGTGGGGGTCGCAGGGGTGGTGCTCTTTGCAGAGGATGAGGGGGTGCCGGTGTTGAAGCTGTTGGGGATGTCGGTGATCTTGCGAGGACAGAAGGTGGTCAGTGATGCACACAGGTCTTGGGATGGTCAAATGTCGTTGGTGTAGGAGCTGGGGTTAGGGAGGTCATTCATGATGTAGAAGAGCCATGTGGTGTTGTCCGTGTTGTTGTGTAGGCGGTCCCTGAAGGCGATCCCCATGTCACACCTGATGAGTTGGTGATGTTTGTGGGTGGTGTGCTTGTGGGCTGTGCAGCTGTCTGGTGTACGGTTGCAGAACCAGTCCTCATACACTTTCCAACAGGTGTGTATTGGGGCCAGGTGGACCTTGGTGATCCAAGGGCCTTCCCTGTAGGTGTGATGGATAGCAGAGTCATTGAGTGGGTAAAGGGTGTTGGCCCAGTTGTACATCCACTGTTTGATGGGGCATTGTTGGTGTTGGTGGGGTCGGTGGTTGGTTCGTGGCCGAGGGTGGTGGTCTCTTGGTCCTAGGTGAATGTGAGTCAGCAGAGGTGAGGCAACTGTTGGGTGCAGTGTTGTCTGGTTGCCTTCCTTAATGTGAAGTGGATGCATCTGTGGTCAGTCCAGTAATGTTTGGTTGTGTTGTCGAATGAGACGTGGTGATTTGCAGAGAACATGGGGTCCAGTGTGTATCCAGCAGCGTGGGTGGTTGTGGTCACGATCTCTGTGAGTCCGAGTATCCACAGGTTGTCAATCAGGGCAGTGGAGTTGGCGATGTCGTTTTCTGAAGATCATGACCCCAAGGAGGATGTGGTCTATGGAGGTGTGGCCGTGGCTGCTGATGATTTGGCTGATGGTGTTGCTGAACAGTGTGCTGGGGTCTGGGTGGTCTGTAGAAGACAGTTACTCTGATGGTTGTTTTAGGGTCGGGTTGAGTGGAAGTGCAGATGCCCGGCGGTGGTGAGGGTGTTGTTGGTGTTGCTCGTGACTCCAAGGGAGTCCTAGTGTATTAGCGTAAATCCCACACCCACTCTGCTGGTGCTGTCTCAGCGGGAGACATTGTACCCCTCTTGGATGGCAAGGGCGATGTCTGGTGTGGCAGTGACGTTCAGCCAGGTCTCTGTCAGGAAGGCAACGTTGGGGGTGGTTGAGGCTAGGAGGTCCCAGAGTTTGATGGCGTGTTAGCAAGTGGTGCGGGTGTAGAGGTGTATGCAGCCGAGGTGGTGGGTCCTGTGGTCTATGTATCTATGGTCCAGATGCTGCAGAAGCTGCAGTTGCAGCAGGTCAAGTGCCCTTGGTTGTGTTGCGTGGTAGCCTGGTAGCAGGAGGAATTGTGGCCGTGGTTGAGTGCTTGGAGGGTGCTGGATTCATCGTGCAGTCTGATGAAGTGGCCATTTTGGGGTGCAGGGGTTCGGGTGCAATTTGCGGTCCAGGTGCAGATTGTCCAGCCTTTGCCATTGAGGTGGTGCAACAGAGGCACGAACAAGCTGCGTCCAGCCGTAACAAAGGATGGATGGACGGAGGAGGATTTTGGAGGCGTTTGTGTGGCACAATCTGGGCACTGGGGGAAGCAGGGTCTCTGGGGATGCAGCATCAGGAATAGCTGAACACATGAAGGTAGAAGGTGTGACACATCATGGAAAAGTTGCACACATACACAAGGATAGTTGCTCAGCAACATGTGAGATGTAAATAGAAAGGCTGGAGTGTCTGGTCACTCATGGTACAATTCTAGTAAATGGGTGATGCATCACCAAATATGGCGGTCACAGGCTCATGCACCAATAAGCCTAACGGGGCACAGGACAGATAGCGTCAGCATGTGTTGCATTACTGTTGTGGGTACCAAACCAATATAAGTACATACACAACCATGTATGCCAAATTCATAATGGACCTTGAGCCATCACAAACACCATGCATGTTGACACTGGACAAATACCCACATATGCACTAACATCATGTAGTATGCCATAGATGACTTACGGAGACTGTCAAGACCTCTGCGGTAACAGTAATTGGGCACAATTGACACTCAGAAATACATTAACAACATAAAGGTTTCAAGTCACATCTGTGGTCATGCTGCTGTAGCCAATAGCAGTACAAAAGGGGGTGGTGTCCCTTGCTCACTTTGCCACTGGATTCAAGCAAGCCGGGCTGAAGACGGCTGGAATGCCAGAAACCGGTCCTCGGAAGCTTGTTTCCGGCCCAGGGAAGACATGGCTTGGCAGTTCGGGCTGGACTGTTCCCATGAGGCACAGGGTCAGACTGATTTGCATATAGCCATGTCTGAACTGGGGTGGCAGAGTGGGCTAAAGAACGGTGATGGATCAAACCCAGATCTTTTGACTGGGTGTGAGTGTTTGATTGGTTCAGATGCTCCGTCCATCACCACCCCCTTTTGTACCGCTTTTGGCCGCCATAAGTGTGGCAGGGTATGCTCAGACGAGAGTCCCTTGCTCACTTTGCCACTGGATTCAAGCAAGCCGGGCTGAAGACGGCTGGAATGCCAGAAACCGGTCCTCGGAAGCTTGTTTCCGGTCCAGGGAAGACATGGCTTGGCAGTTCCGGCTGGACTGTTCCCATGAAGCACAGGATCAGACTGATTTGCATATAGCCATCTCTGAACTGGGGTGGCAGAGTGGCTAAAGAACGGTGATGGATCAAACCCAGATCTTTTGACTGGGTGTGAGTGTTTGATTGGTTCAGATGCTCCGTCCATCACCACCCCCTTTTGTACCGCTTTTGGCCGCCATAAGTGTGGCAGGGTATGCTCAGACGTGAGTCCCTTGCTCACTTTGCCACTGGATTCAAGCAAGCCGGGCTGAAGACGGCAGGAATGCCAGAAACCGGTCCTCGGAAGCATGTTTCCGGTCCAGGGAAGACATGGCTTGGCAGTTCGGGCTGGACTGTACCCATGAGGCACAGGGTCAGACTGATTTGCATATAGCCATGTCTGAACTGGGGTGGCAGAGTGGGCTAAAGAAGGTGATGGATCAAACCCAGATCTTTTGACTGGGTGTGAGTGTTTGATTGGTTCAGATGCTCCGTCCATCACCACCCCCTTTTGTACCGCTTTTGGCCGCCATAAGTGTGGCAGGGTATGCTCAGACGTGAGTCCCTTGCTCACTTTGCCACTGGATTCAAGCAAGCCGGGCTGAAGACGGCTGGAATGCCAGAAACAGGTCCTCGGAAGCTTGTTTACGGTCCAGGGAAGACATGGCTTGGCAGTTCGGGCTGGACTGTTCCCATGAGGCACAGGGTCAGACTGATTTGCATATAGCCATGTCTGAACTGGGGTGGCAGAGTGGGCTAAAGAATGGTGATGGATCAAACCCAGATCTTTTGACTGGGTGTGAGTGTTTGATTGGTTCAGATGCTCCGTCCATCACCACCCCCTTTTGTACCGCTTTTGGCCGCCATAAGTGTGGCAGGGTATGCTCAGACGTGAGTCCCTTGCTCACTTTGCCACTGGATTCAAGCAAGCCGGGCTGAAGACGGCTGGAATGCCAGAAACTGGTCCTCGGAAGCTTGTTTACGGTCCAGGGAAGACATGGCTTGGCAGTTCGGGCTGGACTGTTCCCATGAGGCACAGGGTCAGACTGATTTGCATATAGCCATGTCTGAACTGGGGTGGCAGAGTGGGCTAAAGAACGGTGATGGATCAAACCCAGATCTTTTGACTGGGTGTGAGTGTTTGATTGGTTCAGATGCTCCGTCCATCACCACCCCCTTTTGTTCCGCTTTTGGCCGCCATAAGTGTGGCAGGGTATGCTCAGACGTGAGTCCCTTGCTCACTTTGCCACTGGATTCAAGCAAGCCGGGCTGAAGACGGCTGGAATGCCAGAAACTGGTCCTCGGAAGCTTGTTTACGGTCCAGGGAAGACATGGCTTGGCAGTTCGGGCTGGACTGTTCCCATGAGGCACAGGGTCAGACTGATTTGCATATAGCCATGTCTGAACTGGGGTGGCAGAGTGGGCTAAAGAATGGTGATGGATCAAACCCAGATCTTTTGACTGGGTGTGAGTGTTTGATTGGTTCAGATGCTCCGTCCATCACCACCCCCTTTTGTACCGCTTTTGGCCGCCATAAGTGTGGCAGGGTATGCTAAGACGTGAGTCCCTTGCTCACTTTGCCACTGGATTCAAGCAAGCCGGGCTGAAGACGGCTGGAATGCCAGAAACCGGTCCTCGGAAGCTTGTTTCTGGTCCAGGGAAGACATGGCTTGGCAGTTCGGGCTGGACTGTTCCCATGAGGCACAGGGTCAGACTGATTTGCATATAGCCATGTCTGAACTGGGGTGGCAGAGTGGGCTAAAGAACGGTGATGGATCAAACCCAGATCTTTTGACTGGGTGTGAGTGTTTGATTGGTTCAGATGCTCCGTCCATCACCACCCCCTTTTGTATCGCAGTAGCCAATGTACATGGCCAGTGGCATAGCTCACAAAAAAAATAACTGTCATGCAATCTGGGTACCTGTAATGATGCTCCAACAATCTCCAACCGAATGACCAGGAATGCTGGTATCTTCGACCCTCAAATTGTGTGCGATGCTCAAAGGGGTCCATCTCCAGATAGCCCATTGGTCTGAGTTTGATTAACAGACTCAATCGGGTGATCAGGCGAGGGAAGGAGAGGGTCGGAACAGCAGGGAGGGATATCTGAAATGAATGGTAAACAGGCATCACAAATCTAACATTCTTGCCAATGCATCACATCAGACCGCTTGACAGATACTGTAACAGTAACACTTGTGTACTGTAACCACAGCCACTGTAGCCTATTGGTGAGCACAGGTCTTACAAATATACACCAGCTGAGGTATTAACTGGGACACATAAAAGGCAGCCAAGTCTGTCACCGAACTGAAGGGGGTTTGACTCTCCCCAGGATGCTTCAATGCAATTAGAACCATGCGATCATCAAGTCAGTCACAGCCTATGATTGAGGCCATAAGAAATAAGTGGATTCCATGAGTAGCACATCTACTTACACATAGGCTATACACCTTTGTCTGTCCTGGAAATCTGTGAGAGTCATGAATATGACATACACATCACCCACAAGAGCCCTACTTAGCTCATGCAACCAGGAAGGGGAACATTGGAAAACAAGGAAGCCTAGCAAAAGCCAATCCTTGGCTAAGGCAACTGAGCATTATAATGCTAAACATGAGAAGCAGGTGAGACCAAACTCTACAGAGAGTAATAAACCTCAAATGCAATACACCACCCCTACCGTGACTAGGATATGCAGCTGGGCACAAGATATTGCTGGTATTAACGACAACTGACTGGTGGCACAGAACTGTAAACATTTGCAACCGCACTACATGGGTACGTCATCAGTGAAACAATCCTGGGATAATGGAAAATGAAAAATTACATTAAGTTACCAAGAAGTCCAGCAAATCTGTGTTCCTCACCGGCACTAAAGTTGTGACGTGACAGTGACATTACATAATGGCACAAGGGGCAATGCATCCATACTAACAGACTCAGTGCACAGTCGTCAAACCATGTGAGCCATACACTTGCTCACACCTTCACAACATTCCATCAGGAAAACCAAACTGTACTGGCCCACAATATAAACGTGATGAGGCACACATATCCTGCTGCACGCAGTCACAGTGCAATTCCACACAGTTCCTGTGGTTGTGATGTCACATGCAACGTATAACCAGTGAGTAGCGCAATGTGTCTGTGCCAAGGTATACCTACATTGATGCATTCACAAGAGTCAACACTCAACAACAGATGACTGACAAGAAGAGTGACTGTCCAGTAATGGGAGTGTCGCAACATGCATCTAGCTCCATGTTCATGACACATGTGTTTATGCAACCACAACCTGCACATGAACAGTTCCCACACATTCCCAAAACATACCAGCACAACATAGCCTGTTCAGATATCTTACCCAAAATGACATTCGCTCATGTCTTTGCATGGTACGCTGATTCGACACACGTTGCAATCATCAGGATGACTAGCAGGAGTACCAAGATGACCCGGACAGACAACAGGCAGAGCAACCTGGAAATGACAGCCACACAAGGGTTCACATATGAAATTTCGTCCTACAGACATGGTAACTAATCACAATGTAATACACATGTACATCCTGAACACACACATTGCACATATGCGTGTGTCCTGACATCATCACTTGTGTGATACATCACATCAAACTTCTAAGTGAGTTTGCATACAGTCAGCTGGCAACACATGCCACTCTATGGCAGTAGTTTGCACACAAATGCTCAGTGACTCACCATTAGAAGAAGAAGTTCCGTATGAGCCGACTCCGGATGTCATCCTCCTCCTCCTCATCACTTTCATCGTGGCCCAGTCCGGAATCCTCAACAGGTGGATGATCCGGCTCGTCAGGATCCAGGTAGAGTGGTATGGCCTCCTCAACTGCCATGTTGTGTAGCATGCAGCACACGATGAAGATGTTACACACCTTGGCCGGGGCGTAGGGGTGGGATCCGCCGGTCTTATCAAGGCAACGGAATCGGCTCTTCAGGAGTCCAAATGTACGCTCTATGACTCGCCTGGTCTGTCCCTGTGCATTGTTGTACCGCTGGTCTGCAGCTGGTCTGCAGCTGTCCTTGGGTTGCGGAGCGGTGTCATGAGCCACGGCATGTTGGGATATCCCGCATCTCCTACAAATATACACCGTGTCACAATTAGAGTTATGTCATTCGGTCGGGGCTAACAAAAAATGAAACATACAAGACAAACAGAGTATACCCACCAACAAGACATGCCTGTTCGTTGTGCAGCTGCAGCATCATCTGTGGTACCCTGATACACCTCATGATGAATGCATCACAGCACGATCCCGGAAAATGTGCACAAACGTGGGAAATGATCATGTTAGATAGACACACCACCAAGGCATTTATTGAGTGGTAATGTTTCCTATTGCGGTAGGCTTGCTCCTGAGCCTGTGGTGGCACAAAAGCCACATGTGTACCATCAATGGCCCCATTCACATGTGGTATCCCTCCCAGGGCATAGAAATAACCCTGTACATCTGTCAACTCTTCGGGTCTAGGAAATTTGATGAATTCATCAATATGCTGTAACATGGCAGCTAACACATCACGTAGCACACAGCTGAACATTGTCTGGGACATACCCCCACATCTGCAATGGAAAATTGGAACGAACCTGTGGCAAAGAAATGTAGGGCTGCCATCACCTTTAGCTGTGGTGTCAGCGCAGTAGGATACCTGTGTCGTGGTTGTAGATGTGGTTCCAGCCTGCCCGTCAAGTTCTGAATCAACGCACAACTGAATCTGTACCGTCTGATGCAATCACGTTCCCTCATGGTCTCCAAGTCGGGAAAAGGCCTTGGTAGAGGGGGTGTTCTGCAGAACATATTTGGGGTAAATGGATGACAACTGTCAGACAACAACTATTCCACTGTACATGGCAGAAGCTACAATGCTACTACACATCAAGTTACTATGAGCTCTGCCATACGCAAAACATCCAGGAAACATATGTAAGCTTCCTGACACTCCTAACAGAAGCCACACCCATCTGTTGATTGTGATCCTATATTTACTTAACACCAAGGAGCTGCTGGCCTGCTCTTAGTGAGCATAGCAAGATGTTAGAGGAGTGACACGTCAACAGACATGCATTAGGAGGATGACATCCCATACAGACAGCTGACTGCAAGGCACAGAGCCAGGTTACGGGGAATATACATTGGACATATCCTAGGACCTGATAATAACGGTGTGTATGTGACAATACAACACCACAGCAACAGGGCCGGTCCTAGGCATGGGCGGTATGGGCAGCTGCCCAGGGCCTCGCGCTCAGGGGGCCCCGCCGCCGGCCCCGCAGAGTAGACCACAGAGCAGGGGGCCCGATATGAAATGCAGGAAAAGCGCTGCGTGCACTCGCGCAGACAGTAAGGCACTTAGAGGGGCCTCACATCTTCCCTTTCGCCCGGGGCCTCAGAAGGCCTAGGACCGGCTCTGCACAGCAACTGTCACAATTCAGTCAGGTACCCATGGTGATCAATGATTTATGGTGCCATTAGACACAGAAGCCATTGGCAATGCACATGTTGCATGTTGTGCGTACATGCAACACCATTCCCGTCACGACTCAGACACATATTCGGAGCACCAACAGCAGATGCATTTCACAGTCCCCTAATAGCATATTCTATCTTTACCATGGCACACCCATTAGATTGTGACATTGGGAATACGATGTGCGACAATTAGTCCAGGGCAAAAGTGCCATGGTCCCTGGCATCATGAGACAGGCACCCTTAGTGCTGACTGTGCCATCCCAGTGTTGATGTGCATGACAACATGTGCATGAAGATACCAATGGGGGAACAGGAAAGGTGATGTTTAACACTTAATGCACCATCACACATCACATGTGTCAAAAGGTCCTCACACATCGATTGTGCAACGTGATCTGATATCCTGTGCAATATCAGTGCCTGGCACACCTAGGGCAGGGTCATGTAAGTATGTAATGACAAAAACTAGATAGACATTCTTGTGTTAACCGTACAGCGACATCCCTGCCATGTGTGCGTGACGTTTCACTAATGTAATGGTGCCACATGCGAACGGGCCATACCCCGACAATGTGTACGTTTGTGCGGGACGTTTCACCATTGCAATGGTGCCACACGTGAACGGGCCGTACCCCCCAGTGTGTACGTGTGCGCGCCACGTTTCACCATTGCAATGGTGCCACACGTGAACGGGCATTGTCGGTGTACATTTTGTACAGGAATATAGCTCCGTACAGGGATTCGTGGGCATTTTTCAATGATCAGAATTGGCCTCATAGTCTAAGAAGTCTTTTCCTTTCATATTTATCTAAATGATATTCTTTTTCACTCCTTTGAAAATAATCTGAGGCAGTTGGGTTGCAGCAAGCTTCAGGCTCCAGAGCCACCCTTGGCCTTTCACTAGCATATCTAGCCTCATTACTACGCCACTTATGTGTAATATCCTACTCCCTAACTCAGCTACTTCAGGTGGTACTTCCATGAAGAAATCCAGTGGGGATATACGGATTTTCCAAAGGCTTTTAAGAAAAGTTTCAAGCGTCCATTTACACTAAAGACTTATATTAATTTAATGTAATTTCTGGGTTTTCCTGAAGTTTATTTTGCTGAAATTCAGTTTTTGAGTATGTTCTGCCAAAAGAATGTTGGTTTTAAATGTGATTGAATTAGCAATAGATGTTTAAATTAGTGAATGAATGATGAATATTTATATAACATGCAGCTACTCCAGAAGTGTCTCTGCTTTTAAACATCAGCATCAGAGACCTATCAAATAGCAAAAACTACCCAGAGTCCCCAATACCCTACCTAGTAAAAAGATATGTTTTCAGCACTTTTTAAAACTTCCCTCCTCAATTATTAATCTCAGAAGTCTCTGCAGCTAGCTCTACAGGCCTGAGGCCAGGACCGTGCTGCTTTTTGAAGTAGGGAACTGTCAACAGCCCAGCCAGACTAGTCTGTAAGCCTTAATCCTTTCGCTCAAATATGACTGACCCCTCTCTTCATAGGCTTGATGTGTCAGAATGAATGCCTTGAACATCACTCACTTGCGCACTATGAGCCAATGGAGCTTTTGGTGAATAAGTAATACAGGTGAATGCTTTGGGAGCGTGAGTGATAAATTATCATTTTCCTCATTTTTACCAGTGAGGTAGCAGGGATGAGGATCACACACTTTGCTTGGCCACTTTACTCATTTATTCAATTTTAACTACCTTTGAATCGAGGATAATTTGTAAAAATAAAAATATATAATCTTCATCAACTTAATTCCTGTTGTGCCTGTTTGTGGTAAATCGTTTATAAAAGAGTTATCCACATAATGCATCTAATTTACTAGTAGGTTACATCGGGTTGCAAAAGTTAAGTTAAATAATGTGAAATAGTAGCAACAAAGTATATACCCAAAGTTAGGTTGTAATGGAATATCTAGAGATTACTGAAGGATGTTGTGTGTATGACTTTGGTTGCCACTATTGAAACATTAATTTGCCTCAAACTTTCCCTAATTAACAACTCATCTGTAGTAAAGTAATCTCTTGAGGCTATGCATTTGACTTTTATCTCAATGATACCACTAAACCGTTCCACTGGCCCCCTGGTCTAATGATGGGGTGCGCAAAAATAAAAAGATCTGTAAATCGCTTGATAGAACGTGGCGTAAATCCTACAGCAGTGTTTCCCAAACTGTGGTCCGCGGACCCCTAGGGGTCCGTGACACATTCCCAGGGGGTCCGCAGGCAGCAGTTTGAAAAGCACTGCAAATGTTCCAAGTATAATTAGAAGTTTTCGAGCAACAATAAAAGTGTCAAGACCAAGATAACACCAGTGATTAATGTTCCTGCTGGAGAGAGATGAGTTTTATCCAGTGGCAGCTTGACTTATTTAATGTAGCACAGAGGGTTAATATGCCTCTTGCAAAGAAAGTGTGCCTATATTTATTTTTTTAACTGTGTTTGATCTGCATAGGTCAATGGGTTACTGCTTTTGACACAGATATTCTTTAGTTACTGTGCAGTTTATAAGTGACAATTGTGATCTAGCACAGGGACATATAAACTGGCATCAAAAAGATGTTTGCAAACTGCATGGTACAAGATAGCAACTTAAGTTTCTTCCCAGTCTTTCATTATCCTGATGCTGCTAAAAAGGTTTATTTGAATGGAAATAAAGTTTCATTGGTAAAGTCAATGCTAAACACTGTGTTATGCCTACCAGTATGAATGATGTGAATCCTACAACTAGCAGTCACCTTTGCCTCATGATATTACATGTATGATTCATTGTCTCTATGGGGCAGATTTACAAGGAACGTGACTCAGTGAGTGTTGCAAGCCATTTGGCTGTGCTGCACTTAGTCACTTTCAAAGCACAGGGATGCAACATATTTACCATAGTATGTTGCATCTCAGTGCTCTCCCTGCGCTGGTGCACAAACTGCTGCCATGCGCCAGCACAGGCACCCTTGAACCATGGTGCAAGGATGCCTGCGTTGTGGGGAGATTGTTTATGTTCAGGTAGGATTCCCTTTCTGCACATAAACAATCACTAGAGGGATTTCATCTTCCTAAACAACGAGGAGAAATGAATACATTTCTTCTTGCTGCACCTCCCTACGCCTCCCTTGGGGAGGTGTAGCATTCGATATAATTGTTATACAGTTACATGCTACTTCCGATGAAATCAAGAAATGGTCTGAACAAGGAGGGGTCCAGACAGATCAAGGATGGTTGACGAAGGGAAAAGCCACATGGTTTCTCCCCGACTCTATGGTTCAAGTCATTATCAACACCGCACATAGTCCAGCACACTTAGGAGAAAAAGCCATGTTAGACAGCATCCAGAACCTCTGGTTCAACAAGCATTTACGAGCAGCAGCCAAACAGAAAGTACGTACCTGCGAGTATTAGGCCTATGTTGCCACGTTTTACAGTGTGCACGTTAATTCACCGCATTGTCCCCGTTTCTAGGCCTCAAAAGGGCCCGGACACCAGATTCAAGCACCAGTCTCCTGAACCCACTCCGAGGAGCGATACAGCCCCCACCTGCATCCCTGACCCTTCACTTACTTCCTGCCAAGTAGCGCGGTGCCCGGCCTGGCTCTGCCTGCCTGTCTGCCAAGAGTATGTTATGCTTCTAGTTATCAGTCCAGCTTTCGTCTTCACATTCCTAAGCTACTGAACCGCATTAAACAGTTTCAGCTATAGTCTAGTCTTTCTGTCTCCATGCAAGAGAGTTACCGTATTAATATTCATAGAAGATTCATAGCACACGCAATACATGGAGAATATATGCATGCACCAGCCTTAGTGTCAAGTAGCCTTTGCCCTGATAACTTTTAGATTCTATCAACATGTACTCCAAACACCAGATACCAGATATGCTATAGGTACATGTCGTCCTGACACCGCAGACTTTAGTCTCCTCTTCTAGTGCAGAAGTCAGAGCCCCCAGTTCTCCCTGGTAACACGTCATTGCCCGTTTGCGCGCACCACTAGGTTAAAGGTCCCAGCTACTCAGGTAGCCCCCTCCATGTTTCCGCCCATTCATGACACTTCTGTGACGTTCTCATCACATGTCTACGTGCACGCCCTGTGCACGCCTTCTTTTCACGCCCATGTGTTCTTATCTTACGCTTGTCACTAGTTACGCCTACTGTATGTAATGTAATTGAAATGTCTTACTATATATACACTGCACTGTTAATGAAATGGTGCAGCTGCCTCTCCATTTTATTTCAGGCTGTCCCGATCCAGTCCCTTCCCTTTTGCCTGAATAAAGCCTGTTCAACTCGGATACATCGGATCCTGCCTCTTATTTATTGAGCTATCTGTTATTGTTAATATATTCAAAAATAGTACCGGTAATTAATTATTTATTTACTACACTATATGTGTGTGTGTTGTAAAGTGCTGACATCCTACAATGGTATGAGAGATGCTATAAAACAAATGAAATACATGTGACAGAGGGACTATGGAGAGACGAGAGGCACTGTTGGAGTGTGATAAAAAGGGAATCACTGAAGAACCCGAACAAAGATTATCGTATCCTGGTGCATAGTAAAGTCATCATTTACTATTCTTTTAAAGCTAATACAATTCAATATATAATGACAAATTTGTTGTAGAATGCACTATTGTTTCCTAAATTGTCTTGGGGGGAGAATCTCCCAAAGTCCCCTTTGTAGTGGTTCGACTCACTCACTGCACTTGGTGTGCACCCTGTGGGGACTGGTCTGAAAATATTTGCCAGGGCTGCTTTGGGTTTCCAGACTGGCCCTGGCAGGAGCAGGAGCCTCGTTGTGTGAAATAAAACCAACCATTTAAAAGTTAGTCATGGAGATGCAGCACCAACCTTCTCAATAAAGTTTTTTTGTTTTTTGCAGATTCTTTCAATATAAAATACTAAAATCCTTAGTAATTCGACTATTTGTTTTGTATTCAAACCTGTGTTTATTTTTTTCGGATTACTGTTTAAAATTTAAACTATACAGATTGCTAGGGGGTCCCCGGCTTCCAGTGCTGATTCAATGGGGGTCCTCAGGAACCAAAACTTTGGGACCTACAGCATAAAAGTCAAAGCAAAGTATAGAGTGGCACTGAAAGATCACCACAAAAGCGGCATCGAAGCTAGATCCTCCTTTATCACTGACAAAAATCAGTGCAGCCCAAAACTGTTTGAAAACATTCTTTTAAGTTGTAGAAACACTTTCTGAAGTCTGCAAACAGAGCCCCGTTTGTACCTGGTGCACAGTCAAAATATTGAGTTTGAAATCTCGATCTACAAAAATATCGTGTTGGAAATATCGAAGGTATATAATATCGAGGTCAAGAATATCATTGGACAGAATATCGACCCTAAGTTAAGTGATAACAATTTTTTTATGTCAATGTAAGTTATATCCAAGTTACTAATATCGATATTTGTATTATTGTTATGTATTTTATTATGTATGTGTAATATTTTTTTTGTTAAGTATTTTCACTGTTTTAAATTATATGTCTTTTATTGTTATATATTAATTATGTTATTTTTAAGTACATTTTATGTTTCAGTACTGGAGCGGGTTGTGGGTTTATAGGGGAATAGGGTGGGAAGTAATTTAAATATACTAAATTTGTTATTAATTTTTAGGAATTATAAATTAATTGTAATTAATGTTTGTGTTTATTTCTGTAGCGGGTTGTGGGTTTATAGGGGAAATGGGAGGGAAGTAATTTAATTATAATTAATTAATGATTTATTTTTAACTATTGGAATGGGTAAATATTTTATGTTTAATTAATTAATAATTTGTAATTAAATATGTTATTTGATAATTACTTTTTTTAATTGGTGATTAATGTTTTTAATTGGTAAATAATTGCTTTAATTGGTAACAATTTTTTTTAATTGATCATTAATTTTTTTAATTGGTAATTAATCTTTTTAAGTGGCAAATAATATTTTTAATTAGTAATTATTTTTTCATTTGGTAATTCATTTTATTTGGTAAATAATGTTTTAATTGGTAAATTGTTTTTATTTATTGGAAATTATTTTTAATAAATTGGTAATCAATGTTTCATAAAAAGTATTAATTGGTATGAAAAATAATGTTATTGTTTAATATTTTTTAATTGTGAATTAATTTTAAATAATAAAATATTTTTTTTAAACCTTTTTATCTGTGGGTATCACAGGCAGATTTAAACAGAATAATCAGAATTTTGTTATACATAACTTCCAGTGTCTACAAAAATATCACAAAAAATAGTTTTCAAAAACTTGTAAATAATAAACAATGCTCAATCGGGCAAATAAATACAATACAGGAAGGATTTACATAAACAAATACAATCTTATCTAAATTAGTGTTAGACACAGCTTCAAGTCAAGTTAGTTAGTTTCGTATGTGTAAAACATGCCTCCCCATATTCTCTTTACTTTAATCATTGCTTTCGCTCCTCTTTTTCTGGCTAAAGATAGCTCCATATGAGGTATCTCTTTAACCAAACACCACCATTCATTCGCATTAGGTGCTTGATCAGCTATCCAAGCTCTAGCCAGGACTAGCCTTGCGCATGCCAGCACAATAAAAATTAAATCTTGAAAAGGTGTAGGACTGGGCTGTATACCTAACAGAATCATTTCAGATGTTAAAGGTGCATCAGTTAACAATTTCAATCTCAGTATCTTTCCTATATTGTCCCAGAACGGAACTAGCGCAGGACAGAGAACCAACATGTGTTCTAGATTAGCAGCCTGTAGGTGGCATTTTGGGCATTTTGTTCGCTCATTAAGAACATTATTCGGGGACCATTTGCTTATTTGTAGAGGAGTGTGGTAAAGTTGGCATATTGTTTTATAAGCTTGTAGTTTTAAACTTGAAGAGTGGACTAACGTATCGATTTTCTTGAAAGAGTATGATATTTCATTCGAGGTGATACCTATGGGGAAGCATAAGGCCCATTTCTCTGCTATTTTTGGACACTCATCTTGTTTATATTCAGTAAGGCACTTATATCCCTCGCTAATAGTTACTTTTTGTTTTTCTTCTCCCTTGTACAAGCATAGCCAGAAATCCGAATCCAGAATCTCTTCCAGTTTTAATTTTCTTACAAAAAAATCAAGAATTTGTACATATTTAAAATAAGTGTGTTCAGGTAGTTTATATAATAACCTTAATGTTTCGAACTCCAAAAACCTGAGGAGCCGTAAAGATCCCCAAGTTTCAATATACCTTGACTCGCCCATATTTTACACCCAGAATCGAAAAAAATGCTAGGTAAACCTGGGTTGTTCCATAGACTTAAAAGAGGATGATAACATGATAGCTTATTCTGATTCATAAGTATCCTCCAAATGTTAATCATGTCCTTTGCGGTCTTGAACCTCACTCTTTTGAAGTAGTTTGGGTCATTACTTCTAGCCAAAAACTGCAAGCAATCTGGACCCAACATAAATTGATGAAAAAAGTATGGGTTTCTGGAATTAAACAAGCTCTGTAGCCGCCCCAAAAATGATGCAAAATAATATAATCGGAAATCTGGGAAATTAAGCCCTCCTTTTATAAATGGGAGTTTCAAAGAGGAGAGTGCTCTTCTGTTCTTTTTATAACCCCAAATGAAGCTGCCCAATATGCCATCTAGTTTTCTGAAGAAGACTGTGTTTATTTTCAACGGTATACATCTGAATAAGTATAAACATTTTGGTAAAATGTTCATTTTAATAAGGTTGATTCTCCCAATAAGATTTAATGGTACCTTATGCCATTTTTTAAGGAGGGCCTCAGTTTCTTTTAATAAAGCATCATAGTTCAGTAAGATAATTTCCCTTATTTTAGATGTTAGCTTAATGCCGAGCTAAGTAGCAGCATAGCATACTCCCATCCCAGGTATTGGTGGTTTATAGTTGGCTATAATTTGGGTTTTGTCTAGATTTAGCTTATACCCTGAAGCTTTTCCAAAGATTTTTGCCTCTTTAACTTTACCTAACGTGGATTCAGTCACATCGCTTGTATAGATTGACAGATCATCGGCGTATGCTGTTATTTTAAGAGAGTTTGCCCCAGATATAAATGGCTTTATCATAATTTGAAGCTGTATGGCGTTAATAAAAGGTTCCATAGAAAGGGCAAATAAGAGGGGTAATAAAGGGCAACCCTGCCGAGTTCCTCTTCCAATGGGAAATTTGGCAGAGAGTAGGCAGTCGTATCCAATTAATGCATTAGGTAAGTAGTAAAGTGCTTTTATCTTTGTAATGAACTTGCTTTTAAGCCCCATTGCTTTCAAAACTGACCACAGGTAATCCCACCCCACTCGGTCAAAAGCTTTTTCAGCGTCAAGTAGTATAATACCGAGTGGGTTGGAGTTAACTGCGGCCATGTCAGGCACTGTGATGGCCGTATTTACATGCTGCGTCGTATCTCTACCTGCTACAAAACCATGCTGATGTTTGCTAACCAATCTCGGCATAATAGAGGACTGTCTCAAGGCCAATAATTTGGCAAACACCTTAGCATCAGCATTAAGCAAAGAGATTGGGCGGTAAGATCCGCATTCCGTAGGAGTTTTATTCTTTTTTTAAAAAAAAATATAATTTTGGCGGTGTTCCAAAATAACGGGGCCCCATCATCTGTAACAATCTGAATAATAACCAAACAAAGTACAGGCACGAGTTCCTCACAACATAATTTATAAATTTCAATAGGGAGGGTGTCATCTCCGGCAGCCTTTCCGGATGGGAGGGAGAAGATGGCTAAGTTTAATTCTTCCTCAGTATAGTCTTTTTCTAACTCTTCCATACCTACTGAATCATTCTCCGATTGCCAGTTATTCATTTTATTTGGTAAATAATGTTTTAATTGCTAAATTGTTTTTATTTATTGGAAATTATTTTTAATACATTGGTAATCAATGTTTCATAAAAAGTATTAATTGGTATGAAAAATAATGTTATTGTTTAATATTTTTTAATTGTGAATTCATTTTAAATAATTACTTTTTTTGTAAAGAAAAATATTTTATTGTTCAATAATTATTATTTGGTGACCAACATTTATTGATTAATATTTATTGTTAATTTATTGTTAATGTATTGTTAATTAATTATTTAATTGTAATTATGTTTTTAATAATAATTAATGGGTATTTGTAAATGATGTAGTGTGATTACAAATTAAATTATTTATTATTTTAAATAAAAACATTTTTTATAAGTTTGTTATATTTAAATTCTACGCTATCCAATGTTTCCCCTACTGTTTTGCCCTCTGGAGTTGGAATATTAATTTTTACCCCTACGCTATCCAACACTTTCCCTACTGTAGCACCCTCTGGAGTTGGAATATAAATTTTTACCCCTACACTATCCAACACTTTCCCTACTGTAGCACCTTCTGGAGTTGGAATAGTAATTTTTACTCCTACGCTATCCAACACTCTCCCTAATGTTGCCCCCTCTGGAGTTGGCATAGTAATTTTTACCCCTACGCTATCCAACGCTTTCCATACTGTTGCCCCCTCTGGAGTTGGAATAGTAATTGTTATCCCTATGCTATCCAACGCTTTCCCCACTATTGCACCTTCTGGAGTTGGAATAGTAATTTTTACCCCTACGCTATCCAATGTTTTCTCTACTGTTGCACCATCTGGAGTTGGAACAATAATTTTTATCCCTACGATATCCAACGCTTTCCGTACTGTAGCACCCACTGGAGTTAGAATAGTAATTTTTACTCCTACGTTCTCCAGCGCTTCCCCTATTGTAGCACCCATTGCAGTTGGAATAGTAATTTTTACGCCTACGCTATCCAACGCTTTCCCTACTGTAGCACCCTCTAGAGTTGGAATATTAATTTTTACCCCTACGCTATCCAACACTTTACCTACTGTAGCACCCTCTGGAGTTGGAATAGTAATTTTTACTCCTACGCTCTCCAACGCTTTCCCTACTTTTGACCCCTCTGGAGTTGGAATAGTAATTTTTATCCCTATGCTATCCAACGCTTTCCCCACTGTTGCATTTTCTGAAGTTGGATTAGTAATTTTAAGTGTTATGCTATCTAATGTTATCATTACTGTAGTTTTTTTGGGACTTTGAATAGTAGTTTTATTTATTTAGCTATTTAATATTTGTATTATTATTTTTGATAATGTAGTATATTATTAATTTAAAAAATATTGAAAGTATATTTAATTTTTTTAATTCATTAAATATAATTATTTACTTTTTATTTATGCTTTTTTTATGTGTGTAGATGTAATTGTAATTTATAATACTTTTAAATAATGTATAAGTTATTAAAATAATTATTACAACTTAATATTAGGTAAGTATATATTATATTTTTTATGTATATGTTTAATTAATGTTATATTATTGTATATGTATTATCTATTACTTTTAAACATTAATACATATTTTTAGCTATGTTTATTTGGTTTATAAGTATTATTTACATTAATTTACACTTTTTTTATAAAAAAAAAAACGATATTTTTAATTACAATATTTTTAACTTTGATATTTTTTTAGCGATATTTTTGTACTTACCATGTTGTAGATAGGCTGGCAATATTCTTGCTTCTGATATTCCAATGTCGATTTTTGTGCAGGTCTATTTATTTGCCGTTGATATTGTGTCAGTGATCATTTGTACCTATCTCACAACTCCAGTTTGACAAGTTAGCCACTTTTATCTTGAAAAAATTTGCAGACATTCAGGCCACTTTCTCCCCTACACTAGACTACAACTCTGCAGACATTCATGCTACTTTTTTCCCTACATTACATCATAACTCTCGAAAGGAACATCCTGTCAGGATCTGCTGTAGGAAGCTGCCTCTCTATGTACTCTACCACAAAGAGGTATGGTGTGAAGAGAATGCAGTGGATCCCCAGAGGCTTTACAGAGGATAAAGTAGATAATACTTATGCTCTCTTTTGTGGAAGTGTGGGCGAGCAGTTAGGCACAATCAATGAATAAGTCGGAGACCAAATTATGAAAATAAAACTTGGTTATATTTATTTTATAGAACCACAGAAGTTTGTCTTAGTTAATTATGTTTTGCAAGAAAAAATAAATACTTTACAGTTCCAAAAAAGGACACACTGCATTTTTCAGACTTTGCAATGTTACCTTATGGGCGGAAGAAAACATTCAGCATACATTTAGGTTAAAAGAAATCTAACAACGCTGGTTTCCTAACTATAGTAGGGTTTGGACTTTTAAAACTGTCATACCAAAAGGGACGTAACCAGGACCCTAGCAATTTTTTTACAATTGGCAACACAAGTCAGTTTTTAACAATGCAATTAAACTAAAGGCAATTTTTAGATTTATTCCTGTGGTCTCTCATTATCAGAGTGGTCCAGCAAATGCAACAGGGAAGACATGGCATGGCAGTTCGGGCCAGACTGTTCCCATCAGGCACAGGGTCAGACTGATTTGCATATGGCCATGTCTGAACTGGGGTGGCGGAGTGAGCTAAAGAATGATGATAGATTAAACCCAGATCAGTTGACTGCGGGTGAGTGCTTGCAATGTTCAACACTCCGTCCATCTTCCCCTTTGGTTTCGCTTTGTTCGCCCTGAGTTGGCAGGGTATGCCCAGACGTGGGTCCCTTGCTCACTTTGCCACTGGGTTCAATCTAGCCTGGCTGATGATGGCTAATTAGCTAGAAACAGGTTCAGGATGCTTGGTTCCAGTACAGAGAAGACATGGCTTGGCAGTTCGGGCTGGACTGTTCCCTTGAGGCACAAAGGTCAGACTGATTTGCATATGGCCATGTCTGAACTGGGGTGGCGGAGTGAGCTAAAGAATGATGATAGATTAAAACCATATCAGTTGGCTGGGGTGAGTGCTTGCAATGTTCAACACTCAGTCCATCATCCCCTTTGGTTTTGCTTAAATCAAAATAGGGCTGCAAGCTCAGGCCATGAGGCTGGTTGAAGTTAATCAACAGTTAGAGAGGTAGGTTGCGATGCTCTGTTGTTGGGGCAGGAAGCGCCGATCCCGCGCTCAAGCCCATAAATTGGATCTGTTGTGGGTGCTCTGGTCAGACCTAGGGACAGTATTTCACTCCTGAGGCGGTAGCCGGGAGCTAGAGCGATTTACTTGCACATTTTTAAAAAACATTTGACCTCGCCGCTTATTTTAATAAAAATTGATTGCACTTCGTGATTTTACCCACACTTACTAGCGCTGCATTTGTCAGCTTGTTTACCCTCATTTCAGCCGATTTAGGAGCTGAATTGGGGTCGGGGGTTGGAGGTGGCCGGCTAGGTAGAGCGGCCATATTGGGAGGAGGCAGGTTGACGCTGCAGTCGTTGGGGCAGGAAGCGCCGATCCCACGCTCAAGCCCATAAATTGGGAGGTCTTCTCTTTGCGCAACGAACGCAACAGCAGACGCCCCTCATCGCGCCGAAGGAGCGCCCAAGGAAAGCCCGTCTGTGCCCGTCCGTGCCAGGACGGGCCAGGTCGAGGCCAGGGGCACTAATTGGTGATACCTCCCCTTGTGGATACCCTACGCTATAGTGGGAGGAAGCTGAGGGCAATTAGAGGCAGCACTATCATCAGCTTACTTGTCAATTCCCCTTCAGAGGAGGTAGGGATTCCGTGCCCACTCTGCAAACAGATAAGGCCTGCAGTTGATAATACGAAACATCACTTATTTGCATCACTAAATTGACGCTCCCTCCCTAGACATGCAGTGGAAATTCGCATGCTTTTGGAGGAACGAGATCTAGATGCCCTGTTTTGACATAGACGTGGCTTACTGAGACATCAGATTCGGATGTCGACAGGGCCCTTCCGCCTAGCTACTCAATCATTAGGCAGGATCGCCAAATTGGTCGTGGAGGAGGAGTGGCCATAATCTTTAAAAACGCTGTTATATGTAGAACATCTGAAAGTCCACTTCAGGATTACGAGAGCCTGGGGTTTTCAATTGCCTTATCTCCCTCCTGTACTATGTCAGGCATCTTGGTCTACAGGCCGCCGGGCGACTACAGCGGCTTTTATAACAATCTACTGGACAAGATTTCAGTTTCCATTAGTATCTCACACAATTTTTCAATACTGGGCGACCTCAATATACATCTTGATGAGGTGGATGATGCTGCTACGCAGTGTCTGCTGGACCCTTTGGGAGTAGTGCACCTGGAGCAAATTGTGACTGGCCATGCAAATATAGCAGGGCACTTATTAGATAATTTTTTCACCAACCTTAGCAACATTAGGTATTACCATCCTAGTTTTGTTCCATGGTCAGATCATGCCCTGCTCCCTTTTGTCTGGGCTCCTAGAGACCAAAATCATCCTAGAAGCTAGTCTATCAAATAAAGTCAGCCGAACTTGGTCGAGGCTTTCAGTGGAGGACTGGGAGGCTGCCTTGTTGAGGTCCACCCCGGCCCCTCACGATAACCCCGTTTTCGCCAACGAAGCCTTCATTGAGTGGCTTACCTCAACATTAGATGCCACTCTCCCAAAAAAAGTGGTTCAACACAGGACTGGCCCCAACAAACAGCCTTGGTACTCTAGGGAACTCAAGGAGCAAAAACAGTGCTGTAAAAGAGCGGAGAGGAAGTGGAGGAAAGATTTTGCAACTTCCTCCAAAAATGAATATAGGTTAGAGCTAAGGGATTATAAAAAACAACTAAAAATTGCTCAATCGGCGTATTTTCAGGTCAAAATTGCAAAGCCAGCTAACAGGCCAAGAGAAATCTCTAAAATATTCCAAGCCCTGGTCACCCCCCCCCCCCTTGGCCACAATGGCCTCCTCCGACCCCCAGAAAAGATGTGATGATTTGGCCACTTTTTTTGCTGCCAAGGTGTCTGACATCAATGCAGGCTTTGAGTCATCCAGACAGGCTTCTGATGCCTCCGAAAGTCTCGACGCCTTTCCACCACTCGACCTGGCCACTGTGGAAAGACTCCTTGATGGCCTCAAATCGGGTTCACCCCTGGATGCTGCGCCTGGATGCTGCGTCCTGTTCCAAGGACGGTGTGCCCTGCTATCATGCAGGTCATTAATTCGTCCCTGGAGTCAGGTGTGGTACCCCCTATTTAGAAGATGGCGAAAGTGAAAGCCCTCCTAAAAAAATAACAACTTGGACCCAGAAGAACTAGTTAACTATAGACCTATCTCGCTGCTACCGGGCCTGAGTAAGATTGCTGACAAATACGTCAATGTAAATGTAAATGTAAATGTGGGATACTTGTAAAGCGCACTGTTACTCAACCCGAGTGTCCTGGCGCTGTAGACCGCTGGGGAACCCGTCCTGGTTTTCCCTGTGAGATGGTCCCTTTCTGGGTCTCTCCAGGGTGAAACCAGGCATCCCCGGCGTCTGTGGGGGGCCGTTGTAGAGATGAGGCAAGCTTAATGCCCAGAGTTACCGAGTGTGTTCCCTGGTTAGAGTAGGCACTGAGGCGAGAATTATCGAGTCCGTTGACCCTGGTCCAAGATCCTGCCGCGTCGGGAATTGAACCCTGGTCCCGGGCCGTTCTCTGCTTACAGGTCTGCCGCCTCTAACCAGTGAGCCACACCTCTCCAATCAGATCCTCTCCTCGTTTGCTGAGACCTCGGGCGCCCTCCATTCCTCTCAGATGGTATTTAGAGCCAAACAGGGTACAGAGACTGCCCTGGTGGCGGTGGTGGAGGCGAGGAGGAGTATTGTGGATGCCGGGGGCTGCGCCGCGGTGGTCCTGTTGGACCTCAGCACAGCCTTCGACACTGTAAATCATCCACTTTTGCTTCAGCGCCTCCATCGGGCAGGGATCTCAGGAATGGCCCTTAAATGGCTACAGTCCTTTCTGGCGGAGAGATTTTTCTCCGTCTTTGAGGAGGAGGTGTCATCTGACCAACTGCAACTTTATCACGGCGTTCCCCAGGGCTCCTCTCTCAGTCCAACCTTGTTTAACATCTACATGAGTCCACTGGCTGAGGTGGGGAATTCAGCTTATCACCTACGCCAATGATACGCAGTTGGTCGTCTCCCGGGCAAGGGATGATGCCGGGTATCAGGGGAGTAACAACTTGACCCCCTGTCTCACCAAGGTTCTGGAGTGGATGACGACGTTGTTTTTAAAGCTAAATGGGGCCAAAACTAACATCATGCTCCTGGGCTATAAAGCTCCCATCAACCTCGACCCATGGTGGCTGCATTGTCTGGGCCCCCCTCCCACCCCAAAGACCCAAATAAAGAGCCTGGGGGTCAGGCTAGACACCACCTTGGGGTTTCAGGCCAAGAAGGTGGCGGCGATCTGTCATGGACTGCTTAGGGTACTCAGGAAAGTCCTGTCCCTCCTACCTTTTGAGGCCAGATGCGTGCTGGTCCAGTCACTGATTTATTCGCGTCTGGATTATGCAAATGCTGTTTATCTGGGAGCTCCAGTTGGTTCTATCCAAATTCTTCAATCAGTACAAAACTGAGCAGCTTGGCTGCTTATGAATCTCCCCAGACGCTGTTCGGCGAAGGTGGCACTTCGGTCACTTCACTGGCTCCCGATCCAGGAAAGGAACTTGTTTAAAACGTTCTGTATGGCGCACAAGTCTATAAGTAACCATCCTCCAGCCCTTATTTTGCAGGCATCATGCCGCCAGATCCTTGAGATCTAATCAGCGAAATTTGCTGGTGGTACCCAGAGTGAAGCGAATTAGCGGATTTTTGGTTTTTTGTGTGTTCGCAGGGTTTTTTGCGTGTTCGCGGGCCGCTTGCATGGCGAAGTTACGCATGCGGTCCTGTATGGGCACAGCACCCTCATGGGCACAGCACCCTCTGGTTCACCACTGCCACCCTCTGGTTCACCACTGCTACCCTCTGGTTCACCCCTTCCACCCTCTGGTTCACCACTTCCACCCTCTGGTTCAGCACTGCCACTCTCTGGTTCACCCCTGCCAACCTCTGGTTCAGCACTGTCACCCTCTGGTTCACCACTGCCACCCTCTGGTTCACGACTGCCACCCTCTGGTTCATCACAGCACCTCTGGTTCACCACTGCCACCCTCTGGTTAACCACTGTCTCCCTCTGGTTCAGCACTGCCACCCTCCGGTTCACCACTGCCACCCTCTGGTTCACCCCTGTCACCCTCTGGTTCACCACTGCCACCCTCTGGTTCATCACAGCACCCTCTGGTTCACCTCTGCCACCCTCTGGTACAGCACTGTCACCCTCTGGTTCACCACTGCCACCCTCTGGTTCATGACTGCCACCCTCTGGTTCATCACAGCACCTCTGGTTCACCCCTGCCACCCTCTGGTACAGCACTGTCACCCTCTGGTTCACCACTGCCACCCTCTGGTTCACGACTGCCACCCTCTAGTTCATCACAGCACCTCTGGTTCACCACTGCCACCCTCTGGTTAACCACTGTCACCCTCTGGTTCAGCACTGCCACCCTCTGGTTCATCACTGCCACCCTCTGGTTCATCCCTGCCAACCTCTGGTGCACCACTGCCACCCTCTGGTTCATCACAGCACCCTCTGGTTCACCCCTTCCACCCTCTGGTACAGCACTGTCACCCTCTGGTTCACCACTGCCACCCTCTGGTTCATGACTGCCACCCTCTGGTTCATCACAGCACCTCTGGTTCACCACTGCCACCCTCTGGTTAACCACTGTCACCCTCTAGTTCAGCACTGCCACCCTCTGGTTCACCACTGCCACTCTGGTTCACCACTGCCACCCTCTGGTTCACCCATGCTACCCTCTGGTTCACCACTGCCACCCTCTGGTTCACGACTGCCACCCTCTGGTTCATCACAGCACCTCTGGTTCACCACTGCCACCCTCTGGTTAACAACTGTCACCCTCTAGTTCAGCACTGCCACCCTCTGGTTCACCACTGCCACTCTGGTTCACCACTGCCACCCTCTGGTTCACCCATGCTACCCTCTGGTTCACCACTGCCACCCTCTGGTTCACCCCTGCCACCCTCTGGTTCAGCACTGCCACCCTCTGGTTCAGCACTGTCACCCTCTGGTTCACCCCTGCCACCCTCTGGTTCATCACTGTCACCCTCTGGTTTATCACTGCCACCCTCTGGTTCACCACTGCCACCATCTACCGAGACCTTTTGTGACGCAGCGGCATCACAAAAGATGCGCCATGGTGCTGGGTATTAACAATGTGACGCATCTGAGAGTTGCGTCACGTTGTAAAGCCCTGCGCCATCAGGAGGCGTTCCGGCGCAGGGGAGGGTGTTCCTGCACAGGAACGCCTCCTAAAAGTGACTGAGTGAAATTTACAAGATTTTACTTGCTTGAAGCAGGCGCAAGGCTTGATGCAGCATTGGGGAGATAGGGCCCCCCAGAGCATTGCTGGAGCTGCGTCGCAATGGGGATGCGCCAGTTATTGTAAATCTGCCCCTTTACATTTAGCCAACGAGGGAGCACTTACTGATTAGACAGTAGAAAGTACTCCAGTTGAGTAGAGGTATTGCACAAAAAGGTGGCATCTTCGTGGACAAACACGCAGGGCAGGATTCATTCTGCCCCCTGTTAGATTCGTTTTTTGTGCCCTTCTGCCCTCTGTTAGACTCGTAATTCCCTTGTTTTTCTGCCCTTCTGCCCTCTGTTAGATTCGTTTTTCCCTTGTTTTTCTGCCCTTCTGCCCCCTGTTAGACTCATTTTTTGTGCCCTTTTGCCCTCTGTTAGACTCGTTTTTGTGCCTTTCTGCCCCGTTAGACTCGTTTTTTGTGCCCTTCTGCCCTCTGTTAGACTCGTTTTTCCCTTGTTTTTCTGCCCTTCTGTCCTCTGTTAGACTCGTTTTTCCCTTGTTTTTCTGCCCTTCTGTCCTCTGTTAGACTGTTTTTTTGTGTCCTTCTGCCCTCTGTTAGACTCGTTTTTCCCTTGTTTTTCTGCCCTTCTGCCCTTTGTTAGACTGCTTTTTGTGCCTTTCTGCCCTCTGCATCACCACATCATCACTCAGCGCTACCCCAGCATCACTCAGCACCACCACATTATCACTTAGCACCACCACATTATCACTCAGCACCACCACAGCACCACTCAGCGCCACCACAGCACCACTCAGCGCCACCACAGCATCACTCAGCGCCACCACATTATCACTCAGTGCCACCATATTATCACTCAGCACCACTACAGCACCACTCAGCACCACCACAACATCACTCAGCACCACCACAGCATCACTCAGCACCACCACATCACCACTCAGCACCACCCCAGCATCACTCAGCACCATCCCAGTATCACTCAGCACCACCACAGCACCACTCAGCATCACCACAGCACCACTCAGCACCACCACAGCACCACTCAGCGCCACCCCAGCATCAATCTGAGCAACCATTCAACAACAACTGGTTCAAATATGTTCTCTCAATGTTTCAAACTCTATTACAAATGTCACAAAAAGATGTTAATATTTCACTTCCGTTCTTGGATTTTGGTCACAATAAAATACACCGAACATAATCTTCACAAAAGTTATTTACAAAAGTTTAAGCTATTGCATTATAAATTAAAATCACTTTTATTTTAGTATTAATTATTTAAAAAAATTAAAAGCCAATGTAATTTGTAATATCAATACAGCTAAGTCACGTAAATACAAAACATGTTGCATTACAAATGTGTGTGTATGTATGTAGTTGAGCTTATATAGCGCACAGCTACCCGCAGTGGGTTTCCCGGCGCTTGCTTAGGGAACCCGTCCTGGTATTCCCCTGTGAGATAGCAGGGTATCCACAAGGTGAAAGTCAGGTATCCCGCCGCGAGGGGCCGTTGTGGAGAATAAGCAAGCTATTGCCCAGAGTCGCAGAGTGTGAACCCGTGAGTCGAGGAGGCACCGGGGCGAGAATTATCGAGTCCGTGGAATTTTTAGCCCGAGGCGGGGAATTGAACCCTGGTCCAGGACCGATCTCCGCTTCTGGGTCTGCTGCCTCTAACCCCTGAGCCACACTTCTCCACAAATACTATAGGTGTCACATTTGTGAAAGTTATAACTATTGGCATTGTAAATGACAAAGCTATTAATTTAGCTATTTTCAAAACCAACACATAAATAAAAAAAATTGTCATTTAGAAGACCAATAGCTCAAACTTTCCTAATGCGAGACCTATTGCATTGCAAATGCTTGTTTTTATATCTGTCAGTGCTTCCTGTTGAAGTTTAATTTTCGTGACAGGCGCCTCATTGCCTACTTGTAACTATTCTCTGACCCTGCTTCAAGTGTCAGAGCAGGGTCAGAGAATAGTTGCAAGTAAACAAGGAGGCGCCAGGAAGCACTTACAGGCTTACAGCAGCAGGTGCCCAAGTTGAAGTTAATTTCTTTGTAACCCTTTTGTAAAAGGTTACAGAAAATTAGCTTCAACTTTTGCAACTGCTGCTGTAACCCTGTAAGTGCTTGGCTGAAAATTCGTCCCCGCTGATTCGCGGATTTTACCGTGATTTCGCGAGATTCGCGGATCGCGAAATTGCGGGAAATCTGCAAATTCCGCGAGCGGAACGAATTTTCAGCCCATGCTTACGTATGGGTGGCCGCCAGCTTTCCTTCCATGTACCCAAGGGCTGGAATAAACTCCCAGATAACATCAGGCTGGAAATGAATCATCTCGTATTCAAGAAGCGATTGAAGACATTTTTGTTCCACTGATTGTCTTCTTCTGTCCGTGGTCTTGCAGCGCTGGTATGCCTCAGGGTAGCCCTGCGCTATACAAGAGCGTACTCATTCATTCATTCATAAATACGCCTTTGGTATTCTTCACCAAGGCTGAGGGCGGATGGGTGCAGAGGAGTCTTTTGGCGTTGGAAATGGATTACCGTAGCAGGTTGCTGTTGAGGAGTTCTCTGTGCAGAGACTGCAGGCAACCTCGAGGAGTTGGGGAGAGGTCAGCTAACGGTGGACTCTGGAGCACTGGGAGACCTTTCTGGTACTGGTGGGCCACTTGGACTCGGGCTGGGGTTGTTGGGTAAAGAGGTGGAACCGGGTCTGTCTTCGTGGTTCATCAGGTCACAGAGTCTTTACTTTGAAGATGGTTGCTTTTTTAACACGTCTGTTGAAGCAGGATCATTGAGAGCTGTGGAAAGGCTGTTATGGCAGGGGACAAGTCATTACGTCTCTGTATACTACTCTGAAGGAGTGACTCTGCGCTGTCCGGCTCTTCTTAGGTCATCAGGAACTAAAGTTCAGAGTCTGTGGATGCCATCTAAACACTAGATATAGGGGTGTTACAAGTGAGTGATAGGTAGTAGCCAATGGGATCCTTATCTGGGGTGTCTACACCCCCTAGTATGCCCACCTCCTGTTGGATGGAACATAAACCTAGCCCTGATGGGATAAGTCCCATCATCTTCAAGATGATGTGTTCTGTGAAAAGTGTACATCACCTTGACTCTAGCACCTAAAGAGTGGAGTTGGTAGAGGGGGCACACCTCCTAGTCTCTTTATGTTTTCACACCTTTCCCCCTGCCAAAAAGGAGATGAGCACAGAAAGGGGGCCTGCTACCTCTAACAGGAGAGGCTGGAGTCACATTAAAATGGAGGCAAGGACTTTGAAGCTATGGGCATGCAGGCACCCACCTCGTGAGTTCAGAACACTGTCTGGTGAAGTAGACTGGCTATGCCAGTCGGTGACCACACTGAGGGTTGGTAGGTTTAATGGGAACACTCTATGGGGTCCTCTGTGAGCAATTGTTTTATAAATCTGACACTGGAATAATTGCATATTATTATGCTGAGTTGTTTGCTACCAAATATCATACACGTCAGTGAAGCCATCATGGAGCTGGGGCACTCGTAACAATGAGTATCCTGTGCATGTACTTACTATGGCTTCCATGGGCACTTACAATATCCAGCGCTCCACCCATCCTCTTTTTGCTTTTGCTTTGTTCGCAGAGTATGCCCAGACCTGTGTCACTTGTTCACTTTCCCACTGGATTCAAGCTAGCCTAGCTGACAAGTGTTGTCACCCTGATACCGGTCCCAGGATGCTTTTTTCCGGTCCAGGGAAGACCTGGTTTGGCAATTTGGGCTGGGCTGTTCCCATGAGGAACAGTTAAGACTGATTTGCATATGGCTGTGACTGAACTGGGGTGGAAAAGAGAGCTAAAGAACGATGATGGATTCAACCAATATCTGTGACTGGAGGTGAGTGTCTAAAATGTTTCAGCGCTCCGTCCTTCATCTCCTTGTGTTTGCAATATCCAGGAATTGGCATGGATATTGCAGGAGCATGTCATGTCTGCTCATGCAGATATGCCATCACAGGGGATATAGTGAACCGTGCCTTAGGGCTAAGGCCTGCTAGAGGGGAGCCTCACCTACATTCCTTGCAGTGTCTTTGGGCTTGGCACACTGAAACTCTTCAGTCTTGTCTCCACCAAGAAAAGCAGGCTGCAGTGGCTGAGTACTAGTGCTTGGTGAGGGGTCCCTTACGGTGGCACAATTTGTGCTGCAGTCCTTAGGGACCCTTTTTAACCCAGGGCCCTTGGTACCCGGGGTTCCTTTACAAGGGACTTATATGAGAGCTAAAATGGTTCCAATTGTGTAAAAAATAGGCACAGTGTTAGGGAAGGAGTCGGGCACAGGGGACCTGGTTGACAGGGACCCTGTGCACTTCCAGTCAAAATGACATCATTTTCCAGGCAAAATGTGAGGGCTAACCATGTCCAAATGAGGCCCTTTACTACATGACCTCCCTCCCCCCAATAAAGAAAGATGAGACTAAACTTCCCCTAGAAAGTCTTCATCATCTAAGTGGAATAACCTGGAAAAACCATCTGCATTGGCATGGCCAGTATCAGGTCTGTGTTCCACTTCAAAGTCCATTCCCTGTAGGGATATGGACCACCTTAGCAGTTTGGGATTTTTTACCTCCCTTTCCTTAGCCATCTGAGAGGCCTGTGCTCAGTTTGTGTTGCAATTTTTTTATTAAAAGATTTTTAGATGAAGATACATAAATAAATACATATGTAAATAGATAATAAAATAAAATATGAAAATAATATAATTATACATAGTATATTTTAAATGCGGAAAAGCAAAAATAGCAATTATTCTATAAGCAATAAAGCGAAAAAATAGCAGAAAGGAAGAAAACGAAAGAATGAAAGGAAAAGAGAAAAGAAAAGAAAGGAAAAAAGAACAAAGAATCCCAGAGTAACAAGAGAAAGAAGAGGAGACCGAGACAAATGAAAAAGGATTAAGGAGCAGGATAAAACCAGGAGGGGTACACAAACGTAAAATAAGAATGAAATTTTTTTTTTTAAGAAGGGATAGCAGACGTTTGGGAGGGAGGAATGGAAACCGAGTCACTATCCACCGTGGCTTCTATGAATGGGGACCATGTTTGAAGGAAAACAGAAGCCTGATCTTGCAAATTATAAATTACACGTTCATAAGAGGCTGTTTGTATCATGGCCACCAACCACTCCTCCTGAGAAGGAGATGAGGAAGACTTCCAATGGCGTAATATACAGATTTTGGCCGTAGCCAAAGCAGTATGAAGAAGACGAGTCTGTAGTTTTGACAATGACGGAAGACCTCGGAAATCATGTAAAATAATATTTGCAGAAGTAAAGGGTAAAGGTAAGGACATGATAGAAGCCAAAGTCTTCCTAATAAAAAGCCAAAATGATCTAGTACGGGGGCATTCGCAAATAATGTGTGTAATATCACAGCCAGAAGCAGAACATCTCCAGCACAAAGAGTGTGTTATCAATTTAGCATGATGTAGTTTAGATGGAGACCAGTGCCATTCATGGATGATTTTGAAAATGCTAAATTTGAGGCGAGCCTCTCGGACACCTTTATGTAAACCTTGCAGAATGTGATCCCATTGAGTAATGGAATATGTAACTGATAAGCGAGATTGCCACTTTGATTGAAGAGCGTTCGAGAGGGGTTGCGAAAAGAGAGGATGCAGGAAAGTTTTGTAAAGACCAGAAGTCACACCTTTAAGATTTCCCCACAAATGTAAATAAGATAAAATAGGAGATACAGCCAACAAATCGGGTGGAGAACCTAAATGTTTTGTGATGGCTTGTTGAAGTTGAGTATATTGACGGGATTGAGTGGATGGTAAATGGAATTCCTCACTGATTTGAGAAAAAGATTTAAAGTTATTGTCATGGAACAATTGTTCCAAAGAGTGAACACCAGCCTCCTGCCACAGAGGCCATGATATCATGCGACCATGAACACGAATAGCCGAATTGGACCATAAAGGAGCTTTAACGTGAAGCCGCGGGTTAGTTTTAAGTAAGCGATGGCTTCTTTGCCAAGATTTACGCATAGCAGATAAGATATGATTTTTAGGGTCGGAGGAACTGGAACCTTTACCATATAAAAGGGACAAGCCAGGACTGGAAGATAATAAGTGACGTTCAAGTGGGACCCATTGAGGGATGTCTTTAGACTTGGGCAAAAAGAAGGAAAGTTGGGAAAGATGGAGGGCGAGTGAGTAATGCTCAATAGAGGGAAGACCCAAGCCACCATGTAATTGGTGGGATTTGAGTTTGGCCAAGGTAATACGCGGCTTAGCCGTACCCCAGATGAAAGATTTTATTTTGGAGTCAATGGACCTTAGAATAGTCAGGGGAATGTTTAAAGGGAGCATACCTAAAACATAAAGAAATCGCGGTAGGGTGACCATCTTAACCGCCTGAACCCGTCCCCAAAGAGATAAGCCGAGGATTTTCCATTTATCGAAATCTCGTTGCATTTGTGCAATCAGCGGCGTTAAATTGTCCATGACTATATTATCCAATCCGCGGTTAATGAATACTCCTAAATATTTAAGGCGGGAAGATTGCCAGTGAAATGGAAAACCGGAAATTGCAGCTTTTGTAGTACCAATGGACATAGGTAATGCTTCACTCTTATCCCAGTTAATCTTATAACCGGAAAAGGAAGAGAAATTATTTATGATGCGAAGAAGAGCAGGGAGAGAGCGGGGAAGATCGGTAAGTGTGAGAAGAATATCATCCGCGTATAAATAAATTTTTGAATGACCAATTGTAAGAGGAACTCCAACCACTGCAGGTGATTGACGTATTGCAGCAGCCAAAGGTTCCATTGCGAGAAGGAAAAGGAGAGGGGAAAGAGGACAACCTTGACAAGTACCCCGTCTGATTGGAAATGGAGTAGAAAGGAAACCACCACAGTTAACTTGAGCTGAAGGACTATCATATAGCAGACGCACTTTAGCTATAAATTGGTCGCCTAAACCAAATCGTTGCATTATGGTAAAAAGATACTCCCATTCAATACGATCGAATGCTTTTTCGGCATCTAAAGAAAGGAGATTGGTGTCACTAGCAAGATTTTTAGCTGACCATAAGGCATGGGAGAGAGTACGTAAATGATTTCGAGATGAACGACCAGGAACAAAGCCTACCTGAGAATTGTGGATTAAAGAAGGTAAAACCTTACGAAGACGTGATGCGAGGATACTTGCAAGAATCTTAACATCAGAGTTTAAAAGAGAGATAGGGCGGTAACTACCACAAAGCAGAGGATCCTTACCAGGTTTCGGTAAAACAGCTATGATGGCCTTATTGGAAATAGAACCAAGAGAGGAGTCCTCTGTGGCTTCTGCAAATGCGGCATGTAGGGTATCAACCATACTCTGACCAGTCCACTTGAAAAATTCAGGGGGGAAACCATCCTCACCTGGTGCTTTATGATACGGTAAAGTAGCAATAGCTGAGGAACTTTCCTCCTTCGTGATAGGTCCGTCAAGTAGAGCTCTACCATCATCAGAGAGTAGTGGAAGATGTACCGTATCCAAAAAATTGGACATCTCTGACGTGTCAATGTGAGTGTTTGGTGAATAGAGAGATCTGTAAAATGAAGCAAATTCATCAACAATGTCTTGCGGTCGAGTAAGCATATCGCCAGAACTGGATGTAATGGCGGGAATTGCCATAGCAGCCTCCCTCTGACGCAATTGCGCAGCCAGTAGCCGGCCAGCTTTTTCACCCTGCTCGTAATGACGCCCTTTCATCCTTTGTAAGGCATATTCGGCCTTAGAAGTAAAAAGACTGTTGAGAGACATGCGTGCCTGTTCCAACAATTTACGAGTTTGAAGGGTTGGTTTTGAAACATATAATTGGGAAAGTCGGCCAATGTCTTTTTCCAAATCAGCCTGTTTGGCAGCATTCTTCTTGTTATATAGAGCAGCGTCCCGCATAAGTTGACCTCTGATAGTTGCCTTAGCGGCTGCCCATATCGTTCTTTTAGAGGGGATTGAGTCTCCATTGTTCAAAAGGTAGTCCCGTAGGTGCGACTGTAAGAGAAGTTTACCAGATGGTGTCTTATATTTATTAATGTTTAAACGCCATGATTTGCGCCCCGGACTAGAAAGACCCAAATCAAGAGACAAGAAAACAGGGGAGTGATCAGAAATGGCTGCTTCTAGGATTTTCGATTCTGTAACTAGCCGGACTGTATGTTGCGAAAGAAGAAAGTAGTCGAGACGGGAGAATGTACCGTGAGTAGAAGAAAAGAATGTGTATTCTTTATCCTGAGGGTGACTGAGTCTCCAGTGATCAACCAGACCAGTATCAGTAAGAATGTCACGCAAAATGGCTCTATCGGATGCATTGACGGTATCAAAGCAACCTGTTCTGTCAAGGGCAGGATCTGGAGCCAAGTTCCAATAACCTCCAATGAGAAATTGGGTAGCATTTATTTCTGTGAGGAGGCGATTGAGTCTCAGGAAAAATTGCTTTTTGGAACCTAATGGAGCGTAGACAGAACCAAGACAGATGAAAGAATTTCCAAGTTTCAACTTAACAAATACGTACCGACCATCCGGGTCAGTCCATGTCTTGATAATCGTAAAAGGAAGTGACTTTCGAAAAAGAATGGCAACGCCACATTTACGAACGGGGTTGGGATTAGTGGGGTCCGGTTTAGAAACACTGCTATGAATGACTTTACCCACCCAATCCCTGCTAAGTTTACTAGATTCGATATCGTCCAAATGGGTTCCCTGCAGTAAGGCAATGTCCACATGTTTGGAATGCAAGTAAGAAAGAACCTTCTTTCGTTTAATATAGTGGGTGAGGCCATGAACATTCCAAGAAATCACTGACAACGGATGGGTAGAAGACATGATAGTAAAATTGAACAAGAAGATGAAAGAGGAAAGAGAAAATAAAGAAAGAGAAGAGGTGTGTTACTCTGGGTAAGGAGGAAGAAGAGAGAAGAAAAAGAAAAGGGAAAGTAGTTTATAAAGGCAGAGTGAAGAGTGGAACAAACAAATCAAATATGAATAGAGAAAGAAAGTATTAAAGATGTAAAGAAGAAAATGAAAAAGAAAGAAAAGAAAAGAAAGAGAAGAAAAAAAGAAACCTAGACTGTTAACTACGGGTCTGGGTGCACCTACAGCAGCACCGAGGGAGGCCGGACCCCCTCCGAGCAAAGAAGAATGGGGATTCGGGGAACCAGTAATAGAACAAAATATGTAAAACGCAGTTAGAACATGAGTACAACAAGAAAAATATGGAAAACCATATACCATTATCAAGAAATATAGGCAGTAAAATCGAAAGAATTACATAGTGAAGGAGGTGCGAAAGATAGAATGAAAGAAATATGAAAGTTAAATGAGGGAAATAGAAAAGTCCTGCACCATCATAAAAAAGGGGGGGAGAAAAGGGAATAGAAAATACATACAATAAAGCATGAGAATAAAAGCATAGAAAAATACCAGAACCTTTTTAAAGAAAGATATGAAAGTATCCAAAGTGAGCACTGAAGGAAATGTATAATGTTATGTTAAGTAACGAATACAATAGCATAGGGAAGAAAAACATTGGAAAAAGGACCACCATAATAAAAATAAGGGAAACAGAAAGAAAATGATCAGAAACAGTCTTAAGATGGAAAACAGTGAAACAAATAGACAACATTCAAAAGCGAGATAATCAATAAATGGAATATTGAGTGATTACCCGGACAACAATAACATCACTATAACAGGGAGAATGGATATGAAGAAAGAAAACTACCTGTGGAAAGGTAACAGCCTTATAGTATATAAGAAGCCAAAACTGAAAAATGATTGAATGACTGTAAAACTGAAAATCACAAGTCAATAGTAAATATAGAATAACAGTAAGGCATATGGCATTATATAGAACACTAAGCATAAGGAGCCATGTTATACCATGCATGAAAAGCTCAGCAGACTAAACAAACAGCAAAAGCATTATAAACAACAAATACTGCTTATAAACTTATAAGATTAGAAAACTAGAACAGAAAAGAAAATTCAGTCAGCATCAGAAGGCTCTGGACGCCCTTCGAGTAAAGAAGAGTGGGGATCTAGAGGATGAACGGTAACATGGAGTATACAAAACACAATGGAATAAAATAACATCATCAACATTGCCAATCCCCCCCTCCATAAAAGAGTGTCGCGAAATATAATGAGGAAAATAACAGACATTAAAATCCTGCTGTAACCTGAAAATTATGTGAAAAGAGCATGAGAAGAAGAGAGAAAAGCAAGGAAGATGAAGTAAAGAGAGACAAGATACATAAGAGAAGAGGTGTGAAAAAAAAACAAAAAAAAAAAAAGATTTAAAGAAATAAAATAGAGGAGGGAATAGATCCCATAGTTCAAAAAGGGGAAAGAAGGCAGATATGAAAAAAGCATGAGAGGTGAAAGTGAAGAAAGAGCAGAACCTAGTGTAAAATATATATGAAACAACAAAGTAAGTATATACCGTACAAGAGCGGGATATCCAATGAAAACAATATATATTATCAAGCCTAGCAACAAGAAAAATACCATGGGGAGAGGGAGGAACAGGAAAAAGGAACCTCCAGAAGGAAGGTAATAGCTATGAGTGGGACCTGTAGATTCAAAAATACTCTAAGGAGGGAAGAATGAAACAAAATAGACAACAAGTAGGTTGGGAACAACTAAAGAGTGAGACATAAAATAAGGAACATAACAACAAAACAACATCCAAAGAAGGGGAGTGCATAAGAAGAACAATCCCTCACGGAGAAGGCAATAACCATGCAATATGTAATAAGCAGATCCTAAAAATTGAATAAAAAACTTCAAATCAGAAAACAGCGCTCAAGCAGGAAATATAGAATTACAAGTAGGCAAAGAACATTATGTAAGATATGCAGTAGAAGTGACCACATTATATTGTGGTTTGGATTTTCGTTTGACAAATCAAGCAACAAGAGCATGACCAACAACAAGAATTGCTACTAACTTATGAAGTAAGGAAGAGAAAAGGGGGGAAATTCAGTCATTATCAGAAGGCTTCTTGAGAGGCGATCTAGACTTGTCTCTCTGCTGAGTGTTAGTGAGAGAAGAGACGGAACGTAGAGCTGAGTCCCTGTCCTCCTGAGAGCGTGGCAGACGGATGAGATCCCTGCCACGGTGCCTGGAATCAGTAGAATCGTTCAAAGGAGATGTGGACAGGTTTGTAGATGAAGTCTTGGATTGAGAAGATTGAGCATGGGAAGAAGATTGAGTTTCCATATCATCGGACTTGAGATCATCCAGAAATTGCTGAAGAAGGGCAGGATCATAAAAGTCTTTAGACTCTCCATTCCTGGTAATACGAAAACGCGCAGGTTCAAATAATCCATACTTGATGTCCATTTGACGCAGCTGGGGCCGTAAGGAGAGAAACGCCTTCCTTCGTTCATTTGTTTCTTTAGAGAAGTCTGCAGCCATGTGGATGGTATGACCTTGAAATATAAAGGAGCCATGTGAGCGAGCCAACGATAAGATTTGTCTGGTCTGTTCATGTCGAAGAAAGCAGGCAATAATTGGTCGGGGTCTTGCAGAGGCACCAGAACGAGGTGGACCCAATCTATGGGCACGTTGGATCTCAAGAGGGGGAGCAAAGGAAATTCCAGTCAAAG
Organism: Lissotriton helveticus; assembly: GCF_964261635.1. NCBI lineage: Eukaryota > Metazoa > Chordata > Amphibia > Caudata > Salamandridae > Lissotriton > Lissotriton helveticus. The sequence continues at coordinate 646,194,102 of NC_136068.1, forward strand.
TGGGAAGAGCGTCACATAGAAAGGTCTTCATGTCTTGCTTTTCAATATTTTCTGGAAAACCAAAAAAACGGATATTGTCTCTACGACTGCGATCTTCCAAATCGATGATCTTACTGTGTAGAAAAAGTAGGTCTTGATCCGGACCTTGAACAGAATCCAGTCGACTTTCCATATCCATTATTTTAGAGTCGATGGCATCAATCCTTGTATGAAAAGTGGTGAGTTCTTCCCTAATTGACTTAGTCTCCATAGCCAATGATGTCATGGTAATCTCCAGACCCTCCAGCCGACGGTTAACTCCAGAAAGCTCTTGTAAAATGCGTTGCATAGTATCAGACAAGGACTTGTCACTCTGAGGCGATGTATTTTGCGGTGGAGGAAGCGACGCAGAGCCATTGCCTTTAGTTGTTGAAGTGGAGGATTGTTTTACCACTTCAGTAAAAAGTGGGTGCTTAGGACCACGACCACCATTTCTGTTAGTGGACATTTCAGTGCCCCGCTGTAGTGACAGTCTACAATAGCGAATAGACGTAAAATTGGAGTAAGAGGCAATGATGGAACCAATGACTTATCAAGCATTAAAGAGGTAACGAAACATATGTGGCAAGTAAATGAGCACTGCAAACAACATGGAGTTAGTGCTTAAAAGTAGAAAGCAGAACAACAGTGCCACAAAATACCAAGTATTGTTTCCCAAAATTAGCGCAAAACTGAAGTAACAAATGGTGTGCGCCAAAACTGCCTCAGCAAGAGGTCATGTGACTGTAGTAAAGGAGAACGGCAGTAGGCTAGTTATACCACAGTAATAAATTGGTCCGTACACAAGAAGTGGTTCTGTTGAGTTGAAGGTAATATATGAGAGAACAACAAAAATGGGGTGACAGAATCCAAATAGAGAAGATAATTAATGTCACCAACTGTCATTTAGAGGCAGTATAACAAAGCACACAAAGTTGATTTGGAGAAATGTAAAAGGCAAAAATTCCCCTGTGTGAGATGCTTCAAAGTTCTTCAGAGTATGAAAAAGCGTCGTGAAAAATGAATCCACATAGTGTTTCCTCACAATAGTTTGAAGAAATCCTTTAAAAATGCATTTTAGAAAGGACGCCGTGTGTTAAGAATACACACAATGTTAATCTCTTCGTGTGCATCATTAGAGGAGCGCGACCTCGTCTGCTGAGGGGGTGCGGCCTTAGGCAAGAGAAAGCCCGGCCCTAAATTTGCAGGAGGCGCGGCTTACCCTGACAGGAAGTGCGGCGTCATCCATGGGCAGATCCTGATGCGTGCACCGGAGCAGGCAGTCACGTCGTCATGGCTCCAGAGAACGAAGGAAACCAGCGCTGCACCTCCATAAAGACCGCCGCTGCGCTCCACATAAACTCCGCTGGTACAGGAGCTCAAAAAGCAGGATCCCGGCTGCAAGGTAAGAGAGGGGAGCTCGTTAGGGGTCCGTCCCTCGGCGGAGCTCTCCCCTCAGGCAGCCATCTTCCTGCGTGGCCAGACCACGCCCCCTGTGCTCAGTTTGAACAAGGAGGTGAGAGCCAAACAAGTATGGCCTCAACAGGGACCAAACCACGGCAAAGGTTTCCCTCGAAGTGGCCCTCCAGCGCTGTTCCCTGTGGAGTGACTTTTACAAGGCATTGGCGGGTCGTAACTGTGGTAATTTATTTGGGATAGGAGTACTCCTATCCCATATTCAGAGCCATCAATATGCACAATTAATCGCTTGGCATAATCTGGAGCTTTCAGAACAGGGGCAGAGCCCGTTGCTTCCTCCAGAGTGTCAAAAGCCTTTTGACAGGTCACTGTTCAGTTCACCTTTTTGGGCATTCATTTGGAGGTCAGTTTTGTGAGTGGTGCCACAATGGTATTGTAATCCCTCACAAACCTCCCATAGTACTCAGTAAAGCCAAAAAAGACTCTAATCGGAGGCAGGGTAGTTGGAGCCACCCAGTCCAGTATGATACGGATCTTCGTTGTAATGGTTGAAGCTGGCCTCCACCAACAAGGTGATCCAAGCATACAACCTTTCCGTGCCCTATCAGGCACTTGCTTGCCTTGATAGGATAGTGAGGCCTGCTCTTCTCAGAGCCTCTATCACTTTTCTAAGGTGGATCAGGTGATCCTGCCAGGTGGAGCTAAAGACAGCAAATCATCTAGATATGCTGTACCATATGATACCAATCAAGCAAGGGCTTTATTCACCAACCTTTGAAAAGTGGCAGGTGCATTCTTCAAACCAAAGGGTATCACAGTAAACATGTCATGCCCATCTGGGGTTGAAAATACAGATCTTTCTTTGCCTCCAGGAGTCAGTCTTATCTGCCAGTACCCTGATATGAGATCAACGGTACTCAGACATGTAGCTGCTTCTAACTTGTCAATTAATGCATCTGCCCTTGAAGTTGGGTGTGCATTGGTTTTGGTCACAGCAATATGGCATCTATAGACCACACAAAATTTAATTTCTTTCTTATCACCATCGGTATGAGGCTTGGGGACCAAGACAACTGTGCTGTCCCAGTGGCTCTCAGACAGTTCTATGACTCTCAATTCCAGCATCTTGCTTACTTCTGCTTCAGTGCTCTCTTTCACATGATCAGACTGCCTATATGTTATTCTTGACATGTAGGCTTTCACCACTGTTCACATCATGGGCACACCAGCTCGTATGACCAGGGGTCAAAGATAAGAGCTCAGAAAACTCATTTAGGACTTGCCTGCAATCAGTCTGCTGGTGGGATGTAGGGTGTCTGAAAAGACCACTCCTTCTACTGAGCCATCTTTTGCATTGTTGGACAGGAGTTCAGGGAGATGGCCAATCTCTGCTTCCTGATCCACATCTGTAATTATGAGCATGGTCACACCTGTCCTGTTACAGTAGGGTATAAGATGATTGGTTCCTGTCAAAACCAAGGTCCACCTTTTCTTTCTAGGATAGGGTAGGGCCCGTTTCCCTTGTCTTGGAGGGCCCAAGGAGCCACTGGTTCCAATACACACACCTTCTGCCTTTGTTGGAACTCAACCATAGCAGTCTTTCAGTCATACCATTGCTTCTGAAGCTCCTGGCTGGCTCAAGCTTTTCAAGTACTTTTTCCATGTATTCAGCCATCCTGGAGAAGAGGCCAAGCACATAGACCACTATATCTTGTTTAGGTTCCATGAGGTTTCTCAAAATACCTCATTCACAAGGTACCTGAGAGTATGACCACAGAGACGATCAAATGGGGAACATCACTGCCTTCTGTGGCACTTTCCTGAAGGCAAAATCAGGCAAGAAAGTAAGACATCCCATCTCCTTTTGAGTTTTTCACGGAGTCTACCAATCATGCCTTAGGGGTACCCAGCCAGGTAGAGATACTAATGAGGGCCCTAGTCACTACAGGGGCAGTGGTAGTGCTAAGGGGAATAGCTTCAGGATACCTGGTGGCATGATCCACTACCATAAGAATATATCTGTCCCCTTATGCTGTTGGAGGGTCAAGTGGACTGACTATATAGATCCCTACCATTTTAAAGAGAATCACGACTACTGGAAGTAGGATTAAGGGGCCTTTATGTCCTCACCTGTCTTGCTGCTGGCTTGACAGGTGGGGCAGGAGTTACACAACTCCTTCACTTTCAGGTGAATCCCTGGCCAGTAGAAGTGGCTGACTATTCTATTCCAAGTTCTGGTCTGGTCAAGGTGTCCATCTAGGGAGATGTCATGGGCCAACGTTAGGAGGAATTCCCTAAATGCCTTAGACACTATTACTCTCCTAGTGGCTCCAGGTTTGTGATCCCTGGCCTTAGTGTAAAGGATTGCCTCCTCCCAATAGGTTCAGGTTTATAAGCTATGTTTTGTATGATTATGCATGAGATTTGTATGTGTGCACCTCAATTTTGCCACCAGCGTGTTGAGATTTGGTAATGGGGATGATGTAACTAATAAAGTGGGGATCCTATGTACTTTTACTTAGGGGTTGGTAGTGTTTATTTTGTGTTTACTTTTACAGACTGTTAACATTGTTATTGGGACGTATTTAATTTTCCTGAAGATGGTGATGGCTGTGTATTAAGGGCCCACAAAACGCGTTGATGACCATTGAAGAGGAAACTATTTAAAATATGTTGAGACAATTGTACTGAATAACGGTACTTGTATAAATACCAATTGTGGCTACAATTCATTTCAGTTTGATTTAAGGGTTTCCTCTCTGGAAATAGGAATTATTTTCTTTCCTTCTCTTTTTGTTCCCAATTTTTAATATTCTAATTGCACTGTGTGTGAATATACTGGGGTTTTAAGTTGTGCTTGTTTTGATGTTTTTTATTCTTGCACTGTTTTTTAAATTTTTCTTAAATTGATTATGCTCTGAGATGTATATGGTATTTATGCTTTGCCAATAAATTTGCATTCTTTTTAGACTTGTTTTTTTATCATATCCATTTTGTCCATTCTCATTTTACCGGCGTGAAGCGATACATGTTTGAGTGGTACGGTAAGTGTGTATTCAGTCAAAGGAGGTTCTCTTTTTGGACTAAGCTCCTCCCAATAGGTCCTGTGGGGACCACTGACATCACCTTCTTCCTGTGCAGCAGCTTATTGTCACATGATTTCAACAGTGGGACAGGTTTTCTGCCGCTGGCCCAGGTCTTCCCTAAAGGGGCCCACAGGCCCCAAAAGCTCAGCCTGGTAAAGCTCCTGCAGCTCCATTCCTTCTGGAGCTACATCTTCTTCCTAAGGAGAAGGGTCTGGTGTTTGAGTGGAAGCCGGTTTGCCTGTCTGCCTGCCTTTTCTCTTGGAGGGATGGGCAGTTATTCCATATTCCAGCACCTTTTTATCACCCTGCGTTCTGCTCTATGCTCTGGTTTTTACAACACAAAGGGGCCCATTAGGATAACGGGCGGAAAACCACCCCGCCCGCCATGGAGGCAGAAAACAACCGTCCGCCATGGAGGCGGATAAACCGGCGGTCCAATTAGGATCGACCGCCACTACAGACTGACCGCGGCGGTAGCGGTGAAAATGAAACCGCCCGACGTGTGCGGTGATGCCAAAACTCCGATCGCGGCAGTCGGAAAAGCTGCAGAAAAGACAAAAACGCCCACAGGGAAAGCGGAGACACCGCACGGGAAATTACGATATCCCCGAGGGTGTCGCGGGCGGAACCGCCGACACCGACCGCCGCGGTCGCAGCCAGGATTGAATGGGAGAAATGGCGGACAAGCAGCAGCAAAGCCACCGCAGCGGACGAACATGAAATACATGGCGGTCGATGTGAAAGCACCGCAGTGATGCCAAATACTGCATAAACAACGTAGCCCTGCCCCCAAAATATACAACACACACACACATATACATAAATTACACTAACAAATATACAAAACTACAGAACCACACCCACAACACACCTGACAACCACAATCCAATTGGACACACCCACACAGCCGAGTACAAAGCCACCCCCTCCACTCACCACAATCCTTTGCATCTTTCCAGAACAGAAGGCCATACACCACATCTGACAGGAGAGGCAAAATAGCACACCACACCCACCCACCACCACCATCAACACCACCATCACACCATCACAAACAAAACCCCAGCACACAACACACCTCATCACCAAACCCCTGCACCCACACACCCCTGCACCCACAAACACCTCAACCCCCACACATCATGACATCACAAAAAATGCCAAAATTCACCGAGAGTGAGTTGACAGTCATGGTCAACGAGATTGTGAGAGTAGAGCCACAACTATTTGGTAACCTAGTCCAACAGACACCATTAGCCACCAGGACACAAATGTGGGAAAGGATAGTCCAAAGGGTGAATGCAGTTGGGGCCACCCCAAGATCCAAGAAGGAGATCATGAAGCGGTGGCATGGTCTCAAGAGGGTTGTCAAGGAGAAGAGGAGCAAGAACTGGACTCTGGCAAACGTGACTGGTAGTGGCCCTCCCATCCCACTGAAGACATTCACACCATGGGAGGAGAAGGTGCTTGCCATCCTGCTACCTGAAAGTCTCACAGGAGTAGCCGGGGGAGCGGAGGCTGGTAAGTACAGACAAATGTTTAACACCACATTGAGATTTACCTCCTTGCAATACCCAACCACCAATACACTGTCCATCCCTACCCAACATGTAGCCAGCCATTCTGCTGAGGAGGCCAGAATGGGGGAGGAAGGTCAGTACAACAACTCACACCATAGCCCCTGGCCCACAGCCCAGCAGCATGGAGGCCTCCCCCACCCAGGAGCAAGTGTCAGCCATTGCACTGTTTAACAAACAAACTTACAGGTAGGTAGCCATCTACACTTGGAGGGTGTTTGTGGGTGGGAGGCCTGTACCACTACTCCCAGCATGCCCACTGGCCCACAGCCCAGCAGCATGGAGGCCTCCCCCACCCAGGAGCAAGTGTCAGCCATTGCACTGTTTAACAAACAGACCTACAGGTTGGTAGCCATCTTCACTTGGAGGGTGTTTGTGGGTGGGAGGCCTGTACCACTACTCCCAGCATGCCCCCTGGCCCACAGCCCAGCAGCATGGAGGCCTCCCCCACCCAGGAGCAAGTGTCAGCCATTGCACTGTTTAACAAACAAACTTACAGGTAGGTAGCCATCTTCACTTGGAGGGTGTTTGTGGGTGGGAGGCCTGTACCACTACTCCCAGCATGCCCCCTGGCCCACAGCCCAGCAGCATGGAGGCCTCCCCCACCCAGGAGCAAGTGTCAGCCATTGCACTGTTTAACAAACAAACTTACAGGTAGGTAGCCATCTTCACTTGGAGGATGTTTGTGGGTTGGAGGCCTGTACCACTACTCCCAGCATGCCCCCTGGCCCACAGCCCAGCAGCATGGAGGCCTCCCCCACCCAGGAGCAAGTGTCAGCCATTGCACCCTGCACACTCACCTTACAGGTATGTAACAACCGTAATTCTTCATGAAGTGTATGTGTGTAGAAATCAAATAACTATTGGACGCAATGCATTGACATGCAACCTGTATGACTCCATGATGTCACTCTGCACTATGAAATGTAACACGGTGTTGCCATGCATTGTCCAACGGATGACAGCATATATAACTAGTGTACAGACAGATGATGATAAGCAGATGACGGAAACACTGACCACTCCCCATCTACTCCACAGGTGATAAGGGAACTTACTGCTGGGGACCACACCAACGACCAGCAGAGCCAGTCTCCACCTCCGGCACATGGACTCACAGATGTGGACTCCCAGGACAGTTTGGATGATGAGCTCCAGCCCGGCCCATCTGGTGTGCCACAGACCCAGAGGTCCCAGGCCCCCATCCTCGCCAACACCACCTCTGCTGCAACAACAACGCAGCAGACCCCTGCTCTCACGGCCTCTGCCTCCACCGCAACCACCACCGCCGCCACTGCCACCAACACCACCACTACCACCAGTACCACCTGCAGCACCCTCCCTGTCCCTAGGGATGACTAGCCCACAGCAACACCTGTGGAGGGCAGGGAGGCAGTACGTGGCGCACCAGTGGCGAGGGAAGAGGTCGGTGGCAGCAGAGCAGGTGGGAGGGCCAGGGTAAACACCAGACCTCGGGAGGAGTGGACACCATCCCTGGACCACTTCACCAGAGTTGTGGAGGCCTACCAAGAGGTCCAGGGACAAAGTGGCCGGTCGGATGAACTATTAAGGGAGCTCATCCTGCTGATGAGGTCCATCGATAACCGCCTGGGACAGATGGTGGACCTCATGGGCCAGCAAGTGGCGTTGCAGAGGGACAGGCCTGTGTCCCAACCACCACCTCTGTCCCCTCCTGTTGTGCAGCAGGATGACAGTCCACCATCCTCCCCTGCGCCAACAGAGCGGGACAAGTCCTCTGACGCCTCTGGCCATTCAGCAGGCCCCCTACCGCCAAAAAGATCTAGGGGGTGGCCAAAGAAGAGCCTGGGAGTCTCTGGAGGCAAAGCACCTGCCACACGCCAGTCACGGAGCCAGCTGTGAAGACAACCCTCTCCCCAACTGCATTCACTGTTTGGACTGTCTTTCCCCACATTGCCTTGGCAAGGGCACCTGTCTGTTGAACTGGGTCACCACATCCATGTGGTGTCTACTCTTGCATCTCTGCGACCATGACTGTCAACTCACTGCTCATTCCCCACCTTCCTGTAAATATTCCTGCACAATTCACATTTCCACTCCGAAAACAAAATACCTGGCACTGCAGATTTTGTGTAGTGAATTCTTTACTGCAGTATTAACATTGTTGATAATGTCCATGATGTGTAAACATGATGTACAGTATGCAGGGCAGGAACACTCTGTAGCACCTAGGGAGACACAACAGAACTACAGTCACTGGTCTCATCGTGGCAACACACACAGATCACTGCTCCAAAAATATCCAAAATATCACAGGCATACTACACATTGTCTAGCAGATACGCACAAATATGGTCCAGCATACATCTCCGTACGTAACGTCAATTCAACCAATACCATACATAGGTGGCAGAACATGTGGCTATCGGGAACATCTGCACATATCCATTCACAACAAAAGCAACCACACCAGACTATGTACAAGTTGTAACTCGTCACACACCTTCAAGTGAAGTAGCGTTGGATTAGCTGCTGGCGTAGGTCAACTCCTTCCTCCTCTCCACTGTCCTTCTCACTGGATTCTGGTCCCTGAGCAGGTTGTGGCCTTGGTTCCTCACCATCGTCCAGGAGCAGGGGGACCCCCTTGTGGATGGCCAGGTTGTGCAGCATACAGCATGCCACAACGATCTTGCACACCTTCCCAGGCGAGTATGCAAGTGCGCCTCCGGTCCTGTCAAGGCACCTGAACCTTGACTTCAGCAGGCCGAAAGTCCATTCGATTACCCGTCGTGTCCTGCCATGGGCCTCATTGTAGCGGATGTCTGCTGGTGTCCGGGGATTCCGGAGTGGGCTCAACAGCCATGGCCTACTGGGATATGCAGAGTCACCTGCGAATGATAAACACCCATTGCAATGTTGTACGGCCACAGTAAAGCCAGTGACCCACAGCAAGTGATAGTAGTAGTGATACTCACCCACAATCCAGGCACGTTCGGGATGCAGATTCTCCATCATCCGTGGCACCATGCTTTTCCTCATAATGTACGAATCATGGGCCAAACCGGGATACTTTGCACACACATGTGATATTGTCATGTCCGCAAGGCACACCACCTGCACATTCATGGAGTGGTAGTGTTTGCGGTTCCGATAAATGTGCTCCGTCGCCTGTGGTGCCACCAGAGCTACCTGGGTGCAATCTATGGCACCGACTACATGTGGGATGCGCCCAAGTGGATAGAAGTCCCCCTTAACGGCAGCCAATTCACGTCCCCTGGGGAAATGTATGTAGCGATTGCGATATATCATCATGGCCTCAAGTACATCCCTCAGCACCATGCTGAAAAATGGCTGCGACATCCCCCCAGCGTTAGCCACGGTCTCTTGGAAGGAACCAGTCGCAAAGAAGTGGAGTGTTGCCATCACCTTGTAGGTGGGTGTGAATGCCGTAGGATAGTGACGGCGAGGCTGCAGGTGGGGCTCCAATAGATCACACATGATCTTCAATGTTGGTCTGTCCAGCCTGAATTTCCTGATGATTGCCTCATTCTCCATGTCCTCAAGCACAGTCAACTGACGTAGGAGATTCGGCCTCCTCCTAGTTGAGGAGTAAAATGAATAGGTCCGTGACAAGCATCATGAGATGGCCATAGCACAAAGCATCAATTATGTAATGGGAAAACAACAGGGGCCAGAGAGATGCATGGAACATCTGGTTACATGGCTGGCCAATAGCTACACACAGAGGGCAGGCCTCTCCAGTGACAATACCCAAGTGACAGTAACACATCGGGGAAAGTGAATGCGGATATAATGGTTGAACATTTGACATGTGCAGACATGGTGCAACAAGACCCGCCAATGTAATGTGACTTAACATGTCTGTCATACCCATCTGCTGTACCTGCCACATCTCAATGCATCATGTACATTCTGCAACCATTCATTAACACAATGATCACAGTAGCAGGGACACTTCCCGTTGTGTGCATGATCAGTTGTGAATGCACAAGTCAGGAACGATACAATGCAGTGACACCAGCCAGGTCAAGGTCTGCACAACAACACATTAAACGTCACGACATCAATGTAGAGCACCTGACATCTGTCAATCATCATCAGCCATCAAAAACCTTACTAAAATGGCAGAAACACAGGCAAAAGTGGCTCACAATGAACGTGCGTCCTCCTGTGGATGACATGGCTGTGTGGCATTGTGTGTGCAATGATGTGCCCTACACCATGTAGCTGCAGGGTGCTGATACAGTGTCCAGGATTGACATACACAGCAATGTGTACTAAAATGGCAGTACCTACCGCCGGTCCCCGGCGGTGTGACCCCAGCACCACCATCTACACAGCCAAGGTAGCCATTGGCACATGGACTTGTGTACATGGCGGTGGGTATGCTCCGCCGCATGAGTCGCGGTACCTACCGCCGGTCCCCGACGGTGTGACCCCAGCACCACCATCTACCCAGCCAAGATAGCCATTGGCACATGGACTTGTGTACATGGTGGTGGGTATGCTCTGCCGCATGAGTCGCGGTACCTACCGCCTGGCCCCAGCGGTGTGACCCCAGCACCACCATCTACCCAGCCAAGGTAGCCATTGGCACATGGACTTGTGTACATGGCGGTGGGTATGCTCCGCCGCATGAGTCGCGGTACCTACCGCCGGGCCCCGGCGGTGTGACCCCAGCACCACCATCTACCCAGCCAAGGTAGCCATTGGCACATGGACTTATGTACATGGCGGTGGGTATGCTCCGCCGCATGAGTCGCAGTACCTACTGCCGGGCCCCGGCGGTGTGACCCCAGCACCACCATCTACCCAGCCAAGGTAGCCATTGGCACATGGACTTGTGTACATGGCGGTGGGTATGCTCCGCCGCATGAGTCGCGGTACCTACCGCCGGGCCCCGGCGGTGCGTCACCGCCGTGGAGCATTGCATACAGCCAATGGCATGGATGATCGCGGTGGCATGATGCAGATTTAAAAATCGCGGAAGCTGTGCTCCACTGCCGCGGAGGCGGTCATTGGATGCTTTTGAATAATGCACCATCGCGGTAGCGCACCCCGGGCACCCGCGGTGCGTCACCGCCGTGGAGCATTGCATACAGCCAATAGCATGGATTATCGTGGTGGCATGATGCAGATTTGAAAATTGCGGAAGCTGTGCTCCGCTGCCGCGGAGGCGGTCATTGGATGCTTTTGAATGATGCACCATCGCGGTAGCGCACCCCGGGCACCAGCGGTGCGTCACCGTCGTGGAGCATTGCATACAGCCAATGGCATGGCATGGATGAATATGTTTTTGTGAAAATTATGCTGTATAAAATCTTTTTAAATACATTGGATATTGTCTTTAAAGAAATGTGTTAGTAATATTGTCTATATACATTGAATATATATTGTGTAACGGTTTTTAATGCAACAGTTTTGTAATATTATGACTTTTTTAAACTTTTTTCAATAAATGCATTATAATTTTTAACAAGTCTATGCTTCATACATGGTCCCTTATGACACTGAAAGGTTGATAATTTATGTTGTAAATTTGGTAACCTAGATAAGATTGCACATTTCCGGTACATACATAGGTGGCCACCTCCAGTAGAAGAGGCACACCTAACAAGGTATAACATTCAGGAAAAGGCACCCTGTTTTTTTCTTATGGATGATCGCGGTGGCATGATGCAGATTTGAAAATCGCGGAAGCTGTGCTCCGCTGCCGCGGAGGCGGTCATTGGATGCTTTTGAATAAGGCAGACCCGGACAACCAATTGTAGCAGCTTTTAAGCTTCCTAACGACCCCAGGGGGCTATAAATCTGTGGGAGTGAGCCTCACATTCCCACTGCTCACAGAGCTGCTGCCTGGGACCATCTCCTGCTGCTGCTGCATCAAGAGCCTGCTTCCTGGGACCCTGTCCTGCTGCTTCAAGAGCCTGCTTCCTGGGACCCTGTCCTGCTGCTTCAAGAGCCTGCTTCCTGGGACCCTGTCCTGCTGCTTCAAGAGCCTGCTGCCTGGGACCCTGTCCTGCTGCTTCAAGAGCCTGCTGCCTGGGACCCCTCACAACTCACTTCCGCCACAGGTCTGCCATATCCACAGGGATGTCAAGAACAGATAAGATCTGTGCCAGTCCATTCACGAGTGAGGAGCTGGATGTCCTTGTGAATGAGGTGCTGGCACAGTACCCACGCCTGTTTGGTGGCCCCAATGTCGTGGTAAGTCACCATGAAGGGAGCAGTAGGGTAGGGTGGTGTCAGACTTGTAGTCATGATGCTGCAGTATGTGCCTTTGGATGTGGGTAGCTGACAAACACTGACAGACAAGCTGTTTCAAGGTCGTGGGAGTGTGTGTGTTGCATTGTGACTCTGTCCTAGGCCTGTACTTGTATGTGTGAGTGGGTTGTGCTACTTTTTGGGCAGACATAACCAACGGTTGTTAGCCTTGTAGATGCCAGGACAGTGTACGCTTGTGATGACATTTCAGGGTGCCCCTGTAGTCATAGTCAGTGTGACCCACAGAGTAGGTTCAGTGGCTGCACAGCCAAAACAATGAACATCAGCCAACTTACATGCTACAGTTGCTTCACACTGATTAGTGGATAAGCCCCATCAGTGCCCTGTACAATTTCAGAATTACACAGTGCTGTCGATGCATTTGTGTTGAAGCATCATGCTTTAGTGTGATTATCATGGAGACTAGGAACCTCAATGTGTGCATGCATTCACTAATGTTCATGCCATGCAGAGAGGCCTTGTGAGGGTACCCTCGGTTCTGGAGGGAGGGAGGTTACTGTAAGTCCCGAGTCAGTGTCTGGCTGCTGTACTGATAGATGGTGACATATGACATTGTGTAATTGTACATTTGGCCTTCTTTACTCTCATACCTGCAGCTCAAGGTACACCAACGTAAGGCTGTCGGGAGGGCCATAGCAGCAAAGGTGCAAGCCCTGGGGGTATCAAACAGACGACACACACACTGTCACAAGAGGTGGGACGACATCAGCCGGCTGGCTAAGCAAGTGGCAGAAATGACCTTGGGGATGGTACCACGCACAGGGCGTGTGGCATGGCGCACCATGACTCTGCTGATGGGACGCATACTGGCAGTGACCAATCCAGACCTGGATGCACGTCTGAAGGTGCATCAGCAGCAAGACAGAGATGGTGAGTATCCGGGAAGGGAGAGTTTGTCTGGGAGTGGATGAATGTGTATAGTGCCTGTGGCAGCGGTGACACATGTGATGTGCGTGTGCTGCCATGCTGTGATATGTGATGTGAGTGGCAACTGTGATGTGTGTCTGTATGAGGCATTGGGCCACCATGGCCTTACTGTGCTGCTCCTGCCTGCAGTTTTCAGTCCTTGACAGATTTTTGGTGTCCACATGGTCACTCGTCTTTGTGATGGTGGGTGGAGTCGATATTCTGCCGTACAGCTGTGTCCACTTAATGAGTGTGACACCATGTCTGTCTACTTTGCATGCACCATGATGGTAGAGGCCCACACATCTGACGACAATGTGAACCCTGATTGGCACATGGTGATTGGAATGGCCTATTTGGCAATGTGGCATGTGTAGTCAATACAGGTGTGTGTGGTCCCCTCTGGTTCCCTTTTGGGCTGTAAGTGGTGATGTGTGTTGTGGCTACATCATGTCCATGGGGTTGGTCAATGTGGGCTGGGGGAACACCATCCATGGCCAGGGTGGAGTGCTGTGTGGCATCGACATTGCTCCACTCCTGGCTGTTTGTCGGCATGACAGGCACTGTTGTTGTCTATATAGTGTGTAGCTGCACAGTGATTGGAGGGCGTGGTGGTCACCATGTAGCTCTAGGCCTCTCATGTGCTGCATTGATCTGATATCGTGTGACCAGATGATGACACTTACACAACCCTGTTTCTCTCACTAATGCAGATTCGCAAGACACCACGGCGGAACATGATCCTGAAAGTGGTGGCGAGACCAGCACGACAGCGGCAGCAGAGCAAAGTGAGACTGAGCCAAGTGACACTGACCACACCAGCGCTACTGAGGGTGACAGGAGTATGCATGAGGAATCTGTGGCTGAGACACAGAGTACCACTTCATCTGATGGCAGGGGGGATGCGTCCCTGTTAGCAGCCACAGGGGATGGGGAGTCTGCTGCAGCATCTGACAACCAGCGGACAATGCCCAGCCTCCCATCCACTTCCTCTGGGGCTGGCCGTATCCGTGTCACTAAGAGGGGACGTGTAACATTCACACATGGCACCGCTGCCCCTTGCACCGGTCCCCCCTGCTGCCCTCAGTGCAGAGTGCGTAGAGCCCCTGTGCCAACTTTGCGTGGGCCAGACCGCCCTGCTCAATGCCTTCAGTGCCCACGATAACAAATTAGGCCAGGTTCTGGCATTCATGGAGGGCATACACTCTGACGTGGGTGGGCTACATCGTACACTCCAGTCATTGTCAGCAACAGTCACGTCAGCCCTCCAACAGGCACATGCTCCCATTGCAGCTCAGGTGCCTGTGACGTCCACCCAGTCAGTGGCCACATCAGATGACAGTGACCACTTGGGACCTACATCAACTAAACGATACAACACTAGGAGCACAGGTCAGACCCAAAGCAAACAATCCCGTCCACAGACTCCATCCCCAAAGAAGAGCAGGGCCCCCCCCCAATATGCACAGACAAGGTGAAGTCACAGAAGAGCAAGGCCAGAAGATCATTGTGGCCGACATCAGGCTCACATGCTGCAGAGGCATCACCAGAAATTGACTCAGCTATGCCCACAGAGGATGTGTGGGATGTCATGGCTACACCTGGGGAGGGCACAGGGACACAACCACCCACCACATCAACCCCAGAACAAAGTACATCGAGGCAGGTGGAGGAGAGCCCTGTTGTGACCAGCCCAGTCATTGTGGCAGAGGAGACCCCTGTTGTGACCAGCCCAGTCATTGTGGCAGAGGAGACCCTGTTGTGACCAGCCCAGTCATTGTGGCAGAGGAGACCCCTGTTGTGACCAGCCCAGTCATTGTGGCAGAGGAGACCCCTGTTGTGAGCAGCCCAGTGATTAAGGCAAGGGAGGGCAGTGTTGTGTCCAGGCCAGTGACTCAGGTAGAGGAGGGCAGTGTTGTCAGCAGCCCTGGCAAGAAGGGACAGGAGGGCACTGTAGACACCACCCATGGGGGAAGTGGGAAGGTGGTCACTGTAGGGGGTACACCTTCCCGAGAGGGTAAGGTGGTCCGGAGGCGTAGGCAGCCCAAGCGTTCAGCAGGATCAAGCACTTCTCCAGAGGGAGTGCCAGTGTCTGCCCCAGATGTGGGACAGTTGGGGTGTGTGCCGGTGGTGTCAACGCCACTTCCCATCAACCCCATGACAGGGAAGCAATTTCATATTCCGAAAAAGTGGAAGGGCACCCCTCCAACCTCCCCCACCCACACTGTGTCAAGGTGAGCATGACTCCACCTCCACGTGCCACGGTGCCACCTGGTCCGCACAGCCCTCCACCTTGCAGGCCCTCTGTTATTACCACATCACATGTCCCTCTGTCACACCAGTCAAGTGGACCTGCAGTCCCTGACACACAGCCAGGTCCCACGCCACATGACAGCCAGGAGTGAGTTGTCAACACCCTCATACGCCTGTGCCACACAGAGGTGTGCTAGTCAAGACCATTGTTTGCGATCTGGGTGTGTTGCTGGCCCTGTTGCTCTAATGTGCTGTACTCACCCCTGCCCTGCCAAGGACTCTGGGACTGTTGCTCTGATGTGCCGTACTCTCCCCTGTGCAGCCTCTCATGTACTTGCTGTCTCCCCTGCCAAGGACTCTGGGCCTGTTGCTCTGATGTGCTGTACTCACCCCTGCCCTGCCATGGACTCTGGGCCTGTTGATCTGATGTGCTCTACTCACCCCTGCCCTGCCAAGGACTCTGGGCCTGTTGCTCTGATGTGCTGTACTCACCCCTGCCCTGCCAAGGACTCTGGGCCTGTTGCTCTGATGTGCTCTACTCACCCCTGCCCTGCCAAGGACTCTGGGCCTGTTGCTCTGATGTGCTGTACTCACCCCTGCCCTGCCAAGGACTCTGGGCCTGTTGCTCTGATGTGCTCTACTCACCCCTGCCCTGCCAAGGACTCTGGGCCTGTTGCTCTGATGTGCTGTACTCACCCCTGCCCTGCCAAGGACTCTGGGCCTGTTGCTCTGATGTGCTGTACTCACCCCTGCCCTGCCAAGGACTCTGGGCCTGTTGCTCTGATGTGCTGTACTCAACACGGCCAAGGACTCCGGGCTTGTTGCTCTGATGTGCTGTACTCTCCCCTGTGCAGCCTCTCATGTACTTGCTGTCTCCCCTGCCAAGGACTCTGGGCCTGTTGCTCTGATGTGCTGTACTCTCCCCTGCCATGGACTCTGCACTTCCTGTTTGTGTGTGACCTGTGCATAGTCTCTACCATTTGTACATGATTTTGTGGCTTGCTGTTGTCTACTAATGTTGTATTGCAACATCTGTGCAATATGTGAATAAATACAGTTACTTCTGGTGTGTTTTCTCAGTCTCCTTGCTGATTAGAGTCCTTTTCTTGTTTGCATTTGCTTGACTGAGTACCATGCTCTATTTTAAAGTTCACCATTGCAAGGCTCTTTGTGGCCATCTGATTTTTAGACAGGGGTGACAGGGTCTTCAGTCCATTCTGGCCCTGCTGATGTTGTACTCTGTGATGGCTATTTTACAGCCCATGCAGTTTTCTTGTTGGTGATTTGCTTGTGCTGCATACACTGTTCACAGGTCACCTTGGGAGACACTGGCAGCACAGGGTGTGCAGCTGTTCAGTGGTTTTGTAGCTGTCTGTGATGTCATGAGGTATGTGTGTGTTTTCCTTTCTGTGTGCCCAGGCGTGTATGTGTATGGTCATCTTGTGTTGGCCCTTAGTCCTGGTGGCATGGCTTACATGGCATGTGTGGTGTTGGGTGTGGCAGAGGTGTGCAGTGTGAAGGGTGTTAGTTTGTAGTGTATGTATGTGTGCCCCTGTATGGTGTGAGACACACATGTGTCAGCCAGGAGTTGTATGCCTGTTGTTTCTTTTGTCTTGCCCTGTGTGGATGATTGTATGCAATTGTGTGGGCTGTGGGGAGTGCACTGGTGTTGTGTGTTCCTTGTCAGCCAATCCTGCAGTGTCTGTGTCCCTGGTTGTGTGTTGTGTGTTGCAGTGTGTGTGTAGTGTGCTTGTTGTTACAGTGCTTGTTGGTGTGCATGGGGGTGCACGGGATAGGCACCTTGCCTGTGACTAGCTCGGGTGGGGTGCAGTGTTGTTTGGGGTGGTGTGTCCCTGTGATGTTTGTGCCCTGCCCATGCCTTGGTGTGGCCCTGCCTTCTGCATAGTGCGCATGTGTTGACCGCGTGTCCGTGACCGTGACGTTGCTGCAGGTTGGCGGACGTTGTGTGTTCGGGATGCCGTGGGGTGTCTTGTTGTGAGGTGATGTGTGGGTGCCCATGTGGATGTGTTGTGCCCCTCAGCAGGATGCCAGTGTTGTGCTTGGGCCCTGTGTCGGCATGTGTGTTGTGTGGTGCATATGTGTAGTGGCGTACCTGCGGCGGCGTCCGCGGCGGCCCATCTGGCGATAGTGTCGCAGCAGGTACATGACCGGATGCATGTGGAGGGCTGGGTCCATGGGGTTCATGTCGGGTTTCGGCGCTCGTGCTCCGCTGTCGACTTTTCACCTGCTTCAGCTATGCGGTGTCTCCGCTGCGGTGCGTCTGCTTGTTTGGGCCATCCTAATTTGTCGAGCGGGGCGGATGTCATCGGGCGCGGCGGAGGGTATCGATTTGCTCCCGATGCCGTGGTGGCGGGCGCACCTTGATGGCGAGGCGTGGCGCTCCGCGGCGCACGGGAAATGACCTGTGTTTACCTATCCTAATGTGGCGGACATGAGTTCCGCTGCTCGCGAGTGGAAAAAGCTGTTTCTCCGCCCCGCCATCCTAATGGACCCAATAGTGTGGGATTCGAAGCATTTCTGCATGGATCCTCAATTGCAGCCCAGGCTAAGCACTACACATGATTGCCAAGCAAACAATCATCTGGTATGGATGAAGAGACTTCTACCTCTTTCTTTCCAGCCAACCTTCCCCAGTCAAAGGAAACGACTGCTTTGGGATCGTTTTGTTACATTGTTAGCATTGGTGACTCTGTAGGGTCCTTCCAGTCAGATGCTGATCTGAGAACACGTGCAAAAAGAACAATTGATGGACAGAATGCAGAACAATGTTATACATTCACCCCAGTACAGGGATCTCGGCCTAAATCCATTGTTTTTTGCTCACCCTGGCATTCCAGTTTGGACCCAGCCATATGCAAATCAGTTTTGATCCCGTGCCCAATGGGAACAGTCCAGCCCGAACTGCCAGGCCGTGTCCTCCCTGAGGACACGATCTGCTTGGTCACCATGGTGAAGCTGGTACCAGTGTCTCTCAAGGCTTCAACCCTAACCCCATTAATCACTGGATGCTGTCTGTATTTTTGCATGTTAGTGGGCCTGACAGCTAAGGAGGCTATGTCCAAATCCCCTACTATCGTGCCCTCACTGAGCTCCGTGGCATGGCCAGTGCTCTCCTGAGATCCCATCTCGAGATTGGCCACTGCATTTACTGCAGGTAGACTAGAGGCATTTTCTTGTTTTTACAGCCAGAGTCGCCAGTTTGGTGCCCAAGTGACCCAAAGTCATGACCGAGCTTTCTTGAGATCCCAGTTCTTCCCCTGGTACCCATCCTTTGGATATCAAGAGTCCCTTTGCCCACCCTCCTGAAAAGATTTTTTGGGGGCCTGAAGAAACCTCTTTGTTTTCAGTATTACCCTCTTTCCCTTGAGGGGCCTTTTGGCCTCTTTCATATGGTCTTCCCCACAAGTGGTAGTCTTGGTCACCCTGGTTTTGACCCAGTGGTCTGCTTACTTCGCCCCCTCTTGAGGATAGAGTAGGCCTAGGTCTACCAGGAATTGATGTAACTTCTCTTGGTAACAATTGCTTAAAGATACTAATTCATTTTTACGGGTGGCCTAAATAAATCTACGCAGATCTGACTCAGTTCTTTTTGAGTACTCCTTAGTGGTGAATCCAAATCCAACAATTAGGGTTTCAATCATATAGCATATTTCTCACTGGGTGTCAGGAGTATACCCCTGCACTTTCTTGAGAACATTTTCCACAAGATAGCACTCCATAGCTTCCTGTGGACTTGCCAAGACAGGCATCAGATAAGCAGTGAACCACTTGGTGATATCATCACTCTCGAAGAATTGTGGGACAATCCCTTTGGGGATTTTAGGGTCAAAAGAATCTACTCTCTTGATATTTATGATAATGATGCTACCAGAGATGGGTCCTAGGCCCATCTCTTTTCGCTCCCTTTCTATGGCTAGGAATAGACCTTTCCTGATCAAGCTCCTCATCTGAGGATACATCTCTGTCTTGGGGTATTACACTGTCACTCTGATTGACAGTGTTCTGATCTCCTGAAAGTTCTGAGTCACCCTCTGGATGCTCTTTGTCATTCTTTACCAAAAGCTCCTGGAGCTGTGCTTACGCAGGGTGTAACCCAGTCTTGAGACCTTAGGGTTTACACAAGCCTATAAGTTGTTTCATGCTTAGAGACAGGTAAGGTGTAAGGTTGAATTATTTTATGTGTTTCAGCTCTTCCGAGTGAATACTTCTAGTACTCATGGTTTTTACTATGTTGGGAACCTTTTTTGGAGAGGAGAAAATAAATGAACGACCTGGTTTTATAACTCTAGTAAGGTGTGAACTTTTTAAACATTCATACTAAAAGGGACCTAACCAGCGCCTTAATAATTATTTTAAAATTGGGAACAAAAGTCAATTAGTAACAATATAATTAAACTAAAAGCAATTTTCTGAATGTATTCCTGTGCTCTTTTTTAAGGTAGTGTGAGGGGAGCAGTTAGGCTTATCAGATTGCAGTGCTAAGCATTTGTTAAAATAAATGAGAAAAGCACTCAATGAATAAATCAGAGACCAATTTATGAAAAGAATACTGTCAAACCACAGAACTTCGTCTTAGACTAATACGTTTGGCAATTAAAATTTCCTACAGTTTCAAAAATTAACACAGTGCAATTTTCAGACTTTGCAATATTAACCTATGAGAGGAAGAAAACATTCAACAATCATAAAGGTAACATCAACTTACAAGACCAGTCTTCTGGAATTAAGATTAGCATTGGTTAAGGTTCTGTTCAGCACCAACAGTACACCACCAGTTGCACAGGGGTGGCTGGGTACAGGGTACAAGTTTGAGTTTGGGTACCCAATGCAAATCTATGAGGTGTGGGGCAATCGGCCTGAGACTGCTGTGTTCGCCCTAAGTTGGCAGGGTATGCCCAGATGTGGGTCCCTAGATCACTTTGCCACTGGGTTCAAGCTAGCCTGGCTAATCATGGTGTTACCCCGAAACTTTTCCCAGGTTTCATGCTTCCGTTCAGGGAAAACTTTGGCTTGGCAGTGCTGGCTGGACTGTTCCCATGAGGAACAGGGTCAAGACTGATTTGCATATAGCTGGGTCTGAACTGAGGTGGCGACGTCAGCTAAAGAATGATGATGGATTCAATCCAGATCTGTGAATGGGGGGTGAGTGTCTGAAAAGTTTCAGTGCTTCGTCCATCATCACCTGGTGTTTGCTTTGTTTGCCCTAAGTTGGCAGTGTATGCCCAGACGTATGTCCCTTTCTCACTTTGCCACTTGATTCAAGCTAACCTAGCTGATGGGGGTGTTACCCCGAAACCGGTCCCAGGATGCTTGTTTCCTTTTCAGGGAAGACCTGGCTTGGCAGTTCGGGCTGGACTGTTCCCATGAGGCACAGGGTCAAGACTGATTTGCATATATCTAGGTTTGAACTGAGGTGGTGAAGCCAGCTAAAGAACAATGATGGATTCAACCCAGATCTGTGACTGGGGCTGAGTGTCTGAAAAGTTTCAGTGCTCCGTTCATAATTACCTTGTGTTTGCAGTGGCTTGGGGGGCCAGTATATGGGGTTCGAACCAATAACAGGACAGGGCCCAAAGCAGCACCTACATCAAGCCAACAACGGTACAGAGGTGGTCGGGTGCAGGGGGCCAACACAGCATTGGGTACCCAATGAAAAGCAATGGAGAGAGGCCAAATGGGAAAAGGCTGCAGGCTAAGGCCAGGAGTGCAGTCAATGGAAATCAACATCTGTAGAGGTAAGTTGGAATACTTTGGGATATGAAAACACCTTTGGTCTTCTTCACCAAGGCCCAGGGCGTGTGCATGGGTGTCTTTTGGCATAGGAAACGGCTCACCAGAGTATGATGCTGTTGAGGGGGTCTTCATGCGGGTACTGGAGATGACCTCGAGGAGTCCGGGAGAGGTCAACTTACGGTGGACTCTGGGTCTGGAGCACTGGGGAATCTTGCTAGAACTGGTGAACCACTTGGTCTCGGGCAGATGCAGAGATGGAACCGGGCAGTCTTCACAGTTCTTTGGGTCAAAGAGTCTTTACTTTAAAGATGGTTTCTTTTTGAACATGTCCACTGTTCTTGTGAGATCTTTTTTTAAAATGTATATATATTATTTCGTAGAGTTCATTAACAGAATAATACACATACAGTCTTGTCGAAATTAACCATATACATAACAGTATAACATACATTAAATAGATCGCGGCGAAATTGGTACTTTCATTACCTATTGATAAAAGAATATTACCAATTGATGAATCAGTAAAAACAACTATTGCATATTCCCTAAAGATTCTCCAGTTTTTTTCCTGACAACCCTATTTTCCCTTTAGACTCCTTTATTCCCTACCCGCATTTTTTCAGAGGAATTCCCACAAGGTTTTGAACTTAGCGTAAGAACAGACCTTAAGGCATATCTTTTTTCTAGTTCTCAAACTCAACTTATTTTACTCAGCCATTACTGAAGGATTGGAATATTTTCACTTCTCCAATTCTGTAATATTAATGATCTAGGAACTAAAGCAATAATAAGTAAATATTTCTCCTATAGTGAACTAGTTATAGTGTTTGGTGAATATCCTAGGATTGCTATATGCTTATCTATGACCGTGTCCCTTCCTAAATTACGCCTACAATATTTCTCAATACCTCCGAGAATTGTCTGATTTTTGGGCAATCCCATACAATATGAGTCCAGACACCTCCAGCTCCCATTGTGCATCAAAAGCATACATCTTGTACATGTGGATTTATATTATTTAAAAAGGCTGAGGTCCTATATGGAAGCCACTTAGTGTAAAATTGCACTCTTCTAAAATTGGCTCCTCCTAGTAGCCTGGCACAAAAACGTATTAATCTTATTCCAGGTTCCCATTGATAACTGAAGGCCCTCTTTAGTTTGTCATTTAATCCGAGCCTTTTCAAATGTTTTGTTATTGGTATCTTCTCTAAGAATGGATATCAAACTGCTAATAGATCTTCCTGTAGTTGATTCCATCAACATCTACGATAGGTCTAGCTTTGAGGAAAGTAAGATAGAATCTATATTTTACAGACAAGTTCTAACTTGAAGGACCAAACATTGAAGTACGTCCTTATAGCAGCTAAGGCTGCCTTCAATATCGTTCTAGTTTTTCCAAGCATAAATGTTGATGAAAGTCAACCACCCTTGAATATCAATTCTTTTCCCATTTCTTTACAATATTAAGCTGAACCAAATGCTGATTCCAACATATATGTTTGATAACTGTGTAGATCCTTTTTTATGGGGTATATTATAATGTTTAAATATTTGTTACTTTTGTTTAAACAACCATTGCAGTACTTTTTAGCGTACATTTTGGGGGCTTTTATAAGTCTAAGTAGATCTAAAATGTTGTATTCTTTTAAAACTTGTATCATAAAATAGTTGTCTATATTCAATAAGCTGGAACTGCTGGTAAATCTTTGAGCATTATGTGCAAAATTTCCATAATAGTTTTCCCTTATATTGGGAAGCGACATACCTCCCTCCCTGGTTGGTTTATATAAAGTAAATAGTTACAGTTTTGGGGCTTTATTCACCCATATAAATGCTGAACCCCTACATATATGTCTGATAAACGTGTAGATCTATTTTTAGGGGTATTATATAATGTTTTAACATTTGTGACTTTTGTTTTAACAACCATTGGAGTACTTTATAGCATACTTTTTTGAAGTGTTTACAAGTCTAAACCCTATTATTTAAGGAAGCATTTGAGACCATTTAGCAAATAGTGACATAATCTTTTGTATTGAAGGTACACAATTTAATATAAAAAGATCACTCACATTTTCAGAGACGTATTTTCCCAGGTATCATTTGGGTCTTGTATTAATTAGAGTCTAAAATTCAGGCAGTAAAATATCCTGTGTGCAGTTGCCTAATAGAATTTCGGTTTTGGTCTTATTTATCTTGTATCTGCCCACTTCTTGAAATTCCCTAAACATCGCAAAAATTTCCTTCCGAATATTTTTCCCAGGCTTAAGAAACAAAATGATATAATCTGCATATAATTTTAAAATAGACATGCCGTGCAATGATGTTGCCCTAATGGCATTTTCCCTAATGGCAATCGCCAGTGGCTCTATATACAGGCCAAAAAGTGTAGGCGAGAGCAGGCATCCCTGACGCGTGCCTCTGTTTACCCTACATGTACCTATATTTCTATAATTAATAATTATGTGCATCGTAGCACCCTTGAATAAGCATTTTAATATTTGTGTAAAATCTTTTGGGAACCCAAATCTCTCAATAATCGTGAAGAGGCTTTCTTACGCCACCAAATAAATAGCCTTTTCAGCATCTAAAAACATCACCTGTAATGGTATTTTGTTCTGTGTCATGTAATCCAAAGCTTCTATTAAAAAATGTGTGTTACTAAAAAGATGTCTATCTGCCACAAACCCACTTTTGTCTGGATGAATGATTGATCCCATAACTTTATTCATCCTATTTGCTACAAGTTTATTAAAAATATTGTAGTCTACGTTCAATAGGCTAATAGGCCTATAGGAGTTAATATTCTCCTTGTTCTTATCTTGCTTAAAAATACTGACTAACACAGCAATGCCAAAAGAAGGTGGGGGTGCACGCCTTCAAGTATATAATTGGCAAGGTTAACATTTTATGTATTTAATATTGGTGCAAATTCCCTATATAATTCAGCTGGGAAGCCATCTTGGCCTGCTGATTTACCATTAGATAGCGAAAATACCACTTGCTCTATTTGCTTGCGGGAGAATTAAGCAACCATCATCTGGCCTTTTTCATTTGATACAAAGATAAATCTTACTTCTGAGCAGACATATGTCATTAGTAGTCAAAAAAAGTTCATGAGGCAATATTTGTCCAAATCCAAGTCTTCTTCTTTATTTCCAAGAAGATATCACTTCCAATTAACAAAAGTGATTCACAGATGGTTCATGACATCACATTGACAATCTAGTACTGTTGTCATTAAGCTCCTTTTCCCATAATAAGAGTAATTCTGCCTCGAGATTATCGTACGTGGAAAATATCTGTGCAGGTAATCCACGAGGGATCCTATGCAGCTTGAGATTTTGTTTGAGGGTTGCCCCATCCCATCATTTGGAGATTTCAAATATCCAGAGTCTTTCTAGCTGTATGAATTTAGCTTTGAGACCCTCATTAGGTCTATGACCTCCTTGAGTAACTGCTCTATTAACTGGCACCCCAGCATGCACACTGTTAAATAGATCCTCTACAATTTTCTCACGAACTAGTCTCAAACTCATTGTAACAATGTATATAAAACCCAATATTAGGTATGGTATGCCTCAAAGACCCAAATTGTAGAGACAATTCCAAAGCACTGCTGCGCAAACTGTAACCCAGCCACGCTTTGGAATTGCTCATTTGATAGGCAAGGGATAGGTAGTTTATCTAAAAACTACATGAGCCTGTAATAAGCACTCTGCTGATTTTAATGATAAATTAGTGCGTAATGTTGTAAAATGGCCCTATGAATATCTAATGATTCAGTTAAATGTACCTTAGTTTCAGTGTCTACAAATCATGAAATTTTATTTTTTGTTTGGCGGTCTCTGGCCTGCCACGCCAGGAACCTGCCTGTGTATTGGCTTTCTTCATAAACCTTTTGTAGGTAGGTAATGTTTGCAGTAATACACTGCATATAGTACTATTCTTGAATATCCATTTATGTTTGGTTGCAGTATTTCTAGTATAAAACATAGCTGTGCTGGCCCGGTCTAATGCAACTTCTAATTCCTGCCTTTTCACAAATGCCTCTTTTTGCTGCTGTATCTGTTTGGTTGTAATATACCCACGGATTGTGGCCTTAAAAGTTTCCCATACATTCTCTAAGCTAGTGGTGTAAATGTTGGTCATAAAGAAGTGTAATAACTCATCATATACCCGTTGGCACCACTCCTCATTCTTCAAGTTGACTTTATTAAGAAACCATTGGCGGGACGATCTTTCTAGTCTAATTCCGGAGATTTCAATTTTAATCATGGATTGATATGAACAGGCATTCTGTATATGTTCTTAGCTAATCAATAGAAAACTGTGTGAGACAAGAAAATAGTATATTCTAAAAGAAGTGATATATTTTGCACAAAAACATGAAAATTTCAATTTATTGGGAAACTGAGAACGACATGGGTCAATCAGATCTACTTCAGCCATTTGCGCCTTTTTTTGTCTCGGGCTATGGAAGATGAGTCCGGCGATACATCTTGCAAAGAATTAAAATCTCCTCCCAGAATCACCAAGCCGAAAATACGAACCCTAATAACAAAGAAAAACCTCTGACCTGTCTTCTAATCAACTGTAGATCGGCAACCAAACATGCATCGGACATAGCAGACCTCATCATCAACAATGACATTGACCTGGCAATCCTTACAGAAACATGGCTGACGGAATCTTCATCCCCAACCATGGATCTTTTAGTACCACCGCAATTCAACATTTTGAGACTTGATAGACACATAAAGCTAGGGGGAGGGATAGCCTGTATTCTGACATTGAGGTCAAACAAATCCAGGCCGACCCGCTAGAATCCTGTGAGTATCTAGGTCTTAACATAAGATCAACCAACACTCAACGATGCAACTTGCATACATTTTACCACCCACCAGGAGACAACGCAAAGTTTACAGAAGAATTAATGGAGATCATAACAGCCAACTCTAACAACGATGCCAATAACATATTTCTAGGAGATTTCAACCTTCACTGGGAGGACTGCAATGACAAACTAGTCAACACGCTTAAAGATTTCCTCATTGAACTAAACCTCACACAAGCGTGCACACTACCCACACACTCAAAAGGTGCGACGTTAGACTGGATTATATCAAGAAAAAAAGATGCAACAATCCGCGCCATAACGCCATGTGACTGGTCGGATCATCACGCCATAACATTTGTGATACCCACTATGAGAAAAGGCAGGACCAGACAACCTTTTAAGGCCAAAAAATGGACTCGAGACACAAAAGAAGCAAACATGGAGCTACTGGTCGAAAGCTGCGAAAGAGACTTAAAGCCACCTAACAACCTAGAGAACGTCAACGAGCTGACGGATCACTACTTAGCAGCGGTCGAAAATATTGTCAACAACACCATGCCATTAAAATTGAAAAGAATCTCAGAGAAGACCAAAAATCCGTGGTTTAACGAAGCTCTAAACGAAGATAGACGCAAATTGAGAATGGCCGAAAGGAAATGGAGACAACACCCGTCAGCCATTGAACTGGAAGCACTCAGAAAAATCAGGAACCAATATAATAAAAAGATCATCAGCTCAAAAAAGGAATTTATAAGATCAGAACTGGATAATGCCAAAAACAGACCACGAAAACTATTTGAAATCCTAAAGGAGCAATCAAACAAACTAGCCAAATCAGTGAAAGAAAACTCAAAAACACCTCTAAGCTGTGATGAATTTTCCTCATTTTTCACCGAAAAGTCCAAAACACTCGAAGTAGAGCTTAGGAATGCTGCGGGGAACCTTCCCACCGAACCTCGGTTTACCAACGAGACCGACTCTACAACGGATTGCACTAAGGCAAAAAATAAGGCAAGTTGGGAATCATTCGATCTGTACGACCAGCACATGATTGCCAAGATGCTTTCAGTAATCAAACCTAACAACCATTACCAAGACCCTCTACCTGCAAAATGCGTAAAAGAAATCAACCATGTCCTGATTCCAATATGGACCGAAATAATAAATGCTTCACTTTCACAAGGGATCCTCCCCGACTGCCTAAAAACAGGTCAAGTTGTTCCCATAATCAAAAAACCCACAGCGGATACATCAGATCCAAACAATTTCCGCCCAGTGACCAACATCCCTTTACTGGCTAAGCTGACTGAGAAATGTGTGCAGAACCAACTGAGCCAACACATCACCAAATTCTCCTTGCTAGATGAATGCCAATCAGGATTCAGAGCAGGGCACAGCACGGAAACAGCGATCCTCCATATTATTGATGATGCGTTACAGGCCCTTGACCAAAATCAAGCATGCTTATTGGTTCTCCTTGACCTGTCTTCGGCATTTGACACAGTTAACCATGAGGCATTACTGACTAGGCTACGGGACAGGATGGGACTGTCAGGAATTGTGCTGAAATGGTTCGAATCCTTTTTACAGAACAGAACGCAGCGCTTCCTGGTTAACCAATCAATCTCACTTCCATGCCCTATCTCAATAGGAGTCCCTCAAGGATCGACATTATCCCCAGACCTTTTTAACCTATATGTCGAACCACTCACAGAAATTCTCCAAAAGTCTCAATTATCCTATCACATGTATGCTGACGACACGCAAATTTACTTAAAGATCGCATCCCTAAAAGACCTAGAACGAATGAATGAGACACTAAAAATGGCACTCCAATGGCTAACTTCAAACCATCTGAAGCTGAACGCACATAAAACAGAGTTCCTACTAATCTCACCACCAAGGAACAACACAGAAATAAAGGAATGGACGAAAGTCGTGACTGCCCTAAACTGCACCCCAACCCTGGTCAATTCAGCTAAATCACTAGGTATCACCTTAGACGAGAATCTAGACATGAAAGCCCACATTAACTCAATGGCGAAAAATGCCCGCTTTCACTTGAACTACTTAAGAAAATTGAAACCTTTCATCTCAGAAGTGGACCTCAAACTGGCAATCCAATCCTTAGTTATCTCGAGGATTGAATATGGCTGCACCACTTTAGCGGGCTTACCAAAAATGTCTACGGCACCACTAAAAGCCTGCCTTAACGCTGCGGCTAGACTTATCACCGGAACCAGGAAATACGATCATATATCCCCTCACTTGAAAGCATTAAACTGGCTACCTTATGAAGCCAGAATCCAAATGAAGATAGCATGTATCACACACAGAGCGCTACATGACAACACGCCAAGGTATCTAGCCAAGAAAATTCAACTGTCCGGTGGCAACCGACCAGCTAGGAGTGCAAAGGAGCTGCTGCTACGGCCAGCCATCTTCCGAAAGAAAAAAACCTATGACAGAGCGTTCTCAGGAGCTGCCCCCAGAATATGGAACTCACTCCCTCCAAATATCAGGAAGATCCAGAATCTGGTAACATTCAAGCGGGAAGTGAAGAGCCTGCTGATGAATAGATACATTACGTAATGAAGATCTCTGTTCATGGGTCTGATATATTGCTGACCTAATACTGTTCTTTTATGGCACGAGTAAGGGAAGCATAATCAATACTATAAAGAAAATCTATTCCATGATATGAGAACAGCTTAAAGGCTACCACTAATGGCTATGTTGACCGATCTTGAGAACAACACCATATTTGAACATATACCTAGCTACCTCATATTTATTATATATACCAGTTTTGTTATAAGTTTTAACCATAGCATATTTTAACGTGAACGTCACATGTGTTACGAATATACAGATGTTGTACTTTAATTGTTTTTATATATGTTAACCCTCTACCTCTCCTTAATTGTTTTTAGATATGTTAACCCTCTACCTCTCCTATGTTAAGCGCTCTGATACCCACGGGTCTTGTTCGCGCTATACAAAACTTTATAAATAAATAAATAAATAAAAAACCTGGCTGGGGATATTGATTAAGGCCTGTTTTAATTCTGTCAAGGGTTAGGGAGTATCTAATGTTTTTGCATAGATTGTAGCAATGGTTATTTTCATGTTATTTAACATTCCATTGACAAACGCTATCTTCCCACTAAATCTATCTGCATGGTTTTTGTCTGGAAATGTAGGTGTTTACCTATATGTATCCGTATGCCTTTGTGAGGATTACTGGTATTTGAAAGGCTTTGAGCTCCAGCCCAGTTTTGGAAAAGTTCAATAGAGCTATGTTTATTACTATTTGTGAGGTGCGTTTCCTGTAGAAGCACCGTGTCTGTTGAGTGTTTTCTTACCCATATATCGACTTCAAGAGTTCTGCGCTTAATATTGAGGCCATTAACATTGAATGGTATCACCTTCAAAGCTTCTTTATGCATCCTGGTTTCATATAAACTAGAAATGGCATACCTTCCCACCTATGTCTGTCCAGAAAGAAACATTCATCAATAACATTTAAGTTTTGGGTATAAAATAAAGTGACTTGTACCTTCTGATACTTCTGCTTCCCATATAAAGTACATCAAATGTACTGTCTATCAAATATATTGATAGCAAAAATAGATATGTTTGGGGTGTGATATCCCTTAACCCCTATTCCCCCAGATAAAGTGCAGTGTGCATTGAACTGCCTATCCATTTAAAAGGGTCTTAGTGAATATTAAACACAGCCTAAAGTACATTATGTGACCTAAGGTACATTTAGTAACTTTCAATATCCCTTTTATCTTCTTATATGATCTCTTAACCCTTTCCTTGCGCCCGTCGGCCAACGGCCGTCATGAGCACTACTTCCTTAGTGCTGCACACGTCTGTTGGCCAACGCGGACCCTCCCACTCAATGGAATGCCCCGCACTGCGGTGGAATTGCCACCGCGGTTAAGGCGTTAACCTCATTCACCTTAACTTCTATCTTCCCTTTTGTCTTTAACATTATTACATTAGTGTTATTGCTTTCACCTTAGTTGATCTAATTTAGTTTTGTCCCGACAAGAAACTAAGAGTGTGTGCTTGAACTCTCCTTTTTCAATTTGCAACACCCCCACACTCCCCCACACTGTTGACCCTGTAACTTCCTCTGAAAATGGATTGCAGAGGCTTCCATTTTCACCCCCATCTTTAGCCTAGGTGCCATTGTAATGCACCCTTTCTGAACTCAACCTTAATCCGTCCGGAATTTAATTTCAGATGTCCCTTCCCCAGCATGGCCCCATGTGCTTTTTTTACGTGTACTTAGTATTATTTTGGTCTACATTCAGTATATTAACAAGTAGACAGCATTAAATGTTCTCATTCGGGAGTTTTGTGAGTATTAGTGAGCCTCTCCTATATCCGTGAACAGATAAAATTGACCCTTTACAAGATTGCTGGACTACCAGCTCCTGAGCCCTCTTTTCCTTAAAAAGATCAATAATTTTTACAAACTCTTTTCTTCAACGAGCCATTGCTGCTGACATGTCTGAATTTCTTTTACACTGTTGTACTTCAGGGGATTAAAAGGTTCTGCTTGCTATTGCTTTACTTAAAATGTGATCCTTCATTCGATAGTCAGCAAAGTTCAGATGTCTTGTACATGGGTACCTTGCATTTGCCTGTCTCTGCGGCCGGCTCTGTGAGCTCTTGTGATTGTTAAATCCTCCTCCAGTTCTGGCATAACTTTCCATTTAAGTACTTGAGGGCCATCACTACCTTCTGGCATACCCACCAGGTAGAGGTTGAATCGTCTATTACAGTTTTCCAAATCCTGTAGTTTGATTTCTCCTCAGCTCTTTCTGTCATTTTTTCTCCCACGCGCCAGGACAGTCTTGACTAACAGTGCGCGCTACAAATCCATTAATAACATAACATAACATAACATTTCAGTCTGGTTCTTCACTCTCTCCATTCGAGTGACCTCTTGCTGCATATTGATTAATTTATCTTCCAGATCTGAAATATGGTTCTCCACTTCATTTATTCTTTTAGGTGTGTTAGAAATATTGGCCTCCACCTTTGAAAGTCTTTCATGGAGTGTAGCTATTTCTTGAGCTTGTCATGTTTTTAAGGCTCTGATTTCACTTAGAATAGCAGCTAACATATCTTTAATTGATTCATCGTGTCTTTCTCTTCCCTCTTTGCCGTCTCCACTTCCTCTACTACCTCCAATGTTTGTTTGAATTCTCGCTCTCCGGGTATATTCCCTTTACTAGTGGCAGTTCTTGTATCCTTTGACTGATTTCTTCTTCGAGGGGAGATATAATAGTTGTAGAAAAAGTATTTTTATCCGTAGGTGGGCTCATCGATGAATCAGAAACTAAGCATGATTGTGCTGAAGAAAGAGTCTGTGTCTGGGCCAATATTGAAGTATGAGAAACAGCCTGAAGCTCATACTGAGACTTTGCCTGTTTAGAAAAGATTGCCTATTGTTTGAAACAGGCTGGGCTGCTGTTTTCTATGAGAACAGTACTTCTATGTTGCATACTGTCTGCGGGCTCCACATTTAAAGCCATATCTTGGGACTGCGGCTCAGATCATTTTCCTTCATTCTCTAACTCTAATGTTCTCTCCCTTTCCACATTGCTGTCTGCTTTCTCTTGCTTCTCGCCCTCCAATAAGGCCTTTGTCTTCAGTTCCTTTCTTTGTTGAGCATTACACTGTGCTCTGCGATTCACTTTAGGAGCCGTCATTGGAGTGGACTGATCCTGCATTGTGTTATTAATTTTCGCTGCTTTGCTGAGTATGCATCCCTGTATATTAAAAAGTTTTGTTTTTTTAGTAAAGAAGAGTAAGCAAGTCTGACGTATATCAGACCTTCACTGTAAGTGCGGGTCAAAATCCAAAGTTGAGGATTTACAGGTAATTCAATGCAAACAGTTCAATGGGGAAAAAATAGGGTTATATCTCCCGACATGCTGCAGGCTTTTTTCTGGCCAAACATACCCAGGTGCATCACCCCACAATACCTGGGAGAGCCCCTATTGCCCAACTCCTCGACATGAAACAGACTCCCCCTGTTCCAGCTGGGGAGGATGTCTTCAGTCACATAGTCGACATGCAGCTCTGCAGCCCGGTAGCCTCTCCTTTTTTAATCCAAACATGGTACTCGCTTTTCTGCACCTCAGAGACCCAGCTGCAGCAATCTGTCTGAATGATGACCGCAATTTGGATGCATTCAGAGAGTAGAGGCGTAGAGCTAAAAAAAGCGACAGCATTCGACAGGCCATTGGCATCTTCTTTCTCCATGCTCGAACTTCTGTTCAATAGGGTGAGCGCGCTAGCGGTGGTGTACGCAGAAAACACCAGTCGTCATCTGCCACTCTCTTGCTCTTTGTTGAAGGCAAGCAGTCCTTCCTGTATTTATGGAGGTCACTGAGCTGCAGGATGAGTTGCCTTTTGGTGCAGTATCATCGATGTCTACTAGAATACTAACTCCTTAAAGTTAAATGAAGGAAAGACAGAGGTCTTATTGTTGGGCAAATTCTCCCACCTGTGGGGTCGATATCTGTGGCATGATGTAATGGATACTATCCCCTGCCCTGTACCAGTGATCAAGAATCTGGGAGTCTGGTTGGATGAGGGCCGATCCATGAGTCACGAAATCATCAAAGTGGCAGCTACCTGTTCCGGTACCTTGAGATGGCTCAAAATAAAAATAGGATGACTCCGGACATAGGCCCATCGAGCAGTCATCCAGGCCATGGTCATTTTAAGGCTTGATTATGGAAACATTCTTTACCAAGAGCTCACTAAGTACCTTCTCAGGCAGCTCAAGATCATGCAGAACAGAGCTGCAAGGCTCCTACTTCATCTCCCTAAGTTCCATCCCACTGCCAGCCTGCTCCGCGATCTTCACTGGCTCCCAGTTGAATATCGTGCTCAATTTAAAGCGCTATACTAAGGGCAGAGCATACATTTCTTTCAAACTCTGGCCCCTCCTACCTAAGATCTCTGGTATTGCCATATAAACCTAGCAGGTCCTTGCGTTCAAGCAATTTGGATCTCACTGTAGTTCCTAAAGTTGGCGACCCAGGCTAAGAGGCCTAGCCTTCTTCTTTTTAGGTCCAAGTTGTGGAATTCCCTTCCCTCTGTCCTACGAGCCTGCCTCTCACTTTCAACTTCCGCAGGAAGTTTCAAACCTGGTTGTTTTAACTCTGGCATCTGGAGTACCCCTTGTGGTGTTTCGGGGTTTCCGGGTACACTTTCTGTAGCGTAGTACTGGGAAACCCTATGATGGGTAGCCATGCACTGTACAAATCTGAACAATAACAATAATATTAATAATAATAATAACACTAGTAACCTAAGGTTGATAAAGAAGATCGAATGCAATGTAAATATTAAGTAATATCATATTACTGTTAGCCCTGCTTGCGAAAGCCATATCTTTTCAACAATCCAGCCTTTTTTAGGTATTTAATATTTTGGTGAATGACCAACATTAGGTGAAAGACCGGGTGATAGGAGGTGAAAAATTCATGTTGATAGATCATCATTCTTAATATCAATAATTAGCACATCAGTCTATCAGCCGCGGCCAGTAGTGGGAGTACCGGCCGCGTGGTGACGTGGGGAGGGGGAGGGGTAGGGTGGGGGTAGTAATGAATGGATTACGGAGTTCAGCAGGTAAGTAAACATAAAAATAAATAAAATGAATTTTGTTGCGTGCACTGCATCACCAAATGCGATGCAGTGCGTGCAACAAAATTCATTTTATTTATTTATATGTTTACTTACCTGTCAAACTTCGTAATCCATACATTACTACCCCCCATCCTGCCCCTTCCCACATAACAGCCCAGCCGGTACTCCCACTATTGGCTGCGGCTGCAGTCTATCATTTAACTACATTAAAATCATATATTGTTACATCAACGGGAATGTGTAAAAAGCAATGGCTTTAATTTTTATAGCATATTTTATTCAAATCCATGATAAAAGAAATGTGTCAAGAGCAGTTTGTTTCATTTTCCTACTTTATTAATCAAGAAACACAAAGGACAGCATGATAATTGAATTCCTAAATGATCAATTGCTTTCCGTGCATTCAAGAATGAAAGATGGTCCTTTGCATGAAGAGAAGTTGCAACAAGAAGGATGTGTCTCCAGTGAGATAGTTCATCTAAAATGGAGAGCATCACTGGCATTACCTAAAAGAGAAGAAGAAAAACTGATCAGGCAATTGTAGAGACAAGCAGCAATATAAACACCCTTAGAGATGCATCCAACTGAAGCTGGGATTGCTCTATTATCTTATTTGCTCTATATTGGATAATGTGTTATACAAAGCTGTATGTTCTCCATCACTTCTGTCCATAAGACAATCACACTGGTTAAACCTCATCTATACATTTCCAAAATGAAAGAGCCATGCGCTTATATTATTAAGCATGCCATTATATATCATGTTTGTGAATGACAGAGTTCATTCAGATTATTCGCCCACCATCTTTAGGACACATGATCTCAGAGTGTCAAGGTAAAACAAGTTCAAATGTATTGAAAGCACTAGATAACAAGTAGGCAAGTCCATGCTTTAATGGAAAGTTGTTTCTGATTTCAAGGATACAGTTCAATTCTCTGAAGGCATTTTCATGTGCTAGTATTGAAAAGGTGTCCTTGAACAATGGCACCTTAAAATAAATGCCTATAAGTACCATCTTAACCTAAAGTCTCATTAGTTATGTAATAAAAAACATTGCCCCAGTATCTACCGGTTTGTAGCATACAGAGGACTATAATGGCATGATTCATCTCAGAAGTTCTGATCCTAAATGGCATTAATCTAAAATCTCAGAAATCTCAATATTATCTCAGTGATATCTATACTCTAGTCACAAGCCACAATACATACAGGTCAATGCTAGTAAAGCGTATTCAGAAATAGTTTCTTTAAGGGGCATATTTACAAGGAAATGGTGGAGCATAGAGCTGCGTCAAATTTGGCAGGGCTGTGCTCCACAATTTCCAAAATGCATAGATGCACCATATTTACAACAATACGGCACACTCCTGTGTTTTCCCTAGCACAGGCTCTAAAAATAGCTGCCTTGCACCAACGCAGACACCCTTTTACCAAAGTGCAAGGGCGCTTGCATTGCAGGGAATTATTGTTTATGTGCAGGAAGGTGATGCAAATTAGCCCTTGCATTTTCGGTCATGGCTGCACGTAAACAGTGGTGCATCCACAATGTAAAATGTAAGTAAATCTGTACACCACTTATAAGTTATCATTCATCCTCCAGATCAGGTTTAGGGAATCTTTAGTCACAATGATCCTTTGTAGAATACATTCGTAAATCATCCTTTTGATGGACTAAAACGTTTGTTTTAGGTATGTTTAGTAAGACTGTTTGAAATATCTTAACATTCTTAAATGTAAAATGGTTTTGCTTCATGCTACTGATATTGTGGTGTCATTTTGTATAGCAGATTATCAGTAGAAAGTGTTTAGAAAAAAGAAATGCTCCACTCAAATATTTGTAATGAACTGTAATTCAATCTCAACCAAGCTCTGACTCAATGTTTTTCCAGATATTTACTATCTAAACTTCAAAAACTGCTTCACAAAGTTTATGTCAGGTGGTTGCTGCATTTCTGTTTTAAAATTAAGGTACATTTATTTTTGATTTATGAGGGGTCTTGAGAAGGGGTGTGTGATATTTGCTTTTGCAGAATTACACACAATTCCATGAAATGCACACACATGTGTTCAGTTCTCTATTTTAGCTTGAAAGGTGCCCCTTATGTCCATTAAAAAAAACTGCTGCAAATAACATGCTCATGTTACGTTGATTCTAAATGGAGTAAGAGTCTAATGACAGGAATTTCACATATGTGTGTAATGTGAAAGTATGCTACTTTACACTAGCATAACAGAAAAATCACCTGGGACTAACATAGGTTCAACAAACCATATGTGCTGAATGAGGATGTTCTTCTCTTTTCACAAAAACATATATCTTTGGACTAGACTGCAATCAATAGGTTTTGACCCAAAACATAGCTACAGAGTTTAAAAAAGATACATATTTTTCTCTGTGTCTCATTGTGTATGGACTATAGGTTGCTGTGTTGATTAAAATACATTACATTATCAGAACAAACGCTAAACAAGCATGCTTTAGAGTTTGTAGGCTTATTCAAATTTTGTATTGTTTATTTGCACTCATTCCCAACTTATTATTATGTTTAACAAACTTATCCGATTTAGCAAAGAAATGCCACTGAATATATTTGCCTTCACTACGCAAATGTTATACATTTAGGTCATAAAAGGATATCCTCCATCCACGCCTATAATCACCACAAGTTGGAAATGTTATGGGAAGTACCAGCAAGGGTTTTCCATGGTGCCATGGTGCAAACATTTAGAAAACATGCCTGGTGCAGGTGTTTATAAATCTTCATTTTGGATGGGATGCTGATGTTCACTGTCTTTATTGGACACTGTCGTAGGAGGTGATAAAATGAAATTCCTTATATTAAATAAGCCATATATTTGCGGTAGTTGTCAATATATTGTTTTCAATATATCAACATATAGAGCATTGTCTCTATGGGCTGTATGTTTTGGGTGGGGGACTGTTGGAAGAGGATTTAGTAGTCCCTTTTGAGCAGGGGAGTTAATCATGTAAGCACTTGCCAGCATGTATTTTACAAGTTTAATAAACTTTAACTGTAGTGAGCTTAGTCAGGGTCATACAACTTCACATTAAAAACATTCAAAAGAGCACTTGCAAATGCAAGAGTCGAAACAAATATATGCCGTTAACTAAAAATGTGTTTGAAAATAAAGAGCATTGAATTATCATGTTTTCTTACATACCTAGTCATTCCATCATTACTTGTTCACTTGTTAATTCCATTTCCGAAACAATCTCAACTTCTTTAAAGGTATAGCTAGTCTCTACGGATCCAGATTCTTCAAATCCAACACTTGTAAGTTCAACTCCTTTACTGCCTATAATTTCCCAAGCACTGCCTTCTTTGTCGCCTTGTTCGCTGCTTTTGATTTGTGAATAATTATTATTGTCCTCATCTTTTTCACTTTCTTCTTCTGATTCATTTAAAGAGTATTGCGTTTGAGCTACACCTGCCCACTCTTCTACAGTGATGTCTACTCCATCTATCTCTTGATTGGCTGCAGAAGCATCTTGTTCTTTGATTGTGTCGTAGCCTCCAATTTGTTCAATGATGCTTCCTTCCACCGCAAAACCTTCACCATATTCTTCAAAACTGCTTGTAGCAATCTGCTCCGTGTTACTGCCAAATGTGCTTCCATCATTACCATCTAGCATTCCCTCATAATTGTTATCGAATTCTTCTTGGTAGCTGCTCTCTATAAAGCTGCCATCAATTTCTTCAAGAGTATCAACTTCAATAACTTCAACAACACCAACTTCTGAATATTCGTCTAGGTCTTCTTCTGATTGATATTCAGATTGGTCATGTTTCCCTTTGTCACTTCCTCCTAGAATGCCACCTAGAATATCTTCTCCAAGAAGGTTTTTTACAAGACCTCCTCCAAGAACGTTTTCTAGAAGATCTCCTCCAAGAACGTCTTTTAGAATCCCTCCATTTTCTCCAAGAATGCTGCCAAGAATTCCTCCATCTTCTCCTCCAAGAAGACCTAAAGGACCACCATCTCCCATGAATCCATCCTAATGGAAAGGGTGACAAATTCAATTACAGAGAGTACTTCTCTTAAAAATATCTCTATAAGCATTCAGGCCATTTTGATAAAAGTTCATCCTTTTAGTTGTATCTGTCTTTTCATGCCAAAAAATAAACTATTGCATTAGATCCCATTTTTTATACCTTACTAGTAGCTAAAGGCACTGAGCCTAAGTTATAGGCCCGAGCCACAGGAGCAGCTTGGAACTATAAGAAGGGTGCAGGGATAGCCTTAAACAATTGGTGCAGCTTGAAGCAGAGGAGCTGTAAGACTATTAAAACAGAAGTGGGATGGTCTAAATTTAAATGGGAGAAACTTAATCACAAATATTGGACTGTTGGAGAAGGTCTACACAGCAGCCATTATTGGCCCTGAGCCACTTGAACGTTATTTAGTGAAGAACTCTACATTTCAATATACTCACCAAGAATAACATAATTTGTAGCCCTGATTAAGATGTTTGCTATTTTTTACATTGATTGTGTCTTGAGAGCTTTAATTAATGTTGTCAACATGCAAACTCCATGAGTTTATTTGTCAAGTGTATAAGTCAGTTTTGTTTGCTCAAAACCTGCCATAACCCAGTAACAGTCCTTATTTGCTTAAACTATTGCTTTAAAAGATTTATTCAGTTGAACCATATTTGATACATGTCTGAGAAGATAATGAGCATGTTCTTCCCTAGTGTTCAAATTTCATGAATACAAAAAATACGAAATGGTACTTACCATTATCTCAAAGGCTGGACCAAGTAACCCTTCTAAGAGGCACAGCTGGAAAGAAAGGATATTGTATTACTGAGGGTACATATTTGGATAACCTCTCACCTTCACATAAGCACATCTTTCCTACCATGAAAAAAAACCATCAAACAATGTAAAACACATATTTGTGTATGAAACACACAGGTGTAGCCAGGGGAATAGACAGGTTTGGTCCAATTAAAACAATATAAGTGTTTGTACCAGTGTTTCAATGAGGTCCTCGATCATTATCATGAGCATGTCCTCACATTCTTCTGGGTCAACATTATTTGCTGTAGTTTCACCCTAAATTAGAGAAAGAAAATGGAAAATGCTGTTAATTTCATAATGTTACTCTTTCATTTAATACAGGTTTTTTGATGCTGTCG
This sequence comes from Lissotriton helveticus, assembly GCF_964261635.1. NCBI lineage: Eukaryota > Metazoa > Chordata > Amphibia > Caudata > Salamandridae > Lissotriton > Lissotriton helveticus. Next base: position 646,233,094 of record NC_136068.1, read on the forward strand.
AAGACTTATTGCTGGCATTACTTTAAACATTGAATTGGACCACTTCTACAGAGTTACCTCCAGATTCAAAACTGGCCCATGTTGATGACTGTCTTCCCACACCCACAATTAGCAGTGTATGATTAGGCTTTGGCATATAAAACATGCCATACATATTCAAAAACAAATGTCAATGAGTGAAGTAACAGTCAGGATTTCCAAACATTTAGGAGCATGTTCACAAGGAAAGAAAGTAAAATTGTAAGGAGTGTGAATGCTATCCATCTTCAGTGAGGCATTTGTACTGGTTGCTAGCTGTAATGTCACTTACAAACCTTTACCTTTTATTCTACTTTACATCACTGCCTCTGACCTCAGAGAGATGTCAGACCGAACAAAAATATTGACCAACTTACATTAACTATTGTTAATGAGAGAGGGTCAGTGCAAGTTAGCTACAAGTTGGGATTAAGCAAGGAAGGAACATTGAAGGGGGCAGAGAATAGTGGTAAGTGTAAATCAGTGTAGCATAATCACGCAGAACTCCCTACAAATTCTGTAAGACTACACATAATTATGCTAAAGTAATTCTGCATTTAACACAGTTTCGTAACACAAAAATGCCCTCTTGCATCCAGAATGGGCTGAAGAATGCATTTTTGTGCTACAAAATAGTTCTGAATGCAACAGAACATGAATAGCAAGTGAAAGTGGTTGGTTGAACTTGCTATATATACTCTTGGGGTAGGATCTTTACCTAACATACCCATGCTATTTAAAGCTATTTTCTTATTGCAAAATGCCCCCCTCTTGTGTTCAAAATAGGCGTGATGGAGCGGAAGTCTCATTTCATTTGTAGGTGAATCATAATCAAGAAGAGCGCACCCGCATATAATCATGTCTTGTGTATATGTGAAGTGTTAGAATTGTGAAATATATTAATAGAATTATGTGATATATTTTATGTTACTGACAAGTGCCATGGAGAATTAACGTAGAAAATGAATGTAGCCAGCAGAAAACATTAGCATGAAGAAATCTGACCATACTCATATACTGATAGTGTTTATTGATGGTGATATTTCATAAGTGGGTAAATGTGTTAATTGAAATGTAATAATGATTATGTATTTCCGTAATGCTTAAATTATGCTTTTTTATGTTAGCTAATTTTAGGCCCGAAATGCAATTCCCTGACAACTCTTGCTTTATAATTAATGGTTGAATTTCATGTGCACTGCGGAAGCTGTTGATTCTCATGTTTTGTGTTACAGGTGAAGCAGTGTTCTTTTAGGCTGAATAATATCTTTGTTTTACTAGTTAGTCAAGGAGAGAAGAAGTTACAATTGTGTGACTTGGATTGATAAAAGAAGGACATTTGAATTCACACCGGAGAAGGCCTATGAGCCAAGGATGAAATGTAGCAATGGTTTCTCATGGAGAACACTGTGGAAAAATATGCTCAGGACTGTACCGAGAGAGGATGGCATGTGCAAAGTGCACTATGGGAATTCTACCTGTGAATATCTGATAGTGGGAACTAGGTAACGGACCCACTTCTTTCTTTCCTTCAGAGAGAGAGCATCTTAGAATGGGCTCTATCTATTTGATTCATCTATGAGTCAACATTTGGTATGTGGACCCATGGATTGTGGAGAGACATCTTGGGAAGACTCCATGATTGACACCTTTTTCCTTCTATTGAAAATGCTTATGTAGGGATGTCATTCTAGCACTAGAGTAGGGATAGATTTAATGCTCTTCACTCATCAACTATCGATGCACGGAAACTTGGACTCATATTTCTTGATTTTCTGTATTCTAATTCTTGAATTAATAGTTCTGTTTATGCTGCACCTTCTGAATTGGATGTGTAGATTTGGCTTTATGCAAATTCCTCTGTATTTCTATACCTTCATGTTGAGGTGTCTTTATATCGAGTTAATTTTGGCTTTGTAATACACTAAATAATATTACATAGTTGGTGGTGGGTTAATTTGTGTCTGAGAGAATTAATGGCTAAGTAACTGCTATTAACATCTTTTCTCCCCTTTACACATCCGTGCGTCAAAAAAGAACCTTCAGAGTGTGCCTCCAGAAAGACCTAGAACTATTGGGCCCAGCCCTTTCTGGTGTGAGAATGCATTTTCCGCAAATTAGTCATCCTAAATTTGCTGCTGGGGTAGAATTATCGCTCCCAAATGCTACATATAGCTATATTTTCTTAGGGCAAAATGCACCCTTGCATCCAAAATGGTCGCGAGAATTCATTTTGCATTTGAAAATATCACTAAATTCAGCAGAACACAAATAGAGAGCATGAGCAGCTATTTACAGTAGTTAAATGGGCTCTTGCAGTAGGATTTTATCCCAAATTACTCTTAATTTTGAGAGAAGGCGTAATCAATTCATCATCAGTAATTCCACATCAAAGAGTAATGCAGAATTACTCAAATGTCTCAGATTACAAAAGTGTAGTTAAAATATGCTTGGGCCTAATAGAGATATAAAGATGTCACAAGGAGTACAGAGAGTCTGTGAGAAAGAGAAAAACACAAGGTGCCATGATGTCTCGAATCACAGTGGCCTAATGTGAAGTTCTGTGTGTGTATGCTGAGTCAGTGCTTTGAAGTTAAAGTGAGAAAGAGGACAGCTCAGTCCCTCTCGTCAATTCAAGGTAGCCCATTCTGTCAACACACATTCCCTCTTCTGTGTGGATGTCTGAGAGGAATATACAAAATAAAACTCTACCTAGTCATGTGACCCGGAACAGAAAACAAGCACCAAATGATAAGGACAAGAAAATGGCACCTTTCTAAAGTTGTGACTTGAATTCTGACTTTACTAATAAAGAGTATTTTAAAAATTACAAATTCTTAAACAAACATAATATTTATACCTTCTCCAAAAGAAAGGTTATTAAATGTAATAAGTTAAGCCAATGCTATCCTTTGGGAGAGGTAGGCCTCACCGTAGTAACATCAGATTTGGAATTTTTTCCTAATAGTACATGTCAATCTTAAAAATTACATGTCCAGCTTTTTAAATACAATGCACCCTTATCTATGGGATGCTTACGGCCTGTGCTGAAGGTGAATTATATGCAATAACGGGAGTTTTGTCTTGGTAAAAGGTTCATTTTTCCAAGTCAAATTGATATTCTAAAATTGCACACAAGCTGTGATGGCAAGCGGGAAACATTTTAAGTAAATTAAATATGCCAATCATGTAGAGGCAATTTTACCACGTTTGGGGGGGGCACAAGAACTTTAGCATTGGTTAAAAGGAGGAAAGCCAACAAAATAAATTGAGCAAAACAGGAGGGGTGAAGGCACAATGTTTGGGTGTGACCCTGCAGAGAGGGCCAGGCCCATCAGTCTTCTTTAGAGATTATCTTAAGTCAGGAAACAGGGATCCAATTTCCTAAGATTGGAGTCAGGCATCGGGGAAAATAATTATAGCCAGAAACATTTCTTAAGACAGTCTTATGCAAGATCTAGAATGTTAAGAGTGTCTTGAGTCAGATTCTGAGATCTTTGGACACTTTTTACCAACTTTCAGGTCTTATCATGATAGGTGTGATGTGACAGTGAGTTTAAGAGCAGTGACATGTGCCACTTTACCTTTTTCCCAATAGTGTATTATAAAATTATGTTAACAAAAATACTATTTTCCTCTGATAGTATGACGAGTCTCATACTTTAAACAGCTACAATGTCCAGCTTTTAGAGTCCTATTGAGATTATTTTTGGAACAGCCAAGTAAGGATTTATTCTGATTTTGTATAGTGATTTGTTTAAAACTCCCAAATCTCTTAGCTGAACAAACTCATTTTTTTATGGATGAAGATTTGAACGATATAACACAGATTAAAGTTTAGTGTCAGAGAAGTTTGTCTTACCGAAATAACAGCCTCGATTTCTTCAAGTTGCGTATAAGGAAGACCCTGAGAAAAAGATCAGAAACCATTAGTGAACTGCGGCTCAAAGTTAGTGATTCTGTGTCTGCATTTATCATCTAATTATGGATTTACTGCATTTGTAATATCGTTTCTGCACTTTACAGATTTCAAGCAAAATGTTTCTAGCTCAAATGGATGATGATAATACTGCTAGAGTGTGCTACATTTCTAGGGTTTTATTGCTGCATAATTTATAGAGCTTGTGAGAAGTTGGCCTGATATGTGATGTTCACTATTCTAATGGGCACCCTGTATCAGTACAAACAACATTTATGGTGATGGTTGTAAAGTCAACCTTATAGACCAGCTATCCTAGTGGTAGCATGGACAAAGCAGTCTTAGGCTAAAACTTCAGAGAGCATGTTAAGCCAGCTTTTTACCATATGCAACCCCTTGAATACCAAATAAAAGGACACCACACAGGTTATATATATTTATTTATTACTTAACACAACCCCTCTGAACTCTTTATGATGTCAAAGGCACAAGCACATAACAAGAGACTTAATTATCATACAATAAGTTGCACAAAATACAGTTGGGGCCTAGGGGCACGCTAAACCATATACTAAAATAGTGGTATAAGGACCACGTCACAAACAAAGAATAGGCCTAGGGCCTAGGGAATCGCTGGGGCTTCACTGTACTACCAAAGGTTAGGGAGCAGGAGACCCACTGTATGCGTTTGCAGTGTCTAAACACACACGCGGGTTACCATATGGATACAATGGGAACAAAAGAATTGGAAACTAGTTATTTTAGGACACTTCCGGATGGACTAGGATAAAGCTACTAAAAACTAGAACACTAGGATAGTCAATACCCACAGGAGCACCAGAGTACTCGCGTTACCTCACCCACAGGAGCCGGGTGCATAGGTGTCAAAGTGTGTCGGGTTTCGAGCGCTGAATCCTATGGAGACCTGTGAAAAGATGCTGCAGGCGACCAGGAGAGAAGTGTCCGGTTGGATCCAAGTGCGGATCAAGGATGAAGAGTACCTGAAAGCAGAGGGGACAGAATCTGGGTCACTAGCCAGTGACCAGGAAGGAACCAGGCGATGTCGTGAAGCAATCAGGTGATGTTGTGAAGCTTGTCTCTGCAGCCACGTGGACCAGGAGGTTTCGACGACAACCAGGAGCTGGATACGAGCTTTCCCACAAAGGCTCTCGCTGTCGGCGGTATCGGCTTCCGGATTGGAGTCAACAAGCCTTGGCAAAGGCAACCCAAGCAGGAATCAAAAATGGCTTCTGTCGCAGACCAGGACGGTCTGAGGGGCTTCTCCTTTTCAGGGAAGCAAGGGCCAGCCTGGAGCAACTAGGCCAGTGGTGTAGTTTTAAAGGTTCGTCGCTAAGATGGCCCCTAGCCAATGGGCAAGCGACCGGGCAGATGTGGCAAGCACAAAAACACTAGCAGGCCCCACGCGGCACTCGTGGAGTGTGGAGGGCTGTGCGTCGGTGTAGAAGGTGCTCGGGTTGGGGCTTCTCAATCTCCAATGCACAACTTCGAGGGTGCCTCGGAAGCTGCAAAAGTAGCAAGTTGCAGGTTTTTCAAGATGGCCGGTCCCACGTCTCTCGGGGCTCAGTGAAGTCTGGAAGTCTGGTTCTTGTCAGGCTCTGTGCTCGGGCTCAGCTCCTACCTATATATCAATCTCAGGGGCTGGATTACCTGCTAGGTCCCTCCTATTAGTGGGACCAGGGAAGGGGATGTTTACACCCCTTTCCCTTTGTCCAGTTTCACGCCAGAGCTGGGGCTGGAGTGCCCCAGCAACTGGTTTCAACCGGACTATACATGGGACACCTTGTGTGCCCCAGGCAGTGTCTCATTTCATTCAGCCCTCCCTGCCCCAATACACTATGGCCTGTCTGGGGTGGTGCTAGCACCTCCCAAGACAGGAAACCTATTGTCCAAGCCTCCCTCGCTGGAAGGACTACCAGCAGCAGGAGGTCAGACTTGTGTCTGTGGCAGCAGCATCCATTTTGTAATGCTGAGGCTCTGGTTAACTTTAACCGGGTTTAGCAGTAACAACATGTCTTCTCCCTCTAGAAGGGTGGAATGCTACCCCCAGTCACCAGAACTAGCGAGGGGGTAGTATTCCAAAGCATATGACACCTTACATGACATGTTTTGATAAAGCCAAACCAAAGTTAGCATTCAACCGCGAGGATTATAATGCACTTAAGAGTATATGGTATGGCTATATCATAGAACAGCTATAAGGACATGGTTCCAAAAGCTGCAGACAGGCTCAGCTCATGCTAGAGCACCATATCACATAAAACCAAGCACTCTGCCTCCAGGATTGTTAAGGCCTGCCATAGGAGTGACTTATAGGTATATATGTGTCTATATGTAATGGTATATATGTGTCTATATGTAATGGTAGATATAGGGATACTAAACCGAAGCAAGGGGTGATTACACGTCCTTGCCCCAGCTGAGTGATCAGCCAGTTGTGTCAATGTGGATGGCAAGCCAGGGGTGGCATAATACATGTTGCAGCCCCTGGTAGGCCTTGGAAGCAACTATGCCCTGGGTACATATGGTACTATATACAGGGGCTCATAAGGTGATCCAATATCCAATTGGAGATGTAGCTAAAGTACATGGAGTCCATTTTACAGTGAGAGCAGATAGCCTGGGGCCCTGATTAGCAGGATCATAGGCCAACTAAGTCGAAAACCAGCTAAACACTAGGCAAAAAGTTGGGGGTAACCCTAGTCAGGTATCCACCTTTCTACACAGCTTTTCTGGAAAATTCCATTGGGCAGAATTGCAGACAATTTGGCATGCTGTACCTTGAGTGGATGAACTAAGACAGTGCAAAATCTAGTAAAGCTCAGTCCATTTGAACCCTAGTTATAGGCAAAATTGTCAGAAAAATACACTACTTACTGCTTACAAATTTCATGCAATAGCTACTTCATACAGGGAAACCACTAACAGTCTCAATGTCTCTTCAATAAGAATGTACCATGCTGCACTAATTTAACCACTTACATTGTGGTTTATGCTACATGCCTTTTGCTAATTCAATTATACATACAAGCATAGAATGGTATAAACATGAAATGCCTATGTGCAGAGAATAAAATGCCATGTATTAGCATTGTTGAGGAAGGGGAGGGCCATTATTACTCCTTTGAGGCGTCACCTCTCCTGAGGAGTCTCTGCCCATACCCAACATTGGTATTAAATATCACATAATTATCATATTACATTCTGTGCTTCTGCATATGTTCTATTTATGTCTCGGCAGTAAACATAAATGTTGCCCAATAACACAGGTTAATTAGGAAACTGTCTTAATAAACATACATTTACACATTTATTAGTACAGGGCAAAAGTCAAATTCCAGTTTGTTACCACAGTAGAGCAAAGTTGACAAAAAGCAATACTGTATGTTGCTGCATAGATTAGATATTACAAATGCTTCACCTATGGAAAGAACTTTCCTCATAGTCATGAGACTGCGTAAGTGTGATTTTGCCTTCCTGAGTTAATTTAACAACTTACATTCTGGTTTGAATAATTATCTTTTTTAAACAAATAAACGTAAGAAATTCCATGGCATAAATTATATATGCAGATGCACAGAATGCAATATGCTATTTATTACAATTGTTGAGGGAAGGTAGTCTTCATCTCTTGCAAATCACGGCCCATTCCCCACAGCCACCAATTGGAATAAATAACATATTATACTCTGCACATCTGCATAAATAGTATGAATGACTGTACATACAGACATGTGTGTCTGTGTGTATATATATATATATATATATATATATATATATATATATATATATATATATATTCAAAGAACTTCGTTGCTTTCTCTGCTGTTTTCAGGAAAAACTAAACTGGACCCAATCAGGTAGTTTGTCAAGTTTTATTTGTGCAACACAACCACCGCCATGACGCGTTTCGGGCCCTTGAGCCCTTGATCACATATATATATATATATTCCAGCTCTGGTCCACCGAAAAACGCATTTCTAAGCACTCTCAGTCACTGGCTTGTGTCGTTCAGGCGCGGTGTGGAGAGACTGTACTTTTTGGGAAAAGCACAAAACTGCAACATGCTGCCCCCCCGCAGATTCAAGTTCAACTAAGGATGGTATTTTCATTCTGCAGTGGGGAGAATGGAGGCAAATTGTATTGCCTGGAAAAAGGGATCCGCCAAGTAACTTTGTACCCTCTGGGCATTTGAACTGGTGTGGGAGCCTTTAACCAATATACAATTGGGGCATCACTTGGTGTTTGGTTGCCTTAATCACTGAATGGGCAGATGCTGAGGACTTCAACGACCAGCATGCAACTGCCTGGTTTGGGTTAACGCGAGCTGCGAGCACACCTTGAATTTGGAGGAGGGGCTATAAAACACCTGACTGGGAGCTGTCACAAATTCATCTGCACATCACGAGACCCCCAGGGAGAATGCTGCACCCGTGGTACCGGCACTGAGGAAAGCCAATTTAGGCTGAAACGCGTCTGGCAAAAGCATTTCATGGACTGCTGCTGCTGTGCGCGAAATTCATCAATAAAGTCACCTGGTGCATCGCAGAGCTCAGTCACGCTTCTCTGTCCAGTGTGGGGTGAAGCTTTGGTTTGTATATTAAGCCAGCAAACAATCCCTGGCTTGTGACACGCCCTTTTGTTCAGGCGCTGCATGGAGAGACTGTACTTTTTGGGAAAAGCACAAAACTGCAACACGCTCCCCCCCCGCAGATTCAAGTTCCACTAAGGATGGTATTTTCATTCTGCTGTGGGGATAAAGGAAGCAAATTGTATTGCCTGGAAAAAGGGATCCACCATGTAACTTTGTACCGTCCGGGCACTTGAGCTGGTGTGGGATCCTCTAACCAATATACAATTGGTGCATCACTTGGTGTTTGGTTGCCTTAATCACTGAATGGGCAGCTGCTGAGGACTTCAACGACCAGCATGCAACTGCCTGGTTTGGGTTAACGTGAGCTGCGAGCACACCTTGAAGTTGGAGGAAGGGCTATAAAACACCTGACTGAGAGCGGTCACAAATTCATCTGCACATCACGAGACCCCCAGGGAGAATGCTGCACTCGTGTAACTGGCACTGAGGAAAGCCAATTTAGGCTGAAACGTGTTTGCCGAAAGTGTTTCATGGACTGCTGCTGCTGCACGTGAAATTAATCAATAAAGTTACCTGGTGCATCCCGGAGCTGTGTCACCCTTCTTTGTTTAGTGAAGGAGGAAGCTTTGGTTCGTATATTAGGCCAGCAAGCAGTCGCTGGCCTGTGACACGCCCTTTCGTTCAGGCGCGGCGTGGAGAGACTGTACTTTTTGGGAAAAGCACAAAACTGCAACACGCTGCCCCCCCCGCAGTTCAAAGTTCCACTAAGGACAGTATTTTCATTCTGCAGTGGGGAGAAAGGAGGCAAATTGTATTGCCTGGAAAAAGGGATCCGCTAAGTAATTTTGTACCCTCAAGGGCACTTGAGCTGGTGTGGGAGCCTCTAACCAATATACAATTGGGGCATTACTTGGTGTTTGGTTGCCTTAATCACTGAATGGGCAGCCGCTGAGGACTTCAACAGCCAGCATGCAACTGCCTGATTTGGGTTACCGCGAGCTGCGAGCACACCTTGAAGTTGGAGGAGGGGCTATAAAACACCTGACTAGAAGCGGTCACAAATTCATCTGCACATCACGAGACCCCCAGGGAGAAGGCTGCACTCATGGAACCGGCACTGAGGAAAGACAATCTAGGCTGAAACGCGTCTCCCAAAAGGGTTTCATGGACTGATGCTGCTGTGCCCAAAATTCATCAATAAAGTCACCCGGTGAATCCCAGAGCTGTGTCACGCTACTCTGTCCAGTGTGGGAGGAAGCTTTGGTTCGTATATTAGGGCAGCAAGCAGTCGCTGGCTTGTGACACGCCCTTTTGTTCACGCGCGGCTTGGAGAGACTGTACTTTTTGGGAAAAGCACAAAACTGCTACATGCTGCCCCCCGCAGATTCAAGTTCCACTAAGGATGGTATTTTCATTCTGCGGTAGGGAGAAAGGTGGCAAATTGTATTGCCTGGAAAAAGGGGTCCGCCAAGTAACTTTGTACCCTCCGGGCACTTGAGCTGGTGTGGGAGCCTCTAACCAATATACAATTGGGGCATCACTTGGTGTTTGGTTGCCTTAATCACTGAATGGGCTGCCGCTGAGGACTTCAATGACCAGCATGCAACTGCCTGGTTTGGGTGAACACGAGCTGCGAGCTCACCTTGAAGTTGGAGGCGGGGCTATAAAACACCTGACTGGGAGCGGTCACAAATTCATCTGTACATCACGAGACCCCCAGGGAGAATGCTGCACCCGTGGAACCGGCACTGAGGAAAGCCAATTTAGGCTGAAACGCGTCTAGCGAAAGCGTTTCATGGACTGCTGCTGCCGTGCGCGAAATTCATCAATAAAGTCACTTGGTGCCTCCCAGAGCTGTGTCATGGTTCTCTGTCCAGTGTGGGAGGAAGCTTTGGTTCAGATCTATATATATAAATATATATATATTCCACCTCTGGTCCACCAACAAACAAATTTCTGAGCTCTCTGGAAAGGGTGCCGGTCCTATACGTGGCGGTAGGTCCACAGATTCATAGCCAGCTCAGTACTTTAAAGAAATTAAGGTACTGCACTCTCATAGAGGTGAAAAGACCAACTTTATTCACCAAATCTACATGCAAGCAGGACGCATTTCGGCTCACGTCTTTCTCGACTCACAGTGAACTTCCAGCTACATCATATTTAAATTTTATGCGAGTACATCTTATTATTTTTCATGTATTGACATAGAAAGTGGACTTGCGATTAACATATACTAACAGATGTTACATAAATCTGCGCTATATTTAAATGTGTTTTATACATATATTAATAGTTGTACCTTTGTTTATAATGTGTTTGAAAATGCTTAATATTTAAGCAAACATAAATCAATAATTTGTTCTATTTAACAATTCATTGATTATCAAGCTCTATATGAGCCTTTTGCTAGTCACTTTCATAAGTTATCCAAACAGTTGACATTATCATTCAAACTTAATAATAACACAAATAATAACTTTCAGTTCCCGATTGATTTGGCCTCATATAATCTCATGATAAATTCACAATGTGTATATATTGAGACCCCAATCCTCATACGTGTTGCATCATATTAAAATATATCAAAAGGCCTCCTCGTGTGCTATTAGCTTTAAAACAATTATATAGCTCTGAATGAGCATATGTCCATGTAAATCCTAAAATTGTGACCAAAAAATCATCAGATATTGATGATTTACCTGCATGATATCCTAAAATACTGCAATTCTTCAAGACTAAAGGAATGTTAATCTCTAGAGGGTTTGTTATTACATATCTTCAGTCATTGCCTTAACATAGATGGATTGCTAGTTCCTCCTCCGTATTGAGCCCCTTTGGCACGATTGTTTGAAGATCTATGAAAACTCTCGATTCCAGTCTGCGTAACTTTATTTCTCTATTACCACCTCTTTCATGTAGTTTCTATTACTTTGATGATATTGGGTGAAATGTCTTGCAACCGGATATGTTGGTGCACTTTTCTATATTGCCCTTGCATGTTCTAAAATTCTTCGCTTGGTGGGGTGGATGCTACAGCCTATGTACATTAGTTTACATGGGCGTACAAGGCAATAAATGCAGTAAGGTGTATTGCAAGTCATAAACTTGGTTACTGATCTTTGTTTACTACAACCTGGTACTGCATATATTAATGTTTTCGGGCTGTTCTTACATGCCTTGCACTTAGTGCAAGGAATATATCCTGTTAGGTCGCTTATTCTTGTACTAGTGGGCATAGATACAAAGTGACTTTTTATTAAAGTGTCTTTTAAAGATCAACTTCTTATATATGCTATTTTGGGATATTCTGGAAGAATCTTTCCAATGATTGGATCTGTTTGTAGAATATGTCAATTTTGTTGTATAATCTTTTTTTGATGTTATCTAAATTCCTGATTTAACTCATTCTGCTCTCTCATATCCTTATTTTCCTTCAGAAGACTATTCGTGAGATTTTACCTACTCTTTTATATGTTTTGTTTAGTAAATCCTCTGTATATCCTCTTGTTTTAAATCTTTCTGAGGCCACTCTCGCTGCCTGTTCAAAATCTTGCTCCCTTTAAGACATAATAGTTCCCTGTTTCCCTGTAGGGAATTCTCTTCTTCAGTGAACTAGGGTAACTGCTGTGGGCTTCTAGAATTGAGTTCCCTGCAGTTGGTTTATGGAAGAGAGTCATACAAATCTGGCTATCTGCAATAAATATCTTCAGATCTAAGTAGTTAATTTCTGTTACACGTATTCTCCACTAAAATTCAAGTTAACTTCATTCTTATTCAGAGCTTCAATGAATTGCTCTACATCATCAGGGGTTCCTTTCCATATAATAAATAAATCGTCAATATAATGATACCATCCTACAATGCAGGAGACCCATGGACTGTGCATATCTGCCCATGCTACCTGCTTCTCCTACCACCCTACACATGAATTTGCATAGCTGGGGCAAAGCAGGTACCCATAGCTGTACCATACACTTGTCTATACAATTGTGTTTGAAACATGAAGCTATTGTTAGTGAGGCAGAATGTAAGGAACTCAACTAGCATTTCAATATGTTCTGCACATTTTTATAATCTTCCTTTCAGGAAATATCATACAGCTTTTATGCCCTTGTCATGTTCTATACTTGTGTACAAGCTTGTTATATCCAACACTACCATAAGCATATCCGGTTCTCAAGTAATGTTCCATTTTATTCTTAGGAAATCTTTTGTGTCGCGGATACACAATGGTAGTGTTTTCACAAAATCAAACAGGAAATAGACACTGATTCAGTAGGGCTGCCCTTGGATGAGATAATTGTGCGACCTGGGGGTGACTTGTCATCTTTGTGCATTTTCGAAAGGTGATAAAACGTCGATGCTACAGGATGAGGAGACTTCAGAAACCGTAGTTCTTTCTGGTCTATCATTCCTCGAGTATTCATTTTACAACATGTTCTGGTGTTAACATGGGCTTCTATGGGAATTAACAAGGGTGTATCATCAAGCCCATTATCGCCGTTTTATCAGCAGTTTCCTGCCGATAAAAACGGCAATAATTTTAACACCGGTCCTTGATAATATGCCCCAAATGCTTTGAATCACATGCAATGGAAAGAGCTACAGGATCATGATACGTCGCTGGCAAGAGCATATCTCCAGGAATCACTCAACCTCATAGGCCTCACACAACACTGGGATATGCCTTATAGTCTCCAGCCAATTTAAGCATATCGTTTGTAAGATACTTACAATTCAATATGTTGTTGAGGACAAGGCCACTCTATCAAAAAGAAAACATGGGTGGATGACGCACAACAGCCATAACGTTTTCGCTGTTCAAAAATACTTTGCAACCGGGTACCCAGCCTTCATCAAGCTTCAGTTGTTAAGATATCGACTCGGGGTGTTACACATAAAAGACCACCTAGCACCCTGATTGTGTGGAAATCTCCCCATTGCCTACCAGCTTTGTGGGATTTGGAAGGAAGTCCTGCTACATCTAGTCTGCTCTTGTAAACCGGTGCAAGATGACAGGAATCAGCTAATGACTAAAGCTTTCAACCAAAGGTGAATTAGTTCACGATGGCAGGCGGTACTGGCTTGCTTCCACCGAGGGGACCCTCAACTGAACTGTTACTTCTTCAAATTTCTGGTAAAGGCTAAGAAAAGACTGCCTCACAACACAACTCGTCCAGGCCTGCTGAGTGAATCTGCCACATAGGGACAATGGACAATCCATTTTCTATCGCAAAATCAATCTAAACTGCACACTAAGTATTTACAAAATTCTTATTAAGAATAGTGTGACCTTTCAATAGGCGAACCAGGGTATGGAATTTTAGAAATCTTATTTATTAAACGTATACTCTTATCTATGAATTCAAACACCAAATTTTGAAATTTGAATTGTTTATGTCTAAAACAGCTTTTTTAAATGATGTATTAATATTAGCACCATGTAAATGTGTGTCAAAAGGTTATTGCAATGGATTTAAGTAACTCAGCAATTATTTAATAAACTTACACTTAATCAGTTAGCTACTGAATTGTGACTAGCCAAACTATGTAAAAGAGGTGGTAGTTTGCTGCTACTCGGTGTGACATTTTTTCCTAATCTAAAAAAAATCAGCAGATGATTGATGTTTTTTGTACTGAAAATAGTTCAAAAAACATAATCGATGTAAGCAACAGCTGCTCAGGTTCTGATTGCTCACGTTGTGTGTGCACTGTAATTTTGCTACAAACAGAGGTGAAATTATGAAAGGTACTCGAATTGCACCAGCATAATACAGAATGGAGGCACCCCATGGTTTTTGAAGCATTCCCACATCTACCAAACCTGGTAAACCTGGGAATGTACCAAAAAGATATGTCTCCCTAGGGGAGGCATAGCAAGGAGAAATATGTTTATTTCTCGTCGTTGTTTCCTCTTTCTATGTGTGCTGTATGCTAAAGCACACATAGAAAGAGGAAAAAGCCTCTCATGATTTTTTTTGTGCACGAAGGTGTCCCTTCCTGCACCAAATCAATCCTGCCTATAACACAGGCACATGGTGGAAGGGTGGCTGCGTGGGCGTTAGGCAGCCAAACCTTCACCAGTGCAAAGGGAAAGGACATAATGGGGGCGTATTGGATAAATATGGCACATTTCCCAGTGATGTAGGTCAGAGCAGCAAGGTGACTTTCTGCGCTGCCCTTCACCACTAATGTAATATATGCCTCTTGTTTTCCAATTGGACTACTCCTAGGGCACTTTGATATTCCAGACAGGACCGCAGATTCTTGTGTGGCCCCTTTTGTAATGCAGCTAGCACTGGTGCACATACAGCGCCAGTGCTATCACAAGAGGGCATTCCCTCATTTGTATGGCAATGTGGCCCCCATGAGAAAATCACTTTGCCTCTAAGCCCATACCATATTATCTATGTGGGCACAGTAGCAGAAATGCATAGAAAGTGCACTGAATGTGTGCCACAAAAAGGTGGCATACATTCAGCGCACTTTCGAAATGCAGCCCTCTAAAGGGATGAACAGGGTTCCCATGGATCGCTCAAACAAGCTCTTGCAGGTGGGTTCAGTCACTTAATCTAATCTCTTCTAAAAGTGCAGGTGGTTTGCCGCCTGCACAGAGAAACACAGACCAGCGTTTAATAAGATGCTCCCGTATTTCTCTTCAATGCGCTGAGCGGCTACCCTGAGGGCAGCGCATTTGTCCTGATTGAGGGCACTTTACATGTTTGCAACCAGCTTTAAGGTGTGGGTGCACCCGATCTGTAATACGGGACAAGGAATTCAAAGGATATTGTCAGTGTATGTCTCTCACAAATGTCGCTGTGAAATGGATGTGCACTTCCATTTGATGCATGCTTTAACATGATGTGGAAGTGCAGAAATCCCCTTAAATATTCCTAGCATGACTGGCTTACTTCTGAGTTAATAGTGTATTATCATTATGTTATGTGAGAGACCTACTTATACGTGTGCTCCATGAACTTGCAGTATTCTTTCTCTGGTCATTTAATTTCCATATTCCTGGCTCCCTGTTCTATTCCATGTGTTTCAACTTTTTTTTTTTTTTTTTTTTAATGAAGTTCTTTGGTTCATAAGGTCTGAACAAATACAAAAACAACATCAAAGTCAGAGCATAAGTTAACACACAAATACGTTCAAGTACTAAAAGGGCTACGTTTTTCACATAAATACACTAGTCCAGAATTACTCAAAATAGGATCTCCAAATTTTTTCAAACTTCCTCGTCCCTCCTATTTGTTGTGCGTATACTGATTCACTTCTTCTAACATTCCTCATTTTTTGCATGCGTGGAACAGAGGGACCTGATTTGATCTCCAATTTTGCAATATTAAAGACCTTGCTACTGCCATTACAATATACAGCAATGTAACCGTTTGATCAGCAAATTCAAGCTCGGAATCGTATCCGTACAACATTAATTTCACATTATACGAAATCTGAATCTCACAGTCAGTTTGCAGAAATCGAAAAATCTAATTCCAAAAGAATACAATTTTAGAGCAATAAACTATAATGTGAAACCAATTAGCTGGGGAGAATTGCTGGCATCTAAAACAATTAGAAGATGTATTAACGTACATTTTCGAGATAACCGCCGGGGTATGGTATAAGAGCTATTTATTAAAATAATAGCATTCTTCTCCAGTTAGCACCACGCAACACACTGAAGTTTAATTCATTTAAAGTCTTCCAAACATTACCAGAAAGAGCATGGTTCTCTTGATCCTGCCATTTTTGAATGGCTTTCAGGCTCACATCCACCTCAATATGATGAGCTAAACAGCGTTTCCATTCCCCGGGTTTCCTCGACCGTGTAATCAAAAACAGATCATCCCATAGCTGAATCAATGAACAGATATTTCTAGGATCCAGTTGTTCCAACATCTTATAAATCAGAATATAAGAACCCATTAACAGATAGTTCCCCTGAATCAATTGTTGCATCTTGCCGGGGGTTAAGCAAGCTTCGTCCTGGACTGATTTTAATCCCCGTATATATAAAAATATATTTTAGGGGGGTCCTAGAATTGAAATGCGGGAGAGAGTATGTTTTGAGGATAGCGTCCCGTCGCTTAAAGAACCAGTTCATAATCTTGCATCGCACTAATTTTTGAGATTTCGGAATTTGCAAAGAGAAGGGAATCTGAGTCGCGTGACAAATTAGATAAAAAAAAAGTTAATGAATAAATTAGGACTGTGCATTCCAGTTTTAAAACGCTCTAAATATTGAGCGAAATATGCGCTATAGTAAACTTTAATATTAGGTAGAGAACTCCATGTGTTTCAACAAAATGCTCTTCACTGCTTCTGTTTCTCAAAGACTGCCCTTTCATATCTCCACACTTTCTTCTTCCCTTCTTTCTTTCAGTTCTCTTTCTGTATCTATTCTCTTTCGTTCTCTCACTAGACAAAGTTAACTTTTTTAAGAGTTGCAATACAATAAAGTTACTGCTATGCTGCTATGCTGCCAGTCAGAGGACAGGTGTCTTTTGACAGACATCTGAAATGTTGCAGAGTCCCCTAGCTCGTTCTCGTTGCATATACGATATAGATGTTTTTTAACAGATATTCTCAAGGAAAGGTAGGACAGGGATGCGCTTCTTTGTTTGCTAAATTTAAACGTTTGTCATACAATGTCATCGATAAGTGTATAATAAGGTTCAGTGAGTTTGGATAACAATAATATACAACAATTCACTACATTGATCTGCAAAGTTCTGTGTCAATATACAAACTAAAAACAAAGGGGCATATTACCAAGCAATAGCGATAATTATCGCTATTGCTTGGTTAGAGAAATTTTTTTACCGCTGAGCTGCGGCGATTTTTACCGCAGATTAACCTTGGTATTACCAAGGTTTATCGCAAATGCGATAAAAAACGTCCGCAATGCATGAATATCGCTGAAAAGTCAGCGATATTCATGCATTACCGAGCTAATGCTCTTAGCCATGTTATCCACCTCCCATTGGATAACATAGCTAAGAACTGCTCAGGGCAGGTGTTAGCTTTTGGAGATATTCGCGCTTAGCGCGAATATCTCCAAAAGTTGGTAATAGGAGATAGCGATGCTAGCGACTGTTTCCAGTTGCTAACATCTTGGCACGCCCACTTTGCATGTCATTAGTGATAAATATCACTGACATGCAAAGTGGGGCCCAAGATGGTCGCTATCTCCTACTAGCTGTCGCTAACTGGTGTTAGCGACAGCTAGGTAATAGGGAGATAATTTTATCTCCGCTTTCTTGGCTTTTAAAGCCAAAAAAGCGGAGATAAACCCCCTTGATAATATGCCTCTCTGTTACCCATGCGCAGTGCATGGCTATAGTAACGACTTCCTGGGGGCCATTGTTCGATGTTGTTTTGCCTACAAGTACTGTCTGAGTTAAAGGGGAGGACAATAGAAATACCAAAGTTAATGAATTGCAATGTATTGTTTTCATTGGGTGATTTTAAAACAGCCAACTTGCACTATGAACCTTCTCGAGGGTCTGTACTACCAATAAGATGCTAAACATCTCGAGCTTAGAACATACTGCTTACTAAAGTAATGGTTTTACTTTGCTGCATGATTTGCCCTTGTGTTTCATCGCATGCAATCAACCACAACCAAATTCTTAAGGGAGACCTCACCCTTGTGCTATTCAAACAGAAACAATTTTACTATGATTCCTGGAACATAATGGGAACCTCCTGCCCGGTTTGGTAAGGGTTTGATGATTCAACGGTCAAAGCGCATATTCTGTATCAAAGCCAAATATTTACTTTACCACTCAGTGGGAATGTTCTTACCATCTCTAGCAGAATATCTTCCGCTGGGCAGGCAATCAATTCAGAGAGTTCTCTCTAGGAAACAATATAATCCATGATTAGTGAATACATTTGTTTTTGAAAAAAGACATTGCAAAGATTAACATGTGGTGTGGGCAGAGGGGGACAAAAATGCTAACTCTGGGGTGCATTTTGGAAGAAATCAGCTCCTTTTATTGAATAAATTAGATTTATAAAACAGGTAGTGAGAAAGACATCCTTTTTGCCCTGTTCACCCCCATTTTCTGCCTGATACCGGTGGCAAGTTACTCTCACTGTGTTCATTGCTCTGCTAACTAGGTCCAGGGGCAGTACTCCGATGAAAAAGTTATATGGTAATTAAGTACAATTACAATTGGCAATGACAGACCTATACAAGTCCCTAGTATATAATAATTCAAGGGAGATTTAAGCTACCTATAAGTCCCCAGTATATATTAGGGCAAGGTAGGTTAGAGGCCAAGTAGATATCCTGCACTAGAATGTGCACTGCTGTGTTGCATGCTATTTTTTAAAAGCAGCCCTGCTTTGTAGACTGTGTTTAAAAGTAAGTTATGTGCCAATGCAACTTTGGAATTAAAGGTAATTCCGAAGTAGTAATCTACCACATTCTTACATATGAGTCCCCCCTAAGGTCTACCCTAGGCACCCCAGGGGTGTGGTGCCATGTAATCATAAGCAGGGCCATTTTAAAAGATGTCTTAGCTGCCTGGTGAGGAAAAAACTACCAATTTCGTTTTTCCCTATTGTAGATTATTAGCTCATGAGGCTAACAATTGAATAGTTTATTTAAGTGAAAATATTGCGAGGAAGGAGATAAAATGTCATTCAAAGATTTAAAGGGTTGGTAATTATAAATCCAACAACTTGCCTCTGTTGAAATAGTACAGAAAAGAAGTCGTAGAACTTTATTTTATGTGATCCAAAATACAGCTTTCTTGTAGCCTCTCCTGATTGGTTCTCCTTAACAGGCTTAGCCGTGCTGCTTTTATTAGGTGATAAGTGGGGTGCATAGAGCAGAGGTTATCTGATGGAGGAGCCCTACAGCGGCAGAGAACAGGTCAGGATGGGGGCTGGGTAAATCAAACTAGGCTTCAAAGAGAGAGCAGGACAGTAAGGAATGCCAAGTCTACGCCATCTTCCTGTATCCCCCAGCCAGATGGTAGCCTCTGGAATGAAATTTCCAGGAGGAATGGGAAGGGAGTGATAATGGAAATGAGCAATACCAGTAGAACATCTCCATCTTGAATTTTAAAGTACAGTGCTTTGTCAGGCAAGAATATGCCACACTTTGGAGGAAGCTGTCATGCTTTTGGGTGGCACCCTGCACCTCATTGGGCAGGGGTTCCCCCCTGTTTGTAGCCTCTAAATCATTGAATGAATATGTGAGAGCCCCATAGCAACTCCTATTTGCTGCCTGAAACTAAAAGGAGAATAAAGAATACCCTGCTCGAGCCCTGGTCTTCAGCCCAAAATATTGCAATCTGAAGGGCTGCTCCTGTTGCACACTTGGATCTACAGCCCTGATGAATTTGTCTTGTTTCAAAAAGGATTAAGGAGTGAACTCCCTGAAAGCAACAGCTTAACAAAGCTTCCCTGCACCATCCTCCGTGAGATGTTCCCAGCCTGGAACGTTTAAGGATTTGGCCTGGTGAATTGCGGGAATTGCAGTCCAAACTTCCAAGGATATCTCACAGCTTCTAGAACCTTGGATGTGTGTTCTGATCAATTTGAATCCTCAATAGAAAGTGTAAGAAGAAGTTCCAAATTCTTGGAGAAGTTTGGAATACATTTTGGAAAAAACTCTAAAAGTGGACTGACTCAACATAGAGTCAAGCCAACTACCTTGAACTGCAACCCGGCCTGGATTTCAGGTTCATCCCATTGAAAGCTCCAGAGCTCAAGACTTTCAGGAGTTGACCGGGAGCTCCTGCCTAACCCAGCCAGTGAACCATCTGCAAATCTGGCCTGACAAAGTGCCTCGCATACCCCCAAGAGAAAATCCTCCAGAAAAGTTTATAAATGCGAAGGTACAATTTTGACCGGGGCAGCCCGCTTAGTGTATCCGACAAAGGTTCCATTGCGGTCGGCCTTAAAATTTGGGTTTGTCCCGGGCAAATGCAATCAGCTGTCCAAGTTGCCGCTATATGTTTTAAGCACAAGAAAGTGAATAATCTTTAAAAATCCATATCTCTGGTTAGCTATATTGGATTTCTGTCATTTTGGTGTCGTTTTAAATATCGACATAGTCCCTATTTTTATAAATTGGTGTGGGATTTTTATTTGTACTGTGTCTTACCTATTTAATGCATTGGTGTTTTTAAATGCTTTACATACCTGCCTCCTAAGTTAACCGCTTCACTGCGGCGGCTATTCCGCCGCAGTGCTGACGAATTTTCCCGGCCGCACGGCGGCCGCATGCTCGTGACGGAGCCGCTCCGTCACGAGCGTCGGTTGAGCTGTGCTCGTGACGGAGCGGTTCCGTCACGGCCCGCCCCGCTCAATAGAACGCTCAGCGCAGGCGCGGAATTCGTGCCGCGCATGAGCGTTCTATCGAGCTGGGCGGGCCATGACGGAACCGCTCCGTCACCAGCTCAGCTCAACCGACGCTGGTGACGGAGCGGTTCCGTCACCAGCACCGAAGGGGTTAAGACTGGCTGCTCGCAGCCAGCTACCAAGGGTTGAGCCAGAGGCTAATGTTTTGAGACTTTGACTGGACCTTATATTGCTTTGGTGGCCTTTTTTGAAAGTGGTAGGTGCATAGTTATCCTTATTTTTAATCCACCTTTTAAATACAGATCATATAAAGTAAAGGGTCTTTTGTGTGTGTTTATTAGAGAGTGGGTGGAAATGGTGTAAAGTAGTTCTCAATCAAAAACTAGACCTGCATTAATCTGTTTAGATGAGATATTGCCTTGTTTTATTAGGTCATGCTTTCAACTTGAAATCCATGTGACAACGGTGGTGAAAGTGCCTCTGTAGATATGGTAAGACCTGTTTTACCACAGTATACGAGTCAGCTCAAAATTGTCCAAAATTACTATATTGTTTCCTCAATCTTTGAAAGATTTATCCAGATAGCCAAAGATGGACAAGGTTAAACAGAGGTCTCATAGCATGTTTTCTCGACTTTAATTCTCAAAGGAGACTTTGAGATGCACTGCAGAAAAAACAGGATGGACAGAATGGCACCAACTTTGAAATGTGTCATGCCACAGATGTCAGATGTTTCTGTATGGCTTCTCAACGCAGAATCCATCACTTCAGTCCTTCTAGAGACATTTATAAAAAAAATAACAAGATAGGCAGGTTTGAAGGCAGGTGTATATGTATGCCTCACAGGTTTAGGAACTGTTGCCACAGTGGCTTGCAATAAAACAATTCAAATTAAGAATTATATTGCTTGCCAGAAACCGTTGTTTTCCCATCAGCTACTACAATGTTGTCGAATTTCAAAAGTGTTTGCAAACACTAGTATTTAAATGACAGGAACAGGAGCAGGCTAAAGTTTCTCTTAGAAAAGCATTTTGAGATGTGGTTTGTGGACCAGTCAGTAAATCCTGTATCACAGATCAAATGCACACTGGCGGTTTAGGAACAAAAGGAGCTCATAGCTAGCCGACAGGGATCATTTGGGCACACTAAAGGAGTATAAACCCTCATTAGAATAAACAAAAGAAGTTAGTAGTGTACAAATGTGGTCCGTGAATCGCTTTACATGAAAATATTGATTGCGATCAGTAGTGGTTAACAAAAGAATAATTATTGCAATCAATAGTACTGTTCTTGAACAATGGGTGCAATGGATGTCCCAATAAGGGGCTCACTAAAATTATGGTGGGCGTGTTTAGTGGAGTTTGAAAATAAAAATGGTGAATTGTGGATGGCATCTGTTATAAAAAATAGTAAAATCAGATGTGCCTGCGAAGTGATCATGATTCTGTGAACTTGAGGCTGGAAACAAAACACGGCCAAACCCCATCCCTGTGCCTATTCCCTGCAGCGCACAGAAGAAGCTATATGCAGAAGACCGTTGTGTGTCGGTGCTGAGGGTTATTCTCAAGATCCCCACTTAAACAAGGGACACATAGCATGTCGCTTATCTTTTGCTGATATTTTTGCTGGTCCACCAGTTCAAAAGACATATTTTTGGAGGAGCCTACCTCATATATAAATCCGCATTTCTGTGGAAGGGATGTGATTGTTCGAAGTTGTGTTCTACTGATGCACTTTCATCACACTTGAAAGCACAGTGAGCCATCATATGTTTACAACCACAGTCCAAGAGGGAATTCTAACAATTAACAATGTACTTAGAGCAACCTGCCTTTCCAGGGCACAGATGTGATGCGTCTGTGGCTTTAACCCAGCCCTGACCGCCTTTCAGAGGACCTCGACGAGGTCTCAACCTGAATCTCCTCTCCCCTACACTCCTCCCCGTGTGCCTGCATAGATGTAAATGTAAATGTAAATGTAATATGCAATATAACGCTTCGATATTCAAAAAGGTGGCTAGGAATGTGTAGGGTGATTCAAATGCTGTTGGGACATAAATACATGAATTGTCATTCAATAGTTCTGAAAGATCGACGCAATTATCTTTTTTTTTTTAAGTCGGCACCGCGTTCAGCTAAATATTCTTTGTGTCTTGTGAGATTCAAGTACATTTGGCAGAGAGCATGCACGACAAAACCGTCTGGATCTCCAAAACCTTTGCAAATGTATCATTCGATTAGCTTAACACATACATCAATGTATGTACACAAACACATACCGAGGTAAATATAAATACATACTGCCATGCTCACTCGTCTACACAGAGAGGGCTTCTATGTAACACTTCATCCTTCACAAATGTCTTTGAAAAGAAAATAAATAATTACCACGACTGCGAGGCAAGCACTTAAAGCACATTGTAGTTGGAAGTCTTTGTCGGCTGCCTCTGTGTTCTGAAACAAAAAGAAAAGCAAATCAAGAGGAAGCATGTCAATTGAGTTCCATATAAACGAACGCCCTCATTAATGGGGTTTGGGCAAAGGGCTCTCTGCTGCTCTAACCTATGTTAAAGTGAAGGGGTAGGACTGCACCATATTTATCGGTAAACAACCTTTACAACGCAACTTTTACATCGCAGAGCCTTTACAACGCAACCATTACAACGCAAACTATTACAACGAATTGCTCTGGGGGGCGCTCTAGGATAGGGAATAGGTTAATTTACTATCCAATAACCTTCCCTAGTGTCCATGGGGACTGGAGTTGGAATAGTAAATTAAACTATTCACTATCCAGCACCCCAAAGCACTATGCGTTGTAATGGACTGCGTTGTAATACTTGCGTTGTAAAGGCATGCGATGTAAAAGCATGCGTTGTAATGTCATACATCCTATTTATCCAATGGGGTGCATTGGATACATATGCACCAATGCATTCCTGTCCTTTGCGCTGGTGCCGTTTTGGCAGCCTAGCCCCAATGCAGGCACCAGGCACCATGGTGCAAGGGTGTCTGTGTTGTCGGCAGGATTGTCTTTGCGCAGGAAGGGGCATCATCCTGCACAAAAGCAATCCTGGGAGGCTTTTTCCTCTTGCTAGTGTGCAGCACACATGAAAGAGGAATAAAGGAGGAGAAATAAAGGTATTTTGCCTTGGTACACCTCACCTCAGGAGGCGTACCGTCCTGCGCATCCCCAGGTTTACATGGTTTGCATAGGAACATCCACTGCAACACACATGGAACACCTCCTGAGTGCAGAGTAAGGCAACATAGCGATTTGCGGCATAGGAACATCCACTGCAACACACATGGAACACCTCCTGAGTGCAGAGTAAGGCAACATAGCGATTTGCTGCATAGGAACATCCACTGCAACACACATGGAACACCTCCTGAGTGCAGAGTAAGGCAACATAGCGATTTGCGCTGCCTTGCCTTAATTCATGTCTCCGAGGCCATTCAAGGCCACGCAATGAAGTGGTGCAATGGAAAATTGTTCTACACAGTGGAAGTGCTCTAGTGTTCAAGCTGTGAGGCTGTTCAAGGTTGTTTACGTATACAATACGTCTGGTGTTGTAAGAAAACGTAAAAGGAGAACACGATGTCTAAAGAAGTGTTGTATGTCTGCAGTTGTATGAAGATAGCTACACTCATGTTGGCGTTGTAACTGCCTGGAAGTGTATTGGTAACATGTTGTCCACAGTGAAAAAGCTTCAGTGATGCAGCGTGAAGTTGTTTAAGGGGGTGATACCTCTGGTGTCATAGGTGTTTGCTGTACTGGTGGATCATTGCTATGCTGTAGGTGTGAGGTTGTGTATTTAGTAGGAATGAACCAGTGTGTAAAGTAAGATGCAATTGAATGTTTTATTTGAGCTGCTGTGTGACACTCCATGGTTGTGGGTCTGCAGTAGGGAAAAGTGTTAAACACTTCAGTATTGAAGGAGTGTGGAAGATAAAGGAGGTTTTTAAAATGTTATTTCGTTTTCCCAAAGGTGCAAAACACTTGAGTCCAGTTTTACTAACACTTTGTGCCAGGATTGAATCAAAGACGTGACCCAAACAAAAGGCAAAGTCTTGTGGAGGGATTTACTTTCTAACACAAATCGTGATTTGGATTGGAGCGTTACCTAAAGTAACTTAAAATTCAGCTTTGTGCTACTTTGAGCTACTTTGTGTCAACCCACCGATGGGTTTTGGATGCATACACATTTGTAGACAGTGATTTGCACCATGAAATAATGCCTCCTTGAGGCAGGTGCAATAGTGGAGGATCTTAAGTCTCCACAATTTTCCAACATTGCATGTGTGGTGTACAGCAAAGCACACAAACAAAGCTGAAAAAGTTATAAAGCATGTTCTTTTGTACTGGAACGGTCACCTTCCTGTAGAAAACCCATGCTTAACAGAGCGGAAACACCCTTACACTATGATGCAAGGCTGTGAGCATTGGTACATCCCGTCTCCCTTCAGTAGCCCCGGTGTTCGGGGAGACTGATACCTCTTGGTAAACCCACATCAGGAAATGATTTAAGTGAACGCCAATATATGAAGGTTTAATGACTACAAAGAACAGAATGATAGACACAGCAACTGCCAGTATTCACATTTATATATGTTAATGGTTTTACATTTGTTCACTACCTAATAGATAATAATTTTTAACTGCTAATACAAATACATTTACAAGTTATGCATAGGCCTGCCACCCTCCATGAGGTGCTTTATATTTTCTCTTAATATCATGCTTTTTATTCATTCAAGTTGTCCTTTAAGAGAGGGAAAGGCTGTTCTGTCAGCATCACATTGGACTAATCAGTTGTGGCAGAGAAAGTGACAGAAGTGCAGATTTAGCATGCAGGTGGACTTGGCAGAATAAAAGTGAATTTTTACCGTGGCTGTTTGGTATTTGGCAATGCACATGTCCATTCGTCGTATCATGTAATAACTTTCCTGCGGCTAAAAGACAGTATAAGCAGCACATTAGTTATGTATGAATGGGAATGTAAAAGAAAAAGTAGTATGATACAAAGAGTACTATTGCTCCAATTTCCCGAATGTATTTTCGTGCCAGCCCATTAAAAAAGCTTTTTCAGTTTTATTAAAGAAAATCGCTTTCGCAGGTACATGTTTAGAAGCTCTTAGGCAGTCGAATTTTCCAATCTAATTTGTCTTATATAATTGCAGCGATGGGCCTTCCTGAGTGTTAACTATACTGTGGTGTTTTTTTTTTTATCTCCGTTCTGTCTGTTCTGTTCCCTCGTGGCATTCGTTGTGCTGTCACTGTCAACTTTGCCCTCTTGGCCTCTGACACATATCGGTTGCAATAATTATTTTTGACATATCCCAAAGTGTATTTTCTTTCATTTCAACAAGGTCCGCTCTAAGAACTATGGGGGTTATTTATGGATTGGCATGATGTGGGAACGTTCTCCTACAGTGGGTGGACATCTTGTTTGCCCTATTTAGAAAGTATTTATGGCAGTCGTGGCCACTGCAGGTAAGCGCGGTGCGGTTGTGTGTGTGTGTGGGGGGGGGGGGGGGGGTTAGAAGTTGATATACTACGGCATAGTGAACATAAAATAAATAAATACATAAAACAACTTACCTTGCGCTCGCCGAGTCAGCGATGGTGCGGGCGCAAGGTAAGTGGTTTTATTTATTTATTTATTTTATGTTCACTATCCCATCTTATGTCGATTTCCATGCCACCCTCCCACCCCCGCCGCACTCCACCCCACCGCCACACCGCGCTTTCCTACTCAGGCCGCCACTGGTGGATGGGTACACACTCTAAACGTAGAGGATGGGGCATCTACCAAGATTTTGCAGATGTTTCTCATCCACCAAACTTTATATAACTCCCCTTCTATCTCCACACGTAGTGCACACTCAAGTCGTAATGGCCCAATTCCCTAGGCTCTGATCTCTCATTCCCTTGCTACATTGACGGACCTAAATGCATTGCAATCTTGCACTTATAGTCCTGAAGGAGTTGTGCTTTGTGAACCAGAGAGATTAATATCTTCTAGCCATGCCTGTACAAGGGCAGCAGGGATTGATCAAGATGAAAATGAAAAAAAGGGGAGAGATTTTGATTCTGATGTTGGAAGTAGGGTACACAATTAACAATCTGAATGCACAGACCATCCATCACTTCCTTTCCTGATGAATAGGCTGCACTCCGAAGCATCTTTAAAAATATTATTGACCCATTCGTAATATAAATTAACGTATATTAACCTAGTTCTACAATCACCAAGAACAAGCATATATAATCCCTTTGCTGATGATGCTATTTTATTGTGTCGCAAATAAAAGTAGGAATGAATTTTCTCTGAAGGCATTGTCTTAAGAAAACCATAAGAAAATTCAACCTCAAACGTGCAGGCATAGATTAAAAAAAAATATTTCCCAAACAACTGTTATATTGCTAGCATTTTTCATACAGGATAAAAAAAAGTGGACTAGCTCTGAATCAGGCGACAATGCTATCGTGGAGCAAGGGTACAATAATAAAGGCCAGTTTTGAGTTGACTTTATACAGTCATCGTGAAGACCTATTCTCTGACAGGTACATGACACCATATCTAAAACTTCGAATTATCGGTAACTTACCTCTAAGTCTTCCATCCCGGGATGATTGAAGGCAGCACATGTTGCTACAGAAAAGGTCAAAAGAAGACATTTTTAGGCGAAAAAAGGAATCATGGTATGCATGTTTCAAAGGTAATAACTGCCTCGGAAAAAGACTAACATTTGTTTGCTTTAAGTCAAATACATGTTTACTCATATCCATAAAAAGAACACTGGATTTGCAAGTCAACCTAATTTCTTTATCTCCCCATGAAATAAGTGACGACAAAACCACCACCCATTACTACCATCTGGAACTCCCTCTCACTCAACATAAGCAAACACCCTTCCCCCACCATACTAGACATCTTAAGACCTACCTCTTCCTGAACTCTCTAAACTAGAAACCTATTTAGCCTAAATGAGCTGAAGAACTGAATGGTTTTACTGCTTTTTTAATTTTTTGCCTTAATATCGACTTCCACTTCTAGTACTTACTATGCATTATATTGCACTGATTGTAATATTAAATGACATAATTATATAGGCGGGAGGTGCACTATGTAGCAGTGTCAAATCAATAAATATTTAAGAAAAATTACAGTCTTAAAATTATCTTATTTTGCCAACTCGAACTTCAGACGTCTGTAGCAATTAGCTATATTTTTGGCTTTATAGTTTATCCTATCATCAGACGATCTTAATGGCAATATAGGACCCTATTAAATGGTTATCCATTATTTATCATATCTCTTAGGATGTTTAGGGCATGATTTGCCTTTTATTGCAAACAGAACATTTGAGGATTGATTACTTAAAAACACAATCATTCAGGGTTTTCATTGTTATTGTTGTCATTGGATATTGATACGGTTATTAATAATTTGTAAAGAACATGGTGCCAGATGTACAAAAAATTGAAATTGCGATTTCCAAATTGCAACTTTTACCAAATCTCAATTAGGAAATTGCAATTCCTAATGTATTAATACATATATTTAAAAATAGGGATTCCTAATGGAGTATCAAATTGACCTACCTCATGAACATTAACGAAGTAGGTGACAATTTGTGACCCACTAGGGTTCGCTGCCATCATAGGGATTGTTGTCTGCTGGGGTCACCCTGTCTGTGATTGCTTTTAAATAAAGCATTAAAAAAAATGAAGCCCCCTCTTCCTTAAAGGAAAACAGGATGTGTTTAAAAAAAAAAAGGATTTTGTTAGTTGAATTTTTTAAGATTAGACATGATCAGTGGGACCACTGCCTGCACTTAAAAACATTTTTTGTACATTTTCCCTTAGGGACCCCTTCCATTTTGTGAATGGGTTACCACTTGCTTTGAGGTGTCGGAAAATATTAATGTTCTGATCACAAAACATTAATACATACCACTGAGAAACGGTTTTTGGAAGAGATGCCCTAAACACGTCCCTTCCAAATATCGATTCACTAAGCCAAATTTCAATTCAGTAACAAGTTACTGATTCACAATTTGTCTTTTGTACATTACAAAATGCTTTTTTTCAGTCTCCAACAGTCTGATTCTGTGATTTAGGCCTTTGAGACCTCCCAAAAATGTTTGTACTTATTGCCCTGAATCTCATTTTAATATGTTTTTGGGGTGCTTTTGGTATGACATTACCAGACACCTACATTCAAAAAGAATTGTCAGTTGTTTATACACTAAAGAAACGTTATTATTATATTATTAAAGTTATACCCATGGTAATACTCCATTAGTTATCCTGCTAAGTTTTTGCATGAAAATAAAACATTTCATTTCAAATAAAATCTCTACAGATATAGCCAGCTGTGTTAAGTTCTCTGTTTTGTCATTTAAAGTTTACTTGTCACCGCACATAAATGCTTCTTCCTCCCTTCTTGAAATCAGGAAGAAACTAAAGGCCTGGCTCATGACTTAGTCCCAACCCCATCTCGGCCAATCCATCAGCTTCTGCGCCATGATACCCTCCAATACAAATACACATAACACAACATGACTTACCAAAGAGGCAACTGAGTGCAACAAGCATGAAGGCAATAGCGACCTTCATGATTGCAGCAGTGAGGGGTCTGTGAGCCTTCTGTTGAATTAGTCGGGACTCGAGAGTCTGTGAATCTTTCCGAACAAGAGTCCTTAATTTATACTGAACTGGGCAGCTGGGAAGGGGCATGCTCCTCCCACATTCTCACATGACTGGCATGCACTTGGCATAGTTTGCAATGGAATCCTTGTTCAAACAATGGGCAGTTTTGACGTGGCATATGCATTTTCTGTTTTTACAGCCAGACTATTGTTCTGTCCCCGATATACATCATAGGTAAATGGTGGAAAGGATTATACTTCAATTATACAGCCAGCAGTTCTGGCCACATTGAGAGACGTGACAGTCCCTATGACATCAGGGAATGGGCCATGGAAAGCCTGACTGAATATCCATATGGAAGAGCATCACTGAAGAAAGTATCCCGTTGGACCCTAAGACCCCACACCCAATCTGTTGCTGTAACCCTTCTACCATTAATGCTTATTTATGTTGAGAAATCTGTAGGAATAGACAAGGGGGAGGAAACTTGCTGTATGATTTACATTATCCCATGATGGGTCAACCTTGTGATTCTAAATTGGTAGCATTATGGAGCACTCTGTATAGAACAGCTCAGCCTTTCATCTATTTGAGGTCGATAAAATGAGTACCGTTGGGTAACAATAAATATCTGGGGCCTTATTTATGAAGGACTTGCGCCGCCGGTGCGTCACTTTTAACATGGGAAAAAGTGACGCACTGGTGGCGCACGTCCTTCATAAATAAGGCCCCTGTTATTTAGCGCCAAGTGACCTATAGGTGAACGTGAGCTTTACAAATACTTATGTTATGTAAGACCTTGTTTTCACTTTCCAGCTAGAGTCAGTGTCGGAAATGTATGAATCATCTAACAGTTGCTAATGCCGTAAATGGCCACCAATAGATATCATGCATAGTTTACCCTTGTGTGAAGTGACTCTGACGAAGGGTAAACTCTTCATTAGTGTTGATCAGTGACCTTTCACCGATTTCTTTCTACAATATTGAGCGTTATTTGTAACAAACTGTGGTATGCAAGATGAATAACACATGGTGTGGAGCAGACACCCTTCAGATATGGTTCCCCCAGTCCCCATCAGTGTTTTCAGGTCAGATGGGAAATATGAAACATGATCGATTTCGGGACTGTCCTGATGATGACTTTCAGATTAGGAATGAGTGTTTGTTGCATTTCCGTCTGACAAATGGAGGGTTAATGTATACAAGACATATTATGTGCATATGGATCAACATGTTAACATCTGTAAGCTATCCCTTTCATTCCTTTCAATGTTATTAATTATGAAATGCTCCCAGACGAACACATCAAAAGGACAGCTAGATATTCTCAACACCAAACCGTGTTGTCAGCCATTAATACACAGTGTCTAATCAAACACAGATGAAATTCGAGCTACTGAATGGCCTGAGCAGACATGAGGGTCAATCCGAAGTAGGCTAAAAGGGTACATAAGCCAAGGAATGCACGCATTCCATCCGCTTGTCTATCATTACCTTGCCTCGTTGCCTACCTGCTTCCAGCTCTGTCATGTCAGAGGCACTTATGCACCAATAGAAATGGCAGGGAGATATCAATAGGTATTGAACCGTCTCATTTCATACCCACAATGTTTCTTTTATGGCCAGAACAAATAAACTTTTAAATGTCCACCATGTGCCATAGAAAAAACTCCACGAACGTTGGGGACATGTATTATGTGAGCTCTGGAGATGGACTCCACTTTGGGGTCAAGCTTGAATACTCATAGGAGTGACTACAGTTCCACTAGAGCATCATGGAATACTTAAAATACCGCTGCTATGAATGTGAAAGCTGCTACGGCGGAGGTCCACCAGAAGAGTAGACAATTCTTAATTTGGCAGCCCAGCTGTTGTTTTTGGAAGAGCGGCAGATTAAAAAAAAAGTGATAGTATAGCCACGCTAAAACCTACAAAATGAACCTAAGTTCGCGAAGAGCATTCGTTACAGGGACAGATCAGGAAAAACTTAGGGTCCAATGCCCTTAGCGAAAGAAAAGCCGGCATCTGATCTGCCCCAACCTAAATCTGGCTTAAAGTGCCCTGTCCAAGACTTTTGGGACCATAGTCAGATACAGCCCCAGCCCAGGAGTGGATTGTACCTGCCGCTGTCTGTGCAGGTAACAGCAGTGGTGCTATAGGGGTGAGTTGGTAGGGGGTATGTCTACGGACGTTGCAAGGGGAAAAT
Organism: Lissotriton helveticus; assembly: GCF_964261635.1. Taxonomy (NCBI): domain Eukaryota; kingdom Metazoa; phylum Chordata; class Amphibia; order Caudata; family Salamandridae; genus Lissotriton; species Lissotriton helveticus. Next base: position 646,264,834 of record NC_136068.1, read on the forward strand.
GTATTATTTATTTCTTTTCCCCTCTGCAATGTCCCTCGAAATATCCCCCCCCCGGCCCCAATGCCCCACTGCTGTTACCTGCATGACCGCGGCTGGGTTGTGGCAACAGGTACACTCTATTTGCAGGGTTCCTCAGCTCTGACAGTTCTCTTTCCCTTCTTCTAAGTACACCACAGCTGGTTTTAAGCCTGTTTTTGTTCCTTACAGTGTTGTCATCAGACGAGGAAAAGATGTTGGGTCTATCTAGATTGTGCAAGTGTCCCTAATATATTTGAGCCAGGGAACATGAAGACCCTTATCACATGAAAGCCAATCCCTGATGATCTCCTTGTTCATGTAAGACTCTAGTTTTCGCCAAATGGAGCACCATAAAATCTGTGGTGCCAGATTAATATTGTTAGCTACACACAATAAACCAAGTTCCTTGTGACCAGCATATGTTGGTGACTTTGGCAATACACCCAGGATGCGCCTAAATACTCTGTTTTCCTCGTCCTGCATAAGTGAGGATGGACACACACCTACTTTTATAAATCTCAACAAAGGGAGCTACAAGTTTGTTTCCTATTTTACAGACCAGACGGAGGAGGAAACCTTTAGAATTGCAAAACTTTAAAAGTCTCTGATTCAGATAGCGCGCCCAAGAACCTTGTGAGTGAAAAGGGACCCCCCCAGGCATGAGAACTCATGAGTTCTTACAAAAGGAGTTCCCTGAATAGCAAAACATCTCATGTTTAGGTTCTTTGGCTAGGTTCATTATCAAGCCCAGACCATTCATGAAACCAACAAAAGAATCCAACCGGAATTGGAGGCCATTGGGTGTTCTGGACATTAGGACCGCATTGTCTGCATATAAAAAGGACAGGGACATGCCAGCCGTTAATGGTAGGGATGTCCCTGCCCTTGACCAACAGGGCTGAGTCGACGCCATTAACATAGACAAAATAATTACGATTAGGGTCAGGACACAGTCCTGACGGACACCCTGACCCAGGCCAGAGCTCTCACTTCATTCACCTTTCAACCAGAATCTAATTGCAGCATTGACGTCAAATGAAGAAAAAGTAAAACTGACACCAAACCAATATCAAGCCAGATTGACTCCAGCATTTCCCAGTCGAGGGCTGATGCAGGTACACAGCGGGTGCTGAGCGTCGAGGGCGGTGTGCCAATTACGTTCCCACCCCCCTCCTGTGACCCATGGTGTGAATCCTTGACACCAATAAAGTGCAGAAACTGTAAGTTCGGAAGCCTCCTAAACCAGGAGTAATTAGGAAGACAATTTTTTCCTCCTAATTTATTTGCACTTTACACTTTTTGTTAATTTTCACTCTCACGTCCCTAGGTAAGGGTGGGCCTTAGAGAGTCCATACCACCAGGGTTTAATACACACTGAGTCCTGATGAATGCCAGGTAAATTCATACCGTTTCATGGCTGAAACATGTCGACTGATATTAGGAAACTAGCACTTAATTAATTGTGGACGAATTTCCTACACATAATTTTTATCTTTAAGCCAGTGATCATTAAAATAAAGTTAATTTTGATACACTACTGACTATTTTAACTATCCACCACTCACTAATCTTCTTTGCACAACACTGCCTTAACCCACCAACCCGCTCCACAGTAGATCTGGCGTTGTAGCATACAAAAGAGACACTCGGTCTCTTTTGTGGGGCCCGATGATGAAGCATGTCATCACTAGGTGGTGAGTGAGGGCTTTCTGTAACGCCTTAAGTGAAGTCGTTTACCTGCTCCTATCGGTGGTTGAACACTACCATTGGACACTCTTTTTTTTGTTTACTGATTATTACTATTATTACTGGGGTATAAGAGTGTCACACTACTTTCCCTGCCTCTCTTTTTGTTTTGACATATGCTATTAAAGGCACAGAAAGGCAAGGTATAAGGGGCCCCCTAAAGCCGAGGTATATTTGCTGATTAAAATATATAAATTGAGACACTTCTCTTGAGTGCCCAGACCGTGTCTGAAGCCACATTGAACCCAGGAGATAATATGATTGTCGCAACCCATGACATATTTCTATTGAGAATAACCCTGCCAATAACCTTTCTGGAAGAGTTCAGATGGGATTTGGCCTTGTAAGGCAAGGGGACACTCTGTACATTTTTTGCAAATGGGAACAAAGACGGGTAAATGCCACAACTTGTGCAGGCCAGTCGTACTGACTAAATTGTCAACATTTGTTAGAATTGGTGCCCATAAGTCCATCTCCAACTTAAATAAATCCCTGGGTACACCATCAGGCCACGGGGCTTTATGCATCGTACTTTTGCAAATGTCTTCTGCTACTTCATTTACTGAAAATGTAATATTAAGTGGAAAATAGGCAATTAGATGTTTGACTCCCCAATGATAAATTGGAAGTATGATATACTTGTTTAAAGTGGCCCACCCAAATATCTGCACTAATTTTGACTCAAATAAGATTGCAGTGAAATTGAAATAGTTTGTTGTTATTAATGGTATGTCAAAACAACCCAGAATTTCTGGTCCTTCAGGAAGTGATCAGTGTGGACCAAACGTTCTCCCTAGCTTTTGCCTTCCTTTAACTAATAGCTAGTCTGTAAGATCTTTACAGGAGATCACCTCCTCCAAGTTCTGAGGGGTTGCCCTAAGGGCACTAAACAGGCAATGGTTGGCCTCCCTACGGACACCGGAAAACCAGGAATGGGCAACTGGCTTTGTAGTTGCAGTGGGCATTCTGGGATTGTTTTTATGCTATGCCCATGAGAAACAAAGGAATCCACGCTACAAGGTGAGTCATAAGTCGGTCTCAGGCAATCGTAGCGCACGCCAAAATGATCTGCACAGAGCCTACTCTGTACATCATTCAGATTGACAGACTTACACGATAGTCTGATGCCATCACTGCTTGAGGATATTCATACCCCCCACAGCCACAGTCCGATAGCAAGACTTCAGATAGGTCATTGTGAAGGAAAGAGGTTGTGGTCACTGTACACACTAGAGGTGACCATACCATCACCAATAATTCTAGAAGGTTCCTACTGAGAAAGATGTATTCAATAATTGACTTTTCAGACCCTCCAAGAAAGGTCGGAATTGAAAGACAGCGTGGAGTAGCCCATTCAAACACATTACATAAATCATGTTAAGCAAGTGACAACATTTATCCTCTACAATCCCTGGAGCAAGCAAAGACTGCTGTAGAGAAGGAATTAAAAACAAATAATTTCTGATCTACAAGGCCTCCGAACCTAATTTTGCATTAGAATCACCTGCAAGTGCAATATTTAAACCGTGGTCATGATGAAAATGGCTACATTCCAGACCGTAAATAAAACCTAAAATAGAAATACAATTAGGGTTGTCCGTTGAGGAAAAGTCATCATTATAAAAGTTAATGAGAACAAAACGAAAGGAGAACCCGTGAACCCCCGTGAGCCTGTGAGTCACCTGATAAGGGCTGCAAGTGCCGCGAGCCGCAAGCCGCCATCCTACCGAGCCACGGCACGGTTAGCCACTGCAGGAGCAGGGCGGGAGCGGCGCAGGAGTGGAGCCGCCAGACAGTTTTTTGTTTTTTTACACTTTATTTGTGTCTTTATCTTACAGCCCATCCAGATATACAAAATAATGCACGCTGATGCTCAGTACATGAGATGAAATTGTACAGGGGGATACATAATGCGAAAGGAGAAATTCAGTCTCATGCACATAATAGTACTTACCTCCCTTCCCTCCTCGCTTCGCCCTCTCCCCCCAACCACCCCCCCCAAATCCCCCAAGAGCAACAACCATGAGAGTGCCATGTACGACCAAAATGTCCGCAAATGAGTCCAAGATTCAACAATCCAAATCACGCTCGCCAAGCGAGCCAGCATCCCCAGGATATAAGTAGGTGTTTATTGCGAGTCAATAGGCTCATCTCAACTGCCCCTTCCCCTTAGTAACCTCGTTACTCCGTAAGGCGCTACATAGCCGCTGTCCCAAATCATTCTCGCACCTGATTCACGCGTCTGACCCAACCACACCTTAGGTTTCAAAAGCCCCATCCTCCGAGTTCTGGCCTAGGAGATAGGGCATCAGGGGTCCCCAGATATCCCAGGGTCGGGACTTTAATGCCAACTGTTCTGCGTAGGCATGAAGATATTCCTGCCAAGTGGACATCTCATGTACCCACGCCTTGAATTTGGGCGCCCTACCTCTGCCCCATCTGAAGGCAATCTGTCGGCAGGCCAGGAGTATGCCCATTACCAGGAATTTACGATGTGGCGTTTTGATATCAGCGACCAGGCCCAGCTAAGCTCTAATGGGAGTTGGTTCAATGGGAACGCCCAGCATCTTAGCTAGTCCCGCAAAGACCTCCCTCAAGTAAGTAGCTACCTGAGGGCAATCCCACGCTAAATGCATGAAGTCAGCAGGGCCCCGGCCACATCGGATGCATCTATCATCATGCCTAAGCTGAAGCCTGTGTAATCTCGCCGGGGTATGATACAGCCGATGCAAGTGCATCAAACGCAGCCTACTACTACCAGAAATCGCAGCAGTCTGAATACAAGCCATTTCCCACCGCTCATCAGAAAGGGGTTCATCTAAGTCCCTATCCCATTCCCTTCTGGCCCTCACTAGAGAATGAGGAGGTGCGGTGCGGACTCTAGCATATAACAAAGATATAACATGTGTAGGGGCATCTGTTTGTAGCATGGAGTGGAGAGAGACAAATGTTTCTGGCTCCTTTGGAAAGTCTGGGGTCAGGTGTACACTCCGCTTGAGCCTGGTGTAAATGAAAAGGTCCATAAATGTGCGTGGATAGTCCCCAAAGAATTGGTCTGGTTTTTTTTTTGGTTTTTTTTATCCTCATCTGCCCAACACACGTCCTTTAGATACAGTAGAAGCCCCCCAACCAGCTCACTGCCGTTGGGAGCGATGCCCTGAGAATTGAGCCGCTACACGCCTAGGCAGAAATTTTTATGAGTTGGTGGGAACAACCATGCATCTTGTGACGATATCTCCGAGCAGCTTCGTGCCAATAATTCCAGTATTTAGGTGTCAAAATCTGGGCGGACCACCATACTGAACCATTAGATAGGTGGGCTTAATCATCGGATGTTTGGAAAAAAAAAAAAAAACCCAGAAGGCAAGGAGAAAAAACAGAAAAAAATTTCATTTCCACTCTGTCAGAAATTTCCAAAATGTGAGGTTCTGGACTCTACATGATCTTTTCAAATCTACCTTGGAAGTTTCATAAAGCGAGGTTAGCCATGCTGAGTGAGAGGGAGGGGTGGTGTCCACCCAGTGCATGCATATCTGCCATCTTGCCAGCAGAATGGCATAAAATATAAAGGACCGTACTGCGCCAGTGATGTTCTGGACAAGACCAAGAATAACAAGTGGTAAAGTTAAGGAGATGTTAGTCTTAGTAATTGAATCCAAAGTTACTTTGATCTCCATCCAAAAAGTAGATATGTAAGGGCAGTCCCAGAACATGTGTACGTCCGAGGCTGCTGGCAGTAGGCATTTGTTGCAGCATTTCCCCTCTTGGTATTTAGATAGACGTAAAGGGGTGAGATAGGCCCGATGTAGAGTAAACATGTGGTTTCGTCTAAGCCAAGCAGGTTTAACCAATTTATACAGAAGGGAAAAGGATTCTGTCCACCGGTCCTCGTCTAATGACGCAATTTCTCTACCCCATAGCTCCTTTGGGAGATGAAAGTCCCCGTCTATCTCTTCCAGTATGGACCAATACCAAAGGGCCACCTCTTTGCCCCCTGTCTGTTTTTCGACGAGCTGTTGTTCTAGGAGACTAATTCTCCCGGTATTAGAATCTTTCCTGAATAGTTCTGTGGCCCAGCTAGTCATTTGCGCGTACTTAAATCTTGACAATGTCAGCCCTACTTTCTCCCTAAGGACATCCCACCGTATCAATATACCTTCATAAAGCAATTCACCCCATCTAGAAAGCCCAGCTGTAATTAAGGGGGTAGCCAGAGAATCTTGCATGCACAGTGGGAGCCCTGGAGAATCCCTAATTTGAGCATAGTTAGAGTAGTACGCCAACCCCACTCTGCGTTTAATTTGTACCCATAACTTAAGTTGTGTTAGTAGCATCTTCAACCTCACCTTCTTGAAAAATTTTCGATCTCCAAACTTAAACAAAAACCCATCTAATGGAAGGTTTGCCCCTACCAGCATTGCCTTAAATAGCTTCCCATTTGAGGTAGTATCTGGTGACTTCAAAAGCATTCTTGAATGGGAAAGCTGGAATGCCCAGGAGTAGTACTGCAGATCTGGGAGAGCCAATCCACCTTTTTCCCTCCTCCTCCTCAGTTTTTTCCAAGCCAACCTTGTCGTCTTATATCCCCATATGAAGGAATTAATTTCTTGTTGGCACTTAAGCAGTTGTTTTGAATTTAATGCAAGGGGAATTGTATTAAAAATAAAAGTCAATTTCGGAAGGATAGACATCTTTACGATATTCACTTTCCCAAAAATTGATAGTCTAAGACCGTCCCAAGATCTCAAAAGGGCCCTACATTCTCTGGCGACCAGATCTAGGTTTGTTTTAGCCAAGACTTCAATATCTTGTGTTATTTTAACCCCAAGGTAACGCATTGAACATACTGAGGGCGCCATCCCAACGCCCAGATCGGGGAATATTCCATGTCATTAGCTCAGTCTTATCAGCATTGATATCATAGCCTGAAATACAACCAAATTCCTTGGCCCTTTCGACCACTAAAGGAAAAGCATTCACTGGATCACTGGTGTAGATTACAATGTCATCGGCGTAAAGCCCTACTTTCCTTTCCCATCCGCCAAATTTAAATGAAGAGATTCTTGAGTCATCCCTGAAAGATTGTGCAAGTGGCTCAATGTATATATTAAAAAGTAAAGGGGATAGGGGTCACCCCTGTCTTGTTCCTCTGGTAATCAGAAAAGGCTGGGTACATACACCATTGACCATAATACTTGCTCTAGGATTTGCGTATAGGAGTCCAATTGATCTCCGAAAATTTGGACCGAGTGCGAATTTCTTCATGGTCTCATCTAAGTATGACCAGTTTACTCGATCGAACGCTTTAGTAGCGTCGAGGGTCATAATGGCCAAAGGAAGAGAGAATGTAGAGGCTATATCCACTGCTCCAATTAAGTCGTAAGTAAGATCTGAAAGTTGTCGACCCCTTATGAAGCCCTTTTGGTCAGTGTGGATTATTGAGCAAGCCTCACGCCCTAACCTGTTTGCCAACACAGCTGCAAAGAGCTTATAATCGCTGTTTAAAAGCGAGATCGGCCTATATGAGCCGCACTTGGTTGGGTCTTTTCCGGGTTTCAGGATCAGGACAATAGTCGCCTCACCCCAAGATTTAGGAGGGGTCACCCCGTTTATTAAGATGTCATTAAAAAGCCTTGTAAGGACCGGAGCTATTTCGGGTGCTAAAACACGCAATAGTTCCCCAGGGAGACCATCAGGGCCAGTTGCCTTCCCCTCTTCGCCTTGTTAATACTTTCCCTCACTTCTTCCTCTGAGATAGGCCTATCTAAACGATCTCTTTGTTCAGAGCTAAGAGTGGGTAGACTAATCTTCTCCAGCCATCTGGATTTTGATATCGGGTCCCCCAAGGTCTCTTCCTTATATATTCGCTGGAAAAACTCCAGAAATGCTTCTCCAATATCTTTGGTGGATGATCTTTCAAGTGTCTCTCCCTCTACCTTTATATGTTTTATATGTTTTTTTGCCTGCTCAGATTTAATTTTCCAAGCAAGAAGCTTGCCCGCGGATTCACCGTATTCAAAGTTGGAGAGCTTACTTGCTTCCCATCTCCGTGCGACCCTCTCCTGGAGGATATGATCTAGCTTCTCTTTTAGGTCTTTACGTTGTTCTTGTTCCCTGTTGGTACCATTTCCGGAGCCGATACGTTGGTCCAGTAATGCTATATCTCTTTCGATATTGGCGATCTTAGCCCTATATATTTTCCCTCGATAAGAGGCCCTGTTGGTTATGTAACCTCTCAAATAGGCCTTGTAGGACTCCCATACTGTATTTAACTGGGTAGAGTTTATATTAGTGTCCATAAAAAATTTGGTTTCTTGGATGAGGAGGTCAATTTCTTCATCTTCTAAAAGAATCGTGCGATCAAATGACCATAATGCCTGAGAAGATTGCTGAGCCAATTGTAGAGAGAAAAATATAGCGGAGTGATCTGATAAGTGTGAGGGCAGGTATGTAAGATCCTTTAGGGGGTCCCTTAAAGAGTAGCTGAAAAGAGCGTAGTCAATTCTCGACTTGTGGTTGTATTTATAGTTATGATATGATACGCCGAGAGTCTTTCCAGCCCTCTCCCTCCATGGATCCGCCAATCCGAGCGCCGACATAACATCCCCCAGTACCTGCCTTGATTTCTTGAAGGTTAATGCCCTTGAATTGGGGGATTTATCTAACTTTGGGTTGAGTACCAAATTGAAGTCTCCCATCCAAATTATTGGACCATGAGTTGTTAGCAGGTGGTTCTGGATTTTATTCAGATATGAGGGGTCATCCTGATTGGGACCGTAATAACCAACCAAGTTGTATGTATTGCCCTCTAGACTAACTTTAGCGCATAGCCACCTCCCACTAAAGTCCTCCTCATAGGCGAGAATCTGGGGTCTTATTTGTTTTTTAAAGATAATTAATATACCACGAATATTCGCATTGTGGTTAGTGCAAATAAAACAGTCTACCCATCTGATTTTGCTCAACATATCCCTCACTTCATGTTGAAGAAGATGTGTTTCTTGGATGACAATGACCTGCGCCGGAGAGTCCCTCAGATATTGCAATATTCTATATCTCCTGCTCTTAACACGCAGGCCATTGACATTCCAAGACAAAATTGGTCTGTTGTACGGAATATGCCCCTAATGTACAAGTCTCCCCAAGTTCTATATTGTAGTTTAGCTAACAAGTGTTGGCATATCTTTTCCTCAGTGACGGGCAGTAAGGGGCAACATCGTAGGGGAATCCTAGGGGAGTACATCAAGCGAATTCCCTCAGCCTTCGCCAGCCACTGCCATGCCTTAGCAGTGCATTCTACCATGGAGGGATCTCCTCCCCTTTCCGTGTATGAAGTAAAGACATACCCCGATGTCAGGGCTGGTGCCATGTAGCCACCAGTAAACCGCGAAGTGTGCCTTTGCACTATAATAGTACTGCTCAAAATCCGGCACGTCAAATCCGCCATAACGATACGGCAGCTTAAGCGTGGCGAGCTTCAACCGCGCTTGCTCCCCCCCCCCTTTTAACTGCACCAGTTGCTTGTTTAGTGTTTTAAAAAAGAAAGCACCCGGATGGTAAGGGATGTTTATAAATAAATACAGGAATTTAGGCAATATAACCATTTTGATAGGGGATATCCTCCCAGCCATCGAGAGGGGCAACTTAAGTCATTTAGCGATATTATCTGTCACCTTGTCCATGGCTCGCCCATAGTTCGTTCTCATCAAAGCGTCCTTATCTATGGTGATGTGGATTCCCAAGTATTTAAACTCATCCATCTCCCACGTTAACGGGTAATCTAATGGGTGTGCTAATGTATGATCGGTAAGTGGAAAAACTCGGACTTACCCCAATTCATTTGTACTCCGGCTATCGCCTGAAACTTCATAATTTCTCGTAAAACAGGGTTGAGGTTGTCATGTGGTTTGTGTATATATAGAGTAATATCATCCGCATATAGGGACACTAACAATTGCCGAGAGGGGTATATGAGGCCTCTATGATTGTGGTGTTGCTGCAGCTTAGAGGCTAATGGTTCTATTGCTATAGCAAATAGAACAGGGAAGAGGGGGCACCCCTGTCTCGTCTCTCTGGTAATTGAGAAGGCTTCCGAGCAGGAGCCATTAAGAAGAACTCTTGCAACCGGCGCCGTATATAACAGTTTAATCCAGCAGAGGAAGGGTTCTGGCATCCCAATGTGTGTCAGCGTCCCTAACACATAATCCCATTCTACCGAATCAAACGCTTGGGTGGCGTCCAAGAAGACAGCCACCGCTGCGCTGTGTGGATCTATATCCTGTAGCACGGCCAGGAGAGTCTGGAGATTATGAGCAGTAGCACGATTCGGTAGGAACCCAGCCTGATCAGGCAACACAAGTCGTTCCAAAAGCAAGTTTAGTCTCGTAGCGAGCACTTTTGCCAGAATCTTGGTATCGCTATTCAGAAGCGACAGGGGCCGGTACGAGTCACAAAGATCCGGGGGTTTACTCGGTTTAAGCAAATACATAATTTGAGCCTCTATCATGGTCGCAGGCAAGGATCCCTCCTCCTGGGACTCATAAAATAAAGCATTCAGTATAGGTGCTAAAGTGGATACATAAGTCTTATAAAAGTCAATGGGATCCCATCAGACCCCGGGGCCTTACTGGACCCCATGGTCATGATAGCTTCAGTGATCTCGCGACCTCTAGGTCAAGGGCCAGGAATTTCCGTTGCGTATCCCCTAGCCATGCCAGGGCGACGTCTTCAAAATATTCCCGGAGGTTGGGGGGCCTGCCTCTGTGAGGTATACAGCTTTTTATAATACTCTGTCAGGGTAGTCATCTGATCTGGGAGAGTTCTATGAGGTTTTCCTTGCTCATCCTGCAGTTCAGCAACGTAATTATGAAATTTAGGGGGCCTCACCGCTTCAGCCAGAGCTCTCCCAGGTCTGTCCCCTTCGCTATACGCTTGGGCCACACAATGTTTCCCCCAGAATTTACACTCTCTCTCCGCAACTTCCGTGTACTCCGTCATTTTCCCTCTCATGGTAGCCCTAAGTTCTCCCGACTCATCCCAACCAGATATTGCCTGTTCCAGCTCCTTTACCTCACCCTCTAGCTTGCTTAGGTCGTGGCGGAGGTCTTTCACTATGCCCCCTCCCTTGAAGATGCACCAACCCCGCATGGTCACTTTAAACGCTTCCCACACTGTTGTCAGGCTGGCCACGAAGTCCATATTTCTGCTCCATCACTGCCCTAAAAACAGCATCCTGTGGGTGTAGGGGGTTCAGTCTCCAGTTTAGATAGGGGGTTAGGTCCATCGGGAGCTTCATGGTCACTAACACAGGGGAATGATCAGAGAATGTTCTAGCAATGTGTACCGCCTTACCAACCCAGTGTGCCATGCCTCTCGTGAATAACACATAATCGAGCCTGGCCCAGGTACCATGTACCGTGGAATGGTGTGACCCCTCCATCTTTGTGGGGTTGATGTGACGCCATGTATCCAGCAAGTTGTCAGAGATTACAATATCCTGTAAAGTGAATTGGGTATTAGTGTAGTGTGTCGAAGTAGCATGTGATCGGTCCATCCGGGGGTCGACCACAGAATTAAATTGCCTCCCCAGATAGCATAACTAGGGCCAAGCGTGTGTATCTTGCCCCGCATCGTGAGCAGGTGGTGTACATCGTCTACATTGGGACCATAGTAATTCGCGAAGAAAACATCGTGGGAATACAACCTGCCCCAGATCATGCAATACCTCCCGTCAGGGTCTGTATCCATCCCCCCCAGAGCAAATCGAACGCCACGCTTGATGAGTATGGCCACCCCTATAGAATAACTGGAGTAGGATGCAAAACAACTATGGGAGGCCCATCGTGATGCAAACCGGGGCGCGCTCCCCCGTGGAAGATGGGTTTCTTGCAGCAGAGGAACGTGGACATGGTGGGTCATTCAATCCCCTCACATTCCAAGAGACAATATGAAGATCACTCCCATCATTATTGTCCTCAGTCATAGCTATCATTCAATCTATTCAACTCCTTGCATTGGTCGCGACCAACTCTCAGACTCAAACAAGATAAACATTCCCCTCTGCGTCCTCCTCCCACCCCTCCTCCACCACCCACACCAGCTCCCCCAACTCGCCAGGAATAAGCAACCCACCCCCCACAGTCAACCTCCCTACAGGTAGCACCTGTAACCCCAACTGTCTAACCATTCTTAAAGAGAAAGGGGGAATGCCCTCAATTGAGGGCCGCTAGGGCCACTGCCATACCCACTCAGCCTCTCTGTTTCACCTGTCCGCAACCTCCAGGGCCACAGGGCACTCGGTCTGACAGGATGGAGGCGAGTGCCCGGGCGGCCAAGTAATGCACACATCTTATAAACTTAAAAGAAATTCATCACCAATCTGCATAGCGTCCAAAGAGTCCTTTTCAGCAATGCTGCCAAAAGTAGTATCGTGCTTAAGTTCTTGACGTCAGCCTGGATCTGACAGCGGTGGGTGGGATCTGGAGCGTCGCCGCATGGCCTCCTCCCTCGATGTCGACCGCCGTTTGCACTTGAGAAACTCCTCCACCTGCTGCGGTGTGCCGAAGAGATGCGGCTTCCCTCGATGATGGACTCTCAACCTTGCGGCGTATAACATAGCGTACTCTATGCCTTGAGACTGTAGTTTCTTCTTTACGGCTTTGAATTTGCAACGGGCCTCTTGCACGGCTTGGGTAAAGTCGGGATAAAAGGATAAAATAGCGTTCTCGTACCGTACTCCGCCTTTATCGCGTGCCATGCGTAAAACTGTGTCTCTATCGCGATAGTTTAGGAATCGAGTGATCACCAGCCTTGGTGGTGCTCCGGGGGAGGGGGGGGAGAGGCTGGGGTGCTGTCAGTGATCTATGGGCCCTTTCGATGACCATGTGTGCGGAAAACGAGTATTTACCAAAAAGATCAATCAGCAACCGTTCCATGAAGTCTTCCAGCCGCCCCGTGTTGGTGGTTTCCGCCAGGCCTAACATACAAACGTTATTTCTTCGGGAGCGGGCCTCCAACTCCTCGTTCTTTTCAGCAATGACCTTTAGCAATTTGTCCATCTGCAGCATATGTTGTTTGCTGGCTCCCGCTCCATCTTCCAAGTCGGACACCCTGTGCTCTGCTTCATTAAGTTGTTCGTCGTGTTCATCAAATTTCGGCACCACGGCCTCCAGCCTGTTGCTCATAGCATCCATTTTAGAATCAATGGAGGTGATGCTCTGCTGCATCCCCACCAACAATGCCTTCCACCCCTCATCTCTGGTCTCTGGGGGGTCATCTCCTTCACGTTCCTTGGAGCTGGGGCTGGATGTTTTGCGCACATCAAATGGTAGTTTCATCTGCTTAGGCTCCGTCCTGCCCATATTTACTTGTTGCCCACTGTCTGCTTATTAACAGATTTCCGTGTCGCAGCGTGGCCGACAGGACACTTATTGCCACTATTGCCACTGGCAGGGACAGAGGGACAAACGTGGGTTCCGTCTTCAGGCCTCGTCCGCCAAGGGGAACACGCGCCCACTGCTCAAACAAAATGGCAGCACAGGGCTGCCCCCCAGAGCGGGCTTTTGCTGGCGTCTAATGTAGGAGAGGCTCTCAGGCCCCAAAGCAGGTCCAAATCGGCGAATAGTGCCTCGTCCCGTGTCTCTGGCTTGTCCTGCTGCGCCGCTCCTCGCCGCAGCTATCGGGATCCGAAAGGTTATATCTGGAAAGGTCCTGAGGAAGGTGGTGTATAAAGCTTCAAAACCACCAAAACGCGCGTCGACCTAGTGCGGGATCTCATGCCTTGTATTGAGATTTGGTCTTTGGCAGGAGGTTTTCCTATGTCATACATACATCTACCGTGTACAGATATTGTGTGAGTGTAGTTGGTGTGAGTATGGTTGTAACAGAATGATTGTTGTTAGATTGGTTTGCATCCAGGGGTGTTTCTGTTGTATATACTTGTTTTCAATTGTTCTTTATTTGATTTTGTACTAATTCAATTTGGATAATAATGTATTCTTGACTGTGATTTTTCTATTATGTATGTGTATGTAAATTTTATGAAACAATGTGACAAAAAGAAGAGAAATATTTTTCGAAAAATATATGAAGAATGAAATAAGATAAAAAACAAAAAGAAAAAAAGAAATGTTTTGAGAAAAGAAGAAGTATAATGAGACGTTCTTTTTTGTCGCTAGTGTACTTTAAAAATTGATATTTAAAGAATTTGAAAAATATCAACGACGAAGTATTATGGTCAATGAGGGAAAAAACTATATTATTGTGTTTACCTACAATAATATACAGCCTGATTCATGAAGCTAAATTGCACTCGCAAAGGGCAAGATTCTCAGAATCTTGCCTTTTGCGAGTGCAATTATGGCATTTGGGATTCACAATCCCAAATGCAAAATTCGCTAATAAAGAATTAGCAAATATGCGAGGATTAGCATTTAAGGAATCTCTATTAGAGATTCCTTAAATGCTATTCATGACACTTTTAAAAATTGCGAATTAGCAATTTTGGGCCGCTATTTACCGAGAGGTCAGACCTCTCGGTAAATAGCAAAAACTTAGAAAAATGCTTTTAAAAGCATTTTTCTAAGTTGCATGTTGCACACACACATGTCCTTTGGACATGTGTGTGCGCAACACCTGTTCAAATGTGCATTTAAGGGGTGCTACAGGGTGTCCTTTGGACACCCCTGGCACCCTTAAAATCGCTATCTCATTTGCGAGTAGCAAATTGCTACTCGCAAATAAGGGATACACCCCATTCATTCCTATGGGCCTTTTGGCCCATAGGAATGAATGGGGAGTTATTCCTTATTTGCGAGTAGCAATTTGCTACTCGCAAATAGAGAACATGTAGGAATCGCTATTTATTTAGCAATTCCTACATGATTACCGTTTTGCGTGTCCTCAATAGCGAGTCGCTATGATTCGCTATTAGGGCCACGCAAAACGGCCCGTACATGAATCTGGCTGATAGTTTTTTAACTCTTTTCCCTGACCTACATTAATTTTGAGGGGGTCCCTTCATTTCTGCTTTAACATCTCAGGCATAAACGCCAAGATGGACTTAATTACGTCCCTACTAATACACAGGGGAAACCTGGAACAACAAACAAATAAAGATAAACAACTGCCTAATTGCGGCTGCGGGAGTATAATTGAGAAATTGGCAAGTCTCCCTGACATTTTAAAGGACATTCTAGGGGCCGTAAAACTAACCTGTAACAACAAGCAGAACATGGAAACTCAACATATGACGGATATGAAGGTAACTTCAAAATGCAATAAAGCAATTACAAAGTCAAGTAGCAAAGCCAATGGCAAACTAGAGCAAGTGGAATTTGATGAGCAAGTGGACATTATGGATAATCAAATTAAAACAACACAGAATTCCCTTAAGACCTAACCTCCTGTAAAACTAACAACAATGCAAAGAAAACGTGCAAGGAAGGCCAGGCTTAAATATAAAAAGCAACAAAGCATAGATTCAGAGAAAAACTTTTCAATATTTACAATCAAAACATCCCAAGGGGGCAAAAACAAATCACTGAACGTGTCCACGTGTGGGGCAGCATTAACTGACATAGTTCAATTGAAACATACTCCAGAACCCATGCCAACGGAAGAAAGCTCACTCGTTGCTGTTTAAACCGTCCCCACCCTTCAAAAAAATAAGACGAATCAATGTCTCCTTACAGATGTAGGGCGCCCGCCAACAAAAGAAATAGATCAAAAGTATAGACAGGAAACACGGGTACCCGAAAGACCTCAATCAATTAAAGGTGCAGGGCAAGTAGCAGCATCTCAAATCGTAGATAACAATGCTTCCTGGAGTAATACACGTCCAAACACAGATATAGGAGACAAATCTTCACATCGGAATGAGGAAAGTAAAATACCGAACGAACAAGGAAGAAAGGAAGATTCAACAAGCAAGAGGTGGCTGGAGAAAACAAACATCAGACCTTAACTCCAGCATAATTCGATAAAGGTCACAATAATTGGAAAGGACCGAAGATGCATGCTTCCTCCCATGGAATCAGAACCTGAGCCATCAGGGATAAGTATAACAAAAAACCCGGGAAAAATAGAGAAGAAAAAGGAGAAGGTGAATGAAGAACTAGTGGAACAAGAAGCCCACGTTATGCGTGACTTCTCAACAATCGGCAATCCTGCAACTGCTAAAGACGAAAACTTACAATTACCTGATGGCTTCCAAAACCAGTCAGATGCGTTCGATCTAAAATTGACATTAGTGCCTGAATATTTTGCTAAAGGAAGGCAAGATATTCTGAACTGAGGGAACTTGATAAAGTTGTTTAAAGAAATCCCAGAACTAAATGGAATAGCCTTACCATCTTTAATAGCTGTTGGAATTTCAACCAAACAGATCAAATCCAGACATTGAAGAATCCGTGACAGCTTGGTCCACAAAGGAACTAGTGGACAAGATATACTCAACAAGATCAAGATTTGAAGCCTGGGGAATCACGTTGATGTTACATAAATGTCCAAGGTACCTCTACCCCCTCCTAAATAGTCCAAGAAACAAAAAAAAAGAAAACAGAGGGGCCGATTATGATTGCGGTTTTTCCGCATCCTCCGGGCAGGCGGAAGTGTCCTCCGGCCCGGAGGATGCGGAAAAAACGCTGCGGAGCCTTCAGAGACCCCCGCCAGATTAGGATGGCTGGGGGGTCAGGAAGAACGTCCGCAGCTTTTCCGCCGCAGTCGCCTTCCTACCACGGCGGAAAAGCTCTAACATGTCTGGCGGTGTCTATGAGACACTGCCAGGCATATTAGGATGTCTGGAGTACTATGCTTTTCCACGGCGGCATTTCCGCCGTGGAAAGGCATACGGACTTATGTTTGGGGGCCTGTTGCGGGCCCCCAGGGGTGAAGGGGGGTGGGGGTGCACATG
Organism: Lissotriton helveticus; assembly: GCF_964261635.1. Classification (NCBI taxonomy): domain Eukaryota; kingdom Metazoa; phylum Chordata; class Amphibia; order Caudata; family Salamandridae; genus Lissotriton; species Lissotriton helveticus. The sequence continues at coordinate 646,281,509 of NC_136068.1, forward strand.
GGGGTTACCTATGGTACCCCCCTGCCTTTGTGTGCACAAAGCAGCAGGCACCGCGCGGTGCCTGCCGCTTTGTGCATGCAAATGCACTGCTTATATTTTTAACATTGCGGCGGGTGCTGCTTCAATGTTAAAAATGCAGGATGTGACCGCCAGGGTGGCGGTCACATCCTAATTTGCACGGAGGGACCGCCGCTGCCCCTGCGGACAGTCCCTCCTACTCATAATCGGCCCCAGAGTCGGGAAAGGCCAGAATACATGCGTGTGTGGTACTCGATCCACCACACCTGTTACGCCATCCATCGGAAACATGGCTAATATATCAGCAAGCACACTAAATGTGGGAAGCCGAACACTGGACAGGCCGGATTGGTCATGGGTGCCAAAGGCGTTAAGTAAAAAGGATACCTAAAGAAGAGTCAAATTCAATAACGGAAGAAGAGACACAGGACCAGAACTCTGAGGAAAAAAGGCCAGATAGTATTACAATCTGCTCATGGAACATCCACGGTTTTAAAGACATGGACCAGGACCATGAAACCCGAGCCTTTTTCCAGTAACAAGACATAATCCTGCTCCAGGAAACTTGGAATATGACTCAATTCCAGGATTTAATGAAAACCCCATTCTCGCAGAAAGATTTTCAACGTTTGGGCAACCGCGAAGCGGTTTATCAATATTTCCCGTCCAAAAGTATGTTTGGTTACCTGAAGAACTGGATGCTGGGGTTAATTGGGTCAAGTGAATAAAAGAAGTCCCCACCAAATAAATTAAAGTGGCAACTTCTACTGATTAATGTTTACATTCATCCAGAGAGAAAGACCCAGAAAGAAAAACATTCTACTTTAATGACCTTGATAAAAAGCAATGCAAAGATCTCATGAGCAATGCCCTATGTTCATCTCAGGAGACTTCAATTGATCTCACAACCAAAAATCGGATAGAAGGAAAGAGGCTAGGTAACTAGGGAGGACGAATAAAACAAACTAGAAGAACTTGGATTGACAATTCTGAATGGTAATACAAAGGGAGACACAACAGTGGCAATAACTCACTTGAGTGGTAATGTTCGCTCAACAATAGACTTCACAATTATTAGTAATAAGTTTTTCTCTTGTACTGAAACATTTCATATCGCCCAGCGCATAGAAAGTGATCACTTCCCCTAAATTACGAGAATTAATATCTCTCTCACACAAACCCAAGAAATTAACTCCCTTAAATGACATGCCGAAAAGTTTAACCTAAGAAAACTAAAATGGCAAGGTGGGGACTTGAAATGCATTCAGGAGACAGCAAGGGAGTATGTGAGCTATTTGGGGCCACAGACAGAGGAAGAACGTGTAAAAAACTGGGAACAGCTGGCCCAGGTCCTAACCCGAAAATTTCCAGCCTTGCCGGGGAGCCAAAGAAGAATAAACACCAGGAGGGAACCATGGTTCAATATTGATCTACGAGACCAAGCGAGAAGGATCGCAAGAGAGGAACGATTACAAACACGGGTGATAAGAACGGGAAGAAAACAAAAGTAAATTGAAGGAAATAAGGAACAACTACAGGAAGATGTTGAGGAATGCTAAAACAGCATATAACAGCATATAAGGAAACCATGTGGACTAAACTATTGTGTGCAAGTATAGAGCCAAACAGCAGGGACTTCTGGTGCATCATAAATAATTTGAATAAAAGAGCAAGACTTCAACAAGAAGCTGGAATTGGAGAGGAAATGTGGTTTCAACACGTGCGAAATATTAAAAAGTAGTATGGAAATAGGGACCATTGAAGGTTCCCGAGGGCCATTGTTTGAAGTGGAAAAAATAAAAGCAAAATCCATTCAGGACAAGGTGGAATGCGAAGCACCAGAACAAGAGAAAGGTGGTAATGAACAAAATACCATGACCAACACTAAACAATTACGAGGTATAATACAAAAACTTAAGACAGAAGGAGCAGCAGGTCCGAATAGGCTGCCCAATGCACTTATCAAGAATGACCTAGATTTCTGGTCGGAGAATCTAATGCCTCTCTTCAATCAGATTTTTACGCAAATCAACGTCCCCGATTCTTGTAGAGGGAACATAATCCATCCAATATTTAAACAGGGAGCCCATCGCAAGCCAGGGAATTACAGGCTAATATCTCTAATTGATGTAGAGGCCAAGCTCCACGCTTCTTGCCTCCTAGTTCAGCTGCGAGATTAGATGGACGAGAAGAACATAATTCCCAAGTTCCAAACAGGCTTTAGACAAGGGATGGGTACAATAACAAACTTGGCTATCCTGGCGCTTTTAACTGAAAAAGCAGTAAAAAAGAGAACACGGCTGTATGCATGTTTTATTGATATAAAATCCGCCTGAGACAGAGTGAGTAGAAAGCGTCTCTGGGAAAAGGCAAATGCATGGGGATTGCCGAGTCAATTACTGAATGCAATAATTGCCCTATACAGTGACACCTGGGCAAGAGTGAAATTAGGCGATGGATGCAGTACAACTTCGAGCATCGTCACGCAGCAAGGTTTAAAACAAGGATGCGTGTTAGCACCAAGCCTTTTCTATTTGTTTCTCACAGACATCAGCAAAAACATGGAAGCAACCGATTGTCATCCGCCGATCATGGCCAACAAGCCGATTTCCATTTTACAGTACACGGACGATATCATAGTGTTAAGCCTAACCCCCATTGGTCTACAAAAAACGATAAATAGCCTAGTATCCTATTTGGACCAGGAAAACTTGGAACTAAATAAAGAAAACCAAAAGTCGTCTGCCTAGTGGATTCCCCCAAAAATAAGTTTAAATGGTGGGTGAAAGGGGCAATGGTGGAGGAGCAAGGGTCCTATAAATACCTTGGCATAACAATAGGGCAGGGCAAAACACATAAAGAGCACAAACTGGCCATAAAAGCCAAAGCGCAATCGCAAATTTTTGCGTACAGACTACTAAAAATGAAATTGGATTGCCCGAATCATAACCACCCTTTAAAAGTGATGGCTGCGCAAATCTTGCCCACTTTGTCATACGGTTAGTCACTTGCTGTGACAAGGAGGCGGATCTATTAAATCATCTCCAGAAGAAGATTTACAAGGCTGTTTTCAATCTGCCAAAGTCTGCCTCCCCGTCGCATGTCCTGCTTGAATTTGGCCTCCAAACCCAGAAATTCCGGGGCATGAGCGGCTTTGTAAGGCTATGCCAGAAATTTCGCTCCGCAGACCCAGACACAATGGACAGCTTATGCTGGGAAGAAATTAAGCACCAGGTGGACCAAAAATCATTGAGCACATGGGGAAGTATTTGAGAACTTGTTTGGCCAACTTGGAAAGAAAAACAAATGGGAAAACAGGAAAGATAAAGCAAGCATCAGTAAAGCGGTCAATGACGCAGCAAAAAAGAAATCTTTTCTGGAAGATAAAAATACAATTTCCAAACGTCGGCCTGGGTGGACCATCATCACCTCATATAAATCAATAAAGCTGCAAACATACTTAATATCTCACTTTAGCCAGCAGTTAAAAAAGAGCTACACAGACTACCGGATGGGTCTGCATGGTTCAAAAGACCTACAGCCGTCCTGGAAAAACATAAAACATACAGCGCAATGCCGACTGTGTGGTTATTGTAAGGGATCTCTAATCCACCTACCATGTGTATGCTCAGCAGTCATGTTCCTGAGGAGACCGTACGTCATACCCATTTTTAATTAACTGAATATCCGCATGTGCATGCAAGCTGTAATACGCTGGTTGGACGGTTCCTCCATAATTCTGGCCGGCCAGGGAGTAAAATACCTAGCAGAGGTAAGAAAACTTTTAGGAGAAGCCGATCTGGAGAAAAACGAAGAAGCATGGCCGACCAGGCATGTGCCCAGCGCAGCCATCTGCATAATATATGGACTGAAAGTAAAACACATCAAGAGTCTATTTAACCAATGGGATATTATCAATGTTGGCTGGTTTTAACTGCGAATGTAAATATATTTTATTTTTTTGGGACATTTGTAAAAATTAATCATACAATAAACTTTGACTTGAAAGGATTTGGATGACCTGACCTAGCATGTCTGAATTAGCCTACTGTTGGTGGGAATGGGCAAAATCATACAGTCTAGGGTGGTTTTAAACCAGACGGCACTCCCAGCCCGAGTCCTAACCATGCCAAAGGGGTTGGCAGGGACAGAATAACAAATAAAACCATCACAAGATAGATCCCTCTGGGCTCCGTTTTAACATTACAATATCATAAAGTAGGGTGAGGTCCACTAAATTCTTCTTTTGGATTTTGGTAGCTGCCTTTCTATACTCTAGCCTGACAGATCGACCCTTTTAAGGGTGCCTGGCAATGCCACTGGGCGCTGAGTGAAGGGTCTTTGGGGCATATTATCAAGAGCGGGCGTTACATTATCGCCGCTTTTATCGGCAGGAAACTGCCGATAAAGCGGCGATAATGTGCTTGATAATATGCTCTATGAATTCCAATCGAAGCCCATGTTAGATGTGAAGACATCTAACATGGGCTTCGATTGGAATTCATAGAGCATATTATCAAGCACATTATCGCCGCTTTATCTGCAGTTTCCTGCCGATAAAAGCGGCGATAATGTAACGCCCGTTCTTGATAATATGCCCCTTTGTTCCGCTACAAAGATCAGGTCAGTCAGGGATGGCATCATGCAAGGTAAAGAAACGTCAAGGCCACATTCAACACCACAGCTGACATCGGACCATAGGGGGTGCGGGGGGGGGGGGAGGTATTAAGTCAATCAAGGCTACAATGTCCAGACAGGGCAGAAAAATGATTAATAATGGACACAGAGTAGTAATCTCTCAGTGTTGGCTCAGGGATGAAAACTTAGAGATGCTTCAAGCAGCCGTTCTGTTTTTCACAAGAATGCGCTGTCAAGTCAGCACGAGTTCACAGCTGCCCAAGGGGCAGCACATTACTCATAACATGATGCGTTTTCCTTCACTGTGCTGGGCACACCTTTTAAAAGGTGCGCCCAGAGCAATGAAAGAAAATGTGCTGCATGCCCTAGTGTCCCTGGAGTAGATGATCCTAAGAGTTTCTTTCATGTCTGTCACACACCCCAGAAGTTGCCAAGGTAAAGAATAGGGGCCTCATTGATGAGGCCTTGCGTCAGTTTTGCGCTTCCGATGCGTCACTTTTTGTGACGCATCGGCGGCGTAAAACATGCCTAATGTTGCGCGCTATTTACAAAGTGACATCACTTTGCAAACCCCTGCGCTACATTATACCTGCGTCAGGTATAATGCATGCAGAAGGGGCGTTCCCCTGCAAAAAGCCTCATAATAGTTACGCAGTGAAATCTATGAGATTTCACTGCGTCACTTTTAGGACGCTGTTGCGGCAAAATCTTGCGCTTGCCTCACAGCAGGCGTAAGACTGACGCAAGCCCTTTCACATAGGACTTTCCCCATGTGAAAGGACACATTGCTGGAGTTGGGTCACTTTTGTGACACACCCCAGCAATGCGTGACTTTTGCGCTTACAGATACGTCAGAAATACTGACGTATCTGTAACTCCTTGCGACATGATGCGTCATACTGTAAATATGACGCATCAATCATGTCGCAAGGAGTGCGCACTGAGAAGTGACGCATCGCTGCTTTCACGCAGCGTTTCGTCATTTCTCATAAATGAGGCCCTGGGTTTCTATTAAAAAACCTTTCAGAGAAAGAGCACATTTATGATTTGCACTCCGTCTTTTTGAGTTGGTTGGGCATGTTTGTGCAAAACCTTGCATATATTTTTACACTGTACTTCCAAATTCTGGAGTCATAGTTTCTGATATGATTGGGAATTAATGTGCTTGGATTCTTCATGGGTATATTTGCCATGCAAGTTACATGTGAACTGAATCAAACTTTGCTTTTTTGATTCTACTATTATTTTAATAAAAATGAATCTATCTCAACATTTCCAAGGGCACAACAAAGGATAGACTTAAAGATATGTGTGTCAACGAGTAGCCTGTTCACATTCAATTGAGAAATCAGCAACGTAAAGTGATGCACTTTGCATCATTGTCAAGCTGTATCCACCAGTGAAATAATTCAGCAATAATCCATGACTGCTTCATGCCAGTAAGCAAGCAAAAGCGTAACCATCATACTGTCAACAAAAACCTGCATTTATCATTTGCAGCATTCAAGACCGAGGGTTGTTTCCTTAAATATCTTTATCTGTGCCGGAATCTAGCTTTTGGAAATTAATCAGAATAATGTCAGTTCATCAAGTTCAACGTTCTGTTCTTTTTCATATAAATTACACAAACATGTAAAAGTTGATATTATTAGCTAAAGCATCTATTAGATCCACCAAACCTTACAATTCTGAGGAAATGATGATGCGAAATTCATTAGCACTCGGATTTTGGATTGGAAATTGGGGGCATATTATCAAGGGGGTTTATCTCCGCTTTTTTGGCTTTAAAAGCCAAGAAAGCGGAGATAAAATTATCTCCCTATTACCTAGCTGTCGCTAACACCAGTTAGCGACAGCTAGTAGGAGATAGCGACCATCTTGGGCCCCACTTTGCATGCCAGTGATATTTATCACTAATGACATGCAAAGTGGGCGTGCCAAGATGTTAGCGACTGGAAACAGTCGCTAACATCGCTATCTCCTATCACGAACTTTTGGAGATATTCGCGCTAAGCGCGAATATCTCCAAAAACTAACACCTGCCCTGAGCAGTTCTTAGCCATGTTATCCAATGGGAGGTGGATAACATGGCTAAGAGCATTAGCTCGGTAATGCATGAATATCTCTGACTTTTCAGCGATATTCATGGATTGCGGCCGTTTTTTATCGCATTTCCGATAAACCTTGATAATAGCAAGGTTTATCTGCGATAATTTCTGACGATGCTTAGCGTTAATAAGGGGCATATTACCAACGTTAAGCGATATTTATCACTAACGATGCTTAGCAACGAATTTATTAACGCTAAGCATCGTCAGAAATATCGCAGATAAACCTTGCTATTATCAAGGTTTATCGGAAATGCGATAAAAAACGGCTGCAATCCATGAATATCGCTGAAAAGTCCGCGATATTCATGCATTACCGAGCTAATGCTCTTAGCCATGTTATCCACCTCCCATTGGATAACATGGCTAAGAACTGCTCAGGGCAGGTGTTAGTTTTTGGAGATATTCGCGCTTAGCGCGAATATCTCCAAAAGTTGGTAATAGGAGATAGCGATGTTAGCGACTGTTTCCAGTCGCTAACATCTTGGCACGCCCACTTTGCATGTCATTAGTGATAAATATCACTGTCATGCAAAGTGGGGCCCAAGATGGTCGCTATCTCCTACTAGCTGTCGCTAACTGGTGTTAGCGACAGCTAGGTAATAGGGAGATAATTTTATCTCCGCTTTCTTGGCTTTTAAAGCCAAAAAAGCGGAGATAAACCCCCTTGATAATATGCCCCTAAATTCGTTGCTAAGCATCGTTAGCGATAAATATCGCTTAACGTTGGTAATATGCCCCTTAGTTTTATGCACCAGGTTAAAGTCAAACATATAGGCTTTGCCCATGCTTGTTTAGTTGCTGGTGACCTTCATTTCTCACAAGTGGTTGTGAGAAGGGCACGGGGTACAGCAGAGCAGGAAACATTGAAACAACTTAAGACGTGAAGTCTGAAGGATCCTGTACCGGGCTTTACTATGTTCATTAAGTGAGTAAGTTATGTCCTAAGAGATATGTTAACAAAACTACACTAATCTATTTGAGCACTTTCCTGGTAGTCCAAAGTGCTAAGGAGGCCTCCAACCGGACACTGATTGCATTGCCACTAAAGTACATGAGTCTTCTTAAAGCCTGTTCACACACTGAGCTTTCTCATATTTTATTAGTGTGATAATGGTATTGTTTGTAATTTGCAATGAAGAGCCTGATGAAATCTACGGATTAGTGTTCAGATATTATCAGTATTGTTATAACTGTAATAGCCCTGAAATTTGAACAGTCTAGGCTTAAATATTTATTTATGATAAACAGTGTCTGACAGTTCTGATCACAATCAATTCGTGCTTTTTTGATTAAGTACTTTAGATGCCCAATTGTTGACAAATTAATGCAGCTGCATTCTGATTTTCAGACTTTATGCATTTCCTTTATCTCTTTATTCCACTTCACAGCACTTTGTGACACATGATAAGGTGTGGCGAGAGAGGATCAGAAAAGCAATGAACGTAAGGGTTATAGGGCGAAACAAAAGAAAGGGCAAAATTGTTGACATTGGGGAGTGCCCGGTGATGGGCACGGAAAAAGTACTGAAGCCAAGATTGCAACCGTGCCCAAAAGAGAAAAAGAAGAGAGGATGGAAGAGTGGCAGAAATAATTAAGACAAATTAACCGTAACTACATGGGAACTGGTGTGGCTCACTGGTTAGAGGCGGCAGACCCGTAAGCAGAGGACGGCCCGGGACCAGGGTTCGATTCCCGACGCGGCAGGGTCGTGGACCAGGGTCAGCGGGCTCGATAATTCTCGCCTCGGTGCCTACTCCAGTCAGGGACCACACTCGGCAACTCTGGGCATTAGCTTGCCTCATCTTCACAACGGCCCCCCAGACCGCCGGGGATGCTTGGTCACACCTTAGAGATACCCATTAGGGACCATCTCTCAGGGTGAGCCAGGACGGGTTCCCCAGCGGTCGAAGCGCAGAGATACTCCTCCGGGAGTTGATTCTAGCGCTATATAAACCCACAATTAAATTAAATTAAATTAAATTAAACTGGTAAAATGTATCCACACGCACACTTTTCGGTAAAAAGCTGCTGCTCACGTTCTGTTGTTTGTGCTGCTCCTGTGGGTTCACAGACAATTTCGACTGCTCGAGGTAGATTTTTACCATAATTATACATTATTATCCTGACGAACAGAATATCATAATTTCCATATTTTCGCATAACAAGGTAATGTGAAAAGATCTACATTACAGCAGATTACACCGGCTTAAGGAACATTTCGCCTGACCTGCTCACTACTTCACCATTCTTCCACGATCAGAGCAACATGGACCAGGCATTCTTTAGTTTGAATGAGTGACATTTGAGCTAATCTTTTTTTTCGCTTAGCTTGCAACATTGGATCTGAGAAAAAAGACTCAGCAGGGATGCCTGCAGAGATACTATGGCGCATATTCTCAAGGATTTATCGCCGAGTTAGCGTCCCTTTATCACAGCCAAAGTGGCAATAAATTTATCGGCCTATTCAAAAGCTGGTGCTAACAGACAATATCACCAGTTTACGATAGCAGCCACAAAAAAACATTGCCACAGATGACACCCGCAACTAAAGCTGATGATATGCAGAGTAGGCCATCCTGTGCAACAACACCACTTCACAACATTCTCAACAACCAGCCAGATCGGCGATAAGATCCCAAAACATGCAATAAGGCACGTTAGCAGCAGGGAATTAACTCCTGCTATTACCTGGTGTAAAGTCGGACGAGAACCTGCTCCATAAAAGGGATCCCAGCCCAGAGCCACACCTGAAGAACAATAGATGCCATGGAGCTACTGATCATGCAGCTCGGACACCCAAGAGGGCCACCCACCAACACCACCACCAGGACCCCACCCACCTGGGGCCCTACCCCGGGCATTCCCCCCGGACAATGATATATTACATCAACTTTACGAGATCATGAACAAAACATTTTTCCTGATGTCGCACAATTACAACAATTAATATCCATGTGTTGTCAGAAAAAGGAGAATCATTGATTCATCTTTGAATTTCCCCCAAAATTATTTTATTCAAATTAAACTCAAAACAACTATTTGGAAGAGTTATGGCGGCTCTTCTCTGGACAATCTGTAAATCACAGCCTGCAAGACAAAATACAAGATAAGAAGGTGCGTCATGCGTTCATCAAAGGACAGAGAGAGAGTGAAAGGAAGAGAGGGAGAGAGAGAGAACGCGAGAAAGAGAGAAAGAGAGAGAGAAAGAGAATGAAAGAGAGAGAGACAGTGAAAGGAAGAGAGGGAGAGGGAGTGCCTACACTGCGGACCCAGTCCTCATTGCTCACCTGCTGCCACCGGTGTGTCTCCAACCACGTGCCGGTACACACGGCAGTCTACTAGGTCCCTAATCTGAAACAGAGTCCAGATTTATGAATGGCAGAGTTTACATAATTGCACCCGCCCGCTCCTGCGCACACAGGCTGCTGAACCCCAGCACCTCTCGCCGCCCAGCGGTGATTGACTGCCCCTGTGAACCCAGGCCTCACTGCTCACCTTCCGCTACAGGCGTGTCTCCAAGAGGGCCCACCACGTGCCGGTGCAAGCTCCAAGCCCGGGGTCCGCGACCTTGGCCGCCTCCACATCATGCAGCCCTGCACCGCAGGCCAGCAGATCACTCACATGATTCTGGGTCTTGTTTTGGCAATGGCAGAGATCGTATCAATGCACACGGCATCATCGCAGTCTGCATACCCGTTCAGCTATTTAGGTGCCACTAACTCTGTGAACTGCGAGGCAACACCACGCTGGTTCAGGCCTACACTGCGGTCCAACAGGGCTCGCATAAATCCTTACCAGTCTGGACCGCCAGGACGGCACATCTTCGCTGGCTGGACACCCGCTCAGCATTTAAGGTGCCCCTACCTCAGTGCACCAAAAGTCACCATCGCATGGCAGTAGGCCTGTGCAGGCCGCAGTGTATCCGGTGCCCACAACTCTGTGCAATGCAAGTCATGGACCGTTTCCGATTGAGTCTTGTGATATGCCAGGGGGACGCAGCCATGTCACTTCAGGCAGTGGGGAAGAACTGGAACACATAGCGTCGTCGTCCCCCCCCCTTAATACATAAGCCGAGTCGGCTGGGTCAGCGTACGCGAGGCCAGCGTAGGGGTATGAATGATTATACCTGGGCTCTGGGCGTGGTTCATTTTTGGGATGGACAGGAAACCCACTGAGGCGTGTGTCTCTGTCGCAGCGTCCGCTCCACACAACAATGTTGCTTGCACCCGGAGGGCGGCCGCGCACGAAGGGATTGTACAAGGAGCGTAAGGCCACTCGGGCTCTTGGCTCATACATGCAAACTGTTGTGTGTGTATCGCTATTGGTGCACCATAAGCCTAAGGCCTAGCCTCAACTGCACGGTGAAAGCCACATCACATTTCCAGAATGCAAGCAATAGTCAGACTAACATAAGGGGTGAAAGCTCCTTTGTCTCTTTCTTCTTTTTGTTTTTTTTTGTCCTCATTTGCCTTTCCCTCTTTTCAAGAAATGCCAACCACCTAGCGTGTCCATAGCCGAGAAACTTAAGATGTTATTTGTCTCCCGCGACAGGCATGATTTAATAACATTGGTGGCAGAAGAGTCCTGAAGAAAACAAGAGAGGTGGGGGGAGGGAGTGGGCTTGCAATTACTCCATCTAGGTATTTTCCAACCTGTAGGACCAATAGCGAACCGAGGAACCAGGGTCCGTGGAGTGTTGTAGGCATAATCATAGGACCCGGGGGAAATAAAAAACTCTGGAGCACTATCTCCACTGAACCAACAAATCCCAAAAAGCCACGTTACGTTTACTGCAAGATCTGGTCAAGTCCACCTTAGATATTTCGTATAGGGACGTCAACCAGCCGCTGTGTGATGGAGCCGTTTTTTCTGCCCAAACTTTACAAATTTGTCTCCTGGCCAGGAGGATTGCATAGAACAAAAAAGACCTTGCCTGGCCTGTGATGTCACATCCAGACCAAAGATTATTAATGGGAGCGTGAGGGATAATGATATATTTAAGATAGAGTCCAGAGTTGACTTCACTTCTTCCCAGAAACGGCCGTGTAAGGCCAGTCCTTAAACATATGTACATCTGATGCTTCAATGAAATTGCATTTGTTACATTTATTTCCTAGGAGAAATTTGGAGAGCCTCAGGGGCGAAAGGTACGCCCGATGTACCATGAACAGATGATTACGTCACAGCCATGCAGGTTTAACGATTTTATAAAGGAGAGTAAATGATTTTACCCAAGTCTCTTCTCTAGCTGCTGTTCCAGATTGCTGGATTTCCCCAGTACTATCCCTTTTTGACTCAAGGCCTTGGCCCAGCTATCCAGCTGCATGAACTTAAATCTAGAGAGACCGGGGCCAACCTGCTCCCGTAGCTCCTCCCATGCACTCACGGATCCTTCTTCCAGCAACTCGCCCCATTTTATAATCCCGGCATCCTTCACTGGAATAGACAGGCTATCCTTTAAACATAACGGTAAACCTGGGGAATTCCACACTGGTGCAAAGTTTGAATAGTAAGGCAGCCCCATCCTCTTTCTAATCAGTACTCAGGCTTTCGCCAGGGACTGAAGGATTTTTAGCTTGACTTTTTAAAAGAATTTTTGGTCCCCAAATTTAAACAGGAAACCATCGATTGGCAAGTCCGCTCCAACCAGCATGGCTTTAAACATTGTCGATATCGATGAGCTAGATGGTGTTTTTAAAAGCATTCTAGAGTGGGACAACTGAAAAGCCCATGCATAGTGCTGTAGATCAGGTAGTGCAAGCCCCCCTTGACCTCCTCCTCCTCAACTTCTTCCATGCCAGTCTGGTTGATTTGTAATTCCAGATAAAGGAGTTGATCTCTCGCTGGCACATATCCAAGATTTTAGCATCAAAGGCCAGGGGAATAGTATTAAAGATAAATGTAAATTTGGGGAGGATAGTCATCTTTATCAAGCTTACCCTGCCCAGAATGGTAAGTGGAAGGTGAGCCCAGGATTTTAATAGCTTTTTTGCACTCTTTGAAAACTCGGTCAAGATTATTTTGTGCGATATTTCCAACATCTTGAGTAACCCGTATTCCAAGGTATCGCATGGAGGTGGTCACCCCCAGATGTAAATTGGGGATATTCCAAGCCATAATTTCTGTTTTGCTGGCGTTGATCTCGTACCCTGAAATACGCCCAAACTCTTCCGCCCTCTTAATAACAGCGGGAACTGATAGATCCGAGTCAGACGTAAAGATGAGAATATCGTCTGCGTAAAGTGCAACCCGCCTCTCCCACTCCTCAAACTTGAAAGAAGGAATATTTTCCTCTGCCCGCAAGACTTGGGCGAATGGTTCAATATACAAGTTGATAGAAACCACAGCAATGGAGCGCACACCGCTAGCCCCTCCTCCGGATCGCCCCTCGGGACTCTGGTACTTGTAGTTCAATAGTGGATCACCCAGGTGGGTGCAAGTCGGTACTTGTTGGACTGATGAATCTCTAGACCCGATACATGTCCCGGGTTTTTGGGTATCGCCCGAGACATGGCTCGGGTTTCGGGATAATTCCCTCATCAGTAGAGAAAATGGTTAGGGGTGGAGGAGAAGGCCGCCAAACAACCGTCAATGGCTTCGATGCCCGAACCGGCACGCAGGGCAGCATCCAGGAGCCCGTCGGCTCAACGCTCAAGGGAGCCAATTAATAGAAACCACAGCAATGGAGCGCACACCGCTAGCCCCTCCTCCGGATCGCCCCTCGGGACTCTGGTACTTGTAGTTCAATAGTGGATCACCCAGGTGGGTGCAAGTCGGTACTTGTTGGACTGATGAATCTCTAGACCCGATACATGTCCCGGGTTTTTGGGTATCGCCTGAGACATGGCTCGGGTTTCGGGATAATTCCCTCATCAGTAGAGAAAATGGTTAGGGGTGGAGGAGAAGGCCGCCAAACAACCGTCAATGGCTTCGATGCCCGAACAGGCACGCAGGGCAGCATCCAGGAGCCCGTCGGCTCAACGCTCAAGGGAGCCAATTAATAGAAACCACAGCAATGGAGCGCACACCGCTAGCCCCTCCTCCGGATCGCCCCTCGGGACTCTGGTACTTGTAGTTCAATAGTGGATCACCCAGGTGGGTGCAAGTCGGTACTTGTTGGACTGATAAATCTCTAGACCCGATACATGTCCCGGGTTTTTGGGTATCGCCCGAGACATGGCTCGGGTTTCGGGATAATTCCCTCATCAGTAGAGAAAATGGTTAGGGGTGGAGGAGAAGGCCGCCAAACAACCGTCAATGGCTTCGATGCCCGAACCGGCACGCAGGACAGCATCCAGGAGCCCGTCGGCTCAACGCTCAAGGGAGCCAATTAATAGAAACCACAGCAATGGAGCGCACACCGCTAGCCCCTCCTCCGGATCGTCCCTCGGGACTCTGGTACTTGTAGTTCAATAGTGGATCACCCAGGTGGGTGCAAGTCGGTACTTGTTGGACTGATGAATCTCTAGACCCGATACATGTCCCGGGTTTTTGGTTATCGCCCGAGACATGGCTCGGGTTTCGGGATAATTCCCTCATCAGTAGAGAAAATGGTTAGGGGTGGAGGAGAAGGCCGCCAAACAACCGTCAATGGCTTTGATGCCCGAACCGGCACGCAGGGCAGCATCCAGGAGCCCGTCGGCTCAACGCTCAAGGGAGCCAATTAATAGAAACCACAGCAATGGAGCGCACACCGCTAGCCCCTCCTCCGGATCGCCCCTCGGGACTCTGGTACTTGTAGTTCAATAGTGGATCACCCAGGTGGGTGCAAGTCGGTACTTATTGGACTGATGAATCTCTAGACCCGATACATGTCCCGGGTTTTTGGGTATCGCCCGAGACATGGCTCGGGTTTCGGGATAATTCCCTCATCAGTAGAGAAAATGGTTAGGGGTGGAGGAGAAGGCCGCCCAACAACCGTCAATGGCTTCGATGCCCGAACCGGCACGCAGGGCAGCATCCAGGAGCCCGTCGGCTCAACGCTCAAGGGAGCCAATTAATAGAAACCACAGCAATGGAGCGCACACCGCTAGCCCCTCCTCCGGATCGCCCCTCGGGACTCTGGTACTTGTAGTTCAATAGTGGATCACCCAGGTGGGTGCAAGTCGGTACTTGTTGGACTGATGAATCTCTAGACCCGATACATGTCCCGGGTTTTTGGGTATCGCCCGAGACATGGCTCGGTTTTTGGGATAATTCCCTCATCAGTAGAGAAAATGGTTAGGGGTGGAGGAGAAGGCCGCCAAACAACCGTCAATGGCTTCGATGCCCGAACCGGCACGCAGGGCAGCATCCAGGAGCCCGTCGGCTCAACGCTCAAGGGAGCAAATTAATAGAAACCACAGCAATGGAGCGCACACCGCTAGCCCCTCCTCCGGATCGCCCCTCGGGACTCTGGTACTTGTAGTTCAATAGTGGATCACCCAGGTGGGTGCAAGTCGGTACTTGTTGGACTGATGAATCTCTAGACCCGATACATGTCCCGGGTTTTTGGGTATCGCCCGAGACATGGCTCGGGTTTCGGGATAATTCCCTCATCAGTAGAGAAAATGGTTAGGGGTGGAGGAGAAGGCCGCCAAACAACCGTCAATGGCTTCGATGCCCGAACCGGCACGCAGGGCAGCATCCAGGAGCCCGTCGGCTCAACGCTCAAGGGAGCCAATTAATAGAAACCACAGCAATGGAGCGCACACCGCTAGCCCCTCCTCCAGATCGCCCCTCGGGACTCTGGTACTTGTAGTTCAATAGTGGATCACCCAGGTGGGTGCAAGTCGGTACTTGTTGGACTGATGAATCTCTAGACCCGATACATGTCCCGGGTTTTTGGGTATCGCCCGAGACATGGCTCGGGTTTCGGGATAATTCCCTCATCAGTAGAGAAAATGGTTAGGGGTGGAGGAGAAGGCCGCCAAACAACCGTCAATGGCTTCGATGCCCGAACCGGCACGCAGGGCAGCATCCAGGAGCCCGTCGGCTCAACGCTTAAGGGAGCCAATTAATAGAAACCACAGCAATAAAGCGCACACCGCTAGCCCCTCCTCCGGATCGCCCCTCGGGACTCTGGTACTTGTAGTTCAATAGTGGATCACCCAGGTGGGTGCAAGTCGGTACTTGTTGGACTGATGAATCTCTAGACCCGATACATGTCCCGGGTTTTTGGGTATCGCCCGAGACATGGCTCGGGTTTCGGGATAATTCCCTCATCAGTAGAGAAAATGGTTAGGGGTGGAGGAGAAGGCCGCCCAACAACCGTCAATGGCTTCGATGCCCGAACCGGCACGCAGGGCAGCATCCAGGAGCCCGTCGGCTCAACGCTCAAGGGAGCCAATTAATAGAAACCACAGCAATGGAGCGCACACCGCTAACCCCTCCTCCGGATCGCCCCTCGGGACTCTGGTACTTGTAGTTCAATAGTGGATCACCCAGGTGGGTGCAAGTCGGTACTTGTTGGACTGATGAATCTCTAGACCCGATACATGTCCCGGGTTTTTGGGTATCGCCCGAGACATGGCTCGGGTTTTGTGGTATATAAATAAATAATACCGGATCTATTTTTGGATGAATGAATGAATAACAGATAGCTCAATAAAATAAGAGTCAAGATTCGAGGTAGTAGGAGTTTCTGCAGGTTTATTACAGCATAAGGACAGGATCAGGACAACCTGCATAGGAACAGAGGTAACAGGGCCCAGCAGGACAACTGGGGCCCAGCAGCTGCCGGGGCTTGGTCTGGGATGAGCGCGCTAACTTTTAATAACAATACATTGACTTATATACATAGCGCAACACATAGCATTACATTGCAGTAGGCGTAACAGTGGGTGGAGCAGAAGGCGTGACGCGTAGCAGTCGCGAAAGATAACAGTAAAAAGAGGTGTAACTGGGAGTATACTTAGACATGTGATGCAAACGTAACAGAATATGTCATGAATGGGGCGGAAACATTGGAGGGGGCTACCTAAGGAGCCGGGACCTCTAACCTAATGGTGCGCGAAAACTGGCAATGACGTGTTACTAGGAGAAGCTGGGGGCTACGAACTCTGTGCTAGGAGCAGAGACTAGAGTCTGGAGGGTCGGAGCGACATGCACCTAAACCTTATCTAGTATCTGATGTTTAGGGAACATGTTGATATAAACTAGAAGTCATGAGGGGAAAAGCTAACTTGACTCTAAGACTGGACCATGCATTATTCTACATGTAGTGCGTGATGAAGAATATTAAATGACCATTAATACAGTATTTCTCTAACGTGGAGACGAGAAGGCTAGACAATGACGGAAACTATTGATGCAGTTCAGTAGCTTAGGAATGCAGAAGAGGAGGACTGAACTGATAGCTGGAATCATAACATACTCTTGGCAGACTCAGAGACAGAGCCAAGCGGCACCGGGCACTGCGAGGCAGGAAGTAAGTGAAGGGTCGAGGATACAGGTGGGGGCTGTATCGCTCCTCAGCGAGGCTTTCAGGAGACAGGAGCTGAATCTGTGGTCCGGGCCCTGTTGAGGCCTAGAAACGGGGACTTTATAATGAAATAACGTGCACACTGGGAAACGTGGCAACATAACTTTACATAGGCCTGATATTCGTAGTATTCACGAGGACTGGAAACTAACATACTAGAGGTGGACACAACTGGAATTGCGTCATTAATCGGACATGGGGAACAACATATGCATATTGGTCATGCACACATAACATATGATGGATGAGGCGTAGGGACACAGAACATGGCAAAATTTACTTTTCCACATTCCCTCCTTGTCACTACGTTTCCATCAGGAAACATCAATTTTCATGATACCATCTATCATTTCATACAGTACCATTTGCTCGTCTCGAATTGTCTTGGAACGGGATTTAGAACGGGGCTTGGGACTAGGAATACAAGAGGTAGCACACATGCTGCAAATCGCAGGGCCACATTGTATACAGAGGCAGCAGCTAAATATGATTGCTACTGCAATACCCAAAAAGGACAGGACTTTCCATCCCCAGGCGGAAATTATATTCCAGAACCAACCTGACCATGTCCAGGTGCCTGGATCTTGATGTAACAGATGGGCAATTTTATGGAGTCTGGTTATAGCTGAATAAACAGACGGCGCGTTATTTGGAATGAAAATGCAGCAACTAGATCCGATGACTCTACAGGCCCCGCCCCTATCGGCCAGTATGACGTCAAGGACGAGACGATTTTGCAAAACGACAAATCTCATAGCAGATTGTTCTTCGGTTAAGTTACCTAGAGCAGAGGCAGTCTCATTTACTACAGCTTCAAGGGTTCTTGTTAACCTACGGATCAGTTTACTATTCTGGACAGGTCCTACAAAGAAGAAGAAACCTTTATTGAAATCTGTATACTGTTCTAGAGTAGTTTCAGTATAATCGACAATTGGGGACTCCCTTTTATGTCTAATGTGTACTAGATGTGTGTTTCTGTGATAATCAGATGGGGCTAGAAAAACAGGTGGCAGTAGGAAAGCAATGTAACAGGTTCCCTCCCAATCGAGGGGCAGACGGACATATGCGGTCTGACCACAAATAAAATAAGAATGACGTGAAGCTTTGAAAACAGATTTCCCACTGTCACTATACTGGATAACAGTAGTACATTCACTATGACCTACATGTATGGAACCATAACTACGGACACATAATTCGCCTTTGACTGGTAGTACTGAAATAGCAGGTAAGTCTGGAGTAGTATCAGACTGAACATTCAGGACCATGAAATTCGACGAATAATTACCTAAATTATATACTTCATTTTCTAGATCTAAACCTGTTCTGTGGGGGAAACCTTGCTTGTCTGAGAAACATGTACTGTTAAGAAAAGACATATCTGTTGAGGATGACGTTAACGTGGACCATGCTCCACACGAACCATTGTGTGAGAATGGATAAGGAAACAGTGGCAGAACTCCCTTCGGTGTCTGGAAAGGGGGGAGTCGACCACACACCCAACAATTAGTAGCATTGCTGGTCTGGTGTGAGTAATGTAACATACGGATAAATGTGTTGTTACGCATAGCGAGGCGGTAAGAATATTCGTGAGGAGGCAGATCACTAAACGTGTGCTCTACTGTAGTATTAGCAGACATATTTACATGAGGAACTGGACAATACAGATAGAACGCATAGCTGGTGCAGGAAATCAAAATGCTGATGAATAATACGAAACTCAGAAAAACGATACATCTGATTGAACTTTGACTGACTCTCTCACTATGGGGGTCTATTTTATACATGTCAGAAACAGTCTAACCGTTTCACCTAGGGGAGGACTTATACAATCAAACTGACTGACTTATTTTACTAGACCTGAGCTTTAACTTATACTCCTGTTGCGGAGTTTTCTCTACCAAGGGAGGGGTTGTAATAATGTCTTTTGCGGGACAGTCCTTTAAAACAATGTTTTGGCAGTCTTTAGAATCTTGGGAATCCTTGGAAATGTTCTTGGAGACTGGTTTCAATCCATTGAAAAGTTTTACATGAGAAAGATGGACCCACCCCTTCCTGCCTTCCAACTTGACGGCAGTACGGGTGGTCAAGAGGACCTGACGTGGCTCTTTCCAACGTGGTTCCAGCGGACTTGATCTGTCAAAATTTCTGATCATCACCAAGGAGCCTGGAACGATCTCGTGCGGTGCCACCTCGGTATTGTCTGGAAATGCGGCAGCAACCTGTGAACGACATGAGTTGAGGGCAGACATCAAGGAAGCTAGGTAATCTGTCAGCATATTACATGAAACATCGGTAATACTTCGGGGTCTAGGAGTACCCCACATGTTAGGGGGGCGGCCGAATACGACCTCATACGGGGACAGACCTGATCTGGAATGTGCGACCATGCGCATATAAAACAAAGCGACTGGCAGAGCTACTAGCCAGTCCACACCTTTTTCTTTACAAACTTTTGCAATACGGATTTTCAGGGTCTGATTATGTCTCTCTACGAGACCGGCTGCTTCAGGATGGCGTACACAATGGAACTTCCACTGGTACCCTAACAAAAGGGAAACGTGCTTCATGAGTTCGGATGAAAATGGCTGGCCGTTATCAGAATATACGACTCTAGGGAGTCCATATCTAGGGAAGAATTCACGAACCAACTGCTTGGCAGTGGTCGCGGCTGTGTAATCTGGGACTGGATATGCTTCTGTCCACCTGGACAAAGCGCATACAACTACAAGGACATACTTGAAACCTCGACATCGCTCCATCTGAATATAATCCATCTGGAGGACCTCAAAAGGGTGGTCAGGGGGCTGGAAACCACCTTGTTCCACCGGGACACTTTTACCTGGATTAAACTGACAACATATCATACAGGTACGGACTTTCTGCTTGGCTGCAGCTCGTAAATGCTTGTTGAACCAAATGTTCTGGATACTGTCTAACATAGCTTTTTCTCCTAAATGTGCTGGACTATGTGCGGTATTGATAATGACTTGAACCATAGAGTCGGGGAGAAACCATGTGGCTCTACCCTTCGTTAACCATCCCTGATCTGTCTGGACCCCTCCTTGTTCGGACCATTTCTTGATTTCAGAGGGAGTAGCATGTAACTGGATATCTATGACATCTTGTGTAGGGTCCTTAACTGTCATGCAGGTAGTCAGATCTGGAGTATGTGTCTGATTAACTGGAATGTCTGGAGTCTGTGCTGTAAGCTTGGCTGTGCGATCTGCTAGATCGTTACCTTGAGAAATAATGTCAGTAACTTTCGTATGTGCTTTGCATTTCATGATAGCAATGGATGTCGGTAAATGTATGGCATCTAACAGGGCTTGAATAAGGAGACCATGCTGAATCTTGGTTCCATGAGAAGTCATGAAACCTCTCTCCTGCCAGAGCACTCCGAAGTCGTGTACAACTCCGAATGCGTAACGTGAATCTGTGTAAACATTAACTTTCAGGTTCTTGGCATGTATACAGGCTTGTGTCAGAGCGACTAGCTCTGCTGCTTGAGCGGACAGGGTATCAATACGGTGTGTTTCAATAACTTCAGTGTCAGTAGTCACTGCATACGCGGCGACTAGTTCTCCTATACTAGTTCTCATACATGAACCATCCACATAAAGTGTCAGGTCAGGATCTGGTAACGGAATGTCTGTCAGGTCTTGTCTTGGCTTTGTCGTAATGTTAACTACTTCCACACAATCATGTGGGTCTGGATTTGAACTAACTGATGGTAACAGTGTAGCAGGATTCAGAACGTTGCAGCGTCTAATTTCTATGTGTGGCTGGAACAGTGTCAATTCATAACCTGTTAAACGTGCAATTGTCAAGTGCTGTGTTTGTGTTCGGTTTAAAAGAACTTCTACTGAATGTGGAACTTGTACTGTCAGTGAATGTCCTAAAACTATGGAATCACTTTGTCTGATAGCTAGTGCTGTGGCTGCAACTGACTTGAGGCACGCAGGCAACGCCTGGGCGACTGGATCTAATGTGCTCGAAAAATAAGCACAGGGCTTGTATTGTCCTGCTTGATCTTGTGTAAGAACAGATAATGCTGTACCTTCGCGTTCAGTAACGAAAAGTGTAAAAGGCTTACTGTAGTTCGGTGTAGCTAGAACTGGAGCTTGACATAGGGCTTTCTTTAACTCGTTGAAACTAAGTGTATGTTCAGATGTCCAAGGGAGGACAGTCGATACGGCTGCCTCCTGTGTCGTTAACTGTATCAGTGGCTTGGCTAGACATGCATACTGGGGAATCCATTGTCTACAATAAGAAGTAAGGCCGATAAAGGCACGTACCTCCTTCTGGGTTCTGGGCTGGGGAAGACTCGCTATTAACTGGATACGGTCGGGTGTCAACTGCCTACCCCTCTTGGACAGCAAGTGTCCTAAGTATACCACTTGCTGGACACAGAATTGAAGCTTCGAAGGTGACACCTTGTGCCCCATCTCGGCTAGAAAATACAGGACTGTAAGTGATGCTCGCTCGCAAGCACGTTCAGAACGGGCTGTGATCAGTAGATCATCAACATACTGGAGCAGGGCAGTGTCAGTTGGCATGTGAATGTTGTCTAGTTGTCTCTTGAGTGCTTGACTGTAAATACTAGGGCTTTCTGTGAAACCTTGAGGAGCGCGTGTGAACATATAGCTCCTTCCATTTAAACAAAATCCGAAAAGAAACTGGCTGTCTGGATGAATCGGAACACTAAAAAATGCATTCTTGAGGTCTATGACAGTGAAAAACATGGCTTCGGAATCAATGGCTGTTAACAGGGATGAGATGTCTGGGACAACTGGGTACTGAGGAATAATACATTTATTAAGCTCTCGTAAATCAATCACTAATCGATATACTGGGGGTGCATTTGGATCAGTACGTTTCATGACTGGAATGATCGGAGAATTACATACATTGGAGTCAGTTTCTACAACTACTCCTTGAGCCATGAGCTCGTCAATAATTTTGGATAAGGCTGCTACAGCCTCAGGTGGCAATCTGTACTGTCTGATTCGGGGTAACACTACACCTGGTTTGAGAGTCACACGATGGGGTGTGATTTGCATGTAACCTACATCAGTTGGACCTTGCGCCCATAAGTGCTGCGGAACATTAGACAATCTTGAATCAAAATCTCGTAATACATAGTGACCCTTAAAGTCACGTAGGAACAGACGTATTCCCTCTGGGGAACAGCAAATAACTGCACCTAATTCTTTCAGTGTCTTAATGCCTAATAGGTTTTCTGGACATGACTTAGTAAGTAACAGATCAGTAGTACGGGACAATGGACCTACTTGTAGAGTGACTGGCTTTGATATCTCATTTATAATGGGTTTTCCTGAAAATCCAAGGGAAACATTTCTTGAGCCTGAGAGCGGAGCCCCTGGAACTTCGGCGTGACTAATTGTGGTCCTACTTGCCCCTGTATCGATCAAAAACTTTCTGTCTTTCCCTAATACTTGACTGTGAACATAGGGACCTTCTTGATCTACAGGTATCTCGATGAGAGGCAAGCCTACCTCCCTCTCTAGGCTGTTTCATGAATATGACTGGTACTCTGGATACTCAGACTGTGCATACTGGTACATCTGCGATGTAACGTGCTGTGTTGCAGCAATAGGCTGCGGTACTGTAACTGTCTGTGGTGCATTCTGTGGCTGAGGAATCTGTGAAACTTGTTCTTGTCTAGGCGGACGTGGTCTTTCTTTAGTCTTACCAGTAGCTATGTTATGTTTCAGAACTGCACACTCGTTTATAAAATGACCTGGCTGTTTACAATAATTGCAGTTCCCTTTAACGGGAGCTGCAGGATGACTGGCTTGATTCGGACCCCTCTTCTGACTGTCTTGAGGAACTGTTTGTGCAACTAGCACTTTCATTTTCGTGTCTTTCATACGTTTTCTCTCGTGTTCTTGCTCTTCTCTGATTCTATTCTGGTGATACTGGAGCATCTGGAGCATCTGGGACGGAGTATTAGCTTGCCAGGTGCTTTCGACTTTCAAAACTCGATTTTTAATTTGTGGGCTTGAATTCTCGACTAATTTGGTAACGAAAAGATGAGAGTATGACTCACTACTTGTCTTGAGACCACTATTAATACTGAAACATTTCTCGAATCTAGAATAAAAATCACTAATATCTTCATCTTGTTTCTGTTTACAGGCTGAGATTGCATCCCAGTCTTCTTTTCTCGTTGTCAATAATCTGGGTAAAACTTGAATCAGTAATTCTGGTAATTCTTTACATTTATCTCCAAGACCGGTACCTGGTACTCGTGCCTTGTCTTCAGCTTCTAGAGCTGCCCAATCGATCTTTTTCTCTCCCACCTCCCATTCTTTTTCTTTTAACTTTTCATATACCCCTGCGGGTAACAGGACCTTTAACATTTTAATGATATCTGGGTACGTGTATTCTCCCATACGGAGCATGTCTTTTAATTCTCTATGGAACCCTGCTGGATCTTTATCATGACAGGGGATTAATTTCTTCATTTCAAGAAGTTCCATCTTTGATATTGGAGTGTATACAAACACTCGTTGCATTACGCCACCCGCCCCTTGGACTGGGTGGACTTCTCGTAACGGATTCTGTCTGTCTATGTAGAATGGTTTACTTTCTGGGGGTGAGACATGAACAAAATGCGGGTTCAGGAACGTTCTATATTTGTGGCGCTGTTCTAGAATGACACTAATTAAATCGGTACCTAGACCTCTCCATCTATACTGGAGTAACTCGTTCAGGATATCGTGTAACGGACCTGGATCAGAATGTTGACCCTCATACAGAGTAATGAGGTGCTGGATCATATACATACCCACCAGTCGTTGCTCGGCTGGGGGCAGTTTCAGAAACATTTGTGCCACTATTTCGTCTGGAAAAGTGGTAGAATCAGTAATCCATCGGACTGCTGATCGGACTAGTTCTTGTTCATGCATGGTACTTAATTCACTGTAGCCGACTCGTGATTTCAGAATGTGATCGGTAGCTTGAAATACTTGTTCTAGAGAACCTTGTTCTGGTGCTTGATGATGAAAAATAGACTTGTGTTCTAGACGTAAATGGCGATCTGGAAATCTAGATTTTCCTACATACGCTATTCTGGCGGAATTCTCGTCTTCCTCTTCAGGATCAGAGATGCTTTCTTTCTCGCTTACTTGTGCTGCTTTACGCTGTTCGTGTAACCTTATTATTTCTTTACGAATTTTCTTGTACATACTCTCCATGGCACCGACGGTCTTGTGCGTACCCTCGGCTATATTATCACTCCACCTTGTCAGGATTCTCATTTCGGCGGGATCTTTAGACGGATAATCTTGTTCTCTTATTAGACAATTGATCAGGAACTTTAATATCATGAGCTGGATCTCGGCTTTCCTTTGAGACATAATCTCGCCAATACTTTCTGGATCATCCCCTGTACGGATGAAACGATATATTCTGTCTAGATCTTCTTTCATATTC
Source organism: Lissotriton helveticus (assembly GCF_964261635.1). NCBI lineage: Eukaryota > Metazoa > Chordata > Amphibia > Caudata > Salamandridae > Lissotriton > Lissotriton helveticus. The sequence continues at coordinate 646,306,199 of NC_136068.1, forward strand.
GGTAAGGTGACTAGATACTCGGTCACTCTCCTTACACGTACGGAATATAAAACCATATTATACTCGCCTGGGACTGGATCATAGACACATTCGCCAAGGGCTTGTCTGATTTCTGTGACAGACTTATTACTTTTAGGAGTACGCTGTGATGCTTGAGCATGTAATTCGAGTGCTGATAAACGCTTGTGTGGCGGCGGGGTTTGAGGGAGACCTCCTCCCGCGGCCCCTAAACTGGAATCGTCGACTGACATTCTTCGTCCTGGCAGGGTCGGTAATTGTAACGTGGGCTGGACTTGTATGGCGGACTGGGCCGGGGGAGCTGTTAAGGGCACCCCGGTGTCTGGAGGAGCAGGAAGTGCCTGATTTACAGGGACTGGCGGAGCGTGAACAGGATTTGCATATTCTGGGACTGTGTCGTCCAAGTAGGACGAAATAAAAATATCAGCTGCGGTCTGTTTGTGACGTAGCTTGGTCGGAACTAATGGCGGCGGGAAATTACTGGATGCCTCTGGGGTCGCTTTTGGCAAACCTTCGGCAAGGAGAGGATACATACCCTTAATGAGGGCATGCCTCTGTCTGTCTGACTGTTCGGTTTTGACTTGTTCACCTATCTCGATTAATTCTCTTTCTTGGGCTCGTTCCTGGGATTCTCTACTTAACTCTGACTTCCTGACTTCCTTTTCGGTTCTTCTATGCGCTTCTTTACGCCATAACTCGATGGCATCTTTCTGTGACTGTCTGGCTTTCTTTTTCCATAATGCTTCTTCTACTCGCATGATACATTCGGCATCCCATGTACCCGATATGGGCCATCTATACTTTTCTTCTAACTGTTTGGTATACTCTACCCATAAATCTAGATACATTATGGCGCTTATGCCATGTTTCTGATACATAAAGTGACCTGGACTGTCCCTAGGTGGGACAGGAACTGCTTCCTCTAACAGACCCTTTCTAGTTTTTAACTGACGTAACTTGGAAAATATAGGCATGACTGAACTGTAATCTGGACACAATACAATACACAATAAAAACACGAAATCACATCACACTCATACCACAACATTAAAATACATGAAGAACATTATGAAATAACAGTTTGAACAGAATATTACCTGGAATACTGAGAACAGAAACAGAACAGATTTTCTCGAGAACGGAACAGACTAGAGATACTGGATGCACTGCTGTAACAGTACGGAACATACCGGTCCCACAAAGGGACGCATCAAGACCCGTATCCACCTAGGTGAACACTTCGTTTGTGAGTCTGGGCACCACCAACCCACGGACCAGGAGTCAATTTAGATTGGTCCTGTCTAGATACTACCCCAGCAATGGTACTCACCGGGCAGCACGGAACGGAAGGCCTCGGACGGGACTGGACTGCTACGACGACGAACTTCGGACTTCGGACTTCAGTTACGGGTGGGCCTCCGGATACCTCGGACCTTGGACTCTCGGCTTGGGCTCTGGTCGGGACTCGCCGCGTTCCTCCACCGTCTCGTTCGGATGCTGGACCGCCTCCTCCGTCTCCTCCGTGGGCCTGAGGGATACTTGAAGCAGAAATATCTGCACGTGGCCGGTATGGTTCCGTCACGGCTGCAGAGGGTCAGGGGGTCGGCGTGGCTTCACCGACGCGTGGGGAAAGGGCAAGTCCCTATTCGGGCGCCATTATGTGGTATATAAATAAATAATACCGGATCTATTTTTGGATGAATGAATGAATAACAGATAGCTCAATAAAATAAGAGTCAAGATTCGAGGTAGTAGGAGTTTCTGCAGGTTTATTACAGCATAAGGACAGGATCAGGACAACCTGCATAGGAACAGAGGTAACAGGGCCCAGCAGGACAACTGGGGCCCAGCAGCTGCCGGGGCTTGGTCTGGGATGAGCGCGCTAACTTTTAATAACAATACATTGACTTATATACATAGCGCAACACATAGCATTACATTGCAGTAGGCGTAACAGTGGGTGGAGCAGAAGGCGTGACGCGTAGCAGTCGCGAAAGATAACAGTAAAAAGAGGTGTAACTGGGAGTATACTTAGACATGTGATGCAAACGTAACAGAATATGTCATGAATGGGGCGGAAACATTGGAGGGGGCTACCTAAGGAGCCGGGACCTCTAACCTAATGGTGCGCGAAAACTGGCAATGACGTGTTACTAGGAGAAGCTGGGGGCTACGAACTCTGTGCTAGGAGCAGAGACTAGAGTCTGGAGGGTCGGAGCGACATGCACCTAAACCTTATCTAGTATCTGATGTTTAGGGAACATGTTGATATAAACTAGAAGTCATGAGGGGAAAAGCAAACTTGACTCTAAGACTGGACCATGCATTATTCTACATGTAGTGCGTGATGAAGAATATTAAATGACCATTAATACAGTATTTCTCTAACGTGGAGACGAACCGGCACGCAGGGCAGCATCCAGGAGCCCGTCGGCTCAACGCTCAAGGGAGCCAATTAATAGAAACCACAGCAATGGAGCGCACACCGCTAGCCCCTCCTCCGGATCGCCCCTCGGGACTCTGGTACTTGTAGTTCAATAGTGGATCACCCAGGTGGGTGCAAGTCGGTACTTGTTGGACTGATGAATCTCTAGACCCGATACATGTCCCGGGTTTTTGGGTATCGCCCGAGACATGGCTCGGGTGTCGGGATAATTCCCTCATCAGTAGAGAAAATGGTTAGGGGTGGAGGAGAAGGCCGCCAAACAACCGTCAATGGCTTTGATGCCCGAACCGGCACGCAGGTCAGCATCCAGGAGCCCGTCGGCTCAACGCTCAAGGGAGCCAATTAATAGAAACCACAGCAATGGAGCGCACACCGCTAGCCCCTCCTCCGGATCGCCCCTCGGGACTCTGGTACTTGTAGTTCAATAGTGGATCACCCAGGTGGGTGCAAGTCGGTACTTGTTGGACTGATGAATCTCTAGACCCGATACATGTCCCGGGTTTTTGGGTATCGCCCGAGACATGGCTCGGGTTTCGGGATAATTCCCTCATCAGTAGTGAAAATGGTTAGGGGTGGAGGAGAAGGCCGCCAAACAACCGTCAATGGCTTCGATGCCCGAACCGGGTATGTTACACCTACAACGCAACTTTTACGTAGCATTCCGTTACAACGCAGATTTTACAACGCGGGATCCATTACATCGGATGTCATTACAATGCATGGCATTACATCGCAGATGCTATTACAACGCATACTATTACATCGTAAGTATTGGTAAGTATTTAATTTTTTTTTATTTCATTTAATATTATTTAATTGATTTAATTATTAATAATTATAAAAAAAAATATTTATTTTAGTTTTTAAATATAAATTAAATATAGTGATTTTTTAAATAAGTATGAGTATAGGAGTATATGTTTTGGGGTACTGAGGTATATGTTTTGGGGTACAGGGGTGTTTTTAGGTTTTAGGGTAGGGTTTGGGTTTTGGGGTACAGGGGTGCTTTTAGGTTTTAGGGCAGGGTTTGGGTTTTGGGGTACAGGGGTGTTTTTAGGTTTTAGGGTAGGGTTTGGGTTTTGGGGTACAGGGGTGTTTTTAGGTTTTAGGGCAGGGTTTGGGTTTTGGGGTACAGGGGTGTTTTTAGGTTTTAGGGCAGGGTTTGGGTTTTGGGGTACAGGGGTGTTTTTAGGTTTTAGGGTAGGGTTTGGGTTTTGGGGTACAGGGGTGTTTTTAGGTTTTAGGGCAGGGTTTGGGTTTTGGGGTACAGGGGTGTTTTTAGGTTTTAGGGTAGGGTTTGGGTTTTGGGGTACAGGGGTGTTTTTAGGTTTTAGGGCAGGGTTTGGGTTTTGGGGTACAGGGGTGTTTTTAGGTTTTAGGGCAGGGTTTGGCTTTAGGGATAATTAAATTATATTTACCATTTTAAAATTAATTGAAATATATTTAATAAATTAAATTAATTATTTTACATTAATTACATTTTTTAATTAAATTAATTAAATTAAATAAATTTATATTATTAATTTAATTTCATTTCATTATAAAAAATATGTACATTAAACTAATTACTTTTTTTAATTAAATTAAATTAATTACAATTTTTATTATATTTACATTTATTAAATAGATATTATTTTATTAAATTAAATTAATGACAATTTTTAAATGTCTTTTAATTAAATTATTTAAAAAAAATTAATTACAATAAACTAAATAACATTTTTAAAAAAAAGTCAACTTTCCTATACTTACGATGTAATGCCATGCGTTGTAATAGCATCTGCGATGTAATGCCATGCATTGTAATGACATCCGTTGTAATGGATCCCGCGTTGTAAAATCTGCGTTGTAACGGAATGCGTTGTAATACAACGCGTTGTACTGACACCAATCCCCGAACCGGCACGCAGGGCAGCATCCAGGAGCCCGTCGGCTCAACGCTCAAGGGAGCCAATTAATAGAAACCACAGCAATGGAGCGCACACCGCTAGCCCCTCCTCCGGATCGCCCCTCGGGACTCTGGTACTTGTAGTTCAATAGTGGATCACCCAGGTGGGTGCAAGTCGGTACTTGTTGGACTGATGAATCTCTAGACCCGATACATGTCCCGGGTTTTTGGGTATCGCCCGAGACATGGCTCGGTTTTTGGGATAATTCCCTCATCAGTAGAGAAAATGGTTAGGGGTGGAGGAGAAGGCCGCCAAACAACCGTCAATGGCTTCGATGCCCGAACCGGCATGCAGGGCAGCATCCAGGAGCCCGTCGGCTCAACGCTCAAGGGAGCAAATTAATAGAAACCACAGCAATGGAGCGCACACCGCTAGCCCCTCCTCCGGATCGCCCCTCGGGACTCTGGTACTTGTAGTTCAATAGTGGATCACCCAGGTGGGTGCAAGTCGGTACTTGTTGGACTGATGAATCTCTAGACCCGATACATGTCCCGGGTTTTTGGGTATCGCCCGAGACATGGCACGGGTTTCGGGATAATTCCCTCATCAGTAGAGAAAATGGTTAGGGGTGGAGGAGAAGGCCGCCAAACAACCGTCAATGGCTTCGATGCCCGAACCGGCACGCAGGGCAGCATCCAGGAGCCCGTCGGCTCAACGCTCAAGGGAGCCAATTAATAGAAACCACAGCAATGGAGCGCACACCGCTAGCCCCTCCTCCAGATCGCCCCTCGGGACTCTGGTACTTGTAGTTCAATAGTGGATCACCCAGGTGGGTGCAAGTCGGTACTTGTTGGACTGATGAATCTCTAGACCCGATACATGTCCCGGGTTTTTGGGTATCGCCCGAGACATGGCTCGGGTTTCGGGATAATTCCCTCATCAGTAGAGAAAATGGTTAGGGGTGGAGGAGAAGGCCGCCAAACAACCGTAAATGGCTTCGATGCCCGAACCGGCACGCAGGGCAGCATCCAGGAGCCCGTCGGCTCAACGCTTAAGGGAGCCAATTAATAGAAACCACAGCAATGGAGCGCACACCGCTAGCCCCTCCTCCGGATCGCCCCTCGGGACTCTGGTACTTGTAGTTCAATAGTGGATCACCCAGGTGGGTGCCAGTCGGTACTTGTTGGACTGATGAATCTCTAGACCCGATACATGTCCCGGGTTTTTGGGTATCGTCCGAGACATGGCTCGGGTTTCGGGATAATTCCCTCATCAGTAGAGAAAATGGTTAGGGGTGGAGGAGAAGGCCGCCAAACAACCGTCAATGGCTTCGATGCCCGAACCGGCACGCAGGGCAGCATCCAGGAGCCCGTCGGCTCAACGCTCAAGGGAGCCAATTAATAGAAACCACAGCAATGGAGCGCACACCGCTAGCCCCTCCTCCGGATCGCCCCTCGGGACTCTGGTACTTGTAGTTCAATAGTGGATCACCCAGGTGGGTGCAAGTCGGTACTTGTTGGACTGATGAATCTCTAGACCCGATACATGTCCCGGGTTTTTGGGTATCGCCCGAGACATGGCTCGGGTTTCGGGATAATTCCCTCATCAGTAGAGAAAATGGTTAGGGGTGGAGGAGAAGGCCGCCAAACAACCGTCAATGGCTTCGATGCCCGAACCGGCACGCAGGGCAGCATCCAGGAGCCCGTCGGCTCAACGCTCAAGGGAGCCAATTAATAGAAACCACAGCAATGGAGCGCACACCGCTAGCCCCTCCTCCGGATCGCCCCTCGGGACTCTGGTACTTGTAGTTCAATAGTGGATCACCCAGGTGGGTGGAAGTCGGTACTTGTTGGACTGATGAATCTCTAGACCCGATACATGTCCCGGGTTTTTGGGTATCGCCCGAGACATGGCTCGGGTTTCGGGATAATTCCCTCATCAGTAGAGAAAATGGTTAGGGGTGGAGGAGAAGGCCGCCAAACAACCGTCAATGGCTTCGATGCCCGAACCGGCACGCAGGGCAGCATCCAGGAGCCCGTCGGCTCAACGCTCAAGGGAGCCAATTAATAGAAACCACAGCAATGGAGCGCCCACCGCTAGCCCCTCCTCCGGATCGCCCCTCGGGACTCTGGTACTTGTAGTTCAATAGTGGATCACCCAGGTGGGTGCAAGTCGGTACTTGTTGGACTGATGAATCTCTAGACCCGATACATGTCCCGGGTTTTTGGGTATCGCCCGAGACATGCCTCGGTTTTTGGGATAATTCCCTCATCAGTAGAGAAAATGGTTAGGGGTGGAGGAGAAGGCCGCCAAACAACCGTCAATGGCTTCGATGCCCGAACCGGCACGCAGGGCAGCATCCAGGAGCCCGTCGGCTCAACGCTCAAGGGAGCAAATTAATAGAAACCACAGCAATGGAGCGCACACCGCTAGCCCCTCCTCCGGATCGCCCCTCGGGACTCTGGTACTTGTAGTTCAATAGTGGATCACCCAGGTGGGTGCAAGTCGGTACTTGTTGGACTGATGAATCTCTAGACCCGATACATGTCCCGGGTTTTTGGGTATCGCCCGAGACATGGCTCGGGTTTCGGGATAATTCCCTCATCAGTAGAGAAAATGGTTAGGGGTGGAGGAGAAGGCCGCCAAACAACCGTCAATGGCTTCGATGCCCGAACCGGCACGCAGGGCAGCATCCAGGAGCCCGTCGGCTCAACGCTCAAGGAAACCAATTAATAGAAACCACAGCAATGGAGCGCACACCGCTAGCCCCTCCTCCAGATCGCCCCTCGGGACTCTGGTACTTGTAGTTCAATAGTGGATCACCCAGGTGGGTGCAAGTCGGTACTTGTTGGACTGATGAATCTCTAGACCCGATACATGTCCCGGGTTTTTGGGTATCGCCCGAGACATGGCTCGGGTTTCGGGGTAATTCCCTCATCAGTAGAGAAAATGGTTAGGGGTGGAGGAGAAGGCCGCCAAACAACCGTCAATGGCTTCGATGCCCGAACCGGCACGCAGGGCAGCATCCAGGAGCCCGTCGGCTCAACGCTTAAGGGAGCCAATTAATAGAAACCACAGCAATGGAGCGCACACCGCTAGCCCCTCCTCCGGATCGCCCCTCGGGACTCTGGTACTTGTAGTTCAATAGTGGATCACCCAGGTGGGTGCAAGTCGGTACTTGTTGGACTGATGAATCTCTAGACCCGATACATGTCCCGGGTTTTTGGGTATCGCCCGAGACATGGCTCGGGTTTCGGGATAATTCCCTCATCAGTAGAGAAAATGGTTAGGGGTGGAGGAGAAGGCCGCCAAACAACCGTCAATGGCTTCGATGCCCGAACCGGCACGCAGGGCAGCATCCAGGAGCCCGTCGGCTCAACGCTCAAGGGAGCCAATTAATAGAAACCACAGCAATGGAGCGCACACCGCTAACCCCTCCTCCGGATCGCCCCTCGGGACTCTGGTACTTGTAGTTCAATAGTGGATCACCCAGGTGGGTGCAAGTCGGTACTTGTTGGACTGATGAATCTCTAGACCCGATACATGTCCCGGGTTTTTGGGTATCGCCCGAGACATGGCTCGGGTTTCGGGATAATTCCCTCATCAGTAGAGAAAATGGTTAGGGGTGGAGGAGAAGGCCGCCAAACAACCGTCAATGGCTTCGATGCCCGAACCGGCACGCAGGGCAGCATCCAGGAGCCCGTCGGCTCAACGCTCAAGGGAGACAATTAATAGAAACCACAGCAATGGAGCGCACACCGCTAGCCCCTCCTCCGGATCGCCCCTCGGGACTCTGGTACTTGTAGTTCAATAGTGGATCACCCAGGTGGGTGCAAGTCGGTACTTGTTGGACTGATGAATCTCTAGACCCGATACATGTCCCGGGTTTTTGGGTATCGCCCGAGACATGGCTCGGGTGTCGGGATAATTCCCTCATCAGTAGAGAAAATGGTTAGGGGTGGAGGAGAAGGACGCCAAACAACCGTCAATGGCTTTGATGCCCGAACCGGCACGCAGGGCAGCATCCAGGAGCCCGTCGGCTCAACGCTCAAGGGAGCCAATTAATAGAAACCACAGCAATGGAGCGCACACCGCTAGCCCCTCCTCCGGATCGCCCCTCGGGACTCTGGTACTTGTAGTTCAATAGTGGATCACCCAGGTGGGTGCAAGTCGGTACTTGTTGGACTGATGAATCTCTAGACCCGATACATGTCCCGGGTTTTTGGGTATCGCCCGAGACATGGCTCGGGTTTCGGGATAATTCCCTCATCAGTAGAGAAAATGGTTAGGGGTGGAGGAGAAGGCCGCCAAACAACCGTCAATGGCTTCGATGCCCGAACCGGCACGCAGGGCAGCATCCAGGAGCCCGTCGGCTCAACGCTCAAGGGAGCCAATTATTAGAAACCACAGCAATGGAGCGCACACCGCTAGCCCCTCCTCCGGATCGCCCCTCGGGACTCTGGTACTTGTAGTTCAATAGTGGATCACCCAGGTGGGTGCAAGTCGGTACTTGTTGGACTGATGAATCTCTAGACCCGATACATGTCCCGGGTTTTTGGGTATCGCCCGAGACATGGCTCGGTTTTTGGGATAATTCCCTCATCAGTAGAGAAAATGGTTAGGGGTGGAGGAGAAGGCCGCCAAACAACCGTCAATGGCTTCGATGCCCGAACCGGCACGCAGGGCAGCATCCAGGAGCCCGTCGGCTCAACGCTCAAGGGAGCAAATTAATAGAAACCACAGCAATGGAGCGCACACCGCTAGCCCCTCCTCCGGATCGCCCCTCGGGACTCTGGTACTTGTAGTTCAATAGTGGATCACCCAGGTGGGTGCAAGTCGGTACTTGTTGGACTGATGAATCTCTAGACCCGATACATGTCCCGGGTTTTTGGGTATCGCCCGAGACATGGCTCGGGTTTCGGGATAATTCCCTCATCAGTAGAGAAAATGGTTAGGGGTGGAGGAGAAGGCCGCCAAACAACCGTCAATGGCTTCGATGCCCGAACCGGCACGCAGGGCAGCATCCAGGAGCCCGTCGGCTCAACGCTCAAGGGAGCCAATTAATAGAAACCACAGCAATGGAGCGCACACCGCTAGCCCCTCCTCCGGATCGCCCCTCGGGACTCTGGTACTTGAAGTTCAATAGTGGATCACCCAGGTGGGTGCAAGTCGGTACTTGTTGGACTGATGAATCTCTAGACCCGATACATGTCCCGGGTTTTTGGGTATCGCCCGAGACATGGCTCGGGTTTCGGGATAATTCCCTCATCAGTAGAGAAAATGGTTAGGGGTGGAGGAGAAGGCCGCCAAACAACCGTCAATGGCTTTGATGCCCGAACCGGCACGCAGGGCAGCATCCAGGAGCCTGTCGGCTCAACGCTTAAGGGAGCCAATTAATAGAAACCACAGCAATGGAGCGCACACCGCTAGCCCCTCCTCCGGATCGCCCCTCGGGACTCTGGTACTTGTAGTTCAATAGTGGATCACCCAGGTGGGTGCAAGTCGGTACTTGTTGGACTGATGAATCTCTAGACCCGATACATGTCCCGGGTTTTTGGGTATCGCCCGAGACATGGCTCGGGTTTCGGGATAATTCCCTCATCAGTAGAGAAAATGGTTCGGGGTGGAGGAGAAGGCCGCCAAACAACCGTCAATGGCTTTGATGCCCGAACCGGCACGCAGGGCAGCATCCAGGAGCCCGTCGGCTCAACGCTCAAGGGAGCCAATTAATAGAAACCACAGCAATGGAGCGCACACCGCTAACCCCTCCTCCGGATCTCCCCTCGGGACTCTGGTACTTGTAGTTCAATAGTGGATCACCCAGGTGGGTGCAAGTCGGTACTTGTTGGACTGATGAATCTCTAGACCCGATACATGTCCCGGGTTTTTGGGTATCGCCCGAGACATGGCTCGGGTTTCGGGATAATTCCCTCATCAGTAGAGAAAATGGTTAGGGGTGGAGGAGAAGGCCGCCAAACAACCGTCAATGGCTTCGATGCCCGAACCGGCACGCAGGGCAGCATCCAGGAGCCCGTCGGCTCAACGCTCAAGGGAGCCAATTAATAGAAACCACAGCAATGGAGCGCACACCGCTAGCCCCTCCTCCGGATCGCCCCTCGGGACTCTGGTACTTGTAGTTCAATAGTGGATCACCCAGGTGGGTGCAAGTCGGTACTTGTTGGACTGATGAATCTCTAGACCCGATACATGTCCCGGGTTTTTGGGTATCGCCCGAGACATGGCTCGGGTTTCGGGATAATTCCCTCATCAGTAGAGAAAATGGTTAGGGGTGGAGGAGAAGGCCGCCAAACAACCGTCAATGGCTTCGATGCCCGAACCGGCACGCAGGGCAGCATCCAGGAGCCCGTCGGCTCAACGCTCAAGGGAGCCAATTAATAGAAACCACAGCAATGGAGCGCACACCGCTAGCCCCTCCTCCGGATCGCCCCTCGGGACTCTGGTACTTGTAGTTCAATAGTGGATCACCCAGGTGGGTGCAAGTCGGTACTTGTTGGACTGATGAATCTCTAGACCCGATACATGTCCCGGGTTTTTGGGTATCGCCCGAGACATGGCTCGGGTGTCGGGATAATTCCCTCATCAGTAGAGAAAATGGTTAGGGGTGGAGGAGAAGGCCGCCAAACAACCGTCAATGGCTTCGATGCCCGAACCGGCACGCAGGGCAGCATCCAGGAGCCCGTCGGCTCAACGCTCAAGGGAGCCAATTAATAGCGGGGCGATCCGGAGGAGTGGCTAGCGGTGTGCGCTCCATTGCGGTGGTTTCTATTAATTGGCTCCCTTGAGCTTTGAGCCGACGGGCTCCTGGATGCTGCCCTGCGTGCCGGTTCGGGCATCGAGGCCATTGACTGTTGTTTGGCGGCCTTCTCCTCCACCCCTAACCATTTCTCTACTGATGAGGGAAGTTATCCCGAAACCCGAGCCATGTCTCGGGCGATACCCAAAAACCCGGGACATGTATCGGGTCTAGAGATTCATCAGTCCAACAAGTACCGACTTGCACCCACCTGGGTGATCCACTATTGAACTACAAGTACCAGAATCCCGAGGGGCGATCCGGAGGAGTGGCTAGCGGTGTGCGCTCCATTGCGGTGGTTTCTATTAATTGGCTCCCTTGAGCTTTGAGCCGACGGGCTCCTGGATGCTGCCCTGCGTGCCGGTTCGGGCATCGAGGCCAATGACTGTTGTTTGGCGGCCTTCTCCTCCACCCCTAAGCATTTCTCTACTGATGAGGGAAGTTATCCCGAAACCCGAGCCATGTCTCGGGCGATACCCAAAAACCCGGGACATGTATCGGGTCTAGAGATTCATCAGTCCAACAAGTACCGACTTGCACCCACCTGGGTGATCCACTATTGAACTACAAGTACCAGAATCCCGAGGGGCGATCCGGAGGAGTGGCTAGCGGTGTGCGCTCCATTGCGGTGGTTTCTATTAATTGGCTCCCTTGAGCTTTGAGCCGACGGGCTCCTGGATGCTGCCCTGCGTGCCGGTTCGGGCATCGAGGCCATTGACTGTTGTTTGGCGGCCTTCTCCTCCACCCCTAACCATTTCTCTACTGATGAGGGAAGTTATCCCGAAACCCGAGCCATGTCTCGGGCGATACCCAAAAACCCGGCACATGTATCGGGTCTAGAGATTCATCAGTCCAACAAGTACCGACTTGCACCCACCTGGGTGATCCACTATTGAACTACAAGTACCAGAATCCCGAGGGGCGATCCGGAGGAGTGGCTAGCGGTGTGCGCTCCATTGTGGTGGTTTCTATTAATTGGCTCCCTTGAGCTTTGAGCTGACGGGCTCCTGGATGCTGCCCTGCGTGCCGGTTCGGGCATCGAGGCCATTGACTGTTGTTTGGCGGCCTTCTCCTCCACCCCTAACCATTTCTCTACTGATGAGGGAAGTTATCCCGAAACCCGAGCCATGTCTCGGGCGATACCCAAAAACCCGGGACATGTATCGGGTCTAGAGATTCATCAGTCCAACAAGTACCGACTTGCACCCACCTGGGTGATCCACTATTGAACTACAAGTACCAGAATCCCGAGGGGCGATCCGGAGGAGTGGCTAGCGGTGTGCGCTCCATTGCGGTGGTTTCAATATACAAGTTGAATAGGAGGGGAGAGAGCGGGCAGCCCTGCCGCGTGCCCCTCGTGATGATAAAAAGATTCTGTCAGGACACCATTAATTAATAGCCTTGCCGATGGAGCCCCATACATAAGAGTAATAGCTCGACAGAAGCCTTCACCAAAGTTGAATTTCTTTAAAACTGCTGCTAGGTAGGGCCAATTGACCCTATCAAAGGCTTTTGTCGCATCTAAGGTAAGGGTGGCCAATGGAAGGGAGAAAGCTGAAGCAATATCTATTGCCCCCACCAGGTCATTTGTTAAATCTGATAGTTGACGCCCTTTGGTAAAACCTTTCTGATTCTGATGTATTATTGCGCCAATTACACTCCCCAATCTCGCAGACATGATGGTAGCAAAGATTTTATAGTCGCTGTTCAGAAGCGAGATTGGTCGATAAGAAGCACACTCTGTCGGGTCCTTCCCTGGTTTAGGGATCAGAACGATAGACGCCTCTCCCCAAGATTTTGGAGGCGCTTCCCCCTTCCTGAGAATCCCATTAAAAAGGGCCGTAAATGTTGGGAGAATAACACCACCAAATGCACGATATAACTCTCCCGGTAGTCCATCAGGTCCTGCCGCCTGCCCTCGTTTCAGTTGACCTATGGCTTTGCTCACTTCAGCCTCTGATATCTCCATCTCTAAGCAATTACTCTGCACTGTTGAAAGGGTTGGCAAAGAGATCTTATCGAGCCATGTGTCCCTTTCCACATGATCATTAGAGATGTCCTCCCTATAGATCCCCTCAGAGTAGTCCATAAAGGCACTCCCAATCTCAGAGTTAGAGATCCTAGCAGCAGCCTCCCCTTCTACTTTTATTTCTCTAATGTAATTTTGAGCTTGATCAGCCTTAACCTTCCACGCCAAAATCCTGCCTGCTGCCTCCCCAAATTCGAAATGGGAAATCTTGCTAGCCTCCCATCTCTTAGCCACTCTCTCTTGTAAAATATTCTCCAGTTCTTTTCTCAACTCTTCCAGCTTCCTTTGCTCGTCTGGCAAGCACGTGGAGGTACCGAGCTTCTGCTTGATTAGATCCATCTCCTGCTCTAAGCTTTTTATCTTCTCCCTATATACTTTCCGCCTGTGAGAGGCTCTGTTTGTAATACTACCTCTCAAAAAAGCTTTCAATGCCTCCCAAACGGTGGCTAGGACAGCAGATTCTAGGTTGATCCCCAAAAAAGATGTGGTCTCTGCTACCAGGAAGCTAACTTCTTAGTATTCCAATAGAATAGTCCGATCAAAAGACCAGGACGGATGTTTAATCTGCAGGTCTGATCTTAAAGTAAACGTGAGAGCCGAATGGTCGGACAGGTGAGAAGGGAGGTATTCTATCTCTGTCAATGAATCTTTGAGGCCGTAGCTGAATAGGGCATAATTGATTCGCGATTTATGCTTATAATTGAGATTCCGAAAGGAGACCCCCAATTTATTGCCTGCCCTTTCCCTATACAGGTCTGCCAGACCCAGCTGTGTCATAATTGCTTTAAGAGTTTGCCTTGATTTAGAAGAGATGCAGGCTCTAGATTTAGTAGATTTGTCCAATTTAGGAGCAAGCACGATATTAAAGTCACCCACCCAGATTACAGGGTCTTGGGAGGTAACCAAGGGATTCCTAATGATATCTAGGTAAGATGGATTGTATAGATTTGGGCCATAATAGCCCACTAATGTACAGATCGAGCATTCGACTGAGATTCTCAGCAGGAGCTATCTCCCAGAATGATCCTCTTTATGGTCCAGAATCCGGATTCTCGCAGATTTTTTGAAAATAAAGAGGACCCCCCTGATGTTTGAATTATGATCCATGCAAATGAATTTATCAATCCATCTCTGCTTTCTTAGTAATGTGACGACTTCTGCTTTAAGAAGGTGTGTCTCCTGTATGACGATGATCTACGCGGCGGAGTCTCTCAAATATTGAAGAATACGATCTCTTCTACTCCTCACGCACAGACCATTGACATTCCAGGACATATATTGAATGGAAGTCATCACATTACTTCCATTTCCATCTCCCTTGCCTTTGCAAAGCTCCTTCCATAATCGTGATACCCTGGGATGGCAGTCTTACTAAGCTGAACCTGGATATATGTGCAAGTCAGGCACGTAGAGAAATTAAAAAGGAGAGACTCATGAGGATTTTTTGTCTTTTTCCCCCCCACCCTGAAAATCCCCCACCTGTGCTCCCCCCTTGGAAAACCCTCCCAAACTTACTCCAGCCTGGTGTATAGCCAGATTTACGCCCTCTAATAGCCCTCCCCTTCTGTACCGCATTGTACTACTAGGGCCAAGTTAAATTGCCTGCCAGAAAGGAAGAAAAAGACAAAAAACACATTACAGAGAAGCATACCTAGTGTTAGAAAGGGAAACCCCTTATTTATTTTTTCCCCCCTATTTTATATAGATTTTTGATATTTAATAACACCTTTTTGTGACTAATTACATCAATTCTTCCCTTTAATATATTTATTTATTTTTTATTTATAGTTATTCCTAGCCAACATTTCCCCCTATTCGCTAACCCTAAAAAGAGAAGTAACCTATGACCAAGAGCTCTCAAGCCAATAGAGTAACTTACGTGTATAGGTAGTGAATGGGGAAAAACAGGTAACAGAGCTAGTGCTAGGTATTTCTATATTAACTTCCGCCCTGAGAGCAAGAGTGAGTTCTAATAGACTCCAGCAGTTCATCTGCCTCGAGAGGGGATCGAATATTGTGCATTTTGTTATTGTACATTACTCGTAAAAATGCGGGGTACCGCATCTGCACCGTTGCACCAAAGGACCTAAATTTGTCCATTCTCTGGCCGAGCTCCTACTGCCTATCTAATGTAGATTTCGAAAGGTCAGACCGTACCTCAAAAGAGAAATCTGGGCCTTTTAATGTTTTGGCTTTCAGCGCGAGGTTTAGAATTTTCTCCTTTAGGGGTATATGTGAGAAAGTTAATCAGTATTTTCGTAGATTTAGTTCTACCGGGGTTTAGACAGAAAGGATCCCGATGTATCCGCTGTATGTCTTTTTCTAGATCCTCGGCTGTCTCTTCGAGATTTAGAGAGTCCTTCAGTAGTTTAACCACAAAGGCCTTGACATCTCCACTCTCCTTTCCTTCCGGGATTTTCAAAAGCCTAAGATTATTGCACCGTGAATAATTTTCCAGCGATTCGACCCTCTCCCGCATCTCATCCCCCTCTCTCTGAAGATTTTGGATTTTAGATTCAGCAATCTCTAGGTTAGACTTCAACAGCCCCACAGAGCTCTCCAGTGCCTCTGTTCTTTCACATAGGCCGTCCACTTTCCTCTCGAGGATCTCACATGATGCCCTTATCTCATTCTGGTTAGTTTTAGAAACCAAAAAGTCACATCTTATCTCCTCCCTCATTGATGTAATTGATGCAACAAGGGCCTCAAGCGTGTTTCCAACCCCTTTTCCGCCCAGGGCATCCCCACCTTTGTCAGCAGAAAATGCCTCTTCCAAAACTGTTAATGCATTCTCAGCACCACCAGCAGCTTCGGCTGCGGCTTCCAGAACAAGAGAGGGTTCAGCCATCCCTGGCTCTGTAGTAGAAGTAGACTCGAAAGGGGCCAGTACAGGTGCAGGTGAAGATATGGGCATAGGTGTGGTGGGAGTGCAGCTATGACTGGTAAGATGTCCAATACCTGGGGTAGAACTTTGAAAAAGGAGCGCAGTGAGGGGGTAACACGTACAGTGCTGTCCTTCGAGTGCTTGTTTTTAGCCCATAGTGTTTGTATCTTTGCCTACTTCCTTACCCCTAGCCCCTTGATTAGCGCCTTTCCCTTCCCCAGTAACAGTCTGAACCTCCACTTCCACACCCTTATCTGCTACTGCTCCTTTCTTTGTCAACCTCTCAACCCTTGCAGTGCTTTCTGAGACCTGTGGTTTTTTAGAGGCTTTCTGTCCTCTCCCCTGTTTTTTATTAGTATTATTAGGAGTCTGCTTTTTATTTGTTGTTTTGTTGACATTGTTAGCCCCTGCGCCCCTATTCCGCCCCCCAACCTTACTTCCAGGCACCTCTGCCGCTACCGGTGCCAGTTCTCCGGATAATTCATGGTCCTCCAGTGCCCCGGACTCTTCTTCGCCGGGAATGCTACCAGCAGGGCCCTCCCGGGGATTTGCCGAAAGTGTGCTGGGGAGCACTGTCTGGTAACCGGCAGCCTCGCCTGCTCTGCTACTGCCCGATCTTCCTCTAAAAAGCCCCCGAGCCGCCGCCGTGCGGCCACGCCTGAGCTCCACGGCGGCTCGTCTCCACCGTGGCAAGGAGGTGGGGGGGAGGGGTCACAAGTCTATGGCCAAACACATCCGTGAGAGAAACCAGGGAAAAAAGCCGGTCTGCCGAAAAAAGAAAGGTATAATGCGACGATCCTTCTCGCAAGGGGTACAAACTAGTTCATGACTCCACTTTCTCTAAGCAGGATTTCCAAAACAATTTTTAGCATTCGGCGCCAGCAATACCACGTTACATCAGAGGGCTATTTGGGACAAGCGAGCCGTGCTAGCCTGCGGCCGCCATGATTTCCCCAACGATTCTTTGTCTCAATACATAGGGCGGAAGTACATCTGCTCCTCTGACCTTGGTCTTGCATGCAGCAGGCACCCCCTGAGAGAGATATCATGGCAGATGATGAGGACTCCCACACTACAAATGAAAGACCAACGTATCCACACCCCACACACAGAAGTCCTTGCTCGAGGTACTCTTGCATGGAATGACACTTACATACACAACAACCCATAAGTCCAACCGTTGCACACACATACAACTCATTGCTCTGAGCTGTGGCATATCATCCACATTACTGCCGCAGGTCAGAAGAGTGCCGGTTCTACGAGAACCACCAACGCAATGGCAGAACACCCCAAGCACATGCACAATGCCTGTCACGTGGAACTGTACCGTGACCGAATGCTGCCTGTTAGTATCTGATGCATTGGTCTGCATGTTGTGGCCCTTGTCTTGCCCGTACTGACAAGCACATGCTAATTAAGTCTACGCAACTTCACTAGTGCTCAACTGGGATGAGTGTTGATTAGAAAGACAAATCGTGTGCCTCAATGAGCATTGTCCATACACAATGAAGGACTAACTGACGCATTTCTCTTAGGGGTGAGTCCCTATTGCCAGCTCCACCTCTGTGACCCAGACATTGTTTTTGAACAGTTGCTGATAGACCTGTGCTCTTACGTGTCTTCAGCAATGTGAGTATGGTGTCCAACTCCTTGCCATGTGGATCAATGTGATCCATCACTACAGGCTGTGTCCACCCAGTTCAGTGTGAGTAGGTATACGAAGAGATGTTCTGTTGTCAAATCTGATGGGGGTCACTACTTTAGGCCTGCCAACGACTTTGACATTTCATACACAGAAAAGTTGTGAAATTGCTTGATTGTTGTTTCAGAGCAATAAGGCCACAGCTAGTGCACACATTCCCAGTCATTTCACTGCCTATGTGTGACAAACATGCACATTGATTTGATTTCCCAGGGTGTACATTTTTGTGCAATCAATGTCCTTACATTCATCCATACTTTCATACTTGATCGATTATGGACATGACACATCTGTGTGAATATGAACTATTTATTCACATTCAGTGGAGTGTCGGAGCTGGAGCAGTACATGGCCATGCAAACCCCACATTACATTGTAGCCAAGTGGAGGGCCAGCCAGAGTAATTTAGGGATTGACAAGTACATTGGAAGAGGTAGAATATAGTCCACAGTCTGTTTGCTGTGGCATTGGTGAGCGAAAAAAATATGGCAGTCCATGTTGAGGTCCAAGCTGAGTGTCGCAGAGTAATTCGGGAGACAGTGGGAGGTGTTGTTACAGGGCATGATGCGGAGAAGCTGAAACAGGGCATATGGCAGAGAAGATTGCTACTGGCTCCTTCTTAATACAAAGGTGGAATCACCTGCATCTTCATCCTCTATGTCATCTGTCTGACATGTGGGTCCTGATGTTTGGTCTGCAGCACTGTGTGCCACTGACAGATCAGATGTGTGTGTGGAAGTACCAGCAGTATTCATCAGTGACTATCTTAGAGGCAGCAATGCGATGATGAAGATCTGCAGGGAATGGAAGATACCAACAACTTTTTGCTGGTGTGCATCCGTGGCAGCCATTCTTTCTGCATGCATCCGCTTCATGTTCTAAATTATCCTCAGCATCTGTGTCAACTCCCGGCTGACATCGCTGAGGCCACTCTGACTAGACAGTTGTTCCCCTGTCAGAGTCAAGACTCAAGCGATGTCGGGCATGGATTATTGGACATCATGGAGCGAACTGTGGGTGTCCATTAACCGCTTCCGTGCGGCGCCGTAGCCGCGCCCTGTGCTGGACATTCCAGAACAGGGCGCGGTCGTGACGGAACCGTTCTGTCATCAGCACAGCTCAGCCGTAACTGATGACGGAACGGTTCCGTCACCAGCATCGAAGGGGTTAAGGAGTGTGTGGTCCCTGATGTGACTTAGACACCCACGTATGTCATCTAGTTTAGCTGCCATGCGGTCGAACCTCGCCGCACCTGTTCAGCCACCTCCTTCTGGCAGTCTAACACCTGGCCTTGGAATGCAATGTGTTCTTTGGTGAGGAGCTTGGAGTCAGCTGTGGTGGTGGGTGCTATCTGCTGTGTTGTCTGTGCAGGAGATAGGGTCTCCACGATGCAACTGGGCTGCCCTGCTCCGTGAAATGGTTTGCCATAGCTGTCCATGAGCTGTTTTAGGTCGCGGTGTCGATGGTGTGGAGGTCCTCTTCATCATCACTGAGCAGTTGTTTGGTCTGCTCTGCAGGAGGTTTTCATTGTCCCTCTGCAATGTGAAGGGGAGATGCATTTTAACATTGTCTTGACATGTATGTTGACGCATTGTTCAAGTTTACTTACAGACTGCATGACAATGTACATTGTGACTGTTTGGGAGGAGCTGACTTACTGAGGCGGGACAGTGGACATTTGAATTACATCACGGATGTGAGGTTGTACACGTACATTATCATCTCACAGTTTCCTGCCATGTTAGATCTGATTGGCCAGTTTCTACGCACAAGCCGAACCAGTTGTGTATTCTGTTCTGTAGTCGAAGTGTTGCACTTTGTACCACATTGTCATCAATGCTGATGTGCTGTTATTGCTATGTGTGTGTGCTGCATTGTGGGAGAGTCACCCCTGCAGCTGTGATTGTGCTGCCCCTTATCCCTTTGAGGTGGTATGCCTTTGACTTCTGTGCTTTTACAGTGCTGAGATGTTGCAGGCTTTTTAAATTTTTTTTTTTATTTCAGGCTTGAGTACAACATCAAAATTTAAACAAAACAAGTGAGTCATGGCTACACGTTATATACATTACAAATTATACACAATGAATCTATAAAAGGACAGAGAAACGAGAAAAGGGGGTTGTTTGGAGAAATAGAAGCCCTTAGTAAAGACATAACCCAGAAATGAATAAATCTAAATTTAACATGCATTACATTAGATAGTTCAGTCCACTATCTAGTCTCTGAGCCACTCCTCAAGAGGAGCGCCGATCTTCGGGCCCAGCTTCCGCCTTCTTCTTGAACTTAGTTTTCTTATAATAACTAGGTTCCAGAACCCGTAGTAAAACCCCTTTAGCCTCTTCCCCTAACCCTATTTCAAAAACTGAAGGGCTGCAATGTGGTGGCAACAGTGCCCTATCCCCAACCAATGGTATAGCAAAGTGCTGAAGGAAGGCTGACCAACAATATTGCACCAGATTAGGCACAGACCAGCCTCCCTGTTCACTTGAGAGGTGCATCCATTTAGCCGCTCTTCGGGGTTGATGATACCCCCAAAGAAATCTATTGCAGCTTCTTTCAGCAAAAGCAATACTAGATTGGGAGAATTCAAGTGGGATAGATCTGAATAGATAAAAAAACTTTGGTAGAACCAACATTTTCAGAACATTTCCCCTACCATACAAAGATGGATGCAAATTGTCTAGTCGTGCCAAAGTAGAACTGACTGAATTGATAACTGGCAAGATATTCAAATCTGAGATCTTATCGACTTCGGCAGTGATTTTAACCCCTAGATAGGACGTACTCTGAACAACTGGAGCTTCCGAGGGGCCCATGGCTGCTGATTGAACAACCTGAGTTTTACTGACACTGAGCTTATAGCCAGAGAGCTGACCATATTGTTCAGCTAAGATCTTTTTTTTTTTTTTTTTTTTTTTTTTTTTTAAAACCTTTATTTGAGCAAGCAAGAAGGTACAAGGATGGGCCTACAACCACACGGGCCAGCCGCTAAAAAGGAGTAGACACATATCATATATGCCCGCAGAGGTAACAGTCAATCAACAATGCAATACTCCACATTATATACAGAGCAAAAAACAGGTTTTATGTATATAAAAGAACAAACATACAAAAAGGCGAGAGTGTATCACTGAAGGTCAGCCCAAGGGACGCAAGGGGGGGACAGCAACGGAAGTGCAGTAGCAAAATTCTAAGCACTAAGGAGTTCGGAGGGGGGGGGGGGGGGAGGGGCGCAGAGATCAGGAAGAAGGGGGGGGGGAGCCGGAAACACCAGCTCAGTCCCTATATGAAGATTCCGAGAACGCTAGCCTAAGGAGACAGGGTAATCTCGATAGTGTCCACAAGGGGAGGAGTACAAATGTCGCCACGGTATTCATTCCATTTACCCCACACCTTCACCCATGCCCTGGGTCTGCCCCTGGCCACATAGACAGTTTTCTCACGGAACATGGACCAATCCATGTTATCCTCCCATTGCGAGAGGGCAGGGGGCCTGGAGGCCCCCCAGAGTTGCGCAATATCTCGCTTCGCAATCATATAGCCCAGGGTGGCCCATCTAGTCTGTGCCACCGAATAGTCAGTGGGCTCCCAAACATTCAAAAGACAGCGACGAGGTTCCAGACGCAAGGACATCCCTGTCACCACAGTCATCAGATCAAGCACAGCCACCCAATAAGCAGCCACCATCGGGCATTCCCAAAGAATATGCAGGAAAGTAGCACGCAAACCACATCCACGCTTACACAATCCATCGGAGGAAAAGCCCATCACCATCAGTCGCGGTCCCGTCACGTACACCCGATGAAGGATCTTCAATTAGACCAGACGGAGTCGAGCCGGGATAGCCACCTCCTTCGGGGAGGAGAGGGCCGACTGCCAATCCTCATCATCAAGTTCCAAACCATCTCCCACCCACTGTTCCCGAAGTCGGGCCAATAAGTCAGTCCGATTGTTAATCAACTTTTTATAGATCAGGGAGATAGTGCTATCAGGAAGATGTTCGTCAAGGATACGGTCTTCAAGGGGGGAAGAGTCAGGCGGAATCTCACCAGGAGCAAATACCGAAACCAAAGCGTGCCTGACCTGTAAATAACGAAAGAATTCCCGACTACTCAGGCCGTAGTCAGCCTGGAGGGCCTGAAACGGGCGCACAGAACCCTTAGAGTACACATCCCCCACCTTAGAGATCCCAATCAAGTCCCAACGGTCAAAACCCTTGGAAGACCAAAGACCGCCCAGACGTTCTGAAGCATAAAGCGGCGTCGCCAACGTCAAGCGATCCTCCCAGCCCAGGCTCACATTCGCGGCACGCCACACCGACAAAGCAATCAAAGTAGGTCCCACAAGATGGCGCCCAGCGGAGCGAGAATAGAGCACTCTGTTAAAGTCACCTCCCGGAAGCTGAAGTTTATCCATCTCAAACGCCGGATTACGACCTGGCGAGAACATAGCGTGATTAATAGCGGACAGATGGGAAGCCCAGTAGTATCTCTTAACATCGGGGAGCGCCATGCCCCCATCATACCACGGGATGGAAAGTTTCGCGAGAGCAATGCGCGGTCGCCCATCCCAAATAAGTTGCCTCTGAAGGCTCTCAATCTCCCGAAAATAGGCCTGAGGGATAGGATCGTAATAATTCTGGAGAGCGTAGAGAAACCGCGGTAGTGACATCATCTTAAACAGGGCCGCCCGACCCAGGGGAGACAAGGGAAGTTTGCGCCAACGGGCAACGTCCAAACGGAGCCTAAGCAACGGGGGAAGGAGATTACGATCAAAACGAAGGGACGGGTCCAAGGTAACAAAAACCCCCAAGTATTTGAAGCCATCCCGGACCACCTGAAGAGGAAGTCTACTCGGCAACGGAGGCAAGATACCAGATAAAACGTATACACAGGACTTAGACCAGTTGATGACGAGGCCTGAGTTAGCGCCGAAGGACGCAAGAACGTCAAATAAAACAGATAAAGACTTGCGAGGGGAAGTAAGATACAAGAGGATGTCGTCCGCATAAAGCGAGACGCGGTCTTCGAAGTCCGGGGCCCAACGAATCCCTTTAAGGGATGGTTCCCAATGGAGCCAGGCCGCCAACGGTTCAAGAGCGAGCGCAAACAACAGAGGGGACAAGGGGCAACCCTGACGGGTACCCCTGCCCAAGGAGAAGGGAGCCGACACTCTACCGTTCACTACAACTTGTGCCAGAGGTTCCGCGTACAATAGTCTAACCCAGCTAACAAACTCGCACCCGAATCCGAATTTCTCAAGAGTCGCCCATAAATAGGGCCACTCCACAGTGTCAAAGGCCATGGAGGCATCCAGGGACGCCAAAATGGCCGGTTCAGTCAAAAGCCCCGCCCTCGCCAGCACGCCGTGGAGGCGACGTAAATTCAGAGCAGTGTTTCGATGCGGGATAAAGCCAGACTGATCCGGATGGACCAAATCCCCGAGAACCGAAAGGAGACGGGTCGCCAAAAGTTTAGCCAATACCTTAGGTTCAACATTTAATAGGGATATGGGCCTATACGAGGAACAGAGGTCACGCGGTTTACCCTCTTTGGGGATGACGACGATTGTCGCCAGACGCTGATCATAAGGAAGTATGTTCCGCTCACGAGATTCTAGAAACATGGCGCGAAGATACGGCGCCACCTTATCGGGGAACAACTTGTACAACTCAATAGGCAAACCGTTCGGGCCCAATGCTTTGCCCGAACGGAGCGAACGAACTGCAGTGGCTATCTCATCATTCGTAAAAGGGGAGTCCAAAGCAATACGGTCCAAGTCGGTGACACAGGGCAAAGTGATATCACGCAGAAGAAGGCGGGAGTCGGCAACATCCCGTACAGACACGGGAGCATATACCACACGGAAATATTCCGCAAAACGATCAACAATGGCAGTCGGATCAATCACATTCTCACCACTCGCAGACTGAATCACGGGCACCACACGATTAACTCTTCCTTTCTTGTCCAACCACGCTAGGAGTTTGCCCGCCTTGTCACCCACATCATACAATCTGCCCTGTTGCTCACGAAACATCACCTTCGCAGCGTCAGTGACCAAGGATTTATATGCAAACTGTTTTAGACCCAGGGCATGGAGTTTCTCAGGCGTGACACCAGACTCTAACTCGTCCTCCAAAGCAGAGATCTCCCCCTCGAGGTCCACCACCTCCCTCCTCCCAGCCTTCTTAGCTTCAACAATCAAGGAAAGGGCCTGTCCACGAATCACAGTTTTAAAGGCTTCCCACAGGGACACAGCCGAAGAGACCGACCCCTCGTTTTCCAGGAAATATGCATCCATGGACTTGAGCAAGAGGGTACAAGTCTCAGGGGAGGAAAGATACCAAGGGTTAATGGGAGCCACTCGGCCCGCCGCCTCTACCCCAACCTCGAAACGAAGCCAGAGCGGCGAGTGATCAGAAATACCCCTTGGCAAATGTAAAATCTCACGAACCGCCGATGATTGGGCCGCGGGCATCAGGAAATAATCCAGCCGAGACAGACTGCCATGAGCCCCAGAATGGAAGGTGTATTGGAGCTGAGTAGGATGCAACAGTCGCCAGCAGTCCACAAGGCCAAAGGTATCTAGAAACCCACCCAACCACTGCTGAGCCTGCGGGGTATCTCTAGGGGGATGGCGATCGTGAAGGCCGGAAAGCACCGAGTTAAAATCACCGGCCAGAAAGAGAGTACTATCAGGGAGATCTAACAAAACACGGCCCAAATCAGTAAAAGTAGAAGCCTGCAAACCCGGGGGAACATAAACATTGAAGAGAGATAGGGTGCGGCCTTCATATCTACCCACCAAGACAGTATATCTCCCAAGATCATCGTGAATCACCTCATCGATCGCCAGGGGGAGGGAGGTTCGAACAAGAATACCCACACCCCTAGATCCGGAGGTAAACCCCGAGTGCGCCACAAGGCGGTAGCCCCATCTATTCATTGCATAACAAACATTACCAATCAAATGGGTTTCTTGCATGAAAACAATGTCCGGTGACAAACGTCGTATACATTTTAAGACAACACTGCGCTTAATACGATCTCCCAGGCCATTAACGTTCCAGGAAAGAAATTTCAACCCTCTACCCCCCATCCCAGCCGCCCGAGCCAAGACCCCTCGTCCATGAGCTAGACATCAGAAACAGCAGCAAACACAGGAGCAACTCGCCTTGAAAACAACACACAGAAAAGAAAAAACTTCCCAACCCCCCTCCCCCAAACCGAAGAGAAACACCCCCCACCCTGCACCCCTGCAAAAAGCTAAAGAGCCACCCCAACCTGCAGTGTGCCTGTCGCCCAAGAACCCCTATTCTACACAAAGTCCCCGGAGGAGGAAAGGTCTCCGTTCCACCCTCCCCCCGACCTCAGCAAGAACAAAAAAATAACAAACGAAAGACAGAATAATCACAATGTAGAGGGACGCCGGCCAACACTCCTGATAGTGTATACAAAATAAGACATAAGAGCCGAACAGTTAGATCTCCACACCACCTTCGGCACCACCCGGGTGAGCGGCGGAGTCAGTCTCAGGAGGACGATCAGGCAATGAGTCCAGCCAGTCATTAACAGCATCTGGCCGTTCAAAGAAAAGGGTACGCTCATTGTATTCGACCCGAAGTCTGGTGGGAAAGAGCATGGCGTAACGTAGGCCCCGATCCCGAAGACGTTTCTTGGCACCACGAAACTCCATACGTTGTCTCTGAACCTGTTGAGAAAAGTCCGGGTAAAAGTTCACCGTAGCATTCTCAAAGGCCACCGGGCCCTTCACCCGTGAGGCCTGCAGGATAGCGTCCCGGTCTCTATAATGAAAAAGCTTCGCTACAATGGGTCTCGGCGGGGCTCCCGGCTTGACTTTGCCCCCTGGAACACGATGTGCGCGTTCCACCGTGAAAAATTTTGTAAGACCAGAAGGGGCCAGATGGTTCAAGACCAGATCCTCAACCAGGAGATCCACCGAGTGGGGTTCAGGGTTCTCCGGTACACCAACCAGGCGAACATTGCAGCGACGCGCCCTATTTTCAAAATCCTCCAGGCGACGGGTAATGAAGTCGTTCCCCCGACGGAGATTTCCGATCTCTGTCTGGAGCTCTGAGACGTCCTTCATAAGGCTAGACGATTTAATATCCAATGATTGTACCCTCTCATTCGTCTTGCCGAGATCAGCACGAATCAGATTCACCTCAATAGCCACGGTGTCAAGTTTATGGGCCAAGGCCTCGTACTGTAGGCCGATGGATTCCCTCACACCCGAGATGGCGCCCATGATATCCTGTAGGGAGGGCTCCGCCGACTCTTCCAAAACTCGTTCGGACGCTATACTGGAACCAGGCAGGGCAGCTCCGGGGGACCCCTTAGAATGGGTATAACGGTCCATGACATTTGATTGAACTGGAGCTCCGCGCAGAGGTGTTTTCGTCTTGCGCGTCTCTCTGTCCCCTCTGCCCGCCATTTTGAAGATGCGTCACAGGACAAGCCACCAGGTTCGACGGGCCCGACACCCAAAGTACAGGATCAAAAGTACACTAAAAAGGGGGCACAACTCGGGTAGAGGTCGCCAAGCCAGCAAATAGGTCACATGAAAGTCCAACAGCCGATCTGCCTCCAAGTCTCAGCCGCAACACGATATCCACACCCGTGGCCCAAGTCGGAACAGAATCGAAACCGAAACTTAGGAAGGGGGGACCCACAAGGCCAGATCTCCTGCCGTTGTTGTTCAATTGCAGGACGGCTACAGAACCGCACCCCGTCCCGGGCGCACCTCAAGGGCGGAGCCCAAAAGTTCAGAGCACCATATCTCAGGAATACGAGATCCAAACCAATTTCCGAAAAGTGCCAGGGTAATCAGCCAAACGTCCCCCACACGAATTCTTGCAAGAAATCAGGATTCAGCCAGGATAAAATGCCGGGAGCGGCGAGGGTCCGGAGAGCGCTGAGCTCACGCGGCCATCTCGGATGCCCGCCAAGCTCCTCCCCAGCTAAGATCTTAATAGCTGGAAAGGCTGATGCTACATTGCTGGTTAAAATTATAATGTCATCAGCATATGCCAATACCTTATATTATGATGTATTGACCCAAATCGACACTATATTCAGAGAACTCTCGATTTTGCTTAAAAAGGGGTCAATATATAGGGCAAACAGCAGGGGTGAGCAGGGACAACCCTGCCTAGTACCCCTGCTGATGCTAAATGATCTTGAACGCGAGCCTGAAATCGACAGAGTCGCCTCAGGAGCAATATAAAGTGACTGGATTGCCTGAGCAAACTCAGGGCTGAACCCCTTCCACAGAATAACTGTCCATAGGAACCCCCAGGCAACCCTGTCAAATGCCTTTTCAGCGTCTAACAGGATTTCACCAAGGGGGATTGTGTAATTTGGGCCCAGTCTAAGAGTGCGATTACACAACAAACATGACCAGCCGTGTCTCTGCCTGGAATAAAGCCATGCTGGTGTAAAGAAACTAAAGGAGAGATCACAGCAGCCAACCTGAGAGATAAGATTTTAGAGTATATTTTGCTATCTGTATTAATTAGAGATATCGGGCGGAATGATGAGGGATCTAATTCTTTTTTTAATTAATATAATAGTAGTTTGACGCCATGAGTCTGGTATACGCCCAAGCTGTGCCTCTCTAAGAGTTGTCAGCAGATCCACCTGAATCTCTGAGCGGAACGTGCTATAAAATTCCAAAAGAATGGAGTCGGGCCAGCAGCTTTGACATTAGCTAATGAATTAATCGCCAGCTCCACCCCATCCCATACTATAGGAGCAGACAGAACTTCATTCTGCTGAGCAGTGACCTGAAGAGTCTGGAGGCCCTGCAGCAAAGCCAGGACTTCAGATTCTAAATTTAAATCATTAGCTTCCTCTGTATACAGAGAGCTATAAAATTGCCAAAAAAAAGTCCATAGCCCCCTCCGATGTATCATGAATGTGACCTTGAGCATCCTGGATCTTAATGATACGATTGGCCAACCCTCGTTGCAGGAGTCGCTAGGCCAGTACCCTGCCCCAAACTCAAATATCATAGTACAAAATTGCAAATACTTTGCGGCAAGATCATGAGCAAAAAACTCCAACAGAGAGGCCCTGACTCTAGCTACTTGTAGCTGACTTTGAGCTGTGTCTCGGCCCTCCTTAATCGCACTTGTCAATTGAACCTCTGCAGCCCTCAATCCAGCAATCCTCCTATTAGTTTGATCCTGCACAGATCTCTGTCGAAAGTAGGAAAAGCTTTTTGTTTCCCCGCGAACTGCTGCCATGAGCGTGTCCCAGACAGTGGTACAGGAGGCAGACCCTCTATTAGTGTTTAAAAATTCCAAAATCCACTTACTCATGTGATCTTTATATGATTGTTCTAATAGCAACTTTCTCTCAAACGTCCAGGTCCTTGTGGGCCCCGCCATACGGGTGAAAATACATTCAATAATCAGTGGATTGTGATCTGATAAAATCCTAGGGGGAGCTGAAATCGAGGCAGCCTCTGCCAATTGATCAGAAATGAAACAGTAATCTAATCGAACCATCTTATTGTTGGGAGAAGATAAATGAGTATAGCCATCCATATGTTTATTATGATAAAACCAAAGATCAATCAAACAAGGCTCTTGAGCTAGAGCTTGGAGTGCCCTAAAAACCCTAGGTTTCTTGCCAACATAATTTTGCCCCCCAGCTAAATTAAAATCGGCCAACAAATTGATGTTCATATCCCCGCAAAAACAAATGGGGTGAGACAGAGAGCGAGCTCAACATTCTGATGGTGTAAGACTGCTGGGTCATCAAGATTTGGACAATAAGCTGTACAAACGGTTAAGGACCTTCCATTAATTAACAATTCGGTAATAACCCATCTACCACTGCTATCTTGGGTAGCCCTACTGCATAACCCTGACCCACGTCTTAGTAAGACTGCCACCCCTCTAATCCTAGAGGTCTGGCGAGAGCATCCTATCAAATCAAACCTGCGGATCTTCAAATAATCACGATCACTCCACGATACATGAGTTTCCTGCCGGCACAAGACATCAAGACATAGAGCCTGAACAACTCTCGAAAACAGTGCCCTTTTCTTACCATCATTCAGCCCACAGATATTCCAGGAACCTATGCGGATTTTAACCTGCGTCAATTTGCTCTGAAAAAGTAGTACCCTAAACTATCTGAGAAATAGAAGTCAATGTCGTAACCCTCTCCAAGGGATGAAAAAATTGTGATAGTAGACATATAAGACAGTGAGCCATGATATGATTTTAAATTCAAGCCTTTTTTTTCCCACTGCCATCCCCCACCCCACCCCCCCCAACCCTCAACCCCACCCACCAGCGCCCCCCTTGCCCTACCACCCCTTAAACAAGGCAGCAGGACCAAGGTGCTAGTGATGGAGGGGCAGAATTCGACCCCAGGGCTGAGGGCCTGTGATCCTTAGGCGCCTTAAGAACAGTACCGGGCTCATTAGATCTAGTTTCAGGATTTAGAGCCTCATTAGTCCCCCAGTCGCCCTGCTCACTATCCTCATCATCGTCTGTCCGATCTTTGTCCAAGCCACCATCCACCTCTGAAGACACAGTGTGGAGTGTGGTCTGATAAAGAATAAAAATTATCACCATCAGTATCTCCATCTCGATTCAATAAAGCATTCTGTGGGGTCGCTTGGAGTACAGCTCCAGATACAGCCTTAACTTGTTGCTGTTGCTGTAGAAGCGCCATGGCACCTTCGGCAGGGGGAGTGACTTTAATAGATGGAATTATCCTTGGATTTGGGTGGACTACAATACCCAGCATTCCACTAGGCTGCACCTTAGACACTGTCTGGACTTCAGTATCAACTGGATGAGTGTTGGTGCTGTCACTCATTGCCCCCCCACCCTCCAAGCCTTCCAGCCTGACCATAGGCTCCCCCTCAGCTGCAGTCAAATCAGCATTATGAGAGGAAGGAATCACACTTGGAGGCTGGCTAACCTTAATAGTGCCTGTATTTTGTCTTATTTTACTTTTCACATTTTGCGGCGTTTTGTTTTTGTCAGATTTAACTTTGAACATCACTGAAAGTATCTGTTAGACTTTCTGTTTCGGGAGAGCCGGAGCCGGAGCTTCCACACGTGCTAGTGATTCTTCCTCTGCACTCTCGCTCTGCCCCCGAACTCCAGGAGACTGCGCTGCTTCGGGGAGGATAGTACGTCCCGTGGCGGCAGTGCTCTTCCCCTGATTCCTCGACGGCATCTCTGGATGCGAGGACCACACCAGATGGATCGCCAGGCCAGGAAAAACAAGCGGCGTTTCACCGCAGGGGGAAAATCCAGCAAGTAAGGTGGTTTCGGTACCAGAGAGGACAGCGAAGCATTTCTCTCGTAATTTAGCAATTTCTGAGTTTTTTAAGATAGGCACGAAAGTCTATTGAAATCTGTAGAGTCTGCAAATCAAATCCATTGACCCCATCTGCCCTTCCAAATCCTGCGCAGGGGTAATGACCTTGGCAAATCGACCAAGGGAGAGATAGCTCAATCCAGCTAACTCGACTGAGTGACCGGTCGCCATGTTGCAGGCTTGGCTCGTTTTGGCTCTTATTCAGATTTTGGACTATTGGGCATGGTATATCCGCAGATGTGTTGTTGACGTCAGGGGTTGTTTGTGCACGTGGATGTGTCAGAGTGTGATCTGCTCCTTTCCGGATGTGTTCCACACTCAGCCACCTCAGTGTTGTGGTGTGCACCATGTCATGATAATATTCATCATGAAGTGTCACTTGCATTGTCAGTGTGGCTCACAGACACACAGCCTTGCTGGTTTTAACACATGTGCATGGGTTGGTTGTGAGATTGATGCTGCGTGGGGAGGGACCCCTTTGTGCCCCTAGTGGATGGGAACCTACTTGCTGTTTGTATGTGTGCTGTTGTGTGCCAAGGGGATCGGGAACATGATCCAGAGTCATTGTGGGTGTGCAGTGTGCTCTACCTAATTGTGCATGTGTGCCATTGTGCCCATCTCCCCCATCCCTCCAATCCCAGTTTGGTACTCACCCTGGTGCTGTATTGTCAGGTCTTGTCGAGCAGTGTCCTGACCCCCAACTCCTGCCACCATCTCCCCACTGATGACTGTGGACACCGTTTCCTCCATCTCATCCATCTCCTGGTGTTTCGCTGGTCTGCCAACCTCCAGTCTGCATTGCTGCCTGATGGTTGTCGGAAAGTTCCTTCTTGGTTTTGCGCTTCGCATCATTCCAGCGCCTCTTGACCTCTCCAATTGTCCTCTTACCCACTCTGACTGCATTCACCTTGTCCAGGATGGACTGCCATATTGCATTTTTATTTGCAAATGACACGTTGGAGGTGATGAACAGTTGTTGGTGGTGTTCTATCATCTCTGTGATGATGAGCCTGTTTTCCTGCGGACTGAACCTCATCTTCCTCGACTTCTTCTCCTTGCCCTTCCGTGAAGCCGAGGTCCCAGGCTTCTGGGGTTCTGGTCATCCTCTGTCCTTGCTCCAGCTTCCTCCATGGTGCTACGCAGTTTAAATTATTTTGTTTGTGTTTTTCAGTGCTTTTATAGTGCATTTCCCCCGTGACGTGTGGGATTTGTTGGCCTGCCACTGGTTATCGCAGATTTTTTTAATCTCTGTTGGCCACATCGCAACTTTTTTCGTATTCGTGTTTCATGTTTTTTAGCCTTCACAGTACATTTTTTGCGGTTGTTTGACACGTTAGCATGAGACTATCGCATGATACCACTGTGTTGTGAATACAAATGTAACACAGCTTTATTTTCCCACGATATACTGTGATGTGCAAAGTTGCGTTAAGCTAATGTTGAGATAATTATCACACGTTCTTGAAAATATCCCCTATGTCTGGCTACTGCAACATACTACAGAAACCACCATCAGACAAAATCAGAACATCTGATGAGTGGACATAAAGTGTTCATAAAAATGCATTGTCAAGTGAACTATTACATCTTAATTGCTACAAAAATACACATGAACATTCACAGAAATTACATAGCAAACACATTGTAGGTGACAGAAAGCTAAACCCTCACAATGAAAATTCAAAACATCCTCTTCTATGCAAATAATAACGTTAAACTTCAGGGGGAAGCATGCAAGTCTAATTCAAGCGGGGGGAACTCATTGACTACACAGGGGCCGTATTACATTGATCCAGCGAAAGGCCAGGGATGAACACCTCATAGTCAATGAAAAATGCAATAGGCCCAGATACACAATCAGATTTCCTGCCTGTTTTTCAATGGCACTTGTTTTGTAATTTCAATTCAATCTTGATTAGTTGACTCACTTGTAGACTCAACATTTTTTGCGAGATTTAATCAATGTCTAAATAATCTTCACAGATCAACACTCTTCCTTTGGTCGATGGACCATTAGTTTAGTAGTTAATGGTGACATTAACAATTAACTAACTAACCTACTGATCTTGATGAAAATAACCACAGACTCTGGATAAGATTCAATGAATTTTATCTAAATCTCAGTCATAAATTAACCCTCATTAGTACAAATGCACAGTGCAAACTCCATCAACTTTTATTGGTAGAGAAAATTAATTTAGCAAATACATTCAATTCACAGACTCATTCAAAAATCAATGCAGTAGATGGATGAAGAAACAAAGGGCATATTAAATCATACATTTGCAAAAGGTATGCAAATTTGAGACAGAATAATAGTTACCCAATGGTGATAACCGAAAACCAACCCTCTGGCCAAAAGGCTGGTGGAGGTCTCCTGATTATGAATGGGAGACAAAGAATATAGGACAGGTTCAGGGTAGGGAAATACTTACAAAAAATTCTCCACAGAACTGACACCCAGGGGTGCATCCCTCGCTTACACTCTCTCCCTCCTCAATATTCTTCCAGAATCTTCAATCTAATCAGGTTGTCATTCAGGTATGAATCTTCCCAGTCTGTTCTCTCCTTTCCTCATCAGCAACAGCTCTCGCCTCTCTATCTCTCTCTCTCTTGCAGTAATGTCGATGCCAACACCCTTTAAG
Organism: Lissotriton helveticus; assembly: GCF_964261635.1. Classification (NCBI taxonomy): domain Eukaryota; kingdom Metazoa; phylum Chordata; class Amphibia; order Caudata; family Salamandridae; genus Lissotriton; species Lissotriton helveticus. The sequence goes on from NC_136068.1 coordinate 646,339,000, forward strand.
TCACACTAGTCTTTATTTCTGCATATCCCACCCTCAAAAGTTACAAATCTTGATGAAATAGGAACTCTGATTGGGCAGAGACAGGGGAGTTGTCATTCATCTCATGCTGACATATTCAATTTCTTTAAAACGTATTTTGTCGAACAAACCCTTCCCCTTTAGCTCATTCATTATTCTGTCTTATTTCCTTTCCCATATATCTAATGTTGCAAATCAAATAACATTTTGAATGCAGTTCCACAGTCGAGAACAACTTTTGCATGTCTCTTGTCCTTGGCTCTTGGCAGCCTGTCATCAACACGGTCAGCAGGTCATATTCATGACTTCAATGTGCATGCGTAGCTTGACTCCATTTAGTCGCCATCTTTTCTCTTTGCCTGTAACAGAAGGCCCAAACGTACTCTATCAATAAAAGAATCATAAACAGATGTAAATTTAAAAAAAAAAAAAATGATTTCCACTGCTCACCACCCCCTTTTACTTTATCCCCTGTTATTGTTTCTTTCGTTAAGCAAAAGTATTAGCAGCAATAGCTCTCTTTAAATTCAGGCAAGCATATGCCGGGCATGCGGTGCCTCTAGACCTAATGTTTGTAATTCTTGAGCATGCGTGAGAGTTTTCCCTCTCAAAACAGGTTAGTTACGTTACTATCTACGTAATTCTAATTTGCACATGCGCAAAAGGGTTTTTCAGCTTAAACCAAGTTTTAGTCGTGTTGCATTTTATTTTTCATTAATTAAGCATGGGTAAAGCTCTTTTCACATATGTATATGTTTTGTGTGTATATTGATTTCGTTTTCTGGACTATTTCTAACAATTAGTACTGTTAATGAGGGATTGCTCCAAGCAAGCTTTGTTTTCTTGATCCTTGCTCCATCAATCCCCCCGCTCAAAGGAACTTCATCAGGGCTGAAAAAATTGACAGCACATAAACACCCACAAAACATATATGTACAACAATAATAAACTGCTCGCAATCACATACAGGAGGGGGTTGTCCTCGAGGAACCATTTATGTCCGAGTTATGTGATGACACCAGCAAGCAGTGGGACTTGGTTGCCGACCAAACCAAAGGGTTGTTTTACCTGCGGAACGTGCAATATTTGCCCTATGGGTAAAAATAGAATCAAGAACTTTTCTTACAACAGCCCTAAAATACATGTTATCAGTCACTTCATAAACTGCAATACTACTCATGTAGTTTATGTCCTCGGGTGTAAACACCGAATTCTATATGTTGGTAGCAAAACACGTTGCCTAAAATCCAGCATTCAAGTACATTGCAGGGCAATGTTAGGTAGGGACATCAGATACCCTATAACAGAACATTATAACATGGAACACATTGGAGATGCCACATTTTGGTTTCCATGAGTAAGAGAGGTGGTAATAGGGAGCTATTACTTAGGCAAGCTGAATCCAAGTGGATTTGTCGCTTGCGGACTACAACACATGGTCATAACACAGATGGGGAAATGCATTATTTCCTATAAAATAATTGGGTCTCAAAGTTCCTCAGATGAGCTGTTTATATTTATTTATTTATTTTAATTTATATGGCGCGTTATAACCACAGGGGTCTCTAAGCGCTGTTTGTCCAAATTTACGTGATAGGATTTTACATTCACTTGAAACCAGCTGCACGCCTAAGATCTGCTCCATGCTTGTCTAAATAGTACAGTTTTTAGTTTTTTCCTGAAGGAGAGTAAGTTACTTTCCTTCCTGAGCTCTGGGTCCAGTTTGTTCCAAAAAGCTGGGAGCGTGTTGGAGAACGCACGACCCCCCACCGTGGTCAATTTGAAGCGGGATTGGGACAGAAGAGTGGCGTCCGATGAGCGCAAAGTCCTACCCGGTGTGTAGGGGGATAGTCGGGATTTCAGATATTTTGGTGCTTTGCCATACCGAGCCTTGTGAGCGATGCACAGCCCCTTGAAGACAATTCTCTGACGAATTGGGAGCCAGTGCAGCTCCTGCATCAGGGGAGAGGCATGAGCGGTCCTGGGTTTTTTGAAAATCAGCCTGGCAGCATCATTCATCACTCCCTGTAGTTTGTCCAGCAGCCGCTGTGGCAAACCTAAATACAGGGAGTTTCCGTAGTCCAGCCTTGCCAAAATTGTGGCTGAAACCACGTGTCTCAGAGTGGGGAATGAGAGAAGGGCAGAGATCTTCCTTAGTTGTCTTAAAATATGTGATAATTGAATATTTATAGAACAAACTAGACACAACACTACAAGACACACCATAAGTTAATGGAAGTTGGTGATATGTCATACCTTCTGAGACAGAAGTTGGTAATTTCACGCAGACATAACAGTCACTCAAATCCATTGTATCAACATATTTATCAAGAAGTTTATTAAATAAATTTAAAAACAAATCACTATTTGATTTGTCATGATGAGGCATGCTCGTATCCATTTGTTCTAAATCTGTAGTAGTTTTCTTAGTGACTGCATTCATTCTTTCGCTAGTATATGTATTATTTCGATTTTTAGTTACCATTAGAACAGGTACTGTAAGTAATAACCACATCAACATTAGTATTGAAATACTACACAAACAACATTTAACATATCTTCATTTTAGACTAGATTATGGATGTTCACCTTCATTTCAGCCATTTTAGTATCTAAAAAAATCTTTTAATATCTATTACTATTTTCTAATAAAAAAAAATGTAAATCTTTCTGTGATCCGACACTTCAAAAGCTTTCTGTCTTTATGGCCCCTCTTTTCTTTGCTTCTTTTCTTCCTTTTTGTTTGAATATCTTCTCAATAAAGTTCATCCTCTTCCGTGAAAGGTCTTTCTTTAAGGTGGTCTCAATTCCCTTTCATCATATCCTTCATTAGTGTCTCTTTTTAGTTCTTTATTTAGATCAAGATTTTCAAAATCTTCAAAAATAATGTACGTCCATTCTTGAGCCTTGTATTTTCTACTTGGAACCCTCACGCTTTTTGACAACCTCAATGATCTTCTTGAATGTTCTTGCTCAACCTAACTTGACACCTCAAGTACTTGTTCCAATCCATTTTCTTTCTTAAAAAAGTAACTTCTTTCTTTTTACTTCATTCAGCCTGTGATCTCTGTTTCTAACCCTTTTTGTCTTTATTGCCCTTTCACCTTCTTCACCTATTTAAAGTGGCCTTTTATTTTCTCTTTCTTTTGGGTGGACTTGTTCTCACTTTTTTTCTTCTTCTCCTTCTGGTGTTTGTATTTATTCTGAATCCTCCAGTCTTTCTTTTTCTTCTTCTGACTGAGCTTGATGCAGATTTTCTATAGTAGATTATTCTATTCTTTGCTCACTTTGTTCTGGTCTTTCAAGTTCTGGCTCTTCCTTAGTCTCTACAGCAGTCTCTTCAGTCCCATTAACTGGTGCCCACTCTATTTAAATTGTACTTGGTTGTTCTTCGTCAATGCATTCATCAGAGTCTGTTTCTCTTACTTCTTTGACTTCAAAACTCTCAGCTTCTGGTTCCTTACTTTGTTCTACCAGTTGCTGCTCTTGTTGTTAAGGTGGACTTGGGACTTTTTGGTTATGACTGGCATGGATCCAATTTGGCAAGCCATCACACTTCACTGCTGTTGTGGTGACCAATATGATTTGATGAGGTCCTTTACACCAGGGTTCCAAACTCAACTTCCCTGTGTGCTTCTTTATCACAACCTAGGCTCCAGAACACAAATCATGAGCTTTATTCTGCTGTGCTGTGGTTGCATCTTCTCCAACCTGGTGAGACACAGAACGTACCAGATCAGCTAGTCCTTTACAATAGTCCAACACTAGATCATCAGTTATATTCATCAATTTGTTTCCAGGAACAAATGCTTGTCACATTGCTCTTCTCATGAGGATTTCATGTAGACTTAATCCTGTTATTCGGTCAGGAATGCTTCTAAGGCTCATCAATACAAGGGGCAAAGCATTAAGCCATTTCAGTGAAGTGAATGCACACACCTTGCCTTACCTGCAATTTATTGTGCCATTGAGCTGCTCAACTGCTCCAGAGGCTTCTGGTCGATAGGTACAATGTAATTTCTGCTCAATTTTGAAAGCTGTAAAAATCAGTTAGATTAACTCATTATAAAAATGAGGTCCTCTATCGGTTTCTAAAGTGACTGGAAATCCGAATCTAGGAATGAGCTCTCTCAACAGTAATTTAGCAACTATGAGGCTGCCATTTCCCCTCATGGGATAGGCTTCTACACATCGAGAAAACAGACACACAATGACAAGTCAAGTTGCAATCTTATGAATTGTCCCTCTGCTCTTCCAATTTTTCCCCAACTGACAACTGTTTTCCTACCTGAGTTTTGCTGTTATCAGGTCAAACACCTCTGGCAGAGACTCTCTGCAGCTACCCTAAACCTGGGATTATACCATGTCTGTCTGAAATGTCTAATCATGACATCTCTCCCAATGTGAGTAGTTCCATAATATACCCTAGCTATTTGTGACAACATGCTATCCAGCATTATTGGCCTACCATCTAGACACACCCACACTTCGTCGTCTGCTCTCCTTGTGTAACCTAATTTGATCCAGGGTTCCTTTCTCTTTTGTGTCTGCCTCATCCTGCAACTGTCTAACTTCGTTGCATGTTTCAAAATCAGAGAAAAACATTATTTGGCAGTTGGTAACTTCTTTTTCAAACCCTCTGTTCAAAGACATTGCATGTCGAGCAGAAAATTGAGAAATTTGGTCAGCATACCGATTACCCTGTGTCACTCATTTCCTGACTTATGTGTGGCACATTTGACCAAGGCAATTTCTTTTAGCAATTGCAATGCTTCGAATAGCTCCTTGACATTTTTCCTATTTCTGATAGAAGATCCTGAAGAGGTCAGTTATCCCCTCTGCAGCCACAATTGGTGAAAGTTGTGCACAACCTCAAAACCATATGGACTACCTGTAAATATGGTTACTCTCAATTTCCTCCCAATTTTGCAGGCTTTGGTTAAAGCGAACAATTTGGCTTTTTGTGCAGGCATGTTTCCCTTTAAACAGGAAGCTTCGAGGGTACCTAACACAGTACATACAGCATAAGCAGAACTCAATTCTCCATTCTCCCTTCCCAAGCTTGATCCATCAACAAACATTACATAGTCTGACTATTCCCAGGGGACATCAAGGATGTCCGGTCTGAGCTTTGTACACATTTCTGTCACATTCAAACAATCATGATCAACTTCTTCTTTCAAGTCTTAACAATATGAGTCAGGCAATAAGGTTGCTGGAATCATCATGGGGCATCTTATTATATTTACATTCTCAGCACCCAATATTACTCTCTCATACATAGCCAGCCTATTAGGGGTCAAATGCTGAGTATGAGTCCTTGTTAAAAGGATCTCAACTGAATGTGGCACATACACCTTGATGGGATGTCTCATCACAATCGACTCACACAAGTAGCAGCTACTGCTTTTAAGCAGCCAGACAATGTCGCAGCCACTGGAGTCAGAACAGCAGAGAAGTATGCTACTGGACGTCGGGACAATCTGTGTTTCTGTAATAACACTGAAAGTGCACACCCTTGTCTTTCACAACAGAACAAAGCAAACTCTTTTGAATAGTCTGACATTCCCAATGCTGGTGCTTGACAAAAACAACTTCTCAATTTTATGAATGTTTCTTCACTTTCATCATCCCACTCACTCGGATCCATCACATCTTTCCGTGTCAACCTTATCAAAGGTTTTGCAAGCAGTGAGAATCAACTGATCCATTGACAATAGTACATAACCATTCACACTTCTTTCTTAGTTTTAGGCAGACTCATTAGTCGAATCACCTGTATTCTTTCTGGCGTCACTTTTCTGACTCCTCTTTCTATCTTGTGTCCTAAATATTGTACTTCTTGTCAGCAAAACTGTAATTTTTCTGATGACACCTTGAGTTTTCCTTCTGCTGAATGGTTCACTAAAGCTATTGTGTCAATGAGAAAAGCTTCACGTGTCTTTGATGCCACCAATAGGGACTCTCTGAGTACCCTTGAGGAACTCAGCACCATGCCAAAACACAGTCTTTGAACCGGAATGCAAAAAGATATTGGCTATCTTGATGCAATGGAACTGAAAAGAATGCTTGGCACAAATCAATCACAGTGTACCAATGAGCATCCCACGGTATCTGGTAAAGAATCACTGCTGCATTCTGTACTACTAGACAACAGTAAGTATGGGCGAAATTTGCTAATTCGCGTTCCGCGAATTAGTGTGAAATCGAATTCGCAATCCGCAAAATCCGCGAATTCGTGCGAATTTGCAGATTTTTGTTTTTTTGCGTGTTCGTGGGGTTTTTTGCGTGTTTGCGGGGTTTTTTGCGTGTTCGCGGGGCTTTTTGCGAGTTCGCGGGCCGCTTGCATGGCGAAGTTACCCATGCGGTCGTGTATGGGCACAGCACCCTCTGGTTCACAACTGACACCCTCTGGTTCATCACTGCCACTCTCTGGTTCACCACTGCCACCCTCTGGTTCAGCACTGCCACTCTCTGGTTCACCCCTGCCACCATCTGGTTCACCCCTGCCACCCTCTGGTTCACCCCTGCCACCCTCTGGTTCACCACTGTCACCCTCTGGTTCACCAATGGCCCCCCTCTGGTTCATCACAGCACCTCTGGTTCACCATTGCCACCCTCTGGTTAACCACTGTCACCCTCTGGTTCACCACTGCCACCCTCTGGTTCACCCCTGCCACCCTCTGGCTCAACCCCTGCCACCCTCTGGTTCACCACTGCCACCCTCTGGTTCATCACAGCACCCTCTGGTTCACCCCTGCCACCCTCTGGTACAGCACTGTCACCCTCTGGTTCACCACTGCCGCCCTCTGGTTAACGACTGCTACCCTCTGGTTCATCACAGCACCTCTGGTTCACCCCTGCCACCCTCTGGTTTACCCATGCCACTCTCTGGTTCACCACTGCCACCCTCTGGTTCACCACTGCCACCCTCTGTTTCACCCCTGCCACCCTCTGGTTCACCCCTGCCACCCTCTGGTTCACTCTGCCACCCTCTGGTTCACCCATGTCGCCCTCTGGTTAACCACTGTCACCCTCTGGTTCACCCCTGCCACCCTCTGGTTCTTCACTGCCACCCTCTGGTTCACCACTGCCACCCTCTACTGAGACCTTTTGTGACACAGCGGCAGCACAAAAGATGCGCCATGGTACTGGGTATTAACAACATGACGCATCTGAGAGATGCGTCACGTTGTAAAGCCCTGCGCCATCAGGAGGCATTCCGGTGCAGGGGAGGGCGTTCCTGCGCAGGAACGCCTCCTAAAAGTGGCTGAGTGAAATCTACAAGATTTCACTCAGTCACTTTTAGGCCAATGCTGCGTCAAAACCCTGCGCCTGCTTGAAGCAGGCGCAAGGCTTGATGCAGCATTGGGGAAATAGGGCCCCCAGAGCATTAGCAATGCGCTGCTTTTACGGCACAGATGCGTGATGCATCTGTGCCGTTTTTGCCACATGGTGCGCCGCATTGTAAATGCGGCGCACCATGGGTGGCGGAGCTGCGGCGCACAATAACTGGCGCATCCCTGGGAATGTGCCGGTTATTGTAAATCTGCCCCTATACATTTAGCCAACGAGGGAGCACTTACTGATTAGACAGTAGAAAGTACTCCAGTTGAGTAGAGGTATTGCACAAAAAGGTGGCATCTTCGTGGACAAACACGCAGGACGGGATTCATTCTGCCCCCTGTTAGACTCGTTTTTTCTGCCCTTCTGCCCTCTGTTAGACTCGTTTTCCCCTTGTTTTTCTGCCCTTCTGTCCTCTGTTAGACTGTTTTTTTGTGCCCTTCTGCCCTCTGTTAGACTCGTTTTTCCCTTGTTTTTCTGCCCTACTGCCCTTTGTTAGACTGCTTTTTGTGCCTTTCTGCCCTCTGCATCACCACATCATCACTCAGCGCTACCCCAGCATCACTCAGCACCACCACATGATCATTCAGCACCACCACATTATCACTCAGCACCACCACAGCACCACTCAGCGCCACCACAGCATCACTCAGCGTCACCAGAGCATCACTCAGCGCCACCACATTATCACTCAGCACCACTCAGCACCACCACAGCATCACTGAGCATCACCACAGCATCACTCAGCACCACCACAGCACCAATCAGAACCACCACAGCACCACTCAGCGACACCACAGTACCACTCAGCACCACCACAGCATCACTCAGCACCAACACATTATCACTCAGCACCACCACAGCACCACTCAGCACCACCACAGCATCACTCAGCACCCCCACAGCACCACCACAGCACCACCACAGCACCACTCAGCACCACCCCAGCTTCACTCAGCACCATCCCAGTATCACTCTGCACCACCACAGCACCACTCAGCATCACCACAGCACCACTCAGCACCACCACAGCACCACTCAGCGCCACCCCAGCTTCAATCTGCGCAACCATTCAACAACCAGTTCAAATATGTTCTCTCAATGTTTCAAACTTTATTACAAATTTCACAAAAAGATGTTAATATTTCACTTCTGTTCTTGGATTTTCGTCACAATAAAATACACTGAACATAATCTTCACAAAAGTTATTTACAGAAGTTTAAGCTATTGCCATTATAAATTAAAATCACTTTTATTTAAGTATTAATTATTTAAAAAAATTCAAAGCCATTGTAATTTGTAATATCAATACAGCTAAGTCATGTAAATACAAAACATGTTGCATTACAAAAGCTATAGGTGTCACATTTGCGAAAGTTATAACTATTGGCATTGTAAATGACAAAGCTATTAATTTAGCTATTTTCAAAACCAGCACATAAATTTAAAAAATTGTTATTTACAAGACCAATAGCTCAAACTTTCCTAATGCGAGACCTATTGCATTGCATATGCTTGTTTTAATATCTGTCAGTGCTTCCTGTTGAGGTTTAATTTTCGTGACAGGCGCCTCATTGCCTACTTGCAACTATTCTCTGACCCTGCTTCAAGGGTCAGAGCAGGGTCAGAGAATAGTTGCAAGTAGGCTACGAGGCACCAGGAAGCACTTACAGACTTACAGCAGCAGGTGCCCAAGTTGAAGTTAATTTCTTTGTAACCCTTTTGTAAAAGGTTACAAAAAATTAGCTTCAACTTTTGCACCTGCTGCTGTAACTCTGTAAGTGCTTGGCTGAAAATTCGTCCCCGCTGATTCCCGGATTTTACCGCGATTTCGCGAGATTCGCGGATCGCGAAATCACGGAAAATCCGCAAATTCCGCAAGCGGAACGAATTTTCAGCCCATGCTTAGACAACAGGGTACTACTATTTTATTGATTTTCCTCAAATCTTGCACTATTATATATTTTACACTAGGCCCAAGATTAACAAATTACAAGGAATGTTCAATACTTTTTTTTAGAATACCCTGTTCAATAATTTAATCAAATACTGGGGCGACTCCTGCTTTTACTTCAGGATTTATTCTGTGTTGTTTGGATATATAACACCTTCTTTCCCCACAATTTTAATTGGGTCTACTTTTGCCATTAGATCAATTTCCTTTCCTGTAAAATCCCACACATCTGACCTCACTGTGGTTTTTGATTCATCAGGCAAATCATTTTCAGTAAGAAGTGAAAACATCTCATCCACTTCTGTTCCCTGTTTCACTTACATCATCTTGAAAGCAACGTCTTCATCAGGTGTTTGGCAAGCAACATCAGGCGTACAGAAGATGGTACAGTTCAGCTTACATAACAAGTCCCTACCTAAACAAATTCACTGGTCTTGAATCACATACCACAAACCGCTGCATGTATCTGAAATTACCAATATTTACTTCTATTGGTTTTGTGACTGGGATCCTTATTTATTTATTTAAGACTCCGACAACTAGGATAGTTTCTTCCGAAAGGGGTAGGTTTTGATTTTTTGCTGTTCTCATAGTGGAAAGGGTACCGCCAGTATCCACTAGAAAAGTGATATCATTTCCTTCAACCTTTCAATCAACAACTGGACCTGACTGATCTACTGCCAAGGATGCACCAAGAACGCACTCTACCTCCCCCCTCAGGCACTGTCATTGGGGCATTTCTGAATTACTCTCATTACTTTACATCCAATATTGTTGAACCGTCTGTGAATTCTTAGCACTTTCTCCATGTAATCTGGTGTTCACACTGTACCTCTGCACCTGAGCGCTCACATTTTTGGGCATAGGGGCTGTAGCACCTGGAACTGAGGAGTAACTACCTGTTGCTATTGTTGTTGGTTCACAACCAATTGTTCTGTTGAATATTTCTACAGTCGTTCTTCCAATGTCCTAGCTTTCCGCATCAATGACAAGGATATTTCTTTTTCGTTTCTTCTCTACTCATTCGTCCTTTTCCCTTATTTCCATTTGACACTTGACTATTCTGATTCTGCCCATTCATCTGGTTATCATTTTACAAACCAGAAGTTGCCTCTTGCTAACTTCACTTGTGCCCACATCATTTTCTCTTTTAACTTTTTGTGTTTGGCTTCAATATCATTACTACAATGCATACTTCAAAATGTCATCAATCAGCTTACTTTGTCAGCAAAGCATATGCTGTTTAATCATCTGACTAATTTCTGACTTTAATCCATACACAAACCTATATCTACAAAATGTCCCATATCTTTATCAGCAATGTTCTCGAATCCACTATACTGCTTAAACACTTGTAGCAACCTTTCATAGTATTCATTCACTGACTCTTTAGGTTCTTCAGCTGTTCTGTCTATCTTAACCCAATCTGTTTCTTAAGGGGGAATTTTTGCTTTTGGAAAGGTAATCATTTGATTGTATTTCTTGGTTACTTCCTCTGATGGTGCACCTGTCTTTGCATCTCTGGGGTAATCTTCAGTTGGCCAATCAACTGTAATGGTACATTCTGTCCACAAATCAGTCAGAACCACTATATTAAACAGACAGTCCAAATCTTTTAATAAACCTTTGAAACATTTACAAATCTCTCTACTTGCTTGAACCATTCAATGGGTTTTTCTCTCAATCTAGGGAAGTCATTCGTAAAGGACAAAATATCCTTTATACTCCAACATATCCACCACAGGGAACTTCGCTCATTGGACACAACCTTTCTACTTCTCTCAATGAAAATGCAAATGCTTCTTTTGTAGCTGTTTCACCTCACTTTTTTGTCCATCTACTATTCCATCGAACTACATCTCCCCATTTCTTTAATATATGCATTAATTTATTTATTTGCAATCTCATTCCTGACTCATTCAAACTCTCTGAATCCTTGTAGGTAAATTCTGGTTTATAGGATTTTTGTAATATTTTTGACTTTTTCACATCTATTCCAAATACTGAAGCTGCTTCCACTATCTTCTCCTGAAGATTATTTGTTTTCCAGGTTATACTTTTGCAAAAAAACAACAATTGTTTGAGTTGTATTGTTGGGTGAGAAGTGTGGCTCACTGGTTAGAGGCGGCAGACCCGTAAGCAGAGAACGGCCCGGGACCAGGGTTCGATTCCCGACGCGGCAGGGTCGTGGACCAGGGTCAGCGGACTCGATAATTCTCGCCTCGGTGCCTACTCTAGTCAGAAACCACACTCGGCAACTCTGGGCATCAGCTTGCCTCATCTTCACAACGGCCCCCCCAGACCGCCGGGGATGCTTGGTCGCACCTTAGAGATACCCATCAGGGACCATCTCTCAGGGTGAGCCAGGACGGGTTCCCTAGCGGTCGAAGCGTGGAGATACTCCTCCGGGAGTCGATTCCTAGCGCTATATAAACCCACAATTAAATTAAATTGTTCATCTCCATATGAACCCAATCTGTCTGGACTTATTGTACCAATAATCATTTCCTCCAAATTCACACTCAACCTGCTTACATCTATAGGCTTTGGTTGGGGTTTCTTCGTCTCTAATCTTTTTGCCCATTCTTCTAGATCTTCAGGTAAAAATCCTTTATGAATTATCTCGTATTTTGTTTTATTCAATGCATCCCTTTCCTTTTCTTGTGATGCTTGGATGACTGTTGGATCATATAGAACTTGTGGAACCAACAATGTTCCCATCATAGGGGCACTTGAAGTTGTGTCTCCAGCACTTTCTTGATAAGGCGGAGGTCTTTTAACTGGAATATTTTCCAACAACTCATCATCAGATTCATCACACCCTATTCCTGGCACACCTATGTGTTTAGTTTTTTCCATATATTTGCTCCCTTCTTAATTCTCAGCCATTAACACTGGATGTAAACCCTCCATAACTTCAGCCCTTCTCCACCTTTTCATTTGATCTCCTCGATTGTCAAATGGGTATCTGGGTAAAAATCCTCTATCAATTTGTCTGCCTCCCATGTATTTCTCTCGTTTAAATGCCTCAAATCCCCATTCTACCAAAGCCTCATACTGTGTTAACTCAGGATTTAGTTTTAATGAATTCATCCTGTTTCTCAAATTCTGAAGCATCCTTACATTAAATGTACCATGTTCTGGAAAAGCTAGAACACATCACCCTTCGTATACTCCACCCAATTTTCTAACCATATACACGTATGATATCCACTTTCCATCTTCATATAGGAAGCAGTCGTGTTAGGAGGTGGCATAAGACTTCCCTCCCTAGTTACTATAAGCTTGTCCTGCCTAAAGAAATTCTTGATCTTATTAATCAACTTTATTCTCTCATTCTTGTGACTTATCGAATTCAGTTGATAAAATCTCAAAGCTCTTCCGTGTTTTCACGAATCCTGTTTGCTAACACTCGTCCTATACCAGCGCGACTCACACCAACCATCCAATCAGGTCTCACTAAGTATCCCCTTCTGCAACCAATACCAGCACAGTATTTGCCTACTGATCAATCAGAGCTCACAACATACTGACTTGTCTGAACAATGCCAGCGCAACTCTTTGTGACATCAGTGTTGCTCCTACCACTGACTTTCCCTTTACAATCTGGACTTTTCACACGCATGCTGTTTCGACCAATACCAGCGCTGCTTTCTGTCACGTTAGTATAACTCCTGCTACTGACCCTCCCTTCACAAGGAAATACGACAATATTTAACTAACTTTTCTTTATACATTTTTGTTAGTAATAACTTAAAATCAGCTCTTCTCTGTCTGTTCTTCAAAACCAAAGATAGTTTCTTCATCCGCTTCAAAGAGAAAATATTTCCTGTCACTAAGAGTAAAAACCACTGTTTACCCTTCACCTAAGCTCGCAAAGGACCTATTCCTCCTCTAGGGATATTCCTCCGTTGGGTAAGGACAAGGTTTCATAGGTGGGCCCTTTGCTGTCACTCACTCTCTACTCTTATACGATATAGGGTCAGATGTCGGTAAAACCCAAATTGCGACTCCTTAATAGCAATTTTTACCGAACCGCTATTAAGAACTCGCAATTCCCTATGTAGTTAAAAAATCGCTAAAAGATAGCGATTCTGTAAAATCTGCTAAAATAAATACCGAATCCTTATTACCAATTCGGCATTAGCAATTCCTTTTTACCGATTTTGTAATTAGAGAATCCGGTATATCAAAAAATCACAAATCTGTGAATCAGCCAATCCTGTGCTTCCTGATGACATCAGAACCAGGAAGTGGCCAAACCCATGCAGTTACACAGATCCTGAAGCAGTGGGAGAGGGAGTGAGCAGAAGCAAAACCCCAGGAGCTGCACAGCAACCACCTTGCTGACCCATCAAAAATACCATGGACACACAGGAGAAGGGAAAAGATGCCAGAGAGAGGAAGAGAAAACATAAGTTCAGTGAGAGGGAGTTGGAGGTACTGATTGAGGAGGTGGTGAAAGATCACGACCAGCTATTTGGGAACAAATCACTGCACGTCCCCGAATCCCAAACAAGGAAAATATGTAATGTAATCCATCAGAAAATAAATGCCATTGACGTGACCCAGCGCTCGATAGAGGAACTTAAGAAGCGCTAGTACGACCTCTGCAAACAGGCTTAAACAAGCCAGAAAAACAGGTGGGGGGACATCAACAGCGCCTGCACCGACAGCCTTGGAACAAATGGTGGAGTCCACCCACCAGCCGGAGAGCGTCAGTGGCATTGGAGACATGGACAGTTTGACCACAGGGGCCAACATAATTACAAAAAGGGGGGTGGTGATGGACAGAGTATCTGAGTTAATCAGAACACTCCTACCCAGTCAACAGATCATGGCTTGATCCATCACCGTTTTTTAGCTCACTGCACCATCCCAGTTCAGAACCTGGCTATATGCAAATTAGTCTGTCCCTGGCCCAGTACATCATGGGAACAGGGCAGACCAAACTACCAGGCCAATTCTTCACTGGAAAGGAAACAAGCTTCCGGGGACCGGTTTCTGGCATTACAGCCGTCTTCGGCCCGGCTTGCTTGAATCCTGATGGTGCAATGAGCAAGGGACTCATGTCTGAGCATACCCTTCCACACTCATGGTGGCCAAAATAATTACAAAAAGGGGGGTGGTGATGGACAGAGTATCTGAGTTAATCAGAACACTCCTACCCAGTCAACAGATCAGGGCTTGATCCATCACCGTTTTTTAGCTCACTGCACCATCCCAGTTCAGAACCTGGCTATATGCAAATTAGTCTGTCCCTGGCCCAGTGCATCATGGGAACAGGGCAGACCAAACTACCAAGCCAATTCTTCACTGGAAAGGAAACAAGCTTCCGGGGACCGGTTTCTGGCATTACAGCCGTCTTCGGCCCGGCTTGCTTGAATCCTGATGGTGCAATGAGCAAGGGACTCATGTCTGAGCATACCCTTCCACACTCATGGTGGCCAAAATATTTACAAAAAGGGGGGTGGTGATGGACAGAGTATCTGAGTTAATCAGAACACTCCTACCCAGTCAACAGATCAGGGCTTGATCCATCACCGTTTTTTAGCTCACTGCACCATCCCAGTTCAGAACCTGGCTATATGCAAATTAGTCTGTTCCTGGCCCAGTGCATCATGGGAACAGGGCAGACCAAACTACCAAGCCAATTCTTCACTGGAAAGGAAACAAGCTTCCGGGGACCGGTTTCTGGCATTACAGCCGTCTTCGGCCCGGCTTGCTTGAATCCTGATGGTGCAATGAGCAAGGGACTCATGTCTGAGCATACCCTTCCACACTCATGGTGGCCAAAATAATTACAAAAAGGGGGGTGGTGATGGACAGAGTATCTGAGTTAATCAGAACACTCCTACCCAGTCAACAGATCAGGGCTTGATCCATCACCGTTTTTTAGCTCACTGCACCATCCCAGTTCAGAACCTGGCTATATGCAAATTAGTCTGTCCCTGGCCCAGTGCATCATGGGAACAGGGCAGACCAAACTACCAAGCCAATTCTTCACTGGAAAGGAAACAAGCTTCCGGGGACCGGTTTCTGGCATTACAGCCGTCTTCGGCCCGGCTTGCTTGAATCCTGATGGTGCAATGAGCAAGGGACTCATGTCTGAGCATACCCTTCCACACTCATGGTGGCCAAAATAATTACAAAAAGGGGGGTGGTGAGGGACAGAGTATCTGAGTTAATCAGAACACTCCTACCCAGTCAACAGATGGTAGGAAACCGGTCCCCGGAAGCTTGTTTCCTTCCCAGTACAAGAATTGGCTTGGTAGTTTGGTTTGCCCTGTTCCCATCATGCACTGGGACAGGAACAGACTAATTTGCATATAGCCAAGTTCTGAGCTGGGATGGTGCAGTGAGCTAAAAAACGGTGATGGATCAAGCCCTGATCTTTGGACTGGGTAAGAGTGGTCTGCTTAATTC
This sequence comes from Lissotriton helveticus, assembly GCF_964261635.1. Classification (NCBI taxonomy): domain Eukaryota; kingdom Metazoa; phylum Chordata; class Amphibia; order Caudata; family Salamandridae; genus Lissotriton; species Lissotriton helveticus. Next base: position 646,354,743 of record NC_136068.1, read on the forward strand.
AGGCACTCTGTTCATCACCACCCCCTTTTCTGAATCATTTTATCCACCATAAGCGTGGAAGGGTATACTCAGATGTGAGTCCCTTGCTCATTGCACCATCAGGATTCAAGCAAGCCGGGCCGACGACGCCTGAAATGGCAGAAACCGGTCCCCGGAAGCTTGTTTCCTTCCCAGTACAAGAATTGGCTTGGTAGTTTGGTTTGCCCTGTTCCCATCATGCACTGGGACAGGAACAGACTAATTTGCATATAGCCAAGTTCTGAGCTGGGATGGTGCAGTGAGCTAAAAAACGGTGATGGATCAAGCCCTCATCTTTGGACTGGGTAAGAGTGGTCTGATTAATTCAGGCACTCTGTTCATCACCACCCCCTTTTCTGAATCACAGGGGCCAACAGACAAGGTAAGAAGCATGCACAGCATAATGTGCCCCCTCCCTAACCTCAATTCCTAATTACCCTGCAAGAATCCCACTCCAGTCCATACTTTGCCAATATTCAGCAATGCATCATGGGAGATGTAGTCACAATCAACTAATAGCATAGCAGTCAGTCCACTGAACTCAAATGCATGTGACACACATCAGTAGATAAGCAAGCGGGGGACAGACAGTTAGATTGGCAGTCTTTATATTTATTGTAAGTCAAATGCTGCTGGACAAGTGACTAAATGGACATTCTGTATCTACAGGCTAGCCATCGTGCCAGGCTGCAGGAGGGGAGACAGATGAGGCACCCAGGGAGCCCAACACACTGGAGGAGGATGCCCTATCACCTGCTAAGGTCACATCACCATCACCACCAACAGACCCCGCAGGATGAGGAGGACAGCACAGGAGACCAACAGACCCCGCAGGATGAGGATGGACACACAGCAGGAACACAATCCCCCATGGAGCTTGGCAACACAGGTGCCCAAAGATGCCGACCAACGGCACACAGTCCTGAGGTAGAGGAGTCCAGTGTCTTTGCAGGTCTGGAGGGGAAGATGCTGAAAGTGCAACATCTGCAAGGCAAAATAATGAGGGCAATGCAATGCCAGATGGTGGCCAAGATCATACTTATGTGCAACATGAAGGAGACAATATACTGCCTCAACAACACCATGGCTGAGGGCATGCGGGACATGTCAGAGGCTGTTTTGCTGTTATGCAGCAAGATGGAAAGCGAACGTGGGGCAAAGTGCAAGGACAGACAGAGATTGGATGGTAACACCAAGCTATTGAACCCGCTATGCAATGCCACCCATGTACTCAAGATGGAAATGTAGCAAGATGGAAAGCGAACGTGGGGCAAGGGGCAGGGACAGAGATTGGATGGTAACTCCAAGCTATTGAACCGGCTATGCAATGCCACCCATGTACTCAGCAGGCGCTCAGTGGCCATGCAGCTGGAGATGGCCAAGTGCAGCTGTGACGTCACAAGGGGATTGGTCACAGTCACCAGTGCCCTGGAGGTGCTGCAGACCTCGCAAATTGCTGCCACAGTATGGGGGGATGGAGGTGAAAGAGAGGAGGCAACAAGCCGCAGCAGCATCACTCCCCCATTACAGGATTCAATATTCAATATTCACTAATCACCAAATGACTAAATAATAACCATTGCTCTGCTACCACAAAAACTGATCCAGCAAAAGGCCAGGGATGAACACCTCACAGTCAATGAACAATTCAATGGGCCCATTTACAAAATCTGGTTTCCTGGCTATTTCGCTGGGGGTCAAGTTTTGTAATTTCACTTCAATCTTGATTAGTTAACTGTTAGACCTGGTACCATTGGCATGAGTCTCCCTTCCATTTTTCACTGTTGTCTCCTCTGTGTTTGATATGTTTTCGCTGGTTTACATGCTTTGGGCACTGTGCCACTGCTATTCAGTGCCATTGTGCAAGTGCTCCCTATTGTAAATTGTTGTAATAGATTAGGGACTCCATGATTGGCTTATTTGATATACTTGTCAGACCCTAGTACAGTGCACAATGTGTGCCCAGGGCTTGTAGATCACATGCTGCTAGTGGACTTGCAGCACTGATTGTGCCAGCCACTGAAGCAGCTTGTAAAGTGTTTCTCAGTCCTGCCATTGCAGAGCCTGTGTGCAGTCTAGTACTGCCTTGTCGACTTGGTAAGTGCACCAACTTACCAGCCCCTGAACCTTCCCTTTTCAACATTTTAGCTACCCCTAAGGTATGCCCGAGGTCAGGGTGCATTGTAAGTAAAAGGTAAGACATGCCCTGATGTGTGTGGCATGTCCTGATAGTGAAATACAGCCAATTTTGTTTTTCACTATTGCAAGTATACCTGTCCATATAGGCCAGAATGGGCAGTTTGATTATGGCATCTCATAATCCTAACTTACCCAGGGTACATGGTAGAAAAACAAATGTGGTATGCCTGAACTCAGAATGTTAAAATACATCTTTTAGTGAAGGTGTTTTTTACATTCTGTGTTTGAAAATACCACTTTTAAAAAGTAGGTATTTTCTTACCTAACTATCCAGCCTGCCTCTGCTAGGTTGTGTATTGCATGTCTGGTTTGTGAGTGACAGGAGGGCTTGGGCTCCAGCAGTCTGATAAGACAGGCCTGGGGTAAATAGGACCTTGGCTGAATAGAGAGTGGGGGGGGCAGAGATTTTCTTTCAGCTACCTGGGCCAGGTCTGCTTTCAACAATGCTGTCTCCGCCTCCTACCAGGAAGCTGCACAGAGCTGGTTTAGGCTAGGCAGAGGCACCCTCTGCATCCAGAGGACAAAGGTGTTGCTGGTATAAATATTGGGGTTCAGACTCCAAGACTTTAGATCACTACTGGGAATCAATACAAACCTTTGCCAAGGAGAGGAACCATAGGAAGCTGATGGAGTTGACTGCCCCTGTGCCAGTGTGCTATTTTCTGGGGTTAGCTAGCAACGGTTGCTTATTTCCCAAGGAAAGGAGAAGGAACTTTCATTGAACTTTCATCATCTTGAAGAAGAATGTCCAAGGGCTTCAACTGTGCTTGGCTCCTGTTGAAGACTCAGGGATACAAGACTTCACCACCAACTCCCCCCTGAATTTCCTTGCTGGGAATTCTGTCTGCAGAAGCCTGCTTATTGTTGGGAGCTGGAAGCGCGACTCAACGAGAAGAACCATGACGTATCCGCAGCTGCTGCCATTGCATCACTGGAGAAGCGTGTCGCCACCGCAAGGGTTGCCGTCGCATCACCGGAGAAGCTTGTCTCTGTCGCATTGGGAATCACAAATAGTGTTAAACACACGGTTGTACATTTTATGTTGCGCCTTGCAATTTGCGACTCGCAATTAGTCGCAAATTGTGAGGCGCAAAATAAAATGGTCGTGCATCTGGCCCTAAATGTTTTAAGTTTTACCAGTTTCAATCAATTAACATGGCTTCATGTGTGCCATACTTTTGTCATAAGTAACATCGTTAGTACTCTACTCGTTCTTTAGAACACTCTGGGAGGCTGCAGTAGAACACTAGGGAATAAACTTTCAGACTTCATTTTCATATGGCTGAGAAAGATAGTGTGAATGTACAGAAAAAAAGCTCTCATTTTAGCTTCTAGAGCACTTTTTCTATGGGGAAATCATGAGAAAACAGTTTTTTCTGAAACATGATTTTTGAAATCAAATCAGAAGGATTTTCCGAATTTGGCACAATTTAGCATTGTTAAACATTATTTAAAATGTGGTGGAAACGATATGGTATCATAGTATCTGTATTTAGTATCTGTATTTATTTTTGAAAGCGCTGTTTTTAATTAATTTTCAACAAAGTATTCATAATTTAATGTTGCTTTATGATTTAAAACTCGCTAAAAATTGGTTTCAATATATTGTATATAGGTACTCTTTCTAACATATCGATATCCCTATTTAAAGTCTGTCTTTTACCTGTTTACTGTAAAAAAGGAGGGAGTTTCTTGTGAACTGAGTATCTGAACCACGCTGGAAGTGGGGCATGGCATGTGATCAAGACTAGGGACACCGTGTTGAAACGCGTCACGTTATGAAGAAAATAAAAGCACCTAGAAATCTTCATCCTGTGTGGTGGTCCGTTCCTGAATACATTTGCTGTACCTATTTGAATTTGGCAGTTTTAGCTGTCACCGCTATTACGGACCCTCTTTACACAAGTGGCTGGAATCTGGCAGCAGCTATCGTCGTTGGCGATTTGTTTCTGACCTGGAAGGAGTTGAGCAGTTCCAGCCCCCCGCAGCAGAGTAAACAGGAAGCTAGAGGCCGCGCTGAGAACCGGCGGAGCCGTGAGCGAAGACCAAGTGGAATCCTAGGTGTCGGAGGACTCCGGAATACGTCTGGGTGTTAGCGAGAGGTGAGCCGTATTACAAAGCGTGGTGAGCCAAACGTGTTTAAATAGCTGGCTGGTGTAAAGAAAGCAGGCAGCTATAACCCTGAAGTGAGACTTTACGTTCATCTGGTTTTTAGCGATCATTTTTAGAAGTGCATTACAATTATTCTTACGAGTTGCTATGGTATCCACAACAGACGTGCTTCGGAACCGCGAGGAAGTGGCGGATGCACTATTTTTTAACTTGCCTGTGCAAGCGGCAAAGCAAATTATTTTGAATGGCAATACTAATGATGGCAAGGACGCTAAAACCATGCTGAAGAGACTTGAAAAACTACAACGCACTGAACTCCCCAAATGGTGGGAAAAAAAGTCCTTGGAGAAATATAAAGAGGTGGGCAGAATTCGTAGGGGGTTGCGGGCTCTTATAGCTCTTAAATTGCTGCCAAAGGCGCGGAGATACTCCTCCGGGAGTCGATTCATAGCGCCATACAAACATGCAAATAAATAAATAAATAAATAGCGCCATCTTGTGAGGACCCCAACCCCTTAATGCTACAGGAATGGGCGACAAAAAATTTAGATGCATCAATGAATATGGGTGCATATTGATTAAGTATGCGGAAATTGATAGACATGATGTTGTGGCTCAAATTGATATACTCAACTTGGAAATTGATGCCCTAAATCGAATAGATTTGGTGAACAAAACAAAAGATGAAATTAAAAAACGTCTGTAAAAACATTAGGAGGTAATAAAAAAAGGAAGGTGAATAAATTTCCCATCGATAAGCGGGACAATGAGACAGGACGTATTTTTACTTTCTCAAAGCGATTTGATTCAGTTAAAAGGCAACTGATACGCGGGAAAGTACAAAAAGCTCAAGAGACTTTAAGCCAAAGTCATGTGGTGTTATAAAAATGAAGGAGGACCCCACACAGACTTATAGGGGACTGGGGGGAAAAATAGTTTTCAAAGAAGAAATGTCCCCACAGAAAATTGACAAATTGAGGGTGTCCAATTTCAATGAGTATTCACTCGAGTAGACCTGTTATCTAAAGTACAGCACGCCATCAATTGGGCGGGAAAGGCAAAGGTACAAGGCTTTGTGTTAAACTTATCACAATATGTTCAAACTGGACAACTAAAAAGTTATTACTCAAATACTACTGTGTTTGATGGAAACCAAAATTAAAAATTGAAGATTGAAAAAGAGAGATGATCCCCACACTATGCGTTTGGTAAAAACTCTGTTAAGATTTATTCTAATACAAAAATTTTTTTTCATTATCACAAAATTAAAAACACATGTCATACATTTTATTAAAAAATACAATTAAAAACACAAAGAATCAAAAAAGTCGACGCGGCGTTTCGGTATTCTGATAGTAGACCTTCTTCAGGACTGATTCTAAATAAATTTAAAAAACACAGAGTTACCATTCTTTTTTTGGTGCAGATTCAACATACATCTCACTTTTCTCAAAATCATGTCTTCATCTCATGCTTGGAATTCGACCCCTTATTTATTAATCTTGTGCTGCCTTCTTCTATACACTAGTTCCTCTTAATACATTAAGGTACTACACATTATGTAGATCCAGTTTGTGTAGCATTTTATGTACATATCATCACTCTAATAAATATGTTGATCACTATACCTCCACATAACTACACTTATAACAAAACTAACGATGTTTACCTTTCCCTTGGACTTATTGTCCAATGCTGTTGACCCCTCGCTTAGGCATATTGCAAACATATTTATGGTGTTCTTATCATGGCGCATACCTTATTCCAGATGGATTTCATATCTCTACTGGGCAATGTTGTTTCTTTCATAAAAATCCTAAGAGCTTCGGAGTGATAGACCTGTCCCAGGATTCTCTACGCACTTTTCAATTTATGGTGTCACTGAATGGAATAAACATTTTCTAATTCTTTATTTATTCCAAGACCCTTCAGTGATATTTTTCTTTATCTCAAAGAAATTTTATCGGGAACTAACTGTTTTGCATACCTTGTTGGATGAAGAAATATTCTCAACGTTTCTTTGGGTTGTCGTATATATTGTTATTTCTCCTGCTCGACAAGTGTCTCTCTGCTATATGGACCAAAATGAATAAAAACTTATTTTTGTAGCTAACATTTCTCTTATTGCCTTTTCATTTAGTACTTGTTCTTAATTAATGTACCTGTCTTTATGGCATGGATTTGCAGAGTATTTAACCACCAGGAGGAGCCACCGTTTTGTTGGTCGTAGTTGCCGTACTACGACCAACAAATCGGTGGCTCCTCCTGGTGGTTAAATACTCTGCAAATCCATGCCATAAAGACAGGTACATTAATTAAGAACAAGTACTAAATGAATAAGGCAATAAGAGAAATGTTAGCTACAAAAATAAGTTTTTATTCATTTTGGTCCATATAGCAGAGAGACACTTGTCGAGCAGGAGAAATAACAATATATACGACAACCCAAAGAAACGTTGAGAATATTTCTTCATCCAACAAGGTATGCAAAACAGTTAGTTCCCGATAAAATTTCTTTGAGATAAAGAAAAATATCACTGAAGGGTCTTGGAATAAATAAAGAATTAAAAAATGTTTATTCCATTCAGTGACACCATAAATTGAAAAGTGCGTAGAGAATCCTGGGACAGGTCTATCACTCCGAAGCTCTTAGGATTTTTATGAAAGAAACAACATTGCCCAGTAGAGATATGAAATCCATCTGGAATAAGGTATGCGTCATGATAAGAACACCATAAATATGTTCGCAATATGCCTAAGCGAGGGGTCAACAGCATTGGACAATAAGTCCAAGGGAAAGGTAAACATTGTTAGTTTTGTTATAAGTGTAGTTATGTGGAGGTATAGTGATCAACATATTTATTAGAGTGATGATATGTACATAAAATGCTACACAAACTGGATCTACATAATGTGTAGTACCTTAATGTATTAAGAGGAACTAGTGTATAGAAGAAGGCAGCACAAGATTAATAAATAAGGGGTCGAATTCCAAGCATGAGATGAAGACATGATTTTGAGAAAAGTGAGATGTATGTTGAATCTGCACCAAAAAAAGAATGGTAACTCTGTGTTTTTTAAATTTATTTAGAATCAGTGCTGAAGAAGGTCTACTATCAGAATACCGAAACGCCGCGTCGACTTTTTTGATTCTTTGTGTTTTTAATTGTATTTTTTAATAAAATGTATGACATGTGTTTTTAATATTGTGATAATGAAAAAAAAATGTTGTATTAGAATAAATCTTAACAGAGTTTTTACCAAACGCATAGTGTGGGGATCATCTCTCTTTTTCAATCTTCAATTTTTAATTTTGGTTTCCATCAAACACAGTAGTATTTGAGTAATAACTTTTCAGTTGTCCAGTTTGAACATATTGTGATAAGTTTAACACAAAGCCTTGTACCTTTGCCTTTCCCGCCCAATTGATGGCGTGCTGTCCTTTAGATAACAGGTCTACTCGAGTGAATACTCATTGAAATTGGACACCCTCAATTTGTCCATTTTCTGTGGGGACATTTCTTCTTTGAAAAGTCATGTGGTGTCCTCTGACACCGAAGCCAGTTCAGTTGTCAACAGTGCGGAGTCCGGGGATAGTGGTGAGTCAAGTCAGCAACTGTAACCACCACCTCTATCCAGGTATAGCCCCTCAGAGGAATTGGGGTTTATAATCGAGGACCGCCGGCAAACATTGAGGCTGAGAATAACCCAAAATCCAAATGCCGCAGGAGAAATAAACAGGGCAAACAGAGGGGCAAAGTGCGGTGGCTACAAAAAGAAAAGAAGAGGGATGAGGAACCAAAATCAGTAAACAGCAGTAACTCGACCATCAATACTGTTATCAATTTGACAAACATGGACTTGAATGTGGCAGAAATGCAGTTGTTGGCTTTAGGACTCTCATTTTGTCCCAAATCGGGCTTCCAATATGTTCAATCTCGAGTTGATGTTTTCAAGTTTATTAGAAAATGAAAACTATTAAAGTATCACAAGTTGAACAATGCCAATGAAAAAGCTTTATCTATCATTGCCGACAATCAACCTAATTGACAGTTTCAAGTGTCTGATGTCCCTGTTTTGCGAATTGTGAGTGCATTAGCAGGGTCTAATACTGATGAGCCTACCAAATCTCAAGAAGATCTCCACGGTATGGGTATTAACAACACTAAGGCAGCTCTTACCCCCTTTCGCCCACCGTCAACATTTATCCCCATGATGGCAAGAGATACCATCGACATATTTGGGGATTGTGTGAGGGAAGATCTAAAAGTCCTTAATAAATCATGTATGCAAAAGAGCAAACATAGGCAATATGTAGAGCAACAATATTCTCGCCTTATGAAGAAAATCAGTAATGATGAGAATATAATTGTAAACAAGGCAGATAAGGGCGGGAATATTGTTCTTTGGCCTTGCAAAGCATATATGGAAGAAGCCAATAAACATTTAAGTGACAGCTGTTGCTATAGAAAAGCTTCTTTTTTGGAACTAACTAAATTTAAAGAACAGGTCTTCAAAGAATTAGCACAGTGGAAACGTGAGGGCTTAATTAGCAAGGAGGAATTACATTTTTTAAGAACTGAATATCCCATTACCCCATCTCTTTACCTTATTCCTAAAGTGCACACGCAAATGACTCCGGTCCCAGGCCGGCCAATAATCTCTGCACAAAGAGGTCTTTTAGAATCCATGTCTAAATATGTGGATTTATTTCTACATGATTATGTTGAAAACCTCCCATCCTATATCAGGGATACTAGTCATTTTTGGGAAAAACTGAGGGAGGTTACGTGGGAGGAGGATTACTGCTGATTCGTAATGGATATCTGCTCCTTCTATACTAGCATCAATCATCATGATGGTCTGAATGCCATTAGTCAATTCCTTTATGACAGAGATGTGTGTTTTTATCAGCACAATAAAATGTTGTTAAGAATGACAGAAGTATGTTTGACTAATAACTTTTTCCTTTTCAATAAGGTAATGTTTCAACAATTGAGGGGTGTGGCTATGGGGGCATGCTTCTCCCCTAGCTATGCATGTTTATATGTTGGCTGGTGGGAAAAGCATGTCCTCAACCATACCCATGCTGACACTGTCTCTGATCAAGTCAATAAATGGTGGAGATTCATTGATGACGTGTGTGTAATTTGGAAAGGTACGCAAGAGTCAGCACTGAAATTTGTAGCTGATATTAATGACAAAATCCTGAATTTACAATTCACGGTGAATGTTAGCAATTTAAAAGTGGAGTTCTTGGATGCGGAAATGTATGTGGAGTTCAAAGTTATTCTAACTAAGTTACATAGAAAGGCTACTGCTGGCAATTCTTTATTGCATGCCAGCAGTGCCCACCCCAGACACCTGATCAGGAGTATCCCTTATGGGGAACTTTTAAGAATTAAGAGAATTTGCAGCAATACAGGAGACTTGGAAACTTGTCTATCTGAATCTGTGGAAAGATTTAAGGCTCGAGGTTACAGTTCAAGTGATCTACATACTGCTTTGGGCAAAATACAGGATCAGGCCCCTCAGCAAGTAACAATAAGTAATAATTAGTGAGGCCGATACACAACTGGTAATCCACAACAGAGTGTAATAAAACAATCAGTGGTGAGACTCATTACCACGTTCAGTAGTCAAGAGAAACAAGTCAGAATGATAGTCAACAAACATTGGTCAATTCTGAAAACTGATATTACCCTAGCCCCTGAAATAGATACTTATCCAGCTATAACTTTCAGAAGAGCTCCCTCGATGAGGGATGCTCTAGTTAGGACTAGTCCGGAAGTGATTGAAACTAGTAACTGGGGCGCTTTGTCTGCAACACGGGACCCACCCTCGCCTGCAATCCCTGTATTCACACTCTACCTGCTGCCGCTTGCCTGAATGTTCCGCCGTTGATCCCTGCCACTTGTCTCCCCCCGCCGCCGCAGCCTCTGCCATCCCGGCGTTGCCGCTGAGAGGGGGCGACTACGACTCCCAGGGAGCTTTGCGGCAGGAAGCGGCTACACCTGATTTCCGCGCCTGGAGGCGCTTAAAAGCCAACAACAGTCTCGGGGGAGGGGGCGCTTTGTCTGCAACACGGGACCCACCCTCGCCTGCAATCCCTGTATTCACACTCTACCTGCTGCCGCTTGCCTGAAGGTTCCGCCGTTGATCCCTGCCACTTGTCTCCCCCCGCCGCCGCAGCCTCTGCCATCCCGGCGCGGCCGCCGAGAGGGGGAGACTACGACTCCAAGGGAGCTTTGCGGCAGGAAGCCGCTACATCTGATTTCCGCGCCTGGAGGCGCTTAAAAGCCAACAACAGTCTCGGGGGAGGGGGCGCTTTGTCTGCAACACGGGACCCACCCTCGCCTGCAATCCCTGTATTCACACTCTACCTGCTGCCGCTTGCCTGAAGGTTCCGCCGTTGATCCCTGCCACTTGTCTCCCCCCGCCGCCGCAGCCTCTGCCATCCCGGCGCGGCCGCCGAGAGGGGGAGACTACGACTCCAAGGGAGCTTTGCGGCAGGAAGCCGCTACACCTGATTTCCGCGCCTGGAGGCGCTTAAAAGCCAACAACAGCCTCCCCATCGCGGGAGCGCGAGGGAGCGCCCGGGGCTAAGCCCGGGCAAAGGGCCGGCCCTCTGAGGCCCTCAGAGGTCGAGGAGGCCGGGCCGGGTGCATCCCACTAACACTGACTTTGCAGGTCTCCCTAAGGTATGTCTTCTCTACATTCCCTGTTTTATCTGGATTGACTGCTGGACCGTTATACACTTATCCTACCATTTCCGGGATAAACGCAGTTCTACACATACCATTTCGCACTTGGCGAACTTATAAACCCCACTGTATGGCATATTGCTTTCTACACCTTGTCATCTGAGTGACTATAAGCACTGTGTACATCGTATTGCATCTGAGCCTCACAACGCGCTTAGTGCGGCATCGGGTCAGTCTTGACTCACCTAACCCTGCGTAATAGTTTCCCTACAGGGGACCTGTTTATCATCACTGATATCTAGCAAGGAGAGTAGGAGGGCCTAATTCCATTAAAACACCTTTTTGTCTTTTGTTTTGGAATTGAGTAACACTTTACTCGTGACAAATACAACCGCAAACACACTATCATTATGACTACTAGGGGCTCTAGAAGCAAAACAACAGCTGGGGGGGCTCCAGTGATAGGCCCAATAGATAATTTTATAACAAGGGCCAATGACGCCATAAATTAGGGCATCACACTCCTGGAGCGCAGGGTCTCGCAAGACTTAGACCTAGCTAGACGATCATCTCTTGGTCTCATCGCATCAGCAAGAACACCAACTCAGGCCAGAAATAGCACCACTGGACCTACAATTAATGTTCGTGCTGATATTCACAGCATACCAAATGAGGTTAATTTATCTGCATCGAACCCCCTAATAGACTCTGACTTAGAATCTATCATGGATCTGGAAAGGACCCCGGACCTGCTCATTGACCCTACACCAGATGAAGTAGCTGCAGACAGTACAAGGCAATTAAGGGGCAAGCGGAAGGGCGCCATACGGAAACAAACTAAACATACAACACAGCTTAGCATGTCTAAAGTCAGAAAGTATAGCGCCCCAAAGCGAAAGGCTAGAAAAGGCATTAATCCACAGCTAAATTCCGATGGAACCAATGCAGCCATAGAAACAGCAAGCGAAGAGTCTCATGGGGCTCTGCAGGGCACAGGGGACAAACCTGATGCTAATATTGCAAATGACCATCTATTGGAAAGAATGGGTGAACTTTTTAGCATCTATTTGTCCCCAATAGAATCCAGACTTGTACGGATTGAAAAACAATTAGCTGAATTAAGCACTCCCACTAAAAACATTCCTAGTGATGGTGCGCCAACCCGTATGGGACTTAAACCTAACAACATCTCAGCTCCCATCATGACCGCAAAGCTCAAAACCCCACAAGCTCCATGTAAAGGAACCGCTGCCAATCAAGCGGCAGTAAACACTATTGTTAATTCCACCGTTAATCCTCACACGACCAAGGTAGCCACACCGCCAGGGAAGGGGCAAAATACTACCCAGAGCAAGGGAATCCTAACTGGTCAAACTAATAACTCTTCTCAAAACCCCCCAAGGGCTCAGCCCGTTCAAAATATGGCAACTAACATGAGGCAGATTCCTCCACGCATCAGCCTGCTGCCCGAATGCGGAGCGTATGTGCTGGTCCTAGTTCATGTTTCCAAACTTAGGAAGGACCAGGAAGAATCCCCCCATCCCTTAAAAATAAGACCCTACACTGGTTAATTGCAAATTGTAATTTCCCAATGGAAGGGGCAAGGGAGATCATTCACACTCAGAGAGTAGGATGGGTTGGCCCACTGAGGAAAAAGTTCGAGGGGGACTGCAAAATTGTAAATGTTAAGAACCCCCAATGGGCAGAAAAAACTTTGGCTAGCGCACCACTACCCTCATCATGGGAATTTAACACCACTCTCCTCCCATTGGGTTACTTCTATAGACCTCTGATTCCCCCTAATATAACCCTGTTGAGCCCCACCAGCACCCACATTTCAACAATAGGATCAAGTCTCCACTTTTTCACAAGAACCAAGACCCCAATCCCCTGAAGGGCCCCGTATTGCGCCATCAGGCCCCAATGTCAACATATCAGCTGCACCATACCCACTTTCTTGGCGAGTAGCATTCTAAAAACGCGACCTGCGATGCACTGATGTGTACTAGTGTGTTGTGTGCTATTTACGAGCCACTTCGCTCGTTTTTACTGTGATTTTAAAAACTGCTTTTTTCATACTGTGTTGCAGACAGACTGCCTACCTGCACTCATTTTCGCCGTATTTTCACGGCTCTATCGGCCGTTTGGGGCTTTTTAAGGGCTAGGAAGCTACTTTCACGGCGGCCATCTTTGTGAGGGCAAGAGCGGTGGGAGCGCTCTAGTGTCCCCATAAAAGGAAACAGCAGTCTCCCGCGCTAGCGGTCGCATTTGCGGGAGCGCCGTCCCTAGCGCCGGAGTCTGGCCAGAGTCAGCCCGTCTGCGCCCGTCCACGCTAAGGCCGCGCCAGGCGCTAGACCCCCTGCTAATTTGGGGCTGCAATTCTGCAAGGTAAGATGCGTTACTCTAAGCAAGAGTTATGGAATCTACATCATCAGACGTGCACCTGTACCAGGCGGAACCCTGCTCACATCTTGCACCCACTGCCCCACCCTTCCAAGTTATGTATATCTACTAAATCAAACTTAAAACCCCCTCAATCCACATATACTACCCTTAGGATGGGTCACCTCAATGTCAGATCGATGCAGAAGCATCATCTCGACATACATGACCTTCTAACGGATTATTCCCTTGACGCCTTGTTCATGACCGAGACATGGCTCCATGATGACATGGACTCGGTCATCAACCTGGCCACCCCTATTGGGTTCACTACATATACCGTTAATAGAAATCCTAGAGGGGGCGGACTTGCACTTATAGCAAAAGCGCACCTCGCCTGTCAATTAACCAAAGCTGACATTAGGGGCAGCGAAAGTGCTAGGTTCTCCATTAAAGCCAACCCTCAATTTTGCGTTACTGGCCTCTTGATCTATAGACCCCCTGGCGCGGATACTCCTTTCACCAACTCGCTCCTACATCACCTGGGCACTAACATTACTAAATCTACCAATTTTACGATCATAGGCGACCTTAACCTACATTTCGACCGGGACACTGAACCTAAAATTTCCACCTTTTTGGCGGATCTTTCCGCCCTCCAGCTTAACCAACTCGTGAATGGCCCCACCCATAGAGCAGCACACCTCCTTGATCCCATCTTCTCTAACATTGAGAATGGGATCGTCGATGCACCTATCCCTATGGTGTGGACTGACCACCACTTGGTGATCATGACAGTCCCTTGTAAATCCGCCCCTGCATTGGCACGTATCCCTCAAGTCCAGAAGCGTCCGTGGAGAAAACTCCACCTGGAGGAGCTTTATGAGCTCTTAAAGATTAATCCTCCTCCTCTGAGTGACGACAGTGACCTAGGATACGATCAGTTTTGCCAATGGATAATTCAAGCTCTGGACTCCTTGGTCCCAGCTAAGTGGGTTAAAGCCCGTGCCCACGGAGTTAACCCCTGGTATAACTCAGACTTAGCCACTCTGAAAAAGGAGTGTAAAAAGGTGGAAAGAGGATGGAGAAAAAATTACGATGCCAACCTCAAGCATGCCTATGCTCAATTGCAGAAAACTTATCATCGCCAGGTCTGTAGAACGAGGGCGGCTTATTACGCCACTGAAATCAACAATAGCACTAATGTCTCTAAAACTGTTTTCAAAATTGTAAAAAGATCTTACTGCAAAGAAAACCACCATTTCTGCTGTCACCTCGCCAGACCTATGTAACAACATGGCCAATTTTTTTACGGACAAAATAAAGAAAATTTACGAGACCTTCCCCCATTCCCCTCAGCCCTCCGTTACGTTAGACCCTAGCAGACCTTGTCTGTCCTCCCTTCCCGCACTAGAACGTGTGAGTTTTGATAAAATCTGTAAAAAAATTAAATCAGGCTCCCTGGCCGATCCTCTAAAAACTGAGACCTTCTGTGTAGCCAATGAGCTTATCACGGAACCAATACGAAATATTATCAATCAGTCTCTTTCTATGGCCAAAATTCCTCCTAAATGGAAGCAAGCATGGGTATCTCCCATTTTGAAAAAGCCCACTCTGGATCCTACCCTCCCTGAAAATTTTCGCCCATTTCCCTTCTTCCTTGGCCAGCTAAAATCATGGAAGCACATGTTAACACCATCCTTACCAACTTCCTCCTAACCAATAACATTCTGGATGACTCCCAACACGGGTTTAGAGCGGGTCACAGCACCGAGACAGCCTTGCTTAGTGTCACAGAGGACCTCCGTAGCATTCTTGACACCGGCGGAACGGCAGCACTGATCCTGTTGGATCTCAGTGCTGCCTTCGATACGGTGTCACACGAGGTCCTCTTAATGAGATTGGAGGAAGATGGAATCATAGGTACGGCCTTGGGATGGTTTAAAGACTTCCTTGCCAACAGATCCTTTAAAGTGTCTACCCCCCCTTACATCTCAGAAGAGCACAACATTGGACAGGGGGTGCCTCAGGGGTCATCTCTGAGCCCCACCCTGTTCAATGTTTACGTCCGACCACTGGCAGAAGTTGCCAAACAGAGTGGTCTGACGTTAGTATCGTACGCAGACGACACCCAGTTGGTGGTGGCTCTTAATGGTAACAACGGTCTGGGGGCCCATCACTTCAAGCAGACCCTTACTGACATCACCAACTGGATGACGGCGAATTTCCTCCAGCTAAATGCTGGGAAGACGGAAATACTGCTCTTGGGGAAAAACACCGCAGCCTGGGGCGGTAACTGGTGGCCTGACAGCCTAGGCCAACCGCCCAAGCCTAAGGACTGTGTAAAAAATCTGGGAGTCTGGGTCGACTCTGCATTGAAATTTACTCATCATACAAAAAAAGTTGCTGCCATCTGCTTTGGCATCCTGCGCAACCTAAGACCTACGCTGAAGTTCTTCAGCTGTCACACCCGCCAGGTTATTGTCCAAGCTATTGTCCTCTCTAGGCTGGATTATGCCAGCTCCCTTTTACTGGGCGCTAATCAGGCGGAAGTTGCTAGACTTCAGAGAGTGCAGAATGCTGCCGCCAGAGAGTTGGTAGGCCTTCCCCGCCACTCTTCAGTGGCGGAAGTTCGGAAAAAACTGCACTGGCTCCCGGTGGGAAAAAGGATTCAGTTTAAGGCACTTTGACTCGCCTTCAAAATCCTTAAAACCGCCTCCCCTCCGATGTTGTGCCCCCTCCTGACTAAGTATATCCCTGAGAGGCGACTGCGTTCAGCAGGACAACATCTGGTGGTAATTCCCCGTACCAATCTAGCCAGAATGGGCGGTCGTTCCTTCAGCTCGCTCGCCGCCAAGCTCTGGAACTGCCTTCCGGAAAATATTCGTGGCATTCAGGATTTGTTGGCTTTTAGAAAAGCCATCAAAACCCATCTTTTTCAGTAACTGTATCTTTTCTCTTCTGATATTTCCCTTCTGTTTTTAGTTTTGCTCGCAGCGCTGGGACGCCCCTTTGCTGGGGAAGCCGAGCACTATATAAGTTCCCAATACAATACAATACAATACAATACTTTCCTACAATGCCCCAATATGATCACAGGGAAAGATCATATCCAACAATCACCTCAAATCAGTTTATGTATCAGAATGAAGTAAGGCCACTATTTAACATCCCAACCTATAATCGGTTTGAACAGGCCTTCTCAAATTTAGATGAGCTGGATTGACTGGATATTAGATTAGGTACCAACATTGGAAACAGAGTCACAAGTAATGATAATAAGAGGTGTCAATTACCAGAAGAACAAATCACAACTCAGGGAAGATTACTTGATGATATGGATGGCATTAGTGGTTGCACAGTAGTTGGCAACACTAGCGAGGAATATTTACTAGTAACACCAGGTAATGTTGCCCAGAGAATACCAAACCATATTGCCATATCCACAGTCACGCATGAATATAAAATTCTCACACCGCCCGAACTCGATGTGAATACAGTGAGGAATCCTGGGAATAAGCCCACTACA
The DNA here is from genome assembly GCF_964261635.1 of Lissotriton helveticus. NCBI lineage: Eukaryota > Metazoa > Chordata > Amphibia > Caudata > Salamandridae > Lissotriton > Lissotriton helveticus. The sequence continues at coordinate 646,371,687 of NC_136068.1, forward strand.
CATCTCAACTATCGTGGTTTGTCAATCCTTAGCTGGAATGTAGCTGGGTTGGAAGCAAGGCTCTCAGATCCTCAATGGGCCAAGACAATTGCTGGTATAGACATTGTTATGTTTCAGGAGACTTGGACTGTTGGGAAAATACATTGAGGGCTATCACTGCTTTAGTGTAACAGCGCCCAAACCTAGTCTTGGCCGAGCAGTGAGTGGCTTGTTTATAGGAATTAGGATATTGGCTGGTGGCACAATCAGAGATTTGTCTAGAGGGAATCCAAACATACAAATTCTCGAATACAAGTTAAAGACTCAGATTTATTTAATTAATTTTTATAATAATGATTTTAACTGCGTACCTAATAAAAATTTTGAGGCACTTTCAAAGTCCCTACACAATCTGGAATTTAGCCCACAAACTGATGTTGGGACAGGGATCCTGATTGGGGGTGACTTCAATGCAAAGATATCAAAAGATCATGGGACTAAGGATAGGACCCACTTAGACCAAGCGGAACGAAGGGGCACTGAATTAGTGAACATATTATCTGAGTTCACCCTTGGTGATGCCATGGAAATAGGTCACAATTCTAACGCTCCTTATGCTCCTACGTTCAGAGGTAGGGATAGTAGTTCCACTATTGACTATATCTTTATGTTGCCCCATTTAATAGATTGTGTTGTCAAGTCTATAGTGATGGAGACATCGTTTGGGGATCACAATCCACTCATAGTAACTCTGGATTTAGCCCCTAGTTCGGTTTATACGAACCTAAATGGCGCAAGGGACATCACACCTACGGTTGATGGTTTGAGATTAAAATGGAGGGGGGTTGACAGCGGGGTAATTTTGAATACTGTACAAACTAAACACCCGCATCTGATCAACTCCTGCCTATCTATGGATGGTAATTACCATAGGATAATTGCTGATTTTGGAAAATTGTGCTCAACCATAAAAACTCTCTTGTCAGTACCCTTACCAAAGGTAGAGAAAGAACCTAGGTGGTTCAATTCGGCCTGTTCATTGGCAAATAGGGATTTACGAAGGGCACTCAACACTAACCCCAGGTGCACAACGGCTGTCCAGACAGCTAGGAAACAGTATAAACTTGCAATAACTGGTAGAAAGGCTGCATTACTCTCAGAACAGTGGGATTCGCTGGTCGCCAGCGCAAATCTGGGGGGCAGCGGGCCCTTCTGGTCTGCAGTTAGGAAAACAAGAGAAATGGGTAAAAAGCTAACACCAATCAGCTGTAATATAACTAGTAGTGATTGGGAGGCCCACTTCTCTAAAATGTATGCCGTTCCAATTGAGGACTCGTTGAGCTATAGTCCAGGACAGTTGTGTGGCCTACAGATTGATGCCCACGAAGTAGAAACAGCTATAAAAGAAAGCCTTGGAAACAAGGCACCAGGCCCAGATGGTTTGCCCATTGATATTATTAAGCATAGTCCAGATTTATGGGTACCAATTCTTGTTAACGTCTTCAACAGTCTGCCAACAGCGCCCATGCCTACCACCTGGGCAACTAGCCCATCGTCCCAATTTTCAAAAAGGGAGATAGGTCGGACCCAGTTAATTATCGTCCAATCTCCCTTTTGGATAACACCTTAAAAATTTTGGGACGAGTAATTTATAACAGGGTGCTTGAATGGACTGAAAATACAGAATTATTAGACCCGTGTCAGATGGCATTCAGGAGCTGGGTAGGGACAGTGGAGCAATGCTTGAATTTAAAATTGATAATTGACAAGTATAGCATTGCTCGAGCATCTCCTATTTACCTTGCTTTCATGGATCTCTCTTCTGCCTTCGATCTAGTGAATAGATCTAAACTCTGGACCACCCTACTAAATTACGGGCTAGACGAGACCCTTGTTAATTTCCTGGCCTACCTACATACTGACCTAGAAGCACATGTCAGGATTGGGATGGGTGGAGAGGTCTCCGGAGCTATTGATATTGGTAGGGGGGTAAGACAGGGGTGCGTTTTAGCACCCCTGTTGTTTATTATCTATATTAATGGCTTATCTGGAAGTCTCAAACAAGCCACCAGCGATGTACCGACAATTCATTGGGAAACCTCTTTCGGTATTATTATACGCAGATGATGCGGTGGTCATGGGCCGCACACACAATGCCCTCCGTTTACTCGTTCAAAGTTTTGTCCAATACATGGAGGGTTTAGATCTGCGTGTAAATTTCAAAAAATCTTTTATCATGTCATGTGGCCCTGGGAAACGGAAGCTCAACACCATATATATAGGAACAGATAAACTTGAATCTTTCCCTATGTTTCCTTACTTAGGGTTGGTTTTCGCTGCGAACGGCTCGTGGAGTGGGCACTTGGCCCACGCCACGAGCAAGTTCTCGAAAGCCACCAATTCTATCTTGAGCCTGCCTCATATGGAGCAGAGGTCTGGGGGTTGGGAGACAGCGCATGCATTCAGCGGGAAGAAAGCCGCTTCTGCAGAAAAATTCTGGGCGCCCCAATCTCATCTTCTGTTTTTATTTGTCATAATGAACTAAACCTCCCATATGTATGTGATTTTATCAGAGCCAGACCAGCATTATTTTGGGTTAGGGTTTAGAGGAACAAATCAGCCACTCTTACACAAAATAATATAAAGGATTGCCTAAATTATGACCGTGGCATGGAGATCCCATGGCTCTCAGGAGTATCTAAAACATTAAGTGCCGTGGACAGAGGTAATCTTTTCTCCGACCCTACCAAGATTGAGCACAAGGATAAAATCGAGGTTAAACACGCACTCTATGCACTTTTTGAATCTGAAAGGATGGGAAGAGAATCAACAAAATCAACTGTTGTAAAATATATGGGAAATGAACTGTGTAGGCAACCACTCCCGCCCTACCTTACTCTACCCATGACCAACTGGGAGAGATAACTTTTGTTCCGCCTAAGAGCGGGTTCAGTGAAATTTCTGTTGTCTTTCCCTTTAGGCTATCAACATAGCAATGACCTTAACCCGTGCCCGTGTGATGGTGTTAGTACACAGGATGATTTGCACTTCCTATTCTTTTGTAAATTTTACCTAAGATATATTAAATGGTTTTTAACCCCATATTTTAGGAAATATAGACCCCTTTCGCTGGAGGAGTCTTATTTAATGTTGGTTTCCCTGGACTCAGATGAACTAATCTTCCGCACTAGCACTTTCCTGAGACTGATAACACGAGTGCGAAAAATGATGGAAAATCCTTGAAATTAGCCTCATTAGAACTGTATTAAAAAAATGTAATCGTGAATTTTTGTAATGATGTCTTATGCAAATGAATTGTTTTATGTGGTACTTTTATGAATTTTATGAAATTCGAATACCACTTGGATGCTAATGACAAGGGTAACTCGTCATGGAGTTTCCATTGACTTCAATGGAAATTACATGCAAAGCCATAAAACACCTTAGCATCCAAGTGGTTAAAAAAGTAACTGGTTGTCGAACAGAAAGGGGTTTTACAAATATAGCTCGTGTAGGATTGTAAATTTGGGGTTATTAAGCAAAAATTTGTTGATGCTTTCTCCTCTATACAGTGTAAAATCCACGGCCTATACTCATACAAGACTGACCATGCGTCTATGTGCTCACATGTATGTGCCAACTTCAATGTGTGGGCAGCACAAAACTCCCGGTGTTTAACCAAATTTTGCAGCACTTACGGGCTATAGTAAATTTGGTTTCTTCATATACGGTCGCTCGTCATTTCAAACTAGTGCACCACAACAATCTCAATTACCTCAGTTATTTTGTGAATGATGCAGTCCCCAAGTCTATACGGGGAGGAAACAGAGAAAAGAAACTGCGCCAGCTTGAGAGTCAGTATATCATAAGGTTAGACACTAAGATGTCAAATGGCCTTAACACAGGAGAAGGTTTGTAAACATTTTTATGAATTTTTTATGAATATCTTTGATCTTGAGGCGCTCGTGTGTGTATGTACACACACATATCCATATTGACATCTTTCCCCCTTAAACTATGTATTTGCTGCTAGTGATGAGATCAGTTTGTTTAATGAATTTATTTTGATAAATGACTTTTTTTCTATGTATTCTAACATATTTATGAGATTTATGCTTTCTTTTCTGCGTATTGTTTGACTATTTATTGGATTTTAGCTTCACTTTTATCGGGGTTTTAACTGGTTTTACTAGTTTTCTGGTTTTACTGTTTTTTTGTCCGGTGTTTGTGTGGTACTGGAATCCTATGGTAGCGAATTTTGCAAATTTTTTAATACATATGTTTACGTCCACTGTCCCTTTTCCCAATTTAGGCTGACTTTTGCACAATTGTTATTTCAATCATAGTATTGCTATTCTTATGAATTCATTCTAGTAGTCTATTAGGTTAGAATTATTGCATCCGCCTGATTGTTTTTTTTCAATCTTTTAATTTTCATCTTATCGTAGTGTCTATGACTTTAATAGTTCACCAATAAGAAATTGCACTTACTTAGATATTCTGTAATACTCAAGCCTCCATTGCCTTAAACTTGTACAAATACCATCAGACAGGCAGTGTATCATTTTTTGATTTTGGACACTTGCCCTGTATTGCACATTTTGCACAATTTAGCATTGTTAAACATTATTTAAAATGATGTGGAAACAATATGGTATCATGCAAGTATAGTATCTTTATTTACTTTTGAAAGCTTTGTTTTTAATTAATTTTCAACAAAGTATTGATGATTTAATTTTGCTTTGTGATTTAAAACTCGCTAAAAATTGGTTTCAATATATTGTAAATAGGTACTCTTTCTAACATATCGATATCCCTATTTATAGTCTGTCTGTTACCTCTTTGCTGTCAAAAAAGGAGGGAATTTCTTGTGAATTGAGTATTTAAACCATGCGTGAAGTGGGGCATGTCATGTGCTCAAGACTGGGGAGACCCGGTCAAAACGTATCATGTTGTGAAGAAAATAAACTCACCTAGAAATCTTCATCCTGTGTGGTGGTCCGTTCCTAAATACATTTGTTGTAGTAATTCTTGTGGACAGGATCCTGTGAGTATATATATATATATATAAAGATATATATATATATATATATTCACTGAAAAAAACCATAGGTTTTACACCAGTTATAGTTAGCTGGAAATTTTACTCGTATAAAACCATTGAAATTCCCACTTTATAGTTAGTTGGACTCACTATAACTTGCGCATGCAATGCACTGCTGATGACGTCACATATTACATCACTCATGACATGGTCAGTGACATCACTCATGACATCACTGATGACACCATCCAGTGAATGTGTGTCTTTCTGAAAAATAAATAATAGTGAGTAATGTTTAAATATTTAAATATATGTATTAATGTAACACTTTGTGTATAAGTGGCTGCATGGGTTGGGGTGCAGCTACATGTGTAGGTATATGGGTTATTAGATGTTTTTCTTAGTATCAGTATAAGTGTTTGTATGGTTTGGTGGGGGTATTACTTAGCACATAGATGCATGAATGACTGACTCTCTGTTTGTATGTGTTTTGAATACAGCACATGTGCAGGACTGTATATGTGGATGAGTGTGTATATGTGTATGTTAGTGAGTGAATGACTGTCTCACTAGTGTCTTTATCAGTAACTACATATGTTTTAATGTAGTATATGTGAATATTGATGTATATAAGTGAGTATATGTGAGAGTGAGGGATTGTAAGAGTTCCTTTTTAAATTAGTATGTGTTTCTATAAGTGATTGTTTAAGAGAGTAAGTATGTGTAAGTTTCCTTAAAAGTAAAGTGGTAGTGTGTGTATAACTGTATATGCAAATAAATGGATGTTTAATAGTTTATTTGCATGTGTGAGTATGTGTGACAGTATCTTTTGGATGACTGTCGGTGTGTAACAGGATGTATAGGTGTATCACTACATATGATGAGTGAGTATATGTATGAGTGACTACATAGAAAAGTTGGTGAATGAGTGTATGTGTATATAGATGGTGGAATTACTGAATTGGTTGTTGTAACTGGTATGGTATCTCCATTTTTTGGAAAATGTTAGTTTCTATTTTTGAATATGTGTTTCAAGGGTTACATTACAGTGAAAGGAGGTCTGTCACTCTGTCACAAGGATGGTGTCATCAGTGATGTCATGAGTGATGTAATATGTGACGTCATCAGCAGTGCATTGCACGCGCAAGTTATAGTGAGTCCAACTAACTATAACGTGGGAATTTCAATGGTTTTATGCGAGTAAAATTTCCAGCTAACTATAACTGGTGTAAAACCTATGGTTTTTTCAGTGAATTTAATAGGTTTTTTAAATGCTAATTCCTAACTATAACTGGTGTGAAACCTATGGTTTTTTCAGTGAATTTCAATGGTTTTTTAATAGCAAATCTTTATAGGTATAAAAAATAATACATTTTAAAACGAATTTTATATTGTATAATTATGTCAAAATTTTTATTTTATTTTTTTATATTTAACTTGGGGCGCGCCCTGGGGCGCATTCCGGGGAGCTTCCCGGGAGCGCTATTGCCGCGAACGAAAACAATATCGTGACGTATCGCGTACACGCGTGATGCGTCATATGACGCACAGCGTAATTGCAACCGAAAGCACGCGATCGCATGCGATCGCGAAACGTCCTGACGCGCTTACGCTGCGCGCCCCGGAGCGCAACTACGGGCGTGCCCCGGGGCGCGTAGCATAAGCGCGTCGGGTCATGTGACTTGAAAATAACACTTTCTATTGGTGCAGAACAGGTTTAGTTTCTAAATGAGTAATGCCTGGATCTTGTGACCAGCCTGGGTCTTGTGACCTGAAAATAACACTTTCTATTGGTGCAGAACAGTTTTGGTTTCCATATGAGTAAAGCCTTGGTCTTGTGACCTGAAAAAAACACTTCTGATTGGTTCAGCACAGTTTTTTTTTCCAAATGATAAAAAACCCCACCTTTCTTCCTCACCCTGTCTTTGTCCTTTGACTGAGGAAGACCTGTTTCATCTACAGAGACAATTCTTTTGTACTTTGAAATGGCTACTGTAGCAGCAACAGCTGGAGCATCTGCACCACCACCACCACCACAACCACCAAGAGGACCACCACAACAATGCATTGCTTGTGGAGAAGAGGAGGAGGAGGAAGAGGAAGAGGAGGAGGGGAGCAGATGGCTGCCTAAAGAAAATACCCCATACAAGCCAAAAGAACACATTGTATGGGAGTTCTTTTCACTTCCAGAGGGCAAGAAAAAAGTTAATGCGGCTAAGGTAACATGTCGAATCTGTGGTGAAGAACTCTCAAGGGGCAATCCAGATAAAAAATATTCATTTGGTAATAATACCATGATTCGGCATATGACCCGGAAGCATCCTGCTAACTATTCTCGTGCAGACATCAGGGAACTGGCCAGTCACCTCCCCCAGTGTTCAAGGACCAGCTCCAAAAGAAAGCAATCCACTCAATCGGGACCAGAAACAATAGAGGTGATGCCTTGTATCCAAGAACGATTTGGTACTTTCTAGAGTCACTTGTACTGAATGTGGCAAGCTCATCGCCTATGGTGAAAAGAGCGTAAAGCTGATCGTCCTTGCTGGTGACAATCACATTTGCCCCAAACAAAAGAAGTAATTTTTTCCGTTTTTTGTTTTTTGCTCCAGTTGAGCCATTTTCAATTCCCTTTCTCTTTGTTTCTTCCCATAAAAAATACAAAAAAATATAAAACTGTTTTGAAAAGCCAAAAAAGTACAAAATGTTCAAAAAACATTAAAAAAATATAAAACAACAAAAAGAATAAAAAAAACAGTTCTTTTTAGAACTACCTTTTATAAAATGAAAGCTATATTTTTAAAGGATCTCTGTCAATTTTTTGTCCTTAGGGTACGCGTACCGGGGCGCGCCCACCCAAAAAAAGAAAAAAAAATTTAATGAAGCAGTTAGCATGAGGGAAGGACACAAAGAGAGTTATGTTAAGAGAAAAAGTGCTACAAGATGACCACAGAGGGATTGTTTATTACATAGTAAAAATACAGAAGGTGTAATTGGATGAAAGTGAGAAAAGTAAAATGACTAAAGGAGCGAAAGAAAGGAAGAGAGAGGAAGAACACTAAAGTAGAGATAGTGTGAGACTGTGATTGGCTGTTAAAAGAAAAAGAAAGGACAGTAAAAAATGGAGAATGAAGGGTAGTGGCGGAAGCACGATAAATGAAGAACGATGAGGGAAAGTGAGAAAAGACCAGGTAGTATAAGTAAAGAGGGGTGAAAGAGGGAGAACAATTGAATTAGGATAACACAAGGGGAGTGACAAAGAGAGAGGACAAAGAGAGTAAAGGAAACAGTACCTGAATGGGCTTGAGTAAAACAGCAAAAAAAGATAAGTAATGCAGTGTGTGTGACTTATAGGGAGTCAGTGGGTGTAGGTCGGGGTGTGGGTGTGTAAGGTGTGTCTGTGGGTGTGGTTGTGTGGAGTGTTTCGGTGTGGGTGGAGGTGAGGGTGTGTGAAATATGTGTGAGAAGTGTATGAGTGTGGGGTGTATATGTGTTCAATGTATGTGTGTGTATGGAATGTGTGTATGTGTTTGAGGAGTGTGTGTGGGAGGATTTTTTGTGTGTATGGGGTGTGTGTATGGTGTGTGTGTGGGGTGTATGTTACAGGTGTGTGTATGTGTTGGGAAGGGGATGAGGTGTATGTGTAGGAGTAAGGTAAATAATTAACCCCTTTAAAGCGTTGTAAATAGACCTCCCCAGTGCTGCGCTGTCCATTGGAACTGGTGCTGAATGGACGTCCAACGGTCGTGCGCAGCACTGGGGAGGTAGTGGCCGTGACGACCGTTGGCCGACGGCAGCAATTAAGGGGTTAAGAAAAAGAGAATGAGTGAAGAAGCAAAGGAAGGGAACAGAGGGTAAGTGAAGTAAAGAATAGGGATTGAAAGAAGTTGAATATGAGAGGGGAAATAGGGAAAGGGGAGTAAACATGTAGAATAAGAATAAGTGAGGGAAGCAGAGTAAAGACACAGGAGTGACGTAGATTGAGAAAATGTTAGTGACCTTAAAGCAAAGGGTGATGACAAAATACATTTTTTTAGTCGTACTTACCATATAATAAATGTAACTTTAATTAATTTTTTTAACTACACTTTGTATCTGTGAAAGAGAGAAGAAAAAATAAGTTATACTTAGTAAAATATGTATTTTAAATTAAAAGATACAAATGAAGAGGTTAAAAATCATAACGCTCTATTTAGAAATAAAACTAGAGTGAAGGACACAGAAAGGGAAATAAACTAAGGTAGAAGGACAAAAAGAGAGAAAAAGAAATAGAAGGAGATCAAATTACAAAGAGTAAGGCATATAGATTCACTGACAAAAAGAGAGAGAAGAACAGAGAAATGAACTGAAGGTAAGAAAGATACTAAAACAATGTGAGTTAGCAAAACTAAATCAGGAAACAGAAGTATGTAAAAAGATAATGACTGAGACAGAAAACAGTCTAATTAAGGATGCATTTAGAAGAATGAGGAATAGAAGATAACTGAGAGTAAGTGAATAACAGTCATAGAGTGAAAGAATGAAGGGAGACAGGATAATATACAACAATTGAGGGAAATGGACTGTGGAAGTTATAAGGTAGACACACTAAGAGAAAAACTGAGTGAGGTGGAGTACAATGAGTGAGAAAAGGAAATGAGTAGGTGAGCAAAAAGAAGGAAAGAGAGGAGAAGACGACTAAAACAGTGGTACTGAGAGAAAATAATTTGGTGATGAAAGTAAAGAGAAGGACATTGAAAGAAAGGAAATGAGGGATAGTAATGGAACCAGAGTAAAAGAAATGGGATGAAGAACGATGAGAGAGGAGCAGTGAAGTTGTTGTAAAAGAAGTGATAGAAGGTAGATAAACACAAGTGAACATAACAGAAGTAGAGTGAGGCACTGACGACATAGAAGTAGTGAACGTAAAATAGAGAGAAGAAGTCAAAAGTAAGGAGCAAACAAAGATAAGCGAGGGAGAGTGGGTGATTTATAGTGATAGAGTGCAATAATACTGCTGACTGAGTAAACAGGAATTACTAAAAGAGCAAAGGAGGAAAATACGGAAAAGAGAAGTAAAGCAGAGAGACTGAAAGCTGAAAAGTTATGCAAGGGAGAGACGGGATGCACACAGTTGAAATGAGAATGAGGGGTTGTCAAAGAAGTGGAGTAAGGGAAGGGGGGTTACAGAGAGTGAGAGAAAGACATTATAAGTGAGTAAAAAGAGCTGAAAGAGGATGGAAAAAGGAAAGTAAGTGTCAGAGAATAGGAATACAATTTAATTTACACAATCCAAAGTATAAAATAACTTGTACAACATGTTACATAGTTTATTTTTGCGGTTCTAAGAATATATTGAATTTCACTTAAAGCAGTGAGTTCAAATTACTCATCATAGGACAGCGGGAAAAAAAAACACAATCTAAAAGATTGTGTTTTAAATATAAACTTAAATACTGACAAATGACAAATGTACGCTAATCTTAGATTGACTACTTTTCCTTGAGGCCAAATACTGTATCATGGTGGTCCTTTTCTCGTTGGAAAGTACTTTGCTGTTCACTTAAAAATCCATTTCATCGACTTTCTATAAGAAAAGCTCCAAGAACATCTGAAATATTTTCAATATTTTCATATACTCCTTTTTTTCAGTCATGACTCTTTACTCATTCCTGCACCTTTCCATTTGGCCAAGTGGTGTCAGATGTATGAGTATATGTTCAAATTAATTCTAAGGCACTCTGAAATGACCTTTTTCCCGACGTTCTGAAAGAAAGGCTCTACAACATTTTCACAATATTCAAGTATTTGTAAAACCATCTCTGACTCACTCATGTTCATCATTTTGTATAATACTAATATCACTTACTATGAGATCCACTTACAGTACCTATATGACAAGTCAATTTTTTATATTGCCTGGATCACTTTTACTCAGAATATATTTTTAAACAGCAAAATAACCTTTATTAACTGCTCCCGTCTTCATTGGCCAATTACTTTTACCTAAATTTTGGCTGTAAAAACACTAGGTATGAATTTATAAAGCCAAAAGGCAAACGTTGTTTGAAAGTCAAATGAGTGTCGTTACATTGGGTCCAACCTTTAGAAGTTTTTAAATAGCATGTGTAATGCCCTGATGTTGTAGAAGGACCATCATGAAAAATAATAGCTACAGTTGCAAAGGTTCTTCCTGATATCGATAACTGAGAAGCCACAAAATTTTTAATAGAAGTTGTCAATTTAGTTCCATCAGGTCTACATCGTTGGAACATTAAAATGACATAGTGACTATAATTTTGTAGAAATAATGTGGACCGCATTGTAGACTTACATTGGGCACACACCATATTGTGATCCGCTGCTTTAACTAGATTATTAAAAGGCACTGATTTGCAGTCTGGTAAAGTCAAATATATAAATCTTTCAGAGTCTATTCTAGTAGTACTTGATGAAGCACAGTTATCGCAGTCATGTTGCCATTGATAAGAAAGGTTAAAAAGATTTTTTATATCTACTCCTTCATCTTCTAATACATCAAACATATACATTAAAAATTCCTGACAATCCTGCTGAATTATCTGTGAAAATTGATTTTGACCTGAACATATGTCTACAAGATTTCTAATTTCTGAAACACTTTCTATTTTTCCTCTATCACTACTACATTTCTCTAACACAGAATTCAATAAACAGCACAATGTTTGTTCCCGATTTTCGACAATCTGTTTTTGTAAATTTTGAAGGAAAAAAACAACATTAACTACTACATTAGCATAGCAGTTGACACCAGAACTGTTTTCAAACTGAAATCCAACAACATCCTCAACAGAATCCTTTTTCCTTCTGCTTACAATTACAGTTTCATCAACTTTTTGTCTTTTTGCTACTACCTCACTGCAATTACTCTCATTTCTTCTTTTTCGGCCTACCACACTGTGACGGGGTGGGCCGTCCCTGTGACGATGACATGGACAAGGGAAGGCCAACGCCTGACTGGTGGACTGCGGAACCTATGTTGCCCTTTCCTCACCCCCTCCAGCCACACGCCACGGTGCCTGAAGAGGAGTGGGCCAACCCGGAGTTTGCATACCCATGGGGCGAAGAGACTGTGCCGGGACTCTGTACCTTTAATGCCGACAGCTACACTGCGGAGTCTCCGCCCAGGGAGGAGCACGTCACGACAAAAGAAGGAGGAACCCGGAAGACGCCGGAGAACACTTCCCCGGAGATCGAGCGTGGTGAGGAGAGACAGCCGGAGACGGGTTGGAGAAGAGACGAGACCCCCGCTGACGACAAGCCAGGAGGCCAACGTTTTCACGTATCGCCCTGCCACGCACCCACTGGAGGGGCGTGGCTGACAAAGGTACGGGGCAAGGTAGCGGGCTGGGTGGGTTGGAGCGGGTGAACCGCTCACTGTATCCGCAATACGTCTCCATGCACCCCTTCCTCACGGGCACTCCCTCACCTCGACCTGTATATAGCACTGTCGCACGGAAACCCTCACTCCCTCTCCCTTCTCGAGTGTGAATCAAACACTCCACCTGAATCCTCTTTTTCTCCCTTCATTTTCCGGTGGCGCCTTCCTGACTCCCGGACTACGGCTGGAGGTCGACGACTACCCCGACGTTCTGGAGGCCACAACACCTGCACGTCGCAGAGCCACCCTGGACATATCCGTGTTCCCCAAAGGTGTCAGGACGGACACCGACGAATTTGCCCGTATAAGACAATCCAGCAGGCGAAAGAAAGCCTACCTAAAAATAAAGCCTTCGTTAAAAGCACTTTTCCAGCATTCCGACTCACTTCCTTCCCCTGTGTCACCCACCCCGCTACACACACGTTTTTCAATCAGAGGATATTGAGGCAAATGTGGAGTATACTCTCTTCTTAACCTATTGTATTCTTTAACACAATCTAGATCAGCACAAATCTTTGTTTCATCACACTCAATCAAGTACAATCCTGATAAAGTTCTGACTCGTGATAAAGCCACATATACCATACCCTCTTTAAACACAGAACTTCCAATGTTCACCAAAGCACTATCTACACTTAAACCTTGAGACTTATGAATTGTCACTGCATATGCCAAACAAATAGGAAACTGTTTTTGGCGAACATATAAGTCTTTCACGTGCAAAAATCTAGCTGAACAACGACAAATTTGTTCTATTTCATCAATGCCATCAAATGTAATTTTTAAAATTTCAATTCCATCTCTATTTTTGTAATTCACAAAACCAACAACATGACCCATTGCTCCATTTACCAGACCTCTTTCAACATTTAAATTCCTTCTCAAAATGACACGACAATTCAAACACACATTCAGAATCTTTTCAAAACCAGCAGTTTTAGATATACTCTTCTCTATGAATCCAATTTTGATTTCAAATTTTAAGACAAAACAATTGTTGCTCCCATATGCTCTATTTTATCTGTAGCTTCCAGTTTCACTATCTCTTCATTTTCTAAATTTAACATTTTGTTGTTGAACATGGAACATTCTTTCAGAGTTGGCATCAAACATATGCCAGATTTCCTCTCGTTAATTTTCTTACAAATATTCTCTGGAAGAATGTTTTCAATTGGGTACAAATTTGAAATTAACCGCCCATGTAAAGCTTCTTTCCCTTGCTGACTTATTTTTCCTACTCTTACGTCTTGCAAAATATTTTTATAATCTTCATCCTTTGCCTGCCGCATATTTTGAAGCAGTTCTGCATATTTGAAGTTTAACCATATATTAACGTTTCCAATGCTTCCTAGGCACTTCCTGGTATCTTCATGCATGAGCATTTTGAACACAGGTTGTCCTTTCACTGGAGTCAACTGCAGAAGATCTCCAAAAACAATAATATGTTTTCCTCCAAATAAAACATCATAGTCTGTTCTAAGAATTTCTTGCATTCTCAAATGCACAAAAGCAAGCATTATATTTGACACCATGCTTACTTCATCAATGATAAGAAGTTTAATTTTCTTTAGGACTCTCGAAACTTCAGAACACGCATCTCCAGATAGCTTGTGATATTGCAATTTGTTATCATGCTCCACTGGCAGAATCAGTAAAGGATGTAATATTATGTGCTGCCAGCCCAGTTGGAGCGGTAACAACACAAGACAGCGGTGATTCAGTCCTTTTCTGCAGATAAGATGCAATTGCTTTAATCAGAAAACTTTTTCCAGTTCCCGCTTCTCCACTCACGTACAGTCGGACAGGCTTAAATGATGTACATGAGCACTCTTTCTTCTCATGACTCAATCCATGTTCAACCTGTTCTGTGACTTCGTCATATATCAGTTTCTGCTCAAGGTTTAATTGTTTCACCAAATCTTCTAAATTAATTACATCCTCTTGAGCTTGCTCCATAGCTCTTTCCACCTCATCCATGGCAGTGGCAGCTTCATTTTGGATAATTGGTCCTCCTAGTGGATCCTGACTCAATGAAGCAGAACTCTGACTGCCTTGAGAACTGTCTCTCGCAATCTCTGCAGCAATTTTTGCTTCTTGCTCTATTTCTTCATTCAACATTTGCAGATAATTTGGAAAAACAGGACATTCTATGGTATCCTTCGTAGCATTAAAAGAGTCTTCATAACAGAGAAAATCTCCAAGTAGTTCCTCTTCTTCTCGCCATGGTTTAAAGAGTTGCAAAAGAGCCAAATAATAAAATTCTCTTTTATCTGGATTTTCACAACTCAATTTTCGATGATTAATCAAATGACCTTTTTTCTGTTTCACTAGACATCCTTCACATCCAATGACAGCATATATTCCATTATTGATATCTTCTCTGATGTTCCTCTTATAAATATATCTGTGCAGAACTTCATATAGACAAGCATTCTCAAGGTGAGCACTTCTATTTGGATAGTATGTATCCAACATGTTTGTCTTCAAAATATCTGTACTTTCTGGTCCTTTCTCCGCCAAATACTCTATCTCTTGTACAGATTTCAAAACTCGATTTCATGTTGCAGCAAGACCTAGACTCACCCAAATGATGGTTCTAGATTTGGCATAGAGACTTGCTGACGACAATCGATCAGAACATTCATATGCTCCAATTTCTCGATGCGACAACATCTTCAGACTGTAACTGTATAATTTCTTGCTTAGACTCTTTTCATGTGAAATGTCCTCCCACATTTCCTTCAGTTCTGTCTTTTCTTTTTTTGTGATGTAAGACGTCACATATCGAGCCACAGCAATAGAGTTGTCAGCAACGAACTGAATATCCATGTTAGCATTCCACATGGACAAAATCACTGGGTTGTAGTCGTTGATGTACTTGGACTCTTCATTTCTTTTTAAATTGTATGTATTTTTTGGTGATTTCCTCGTCACAGTATGTCGCAGAGAAGACATCAAATTATTTACTCTTCCTTTAGAAATCACTGGTCGTGGAAAGCTGAAACGACATTTTGTGTAGAACTTGTCCTTGTTTCTGAATTTTCGACGACAGTACTTTCCACAACGATGGGATTGAAAGCGTAAAACTTGTTGCCTTAAACAGTTTTCCTCTGTAGTTTTCGGAACAGCACATGTTGAATACTCTTCAATGAAACTCATCACTGTTTCATCCGAATCTGTTCCCAATTTGGGTGCATCTTTAATCCACAACAACATATGTATGTGAGGAGCACCTCTCGCTTGATACTCCTTTCTCCAAAAGAAATCCAAAACCTCTCCAAGGGGAGGATTTTTTTGTTGGTAATAAAGACATCTTAGCTTCAAATCTATGATTGAAATATCTGCATACATTCACTGGATCCAAAGAACACAGTTCTCCAGGTGTTTTGAATTCTATATTTTGTATATTTGCATTTGCCTCACGTAGAAATTGAAGTAAGTCGTCCCATGCATACTCGGCACAGCTAAGAGGGAGGAACCATGTAGGAGTTCCTAAGTTTCTTAGCATACATTTCAATTCCCCATGACGACGGTACCAATACTCATTTGTACCACGCTGACATGCCATGAGATTGATTAGATGAGATTCCAAAATATTATCTTGCAGATTCACTTTCTCCATAAAGTCTCTTGCCGATACATTTTGCAGATGTGCTCTACTTTTCAGTATATGGTTTACTGCATAAGAAAGCCCAGACAAGTCACTTTCATACAGTAGATGAAACAAATAGGGAATGCATTGACGAAACCTTGGATGTTCAGCATATAATCTTACAGTTCGATATTCAGATGCAGGAATTTGAAGTGGACGATCGTCATATCGTCCACCTCGACCTGTTGGAAATAGCTGTGGAAAACAACGAGCTTCCAAACTTTCTTCCCATACACTAATGGGACTTCCTTTTGCTGTTTTCATTTGAAACAATTCAATTGCATTCCCCATTACTTCTTTGGAATGCAAAGGATGAACAGTATAATGTTCATATATTTCTTCACTTCTAGACACATCAACTTTTTCAATTTGGCCGCCTGAACAATCACTGTCTTCATCTGCAGCTGTTTCCTCTGCTGCAACACATACATCTTTGTAATACTCATTGTTTTTGACGAAATACAACGTTGCCTTTTTGACTTTCCTAACATCCACTAAATCTTACCAGATTTTCTTACTCTTTGTTGGAACCCCATTAACTAGAATAACTAAAGGTTCCTCTTCTACTTTTTCTATACCAATTGTATCAATATTGTTTTTGAAATCAAGAGGCAAATAAACAACTCTTCCCTTTAATCCTCTCTGCAAATCTGAAGGAGGCAATTTCCCTATCTTAGGCTCCATGCGAACAATTGCCTGAAAAGGGTGGACACATTGAATCAAAATAGACTCATATGTATTTAAATCCATCAATTCACGGGGAATGTCTACCAAGTCCAGTTTATTATGAACAGCTCTAGCAGGCATTCTGTTTTGATTTAATTTATCATAACAATATTTACAAATACGCTGATCAGAACTCAAATCAAAACAATTCTCCACCCACAAATAAGTTGCAAAATCCTTCCACTCATAATTATTCATCTTTTCACTTTTTACGTATAAATCAACTAATCTAGTTTGATGCTTATAATGATTTCGTCGACAACACACACAAGTAAAATTCAGCCTTTCACTTGATTTCACCGTAAACCTGGTAATTTCCTGCTCAAACTTTTCTGTACTTGAAATCTGTACATTGTCTTCCACATTACCTTGAATTGCTGTGTCAATTTCTACACTCTCCTCTTTTTCACCAAAATAACAAATCTCAATTTCTTCACAAATCTTCTTCACATCTAATTCAGTTCCATGCAAAAGAGCACTGTTTAATTGTTTAAGCTTAAGTGCTGGACTTTTTGCATAATACAACATTCTCACTAATTTCCTCATTTTGGTATGATGCACTGCTATCATCCTAAAATGATGAAAAACACTCTGACAGACTTTTCTAGAAAGACAAGCCATTGAATGGCCTTGCAAACCTCTCACTCTGCAAGGATCTAAGTCTTGCAACAACTTCACTTTCTGCTTTAGACTTTTCTTACTATATGTACGTAAGAAATTACAAAACAAATTAATTGATTCCTGTCGCACACTAAAAATACGACTACACTTCCAAGTGTACACTGGACCCTTAGTACGTCTCCCTAAAACGTCATCAGTTAACACCTCTTCTGGTTCTCTAGGCACAAGTTTCTCTTTTTCAATCGGACAACCGTCTTTCACTTCATACGCTCGACCCCTGGTGTCAACTGCATGCACTAAATCATTCTCCTGGAAGTAACTCTCCTCATTAAAAAATGGCTCACAACTTGAACTGTGCATTCATTCTCCAGAAAAAACTTTACAAAAATTAGTCCGATTAATTACTTTTCCATCTACTGTTTGATTTGAAAACATCAATTGTCTTGCTAAGTGTCCTAATTCTATTGATAATTAAAATAAATAATTTTTTCTTAACTTCAAAAGCCTGATCAACAATCTTCTCTACACTTTTCTTTTTCTTATAAAAAGCAGCTCTCTGTTTACCTTTCCTAATGTTTTTTAACAAATTTAAAACCACCCTATTGCGAAACATTCGTTTACGAATGTCTCTAAACTGATTCTGCCTTCTATTCCTATACATATTATTCTCTCCTGCTCCAGTTGTAGGATTATTTGAGGTTCTCTCCTTCCTTTTCAAATTTACTCTCTCATTCTCTTTTTCTACATGCTGTCCATAATTTTTTTTTAAAGTACATATGTTCCGTATAAAAGACTTAGTTGTCTTACCAGGAGCTTGGTTCCTGCTTTTTGAAGTATTTGTTGTGGAAGAGTGCTGTAATTCCACTGCTGTTTTTGTTTTTTGGCGGTTACGTTGTTTTCCTTTCCTTTCCCTGGAGGGCATCTTTGCTTACTCTTGAAATCTTGATTTCAATCTGTGTTAAAGAAAAAAATAGCACATTATAGACCACTATTACCAAACAACAAAGCAATGACAAAAAGCAAACAGTCTATTCAGGGTTACAGATCAAGTCAGGATTCTGCAGGGGTGCAGAAGAGGTGAGGCCTGGATTGAAGAGTGTAGTGGAACACAGCTCTGTCCACAGGTGCAAAGTAGGTGAGACATGTGTCTAAGAGTCCAGTAGGGGATAGACTTCATGAAGTCTAGGCCACTGCACTCTTATACAAAGGCTTCACCACCTATGCTTCCCAGGAAAGGCCTCTCTCCCACTACAGTCTTGAACATAGATCTCACCTCCTCTGTCCCTATGGCCATGCCTCACCTCATCTCCACAATCTACTGCCTAATCTCAGGTAAAACAGGTGACATGATTGTGAAAAGATCAAATTATTTTATGTAATCATGCACACACAATCTATTCTTTCTCAAAAATGTAAAACACATTACTTTGCCCTATAAATGTTTCAGTAGTGTAATGAAAAGCTTATACATATCCCCTTATCTCTGTTTATCAAATTTCATTCTAAAAAAAGATTATGAGGCCTAAGCAGGACTGCTCATGTGATGAATCCTGTCCAGGGGAGCACAAAACGTGAGGCTTCTGTCCAAGAATGCAGTGGACAGGACTAAACTGGAGTAGTGTGCAAGAAAAAGATGAGCCTCATTTATAAAGCCATGCGTCAGTTTTGTGCTACTGATGCGTCACTTTTTGTGACGCATTGGTGGCATAAAACATGTGCCTTGTTGCACCATATTTAAAAAGTGACGCATGTAGGTAGATGCGTCATTTTTTAAACCTCTGTACCACATTATAACTCTGTCAAGTGTAATGTACACAGAGGGGTCATTTCTCCGCAAAAAGCCTCGTAATAATGACGCAGTGAAATCTATTAGATTTCACTGTGTCACTTTTAGGACACTGTTACATCAAAATCTTGCACCTGCCTCACAGCAGGGATAAGACTGAGGCAAACACTTTCACATGGAGCTTTCCCCATGTGATAGGATTCTGACACCTAAGGAGGAGTGCAGATGAGATGAAGACTGTCCAGGGGAGCACAAAAGGTGAGGCTTGTGTCCAAGAGTGCAGTGGACTGGACTAAACTGGAGTAGTGTGCAAAAAAACAACAACTCATTTATGAGGCCCTGCGTCAGTTTTGCACTGCTGATGCGTCACTTTTTGTGACGCATCGGCGGCTTAAAACATGTACCTTTTTGCGCCATATTTAAAAAGTGACGCATGTAGGTATATGCGTCACTTTATAAACCTCTGCGCCACATTATACTCAAAAATATAAAAGCCATTCATATTCCCCAAAATCGTTTTTGACATCACATTTAGGAAACACAGCACAGGTCCTATGTACAAGCATTCCATGTCATTACTGAAACCTCACTATTTTACAAAATACAATTCCTCTATGCAAACAAACTCAATATGCTTCCTACACTGAGTTAACACAGGTAACATCATTGTAAAGAGTCAAATTGACGCCTGTGTTTAAGAGTGCAGTCGGGGATAGGCTTCATGAAGCCTAGTCCACTGCACTCTTAGACACAAGCCTCACCACCTACGCTCCCCAGGAAAGCCCAAACATGTACCATTTGCACCATATTTAAAAAGTGACGCATGTAGGTAGATGCGTCACTTTTTAAACCTCTGCGCCACATTATACTCAAAAATGTAAAAGCCATTCATCTTCCCCAAAATCGTTTTTGACATCACATTTAGGAAACACAGCAAAGGTCCTATGTACAAGCATTCCATCTCATTACTGAAACCTCACTATTTTACAAAATACAATTCCTCTATGCAAACAAACTCAATATGCTTCCTACACTGAGTTAACACAGGTAACATCATTGTAAAGAGTCAAATTGACGCCTGTGTCTAAGAGTGCAGTCGGGGATAGGCTTCATGAAGCCTAGTCCACTGCACTCTTGGGGCCAGATGTAGGTAGAACTTATTTACCGATTCTTAATTACCGAATTTTACCGATTCGGTAATTAAGAATCGGTAAATAAGAAGGGGGGTATGTAGGAACATCCAGATGTTCCATTTACCGAATCGGTAAATATCTGTATTTACCGATTCGGTAAATACCGACCGGTAATGCTCCATTCATTCCTATGGGCTTTGAAGCCCATAGGAATGAATGGGGCATTACCGGTCGGTATTTACCGAATCGGTAAATACCGATTTTGACAAGGGTGCAGGGGTGTCACTTTGACACCCTCTAGCACCCCCAAAAAAGGTTCAGGGGCCATGTGGCAGGCATACCTGCCCTAAGGGCAGGTCTGCCTGTCATATGGCACAGGTGTGCATGCACACATGTGCATGCACACCTGAATCGGTATTTTACCATCAAATTGAATTTGATGGTAAAATACCGAATTTGTAGGGCTTGTGGGACTCTGAAGAGTCCCACCTACATCTCAATTTTACCGATTCTGTAAAAATACCGGTCGGTAAATTTACCGACCGGTATATTTACCGAATCGGTAAAATTACCGAAATGCCCTGTTGCAATCCCCCTACATGTCGAAAGCCAAATACCGGTCGGTAACGGCCTAATTCGGCCGTTACCGACCGGTATTTGGCTACCTACATCTGGCCCTTAGACACAAGCCTCACCACCTACGCTCCCCAGGAAAGCCCAAACATGTACCCTTTTGCACCATATTTAAAAAGTGACGCATGTAGGTAGATGCGTCACTTTTTAAACCTCTGCGCCACATTATACTCAAAAATGTAAAAGCCATTCATTTTCCCCAAAATCGTGCTTGACATCACATTTAAGAAACACAGCACAGGTCCTATGTACAAGCATTCCATGTCACTACTAAAACTTCACAATTTTACAAAATACAATTCCTCTATGCAGTAAAAACTTTTTACCAAGCATTATCAAAAAGCATGACACAAAGCAACATTAAAAAACCACAATTTGCTTCCAAATCTTCTCCATAGAGTATACAAGTCTCTATGTATATTACATGAATCATAACTCACCTTTACAAATGCTCTAGGAGTTTCACAACAGTGAATACACACACCAATATTTCTTTAGCAGAGCAAAAGGTATGTTCTCCAGGCACTGCAACCATTAATGGCACAGAAAATCTCTAAATCTAACCACACATTACTTTGCCCTATAAATGTTTCAGTAGTGTAATGAAAAGCTTATACATATCCCCTTATCTCTGTTTATCAAATTTCATTCTAAAAAAAGATTATGAGGCCTAAGCAGGACTGCTCATGTGATGAATCTTGTCCAGGGGAGCACAAAACGTGAGGCTTCTGTCCAAGAATGCAGTGGACAGGACTAAACTGGAGTAGTGTGCAAGAAAAAGATGAGCCTCATTTATAAAGCCATGCGTCAGTTTTGTGCTACTGATGCGTCACTTTTTGTGACGCATTGGCGGCATAAAACATGTGCCTTGTTGCACCATATTTAAAAAGTGACGCATGTAGGTAGATGCGTCATTTTTTAAACCTCTGTACCACATTATAACTCTGTCAAGTGTAATGTACACAGAGGGGTCATTTCTCCGCAAAAAGCCTCGTAATAATGACGCAGTGAAATCTATTAGATTTCACTGTGTCACTTTTAGGACACTGTTACATCAAAATCTTGCACCTGCCTCACAGCAGGGATAAGACTGAGGCAAACACTTTCACATGGAGCTTTCCCCATGTGATAGGATTCTGACACCTAAGGAGGAGTGCAGATGAGATGAAGACTGTCCAGGGGAGCACAAAAGGTGAGGCTTGTGTCCAAGAGTGCAGTGGACTGGACTAAACTGGAGTAGTGTGCAAAAAAACAACAACTCATTTATGAGGCCCTGCGTCAGTTTTGCACTGCTGATGCGTCACTTTTTGTGACGCATCGGCGGCTTAAAACATGTACCTTTTTGCGCCATATTTAAAAAGTGACGCATGTAGGTATATGCGTCACTTTATAAACCTCTGCGCCACATTATACTCAAAAATATAAAAGCCATTCATATTCCCCAAAATCGTTTTTGACATCACATTTAGGAAACACAGCACAGGTCCTATGTACAAGCATTCCATGTCATTACTGAAACCTCACTATTTTACAAAATACAATTCCTCTATGCAAACAAACTCAATATGCTTCCTACACTGAGTTAACACAGGTAACATCATTGTAAAGAGTCAAATTGACGCCTGTGTTTAAGAGTGCAGTCGGGGATAGGCTTCATGAAGCCTAGTCCACTGCACTCTTAGACACAAGCCTCACCACCTACGCTCCCCAGGAAAGCCCAAACATGTACCTTTTTGCACCATATTTAAAAAGTGACGCATGTAGGTAGATGCGTCACTTTTTAAACCTCTGCACCACATTATACTCAAAAATGTAAAAGCCATTCATATTTCCCAAAATCGTTTTTGACATCACATTTAGGAAACACAGCACAGGTCCTATGAACAAGCATTCCATGTCATTACTGA
This sequence comes from Lissotriton helveticus, assembly GCF_964261635.1. Classification (NCBI taxonomy): domain Eukaryota; kingdom Metazoa; phylum Chordata; class Amphibia; order Caudata; family Salamandridae; genus Lissotriton; species Lissotriton helveticus. The sequence continues at coordinate 646,394,564 of NC_136068.1, forward strand.
AACCTCACTATTTTACAAAATACAATTCCTCTATGCAAACAAATCCAATATGCTTCCTACACTGAGTTAACACAGGTAACATCATTGTAAAGAGTCAAATTGACGCCTGTGTCTAAGAGTGCAGTCGGGGATAGGCTTCATGAAGCCTAGTCCACTGAACTCTTAGACACAAGCCTCACCACCTACGCTCCCCAGGAAAGCCCAAACATGTACCATTTGCGCCATATTTAAAAAGTGACGCATGTAGGTAGATGCGTCACTTTTTAAACCTCTGCGCCACATTATACTCAAAAATGTAAAAGCCATTCATATTCCCCAAAATCGTTTTTGACATCACATTTAGGAAACACAGCAAAGGTCCTATGTACAAGCATTCCATCTCATTACTGAAACCTCACTATTTTACAAAATACAATTCCTCTATGCAAACAAACTCAATATGCTTCCTACACTGAGTTAACACAGGTAACATCATTGTAAAGAGTCAAATTGACGCCTGTGTCTAAGAGTGCAGTCGGGGATAGGCTTCATGAAGCCTAGTCCACTGCACTCTTGGGGCCAGATGTAGGTAGAACTTATTTACCGATTCTTAATTACCGAATTTTACCGATTCGGTAATTAAGAATCGGTAAATAAGAAGGGGGGGTATGTAGGAACATCCAGATGTTCCATTTACCGAATCGGTAAATATCTGTATTTACCGATTCGGTAAATACCGACCGGTAATGCTCCATTCATTCCTATGGGCTTTGAAGCCCATAGGAATGAATGGGGCATTACCGGTCGGTATTTACCGAATCGGTAAATACCGATTTTGACAAGGGTGCAGGGGTGTCACTTTGACACCCTCTAGCACCCCCAAAAAAGGTTCAGGGGCCATGTGGCAGGCATACCTGCCCTAAGGGCAGGTCTGCCTGTCATATGGCACAGGTGTGCATGCACACATGTGCATGCACACCTGAATCGGTATTTTACCATCAAATTGAATTTGATGGTAAAATACCGAATTTGTAGGGCTTGTGGGACTCTGAAGAGTCCCACCTACATCTCAATTTTACCGATTCTGTAAAAATACCGGTCGGTAAATTTACCGACCGGTATATTTACCGAATCGGTAAAATTACCGAAATGCCCTGTTGCAATCCCCCTACATGTCGAAAGCCAAATACCGGTCGGTAACGGCCTAATTCGGCCGTTACCGACCGGTATTTGGCTACCTACATCTGGCCCTTAGACACAAGCCTCACCACCTACGCTCCCCAGGAAAGCCCAAACATGTACCCTTTTGCACCATATTTAAAAAGTGACGCATGTAGGTAGATGCGTCACTTTTTAAACCTCTGCGCCACATTATACTCAAAAATGTAAAAGCCATTCATTTTCCCCAAAATCGTGTTTGACATCACATTTAAGAAACACAGCACAGGTCCTATGTACAAGCATTCCATGTCACTACTAAAACTTCACAATTTTACAAAATACAATTCCTCTATGCAGTAAAAACTTTTTACCAAGCATTATCAAAAAGCATGACACAAAGCAACATTAAAAAACCACAATTTGCTTCCAAATCTTCTCCATAGAGTATACAAGTCTCTATGTATATTACATGAATCATAACTCACCTTTACAAATGCTCTAGGAGTTTCACAACAGTGAATACACACACCAATATTTCTTTAGCAGAGCAAAAGGTATGTTCTCCAGGCACTGCAACCATTAATGGCACAGAAAATCTCTAAATCTACCCACATATTGCTCATGGTAACCAATCAAAACTCTTCCCTCTGTACTTTCAAACCAACACCCTTCCCCCCTCAGCCCTTTCCACCTGTTACCATAGCAACTCCCTCCTCACTGAGCTCCAAGGTTTAAAAGTTTATTCAACAATGTTGCAAATCACCTCAGCAAGGATGTTTGACCTGCGAATACACCAGCTTATCTGGTGCAATGTTTCTTTAAATGACTTTTTTTTAACCATTCAAATTACTTCTTACACAGAACACAACCATGCACCCTAACATACAGTTTTCAACTATCTCAATCTACCAATCATTGCTTGTGATTCAAGAGCACTGAAACTCCACAGGTTTTTTTTGCAAACTCCTACTGTTCCAACTGCCATTTTATTCCTACACTTCATCTGACTGCACCAGAACCTCCTCTACCATGTATTCTGTCTGGATTATTGGACATAGCTATATCCACTGGGCTCAAAGGTATGCAGCTACCAGAAACCACAACCTTGATTTACCAAATGTGAATATTAAATGGATTGGCCAGAGAGGATTGAGATGTCACCAATTGATACCATTGGTGAAAACCTTTTTGCATTTGCCACACCCTAACCTCATAATTCTGCACTGTGGTGGAAATGACTTAGGCACTTTGACTGGGGTAGGTCTTGAAATGCTTTTAAAGGACACCTTTGAACAATTGATGGCACTTTTCCCTCAAACTGCCTTGGTATTTTCCAATATATGCCAAAGGCAGAAATGGAACTGGTTCAACCAATTTTGTCCACAATTTGAGAAAGCACGGAAACATGTGAATAAATCTGTTTCTGCTTACATGAGAGACTATGGAATGGGTTCAATATACAACAACAACTTGTGTTACAACATGCAAGATATCTACAGAGGAGATGGTGTGCACTTCTCAGATGAGGGGAATAGAATATTCCTCCTGAATTTAAGACTGTGCATTGGTACCTACTTGTAGGTACCTAAATCAGCCACAGAACCCAAAAGCCCTTTTCAGGGCTACCCTATCTCTGATCACTCCAAATGATTATCTTTTTCTAACTTTTTTCAAATTGCTCTCAGGTGTGCCTTTTTCTTGTAAAGTTCTTTTGCAATGCACACTGGTTCCTGTGGTTCTAATCATGCATATTTACTACTACTACTTAGTAAATATGCATGATTAGAACCACAGGAACCAGCGTGCATTGCAAAAGAACTTTACAAGAAAAAGGCACACCTGAGAGCAATTTGTTTTGTTTCATAGACACGCCTGGTATCCTGTGGGGACGCAAGCAAGCTACAGACTGTTCAAGAGCCTCTGAGGAAGGAGGGAGACACCCTCTGAAACGCGTCAGGCAAAGAAATAATCAAAACGGGATCGTAAGCTGCCTGTTGACAGAAATAAAGGAGCCTCCTTACTTGTGTGTTGTGCGGCCTCATTCTGCTGGGTAGATGTGATGAATATATATATATATATATTCACTGAAAAAACCATAGGTTATAGACCATATATAGTTAGGAATTAGCATTTACAAAACCTTAAAAATTCACTGAAAAAACCATAGGTTATAGACCATATATAGTTAGGGATTAGCATTTAAAAAACCTTATTTTACTCACACAAAACCATTGAAATTCCATATATAGTTAGTTGTACTAACTATATATCACGCACCCGCAATCCACTGCTGATGATGTCACATATTACATCATTCATGACATGGTCAGTGACATCACTGATGACATCACTGATGACATCTCAAATGACATCACTGATGACATCACTGATGACATCATCCAGTGACTGTGTGTTTCTGTAAAGTTTAAATATGTTTTACATATTGAAGAATGAGTAGATGTAGAAGTGTCTGGATGAAGGATTTAGTAGGTGCGTGACTGACTGTATGAGTGAGTGATTAAATGTGTCTCACTGAGTGCATGGGTTAGTGACTAAACTGTCTTAATTTGTGCATCATTATGTCTGTTGTTCTGTAAACTGCTGCATGTGTTGATCAGTAGCTATATGAGTAACTATATAGGTTATTGATTGGTTGCCCAAGCATTTGTATGGGAGACTGAGTGTGTGTGTGAGTGGCTGGGAAGTGTATGACTCTGTGCATAGATGTATGGGTTCAAAAGTGCATGTTGGAAACAGCTGTATGGGCGGTTGACTGTGTGCATGACTGTATTGGTGAGTGAATAGATATCTCAGTGCTACATGTCAAATTAAGTACATATGTAAAATACAGTACATGTGAGAGTTGACATATATAAATAACTGTGCATAAGAGCCAGTGAATGTGTGAGTGGCTGTATGGATCATTGTGAACTTGTATCCAGGATTGTATAAGTGAGTAAATATGTTTTAGTATTTGTTTGAATAAGTAAGTAAGGTGTGTTTAACTGTATAGTTAAGGAAATGGAGGTGTGATTGATTGTTTGCATGACTGTCTAGGTGTGTGTGTAACTTCATGGATGAGTGACAATCTGTGAGTCTGTGTTTACACTGAGTGTATCTAAGGTTATATTAGAGTCTGAAGAGGTTCATCGTATTATCACAACAGTGATGTCATCAGTAATGTCATTTGAGATGTCATCAGTGATGTCATCAGTGATGTCATTTGAGATGTCATCAGTGATGTCATCAGTGATGTCATTTGAGATGTCATCAGTGATGTCATCAGTGATGTCACTGACCATGTCATGAATGATGTAATATGTGACATCATCAGCAGTGGATTGCGGGTGCGTGATATATAGTTAGTACAACTAACTATATATGGAATTTCAATGGTTTTGTGTGAGTAAAATAAGGTTTTTTAAATGCTAATCCCTAACTATATATGGTCTATAACCTATGGTTTTTTCAGTGAATTTTTAAGGTTTTGTAAATGCTAATTCCTAACTATATATGGTCTATAACCTATGGTTTTTTCAGTGAATTTCATTGGTTTTTTAATAGCTAATATCAAAACCTTTACAATGTATTATTCTTTAAAAAGAAAAATATTTTTTACATGTTTTTTATACAATTTTTTTTGTATTTTTTTTGTTTCGCTCCCAGTACGCGTACCGGTTAGCTTCCCGTTAGCTCAATCCGGAGGCGCGACCCGGTACGCGAACTGGTAAACGTTCCTTTAGCGCACCTCTCGCGTTACAAAACAACATCGCGACGCTTCGCGTCAGCATGACGTTTCGCGTTCTCGCGTAATACGTCATATTACGTGCTACGTTCGCGTACCCGGAAGCGCAGCGGTACGCGAACCGGAAGCGATCCGCGGCGCGGCGCCGACCGCGTAATGTAAACATAGCAGGTCATGTGACTCGATAATAACACTTTTCATTGGTTCATTTCACTTTTGGTTTCCTAATGATGTAATACAAGGTCATGTGATCTAAAATGGACACTTTTCATTGGTTTAGAACTTTTGTTTTTCCCAAATGATGAAAACCCCTCCTTCTTTCATCACTCTGACTTTCATCTTGGTGAGAGAAAGACCCTTTATTGAGACTTTGTGATGGCTTCATTAGTAGCTTCAGCTGGTGCTAGCCCACCACCTCCACCAAATCCAAGAAAGAGAGGACCACCTGCAGAAGTAATTCTGCAAGAAGAGGAAGAACAGGAAGAGGAGGAAGAGGAGGAAGAGCATGAGTTTTTGCCAGAGGAGCCCAGGAGGTACAATCGACAGGAGAATTATATCTGGCAATTCTACAGAATTCCTGAGGGGCAAAAGAAAGTGAATGCTCGTTACGTGTTTTGCCGCATATGCGGTGACAGATTGTCAAGGGGCACTGATAAAAAATATAGTTATGGCAATCATACTATGCATCGGCATATGAGTAGGTGGCACCCAAATAACTATAGTGCTGCCCAGCTACGTGACCAACAACAAAATCCCCTCCAAATGGCAAGAAGATCGGTGGTTCCAGAGGTGTCGGGACCAGAGGCGAGGGAGGTGATTGCAAACATCCAAATGTTGTTTGGGCACGTAAAACAAGTGTGCGTGGAATGTGGCGCTTTCATCTGCTACAGAGAAAGTAGCATCACTTTGATTTTGCGAGCAATTCAAAATCATATTAATGTTTGCACAAGACGCACCAAAAAATAAATTCTTTTTTTTTTTTGCTCCTGTTGAGCCCTTTATAATGGATCGTTTTTGTTTCCCCCCCCCCCAAAAAAACCAAAAAATTTTTAAAAACGTTCAGAAAATACAAAAAAAGTAAAAAAATGTTCAAAAAATACTAAAAAAAATATAAAACAACAAAAACATTAAAAAAAAAGTTCTTTTCAGAACTAACTCCCCATTATAAAAAAATTGGTAGAATATTTGGAACTCTGCCAACCTGTATTTCTCTTAGTTCGCTCCCGGAGCGCTACCCGGTACGCGTACCGGAAGCTAACCAAAAAAATATTTTTTTAAAAAGAACAGTAACTATAAGGGAAGGAAATACACAGTTATGTTAAAAGAAAGACAGCTCTAGGGAGTAAACTAAGGATACTGTTACCTACAATCCACTGTTGATGATGTCACATATTACATCATTCATGACATGGTCAGTAACATCAACAGCAGTGGATTGTAGGTAACAGTATCGTTAGTTTACTCCCTATAGCTGTCTTTCTTTTAACATAACTGTCTATTTCCTTCCCTTATAGTTACTGTTCTTTTTTAAAAAACATTTTTTTGATCAGTCATAAACAGTGACATTAATAGAAACAGAGAGAGTGAACAAGAGTGAAGAACTATGGTCCTCCTCAGCCACCCTCAGAAAACCAAGGGGGTCAAGATACATCTACCGTGCCCCCTTCTACCTATTCTGAACATTATTTGCCCTCCATCTTGTATCTTGATTCGAACGAAACACAAAATGGTGGACTGCCATAACGCTGCTGGTTTGCGAACCGGGCAACTTCCCAGGAAGCGGTCCCCAAAAAAAAAAAGTTGGGAAAGTAATTCACAGACACTAAGAGTAATAGAGATGGAGTGAGTGAACAAGACTGAGGAACTATGAGAACAGAGGGACTGAGAAAAAGAGTGGAAGGAGTTGAGTAAATAGGTAATAGAGAAAGGAATGAGGAAAGTAGCAAAGGCAGGAAACTGAGGATTAAAGAAGTGAAGCAGTGGATCTAATAGTAGGTGAATGTGATAGAAATGTAACGAAAAGAGTACAACTATTTACCTTGTAATTGCCGTTAAATTAATCACATTTTATTTCTATACTTTCAATCTGTGAAAGAGAGAACCAACATTTGAAAAAAATTAAAATATGTATTTAAAAATTACAAACGACAAGGGAAAATATTGAAGGACAAATAGTTTTTCAACAACTTTGACACTGACAGAAGCTTCTGCTTCTCCAGGTCCTCTACACAATGCTAAAGATATACATTTTAAACTAACAGTATCTTGATGCAGATGAAGTGAGGCCTATCTTAAAACATGGTGCATCTTTTGCATTGCTCTTGTTTCAGAAAAGTGTCGCTTCAGTATGCCAATAACATGTCTCCTATCCAGAGATTTGTTTGAGGTGAGGCCTACTCAGAGTTCAAGATGAGATTTACACTTGTTGAAGTGTACAGAGGAGATAATATCTGTGAAAGTCTACTAATGAAGTGAGTCATGTCCACTGCACTCTTCAACAAAGTAGAAACCTCCTATGTTTCCCTGGACAGACCTAAACTTGATCTGCACAATGTGATTCGTAATGATAGGAAACTCAGGTGATGTAATTGAAATATGTGCAATTTATTTTGCTCATTTCACAATCACATCACTTGTGTTTCCTTTGCTTAGGTATCTCATTGTGCAGATGTAGTCCAGCATATGAAAGAATACGTAGAAGTGCAGCACTGCATACAATAAATTTAACACTTACAGAAAACTCACCTTCTCCATGCCTCCTACACAGTTCTACATATACATCATAAATGCAAACAGTACAGAATTAATTATACATGTTAAATGGTTTATTTTTGCTGTTCTCAGAATGTATCAAAATTCACTAAAAACAGTGACTTGAAGGTATTCATCATGTAACAGCGGGGAAAAAAAAACACAATCAAAATGATTGTGTTTAAAAAACCCATACAACATCAGAAAATAAAATTCAGAACTCCTTAAAGTTAACTTACTTTCCATGACGTCCAAGGATGTCCTATGAACAGCTTACACTCTTTTGTGCTGTTATTACTTTCAGCCCGCCACTTTCTGAAAGAAAACCTCCATCGTTTTTAAAAACACGTTACATGCAATAAATGACTTCTTGCTCTCTACCACTATTTTCCACAAGGCCAAATCTAGTCAGAGATATTTATAACTCTTGGATTTCTTGTAAGCCAATCCCATCATTTGGCATTTCCGCAACTTTCAGAATTAAAATGTTGAAGATCATTTTCACAATCCTGGAATAGTAATATCTTCCCCTTCTTGGTCAGTCATGTTCTACATTTCCTATGACACTGATACTGCTTAATATGAAGCAGACTTACACTACCTCTATGAGTACTACAATTATTTAATTCTCTACATCACTTTTAATCACAAAGCAATGTAAAACAGTAGACAGCATTGCAGACTTACATTCCCTCTACTCCATGTTTTGATTGGCTGCTTCAATTAGCTTATGAAAAGAAACAGTTTTTCTGAACTCATTTAAAGTGCACATACATCTCCATGATGTCCAATCCTTTGATTAGAAGTTATGTCTCTGAACTACACTTATCCTCAAGGCCAAATTGTGTAGGAGCCATTAGAACTTCTTGAAATTCCACAGATCATATCCCGAGATTATTTTCCTAAAATTTTGGTTTTAAAAACACCAGGTAAGAGTTTTTAAGGTCATACGGCAATTTTTTTTTGAAAATTAAAACAGAATCATTGCAGAATGACCAGCCATTTCTAGACTTTAAATAAGCTGTGTAATGTCCTGATGATATTGAAGGGCCGTCATGATATATAATTGCTGTAGTTACAAAAGTCCTTCCTGATATTGACAACTGCGAAGCTACAAAATTTTTTATTAAAGTTGTCAATTTTGTTCCATCAGGCCTACATCGTTGGAACATTAAAATGACGTACTGGCCATATGTTCGTATAAATAATGTGGACATCATTTCAGATTTACATTGGCTACACTCCATGCTGTGATTAGCAGCTTTTACTAGCTTATTAAAGGAGACTGATTTACTGTCTGGCAAAGTTAAATATATAAATCTTTCTGAGTCTACACTAGTAGTACTTGATACCATACAGTTCTCGCAGTCATGCTGCCATTGATAAGAAAGCCCAAACAGCTGATCTACATCTACACCTTCAGCATGTAATACATCAAGCATATACATTAAAAACTCCTGACAATCTTGCTGAATATTTTGAGAGAATTGTGTTTACCCTGAACATCTGTCTAACAGGTTTCGAATTTCAGACACACTTTCTATTTTTGTTCTATCTGTGCTACATTTCTCTAACACAGAATTCAACAAACTGCAAAATCTTTGATCAGAATTGACCACAATCTCTTCTTTTACATTTTTTAGAGAAAACAAAACATTAATTACTACATTAGCATAGCAGTTGACACCAGAACTGTTTTCAAACTGAAAACCAACAACATCTTCAACAGAATCCTCTTTGTTTCTGCTTGTAATTTTAGGTTCATTCACTTTTTGTCTTTTTGCTACAACCTCCCCAGTATTGTTCTCATTTCTTCGTTTCCGGCCTACCAGACGTTTCTCAAACAAAGGAAACTGAGGCAAATGTGGCGCATACTCTCTTCTTAACCTATTGTATTCCTTAACACAATCTAGATCTGCACAAATGTTTCTGACATCACACTCAATCAAGTACAATCCCGATAAAGTTCTAACTCGTGACAATGCCACATATGCCATACCCTCCTTGAACACAGAACTGCCAATATTCACCAATGCAGTGTCTACACTTAAACCTTGCGATTTATGAATTGTCACCGCATATGCCAAGCAAACAGGGAACTGCTTACGGCGAACATATAAGTCTTTTACAAGCAAAAATCTAGCAGAACAACGAGCAATTAGCTGTACTTCCTCAATGCCATCAAATTTAATTTTTAAAAATTCAATTCCATCTCTATTTCTGTATTTCACAAAATCAACAACATTACCCATTGATCCATTTACCAGACCTCTTTCAACATGTAAATTCCTTCTTAAAATTATACGGCAGTTCAAGCACACATTCAGAGTCTTTTCAAAACCTGCAGTTTTAGATATAGTCTTCTCTAATGAATCCAATTTTGATTTCAGATTCTCAGACAAAATAATTGTTGATCCCATATGCTCTACTCTATCAATAGCTTCCACTTTCACAATCTCTTGCTTTTCTAAATGCAACATTTTGTTGTTAAATTTGGCACATTCTGCAAGAGTTGGCATCAAACATATTCCAGATTTCTTATCAGTAATTTTCTGAAAAATATTCTCAGGCACAACATCTTGTTCTGGATATAAATTTGACAGTAATCGTGCATGTAAAGCTTCTTTCCCATGCTCGGTCACTTTTCCAATTCTAACATCTTGTAGAATAGTCTTGTAAACTTCATCCTTTGCCTGACGCATATTTTCATGCAGTTCAGCATAATTGAAGTTTAACCATATATTGACGTTGCCAATGCTGCCTAGGCACTTCCTGGTATCTTCATGCGTGAGCATTTTGAACACAGGTTGCCCTTTCACTGGTGTCAGCTGCAGAAGATCTCCGAAAACAATGATGTGTTTGCCACCAAATAACACATCATACTCTGTTTTGAGAACTTCTTGCATCCTCAAATGCACAAAGGCAAGCATGACATTGGAAACCATGCTTACTTCGTCAATGATAAGAAGTTTCATTTTCCTCAAGATTCTTGAAACTTCAAAACAAGCATCTCCAGATAGCTTGTGATATTCTAATTTGTTGTCATGCTCCACTGGCAGCATCAGTAAACGATGTAAAGTAATCCCTTTAATATTATGTGCTGCCAGTCCAGTTGGAGCAGTGACAACACAAGACAGCGATGACTCTGTCCTTTCCTGCAAATAGCATGAAATTGCTTTAATGAGGAAACTTTTTCCAGTTCCCGCTTCTCCACTCACGTACAGTCGGACAGGCTTCAACGACGTACATGAGCACTCTTTCTTATCATGACTTAATCCATGATCAATTTGCATGGTAACTTCGTCATATATTTTCCTCTGCTCAACGTTGAGTTGCCTTTCCAACTCTTCTAAGTTAACCGCATCCTCTTGAGCATGTGCCATGGCTCTTTCCACCTCATTCATAGCAGTGGCAGCTTCATTTTCAATAAGAGGTCCTCCTAGTGGATCCTGACTCAATGAAGCAGAACTCTGACTGTCCTGAGAACTGTCTCTGGCAATCTCGGCTGCAATCGTTGCTTCCTGCTCAATTTCCGCATTCAACATTTCTACATATTTGGGAAAAGCAGGACATTCTATGGTCTCCTTGGCGGCATTGAAAGAGTCTTCATAACAGAGGAAATCTCCAAGCAGTTCCTCTTCTGCACGCCAAGGCTTGAAAAGTTGCAAAAGTGCTAAATAGAAAAACTCCTTTTTTTCAGGAGATTCGCCACTCAATTTTCGATGGTTTATCAAGTGGCATTTTCTTTGCTTCACCAGACATCCCTCACTTCCTATTACAGCATACACTCCTTTCTCAGTATCTTCTTTGATGTTCCTCTTGAACATGTAATTTTGCAGAACCTCATACAGACAAACATTCTCTAGGTGACTGCTTCGATTTGGATAATATGTATCCAACATGTTTGTCTTCAAAATGTCGGTACTGTTTGGCTCCTTTTCCGCCAAATACTCAATTTCCCGCACAGGTTTGAGAACTCGATTACGCGTTGCAGCAAGACCAAGACTCGCCCAAACGATACTCCTGGACTTGGCATAGAGACTTGCTGAAGACAACCGGTCAGAACATTCGTACGCTCCGATTTCTCGATGCGACAACATCTTCAGACTGAAACTGTACAACTTCTTGCTGAGGCTCTTTTCATGGGAAATGTCCTCCCACATATCCTTCAATTCTGTCTTCTCTTTTTTGGTGATGTAAGACGTCACATACCGAGCCACAGCCATACAGTTATCAGCCACAAACTGTATATCCATGTTAGCATTCCACATGGACAAAATCACCGGGTTGTAGTCGTTGATGTACTTGGACTCTTCGTTCCTCTTCAAATTGTAAGTGTTTTTAGGTGATTTCTTCATGACATTGTGTCGCAGCGAAGACATCAAACTGTTTACTCTTCCTTTAGAAATCACCGGTCGTGGAAAGCCGAAACGACATTTAGTGTAGAACTTGTCCTTGTTTCGGAATTTACGACGGCAGTACTTTCCACATCGATGGCTTTGGAAACGCAGAACTTTTTCTCTTAGGCTTTTCTTCTCCTTTGCGTTTGGAACAGCACACGTAGAATACTGTTGGATGAAACTCATCACTGAGTCATCTGGATCCGTTCCAAATTTAGGTGCATCCTTGATCCACAGCAACATATGTATATGAGGAGCACCTCTTGCTTGGTACTCCTTTCTCCAGAAGAAATCCAACACCTCTCCAAGAGGTGGATTCTTCTTATTCATGATGAAAGACATCATAGCTTCAAATCTATGATTGAAGTACCTACATACATTGACTGGATCCAAAGAGCACAGTTCTCCGGGTGTCTTGAATTCGATGTTTTCTACGTTAGCATTTGCCTCTCGTAGAAATTCAAGTAAGTCTTCCCAGCCATACTCGGCACAGCTCAGAGTGAGGAACCATGTGGGAGTACCTAAGTTCCTCAGCATACATTTTAAATCACCATGACGACGGTACCAGTACTCATTAGTACCACGCTGACACGCCATGAGATTAATCAGGTGAGAATCCAAAATACTATCTTGGACATTCACTTTATCCATAAAATCACTTGCCGAGATGTTTTGCATGTGTATACCACTTTTCAAGATGTGGTTCACTGCATATGACAGTCCAGACAGATCGCTTTCAAACAGGAGATGAAACAAATAAGGAATGCATTGTCGAAACCTAGCATCTCCTGCATACAATCGCAAAGTCCGGTATTCAGAAGCAGGAATTTGATGAGGTCGCTCATCATATCTTCCTCCCTGACCTGTTGGAAAAAGCTGTGGGAAACACCGAGCTTCCAAACTTTCCTCCCAAACACTAATGGGACTCCCTTTGGCTTGTTTCATTTGAAACAACTCAATAGCATTCCCCATGACTTCCTTTGAATGCAAAGGATGAACACTATAATGTTCATATATTTCCTCACTAGTAGAGGGTTCTACTTTCTCAATTTGACCAGCACACAAATCGCTATCCTCTTCCTCACTTACTTCCTCTTCTGCAACATATACATTCTTATAGTATTTATTATTTTTTTTCAAATACAATGTTGCCTTTTTAACTTTCCTAACATCTACTAAATCTTGCCATATTTTCTTATTCTTTGTCGGAACCCCATTAACTAAGATAACCAGAGGTTCCTCTTCCACTTTTTCAACTCCAATTGTGTTAATGTTTTTCTTCAAATCTAGAGGCAAATAAACAACTCTTCCCTTTAATCCTCTCTGTAAATCTGATGGAGGCAATTTCCCTGTCTTTGGCTCCATTCTTACAATAGCCTGAAAGGGATGGATACTTTGAATCAAAATAGATTCATAAGTATTTAAATCCTTCAATTCAGAAGGAATCTCAACCAATTCCAGATTATTATGAACTGCTCTAGCAGGCATCTGGTTTTGTTTTAATTTGTTACAACAATAAGTACACACACGTTGATCCAATCCCAAATCAAAACAATTTTCTACCATCAAGTATGTTGCAAAATCCTTCCATTCACTATTATTTTCCCTTTCACTTTTTGCATATAAATCCACTAACTTAGTCTGATTCTTATAATAAGTGCGTCGACAACACACACAAGTGAAATTAGGCCTCTCACTTGATTTCATGTCAAACGTCGCAATTTCCCTCTGGAAATTATCTGTACTGGAAACATGTACAGTATCTTCCAAATGACCCTCTATTTCTTGCTCAATTTCAACATTCTCCTCTTTACTTCCAAAGTAACAAAACTCAATTTCTTCACATATATTCCTCACATCTATTTCAGAACCATGCAAAAGAGCAGCGCATAATTGTTTCAGCATAATTGCTGGACTCTTAGCATAATACAACAGTCTAACTAACTTCCTCACTTTGTTATGATGCACTGCTAGCATCCTGAAATGATGAAAAACACTCTGGCATACTCTCCTGGAAAGACAAGCCAGTGAATGACCATGCAAACCTATCACTTCTCTCACTCTGCAAGGATCTAATTCTTGCAACAACTTCATTTTCTGCTTCAAACTTTTCTTACTAAATGACCGTATAAAATCACAAAGCAAATTGATGGAATCCTGTCGTACACTGCAAATACTACTACACTTCCAGGTGTACACAGGACCCTTAGGACGTCTCCCTAAAACCTCATTACCTAACACCTCTTCTATCTCTGTTCTCACAAGTTTTTCTTTTTCAACTGGACAACCATCTTTCACTTTATAAGCTCGACCACTGGTGTCAACTGCATGCACCAAATCATTATCCTGGAAATAACTCTCCTCATTAAAAAATGCCTCAGAGCTTGAACTATGCATCCATTCTCCAGAAAAAACTTCACAAAAATTACTACGATTAACTATTCTCTTCCATCTACTATTTCTTTTGAAATCATAAATTACCTTGTTTAGCTTCCTAATTCTATTGATTGTCAAAATAAATAACTTACGTTTAATTTCAAATGCCTGATCAATAACTTTCTCAACTATTTTTTTTCTCTTATAAAAAACCACTTTCTGCTGACCTTTCTTAATATTTTTTAACAAATTCCCAATTATCCTGTTGCCGAACATTCGTTTACGAATATCCCTAAACTGTTGTTTCCTTCTACTTTCATGCATAGAGTTATCTCTTACTCTAGCAGTAACATTTCTCATTGGCCTTTCCTTACCATTTGAATTCTTTCTCCTTTTCTGGACTGAAACATTTTCTGTAGTAATAATTTTTTTTACTACACATATTTCTTATGACTGTTTTTCGACTCTTACCCGGTGCTTTCTTGGTGACTTGACAAATCTTTTTGTTAGAGGACTGCTGCATTATTCCATGGTCCTGCTGTCTTTGACGTTTTGCAGCCTTTCTCACTCTTTCTTTGCTAGGCATCCTAAAATCTTGAAATAATCTGCAGTTGAATCTGTGGTAAAATATAATAAAAAATGTTATTAACCACTATTACCCAACAGTAAATTAATAACAGTCATCAAAAACTTAACACACTACTTAAGTATATAATATACTGAAGCCTATCTCCAATTTTTCACTGAACAGGACTCATCTCTTCTTAACCTTAACCTGCGCGTTTCTTTTCTTTTTCCGACGCGTTTCAGGGCATCAAGCCCCTTCTTCCTGGGCAGGTTGAACAACACACACGAGCCCCACAGGTTCTTTTTCTGGTTTTATTTAGCCATATCCGCCCCCCATGGGTGTGTGGGTTTTACTCTTTCCCTTGAATAATTTTAACGCGGCTGTCCTAGCCGTGGGAGGTAGCATCATCGACAGTTGGGACTTACAAATGTACCAGCAGATCGAGGCCGGTATTCTGAACTCATCAGGATTAAAAGCGGCACGATGTTCTATATGCGAATTGAGCAAGCTTTGAAATGTGTGACTCACTCAGAGTTTTAATGGACATGAAACGTGAACAAACGCACAAACTTACTAAAAGATAATTTTTTGTACCCACAGGTAGGACACCATGTCCCATAATGCACCAAGGGAAAGAGTAAAACCCACACGCCCATGGTGGGTGGATATGGCTAAATAAAACCGGAAAAGAATCTGTGGGGCTCGTGTGTGTTGTTCAACCTGCCCAGGAAGAAGGGGCTTGATGCCCTGAAACGCGTTGGCAAAAAGAAAAGAAACGCGCATGGACAAGCAGGCTGCATCTACAGGCCGGATGGTCGAACATCGTTGAGTGCGCCTCCAATGCTTTAGGGCGATTTGTGGAATAATATATATATATATATATATATATATATATATATATATATATATATATATATATATATATATATATATATATATATATATATATATATATTACCTACTGGCGGTCGCCAGTAGGTATATATAGTTAGGATTTTTTCCCTATGGGATTTTTGAAAATTCTATGTCTAATAACTTTGGCGTTTGTGGACGGAATTGGCTGAAATTTTCTGGAAAATGGAACATTTTGTTTCTGAGCAGCCACTGGAAATTTGGGGGGAGTTGGTCCAGGGGGGGCCGAGAAAAAAGGGGGGTCCCAAAACGTGTTTTTAACATTGAGTTTTCCATAGGGCGGTTAGCCTCACTTTTAGCCCGAACGGCTGAATGGATTTGCACGAAACTTGGCAAAATTGTAGGGACTGGTAGCCCGATGTGCCTTTTGTAGGTCTCAATATATGTGCTGCAGTGGATTTTGAGAAAATAACGTTCAAAAAAAGATATATATCTGTAAGCGCGGACCAGGCAGCGCCCCGGTACGCGTACTTGACGCGTAACGGAACTTCGCGTAGCGAAGTTGATTGGCTCTCCGGTGTCTGTCAACATTCTAAACAGTCCGGAGCGGCCGCCATCTTGTCTCTCGGTAGGATCGAGAGACAAGAGGAGGTCAAAAGCGAAGGGGCAAATGACCTTAAGGGGGCATAGTAGATACTCCCTGACCCCCTAGGTTTGATGTGGAGGCTTTAAAGGGGCCCCGCTAAGCAAAAAAAAAAAAAAATGTTTTTTGTTTTTTTTCGTGGTTAGCGCCCGGTACGCGAACCGGGAAGCGTACTGGGGAGCGTATCACAATAAAAAATGAATGATAGACTTTTCAAATGCTGTATGTTAATTGATTGTTGGTTTTGTTGATTATTTATTTTTTTTTTAAAACTTTTTTTATTGTGTTTCATAATTTATTAAACTTTCTAACATTTCATTGTCAGAAATTTCATAATCATGGAATATAGATTGTAGTCTCTGAGGTTGTAAAATGTCCTCATTTGCAAGGAGGTTATCTACTGCTTGCACACATTGCAGTAGTTCTTGGTCCCATGTTTCATCCATAAATTCAATCTCATTTGGATCAATGATTTCTGTGTTGGACTCTGGAAGGACAATTTCAAATGAAATGTTTTGTTCACTTTCCATTTTTCCTGAAATTTGCATAAAAAAAATATATATTAGTAGAGGTAGGGCACTGTTGGGATTAATTTTAGATAGGCAGTTTTTATCAGAGAATTTATCTTTGGGCAGTGTATAGTATCAGAGTGGAAGTAGGAATATAAAAAAGTGTATCTAAATTTATAAGTACTACAGAGGGATAGTATATAACTAACAGAAAAAGTTTGCCATATTAACTTAAAGTGCACAATATACTTCAGTTTTAAAAATAACAACTTACCTTTAAAAAGAAGTTGAAGTTATTAATGAAAATCCAAATGAAATGTACACCAGGAAGTAGTAGTCAAAATGGCTGTGTTTCCTTCTCTTCCTTTATATATATTCGGGTACATAACCAATCAAATGTCAGGTAAAAAAAGTAGAAAATGAAAGTAACATTTTAATTGGTTGTCAATTCCAACACTTCAGATGTGTTTTGTGAAGTAATTTACCTCACGGTATTTAGAGAGGACTACAGGCTAAATTGCTAAATGGAATTCCAATCAAATTTGTGAAAATGGTAGGGATTGGTATGTAGTATGAGCTATTCTATATTTGGTGAAATTGTCTCCAGTGGCTTTTCTGTGAACTATTTTCCCACCTTTTTTGATGGTGCGCTTCCCAGGAAGCGACCCGGTACGCGAACCGGTGAGCGCCCTGGTACGCGAACCTTAAGCGTAACGGGAGTCCACCATTTTGTGTTTCGGTCGAATTATGATACAAGATGGAGGGCAAATAATGTTCAGAATGGGTAGAAGGGGGCACGGTAGACTTATCTTGACCCCCTAGGTTTTGTGAGGGTGGCTGAGGAGGCCCATATGTGCGGAAAAAAAAACATTTTTTTTAAAAATTTCGCGAGGTTAGCTCCCGGTACGCGTACCGGGTAGCGCACCAGGGAGCGTATTTTGTTGAAAATTAGTGAAAATAGTTAGAGTAAAAAAATAATTGTGAGTGATTAGATGTAGGGTAGCTCTGAGAAGAGCTTTTGGGTTTATGGTACATTTAGGTACTTATAAGTAGGTACCAATGCACATTTTTAAATTCAGAGTGAAAACTCTGTTGCCCTCATCTGAGAAGTGAACTCCATCTCCTCTGTAGATATCTTGCATGTAGTAACGCAAGTTATTGTTGTACAGGGAGCCCATTCCATGGTCTCTCATGTAAGCTGAAACAGATTTGTTTACATGCTTCCTCGACTTCTCAATTTGTGGACAAAATTGGTTTGACCACCTCCATTTCTGTCTTTGGCATATATTTGAATATACCAAGGCAGTCTGAGGAAAAAGTGCCATTAATTGCTCAAAGGTGTCCTTTAAAAGCATTTCCAGACCTACACCAGTCAAAGTGCCCAAGTCATTACCTCCACAGTGCACAATTAACAGGTCAGGTTTTGGCAAATGCATAAAGGTTTTCACCAATGGTATCAATTGGTGACATTTTAATCCTCTCTGGCCAAACCACTTAATTTCCACATCTTGTAAATTGAGGTTAGGTAAATTCCTGCTTTCAACGTACCTTTGAGCCCAGTGAATATAACTATGACCAACAATCCAGACAGAAAACATGGTGAGAGAAGGTTCTCCTGCAGTCAGATGAAGTGTGGCAATGAAATGGCAGTTGAAAAAATGTGAGTTTGAAATGAAAAAAACTGTGGAGTTTCTGTGTTCATGAAGTAGTAACAGTGATTGGTGGATTTTGATTGATGAAAACAGAAAGTTAGGGTGTAGAGATGTGTTCTTTGAAAGATGTATTTTGAGTGGTCAATAAAAATCATTAAATGAAAGAAAGCACTGGATATGCAGGTGCACTGAGAGTTCAGAGTTCAATTGCAACATTGTTGTGTGAATTTGCAAACACCAGAGTTTCTCCAAGAGGTGGTTGCTATGGAAAATAGGCAGAAAGGGCAGAGGGGGAAGGGTTTTCATTTGAAAAAAAGTGAGGGAAGAGTTTTGATTGGGTGACATGAGAAATATGTGTGAAGAATTACACCATTTCTGTGCTTTTGATAGCTGCAGACTCTGGAGTGCATACCTTTTGCTCTGCTGAAGACAAATTGGTGTGTTTCTTAGACTGTTTTCAAACTCAAAGTATTTGCTAAGGTGAGAAAATATTTCTTTACTTTAGATAGAGAATAGTGTGCTTTAAGGAGAAAATTATGATTTATGTGGCGCAATTTGCTAGTAAATATGCTCTCACATGTGCATGGAAATTTTTGATTTTGAATGTTTTTGTTATATAGCCATGTTAAAAGTGACGCAACCATGCTGGAAAGCCAATCAAAAAATGCTTTCATGTGTTTTAATGACATTTTAAGTCATTTTCTGATGTGCAGTGTTTAGAAATTATGATTTGAAAATCGTTTTTGTGGAAAAGGAATTGTTTTTAAATTCATGACAAGGATATAATGGTGTATGGTTATTTATAAGGCAATTGACTGTCCTTGATGTTATTTTTCTCATTTTAGTGTAAGACCTTTCTCTGTGGCGCAAATTGCTTGTAAATATGCTCTTACATGTGCATGAAAATTTTAATTATCAATGTTTGTGTTACATAGCCATGATAAAAGTGAACCAACCATGCAGGAAAGCCAATAAAAAAACGCTTTCATGTGTTTCAATGACATTTTAAGTCATTTTCTCATGTGCAGTTTTTTGAAATTATGATCTGAAAATCGTTTTTGGGAAAAAGGAATTGTTTTTAAATTCATGAGAAGGACATAATGGTGTATGGTTCTTTATAAGGCAATTGACTGTCCCTGATGTTATTTTTCCCATTTTAATGTCAGACCTTTCTTTGTGGCGCAAATTGCTTGTAAATATGCTCCCACCTGTACATTGAAAATTTTGATTTTGAATGTTTATGTTACATAGCCATGTTAAAAGTGACCCTACCATGCAGGAAAGCCAATCAAAATACGCTTTTATGTGTCTTAAGGACAATTTAAGTAATTTTCCCATGTGTAGTGTTTTGAAGTTATGATTTGAAAATCGTTTTTGAGGTAAAGGAATGTTGTTAAAATTTATGTTCGCCATATGCCCCCAAATTTCTTTCTCAGGGTTGCAGCAGGGTGTTCTTGAGACACCCCTGCACTTTTGGAATAAATTCCTAATTTGTGATGAGCAAATTGTTAATCGCAAATTGCACCTTCATTTATATGAGCCTCCTAGCCCATGGAAATGAATGGGTAATTTGCAATTAGCAATTTTCTCATCGCAAATTTGGAATGGTAAAGAATCGCTATTTATTCCTTAAAATTCGCTTTTTTGGAAATGCAAAATAGTTATATGATACATATGGCGGTTGATGTCTAACAAGATAAGAAGCTTATGGATACATTTATGATGACTGGTGCAATGAAGTAGAAATCACTTACTTCATTGGTAGGCCTTTACAATAAATTATCTCCTCTGTATTCTTCATCAAGCATAACTTTAATCTGCAATCCTGAGTAGGCCTCACCTTAAACAAACCTCTGGATAGGCCACATCTTATTGTCATCCTGATTTAATCATTTATAATTCTAGGGACAGA
The DNA here is from genome assembly GCF_964261635.1 of Lissotriton helveticus. Taxonomy (NCBI): domain Eukaryota; kingdom Metazoa; phylum Chordata; class Amphibia; order Caudata; family Salamandridae; genus Lissotriton; species Lissotriton helveticus. The sequence goes on from NC_136068.1 coordinate 646,415,112, forward strand.
TTTATGATAGGTGTATACCTCTTTTGTGCCACTTAGAAAACATTGTCCATGGGGAAATGACTTAAAATGTCATTAAGACACATGAATGTTTTTTTTTAAAACGTTTGCAATTTTTTTGGGTCACTTTCAACATGGCTATGTGTCTGAAACAGTCAAAATCTAAATTTGCAATGCACTGGTGGGAGCATATTTACAAGGAATGTGCTTCATGGGGAAAGGTCTTATAATGTAATATGGGAAAAATGACATTAGAGATACTGAAATGCCTTATAGAGAAGCATACACCATTATGTCCTTGTCATAAATTTGCAAACCATTACTTTTCCCCAAAAACGATTTTCAAATTATATTTAGAAAACAGTGCACATGTGGAAATTACTTAAAATGTCAATAATTCAAAATTTGTGATTCCTTAAATGCAATGTATAAAAAAAAAATATGTAAAAAATGATATTAAGGATTTGGAAACTACCACCAACTTGTAGTTTGTGGTAATTTGCGAATTCTTTTCAAAAAGCATTTTTTTTAAAAAAAAAAAAAGGTCCCATATGACGCCCATACATGCCATTAGGGCATGTAGGTGTGCCATGTGCTCCCAAATTTCTTTTTCAGGGGTGCAGCAGGGTGTTCTTGAGATACCCCTGCACGCTTGAAAAAAATCCTATTTTGTGATGAGCTAATTGCTAATCACAACTTGCAACATTAATTCCTATGAGCCTCCTAGCCTATGGAAATGAATGGGTAATTTGCAATTAGCAATTTGCTCATTGCAAATTAGGAATAGTAAAGAATCGCTATTTATTCCTTAAAATTTGCTATTTATAATATGTAAAATATTTTGATGATACATATGGCAGTTCATCTGTAACAAGATAAGAAGCTTAGGGATAGATTTATGATGAGTGGCGCATCCCCAGGGATGTGACAGTCATCCTGCGCCACTGTTCCGCCACCCATGGTGTGCTGCATTTACAATGCGGCGCAGCATGGGGCAAAAAAGGCACAGATGCGTGACGCATCTGTGCTGTAAAGGTGGCGCATTGCTGGAGTTGTATCGTAAGTGCGATGCAGCTCCAGCAAGGATCAGGGGTGCCCCATCTATACAATGCTGCGTCAAGACCTATGCCAGCTTCAAGCAGGCGCAGGGTTTTGAAGCAGCTTTCTCCTATCTGATTGTAAATGCGGCACACCATGGGTGGTAAAGCAGTGGTGCACATTAACTGGTGCATGCCTGGGGATGTGCCATTTAATATAAATCTGCACTTTAACATTTGAGTATGTGCAGGGGACACAGAGTCGTTGAGGCTTATCCAAGGTTAAGAACAGATGAGTCCTGTTCAGTGAAAAATTAGACATAGGCTTCACCTGCTCAGCATCGCTGGACATGGCTAAATAATAGCTGCAAAATGTTACTCTTGTTAAATAATTTTACTATTATAATCTGTGAGATTTGTCTCTTACTCTGCAACATCTCATTGTTGTTGTCTTTCTTTAAAGATAAAGACAACCTCAACATGAGCGACAATCTGCAATCAGTTGATTTTGACCTCATCATTGAACTTGTAATTGAAACATCAGTGGATGTTGATCCATTGGATGATTTAAATCCTGAGGATGAAGAAGAGCGTGATGAGGATGCAGATTTGTCCGAATTATATGATATAGGATGGGAAGCTGACCTGCTTGAGCCTTTGGAATTATAAACATTTATTTTTAAAATTTATAATCAATAAAAAGTAAAAAGGTAAACCGTTTAATTTAAAAATAAAGACACCTTCAAAAACAGGTTATGTGTAGTGTCTTCAATAAAATATTAAAATATGCTCATAAAATTAGATCAGATTCACATATAAAATAGCATAGGTAACATAAATATAAATCTCATTTCTTTTCTGCTATTTCTGTATTGTAAATTTGCAAGGACTAAAAAATCTTCTATTTAAAATGTCAAGTAGTGTGTTATGTTTTTGATCACTATTACTGATTTACTGTTTGATAATAATGTTTAATAACATTTTTATTATATTTTTCCTCAGATTCAACTATGCCTACAAAAATAAGAGAGATGAAGGCTGCAAAACGTCAAAGACAGCAGGAGAAAAAAAAAATGCAGCAGTCCTCTAACAAAAAGATTTCTCAAGCGATGAAGAAAGCACCGGGTAAGAGCTCTAAATATTTCATAAAAAATATTTCTAATAAAAAAAATATTAGTACAGAAAATGTTTCAATCCATAACAACACAAGTAAATCAAATGGAAAGAAAAGGACAAATGAAAATGTTACTGCTAGAGCAAGAGATAAATCTGTGCATGATAGTAGAAGGAAACAACAGTTTACGGAGATTCGTAAACGAATGTTCCGTAACAGGATAATTGGCAATTTGTTAAAAAATATTAAGAAAGGTCAACAGAAATTAGTTTTTTATAGGAGAAAAAAAAAAGTTGAGAAAGTTATTGATCAGGCTTTTGAAATTAAACGTAAGTTATTTATTTTGATAATCAATAGAATTAGGAAGCTAAACAAGGCAATTTTTGATTTCAAAAGAAATAGTAGATGGAAGAGAATAGTTAATCGTAGTAATTTTTGTGAAGTTTTTTCTGGAGAATGGATACATAGTTCAAGCTGTGAGGCATTTTTTAATGAAGAGAGTTATTTCCAGGATAATGATTTGGTGCATGCAGTTGACATCAGTGGTCGTGCTTATGAAGTGAAAGATGGTTGTCCAGTTGAAAAAGAAAAACTTGTGACAACAGAGGCAGAAGAGTTGTTAGGTAATGAGGTTTTAGGAAGACGTGCTAAGGGTCCTGTGTACACCTGGAAGTGTAGTAGTATTTGCAGTGTGCGACAGGATTCCATCAATTTGCTTTGTGATTTTGTACGGTCATTTAACAAGAAAAGTTTGAAGCAGAAAATGAGGTTGTTGCAAGAATTAGATCCTTGCAGAGTGAGAGAAGGGACAGGTTTGCATGGTCATTCACTGGCTTGTCTTTCCAGGAGAGTATGCCAGAGTGTTTTTCATCATTTCAGGATGCTAGCAGTGCATCATAACAAAGTGAGGAAGTTAGTTAGACTGTTGTATTATGCTAAGAGTCCAGCAATTATGCTGAAACAATTATGCGCTGCTCTTTTGCATGGTTCTGAAATAGATGTGAGGAATATATGTGAAGAAATTGAGTTTTGTTACTTTGGAAGTAAAGAGGAGAATGTTGAAATTGAGCAAGAAATAGAGGGTCATTTGGAAGATACTGTACATGTTTCCAGTACAGATAATTTCCAGAGGGAAATTGCGACGTTTGACATGAAATCAAGTGAGAGGCCTAATTTCACTTGTGTGTGTTGTCGACGCACTTATTATAAGAATCAGACTAAGTTAGTGGATTTATATGCAAAAAGTGAAAGGGAAAATAATAGTGAATGGAAGGATTTTGCAACATACTTGATGGTAGAAAATTGTTTTGATTTGGGATTGGATCAACGTGTGTGTACTTATTGTTGTAACAAATTAAAACAAAACCAGATGCCTGCTAGAGCAGTTCATAATAATCTGGAATTGGTTGAGATTCCTTCTGAATTGAAGGATTTAAATACTTATGAATCTATTTTGATTCAAAGTATCCATCCCTTTCAGGCTATTGTAAGAATGGAGCCAAAGACAGGGAAATTGCCTCCATCAGATTTACAGAGAGGATTAAAGGGAAGAGTTGTTTATTTGCCTCTAGATTTGAAGAAAAACATTAACACAATTGGAGTTGAAAAAGTGGAAGAGGAACCTCTGGTTATCTTAGTTAATGGGGTTCCGACAAAGAATAAGAAAATATGGCAAGATTTAGTAGATGTTAGGAAAGTTAAAAAGGCAACATTGTATTTGAAAAAAAATAATAAATACTATAAGAATGTATATGTTGCAGAAGAGGAAGTAAGTGAGGAAGAGGATAGCGATTTGTGTGCTGGTCAAATTGAGAAAGTAGAACCCTCTACTAGTGAGGAAATATATGAACATTATAGTGTTCATCCTTTGCATTCAAAGGAAGTCATGGGGAATGCTATTGAGTTGTTTCAAATGAAACAAGCCAAAGGGAGTCCCATTAGTGTTTGGGAGGAAAGTTTGGAAGCTCGGTGTTTCCCACAGCTTTTTCCAACAGGTCAGGGAGGAAGATATGATGAGCGACCTCATCAAATTCCTGCTTCTGAATACCGGACTTTGCGATTGTATGCAGGAGATGCTAGGTTTCGACAATGCATTCCTTATTTGTTTCATCTCCTGTTTGAAAGCGATCTGTCTGGACTGTCATATGCAGTGAACCACATCTTGAAAAGTGGTATACACATGCAAAACATCTCGGCAAGTGATTTTATGGATAAAGTGAATGTCCAAGATAGTATTTTGGATTCTCACCTGATTAATCTCATGGCGTGTCAGCGTGGTACTAATGAGTACTGGTACCGTCGTCATGGTGATTTAAAATGTATGCTGAGGAACTTAGGTACTCCCACATGGTTCCTCACTCTGAGCTGTGCCGAGTATGGCTGGGAAGACTTACTTGAATTTCTACGAGAGGCAAATGCTAACGTAGAAAACATCGAATTCAAGACACCCGGAGAACTGTGCTCTTTGGATCCAGTCAATGTATGTAGGTACTTCAATCATAGATTTGAAGCTATGATGTCTTTCATCATGAATAAGAAGAATCCACCTCTTGGAGAGGTGTTGGATTTCTTCTGGAGAAAGGAGTACCAAGCAAGAGGTGCTCCTCATATACATATGTTGCTGTGGATCAAGGATGCACCTAAATTTGGAACGGATCCAGATGACTCAGTGATGAGTTTCATCCAACAGTATTCTACGTGTGCTGTTCCTAACGCAAAGGAGAAGAAAAGCCTAAGAGAAAAAGTTCTGCGTTTCCAAAGCCATCGATGTGGAAAGTACTGCCGTCGTAAATTCCGAAACAAGGACAAGTTCTACACTAAATGTCGTTTCGGCTTTCCACGACCGGTGATTTCTAAAGGAAGAGTAAACAGTTTGATGTCTTCGCTGCGACACAATGTCATGAAGAAATCACCTAAAAACACTTACAATTTGAAGAGGAACGAAGAGTCCAAGTACATCAACGACTACAACCCGGTGATTTTGTCCATGTGGAATGCTAACATGGATATACAGTTTGTGGCTGATAACTGTATGGCTGTGGCTCGGTATGTGACGTCTTACATCACCAAAAAAGAGAAGACAGAATTGAAGGATATGTGGGAGGACATTTCCCATGAAAAGAGCCTCAGCAAGAAGTTGTACAGTTTCAGTCTGAAGATGTTGTCGCATCGAGAAATCGGAGCGTACGAATGTTCTGACCGGTTGTCTTCAGCAAGTCTCTATGCCAAGTCCAGGAGTATCGTTTGGGCGAGTCTTGGTCTTGCTGCAACGCGTAATCGAGTTCTCAAACCTGTGCGGGAAATTGAGTATTTGGCGGAAAAGGAGCTAAACAGTACCGACATTTTGAAGACAAACATGTTGGATACATATTATCCAAATCGAAGCAGTCACCTAGAGAATGTTTGTCTGTATGAGGTTCTGCAAAATTACATGTTCAAGAGGAACATCAAAGAAGATACTGAGAAAGGAGTGTATGCTGTAATAGGAAGTGAGGGATGTCTGGTGAAGCAAAGAAAATGCCACTTGATAAACCATCGAAAATTGAGTGGCGAATCTCCTGAAAAAAAGGAGTTTTTCTATTTAGCACTTTTGCAACTTTTCAAGCCTTGGCGTGCAGAAGAGGAACTGCTTGGAGATTTCCTCTGTTATGAAGACTCTTTCAATGCCGCCAAGGAGACCATAGAATGTCCTGCTTTTCCCAAATATGTAGAAATGTTGAATGCGGAAATTGAGCAGGAAGCAACGATTGCAGCCGAGATTGCCAGAGACAGTTCTCAGGACAGTCAGAGTTCTGCTTCATTGAGTCAGGATCCACTAGGAGGACCTCTTATTGAAAATGAAGCTGCCACTGCTATGAATGAGGTGGAAAGAGCCATGGCACATGCTCAAGAGGATGCGGTTAACTTAGAAGAGTTGGAAAGGCAACTCAACGTTGAGCAGAGGAAAATATATGACGAAGTTACCATGCAAATTGATCATGGATTAAGTCATGATAAGAAAGAGTGCTCATGTACGTCGTTGAAGCCTGTCCGACTGTACGTGAGTGGAGAAGCGGGAACTGGAAAAAGTTTCCTCATTAAAGCAATTTCATGCTATTTGCAGGAAAGGACAGAGTCATCGCTGTCTTGTGTTGTCACTGCTCCAACTGGACTGGCAGCACATAATATTAAAGGGATTACTTTACATCGTTTACTGATGCTGCCAGTGGAGCATGACAACAAATTAGAATATCACAAGCTATCTGGAGATGCTTGTTTTGAAGTTTCAAGAATCTTGAGGAAAATGAAACTTCTTATCATTGACGAAGTAAGCATGGTTTCCAATGTCATGCTTGCCTTTGTGCATTTGAGGATGCAAGAAGTTCTCAAAACAGAGTATGATGTGTTATTTGGTGGCAAACACATCATTGTTTTCGGAGATCTTCTGCAGCTGACACCAGTGAAAGGGCAACCTGTGTTCAAAATGCTCACGCATGAAGATACCAGGAAGTGCCTAGGCAGCATTGGCAACGTCAATATATGGTTAAACTTCAATTATGCTGAACTGCATGAAAATATGCGTCAGGCAAAGGATGAAGTTTACAAGACTATTCTACAAGATGTTAGAATTGGAAAAGTGACCGAGCATGGGAAAGAAGCTTTACATGCACGATTACTGTCAAATTTATATCCAGAACAAGATGTTGTGCCTGAGAATATTTTTCAGAAAATTACTGATAAGAAATCTGGAATATGTTTGATGCCAACTCTTGCAGAATGTGCCAAATTTAACAACAAAATGTTGCATTTAGAAAAGCAAGAGATTGTGAAAGTGGAAGCTATTGATAGAGTAGAGCATATGGGATCAACAATTATTTTGTCTGAGAATCTGAAATCAAAATTGGATTCATTAGAGAAGACTATATCTAAAACTGCAGGTTTTGAAAAGACTCTGAATGTGTGCTTGAACTGCCGTATAATTTTAAGAAGGAATTTACATGTTGAAAGAGGTCTGGTAAATGGATCAATGGGTAATGTTGTTGATTTTGTGAAATACAGAAATAGAGATGGAATTGAATTTTTAAAAATTAAATTTGATGGCATTGAGGAAGTACAGCTAATTGCTCGTTGTTCTGCTAGATTTTTGCTTGTAAAAGACTTATATGTTCGCCGTAAGCAGTTCCCTGTTTGCTTGGCATATGCGGTGACAATTCATAAATCGCAAGGTTTAAGTGTAGACACTGCATTGGTGAATATTGGCAGTTCTGTGTTCAAGGAGGGTATGGCATATGTGGCATTGTCACGAGTTAGAACTTTATCGGGATTGTACTTGATTGAGTGTGATGTCAGAAACATTTGTGCAGATCTAGATTGTGTTAAGGAATACAATAGGTTAAGAAGAGAGTATGCGCCACATTTGCCTCAGTTTCCTTTGTTTGAGAAACGTCTGGTAGGCCGGAAACGAAGAAATGAGAACAATACTGGGGAGGTTGTAGCAAAAAGACAAAAAGTGAATGAACCTAAAATTACAAGCAGAAACAAAGAGGATTCTGTTGAAGATGTTGTTGGTTTTCAGTTTGAAAACAGTTCTGGTGTCAACTGCTATGCTAATGTAGTAATTAATGTTTTGTTTTCTCTAAAAAATGTAAAAGAAGAGATTGTGGTCAATTCTGATCAAAGATTTTGCAGTTTGTTGAATTCTGTGTTAGAGAAATGTAGCACAGATAGAACAAAAATAGAAAGTGTGTCTGAAATTCGAAACCTGTTAGACAGATGTTCAGGGCAAACACAATTCTCTCAAAATATTCAGCAAGATTGTCAGGAGTTTTTAATGTATATGCTTGATGTATTACATGCTGAAGGTGTAGATGTAGATCAGCTGTTTGGGCTTTCTTATCAATGGCAGCATGACTGCGAGAACTGTATGGTATCAAGTACTACTAGTGTAGACTCAGAAAGATTTATATATTTAACTTTGCCAGACAGTAAATCAGTCTCCTTTAATAAGCTAGTAAAAGCTGCTAATCACAGCATGGAGTGTAGCCAATGTAAATCTGAAATGATGTCCACATTATTTATACGAACATATGGCCAGTACGTCATTTTAATGTTCCAACGATGTAGGCCTGATGGAACAAAATTGACAACTTTAATAAAAAATTTTGTAGCTTCGCAGTTGTCAATATCAGGAAGGACTTTTGTAACTACAGCAATTATATATCATGACGGCCCTTCAATATCATCAGGACATTACACAGCTTATTTAAAGTCTAGAAATGGCTGGTCATTCTGCAATGATTCTGTTTTAATTTTCAAAAAAAAATTGCCGTATGACCTTAAAAACTCTTACCTGGTGTTTTTAAAACCAAAATTTTAGGAAAATAATCTCGGGATATGATCTGTGGAATTTCAAGAAGTTCTAATGGCTCCTACACAATTTGGCCTTGAGGATAAGTGTAGTTCAGAGACATAACTTCTAATCAAAGGATTGGACATCATGGAGATGTATGTGCACTTTAAATGAGTTCAGAAAAACTGTTTCTTTTCATAAGCTAATTGAAGCAGCCAATCAAAACATGGAGTAGAGGGAATGTAAGTCTGCAATGCTGTCTACTGTTTTACATTGCTTTGTGATTAAAAGTGATGTAGAGAATTAAATAATTGTAGTACTCATAGAGGTAGTGTAAGTCTGCTTCATATTAAGCAGTATCAGTGTCATAGGAAATGTAGAACATGACTGACCAAGAAGGGGAAGATATTACTATTCCAGGATTGTGAAAATGATCTTCAACATTTTAATTCTGAAAGTTGCGGAAATGCCAAATGATGGGATTGGCTTACAAGAAATCCAAGAGTTATAAATATCTCTGACTAGATTTGGCCTTGTGGAAAATAGTGGTAGAGAGCAAGAAGTCATTTATTGCATGTAACGTGTTTTTAAAAACGATGGAGGTTTTCTTTCAGAAAGTGGCGGGCTGAAAGTAATAACAGCACAAAAGAGTGTAAGCTGTTCATAGGACATCCTTGGACGTCATGGAAAGTAAGTTAACTTTAAGGAGTTCTGAATTTTATTTTCTGATGTTGTATGGGTTTTTTAAACACAATCATTTTGATTGTGTTTTTTTTTCCCCGCTGTTACATGATGAATACCTTCAAGTCACTGTTTTTAGTGAATTTTGATACATTCTGAGAACAGCAAAAATAAACCATTTAACATGTATAATTAATTCTGTACTGTTTGCATTTATGATGTATATGTAGAACTGTGTAGGAGGCATGGAGAAGGTGAGTTTTCTGTAAGTGTTAAATTTATTGTATGCAGTGCTGCACTTCTACGTATTCTTTCATATGCTGGACTACATCTGCACAATGAGATACCTAAGCAAAGGAAACACAAGTGATGTGATTGTGAAATGAGCAAAATAAATTGCACATATTTCAATTACATCACCTGAGTTTCCTATCATTACGAATCACATTGTGCAGATCAAGTTTAGGTCTGTCCAGGGAAACATAGGAGGTTTCTACTTTGTTGAAGAGTGCAGTGGACATGACTCACTTCATTAGTAGACTTTCACAGATATTATCTCCTCTGTACACTTCAACAAGTGTAAATCTCATCTTGAACTCTGAGTAGGCCTCACCTCAAACAAATCTCTGGATAGGAGACATGTTATTGGCATACTGAAGCGACACTTTTCTGAAACAAGAGCAATGCAAAAGATGCACCATGTTTTAAGATAGGCCTCACTTCATCTGCATCAAGATACTGTTAGTTTAAAATGTATATCTTTAGCATTGTGTAGAGGACCTGGAGAAGCAGAAGCTTCTGTCAGTGTCAAAGTTGTTGAAAAACTATTTGTCCTTCAATATTTTCCCTTGTCGTTTGTAATTTTTAAATACATATTTTAATTTTTTTCAAATGTTGGTTCTCTCTTTCACAGATTGAAAGTATAGAAATAAAATGTGATTAATTTAACGGCAATTACAAGGTAAATAGTTGTACTCTTTTCGTTACATTTCTATCACATTCACCTACTATTAGATCCACTGCTTCACTTCTTTAATCCTCAGTTTCCTGCCTTTGCTACTTTCCTCATTCCTTTCTCTATTACCTATTTACTCAACTCCTTCCACTCTTTTTCTCAGTCCCTCTGTTCTCATAGTTCCTCAGTCTTGTTCACTCACTCCATCTCTATTACTCTTAGTGTCTGTGAATTACTTTCCCAACTTTTTTTTTTTGGGGACCGCTTCCTGGGAAGTTGCCCGGTTCGCAAACCAGCAGCGTTATGGCAGTCCACCATTTTGTGTTTCGTTCGAATCAAGATACAAGATGGAGGGCAAATAATGTTCAGAATAGGTAGAAGGGGGCACGGTAGATGTATCTTGACCCCCTTGGTTTTCTGAGGGTGGCTGAGGAGGACCATAGTTCTTCACTCTTGTTCACTCTCTCTGTTTCTATTAATGTCACTGTTTATGACTGATCAAAAAAATGTTTTTTAAAAAAGAACAGTAACTATAAGGGAAGGAAATAGACAGTTATGTTAAAAGAAAGACAGCTATAGGGAGTAAACTAACGATACTGTTACCTACAATCCACTGCTGTTGATGTTACTGACCATGTCATGAATGATGTAATATGTGACATCATCAACAGTGGATTGTAGGTAACAGTATCCTTAGTTTACTCCCTAGAGCTGTCTTTCTTTTAACATAACTGTGTATTTCCTTCCCTTATAGTTACTGTTCTTTTTTAAAAAATATTTTTTTGGTTAGCTTCCGGTACGCGTACCGGGTAGCGCTCCGGGAGCGAACTAAGAGAAATACAGGTTGGCAGAGTTCCAAATATTCTACCAATTTTTTTATAATGGGGAGTTAGTTCTGAAAAGAACTTTTTTTTTATGTTTTTGTTGTTTTATATTTTTTTTAGTATTTTTTGAACATTTTTTTACTTTTTTTGTATTTTCTGAACGTTTTTAAAAAATTTTTGGTTTTTTTGGGGGGGGGGGAAACAAAAACGATCCATTATAAAGGGCTCAACAGGAGCAAAAAAAAAAAAGAATTTATTTTTTGGTGCGTCTTGTGCAAACATTAATATGATTTTGAATTGCTCGCAAAATCAAAGTGATGCTACTTTCTCTGTAGCAGATGAAAGCGCCACATTCCACGCACACTTGTTTTACGTGCCCAAACAACATTTGGATGTTTGCAATCACCTCCCTCGCCTCTGGTCCCGACACCTCTGGAACCACCGATCTTCTTGCCATTTGGAGGGGATTTTGTTGTTGGTCACGTAGCTGGGCAGCACTATAGTTATTTGGGTGCCACCTACTCATATGCCGATGCATAGTATGATTGCCATAACTATATTTTTTATCAGTGCCCCTTGACAATCTGTCACCGCATATGCGGCAAAACACGTAACGAGCATTCACTTTCTTTTGCCCCTCAGGAATTCTGTAGAATTGCCAGATATAATTCTCCTGTCGATTGTACCTCCTGGGCTCCTCTGGCAAAAACTCATGCTCTTCCTCCTCTTCCTCCTCTTCCTGTTCTTCCTCTTCTTGCAGAATTACTTCTGCAGGTGGTCCTCTCTTTCTTGGATTTGGTGGAGGTGGTGGGCTAACACCAGCTGAAGCTACTAATGAAGCCATCACAAAGTCTCAATAAAGGGTCTTTCTCTCACCAAGATGAAAGTCAGAGTGATGAAAGAAGGAGGGGTTTTCATCATTTGGGAAAAACAAAAGTTCTAAACCAATGAAAAGTGTCCATTTTAGATCACATGACCTTGTATTACATCATTAGGAAACCAAAAGTGAAATGAACCAATGAAAAGTGTTATTATCGAGTCACATGACCTGCTGTGTTTACATTACGCGGTCGGCGCCGCGCCGCGGATCGCTTCCGGTTCGCGTACCGCTGCGCTTCCGGGTACGCGAACGTAGCACGTAATATGACGTATTACGCGAGAACGCGAAACGTCATGCTGACGCGAAGCGTCGCGATGTTGTTTTGTAACGCGAGAGGTGCGCTAAAGGAACGTTTACCAGTTCGCGTACCGGGTCGCGCCTCCGGATTGAGCTAACGGGAAGCTAACCGGTACGCGTACTGGGAGCGAAACAAAAAAAATACAAAAAAAATTGTATAAAAAACATGTAAAAAATATTTTTCTTTTTAAAGAATAATACATTGTAAAGGTTTTGATATTAGCTATTAAAAAACCAATGAAATTCACTGAAAAAACCATAGGTTATAGACCATATATAGTTAGGAATTAGCATTTACAAAACCTTAAAAATTCACTGAAAAAACCATAGGTTATAGACCATATATAGTTAGGGATTAGCATTTAAAAAACCTTATTTTACTCACACAAAACCATTGAAATTCCATATATAGTTAGTTGTACTAACTATATATCACGCACCCGCAATCCACTGCTGATGATGTCACATATTACATCATTCATGACATGGTCAGTGACATCACTGATGACATCACTGATGACATCTCAAATGACATCACTGATGACATCACTGATGACATCTCAAATGACATCACTGATGACATCACTGATGACATCTCAAATGACATTACTGATGACATCACTGTTGTGATAATACGATGAACCTCTTCAGACTCTAATATAACCTTAGATACACTCAGTGTAAACACAGACTCACAGATTGTCACTCATCCATGAAGTTACACACACACCTAGACAGTCATGCAAACAATCAATCACACCTCCATTTCCTTAACTATACAGTTAAACACACCTTACTTACTTATTCAAACAAATACTAAAACATATTTACTCACTTATACAATCCTGGATACAAGTTCACAATGATCCATACAGCCACTCACACATTCACTGGCTCTTATGCACAGTTATTTATATATGTCAACTCTCACATGTACTGTATTTTACATATGTACTTAATTTGACATGTAGCACTGAGATATCTATTCACTCACCAATACAGTCATGCACACAGTCAACCGCCCATACAGCTGTTTCCAACATGCACTTTTGAACCCATACATCTATGCACAGAGTCATACACTTCCCAGCCACTCACACACACACTCAGTCTCCCATACAAATGCTTGGGCAACCAATCAATAACCTATATAGTTACTCATATAGCTACTGATCAACACATGCAGCAGTTTACAGAACAACAGACATAATGATGCACAAATTAAGACAGTTTAGTCACTAACCCATGCACTCAGTGAGACACATTTAATCACTCACTCATACAGTCAGTCACGCACCTACTAAATCCTTCATCCAGACACTTCTACATCTACTCATTCTTCAATATGTAAAACATATTTAAACTTTACAGAAACACACAGTCACTGGATGATGTCATCAGTGATGTCATCAGTGATGTCATTTGAGATGTCATCAGTGATGTCACTGACCATGTCATGAATGATGTAATATGTGACATCATCAGCAGTGGATTGCGGGTGCGTGATATATAGTTAGTACAACTAACTATATATGGAATTTCAATGGTTTTGTGTGAGTAAAATAAGGTTTTTTAAATGCTAATCCCTAACTATATATGGTCTATAACCTATGGTTTTTTCAGTGAATATATATATATATATATATATATATATATATATATATATATATATATATATATACATACATATATATATATATCACCAAACCTCTCCAAAAGGAAAGAAGTGAGCCGCACACATCGCGGTAAGTTTACAACCTTTATTTCATTTCTTTTGCGCTCCAATTGGCTTATGCATTTCAGCCCCATTTAGGCTTTCATCAGAGAAGGAGCACGGCCAACATCACGAAGCTGCAATTGGATTTCCAGGTTCCAAGTAACTGCTCATTTAAGTATCCATAGTTACCCTCCAGTGGGTGTGGCAATGTCTTTCAATAACAAGCCTTCTGGTACCTGTAGTCAAAGCAACCTCACAGTAATATCCCTTCAGTGGGCGATGTTGAATTCTGCCGATTTTCTTTATTTGCCGCGAATTCCTTGCAAACCATTTTCATGTTTGCTCGAGTCCATACCTGGGAACAGTCCCTGGCGGCAGCTGCTGCTCTTCTTACTTTTCGGCAGATATTTTCACGAGGTCCTTTTCGAGCAGCTGTGGCGCTCATTAGTTGGTGGTGCGTTGCTCCACGGTCGGACCAGACGGTCATAAATCACCAAACCTCTCCAAAAGGAAAGAAGTGAGCCGCACACATCGCGGTAAGTTTACAACCTTTATTTCATTTCCTTTGCGCTCCAATTGTCCTTATGCATTTCAGCCCCACTTAGGCTTTCATCAGAGGAGGAGCACGGCCAACATCACGAAGCTGCAATTGGATTTCCAGGTTCCAAGTAACTGCTCATTTAAGTATCCATAGTTACCCTCCAGTGGGTGTGGCAATGTCTTTCAATAACAAGCTTTCTGGTACCTGTAGTTAAAGCAACCTCACAGTAATATCCCTTCAGTGGGCGATGTTGAATTCTGCCGATTTTCTTTATTTGCCGCGAATTCCTTGCAAACCATTTTCATGTTTGCTCGAGTCCATACCTGGGAACAGTCCCTGGCGGCAGCCGCTGCTCTTCTTACTTTTCGGCAGATATTTTCACGAGGTCCTTTTCGAGCAGCTGTGGCGCTCATTAGTTGGTGGTGCGTTGCTCCACGGTCGGACCAGACGGTCATAAATCACCAAACCTCTCCAAAAGTAAAGAAGTGAGTCGCACACATCGCGGTAAGTTTACAACCTTTATTTCATTTCTTTTGCGCTCCAATTGTCCTTATGCATTTCAGCCCCACTTAGGCTTTCATCAGAGAAGGAGCACGGCCAACATCACGAAGCTGCAATTGGATTTCCAGGTTCCAAGTAACTGCTCATTTAAGTATCCATAGTTACCCTCCAGTGGGTGTGGCAATGTCTTTCAATAACAAGCCTTTTGGTACCTGTAGTCAAAGCAACCTCACAGTAATATCCCTTCAGTGGGCGATGTTATAATATATATTATATATATATATATATATATATATATATATATATATATAGATTATACCTTTTAAAAAACCTAGATATTCATGGAAAAAAACTAATATTATAGGAATGTTATACTTAGGCTGATAATTCACTGTTACATAACTGTCAAGAGGACTGTACCTGAACTCTGATATTCTGTGGGGACGACTTGGAGAGGGTCTTCAGAAGATTATTTCCCAACTCCCCGTCACCCCTGCTCCCAGAGGACTCTGAGCTCAGGAATGAAAGGGAAAGGGGAAGTGGATAACAAACAAGAGAGACTGCCACACCCAGGTGCCTTCACGGTTAGTTGCTGCTTTGAAGACCTGTAAGAATTAGCACATCATTAATACATTCCCACAAGAACTGGCGTGCTTCACTAATTTTAAACCACTCAATGAATACCTGCATTGGGTAAGGATTTAGCCTCTCTCTGTATAGCTGGTAATAAGCTATTTTGGTATTTAGTTGAAAACACAATTCCAGAGATGAAATAGTCTGTTGAAGTTCTATTTTCATACCACCATTAATGAATAGAGATATAAACTATATGCGCATATATTATACCCCTAGACAATACAAATAAGGTATGCCAGGCAATTGAATCGAAGGAGGAACTGAACTTCAATTATATATATATCACTGGACTCTTGGTTTGCTGAATTCCAACTGTTAATTCTCACACAAGAATGTTTGTAGATACTGTTGACTGAGCAGCTCGCCTTCTCTTGAATAGTCCCTTGAAATGACTTGTGTGCTCAGAGTTCGTAATTTAAGGGAACAATGTCTTTAGTTCAAGAAGGACAATAGCAGTCACTCTGAAATTACTTCAAAATATCAGATAACCTTTTTATTCTCCAAGAGAGTTGTACCTTCAGACTCAGTTCAGACTCAGGAACCAAAATGGATATCTGCAACAGGTTCCCCAGCTAAAATGTCTATTTACGATTAGACATCTTAGTGAAGCAACTTCACAGTTCAAGCGCAGATAAAGAATACACTCTGAAGACCTCTGCTGCAGCTGCTGAAAAAGCTCGATAGGGAATTCGTGCTCAGGAACTTCTTACCTCGACTCCGGAAAGAAAACTAACACCGGAGGAGATTCACAACAATGCCGAAAATACCTCTCGCTGCTACCAGGACGCTGATACAGATTCAGAACTCTTCTTAAGACGAAGATGAAGAACCAAGCTGATACGGTTGACTGGAATTGAGACGTCTCAACGGAGACTCCCAGGAACAACCGCTATCTCCGAAATCGGCAGTTGAAGTGCGCAGCGCTCAGGAAGCGCGCGCACGAAATGGCCGCTGCAAACTCAAAAGACTAGAACGCCAACTTCCATGCTAGCGTGGAACAAAATACGGAAGGTCTTTTCCTATATAGTTTATGCCAACAACTTCTTTCTCAAAGGATGAGAACAGTGAAACCAGGGAAACTTCTTCAGTCTTATACCTGGTAGAGGGGCAAAAGGTGATGGCACCAGGGTGGACTTGACAATAACCAGAGAAATTCAGCTGTTGTAGTTACCTCCGCTAACTATAACTCATGCCCCGCAATATACTGCTTGTGACCTCACATATTACATCACTCCTGACATGGTCAGTAACATCACTGATGACATCTAAAAGGACATTTCAAATGACATCTCAAATGACATCAGTGATGACATCATCCAGTAAATGTTTATCAGTGTTAAATATATGTACCTAGGTGTATTAGTGAATCAGTGGGTGTATGAGTGACTGTGTGGATGACCAAGTGGGTGCATGATTGACTGTATAAGTGAGTGATTAGGTGTCTCAGTGAATGTATGGGTGAGTGACTGGTTGTGTGAATGTGTGTATCTATCAGTTAATGTCTAAGTGGGTGTACAAGTGTGTTTGCGGGTACATGAAGGGCTATATGAGTGATTGATTGGTTATCTGACTACAGCTATGGTTGTCAGTGTTTGTGGTGTGATGTATTCCTATAGGTTCTGTATCGATCCCCCTATTCCTGACCCTATTCTGGTTAACAAACTAACAAGTTAACTAGCAGCCATCCCATGAGGCAGAAAACCCCCATGATGCAGGAACCGTTATCTGATAAAGCCACACTACGGCACAGGAACGTGTTATCTGATTAGGTCATAACGCTTGCCATCTAATTAGACAAGCGATATTCCTCCAGCCCCTGATAAGGCATACGGAGTTCTCAAAACAAATCAAACCTATGACAGACCTGGGAAAAACCCTGCGGCCATTGTTTTGATTTCACCGAGAACTTCAGCAAAAGAATGTGCTAACGACCTGGTCGTATAACATCCTTATTGACGTATCTATGTCCATCCTTACGTCAATCTCGGCACCTTAAAGGTATAAATATTACCGATATTGCCCTATGCAAAAACACGCGGTGGTGACGAGGACGGAGCAGCCAGACTTGCCGAAGCCCAGAGCAGACCCCGCTGGCGCAGCCCCGCCTTCTTGACGCGCTGAGAACGAGCAGCTGCCCATTTCTCCTGCCGAGAAATCCAGCTCCGGCGCTTCCGGGTAGCCCTCGCAGGCAGCCTGGAATATCGAGACCAGAGACGAGAGATACCATCCCTCATCTATCCTAAATTCCAGGTACAGAACTGAATAACCCCTTGCAGAGAATTCTTTAGTCAGTCACTTGGCAAAAACAAACTTAACTTAAACTGTAACTTTCTATTCCCGCCCACGTATTAGGCTTAGGTCAGGTACACGGGGTAGGCGTAGCTAGAAACACCAGTTGAGTACGATTAGTCAAATGTATATGTGTATGTAATATATTTTATTCATTTTAAAACCTTCATATGGCTTAGAAACCATATCAATGTTTTTACAGTATTATTTTATACTTCTGCTTTTAATGTATGCACTTTACTTAACCATAAGTATTGCAATAATATCGATCCATTTCTCTTGTATGAGAAAAGAGACTGATCAATAAATAACATCTTTTATTGAACACGCCCGTCTCTTCCTTTTCTCTACAATCTGATGAGACTAAGAATGCACGTACTGACTGAGTAAAATAAATTGCCTTTTGTTCACACGACTCTCGAGATACACTCTTGATTAGGGGAGAGCAAAGTTGTCATGTTCTATGGTTGTCAGAAACTAAATCCCTTCTTGTCTATCCAGGGAGGTTCAACTCCTCCTTGCCTATTCGAGAAAGTTTCTAGTGAACTCTGAGCTAGCTGGCAAACCCAAAACTTTAAGTCTAATATCGACAGTAGTAGACCTAGTTAACGTCCTGTCTAGGCCTATACTATTGAAGGTATTATTCCAATGCGCAGAGCCTATTGGGATAATAGGAACTACACTACATGGCGCCCAACGCGTTTGGAAGGGCGATAAAACTAACGTAAGACATTTAGAGTAACTCAGTCGTGCTTTCTCACTCAGACCCCTTTTCCCCATAATACTCCAAAGACGTCTGGAGTGGGTAAAAGGTAATATCCGCCAAACCTCACAGGAGGAAACTCCTATGTATGGTACTTGGTTTAGTCAACGTTGAAGGATACACCGTTCCAAAATATTGTGCATCTAATCTTTGTTTCCATAAGAAACCTGATCTGCAAACAAACAAAGTAACCATCCTGTCGGTAAAATGGTAGACAGTGATGATGAAAGAGAGGCAGTTAGATTAGCAGCTGAAATAGCAGAAGCTGATACTGCACTACAAGAAGCAGACCAGGATATAATACTCATCCCGGTCATCAAAAGGAAATCTATAACTTTAAAACTTATAGAAAATGGACTGACACCTAGAGGTGGCACAGTCATATTCGTAATAGAGGCACACGAATATCGGCAGACAGAGGTATACTATTCATGGATACATTTTCCAGCAGCAAATGCTGTAACAAAGTACTTCCACTATTACAAAATAGAGGAACCTCCTGAAATGTACACTCCTTTCGAGGAGGTGGAAGTACCACTTAAATTTCAAGAGCATTTGCTCTTATTTAATGGCGCCCTAAAACATAATAATCACATCACCAGGCTCGGTCCTTTAGGTAGACCAGGAGCAACGTGGCCGGTCCTAGCCGGATACACACCACATCCAGACATCAATGGGATGTCTGGAGCAGATCTTTTAGTACAACTAAAACAATTAATAAAAATACATAGACAATTAGTCCAGTATGTGATGCGGACTTCAACAATTCAGCCAGCAATTAAAATTCCACAGCTGACCCCTCACCAGGGGAACACAAATAAAATTACACCACAGAACATACAATCCTGCCTAGGTAAAGTACCAGCTAAACGGGAACAAATACCATTCTGGTTAGCACAAAAAAATCACCCAAATAGAGGCTGTGTTTCCAGATACCACCCCGTTAGAAAAACACAGGATTCTGACTATCTGTCTTCCAACGGGAATCGCACCACACATTGAGGACTGTGACACTTGGGGTACAGTCTTTGCTTCCATCTACACAAAAACGCACGGTGTTCCATCCATTTCAGTAATACCAGATGTGCTAAAACAAATTCAAGACGAATACGGTCCAGAACCCGCTTTAACTCTTGGTATGAAATTACTAAAAGACTTCAAGCAGGTCTCGGCTATATTATTAGCCAACATAAAGGGAGAAGCAGCAAACGTGGCGATCCGCCAGAGGTTAAAGGAGACAGATATAGCAGACCAACCAGCTGAGATTGCCAGAATCATAGAAAAATCCTATGAGGAACTAGGCAGAGATAGTTTAGGTGGAATACCAGTAAAACCACAACTGATTGAAAGTCCTGAAAAAATATTTTTTAATAATAATTCAACATCACAAAAAAAGAGCTGGGATGGAAACAAACAATCCAATCCTAAAGAAAAGAAATTCCAGTCCAGAGGAAGGTATCCTAGGCGAAGTGAAAAATCTCCGAACCAAAGACACAGGTCACCTCAGAGTGACCCGTCTGGGAAAAGATATAACCTTAGAAATAGGGATAATATAAAGAAGCCTGATAGATATCAAGACATTGATACACGTCCCTCTCAATCTTTTCAGACTTCTTCGCAGAAATCGGAAAGAAGAGGACGATCAGAACAAAGAGAAGAGCACGCCAAGTCCAAAGACAAGGAACCTGCTCATCTAAAAAAGAAACTACAATTTCAAAAAAAGAAGGTAGCCAGTATCAAGGTAGTTAACAATGCCGAGAATACTGAGGACACAACTGAAAAACGGAGAATGGGCTCAGACAATGCTAGACAGCGCAGCAGAAGTGAGCATAGCTCGCAAAGTCCTTATGAATCATCTGGAGACAGTGGACACGAATGAATATCTTCAAGTGGAAACTGCTGACACCAGAGTTAGCAAACCTCACAAAATATATGAAATAACTTTACGTATAGAGGGGGATAAGACTAGAAAAATAAGGGGACTATTTTGGGATAATCTCTCCAAGGGCTATGACATCCTTCTAGCTGAAAAAGACTGGCCACCAGAGTTTGTCAGGGACTGCCCTCATGGCGAAGAAATAATTATGCCTGCCTTTTCAAATCATATCCCAATTCATAAAAAATACACACTTGCTAGAAAGTGGGCAGTAGCTCTAGCTCCTGCTTTATATAAAAATCACGTAGGATGGGATGAGGACTCTCCTCCTCACAAAATCCAGTTAAAATCACAACCTAGTGCACAGAGGCAGTACCCAATTAAGCAAGAAGCTAAAAAACAGGTAAAAGAAATCCTAGATCAGCTAGAATACCAGGGGGTGATTGAAACTTGCACCTCACAAATGAACAACCCTTTGTTTCCGGTCTCCAAACCAGACAATTCATATCGTCTAGTTTTGGATTACCGACACCTTAACTCATGTTGCAAAACTTTTGCAGTGCAAAACTCGCATAGTGCTGCACTAATGAATAACATAGTGCGCAAAAAATACAAACCAACATTAGACATCTCTAATGGATTCTTTTGTCAAAACATAGCACCAGAGAGCAGATATTTCTCTGCGTTCTCAATAAATGGCACTCAAAAACAATTCTGTCGGTTAGCCCAGGGGTACAAGAACAGCCCGGGAGTATTCTCAGCGAGAGTAACAGAATTACTACAAACATATGACGACGAAGCATTATCTTATGTCGACGACATATACTTAACAGATGATGACTTGGAGACTCACTTGAAGAGAGTGAACACCATAATACTTGGGTTCGCAGCAGAGGGTTACAAATTCAACTTTAAAAAATCCAGAATTGCCCATCTGACAGTCCTGTTCTTAGGATATGAATTATCAAGTGAAGGCAAAAGCCTGGCAGACAATTTTCTAGAGAAATGTGCCGTACTCCAAGCACCTAGAACACTAAAAAACCTACAGTCAATTCTAGGCTTCCTAAATTTTGGAAGAACATACATTGCAAATTATGCAGCAAAGGGTTAAACCCCTTTATGATCTAATAAAACCTGATTTTAAAAGAACCAATTGGACTCTAATACACACAGAAATTCTGAGATCCTTACAAACAGACATGTTAATTAAAACAAAATTAGAAACACGTGATAACACACGCAATCTTGTGATTCGAGTCATCCCAGGAAGATGCGGATTCACATACCTGACCTCTAATGAGGGAGAAAAGGTACCAATTGCATTCAAATCACACTTGTACACTAAGGCTGAAATGAAATTCAGCCCAACGGAAAAAATTCTAACTGCAACACAGACAGCTATAGCAAAAGAACAAGCCCTGGCACAAGGCAAACGAATAATAATCGTGACACCGATACCAGCCCTAGAGGCGGTAACAAAGGCAAGCATTCCAAATGCTAAAGCGCTCCATCCGAGATGGATACAATGGGCTAATTCTCTTGCTGCAACAGACGTGGCATACGAATTTGATCCTAACTTAAAAACACAAGAATTTCTCCAATATGAATTTGAATGTCCTCCGCCGACCGAAATTCTGCCTCTAGAACATTACGGCTGTATAATATATACAGATGGATCAGCACAACCCGCAGTAGGGGGTAAACAAGCCTACAGTGCTGCGTGCGCGATCGTTAAAGATCACTGGCACAAAGGGAAATTTAAACCAGCTATCACTAAAACACAATCTTTAGGAGATTGTACAGCTCAGCGAGCTGAACTACTGGCGTTCAAGATGGCGCTTGAAAATACCGATCGAGAATTCCCCACACTCATAGTGTGCGATTCGTATTATTGCGTTCAGTCTTACAATGAATACTTGCAGATCTGGCTTCAGAATGGTTTCAAGGATGCGAAAGGTGGCACAATCAAGCATAAAATGCTCTGGGAACAAGTAGTTCTTTTACAAAAAGAACTACCGAAGACTCACGTGATACATACACTGAGTGGTGCTGAAGTGTCGGGGATACTTCCTCTCCCCGAGGCTGCGGTAGTGTCCGCAAGGAGAAGTGGCGGAGTGCTGCTTCCGCTGTAAGGGGCCTTTTGTTTATTTCATTGCCGAAATTATCATTCATCCAACGCTCTGAATACAATTCAGAATGGCGTCGCTTCGAGTTGTATTTTGTGGTTTCCATTTCTGCCTTTACTGACAAAACAGTTTAAAACCGCGCAACAACACACCGTACGTTAGTGTAGTATCACGCACTTTTAATTAACAAGCCACGAGTGTGTGCATTTAATGGCCCACTCAGTCTCACCCTCAACGCCGCGCTCACCGGGGCCAGGACAGCTCTCCCCGCAACCTCGAGTTACGGCACTGCACGGCGCCCCCGGGACCCTCTAAAAGCACCAGTTCCTGTATCAAGTTCCAAGCCACAGCGGTATTCCTGCGAACAGACAACAGCGTCATCAGCGTCCCTGCTCTCAGCCTACATCTCGCAGCACCCGCTCCGCGGGTGCCGCTTCGAGGGAGCGGTGAACACAGTCACTCCAGGGCCATCTTGTGGAGGTAAGGCGGCAGTGGGTGCGAGGCGCCAGCGGGGCTGCGAGTGTGCGGGGACTTCATCACCCAGAAGTCCCTGCAAGACCAAGGAAGAGCTTCCGGTCCGCTCTCCCTGCTGGCCCGCCCCCCGCCCCCCACACGAGGCTTTTAAACGGCGACTAGCCCTGAAACGGGTGGGAGACTTACTTCTGCCAGAGCACCAGTTCCTGTATCAAGTTCCAAGCCACAGCGGTATTCCTGCGAACAGACAACAGCGTCATCAGCGTCCCTGCTCTCAGCCTACATCTCGCAGCACCCGCTCCGCGGGTGCCGCTTCGAGGGAGCGGTGAACACAGTCACTCCAGGGCCATCTTGTGGAGGTAAGGCGGCAGTGGGTGCGAGGCGCCAGCGGGGCTGCGAGTGTGCGGGGACTTCATCACCCAGAAGTCCCTGCAAGACCAAGGAAGAGCTTCCGGTCCGCTCTCCCTGCTGGCCCGCCCACCACACCCCCTATATCTAAACTTCCGCCTCCCGCAGCGCGGGACGCAGCCCGGGCGAAGACAGGGCAAAGACTGGGCCGTTTGAGGCCGTTAGAGTACGTGAGAGTCCGGTCCGGGCCTCATCTCTTTCGCCTGCATTCTGACACTCCTGAATATTTTCCGTAATGTGTACACGGGAAACCAGGAGCAAAACATCCCTGCTTGCCGCGGCTGGAGCGGTCAAAGGCCCAATCGACACCTACTTTGCCAAAGCGGGATCCCTCCTGATCGAGGAAATTCAGGTTTTGGAACGTAGAATATCCCAAGAAATAGACTGGGTAAGGAGATCTTCGTTGGGCCCAATGGCCCAAGCTAGAACCCCAGATAACAGTTCAATAATACCAATGTCTTCCAGTTCGGATCAGGTAATATGTCACCCTCCGGACGCCATAAACGATATTCCGGAAGACACTCTTGATCTGCAGAGTGATCTAGATGACATGAGCCTGAGGGGTTTACCTTCTATACAAACCGTTCAACCTACGCCTACTGAGAATATAGAGATAGTTTCTTTTACAGAGGCTAACACAGAATGCAACAAGGGATCCAGAGAGGGGGCAATTCCGAAAAAGAAATTTGGGCTCCAAAATTTAGAAGAGCTCAGGCCTAATACTCCCCAATCCAAACTAGCTAAAGGTATTGGGGGGAAAGCATCTATACCTGCCTCAGTAGCGGTGAGGCCGGGTTTGATAGCTACTCCTAGACTGCCCAAACATCCGCCGTCCCCTTATTGCACTAATATTATGCAAGCGGACACCTCTTCGGATGATATTACATTAGAGGATATAGCTTCACTGCTTAGGTCTCTATTAAGCCCCCTTGAGGCAAGACTGATTAAGATTGAAGCAAGACTAGTCACTATTGAAAAGGCAACTGTGCAACGTGCTGATGCAAGCAAAATTGCTACCAGTGGGACCAAAACATCAAAAGAGGGTCTGGGGTCGGATCCCAGCAAAGATAAAAGTCACCTGGCATTTTCTAATAACAAACCCTCAGATTCAATCCCCAGAACCACTGCACCCCCAACTAAGAATGCACCACAAGCCCTGGCTGCAGATAAGGCTGTATCGCCCTCAAAGCAACCAAATATCGCCTCTCCAAAGCCAGTCCCCCCCCGTCTAAAGAAAATTCTATCCCCCCTCCAAAAACCAAGAACGACCCTCCCCTGGA
Source organism: Lissotriton helveticus (assembly GCF_964261635.1). Taxonomy (NCBI): domain Eukaryota; kingdom Metazoa; phylum Chordata; class Amphibia; order Caudata; family Salamandridae; genus Lissotriton; species Lissotriton helveticus. The sequence continues at coordinate 646,439,836 of NC_136068.1, forward strand.
TGGAGAGAAATCACACACGAAACGAAAATTACAGTTCATAAACCTCCCTCCAGAAGCCTCTCCTTATACCGTAATTATGGCAGGGGTGCCTGAACTTAATCCCCCCACATCTGAATCAGTCACCTCACTTAAGAACAAAGTGATAAACTGGCTCTCGGTTAATAGACCACTTCCAAGAGGAACAGCGAGCGACATAGCCACGACCAGGAGAGTAGCTTGGGTGGGGCATACCAGGAAATCCATAAGAGGAGATTGTATTCAGGTTTCTTTTAGAGACCCCAATTCAGCTGCATACATCTGCTCCTATGTTTCGGATGAGGACTTTGGCAGTAATATACAAACACTTCCACTTGCCTTCTTTTACCCCTCCGACTCATACAGCTCTGAGGATCCAAGATGGGGGCATCATCAGGACCTATTGGAGGGCTGGGAAAACTGCCCCAGGGAGACAAATAATTATCCGCCATACAGGGAAAGATCTAGAGAGTACTTCCCTAGCAGGGGGGGTGAGGCTGGTTGGGGAAGTACAACCTCGAGGAGGGAGACAAATAACTATCCGCCACATAGGGAAAGAACCAGAGAGTATTTCCCTAGTGCTGGGGATGAGGCGGGCTGGGAAACTGTCACCAGAAGGAGGAGGGGGGATGGCGAATACAAGAGGGGAATTCCCGGGCCATATAGAACCCATTACCCTGCTTATTTACCCATACAGAACCGCTACAGTAGTTTAGATCTGGTAGATTGACAGGAGGTTGATCCGGGGAATGTTACTTGTGCAACTGCCCCTCTGGGAAGTCTTCCTTCTCAAGACCAATCACCTGCTACTATTACATCTAAAATCCCCGATTTAGATCTTAGGGCAGGTAGCATAGTTGAACTTAGCCCGACATCAAGCAGGTTGTACCCCTCCCCATCACTGGCTACTAAACTACTGGGTAAGAACCGACTTATCTTAGAGCCTAGGGTATACCCTGAGTTCACTGATACCAACATGGTTCCTATTAGTACTCCACACAATAAATCGACAGTTATTACAACTATTTCTTGGAATGTGGCAGGGCTCTCCAACAAGTTGGATTGTCCTGAATGGGGTTCCTACATTAGATCTAAAAACCTATTACTCTTCCAAGAAACATGGGCGCGTGAAGATATAGAATTACCAGGGTTTGCGTCCTTCTTTAAAGCAGCCAAATGGGGGGGCAGGGGCAGGCCATCCGGGGGACTAATGATAGCGGTAGCAACGGACCTAGGCTGCCAAGCTACCTACTCAGAGACTGCTTCGGACGATTTGCTGGCTGTCCTACTTGAATGGCCTGACTCTAAGAAGCTATTATTGATTAATATTTATTCAAGGCCGACACATTTGCAGAAAGAGTCGAGTACTGTGGACGAGTTAGCTAGTTTTCTAGAGGGCGTTCCACCTGAACTTGCTTGTTTGATTGGGGGCGATTTCAACTCCCATTATGAACCTCTGCCTGGACTACGTGATGGTCCATCGTTAGATGAAGATTCTTGTTGGTTTATACCTGAGACGGTGGCTCCTCCCCCAAGGGCTTGGACTCCTCTAGCCCTGCAGATAAATGCATTTACGCTCAACTTTGGATTCAGGGCATGCAATGGCCGATGTCAATCGGATATACCGAGTAATCCTACCTACAATAAAGTTGGTAGTGAGTCCAGACTCGATTATATCATGGTCAAAACTTTCATGTGGCCTGCAATAGTTGATTTTAAAGTTTGCCCAAGAACAGATAGTGACCATAACCCCTTGGAAGTGTTATATTCACTCACTGGGAGGGAGGACACTTCGCAGGGATCGGGCAATGAAAAGATGGGCCTCTTACTTGAAAATAACCGTAGGAAAGTGAAGTGGGAGAAGTTGGCGAATAGCACAGATAGTATACCCCGCATATATGAAAGGTTAACTCCCCTGCTTGAAAAAGCCTTCTATTTAGGAACCAAGGTCCAAGATGAAGACACCAGAGGAGAACTAGCACAAATACATAATAGTATTATTGTCTCTTTAGAACAAGATTTGTTTAAAACCACAGGGAAAAGGAACGCCCACAAGCCGAAAACCTCCTGGTATAATGCCACGTGTAGGGAGGCTAAGGCCCACTTGTTAGCTGCTATCAAGGGACACCTTAGCAAGGAAGAAATCCGTGCTAGGAGGAAAAGGTACAAATCCCTTCTAGTGAACGCGAGGGCGGAATGGGACTCTGATTACTGGGAGAATCTCATGAAAGCATTAGCATTTAGAGACTCCCGAAAATTTTGGTGCATAGTGGCAAATGGCACGGAGGACCTATCGTCTGCAATTGAGCCCAATATTGCCCCCTCTGTATGGCAGGCCCACTTTGAAGCACTGTACACGGAGGGCAGTTGGGAATTAAACAGTGTTAGAGCTGCAACCATGTCCTGCCCCCCGGATATTCCCATTACTGAGAAGGAGGTGAGGGATGCCATTAAAGGGCTAGCTCCAGGAAAAGCACCGGGCCTGGACGGGGTCCCAGGGGACCTGTTTAAACAGGAACCAGGGATATGGGCTCCGTACCTGACCTTAATATTCAATGCCATTTGGGGGGGGATGATGGTGCCTGATACTTGGAGGGGAGCAGAGGTGGTCCCAATTTATAAAAAGGGATCCCCCCTGCTCCCTTCCAACTATCGGCCCATCAGCCTGATTGACACATCACAGAAACTCTTTGGCAGACTGATCCTGAATCGTCTGCAGGCGTGGACTGAAGAGATGAACATCCTATCTCAGTATCAGGCAGGATTCAGGGAGGGAGTATCTACCATAGACCAAATCTTTAGGCTGCACCTTCTTTATTGGAGAACAGCGGTAATCGAGGGCGGAAGTTTATATACCATCTTTGTAGACTTACGTGCCGCCTTCGATTTAGTTCCCAGAGCAAGGTTGTGGAAAGTCTTGGAGGAACTGAAGGTCCCTGCGGATATATTGGCAATCCTGATGAGACTTCATTCCAACAATTATGCCCGCGTAAGATGTGGCAAAGGTGGCCAACTAACCGAAAGGTTCCCCGTTCGCAGGGGTGTGAGACAGGGGTGCGTGCTCGCACCTACCCTGTTTTGCATCTTTGTGAACGGGGTTGTCGCCCACCTTAATGGGATTGCCAATTCCGATGCTCCAAAGTTGACCGGCAACAGGGTGCCTGCTATTATGTTTGCAGACGACACCCTGTTGCTGTCTAAATCCCCGATGGGGATCCAACGCATCTTGGATGGTTTCCTGGATTTTTGCTCTGACCGGGGATTGGAAATAAACCCACAAAAAACAAAGTTTATGATTTTAAATCCCAAATCCCAAAAACGAACACCACCTATGCTAGGCACTGCTCAATTAGAAAGAGTGCATAATATTGAATACTTGGGGATTACTATAAATGAACATCTAACTTGGACGCCGCATCAGGCCCGAGTGACCATCAAACTGGCACAGTTGGCGGGTGGCACTCTGCGCCTGGCAAACAAATCATGTTATCGTCCATTTACCCCAATTATTCATATATACAAAACACAAGCACGAGCGGGGGTTACATATGGGGGTGAGCTGTGGGGTCATATCCGATATCCAAAGCTACAGACAACTGAAAATAAATTTCTGAGACAGGTAGCTGCCCTCCCCCAGAGCACTCCTTTGCTGCCCCTTAGATTAGATCTGGGAATAAAACCTATTACAGAGGAGCTAGGACTCAAACCCTTAATTTTTTGGAGGCGATTGTGGAGCAGCCCAGATCTCGTTCACTATAGGGAGGAATTACAGGATTTCCTCGAACTACGGAATACAAGGAAGATTCCGTGGTTAATGTATGTGAAAGGGAGGCTCGATGAATTGGGCTACCCGGAATTGTGGACAGACCCCTTAAACTCATGTACCAGGATTCCAAAAAAGGTCATTGCGAGTGCTTATTATGCTTTGATGTTGACTAGAACAATTAATGACACTCGAGAAGGGTCCTTGACAAACTTATTTTTGAAAGTGAAAGACTCATATTCCCTCGAAAAAACTTTAGACGAGATAGCTCCTCCATTAACGAGGAAACTGTTCCTACAGTGGCGTTATGGATGCCTCCCACTAGCTTCATTTACAGCATCCTGGAAATCGTGCTCCACTGTAGTATCCTGCCCAATGTGTGCACATCCAAAGGAGGATGATATGCATGCTGTTTTCTTCTGTAAGGGTTACGAGCGGAGCAGGAAATACTGGCTAGTACCATTGCTCAGGAACATGGGATTTAGGTCACACCAAACCGCCTATAGAGTTTTAAAAACAGATCTTTCTGCTGCTGTGGTTTTTGCAATTTCAAAATTTTTAACATCACTCTGGTTTATCCGCAGCCGAGCTATGAAAAGACTGGTATAATGCTCCCTATCACTTGATTTGTATCTACTGTCTTATATGTATTTTAATTTAATTATTTTTAACTGTTGGATCACTCTGGTTTAATAAGTTTTTAAACTGTATATATTGATATGTATCTTTTATGATCAGTGATCGAAATAAAGATTTTTGAAATGAAAAAACATACACTGAGTCATCAACGTGATGGCGTTCACGTTGCAGGGAATTCATTGGCTGATGAGGCCGCAAAGGCAGCTGTGCAAACGGCTTCCGTAGCTGCCATCACACGGTCAAAAACAAAAATAGACAGCGAAATATTACAGGCTGTCAGCGCTATAGAAAAGGATTCGATAGAAACACTCCCGAAAGGCTTTCCAGTAAAATACTCATACATAACTGATGCAAACAATGTTCCTTTTGCTCGAATCCCTGGAGTGGGGGATAGGGCAATTCCAAACATGGAACATAGGTTAGGACTGATAATAGCGGCACACGAAGGGCTTGCTTCTATACATGCTGGCGTCTCCGCCACAGTATCATTATTAAAACAGAGATACTGGTGGCCACAAATGAGAAGACAAACAAGGAACTATGTTTTAGAATGTGAAATATGTCAAAGAATGAAAGTATCAACGGTGAGACGCCCAGCGCAGACGCCCCTTCTAATCTCGGATAAACCATTAGCCTGTGTTTACCTAGACCACTGTTGTCCCTTACAAAGGGATGGTAACTATAAATATATCTTGGTTGCAGTGGACTCATGCACGAGATTCATATGGATGTGGCCCCAGCGAACGGCTGACGCCAGAACTGTTATAAAAGATTTGCGAGTCTTTATCGGCACATACGCAATTGGCATGCTGCATTCAGACCACGGTCCTGCTTTTAGCTCTAGAGCTTATAAGGAGGCCATGGTCAGCATGGGCGTGACATTGTGGTACTCTTGTCCATTTCACCCTGAGGGGAACGGAATTGTTGAAAGAAAAAAACGTGACATAAAGCAATCTATAACGGCAAAGGTATTAGGTTCGGGAGCTGGGTGGGTCAAACATCTAATAAGTGTCCAACGTAGTCTAAATAACCTGCCAAGAAATTCTCTGAAGGGATTCAGTCCGTACGAATTATTATTTGGAACTAGGATGTTAATCTCTGACCTTGACAGTCAAACTTCAGTGGTGAAGGAAAAAAGCTTTGATATCAAAGATCGTTTGGCTATTTTGCAGGACTTAAATGAAACAAGAAAAGACCTGAGCAACATAAAGTTGAAACAACAGCCAACAACCACTGAAGAACCACCACCTGTCCCAGCAAGACCTGTCTGGATTCCAAAAGTCGGGGATCTAGTCAGAGAAAAGATCGCGGTAAAGAAGGAATTTGGGCCTTCTTACAGAAAAGCAGTTCCTGTCTTGTCTGTCTACGGGACAAGATCAGTTGTACTACCGCCGCTTGCTGGTAAAAAGGAGAACCGAGTTGTATCCATCGACCTGGTAAAACCACAATCATGTGGCCGATAACAAATAGTAGGCCAAGTGGACTCCCAATAAGTAGCAGAACACCAAGGTTTGCTACCAGTACAGAGGTCCTAACAAAGAGGCTAATCACATTCGAAACGCCTACAGAAGAACAACAAGGACTATGCAACAATGCAATGGAACTTAGACCTCTGAAAACCCAAATAAAAACATTTAGCAGAGACACACCAATCTATAATGAAGTGCCAAATGATAATGCAAGGAACATTAATCCTGAAGCTATTGGAACAATTGACAGAACTGCATCCGGCTACTTCATAAACTTCGATGATTCCTCTGAAGGCTTCAGTGAATCAAAGACACAGCCATCATCAAAAACCTTTAAAGATAAAGCTAAAGAACTTTTGAAACAACTGAAAGAAACATATCTAATTTCTCCATGGATTGAATTTTGGGTGGGTTTTGGTGCATTTATCCTCATACTTTGGCTCATCATGATACTAACATTGGGACGCTTCATTGAGGGAAAATATGCTAAAATGGACACAGCAAGTCAGAAAATCAACTTGATCCTCAAACCACACACATCTTCACACGTCGAGAAAAGAGAACTTTCTTCAGTCAACTTCACAGCCAATCCTATACCGGGTGGGGTAGCATGGGACAACACAGACTACGAAATCTATGGTCCAGTTGAAATCCTGAAATATCCACACCAAATTAAGATCTCATTGAGTGACTTTGTAAAACCAAGCTCATTTGCTGATGATTGGGACTTCGAAAGTATAAATAACATGATGTCTGACTTAGTAATGTCTGCTAAATTTACCAAACATGATTATTTGCAGGGTTCTACAAATTATGATAGTATGTATTGCTACAACCACTATGGTAACCATTTTTTACATAGATCTGCACAACCTAGAAATGTTTTAAATTATAATCAATGGGAACATTGTGCAACCCCTCCAAAAGGAAGCTCAAGAACCGTTTACGACAAATATTCATATTTTTCAGGTTTTAACATAAGTAATGCTGAAACATTTTATTTCAAATTGTCAAATAAGACAGGGACAAAGACCATGATAACAAACACGAAATTGATATATTCAGACTCATTCTTTGAACAAATGAATACCTTTGGTTTTGATTATTGGGACAAAAATGTTGAATTGAAAAGTATTTGGGGCACAAAAGAATGGCAAGTACAGGGTATAGAATCTTTGTTTAGAGCCTGCATGACCCCAGAACAAATTATATTTTTAAATGACACTGTTCAACAAACTACCTGTTAGCCAAAATCAAAGACTTAAATAAACCGTCTATTCCAAAACCAACAATGAACAGCAATAGCTCTACAGATGAAGAGATAGACGTAAATTATGTATTAAACCAAAACAGAACACATCCTGATTGGAAACAGTGGTTGATCTGGCCCACAGATACTAATAACTGTCAAGACAGATTCCTGAACAAAACACAGGGGTTCAAAATGACCAGGCCAGACCCTAGATATCCTCAAAGACAACACCCAGGGATAATAACCACCTACAGTGTGGGCAAATTATGCCTTCAATGGCTACAAACTTCCACACTGGCAGAAATTAAGCAACACCTAACTTTACTTACTGATGGTGCTGACTTGCGTGATTTCACTATGGGACCACGCAAACAGCGTCAAAAGCGTTTCATAGCAGCCTCTGTATATGCAGCATACAATGAGGCCTGGAAGGTTACTCAAATTGAGACAGCAGAAAGGATACGGGAAATTGACCGTATTAATTTGGAAAAATCACTTTCTGTAGTGGACAATGGGTTAATGACTCTGTACTCCAGAATTTTTTCTTTGGACAGCATTGTGTCTTCAGCAATCGACATATTATCGCAAGACTTACTGTTATTACAACACGGTCAGTCCCAATTGCGTTCTATTGTACAGCTTGGCTGGACGTTACAAAATCTGCGTTCAGGCTATGTGCCTTGGCGTTTAATCAACACAACGTCACTATTCCATATCTTTAACCTTACTGATAGACAAATCAGTATGGCCCAGAAGGGTGCTGATTATACAATCCTGAGCATTGAGAAACTCGAAAGATTACCAGTGACAATGTCAGAACGACCTGTCAGTGAATGGATAATACATGGGATAATTAATATTCCAATATCAACCTTCAGGTTTCAATACTGCCAAAAATATATACAGGCTGGCATGTACGAAAAATTGGGAAAAGGGTACATTAAAACAACATGGAACTTGCTCTATTCACATGCATGTGTCAGTAATAAAGGACAGAAAGTGTTTCTTAGTGGCAATAATTGTGCGATGTCACTAAGCGGTAAACTTCTGTGTAACGGAATTAGTTTGCATGGAGCCTGTGAAGGGAACTCAAATAACCTTTCATGTCACCAGCAAGGCGCACCTGCAACAAAGATAAAACCATTCTTTCAAAGACTCTATAATGGGAGTTACATTCTAATTGTAGATCGCAGATGTTGTAGTCTTATGCCCGGGACTCCTTATCTCGTAACTACGACTGCGAAGGTCAAGTGCTATGGACACTCATTGTTCCCCAGCTCCTTTCCAGACAGGGAGGCAAGGGCATGGCCCAACTTGAAAATTACTTCTATTCGAATAGATACTTTAAGCAGAATGAAAACAGTGCTTCTTCAGATGCCGACAAGGCTCACGTCATCAAAAGAAACTTATGATCTCCAAGTCGCAAGGACGACTGCAGAGATACATTCATTGTTATCAACTAATTCCCCCATACATTTCGCAGAAATCCTGAATGAAATCTTAAATATTTCTGATACCAGTGGAGTCTCTAAAGTATTTAAGACAGTATTTTCGATGGCATTAACACCATTCAAAGCAATACTGGGTATTTTTCCAGATTTCGTCCATTCGATTTTTGGCGGACTTCCCCTCATTTTAGGACTGATTGCAGGAATCCTATTCCTAGTCCTTATATTTCGTTATGGCAAACCATGTCAAAGACAGAACACCTGCGACAAGGGAGGAAACAATCCTAGCCATTGGATACCGGGACCGGATATCAAAAATCCTGGGACTATCCCGGCTTAGAGACCTGAACATGACTTGGTTTCTATCATTTCGACCAATGTGGCAACGATGTGTTTTACCTGTATTAAGGTGCCTGCTATACCGAGAAGAATGCGTGTTAGACACCTGTCTGACGCTACAATCGGATGCGCCAATGGATGCAGAAACATTGTTGAGTCCAACAAAGGCTCATGCTTTGTGCTGCCCTCAACGGCTACCAATCCTGATGACGGCATTCGTGGAAGCTTCACCACTACGATTAAGGGGTAGTGAAGTTCAAGATGAAAGCAGCATCGATCAGGTACGACCTTCTGTCAGCAATCCAAATCAGAATGTCAATGGAGACAATCATGCGCACGAATGCATGGTTACACCTATTTCCGAGTTAGTGGAACTCTCCCAGGAAGCTGTTGACAACTTTTTCGAGAGTCTAAATGATATGATGTTCTCACCAGAGCAGAAATAGAGACTTTTGAGCAAGCTCGTACACGGCGTTCCCTGAATTTGGCCTTCAACTAGAAAAGCAAAATACCATGAACAATTTTCCCTCCAGTTCACGGACAGCAGTTTTTTCAGCAGCCCCAAAATATTTTTGCATATTTTTCGGGACACTATCTTCTGCTTAAAGTAAGAACTATTCTTAGAGAACAAAAATTTCTAATTGTAGATAGCTTATAGACATTAGCTGCCCGCTGGTACGTTCATAATTATTTTATTCTGTGATGGAATGGTCTCGAACCTTTTTTTCTGTATTAAGAGCCATTTCATGTGTAATTTCTCATATACCAATTAGCAATAATGTATACAAATGCGTGATTACTTTAGCATTATTTCACAGCTTGAGTGCATACAATACATATAACTGCTTTTTTCCGTATATTTGATAATTTCAAAATGCATTTATGTATTTTGGGGTGGTAAGGTATACACAATACTCTATAGTATGTTTTACTATGCATAGATTAGTAAATATGTCCATAGTTAGCGTGGAGTGGGTGTGATGTATTCCTATAGGTTCTGTATCGATCCCCCTATTCCTGACCCTATTCTGGTTAACAAACTAACAAGTTAACTAGCAGCCATCCCATGAGGCAGAAAACCCCCATGATGCAGGAACCGTTATCTGATAAAGCCACACTACGGCACAGGAACGTGTTATCTGATTAGGTCATAATGCTTGCCATCTAATTAGACAAGCGATATTCCTCCAGCCCCTGATAAGGCATACGGAGTTCTCAAAACAAATCAAACCTATGACAGACCTGGGAAAAACCCTGCGGCCATTGTTTTGATTTCACCGAGAACTTCAGCAAAAGAATGTGCTAACGACCTGGTCGTATGACATCCTTATTGACGTATCTATGTCCATCCTTACGTCAATCTCGGCACCTTAAAGGTATAAATATTACCGATATTGCCCTATGCAAAAACACACGGTGGTGACGAGGACGGAGCAGCCAGACTTGCCGAAGCCCAGAGCAGAGCAGACCCCGCTGGCGCAGCCCCGCCTTCTTGACGCGCTGAGAACGAGCAGCTGCCCATTTCTCCTGCCGAGAAATCCAGCTCCGGCGCTTCCGGGTAGCCCTCGCAGGCAGCCTGGAATATCGAGACCAGAGACGAGAGATACCATCCCTCATCCATCCTAAATTCCAGGTACAGAACTGAATAACCCCTTGCAGAGAATTCTTTAGTCAGTCACTTGGCAAAAACAAACTTAACTTAAACTGTAACTTTCTATTCCTGCCCACGTATTAGGCTTAGGTCAGGTACACGGGGTAGGCGTAGCTAGAAACACCAGTTGAGTACGATTAGTCAAATGTATATGTGTATGTAATATATTTTATTCATTTTAAAACCTTCATATGGCTTAGAAACCATATCAATGTTTTTACAGTATTATTTTATACTTCTGCTTTTAATGTATGCACTTTACTTAACCATAAGTATTGCAATAATATCGATCCATTTCTCTTGTATGAGAAAAGAGACTGATCAATAAATAACATCTTTTATTGAACACGCCCGTCTCTTCCTTTTCTCTACAATCTGATGAGACTAAGAATGCACGTACTGACTGAGTAAAATAAATTGCCTTTTGTTCACACGACTCTCGAGATACACTCTTGATTAGGGGAGAGCAAAGTTGTCATGTTCTATGGTTGTCAGAAACTAAATCCCTTCTTGTCTATCCAGGGAGGTTCAACTCCTCCTTGCCTATTCGAGAAAGTTTCTAGTGAACTCTGAGCTAGCTGGCAAACCCAAAACTTTAAGTCTAATATCGACAGTAGTAGACCTAGTTAACGTCTGGTCTAGGCCTATACTATTGAAGGTATTATTCCAATGCGCAGAGCCTATTGGGATAATAGGAACTACACTACAGTGGGTGAGGAGGTGTGAATGCTTGTGTGGATCCGTGAGTAGGTGAGTCAGTGGCTGTATAGTGTACTGTTGTGTGTGTGAGAAGTTGTATGGGTGAGTGAATGTCTGTTTGGCTGTGTCAGTGATTGCGTGCATGTATCAGTATGGATGAATAACTGAGTATGTGAAAGGCAGTATACATGAGTGACTGGGTGTATGAGCAACTGTAATATGCATGAGTGAGTGAATGTGAGAGTGGCTAAACAGATGAGTCCATGCTTCTTTCTGTTACTGTAGAGATGAGTTAATATATATTACTATGTATATGAGTAAGCAAGTGGGTGGATCTGTAACTGTTTGGGTCAGTATGTGGCTGTATGATTGACTGTAAGGGTGAGTGTCTAGGTGTGTGAGTAGTTCTATGGGTGTCTCACTGGGTGTGTCAGCATCTGTATGCCTGTATAAGTGGATATGTCAATAGCTGTATTAGTAAGTGAGTCGGTCTATGAGTGGCATTATGGGTGGGTGGTTGGATGTTTGTATAGATCAATGAAACAGTGAGTGGGTGTGTACGTACTGGTATGGCTCTGTGAATGGGTTTGTGAATGGTATGTGGAGCTCGCAGTGGGTGTATAAAAGATTATATAAGGCTGGGAGTAGGTGTGTCAGAGATGCTGTGGATGATCTCATCACTGATGTCATCAGTGATGTCATTTGAGATGTCATCAGTGATGTCCTCAGTGATGTCACTGACCATGTCATGAGTGATGTAATATGTGCGGTCATAAGCAATGCATTGCGGGGTGCGAGTTATAGTTAGCTCAGCTATAATGGCTTTATTTTTCTGATAGTGTACAAGTGAAATGTCAACTATAACATCCCTTGTAACCTTTGGTTTCTTCGATGAACATCTAAGGTTTTTCAATGCTGTTTTCCGACTATAATGTCAGTGAAACCTGTGTATTTTTAGTGACTTTCTAAGGTTTTTTAAGTAGCAGCCATGTTTGCAGAGTGGTGAAGAAAGGGTTCTGGGCATCCGACCAGCTCTCAGGAATTCCGTTGCAGAGGACTTACAGGAGGTACCAGGAGGGCTCCTTGAACCCCAAGGTCCCTCTGAAGTAAAGTGGACTTCATCCCCCAACCAGTAGTGCACCAGTAGGCGTGTTTGCAGAGTGGTGGGCAAAAGGGGAGTGGCCTCCGAAGATCCCTTAGCAAACCCACTTTGTGGGACTTAATGGAGGTAACAGGAGAGGTAGTTGTCCCCCAAGGATGTCCTTGGGGGCCAACTACCATTCTTATTACCTCCAGTAAGTCCCACACAGCTGGATTGTTGAGTTCTGATAGCAGGCCACACCCCCTTTCTCCACCACTCTGCAAACGAACCTCCTGGTGCACTCTTCAGAAATGCTTTTTGAGTAGAAACAAGGTCCTAACTATAACTATCTATACATACAAGGTACAGGTAAACAAGCCTGCTGTGTCTGCCAAAATGCATTATGCCATACTTGAGGAAGTGAAATAAAATACATAATGAAGAATTGATCCCCAGCAGGAGTCAGGAGCATATACATATATATAAATATACATATATTACCTGCCCCCAGAAATGCGGGCAGGGAAAGACATTAAACTATTGCTCCTGCACACACGGATCTGCATTTCAGCAGCTCCCTGTGTGCAGCAGCAATGTTGACTGCTGCTGGAGATGGGAGTCAGTTGGAATACAGGGGCCTTGAGGGTCCCCCCCACTGTCATCATGCTGTACACTAGGTGCCCTGGGTAAGCTCTAGGGCACCCAGGGATACATAGCACGGCACTAAGGTAAAAGGTCCCTCGGGATGTATGTGGCCAGGTAGGGGGGCTCCCACTTTAAAGATTATATTTGACCTGGGATGATGGTAGTCCCCAAGGCTCGTGGCATCCGTGCGACCACCCCACATCATTTTTAAGTTAGCCCCAGAGAGGAGTTAGTACCAGAGCCATATGAAATCCCCAGGAGAGGGGGGTCCCTGTAGACCCCGTCCTGTAGTTTAATTAATTAATTTGTAGGGAGGCTGTTGTCCCCGGGACCTCAATAGATGGGGTTCCCTTTGCCCCCCTCCTTAATATCAGGCTCAAAAAAGGGAAACAGAGAAAATAAAAACAAGAATAAAAGCAAAACAGAGTATAGAAAAATGAACAGGAAAGGTAAATGAGAACAGAAGAGGGCAAAACAGAGGGAAGAAAAATGAGCAAGAAAGGCAAAACAGGGAGCAGAAAAACAAGCAAAAGAGGCAAAACAGAGCAGAAAGTGGTAAAACAGAGAGCACTCAGACACACACACCCACTCATTGACCCACTCAGAGACTTACATACCCTCACAGACCCAATAAGATACTCATACACCCATTCACAAAATCCACTCACAGACCCACTCTGACATTACTGCACCCAATCACAGACCCACTTAGACACACACACATCCATTCATATTCCTACTCAGAGACTCATGCACTCCCTCACAGACCAACTCAGATACTCATGCACCCACTCATAGACCCATTCCATTACTCACACACACTTAGGTGCACACTGAAATACTCAGACCCTCACACACCCACTGAGACACCCACTCAGATACTCCTGCTCCCAGGAGACAGCTACTCAGACACTCATGCACTTAATCACAGACTGGCTCACACATACATGGAAGCACTACCAAACTCACTCAATCTCACAGGCCCACTCAGACATTCATACACCCTCTCACAGACATACTTAGACCCTCATGCACCCACTCTCTTTCTCCCAGACCCATGCACCTGATAGAGCGCGCAGGTTATGTTATGTTAATTGGGGTCTTATAAGGGCTCGGCTACTCGGACAGAGTGTCCCGGCGCCATACAGATCTGTAGAGGAATGACCGAGAAAACACATGCAAATTATTGTCCAAACAGCCAGGTCTTAAGCCCCTTCCTAAAGGACAGCAGGTTGTCTAATTCCCTGAGAGAAAGGGGCAGTTTGTTCCAAAGTTGAGGAGCCAACAGTCTGTATGATCTACCTCCAATGCGCGCGCGTTTAGTTGCAGGGACAAAGGCCAAAGCTTGAGAGGAGGAATGAAGAGATCTAGAGGGAAGATAAAACCGCACTCTTTTCCTTAAGTAAAGAGCACCATTGCCGTGCAGAGATTTGAAGGCCATAATAAGAGTCTTGAAATAAATACGTTTGCACACTGGCAGCCAATGAAGTGAATTCAGAAGAGCCGAGGTATGAGCCCTGCGGCTAAGGCCAAAAATGGCCCTTGCCGCCGAATTCTGTACAGATTGGAGGCGCGTGAGAAGGTATTCCGGGAGGCCCAAATAAAGTACATTTGCGTAATCCAGCCTAGAGCCGATCAACGACTGAACCATAATCCTCCTATGGCCAAGGGAAAGAAAGGGAAGAAATTTCCTGAGGGTTCGTAAAAGGCCAAAACACTGGCCGACTACGCCAAGAATCTGGGGTTTAAGAGTTAGGCCATTATCAATTTTTACACCCAGATGTTTTGCCAAAGAAGTGGCTAATGATGGAGGGTTCATATCGGTAGGCCACCACGATTTCCAGTGGGCGTCAGGGGAACAGCCAAAAAAAGGATCTCTGACTTATCAGGGTTGCATCTTAACTGGTTTAATTGAAAACAAGAAAAAACAGCCTTGAGGCAGCTCCTGATGGTATCACCGGCAAAATCGGTGTTCTTATCGCAGGTAAAAAGAAGCTGCGTATCGTCGGCGTAGGACACAATCCGAGCTCCATGAGACTCCACCAAGTCTACCAGAGGGGACATATAAATATTAAAGAGAGTGGGGCTCAACACCGAACCCTGTGGAACTCCCACCTCCAACGGAGGAACGGTAGCCGAGAAAGGGGGTGCCCAAATCGATTGTCGGCGACCCGACAAGAAAGACTCAAACCAGTTGAATACTGTCCCTCTCAGTCCAATCTCCCAGAGTCTTGAAAGAAGACGTCCGTGAGGGACGGTATCAAAGGCCGCCGACAGATCGAGTAGAACCAACAATGCCCTTCCTCTGCCATCCAGAACCTCCTTTATTGACTCTGTGACTTCCAATAATGCAGGTCACCTGACTATTATTTTACCAATAAGCACACTTGGGCACATAAAACAATTTAATCACACTTACTTAATCGGGTAACCTACATTCTACTACCAGCAATTAAAATTCTCTAACTGATTCCTATACCTTTGACTTACCAATCCTTGTCACGGGTACCTATGACCACAATGGATCAGGGAGTTAGTGTGGAGATAAGCAGTCAATAATACAACAACATTTGCACTCATCTAATGACCACAGACTCAGAAAGTTTTGAAAACCTTTATCTAATCTTCATCAAGGTTTGAGAGCCAAAAGTTTCCAGCAAGCAAGCTATCAATAACCAGAATGATGAAAAGAGTATAACTATGCAAAAAAATAGATTATGCCAACCATTTAGAAGTCTAAAGGGAAGGTAAGGAAAAGGAACATACTGAAACAAACATCTAGGAAATCAGACTTAAAATAATATTACTAAAGGACGGGGAAAATAAGGGACATGCTAGAATGTCACAGTTTATCGTTTTCCTAAGGGATGGGGAAGAAGAAGGAACATGAAACTATAATGACAAAACTGAGTTTACCATGTAGCTATAGGACGGGTAAGAAATTGGAACACGCTAATAATTCAAAATGACCACTTTTAATTTCAGTAAAGGGAGGGTAAAGAAAAGGAACATCTATTTATTCGAAGGAAAACGGTACTTAACACCCAGGACTAAGTAGGAGGGGAGATAATGGAACACCCTAAAATGACAAACTCAAGACTTTGTTCTTTGTCACAAAGGAAAGGGAAAGAAAAGGAACATGTGCAATTATACCTTCAGCAAGAGAAAAAGAGGATAGAGAAAGGACGCAAAGGTGTTTCCCTCTCAGATTTATATTTACCTAGAACGGTGTGGAGACCAACCCTGGCCACGGGTCAGTTAAGGACAGAAGTGAACCCCAAAGAATGCAGTTGCCAGTAGGCCAGCAGGTGCAGTATGGAAACCAGGACAGGAAAACCAGATTTGGATCAGAACTGGACCACCAAAGTTAAGACCAGCACCCGCAGTTCAGTTTCAACGCATGCGCTACACCCTCTCTGCAGCTATCAGTCAGAACCCCGATTGGGTTATCGAATTCCCCAGCAAAGTGCTTCGCCAGCGCTTAAGGTTCCCAAAACCTCGATTGGGTCACTGAAAATTGAGACAGAGTGCTCCGCAGCACCTCTGTTCTCGATCAGCTATTGAGTGCGTTGGGTCAGTGACAGGTCAGCTATTCGGATAAGTCGGACAAAATCTCTAGCTAAACCTAGGCTAGTTATACTGTTTTCAGGTCAGTGTACAACCCCCCAATGTTGCAAGTATAAGGATTCCCAATTTTGGTTGGGCAGAGGAAAAGGACAGGTCATCACACCACCTAAAATTTGAACTTTCACAGGCTCATAATTTCCATTTCGAATACGCCCATTGAACTTCGGGTTCTCATGACATATGCTTTACACATAACAATGGTGAATTTAACATTGTATACATTGTTGAAACTTCGGTACAGTTCAGCCTTTTCGGTTAGGTAAAAGTTTGTCTTCCGAGGCGCATCTTGGCCGGAGTTGCCATCTGGCAAAATTTCAAAGGTCATTTCTGTGGAGACTCGCAGATCTCGCGCAGACACAGTTTCAGGCAAGATGGAGTGCAGCAAGGGATAATAGGCCAGATTTCGTAATGTGCCATGAAATGGAAAAGAAACAGTTTTAGAACACAGAAAAAATGAATACACTGTATACCATGAATCTCTACACGATTCCCATTGCTTTATAATAGACTATAGCGTTATGGTTTAGGGAGAACAAACAGCTTGGCGGAAGCAGCAATGCAAGCTTCAGGCATGTGAACACACAAACCAGCCATCTTAGTTCTACTGCGCAAGTGCAAAGAGTTTCCCACCAAGACTGCGAGTACGCCACGTCACATGGGTATGACCGACGCATATGCAGAAGAAATTCCCGCGTAGCAGCAGCCATTTTAAGTAGCAAGCGTATAAGGATTAGAGAAGACATAAGCAAGCTACTCTCGGACACCCAAAATGTCAGAACAAGGGGTAAATTAATAAGACAAAACAGGTTGATTAATTAATTAGCGTTAAATGAGGTTCATGAATACAAGCAAGTCGATTTACGTGCAAATCCTTGCTCCATCAATCCCCTCTTTGATGATATTTTATATCATCACAATTAATGGAACCAGATGTCAACTTCTCACATTTCACCCATTTCAATCTCTTCAAACTTTCTTTTTAGCTTTTTCTCAGTATCTTTATTAGGATGAGAATTTTTCACCCTTTTGTAAATCTGATTATTCAATTCTTCTAATTCAAGCTCATCGACATTTCTTTTCACTCCTCGCCTATTCACAGAATATTTATTTTTGTGTTTTCGACATTTGCAGCAAATTATTATTATGAACACTAGTAAACTTATTCCCACTATTGGCATCAGTATTTTACTCACAAGACTCTTACCTAAATTAGAAAACCAATTACCTACAGCAGAGAGACCATCAGTAAGTCTCTTCCAGGCACTATCGACCTCCAGTGGTTTAAGCTCTTTTTCCAGATTTGTAATGTTTCTCACATACCCTTTAATTTCCACACTTTTGTCCGATATGTAAGTGCAACAATGTTGCGCTTTCAACATTCTGCAGACTCCACCCTCTTTTGCCAATAATGTGTCAAGAGCAAGCCGGTTACTAAAACCATTGATATGATCGCAACCAATTCGGTATTGACCATCAGGAAACCTCCAGCAGTGTCAGTTGATAACCCATCTACTACTGTTGACAATTTGCAGATTCTGTGTGTATTCCGAGCCACTCCCACTGTAGGTATCAATGCACTAAAAATATCACCTACTATTTCACCAACACTTTCTCTTTTACTATGTACTAATTCATTAGTTCTTTCAGTGCTTCCAGTGATTTTCCCCACATGGTATATCTTTGGGAAGACAATACCAAAGTAACAGCTCCCGTACCAATGGTCGGGCAATTTGAAATAAGCCATGTTCCCACATATATAATAAATTCCAGGAAACACAGGCTCTGACCCATCTTTGAAACCCCAACCCCCAATTACCTTGTAATTGTGTTTGCATTCACTGGAACCAATGAATATATTGTTATAATAACTGGTTCTTTCTCCTTGAAGACAAAGTTTCCCTTTCTTTTCGAAATCCAGCAACTTAGCAGCATTAGCCCCACCATTTGAGGTGCTCCATATGCTTGCAGCCCATTTAGGGGTTTTCTGATTCTTGTCCTCTGCTTTCTTTTGGAAACTTTCTCTTCTTTTCTCTACCATATTTAGGAACATTTTCTCCTTTTCATGTAATGAACAGGTCAAGTTATCTCTGTGTGCTTCATCTATATTTATTTTACCTACGGTTAGAAAATATTCACTCATGAATTTGACTACATCTCTAGTTGTGTGTACAGGGTTCAGATTTCTTCGCACAGGAAGTTCTGAAAAAATCACATCAAAGTTTGAATAATAATACTGTAAAGGTCCTCTTCTAATGAATAAACTAGTCAGGATACTACAGGAAATTCCATAGGTTAATGGCAGATGGTGGTATGTCACACCTTCAGCTACCGAGGTAGGCAACTTCATGCAGACATAACAGTCATCTATTTCCATAGCTTCTACATAATGTACTAACAGGTTTGCAAATACATTTAAATGAGTTTTGTTCTTGATTATGTTATAATGTAATCCTTCCTCATCTGGTGCTTCTAAATCTACCTTTGTTTGTTTAAGGCTAAGTGCTTTCTCTGGTGTATCTACTCTTTGTGGTGTATTTCTAGTTTGTAATTCTTCGCTGTCTTTCGGTAATTGATTAGTAG
The DNA here is from genome assembly GCF_964261635.1 of Lissotriton helveticus. Classification (NCBI taxonomy): domain Eukaryota; kingdom Metazoa; phylum Chordata; class Amphibia; order Caudata; family Salamandridae; genus Lissotriton; species Lissotriton helveticus. Next base: position 646,459,044 of record NC_136068.1, read on the forward strand.
GGTACAAGTTTGGGTCTCTACTCATCATAGAAGGAATGGCTATTGTTAGTCCTATCCAAAGTATTAGTACTATTGCTACACTACATAAACATACTTTGCAGCATGTTTTTAAACAACTTCGTCTCGGTCTCCCATTCACAGAGGAATCAGACATTTTGACTCAAAAGAAGCTTCAACCCCTTTTTGTAACTTTGCACAGCTTGCTTACTCAGAGCGACTTTCAGATAGGTTTCACTTCTTCGTCAGTCTGGTCAGTAATCAATTCTTCATCACTTTCGTCACTTATTTCCAGGTTTTAAAAGTCCTCTAATACAAAGTAAGTCCACTCAGGACTCTGATACTTGTTATTCAGTCTTTTTATTCGGGCCCTCCGTCTCCTGGTTTGTATTACAGATGGATCAGCTTGACTTGAGACTTCGTTCACCTGCTCAGGTTCTTCATTATTGTCTTTAGTCGCAGTCTCAGTCTTTTGACAAATCTAGGTACCTTGTCTCCTTTTCTGAGTCTTTTAACTGGCACTGTGTCTTGGCTTTCTTCAAATGCCCTTTTATTTTCGTTCAGTTGTGGCACATTTGTTGCAAGATCGTCTTCTGCGTTTCTCCCTATCTGACTAGGTTTCTTCTGCCTGGTCACTAAACTGGCCTTGTTCAGGTGTATGCTGAATTTGGCTTTGGGTTGTTTCGATTTCTTCTTCCTGAACACAATTATCTAGTCCTATCTGATCCTGTTCAAGCACTTCGAACTTTTGATTTTCTTCCACTTGAACTTCCGCCCTAATTTCTATCTGTCCCTCTTCTGGCTCAGGAGTTCTTGGTGGAGTGTCAATTACCTGTTCTCTCCCTATCTGGTCCTCCTCAGAATCCGATTTGATTTGGATTTCGATGATGTGAGTATCTCCTTCCAAACCTGTCTCGTCCTCACTATCCCACTCTCTATCTGAATAGGTTTGTCTTCTTGTTCGCATAGGATCTATAGTCAGGTCGATTATTGGGACCCAATCATCTTGACTGGAGCTCGGTTGTTCTTCTTCAGCTACTTCAGGACCGATATCTTGGGACCCCTCAGCTGCACAACCTTCAGCCTCAGTTTCTTCAGTTTCAATCACTTTCTTTGTATGGCTGACATGGATCCACCTAGGTACTCCTGCAAACTTCACAGCTGTAGTGGTAACCAGAATTACTTGTCGTGGCTTTCCCCACCTTGGTGCAAGGCATTTTTCCAAGTATGTTTCTTTATTACGACCCAATCACCTGGATTCAGGTCATGTGCTGGAGTTGTTGGTCTGGCGACAGCGTCTTCCCCAACCTGGTGAGAGATAGAACGCACTTCACTATGGAAATGTTTTCCTCTGTTTGATTCAATTGTGACTGGAAATCCGTACCGAGGTATTAGTTCCCTAAGTAACAGTTTGGCTACAGTGAGGCTATCATTTCTGCGTGCAGGGTAAGCTTCCACCCATTTTGAAAACAGGCAGACAATGACAAGAATGTACTTCATTCCTCGACAAGGAGGTAAATGAATAAAGTCAAGTTGTAACCGTATGAAAGGGCCCTCTGCCTGCCCAATCTTTCCTGGCAACACTACAGATTTCTTTCCTGGGTTAAATTGCTGACAAACCAGACACCTTTGGCAGAGTGCCTCTGCTATGTTTCTGAATTTCGAGTTGAACCATGTCTGTCTGAAGATGCGTATCATAGCATCTCTTCCCAAATGTGTGTCTCCATGTATCAACCTAGCCATAGGACCAAGCAGACAGACTGGCAACACAGGCATACCATCAAGGTAAACAATGACACCATCTTCATCCCTTCTCTGACAACCAAACTTCCTCCAATCCTCCTTTTCTTTTGCCTCTGCTGCATACTGTAGATCTTTCACTTCCTCCCATGTGTTTGTTCCTTCTAGCATCACAAGTTGGCAGCTGTTTCCGTTTCCCCCAACCTTTTTATTAATAGCCATTTTGTACTTTGCACAATGTTGGGCTAACTGGTCAGAATATCGATTACCTGCTGTCACTTCGTCATTGCCAGATTTGTGAGCAGCACACTTGACCACAGCCAATTCTTTTGATAACTGGATTGCTTCCAGTAAATCCTGTACATAAATTCCATTTCTGATATGAGTACCTGAAGAAGTCAGGAACGCCCTTTGCATCCACAATTGGCCAGTGGCATGCACAACGCCATAACCATACTGGCTATCGGTGTATATGGTTATTTTCGAGTTGTTCCCAAATTTATAGGCTCTTGTTGATGCAACCAATTCAGCTATTTGTGCAGACTTGACTCTATGTAAATAGGATGCCTCCACTGGACCTCCCAAAGTACACACTGAATACAGCTCATAATCTTCATCAGTTAAGGGCTCTTCTTTTATGTCTGGGCGTGGTTTTGCACTAAACTCGGTCAAATCAATGCAGTTATGTTCAACTTCTCCTGTCACTTCTGCTGAGAGTGAATTAGGCAGTAAGGTAGCTGGATTCAGAATATTACATCGGGCAATGGGTACGTTTCCTGCACCTACAAGGATTCTCTTATACTTAGTCAGCTGACTAGGTGTGAGATACTGGGTTTTTGTTCTCGTCAACAAAATCACAACAGCATGTGGAACATACACAGTTACTGGATGTCCCATAACAATGGACTCACTCTGTTCAAGACTCATGCATGTTGCAGCTACCGCTTTCAGGCATCCGGGTAATCCAGCTGCAACTGAGTCCAATGTGGAAGAAAAATATGCCACTGGACGTCTGGTTAAACCATGAATTTGGGTCAGGACTGAAAGTGCACAATTGTCTCTTGTGTCACAAAACATTGCAAACTCTTTTGAGTAGTCAGGCATTCCCAATGCAGGAGCTGTACACAGACATTCTCGCAATTTCACAAAAGCTGTCATGCTTTCGTCATCCCACTCCACTGGGTCCTTAGCTCCTTTCTTTGTCATTTTTATCAAGGGTCTTGCTAGGACTGCAAATCCCACAATCCACTGCCTACAGTATCCTACAACTCCAAGAAACATCCTGATTTCTTTTTGGGTATTGGGCAGCTCCATGTTTCGAATTATTCTAATCCTTTCTGTGGTAACCTTCCTGACACCTCTCTCTATCTGGTGCCCCAGATATTTCACAGATGAGGTGCAGAACTGTAATTTGTCTGGCAATACTTTATGTCCTCCTTCACCTAAATGGTCCAGTAAGGCAATGGTATCAACAACACAGTCTTTGCGGCTTTTAGACGCCACTAAGAGGTCGTCTATTTATTGCACCAGGACTGATTTTCCAGCCAATATCAGAGATTCAAGGCACTTTTTCAGAATTTGATTAAAAATCGAAGGACTCTCCGTGTACCACTGAGGAACACGACTCCAGACTTACACATGACTGTGGAATTCAAATGGAGGTAGGAAAAATAGCCTGGAACGTAAAGACCCAAATGTCCCTACTGAGATTCTGGAAACGTCAGGAGCCAGAAGGCATGCAAAAGGTCTCAACATGGTGCAGAGAGGAAATCCTAATGAGTAGCCTTGGGTGGGCACAGGATGTAAGGAAAACCCTCCAGACTGTAGTGGTGCATCTAAAGTTGAGGATTTCGCAGCCATCCCTGGACATAGTCTTTACCAAGAGAATGCTTAGAGAACAAGGGCTCCAATACTCTAGATCACAAGACCTTGACCTTGTGAGGGAGAAAATATTGGTTAACTGGGTAAGGAGCACATGGGAAAGGGAGGATCAGTTCCCATATCTTGATTTCTTGCCCAATATCTGGCTAAGACACGAAATCCTACTGGTTTGTGTGGGTATTAATCCTTGGAAGTCGGAAGGAAAAATAAAAGCAGCATTGTTCCAAATGGATGGTATTTGTAAATGTGGCCTAGGGGTAAAAAATTATATTTTGCACATACCGCTTGATTGCATATTGATTTTAGCGATACGGAAAGTATTTTTATGTCCAATATTTTTAAAATATAAAGTGAATTCACGTGCTCAAGCGGCTTGTCTTCCTATGGATATGCTATCCCTAGATATTACAATCGCTTTGGGGAAGTTCCTGAAAGCAATACACGACTTTATAAAGGAGAAATTAAAAGAGGGATGCTGATTTAAAACTTTTTAAAATGTTCCCCCAAAAACGAGATTTTATGGATGACAATTTTATGGATTTATATATCTTTTTTGGGGGGGGGAAATTGTGTTAAAATGAAATGTGTTTTTTATATGTAATCACTATGAGGATCCAAAAGCTGTGTATGGTTTTAAAGACTATGGTCTAAATAAACAATGTTATCTCTCTCTCTCACTCAGTGCTTAAAAGTCCCTAACAGTCAAAAGGTTACTTGAAGATGTGCGGGACCGATACAAATTCAAAGTTTAGGCCAACCACAATGTAGAGCAGGTTGACTATAGGACCAATGCAGCGTCAGCTGAGAAATTACCCTGGATGGAGCAAAGCATCAATGTTAAGGGCTCGAAGCATTGATTTCTTCCATGCAGTTGGAAAGCTGTGTCATCGAAATTCCCTGAAGTGAACACAATGCCAAGCTGCACGGTGTCATCGTTGAGCCATGCAGGCTACAGAGCCGCTGTCATCAAACAGCCTCTACATCAGTGTTGAAGGGCAATTCATTGTTTCCAATCAATGCAGTGGTGACGATGCATATGTCTTGAAGAAAACAGCTGCAGAACCTACCCAGTGTACCCCAGGCAATAGAAGTACTCACAGAAGGCAGAGTCCAGAAGACCTGTAGGAAATCCTTTGCATCCCTGAAATATCAGAAAACAAGAGGCAAGCCAGCAATCCCATGGAGATCACTTGGAGAGAAGGCAGAGTCCAGCACTCCTTCACCAGAGTCAGGCAGCAAAAGACAGCAGAGCAACATACAGAAAAGCAGTCCTTCCAGAAAAGCAGTACAGTTGAGTTCTTAAAACAGTACAGCAGTACTTCTGGCAGAGGTTCAGTTCAGTTCCAGAAGTGTCTGATTTCAGGAGGTTAGAGACCCAGAACTTATACTTGAAAACGCCTTTGATGTGGGGGTGACTTCAAAGCAACTCTCTGAAGTCCACAAGAATCCCTTTCAACCCAGTCCTGGTTACCTGTGTGTGTGTGGGGGGAGAGTCTCTTCTTTGCGTTTGGATAGGACACTACCTGTTAAAGTGTAAGTGCCAGCCCCTCCCATTCCTCCCTGCCCAGGAAGACCTAATCAGAATGCAGATGAGTGGTCAGAATGCAGATGAGCCTCACCTTCTTTTTTTTTTGGGTCCTCATTAGCCACCATGGTTTCAAATGCTGACAACAAAGGGAAAAAGTACAAAAAGTGATGTCATGCTGCCTCAGTTTCAAGACTGGCAGGGATGAGAAGTTGTGAGTGGTTCCGACTCCAAACAGCAATGACATATTCTACAGAAGTCAGGCGCCCAGCAGTCTAGGCGGCAAATAAAACCACACTACCAATTTCAACCATTGCTTGCCAAAATTCCAACGGAAGAAAAAAAGGTGTAGCAGGGAGATTAGGCCATAGTTGCATAATCATCGGACCGGGAAAAAACAAAAAAAAAAAAACACGATTTGGTCAATGGGCCCAGACGAGTAGATGCCAAAAAGCTCTCTTATCTTGATTTCCAGCCCGCAGGACTGAGGCGCACCAATCATTAAGAGAAGGAGGAATAGCGTCCTTCCATCTTCTGCAGATTTCCCTTCGTGCCAGTAAGATGGAATAGAACAGAAGGTTCTTGGCTGGGCTCCGAGCATGGTCCAGAACTCCAAAGATTACGAGGGGGAGGTCTATTGTTACAGGAAAGCCCAGTGAGGCCGTAAGTTTATTGATTATTGAGTCCCAGAATGGAGCCAAGTGGGGACATTCAAAAAACATATGCACATCAGGGGCCACCTCTAAGCCACACCGTGCAAATATCACTGGACCTGCCTGGGAAAATTTTGACAGTCTCTGTGGGGAATAGTAGGCCCTATGCATGGTAAAAAGGTGATTCCTATGGAGCCAGGCCGGTTTAACAATGTCCCACAAAACTTTGCAGGACATTGACCACAGATCTTGCACATTTTGGCCAGGCATCAAAGAACCCCACAGTGACTCGGGTAGATGGAATTCACCGTCTATTTCTTCCTGAATTAGGTTATACCATAGGGAGATCTCCTTCTTGGCCGGGGGTTTATCTAACAGAAGTGATTCAAGTTGACAGCACCCCTCTGAGAGAAAACTGCTCCACCCACCAGGTTGTGAGGCAAATGCTTGAGCCCAACTAGCTATCTGCATGTACTTAAATCTAGAAAGATTGGGCCCAACTTTGCTTATTAAATAATCCCAAGGGAGCAAGTACCCTTCCACAAACAAGTCTCCCCAGACTTCTATTTCTGCCTCCCTTAACGGGACTGCTAGACTGTCTCCCAGCTAACCTGGACTCTCTGGAAGACCCCAAATCGGAGACCTGCTAGAGAAATACCCCAGCTTTATTGATGACCTCAACCTGGCCCAAGTTCTTGCCATACCCCGCAACACCTTCAGTTTGACCTTTTTAAAAAATGTAGGGTCACCAAACTTGAACAAAAAGCCGGACTGCCCGACTCCTTCCCCTTTCAATAAAGCCAAGAACATACTCCCAATCCCCTCATCTGTTGGCACCTTTAGTAGCATTCGCGCATGGGATAATTGAAACGCCCATGCGTAAATTTGCAGATCCGGACCTGCCAATCCGCCTTTCTCCCTACGACGCCTAAGTTTCTTCCAAGCGATCCTTGGGATTCGTTTATTCCAAATAAATGAAGTGATATCTCCCTGTAATTTAACCTATAAAAATGCATCAAAGTAAAGAGGAATTGTGTTAAATAAAAAAGAAATCCTTGGTAGAATAGTCATTTTTACCAAGTTGACTCTACCTAACATAGATAATGGGAGATGTAGCCAAGATCACATTAATTTTTGGCAATCTTTTGCAACGGCAGCAAAATTGGTGGTTACAATCTGATTGATGTCCTTAATGATGCTAAGCCCTAGATATGGAAGATTTGTACTGGGTTGCAGGTTTATTTCGCTTGCATCATCATTCCACACCAACATTTTCAGTCTTCGAGGCATTTACCTCGTATCCTGAAAAATTCCCCGAACTCCAAAGCCAGCTTGATGGCTGCAGGAAACCCGGTGCAGATCTTGGATGAAAAGATAAGGATATCGTTCGCATGTAGGACCACCCTCCTCTCCCAATCTCTATAAATGAAAGGATTGATGTTGATGTCTTCTCTTAATCTTTGAGAAAATAGATAGAGATCAAATATAAGAGGGGAAAGAGGGCAGGCCTGCCGCGTCCCCCTTGTGATCTTAAAAGGGTCTGATAAGTCACCATTCACCAGTACACAAGCTGTGGGGCTGTGATATAAAAGACAAACACCTCTACAAAAGCCCTCGCCAACGTTGAACTTTGCCAAAGCCCCAAACAGGTACAACCAGTTGACCCTGTCTAAGGCCTTGGTGGCATCCAACGTGAGGACAGCTAGTGGTATGGAGTCCGTGGTTGCCATATCAATTGCCCCTATCAGGTCGTACGTGAGTTCGTGGAATTGACGACCCTAAACAAACCCCTTCTGGTTTGGGTGTAGAATATCCGGCGCGACCAAACCTAACCTCTTCGCTAAGATAGATGCAAAAATGTTGTAGTCTGCGTTCAATATTAAAATTGGCCGATATGACCCACAATTAGAGGCAGGCTTCCCGGGCTTTAAAATAAGCGTATTTGATGCGTAGACTCACCTTCTTGTCTAGAGGGAATGTGCAAAGTGTAGCTGTCATCAAACCCAGACGTGTATTGGAAACACGATGTCAGGCACAAAGAACTGCAGGTACAGGAATTCCCAATATTGGATAACAAGAGGAGTTGGCTTCACAGTAGTGAAAAACAAAATAGGCTGTTTGTTACTGCCAGGACATTCAAAACATAAAATGTACATGTCCCACCTTTTACTTACATGGCACCCTGCCCTTAGAGTTACTTAGGGCCTACCTTAGAAGTGTATGTTTAAGGCCTAGCATCTAGTTTTAAATACCAAGTCAAGGTGGCGGTAAACTGCGCACACAGACACAGCAGTGACAGGCCTGAGACTGGTTTGAAAGGCTACTTCTCTGGGTGGCACACTCAGCCTAAAACCCATGAGGGATTTAGAAGGAGCTTACCAGTACAACAAATATACGAATCAGGTATATACCAATGTCACCAGGTTTGAGGAGAGAAGCACATGCACTTTGGCGCTGGTTAGCAGTGCTTTGAGTCCTAAGGTCAACATAAAGTAGCAGCAAAAATGAGAGGCAAAGGCAAAAATCTGGGGAAAGAGCAGCCCAAGGATGACAGGTCTTACATTTGCTTAATATGTAAACGTTTGTGTGTAGTAATCAGATATGATGAATAGTGAATATTGATGTCAATACATTTTCAATCTCACTCAATTGGAGTGGTGGACTACTTCATACTGCATGGCAATTCAATCAGCAGCAGTGATTGATTTGTGAAAAGTATGAACACTAGTGCCCAAACCTCTGCCCTGTCAGCCCGGTAATAAATTGGGGACCCAATACCAAAGCTGCTGGCTTATTTTAATTGTAAATACAGCCAAAACAACAGCAGAAACCCTCTACATTAAAATCCAGACCGGTGAGCAGGGCCTGAAAACAAGCATCCTACTGGCCACCTACAAAAAGAAATTAGAAGAAGCAAACAGTGAGATAGGGAAATATAAACTCCATCTTTTAAGATCTAAGATAGATCAACTACAAAAGACCTGAAGAAATTTTCAAAAGAAAAGTTTTATCCCAACATAAAAGAGGAATAAATCCATGAAAACTGGAGGACATAAAAAGGAACCTAACAGGAAAGGTAGGAACTCTGACAAGACGAGTACTAGCGGCGAGGGAAATGACTATGAGAGGAGAATGTGTGAAAGGGGGAGAGGGAGTGGTTTCAAGGATGGAGCTTCGGTTGGCCACCCATGTGTCATCAATTCTAACTGATGCAGGGACCATAAACCCCACAATACCCACAGATGCCAAAATCTTTTTTAAAGAGAGGCAGAAAGAGAGGGAGGGGCAAATAGAAGGAGACCACAGGGGTACAATGAGAGGATCTGAACCAGAAGGTAACCAGGAGCATAGCAAGAGACCCCTAACTGGGGATGAGCGGGAGTAACTTTGGTGATGAACCTAACAGGTTCATCACCAAATTCTTGCCTCCCCTTCCCCTTTTGGAGGCCATCTTAGACTAGTCTTCCACCCTGGATATTATATTACTTTATCTAAGGCTAGTCTCCCACCCTGATCATATCATCATCGTATCTTCTTCCAACAGCGCGCTTCTATACCTAACCGTTCACACCCCCCTCACCTACCTACACCTTCCGCTCCATTATGTTCTGGCAGTGTGATCTTTTTGTGTAGTGTTATACCAATAACTGCTTTGTTCCCTTTTGCAATTTGCACCCATCACTCTCCGTGTAACACAGTGTCTACTACCTCACACACTGGTTACCGGTCTTTGCAGTATTTTTACTCCTACATTTATGTTATACGCGTTTTCTCTGTAACCTGCACACATAACACTTTTCTGCTGTAATGCACAGACTGCTACCTCATGTATTTTGGTCACGCATGAGTGTCACTTTTATCCTTGTAACTTAATGTTGTCCTCCAATTTGTTCCTTGTGATAAGCTCACTGACATCGCTGGGTAAAGTCCGCACCGCCCTACATGGATCCCACGGGCAAACACACCTATAAAATCACCTACCCACCCGAGCTCACCAAAAAAAATGCCAAACGCTTCAAACACAACTTCCTGAAGGCCCACCCGGAAGTCCCCTTCGTGGACACCTACCACTCACTGATCAATGGAGCCACGAGCACCAACATCATCTTCTACACCACACGTAGAGCACAATGGAGGAAAACGTTCCTCGCCTCTCTCTCTGTCTCCACCACTAGAAAATCCGCCCATGGTCTAACACTGTCCATCACACCATCCTTGCTCTTCCCAGGCAAAGCTACCATCACTATCTACAACAACGGGATCATCCTCTCTCAATCCACAGATAGGAACCTTGAACTACTGGACAATGTGTTCCCCACCCTCAAAGATCATATCTCCAACCATCGGATCTCCTATCCGAGCCCCTCAGACTACACAACACCCCCCACCTCTAATCGACTATCTGACTCTCCTAACCCAGCACAGCATCAGAACGTCATGCACCTTGCCCCTCCCCCCAACTCGCTTGTCACTCACCCACTCACTGTAACTACTACACACCCCTCACCCACAGGCATTGAGCACTCCTCTTCCTCCTCCTACATTCTCCACACCCACACCCCCCCACCCACCACCTCACACCACCTACTCGTCCCGCAGAACCCCTCACCTCCCTTAACTCATCTCCCCTTCCCCGCAGCAGCTTCATCTCTCACCCGATCTCACGATCCACGCTCAGTCCCCACTTCCCCACCCTCCCAACAAGTCTCTTAGAACACACCAACCCCTCTACCCTATCCCCTCCTCCTCTCTCCCCCCCATTCTCAGCCCCCACTTCCCTCCATGCACCCCCACCATCGCAATCCTTTACTCATCCCCCAACTCGCCTTCACCGCCTCCCGCCAATGCCCTCACCATTACCACCAACGTCCCCCCTAGCTCACCCACACTTTTCACCCCCAAACTCCCTCACCTACCGAATTTCATACCACTCACTGATTCCACAGAACCCTGCACTAAAACTAGCGCAACCATCCCCCCCTCGCCTATTCCCTACTCAATCATTCACCCGCGGCTCTCCTCCCCACCACCATCCCTAATCCCACACTGGACATGATTATCTCCACCCTCGTACAAGTCAAAGAAGATCTTCACACCATCAAAGAACTCCTCTTCGCACACCCAAGACATCCCCGACCCACCTCTACTTCCACGCTCAACAAGCACCCCACCCGCCCCGCGCTCAAGAAACCCCCCACCCGCCCCACTGTCCCCTTCACTCAACACACCCCACATTGGTTTTCTATCCCTAATCGCAATAACACCAACCGCCCCCAACGCGCCCGTTATCCCTTCTCGGACCACGACATACACACCCTCCTCCGTTCTTATGCCCCAGCTCCCCTAAAGAACACAACCACCACACACCTTTCCATACCCACGATTCTCTCAAATCCCCTCAGGTCCCCCACACAAAACAACAGAAGCTCCGTCCCCAAGAACCTCAGAAAAGTCCCTCTCTCACTAGTACCCCCCACCACCCTCTTCACCCCCAGACTCAAATGCATTCTACTCAACTGCAGATCGGCCCCTAGACAGTCCTCCGCCATCGCAGATCTCATCATCTCAAGGGACCTCGACCTAGCTATTCTGACCGAAACCTGGCTATCCGAATCTTCTACACCTATATTGGACATTCTGGTTCCCCCCAATTACCAAATCACTAGACTCGACAGGAACAGCAAGACGGGCGGGGGAATCGCATGCATCTCTAGGAACAACCTTGCTGTGACTAAAGTCACCGTCCCCTCACTCACCTCTTGTGAACTCTTCTGCCTCGAGATCACCAGCGGGGGCAAACCTGTATGCTCCTTACATGTCATCTACCATCCACCCGGGGACAACCTCACCTTCTCCTAACAACTCATGGACACGATTTCAACCAACTCCGGCCGGCAAAACACTCAAATCTACCTGGGTGACTTCAACCTTCACTGGAATGATCAGAAAGATGCAGTGGTGAATAGTCTCAAATCTTTCCTTAATGCGCTTGACCTCACCCAAATTTGCAACAGCCCGACACATGACAAAGGATTTATCCTCGACCTTATCATCGCCAAAGAGGAATCTACCCAACTGGAGGCAATCCAACCCTGTGACTGGTCAGATCACCACAGTATCACATTCTACATAAATGAAAAGGTTAAACTTAACCCGGCTCAACCCTACAAACCCAAGATCTGGAAAAGGGACATGAAGAAACTTAGCCCCAACTCCCTGCCTTCCCACAGCACCAGCCTCCTCCTTCCCCCCACCGGTGCTGCTGACGTGCAATCTCTGACCGATCAATACCTCAACTCTATGACCACAATAATTAATGAAGCCGCCCCACTGCAACTGAAGAGAGCCTCTACCAAGATCTCTAACCCATGGTATGACGGCAGACTCAATGAAGATAGGCGTGCCATGCGCATGGCAGAGCGCACCTGGAGATCAGTTCCCTCGGCATTGCACCTTAAAACGCTCAAGAAAAAGAGGAACGCCTACTTCAGAAAAATCAAGCGCTCGAAAACAGACTTCTTCAGCCTCCAGCTTGACCAAGCAAAAAATCGTCTAAGAAAACTGTTTGAACTAGTCAAAACTCAAACCAAGGAACAACCTCTTCAATCTAATAGCACAACAAGTAATATACCATCCTGTGAAGACTTTTCTGCTTTCTTCAAGCAAAAAACAGATAATATAAAAAGCGAACTCCTCAATGATGTAAACCGATATTCTAACCACATCAGCAGAACCACCACTCAACCTAAAAATAACGCGGCATGGTCGTCCTTCGACACCTACTCAGAAGAATCAATTAACAAACTGCTCGGCACCCTGAAATCCTCTAATCACCTCACAGACCCCTTACCTGCTAATGCTGCAAAAGACTTCATCCCCCTGCTCCTCCCTCTCTGGACTAAAATCATTAACAGTTCCCTACAACAAGGGCTCATCCCCGACTCCCTCAAGATAGGACAAGTCTCGCCTATACTCAAGAAACCTACAGCTGATCCGCTCGACCTAAGCAATTACCGCCCTATCACCAATATCCCCATCTTGGCCAAACTGCTGGAAAAATGCGTACAACTCCAACTGACAAAACACATTGATCAGTTTGACCTCCTCAACCCTCATCAATCAGGCTTCCGAGCAAGACATAGTACGGAAACGGCTATGACGCACATAATTGATGATGCCCTCCAATTCCTTGATCACAATGACTCTTGCCTTCTCATCCTACTTGATCTCTCCTCGGCATTTGACACCGTCAAACATGAGAACCTACTCGAACTGTTAAACACCAGAATGGGTCTATCTGGGACTGTTCTCAAATGGTTCACCTCCTTCTTACATAATCGGTCTCAGAAGTTTAAGATCAACAACATGCTGTCCTCAGCTGTACCTGTAACATTAGGCGTCCCACAAGGATCTTCCCTCTCCCCCACTTTGTTCAATCTAGTCATGGAACCACTCACCACCTTGCTCCAAGCATCTAATGTGCACTTCCATATGTACGCTGATGACACTCAACTCTACCTCAAACTAGAATCCCCGGATGACATCAAACTTCTGAACTCCACGCTCAGAAACACCCAATCTTGGTTGGCCGATAATCACCTCAAACTGAATGCGCAGAAAACTGAGTTCCTTCTGATCTCACCTCCTGCGAAAATCTCCACCACCCAAACTTGGCTCAAGCACCTAACTGCACTCAACATCCAACCCACCATCGTGGACTCCGCGAAATCCTTAGGGATCACACTTGACACCAATCTCAACATGCAGCAGCATATCAGTAAAGCAACTAAGGGAGCTAATTTCCAAATCAACACTTTGAGGAAACTTAAACCCTTCTTCCCAGCTAAGGACTTCCAAACTGCAGTACAAGCCCTAGTCATCCCACGCATAGATTACGGAATTGTGGCTCTCAGCGGACTCCCCCTATCTACAACTGCACCACTAAGAGCCTTCCTGAACGCTGCTGCGAGACTGATAACTGGATCAAGAAAACATTCGCATATCTCCCCTGATTTCAGATCCTTGAACTGGCTGCCTTTTGAAGCCAGAATACAGATGAAAATTGCCTGCATGACACACATTGCTGTACAGCACAAGTCACCCAACTACCTCACCCAAAAGCTGTCTGTATCAGGAGGCTCGAGAACAAACAGAAGCTCAAAAAATCTCCTCCTGAAACCTCGAAGATTCCGGAAGGAGAAAACATACAAACGATCCTTCTCAGGAATGGCACCTAGGATCTGGAACTCACTACCTCCCGAAACGAGGCTGATCTCCTCCACGGCATGTTTTAAGAAAGAAGTTAAAGCCATCCTAATGGCTAAATTCACTTGAACTCTATTTTGTTCTTAGCTAAGACTATATACCGTCTCTTTATTAGTTGTTTACTCTATTATCTACATGTTGACTTTTTTACTTTATTATCTATTTGTTTTATGCTTTTATCGGATTGCGATCTTATTGTGTTACACACATTTGACCTACTACTGCTATTGTTACTAAAGTTTGCTCAATCACCCCCTTGTTTCCCTTACCCCTTCCCGCTGTAAAGCGCTCTGATATCTGCAAGGATCTTGTTCGCGCTATATAAAACTTTGAAAATAAATAAAAATAAAAATAAACAGACACACCCCTGCCGACCCACAAGATTCACTCCTTAACAAGGGACTTGGTTTCATCCCAACTAACACCTTGGACGTATTCAAGATTAGCCAGGACCAGGCAGGTTTCTTTTGTAAAATTAGGCTCAGAGTCTCTTTCAAAAGTAAACCAGAGTCAGATGAGAGGGGTGGTGATACAGTTATCTGCCCCCCATCTAAATTTACACCCCCAACCGTAGCATTGAGGTAGAGACTTTTGAACAGGGGGTAGTCCACGAAGTTGAAACCCTGGCTAGACGGGAGTTCTTCCTCTTCAAGAATCTAACCAGACATGAAAAGGAAGCCCTGGAACAGTTGAGGAAATTATCTGGACATTGTAATAAAACCAGCAGACAAAGGGAGAGCCATAGCTATGCAGATGAAAGGAACCTATGAAGCTGAGTGCCTGAGACTTCTCACTGATTCAAGAAATTACAGGGATCTCCGTAGAGACCTTTGAAGAACCGGGTTATTTAAGACCCAGCGGTGTCAGGGGACACGCCCAAAGTCTCAGAGTTCACCTGTCTTCTAAACACAGAGACACGGAATCTTCTTGGTGACGTCAAAGATCGAATTTATTGGCTGCAACCAGAAACAGAGGTCCACGAAGTACAATGGCTGTATATTCATAAGAGACAGCTCAATTTTTACAAAGCAAGCCATCCTTTGTATGCCAAAAATCACATTCCAGACAAATACCTTACATTTACAAACTGTCCAATCACATGTATCCAAATCAGAGGTATCGCATGACGGTAAAACCCATTTTTCGGTTGCCCAGCCCACGATCGATCATTGGTCGAACCCAACATTCTTCATCAGGCAGGTCGATCGAACCCAACATAAAAATGGGCACCTCCTCATCGTAAACAGGTCATAAAGAAAGGAGCAGAGACAGGTGTGAATAAGATAAGACATAGTTGTGTGCAATAAAGGGTTTATGAAGTCCTGTGCCTTGATCCTCAATCTTGATCAGCTACTGGGAAAGGAACTAGCCTAACAAGTTTGGCTTCAGGCAAGAGGGTCGTTCGCTCGGGTCATTCAGAAGTCAGCTAAAGTGTACGTGTGCTAAAGATTCGTTTGGCCGTAGTCATCGGCCTATGTGAGGGCAACCACAAAATGGCTGCAGTACACAAAATGGAACCGAAGGGTTCAGAACGAATCCCTAAATACGTAGTGAATCCATCGGTGTAACGTGACGAAAACACTCATGCTTGCCGTACTAACTGGTTACGGTTCGCTAATACCAAATTCGTAACGAAACAATGAACTTTATGAAACGGGTTCAGGATTCACGGAACCTCTGACCCTCCTTTTGCCCTTACATAGGCAATTAACCTACACTCACGTCAATCTGAGTCCAGGTCTATATTCATCAGATCATCAAGATGTTGCTGAAGCATAATCCTATTGCTTAGTACCTCTCTTGGGACAGGGCTCCTTGCACACGTAGTAGCACAGATACTACATATAGCAGGAGCGCACTGCACACAAAGACAGAACAGAAACAGAATCGCTAAAGCCATCCCAATGACCATAAGAATCTTCCATCCCCAGGTGGATAACAGTTCCCAGAACCATCCCATTAACGACCAATCTCCTTTATCCACGTGAATAGAATCGGAGATCTTATGTAACTTGGAAATGGCCTGGTATACTGTCGGAGCATTGTCTGGAATAAAAACACAGCAGCTCGATTGGATCACTTTACACACCCCACCTCGAACTGCAAGTATGACATCTAACGCAACTCTGTTCTGGAGTGTCATAAGGCGATCCGACTGGAGCTCAGCAGTCAGGTTACTAAGGGCACCGGCAGTTTCAACTACGGTGGACTCAACCACTCTCGTCAGCTGCCGTATGTTCCTGCTGTTAACCATCGGTCCCCAAAGCGGCAGAAAACCCTTCAAAAAATCTCGTAATTCTTGTCCTGCAGTATCTTCCTTACTGAAGACACCTCTAACGATTCTCGTCTTGTGGTAATATGCCGCAGCTGTATAGGTAGGAGGCAACAGGAACGAGACAAAACATGTGCCCAAGAAGTCAGGGGGAAACCATGTGTATGCCCTATCGTAACAGACAAAATAGGTACCCTTAGCTGCTAAAAACGATGGGGAAGTCTGGGACGCAAAAACATACGTCCCCGTGCAGATACTCTTCCCTAACTGAGCTCTTGGATTCTTGCCATTACCTTGCAGACAAAGATGACCCTGATGGGGTACGATCCAAATCGGAGAGGATCTTTCGCTCGCTGGTTCTCACTCAGACTAGCTCCATATCCAGTCACGTTCCATCCAATATATGCTAGTGTCTCGGGATTGTCTCCTAGGAGCTAAACCCTCTAATCATATCGACTATTCCCTTAACTAGAGCACTATTCTTTGGATTTTCCTTTACAGAACGTAGGGGGTAGACTTCACGAGCATAGATGAACATCATTCTGTATGCCCACACAGAACCATTGTAGCTGAATGGTAGGACCAGGTAAGGAATACCTTTATCAGTAGTATGCGGCATAAGGCCACACACCCAACAGTTAGTTGTGTTTACTACTAGTTGGTGTTGGTGTAAAAGCAGAAACAAAGGAGTTATTAACGAATTCCAATCTTCTAATGGATTCATGTTCAGGCAGAGGATGAAAAGAATGTGAAGAAGGTATGGGTTGTGTAGTGGGTGCAAACGTCACTTGAAAGGAGAATACAATATATCCCATTAAAAACATCATTAAGCTAAGTAACATAAAAAGACATAATATTAAGAACCATTTTCTGCTCATAATTTGACAAATTTTGCTCTTAAAATTCGTTTCCTTAACAGGTCTCTCCATCTTGAAAAACTCCATCCTCTAACCGTGCCGTTCGCGGCGGTTGGGTGTTCCGTGCTAAGGAATGCGCCTTTCAGTCCAGGGAACGCCCTAGGACCAACCAGAACCGTTGACCTTGCGTCTTCGGCTTGCACTCCAATGTCTTTACACCACGACCCTACAGCTGAACCCGGATGCCGGTCCGAAAAACAAAAATCGGTCAAAACAGTTTCTCAGATGGGAGAGCTGAATCTCAAAAATCGCAAAAGGAAAATGTTGTCAATTTATTTGTCCCATGACTCTTGGTCGCAAAATATAACGGCCTTTATTAGGAAATGTCTGGTCGCGGAATAAGAGTTCAGGCTCAGTAGTGTCCTTTGGAACAGCCTCCCCATTGCAATAAGGAAAACAAGTGAACTGATGCCTTTCCGTAAAAAGGTAAAGACATGGCTTTTCCCCAAAGTCTAACTGCCCCAAGAGTAAATTGCTCACTTTTCCCATCCTGCCCCATGATGCTCTTTCTTAGTTGCACTTTCATAGCGCCAGGATGCCCGTAGCGCGCTTTAGAAATGGCTTAAATAAAATAAATAAAATAATCGAACTGACGGTGGCACAGCTTCTTGTAGAAGATCGTCGCTTTCTCGCTCAGAACTTGTCCCACTTAAACGTGCATCGCTAAAAGGCAGAAAACGAGGCACAGTGTCAGTTTCGGAATCCGGAATGCCCTCCTGGACCCACCGGTCGTACGGCAGAGGTAAAGGAACCCTCTTACAATGTACGCCGTGGATCCAGTTCTTTTTTCCTTGCACTCACACTGCAGATCGCGTTGATAGGAGTACCAAGTAGGGACCAATCCAGCGAGGCTGATCGTTCTTTGTCCGCCGAAAGTTTTTGAGCAGCACCCAGGAGCCGGGATTGATGGCATGTCCTGGATCTTCAGAAGCTTGTGGCAATATATCATGAACCTGTTGGTGTAAGACACGCAATTTAGCCGTCAAATCATACAGATAGTCAAGCAATACAGGGTGTTCAATCTCGCTAAATTTCGTCGGCCTCAGCACTCCCCATATGTTTGCCGGGCGACCAAAAATTATTTCATAGGGACTAAGTCCCACTCGAGAATGAACAGTCATCCTAGTTGACAAAAGTGCTAATGGCAACGCATCAGGC
The DNA here is from genome assembly GCF_964261635.1 of Lissotriton helveticus. Lineage (NCBI taxonomy): Eukaryota > Metazoa > Chordata > Amphibia > Caudata > Salamandridae > Lissotriton > Lissotriton helveticus. Next base: position 646,477,452 of record NC_136068.1, read on the forward strand.
CATTTAAGACCGGAGCTCGCCTGTATCTTGGCAAGTTTTAACTTAAGAGTGCCATTATAGCACTCTACTAGTCCAGCTGATTGTGGGTGATTTGCAGCGTGGAACTTCTGCCGGATTCCTAACCCATCACACGCTCTCTTCATCACTTGACCCACAAATTCACTCCCATTGTCACTCCAGACCATTCTCGGCAAACCATACCTAGGGAAAAACTCTTTAACGAGTGCTTTAGCTGTGGAGACAGCAGTGTTATCTTTTAGGGGATATGCTTCTACCCATCTCGAAAAGGCACAAACAACCACGAGTACGTATTTCAGGTTGTTGCATCTCTCCATGTGAATGAAATCTAATTGTAAAACCTCAAACGGATACGTCGGAGGCGCAAAATGACCAGCTGAAGTTGGGGTTCCCTTACCAGGATTGTACATCAGGCAAACCATACAATTCTTGACCACATTCTCTGCACACTTAGGAATCCCAGCATTCTGCCATACTGGAGCCAACAACTTACAAATCCCTTTCACACTGATATGAGCCATTCCATGTGCCATCATAACCACTGCAAGCACGTATGCATCGGGTAACAACCATCTCTGATGCTCTGACAACTCAACCCAACAGCCATTCGCATCCACTTTACCCGTACTTTCTCGCCATACGCTCAACTCTCTCTCTGTAGCTTCAGCTTGAATAGACTTCACACTTTCTATCGTATCCTCACACATTCCAACATCACCAATCCATCTTGCAGGGCCTGAGACATACATTCGACTCATCACATCCCTCGCCACATCTTTCGCAACTTCATCGGCAAACGCATTGCCGCGACCAACGTCATCGGTAACCTTCTTGTGTGCACTGCATTTCACAATCGCAACTTGTAACGGTAAGGTAAGTGACTCAAGAAGCTCTTTCACCAACTGACCATTCTGAATCTTCGTTCCATGAGACGTGAGGAACCCACGTTCCTTCCGTAAACGTCCAAAACTGTGAGCCACACCAAACGCATACTGGCTGTCGGTATATATGGTCACTCTCTTTTCTTTCGATAACACACACGCTCTGGTAAGTGCAATCAACTCGGCTGCTTGAGCTGAATTATGTGGGATACGTGCAGCTTCAACATCGTATGCAAAGTCGTAACAGCATATGCCGCAGTCGTATCACCATTCGGAAGCTTGAAGCATGAACCATCCACCCATAAGGTACCATCACACTTCACAAGAGGAGTGTCCCTAAGATCTACTCTCCCTTTCGTTTCTTCTTCTGTCCTGAGAAAACAATCATGCTGTTCAGAAACATCTGTCTCTACATGTGTCTCTACTGAAATCGGCAACAACGTAGCTGGATTCAACGTATTGCATCTCTTTATGTGCACATGACTCGCTAAAAGGGTTAACTCGTACCCTGACAATGGAGCACAATCAACGTATTATTCATGACCAAACCAGCAGACCGTCGAATGGAAACAGCTGCTGCCACTGTGGCTCTCAAACAACTCGGCAACGCCCTAGCTACCGGATCCAAAGTCAACGAGAAATACACGCATGGACGTTGCTTGTCCCCAAAAGATTGTGTCAATACTGCCAATGCACATCCCTCTCTCTCGTGGACATACAACGTAAAGGGCTTACTGTAGTCGGGGGTACCCAACACAGGAGCCAAACACAATGCATCGCGCAATTCTGAAAAACTTTTCTGACAGTCGTCAACCACGGGAGGGATTCGGTATATCTTTACAAGTCAATGCCACCAGAGGTTTGGCCAGCAGAGAGAAATTCGGTATCCATTGTCTGCAATATGACGTGATACCCAAGAAAGCACGCACGTCTCTCTGTGTAATTGGCACACTCATTTTCGCAATCGCTTGAATTCGTTCTGGGGTCAATCTTCTTCACTCCTTCGATAAGAGATGACCTAAGTAGGTCACTTCTTGTCGACAATACTGTAACTTCGAAAGAGACACCTTGTGATGGAAGTCAGACAAATGACGCAACAACGACAAAGTATCTTTTTTACAAATCTCCTCAGTATCGGCAGCCACTAATAAATCATCGACGTACTGAAGAAGAGCAGCACCATCAGGTAAAGCAATCGTATCAAGCTGTGTTTTTAAAGCCTGACTATAAATAGAAGGACTCTCGAAGTAGCCTTGAGGAGCTCTCTTAAACCGGAAGCTTTGGCCTCCTAAAGAGAAGCCAAAGATATCTCTACTCTCCTCGGCAATCGGGATGCTGAAGAAAGCATTCTTCAAATCAATTACGGAAAAAAATGTGGCTGAAGCTGGAATCATAGTCAATAAGGCAGTGATATCTGGAACAACAGGAAACTGTGGCACAACTATCTTATTCACCTCTCTAAGATCGATCACAAACCTGTAAATAGGTGGCTGAGAAGAGTCAGTGCGTTTCAAGACAGGCAAAACAGGGCTATTGCAAACATTACCTCTTGTTTCCTCAATTACATCTTTTTCAATTAGATCATTGATAATCGCTAACAACGCTCTTTCACCATCACTAGAGATCCTATATTGGGGAATGCGTGGCATTTTAACGTTTGCTTTCAGCGTCACAACATACGGCGGTATCTCCAAAACACCCACATCATTAGGTCCAGTAGCTCAAATAGTATCAGGAAGAGAAGACAATTCTGTCAGAAGTTGATCCCTCGACAAATACATCGGAGAGACCACTTTCTTACCCAATGTAAGTTGTGCTCCCGAAGGAGAACAATACAATGTCGCATACAATCTTTTCAACAGATCCAATCCCAACAATTTCTCCCCACAACCTGTCGTCAGAATAAGGGGTGCTTCGAATTCACGAGGTCCAACAGAAAGAGACAAAGGATTAGAAATCGGATTTCTAACTGGGGCGCCAGAAAAACCTACCGAAACATTCGTTAAGCCAGACAATGGTGCGCCAGGGAGTCTAGAGTGCATAATAGAACTCTTCGTAGCACCAGTATCCAACAGAAAAGGCTCTGACACACCTGATGTATTCACTTCAACATAAGGTCCACTCTGATCTACTGGAACTGAAACAACTCCCTCTCTTTGTCCATGGCTGTCCTAGCAATCATTACTATCCACATTCTCACCTTCGACATAGTAGTCGTCCTACCAGACGCATTATTCTGCTGATCGAAACAATTCATTGAATTCTGTTGAGGGAAGGAATGTGTGTTCTGGGGGAAACCTCCACGTCCCCTACCTCTAGAGGCTTGCGGAACACCCCGACCTCTTGCGCCAGAAACACCATTCATACGCTGCAACAAAACAGGGCAACTATGTTTAAAATGACCCTCTTCTTTGCAGTATGCACATTGATTAGGGCCTACAGGGAAACACGGTTGGGAAGGCTCAAACCTTTGCGAGTTTCACTGAAACTGCTGAGGTTGCTGATAATCACGTTGATTATTACGAGGCGGGTACGCTTGCTGTAAAAGGACCTTCGTTTTCAAATCTTTAGTCTTTTTGTCTGCTCTATCCCTCTCATCCTTATCACTATTTTCGTAGTATTGTGCAGTAGCCAATATCTGTGCTGACGAGGAAACAGCCCAAGAACTCTCTGAATCCTTTAACTTAGTACATAATTCGGGAAGTAAATTATGGACAAAACTTATCAACAAACAACCGTTGACCACCCTCGGTACTCATGTCTTGACCATTATGGTCAATAAACGTTTCTTCAAACCTAGTGAAGAAATCAGATACGGCTTCATCCTTCTTCTGCTTACATGCAGACAGTTTGTCCCAATTTACTCTCATAGCAGGCATTAAAGTTTTCATGTAAGTAATGATCTTACCAGGAAGATCAGCTACTAAAGGCTCAGGTTTAGCACCACCAACTTGTCGCGCATCTGCAGCACCAATGTTAGCCCATGTATCACCTAACTCCGGCGCATGATCAGTATGACGAATCAAACCCCATAAAGGCTGCGGGACCACATTACCAAACAACATGTCTATATCCGCTAGATTCATGATGCATGACTCTGCAGTCTGTGATAATTCCTTATAATACCCTGCAGGATTTTTACGGGGGTCAGGTAAAGTCTGCTTAAGGGCCAAGACTTCAGCTCGTTTCCACGGAACATGCACCCAAACAAGTTGAAAATGAGCCGGTACGGCGTCGATTTGATTAGCGACATCAGCCTGAACAGCGTCCTTCCATACCGGAGGAACCTCTCTCATTGGGTACTGTTTCACTTTCCTCCTAACTGAAGGGTCAGGCTAAAACAACGACCGAGAAGGAGACTCATTCCTGAACGAAAGCAACGTCGCTACCGCTCTTTCAACGTCGGGACCCACAATCGTGCCTTTTGCAAACTCGGATTGCACATTGGACAACTCAGGCGGAGTTAGTTCCAGATCACCGTCTTCCCATTCCTCACGAAGGAATGCGCACATTTTATCAAAGACATATCTCTGCTTCGGTTCTTCCCATTGACGGAAGACATCCATAACAGATTCTACATCATATCTTAGAGGACGAGTGACCCATTTACGCGCTAAATGATCCAATACTTCCCTCTCTCGGGAATCAGGCAGTTGACTACGCAACTGCTTACGCTCTGAAACGGGGGTCGTACTAAATGACCCAAAGAAAGGGGACAAAAAACTTGTAACAGTATCAGTCATTCTATGTCGAACAGAAGGAGAAGTTGACAGGGCAGGAGATAAAGCGAACTGAGATAAGGTCAATGTAGGAGCAGTAGCAGAGGAGGTAGCGAGAACAGGCGAAAAAGTCGCAGGAATGAAAGGCGGAGTAGGTAGCAAAGTCGGCAGCCCTTGAGAAGGCTGCGCCAGAGTAGTAGGAGCCAGTTGAAGAGGAGCTGGCGGCTGTGCAATAGCAAGAGGCAAAGCAACCGGAGGTTGCGCAACTAAAGGTTGCGGAGGTGCTGTAGCATTCTGCACATAAGGGGGTGGCGAATTCAACAAATGTGACATCAAAGGATCTTTTACAAGATCCTTTATCGCATCTTGCTGAAGAGGCGGCAAAACTGGATAGCATTTATCAATCGCCATTTTACGTTGCCTGTGCAACTGCTCACTCGCTTGTTCTTCTTCATTATCTTTAAACTGTATAGCAGCTTGCATTATCGAGATACCCTTTTCTCTTTTATTCTTCTTCGCTAATTTAATTTCTTTCTGTTTGGCTTCCTTTCGCCATAGGCGGAAAGAGTCAAACATTGCCGGCCGGGCTTTCTTCTTAAAAAGTCTAACTTCTAGATTATCTAAAACTTCCGTGGCAAAACTATCATATTGGGGCCATTTGAGGACACCGTCCTTTCTTGTGTATCTAATCCATACTTCATTATACGTGATGGGGCCCAAGCCATGCTTCACATAGAGCTCATAGGTTGGAGTTCCAATCGGAGGAACCAGACAGGAGTCCTCCAATCGGGAATCCCTATTACAACCACAACAAATTATTCTTCCAAGTCTGCTAAGACCAGGCATCTTCGCTCTCTAGTCTAGCTTCAAACTTCAAGGGAATATCGAATACGATAGTCTTCTGAATACACAAGTCCCTCCGCTTTGGAGCTTGCAAGTTCCAAATCAAAGATCCCAAGGGATACCCAAAAACAAAACTAAGGACTGGGAGATGCTCCACTCATACTTAACTGAAGTATCGATGACGTCGCCAGAAGATCCGTCTATCGTCTCGCTCTACAAGTCATCTAAGGCTCCAAGACAGGGCGACAGTCAGGGCAGCAGTCCTTTGTAGCCGTCGGAAAGCGGGAAACCTCGCAGCAGAGACTTTCCGACCACGACGACAAACAGGGGTCGATGAAGTGGCAGGCCTTCCTCCAGAATTTCCACACGAAGCTCCTCACGATCTTCTGGCTTGGACCGGTACCGCTGAAGTCGCCCCAAGTTGGGCGCCAAATGAAGAACCGGGTTATTTCAGACCCAGCGGCGTCAGGGGACACGCCCAAAGTCTCCGAGTTCACCTGTCTTCTAAACACAGAGACACGGAATCTTCTTGGTGACGTCAAAGATCGAATTTATTGGCTGCAACCTTAAACAGAGGTCCACGAAGTACAATGGCTGTATATTCATAAGAGACAGCTCAATTTTTACAAAGCAAGCCATCCTTTTTATGCCAAAAATCACATTCCAGACAAATACCTTACATTTACAAACTGACCAATCACATGTATCCAAATCAGAGGTATCGCATGACGGTAAAACCCATTTTTCGGTTGCCCAGCCCACGATCGATCATTGGTCGAACCCAACATTCTTCATCAGGCAGGTCGATCTAACCCATCATAAAAACAGGCACCTCCTCATCGTAAACAGGTCATAAAGAAAGGAGCAGAGACAGGTGTGAATAAGATAAGACATAGTTGTGTGCAATAAAGGGTTTATGAAGTCCTGTGCCTTGATCCTCAATCTTGATCAGCTACTGGGAAAGGAACTGGCCTAACAAGTTTGGCTTCAGGCAAGAGGGTCGGTCGCTCGGGTCATTCAGAAGTCAGCTAAAGTGTACGTGTGCTAAAGACTTGTTTGGCCGTAGTCATTGGCCTATGTGAGGGCAACCACAAAATGGCTGCCGTACACAAAATGGACCCCAAGGGCTCAGAACGAATCCCTAAATACGTAGTGAATCCATCGGTGTAACGTGACGAAAACACTCATGCTTGCCGTACTAACTGGTTACAGTTCGCTAATACCAAATTCGTAACAAAACAATGACCTTTATGAAACGGGTTCAGGATTCACGGAACCTCACCTTACACCCAACATCAAGAAGGAACTAGCTACGGTGGTAGAGGAAGGAGTCAATAACAATTGGATTACAGTAAAGGAAAGGAAATTCCTATGCCAAGAAGTCCAGGTGACTCCATATTTTTATACCCTCCCAAAGGTACATAATTCCACAAGACCACCACCAGGGAGACCAACCGTGTTGGGGATAGGATTGATCCCCGAGCCTCTGTCCCAGTTCTGTGACTTCTTTTTAAAATCCTTAGTACAGAACAGGACAGCTATCTGAAGGACACTAATGATCCCAAGAAAGAGTTTTTGGTGGGATTAGACATTGAATCCCTCTATACGAACATACCCAGAGCGAAACCCTACGGGTGGTGGAAGAGATCCTATTTGAACAAGAATGGCCATTCTGTACACCAAGACCATTTATTCTACACCTTGTGGAAATCCCTTGGACGAAGAACTTCTTCAAGTTACAAGGCACCCATTACCTCCAGACCCAGGATACTTCTATGGGGAGTACCTTTACTCCAAGCTTGGTGGGACTCTACATGGCAACTTTTGAGGACCAATTTATCTTCACCCCTGCAAGCATCTGGAGGGGCAACATCAAAGTATGGAAAAGCTTCATTGAGGATGTGCTCCTTGCCTGGGAGGGAGATGCCCAGTCTATAAGGGAATGCCTAGTCTGGATCAACAAACAGAATCCCCTCCTGCACTTCATATCAACTATAACAACAGAGTGCCTGCCCTTTCCGGACTTGGAGATTTTATCTAGGGGAGAGCAAACCAAAAACATGAATTTTCCACAAACCAACTGACAGGAACAGCCTCCTACTGTTTGAAAGCTTCCGCCTCAAATCATTAAGAGACAACCTCCTGGTGGACCAATTCTTAGGCCTCTGCAGAAATCGCTCCAAAACAGGGGACTTTAGGGAGGAAGCTGATGTCCTAACAGAGAAACTACTAAACAGGAAATACCTGCGAAGTACTATCAAACAGGCACAGAAGAGGGCACTTAACTGTAACCGTTAGACCCCATTGGAGACAGTGGAGAAACCTCCTATGAACAAGGCCATTTGTGTGACCACTTTTAAAACCACCTCCAGCAGCATGAATTGGATTGCATTACGTAACTGGAGGATCCTGAACTCCAATGGTCTACATCTGGAGAAACCTCTTTTCTCCTTTAAAAGAAGTCCAATTATAAGGGATCTACTGGTTCACACCAGACCACGACGCTCCTCATCAAACCCGAGCTGACGGGAACATCAGAAGAATCAATGGGAATTTCCCCCAGTGACCGGACACCTGAGATGGGGAGGTTGTGATGTTTGTCTTTTAACCGCCAACATGAAAACTATTGACGTCGGGCTTACTCACCAATGGGAACAACAAAGGCATAATAATTACAATACCAACAATGTAATTTATATGATTAGATGTCTGCACGGCCTGATCTACATTGGGATGACAAAACCCAGAGTGAAAGTTAGAATTATGGAACACTGATCCACAATCAGGTGCCAAAAAACAACAACACACCTGACCACACATTACAAGGAAAATAAGCACTCTGTCAATGATTTGTTGTGGAGAGTTCTGGATAAACCTAATATCCCTCCAACTGTCCATAACACAGAGAATGCCCTTTTCTTAAGTGAACAAAAATGGATCTATAGAGTTCATAGTCACATCGTTGGTCTTAAAGACGACATTACCTGGAATGCACTGAACAACCTATAACCTACCACGGGCATGAATAAATAATGACCAACACTGATGGAACACATACCAGGTGGCATAGAATGGATCCAGAGTACCCATATGGTGATCTGGGTACAACACCTACACAGGAGTCTGCCTTCACCCTCCCCTCCCTCCTCTGTGTTTATTTTCGGATAATTCCCATTCTCAATCGCATTTGTAAACACACTGGGTCTTGTTTGCACATGTATTCTATCTTATAATTAACATATATTCTGTTCTACAATTAATGTGAAATATTTACTTAGGGCATATTTTGTTGCTCTTCTTAGAGGCATAGGACATAGGCAGCTGTTACAGACAGGGCTTTTTCTATGTTCAGCAACAACCTGAGAACCCTCAATACTCTTCATGTAAGGCAACACTGGGAGATGTAATAACACACTCCAAGATGGATGGATATTTGGGCGGTCTAGTTTTTCTTGGAGCTGCCGGCACTCCATTCTCCACGCGCACCAAGTTTGTGATCACTTGGGGGGATGGAGAGACGGTGATATTTGGAGCTTGGAGAATGGATCAGAGAACCTACATGGCGCCGGGAAGGACAACTTGTCCGTGACGCACTCACCTTGACATAATGAGTATTGGAGACCGGGGACACATCAAATGTGGGCTAGGCAAACCTCTGGGTGGCCCGCTCAAACCCTGAACATAATTTTGGCACAAATTTATTAAGGAATACCAACCAGGACAACAAACCATTTAGGTACGCTCACTATTTTACAAGTATGGAGTTGGGCTAAACACTGGGGGCCATATACAGCATCCCATAACAAGCTGCTATACAGTCAAGTCAATGACCTGATTAACATCCTTTATCTCTATCAATACAGAGTGTGACTACAGGAAGCCGTCCTCGCTCCCCCGCCAGTTCAAGCATAATTATCAATGAAATTCGGTAAAGTACTCCAAGCGTATGATTGTGGCATTTTAAAGAGTTTTGATGACCCTGTTATTCTTTATTCTTTAAAACTAAAGTAGTTGCATTAAAACTAAAGTAGTTGCATTTACAAAAAAGAAAAAAGAAGTGAAGTACCAATGGAAACTGGGAAGAGAGATTTTGGAACAGACAAAGGAATATACCTATCTTGGAAGAATCTTTTCGTATAATATGAGTAACAGGAAGCAAATTACCCATTTAAAAAGGAAATGTGATCTACACGCTGGTGCAATATCACGCTTGTATAGGAAGACAGGAAGCAGGCATTTCTCAGCACTAATAAAAATTTATAGAGCCAAAATCTCCCCGGTTCTATCTTACGCCTCAGAACATATTCCCCTAAAACAATGGAGTTATATGGATACAAATGAAGGGAAAATACTAAAAAAGCTATTGAAAGTTTCCAACTCAACACCTGTACAGGCTCTAAGGCTGGAATGTACGATCACCAGCGCATTTGCAATATCAATAGCAAGCCTCATTAGGTGGGCCTATAACCTTCTGCATTCCAAAGAGGGTACCCTACGACATTTGCTAAAAATTGAGATCTTTAGTGAGGATACCATCAACTCTACATTTGTGAAAAACTTGGGAGAGGCTTTCTGTTTAGCAAAAATTAGTGCAGAAATGTTATCTTCTTGGACACCCGCACAACTCAAACTATTTTTAAAAACATTTTCTCCAAAATTGAGTTATGAGCTAGATCATTTACATTGTACAAAACTATCTACGTACAAAACTTATGCTGACTCCCAAGAATACAAGCTAAAATTGCCATATTTGGAATACACTCTTACCCATGGTGCTAGGCGTACGATCATGATGCTACGTCTGGGTATACTCCCTTTGTTATCTTTTACCTCCTCCTGGAAACCAAACAGTTCCTCACAATGTAACCTGTGTTCGGGGGGTAAACAGAACTTAGAGCACATGCTCTTTGTATGTCCAAATAAAGTCGTTGTCACTGCTAGGTTAACATGCCTAGAGCCAATATATCGGTCCTGCAGGACCACTAACGCAAGGGATTTCATTTCCATATGTGCTAATCCACCTAACGAATATGTTTGTAATAAGATTTATAAATTTTTTAAAATAACATTGAAAATGTATTAAGTTGTATGTAAATGTAATATGTATTTTCTTTTTAATGATTTTGTGGTCCTCGAAAGAGTACCGAAACAAAATAAAAAACTTTGACTTTGACTTTGACTTGACTTTATTCTTTTATTGTAAGAGCGGTATTATGCCGCTCACACAGTATGTTCGGTCCCTTATATCGGTGGTGCCTAAATATAACCATAGCACTTACTGTGTCACACAACTAGTCTAGAGGGAGGAGACCACCTGTTGCACCTTCTCTTATATGTGTTTTTATTACACTCACTACACCATGGGCACTGTATTATGTGCATTGACGTGTGTAACTTTCTCATTGCTTGGACATATTTTTCTGGGAATAAGTTATACAACATATTTGGTCTGAGTACTCACTCAGACAATGACTTCGCTCAACTCCACAAGGTAGGAGGTAGGGAGAGGGCTCAAGGGATCTATTTTTATGTTTACATATCTTTTATTGAGTTAGGAAACATGAGGAAACATACATGTCCAGCAGAAGCTATATATATATCGTAACATAGCCCGAAAATCGGACTATCTTGAAGACCAATAAGAAGAACTAGATACAAGAGAAGACAAACAAAGAACCCCCCCCCTCCCCTCCACTCTCCTCCCCCTACTCAAACCTTCAGGTAAGAAAAGCCAAGGCAGTAGTTCCCCAGGACCTCTATGACATGAAGTCGTTGTGCAAGAATACCTAGAAAGGCACGTGGCCATCTAAGAGTGGGTAGATCTGCAAGCCGTAAAACCCTCAGATATTTTGGGCAGGTAAGCTCTGTAAACTCCGCAGTCAATATTGTGATAAAAGGTTGCCACAGATCACAAAAAAGGCCCCCGGGTGTGTCAATGTGAGCAAAATCTTCTCCATCCCCAAAATTCCACAGAGTCTGTGGAGCCACCCCAGGTAGGTCAGAATCTTCGGAGTACCCCAGTGGGAAAGGATCTGCTGTAGGGCTGCTCCTAGAGCTAGGGCCATCTGTCGGCCTCTCCTTGCCTTGAGTAGGAAGGTGAGTGAGTTAGGGAGACCCAGAAGGATGTATGCTGGCAAGTGGGGAATCTCAGTGTTGAAATGTAAGTTAATATCCTCTAGGACTTGCTTCCAGTAGCCCGTCAAGGAGGGGCAGTCCCACAAAAGGTGAGTTAAAGAGCCAAGCGAGCCACATGCCCTCCAGCAGTTGGGGCTGTGACAGGGGTTCCCTTTGTGAAGCCAGGGGGGAGTTAGATACCAATATTAAGCGATGTTTGTGGCAGTTGCAAAATATGCTATATTACTAGCAGAATACCAGGCTCTGTAATATACGTCAGACCATTCCTTCTCCGACAATGTAATGCCCAATTCCCCCTCCCATCACAACTGACTAGGGGATTTCCCAGTTACTGGGGTGTCCCAAATGAACCTATAAAAATCCGTTGTCAGGCGGGCTTCCTTGTGTCTTGTTAGGAGCCACTTCTCAAAAGTGGTAAGGAGCCGTTCCGCACCTCCACAACCCTCAGGGTGCATCACCCAATGCCGGATCTGCACAAAGTGGAAAGGTCCCGGGCTCCACAGAAGTCATAGAAGGACCGAGGCCCTGTTACGTCAAAGAAATGCCGTATGGAGAACTGGCCCTCCTTGGTCCAGTGTGTGAATCCCGCCAAGTCTAACCCTGGGGTGAAATCTGAGTTCTGCACTATAGGGGTAATCAGTGATTAGAAAGTGGCAATCCCCGGTAAACGGCCACATGGTCCCATGCCAGCAAAATGGGATGAGTCACCTTGGAGAGGAATAGGTTCCGTGGTCTGGCAGATCGACCGAGGAAGGGAACGTCCCACAATGCCTGTCTGGCCAAGGACCTATCCATAAACAGCCAATGTTTCTCAGATTCAGGTCGAGACCATTCCACCAATGTGCGCATCTGTACCGCCCACCAGTATGCCTGTAAGTTGGGGACACCTAAACTCCCATCCAGAAGAGCCCTGTAGCCCAATTCTCTGCCTGGGTCTCTGGTCCCACCATCTGACGCATTCAATGTCCTTTTGAAGGGAGAGAATGACTCCCGACGGAGGCGTCAGTGGAAGCATTTGGGAAACATAGATGATCTTGGTCAATTTTATGGCCACGATGCGGCTCAGCCATGAAAGGGAGTAGGGCCTCCAATTCCAGAGGCAGTCCTGTACATGTTGCAGGATCAGAGCATAATTTGTGGTGTTAGTCATCTGACGATTAATGGAAAGCTGCAGGCCTAAATATGGAGTTGTACCTGTTGCCCTTTGAATACTATATAACTGCTGTAGAAGGGCTAAGGTGTCCAGACGGAGGGACAAGTTAAGAGCCTGTGACTTATGCACATTGATCTCAAAACCTGACGCCAAAGCGAACCGGTCAAATTCAGCCAGCAAAACAAGGAGAGAGTCCTGGGGGTTCCTCAACGTTGCCACCACATCATCAGCATAGAGACAGATCTTATGCCTGTCACCTCTGAATTTCACCCCGGTGATGAGGGGATCGTCACTGTCCTGCTGGGCCATAGGCTCCATATTTAAGGAGAACAGAAGGGGTGACAGTGGGCACCCATGGCGTGTTCCCCACTGGATGGGAAAGGCCTGCGAGAGGAGCCCGTTCACCCTCTATGAGGGCCGTAGGGGTAGAGTAACCGCTGAGTACCCATGTAATAAACCGTTGTGGGAAGTCAAAATGGGCTAGGGTCTCTGCAAGATAGGCCCAATGCACTCAATTGAATGCCTTCTCAGCGTCAACGGAGAGGAACATCCGCTCGGCCGGAAAGCGTTCAGACCTATCATGAAGGTGGAGCAAATACTTTGTGTTGTCAGAGCATTTGTGCCCAGCAACAAAATCGGATTGGTCCGGGTCTATGAGTTCGGGAAGATGAGAGGAGAGACACTGAGCCACAATCCCGGTAAAGATTTTGTGGTCTACATTCAAGAGGGAAATTGGGCAATAGGAAGCACCCTGCTGTGTGTCCTTGCCAAGTTTGGGAATCACTGAGATGAGCGCTTCCAGCATCGAGTGTGGGTGGGGGCTAGATGTCCCGATGGAATTATACACCCTCGTCAGCAGCAGGGCCAGAGTCGTGCAAAAGGCTTTAAAAAGGCGGAAGAGAGGCCATCCGGGCCTGGGGATTTATGATTCTTTAGTTTAGATTTGGCCGATATGACCTCCTCTATCGGGATAGGAGCTTCCAGCTCCTGAGTCTGACTCGGAACCAACTTGGCTGTGGCTACCCCGCCCGATATTGAGCCGGGTTATCCTCAGGGAGGTCCTGTGCCTTGTAGAGAGTCGCATAGAAGTGCCGGAAGGCGTCAGCTATTTCCTGATCTGTGGACCACTCCTGCCCAGAGTGGTCTACAACCCTGGCGATACGGCAGGCTTGCCGCTGTGCACGCAGCCTAATGGCCAAAAGACTCCCATATCTGTCACCTCCCACGTAAAAGGCATGTCGAAGCTGAAGCACGGCGTATTCCACGCTATCAGTATCTAAGCCTGCCAGTTGCGCTCTAGAGCTGCTTCCAAACCCTAAGAGCCCCTGTTTTTTGGTGGATACGCTCTAACTTAGTCACTGCTGTTAAAAGCTGCTCCCTCCTGTGTCTATTATCCGCTGCAGAAATTCACATGAGCTCTCCCCGAGCATCTGATTTTAGGGCATCCCACAGGGTCGCAACTAAGACATCAGGGGTGTCATTAGTAGCTACGTAATCTGTCATAGTCTTGGTGACCTGCTGGACCACAGAAGGGCGTTGTAGCCTGGGATCTCTAAGGCGCCATGGGCGATGAGGGTATGGGCCATGGGGCAGAGTAAACAACGCCTGAACCGCTGAGTGGTCAGACATTGGGCAAGGGAGGATCTCTATGTCATGCATCAATTGTGTGAGGATGTCGGAGGTCAATATATTGTTGATCCTAGCATACTATTTGTGGGAATGTGAGTAGGTGTATTCCCTAGACCCTGGGTGACGTACCCTCCAGATGTCCGTGAGCCCAACTTCTGCCAGGAGTCCACTCCCTCTGTCAGTGATAGCCCCGGTCTGTCCCCATCACTGGGAAGACCTGTCCATAGCATTGTTAAGTACCAAATGAAAGTCTCCCCCTATTAGTAGTGATCTATCAAGAAGGCTAGTCAGCTCCTGGACTGTCCCCTGAATGAACCCCTCCTGCCCCTCATTACGGACATAAACCGAGGCCATTATAAAAGCGTGAGGAGGAGTAGGCTAAAAGTTGACCCTTGAACTCGGCCTGCTTGAGTCCTATTTTACCCTAGAACCCTCCAGCTACCAGAATCGCCACCCCAGCTGTTTTATTTGACCGCAAGGAGAAAAACTGATGGGTAAATGCCCTAGACCGCAATCTAGGAGTGTCTTGTGAGAGGAGGTAGGTCTCCTGAAGGAGACAGATGTGGGCAGTGGAGTTTTCTAGGAAGGACAGAACAGCCCGCCTTTTAATAGGGTTGTTAAGGCCCTTGACATTGAGCGACAGGATTGTAACCTCAGTCATCATTGAGGTAAGGACAGAAAAGCACCTTGCATCCCGGGACTCCCAGGACTACCCCAGGTTCGCTACACACCATACCAGGACCTGCTAAACAGCGCAATTGAGCAGCACAACCAGCAGCCTTAACCAAATGTCTAAATGAGGAAGGCGGAGGAGAGGAACCCATTGCCCCAAACAAGAAACAAACGATACAAAACTGTAACCAGAAATTTCCATAAATGTCCTGAGGTGTGGACCCCATGGTGTGGCATAAGATGTGCAGCAGGGGTCTCCCACCACCCCTTCCTCCCCCCATCCGCCAGCCCAGAAGCCCAATAAGACACCATAATCAAGCTGCCACAGAGAGACCAAAACCTGTGTTCCTCAGTCCACAGAGGCAGAGTCTTCGGTCAAAGATGCTATCACGGCCTGTCACTCCTTGCCCATAGTCTCAAGGTCTGGGCGAAGAAACGATGATTGCCCTCCTACCCTCTGCCATTTGTCCATGCCCCGCCTCCCCCGGCGATGGCAAATTTTTCCCCACATCCGGCAGCTTAAGTGGAAGCAGGGCTTCCTGTAGGGAGCGGCTTTGTGCATGTTTTTCCATCTTTCTCTTCTACTATCTTTACCATTTGTGTGGTCCTCTGTGTATTGTTCCCGGTCAATATATGATGAAGAAAACTAAGTCACGACCCCCAAAAATGCATGGCGGAGAGCCCACCGGCAACCATTGGCTTAAATTCAGCACGCATTATCATACTCTTTGGAGTAACCATATAGCATGAACCACGCAAAGCTCTTTAAATGCCAATTTTACCTTTAGATTATTTGCTACAATCAAACATATGGGTCAGTGCTAACTGATAATTTATTTAATGCCAGCGTAGTTAAATGTATGCTTAATTGTTCCATCCATCTTTGAAAAAATAATTGGGAAAGATCCATAAGAATCTCTACCATAAGGGTCACACCTTCACCTGGGTGCAGAGTTTCATCATTTGGGAATTCACACATTTCCCCAGAAGCATGCCTGGAACACTGTGACAATTGCAGAAACTGTTTTTTCCCCTCTTTTTTGATGACTCTGCAAATACAAAAAAACACAAATATGAAAACAGTAGGGAGTTAGAAAAAAGAACAAGCATCAAAATTTAATATCAAAATACACTTCCGTTGTTTCAGCAAACAGCCTAGCCAGTTCATAATGCCAGCAGAAGTTAGTATACAATGGCCGCAGTGCCGCTGTAAAATATGAGCTGCTCAAATATTTGTTGACTCTTTCATGAAACTGGCAGACTTCAACAGACAATTCCCTTCTGGTTTATTGAGTGCCACGCATTGTGTTTGACATCCTTGATCTCACTTGACATTTAACGAGGGATAAAATCATAATACCTAACAGGAACTGCAAACAAATTACATAGATTTTGTTAATCTTGTTTTGAACCACAGTGTGAAGTCAATTAAGAGATTACATATTATGATGTTCTTGATCCTGCATAAGTCACAGCTTTCCTTGAAGGTGTGCTTGTTGACTCTTTACCACAGAAGTGACTTGAAATACGCAAATGCATGATGATCTGCTGTTCTATTAAAAAATCAGAAGCCGAGCCAAGTCATCTGCGCCTGCGCTCGTCTATTACACACAGGCAGGGTTGGACAGGCCTATGAGGCAATTCGACAGGGCCCAAAGGGGCGGTCTGAGAGATCCTAGTGTGGAATGAGTTTTGGCTGTCTGTGGGCCTGTTTTTTAGACTGATGGAGTGTTTTTTGTAATGTTAATTTACCTGCTATCACCACAAACATTGCCTGCAGCAAGCGCAAATGCACGAACGAGGACCCCATACCTTGCACAACACCTGTACACAAGTTGACAAGTTGAGAACTGCCCCAATTTGAAAACGTGGGCCACGTTTCAGCTATCTGATTTGCTAATAGGAGACACATGTATTTTAGTGCTCAGGCCTATTTTCTATCCTAATTTGACCCTGAGATATGGCAGGTTAGACCAGCATAGTTGTATGTACAGACTGATTCCTTGTGAATGTCCAACTTGATCTACGATTTCCACCTAAATAGTTACAAAGGAGAGCAAAAAGAGATAAATAGAGCAATGTGACCCATATCCTGTCCTCCCTATTACAAGTGCATTATGTTCTACAGCACTTGAAATGAGGCTAACCATTGTATATGTGACTGAATAAGCCACCTGTCGAGTTCTAAATCAGGCTGTTTGTGCGTTATAATTTATAATGAGAGAAACGGGGCTAGTTGAAGTTTTACTACAAATAGCAATAAAGCAATATTCTCGGCGAAAACGTCCAGATGGGGATTTCGGGAGTAGGCGTAAATGAAGATTTCTTTCCATGCTCATTGATTTATTGCATCTTGGCTTTCTGATCCTTGAGATTCCAAGATGTACTGCTTGCACATCCATAGCTCAAAGGAGTGTGCATCCTTTGTTAGCTCTTCCATGAAAGAGCACCAGCCCCCCAAAAATCCAGCACCTCTTGCCGATGAAGGTTATAATACTTTACAATTAATGGCAAACTTCCATCCACTGTCAACCAGCTCCTTCATACATCTGGAAAGTAACAGAGTTAGCTGTTTTGCTGAAGTTCGTGCTGTCTTTCCATAGAAAAGGAAAAAACGATAAGGCCCTTTAGGCAATGGTTGTTGTGTAATTCATTTATTTGCCTGGCCATATTCATCTTCCATTGGTTGACTGTGAATGTCACAAATGTTGCATGATGATTTTCATCTATATTTGCATGGTCGTTTGTTCAAGTTACTTGAATTACAATGACAGGTACCTGAAGTTAGACTAGGCAAGCTGATTTACTTCTGGGGAGGCAGGAGTGTGGTAAGTACTGATGCAGGATAGGTAGTGTGTCTATATCCTATGTCATATTTCCTGGTGATGGGAGGACTTGAAGTCACATTGGCAGTACTCGAAGGTAGATTTGTGTTTGTAATGTTACAACCTCAGGTTCCAACAGTGCAACTCTAAGTACCGCCCTTCACATAGTTCATGGCATCAGATGCATTGCAGAACATATGCAACAACAACGTTGTTTCTGCAGACGAGGACAATGCAATGTCGTGGTACCTCTTGAGCAATGGTATGGACTAATATGGAAGGCATGGCGCAAACCTGGGGGGTTGGAGGCAAGTGGCAACAATGTTTTTAAAATCTAAAATTGGAATAAAAGGTAACAGAGAAAGAAGTAGACTTTCAAATTGGAAGAAACCATGAACACAGAAGGCCTACAAAGAATGCACTTGCCAGGAATCTGTACTATATTGTCCCTGTGCATAGTTAAAGTAGGCAGACTGAACATTTTCATGGCAAGTATTTCGGTGGTTAGGTTGATCTTGGCATGTCACGCTCATTAAATTGAAGCATGGTTATATGTACTCTGTCTGTCCGGAGGGCAGAGGACATTACTTCCACCACACTGATGGACAGAAGACCACCAGACCTAGAGATCACCGCCAGCCCAGTGGTGATCCATACCTTCAAAGGAACCTCTCAGGTGTTCTTCTAAAGGTACCAAAAGGTTAATTGATGGTTTTGTGTCTGTCTTTGTCTCTTTTCTTCCACTCCACACCGCACACCAACATTCGTTTACATCATCCATTCACATCATCCCAGACATCATCTCAGAAATACGGGGTATTGGGGCTGAATACTATACTCCTCCTTTTCTTACAAACAAAAAAGCAACAAACATGTTACTTTGCCTATAAAGAACAGGGACAATCATTCACAATCTCTCAACCTTCAGCATGTCGATATCCCACATTCATCCAACAACAAGTAATTAAACTCTCCAATACCCACATAGCCACACAAAAGATGATAACTAAAAGCCACAGAAAGTCTGTTCTGGGTCAGAAAATGTGGTTCCCCTCCCCTCATGTGAAAAAAAGAAACATGCCAACAACCAGTGTGCTTGTTTTATGACCTTCATGGACAGGAAGTCTTACCACACACTGTGTGCATGGTCACAAAGATTCCATACATCATTTATGCATAAAGGACATGCAGACACAGAGGTTTAATAAAAGAAAAGCCAGGGTACAGATGCCAATGGCTTCATCAACAAACGGCTTTCATGCCATCCTTAAGTCTACAAAAACAAACCGAAAACAACAAGTTTAAACATACATCGCCTTAACATAAACATCACTTGACCAGACTCCAACGCCAAATCTATCACCTCAACTACACAATGTCACCAGACCTCCACCTTACATTAATAAACTATGCAGGTGATAAATAAACAGCTCTTACACCTTCTCCATTCTCCACAAGCAACGCATATAACCCCAGACACTCACAACAAACTTGAAGTCCCTCACTCCAGCACACCCCGCACTCAGTCACACTAGCTGGCCAAGCCAACATGAGCAACTGCAAGACCGCAGTAAGGGCCAGATGTAGGTCACCAAATACTGGTCGGTAACGGCCGATTTCGGCCGTTTCCGACCGGTATTTGGAGTTTGAGATGTAGGGGGCCTAAATTTACAGAATCAGTAAAGTTACAGATTCGGTATATTTACCGATTTGGTAAAATACCGAATCGGTAAATTTACCGATTCTGTAAATCCAGATGTAGGTGGCACAGAAAACAGTGCCACAGGCCCTTAGGAATTCGTTATTTACCACCAAATAATACTTGGTGGTAAATAATGAATTTCTGTGTACATGCACATCTGTGCATGGACACCGGTGCCATGTGGCACACATACATGCCCTAAGGGCATGTATGTGTGTCACATTGCACACAAGCCAGAATCAGGGGTGCAACCGGGTGTCAAAGTGACAACCTGTCCCCCTTGTAAATTCAGTAATTTTACCGAATCGTTATTTACCTATTCGGTAATTGACATTGATTCCTATGGGCCTCAAGGCCCATAGGAATCAATGGCAATTACAGAATAGGTAAATACCGATTCGGTAATTACCGAATCTTACCGATTCGGTAATTGAATTGGTAAAAATACCTACATCCAGATTGCCAGTTCTTAAATACCGAATCGGTATGATTCGGTATTTAAGAATCGGTAATGAGGGATTACCTACATCTGGCCCTGAGTGTTTAATTCACACTCTGTACCACTCCAACTGGAAAACACACCAAAGAAATCAGAGTGAGTCTTTAGTGGAGAAGCCCTTTACCTTTGGCCTTGCACTGCTCCCCCTGCTGCTGCATCCCTAGCGCCATGATCCTGGTGCATCACTAGCAACCCTGAAGCCGGCAGTTTGAATGTGTTGTCCCAAGGCCAGGCACCCACTTGACCTCCTGCATTTGCAGCACTTTTTGTTAATCTGCTGATGTTTATCCGCGTGGTAATGTTGGCAAACTCTTAGTTAATTTTGCTTTGTTTTCCACTGTATTTGCCCGCTTCTCTTGCACATTTAATTTAATTGGTTGCACATTTTCCCTTTGGCACCTCCTGTCATTTTTGCTTCTCGCTTCCCATCATCCTCTTGCCTCCCAAATAAACCCTCCTACCTCCCAGGACAAATTATGGAGGTGTCTGCGTGGCTCCATTAGCTTCCCATAACCTCTGTTCTTGCACCAGTCACCCCGCTGCCACTGCCCTAGCTAAGTAGGTGACTGTGATAATTGAGTCATACAGGATCATGGTGAGTGCTACACTGATTGGGTCCTGCCCTTAGATGAAGACGTGGAGAGGGTCCGAAGGTGCTCCGGAGTGTATGGACTGCATGGTAGTTGCAAGTGGTGATGATGGGCCAGGTGGTTAGAATGGTCACCTTGGTTTTGGAAGATGTGAGCAGGAAGGCTGCAGAAGGGGAATGGTCGGATCAGGGCTCAAAGTTTTTATAGATCTGGTTAACTTGTTGCTGAAGAATAGTAACAGGGCCTTGAGACAGGGGTTACAATGGTGGAGTTTGCTTTCACTAGGCTTTCACTATGTTGATGGAGCAAGGCGTCGCACTTTAAGCGACTTGCTTGTATTCATGTACCTCAATTAACTTTAATCAACGAATCAATATGTTTGTCTTATTAATTTGCCCCTTTTCCAACATTTTGGGTGTCCGAGAGAAGCTTGCTTATGTGTCTACTAATATTAATACGCTTGCAACCTAAAATGGCTGCTGCTACGAGGGAATTTCTACTGTGCATGCGTCGGTCATACCCATGTGACGTGATGTACTCGCAGTCTTGGAGGGAAGCTATTCGCAAATGTGCATTAGAGCTAAGATGGCTGCTTTATGTTCTTACATGCAAAAAGCTTGCTTTGCTGCTTATGCTAAGCTGTCCGTTCTGCCTAAACCCTAATGCTATAGTTTATTTTAAAGCAATGGGAATAGTGTAGAGATTCATAGTATACAGTGTATTCTTTTTTTTCTGTGTTCTAAAACTGTTTCTTTTCTATTTCATGGTACATTACGAAATATGGCCTATTGTCCCTTGCTGAATTCCATCTTGCTTGAAACTGCGTTTGCGCGAGATCTGAGAGTCTCCACAGCAATGACCTTTGAAACTTTGCCAGATGACAAATCCGGCCAAGATGCACCTGGAAAGACAACTCTCACCTGGCCGAAAAGACTGAACTGTACTGAAATCATTACAATGTATACAGTGTTAAATTCACCATTGTTATGTGTAAAGCATATGTCATGAGAACCTGAAATTCAAGGGGCGTATTCGAAATGCAAATTATGAGCCTGTGACAGTTCAAATTTTAGGTGGTGTGATGACCTGTCCTTTCCTCTGTCCAATCAAAATTGGGGATCCTTACACTTGCAACATTGGGGGGTGGTACACCGACCTGGACAACAGTATAACTAGCCTAGGTTTAGCTAGAGAATGTGTCCGACTTGTCCGAATAGCTGACCTGTCACTGACCCAACGCACTCAATAGCTGATCGAGAACAGAGGTGCTGCGAAGACTCGCTGACCCAATCGGGGTTTTGGGATCCTTAAGTGCTGGCGAAGCACTTTGCTGGGGAATTCGATTACCCAATCGGGGCTTTGACTGATAGCTGCAGAGAGGGTGTAGCACAGGCGTTGCAACTGAACTGCGGGTGCTGGTCTCAACTTTGGTGGTCCGGTTCTGATCTGGTTTTCCTGTACAGTCTCTGACCTGCATCTTGCTGGCCTACTGGCGTTTGCAACTTCGGGGTTTCTGTCCTTAACTGACGCGCGGCCAGGGTTAGGCTTCACACCATTCTAGGTAAATATGAATCTGTGAGGGAAACTTGATTGCGTCCTTTTCTTACCCTTCTCTTAAATCTTGCTGAAGTTATAATTGCATATGTTCCTTTTCTTTCCCTTCCTTTTGTGACAAAGTACCAAGTCTTGAGCTTGTCATTTAAGCGTGTTCCATTATCTCCCCTCCTCCTTAGTCTTGGGTGTTAAATACCGTTTTCCTTGAATAAATAGATGTTCATTTTCTTTACCCTTCCCTTACTGAAACCAAAGTGGTTATTCTGAATTATTAGAGTGTTCCATTTTCTTACCCTTCCTATAGCTACAGGGTAAATTCAGTTTCTTCATTATAGTTTCATGTTCCCTCTTCTTACCCATCCCTTAAGAAACGATAAACTGTGACATTCTAGCATGTCCCTTATTTTCCCCGTCCTTTAGAATTCAAGTCTGATTTTCCTAGACGTTTATTTCAGTATGCTCCTTGTTCTTACCTTCCCTTTAAAATTCTAAATGGTTGGCATAATATATCTTTTACATAGTTATACGCTTTTCATGATTCTGATTATTGATAGTTTGCCTGCTGTAAACCTTATGCTTGCGACAATTGAAGAAGATTAGATAAAGGTTTTCAAAACTTCCTGAGTCTGTGGTCATTACATGAGTACAAATGTTATTGTAGTATTGACTGCTTATCTTTTCAGCTAACTCCCTGATCCATTGTGGTCATAGGGACCAGTGACACGGATTGGTAAGTTAATGGTATAGGAATCAGTTAGCATTTAATTGCTGGTAGTAGAGTGTAGGTTACCCGATTAAGTAAATGTGATAAACTGATTTATGGGCCCAAGTGTGCATATGGTAAAATTATTAGTCGGGTGACCTGCGCGCTCTATCAGTATTTTTCTGGTAGCAGAGGCATGGTTTGGGATTAGTTAAGATAGGTAGGTAGGTTATTTGCTGCTAACTGAGAAAGTTTAAATGCTGCTGAGTGAGAGTATTGATCGATCAAATGTAAATTGTTTTGAAAAGTTATGAAATGTTTTGACATTTTACTGATATGCTGCTATATTGATTTATGTATTAACAAAATCCGTTTGTGATTGTTATATGTTTGTCTGGAATCCCCGGGGGCAGAATAGCGGGTGGTAAAGGGAAGCCACATCGCGGTGAGGTCAGTGGCTCGAGGAAAATGAGTGCAAGGTTGGCCAGAACTGGAAGCACAAATTAGGGTTCTCTGTATGAATAATTGAATGAATAATAGCAAAGAGTTCGCTGGCAAAACTTCCATTGTGATATAACCTAGTAAGGGTCACACAGAAGGAGTAGCAGGTTCGTCTGAGCTTCATTGATAGCAAAGGGGTTCACTGGTGAAACTTTGGACTTAGTATATATGCCCGAGTGGATGAGTCTCAAGGAGTAGCAGGTTCTCTAATGCTTGTGTGAAGGGTAGGCAGAAGGGATCTATTCGCAGTATATGAAAAGTAAACAGAAGGGGTTTACTTGCAGTGAAATAAATCTTTCCTTTCTAGACACTCGAGTACAGTGGCGAATGTTTTTGCGTTGTAAATTAAACATTATATAAATATTTTTCAGTAGGCTCAATAGGAACATTTAGAAAGATATACAAAAACCGTTGAAGTACCACCATTTTCATAATGGAAATTCTGCCAGCGATCGAGAGAGGAAGTGTGATCCAGCGCCCAACCTGGGTTATGAGGTTATCGATTGCGGTCAGTGGTTGAGGCGAATCAGTTCGGAGCACTACAATGTAGGAAAATACCTAAATATTTGTGGGGTTAGTGCACCAGCATAGTGAAAACTCTATAAGCACCTGCTCCATGGCCAGGGTCAATGGAAAGATATCCAATTTGGTCCGGTTGATTATTAATCCTAAATATAGACCAAAACGCACAACTTCACGCAGCAGCGGAGAGAGATTAATACCTAGTTCCCTTACAAACAACATTACATCATTGGCATTGAACGAGTCCACTATTGGCCCACGATGGAATCTCAACCCATGGTAGGTATGCTTCTCCTGGATTTGCCGCTCCAAGGTTAACAAATCAATAATGAACAACAGGAGCAGGACCATGCAACCCTGCCGAGTGCCTCGCATAAGTGCGAATTGGGGAGAGATACCACCATTGAGTTTGAGGCCGGCGACAGCGTTAGAGTACAGAAGCTAGATCAAGTTGATGAAGCCGACTGGGATACCTAGTTTTTGCAACACCGCATACAAAAAATGCCATTCCACAGAGTCAAATGCCTTTTTGGCATCCAATAGAATAGCCACCAATGGGAGGGTAGGCTCCAGCTGGTCATGACAGCTAAGATTGCACGTCGATTCATTGTGGTGGATTGGTTAGGCTCAAACCCTGCCTGGAAGGGGTCAATATTCTTGTCAATTACTAGAGAAACGTGGTTGGCCAGGATTCTAGTTGATATTTTGTAATCCTGATTAAGGAGTGACAGTGGCCTGTATGATGCACAGCTATGGGGTGTTTAACTTGGTTTAAGCAGAAGCGTAACTATAGCCTCTCACATAGTGGGAGAGAGCAGGCCCTCCTGCGGAGTTTCATCATACACCTCTTCTAATCGAGGTGTCAACTGGGAAAGTACCATCATTTTCATAATGGAAATTCTGCCAACGATCGAGAGAGGAAGTTTGATCCAGCACTCAACTTGGGTTGTGAGGTTATCAATTGGTGGTCCGTGGATGAGGCAAATCACTTCAGGAGCATTACAATGTAGGAAAATACCTAGATATTTGGGGGCCAGTACACCACCATAGTGGAAACTCTATATCCACATGGACCATGGCCAGGGTCATTGGAAAGATTTCCAATTTGGTCCAGTGGATTATTAATCCCTAATATACACCAAAACGCACAACTTCACGCAGCAGCGGAGAGAGATTAATACCTGGTTCCCTTACAAACGACATTACATCATCGGCATAGAACAAGGCCACTATTGGACAACAACGAAATCTCAACCCATGGTGGGAATGCTTCCCCTGGATTTGCCGCTCCAAGGGTAACAAAGCAATAATGAACAGGAGGGCAATGAAAGTGCAAACCTGCCTAATGTCTCACGTAAGTGCGAATTGAGTTTGAGGGCGGCCACAGGGTTAGAGTACAGAAGCCAGATCAAGTTGATGAAGCTGACTGGGATACTTAGTTTTTGCAATACGGCGTACAAAAAATGCCATTCCACAGAGCCAAATGCCTTTTTGGCATCCAATAGAATAGCCACCAATGAGAAGGTATGCTCCACCTGGTCCTTGACAG
This sequence comes from Lissotriton helveticus, assembly GCF_964261635.1. NCBI lineage: Eukaryota > Metazoa > Chordata > Amphibia > Caudata > Salamandridae > Lissotriton > Lissotriton helveticus. Next base: position 646,502,947 of record NC_136068.1, read on the forward strand.
CTAAGATTGCACGTAGATTGATTGTGGTGGATCGGTTAAGATTGAAACCTACCTGGAAGGGGCAAATATTCTTGTCAATTAATAGAGAAGTCGGGTGGCCAGGATTTTAGCTGCTATTTTGTAATCCTGATTAAGGAGTGACAGTGGCCTGTACGATGCACAGCTGTGGGGTGTTTAACCTGGTTTAAGCAGGAGAGTAACTATAGCCTCTCACCTAGTAGGAGGGAGGAGACCCTCCTGTGGAGCTTCATCATACATACTTCTAATCGAGGTGCCAACAGGCTCTTGTAAGTTTTGTAGAATTCACCCATTAGGAAATCGGAGACTGGGGCCCGGTGGCCAGAAAGCCCTTCAATAGCCATCTTAATTTCGTCCTCATCAAAGGGGGTGACAAGAAATTGGTGCTCTCCATCATCTTTACAAACCATAGCTATATCTTCCAAATAGTCTACAAGGGCTTGTCCAATCAGGGGATTAAGTGAGGTATAGAGTTTGGTATAATACGCAAAAAATGTCTCAGTGATTTTATGTCCCTTCAGCAGTGTTGTGCCGTCATAGAAATCAAGCTGTGTAATACAAATCGACTGGTACTGGGGTCCTTGCATTCTGGCAAGAGTTCTACTGGGCCATTTTCCTTCACCATATGCTTTTTCTCAAGTGTTTTTGCCCAGATAATTTACCTTGTACGCCGCTAGGTCATTAAATATGTTAGTAGTGTTGAGCATGTAGCGAGGGAGGGGGGTCAGTTGCCAGAGCGGCTGTATCCATATCTCTGAGCTTCTTTTCCACTAGGTCCAGTTCCCTACGTATGGACTGTAATACCCCTGCTTACTTAGCTATACATTTCTCTCTAATGTATGCCTTAACTTTGTTCCATACCGTGGACTGATGGTCCACTGTGCTCTCGCTCAGATGAAAGTATTCTCAAATAGCATCCCCAACTTCACTGTGGAAGACTGCATCTAACAATGCATCAGCCAGGACTCTCCAGGTGGTGTATGGGCGTTACACATTGGGCAGCTCGAATGGGAGAAGATGGATGAGTGGTCCGATAATGTACGCGGCATATATTTAATAGTCTGGACAGTCAGTAAAAGTCATCAAGTGAGATTCCAGTGGTCCATTCTTGACCACGTGCCATGCTTGCTGAATAAAATGAGTAGTCGCGACCTGCCGGGTGCTGAGTCCTCCAGGGGTCTTTAAAGAGTGTGGAGCTCAACATTGAGGTGAGATTCTGTACTGCATCTGGTTTGGTAACATGCCCTCCCCTGTCATGTCTACCATGGGAACTAAGGTTAGGTTGAAGTCCCCTCCCATTGTCGATGTCGAATCTTGTAATGTGTGCGGAAATCTTGGGGAAGAACTCTGTAGAGTCCACATTTGGGGCATATATATTAACCAGCACTAACGGTTCATTATCCACCATACCTGCCAACCAGTAGGTATCTACCCTCCTCATCTGTCACTATTTCTTGTGCTTGAAAGGGGAGTGTCTTATATATAATCACACATACGCCACAGGACTATGTACTATAATTGGCAAAGAAGCGGTTGGCTCCCCGAGATGCTGCAAATCGGATATTGGGAGCGGAGAATACGTGCCTTCTGCAGGAAAGCTGTTTGAATGGCGTGTCTAGTCATGTATGCTAAAACCTGGTGCCCCTTACGAGGGTTTGAGAAGCCTCTTACGTTCCAGGATAAACATTTTGAGCGCAAACCCTTACATTTTACAGTTGTCTAAGCCATGTAAACCGTGTGCTATATTGTGAAGTGCAGTGACTATATATTAAGTATGGACGAATTTTGCGAATTCACAATCCACGAAATTGCGTATTTACGGATTTGCAATCCGCAAAATTCGCGAACTCTCGCGAATTTTGCGGATTTTTTTTGTGTTCGCAAGTGTTTCTGACATTTCGCAAGGGTTTTTTACCAGTTCGCTAACGCGAACTTACTTGTCGGGTAGCAACGGTCGCGACCATGTTGTTTCTATGTCTGGTTCATCACAGCACCCTCTGTTTCACTACTGCCACCCTCTGTTTCACCACTGCCACCCTCTGGCTCACCCATGCCACCCTCTGGTTCATCACTGTAGATTATGGGGGGAAAAGCACACCTGCCCTGCCTCAACTGACATGAATTAATTTGGGGCTGATGAATGTGTCACTGAATTTAAGCTGGCACCTGCTTCCTTAGCTGTAAGTGCTTCCTCCTTAATGATGAGCTTGAACTTTTGCACCTGCTAAGTGCTTTCAGTTTTGTAAAATTCGTTAGCACACCTGCCCTGCCTCAACTGACATGAATGAATTAGGGGCTGATTAATGTGTCACTGAATTTGAACTTCCAGTCTGGCACCTGCTTCCTTATCTGCAATTGCTTTCTGTTGCAGTGTAATTTTTTTTAACAGGACCTTTGTGGCATACTTGTAGCTATTCTCTGAGCCTGCTGTGAGGGTCAGAGCAGGGTCATAGAATAGTTGCAAGTAGGCAACTGAACTCTGGTGGGCCCCTCAGGAAGCACTACAGGGAATGGTTACTAATGATAAGATTGAACTTTTGCACCTGCTGAGTGCTTTCAGTTTTGCAAAAATCTTTTTCTGCAATTTTGCACGATTGGCGGGGCGCGAATTCGCGCGAGATCGAATTCGGAAGCCGCGGATTCGTGCGAATATACGATTTGTTTTTTTTGCGGCGTGTTAGTTTGCGTGATTTTTTGCGTTTTCGCAAGCCGCTTGTAGTGCAACTTTGCGAAGTTACCCTAGCGGCCGTACATGGGTGCGGCCATCTTGTTTGCGTGACGTATTTCTGTTTCCGGGCGCTATGTGTAATCTCGCAAAGTGCGCGGCTCGCTAGTACAAGTTTGCGTGTGATCGCGAGGGAAATCTCGCGCGAACTTACCCACGCGGTCGTGAACGGGCGCGGCCATCTTGTTTTTCATTCATTGCTATGGTTCTGGGCATGCATTCTGTATCCTCTGTCAATCTCTGCCATCCTTTGCTTGTTTGAAGTTTTTTTAAATCTATTTTACCTATTATCTATCCCTCTATTTTTCTAGCTCTATATTTTTGTGTTTTCTGCTACTTTTGGTTAATTTTAAACTACTTTTTTAAACTCTTTTCTTTTCTTCTTCCCTATTCTATTTGTTCTTTATTATTTACCTTCCTTTCTGCCCAGACCATGGTAAAGGGAGCCGGGAAGCAGCCCGAGAAGGGGAAGGGTCCCGCACCCCGTGCCCCACTCCCGTGCGGGCGTTTGAGGGGGGAGCTAGTGATGCCACGGGAGATCTTTAGCGCGGAGGAGGTGGCCGCACTAGTGTTTTATGTCCAGCGCCGCCTCCCAAGGACCATCATGGCAGGCGGCAAGATCGCAAGCGGCTACGGGCTCCGGGAGCGCCGGAAGAGGTGGGAGAAGGTGTGCCGGGAACACGACTTGCTCGACCTGTTCGGCATCGAGATCCCCGGGCTTGGTGAGTAGTAGTAGCTATTTCATCACTACTCTGTTTTCTCCTGCTCTGTGTGTTATTATATTGCAAATTTTAGTTTTTTACCAAGAGCAATAATGCTGCCGATTACATTGTAGGTAAATTATATTTCAAAATCTTCTGTGCATTTCAGGTGCACTGCTCTCCTTCTCAGTAGCGTTGCTACTATGCTTATTTCTTTTCGATTTTGTGTTCATTTCATTGGCCTGAGAAATTATGAATGAGTTTAGTTTAAAGAACTGCGTATTGCTAGACAATAAGGGTCAGATTTTCAATTACCGGCGCATCCTTGCAAAGTAGCAGGGATGCGCCAGTAATTGTGCGCCACGCCACCACCACCCTAAGTGCGTCGTATTTAGAATGCGGCGTACCATGGGCCCAAAACGTCACCGAAGCGTTATGCATCTGTGCCGTAAAGGCGGCGCATTGCTGGAGTTGCGTCGCAACGATGGCACAGCTCCAGCAATGCTCTGGGGTGCCCTATCTCCCCAATGCTGCTTCAAGCCGTACGTCTGCTTCAAGCAGGCGCAGGGTTTGAGTCACGCATCATTGTCCTAAAAGTGACTGATTGAAATCTTGTAGATTTCCCTCAGCCACTTTTAGGATGCGTTCCTGCGCAGGAACGCCCTCCCTTGCGCCGGAACGCCCCCTAATGGCGCAGTGCTTTACAACGTTATGCATCTCCCATATGCCTCACGTTGTACATCAGCTCCCCCCAGGGACAAGAGGACAGAGGAGGAGGGGTTATCGGCTGCTGCTGCTGTTCAAGGCCAGGATCGGTCAGGCGAGGGCTCCTTTGCTGGACCGGTAAGTTTTAATTTTAATATAGAGTACCTATTTTTTCCTAGCGTTCCTCATTCGATTTTTTCTAAATCGTCTTTGATCTTCTTGTAGACTGTATCTAAATTCTTATCCTGCCTCTACTATGACTCCCTGTGGTATTACTAGATTATTCTTAGTTATTAGTCTGTCTGTGTAGCTAACTAAGATTGCACATTTGGCAAAAGGTGTTAAACGAAACTCCCATTCTAGTCAGCAATAGCTCTATGCACTGAGTGCAGTCCTCTGGGATTGTCCATAATGTCTTTTCAAGTCTTCTAAATGTTTATGCTTTGACAATTACCAACAATAAAAAGGTGCATGACCACCAAGAAAGAATAAGATACTACTTTACTTTTGGTTTGTATAGGAGGACAATCCATACTACTACTGTTGCAGGGACAAATCTGCACAAACAGAACTATGGACACTAAATAGTGCATTGTTTATCAATTATAATAGGCGCAGGTAGACTTTCCACATACCTCAGTGATGTCAGACTTTGTAGAACCCCCAATCTCCTTACTGACTATATAGTGTGGCAGAGTCATTTAGCTCCCGAATTCATCGATGATTGATCCCCAATGATGATTATCCAACGCAGGACAAGAGTACGGAGTCAGAGTCCAGAAGTGTCAAAGGCATGGACTCATGCTTGCAAATTGCAAAACCTTTTGCTCATTCACTCTTGACCAAAAACCACAGAGTCTATTTAAGTTTTAAAGCTTTATTAAAAGTAAAAATAATTATTAAAATCAAGCTTGTCATAAATCATAAACTGTTGATTAAAAATGGAAAAGTGCTTAGTGATTTATTTCACACATTTATTGTGGGCGAGCCGAGCCCTCACCTGGTTTGAACTTTAATTTTTTTTTTTAGTGCTGAATCGTTGGTCACTCCGTCCTAGTGATCATGAGTTGTTCTTAGAAGTGAAGCTTCTGTCTGTTATGAGAAAAATGGTGCGTGTTAAAAAGCAAGCATTCATCAGTTGTGCCAAAAAGTGCAGCAAGACAACACCCTTCCCTGGAAAAAGGGACATTTTTACTTTAGAGTAGGTAGTCACAAATTATTAAATTGGTTTCTGTATTCACATTTCTTCATTCCTAGACAAAATACTAGTGAGTGGTGTATGTCTATGACATCTAACATTCTTAAATGTACTTTGTAGGTGGAACATCTGGTGCTGGGCCCAGCGCGGAGGTGGAGGAGGACACTTCTGGGGAGGAGGCGGTGCAAGTGCCTGACGAAACTGCTGTGCGGGTTACCACGGTAGTGGCGGGCAGTGGTAAGCTCTTATATTCCTTACTTATTGAGATTGCAGACTGCATAGTGTGCTCTCTGCACGGGTGTAGTATATATGTTCTACAGTTAAGTTACTATACTGTTAAGCAGACTTTCAAATTTGGAACAAAGTTTTTATCAACCAGGTAGTAGCCTCCTCTAAATTTACTTCAACTCAGCTCTGAATTTTTTTTCGAGAATCCAAATCAGATCTGAGATGAACTTGATGGATGGGATGAACGAAAAGCGAAAGACGGGTGTAAGTCAGTGTGGAAGGACGAGCAAGTTAAAAGTAATGATGACTGACAAAGAAGAATTATACGTGTTTGATTGGTGCCCGAGGTGGCTGGGAAGGAATATGATGCATGGCTGGTTGAAGGATGAAGCAAGGATGAGTGGAAGGAGAACAGCCTGGGTGGGTGAAACAGAAACTGTATGTGTGCGCAATATATGCTTTAGTTGAAATTCAAATGCAAGTCAAGCACGGATGTATGGCTTGCGGTTTCCCAAATAAAATGAAAAGGTTGTTTTCCCATGAGAAAACGTTAGGCTTGTCCAGATGAGAGACATGAAGAAGAATGATTGACATATAGTTTGAATGGATGGATGCCTGGATCATGGTACTATCTGACTCTTAGATAGCATATGTGTATCTAGAGAGAGTAGACGGTCACTGGATGAACTAAGTGTTACTTTGAAGAGCATGTAACACCGCACCCGCACGTCCGTCCCAGTGTAGGAAAGGCAAGGAAAAGAAGTTGTAATTATGTCCGAATACTACCATGAATAGTAGCAGTAGTTTGTATTGCAAGCACAGCATATATCCGGCTATTACGATGGCCAGTCACTACCTCTGTTAATAAGTTTAGTAGAACTCGGACATTCATGTGTGGATGTATCACTGTTCACTCAATAAAAAGGAAAGCACCTAAAGTCATCCCATATGTAAGCAAATACATACCATGTGCAGTGATAGATAATCAGAATTTTTATCTTCTTCATTTTCCTTTTCTAGTATTCATTGGCACGGTAGGGTGAAAGTTAAATTAATTAAGCAGTAGCCCTTGTAACAGAGTATTCTCAGTGCCACCCGTAATAGAAAAGTAAGAGCATCACCACCTGCCTGTCCTGGACTGGTACAGTAACGCAAGTCTGTCTCACTCATCATGGCGGGCGTCTGTTTTTCTCGGGTGCAAGGGGACTGCACTGGCATTATGCCGGCTTGCAGAAGTTAACGTACCAATTTTGCTAAACAAGAGAGAAGAATAAGAATAAGACTGGTGTACTGTCATAGTCGACTCTAATGGAGTGAGTCCATAGTGCTCGTAGAATTGATTCCTTAAACTCCCACTAATGTTAGAGCAAGGATGAAGAAGTGGGAGGTTAGATAGATACTGGCCACAATAGTTATGTACTGTGCTTGCAAGTTGCTAGTTCTACTGTGACACAACTTTCTGCTGAATCATTTTGTGTTAATCTTAAAGAGCATTGGTTACAGACTATGGGCCAGATGTAGGTAAAAAATATTTACCGATTCTTAATTACCGAATTTTACCGATTCGGTAATTAAGAATCGGTAAATATGAAGGGTGGACATGTAGGTCCATCCAGATGTGTTTTTTACCGATTCGGTAAATATCTGTATTTACCGAATCGGTAAATACCGACCGGTAATGCCCCATTCATTCCTATGGGCTTTGAAGCCCATAGGAATGAATGGGGCATTACCGGTCGGTATTTACCGATTCGGTAAATACCGATTTTGACAAGGGTGCAGGGGGTGTCACTTTGACACCCTCTAGCACCCCCAAAAAAGGTTCGGGGGCCATGTGGCAGGCATACCTGCCCTAAGGGCAGGTCTGCCTGTCATATGGCACAGGTGTGCATGCACACATGTGCATGCACACCGGAATCGGTATTTTACCATCAAATTGAATTTGATGGTAAAATACCGATTTTGTAGGCCTTGTGGGACTCAGAAGAGTCCCACCTACATTTCAATTTTACCGAATCGGTAAATATACCGGTCGGTAAATTTACCGGTCGGTAAATATACCGGTCGGTAAATTTACCGACCGGTATATTTACCGAATCGGTAAAATTACCGATTTGCCCTGTTTCCGTGCCCCTACATCTCAATAGCCAAATACCGGTCGGTAACGGCCGAATTCGGCCGTTACCGACCGGTATTTGGCTACCTACATCTGGCCCTATGTCTTTCCTTCTTCATATAGATGCTCCTTCCAAACCAACACGGAAGGAGCTGGCTAAAAGGGCCCGACAACGGAGGCTGGAGGCCACTGTCGCGGAATATCGGTGGCTGGTGGCCCAGGAGGAGGGGGACACGCAGAGTACGTCGACAACATCCACGGCGACACCTGCATCCTCCTCCGCGCTCCCTGGGTCAGCCAGTCAGCGCAGCAGTTCTCCAGCGGTACGGAGCCGGGGTACCGCAGCCACCCGCCACCGCCGAGCAGCAAAGAAATCAGCTGCCCCCCACAGCAGGTGCAAAGCACGCGTGCACCGCCTTTCACTTAGGGTGTCCTACCTCGAGCAGGAGCTCCTCAACACCAAAACCCTGCTCGAGACCCTCCGCAAGGAGCATGCCGGCCTGGCCCGAAAAGTCAACAGCAGTCAGCAGTAGGAGGAGACTGTCCCTTGCCCCTTTTTTAACCACTTGGCTGCTAAGGGGTTTTCCCCTCCCGTGGTGCAGATTTATGTTTCCCATTATACATGACGAGTTGACCTTGTCATGAGCATAGCTCCAGTATGCTCTCATGACGAGTTCACCATGTCATTAGCATGCAAGTGGTGGGGGGTGGGAATTGGGAGTTGGGTTTTCTACTTTTTTGGACTTAGTTTTCACGGACATTCGTTGGGGTTCGGGAGGGGGGGTGGGTTGGGTCTTGCGGGAGATTATTTATGTTAGGGATATATAAATATACTTTAAACCTTATCTTAGCATACGTGTTTTTTACTGCTTTTGAGGCTGGTGTGTGGGGGTTTAACAGTAAGTTTGTTTTCCTGAAACTTAAGTGGCATCTTGATTCAAGTTGTGTAAGTACTAGTAATTGCCCAAATGTTTTCAAAACTAAGTGCCTGTCACAGAGTAAGTGAATTCAATAGTCCTAGGACCGTCAGTCTCTTGTCTCTCCTAATACTCCATTATACTACCTCCCCCCAAACGCTTATCTTACCTGTAATTTGTGTTTTGAAATAGGGCTAGGCACAGGGCTGGCTGCACGGGAAATGGCGATTATGGTTGGCAATCCTGGGCGGATGAAATGTCATCATTGAGATGGTACTTGTGGTGTTACACAGTGGCAGTTGCAGCATCTGAAAAAAAAGAAAATGAAACCTTGTTTGTCCTTACCGTAGCATTAGAACGGTACGAAAGAGAATATAGCAGGTGACAGTACACTAGAACAGTGCCACAATGTAGCCTAACAAATGGTAAAGTATTGAAAGTATAACTAGTACTTGCGTTGAATTTCTTTGACATTGGCTACTACTACAAGAAATAGTACTGAAGGTGAAGGACACAGCAGCGTAATAATTTGCCACGTCTAGGAGGAGGATGTTCTTGATGACCAATCAAGTTGATGGCACACATGAAAATCTGCTTTCATTTGCCAATAGTGACTCAGTGTCAAGCTGAGTAAGAATATATCCTCAGATTCCTTCAACAGCCTGTTGCTATGACCTTATCCTCCCCAGCAAGTGTGTTGAATTATTGCTGTCATTTAGTCACACATCAATCAAAACCACACAGCCCGGGGGAAGAGGGTTAGGGTTTGGAAAATAAATGGGAATGGGGTTTTTTCGGAAAGTTTTGTTGAGAGAAGAAAATAAAAGCACAGCATGGACAAACAATATATATATATTTTAAGTGACATAAAGGAAGTGCATGCACTACTGCATGCATGGTTACTGAAAAGTAAGTAGTACTTTCGACAACTGTGAATGAAAGAATGCGACAGTACAGGGCTGCAGTAATAATTATGCGTTTTCACTTGCCTATCTCTGCACTCAGAGAAACACTTCTTACTTTAAATTAGGTTTAAAAAATAGCAGAAGTAAAACCTATAGAATGGCTGTAGGGATGAATTTAGAAGTAGAGATCAAAGAAATGCAGAGTCACACTCATAGAAGTTCACAGCAATAACATTACTTAAAAGATAATTAGAAAAGAACGGATACTGTATCTGTATGTTGTTGTAGTTGACCTGTTGAATTTGGTAAGTTGCATGCATCCAACCATTCCTCTTATTAGAGGGGCTCCTCCATTCCATATGACGCTCCATCCATCAATGTTGGTGACCAGAAGACACCCTGTCCACTGCCTGCCTGGCGGATGCTGAATTGCGGCTCGCTAATGTGAAGCCTGACTTCATCCTTTTTTTCCCATTGCACAGGCTGAAACCCGGCCTGTAATTATTGATGCGAAAACAGGAAGTGATATTAAAGCACCACTGACAAATAAATATAAGGTATGTACGCTGTGTAGTGCAAAAAGTCACACTTTGAGTTTCCTAATAGACAGTGTAATATTTTTGAAAGTGCCTACTCTGTCTGAGTCTCCTTTTGAAGGATAAATAAGCATGGGCGAACAATTTAGCGGATCTTTCCCCTCAAGCTAGGTGTACTGTAAACTGTGTTTTAGAACAAAATTAGACCTTCCCAGCAGTGCTCCCAGATCCTTACTAAACCCAGTCGCAAAAATGTAGAAGACTCCCAATCAGATCTCCAAAAACGAGGCCTAGTAGAAAATGGTGACAAAACGTAAAGTAAAGTAGGCCCAAATCCTCCCTTACCCACCATGGATTGTATTCAAACCACTTGCAAGCAAGCAAAAGTATCAATACCCAGCATTGCTCCAAGACACGCAAACCCCCCCACAAACACCAGGAACCCCCACAAACAGCCACCCGAAAACGGTAGAATGAGCGAAATCTCAGAAAATGCAAAAACTCTTCCCCCAGGGATTGTCTCCAAAACACTTTCTTTCGGGTATTAGACCTTCCCAGCAATGGCCCCAGAACTGTCAACCCGGGCGAAAACAAGTTTAACCCCTCCAACAAGCCAAAAGGCAAAACCTGGGAAAAGCCACACTTAAAAAACTTTGAGCCTACCTGGAATTCAGTCCAAATGCGCCCTGCAGCTAGGCCCCAACTCCCCTTTTCCACCATGGATTTCCTGAAAAACAAATGCAATCAACATTAGACTGTGCCATCAGTGCTCCCAGACCCCAAAACCAACCCACAAACACCCGGAACCCCCCCAAACAGCACCTCAAATACAAGCAAGTCAGCAAAAACGCAAAAAACAATTCACCTCTGATTTTGTCCAACTCCAAACCACTTTTATCCGGTATTAGACATTCCCAGCAATGGCCCCAGACCCGTCAACCCAGGCGGAAAGAAGTAGAAGACCCCCAAACAGCCAAAAAGCAAAACTACAAAAATGGGGACTTAGAAATTTTCAGGCAAATTTCCAAAATCACTCCGCGAGCGCTCTGCAGCTAGGCCCTAACTCCCCTTTGCCACCATGGATTTGCTTCAAACCTCTTGCAATCAAAAGTATCCATACCCATCATTGCTCCAAGACCCCAAAACCCACCCCCAAACACCAGGAACCCCCCTAAACAGCCCCCCAAAAACATGAAAGAGAGCGAAAACTATAAAAAGTGAAAAACTTTTTCACCATGTATTTTATCCAAAACACTTTTATCCGGTATTAGATCTTCCCAGCAATGGCCCCAGACCCGTCAACCCAGTCGGAAACAAGTAGAAGACCGCCAAAGAGCCAAAAAGCAAAACTACAAAAATGGGGACTAAGACATTTTCAGGCAAATTTCCCAAATCACTCCACGCGCGCTCTGCAGCTAGGCCCTAACTCCCCTTTGCCACCATGGATTTGCTTTAAACCTCTTGCAATCAAAAGTATCCATACCCAGCAGTGCTCCCAGACCTCAAAACCCACCCACAAACACCCGGAACCCCCCAAACAGCACCTCAAAGACAAGAAAGTCAGCATAAACGCAAAAAAAATTTCACCTCCGATTTTGTCCAAACCACTTTTATCCGGTATTAGACATTCCCAGCAATGGCCCCACACCCCTGCAGCCACCCGCAAAAAAGCAGAACACCCCCAAACAGGCAAAAAGCAAAAATGGGCCTACTACCTTCAATTCTGTCCAAATACGCTGTGCAGCTAGGCCCTAACTCCCCTTTTCCACCATGGATTTCCTGAAAAACAAATGCACTCAACATTAGACTGTGCCAGCAGTGCTCCCAGACCCCAAAACCCACCCACAACAACCTAAAATCCCGCCAAACAGCACCCCAAAGACAGGCAAGTGATCAAAAGCGCAAAATCTTTTTCTGCTAAGATTTTCTCTAAACCACTTTTATCCGGTATTAGACCTTCACAGCAATGCCCCAGACCCGTCAACTCACCCGCAAAGAAGTAGTACACCCCCACAAGTGCAGAGTCTTTCTTCATTGGGCGTAATCCTGCTTTGAGGGAAATAGGAGTCTGGAGGAGGAGGATAGAGGAGCATGTTCTTGTGAACTTGTGAACCTGAGGAATGCAGACTGCGGCACCTTCAAATCAATAAGCAAATAAGTGAAGACAGTTCTTAGGTGATTAAAGTTTTTTTATATAGATTTTGCAAAACAAAGAAAGACAGACACACAGGAATAAAAGTGAATAAGGACGAAAAAGAAAGTTAGTGATTCATTGACTCATTTTCAGGGCTCTGTGACGGGGAAGAAGCGCTCGTCCTCAAACTCTGCTAATTCAGACCGGAGTAGGTCAGTTAACAGGGAAGAACTTCCCTCATCTAAGTTGGTGTCCTCCTCGTCTTCTTCCTGCGTGCATTCTCGTATTTTGTAATTTGGTGGTATGAAGTGCTGATTCATCTTGATCATTGTTAACCTCTCCACATTTTTGGGCGAGTGGCGGGTCCTTTTGGAAATTACAATGCCACCAGCAGCACTGAAAACACGTTCAGAAGACACGCTTGCGAGTGGGCAAGACAAGTAATTTAAAGTCAGGTTGGTGATCTCTGGCCACACATCTGTTTTCCCATGCCAATACGCCAAAGGGTCATGAGGAACATGGACCTCTGTTGAGTCATTCAGATAGGCCTGAACCATCGACTCAAGGTTCTCCAGAGTTCCTCCACTTTGCTTACTTTTTTCTGGGGCCATTTGAGAAGCAAACCCAAGCTGAGTTAGCCAATCCTCCTCTTCACACAATATTACTGTTGTGTCTGGTGCAGATGATACGGTTGCTGGTGTCGTTAACGGCTGAGAGGGAAAATCACTCACTTCTGCCACAGATGCAGAAGTGGTTTTTTTTGACTGCGGATGGCCTGCTGATGCTGATGTACTGCCTTTTCCTTCAATTTCCTGCCGTTCTCTTTCAAACCGAGTGGCTGACACAGCTAGCCAATGTTTGTACTTTGTAACATCTGCGTCATCAAAAGGAAATAATACTCTGCCTGCCACTGCCTTTTTGTACCGTGGATCCAGAATAGTAGCACAAATGTAATGCTGTTCTGTGTGGATCATTTCAAGACGATCATCGCGAAGTAGGCGGTGTAATAACTTCTCCGCCAACTCAAATGCTTCTTCCTTTCCATCTATTTCAAACTTAGAACACACCGCCTTCAGTTGGTGCTCTAGCATGTGCAACAATGGGATAGCTTTTCCCAAATTACAGTCCTCCCTGCTGACTGAACGTGCGAAGAACTCAAAAGGACGAAGCATGTCTGTCAGGCCTTTAACTAGCTCCCATTGCTCCACCTGTATCCTCATGTCTATCATAGGTGTACCCAGTTTAAAGAAATACTGATCGACTACCGCATACTGCTCAAACAGACGCTCAAGCATGTAGAAGGTTGAGTTCCAACGTGTTGCCACCTCCTGGATGAGTGCTTTCACTGGCACATTACGTTCATGTTGCAGGCACCTCAGCTGCTTCCGGGCCTTAAAAGAATGGTTGAAATGTGTGCACATTCTTCGGCAGGTGGTCAGTAACTCGGAGATTGGACTTACTTCACTCAAGAATTTTTTAACAACCAGGTTTATATAGTGCGCCAAACACGGCACTCTGATATAGTTACCCATATCCATGGCCTTAACTACATTGGCGCCATTATCCTTGGAAACATAACCAATCATGCATTTTCTTGGGGACAGCCATTCAAAGACCTTTGTGTTATACTCATGCAAAATGTTTTCTCCTGTATGACTTTTCTCCATGGCAAACATGGCTATTGTTGCATGTTTCTGAGCAGCTTTATAAACTTTGTCCGCGTCAACACCTGCGTTTATCTTTGCTTTAACCCCTGAAAAAGAGACCCAGTGTGCAGTGATGCGCATGTAATCAGTGGCTACGCAACTGGTCCACATGTCTGTTGTCAGATGTACAGTGTGAAGAGCACTCTTCTGCAAAGCTGCCCCAATCACCTCCAGCACATCTTCATGTAGTGCTGTAACCACAACTCTGGCAAAATAGAACCGGCTAGGAACCTTCCATTTAGGGCAGAGCGTTGCCACCATTTCAAGAAAACCCACCCCTTCCACAAAAGAAAAGTGGAGAAGGTCCAGCGCTAGCATTTTTGCCAGCTTAGTGTTATACAGACGCACCGTTGGGTGGTTGCGTTCAAATGGCGCATCTGAAAACAACATGCTTCTAATGGTGGGCTGGACCATTGTACGGGATGATGATGACTTCTTCGACCCAGTTACGCTCAGTGATGATGAACTTTTTCGCATTGGTGTCTCACTCTCTCCCACACTCTTAGTTTGGCTCATATATCTTGCAGGGGGTGTGCTGCTGACAGGGGTACTGGGTGTAAATGAAGAAATGTTTGACGCTTCTTCCTCCTCGTCATCAGCAGATGAAACATCAACGGATACAATTTGTTGACTTGCAATTCGGGCTTCCTTGATCTCCCTTAGGTGCGCATGCCATTTGACAGTGTGCTGTCTCTCAAGATGACCTCTCTGGCCTCCGGTACCATAGTTGGTACCAAGCTTAACACGACTAACTCAAACCTTACAAATGGTACAAATGACCATGTTTTCCCTTGTTGGGCTAACACTAAAGAAGTCCCAAACTGCGGACTTCAAATGTCTGTGGGGGGCAGAGGAGGCGATACTGGGAATGCTGCTAATGCCAGATGAACTGGAGGATGTGTGTTGCTGAAATTTAGTACGTTGTGCACTTACAGCACCACTAATTGCGGAAATGGAGGTCGAGGTGCCTGGAGGTCCCTTCTGGCGAGAAAATATGGAAGCTGTACATGGTGGTGTACTAGTTAACTGCATTTGTGGTGGTTCCATTGCCACGTCACCATCATCACGCTCAGCAGCATTTCGGGATAGGGTAAACATGTCTGTTTGCTGCATGCCCGCTGAGGCTGGAGTGACGCCTATGATGACTGCGTCGTCGTCGTGAGAGTCTTCATCAGCAGGAGTATACGCCACTTCTTCTTCAGCATCATCATCATTCTCCATAACTCTGAGACTTTCTGGAACCTTCCTTTTACGCTTAGCTACCTTCCTCAGATCATGGTGTGCCTCACTCTCAGGCAGCACTTGTGGTTCCCAATTTTCATACATATCATCAGAAGCAAGGGGGCTTGAAGAAGAAGTAGACACCATCCTTGATCTTTTCCTTGCTGGGGATCTGGAAGACAATGAATCATCAGGAGGAGTGGCTTCCTCATGTGATACCTCGGCTTGAATGTCGATTTCCTAATGTGCCCCTACTTCGGGAGGAACAACTATTGTGGGCACTTGTGCCGCTCCATGCACCTCTGCTTGCGCCTCTTCTTGCACCGCCTCTCCTTCCATATGCACTTGGGCTTGTACTACTTGCAAATGTGGTTGTTGTTGCGGCTGTGGATGTTGAACACTCGTCAGATGAGTTACAACAACCTGTGTTGATTGAGGGATGCTGCTACTTTATTGCGATGAGCCAACATCACTGCTCAACGGTGATTGAACAACTATACTGGCTGCTTCTGCAGCACTCAAGGGCTTGGACCTAAGTTGGCGTGGTGGTGGTGGCACTGAGCCCAATGGAGCGGAGGTGCTGCTCCCAGCTTGGTCCCCAGCGGACCCCGCTGCTGCTGCAGGCGTACTTTTTTTCCCAAAAAATGAGGCAGTCGTCACACCAGTCTCCTTGGTAAGTGGCGCCACTTGTTTCTTCTGCTACTTACTGGCAACTTTCTTGCTAGAGGAGCTACGGGCAACTTTTTTTGGGGCCATCTTCTTCAGATGTCAGAACAGCAGGCCGCAGTTGCACAAGTTGCAGAGTTGTCTGTGGCCTCACGTGACGTTGTGCTGCACACACCGCAGCAGGACTTCTTCCTGGCACTGATGAGGAACGATGAGGCTGATGATTCGTGTTTCTGCACCTAAAACCAAACAAAGCCAGAGGAACATCAGTTAAATAAATATTGCACATGTAGCGCTTCAATTAATAGTTTGCAAGTAAGCATTTTTATTATACCCACCCGCCCAAAATGGAAAGACCAATAAAATGCACCAGTGACAGAGTACCCCTGGGCATAATGGATGAAAGCATGTCAGACTGGGTGCAGGCCTATGGCACAAGAAAACATACTGCCTGGCTTCAAAATGGCCCCTAGACCCCCACCACATGGCCAGGCCCTGCCTGTACCAGTCCTGAAAATGGCCCCCACCCACATGGCCATGCTCCACCAACACCCCAAAAAATCGAAAAACACACAAAAATCACCACAATCCAATGCCATCCATGCCCTCCATGATGTTTACATTAAAGAGACCCCACAGAAAGACTCAGTCCATGGACCGCTGAGTACCCCTGGGCAAAAGGCCCCAACAACGGCCCAAAAATCGAAAAGCACACAAAAATCACCACAATCCCATGCCATCCATGCCCTCAATGATGTTTACATTCAAGACACTCCACAGAAAGACTAGGCTGATGCACCACTGAGTAACCCTGGGCATAATGGATGAAAGCAAGGCACATTGGATGCAGGCCTCTTCTATCATGCAAATGAAAAAATGCACATTTAACCTTGCGGCGGGTGTTGCTTGAAGCAGCATCCACCGCAATGTTAAATATAGGGGATGTGACCACCAGGGTGGCGGTCACATCGTCATTCCGAGGGAGAGAACGCCGCAGCCCCTGTGGACGGTCCCTCCACCTCGGGGGTGGCGGACGGATGCTGGTCTGTCCGCCATCCTAATCGGGCCCTATGTGTTGTAATGGTATGCATGGGGTGGCTGAGTGGGCTAAAGAATGGTGGTGGATTAAACCCAGATCAGTTGACTGGAGGTGAGTGTTTGATTTGCTCAAACGCTCCGTCCATCATCCCCTTTTGTATCGCTTTGTTCACCCTAAGTGTGGCAGGGTATGCTCAGACGTGAGTCCCTTGCTCACTTGGCCACTGGATTCAAGATAGCCCGGCTGATGAGGATTATGAATCCGAAACCGGTCCCAGGATGCTTGTTTCCGGTCCATGGAAGACATGGCTTGGCAGTTCGGGCTGTACTGTTCCCATGAGGCACAGGGTCAGACTGATTTGCATATAGCCATGTCTGAAATGGGGTGGCTGAGTGGGCTAAAGAATGGTGGTGGATTAAACCCAGATCAGTTGACTGTGGGTGAGTGTTTGATTTGCTCAAACGCTCCGTCCATCATCCCCTTTTGTATCGTAATGGTATGCATTGTAATGACATGCAATGTAATGGCTGCGTTGTAGTTACATGAGTTGTAATGACTTGCGTTGTAGTGCCATGCAATGTAAGGCTGCGTTGTAATGACATGCGATGTAAAGGATGTTGCATTGTAATGACTGCGTTGTAACGGCAGTGCGATGTAATGACTGTGTTGTAAACATTGTTTCCAGAGGAAGGACAGTCAGAGGACTGCCTGCTGCTGTGACCTTCTGTGCAGTCTAAAAGCCTACTGCTGCACCTAGAAGGACTGCTTTCCTGTCTGTAGTCTGCCTTGAACCCTCAGAGGCCAGACCTGCAATTAAGCCCTGCATCTTCACCTGAGGTTAGGACTACCAGGGTGACTCCAAGGGCTAGTTTGCTGGACTCCTGTGCAGAGCCACAGGGACACAAAAGGCTCCCACCTTCTTAAACCAGTACCTGGACCGAGCCTGAGTGAATCTTGAACCTCCAGGAGGTGTCCCAAAAATTCTGGACCCTTGCTTGTGGTGCTAAAGCTGCCCAGATGGTCAAATTCCAAAACTGAGGAAGTCTTTTTGGCACAAACTGCTCTGAGAACCAGGAGGAGGCCTGGACCAACCTGGTCACCCATCTGCCCACAGTGCATTAGCAGTTAGATTGACTGTGCAGCTTCTGACCCCTATATTATACTCTGCTGCAGCAAATCCTTTTCAGTGTTTCTTCACTAATGGGGTATTTGGCCTTGTGGACCTGTCTTTGGGTACAGCCCTCTGCCTCATTCCGCTGGAGATTTTGACTTCCACTTTAAAGTCCGAACATAGAAATCTCTACAGCACTTTCACCCAAAAATATCTAATGAGGATGCTCGCTCTGTAGACACCACCTGCAGCCTTGCCTTACCAAACTTTACCCTTCTCAGACATTTTGCTCTCACAATTTCTTTTAAGTTCGAAGGCAAACGCTGATCGGGCCCAATCCACTTTTTGCATCTTCCAGCGTTGTCAGCCATATTTTATAACTTTTAACTGGTTTTGCGTGACTAGATGTCCATGGTTGGTGCTTTGATCTTTTAGACTGTAACATTCAGTCAAAACTTTTAGAAGTTCATTGCACTGTTTCCTCTGATTGGATTCTTGTTGTTTTGGTGTGAAATCATTTTTTAAAATGCACTCTATGTTCTGGCGATTTTTCCTGTGTTGGGTTTGCACTATACTACTGTTTGTGTGCTGCATAAATACTTTACACATTGGCTCTAAATTTAGCCTTACTGTTTTTTGTGCCAAACTACCCAGGTTAAACACCAGTTAATTTAGAGACGTTTTGTGGTTCAGCCTGCATGGGATTGTGGCTGTTGCTTGACCAGAGCTCACACCCCAGTCAACCAATAACCCGATTTCTCACAGATTTGAAAAGACTGGGCAAATAGTCTGAACCTCCTTCATTTCATAGATGAGACAATCATCTTTTAACTTCGATAACATGTTAAGCCTGCCTCATCTAGGTACAGTTTTCTTCAAATAAATATGAGGTCTCCATTGTTCCGCATCATTGAAATAGCTTTTCTCATTTTGATCCCTCTCTTGAGAGTCCAAGGTTTTGTTAAACGTTTTCAATTGAGTTCTTCTAAATCTACTTTAACCCCTTCGACGCTGATGACGAGCTCAGCTCGTCATCAGCGACGCCTGTCGTACGCTGATGACGAGCTGAGCTCGTCATGTAACGCGGGTTTCTGAAAAACGCAGCGCGCAGCGGGAAAACCGCTAGCGCGCATGCGGTTCAAGATTCCCTCCAATAGCAACCAGAACAGGATCATGTCCTAATTTCAATACTAACTCTTCTAACGAGCTTGGGTCATCCACTATCCGTGCATGAAGATTTCTGATTTTCAGGTAGCTGACGATTCCTCTTTGCTTAATAAGGATATATACCAGGCTTAAATACACTTTTCAGATTAATGTAAAAAGGGCAGGTCTTCTGATTAATGATGCAAAATGCACAAATTGGCCTATGAATTCTGTCCCTGCACCTTCACTAAATTGTATCATACATTAAAATCACATTAAATCATATATATGAATAATCGATGACTTAGCGAACTATAATAAAGCAAACACTATATGTTGCACACCTACAATAAATACTTATTTCAGCACAAATTTATAAAGGAAGAAATGTGCATTCATGTACGCAAAATATACTAATATATGAAATGTAATGGGTTAATGTAAGCAGAAATTAGAAAGATCACCTCAATGGTGAATATACATACCAATTACATTGTATGTGGCATCCATTCGTTTTAACATTGATGAGACCATTGTATTGTGCTATTCATGCAAGGCATGTAAAACAACAATAAATACTCTCACATATTTTTTAGTTTGCTACAAATAGAAGGCTGCAATAATCCATGGAAGAAATGTGGTTAATGTTTGAGGGGCTGAAACCCCTACTCAAGCAACAACCACAGTCCTTGTCAGGATGAACTACAAAAGTCACTAAGTTAATCTGTGCTCAATCCTTTGATTGCTTGGCAGAAAAGCAGTAAGGCTTAACTTGGAGGCAATGTATAAAGTGTTTTGCAGCACACAAAATGTAGTAAAGGGAAAAAAAACAACACACAAAACATCCCACACCAATTCAGAAAGATAAAGTAAATTTTAATAAATAAAATGATACCAGAACAGCAAAAGTTCAATCAGTAGAACTGGAAATAATCGATTTTAAAGTTTTAGGTAAGAATATCACGTAAAACAACAAAACGCCACTCGCAGTCATCTGGTCGTGCTTGACTAGGGGAAAGTCACAAGCTCAGGCACACTGTGATTCAATGCAGACCGGATATCGGGGCCAGGTTAGTCCTGCTGAAAACCTTTCTTCTTTCTTCACATAGGAGTGCAATCTGATGCTAGCCTAGGGTCCAGCACCTGGGGAGGCACCTCTTGTGGATACGGGACTCACTCCAGCAGAGGCCAGCAAGGCTCAGGCAGGTCAAGTTGCAGGTCTACACAGGTCACACCCGGTCAGATGACCAGTTGTGGAGAAGCATCAGGAGCTTGTTGTGTATTTTAGCTCAAAACAGGAGGTCAGTAACTGAGCCTTTGAGGCACTCAAAATAGCCTGGGTTGAATGGAGGAAGTCGAGTCTTCATTTAGCTGAAGAAACAGATCCTGAAAAATAATGAAAGCTTGATCCGGGTAATGATAACAGGCTTCTTTTTCTCCCAAAAGTCAACTAGTTAGCACTAGTTGGTGGTACGTAGCATGAGTAGAAGCACTTATCAGAGGAGGACTCAGATGTCACAGCCAACGAATTTGCAGTCTTCTCTCTGAATTAGTACCATGTGTGTTGGCTTGGTGTACACCTGCAAGCAACAAAAAAGTCAGTGACATGTTGGCAATCAGAATTTAGTCAAAGTAACAAAAGTGATCATCATCACAAAAACCTAACAATATTATTTCCAAACCATGCATAAACTTTTTTTCTCACAATAACATTACACAGTTAAAGATTAGTTTGTATCCCTTCTGCGCCATAGACCCTTTAGAAGTCAAGGGGTGCAGGGAAATAAATAAATAGATTTTTTGTATCACTGCTGTATATCCAGGGCCCAGTCCACTATTATTGGAGGCAGGGGGTGCTAGGGAAAATGTGAGTACATGATTTAATTATTTGGTGATGTCCATTCAGGGTCATTCAACCACAATAGGAGGCAAAAGTTGAAAAAATATATTAAATACGTGCGTTTGGAGAATCCAGGAAAAGCAGTGGAAGGTAGGCAAAAATCAAATAAATGAATACAACATAACAACAATGTACAGCAATCAGCTACAAGCACAAATAAAAGAGATCCGAAAATATCATTGGCATCTAATGGAACTGTTTTTAGAAAATGGCTTTTAAAAGAGGAAGAAAAGATTTGAAAAACACAGTGCCTGCACAGGATGGTGGTAAGTAGCTCATGGAGGCCTGGAAAGCAAAGACAAAACTGCCACTTAACACACATACCTCACTGGCTCTACAAGATGGTGGTGACTGCATGACCAGCAAAGTCATGCCTCTAGACACTTCTCCCCACTTCAATGGAACAACTGTCAGTATTAAAGAAGGGCCTCGTACACCAACTCTTCAGTACACTTCTGGACCTGTGGATGCTCTGCCAGGAAGGAGGACTGCTGTGCAGCAACGAGAACTGTGACTCTGCTTGACTGCTGCTCAGAAGGAACTGCTGCCATGCTGTGCTGACCTGCTGATGGATGCCTTCTTGCTTGGGTGAGAAGTACTGAATCTGCATCTCTTGAACCCAGTACCCAGAGCAACTCCATGGGCTACTTGGCTTTCTTCCTCATTTGAAGCATCAGGGACATAACCGGTTTATAAAATGTTTGCACTAACACCTGGATTCTGCCATCTGTGAGTCTACCCTGCCAAATGGTGCCACCCTAGTCCTGGACCCTTGGAAGTACTCTATCAGCCCCTGTGCATCCAATTGCATCACCACATCTACTGTCCTGCACGGTGCAATCCTGAGCCGAACTGATGCATCAACACTGCTGTGTGGATTGGACACATCGCACAGGCTCATATCACATTGCAGTTCTTTGGAACCTCCTCATTGCCCCGGATCATCACTGGTGCATATGTTTGCATTCATCGTCAACCACAGCATTGATGACGACACTAGACACCGCAGCCTAGCATCTTTTGTAACTGATGCATTGCTCCGACAGTGCACCTCATCCTCAATGCCAGACTTTGCATTAAAATCTCAGTGGACGGGATCCATGATGAAGATGCAGGTCCTCACATCCTAGCCCGCCACATCTCGGAACTGATGCATCACTTCTGCTGCACAACACATCTTAGATGCAGATCTTCTTAATGCTCTACATACCAGTATTAAATGTACTTGGTCAGCTGGTCTAACTGGGTACCTGTAGCCGACCCATGCTCCATTGCGGTCAACCTGAACATGTGACTTTGTCCAGGTCCAACACAACCACAGTTGGTGCTTTATACTTTCTGGTACAATTCTTACTCAAAACTGTCAAATTGAATATCTCTAGTTCTACTAATTGGATTTTTGTGGTTTTGGTCTTACTTTATTTATTAAAGAAAGTTCTTCTTTCCTAATCCTTGGTGTGGGATCCCCTTTGTGCGGTGTTTTCACATTAGTCCTGTTGCAAAAATACTTTAAACATTGCCTCTATTGACTGCTTGGTGCCAAGCTGCCAGAGGTTTTAGCATAGGTTAATTTAGGGCTAGCTTGTGCCTCAACCTGGCAAAGATTGTGGCTGCTATTTGACAAGGGCTCACATCTCAGTCAACCAACTACCCAGTTTCTCACACTGTGTGCCAAAAATCAATAGGCCTGCTTTTTATATACTGACAGTGACTTACATAAAAAACCTAGAAAGCCACTAAACAAATCAAAGGATAAAGTGAGAATTATAGTTAAGCATTTAAAAAAACGTAAACATTTGAAATGGTTGATGAAGATTCAGCAAACGTCTTCAAAGCTATTTGCAAAACAACTGTTTTTTCTATAGATACTCTGAATTAACTATAATCGCACAGTGGGGATTGTGTTGTTATTTGGTCACATTACAAGCCTGGGTGGAAACACCACCATTACAAATGCTCACTTTGTTAAGTTGCTTTCTTTCTTACACACAATAACATTTGACACAAATTTGTTTGTGTGGCTGTGTAGGATAATATTCTCTGAAACCATCATTGCTTACATTTCCACTTTGTAGGAACATTGTCAAATGCTTTGAACATTCTGTACAAGGGCTACGTTTACCTAACAAAATGTTGTTATTTGTTTGAGCGTTCTGACTCAGAGTTATCACAATGGAATAAACAATGAGGCCTGACTGAGGATTTAGCATGACAACATGGATGATATCTATTATATAAACAACCTCACTCCTTTGTTTATACAGAGGAGTTTTTTGCTGTCACGGAGAGGTTGGCCCATGCCAGAATTCCAGCCCGGCTGATTCTGTATGCCTCATGTGAGGGATGCTGCCCAGTTCTGCACCAAGACAGGCAGCGTGATGACACTTACCCACAGGCAATGGGGAGTTAAATCACCCTATAGGGATTTGACTGATCCACTCACCCTAGACACACTAGTTTTGGTAGCGTACAGCATGAGTACAATATTTTACAGTACTTATATGCAAACTAAGCATGGGAGAATTTTGAGAATTCGCAATTCGCGAATTTGCGTATTTGTGTATTCGCAATGCGCAAAATTCGCGAACTTTCGCAAATTTGCGGATTTTTTATTTTTACGTGTTCGCGGGTGTTCGCGGGGCGCTTTGCGTGTTCGCGGGGCGCTTTGCGTGTTCGCGTTTTTTTTTTTTGCCTGGTTCATCACTGCCACCCTCTCGTTTTTTTATGCCCTTCTGCCCTCTGTACCACTTGTTTTTGTGCTTTTCTGCCCTCTGCCCCACTCTTGTTTGTGCCCTTTTGCCCTCTGCCCCACTGGTTTCTGTGCCCTTCTGCCCTCTGCCTAACTCATGCCCTCTGTCCCACTTTGTGCCCTTCTGCCCTCACCCATAAGTCAGCTTCAACAGGAAGCACTAATAGATAAAGTAAAGCAGGTGTTCGTGTTGAAGGTCAAATTAAGTTACACAGTCATTAATCACCCCAAGTTTGGGGTGATTAATGATTGTGTAACTGAATTTGAGCTTCAACTCCAGCAACTGCTTTACTTTATCTATTAGTGCTTCCTGTTCAAGCTGACTTTTGTAACTATTTTAGAGGCTCTGGCAGCTTGCCGGCGCCATTCTAAAATAGTTACAAAAAGTTAGCTTGAACTTTTGACCCAATCCGTTCCGCTCGCGGATTTTGCGGGAAATTCGCGAATCTCGCGGATTGCGAATTTACCGAAAACCCGCAAAATCCACGAGCGGAACGGATTTTCCGCCCATGCTTAATGCAAACATATTTTCTCTGTAATACAAAAATGGTTTAACTGCGTATCTTTTTCACCATTCTCATTATGCTAATAATATTATTATTCTATTGATTATAGCAGTGCAAGTATTTTACTCAAGAATCACAATGCTTCAATAAATATTGAAACTGCATGTTCTGTATTTCTTGTGTATCTCTTTGGGTATGCATGAGTAACCAAACAAAAGGGTTCTAGATCTGTTACCATGATATCCTGGGGAGTCCGGGTTGTCATGTTCTGATGTTGCATAATCCACCTGTTACCTTTCCAGGTTAGGGTACAGATGGTGCACGGCAAGCTAGAAGGACTAAGGCCAACATATCCAGATAGTGTGCATGAAGGTCGAACTCACACAGTTCGGATGCTTGTGTTGTGCAACAAATGCACCATTAATACTGAGAAAGTATAGGCCATACAACTATGTAGTTATAGGAATTCACATTTTAGTGAATGTTGAAACATTATACACATGGTCATTGTTTTGTAGGTGTATTAAGTACAATACCTATTGTTGGTGCTCTTTGTAGTAATCTTTATTAGAGACTGTCAGGCCATGTGGGACGAGCATGCAGTAGGCCCCTTGTAATCTAGAATGTAGTGATAAAATACAGAGCTGCATTCTCACTTCCCTAAGTCTTTCCCCATTGTTTCAATGCATGATTATGCATGCATTTGGGATCTGAGGAAACAAAGTGCCACGTGTTCTTTCTGGTGAATAGTGGATGGGAGGGGTGTTATACTGTATGCATTCATAGGTTGACACAGCACATGATGTAACAGTGTAACCATGGTGCAGAAGGATGCTATTGTTTTGTTCACGCTGGTTTGGGATATGGAAGAGGTAATTTCTTCTGATACATGGGTTCCTTTAGTCCTTTTGTGTTTGACTATGCATGCTGAAAGAAATTTCCAAAGTCAACTGTGGCATTGTAGTGAGAGTCAGGGAACGGAATAATGGAAACCAATTGTGACGTTTTTGCTGTCTGCCCAGTGTATTACTCATCTTCGTCTTCAACCTTCATGGCTGAACCATGGTCCTGCTCTTCGACTTAAACATTATGGTGATACAATTACCATTCTACTGACCTTCCCTTACTTCACCTGCATCCATGCCACTCAGGAGTAATGGCCATTATTTACCAGTCCAGCCTCACCAGAGTCCCTTTCTGCATTGGCCTAACCCTCAATTAGGTGCACACTTAGATGTTTAAGCCTTGGCATGGATCATCTAGGTTTTTGAATGTGGGCCTGTGACCCAAATATGTACTCAAAAATGTATGCCTAAGGACTGAATTTGCAACATGGAATTATTTGGGCCTAAATCAAAAAGGATTAATTAAGTTGGGGGCGAGGTGGGGGTACATTACTAAAGAATAACACTTTGCAATGGCTATTCTGTGCCTGTAGTTGTGTAATTAATAGAAACTGGAGTAGCTCAGCCACATGTTGTGTCTTTTCCAACAGAAAGGGTTGTTGCACTCTAGTAGTGGTACAAGGAGTGAAGCTTGCATTGGTAATACTCTTTTGGAAGATGTTCTCAGTGTTTTACTTAAGCCGATCACAATTTATCCTCTTTAAAAAGACAAAGTTGTTGGCATTGAAAATGTGTTTAATACATTTTAAATACAGGATGGTGCTATAATTTATTTGAAACAAATTGATTTGGTGACACAAGGTGGTAATTTTTAGGAACATATCCACCTTTGATCACATCTGGGTGGACATCAATTATTAGTACATAATTCTTGGTTTCATAGATAATAGCTTTATGAGTTATTAGCATGCTCTCTTCTGTATTCAGAAAAGAGCATTAATGACAATGGGCAAATTAAGGTTTATAGTTTGTGTATGGTTGTGATCACATGTGTTAGACATTGGGTTTCTGGTTGGCAGAGGTATGCAGCCTGTCCAAGCAGAAACCACAATCCTAGTCAGGAAAAGTGTACTACACACGACAAGTTTACCTGTGCTCACCACTGGTAGCTTGGTACAGAGCAGTCACGCTAAACTAAAGAGGCAATGTGTAAAGTATTTGTGCACATATACACACAATATCACAGTGAAAATACCAGACATGTACTCCTCACTAGTTTAGAAAACAACCCAATATTTATTTGTGTAAAATAAGACCAAAACAATAAATATCCATTATATACCAGCCACGTTATGGATTTTTCAAGATTAAACAAAAATGCAATACGTAGAAGGCAATAGCTCCAACAGGGACTATATGGTCATGCTTGACCAGGGATAATCCACTGGTTGAATCTGAACTTGATGAGGCACAGTCTGGATTCAGGAGTCATTCAGACCCACTGACAGTACTTTGTTTGCGTTAACTCTTGGGGACAATGCATTGAGCGAAGGAGAGGATGCATTGCTGTAGAAGGTGATGCCTAATTTCTGAAGTTGGCAAAGTTGTTGATGTCAAGAAGCGATGTGCTTCGGGTCAATGAGTTGATTTCAAACTGATGGGCTGTTGGCGATATGCACAGCACACAAGCGATTTGTTGGGGTGAAGCTGTGCTGGATCGAGGATGCATCAGAGTCTGTGGACCGGCATCACAGATGTTGGTGATGTGGTGTCTGAGACCCATGCAGTAGCAGTGATGTAGAGGCACTGCACTGCATTGGCAAAGTTGGGGCTGTATTGTACGTCAATGGGGTAGCGTCATGCAGTTGGCGAGCGGAGTTCAGGGATTTGGTGCAGCCAACGGCGATGTGCCGATATTGCAGAGAAATGCACTGGTTCCTGTCAACAGATCTGTATTGATGTATAGATTTCTTGGGTTGCAGCACCAATCACTCACTTTAAAGGTCCCCAGACTAGATTTGGCACCACTTGGCAGAACAGTACTCACAGCAGAGGAGCGCTGGTGCTAGTAGCATGATGCAGGTGAAGTCTTTGATATCCCTAAAAATTCGGAAACATGAGGCAAGCCCAGATAAGCCCATGGGGAACCCTTACAGATGCAGGATGTAGAGAGTCACGTCTAGTCCTCTCACACACAGGCAAGAAGCAGGAGAGTTTGTTTGTTTATTTAATAGCATGGATAAGTAAAACCATTGCATCAAAGCACACAGATAATTATTATTTTTCTTTTAAAGTTATATGATAGTAAAATGAATAAAGGAATTCATTTAAGATAAGTTATTGTTTGTTTTCAATTCAGCTTGTAATTTGAAGTTTAGGCCCTGGGCTTCTTTTAAGTCTGTTTAGTCTGATTTTATTGCTATTCAGTCAGGGTATGGAGGATGGTGCAGTTGGGAACCAGCGCTTCCTTCAAGATAACTGTAATGTATCCCAGAGTTCCCGTTGGATAGAGCTCCAATTTTAATCTGTCATTTTTCCCTGCCGATCAGCAATGCAGCTGTGGTTCATCAGGTGCAAAGCAGGCCAATAAAGCTTGTCTCCAGGTGCGAATACTTCATTGATTAAAATGAGAATTTAAAAGTTGCTTTTGTTTATTTAAGAACTCCTTACATGTGCAAAGTAGGTGCAACATGTCCTCAGGTGCTGTGCTACATAGGCGGCATGTGGGATACGCTTTGACCTTCAGCCAATGTAGAAAGTGCTTTGTGCCGGGTAGCAGGCCTAGTCATTATTTAAAAAATGGTGTTTAGATGGTTTTAGCATACCCCAAGTCTAGATATTTTTGAGCATCAGATGTTGAGTATATATGAAATGAAATATTTATAAAGCGTGACAGAACCCAAAAGTATCTAGGCCATGAGCCATGAGTAATTTTTGATAGGGAAGATTTGTCCTCAATCCATGATAGAAGTTTTAAAGAATTCCATACTAACTATTTTAATGTGCAGTTGTTGGTTGGAGTTTCCAAGAGCTGAGATACCCTGTGTTGGTCAGACTGGTTTGGAGATAATATGCAGCAGGCGATGAAGCTTGCCATTGTGGCTCTAACCACAGGTGTCGGTTGAGAGTTCCTGCTGCATATTTCCATACTTTGTCCAAGTAGTTGGCATATGCTCATTGCCAGGGTCTGTTTTTGTATGCCTAACTCCAGCCTGAACTGTGCAGGTTAGATGTACTTTGGTAGGCCAAAAATAATTGCACAATGCCCAGACCAACCCAGATGTGGAATCCAGAGACAGGCAGAAGGTTAAGTAAGGAAAAGTCAACTTTCTAAATGCGGCATTCCTAGACCCGCGATTCAAGAACCAACTTCACTAAAGGATGTGTTTTCATTTGACATCAAATGTACTTTTCCTGTCTTTTCCCAATTGGAAGTTACACTTGTAAAATGTGACAAGGCAGCTCCAATGCTAACCTATGGCAGGATGTAATACTTTTTATAGTGAGCTGGCTCTCTATATAGCAAACTAAAATGAAGTACACTGTGCAGAGAGTCCAAAGAATCTCCAATTGGTGAACAGAGGGAAAAGCAAATAATTCTAATGCATTTGTTTTTGTGGAATTGTGATCGAGCAGTTAGGCTAACCAGAGGGTAGTGCTAATCATTTGTTATACTCACAGAGGAAATAATCGAGACACACACTCAAGAATAAATATGAAACCAATTTATAAACATAGTATAGCTGTTTATATCATTTTTAAGACCAAGATATGATTTTTGCAAAGTTCGATAAATATAGCACTTTTATGCTCAATTACGCACCATTGGAAACTATGGAGGAAAAGCTGACAAATGTATAGCAATTCAGGCAATGCTTTCAGAAAGTTCACCTTCGCATTTTCGACCGATGTTGGTACCAGGTCCAAAGTTCCAGCAGGAGAAGTTCGGGAGCATCGCGGTTTGACCAAGAGCAGAGTGCTAAGGTCTTAGATGGTGGTGCACAAAGAAAAAGGGGGCCACTTGAAAGGACACTGCACAGAGGAACGTACAGTTAAGTCCGGTGGGTCTCTTTGAAGGGACGAGGTTGCAAGGGACTGGGGACCATATGAGCACAGCTGGTTGGTCTGTGCTGGGTCCAGTGGGGCTGGCTGCAGAGCAAATAGTTCATCCAGGAGTCATGCGTATTGAGGTCATTGAAATTAGGAGCAGGAATCTTTGACAGATGATCTCTGGACAGCTAGGCCACTGAGCAGGTTGGTCTCAGGCGTCTTAATGTCCCATGATGGTTGTGTGCTTCTGGAGTGTTGGGAGTCCGAAGCGGACTATTCTTCTTGGTGTTTGCCATTGTCGTCTGGTACCCCGGGTATTGGTACACCACGGCTCCAGTAGGACCTGGTGTCACCACACTTGCTGAAAAAACAGATACAACCCTCTGGAGCTTTTGTACCTTTTCTGGCTTCAGTGTTGTACTGAGGTCGTTAATGAGCAGCAAGTCAACAAACCGGACAACAAAGAATGCATGGGAGTGGTACTGCACTCCAAGGGATCTTCTCGACAATTTCTTCAAGGGTGGATGTGCTTCCGGGTTCTAGAGTCCTTTCAGGTTCAGGACGAAACAGCAGGCGATAATTGTTGAGAGTCCTGGATGCAGCAGCCTGGGTTTGGTGCCTTTTACTTCTTAAGCAGGGCTTCAGATCTTGAGTAGTGGGTCTTTTGGGTCCTGGTCTTCTCTAGTCCATTGAATCTAATGTTCAGGTCTCGGGGTGCCAACTAAATAATGAATTTAGAGGCATTACAAGGGGAGACAAGTAGTAGCCAATAGGCTATTTACCTTTAAGGTGTCTAAACCCTCTAATGACTACTTCCTGTGGGAAAGGGCATTACCCAAGCCCTGATAGGTTGTTTTTCCACCAATTCAACATGGTGGAATTTCAGGAGAAGTGTTCACATTGCTTGCCCCACCCTAGGGGTTGGATAGCCAAAGTGGGGACCCGCCTCCTAATCTAACTCATTTTCCCGCATTTCCTCCCACCAAAAGTGGAGCTGGAAGAAAGGGCTCTGCTTCCTCCACTAGCTGGATGTTTGTGGGTTGGATTTCAAAGGCAGCATCACCTTTGAAGCTTGCCACTCAGGGAGGCCTTTTTGTCCTGGAGGAAGTGTGAAGCACCTCCGCCCAGAGCAGGTTTTATCTCTGTCCTCAGAGAGCACTGGCTCAAATCCCAGGAGGTCAAAAACATGTCTGGTTTTGGCAGACCTGCGAAAACAAGTCAGAAACCACACCAGTGCTTGGTAGGTTTTCAGGGTACCCTCTAAAAGGGTTTCATGTGTACATTTATTAATTAATTAATACATGTTTTAATACATCCAACAATGGCATAAGTGAGGCTTTATTAAGACATTATGTTTGACATAAAACACCTTAGAAATCAATGAAGCTAGCATGGGGTTAGATAACTCATGCTCAAAAGTACCCAGCCCATATTCTCTTCATGGCTTTCCTGTGCACTTACAATATCTCATAATAGATTGAACATTTTAGGGGCATATTTGCTCATGCTGATATGCCCTCACATACGATATAGTGCACCTGCCTAAGGGCTAAAGGCCTGCAGTAGGGGTGACTTACCTATATCTTATGCAGTATATGGTGAAATGTCCTATTACTTACCGGGAATCTTCATTACTCCGGGTCCCGTTGTCCTCGTCCCCTTCATACTGACTAGTGAGATAACCTATCTCCATGACAGAAAAAAGAAAAGCAGGAATGCTGGTACACCCCTCCCCCTCCCTACTGGGAGTACATAAGGGTACATTACCCAGCATTCCTCCTGAACCACCAAGCCCCAGATGAGGGCCGGGAAGCCCGGGAGGGAGGGAGGGATGGAATGAAGGGGATGAGGACAACGGTACCCGGAGTAATGAAGGTTACCGGTAAGTAATAGGACATTACCCCCTTGTCCCTCCTGTCCTCGTCCCCTTCATACTGACTAGTGAGAATACCCAAGCAGCAACCGGCCATCATCACACAACAAACCACCAGGACACAGAACCACAGCAAACTCAGCAGTTTATTGAAAACAGCAGAGTATCAAAAGAAAAAAAGGGATTCAGGAACACACAGCCTGAAGAACCCCTAAACCAAAGTTAGTGTCATCCCCCAGAACATTCTGAATCCGGTAATGCCTAGCAAAGGTATTAGCAGAGGCCCAAGTAGCGGCCCTACAAATCTCAGAAAGGGACACACCATGTACCTCCGCCCAGGAAGCAGCCACCCCCCGTGTAGAAAGCCCCTGAACCCTAGCCGGGGGAGGGGGACCCGAAAGGGAATAGGCCAACACAATAACCTGCTTCAACCAACGACCAATGGCTGAAGTGGAAGCCCGGCAACCCCTGGAGACTACCCCAAAGGAAACAAACAGAGAGTCAGTACACCAAAAGGAACGAGTACCGTCCACACAGACCCTCAAAGCACGGCAAACATCCAGCAAGGACCAAGGGAGGTCGTTCACATCCACCTGAACAGAACACAGAGCGGGCAAGACAAGCTCCTGAGAGAGATGGAACTGGGAGGAAACCTTAAGAATAAAAGAGGAATCCAAATGAAGAACAACCCCATCCGCAGAAAAAGAAAGAAAAGCCTCCCAGCTCCCCCAGGCGACGAGCAGAAGTAATAGCCACCAAAAAGATAACCTTAAAGGTGACAAACTTCAAATCAATCTCCTCCAAAGGCTCAAAGGGAGCAGCCACCAAGGCCCTCAAAACCAAAGGGAGGTCCCAAAAAGGAAAAGAAGGCCAGACCACAGGACAGGAATTCGCAAACCTGCGCAACAAACGGGAAACCAGGCCAGACCGACAAACGCTTCTCGAACCCATCCCAAAGGAACTGAAGAACATCAGGCAAAGGACAAACCAAAGGAGACAATGCCAGACAGAGACACCAATGCTCAAAATTCTCCCAATGCCTGCCATAGGACTGAAGAGAAGAAGACTTCTGGGACTGCTGAGGGGTGGAGACCCCTATTCCTCCACCCCTGCCTCTCAACCTCCAAACCGACAGCCGAAGCCACAGGAAGGATAACATCAGAGAGGACCGCAAGGGAGACGGAGGGAAGGGGAAGAACCAAGGACCCTGAACCGCCAACAACTTCAGAGTCAGAAACCACGACCGGCGGGGCCAGAAAGGCACCATCACCACCACCTCCTGATCCTCCATCACCAGCCGAGACAGAAAACGAGAGATCAGAGCAAGGGGAGGAAACGCCTGCAGCAGGCAAGAAGGCCAAGGGAGGCCAAGGGAGGGTCAGGGCATCCACCCCCAAGACCCCACCTGGGAGAAGAACAGGGGAAGCAGAGCATTGAGCTGGGAAGCAAATAGATCCAGAAAGGGAAGACCAAACCTCACGCACACCAGACGAAAAGCCACCGGAGTCAAAGCCAACTCCAGGGAGGCAGGAAAAAAACAAATGAGGGCATCCGCCACCCCAATGTCAACCCCCCGGAAATGTACAGCCACGCCTGCCCAGCAAAACAATGGAGACACCTCCGCATTTAGGGACTGAGACCGGATACCCCCCTAGTGATTCAAGTAGGCCACCGTCACCAAGTTGTCCGACCAAACCAACACATGCTGGTGCAACAGCAGGCTCCGAAACCCCATGACTGCCCAACACACCACAGACAACTCTCGCCAGTTCGAGGTTCGCCGACCCTCCAGCAGGGACCAATGACCCTGAAGGAACCCCATCCCCAAAGTCACCCCCTCAACCTAGAGCACTGGCATCCGTCATAATGACCACCTGAGGCAAAGACTGCAGAGGCAAGCCCCTGGCCAGAGTGTCCGACAGAGTCCACCAGCGCAGGGCAGGAAAGATCGGCAGAGACATGGGAACCAAAAGGGACAAATCCTGAGACAAAGGATCCCACTGAGCCAGCAGGTAGGACCAAAGAGGCCAAAGATGGGAACGCGCCCAAGGTACAGTGAACACCGTAGCCGCCATCAGACCTAGAAGGCGAAACCAAAGACGGACCGGGAAGGACCGACCCACCAGAAACCGATGAGCCAGGGAACACAAGGTCACTGCCCGAGCAACCGGCAGGAAGACCCGATTCAGATCCGTGCGGAAACGTACCCCTATGAAAGTCAGGTCCTGAGACTGGAGAAGTTGACACTTGGGGAGATTCAACATGAACCCATGGGCCTGCAAGGCGGAACACACAAACCCCTGATCCGTCAACAACTGAACCTTGAAGAGAACATGAAGGAGCCAATCGTCCAGATAAGGGTATGCCATCATCCCCTGAAGATGCAAGTAAGCCACCAAGGGAGCCACCACCTTGGTAAACACCCGGGGGCCGATCTTAGGCCGAACGGAAGAACCTGGAACTGGTAATGGACCCCCAGTAGACAAAACCTCGGGAAAGGACGAGGAAGGGGGTGGACTGGCACGTGATAATAGGCATCCTGAAGGTCCGGAGTGCACATGTATTGACCCCGGAGAACCAGGGGAATCACCCACTGAAGAGTCTCCATCTGGGACAGAACCCGCAGCACAAATTTGTTCAGGGCATTCAGATCCAGGACAAGACGAAACCCCCCTGTCACTTTGGCAACCAGAAAAAAATTTGGAATAAAATCGCCGACCCCTATCCCCCGGGAAGAACCACCTGGACCGCCCCCTTGTCCAGCAGAGACCTGATCCCCAGAGACAGCTCCGCCCGCATGGATGGACAAGTCATCCAGGGAGTCGGACGGACCCCCGAGTCCGGAGGAGGGATCAAAAACTCCAAGAGGTAACCCAACTGGACAAAGTCCAGCACCCACAAGTCTGAACAGGAGGACATCCGGGCTGGAAGAAAGAACCGAAGCCGCCCTCCGACCAAGGATCCGGCATTGGTCGCCAGATAGTCAGGGAGGAGGCTTAGCAGGAGGGGACTTTGCCTTCTTGTCACGACCCCTACCAGACTGAAAATTACCCCTGCCCCTGGTAAACTGCCTGCAAGAGGGAGGATGGAAGAAGGACTTAGGCTTGGAAGAATCTGGTACTGCGGAAGACTGTTTTAAAGAGGAAGAATACTTCTTCTCCTTAAACAGCAGATGTAACCTGCCCTCCAATTCCTCACCAAACAACATAGAACCCTGAAAGGGATGTATGACGTTACAACGCACACTTTTACAACGCATACCTTTACAAAGCATTTTTTACACCCCAAAATCCATTACAACGCACACCATTACAATGCATACCATTACAACGAATTCTTAGAAACTACCTTTACAACGCATTCCACTACAACGCATACTACATTTATAACGCATACCATTACAACGCATTACATTACATTGCATATAAGGTAAGTGTTGGATAGTGTAAGGGTTAAAATTACTATTCTAACTCCAGGGGGTGCAACAGTAGGGTAAGTGTTTGATAGTGTAGGGGTTAAAATTACTATTCTAACTCCAGGGGGTGCAACAGTAGGGTAAGTGTTGGGTGGTAATTTTTGCGTTGTAATGGTATGCGTTGTAATGACTGCGTTCTAATGGTATGCGTTGTAGTAGTGTGCGTTGTAGTGTCATGCGTTGTAATGACTGCGTTGTAAATGCATGTGTTGTAATAGATTTTGCGTTGTAAAAGTTTCGTTGTAATGGTAGTCCGTTGTAAAAGTTGCGTCGTAAAGGTTGTTTCCCCCCTGAAAGGGCAACACAGAGCAGCAGACTTCTAGGTCGAATCCGTCTTCCAGGCCTTCAGAACCAAGTTAAGGCGAGCAGCCACACAAGCACCCCCAGAGAGGGCAGAGGCATACACCACATCGAAGGAAATGTCAGACAGAAATTCAACCTGCCGCTCAACATGATTCAGAAGTTCCGAACAGTCAGTGGCATCATCCATAGACCCATACAAAGACTTCAAGTCTGAAAGCAGAGACTGAGCCACAAAAGTCCCGTAGATGCCAGCCCGGAGTGCCAGATGAGACCCAGAATAAACCTTCCGCGTGGAAGCGTCCACCTTCTTGTCCACCGGATCCCGCACAACAGCATCCTCAGCCAAAGAAGTGCGCCCAACCAGACTGGCCACAAAAGAATCCACAGGAACAGAGTCCGGCAAGTCCTTGACCATATCCTGAAGGGGATAGAGTTTAGCAAAACACACAAGATGATGGACGAAATGTTGCACAATGGCAAAACATTCACCCCCTTTCACAGATCTGGGTTTAATCCATCGTTATTTTGTTCAACAAGCCACCCCAGTTCAGACATGGCCATATGCAAATCAGTCTTTACCCTGTGCCTCATGGGAACAGTCCAGCCCGAACTGCCAAGCCATGTATTCCACTGGACCGGAATCAAGCATCCTAGGACCGTTTTCTGGCTATCAGCCATCTTCAGCCAGGGTAGCTTGACTGCAGTGGCGTAGTGAGCACGGGACCCACGTCTGGGCATACCCTTCCCACATAGGGTGAACAGCAAAACACACAAGATGATGGACGGAATGTTGCACAATGGCAAAAGATTCACCCCCAGTCACAGATCTGGGTTTAATCCATCGTTATTTTGCTCACCAAGCCACCCCAGTTCAGACATGGCATATGCAAATCAGTCTTGACCCTGTGCCCCATGGGAACAGTCCAGCCCGAACTGCCAAGCCATGTCTTCCCTGGACCGGAATCAAGCATCCTAGGACCGGTTTCGGGCTATCAGCCATCTTCAGCCAGGATAGCTTTTCTCCTGTGGTGTAGTGAGCAGGGGATAGAGTTTAGCCATGAAGTGAGGGAGCAGGATGCGATCCGGATCCTTCCATTCCCGGTCCAGTACTTCCTTGACACAAGGATGAACCAGCATAACCACAGGAGCCGAGCACTGGAACTGGCGAAGCAAGGAACTCCCAGAAGTACTAGGGATATCATCAGCGAGAAACCCCATGTTAGCCTTAACATGACCCAATACGTCCAGCAACATGTCCTTGTCGACATACTTGCCCTTCTGAACATCACCCCCCAACCATTCATCCTCAGACTCAGAGGATGAATAAGGAGGCGGAGCTCGACCAGTGGACTTGGACCTGGGAGCACCTCCCATCTCCAACAAAGTCTCCTTAATTACCCTCTTCATCCTGGCATGCAGGAGAAGGAGACGAGGAAGATGAAGCTGAGGAAGATGAGGAGAAATCAACCACATGCTTGCTCTTCTTGGCATGTTTACCCATGAGTGCAAAATCACAGGACAACGAGGTGCATCAAACCACCCCAGGAGCAGGACTGAAGGCCACCGAAGCGCAGCAAGGCACCACAGGAGCAGGACCTCAGGCCACCCAAGGACAGAATCCAGGCAGCCCACCAGCAGCCCAAGACCACAGGAAAGCGAAGACCCTACGTGGAGGCAGCCCAAATGAGGAACAGGCAGCACAGCAGAATACGACCCAAAA
The DNA here is from genome assembly GCF_964261635.1 of Lissotriton helveticus. Taxonomy (NCBI): domain Eukaryota; kingdom Metazoa; phylum Chordata; class Amphibia; order Caudata; family Salamandridae; genus Lissotriton; species Lissotriton helveticus. The sequence goes on from NC_136068.1 coordinate 646,539,440, forward strand.
CTGCAGTATAGTGCACCAACCAGCCCCAAACAGAAATGCAGCAAAAGTCATAAACAAGGGTCACATAAATAGAGAAAAACTGCTACGCGGTACTTACAGAGAGGCCCATCAAGCACCCCGATGCCACCGCCGCCAGACTCAATTCAAAAAACGCCTGACTTCCTGCTCCAAACAAAGGAGGTCAGGCAATCCCCGAAAGGAAGCGCCCCAGCCACACGGAGGCAGCCGCACTCCCGCAGAAGGAACAGGTACTGCCGCGTCCCCAAAATGCCCAGCAACATGAAGACGCGGCAAGGACACCACCAGTGGGATAAGAGACATCTCCAGGATCCAGAGGAACCACCAGGAAGTGCCAACATGGCTCCCCCCAAGCCCGGCAGGGGGGCAGACCAAGAAGACCGTCGCAAACCCAGAGCCCAGCAACAGGTCAGCCCCAGGAGCCCCAACGCTCCTGGTCCAACCCATACTGTCGGAAGACAGAAAAAAGAACAGGATAAATGCTGGGTAATGTAACCTTATGTACTCCCAGTAGGGAGGGGGAGTGGTGTACCAGCATTCCTGCTTTACTTTTTTTTGTCATGGAGATAGGTTATCTCACTAGTCAGTATGAAGGGGATGAGGACAGGAGGGTCCTGGGGGTAATGACACACAGGGCTGTGTGCCATGTCGCCTCTTTGCATTTCTCTGCACCAAGAAACGCAGCTTGCAGTGGCAGAGTGCATTGCCCTGGTGAGGTGTCCCTGGGTTGGCACAACCAGTGCTCTAGCGCTAGAGGACCCTCTTCAGTACCCATACCCTCAGTGCCAGGAGTACCATTTACTAGGGACTTATAAGGGAAGATGAAGTGTTGCCATTTGTGGTGCAGTGTTTGAGAAAGAGATCTGGCACAGGGAACCTTGTTAGCAGGGACTCAGTGCACTAGAGCTCGAAATCACATCAGGTAAAAAATGTTTAAAACAATGTTGGCTACACTGATGGCCAGCATTGGTTGTGAACAGGGTTCTTAGTACACAAACTGTCCAAGTTACTTTAGAAGTTCTGTAACATTTGATCTGTGAACCTAACTGGTGTCTCCCACCACTGTTTGTAATGCAATGTTTTGAACCTAAAACCAATAAAAAATATTTTGACCAAAATAAAATGGGAGCTAACTATGCAAAAGAGGCACTTTCCTTCATGTTTTTACTACCAAGACATGAACCTAAAAGTATTGGCTCTCCTTCTTAATTAAACTCCACCCTGCCCTTTGAGCTGCCTAGGGCCTACCTTAGGGGTGACTACGGGTGACATATATGTAATAAAAAGGAAGGTTTGAGCTTGATAAGTAGATTATCTTATCAGGTCAAAATTACATTTTAAAACTGCCCATACAGGCTCTGCAGTGGCTGGTCTGAGACATATTTGACGGGCTACTCATGCTGATGACACTATCAGTGCTGCAGGCCCACTATTAGCATTAGATTTACAGGTCCTGGGCATATGTAGTGCACTGTACTAGGGACCTATAAGTAAATAAAGTGTGCTAATCATCAAGAAGCCAAATGCTGTTACATTTTAGACACAGAGAACATGCACACTAGCGCTGGTCAGAAATAGTAAAGTGTACAGAGTTCCAAAACCAGCAAAAACGATGTTCAGTACACAGTCAAAAACAGGGTTCAGGAACCAAGAAATCAGGGGAAACTTTGCCAAAAGGGGCTTGGTCTAACCAAGGTTCTAAATTAAAACGAGTTGCAGACATAATACCCAGCAATCTGTTTTCGTCAAATACTTTTAATTCAAGGATTGTTTAGTAAATATCTATCTATCTAACTCAAGTAGTGTTTCTCCACCATTTTGACTTGCAAATTCTTGAATTTCTAATCTTAAACTTTCTTCTCTTCATCACTACTCCATAGATGATTGACCCTGCTGGTTGAAGCTCTGATTCCCATGGCTAGGCAGTGAAATACCGCAGAACCTTGTAATATGTCTGTGCTATGTGCATCCATCTCATTAAGTGACCAAATACCAGAAATGGAACTATTCTGCAATGCACTACTGAATATTTAAACAACTTAGATTTAAAATATTTTAGCACTAAAAGGAAGCTAAGTCCATACTGATACTGTAGTTCAAGATTAATGAGGTGTGAGAAAGTAGTTGGCTTTAATTAATGTTAATATAAATATTTACTTTTAGATTAATGATTTCTCTGCACTAGTGGACTCAGGACCAAAGTCCTGTTTCTTAATCTGGAAGAGCCATGTTAGAAATACACTGGGCTTATTTACAATAAAGTGGTGAAGCGTACTGTTAAACCAAGAAGGCTAACAACAAGCTTCGTCACTTTAGAAACGCTGGGGTGCACCATATTCACTAGAATATAGTGCAGCCCTGGGTTTCCACCTGCGCTGGTGCTAACTTTAGCTGCCTAGCACCATACCAAGCACCCTTGCATAATAGTGCGAGTTTGCCTGTATTGAGGGGAACACAGGGGTACCTTCCTGCAGCACACATAGAAGTTGCTAAATGGCATTTTCTTGAAATGAATATTTATGTACAGGAAGGGGGCAGCACACATGGAGACAGCAAAGCTGAGGAGAAATAAAGCTTTTTACCTCGTTTGGCCTGTTAAATACTAGGTTTTTCCTTGTTTTCCCTGGTCTTAATTTTGCCGCTACCTCCTATTTATACTGCCCTTGTAAATACGGGGCAGTATCAAAAACGACGAGTGTTGCGGTGAAACACTCACCACAACATCTGTTGCCCTCCTCTTTCACGCTAAACATAGTGTGAAAAGGTGCCTTATTTACAAGGCAGCGTTAAGCCACGTTAAGTTGCTTAACTCTGCCTTGTGAATAAGGCCAGACCCCTATTGCCATCACAACGTCACTGAAAGTGACGTTGTGGTGGCGATAAGGGATGGTGTATGTACCCCATGATTTTGCGGCCTATAATGTCTGTTGCACAAACGGGAGAAATTGTCCCTGTAAATATTGAATTTTGTGGTGTATTTTTTTTATTACTTTATTTGTATGTTTTGATTAGGTGTAAGAAAGATCCACCATTAATAGATTATGAGCATAATTGTCATTGTAAATAAAAATGACGAAGGCTTGATCTGAAATTTGGTGGCAATGCAAATGTCTCTAACTTTTTGTTGAACACTCTAATTGTAACGGTAAGCCAGCTGTCTATAGTTTCACATCATTGCATCCCTGTGCTTGAGAAAATTGATCAGGCAGACTCTCCTCTAGATTTGACATTTTCCGCGAATTGGCAAATGTTATCTTGCCACCAAACTATAAAATCAGGCCTTAAAGATTTTATGCTAGCATATTTGAAAAGTTGATCTTTAAAAGGCAGTTTGTTGAAATTGTAATCTATATTTGAGAGTATAACCCTATGTAACCCTCCTAGAACCCACAGCGCTGCTTTCTAGATTCCCTCACTCAATGCTATGAAGGGCTTACATTAAGACATATTTCAAGGACGTTATAAGTCGTGACCCTTGTCCTGTAACCCACTCTGGAGGCAGCACTTTTGTTGTTAATGGTGATAAGATCACTGCTTACTATTAATACAACACATAGCCATTTCAACACAGTGATTTTCCTCTCTTCGCAGTAGTTTGTGGTATTCAATTTCAGAGGTTTCTAAGGTACACACATTCTGATAACCAGTCATGTTAAAGTATGTTCATTTTTTATTATTGGTCGTTCTATATAACAGGATTCATCAACTCAAAACGAAGGTATAATGTGCCAGAAAGGAAGTGGATTGAACCCGAATACGAGTTATTGAAGAAGCCAATAAATTGCATGAGATACATTTTGTATTGTATTATATCATTGTGGAACATCAGGAGGCAAACGAATCAAGGCACAAATAGCAAACCATTAATGTTTTGCAAACAGAAATGCAAGGCATTAATCTATCTATAAAGACAACAGAGAGAGAACACAGCGACAGGACGGGCAATCGATGAAGTCTTGTAGGAACCATGGAGAGAATTCCCTGAAAGAAAAGAAGGCAAAAGATATTGAACAGATCCTTTCAAGGATAATTACAAAATTTAATAAACACAATCTCTAGAACGGCTCGCAGGACAACAGTTTAAACAAGCGTTGGTAACGCATTGGCTTTCCCTATGTGATTAATAATAATATTTTACAAACAGTGCCCTCAAGCATATTTAACTGCCATATGTTTTCACTACATGAAATGGATTAATAAACATATAATGGCAAGATGCGTTTGCAGGTGCCACAACCTGAAGGGGGCAAGAAATGTTGATGTGGCGGGAGCGGTGACCAGGTAGGAACAGGAGCAGTGATGGGGCAGGAGCAGCGACTGGGCAGGAGCAGTGACCGGGCAGGAGTGGTGACGGGGCAGGACAATTTGTATGGTAGGAGCAGTGACTGGGCATGAGCGTTGACCAGCGGGCAGGAGCAGTGACCGGGAAGGAGCAGTGACGGTCAGGAGTGGTGATGGAGCAGGAGAAATGTTGTGGCAGAAGCAGTGACCAGGCGAGAGCAAAAAGCAGGCAGGAGCAGTGACCGGGCAGGAGCAATAGCCAGGCAGTAGCAGTGATGGCGCAGGAGAACTGATAGGGCAGGAGAAGGAACCAGGAAGGGGAAGTGACGTGGCGGGAGCGGTAACCAGGCATGAGCAAGAGCGGTGACCGGGCTTGAGCAGTGACCAGGTACTATTGCACTGCTATACTATCTCACAGCTCAAGGAGGAGAGCAGCACCTCTTTTAAGCTAAATAAAGTCAGTAAAATCAATTAGATACCAGAGGCTGTTTTAGAACACCGTCATCAAAGCTGCATCTTTGAGCTGAAGCCCTGACACAAAGTATAGACAAAAATGAACAAATGATCCAGTGGAGCCTGTTGACCACAATACAGAAGCTACAAAACACAACCACAGGGCATTGCTTTTCTTTCCACAGCAGCCTGTAACACATTGGACTCGTTTAATTGAATGGTTTCTGCCGTGTGTGTGATACTTCGTAGCCTGGTGGGATCAGCCCAAGCAATGACAGATCACTGGACCAAGATTTCGGAGCAGTTAATAGCACACCATTGTGGCCAGAATTTTGGGTGTTTTGAGCGGCAGCCCCTCGGGCTGTAAAAAAAGGTGAATGCAAGCAAACACCCAAAGCACCAGGAACCTTAGAAGGGTACCTGTGGCGCCATACAAATATTTTCATCTAGTCATTCATTACCAGTGCTGGCAACAAAAGAAAACAAATTTAATGGAGATGGCAAAAGTACAAAACCTCATGAGAGAAGCACTCAAAAAGCAGCACATGCTATAGTAGGACAGTGGAGTTTTGGAAGGGAATCCCTAAGCAAGTGTAATCCACAGTGACCCACATTCTAGGTCCAAATGTGGTTCAGAGGCTGCCTCCCACGCCAGCCTCTCCCAAGCATACTACTCAATGCAGCCTAGGCATCTGTCCCTTCAACAAAGGCATGCTTGAAGTCAAACTCACACTTCTATCCACTCCCATGCCATCAACGGCCTCTACCTATGCAGGAGCTCTTCCCCCTGCCTACAGTGCAAGCCACTCAGGCCGAAGCAGTTAGCATAAACCGGGCATTGGAAACAGAGACATAGAAATAGGACTAACATGACTACTATTGGAATGCTGCCATCTTAACTTCGTGACCACCTCACAGTTGTAATACCACATTAGAGCGCTTAAATACTCATCAGAAATCTATTTGAAAATACAAGACTAGCATTAGGATCTACTTTTCCTTAATACTTACCAGCGCCAAGGTAAACACCACACAAGCTATAAGAGTAACAACTTTAACTTCTGTGACTGGTGTAGTACCTTGCATTCAATTAACATGGAATTTCCAGGTTTTGCCTTCACCTGAGCTTGCAGGTTATGATTGGCCCCTGTTTTCTGAGAGAATGCCCATATTGAAGTCAGACGGTTTGTGTGAGCACAAAGCTAATATTAATAATGTGCCAATAGACAGATACAGATAGAGGACTACACATTAGCAGAGCCATGTACTTGGCTGTTCAAAGAAAACCTAAAAAAAAATAGCTACACAACAGAGGATGGAAACAGTACATCTGACATGGGAAACACAGGACGAACAACACAGGAACAAACATTGGTAAATGCAAGAAACAGTATGCTGCAACCAATAGAAATGGAGGATAAATATGTGGAAAGCACAGGAGTCAATGAAAAGCAAGGAAAGCATCAAGGCGGATTGTAAGCCCTTTTTAAGTTTTATATTAAATAAAATAGATATCACAAGCACAGCGCAAGTACTGTGCAGGTGACATCTAAAAGGGAGGTTAAGTGCATTGATTATCAGTGCTGCTATGATCAAGTGCTATTGCAAGTGCTCCAGAGGGCCCTTCAGAATTTATTAACTGCATCATATTATACTATGTCTGATTGTTTATGGAATAACATGCAGATTTGGTGCTCTCCGCAACAAAATCTGCATGTTCTGGACAACATTGGGCATTATTCAGCTATTACATTTTGGCGGATTTGAACTGCCAAAACTGAACAGAGCGTGTGAAGTTTAGCATACATGCTAATTATCTGCTTGAACCCTGAGCAATCAGGTGTTTCTGCCAAGATCATTTTAGAGGCCCTTTGTCATCAGGCTCTGAGTGTAAATTAATTTTCTGGGTAGGGTGTCATCTCTTGTTTTGCAGATTGGAAGTCCCATTCGAAATTGGCTGGGCACATGCTCCACCAAACTTCCAATTTCCCAGGTTTATTTGTAGGTGAGGGAACTGCTAGGTTTCTGACAGCATTCCAGCCCTTTTCACTCAGCGCGACTCTGTGTTGCACTGCGCGAAAAAAATTTATAAATATCGGCCATATTTCTTTGACTCCTTGGCCCTTTGGTCAAATGCTATTAAGGTACCTGGAGTAAGCACCTTCGGTGGAATCATAGATTTTCATGTCAACACAGAAAAAAAAGGAAAGGCCGTAAAAGCAAACAACACACCCAAGTTGTGGGCTTCATTCACAAACAAGTGGGATGATGTTGTCATCCCCAGAAGCAGGATTTGGGTGTTCTTAGCATTAAGGCATAGACAATTCATTTGCATTCTTTGATGAATTTAGAGACATTGTGAGATTTACAGATACGTCACCGAATTTGCATTAGATGGTTACCCTATGTCAATGGAGTCTACATCCTTGTGAGAACAGTCATATAGATGCTGAACAGCACTGGTGGCAGAGCTAAAACTTGAATAATGCCACAGGAGATGTCAGTGGAGCATGAAAGAAGTGGGAACAACCTAAGCGGTTGATTACAATGTAATTAGGGGACACACAAAGTGAACACTATTTGCTCACAATTTCAACCCAATGAGGAGTATTCGGTGATCAGTAGCATCAATGCTGCATAGGGGGTCATTAGGAAAGTGAGTTGTCAGGAGGTGGGGTGTTCATCCTCAGCCAGTAATAATACCACAATGACTAATAGTCTCAGTCAAGTCTTAGTAAATAATCCTTGCTCAACCCTTGGTAGCTTAGCAAACGAGACGTCAAGCTTGACTTAGGAAACAGGTATTGGAAATCATGTAATATAACCAAAACAGTATATAAGTTAAAGACACAAAACAATATGTTTTTATCTTTTAAATTATATTAATATTACAAAAATCCATTGTAGGTAATCAGAGATATACATTTTTAAAGAATAAATCAAAACATGTGTATTCCAGCAACAAAAAGCATAAAGTGCCACTTGCCGCTATCTGGTTGCACTGGAAGGGAACAAGGTCAAAGTTTGGGGCAGACCTCGATGAAGAGCGGGTCAGATAGGTTGAAGACTAGGTTGCAGTCAAAAGTTTACCTTTGGACTTAGTGCCAGATGTACGACCCTTACAATTTGCGAGTTGCAAATTGCGTTGTTTTGCGACTCGCAATTTGTGACTCGTAAAATGTAATTTACAACAGTGTCTCAGACACTGTTTACAATTCCTAATGAGGTTGCAAAATGAATGACTCAATAATATTTATGAGGCTGGTGTATTTTGTGACCCCATTGGGAATGGCCAGGACTCCCAGGGATGTTCGCCCGCTGGGATCCGCAGACCACCATGTCTGTGACTGCTTTTTGTATAGAGCAGTCTTCTTTTCATGCATCCAATTTTCCTTAAAGGAATACGGGATGCATTTAAAAAAAGGAAACGTTTCTGGGGACACCTTCCGGTTTGCGCTTGGCTTACTACTTACTTGAAGTAGATGGTAAACTGCGAGTGTTTTTACAAAACAATCGTACATTGAAGTGCAAGTCACTATGAGGAAGGGATGCCCTTGGCACGTCCCTTCCTATTTTGTGAGTTGGTAATAGGTTAAAAACCCGCAAAATAGAGTTTGTACATGGGGCAGACCAATTTTGCGGTCGCAAACAGGCCAATTTCGCGTTTACGACTGCAAAAACCAGTCGTACATCTGGCCCTTAGTCTTTTTCTTGGAGCTTTTCTCTCGATGACAGGCTCATCAGTGGGTCCTCTGGTTTCTTAAATCAGAAGTTTAAGACTATGACAGCTGCCTGCTGCACTTCAGCAGCTTGGTGAAAAGACAGGCATTGAATCCTCACCATTGATGGCTTCCTTCTTGATGTTGACTTTTCAGCATGATGAACAAGCAAGGGCAATCTGCTCAACGATTCGACGATGGCAGCTTGACTCTTGATGTTGAGCCAGCATCTCACTTAAGCTTTTCTGACAAACTTTGCAGAAAGTTTCTATACTTTTAGTTCTTGCAGTTTCTGGTAGCACCATCCATGGGTTCAGAGTCTCTGAATTGCTTCTTGGGGAATAGGACTCAACTTCCCTCAGTGCTCTTGCACAGTTCTGGAAAAATCTAGTTGCAACTGGTCAGATGGGGTGATCCTCTCTTTTGGCTTAGAAGGTGACTTCCTACAGCTCTATTGTACCTATTGCTGATCGGGGAATTCACTCCATTTCCTTTCAGTCAGGCACAGTCCTTTCTTTGTAGAGCCTTGTGAGTGCGGAAGGTGCAGTCCTTTTGCAGTCCTTTTGACTGCAAGCCTTCTGTGGTGCAGTCCAATGGACCATCTGGGCAGTCCTTCTTTCTCTGATTTTTCAGGGAGTGATCTGAGGAGCTCCTGCAGCTCTCGTATCCCTATCCTTCATTCTGGGCTGGCAGGAGTGGGGTGGACCCCAACCAATAGGGGTAAATCTACCTCCCTCTGCTAAGACCAATTTCTGGGAAATGTGGCAAGTTTGTGACACAGAATACACCAAATATCAAAATAGAAAAGAGAACATTTCTTTCCTTGGTGTGTGTAACTCAACCCAGAGGTGTTGCTAACATCTGACTACACTCCCCTCCCAGACCTTCTGGAAATCTAAACAGGGAGCTCTTATTTGTCTGGAGATTACAGAAGTGGGAGCTGGCCTGGGTCCTTTGACATCTATTATTCTGCTGTTGAAGTAAATCCTATCTCACCAGGCCCCTTGCTCTCCCTGTTTCCTCAAGGAAGCAATTCACCCCCATCTAATAACTACATTCTTTCAGCAGCAAGCCTCTTCACACCTACTCAGGGAGCAGCATGGCTCAGCCTGTAAAAGATGACCAATCAGGAAAGACTGCTACAGGGCTGCTTTAGGTAGCTTCAGGATAGTAAGTTCTAAAACTACACTCCTGTAATAGTCATAATAAATCTGACATTGTCACCATTATTTTGATACTTTGAAAGATATATCTAGCTAGCTCCAATCAAAAGGTAGACTTTATTAAAATTATTAAAGCCTTCTCATGTTAGCGTAAGGGCTAGCAGCACTAAAATAGGGAAGATGGCTTTGGCTCGTTTTCATTACCAGGGCAGACAAAATATATGTTAGAATGTCCCTGCTTTTCATAACAATGTACTTCGCCCTTGGGGCACCTAGGTTACTTCACAGGGGTAACTTAAAAGTAATCAAAAGATAGTTTTGGACTTTGGAATTACTATTAATTCCAAAGATGTATTTGGACATAGTTTTATTTTAATATCAGCCTGCAAGGCAGAATTGGCATTAAAAGGACACCTTTAAGTGCATAAAGTCCACCTGGGTCTCTAAACCTACATGCTTGACCATATACTTGGTTGTCTTGGTCAGTTCGAATCATACCAATTACCATATCTCTGTAGAAGACTGAGCGCTGACCCTGGGCCTGGTTAGCAGAGCACAAGGCACTTTCAGAGTCAGTAACCACCAAAATCAGTCAAAAATGGGGGTGATCAGGGCAAAAACTATGAATGTCTTACACGGTCAAGTGGATGTTCTCCTTTGTTTACTAGCAATGAAGCTCATCCCCCTTCAATGTTAAATCTGATTAAAAGTCAAGGAGGGGGCCATATGCTTCCAGGTTACAGGAGAGTTAGCTTTAACCGCATCGCTGCGGCGGCTTTTCCCGCGGTATGCAGCATTTTTCGAAATACAGCGTTACATGACTAGCTCAGCTCGTCATCAGCATCGAAGGGGTTAAAAGTCCTCTAGTTGAGGAGATTGTCAGGGCGTTTTAGGAGAGATATGATAATGGTATACTGGAAAGGTTGAAGATGACACCACTTCTAATTAATGTAATGGCTAGCCTCTCAGTGAGAGAGAGGACATGTTGCTAACTTTGGCAGTACAAATGTCCTTTGCTAGGAGAAATTTCTTGACAAACTACAAGATATTGCTTACGGAATGAGTGATAGATGTGAACTCAGAAAAAAAGGAAATTGGATAGGTAGGTGCCGGCAATGGGGGTATCCTTGAATTGATTAGCGGAATTGTCTTGTGAATAGCATTGATGGCGTTAATTAAGAAGTACATGATATTAACAAAGGGATATGGGAAATGTGTTTGACAGGTGACTAAGAATCGTCATTTTGCTGTAGACATAGAATAGTTCTTTCATGGAGATGTTGGCTCCATGAAGTAGACTTGGACGTTTTTCTTTTTGCCCAAATGTAAGCTTAAATGCCTTTAGACTGTGATTTCCATGAATTCCATTCAGATGTTAATTTGGTTTTGTGGTACCATCTTTATATCACCCTTAGTCAACATGTCAGTAGGTGCTTATTGTCTGTGAACCATTTAATGGTCTTATGTGCTTTCATCTTTCAAGTAGAAGGAGGAGTAACTGTATCCACAGCTGTTGTCATTTTCTTCACAATGTGGGCTACCATGCCAATAATTGATTCTGAATAAGTGTCAGAAACATCAATAAGCAAAAGAGCGAAGTTGCAAATTAGTCAGTATCCTACTGGAGATTTTGATATCTGAGGAAGTAGAGCAATTTGGGATGTTGCACCATTTGTCTTCTGAGATAAACTTACCTACGATTAACCAAGCTGTGATTAGACGAAAATGACTATTGGGGTGCCGCTCACTGTGGACTCCTTGCCCTGCCGTGCATTACCTGATTTGGAGGTGTTTGACGCTGCTGGTGGGTCCGAGGCCGGAACTTTGCTGTGCTTCTGCGGTCCCTGTTCTACGGGTGCCGCCTGGGGGATTACTGCCTTCTTTTACCGGAGGAAATCGCCGGGGGACTGCGAGGACCAGCAGGCTACACTCCCTACAGCTGGTGCCTCTTCCCTCGGTGGTCACGACCCCGCCTGCTACGTTAAATTAGAACTCACTTTCCTGCAACGCGGGACGCACGCGGGTGGGCGCCGGGTGAAGCCCGGGCAAAGGGCGGGCTGTCTGAGGCCGTCAGAGCTCTAAGAGGACGGGCCGGGCCCTTTCTATTTAACCTTGGGTACGATTTGTGGCTTTTAGATACTAGCTTAACCCGCTTAAACCCTGAGTAATATGGCTCTTCGCTCGGGGAAGGGGAGAAACGTCACCCTCTCTACTACGGGCGGAGTAGTCACTGGCACTATGGACCAATTTCTAAAATTGGCTACGGTAATTCTAGAGAAAGAAATAGCCCTGACAGAGAAAAGATTGTCCTTAGATCTAGTGACAGGAAAGAGCTCCTCTTTGGAACCTATTGGGGCAATTACGTCCCCTGTAACCCGTACGCATGACCCAAAAGCTGTACAGAGCCCTATATTTTGTTCTGTGTTGGTGGAGCCGAACTCAGTTGAGGCCCGTGCAAATTCAAATTTAAATTCTACCATCAAGAGTACGGCGTCTAGCAAAGCTCCTAAGTCCCCTTTGCCACAGAGATCTCCCATAAAATTCCCAAGTGTGGGACAAATAAAAAGTAAAAGACCTGCTGAAATCCAAAAAAGTAGTAAAAGGAAAAGAGTGGGAGGTATTCAGAAGGGGGGCTCAGCTAAAATACCAAAGACAAATTGCCAATTATCGAGTCCCCTGCCTCTTATTCCACCTACGGGGCTTTTGGCATTTATGAACCCCACCCCTGATTGTAGTGTATGTTGAGTTCTTGGGAAAAATGGAAATACTCATAAAATCATTGATGCTGCCCTTACTAGAGCGAACACGAATGATCAAAGCCAAATTAGACCAGCTAGAAAAGTTAGTATTAGCCAACACCGGGATATTGGATAAGCTATCCATAGCACGGGAGAATACTAATGCCCCTATGACCGCTGCTCAGATTCAAGGGTCTGGTAGCGGTTCCGGGGCCGTGCAGCCTGTTAACATAAACAAGCCTATAAGTAAAACATCAGTCATCATTAACGCCACCCCCAACACTGTCCCAGTATATCCGTCCGTCCCCCAGTAACAACCCAGGCTTTATTAAATAAATCAGTTTCTTCTCCTAAACAAATGGTCAAAGTAGCAAGAAACAAGGATACAAAAACATTACTACCGGATCTGCCCCCCGAAGCTAACCCCCTGGTGGTCGTTTTGGCCGGTGTTCCGGTTTTAGAAGAGCAGGTCAAGGAATCCTTTGCCTCACTTAAAAACAAGGTAGTTAACTGGCTTAACATTCACAGACCGCTACCCCCCCAAATCTCGAGTGAGAATATTATGGTAAGAAGGACTCCTTGATTAGGTAGAACGGTGAAAACAATTAAAGGTGACTGTGTAATGGTGACCTTTAGAGACCCTAGATCTGTCTCCCATATTTGCGCATGGATTAATCAAGCGCCGGAAACCACTATCCAGTCACTGCCGATATCCTTCTTTTATCCACCGTACTGTACGGGGGAATATAGAGGGAGGTCTGATGAATGGACAAGAATAGAAAGGAGTGGAGGGAATAGGGGGAATTGGGGCAGACCAGGTCCTATGTACATCCCAGATGCATTTTATAGCTCCAACCGCTATAGCTGCCTAGAGGCAGTAGATTGACTGCCCCTCCCAATTCAGGAAGTAGGGAATTGTATAGCTAAGGTGGAGGGTATAGGAGTGCTTTCAGAACCTGGAGAGTTGTTAATTTGTGACCAACATAATATCCTGGAGGACTTTTGCCCTGCTGAGATTAAAACTGTGGGGTTTCAAGCTAATACTGCCTACGATGGGTCAAATCGCCAGAGTACTGCTACAGCACTAGGAAGTGATAAAATAATCTCTAACTCGGCGTCAACAAGGCCTGCAGATGCTACATCCCGGATAATTAATGAAGCCCCAGAACATGGAATAGAAACCGGTTGCAGATGGTATCATCTTGCTAGTTGGAATATTGCTGGCTGGAATAGCAAAGTTGACTCTCTTGGGTGGGGCAATTTGGTTAATAAATATGATCTATTATGCCTACAAGAGACATGGAGTAAGGAAGACATCAACTATGAGGGATTTGTTTCCTTTAACTTCCCAGAACAAGGATCGACTATGGGTAGAGCCAAAGGCGGACTTCTCATTTTACTTTCAGTCAATCTCCCAGTGCAGGTTATAAAACACGAAATGGTTGGCTGCCATTCCCAAGTGTTATAGCTACGACATTATAAAGGCCTTGACATTTTGTTGATTAATCATTACAATAATTTCTTTGATTCCTTGCGATCATCTGCAGTAGTTAATGAGCTAGAGAAGGTCCTTGATAGGATCTGTCTTGAAGATCGTGTTAATTTTGCATTTATCTGGGGGGAGACTTCAATATTCCAACGTGCCCTCTATCATTAACTAAGGCATGTGGGGTCAATGATGATAATGGAGAAGGCTGCATTCATTTCATACACAGTATTTATGGTGAATCATTGAACTCTGTTATGGCAAAATATGATCTTGTTATACTGCAGACTGCCAAAGACAGGGAATTCTGTCCCAACTTTTACTGGTAGAAAGGCAGCCACTGTTATTGACCATCTGTTGATCTCAGAGGATATTATTTTATATTGTGATACCCCGGTTGTTTTAGATTTTACGGTCAGTGACCATAATTGTATCACGCTGGCACTATTCATTTGGGGTAACAAGGTATCGGCAGTTAAAACTGTTGTTAATGATATTGTCGCATGTAGAGCAAATGGCCATAGGATTAAGTGGCGAGGAGACAATTCTGAAAAAATGTTGTTTAAAATTGTGGTGGCCTGTTTGCCCGAGCTGTCTAATTGCCTGGACGACGATATTGACCCAGCAGGAATTTTAACGAGTTTTAAAAAGATCAGCATCCTAATCGACAACATCTTGACTACTTCTAAGTGTAGTAATGGCAGAAACCGGTCCCCGGAAGCTTGTTTCCTTCCCAGTACAAGAATTGGCTTGGTAGTTTGGTTTGCCCTGTTCCCATCATGCACTGGGACAGGAACAGACTAATTTGCATATAGCCAAGTTCTGAGCTGGGATGGTGCAGTGAGCTAAAAAACGGTGATGGATCAAGCCCTGATCTTTGGACTGGGTAAGAGTGGTCTGCTTAATTCAGGCACTCTGTTCATCACCACCCCCCTTTTCTGAATCATTTTGTCCACCATAAGCGTGGAAGGGTATACTCAGATGTGAGTCCCTTGCTCATTGCACCATCAGGATTCAAGCAAGCCGGGCCGACGACGCCTGAAATGGCAGAAACCGGTCCCCGGAAGCTTGTTTCCTTCCCAGTACAAGAATTGGTTTGGTAGTTTGGTTTGCCCTGTTCCCATCATGCACTGAGACAGGAACAGACTAATTTGCATATAGCCAAGTTCTGAGCTGGGATGGTGCAGTGAGCTAAAAAACGGTGATGGATCAAGCCCTGATCTTTGGACTGGGTAAGAGTGGTCTGCTTAATTCAGGCACTCTGTTCATCACCACCCCCCTTTTCTGAATCATTTTGTCCACCATAAGCGTGGAAGGGTATACTCAGATGTGAGTCCCTTGCTCATTGCACCATCAGGATTCAAGCAAGCCGGGCCGACGACGCCTGAAATGGCAGAAACCGGTCCCCGGAAGCTTGTTTCCTTCCCAGTACAAGAATTGGCTTGGTAGTTTGGTTTGCCCTGTTCCCATCATGCACTGGGACAGGAACAGACTAATTTGCATATAGCCAAGTTCTGAGCTGGGATGGTGCAGTGAGCTAAAAAACGGTGATAGATCAAGCCCTGATCTTTGGACTGGGTAAGAGTGGTCTGCTTAATTCAGGCACTCTGTTCATCACCACCCCCCTTTTCTGAATCGAGCTGTCTAATTGCCTGGACGACGATATTGACCCAGCAGGAATTTTAACGAGTTTTAAAAAGATCAGCATCCTAATCGACAACATCTTGACTACTTCTAAGTGTAGTAATAGGAAAGTAATGATAGGATGGTTTGATTCCGCGTGCACTGAGTCATTGCGGACACTTAAAAAGGTACTATGGGGCCCTGTCTTGACCAAAGTTTTCAATGCGGCAGTAATGGAAAGTACCCCATGTACATCGGGGGAATCAATAATTATTCCTATATTTAAAAAGGGAGATAGGTCAGATGCAAAAAACTATCGACCTATTTCCCTTTTGGATTCTTCCCACAAGACCATGAGCAGGGTGTTGTTGTCTAAGCTAGAGGAGTGGGCAGAGGACAGCGGAATCCTCGCGAGTTCTCAATATGGGTTCCGAAAGGGTCTCGGGACCATCGAACAGTGTATAAACCTAGATCTAATAATAGGGAAGTATACATGCGCTAAGCAGGGTTCGCTCTTTCTCTGCTTCGCTGACTTAAGCAGCGCGTTTGATTTAGTCGATCATGCCCTATTATGGTCAACGCTACTAGAACTAGGTGCCCCTGCCGGGATCATCCACTTCCTGGCCAGACTATATTCCAAATTATCTGCTTGCATAAGGTATGGGCAAGCAGGAGAATGTACCGATAGTATTAGGGTCAATTTAGGCATAAGAGGGGGCTGTGTCCTCGCGCCCCTCCTCTTCTCCCTTTTTATTAACGCAATTGACGCAGAGCTCAAGCTGGTCAACTCCGACGCCCCAGAAGCGGATGGTCAAGCTATTCCTATTCTGCTATACGCAGATGACTCTGTGCTTTTATCAAGAACTCCCTGTGGTTTACAGAGATTAATGGACAAGTTTGCAGGTTTTATCAAGAGAAGGAAATTATAGATTAATAATTCCAAAACTTTTATTATGTCATGCGACAAAGAAATGAGGAAGCTGAGAGTCTTTTATATTGAGGGCCCAAAAATACAGATTGTAAAAAAATTCTGTTATTTAGGAATAACTTTTAGCAGCAATGGCATGTGGCTACAGGAGATAACCAATGTAAAAGCCAAGATGTCCAAAAGTGCCTTTGGAGTGTTCAAATTTGCGACCAAGTTAGGTGATCGTCGTATTTATGACATGTTGCATATATATCGTCACAGATGTGTGTCAATTGCACTTTATGGATCTGGTGTTTGGGGGTATTGCCGTCATGGGGCTTTGCAAGCTGAAGAACACTGTTTCTTTAAAAAATTGCTCTGCTTGCCCATGTCAGCCTGCACTGAGATAACCCACCAGGAAGCTGGGCTGGAATATTTGTCTGACCTAATCAACCTAAGACCTTTAATGGCATGGAGAGCAATTTGGCAGAAGGAAAAAACTAGCTTCACTAGAAGCATTATTAGCGACTGCCTACGCTTAGATAAATGCCAATCGATTCCGTGGATTAACTATGTTGTAACAACCGTTAGGGATTTTTTTTATGTGAACATCGCAGGTAATCCTGATAGTTTAACTGATATCTTCAAGAAAGAGCTTAAGTGTACCTTTGTGAGGAAGAAAGCCAAAACACGTAAAAACACTAACATGCTGTAAACAATTCCTCAGTTCTACTACTCCAACATGGTTACTACTGGCTTTCAAAACTATTTAATGGTTGTCACCAGGCCATCCCATCGGTTTGTTCTCACGAGATTAAGACTTGGAATTGTACACCACTTGGTGGCGTTCCCTCATTTTAAAAAACACCCTTCTATACCTTGCCCCTGTGACGGGTTCACTAAACAGAGTACTGTGCATTTTTTATTTATTTGCGATCTGTATATGCATTTTCGCATTACTTATCTTAAACCTGTGTTTAAAAAATATGCAGTAATGACCGTAGCATCTGCCATGAGGTTGCTTTTCTCTTTAAAAGAGCCAGATATATGTTTTTTTACAGCCAGGTACCTTTTGAAATCAATGGCAGCTAGGAGAAGCATGGTCTTATGAAATTTTTTGGAGAACCTGCAGTCACAGGGATTTGTTCTATGTCTGCAATTTTATTCATGTTGTTTCTAAACTTGTTCCTTTTAATGATAACTGTATTAGAACTCAATTTCTATGGATTGTATTCTGTAAAAAATTTTATGTGCTTTTATGATTATTTCTAAATGATCGAATAAAGCTTTTGAACTTGAACTTGACTATTGGAAGGCACCACAAATATGAAGATTAGGAATTGCGGAAAGAAGACAGAGTCAATGGCCTCTTGAATGTGTATTGATATTAACTAATTTGGAGTACTTGAACATGTACATTTTCCCACTGTTGTCCGTAAGGAACAAAGGTATCATTGGCCAAGGTTTGAAGGCCTCTTATTATACCAGCATCTTTGGAAATTGATCAGAGTTGCCCACCCGCCAACAGCTTCATAAAATTGAAAAATAAAATGATAATAAACTAAGTGTATTATCGTTTTATTTTTCTCTACCGGACGAGTCTAGGGGCTGGGCCATTAGGGTTGGGGCTAGGGGGCAGTCGCAGAGGGAAAGTGCTGAGCACTGTGATTCAGTGAGCCTGACAGTTTGGTCAGCTGTCTCAGGCCAGCCAAAGTGTCATGCGCACTGAAGCTGTCTCCAACCCCAGCTGACATGCTGGGTTGGAAACAGCAGTCACAGGCTCTATGCTTCCCTGGCAGTGCACATCGATGGTGCTCAGGCCAATCATGATGCTGCTCTCATTAGTGAGAGCAGAACCAGTATTGGCTGCAGGGGATTCTGGGAGTCTGTGCTGGCGAGAAGGAGAAGGAGAATAGACACTGTGTGGTAGGATGGGCAGGTAAGCAATTTTTTTTGTCTCCCCTCGTCCCTCCCCCTTGCCCAAACACCCCGCCTGCACACCATCTACTGAAATTAATAGCATGTAATGAGCAAAGTCAGTGGATCCCCAGTGAAGCTAGTGATTTCTTGGAGGACGATAGACGCACAGCACAAGAGAAGAAAGAAGTATGGTTGGCTAGATACTACTCAAGACAGGATGGGCCTTTAATCACTTTGCTGAAATTAACCACTATACTTGTTTTTGCACAAGATCTCATGCTCAGGAGGGAGGGTTGGTAATATCATACACAGAGGACTCATTGAACCAGATCTCCATGAACAAATGTTAGGGGCTCTGTTGTAGTTTTCATCGGTTCTCCTTAGAGAAATATATTATTATTGGCATTGTCCTGCTGAACTCCTTCCCTGCCTTCTAGAAACTCTTTAAAAAGCAGGAGTTAAACTTGCTAATACAAATTATCACTGTAAATAGTATTGTAGTATCAAAAACATTTTCATTGAAATAGCAAGACAATTCTGCAGTTGCAAATTAGAGAATAGTTTTGACTAGTACACACCTCTTTGTTTTCAACCAGGAATGTCTCCCTTAAATTCAGATGTCTCCAAGAATGCCTCCAAACATATCATCTGCTCCTCCAAGATTTCCGTTTTTAACATTTCCTGCAAATCTTCCAAAGACTCTCACACTTTTGTCCCCAGGCCCTTCCCCTGTTTCTCCAATAAACCCACTTGTAAGCCCTCCAAAGGTTCCTGTAACCTTTTCTTCACTAACATTATCTTTGAGTTCTCCAAACATTCCTCCGATTTCAACATTTGTGTTTTTAAATCCTCCAACAGTTCCACTTCTTATACCACTGGTACCACTAAATTCTCCATTAAACCCACTACCTCTATTAAACTTGTTGTCAGGTTGGCCAACATTTCCTTCTTCTCCATTGTCCTCGCTATTAAGCACATCAACAACTGATTCTCCACTCATAATACTGTTCATGAATGAACTATCATCTCCACTTTTACTTCCACTACCACTTTTACCATCAATTTCTCCCATTAGTCCTCGTTCCATAAAAAGATTTTCAATAATCCCAAAATCACCTCCTTCTTCACTAGCACTACCATTAGATTCTCCAACAACTCCTCTCCTTTCACTACCGCTTCTAATAATTTCTCTCACAACTCCATCTAGCTCACTCACATTATCATTATGTTTTCCTGCGATTCCACCTTTTCCATTAGTATTATCATCAAGCTCTTCATCAGAATTAACTTCCTGGATAAATCCTTCTAAACCTCTTCCACCATACCTGCTATTTGTGTTACGTCCTTCAGCAACGTGTTCTCCATTAACGTTTTCATTAAATTCTCCAACAAACCTACCTCTTTCATTTCCACTGCCATTAGGTTCTTCAACAGCTATGGTTTGTCCACTCCTACCATTAGTACTTCCTCCCACAACTTCTACACCACCACTAACTATTTCAATAACTCCTCCAATAAGCACCTCTTCTTCATTAATGTTGTCATTAAGTCTCCCCAAATCCTCACTATTTCCATTTGTACTTCCATTATACTCATCAACCTCTTCTTTTCTAAGTGTTTCATGAGATTTCATTTCATCAGCAACATTTCCATTAATAATTCTGGCTCTATCTCCTCCAGAAAAATCTCCATCATTTTCTCCAAGAGAATCCCAAAGAGTTCCATCTCTCTGACTAACATTTCCAACTATATGCACTCCATAGCTGGTAGCAACATTACTGCTAATAATTTCTTCAGTACTTTTACTGCCATCAGTAACACTTTTGAGATGTT
Organism: Lissotriton helveticus; assembly: GCF_964261635.1. Lineage (NCBI taxonomy): Eukaryota > Metazoa > Chordata > Amphibia > Caudata > Salamandridae > Lissotriton > Lissotriton helveticus. The sequence continues at coordinate 646,559,581 of NC_136068.1, forward strand.
CGTCCTCTTCTAGAATTTTGTGTGTAGGCTCACCTCTCATTTTCCCAATAGCACTTTTGTCTTGAACCCCAAGGACTTGCTCCACTTCATCAAGATGGTCTCCCATTTCTGACCCTATAAGTATTCCATCTTTATCCCCTGCAACTTCACCACCTACTTCCACTATAGCTCCATTGGTGTTGACTACTTCTTTCCCTTCAATATCATTTTCAATCACATTTTCAATTTCAAATACTTCAAAAACTTCATCACCACCAGTAATACCCCTAGTTTCTGTATATTGTTTCACATTTTCCCCACCCATTATACTACCTTCAATCTCTTTCAATAAGTCAATCTTTTCACTCCTGATAGCATCTCCATCAATACCTTCAAGAGTCCCTCCTGTCAAGCCACCAAGATTGTCAGCAATTTCATTGCTATCTCCAGCAATGATTTCAAGAACTACGTCCTCTATACTAAAACGTCCAAGCTTGTCTTTAGGGTTATTAATATTGTCACTAAGTACACCTCCAAGGCGTATATTGTTAATACCATTTCTTTCTCCAAATTCATTAGTAACACTCTCAACAACTCCTCCAATAAGGTTTCTATGAATGTCATCCTCGCCCATATGATCATGTTCCCCTATTTTTCTATTTTGCCCCTCAAGAACATCATCTTCCTTTTCTATAATTATGCCTAGGGGCTCTATAGAAGGCACATCATCTGTTGGTTCAATAACTATGTCGATGGGTCCCCTGAAAACTTCCTTTCTTTCAAAGGCATCTCCAGAAACTACATTGTCTCCTTCATTCATTTGCTCTGTCAGCCCGCTAATAATTTCTCCAGGAAAGTCTCCTTTATTATCCCATGGAACACTGACCTTCTTGCCTCCAACTGAACCTCCATCTACTTTACTAGTAAGTGATTCATCAACTTGAATACTTTCAGAAAAGCCTGCTATATTTTCAGATTCTTCAACCAATATTTCCTTTGAATTTCTATATGCATGTCCATTTACATGGCCTTCATCTTTTCCTTTTTCAACCCCCCTTGATTTACTAGCTTTCCCTGGAAATCCACTAGTATTCCCTTCACCTTCACCACTGCCTTTTAGTCCTTCATTTTCTCTAAGAAATCCACTCAGTACTTCCTTTCCTTTACTTAGCAGTTCTCCAAGGAGACCACCATTCTCTCCTCTGGTTAGTCCTGCAAGAAGAGCACCACTGTCGCCTCTCATAAGCCCTTCCAAAACGTCTCCATTTTCTCCACTCATAAGTGCTCCAAGTAGACCTCCATTTTGTTGTCCAAGGAGACCATTTTCTCCCCCATGGAGAGATCCTGTAAGAGCCCCAAGAGGTCCATCGGGTCCACTAAATGTATCCTGTGTTAGAGCAAAAAGATCTTGGTTACAAAGCTGATCAATAAATGACAAAACCAATGATTAAAAATAAATTAGCAAAAAATAGGATTTTCACACTTTGAATGTTTATCACTGCTAAATCATTGAATATTAAAATGATTGATGGCATTTTCCTAATATTCTGCTTTTCTTAAAACAATGAATATCAAAATTGTGGGTAGTATTTCCTAAATATCATGAAGGAAAATATGTAAAAAGATTTTAAATAATATAGATTTTAAAATAGTTAATCGAATGATTAGGTTATACATCTGTACACCCACCATCATAAAGCCTACCCTGCACTAATCAAAATACTTCAAATTCAATACTTTAGCAAAATTCCTATTGTGCATAGTTGTCTTCTTGCTAAAATTAATCTTTCTTTCTACAGATGTTAGATCCTGAGCACATTGCTCAGATTATATTGTTTGACTTTTAATGTTTTGTTATCTTCGTTAACTCGACCTCTGTGCTGGCTGGCAGTAGGCAGCATTAGTTTCTCATACGATTACGGACTACAAAGATAATGTTATTTCACAATTAAGAAGAATTAAAAAAAAGTTACCATTATCCCTGACAATGGACCAAGAAGTTGTTGTAAGAGGTCCAGCTAGAAAGAAAGAAAGAAATCAACTTTATTAGAATTTCTTCACTGGCTCCTTGTCACCAGAAACAGGGCCTTCACTTCTCACTTGCACATCTGGCAATTAATAATATGGCATGACTTTCCTGCAACTCAAGCTTCAAACCTGCCACCCAAGAGTGAGCCTCAATCCAAGACAGCACCTCTATCGCTTACGCAAACATGGCTATTATTGACTGCCATATGAGCCACTTACTCATGAACCTAGCACATATGCATAAAGCATATAGGAAAAGGATCTAAGAAGAACCACCACAACCTGGTAAACAACTACAGAAGAGGGTTTGTAACAAGAAACTCCTACCCCTGTGGTCATTCTGATGGAGCTAATATCGAAAAAGCATAATACTATAGCATAATATGTTCAATTACACATTTATGTGCATAACTGTTTTGCCTCTGCACACTGAATGGTTCATAGTGATCGAGGTACATGGTGATTCAATAAAACTATTTTAAATGTTGATAACATGCTAATCCACATCATATATAAGCATTGCTTAATTATCTCCAACTGTCATTTCATATTTAGATTGACAATAAGTAGTATTTTGCACACTAATAATTAGTCATAGAAGGTGTTCACGTAATGTTACCCATAGTCACGGTAGGACTTGAATCTCAAGGGTTAAATTAAATGTTGTGTTTCTGCTTGCTGTGCTCCTTTTTTCTAATTTCAGAAGCCCAGGTTCAACAGAATGCACATTAGAACAGTGCTGTTATCGTTAAAATTCTGTGTAAAGATCACCGTATGTAACTTTTAACAAACTGATCAGTAAATCTTAACACCTCTATATGATACAGACCAACTGACATGCATTCTCCCTTTCAAGAGATCTTTTAAGGTAGCAAACCATAAATCTACCATTGCATGAGTCATGGGAAGAGGGCCAACACCAGAGGTCTATGAATATTTCGTTTTGATTTGTACCTTCTCAGCGTGAACAGAAAGGAGTGTCTGTATTGCCGAATCGTGTGTTTTAATTGTGAACCGATTAGCTATTTTAGCGAAATAGTTATATTTGCTCCTGTCCACCTTTGAAGGCAGATGCCCCTGTGCCTCTTGAGTACCTATGCTTCTTTTATTTCTGCTCATAGAGTTAATCTCTTGAGCAAATACATTTTTCCTTTGTCTGAATAGAGCATTTATTTGGTTCTGCATTAGAGCCTTAATTTGCTGGCACATGCTGGTTACATTTTCTCATCCTCACTTGAAGCCTTGGCTTAGTGTTACTTGGTGGAATTGCCTCTTATTAATGCACATGTGTCTAGCTTTAAAACACCTGGCTTCACGCTTGCTATTTTGACCTGCTTATAATTAACATATCGACTTGAGCTGGAAACAGGTGATTATTGATTTATGACTAATTTCACAGGTTTGAGTTTGTAACTGTGCTAATTTGCTAATAAACCTTTCTGGCGAGCAACCCCACTACTCTCTGTCATTTATGTGTGGCAAAGTGCGCTTCACTATTTTTGAAATACTGTTCAACTCTTGATGTTAAACCCTCAATTCGCGAGAAAGATGCATGCAATTGAGAACTGCTGTGACTTGAAAATTGTGCCAAGGCTTTGCACGGTGAAAACCCTACACAAAAAACCACTGCTTTCCCCACAGTTTACACAACAGCCATAGACAGCTCCACACATACACTCAAGAGACACCCGCCTTCCAACAACTTGAACAAGGACTGTATATACATTTGAAGTGACACAAGTGATTGCGGCGTACTATATAGATGCTCATTACAATATAGAACAAAACTCTGTGTCCAATAGCAGTGCATTGTTCTACTCTCAGAAGCACCCACACAGATATCATTGTGTCCATCCGTAAATTCGAAGACTATACAATTTTAGAAGCTGCACTGAATATTTCTGTATCTTGCAAGAAGTAAACGGGTCCAAATATTTGGAAAATAGAAGTTATTCATACCAGCATTTCGATTATACCATCCAGCATGGAGATGAGTAAATCCTCGCATTGTTCACTCTCCAAGTCTGTAACAGAACCTCGTCTCTAAATTATGAAGAGAAAGGCAAAGTTATGTGTATGTTTGCGACATTTAGTTGGTATTTATGCAATATAGGTATATATGTCTTTACCTATCCCATCATCAGCCAATCTATTATACATGCCTGTATAATGAATTCAATTTTCAATAACAAATGAAGCACATTAAAGTATTTCATACAAACATCTACTAAGATTTTGATTTATAGAACATTAAATATTTCATTTGAAAACTGAAACATTGACATGCATGCAACTGATTTTCTATATTTTTTTGTTTTAATAAATGTTAATCTATTATTACATAAGGGCATTTTACAGACTAACTAACTGTATGCATGAACGACGTGCATGAATACTAAGAGACAACATTGAGTTGGTTTGCCAGCAATGAACATTGAATGTCAGTGAGCATTTATAAAATTAAGGTTCAAAGTAATTGACTTCAGGGTAGTAGAAGATGTTGATCTGAAACATATGATCATCATAAATTGTGCCCACTACAGAGGTGTACAGTTCATGATATGCATCCGATTGCATACATGTTTTTTGTTTTTCTATTTTTATAGGAGGCATTTATAATTAACTATGAGCACTTTTTTTGCACTTGTGAGATGTTTGTTGTAGTGCTTGGAGTTCTCAATATCCTGCAACTGACATGAACAACACATTTCTTGTTAAATGCTCTATTGAGACGTTAAAAGGTCAGCTAGTTTCTGAGTATTCCGAATCTTAACCTTGGTAGCTTGACAAAAGCAGCAAGGATTTGCACAGTAAAACGCACATGATACCTGTGCAGCAACTAACGCAAACAGCAAAACCATTGCAAGACTGTAAATGGTCCGAACCAAATTAATGGGAAGGTGAAATACCTCCTCAGCAAAATGCCAGCAATTAAGGGAAATTGGATAAAGGAGGTCGATGCGGCAGAACAATTAAATAATTTTCCATGTAAAACAAAACAAACATAAACGTATTTAGCCTCCTTTGCATACACACTAATGAGTGACCATGGCTGAGCAAAAGTTGGTGATTTGTCCTATCAAAACTTTCCCTTTCAGACATTACTGGAGGTAAAAATCTTTACTGGAGAAAATGTAAAGGTGCTATTGAGAAGGGATCCAAAGAGTATTCATTAAGCGGCCCCACTGTACCTGTACCAAACAGAGGGGCCGATTACGATGGCGGGAAGTCTGTCACCGCTGGGCCGGTGGTGAGGACCGCCGGCCCGGCGGTGGCGGACTTCCCACCATCACCCTTAGAATTCCCACCGCCAAATTATGATAGCGGTGGAAAGGGTAAAGGTACCTCGGCGAACAGAAACACCGTCCGCAATGGTCCCGCAAGGCGGGCCTTTTATGCCCGCCTTGTGGGATCAGTTCCAATGGGTCTATGGAGGTGGTGCCGTGCAGGCATCGCTGTGGGCATTATGATACCTGTCTTTTGCGGTTCCCGCCGCAAAAAGTCAGGCGGAAAATGCCTTTGGGGGCCCGTTGCGGGCCCTCAGGGGGTTGGGGGGTGGGGTGCTGCATGTGGGAGGTACCTATGGTACCCCCCTACATATGCATGTACAAGGTGACAGGCACCGCACAGTGCTTGCCACGTTGTACATGCAAATGTAAAACATGTATTTTTACATTGTGGCGGGTCCCGCCACAATGTAAACATACAGGATGCGCCCGCCAGTGTGGGGGGCGCATCCTAATTCATTTTGCAGGACCGCCGCACCTATGGCAGGCGGTCCCTTTTCCAGAAGCTGGTGAACGCCCCACGGTAGGCTCAATGTAGAGAGAGTAGTGTTTCCAATACCATTGTAGGTCGTCAGGGAACGTACAACACACTTTAACCTAGCCAATGTTTGTGTACTGCATCCTCTGTGCAGAATGAGTCAATGGTTGTAAGGAACAACTCTGGATGGGCTGTATGATAGTACCACACCCATGCTACAACTGTGTTTTGAAATGGTGAAATAGAAAGCAATCAAGAACCATAGACTCATCTAAAATTTGCAGTTCACTAATTTCTCTAGAGACAAACACCATGCATGGTCTTCAGTTTTTTCTCTTGTGATTTAGAAGTGTTGCTTCATTGTTTCAGTCCCGGGAGTTGTTTGTATCTTCAATTTAGTTGACAATCTATTCAATGTTTTTACATTGTCTGAACTCCTCTTTCATTGAAAAAATTTTGTGCAGATCCCTTCTCTGACACTATCTGTCTTTAGTTTGCTTTATTGTGGATGTTTCATGAGAAGCTGCAGAGGAGGAAGTGGGAAGATCACAACAGGATGGCACACTGACTCACAGAGTCTGTGTTGTTTACAGCTACACTCACCACACGGTTGCAACCTTAATATCAACTGCAATCTTATGCAGTGTTGGGTGCAAACAGTGCAGTGACTGGGCAAAGATGATGCAAGAGAATGTGTTGTGCACAACGCTTACATTTTGACTTTGTGATTACTTCTGTCGTCTTCTGGATCTGTTGACCTCCTATTGTGTCTAGGTTGAACATAAATCAGCAAATTCTTTGGTGAAGAACATCATGGTAAACAAAAAGGCTTCCCACCTTACATTTGACTGTGTGATGGTGAAGGTGATGCGTGGTTTAAATGATGAAATTGATAACACAGTTTGCTGTATCAGGACTGTCCAAACATGTTCCGACTAATATTACTTCAATTCAAGATGGTGATATTGCTCAGAGACAAGTAATATTAGGTACACAATGCCTTAATAAGAACCAAATACTTTGCATGGAGAAGTAGACATGTTTATAAATTGTGATACACATGGCAAGAATGTGCTTAACAACAGAACCTAGCGTAGAAATGTACCTACCTCAGCTACCACAGAAAGATTTTCAATGAACTTCTTGATTTTTTAATACATTGGTTGAATGTCCAATAGTCAAACTTCTGATAGTATTCGTATGGCTGCTTCCATTAAAACACCAAAATAGCTCCAGACAATCATGTTTTAACTTCTGCCAGTCAGACAAAGCAAATGATTTTGCATCTGCCCTCAGAGGCAACCCCATTCATCCTACCCCTAACAGACAGTGGACCATTTGCACAAAATCATATTAAAACTATGTCCAGCTAAAAAGTAAACCCATCAGAAAAATAATACAACATTTCTTCTAAGCATAAATGTATTTGAATCCCATTGGTTGTAAATATGCTGACTTACTGCATTGCAAGACTATACTTTCCTTAGCCAATAGATTGTATCCTTTGAGTTATTGAAAGACACAGTCAATATATTTCATAAAGGTTTGACTCAGACAAATCAAATAATGACACCAATGATCATTTACTTGTACTTATAGTCATGTACTCTCAAACATTCAGAGTCTTATCCCATGCACACACACAAGTATAACAGTCAAATTGACATTGAGTAGGAGTGGCATAATAAACAAGAGATACACATTTTTGTGTTCTTTTTTTGTATTTTCTTTAATCCGTTGAATGCCCAGCCTACACGTGTTTCGTCGTTTGAGTTCAACCTGGCGACTTCCTCAGGGCTAAAGACAATCAAAGCAATACGTGGACTAATGGATGAGACACATTTTTATCTTCACTCTGATTTGAATGTCCCATATATCTCTGACCAGATTAGCCTGGCCCCAATTCTTTTAGGACTCTCAATCTGGAGAAGGGAATCTGTCAATCTTACACATCAGTTTATTGAAGACTATCTTTCACTTGAACAAGTACACAGGATCCCTTGGATCATGTATGTTCAAAACGGTCTAATTTCCTTAGTTTAGCGCAGATCTTTGTAACGCCAAGCAAATGTATAACCTTCTCTAAAAAGGACATTAAAACTGCCTTTCTAATTCTAAAGCCAGAAGAAATATATGATTAACAGTCCAAAATAAATGGTAAGAACCTACTAAGAGGGACCAATTAGCAACGTAGGGATAACATCATATTAACTATTCTTGACAAACCAATGCCATAGATTTATACTAATTAGGTTTCGTTTTAACCGTATTCCCTGTGTATTGGCCGATCCAGCGGGAACTTTTTCTCCACAAGAGCTCCCGCCATGCCCATGTGATGGTGTGTCCATGCAATCTAATCTGCATATTTTCTTTTTCTGTCAGTTTTATTCAGAGCATCGTAAAAGATTCATATTGCCAAATATGTGCAAATGCAATTTTTGGAAATGTCACCCAGGGATGTACTTTTTATAGTTGTTGTCTGATCACTTTGGTTGTTAGTTTGTTGCATCTTTTTATGTCTCTCTTTAAAGACTAGGAGATCACAGAATAACCTGGAATTGATTTTAAGTTGTATTTGTTTTTAATGAATGGTGTTTTGATAGGATATTTTAATCGTATATTTTGTGTAATGATGAATGTTTCTTATTTGTACATTGGAACTTTTATGATCTTTATGAACAAGGATCAAATAAAGTGATTTGACTGACCTCATAAGACAGGCTTCATATTCTGATTAGCTCCAGGGATCATGCAAATGCTCTCTGTGCATTCTGGGCCACACCCACACTCTCTGTACTGCATCTGGGAATGGCATGGATGAGTAGCAGCTAGCACTGCTCCCAGGCACTACCATTTCTATATGATAATGTGCCCTCTGCTTTGCTGCCCCATCATTCTCAAATGCCACTCACTTATTCTTCCTGAGTGCTGGAACCTATGTGCCAGTTAATCCCTTTTTACCAGTACCAACCCCAACATGAACCTGCAGCAGTACTAAACAAACGCGAAATCCCTTGAGACTGCATCATAATTAATTCCTTGTCATTTTGATTATGAAAAGTTCAACTATATTGTTCTCAGCGTGCTTCAAACATTTGTTGTGCCTATATCATCAGGCTCTAAATCACAAACTATGTTTTTAATTTAAAGATGGAAGGCACTTACTCCTCTGCGATGTATGCTCATTTTTACCGCATGTAGTTACTTACCCATATATCGAAACCTTCTCACCTGGCAATCCACATTTTTTCCATTTCCACATGTGATTTACATGCACTTATATAGTTTATCTTAAGGTTTCTACAGTCATGTAGTGTCCTTGATAACCATGCACAACTTACTTGGCATCTACTATACCACACTGTCTTTTGCTCCATTATCTGCTCTCTTTTGTCCTGCTCTGGAATAGTCCTGGATCCGTTATTCCACTCTGACTTTGATATCTCCCTTTGTATCCCTTCCTTCTGTTTCATCTATTTTGTTTACTTCTGCCCCTAGCCTTGTGTTATGGTACTCTGCATCTCGCATACACTATATTACAATTCTCCTCAGTTTGCTTTCATTTCTCTTATTATCCTGTCTTCTGTCCTCCTGTACCTTCTGTCTTATTTGTCTTTTAGCCAGTCTCATGTCCCTCTTTGTCTTTCATACTCCTTGCCTAGTATCTGTCGTGTTCATTGGCTCCTGTTTCCATTTCATCAAACATCTTGCATTATTTATACCTATGAGAAGGTTATATGTTTTGTCTGCTGCTCAATGTTAATACTCTGTCTGAGCCAAGAATGATTTGTGCAACTATGAAGTGCAGGTGATGTTTCATTTACCTCTATTATTTCTTCCATGTCCTGCATATTTAACTCTGGAATACCCTGAAAAGAAATTTAACAACTGTAAGTAAAACAGAACGTACTTTTGCTGTTGTAAAATATTAAGAAGCAAGTCACAAATCTAATGTTTGTTTAATTTTTATATAGTGATTTCAGGACAAGTGCAAGATAATTCTGATCATTTCTCAAAGCTTGGTTAAAAATTGAATGATATACATACTAAAACGGAGGGATCCCGAAAAACAGATATTGGCAGGTGATCCTGGAATAACAGTAATAGTAACAAAACCCGCCAAAAGGAGGGAAAAGATACAACCTACCTTAATTTAGTATTAGTGCAGAAAACATCCCTAAATAAGTCCAAGAAATATATTTCCAGGAAAAGGAGATTGCCACCATCTAATCCAGTTTTTGTAGAAAAATATTTTACTATTTTTATATTATAATTTTTTTGTTATAAACTTTATTCCGATACCAATGCATGTCCATAAAAGTACAGGCAAACAGCAGCATGTTCATTTATTTTATGATATAAAGAAACTATTCTTTAAACTAGTAAGGACACAATATATTTTACATGTCTACATCATATTCTTTTGAAAAATGGATAGCAATGAATGACCTTCCCATTTTATTAGTATACATCATACTTTGGATTGTTTCTTTAGAACTTTGGAAAGAGCCATGTTTTAATGCTTTCCAGAATTTTAGACTGTTGTCAATTTTCCTTATTCATGCAGGTATTGAGTTTCAAAGTTAGATGACTAAATGGAGAAGGATGTTCCATCAATTCATGATTTTTTTTAATACAGGCATAGAGAGTAATCAAGTACGCTTGGAGCCTAGCGATCTGGCTTGACAATAGATATGGAATTTGTGATAGAGACAGAGTAGATAAGGCCCATGTAGTCAGAGTAGGGTAATTATAGTAGGTGTTACATGAGGTTTCATTGGGAGTTTGAGCTATCAACAAAAAGCACTTCATCATTTAGAAGATCTGTTTAGCAACTTGATTTTACTTGTGGTTTAGGAGATAGATTTGAGTCCATGATCACACCTACACCCTACAGCCAAATAGTTGAGAGTTGATGATTCTTTAAGTTACAATATACCTAAGTCTCTGGCATGGTAGTTGTGAGAATAAAGTGATTATCACACAAAAGTGGTCAACTGATTTTTGAAATGTACCAATGTTACAAAAGTCAAATTCAAATTAACTTTAAAGTTTTAGAATAAATTGCATGGCATCAACATAGAATAGTCTAGCAACATTTCCAGCTAAAATAACTACTTAATATGTCCAAACATTTATTCCAACATCTTAAAATGTTCTTCTTACCATTTCTCGAAGAATTTCTTCCACTGAGCAACCAGTTGTTTTAGAGACTTCCCTCTAAAAGACAAGCAAGTAACAGTAGTGAATTCTGAGAACCGGGTTTGTTGTAAGCACTTCAATAAAACTTTGAACACTTCTCTAAGAGGCTGGAGGCAATAGAACTTTCTGAAAAACAATGAATGTCCTGAATGCCCGTTTTACCATCCTCTTCCTCATTAGGATTGTTGAGGGGTTCCCGGTGTGCAGCCTTCAGCCCCACGTTCGGGAAATCAATGTTGATAAATCTATCATCAGTAGAAGCTGTATTTGTGTCCACCCATTTCATATAGTGGTGACCCATTCGATGCCACATCTACCTATTTCCTGCCTGTCCAGAACCAACACATTGTCTCATCATCCATTCCCCGGCTTTCAGCCTCATATGTATACTGCAAGCAAGAGAATGGGACTCAGAGTAATGTAGTTACTGGCAATTAATTAAGACATTAAACCTCAACAGTCTCAAATATTCCCACATTGTGAAATGAAATGAAAAATAAAATTTATAAAACGTGGCTATTATTCAAAGGTGTCTAGGCGCTAGCTTGTTGAAGAAATTGAGACTGCAAAAACAGTTACTGGTTAAAAAGCCAGGTTTTGAGCGCCTTCCTAAACATCAGTAAGTTGATTTCATCTTTCCAATTAGAAGGAAGGGTGTACCAGACTTTGGTTGTGCCAACCAGGAAACTCCTGCCTCCCCAGCCGGCCCTTCTGCTGTATTTGCATACTACCAGATAGCTATCTGAGGTGGACAGAAGTGGTCTAGTCGGAACATACCACTGGAAGCTCCTCCTGAGGAACTCTGGGCCTTTTCTGAGAAGAGCTTTGAAGGCAATGCAGAAGGCCTTGAGAATAATGTGCTTGCTGGTGGGTTACCCGTGTAGGTGTTTTAGCGTTGATGCAGCTGATTTTTGTTTGGAAATGCCTAGGAGTAGACGAGCCATGGTATTTTGCACAATCTGTAATTTGGTCTGGCATTTCTTCCTGATGTTGATGAAGAGTGCATTGCAGTAATCAACCCTTGATACTACCAATGTGGATGTAACCGTTGTTTTAATCAGTGCAGAATGAATGGTAAAACAAATTTAGCAGCTTAAGCATGAAGAAGGAAGCCAAGGTTATGGTAATAATATGACCCTCGAACGAGAGAAGGTGGTCAAAGGTAACTCCCAAGTTCTCTACCTTGGTTGTCGATGTAGGGAGAGCACCTAGTGCTTGCAGCCAACACATAGGTGCCCAGAAGGAAGCATTGCTTCCAAAAAGAAGGGCCTCTGTTTAATTAGAATTGAATTTCATGCAGTTTGCAGCCATCCAGTTCCCAGCTTCAATAATGTGGTTGTGGAAACACGTGGTGGTATCTGTAGGGTTACTGGCCACGGATATCAGGATTTGTGTGTCTACACCACCGAAAAGCCAAATGAAGCGATTAATCTTGCCAGGGGGGGGCACATATATATTAAGGAGCATAGGGCTCAGTAAGAAACCCTGTGTGCCTCCACAAGGAAGGGAAAATTAAGGTGATTTGAAGTTCTCTAGGTGCAAGGGCTAGCGTACTTATGTAACGAGTGTTATTCATGGAAATGGACCCCCACTCTTTATGCGTTTGTTACCAAAAATGGCATTAGTAGTGACAGTTACAAAATTCTGGCAAGGCATGGTGGAATGGCTGTCACAGATGATTTTTCACCAGAATCAGCACTTATCACATACATATGAGTTGGTTCCGATGGAACATTTTCTGATCAAATGTAAGGCAGTTAAAGGATTGACAGCAGAGCCACTGCTGACATAGTGGATGGGCTGGTAACATCTGTCCATAAATATAACTTATTAGATTATTACATTTGCAATATGTTCTTACCCTTGTTTTAACTATCAATGCACTGCATTCTGGGTCCAGGATTCGAAAAATATATTGAAGAATTGGATTCATCTTCAAACTAACTGAATTTTTCAATTGCCATTTAGTGTAGGGTATTATATTTGAGCTAATTCCTAGATTGCTCCACGTAGACAAAACAACTGAAAATAATCTTCACCATAAGTTGATGGTCATTGACATTTGGACAATGTTATGCCATGATATGTGATTTATTGTTGTTGACTGGGGCCAATGCTAAATTTTTGTTTCTCTGGGCCCAAGAGCGACATGAAATGTTGTCTTTGGTGAACTTTAATAAAGGTTGTCTTTAAAATGATTGCACAGTGATTAAACAAGCCCCTGGGTTAGATAGAATCCCCAGGGACCACTATAGAACTGAACAGGCAGTGTGGGCCCCATATTTTCAAATTATTTTAATGCAATTTTAAACGGGATGCCGCACCCAGCCACTTGGGCTGAAGCGGCCAAAATCACCCCAATATACAAAAGGGGTCCCCAATTGACCCAGCAAACTACAGACCAATAAGTCTGATAGACGTGTCCCAAAAAATCTATGCCAGAGTGCTATTAGCTAGGCTAAATGAGTGGATGGAGGAACACCACATTTTGACACCCTCCAAACGGGTTTCAGAAGCAAAACCTCGACCATTGATCAGCTGTTTAGGTTACAACTGATCCATTGGAAACACATAGTCTTGGAGGGTGGAAGTCTGTTCCTCACGGGAAACATCCTTTACAACGCAACTTTTACCACACAGTGCCTTTATGATGCAACTTTTACAACGCAAACCATTACAACGCATTGCGCTGGGGAGGCGCTCTAGGATAGGGAATAGGTTTAATTTACTATCCAACACCTTCCCTACTATCCACGGGGACTGGAGTTGGAATAGTACATTAAACAATTCACTATCCAGTGCCCCAAAGCACTATGCGTTGTAAAGGCATGCGTTGTAAAAAACGCGTTGTAAAGGCATGCGTGGTAAAAGCATGCGTTGTAATGTCATACATCCTTCCTCACATTTGTTGATTTAAAATCAGCCTTCTATATGGTTGATTGCGAACAATTGTGGGATAAACTATTGGACAAGGGAGTTCCTTCATACTTATGCCACCAGTTTAGGCATCTCCATGTAGGAACCTGTGCTAGAGTGAGGTCTGGTAAGAATGGCAATTTGACCTCTCCTTTCCCTGTTGAGAAGGGGGTGAGACAGGGATGTGTGCTTGCACCAACCCTTTTCTCCCTCTTTCTCAATGGGCTACTCAAAGATCTCCTTGCTGTCAAAGATATAGATCCCCCCCAAACTAGCAGACCGCAAAATCCCTGCATTAATGTTTGCGGACGATACCCTGCTGCTTTCGAAATCACCTATGGGGATGCAGCGTATCCTAGAGGAATTCGGTCAGTTCTGTAAAAGGAGGAATCTGGTGGTTAATATTTCAAAGACCAAATATATGGTCTTTAATGCAAATACCACCAACTGCCCTCACCCCGCTCTGGATGGAAGACCACTGGAGAGAGTCTCTGTCTTTGATTATTTGGGACTCTCTCTAAATGATAAAATGGGGTGGTCCTCCCAAATTATTAACGCCAACCTAAAACTGACTCAGGCCACCGGTGAAATCCTAAAGCTTTACAAAACCTCAACCTCAAAGATTATACGCCCCCAGTAGAAATTTAACAAATACAAGCTAGGGGATCAGCTGTATACGGGGCAGAATTGTGGGGGCATCACCCGGGGAGTGCACTCACAGTTACTGAAAATAATTTTATGAGGCAGATCCTAGGTTTACCTAAGAATACACCTACCAACCCGCTTAGAATGGACCTGGGTATTAGTCCAATAGCAGATTTGATCTTGTTGCGCCCACTGCTATATTGGCGACGGCTCTGGAGCATTCCAGAACTGGCCCACTATAGGGACGATTTAAAAGCTGTGCTGTCCATTATGGGGACAGGTAAAATCCCTTGGTTGGCATTTGTAAGGGACATGGCGAGATCATTGGGGATGGGAGTTCTTTGGTCTAAACCTGAAACTGCATGTCCTGAAATCCCAAAAAAACCTTAGCATCTGCCTCGAAGGATTACAGATTGGGACGTATTGTGCAGACAGTTGATGCCTCTTGTTTAACCTATGAATTCTTGGACCATAAGTGCCAATACAAATTTGAAGAAGTGATCGACATTATGCAACTAGTATAACTTAGAAAGTTGTATCTACAATTTAGGTACGGAACCCTCCCACTCAACGCATGCACAAACAAGTGGGAAGACGGGCCAGGCCGCCTTTGCCCTGTGTGTTCAGTGGAGGAAGAAACTACTGTTCATGTGCTATTCTTCTGTCCAGCATATAGGAGTCCCAGAACACAATGGGTGATTCAATTTTGTAAAAACATGGGTATCAGTAACTATAGAGAAACCTTTAGAATTCTAAAATCAGACACTGACGCAGTTACTGTTGCTGTAATATCGAAATTTATATTTGCAATGTGGTCCAAGAGAAGGTATCTGCAAGCTGCAGGTTCTGCGAACTTGTAACCTTTATGTAGACTCTTATTTATCGCAAAGTGCTAATGAAGAGGGCTTTATCTGCAGTTTCTTTTGATTCCTCCCTAATGTAACCTGCCTAAATTGAGGATAAATGATGAACGGACTTCCTTATCCTATCTTTAACCATACACTATCCATTGGCTGGGCCTTTTATGCTTGCGATGTTTTTGCAACAGTGTTTTAATTCGATTTTAATATTCACATATTAATTTATATTTTTAAGACATATTCTTTTTATAAGCTTTTCCCAGACTGCTGATATTAATGGCCTTTCTCCCTATTTGGAAATAATGTATCTTTACAGTGTTTATATTTCTGCATCTGTGAATTGGAATCTTCATTGTCTTTTTTAATTTCTCTTGATTGTAAAAACTGTACTTTTTTTCAATGTACTTTTATGGCCATATTGGCCGAAATAAAGTTATTATGATGATGATTAAACAAGCTCAGAGAATAGAATTACTATGTCGATAACAAAACCAGAAATGATGCAGATGGTTCATACACCGTTGAATAAAAAGGGTGTACAGTGAATTGAATACAATGCATAATAAATACATTAATTTCACTTCTCTCAATCTCTGTCAAATATGTACAGAGCTCTACACAATGCACAAATTGGCCGTTTCCTTTTAGTGCTGCTCAGGCTATATTTCTTGACCTCTCAACACGCTCGCTCTTTCGCTGCACACTGACCGTAGCGAGCGATCACACAACAAGCAAAAATACATATAATGGACGTGGTAACACATGCAAATACATAATGCACAGATGTTTCTGCTTTGAATCTTAGATAAGCTTTATTTTAATTTGTTTGCTATGAAACATTGTTCCAAATCTGGTGTCTCGCCTATATTTTTCATTTTGTGATGATCAAGGCAATTACAATGTAATTTTCAGTTTTACTTACACCTAGGATACCCCAATATCAAAACACGATAAAAAAAAGTATTTTTACACAATTAAATCACCATTTGCACTTTACCTTGCGTGTTTTAAATACTGAATATGGTTACTACTTTTATTTCTAATGCGTGATAAATTACACGTGATAGGAATTCATACAGATGTGAATGAGAGTAAAATCATTTACAATCCGTGGTGGCTTGCACAGATAACACTGTGGGGCGGCAGGGCGGGGTGTGCCTTGGTGGGGGGTAGTGGAGTGTGACATACAATGGGAAAGTGGAGAGTACAAAGTAAATAAATAAAAATACTTGTTGCCGCTCGCAGCATCACTGACTCGGCAATGTGTGAGCGCAAAGTAAGTGCTGAGCCACTTCCTATGAAGCAGATGTCTTACCCTAATTCTTCATCAAAGCTCTCCCTGAAAAGCATGCTATCTCTTACTCACCAATGTCTATGTCTCTCAAGGCATATTACCAGAAGTTCTCAAGACAGTGCAGATCCTACCACTCCTAAATGAGACCCAGATGATCTCGCCAACAACCAGCCCAGCACTCAACTGCCTTTCTTCAACAAGATCATTGCAAAAGCAATTATGCTCAGCTCCAAGATCACATCAGTGTTAACCATCTCCTGCATGACTCAATATCGCCTCAGATCAAGGTTCAACATGGATACTGCTACCTTAGACGTCATAGATGATGCCCTCCTGACCATTGCTGAAGATTTACACAACCACCTCCTGAAAATGCTGATTTTCTCAGCTGCCTTTGACATAGTAGGCTATCCAACCCATATCCATGCCCTGGAATCTCAAATATAATTCACAGATACAGTCCTTCATTGGTTCTCCTCCTAGATTTTCAATTGAGTTATGTTTTTCACATGTGCACTTGGGCACTTCCATATCCAAAAGATCCCTATCACCTACAAAGTCTCCCAGGGGTTGATACTTTCTTTTGTCATCATCAAACTCTACATAGAGCCACTTAAGTCTATACTAGTACGATTCTCCAATATGCCCAAAAATCTCCTCTGCTCCAGACATCCAGTGTCTCAAATACTTCCTGCATCTCATTGACATGTGATTGTCTAGTGACTGCCTGAATTTCAACCCAACCAAGACAGAATGCCTGTTATTTGCCATTAACAACAGTCAAGAAATAGTGCGAACTTAGCTCAACAACATTGCTTAGTGATATGAACCTTGATGTCTGGTATCATCTTTCTCTTCTGAAGAAAGGAAAACTGTTTCTTCCAGAATGCAACTTTGAAGCTGCTCTTCAGGACCCCATACTGGTTGGTGCATCTCCATGGCCCAACAGTCTCCCTTAAGTACATCCTACATGCCACAGAACATCTCACCCAGAGCTGGAAGAAATATGATAACAGCTAGCAGTATCTTCAAGCCCAGCTGCATCCTGCATCTTTACAAAGCCTTCCTGAATAGGAATCCCCATGTATCTTGTTGAAAAATGCACCTTCTCTAGTGACTTTCGACATACCTTCAGCCAGGCCACCACTAAACTGGGCACTATGAAGTGATAAAAAGAAAATAACAAGACAGAAGGCCTTTTGCATCCAAGCACCCAGGAAATGAAACAACCTTCACATTTCAATAAATATTCCCAATGCTGCTTCAATTTAGAATAATGCTGAAGAAACATCTCTATATAGCACTACTTCAAATTCTGTAAAATAGAATTATAGCTGAGTAGTTTTATCAATTATAGTGACCTTATAGACAATGAGAGCGATCCCCTGGGTTGTCTATATGACTAAAAACCATGAGGTGAACAGCATCCCCTTAATTGATGGCTACCCAGCTATAATTGTATGTTATATTTACTTCTGATATCCTTTTGCAAGATTTCACATATCCCACTATTAGTACAAATAAACCTGGAAAATTCTGTTATATTATTAATAGTTTTACAATCCTGTAATAATAGGTTGCAGTTTTTCAAAGTTAAAAGTTGGTGCCCTTTCTATTTGTGCCTTTTATTACTGTAAAATACACTTTGGCTAATCCGTGTATTTCTGACTTCTTCTCTGAGGTAATATTGTACACAGTGACCTAGAGTGACCTATTTTCAAATGCTTTCGAATACCTTTCTGATTGTTATCATTTTGAGGAAGACACCATCATGGTCTGTGAAATTTTCCAGTTTCTTTTATTTAAATACAGCTGATAGGCAGAAAATATGATGCTTTGATTATTCCTTGGAGGAATTGCCCTGTCCAGTGAGGCTCTGCGATGCACTGCTAAGTGCATTTTTGCTTTCCCCTTTTCAGCAAGCAGTCACGTCTCTTAAAGGAGTAAATGTCTGGAGTTTTATGCTGCTTTCTTTTCGAACTTGGTGGTGGCTTAGTTCCACTTTCGCGGCATCGGCTGCTTGTAGGAATGTGACTGCTGTGTTCTGTAATGCAGCGGCCGCCTGCATAGATAAACATGGAAGGGCGGAGGGGCTAAGTCGAAAGACTACGGAATATGGATAATTAAATAAATAATAGCTATTCTGTCGTCGCTCGGCTACCCCCCCGCCGCGCCCTGCCACGCCCGGCCGCGCCTCCCCGTGCTTACCCCTGCCGGCCGCTGCTGTTATAATGGAGGTCAACAGTCCTGTGAATGAGCCATTGACACTGTGGTAAGTCACAACTGGTTCATGTGTTTTGTTAACTACCATTGGGACGCACTAGCAGTGAACTATTATTTTTAGAAAACCCTGATCACAATAGGAAAAGGCTGTTAGAAGAATATATAGCAGTCCAATAACCAGCTACCTCTCCTATCGCTTATTGGTGTTCTGCTGCCATTTTGGCTACGCTATAAAAATATCACATACAAGCAAACATAAAGCCATTTAACATATTAAGGCACACCTGTATGTCATAGATCATGTTATGTGACTGAGGCGTTCCTATTTACACAAAAGCAGACAAGGGGAAGGAACACAGAATTTAAAAAACATTTAAAGCATACTTACTCCCAATAGAGAAGCAACATTCTTTTCATTCACGTACACTGTATTTGTTTTTAAGTAAATATGTATTGAATTCTTAGAAATGAATTTCAGGTAAAAACCACTTACCACAAACATGAGAATTGCATTAAAAGTGCATTTCATTTTAAAATCTTTGTCTTCTGATTGGTCTTGCTAAAAGTGAAAAAGGGACAGGGTAGAGAGAACATAAATTAGGGAGTTTTGAGCCCTGATATACCCTCTTCAACAATGAAAACAATGAGAACAAAAACGTTTACTTGAGATTAACGATGGTATAGGTAGTGATCCCCTCCTCCAAAGTAAATCATATCTGTATGTGTAATTTGTTGCATTAGTTTCTCGCCAGCAGTGTCACTGGGAACATCTGTAGTTTTGGGGAAGCAGATATACCTCGAATAGTGAGATTTCTAGGAATATTATACAGGAATCTGTGTTTCTGTACGAATTTCTGCATATAGGTATCTGCCTGGTGTTTCGTCCTGAAATTTCAGCTGATTTCAGCACTCGAGAACTCTAGGTGAAACGCCACATTTTATCACCTTGATCGAGCCACTCCTGTTATTCCTGTTTCCAGCCCTATCCAGATTACTGCATCTCTCAGAATGAGGCCTATGAGATCTGGCTGAGAAGTAGAAACAGGAGACCACCAATACGAATATTGCTTACATTTTTTAAAGCTCTGTTAATACTCGCATATCTAACGCCAGAGGGGAAGGTATTCTAGAGATAGTGAATATGAGGAAACCACGTTTCCTCTGGTGTATTGATTACATATGACTCCATGTCATCAAGGACACCTATGCCAGTTACTCTCTCTATCTACAAACCTCTGTAATCTAGAACTTTATTTCTGTTGGTTAAGTTAAGGCACAGTATGACTGTAACTCTCAGAATGCCTTCGTTTAGTAAATGAATTACCAAAACTGAAACATTATGTCCCCAGTGATAGTCAAGCCGGTGACGGTGAACAGCGAATCGGCCTGACTGCACAGGTTTACCCTGCTGAAATATTTGGAACTCCTCACCATCGACAAAGAAGACAAAGACCTCCGGGTCTCACTGAAGCATTGTGCTGCAGAAGCCTCCTGTCATCATATCAAAATCTGAATTTGAGGACCTGATCACTCGATTTTGAGAGAAAAAGCTCCAAAGAAGTGACTAAGTCAGAAGGTAAAAACTTGACTGGGTCCAAACCCTCCTCTTATTTGACTGGCACACCATCATGGTCGGCCTGAAACTCTGACTTTGTCCCGGTCCAGCATGGCCAGATAGCAGCAGTTGAGGCTTTTCTGTTTGTTGACCTGCTGCCTGCCGCTCTCTGACTCTGCCTTCTACCAAGTGATATCCAAGGGCTTGTTGGCTCTTCATCCTGTTGCTTATGCCTCATGGATATTAAACTCTCCAACTCTGCTCCTGTGCCTAGCACACTGGAAGTGGCCCGAATATTTCCAACAAGGATTTCAATGAATCTCCTGCCTGCGTGTAGCAGAACCGAAGGATTACATCGGTTGAGGGAGTAAATCTTCAAATTACTTCGGAACTCTACCTGGGTGGAGCTGGCGAAGTTCCGCTATGCAGAACTCAGCACAGTGACCCAAAAACTCTGCTGCGCCATGTGGAGTTCCGCAAGGGGCGGAGTGCGCTTGGTCATGCCATTCACATTGATTTTCAGCACTGAGTGTTTGTCCTGCGCTGTAAAGGCATTGCAATATGCACCATACGCAGCACAAGAGGGTGCAGCCTCTTTTCTTGCCGTATGAGCAGATTTTTTTACCCAAGCGGCAGCTTTCTCAATGCGAATGTAAGGTTTCTCAATGCGAGCAGTTGCAAAAATCCACGACTGCCAGCATTGAGAATTTTCGCTGAGAGATGGAGTTTCCTATCTCGCTCTCACCAACTTGACGTTGGTGAGTGCAAACGAGGAAAAAAGTGTAGTTCTCATAGCAGAGCACAAAGTGCTAAAGATTCCGCAAACAGAGCGGAGTTCACTGCCCTGGCCTGTTTGAAACCAGAGCTTTATCTTCAGAAATCGATGCGTTGGGCAGCATAGCATTGCAGCTGCACCTTGGTGAGATTGATGCATCCCATTGAATACCTGGCAGAAACCGGCTCATCACTCGACACCCCTCGACTCCGGCACCTTTCTTCAGAACTGACACGTCGCTTTCACTGCGTGTAGACGATCAACGCATCTAGCTGACCAGGAAAGGTACTTTGTTCACCGGGGCCTGCAGGGTTCCTGTAGCCATCCAGCACCCCTTCGTGATATGCCAAAACTTTGACTTTGCCCTGGTCCAAATGTAATGTTTTTCGTGCTACTTAGCGCTATAACTCATTTATTCCTTTAAATAAACATAATTACTCAGCTTCTGCATATTGGATTTTTGTTTTTTTTGGTCTTGTTTTATTTTACAGTCATACTTTATTTTTCTAAACTGTTATGGAGTCTTTTGTGAAATTTTCACTGTGTTACTGTATGAGTTATTGCAAAAATACGTTATACATAGGCTTCTAAGTTAAGCTTGCCTGCTCTGTATCAAGCTACCATGGGGGTGAGCACAGGATAATTTAGTTGTGTAGTGACTTACCCTGACTAGGATTGTGGTTCCTACTTGGACAGGCTTGATACCTTTGCCAACTAGAGACCCACATTCTAAGAACACTAATCAGGCAAATTGGGATTTGATGATCTATACCCTGGAGGCTAAAGATCTGCAAAAGTTTTGAAGTTAGTCTGGAGAGGATACAGTAAATCAAGGGTACCTATATGATATGTACTTCTGGAAAATGCGTGGGTTACATTCCTAAGTAACATCTATAATGTGGAGTGGTGTGGCTCACTGGTTAGAGGCGGCAGACCCGTAAGCAGAGAACGGCCTGGGACCAGGGTTCAATTCCCGACGCGGCAGGGTCGTGGACCAGGGTCAAATCGGACTTGATAATTCTCACCTCGGTGCCTACTCTAACCAGGGAACACACTCGGCAACTCTGGGCATTAAGCTTGCCTCATTGCTACAACGGCCCCCCACAGACGCCGGGGATGCCTGGTTTCACCTTGGAGATACCCAGAAGGAGACCATCTCACAGGGAAAACCAGGACGGGTTCCCAAGCGGTCTTCAGCGCCAGGATACTCCTTGGAGTCGCAGTGCGCTTTACAAGTACACCCACATTTACATTTACATAATGCTGAAGGGGAAGATCAGAGCAAAAGGTGGCCTATGCCGGAGGGATTTACTAGTGTTTTTCTCGTAAACTTCCTTGATGAAACTAATAGCTTCCCTAAAATTAACCAAGGCAGCAGTACCAGACAATTTACCCGCCATTATTAAAAAAAATCTAACCCTAAGGGGTGGGCTTACTTCCTCCCAAAAGTCTATATTTTTGTAACAAATAGCTGTAGTTTCCTGCCAAGTTTGAAGGGCACAATAATTCAGCTCATCCACAAGAAAAAGGAAACGGAAGACCCAAGAAATTATTGTTATTTAAATCTGCATGATGTAGGTGCTAAATTATATTCTAACGTAATTTTAGTGTCCCTGCAAGATTGGCTTGAGAATGAGAAACTCGTCCCAATGGAATAAGGAGGTTTTAAATAAGGTCATTTTATGATAGAACTTTGCTACAGTTTTTGGGTTCTTGGGCAGAAGGCAATGGGAATGACAGGGATTCTCTATTTTTGTTTTGTTGATTTCATTTTAGCCTTTGAACTTGTGGAAGGTACCATCCTGTGGGACAAGCTTTGCCAACTGGTCATCCCAAGTAGCTTACATGCAATCCTTCAGGATACGTTGGCTCAGGTGCAACTAGATTTAAATGGGACCCTGTCTACAAGAATCCCTCTGGGTAACGGTCTAAGGCAGGGTTGTGTCATGTCTCCCACATTGTTTTCTATAGTTTTAGTAGTTTTGCCTTATGCCCTTGATAATACAAAGTCTTTCTTGCCAAAAATGGGGGGTAGGCACATATTGTGCCTCTTCCATGCCCATGATTTGGCCATTTTTCACCTGACACAGGTGGGCCTTCAGCGGAAGCTGGAAAGACCCAATTCCTATTGTGTGGCTAATAAATTAAAGGTAATTTGGGGAAAACAAAAATAAATAATTTGGGGAAAATAACAAAAGCATATAAGTGGGTCCTAGGTACCAATACTGCAGAGGTGGTAACCTCATATAAATGTTTAGGGATGCTGATTACTAATATATTGCATTGGACCCCGCAGAAAGGTACGGTAGAGGTGTGTGCAGTCTCTACAACCGGAAGCCTAGTAAAAAAAAAAATTCATACATTGGTCCATCTCTGTTTCCGGTATTTATCGCTTATAATGCTATGGTCCCAACTCAATGCCTTTATGAGGCAGAACTGCTGTTTTAAGCACAGAGGCAAGTTGGGAGAGGTATCAGGGTAAATGCCTGAAAAAAACTGTTAGGGCTCCCCAAAAGTACTATGTGCCAGTAGACAGTTTGGAAGGGAACTTGCAGGCATGTACTTTCCTAGCCTTTAAGGCTACGGTAGACAAGAAGTACCTATAACAATCATAATAACCAAATTAGTCTAAATGAGATTACAATTGAATGGAGCTCATTAGCTAAATATTTATTTATTTCCAGGTTTGTATGGCGCTATGAATCGATTCCCGAAGGAATATCTCCGCGCCTTTGGCACAACCAAAGAACAAAAAAGACTCGTCAACATTTTAATAAACTAGGCAGGAGATCAGTCAGTTAGGGATTTGAAGAGGAATGTTTTCAGCTTTTTCCTAAAAGGGAAATGTTCCCTACATACTCTGATTTCCTTAGGGAGTAGGTTCCACAGCTTTGGACCTGCTACTGATAGGGCTCTTTCCCCCTTTCTTGCCTTCATGGCCCTAGGAACACATAATAGTTCCTGATCTCCAGATCTCAGGAATCTGGACGGCACATAGGGGATAAATTTCTCAGTGAGGTAACCGGGACCAGTTCCAGTTAGGCATTTGTGGATGATGCAGCAGATCTTAAACATCACCCTCTGCCTAACTGGAAGCCAGTGCAGTTTGGCCAACAGTGGTTTTGAGGGAGTGCGGGGCGGGACATTCAGTACCAGTCGTGCAGCCGTATTTTGCACAACCTGCAATCTAGCAAAAATGCCCTCATTGGCAGCTAGCATTAACCCGTTGCAGTAGTCCAGCCTGCTTAAAACTAAGGACTGGACCAACGTTCTCCTGGTGGTATCTGGTAGCAGGGGGAATACTCTCCTGAGAAGCCCTATGACATGGAAGCATGCACCCACCACTTGATTGGTTTGTTGTGTATAGGTGAGCTCATGGTCCAGTTTGACTCCCAGGTCTTTTACCACGGTTTTGGGCACAGGGACCGGGCCAAGGTCTTGAGGCCACCAGTCCGGGGTCCACAACCGTTTTGCCTCTCCGAAAAGCATAACCTCCGTTTTGGAGACGTTACACTGCAAATAGTTGGCTGCCATCCAGCGAGACACCTCCTTCATCCCTTGGGCGAAGGAGGCCCGCACCTCAGGAGTCATAGTTTTAAAAGGGAAGAGGAGTTGGGTATCATCCGCGTATGAAACCGGAATGAACCCGTGGGATCTCATGATGTTCGCTAGGGGGGCCACATAGATGTTAAATAACGTGGGGCTCAAACAAGAGCCCTGTGGCACCCCCTTTGAGATCACCACCTCCTCTGATTGATATGGTCCCAGGATGACTCTCTGGGTGCGTCCGCTGAAAAAACTCCTGAGCCAGGCCAGGGCCTTGCCTTCCAGACCGATGTCAACTAGTCTGGAGGTCATGATGTCATGTGACACAGTGTCAAACGCTGCTGACAAGTCCAGAAGCACCAGAACAGCGGAATGACCCCTGTCCTGTAGCCTCTGGAGATTGTCAGCGACAGACAGCAAGGCAGTCTCAGTGCTGTGTCTGGGTCTAAAGCCCGACTGGGAAGGGTCCAGTACACCCGCGTGTTCAATGAATTTCGACAAATGCTGATTCACGTGCCTCTCCACAAGCTTCCCTAAAAAAGGGAGAAGGGAGATCGGTCTCAGATTCGTCAACTCAGACCACGGAATCGCGTTGTTTTTGCGAAGGGGCCTCACAAGTGCCTGTTTCCATTCCAACGGTACTTCCCCAGTAAGCAGAGATATGTTAACTATCTGCCGTATTCCAGCCCCCAAAATCTCCAGCAAAGTTGGCATAATACGTGCTGGGATGATGTCAGACTGGCACCCACTCTTTGTTTGCATGGCAAGGGCAGTCAGCTCTTCCATAGAGATAGGTGGGAAGGCAATAAGCGTCTTAGCCTCATTGTCTGGAGTCATGGTATATGACGGGATTTGACAGTCAGTTGTTGTCACTGGGTCATAAGAGGGGGATTTGGATGTTAATATTTTATTATAAATGGCGTCAATTTTCCTTACGAAAAACTGTGAGATGTTATCACAGATTTCTTGGGATTCGACCCCATCAGTGTCACAGGCAGCGGGCTTGGTAAAGGTCTGCAGAATAGAGTACAGGAGTTTTACATTGGAGCCAGCATCTGATAATTGGGCTGCTATGTGTTGTTTCCTGGCAGCTCGGATCGCCTTATGATATTTTTTGGACGACCTCCTAAAATTCTCCTTATCGTCTGCCTTATGTGTGACTCTCCATTTTTTCTCCAACCCTCTCATGATCTTTTTCTGCTGCCTAAGATCTCCCGTAAACCAGACTTCTTGTTTGGGAGCCGGTCGTGGTTTATAGGTTCTCAGTGGGGCCACATGGTTGATAGTTGTTAATACAGCGTCACTGAAAGCCTTTAGAGCTAAGGTGGCGTCATCACCGAATGCTTCCCACTTAGGTTCCGAGTAGTTCGCCCTAAATTTGTCGGGGGTTAACCTATACCAAGGCCTTCTGACATTGGCCAACTTCTTACAGATAGTTTTGGCTTTGTTGTTGTCACGAGTGTAAAACACAATGACTGAATGATCTGTCCAAACAACTTGGTTGGGGGTAAGACAGTTAATAGCTGCAGAGTTATAGAGCACTAAGTCGAGGGTATGGCCCGCCGAATGAGTCGGACCCTGGTTCTTTTTAGTAAGTCCCAGTGTGGCCAGATCTGCTAACACCGTCTGTGCATCAATGCATGTGGTGATCTCACTGTGGATATTAAAGTCCCCCACCAGAAGAAAATCAGAGTTGGTTTGTATGTGGGGTGCCAAGAGTTCCATTAGTTTAATGGAAAAGGGCCCGCACGAGCCAGGAGGGCGGTACAAAAGTGCACCTTTCCTCACTTCCCTAGCAGTAGGGTTGATCGTAAAGATCATGAGCTCCATATCTGGGGTGCACACAGTTTCTATAACTACAACCTCCATCTCCTGTTTGAATACAATGGCTAGCCCTCCTCCCGTTTTAATCGGGCGGTCCGACCTAGCCATTTTATACCCCGTTGGTACCCCAAGTGTGATAGCTGGGACTGTGTGGGGCTTAAGCCAGGTCTCCGTTAAGAAGCACAGGTCAGGCCTCTCTGTTGTAATGAGGTCCCAGACCTGTGTGGCATGAGAGACTAGAGAGCGGACATTACACAACAGGTTTTTACAGGTTAGGGGCAGGTTATTAGGAGCGTTGGAAGCATGTATAGCGGGGTTGTTGTTGTGTACTGAGATGGCAAAGTTACCTGGGTTAGGTGTAATTACCCCAGTGTTAGAGAATAGGGTGTGACACCTCAAACACGAAAATGGTCCTCCCACACTGGAGCAGGTCCTATGGGGGCACAAGGTAGTAACAGATTTGCCTATGTCCATAAGACTCCTACGTGAGTATGACAGAGCAGGTCCCTTACCCCTCTCTGTAGGAAGTGTCCTGACCGCCATAGCCCCCTGCCCCTAGTCCCGTCCTGTCGCGGACGGGCGCAGACGGGCTGGTCTTAGGCTCGTCTTCGGCGCAGGAGGAGGCGCCACACTGCGCGTCAACACTGCGCGTTGACGCTGACGAGTTACTTTATAGCCCCTGAGCCTGGAAGAGCTAGAGCGCGAAGCGCTCGCCTCCCCGGATGTTTCTTGCTCTGCCCCGCCTTCCGCGCCCGTGATTGGCTGGAGGGTCGGACTGGGCGGGCAGGCACAGACAAGGCAACACGGAAGCTGGTCCCTCAATGCGTGTGGGTAAGTGATCGTTTTTAGCAGCGTGCAACTAGAAAATCAGTCACAGAGCAATACAATTCACAATTCACACCCCTTCTAAAATGCTATATCTGTATAGCGAGTGATATTAAAATTAGCTGTTAACACTAATAGCAGGATAAAACAATTGCGAGCAGAATGCTCAAAGAGTGGCGCCAAGCGGGGTGGGGAGAAGCTGCCACCGTCCCCCTTACCACACAGACGGTCGCCTCCTCGCTATCTTTATAGCCCCTGAGCCTGGAAGAGCTAGAGCGCGAAGCGCTCGCCTCCCCGGATGTTTCTTGCTCTGCCCCGCCTTCCGCGCCCGTGATTGGCTGGAGGGTCGGACTGGGCGGGCAGGCACAGACAAGGCAACACGGAAGCTGGTCCCTCAATGCGTGTGGGTAAGTGATCGTTTTTAGCAGCGTGCAACTAGAAAATCAGTCACAGAGCAATACAATTCACAATTCACACCCCTTCTAAAATGCTATATCTGTATAGCGAGTGATATTAAAATTAGCTGTTAACACTAATAGCAGGATAAAACAATTGCGAGCAGAATGCTCAAAGAGTGGCGCCAAGCGGGGTGGGGAGAAGCTGCCACCGTCCCCCTTACCGCACAGACGGTCGCCTCCTCGCTATCTTTATAGCCCCTGAGCCTGGAAGAGCTAGAGCGCGAAGCGCTCGCCTCCCCGGATGTTTCTTGCTCTGCCCCGCCTTCCGCGCCCGTGATTGGCTGGAGGGTCGGACTGGGCGGGCAGGCACAGACAAGGCAACACGGAAGCTGGTCCCTCAATGCGTGTGGGTAAGTGATCGTTTTTAGCAGCGTGCAACTAGAAAATCAGTCACAGAGCAATACAATTCACAATTCACACCCCTTCTAAAATGCTATATCTGTATAGCGAGTGATATTAAAATTAGCTGTTAACACTAATAGCAGGATAAAACAATTGCGAGCAGAATGCTCAAAGAGTGGCGCCAAGCGGGGTGGGGAGAAGCTGCCACCGTCCCCCTTACCTTACTGACTCAATTTCTTTTCTGCCGGTAGAGCAAAAAGTAATCATTGTATCACCAACTTGGCACTATCCTCCTAGCTTTAATAAATGCCATCTACGGCTGTTCTGTGTGATTTCAAAGGGTGCCTGGATTATTTTGTAGTGTACTGCCTATAGGAAAGTCATCATTTTTGCCCTGATCATCCCCATTATTTGACTGATGCTGGTGGTTACCAGCTCTGAATGTGCCCTGGGCTCTGGTAACCAAGCTCAGGGCCAGTGCTCTGTTTAAATGGTATATGGTAATTGGTGTAATTATAATTGGTTCAGACTACCTACCTTCAAGTCCTTAGTATATGGTAGGGCATGTAGGTTTAGAGACCCCAATGGACTTAATGCACTTTGGTGTTGTTAGTTAGTTTTAGTAAGTACAACATCTTTATTATTTAGACAAGTCTATAAAATAATATACACACACACAATAAAAAAAACAACCCCAGCCACCCCCTCAAACCTATGTGCTATCATTAAAACAGCCAGTTCCTGCCTCCCACACATGTCCAGCTATAAAAAATGTGTCATAAAATAATGGAGTGGCTGCACTTGTCCCATAAACTTAACATGAAATTCAATCAGTATTTATATCAGCAAAGAAATAATTAATATATGGGATAAAGTAGTTGCTTCCGTCCATTATAAGGGTATTGCAAGTCACAGAGCAGTGTTGTTACCATATAGAGGAATAGGTCAGAAGACTGAGTTCTTTTTTAAGGACATAGTACTCTGAGGTGACTTGGAATATCCTTATAATGTACAGCCAGGAACATTTTATTCCATATAATGCATGGTCACTTCATCACCCTTCCCGTAAACCAATTAAAGATTGGTGTGTTTCTCTTTCATATGAAAGTAATAGGATGTTTGCAAATATGAAGACTAAAAGAAGACTTCCTAGTGTACAACTAAACAAACCAAACCAAGTTTGCTATTTTTTTAAAAAGGATTCAAATCAGTGTATTACACCTCAGATGTAAAAAAAAACCACCATAGCTCATAAGGTGTAGAATCAGAGAGATTCTGTTTTTCTTACAATTACCTAAAGCGTGCATAGAATAAACATGTTGCTACCAGTACCTTCTTACTGCTTTTCACTGTTCATCTAGAAAAATAGCAGAAGAAGGAAAAGCCAGGTTTCACTTTCGTTTTTTAAACTCCAGGTTTAATTATGCTCTTGAACCTGCCTTTCTACTTTGGCTGCTGGCTCTGGCAGCAGGCATTGTCACACCAGAATTCAATTAGGAACTTTTCCTTACACTCAGGGTATAAAGGACGTTATTGAAAAGGATTCCTTCCACAAAATTAGATGGCTGAAGGAAATTAGATCCCTGCTAGTGAGATTGGGAAAGAGTGAATTGTGAGACGACCCTTTAAATGCAGTATTTCCCTCTAAAAAAAATCCTGAAGGATAGATATTGGGAGATGGTCTTCTCATCAACTTGCTCAAATGGTCTCTCCTCCCATCTCACAGGTCGATTCCTTGAATTCAAGTTTTGCCCACTGCAAGAAAGGTATTGGGATGTTATAGGAAAGCCTGTTGATCGCAAACTGTATTTCCAGTTTAGGATAGGTACCCTTCTGACAAGGTTATTCACTGCTATATGGGCGGGGACAACAGATGACAAATGCACTATGTGTACGGACCAACAAGAATCTGTTAGTCAAATCTTGTTCTTTTGTCCTCTATATTTAGCGCCTCGGCAAAAGTGGATAAAACCAATCTGTCGACTTATTGGTGCTCGTAGACATGAAGAGGCACTGAGTATTTTATGTACAGACCCCAACCCCCCCATTGCGATAGCCGTAGCAAAGTTTTTGAAATGGGCTTGGTCAATTCGTTCAAAACAGAAGTTATTGTCAAGTGACTAGTCTTCCATTTTGAACTTCTGCATGACTCCCGAATTACCCCATAACCTATATAATGAATTAGCGTATTTAGAGCAGTGTCTGTTGTAAAGTTGTACATTTTATAAATTTTAAAAATGATTTTATTTTGCATTCTTAAGAATATTATATTCGATAGTTGTCGTAGGGAGTTTAATTACGTCTTAATTATTTATATAAATCATTTTTATCTTGACTGTTTTATTCTTTAACTGCTGAATGTTTCACAAATTGCTTTTATGACTTAACTGTCGAATAAAGTTTATGAACTGAACTGAATTCAATTATGATTATTAGAGTTGAGTGGCTTTTTTCTTTCCAACTACTGTCGTCACAAGTCGTCTCTAATAAGGAGATTGGATTGCAGGCTTCCATGTACTATGGACGAATACCTGAATACATTATATTCTGTAGTATTACTGCTTGTGGTATTGTTAGCAGTCCATATAAATACACTTAACCAGGGATGAGAGGGACACTTCATCAAGAATAGCATGAAATAATCACATATAAAAGGTAGTAACTGCTATTGGAGCAACAAGTCCATTGGCACCAGGCCCAAGGTAGTTGAGGGATCCATTGCACTACAACTGAGGCTGTGCAAATGTGTTGTCTACCACACTGTTTAGAAGGAAACAACCATAAGTGTGGCACAGTGGGCCCCTCACACCTCTAGGTCCCATTTCCACAGATTTTTTGACAGCTAAGCCCTTGATCACGAGGACCATTTTCATTACTTATATAATAAGATCCCTGCAACCCTTCCTATAGTACTCTCTACCAAAAGTACATCAACCTGAAAGAGGGTCCTCGTCGGGTGCAGGCAAGGTGAACTTTTTTGGCACCATTTCAAACATCCTTAGGTTCAAAACTGTGGTCTCATGCTAGAGCTATGGTAGCTTCTCTGCTTTTTCAATGCATTATTTCCACGGTGTGTTTTGACAGTAGTTCTGGTTGCAATACCTTCTTTTAATGAATGTGCAACTTTACTCTTTAGTAATAAACACCAGTAGGTGGGAACTCTCCAGTTTTTAGATCATATTCCTTGTGTTTTTTATTAATTATCACCTTGCAAATGTAAGAAAGAGTCTAAAGTATTTTTTACCACAGCCGCTCTGTACTTCACTATAAGATGGTCCATGTAGTGTATGAAATATTTAAGATCTTCTTTCTGAAAAACAGTTTAAAACAAATTACTCAAATAAGCAAGCAAAGATAAGGCGGTCTTTACATTAGGGACATCTAGTGTGATGCAGGGTGTCCTGACCCATTAACAGCGGAACACTATAAAGCATATATACATACAGTTTTCTGACTTTGTGGGTAGTAGGGCTCGAAGATACTCTCACTATCACTTCAGATTGCCTTCTACTCGACAAGGGTTTAATTTGGCAAGGTTGTATTTTCTATGATCACTTTTAACAGGGAAGCAACCTTTACAACGCACTCATTACATCGCACTACATTTACAACACAGTCATTACATCGCAACATCCTTTACAACGCATCCATCACATTGCATGTCACTATAATGCATGACACTACATTGCATCTCACTACAACGCAGGCATTACATTGCATGTCATTACAACACATACCATTAAAATGCATAGTACCCCTACACTATCCAACACTTGCCCTACTGTTGCACCCCCTAGAGTTAGAATAGTAATTTTTACCCCTACACTATCCAACACTTACCCTACTGTTGCACACCCCTGGAGTTAGAAGAGTAATGTTTACCCCTACACTATCCAACACTTACCTTAAATACAATGTAATGGTATGTGTTGCAATGGTATGCATTGTAAAGATATAATGTGATGTAATGAAGTGGAATGCGTTGTAAATGTAGTTTTAAAAAATGTGTTGCAATGGTATGCGTTGTAAAGATATAATGTGATGTAATAGAAGGCGTTGTATATGTAGTTTTAAAAAATTAGTTGTAGTGGTATGCGATATAAATGTATGCGTTGTAAAGGATGCTGTGATGTAATAACTATGTTTTAAAGGCATGCGTTGTAAATGTATGCGTTGTAACGTCATACATTCCTTTTTAACAGTGGTTTGAATTGTAATAAATGTTGACACCATAGACTATAAAGGAAATATATTTCCATAACAAAAAAACACTTTTCCAGACAAGACTGATACTGTATTCACTAATGACTAGGCAAACACGAGGAGACGATTGACGGAGCACTGAAACTTTTCAGACAGTCACCCCTAATCACAGATCTGGGTTGAATCCATCATTGATCTTTAGCTCACTTCACCACCGAGTTTGGCTTGACAGTTCAGTCTAGGCTGCTCCCATGAGGCACAGGGTCAAGTCTGATTTGCATATGGTTAGGTCTAAACTGGACTGGCATGGTGAGCAAAAGAATAACGGATTTAACCCGGATCTCTTGACTGGAGCTAAATGTTTCATTAGCTCTGCATTCTGTTAATCATCTGTGTGACTTTTGCTTTCTCGCCCTACTGTGACACTGGATTCAAGCTAGCCTGGCTGGTGAGGGTGATGCCTCGAAACTGGTCCCAGGATGCTTGTTTCCAGTCCAGAGAGGGCCTGCTGGGAAGTTCAGGCTTGACTCTTCCCATGAGGCACAGGGTCAAGACTGATTTGCATACGGCTGGGTCTAAACTGGGGTGACACGGGGAGGGGTCCACTAATGACTAGTAAAATTGAGCATGAATGATAAAGAACGTGTCCCTGGATCATTGGTTAGGAACAATTTCATATACAGTGGAGTAACAGAGCCGAAATATTGACTACCACAATAGTGACAGTTTAAGCCCATGTAAGTAAGTGAAGATTTAGCATTCTGACTTCACGTCGATGTACTTTGACAATATGCATATCTTCAAGGTATATCGATGTGTAGTTAAGAGGAGTAAATTGACCATTACCTCAGCTATATTGTAAGACTCAATATTATGGCTAGGCTAATTTGAACATCATATATGTGCACACCATATTCTGACATGCATCCTATGCTATCTCATCGACTCGGCATTACTCTGAACAGTGTCATTTCTTCGCCATGGCATGTTTTCTTTCATGGTGCTTCCATTTACCGTGGCCAGTTACACATTGTCCAACATCGGGTTTTATTGGTGGGATTACTGCTCTACGTAGACAATATATCGTTAAGTGAACTCTTACGAGGGATACCTAGGGTCTGGTGTGTCAGAGGGTTTTAATATTCTCTGTCAATGGGAAAATGCGTTCGTGTATTAGGCTTTATTATCCTCAGGGCACTTTTTCTTAAAGCGATTTGTTTGGAGAGATTTTTAGGGGGGAATCTTTCTCATATAAAGTATTTTCTGAAGCACTCTTTCCCCGAAAATAGACATGGGCGAAGCATTTTGTAAGGGATTCAGATCGAAAGGATTTTTTGGTTCTTCAAATGCGATTAACAATTGAATCTCTCCAAATAGTTGGATATTCTTGGTCAGTATTCTGCAGTGCGGAATTTATTTACACTTTTCAACCACTGCAGGTGAGTGAATATAATTACTAAGCAGTGAAGACCGCATGGTGGTTAGGACTATTTTTATTGTATCTGACCAACTCTCCAGGTTGGATAGACCCCTGCAGAGCAGTCCGCATTTTTTTGACTAATTTCAAAAGTATGAAAATAACTAGTCTGTGGGCGGACTTTTCAAATTGATCCTCGTCTCGTTCACAGGGATTGACAGCTATTCTTGGGAAAGTCTTGTGATGTGCATGAATTGAGGATGCATTGTTTATGGCAACTGGTAAAGGTAAGGCTCTTTAATTCAGCTGCTCTTATTTCTTACAGCCTTTCACCATGAGGACCAACTTACCGGCAAGTTTTCCATCTCAGGAATATTGAAGGCTGTCGCTTTTGCTGCAGAACATAAAACGGAACAGTTGAAAATCACTGACAGACTATCACCTTAAGGCAGATAAATACTTAATGTCATGGCATTTCACAAAAACTGCACGCACCACGGCATAAAATCTTTCTTTGGCACATGCTGTCTCACAAATCAAACGACTGATGTTTTCCTAATAAAATGTGTCTTTATCCACAGTTTTAAAAAGAACATCCTATAAAGCGAAATGAGCCTAGCCCAGTTCTGGTGTTACATTATGTGAAGGGGACCAGTATATAATAAGAGGTCTGCATTGAAGGGCCCAATGACCTTGTTGGCAGGGTTTTATAGACCACACAATACAATGCTTGTGAATAGGCCCCTCACAGACTCGGTGCATCAAGACCCCCTTTCACGAGGGTTACAGTTAGGGGTGTGTGAAATTCGTATGATTTGCTTTTGCATTGGTATATACAATTTAGTAACATTTTGGGAAATGTGTCCTTGCGTCCAGTGTCAAATAAATGAATTTTGCCAATAAGAGTTGCTTTTATCCTGGTCATTGGTGTTATTTCCTTAATTCCACGCACAACTTGGGCTATGCGGCCTAATAGCATAATTTGCAGGGATTTTGAATAACAAGAGTAATACAAAATACCTAAAATTACACAAGTATGGGCAGGCATAATAGAAATGTTGCCTGGGCCTAGTTACTGTTGTTCCTGTACGTCCAAAAGCTTTGTATTTTGAGGCAACAATACCTAACTCCACTTGAAGAGAATATAGTGATCTCTCCTGGGGATCCTTTTAATTATTTCAATTCAACAGAAACATTCCTTATTAATGATACATAAAGTTATAAATGGATAACTGTGAGTGGTGGGTATGATTTATTCGGAGGGGTCCTGATGGACATCGAATAGGCAACTAGACGAAGAGCCCTGATGTTTGAAAGATCCCGTTTATTCACAATGTTTTGTTTTGTGTTTCCTATGCTCCTGCTATTTCATCTACTGTTATTATCATCAGCTGTGCAGGAGTAAAAGTGTCTTAAGGGGTGTCTTACATGAGGTGGCCTTCCCTTCACCTACCCTTAGCCCATATTAAACCCAGGGTCCTGGTGCCATGGCCCACCCCATGTTATACCCATCCCTCCTCTTTTCATCCAATATTTCAAAACAGTACCTGGCGTCCTGCAACATCACACAACACCCTCAACGTTATCTACTCCCAAACATTAACACGCATAGGTAAATGCAATAGGTTTCGCCTATGTGATTAATAATAAACAGTTTTTTGTTGTCAGTTGTAGCTTGGTAAGCAGATGTGTACTATATGTTCTTGAAACTCCGTGGAAGTTTTATGACTAGCTCATTGAGAAAGGCAAAATGTTGTGCGGTTATCTGTGGTACTATAAACCAGGGAGATTAGTTAAAGGGTGGAGGACAAAGAAAAAAAAACATTAACCTATATGACGGCTCCTCATGGAAGCCTGGAACTAGCAATACATTTAAATCCAGTGTGTGTTCTGTTATGTCTCGACAAGGTGAGCAATGCCCTTAGGGAGTCACTATATTAAGAATGCATGGCCTAGGCAACAGATAAAATATTTCAATCTATGTCTTTTGAACCAATTGGCTCAATGAAAATATGATTTCACAGGAAAATTGTGACACTGGCAGGATTGGAACTCCAACCTGTGAAGTGTTGCACTATTGACCAAGGCACTGACTCCTGAGTCATCTCGGCTACAGGGAGTGAATTTTGGGCGCACACCTGATATAGCCAGAGCTATAAAAGAAATGCTCTAAAAAGCAAATGATTCAACTGCATGTCACTGTCATTATAACTACCCTGCCCTCCTGCCCATGCAGAACGAAGCACTAATAAATCAATGGCACTCTTTACTAAAAAGTTACCAAGGTATGTAAGTTCATGATTCAATAACGTCCTGAAATCAATCCTTAAGAATGCCAAGACAACATGTCAGAGAGACAAACAGACGAACGTTTGATGCACCCGTCAGCAGTAGCGATATTCACTTTCGTATAATGAAAGTATAAATGATGATTGCAGCATTACATTCTAATTTCAGCAGTGTGCATTTTGTTATCACTGTTGTTAATTATCATTAAGGCAGGTACGGTCCGGCTCATCCAGAGGCATTGGTCATGGCAGGCTCATGCCTTAGGTCTCCATGCTTTATAGGGAATATACTTCCTTGCTTAACTTGACTATCATCTAAGGCAATTTAGCCCCAGACCAAAGATGCTGCTCCCGGAATTTATAGGTGCAGGCATACTGCCTGATATTTCTGACCACTCACTATACAGGCAGTGATAGCAGAGGCCAAAAGTCACCCTCAATTTCATAAAAATGTGCAGGATACCCTGTCCCCGAATGACAAGTGCCATAGGCAACAATGCATTTGTAATATGGCACTAGAACATGTCAGGTTTGTGATAGAGTACACCATCCACCAAAGTCTAAATAAGGACCTGCATATTTATAATGTCTTTAGCATGTAGAAATTCAAGTCTCTCTATTGGTGATGCCATATCTTCTGGTATAGTTTGGATAGCAATAGGTTGAAGGATGATCAACAGAAAACCCCAGTATTGAGAATTTAGCCCCGCAGGCGGAAATATAGTGCTATTGTAGATGACCCCACATGCAGGAGAACTGTGTACCTTCTTGAGGTTCACCCCTTATCTTCTTCACTCAGACACTGTACTTCAAAAACATGAAACATGTGGATTCTGAGGAACTTTACAATAACTTGGGACATCATAAAACTGAGCATTTGTTGGGCATTAATTTGTTTATGTCCAGGGTTGAAGAAGCCAGTGGAGTTCACATCAGGTGACAACGAAGAGTATACCCAAGGAGTATAGGGAGCCCTGCTACTGAGAATGGATGAGCAAATAGATTGTCAGTGGCATTTCTAGGTACAGCTTCAATTACTAGTGGCCCTGAAGAGTTGAGTGTGAGATGTCAAACCCGTTGCCAACCAGCTTGGCTACAGTTTCTAGAAGACCACGCCCTTTTGTAGACATTGCTCGAATATTTTAAGGCAATGCTTGAGAGGGGGTAGAGTGGGAGTTACCAACTGATATCGGGCAACCACAAGCCTATAAAGGGATTTCTTGTCAGAAATCTGGCGAGCCATAATTTGGGGTTTGTGAATCAAGTAAGGTGAAGAATTTTAGTTAAATGTGTTATTCTCATTACAGTCTTGACATGTATTAGTTGTGTATGAGGGAAAAATATAAAACTGGAGATGAATAACGTTTTAATATGTATGGCCCTCTGCTTTCTTTTTTGAATGTAGGTAGTATACCCCTCATCACTGTTTCAGAAATTAACAACTGATAATGCATTCAAATCAATTAATTGCTTTGAATGCACAAGTATAACAGTTCCAATAAAAAGGTAGCCGCAGGTAAGCTAACACAATCAGTTCAGGGCTTGAGAAGGTGAGGTGTAATCCCTTAAGCACTGTTGATTTATAAACCTGACAAACGTTGGCTGGTGAATCAGATAATGTTTACTCACCCAAGCAGCAGCCAAGTGCCAGGAGCAGGAAGACAATGCGCCCCCTCATGACTGCGCGCGGACGGTCCTAGTGGTTTGCTGGGATGTTCTTAGGCGCGCAGCTTTGTAAACCCTTCCAGTCACTCATACTTATACTCAAAGCAGGCGCTCGCGCAGGCACACTCCTCCCAGGTGCCAGGACGATGGGAAGACTCAGATATCATCAGCAAATCATTCCGGGACATTTCTCAATATTTGTTTGCAAAAGGTTAACACGAATAATCTATTAAACTTTTTGGACGTGTTTGTGTCATCTTTCTTTTTTGCCTGTTTATCCATGTGTCCTAGTTTTATTCATCCTTCCTGTCCGGTTTCTCTCTGTAACGTGTGGACGCGGAACCACAGAGCGATCCCTCACAGGTGCAACGATCAGGTGACTCCGCTAATTAAAGAGGCAGGCGCACGTGCCCGGAGCCAGTGACCTACAGTCAGTGGCAGGGCCGGTCCTAGAACTCCTGGGGCCCCGGGCGAAAGAGAAGATGTGAGGCCCCTCTAATTTGCATGTATCTTCCAGTCGCAGCCGGCATGACTCGCGGGTGGAGGATCTCGCGGGAGTTCGGAAGGGGGGGGGTGGAGAACAGGAAGCAGGCAGCCTCTCTCCACTCCCCTAAGCCAATCATAATGCTGCAATGGCAGCGTTGTGATTGATCAGGACGCCGACCAGCCAGGCGCCTATGGGAAGGCCATTTTCCCCATGTAGGCTGCATTGCAGCCTACATAGAGAAAGGCCAGAGTGCGCAAGACTGGTTTGGCCAATCAGTCAGCGCCCTTAGCAGTTGGCAAGGCAATCCTCCCCTGCCCTAAAACAGACCCGCCCTCTCCCAACGAAACACTTCTGCTTTCTCGCAGTGCTAGAAGCAGAAACATAAAATGGTCGTTTTAGCATTTTGTGTTTCTGCTTTTGCGAGAAAGTAGTGGGGCGTCGCTCCTCCGCCCTAGTGAAGGAGCCGCCCTTGGTACTATCACAAGAAGTGACATCATAGAAAGTGACATCGCAGGACTATTGATCTTATTTGGCATCCCTGAAGAGACCTAACGTGGATATCAGTAAATAGTAAATCCACATTTGTAAAGCGCACAATCACCCGTAAGGGTCTCTAGGCGCTGGGGGCCGTCAGGAAGATTAAGCAAGCTATTGCCCAGAGTCACATGGTGCTGGGCTAATCTGCCACCGGTGCTGGGGATCGAACCGTCATCCCCAGATTTCGGAGTCAGTCGCCCTGGCCGCGGCGCCACACCTCTTCCCTTCAGTAACCTGGACAAAAAGATATATATACAAATGAAATAAGTCCATATATTTTAAAACTGTTAAATGGATTACATTTGTCTCATTAGAAGGAAAAGATAGGTGCAGGTCTCACAAAGATGTATATTATTTACTCCTCGTTAACAGATTGTTTCCAGATGAGTGCATGATACAATTTCCAGTTCTGCCTCTTAAAGGGGGGAGATCCTGTTGAGGTAATGAGGGGCGGGATCATTCAAAATATAAAATTACACAAGAGAAAACCTCTCACACCATGGATATAATTGCACATTTCAAAAGGCTCCCTTATCTTTCTGTGCCATTATTGTGCTACCTTAGGATGACATTACGTAATTTGTTTTAACGTAAGTCCTCTCACCAGAATCCCACACTCCCATGCTAAGAGACGTAGGACAATCTTTTTTGTGTGTGTGCTCTTTACTCAACAGAATTATGTTAAGTGCAAAAACACAACACATATAGTACAAAATTACAAGACACCATTGCAAACAAATAAAGATTTTACATAAACAAAAACAGTCTTAGAACAACCGAGACCACTGCTAAATCATACATTGACTTGAAGGTATGCTACAGATTCAAGGGGTTGTCAAATCAACGCTTTTGATTTGGTATTAGAACGGTAGGAAGTAGATGTGGCCTGATTTAGCACTGGTGGAGCCCTGTGCGACAATGTTGGTGCCCCCAATGACTTGCTCTGCCACGGATTCCCTCACTACCACCCTTTAACAGTGCCCCTCAAGTCTCCATAACTACACTCTTTCAGATGCATTTAATTTGATAAACAGCACCAGTGATACCAGTTTAGAGTGTCAGAGAACTTTATATCACACATTACACAGAGATAAGCAATAATACGTGTGGAAATCACAATAGGTAATTTTACATAAGACAAAGGACTAGGAGTCACATGACAATCGTACTAGTAGGCAGTATAGTTTAATAGTGATTGATCTGGAGAAACACAAACTCTGAATTTAGAACGTAATACCATGGTTGAAAGTTCTCTTTAATAACCAGAATTGATTTCTGTTCAAGTGAACCCTTTTCGCAACATTATGTAAATCAAAGACTGGGGAAAAAACCATAACGATATAAATTATACCTTGCCTATTTACATTATGTGGACTTAGTGATTTGCATGGGACATGTTCTCTGCAGCGAGCACATTAACCCTCTGCGCTACCTTTCCATGAGTCAAAACTTCCACTTGACAAACCTCCATCTCTCTCTAGGAAGAACATTGATCACTGGATTTTCATGACATTTTTATTGGTGCCGAAAATTCCTGGAGGCCAGGAAGGAGGCAGCAAGTGCTTTTAGAAACATAATATACTCGCAAACATGACCCAAAGTCAGCGCTCAATGCGATCTCACCGTTTGCACCTCCCTAGAGCCTCCCTGCTCGAGGGTCCTGTAACCTCAATGACAGAGTCACTGTTGCTCTAGGGTGTGCTGCTTCGTAGGCCTGCCCAAAAGACTTGCGGTGGGCTTCAATAGGGATTATGGTAGACAGGCCTTCAGGGTTAACCCACACTTGCCACTGCTAGGGTTCACCTGCTGGTGCTAAGACACCAGGGCTTCTAAGGTCGTGCGGGTCCTTCCAAGGTCTAGCATGGGATTGAGCTCCCTCAGGGAGATTGGTCTGGTGGACTGGTCATGAAGGCTGAACCTGGCTCCCCAGTTCCAAATTCAGCAGCTCTGACCATAGTGCCACATCCTCTCCCCCACTGAACACCATACTACTCCACTGAGAGAAACTCGCACTGCCTTCAACTACAACCCAATTGCGCCCCGCTGCAAACACCTGGAGGCGACTCGATTCAAATTACGCACTAGACAAGAGCAATATGCTGCCTAAAAAAAAAAAGTGACAACATTTTGGAAAAAGCAAACACTCATAAGGAATGTAAGATTAATTAAAGCATGTGAAATGTAAGCAGGAACAACATGGTTACCTTAACGCTTTTGCACTTATTCAGAAATGAATGAGTGCTTTTGCACGAAAAGTTAAGGCCATGACTACCGGGCCGGAATGGACCTGCTTCAATGCCCATTGAATATATCCTTACAAAACTAAAGCGATATGGTTTAAAAAGACCACATTTGTGAATACAGAGCAGCGATATGCACTTTATTTTCTAGTCCGCCCATCAAGCAGGTATTGCAGTACATCCAGAAATGGTGCACTTCCCCACCCGGGGAAAACAATGCTGTTTAGAGAAAGACTAGAAAACAAAAGTAGCGCTTCACTGCTAAACTCTGTGTAGTGGCACTAATGTGTTTTGAGTGTGAATAAAATCAATCTGGCCCCTTTTCGACCCACTCTGTCTTGCTTTAGTTCTTTTTTACAGTTTGAATTTTTTATTTCTCTCTTTCCCAAGGCTGCACTTTGGAAGTGAAAAATGTCACAAAAAAGATGACCTTTCCAGCAAAAAAGTTTTTCTTTTTTGGATTCATTTCACAGGGGAACAAATAAAGGAAAGGAAGAGAAAGAGGGCGTAGTGGCGACAAGGCCCTGGGAAGGGGGGCCCCACACCCTGACCTTGCAGATTTCTATAGTGCTTAGAGGCCCAGGGAAAGGGGGCCCCACACCTGGACCTTGCAGCTTGCTCTAGTGCTTCGAGGCCCAGGGAAAGGGGGCCCCTCCCCTGGGCCTTCGAAGCAGTAACAAGGCCTTTCTTAAAACACTGCCCCATACCTCTTGTATTTTGTGAGCTCACGATTGTCACTTTTGTAATGCACCGTTTGCTACCTCTTGTATTTTGTTAGCTCACGACTGTCCTTTTTGCTTCATTTAATGTAATGTTTGCTTTTGTATTTTGCTCACTTGTAATGTTCTCATGTATCAGTTCTGTTCCTATTGTGAAGCGCTCTGACACCTTCGGTTACAGTCCGCGCTATATAAAAATGCATAAATAAATAAATAAACCAGTTGACCTGGCTGCTCCCTCCTCCCCTCACCCACTGCTCCTTACCTGTGTCCACAAAGGGGCCTTCTGTCACCTAGCAACAAAATGCGGTAGGGAATGGCTGGTACTTAAGAGAGGTGTTGCCTCGCCCCTGACACTCCGAGCCCTAACTGCTGGCCCTGCCTCTTTGACCCCACTCTGTTTGTAATCCTCCCCCACCCCTGCACCCCCAGGAATGCCACCACGCGGTCATCAACACCAGACATCTCTGATGTGTATTGTAATGTGTGGGGAGGGGGCCCTGTTGGAGCATGGGAGCAATCTGTGAAGGTAATTAATTTCAAAGTGAAGGGGGAGGCCCCCTGCCTCTCACCTGAGCACGAGGCCCTGGGCGGCTGCCCATACTGCCCATGCCTAGCGCCGGCCCTGGTCAGTGGTATCTGTTGTCCGTTTCATTACTACTGCGACAATGAGGGCCTAGGGCCCATGACACCACACAACGTGCATTTACTTCACGTTTACCCGGTCGTCAACATTTCATCAATAAAATGAATACGTTATGCTTTACCGTGGCACTGCCTATGTTATTCCGAGCTTCGTCTTTGACCCTGGGAAGCAAAACCGTTATCGTTTCCGGGGGAGCATGTCCACCCATACACCGTTTACTTGTCAACTTATTCTTAAGATATAATTGATATAGGGCGTCGGGGGAACTACAATTTATAGACTTTCATGCATTTTGGCCACCTCAGTTTTAAGTCAATTACAACAATAAAAAAGAAAAACTTGTCAGGGAAAGAACAGGACAGCATGACAATTATTTTAAAAGTGTATGCACTCCCTCCATGCAGTACACCAAAAAACAAAAGCGAAATACAATATAATGAAATGTAATATAAAAAAAGAAGAATTATTGAAACGAGTAGGGAATCACTTTACATGGGCCTTCAGAGTGAAAAGGAATACACCTTGTTATCAGCAGATGAGAAGGAATGTCCCTCTCGGTTTGGTTGCAATTACGGACCTCGAGATCCCAACATTAACATCATTGACGATGCTTTTTATTGGTCACATCTTTTAATCTTTGGAGATGCCCCAGTAGCTTTCTTCTGACCCAAATTAAACTTGAAGATAACTGCCTGGCTGTAGAAATGCGTTAAAGGTCACAATGTGTAATTCGAACCAGATCTTGGATGAAAATTGCCAAGGAAGGATGCAAAAGGATTATTTGAAATGTGCTAAATCAGATGGTGCATTGATGCATGCACGATGGCATAATTGTTTTACTAAAACTGGTAGTGGGAATCAAAGAAATTGTAGTTTGACGGCCCATGTACTTTTTCTAGCCCTATCGTTGTAACCGCAGGTGTCCATTTGTACAGCTTAGTTTTAAGTTGCACGAGTTTCCACTTACCTTACCAGATTGGTATACAACCTTTACAACGAAACTTTTACAACGACCTACCATTACAACGCAACTTTTACAACGCAAACTATTACAACGCATTGCTCTGGGGGGCGCTCTAGGTTAATTTACTATCCAATAACCTTCCCTACTATCCACGAGGACTGGAGTTGGAATAGTAAATTAAACTATTCACTATCCAGCACCCCAAAGCGCTATGCGTTGTAATGGTATGCGTGGTAAAAACCGCGTTGTAAAGGTAGGCGTTGTAAAAGTATGCGTTGTAACGTCATACATCCAGTGGTGCTGGCACAATTTTCAGAGTTGGGGTGCTGCTAATAGTTTTATAAATGTATGTAGTAGAAACAATGACCGCCTCCAACCATTACTTTAACACTTCCATACTTTTCTCACTTTGCAGTCAGAGAAAGAAAAGGAAACACCATATCCGTTGATACAAGAATAAGCAGCATTGCGTTATTAGACATACCTGACAACTGGCTGAACCCAGAGCAAATGTGACAAGATAAACACAAAATGCAAAGGTTTCCTTCTTGATCAATGTTGCAAAGTCATCCTTGTGCCCTGTACACCCCCATTTTGTGCTGACTGGTACTGGTGGTAACTGACTCTGACTTTCCCTTGCTCTGCCTAACCAGGCCCAGGGCCAGTGCTATGCTGAAAACACATTTAGAACACAGAGAAAACACCTACATACACTAGCTTATACTATGGGTTAGGGTACCCCTATGATTGACATGAAATACCTATCAGACCCTAGTACATAATGGGGCAGGGGGCTCGAAACTACCTTTACCTCCCTAGTATATAAAAGGACATAGCAATCTAGAGGCCAGCAGCCTTT
Organism: Lissotriton helveticus; assembly: GCF_964261635.1. Classification (NCBI taxonomy): domain Eukaryota; kingdom Metazoa; phylum Chordata; class Amphibia; order Caudata; family Salamandridae; genus Lissotriton; species Lissotriton helveticus. The sequence continues at coordinate 646,603,843 of NC_136068.1, forward strand.
TCTGCACTTGCATGTGTGCACTGCTGAGGCCTGAGGTCAGTTTAAAAGCATCCCTGTGTTGCAGGACTGCTTTTAACATGTACATTGGGCCCAAACGCAAATTTGGTATTTGAGGCACTTACAAAACAAATTAATAAACCACAATGTTTTGGCATATTCAGGACCACCAGGTTCTCCCCTAGGCGTCCCAGTGATCAGGGTCAGGTATTTATAAGGAGGACCCTCATAAAATAGGTTTGATATGCTTTGGGTATAGTTAAATTGCCGATTTCGCTTCCCAAAATCGACTTTTGTGCTAGGATCACTGTAAAGTGAGGATCTGCAATAATTTTACATATACAGAACCCCTAAAGTCTCCCCTAGGCTTCCAGGCATTAGGGGTCCAGTAGATATAGGAAGGGTCCTTATAAAATATGTTTTATAAGCACTGGTGTTGGAGAAATTGCCAAATTCATTTTCCCCATTGAAGATCCCCAGCCACATAGGTTAACATGGGAAGAAGTCATAAATTAATAATTCCTGTCAGAAAACCCAGAAAATGTTATTCAAGGACTTAGTAGAATGGGATTGATAAATCCAACATATGCTATTGTTGAATTAATCTTAAAATATACAGAGAAGAAGTTATAAGACTTTCTTGTCTGTAAGTCACCATTCAGCCTTTCAGTAATATGCCCTGATTGGTCAGAGTTAAATGAATTAGCCAGGCTTCTTTGATGAGATGATACGTTGCCCCTGGGGTGAAAACGCCATTCTGGGATGAGAGGGTTTGCTGCATAGGAATTCCAGAGCAGAGGGCAGGGGTCGTAAACAATAATCTTCAAAAAAAGGCAGGAACAGGCAGAAGAAACCAGTTTCATTTACACCCCTACCCTTTGAACCCAGCCCGATGGCAGGCTTAAGGAAGGAATGTTCAAATGGCAGGGAGAGGGAGTTTAGAGAGATGAGCCATCCTGGAGGTTGGTTTAGGCAGCTCTTGCCTCTCTGTTGAGACTTCAGCCATATTTAATTTTAGTGCTTTCTGGGAGAGCATTGTGCTCTGGGGTGTTGCCCCGCACCTCATTAGACAGGAGTACCCTCCTGTGTGACCCCAGAGAACAATGAATATGTATCTCAGAAGAAGCAGTGCCTCTCAGATCTGCTGCTTGAAACAAACAAAAGAAGAAGGGCCCATGATGGAAGTTTCATTTGCCCTAACCAGGCTCTGCACTCTGACTGACTGCGCCTGCTGCACAATCTGGAACTACAGCCCTGTGGATCAAACCTGCTTCCAAAGGACCAAAGAGTGGACTCCCTGCAAGCTACATGTTGACAGAGCTCACCTGGACCATCACTACCAAGAACTCCCAGCCTAAAGTACTACCAGTGGATCTGTAAGGGTTGTGTCAACTTGGATTGTGGGAATTGAAGTCCCAAACTTTAAAGGGCCATCTTAGAGCTTCAACACACTTTGAGTAAGTTGTGGGCATTTTGGGAACTTCAGGAAGATGTTCCAGAAGTTTGGAGGTCTTTGGAGCAACTTTGAAATAATGCTCCATAAGTCAGAACGTAGAATAGGTGACCTGGACCGACCTCGAGAGTCAAGCCACCTACGTTTAACTGTGAGCAGGCCTAGATCTCTGGTTTGTCCCACTGGAAAGCTCCTGAGGTCTGACTTCCATAAGTTTCACGGCGCAAGGCAAGCCCTTGAACCCTCACCAAATGCGGACAGGCTGAGAGCTTTGAGGAACCCCAGGAGGAAAAGCTCCAGAAAAGTTTCTAAGTCAGAAGGTAAAAACTTTGACCAAGACCTACCGTGAGGGGTAGCCGTACAGGGCTTCATTGTAGTCAGCCTGAAACTGTTGCTTTGTCCCTGTATAGCACGACAATATGTCCCAATTGGAACTCTAGGTTTCTATGTGCAATATAGTGCTAAATCTTTCACAATTAAATTTTTTCATTTTGGTGTCATTTTAAAGATCACATTGTTTCCTATTTTTATAAACTGGTGATGGATTTTTATTTTGTGTTGTGTCTTAATTAGTTAGTGAAATCTGGGACCTTCTCGACAGCCCCACCCCAGTCATCTCCTTCCTCACCGAAACCTGGATGAACGCCGCCTTCAGACCAGACATCGCGATCGCCATCCCTTAAGCATACAAATTCACCCGGAAGGATCGCCCCAGCCGCCTCGGAGGGGAAACAACCTGTACCACACAGTCATTACATCGCACATCGATTGTTGAAGCCATACACCTTCAACAATCTAAAAAAAAAACCACAACCTCCCAGATATAGAACTATACAATTTCCTAGCTATCAATACAGCCGTTACAAAATCTAAACTACACAAGCAAATCCCATCCATCTTCCAGTTTATGAATAACATAAACAAGACAGGTCACCAAGTCTCATCCCTATACAAACTACTCCGTCCCGTCACATCGAAATTTAATGCCAAAAAAACTACCCATTGGGAAACCCAGCTAAACTACAAACTTACAGAACACGAAATACAGACACTATGGGCTTCCCCATAAAAAATATCCCCCGCACTAGCACAGACCAAATTCTGGCTACTCCACCAAGCGCATTGGACACCAGCACGACTAGCCTCCATAGGTCTAAAGGACAAAGACACTTGCTGGAACTGCGGAACAGAAAGAGGAGACCTAGAACACCTCATCTTTAGCTGCACGAAAGTCAAACAATTCTGGAAAAAGGTGCTAGACTTCACAAACAGAGCGCTAGGTTGCAGCCTTAAGCAAACATTCGCCACAATCGTCACAGCACACATCTCACCAGACATCTCCACCCACGAAGACAGAAATCTCTTTGACTTCCTCCTCACTTAAGCAGGAAAAATGGTACTCATGAACTGGAAGGACACAACCAAGGCCACATTCAAAGGGTGGCTAAACTAGGTGATCTTCCTCAGAGGTGAAGACTACACCACCCTCAGAAACACACCAGGGAGACACCCCAATAGAGAGATGTGGTCTAAACTAGATAATCTGATAGAATCCTTCAAACCACCATAGGCAAAACATAACCAGACCTCTAACCTGGTAGGGATTTTCTGTCACAAACAACAACCATCACTCCAGGTTCCAGGGCCCAGTCCAACAGGGCGAACAAAGTCTTACCGTTGAGCTCATCACCAATGCCCGTCGCGATAATCCTTCAAAGAACGTCAAGTCTATATGTTTTGTCAATTTATGTAACCTGTAAATACCAATAAAAAAATTAAAATAAAAAAAAGACATGTGTTGTAAATGTATGTGTTATAACATCATACATTCGGTTCGGAGGATGCGTGGAGGAGTGTGGCTCAATGGTTAGAGCGACAGACCCTGAGGCAGAGTTCTGGCCAGGGACCAGGGTTCGATTCCCGCCTCAGCGGGGTCTCGGGCTCAATTTCCTCGGACCTGTTAATTCTCGCCTCGGTGCCTAGTCTAATCACGGGCCCCACGCTGCAATACTGGGCAATAGCTTGCTTAGCCTCCACACCGGCCCCAACAGCGCTAAGGATGTCTGGCTTCACCCTGGGGGTGCCCAGGAGTGGACACTTCACAGGGAAAGCCAGGAGGGGTTCCACAGCGGTATGAGTATCAGCGCCAGGAAGCCGCATAGGCGACACCGCAAGGTGACCGTCTGGTGACAGTGCGCTCTATAAGTACCATGACATTTACATTTACAAGGCCAATCTCCAACTGACCACCTATTCCGATGGGCCCACACACCTGAAGGAACACCTTCATTTCAAGATTCACACCCACCCATCCTCCACCCTTTGAGGCACCCTCATCTACAGACCACCCAGACCCGCTCTCCTTTTTCCAACTCCGTCACAGGCATCATCACGCCGCATGCCATCACCTTCACTGATTTTATACTGCTAGGAGACCTCAACTTCCACCCCGACAACCACCAGGACCTCAACTCTGCCTCCCTCCTGGACAACCTCCACAACATAAGACACAAGCAGATAGTACCAGAACCAATGCACACAGCTGGGCACATCCTCGCTCCCATTTTCACAGCTGGGAACTCCATCACTTTCAGCCACACCTTCAAACTCCCATGGAAAGATCACTGCTGTGTTCACTTCCCCTTCAAAAGCCAACATTCCCCGCAGTTGCCCACATCAGCTCCTGTACAGGAATTGGAACAAGATCGCTGATGACAAGCTTGACGCCACCCTCGGCAGCTCCACTCCAACCACAACAGACGATGACCCCACCATCGTCGCCGGAAATCTACATAATTGGATCATAGACTGCACCAACACCATCGCCCCCCCTCAAGAAAGCCTCCAAGCCCCACGCAAGAAAGCCAGCCAGTTTTCATCCGAACTTCGAGACTGCAGACGCACCTGCAGATGACTCGAAAAACTATAGAGGAACTCCAAAACCACGACAGACCTCAACAACTTAAAATCTGCTACTGCTGCCCACCACAAGCTCATCAGACTTTCCAGGAAGAAAGCTTTCCAGGACAGAATCTTCATCAATGCACACAACAGCAAGGAACTCTTTGGCATCAAAGAGTTTGCCCAAACCAACAGCGATTCCATAGACATCACTCCCTCCTAGGACCTCTGCGACAGACTCAGCACCTTCTTCCATTACAAAATGAAGACCATCAATGACAACTTCGACAACAACAACCCCCACGAGGAACCCCCCCTGTCTAGTGTCGGCATGCAGCCGACACTAGACCGCTGGACCACCCTCAGCATTGAAGACACTCTGAGAATAATGAGGACCACCCACTCCGGGGCTCCCACGGACCCCTATCCCCACTGCATCTACCGCAAAGCAGCAGGCATCATTGTCCCGAGCTTCAAAGTATCATCAACCGTTCCTTTGAGTCTGCCTTCTTCCCCGATGACTGGAAGCATGCAGAGATCAACCGCCTCATGAAAAAACCTTCAGTGGCCCCCATCGATCTCAAGAATTTCAGACCGATCTCCCTACTACCTTACCCATCCAAAGTCATGGAAAAAGCCGTCAACAGGCAACTCTCCACCTTCATTGAAGAGAACCACATCCTTTACCACTTCCAATCAGGCTTCAGGAAGAACCACAGCACCGAAACCATACTCCTCGCAGCAACAGATGACATCGGCACCCTCCTCGATAGAGGAAAGACTGTGGCCCTCATCCTCCTAGACCTTTCCACAGCCTTCAACACTGTATCTCACCACACCCTAGCCTGCAGAATCCATGACGCAGGAGTCTGGAACAAGGACCTCAACTGGATCCTCTCTTACCTCTCCAGCAGAACGCAATGAGTAAGACTCCCTCCATTTCTCTCAGAACCAACTCCAACCACCTTCGGAGTCTCACAAGCATCCTCCATCAACCCGACCCTGTTGAACCTCTACATGGCCCATTCGCATCCATTGTTAAAGCACACTGACTCAACATCACATCGTAAGCAGACAACACCCAACTCATCCTCTCCCAACATCACCAGACACAAATTTCAAGATAGAATGAAATTTGTCGCCAGATGGATGAAGAACATCTATCTTCAACTCAACTTGGACAATACCTAGGTACTCAACATGAGCCCACACCCCAATGCCTGGAACAACACCTGGTGGCCCCACGTCCTGGGAACTTCCCCTCCCCCACGGACCACTCAAGCAACCTCAGAATCATCCTGGACTCCTGGATGGAGTGCCAGATCAACGCCATCTTCTCCTCCTGCTACCACACCCTCCACCTCCTCTGTAAGACCTTCAAGTAGATCCCCCCAAACACAGGAAAACTGTCACAAACACCCTCATCAGTAGCCAGACTAGACCTTGATTTACCATGCCACTACCACATCAGCCAACACCTCCAGACACTACACTGGCTCCCCGTTATGAAGAGAATCACCTTCAAGCTACTCACCCACACACACAAGACCCTTCACAACACCAGACCCGCCAACTTGAACCACCACCTCACATTTCAAGCTCCCTAGTGCTCTTTCCGCTTGACCCATCCTCGGAACTCAAAAACTACCGACCCATATCCCTCCTCCCATTCCCGGCCAAAGTCATTGAGAAAGCCGTCAATAACCAACTCGCCACCTTCCTTGAATCCAACAACTCCCTCGATCCATCTCAATCCGGGTTTCGAGCCAAACACAGCACCGAAACAGCCCTCATCACAGTGACCGACGACATCCGAACACTGCTAGACAACGGAGAAACTGTGGCCCTCATTCTACTCGACCTCTCCGCCGCTTTCGACACAGTCTGCCACAGCACCCTTATACAACGCCTCAGCAACATCGGCATACAAGGAAAAGCCTTGGACTGGATCATCTCATTCCTCGCTGGGAGAACTCAAAGAATTCGACTTCCCCCATTCACCTCAGAGGCCACTGAAGTCATCTGTGGCGTACCACAAGGATCTTCTTTCAGTCCCACCCTCTTCAACGTTTACATGAGTCCTCTCGCCCCCATCGCGCGTCAACACAACCTCAACATCATCTCCTACGCCGACGACACCCAGTTAATCCTTTCCCTCACCAAAGACCCCAACACCGCCAAAACCAATCTTCACGGAGGCATGAAAGAAGTAGCCGATGGATGAAACATAGCCGCCTAAAACTCAACTCAGACAAAATCGAGGTCCTCATCCTAGGATCTTCCCCCTCTGCCTGGGACGACTCCTCGTGGCCCTCCACTCTGGGCACAGCACCTACTCCCACAAACCATGCACGTAACCTTGGCTTCATCCTAGACTCCTCTCTCTCGATGTCCAGACAAGTCAACGCAGTCTCTTCCTCCTGCTTCAGCGTACTTCGCATTCTCAAAAAGATCTTCCGCTGGATCCCCCTCGAGTCAAGAAAGACTGTCACCCACGCACTAGTCACGAGTCGACTGGATTATGGAAACACCCTCTACGCCGGAATCACAACAAAATTACAGAAAAAACTCCAACGCATCCAAAACGCATCAGCGAGACTCATATTAGACATCCCTTGCCAAGATCACATCACCGTACATTTAAAAGACCTCCACTGGCTTCCCGTCAACAAAAGAATTACATTCCGCCTTCTCACCCACGCACACAAAGCCCTCTACAATCTGGGACCCGAATGCCCCAACACTCGACTGTCCTTCTACAAACCCACCCGCCAACTTAGATCGTCCAATCAAGCCCTCGCCACAGTCCCGCGCTTCCGAAAATCCACCATGGGTGGCAGATCATTCTTCTTCCTTGCTGCCAAGGCCTGGAACTCACTCCCCACTCACCTTTGCCTTACGTAAAACCACATCTCCTTCAGAAAAGAACTTAAAACCTGGCTATTCGACATATAATGATCCCCTTCCCCAAGCGCCTTGAGACCCACTGGGTGAGTAGTGCGCTATACAAATGCCCGAACTTGAACTTGAACTTGAACCCAGCACTCCCTTGCAACGGTTCCTCGGACCAGGAAAAACTGAACAGCAGGGCGCTCCTTCTCCCTCCTCGTGGCCAAGACATGGAACTCCCTACCCCTCCACTTCCGACAGACTGCATCGCTCCCTAAGTTCCTAAAGGACCTCAAGACTTGGCTCTTCGATGGAACTCAGTGAACTACCAGGAACAGAAGAACCCCGCCCCATCCCCCTTTCCCTCAGCTCCTCGAGACCCATTCCGGGTGAATAGATTGCACTTTAAAAACTCTGATTGATTAATTGAAGATTGTTCCAAGCCTTGGCTGCTATGTGCGAGAAGGAGCATCCTCTGCTGTGGGCTGGATGGATCTGTGGGGTGTCTGCGACGGAGCGAGAGGTTGATCGGAGGTGTCTGGTGGGTTGATGGAAGGTCATGTGTTTGTTGATAAATGCTGTTTGTTCATTGTGCAGGGCCTTGTATGCGTGGGTTAGGATCTTGAACTAGTTTTCTTCTGAATTGGGAGCCAGTATAGTTTCTTGAGATTGAGTGTGATGTGGGTCCTTCTGTGGAGGTTGAGTATGAGTCTTGCCACTGAGTTCTGTATTGTCTGACGTCTCTTCAGGAGGCGTCCAGTGATCCCTAGGTAGAGTGTGTTTCTGTTGGTCAGTCTGCTGGTCATGAGGGCGTGCATTACTGTCCTTCTCGTGTTTACCGGGAGCCACCTGAAGATCTTGCAGAGCATGATAAGGGTATGAAAACGTGCGGATGAGACTGCGTCAACTTATTTCTTCATGGATAGCTTGCCATCTAAGATGATACAGTAGTTGCGTGTGTTGTCTGTTGGGACATGTGTTGTGCTAAGCTCCATGGGCCACCATGAGTCGTTCCCTAGCGAGGTGTTGTTCCCAAAGATGAGGACTTCTGTTTTTTCTGAGTTGAGTTTGGGATAGTTATCCTTATTCCAGTCAGCGACATTCATAATGCATCTGTGGAACTTAGCTTTTGTGGCAGAGGAATCTTCGACAGTGAGAGGATGAGCTGTGTGTCATCTGAATAAGGAGATGATTTTGAGTCCATGTGACCTGATGGTGTTGGCCAAGGTGGGCATATAAGTGTAGAAGATATTCTTGAGATCTTAGGTGAACAGCGGGAGATGGTTCCTTTGGGTTCTGCTTTTGGGGTATGAGGCGATCCAATTGAGGGTCTTTCCGTGAATCCTGATGTTGTGAAGTCTGTTGATATAGATGTAGTGGGAGACGGTGTCAAATCCAGCAGACAGGTCTAGGAGGACGAGGGCTGCTGTTCCCCCCCCCAATCCAGGAGGGATCTGATGTCATCAGTAGCTACAATCAGGGCTGTTTTGGTGCTACGGTTAGTTGGAAATCCATATAGGGAGGGGTTCAGGAGGTTGTGGTCTTCTAGGTGTTGGGTGAGTTGCTGGTTGATTGCTCTCTCGAGGACTTTTGCTTGGTAGGGTAGCAGTCAGGGGTGGCTCCTCCTTAATGGCGGAGGAGTGTCGCCCTACTTGTGAGAGTCAGTCACCGAAAAAAAAATGATGTTAAAACAATGTAATTTTATTTTTCTGTGTCTGGCTGACATGCCTGTGTAGGACAGAGCTAGGTCATGAGGCGGAGGAGTGGCGTGCATGTAAGTTTGGCCACCCGTCTTAGGCCAGCCAAACAGACATGCACATTTCTATTTCTCCAACCCGGCTGTGTTCACAGTTGGGTTAGAGAAAAGCTGCAGGCTTCCAGGCAGTGTCTGAATGGCAGACCAGGCTACTCAGACCAATCCTGGACCTGCTCTTATAGCATGAGAGCAGTGTCTGGATTTGGTGGGAAGCCTGTGCCTTCCCTGAGACTGCTGGGATTGAAGGATTGAGGTGACCGTCTGCATCGGGGGCAGGAAGAGGCATGTTTTAAAAAATCATTATGTTCCCCTAAATCCCCCATCTTGCCTGCCCACTTTCGTTTTGTGGCAGCTGCTACTGGAAGCAGTGACATGGGTCAGTATTTCCTCAATTTGGCTGGATCGGCAGGAGGTTTTTTCAGGAGGGGCCTCACGTCAGTGTGTTAACTGTCTTCAGGGAAGGAGGCAGTGGTGATTGAGGTGTTTAGCAACTTCTTGAGCTTGTCGGTGATTGATTTCCTTCCAAGGTTGAAGACATGGCGGGGGCATGGACCCGTGGGTGCTCCAGGGTGCACGGAGTTCATGATGGAGATAATGTCTTGCGGGTAAGGAGTTCCCAGTGGTCGAGAATGTGTTTGGGGTTTTTCTTCGTGGGTTTGAGCTGGTTGAAGCTTTCTGCAGTGGAGGGTTGGCGTTTGAAGTTTTTGTTGACGGCCAAGATCCTGTAGTGGAAGAAGTCTGCAAGGTTGTTGCACAATTCGTGGGAGGTAGTGATATCGTTATATGTGGCTGTGGGATTTTCTGAACCCCTTTCTTATGGTGAAGAACTCTTTGCTGTGGTTTGCACTGGGTTTGATGCTGTCTGCTAGGGCGTTCTTCTTAGTTTCTTTTAGGAGGCGATGGTACTAGTTGACAGTGGTCCTCTAGGTGTTGTGGTCTTTTATTGTGCTGATGCACCATTTCCTTTCACGCTGTCAACAGTTGTCTTTGGTGGAGTGCAGACCTTTGGTGAACCAGCTCGCACTTTTGCTATGTTCTTTGATCTTGTCTGTCTTGATGGGGGCGATGACATTGGTGCTTTTTGTGATCCACTGGTTGAAGTTCTCTGCTGGTTGTTCAGGGTCGTGTGTAGAGTCTGGGAGGTGGGAGCAGAGCGTTTCTCTCCACTGGTCTTCTGATATACTTTGCCAGTTACCTTACATGGATCTGAGGGGCCCATCACTGGGAAAGTTGGGTCCTAAGATGGTGACGTGTATGCTTTAGTGGTTGAACCATTTGAGTGGCGTTTTGTGGGTGTACTTGACGTAGTCACAGGAGGTGAAGATGGGGTCGAGCGTGTGTCCTGAATTTATGTTTGAATCGAATGCTGCTCATGCTTTTCAGGAGGTTGATAGAGTTGGTGTTGCTAGGGTCGTCGAAGTGGAAGTTGAGGTCCCCTAGACAGATGTAGTGGTCGGAGTTGAATGCAATAAGGGCAATGATTTCCAGGATTTTTGTTGCAGAAGCTGGGCGTGGTTCTGGTGGTCTGTAGGCAGGGGTGCCTCTGATGGTGCTTTTCCTATCTATGTTGAGGTGGAAGTTGAGGTGTTCCATTACCGGTGTTGGGTCACCAGGAGATGCTGTGCAGCGGATACTGTCCCTGCAGATGATGACGCTTCCACGTTTGTGCTTATTGGGACGGTCTTGGTGCATTATCACATAAACTTCAGGGATGGTAGTGGCGATGTCTGGTGCAGAGGCAGGGTTAAGCCAGGTTTCAGTGAGAAAGATGACATCTGAACTGAGGGAGGAGATAGTGTCCCACATCTCCGTGGTGTTTACTGAGAGAATGTGCGATGAGTAGGGGGCACTGAAATTTTTGTTGTGGGGGTCTCGGTTGATGTAGCGGGTGCGATTGTTGTGTTGCTGGTGAGGTTGGTTGCTTCGGTGCTGAGGTGAGGTGGCTGTGTTGGCAGAAGAAAAGTCCTTCGGTGGTCTGAGGGGATGTGTGGCAGCAGAGATTGTTGGTGCGTCCTGGGTTCAGAATTCTGTGGTGGTGTCGTTCGATGGGATGCAGAAGCCAGGGGTCCTGGTGCTGGGCGCGGTCCAGGCATTGATGGGCACAGTCTTGCCTTTGGCTGAATGGGGTACTCTGAAGGTTTGCGGAGCCCCTGCACCATTGGGGTTGTCGGGGCAGTGCTATGCTTCTGGACCTGAACAAATTGTATGTGTCATCTTAATTTAGCAAGTAGAAACAGAAATGAGCCTCCAAATTCAGCAGCATTCCATACCCGTTCATGCCCCTCTATGACCTAAACATGTCTCCCACCAGTTCATTTATATGTATACCGTATTCCCATCTCTAATTCTCAGAATTAATTTCCCTTCCTGAAACATGTCTGCCACAAATGTGATAATATGACCAACCCTATTCCTTTCCTATGTGTTCACAACTAGTCTATCAACTGACTGACACCCAGCTATATTGATATGTGCGTGCTTCACAATAGTATATTAGGCAATATCCATTTTACCACATAACAAACCTCACTGACTCTCACACCTGTGATTATGCATTACAGAATCCTGGCTTAACTCACCCTCATTGGGAATAAGAATAGTACATGTCACCTAGGGCAGTGGCTTTTTATCTGTGGTCCGTGGATCCCTGGGTGTCTGCAACGCGTAATCACGGGATCTACGAACACTTAAAATAAAAGTAAAAAACAACATTTAAAGATACAAGAAGCAAAATGTGTAATTATTGGATAAATGTCTGTTTCTTTCATTTTGTGTATTGTTTTCTAGTTCACGTCATTGAAAATGCCTAGGCCGGGGTCCCCAGATTCCAGTTATGACTCAAATGGAGGGATCCTCATATTCCAATAGTGATTAAATATGGTCCCTGGATTCCACTAATAAGAGTTTCTAAGCTGCACAGCCATCCACACCATTTATTTTCCTACCTTGGAATGCCTCATAACCACCAACTCCCTTTCTACATCCAGCAATGCCTGCATTCATATTAACTATCACTACATCTAATTCAAAATCAAGTATTACATTGAGCAGCTATCTGAATATATTGCAGTTAGTAAAACTGTGCCTTACTGGCTTGGCAGTTCCGGCTGGACTGTTCCCATTGGGCACAGGGTAAAGACTGATTTGCATATGGCTGGGTTCAAACTGGAATGGCATGGTGAGCCAAAAAATGATGGCTGTAGGCCGAGATCTCTGTACTGGGTTGAATGTATGACATTGTTATGCATTCTGTCCATCAATTGTTTTTGCATTTACTGTTAGACCTGTCAGCCTTACAGTGGTCTCCTCCAAACTTATTTAGCCTTACTTCTCCACCATTTATGACCTCTTTTTTGCTGGTATTTGGAGTACTGAACCACTGCTAACATGTGCTGGAGTACATGTACACTCTCCTATGATTAGGATAATATTGGCTTGTCCCAATTGGCATATTCAAATTACTTAAAAGTCCCTAGTAAAGTGCACTACATGTGCCCAAGGTCTTCTGTAAATTAAATGCTGCTATTGGGCTGCCAGAACTGATTGTGCCACCCACTTAAGTAACCCCTTCAAACATGTCTCAGGCCTGCCATTTTAGGGCATGTGTGTGCAGTATGCTTGGGCAATGTTCCCGGAGTTCTGGTTTGAGGAAATCCCTGGAGCAGACCAAATCCTCTGCGAGATTCAATGGAATTCTGAGGGTGGGCGGAGCTGCTCGACACGCCTATTCGTGCAACCTTTTTGTGTTCCAGTAGTACGATGTGTGTTTCCGCGCTGGAAACTGCACGCAAACAGCACTACTCTGTTTGTATGGGTGCACCCATTTTTGTTCTGTTCTGTGCATGGTGCTGCTGGACCTGTTTTCAATTTTCCCTTAATCTTTTCAATTCTCCCCCTATCCTTCTTGTCCACCCCTTACTTTCCTTTATTATGTCAGTGTTTCTTTGTGTTTGTGTATTTTAAGTTTTTGCCGTTAGTGTTTTTCGTAATTTGTTTTACTTTTTTGGTTTTCCCTTTACTCCCTTAGTTCTTCCTTTCTTCTATCCTTTTTCTCCACTCTTTTTTTTTCCTCACCAAGCACCATGGCAGAGGAGTGAGAGAGGGGTGAGAGAGGGAGCGGCAGCACTAGTGCGGCTGCTAGGTGCATGCCGTGTGGTCGTCAGCTCCACCAAGCAGTGCAGCCAGCACCAATTTAAGGAGGCAGAAGTGGCAGCATATGTTTTTTATGAGGAGCACCACCTCCCCACCATGCTGTCAGCAAGCGGCAGGCCTGGGAGCAGGTATGCTCTGCATGAGCGTCAGCTGCGTTGGGGTAGGGTGCCACAACATTTAAGTTCAGTGCACCCAACAGCGGTTGACGCAACACTGGGCCGACATTATTGACTTTGAGCAGGACCTGATTGACCTGCTAGGAATTAAGATTGCGGGACTTGGTGAGTAATATTTTATTGTGTTTGTGTTTTACAATGCTAATATTTTTATTCAAAATAGCATGCTGCTCACACTCAGAGGTAAATTAAGTTTACATTACGATGAATATTACATGATACAGTTTGAGCTAGCCAGATGCTTAGCACTAAGTGATCATACTCATTGGCACTCGCTTGGAGTTATTAATGTTTTCTGGTAGGAGTTCTACCTCTATCTACCGCATCTGTGTGTTCTGTTGCACATATCTAATGTTCCTTGTAGTGCTTACATGCATGGAGTTGCCCGGCTTCCTTTGAGGTTGGCGACAGTCGTTGCCTGACCACCTCTGCTTTTTGGGTTATGATTTCTTTTGTCATGATTACTTTGCTGTTTTTGTTGTAATTCTTTTTAATTTTACTAGTGCTGACCCTCATGAGGGGAAGCCTTTCTGATGGGTACAGGACTGCTGAGCTCTAGTTGTGGTGGTGAGCCTCAGCAAGGCCTACCAGTGCAAGGGATTCGCCCTTCTCTGACCAATAGGAAGAAGTTGGCACAGAAACTGGAATAGAAAATAGAAGATTTATTAAACCTCATGAGGTGGAACTACATTCACACAACACCCTTCGGAAATGTATGAAGTAGCACACTGAATGGAAGTAGCTGGGTCCTTTTATACCCACAAAGGGGCTCAAATGAAGGTGGTACAAGTACAAAATGCTGGTTTTAGGTACATATAAGGTCATACAGAAAATGCACGGTCAACAAGTGGGAGGAGCTACCAGTTGCTAATTCTGGTGAACACATCCTGACAGTTACAATCTAACAGCAGCTGCATGGACAGCTGCAAGCTCAACTGAGCATGTGCGAAGGTGGAAGATGCTAAATGTAGTTCGTCTCTAGGCAGATTTCAAGAGCAGTTAACAGAAAGGTAGGACAGAGCACATGGCGAGCACATGGTAGCACATGGCAAACAAAATGTCTGACAGAAATACAAATTGGATTCCACAAAACGGGCAAGATAGTCTCTAAATGCAGGATGGCTTCTGCTAATGCTAACCTAATCGCTGCGAAAGTGCAACAGATGACCCTTTTAGCATTAGCTGAATACACTTGTTTATCTGGGGTAATCTAGATATGCATCCTGTACATTGATGCTCATCATCTTAGTGATCTCTTTATTTAACATTTGTTGTGCTTTCATTTCTGTAATAATTATTTTGGCAGGTGTACAAGCAGTGATGCACATGGAGCAAAGCATAGGACCACATTGTATACAAGTACAGCATGTAAATAGTATCACCAGTAGTATGGAGAAGTGTGGCTCACTGGTTAGAGGAGGCAGACCCTGAAGCAGAGGTCAGACCCGGGACCAGGGTTCAATTCCCGACGCGGCAGGGTCTTGAGCCCAATTATCCACGGACTCGACAATTCTCGCTTCGGTGCCTACTTGAATCACGGGTTCACACTCTGCAGCTCTGGGCATTAGCCTGCTTAATCTCCACTACGGTCCCCATGCGGCGGGATGCCTGGCTTTCACCTTGGGGATGCCCAGTACGGGTATCTCACAGGGAAAAGCCAGGGCGGGTTCCCAAGGCAAGCGCCGAGATGCCTACGGGTAATCGAGCGATATATAAGAACTCATAATAATAATAATAATAATAATAATAATAATAATAATACATAGAATAGTCAGTAGCTTCCAGCCCCAAGTAATAAAGAGGGTCCATATCGATTTCGAAAATGTCCATGTACCAGTCTCTGGGTGAATTTCTGCAGCAATCTTATGCAGTTTAGAGATTGCATCATATACTGAAGGCGAGTGATCTGGAATGAAGACACAACAGCAGCTGCCAATGATGCGGCATGCACCACCTCGATCAGCCAGAATCACATCTAATACCATGCGATTCTGGAGTGCTACAATCCCCGCAACTTGCAGTTCCTCTGTAATGTTCCCAAGTGCCATAGCTGTTTGATTGGTGACAGCTTCCACAACATGAGTCAATCGCCTTATCTTTCTGCTATTCAATGCAGCACCCACAAAGAAGAACAACCCTAAGTTAAAATCGACATATTGTTGTAGAGCAGTGTCAGTTTGATCGACTTCATCAGTACTTATTGTCCTCTTATTTCTGTTCTTAGAAGTGTCATTGTACAATTTGAAGTCGAGGTGATGTAACGCAGGTGCCAAAAACACAGGAGGCAATAGAAAGGACACATAGCAGATCCCTGACCACCCAACAGGTAGTTGATAGTATCCCTTATTTCCGCACACAAAATAAGTATTGTGTGAAGACGTAAAACTGCTGTTATTAGCACCTTCAATGGTCAGAACTACTGTACACTAACTCCTTCCTACTGGAATTCTCCCAAAACTACTAATACATAAATCTGCTTTAGCTCTTGTCACGGAAATTACAAAAGGTCCAATGTTCTTAATGTTTCTCATATCTGTGAAGACATATGGTGTTGAAATATTGTCAGGTTGATACTCTTCCCATTACCATTTAGTCCCTTTAGTTTGAGGATAACCATCTTTATCTTGATAGCATACTTTATTCACACGGAAGTTTATCCCACCTACTGAAGGCTTTACGGAAGCAAACAAAAGTGCATACCAAGCTTGACACGAACCATTATGGGAAAACGGTAGAGAAATAAAAGATGTTCCTCCTTTCTTTTGGTGTGCAGGTATCATCCCACACACCCAACAGTTTGTAGTAATCGTGGCATTGTGTGTATGATGCAACATCTGGATGAATGTATTATTTAGGTAGGATTGTCGATGCTTCTGCTCATGGTATGGAAGCGTGAAGTAGTGATGTTCCAGTGGTATGGGAGTAGTGGCAATAAAAAGCTGTCGAACAGGAACCACTTTCTCAACAATCCAGGTGATTATTGCCATAACCACCAGAGCGACAACAAACCCTGCAGCACAAATGATTCTTTTGTGATGCATTTTAGCAACAGCAATAATTGATCTTTCTACAAACTCGTTGAAGCAATCGTTGGAGCTCTAATCCCTGGGCAGCCGTTGATTTCTTTACCACGGGCCAAGACGGGTGTCACTACACTACGCAGGACTGATCCCCCCCTTGCCACATCTGCGTTCCATTTCACTAACCCAGGGCGGTAGCTCAAACAGTCTTTTTAAGCACTGCAGATTCTTTCCTCGGTCTCAAGTGGTATCGCTATGCTCCAGGAATCGTGTGGTCCGGGAAGACTTCCGCAGATTCGTCAGGTGAGATAGCTTGACCTTTCTCCATCTCCAGAATCTCTCGATAGTCGGTCAACACAGCAGGTTCCACCAAGGCAGGCGACACACGATTGCAGTGTGTGCTATGGAACCAGTTATTCTTGTTCGTCACTTGAACTGCTGTCCTTGTTGCCAGGAGCCGACAACAATAAGGAGCAAAGAGGAATTTATGGGACCTAGGTTGCCCTCCACTCATCAAGGCTTAACAACAATTGTAACCTAGACCACCGACACGTTTTTTCTCATCTATTTTTTATAGATATTAACCGTATTGTAATCAATTACAACAGGCTCCCCTCTTTTAATGATTGTGGGGTAGGGGTTATATCGCTTTAGTGCCAAACTTGAAAAAGCCCATCCCTTGGAAAATATACAGCTGTGTGACCAACAACCAACAGTGAAAAAAATGTGTGAGAGCGAGATGGCACCTCACGGGCGCACCACCAATGGGGAACCTGGCAGGTACTCACCAGGGTAGCCCTGTTCTCATCATTGGTGCCATCAAGCTCAAAGAAAAAGTGGATGTGTCCAAGTGTAAGCAAAGTGTTTGCCAGGGGCACCTGCTCTGGTCCTCGGCACCTCGGCTCCAAGCTGTTCGATCGGTCGAAGACCTTGACCATCATGTGGTCGCCAGGACGGAGTTCATGGGCCTCACCTGTAGATCTGTTAGGAAGCGCTTCTCGAACCTGTCGATGAATAGAGATCAAACTGTTGGGTAACTGTGCCAAATAATCAATCATTAGAACACAAGGAACATCATTTATGGGGCGGGGCTCAGGAAATCCCCAAATGTTCATTGGCCTTCCAAATACAATTTCATACGGGGTAAGGCCAGACTGTGAATGTGGCACCGATCTTATGGATAGCAATGCCAAGGGTAGTGTATCTGGCCATTTCAAAGACGTGGAAGCAAGTATTTTCCCTAATTTCAATTTCAAAGTAGGGTTGTACCTCTCCACTAATCCTGCTGATTGTGAGTAGAAAACTGCAAAGAATGTATGTTTGATCCCTAATCCTTTCAGGACCTGCTCAACAACTTTCCCAATAAAATGAGGTCCGTTGCCACTCCATAAAAGCTTACAAACACCATATTTAGGGAAAAACTCCTTTAGAAACACCTTCGCTGTGGTGAGAGCAGTATTATCCTTTGTAGGGTATGTCTCTATCCATTTACTGAAGGCACATACCACTAATAGGACGTATTTCAGATTATTGAAGCGTTCAAGTTGGATGTAATCCATCTGCAAAACTTCAAAAGGTTCCGTTGGTGTAGCAAACCCTCCTGTAGGAGTCCGTGTCCCTGTTCCAGAATTATACTGCCAACAGATCAAAGAGGACTGTACTACTCTTTTAGCTGTGCTGGCAATTTCAGGATGCTCCCAAACTTGCGTAAGCAATTTAGTTATTGCTAGAGCTCCAACATGTACCAGCACATGTGCCTTTTGAACCATAGGTTGTAAATAGGCTGCAGGCAATTTCCATTTATCCATGTCTTTGTTGCGCCAACAACCCTCATCGTCTAATATTAATTCTTTAGACCATTGCTCAAGTTCTTTCACAGAGGCAGATCTCTGTATATCCAATACCTCCTCTCTAGCATCATGCCAATGCTCAGCTTGTGATTTCACTACGTACATTGGTGTAGTGCTTCGCTGCATCGCAGTCTCATGGGCTACGCGGTCTGCAAGGGCATTGCCTTGTCCTATTTTGTCAATGATTTTCTTGTGTGCGCTACTCTTCATATTAGCAATTCCTTTTGGGTATGTAAGTGCAGTCAAGAGATTATGCACTAATTCTACGTGAGTTATTTGCATCCCGTGGGATGGAAGAAAGCCTCTTTCCTTCAAGAGTAGGCCAAAATCATGAACCACTCCAAAAGCATAGCGGCTATCCGTGTAGATGTTCACACACAAGTCAGTGCTAAGTTCACACGCTCGTGTCAAAGCTATTAGTTCAGCTGCTTGAGCCGACTTCTGTGGTATGCGAGCTGTTTCCACTACTGTCTCAAGTGTCGTGATTTCATCTGCAGCTGAGGTTGCGCCATCTGGCAACTTCAAACAGGACCCAACAACTCACAGTTCCCCATCTACATCTGAAAGGGGCATATCTTGCAAATCAATGCGACCCTTTGTCTATTCCTCAGTAAGGAATATACAATCATGAGGCTCTTTTGATTGAGATTCAGTCACAGGATATGGCAACAAAGTAGCTAGATTGAGTGTTGCACACCTCTTTAAGGTAATATGAGGTGCTAACAGTTTGTGTGACAAAACTATCCATTCACTCTGACGTATGGACACAGCTGTTGCTGCAACCGAACGGAAGCACCCAAGCAATGCATGAGCAACAGGATCAAGAACTGCAGAAAAATATGCACAGGGGCACTGCTTATCACTGTGTGTCTGTACTAAAACTGACAATGCACACCCATCTTTCTCGTGTACATAGAGTGTAAAAGCCTTCATGTAATCTAGTGTGCCTAACACTGGTGCAGAGCAAAGAGCTTGTCTTAACTGACAAAAAGCATTTTGGCATTCATCTGTCCATGGAATGAGGATCCAAGTGTTTTTAGTCAAAAGCGCTAGCAGGGGTTTAACAATGTGTGAAAAATCCAATATCCATTGCCTACAAAACGAAGTCAAACCAATGAATGCACGGACATCTTTCTGAGTGGAAGGTACTGATGTGTCTAAATTTGCTTGAATGTGATCTGGTGTAAGTGCACAACCCTCCTTAGACAGAAGGTGACCTAAGTAGGTGACCTTCGGTCTACAATATTGCAGTTTCTTCCCTGATACTTTTTGGTTGTGTTTAGCAAGAATAGAAAGTAGAGACAACGTACATTTTTCACACTGCTCAGGCGTATCAGCTGCCAACAAGAGGTCATTGACATATTGTACGAGAGCCACTCCTTTAGGTAAAACGAAAGAATCAAGTTGTCTTTTTAAGGCTTGACTATAAATACTCGAACTCTCAGTGTACCCTTGAGGAACTCTACAAAATCTGTATGATCGATTATTCAAAGTGAAACCGAACAAATATCGGCTATCAGGATGAATAGGAATCGAGAAGAAAGCATTCTTCAAATCAATTACAGAAAATGTAGTTGCTGTTGGAGGGATCAGGGTAAGCAATGTTGTTATGTCAGAAACCCCAGGATACTGCGGTACTACAATCTTGTTAACTTCTCTCAAATCAATGATGAATCTGTAAATCCTAGTGTCAGTATCTTTTTTCAAAATGGGAAGAATCAGACTATTGCAAACATTGTAAGGAACTTCTTCCACAACCCCCACTGTAAACAAATCATGTACAATGTGTGTAAGTGCTTCTTCTCCTTCTCGAGAAGTTTTATACTGAGGCAGTCTTGGCAATGAAGCACCCTCCTTGACACTAATGTGCACTGGCGGAATAACCATTTGCCCTACATCGGTATCTGAAGTAGCCCACAAAGTACTAGGGAGTGAAGCTAATGCAATGTCCTCTTTAACAATACAGGACCTCTCAATCATTCAAAATGATCCGTACCCCTGCCGGAGAACATCGTATCGTAGCCCTGAAATTTTTGAGCATATCAAGGCCCACAATATTATCTGGTGTGTTTGGAGAGAGCACAAACGGACATGAAGGAGTAAACCTAACAACATGGAATGCAAGTGGTTGTAACAGAGGGCTAAGGGAAGGTGTTCCATCAAAACCTATCGATTTAATAGTTAAGCCAGGCAGGGGAGCCCTAGAAACCAAGTGTTTAGACAAGGCGCTACGAGTAGCTCCTGTCTCAACCAGAAACTGATCAGTAGAACCCAAAACATGTGCTGTAGCATAGGGACCCCTCTGATCTACTGGATCTTCAACTGATTCCTTACCCCATCCTAGGCAATCTTATGCATAAGCAGAATCTTGAAAATCAGACGACCCATAATCGGACAATTGATATTGGTTCCGTCTATCAAAAGTGTTAAACCCATCCTGCCCATGTATATTAGCATCAAACCCAGCACAATCATTTGTGCTTCCTCTAGGCCCTGGATATCCTGAACGATTTCTCATTTGTCCCCGACCACGTTCACTCTGCTGAGCACGCAGTACTGGACAATCAGAAAGCCAATGTCCAACTTTTTTGCAGTACGCACACTGGTCAACAGACACATTTGAACGAGTATAGGGAGGAAAGGACGAACCATAAGATCCACACCCACCTCTATCATTACCTCTAGCAGGCGGACGTTAAGCCTGAGCCAACATTACCTTTGTTTTCAACTCTTTAGGCTTTTTATCCTCATTACTTTTAGCTTCTAATTCTTGTCGTTCATAATACTGAGCCATAGTTAGGAGAGAAACCGGAGAAGAGGTAGTCCATGAACTTTCACTGGCCTTTAGGCGACTAGCTATTCCTGGCAACAGGTTTGCGACATATTTATCAACTAACAGATGTCTACCCGTGTCATCTGTCAATGACTGGCCACTAAAATCATGGAATGCTTCTTCAAAGCGTGTGAAGAAGTTAGAAACGGATTCATCTGCCTTTTGCTTGCAAGACGCTAACACTGTCCAATCTATCTTTTTAGGGGGAATAATCGTCTTTAATTGAACTAATGTAGCTGCAGGGAGATCTAAAATTAACTGACACGGTTCTGTGCAAGTTCTCTGTCTTCATCTACTTGCTCTAAATCTTTCCATAATGCTCCAAATGTCACGCAGTCATCAACTTTACGCACGGTTCTCCACATATCGGGTGGTAATATTAGTCCAAAAAAAGATCAATATCAGGCAAAGTCATAGTACAAGAGCTAATAGCACCCTCAACTTCCTCATAAAAGGCTGCTGGATTCTTTCGCGGATCAGGTAATGCAGTTTTAAGAGCCATGACATCTGCTCTTTTCCAAGGAGTGTAAACCCAATTATAAATAAAATAACCCTTTGCATCTGTAGAAGTCTTATAATCACTTGTACCCTTTCCTTTAGGATGAACAAATAAAGGCGCAGCCTCCCACATGAGTTTCACATTAATTACAACCTTCTTATCTGTCTCAGGAGTAGAAGTTCGGGCCATGCTGATGTGGGATATTTGTGCAGCTGCGTCTGCTGCCTTTTTCTCCTCTCGCAAACAGGCTGCTTCAACACGCAGTTTAACCAAGCGTCTGATTGTGTCAGTCACCTGGGAGAAGACAAAATAACCTTCACGTAGTTGTTTACAATCATTTGCTTTATCATCGGGCTCCATTTCTACAGAATATTTCCTGAACCATTCAATAACCTCTGCGGCAAATGTATCGGTAAAATATATTTGCTCCCTTTCCTGCCAATCTTTTATACTATCAAAAAGTTCAGAAGCAGTGGCAGTACTATGAAGCTTTACGCGCAGAAGATCTAATGTCAGACGCACACCCAGCAGATAACATTGAGCGAGTTTCTCAAGCTTTGTCCTGGTCTGTATGAGAGTCCTCATCCGACTCATAAGGAGCAGAAGGGAGAGTACACGGAGGTGGACACCGATATAATAAGAGAGAATCATCTTGGGGGTTATTAAGAATAGGATAATGAGGTCTACAAACAGCGTATTGGCCATTTACCTGTAAATGACGCTCCCTATCTTCCCTCTCTTTAATTTCTTTAATTTCCCTATTTTTAATTTCCAATGCTTTCGCATGAATGCTCTTACGTTGTTCTTTTTTAATCAAGGCTTACTCACGCTTCATTCGCTCACGCACTTCTTTCTACCACATTCGCACACAGTCAAACATATCTTGCCTAGCCTTTTGCTTAAACATTTGTTGTTCCACATACTGAATCTTTCGTAAATCAAATGACCCATGCATAGGCCAATGCAACTTAGGATCCTTACGAGTATATTTATTCCATAACGTGCTGTACATTATAGAAGAAATACCATACTTAATATACATGTCCCTATTAGGCGTCCCCTCCGGGGGGGCGGTTGTGCTTCATCGAGTCTCAAACTGGTACCTCTACAAAAGCAACACATCCTACGAAGTGTGCTAGAAACAGGCATGCCAAAAATAGTGCAAAATATGCAGTATTATAATCAAAGTAGCGCTTAAGGTACTCTTCGTACGTTGCGCCATTCAAACAAATTCCAATAGAGAAAAATCTCCTCATTACCTGCCTATGTAAATTGCAACTGATATATACCTTACAAACAAATACAAATATTGGCCAATCCTTCAAATCAAAAGCCACAGTAAGTGTTACTAAACTACCGTACCAATCCAAGGCATAAAAAACCAACAGCAAGTGCCGCAGAACGACTCTTACCAATCAAATGGTGTCCAGGTTCCAACTGCCAAGTTCTCAAATCGACCAAATGGTCACTGCATGGCGAATCAACAGAAGAGATCTCAGTCGAGGACCGGCACCACCTGGATGGTCAGATCAGAAAGAAAGGAAAAACGCTGTAGTTGCCAAGACTCGGGTCTCCTCAGGCAGCGATCACGTCCAAAGCGAGATTCCAATCCTTCGTCTTGACCACTCCTTCGGGCATCCGAGTCGCCGATGAGCCCCAGGTTGGAAGCACCAATTTGTGGTGGTGAGCCTCAGCAAGGCCAACCTGTGCAAGGAATTCGCCCTTCTCTGCACAGAGTCATCAGACCAATAGGAAGAAGTTGGCACAGAAACTGGAATAGAAAATAGAAGATTTATTAAACCTCATGAGGTGGAACTACATTCACACAACACCCTTCGGTAATGTATGAAGTAGCACACTGAATGGAAGGAGCTGGGTCCTTTTATACCCACACCGGGGCTCAAATGAAGGCGGTACAAGTACAAAATGCTGGTTTTAGGTACATATAAGGTCATACAGAAAATGAACAGTCAACAAGTGGGAGGAGCTAACAGTTGCTAATTCTGGTGAACACATCTTGACAGTTACAAACTAACAGCAGCTGCATGGACAGCTGCAAGCTCAACTGAGCATGTGCGAAGGTGGAAGATGCTAAATATAGTTTGTCTCTAGGCAGATTTCAAGAGCAGTTAACAGAAAGGTAGGACAGAGCACATGGCGAGCACATGGTAGCACATGGTAAACAAAATGGCTGACAGAAATACAAAATGGATTCCACAAAATGGACAAGATAGCCTCTAAATGCAGGATGACTTCTGCTAATGCTAACCTAATCGCTGCCAAATTACAACATAGTTGTTTGGCCACACCTGGAGTTTCCTGCCTTCTTACACATCAGAGCCATGCTTTTTTGGATGAAGGCTATTTAGCTATGGCCGATGTGCACAGCGGGCATGCTACTGGCATGCCAAAGGCAAGCCTGTCTGCATCTGTTCAGGGCCAGATGGGGCGAGGTGCCAGAAACACAGCCCTTTTCGGGCCCCCGGACTAGTATGCATTCGACCGATGAAATTGCAGGACTTGCTCCCACTGTGGCCGTGGAGTGTTGTCACTCTATTGATGTTTCTAATGTACCGGTAGGCTGTGTTAAGTGTGGCTTCACCCTAAGGGGTTTGCCTATAGGGCAGGTGTCTTCAAACTGGAGGACTGGTATTATACTGATAAAGGTGCTTTGCTTTAAGCACAAAAAATGAGCATCAGTAGGTCACTCTGCAATGGGCCATCACTAACATCTTTTGTCCTTTATATCCTAGTAGAGAGTAACTGTCTAATGGGAAGGGACTCCAAATATTCTTCAAAACTCCCAAACCCCATGTCTAATTATTACACTGTGGATTCTTTTAGCACATTATTGAGGCCTGCCTGACCATAAACAGTAAGTTTGGTAATCATGTATTTGATTACAATTTTAAAACAGTAATAGAACTTAACTGCAAAATTTGAATACGTCTAAACATATTTAAATAGTGCCAAAAAGTAGAACAATCTTGAAAAATTTGGAGTGGGGCCCTGACAGTGGGCATATCATAAAAAAAGTAATATCTCTGCTATAGGGTGTCCTACCAAGGGGTTAAATGTGCTGGCTCTCCAGATTGTTTGCTGCTACTTAAACAATTGTCGCTCTTTGCCCAGGAACAAGATTGAGAATTTTGACTGTCTTTTAGAACAACAACCTGTGTGTTATTTCTATCTAAAACCTGGCTTACGGACACTTCTCCTGCAGATATACCAAATGCTGTTCCACATGGCCTTAGGATAGTTAGACGCAACCGTGCCTCCCAAGGAGAGTGTGGAATCATTATTGTTTTTAAATAAACCATCCATTGCACCTTTTCAGAGATGGATATTGCTCACTGTGTGACAGCATTTTTTCCTAAACTATGTCCAGCAATTGTATGCTGGCTGGTTTCGTAATATATTGTCCCCCTGGGCCAGCCTTCAATTTGATTTCTTCTCTGGCAGATCTTTTACCTTCTTTTTCACTATATTACAACAACTTGCTAGTGTTAGATGATCTCAACCTGCACAGATGCAACATGCTGTATGGCCTTTGCCCTCATGGAGAACTTAGAGGATCTCCAGATCTCGCAATGAGTTCACATCCCCACCCATATCCTTGGTCATACCCTGGACCAGTTTTTTTTCTAATTCCGCAGTGATGATAGTTAGAGATCCCATTCCAGTAATTTGGCCGGACCATTACATAATACCATTTCAGTTTCCACTGACGAGGTCTGCTCCCATCTGTAAAGAAAGGGTGTCATGTAAAACTCGTAAAACTCATAAAAAGCGCACTTTCCTTAATGAACCCACTGTGAGTGAGGCTATTATTGCAGTTAACCAGCACTCAGAAAGCTAGGGAAGAAGCTCTTGACAGTGATTACGCCAAATTTGGACCTTGCCTTACCTTCCAAATTTAGCAATGATGGTCTTTTATTTGCCTGCTGAAAGTTGTCGAGGGGAAAAAACACTTCAAGATTATATTTACAAAGTAGTCATACTTTAAAGACAACATACTCAGAATTCTGGTTCATGCATTTTATGATAAGCCAAAAATAAGCCAAAAATAATTGGATATATAGGCAACGGAGAATTAGTGAGTAAAGGTACAGGAAAATCAATACAGAGCCAAATCTACGCATATAATTGATTTGGCATAGAAGACACAGAGTAATAAACTCCAAAATTAGTACACAACCCAAGATGGAGGCAGAATCCAAGTCATTTTCATTAGGAAGGAAAGCATAAATTATCTTTCCCTACACTCCTCTCATTGCTGATGTTTCCGGCTGTTTTTCCCTATCTCATTTCCCATAGGTGTCAGCATATGTCGACTTCCTAAGAAGTACTCTCATCAAAATGGGTCAAAATTGCTAAAGGCTAGGAAGCTCGCCCTCCGCCAAAAATGGGGAAGTCTGATTTCTCTGTCCCTGCGCATAATACAAAAAAGAGAAATTCAGCCCTCCCCTAAATGTATCACATGACAAATTATTTCACTCTCGAAGGTTTGGTGATTTTCCATAATTTCTCTACTTAAATCTTCTTTTCTTCGAGTGGCCTTGAAGTGCAGATAGGCCAGGCACAGAAGATATCCTCCCTTCCCACTTCTCAGACTCTTCAAAGACATTCCAGTTATCTCCTTAAACCAAAGTAACAATGTTCAATTCTTTATACCTGCAATGGGATGAGAGCATACTGACCCTGTTCACAAAAAGAAATCATTGAAATATTACTTTTAGCTACCAAGAGTACCAAAACTATCAATAACCTGCAGCACTGGGCCTACTGTGCACGCAATTTAAACAACGCACAGTTACATTGATATGACTAGAATGTCATTTTCCAGGTTATGAATACAGAAATGATGGTGCCTCTAATACATATAAATCCTACTTAGAGATGCACATTATGATTCTATGTTTACGATGTTGAATAAATGCATTTGATAAACCTAATACACTGCACACGAAAAAAATATAGAAAACTGTGATTAAACCATGAATATAATGCACCCCTACATTTTAGAGTGCTCTGTGTGCTCTATCAGTTCCCCCCTCTTATGACTAGTGTCATAACACCAACATCTTACTTTCTTATAATTTTTCTCTGCAGAAGAGAGCAATCTAAACAGAAGTTGTAGCTTGACGTCCCTTTCTTAATTTCTCTAATCCCTTAAGGTGCAGATAATGACTGTCTTGCAGTCCTTCTAACTGCTACTCTAGTTTCTTTAAATGAGTTTTCATTATGACGTGTCCTTTGCCATTTGTAAGCCTTAATGGCTCTAAATAACACAATGACTGCTATTATGATGTGTTTCAAGATATATCCCATTATCCCTTGTCATACGCTTCGAAACCAACTTCCAATTTTCCCAAAACCCTTGCCAATTAGTTTCCCAAATGCCTTCTGCAGCCAAATCACGCAAATCTTGAAGTATCTCTCAAATGTTACTGATATATTTTTGTATATCCCGAGTATTGTCAGGAATATACGTGCAGCACTGTTGCGCACTGTTGAACTTTCAGTAATTTACAGACGCCTCCTGCTTTTGCTAAGAGGACGTCTAAAGCAAGTCGATTTTGAAGAACCATAGCCCTTATCGAGACCATCTCTCCATCAACGAGTAATAAGATTTGGGCCGTGTTAACAGAGAGTTTATCCACTATTGTTGCCAGTTTTCTAATTTCCACATCATTCAAAATTACAAGAAAACAGCAGTGCCCCTGCACTATACAATAGTAATGATTGATTATTTAGTGTATAGAGTGTCAATTCAATAGATGGAGAACCACAATAGAACACCACCCCATCCAGTTGGATGTTTAGGACATGGGCGAACAGTTATGACAAAAATGAAGGTGTAGAGAAAATCCGCTGTTGGTGTGAAAGTTCTGTTTATTGTTCCTATATGTAGGCCAACACGTGTTTCATCGCAGGGAAACAGACTGCGAATCTTCAGGGCTGAATAGAAACATAAAGAATACATTTGCGATCATGTTTATAATGCAAGTGTATAGAAAGGTGACTTGGTAGTGTCACCCATTGTGAAGAAAGCATGCCATTATGTGACTCTGTGGCAATGTGCATACAGAACATTACTTTTGTGCAATGAGTGAAATTCCTTGTTGTCTAGTTCTCTCAATACTAACTGTAGATGGAAAAAATACTTTGGCCGCGGAAAGTTATGGTGATGAAGTGAAAAGACGTGAAGTGTGTTTAAAATAGAGAATTCGAAATCCCCAGTGACTGAAAAAGTGTGTAAACACATTTCTAAAAACTCCTATGTACACTTCTGTAAGGAAAACTTTGTGTAGTCTGTCTTAGTTACTGATACACGCCTGTTATACTTCAATTTGGATCAGTTGGTGTTCTGAGGTGTGTAGGTAGTAGGAAAATGCGCTACATTGTTCCTCATTTTAATCATGATAAGTTCTCTATAGTCTTTGTGACTTCATATGGACTTAAAAAGAAAAGGCCGGATTGTTAAATCTTAGGAGTTTCTTGAATGGTGCAGTGTATTGATCTGCATCATGATTAATCTAAGTATCTACTTTAAAATAGTATTGAGAGTGGGTATAAATTAAAATAAAACGAAATACAAGAGAGGCGAAAAAAAAAAAAAGGGGGCATTGTTCCCTTAAGGAAGGAACGGTCCTCATATGTGAACCTTCTAAGATGAAGACAGCCTGTGTTAAGGCACACATGCTCCGGAGAAGACGAGCTTATTGTGCAACAAAAGAGTAAAAAACTCACCCTAATCGCCATGGGGCATCTACACCTCGGTTTGATACGTGTGAAGGAATCCTGTTTTTGGAGTTAGGGATATACGTGGCATCCACTCCAAGAGACTTGATGAGTCTATAAGGATTGTAAGCCGGTGTTTAATTTGTAATTCGGTTGTACGCTATGTTACAGAAACGATAGTCAATAGTTGTAAAAAGGAAGGATAGCGCACCACGTTTAGGAAACATACCTCAAAAGTTTTGCAAGCTTGTGTATACCGGGAGGAGACGATATCTAAATAGTATCCAGATATCAATGCTGTTTGAACGATAACAAGGCGGGTGCACCTGTATCTATAGGTAAAGGATAGGCAAACGAAACGGAGTCTTAGAGAACCTCTGATATACTACCAGCGAACAGCTTCTAGTGTTTGGTAGTTGCAGAAAAGCAGAGAGGAGAGCTCACTTACCTCTTCTTTAGTGTTCTCCCTCTTGAAGTTCCCGGCGCCGTTTTCCTAGGACAGTCATGTGACAGGAAGTGAGGCCTGATTATGTACCGGCTTCTCACTTCCTGATCGCGCAACGACTAGACTGTAACCCGTGTATATGTTTTATTAGTTAGTCGGGCATAACTAGAAGACATACTGCTAAACAACACTCGTGTACGAGTGTAGGTGCACAAATATGTCAAAATATGAGCTATAATGGTCAGGAAATGTTGAAAATAAATAGCCCAGTGGGGATAAATATTTCAATATTAAACTAGATTAGAGGGTTGTTCAAATCACGTAGTGCGGCTCTAATTTAAACGGAGTACATAAAAGTGATCGAGCATGTGCCAAAAACAGAGCTCGTTAGTGTTTTGTATGTTTAAGAGTCAACACATACATAAATATTGTTATACTTAATCTAGAGGTCACCCGGATTCGATCTCAATCAGGGGTCCAGTATATGTGACTGAAGTGTATGACTCCTAATTTTAGAAATAGAACCTAATGCTGATTCTGTTAAATTGTATAATGGTGGTATATTGCATTCCTAGGTAATTTTACTGCTTGGTTATGAACACAAAAAGAGTATACAAAACTCTATGCATAACATTAATGACATTTTCTCAGAAGGAGAATTGTAGATAAATTAATACAATTACTCTAATTACAAAAATTCTTATGCAGTAGCGGTTGTACAGTTTTCATAGGGCATAAATGCAACAAAGATTTTTTTACAAAAAATATATACAAAAAATTATATACAAAAATTGGGCCAAAAAGAAAACACAAAAAGCGGAAGAAGGATCAAGATCCTATGTGTTCAGAGAGTTTTAGTTTCCTAGAAAGAATTGCATCTCCGGGTCATAGTTTAATCCGTGCTCAATGCTTTGAAGACGCATAATCCAAGTTGCTTCTTTGCGTCTAAGTGCCAACTCTATGTTGCCACCTCTTACATTTATAGGCACGGTTTCAATTCCAAAAAAAGATACTGAGAAGTCTTCTGTATTAGCCTGACATGTGGCCACATGGAGAGCCACAGGGTATTTTGGATCTTGTTTTTGAATGGCCCTCATGTGCTCCGATATTCTCTCTTTTAGTGCTCTGATAGTGCTTCCGACGTATAGTTTGCCACAACGGCATTCTATAATGTATACCACATATTTCGTGACACAGTTGATGTTTACTCTTATGTCATAAATCTCTTTGTTTGGTCCATTGAAATGTTTGGTTTTATGTTTAGCCCATTTGCACATGGTGCAGAAGCCACATTTGAAAAACCCATTGCTGCGTTGAGTTAGCCAGTTAGGGGTCATGTCACTTCGTGGGACTGTGGGACTTAGTCTGTTTCTCAAAGTTCTTCCTTTGTGGTAAATAAATAAATAATACCTCTATTTTTGAATGGATAAATGAATAACAGATAGCTCAATAAATAAGAGTCAAGATTCGAGGTAGTAGGAGTTTGCAGGTTTATTACAGCATAAAGGACAGGAACAGGACAACCTGCATAGGAATAGGATGGTAGGGCCCGGCAGGGGGGCCGGATTGGACTAGCGTGGCCCGGCAGCTGCCGGGGCTGGATCTGGGATGAGCGCGCTAACATTCAATAACAATACACAGGCATATATAGAAAAACAGTTGCATTACAGTACATATGATAGGCGGAGCAGTGGGTGGAGCAAAGGGTGTGACGCGTAGCAGTCGCGAAAGATAAGGGTGAAAGTAGGTGTAACAGGGCGTATACATAGACATGTGATGCAAACGTAACAGAATATGTCATGAATGGGGCGGAAACATGGAGGGGGCTACCTAAGAAGCTGGGACCTCTGACCTGATGGTGCGCGCAAACTGGCAATGACGTGTTACTAGGAGAAGCTGGGGGCTACGAACTCTGTGCTAGGAGCAGAGACTGAAGTCTGGAGAGTCAGGGCGACATGTACCTAAGCAGTATCTAGTATCTGATGTTTAGAGAACATGTTGATATAAACTAGAAGTCAGGAGGGGAAAGGCTAACTTGATTCTAAGACTGGAGCATGCATTATTCTACATGTAGTGCGTGATGAAGAATATTAAATGACCATTAATACAGTATTTCTCTAACATGGAGACGTAAAGGCTAGACAATGACGGAAACTATTGATGCGATTCAGTAGCTTAGGAATGCAGAGAAGGAGGGCTGGACTGATAACTGGAATCATAACATACTCTTGGCAGACTCAGAGGCAGAGCCAGGCTGAACCGGGCACTGCAAGGCAGGAAGTAAGTGAAGGGTCAGGAACACAGGTGGGGGCTGTATCGCTCCTCAGCGAGGCTCAGGAGACAGGAGCTGAATCTGGTGTCCGGGCCCTTTTGAGGCCTAGAAACGGGGACTTTACAATGGAATAGCGTGCACACTGAGAAATGTGGCAACGTAACTTTACATAGGCCTGATATTCGTAGTATTCACGAGAACTGGAAATAGGCATACTAGAGATGGACACAACTGTAATTGCGTCATTAATCGAACATGGGGAATACATATGCATATTAATCATGCACAGATAACATATGATGGAGGACGCGTAGGGACACAGAACATGGCAAAATTTACTTTTCCACATTCCCTCCTTGTCACTACGTTTCCATCAGGAAACATCAATATTCATGATACCATCTATCATTTCATACAGTATCATTTGCTCATCTCGAATTTTCTTGGAACGGGATTTAGAACGGGACTTGGGACTAGGAACACAAGAGGTAGCACAAATGCCGCAAATCGCAGGGCCACATTGTATACAGAGGCAGCAGCTGAATATGATCGCTACTGCGATACCTAGAAAGGACAATACTTTCCATCCCCAGGCGGAAATTATATTCCAGAACCAACCGGACCATGTCCAGGTGCCTGGATCTTGGTGTAACAGATGGGCAATTTTATGGAGTCTGGTTATAGCTGAATAAACAGACGGCGCGTTATTTGGAATGAAAATGCAGCAACTAGATCCGATGACTCTACATGCCCCGCCCCTATCGGCCAGTATGACGTCAAGGACGAGACGATTTTGCAAAACGACAAATCTCATAGCAGATTGCTCTTCGGTTAAGTTACCTAGAGCAGAGGCAGTCTCATTTACTACAGCTTCAAGGGTTCTGGTTAACCTACGAATTAGCTTACTATTCTGGATAGGTCCTATAAAGAAGAAGAAACCTCTATTGAAATCTGTATACTGTTCTAGAGCAGTTTCAGTATAATCGACAATTGGGGACTCAATCTCCCTTCTATGTCTAATGTGTACTAGATGTGTGTTTCTATGATAATCAGGTGGGGCTAGGAAAACTGGTGGCAGTAGGAAGGCAATGTAACAGGTTCCCTCCCAATCGAGGGGCAGACGAACATATGCGGTTTGACCACAAATAAAATAAGAATGACGTGAGGCTTTGAAAATAGATTTCCCACTGTCACTATACTTGACAATAGTAGTACAATCGCTGTGTCCTACATGTATGGAACCATTATTTCTAACACATAATTCGCCTTTGACTGGTAATACGGAAATAGCAGGTAAGTCTGGAGTGGAATCAGACTGAACATTCAGGACCATAAAATTCGAAGAATAATTACCTAAATTGTAAACTTCGTTTTCTAGATCTAAACCTGTTCTGTGGGGGAGACCTTGCTTGTCTGGAAAACATGTACTGTTAAGAAAAGACATATCTGTTGAGGATGACGTTAACGTGGACCATGCTCCACACGAACCATTATGTGAAAATGGATAAGGAAAGAGTGGCAGAACTCCCTTCGGTGTCTGGAAAGGGGGGAGTCGACCACACACCCAACAATTAGTGGCATTGCTGGTCTGTTGTGAGTAATGTAACATGCGGATAAAAGAATTGTTACGCATAGCGAGGCGGTAAGAGAGTTCATGAGGAGGCAGATCACTAAACGTGTGCTCTACTGTAGCATTAGAGGACTTATTTACATGTGATACTGGAAAATACAGGTAAAATGCATAACTGGTGCAGGAAATCATAATGCTGAGAAATAATATGAAACTTAGAAAAACGATACATCGGATTGAGTTTTGACTAACTCTCTCACTATGGGGGTCTATTTTATACATGTCAGAAACCGGTCTAACCGTTTCACCTAGGGGAGGACTTAGACAATCAAACTGGCTGACTTATTTTACTAGACCTTAACTTTAATTTATACTCCTGTTGCGGAGTTGTCTCTAACAGGGAGGGTGCAGTAACAGTGTCTTTTGCGGGACAGTCCTTAAGAATAGTACTTTGGCAGTCCTTTAAATCCTCGGAAATGTTCTTTGAAACTGGTTTCAATCCATAAAATCTTTTGATGTGTGAAAGATGCACCCAGCCTTTGCGTCCCTCCAACTTCACGGCTGTACGGGTGGCCAGGAGGACCTGTCGGGGCTCCTTCCAGCGAGGCTCCAGCGGACTTGAACGATCGAAATTTCGCACTAGGACCATGGATCCGGGAACGATTTCATGCGGTGCCACCTCGGTATTGTCTGGAAATGCGGCGGCAACCTGTGAACGACAAGAGTTGAGGGCAGACATCAAGGAAGCTAGGTAATCTGTCAGCATATTACTTGAAACATCTGTAATACTTCGGGGTCTAGGTGTACCCCACATGTTAGGGGGGCGGCCGAATACGACCTCGTACGGGGACAGACCTGATCTGGAATGTGCGACCATGCGCATATAGAACAAAGCAACTGGCAGAGCTATTAGCCAGTCCACACCTTTCTCTTGACAAACTTTTGCAATGCGGATTTTAAGGGTCTGATTATGTCTCTCTACGAGACCGGCTGCTTCAGGATGGCGTACACAATGGAACTTCCACTGGTACCCTAACAGAAGGGAAACATGCTTCATCAACTCAGATGAGAATGGCTGGCCGTTGTCAGAATACACGACTCTAGGGAGTCCATAACGGGGGAAGAACTCACGAACCAACTGCTTGGCAGTGGTCGCGGTTGTGTAATCTGGGACTGGATATGCTTCTGTCCACCTGGACAAAGCGCATACAACTACAAGGACATACTTGAAACCTCGACATCGCTCCATCTGAATGTAATCCATCTGGAGGACTTCAAAAGGGTGGTCAGGGGGCTGGAATCCACCTTGTTCCACCGGGACACTTTTACCTGGATTAAACTGACAACATATCATACAGGTACGGACTTTCTGCTTGGCTGCAGCTCGTAAATGCTTGTTGAACCAAATGTTATGTATACTGTCTAACATAGCTTTCTCTCCTAGATGTGCTGGGCTATGTGCGGTATTAATAATGACTTGAACCATAGAGTCGGGGAGAAACCATGTGGCTCTACCCTTCGTTAACCATCCCTGATCTGTCTGGACCCCTCCTTGTTCGGACCATTTCTTGATTTCCTCGGGAGTAGCATGTAACTGAATATCTATGACATCTTGAGTAGGGTCTTTAACTGTCATACATGTAGTCAGATCTGGAGTGTATGTCGGTGTCTTATTAACTGGAATGTCTGGTGTCTGTGCTGTAAGCTTGGCTGTGCGATCTGCTAGATCATTACCCTGGGAAATAGTGTCAGTAACTTTCGTATGTGCCTTGCACTTCATGATAGCAATGGATGTCGGTAAATGTATTGCATCTAACAGAGCCTGGATAAAGAGACCATGCTGAATCTTGGTTCCATGAGAAGTCATGAAACCTCTCTCCTGCCAGAGCACTCCGAAGTCGTGTACGACTCCAAATGCGTAACGTGAATCTGTGTAAACATTAACTTTCAGGTTCTTGGCGTGTATGCAGGCTTGAGTCAGAGCAACTAGCTCTGCTGCTTGAGCAGACAGGGTGTCAATACGGTGTGTTTCAATAACTTCAGTGTCAGTAGTCACTGCATACGCGGCTACTAGTTCACCTGTACTTGTTCTCATGCATGAACCATCCACATAAAGTGTCAGGTCGGGATCTGGTAATGGAATATCTGTCAGATCTTGTCTTGGCTTTGTCGTAATGTTGACTACTTCCACACAGTCGTGTGTGGCAGAATTCGAAGTGACTGACGGTAACAGTGTAGCAGGATTTAGAACGTTGCAGCGTCTGATTTCTATGTGTGGCTGGAACAGTGTCAATTCATAACCTGTTAAACGTGCAATTGTCAAGTGCTGAGTTTGTGTTCGGTTTAAAAGAACTTCCACAGAGTGTGGAACTTGTACTGTCAGGGAGTGTCCTAATACTATGGAATCACTTTGTCTGATAGCTAGTGCTGTGGCTGCAACTGACTTGAGGCACGCAGGCAGAGCCTGGGCTACAGGATCTAATGTGCTCGAAAAATAAGCACAGGGCTTGTATTGTCCTGCTTGATCTTGTGTGAGAACAGATAATGCTGTACCTTCGCGTTCAGTGACGAAAAGTGTAAAAGGCTTACTGTAGTTCGGTGTAGCTAGAACTGGAGCTTGGCATAGGGCTTTCTTTAACTCATTGAAACTAAGTGTATGTTCAGATGTCCATGGGAGGACAGTCGATACGGCTGCCTCCTGTGTCGTTAACTGTATCAGTGGCTTAGCTAGAAATGCATACTGAGGAATCCATTGTCTGCAATAAGAAGTAAGGCCGATAAAAGCACGTACCTCCTTCTGGGTCTTTGGCTGAGGAAGACTCGCTATTAACTGAATACGATCTGGTGTCAACTGCCTACCCCTCTTGGACAGTAAGTGTCCTAAGTAGACCACTTGCTGGACACAGAATTGAAGCTTAGAAGGGGACACCTTGTGCCCCATCTCGGCTAGGAAATACAAGACTGTAAGGGATGCTCGCTCGCAAGCACGTTCAGAACGGGCTGTGATCAGTAGATCATCGACATACTGGAGCAGGGCAGTGTCAGTTGGCATGTGAATATTGTCTAGTTGTCTCTTGAGTGCTTGACTGTAAATACTTGGACTTTCTGTGAAACCTTGAGGAGCGCGTGTGAACATATAGCTCCTTCCATTTAAACAAAATCCGAAAAGAAACTGGCTGTCTGGATGAATGGGGACACTGAAAAACGCGTTCTTGAGGTCTATGACTGTAAAAAATGTGGCTTCGGAATCAATGGCTGTCAATAGGGAAGAGATATCTGGGACAACTGGATACTGGGGAATAATACATTTGTTAAGTTCTCGAAGGTCAATCACTAATCGATATACTGGAGGTGCATTTGGATCAGTACGTTTCATAACAGGAATGATCGGAGAATTACATACATTGGAGTCAGTCTCTACAACCACTCCTTGAGCGATGAGCTCGTCAATAATTTTGGATAAGGCTGCTACAGCCTCAGGTGGCAATCTGTACTGTCTGATTCGTGGTAACACTACACCTGGCTTGATAGTCACACGATGGGGTGTGATTTGCATAAAGCCAACATCAGTTGGACC
Organism: Lissotriton helveticus; assembly: GCF_964261635.1. Lineage (NCBI taxonomy): Eukaryota > Metazoa > Chordata > Amphibia > Caudata > Salamandridae > Lissotriton > Lissotriton helveticus. The sequence continues at coordinate 646,639,977 of NC_136068.1, forward strand.
TTGCGCCCATAGATGCTGCGGGACATTAGACAATCTGGGATCAAAATCTCGTAATACATAGTGACCCTTGAAGTCACGTAGGAACAATCGTATTCCCTCTGGGGAACAACATATAACTGCACCTAATTCTTTCAGTGTCTTAATGCCTAATAGATTTTCTGGACATGACTTCGTAAGTAACAGATCAGTAATGCGGGACAATGGACCTACTTCTAGAGTAACTGGCTTTGAAATTTCATTTACGATAGGTTTTCCTGAAAATCCAAGGGAAACATTTCTAGAGCCTGAGAGCGGAGCCCCTGGAACTTCGGCGTGACTTATAGTGGTCCTACTTGCCCCTGTATCAATCAGAAACTTTCTGTCTTTCCCTAGTACTTGACTATGAACATAGGGACCTTCTTGATCTACAGGTATCTCGATGAGAGGCAAGCCTACCTCCCTCTCTAGGCTGTTTCATGAATATGGCTGATACTCTGGATACTCGGACTGTGCATACTGGTACATCTGCTGTGTAACATGTTGTGTTGCAGCGATAGGCTGCGGTGCTGTAACTGTCTGTGGTGCATTCTGTGACTGCGGAGTCTGTGTAACTTGTTCTTGTCTAGGCGGACGTGGTCTTTCTTTAGTCTTACCGGTAGCTATGTTGTGTTTCAGAACTGCACACTCGTTTATAAAATGACCTGGCTGTTTACAATAATTGCAGTTTCCTTTAACGGGAGCTGCAGGATGACTGGCTTGATTCGGACCCCTCTTCTGACTGTCTTGAGGAACAGATTGTGCAACTAGTACTTTCATTTTCGTGTTTTTCATAAGTTTTCTTTCATGATCTTGTTCTTCTCTGATTCTATTCTGGTGATATTGAAGCATCTGTAACATCTGGGACGGGGTATTAGCTTGCCAGGTACTTTCGACTTTCAAAACTCGGTTTTTAATTTGTGGACTTGAATTCTCGACTAATTTAGTAACAAAAAGATGAGGGTATGATTCGCTACTTGTCTTGAGGCCACTGTTTATAATAAAACATTTTTCAAATCTAGAATAAAAATCACTAGTGTCTTCGTCTTGTTTCTGTTTACAGGCTGAGATTGCATCCCAGTCTTCCTTTTTAGTTGCTAATAGTCTGGGCAAAACTTGTATTAACAGTTCAAGTAATTCTTTACATTTGTCTCCAAGACCGGTACCTGGTACTCGTATCTTATCTTCAGCTTCGAGAACTGCCCAATCGATCTTTTTCTCTCCCACCTCCCATTCTTTTTCCTTGAGTTTCTCATATACCCCTGCGGGCAACAGGACCTTTAACATTTTAATAATATCTGGATACGTGTATTCTCCCATACGGAGCATGTCTTTCAATTCTCGGTGGAACCCTGCTGGATCTTTATCATGACAGGGAATTAACTTTTTCATCTCTAAGAGTTCCATCTTTGTAATCGGGGTGTAAACAAACACTCGTTGCATTTCACCACCCTCTGTCTTAACTGGATGCACTTCTCGTAACGGATTCTGTCTGTCTATGTAAAAGGGTTTACTTTCTGGGGGTGAGACATGAACAAAATGCGGGTTCAGAAACATACTATATTTGTGGCGCTGTTCTAGAATGACACTAATTAAATCGGTACCTAAACCTTTCCATTTATACTGGAGTAACTCGTTCAGGACATCATGTAACGGACCTGGATCAGAATGTTGACCCTCATACAATGTAATGAGGTGCTGGATCATATACATACCCGCCAGTCGTTGCTCGGCTGGGGGCATTTTCAGAAACATTTGTGCCACTATTTCGTCTGGAAAAGTGGTAGAATCAGTAACCCATCGGACTGCTGATCGGACTAGTTCTTGTTCATGCATAGTACTTAACTCGCTATAACCGATTCGTGATTTCAGAATGTGGTCGGTAGCTTGAAATACTTGTTCTAGAGAACCTTGTTCTGGTGTTGGACGATGGAAAGTTGACTTGTGTTCTAGGCGTAAATGGCGATCTGGAAATCTAGATTTTCCTACATACGCTATTCTGGCGGGATTCTCGTCCTCTACCTCTTCAGTATCAGAGTTACTTTCTTTCTCGCTTACTCGTGTTTCTTTGCGTTGTTCGTGTAACCTTATTATTTCTTTACGAATTTTCTTGTACATATTTTCTATACTACCGATAGTCTTATGCTTACCCTCTGCCATATTATCACTCCATTTTGTCAGGATTTTCATTTCGGCTTGATCTTTGGTCGGATAATCTTGTTCTCGTATTAAACAATTAATCAGAAACTTTAATAGCATGAGCTGGACTTCAACTTTTCTTTGGCACATGACTTCACTAATACTTTCTGGATCATTCCCTGTACGGATGAAACGATATATTCTGTCTAGATCTTCTTTCATATCTGGTAGGGTGACTAGATACTCGGTCACCTTTCTCACGCGTAATGAATATAAAACCATATTATCCTCGCCTGGGACTGGATCATAGCCACATTCGGTAAGGGCTTTTCTTATTTCTGCAACAGACTGATATCTGGGCATACGCTGTGACGCTTGTGCATGTAATTCGGCTAACGTTAAACGTTTGTGTGGCGGCGGGGTTCCTAGAGGACCTCCTCCTGCGGCCCCTAAACTAGAGTCGTCTACTGATGCTCTTCGTCCTGGCAGAGTGGGAAATGGAAATGCAGGCTGGACTTGTATGGCGGGCTGGACCGGGGGTACCGTAACAGGTACTCCCGTGTCTGGAGGAGCGGGAAGTGCCTGATTTACAGGGACTGGCGGAGCGGGATTTGCATATTCCGGGACTGTGTCGTCCAAATAGGACGAAATGAATATATCAGCTGCGGTCGGTTTGTGACGTAGCTTGGTCGGAACTAATGGTGGCGGAAAATTACTGGATGCCTCCGGGGTCGCTTTTGGCAAGCCCTCGGCAAGAAGAGGATACATACCCTTAATAAGGGCATGCCTCTGTCTGTCTGACTGTTCGGTTTTAACTCGTTCACCAATCTCGATTAATTCCCTTTCTTGGGCTCGTTCTAAGGATTCTCGACTTATTTCTGACTTTCTGATTTCTTTTTCGGTTCTTTTATGAGATTCTTTGCGCCATAACTCGATGGCGTCTTTCTGTGACTGTCTGGCTTTCTTTTTCCATAATGCTTCTTCTACTCGCATGATGCATTCGGCATCCCACGTACCTGATACGGGCCATCTATACTTTTCCTCTAACTGTTTGGTATACTCTACCCATAAATCTAGATACAATATGGCGCTTATGCCATGCTTCTGATACATGAAATGACCTGGACTGTCCCTAGGCGGAACAGGAACTGCTTCTTCTAGCAGACCCTTTCTAGTTTTTAACTGACGCAGTTTTGAAAAGAGCGGCATGACTGAACTATAATCTGGACACAATACAATACACAATAAACACGATAATTACTTCACACTCATACCACGACATTAAAATACATGAAGAACATTATGAAGCAACAGTTCGGACAGAATACTACCTGGAATACTGAGAACATAAACACATGAATTTCTCGAGAACGGAACAGACTAGAATTACTGGATGCGCTGCTGAAACAGCACGGAACATACCGGTCCCATAAAGGGACGCATCAAGACCCGTATCCACCTAGGTGAACACTTCGTTTCAGATCTGCGTACCCAGACCCATCGGACCAGAGACAATTTAGATTGACCCTGTCTAGATACTACCCCAGCAATGGTACTCACCGGGCAGCAAGAACGGAAGGCCTTAGACTGGACTGGACTGCTTCGACGCAGGACGGACGCGAACTTCGGACTTCTGTTACGGGTGGGCCTCCGGATACCTTGGACCTTGGACTCTCGGCTTGGGCTCTGGTCAGGACTCGCCGCGTTCCTCCACCGCCTCGTCTGGATGCTGGACCGCCACCTCCGTCTCCTCCGTGGGCCTGAGGGATACTTGAAGCAGAAATATCTGCACGTGCACGGTATGGTTCCGTCACGGCTGCAGAGGGTCAGGGGGCACGCGTGGCTTCACCGGCGCGTGGGGAAAGGGCAAGTCCCTATTCGGGCGCCATTATGTGGTAAATAAATAAATAATACCTCTATTTTTGAATGGATAAATGAATAACAGATAGCTCAATAAATAAGAGTCAAGATTCGAGGTAGTAGGAGTTTGCAGGTTTATTACAGCATAAAGGACAGGAACAGGACAACCTGCATAGGAATAGGATGGTAGGGCCCGGCAGGGGGGCCGGATTGGACTAGCGTGGCCCGGCAGCTGCCGGGGCTGGATCTGGGATGAGCGCGCTAACATTCAATAACAATACACAGGCATATATAGAAAAACAGTTGCATTACAGTACATATGATAGGCGGAGCAGTGGGTGGAGCAAAGGGTGTGACGCGTAGCAGTCGCGAAAGATAAGGGTGAAAGTAGGTGTAACAGGGCGTATACATAGACATGTGATGCAAACGTAACAGAATATGTCATGAATGGGGCGGAAACATGGAGGGGCCTACCTAAGAAGCTGGGACCTCTGACCTGATGGTGCGCACAAACTGGCAATGACGTGTTACTAGGAGAAGCTGGGGGCTACGAACTCTGTGCTAGGAGCAGAGACTGAAGTCTGGAGAGTCAGGGCGACATGTACCTAAGCAGTATCTAGTATCTGATGTTTAGAGAACATGTTGATATAAACTAGAAGTCAGGAGGGGAAAGGCTAACTTGATTCTAAGACTGGAGCATGCATTATTCTACATGTAGTGCGTGATGAAGAATATTAAATGACCATTAATACAGTATTTCTCTAACATGGAGACGTAAAGGCTAGACAATGACGGAAACTATTGATGCGATTCAGTAGCTTAGGAATGCAGAGAAGGAGGGCTGGACTGATAACTGGAATCATAACATACTCTTGGCAGACTCAGAGGCAGAGCCAGGCTGAACCGGGCACTGCAAGGCAGGAAGTAAGTGAAGGGTCAGGAACACAGGTGGGGGCTGTATCGCTCCTCAGCGAGGCTCAGGAGACAGGAGCTGAATCTGGTGTCCGGGCCCTTTTGAGGCCTAGAAACGGGGACTTTACAATGGAATAGCGTGCACACTGAGAAATGTGGCAACGTAACTTTACATAGGCCTGATATTCGTAGTATTCACGAGAACTGGAAATAGGCATACTAGAGATGGACACAACTGTAATTGCGTCATTAATCGAACATGGGGAATACATATGCATATTAATCATGCACAGATAACATATGATGGAGGACGCGTAGGGACACAGAACATGGCAAAATTTACTTTTCCACACCTTTTCGGAAAGTAATTAGAGGAGTTGTGGGTATTATTTCCTTTAATGATGAGTCATCTTTTAGCAGACCCCAGTGTTTGGTCATACTGTATCTAAGTGATTGATGCAGGGCATTATACTCTGTAATCATTCTCACTGTCTGTTCTTTCGGTGTTTGTGGGTTTCTTGGTTTCAGTGTGTCTGGTCTTTTGATTTTAGAAAGTTTCTTTTTCGCTTGAGATAGGATGGTTTTGGGGTACCCCCTTTTCTCAAACCTTTTTTCCATGTCTTGGATAGTTGTGTCAAGATTTGTGTTGTCACTACAGTTCCGCCTGGCACGGAGGAATTCACCAAAGGGTATCGATCTGATCTGGTGAAAGGGATGAAAGCTATCCGCTCTTAAGACGGCATTGCACGAAGTAGGCTTTCTGTACAATTTACTTTGCAGTTTATTGTTCTCCACATAAAATTCTAGGTCTAGGAACTCTATGTGTGTTTTGCTCGATTTCATTGTAAAGTTTATTTCCCAGGCATTGTGATTGAGATGATCAAAGAAACTTTGTAGTAGTTCCTCTGTACCTGTCCACAGTAGAATGCAGTCGTCTATATATCGACCCCAGAATAGAATGGAATCTGTATACATAGTACCTTTATTGCCCCAAATGTGATCATCCTCGAAAGCACCCATAAAGAGATTAGCAAAGGATGGGGAAAATTTTGAACCCATGGCCACCCCGCGTTTTTGTTGATACCATTGTTTGTGGAAAATGAAGTAGTTATTGGTTAAGATTAGGTTCATCATTGAGATGAGCATTTGTGTGTGTGCCCAGAGAGACGCAGGTCGTTTGGATAGAATCCGAGTCATTGCTTCCATGCCTAAGGTTGGATTAATACTAGTGTATAATGCGACCACATCCATGGTCACCAGGGTAGTGTTAGGTTGCCATTCTAAGTCGCCCAATATACTTAGTATGTGCTTTGAATCCTGTATATAGGAAGGTAGGTTTTTGACCAGCGGGTTTAGGAACATGTCCACATATTCTGCAAGTCTCTCAGTGGGACCTCCAATACCCGAGACAATGGGCCTGCCTGGAGGGAAAGGGAGATCTTTGTGGATTTTCGGTAGAGTGTAAAGCCATGGGTATGTGGGTTTCAGTACTTTGAGATACAAGTACTCATCATTATTGAGGAGACCATCTTCTTTCCATTTACGTAGATGGTCATTGATAGTAATTGTCAGAGCACCCATTGGGTTATTGGTGATTAGTTCATAACAGGAATGGTCTGCTAGTTGATTCAAAATTTCATTGTTGTAGTCCTCTGTGTTCATAACAACAATATTGCCTCCCTTGTCTGCCTCACGAATAATGATAGTGGGAGTTTGGGTGAGTGTGCTTAGGGCATGACGCTCGCCTTTGGTCAGATTGTCTTTAAATGTAAAGGTTTCATTGTATTTTTTTATATTAATTTTGTTTAGATCTTCCAGAACCTGTCTATGAAAGGTATCAATACTGTTACCACCTGGTAAAGTTGGTGTCCAGGTAGATTTGTTTTTTAGGCCGCTTACAACATCCAATTTAGTGTCTATATTCATTTCTTCCAAAAGTTGCCCCATTTCCATAGGGCTGTCTTCCCGTTCAGTAATAGATAACAGTAAATGAATTGCTTGAACATCTTTTATTGTTAGTTCATCATTCATCAAAACATCAGGAATATTCTTTACATTTTTGTCGCTGGGTGTTTTTCCTATAAAGTACTTTTTAAGCTTGAGATTGCGGACAAATTTGAAGAGATCTATCTTGATCTGACAAATGTCTCCTGTGGAATAGGGATTGAAGTTAAGGCCTTTAGAGAGAAGATTGGTCATGTCAGGAGTTAAGGGAAAGGAGGAAAGGTTTATTACTTGAACCTCTTTATTTTCATTTCTTATTTCTTTGTTGTTCCCGATCTTAGTTTTTTCTTCGCTTCCCACCCCTGCTGCCTCTGTGGGTCTTGGATTTGGTATCCTTCTTTGGGGTAGAGCCCTGTATCCCTTTCGGATCCGCTCCATTTCTACTAAAAAAGGAGTGCTGTTTGTATCTGGGGTTTCGGCTGTTTCTGGTCCTAGTTCGCTTGTGCCTGCACTGTTAAGGGATGTGTTACTGGACGAGACAGAGCTTGGGGCAGAAAGGTTATCGCCCGATCTTGTGGGGTTTATTGGTCGGATCATTGCGTCGTATTTACGATCATAAGTGAAAATTCTACCATTGCGGTAGTCTCCATCGTCTCTCTTTATTTGTCTGGCTTTCCTTTCTTTTATTTCATCCTGATGTTTAGATAGAAACTCATCTAGGATGGTGTAGTTTTTTACCGTGGGTTCTGGTAGGTTAAGATCTTTTATTTCTTTTTCCAGGATCGCAATTTCTCCTAGCAGTTTAATTGATTTGCGATACAGAATCTTCCCATTTTTTTAGAAGATCAGCATCCAAATTGTCATAGGTGGGAAAGATTTGTGAGCGTAAGCCTCTGGGTATCTGTTTTAGTCGCATGTATTGTTTGAGCGTGGTGGCGTCCCACAATCGTGAGCTCTCTTGTTTTTTTCAATCTTTCTAGTTTTTACAATTTTTCTTTTAAGCCCTCAGTGCGAGGGGGACCAGCGTTGGCTGTAGCCGTATGAGTCGGCATGCCCTTGGCAAGATTTTCAAATAGATCAGCAGCTATTTTGTCTCTGTTCATGATGTGATGAATATGGTCAGCGAGGTGTGTTCAGGGTTTGAGGTATAAATGGTTTTTATAAGATGTACGGGGGGCAGCCCCTGTAACATAGCGTACAACCGAATTACAAATTAAACACCGGCTTACAATCCTTATAGACTCATCAAGTCTCTTGGAGTGGATGCCACGTATATCCCTAACTCAAAAAACAGGATTCCTTCACACGTATCAAACCGAGGTGTAGATGCCCCTCGGCGATTAGGGTGAGTTTTTTACTCTTTTGTTGCACAATAAGCTCGTCTTCTCCGGAGCATGTGTGCCTTAACACAGGCTGTCTTCATCTTAGAAGGTTCACATATGAGGACCGTTCCTTCCTTAAGGGAACGATGCCCCCTTTTTTTTTTTTTTCTTTTTTTTTTTTTTGCCTCTCTTGTATTTCGTTTTATTTTAATTTATACCCACTCTCAATACTATTTTAAAGTAGATACTTAGATTAATCATGATGCAGATCAATACACTGCACCATTCAAGAAACTCCTAAGATTTAACAATCCGGCCTTTTCTTTTTAAGTCCATATGAAGTCACAAAGACTATAGAGAACTTATCATGATTAAAATGAGGAACAATGTAGCGCATTTTCCTACTACCTACACACCTCAGAACACCAACTGATCCAAATTGAAGTATAACAGGCGTGTATCAGTAACTAAGACAGACTACACAAAGTTTTCCTTACAGAAGTGTACATAGGAGTTTTTAGAAATGTGTTTACACACTTTTTCAGTCACTGGGGATTTCGAATTCTCTATTTTAAACACACTTCACGTCTTTTCACTTCATCACCATAACTTTCCGCGGCCAAAGTATTTTTTCCATCTACAGTTAGTATTGAGAGAACTAGACAACAAGGAATTTCACTCATTGCACAAAAGTAATGTTCTGTATGCACATTGCCACAGAGTCACATAATGGCATGCTTTCTTCACAATGGGTGACACTACCAAGTCACCTTTCTATACACTTGCATTATAAACATGATCGCAAATGTATTCTTTATGTTTCTATTCAGCCCTGAAGATTCGCAGTCTGTTTCCCTGCGATGAAACACATGTTGGCCTACATATAGAAACAATAAACAGAACTTTCACACCAACAGCGGATTTTCTCTACACCTTCATTTTTGTCATAACTGTTCGCCCATGTCCTAAACATCCAACTGGATGGGGTGGTGTTCTATTGTGGTTCTCCATCTATTGAATTGACACTCTATACACTAAATAATCAATCATTACTATTGTATAGTGCAGGGGCACTGCTGTTTTCTTGTGTTTCGTATGGATCGTTCTTGGTCCATCCCTGAGCGGTTGTGAGGATTTACCGTTCGCCCTATTGCCTATACTGTCTATGTAGAAATCTGTTTAAATTCTACCCTACGGGCACTCTGGCTGTGCGCCTTGGATTTCTGGAATACCTAAAAAACCTCCCAGTTGTTTTGTGTTATATTTGACTTCCAGAGAGGGCTGCCCCCCGTACATCTTATAAAAACCATTTATACCTCAAACCCTGAACACACCTCGCTGACCATATTCATCACATCATGAACAGAGACAAAATAGCTGCTGATCTATTTGAAAATCTTGCCAAGGGCATGCCGACTCATACGGCTACAGCCAACGCTGGTCCCCCCCGCACTGAGGGCTTAAAAGAAAAATTTTAAAAACTAGAAAGATTGAAAAAACAAGAGAGCTCACGATGGTGGGACGCCACCACGCTCAAACAATACATGCGACTAAAACAGATACCCAGAGGCTTACGCTCACAAATCTTTCCCACCTATGACAATTTGGATGCTGATCTTCTAAAAAAATGGGAAGATTCTGTAACTAACAACTCTTTTGCTCTCATGGACATTCTGATAGAGAGCGCGGATCGCAAATCAATTAAACTGCTAGGAGAAATTGCGATCCTGGAAAAAGAAATAAAAGATCTTAACCTACCAGAACCCACGGTAAAAAACTTCACCATCCTAGATGAGTTTCTATCTAAACATCAGGATGAAATAAAAGAAAGGAAAGCCAGACAAATAAAGAGAGACGATGGAGACTACCGCAATGGTAGAATTTTCACTTATGATCGTAAATACGACGCAATGATCCGACCAATAAACCCCACAAGATCGGGCGATAACCTTTCTGCCCCAAGCTCTGTCTCGTCCAGTAACACATCCCTTAACAGTGCAGGCACAAGCGAACTAGGACCAGAAACAGCCGAAACCCCAGATATAAACAGCACTCCTTTTTTAGTAGAAATGGAGCGGATCCGAAAGGGATACAGGGCTCTACCCCAAAGAAGGATACCAAATCCAAGACCCACAGAGGCAGCAGGGGTGGGAAGCGAAGATTATCGCAAAAAACTAAGATCGGGAACAACAAAGAAATAAGAAATGAAAATAAAGAGGTTCAAGTAATAAACCTTTCCTCCTTTCCCTTAACTCCTGACATGACCAATCTTCTCTCTAAAGGCCTTAACTTCAATCCCTATTCCACAGGAGACATTTGTCAGATCAAGATAGATCTCTTCAAATTTGTCCGCAATCTCAAGCTTAAAAAGTACTTTATAGGAAAAACACCCAGCGACAAAAATGTAAAGAATATTCCTGATGTTTTGATGAATGATGAACTAACAATAAAAGATGTTCAAGCAATTCATTTACTGTTATCTATTACTGAACGGGAAGACAGCCCTATGGAAATGGGGCAACTTTTGGAAGAAATTAATATAGACACTAATTTGGATGTTGTAAGCGGCCTAAAAAACAAATCTACCTGGACACCAACTTTACCAGGTGGTAACAGTATTGATACCTTTCATAGACAGGTTCTGGAAGATCTAAACAAAATTAATATAAAAAAATACAATGAAACCTTTACATTTAAAGACAATCTGACCAAAGGCGAGCGTCATGCCCTAAGCACACTCACCCAAACTCCCACTATCATTATTCGTGAGGCAGACAAGGGAGGCAATATTGTTGTTATGAACACAGAGGACTACAACAATGAAATTTTGAATCAACTAGCAGACCATTCCTGTTATGAACTAATCACCAATAACCCAATGGGTGCTCTGACAATTACTATCAATGACCATCTACGTAAATGGAAAGAAGATGGTCTCCTCAATAATGATGAGTACTTGTATCTCAAAGTACTGAAACCCACATACCCATGGCTTTACACTCTACCGAAAATCCACAAAGATCTCCCCTTCCCTCCAGGCAGGCCCATTGTCTCGGGTATTGGAGGTCCCACTGAGAGACTTGCAGAATATGTGGACATGTTCCTAAACCCGCTGGTCAAAAACCTACCTTCCTATATACAGGATTCAAAGCACATACTAAGTATATTGGGCGACTTAGAATGGCAACCTAACACTACCCTGGTGACCATGGATGTGGTCGCATTATACACTAGTATTAATCCAACCTTAGGCATGGAAGCAATGACTCGGATTCTATCCAAACGACCTGCGTCTCTCTGGGCACACACACAAATGCTCATCTCAATGATGAACCTAATCTTAACCAATAACTACTTCATTTTCCACAAACAATGGTATCAACAAAAACGCGGGGTGGCCATGGGTTCAAAATTTTCCCCATCCTTTGCTAATCTCTTTATGGGTGCTTTCGAGGATGATCACATTTGGGGCAATAAAGGTACTATGTATACAGATTCCATTCTATTCTGGGGTCGATATATAGACGACTGCATTCTACTGTGGACAGGTACAGAGGAACTACTACAAAGTTTCTTTGATCATCTCAATCACAATGCCTGGGAAATAAACTTTACAATGAAATCGAGCAAAACACACATAGAGTTCCTAGACCTAGAATTTTATGTGGAGAACAATAAACTGCAAAGTAAATTGTACAGAAAGCCTACTTCGTGCAATGCCGTCTTAAGAGCGGATAGCTTTCATCCCTTTCACCAGATCAGATCGATACCCTTTGGTGAATTCCTCCGTGCCAGGCGGAACTGTAGTGACAACACAAATCTTGACACAACTATCAAAGACATGGAAAAAAGGTTTGAGAAAAGGGGGTACCCCAAAACCATCCTATCTCACGCGAAAAAGAAACTTTCTAAAATCAAAAGACCAGACACACTGAAACCAAGAAACCCACAAACACCGAAAGAACAGACAGTGAGAATGATTACAGAGTATAATGCCCTGCATCAATCACTTAGATATAGTATGACCAAACACTGGGGTCTGCTAAAAGATGACTCATCATTAAAGGAAATAATACCCACAACTCCTCTAATTACTTTCCGAAAAGGAAGAACTTTGAGAAACAGACTAAGTCCCACAGTCCCACGAAGTGACATGACCCCTAACTGGCTAACTCAACGCAGCAATGGGTTTTTCAAATGTGGCTTCTGCACCATGTGCAAATGGGCTAAACATAAAACCAAACATTTCAATGGACCAAACAAAGAGATTTATGACATAAGAGCATCAACTGTGTCACGAAATATGTGGTATACATTATAGAATGCCGTTGTGGCAAACTATACGTCGGAAGCACTATCAGAGCACTAAAAGAGAGAATATCGGAGCACATGAGGGCCATTCAAAAACAAGATCCAAAATACCCTGTGGCTCTCCATGTGGCCACATGTCAGGCTAATACAGAAGACTTCTCAGTATCTTTTTTTGGAATTGAAACCGTGCCTATACATGTAAGAGGTGGCAACAGAGAGTTGGCACTTAGACGCAAAGAAGCAACTTGGATTATGCGTCTTCAAAGCATTGAGCACGGATTAAACTATGACCCGGAGATGCAATTCTTTCTAGGAAACTAAAACTCTCTGAACACATAGGATCTTGATCCTTCTTCCGCTTTTTGTGTTTTCTTTTTGGCCCAATTTTTTGTATATAATTTTTTGTATATATTTTTTGTAAAAAAATCTTTGTTGCATTTATGCCCTATGAAAACTGTACAACCGCTACTGCATAAGAATTTTTGTAATTAGAGTAATTGTATTAATTTATCTACAATTCTCCTTCTGAGAAAATGTCATTAATGTTATGCATAGAGTTTTGTATACTCTTTTTGTGTTCATAACCAAGCAGTAAAATTACCTAGGAATGCAATATACCACCATTATACAATTTAACAGAATCAGCATTAGGTTCTATTTCTAAAATTAGGAGTCATACACTTCAGTCACATATCCTGGACCCCTGATTGAGATCGAATCCGGGTGACCTCTAGATTCAGTATAACAATATTTATGTATGTGTTGACTCTTAAACATACAAAACACTAACGAGCTCTGTTTTTGGCACATGCTCGATCACTTTTATGTACTCCGTTTAAATTAGAGCCGCACTACGTGATTTGAACAACCCTCTAATCTAGTTTAATATCGAAATATTTATCCCCACTGGGCTATTTATTTTCAACATTTCCTGACCATTATAGCTCATATTTTGACATATTTGTGCACCTACACTCGTACACGAGTGTTGTTTAGCAGTATGTCTTCTAGTTATGCCCGACTAACTAATAAAACATATACACGGGTTACAGTCTAGTCGTTGCGTGATCAGGAAGTGAGAAGCCGGTACATAATCAGGCCTCACTTCCTGTCACATGACCGTCCTAGGAAAATGGCGCCGGGAACTTCAAGAGGGAGAACACTAAAGAAGAGGTAAGTGAGCTCTCCTCTCCGCTTTTCTGCAACTACCAAACACTAGAAGCTGTTCGCTGGTAGTATATCAGAGGTTCTCTAAGACTCCGTTTCGTTTGTCTATCCTTTACCTATAGATACAGGTGCACCCGCCTTGTTATCGTTCAAACAGCATTGATATCTGGATACTATTTAGATATCGTCTCCTCCCGGTATACACAAGCTTGCAAAACTTTTGAGGTATGTTTCCTAAACGTGGTGCGCTATCCTTCCTTTTTACAACTATTGACTATCGTTTCTGTAACATAGCGTACAACCGAATTACAAATTAAACACCGGCTTACAATCCTTATAGACTCATCAAGTCTCTTGGAGTGGATGCCACGTATATCCCTAACTCAAAAAACAGGATTCCTTCACACGTATCAAACCGAGGTGTAGATGCCCCTCGGCGATTAGGGTGAGTTTTTTACTCTTTTGTTGCACAATAAGCTCGTCTTCTCCGGAGCATGTGTGCCTTAACACAGGCTGTCTTCATCTTAGAAGGTTCACATATGAGGACCGTTCCTTCCTTAAGGGAACAATGCCCCCTTTTTTTTTTTTTCTTTTTTTTTTTTTCGCCTCTCTTGTATTTCGTTTTATTTTAATTTATACCCACTCTCAATACTATTTTAAAGTAGATACTTAGATTAATCATGATGCAGATCAATACACTGCACCATTCAAGAAACTCCTAAGATTTAACAATCCGGCCTTTTCTTTTTAAGTCCATATGAAGTCACAAAGACTATAGAGAACTTATCATGATTAAAATGAGGAACAATGTAGCGCATTTTCCTACTACCTACACACCTCCGAACACCAACTGATCCAAATTGAAGTATAACAGGCGTGTATCAGTAACTAAGACAGACTACACAAAGTTTTCCTTACAGAAGTGTACATAGGAGTTTTTAGAAATGTGTTTACACACTTTTTCAGTCACTGGGGATTTCGAATTCTCTATTTTAAACACACTTCACGTCTTTTCACTTCATCACCATAACTTTCCGCGGCCAAAGTATTTTTTCCATCTACAGTTAGTATTGAGAGAACTAGACAACAAGGAATTTCACTCATTGCACAAAAGTAATGTTCTGTATGCACATTGCCACAGAGTCACATAATGGCATGCTTTCTTCACAATGGGTGACACTACCAAGTCACCTTTCTATACACTTGCATTATAAACATGATCGCAAATGTATTCTTTATGTTTCTATTCAGCCCTGAAGATTCGCAGTCTGTTTCCCTGCGATGAAACACGTGTTGGCCTACATATAGGAACAATAAACAGAACTTTCACACCAACAGCGGATTTTCTCTACACCTTCATTTTTGTCATAACTGTTCGCCCATGTCCTAAACATCCAACTGGATGGGGTGGTGTTCTATTGTGGTTCTCCATCTATTGAATTGACACTCTATACACTAAATAATCAATCATTACTATTGTATAGTGCAGGGGCACTGCTGTTTTCTTGTGTTTCGTATGGATCGTTCTTGGTCCATCCCTGAGCGGTTGTGAGGATTTACCGTTCGCCCTATTGCCTATACTGTCTATGTAGAAATCTGTTTAAATTCTACCCTACGGGCACTCTGGCTGTGCGCCTTGGATTTCTGGAATACCTAAAAAACCTCCCATTTGTTTTGTATCATACAAAAATTACACCCACACTGGGTATCATGGCTCCAAATATATCCCCAACAATTTCTCCAGCACTTGCACCACAATTTCCTCTGAGAACGCCTTTTCCTTTTAGGGCCCATAGATCATCTACATGGAAGATTTTGGGAAATATCACTGCTAGATAACATGCACCATACCTTTTCTTTGGCATTTTCACATACACACTTTTTCCACACACAAAATACACTTTTGGTACTATGATCAGTTTATCCAATAATGCCTTCCTTATTGCCTCCTCATTTAAGAAAATGTATGTGCAATCACTCTCACCCACAAATATTTTGTCATAGTAAGTTGACAGGTGTCTAATGAATAACTTCCCTTTTTATTGAAAATCTAAAGCTATGGAACCAGAGCTTTCCTTTGCCTTATGAGCTAGTTCTTCATGTGACCATGGGATAACGTTATGCTTTGGGTCTGGTCTAAATAAGGTTTGTCTATGTCGATCTTCTATCTAATCCACACATTTCTTTTCAATATCCGTCAACATGCAAGTCAGGTTGTGTCTATGAGTGTATGAAGTATCGATGTAATAGTAGGCACAAAATACTTAGACATTCTCTCTACTTCCTTATAGTAATCATACTTATTCATGTATTTTAGAACTGAAACCTCTGAGAGTACCACATCATAGTTTGAAAAATAGTACTCAAAATGGGCTTTACTATAAAACATACTTAGCAACACACTACATGTGATGCCATAAGTCAAAGGTAAGTGATAATATTGAATGCCCTCTTCAACTGATGCGGGTAATTGCATGCAGACGTAACAATCTTTCACTTCAATTGTGTCCACATATTCATACAACAAATGAGCTTATGCATTCAGAGTAAAATCTCCTTTTGATAGTGTGTAGCATCCGACTAGTTTCCTTAATCATATCTCTATCTTTAGCAAATGCACCTTCTCCTACGTGTGCAGAACATGGGGTAAGTGTTATTTCATTCTTTTCAGCATCGTGAGACCCCACCAACAACGTAACAATCACCACAGCTATGATAATAAGCACCACAAGTATTAGGGTACGAATTATGCATTTGTGTTCGCATCCTGACTTCTCAGACTCCATTTTTAATCACGATTCTGCTCTAAATGTATTGGAATTCAACAGAGTCTCTGGTCTTCTTTACTTGCTTAATTTGATTATTTACAATGTCTTTATTGTCTTTTTTCCATTTGATTCTTTTCTCAATGTTCAGTTCAACAATACTAAACCTATTGAAGAGACAAAGTCAGACCTGACCCTCAATTCTTCTCTCTGTTGAAAGTCCCTAATTTTAAATCATCTTCCTTTTGGGACTAGGTTATCTTCTTTCTAAGGCTAATAAGATTTCTTTTATAGTTCAATTTTCATTTATGATGTTTGATCCAAGCATAGCAAGAATAAGCTGCAATATTTCAGCACTAATTGATCCCATTTCTTGTACGGTTGGCTGTCGACCAAAAGTAGGGAAAGTAACTTGGTTGAGGATCAAAAAGCGCAACCCACTCAGCCTTGGTGGATCGGGGACTGTCAGAGTTAGGATTCCAATGGCATCAATTCCAGGGACTATTAACTGAAAATCAAATGTCAGGGTGTTTTCTCCATGACTCCCTGTGCCTGTCCCCAGTATCCCTGATCTCTCCGGTCTCTGCATCTGCAGCCAGGTACATCCACTCAGGAGATGCGTACTTTCGAGACAATACTCTCTTCCTTCTGGATGGTCTCAGAACATCCGGTCTTACTTCAGTTTAACTTTGATCGGATTCGGATGTTTCAGGAATAGGAGCGAGATCTTTCTCAGATGCAAGTCTTAAATTCATTCTTTCTTTCTTTGTTGGTCACTTTGTTCTTAAAACTGATGGAGCAAGGTTTCGTACGTAAAGAAACTTGCTCGGATGAAATCCTCTCAAATAACAGGTAATAATGTAACTAACATGTTTGTATTTGCATTATACATTTTACATTGATATCCGGGAGAAGCTTGCATATGTGTTTTACTAACAAGTAACCAGAGTTTTTAAAAGATGGCTGCCAAAAACGCGGGAATCTTCTGCGCATGCGTCTACTGCATCTACGTTATTATGTCGTCCTTTGCTTTGGAGGGAAATCTTTGCAACTGCACAGTAGCTATTAAGATGGCTGCTTGAAACTCACATGTTAATGTGCATTCCATGCTTAAACTAAACCTTGCATGTTTATTAAATTGCTAATGCAAAAATAATAAATACCTTAATGGGAATGGAGTAGGAATAAGTGGTATACAGTGCATTCAATTATTTCCGTTTTCTATTATGTTTTTCTTTGACTTTATTATTAGTTCGTATTTGGGCCTGGACGGTGACTGAAGTCTCTGTTCCACATGATTATGCACAAGCGCACCAAAGTCCGCCATGATTCATGATGTATCATTGAAACACAGCCAAGGACACTCCAGCAAAGAAGCGCTTGGGAACTTCACCACTCGACCCGGAGAAGGGAAGGAAAAGAAGACAAAATTTGCATACATTGTACATGTTTCTAATGTGAAATGCGGGTGGGAATAAAGCTTGGGAAATTAAAATTGAGGGGGCACTAATATTGACCAATAAACTAAAGAAAACCCATTACATTAGTATGGTGTGATGACCTCTCCCAATCCCATTGTCCAATCAGAATAGCGGTTTTCACGAATATTGAAACATTGGGGTTGGTACAAACAGATAGAATACTATAACTAAGGTAGGCTTAGTCAGTTAGATGTCAGACTTGTCACTTACCTGTCACCGACCCATCACTGAAGCAGACGTCGGCAGGGCCACGGAGGTCAGAGTCACTGTTCGAGCACTCTGACAGAAGAATCAAGAATGAAGAGATGGAGAGAGAGAAGAGTAGGAGAAATTGCTGAAGAGGACATACCTGTCCATCTAGAAGGGAGAGTAGTACCAGAGAGGGGTACAACGCTGGTGTTACACTTAGAAGAGGTCACCTATCCTGTCCTGATCCTGTCCTGTACTGTCAGCTCCTGACTACTCAGGAGTCCCCTTTCCAGCTCCTTGGCCAGGGATTGGACCTCACACAATTCTAGGTAAAAATAATTCAGTGTAGTAGTTCCTCATACTGTTCTCTGTTTTCCTTACTTTCCAGGTACCAACATCATGAGATTTAACTAAGTCTTTGTGTTTTACTTTGATCAATTGCTTAAAAATATTGGTGTCTGACATGTATTGGTATCTGACTCACAAAATTATTTACTAGATAAAACTTTAAAAATTTCTCAAGTCTGTGGTCATTTTACGATATAAAGGTAAATGTCATTTCTACCTATTCTGCTAACAACCTGATTTATTGACCAGAGAAAATCAAAGCCCAAGGTGATAAGGGTTGGTAAGAATTGGTGTAAAGGTAATTTCATCACGAGGGAAAAATATAGCATCCTGATTTCCAGCAGTGATTATTGGTTTATTGTATGTATGTTTATGGGCCCAGGTGAGTATGGTGAATTATAAGTAACCCTAGCTGGTAATCTCCGCTGTATCAGTTTTGCTTGGTAGCAAAGCTATGGTTAGGTTTTAGGTTTTAGTTAAGTTAGGTAGAAAAAGTTGTGGTTTGAAATATTGATTTATGTATTAACCAACACCCGTTTGTATTGTTTTATGTCTAGAAATTTCCATGAATATTGAATAGCGGGTGGTAAATGGGAGCCACACTGCAGTGAGGTTACGTGCCTTGATGAAGAAAGTGTGAAAAGTTATGCAGGACTTGAAGGACTAGGGGGCTGATTAGGATGGCGGACGGACGCCACCCCAGAGGAGGAGGGACCGTCCGCAGGGGCAGCGGCTGTCCCTCCGTGCTAATTAGGATGTGACCGCCACCCTGGCGGTCACATCCTGTATTTTTAACATTGCGGCGGGTGCTGCTTGAAGCGACCGAGGCGGAAAAGTGGCGGACAGAAAATAGATCCCCCAGCCATCCTAATCTGGCGGGGGGTCTTTTTCCAGTCCGCAGCGGATAATCCGCATCCTCCGCGCCGGTGGTGGCTTCCGCCGGCCCGGAGGATGCGGAATATCCGCAATCCTAATGAGCCCCTAAGTTAGGGATTATTTTCATGTATAAAAGCAGAGTGAATGGTTGCAAAGGAGTTCGCTGGTGAAACTTTGGTCTTATAAACCTAGAAAGGGTAATACTGAAGGAGTAACAGGTTATTTGATGCTCGAGTGAAGAGTAAGCGGAAGAGGTTTTACTCGTAGTGAGTGAAAAGTAAGTGGAAGAGGTTTTAATCGTAGTGGGTAAAGGGTAAGCTGAAAAGTTTTCCTTCCAACGAAAGAAATAGACTTTTCTTTGAATTAGTAAATCAGGCACAGTAGCAAATGTTTCTACATTGTTACTTAATGAAATATGTAAGCAAAATTGAAAGAAATTAAGATTCACATTACCTTGCAAAAGATGGGTCAGTTGCGGGTGCGGCACTGACGTCACTTAGAGCCGCACTGGGATTGGTTGAGGCAGCAGGCGTGTAACTGAGGTGAAATTGTAAAGGAGGGTCTGGTTGTGAGGAGCGCAAATGATGTTACAAGAAAGCCGCGCAAGCGTTAGTTAAACAAAAAGGTAAAACGGAAGTTGATAAGTCACTAGAATAAAAGACGCACTGGTATTGGAGAAGCAATAAAAATAAAGCGAACATTTGATTAGTTGCCAAAATAGAAGTCCCGATAATAATAGACAGTGGGATTTGTATGTGGAGCCACGATCCAACTATAATAGGGACTCGTCCAGACAGAAGATTTTTAGGATTTGCCCACGAGCAGTATATTAGAGTGAATCTATGTAAAATGTATGGAAAAAAGAGAAACATGTAATTCATGCAGAAAATCTAAAATTATTTCAAACAGGATAAACCTATTAAAATTAGAGAAGGAATTATTATCCCTCCCCCGAAAACGCCTGCATCATATATAATGATAGAAAGAGGCTATCATACTTGTGTATGGCTAGAGAATTGGATAGAATATACAAAATATGATGGAGTATTAGCATTTCCTGAGTACAGAACATTTAATGGAAAAATTTTACAAAATTTATGAACTTGCATGACTGAATTAGAACCAAGACCTAAATTGACCCAGTACGAAGCTTTAGAAGAATGGGAAACTGAGGCCTTTTAGCGAGACAGGTCAAAAGTAACAGTAACATGAGTACATTTTATCCTAAGTTTCCTCGGGAAACTCGAGATAGTCAGATGAAACAATAGAGACAAGCCATGGTGGTGGAGGGATTATTTCCTGTACGGACCACAGAAAAACCAACAGGAAGTAAATGTGCAGAGAAAACACAATGTGTAGTGATAGCTAGTGGAGATTCAGAAGATGATTATTTTTGAGGACACTGGAAAGGGTACTTTAAGAAAAAGAAAAGGAAGCGATAAGTAAAAATTGAAGTGAGTTCATTCAGAAAATAACCCAGCTGAACGCTAACCCTAAAGCACTAACGATACCAGTGACAATTGGTCCCGTTGTTCCCCTATATGAGAATAAGCAAAATTGTCCTGAAATGCCTGTCCTGGCTACATCGATCATACAACCTAGAAAAGAAAATATAGTAATTGATGATCAGGCAAGTGAGTGTGAATAAATAATTTCCTTAATGGACTTGCCAATAGGAGAACCAATAAACGATTCATTTAGTAGAGCCACACCAAGCTGCTCCAAAGAGGTACAAATTGAGATGTTCACAGGGACAAAAAGTGCCACGATAGTAACCCCAGAAGAAAGAGAAAGGCCAAAACCCCAACCAAAAATATTGTATATATTTAAATTAAGTGTAGAATTGGAAGAAATGATAGCTGGAAATGTAGGAGTAGAAAGTATAAATACTTTTAACAAGTAAGAGTCGCTATTTATATGCAGAAGCATCACTCGAAATACGAAAATATTTCATGAGAAATTTATGACTTTGGCTTCAGAAATGGGAATCGACTTAGGGAAATCCAAAGTACTACAGAAACTATGTAGAGCAGAATTTTCAGACAAAGATTTAGAGAACATGAACGTGTTAGGAAGGAAATTACAGATAAAAGAATTGTTAACATTGTTGCAAAAATGGGGAGACTTAGAAAGATGGAAAACTAGGTGGACAAAGAAAAAGGAAGAAGCACAGGCGAATTGAACGGCATCTAACTATTTAATGAAAGAAACAGAACATGAGGAAAGGCTGTGCCCATTGAGAGAAGTTCTGGGAGGAGGTTATATGCATTTCCCATGGACCCAACAGGATATTTTATCTTTTACTAATGATTTTCCAAAACGTAGAGAAAAACCAGTAGAATGGTGCAGGCAAGTTTAAAAGTTTGTGAAGGTTTCAGAAAGATTTAGATGGTTTATTTGACATAGTTGTACCTGATGATTTGTGGACTGATTATAAAATGATAGTAGATTGGCCCAATGATGAGTACTCGAGGGATGCAAAGACAGGTGCTCCGTCAGAAGACGTAATGAAAAAATATCACCAGGTCATCACTTTCCTGAAGGGAAAGATTCCCCCAAAAGAAACTGATTGGATAAAAATAGACAGAACAACTCAAGAAAAGAATGAGTCAGTACATGCCTACTATGAACGTCTTTTACAGGTGTTCAAGCAATACTGTGGGTTTGGCAATATTGGAGACAAAGACATGACACATTTCGTGTATCGGTTTGTGTCTGGAGTAAGATTGGACATATTGCAAATGATTAGGTAGACAAAAGAATTTAGAAGAAAAGGAAATGTGGGTTCAAGTAAAATTAGCAGAACAGCAAGAACTCACAGTTAAATAATCAGGCAGGAAACCCAGGAAAAGGGCAAGGACAAGGTGAAAATAGTGGGGGTAAACCAAGAGGAAAATTAAACAGAGAAGAGGCAAAGAAAAAGTTTTCCTGTCACGTGTACGGAAAATTGGGGCATTGGAAAAACTTGTGTAAACTTATACAGATTAATAATACCCATAATCATAATTTAAATCCACAGACACAGAATAAGGTGTTAATGAGTCAACCGCAGCCGGTTTTGAATCTACAGAGTCAATTGCCAACTGCCCCTATTCCAAATTTTGTGAGTCAAGCCACGTACTGTGTGGACACCGGATTACAGGAGGGAAGTGGTAAGAACAATGTTGTAACACCACAATTTCTTTTGCAGGATTCTTATTTTGATAATGAAATACAATGACGGTGTCTGAGAGGGGAGGAAGAGGAGTGCGTAATTGGCAAATCCTTGCTGGTAGATCAGTCAGGTCCATATATAGATGGTAAGGCTGAAGTAAATGACATCACCTTCTTATTGGATACTGGTGCTACCTGTTCTATTGTGAGAAAAGCAGACATCCCAAACATACCCCTCTCGGGACAGGCGATCCAAGTAGTGGCAATTTATAATAAACAATTTAGGACCCCAAATACAAAACCAATGGAGGTATGTATTGGCAATTTTAGAGAGATGCAAACGTTTGTGGTGTGCAACTCAAGTCCAGTAAACTTGCTATGGAGGGATCTATTGTGCAAAATGAACTGCACAATATTTTGTACACCGAATGGTGTTGCAATTCAGATCCCTGATGAAGACAGAATTTACAAAATCATGTAAGCCAAACAGGGAACAGAAGTAAACAAAATTTTTCCATGATGACAAAAGACGAGCTACCAGATGAGGTCAAAACTACAGTAAATCCTGTAGTATGGGATTTTACAGGAAAAGAAGTAGAATTAATGGCAAATGTAGATCTATTAAAAGTAACTGTGAAAGAAGGTACAGTCTTCCCAAATACTCAATAATACAAAATGAGGCCAGAAATTAAAACTGCTGTTGCTGCCGAAATTGATCAATTGGTTGAGCAAGACATTCTTAAAGAAATAATGAGTAGCCCTTGTAATTCACCCATAATTGGCATCAAGAAACCAAATGGGAAATATAGGGTGGTTCAAGATCTAAGAAAGATTAATAAGATTGTTGTACCATGTTGCCCTATAGTGCCAAATCCAGCAGTAATTTTATATCAGATACCCTTGACAACAGGATGGTTTACTGTAATTGATTTATGCCATGCCCATTTCTCCATCCCATTGCATCCTGATAGACAAATGTTTTTTTCTTTCAACTTTGTGGAGCGTGTTTATATTTGGAATCGTGTTCCTCAAGGGTACACTGAAAGTCCTTCAATTTTTAATCAAATCCTGAAAAGATGTCTTGAATCTCTGGTGTTGCCCAGACAATCAGTCCTATTACAATACAGTGACGATGTATGAGTCGCATCGGAAACTAGAGGTGACTGTGTTACTGATTCAATTGCACTACTAAATCATCTGGCTAAAGGTGGACATAAAGGGGTCGATTCCGATTTGGGAAAAACCGCTCCGAATAGCCGTTCGGAGCGTTTTTCCTGTACGAATCGTACCCTGCAACGTTCCGCGTACATACGTCGAAGTACGATTTGGACCAGGAACCGGACTCCGTACGAATCGTACAGAGACCGTACCACTCGAATCCCCGTTGGAACCCACTGTACGTGACATCTGTACGGCTCGCGGCTGGTTTATACGACCCAGCAAGTACGATACGTGTCGGGTACACACCGTACGACCCTTTTCTTACGGGAGCTGAAAACAGCCGTAAAAGCAGAGTTTGCGCCGAAACAGGTACGGAAAGGCCCCCCGGGTACAGTGCGTACCCCCCATGATCGCAGGGTTACGCCCTGCATACCCAGCGTACATGGGGTACGGTGCGTACCCCCCATGATCACAGGGGTACGCACTGTATCCCATGTATGCTGGGTGTACGTGCATACCCCTGCGATCATTGGGGGTACGCACCGTACCCCATGTACGCTGGGTATACGGGGCATACCCCTGCGATCATGAGGGATACGCACCGTACGATGTGTATGTGATTGTGCGCTTTTCTGTACGAATCACCCTTACCTGACGTGGACCGTACGGATCGCGTCATGATGCCCCGGTCCGGATCGTACTTGTCGGGTCGTACGGCGTGTGTAAGAGTCGTACGAAGAGGGCTCCGGATATGATTCGTACAGACGTTTTTTTTACAGGATCGGAATCGACCCCAAAGTGTCTCCAGAAATTTTTTATTTTGCAAAAATTCAGTTAAATATTTGGGGCAAAAAATAGAAAGAAGAGGAGTTAGAAAAGTAACCTCACAGAGAATAAAAATATTAAGTCATATGCAGTTACCACAGACCCAAACAGAAATAAGGATTTTCCTTGGAGTCGTAGGTTATTGTAGGCAGTGGAATGTGGGATTTGAAGTACTTGCCAAACCTTTGATACAGATGACTAAGAAACGAGCAAAAGATCCAGTAGAATGGGATGAAGAAAGTATGACGGCTTTCATAAAATTTAGCGACTTCCTGTGTGAAGCACCTGCCCTTGGTATGCCAGACTACTCAAAAGAATTTGCATTGTTCTGCTACGAGATAGATAATTGTGCACTCTCAGTCTTAACACAGAGACAGGGCCTAATGCGACATCCTGTTGCACATTTTTCTGCTACATTGGACCCAGTAGCATCTGTGTTGCCAGGATGTCTAAAACATGTAGCTGCAACTTGCATGAGTCTGGAACAAAGGGAGTCAATTGTGAATGGACACCCTGTCCCACATTCAGTTGTAATTCTTTTAACAAGAACAAGAATTCAGTACCTTACTCCTAGTGGGTTGGCAAAATATGAATGAGTTATACTAGGGGCTGAGTTTGAAACCATAGTTACGTGTACTGTCCTAAACCCAGCTAACTTGTTGCCAGACCCACATCATGAAGAGGTGAAAGATGAAATCGATCATGATTGTCTTTATGTCACTGAACTTAGCACCAAACCCTGTCCAGACATACAGGAAGAACCCTTAAAAAATGCAGAACATGAGTTTTTTGTAGATGGCTCTTGTATGCGCCATGAAGAAGGAGGATTGAGTGCTGCTTATGCTGTATTTACATTGGCTGGAATAGTCGAAGCATCCTATGTACCAGGAGTCAAATCTGCACAAATAGCCTTATTGATAGCTTTAATTAAAGCTTGTAAAGTTTGGAAAAATTGGTGAGTAACCATTTACACTGACAGTCAATATGGTGACGGGGTTATGCATGATTTTGTCCAGCTCTGGATGCAGAGGGAATTCATGACTTCTTCAGGATACCCTATTAAAAAAGGAAATTTTGTAAAAGAATTGATTGAAGCAATTCAGTTACCAAAAGAAGTGGCAGTGGTCAAATGTGCTGCTCACCAGTAAGGAAATTACCATGTGAAAGCCGGTAATCAATATGCTGACCAAGTTGCCCAACATTGTGCTAAATACAAAATAGCAGTAAACAAGAAAATTGAAACATGGAATCAGCAGCCAACTTATCCTACTTGGGGGCATAGGAACATGGGATGAAGTAAAAGACCTACAGGATGAAGCAGACAGGAAAGAAAAGGAGTAGTTGGAGAAAATGGGTTGTCTGAAAAGGGCAGAAGATGGTGTGTGGACAGGAATAACTTAGCACTAGTCAGGATGACTGGATCCCAGTAGTGGACATATCTGAAGTAATTGTAAGCACAAGAAGTCAAACTCATTTAGAAAGACAGGATGAGAATGAGGACAAGTCAGGAATAGAAGAACGCGCTCAGATAACAGAAAATAAAGCTATATATTAAACTGAGCAGGACCAGATAAGGAAAGAGCAATCTAGTCAGACTGAAGAAAATAAAATCCTCACCTATAAGTCTGAGGAGGGACAGATAGGTCTTAAGAGAACAAGCCCAGGCTGAAGAAAATAAAGAGACTGAAAAACCAGAGCAGGACCAGTTAGGAAAAGAAAAACAAGTTCAGGAAGAAGAAAAACAAATCAAAACAAATCCTGAGCAGGGTCAGATTAGAAAAGAAGAACTCATCCAGGCAGAAACGACTGAGGTGATAAGCCCTGGACAAGGTCAGATCGAGAGGAATTCCGAAGACGGAAATAATCAAGTTGTGCCACAAATCAATGAAAATAAAAGAATTCATGAAGAAGCTGAAAGCACAGTGCAAGCTAAAAGAGTCAGGAAAGGTGATAATTGACCTAGTATTATCAAGAGACTGAAATACTGCCTTAAAACAATAAATGAAGAACCTGACCAAGTAAATGAAATAACCAGCCAATCTGCACCATCTACTGAGAAACCAAGAAGGAGAAGCCCAAGATTGAAAAGACGAAATAATACATTTAAGGGTCCTGAGTGGACATATGTAATTCTTGAAGATTTCGAGAATCTTGAAATAAGTGGAAAAAGTGATGAAGAATTAAATGCTGATCGAATTGACGAAGAAGTGAGACCAACTTGAAGAAACAATTCCCCAGGTTGTAATCTGTACACAATTTCAAAAGAGGGAAGAAATCTTCTTAGTCTAAATGGCTAACAATAGAGCTGCTGGAAAACTGAAATGAAACTGTGTAAAGAGATGCTGTAGAATATGTATATGTAGCTCCTTTCTAGTACTTATAATATGGTTAGTACTGACAATAGGCATCCCCTATCTAATGACTGCAAACAAACAGAATAACAATAATGCACAGGGAAAAGTAGCTAACATTAAGCAAGACGGATTTAGAAGCAACAAATGAGACCGCTTTACATTATATTGTGAATAAAAACGATACTGATTTAAATGGTATTGCAAACCTATTAGTACACTATGTAGAAATCATGGAAGTTAGTGATTTGTTATGTATGTATGAAATTGCCGACATCTGTAGCAGAAGGTGTAACATATCATCATTTACCATTGACATATGGTATTTCCTGTAGTGTTTTAGCTAGCCTATTTTATAGAACTAGAAAGTCACAATATTATTATTGTAACATAGATGTGATTTTTTCTGAAGCTCCTCTGCGAAAGAACATGAACCCAGTCCTTAGTAGTAGAGATTCACAATTCATGGGTGAATATTTTCTAACAATGAAAACAATAGATATAGCTGAAGCACATAAGCACAATTTAACATGTAAGTTACTTGAAGAAGAAAATATATTTTTGAATTTAGTAGAGCAAAGGAGACAGGATTTCTATAGAAGGGCCTCCGAACCGAAACTTCAGATACCTACGTGGGCTGAGAAAGAAGACCCAATTGCAACTGGCAAGACTCATGCTCTTATATCCCTGGACCTTGAGGAAAGGGAAAATCTGTCTCCATAGATTAAGGACAGAATATAACAATATATTTATTGGTTCCAGTGAATGTGAACACAATTTCTTAGTAATTGGGAGATGGGGACTAAAATGGGGCACAGATCCAGTACTTCCTGGAATTTATTATGTATGAGGAAATAAAGCTTATTTAAGCTGCCTGACCATTGGTATAAGAGGTGCTATTTTGGAATAGTATTCCCTAAAGTACATCATGTAAAAAGAATCACTGGAAGCAATGAAGAAAATAATGTACTAAAATGCAATAAAAGAGCTAGTTTTTCAGAAATTGTAGGAGACATGTTCAGTGCATTGATACCTTCAGTGGGAGTAATTCTGAATACGCAAAGAATTTGTACATTATCCACTGTGGTTGATCGCTGATCGACTGACACTGCTGGTGGATATTTTTTGATCAATACTGAATAGGTTGCGTTCAGATGTATGGTTTTACAAAATTGACTTGCTCTTGATATATTATTGGCTAAAGAGAGTGAAGTCTGTAAAATGTTGAAGGCGCAACATTGATGCACGTACATTCCAGACAAGAGTGTGGAATTTAGGCACTTTCAGCCTGATTCATGTACAATCCGTTTTGCGTGTCCCTAATAGCGAATCATAGCGACTCGCTATTGAGGACACGCAAAACGGCATTCATGTAGGAATTGCTAATTAAATAGCGATTCCTACATGTTCTTTATTTGCGAGTAGCAATTTGGTACTCGCAAAAACTCCCCATTCATTCCTATGGGCCAAGAGGCCCATAGGAATGAATGGGGAGTATCCCTTATTTGCGAGTAGCAATTTGCTACTCGCAAATAAGATAGCGATTGAAAGGGTTCCAGGGGTGTCCAAAGGACGCCCTGTAGCACCCCTAAAATGCACATTTGGACAGGTGTTGCGCACACACATGTCCAAAGGACATGTGTGTGTGCAACATGCAACTCAGAAAAATGCTTTTAAAAGCATTTTTCTGAGTTTCTGCTATTTACCGACAGGTCTGACCTCTCGGTAAATAGCGGCCCCAAAAGTGCTAAATCGCAATTTCAGGATGTGTCATGAATAGCATTTGAGGAATCTCTAATAGAGATTCCTTAAATGCTATTCCTCGCATATTTGCGACTTCTTAAATAGCGATTTTTGCATTTGGTATCATGAATACCAAATGCAAAAATCGCACTCGCAAAGGGCCAGATTCTCAGAATCTGGCCCTTTTGCGAGCGCTATTGCCTACATGAATCAGGCTGTATATCAAAAATATCACAAATTTGGAAGAAGAATTAAAACCACTGGAAGTTGATAGTGTATGGAATAAACTAACAAATGGTATTTCTTCTATCGGTAGTTGGTTTTCTAACCTAGGTAAAAGTATTTTAGGGAAAATATAATGCCAATAATGGGAATAATCCTATTGGTTTTGGCAATCATGTGTAAATGCTGCAGGAAAAGAAAATCGTGTGAAGTGAATGAAAACGGAAGGAAAGGGAAAATGATTCAATCTAGCTGGAAGAAATAAAAGGAGATATTTACAAAAGAATGAAAGGTTTACAAAATAAGAAAGGAAAAGGAAAACCTAAAAGATTTGAAGAAATTAAAATGGGAAATTGCTAAAAGTTGGCATCTGATCTGGTAATAGAAATTACTGATCGCATAAAATGCCATCAGAGAGGGGATTGGTGGAGCAAGGTTTCATAAGTAAAGAAACTTGCTCAGATGCAATCTTCTCAAATAACATGTAATAATGTAACCAACATGTTTGTAGATACTAATATTTGCATTATACATTTTACATTGAAATCCCGGACAAGATTGCATATGTGTTTTTCCAACAAGTAACCCGAGTGTCTAAAAGATGGCTTCTAAAAACGCGGGAATCTTCTGCGCATGCGTCTACTGCATCTACTTAGTATGACATCCTTTGATTTGGAGGGAAATCTTTGCAGCTGCCATTTGAAACACAGGTTGATGCATGTTAATGCACATGCCATGCTTAAACTAAACCTTGCATGTTTATTAAATTGAGTGCAAAAAAGTTAAATTACTTAATGGGATTAGAGGAGGCATACAGTGCATTAATTTATTTCTGTGTTCTAATATGTTTTTCTTTTAATTTATTATTAGTTCGTATTTGGGCCTGGAGGGTGACTGAAGTCACTGTCCGGCGTGATTTTGTGCAAGCGCACCAAAGTCCGCCATGATGCATGATGTATCATTGAAACCCAGCCAAGGAAACTCTAGCAAAGAAGCGCTTGGGAACTTCACTTCTCGTCCCGGAGAAAGGAAGGAAAAGAAGACAAAATGTGCCTACATTGTACATGTTTCTAATGGGAAATGAAGGTGGGAATAAAGCTTGGAAAAGTAAAATTAAGAAGCGGTAATATTGAACAATGAACTAAAGAAAACCCATTACATTAGTATGGTGTGATGACCTCTCCCCATCCCATTGTCCAATCAGAATAGGGGTTTTCGCGAATATTGAAACATTGGGGGATGGTACATACACATAGAATAGTATAACTAATGTAAGCCTAGTCAGTTAGATGTCAGACTTGTCACCAACCTGTCACCAACCCATCACTGAAGCACAGGACGGCGGATACCACGGAGGTCAGAGACACTGTTCGAGCACTCTGATAGAAGAATCGAGAGAGAAGAGATGGAGAGAGAGAAAAGTCAGAGAAATTGCTCAAAAGGACAAACCTGTCGATCTTGAAGGGGGAAGAATCAAGGAGAGCAGTACCATAGAGAGGGGTGGGACACTGGCGTTGCACTTAGAAGTGGTCACCTACCCTGTTCTGATCCTGTCCTGAACGGTCAGCTCCTGACTACTCAGGAGTCCCCTTTCCAGCTCCTTTGCCATGGGTTGGTCCTCACACCATTCTAGGTAAAAATAATTCTGTGTAGTATGTCTTTGTACTGTTCTCTGTTTTCCTCCCTTTCCAGGTACCAACGTCAAAAGATTTAACTAAGACTTTGTGTTTTACTTTGATGATTTCCTTAAAGATATCGGTGTCTGACATATATTGGTATCTGACTCACAAAATGATTTTTGAGATAAAACTTTAAAAATCTCCCAAGTCTGTGGTCATTTTAAGATATAAAGGTAAATGTAATTTCTACCTATTCTGCTAACAACCTGATCTATTGACCAGAGGAAATCAAAACCCAAGGTGATAAGGGTTGGTGAGAATTGGTGGGAAGGTAATTTCATCACTAGGGAAAAATATAGAATCCTGATTTCCAGCGGTGATTATTGGCTTATTGTATAAATGTTTATGGGCCCAGGTGAGTATGGTAAATTATGAGTAACCCGAGGTGCTAATCTCAGCTGTATCACAACGTCTGCTCTCCGTTCTTCCTCTTGATCTGATCCTTCTGCACCAAGCGGTTCACTCTGCTCAGGTTCAAAGTTCACTTCCACAATATCATCTATATCTGAGTCTGCATTCACTTCAGGAGTCGTTTGATTTCTTCTTTCTTGCCCGGCTGATTGTTCCGCTTCATCGAGAGTTCTCACAATTGGGCTTGTTGTTTCTGTTGCACTCTTGACTGCACTACTCGGGACAAGAGGAGTTGTGTCCTCTACAGGCTCTGGAACTCTGAGTATGTGAAGCGTGTATCTAATTTGGCATATCCTCCACACTTCACCACTGTACTTGTGACTAGAAGCACCGGGTATGGTCCTCGTCAGCGAACATCAAGGCAGCTCTTCCTCACATGCTTTAGGACAAGCACAAAGTCACCAGGGCTTAGATCATGCTGCAGGTCTCTCGAGGGGGATGCAGTCGCAGTCTCGACCTGGTGGGACACAGAATTAGGTGTGAGGATAGGTGTTTAACTTCAACTTCACCATAAGGTGAGCAAGGAAGCAATACATGTTGGTTTAGTTACCCTCACAAACCCTAGTGGTGTCATGCGTCATCATCAGGTCACTCCGACTCCTATAAGTCAGGCTTGGCTCGACCACAGTGTTAGGAGCGCTTTGGAGTAGTTGATGACCAGGGGGCCATTAAAGATAAAACATCTCAGACAGATCCCCAGTTTCCCTGTATTCTTGGGTCTGTCGGGGTTATTAAAAAAAAGTGGTCAATGGGATTTTTATGGTCCTATGTGTCACCATTTTTTCATGTTCGCTGTTTCCCTCTTGTATTGTTTATTCTGTCTCCTCCTTTTTCTTTGAGTTCCTTCCCCTTAATGAGGGTTTCATGGAAGGCAGGTGAGAAGGGAGGCGGTATATAAGTCCCTCCTTTACCTGGATCTGCTGTTTGGCTTTATAGTACAAACTAGTTTCAGACCCCGAGGGAACGCTGGAGCATTTTCTCTTTGTTTTTCCACTGAGGCTCCAACTTAATTCCTTTCCAGCCTCCCCATCCACTTTCTGGAGAACGCGACCTATCGCATTCCTCTCACAGCCGATACCGAGAAGGAACGTACACTAGGCATCCGCCATTATTTATTTATTTATTTTTTATTTTTTTTTGTCTATGGTGACTTCAAATTGATTAAGGAGAGGGTTTCTTCAGAATAATAGCAAGTAACAAGTGCAGAGGCGTAGTAGCGCGCTGTTTGTACTCGTGTTTGGAGACTTTTTAATGTTGGCTGTATTTTAAATTTGTAATATTGTGCATTGTGTAGTGTTCCTTGCCCGCTTACCTGCACGTTAAATTGTGCCCCCACTGCTATTTTTGCAGATCTTTTCCCTATTTCTTCGCCCATCACCGCCATTTTGGGGGTAATTGGGACGTTTGGTCTCGGGCCGCCATTTCTAGGGCAGCGTTCTAGCTGTCAGGAGGCTCATTCCGAGGCTTATTACGACGTCTATTTAAGACGCGTTCTTCCAGGCTGGTCCTGTCTATGGTGACTTCAAATTGATTAAGGAGAGGGTTTCTTCAGAATAATAGCAAGTAACAAGTGCAGAGGCGTAGTAGCGCGCTGTTTGTACTTGTGTTTGGAGACTTTTTAATGTTGGCTGTATTTTAAATTTGCAATATTGTGCATTGTGTAGTGTTCCTTGCCCGCTTACCTGCACGTTAAATTGTGCCCCCACTGCTATTTTTGCGGATCTTTTCCCTATTTCTTCGCCCATCACCGCCATTTTGGGGGTAGTTGGGACGTTTGGTCTCGGGCCGCCATTTCTAGGGCAGCGTTCTAGCTGTCAGGAGGCTCATTCCGAGGCTCATTACGACGTCTATTTTAACCGGCCGGATGCAAGCGCCCAGCGTGCGCGCCGTGGGCGCGCCAGAGGCGAGCCCATCTACACCCATCCACGACCAACTGGGACCTGGGGCCATAACCCTCGGCCATTTTATAAGGTACAGCAAAGCGGCTTTGCTACAGCTCCAGCATGCGAGGGCTATACCATCTCAGAGATGTATATCGATACTACAACAAGAGGGATTATATAAAACTATACGATTAAAGGAGGAGAGGAAAAATGATCGGGCTGATACCATCTTGAGGTACGGCCTTTTAAATACCCGCTCCTTACAAAAGCATAACCTAGAAATATTCTCACTACTCCAGGATGATGGTCTCGATATTCTGGGTATTACGGAAACGTGGCTCGAAGATGCCTCCAACCCAGATTTGGTGGCCTCGCTTCCCCCGACTTATAAGGCTATCTGCTTTAATCGCACGGGCCCCAAGAGAGGAGGGGGGGTTGCGCTTTTTTATAACGGTTATCTGCGGACAGAAAGGGTGTGCGCAGAATATTGCGGAGGCGCAGAGGTGCTGGGAGTTAAATTTGAGATGGGTGCTACCTGCTGGGTTATTTTATTGGTATATCGTCCCCCCTGGGCTAAACCAAATTTTTTGGATTCCTTTTTGGAAATTGCTCATGATCTTAGATCCCGCTATAAAAATTTGCTGATCATGGGAGATTTCAATTTTCATTGGGAGCTCTCCCCAAAGGAAGGGCAAGCTCTTCTTTTAGAAGAGGCCCTTGGGGCTATAGGAATGACTCAATTGGTAATTGGTCCTACCCATGCCAAAGGTCATACGCTGGATCTGGTATGGACCACTGATTCTACATCAGGGCAGCCTACCTCTGTGCCGTGTGTGTGGTCTGACCATTTTTTAATCATAGGTCAGAAGAAGCTCGGCAGGGGGGAACATAGGCAGAAAATGAAATGGAAAACCGTTAGGAGATGGAATCGTATAAATAAGACAGACCTGATTGAACATCTAGTGAATTCCACTGTCCTAAATATGACCAACGAGAATGTCGAGGCTAGCAGCCAAAAGCTCACTAATAAACTGATGAGAGCCATTGACATGGTCGCTCCTGCAGAGAAGGTGAAATGGGTGGACAGAGGACCGGGGGCACCTTGGTTTGATGAGACCTTAAGAGCCAAGAAACAGGCCCTTTGGAGACTGGAAAGAGCGTGGAGAAGGGACTATAGCTTGGTGGCGCATAATCGTTATGCACAAGAATTAGTGCTGTACAAAAAAGCTATCTTGTCTTGCAAGGCAGCGTTTTTTTGAGACAAGAATAGCGACAGCTCGTGTCCCACAGAAAGAAATCTTCAAAGTTCTTAATGAACTGAAAAATGTCAAAGAACAAAAGCCGGAGTTCTCCCAGGAAGACTGTCAGAACTTCCAGGATTTCTTTATAAGTAAAATAGAGGATCTCCAGGGTGAGATAGAACGGACCCCTATTTTTGATTGTCCATCCTGTATTCCGCCAATTACCCAGGATGTACACCAATCCCTTGATACTTTCCCCTTGATTACTAAGGAGAGGCTCTCTAGTTTGGTGGAGAGAGTTAATTCAGGCTCTCCGGCAGACCCCTGCCCCCCTAGTGTTTTTAAGGTCGCTATTTTGGGTTGCGAAGGAGATGTTCTTACTCTCCTAAATAAGTAGTTGGAAACCGGACA
This sequence comes from Lissotriton helveticus, assembly GCF_964261635.1. Taxonomy (NCBI): domain Eukaryota; kingdom Metazoa; phylum Chordata; class Amphibia; order Caudata; family Salamandridae; genus Lissotriton; species Lissotriton helveticus. The sequence continues at coordinate 646,674,386 of NC_136068.1, forward strand.
GGTGCCGACGTCTTTTAAAGAAGCTCGGCTGATTCCGCTCCTAAAAAAGCCAGGGGCAGATGCAAAAATTCTAAAGAATTACAGGCCCATTTCCCAGCTTCCCTTTTTAGCTAAAGTAGTCAAGCAGCATGTCCTGACACACCTATCACAACACCTGGAGACTTGTGACCTACTAGAGCAAAATCAAGCTGGCTTTCGTAAACATCATAGTACTGAGCTGGTGATGGTATCCATTCTGGATGAACTACTATGCAGAGCTGACAAGAAGATCCCCGGGGCCCTGGTGCTCTTAGATCTCTCGGCCGCGTTTGACACGGTGTGTCATAAACTACTGTTGAAGCGTCTGAGAGATCTGGGCATCGGGGGGACTGTGTTAGGTTGGCTAACCTCCTTTCTGCAGGGAAGATCGCAGAGGGTCCAGTTGTCAGACTTTGTCTCCACGGCAGCAGCCATAACCTGCGGTGTTCCGCAGGGGTCAGCCCTCTCACCGCTCCTTTTTGATATATACCTCCAGCCACTGATTTATGCTCTCAACCATATGGATTGCCAAGTCTATAACTACGCCGACGACACCCAGATCATCATACAAATTGAAGACACATCTGGAGCCCAGGATAGATTACACAACATCTTAAAATTCACAAGCAATTGGATGTCCACCAACTCCTTAAAAATTAACCCAGAGAAGACCGAGGTGTTGCCCATCACCATCTCGGGCAACCCTTGGCACGATCGCCTCTGGCCTAAGGAGCTGGGGAGGACTCCGGTACCAGCTGCGGTGGTGAAAAGCCTGGGCATCCACATTGATGGAAAACTGTCAATGAAAAATCAGGTGTCGTCGGTGGTGGGTACATGCGTCGGCCTTCTCAGGCAATTGCGGAAAATCTCGCAGATGCTGTCCTTCTCTACTTTGAGAACGGTGGTGTCTGCAACAATTCTAGGTCGTCTCGACTATGGAAATTCCCTTTATGTCGGACTCCCTCAGCAACAACTATCAAGATTACAAATTGTAATGAATGATGCTGCGAGATTGATCTTTGGAAAGGCCAGAAGAGAACATGCTTCCCCTCTCCTATGCCAACTACATTGGCTTCCAATTAGGCAGAGGATTTTATTTAAGGGCATGTGCATTGCACACAAGGGAGTTTATGGGAATGCTCCCAGATATATCAAAGACAAGCTGAGACACTATCTCCCCAAAAGAACACTGCGCTCATCTGAGGAGTCACTTCTAGTCTGTCCTCGCTACCGCTTGATTACCTATGGTGGACGTGCCTTGTCCACCACTCTCCCGGCAGCCTGGAATAAATTACCGCTCTGCCTGAGGAAAGAACCAAACTTACTGTCTTTTAGGCGTAAGCTAAAAACGATCCTCTTCCAAGAAGCTTGGGACTTGGTATGATCTGGGCGACCTTTCCTTCTTACTGATTTAGTTTTACACCATAAGCGCTTAGAGACCTACCGGTGATAACTGCGCTATATAAATTGAATAAATAAATAAATAATTTATTGGAACAAACTCTCTCTTTCTGGTGGGCAGCATTGTTCATTCCTTCTTTAATTTTTTTTACTCTTCACAGAGGCGCACAACAGGAGCCGGCGGCACCACCTCCCACGCAATTCATTTATTTGTTTTATTGGCTAATAGAGGCGCATGGCGGAGCCGGCGGCACCACCTCCCACGCCCGATATTCTGAGACTTTGTTGCTTGAGTTTTCTACGCTGATCCAATAGAATCCTTCCTTTCCGTGAACTATATTCTATATGCTAAGACATACTTTTAGGGACCTACTGAAGGTCATCTTGCAGACGCCCTGTTAGTCTCTTTCCTTTGGCCAACACCCCCCTCTGACGTCTCATCTAGAGTCATCCCTTTACATCCCGAACACACCTTGTGAGCGAGGTAAACTCTGCCCCTTCCCCTGGAAATCAATCACCCATACGGATACTTTCTGTGTGGAGGATTGATTTGGAGGTGAGAGGTGAGTGGGTTTTGTGACAGAAAGCCAAGTCCGCGAAATGTATACTGCCCAAACGACAATGGATATGGAGGGGCTTAATGAGAGTCAGCTCTCCGCGGACTCCTCTTCCCTTCCCTCAGCTCAGGACTTAGCAACTGCATTAGTGACACTGCAACACAAGGTTCAGGCCCTACGACAAGAAAATCAGTCCTTGAAGTCAGAACTGCATGCGAGGCAGGTACATACTACCTGGGGCTCTTCTCCACAAACTACCCCTAAAGTACACCATCCTGTGTTACAACCAGCCACTTTCCAATATGAAAAGTCAGCAGCGGAAGGGGGGACCACACCCACAAGAATCACTGTAGTAACCCCTGTCCCTGTACCCATGGCTAATCCTGAGCGTTTTAACGGAGAATGTGGTAAATATTGTAGCTTTATGAATCAATTTTATTTACAGTTCATGTGTAGACCTAATTTTTTTCCTGACGACACAGCTAAGGTGGCGTTTGTTATTTACTACCTTATGGGGGTAGCCGCGAATTGGTCGATCCCCTTAGTAGCCACAGACGATCCCCTATTACATAACTTTCCCGTTTTTCAAGAACAGATGAGGAGACTGTTCGACAAACATTCATTCATGCAGGCCAGCAATATGGAACTGCTAAATCAGAGACAAGGAAACAATTCCATGCTCTCATATGTCACTGATTTCAATCGACTAATGGCCGAGACTCGATGGCCACATGAAAAAAGGACCTCCTTATTTTATATGGGGTTGAACTATGAGCTAAAGGACGTTTTGTCACAAATTGTCGAGCGCCCAGAGGAATGTACCAAATTCATAGATTTGGTAATCAAATTGGACCACAGACTCCGAGAAAGACATGGTAAGAAAGGGAGGGTGGATATCCCACAAGTGTTACAGTATAGAAATCCCAAGAAAGAGGAACAAAGACTAGCTACAGAAGAACCTATGCAGATGGGAGGAGTTAGGGGTCCTCTCACGAGAGAGTAGAAAGACAAAAGACGTAGTCTCAACTCATGTATATATTGTGAAAAGTGAGGTCATGTTGTACGAGAATGTCCTGTGTGCCCTAAAACTGGAGGGCCCCAAAAGATAGTGGCGCTTGCGTGGAAAAGCCAAGATGCCTCTGTAGCCAAAGTGCCAAACACTTTACCATTAGCGTAACTCTGATATTATCAAGTAGCAATCGAGTGACCCTTTCGGTCCTGTTGGATTCTGGAGGTACGGGAAACTTTTGGGACAATAAATTAGCCTCTTCGTGAGGAGTCCTTTGTATACAGAAAGATGAACCTGAAGCGGTCAGAGCAGTAGATGGATCAGCATTGTCCTCAGGTCTCATCACTAGACATACGGCGCCTTTGACTTTGGTTTGTGATAATGGACATTCGGAAGAAGTCACTTTTGATCTCATAGACACTCCACCCTTAGGGGTAATCCTAGGGGTACAATGGTTGCAAAAACATTACCCCAAGATAGATTGGGTACGGAGAACTGTGACATTAGATTGTCATTTTTGCATCCATAACTGTTACCAAGAGGCCATTGATTGGGTTTCTCCGTTAGTCTGTGCCTCTTGTAGCGTTCAAAAGCTGGACCACCTCCCCCTCTGCTACGACCAATATTATGATGAGGTAAAAGCCACGGTAATGCCACCTCATCGCGACTTTGATTGTCGCATTGATCTAGAATCCGGAGGCATATTACCCTGCAGTCGCATCTATGCTCTGTCAGAACCCGTAACTACTTATCTCAAAGAATATTTAGACAATATGTTGCAATGGTTTTTTTTCAGGCATTCCTCCTCACCTGTCTCATCTCCCCTCCTCTTTATAGCGATGCGAGAAGGGGGTCTTTGCGCCTATATCGATTATAGGACACTAAATAAAATCAACATAAAAAACAAATACCCGTTACCCCTCATTCCGGTATTATTGGATCAAATCAAAGACGCCACTGTGTTCACAAAGATGGATTTGCGAGGAGCGTACCACCTCATAAGGGTATGGAGCGCGGATGAGTAGAAAACGGCATTTCGGACCAATTTCGGACTGTTTGAATACTGCGTGATGCCGTTCAGGCTATGCAAAGCCCCTGCGGCATTCCAGTTCTTTATTAATGAGATTTTTCGGGATTTTCTGGATCGCTTTTTGATCGTATACATAGATGATATACTGATCTTTTCAAAGAATAATAAAGAACACATAGAACACGTCAAACAAGTGTTACAACGGTTAAAAGAACATCACCTTTTCTCTAAACTTGAGAAATGAACTTTTCATGCTGATACAAAAGACTTTCTGGGGTTTGTAATTTCTGTTAATGGGATCAGGATGGATAAAAAGCAAATGGAGGCTATCCTGTCCTGGCCTATTCCTACCAGTGTTAAAGACATACAGTCATTGCTGGGATTCGTAAACTTCTATCGGAGAGTCATTACACATTTTTCAGATCTAGTTATCCCCAGAACAACACTGGTTAAAAAGGGAGTGCCTTTGTGTGGTCTACAGAAGCACAGAAAGCTTTTGATACCTTAGAGAAGGCATATACTTCTGCTCCTGTCCTTATACATTCTGATCCTACTCTCCCGTATTTTGTAGAGGCAGATGCTTCACAGTACGTGGTAGGAGGTCCTCTCTCAAAAAGATGCTAACAGACAGATACATCCTTTTGCCTTCTTTTCCAAGAAGCTACTGCCAGCAGAACAGAAATACACAGTGGCAGAGAGAGATCTTCTGGCTATTCGGAAAGCATTCCAAAAATGGAGGCATTACCTCTGGGGGGGGCAAACATCCTATCACGATATATTCTGATCACAAGAAGTTGGAATTCTTCCACACAGCTAGAGCCTTGACCCCCAGACAAATGCATTGGGTTTCTTTCTCTTATGAGTTAAATTTTTTGATTACATATAGACTTGCAGCAAAACAAGTGAAAGCCGACGCTTTATCACGCTTATGTGTCGCAGCCCCTCACAAGAGAACGAACCCTGAACTTGAAGCCTTCATACCCCTTGGTAAAATCCTAGGTTATGTCTTGTTTGATCGGTTTTGTCAGGAGTTGAAAGAAACGTTAAAAGAGATTGATTTCTCCCCCTGGTTGGACAAACCGGAGAGTCATATGATAGGGGATCTGCTATATCATGGAGAACAATTATACGTTCTGGAAGTATTAAGAGAGCAGGTAATACAATGGGTACATTCTTCTGCGTTGGTGAGCCATCCTGGCATTACAAAACCAACGATATCTGCAACAGGTGGTTTTAGTGGGACAATATGGCAAAGGATGTACAGAGTTATGTTTCATCTTGTCCCGTTTGCGCCACACAGAAAACCCCACGTGCTATCCCAGAGGGGTTATTATACCCTCTTCTAGTTCCCCCTAATCTTTCGCATAAAATGAGTATGGATTTTATCACCGACCTCCCTCCAGAGGAATGTTTTATTACCATACTCCTTATCGTGGACTCTTTTACCAAGACAGCACATTTTGTGCCCCTATCCAAAATCCCTACTGCTAGTGAGTTAGTAGCTATTTTTATACATAATGTGATCAGATTACACGGAATACCTTTCATACTTGTGTCAGACAGAGGCCCCCAGTGTGTTTAAAAATGTTGGCACAAAATAGGCTCCGCCCTGCACATGGATCTCCGTCTGTCTTCAGTGTATCATCCGCAAACTGATGGACAGATGGAGAGAGTGAATTAGACCATGGAACAATATTTACACTGTTTACTGACTACTTTGACAAGTAATTGGGTGAAAGCATTACTGATCTCAGAGTTTGCATATAATACCAGTACCAACTCTGCCTTAGGGTTGTCTCCTTTATATTGCTCCATGGGTTTTCATCCCCGAGCGGTGCCCGTACAACCCACACTTCAGGTCCCATCTGTAGATACCTTGTGTAATGAAATAAAGGGAATCTGGAAGGCCGCCTATTCTCAGCTACAGGTGACCAAAAATAAGATGAAAAAGGCCGCAGACAAACATAGGTGCCCGGCACCTGATTATGTCATAGGAGAGAAAGATTGTCTGTCCTCAAAAAACTTGAAGCTACCAGGCCCAAAGAAGTTACAACCCCGTTATGTAGGTCCATTCAAAATAACACAAGTTATCAACCCTGTGGCCATGAAACTAACATTACCAGAGGAGTATCGTATACATCCTGTCTTCCATACGTCTCTTTTGAAACGTTTCACTTCTTCTGCCCATGCAATGGTACCACCCCCTCCTTTATTAATCAATAATCAAGAGGAATACGAGGTGAATCGTATTCTGGATTCACGTCGCCAAGGAGGGAAATTGTACTATCTAGTAGATTGGAAGGGATACTCTCCGGAAGAGTGTTCTTGGGAACCTGCAGATAATGTCCATGCTCCTCTATTGGTATGGAGGTTCCATGCTAATCACCCCACGAAACCTCACCCTGTTAGAAGAGCCGTGAGGGGGAAGTAATGTTACCACTTTTTCATGTCCCCTGTTTCCCTCTTGTATTGTTTATTCTGTCTCCTCCTTTACCTTTGAGTTCCTTTCCCTTAAAGAGAGTTTGATGGCAGGCAGGTGAGAAGGGAGGCTGTTTATAAGTCCCACCCTTACCTGGATCTGGTGCTTGGATTTATAGTAAAAACTTGTTTCAGGCCATAGGAAATGCTGAAGCGAACTCTGACCCTGTCTTCAGGTTAGGTCGCCCCCACGCCGCTGCCGCCTGCTCACCCTGGTCTCCTGCTGCCTCCTTGCCGCTCTTTTCCCGCTGCTGCCTCCCTGCGGCCCGCCCCCCTGACACCCCTGACTCCCGATTTGCCACCCGCTCCCGCCACCCAGCTGCTCCTCCCTCCCATCAGCGCTCTTAAGGAGTTCACGCAGCAGCGCAGGGAGCGACCTCTGACCCTGTCTTCAGGTTAGGTCGCCTCCACGCCGCTGCCGCCTGCTCACCCCGGTCTCCTGCTGCCTCCTTGCCTCCTTGCCGCTCTTTTCCCGCCGCTGCCTTCCTGCGGCCCCCCCTGACACCCCTGACTCCCCATTCGCTCCGCGACTGGCCCGCACCCAGCGCCAGGACCCCTGGACCCCGACGACGCCAGCCCACACGACGGACTTACGATGCCGCCACCCTCCACACACTCAACGCCGGCCGGATCCCCGCCTGCTACCAAGCCATCCCGAAACGCACCCACGGACCCTTCACCTGCCAAGCCTGCAAATTCACCTGCCTACGAACCTACACCGCACCTGCCAAGCCAAGGGCCAGCAAAGATCACCTCAAGTGCATCCTGCTCAACACCCGCTTCGTCCACATACACGCCGTCGAACTCTGGAACCTCCTCGACACAACATCACCAGACATCGCCTTACTCACAGAAACCTGGATGAACGCCTCCTCAGCCCCCGACATCGCCATAGCCATCCCGGATGGCTACAAGATCACCCGGAGGGACCGCGTCAACCAAACCGGAGGAGGCATCGCGATCGTCCACAGAAACACCATCCGAATCACGACCAACTCCGACGACACCCTCACCGCCACCGAGCACCTGCACTTTCAGATACACACCGACCCCAAGACCACCCTCAGAGGCACTCTCATCTACAGACCCCCGGGACCAGGCACACAATTCAGGGAAGCCATCGCAGACTTCGTCAGCCAACACGCCCTTACCTCCTCAGACTACATCCTCCTAGGGGACCTCAACTTCCACCTGGAGAACAACAATGACAGCAACACCGCCGTCCTCCTGGACAACCTCACCAACCTCGGACTCAAGCAACTGGTGAACACCCCCACCCACTACGCCGGCCACATGCTAGACCCCATTTTCTCCTCCAGCAAGCACATCTCCTTCAGCCACTCCATCGGACTACACTGGACAGATCACAGCTGCGTCCACTTCAACTTCAGGAGAACCGCGACCCACCACCACCTGCAACAGGTTCCCCGCAGGTGCTGGAGCAAGATCATCGCCGACCAACTCACCACCTCCCTCAGCCAGAACCCTCCCACCAACACGAGGGACCCCAACGAAGCAGCCCACAACCTCACACAGTAGCTCACCAACTGCGCCGATAACCTCGCGCCACTGAAGAACCCTCCCAGCAGACCCGGCAGCACGAAAGCCTCGTGGTTCACCAACGACCTCAAAAACTCCAAGAAAATCTGCCGAACCCTCGAGAAAGCCTGGCGCCACGACCAGACAACAGAGAACATGACAGCCCTCAAGAACGCCACCCGCAAACACCACCAGCTGATCCGCACCTCCAAAAGGACAACATTCAAAGAACATCTGGACAACAACACCCACAACAGCATTGTTAAAGAGCTCTCCAACCCCAGCGCCTGCAACAACGACATCACACCCTCGCAAGACCTCTGCGACTCACTCGCCTCGTTCTTTCACAGCAAGATCGCTGACATACACAACAGCTTTGGCGCACAGACCACGCACCCAACCACCGAACCAGCACCCCCCCACCAGCACCCTCTGCACCTGGACCCCGGTCAGCACCAAAGACACCACCCGCACGATGAACACCATCCACTCCGGCTCCCCAACCGACCCCTGTCCACACTACATCGTCAGCAAAGCCGACTCCATCAGCGCACCCCAACTTCGGGACATCATTAACAGCTCCTTCGCATCTGCCACCTTCCCGGAGAGCTGGAAACATGCCGAGCTCAGCACCCTCCTGAAGAAACCCACCGCGGACCCCACGGACCTCAAGAACTTCCGCCCCATCTCGCTCCTCCCTTTTCCTCCCAAAGTCATCGAGAAGACCGTCAACAAACAACTCTCCGCCTTCCTCGAGACAAAAGGATCCCTCGACCCCTCGCAGTCCGGTTTCCGAGCAAACCACAGCACCTAAACCACCCTCATCGCAGCTACCGATGACATCAGGCCCCTGCTCGACAACAGGGAAACAGCTGCCCTCATCCTCCTGGACCTCTAAGCAGCCTTCGACACCGTATGTCACCGCACCCTGATACAGCGCCTCAGCAACACCGAAATCCAAGAAACGGCCTTGGAGTCGATCATCTCGTTCCTCGCCGGAAGAACCCAGAGAGTCCGCCTCCCCCGCTCCGATCCGCGGCCACCAAAGTCATCTGCGCCGTTCCGCAAGGATCCTCACTCAGCCCCACTCTCTCTACCATCGAGCTATCTGCAGGGCTCGTGCGGCCTTCTATGCTACCGAATTCCGGAACAGCCCAAATCCGTCAAAGGCTATTTTTAAGGCCGTAAAACAACTTATGGCGAAGCGGACTACCACTACAACCGTAAGCTCCCTTTCCCAATGTGAATCCCTTGCCTCTTATTTTTTGGGGAAGGTCCTAGCCATCTACAGGACATTCCCTAGCATAGGGTCCACTGTGGAAAGTATTAATCGGGTTCACCATCAGACCACACTGCTTGTTTTCCCCCCCCTTGCCTTGGACGGTTTTGACAAACTTGCGTTGCAAGTTAAATCTGGGTCTCCATCTGACCCAGTAAGGCCTGCTCTCTTTCGAGACCAGGCTTTTATGGGGCGTACAGTTGTATGCTCCCTTGTCAATCTCTCCTTGGAATCGGGAATTGTACCATCTAAGTGGAAACAAGCCGTGGTATCCCCGATTATTAAAAAGCCTACCCTGGACCCCTCTAAGCCTGAAAGCTATCGCCCCATCTCGCTGCTACCCTGGCCAGCCAAGATCACTGAAGCCCACGTCAATTTGGCCCTGTCTGAACATCTGACTCGGACCAATGCCCTCGACCCCACACAAAACGGATTCCGTGCTGGGCACAGTACGGAAACTGCGTTACTTGTGATGGTGGAACATCTCCGGGCAAGGTTGGATGCTGGTCAAACGGCGGCGCTTATTCTGTTAGATCTTAGCGCCGCCTTTGATACGGTAGACCACAGCATCCTCCTGCGTCGGCTCGAGGAGACCGGCATTGGCGGTGTGGTATTGCAATGGTTCCGCTCCTTCTTAGACGACCGCTCCTTCTGTGTTGCCATCCCTCCCTTCAAGTCCAGTTACCATCCACTGGCCATGGGGGTTCCGCAAGGGTCCTCGCTGAGTCCCACGTTGTTCAATCTTTACGTGAGGCCGCTGGCTGATGTCGCCAGGCAGTGGGGCCTTACCCTGGTCTCGTATGCCGACGACACTCAGCTGGCGGTTACGCTCAGCGGGGATGCGGAAATTGAGGCCCCCAGGTTTCAGTCCGGACTGAAGGCGGTGGCTAGTTGGCTGACAGGCAACTGCCTTCAGCTAAACGCCACTAAAACAGAGGTGTTGGTCGTCGGGAAGGGAGTGGAGCTGTGGGGTGACCACTGGTGGCCTCCAGAGTTGGGTCCCACTCCGATCCCGGTATCGGAAGTGAAAAATCTGGGGATATGGCTGGATGCGGGCCTCTCTTTTATAGGCCATACGAAAAGAACTGCGGCCTGCTGTTTCGGTCTTCTGAGGGGCTTGAGACCTGTTCTCAAGTTCTTTGACGCCCCGACCAGGCAGCTGGTGATCCAGGCCACTATCATCTCTCGCCTGGATTATGCCAGCTCTCTCCTGGCTGGGGCCAATCAGGCTGAACTAACCCGATTACAACGGGTTCAGAATGCTGCGGCGAGGGCGATCGTCGGCTTACCAAGATTTTGCTCAGTGACAGGTGTCCTTCGCTCCCTACACTGGCTTCCGGTTAGGAAGCGTATTCTCTTTAAAGTCCTGTGCCTCGCTTTTAAAATCTTGAGAGGTACAGGCCCGGAAATCCTGTCGAATTGTCTGTCTTTCTATGTTCCCGCCCGTTGCCTCCGCTCCCAAGGTCTGGCCCTTGCGGTGGTTCCCAGATTCAGGCTTAGCCGCATGGGAGGCCGCTCGTTTCGGGTACTGGCTGCGTCAGCATGGAACTCCTTGCCTGTTGAAATCCGCTTGCTTGAGGACCTTCTGACTTTCCGGAAGGCGATAAAAACCTTCCTGTTTTAGTTGTCTTTGTCCCTGCTCCTGTTTTAGCTGTTTATTTGCCTCTTTTTACATCCCGTTGTGTTACGAGCTACCTTGTCTTTGTGCCGGGACGCTCCTTGGCTGGAGTCGCTGCGCGCACAATAAATAGACGTAACATAACATAACATAACATAACATAACATGTCTACATGAGCCCCCTTGCAGTCATCGCATGCCAACACAACCTAAACATCATCTCCTATGCCGACGACACCCAGCTGATCCTCTCCCTCTCCAACGCCCCCGCCACCACCAGAGCCAGCCTCCAGGAAGGAATGACAGACGTCGCGGAATGGATAAAGCTCAGCCGTCTGAAACTGAACTCAGACAAGACGGAAGTCCTCATTCTGGGACCAACCCCCTCTGCCTGGGATGACTCCTGGTGGCCCCCTGCACTGGGCACCGCCCCCAAGCCAACATACCATGCACGCAACCTGGGCTTCATCCTGGACTCCTCCCTCACGATGTCCAAGCAAGTCAACGCCGTCTCGTCATCCGGTTTCAACACCCTGCACATGCTCCGAAAGATCTTTTGGTGGATCCCCACTGAAACCAGGAAGACGGTCACCCAGGCCCTCGTCACCAGCCGACTGGACTATGGGAACACCCTCTACGCTGGAACCACAGCCAAACTCCAGAAAAGACTCCAGCGCATACAGAACACGTCTGCACGACTCATCCTGGACATCCCCCTTCACGGCCATATCTCTGCCCATCTGAGAAACCTGCACTGGCTCCCCGTCAGCAAGAGGATCACATTCAGACTCCTCACCCACGCACACAAGGCTCTCCACGACATGGGCCCCAAATACCTCAACAGCCGATTAGCATTCTACACACCCACCCGCCAGCTCCGATCCGACAGCCTCGCCCTCGCCACCATCCCACGAATTCGCAGAACCACCGCCGGATATAGATCCTTCTCGTACCCGGCGGCCAAGACATGGAACTCCCCCAACACCCGCCTACGGCTTACCCAGGACCATCTCTCCTTCAGGAAACAACTCAAGACCTGGCTGTTTGAGCAGTAGCGACTCCCCCTCCCCCCAGCGCCTTCAGACCCTAGCGGGTGAGTAGCGCGCTTTACAAATTTTGCTGATTGATTGATTGATTCTCTTTGTTTTCCCCCTGAGGCTCCAACTTGATTCCTGTCCAGCCCCCCCATCCCCTTTCTGGAGAACGCGACCTATCGCATTCCTCTCACAGCCGATACTGAGAAGAAGAGTAAACTCGGCATCTGCCATTAGAGTTGGAGCAGACGCAGACAGATGATGTGCACACGCCGGGGACCAGAACCAAGCAGGTTAGCAGGTGGGGCAGGACTCTTTATGATGGTTTGACTACAGAGCTACCCCTTCAGGCCATACGGTCCCCTGAGATACGGTGACTCTACAAATTTTGGATGGGGATCTACGCATGACAGATACATCATCTGTCATACACACAAGGAGCAGCTACTCTGCCCTTTACTCACTGACAGGATAGGGACCCCCCTTTCTCTGTTCCCCAGGGAGGCAGACCATTGCCCTGAAAAAAGTCCAGGACCTTCACGGCCGCAAATGGACTGAAACATGTTGGCACTAGGGTCATAGGACCATAAAAATCCCATTGACCCATTTTTAAAGATTTTTTAATAACCCAGACAGACCCAAGAATAAAAGGAAACTGGGGATCTGTCTGAGGTGTTTTATCTTTAATTTACCCCTGGTCATCAACTACTTCAAAGAGCTCCCAACACTGTGGTCGAGCCCATCCCGACTTTTAGGCGTCAGGGTGACCCGATGATAAAGCATGACATCACTAGGGTGTGTGAGGGTAACTAAGCAAAAAGAAATTGCTTCCTTGCTCACCTTATGGTGAAGTTAAACACCTATCATCACACCTCATTATTCACATCTACCCATTTAAGTGCATCTTGATTAACCACTAAGTGGTCAGTTGGAGTACTTTTTTGTGGTTTAATGATGTTACTCCGAATCAGAATCCTCTCGACCCTCCAGGCATTGAAAAAGCTTTTTTAATTAGCACTGTTGTGTATACGGGACACAGAATAAACCACACCAGCCAGTACTTTACAATAATCCATTAAAAAAATCATCTGTGATGTTTATCAATGCTGTAGCTGGCACCATTTTGTGGGGAGAGAGCCCTGTTCTCCTATCAGGTGTACAACGTAGACTCATCAGCACAAGAGAGAGTGCATCAGGCCATTTCAATGAAGTTGACAAACACACCTTTGACACCCTCATTTTGATTGTACCATTTACTTGCTCCACAAGACCAGAAGCCTCTGGCCTATAGCTGCAATGTAATCTTTGGTCAATTTTCAATGCTGCACATAATAATTTCATAAGTTCGCTATGGAATTGTGGTCCTCTATCTGTCTACACCGAGGTCAAATTTCCGAACCGTGGTATTAGTTCCCTTAAGAGCAGTTTTGCGTCTGTGAGACTGTCACATCCCCTAGTTGGACACCCCTCAACCCAATGTGAAAAGATACAGACCACCTACAAGACGTATCTTAACCTATTGCATCTTGGCATCTCAAAGAAATCCAACTGTACTCTATTGAAAGGACCTCCTGATTTTCCAGTGTGACTTATCGCAACCACAGTTCTTTTTCCCACATGCATTTGTTGACATGTAACACACCTGTGACAAACTTATCAGCATGCACACAAAGTCGGGGGTTAAACCACGTTTGCCTAAACACTCGCAAAATGGCACCTCTTCCAAGATGAACTGCTCCGTGAATCTGCCTTGCCATTGTGCTCAATAAACAGTTAGGTAACACTGCGCTTTCATCTGTTGATACCCAAATGCCATCATCTCTCTTTTACCTAAATTAAAGTGTTCTCTAAATTTAGAGAATGTCCCTCTGGGCGCAGCTGTACTGAATCGCTGAACACATTTTTTTTCGCATAATTATCCAAATGTATGCAAACTCTTCTGAACGTTGTAGATGATTTTCAAAAAATTGTTTATTCATATAATGAAGAATTATTCATTTCATTCTGTTTGGATATTTTATCCTTGTTGTTTGCCAAACAATTATTTCAAACCTCCCAATGCATTTCGGACTCTTAATGAGTCCTTCATCAGGGGATATCTTAATAAAAAATAAAACAAACGTATATTCAACCAGGGTCCACAATCTTTGGGTTATTTAGTGTTGTTAGTTGATAACTATATTTTTGCACCAAGTGCTTATCATCTCTCTTTTAACAGCCTGCTCAAACTAATGATGCTGCTTCTTCCTCTGAGACCTCATCTTGTAGTGACTTAACCTCGTCCCATGTATCAGCCACAGCCAACATCATGCTGAGCTTGGACTTTTCTGCACTTTACTTACATATCCTCCATTAAAAACACAAACATGTAGTGCACAAAGAGGAGCTACTTCATCAGCATAATTATTAAACTTGGTGACAAAATCTTCTCCTTTTCCATGGGCTGTACATTTAACTACCGCTATAGCTTTAGGTCTCTGTAAGGCTTCAAGTAAGTGACACAGATATTCGCCATTATGGATGGGGGACCCTGATGATGTTAAAAATCCCCTCTGAGATCATAACTGTCCGAAATCATGAACCACTTCAAACCCATATCGGCTGTCCGTATAGATAGTTACTCGAACTACATCTGCGATGGTCAGATCAATATTTTCAGCCACCTGAGCAGAAAATACTCTGTTCAAGCAGGCAGCTTCGACCACTCCCAAAATAGTACATACAGCAAAAGCTGCTCTCAGATACCCATTGTTAGACCTGGCATCATTGGCATGAGTCTCTCCTCCATTTTTTTCTGTTTGCCTCCTCTGTTTACGATGTTTTTGCTGGTATATTGCTTTGGGCACTGTGCCACTGCTGATCAGTGCCACTGTGCAAGTGCTCCCTATGTGAAATTGCTATATTGATTGAATTCCATGTTTGGCTTATTTGGTTTACTGTCAGTCCCTAGTAGAGTGCACCAGGAGTGCCAGGGCGTGTAAATACAAATGCTGCTAGTGGGCTTGCAGCGCGTGTTGTGCCACCCACAAAAGCGGCCTAGTAAAAGTATGTCTGAAGGTCTACCATTGCTAGACCACGTGCAGTCTGGTACTGTCACGCAGACTGCGCAAGTACACCTACTTGCCAGTCCCTAAACCTTCCCTTAACTTCATGTTAGTCACCCCTAAGGTAGGCACAAGGGCAGGGTGCATTGTAAGCATAAGGTAGGACAAGCCTGACAAGGTTGGCATGTCCTAATAGTGAATTACAGCCATATTTGTTTTTCACTATTGTAAGATAACCTGCTCTCCATCAGTTAGAATGGGCTGCCAGGATTATTAATGCTATAATCCTAGCGGGCTCGGGGAGCATGGTGCAATGTCGAGTTTGGTATCCCTGAACTCAGGGTTTAATAACGCATCCGTTGGTGTGGATGGTTTTTGGACTCTGTGTTTGAAAATAGCACTTTTAGAAAGTGGCTATTTTCTTGTCTAACTGTCTACCGGTCTCTGCTGGTTTTGGTGTGCGTGTGACAGGAGCTGGGTGGCTCCAGAGGTCTGAATGAGTCAGTGTGGAATGAGTGGGGCATTTGCATTGAGAGTAGGGGGAGAGTAGCTCCTGATAGCCTGCCCTGCCTGATACAATGCTGGCTCCGCCCCCCTGCCAGGCGACTGATGACTCTGTGCCTACCAGGGACTTTCCTGGCCCCACCTCCTGCCGGGCAGCTGATGGCCCTGCCCTGCCAGTGACAATGCTGGCTCCGCTCCTGCTGGGCGGCTGAAGACTCTGCCCTGCACAGTGAATAGGCCAGGTGCTTCGGCCTGGCAACACCCACAACAAACCCGAGATGGGGGGAAATCCCCCTGCATGGACAAAGGGATCAAAGCCAAAAGGGGGTATAAGAGAAGGACCCCTGAACCAAGAATTTAGATCACTTCTGACAAGGAAACCTGAACCAAGGACAAGAAGCCTGCTGATCTAAGGACTGCCTACCCCTTCTGCCAGAGTGCTGTTTGTTGGGGGAATCCTGCATTGCTTCTTTATTTTTGCCAAGGAACCAGGAGAGAGGAACTGTGTGTGTACTCTCAAACTTTGCTAAGAAAATCTCCAAGGGCTGGAAGAGTGCCAGTCTCCTGTTGAAGTCACAGGGCTAAAGGACTTCATCTGCGTAAAGTGCTGTTTGCTGAAAGAATCCAGCAATCTCGACGCCGACGGACGCCGCCGAATGTAGCCCGACATCGTGAGTAACGGCTCCAGTGTCCCGCTCCCTCGACGCCGGCCGCCGGGCCCGATCGACGCCAGCAGCAACGCCAGTGAGTAGTGAGTTCGGCTCCAGCTCCAAGTGACCTCGTGTCTGCACCGCTGCTGATCGCATCGACTTCGAGCCCTCGCGACGCCGTGAGCGCTGCTCACTCTTGCAACATCGACATCGACGACGCCGTATCCTGCTTCATCTCGTGAGCGCTGCTCCCGCCTGACTTCGGTTGACGCCGCTGCAGATCGCCCCGACGCCGAGGCCCGATCGACGCCGAAGACGCGACGCCGGACATCTCGACGCCGCTGATCCTCGAGTGCTTCACTTTTCCAAGGTACTGTGTTGTGGGGGTTTGTGCGACTCCGGGCTCGACGTAGCGCTCCTCGCGGTCGACGCCGAACCTTTGGATTAACTATGCCTCGACGTCGTGTGACTCCCGTGTGGGTTACATTGTTGCCAAGAACTGTGTTTTAAAGAAGAAGAGTTGCTTTTGATACTAAAGACTATGTGCTAAGAAGAAACCGTGCTTGAACTATTATTTTTTTCTTCCAAGAGTATTTATTAAGATTGTGGTATATTTTTGTCGTTATTTGGTCTTGTGCTAAACCTTATATAAAAATCCTTATTTTTATAATACTACCGTGTCGTGTCCATTTGTAGTGTATTCACTTTATTACTGTATGTGGTCATAAATGCTTAACGCACTGCCTCTGAGATAAGCCTGTCTGCTTTGCCAAGCTACCAAGGGGGTGAGCAGGGGTTATCTAAGTGTGTGATCCCCTTGCCCTGACTAGAAAAGGTGTGTCCCTATTTGCCAGAAGTGTATACCTCTGCCAACTAGAGACAGCCGCTTCTAACATTGGTGGGTCAGCGGTGAGGATTTGAACTTTGCATTTATGACCCATGTGCAGTGATTAGTGTGCGCTACATAGTGAAAGCAGACCATAGCGCAGCCACAATCTGTTTTGGTTGGATATCCTATTTTTGTTCTCCGCTTTCCTGAAGCTTGATTTTTGAAACTGCCAGTTTTGACCATGAGTGATGCCGGAGTCACTACCCCTGTTGTTGTGGAGGAATTTGATAGAAGAAAGATAGAGAAATACAACAGAAAGCAACTGGAGCACTTTTGCGAGCAGTTGAAAGTCCCTACTCCAGGCCTCTCCAGAAAATCAGAATATCTCAAAGCATTGGAGGCCTGGTTAGAGGCCAGAGATCCCTCTGATCCGGTGGTGGTACCGACAGGGGAAGGGGAGGAGGAAGTGCCCGTGAACGGGCCTGTATCCCCTCCTGGCAGCAGTGTTTCCTCCAAAGGTCTTTCTCCTGAAGAAAGAGAAGAAAGGGCGAAGGAGCGCGCATACAACATGGAAATGGCAAAACTTAAGATAGATGGGCAGTTGGAGTTAGAGAATGCAAGAGGCAGGAGAGAAGCTGATTTGGAGATCAAAAGGTTTGAGTTTGAAAGAGAGAAGTTAGCTTTGGAGCGTGATACCAGGTTGAGGGAGTTGGAGCTCGAAGCTAAAAAGTTAGAATTGAATCCCTCTGGTGGCAGCATCCCATTTGTGCCTGCAGAAAGTAGGTTTTATTTCCCTAAAGATGTGATCAAAGATTTTCAGAAGAATGAAGATATTGGTCAATGGTTTAAAGCATATGAGTTAGCATTGTTGGCCCACAGGGTCCCTGAGAAGGATTGGGGAGCGGGGTTGTGGGGTCGCTTTGTGAATGAGGGAAGAGATACCCTGTTAGATATGCCTGTTGAGGATAGGATGTCTTATGCTCATATGAAAGATGCTTTAATGTTAAGGTATGGCCTAACCCCAGAAAAGTACAGACAGGCCTTTAGAGAATGTAAGAAATTGCCTGGTACGACGTGGGTGGAATATGTGTCATATTTTTGCAGAGCCATGGATGGTTGGGTATAGGGCAGCAAAGTGGAAAGTTATGATGCTCTATATGATTTGTTTGCTTGGGAGCACTTGTCTAATAACTGTTTTCCAGAGCTGCGCCAGCGGGAGACTCAGCCAAAGGTGGGCAGGCTCCCCAGCAGAAGAGTGGGGGGGACAAGGGTAAACAGAGGGAGTTCCCGAAAGGGCCCCAAATTAATCCCCAAGGGAACCAAGGGAAGGGTTCCCAGCCTCCCCCAGAGAAGAAATCCGAGGCCCCGACAGGTAAACCTGTTCCTAGGGGCCCAATGACCTGCTTCACTTGTAAGCAGGTGGGACACCGTTTTTATGATCCTCAGTGTCCCTTGAAGAACTCGACTGCACCACCAAGTGCAGCTCCCCGTCAGTTGGCGAGTGTAGCCCTGGGAGGGGAGGAGACGGTTGCCCATGGTGGGGAGGGTCCCGCAGAGATGTCCCTGGTCTCTCTAGGAGACATGGAATTGGTCCCTCCACCCCTTCTGCCTAGTAACACTAAGAAATATAGGCAGTGGGTGACCATTAATGCCCATAGAGTGGAAGCTCTCAGAGACACCGGAGCGAGTGTGACAGCTGTCAAGTGTCACTTGGTGTCCAGAGAGCAGGTTGTTCCCCACGCATTCTACCCTGTGATAGCTGCTGACAACTCCCAGAGAGAGTGTGAGGTAGCTCAAGTTTCCTTTGAATGGGGGGGAGTTTCAGGTACTCTTCAAGTTGCTGTAAGACCCGCCATGCCTGTTGATTGTCTCCTGGGCAATGATTTGGAAGACTCCCCTTGGGCTAAGGTGGAGAGGGAGACACATTTGAAAATGTTGGGTGTGCCAGAGTGGGTTTGTGCAACCACTCGATCGATGACAGCAAGTAAGGGTGTTGATGGGGTTCTGGAGCCTGAAAGTATGGCCCAGGACCCAGCTGTGAAGAGAAGAGGCAGGGGGCGAGGGAAACCGTCCCCCGTAGTTCCCGTGGTCCAGGAGGAGGCAGACCTTGAGGAGTATGCCCTGGAACCCACAGGTGAACAAGTTGCTGAACTGGGAGACCTACCCGAGCTGACCCACTGGCAGCAGGATGGTGGTCCCTCCAGGGAGGAATTCTGTGCAGAACAGAAAGTGTGCCCTTCTCTTGTGGGTATGAGGCAGCAGGCCTCGGCCCAAACCTCAGGTGATCAGTCAGGGTCACATTTTGTTTACTGGGAGAACGATCTCCTGTATAGCGAGCCTAAGGCTGCTGAGCCTGGGTCAGCCTGTGTGCTGGTGGTACCCAAGCGCTTCAGAGCCTTACTACTGGGTTTAGCTCATGACGTTCCTTTAGCTGGACATCTGGGGCAAGACAAGACCTATGACAGGCTTGTCACCCATTTTTATTGGCCTCAGATGAGAAGGGATACATATATCCATTGCAAGACCTGTCAAACTTGCCAGGCAAGTGGGAAAAGCGGGCGGAAGCAGAAGGCTCCCCTCCATCCTTTTCCTGTGGTCAGTACCCCCTTTGACCGGGTGGGGATTGACATTGTTGGGCCCCTGGACCCCAAGATAGCCCTGGGCAACAGGTTCATCCTGGTCTTGGTGGACCATGCCACACGGTACCCGGAAGCCATCCCTCTCAGAACAGTGACGGCCCCCGTGGTGGGACGGGCACTGATGGGTGTTTTCTCCCGAATGGGGTTCCCCAGAGAGGTGGTGTCAGACCGGGGCACCAACTTCATTTCCAACTATATGAAGTCTCTGTGGAAGGAGTGTGGGGTAACTTACAAGTTCACCACTCCTTACCACCCTCAAGGTAATGGGTTGGTTGAAAGATTCAACCGTACCCTTAAAGGCATGATTATGGATCTTGAAGAACCAATGAGGCGTAAATGGGACATCCTCTTGCCATGCCTGTTGTTTGCTTACTGTGAGGTGCTACAGAAGTCTCTAGGGTTCAGCCCCTTTGAGCTTTTGTACGGTCACCCGGTAAGAGGACCTTTGAGTCTGGTCAAAGAAGGCTGGGAGCAATCTCCCAGGAAACCTCCCCAGGATGTATACAGTTACATGCTGGCCTTTAGGAACCAGACTAGGCGCTTCAGAGATCTTGCTCAGGCAAATCTGGAGGCCAGCCAGGAAGAGATGAAGCGGTGGTACGACCGGAATGCCACTCTGGTCGAACTTCAGCCTGGTCAAGAAGTTTGGGTCATGTCCCCTGTGGAACCTTGTGCGCTCAAGGACAGGTGGACTGGACCGTTTAAGGTTGTGGAGAAGAAGAGCGATGTCACCTACTTGGTGGACTTGAAATCTCCCAGGAACCCCTTGAGGGTCCTGCATGTCAACCGTTTAAAGCCCCACTTAGAAAGGTCCGAAGTGGGCATGCTCTTAGCTACAGATGCTGGAATGGAGGAGGAGAGTGAGCCTCTTCCTGACCTCCTGTCTGCAAAAGAGCAAGATGGGTCAGTGGATGGTGTTGTCCTCACTGACACCCTGACCCCTGAACAGCAGCAGGATTGTCGCCAATTGTTGGGACAATTCCCTGATCTGTTTTCCTTGATTCCTGGTGTCACTCAGTGGTGTGTCCATGATGTGGACACCGGGGACAGCACTCCTGTGAAGCACAAGGCTTACAGAGTGACTGAGAAGGTCAGAGCATACATCAAGGAGGAGGTCTCCAAAATGTTTGCCTTAGGGATGGTTGAGTCCTCTAGCAGTCCTTGGGCCAGCCCAGTGGTCTTGGTCCCAAAGGCTGCAGCGCCTGGTGCTTCACCGGAACTTCGGTTCTGTGTGGATTACCGAGGACTCAATTCAGTCACCAAGACTGACGCGCACCCCATCCCCAGAGCTGATGAGCTCATAGATCGGTTAGGGGCTGCCCGGTACCTTAGTACGTTTGATCTGACGTCTGGGTACTGGCAGATCGCCTTGACTGATGGGGCAAAAGAGAGGTCAGCATTCTCCACACCAGATGGGCACTACCAGTTCCGGGTTATGCCCTTTGGGATGAAGAATGCCCCTGCCACCTTCCAGAGGTTGGTCAACCAGGTCTTGGCTGGACTGGAGGATTTCAGTGCCGCCTACCTGGACGACATAGCAGTGTTCAGCGCCAGCTGGGAGGAACACTTGCGCCACCTCCAGGAAGTGTTGTTGGCCCTGCACAGAGCAGGCCTCACAATCAAAGCCAGTAAGTGCCAGATTGGGCAGGGTTCAGTGGTGTACTTGGGGCACCAAGTAGGGAGCGGCAAGGTGGCCCCCCTGCAACCCAAGATTGATACCATCCTGGCATGGGCACTGCCCAAAACCCAGACTCAGGTGAGAGCCTTCTTGGGTCTCACGGGTTATTACAGGAGGTTCGTCAAGGATTATGGTAACATTGTGCACCCCTTGACTTCGCTGACTTCCAGGAAGCAGCCACGACTTGTGATCTGGACTGACGCCTGTCAGACGGCCTTTGACACCCTGAAAACTGCAATGTGCACAGCACCCATACTCCAGGCACCCGACTTTTCTAAAGAATTTGTTGTCCAGACGGACGCTTCAGAGCATGGCGTGGGGGCTGTTCTAGCTCAGGTGAATGAAGAGGGCCGAGACTTACCTGTAGCCTTCATCAGTAGGAGGTTACTTCCCAGGGAACAGAGGTGGAGTGCGATCGAGAGAGAAGCATTTGCTGTGGTCTGGGCGCTGAAGAAGCTAAGACCCTACCTGTTTGGGACTCACTTCCGGGTTCAGACAGACCACAGGCCCCTCAGATGGTTGATGCAGATGAGGGGTGAGAATCCAAAGCTGTTGAGGTGGTCCATTTCCCTACAGGGGATGGACTTCACTGTGGAACACCGCCCTGGCACAGATCATGCCAATGCTGATGGTCTGTCCAGATTTTTCCGCCTTAGTGATGAGGGCTCCCTAGGGTAAGGGTAGTTCTCCCCACATTTCAGCTGGAGGGGACACGTGTTAGACCTGGCATCATTGGCATGAGTCTCTCCTCCATTTTTTTCTGTTTGCCTCCTCTGTTTACGATGTTTTTGCTGGTATATTGCTTTGGGCACTGTGCCACTGCTGATCAGTGCCACAGTGCAAGTGCTCCCTATGTGAAATTGCTATATTGATTGAATTCCATGTTTGGCTTATTTGGTTTACTGTCAGTCCCTAGTAGAGTGCACCAGGAGTGCCAGGGCGTGTAAATACAAATGCTGCTAGTGGGCTTGCAGCGCGTGTTGTGCCACCCACAAAAGCGGCCTAGTAAAAGTATGTCTGAAGGTCTACCATTGCTAGACCACGTGCAGTCTGGTACTGTCACGCAGACTGCGCAAGTACACCTACTTGCCAGTCCCTAAACCTTCCCTTAACCTCATGTTAGTCACCCCTAAGGTAGGCCCAAGGGCAGGGTGCATTGTAAGCATAAGGTAGGACAAGCCTATTGGCATGTCCTAATAGTGAATTACAGCCATATTTGTTTTTCACTATTGTAAGGTAACCTGCTCTCCATCAGTTAGAATGGGCTGCCAGGATTATTAATGCTATAATCCTAGCGGGCTCGGGGAGCATGGTGCAATGTCGAGTTTGGTATCCCTGAACTCAGGGTTTAATAACGCATCCGTTGGTGTGGATGGTTTTTGGACTCTGTGTTTGAAAATAGCACTTTTAGGAAGTGGCTATTTTCTTGTCTAACTGTCTACCGGTCTCTGCTGGTTTTGGTGTGCGTGTGACAGGAGCTGGGTGGCTCCAGAGGTCTGAATGAGTCAGTGTGGGATGAGTGGGGCATTTGCATTGAGAGTAGGGGGAGAGTAGCTCCTGATAGCCTGCCCTGCCTGATACAATGCTGGCTCCGCCCCCCTGCCAGGCGACTGATGACTCTGTGCCTGCCAGGGACTTTCCTGGCCCCACCTCCTGCCGGGCAGCTGATGGCCCTGCCCTGCCAGTGACAATGCTGGCTCCGCTCCTGCTGGGCGGCTGAAGACTCTGCCCTGCACAGTGAATAGGCCAGGTGCTTCAGCCTGGCAACACCCACAACAAACCCGAGATGGGGGGAAATCCCCCTGCATGGACAAAGGGATCAAAGCCAAAAAGGGGTATAAGAGAAGGACCCCTGAACCAAGAATTTAGATCACTTCTAACAAGGAAACCTGAACCAAGGACAAGAAGCCTGCTGATCTAAGGACTGCCTACCCCTTCTGCCAGAGTGCTGTTTGTTGGGGGAATCCTGCATTGCTTCTTTATTTTTGCCAAGGAACCAGGAGAGAGGAACTGTGTGTGTACTCTCAAACTTTGCTAAGAAAATCTCCAAGGGCTGGAAGAGTGCCAGTCTCCTGTTGAAGTCACAGGGCTAAAGGACTTCATCTGCGTAAAGTGCTGTTTGCTGGAGTAGTGAGTTCGGCTCCAGCTCCAAGTGACCTCGTGTCTGCACCACTGCTGATCGCATCGACTTCGAGCCCTCTCGACGCCGTGAGCGCTGCTCACTCTTGCAACATCGACATCGACGATGCGGTATCCTGCTTCATCTCGTGAGCGCTGCTCCCGCCTAACTTCGGTCGACGCCGCTGCAGATCGCCCTGACTCCGAGGCCCGATCGACGCCGAAGACGCGACGCCGGACATCTCGACGCCGCTGATCCTCGAGTGCTTCACTTTTCCAAGGTACTGTGTTGTGGGGGTTTGTGCGACTCCGGGCTCGACGTAGCGCTCCTCGCGGTCGACGCCGAACCTTTGGATTAACTGTGCCTCGACGTCGTGTGACTCCCGTGTGGGTTACATTGTTGCCAAGAACTGTGTTTTAAAGAAGAAGAGTTGCTTTTGATACTAAAGACTATGTGCTAAGAAGAAACCGTGCTTGAACTATTATTTTTTTCCTTCCAAGAGTATTTATTAAGATTGTGGTATATTTTTGTCGTTATTTGGTCTTGTGCTAAACCTTATATAAAAATCCTTATTTTTATAATACTACCATGTCGTGTCCATTTGTAGTGTATTCACTTTATTACTGTATGTGGTCATAAATGCTTAACGCACTGCCTCTGAGATAAGCCTGTCTGCTTTGCCAAGCTACCAAGGGGGTGAGCAGGGGTTATCTAAGTGTGTGATCCCCTTGCCCTGACTAGAAAAGGTGTGTCCCTATTTGCCAGAAGTGTATACCTCTGCCAACTAGAGACAGCCGCTTCTAACACCCATCATTGTACCTTAGACAAGAACCGTCACCAAAAAGGATCAAATCAGATTCAGGCAGCGGTTCATTACCAATGTCCGGTCTGGGTTTGGTAGATAGTTCAATAACATCCAGACAGTCATGCTATTCACAATCTTCTCCTTCCTCTTGTGGAAGAGGCCACAATGTGGCATGGTTTAAGGTAGTACAGCGCTTTAGAGTAACGTTTTCAGCAGCCAATATGACTTGTTCATATTTTGTAAGACTATTGTTTGTTAGGTGTTGTGTTTTTATTCTTGTCATTAACAGTTCTACTGAATGTGGCACATACACCACAAGCGGGGGACCCATTACTATACTTTTACATCTCTCAATGCTGACACCTGTTGCCGCAACAGATTTGAGAAATCCAGGCAACGCAGAAGCCACAGGATCCAATGTAACAGAAAAATAAGCCATTGGTCTACGAACACCTCCATATGTATGTATGAGGACCGCTAATGCACATCCTTCTTTCTCACAGCAAAATAGCAAAAACGCTTTATTGTAATCTGGCATTCCCAACACTGGAGCGCGACATAGGCTCTCTCTCAGCTCAAGGAAGGCACTCAAGCTGTCATCATCCCATGGTACCGGATCACTAATATCTTTTTGAGTCAATCTCAAAAGTGGCTTTGCTTGCAAAGAAAAGTTAGGGAACCACTGTCGACAATAGCCAACCATTCCCAAAAACATGCAGACTTCTTTTTATGTTTTCGTAGTTCCCATTTGCAGAATCGTCTCTATGCGATCTTGTGACACCCTTCGTTTTCCCTTCTCAATTGTATGACCCAGATACTGCACTTCTGTTTAACAATATTGGAGCTTATTTGGAAACACGTTATGTCCATTCTCTGCCAAATGATAGAGCAAAGCCACTGTATCAATCCAGCAAGTATGTTCAGTCTCTGAAGCGACCAATAGGTCATTGATATATTGGACCAAGACTGAGTTTTTAGGCATTGCCAATCCTTAAAGATTCTTTTTCAAACACTGGCTAAAGATAGAGGGACTTTCGGTATACCTCCTAGGGATCCTACACCATGTTAACACACAGTCGTCTATCCTAAACGCAAAAACATAGTGGCTATCTTCGTGCAATGGTAAGGAGAAAAATGCCTGGCACAAATCAATGACTGTGAACTTTTCGGCTTCACATGATATCTGAAATAGTATAACAGCTGGATTTGGTATCACAGGACAACATGGGATCATGATTTCATTGATCCTGCACAAATCCTGCACAATTTTGTGCTTGCCGCTAGGCTTCTGTAGTCCCAATATAGGTGAATTACTCTTATCTCCTTCAGAATGCCTTGTGCAACCATGGTCTCAATCACAGGTCGTGTTCCAGCCATAGTTTGTGGAGTCAATTGTTGGACCCGGCCTCATGGCGTGGTCCTACCCCTCCCGCATGGCGGGCCCAGGACGATATCCGCCCTCACCCAGACCTCGGGCGGCCCCTTCGGCCCGATCCTGCACGCCCCAACACCACAGGGCCGGCTACCATCCCGGTCCACCAGCGCAGGCCTGACCCCAGCGTAGGCCCATCACGACCTCAGCACGAGGCCGTGCCCGACTCCATCTTGGACCCGCCACGTCACAACCACGTGGCCTCGGCCCCAGCCCAGGCCCCAGCGAAGCCCCGACATCGAGGCACCAAGATCCACCCAGGTGGTCGAGTGGCCACTCGACAGATCCCGGAGGAAGGGGAGTTTCGATGGGCCTCCAGCCGTCCCCGGACGCCTGGTATCGATCGCCCTCCGGCCTCCCTGGGCGCTGGCTCCACCCCCCTGCTGGGTGTCTGGACACCCTCATCCCGGCCCCTCTGACCCCCAGGCGCGAGGGTCCGGACTTCAAAGACCTCCAGACCTATATCTGGGCCAGCCCTGGATTAGGACGGCAGTTGTATCCTGGACTGGAAGCCCTGCTGACGCTGTCACGGCCGACACCAGACGAACTCATCCTCCCTGTAACCCGACGACCTTCCGAGAGCCTGCTGGCGCTGCCGCGGCCTATCTTGCTGAACCTCCTGAGAGCCTCCTGGCGCTGCCGCGGCCTACCCTGCTGAATCATCTGAGAGCCTGCTGGCGCTGCCGCGGCCTATCTTGCTGAAACATCTGAGAGCCTGCTGGCGCTGCCGCGGCCTTCGCTGAACCATCCTGAGAGCCTGCTGGCGCTGCCGCGGGCTACCTTGCTGAATCATCTGAGAGCCTGCTGGCGCTGCCGCAGCCTATCTTGCTGAAACATCTGAGAGCCTGCTGGCGCTGCCGCAGCCTATCTTGCTGAAACATCTGAGAGCCTGCTGGCGCTGCCGCGGCCTACCTCGCTGAACCATCCTGCAAGCCTGCTGGCGCTGCCGCGGCTCGAACTCTCGGAACCCCCCGGCTCGAGGATTGAGAGCTGTGCGTAGGGTACCCCGTCCTCCGCCCAGAGTAAGACTGTCCCGCTACCTTACCCCCCTTTACGAGACTTTACAGATCCCGCGATCTGCTTGTACATACTACCAAAAACCTGCAACCTTTTACTAGCTATAAAAGCTTAAGAACTTGACCTCTTGTGTGGTGTCCATCTGTAGTGTTGTGATTACTCTGCTGTACGATCCTAGGAGAGGACCCTCATTCCGGAGGCCTCTCCGTACCGCTTGGCTACTTCTCGACGGAGAGGTGGACCTAGGGGTGGTCAGTCAGACATCTTCTGCCTCCCCCGGGGACGCCTTTCTAACATTGGTGGCAAGCGCTGGGATCCGAGCCCACGCAGATCGTACAGAGAGTAATTCGCTCACTACCAAGAAAAACTCACTGCGACCATGAGCACAGAATTCCAGAAAGAGAAAATGGAAGACTACAGTCACAAGGAGCTAAAGCAATTCTGCAAAGACCTAGGCATCGCTACCATTGGCTTAAGCACCAAAGAAGACTTTAAATCGGCCCTGCAGGCCTGGGTGGACGCCGGCGAGGCGCCACCCCCGAGGGAAGATAACCCGGGCCCGAACGGAGGCCCGGAGGCTGCAACGAACCCAGCGGGAGAGAGACCCGCAAACCCAGACACGGGCCTCTCCCACGAAGAGTCCCGAGAACGAGAGAAGAACCGGCTCCACGAGTTGGAGCTTGCTCGACTCAGACAAGAAGGAGAGATCCAACTGACAGAAAGGAAATTAGCCCTCGAGCAGCTACGGCTAGAAGGAGACCTGGAAGAAAAGCGATGACAGAGAGACCTCGAGGAGAAAAAACTCATGCTCGAGCACGAGCGCGTCCTCAAAGAAATGGAATTTAAAGCCAAGGCCAACGAGAATAACCCCTCCGGGGGGAAGACCTCACCTCCCCCGGTGGACACAAAGGTACATATACCCAAGGATGTCGTCAAAGAGTACTATAAGAACGACGACATCCAGCCGTGGTTCAAAGCCTACGAGGTCGCCATGACCGCCCATCGAGTACCCCTCAAGGACTGGGGCGCCGGCCTGTGGGGGAAGTTTATCAACAAAGGGAGAGACGCCCTGCTGGAGCTCCCTGATACCGAGATGACCTCGTACGAGCACATGAAGACCGCCCTCCTCACTCGCTACGGACTCACCCCCGAGATGTACCGGCAGCGATTCCGAGACTGCAAAAAAATCCCCGGTACCACGTGGGTGGAGTACGTGAACTATTACAGCAGAGCCTTCGAGGGGTGGACTCGGGGCTGTCAGGTCACCACCTACCAGCAGTTGGTCGACCTCCTTCTGTGGGAACATCTATCCAATAACTGCTTCGTCGAACTCCGGCAACACCTCCTCGACAGCAAACTGACTGAGCCACGAAAACTCGCTGTCGAGGCGGATAGATGGGCGAGCGCCCGAGTCGCCCGGGGTCCGACGGAAGACTCCGGCCGGGGATCTCCGGGAAACCACCGACCCCGAGGCGGCAGAGTAGGCCAGAGCCGAGGGACGAGACGCCCCCCAGGGGTCATCCCCTGCCTCCACGTCGCCACCCTTGGGCCAGAGAGGGGGCCCCCCAGCCAAACCAGGGCCCCGCCCGAATGTTACGTGCCACAGAAGCCAGCGACAGGGTCATTACGCGAATGACCCCCTCTGCCTGATGAACCAGCGACCCGGCACCACCGGTCCCCCGGCCCGCCAGATAATGGCCGCGGCCCTGGGTGAAGAAGGAAGTGAGGAAGAGGACAACGGCCCCGAGCAGGCCGAGTGGGAGCCCGCCGCCATGACCTTAGCCTGCCTGGGGACTCACGACCTGATCCCCCGAGGGCCGATCCCCGGCAACACCCAGAAGTACCACCAGTGGGTCACCATCAATGGTCGCCGAACCGAAGCCCTCCGTGACACTGGAGCCAGCGTAACAGCAGTCCGCTGCCATTTGGTGACCCCCGAACAGATCCTTCCTAACGTCCTGTGCCCAGTCCGGTCCGCAGATAACTCAGAGACTTTCTGCCAGATGGCCCGCATCCCCTTCGAGTGGGGGGGAGTGTCGGGCATGCTAAAAGTGACTGTCCGCAACGATGCCCCCGTGGACTGCCTCCTTGGGAACGACCTTGAAAGTTCCCCCTGGGCAGGCGTCGAAAGAAGAGAGCACCTAGGGATGCTAGGCCTTCCCGAGTGGGTATGCGCGACCACCCGTTCCATGTCCGCCCGAGCCTCCACCCCAGCGGGGGAAGCTTCAACTGAAGAGCCGGAGTGGCCCGCACCGCCGCCACCCGTCATCCCCGAGGACCCTGGCCTGGAACACGGCTCCCAAGAGCCCGACCAAGAAAACCTCCCCGAGCTCCAACACCTCCCCGAACTCGCTCAATGGCGCCAAGAAGGGGGCCCCACTCGCGAACAGTTCCGGCAGGAGCAGAAAACCTGCCCCTCCCTTGAGGGGGTCCGACAGCAGGCCGCTACTCAAGCCGCGGGAGACCCCGCGGGGTCCCACTGGGTCTATTGGGACAACGACCTTCTCTACAGTGAGCAGAAGATTGCCGAACTAGGGGCCAGCCGGGTGCTGGTCGTGCCCCTCCGATTCAGAGACTTCCTCCTAAACTTAGCACATGATGTGCCCCTCGCCGGGCACCTGGGGCAGGACAAAACTTACAGCCGCCTGGTGACCCATTTCTACTGGCCGAAAATGCGGAACGATGTACATAACCACTGCAGGACCTGCCCGACCTGTCAAGCCAGCGGAAAGAGCGGGGGGAAGATGAAGGCCCCGCTCCAGCCTTTTCCCATGGTCACCACCCCCTTCGAGCGAGTGGGGATCGACATCGTAGGGCCCCTGGATCCTCGCACCTCGCAGGGGCACCGCTTCATCCTCGTCCTGGTAGATCATGCTACCCGCTATCCCGAGGCCATCCCCCTCCGAACCATCACGGCCCCCGTGGTGGGCCGAGCCCTCATGAGCATCTTCTCCCGAGTCGGCTTCCCCCGGGAAGAAGTGAGTGATCGGGGCTCCAACTTTATCTCGAAGCATATGCGGTCCCTCTGGCAGCAGTGCGGGGTCGCCTACAAGTTCACCACTCCGTATCATCCCCAAGAAAATGGACTAGTCGAACGATTCAACAGGACACTGAAGGGGATGATCAAGGGCCTAGAAGAGCCCCTCCGGCGCAAATGGGATGTCCTACTGCCTTGCGTTCTGTTCGCCTACCGAGAGGTACCCAAGAAGTCCCTGGGGTTCAGCCCTTTCGAACTCTTGTACGGGCACCCGGTCCGCCGCCCCCTCAGCCTGGTCAAGGAAGGCTGGGAGACGGCAGTCTGAGATGCCCCACCTGATGTCTACCGGTACCTCCTGACCCTACGGAATCAGACTCGGAAGTTCCGGGAACTTGCCGAGGCCTACCTGGAGGCTAGTCAGGAGGAGATGAAACGCTGATATGACCAGAACGCCTCGTCCATCGAATTCGAGCCGGGCCAGCAGGTCTGGGTCATGTCCCCGGTCGAACCTCGTGCCCTCCAGGACAAGTGGATGGGGACCTTCAAGGTGGTGGAGCGCAAGAGCCCCGTCACCTACTTAGTGGACATGGAATCCCCCCGGAACCCCCTCCGGGTTCTCCACGCTAACCGACTCAAGCCGCACTTTGCACGCACTGAACTAAGTCTGCTGCTGGCGACCGATGACGGAGCGGAAGACGACTCCGACCCACTCCCAGACCTCCTCAGCACCTCCAAGAAAGACGGCTCCTTCGAAGGGGTCCGGCTCTCCTCTACCCTGACCCCAGATCAGCAACAAGACTGCCGGAAGCTGCTGGGGCAGTTTGCGGATCTGTTTTCCCTCACTCCGTGGGTCACCCGGTGGTGTGTCCACGATGTGGACACCGGAGACAGCCCGCCTGTGAAACACCGAGCTTTTCGAGTACCCGACCGGGTTCGGGCCTGCATCCAAACAGAAGTGGCCAAGATGTTAGCTCTGGGGGTAGTCGAACCCTCCAACAGTCCCTGGGCCAGTCCCGTTGTCCTGGTCCCTAAAGCCGGCGCCCCCGGAGCGGCTCCGGAGCTCCAGTTTTGTGTTGACTACAGGGGACTAAATGCAGTCACCAGGACCGACGCCCATCCTATCCCCAGGGCAGATGAAGTAATCGATCGCTTAGGAGCTGCCAAATTCCTCAGCACCTTCGATCTCACGGCGGGGTATTGGCAGATCGGCCTCACCCCGGGTGCACAAGAACGATCAGCCTTCTCGACCCCCGATGGCCACTATCACTTCAAAGTGATGCCCTTTGGCATGAAGAACGCCCCAGCAACCTTCCAGAGACTCGTGAACCAGGTGCTGGCCGGACTAGAAGAGTACAGCGCTGCCTACCTCGATGACATTGCTGTATACAGCCTTCACTGGGGTGAGCACCTGACCCACCTCGGGACGGTCCTGACGGCCCTTCGGCGGGCCGGACTCACCATCAAAGCCAGTAAGTGCCAGATAGGCCAAGGGTCCGTGACCTATCTGGGACACCAAGTGGGGAGCGGCCACGTGGCTCCCCTCCAACCAAAGATAGACGCCATCCGGGCCTGGGAGCCCCCGGTCACCCAGACCGCTGTCCGAGCCTTCCTGGGGCTCACTGGATATTATCGGCGGTTTATAAGAGACTACGGGAGCATTGTGGGGCCCCTGACCGAACTGACCTCCAAGAAGCTACCAAAGAGGGTGCACTGGACCCCTGCGTGCCAAACGGCCTTTGAGACTCTAAAGACTGCCATGTGCACCGCCCCTGTGCTCCAGGCCCCCGACTACAGCAGAGAGTTTGTAGTCCAGACCGACGCCTCGGAGCACGGCATCGGGGCGGTCCTGTCCCAAGTCAACCCCGAAGGAATCGACCAGCCTGTGGCCTTCATCAGCCGACGCCTGCTGGCGAGAGAGCAACGCTGGAGCACCATCGAGAGGGAAGCCTTCGCCGTGGTGTGGGCCCTCAAGAAGCTCCGGCCCTACCTCTTCGGCACCCACTTCCGGGTCCAGACCGACCACCAGCCCCTGCGTTGGTTGATGCAGATGCGGGGAGAAAACCCGAAGCTGCTACGCTGGTCCATCTCCCTGCAGGGGATGGACTTCACCGTGGAGCATCGCCCCGGCAACGACCACGCCAATGCTGACGGCCTGTCCAGATCCTTCCGCCTCGGCGAGGAGAACCCCCAAGAGGATGGGTGACTCTCCCCTGCCTTCAGCTGGGGGGGAAGCGTGTTGGACCCGGCCTCAAGGCGTGGTCCTACCCCTCCCGCATGGCGGGCCCAGGACGATATCCGCCCTCCACCAGACCTCGGGCGGCCCCTTCGGCCCGATCCTGCACGCCCCAACACCACAGGGCCGGCTACCATCCCGGTCCACCAGCGCAGGCCTGACCCCAGCGTAGGCCCATCACGACCTCAGCACGAGGCCGTGCCCGACTCCATCTTGGACCCGCCACGTCACAACCAACGTGGCCTCGGCCCCAGCCCAGGCCCCAGCGAAGCCCCGACATCGAGGCACCAAGATCCACCCAGGTGGTCGAGTGGCCACTCGACAGATCCCGGAGGAAGGGGAGTTTCGATGGGCCTCCAGCCGTCCCCGGACGCCTGGTATCGATCGCCCTCCGGCCTCCCTGGGCGCTGGCTCCACCCCCCTGCTGGGTGTCTGGACACCCTCATCCCGGCCCCTCTGACCCCCAGGCGCGAGGGTCCGGACTTCAAAGACCTCCAGACCTATATCTGGGCCAGCCCTGGATTAGGACGGCAGTTGTATCCTGGACTGGAAGCCCTGCTGACGCTGTCACGGCCGACACCAGACGAACTCATCCTCCCCGTAACCCGACGACCTTCCGAGAGCCTGCTGGCGCTGCCGCGGCCTATCTTGCTGAACCTCCTGAGAGCCTGCTGGCGCTGCCGCGGCCTACCTTGCTGAATCATCTGAGAACCTGCTGGCGCTGCCGCGGCCTATCTTGCTGAAACATCTGAGAGCCTGCTGGCGCTGCCGCGGCCTACCTCGCTGAACCATCCTGAGAGCCTGCTGGCGCTGCCGCGGCCTACCTTGCTGAATCATCTGAGAGCCTGCTGGCGCTGCCGCGGCCTATCTTGCTGAAACATCTGAGAGCCTGCTGGCGCTGCCGCGGCCTATCTTGCTGAAACATCTGAGAGCCTGCTGGCGCTGCCGCGGCCTACCTCGCTGAACCATCCTGCAAGCCTGCTGGCGCTGCCGCGGCTCGAACTCTCGGAACCCCCCGGCTCGAGGATTGAGAGCTGTGCGTAGGGTACCCCGTCCTCCGCCCAGAGTAAGACTGTCCCGCTACCTTAACCCCCTTTACGAGACTTTACAGATCCCGCGATCTGCTTGTACATACTACCAAAAACCTGCAACCTTTTACTAGCTATAAAAGCTTAAGAACTTGACCTCTTGTGTGGTGTCCATCTGTAGTGTTGTGATTACTCTGCTGTACGATCCTAGGAGAGGACCCTCATTCCGGAGGCCTCTCCGTACCGCTCGGCTACTTCTCGACGGAGAGGTGGACCTAGGGGTGGTCAGTCAGACATCTTCTGCCTCCCCCGGGGACGCCTTTCTAACATCAATTTATACTGCGGAATTTGTGGAAATTCAGCATTGGGTTTGACCTGTATCCTCATAGGTTCAACACCTCTAATCAATCCAATCTCCTCACCTGTGAAATCCCACACCTTCGGTGAAACTGAATCTCTCAAGTCATATAGTAAATCTTATATTGTGAGAACCTCAAGCAGTTCTGCACACAAACTCATATTGGCTATTTTAAAATCAGCGTTCTCATCATACGTTTGCAACTCCACACCCCTGGGAGTACATGATATGGTACAATTTAGCTTTCACAAAAGATCTCGTTCCAATAAACAGACTGGGCTGGAATCACACATCACAAATGGGTGCTTATCCTGAAATGGTCCTATTTTCACAGGTAATTCATATGTCAATGTATTAGTCATTTTCAAATTAGTTACTCCTACCACTTGAATCGACTTTCCTGATAGGGCTAAATCTGGGACTACTTCTGTCCTCCCAGTGGAGCAAGCAGCTCCAATATCTAACAAAAAGGTAACAGGATGTCCATTCAACTTTGCATCCACAAACGGTCCACTTTGATCCACTTCCAGGGTAGCACCCACAGTGCATTCTCCCTGATCCCCCCTCTGACACTCATAAGGGTCTTGTATTTGAACTAATCTGTCTTCTATCTCAAATTAAGGCATCTGTCAAAATGTCTGACTATTCATGGGTATTCTGGGAGGTTGTGATATCTGCATTTAGGACTCACAACTACCTCCATTCATGGATCTGGGTCTTGTCACAGTATTCACACCTTCTGACATTTGTCCCTCTCCTTCATATTGCAATTGAGTTGCTGGATTCATTCGCATTTCCAATGCCCGATTTTGTGACAGTAATGACAAGCTGTCACACGTTTTTAATTTGACTCCCACTCAGATCCTATACCAGCATCTGTACCCCTTCATCTACCCTGTCCAGGTTGAGTTGCATTCTGTTGGATCATTCCTCTACCACTTCCTCTACCTCGACCCATCGCTCCTCCAACTCCTTGCACCCAATCTGGCCTTTCCGCATTTCTCATATGAACCAACATTAACTTTTCCTTTGTCTTCTTTTGTGCTGCTTCTACCTGTTCACTGCAATATTTTGCATATCTCAAAATGTCGTCAACAGACTTGTTCTGCCAACATATCAAGTGGTGTTGTATCATCAAACTGATATTGGATCTCAACTCTAACACAAATTTAGAAACAAACTGTACCATATCTTTTGGCTCTATGGTGTCTAATCCACTGTTTTGTTTAAATGCCACTAAAAGTCTCTCATAATAGTCATGTACAGATTATTTGGGATCCTGAGTAGTACAATAAATTTTAAGCCAATCAACAGTATGCAGAGCAACTTTTGACTGCAACCATGTAAGCACTTGTTCATCTTTCTTTATCACCTCAGCTGAAGGACCATTTGTCACTGCATCTCTAGCTGGTTCTGCAGTAGGCCAATCAACAGCAACCTTACGTGCAGTCCATGAATCGTCTGGAACCACAATATCACACAAGGTATTCAAATCAATGCATACCACCTTCGAAGTTTTAACAAACTGATCAATTTGTTTATACCAATCGGCAGGTTTTTCCCCCAGCTGAGGAAAATCATTAGTAAATGCTGCCAAATCAACCCTGCTCCATGGAATATGAACATACCCTCCATTGTGTACTTCTCTTAGAGGGAAATTTCCTGCTGCTCCAATGTCTCCACCCGGAGGCGGAGTATCTTTTACTACTTTCTTGGCACTTTTGTTTTTCAACCACCTTTCTTCCCATTTATCTAGTGCTCTCCATGATCGTATTGCTATAACCAAATCTCTAATTTGTGCCTTAAGTCCTGTTGTTCTCTTTTATTCCAGATCTTGGTCAGTATAATTCAATCTGCAGCTCCCCTGCCTCAATTTTGTTTTGGTTAAATCTACCTCATACCGTTTTGCCAATTGTACCAATGCTTCATGGGCTTGCTTTGCTTTCTAAGTGACATCCTTAGCTACAAATACCAATTCACTGGGATCATAAGTTTCAATCCTTTAAAATTGCAGATTCCCTTCTATCACTTCATCTATTTCAACCTTCAACCTGACCACATGTAATAATGGTAGTTTCATTGCCACTTGTATGAATCTCTGACCCTTATCACTTTCTGTTTCTTCCCTGCCACAAATTTGAGCTCTTCTTGGAAGTGTGCCCTCCTCCATTCTCAATGCTTGACGACTTTTCCACTCACAACTTCGACTTCTCCAATGATTTCCCACACACAAACTCATTGATTTGAATATTACCCTAGCTCTCTCTCGTCTCATTTCCTCCAATTCCTCTTTTGACATCATTGATTCCCTCACTAGTTGAACCCACATTCCAGACCTAGAATTTGCCAAAGCTCCTACTTGTCTTCATTCCGACCCACTGTCCATCATTGACAGATTAGCAGTAGCTGGTAATGGGGTGCTTGCTTCCACTGGCCACTGCACCATTCCCGTCCCAT
Organism: Lissotriton helveticus; assembly: GCF_964261635.1. Classification (NCBI taxonomy): domain Eukaryota; kingdom Metazoa; phylum Chordata; class Amphibia; order Caudata; family Salamandridae; genus Lissotriton; species Lissotriton helveticus. Next base: position 646,710,119 of record NC_136068.1, read on the forward strand.
TCATGGTAAGGCTTCCCCCTGTGACAGACTCTTCCCCTTCTCTAATCTGTTGTTGTTGTTTATCATTTGCCCTCTCATTTTGATTATAATTTGAGATCACAGCTACAATGTTAACTGGTACAGTAAGAGAGTTGGGTAACTGCATAGTACATGCACTTCCATTATGCTCTGGATCTGCATATCCTGGCTGTTAGACCTGGCACTGCTGGCGTGGGTCTCCCTTCCATTTTTGGTGTTGCCTCATGTGTTTTTTGATGGTTATAGATGCTTTGGGCACTGTGCCACTGCTATTCAGTGCCACACTGCAAGTACGCCCTATGGTGAATTGATGTATGGATCAGTGATTCCAAGATTGGTTGGTTTGGTTTACTTGTCAGACCCTAGTACAGTGTACCGAGTGTGCCCAGAGCTGGTAAACCAAATGCTGCTAATGGGCTTGCAGCACTGGTTGTGCCACCCACAGTAGCGGCCTGTAAAGTGTGTCTCAGTTCTGCCATTGCAGAGCATGTGTGCAGTCTGGTACTGCCATGCTGACTGGTCAAGTGCACCCACTTGCCAGTCCCTAAACTTTCCCTTTTCTGCATATTAGTCACCCCTATGCTAGGCCCAAGGGCAGGGTGCATTGTAGGTAAAAGGTAGGACAAGCCCTGATGTATGTGGCATGTCCTAATACTGAATTATAGCCATTTTAATTTTTCACTATTGCACGGCTATCTGTTCCCCATAGGCCAGAATGGGCAGTTTGATTATTGCATCTTATAATCCTAACTGACTCAGGGAACTATGTAGAAATTCGAGTTTAGTATGCCTGAACTCAGAATGACAATATACATATTTTAGTGAAGTTGGTTTTAACATTATGTGTTTGAAAGTACCACTTTTAGAAAGTATGTACTTTCTTGCCTAACTATCCTAGCCTGCCTCTGCTAGGTTGTGTATTCCTTGTCAGGAGTTTGAGTGACAGGGGCAGGGGGATTCCAGTAGACAGGGTGAGTCAGCACAGGGCTGAATAGAGAGATATACATGTAGATGGGTGGGAGGAGCCGCACCTGGGACCTTAAACAGGGCTGTGCCTTCCCACCATAATGCTGGCTCCACCTCCTGTGGTGCGTCTGATGTCCCTGGCCTACACTGTGAAAGAAAAGAAGGAGTCTTGTCAACAAAGTGCTCCAGGACTGACCAGAACTAGTTTGGACTAGGCAAAGGCTTCTCTGCCTTCAGAGAACAAAAAAAAATTAGTATAACAGAGGGGACCCAAACCCCAGAACTTTAGATCACTTTTGGGAAACAAGAAGAGCCTTTGCTCACAAGAGGAAACAGTGGAACTGAGAAGGAGACTATCCCTAAGCTGAGTGCTGTTTGGGGGACTGGCCCACAGTGGTTGCCTGACTGCCAAAGTAAGGAAAAAGAACGTTGTGATGCTTTTTAATTCAACTTGTAAAGGATCTCCAAGGGCTTGAGATAGAGCTTGCCTCCTGCTGAAGTCTCAGGGACAACAGACTTCACCCACCAGCACACCAAGAGTTCTTTTGAAGTGCCTACTGTTGTGCTGGGCCTTCTGAGGGCCGGCGCGTCGCAAGGAGCTGGAAGCGTGACTCACAAAGAAGAAGCGTATCGCCACTGCAGCCACTGTCGTCGCATCACTGAGGAAGGGTGTCGCTGCTGCTGCGGTCGCTTCGCCTCACAGAAGCACCTCGCATCACCGGAGAAGAGTGTCGCCATCGCATCAGATGACGTCGCATCATCGGAGAAGCGTGTCACCGCTGCAGCCTCTGTCATTGCATAACTCAAGAAGGGTGTCACTGCTGTCGCATTGCATCACCGGAGCGTCTCGCATCACCGGAGAAGAGTGTCGCCATCGCCTCAGACTCCGTCGCATCACCGGAGAAGCGTGTCGCAGGGCCTGTCGCAGCTCAGAAGAATCATTGAGTCGCTGCATGGCCGTAGGGTGTGCACGCATCGTGTTGCATCAAGAAGAAGATGCCATTTTTGTTTCATTGCACCGGATCTTCATCACGTCACGGCGCTGCTGGTCGCATCGCGACAGAAGCGCAGTAAGAAACCAACACATCACCTCCCCACGCCGAGAAGTACTGACACATCCCCTACACATAAGTAGGGACCCGACGCATCACCGTTCTTGCGTGTAAGACACCAACGCATCACCTTCCCTGCAACACTTTAGTTGTATAGTGTTACGCATCCAAAGGTACATTGAACTCAAAGTGTCGCATTTTACATCTAAAGAGAACTAAGCTATTTCTAATATTTTTAAAGTACAGCATTGTGGATTTTTGTCGCTATGTGGTCTTGTCTTAAGTCTTTATAAAAATACTTAATTTTATAATATAACTTGTGTGGTGTCCATCTGTAGTGTTGTCACTGGGTTACTGTATGTGTTCACAAATGCTTTACACACTGCCTCTGAGATAAGCCTGCCTGCTCGTGTCAAGCTACCAAGTGGGTGAGCAGGGGTTATTTTATGAGTGTACCCCCTTACCCTGACTAGATGCAAGGGTCCCTATTTGGTCAAAGTTACCTACCTCTGCCAACTAGAGACCTCCAAATCTAACACTGGTCCTCCAGAACCTCCTGGAATTCTGATTCCCACTGCCACTCTCCAGTTTTCCCTTGTTGTCTGCTCCTCTGAACCCGTTTACCCATTCCTAAGACTTCTCCCAGTTGCTGCATTCTCTCCAACTCCAATCTGGTGTCACTAGGTGGAGGACGTTCTGCTAACAATCTCTCTAGAAAGCTATCATGTGTATCACTGTCCTCCTCTGTCTTACTCTGTCCTTCAAACCCTCTTTTTAGCAACCTGAATGGATATAGGCATTTTCCATTTATGGTGTCTACTCTCCACCTCTTCAATTGTGCATCCTGCCTAGCATCCTGATATGCCTTCATTGCCTTCTTCATTCTTCCCTGTGTAGCTTCTTTTCTCTTTGCTGTTGCTACTCTCATCTATGAGTCTAAAGCCTCAAATTACGTTGGTGTGGGTGGAGGCTTCTCTCAACTGATACAACACCTCCATCCGAAATGACCGATAATGAGGGAAAGCCAATTCTCCCTCTTTCTCTGTTTTTTGGGCCAATTTTGCAGTCACACTATTGTATGGAGTCCTACATTGGTTGCCATGTAATGTGCTGGAGTATCCTCTGGTGGATCTTCTTCTCCCACCCGAGTTGCCACTCCTGTGTCACCTTAACACATATCGCACAAAACCATAAAACATCTCATTGTGAAATCAATTATTTGCAATCCAGAAATCAATATTAAAGCTGTGGACGAACTTCAACCAATCCCAGCGCAGCGTTAAACCAGCTGACCTATCCCAGCGTGGCTCGCACTGATGTCACAACCCCCTCCTTGCAGCAGCTCACCCTCTTTTACAATTTCTCTTCATAAACTCTCGCTCACACATTCGTAAACAAGTAACTATATGACCAAATGTTATTACCCAAGTAACTGCTTCCTATTACAGCCACAATAACTAACAGTCACATAAACAAGTAATTGTCCGGCCGCTAAAAGATCGTTAGAACACTCTTACAAGACCATACACTGTGATCCCTGACCTGTGTTGGTCACTCAATTGCTGTAGTCTTGCCCCGGTACCTGAGGCTTTCCACTGCGACGTTACTCTTCATTCACACAAAGTTCCCTATAACAAGTGAATCACCGATAGTGCTTCACACCGCCCACAATTTTGATCGGACAATCACATATACAAACTATCCCCGAAATCTTGGACTTCTCTTGAGTCGGCTCACCAAAGCTTCCTGATCTGCACATGTCCAGCCCAGTAAACCGATTAACCGACAATTACGCAACTTGCATTATCACTTCGCAAAACAACACACAATTAAGTCATGACCACAATCTAATACACCACACAGTTTCATACTCAATCTACCACTTCTTCTACCGCAACATCAGCATCCGCTGACCTCCATCAATCTTCGTTCTTCCGCCGTCTTCTATGCCAAGTCCAAAGCCAGATTGTTCTCCGCATTTACTCTAAATCCCTCAATTTTCCCTCACTTTAGAGGCAAACCACCCTCTGCTACCATTTGATTATGTCAAATTTGGACCTTACCTTGCAAATTTAGCAATGATGGTCATTTATTTGCCTGCTGAAAGATGTTGAGGGGAAGAAACACTTCAAGATTCTACTTACAATGTAGTCATGCTTTAAAGACCACAGACTCAGAATTCTAGTTTATGAATTTTATTATAAGGATAAAAATAATTGGATATATACGCAACGAAGAAATAGTGAGTATAGGTACAGGAAAATCAATACAGAGCCAAATCTACGCATATAATTGATTCAGCATAGAAGACACCGAGTAATAAACTCAAAAATGAGTACACAACCCAAGATGGAGGCGGAATCCAAGTCCTTTTTCATTAGGAAGGGAAGCATAATTTATCTTTCCTTGTACTACTCTCATTGCTGATGTTTTTGGCTGTTTCCCCCATCTCATTTCCCAGAGGTGTCAGCAAGTGTCGACTTCCTAAGAAGTACTCACGTCAAAATGGGTTAAGATAGCTTAAGGCTAGGGAGCTGGCTCTTAGGATGCTCCTTCTCCTCTGAAAATGTGGAAGTCTGATTTCTCTGTCCCTGCGCATAATACAAAAAAAGAGAAATTCAGCCCCCCCTCCTAAATGTATCACATGAGAAAGCATTTCATTCTCCAAGGTTGTGGTGATTTTTAATAACTTCTCTAATTAAATCTTCTTTTCTTCGAGTGGCCTTGGAGTGCAGATAGGCCAGGCACAGAAGATATCCTCCCTTCCCGCTTCTCAGATTCTTCAAAGATATTCCAGTTATCTCCTTAAAGAAAAGTAACAATGTTGAATTCTTTATACCTGCAATGGGATGAGAGCATACTGTTCCTGTTCACAAAAACAATTAATTTAATTATTTCTTTTAGATACCAAGATTAGCGAAACTATCAACAACTTGCAGCTCTGGGCCTACTGTGCAGGCAATTTAAAGAACACAAAGTTACATTGATATGAATATAATGTCATTCTGCACGTTATGAATACAGAAATGATAGTGTCTCTAATACATATAAATCCTACTTAAAGATACACATTATGATTCTATGTTTACGATGTTGAATAAATGCATTTGATAAACGTAATACACTGCACATGATTAAAATATAGATAAATGTGTTTAAACCATGAGTATAATGCATCCCTACATTTTAGAGTGCTGTGTGCGCTCTATCTACAGGATTGTACCTCTGTTACAGTTTTGGGTGACCCGTGTCAAGCCTTCTGCACAATGATTCAATGAGTAACTCTTATTGCTGAATAAGGGCCATATGTATCATCCTCGCCATTTGCGATTTCTAAATAGCGAATTTTAAGGAATCGCTATTTAGAAATCGCAAAACGGTATGTATGTAGGAAATCGCTTATTTTTAGCGATTCCTACACATTCCTAAACTGCGATTAGCAAATTGCTAATCGCAATTTCCCCATTGATTTCTATGGGCCAGGAGGCCCATAGGAAGGAAGGGGATATTTGTGATTAGCAATTTGCTAATCGCAAATTGCAAATATTTTCAAGGGTGCAGGGGTGTCACAAGAACACCCTGCTGCACCCCTGAAAATGACATGTGTGGGCATATGGCACACATACATGCCCTAAGGGCATGTAGGAGCGTCATATGCCACCTTTGAATTTTAAATAAATTGCTTTTTCAAAATAATTCGCAACTTACCACCAACTAGAAGTTGGTGGTAATTTGCGAATCCTTATGGGCATTTTTGCATTGATTTTTCTTTGATACATTGCATTTAAGGAATCGCAAAATTTGCGATTCCTTATGTGCAATCGCAAAATAAGGAATGGCAAATTTAGCGATTCCTTATTTTGATGCAAAAATGTTTGGTACATACCATTTATCAAATTAGCATTCGCAAAGGCCGAAATTCTGCGAATTTCGGCCTTTGTGAATGCTAATTTGCTTGATACATATGGCCCTAAGTCCTGTAAACGTTTTGAGCATTTATGAAGGAAACAATTTAGTGCCGCTAGTAAAGCCAAACATAATGCGGTGTTTAAAAATCATCATAAGCAAATAGGCAGCACACGCAGACAATTCATATGCAGAAGATTGAGTCATCAGCCAATTCTTCAAGACAACACTTTTCAATTATCAAGTCACTGTCATCTCTGGAAGGGATTTCTGTACATAACACTCCATCACCTGAGAGTTGCAAATCGATTGCTCGCTTCTTCTTTGACAAAGTCTCAAAAATCGATGAGTCTTTCGCTCAGGACTTTCAGTGCCTGAAGGCCTGGTTCAATTCCCCTACCTCCGGTGATGGTCTCTCCAGATTCATCGCTCCCTCCCTAGATGAGCTTTGGGTGCTGTTTAATAAAGTCAAATCTGGGTCACCTATGAAAACAACTCCACCCAAAATTAAGGCTCAGGCAATGGAATCTAGTCTAACTCACTTGCGTAGCCTGATTACTATCTTATTCATTACAGGTCAACTACCTACGATATGGAAATTGCAGGCCAATCTCGCTGCTTCCTTTTTTTTGCAAAAGTGGCTGAAAGGCATGTTCACAGTTAACTAACAAATTGTATAGAGACTACTAATCCTTTATACGCGACCTAGTCATGGTTTTAGGCCCAACATTACACAGAGTCAACTCCATTATTATCTTCTGAATCAATCATACTCTGCAGATCGGGGTCAGAGAGCAGCACTAGTTATGCTGGAACTGTGCGCTGCATTTGACACTGTGTCCCATGGCCTACTGTTAGAGAGGCGAAGGTGTTGTGGTGTCTGGGGCACAGCTCTGAGGTGGATGTCCTCCTTCCTCCAAAACCACACCTTTCAGGTAGCCTATAAGCTCTTCTTCCCGGATATGTTATCTATGCTTTACGGGGGTGCCTCAGGGATCCATGTTGAGCCCCACTCTGTTCAGTCTGTACATGCACCCCCTGGCAGAGTTAATCGAGCAGCACAATCTTGCCATGGTCTCTTACGCGGGTGGCTTGCAACTTATTGTCAAACTTTCCCAGGAGGAGGAAGGCAAGGTTGCCCAACTCAGATCTTGCTAGGTGGAACTGGCAGATTGGATGAACATGTTTTGTCCCAAGCTTAATGCTAATAAAACAGAGGTCCTTATTGTTGCTAATCCCCCTATATCTGGTCCACTGCTTGGTGACCTGATGCATTTGGTTGTGCTCCAGTCCTCAAACCAAAAGTAAAGAACTTAGGAGTCTGGTTTGACTCCAGCTTGGACTTTGACAATCAGATAGCCTATAATGCAGGAAAATGCTTTAGCTCCATGAAAACTTTGACAAAGATCATGGATCTTCTCCCTATAGTATATAGAAAAACTATATTCCAGGCATTGGTGACATCTCAATTGGACTTTAGAATGTACTTTATATCAGTGCCTCAAGGGGTAAATTGCAAAAGTTAGAGAGTGTAAAATGCGACAGCACATTTATTGTGAAATCTTCTTAGACATGCGCCCTTGCCAATATTGCATTGGCTTCCACTAAATGAAAGAATCTCTTTGAAATCTTTGAGCCTATGCCATAAAAGCATGTGGCCAATGGCTGAATGGTTATAAATTTTGCCAGAGCCTGAAGATGGCAATGCAGAAGCATAATACATATTTTACTTGTTATGTATTTTTATATTACACGCTTATTTTTGGGTAGATAACTTGAAAGAAGGTGCAACTAACATTTGGCTTGGGCAAAATTAATGTAATTCTCTTTCCTGAAAATATACACAATGCAAAAAAAGTACTCAAAATTATGCTTTATCATGAAAAATGCCAAGTTCGTCGTTTAACACAATCTTTTAGTTTCCCACAATTTTTCCCAACGGGGAGCATTTCATGCCAAATATTTTTTTTTTAATTATCTGTGACCTAAAGAACAGTTGCTTATTACTTTTCTTTGCATTCTTCCTGGGCTCCTGCAATAGGGTTTTTACACAAATGTAATCTCAGCGTGTCAGTCACGCAAAGTGGCACAATTAAGTAATTTCTGACATTTCTTTCTACAATCATAACCTCAAATGCCAGAAATCACATTGGCATTAATCAAATGTTTCAGTTACCATTAGTTGCATTATGCAAACTACACAAAGGGGCAAATGTACAAGCCCCTATAGCCACAGCAATGTCACATTTTGTGACGTTTCCGTGGCACTTGGTGACTTTGCCTTATTCTTAAGGCAGCGTGAAGCGACTTAACGTGGCTAAACTCTGCCTTGTAAATATTAACCCCCATTCATGCTATGTTTAGCTTGAAAGGGATCGGCAGTGGTGGGCGTTCCACCGCAACACCCATTGATTTTGACGCATTCGCAAGTGAAACGAGGAGAAATGCTTTATTTTTGCTTTTTCCATGTGTGCTGCGTTGAGCAACACACATGGAAAAAGAAAATGCATTGGATTGTTTATGTTCAGGAAGATGACCCTTCCTGCACATAAACAATTTTTTTTTTAAAATGACATTTTGTAACTTTCATGTATGCTGCAAAAAGCAGCAGAAATGCAGTGACAAATGGCATTTCAATATTATGTGCAGGAATGGGGACTTTCCTGAACATGAACAATCTTTCCCCGCACGCAGACACCCTTGCACTGTGGTGCAAGGGTGCCTGCGTTGGAGCTACACTGCTAAGTGTAGAGCTACACTGCTAAGTGTAGCTCCAACACAGGGGGAAACGCAAGGCTGCACCACATTGTTGTAAATATGATGCAGCCTTGTGTTTCTGAAGTTGCGGAGTGAGGCGTTAAGCCAAGACGGCTAACGCCTCACTCTGCCATTTCTTTGTAAATATCCCCCAAAATGTCAGAAATTATGCCTGTGAGAAATGATGGCCAACATTTTACTGCAGAGAGATAATTTAAGCAGACTATGTGACGAGAAAGACATTTTCTCTACGAACCAGTCTTCTCTTGCTGCTATCCGTGGTGAAATTTCATTTTAGATACCCCAAAGTGCATTTAATATAATTAACTTTTGATTTTGTGTAAGTTACTCAAAATGTCAAGTAATTTCTTGAACAAAATACATGATTTGCGCACCTCTTCTAGTGTTAGTTGGATTCACATACTTATGCTCACTTCCATGCTCAGTTATATCAGACACTATTATTATGTGTGTTGTTTCATCAGTAAAGTCTATCTTGCCATCCTATCTTTGGGATGGGAGTCATCTTGGCAATGCACTCGTGGTGAACACACAGAGGGCCATATTATCAAGAAAGGGAGATACATTATCGCTGCTTTTATCGGCAGGAAAAGGCCGCTAAAGCAACGATAATGGGCTTTAAAATAGGCCCTTGTAAATTCCCATAGAAGCCCAGGTTATGGTGTTAACCTGGGCTTCTATGGAAATTCACAAGGGCCTATTATCATAATATATATGGCCCAGAGTGACTTAGACCGCAGAGGAGCTGACCCTGGCGGTTACTCATTGGTATTTATAGTTCTGTCTGTCAATACACATGGCTGTCTGAAATATCAAACATTAAATTTCTGCTTGAAAGTTTTCTGATACGTGAATTCATTACGTATTATTACCCTCCAACAGACTTTACCGCTGCTTTTCACGTCACATGCATACAAGTCAATTGAAAACAATAAATAATGTGTGCATATACATTATTCTTCACAAATGAGCCACAGGTAGATCCATGCAGCACCACCTCCTTGTTCCAAACAAGCCAACAGAGAGAGTCCAAATTTGCTAGTAGACAAAGATACAGGTAGAATGACTGAGCAATACTACCTAAGGACATTGTTAATGCCCATGAAAGAAAACAGCTCAGGCCAAAAACATACTTAGAGAGCGTAATTTACTCCCATTTCGTAGGAGTGTGATGAATCTCCTGTATTTTGCACTCACATATGTCTTCTGTGTGATTAATGTATTAATATAATGGTATTTTGACATTATTAAAGTATAGCCGTAAACGAATGCAATTCATGCGTCTTTTTTAATGTAACTAATAGGATATTTACCTACTAATAATGTGGTATTGACATTTGGGTTGATAATATCTAATGTATGTGTTGAGAAAATGGATTTAACAATGTAAAAGAAATGTGAACATAATGTAACACGTGCACATGTTAACTTAGCTTAACATTGTGGGCCCGAATTTCATTTGTACCTGAATCCCACATTTTCTGCTAACATTTGACTTTACAATATTTTATTTTGTGCTGCAGAGTATCATATGCATTTGTGCTCCCAATGCTGCCGGACAAGACTTCATAGTTGAGAGAAAGGGTCTTTGTTCTAAGTAGATAGTAAAAGTTGGCTTAAAAATTGTGATAATGAACTGGGAGGCGAAGTTTTCATGAGAGAAAGTGATGAGACCAAGGATACTCGAAATAATATCGATGATAAAGGAGAGTTGGTGAAACGAGCATATGTGTGGTGGAATCTTGACGGCAGTCGAAAAGAATGATGGGATTTACTTTGAAAATAAAATGAGTTTTATATTTTGCCATCTAGAGAACGGCAGTGAGAGCTCTTGCCCACTTCTTTCTTAGGCTCCTCGAGGTGCAGACCTCTTTCTTTGACTGTTGAGGCTATGCTACATGACCATCAGTATACACTCAAAATATCGAGTTTTTAATATAGATTTCCATTAATATCGAATTAAAAATATAGAATGGACACAATATCGAATGGACAGAATATAGACTACAAAAATATCGAATAGAATAGCAGTAATATCGAATTCAAAATATAGAATGGACAAAATATCGAATGGATAGAATATAGACAACAAAAATATTGAATGGACAGAATATAGACAACAAAAATATAGAATGGACAGAATATAGACAACAAAAATATCAAATTTGAGGTAAGTAAGGTAATATCAATTTTTTAATAATATCCAATTTGTTAAAGTGATTTTTTATGTTAGTCTATGTGTGAAAAGTGTATATTTATTTTATAATTTATTTTAATTAATTAATTTTATGGTATTTAATTTTTGCGTAATATAATTCTGTAGCAGGTTGTTGGTGTATAGGGGAATAGGGTGGGAAGTAATTTAATTATAATTAATTATTTTTTTATTTTTTTATTGGTATTTATTTTTAATTAACTGTTAATTAATTGTTAATTGTTAATTAATTAAAATATAATTGGTGATTAATTTTAATTGATTGATTAATTGATAATTATGTTAATTTTATTAATTTATTTGCTGTTGTGTGTTGTGTGTTTATAGGGGAATAGGGTGGGAAGTAATTTAATTGTAATTACTTAAATATTTCAATGTATTCATTGGTTTTTTGTTGTAATTTGTAATTATTTTTTAATTGTTAATTAATTCATTGTTAATTGGTAAATAATTTGTATTTGTATTTTTAAATGATTAATTATTATATTATATAAAATTGTTAATTACTTGTAATTAATTTGTAATTGGTATTAATATTTAATTTATTTTTATTTATATATGAAGTATTTACTTTCCCTACTGTTGCACTCTCTGGAGTGGGAATAGTAATTTTTACCCCTACACTATCCAATGCTTTCCCTACTGTTGCACTCTCTGGAGTTGGAATAGTAGTTTTTACCCCTACGCTATCCAACGCTTTCCCTACTGTTGCACTCTCTGGAGTTGGAATAGTAATTTTTACACTCCCGCTAACCAACGCTTTCCCTACTGTTGCACACTCTGGAGTGGGAATAGTAATTTCTACGCATACGCTATCCAACGCTTTCCCTACTGTTGCACTCTCTGGAGTCGGAATAGTAATTTTTTCACCTACGCTATCCAACGCTTTCCCTACTTTTGCACTCTCCGGAGTTGGACTAGTAATTTTTACCCCTACGCTATCCAACGCTTTCCCTACTGTTGCACTCTTTGGAGTGGGAATAGTAAATTTTACCCTGCCGCTATCCAACGTTTTCCCTACTGTTGCACTCTCTGGAGTTGGAATAGTAATTTTTACACCTATGCTATCCAACACTTTCCCTACTGTTGCACTCTCCGGAGTGGGAATAGTAATTTTTACCCCTACGCTACCCAATGCTTTCCCTACTGTTGCACTCTCAGAAGTAGGAATAGTAATTTTTACCCCTACGCTATCCAACGCTTTCCCTACTGTTGCACTCTTTGGAGTGGGAGTAGTACATTTTACCCTGCCGCTATCCAACATTTTCCCTACTGTTGCTCTCTGTGGGGTTGGAATAGTGATTTTTACCCCTACGCTATCCAACGCTTTCCCTACTGTTGCACTCTCTGGAGTGGGAAGAGTAATTTTTACCCCTACGCTATCCAACACTTTCCCTACTGTTGCACTCTCTGGAGTGGGAATAGTAATTTTGACCCCTATGCTATCCAACGCTTTCCCTACTGTTGCACTGTCTGGAGTGGGAATAGTAAATTTTACCCTGCCGCTATCCAACGTTTTCCCTACTGTTGCACTCTGTGGTGTTAGAATAGTAATTTTTACCCCTACGCCATCCAACTCTTTCCCTACTGTTGCACTCACTAGAGCGGTAATAGTAAATTTGACCCTTTCCGCTATCCTACGGTAAAAATATTGTAAATTTTGTATTAATATTACATTTATATATATATATATATATATATATATGTATTAACAAATCAATTTGTATGTGTTTTTTTACTTACATTAATTATTTATTAATTTTATGGTTATTTAAGTATTTTAATTATGTTTAAGTTAATTATATTTATTATTTCATTAATTCTTAATTAATTTAAAGCATTTTAAAACATCGATATTTTGACTAACTATATTTTTTACAATGATATTTTTGATTCAATATTTTTGTACTTACCTGTTTGGAGATAGGAGGTCGATATTTTGGTAGTCTATATTTTTACCTCGATATGTTTGTAATTCGATATTCTTGACGTCAATATTGTTTCAGTGATCCCTTTAGTTTAGGGTTGCCACTTTTGTTAATTTAAGGATAGTTAGGGGGATCATGTTAATAGTTAGTGACAAACTGCTGCAATCCGGAGCCCGATTATTCTTTATGATTACCTATGTGGCCATAATCGAATTAGTGGTTTTCTTTCTGTTATTCAGGGCCAACTGATTCAGATGATTTGGATTCATTCTATTTTTATTGTAATTTACACCATCATGCTTAGTTTGTTTTATATCAAACTCTTTTGGAATTTGTAATAAAATATTCTAACCTGCGACATAGTTGTTGAACTGGATTATTGTGTAGCTTCATTGGATACACTGAAATTGGATTTGATTTGACATGTTTTTATCCTTCTACCTCTCAATGTCACATAAAAAGAGAATCCAATAAATGAGGATGAGGATATGGGCCCAGGCCTCTTCATACAAATACCATGGCAGGTGAGGCTGAAGAGAGTAAATGCATTCCCGCCAAAGGCAAAGCCTGCGAATGACCGCTGCAAGGAGGCTAAAGACATAAAAAGGAGAGAGAACATTTGCATAATCATTTCAAATCCCCCGTCTAGGCTCATGTGCTGTTGCAAAGCCATATAAGGCTGAAATTGACACTGAAGCCTCCATTGTGGTGGGAGTAGAAGATGTATTCTTCATTGTCATACCCCTCTAAGGTCTCTGGGTTCCCTCATTAGACCTCCATTTGCTGGTTCAAGTGGATCAGTGGTTCCCTGAGTGGTTACTGTAGTGACGTGAGAGCATACCTACCTTCCCCCTGCTCACTTACCTGCTTGGGCTAATTGGGGTTTCTCCTTAGCCGCACTGCCAGTGGGGCTGGGGTGCCTGATTGTGAGCCTCTGGAACTGGGGAGCTTTCCTCTAATCCCCCATCTGCTGTTCCCTTGACAACTGACCCTGCAAATCTCTTTATTCTACTCAATTTTGCAGGGGGGTTGCCATTGTATTGTTTGCACCATATTTCCCAACTGAATGAGATGCTGTGTCTCGTGCTGGGACTGACTCTATCCATTGTCAGTACCTGCTAGTTCTCCTCTCACCACCTCTGCATTTGATTCTTGGCTATCCCCTTCTTCATACTTGTCCTTGACAGTTTCTAGACAATTGGCCCATTGCTGTGGTTGGTTCCAATGCTCTCTCCATGGTAAACAACTCACCTTAGAACCAGCTAGGACCCCTCGCCCTCAACATTTGCCCTCCGATTCCACTAGTACCCTGTAAATATACAGTGGCTGACCCCTCCCCCATATGGCACGGCCACAATTACGGCCGAACTTAGAGCTGGCTTTAAGGCCATTGACTTCAGATTTGATAACATAACAGGACGTTGGAATGCCATGTCTGAACATCTTGATCGGGATAATGGGAGGCTTGATAGTGCGAAGCACAGAGTCTCAGAGATCATGGGCGGAAATGCCAAAACAGTGAAACGCCTTGAATGGATGGAGCATATGCTCATGACTACTGCAGCCAAAATTGGCGACTTGGAGGTGAGGTCTCATCATAATAATATTCGTAAAGCTGGCATATTGGAATCCACCAACTCAGGGTGAATGGATGTCTCTGTGAAACATATTTTAGTAGAGCTTTTTAACAGAAAGTCTTTCACTGATACCTTTGTGGTCAAAAGAGCACACCAAACACTTGGTCCCCAGCATGTCCCTGGGGATCTGCTCTCTTAGATTATTACCAGGCTCCTAAATGCTTGAATTGCGATAACGCACTAAAAATGTACTTATTTTAAACGCACTGTCCAAAAGATGGGGCTAAAATATGGAATGCTCTATTTTTTATGTCTCTGGGTGAAACTTGATGTCCAACCCTGTTGAACGGTTCTGTAAGAAACACTCCTCTGGCAAATCCCCACCTTTTGGAGGTCATGAGGCTGCTGCTTCTGCTGACCTGGCACCTGCTTTACCCAGTGCACACTCATTGTAGCCTGCCCTATACATTTTGCTGACTTGTGAGTATGGTCACCTTTCCATTGTTGCCTATTATGAAGTCCCTCCACTGGCTCTTGCTGTTTGACCCAGATTGCTTTGCATTGTGTTGTGCCATATCTTCTCACATTGTTCACTTGTTCAATGGCTCTTACCATTATTCACTTATCCATCCTCCTGGGCTTTGATCCCCATTGTCAACCCCCTACGAAGTACACCACAATGTTTGTACTTTTGTTTTCTTTTGGGGCTACGTGGGTTCTCCATCTTATGTTTCAGATGGAGTGGTAGAGGGGTATTGTTTGTTTTTTGTGCTATTTCTAGCTGAAGCCTTTTTATTACCATGATGTGTGCCAGGTTTACAATTACAAGTTTTATTCATGTGTAATATTGACCACAGATATTAAGCCCTCAACCACTAGCAGACACTCAGTGTTTTCACTCTCCTGCATGACATGGAAAATTAGAGGTTTGAACAATCCACAAAAGGGGAAACAGGACCGCCATTATTCACACTGCCATGGGGTTCAAAGTGGCCTTCCTTTAGGAGACACATTCTGCTCCCAGACCATATTGTACCACTCTGGGTATGCGTCCCGCTCCTAAGACATCAGTCAGGAACTTAGGGGTTATTGTGGACAATAGGTTGTCCATGGCTGAACATGTCAACAGAGTAACTGGCACCTGCTTTGGAATAATGCGCAGCCTAAAGAAAATCTTCAAATGTATCCTCCCATCGTCCCACATGCCTCTAGTTCAAGGCCTCAGCGTTAGTCGGATAGACTACGGGAATGCCCTGTTAGCCTCCATCGCTATTAGGCATGGACAGTAGGGCATTAGAGACAATAGATACCCAATCATAGAGGGGGTAGATCTAGAATCTGACGATAGAAGATTCTGAGATAGGATGTTCTCATGCCCGTTAGATGACTACTAACTAAAGTCCTGGGTACAGGGATTTCTTGTGTTGGACCGTCAGAAATGGTGACAGGGCTTTTAGTAAAACTGCCCCAGAGGCCTGGAATGCCCTTCCTCTTTGTCTTAGGACTGAACTCAATCATATGAGATTCCGTAAAAAACTAAAAACCTGGCTTTACTAACCTCTGCCTGTTGTCTCTGTCAGTGGACCTGCTAGCGCTCTGAGACCTTCGGGTGATTTATGCGCTATATAAATTGCAAATTACATTACATTACATAAGTACACATCCTCGTGGGGTAAACCTTGATAATTGTCTCACTATAGTTCCTACTCATGTGAGAAGTGCATCTTGCGACACAGCAGTGTGGTCTTTCAGATGATACGGACTGCCTTAGATCCCGCTGATCGAACCTTGTTTGTGTTGGAAGAGTTGACAAGTTAAACAGTGTTACTTGTCAATATATGTGCACCAAAAACCGACTCTCTTGATTTCTTTACGGATTTTTCTTCACAAATCAGTAAATAACAGACTGACTATTTTATACTGGGTGGCGACCTAAATCTTACCCGGCAAACAGAGCTTTATTCAACTGGCTCCACAGCTATTTCTAAACCTCATTCTCTACAGACCCTTATAGACCTCCTTGATACATTCCATTTGACAAAACACATAACATCATAAATTCCTGCAATGGCACAATTATACTTTTTACTCTGCCCTGCATAACATGTAGACCCGCATTGTTCATTGGTACATGTCCAAAAGTGCTCTATTTTGGCTACAAACTATCTCACACTTTCCCCGCACACTTTCAGACCAGGCTCCTGTGGCAATCACATTACACAGACCTGTACATGTCCCTATGGTCCGTCAATGGCTTTCTCCTTCTAACGCACTATATGGCAATGTCTTTTGCTCAGATATTTGAGAGGCTTTTATTGAATTTTTCTCCAATAACCTTGGTCTGTTGGAAGCCCCTCTACTGGATGGGAGGCTTACAAGGTCTATGTGAGAGGAGTCTGAATCTTTAAACATGTAGGAGTGCTTCACAGCATCCATGTTGAACTTGCTAAGGTAGAGGTCAAGCTCTGGGCATTAGACTCCACTAATGATGACACCTCACACGCCCATCAGCTCCACAGTAGATTGAAATTATTACATGAGTTCCATGACCTCGTCCATAGAGTGTGCCGTTATGGAGAGGACAAATGCCCCAGTGGAACACTGGCTTGTTTGCTTCATCCCCCCCAACCATGCAATATATGTAGTTCACTTGTGGAGGCCGGCTGGCACAGAAGTCACCGATTGACTCTACCAGTTTGGCAGATTTTACTGACTACTATAAGGCAATTTTCACCTCTCGCTCGGGTGTCATTGAAGATACATGGGCCAACTACTTATCTGAAATTACCATGATGTGGCATGAAGCCAGACACCAGCAATTCCTCACCTCTCCCATTATGTGAGAGGAATTCTCACAGGCCATAGTGGACTTGACAGGATCCATGTCTCTCGGCCTGGATGGGTTCATTGGTGACTTTTACAAGCCCAACAAGCCTCCTTTCCACTGCTTTTCATATCATCCATCGTCCTTTATAAATTGTGCTTAGAAAATACTGCCCAAGGTCCTAGCTACCTGCCTTTCTCCATTAATGGATCACATAATTTACCCTATTCAATTTGGCTTTGTACCACAATGTTCAACTTCAACTAGCGTTCGCACATTATTCACAATGATGTATCAAATTTCCCCCAACCTCCCCTCGGTAGTCGCACTACTAGATGCCGAAAAGGCTTCGACTTGAATGGTCTTTTCTCCATGCCACTCTGACAAAACTGAGAATGCCTAATGGCTTTCGCAATCTGATTAATCTGTGATACCAAGACCCTTTGGCCAGGTTTTGCCTCAGTGGTACACTCACAGAGCCATTGCCCTTAATACATAGTACCGGACAGGGTTTCCCACTTTCTTCTCTTTTGTTTATAATCTCAATGGACCCTTTAATCTGTCATTTACAGGAAAAACATCTCCATAGGGGCCTTATATTTCCACATGAGACTCTATTAGCTTCCGTTTATGTGGACCAACTTGTGCACGAGGTGCAGCGATTCAGTGTTTTCACTGGTCTTCATATTAACTGGAGTAAATCTGAGTTGTTCCCACTTACGGATACCACTGTGCCTTGCAACATGGAGATCCACCTACAATGGTGCACTGACTCCGCCAGGTATCTGGGCATCCATATCCACAGGGAGCATTCAGAGGTAATCTGTCACAACTAATGGTCTGCTAGTGTGATACTTGAAACACAAGTGAAGAGATCGATTAGACTTCGGTTTGGCATGGCTGGGATTATAGCAATCATTACAATGGTTGTGCTGTCTAACTTTTCTTTATCTTTTTTATTTTTATTTTTCCATTGTTCTCACGAGCAGTTGTATCTCCCCCCTGTTTCGGTTGCTCATTCGGCTTATATGGGCTGGCTTCCGTTTCGCAACTGCTGGGAAGTCTTCACACTCCCCTATGGCCATGGTGGATTTGGAGTCCCTGATCTCCAACTTTATTTATATGAGGCCCAAGCACATTATGCTTCTATTTGTATCACCCATGCCGGATTGCCATTCCTTAAACCTGAGTGAGCACAACTATGGCATCCCCCACTTGCCTCCATATTACCCTAAAGTCTCCCATGCAACCCCAATACAATAAAGATGCCCGCCTCTACTAGTTGGGCATGGTTTAAACTTCTGTTTGGGGATGCCCTTATTCCACGCATATCCCACTCATCAACAACCCTTGGTTCTCACTCATTCTTGAGCACTAATACAGCATACTCTCTGTGCAGATGAATTGCAGGTCGTAGGCAACCTGTGTATAGAAGGTGTGCTCAAGCCCATTTCCACCATAGCTAAGGAAAACAATTGTCGACTATGGACAGATTTACATTTCACCATCTACACAGCACATTATGGGCTGTGCTACCCACCTACTAGACTGAACCCAAAGATTTGTCACCACTCACATTAATGAGTACTTCCACAGATAACAGAAACCTGTTCTCTAAATTATATCATACTTCCTTACCATTAAAGCCTACTGGAGTGGAGAGAGACAGGGCTGTGTGTGGACGTGGCCTGGGTATCCTTATTTTGGATAAGATTTGGTGTTACTGCTGTATGCAGACTAAACTTGTTTGAGGCAACCACCGACATAAGATATTATATTGTAAATAGCTTTACGGAACCTACTCTACCCCAACACAATGGCGACTTTTTACTCTACTAGATTCCACTGTGCCTGTCTGGCAGACCATGCAGACTCCCCCCATTTGACATGGACTCGGGGGATGATAGCATCCTTTTGAAAGGACATATTTTTCACTGTGTATCTTATGATCAAACAAACACTTTCTGCTGACCACCTTATGACTTTATTGGGGTATGTTAAGCCATTGCCACTGGGACTACATCATTTTACTGCTGCTACCGCTCACCATTTAGCCAAATACACACATTTCGCTTCATTGAGGTGTTAGTAGCCCCCCCCCCCCCTCCCTTCATGGTGGCAGCCTGGATGAAAGACGTGTCCTTCTGTGATACTAATTCTAAATTGTATTCTTCCCTACATCAAGCAACATTCGGGCCCAAAGGTATTAGAAGCCATTGTGGAATTATTTGGTGTCTATAATTGATTTTACAGTTGATGAAACAATAGATTAATCATTTGTCCTTTTACAATATGTTATATGCAGCACTCCTCTGCACCGCTGTATGGTGCCTAATGTTCTTTATTGCTTTTCTGAGGTACGTCAAGCCTTTTCACATTTCTCCCTCATTCTACATCTCTTCTTTTATTGTTATATCAGTTTTTCTTCTGGTAATTTGCAGTACCACACATTTAAACACGTTTTTACAACTTCAGTAATTGGTTTCACTGTATGTACTTGTTGTAAAATGTATAAATAAAGACTTTAAAAAAAAAGTCTGTTTACTGCCAGGCAGTAAACTCATGACCAGGGTCCTTGCAGGAGTCACAGCAGCCGGCCCGGCAGGTGCAAGCACTAATCTCAGCACAGCAGCAGACAGCACCGGACCATTGCCAGCAGAGGCAGGAGTGTCATGTTGACTGCGGCCGGCGGTGCCACCTGCACACCACTGAGCTGCTGACCTTCATATTCCTCCCGGGGCTACTATTCTAGCAGGAGTCAGGATATGATGTTGCCCCGTGGTGCGACGGGCATAATGTATCAGACAATCTGACTGACAATCTCAGTAGTAGCTATTGAGCATAGTACCGGGCCGGCAGTAACGTCAGACTCAGGCTGTCTCAGAGCTCATCAAGTGACTCGGAGCTGCGCAGGCAGCGTGGCACTGCAGAAACCGAATTGAACAATACATTCGTAGCACTGACTGTGAGCTTGCTAGCGTGGCCATAGCTCTCAGCTGGCTGTCTTGCCAAATCCCACGAGCGGCCCAAGCCTGCAGGAGCAGCACATATCAGCTGCCATTAACACGTTTGAAGCCCTTCAGTGACGGCAACCATATCATGCAAAAATGCGTGACAATGCATTTCAGTTCGGTGGATGTGGAGCACCACAACGAAAAGCTTTAGTCTAACACCTAATGCGTGGTACTTGGCAGTACTGGGGCTGGTTTTAATTGTTTTAAAAGTAAATTTGTATTGGGACCTTTGCAGATAGCCACGTTTTGTTAATAAATACATGCTGCAATAGCCGAAGTTCAGTTTAATATTGTTTTGAAACTCCCTTCTACGTAGCATAAACTCATATGCATGGTCTTTTGTACCATTGATGTCTAGGAATCATTTCTGCCTGCATATGTGCAGGAAAGAACCTGTGTAGGTGCTTTGATGAGAGCAATATGTCAGTAGGATAGAATCTCAGTGAGGGGAGATAATAATAACTGCTCCCTGTAACAGAAATTGGGAAGCAAACAGGAACTCACAAATCAAAGGGATTCCTTCTTTTTGAGCATTGTATACTTGGCAATCCACACTCAAGATGACAAACTTAGGGCCCCATTAGGATGTCGGGCGGATCGCCACCACCTGCATGGTGGTGGCGATTCGCCCAACATCCGCCACCCATTTGCCCCGCCATTTTACTATGGCGGGGGGGACCGCGGCGGACGGTAAGACCGTTCGCCGCTTTTCCGCCCGGTCGACAAGTCGACCGGGTGGAAAAGAGTTTAATATGGTGGTGGTGTCTGCTAGACACCGCCATCCATATTATGATGGGGCAGACACATGCCTTGTAAGGCATGCGGCAATCTCTTGCAGAGGCCCATTGCGGGCCCCCAGGGATTCTGGGGGGTTGGGGGTGCACATCGGGAGGGTACCTATGGTACCCACCTGCATTTCAATGTACAAGGTGGCAGGCACCGTGCGGTGCCTGTCACGTTGTGCATTGAAATGCATGACGTGCATTTTTAGAATTCCGGCGGGGTGCTTTCAACACCATCCGCCGCAACGTTAAAAATGTCAGATATGCCAGCCAGTGTGGTGGGCGCATCCTAATAGCCCCCACGGGACCCCCACTCTCATGGCAGGCAGTCCCTTTTTACGTCGGGATGGCAGGCGGACAAAGTCCGTCGCCATCCTAATGTGCCCCGTAATGTTGAGTCAAACGAAATCTTCAAAGCAAATTCATGAAACTCCGAAGCTTACAGGATTTTGCGGCGTGGTAACTCTAAAAATTCTTACTCCCAGTTGTCGTGCATATGTATTAAAGGCAGTTGGGGTTTTACATAGACAAATCTTCTATGGAGGCAGAGGGAGACAGCATCATTTAGAAAAGCATCCACTGCCTTACGTGCAAAATTAAACATTCCTTCTTGGGTCTTGAAAGCGATGAGAGGAGCATAGATTTCTTTGCTTTTAAGATGGAAGAAAGAACATATCATTTGATATTTTGGAAACCGCTATTGAAGTGTCTGTTTTCCTCAAATTCTATAAACAAATGGCTCATTGGTCATACTTTCTCATTATTGCATGATGATGTTTTTGGGAGTAGTAAGTTGTGCCGTATAGTTACACTTTAAAATAACATAATGGCACATTTGCTGACTGTGGTACAGTGTTTTTAACACACATACATCCATTTTTGTGAGATATTAAATAATGCCCATAGGACGATATGTGCTCCAACCTTCATGTCAATTTCACTATCTCAGATATCACACAAAGACGCTCTGCCCCATGTAATGACCATTCAAAGCACCCAAATGCATCATTAACACAAAAGCCCTAAAACAGACATAGGATCAGTGATGGGAAATGAGAGTACCGGCCTGCCTGTGATTAGTCACAAACAATGACTGTAGGGGGATGGAAGGATGAAAGTGACACTGGTGAGTCAATTCAGTTAGTTATCTTGATTGTTTTCCAACATCACTGTCGGTGTATATTGCAGTGGTAACTTTTGACCCCTTGTGACACAATTAAAATCCTATACATCAATTTCTACAAAGACATTTGCCCTAATTTCACACCGTTGGAAGGTTATTGAAAGCAGTCAATAGGGAATCCTGCCCAATGGTTGTACACAAGTGGAGGCAATGATCTTATGAGCGCAGGTCTTCTGATAGGATAATGTCCACCCAAGATGTACATGGGAGTCTGTGAAGAATTTACTGGCAGGCACCAATCCGAGCATCAGTAGATAGTTGACTTAATATTGCAGTGACTTACGAGTCATGTTTTGGTGCCGACTTCAGTAGAAGCTAAAACAAAGACATTTAAACATGGCTCTGTCTTTTGCAAAGAAGAGTGGCACATTGTGGCAAAAGTCCACCTCATTCTCAGAAAATGGTTCTCAGTTACTTGAACCCCCGATTGCTGTGAAGATCATGCAGTTGATGGCCTCTTTGTGACAGGAGCCAGGTCTGGCTGTGTGATGAAAAATAAAAGAGACAACCAGCTATAGGGATCAAGCATATTGGGTTCTCGTCATTTATGGGAGTACGACTATTAGGAATGTCTTTATGAGAATTGGAATTAGGGACAGGGTAAGAAAACATCAAGGAATCCATTTGTGAATGACAAAAAAAACAATTTTAGGAGTCGACAGTAGTTCCATGGGCCATTGCAGACTCTTGAAATATTTTTTATAAATATTTCAATTTGCTTTTTTAATCGCATTCCGTTGTCCTTTTAGAAAAACGGGCTACATTTAAAAAACAAAAGATTGCTTTATTTAAAAGCAATCACTGACATGATGGCCTGCTGTCCAAGGCAGGCCTCGATGTATGTGATAGTAGCCAGTTACACAAGGTCACAATTTGTGACCGACCTTATTAATATATATGGGGTAGTTGAACTGCGACCCACTAAGAATCTGTATTTTGCGAACCGACTTAATGATACATTGAACAGTACGCAAAATAAGAATGCATTCGGTAAAAGTCTATGCATCAAATTGTGACCCCGTTTACTGAATGAATTCTTCGTACATGAGGCCCTCAGTGTTTTTCCCCCTGTGAGCAATTTAAATTTCCAGCAAAGACACAGAGAATGAAATAAACAGTAAAAACTGAATTATGTTAGCAAAATTATAATGCGTAATGAAACCTTGGCATAGACTTACTAGTGTCTATATTCTTTTAGTTTCAGGAGATACAGACAATCATTTATGAGCCATTAAGGATCTTCAGATATTATCATTTAAATTCCATCTTTCCAATCTATTAATTGACTCAGGTGAACAAACTGGCGTCTTGGTGATAAGATCAGAACATATTGTTCTGATACGTTAAAGCTCTAATCGGGTGCCTTGGTATAATCCAACAGACAATGCCAATTCACACTATAAAAAAAATCATACATTTTCAAATATTTGTAGAGGCTTTGAAGAAGCTCAGTGTTAGTGCGTTAAATGTCCATTGAAATCCAATCTATTGCTTTTGACCTCTGAAGTTGAAAAACTTTGGGCAACAGTACAACTGCATGAGATGCTGACGTGGAAGCAAATTGCAAATTATCCAGATTACATTTAAATTGCAACTTATTTTAGAATACTTGCAGTAGGATTTTGCTAACTAATTTGAAACAGGCTGACTTAATGTTTTGCTCATTTTATTGGGTAATAGATGTGGCTCTGATAGCATACATAGAATTTGCAATATTAGAGACAGAATGTATGTTGACGGTACTGAATTTTGGTTGAATCGTTTGTGCGAGAATATGGCTGTTTACAACACATTCAATTAGATCGCATGCCATTACAACGTGGTTGTTACAACGACCATGTTGTTAGTATGCATACCATTACATTGCAAGTCATTACAATGAGTTGCTGTAGGGGGCACGCTGGATTTAGGAATAGTATTATATTAGTAATATATTTACTATTCCTACTCCAGTTGGCGCAACAGCAGGGAAGGTGTTGAATTTTAATCCAATACCAGTGCGCCCCCACAATGTAATGGCATGCGCTGTAGAGACCGCGTTGTAAACGCCGTTTCTCTTTGTGCGATAGGCCTGCGCCTAAATGGCAAAAGGGAAGTAGTCAATTTCATTTGACTGAAAATGAGTGGCCAGGCTGTTAAAATTTTTTAGAAATTGATCTTCTAACAAGTTGCAGAGCTCCTAAGATTTGATGTCACATTTTACGTTGCAGCTGAGTTACAAAATAATTTTGAAGGGTTTTTAAATTTGACATAATGTGTTAAAATGTGCTCTGAGTAGTGAGATTTCTTAGCATTCTTGATAGCTGTTTTACAAACTGCTGATGAGGTACATTTTTCATTTTATTGGGCCTTTTTCCCAACTTTCATTCATGGGTTCCAATTATTTGTTTTGAAATTTTACCGCTGGCTTGCGTCGGCTATTTTTTCAGTAGTGTTGTTAATCTATGAAGGGTATTAGTAGGCTTGGGAATTTTTTTAAAAATTTCATACACAAATATTTAGGCACTCATGGGACGGGAAACAGCATTTATAACGCTGTCAATACCATGTGGGTAGGTAACAACGCGGACGTTACATCGTTCGTGTTGTTACCACGCATGACATTACATCGCAAGTCGTTTCTACGACTTGCGCTAGATGGCACGCAACACCAAGGAGTGTGTTGGATTTTAAATCCAGCACATTCCATACTGTTGCACTAACTTTAGTAGGAATAGTACTTTATACTATTCCTATATCCAGTGCGCCATCTAGGGCAAGTCGTAGAAACGACTTGCGATGAAAGCCATGCGTGGTAACAACATGGACGATGTAACGTCCGCGTTGTTACCTACTACGTGGTAATGTATGTCGTAGTAACGTCATACATTCTCATGGGACTGATTCACTGTTGTTACAGGAGCAGTTTAGTAAACAGCTTTAGACAAAAGGAACCCAGGTTGAGGATTTTCCAAGGATGTCGAAGTATAAGTGTACGGGAATGTAAAGGAGAGTCTGAAGGTGTGGCGCAGTGGTTCTTAGCCTGTGGTCCCCGCACACATCGGGGACCACGATGACTACTCAGTGGGTCCATGGATGTTTAAAATATTCACTAATACTGTGACTGATTGTCAGAAATGGGATTTCTGGTTGGCTAGGGCTTGCGCCTAAGCCAGGCAGAAACCATCACTCTAGTCAGGGCAAGGGAGTTACAGGCTGAAGATAACCCATACTCACCCCCTTGGTAGCTTGGCACGAGCAGTCAGGCTTATTCCAGAGGCATGTGTAAAGCGTTTACGCAATACACACACACAGCAGCAACACACTAGGTGCACCACAAAGGAAACTCCACACAAGGTTATATCAAAAATGGCCTTTGTATTATCATAAACACATTAGAAAAATAAAGACACATTTACACAGTGCCAACCAGGACCGGGCAATATTCAGAGGGGATTATATACAGAACAGGGCCAATTGGGCCCCTATCAGAACCATCAGAACAGGTAAGTAAATATAAAACACAGCCAGTAACTACTGGTACCATACTGGCCTTATATCTAGCATCATGAACGCACTAGGTCTGCATCACAGTAGGCATCAAAACACATTAGGCCCAACCCTCCTAAGCATAAAACACCTTATGCAATAGGCATCACAAGCATAAACACATTATACGCAGATCAGGGTGCATTAATCACATTTGGCACATCATCACATAAATCACATTAGGGCCCTGTGCCCTAACAACCTACAACTGACCCCCAGGCCAACTGGCTTTCTCTAGG
The DNA here is from genome assembly GCF_964261635.1 of Lissotriton helveticus. Classification (NCBI taxonomy): domain Eukaryota; kingdom Metazoa; phylum Chordata; class Amphibia; order Caudata; family Salamandridae; genus Lissotriton; species Lissotriton helveticus. Next base: position 646,736,129 of record NC_136068.1, read on the forward strand.
GGCTCAAATGCCCTGTGTCTCAAATGTCAGTGCTGGCTGCCACTGCAGCAAAATCCAAAGTGTGTAATTGCGCTAGCCTAAACGTTGCAGCTGCCGCTAATTGTGGTGTAGCTGTGATGAAAACGAGGCAGTGGCACTAAATATGCCTGATGAGCCCCACTGGGACTCTAACAACAAATATGGCCAAATGAGCACCGATAATGTGCCAGATCGGCACCACTGTGCCCTTGGACTGCCAACACACAACAATGGCCCCAAAGGAAGTAGCACAGGCCCTCACTGGGCCCTCTGGAGTTCCCACTGGGACTCTAACTAAATGCGGCTAAACGTGGCAGAAATATATGGGCACTGGCGCTCTGGGCCCCGCTCTGGGGCTCCTTGAACAAAATTGCTCCCAACGTTGGAGTGGTCCGCTCTCCTGCGGGTACGCTCAGAAACTAGGCACTTACACTGTGCCAACCTGAAGCTCCACTCACTGGGCTCTTGGAGACTCCTCCGTGCTGCCGCTCGTGGAGGTGACTGCTGGTCAAAACGAAGGGGGTGCCACCGTAGGCACCACCTACAGTCAGGCGGCGGCCCCACTCCCCGGTCTGCTGCTTGCAGACTCCATCTCCTCTTCTGGTGGCATGCAGTGCTTCCACAGTTCACAGGGGCCATGCTCAGGAAGACACCAAGCCCCGGAATTCCGCTGGTAATGGGGCAGGCATCGGGGATCCTGCAACACGAAGTGGGATCTCCCTAGAGCCGGGCCTCACATCACCGTTCTCCTGGCCGGCACTTCCCGTTGCTGGCCCCGCCAACAACCAGGCAAGTTGCCTGACTTACGGGGCCGCTGCGGTGACTTCTCCAGGATCGGCAAAGTGCAGAGTAGACAGCCGCCCTAAAACTACTCATATAGGAGGGGGGGCACCCGCCAACTAGCACCGCATGCAGGGTGGGCACCCGCTGTTTTAAAATATACATAAAGCGGGTTAGGTTCTCGCTCTGCATCCACAATGCGGGGTGGGCTCCTGGTCTACTTGGCATCCAGGTGGGGGAATCCCCACGTCGGGATTCCCTCGACGTAAGTTACAGCTCCGAGATGCAGAGCCCACATGCTCTTCTTTGGCAATTTGAATCACTAGGCGCAGGATGCAAGAAGTCCTTAGAATGGAAGTGGGCAAAGCTGGGCCCAGGCAGGCCAGAACACAGGGCCTTCCAGCAGGGAGCCAGTCCCTTGTGCCGGTTCCTCCTGAGGCCCAGCAGCAGCAAGCCCCCCAAGCACAGGAACAACCTTTTCATCATGGGGTCACAGCCCCTATACTTATATTACAATTTCCTTTGTCTGCAGTACAGGGCTTTGGGGGAACCAGATGCAGCTGGTTCAGGGGGGAATGTGTAGCACTTTGTTTACAAGGCTCCTCATCCCCTTTGTCAAGTGGGGGCTCGTCATCAGTCAAACCACAGGGGTGCGAAGCCAGTATTGTACAGGCTAGGCACAGACCTATTCAAGGACCAGGGACTTCTCCTCCCACTACTCCAAATGCAGATGCCCTATTCCGCCTAGCGCTGACTCACCATGCCCCTCCTGGAGCCACACACACCTCACCAGCCCCTGTCACTCACAAGCCAGACATGCAATTCACATCAGGCAGGCAGACACATAGTACACAGAAATGCAAACTTCTGAAAGTGGCATTTCTAAAATAGTTATAATAAATCTACGCACACCATTGCGTAGCATTTATTATCACTATTCCAAACATACCAAATTTGACCACGCTGCTCCTCTCATACCAGGAATTACCACTGAAACACGTATCAGGGAATCCCCAATGGATTCCTATGGGAGGGCAGCCCCACAGTAGTGAGAAACCAAAATGGCTGTTTGTCACTACCAGGACATGTCATGCACTTAAGTTATATGTCCTATCTTTTACCTACAATGCACCCTGCTATAGGGCTAGCCAGGGCCTACCTTAGAGGTGACTGACATGTAGCAAAAGGGGGGTCACAGACATTGCTCACCCTTTAGGTGCCACGTCACAGCGGCAGTGACACAGCAATGGCAGAGGCCTGAGATAGGTTTGAAAGGCTACATTGGTGGGTGGCGCAATCAGCGCTGAAAGCCCACCAGTTGCATTTAATTTACCAGTCCTGGGTATATGAGATACTACTTTACAAGGGACTGACAGGTAAATTAAATTGGCCAAACAAGTGTAGACCAATCTTACCAGATTTACCTCAGAAAGCACATGCACTTTACACTGAAAAGCAGAGCTAAAGTGCCCAGAGTCCTAAAACCACCAACACCATGTCAGAGAAAAGGCTAGGAGAAAGGCAAAATGTTTAGGGATGACCCTGCAAAAAGGGCCAAGTTCAACACTGATAAAGTATTTAAATAAAGAAGTAAAATTCAAAAATGTAGAACAATCTGAAAATGTGAAGGAATTTGAAATTAAGAATTAAGTTGTAAGTTGTAAGCTAGGTGTCGTTAGCTTGATTCACTGGACAGCAAACATTATGTGATAGGAATAATAGGTGCTTTTTTTTTTTAAAGGACCTACATAGAAACATGCATTAGGAGCGAAAAACACATAGTAATATGCTATAGTTTTGAAAATAATTTGGGAAAGCTCCAATATTCCTACTAAAATAAAATTTTAGATTTTTCTATATTTGATTGTGTGTTAAGTGAAATAATTTAATATTTGGGTATTTGTTTGATGTGCACTTGTTTCTGTATTTTTGTGTATTCTTTTGCTGTTCACCCTAGGTGGGAAGGGTATGCCCAGACGTGGGTCCCATGCTCACTGCGCCACTGGAGGCAAGCTATCCTGGCTGAAGACGGCTGATAGCCAGAAACCGGTCCTAGGATGCTTGATTCCGGTCCAGGGAAGACATGACTTGGCAGTTCGGTCTGGACTGTTCCCATGAGGCACAAGGTCATGACTGATTTGCATATGGCCATGTCTGAACTGGGGTAGCGTGGTCAGCAAAATATTGATGGATTAAACCCAGATTTGTGACTGGGGGTGAATGTTTTGCCAATGTGCAACATTCCGTCCATCACCTTGTGAGTTTTGCTAAAATACAGTGCATTCATTTGGGATGTATGACGTTACAACGCATGCTATTACAACGCATGCCTTTACGATGCACCTTTTACAACGCAAGTTGTTACAACGACTTGCGTTGGGGGCGCTTGATAGTGAATAGTATAATTTACCATTCCAACTCCAGTCCCCGTGGATAGTAGGGAAGGTGTTGGAAACTATTCCTTATCCTGGAGCGCCCCCCAGCGCAAGTCGTTGTAAAAGTTGCGTTGTAATGGTTGCATCGTAAAGGCACTTCGTTGAAAAAGTTGGATTGTAAAGCATGTTCCCCATTCATTTGTGCTTGAACTGGTGATCTGGTGATTTTTTCAGGTTGCAGTTAATTTTCTGATGTTTGAGATAAGTCCTGGGGGGGTGGTGAATGCATCAAGTATATCACCAACAAAAAGAGTCAGTCCATTGCCTCATTGGTAGTAGTCAATATCTCAAAAGAAAGAGATAAGAAATAAGATGCATTTAAGGCCTGTTACACCATGAGCTGGTGTTGTCCATAAAACATGTATGATTTTGGTTATTTTGAGATACTACAGAGAGTGCAGTAGAGCATCAGGTAAAGCAAAGTAGTGAATGAGTGGTCGCTAGATGAATAGGAAGTTGGGTGAAGAAGATGGTTCACGTGAGCAAACTGCGAATAATATGGGTAGATACAATGCTTCCTGTTCTTTGTTGCTCATTGGCAATCGTTATTGTATATCAATTAAAGTTTATGAGCACTTATCTTGTTAGGACAATTTCTGTATAGGGTTAGGTAATCCTTCAGAAAAGCCTCATATAGAATGGGAGAGACATCTTTTACCAGATAACATTTTCCGATAAGAAATACATTTTGTTCACAGTTACGTAGATTATCCATAAAAGAGGATTCTGTTCTTGTTTAAAATTCTGCACTGATGAACATACATGCAAAGTGGCTTTTGGGGGAAATTTAGAAATGCAAACATTCCTAGTTGAATGTGAAGGCTTTTGAGACTTATCTTATTGGTAAGGCTGCAAACATTCAGATAGAGGGATTGTATTGCTTCCATGTCCTGAGCATTCATATTTGGAGGATACAGTGTAAGAAAGGGTTGGGAAGAGTTGGCGCTCAGATGATGATTAAGTAGAGAGAGAGGGAGCGCGAGAGAGAGAAAGAGAGAGGGAGAGAGAGGTTTTTGAAAATGATTAGAGAGGACATAAAGTTGATAAACTTTGAATGGTTACAGTAGGTTTGCAGAGATGGTGAAGGCAGTGGACGTCTGTGGAGGGAAGTAGTGTGATTTAAAGTGGAGGAAGATGATGTTTGTTGTTGAAGTGGACTGATCAGTTAGTAGAGTGTGCATCTTTTATGCCAGCGATGCACCTTTTGACTTCTATTCTCCTCAGTGCTAGGCCGCTTTCTGGATGTTTGTGGTAGTCTGCACTTAAGCACAGTGGTGGCTCCTCTGCTAAGAAAGAGGAGCGTCCCCCTCTGCTTTGCAGAAGTTTAAAAAATGAAAAATAAAATGATAATAATGCGAGGTTATTATAATTTTATTTTCCCCTGCTGAAGCATTTTTGCAAGGTGGGTGGGGCTGGGCTGCTCTGTTCACAGAGCAGGGGGAGAGGTGGTGAGCACTTTGTAAGTGTGCATTACTTTATGACCAACCTTCTTGGGCCGGAAAAAAAGTCAGCACACTTTGCATCTTCTCCACCGAGGCTGTATGTCCAAAAAGCAACCCCAACTTACAATAGTATCACAACACACACAATACTAATGCAGCCAAAAGACTTCTACCACAAAAATCTTAGTCACCACCAAAATGCAATTTTCCACCTCGAAAACTCACATTATGTTTAACTAAAAAAATAAGTTAATACACTAGCACTTACATGTATAAAAACAAAATGCACATTTGGAATGTCAGTAACATGAGCAACATTCTAGACATACAAGCATAAGCTGCAGTAACTATTTCAAAAAGTGTGCTGACTTCACACACTTCCACACAAAATGGTAATACATTTGGCACATAATTGAGTAAGCATATAGTCTACAAATATTTGTGACACAGTTCCAGTCATTTGGAATTTGCCTTAGTGCTTCAGGGAGGTGAAACCAAACTAAAGCACCAACCACAATCACTGTCAGGGTTAACCACTAGCAAACTCCGCATTACCCTGTGTTTAACCCTCTGGTAGCCTGGCACAAATGCAGTCAGTCTTAACATAGAGGTAATGTTTATAGTGTTTATACAAGTGTGGAAGGGTATGCTCAGATGTGAGCCCCTTGCTCACTGCACCATCAGGATTCAAGCAAGCCGGGCCGAAGACGGCTGTAATGCCAGAAACCGGTCCGCGGAAGCTTGTTTCCTTTCCAGTACAGAATTGGCTTGGTAGTTTGGTCTGCCCTGTTCCCATGATGCACTGGGCCAGGGACAGACTAATTTGCATATAGCCAGGTTCTGAACTGGGATGGTGCAGTGAGCTAAAAAACAGTGATGGATCAAGCCCTGATCTGTTGACTGGGTAGGAGTGTTCTGATTAACTCAGATACTCTGTCCATCACCACCCCCTTTTTGTATAGTGTTTATGCAGCACTTCAAACAGTAATAAAGTGAAAGCATATCGTGCTAAAAGCACCCACCAATTTAGAAACAATAGAGTAAAGTTTAATATATTATATAAGTCTAAAACAACAGAAATCCAATCAGGAGAACCACATATATGCAAGTGTAGAGATTTACATGAAAATAGTGCCTAAAAACTCAAAGCATCAACTGTAGCCATCTGAACACACGGTGCGAGAACAAATTCACAAGTTCAGACTGGTCATGATAGAGAATGTAACGTATATAGGGACTAAGGGGCTGATCATGATGGCGGTCTGATAATGATGGCGGTTGGACTTTCGTCCGGCCGCCACCCTGGTGATTAGCTGTCGGCGGTCACGCCATACTAATTACAATTTGACCGCCTTAAAGGCAGTCACAAAGTGTGCCTTTTGTATTGTTGCTTGTGCAGTGGGCTGCAGCACACGCCGCAGTCCAAAAAATACACTTTCTGCATATCCCTGCACCACGTGGCAGGCAACATAGGGTGCCTGCCACATGGTGCAGGGATATGTAGGTGGCCGCAGCAAAACACACATGTAGGGGGCCACCATAAGTGCCCCAAGGGTCCAGGTCAGAGGGCCAGTGGGAAGGGGGGCTGCTACAGGCCCCAAAATCCCTTTGCAAAAGACCTTTCATTGCTGGTTAACCACCATGAAACGGCCGGCGGAAAGGGACATTGTAATCACTAGTGCGGTGCCTCAGCAGGCACCGCCACTGTTGTAGGGATACAAATCCCTTGACGGACTGAAGAACTCATTGAGCCCATCAGATCTGTAGCGGATGGTCTCTCCGCCCACCAAACATCTGCCCGCCATAATAATGTAGTGGGCAGAAATCTGAATTACAATGGTGGTGGGACTGCCACCGACTGCCCGTCTCAACGTCATCGTAGTCAGGCCCCAAGTGAAGACCGCTAAACAAAAGTACCTACATTCCTGGTTTGCAGAGTGTTACAAGATCCTGTGTTGCCGTTGCTGAGCTCAGCAGAATTCCTGAGGAGCTTTGGGGTTGTGATGCAGAGTTCTGTGGCCTGCGATGTGACGTCCTGAATCGGATATGCACTGCTGTCAGTGGTTCTGAAGAGCTGGGGGGTCGCTATGCAGAGGACTGCACCATCGTCAAGGATGCTGTCAACAAGGGGCTGCCATATGAAGGCCTGTGTTTAGATTGCATTGTGCAGTGGTGGTTCCGAAGAGACTGTAAGCTGCAAATGCATCATGCTGCGGTGGTTCAGATATGGCTGCAAGGAGATGCAGTGTGCTGCCCTGGTTTTGCTTCACAGGGCCCCAGCTGGGCTGGCAGATTACCTTCATGCCCATTCCCAAGAGTCCAGGACTGAGGTGGCACTTTTGGGAGATAGCACTCACAGCAGTCAGATTCTAGGTGCTGTGTTCAAGGTGGTTGGAACCTTTTCTGTCCCTAAGGCTCAGATGATTAGGAGGAGAGCCAACGAGCCCTTGGAGTCCCTCTGGTCGTCCTTGATTCAAGATACAAGTCCAGCCCTTCACTAAGACAGCAGGGTAACAAGTAGCAGGACCGGGGGGCAACAGACTAGCAGTTCTTCTGAGACTTCCACATGTCCAGATTTGAGCTGAAGAGTTCCGTCTGAAAGACCATTATTTATACCTGGTGCCCTCTTTGGAGAATGTTCTGGAGGTTGCCACCACAAGAGGAGTCTGGAATTACCTGCCTCCCTGCGCTGACCCCTGCTTGTCTCGGGTCACAAAAGACAAGTGTCAAACACTTCATGAGTGTGCTGAGGGAGAGCCTTTGTGATAGACAAGTGTGGTAGGTGACAGGTCCTCCCCCTCATCAAGTAGAAAACGACCTATCAAGTCAATGCCTATTGCCCTTTTTCTCACTATCTGGGACCATTACATAAAAAGCACCTGCCAGTTACACCTACTCATGAGACCCAGGCTGTAGACTGCAGGCACCAAATGGTTAGGACAAGAAAATGGCAACTTTCTAAAAGTGCAATTTTCAGAATTGGGACTTGAAATTCGACTGTACCATTAAAGAGGATTTTAAATTACAATTACTTGGACACCAAACTCAACGTTTCTACCTGTTCCAAATTTAAAGTTATCACTTATCAAATGTAATAAGTCAACCCAATGTCATCCTATGGGAGAGGTAACCATCACAGTAGTGAACAACACATTTAAGCGTTTTTCACTATCAGGACATCTAAAACTTAAAAGTATATTGTTCAACTTTTTTAAATACACTGCACCTTGCCCTATGGTGCTGTTTAGGGCCTACCTTAGGGGTGGCGTACATGTATTAAACATGTGGGTTTAGCCTTGACAAAAGGTATATTTGCCAGACTGAAATGGCAGTTCAAACCTGCACACACAGGCTGCGACGGCAGGCTTGGGACATTTTAAAGGGTTACATCAGAGAGTTTTACAATGGGTGCCACAGGCCAACTAGAGGCATTTAATCTCAAGGCCCTGGCTACAAATAGTGCCACTTTACTAGGAACTTGAAAATAAATTAAATATGCCAATTGGGTGTAAGCATGTTTGAAGTAGAGAGCCCAGGCACTTCAGCACTGGTCAGCAGAGGTAAAGTGTGCAGAGTCCTAAAGCTAGCAGAGACTAAGTCAGCAAAAACGGGCTGGATGGCAAAACGTTTGGAGAAAACCACACACCGAGGAGCAATGAAAAATTAATGCTACTTTCAACCTCAACTCAAATGATGCTTCAATTTGAGGACCTGAGGCACATAGCCCACAATAAAAGCAATGTGGAGGCTTTTGCCAAAATAGCGTTTTTGCCAAAACACACAGGAAATCTGCCCATTTGGAACCGCAAAATGGGTCTGTGCAGTGTTCAAACCCTACTTTGCGAGTCAGTAACCCATTACTGGCTCTAAAAATAGGGTTTGCTACTCGCTTTGAGAAAGGGGTGTGCCAAGGGCTCCCCTTCCTAATAGCGATTCGCACTTCTAGCCATGATTTTTTGTGACCTTGATTGCGGTAGCAAAACGCTTGCAGTTTACAACCTACATCAAGTAGATGGTAAGCCACTTGCAAACAGAAAGGGGTCCCCAGGACCACCAGTTACTCTTAAGAAGAAACAAATTATTTTTATTGTTTATATGCATTCCATTTCCTTTAAGGAAACAGGCTGCATTGTTTCTTAAAAAACTGCTTTATTTAAAAACAGTCAGAGACATGGCAATCTGCTGACCCCAGCAGGCCTCTATCCCTGTGAGTGCTGGCCATTTCCAATGGATTGGAAAATTGCGACCTGCCTCATGAATATTAATGAGGCAAGTCATTTGCGACCCCATTGGGAAAACCAAACAGTGTCTGAGACACTGTTGTACATTCCATTTCTTGAGTTGCAAAATGCCACAATTTGCGATTTGCAAATTGGAAGGGTTGTACATCTGGCCCTTAGTTAGTTACCATACAAATAAGATTCCTAATACACACTCTAACAATTTAAATGCTTCTGAAAATATTTTGTGTCGTGACTTTCATGTTCAAATTGGAATTCAATGTATGGTTGCTGTGAGCACTTTTGCAGTGATTTGTTTACTCGGTGGGCCAAAGAAGTGCCTTCCACTGCACAAGTCATCTTTTTCTTTTATACAATCTCCAAATAAAGATTGCATGTGCAAGAGAGGGAGCTCCAGAAGTATGTGGTGGAAGGGTCATCTACAGAGGGAAACTACACCCCGTTCTAGGTGTCTAAAAAGGAGCCCCTGCCCAAATGTGTGAAAGGGAGGCATAAGGGGCAAAAGCCGTAATGCTTATGATTGGTGGGAACAAACCTGCATAAAATAAAATAACAACAAACAAAACATATTCCAATAACTACTATGATGATGTAAATGTTTCTGAAAATATTTAATATATCAAGAAATTCACACTTAACTTTTAGCTCAAATCTTGTGCTCTAGTGTGTTGTGTGCTGTTTTGCTGATTGGTTTGTTCAGGGGCTGCAGAGGTGTGATTCCCTACATGAACTTTCACATTCAAAAACACCTCCAATTTGCTTCCATTCAGAGAATCGGTTGGCTGAATGCTAAATTTCCTCTTACCTGCTTTCAACCGCGCATTCTGGAAGTCATCTACAGTCTTCTGTCATCACAGAAGACTAGACAGTGGATGTTGCTAACCTCTACATGAGAGTGTGTTTGCATGTCTTAATCAGTTGACCATTATTTTTATATCTGTATGGAAAGTAAGGAAAGAAAAAGCCTAATTTCCCAATGGATATTGTTAGAAATTGGGTTGTTGATTGACTTGGGTTTGAACCTTTGTATTGTATTGTATTGTATTGGGGATTTGTATAGCGCTCGGCTGCCCCAGCAAAGGGGCGTCCCGGCGCTGCGAGCAGAACTAAAAACGGAAGGGAATATCAGAAGAAAAGAGAACAGTTACTGGAAGAGAAGAGTTTTGATGGCTTTTCTAAAAGCCAGAAGATCCTGCATGCCACGAATAGTTTCCGGGAGGCTGTTCCAGAGCTTGGCAGCGAGCGAGCTGAAGGAACGACCGCCCACTCTGGCTAAATTGATACGGGGTATGACCACCAGATGTTGTCCTGCTGAACGCAGTAGCCTCCCAGGAATATACTTCGTCAGGAGGGGGCACAACATCGGGGGGGAGGCGGTTTTAAGGATTTTGAAGGCAAGAGAAAGTGCCTTAAACTGAATCCTTTTTCCCACCGGGAGCCAGTGCAGTTTTTTCCGAGCTCCCGCCGCTGAGGAATGGCGGGGGAGGCCTACCAACGCTCTGGCGGCAGCATTCTGCACTCTCTGAAGTCTAACAACTTCCGCCTGATTAGCGCCCAATAGGAGGGAGCTGGCATAATCCAGCCTAGAGAGAATGGTAGCTTGGACAATAACCTGGCGGGTGTGACAGTTGAAGAACTTCAGCGTAGGTCTTAGTGAAGCAACAGCCACAATCTTAGTCTGAGTAAGTCACAAACACAAACTTAATTAACCTGTGCTCACCCTCTGGTAGCTTCGCACAGAGCAGTGAGACTCAACTTTAGAGGCAATGGTAAAGTATTTGTGCAACACTTCAAACAGTAACACAGTGAATACACCACAAAAACATCCCACGCCATGTTAGAACAACATAGCTTATATTTAGGAGAGAACAAGACCAGAATGACAAAAATTCGAATAGGAGAATTTGAGTTCTGAATTTTTAAAAATAAACAGAAATATGATGCCCACAAAATATTAAGTGCCAACAGGGGATATCTAGTCACTGTAGGCCAGGTCAAATCCAAATGTTCTGGCCAACTGTGATGGAGCTTAGGTAGGATGCAATTCCAAGTAAGCCTGACTGAAGTTTTGCCTTCTCAAAAATGTTGATGTTTGCTGTGGAGAAGTTTAGCGGGAGCAAGGAGAGTGTCCCTGAAGATGGTCAGCTGGGCGTGAAAAGCAGGCAGGGCATCATGGATGGATGAGCTGTAGCATCGCTGTGACAATCCTGGCTGGCGAACGATGCTTGCTGTGCGAAGGGATAAACTTTTACCCACTCATGCTGATTCTTTGTCTGAACTATATGTATCCAGAGCGTATAGTCCCATTCACATTATTAAAGAGCCCAAAAGCGTATGCTCAAGACCTGTAGACCACTCAAGGTCCAAGGGTCCTGAGAGGCACCTCTTGGGGGTTAGGAACTCGTTGAAGATGGGTCCAGAGCTGTAAGGAGCCTGTCCCTGAGGCTCAGATCAGGAGGCCAGCAGACTAGCCATTTGAGTACCCCTGAAGTCCTGGGTTCAAGATGAGTTCCAGGTCCAGTTCTTCCTCTCCAGGCAAGAGGGCAGCAGGCTGCAGGTCAGAACAGCAAGGCAGCAGTTCCTTCAGAGTAGCAGTGGAGCAGAGTGGCAGTCCTTTCCTCAGCACAGCAGTCCTTTTTCCTGGCAGAGTATTTCAGGTCGAGAGTTGCACTGAAGTCGAGGTGTCAGAAGTTAGTTACTACATCCAGTTGTGCCTTTAAAGTGGGGATGATTCCAAAACATGCAATTGAAGTGCACAGAGTTCCTTCCCTTCCTGCCCAGGCTCCAGACTCACTACATTGTGGGGGGGGGTATGCAGCCCTTTGTATGCGGACACGACACAGCCTATTCAGGTGAAAGTGTGAGGCTTTGCACAGCTCCTCCCTCCCGTCCCACAGGAAGGCTCATTAAGTCACACCTAAGCTCCCTTTGTGAGTGGTTGGTTGTCCAGAAGATATACACAAAGCCCTGTGGTCGTCCAACCCAGACTGCATAGGAACAGGTAACAGGCACCAAATGGCATAAATAAGAAACTGCAAAATGTCTAAAAGTGGCCTGATAAGAAATGCAATTTAAAAACCGTCTTCCCCAGAATTTGATACACCAGACTTGGGGGTCTTATCTACTCCCAAGTGGAATTTACACTTATAAAACGTAATAAGGTAATCCTAAAGTTATCCCACGCTAGAGATAGGTCTTGCAGTAAGGAAAAGCGAATTTGGGAATTTTTTCACTATCAGGGCATGTAAAATACAGTAGTACATGACCAACTTTTTATACACACTGTACCCTGCTCTTTGGTAACGCTGAGCGAAGTTTGCGCTACTTCGCACTACGCGAAATGCACGTAGCACAGTGCAAACATGCGTAGTGTAGCATAGCGTAGCGGTCATTTTTTGCTTGGTCACGGTCCTCAGCGTGAAGTTGGGGACCGCGAGCGAGCAAAATGACATACCGGCGAGACTTTTTCCTCGTTCGCGATCAGCAACATCAAGTTGCCGATCGCGAGCGTGGAAAATAAACCTCCCGGCTAGATTCTCAAGGTGGGGAGGTCAGGTTTCTCATTGCGAGTGGTCGCGACCGCTTATGATGAGAAACTACCAGTCTGCGTATGAGAAAGCTGTCGCTCGAGTAGAAATCTACTCGAGTGGCAGAAAACGACCGCTTGCACTGTGCAAGATGCGGTTTGCACTGATTGCACAGTGCGGACTAGCATCCGGCACTGTGTAATCAGTGGGAACAGCTTTTTCAACAGTGCACTACGCAGTTCGCGTAGCTACGCGTAGTGCAAAGTGCACTTTGCGTAGCTACGTGTAGTGCTACTTCGCAAACTACGCCCAGGGTTACTCTTTGGCAGTCCAGGGCCTCCCTAAGGGTGACCTATATGTCTTAAAAAGGAGGTTTGGGCCTCACAAAGTTTGTCCTACCATGTCAATATAGTAGTGTAAACTGTGCATTGGCAGGCCTGAGACATGTTTAAAGGGCTACTCAAGTAAGTGGAACAATCAGTGCTGCCGACCCACTAGTAGCATTTAATATATAGGCCCTGGGCACACACAGTGCACTCTACTAGGGACTTATAAGTAAACTAAATATGGCAATTGTCGATAGGTCAATGTTACCACATTTTATGGAGAGAGCACATGCACTTCAGCACCAGTTAGCAGAGGTAAAGTTAAAACAGACAAAAACAAATTTAGCAAAAAGGGGAGGAGGAAGGGAAAAGGTTTTGGGGTGACCCTGCAGAAGTGGCTTTTTCCAACACAACCCCCATCAGGCCTAAATCCAGGGTGGACTAATCAATACTTTAATGGACTTCCCTGCTTAGGTCATAGAATGGGGGCAATGGCCCTCTGCTGCAGGGGCACTTGTCAGTTTTACACGTCTCTGAACTCAGTTGGGTTCCTCATTCTATACCCTCCTAAGTCACTGAACTGACTTTTTGGGGAACCCTTTTCCTAATCCATGGACCCTACCTTTGCAGCACCTAGACTTGCCTTGGTCGCAGATGCATCCTACTAGGCAGACAGTACAAGTATAGACAATAAAGTCATGTGGCCCATTCCACTCCTTGGGTCCGACTCCTGTTCCCAAACCAGGGAAAACTTTGTCCACAAGGACAACAACCAACAGAGGCCCCTGGCAGCTGTTGGTGTCAATAACCAGGGCACAGGACATCCAGGGGCCTCTGTACACTGTGGTTCCTAGAGTGAAGGGCAGTAGCCCCAGGTGTATTGCACCCTTTTTTTTAGACTATTTTTCACCAGTTTAGGGGTGATATCTTGAAATAGGTCCTTCAACTAGGGGTGGGTTGAATTTGCTAAGTCGGGCTACCCACAGCTCAGCGAAACGGTAAAAAATCTCTGCGAGGACGCAGAGTTCAGCGAACATATGGAATTGCCCGTTCGCGATGCTTTTTCCTGTTCGGGAATGCTGTTTGCATGCGCAGGGGGAAATATCTCACGAACATGCATTTTAAAAGCGCGAACAAGCATAAAATTCTACGAAGCCGCGGATCGCAGAATTTTTGGCAATTCCGCGTTCTCCACGTAATGCCAAATTACCCAAATTCCACAAATTCTGCGAGCGGAATGGAATTTACCGCCCAGGCCTACCTTCAACCCGGGATCTGTACCCTTAGGCTGTACATGCGCCTGGCAAGCCAGGAATTACTTTGGAGTACCACTACCCCTTCAAACTTGGCACGCAAGAATCTGCCTGGTGCAGGTCCCCAGCCCTCTGTCCCTTTGACAGTATATGTCCCCCGGCCAGAAGTGGCATCACTAGAGTCAGTCTTGGTGTGTTCTGTTCTCAGAACTGGCAACCTCTGATGCACTGGTCCTCCCATTGTGGACTGATTCCACCTCTTGCCCCTCTATATGAGCCTATGTGCCCTCAGCTGTAGCATGTTACCCCCAGAAAAGCAGAGCTGGTAGGGTGCCTGTGTTGGCCACCCTACCCAGATTGCCTGATTTGGTGGAGGTTCAACCCCTGGTTTTTCTCTTGCTACAGACCCGGTCTCCTTGCTTTTGCCCACTTTGAGAGCAACCCAAGCTCTGGGACTGGAAAAAGGGCCCCCAGGCCTCCGCCCACCCCAACCTTTACTCCTACTCATAAAAGGTGCATGGAAACCCTTTTTCCCTCACAATACTGGAACCTGTCTGGGTCACTGCTTACCTCCCCCTCACTCAGTTGACGGAAACCTGAGCCATCCTCCTTAGGATCACTTCCCAAAGCCTTCTTAGACACTCTGGTACTCACCCAAAGGTCCTCCTCCTTTGCAAGCTCTCTGTAGTTAGCAACTCACAAAATCCTCCCTGGAATGATGGCACTGCACAATCATAAGTCCTATCCTCAACGCTGCTCACCAGCATTAGAAATTGAGCTGTTGGTTGACTGGGGTGCGACCCTTAGTCAAGCAGAAATCACAAACCTAATCAGGGTATGTCACAAACAGACACTAAATTAACCTGTACTCACCCTCTGGCAGCTTGGGACAGAGCAGTCAGGCTTAGCTTTAGAAACAATGCATGGTGTATTTGTGCAGCACTTCAGACAGTAACACTGTGAAATACCACAAAAAATACTCTAAACGAGGTTTGAAAAATAGAGTTTACGTTTATGAAGAAATCCAGATCAACACGGCAAACAATTGAATAGTAGAACTGGGGTTGGATGCATTGTTTAATTAAGGTATTTGGCTGTTTGCTGTGCTAGCATCAAAGCACTTTTTTCTGATTTTAAAGTTTTTATATTACTCTTGGCACTTTACCTTCATTCTTCAGTCCACGAACTGCTTATTGGCGTTTTCTTCCCCACGCCCTGCTGTACTCGTATGTAAGAGTGGGCTCACCCATTGCAAGGTCAACGTGCTAGTTGTTTAAGCATGAGGGGGGTAAAACCAGCATGCTGACGCACTTGTGCAGCTTGGAAACGTAGTTTAATTAATGTGTTTGGCTGTTTGCTGTGCTACTGCATAGCTGCACTTTACCTTCATTCTTCAGTCCACAGACTGCTTGGAGTTTTCTTCCCCACGACCTGCGGTGCTCGTATGTAAATACATTCAGCCGGCACACCAAAGGCAAGCCTGTCTGCATCTGTCAGTGCCCGGAATGTGCCATGCGCCAGGACCCCAGCCAGATTTTTCCACAAGATATACTCCATAACACAGTTACTGGCATATGACAAGGTTAAGGGTTAAGCGCTGCAACCCAGCTAAGTGGGTTGGGGATAAGGGTACTCTTTCTTTTCTCCATCAGAGCCTGGGAGCTCGTTAAATGCTATACTGCTGAAGACAAGATCAGTGATTAGGCATAAATATGAATTTGAATACAAGTGATCAAATAACTTTAGAAAACTTGCAGCATAATACATATAAGTATTTAGAAGTAATTTAGCGTCTGGGGGCGTAGTTAGTCACTGTTGTAAGTTAGTGAGGATCCTGCTGTGAATTAAATGTAAAATATCAGGGCTCCCAATGTAAATCAGTGAGGCTCCTGCTTTGCATGAACACAATTTTACCCTAAAGCCAGCAAAAGAGGAAGTGACATCACACTTCATTTAACCTATACTTTCACTCACACATTCATGAATACACATCCACACATGCACACACTCAATCGCAAATAAATGTATACCCACCCACAATCATGCACACAACATAAATGTTAAATACATTTTTTACACACCTCAACTGCCAAAGAGGGTCATATTTCAGCTAATTGTAATCCATTCTATATTACACTACAAGGCAATAATAACACATTTTTCACTAGTGGTGTAATACAAAATTGACAGAAAATAAGAAAAGTGGAGCCCCCAACTGAGGCCATAAAGACGAGCTGCCCTTCTGATCCTGGCATTGATGTTGTCGCCTCTGAGGCCAGGGTTTGCAAAGACAGTGGCAGAAGTCGCAAGATGCAAGCTAGGGCTCACAGCTGCGACTCCAATGCCAATGCCACTTTGCCATCTCAGAGTTTTTCACTCCATCAGAGTCAGGGACAACTCAGGCTCCTGATTATGGGGACTCTGCTGTCAAAACATTTGAGTGTAGTTCTATCCGACATAGGGCTACTGGTCTATGTGGAACTTGAGGCCTAATCTACTCTTAGCAGGCAAGCCTTCTGACTTGCAGTTTTCCAGAAAAAGAGGTCCATGTGAAGCATGGCAGTTTCAGCCACAAGAATGATTCAGACCCTCCCACCCCTTGGAGTGACAACGCTACCTGTATGCCAGGACCATTCTTTTTTGTGAGTTGGAACATAATCCATAGGGTATTGAATGATATGTTGGCCAGTCCAACAGTGCATTTCTGAAAAAGGGTTCTCAATTGTAGCAGAAGCAAGTTTATCAGAATCTCCCTACTGATGCATCAGGGAGCTAATAACATTGTGGATTGTCTGCCTTGCTGGAAGGCTGAGCCTGGGCCTCTGCTGTAATGACAGGATGGTACATCACTAACCATACTGGACATCCCCCGTCAAGCTCACATTTCCGATCACCTGAAAGACCTCCACTGGCTCCCCGTAAACAAGAGAATAACGTTCCGTCTCCTCACCCACGCACACAAGGCCCTTCACAACCTAGGACCCGAATGCCTCAACACTCGACTGTCCTTCTACACACCCACCCGCCAACTACGATCATCCAATCAAGCCTTCGCCGCAATTCCACGCATCCATAAATCCACCATGGGAGGAAGATCCTTCTCCTACTTAGCGGCCAACACCTGGAATTCCCTCCCCACTCACCTCCACCTTACACAGAACCACCTCTCCATCAGAACGCAGCTAAAAACATGGCTATTCGATAAGTAATGCACCCCCCCTCCCTCCCTCAAGCGCCTTGAGACCCTCTGGGTGAGTAGTGCGCTATACAAATTTCTGAACTTGAACTTGAACCATATTGTAAATGACCCCACTGTCCTAGTATAATTTATTACGCGATGTAACATCGCATGCGTTGTAACGCATGCGATGTAATAGCAACACGTAGTGAAAGTCGTTGTCATGGCTGTTCCGCAGTATATTCGCATTTTCTCATAATGTCTTTAGTTCTTATGTGGATAGTAGTTGGTAGGCAGGATGATGCTTTTCATCCTTTTTTTGTTTCCTTTTATAGTTTAGTGGACTTCCAGAGAGTGATCACCATGTAACAGCTATCATTTAATGTATTTTGAGTTTTTTTTATTTCACAGGAATTTCAAGTAAGTAATTGAATCTATTGATCTACTCTATGCATGAGAAGCATAGACTATCACTACTGAGTGTCTCTCTCCGGTCACCCATTGCTAGTTGAGAATGTAATTTTCCATCATAGATTCATCTTGCACAAATTAAGCAGTGTATTGCTACTTAAGGGAAATGGTAGACTTTGCTGTCATTGTAGCTATTAGGAGACCCTCTCCTAAGAAAACAGAACGTTACGTGCATAAAGCAGGAAAAGCAATTATATCACACTGGCTTAACTGAGAAACCGTTATTTACCAGGAAACACCATAAAGAACTCTAGATGGAGATTAAACGGGGTGTAAAGGAGATTCTCATCACCTACATTTGGCATGCAATTTACTTTGTCATATAAGTGACTATTCTGCTAAACTCAAAGGGCCTCATTTATGAGAAATGAAGCATCGCTGCGTGAAAGCAGCGATGCGTCACTTCTCAGTGCGCACTCCTTGCGACATTCCTGATGCGTCATATTTAATGTATGACGCATCATGTCGCAAGGAGTTACAGATACGTCAGTATTTCTGACGTATCTGTAAGCGCAAAAGTGACGCATTGCTGGAGTGTGTCACAAAAGTGACGCAACTCCAGCAATGTGTCCTTTCACATGGGGCAAGCTCCATGTGAAAGGGCCTGCGTCAGTCTTACGCCTGCTGTGAGGCAGGCGCAAGATTTTGACGCAACAGCGTCCTAAAAGTGACGCAGTGAAATCGCATAGATTTCACTGCGTCACTTCTACGACCCTTCCTTGCGTCAATACGCCCCCCCTTGTATACATTATACCTGGCGCAGGTATAATGTGGCGCAGGGGTTTACAAAGTGACGCATCTACCTAGATGCGTCACTTTGTAAATATGGCGCAACGAGGCGCATTTTTCACGCCACTGGTGCGTCACAAAAAGTGACGCACCGGTGGCGTAAAAGTGACGCACAGCATCATAAATGAGGCCCAAAGTTTCTTCTACTCTATTTAGAGTTGGGAGGCACCATCCTATTTATGATGTTAAAGTATTTCTGTCTCTGGTGACAAACCTTTGACCAGTGACAATAATCTGTCCTATTTAGGGAACGCATTCTTCTGACATATTTTTTCCTGTTTGGGACCAACAGGGAAAACTAAATAAATGATAATCATTTGTGAGGGAGAACTCTCAGTATGTCAGGGCATTTTTTCTTATTTTTCACAAATAAACACCTAATTTACAATTGTATTTTTGAAAAAGCTAAAAGCTTTGCTGTGTGGGTGCATTGAACATGGTGCCCACACAAAAAAAGCTGCAATACCTTCAACAGCGCTGTTGTGGTGACAGCTCTCATGAAATTATACACATTTCCTCCTTCTTGGTGGGCTGTACTCTACCAGGTTCCCCAGTTTCCATTTATTGAAAGAAAACTCAGAGAACTTCGATTTATTGTAGGCACATAGTTGTGCCTGCAATACATCTTACAAATAAAAGGACCCTGAATGTAGTGATTTTCTTTTGATTAAGATATATGTCTGATGTTATAACTCGTGCTCTAAGGTATCTATAACTCACGACCTTACCATGCACAGTTTTCTTATGAATGATTTTATTGCAAGTGTTGCAGTGATATTATCAATGATGTCATAGAACATGTCATTAATGTCATTAATGATTCAACACTAAATGCCCTCAGAAGTGAATGACTCCGCAAACAAAGAACTTGTAATCCTGATGATGCCTCATTAAAGTTTTTATCCTGGAATATTGCTTGGACACACTGGGAAATGCAGGGTAATGCCCCCTAACAAACTGGGACAAGTGAGATTATTGGGATCCAAGAGACCTGGCTAATCAACCCGAAGCAATTGGCGGGCTACACTCTTCACCATGTAAAGGCCACGAGAACACATCGATACGGGAGGCAAAAGGTGGTCTTGCAGTATAGGTATCTATGGCAGTGAACATCATGTCAGAATAGCTGCCCAGCTCCACAACAGAACTACAAATATTCAAACTGGATGAGTGGTTTAGCTATCCAAAAACAATAGTAATACTGATACATGTTTATGTTCATCGTAAAAAACACACAAAAAAGGCTGCATTATTTAATTATTCACTTTCCATGATACCAGAAAAAAGGCATAAGAAGGCAACATGGGAAATATTTGTAACAGCAGACTTTTACCCCAACTTAATTCATATCCCAAGGAAGACGAGTATCAAGCAGCACAAAATGCAACTTGGTCAGTATTATCAAAATTACACTCAGTTTCAAAGTGAATTGGTTTTAATGGACAAACGTTAGTCATGGCCTTAGAACACCTAGGCCTGAGTGTTATAAATTGAAGATCCTAGGATGATAGGCCACCGAGATACACTTACCATAACGCGAACTTGCACTCAACAGTAGACTGCACAATTATTGCATTATCTCTAAAGGAGAACCTGACGAAATATGTTATTAATTATGCCACCAAGAGTGATCACTCATACAAACACTAAAACATATACAATGGTCGGCTAACACTCTCCCTCAATAAGCAACGTTGGCCAAAAAGATAGTTGAGAACAGTATCACTACAACTGCTAGTCACGCAGAGAGCTGGATGACTTTTACAATACATCTGTTCATACTTGCTCTTAAAAACAATTATGCCTGGAGATCTACATACAAGCAGCCTTTTGCCCTCTCAAACAAGGCCTGTATCTTAAGAAAGAAACTAAGAAAGGAAATAAGAAACACTAGGTGCACCAATGTTTTAAAACATACTATGGATAAAATAAAAAATCTAGGTAAGCAACTTAAAAAGCACATTTGGGAGAATCACATAGTGCAAAAAGATGCATTTTGGACAAAGCTCTTACTCAATGCAAAGCAAACAAGCACTAGAAATCTTTGGGAAACAATAAATGGGGAATCACTAGCAGAATATTGACGACCACAATATCGAGGTCCCAACATTTCGACACCTAAACATCGAAGTAAAGAATGTCGACATCCTATCTACCTCATGGTAAGTACAAAAATATCAGAAAAAAATATTGTTGTTAAAAATATCGTTTTTTGTAAATGTTTGAAAAATATTATAAAATAAAGTGAATACTACATATAATTTAAAAAATATATAGTTATAATTAATATAACATTTTTAAAGTTGGAAATAATAAATATAATATAAAAAAATAAAGATACATATTTTTAAAATATAATATATATTTACTTAATAGTTTACATTAAAACATTAATATAATAAATTATAAAATGTTAGAAACATATTAAACATTATAAATACATATATAAACATATACCAGTAATATAATATATATAATAAATATTATTATTAAAATATTTTTATTCTTTTAAAATCAAATTTTACACTACATTAACAGCAATAGTAAGGAAAATATTGGATAGCCGAGGGAATAAAACTACTATTCCGAATCCAGGGAGTGCAACAGTAGGGAAAGTGTTGGATAGCAGAGAGGTAATAATTACTATTCCCACTACAGCTAGTGCAACAGTAGGGACAGTTTTGGATAGTTGGGTGTATAATTTACTATTCCCACTCCAGCAAATACAACTGTAGGGAAAGTGTTGGATAGCGGAGGGGAATAATTTACTATTCCCACTCCAGCGAAATCAACAGTAGAAAAGTGTTGGATAGGGAAGGAGCAACAATTACTATTCCCACTCCACAAAGTACAAAAGTAGGGAAAAATGTTGGATAGCGGAGAGGAATAATTTACTATTCCCACTCCAGTGAGTGCAACAGTAGGGAAAGTGTTGGATAGCAGAGGGGAATAATTTACTATTTGCACCCCAGTGAGTGAAACAGTAGGGAAAGTGCTGAATAGCGTAGCGTCAAAAATGTATATTCCCTTTCCAGCGAGTGCAACAGTACGGATAGTGTTGGATAGCGGAGGGGTAACAATTACTATTCCCACTCCAACAAGTGCAACAGTAGGAAAAGTTTTGGATAGCGGAGGGGAATAATTTACTATTCACACTCCAAGGAGTGCAGCAGTAGAGAAAGTGTTGAATAGCGGAAGGGTAACAACAGCTATTCCCACTCCAGCGAGAGCAACAGTAGGGAAAGTGTTGGATAGGGGAGGGGAATAATTTACTATTCCCACTCCAACGAGTGCAACAGTAGGGAAAGTGTTGGATAGCGGAGGGGTAACAATTATTATTCCCACTCCAGCAAGTGCAACAGTAGGAAAGTGTTGGATTGCAGAGGGGAATAATTTACTATTCCTACTCCAGCAAATGTAACAGTAGGGAAAGTGTTGGATAGCTTAGGGGTAACCATTACTATTCCCACTCCATCAAGTGCAACAGTGCAGAAACTGTTGGATAGTGGAGGGGTAACTATTTCTATTCCTACTGCAGCAAGTGCAACCATAGGGAAAGTGTTGGATAGCAGAGGGGTAACAATTACCTTTCCCACTCCAGCAAGTGAAACAGTAGGGAAAGTGTTGGATAGTGAAGGGGAATAATTTACTCTTCCCACTCCAGCAAATGTAACAGTAGGGAAAGTGTTGGATAGCTTAGGGGTAAACATTACTATTCCCACTCCAGCAAGTGCAACAGTAGGGAAAGTATTTAATTGCATTGGGGAATAATGTTCTATTGTTACTTAAGCAATATAATTAAAATTAATAAAAAACAATTAATAAAATAAAAATGTTTTGCCTCCAACCATATTCCTTATAAATGACAAAACCAATGTTCTAAAACATAACACTATTAACATGATTAATGAATAATTATCTTATTAATTAATTCAAAATAACAAGAAATTAAAAACAAATTTACACAATTAACAATATAAAATGACTTAAAATACATTTTATAATAACATTTTTTTTAAATATATTAAAATTAAATTACTTCCCAGCTATCCTATCAACACGCTCTAAAAGACACAAATCACATAATGTGTAAAGAATTAATAATTATTAACTAATTAATAAATAATTAACAATACATTATTTACCACAATTTTCAATATAAAGTTTAAAATACATAAATAATAAATAACGAAACATATAAATAAATTAAATATTATCAACTTACCTCCTACCCTACTCACCTATTAACCCATAACTCATTCCTAAACAAATTACACAATTTACATATTTACCAATTAATTATTCATGATTAACACATAATTAGTAACTAATTAGTAATATATTATGTGCTAAAATTAACAATATAAAAACATAAATATGTAATCAATAATTAATACAAAATTATTAATTAAATATCTATAATTAAATTACTTCCCACCCTATTTCCTCATAAACCCACAACCCGCTCCTAAAAAAATTAAATAGTGAATTTATTACCTAAATAATTAAAAATAATTAACAACACATTAATAACTAATTGGTATAAAAAACAATTACCACAATTAACAATATAAACTATTAAATATATACATACAAATTAATAAATAATATTAATTAATTAATTATAATTAAATTACTTCCCACCCTATTCCCCTATATACCAACAACCCTCTACGGAACTAAAACGCAAAATTTACTTAAAAATAAATTAATACATTCTAAAAATTGCATACATATATTAAAAAATACATACAATGCTTAAACAAAAATAAAGAACCCATACATTTAAAATACATACTAAAATACATAACACTAATATAAACATTGATATTACTGTCTTTGATATTAAAAGAAACTATAATTCTTACCTTAGTATCGATATTATATTTTGGTCTACGATATTCTTGCTGTCGATATGTTTGTACCTTGACATTTACAACTCGATATTATGGTACTTCAGAAAAAAAAGGTGATATTCTGTCTGTTCGCCTAAATGGGATTTAAAGAGCTCCATTTGTGATAAACAAATCAAGTGTAACTGAAGCAGGCTGAGCTATCCATTTAAGCAACACATTTACTAAAAGTTCACCCACAGTTAATATAGTGTTGAGCAATAGCAATAAAGTACTTGATTATAAAACAACAGCTGATTCAAGTCTTAGAACAACAGAGACAAGTAATCTGTACATAACTCTGAATTGACCAGTAGGGCGGGCCACTCAATGCTATTCAGTGGAGAAGGTTTCAAAAGTAATAATGTCAGGACGAAAGGATGGGGCCCCCGGGCCAAATGACATTCCACAAGCCATCTTTAAATGTAATCCAGACTACTAGGCAAGCTCATTGTTGGTGATGTACAATGAGGTGGGAAGATTGGGCACACTTTCCAGGAGCTAGAAATGTTCAATAAAAAACCCGGTAAATAAGGGAGGTCAGCAGTTGGACCCGGCTAACTACTGGCTAATAGCGCTAATTCAAATATTATATAGCACTAATCCTGGATGAATTGGTTGAATGGTCAAATAACAACAAGCTGATGCCACTCAATCAGACAGGATTTCACAGAGGGTTCGGCACAACTATAAACATTCTAGCCCTTATTCTTATAGCATATAAGTATGTGTTGTTGGAAAAATCTAAAACTATGCCTTATTGACTTTAAAGCAGATTTTGACTGTGTTGACTGGGGCTTGTTGTGGAGTAAGCTATGGATGTGGGGCCTTCCAGAGAGAAACCTTCGAGCTTTTGTGCAGTTGTTTTCGGTCCGGACACATGCTTCAGAGACAAAATAGCTAAAGGCACCAGACTATCCAGGAAAATCCAGACAGAGGTAGGCCTTAAACAAGATTTTTTCTTAGCACCACCCATATTTAACCTGTTTATGGCCAATCTTCCCTTCCTTTGACGCATGGGTTCCCAATGCATAACACATCTCTCTTATGCAGATGACATAATCCTCATTAGGTTACAGAGAGTCAACCTTCAAAGAGCAATTAATAAGGTAGCAGTTTTTGTTAAGGCTAGTGCACCTGAATTTAACACTACAAAAAATAAACAATGACATCACAGCTCCCGCCATTCATAGCAAACACTCTGCTGTCTGCAAGCGGAGACATTATGTGTCCTATGTTTCCCTACATGCAGACATGCAGCTCCCTGTGTGTCAAAGCAATGCCACCTCTTGCAAGAGGCTGGAAGCTGAGAAATACCGCGGGGGCATTCAGGGTCCCCCGTAATTCCAACTGATGGCACCGGGCCTCAGGGGATGTGGTCCGCTTTGCCAAAATCTACTGCACTGCCCCCTCTCCTTTGAGAATTACTTTAAAAAGGCTGGGCCCCAAGTGATGGGGTCCCTAGGCTCAAATCAGTCCTGAGAGGGGGCCCAGCAGGCCCGCTGAGCCTCCATCTCCCTAATAAAACCAACAAACGAGAAAAAAAGGAGATGGCCCAGCAAGTTGCCATAACCCCTGCCCCCTTTTACCACCACTTTACAAATGCACCTTCTGGTGCACTACCGGTTGGGGTATGAAATCCCCTTGCCTCCTGAGCGTCCTTGGGGGCCAACTAGCCTTCCTGCTACCTTCAGTAAGTCCCACGCAGTAGAATTGCTGAGAGGTAATTGAAGTCCCGCCTCCTTTCCCCACTACTCTTCAAATGCACCTCCCGGTTCACTAATGTTTTGGGGATGAAGTATCCTTATTTGCTGAGGGCCCTTGGAGGCCAACAAGTCCTCCTATTATCTCCAGTAAGTCCAAAACAGCGGGATTGCTGAGAGGTGGTTGGAGTCATGCACCCTTTCTTAACCACTCTATTGTCGTGCCTCCTCATGCACTACTGATTGGAGGATGAAGTCACCTTAGCTGCTGAAGGCCCTAGGAGGGCAACAAGTCCTTCTGTTACTTTAAGTAAGACCCAAACAGAGGAATTGCTGAGCGGCGGTTTAAACCCATGCCCCCTTTCTCCACCACTGTGCAAAGGTTCATCAAGGCGCACGCCTGGTTGGGGGATGAAGTCCTTTTTGATGCTGAGGGTCATTGGGGGCCAAGTAATTCCCCTACTGTCTCTTCCTGTAAGTTCCACACAGGGTGATTGCTGAGTTCTGGTCTGAGGCCCCACCCACTTTCTCCACCACTCTGCAAATGCACCTCCTGGTGCACTTCTGGTTGGGGGATGAAGTACCCATGGATGGTGAGGGTCTTTTTGGTCCAGAAAGCTCCCCGTTACCTCTAGTAAGGCCAACACAGCAGGATTCCTGAGAGCTAGTCAGAGGGCCCACTCCCTTTCTCCACCACTCTGCAAATACGACTCCTAGTTAAAAAAAACATAGAAATTCATTGAACAAAACAAAGGTTACAGGGACATTGTAGTTAGGAAATTTAATTTGAAAAACCTTATAAATTCACTTAAGCAAACAAAGGTTACAGTGACGTTATGGTTAGGAAATAGATTTTGTTTTTACTTTGAAATTCACTAAAAAAAACAAAGGTTACATTAACGTTATAGTTAGGCTCAGGTTTCACTCGTATAAAACAATAGAAATCCAGCAGTTATAGTTACTTGAGATAACTATATCTTACACTCCTGCAGTGCACTGCTTATGACCTCATTTATTTCATCACTCATGACTTGGTCAGTGACATAACTCATGACATCTCAAATGACATCACTGATGACATCATCCACAGAACCACTCACATACCCAATCATACCCATACAACCTATTGTATGCCTACTCACATACCCACACAACCACTCACAGATCCATACCAGTAATAACACAACCACTTACTTTTCCATAGAGGCACTCACACACACACACTCACTTGTACAACCACTCACACTACTATTCACTCACCCTGGCAACCACTCATACTGTTGTGTAGTTCCGATATAACCTATACAGAATCTGCACGTTTGGATAACATAAAGTGTGGGACTGGTGGCAGACTGATTCTGTGCACCACCACCTGATACGTTAGCCTGTCTGTATCGGCTAACTCACAGTGCCACTATAATCTCCTCTCACCAAGAAGAGAATAGATTTTGGCAACCTCCGAACATGACAATTCTGATCCCTCAGAATTGTGTAAATATTATACTACCTTTCACTCAGTCACTCGTGCTCATTTAGGGGTCTATTACGACGGTGGGTGTACTTTGTCCTCCCGCCACCGCAACAGCAAAAGGGACTGCCCGCCATAGGTGCAGCGGTTACGCCATGCCAATCAGGATGCGACCGCCACCATGGCGGTCGCATCCTGCATTTTTTACATTGCGGCGGGCGCCGCAATGTAAAAAATGCATGTTGTGCATTTGCATGCACAACGTGACAGGCACCGCGCGTTGCCTGCCACCTTGTGCATGCAAATGTAAGTGGTACCATGGATACTCCCCATGTGCACCCCCCGCCCCCCAACACCCTGGGGGCCCGCATCAGGCCCTCAACAGTGAGAACTGTATGCCTTTCCCTGGCAGCATTGCCGCCGCCATGGAAAGGTGATTTTCCGCCTGCATTATAATACGGATGGCAATGTCTTGCAGACACCGCCACCATATTGTGTCCCTTTTCCACCCCGTCTAGCATTCGACCGGTGGAAAAGCGGCGGACGGTCTTTCCATCTGCAGCGGTGCCCCCACCATTCTAATATGGTGGAGGGAGAACCAGGGGCATATGGCGGGCGGATCACCACTGCCAGGCCAGCAGTGAGCACTGCCGGGCCAGCAGTGAGCACCGCCAGCCCGGCTGTGACGATCCGCCCGCCATCATAATGGGGCCCTAAGTTTGTCTCAGAGAGATGAACAGAATAAACAGGCTGGGCATGTTCAATAAGAATTTATTGAGCAGTTGTTATTCTAGTGTAGAATAGATGAGCTGCAACAACCATTAAACAGCAGCCGCGGGCCGTGGAGGGAGTTACGGTGGGGCAGGGAGGCGGGGAGGGGGAGGGGCAGGGTGGAGGGTGCTAAAAACCGGCATATGGATAATTGCAGGTAAGTAAACAATTTAATTAATAAAACGAATTTGGTAGTGCGCCTTGCATCGCAAAATGCGATGCAGTGCGCGCTACGAAATTTGTTTTATTAATTAAATTGTTGACTTACCTGCAATTATCCATATGCCGGTTTTTAGCACCCTCCACCCCGCCCCTCCACCTCCCCGCCTCCCTGCCCCACCATAACTCCCTCCACGGCCGCGGCTGTTAGACAGTAGCAGAGATGTATGATTAGAAGCACTAAGAAAGTAAATGGCTGGTATAGCTCTACCATCTTCCAATAATCATGAATATATATGAGTATTAAAAACACATGATTAAACTAACTAGATGTACGGAAATGTACCTAGCATCTGTGTAGGTGTTATGCCAAGAATCCCTCTAGGATCTAGTCAAACCCATTACCTGAGAATGAGAGAATATGGGACCCTGTCCTGGTCTCAAGTAGACACCCTGCCAGGGATGTTAGACAACTTTGAGCTGGAGTGTCTGCATGCAGGAACCTCAGCGTCTCTGGTCAGTGTGTCAGCTGGGAAGTCTCAGTCTCCTTTGTCCTTCTAACCAAGATGCGATATATATATATATATATACCCATAGGTCTCCACAGGGGTCCTACCTTGCTTTGTTACTGTGTCGGCCTAAAGGATGACATCAGGCCTGAACTTTATACAGAGATATTATACAGGAGATGTTTGTCCTGCTGTTAGTCCTGATGTGCTTCCAAGAAGCCTCATGCATAATATATGAGTTTCGAAGTAGGGAAAAACCCGTGTTCTGAATGCAGTGTTGTATCTAGGTAAAAAGGTCAGTCCCTAAGAACCGTTATGTGTGTAATGTAGGGAAAATATAGATGAAGGGTTGCAATTTTACCTGCGCCTATATCGGGTACATATATGGAATATAACAATACAACCATTCACGCACTCACACAGCCAGCCACATACAGCTACTCACACACCCACGTATTTATCTACACAGCCACTCACACCCACACACTGACCCATGGAGCCCCTTTATATAGCCACTCACTCACTCACCCATATAAGCACTCACACACCCACACAACAACTTACATTCCAATTCACACATCCAGACAAGCACTCACACATCCACAGACTCACCCATACAGCCATTCACACAGACACTCACTCTCCAATACATCCACTCACACACCAACTTACTAACCAAACACCCACTCAGCCACTCTCTCACACATTCTGCCACTTACACACCCAGACACTCATTCATACAGCCAATCAAATACCCACTCACTCACCCATACAATCAATGCACACCAACTTACCCACCCATAGAGCCACTCGCTCACCCATGCAGCCACTGGCACACCTACTCACTCACCAATACAGACCCTCACACAGCAACGCACTCACCCACACCGCTGCTCACATACCCACTTATACACCCATCCAGCTACTCATTCACACAAGGATTCATACAGTCTCACAGCC
Source organism: Lissotriton helveticus (assembly GCF_964261635.1). Classification (NCBI taxonomy): domain Eukaryota; kingdom Metazoa; phylum Chordata; class Amphibia; order Caudata; family Salamandridae; genus Lissotriton; species Lissotriton helveticus. The sequence goes on from NC_136068.1 coordinate 646,765,051, forward strand.
ACTCATATAATATGTGTTAGAAGCAGTGTCACTCAATAGTAGCGCACCTAATATACCAATGAAACTTTTGTAGTAGGTTAGTATATGTGTTTAACAATCATAAACTCTTGGAAAATACTTACAATCACTAGCTGATGTCTACAGTGATGTCATGAGTGATGTCATTTGAGATGTCATCAGTGATCCCATCAGTGATGTCACTGACCATGTCATGAGTGATCTAATATGTGAGCTCATAAGCAGTGCATTTCGGGGCATAAGTTATAGTTAGTTCAGGTAACTATAACTGCTGAATTGTCATGGTTTTGTACGAGTGAAATCTCAGCTTAACAGTAATGTCACTGACATTTTTGTTGTTTTCATTGAATTTATACATGTTTTATAAATTCTATTCCTAACCATAATCTTGTTCAGAATTAACAAAACACTTTTACCCAAAGCCTGAAAAGCTATTCCGAATTCTGTGTAAACCATACTGTGACGTTTTTAAATCAGACATATTGGATGTCTTTACTTTACAGATGTGTTTTCAATCTTTTACCTATCATGATCTCATCTTTTAAATGGATTGCTCTGAATGGGTTATTGATACTGGTGAGAGTTCATAACATTAGTTGCTGGAATGTGAGTTATTTGGGTAATGATGGGGTTGTTTGCTGAGACATTGGTGTTAGAAATATTTTCTCTGGAAAAAATTAGATTGACGTGTTTTGACAATTGAGCAGATGTGGCAGAAGGGGGTTAATATGGTGCAAAGGACATGTTATAAAAGTATAATGGCAAGTTTATATTTTCTTACGCCACTCATTTATTAAATTTACATAAAATATGCCCATCAGTGCTGCATTAAAACTCTTGAGAAAAAACATTACCTTTTTTATAAATATGAGTACCATCATCTCTGCAGAGCTATGGTCTGATGGGGGAACCAGATTTAGAGAAGAATGGTAAAGTGTTTCTCTGTGAAATGTGATGCTAATATAATGATTACTGTATTTTCCACTAGAAGAATTCTTGCTAGATCACTTGTCATTTTCACTGTATAGCAAGAGTTTAATTTGTAAAAGAATAAACGCTGGTGCCTGAAGCTCTGCTCAGAAGCCCGAGCGAATGCATTGAAAGGTCGGGGCACGGAATAGCAAAAAAAATAGCCGGACGCCCCTTTAATCCACCACCAGCCACTCCCTGCCCCTTTATATCACTTTTCTCCTTTTGTGATGGTCTCCCGTTGTTCTCTTCCTCTAACATTCCATTTTGTTTTTCTGTCTCTTGCTCTAGTGAACTGTCCGGTCAGGAAATCTAAAGTACTGCTCCGGTAACCCCCACCGGCAACCACAGGTTCAATTTAAGCACCGCATGTAGCATGAAAAAGAGCAAACCTCTGTCATAGACTATGTTGTGGAAAATGCACTTACGCAGGAAATTACATTACTACTGCTGTTAGGGAAATTGGGTATCCTCCTTAAATACCTGGTCCTATTTTTTTTGTTCAATTCTTTTTTATTGGTTAGAAATGAAAAAGGAGCATACATTCAGAAATACATGGGATACGGTATGTAACGTTTACAACAACATTTTTACAACGCACTACCATTACAACGCAGGCATTACCACGCATACCATTACAACACATTGCGCTGGGGGGCGCTCTAGGGTAAGTAATAAGTTTAATTTTCTATCCAACACCTCCCGTAGTGTCCACGGGGACTGGAGTTGGAATAGAAAATTATACTTACCACTATCCAGCACCTCTAAGCGCTACGCGTTGTAATGGTATGCGTGTTAAAAACCGCGTTGTAAAGGTATGCGTGGTAAAAGTATGCGTTGTAACGTCATACATCCCATGGGATACAGGCAATATCAATACAAGATCCATATGGAAATACAGTTGATTATACAGAGCAAATTGTGACGGCAGAGTCAGAGAAGTTAAACAGATGCGCAAGGACACAACAGAGGGACGCGTCTAAAATATTACTATTCAGAACAAATGTGATCAATATCACGAAAATGGCCCTACTACTAGTAAGACTAGATATGGTGTAAAGCAGTACCAAGGAAATTGACAGTATTTGTATCCCCTATTTTGACCGACATTTTTCACTAGAACCGCATCAAAAGCTTCAATTCAGACATGCCGAAGTGATGGCGGGACATAGCACCTTTGCTTGTGTATTCTGTTAACAATCGAGAGATAACCATTGAGAAACGATACCCCTAGGATGGAAGCAAAGAACTAAAAAGAGCCCCACGTTTACGTTGGATGGAATTAACACATTTCCAGGATATCCTCACCTCCTACTGATGGGAGTAAGCTTATAATTCCTTTGCAAACAGCAAGGTTTCACTTAGCCACGTCGCCAGTGAAGACAATTGGCTCAGTCAATACTTCCCTTCTGGGGTAGATGGGAGGAGCCTGAGGCTTGTGCAGGTCCATTTTCGGTATAAATAGAAGTGTTGTAGGTGGAAGGAGCCACAAATCATCGAGTAGTTCATCTGTTCTGCAGAAGACTCCGAGCCCGACACTCCTGCAACCATGAAGGTCTCCATCGCCTTCATGCTCGTGGCTCTCAGCTACTGCCTGTGTAAGTTCCCCAAATATGATACTCAGGGTCGGATTGGCCTCTTTCTCTACTGGGCATTTCCCCGGTGGGCTGGAGGCCTTGGGGCCGGCTTTGAAAGCCCAGGGGCGATGCTCGTGCCTCTGTCTCTTTCTCCCTCTATCCGATGTCACATGCAGAAGGCCCTGGGTGCTTCTAGAGAGAGAGTGGAGAGTACGAGGAAGGGAGGTAGGGTGAAAGCTGTCAGAGAGAGAAAACAGAGGGGGAGAGATAGAGGATGCCTAGACGAACTGGAGAGATAAAGGAAAGAGAGGAAGGAAGCGAGGTTAGTTTGAGGATTTTTGCCAGGGATTCTTTTAACATTCCAGTTCCGTCCTGATGATACCACAGTTAAGTGACATCACCTGCCACAGTGAGAGATGTCTGTTACCTTCTTACGGATGCCTAATGAAGTGATACAGAGCACACTTGGTATTCCCTCGCCTCGTAAAGTGACGGAGGCAACATGGTGTAAAAGTAAAAAATTAAAGTTAGGGTTAAGGAGGGACAAAGTCAGGGTAAACATTACTATGTATGACTGTATGCAATTGAGAAACCTATTGGTAACATTTTATTTTTTACCTGTACATTTTTGTATTTTCCACAGACATACATTTGAATTTACACCTCCACTTTTTTATATCTTCATTTGTGTACTCCATTTTTTCCTTCCTACAATATCTTATGCATTCAACACTGGAAGCTCAAAATATTTTGGTTCATAGGTGCTATGGCAGCTGTGCTTAGTTTGAGCGGGTTGTTTCTGGTGCCTCCGAGCCATTCTTATAGCTTGAAGGGCATGGAATAGTTTGAATTGTCACACTTTTATCGGTATGATGGTTAGTCCTTCTATTCCTAAAGTCATTGGCAGCGCTGGCAGGGGTAATGGGTGCAAGCCGCAGTGGCCTCTAGCATGGGACCTGGCACAAATTATTTTACAATGTAAGCACTTGTTTGGCAGTTGCTTAAAAATGAACATTTCGGAACACCATGTTCATCTTTTGTTCCTTCTATTTTTTGCAGCACCGTCTTCATCTTTCTATCTTTCTCAGATGGATACCATGATGTCGGTGAGTAGGGGCACTCTGGGAAAATGGCTTAGGTAGTCAGTACTCTTAATAACCAACCTTCATTTAGCTAATTCTGACTAGTATGCATGATTACCCGGTGTCAGAGACGAGGAAGCTATTTAAAATATTCTTGGACTGTCCAAATCTCTATTATTAGTGAACCCCACATCTCAGGGATAAACATATTTTGAAAATCAAGAACCGCACTTCAGAAAGTGCACATCAGTACAGAATGCAGTGACAAATCAAACTACAAACCTAGAAGATTTCAGTATGAATTAGAGCGCACTAATCAACAAATCAAATACCCAGTGATAGTCCTGTACACAGCACAATTCACTGAATACCCAGGACACAGACCCTATGGACTACACTGTTAAATATATCCCACTGAATAAAAATGCCATGCATCTAGGGGAATACAATAAAAGACACAAAGAACTGATTAGCCGGCCATTGCAAGCAAGATATTGAACTGGGGGGCCTATTAGCAAGAACCTCGTTAAAATTATCGCCGTTTTAGCGGCAGGAAACTGCTGCTAAAACGGCGATAATGGGCTTGCTAATACGCGTTAAAGAGTTCCAATAGAAGCCCAGGTTAGATGTCATGCACATCTAACCTGTGCTTCTATTGGAATTCTATAACGTATATTAGCAAGCCCATTATCGCTGTTTTGGCGGCAGTTTCCTGCCGCTAAAACGGCAATCATTTTAACGAGGTTCTTGCTAATATACACCAGTATTTTTATAGGATTGTGCCGATGGCTAAGCTAGTCATTAAATGCACTTTTCCCAGATTATTGGCTTGAGTCTTAGACCAAGAGAAATAATGATGGGCAAGGTGTATAACAAGTGAATTATCCAAGCCCAAAGGTCGCTAAAGCTAATGTCACTTCCCAAGACAGAAATGTGTAAAATCAAGCATATCGAAATACAAGGAAAAATGTGGCACATTTTTAGGAAATTGCCTAAGCCAGCCATTACAATTCTTCTGTCATTCTGTGTTCTTAGTTGTTTCTCACAACATTCCAATGTGCTAAATTATATGTTATGGGGAAAAATAGCTGTAAGTAACCGATCCCTATAATTTTGGGGCTCAACCATAGGGGAAGAATCAAAAAGAGGAAGCGAACAACTTTCAACACTTAGAAACCCCGAACTATGACAATCTTCCTATTACCACACTGCCAGTCTCCTGTGAGAAAAATTAATGCTCTTCTGCACTGCAGAGACCCTTCACAATTCCATGCAGGAGCAGATATTTTTAGAGCCATGCATGGGATCACACAGGACAGGACTCCATTCTCCCCACACCAGTGGTATACCTTTTGTTTCTCCTATTGGATGGGCAGGGTGGGGGGGTGAAAGCATATTAGTCACTATTTCTTGATTAGTCTGAAAGAACACTTCAGGAGCTCGTCATAGATTAACTTACAAACTGATACCTACATAGTCTGCAGGTGTAACTACCAACTAAATGGTCAATTTTGCCCTTTGGGAGACTGCCTATCACAAAAGGTAGAAACCTTGACCCCCAATTCCATTAAGTACTACAGGGGCAATTCCATGGTATGTTATATTATGTTAGTAAAGCGCAAAATGTTATCCCAGCAAGAAAATCTCGGTGTTTCAGCTGAAGCGTAGGGTTAACAAAGATTAACTACAACAGGCACATTCTTAGGAGGTTTTTATACTTTCCAAGCTCTGTGCATAAACGGATTGGTGGGGGAAGTATATTTCAGTAAAATGGGGCCAGGTAGGAAAAAAGACCTCCCACCAAAACTAGAGGTACAGATCAGTAGAATTTGAAGTAGGGCTTTGTTGGTGGATCTCAGCAATCTGGGTGGGAGATAGTATCTGAGTCTATTTTGTATGGAGGTTGGGGCATTGCTACTCAAGGATTTTAGAGTAAGGCAGCACATCCTTTTCCTAATAGGTAGCCAATCCAGAGAGTGTAGTATTGGAGCAGAGGAAGAACCAAACAGAAGATTGCATGTGTCTCACTGAAGTATTCTGCACCACCTGCAGTTTAGACAGTAAGCTCTCCTTGGTGCCAACAAGTAGGGCATTTCTATATTAGAGACGACTAGTGAATAAGGCTTGGACTGGGCTTTTCCTAGCGTTGGAGGGGAGCCAAGGAAATGCTTTTTTCAATTGTCACATGGTGGCACAACAGGTTCCATATCAGGTTAAGACATGTTGTTTCATGGATAGAAAAGTGTCCAGCATGATGACACCAAGGTTTTTAACTATTTGTTTTGGGGACTAGGCAAGTGCCAGTTTGGATGGCCACCAATCCAACTTTTCACAGATGTTAGACTTTCCCGAATGGAAGTATTTCAGTCTTTTCCTCATTTAATTGCAGGCAGTTATTGTGCATTCAGGAAGTTATCCTCCTAATACAGTCAGAGAAGCAGGATTTCACACCTTTCAAATCAGGACCAAAGAAGACCAACTGTGTGTCATCGGCATAAGATATTGTCTCAAAACCACATGCCTTCATGATTTGTGACAGAGGAGCAACGTGGTTGTTAAATAATGTGAGGCTTAGCATGGACCCCTGCTGTACCCTTTTTCTAACTGGCATGGTACCTGATTTGTAGGACTTCAGACAGATATTTTGAGTGTGGTCTTTCAAGAAATCAATGAACCATTGGAGAGCTTTGCCGCGGACCCCAATGTCATGCAGCCTGCAAATTAGATTATCATGGCCGACTGAATTGAAGGCAGCAGTTAGGTCCAAGAGCACACGCATCATTGGGGTCCTCTCATCCAAGGAAGATCTGATGGTATCATCTAGAAGATTAGGGCAGTCACAGTACGGTGACATGTTCTGAAACCTGTCTGAGATCGATCAAGGAGCCTATGTTTTTCCAGGAATGTTGACAGCTGAATATTTATGATGCTCTCCAAACATTTGCTGAAGATGTCACAGCGGGATAAGATGGTAATTACATAGATTATTAGGGCAAGGTTTAGACTTTCTTAAGATGGGGAAAGATAGGCACATTTACAAACCATAGGGACTGAGCCTGAGTCCATAGAGAGATTAAAAAGGGACATAATGGCAAGAGCGATTGTATTTGAGAGACTTGCCATAATATTGGGAGGGCACTGATCCAGTGGATATCCTGATGTGGCAGTCTCTAGCAGCCTTCAGGTCTTCTCCAATGTACAAGGAACAGAACTTTCCAGATGAAAAATGGCTGTGAGAGAAGGAAGACATGTAATATGTAATGTGGAAGAGAACATCCCTAGTGGGTGACATGGAAAAAGGTGGGTCACACAACAACCACCCTTGCTACTGGGGCTTTATACAAAGACTGAATGCAACATATTACCCTCATTATCAATCAAGTCTATTGAGAAAGTTTTGGATATATCGAATGCCATCTCAGTTTCCAAAAAGGCCAGTCCAGCCAAACAAGAGTCAACGCAGCCGCAAAAAACAAAGTAGTTGTGTGTTAATGGATCCTCTCAGGCCTTTGACATAAGCCCTGGCAAATTCCAAAGATCCAGTCCTTGCCAGGACTGCACTCCACCCTCATCTTGACTGTATATAATGCTCCCCGAAAACGATATCACTATCCTCTGCTCCCTGAATCCAGGTCACCAGCCCAGTTCTTACAGCTGTGATACCACTCCGCAAATTGTGTTCAATTATTTGGATAACCTGTACTCTACCCAAGGTAAGCTATCACCTTAAACCATTTATTATAAGGCCACATTTTTATAATGGAATTTAAGGTGTAACCTCTCCCACTCAGCAGTCCACATTTTTCACTGCTTTAGTCTGCAGCATTTAGAGCTCTAGTAATGTAATCCATGTTCTTCCAGGCTCCATACCTCCTCTTTTGCCCTCCTATGCCTAGCATGCAGCCACTATTAGTGCTGTGAATGCATCCCATACAATATCCTAGCAGGCTAAACGTCGGTATAGTCCTTTAACACTCCTGATCATGTAAATAGTGTTTCCCAAATAAATTGGAGTGAACAAACATCCAGTAGCTCAGCTGATATTTTTGGCGACAAATTGCAACTAATTAACTGTGTTGTGATTGGATATAACCATCAGATAAAATCCCAAATGTGCATGCAATAAAAATTATAACAAGTGGCAAATGTCATATTGATGGGGTATTGATGTGACACTGAGAAATAAGTATGCTCCACTATTACACGATACCAGAGTGACCAAATATCCAGTAACCAGATATACCCTTTTTTACCTTCTGTCATGATTTAAAAATAACCATTCTAACTCTGAACCTTCAGTTAGCACCAAGGAGGAGGGGTTCATAAATAAGCTGAAATTCCACAGGTAATATGTGGACTTGCCATTAACCAGACCACCAACTCGAGTATCTGATTCTGAAGCATCCCAGGACCATTCACGATTTTCCAATATTCTGAGAAAACCATCATCTGTACTGGCCCTTGTGCTACCCTCACAATCAATGAGCCTCTCTGGGCATCCACAAAACTTGTCCAATTGTTCATGTGCTGCTTCTGACAAGTATAGTCGCACCCTGAGTTGAAATTTACAGTAACGTAACCTTGTTGCTAACAACCTTCTTGGACGTTCTTCACAATATGCATATAACTTCTAATAAATTGTTTTATATTACTTGATTACTAATGTTATGCTCCTGTGCTATATTCAACCCTTTTGTGTTCTAATTTAGAATACCAGATCCATCCATTGAAGCCATAGATTTCAAATTGCAAAACTTGAATCCATCAAAACCCCTGCCAAACTTTAGTGTATTCCCAATTTTACTCCATCTTCTTTCCAATTCCTCTTTATTGTCCCACAATGACTCCTCCGGGTCTCAGCTCTATGGATATCATCCTTATTTGGTTCTCCAAAGAAAATGGCAGAAAACAACCATATAGGAAACAAAATCCCCAGGCTCCTTGTAAGAAAAAAATGAGGCTGAGTAGTCTGAAACTGGGTAGTCTGCCTTGACCAGCTTACTATGTGCCTTTTGATCATTAATAACATACTAAAAACATTGGTACATGTAGAACATTTGTGTGTAGATCTGATAGAGACTTTAAAACTGTTCAGGGCTTCCCTGTCTGGACTCCAGGCATCAAGAGGATTCAAGAGCGCCAATTTTAGAGATGAAAAGAGGCCATGCAATGACTATTTGGAAAAACTGACACCTTTTTTGGTGTGACTGAATAACATGAACTAACATGAACTAATCTCTCGAGAGACACAACATGAGCCTAGACAAAGAAAGCGGCAAAGCCTCCTTATGGGCTCCATGGTTACACCCTCCTAGTTTTATGGCCAGTTTTTATTATGCCAAGAGTGAATCTTGCTATAATAAAAATTGCCATCCAAAAAGAATCTAAGACAGTTTGTGATGCTGTCTGGTGCAAGCTAATGAAAATGCCTACATCAGCCATCTGAGAGATTATCTATGTCTGGCACTTGTGAAACGCCCAGCCCCATCCCCAGGCTTTGGCACCCCTCAGCCTCTCCCATTTGGTACTTGCTAAAGCGTCGAAGCTAAAGGTAGACATGGGTGCTTGCTCTGCCATATGAAAAAGACAGACTCGGTCTACCTGATCCTGAATGCTATCTTGCCATCCAACCCTATTTTGCATTTTACTACTTCCTCCTGTGACCTCTTATGGCACTCATTATGGTCAAAACAGATCTGGACAATAAAGGTTTCTATAGACAGCACTGTTCAAGTGTATACCATACCCCAAATATCAAATATACACTGTAGTCTCCACCAATATGGCCTGGTACACCTTACAAATGCCTTCTGGTCTCATGCAGCTATTTTATATTTGGGGCCAGAATTCTGGATATCCCCACATTTCCCCCGAATTTCTGAACTAGTGGTTAAAAGTAAAACATGGCCTGGCCTGCATAGGACACATGTTTCAGAACAAGAAATGTATCTCCCTAGAGAATTTCAAATATGTAGGGACTACCGGCCCACTTGATATAGTGATGTATTTCAGAATTATGGGCCACCCAAATTTCTGGTGTTAACAAAAGTCGTGAAACTTGAATTTAGCAATGGATGGATGGTCAAACTCCACAAGATGGAGACTGGTCAGCAGAGGAAGAGGTCACTTGCCGCATGTTATTAGGAGACAGACCTGGAGGTTAAATTGTGAGAAACTAAACGGGCACATACTGTTGCTCCAGGCACAGTATCCATGAACACCAGCATGAAATTCAACACCAATGGTACTGCCTGTCTCATTGCATTGACTAAAATGCCCCCCTGACAGCAAAAAGGTTGCTAAAGAGTATGATATGGTGCAACCTAAATGCTGGCACATATCCAGGCCTGTGCTTTGAAGTGGCAAGACCAGGAATATTTGGGGCCCATTTGAAATGTACCTGACCCAGTCAGTGTACTCACTATCACCCTAAGACATCGGATTGCCTTTTCAGTGGGTACCGTATGTCAATTATAGATCAAACCCATATGTGTGAATCCCTATAGCCCTAAATGTGCACTCCTCTTGATGCAGAGGGCAATTTGTAATTCTGGAACAGTTATTATTTCTGGTGAGATACATAGTTATGTAACAGAATTGCCATGACATGTTTTATTGTCTAATTCAAATATAAAATAAAAAAGATTCTTGCAAATAATATTGCACATCTTGATCTGAGCCACTACCAGCATTCAATGAAAGCACAAAAGAAATTAGACTGGACAAGAGGTGACTATATCAGTTGTCATTGCCTTTGTCCCACAAGAACAGGCATACATTACCTTTCTTGGCAAACAACAACCTGCACCGATCAAAATGATTTTTGCCTAAGCTACAGTTTCACTTGACCTAAGAGCCTTAAATAGGAACCAGTTGGATATCTTAATATACTTGTAAAACTCCCACTCTACATGTTCTATAAAACCTACTGGGATAAACACACCATATAATCCCTCATATTTATTCATTTAAAACCTTCTGGAACAACCTGAATCACAAGAAAATAACAGTACTGCCTGTTTTCCATAACTACAAGCTACCAATGAACATGCCGCCATCGCTTGCTGCTCCAAATTTTGCATAGCAATTTGTGCTGTAACTTCCTCTGGAACCATTGGCCTCTTTTCATGTCTCACAACGGATTCTGCCATATTGTGTAAGTATTTTAAAGTCACGTGAACTTAAGCCAATGTCTTAAGAGTTGAGGTTTTGCCATCTCAGTGGTTGTGTGGGACTATGGCATCCCATCAATATGTGGTGCCAAAGAACCATACATAGCCATACTTACCCAAACATCCAAGGTTCGCTATCATTCACCAGAAAGGCCCAACACCCACTGAAGAGAAACCAGAGATATTGTCTCTGACTGTCCACACATAGGGCAAGGTGGAGTATAAAGTGCTGGGGGTTTAGTAATTTCCCAGTATACAGCCATCTGGCAGAGACCAGGCATGAATGAGTCAAAGTGTGTAGCATAAAAAAATAAATGCTCAAACATAAGATAATGCACATTATCCAAGAGAGAGTCTGAGAACAGCTGCAGGAGCACCCATGAACTGACTGGCAATTTCTCTCTCAAAAACACGATTTTCACAATATTTTAACTTCAAGTTTTTAACTTATGGTAAATATGTATTTATCCAATCTAATATTAGTAAATCTTTAGCTCTTTTGCCATTCTCTTTTTGCCTTCGATCTGTGATTTACTCAATGACACTATCCATGTATCTGCAAATCCAAACATAACATCAGCCTCCTAATTCTTGGGCTCAAAACTTTTTATACAAATTACTTGGAATGTATCTAAGATTCCTCTACAAGCTGCTTTCTAAATAAGGTAAGAAAAGCTGAAATGTACAAAGAAGATAAAGTTGCCTCATCAAGACAAATGGCAATGTTTAGAGTTTGATGCACAAGATACTCCATTGCAAACAAGGTGGATGTCCTGTTAACCATATCATGAGTGCGTTATAGCCTATCAATCAATCAATCAATCAGGATTTATAAAGTGTGGCTAATCACCTGATAGGGTATCCAGGCACTTGCAGGTCCCAGAGCCTTATTCAAACAGCCAGCACATGAGGGCCTTTAGGAAGTGAGGTAATGGTCCGGAGTTGCTTGGGGAGGCTGTTCCAGGTCTTTGCTGCGATGTGGGAGAAGGAGCGTCCTCCACTTCTGCTTCGGTAGAAGTCGGGAGTATGGGCAAGTAAAAGGGAGGCGGGCCTAGTCTTCTTGCCGGTTGGTGCTGAGGCAGTGGGTAATGCAGGCGGGTCCTTGGTTAGGCAGGGATTGGTACATGTGGGTCAAAAGCTTGAATTGACATCTCTTCTGTATGGGGAACCAGTGGAGTTGCCTGAGGTGAGGTATGATGTGGGTTTGTCGGGGAACTCAGAGGATGAGTCTGGCTCTGGGGTTCTGTATGGACTGAAGTTGCTGTAGAAGGTGTGCAGCGATTCCTACATAGAGGGCATTGTCATAGTCCAGTCCGTGTGGAGTTTGAAGTTGAGATGTTCCATGGGGGTGGTGGTGTTGTCTGTGGTGGTGGTGCATTGTACGGTCTCTATGTGAATGATGGCTGTTCCTCCTCCTGGCTTGTTGGTGTGGTTCTGGTAAATGATTTTACATCTGCCTGGGATCGCTGTGACAATGTCTGGGGCAGATGTGGGTTGGGTTGAGCCTGGTCTCAGTGAAGAAGACGATGTCAGGTGTGAATGTTGGCTATGAGGTACCATCATTTGGTGGAATGCATGCATAGTGAGCGCGAGTTGAGAAGGTGCTTTAAAAGTAGAGTGTTTGTTCAGGTGGTGTCTGTGGTGTGTTTGGGGTGGGGCTGGTCTGTGGGCTGGTGTGTGCTGTGGCAGGTGAAGTGGAACTTGTAATACTGCAGTATTAAAACTACCCTTTAAGGTCTTTCCTCCTTTAATGAGCACTGGTCTGCTTCTCCTCCTCTATTTCAGGAAGATGACGCTTATTTCTTCATACGTGTTACAGAAGAAATGATGTGCAGATATAAGGAGGCTACGGTAATGTACAACAGACAATATGCCAGACTGTAAGCTCTGGATCAATGTGGAAATTCTTCATGCTCTTTTTTATGTAGTTACAGTGAATAGCCTGTGGTTGTAGTATTGGAAGTAGAGGATGGAAGCATATCGTGTGCTAATGATTGGAATTAATCTTAGAGGTCTGTCTGGACTACCTGAAAATATCCAGAACTACATATTGTACTAACATAATGAGCTAGTTTTCAAATATATATATGTATATCTGCACCCTCAGGTTTACATCCTTTCATTGATCCATGCTTACCACTAAAAGGTATTCGCAATGGTTTACAAGATGCACCAAGGAACAAGTGACAGATGCATGCATCCCTTAGTATTCTTAAACAACTGCTTTCTGTGGGAGTAACTGGTGATAGTCTCCAATTGCAACTTATGCAATGCAGTCACAGTGTTTCGATTGCACCTTTTTACTTCACTTGGAAAATGTAATTCCTTGTGTTGACCTTTACCCTTCACTCACTGCAATGTTGCTGTATGTGCTTCTATTTGCCACCCTGAATAGGGATTTATTCCTGGCCTTAATAGGAGAAAAGTGTCAACCATTTCTGAGGTGGGAATAGCTGGTGATTAGTTACCCACAAACTCTATGGGCACTAATATTTGTAAAGGCAACTTCGCTTTGGTATTACATTATTTTGTTGTACTCTTTTGTCTTTTTCTTCCAGGAGTGTGAAGAAGGACCAGATCGAGATTTTCAAATGAGGTGCTGTTTAAGTGACATGATGCATATTGCGGTAGGAAGTGACTTTTATTCTAGATATATGTACAAAATATATTTGTGTGTGTGTGTGTGTGCACTATAGAGTGGCAGTCATCACGCCATAGTTATAGTTAGGACATAGTTACCATAGGAATATTGTTTTCTGGTTTGCTAATAATTTGGGAATTGTTTGAAAAATCTTCACTAAACTGTCCAAAAAGAAGTTGATCAATTTAAGCTCCATCCTTAAAAGTTTTGGGGTGATCGGTCAAGCAGGGACTAAGAACAGAGGGCCCCACAAATGCAATTTCTACAGGCAATTGCCATAGCGATTATTGAACAGCACTTATAAAAGGAATTACATGAAATCTGTCAGAAAGCTAAATCTTTATTGAGAAAGTGAGCTTTTTGTGATTCAGTGGGAATCTGTTAAGTCGTTTTCAAAATCATCATCATCATATGTCTTTATTTCGATTAATTCATCATAAAAGACTGTTTTTATAAAATCATCACCATTCTCTAAGATACACATCACAAACTTTTAAAAACATTTGTGCAATATGACATATCTATACAAAGCAATTAATTTCACTCAAGTCAAGTTCACATTTCCAACTTCCTATACAAACAATGAATCAGTTTGGCTTAAAGGGCTTCGATAGCTTAAAACAAGAATCAGGTATATACAAATGTTAACACATATCTTTAAAATTGGTTCTAATAATCCACATGCAACCCAAGATTTTTGCTACGGCTATGACCACTGAATCCCTAGTATCAGACCACATGATCCTCAAGGTCTCAAGCCCTACCCTCGTGCCCAAGTTTTTACAAATAGGTTTCAGCCATTTTATTTGTGGGGCTCGATATGCAGGACATGCAAAAAATATATGGCCTATTATCTCTCTCTGGTCCTTACACCAGGGACAAAACTCATTCACCTGTCCTTTCCCGCTTTTAGTAAATGATCTTATTGGAAGTGAACCCACCCTTTACTGATGATATAACTTCCTGTCGCTACTCTTGGTAAAAATATCCCAATAGTTTTCTAGGGATGGATCTAATTTATGTTCCAGAAACCTACCTGACAGGGAAGAGGTACTTGTCTGGTCAATATATTTTTTCCGAACAGTAAGCCAATATAACTCCTTAAAAATTTTCTTTGAAGGGAATGGATTGTTAACAGGATCCGACCATAAAATACTCAAGCCCATATTCTCTAGAAGCTGTCTAACTTTCTTAAACCAGGGTAGATTTCCTGAACCCACCACAGATCTAACATCTAAAATTTCTTTGGCAAACAGTGCCAGTTCTGGGGTAGTCCATATTCTCCTCCAAAGAGCCACTGGTTCAAAACGTGCCTCGTCATCAATTGGATAGCAACCAAAATCCAATAAGCGTGACTTCATAGGACTAGAGCTAGGAAGTTTTCAAAATTAACAATCAAATATATCTTTATCTGAACAGATGGGTTCGCTGGAATCTTGAGAGAGTCCTGCAAGCATACAAATAATAGAGCAATCTGATTGGCCGAAGGATTCTCTTTTCCCACTGTCCGTCTAGCCCACAATTGGCTGGGTGCAACAAAAATGAGAAACAACCATTATTTCAGGACATGAGGACTGGGTCCTAGTGTATTGAAAATTATAATACAAATAATGTCTATGGGGCAGGGCAAGGGTTCCCTAATGCCCTGGACCTTGTGGAAGGGTCCGATATAGACCCGGCTAGAGCCAAAATCTTAAAAAAATTGTCTCGGTTACTGAGTCTCAAGTGAGTGTAGGGTCTGCACTAGCTCCTGAGAGATTCCCAAAGGATCTGAAAAACATTTATGGAAAAAAGGGGATATGAATGTCTGTGGTAGGTAGGCAATGCATGAGTGGTTGGCACTGTAACTAACCCATGCCGAGCACAGCCAAAGGTCATGCATGCCATGGTGGTGGCTGTCTGCAGGGGGTTGGGTGAAGGTCCTCACCAGAATAATTGAGATGATAGTACTTTGGATGCTCACTTATCATCTCAGTCGTTCATTAGCACATGCAGACACATCTTTCACCACAGACATAGATGGCCTGTGTTCGATGAACCAAAACTTAATGGACTTTATGATCTTGATGGAGCTTGGATGTGAAATGGATAAGCAATGCATTATCAAAGTCATAATCATTAACTAGCTGATGAGACTTCAGTGCATATTTGACAAAAAACAACAGGAACTTTAAAACATAATTTTTCATTATATCTCTTTTAGACTGAAATGGCTGAGAAGCTTGGCTGCTCCTTGGAAGAAATCTTTTGTGAAATGGTAAGAATATTTCGGATAAGAGGCTGAGCTCCTCCCTGAACTTTGATACCAGTTGCACAATTTATAATTGAACTAGCACTGAGCAGGGATGTCAAGATGTTGCCTTTCGTAGATCGCCAGGGCTATGTCTAACTTGTAATTAATTTCTACAACCCAACTAGCTATTCATAGAGATTTGCATTAATAGAAATCTAGTCATAGTATCAAATACCAGGCTTTAAGTTTCCGGTTGGCTTTTTGTGTAGTGCACAAAGTCCTCCCAAAGTGCACTGTAAGCCACTCTTGGTTGTGTTTGCCTTTGAAAAGAAAACAATGCATGCAAAAGATCAGGCAACTCAGCAGAAAATAAAGAAATAGTTCTATACATTTTAAAATTTATTTTAGAAATGTACACAACTAAAAATCCAAATGCATATCTGTGCGAAGTTCAAAGAAGTTCAAATTTCAAAGCTTGCGAACTGTGAATTTTTTTCATATGTTGGCAAATATTGTTGTTAGTGACATTATTCCCGCAAAAACCTTTCATCCTGCATGACAATTCAGTTTTTTCAGCACTCTAAGAAGAATTATTTACAAAGGTCAATTTACAGGAGTAAATCTACACATATAAATGTACTCTTAAACTTCCTAGTATATACTTATATACTTTTGGCTAATCACCATTTCCATCTGTGAATGTACTACAAAGTGAAGACTTACATGTCTCCAACCATTGAAAAAGATTGTGAACCACATTTACAAGTGTAAAATTACTACTTGTAACATTGCACAGGTATGCAGAGTTCTCTGCCACAAGGGAGGAGCAAGCTCTATACTAAAGTATAGGGTAATTTTTAAGTTTTAAAAAAAGAGTAAAAATAGTTAATGTTACATATTAATGGAAAATCATTTTTATTTATTTATATTAAATGTAGGATGAAATAAAAATGCTACATCTCTAGTAATTTAATTGTAACTTACAAATTTACCACTTTTAAATATATTAAATAACATAAAAAACATGTTTTAAAATTATATTGTAAAAATCACCCACCTAAAAAAAGTTTATGTTTATTTATTGGGTATTAAAATTTAAAAAAAACGTTATGCATAGAATTAATATATATTCTTTTAAAAAATGAATCAAAATGAAAGTTACTCTATTTAAATATAAAAAGTTAATGAATTAGTGTATCTGAAATTATATTTATTTTTCATTTAGATGTTTTATAAAAATGTATTATTTATTCATAAATGTGTATATTTAAATATTATTTCCTATTGGGTTCTATTTAAAGTCCCTGCCTCCAGTATTTTCTATGGCAGGGTTTTGCACTACCTGAGAGTGACCATGGGCCTCATTTATACGTAAAACATGCCTCCTGTTGCGCACTATTTACAAAGTGATGCATCTAAGCAGATGCGTCACTTTGTAAACCCCTGCGCTACCTTATACCTGCGTCAGGTATAATGTATGCCGAGGGGGCGTTCCCCCGCAAAAAGCCTCATAATAGTGACGCAGTGAAATCTATGAGATTTCACTGCGTCACTTTTAGGGCGCTGTTGCGTAAAAATCTTGTGCCTGCCTCACAGCAGGCGTAAGACTGACGCAAGCCCTTTTACATGGGGCTTTCCACATGTGAAAGGACGCATTGCTGGAGTTGCGTCACTTTTGTGACACATTCCAGCAATGCGTGACTTTTACGCTTACAGATACGTCAGAAATACTGACGTATCTGTAACTCCTTGCGACATGATGCCTCATACTGTAAATATGACGCGTCAATCATGTTGCAAGGAGTGCGCACTGAGAAGTGACGCATCGCTGCTTTCACGCAGCGATGCGTCATTTCTCATAACTGAGGCCCCTTGTGTGGTGCTGGACTTACTCAAGGTCTGAGCTGGATAATGTTGTGCCGTAGTAACTTTAGAAGTGCACTTTCTGAAAAGGAGTGGGCTGACTCTTTTGTGGGTGGGAATTGTTCCCTCCCTAAAACCCCGTTTGCTCTTCATAAACTCTTTCTTAATCCTCACTAAAATCCTTCCTTTTAGAAGAATATGTTCCCGATTTTCCAGCCACGTCCTCCCATGTGCTACTACTAGTAGTGAACCTAAACATTTGAGCAACATCATATAGAAAAGATAGTAGAGTTAAAGGTCGAGATTGTCACTAAGAGTTTTGTACGTTACATTTCTTAGCAAGTAAGTATTACTACTGTAGTACTAATTTATGTACTACTAGATGCAGTTTGTGAATCAAATCCATAGTACATATTTTGGAAATTTTCCAGCAAATGTAGTGAAATGATTGAAGTTTTGGTTTTTCAATAAAAAACAAATATCAGAACCTACCCATTCTTAATACACTCACCTGTGGCTTATTTAGAAAGCATACCAGAGCAGAATATTGACTTTACCATACATTCTGATTACATGCCCTTTGCACGTGATTTAAGAGAATTTATAAAGCACATTTTCCAAAACGCTTGTCAAAAGAATAAATATGTTCTATTAGTAGCATAATTATAACTTATGTATATAAATGTAAGAAGCCAAAAGAAACGAAGTAGTAAAGTAAATACATTTTACAATCTGAATAACTTAATGCTTTCACAAGATGACTGATTTAATTGAAAAAAGTAAGTAGCATAGATTGGACAAAGACAGAAATTTCGAACATTTAGGGGCATTTGTTAAAAACAATGGCACACAGATTTGGGTGCTGGGAGTATAAGGACTAAAAAGGAGGACTCAATAGACAGTACTCAGAGGAAGAGATTATAAAAAATAATAAATCGATACAAAGAGAGGCAATAGCATTACCACTCTTAAATAGCCTACTAGCATATTACATTTAAAATGGAAGTCAAAAGGGACTCTATGGATGGAAATGAGGAGAGTTTAAATGTTTGCAGGAGGTAGGAACAAACTCAAGAGAAAATATAGCCACAGGAAAGGTCGACTGGAGTTGTGATTGAGCATACAATGAAAAACTTTAGAGAAGAAGGAAACAATGATCAAGACTTGACAATACCAGCATGTCAATTTGTTTCTGTAGCTTATAAAATGATTTATTATTAGATATCCAAGTGTTATATAAATTATATTGACACGTGCTGGCACCACCACAAACATAATTTAGATGGAGTGAATGAGAAGAAGGTGGAAAAACAAATAACTACCCAGAGTTATAGCCCAAAAAATGTGATGGAAGATGCTGAAAGCAGTGCTGGCTCTTAGAGGTGACAAGGGTGTGGCAAATAAATAGCCCTGGAAAATACCACACAAAGAGATGGATAAGAAAATGCCCCTAGTACAAGAAACAAAAAAGAAATTCTGGCTTCTTTTGGAAAGCCGCTTTAATCAGTGATATCTCAGGCTCTAAGGTTATCTTTCAGAAATCCCAATTCCTTCTTTTAAATAAATATTTTACAAAACTAATAATGGACTCTTTCGGTTTCTTTGGAATCCAACGAAAATGTTTGGGTGTAGGGATATAGCTAAAATCAAATGTTACATACATCTGAAAACAAAATCATTTCTTTCTTTCATGACTGTGTTGTTTAAAATCAAATTAAAATTATGTAGGCCTGACTTTCCTTCTTAGAATCTCTATGATAAATGTGAGTATCCCTATTTCAAATGATTGACTCTCTTTTTCTATTTGTTAATTTGTTATTGAATAAGAAGAAACCTAGATTGTAACTGTCTAAACTTATTTTGGGAAACAAGATGGATGAGTTAAGTACCCCAAAAATTCTAATTAAAACACAATTATTCCTTGGTTGGTTGCTATCTCTTCCAGAAGCGTAGCAATGGTAAGACTAAGTTGCAATCTTTTAAATATATCAGCCTTTTAATAAAATGTGATGACTATGATGCCCCACTCTATCAGTCCAGAGCATCAAAGTGCCAAAGTATGTTATTTAGTAAATGTGCTAGCATGGCTCTGTGTGTTATATTTAAAGGTGTCATGGCTGATTCCTCTGTAAGGGCATTTTGGATATGGCACAGCATATTTGCCTCAGTTCTCTTGCATTTTCAGAAGTAGCAATCTATGGAGAATATTCACATTTTCTCTACAGACCAGAACAACTCTGGTCATAATGGTGGCATGAAATGTAATCCAGAAATGTCTTAACTCTTTTACAGGGTATAGATGAATACACCATTGAAGAGATGCACGATATTATTACGGTAATGTGAACTTCTAAAATTTCTACTGACAAAATGGATTTCATCTTGTTCTGCTTTATTACTGAGTAGGGTGGCAATTTTGTGGGCTAGGGACGGAGTTAAAGGTATGGAGTAAAAAGCAGCTAGCTGACCCTCAAATACTGAATGCAAATGCATAACATTTTATTGAGTCTGTTGATATATTTTACACTGACACAGGCCACTTTACTTAGTTCTTGCATCATTTGGTGAACCTTGTATATGTTTATGGAGTCATTTGTTTTTGTGAATCCTCTCCCATATTTGAAAAGCCCATGGGATTCCACTGCTTCACATATCCCTCCCATTTTACCTCCCAAGTGAAGATATTTTAATGTCACTCACAACCCTCATTGTTCGGAAAGGCGCTTCTGATCCTGTCTAGCGCTATGTTTGGTCGGAAACATGTGCCTAAAGCCTACATTTAATTACCCTTTGGTATTCACTCCTGCTTTCTATGTGTTTGAAAAAATATATATTTCCAATTATTGTTTAATGACTTAATCGAAACTAGTCCTTTGTCTCCCATGAAGTTAGTTGTCAGTTAATCTTACTTTTGCAGGAATTTTGTCTCAGACCTCGGCCTTCTGGACCGACACTGGGCTAGTATTATGGGGTCTCGACATGAATTCACATTTGTTTAAAAGTTATATGTCTAGAAAACATCAACCAGTGCATGGATCGCCAATCTGACCTGCACATGGCAGGCATAGGTAAGAGTGGTGGGGCGATGGGGAGGTAAGAGTTTTTTTTTTCTTTATTAAATATTACCAATCCCGTAGTCTGTCGACTTCACCCCTTTGCCCCACCACACCACTTTTACCTGTGCGGGCACGCCTGCATCTGATTTACTAAACGTTGATTCTGGATGTGAAGATTAAGGCCATCCAAAGTATGGTCAATTGGCAAGGTCAAGAATACAAAGGCGTACTGTGATTGTATCTTTACCTCTTTGAAGGAAAGCTAGACAATAGAATTAAGAAAGAATTGTTTGCTCTAGAAGGTTCTTTCATTAACTGATGTACTAGCTTCACATGTCAGAGTTTGAAGTCCATAAATACTCAAGAGCACCTTGTTTGTATTGAGGGGAGTCAGGCTTGGAACAGTAGTCTCACATATTAACAGACAGGCCGCAAATAATAGGTGCAAATTTTGAACCAAAATGTTGCAACCTGTCTGTAATTTGGTGGTGTGACCCATGTATCATAGGTTCACGTCACAAGATGGATTTGCAGGAGGCTGCGGAACAACATGTTTATTGATACTAATTAATGAAATGAAAAAGAGATTTATATAGCGCGATACAATTACCCGAAGGTGTCAAGGCGCTAGCTCAACTGGTAAAATAAGCGGTAGGTTTTTAATTCAGAGTTAGAGATTAAACAGCCATGTTATTAACGCTTTCCTGAAGGCCAACAAGTGTGTTTCGTATTTCAACCTCTGGGGAAGAGAGTACCAGTCTGGGCGTATTGACCAGAAAACTTCTGCCACCCCAGGAGCTTTTCTTGAACTTGGTATTCACCAGATTGTGAGACTGAGCTGAGAGTAGATGGCATGTCACTGTTTGCCAACTCCTGTGATTGGCTAGTATCAAACACTTTTAAGGAGGCCACAGGGGAGACAAGGGCCACTGACTCCCAACCGCTGAGGTCATTTAGCAATGGTGTCCCAGGGACCCTCATGCCATGGTTCTGCAAACTTCAAATGGAACTCTTCCGCACTTGACTCACAGGGTAGCGAGAGTGACCAGTAACACATTTCTCAGGGAGGTAGTATGAGGGCCGCCAAGCAATCAACGAACAAACACAATTGCCAAAATTTAGTAATACATTGCACCATTGCAAAGTGAAGTAAAGTGATGAAAGCGACGGCCAGCAAACTATTGGTAATTGTGTTCCAGTGCAGAAGGTATTTTGCACTGGCAAGGTGCTCTTTTTACACCATAAAAAATAATTTGCACTTCTTTGTGTTACATTTGTGGACCAGCTTAAGCGCCCACTGGTTTTGATTATGATTCACATCATGGATGCTTTACCCCCCTTTTCCAGTGCTCTCTGGTGACCCTAAAAGTGAGAATCCCAAGTAGCCTGTTGTAGGGGCATGATTTAGGCATAGGCGCAGGTTACATTTCCAATAGGTTCAAATGTGCCATCATTTTGCTTATGCTTACCCTCTGTACTGAGGTGGGCAGAAGTTGTCTCAAGTCCTTTGTGCTTGAGTCAATACATTGCAGTTTCTCTATCCCAACCATGTGTGGAGGCTTGCAGTACTAACATACTGGTATTCTAGTGGTTCAGTGGGTGCAGCCTGAGTTTTCAGGGTGCACGGTCTTAAGTCAGTACAGGATTATTAGGCAAATGCAGGTCTGCGGATCTTGTTACAGAAAGCACAGTGTCATCAGCAGTTGTGGCCCTCCACTGGTTGATTTCTCAGGATTTTGCCTGGAAATCAGCTTTTCATGTTTATTTCAGGAACATTCTGTGAATTCCAGAAAGTCATAAATCAGCAACCCTTTGGACATAGTAAACACGTGGGCAGACATTTACTACTTTCCAAGACCCTCAAAAGTAGGGCACGAGGTGCACAGCTTGTAAACATGCAAATCAGCAGTCATTATCTCTCCATGTATCCGAGCTGTGTTTTCTGTAGCTCATGCTAGCTTCAAGTTACTGAGTGTTTCTGAGTGTTTGTGGACTAGATGGCCCATTTACATTCAGAAAGAGGCGGACAGGGCTCTCCTGTGCCTGCTCAAATGCACTGGCGTAACGAAAAGTGAGGGGGCCTCCCTGCACGGCACTTTGGGCCATATGTATCAAAGCAAAATGGGTTCGCAAACGGCGAAATTTGCGGAATTCCAGCGTTTGCGAACCCATTTTCGCTAAATGGTATGTATGAAACATTTTTGGTGCAAAATAAGGAATCGCTAAATTTGCCATTCCTTATTTTGCGATTGCATTTAAGGAATTGCAAATTTTGCGATTCCTTAAATGCAATGTATGAAGGAAAAAAACATTCCAAAATGCCATTAAGGAATCGCAAATTACCACCAACTTCTAGTTGGTTGTAAGTTGCGATTTCTTTTAAAAAAGCATTTTTTTAAACATCAAAAGGTGCCATATAACGTGCGCCATATGCGCACACATGTCATTTTCAGGGGTGCAGCAGAAATGAATGGGAAATTATTCCTTAATTGCGATTAGCAATTTGCTAATCACAATTAAGGAATTTTAAAGAATCGCTAAAAAGAAGCGATTTCCTACATACATACCATTTTGCGATTTCTAAATAGCGATTTCTTAAAAATCGCTATTTAGGAATCGCAAAACGGAATGTTGATACATATGGCCCTTAGAGGGGCCCTCTCCGGGCTCAATCAGGAGCTCTTCGGCCAGAGTGCAGTGTCGACGGGGTCCTTTGAGCTAGAGGCCCCCCGCCCCGCAGGGGCTGCGGGGGCCTGTGTTACGCCCCTGCTCAAATGTTCAGGTACCTCCCTTGACATTTTTTGCTTAAATTAGTGTCCTCATGTGCAGATCATATTGAGCAGTTGTATGCTCTGGGGTGCAGCAATCTAAGTTGTTGCACTGCGTTGATTGAGAGGGAGAGAGGAAGACAGCACAATGTTTACTAGGCTAAAGTGCTCTTTCTCTCTTTCCATGCACTGCTGCACTTTCAGGCTGCCTTTTGCATCGCAGCCACCCTTTGCACCATGAGACAAAGGAGTCTGCGCAAGTCTAGCATAGGTTTTGTACTGGAAGGCTAACCTGTCAGTACAAAATGCCATGATTAGATTTAATTTTAAACTGATCACACCTTTGTTAGTGTATTGTTAAAGTACATCACTAATGCAACGTTAGACATTTTTGGAGAAAGTAAAACTTCTCCTCATGTGCACCTATAAGGAAACATCCCCCAGATTCATCAATGTCCCGATTTGCAAGTCCTTAATAGCGATTATTAAGGAATCGCTATTAAAGACTCGCAAAACGGGATTCATGTACAAATCGCAATATTATTTGCGATTTCTACAGCTTCCTTATTTGCGATTAGCAAATTGCTAATCGCAAATAAGGAATGACTCCCCATTCATTCCTATGGGCCTACAGGCCCATAGGAATGAATGGGGAGTCATTCCTTATTTGCGATTAGCAATTTGCTAATCTCAAATAAGGATGCGATTTCAAGGGTGCCAGGGGTGTCCAAAGGACACCCTGTAGCACCCCTGAAATGAAAATGTAGACTGATGTTGCGCACACACATGTCCAAAGGACATGTGTGTGTGTAACATACAACTTAGAAAAATGCACTAAAGTGCATTTTTCTAAGTTTTTGCTAATTACCACGAAGTCAGACTTCGCGTTAACTAGCGGCCATAAATTGCGATTTCGCAATTCTAAAATGGTTCATGAATTGCATTTAAGGAATCTCAAATAGAGATTCCTTAAATGCAAATTCCTCGCAATTTAGCGATTTCGCAATTTGCGCTTTTTGCATTTGGGATGATGAATCCCAAATGCAAAAATTGCGCTCGCAAAGGGCCAGACTCTGAGAATCTGGCCCTTTGCGAGCCGATTTTCCGTTGATGAATCTGGCCGCATATTTCTCTGGTGTCTGGTCTGCAGAAGTTAGTAGATGGGCTTTGCATCAAAAACCCATTGATGGTATAATTGGAATGACCATTGTCCACCCATGGGCTGTCCCCATTATGTAAAGTAGCATATACTGCTACTTTGCATTACTTTTAGGAAACTTTCCAAAGAAATTCGCAAAGCAGTAAAACCCAGGTCAACACTTGCGTCGGTTTATGTCACTTTTGGTGAATTTCAACCAGCGCAAAGAGAAAATCTAATCCTTTGTGTGCAACCTCCACTAGGCCACTAATTGGCTGCCTGTGGATTTCAGCCCATCCCAGCAATACGATAATTGTCAATAAAATGACCATACATCAAAATATGAACATTTGTATCCACAATTGCAATGATAAAAAGGCACTGCAAATCAAAATGTATAACATAGAAGCTTATTGGGGAACGAAAATGATTTACCGTTTCCTTTTCTGCTGTAGGGCGACGCATGTATTGGTGACCTTAGTTCTGAAGAATGCGAGAATTTCATCATCAGTATGATGAGGGGATTCCTAAAAATGGTGGTAAGAGAGATCTGCTAATGTCATAAGCATTGTGCATGGAACAAACAATGATGCTAGATGAATACTACACGTTTCCCTGATTCCTGTGCATGGGTGGGGGGTTTGGTGAGCCAGTATCCCTCCCTGTACATCTCCATATTTATTGGGTGTCTTTTTTTTCAGCTTGATCTCATTAAACCATTTCTCGGCATCGCGACAGGAATTCTGGTAAAAGCAAATCTATTAAAATATATATTCGTTTTCACAAAGATTCATCAAGTCATGACAGCCTGCTTTGAGTGAAAATCTGAGTGAAAGTTTGAGTGAAAGTCTGAGTAGAGCGAATCCTAATGTAGGCAGAAGGGCATATTTACAAACAGCTAAATTGTAGCTTAGAGGCCGCGAGAATAATTGTGGCACAGGCAGTGGACAGCGTGTACGAATTCAATCAACTGCCCCTGTCTTTGCCTTATATTTTTCAGTTTAATAGCGCTGAACTGTACATGCAATAGGTCCCAGTACAGTTGATCTTTCAGTAAAGGCTGCATTGCTATCAGTTTTCGCCCACAATGTAACCATCTCTCGCTTTCCCTCTATTTCTCTCTCTCTCTTCTCTCTTTCACTTCCCCCCTCCAGGGTAATCTGCCCCTTCCCGTGGATCTGTTTAGCCTCTTACCTCTTGACGTGGTGTCGAGTGTTCTTGAAACGGCAACCGGCTTACTGGGCTCCTTACCTATTTCGGACTTGGCTGGTATGGCTACAGGACTTGTTGGTGGTGGGGCTAGCGACGAACAGGGAGACTCACCCATTGAAGCGGTGGCTGAGATGATTCCAGAACTTGATGTGTTGGGCAACGCACTGGAAGACTTATCTGTTGAAGTGCTGGCTGAGATTACTGAAGAACTTGATGGGTTGGACGTCTTACTGGAAGACTTACCTGTTGCAGAGGTGGCTGAGATGGCTGCAGAACTTGATGTGTTGGGCGACGTACTGGAAGGCTCACCTGTTGGAGTGCTGGTTGAGATTACTGAAGAACTTGAGGTGTTGGACTTTTTACCCGAAGACTCACCTGTTGGAGAGCTGGCTGAGATTGCTACAGAACTTGTTGATGTGGTGGGCAACGTACTGGGAGGCTCACCTGTTGATGGAGAAGCTCTTGGATCATTGGGTGGTGCAGTCGAAGTGGCAGGAGTTACTGAGTCTCTTACTATCCTAGGAGGTGGTGAACTTATCGAAGGACCGACACAAGTTCTTGGTTCCCTTGATATTCTGGAAGGAGCAACAGCCCAACTTGATACTGAAGGACTCCTTAAAACACCAACAGGTGGTCTTGGAAGTACACAAGTTCTAACTGAATCACTTGATTTAGCTGTAGTAGGTGGAGTGTTGCCAGGTGCTGCAGTAGGAGGAATTACAAATGCAGGATATATATCACCAGAAGGCCTGGTTCCACCTGTTGGAGGACTATTTGGCGGCGTAGGATTTCCTAAAAAGAGCAGAGGAGTTGGCAAGTCAGGGTTTGGAGCTAAAGGCCTTAATGGTGGACATAAAGCTGGCAAGAATGGACTCCTTAACAAAGGACTATTAGGTTAAATACCACAGCACCAATTGCTGGTAAGAACACTTTTCTTATTTAATATTGTTCTGGTTTGCTTATGTTTCCAACATGTTATCAGTTAATAGTGTTTAAATACATGTATGTCCATATACATGCATCTAATAAGTTTCTGGCAAGTCGCATACCCATGCATCTCTTCTCAAACAAAATGTCCCTCGTTCCAAATAGACCTGATTCGCATTGGGCAGAGGTTTGTGACCAGTTCAGAAATGTAACTTGTAAAATTGCCACAAACATCCATATTTCTCAGAAATAAATTTCCAGGTAAACCTTGCAAAATGTGTGAAGGAAAAAAGCTAACATTTTCGAAATGTGCACTTTGGGGTTGTGAGGTGACACATGCTGTAATAACACAAAATCATTGTTTCCTAAGTGAGAAACTCTGAACAGAGAGTCTTTCCCACATCTACTAAATGCTGCACCATGGCTATTGGTATTTACTAGGTGCCTGATTCCGAGTTTAGGATTTATTTATTGCACTGGATAAATACCGATGCCACGGGGGACGTAAAGTTGTTCTTCAGGTGCGATAAATAACACCTATTACGACTCTGTGGGGAATAGCATATGCATTTTGGGGTTTAACACAGCAAAACCCACATGATATAGTAAACATTGCATGCTTTCCCCTAATAACTTTCAACAGGCTTAACCCGCTAGCATTTAATGAAGTTTGAGTTATTAAACACATCCGATAATTATCGGAGGCGTTAAATCCCTTCCAACTCGTAATTCCGACCTACAGGTAAACTCCTTGGTTGCAATTAACCGACCCACTAATAAACAGGCCCCAAGTCTGCAAACAGCACCTTAAAATAGGGGCCATTCAAAATATGGACTACTGTTTCACTTCTTAACAGTTTGCTTTCCTTCAAATATAACAAGAGCACGCGCTACACTAGGGCAACAATTTGGTGTGCTGTGTCAAACTAAATAGCTCTCATGTGCTTTTATCTATTAGAATAACTCATTATTTTCCAAACTACTAATGCAACATAAAATGCTCCACATTCCATTATGGCTGCGCCCATTAATGCGCACCCGAAGAAGTCTATGGGCCAGCAGCCTTGCAGCGTTTCAAAGCATTGCAGTCTGCCTGGGCACTTTAATGTATGTTAACACCCTCACGAAGCATTAGCACCCTTGCAGTATGTGTGTTGCTTTACTGACTGCCCTACTTTGTGCCAGACAATATCAGGCTTCGTCATGATTTTGCCATCTCGCTATTCTAATAACCTAGCTGGGGTGGTCTTACCTTAACATCGTCTGCCGTATTTTGGGCAAGATTTACAAGCCCCTTGCGCCTCATTTACGCCGCCGTTGCATCACTTTTGTGATGCAGCGGCGGCGCAAATCCTGCTAAATGGTGCGGGGTACTTACAACGTTACGCATCTGGGAGATGCGTCATGTTGTAATGCCCTGCGCCACATGTAAGCGTTCCTTTTAAATGTGGCTGAGTGAAATATACAAGATTTCACTCAGTCACTTTTAGGCCCATGCTGCGTCAAAACCCTGCGCCTGCCTGAAGCAGGCATAAGGGTTGACACAGCATTAACTAGATAGGGCCATAGAGCATTGCTGGAGCTGCGTCGTGCTTGCGATGCAACTCCAGCAATGCGTCACTTTTACGGCACAGATGCGTCACGCATCTGTGCCATTTTTGCCCCATGGTGCGCCGCATTGTAAATGCCACGCATCCATAAAGATGGAGCTGTGGCGCACAATAACTGGTGCATTCCTGTTGATTTGTAGGGATGCGCCAGTTATTGTAAATATGCCCCCTAGAGTTTAGCATCACGGCTATTGTCATTTTTCCTCCAAGGTGGCTTGTACCAAAGACAATCAATTCGGCAACCTACATTTTGCAAATGGCTTGCGGCCATTTTGCGGGGTGTTATATTTGGCTAATTACATGGCAGGTTTACGATCATTATCAGTCCCATTAGCCTTCCTCGACTCTTAAAAATTGGAGGAATCAAGAGTAAGGTGCATGAGTCTTCCTCCCTTTATTGACAAAGGTACCAATACCACACTTCTCTAAATACCCCCTATTCAGTTTATTAGCACCTTTGGAGGGTGCCCTTGTTGTGTGCTAACAGCGTTGTTGCATGCCATTGCATTAAGAGTGTGCATTATCCTTTTGTGTCCCTATTTTCATGTCTCAGTACCTCCATCACTTTCCAACACTATTATTATGTAACAGTGCCTTCAGTGTGTACCAACGTACTTACTGAGTGAAACCCATTCATAGTTCAGGGCATTCTTATTCTGTGCCAAAACCAACTGTGTGTTAGAGCCCTTACTGTCTGCCATTTTCATTACTGCGTGAAATCTCTTATATGCAGTACCTTTACTGTGTATCAGTACCTTTACTCAATGCAAGCAACAATAGGGCCTGATTTGGAGGGGTGGGACAATGGAAAATCATTCAATTTGTAATTGGTGTGATAAAGAAATAGAAATTTCCATGAAAGTGGACAAACATTGTTAGCTGAATTGCCCCCACCTTAGTGTTAATACCAGGTAGGTAATTGACCAAGCAATTTCTCCATTAAATGAATATATTCAATGAATAATTTAGCAGTTTCTCTAGATGATGGGTGACTTTCACTGGGAACAACCCTCTCTGTTCTAATTCGCCTATTTTGGGCCTCAATTACATTTGGGTGGAAAGAAGAAATGTCCCTATTTCTGGAAGAAGTTTGTAATGTTGAATAGAAGCCGCTAGATGAATTCCTCTATTTTGGGGTCAATTTGTGGGGGAACATTTCACTACTAGATTACCATCTGGAGTCAATTTACCAGTTAGTGTTTTCTTAATAAAACTGCATTTAGTACAAAAAAATTCTTTTATCATGAGATAACTATTGCCTTTTGCTGGTACCGACTTTGGAGTCAGATTTTGTATTTCTGTAGAAAAACAAGATAACTTTTCAAGAAACATGAGATTCCAGGCACTGACATTTCCACATGTTCCTAGTAAGAGAGCACCAAACATTAACATAGGAGTTAATTATAATCAGAAATCAAAACATCCTAGTGCAAAACAGATGCACTTCCACAGAACATTTATATTAGAATTAATAGATTGCACTTTTCTGAAATTGTGTGCTTTCAAAATATATGCCCCTTTCCTTCTCAGAAAACATCCAAGTTTATCATATGACCTAAAGGTCGTAGGTGATAACTTCAATGACATCTGCTATATACTGACTTAAGTTGACTGACAAAGAGATATAAATACATTCAATTAAAGGATCAGCCTTTTCCTATGAATGGTGAGCCATTAATTCAACAGGTATCAGTATGAAAGCTGGACAAGGACTCAGTGTGTGTTTAGGACAGGTGTTGTTTTATCACAATTTAAAACTTGCACTGAAATCTGCACATTTTGGAGATTAAGTGGCAAATTATGTTGCAAATGTAGTAAAACCATAATTATTCAGTGAACATGGTCCAAGCTGTGCAATCTCATGAACTACCTCTTCTCTCATAGTGCAAATGAGTTTTTTTCAAAGGTGGGCACACCTCACGGTGCGGTCTCAACATTCCCTATTACTTATCATTCATCTGTCCTCGTGGGCAAGAGAGTCTATGATCTGCTGCCCTCTCTGAAATATTGAAGATCAAATACCGTAGCATTAAAAGCAAAAATCAATGCAAAGGCATGAAACATGGCCATAAACAATGGTGTGACTTTGGATCAGTGATACTCAACACAGGGATCACTTTGTTGGACTTTGGAAATGGACATATCACTAAAAATACCATATAAACTGAAAGAGTAGCTTGAAATCCTAGAGGAGTTCTTGAGGGGAGTACAGTTCAACAAGTCCAGTTAACTACCTTTGATGAAACAGTGAAACAGAAATTGAATTTGCCGTAATCCTTAGACTGGAGTAAATCAATAGTTCTAGGAGTGACAAAGGTCGAGTAGACTCATTGAAGTACCTCCTTCTTTTCAGCCCTAACTTCATAAAAACTCAAGAAAACATTTATGTGCAGAATCATTACATGGTTTGCAAATTGTCAATGTGGGAGAGGACATAATGTGCCTGCAGTGGAGCCGGCTAGAAGAAGAAAGCATTAAAGAAACCACCAATGGTATTGCTTTAACCAGAGGAATAGTAGTGGTTGCAGTAACTGAAAAGGTGGATTTTTCAATGGAAGCAATTCTATTTGATTGCCACCAATATCTAAATCTGGGCATCTGTCTGCTGAATGTGAAATCTGCAGGAGGAATCAAGTCATGGCTACCTGTTTGAGGCAACCCGGAGTGAAAGTAGTAAGCTTAAGTAGGACCAACTCCATCATACTCAGTAATGAAGATAGATCACCTAAACCAGTCAAGAAAAGAGGTGGATAAAGTGACAACACCATTTGCAAACTGTGCTCTATACTTTAGGGAGGGCAACACATTCTTAAACTAGAGAGCCCTCGTTAACCTCCTTTCAGAGCACCCAGGCCTTCACGAAGCTCCACTACATAGAAAATTAAGAGTGCTTTCAAACATGATTCTATAAACTCAATTTGTAATATAATTTTTCTGCCTGTGGTGTTTTCCATCTTACTTTGATCTATTGCCTACTCTTTCACTGACCACTCTGAAACTGATGCATACCAATCACTCTCCCCAGCATTTTTAATTGGCCAGCAGTTGAGAATTAGGCATGCACTAGCCAGCAAATGCATAACACAAAAAATCCCAGTTGGAAAAAACATACATTTTCAGGGACCCTTGAAGACTAACATCTAATGAAAGGCTAGTCCACAAATGTGGGGCTGCTGATGAAATAATTCATATTTACATTCTTCCATTGAGCTAATTGATCTGTTCTTTTGGCATTCACTTCTATATTTAAACCAATAATGTTCAGGTAATTCAGCTTCAACATTGTGCGGAAACATTTTCACTTTGTTCTTTCTGTCAATTAGAGTGCTGTATTTAGCTTTAACATCTCTCAGACTCCCAAAAGAGCTGCAGCTATCAATGCTGTTTTATATGAAGACAATGAGGCAAAATAGCCTTTTTCTAAAATAAATGCTGTCCTGTCCCTCGTGCCATCAAGCGCAGACTACAAGAACAGCCTGTATCAAGTCTTTCACGTCATTTTATTCACCACCTACACTAAATGAAGAATGAAGTTCTTCATATCTACCTCAATCAGAGTAACCACATCACTCGACATTAAGGTGCCTTCACTGAATATTGATTTATCTATAAAAAAAAATAAGCCTGTCTAAAGACAGGTCCACTTTTTCCGATGGAAAAAACTATCCATAATTTTCTGGTCTGTACCTACCAGTCATCATCTATGGGGGAAATGAGTCCTTCTCAAGTAATAAACCCAAAATCCTATCAAGTTAAACATACAGTTTAAAAAATGTTAACCTGGGCTCAACTCTGGTAGCTATGGCACAGAGCAGATAGGCTTAACCTAGGGAAAGTGTGTAATGTATTTAGCAGTACCAAAATATTTAGAAAGTCAAAAGACAACACAATGGAAAATGCACAACCAATTTTTAAAAATTAAGAACATTGTAATGAGAAAAATGACACCAAACCAATTAAAATCTAATGGGGGGGACTAGAGACATACATATTGTTTTAAAGTTTCAAGGCAAAACATGGCAAGAAAATGTAAAGCACCAATCAGAAATCACTGTTCACTGTTAAACCGGACCTAAGTGCAATTTCAGGCTAGCCATGATGGAGTAAAGTCAGATACACCAAGCATGTAAACTCAGTCCAAGTTTTTACCTTCTGACTTCGTCAGTTTTTTATGGTCGTCAAAATCCTACAGCAGTCAAGGCTAAAGGCTGCCCCTGGGATAGGCCTTTGAAGTTGGATAGGTCTTGCTAAAGCCATTGGCAGTGGTGAAAAAACTAGAAGTGGCAAAAATGAAGACTTCAAGTCTGCCAAAGAAAAACATTGAGAATTTGATAATCCAACTTTTCAGTGCAAAAAAGCATCAGCATTCTGTGGGTCGAACAGTCATTTTGGCTCTGGGTCTATTGCCCAAAGAAGAGGTTAGGGAAACTGCACTTACTTGTGGGAACCAGCACTTTTTTTTAATAATCAGACTTTGACTTAAAGTTAGAGAGGTAAAGGCAGAAGGGGAGAAAGATGGAGTACAAGTGTACTGGTAACATTAGGGTAAAGACAGGATGCACAAGAAACTACAAAAGTGAGATAAAGAGACAGGAAGTGTAAGTTGATAGAACAAAGAAATACATAGTGGAAACAATACTGCACAACCTTGATATCTGGCAACATCAGCATTTGGCGACCCTGGCAGCAGCCTCTTAACCATTTCTTTGGGCTCCTGTACATATTTCTTAGTTTAGTAAGTTCCTA
The DNA here is from genome assembly GCF_964261635.1 of Lissotriton helveticus. Lineage (NCBI taxonomy): Eukaryota > Metazoa > Chordata > Amphibia > Caudata > Salamandridae > Lissotriton > Lissotriton helveticus. The sequence goes on from NC_136068.1 coordinate 646,798,063, forward strand.
TAACTATAACTGGAGCTGATATGCTAACGTTAGTAGCAGTGGGTGGGGTTTTATTAAGTGTAGATGTATTTTTGTCAAATAAGCATGCATGACCTCAACTGATCACATCCTTTTGGTCCATGAAGGAAGGGCACAGTGAAGGTGGGGCACCGAAGCACCTTGATCTATCGGTGACTACACACTGCTTTAAGGAACTCTTGGTCAGGGTTTTAACTGAATGTTATCTTATTTTTGTCATTTTACTTTCATATTTAAGCAGTAGTAGGCAATTCAGTTAGTTTATTGATAAGAGTAGTAACTTTGGCAGCAGCTGGAGGAGTGGTAGTTTTACAATTGTATTTGTTATTTTCAGAATGTCGCTAGCTGTACAAAGAAGGTGTTCATTATTTCCTCTTCTCGTTCTAGGGAGCATCATCTATGGTCTGCATCACAGCTAATGGATTCACTGGCGGGGCTAAGATTGTGTGCCAGCCCCTCACGCCTTCCTCTCTACACAAGGGATCCTCCTCCTTTTCTGTGCCAGCACAAGACTTGATATTGACTAGAAGTCTCTTAATTATTCTATCCCTTGTATTGCCTTCAAATAAAGTAGCAAAAGCATCTTGAATCTTGCCTCATCATTGTTGCTCATCAATTTCACAGTGTCAGTGTTTCCTCTTGGCAGACTGAACTCCCCCTCTTAAAGTTTGGAATCCGATTGATGAAGAGCCATATTAATCACTCTTAGGCTACACAATTAAAATAATGAATACTTCAATATAGAAACATTATCCCCCAAAAATATTTGCAGTACATCTATTTCGTAATGGTTCCCGTGGCTAGTCAAGAAAAGGCCCAACTCTAGCTTGCTTAAATTAGGCATGCTAAAAGTTAAACCCTATGTTGTGTTTTCAAGATTACATTTCTGGTGCGAATGTCGTGTTAGAACACTGTGAACTTCCCTGTTCGTTCCACCTTTCTTTGTGTGTTGATTGTATGAGGCTTGCTACTTGAGTCTTTACGCGTTGCTGTGCATGTTGACTTAAGTCTAAGAAGATTGGGAGAGTCTTCTATGAAGTGAGGATAGTGAACCCTACTAATGCGTGAAGTGACTTCTTTATAACACATATTTCACTGTGTCCAGGTATTTAGATGCAAGACAACAGGAATGTAGGACAATAGGGCAGGATTTATGGGCAGACAATATAGTTGTGTGATGGGTCTGGATTGAATGCTCAACAGCTGTTTATTGTATTGTATTGTAATTGCATTTAAATAGCGCTTACTACATCTGAGGAGGAGGCAAATCACTTTTGCTGAGCAATATGCTACTCCAGAACCCAAAAGGATTAGTGGTGGATTAGTATAGGTAAATAGGAGTTAATTGGAGTGGTGGGCATGTGAGTCTGTTTGTTGGATTGAATAGGATAATGGAGAGGTAGAAGAGGGAAGAGTCTAGAAAGTGTATTTGGAAGATCATACTAGTAGGATGAGGTTTGTGATGAGTAAAAAGGAGAAATGCAGGTGGGAAGAGTCTCTAGAAAGGGACTTGGTAGATCATAGTAGTAAAATACGTCTGGGTGAAGTCAAAGGAGAGGTAAATGAGGGAAGAATTTAGAAGGGGTTTTAGGTGAGCCTGAAGGGATAGAGGCGGAAAGAGTCTAGAAAGGGTTATTTTGGAGATGATACTATTAGAATGAGGCTTGAGGTAAGTCAGAGTGAAGGTAGAGGATATATTGAGAGAGGTAAAGGGTGGTTCAGAGTAGTGCATTGGAGAGAGGGAACTTATTTTTTCCTTGCATATTGGCACGCCTTGTGTATAAGCAAAGGGGAAGCAGGGAACACGAGCTGGTAACACCAACATCAATTAGAGATGGGCATAGATCAGATACACACATAACCACACCGCAAGACTGCAGAAAACCAAGCACAACACACATCTATTAGCACAGACTGCAAGGAAGATGCTCCAGGCTGCGACAACTGCACCACAGTCACAGACAAACAACCTAACATACAAGAACTGCCAAACATAACATGGAGTAAGACACGCCCAACAAAAATATGCAGTCGCAGATGTTGCGTTTTGCCTCCATTGACTAACACAACAATATGCTTTTTGACTAAAACCTTGTAGTAAGTGGTATATTTATACGTTTATATGTAAAAACACTAATTACATGCCAAATAATTTGTGGAAAGTGTGCCCTTGAGCTCCAATTTGCTCTAGTCCTACAGATGTTTTATTTATCTCGGAGCAGTCACACAACACAGGAACTGCTATGAAATATAAATCAGTGTGACCAACCATTCCCATTCCCTTCTGCAACAGTAAAGCCCAGATAACAAAATTCACCTGCCCATACCCAAGTGTCACCATCACCATCTGCTACGAATGGCACGATGAGCTAACAAAACTCAAGCAAACAAGTTTACAAAGAATGATCATCGAAGAATCTTAGTCATCTATTGATTCTTTGGAAAATAAAATGCATCACTTTTAGGCCTTTTTTTGGAGTAAATTGGAAACGGATCCGGCCACCTGAAGAATGTGGCACTCCGTGCATTCCCAACCGGAGGCCTACGATGTAGCAAATACACCTCGCTGCACTAGAATAAGAGTGTCACGTAAAACAAACACTCAGAATTCAAACAAATACCAACAGAGTAGAGACAGGTCTAAGACTTCTCTTTTCATGAAGATAGATAGAGTGAATGCACTATAATCCAATGATTATCCGCTACCCCCTCATCCCTTTGCCTCTAGTACCTACATTTGACTCCAGGTTTGTGGTCTCTCAGCCTCAGCCACCATGTGTCTCACTGACAAAAGTCTGGGGGGCAGCCACAAGATATACATATGTATTTAAGTCCAGATACGTCTTCTACAATAAAAGTATTGATAAAATAGTACAGGACCATCTAGCAACTATGAGTCAGGAAAAATAATGGATAAAGACTGTGAGCGTTTGGAGTGTTTCCTCCATCACATCCATGCAAACAAACACAGATTCGAAACAGGTCTCACTACACTACTGCATTTTTCAGGACATGCTTCAACGAGGAAAGTTGACTTCAGACAACTCTCTTTATATCCACAAAAGGTCAACCTCAACAATCATGCATGGCACAAACAAACAGTACTAATAGTACATGGTAAATCACCAGTAACAGCATGGCTGAGAGAAAAAGCTGAATGCAAGAGACGGCCCTCACTCCAGATGAGGCTGCAAGCGAATTTACATTAGAGTGCAAGTTCACACTCATTTAGTGTACACAGGGGACAGATCTACAAAGAATCATGGGGATTATTTACAAGCCCCTTGCGATGCGTTTGCACCGCTGTTGCATCACTTTTTGTGAAGCAGTGGCGGAGTGAACAATGTGCCAAGTTGCGCCCTATTTACAATGTGACACATCTAGGAAGATGTGTCACCTTCTATACTCTTGCACCACATTATACCAGCTTCAGGTATAATGTATGCAGGGTGGGCATTCCCATGCCAGGAAGCCTCGATGAAATGATGCAGTGAAATCTACAACAATTCACTGTGCCACTTCTAGGATGCCACTGTGTCAAAACCTTACGCCTGCTTGGAGCAGGCATAAGGAGTGACGCATTGCAATAAGAATAGGCCTCCCCATGAATTGCTGGAGTTGCTTCAGGCTTAGGACTCAACTCGAGCAATGTGTGGGTTTTGCACTGACAGATACATCATAAATTCTGATGTATTTTAAATATGGCACATCAATGGTGGCTCGAGGGTTTCTCTCGCAGCCGCAAGCAAACTAGCTCCAGGCTACTTTAACGCAGCCATGCGTCAGTTTCTTGTAAATAAACCCCCATGTTTTAATGTTGATTAATTTTATCTGAAAAGAGTTTAGAACGTAGCTAAACAAAATGAAGAGTAATAACAGCAGAATAATATGGTAGTGAAAGATAGTTATCACTCTGTCTCCCTTTCAAGGTTTGACTTACGAAGTAGTATAATAATAGCAGTATGACACGTGTACAATAAATCTGTATAAAAAAGAAGGGAAATGCTCAAATTAATAAAGCAGTTCGGTAATCTGGAGCTGATGTTTTTTCATGCAAAAGGTCTTTATTTGCCAAGAAACCGATGTGAACAGTCAATATCAAGTTTATTTTGGGTAAAAGCCCATAAAAGTTAAAACAATACTTTCAAAACTATATACATATGATACATATATAAACATCGTAGTCGTTCAAGGGTAAAAAGCGCCCTGATTTTCCAGACACCAGCAAACTATGTGACACAGAAAGAACTATAGATGTTGACTTTTCAGTCTTTATCAAGTCCACCAAGGGCTCCATATTCCAATGCCCATATATTTTAGTCGTAGATCAAGCCATTTGCCCTCTGGATAATACACATAATGCAGAGGACCAGGAAACGTGTCTAATTTTCAACCTGCTCTGAAAAAATATAGCATTGTTTTGTCCTGCCATGCTTTATATCACATTTACAAGTAAAGTATTTCAATGGTAAAAGCCCATCCTAAATGTAAGGTACAAAACTCTAGCCAGCATCAATTCCAACTGGTCTAATAGGTCTCAAAGTGTACTATACACACATGCGTTAAAAAGACACCAGGCCACATTGGGAAACGGCTTTGAACATCATCCCCAAGAGTAATTTCTTGCACACAGCCATGACCTCATGTGTTGTGCCCACAGTAACAAGCTCAGGAGAAGACCAGAGTTCTGACAAACCTATCTGTCCCAAACAGGTCATAAGCAAAAAGAACAAATAATGGCCAGAATACTGAGCTAATCAAACATTCACCCCCAGTCACAGATCTGTGATTAATCCATCATTTATTTTGCTCACCACACCACCCCAATTCGGACCCATCAATATGCAAATCAGTCTTGACCCTGCTCCACATGGGAACAGTCCATTCTGATCTGCCAGGCCAGGTCCTCCCTGGACCAGAAACAAGCAACCTGGGACCATTTTCAGGATATCACTGCTTATAAGCCAGGCTAGCTTGAATCCAGTGGCACAGTGAACAGGGGGAAGGAGTCTGGGCATACCCTTCCCACTTAGGGTGACAGGTGCAAAAGGAACAAATGATAGACAAAATGCTGAACAAATCAAGCTTTCCCCCCAGTCAGATATGTGAGTTTAATCCAATTTTTTTTTGCTCAACACGCCACCCCAGTTTGGACCCAACCATGTGCAATTCAGTCTTGACCCCACTGACATGGGAACAGTCCATTCTGAACTACCAGGCAGGTCCTCACTGGACTGAAACAAGCATATTCGGATAATTTGTGGGGTATCACCCCTCATCAGCTAGGCCTGCATGAACCCAGTGGCACAGTGAGCACAGGACATACAACTGAGTATACCCTTCCCACTTAGGGCGACATAAGCAAAAAGAACAAATGATGGACAGAATGGTGAACAAATCAAACATTCAATTCCCATGCATACAAAAGTTGCATCACCATGAGGCGGATGGCTCTTGGTTCTTCCTTAATAGCATTTAGGCTGAACTCAACATTACTGATCATTTTAACCGCATGCGTGCGGGCGGAATTCCGCCCGTACGCTGAGATTTGCGAAAGCGCACTTTACGTGACGAGCTGGGCTCGTCATGAGCGTGCGAGGAGGCTACCTCATGACGAGCCCAGCTCGTCATCAGCGTCGAAGGGGTTAATCAGTTTCCACCAGGTTATTTGTCGTCAGAGGGCATTCATCCTTGTTTGCAAGGTAAAGAAGGCTCTGGACTCTACCGTGTTTACTTGAATGTCAGAACAGAGTAGTCAGAATTTTTCTGGAATGCCCTTCTACTGAGCTCAGCCAAAGTAATCAGCAGTTATTTTTTTTCAAGCCTGATGCAATAGAGTTGTTCTGTGGCGAATGATGGTACAACTCGGATAGATCTTCTTCAGGGATGAACAGGGTCAGGGTGTGTATGGCTACGGGGCGCAGAGGCCCCACTATCCAGGGACGACATGGGTGTGAGCAAATTCCCCACATTCGCCAAAATGTAGTGAGCAAGAGAAGATAAGACCAGTTGCATTCTCCCAAAATGAATCTCACACTCGAGGACAACTGGAATGTTTCAACGGAGGTTCCACCTCAAACCTCTGAGGTAACCAAGGATATTGAATTAGATGCCTCACTCACTTATCATGCTTCATCATCAGCGCCTATCCACACCCTGGTTGGATTGTACCACCAGGGCAGACTCAACCAAAGATAGAATGGGAGCTCTTAGATTAAATCAAACTTGATAAGCAGGGTTCCAGATGGAGGTTGATGGTTGAAAGTACCTACAGGTATACCCAAAAGTTTTCTTTATTCCTAGGGTACCTGAGGTACGGATACAAGTATATATTGAGGTTCTTTATTGATTGACTGTTCAAATTACCTTAAAAAATCATGCTTTAATTTTTTGAGGGTTTTTAAACAGTCATAAAAGTGCAAGTTCTTCATTATACTTCATTATACATGTATACAGTGTGGCGTGCATTGATATAATATTTTACAATATTAACAAAACAATGGATTTAACCCATATCTATGATTGAGGGTGAATTTTTTATTTGTTCAGCATTTCGTCCATCATCTGTTCTTTTTGCAATTGTCACCCTAAGTGGAAAAGTATGAACAGTTATGGGTCCCGTGCTCGCTATGCCATTGGATTAAAGCTAGCCTGGCTGAGGAGGGGTGATACTTTGAAACTGTCCCAGGAGGCTTGTTTCTGATCCATGTAGGACCTGGTTTGGCAGTTTGGGCTGGACTGTTCTCAGGGAGAGCAGGATCAAGACTGATTTGCATAGGGCTGGGTTCAACCTGGAATGGCAGGCAAAAAAAACTATGGACTTTACCCAGATCTGTGACTGTGTGTGAATGTTTGATGTATTCAGCATTCCGTCCATCATCTGTTCTTTTCGCAATTGTCACCCTAAGTGGAAAGGGTATGCCCAGACGTGGGTCCCGTATTTGCTATGTCATTGGTTTCAAGCTAGCTTGGTGGATATGGGGTGATACTCTGAAACTGGTCCCAGGATGCTTTTTTCTGGTCCAGGAAGGACCTAGACTGGCAGTTTGGGTTGGAATGTTCCCATGGGGAGCAGGGTCAAGACTGATTTGCATATGGCTGGGTTAAAACTGGAATGACTTGGCGAGTAAAAAACAATGGATTTAACCCAGATCTATGACTGGGGGTGAATGTTTGATTTGTTCAGCATTCTATTCATCATCTGTTCTTTTTCCAAACCGGTTATAAAAATGCCGGAACCAATCTCGGCCTATGATCCAGGGCATATGTGATCAATGCACCAGGGGGGAAGAGCCGCACTAGGAAATGCTATTGTGCTACATTCGGAGCATAAATACTACCTAGTAGGTATTACATCTCTGTCATGCAACTGACCCTCCACAAAAACATAACGTCCCTCTGGTTCTTCTTTTAATCTTGTGCTCATGAAAGATTCTAAGGGTCTAACCTATATGAGCGTTTCCCTAGCATATCCCAAATACATAGTGCTATAACTTCGGCCACACCAGCTATTTGGAAATGGGTTGTTCTTTCCTTTAGCAATATGCATAGCCTGCAGAAATACAATGCAGCCCCCTCTGTATTTAACATATTGGTGTACTGTGTTCCGTTTGCAAACTGTACCCATCCCCAAAGGATTCCATGTTAGAATTGTTTTCCATACCATTGTGTGTGATCAGTCATGACCGTATGAGGTGTGTAGGGGGCCATGGATGGAAATGCAGGGTTCTAGTGTAGGAGCAGGCGATGTGTGCAGACAGAGCAGTGTATGTCATACAACACAATTAACAACTTTACCAATTCCCATACCCAAGATAGCAGGGTAATGTCTACCTGCCCATGCAAAGAACATAGTACCTCATCAGAGAAGGGCTCCAGACTTTTCATCAAGTCAGAACCAGAGTCCTCAGTTCAAAGAAAAAAAAAAGAGGTGATGATAAAAAGGGGGTGGCGACCTGGTCTAAAAATGCGAAATATATGGTGACAGTTCTACACTGGGCATGGTAACGGTGTGGTCCATAGTTTCAATATCAAAGCTGTAAGTGATGAATCATATGGGTGTGGCTCACTGAGCCACCTACCCACATATAACGTGACAATGTTCTAAGCAATTTGCGGCATGACCAGTGGGAGTACAGTTGGGTATGTGCTGTGTTCGGAGGAAATGGACTCAGACTCTTACAGCACATCGTCTGCAGCAGATGCAGTGTTACAAGAGTTCCCTGCCCACATATTAGAAGCTGTTGTGAGTGCCTGTTGTTGCTCCTCTTGGGCCTGCACTGGGGATGTCACGGAAAATTATGTAGTGTGAATGCTTCCCCTGTGGCAACAGCATCCACCACATCTTGGAGCAGTCGATCTTCTTTGCATGTTCAGCATTTCTTCCACAGCGTATTCATTTTAGCCCTGTTCTACACAGTCCCAAGCGTCCGCTGGTTCAGCAAAGAAATAGCTGATGTGGTTTGCTATCAACTTCAATTTGGCTGGGAATAGGAGCAGGTAAGCTAGACCAACAGCCAGAGAGACTCTCAGGGCACTTTATAAATGCTAAATACATAAACAGCAGTTTTTTCTTTTCTCCCAGGAACAAGGCCTTTCAGCGCTGTCCGTCCATCAAGAAATTGGAGAAGATGAGTCTTTTTCGTGTTATCAAACGTGAGAGGCCCTTTTCTCTAGGCTCCTTTAGGATAGCCTCCTTGTTGCAGAATATCATGATTGTGGCCACACTGACCTTTGTGGGCCCCTGGGGTTCGAATGTCTGTTCTGCACTCTGTGTACTCTTTCCAGCAGAAGGGCAACAGGCCTGTGGGAGCCACTGTTGTGGATATCCAGTTTTCAAAGAAAGAGACCCGGTTGAGGCCCTCATTGCCTCCAAGAAGCTCATGATCTGAATGTTTCTGCCCGTGGCACACGAAGTGTGCCCTCTTAAGAGGGCAGTCACCTTAGTGCTGCATTCCGGCAAGCAGGACTGGTAACTGGAGATTGCAGGAAGATATGCAGCCTGCCATGGTGGGGGGGGGGCCTGATATGACAGCAGCCGCATCCACGACATTGGCGGAGTGAAAGGGCTATCTGGAGGCTGATTGGTCCTAAGTGGTATCCTCTCAATGAGCACAGCAAACCCCAGGAGTCTTTACAGCAGGACCCTGGATGGAAATGCCAGTGACCCACTAGTCCTTCAGGTGGTTGTAAGCCTTGCAACACTCCGCCCCTAAAAATGCGTGAGTGAAGTCATGGACTGATGGTCCAGGGATAATCCCCACATAAATGGTAGCACCAATTAGGTTGGCCACTGTGCCGTTTGGCTCATCAGGCGGGTAGGCGGCTCAGGTGACTCATCATTACCTGCCCTTGGATTGCTCATAAGTTAACCCACAATGTTGGCATACTTCATGTATTGAAATAAACCTGCAGCAGGCTTTTCTAACAAAATTTGTGCGGCATGATTATGTATTGCAGTGTGTACTAAGTACCTTAATATGCTTATGGGTAGGGTTGCTGTGGGAAGCTGGCCTGGTATTTGAAGTCCACCAAAGTAAGTGGGCACCTTGTACAAGTCCAGACAACCCTTATGGTGATTTAAGAGGTCTTAGACAAACTTAGAAGCTCTCTAAGGGGTGGCTGTTGAGAGCTGCCTTCAGGCTTAGTCCAGAAGGAGTGTAGAGCAACTTCTTTTAACATTATGCAATCTTATAGTATAGAATACGTGAAAAAGAACCACACTAGGTATTTATAAAATATGTATTTATTATACAATATTCTCTAACACATTTAGATATCTTCTACCTGGAGATTATCACAATGAACACAATACTTTGTAAAAAAAACACAGTAAATAGCAAAGTATACACAGCAAACCCCAGGGGCGGACCAAACCATATTCTAACAAAGTGGTATAAGAACCACGACTCAGGTCAAGACAGTGTCGAGAAGATGTGGAAGTGCAGAGGACCCAAGAAACCACCCAAGGTGAGTAGATAGAGTCCCCATGGAGAGTGTGTGCAGTGTGGGAACACAACCACGTGCTCCGTACAACTCTACGGGTAAGACGCGGTTGGATTTTTAAAGATTAAGGACCCTTTCCACTGGACCCTGAAGAAATCCCATGGAAGAGCGAATGTTGGAGAGCCACCCCACTTGTGGATAAACTAGTACTCACGTTACCTACACCAGGGAAGCCGGGTGCATAGGTGTGAAGTGGTGTCCAAAACTGCCATCGATTCCAATGGAATACTTTAGGAAAGTGTCGCTTCTGGAGAAAGTGTCCAGTTGAATATGAAGGTGGATTCAAGATGAGTGGTACCTCGAAGCAGAGAGGACAGAGTCTATGTCATTCAGGAGTGACCAGGAGACAGGAAAGCTGAATGCCCTCCGATATCGGGTGTTGCAGGATAGCTGATGATGAACTTGTGTCTGCAGCTGTGAGGACCAGACACCACTGAGGAAGGCCAGAGGCCTTGCACGAGCTGTCCCACATCAGATGTTGAGTGCTGAGGGGTTGGCGTCTGGTGGGAGCACCAACAAGTCTTGGCAAATGCAACCAAAGCAGAAGTCGGAGAAGGTGCAATGCCGGGACCAGCAAGGTCCAGGGGACTCAACACAAGCAGGGCAGGCCCTGAGCAAACAGGAAAGCCCAAAAGAAACAAAGGTGACCCTCAAGTAGACCAACAGGCCAGAAGCACTGGAGTCTTAAGAGGACCTCAAGCAGCTAACCAAATGATGCAGTCCACGATACCCACAATGTGGTGTGGCTGAAGATTCTAGCTACCTGGGGCTTAAAGTTCTTCTTGGAATTAAGCCAACAAGCATTTGCAACTGCATGTTTACATGGTGCGGAGAAGTTATTGCAACCCCCACAAGAGATACTGGCCTCAAACTCCAGAGGAGCTCAGGATCAGCAGATCAGTCAACTTAGTTGCGGTGCCTGCAAATGCAGGGGAGTGACTCCTTCACTCCAAGGGAGATTCCTTGATGTGTCTTTCATACCCACTGGCCTTGCAAGTTTCCTGTATGGTGCACCAGCACAGATGATGCAGCAGACTGGGATGGAGATGGAGTAGAGCCCAAACGAAGTCCAACTAAGCTCAGAGTGCTCAGATCATAGAAGAACAAGAGGTGTTTGATCTGAGTCTTGTCCAACGATTAATCTAGGGACTCACCCACAGATAAACCCTTAAGTAACCTCGGGAAAGGGTTTGGGGCAATTCAGGGGAGCATCCTAGGGGAGTTTCGGGACAGGGGGAGGTCACTTCCATGTCCTTTGTCTAGTTTTGCACCAGAGTGGAAGCCAACGGCTCCCAGAGCTGATTTGAACTGGACTGTTCATGGGGACACCAAATGTGCCCCTCATGCAGACTGAGTGGTGCTGGCAAGCAAATCCACCTTGCCCAATCGACTAAATCCTTTCTGGGAGGTGGTCACACTTACCTGTGAGAGGATGCCTATTGTTCTGCCTTCCCCTGCTCGAGCTTAGCTCAACATCAGGAGTACAGAATCGTGTCTCTGGTCAGCAGCAACCATTGTGTGGGTTAAGAAAGCTTGTACCAGGAACACTGAGAGCCTAATGGAGGGCTCTTCCAGTGCTTATAATCATACCTCCCACACCATTTATGGTATGTGGGTATGATTCCAACATCTTTGATACAAAACATGATAGGAATCGTTGCAACCAGTATTGCGATGGTCATCTTGTAATTACGCGGCACCCCTCTATATAGTATGTGGCTTCACTTAAAATCCAGGAGAATGGACTCCGTAGGCTGTAGAGGTCTCCTGCAGGTGCAAACCCACACTTAGAACCATGAAACATATCTTTAGCAAGTGGTGCTAGCACCAGCTAACACAGGCTGCATGGCAGGCCTTTAGTTCCATTTTGAAAGGTTTCCCATGGATGGCATAATGCATGCTTCAGCCCATAGGGGACCTCCGGGGAACCTATGATAGGTTTCAGTTTTCGATGTCCCTCCCCGCATATATTACGCTTATGAGTTAGCAGAATGTGACTAACAAATGATATATTCACTTATGCATTTACGTTTATATTCCTTTATTAGTTATTCATTTATGCGTGTGACATTATTTCAGTTCCATTAGCTTAGCCTGTGTGCCACCATTTTGGAGCGCTTCCCTCTGCGTGCGAGGTGCACTTGCTCAACCCCTCCCGTAGGAATAGGAATCTTCCACATGTCAGCCGTTTTGTTTCTTGGCCTACTGTGACCGAAACTAATAGCAAAACCCCCTTATCAAACCGTTCTCATGTGCTGGAGATGCTGAGGCTCGGCTCCGAGGCCTTGGGGGTAGATAAGAAATGTTGCTACTGCAGGTGTGGATGCCTCTTGTATGAGACCATTGTTCGCCCTCTCTGGGGTCCAGTATTTTTCCAGTATGGGCGTGTTTTATTCCGCTGCACCATGTTATAATGTATTGCTGTGAGGAGATGGGTCAGTCCTCTCGGCGCACTCTTAGGGGTGAGGTCGGACGGGGCCCTCTCATATGGGAGTTTGTGGTCTAATAAAATTGCTTTGTTTATTCTTCTCCACTGTCCGGCTGACTTATTATTGGGTAACTATAGGTGAGTGCGGTAAGTCACTCGGGTGGATTTGAGCCACGCTTATCAGATGGCGCCCGAACAGGGACTCCGCGATAAGGATCTTTCTCACCCGTAAGTGGGTAGCAGAAGGCCGGGGACCCTCTGGTCGGCACGGTGGGCCTGGGTACCCACTTTGATGCAGAGCTTGGTTCTCGCAGCGCTGACCCACCCTGCTGATCGGGAGAGGTCCCGCTCACGATCCTGCGCCGGAGTACAGAAGGCGGAACTTTGGAGCTGACCGTGTTGGTCCTGGCAGCCCGCGGTGGAGAACGGTAGAGGTCGGTACCGCGTACAGAAGGTGAGTGGTCCGACTGTTGATTGAGGGGGCTGGAGTGCTCCAAGAGACCGGTGTGTCTCCGAGACCGGTGCGTCTCTAGTGATTGGAGGAGCTGGTGTGCTCCTGGGGCTAGTGTGCTCCGGGGAACTCAGAGTGCGAGTGGTGCTCTGACAGACTTGACGGAGATTGGGTGGACGTTGGTTTGTAGTCATCCGACCGGGTGGTACTGCGGTCGGGGCGTGGTCAGTTGCGGAAGGATTCTGGGACTTACCCGAACCCCTATGGTGGCGGTTCGTTGGGAATGAGTGCCGGATCTCACGCAGTGTAGTGCGCGACGGCCTGTAGTGTTGCCCGGGAGGCGGATGTGTCCCCCAATCTCGGAACGGCGGGTCTGCTGTTCGGTCTGCGGTAGAGTCGAGGTTCCCCAAGACTTGGTCGACGGGCCTTGTCCCATTTTGCTAACACGTGTTTTGGCAGGGATTTGACGAATAGGGAGCGTGAACATAGGTGTGTATTTAGTAGTGATTGTGTGATTTGTTGGGAGTGAGTGGGTGAGTGTGAGTTTTTCTGTTGGTGTGTGATTGCGTGAGCAGAGATGCCGTGTTTCAGTAAATTACGGTGTCTCGGTGCTGCTGTGGTGCCTCGGACTCTAGATTGGCTGAGAGCCAACCCGCCCCGGTAGAGGGCTCTCCGAATTTCGAGATGTATGTTAAACATGACCTTCCTCCGATCTTGTTTACTACTTTGTGGCTTAAATATACAAAGGGAAATGTGGATTTACAGTGGCCATTGACTGGTTCTTTTGATGGAGCAAAATTAGACTATTTACAAGACAGATTGTTTGCCAGGCGTAGTCGTCAGAGTATGTTCGATTCTTTGAGGATGTGGCAGAAGGAGGTGAAGGAACGACAGCTGAGGGAGGAAAAGGTGGCTCAGAAGAGGGCAGCACAGACCATGGCGCAGAAGGCTAGAGAGCACACTAAGAAACAGAATGAGCAGCGGATTGAGCGCGCAGATAGACTCTTCAAGTTGCAGGACAATAAAAGTTATGTAGTGAGAGAGGAAGAACAAGACGAGATGGAGGACATTTTGAATACTCGACCCCCTCCCCCGTATGCCCCACAGTCATTGTATCCCGTGCTGACGGATTCCGCCTCCCCGGCGGTGCTTTCAGTTCCCCAAACGGGTGCTCCTCCCTTGTCCGGCAACCCCGCTTCCTCTGTTGTTGAGCAGGCTCTGTCTTCTGTCACCTCTTCATTGCCCACGCCCTTGCTCTCCCTCTTTGCGGCGAGCTCACCTGCCCCTTCTGTGCTTTCCCCTGCACTTCCCACTGTTTCTGCCAGTACTACCCCCCAGGACGCGTTGCTGACCCCGACTCGAGGTACGGGAAGTGGGCTGTTTACTCAGATACTGAAGTTGCTTACGCGTTCTGCTGTTGGGTTGGATGAAAAGACGGTGGTGGCTAATCAAGCTTTTCAGTGGGCCAGAAATAATATTTACTCGCTCGAAGACATTTGGTCTACAATGAAAGATTATGAGCCCCTGATGCAGCAGCATGCTTTATGGCGTATGTCGATGACATTAATAGCGTTGTGGGAACAGGGATATGGTGGAGAGGCGCCGGCGATTCTTCATGACATTAAGAACAGAGCCTATAGGGCTAACACTGGAATGAAGGATGTGGTGCGCAGTCTGAGGTCCTTGTTGGAGTATAGAAATGAGTTGCCGTCAGCGGGAGAGCCCCGTTTTCCCGGGGTACATCCAATGCGAGAGGTACACCCTGTTCAGTTCAAAAAGCTTTTATTCGATTTGTACATACAAATCATACAAGCAAAAAAAAATACATGATTAAAATGTTTAGAATCACCATATGTACATTTATAAGAAAGGTGATAAAAAGATGTGCAAAGGCTGGAGTACAACAATTAAAAAGTAATCTTGCCATTTTAAGTCAACGTACTATTATAAAAATGCAAGACATTCATAACTGAACAGACAGGAAATCAATAAGGATTACTCGATAGACCTTTCCTGGCGGCTGTACATAACAATTTTAAATAATCATAATATACTGTGGACATCAACAAATAAGAATAGTACCTTAATTACAAAAATTGGTATAAAACTTGAAGGCATATATATACAGACAGGAATGTAAAAAGTAATAGCAACATAATACAATTCCTGGCAGCTGTATAACATAGGTACAGACAGGTAAGTATAAAAATGTTATAGTACAATACTTTTCCTGGCAGCTGTACACTTCAAAATAAAAGTAGCCAGAAAAAAGCAGATCTCCTCATTCTCTAATGAGGATAAAAGTATCAGTGCAGTTTCTGTAGTACGAGTATTATACTTAATAAAAATTGGTTTAAGGTATTTTAACCTAAAGAAATGAAAAAATTTACAAAAAAGTAAAAAGTGGCAACTACTCTGCCGAGAAATACTGTCGCACGGGCAGGGTATATCTGAACTGGTTCTTGTGTTTGGAAATGCGACCAGATGATGAACAATGCCCAATCTGACACGTGTTAGAACATACTGATGAGAAGGACGGGTCACATACACAAAATAGGATTGGAACCCCGACGTTAAATTTAAATCTTTATAAAATTTCACGGTAATGAGGTTACCAGAAATTTTATCTCGCTCTGCCTTTCGGAAGTTTAGAAACGTTGTCTTAATTTCTTTTTTTGAGATAGAAACAACCTCTTCAGGCTCACGGAACACATCAATATTAAAAAGAAGGAGATACCAACGGTGGATGTATCTCAACCACTGTATGCGTGAAGAGTGGTCCAAGCCTATACAATCAAGAATAATATCCTGAGTAAATCGAGTCTCTGGCTTAGCCCAAATAGAACGCCACAATAAGAGTGGCCGGACTGCTGCTAAGTCAGAAATGAACTCGATCCCAACTTCTTCATGGATCAGTTGAATGGAGGCAGAAGGGGGAACACATAACAACCTCCTTAGAAACTTATTTTCCTCCTTCTGCAGGGATGTACCCTCACTATGGCCCCATACACCTGCCCCATACAGTGCAGAGGAGACACAACAAACATTGTATATGTTCATCATGTCTAAAATGCTTCGTGAGCCAAGTTTAGAGGCAAACCGAAAAATACTGCTAGTAGACCGCAGCATTTTTAGCCTGATAGAATCAAATTCCGAGGTCCAAGATCCGCTATTGTTGTATGTAATTCCAAGATAACAAAAGGACTTAACCGGAGTCAACTTTTCATTATCCACGAAAAACGTATACTTTGACTGCTTAGCTGCCCGACCGCATGACATAACATGTGTCTTGGTTTTGTTCACACGAAGCCGCCTAACTTGAATAAACTGCATAAAATTATCAATTAGGCGCTGTAGGCCCATCTGTGTTCGGGATAAAAGAACAGCGTCATCCGCGTAAAGTAACAGCGGGACAGGTTTACCACCAATCAGGGGGGCATCTGCTGGGATGTCAACCAGGGAACGGTCGACATCATTGATAAAAAGGGAAAATAAAAGGGGGGCCAAGACACATCCCTGGCGTATGCCCCGAGACACTTTGAAAAACGGGGTACATTCGCCAAGGGTGCCATAGCGGACCTTACAGGAGAGTTTTTCGTAAAGTCTAGCTAAAAAGTGAACTATTTCCCTCGGAGCCCCTGCATCAAGCAAAACCTCCCAAAGAATGGTGTGGTTAACCAAATCAAAAGCGCTGCTCAAATCAGCAAAACATAAAAAGAGGTTGCCATTTTTAGCCACAGTATATTTGTTAATTAAAAGGTCCAAATTTACACATTGGTCCAATGTGCCCAGGCCTTTCCGAAAGCCGTATTGGACTCTAGTTAAGATGTTAAAATCAGTTGCCCAATCTTCCAGCCTCTTGAGCAAAATTCTACTCATCACCTTTACAGAGGCGTCCAATAATGAAATTGGCCGGTAGTTAGAGGCCTCTGATTTGTCACCTTTCTTATGTAGAGGAATAATGACCGATTGACCCCAAGTAGACGGGAAATTGATTTCTGCCGCGCAATTAAATATCCTCGCCAGGATGGGAGCCCATAAAGCTGGTTCATCTTTGTATAAATCCAGCGGGACCCCATCGGGGCCAGGGGCCTTGCCTCCCTTGCTAAAAGAAATTGCTTCATGGCTTTCTTCTAATGTTATTCCCAACGGGAGGGGTAGCCAAGGGGTAGACTCAGGTGACAATGACTCAGGGGATAACCCTTCTGGATTGAAAATTTTGGAGAAGTGACTGACCCAATCGCTGCATGCCACATAAGATGTTAGTTCTGGAACATCTTCTTTATTGAGGAACGGGCTGTTAATTGTTTCCCAATAAAGTTTGCAGTTTTTGGTCTCGGCTGCTTCCTTCAACTTATCCCATGCCTCAATCTGTAATACCCTTTTCCTGGTATTAATTGCTATTTTATATCTAGCCCTAAAATATTGTATATCCTTCTTATCGCGTGGTTTGGTGCCTAAAGCATTCTTTAGTTCTCGGAGGGCGGCTATACAGGTCTTATCGAACCACCCCTGCTTCGGGCCACTATTGGATAACGGGGCCTTAGTAAAAATACCATCGATAATACTGTTCATGGAGACAAAGTGAGATAATAGGCAGCCTAAGTCACAGTCATTATCTAAACAGAAACTAATTTGGTTCTTACAGCAAGTAAGAACCTCCTTCTGCTTAACCTTAGAATTTAGACCAGTCCATTTAATCCTTAGACCCTTCGGTCTAATAGGAACTAGGTCAGTTGAGCATTTTTCACCTGAAACTGTCGAGGTACCATGCCCCAGGAGGGTAACACGAAGGCTGTTATGGTCACTGAGACTTTCTTCGTTTACATACAAATCAGTGAAGTCTCCGCTGCTAGACAGAAGAATATGATCTATAAATGATCCTGCATCTCTGCCTGTAAATGTAGGGCATATTATTGCCTGGTTGTTTGTGTTACAGTTTAACAGGGTCATGTCTAGTGTGACTAGCATATTATTTAGTGTCGAACCATAACTGCAATGTTGGAAGTGAGGAGAATCCTCCCTCGCTCCCAAACCCCCCCAATGACTACTCATTGCTGCACCAAAGCCACAGATGTTCCCGTTGGACAAATGGCAGGGCTGCAGGTTAAAATCCCCTGCCCAGACAACCTCGGCCTTTCTTTTCGAAATACCAAGGGCCTTGGCAATTTCCCTTTCGAGAGGCGGTAGAATATCCCCTCTGGTGGCATCAAAGATATTGTTGTAGAAATTTACTACAACTAAATCAATACTCTTCCTGCACTCCACCCTTATAACTTGGCTATGGGTCCCAACTGTCGTGCTGTATTTGACCTTACAATCACACAGCTTGGTGGATAAAAGCAACAAAAGGCCCCCCTTAGCCCTGCCTGAGCTAGATTTGGTGGCTCTAAGACAGTAGGATGCGTACCCTTCGATGTTGATGGGGTCCAGACACCAAGTTTCCTGCAACAAAATTAGGTCCAATCCCTCCCCCATAAAACTGGTCCAGAAGGGTGTACCCAATTTGCTGGCAAGGCCAGCAATGTTCCAGGAAACAAGAGAGATTCCTGCTGATTTGCCAGAATCGCCAACAACAGTCGACTCTGGCTGAATTGCACGCAATAGGATAGGACCATCTTCCCGAGGGATGATGTCTGGGCTTAATCTAGGAATAACAGTAGATGTACATGCATCAAGGCTATCCCTATTTTCTATACGCGGGAGGGGTATTAGCGATGACACCAATGGCGGTTCAGGAAGTGCGGCTAAAGGTGTGACTGGGGGAGCACTCGCCATATCTAAATAGGACGTAAAAATGTTTGAATCCAAAGCTTCAGTAGGGCTGAGTCAATCTACCTCGTCTAACACAGCATATCTGTTAGGGTGGGCAAGTTGTGAGTACAAGGAATCTTGGGGAGGGGGCAAATCCTGCCATGTTTGTTGCCACTGGGATTTAACTTGTTGTAGGGGCTGAAAGGGTTGCTGCCATTGATGGGCAGGCTGAAATAGGGGTGGTGGAAAATGGGGAGGATGTTGCCATTGAGGATTAACATGATGTGGGGGAAAAGATAAAGCATGCAATGGCTGCTGCTGAAAATTATCATAATGTGGAAAAAAGGAAGAAGGGTGTAGTGGTTGCTGCCAGGGTTTAGTAACATGCTGCGGGGGATACACAGATCCTCTATTGCTTTGGAAAGTGGAACAAGGAGGATTTGGTCTTGAAGGCATCGGTAAAAAATAAGACAAAGGGAGTGGATTAATTGAAGTCGCAGGACCACTGTTGGGTGCATTACATATATAACTGGCTGCCCCTATATCCCTAAAATTAACTGTAATTACATCCCCTACTATTGTTTTCTTGCTTCTGCCCACCCAATCCCCTCTACGCACAGTAAGAATTTCACCGTTCATATTGTTAGGTAGAGGTTTATGTAAGTGGAGCCATTGAGCACATTTATTTCTTAGCTCAAGGAAAGTTTCTTTTGCTCCCTCCTTCAGCGGGGGAACTGCTGTCAACACGACCACAAAAGGGGAGACTTCTGGTGGCAGATTAATTGACCTAAAACGTGCCTGCTTTGGCTTAGGACCTACAGGTTTGTTTGTAAGAAGAGGTGCTAAAGGGGTATTAGATTTCCCTACAACATCTTTTACTTGAGGAGTGGTGGTGTTATTACCAACAACAGAGTGTTGGTGAGTCAAAATAGAACCCACCACCATCGGAGTGGGTAGAGCTGTGGATTGAACAGAATTATTCCCTGTTTGCGACAGATGAGATATAACTGGATTGCCGGGGGTTATGGTTACTTGAGCGTTGTTTAATACATCTTTTGGAGGTTGGATACAGGATGGACATTTAGGGGCTGCTTCTATAATCCCTTGTGGCTGATCAGGCCCTTGCCCATTCGTTTTGTGTGGCCATTTCGAATGTATTAAAGACGTAAGCCTGTCCAGTTTGGAAATTAAAGGCTTAATTTGTGCCGCTATTGTGGCTTCAAGGTCCAGTTTTAAATCTGTTACCATGTTTTGCACACAACAAGGAATACCTGATGTCACTTGCGGAGTAGGGGAAATCAGATTATGATTCCTAACTGTTACTTTTACTTTGTTTTTACTCTTTGATATAGCCTTTGGGACATTGGTAACCCTTCCCCCAGAAACTGTAGGTACAGGGGCTGTTTCCACATCATTAAACCCACTCAGACTCGGCGCCGCTTTACCAAGTGACTGACAAGCTTCTAGATCTGGTGTAACCTCCAGATCAACAAAAGACGGGTCTGAGTCTGATGGGGCAACCGATAAATCAACAGCATTTGGTACAGACAGAGCACTATTAGTAGGCATAGTTAAGGGTAGGGAACAATTATTCGAAGACTGCAAAGCGGGTGATTTGACATTTGCAAGAGAACCCAATGATGAGCGCTTAGCATTCGCAAGATCCATGGAGACTCTTTTTTCCAGTAAAACAATGCTTTGATCAATAGTCTCATTTACACGTGAAATAAAAAGATCTATGGGTCCAGTCACCTGTGCTACCACCGTAGCTTTTTTCGCACAACTTCTGGTTCTATTACGCATGGCCGACATCTGTAGCACAGAGTCAATAGAGAATGGTAAAATGGCTGGAGAGCGGCCACTGATGTTGTAATACGAAAATACAGAACACAGTTCCGCCTACCTTAGACGTTAGATGATGATTAAGGGCAAAAAGGCAGGGGTTCAGGGCCAGGGCCGTCCTCTGCCGTCCTTGAACGGCCTTAAACGGCCCGCTCTTTGCCCGGTCTTCGCCCCGGCCTTTGCCCCGTGCGCGTCCCGCGTGCGCGTTGCTACCACAGATTAAATAGGAAGGTCAGGTGGAGGGGCGGGAAGAGGACCAGCTGCGGCCGATCAGCGCCGCGCTGCACGCTGGTCCTCGCAGTCCCGCCTCAGCCTTGAGATGCAGTCGCTTGCTCCACGAGGTCGCGTTGGTGCTCCAATGCACTCAGGGGGTCCAGGAACAGAAGTTTTGGCAAAACCCTTGGCCTGCGAGCGGCACCCGCGAAGCGGGGGCCGCGAGGCGTAGGCTCAGCAAGCAGGAAGGTGAGAGGGCGAACAAAGCGGCATTCACTGCAGGTCAGCTCAGTGAGGATTCCAAGGCTGCTCACACACCGTGATGACTATATTGGTGGAGGGGCGGGAAGAGGACCAGCTGCGGCCGATCAGCGCCGCGCTGCACGCTGGTCCTCGCAGTCCCGCCTCAGCCTTGAGATGCAGTCGCTTGCTCCACGAGGTCGCGTTGGTGCTCCAATGCACTCAGGGGGTCCAGGAACAGAAGTTTTGGCAAAACCCTTGGCCTGCGAGCGGCACCCGCGAAGCGGGGGCCGCGAGGCGTAGGCTCAGCAAGCAGGAAGGTGAGAGGGCGAACAAAGCGGCATTCACTGCAGGTCAGCTCAGTGAGGATTCCCTATTTTCCATCCCGAAGTGCCTGAAGTGTTAGACCCGACAACGAATACTGTCACCCGAGCTCGTGATGATGCTCATTTTCAAGAACAGTGGGTATATATGCCTTGGAAACTGAGCGAGGTATTAGCTCTGAAGGCTCAGTTGCCTGACTCGAGAAAAAACCCGACTGCTTATTATAAAGAATTAACAGAAGCAGCTTCCTCGACAGTCATGACTTTAGCAGATATCAAATTGTTTTTTGGGTTACTGGTCCCGGTGGATGTGTGGAGACAGGTGAAGGGTACGGACTATGCAGAAGAACTGGGTGGTACCTGGGAGGAGCTTAAGGATTGGGACAAGGAGCGAAAGCCAGGGGAGAAGCCGAAGGCGGAGATTTTAGCGTTGCCAGGACGCATAATAAAATATATGCACTCCCTTATTCCTCCCAAGAAAGTAGATTGGGATAAGTTGACTGCATGTAGACAGAAGAAGGATGAGGCGGTTTCAGACTTTTTCACTCGTTTTGAAGAGACTTTTATGGATTTCAGTGGTCAGGATATCTCTCAAGATGGAGGCCTGCGACTTTTCGTTAATAGATTCGTAACAAATTTGTTACTGGAAATATCAGCCCAATTGCAGGCGTCAGAGAGTACGTGGACAACGTCCACTCCCTCTGGTATTCTAAGTATTATGAACATAGGGAGAATGAGAATAAGGACAGACAAGAAAAGAAGGCCAAGGATTTGAAGACAAGAGTGTTACTGCAACAGGTGGCGAAGGGTCGGGGACATGGGGCCCCACCTATGGTAGCTGGTCGAGAAGGAAGCAGTTACGGAAGGGGAGAGAAGAGAGAGCGTTTGGGACAGAATAAGTGTGCCAACTGCAAGAAGGAGGGTCACTGTTGGAGAGATTGTCCGGAACTTCGGTCCACTGCCGGACAAGGCAGGGGACGAGGTCGGGGTGAATTTTACAGAGATGATAGGCAGTCTAACGAAGGTAGACGACCGGGAGGGACTTACTTTGATGGAGACAGGGATCGGCAACACTCTCAAAGAGAGGGTGACAATTGTAGAGATAGACAGTACTACAACGATGCATATACTATGGATGACTTGACTGGTTTTTCTTATAACTAGGACAGCGTAGGACAGAGCATGGGACCGGTTTCAGGGCCCTACGTTACTGCAGACTTGTCGGGGTCCCCTCAGAAATTTTTAGTGGATACGGGTGCTATGAAAAGTTTGGTGGCACGTTCTCAGATCCCAGGCACGGCTCTGTCTGGCAAGAATAATATCTCCGTAGGGTTCTCAGGTACTCCGGTGATTAGCCCCATTTCTAAACCTCTTGCTCTTACGATTGGTCCTTTCACTGTTGATTCTCCTTTCCTTTTGACTTCGAATTGTGGCGAGAATTTGCTGGGTTTGGATTTACTGAAAAGATTGAATGCTACCATTTACTGTTCCCCAGACGGTGTGTACCTCACGTTGGGTCCTACTGTCGCGCATGCGCAGCAGTGCTTTTCAAAAGATGAGCCCCTCGTACAACATACTAGGGACTGATAAGGGTACTCTAGAATCCAATCTGGGATGTACCTAAGTACTGAACATAACAATTTAAGGGTGAAAGCAGATAGTCTAGGGCCTGATTAACAAGATTCTAGTCAGAATAGGCAGTAACAGCTTAGCACCAGGTAAAAAGTGGGGGTATCCATAAAAGCAGATCCTACTTTCCTACAGTTGCCGATATGGGCACTATGTTACTTCGAAGTGATCATACTTCCAAAACCCACTTTATTTTGGAGAACCTGTAATCTGGTCATCAGGTCTATGACCGCTCCTTCCAGGTCTGTCGAGACTGGTTGTAGAGTTTGGAGAGAGCCTTCAGTAGACTTAGTTTTACCTCCACTCCATCCACTGTGCCCCTGAGATGTCTACTGGTATCGGCTATGGTAGTCAAGATTCTGTTGAGTTTAGAGTCTGTAGGCTCCCGGGGGATAAATGTCTGCAGTATGTCTGCCATTTCTGGTTTGTCACCTCCTCACACTGTGTCCTGGCACTCGAACCGTTGAGCTGCTCCAGTGCCTCAGAGCCCCATGTGCCCTGTATCAGGGGCAGATCTTGATGTCAGGTCTAAAGTGTGCAGGCCTAGACAAACCAGTACTCAGCAAGGTATCAATCCAATGGTGTGGGGACATGTGGTCTAAGGAGCTTGGACTCTTAGGGCCTACCTCGGTGTATCATTCGAGGGCTCCTCACAAGCAAATCCTGGCACCAGCCTCACACCCTGGGCTATCGCTGTTCTGACTCCTGTCACCCAGAGGGGCATGAGCAGTCCCTGTGAGAGGTGTGTGGCTAAGGTGGGGTCCCAGAAACCAAAAGCTTCAGTCTGAATGCTGTTAGATTAATATAAGAGGGGCTTTTCCCACACACTCTCTATTGTGCATGGGGGGTGGCAGTTCAAGAAGCCTCTTCCGCCCCCTCCTCTCGGGCCTCATAATGCTTAGATAAATACTAAACTTCACAGCAATTACATGTAGTCGACAAAGAGTGAATATGACTAGAAAGGGGGCGTGTGACCCTTTGAAGCTGTGAAATTCAAATCAAGTGATGCCTCCAAGGCATTTTTTGAGCTTCCTCCTCTTCGTTTACAGGAGTCAGGATCCTCCCGCATGTGCAGCATGTAAAGTCCGCATTCCTTCTACATGTACTTAAGAGCATACGATTTTGAGCTGAGTTGAAATAATAAAGAACAAGCGTTTGCAATGCAATCGGTCTCGCCTTTGGGACCATATATGTATTTAGCTATACAGAACATCAGCCTGGGTGTTGAAACATATTCTGTTCTTTAACATGGAGGGAAAGTAAGCACCAAACTGCATGACACGCTAGGAACTGGAAGACATGGAGAGAAACATTGCCTTTCAGCTGGAAATGGAATAGTCCAAAGCTCTGTTTTAATAAAAAAACAGGGCCTTTGGTGGTCATATCAATGAAAATACAAGATTTTAAAAAAATATTATTGTCTACGTATGCTCATGGAAGATAATTTCTATGGACTGAAATCTAGACAATGCTAAAGTGATTCTGGTATTTTACTGACCTTGCTGGTCATTTTCTATCAAGAATGTTAACTAGAGGCAGTTGCCAGAAAAATTAAAAAAAGAAAGTCCCTCAGCAGAAAGCAATTCTGGTATTTTACTGATCTCTACTGGTTGTTTCTATCAAGACAGTTAAATAGAGGCAGTTGAACAGAAAGAAAAGTCCCTAAGGGGACGCAGACAGGTCCTAGGGCTGATCTCCATGGTCATGTTCCGCCGCCGATAGTCACTGACTGCGGTGTTTTGGGACCTATTGAGAGACAGCGGCATGCCAGAACTACAATTCGCTGCATGCCTTGCGAATCACGCGAGACGTGAGTCACGTGACGTCATACGCGGAAGAAAAGACCGCATTGAGACTGCTCCATGTCGATAATTCAGAAGGATTCGCCAGTCGTGGACCATTTTCGAGTTCCCGGTGAAGGGCGGTAAGAGTGCGGTTTCACACGAAAGTTGTCATTGCTACTTTTGTGGAGGCTAGGAGCGCTCTTGCTTTTCGCTCTAGCTTCATTGTTGGCAGTCTACTGTTATTCCAATCTTATTGTAGAGGATCCTGCGTGTTCCAGTATCCTTGTTTGTTCTGACCCCTCTGTTGGCAGAAACCTGCATCGCGGTTTCTTGCAGAGGAGTCCTGGCTCATTATTTCTGAAATCCCCGATAGGCGGTACATACTGCTGGGTATCCTGGCAGAGGAGTACTTTGTATCTTGAAGCTCTGGGTTCCTCTACCTCCATTTAGGAAGCGAGTTAGTAATACCGCTGGACTTCGGGCTTGGTGAAGAGAAACGTTTATGAATACCAAACCAGTATCATTGCAATGAAAGGCGTTTACAACAGAGACACTGAAGGAACTCTGATTACTTACCCGTTAGTGACATTGTGATTTATCAACCACTAGCAGACACTCCGTTTAGGCTCTTTTGCAAGATATTATTGCTGGGAAGTCTAGAAGTAAATCATTCATTTGTTCTCTTATTCTTTACCTGTTATAGGAGAGAGTCTTCTGAGAGGGCCGGTGCCGGTTGTAGGCATGGCGATTAGGTCTCACCTTGAGCACAAGTTGGTAGGTGGAAATAAGGAGTGTTTGACTTATATGTATTGTTTCTGGTATGAGTAGACACCTGAAGTATGTCTATCCAATTTGTGTGTTCTTTTGTTTCCTATTCAAGATTTGATATGTGCTTGAAGTGAACTTGCCACAGCCCTCTACTGTCCTCTACTTGATAGGTTCCATCTTATTTCCTTTACAGGTGATAGGTGGGAGAATAGTATTAGGGGTCGATTACAACTGCTTGTCATTAAAAGGTTTTGAGATAGACTCTGTGCTTATAGTGCTTTTTGTGTTTTCCACAGATTTCCCTCCCCGCAGTTCCTACCCTTTCCTTCCCCCGCTCGATCACCCCAATAGTCTGTGTTTTTACATGTGCCAGACTTGGGGCTATCCAGAGGTGGGCCCCTTTAGAGAATCGATACAACTCTGAGGATTTGGAACGGAGGAGCCTGACAATCAGAGCCCACAAAGTAGATACACAAATAAGTCTATACTAAAGTATATACAAGAAGTCTCGAATGCTCTACCTAATAAGTATATACTAAAGTATAAACAAGAATGCTTGACCTAAAAGGCGCTGGGGTATTTTTGTTGGTGAGCATGAGTCTTGAACATGCCTACAAAATGACATAGGCCAAAGGGTCATAGGGACTTTTTTTGTTTACTGTTTAGCCATGCTGCACAGCATTGGGAATGCGGTCCATCGTCAGTAAAAACCAGGTGCATTTTCAATAGGTTACCAATGCTTGGTTTTATTGCACACCCAGTTATTTTGTCAGTGTGAATGCACAGGTTCTGCAATCCTGAGCTCATGGCCATGTTTTTCTCTGAGACGAAGTAACATTTCTGGCAAAGCGCAACAGTGTTCTCAGGTCACTGTAAAAAACAGCAGCTGCTGTGCGACCTTGAGAAAGATGTAACAGGCGCATTCACTGTTAATGGAAACTGCGGTACCACAAGTCCCAGAATCCTTGGTGCAGGACTGGCTGCATGCGATTCTGGGAACTGGAGCGAACTTTGTAAAATCCGCCAACACGTGGCAGCGCCTAGAAGTATCCATTCATAACCAGCAGGCAGACTAAAAAGATGAACAAGAATTGGCATAGCCAATAGGTCTCGCATTTGGGACCTTATAAGTGTTTAGCCATGCAACAGTTGGTGTTGTTGCACCAAGGATATTCTGCTGCATAACTAAATACTTATAGGGTCCAAAAAGCGAGACCTATTGGCTATGCCAATGCTTGTTTGTTTTTTGTTGCTGTTTTGTTTAAGTTGCCAGATCTACAATAGCTGGACATGGAGCCATGCATGCCACCTAACATTACATTCTAACTAACAAGTATTAGGAAAGCCAACAGGTCTAACCGTTGCTAGAACTGCTGGCATTGCCAATGTGCTTAGCCATGTTGTACAGCAAGGCAGATGTGGGGTGAAGTGGCTGAAAGTAAAGAAAAAAAGGCTATGACGCGATGAGTGCTGGCTGCATCGTACCACCTTTTTCTGTTTACTTTTAGCCATGCTGCACAGCAGCCGCACTGCCATACTACATAGCTGAACATTGATAAAGCCAGTAGCTCTTGCATTGGCGAGACCTATTGGATTTGCCAATGCTTGTTGGAAAGCCTACCATACATGAGGTGTGCCCAGTCGTAAACGTGTCAGGACAAAAGTAATGTTGGGTGTTAGATGTAAATATGAGATTCCTCCGTAAGTCCTCATTTTGTGCCACAGAAAGATGTCTTACACATGAAGGTCTGATAGTGTCTTTGGCAGATTTAATGTAAACCTCAATCTTAAGAGTTAAAAGCTTTGGTTCCCTCTTGCTAAAGTGTGTTATGCTATGTGTATTACGCTTGGGCGGTGAACTCTGCTCCGTAAAGCATGCAGAGTTCGCGTAGCAGTGTTATTTTCTCGCTTGCACTCATCAACTTTAAGTTGGCGAGGGTAAGTGAAGAAAATCTAACACTAGACCACCTCCCAGAGAGATTTCTCAATGTGGGTGATCATGGATGCACTGACGGCTGTGTGCTTGGTGGAAGCTTGCACTGACAGCTAGTGGTGTGTGTGCCTGGTGGAAGCGTGCACTGACGGCTGTTGGTGTGTGTGCCTGGTGGAAGCGTGCACTGACGGCTGGTGGTGTGTGCGCCCAGTGAAAGCGTGCACTGACAACTGGTGGTATGTGTGCCAGGTGAAAGCGTTTACTGACGGCTGGTGGTGTGTGTGCCTGGTGGTAGCGTGCACAGACGGCAGGTGGTGTGTGTGCCTGGTGGAAGCGTGCACCGACGGCTGGTGGTGTGTGCCTGGTGGAAGCGTCCACTGATGGCTGGTAGTGTGTGTGCATGGTGTAAGCGTGCACTGATGGCTGGTGATGTGTGTGCCTGGTAGAAACATGCACTGATGGCTGGTGGTGTGTGTGCCTGGTGGAAGTGTGCACTGATGGCTGGTGGTGTGTGTGCCTGGTGGAAGCATGCACTGACGGCTGGTGGTGTGTGTGGCCGGTGGAAGCGTGTACTGATGGCTGGTGGTGTGTGTGCCTGGTGGAAGCATGCACTGACGGCTGGTGGTGTGTGTTCCTGGTGAAAGCCTGCACTGACGGCTGGTGGTGGGTGTGCCTGGTGAAAGCATGCACCGACGGCTGGTGGTGTGTGTGTGCCTGGTGAAAGCGTGCACTGATGGCTGGTGGTGTGTGCCTGGTGAAAGCATGCGCTGACGGCTGGTGGTGCGTGTGCCTGGTGAAAACATGCACCGACGGCTGGTGGTGTGTGTGTGCCTGTTGAAAGCGTGCACTGATAGCTGTTGGTGTGTGCCTGGTGAAAGCATGCACCAACGGCTGGTAGTGTGTGAAAGCTGGTGGTGTGTGTGCCTGGTGGAAGTGTGCACTGACGGCTGGTGGTGTGTGTGCCTGGTGGAAGCGTGCACTGACGGCTGGTGGTGTGTGTGCCTGGTGAAAGCGTGCACTGACAACTGTTGGTGTGTGTGCCTGGTGGAAGCAGGAGCATTCACAGTGATAGAAGGCACAAATGAAACTGACGAAGAGGAGGGGGAGAAGGGAGGGGGAGTGCGAGCAGAGGAGCATGATTCACAGCGAGAAGACACAAATGAAGCTGACCAGGAGGGAGGGGGAAAAGGGAGGGGGGGTGTGCAAGCAGAGGAGCCTGATTACAGCAATAAAAACACAGATGGCAGCTGTGCACGTGCACGAGCTCATGACCGCAAGCTGTATGCCAGCAAATGCCTCTGGTGGCACTTTTAAAAGCCACTTACTAAATGTCTCGAAGAGACAGCGCATGCACTGTCTCAGGCGAGGCCTAAAAAAGGAACTCTCGTTCGGCCTCTCATCTGCCAGTCCCTATGTTTGCTTGCGACTCTCCATTTATTGAGTGTGTTCTGGCATAGGACTTGATGTAAGTGAATGTACCACCATGAAAATCAATATTGTCTGGGCACTGTGCATCCTTCGCAATCCTACTTACTAGTAAGATTGTTTTACCTTTTACTAGGTTATCTCTTAGTTTGCTTCCTGATGATGCATGCAGTTCACCCCCTCTGAGAGCTCTATTGTTGCTAATTGCATGAACATAGACTCTAAATGGCCTTACCTCGCCTGAACATGCTGAACGCATTCTACAATCATTTTAAAATCCAAATTCGTATAATTCTATACCCTAGTATTCTTCGCAATCTGGTTGACATTGAATATACAATATCCACAAATGCAGTATCTGCCTAACTATAAAGGTTCCTTAAAGCGCTCTGTGCTGCTGAATGCTTTTAGCAAAACCCAGTTAAATGTTATTGCAGTTTTCAAATACTAAAACACATATACATGTCCAGTATTTGTAAAGCGCGAACAATTACCCGAAGGTGTCAGGGCTCTGGGGGCTGTCGGGAAGAGTAAGTGAGCTATTGCCCAGAGTCACATGTTGCTGGTCTAATCTACCGCCAGCATCGGTGATTGAAGGGTGAGCCCACGGGTTCCGGAGTCAGACGCCCTGGTCGCTGCGCCACACCTCCTCTCTCTTCCATCTGTGAGATGAGATAAAAATTCACAAATATTTCTGAACCCATCTTTTTTAAGTTTCATATATCATACCAGATAACAATTATAATGCAGTGGTTGGGCGCTTCAGTTGAATATTCTGGAGAATGTGTCTTAAGGGCCCAGGAGTTTGAGGAAGTAAGATTAATGGTCTGCCAAGAAAACTGTGAAACCTCTTTCTGTATGGTGCATTCCACGTTGGTAGACTCTTAGTATAATCATCAAAATAGTTCATCCTTTGCAGAGTATATTTACCCCAAACTGGATTAATACTTTCTCCAGGAAGACTGGAAATGATCCTAATACTAGTGTTTGTCAACCACAAATGTGCATTTGTTAGATGCATGTGACAAACGTCGGCCATTTTGACTTACTAGGTTCATTATTCAATAAATTTGACCTACATTTTCAAAAATTAGTTTTAATATTAATTAACAAGGCTTAATTAACAAGTGTAGGAAATTAATAACATAACGTGTAAGTGTAAAGCGCATGATCACCCATGGGTATCTTGGCGCTGAATAGCAGGTGTTTATTGTTACCCAACGGAACTCCCTTTATCAACCTCAGAAGGATGAAAGGCTGAGTGGACCCACCAGGATTTGAACCAGTGACCATGGAGTCAAATACAGGCCCCTACATTAGAAGCATTAGTCACCTAATCCATCAAACATAGCTTGAATGAACTTGTTACCCTCCCACTTTCGCCCATTGTTTTTTGTAAACACATTTGATTTCCTTTTGTACAATGCGTATTCATATACTTACATCTTAGTGCATTAAAGGGCTTTTCGTTTGTATAGTTATCTTCTCTAATACATTAATCGTTCCTAAGTGCCCATCTGTATTGCATGTAGTTTTTGACTGGCTATTCATGTTTAAACCCCCCCAACTCCCCCTCCCTCTCCCGCACTGCAGGCCATACAGAGAATTCACTTCCGCTAGTTGTCGCTTTCCCTTACTAGTCGTTGGTGAACTGTATAGTCTTGTGTTTACTTCCCCTTATCTTATCTTTCTCTCTCCGCCTTGATAAGCTTATGGGTTAGTCTCATCAGGTTCCAGGCCTCAATCGGTTTCTGGGCTCTGTCTCTGGGGGGTCCCCTGTTTAGAATTCAACATTGGGGTGGTCATTCCGGATTCCTGGTCATTGTGTTTCATCTCTTCCACCAGGGCCTTACATGCAGGTCCTCTCTATTCCGCCTTTGACCCATCTTGCTTTCCTAATCAGAGCTCTCACAGCCCACCAACTTCTCTAGCTCCTGCTTCCACCTAGCGATGCTAGTGGCATTTGGTGCTTTACGCCTACTGGTGATTTCCCACCTGGCTTGGATATAGGCCAGGCCCTGAAACTTGGCAG
Source organism: Lissotriton helveticus (assembly GCF_964261635.1). NCBI lineage: Eukaryota > Metazoa > Chordata > Amphibia > Caudata > Salamandridae > Lissotriton > Lissotriton helveticus. The sequence continues at coordinate 646,828,908 of NC_136068.1, forward strand.
TGACATTGGTCTTGGCTGTTTGTGGGAACATGTTAAGCAAACAGTGTGCTGGTGTGCATGGAACAACTCTATCAATGATTCGGGCCATTTTAGTCGTCACCTCCTGCCAGTAGTGCGCTAGTGCCCGGCAGCTCCACATCATATGGATAAGATTTGCTCCTACTTCCTTGCATCTAGGACATTCTGCCTCTTTCCTGTGAAAGTATTGGTTTATTTTTTCTGGGGTAATGTATGCTAGGTGTAATGTGTAAAATCCTATCAGCTTAAATCGTGCGTTTATGGACACAATTGGCGCCCTTTGCAGTATGTTTTTCCTGTCCTTGTCCTCAAGGGGGCATCCTCTATGCTCCATCCAACCGTTCCTTAGCTCCTCAAGCAGCTTAACTGAGTCTCTCTCTATCGCCCTGTACAGGCATTTAACTGCCTTTATAACGCCCCCAGCTATCCCAATGTATTCACATGTGGTGTGTTGTGGCAGTTCGATAGTGCCCATGTGGCAGTGTCGTCGCATCGCTCACTTGACCGCTCTGTGAAGAAGAAACTGGCCCTGTGGGATGTCCCATTCATTACTGAATTTCTTGAAAAGAAGCAGTACTCCGTCTCTGTACAGATCCCCTACCTTTGTCACCCCTACCTGTACCCATTCATCTAATCCTCCCCATTGTCCCCCGTGTGGCAGCGCCCTGATTGTCATTAGTGGCAGTTCCGGTGAGTATGGGTGTTTCTTCTGGGTCCTCTGGAGGCCTCTACTCCAGCATCGCTGTATCACCCTATGCTCATTGAAATGTATGTGTTGTGGCTTTGCGGTCCTCATTAGTGTTTGGAGTAATTCATCCCTCCCCCGGGGTGAAAGGGGGCACCCCCGCCTGTCTGGCATAATCCTTCCCGCTATCCATTGAGTGAATCACTGCAGCTGCCCTGCCAAGTAGTATGCCTCAAATTCCGGGATCTGCTGATGGCCACTTTAACGTGGCCAGGGCTACTCGTTGTCGCCCATTCCCCAATATGAAGTCCGAGAGGCATGTGTCCAACTCCCGTAACCAGGCCCTGGGGATCCATACAGGTAGCTTGACAAAGAAGTACAGCAGTAGGGTAAGGGCCACCATTTTTAGCAGGGAAATCCTTCCCACTACCGAGATAGGGAGTTCCCCCCAAAATCACATGCTATCTTTTAGGGCCCCCACTTTCACCCCTTGTGTACACGGATCTATGATAAACTTTGCGTATTGCAGAAAATATCTTTTGTGTAATTCATCGAAATTCACACAGTCTCCAAATGTGACAAATATCAGAGGCTCTACAGTTGGAGCCTACTTATTTGAACTGGATGTAGGACAGCACAACGGAAGCCAATAAAATGAATGGCTTTACAACGCTGATTCCATAAGAAAGATTCCATTACAATATAAGATCTTTGCAACACATTATTTTACAATAGATATACCTTTATCACAGATGCCTTTACAACGGAATTCGCTGTATAGGCATCGATGGTAAAGGCATAGGCGTAATTTCGCTGTAATGGACTTTGGTTGTAAAGACTTTGTCATTGTCAAGCCTTCAATGGTATGGAATCCTGTTGAAAAGCCTTAGTAGGATGGATGTTTCCCATACAGAAAGCAGCATGGATATACACACAGATACTCATAATAGTCTGGACTTCAGTGATATATAGCTCAAAGAGAAAACATGATGTGAAGTGGGTAGTACAGGCCTCAACAAGCCAGTTCAGCTGGGATAATTTAATTGTCACTCATCCAATCTTCTAGTTTACACAGAACTACTCGGCCACATGCTTTTTGCTGAAAAATCAAGTTGGGGTTATAAGTCAGTATTAGCTAGGGTAGATCCTATCAACCCTCTTGAAAGTTGGTTTGATTACTGATCTGTGTCAAATTGGGGGTATAGTCCCTGTCCGCACTCTATTTCTAATAAATGTAAGCACATTTCTGCCCATGTTAATGGATCTGATTTATTGACCGTGTTTGATAGCCATAAGTTTGAGGGGCTTGACTAGAACCGACAGAGTAAATTATGGATGGCAAAGTATCAAGATTTAATATATTAAAACGATCTATATCACAGGCATAACCACATTAACAGTTACAGGTGAACGTTCAGTCCAAGTGAGTTAAGATGCTTTCTCCAGACAATTTCAGTGCTGCAAATATCAAGTTTAGATGCTGAATCTACTCCCCAGTAGCCAACATATTCCAAAAGTCTTTATATTTTGCCTCAATGATTTCCTCCATCAAAATCTAAGTGTTCACTTTGGCAGATTTCTTTATCTTTCTTAAAATAGCTCTACGCATCGAGGCTTGCCATCTATATTTGAAAAATGTATTTTCAATCCAATGAACTAAGGATAGATACACTATATTTCTAAGTATAGTGCTATCCTCTCTATACGGTGATAAACTAAGAAATCTTTTTTGGTCTGGGATCTGGAGCTGAAAGGTACAGTAATGGTCCATGAAATAATTTGAATGTTCTCCTAATAGTTATATAATTCATCATACTTTTTTGGATTGACATGTTCTGAGAGATCTTCTAGGTATGCTGCTGCGAAGGAGTAGGTCTGGGCCTCAGGGGGTATCTTTCCTTTCCTTGCCTGGGTCCTGTCGGGTAGGTCCTTGGGCCGGTCACTGGTGAGTGACTCAATTCAAACCTAATTCCTTAGAGAGTGAGCTGATTGTTGGAAAATCAAAAGCCTGAAGTCATCTATGCCAGAAGTAACGGGTATTTCTTTCTGCAGAGATTCACTTTCCTCACTGTTCTCTGCAACTGGGGCCAGTGGATCCCAAAACACATCCTCTAGCACCAGAGGCAAGAACCGCTTAAAAAATGAAAAAAATTCTGCTAATACCAGAGCCTTTCTGAGTGTTTGACATGATCCCACTCATGTAGATGATTCCCCAGGGACCTATTTAAAATAAAAGGCGAAACTAACCTCGTGGATGACGATACTTCACTAACACATGGTTGCCTACCTGCAGAGTACTTGGGGCCATATTATCAAGAAAGGGCGATACATTATTGCCGCTTTTATTGGCAGGAACCTTCCGCTAAAGCGGCGTTAATGGGCTTGAAAATATACCCTTGTGAATTCCCATAGCAGCCCAGGTTCTTGTTTTAACCTGGGCTGATATGGGAATTCACAAGGGCGTATTATCAAGCCCATTATCGCCGCTTTAGCGGCAGTTTCCTGCCAATAAAAGCGGCGGTGATGTATCGCCCTTGCTTGATAATATGGCCCCTGGCTTGGCCCCTCTCCTTTGCAACACCTTTGCATTGCGAACCTTTGGCTCCTCAGTGCTTGATGCACGTTTGAAAGGGCATGGTCTACCCCATGGGGGTGGGGACTAACATTTGCACTGTTATATTTGAACACTTGACAGTGACTGATGCCCATAGTGCTCTGTGGTATCAGGCGATACTCGCTCAAAAATGCACACACTGCGGGGTGTGGATAGCCTTCGGAGGTGGTGAGGGGTTAAAGCTCCCATGGCACTTCCTGACCTGATACCTGATTTTCTATCCAGGGCTGGGAGATGCATGCGTGCAGCATTGGAGAAGTGCTGGGGGCTTGGACACTGCCTTGCGGGGGCTGAAGGAGTGCCTTCTCGCCAGCACAGATTGATGTTCCCAACGGGAGCTGCCCGTCACCTGCAGGAGAAGTGGGCACGGATGGAGAGAGCCATGGACGGAGACCAGTGGGAGCATCCCGTTGGCTGGTTGTGGCAATGTGTGTGCTTGGCTTGGCATGCAGTTAATTCATTCCAGAGGGAAGTCAGCCTGAACTGTTTAAGGTGGCCACATGGAGACTTTGCCGTATAGCAGGAAGAAGCCGGAAGAATTGAGCTGCGAATGCGGGTGCTGTACTCCAAGGATACGATGTGAGGAGAGGCTTTGAGAGACAGAGCTCTCTGGCCATGTGTTCAATGCTTTCGGGGCAGGTCTGAGGTCCCAGGAGCCATCATTGATTCCTGAACATTGTGCCTTCTGCACTACACCAGATGGGGCCGGATTCTTTGGACTGAGAGAGGTGCCTGTTTTTCAGCAAATCTTTCTAGATGGCTGCGGAGTATACCTTCTGGCTGCCTGTAACCCTTGGGGCACTGGACTCTGGGAGCTGCTGACCAATATTGCTGGTGGTACCTCTCATCTCCCTGAGAGTGCCCACAAACCCCCTTTTGTATACAGCTGACTTTTTTGTAGGCAGTAACTGGCAAGTAGAGAGAAGACAGGGGTGCCGGATGAAAATGAACAACAGATGCTAAACCCACCGGCATCTTCGGAATCTGACTTGGCGACGATTTTGAAGGAACTGGCAGAAATTAAACTGTTGATTGGCGTGGTGAATGCCACTTCTCTCTGATACTTCTGCAGATGTCCAATTCTTGATAGGGGACATTAACGGCTTCCAGACCAGAATGATCAACGCCAAACAGTGACTGATTGACTTAAAATTCGAGTGGGAGAGTATTCAGGACTGGGGCCCTGAACTGAGGGAAATACTTAGATGGACTATTGAATTGGAGGATAGAAGCGCTTTAAAGCTGATTTGTATTATCGTAGCACTTTGAAGCTGATTTGCATTATCGTAGCGCAAGCTGATTTGTATTATCGTAGCGCTTTGAAGCTGATTTGCTTTATCGTAGCGCAAGCTGATTTGTATTATCGTAGCGCTTTGAAACTGATTTGCATTATCGTAGCGCTTCAAGCTGACTTAGAACACCGCGTCTGCGCTCCGCTCGCTCTGCTGCCATTATCATTAGCGCTATAATACCCCTGGATTGCTGCCATTGCCTGTAGTGTCAGATTGCCATTTGTACTGCTACATATTATACTGATCGCATTGCTCTGATCGCATTGTTCTAAAAGTAATTTTGCCCGATTGTGCCTCTGATTGTGCCCCAGTCTCGCCCTGTTTCGCTTTCTGTTTGTTGCGGCCATTTTGTTGTTGTTGTGCCTCTTGGCCCGTCTCACCGCCCCGCTCCCGCCTCCCAGCTGCTCCTCCCTCGCCCCAACCCCCTCCACTATCCACTTATGACAGATGCTTCTGCGCGCAGCGTTCACGCGCAGCGGACGCGCCCCATGCGCGCCGAAGGCGCACCAAAGGTAAGCCCGTCTACGCTGTCCGTGCCTGGACCGCGCCCAACGCTAGACCCCCTGCCCCCCGTGAAACCCACTCCACCCGCATAACGTACGACGCCGCAACCCTCTCAGCCCTCAACCCCGGCCGCCCACCCAACTGCTACCAAGCCGCCCCAGGACACTCCCATGGACCCTTCACCTGCCACTCCTGCAAGTTCGACTGCATCAGGACCGACACCAAATCCACATACTCCAAACTGAGCTCCGACACTAACCACCTAAAGTGCATCCTACTCAACACCCGCTCGGTCCACAGACACGCCACTGAACTCTGGAACCTACTCGACACTACATCGCCGGACGTCGCCTTCCTTACAGAAACCTGGATGAACGCCTCATCAGCGCCAGACATCGCCATAGCCATCCCGGACGACTACAAGATCATCCGAAAGGACCGCACCAACCAAACAGGAGGAGGCATCGCCATCGTCCATAAGAACACCATCCACATCACGACCAGCTCCGACGATCTCCTCGCAATCGTCGAACACCTTCACTTCCAGATCCACACCGACCCTAAGACCACACTCAGAAGCACCCTCATCTACAGACCACCAGGACCCCGCACACAATTTAGCGACAACATCGCCGACTTCATCAGCCCACACGCCCTCCCCTCCGAGGACTACATTCTTCTGGGAGACCTCAACTTCCACCTGGAAAAGAAAAACAACAGCAACACCACCACCCTTCTGGACAACCTAGCCAACCTCGGACTTGAACAACTCGTCAATACCCCCACCCACTATGCTGGACACACACTCGACCCAATCTTCACCTCCAGCAAGCACATCTCCTTCAATCACACCACAGCTCTCCACTGGACCGACCACAGCTGCGTCCATTTCAACTACAGTAAGACCACGACCCACAACCCCCCACAACCTATTCCCCGTAGAAACTGGAACAAAATTACCACCGACCAGCTCTTCACATCGCTTCACCAAAACCCCCCCGCCAAATCATTGGACCCAAACCAAGCAACCACCAACCTTACACAATGGATCACCCACAGCGCCAACGAACTAGCACCCTTGAAAAACCATCCATTCAAGCAAGGTAGCAAAAAAGCCCCCTGGTTCAACGATGACCTTAAGAAATCTAAGAAGCTCTGTCGTACCCTCGAGAAAGCCTGGAGAAAAAACCCAACCTCCGACAACATGACCACCTTCAAGAACGCCACCCGCAAACACCACCAACTGATCCGATCCACCAAGAAATCAGCATTCAAAGATCGCCTTGACAACAACGCCCAAAAAAGCAAGGATCTATTCAACATCGTCAAAGAATTCACCAACCCCACCGCCGACACCAACGACATCACTCCCTCCCAATACCTCTGCGACTCCCTAGCCTCATTCTTCCACAACAAAATCGCCGACATTCATAACAGCTTTGGAAACCAGCCCAAAGACCAGTCCACTCCACCCAACTCCGAACCAAAACGGCCCTCTAACATCCTTTGCGACTGGAACCCAATCACCACTGAAGACACCATCCGTCTGATGAACTCCATCCACTCGGGATCGCCAACCGACCCATGCCCCCACCACATTTTCAACAAAGCAGACTCCATTATCGCACCCCATCTCCGCGACATCATCAACTGCTCCTTCAACTCCGCTACCTTCCCGGAAAGCTGGAAACATGCCGAAGTCAGCGCCCTTCTAAAGAAACCCACAGCAGACCCCACTGAACTCAAGAACTACCGCCCCATTTCGCTCCTCCCATTCCCTGCCAAAGTCATTGAGAAAGCCGTCACCAGTCAGCTCGCCGCCTTCCTCGAATCCAACAAATCCCTCGACCCCTCACAATCCGGCTTCCGAGCCAAACACAGCACCGAAACCGCCCTCATCGCAGCAACAGACGACATTCGAACTCTACTGGACAACGGAGAAACAGCTGCCCTCATCCTACTTGACCTATCCGCAGCCTTCGACACAGTCTGTCATAGCATCCTCAGACAACGCCTTAGCAACGTCGGAATTCAAGGAAAAGCATTGGACTGGATCATCTCGTTCCTCACCGGAAGAACCCAGAGAGTCCGCCTTCCCCCTTTTAGATCAGAGGCTACCGAAGTCATCTGCGGCGTACCACAAGGATCATCACTCAGTCCCACCCTCTTCAACATATACATGAGCCCCCTCGCAGCCATCGCACGCCAACACAACCTCAACATCATCTCTTATGCAGACGACACCCAGTTGATCCTCTCCCTCACCAAAGACCCAAACACCGCCAAAACCAACTTACACAAAGGAATGAAAGAAGTAGCCGAGTGGATGAAGAACAGCCGTTTAAAACTTAACTTGGACAAAACAGAAGTCCTCATCTTAGGTTCATCCCCCGCTGCCTGGGATGACGCATGGTGGCCACCGGCTCTGGGAACTGCACCCATACCTACGGACCACACACGTAACCTGGGCTTCATCCTGGACTCCTCCCTCTCGATGACCAGACAAGTCAACGCCGTCTCATCATCTTGCTTCAACATCCTACGAATGCTCAAAAAAATCTTCCGCTGGATCCCCACCGAAACAAGAAAGACGGTCACCCACGCACTGGTCACAAGCCGGCTGGACTACGGAAACACCCTTTACGCCGGAATAACAGCCAAACTACAGAAAAAACTCCAACGCATCCAAAACGCCTTAGCCAGACTTATACTGGACATCCCCCGTCAAGCTCACATTTCCGGACACCTGAAAGACCTTCACTGGCTCCCCGTCAACAAGAGAATAACGTTCCGTCTCCTCACCCACGCACACAAAGCCCTCTACGACCGAGGACACGAATGCCTCAACACGCGAATGTCCTTCTACACCCCCACCCACCAACTTCGATCGTCCAACCAAGCCCTCGCCGCGATTCCGCGCATCCAGAAAACCACCATGGGAGGAAGATCCTTCTCCTACTTAGCAGCCAAGACCTGGAATTCCCTCCCCACCCACCTCCGCCTTACACAAAACCACCTCTCCTTCAGAAAACTACTAAAAACCTGGATATTCGATAAGTAAAGTACCCCCCAAGCACCTTGAGGCCATCTGGGTGAGTAGTGCGCTATACAATTTTCCGAACTTGAACTTGAAGCACCAGAATAATCTGTTGATATCAGGACTTCCAGAGGGTATTTAAAAAAGCAACATGGTGAGCCTTATTGAGAAAGACCCTTGCCCTGCAACTCAGATATGGCAGATCCATTAGGCAGCCTAGAGACATGGCCCGTACTTGTACGAGAATAGTAAAATCCTCATCACTCCAGATTTTTCCTATAAAACCAGTCCAACTTGGAAGCAATTCCTGTTGCTCGACCTCACCTATGGAAGAAGGATGTGAATTTTGGGCTGTTGGAGCCGGCATTGATGTTGATTATCTATGATGGTAGAACCCGCAAGTATATTGATCCTGAAGACCTGGATAAGTGGCTTGATGCTCTGGAAAGTCTGCACAATACTGAGATGGAAACAATGGATGAAGCAACCCCCCACTGGACGGGGAGGAGTCAGTGAAGGTGGACTACCCAAGGAAACCTCTGAGGAGCACAGATCAATGGAGGAGGTGACAAGGAAATGGGACAAGGACCTCAAAGCACTGCACTGGTACTCCCAGAATGGAAGGGACAGATAACGCTCGCCTCTTAAGCCATAATTCACAGATTCCTTTAAATTCCCCTAGAATGACAGGCAATTTTAGTTAGGGAGAAAGGATTACCTAGTCGATGGCATATGCAGATGGTACCTGACCTGCGTGTCGTTGGCCCCTCCTCATGCAGAGAGGTTGACTTTCTCTTTGCCCTTGTGTCTTCCTTCTATAACTTTCTTTTTCAGAAAGAGGTGAGAGAGTGGAGCATCATTGGTGGCTTGGAACATTGGAAGCAAGCTCTGTGGCCTGATGCTGACACTGTCTTGTGATGGAAGGTAATACTGCCTTAGTATTGGCACTGTGAGGGGGAGGGGTATGCCCACAAAGGCTGGCAGGATGTTTGGGTTCTCCAACGGACATTTGATGGAAAATCCCCGGACCTCAGTATCATTGGAGTAGGGATGAAGTTTCTATAGGTGCGGGAAGTACAAAAACAATGAGATTTGTGATTGTAGTCCTGAGTTCCAGGTCACAGTTGTTTATTTACCCTGGTGGGAGTGGACTACTTTTTTTGGGGTGGGGGTTGGCATGGGTTGCAGGCGGACCTCCAGGTAAGGGATTTGAAACTGAGTGTTACGTTAGTGGTTTGTTGTTTAAACTATGTCCACTGGAGTTGTTATGGCCGAGGGCCGGACGGCCACTAATGAGTTGGTATGCAAGAGTCCCCAAAGTTAAAGTTAGTTGGTTTAGGGTAGGGCCGAAAGTGTTCTCCACCCTTATTTTTTTCTGCTTTGTGAGCCAGGTGCTATTAGTCCTAGGACACTTGTTAGATTTGTGGGTCTCTAGCTGGCACAGGTAGGTACTTGTGACAAATAGGGACCCTCTACTCTAGTCAGGATAAGAGGATTACCTTCCTAAGATAACCCCTGCTCACCCCCTTGGCAGCTTGGCACAAGCAGCAAGGCTTTATCTCAGAGGCGTTGTAAGTTAAGCAGTTGTGATCACATACATTAACCCAGTGACATCACTACAAATGGACACTACACAGGTTTTATATAAAAAATAAGTAGACTTTATATAGAGTTAGAACAAGACCATAAACAACAAAGCTACACAATACTATTACTTTAAGAAGGTAGATTTAACATAGTCAGTTTAGGTCCAAGATGCAACACTCTGCGTCAATGTAGCTTAGGTTGCGTTGCGCTTCCACGATAAGCAATTTCGAAGAGATGGGAATTGCGGCAAAGTTCAGATACAAAGAAATAAAGATGTGAAGATCTTCCAGATGCAGCACGCTTCTCGGGGATTCGAGAAGTTCTCCGTTCGATGCGTGGACTGCAGCGACGACATACTGACGATGCGACGGCAGCAGCTCCAGCGGCGACACTCTTCTCCCACGATGCATGAAGCTTCCGCTCGATGCGACAACTACAGCAGAGACATCCAAGTTGCAATGGCAGCAGCTCCAATGGCGGCATGCTTCTTGGGGATGCGAGGTGCTCTTGGTCGATGCGGTGCAGTGCGACAGTTCCAGCGGCGACACCCTCCTTCAGAGTTGCGGTGGCAGGCACAATGACGGCGACAGGCTCCGATCTCGTTGCAAGATTCTTCTCCTGATGCGGTGCAGTGCGACAACTACAGCAGCAACACCCTCCTTCGGAGTTGCGACAGCAGGCACAGCGACGGAGACACGCTTCTTCTCGTTGAGTTGCGGTTCCAGCTCCTTACGACGGGCAGTTCCTCAGAAGGCCCAAAACAGCAGCAGGCACTTCCAAAAGAACTCTGGGGAACTGGGGGGTGAATTCTGTTGTCCCTGAGACATCAGCAGGAGGCAAGTTCTTTCCAAACCCTTGGAGATCCTTCACAAGTTGAAAGCAAAGTACACAAAGTTCCTTTCTCCTTCCTTTGGCAGTAAGGCAACCACTGCAGGCCAATCACCCAAGCAGCACTTCAGCTTGGGAATAGTATCTCCTCAGTTTCTTCAGGTTCCTCTCCTCAGTAAAGGTTTCTTCTTGTAGTCCAAAAGTCATCTGATTTCATGGGATCAGGGTCCCAATATTTATTCCCCAACCTCCTTTGTTCTATGAGGTGAGAGGGGCCTTTGCCCAGTCCAAACCAGTTCTGAAGCACTCAGTTTACCAGACTTCTCCTTTCCTTTCACAGTGCAGGGCAGGCACATCAGACGCCCCACAGGAGGTGGAGCCAGCATTGTGGAAGGCAAGTACAGTCCTGGAGAACTTTGTTTACAGGACTCTTTCTCTTCTTTCAGTGTGCAGGGCAGATACATCAGCCGCTCCCCAGGGGGTGTAGCCAGCATTGTGGAAGGCAGACACAGCCCTATTCAAGGTTCAAGTGCAACTTCTCCCTCCCATCTAGATGCAGATCTCTCTATTCACCACTGGGTGACTCAGCCTGTCTCTTGGAATCCCCCAGCCCTCTCACTCACAAAATCAGACAAAGGAATACAAAACCTAGCAGAGGCAGGCTTCAAAGGTTAGGCAAGAAAATACCTACTCTCTAAAAGCAGTATTTGCAAACACAGAATGTTAAAACCAACTTCACTAAAAGCTGCATTTTATAATTCTGAGTCTAGGCATACTAAACTTGAATTTCTACCTTGTTCTCTGAGACAGTCAGGATTAGCAAATGTAATAACTCTAACAGTCCATTCTGGCCTATGGAGAACTGGTAGGCTTGCAAAAGTGAAAAACGAAAATGACTGTAATTCACTATTAGGACTTGCCACACACATCAGGGCTTGTCCTACCTTAGACTTACAATGCACCCTGCCCACGGGCCTACCATAGGGGAGATTGATATGAATAAAAGGGAAGGTTTAGGGACTGGGAAGTGGGTGCACTTGCCCAGTCAGCCTGACAGTACCAGACTGCACACAGGCTCTGCAATGGCAGACCTTAGACACATTTTACAAGGCTGCTTCTGTGGGTGGCACAACCAGTGCTGCAGGCCCACCAGCAGCATTTGGATTTACACGCCCTGGGCACCCTCAGTGCACTAGACTAGGGTCTGACAAGTAAACCAAATAGCCAAATATGGATCCACTGATTAATACATCAATTTACAATAGGGAGCCCTTGCACTGTGGCACTGGATAGAAGTGGCACAGTGCCCAAAACATCTAATCCCACTAAAAAATACATGAGGCAACAGCAAAAATGGAACGGAGACCCACTCCAATGGGGCCAGGTCTAACAACACTCATTTCTACTTCCATTGGGGGCTTGCTGAAGGTTCTACCTTCTGAGCCTGCTATTGGGTCTCTCACTCTGTGCTCCCACTGTTACCCCATTTGTGGCTTTCCCTGGATGCAGTTCCTGTCACTCCCAGAAGTGACATCAGTGTGTCATGGGAATGATGGGCCCCATAAGACTGTTCACACTGCTCTCTCTTTCAATGTCAATGGTTTAACCATTGTTATTGTTAATGTTAAGGTTGCTTATTAAGCGCAACAAATCACCCTGAGTAGGGTCCTTCTGCGCTATTTAAGCTCTACAGGTCCTTTGGCCCGAATAAATATTAAAATGAATAAATGAATTTATTAGATATTTTGGAGGAGTGGGATGGATGAGGGCGACAAAGTCAATTTGTTTATTGGAGTGCTGTGGAGTTGTAGGCTATTGGATGCAGGTTAAAGCCACTGTAGAGGAAGAACTGGAAGTTCCCTTACCGTCACCTTCTGGTTCTCCTCCGGTGTGGCCCGCTCATCTTCAGTACCTCAGCCCTAGGCCTCGGGTGAGAAGGAATGGGGAACATATGGGGACATTCTTCATATTGCAGCACCTCTGTTACCAGCTGTGAATATACCAGACTGTGACCTATTTCAATGTCATGAAAACCTCTGGACCAGAGATCAAGAGCCTAGCTATGTTACTATAATCATATTCTCAACACTCATTGAGGTTGAAATAATGTGTTTAATAGAAGAAAAATAAAAATTGTTCTTTTTCTTTGTGTCCCCTCACTCACCAGGGTTGCCCCACGGTGACTTACTTCATCATTGGGGCCATCCCAGTCCTCTACAGCCTGGGGCGTGCTACGACTTGCGAACTACGTAGGAGCACTTAAATCAGACTATGTGTGGTGCGAGAACTGTGATGTGTCGGAGTGGGATATGTGTAAGTGATTTAAAATACCTGCCTAGTAAGCTATAAAGGATTTATTCTTGCTACTAGGTGGTAGAATTAAAAACAGGGTAGATTAAAATAGGGTGCCTAAAGAACAATGAGTTTAGGTGTACCTATTAGTTGCTTTCTGTCAACATGTTTCGAGCGTCCCCCAAGCTCTTCATTAGGACTACACAGGGACCAGACCTGTGTTCGCCACTCCTAATGATGCCCAAATTAGCTAATAATGAAAAAATAGAAAATAAATCAATTACATGCTGCAAGGGAATAAAGCATGCATTCAGTACCTACGTAAGAAATTAATCACGTGGTATCTGTAAAAAAGAACACAACATTGTGGTTATGGGGTAGCAAGACCCCTCAGGATATGTACATATATTTCACACACAACACATAAAACATATGATATATGCGCCTTCTTATCCATAGTAGCCCGATGGTGTGTGTTTTTAAAAATGTTTTACTGAAAAAAACACATGGTTAGCACCTCGTGAAACTCCATTCATACTTCATACACACAGAACTGTTCGATTTACATACATGTAGCAGGGCCTAACTTTGCCCCATGGACTCGGAGGATTTTGATCCCATCAATCTGGTGGTTCAAAAGAAATGGGAAAAATTGGAATAATGTCGAGTTAGTGGACAAAAGTGCTAATTGTGAAGGCAGCGGTCCACCGGGACCTCCGTAGTCAGCAAACACACTTACTTGATTACAGGATACTAGTGGCCGATTCACCTACTCTCTAGCCTCCGGAACGAATATTAGAGAGACGGTGCCGGGAGGTTGCTTTTGTAACTCATTTCCGCATTGTCATTGTCATAGAGTAGACCGTGCAGGTATCTAAATGTTTGTGTCTCTTACGGCGGCCATCTTGGGTGTATACCGGCCGTGCTGAAGCTAAATTTGCCCAATCTTCGACAGAAAATAACTTCAATTATACCGTCATTTATTTCTCTTAAGGCACATTTCAAAGGGGTAATTTAGAAAAAAAGTTTACCCCGTGTGCTTCTGAATGTTTCGATCTGGGTGGCTGGGTGCAGTGTCAGCCATTTTGGTAGTTTGTAGTGTAAAAACCATAAGATCAATGTTGGTTCGTGATTGGTATGCTGCCTTCATAGAATTACAATATACATATTGCTTTCTACTGTGATTGTATCATTTGGACAAACTCATCTTTGATTTGTAGCAGTCAGTGTGTCTTAACGTTCAGATTATACTACTAGACATGTGTGCCATGTAGTGCTTCATTGTGTGAATTGCCCCCATGGTATATCATCATTGAGGCCATGGGTATGAGAACGCAATTTAAAAACCCAGAGTTGCTCTTTCTCAAACAATTTCTTTTCCATGTTTGTGTGAATTTCCATAGATTCTAGAACCACCCACCGCACGTCATTGGGAGTATGACCTTTTTCCAAAAAAGGTGTTGTCATTTTTGTGTTGGAGTGTTTACACCTGATGTTACTACGGTGTTCCACAATGCGTGTACTGACCTACCATGTGATCATACCAACATAGCGCAAATTGCACGTACAGGTAATCATGTAAACACACCTGTTGTGTTGCAATTGGAAAAGGATCTAAGTTCCCAGGTGACTCCATTGTTACAGATTACTTGTTTTGTTGCTGTGGTCAAATGACAGACACTGCAATTTGTGCATGGGTAGTGACCTGATGGTAAGGGATGTAGAAGGCGTACGAATCCTGCACCACCCACTACTTCCTTAGGACGTGTGTGGACTACAAAATCTCTGAGATTTTTACCTTTTCGGTGGCTGAACATTGGCTGCACGAAATTGAGACCACCACTATTTAGTGTTCTCCAGTGTTTTTTTTTTACAATTTTGGCTACTTGGTCTGAGGCTACATTGTAAGTTGTTATACAGATTGGTCTCCTGTTTTTATCTTTGTCAGTTTGGTCAGTGGTCTTGGGTTCCAAAAGGGCGTCTCTGTTATTGTTTGTAGCTCTTTTTTTTAGCTTTTGATACAATGTGTTGGGGATAATTTCTCTGTAGTAGTTTGGTACTCAGGTCTTTTGCTTGTATGTCGAAATCTTGTTTCTCTGAGCAATTGCACCTTTGGGCAAATTTTCCCTCAGTTGTCTAGGATGAAAACTGTCAAATCTCAGTAAACAGTTCCTAGCTTTATGTTTAAAATGTGTAGTTGTAGTTAATTTGCCAGGAGACCAATCTGTATAACGAATTACAATGTAGCCTCAGACCAAGTAGCCAAAATTGTAAAAATACATTGGAGAACACTAAAATGTGGTGGTCTCAATTTCGCGCAGCCAATGTTCAACCACCGAAAAGGTACAAATCTCAGAGATTTTGTAGTCCACACACGTCCTAAGGAAGTAGTCGGTGGTGTAGGATTTGTACCCCTTCTACATCCCTTACCATCAGGTCACTACCCATGCACAAATTGCAGTGTCTGTCATTTGACCACAGCAACAAAACAAGTACTCTGTAACAATGGAGTCACCTGGGAACTTAGATCCTTTTCCAATTGCAACACAACAGGTGTGTTTACATGATTACCTGTACGTGCAATTTGCGCTATGTTGGTATGACCACAAGGTAGGTCAGTACAAGCATTGTGGAACACCGTAGTAACATCAGGTGTAAACACTCCAACACAAAAATGACAACACCTTTTTTGGAAAAAGGTCATACTCCCAATGACATGCGGTGGGTGGTTCTAGAATCTATGCAGAATCACACAAATATGGAAAAGAAATTGTTTGAGAAAGAGCAACGCTGGGTTTTTAAATTGCGTTCTCATACCCATGGCCTCAATGATGATATACCATGGGGGCAATTCACACAATGAAGCACTACCTGGCACACATGTCTAGTAGTATAATCTGAACGTTAATACACACTGACTGCTACAAATCAAAGATGAGTTTGTCCAAATGATGCAATCACAGTAAAAAGCAATATTTATATCGTAATTCTATGAAGGCAGCCTACCAATCACGAACCAACATTGATCTTATGTTTTTTTCACTAAAAACTACCAAAATGGCCGACACTGCACCCAGCCACCCAGATCGAAACATTCAGAAGCACACGGGGTAAACTTTTTTTCTAAATTACCCCTTTGAAATGTGCCTTAAGAGAAATAAATGACGGTATAATTACCGTTATTTTCTGTCGAAGATTGGGCAAGTTTAGCTTCAGCACGGCCGGTTTCCCCCCCCAGATGGCCGCCGTAAGAGACACGAACATTTAGCTACCTGAACGGTCTACTCTATGACAATGACAATGCGGACATGAGTTACAAAAGAAACCTCCCGGCACTGTCTTTCTAACATTCGGTCCGGAGGCTAGAGAGTAGGTGAATCGGCAACTAGTATCCTGCAATCAAGTAAGTGTGTTTGCTGACCCCGGAGGTCCCGGTGGACCGCTGCCTCCACAATTAGCACTTTTGTCCACTAACTCAACATTTTTCCAATTTTTCCCTTTTCTTTTGAACCACCAGGTGATGGGATAAAAATGCTCCAAGTCCATGGGGCAAAGTTAGGCCCTGCTACATGTATGTAAATCGAACAGTTCTTTGTGTATGAAGTATGAATGGAGTTTCACGAGGTGCTAACCATGTTTTTTTCAGTAAATTGTTTTTAAAAACACACACCATCGGGCTACTATGGATAAGAAGGCGCATATATCATATGTTTTATGTGTTGTGTGTGACATATATGTACATATCCTGAGGGGTCTTGCTACCCCATAACCACAATGTTGTGTTCTTTTTTACAGATACCACGTGATTAATTTCTTACGTAGGTACTGAATGCATGATTTATTCCCTTGCAGCATTTAATTGATTTATTTTCTATTTTTTCATTATTAGCTAATTTGGGCATCATTAGGAGTGGCGAACACAGGTCTGGTCCCTGTGTAGTGCTGAAGAAGAGCTTGGGGGACGCTCGAAACATGTTGACAGATAGGAACTAATAGGTACACCTAAACTCATTGTTCTTTAGGCACCCTATTTTAATCTACCCCATTTTTTATTCTACCACCTAGTAGCAAGAATAAATCATTTATAGCTTACTAGGCAGGTATTTTAAATCACTTACACATATCCCACTCCATCACATCACAGTTCTCGCACCACACATAGTCTGATTTAAGTGCTCCTACGTAGTTCGCAAGTTGTAGCACGCCCCAGCCCGTAGAGGACGGGGATGGCCCCAATGATGAAGTATGTCACTGTGGGGCAACCCTGGTGAATGAGGGGACACTAAGAAAAAGAACAATTTTTCTTTTTCTTCTATTAAACACATTATTCCAACCCCAATGAGTGTTGAGAATATGATTACAGTAACACAGCTAGGCTCTTGATCTCTGGTCCAGAGGTTTTCATGACTTGTACAAACTGTGGAGGGTGAGCCTAAGCATTTTTTCCTCTATCTCCCTTTGATTTCTGATAACCTATTTCAATGTCACACACTATGAAACCTCTAATGTTTGAACGCATGGGCTTTGATTGCATCTTTTACTAGGTGTTGTTTTGCTACAACCTGATGACAACTAACCATCTAATATATCTGGAAGGGACTGACACACATTATTCCCTTTTTTTTAATGATCTTTCCCTTCAAGTTTTATTTTTTAGGGTGACAGATGCTTCTTGAGTGGAAGTATGGGGTGGGGTTTCAATACAATGTTATTGAGGCTTCCTATGCGATTGCAATTTTATTTGAACATTTGCATAATCATTTCAGCTACACACGAACACACACTCATATCAAACACTATGTGATGCATATTGACACCTGGTTTCCCGTTAACTACACTGTGCCAGAAGTTGGATCCCTGGAGGATGCAGTGCCCCTTATCACCCTCTTGCTACATACATTATTTCTCATCCCTCCAATGGCATCTTTCTATATTTTGACATGAAACAATAAAGGCTCTCTATACTGGGTGATATACACTGCAGCTCTGATCAATGTCCATTGTCACCATCCCCAGTTCTCTACGTCGAGGAGACTCATCGCTTGGGGACTATATTCCCCTTCTTGGAGTTTAGGGGATACAAAAGGGACTTTCATGCATGGTTTTCACACAGTTCCAGGGGGGTGGGCAGTCTGCTGAGACATTCATTTCCCCTTATAATCTCATAGGCAATCCACAATCCACAGGGTCAGTTTCTTGCACTTGCACAACACTTGAGTGCCAGATTATTAATCTAGTGAGTATTCACGCCCCACCCGCGGCTCATATTTCTTTCTTTTATGATTTATCTAAAGCCCTCCTAAACCTTCCACAGGGCCTGATGGTTGTAGGTGGAAACTTCAATGTAGTTCCCATGCCTGAAATTGATACAACTGGGTCCCCTTCGACATCTAGGTGCTCATGGGCTCATCAAGTTCCTGACTTGGCTTCTGTAACATTTCTGTGATGTGTTGAGGGTTTGGCACCCGAGACGCCACCAATACACACAGATTGGCTGCCCATGATCACCACTGCTGTATAGACCTCTTTTTCCTACCAGCCCCGGATTGTCATGCCATTTCCAATGTCGAAATTTTCACCCATTAAATTTCGGACCATGATCCTATTCTACTTCACCAGAGCTCAACCCAGGGAGGGTTCTCACCCAATGTGGCATCTTAATTCTTGTTATCTGCAAGACAAATCCAATATCAAAGGGAAGAACTGAAGGGATACTTTCAGCATATATAGAAGAACCGGGTTAACACCATTGGTAATCTGTGGGCTGCTAGCAAGGCCACACTGCAGGGCTTTGGAAAGGGGAGGATCCATATGCAGGAACCTGCTCACTTGCTACACATCACCCAGTTTGAGGTGTGTGCCCTCCGCATTTAGAATAACCTTGAAGCAGATCTCAACTGTGACTCTTCCCGACAACTAGCGTTTCTACACAAAGACATTCACCTCCAATCCATAGAAGCTGATAAGCATCTGTGGCATGACACACGGCCAGAATATACAGATAGTGACAAAAATGGAAACCTGCTATATTGGCTGGCCTCCCATCATCACGTAAATAGGATTGTTCCGGAGATCATCAATGAACACAATGTCTCCTTTTACTCCCTCCCTGACATTGCAGAAGCATTTGCTTGTTACTACCACCATCAATATACTGCTCCTATGCCCCCTGGGAGAGATGTGTCTATCTCCACTCAGGTTTCTGTCTCTCCAGCCAAAGCCCGGATCCTGGACAAAACCTTCTCGGAGGAGGTAGTGGGAACAGCTTTATTGGCAGTGGAGACTGAGAAGACCCCTGATCCCAATGAGTTCCCAGTGGAATACTATCTGGCACTCCAAGACATCTTGACTCCGCAGATTCTGTCCCTCTGTGGGTAAGTGGGTGAGTAGGATACCTTTCCTATGGTGATAGATAAGGCCACAATCGTTTTGATCCTACAACACAACCACCATCTGCTTTATGTGCTGACTGACACTCAATATCACTGATCAAAGAGGAGTTTAGTATTTTTGTGATTCCACGAGCTGCCCAAACTTAAGCAGGTATTACCCACACTGATAGATCCTGACCAATGTGGCTTCATGATAACCTGTGGCAAGTGACACTGTCTCCGCCAGCTTCACGTGGCCCTGGCCCGTCGTCATTTGTTATGTTTTGACTCTGCTTTTCTTTTAATAGATTTTGAAAAAGCATGTGAAATGGTGGGCTGGGGCTACCCTCAACCGGTGCTGGAGTGGGCTTGGTACAAGCGCTATACTAACAGAGTTATCTCCTATGCATTCCCTATAGGCAGAGGGACTAGGCAGGGGTTCCCCTATCCCTGCTCGTCTTCGTGCTCAAGATCGAGCGTCTGTACAAAAGGGGGTGGTGATGGACGGCGCATCTGAACCAATCAAACACTCACACCCAGTCAAAAGATCTGGGTTTAATCCATCACCATTCTTTAGCCCACTCTGCCACCCCAGTTCAGACATGGCCATATGCAAATCAGTCTGACCCTGTGCCTCATGGGAACAGTCCAGCCCGAACTGCCAAGCCATTCCTTCCCTGGACCGGAAACAAGCTTCCGAAGGCCTGTGTGCAGTCTAGCACTGTCATGTCGACTTGACCAAGTGCACCCACTTGCCAGTCCCTAAACCTTCCCCTAGCTTCATGTTAGACACACCTATGGTAGGCCCAAGGGCAGGGTGCATTGTAAGTATAATGTAGTACATGCTCTGATGTGTGTAGCATTTTTCACTATTGAAGACTACCTGTTCTCCATAGGCTAGAATGGGCAGTAAGATTACTACATTCTTATAATCGTAACTGATTCTGGGAATTCGAATTTAGTATGTCTGAACTCAGAATGATAAAATACATCTTTTAGTAAAGTTGGTTTTAATATTCTGTGTTTGAAAATACCCCTTTTAGAAAGTAGGGGGCATATTTACAATAACTGGCTCATTCCTGCAAATCAGCAGGAATGCGCCAGTTATTGTGCGCCACAGCTCCGCCTTTATGGATGCGCCGCATTTACAATGCGGCGCACCATGGGGCAAAAATGGCACAGATGCGTGACCCATCTGTGCTGTAAAAGTGCTGGAGTTGCGTCGCAAGCACGACGCAGCTCCAGCAATGCTCTGGGGGCCCTATCTAGTTAATGCTGTGTCAACCTTTACGCCTGCTTCAGGCAGGCGCAGGGTTTTGACGCAGCATGGGCCTAAAAGTGACTGAGTGAAATGTTGTAGATTTCACTCAGCCACTTTTAGGAGGCGTTCATGCTCTGGAACGCCCCCCCCCCCCTGCAAAGGAACGCCTACATGTGGCGCAGGGCATTACAACGTGACGCATCTCCCAGATGCGTCACGTTGTAAGTACCCCGCACCATGGAGCAGGATTTGCGCCGCCGCTGCGTCACAAAAATGACGCAACGGCGGCGTAAATGAGGTGCAAGGGACTTGTAAATCTGCCCCTAGGTATTTTCTTGCCTAACTGTCAAGGCCTGCCTCTGCTAGGTTGTGTATTCCTTGTCTGGGTTTGTGAGTGACGGGGCTGGGGGATTCCAGGAGACAGGCTGGGGCAGCCCGGTGGTGAATAGAGAGATCGGCATCTAGATGGGAGGGAAGAGTTGCACCTGAGACCTTAATAGGGCTGGGCCTTCCCTCTACAATGCTGGCTCCACCTCCTATGGCTTGTCTGTAAGTCATGTAAACAAAGTGCTCAGGAATTGGTTTGGACTTGGCAGAGGCCTCTCTGCCTTCAGAGAACAAAGGATTTTGGGGTATAAATATTGGGATCCTGATCCCAAGAAATCAGCTCACTTCTGGAACAAGAAACCTTTTGCCAAGGAGAAGAACCAAGGAAGCTGCAGGAGTTTTACTGCCCCTCTGCCAGTGTGCTGTTTGCTGGATTGGCCTACAGTGGTTGATTCATTGCCAAGGAAAGGAGAAGGAACTTTTTAAGGATTTCATCATTTACAGAATATTCTCCATGGGCTTGAACTGTGCTTGCCTCCTGCTGAAGTTGCAGGGACAAAAGACTTCACCTCCAGCTCTCCTCTGAATTTCCTTGCTGGGAATTCTCAACTCCAGACATTTGCCTGTCGCTGGGAGCTGGAAGCGCGACGCATCGGGAAGAAGCATGTCGCCGCCGCAGCTGAAATCGCTGCATCGCCGGAGAAGCAACCCTTCGCTGCATCTCCCTGGAAGCGTGTGTTCATCGAAGCTGCCTGATGTCGCATCATCGGAGAAGCATGACGCCATTGAGAGAGTCGCAATCGCATCACCAGAGATGCGTGTTTCAGGGCCTGGCGTGGGTCCAAAGTACAGAGTCATCGCAAGGCTGCCAGGGCGTCCACGCTTCGTCATCGCATCGCCGCATCAAGGTCGCCATCTTCTCGTATCGCAACTGGATCATCGCATCACATCAAGGCGCCATCTTGTGCACCGCAACGGGCCCACAGGCTGGGAATCTACGCATCACCTCCGCACTACTAAGGATCACAACGCATCCATTACTCTGCGCAAGCATTGAGGTACAACGCATCATCTCCCCGGATCACCGAACCGACACATCTCCCCTTTTGCGAGCCTTTTGTTTACTTTGCGTTACGCATCCAGGTACTTTATTGAGAACTTTGTCGCATTTATCATCAACTTGAACTAAGAAACTTATCTTTAAGCAATCTTAAGTGTAGTATTGTGGATTTTTGTTGTTTGTGGTCTTGTGTTAGGTCTATATAAAAAATACTTATTTTTGAAAAACCTGTGTTGTGTCTATCTGTAGTGTTTTCACTGTATTACTGTGTATATTCACAGATGCTTAACACACTGCCTCTGAGATAAGCCTGTCTGCTCGTGCCAAGCTACCAAGGGGGTGAGCAGGGATTATTAAGGAATGTAATCCCCTTAGCCTGACTTAGAAGTAAGGGTCCCTATTTGGGCAAAGGTGAATACCATTGCCAACTAGAGACCCCCAGATCTAACTTTGGTGGTCAGTGGTGAGGATTTGGACTTTGCATTTGTGTTTCATATACAGTGATTGGTGTACACTACTAGTGAGTGCAGACCAAACCCGACCACATACTTTTTTTTTAGAATCCTTTTCCTTGGACTGTTAGTTTTTCCTGAAAACTCCCAATCTTTACTACCATGAGTAAACCAGCATCTGTTGCATCTATGGATCTTGAATTTGAGGAAGAAAGGTTGAATACCTACACTGTGAAACAGTTCAAACAACGGTGCAGGAAATTGAAAGTTGCTACACCAGGCATTTCTAAAAAGGAAGACTACCAAAAGGCGGGGAGGGCCTGGGTAGTGCCACCCACAGAAACAGCTTGTAAAGTGTGTATCAGGCCTGCCATTGCAAGGCCTGTGTGCAGTTTAGCACTGCTATGTCGACTTGGCCAAGTGCACCCACTTGCCAGTCCCTAAACCTTCTCCTAGCTTCATGTTAGACACCCCTATGGTAGGCCCAAGGACAGTGTGCATTGTAAGTATAAGATAGTTCATGCTCTGATGTGTGTAGCATGTCCTAATAGTGAAGTACAGCCATTTTCATTTTTCACTATTGAAGACTACCTGTTCTCCATAGGCTAGAATGGGCAGTAAGATTACTACATTCTTATAATCGTAACTGATTCTGGGAATTCGAATTTAGTATGTCTGAACTGATAAAATACATCTTTAATAAAGTTGGTTTTAATATTCTGTGTTTGAAAATACCACTTTTAGAAAGTAGGTATTTTCTTGCCTAACTGTCCATGCCTGTCTCTGCTAGGTTGTGTATTCCTTGTCTGGGTTTGTGAGTGACGGGGCTGGGGGATTCCAGGGCACAGGCTGGGGCAGCCCGGTGGTGAATAGAGAGATCTGCATCTAGATGGGAGGGAAGAGTTGCACCTGGGACCTTAATAGGGCTAGGCCTTCCCTCTACAATGCTGGCTCCACCTCCTATGGCTTGTCTGTAAGTCATGTAAATAAAGTGCTCAGGAATTGGTTTGGACTTGGCAGAGGCCTCTCTGCCTTCAGAGAACAAAGGATTTTGGGGTATAAATATTGGGACCCTGATCCCAAGAAATCAGCTCACTTCTGGAACAAGAAACCTTTTGCCAAGGAGAAGAACCAAGGAAGCTGCAGGAGTTTTACTGCCCCTCTGTCAGTGTGCTGTGTGCTGGGTTGGCCTGCAGTGGTTGATTCATTGCCAAGGAAAGTAGAAGGAACTTTTTAAGGACTTCATCATTTACAGAATATTCTCCAAGGGCTTGAACTGTGCTTGCCTCCTGCTGAAGTCGCAGGGACAAAAGACTTCACCTCCAGCTCTCCTCTAAATTTCCTTGCTGGGAATTCTCAACTCCAGACATTTGCCTGTCGCTGGGAGCTGGAAGCGCGATGCATCGGGAAGAAGCGTGTCGCCGCCGCAGCTGAAATCGTCGCATCGCCGGAGAAGCGAGCCTTCGCCGCATCTCCCTGGAAGCGTGTGTTCATCGAAGCTGCCTGATGTCGCATCACCGGAGAAGCATGACGCCATTGAGAGAGTCGCCATTGCATCACCGGAGATGCGTGTCGCAGGGCCTGTCGTGGCTCCAAAGTACAGAGTCGTCGCAAGGCTGCCAGGGCGTCCACGCTTCGTCATCGCTGCATCAAGGTCGCCATCTTCTCGCATCGCAACTGGATCATCGCATCACATCAAGGCGCCATCTTGTGCACCGCAACGGGCCCACAGGCTGGGAATCTACGCATCACCTCCGCACTACTAAGGATCACAACGCATCCATTACTCTGCGCAAGCATTGAGGTACAACGCATCATCTCCCCGGATCACCGAACCGACACATCTCCCCTTTTGCGAGCCTTTTGTTTACTTTGTGTTACACATCCAGGTACTTTGTTGAGAACTTTGTCGCATTTATCATCAACTTGAACTAAGCAACTTATCTTTAAGAAATCTTAAGTGTAGTATTGTGTATTTTTGTTGTTTGTGGTCTTGTGTTAGGTCTATATAAAAAATACTTATTTTTAAAAAACCTGTAGTGTGTCTATCTGTAGTGTTTTCACTGTATTACTGTGTATATTCACAAATGCTTAACACACTGCCTCTGAGATAAGCCTGTCTGCTCGTGCCAAGCTGCCAAGGGGGTGAGCAGGGATTAATAAGGAGTGTAATCCCCTTAGCCTTACTTAGAAGTAAGGGTCCCTATTTGGACAAAGGTGAATACCATTGCCAACTAGAGACCCCGAGATCTAACTTTGGTGGTCAGTGGTGAGGATTTGGACTTTGCATTTGTGTTTCATATACAGTGATTGGTGTACACTACTAGTGAGTGCAGACCAAACGCGAGCACATACTTTTTTTTTTAGAATCTTTTTCCTTGGACTGTTAGTTTTTCCTGAAAACTCCCAATTTTTACTACCATGTGTAAACCAACATCTGTTGCATCTATGGATCTTGAATTTGAGGAAGAGAGGTTGGATACCTACACTGTGAAACAGCTCAAACATCGGTGCAGGAAATTGAAAGTTGCTACACCAGGCATTTCTAAAAAGGAAGACTACCAAAAGGCGGGGAGGGCCTGGGTAGAAGCAAGAAATGCCCCTGATCTTGTGGTGGAGCCAGTTGTGGATGCAGATGGGCCTATTGAGAGGCCAGTGTTTTCAGCTAGGGGAGGGGGACTTTCTCCACCTGACAGCAGAATCTCTTTCAAAGACCTGTCCCCTAGAGAGTTGAAAGACAGGGAGAGAAATGGGGCACTCAAGCTGGAGTTGGCTAAGCTTAAGATGGAGAGTCAGAGGGAAACAGAGAATAACAGGTTGTCTTTGGAAAAAGAGAGAATGAGAATGGAACAAGAAAGGATGATGAGGGAGTTAGAAATCAAGGCCAAGGGCTTATAAACCAATCCCTCTGCTGGCAGCTCACCATCTGTGCCTTCAGAAGGCAGGGAACATATTCCCAAGGATGTCATCAAAGATTTCCACAAAGTGAAGATATTGGGCAGTGGTTTGCAGCCTATGAGATAGCCATGTTGGCCCACTGGGTCCCTGAGAAGGATTGGGGAGCGGGGTTGTGGGGCCGCTGTTTAACTGAAGGTAGGGATACTTTGTTAGACTTGCCCATTGACAATCGGATGTCCACATGAAGGAAGCACAGATGACAAGGTATGGGTTTACTTCAGAAATCTATAGACAGAGGTTCAGGAATTGTAAGAAGTTGGAGGGAACCACTTGGGTAGAATATGTATCTATCTTTTGCAGAGCTATGGATGGTTGGGTGAGGGGTAGCAATGTGGATAATTTTCAAGCGCTCTATGATTTGATTACTAGGGAGCACTTGTCTGCTAATTGTCTTCCAGAGCTACGCCAGCACCTTATTGATAGCAAGTTGACCAACTCTATAAAGCTTGCTGAAGAGGCAGACCACTGGGTCAGTACCAGGGTCCTCAAGGGTCTTGTGAGAGACTCCACCAAAGGTGGGCAGGGTCCCCAGCAGAAAGGTGGGGGGGAAACGGGGAAACAGAGGGAGTTCCAGAAAGGGCCCCAAAGTAATTCCCAAAGGAACCAAGGTAAGAGTTCCCAGCCTCCCCCTGAGAAGAAGTCAGGATCCCCGACAGGTAAACCTGTTCATAGGCGGCAAGTTACCTGCTTTCAGTGTAAGCAGGTGGGACACCATTGGTATGATCCCCAGTGTCCCCAAAAGGGTCAGTATGTGCCACCCCATGCATCACCCCGTCAGATGGCCAGTGTAGCCCTGGGTGGGGAGAAGACGGGTGCCCAATGTGGGTGGGGTCCCGCAGAAATGTCCCTTGTCTCATGAGGAGACTTTGAGATGGTCCCTAGAACTCAGCTGTCTGATAACACAAAGAAATACAGGCAGTGGGCGAC
Organism: Lissotriton helveticus; assembly: GCF_964261635.1. NCBI lineage: Eukaryota > Metazoa > Chordata > Amphibia > Caudata > Salamandridae > Lissotriton > Lissotriton helveticus. The sequence goes on from NC_136068.1 coordinate 646,855,121, forward strand.
CATCAATGGCCATAGAGTGGAGGCTCTGAGAGACACCGGAGCAAGTGTGTCACCTGTCAAGTGTCACTTAGTGTCTGAGGAGCAGGTGGTCCCTAATGCTTTCTTCCCAGTTGTTGGCGCTGACAGCAAAGAGAACCATTGCAAGGTGGCTCAAGTTCCCTTTGAGTGGGGGGCGTCTCTGGTACTCTTCAAGTAGCTGTGAGGCCAGCCATGTCTGTTGATTGTCTGTTAGGCAATGATTTGGAAAGCTCCCCTTGGGTTAAGGTGGAGAAGAAGGTGCATTTAGAGATGTTGGATCTACCTGAGTGGGCGTGAGTGACAACTCGGTCTATGGCAGCTAAGGGTGTTCAGCAGACCATGTAGCCTGAAAGTATGGCCCAGGGACCTGCCTAAAGGAGAAGAGGTAGGGGGCATGGGAAACCAGACCCCATTATTCCCACAGTCCAGCAGGAGGCAAACCTTGAGGGGGATGCCCTGGAACCTACAGGGGGAGCAACTTTCTGAACTGGGGAACCAACCTGAGCTGACCTATTGGCAGCATGAAGGGGGTCCCTCCAGGGAGGAATTTTGTGAAGAGCAGCAGAAGTGCCCTTCTCTTGTGGGTTTGAGGCAACAGGCCACAAACCAGGCAGCAGGTGATCGGTCTGGATCACATTGGATCTACTGGGAGAACCGTCTCCTGTGTAGCGAGCCTAAGGTTGCTGAGCCTGGGTCAGCTCTTGTGCTGGTGGTACCCCAGTGCTTCCGATCCTTCCTACTGTGTTTGGCTCATGATGTTCCTCTAGCTAGTCAGCTGGGGCTGAACAAGACTTTTGAAAGGCTTGTCCCCCACTTTTATTGGCCCCAGATGCGGAAGAGTTCAGATACTCATTGTAGAACCGGTCAAACTTGCCAGGTAAGTGGGAAAAGTAGAAGGAGGCACAAGGCCCCTCTACAACCTTTCCCTGTAGTCAGTACCCCCTTTGAACGGGTGGGCATTGACATTGTGGGGCCACTAGACCCCAAAACAGCGATGGGCAACAAGTTTTTCCTGGGCTTGGTGGACCAAGTGACGGCCCCCATGGTGGGACGTGCACTGATTGGGATCTTCTCACATGTGGGGTTCCCTAGAGGGGTGGTGTCTGACCGTGATACAAACTTCATTTTTAATTATATGAAGTCTCTGTGAAAGGAGTGTTTTGTTACCTACAAGTTCACCACTCCTTATCACCCACAAGAAAATGGGCTGGTTGAAAGATTCAACCGGACCCTTAAGGGCATGATCATGGGTCTTGAAGAACCAATGAGGCGTACGTGGGACGTCCTCTTGCCATGCCTTCGGTTTGCCTACCGAGAGGTGCCACAAAAGTCCCTAGGGTTCAGCCCCTTTAAGCTTTTGTATGGTCACCCGGTAAGAGGACCTTTGAGTTTGGTCAAGGAAGGATGGGAGCAATCTCCCAGGAAACCTCCCCAGGATGTATATAGCTACATGCTGGCCTTCAGGAGCCAAACTCGGCATTTCAGAGATCTTGCTCAGACGAATCTAGAAGCCAGCCAGGAGGAAATGAAGTGGTGGTACGATCAGAATGCCACACTGATTGAGCTTCAACCTGGACAGAAAGTTTGGGTCATGGCCCCTGTGGAGCCTTGTGCGCTCCAGGACAGGTGAACCGGTCCATATGAGGTGGTGGAGCGCAAGAGTGATGTCACTTATCTGGTTAACTTGCAGTCTCCCAGGAACCCCTTGAGGGTCCTGCATGTGAACCGCCTGAAGCCCCACTTAGAAAAGTCCGAAGTGGGCATGCTCCTAGTGACAGATGATTGAATGGGGTAGGAGACCGAGCCTCTTCCTGACCTCCTGTCTGCAACTGAGCAAGATGGGTCAGTGGATGGTGTCAGCCTCTCTGCCACACTGACCCCTGATCAGCAGCAAGATTGTCGCCAGCTGTTGGGGCAATTCTCTGATCTATTTTCCTTGGTTCCTGGTGTCACAGAGTGGTGGGTCCTTGATGTGGACACTGGAGACAGTCCTTTTGTGAAGCACAAAGCTTACACAGTGACTGACAAGGATAGGGCTTACATTAAGGAGGAAATCTCTAAGATGTTTGCTTTAGGGGTCATTGAGTCCTCAAACAGTCCTTGGGCCAGCCCAGTGGTCTTCGTCCCAAAGGCTGCCTCCCCGGGTGCCACACCCGAACTCTGGTTCTGTTTGGAGTATAGAGGGCTCAATTCAGTCACCAGTACTGATTCACACCCCATCTGCAGAGCTGATGAGCTCATTTATTGGTTAGGGGCTGCACGGTACCTCAGCACATTTGATTTGATGTCTGGGTACTGGCAGATCGGCTTGACTGATGGGGCTAAGCAGGCCAATTTCGGGTCCAGCCAACCAGGTGTTGGCTGGACTGGAGGATTTCAGTGCCACCTACCTGGATGACATTGCAGTGTTCAGCGCCAGTTGGGAAGCCTGCAGCACCTCTGGGAAGTGTTGATGGCACTGCGCAAGGCAGGCCATACAATCAAGGCGAGTAAGTGCCTGTTCGGGCCGGGTTCCGTGGTGTACTTGGGTCACCAGGTAGGAAGCGGCCAGGTGGCAGCCCTACAACCCAAGATTGATACCATCCTGGCATGGGGACCCCCAAAGACTCAGACACAGGTGAGAGCCTTTTTAGGATTCACGGGGTACTACAGGAGGTTTGTCACGGGTTATGGCATCATTGTTGCACCCTTGACTGAGCTGACTTCCAGCAAGCAGCCCAAGAAAGTGAACTGGACTGACACCTGTCAGAAGGCTTTTGACGCCCTGAAAACTACCATGTGCAAAGCACCCGTGCTTCAGGCACCCAGCTTCTCAAAAGAATTCATTGTTCAGACAGACGCTTCAGAATATGGTGTGGGGGCTGTTCTGTCACAGATTAATGCAGAGGTCCTAGACCAAGCTGTAACCTTCATCAGTAGTAGGTGCCTTCCATGAGAACAGAGGTGGAGTGTAATTAGTGTGAGGCATTTGCTGTGGTCAGGGCACTGAAGAAGTTGAGACCATACTTGTTTGGGACTCACTTCCTGGTTCAGACCGACCAAAGGCCCCTCAGATGGCTGATGCAGATGAGGAGAGAGAACCCAAAGATGTTGAGGTGGTCCATTTCCCTACAAGGTATAGACTTTACGGTGGAACACCGCCCTGGTACAGAACACGCCAAAGCTGATGGTCTGCGCAGATATTTCCACCATAGTGAAGAAATCTCCCACGGTAAAGGGTAGTTTTTCCCACATTTCAGCTGGAGGGGACACATGTTAGACCTGGCAACATTGGCGTGAGTCTCCCTTCCATTTTGACGGATTGCCTCCTCTGTTTTGATATGTTTTTGCTAGTTTTATGCTTTGGGCGCTGTGCCACTGCTAATCAGTGCCACAGTGCAAGTGTTCCCTATGTTAAATTGATGTACTAATTGGATTCCATGATTAGGTATTTGATTTACTTGTCAGCCCCTAGTACAGTACACCAAGTGTGCCCAGGGCTTGTAAATCAAATGCTGCTGGGGGGCTTGCAGCACTGGCTTTGCCACCCACAGAAGCAGCTTCTAAAGTGTATCTCAGCCCTGCCATTGCAAGGACTGTGTGCAGTCTAGCACTGCCATGTCGACTTGGCCAAGTGCACCCACGTGCCAGTCCCTAAACCTTCCCTTTGCTTCATATTAGACACCCCTATGGTAGGCCCAAGGGCAGGTTGCATTGTAAGTATAAGGTAGGACATGCTCTGATGTGTGTAGCATGTCCTAATAGTGAATTACAGCCATTTTCGTTTTTCATTATCGAAGGCTACCTGTTCTCATAGGCCAGAATGGGCAGTTAGATTGTTACATTCTTATGATCCTAACTGACTCAGGGAACACGGTAGAAATTCGAATTTCGTATGCCTGAAATACATCTTTTAGTCAAGTTTATTTTAATATTCTGTGTTTGCAAATACCACTTTTAGAAAGTAGGTATTTGCTTGCCTAACGATTTGAGCCTGCCTCTGCTGGGTTGTGTATTCCTTGTCTGGGTTTGTGAGTGACAGGGCTGGGGAATTCCAAGAGACAGGCTGGGGCAGCCCGGTGGTGAATAAAGAGATCAGCACCGAGATGGGAGGGAGGAGTACACCTGGGACCTAAATAGGGCTGGACCTTCCCTCTACAATGTTGGCTCCAACCCCTGTGGCTTGTCTGATGTCTCTGCCCTGCCCAGTGAAAGAAGAGAAGGAATCATGTCAACAGAGTGCTCCAGTTCTGCATCGTCCCTCCCCTGTGCTGGCTCCACCTCCTGTGGGGTGGCTGATGTATCTGCCCTGCACAGTGAAAGGAAGAGGAGAGTCATGTAAACCCAGTGCTCAGGAACTGGTTTGAACTAGGCAGATGCCTCTCTGCCTTCAGAGAACAAAGGATTTTGGGGTATAAATATTGGGACCCTGATCCCAAGAAATCAGCTCACTTCTGGAACAAGAAACATTTTGCCAAGGAGAAGAACAAAGGAAGCTGCAGGAGTTTTACTGCCCCTCTGCCAGTGTGCTGTTTGCTGGGTTGGCCTACAGTGGTTGATTCATTGCCAAGGAAAGGAGAAGGAACTTTTTAAGGATTTCATCATTTACAGAATATTCTCCAAGGGCTTGAACTGTGCTTGCCTCCTGCTGAAGTCGCAGGGACAAAAGATTTCACCTCCAGCTCTCCTCTGAATTTCCTTGCTGGGAATTCTCAACTCCAGACATTTGCCTGTCGCTGGGAGCTGGAAGCGCGACGCATCAGGAAGAAGCATGTCGCCGCCGCAGCTGAAATCTCTGCATCGCCGGAGAAGCAAGCCTTCGCCGCATCTCCCTGGAAGCGTGTTGTCATCGAAGCTGCCTGATGCCGCATCACCGGAGAAGAATGACACCATTGAGAGAGTCGCAATCGCATCACCGGAGATGCATGTCGCAGGGCCTGTCGTGGCTCCAAAGTACAGAGTCATCGCAAGGCTGCCAGGGCATCCACGCTTCGTCATCGCAGCGCCGCATCAAGGTCGCCATCTTCTCGCATCGCAACTGGATCATCGCATCGCATCAAGGCGCCATCTTGCGCACCGCAACGGGCCCACCGGCTGGGAATCTACGCATCACCTCCACACTAGTAAGGATCACAACGCATCCATTACTCTGCGTAAGCATTGAGGCACAACGCATCATCTCCCCGGATCACTGAACTGACGCATCTCCCCTTTTGTGAGCCTTTTGTTTACTTTGCGTTACGCATCCAGGTACTTTGTTGAGAACTTTTTCGTATTTATCATCAACTTGAACTAAGCAACTTATCTTTAAGTAATCTGTTTGTTGTTTGTGGTCTTGTGTTAGGTCTATATAAAAAATACTTATTTTTAAAAAACCTGTGTTGTGTCTATCTGTAGTGTTTTCACTGTATTACTGTGTATATTCACAAATGCTTAACACACTGCCTCTGAGATAAGCCTGCCTGCTCGTGCCAAGCTACCGAGGGGGTGAGCAGGGATTATTAAGGAGTGTACTCCCCTTATCCTGACTTAGAAGTAAGGATCCCAATTTGGACAAAGGTAAATACTATTGCCAACTAGAGACCCCCAGATCTAACAGCTGTAAATCCCCTTCTCCTCCCACTCTTCCATAATGGTGCTGAGCTGTGGACTGGTGCGCAAAGCAGGAAAGACCAGTCTATGAGGCCAAGGTCTCTCCCCATAAATACAACCAAGTATGGGGAAAGTGGCTAAATCAATGAGTCCATAACAGTGTCTGACGATGGAGATGCCGCTATACTGTAGTGCTATACTATCATAACAGAATGCCAGTGCTTTATAAATATATCTGACAAATCAAATGTGTATCATATTGTATGTGCAAACCTCAATAAATACTATTTATCAAAAACTATTTTCTTTGAATTTCTTTTGTAGCCTATTCCTGTCACGAATTACAGATGAAAGTTCATAAACTATACTTTATAAAAAATTAGGATTAGCTACATCCCTGTCAGTAAATATAGTTTATGGTGCATAGTCTCTGGAGGATCATGCCTATTTTAATTTCACACACATTCGACTTTTTAATATCAAGCACCCTACCCAGGGGGAAACAAGATGTACCTAGGAGTGTTTATGATTATTTAAAAGCATGATTTTCAACTTGCTAAAACGTGTTATTTTGACAAATGCAACAACAGGTGTTTAGGCTGTGGTAGGCAGGCTATATGTGGTAGGCATAAAGCCATGTTTTCTAGGCCCACTCTGTGGATGGACCAATGTGTGCTGCAGTCCACCAGTGGCATTTAACTTCCAGGCTCTCTGTACATTTTCTATATCACACACTAGGTTTAAAAGGCAAGTTAAATAAATAAAGTAGGTATAAGATAATGTACTCACTATTTGCTACAACTTGCTAAATTTATGTTTCCTGTAGAGCTCAATCCCTCCATGTTAGTTATTGCTAGCACTTGCTCAGCAATGATCTTCATAAACATTTCCCATCATAAGACAAATGGTTTCAGTGGCTGCAACAAGTGAATTCTATCAATGGTCTACATGGGTAGGTTTGACAAATCGCATTTCTAGATGTACCTCATGCCAGCTCCCCCTGCTACAGTTCTATCATCCAGCTTGCCCACAGTCAGCTAGTCTCAGATAGCTGCATACCTGCTGCCCTCGGTTTGTGCCTTCTTTGCTCATTTTATGCTCTGTTTGCCTTTCTTCTCACTTCTATGCCCTCCGTTTTGCCTTGTCTGCTTGTTTTTCTGCCCTGTTTTGCCCTTTCTGCTCATTTGTCTGCCTTCTGTTTTGTCTTATGTTGCTCTCTTTTGCTTTTCTTGCTCGTTTTTGCTCTCTGTTTTTCATTTTAGAATTTTTTACTTCTCTCTGTTTTGCCTTTTTTGCTTGTTATTCTTCCCTCCGTTTTACATTTTCTGCTCACTTGTCTGCCCTTTGGTTTTCCCTCTTCTGCTCTGTGTTGCCTTTACTGCTCATTCTTCTGCCCTCTGTTTTGCCTTTTCTGCTTGTGTTTCTGCCCTCTGTTTTGCCTTCTTCTGCTTGTTTCTTCCCTTCATACACCACCTAGTGCCCCACCCTCCCTGCAGTACCTACTTAATGGAGGCTGTGCTGGGAATCCATTGAGAAGATGTTTGCGTCAGCTCCTCTTGATACAGTTCTCCTGTCCAGCATACCCGCAGTCCGCTTTCCTCTGCTGTCTTTCTACCTCCTGCCACTCTTTGTGCCTCCGCTGCTTATTTCTTACTCTTTTTTGCCTTTTCTGCTCATTTTTCTGCCTTCTGTTTTGTCTTATTTTGCTCTCTTTTGCTTTTCTTGCTCGTTTTTGCTCTCTGTTTTTCATTTTAGCATGTTTTTCTTCTCTCTGTTTTGCCTTTTTTGCTTGTTATTCTTCCCTCTGTTTTGCATTTTCTGCTCACTTGTCTGCCCTTTGGTTTTCCCTCTTCTGCTCTGTGTTGCCTTTACTGCTCATTCTTCTGCCCTCTGTTTAGCCTTTTCTGCCCTCTGTTTTGCCTTCTTCTGCTTGTTTCTTCCCTTCATCCACCACCTAGTGCCCCACCCTTCCTGCAGTACCTACTTAATGGAGGCTGTGCTGGGAATCCATTGAGAAGATGTTTGCGTCAGCTCCTCTTGATACAGTTCTCCTGCCCAGCATACCTGCAGTCCGCTTTCCTCTGCTGTCTTTCTACCTCCTGCCACTCTTTGTGCCTCCGCTGCTTATTTCTTACTCTGTTTTGCCTTTTCTGCTCATTTTTCTGGCCTCCATTTATTCTTTTCTGCTTGTTTTCTGCTCTCTGTTTTGCCCTTTTTGTTCTGTTTTGCCTTTTCTGCTCATTCTTCTGCCCTCTGTTTTGCCTTCTCGGCTAGTTTTTCTGCCCTCTGCTTTGCCTTTCTGCATATTATTTTCTGCCCTCTGTTTTGCCCTCTTCTGTTCTATGTTGCCTTTTTTGCTCTTTATTCTGCCCTCTGTGTTGCCTTTTTCTGATTTTACTGCTCTCTGTTTTGCCACCTTCTGCTTGTTTCTTCCCACTGTTTCCCTCCTCCCTCCGTTTACCTCCTCCCACCAACCAGTGCCCCACCCTCAATCCAGGACCTACCTAATGGAGGCCCTAGCAAAACCCGATTGACCAGAACCTCGTGTCACCTCCCATGCGACAGTTCTCCTTTCCAGCTTGTCCATAGTCCACTGCCCTCAACTGCCTTTCTAACTGTTGCCCTCTGTTTTGCCCTTTCTGCCCTCTGTTTTGCCTTGTTCTGCTAATTTTTTCTGTCCTCTCTTTTGCCTTTTTCTGCTTTTTTTTCTGCCCGCTGGTCTTTTCTGCTTGTTTTCCTGCCCTCTGTTTTCCCATCTTCTGGTCTGTTTGACTTTTCTGCTTCTTTTTCTGTCCTCTGTTTTGCCTTTTATGGTCCCTCATTTCACTGCCCTCTGTTTTGCCTTTTCTGCTAATTTCTTCCCTCTTTCCGTACTTTCCTCAAGACCTGGCTTTTCTGTGGAGACCATCCCAACTCACAGGAGTGACAGCGTTGGGCTCTACAAAGGCTGACTGATTGATTATGCTAATCATTCCAACATAATTTCTCCAGATATTTCTAACAGTCGGAATCTGACATGCTTTCATGTCAACACTTCCAATTAGTTTAATAGCTGGACTTTATCAGGGCCTTTCACAAGAAGGCTGAGTCTTTCTTCTTAGGGGATTCTTCCAATAGTTCAAGTGGGAAACAGCCATACCACAAAAGCTTTTCAATGGGATTCCATATCATTGAAGGCTTGACAATGAGAAATGCTTTACAACCAAAGTCCATTACATCAAAAATACGCCTTTGTCTTTACCACGGATGCCTTTAAAGCAAATTCTGTTGGAAAGGCATCTGTGATAAAGGTTTATCTATTGTAAGATATATTGTTGTAAAGATCTTTTATTGTAATGGCATCTTCATTATGAAATCAGTATTGTAAAGCTATTCATTGTAATGGCTTTCGTTGTGCTCTCATACATCCCAAAAACTTCTTTTTTATACTCTTTTGTCATTTTGTTTAAGCTATAAAGGTAGTTGTCAAGCATAGAATCAGTAAAAAAAGGTGTAAGAGATTGATAGGTCAGAATCAGTCTGATAATCCACTAAATCGAGCAGCAACATTTTTTAACAGGTCAATAATTTTTCAGACTTATTGCCTATAAATGCCAAAGTATTCTGAGATTCTTTTTGCTGGTGAGTAACTCTTGTTCGATTCTGACCTATTAATGCTCACTAGGATGAAACCGGTCTTGAGTTGCTTATGTTCTGGTCCATTTAATCCCTGGCTTGTAAGTGTGGACTGGACTTTTCCTATAGGGGCATTATCAAGGCTGATTTGCTTACGGTGGGTCCAATCTGAGGTGACATGGTAGGCAAAACAAGGATTTGCTGGAATGTTACCCAAGCAACTGAAAGTAGGTAGACTATTTGAAACATTTTCCATCATTTTTTGTGTGGTTGCTATTATATTGCACATTCATGCACAGACTATACGCTTGGGACCGACTTTAATAGCATACCTAGAAAGGTGGATAGAAAATACTGGGATATACTTAACAGCTGCCTACTACATGGATGATTGTCGTTTGGACACCAACACGATAGGAGCCAGTTGCATTTAGGTGAGCAGGCATAGCCAGTTTAGGAGAGTGATGGGACGGCAGGTCTGGGTGTCTCGGCAATGCGGTAAGTGATCTTATTTATTTTTCCCCATTCTGTCACCTGTGAACTTCCCCAGGCCACACATGTGAATGAGTCTGTTATTCATTGAAATGTGTATGGTATCAAATAAGACATGGAAAAAAGCATAATGGAAATTATAATTTAGAATAAAATTCTTTAAATTAACTATTAATGATTGGTTGATGTGACTGCATTATTTTTCCTTTGCCCTCCAATCAATATTGTATTGGCAGCTAATTAGATTCAGATCATAAACCACTGAAATGACAGCAGGCATTTCTATAAAATTGTGATGTCTCAGTCACATTGCCCTTATATAGGCGTAGAAATCAAGCCCTTATTTAGGCATAGCCCACATTACCCAAATACAGGCATGGCTACTTCCACCCATACCAAACGTCACAACAATTTCTTGGAAAACCAGCTTAAGCTGTTAGGGAACTTCCCCTTGCTTGAATATTGATTTGTCCGAGAACTCAGTTACTGTACAAAGAACAACTATTCCCTAGGGGTTCTTTCCTGACGTTCATATGCCTGACTTTACGTCAAACTATGGCATTCCTAAACACCTTCAAGGTATAAATATACTTTCACTTGCTCTAGCAAGATACGGTGGTTCGGAGCAGTTCGAAGACCTATTTGTCCAACGCAGCTCGCTAATGCAAGTGCAGAAAGAAGCCGACTCTCCAGCTGACGCACTGATCAGGAAGCTACCCTTCTACTGCCGAGTATCCAGCTCCAGTGTTTCCGGCTCCCCTTGCGGGGTGTTGGGAAATCGAGTCCAGAGAAAGATATACCAGACCTCCTTCATTCTAAACCAAAGTAGGGAGCTGATTAGAACCTAGAGAAACCTTTGGTAGATTCTTGGCAAAAACTAAACCTATGCTACACAATACTTACTTCTTCCCTCGTACTAGACTTAGTGTTGTAACCTACATTGGTATTTACCTTTTGTTTCCTCTCCCCCTGCCCTTCTGCCCAGTTGGTATCTCCATGGAATGTTGCAGTGAAGGCTGCTGTGGAATGTTGGCAGCTTCACTGAAGAACCCAGGCACCACCAGCATAGGGTGAGTCTTTTCTTGTAGAAATAAACAGTCAATAACTTCCTCCAGTTGTGGTCTTACTTACTTCACTTAGGTTAGGTACATTGGGGTAGGCGTATTTTAGAAGCACCAGTTGAGTGTTTTAGTCAATGTAATTTATGTATGTATTTTTATATGGCTTAGAAACCATACAATGCTCTTACAGTATTATTTCATATTGCTGTTTACACTGTACGCATTTTATTTTGCAGTCTTCATAAGGATTGTAGCAGTTCACTTCTCTTGCATGAGAAAGAAGACTGTTCAATAAACCCTTTTCATTGAAAACGCCCGTCTCTTTATTTCTCTGCAACTCTGTAGAAACGAAGCATGCACGATTGACTGAGTGAAATACATATCTATTGTTTCCGCGACTCTGAGAGATATATTCTTATTCTTGGGAAACAACGTTGTCATGTTTATGCGGTTGTCAGAAACTAATCCCTTCTTGTGTATTCGAGAAAGTTTCTAGAGACCTCTGAGTTAGCTGGCACACACACAATTAAGTTTAGTATATTCGATAGAGACCTAGTTGACCATAGTCCTATGTCTAATCTATAGGATATATTGTTCCAATGCGCAGAGCCTATTTGTAATAATGGAATTACACTACAAGGTTGGTGGGTTCATGGCCGACATTGCTAAAAGTTAGCACAAGCTTGGCTGCCATGTTGCTAATTTTGCACACGTTCCTACGTGACTTTGTTTTCACTAAACTCTGCTTGTGCCTGTTCACATGAGAACCGTCTGCTTTTCGTGTTCTGTGCAGTTCTCTGTGGTTTTCGTCTGTGCATTATGTACAAGGTTGAAAAACAATGTCCCTTGTTATTCTGCTCTGGTGAGTCCCCCGCACACAGACATAACAAGGAACACAGCTAGACTACTGAAGATTGAGTGCTTTTAATATTGCATGTATGTTAGAGACACTTGGAGAAAAACTTTCCAGCGAGAAGAGCTGTGCTTGTCCGGAGATGTAAACCTTTGCCTCTAGACTTGGAGGTATGGGGCCCCCCTGACAAACCTCAGAGGTCATCTTTTTTATACTAAACTAGTTCCTAGCACTGGGAGGGTGGCAAGGCACAGTAGGCCGTTTTCCCCCCGCTTTATAAATTATATCCTCGTTCATATTCTATGGAATTGTAAAAATGCTGACTATATTGTGTTTATACATTATGCTGATAGTACCGGCACGTGTACTGTGTTTTAGAGCACGTTGGTTAAAATAAACATTTTAAACTATACGATGTCTCTGACTACACATGTTGTGGACAAGTATGAGTGAATGAGTGAAAGAGTGTTCTTGCTCCAGCGATTTCTGAGAGAGTCGGAGTGACATGCTCTGGGTTGTCTAATCATTGGCAACTTCGCTGTAGTATGGAGGAAGAATGAGACACTATAGCTAGATGGATTGGGATTTTGGGCACTAAGGTGGGTAGTTGGTACACCACTATACAGGAGGTCCTGGTTTCCTGCCCATAGTTCTGTATATGTGCAGCATCCCTGTAACACTCTAATATTGTGTTCCTGTTTCGGAGCAATATTGTAACCGTCACAACTTCCTTCGGTTTAATGTGTCCTCCTACCTTGATATATGCAGTGAAATTTAAAGCAGATGTTCCTCTTAATTTAAGTAGGGTTCTTGATTGCCAATGACCTTCTACAAAATTCCATTGCCTTTCGAAAAGGTTTGCACCACTTGCTTACCATATAAATACAATGATACAGACATGAAAGTTAAGACAATTGGAAGTCTGCATTTAGTGTGATCCCAGGCAATCGTTCATTTGCAAAATGTGTTACTTTTATCTAAAACTGTATTGTATTAAAAGTGAAACATTAAACCTGAAACAATCATTTGTGGCTGCCGAAGGTAGGGACATATTTACAAAAAGTGGCTAAAGGCCCTGCTATCTCAACAGGCATCATAATTGTTGGTGGCGTTCTAGACTCAGATTACCAGTGCCGTAAAATCTAGTAGTACGTGGATGTGCACATTTTGCAATTTCGTGAAATCACGCAAATGCATGCTTTTACCATGAAATGTAAATCGTCATAATCATGTCATTTTTTTCACACGAGGGCATACTTTGCATAAAAAGTCTCATGAGACGCTAGAAGGAAAATGGTTTAAGCCAGTCTCTGCTGTGCAATAATTACACAAAATCACCCAGGCCTAGTTTGTGCCACTTCCATAGGTTAAAATATAATCCTCTACTTTGCCTTTCTCCTACATTGATACAATACTGCTTCAACCTGTACCTTCGTCTCCACAAATAGCAATGTTGACGTTGCCAGAGGGTCCAGGGTTCTAAAAGCAGGAAACTCACACACATACCCCCTTCCTTTGCGGGGAACATCCTTTACAACGCAGATGTTACCCCGCACTACAGTTACGACGTGTCTTTTAGAACGCAAGTCGTAACCACGACTTGCGCTGGAGGGTGCTCAAGGACAAGGAATGGTAGATTTACTATTCCAACACCTTCCCTACTGTACATAGGCTGGTATTGGAATAGTAAATTTAACTATTCTAAGTCCAGCACCCCTACAGCGCTAGTCGTGGTAACGACTTGCGTTGTAAAAAACGCGTTGTAATGGTACGCGTGGTATTACATCCTTCCTTTGCTGCCAACCCGGAAGAAATAGATTCCAGTTCGCATGACGATGATGCACAGCTAGCAGAGCATTTAATGACATTTGATCAATCTTCTTTCTGCAAACATTCATCATGCCTGACACTGCATTGGATTTGACTTTTCATTGACTCCAGTTGCCCCAACTGTTAATAAATGTCAGATTTTTCTTATAAGCCTGCCCACCTTCTGTAAATCTCATTTAAAAAACAGCGAGTTACTCAAGAGCGTGTTCTATTTAAGACTAAACCTTAGCTCAGGGGTCTTCAAAGTGAGGGGCGCCCCGCCCCCCCCCCCCAACCCGGGGGAGGGGGGGGGCGCTGTAAATGATCCCAGACTCTGATTAAAAGAGGCATCATGCTGAGCTCAGTGCTCTCTTTTAAGCTGAAACAAATGATCAGCAGTAAGCCACTCTGTAACGGGCCATTACTAAACCTTTTTGTCATTTATGTCTAGATGGGAGTATGTGTCAAAAGAGAAGGGACTCAAAATAGTCTTCAGATCCGCCAGCCCTCTTTTTGGATAACCACAATTTAGATATTTTTACCCGTTAGTAAGGGCTTGATGAATAGTTATATTGTAACATGTTTGTCAATTATATATTTGATTGCATTTTTAAAAAGTTTAACATAACTGCAATGTTTATATATGTCTAGACTTATTTAAACATTGCAGATTTAATAGAATAATTGTGAGAAATTCAGGGGAGGCCCTTTTGATAAAAAATGATAATAATAATAATAATACTGGGGGGTGCATAATTAAAATGTTTGAAGACCACTGCCTTAGCTGTTTGTAAATTAACTAAGTAATCAGTAGGATGATGCTGGCGCCCATATACAAGCGAGCAGCCGGTAAACAACAAGAACTCCTCTACCTCTCGCACACAGTTTAAAGACTACACCTCAGGGCCGGACTGGGAACCAAAACCGGCCCTGGCAAAGTGCTCGGCCGGGCCCCCCCCCCCCCTCCCCCCGGGGGGTTGGGGGTTGCGACCGCGCTCTTTGCTAGGGCCGGTTTTCGGCCGATTTTGTTACAGTGCCGTTTTTGCAGCTATGCTGCAAAAACGACCCTGTAACAAAACCGGCCCCCTGGGGCCCAAAACCGGCCCCCACCCTCGCGGCCGACCGGGGTATTGCCCGGTGCCTGCAACAGCCAGTCCGGGCCTGCTACACCTGATGCAATACCATAACATAGTAAATGTTTACCTTTAAGCAGATAAGGCAATAGGGGAAGAGAATAAAGCAGGAAGATTAAAAAAAGTTCCAAATACATTGACAAAATTGTTACGATCCTGAATATTAAGAGACGCAGTTTGTCAAGGAGTTCCAACTTTATTCGGAAACCAATGGACATGATGCTGCACTTTATTACATTTTTTTTACAGAATAAATTTTTCTTTGAGAAGTTTGATTTATTTACGTCGACATTCAACTGAGGTGTCCAAGTAAGCTGCCCTAATGTTCACTGGAATCCTTCACGCGGTATGGGTCAATGTTTCCTAAAATATTAAACAAGGATGACAAGTCAGCTCATCACTGAGAAAGGAACAGAATACGACAACCAACCCAAAACATGATTCCCGCTCAACACTCGCCATTAGCACGCGTCTTAGTTGACTACCCTGAGCTTGCTGTTCCTTTGTGACAAAACACTTGAATGCAACTCAGACCACTCCTACCCCTCACCTAGAAAATCTCTTCCTTGTTGTTCACACAGTCCTTTTTCCCTGTATTTGTTGTGTCTGATATTCTATCAGTGAAGGACAAGGCCCTTCAACATCAAACAGGATGCATGTTTTCTGTGATTTAGGCATTCACACAGTTTGGGTTTGCCATAGGCACACACAGGTTGTGTGCCCTGATGATATAAATTTTTCTCGACTCAATTGGCAGGTTCCTGTCTGAGGTTGCATAATAGGCAAAAAACAATAAACTGGAATGTAACCTGAGAAATTTCCAGTCATTGAAATAAATGCAAGCACTCTACCGATCACCCTAAGAGGGATGGTTTTGCAAAGACATGTTCCCCATGCCTACTTTGTCATTGGAAGTAAACTGCTCACTACTGTTGAAGCCCAAATATGGCGAAGACCGTGTGGGGTTGCTTGAGTTCCTGTTCCAGGGGGACCTAACCTGGCTGTCGAGCTGGACTGATCCCATTGGAGGAGGACCAAGACTGATTTGAATATGGCTGCTTCATGTCTAGGATGGAACAGACAAACAAAGTAATGGAATGTCCCTTGAGAAATAACTCGTGCTGAGATCATTTTAAGCATTCTGCCAATTCTTTTTTAGGTCAAGCCTGGGCAGTGGCTTTGGTTATTGTCCTTCATAAATGCTGGCTTCTGATTCGTAAATGGGCTTGTTAGTCCCTCTCGGGTACCTCCTTGTCTGCTTTTGTTACCTCCCATAAAGACTGGACCTTTTACTTGGCTTGTTGCAAGTTCTGCATTATAAGCCGGTGAGCACTATTTTGTTTATTGACTAATGAGGACAATGGTTTTTTGTACGGAGCGCTATGCCTTATGCCTATGTCTTAACTTTAAAAGTGGCTGTCCCCTATCCCCATTGCACTCACAGTACAATAGCAACTTTGTAATTTTTTTAAATTACTTTTAAGAAGAACGCGGTGTCTGCTTTAGGGACACCGCACTTTCTTTCAGCTTTAATTTTTTTAAAATAAACTTGAATGCTGGGCACGGTGCCTGCTTTAGGGACACTGCACTCAGCTAAAAAATAATGGGGTAGATGTATCAAAGCTTTTGCGATTCGCAAAGGCCTAAATTCTGCGAATTTCGGCCTTTGCGAATCGCAAAAGGCTTTTTTGCATTTCTGGGAATGTATTAAAAAATCGCAAAATAAGGAATCGCAATAATTTGCGATTCCTTATTTTTCTTAAGCATTTAAGGAATCGCAAATTTTGCGATTCCTTAAATGCGATGTATGTGGGGTTCTGAAATTGCGAATTTCGGTTAAGAAATCGCAAATTACCACCAACTTGTAGTTGGTGGTAATTTGCGATTTCATTTAAAAATGCCCTATTTGGCATTTGTGAAGGTGGCACGTGACGCAGATACATGCCCATAGGGCATGTATGTGCGCCATATGCACACACATATAAATTTCAGGGGTGCAGCAGGGTGTCTTTGAGACACGCCTGCACCCTTGAAATCATTCTCAATTTGCGAATTCGCAAAATGCGATTCGCAAATTGAGAAATGATTCACAATCATTCCTATGGGCCTCCTGGCCCATAGGAATGCATGGGAAATTATTCCTTATTTGCGAATTCGCAAAGTGCGAATTCGCAAATAAGGAAGACTAAGAAATCGCAAAAAAATTGCGATTTTTTACATACATTCCATTTTGAGAATTCTAAATAGCGATTCCTTATGAATCGCTATTAAGAAATCGCAAAATGGAATTTTGATACATCTACCCCAATGTTTTCAACTTTAATGTTGAAAGCAGCACCTTCTTCTGGGACACCGCACTCTGTTTAAATTTTCTCTTTTACTTTAATGGTGAGCACGGCGCCCGCTTCGGGCACACCTACACTGTTTCTTTTTTTTACTTTAATGGGGAACACGGTGCATGCCTCACGGACATTGCACTCTGCAATACAATAGGTCTTGCATTTGCCAAAGCTTGACCTATTGGTATTGTAAATGACAATGCCTTTTAATATTATAAAAAGGTATTGCTATTTACAATACCAATAGCTCAAAATCTGGCAATTGCAAGACCTATTGCATTGTAAATGCATGTTTGTTTTCCACCTATGTAAGCACCTGCAGACGTTGTTAATGCCTGAACAATGTGAAGCATAGCAGATGTTCATGTACCCACCACATTGTGAGGGTGTGCCTGGTACCTGGGTTAGGTCCTGTAGCCCCTCACAAGAGAAAGTTCAGTTTCAGACTACACAAAACCTCATACCGGTAGCCAGGAACACCTAATCTCAAAGGCCCTGGTGCAGGGTGTGTATGCAAACAACCTTCTAGCACAACCCTTGCCAGACTAACAGGGTATGCACTTGGGCATACCAAGCATTATTTCAGAATGGAACTGACAGCCCTATGGAGAGATGCTGTCTATAGCTGCATTTGTGAAGAATAAGTAGACATGCAATCTGCCCCATCCTAGAGTCAACTTTGGTAATACAAGCATACAAACAGAGGTTAGCATGTTGCCCACGCACGATGAACTGAGGTAATCCTGTTATCAAAAATATGCGCTTCTTGCAAGAGCAGGTATTACATCCAGTATTACATTGGGAGCTTTAAGATTCATTCTGTATAACTAAAGAGGAACCCATGTGGCATGCGAGATGCAATGTGTTATTTGTGCACACATAAAATGGTGGTGGCAATGTACCAAGTTTTTGTGACCTTTAATATGACTAGGGCAGGGGAGTGATCTCTGCTCTGTTTTCTGCACTCCACGCTCCATGGAGCACATTGATTTCCAAAAAATTCCACTCTGTGGAGCAAAGTTGTTTCCTCGCTCGCACTCACCAACATTAAGTTGTCGCGCGTGAGTGAGGAAAATGCAACGCTAAACCACCTCCCAGCGAGATTTCTCAACGCGGGCCGTTGCGGATGGTCGTGACTGCTCACGTTGAGAAACCATCTGCTAGCATTGAGGAAGTTGCCACTTGAGTAGAACATCTTGCCCTCTTGCTCGGATTTTACAGCATGGGACAAATACCCTGCATAAAAATCAGTGTGAACAGAGTGACCCAATGCACTCTGCTGCTTCCAGAACTCTGTGTAGCGCAACAGAAATTTTTGTTCACTTTGCGAAGGGAACTCTGCAAACTCCGCCAAGGCCTAACTATTACCAGACTTTTTTTCTGTCTGTCTCTGTGAAAAAACGCAGTCTCCTGACTCCTCTCATGTAAAGTTCCATTTGTATGTGAACCCCTGGCCTTGCACTGACATCCTGTGTTATTGTTGAGTGGGTGTAGGTGTAATTAGCGTGTAGCACATGCACAGTAGTAGGATTTTATCGAAAATGTGCCCATTCTGCACAATCACCTTCACTTTTTTGCCTTTTTGCTGATCCCTGTGTTTGCTGGCTATAGAACTCTGTACACTTTATCACTGCTAATCAGAGTCAAATTGCTTGTGCTCCTCCTTTCAACATAGTGAGATTGGCACAAGCCTAATTGGCATATTTAACTTACCTATAAGTCCCTAGTATACTGTATCTAAAGTATCCCCAAGGCCTGTAAGTTAAATGTCACCAGTCGGTGCATCACACATTGTGCCACCCAATGCTGTGACAGTACAATCATGACTTCAGGCCTGCTTTGTGAAGGAGAGTGGACAAAAAAAAGAGGGGGTGCTGTGTAACCACACCAGAACCTGGTCATCATACTCTATGACAAAGAGGGTTCTCCGTAGGGACAGATTAAAATGTTACTTAGTCAAAAATAATAGCATCTTATTGGACAGGCGGTGTGAGGTGGTCAAAGTAGGTACTTCCCACTGTGTGGCACACATACTCACTTACCCATACATCAGCACATTTGTCAAAATATGGCAAGTTACCAACACTGCTTTCTAATAACTTAATTAATCAAAGTCCCCTAACATAAATTAGTCTAAGTGAACTTTATCCTTGTTGTCCAGCAATTTTATATGCAAGGTCATCCACTTCCCAATTTCAACATGTGGTCTGGCCTATAGGTAGCACAGTAATTAGTTCTGAAGGTGCATGAATGTCCCAATGTTGAAACACATTGTCTTCCAGTCTTGCTATCCTGTATATCCTTGAGATTTATAGTCTAGACATGGGCTTAAGAGGTGGTGATAAAACATCTTCGTTAAGAAAACTGGAAAGTACTTGGATCATTAAACTACGGGCTGTAGAACATGGGATCAACATTGTAAAGGACCTACATGAGTTCCTATGAAAAGATGTATGTGCATGAATAGGAAGATAACTGGATAGTTAATCTCCAATAATGCCTTATATCCATAAATTGGGTACCTAATCTAGGCAAATACCGAGACATTTATCTGAAAATGCATAACTAGTATACACTGTGTCCTCTATAATGTATTAAAAGCTTATCGGCTAATGTCTTTATGAATAAGAACAACTGACATACGATTGGCATAGTGTAAACGACATGGTTAATGCTTAAAGATAGATCTTATCTTTTCTTCAATAAAAGTCTGCCACAATTAATTAGAACTAAAACAAAGTGCTAAAACAGAATGCTCTAATATGTACATCACAAATGCTGTATCTATACTGCTTCTTCAAGGGGACCAATGTTCATCTTGTTCATCTCTCTCTCCTCCTCAATTTTTAAACTCCTCCTTTTGTAACCAAACAGTTCTTCATGTATGCTGGTGGTTTATATAATAATTTCTCATCATGATCCTGCCTTTTACCAGTGTGCCTTTCCTGTTTTCAGATAATGACTACTTTAGAGGATTATAAAAAAAATGTTATTATGGGCTTTCCACGTAGCTGATATGCTCAAAGTACATACTGTCTCCAAAAATGGAATTTTATATTCTTGAATATGAGTAATACGGATACTCGGTCAAAATATGCTGAATTATTTACGAAATACATTTATTTAAAAATAGACTATTAAATGCTATTCATCGATAAATATTAATGGCTAAGCCAGCATGTTTTGCCCACTGGGTAATGGCGGCCACATTCAATACACTAAGAAAGTGAGGTTGAGTCGCTAGTCCACCCTCGATGTTTACAGCACATCCGACACGCCGTGCGAGCTTAAAATGATGGCGGCACCACGGCCGCGGGGCTTACTCGCGCCAGTACAATAACGGACGAGGAGAATCTGTAAACAAACGAAGGTACGGCGGGTTTAGTTTTGGGAAGTTTAATGAGAAGAGCGGGTTAGTTCCATTATACATAATGGATTTAGCAACTCATTTGGGGCTCACTTAATTGCTATTCTGATCGATATTCCCTCTTTTCGTTTCCTTTCATAATCAACACACGCTCCGGTCTCGATGCATATCCAGACGATAATTTCCAGCCTCACGGTTTATCAGGATCGGGATGGGGATTTAATTCAAGGCAAAGACGTCAAATTAAATGATATTACGTTTCAATAGAGGAAAGGAATCAATGAATGTTGGACGTCTATTCCCACCTTGGGTAAGGCTCTTATGAGTTTTCCTAACATTAGCTCTACATGATGCATTTCGTCGTTTTGTAACATTGAATTAATGCGTGGAATAAGATACTTCTAATGTCGGCTAAAATAGACATTAGAGACACTTATTTGTTGTTGTCACGCGCTGATTAAACAGTATCAAATTTAAGTTGATAATGGAGGCACAAGAATCAAGAGAGGCACTATTTTTGTTTAATTGGAATAGTTTTGTGATTAAATGGATGTGTACTAGCAATGTTTGTATGGTCTACATATATGTAGACTGAATATGTATTACCATGAATCTCAGTGATGGAGGAATTAATCTCCAAATCACTTCTCTTCACAGATATAAAAAGTGTTTACGGACATCACTTCTATTTGTTTGATTCTCATCAGTGCTTATTCTTGGATTTATGATACTATTTGAAACTTTGGACCTTATTCTTATTCTGAAGGTGAGAATGGGAAATAGTCATTTAAAACATAGGACAAACGTGGTGATGTTTGTGTGGGTGTCATAGGTTATGGTCACTTCATAGTATATATTGAGTAAGCACCGCACCTGATTAGATGAGATATTTTTTGGTAGTGCACTTTTTTATCCTTTTTTTATAAACTGACCCTTACCACCAGCATAAATGGGACTTTTTGGAAGAGGAGAACTACTAATGTATACTTTTTTTATACTCTCTCTCCAAGAATGTTTTTAACATTTTCGAATATTGTATATAATCACAACGTGGCTAAAAGGTTCTATTCAATTGTTCTATTCACGGGAGTTTATCACTTTCTGTACAGAAACAAGATCTGTTGCTTAAAATGGCCAATCAACATGTGTACATTATGTTTTATAATGAAAATATAATATCTAAAACTAGTGTACATTTTATTGCAGCCTTGAAAAAGCCCTGTGGGCGAAACGCGCGTCGGCTGCTGCGTATCAACAATGCTATGATTGGAAAATAAAAAACTCATGGATCTGATTGAAGAGTGTGACTGGATCCTTTTTTTAGACTGAAAATTTGGAATCCTATACCACAACATTGAAAGAACTCATTCATCTGTAGACCTTTGAATGTGTATTACATCAGGTGGATTATAGATATAGTGATTGGGTGTGCTCTGATATATTTTTTTGCAATCCTTGAGATTATATTGTCAGGATCCTATACAAAGGTGTCAACTCATTTCAGCCTATGTATAAAATCCTCCTCAGGAAATAAGGTCAAGTGCCCACATATTTGTTTTATGATTGGTACCTAATACTATAAGTATGCCACTTCCAAAGAAGAGCTGACAGTTGTGCCACACAATACTCAATGTGAAAGTTATTGTGATCTTGGCACAGAAAAATCTGTTGGGTCAGCAGAGCACTTACTAAGAATGTTTCTATTTCTATTTAATTGCTTATAGAGCGCCTGAATCACCCATACGGGTATCTCTGCGCTAGGACCACCTAAGGAGCTGATGAAGGGTGAATAGAACAATGATGTTTTCAGCAGTTTTCTGAATGCTAGTGTGAGGAAAGACGGGAGAACAATGACGGACTTACCAGGGTGTCACCATGGGGAGAGTTGACAAATCAGGCTGCACCTCGAGACCGGAACTTGGCTAAAACACAACCATACTCCTCTCATGTTTACCCACAGCAAAACGCCGGTGTGGCAATGACCCGGAAGGACCGCCTACAGAAACCGGAACCACGTCAAGGGGACCAGCAAGAGGAGGTGTCAGAGACCGGTAGCACGCTGGATGCAGGAAACACATCGAGGAGGGAAGAAGGAGAGAGAGAAGACGCGGGACCCAAGAGAGAAGACGCGGGACCCCAGAGAAAAGACGCGGGACCCGGGAGAGAAGACGTGGGACCCGAAGGTGTTAATGAGACCCTATCAGATGAGACCAGAGAACAGGACGAGAGCTGGTGCGAAGACTGGTGGTGTACGGAGGATGCTGGGGAGCGACCACAACTCTGGAGAGTTGCGGCAGAGCCGGTGAGTGATAGCGGCTCGAGGGAAGTGGAAGGTGGGTAGTGGGAAGCGGGTGGTGGGACCGGGGCAGGGTTTGGATAAAGGGAGAACGTACCTTGACCTCAGGGCACAGGGGGAGTCAGTTGGAAAGGCCGGCAGCAGTCTGACATTACATTGACCCCGTAACGTGCGCCAGTCTTTCTAACCTCCCTTCACAATAAGTTACAATAAGTCGTAAATCACTTTCTCCAAAATACCTTTAGGCACTAAATAAAATACCTTTCCCTTCCTTCCCTCACTATCCCGCCTTCAGGAAATCATGACGTTCTACACAAAAGGTGTGGTGCAGGGTTAAATTGTCACAGCCTTCTGGGAGACCACCCTTCCACCAAGAAAGAGGAGCAAACACCAACATCCGTGGGATTACCGTCCAGCTCGGGTTCTTCCCATACCTCTTCGGACGAAGAACAGGAAGAAAGGACACAGACCACACCTGGCACTTCAACTAGTGAAAATAAACATCTTTCTTTTCGCAAACTCATACAGTCTCCTTGCCTGTATATCAAACCCTCCCTCCCACAGCTAGGTAATCGATGCATTGACGCAGGTTCAAGGGGAGTTCATTCCAGTAGTGTGGGGCCAGATGGTAGAGGGCCTTACCACTCTGGCGGGTTTTTTGACACGTGGGCCTTGGAGCAGGGCTTTGGCTCCATAGCAGAGGGGTCTGGAGGGAACATAATTAATCAGTTAGGTAGCTGGGGCCTAGTCTGTTTATAGCTTTGTATGCCATACAGCAAATTTTAAATTTGATCCTTTTCCGCATTGGTAACCAATGTAGTTTTGGAAGCCAAGGGAGGAAAGCGGTTCTTGGGGGGGGCATTGGTCACCAGTCGGTCTGTGGTGTTCTGGACCACTTGGAGTCTGTTTATGGCACTTTCATTAGGTGAAATCAGTAGCACATTACAATAATCCAGGCGATTTAGGATTAACGGCTGGATCAAGGTTTTCCTTGTTGATAATGGCAGGAAGGGGAAGACTTCCGAGCATGCGTAGGCTATGAAAGCAAGCTCCAACTGTGGAAGACGCATGGTCTCCCAGCTTGAGTTTGTGCTCCAATCAAACTCCAAGGTTTTTTACCACCTGTTTGTGACATGGGGTA
Organism: Lissotriton helveticus; assembly: GCF_964261635.1. NCBI lineage: Eukaryota > Metazoa > Chordata > Amphibia > Caudata > Salamandridae > Lissotriton > Lissotriton helveticus. Next base: position 646,878,816 of record NC_136068.1, read on the forward strand.
GGACCTAATACCTCTGGCCACCAGCTCGGAGACCATTTCATGGTGGCTTAGCCAAATAGCATTATCTCCGACTTAGCTGTATTGAGTTGGAGAAAATTTACTTACAGGGATCTGCCTAGGCGTAATGTGTAGCACTTGGAGCAGGTTTAAACTGCAAGTTCGACCTGTCAAAATATTTTGAATGGCCTAAAACTCTCCTATTTATAAGTCACCCCTAACTAAGCCTTATTGCCCATTAAAGCAGTATAATACTTAAAAGTAAACATGTAAATTGTACCTGCTATGTATCTATGGTCCTTTTACGTCTTGTTTTTAAAGCTGCCTTTGGTACACTTGTTTTTGTCTTTGTGCTTTTATGGCTTTTATTGGCCGAATAAAGAATCTTTGACTTACTGAGAACATGTAAAGGGTGATATCAAACATGTCAATACAGTGACTATTACCTCAAAGATATTTTCACTGTAGCAGGACTGGATGTTTCACAGAAAAGCATTTGGATACAATATTACATTTAAACATGTTATCTCTGCCTAGGAAAATGCTACAGAAATATTTCAAGTACTCTTTACATTTGTTAAAGAAAATCAATTCTAATGATGAAGTCAAATTTATTTTAAACATTGTGGAAACGGGTCTTTAGAAAAGTTACAATTTGCCTTCCTAAAGCCTCTAGAGGCCTTTCTCTAAGTATTCAACTGTCACTTGGCAGCTTGATTGCTCCCTGTGGTGAGGTGTGAATTACTCCTAGGGCAGGGACAATGGGCCTTGGGTGTGGGGGAGAGTTGTCCTCGCCTTGACAGCATGGCCTGGGAGCTCCATCCAGACCCTTGATACATTTTAAAAAGACCTCCCATGTCACAGGCAGATGTAGCTTACCCCTGCATGCCTCCCCTTTGTCCCCCTAATAAGCCAGGCACCAAACCCAGTAGGAGGGGGTGATGCCCCAATATCAGTTTAGAGTACCACCAGGGTTGGGCTGTAAGCATCCTCTTTGACATTAGAGTGCCAAATCCTGTCTGAAAGTCACATGCTGCTTGACACGTCTGCTTGGTTTTTCATATGGCTCTTGAGGTGTATAGTTCATAGAGGCCCCTCTGTCATAGGTATATGTTGGCTGAAAATTGGGCAGGGGTCTCCATATGTCCTGCCAGTCCGTCAAGAACCAATCAAAGTGGGACTCTTTTTCATAATGGAGTGTCACAGCCTGTTTGAAAGGTTTGCTAAGTTTACATATGACATTTGGGGCATATTTCAAAGGAGGGAAACAGAATTCCAAAATGCTTTGTGTGTGTTCACCTAGCTTTGATCCTACCCGAGTTCTCTCTTTGAGTTTGATGGGTGTATAGGGGCTGCCTATAACTGAATTTTAGTGTTAGATGTGGAATGATGCTAGATTTACCATAGTTCACTCCCTCCAAAACACTAGCCCTGACAGCAAAGTGTAGTGTGAAATGGGGGGTGGGGGGTTAGGGTAGATTTAGCCCCAGGAACGTTTCCTATTGGTTAGGATGTCCCTAGGGGTCATTCCCACCTACAACGTTATGCCAGGCATAAATATGCCATCTTCATGCACCCACTTCAGAACACTTCTTAACCTGTGTAAGAACAGAAGACGATTGAGCCTGCTGTCTAAAATGTGAGACAAGCCTAGAAAACTGTATCTGTTGTCTCACTTGCACCAGGACAAAGAAGTGACCTCAAAGGGTCATAAGGCTGACCGCCTGTTAGAGCTACAGGGATGAAGCACGCTATAAGAGGCCTTTTCCTGCAACTGTTCAGCTGACCTGAGGCAACTGGATCTGCACTGGAACCCACTGTATCCTCTGTCTGCCATCCTGTTAGTCTCTACGTACCTCCCCAGAGATTCTGGGGGTTTAGGAGCGTACCAATGTGATGGATTGCGACTTAAGGGACTGTAGCAAGAGGTAAAATGTTTGACCAGGACAAACCTAGTTAGTTTATTCAACTCACGGTCCATCATGGTCAGCATCAAATTGTGCCGAGGTCCTTTTCTACTGCGACAGTTGACTATCATTGGAATTTTGTGATTTTTGACACTAGTTCTTCTTTGAACTTCATATCTTAGCTCAATTTATTGGCTTTTTGTCCGTTTGGTGTCATTCTGTTTTTAAAAATGTACTTAGTTTTTCTAATTCATGTTTTTTGTTGTTGTTTTGCATATACGGCTCACCCTGACAAGGATTGTGATTATTACTTGAGATGGGTGTCTACCTCCCTCAATTAATAACCCAGTTTCTTACAGACTCTGGGGCAGATTTATGAAGGCCTTGCACCACCGGTGCGTCACTTTTAAAATGGGAAAAAGTGACGCACCGACGGCGCAAGGCCTTCATAAATAAGGCTCTCTGTGTGTGGTGAGAGTCTGAGTACTGCGCCCAATAATATTGATTTTGGATGGTCCCGGTTGAACCAGGCACCAGCTGGAGAATGGATGTAACTTTAAGACCATGGAATTGCATTACTTGCATTCCTCCGGTGAGTGGGTGTTGATTCAAATACTCAAGTGAGGGAAGGTGGAAACAGAGATGCCATGAGGGCCTTGTGAATGGAATAGGAGCGAAGACCAAACACTTACTGTTCAATCTACAGGGTTTTGACATTCATATAAGATCAGAAGATGCCAAGCATGGAAAATATTGAAGATATAGATGTGGAAAGAGGTATGAAAACTAAATGATACGCACTTCTTACTTAGAAGAGCACTATTAGGTTGAAGGGGTAGGCAAGCCACATGAGACTTTGATATGAACTGGGAATGTTCTTGGCAACATATTCGAGTTGTTTGGCTTACTCTAGTAATTCTGTTTATGTTTAAATTGTCACTCAAATCTGTGTCCCTGCTGTTAATTATTTTTTCCATTACCTATTCCCTGTTTCCCTGACACACTTTGGCATTATTTCTTGATTCTCTTCGCCCTATTCTCCATACTTTCAGTTTGGTCTTACCTGCATTTACTACTGCTCTCAAAGAACTGCTGTCATTGTTCTGCCTATTCCTCATCTGCAGTACACAACTCCTCCGATCAGCATCTTTGGCTCTAGGTCAGTGAGACTGGGGGCAAGCCACGCCATATTCCATTCGAGAGAGGTTAGCCAATAACACATTGTTTCTTGTTTCATAAGATAACATATGTTTCAAGATTACAGAGCGGTGGTTCTGAAATAATCTCAAGCTGTTGTTGTCACCTTTCTAACTAGTCTTTCTGGTATCTAATTCCTTCTTCTTATTTTCCCATGGGTTCCTAACATATTATTTTCAGGTGGTCAATTGATTCTGTTTCCTCGATCCTTTCAGGATTATATCCCAACCCCACCGCTGACACCTAGTCAACAATGGGCTGCTAATTAGTTATCCCTGAGCACTGCCCTTTGTTAGATGGTAGGGGTGTTGCTGCAGTTTCTGTTGCTCAAGTTGCTGAGATTTTAAGAGGGGGCTACCCCCTTGGCTTGTACCTCATTACTGTTCCAGAAGGCTGATGATTCCCACATGCAGATATCTCACATTCCATTGGGTCCTTGTGTTTGGTACTCCTACTTTGAGACAGCACCATTGCTACCACCTGTAAGAGCTACCACCTTGAACAATGTCTGTGTCGGAGGAGCAGCCAAACAATGCTATTTGAAATGGAATCAACCCAAATGTGTCACAAAAGTTTACCCAGTGGATCCATATACCATTTCTGAAAAATGTGTGTAAAAGTGGGATTCCAATGACCCTCCTTTGTTCCAGTGTCAAGTTCTATTTGGCTAAGGTTACTCAGAGGATTGTTGTGCACCCAGTGCTGGTGTATGCATGACAATCAGTTCCCCAGAGATGACTGAGCATCACCTAAAGTCTGCAATTTGCAGGAGAAAATGACAGTCTGTCTAACCCTTTGAAGCTTGCCTACTTGCTTAGAGAGTGAAGGACAGTTCCTGACCCTGCAAGAAGAGAGGCTGACTTGGAAGAGAAACCCTGTATGTTGCCTGCATGCGAACACACACGGGTAGTTGACTACGGTCAGAGAACTAATCTGGTACTTACCAGAAATGTGAGCAAACTCCTATTCTCCCTGTGTAGTTCCTACTGCAAGCTGATCAGGAGGTTGTGTGCCAAATTGCCATTATGCTGCCTGTCATTTTGGATGCCATCCCTGAAGGTGAAGCGCTGCCACTGACAGCAATGGTGCCCACCTGAGGAGCGTCTAGGTCAGCCCATGGACCACACTGCTGAATAGGAGCACCCACCTGCATTGGCCCACAGGCTGCAGTTGCCAAAGATGAGCACCTGCCTAGGGCCACAACTGATGAATGTCCCTAAAGTGCCATATCTGCTGATGACAAATGTCCTGCCCACAGTGACCGCAACAGTCAATGAGCCAGCCAAGTGCACTGTTCATCCCCAGTAGTAGAAGGCCACCGCCTGCAATATCCTATTGATGGCACTGATGGTCAAGGGTGCTTAGTCACTGAGCAAAGGAGACCAGGTTTCTGATTCAAATCGCTACCGATCAGATGATGTGGGGGTGCCGCTGCATAAACCGAGAGACTACGACTAAGATGTGCAAATTGATGTTTAATTGCTAGTGCTATACCTTTGTGGCAGTAAAAACGTTTTTAGCCTACTGGCTGATAAAAAGATGATCTATAAGCTAACATTTGTGATAAATGCCAGTTATATGCATTTGTATCTGTTCCAATGTTACACTAGAGGGGAAGCTTCCCAGCGAGAGAGAGAAAACGCGAAGTGTTCACCACAGAAGTTACGAATATTTCATTGCAACCCAATGGCATATAGCAACCCTGTAATTGAGCTGTCATTGGAGTGTGCAGTATTTTAGTTTGCTGTAGGATCAAAATTCTTACCTAAAATATAAGTACTGCCTGGGCAATATATTTGTATGTCTTTTGGTTGACTTGAGTTCCAAGCTCTTGCCCTGCACATTGCTTCCATGAGGATCCTTGACTGCTTGTGCCCACTGCCCTGATAGTCAAGGGCAGAAAGAGTGTTCTGCGCCCAGTTCGCAGATCCATATTTAGAGGTGCTTCGAGGCACCAGTGGGAAAAAAACCACAACCACCACTGTTTCGCCCAACCAAGAAAATCATAACTTCTGGATGTGTTATTTTTCTCTCTCTCTCTTTCTCGCACACAAAACACATACACACAACACCCAGGCAAAATGATTGTTATATATACCCCAGATACTTTGCTACAAACCAAAGACAATATCATAATTCATTCAAAGTCAGAGACTTTCTATCACTAGTCGTCTTGGCAGTTGCAGCAGATGTTTGCCAACATCTGGAGCCATTTGCGATCTGTGCTGTGTGTCTTACGAATGTCCACATTACCAATTAAATTAACAAAGTCCTATAAGTAATTATTGTACCAAAGGGTCAACAACTCAGACCCTGTTTCAGGGCAAAACACATCATAAACCCTGTACTGTATGCTAACACAATAAAAAAAAAAAATGCACAGTAAAGCACTATCCTTCACACATCTCTCACAACCCATAAGTTGCAACCACAAATGACAAGCATTGACCATAAGTGGCACAAGTGTTGCAATGCAAAGTCTTACCATGTTCTTAGGTGATTGTTTAAGCTTTGTGGGCTGACTAAACACCTTGCATTTTTGTAAGATTCATCACCCCTAGGCAAGCGTGCTATTTATTGCCACCAGATACGTTAGGATATGCAACACACCTTTCCTTACAGGTAAATCCTGTAGCGAGGCCTTTTTTCTATGAACACCATAGTTATTGTCTAGGCAACTAGGTCCCCTGCTGGGTTTCTATTGGTTTTGACTAACCGTTTCCTTTCCTTTTTTTTAACATGTTTTATTTGTTTTGAGAATGCAATAGGCAACTTGACCCACATGGCCTGCAATAAACATTTAATTGACTGAAAAGAAGAAAGAAACAGACACATCCAAAAATACCTGCCCATTATACCCCTCTCCTCCTCCTCCCTCATTGCCTCCTCCAGATAAAGAAATCGCTGAAATAATGGACTAATCATCCCACTCCTACTAGGCCCGCCCCCCTCCCCGGAATGTTCAGGTGTTCTGCATCAGGTGAGCAGTCGACCTGATGTGCTGGCACCAGAGCTAGACCTCTATCACCAGCCCATCCCTGTCATATCGTGTGATGTTTATGGGGTCAACCTCTCACTTTATGTACTGCCACCTCCATCCCCATACAGGGATCCACCCCCTTCTTCCATCCTGCCAAGGAGGGGGAGGCCGCCGCCTTCCAATCAACAGCGATATCTTGTTCTGCTAGTGTCAGTCCCAGATAAAGCAAGGACAGTTTATACCTCTCTCCGCCGAGGTCCTCCGTGAGGTGGAGGAGGGTGTTGTGTCCTAGCTGACACAGTCTAGTTGTTAACAGGATATGACTACACTTAACACCCACCCACCACTGATGTCACGAGGCACGGGACACAGTTAATAAATAGGGCGGTGCGCACTTGCTCTTGGCTCACTAACCCACTATCCATCTGGTGTCCGTGTCGCAGTCATTAGCAGCATGTGGGCCTAGGGCCCCAACATAACAGAGGGCAAGGGGTGCGTCCCTCTGGACCTGCCTTGCCTCCGCAGTAGATACATTGGAAGCATTTACTGCTCGATGAGGCATTGAGTATGGAGTTTAGCCTGCAGAATCACCGCTGCAGGAAGGTCTGTAGTTGGAATAGGAGTCTGGGGAGGGGCACTGTCTTAAAGATGGCTAACCCTCTGGTCAGGGATAATAGGAGCACTGACCAGATCTTGATGTCCTTCCGCATGCAGGCAACCACTGGTTCCACATTGGCTGTCGACGCTGCTGTGTCCTCCTGGGATACGAACAAACCCAATTATTGGAAGCCAAGGGTAGTGACCCAGAGTCTGGCCACCCATCTGAATCCCGGGGGCTGGTTATTATCATGAAAACCGTATACTAGGAGGTATGAACTATATAGGCCTGGCTTCTCCTAAAATATATACATTATTTGCAATATTCTAGGCCCATGGATTCTGGTGGGGTAAAAAAGAGGAGAACGTCACCCATGCAGAGTGCAATCCTAATCTCCTCACATTCAAAATCCCTCACTTGCGCATCCATCCTCACCCATTGTTAGACCTGACATCATTGGCATGAGTCTCTCCTCCATTTTTTCTGTTTGCCTCCTCTGTTTACGATGTTTTTGCTGGTATATTGCTTTGGGCACTGTGCCACTGCTGATCAGTGCCACAGTGCAAGTGCTCCCTATGTGAAATTGCTGTATTGATTGAATTGCATGTTTGGCTTATTTGGTTTACTGTCAGTCCCTAGTAGAGTGCACCAGGAGTGCCAGGGCTTGTAAATACAAATGCTGCTAGTGGGCTTGCAGCACATGTTGTGCCACCCACAAGAGCGGCCTAGTAAAAATATGTCTGAAGGTCTGCCATTGCTTGACCACGTGCAGTCTGGTACTGTCACGCAGACTGCGCAAGTACACCTACTTGCCAGTCCCTAAACCTTCCCTTAACTTCATGTTAGTCACCCCTATGGTAGGCCCAAGGGCCGGGTGCATTGTAAGCATAAGGTAGGACAAGCCTGACAAGGTTGGCATGTCCTAATAGTGAATTACAGCCATATTCGTTTTTCACTATTGTAAGGTAACCTGCTCTCCATCAGCTAGAATGGGCTGCCAGGATTATTAATGCTATAATCCTAGCGGGCTCGGGGAGCATGGTGCAATGTCGAGTTTGGTATCCCTGAACTCAGGGTTTAATAACGCATCCGTTTGGGTGGATGGTTTTTGGACTCTGTGTTTGAAAATAGCACTTTTAGAAAGTAGCTATTTTCTTGTCTAACTGTCTACCGGTCTCTGCTGGTTCTGGTGTGCGTGTGACAGGAGCTGGGTGGCTCCAGAGGTCTGAATGAGTCAGTGTGGGATGAGTGGGGCATTTGCATTGAGAGTAGGGGAAGAGTAGCTCCTGATAGCGTGCCCTGCCTGATACAATGCTGGCTCCGCCCCCCTGCCAGGCGACTGATGACTCTGTGCCTGCCAGGGACTTTCCTGGCCCCACCTCCTGCCGGGCAGCTGATGGCCCTGCCCCTGCCAGTGACAATGCTGGCTCCGCTCCTGCTGGGCGGCTGAAGACTCTGCCCTGCACAGTGAATAGGCCAGGTGCCTAGGCCTGGCAACACCCACAACAAACCCAAGATGGGGGGAAATTCCCCTGCATGGACAAAGGGATCAAAGCCAAAAAGGGGTATAAGAGAAGGACCCCTGAACCAAGAATTTAGATCACTTCTGACAAGGAAACCTGAACCAAGGACAAGAAGCCTGCTGATCCAAGGACTGCCTACCCCTTCTGCCAGAGTGCTGTTTGTTGGGGGAATCCTGCAGTTGCTTCTTTATTTTTGCCAAGGAACCAGGAGAGAGGAACTGAGTGTGTACTCTCAAGCTTGCTAAGAAAATCTCCAAGGGCTGGAAGAAGTGCCAGCCTCCTGTTGAAGTCACAGGGTCAAAGGACTTCATTGATTTGCTGAAAGTGCTTGTTGCTGGAACCTGAAATCCAGCACCTCTGAAGAATCCAGCAATCTCGACGCCGACGGACGCCGCCGAATTCAGCTCGACATCGTGAGTAACGGCTCCAGTGTCCCGCACCTTCGACGCCGGCCGCCGGGCCCGATCGACGCCAGTAGCGACGCCAGTGAGTAGCGAGTTCGGCTCCAGCTCCAAGTGACCCTGTGTCGACGCCGCCGCTGATCGCATCGACCTCGAGCCCTCTCTACGCCGTGAGCGCTGCTCACTCTTGCAACATCGACATCGACGACGCCGTATCCTGCTTCATCTCGTGAGCGCTGCTCCTGCCTGACTTCGGTCGATGCCGCTGCAGATCGCCCCGACTCCGAGGCCCGATCGACGCCGAAGACGCGACGCCGGACATCTCGACGCCGCTGATCATCGAGTGCTTCACTTTTCCAAGGTACTGTGTTGTTGGGGTCTGTGCGACTCCGGGCTCGACGTAGCGCTCCTCGCGGTCGACGCCGAACCTTTGGATTAACTTTGCCTCGACGTCGTGTGACTCCCGTGTGGGTTACATTGTTGCCAAGAACTGTGTTTTAAAGAAGAAGAGTTGCTTTTGATACTAAAGACTTTGTGCTAAGAAGAAACCGTGCTTGAACTATTATTTTTCCTTCCAAGAGTATTTATTAAGATTGTGGTATATTTTCGTCGTTATTTGGTCTTGTGCTAAGCCTTATATAAAAATCCTTATTTTTATAATACTACTGTGTCGTGTCCATTTGTAGTGTATTCACTTTATTACTGTATGTGGTCATAAATGCTTAACGCACTGCCTCTGAGATAAGCCTGTCTGCTATGCCAAGCTACCAAGGGGGTGAGCAGGGGTTATCTAAGTGTGTGATCCCCTTGCCCTGACTAGAAAACGTGTGCCCCTATTTGTCAGAAGTGTATACCTCTGCCAACTAGAGACAGCCGCTTCTAACACCCATACAGTCAAGGGCAAAAAGGCAGAGGGACAGGGTCAGCTCTGTCACATCCCCCTCTGTATGGGAAATTTATCTGACCGGGCCTGCCATCCGCACTGGCACCATTAAGTCTGCATAAAGCAGTTCAAGGTAAGAAAGGAATATCAGGCTGAAGTTCTGGTGTATGAGGAGGGTACATAAGTATATCCAACTCACTGAGTCAAATGCCCTAATGATGTCAGCCGATAGAATTGCCACCGGCTCTTCCAGCTTGTCTGCCAGTTCCAGGGTTATATATATATATATATATACATGCCGAATATTCTGACGGGTTGCCCTGATCCATGTTTACCAGGTCCGGGATGTGTTGTATCAACCTATTTGTCAGCACCTTTGCTAAGATCTTGATCTCTAGATTGAGTAAGGAGATTGGGCGAAAGGACAAATGATCATCTTCTGGCCGGCCTGGATTCGGGTAAACCCTGATCTCGGCATGGCACCAGTCTGAGGGCAGAACAGGGATGGCTGTCACGCATTGAATCACCCATAATTCGTGGCCACGGAGCTTTGGTATTTATGTTTTAAAAAACTCACAGGAAAACTTGTTGCCTTACCTGCATGCAACCCCACCTTAGCTGTGAAGAGATCATCCACAGTGAGCTTAGATGCATATTCAGTTGGGGAAAGGGTCTTGAGGGGAAGCACCTGCATAAATTACTTAATCTACACCCTGAACAGTTCCTCTTTCCTAGTTTATACACCCTCAAAATAGATGGTGAAGCTGTTTGCAATCAACTCTGGTTCTATGAGAAAGGCACCCGACCCATCCTTGATCATGGGGAAGGGGCAGGACAAGCCTCACCCTGACACAATCTATGAAGTGTTTCACTCAGCTTGTCCCCCCCATTGATATATACGACTCTGGGACACCTGCCAGCCCAACTTGGCCTTATCTAATGGAGTCTGCTAATCTTGTTGCTTCACCGGACTAGGCTGTCCATGAGCCACTTTAACATTGCTTCAGTGACCCTTGGCATCTAAGTCTCTGATATGGGCCTCAGGCTTGGTTGTCGTTCCTCAGTGCAATAACTAATATCATCCCCCCACAATGTAATATTCCGTGTCTCCCACAGCATCATTGGTGGTGTAACCAATCCCACGTGTGTGAAATAATCATCAATGGTATGTTCTACGTGCTTACGGTATTCCGATCTCACGAGATTCCATGGTGATAGGTGTCAGTGGAAAACCCGGCATCGGGGGCCAACTTGGAGCCCTAGAGCCACTATTGAAAGGTCGGACAGTTCTCTGGGTAGTATGGTAATATCTGATACTCTGTGCATATACATGCGTGGAACCAGAAAGCAATATAGCAAGGAGTAGGAGCCATGAACTGACCCTGTCTCCATGGCCTGCCCCGTGGGCATCACCATGCCACTCCCATGGACACCACCCCATTCTAATCACCCCCCGGTACCATAAGGCCACCAGGGAGGTCTCCTCAAAGTTCGGTCCTTAGGTTTATGTAGGATTTCCGGGGGGTCTTGTATACTCAGGAGCGTAAAGAGTTTCACCATGTAGCTTGCCTGTGACAGCGATGTATCCGACCATGTCTTGGTATGTTGGTACTGGACAATGTTTTTAAACAATATGCTGGTCTCCCAAGAACCCCTTCCAAACCCTGTGTGATAAACCTGTGTGTTCCCCTACTGACCAGGCACAGGACTTAGGGCCATATGTATCAAGCACAAATGCGTTCGCAAACGTCGAAATCCGCAGAATTTCGGCGTTTGCGAACACATTTTTGCTAAATGGTATGTATCAAACAAATCTGCGTGCAAAATAGGGAATCGCAAAATTTGCGATTCCTTATTTTGCGATTGCATTTAAGGAATTGCAAATTTTGCGGTTCCTTAAATGCAATGTAAGAAGCACAAAAAAAGTGCAATTTTGCCTTAAGGAATCGCAAATTACCACCAAATTCAGTTTGGTGGTAATTTGCAATTTCTTTGAAAAATGCAAATTTTTGCATTTTCCAAAGTGCCATGTGACGCACATACATGCCCTTAGGGCATGTATGTGTGCCACATGTGCACTCATGCTTATTTCAGGGGTGCGACAGGGTGTACTTTGGACACCCCTGTACCCTTGAAATTGCATTCTCAATTTGCGATTCGCTAATTGCTAATCGCAAATTGAGAATGTCTTCCCATTCATTCTTATGAGCCTCTAGGCCCATAGAAATGAATGGGGAGGTATTCCTTAATTGCGAATCGCAATTTGCGATTCGCAATTAAGGAACATGTAGGATTCGCATAATTTATTGCAAATCCTACAAACATAGCATTTTGTGATTCTCAAATAGCGATTTGCAAAAAATCGCTATTTGAGAATCGCAAAATCACTGTTTGATACGTATGGCCCTTAGTTCCCATTGAGTTGAGTGTCTTGTAACAGTAGAATATCTGCCTCTGCCTGTCTGGCATGCTTGAGGACTGCTCTCTTCACAAGAAGAGAACTAAAACAGAAAATAAAACTTGAGAACATATGATGTATATAAAAATGTCACATCTCTGACCTTGGAAAAAAAACAACAAATTTCCCCCACCCCCATCCTTTGATAGGTAGAAGTACCTGGCGCAGGACAGACCATCACCAGTCACCAACAGGGAGGCTCGCCCTGGCTGCCACAATGAATCTCAAATACAACATCAAGAAACTGTTCCAGCAGCAAGTACTACTTTTTGATTATCACTGCCACCTTTATAAGCATACTCTTCATATCCACCAGAGGAACTAGTGTCACTGTCTCTACAAGGATTCTGCTCCAGACACCGAGGAGGTTCAGTCCCCTCCTCTACATCCAGGTTGTCGGTTGGTCACTTCGATTTCCTCCATGATGAGTTGGACCTGTTTCAGCAATTTGCAAGGGTCTTGGGGAGCTTACATTTTCCCTCCGTTTGAGAAAAATGGGGGTCTATACACAGAGGAGTGTGGGGTCTCACCTGGATACTTTCATCTGTCCACTGAAATACCTCTTCTTGGGAGTCAAAAAAGAGCATCTTGGACTGATAACTTTCAGTTTAGCTGAGGAGAGTAGCATATGTTGGATATTCAGCTCCTGTAACCATTTATAACTGCCTGGAAGGATTGACACTGTTGCTGTACTAGACGGGTATAGTCGGAAAAAAATATTACTGTGTGAGATTGATACAGGATTTTGCCTTGGTTCCAGGCATGTTTTAGGACTGCCTCTCGGTCCACATAATTTAGGAGTTTTGCTATTACTGGTAGAGACCGTCACATGGAGGAGGGTGCCGCACCAGAGACCGGTGAGCCACCTCGATCACAAAGCATGAGGAGAGGGCCGTCTGTGGCATTATTTTGCAGAGCATTTTGTTGAGGAAACGCTCCATTGAGGGTACTTCACAACCTTTGGGAAAGCCAATGAATTGGACGTTTTTGTGGCACACCCTGCCCTTCATATCCTCCACCAGCGCTGCCAATTCCTTGGACAAAGAGGTAAGTTTGGATTTGTTTGCTGTAGGGAAGCGACTACGTCGTTGACTCCTGAGACTCAGGTCTTTGCCTCAGATGTCCATTCCATCACATTTCAGATTTCATGTGATGTCTATTTTGGCACCAAGAACATCCCATGACTGGCTGGCAAAAGTGTGGCGTTATGAAGAATTGATGGTGTTTGCCCATCCACTCCCCACGCCAACGCATGCCACCCCGTCTGATCATTTTTATCTAGGGTGCTTTGTTTAGCACCTGGTGGCACCTTGTCTGTGGCCATTCCACTCTGGTATTGCCGGGTATTGCCTTCTTCTCCTGGAATACTCTGCACCCCAGGCCACACCTTCAGACCCCACTACAACCTTTATGGGGTGGCAAAAGCAGTCAGTGCCCGAGTTGCTGCGCTGGTATGGGTGCACCAGGCCGAATAACCCATCCAAGGAGACCAACTGCTATGTGTACATGTGTGAGATGGGTGTATGTGCACTCCCTACAACCCAGTTGAAGGTCTTGCACATATCTTATGTCCAACGGCAGGCCCTCCACCTATAAGGCAACGGGCCCCAAGTCGCTGATTTCCAAGGGTCCACTGCCTCATTCAAGTGCTAGCTCAGTTTCCCAGCAAACTTTCAGTCAGGGTCCCTTCCCCACCGTGGGTCCCAAGGGAAACACAGGGACATGCTCTGGTCAGCAGGCCCTGGGACCATTGCTCCACCCAATTGCACGAGGAATCAGCCACTGCACAGGCGCCATGTATACCCTCAATGATGGCCATCCGCAGAAATGTTTCCAGGAGGGGGCACAATTTTAACTTCATCACTCGCCTTCCAGGGGGGGGCAACATTTTAACTTCATCACTCACCTTCAAGGCAAGTTAAAGGCAGACGGCCCATTGTCATTTTTTATGTGATGATCAGCAGCAGACAGAATGACAATGGGCCTGTGCACAGTCTGCTGGAGGTCGGGGAGGGGCTGCTGCAGCCTCTAGAGTTCAAAGAGAAGTGCGAGAGGCCCCAAGTGAGAGATCATTTAAACTCCTGGGGCTTCTCGCAGCGGAACAGCCTGCTGTAATAGTGAAGATTACGGGCCAAAGGAGTCCGTAAAAGGAATGGAATGGGACAGGTGATCCAGGGGGGGCAAGCGCTCCCCCTTGCCCTCGCCTGTGTTAATGTTTATGGTAATAATGGTAGCGGTGGTGGTGGTCATCGTGGTGGTGTAATGGTGGCAATGGTTGTAAGGTTGGTGGTAATTATTTGAATAGCGACATACCTGTGTGAAAGCAAAACAAAACATTGAGGAGTCGGGATTTCAGTACAAGAAAGGATTGTTTATGTATGCAGTGCATGTATGAGATCATTTTTATATATATATACGTATTGAGTGCATTTTTCTGATGTAAACTAGTCTTTCTTGCATTGGAATGAAAACACTCTACAGAAGGCAGAATGATACACCGAACAGCCATAAACATGTGGTGAGAGCTTGATACTCTGGGTGGAGCCAAAGTCCACTCAATGTGTAATTTAAAGAATTTGTAACAATACATCTTGCAAGTAGCTGCACTGTCAAGCCATATGTACAAAGGACATCACCCATTCCACCAAGAGCATATCCATCAATCTGGATGGAGATCATTACAAAATTCGGAATGATCGAGGGAATTCTTGCTTGTCTCATCCTCCGAAAACTTCATAACACCTCTCCAATCGCAAGAGCCTTTGCTTTTAGGGAAGGGGTGTCTGACACTGGTTTGTTCACAAGGGAGATCAGATGTTCCAGATGGGCATTCGAGGAATTTTTTTGCACTTTAATCTGGAGCTGTTCTCATATATTTAAATGAACGGCTGGCGGAGTTCAAATAATTTCGCCCACTCTGCCTTCTGCTCGGAACGTGGACTTCCGGCAAAACTCCACCACCCGCTGCATGGCAGAGTTTTTTCTCACGAGCGTCTCATCAACATTATATTTGTGAGTGTGAGTGTGAATTTGCATCCCCTAGCATGATGTTCGGGCACTAGAACACCTCCTAGCACGATTTCTTAATGCGGTCACAGCAGTTCACAATTATCCACGTTCAGAAAGCTGCTGTTTGAGTAGAAAATCTACCCGAGCAGCAGAAAGAAAAAGCACCGTCTGGTACAACGCGTAGCACCATTGGTGCTGGTTTTAGAGCAAATCACAAGCTCCCTGTGCTAAAAAAACAGCACAACCAGCGCAATGTGTAGAATTCTGCCCACTCGTGGAACTCCGCAGAATCTCGGAGAGTTCTTATGTAACACAGAGGAATTCTACAGAGCATCCCTTATGAGAAACTGTAACACTTTCTTGAATAATAGATTAGAATAATTTGCATTACAGCCGTCTTCAGCCAAGCTTGCTTGACTCCAGTGGCAAAGTGAGCAAGGGACTCACGTCTGAGCATGGCTTGGCAGTTCGGGCTGGACTGTTCCCATGAGGCACAGGGTCAGACTGATTTGCATATGGCCATGTCTGAACTGGGGTGGCAGAGTGGGCTAAAGAACGGTGATGGATTAAACCCAGATCAGTTGACTGGGGGTGAGTGCTTGTATTGTCAACGCTCCGTCCATCATTTCCTTTGGTTTTTCTTTGTTCGCAATAAGTTTTGGCAGGGTATGCTCAGACGTGAGTCCCTTGCTCACTTTGCCACTGGATTCAAGCAAGCTGGGCTGAAGGAGCCTGAAATGCCAGAAACCGGTCCTCTGTAGCTTGATTCCGGTCCAGGGAAGACATGGCTTGGCAGTTCGGGCTGGACTGTTCCCATGAGGCACAGGGTCAGACTGATTTGCATATGGCCACGTCTGAACAGGGGTGGCAGAGTGGACTAAAGAACGGTGATGGATTAAACCCAGATCAGTTGACTGGGGGTGAGTGCTTGTATTGTCAACGCTCAGTCCATCATTTCCTTTGGTTTTTCTTTGTTCACAATAAGTTGGCAGTGTATGCTCAGACGTGAGTCCCTTGCTCACTTTGCCACTGGATTCAAGCAAGCTGGGCTGAAGAAGCCTGAAATGCCAGAAACCGGTCCTCGGTAGCTTGATTCCGGTCCAGGGAAGACATGGCTTGGCAGTTCGGGTTGGACTGTTCCCATGATGCACAGGGTCAGACTGATTTGCATATGGCCACGTCTGAACTGGGGTGGCGGAGTGAGCTAAAGAACCGTTGATGGATTAAACCCAGATCAGTTGACTGGGGGTGAATGTTTGTATTGTCGACGCTCCGTCCATCACCACCTTTGGTTTTTCTTTGTTCGCCCTAAGTTGGAAGGGTATGCTCAGACGTGAGTCCCTTGCTCACTTTGCCACTGGAGTCAAGCAAGCCCGGCTGAAGACGGCTGTAATGCCAGAAACCGGTCCTGGGAAGCTTGATTCCGGTCCAGGGAAGACATGGCTTGGCAGTTCGGACTGGACTGTTCCCATGAGGCACAGGGTCAGACTGATTTGCATATGGCCATGTCTGAATTGGGGTAGCGGAGTGAGCTGAAGAACGGTGATGGATTAAACCCAGATCAGTTGACTGGGGGTGAGTGTTTGTATTGCCAACGCTCCGTCCATCACCACCTTTGGTTTTTCTAATATTTTTATGACCCATTATGAGAACAGATTCATCTATAACGAAATAGCACCCTTTAGTGAGTACATCAAGAGTTGGTCACATTATATAGATGATGTATTTTTTATCTGGGAGGGCCAACCTGATGTTCTCACTGATTTCGTAACCTGGCTTAACCTGTGTGACAGCAACGTTGTTTTTACAGCAAATGTCAGCACGAGCGCTATCGAATTTTTGGATATTATGATCAATGTCAAAGGGAACAAACTAATAGTAGACCTGTATACCAAACCAATACATTGTTGCACTTTTCCAGCTATCACCCCAGGGCTCAGAAGACCAGCATTACCATTTGGGTAGTTCCTGCGATTACGCAGGAACTGTACTTATTTAGTTGACTATGACAAACGAGCCGCAGAGATTTTATTTATTTTATTTTGAAAGTTTTATATAGCGCGAACAAGATCTTTGCAGATATCGGAGCGCTTTACAGACGCAAGGAACAACGTGTGAGTAAATAACAATTGGGGTGGGGAAGGTACATGTGGGAGCATAGTCAGCCAGATACATCAATAATGATACAAGTACAAATAATTGATAGCGTAAACACTCAGGCAGGTCAATAACACGAGTCATACAAAATGCAAAAAAAAGATCAGTAGAACTGAATGGTACAGCGTCTGTAAATATCATCCCCAGTAATAATTCAAGTGTATTTAGCCATGAGGATAGCTTTTACTTCTCTCTTAAAAAGTATGGTAGAGGAGATGAGCCTGATTTCAGGGGGGAGTGAGTTCCAGATCCTGGGTGCCATTCCTGAGAAGGAGCGTTTATACGTTTTTTCCTTGCGGAATCTTTAGGGCTTTAGCAAGAGATTGTTTGTGCCTCTAGTGTTTCTGGAGCCTCCAGAAATCGTCAGCTTCTGGGCGAGGTATCCGGGTGAACTCAGGTGGACAGCCTTGTGCGTCATGCAGGTGATTTTCAGATGTATTCTGGCTTCAAAAGGCAGCCAGTTCAGGGCTTTCAGGTCAGGGGAAATGTGTGAGTGTTTTTTTGATAAAGGATAAAGGCCAAATTCATCTCAAGGGGATACCCAAGAAGAATAGTACGTGACTCATATAAAAGGGCACATTACTATGATAGACAACATCTGTTGACCCCCAAAGAACCAAAAAAGAATGAACGTTTAGTATTTGATACCCGTCATTCAACCATCAATGAGAAAATCTGGTATATTGTCAACTCCAACTGGCATATTTTGAATGCGACCAGAGAGGGGTCAGCGACTAAACCTAAACCCTTGTTTGCCCATCGAAAAAACAAAACTCTGAAGGATTTAGTTACGAGGTCACGTTTGACTTCACAACCAACAGAATTCACACAAACGACAATAAGTGGGGCGGCCGCCCCAATAGGTAATTATAGGTGCATGTCATGTGTGGCATGCCAGTTTTCCATTGAAACAAAAGAATATACAGTAAATGGCAACAGGATTGAACTTAAATCCCTTACAATCTGTAAAACCACAAATTTGGTGTATCTGGTCACATGCCCCTGTCATCTAACTTATGTGGGGGAGACCTCAAGATCCATGGCCACCCCTGAGCATAGGTCGGCCATCAGGACCAAGAAAATTCAGGCCCCTCTGGTCCAACATTACATGGATGCTAACCATACAGAAAAGGACTAATACAGTGGCTCATCCTGGAAAAGATACATAAAAGTGGGGTTGCAGGCACCGAGATCCGCAAACGCAGAGAGGTCTTTTGGATCTTTACTCTGGATACTTACAAAAAGGGATTGAATAATGAAATACCGTGGGCGCAGGCAATTCTGTATAATAATCATTGATTGATTATATTCTCCCTTTTTGTGTTCATGTTCTGGTGAGAATAGTGCATCTAGACTGCAATATTGGTGAGCTTTTTGTAAACAGTCTGATGACCCATTCATGGTAATTTTCTGTCCTCCATCCTCATCTTTAGGCTTAAATCGTAGAGATTAGGGTTTTCTAATGTGCATAGCAACCACGTGGGGCGATATCTATACGGAGAATAGATCGGTCTATACTTGGCAGTATCATTGGTGATGAGGCTTCTATTTTTATTATTTGTATTAGGGCGTTTGTTTTTCCGTCAAGACTTTTATATACATTACTTATTCCGAAAGGAATGTGGTGAAATACTAACACCGAGAGAGAGAGATTTGTCTTCTTGTATGGCCCCTTTACATTTTTTAACCTTTTGCATGCATAGTCACATCTATATTGCCACGTAACACGGCCTGCTAGAGACGCGTTTGATGTTACACGTCTAGGGGCGGTTCTATGCCTCTGATGGATATATACATGGGAGGTCCGGGTGCCGGTTTGCACGCTTTTGTCTCCGGGAGATAAGTGGCATTTATGTAGGGTCATGGATATGCAGAGGCCGGGACAGGACGAGTCGGATCGAGGCACTCACTACTGCTTGGATTGGGGAGTATATATTTAGACCCGAGCCCTTGTGATCGTTTTGTGGGTAGCCTGGACACAGGGGACAGGAGGTTAATCTGTGAACAACGTCAGCGGGTGGTGTTTTATTATTCACCACTTTTGCGTGTATGTTCAACAATGTTTTAGGATGAATACAATCTGGGGATCCACAGTGTGTTACATACTTTGAGAACCTCTTTACCCCCCCCCCCCCGGATTTTGAATAACTTTAGGGGATGTCTTGTTCACCGTTTACTGTTCTCACGTGTACATGCTTAGGGTTCTAGGATTAATGCTATCTGGGGCATGCAGTGTGTGACATACCTCCAGAACTCCTTCACACCCTTCGGATTTTGCGCAGGGGAGTAAGTATTGCCGTTGGTAGCTGTAGTCCAGTTTCAGCTACTCTATATGGACTCCA
The DNA here is from genome assembly GCF_964261635.1 of Lissotriton helveticus. Taxonomy (NCBI): domain Eukaryota; kingdom Metazoa; phylum Chordata; class Amphibia; order Caudata; family Salamandridae; genus Lissotriton; species Lissotriton helveticus. Next base: position 646,898,268 of record NC_136068.1, read on the forward strand.
GGATTGCATCATGAGTTATTCTCCTATGTTTCTGTCTAGATCTAACAGTCTCCGATCTATCTGCAACATACGGAAGGGGGCCCCCGTTCACAGTCCCGTATATATCGCAATCAAAGGTACCCTTTTGGGTTGTTACATAGCTGTTGCATTTAGTCACTGAGTAGACTACTTAATGAAAGTTGGGATCCTTGTTTTATGGGGCCTGTGACTCTAGAATGTATGCATTTTGTCTTTCTCTCTCTTTCCTTTATTTATTCTTTTGTCTTTCCTTTACTCTCTCTTCATGGTCGTTTCCATTCGCTCTTATTTCTCCTTTTGACTACCATGGTATCTTGGATATCTCTCTTTTTCCATTGTCTGGTTTATCATTCATTTCTGCATCTAGCCAGAATGGTTTCACTGTGCTTTGCATGTTAGTTACCACATGACTAGTCATGTAAGTGTAAATAGTATTGTATAGTATTCGTTTTCTATTAATTAGTTCTGCTTAGAACAATGGGCTTCATTTATGAAAAGTGACGCATCGCTGAATGAAAACAGCGATGCGTCACTTTTCACTGCGCCGTCCTTGCACCTCCAATGATGCGTCATGTTTACAGTATGACACATCATTGCGCAAGGAGTTACAGATACGTCAGTATTTCTGACGTATCTGTATGGCGCAAAAGTGGCGCATTGCTGGAGTGTGTCACTAAAGTGACGCAACTCCAGCAATGTATCCTTTCACATGGGGCAGGCCCCATGTGAAAGGGCCAGCGACAGTCTTACGCCTGCTGTGAGGCAGGCGTAAGAAATTGACGCATTTGTGTCCTAGAAGTGGCGCAGTGAAATCACATAGATGTCACTGCGTCACTTCTACGACCCTTTCTTGCGTCAATACCCCCCCTTGCATACATTATACCTGGCGCAGGTATAATGTGGCGCAGGGGTTTACAAAGTGACGCATCTACCAAGATGCGTCACTTTGTAAATATGGCGAAACAAGGCGCATTTTTTACGTCACTGGTGCGTCACAAAAAGTAACGGACCAGCGGCATAAAAGTGACGCATAGCCTCATAAATGAGGCCCAATGTATTTATGAGATGTATATAATAGGACTTTTATGTATGTACGGACCCAGAGTTTTCATTTGGACCGATGTTGTGACAACAAATGGCATTCCTTTGTTTTGTTTGTTTTTTCCAGACATCAAAAATACATGGCTACCTGATGAAGACTCAGCCGAAACGCGCGTAGACAGTATAATTCTTTTTAGCCATGACATTTGGTGATGATTTACAATGTTTGATGTAAATATATTGCATTGTTATATGTTTTAGTGTTAATTTTTAGAATAGAAGGATTAACTGCACATTTGTACATGTGGCGATCTATGAAGTAAATTAATTAAGACGCCCATTAGAAAATGTCTGCATTTGTATAATGTTGAATGTAGTCTATTGATTGTACAGAGACATCTGAGTATGTATACAGAAAATACGATAAGGAAAAGAAAACAATAAAAAAATTATTTTTGTATTAATAAATCAATAATTTATGTTTTCATGTCCATTTTAGGCCAGTACTGTTTGGTCTATTAAAATATGGGTCCACTTGTTAAACTGTTTCCTATAAGTTTATGCACATGTTTTGTATTTACCGTGATATAGGAAACGTTATTAGGGGTACCCCTTCTTTTTGGTACAAATTATATCCTTCAGTGAACACGTGTACTGATTGATGGGCCTGTTGTAGAAACATGTCAATCATGTTATAGTACACTGGCATTTAATAATATAAAGTCATTTAGTTGTAAATGGGAATTAAAAACATAAACATGCATTTACCATTTGACCGAAAACTCCACGCAGCAACTTGTCAATTAGTTCTTCACATTTTATGGGATCCATACTGTGAACAGAGCCTTCACTCTAAGTGAGAAGACAAAAGGAAAGATCCATGAGCTATATTCAAAGTTTATTTAATATAATTTTATATTGTGTATTTACCAGCATCAATTGCATTCAAGTTCCGATTTTTCTGAATTTGGAAAGGTTTTAGCCTCGGAAATTATGAAACACAGTTGCAAGTAGTTTGCAAAGCATAACAAAGAAATCATCTCTAAGATGCAGTTTCCTAAACGGGTACATTATTGGTGATCATTCCATACTAAGCCTAAGAAAAACACCAAAGTCTGGGCAAGGAAAGCAGGTAAATGGAAACATGCAATTGTATGGCCTCTACTTAAAAAACAATCGGCTGATCCAGAAAAATGCGAGAACTTTCGACCAATATGTCTCCTGCCAGGAATTGGTAAAGTCCTGGAAGAACATGTTTATAAAAGTTTGTCTTCATATCTTGAAATCAATAATATTTTGCATCAGTCACAGACTGGCTTTCGTGCCGGCAGTAGCACCAAAACTGCTCTTATTGCGCCCACAGAAGGGTTGCGGACCATCTTAAATCAGGGTGGAACTGCGGCGCTGATCCTGTTGGATCTCAGTGTGGCATTTGATACCGTTTCACATAACGTATTAATCTCTAGGCTAAAAGAAACTGAAATCCCTGGATCTGCACAAAAAGTGGCTAAGTTTGTTCCAGGCCAACAGAACCTTCCGAGTCTGCAAAGGGACGACTTTCTCTAACATCTACTCACATAATTGTGTGGTCGCTCAAGGGTCCAAACTCAGTCTTAAGCTGTTCAACATGTATGTCCGCACAATCGGCAGAAATCATAAATAATTATGTTTCCACAAGAATATCGTATGCTGATGACACTCAGATTGTCATTGCTCTCTCCTTCCTAACTATTAACACCGCAACCCCCCTTAATGCTTGCATTTAAAATGTCGTGGCGTAGATGGCAGGAAGTAGGCTTAAGTTCAACGGGAAAAAAACTGAGGTGCGGGTGATAGGGAATAACACCTTGAGATGAATGGAAATGAACTGGCCTGATTCCATTGGTAATCACCCCACTTCAAAATCTGAAGTCAAAAGCCTTGGCACATGGATTGACAAGAGAATGACAATGGCAACTCAAGCTTAAAAACTGGCATACCTGCTTCAACATATTAAGAGCTTTAAGAAAAACGCTTATACGGCAACCAGAGTCCTCTTGTAGACTGGTAATACAAGGTTTGGTTATCTCCAGACTTGACTAGAGGAACTCTTTGCAATTGGGTAGCTAAAGTTATTCAAAATGAAGCAGCACAAATTCTTCTTAAAATGTCCAGGTACCACTCTGTTACAACTGCCCTGGCAAGCCTTCATTGGTTGCCTGTATCCAAGAGGATACATTATAAAGTATTGTGTATGGCTCATAAAACGTACATAAAAGAAGTCTTAAACTGATCTAAACACTACCTACACCATACACTCCTGCAAGAATGTTGCGTTCTAATATTCAACATTTGCTCGCAGTATCTAGGATCAGGAGAACTAGGAGTGGCTGCAGATCATTTGCCTTCCTAGCACCTAGACTTTGGAATGGACTGCTGCTGAAGATAAAACAGACTAACTTTGATTCAGACGTTAGATTAATACTTACCAACAATAGGAGGAATATACGGTGGCCAGTAATCCAACAATCACCCGGAAGGCTGGCTTTCCTAAATGAAACTTTCAAACTGACCCTATTCAAAGCAGAATAGTTTATAACCATAGATGGTTGTTTTACCTCTCTAACTGGAGTTGCTAGACCCGTGAAACATTGACATCTAACCTAGTTGATATATTCTATCCAATAGGTTCTTCTAGTGGGGGGTAAAAAGGCCAAGCAGTCTTGGTTTGATGATAGCTGCCGGGCGACCTAGTGGTCACTGATAGATGCCATTAAATCCAAGGATAGGATTCAAATAAAAAAAAATTAGGTTATCATATAGAGATAGCATTACCCTAGCAAAAAAAACCTGGGGGATGGATAAATGGGACTCTCTGAAAAGGGACATACTAAACAATGATATGAAAGCCTTTTGGAACATAATCAATACAGGCTGTAGTGATGGGAAGCAGGCCATAGAGTCTAATTTAGCAGCAGACATCTGTATGGAGCTTTTCCAGGCTCTATACACTATGCTGTAGATTGAGGATGCCATCATAGCATAAGCAATCATCCTACTGCAGAACACCCACATAGAGGCCCCTGAGATAACTTTGATCGAAATAGTTAGCGCTATAAGCAAAATAGCACAGTGCAAAGCACCAAGGCTAGACAAGATACCAGGAGACCTCTTCCATGCAGAACCAAAGATTTGGGGGCCCTATTTGTGGGTGTTATTTAATGTCATACTGCAGGGAATGACAATCACCGCAACATGGGCTGGAGCTGAAATTCTCCCAGTATACAAAAAAGGCTCACCACTTTTGCCTATTAACTACCGACCCATCAGTTTAATTGATGTAGCCCAGAAAATCTTTGCCCGGGTACTGTTGGACCGTCTTCAGGCATGGATGGATGAACATAAAATCTGGAGTCCATTTCACGTAGGCATTTGGAAAAACATCTCCACTATTGATCAAGTATCTAGGCTCCGAGGTCTTTATTGGAAAACGGTGTCTATAGAGGGTGGCAGTCTCTATTTAATATTTGTGGACCTAAAGACCGCTTTTAATCTGGTACCGGGGGACAATCTCCGTGCTGTACTTAGTGATCTTGGGTTTCCCATCTATCTTTGGTACATGCTCAGGAGGTTGCATGAAGTCAATTATGCCCAAATCAGGGATGGTAAGCATGGTGAGCTTACCACACCACTTGCAGTTAACAGAGGAGTCAGACAAGGTTGTGTGCTCGAACCTACCCTGTTCTGCTTATATATTAATGCATTGGTTGATCTATTGAATGAGGTGAAGGACATTGATACCCCATAGTTAGCGTATAGAAAAGTGTTAGCAATGATGTTTGCCAACAATACACTTTCGATTTCCAAGTCCCGAATGTGCATCCAGAGGATCCTCAATAGCTTCGGTGTGTTCTGTAAAAGCAGGGGACTGGAGATTAAGATACAGAAGATGAAATATATGGTCTTCAACCCAGTTGGCTCGACATGCTCTAATCCCCACTTGAATGGTACTCCGCTTGAGAGGGTATCAGTATTCAAATATTTAGGTCTCACCCTAATGGAAAAAATGGACAAGCCTCAAGTTACCACATAATAGGTTATATTGTTACAATATAGCTAGATGTAAGGGCTAACAAATATTTCTAAATTATATTCTTGGAATGTTCTATCTTAAACAATTGGGTTTGCAGATATCTAAAGAATTTTAGCTTCCTTCCATGTATGCTCGAGAGAGAGGTACTGTAATCATAGTGATAATGTTGACACAGAGCTCAGTTTAATTCCAGGCAGTCCCCTGCCCCCTGGTCAAAATGGTTTTCAGCATTAAGCTATTAGACCATCCATTTAATTTGGCCAGTAAACATGGTGAATCAGTAGAAAAAGTATGTGATTAGCCCAATTCCAGAGGAAAGTGAACTCTCCTGGATTTCAAGCACTGTTATATCCTATTTAACACATTTGGGGGGAGATGTACTCATTTTTACAGCAACACAGCATAGGAACCAAAGTTTCTTGCTCTAAGAGAGAGCGGGTGCAGTACCTTATCTAATAAGATATGGCCCTGCTTTTCCCCCAACACTCATACACTTTCATGCTGTCTAGTGCCATACATACACCTTTGCACCCTAGTGCAAAGGTTTTTTACTGGAAGAATACCCATCCGGTATACACTCCTATGCTTAGACATACTTTAAAACATTTACAACATCGTATGTGTGCTGTGCAGTGCAGCATAAATGAATTGTGAGAAACGTCAGCATAAATGAGATGTGAGAAATATCAGGAGAAATAAAGACATTTGTCTTTGTCAACGCTTGCCTAAAGGAGGTCTTGTTTTTTGGCAAAGAGCCCTGTCTGGCATTCTTAGTAGGTAGAGTTTTGCATCAAAGACCGTGAATGTTAGCATGAGAATGCGCTTCTAATGGAATACCCTCTTGACCCAAAGTAATGCAAAGTAACGCAAAGTGATACACAAATTATGTTTTGGGGCAGTTTCTAGTGCAGAAATGTTTTCCACTGAAAAATAACTACTTTATCAACATATTATGCAGTTTGTGCCACTTTTTGTGACATTGTACCAGTGCTACGTATTGATAATTCTGCATCTTTAGTTTTAACTATTAAGAATTTGCTCCTCATTTTTAGGTTTTAGCCAATACTACAAATGAGTCTTCTGATCTACAGGCCCTTCAAAAAGTGTTTTCATTCATGTAGAAACTAAAGAGAACTCTGAAAACCAAGTGCTGTTTATCGGGAGGAATGAGAGCTGCAGGTTTTTGAAACGTCGCTTTAGATAATTGAATGTGGATTAAACCTCTGCTGCTCTATGGAAAGTGATTTTAGGTCAGCTTTCCAGATTGTGGCTGGCCTTCTAAGATTGAATTTGGTAGGGACAGTTTTTCTTGAACTACTGAATGTGACAGATGGAATTACTTCTCTTTAATAGCTGTAGTAGACCTAGAATCAGGATTTTGGTCATATCAGTGTTAGGTTAAGCTGTTTTAGCTCATCAGGGATCAACTGCTTTGTGGTCATGTGATAAAACAGTGTAGTGATCTTCATCTCACATAACACATGCAGATTTGTCTGTTCTTATGGTGACATTGCCATTACCTCTTATCTTTGGATAGAAATTGAAATGTATCTAATATTTACATCCAGTGGTTGTTCTGTTATATGGTCTACCCTGTACACTGTTTCCTCTTTAGAAGACTGTTTTTATTTCATTGCTGGTGATTGTATGACCTCTTAAATGCCCCAATACTGTTTTATTTGGCACTTAGAATTTTTTCTCTAATGAATTTTGATCATTGCCATATGACAATTCAACCGAGATGATTTTGAACGTGTTGCTGGAGCTGTATATTTCAAGAGCATTGAAACGTGTAGCTTATTAGTTGGGATACACATTTTAAACATTGTGGTCCTGATTATTTGCTCCAATAAAGTAATTGAAAAAAGCTCAAAAAACATACAACAGGAGTAAACCCTTTAACCCAGTTGAGACCGGGTGGTAATAATAACAATAATACAATGTCTCAACAGGAGTATCTTATAAACGGACAAATCAAGAGTGAATTAATCACATAGCACTGGGAAAAAAGAACAAGGGAGACCAAGGGATAGTACAGGGGTATTATTTTGCATATAGAGAGCACACGAGCAAAATGAATTGCCGTAACCAAAAACAACCAAAAGTGTACTGGCAAAGTGAGAGTGAATAAACGGCGCAGTGACACAAGTGATTATATAACAACGTGGAGCGGTGTAGGATAGACAATTAGTGTATAGCGGTCAACATACAGTATTTACATTTATGTACAGAGATTATGTTTATTATTTACAGGTTGACCAAAAAGGAAAAGCCGCAAATGGCGTTGCAGGGTCGACTGCGTTTCAACCTTTATGACTTGAGGTCATCATCAGGACAATGGTTACATAGATGGAATCCTGTGCTCTTTCAAATAGGTAGGCAGATTCCAGGTCTGGAATTTAAGAACACATCTTCAATGTGAATCAGTGCCCAGAATTAATCAATAGGAAGGTTGCTTCCGACAGACATCAATGGGGATAGAGAGTCAGACTCGACGGTTGACTTAAGTAGGTCCGTAACAGGGGAGCTGTTTTAAACTCACAGCAAGGCAATGGCGTGCCAACCAAATAGGCTTTGTGTCACTATGCCGTTTATTCACTCTCACTTTGCCAGTACACTTTTGGTTGTTTTTGGTTACTGCAATTCATTTTGCTTGTGCGTTCTCCATATGCAAAATAATAACCCTGTGCTATCCCTTGGTCTCCCTTGTTCTTTTTCCCCGGTGCTATGTGATTAATTCACTCTTGATTTGTCCGTTTATAAGATACTCCTGTTGAGACATTGTATTATTGTTAATACCAGTAAAGTAATTGGCTGCAAGCTGAGGATATTTGCTGAAGATATACCTCAAACAATACAGTAGGGGATGCGTGGGAGTCAAAACATTTACCTGAATCATCTCATCCGTTTCCTGAATGTTTAACTGTGGAAGACCCTGTAATAGAATTGAGAAACAGTGAGTAAGAGGAACATTCTCCAACTATCACTCCCTGTTATATGACATACCCTTTTACTAGCTGGAGGTCACTCTCGAGGTTCGGACCTTACTTTGCCTCAATGTAAGAATTTGTGGAGAAAAGTAGTTGAGTGTGCCCTCTCCTTTTTTATATATCATATTGATTAATGTATCCGTTATGGAGTATTCCACAATGTAATAAACCCAAAAGTAGCTTGTCGCACCTATATGCTGCAGCATGTCTCATGCAGGGCCTGAAGAAGTATGCTCACATAACCCCCCCCCACCGTGATGGACTCCATTGGTTTTCTTTGCCAGCCGACACCATCTTCAAACCTAGCTTCATCATTTATCATTTACAAAGTCATTCACAAACAGAACCCCAGCCTATCTTGCAGAGAAGATCATCAACTCTGGTGTTTCTGGCACACCCACCGCTAGGACAAAATCAGGATAAGGAGTTATAAAAAAAAAGCAAGACAACAACCCTTTTCTGTGCATACACCTAGGATCGGGGAACAACACCCATGTATCCATTAGGAGCACCCCAATGCTGCTCCAATTTAGGAAAGCGTTGAAAACTAACTTCTTTAAAGAACACTATGTCAAAATGCGCTAACTGTCAAAAACTCTGCTTTCTCTCTTATTCTCTTATTAATCATCAACTTAAAGCGTTCCTTTGACCATGCATACAGCATGCCCCTGCCTTTTACCTAGGTTTGTGTTAGAGAAATACCATATACATACATACAGTAACTTTTTCTGTACATTTAGGCTTGACCTGATTTTTTTGTAGTAACACCACAAACCAGTCATGCATAGCCAAACCTAAAAATCGTGGTATTACTTTGAATGTATAATTAATTGAGAAAATTGGTGCAAGCACAATTGTTCTGCAAATGTCTCCACATTTAAAGCTGCACCAGTAGCATCCAGGAGCAGCCCGTGCAGGTAAGCGCAGTGGGGCGGGGTGGGGAGGGAGTTGACAGACGATGGCCAAAGAAAATTAAATTTAATAAAAACACTTGTCAAGTGGCAATGCTGCAAGCACAAGGTAAGTGTTTTTCTTCATTTTAAATGTAATTTTCCCATATTGTTGTCTGTCAACTCCCTCCCCAACCCACATTGCTCCACCACTCTTACCTGCACGGGCCACAACTGTTAGTATAATCTTTCTGAGTGTGCTAATGGGTTTGACAAGATGTTTGATCATTTTGATCTTATTTCAAGAAGGATCTGAAAGTAAAAATATTAGACCTCATTCACGTAAAAAACTCTACTCCATAGGTTTCTGCCTATATTTGGAGAAGATTCACATTTTGTTTCAAAATTGTCAAAGGATTTTTGGATTACTCCTGGGAAGGCTCGACTGCTGCAGTATCTCTCACCACACGTGTTTGCCAGGCAGTGACAGACAGTAAAAAAATTGCTACATGTCCGCCCAGCCTGATTGGGTGGTTGAACATGCAGCCATCTTTCCTGACAGGTGCTTACTCTGCCAGTGCTGTTGGAGAGGTTTGGCTAAAGCAGTGATGGAGTAGTCACTGCCCTTGCCAAACTTTTGTCTAGCATTGTTCCACTTTGGGGATTTCTGTCCTGACCCTCACACTCACAGGTGTGGGATGCCACATTCCCTGTTTTTTCATCTCACAGCAGGTTGAGAATATAAAACAAATAGGAGCAGTTTGTGATGCCTGAAAGGGAAGCACATTCTGTTGCAAACTGAAGGTAGGAAGGGGCTGCAACACAAAAGGCATGCTACACACTACAGTTTTAAAAAACATGTTCATCTTCAAAGAAGCTAAATATGGAATACGAACACCTGAGTTGTAGTAGCATGACTTGTGTTGGGGGAGTATGGGCGGGTTTTCGTGGAGGATTACATTTTTGTAAGACAGCTTACACTAATTCATCAGCAGGACTAGGCAAATAAATGGCCAGTCTATTTCGGGGGCCCCTTATTGTACAGAGTAATTAGCTATGCTGATTTCAATTTATGGCCACAATTAACATACCAGTTTCTGCCTTTAGAATTTTTTTGCAGTTCTATTTTCACCAATTTGCGACCACCTGCTGTTAGCTTGAATTTGGCCCATCTTTATTATACACCCAAGTGAAAACAGACAGAAAGTGTGACTATGTGCTACTCAATCACAGGGCGTGCAGTCTTGGGAATATGGTGCTCATTCACACTGTTGACACTGTGTCAATGTTCTCACATAAGGACAGGCATAGGAAAAGAGATGACGGTAGATTCTGCTTGTATAGTCTCTAAAACTGTACACAAAGTGTCTCCACAGGTTCATTCTGTCCTATGACATGATGATGAAAAGTTGGGCAAACTAGACTGTCTGGAATAAGATGTCACATGCTCATGTCCTCCCATACACACCCGGCTATTTAGCTGAAGTGGAACAGGAAGTGCAATGTGTTTGTTTGAAAATGAACATTGTAATAAGAAAATAACTCATCAGGATACAGCGGCATTACACCCTGCAAAATGCAAAATGCTAAATATAACGAGCGGGCATTAACATTACCATCACTTGCAGTGGGGCTGCCCAACTTCCCCCCCAAAAAACTTCAAGCGTCTTTCAAATATGTAAAGATTTTGGGAATAGCAAGACCAACAAATGGTGCTCCTGTCTTCGTCTTAGAACGTTCAACATTACAACCTTTCATGATGTGCAGTTTACTTATATCACCTATTCAAGCTCTTCTTACCATGTGGTGCAAGACATCTCGAATGGAGTATCCAAGATCGTGGGCAAGTTTTTTCTAAAAGACAGTAAGGGCAATGAACAAATTAAATCATTTTCACGGAAAGATTAAAATTCTGCAAAGCATGTACATCATTTTCCCTTTGAGCGTGGACATCTGTTGTTGTGGAGAATGTTTGGACAACAATCCTTTATTTTTTTATATTTTTATATTTATATATATATATATATATATATATATATATATATATATATATATATATATATATATATATATATATATATATATATATATATATATATATATATATATTTGTTTCTCTCCAAATTATCTCGCACTTACAGATGTTTGCTTAAATGTTTTAATGAATACGTTCACGGTAGCATAACTCCAACAAACTCGTTTTGGCTTCTAGCCTTTGTCAATGTCGGATAACCCTGTATTTGAAATGTATTTAATCTCTTGACCATCATTCGCATTGGTTGGCTGTGACAGTCCTAGAAACTGTGAACTGATTATAAACACAAATACACAGTCTGTAAATATGGTGGCCATCTTGAATGGTATGAAGACATTCTAAAATTCATACTTCATTCCATTGAATTCAGTTCAAATCACACCAGCGACATTCTAATTATCATATTTCCTAATTCCTTTTCACCCTCTTCAAATCAGATCTCTCACATAATATCTCCCAGTTGGTTGTGTGTGCATCAAATTAATTAAATGTACCAAAATTATCCCTTGCTCATTTTTGTCTCTTTCATTTAGTTTAAATTTGTTATGCTCGATTTTTTTTAGGGATGGCATTTCACTCACTATTGTGCCCTGAATGGTCAAATCTCATATTCATCAAATATACATGAATTATCCCTTACTCCATTTCATTTCATTAATTCAATTTAGATTCGTTTTACTTGATTTTTTGATCAATTGTATTTCACTTGCTATTGTGCCCTGAATGGGCAAATCTCTAAATGTCCCATAAATTGCCTAATATTGTCTATTACTGGCACACTTGGTATAGATGCCACCTTAAAACATGCTTAACACAGAATTCTGTAGTGGGTCTTTTCCTATTCTGGAAAGTTGTGTTGCTATAGTTCTCCTCAGAAAAGGAAAATGTTGTTATGACAAAACTTTCCTTTTCTCAGGTTACATTGGAATGCTTTTTCATGTTATGTGGGAATGTGCCCCCAGGGATTGCAGCACCCAGCCTGACATGAGGAGGAGCAGCGGGACTGTTTATCCTTGTCTGCCCAGTTGCCAGAAGGTAGTTATAGTTAAGACCATGTTTCCATTGGAAAAGCGTTCCTGATTTGCCTATATATTTGGTGTCAAAAAGGGGGGGGGCAAAAAAGTGCGTTTCCCATGTTAATTCCCATAGAGATTTTAGTGGCGACTAGACCCCGAACCACTGGTCTGAACTAAACCATATTTGGCAGAAAGGTTGCTCTTGGTCCAGAAGAACCCTTTTTGAAATGTGGTGTAAATCCATTCAGTAGTTTTTGAGATATCAATTTAAAATGCATATATAGGGACACAAAGGCTCTGCCTTCTCGTGCTGAGAACTGATTGGCTGCCAACACTTCAATCACGAAGTGTTGATGACTTGGTTTCAGCCGAGTCCCAAACAAAACACCTAAAAAAATAAAAAGGAGGCAGGTAAGGATTATGCTGATCCCCTAACTGTGGACCTGAGGTCCTCCTGACCCCAATAGGGCCAAAAAGTATTTTCTTATATTATTGTTGCCATGGAAATGGGACAGAGCCACTAATCCACAACAAAAATGTTAAACATTTTAACCCCTTTGTCGCGGCCGTGATTCTGCGCCTGTGCGGCACTTTTAATGAGTGGGCGGGTTCATAACGGCCCCCAGCCGTCATCAGCACACGAGCTCTGTGATTCATGATGGCTGGGGGCTGTTATCAGCACCGAAGGGGTTAAAAGGGCAAGTGCTTGTTTGCTTAGAGCCCAGGGAGGGCCAGGTCCTGGGGCATGTTTTTGTTTAAAAGAAGGGGGGTACATGGGCCCCTCTTCCAAGCCTTTTTGAGGCCCGGGACCACCACCTCCTCAGGGCTTTATGTAAATGTTGGAGGGGGCAAACAGACCCCCTCCATGGAGAGATTTGAGTCCCAGGGACCACCACCTCTTGGGCTTTATTTTGTAAAGGAAGGGAGCCACATGCACCCCTCCAGGGGCTGTTTGAAGCCCTGGGGACCACCACCTCCCCAGGGCCTAAGTTATGAAGGCCCCCCCTTTGCCCACCACTCTGCAAACATCCTTCCTGATGCACTACTCTTTGGGGAATAAAGTCCCCTTGGATGATGAAGGTCCTTGGGAGCCAAGAACCCCTCCTTCTACCACCAGTAAGTCCCACACAGCGGAACAGCTGAGAGCTCATCAGAGGCCCTACCCCCTTTGTCCACCTCTCTGCAAATACACCACATTGCATACTAATGGTTGGGGGATAGAGTCCCCTTGGATGCTGAGGGTCCATAGGGGCCAATAACCACTCCTATTACCATCAGTATGTCCTACACAGAGGGACTTCTGCAAGCTCATCGGAGGCCCTGCCCCTTTTGTCCTCCACTCTGCCATCACACCTCCTGGCACACTGCTGGTTGGGGAATCTAGACCCCTTGGATGCCGAGGGTCCTTGGGGACCAAGAACCCCTCCTGTTAGCACCAGTAAGTCCCAATCATTGGGATTACCGAGTGTTCATCGGAGACCATGCCCCCTTTCTCCACCAACTGTACAGACTCATACAGCCACTCACACACCCACTCAAAGACCCACTCAGATGGACACACCCACTCACAGACCCTCTCAGAGACTCACACAATCACTCACAGACCCACTCAGAGACTCGTGCACTCACTCACTGACCACTCAGAGACTCATGCACTCACTCACGGACCCACTCAGAGACTTATGTACTCACTCACAGGCCCTCTCACACACACACACTCTCACTCAAACTCATGCCCTACTTACAGGCCCACTCAGACACTCATGCACTCACTCATAGACTGACTCACACACTCACACACCCACTCACAGATCCACTCAGACTCATGCATCCACTCACAGACCCACTCAGACTCATGCACCCACTCACACACTCATTGAGACACTTATGCAGCCACTCTCATACCCACTCAGATAATCAGACACCCACTTACAAAGCCATTGAGATACTCACACACTCATTCACACACCCACTGAGACACTTATGCACTCGCTCGCTCTCAAAGGTTACAGGTTACACTTGGGAAATAAATGTTAAAACGCTTAGAAAATAAATGTGAAAAATATAGGTTACAGGAACGTTAGAGTTAGGCTCAGATTTTGTTCTCACAAAACCATACAAATTCAGCATTTATAGTTACCTGAGCTAACTATAATTTACACCTGCACCATGCACTGCCTACGACCTCACATATGACATCACTCATGACATGTTCTATCATATAATTTATGACATCACTGATGGCATAGGTAACTAACAATAAATAGCAATGGCACATATGAGCTCCCTACACATTGAAGTGAGAACCAGTGATGAGAAGCCCAAGACAAATCAGCTTGGGTAGCATATGTTGTCTTCTTGTCCCTCCGAGGAGGTGACTCCTCAAACACTGTGGAGGCTGGTAGGAGGCTTTCTTAATTTTCTCTTTTTGTGGCTCGTGGGTAGAAATGCATCTTATTGAGTGTAGAGTTTGTAGTAAGTATGCAGCACTACTATAATACTACTTTAAAACCATAAAAATACAGTTTGCGAATCGAGCTCTTTGTTTTTAGATTCATGCAGAAAATGTTGCAATAATCAGTTTCACATGGCATTAAATGTGGAAGGCTTTAAAAATAATATTTTTACCACCAGTGTGAAGAGATGATTCAGAGGGCAATTAATTATAATCTCCTCTTGATTTGATCCATCCTATAATTAAGAAAATAAACATTTTAGAAAAAGTGACAAAAAAGATTCAAATCTGAATTAAAATTTCAAACAATGTTCTAGAGAGTGGAATTGTCAGTTGAAGACTTTGGTGACTTATTAGTATAAAGCGTTACAAGACTAAACTGGTACAGAGACATTTTTTCATTGCTAAATTCCAAAGTTAGCCATAGCAACTCTATAGTTATGGTTAGGACCGAGATGTTTTCTTTTTCCCCATTTAAGAAATGTGCACTATGGTTTGCAATTAAACAGAAAAACTGGACATATTTTAGCATTTCAAGTTTTGTACTGATCTGTCCATGAAAGAAAACATAAAATGGGAGTGAAAAAATGACCAGACTTAAATAATTAAAAAGAACATGGCAAGAAACTAGAACATTACTCTTGAAAGGTCTTTTGCTCGCTTTGGTTTAACTGCATTTTTTGTTTGAAGGAAGTTAGTATTTAAAAACTTTTCGGAGATGGGTTTGCAAAGTTAAAAAGCTAGGTATATCAGGACTGTTTGTCAGCTGACTATCCTCAAATTTTGTCCCAGGGGACAGTCCGCAGACTAAATTAAAAAATAAACAAATCCTATTGGACAAGGGTGTTTTTTTTCTCCTGTCATCCATTTTGTCTATCTGGTTTCAAAACAGAGTTATTGGCTGGCCACAAAAGAACATTTTCTGTTGTGAACATCTTTACGGGCATGAGCGACAGTCCCCAAAACATGAGAAAAAATGCAAAGACAAGAGACGAGGGGACTGGGTGAGTACTCCAGGCTCCAGGACTTAATAGAAGTTCACCAAAGGACCCCCACAAACTCTTCACAAAAAAAATATTTTTGACCTGGGGTCCCAAGCCTCAGTTAATGACCGCAGGCCGTGCAGGTATAGGCTCTTGTGTAACGTTTGCAGTCCTGCTGTTGAGACCACAGACTATGGCCTAATTTCGATTTTGGAGAGTTCATGACCTTATTATCAAGTTCATGTACTATGCGTACTGTTTTAGAATGATCTCCAAGAATACTGCACTGACTGCTGACACATATAGAGGCTATCAAAAAACGAACATACCGGCTGTTAAGTTAGGTTCCTAAATGTTTCCATATTGGTGAGGACTCTCATCTCATTCTATTTTCGGGGAGGGGGCAATTACAGTGAACTCAACTTTTTTCCAATACACGGAGATCCAGGCCTTCATCGTTAAACCACAGACTCCACACACGTAGCAACGAGATCAGAACTTCCTGTATAGACTGTCGACTTCTATCTCTAGTTGGTGGACTACTTCAGATTTTAAAGGGGGTTATGAGCTTCTCCTTGGATGAGAGTTCAAGTATCCCATTCCCATAATGATGAAGAGCCTTGTCATTGACAACAGGCGGCAGAGCCACCAACGTGTGAGAATCAGGGGTCCTTAACAAGTGATATTGTTACTCACTGCTCCATTAGAGAATGCAGTGACAGGAAGAGTTGACAAAGGGATGCTTGGGCTACTGTCTGCTGCTCCTAGAAGAGATGCATTAAGAGGTCCATTGCTATGCGAAGAGCAGTGGGGTGTGATCAGGTATCTGAGATTTCCTGTCCCGTCTATTGGGGGTGAAGAAGCTCAATGATTAAAGGTAATTAAACCTGCACATTCTGTGAGCAACCGCCTCATCAGTGTGACGACAAGTGGGAACTACTCCTTCGAACACCTGAATTCAAGGCATGAAAAACATGCGAAAGAATGCAGCAGAAGAGAAAATAAACAGGGTGCCCGGAATCGAACACAGACTAGAATGCGCCATAGGATGTGTCGTGTAAGCTGGAGGACACCAGTCCATACCTTAGCCCCACTAACTTCGCTGGCCGGAGCAATTTCTATGCTTTGAACCTCAACACAATAAGGAGAAATCCAGAAACAGGTATTCAGCAAACAAAGGCTTAAATATTGAAATCTTTTTTCTGTTTTGAAATCAAATGCACAAGAAAGATTCAAAATGTTTAATTGTGCTTCTTTATCTGTATCCACTTTGCTAATTTTAGTTTATTCATTTTAATATTACTTAATGTTGTAAAACAGTCACAGACCCCCTGAGTAGACCTTGCAGACCCCAGGGTTTCTCAGACCACAGGACAAGAACCACTGATTTATATATATTGGTGACCATGACATAACAGTTCAATTTTGTTCGGGCATTGTTTCCTACATTAAATACAGAGTGCAAGCTGAAATCCAAGATGGCAGCCACATTTCATTAAGTTCTTACTTGTTTTCTTTCATTTATGTTGTCCCCGATTCATTTTTTTTGTTGTGAAATTTTGTATTGAATTTTACAGTAAAATACATAGTAAATACCAATTTAGTAAAACAGTAGATCACTGACAAATAGATTTGTTATTGAAAATCAGTTATTTCTAATTTAACAAAGCAAAGCCTGCAATTATTGCAAATGCCCACTAGAGGGAAGTCTATAGCCTTGTAAAATATGAAGAAATATTTTTATAGTAGAGGTTTTACAAGTTGATGTTTGTTTGAAATATGCCAGAGGCCACATTTTGAACTGTTACGGTGGATTTCTGTGAGTTAATCTATGAACAGTAAGCATGGGTGGAATTTGCGAATTCGTGATACGCGAATTTGCGTGAATTCGTAATCTCGATTTGCAAAATCCACCAAATTCCGCGAGCTTGCAATTTTTTATTTTTTTTACGAGTTTGCGAGGTTTTTCTACCAGTTCGGGAACGAGAACTTGCGCATGCGGTCGCAACGGTCGTGAACATATTGTTTCCACTTAGCCAGCCTGCTCGCGATGCCTTTTTCCTGTTTCGGGTCGCAATGACGTGTTCGCGTTCACAATTTCCTGTTTCGGGACGCAATGACGTGTTTGCATTCGCAATTTCCTGTTTCGGGTCGCAATGACGTGTTCGCGATCACGGCGTCGCTTGGCCATCTACCCAAATCTCGCAGCGCACGCGAACAGGGAGGAAAACTCATCAGCAAACGCAGAATCATGGTAAATCAATGCCGCGCACGCAAGATTGTATTTTTGAAGCATGAACAAGAAAAAAATATGCCAACTCGCGAATTTTTGGGCAAGTTCACGCAATTCGCAAATTGCGAAATTGCCAAAAATCTGCAAATTATGCGAGCTGAACGAATTTTCCTCCCATACTTAATGAACAGCATACCACGCAATTTGAAAACGGAGCAGTAATTGTCTCGATATTTCCCAGCTGTGCTGTCTAACTTTCGTGCAAAAACGCTGATAACTTTTGAGTTAAATGTATGCACTTCAGACACTGCAAATGCTTAAAAAGAGGTGCTCAGCTCTTCTCTGAGCCAGCACAACAACAGTTCATGATATGTCTACATTTCCTCCTCTGATAAGCACCTAACTTGAGCCTCTGTACACTCTGCATCAAGCCAATAACTTTCAATGCTATTTTCCCCACCTCTTGACCGGTTAAGTTTCTTTATAATAGACTTTAGGGGGCTGGATGTAAATGTATTAATTTTTGCAATTAACAAACCTTTCCCAGGTTGCCAGTAGCATGTTTTCGGACTAATTCCTGGAAAACTATAGTGATTCTTCTTGTAACAATGTGAAGTTCTACATGCATAATGTTACATAATGAGCAATTGTTCATTGGGAAATTCCATAACAATTGTGCAATTGTCTTTTATTTTTTTTCGTTTCTTTCCTTGCAGAGAAAATATTTTCCAACGGAATAAAACATTTCCCAAAAAAGAATCTCCTTGCCAAATGGGAAAATCCTTCGCCTCCATTTGCCTCCCCCTCTCCCGTTTTGTTTTACCCCTTCCTCTTCAAAACTTGGTAAGGAATATACTCCTGCCTTTGAAAGTTGTACATCGTTGGCTGTTTCCAGAGAAGGAATGGGTCAGAGGGACTTTTGTGAATCCCATAACTTGTACTTGATGACAAACATAAAATAGGTGCTTTTTAGCATTAGGGGGGATCAGATCTTCTAATAATTATGTGGTTTATTAGACCTAATTTAAACACAATACCTTGCTTTCATCATACAGCCTTCTATAAAATCTACAACGAGATGGGCCCAATGGAGAAACCACAGTGGTTTGCAAATAAATTGTATAGCATTTCTATTACGTCTATAGCATGCTGTTAACTGCACTATTTTTATTTTATTTTATAATGCAGTCTGAGTAAATCATCCTTTCCTTTCCGATGTCCTTTGAAGGGTTTTACTCTGCAATCTTTGAAAGTGAACATGTTCAGTGCACAAAATACTTTTGAATTTTGAGTATGAAAACGTTCCCACTAACATGAAACATTATATAATGTATATCAACCATACAGAAATTCAAGCATGCTCTTAGGAATTTTTTTATAGGCAAATGTAAGAAAGTGAATTATTAATTGAGTAGGATTGTAGTCCCCATTAGTAATAAGGTCATTATTATGTTAGGTGCAGGTAACGGTTTCAGCAATTCAAACATGACCTCAACCCCTGTACTTATGGCACAGAGTAGGCAGGGTTAACTTAGAAGTGCCAACAAGTTAAAAAGGCAAAGACACAACAGAAAAACATCCTCCCTCCAATTTAGAAAACTAGAGAATAATGTAATTAACACAATTATAACAGAATGACAAACATCCAATAAATAGAACCAAAAATGTAAATAAAGATAGTGTCCAAAAGCACTAAGCACCAATGAGGGTCAACTGATGATGGTAGACTGAAACCTAGGTGCATTTGCATGCTGAACTCAATGGAGCATGGGTCAGATATACCAGCCGGGTTCAACCCAGTCAAAGATTTTACCTCCGGCTCAAAAATGGAAGTCCATATCCTTCAGCAGGGTAAGGAAGCAGGCTGTATGTGAGGAGGTATAAGTGATGTTGGATGGGTATTGTTCAAGGTCCCAGTAAAGACATTAGTCTTGCCAGGAACAGCTCTGAGCGGAATATTCATTAGGGCCTGATTTAGACTTTTTAGGCAGTTTTAGCACAATCGCCATGGCGGAGTACTTTAATCCTGCCATGGTGAGGGTACTCTACCTGACAGATTGAGAGATGTCTGCAGGCCTGGCAGACATCTCTTGCATTTTCTGGATCCCCTGTCCTAGTGGTGCTGTCACAGTGGTTACTATGAATGCTTTGAAAGTATGATGGATGGCTCTGTCACAGTCATGGAGACGTATGTCAAACTTTCAACTTTTTTTTAGTTCTAAAAGTGGGATTTTGCTTTAGAAAATTAAAAACGCAATGACCCCTTTCATATGGGAGTTTTCCCCATGGCATTGTGATCATTTTGCAGTTTTAACAGCCCCTTATCGACTGCCAGTGACAGGCAGAGGAATTTTGCCTTTTGTCTACTCACTCAAAATCGGGCTAGTGGACAAATGGCAAACCTCGAACAGAATTTATTCTGTTGGACCAACGGTGGTGTATGTCGCCGGTGGAGACACACAAG
Organism: Lissotriton helveticus; assembly: GCF_964261635.1. Classification (NCBI taxonomy): domain Eukaryota; kingdom Metazoa; phylum Chordata; class Amphibia; order Caudata; family Salamandridae; genus Lissotriton; species Lissotriton helveticus. Next base: position 646,918,465 of record NC_136068.1, read on the forward strand.
TCTTCAACATACTGAGGGTCCAACCGAATATAAATGAGGCCGGAGGACCTTACATTCGGTGGAGAGGTTACTCTGTTACCATTGCAATGGAGTAAGTTCTCTGCTGCCCTCTAAATTGGGCCCTCGGTCTCTTTTTCAGAGTTCAGAATCCTCTAGCAGGACAAGGTTGCAGGCTGTGACCAGCAAGGGCTCAATAAGGCCAATTACCTTCTTGCTGAGGTGACACTGTAATGGATTTGTTGCTCCGGAGAATGTCAGCGAGGAGAAACCTGTTCCTTCACCCAGCGAGGTAGACCTTCATGGGATTGGCTTGGCAGGTTTGTCCTGATCCTCTTAAGGTACAGAAGGCAAGGTTTTCAGAGCGCTAGTCCGGTCATCCTTAGGGTGGTCTTCCCCCAACTGTTTGTCTGATTACTAGGGGTGGGTGAAGAATTCCGCTCCACCGGCAGGGTTGGCAGAGTTTTTCCCACTCCACATGGAGTTCCTAAAAACTCTTTAAAGCTACATTACATCAGTACAAGCAGGTGTCTCTCTTTCTGTCTCTTCTCTGTAGGGTAGGTCACAACTAAATTGTATGCTTCTAGGAGTATAATGACAGGATGCCCACTGAAATTATCTCCAATATTTGAATTTCTACTGATCTAAACTCGGAGGTTCTGTGTGCACTTTTCGGATGAAATGTTTGATACAAATGTATGCATTGAATGGCAATGTATCTTTAAAATATATTTGTAAAATCCCTAAAAACAAGCCATGAGTGCATGTCCAAGAGAGCTGTAGTTAGTATGTCTCTTTTGTATGCTTCTTGCCAGACGTGCATTGAGTTCTTTTTGGACAACTGTGCACAATTTTCTCTAGGAAACAAAGTTATCAACATGTAAAAATTTCGCTGGCATTACCAAAAATAGTCCTGCCCTCTCCTAGCTCATTGACTTTTCAAGATCACAGCAGGAACCACCTTCTATTATGAAGAGCCCTCTAGCTAAGGTGAGAGCCATGCTGAGTTGTGACCAAACCGTTGGCTAAAAGTCAATAACAGATCCTTTCCAGATGCAGGGGCATATTGTAGGATCAACTAGGGGTGTTTCAACTGTAACAAGAGGTCTGAACTCCTCATCTTCCCATGGCCTTTGTCCAAGGAGGAGGATTGAGGGCGAGCAACCCTATGTTGTCATCCAATAAATCTCTCACAGCTTTGGTGATGTTCTAAATGTGTCAAAAATCCTATGGTGAGTCATTTTTATACTGTGAAAATGTCAGCAAATAGATTCAGCCCTCCTGCCTAGATGGAGAATTTGTTTCCCCTTCAACACAGAGCATTGATGGGTGGTGACACTACGCAGATGAATACGAGCAGGGCTTGTCCAGGGTGGGGAGAACGATGATGGACTCCCTGCAGATGCATCATGAAAAAGTGGACATTTACAGCTGTAGGTTATTGCCATTAGAGGGCAAAATTGATCACATTGCAGAGAGGGTCACAGATAATGAGAAGGCATTTCACTCCATGGAAGGGAGGGCCAGTGTGCTAGGTTTTTTCTAAGAGGTAATTAAAAATAAACAAGAATTCTGCAGTATCCTCCATACATTAGAAGACAGACTTGAGGAAGCTTGAGCATATTTGTAGGGCTGCAGTGCAAACCTCAGATCGTGTAAACTGGTAGAAGATGGTGATCAGAAGACCAGATACCAGAAAGGTTAGAGGATGAAATGGGCCTAGAGACAGAGCGCAATCCCATTTAGTTTGAAAGGGCGACAACATTCTTAATGGAGAAAAACCTTATCTAGAGGAGAGTGGCCTGGTGTTGGTTTCGTCTTTTGCTAAAATCCGTCCTATGACTAAGACAGAAGGCATCAGCAATGCCAACAGGTCTTGAGGTTTTAAAACACTTTATTTACATGTTCTTTAAAGCTGAAATCACCACTCTCCAGAGGGCTGCCTTACTTTGAGCCATTACTAAAAGCCCCTTAAACCAATCACAAGTATTTGCTCTTGCAGCCTCTAGTTCTTTGAGCTGTTACCAGAGAACACTTGAGTAAGACACAAGGAAATGCTGTACCAGGCTGCAGTGTGTTACATCATTACTAAAGGACCAGTGGATTAGGAAAAGGTCTATCATTGGCTTTGCCTAATGGCCCCTTGATTACAGGATACTAAAGAACTAGGTATGTGCAAGATGCCCTTTGAATAGCATGTTTTTTTTTTTAAACGGACAAGAACAATGGCAACAAATATTGGTTTTTCTCTTCTTTCGAGCAGTTAAACTAGAGTGAACATATGGATATAAATGTAATTATTACATTCATCAAGTCTAACAATGTTTACCTGTTTTCTATAGCAAAAACAATCCCAAGGCTGGGTTATGATGGTGAAAGTCATTATTGAGGCTATGAGCGTACTCCTGTATATTTTGTAAAGAAGTCACTCTAATAATGATAGGGAGAACCAGTCACTTTACATACAATAACTGCAATAGTTACACTTGAGGATCAGTTCTTTATCTGTTTCTTTGTGGAAAGTAGCAACTATCAGTGTGGGCAACAGGAGAGTAAGATTACATGGGCAAGTTTAAAAGGGTTCAGGGTGAGGGGAGAGTGATCTTGGAGCAAGACTTTGAAAAAATGTGAATGACAGGTAGAGATGTGAAGAGGACACTGTAATCCCAGAATGAGTCTTGAGAGAAAGAGAGAGGATGTGCTGGCATCTTGTGAAAAAAAGAGCAATGACGGCACAATACAGTTAGGTGGGTGGGAGAGCAGCAGATGAGCATGGGTAAAGAAGGAGAAGAAGCAAGGTGGGCAACTATGGAGAGAAATAAGAAAGTCAACGGATGAGGAGTAAGAGATGGCTCATCCAATCAGAAATGGGTTAGACCCAAATACTTAAAAGTTGGAACAAACACGAATAGGGAAGAAAGCAATCACAAAAGGAGCAGGAGGGCTTAGACAAACATAAAGGGCACTGAATCATGAGCACAGGGCAGTCCCAAAGCCGACTCTAAGTAAATATTAAAGTGTATTAAAGTATTGATGACAATAGATCTCCAAGACAATTTAAACTGTCAATGGTAAGATCTAAAAAGTAGGGCTATGCAACATTTGTCAATCATGGTGCTCAGGCAATTTTATAGTACTGTTCCCCACTGAAGGTGACTGTTGATGGTAAAGTCTTATTTACTATGTCTGATGCACGAAGGGGGACAATTTGATGAATGTGGATTAAAATGTTTGAGTGAACTATTCTATGAATTTTGATTCTCTATTGCTTAAATGGCCTAAAACATCCTTATAATCTGTGATAATACATGCTCTTGAAGTGTTTATTTTATGTGACTTTGTTGAGTTATAATGTACTTATAAGCTTATAGAACTTGTCACTTATATTTCTAGTCCACAGCTTTACATCCCCACAATGGTAATTTTCTTTTGTGGAACTTGGATATACTTCAGAGGTTATTGTGTTGTTTTAAGATTTTGTTTATATTCCTTTCTGTTGCTTTTTGCATGATCTTGATAGTAAACATTGCTGTGCTTTCCTTGTTTTCCTGAAAATCTAATAAAAACTCAAAATAGCAGATCAATGCACCCTTAGGTCAGAAACCCTCCATCTACAGATCTCACAATACTTACCTTGTTAGAAAATCATGGAACACAAAATATGCTTAGAAGTATTCAGTAAGCCAATTTTGGAAGAGCTGTTGCTTTTCTCATATACATTTAGGCTTGTGGTACCGTATCGTTAAGAGGTTGAGCTGGTGTTGGTTTAAAAATAGGTTTTATCATTTGTGTCCGTTAAATGTAAATGTTGAAACTGCCCTTTCACCACTTGATGCGGAGAGTGTTTTCTAATACTGTGCAAGTGACTTTTGCATTGTTGAACTTGTGCTGTACTCCCCTCCCTTTCAGCTAGGTGTGCATTACACAAGTAAAGCATATTTACAGAAATACATTCATGCAAAATGTACCTGTGGCCCTGGAGAATAAACTATTATCTCATTAATTACTAGCCATAAATAATGAAGTTGCAATACAGTACAATCAAACACCCACTCCTCCTGCCGTGCTCATTTAGCAGAAGATGGAACAGTGGTACTGCATCTTCAAACATTAGAGTTGTTTGTCTTTTCTCAATATTGCAGAAAGATACAGAACAGTGCAAGTGACCAATGGAGCAGCTGCCGGTCATTTTAGGGGTATAGTACTTTACTAGTAAACAGTGTAGTTGATGGTGGTGGGTTGGGAGGCACTTGTGCTTTTTCTGCTGTACAATTAGAATTAGAGACTTTCTGATACTGTACCGTATCTGCAGAAATGGAACCCATTGCAGTTGCTGGTGCTGTGTCTGTAGCTGTTGATGGTTGCTGTTCTTTAACAGTGACTGTTGAAGCTGCTGGTTCTGAGCTGGGGTGTGATTCATATGCTGGATTTGAACTGGGATCTGCTGCTTCTGCTGGTTCTGAGCTGGGGTGTGATTCATATGCTGGCTTTGAACTGGGATCGGCTTCGTCTGCTGGTTCTGAGCGGGGGATTGATTCATATGCTGGATTAGAACTGGAATCTGCTTCTTGTGCTCGTTCTGTGTTGGGGCGTGACTCATATGCTGGCCCTGAACTGGGATCTGCTTCTTCTGCTGGATCTGAGCTGGGGTGTGATTCATATGCTGGCCCTGAACTGGGATCTGCTGGTTCTGAGTTGGGGCGTGACTCATATGCTGGCCCTGAACTGGGATCTGCTTCTTTTGCTGGTTCTGAGCTGGGGTTTGATTCATATGATGGCTCTGAACTGGGATCTGCTGTTTCTGAGCTCGGGTGTGATTCATATGCCGGCCCTGAACTGGGATCTGCTTCTTCTGCTGGTTCTGAGCTAGGATTTGATTCATATAATGGTGCTGAACTGGGATCTGCTGGTTGTGAGCTGGGGTGTGATTCATATGCCGGCCCAGAACTGGGATCTGCTTCTTCTGCTGGTTCTGAGCTGGGGTTTGATTCATATGATGGCTCTGAACTGGGATCTGCTGGTTCTGAGCTCGGTTGTGAATCATATGCTGGCCCTGAACTGGGATCTGCTTCTTCTGCTGGTTCTGTGCTGGGGTTTGATTCATATGCTGACCCTGAACTGGGATATGCTTCTTCTGCTGGTTCTGAGCTGGGGTTTGATTCATATGCTGGCCCGGAACTGGGATCTACTTCTTCTTCTGGTTCTGAGCTGGGGTGTGATTCATATGCCGGCCCTGAACTGGGATCTGCTTCTTCTGGTTCTGAGCTGGGGTTGGATTCATATGCTGGCCCTGAACTGGGAAATGCTTCTTCTGCTGGTTCTGAGCTGGGGTGTGATTCATATGCTGGCCCTGAACTGGGATCTGCTTCTTCTGCTGGTTTTGAGCTGGGGTTTGATTCATATGCTGGCCCTGAACTGGGATATGCTTCTTCTGCTGGTTTTGAGCTGGGGTGTGATTCATATGCTGGCCCTGAACTGGGATATGCTTCTTCTGCTGGTTCTGAGCTGGGGTGTGATTCATATGCTGGCCCTGAACTGGGATCTGCTTCTTCTGCTGGTTTTGAGCTGGGGTTTGATTCATATGCTTGCCCGGAACTGGGATCTACTTCTTCTTCTGGTTCTGAGCTGGGGTGTGATTCATATGCTGGCCCTGAACTGGGATCTGCTTCTTCTTCTGGTTCTGAGCTGGGGTGTGATTCATATGCCGGCCCTGAACTGGGATCTGCTTCTTCTGGTTCTGAGCTGGGGTTGGATTCATATGCTGGCCCTGAACTGGGATATGCTTCTTCTGCTGGTTCTGAGCTGGGGTGTGATTCATATGCTGGCCCTGAACTGGGATCTGCTTCTTCTGCTGGTTTTGAGCTGGGGTTTGATTCATATGCTGGCCCTGAACTGGGATATGCTTCTTCTGCTGGTTTTGAGCTGGGGTGTGATTCATATGCTGGCCCTGAACTGGGATCTGCTTCTTCTGCTGGTTTTGAGCTGGGGTTTGATTCATATGCTGGCCCTGAACTGGGATATGCTTCTTCTGCTGGTTTTGAGCTGGGGTGTGATTCATATGCTGGCCCTGAACTGGGATATGCTTCTTCTGCTGGTTCTGAGCTGGGGTGTGATTCATATGCTGGCCCTGAACTGGGATCTGCTTCTTCTGCTGGTTTTGAGCTGGGGTTTGATTCATATGCTTGCCCGGAACTGGGATCTACTTCTTCTTCTGGTTCTGAGCTGGGGTGTGATTCATATGCTGGCCCTGAACTGGGATCTGCTTCTTCTTCTGGTTCTGAGCTGGGGTGTGATTCATATGCCGGCCCTGAACTGGGATCTGCTTCTTCTGGTTCTGAGCTGGGGTTGGATTCATATGCTGGCCCTGAACTGGGATATGCTTCTTCTGCTGGTTCTGAGCTGGGGTGTGATTCATATGCTGGCCCTGAACTGGGATCTGCTTCTTCTGCTGGTTTTGAGCTGGGGTTTGATTCATATGCTGGCCCTGAACTGGGATATGCTTCTTCTGCTGGTTTTGAGCTGGGGTGTGATTCATATGCTGGCCCTGAACTGGGATATGCTTCTTCTGCTGGTTCTGAGCTGGGGTGTGATTCATATGCTGGCCCTGAACTGGGATCTGCTTCTTCTGCTGGTTTTGAGCTGGGGTTTGATTCATATGCTGGCCCTGAACTGGGATCTGCTTCTTCTGCTGGTTCTGAGCTAGGATTTGAATCATATGATGGTGCTGAACTGTGATCTGCTGGTTCTGAGCTGGGGTGTGATTCATATTCTGGCCCTGAACTGGGATCTGCATCTTCTGCGGGTTCTGAGCTGGGGTGTGATTCATATGCTGGCCCTGAACTGGGATCTGCTTCTTCTGGTTCTGAGCTGGGGTCTGATTCATAGGCTGGCTCTGAACTGGGATCTGCTGGTTCTGAACTGGGATCTGCTTCTTCTGCTGGTTCTGAGCTGGGGTGTGATTCATATGCTGGCCCTGAACTGGGATCTCCATCTTCTGTGGGTTCTGAGCTGGGGTGTGATTCATATGCTGGCCCTGAACTGGGATCTGCTTCTTCTGGTTCTGAGCTTGGGTCTGATTCATAGGCTGGCTCTGAACTGGGATCTTCTGGTTCTGAACTGGGATCTGCTTCTTCTGCTGGTTCTGAGCTGGGGTGTAATTCATATGCTGGTTGTGAACTAGCATATGTTTCATTGTGTGGCTCTGAACTAGGATTTGCTTCATCAGCTGGTTCTGCACTAGACACTGCTACAGATGCTGGTTCTGAACTGTCATATGTCTCATCTGCAGGATCTGCACTGGGACCTGCTTCATCTTCCAGTTCTTCTGAAGTAGAAACTGCCTCTACTTCTTCTGAAGGCTCTGTAGTGGGATTTGTGTCATATGATTGTCCTGCACTGGAAACCTCTTCTGCTGCTGGTTTTGAACTGGGATCTGCTTCAGCTGCTGGTTCTGATTCTAATCTGGAAACTGACGGTCCTGTTGATGCTTTTCTGTGAATAAGGGAAATATTTTTCGATGCTCCAGATTCTTCTGAGGCTTGTACCAGTTCACTGGTAATGGTTGTCCCAGAAGTTATTTCCAGTTCTGCGTTTGTAGCTGAAAGTTTAAGCATAAAAGTGGTATTTAGTAAAGCACATTGAAAACTTTTTTTTTGTACTCTGTTAATATACTTTAGGGTTTCTTTGAGTATTTTAAACAAAATTGTGAAAGGAACCCTCTTTTTCTGTTGTTGCAAAATGTACTGGAGAGGCAGAGGTAATGTTTGCACTAGATACTGTCTCCTCAGTGAGAATTCGTTTACATGGAGGATGTTATTTTATAGGATTTGTATAGTGCGTGGCTACCACAGCAAAGGGGCTTCCCAGCACTAGATCCACCGATTACCAGACTGAAGAGCGGGATAGAGCAGAGGAATATTCAGAGAAGATCCAGGAAGATCTAGGTAAGACTGAAAAGTGGTGTTATAAGGAAAACAAATACCTCACCGGAAAGACGTCATAGGCCATGTGTGTGGAGTAGAGGAGAAATACTTAACTAAGGAAAGAAGTGGGTGAAGAAACAAGTGTTGCTGCAAATTGGAAATGCGTTGATGCTGAGACTGGATTCCGCAATGGATAAAACATTAGGGGGCATATTCTCAAGCCTCTATCGCCACCACAACGTCACTTTTAGTGACGTTGTGGTGGAGATAAGGACATAGCCCTATTCACAAGGCAGCGTTAAGCCACGTTAAGTGTCCCTTCCTGTACATAAACAAACCTTTTAAAAAAATGCTGTTTTGTAACTTACATGTGTGCTGCACGAAGCAGCACACATGTAAGTTATAAACTGGAATTTTAGGTTTGTTTATGTGCAGGAAGGGACACCTTCCTGTACATAAACAAATTTGAGGGTGCAGCCTCGCGTTTCCAAAGTGGCGGAGAGAAGCGTGAAGCCAAGAAGGCTAACGCCTCTCTCCGCCACATCATTGAGAATATGCCCCATAGCTACGTGATATCACCAAAAGAAGATGAACATAAAAAAAAGGCACACAAATAAAAGGTTTGTCGTATTTTGGCAGCTCCTGAGTTAGCGTTTAGCTCAGCTACACAATCTTTTCTGTTAACTTGACTAAAATATACGGGAGCCATTTTGTATCCTTTGGCTTCCATTTTGTATGAACACGCTGCCTCGTGGTCAGCATGCCCTTTCGTCCTTTCTCGATACCAATGACTGCTCACCTTGCCCAGCAACAGGCTATTTTTAGTACTGGTCAAGCACACATGCACATTTCACATTGACTGGTCATCCTTTAGGAATGTTATCCCAAACTGACCAGTACTACTAAACTCCTCCCACATGTTGGCTGTGTTCCAAAAATGACCTTATATGTACCAAAAATTTTGTAACTTGTAAACGCCTACCTTTTTATTGCTGTTAAACTGTATAAAAGAGGCCGCGCACCGATGTTCGGTGTGCTACTTCTTGCATTGCCGAAGGGTGCTGTAGGAATGTACCACCACCCCATGGGGTCTTAATAAACTTGTCTTTTGCATTTTCCAGTGTCCGTGGCAACTTCTATACTAAGGTGTTCGAGAGTTTAGCAGAGTATGTAGGCCTGATTGAACCCAACACCACAATTGGCGACCACGAAGGGACTCATTGGCGACTCGGATGCCCGAAGGAGAGGTCGTGACGAAGGTTTGGAAACTCGCCATGGACGCGATCGCTGCCACTGAGTGACCCGAGTTTTGGCACCCACGGTGTTTTTCCCTTCCTTCTGATCTGACCTTCCAGGTGGCGCCGGTCCTCGACTGAGATTCTGATCTTGGATTGTCGTGTAGTGCCGTTTGGCTGATTCGATTAAAGAATTTGGCAGTTTGACCTTGGACGTTTGAAGATACTTGGTAAGCTTATGATTGGTAAGGTAGTCTACTGACACTTACTGTGGCTTTTTGAATTTGAATTTGAATTTGTTTGAGTTAGCTAACGTTTGGCTCTATGAATTTGACTTATATGTGGAGTGCACCTCACATAGTCAGGCATGTAGGGATATTTTTCTAATTTTGTTTGTTATTTGAGCGGCACATTGTGTATGAAGCACATTAAGTGCCATTTTATGTAGTATCACGTTTTCGTGATATTTTGACATGCCTGTTCTCAGCACACTCCGAGGAATGGGCTGCTTTGGAAATGGTACCAATTATCGATTAAATGAATCACAACCGGCTCCCCCAGAGGGGACCCCCAATCCCGATATGTATGTAAAATTTGGCATCCCGCCAATAATGTATAGCACATTATGGCATAAATATACTAAAGCTGATCATGAATTACAATGGCCACTACATGGGTCATTTGACTTACGAAAAGTGCAATATGTAGAGCAGTGTTTGTTTCAGGGTAGGTCTAGACAAGATATGTTTGATTGTGTGCGTATGTGGGAGAAAGAGGTACGCGAACGAATGAAGCGTGAGGAAGCCTTGGCGGAGAAGGTGCAGCGAAGGGCTGCGCGTGACAAAGCTTTACAGCTACAGGAGAAGGAGTTGCAGGAACAGAAAGAGAGGGAGACTCGAGAACGTAATTTACAGATTAATGGTCAATTCCCTATTCGACGTCCTCTTTATCCTGTCCTTACTAATGAAATAGATGATTTTTTGTTATTAGATCGTTGCCCACCTCCGTATGTTGCGCCTACGGCCCCGGACGAGGACTCGGATGAGGACGATCAGAGTACACAGTGTACCAGGTTATCTTCGGATCGAACTGCGGAATTACGTTCGCTTGCACGAAAACTTAATATTAATACTGTAACTGTTTCCGAAATTAGTGAACATATGACAAAATGGTCTGATAAGGAGCGATTGTATTTTTTAGATCATTTTGGAGACGAAGTTGTCGAACGATTTCGAAAGTATTCCTCTGAGTTAGAACCTAAGGATATATCAAAGGGTCGTGATAATTTTCGTAAAGGTCTCTTTGTTCTTTCAGATGCGGACGAATTCTTCAAGCGTTTGGTTGAGCTACGGAACGAGGCGTCGCGGATACGGGAATTGAAAACGACGAACGGTTCGCCTGCGTCTGGATCGACGGGAATATCCAAAGAATGCTCTATCTTTGGAACAGATAAGAACGCTGCGATCAATGTTATGCCTATGCGAGAAGCTGCTCCTTTGTATGTTCCTCCTAAAGGCCAAGGTACAGATGATAGTAAATCGTCTGCGGATGCAAAGGGTTATTTTATATATAATTGGGTCTATACGCCTTGGAATAGAGCAGATGTTATGGCGCTTAAGAACGCTTTGCCTGACCCCCGTAAAAACCCGGCAGCTTTCTATGAAAGTGTCGAAAGTGCTATTTCTTCATGTATTATGACACTAGTTGATATTGATCTGTTCTTTGGGTTGATATTGCCCCCCAATATGTGGAGAGCGATTCGTAAGTTTGATGATCGAATGATTCTTGGGGCAAGTTGGAAGGACATAGCTCAAGCTGATCATATTGGAAAACTAACAGGTAGTCATTAACAGGGGGATCGCAAAGTGCAACTTCCCTAATTAATATTCATTATGCAGATCGTTCTTGTGACCCCCTTCAAATGATGACTTTGCAAAGGTACCTGTTAGTAGTATATAAGCTGCTTTGCAAAACTCACTTGCAAAATGTCGGTGTGCCATTTGCAACCCCTTTTTTACAAATGTACATTTAGTACAGGAAGGGACAGGTCACCATTGCTGAAAACGACCTCTGAGGAATCACACTTGATAGTGTATCAAGGCATCAAATAAGGTTTCCTGGAATTACATAAATCCTCCATGCTTGTACTTATAAGATTAGAATTGGATAGGAGCTCATCGGAAAATCACACAAGGCTATGAACTATTCATTTCTTATATGACTAAATCTCCACTCCTTCTTTGAATCTTCCTGCCATTGCTAATATGTAATGCAGAGTCTTGTTTATTGAGTCTCGTAACTTTGGCACAGGTCACTTCCTTAAATATTCGCAATAATTTTTCCTTTTAGGAAATTGCGAAATTACTGATATGGAGTGCAGGAAAAGAATGCAATGTGGAATGTGAGGGACCAGAAGGGAGCAAGGAAGATGGGGAATGGTATGTGTGCTTGCACAATGATGGCGCACATTTCTAACTTGCACATCTTTTTCGATTGTCCCATGTGTTTGTTGCACGGACAACGATTTCTAAGCCTTTCGATTTTAAAACAGCAAACAAGAACACATATGAAGGCAGGGGAACTGCTTTGTAATATGAGTTCCCACTTTTCACTTCTATAACACAACCAAGCAATTTACATTTTCGAGTGTGAGGGAATATTGTACACTGTCTATTGTTTTATAAGGTTTTCCCATAAGGAGCATAGACAAAAAAGAAATAAACAAATAAAACAAGATGATATTGTTTTATCACTGTCTGCTGTTTTTATAGAACCGTAGTTAGTTTTGCATTCTGCAAAGCTATTATTTATACTTACCTAGAGTTGCAGAGGTTGATGCATGTGGGTCTGTTTTCACAGCTAATATTTTTCACCTCAGTGCATCCCTTCAAAATTAGAACTAGTTAGAACTAAGGGCCATAGTATCAAGAAAGGGCGATACATTATCGGCGCTTTTATCGCAAGGAAACTGCCGCTAAAGCGGCGATAATGGGCTTGATAATATGCCCTTGTGAATTCCCATAGCAGCCCAGGTTAACACCAGAACCTGGGCTGCTATGGGAATTCACAAGGGCATATTATCAAGCCCATTATCGCCGCTTTAGCGGCAGTATCCTGCCGATAAAAGCAGCGATAATGTATCGCCCTTTCTTGATAATATGGCCCTATTACTTCGAAAGTCTTTTTAATGCCTCTGCACTTCAATGCATACATGGCGTTGGCAAAGTCACCCTATCAGATTGAACTGATTGAAACTGTTTTCTTCGAAACAGGTAAATAATCACTAGGACATGTAAGTGCAACTTAAACAATCTCCTAACCTTAAACTTTACGATAATATTGCATCATAACCAAAGCTTTATCAATAACCGTAGTCATAATGAATTTCTGTGAGTTTATGTTTGGTTCATTGTCTTTCCAACAAGTTCTGTTTTGTTCATTTGGGTATTTGCATTGGATTGTACTTCCAATTCAATATACAAGGTCCAAGGCAAGATACGTGATATACTGCTCACTCTGTCTTGTCAAATATCATTATCAGATTTTTGCTTTTAGAATTGCAAGAGATCCATTTTTGTTCACTCTTTCCTGAATGCAGCGAGTTGGTGAGAGAAAGAAAGAGAGGTAGAGAGTTTGATGGAAAGAAAGGGAGAGACACATAAAATGATATAACATAATTTGCGGCCAATGCAATTCAGGGGAGATTAGGGGAGAGACAGAGCTTTTATTTGTGGCAAATATGTGCCTTTGCACCTATTTCACTGACCTAGCATACGCTTTCATTTCAGACACCAGAGAAAGTTCAAACCAGTTAAGGATTCCATTTCATATCAGGGTTAATTCAGAGCTCAAAAACTTTTGGACGCGTTTGTAATTTCCTCCATGTTTTTACTCCCAATTTTGACATTGTTTTGAGAGCTATATTGCTGTATTTTCACCTTTTTGCAGCTTCAAGAGCAAATTCAAACCGAGCAAATAAGTGATACACGTATAATCTGTGTATTGCTAAACATGACACAAAATGTTTCATGCCTAATTTATGGCATTTTCTCATGGGATAGTCTAGCAAGGACCATTGCTGCGCTGCCCTACGCAAAGTGAAAGGGCAGAAATGCATCATATTCAAGCCATACGGTTCATTTCTGTCCTTTCTGTCTGTACTGGCCATTTTTGCAGCCCAGTGCTAATGTAGGCACCTTGCACCATGGTGCAAGGGTGCCTCAGTTCCAAGCAATATTGTTGGTGCCGCACCTTCCTCTACGAAAACAATACAATGAGGTGTTTTCCTCTTCATATGTGCGCTGCAGAATGAAGAATGCATTGAAAGAGACATTAACATATTCCTCCTCATTATACCTCACTTCGGGAGGTAACGGATTTGACGCTTCCCTAGTTTACATCACTTTCTTACCTGGGGCAACCTCAAACTCCATGGGTGTTGCGTGGGTAAACCTACCAAAACGCCCATGAAACGCCTCGTTGGGCGTTGCGGAGGGTAAGGCAGAGTAAGACGATGCAGCGATTTGTGCTGCATGGCCTTACTCATTATTTATGAGCCCACTCAAAGTCAGGCTGGGTGGCTTTGAGTTGAATCATGAATCTCTATGATGCCTGCGTCATGCATGTACCACATTATGTGGTGTAAAAGTGATGCACGGCTCTCATAAATAAGCCCTTTAGGCCCTCATTTCTAATTAAGAGTAAATTGCTAGAAAAAAGCAAGGGAATCTTTTTTTTTTTTTGTCCTCATATTCCACCAGGTTACATAATATTACAGGTTGTTCGAGTACCATATGCTGTCTCAGTGCATGACGGGGGAGGGTTATAAACTGTTCCTATTTCGCAACCCTTCAGCATAACAGAAGTACCTTAGACCTGTGATTGGAAACCGTGTAATCGTGGATAATACTGCAAGCAAACCGGGAGGATACAACCAGGTAAACAAAGGGAGGTAAACCATAGCAGCATAATCATAGGACCGGGGGGAAAAAAAAAACCCGGACTGTTAATTCCATTTCAGCAAATGCCAAAAGGATCTTTTATTATGGTTCCCAGCTCTTGCCAAGTCAAGTCTAGACATTTGTAGGACTGAAGCTCGCCAATCAGATAGCGATGGTGGATGCTGATCCTTCCACTTTATACAAATCTCCCTTCTTGCCAATAAAATTAAGTAAAAAATAAGATTTTTCGCGGGGCTTTGGACTCCATCGCTCACTCCCAAAATGACAAGAGGTAGGTCCATCGAAATTTGGAAACCCAAAGAATCAGAAAGCAAATTACTAATGGAATCCCAGAATGCTAAGATACAGGGGCATTCAAAAAACATATATGCATCGGTGGCCTCCAACAGGCCACATCTAGCACAGGCCACCGGGGAACTTTGGACAAATTTTGAGAGCCTTTGTGGTGAGTAATATGCTCTGTGAAGCGTGTTAAGGTGGTTTCTACCCAACCATGCGGGCTTCACTATATCCCATAGGACTTGAAATGATATAGACCACAGCTGGTTTAGGTTAGGACAAGCAAGGGCTGAGCCCCACAGCACCTCTGGTAATTGGAATTCACCATCTGACTCCTCCAATATTCAGTTATACCACACAGATACCTCTTTTTTGCTCGATGGCTTGTCCAAAAGTAGAGTCTCAAGTTGGTTGCCACCCCCGACTGGAGTGCCACTCCGAACTAAGATTTGTGAGGGATAGTGCTGCCTCCAGTTGGTAATCTGAATATATTTAAATTTAGAGAGGTTTGATCCAATCTTCGCATTTAAAACTTCCCATGGTAACAAGCTTCCTCCCACAAATATGTCTCCCCATACTTCCAAACCACCAACACGCAAAGGAGTAGCCAAGCTATCTTTCAGCCACTCGGGGCTTCCAGGAGATTCCCAAAGCGGGGCCCTACTAGAAAAATAACCAAGCTTTACTAAAGTCCTCACCTTAAAGCACATTTTCGCCATCCCCTGCAAAACCTTCAACTTAATTTTCTTAAAGTATTTAGGGTCTCCAAATTTAAACAAGAAACCTGATTGTTGAACCGCTTCCCCTTTAAGCATAGCTGAGAACAAACTACCAACCCCATGGCCTGCAGGCATCTTTAACAGCATTCGAGCATGGCTGAGGTGAAACGCCTAAGCATATACCTGTAGATCAGGAGCTGCTAAGCCTCCCTTCTCCCTGTGCCACCTGATCTTCTTCCTTGCAATCCTTGGGAAATGTTTATCCCAAATAAAAGACGTTATATCTCCCTGCAACTTAGAAATAACTGATGGGTCAAAAAAGAGGGGTATGGTACTAAAAAGAAATGACACCTTTGGCAAGAGAGTCATCTTAACTAAATTAACTCGTCCCAGCAAAGTTAACGGAAGATGCGACCAGGTTTGCATGAGTTTACGGCATTCCCTTGCAACATTAGTGAAAATAGCTATTGCAATTTTGTTAATGTCTTTAATAATATTCAGACCCAAGTACCGAAGACTAGTAGAAGGCTGTACCTCCAAAACACTATCTATATCATTCCACACCATTACCTCAGTCTTGGAGGCTTTAATCTCGTGGCCAGATATTTCACCAAATTCTAAAGCAAGATTAATGGCTGCTGGAAAGGCTGAACTTATGTCTGAGGAAAATAACAAAATGTCATCGGCATATAATGCCACTTTCCTTTCCCACCCTTCAAAGACAAATGGCTTAATAGTCTCCTCTTCCCTATGTATAGATCGAACAATAGAGGGGAAAGAGGGCAACCCTGACGGGTTCCCCTAGTAATGGGGAAGGGATCCGACAGTTTGCCATTCACCAACACACAGGCAGAAGGCTTTGAATATAGAAGACTTACAGCACGACCAAAGTTCTCCCCAATGTTAAACTTATCCAAGACCCCCAACAGGTAAGCCCAATTTACCCTGTCGAAGGCCTTGGTCGCGTCGAGTGTCAGGACTGCCAAAGGAAGTGAGTGCGTTGTTGCTATATCTATAGCCCCTATCAAATCATAGGTTAGCTCATACAGTTGACGGCCCTTCACGAACCCCTTTTGGTCCTGATGCAAGACACCCGGTGCTACTATACTCAACCTCTTTGCAAGAACCGAGACAAAGATCTTATAATCCCCGTGCAAGATGGATATAGGCCTGTATGACCCGCAGGTCAGTGCCCATTTCCCTGGTTTTAAAATTAGGGTTATCCAAGCACTATCCCAGGAGACAGGGGGAGATGTTCCGTCCTGCAAGATTTGGTTAAATAACCTAGTTAGAAAAGGAACGACAGCTTGCTCCAGAGCCCTATAAATCTCGGCTGGGAGTCCGTCTGGGCCAGCAGCCATCCCCTTACCACTATTAAGGATGGCAGCCCTAACCTCCCCCTCCGTAATGCTAACATTCAGAGAGGCCCGTTGCTCATAAGATAGGGAGTGGAAGAGACACCTTATCCAACCAGTTGTCAATAATTTCTTTATCCAATATTTTATCTTCATGGTAGATATTTAGGAAAAAGTCTCTAAAGATTCTCCTGATATCCCCATCTGATGAGTAGAGAGTGTTATCATGGACTATGGACTCGATATTAAAGCAAGGGAATCTTGTGGTACTAAAACCATTTCCACACCTGATTCCCAAATTCCAAGTCTTTTTCTGAGGAAAAGGTTTGTCTGACTGGGCCAAAGTTGTTCTTATAATAACCTGTGTTCATGCATTCAAAATGTCAACCTTACTTGAGATTCTTATTCAGCCAGAAACGCTTGTCTCGAACTAAATCACAAATTCTAGGCAAGAGTGACGTCCTTCTTGTTAGACTTGCAGAGGCCTCTCATTGGCACCTGATAAAATTCAACTCTACCTTATTGAGTATTTATTAGTGTCATAGTTATGGCTTATTAAAAGTTTGTGCTTCAGATATGGGACAAAACATGTGAGCGCATATTTACTAACACCTCACACAATGCATAGTGGCATTTGGCTGGGTCTAAACTGGGGTGACAAAGTGAGCTAAAGAACGATGATGGATTCAACCCAGATCTGTGACTGGGCGTGAGTGTCTAAAAAGTTTCAGCGCTCCGTTCATCATCTCCTTGTGTTTGCTTAGTTAGCCCTTAGTTGGCAGGGTATGCCCAGACGTGGGTCCCTTGCTCACTTTGCCACGGGATTCGAGCTAGCGTGGTTGATGAGGGGTGCTACCCCGAAACCGGTCCCAGGATGCTTGTTTCCTGTCCAGAGAAGACCTGGCATGGCAGTTCGGGATGGACTGTTCCCATGAGGCACAGGGTCAAGACTGATTTGCATATGGCTGGGTCTGAACTGGGGTGATGAAGTGAGCTAAAAAACGATGATGGATTCAACACTGATCTGTGACTGGGAGTGAGTGTCTGAAAAGTTTCAGCGCTCCGTTCGTCATATCCTTCTGATAACAAAGGCCCCTGCAGCCCCCAGAGTTTAGGGGGCAGAGGTCCAGTGGGCTCCCTCAGCATAGTACCCTTATCTGAATGCTCCTGAGTAGGTCCGGAGGGGGGCCCCTCCATGTACTTTGCAGTTGAGCTCCCTCGGGTTTCGTTATTCTACTGACAACTCAGGGCAGCAAGCACAATCATTGCGCTGCCATGCGTGATATGGAAGAGAGCAGAAATGCTCCATATCTATTAAGATATTGCAAATTTTGCACATTTCTGCTCCCTCCTTGCACTGGTGCACATGAAGCTGTAAAGCGCCAATGCAGGTACCCTTGCGCCTTGCTGCAGGAGTGACTGCATTGCGAGTTGGATTGTTTTAGTGTGGGAAGGAGTACCTTCCTCCACTAAAACAATCCTTAGAGGCTTTTTCCTTTTTCGTTCAGTGATGCGTAATGCAGGGCCTTAGCTGGATTGGCTATGCTAGCCCACTTGTCGTATAATTAGTTTTCTTTACTTACCAAAGAGGCAGCTGTGGGCCAAGAAGAGAATGGCAACAGGCACTTTCATGGTTGCACTAAGGCCTGTGTCTGCGTCTTCCAATGAATGGCAGAAACTCGACAATCTCGAGGAGATGTCTGCTGGTGCATTCCTATTTATATTGGACGCATTCTCTTAATAGTTGCTGCTTTTTCTTCTGGATGATGCAATGAAGGAGCAGATCTCTGGTATTGTAGGGACCAACAAGGAAGCAGCATGTGCTAGGCGGGTTCGCTCCAAGGTCGTCTTTCTGTGTCAACATGGTGTATAAAAAAAGATATGGAGAGGCAAACAATAAGGTGGATCTAAGGTAAGACGCTGCCATTGTTCGATGTGAGATTGCAAACAAATCTTGTTTGCATCCTGTCATGGTCTACTCACCATGCAAAGAAAATAATTCTAAAGGAAGTCAGCAGCGATATGAAAGCTGAAGAACAACACAAAGGGTGTCATCTTTAGAGGTCCCCAAGTCCTTGTAAGCCCTATACAAATATGTATATGCTTGATAATTTTGTGCAGTGTGGAGAGGGTTGTCTGTGGGATTATATAAAGTGAAAGGGCACTGAATATAGATCTCACCACCAATGATACCTTGTTTTCATGGTATTTCGTTGCTATGTGTTTAAGTGGGTCTATTAAGCTACACCTTCATGGGCGTCCGCAGGGGGGGCAAGGAGGGGCGCTTGCCCCCCCCCCCCCCCCCCGGAGCGACCCTCCTTGCCCCCCCTGCGAACGCCCATGAAAACCGTGACTTCAAGACGGGGTTCTCACTCTCTTTCCTCTCCTTTGTTTTATTTGCTTCCCTGTGAAATGGATCCAAAAAAGAAAGACGCTTTTGCTGGAAATGTCGTACTTTTCTGACATTTTAATTCCAAAGTGCAGCATTGGGAATAAAAGGCTAAACATATGAAAAATAGATAAATAACTAAATAAAGTAAGACAGAGTGGTAGCAAACTGGCCAAACTGATTTTATTCACACTGAAACATATTAGCGTCACTTTTACAAACTTTACCAGTGAAGCGCCATTTTTGTTTTCTTGTCTTTGTTTTCCCTGGACTTGGAACTAGTGCACCAATCCTGGAGGTACTGCAATGTGTGGATTGGAAAACAAAATGTGTGCTGCGGCTCTGCGTCCAGGGATGTGGTCTTTTTACCATACTGCTTACGTTTTGTAAGGATATAAGCAATGGGCATTCAGGGCCCTGAAGTCGTGTCCTTAACTTTTCAGGCAAAAGCACTCACTGATTTCCGAATAATGAGTGTAAAAGCATTAAGGTAACCATGTTGTTCCTGCTTACATTTCCCATGGTTTGCTAAATTTTGCATTCCCTATAAGTGTTTGCTTTTTCCAGGGTGTTGTTACTTTTTTTTTTGAAGGCCGAATATTGCTCTTGTCTAGTGGGTAATTTAAATTGCGCATCCAGGTGTTTATAGCGGGCAACAATTGGGTTGTAGTTGAAAACATTGGGAGTTTTTCTCAGTGGGGCAATACGGTGTTCAGTGGGGGAGAGGACGTGGCACTATGGTCAGAGTTGCTGAATTTGGAACTGGGAACCAGGTTCAGCCTTAATAATCAGCCCACCAGACCACTCTCCTGCGAGAGCACAATCACATGCTAGACCTTAGAAGGCTTCGCAACACCTTGAAAAGTCCTGGTGTCTTCGCACCAGCAGGTGGACCCTAGCATGACAAGTGTGGGTTAACCTTCAAGGCTTGTCCACCACTATCCATACTGAAGTTCACCTCCAGTCTTGCGGGCAGGCCTATGATGCAGCACACCCTAGAACAACAGTCACTGAGGTCACAGGACCCTTGAGAAGGGCCAGCTCTAGGGCGGTGCAACCGGTGTGACCGCACCGGGTGCTGACTTTAGGTGAAGACATCATGTTTGCAAGTATATTATGCTTTTAAAAACGCTTGCTGCCTCCTTCCTAGCCTCCAGCAATTTTCGGCAACAATAAAAATGTCATGATGACTCTGGTTGGTGATTAATGTTCTTCCTAGAGAGAGATCAGAATTTTGTCTAGTGGAAGTTTTGATTTATGGAAAGATAGCTCAGGGGGTTAATGTACCGGCTGCAAAGAGCATGCAGATCACAAAGTGCACATAATGTAAATAGGTCAGTGGGCTACTGCTTTTGTCAGAGAGATCCTTTTGTTACTTGCAGTTTATAAGTTAAACATCCTAACTTAGAACAGTGAGCTATTAACTGTCATCCAAGAGCTGCATACAAACTGCAAGGTATAAATTAGAGTGTTATGTCCCCCCCCCGTCTTTGATTATCCTAATGTCCCAAAAGTGTTCTTGTGGACAGAAATCAATTCTGATTATTAAAGAGAACCCCCAACCATGTTATTACCTTTTAAATTACGGGTATTGTGTTTCTCCAGACCAATCACTATAAAACTAAACGGGCTACTAGTATGGTTGTCATGTGACTCCTACACCTTGTAGTCCTTAGTCTTATGTAACATTTTCTATACAGTGATTTACACACATATTGATTGTCTCTGTGTAATGTGTGTGATGTTAAGTGCTCTGACACCCTACAATGATATGAGTGGCGCTGTAAATCAAATTAAATGCATCTGAGAGAGAGTGGTTCTGAAGACTTGGGGGGCAGAGTTAAAGGGTGGTAGTGAGGGAATCCATGACAGAGGTGGTCATTGGGGGCACTAACAAACATTATTGCTCAGGACACCACCAGTGCTATGGCTGGCCCTGCCCTTGAGGCCAGTCTGCCTCACCCACAGGTACCTCCATTGGCCTTGTTTCAGCAGCAGTAGCTGCAACTCACCATGGATTGGCAAGCAGGATTTGCACACACACCAAACTAAGTTCGCAAACTTCACAGTCTCCCTGCTTCATTCACAAGCACTTTTAACATGTGCTGCCTGCTGTGGGGCCACTGGAATTAATAATGCAGCAAAGGATGACAATATTATGCCGTAGTGTTGATTAAAAAAAAGGCTGTAGCGTAATGCAGTATATTTTCAGTTATTTTATTATTTTGACGTATGTACACATGCTAACCGTCTCTGGAAAGATTTTGCCTTATTAGTACCAGTGTAACATATAAACGCAGCAGTAAGAAAGGTGACCAGTCAACCTTTACAATAGGCCATCCACTCCGCAGCAACACAAGTCACATTTTATATTAACTTTTAATATGTTTGAGCTACAAACAATTTATTAGTTTAAATGGTCAGATCATGCAGCAGATCTTGCATTATGAGGCAAATATGGCAGAGCCATAATTTTAGAGAAAACATTAGCAAACTAGGATATTTTGCCATTCATGTTTGAACTGCTGTTGTTGAAAAAGGGTGAAGTGCTAATGACAGAAACTCCATGGCTCAGAGACAAATGTCTTGTGTTTCCACATTTTATCGTATTTGGTACATTCTGTGATTAGAAGCATATGCCACTTTGTTAATATATTTTAATGTCAATAGCTCATTATAACCTTAAATAATCATATGTATCCATTGGTTGATTAAACTGGGCAGTGAAATGCCAAACAAATACTGAAAATTGTGATGCCTGCGCATTCTAGCCACACCTCTGGCTCCACCCACAGATCCAATCCTTGGGTTATTCCCGCCATCTGATTCTCTGCCTACTGTTCCCCTACTTTTTTCCCCCCACTTCGACCACTGTGTAAGACTCAGCATCCCTGGACCTGTGATGAGGCACAGCTGTGGGCGCCGCATGTGCCACACATTTACGGTGACGGACTTCCGCATAAGGGAGCTGGCCATTATTGTATCCCTAAACGTGCGCACGATGTCAGTTTGACATTGACTACACATAGAGGGACTCTAAGTTTCTTTTAAAAAATATAGCTAACATTTGGACCTATACATTTTATTTTGTATAAATTAATTGAATGTGTGTAAAATTTAGCAATTCCCAGGGAATTCTAGTAAAGGGAGCACCCACTGGCAAATCACTAGCGGGTGTGATTCCTGCATTATGAATTACTAACTTTGACGTTGTGCTTTAACTTTGGATAACAGTAATCATGAATTCTAGCACCAAGAAGCCAATATTGAAAAATAGTGTGCTACAAATAATCCCTAACATACACTGTGCATACAGTATATTTAATCTGGTGCTTTAATCATAGGCTGTTTTAAAGTATTCTGATAAAAATCGAATCGTGCTGAAGACAGCCTTGATTGGTGTTGGATCGAGGACCCAGAACTCTGCACACCTAGCAGACAGAGATAAAGCACCTTGTCAGAAAGTTTAGCGTTTTCCCACAGGTGGTGTTTGTTGGCCTGTGGCAGGGTCAGTCACATGTCCTAGATTCCTGGCATTTAATTGAGTCTATCCTAGTTCTGCGCCCCAGTGTTTCTTGTGCCCCACCTGGCACACATCATGTCGGAGGAGGGTGATGACGTTAACATTTTGCCCCCCCCCCGGATAAATGACTGCGGACGCCCATGTACACCTCATAGGTTGACGTAAAGTGCCTCTACTGTTTATCATCTGTACAAATCAAATTATGTTGTCGGAGAATCTTAGATCTTATCATTTTTACCATTCCCCTTTAGTAAATACGTTGGTGGGGGGGATCTAAGGTAAGACGCTACCATTGTTCGATGTGAGATTGCAAACAAATCTTGTTTGCATCCTGTCATGGTCTACTCACCATGCAAAGAAAATAATTCTAAAGGAAGTCAGCAGCGATATGAAAGCTGAAGAACAACACAAAGGGTGTCATCTTTAGAGGTTCCCAAGTCCTTGTAAGCCCTATACAAATATGTATATGCTTGATAATTTTGTGCAGTGTGGAGAGAGTTGTCTGTGGGATTATATAAAGTGAAAGGGCACTGAATATAGATCTCACCACCAATGATGCCTTGTTTTCATGGTATTTCGTTGCTATGTGTTTAAGTGGGTCTATTAAGCTACACTTCATAGGTTGACGTAAAGTGCCTCTACTGTTTGTTATCATATGTACAAATCAAATTATGTTGTCGTAGAATCTTAGATCTTATAATTTTTACCATTCCCCTTTAGTAAACACGTTGGTGGGGGGGAGGGTGGGCTTCGATATATCCTTGGGGGGCTGTAGATTTCATCCTGTACGTCTGTTTCATCGTATGAAACCCTTACTCCATAGGCCACTAGGATTCATTCTCATCCTTGTCAGTATTGTCACTAGTGTCGAGACTCCTCTGGTCCTTAATTAGGTTCACAGCGTGATTACTTTTTCAGTTCCTTCTTTCCATCCTACACATTCCCAAAACATGCCCTCGCTTACTGCACTTAAAGCATCTTGCCTTAGAAGTCTGGCAAGCACTGGATTTAGACAGTTGCGTCCTATTTCTACATCAATAACACCGTTCTTTTTTCTCACCTTGTGGTCCCGTCAGTTTCTTACTCGCAATTCACTTACTTGCTTTATGTGTGGGTTTGTGTACTGTATTCACATCACATGCTTTGCACTGCTCAAGACATTAACTTATTCTGACCACAACTAAGTTACTTGACATAGTGGGATGTATTCGCTATATGTTATGTGTTACTGTTGGTTTGTTCTTAAGCTGAGCACTTCAATCCCTGTAAATTTTCTTGAATCCTCATTTTAAACCTTCTATTAAACATCTGATCTCTGATGAGTTTCTCTTGCAGGTCCTTGATTTGCATGCAGCAGTTAATGTTGTGAGCAGAGCCACACATTGCTCATTGGTTTCTACCAGTAGCTGAGCACAAAAGAAACAAGCATTTGCAGTGCAAACGGTCTCGCATTTGCGAGAGTTGAAGCTATTGATATTGTAAATGGCAATGCCTTTTATTTATCTGTTTTGATAATGAACTCATAAATAAAAGGCATTGTCACGTACAATCCCAATAGCTCAAATTCTTGTAAATGCAAGACCTATTGCATTTCAAAGAAGGAGCCACCATTGTCCTGGGCTGCTTGGAAAGTGAAAGCACGAATGGCGCGCTGAATGTTGAAGGAAAGCATATTTTGCCTGCAGTACGAGAAACTCATTGAAGAAAATAGTGCTTACAGACTAAATAAGACCTACTGTGTAACAAATGAAGTAAAAGGTCTAGTCGTCTTGGGGGGTTACAAATGAAGACAAGACAGGACTAAGGAGAGACTAACCAGCCTATTAACGAATCAGAAGCCAGCATTTAGGCAGGACAGTGACACAAACCAATGACAAATATGGGCGTAGAGTGGGCGGGGCTTTAATCCATACTCAAATACAGCACGCCTCGCAGATCAGGTCATGCGCTGCCCAGGTTCAACCTAAAAATACAGAATATTTATCTGAGTAAAACAAGACCATCAAGTAGAAGTCGGGATAATGAATGTTGAAGAAATACACGCAAAAAAGCGCTTAGAAGCATGTCACACTAAAAATGTTACTTCAGGTCACAGGGGACCAGTGCAAATCCAAAGTTCAGGCCAACCATGATGGAGCATGAGCCGGCTCCAGGGACCTACTTAGGCCCACTGAACACAGTACCTTGGATCTTGGGGCGCAGTCTGTGTGGCGAGGCTTTGCGTCATCTGGCGCCTATTCTGAGAGGCTGTGCGGCGTGGCTTTGCGTCTGCAGTTCTGAGAGGTTGTGTGGTGTGGCTTTGTGAGGCTTTGCATTTGATTTTGCAGAAAATCAGCTGCACAACCCACTTCTGAGGCCCAGAACAAGCACGTTATCGCTGGTTTGCAGTGGTAAAATACGTGGAGTCCTAAACCCATCAAAAATGAGGACAGAAAAAAGGAGGGAGGCAGGCAAAAAGTTGGGGGAAGACCACCCTAAGGCTGTCAGTTACAGCAAGCATTAGCTAGTAAAAAGACAAACTGGCATTCGACCTCTGTCCTTGAACAGACAGAAATTGTGTCTAGATAAAAACACGATTTAAAGGCATCTTTTTTACTCATTCATTTTCTGAATGAACAGAACACCAGTCCCTTTCCAGTTTAAGTTCACTCAGCAGAACGGACGAGTAGGTCCTATAAATAGCTCTCCATAGCAAGTAGAGTTTTCAAGGTCTGCTCTGAACAACACTACAATGGACACTATTGTCCTATACTGTTGGCTCGGGAAGGCAGGCGATAGAGATTATTCTTGTAACTGTCAGAGAAAATCCATGACACAGAACAGATCAGCCAGGTCAGCGCAAATTAATCAGAATACCCTGACCCCCATTAAATGGTGGCGTGGTTACACAGAGATAGAACGAAGTCTGTTCACCTCTAAAGCCCACACAAGGTTATCCAAGATGCAAGTAGAGGCAAATGAATTGAGTTGCAGACACTTCATTTTGAGTTAGATGAAAATTGGTGTAAATCGTAAAGACCACTCACTGAATGCCTAGTCCCCTCTTACCACACTGATAATAGCAACCACCCTATTTTGTTCATGTTCTAATAAATGTAGTATTAGGGTGACCCTTATTTTGGAATAGTCAGAGTCCACTCTAGATTTAAACCACCACTAAGAAGGCCCCAAGACCTGTCTGTGTGTATACATCCCGAAGGCTTCACATGATACACCCTACATTAGAACATTTATCCCTATCTCATTGATCAAAAAGCGTTAATCTACCCATTCTTACTACATATATAGACTCCGACTTTCCAGACCCATGTGATGTGTCACCTTATATATACACCTCCCTTTGTGTGAGCAGTACAATGCCTGCAGAATTGACCATTACATTTGTAAATGTCAATGAAATGTCACATTTTAATAATCATAAGAAAGTATTACATTATTTGAACACTAAAGTAACAGATATTGCAATTATACAAGAGACCCCATTACCGCACCAATGTTATTGAAATATTTAGAGTGATTGAGCTGGATGGTTGTCAGCACTGGTACAATGGAAGACACAGAAAGGAATATATCCACTTCCAGGAATTACTTTAATTTGTGTGGTGTAGCAATTTCTGTCAACAAGCAGCTCCCACAGAGTTTCCTTAGAAAATGTGTAGACTAAGAGAGTCAGTGGGTTTTTGCCAAATTGAAAATGGCAGACAAGACAGTAGCCATTGAGTCACTATCAGCCTGATTCATCAAGCCGAATTACGCTCGCAAAGGGCCAGATTCTGAGAATCTGGCCCTTTGCGAGCGCAATTTTTGCATTTGGGATTCATCATCCCAAGTGCAAAAATCGGTAATTGCTAATTCGCTAAATTGCGAGGAATTACTTTTAAGGAATCTCTATTTGAGATTCCTTAAATGCAATTCATGAAGCATTTGAACATTGCGAAAATGCAATTTTGGGCCGCTATTTACCGAGATCAGACCTCTCGGTAAATAGCAAAAACGTAGAAAAATGCTTTTAAAAGCATTTTTCTAAGTTGCATGTTGCACACACACATGTCCTTTGGACATGTGTGTGCGCAACACCTGTTTCAATTTGCATTTAAGGGGTGCTACAGGGTGTCCTTTGGACACCCCTGACACCCTTTAAATCGCTATCTTATTTGGAGAAGGTGACCATTTAATATTGACCTCGTCAGCGCTAGATGCGCTCACTGCCTGCTGCACTGCTTTTAAAAACCCGTTTTTGCATATTTTTTGTTTTCGTTATTTTACCTGGTTTTTAACCGGAGCGACCTCCTGGCCTCATTTCCTGCACTTTAAAACCCCCCCTGGGGACCATCAGCACTGCCTTTGGCGGGTCCGGGATCACGGGGCACCGGGGTTTAATTTGAGCGCCATTTTGGATAGGGCTGGGGCACTCTCGCGTAGTCTCGCGAGATTTCGGCCTGCCAAGCCTATTTGAGGCAGAGAGGGACGGTGGGTCAGCTGGAGAAGGTGACCATTTAATATCGACCTCGTCAGCGCTAGATGCGCTCACTGCCTGCTGCACTGCTTTTAAAAACCAGTTTTTGCATATTTTTTGTTTTCGTTATTATACCTGGTTTTTAACCGGAGCGACCTCCTGGCCTCATTTCCTGCACTTTAAAACCCCCCCTGGGAACCATCAGCACTGCCTTTGGCGGGTCCGGGATCACGGGGCACCGGGGTTTAATTTGAGCGCCATTTTGGATAGGGCTGGGGCACTCTCGCGTAGTCTCGCGAGATTTCGGCCTGCCAAGCCTATTTGAGCCTTTCATTGGTCGCGCAGCGGGGACGCGCAGCGGGGACGCACAGCGGGAGCGCCCTTATCGCGCCTGAGTCCAGCCAGAGTCCTGCCCGTCTGCGCTCGTCCGCGCTAGGCAGGGCTATGCAGGTCTCTCTGGCCTGATAGGATGATTTCCTCTGTCGATCTATGCTCGTTGCGCCGAGTGGTAAGTGGATGTCGCCACGGTACTTTGGATCCTCTCTGTGGTCCTTATCAGTGCCCCATATGTACTTTCATTCTTCCGGCTCCACAACCTATTGCGCTCTTTCTACCTAAATCCCCTAGAGCTTCCATTTTTGGTCCTATACGGGGCTCAGTCATTAGCTCGCCTCTTAAAATATTTCATCTGAATGTAAGGTCCTTGGCCTGCCACTCGCAGGATGTCCTCTCATTGATTAATGATGAAAATCCTGATATTTTCTTCTTCACCGAAACGTGGCTCCACGACAATTCAATGGCCGTGATTAACTTAGCCCTTCCAGCAGGCTATATCATGCACTCATCCCATCGTATTGGTAGAGGCGGAGGCATTGCAGTCGCAGTAAAAACTTGCTATTCGTGTGCCTGGTCTCCCATCACTATAGCTGGATGCGAGAGTGCGCACTTCAACATCACTGTAAGTCCCCATTTCACCTTTGCGGGACTCTTAATCTATAGGCCTCCTGGTCCTGATGGAGCGTTTCGTGCCAGTCTTCCAGACGTGGTCTCCTCTTTAGTTTTGAAAACCAATAATTTTACGGTTGTTGGTGATCTTAACCTTCATATGGATGCCCCACTTTCCAACTCAGTCCAAAGCTTGCTCTCTGATCTGGAGGCATTTCAATTAGTCCAACTGGTTGAGTCCCCGACCCATATCGGTGGACACCTGCTGGATCCGTTTCTGACGAACATCGCCTCTAATATTGAGGTGTTCCAGCCAAAGCCTATGGCCTGGACTGACCACCATTTGATCGAAATGCGTATAACTATTAACATCCCTCCAGCTAATAACAACCTGCCTAAGACTCTTAAGCGTCCTTGGAGAAACTTGAACCTAGAGCACTTTCATCTTCTTTTGATGCAGCACCATCCCCAACCTCCTGAGGAAGTTTCCTGTGGTTATGACGACTTTTGCAAGTGGCTTGAGCAGTCTCTGGATACTCTTATTCCAGCCAGGTGGAGCAAGGCTAAATCGGGCTCCCCCAGTCCCTGGTATGATGACTCCCTCAGGGTTTTGAAATCTTCTTGCAAAAAAGCTGAACGTGCCTGGCGCAGAAACTTTGATACTGATCTTAAAGCAGCCTATAGATCCTGCACCAGAACGTATCATAGGGCCATATGTTCTGCCAGGGCCGCTTTTTACTCACAGGAAACAAAAAACAGCACTAACCCCACCAAGACTATTTTTAGGGTGTGCAAAGACCTCACCAATAAAAGAACTGCCTCTACGCTCACTCCCTCCATGACACACTGTGAAGCTCTGGCCTCGTTCTTCGTTGAAAAAGTGGAGGCCATATACAGGTCATTTGCTCTGCCTTTTGTTAGGGAAATTAATAGTGTACCTAAGGTCTCTAAATCCCTACTAGCCATTACAGGTCCTACTCAAGAGGAGTTCCTAAATTTGACGATCAAAGTTAAATCCGGCTCCCCGGATGACCCTATGAGACCCATGCAATTTCGCGACTTCGCAGATTGCTGTTACCCGGCAATGCAGAGCTTAATTGATCTCTCCTTTAGAACTGGTAGTGTTCCCACTGCCTGGAAGCAGGCCACCATCATACCAATTTTAAAGAAACCTTCTCTCGACCCTTCCAAATCAGAGCACTACCGACCTATTTCCCTCCTTCCTTGGATGGCTAAAATAGCTGAAGCTCACGCCAACAGGATTCTATCCCTCCACCTGCAAGAAGCAAACATATTGGATAACTCCCAGAATGGGTTTCGAGCCGGTCATAGTACCGAGACTGCCCTCTTGGCAGTGGTGGAACATATCAGGAAAATACTAGACCAAGGTCAGACGGCGGCACTGATCCTACTGGATCTAAGTGCCGCTTTCGACACGGTCTCCCATCAGATCCTGTTACACCGCCTTGCGGAGGCAGGAGTTGAAGAACTAGCACTTGATTGGTTTCGATCATTTCTTATGGATCGAACCTTCAAAGTCTCCACACCTCCCTTTACTTCTGCCCCTCGCCCCATTCTGCAGGGAGTTCCTCAGGGTTCGGCTCTTAGCCCCACCCTTTTTAATTTGTATGTTGCACCGCTGGCGCAGGTAGCTGCCAGCTTTGGTCTTACAATAGTGTCATACGCCGACGACACACAGTTGGTTGTGTCACTCAATGGCGACCCTAATATGAGTGCCTCCACCTTTCAGGCAGCCCTTAAAGCTGTCGCTGGCTGGATGGCGAATAATCGCTTACAACTTAACGCCACCAAGACGGAGGTTATCCTCTTTGGTAGGGACAGTGAGCTATGGGGAGACCAATGGTGGCCTCTTGAATTGGGCCCTGCTCCCACTCCTGTAACTGAAGTCAGAAATTTGGGCGTATGGCTTGATGATCAACTGTCATTTATTCCTCACATCAAACGAGTCGCGGGAACTTGTTTTGACGCTTTGCAGTGCCTACGGCCTATTTTTTAATTTTTTGACGCAGACATCAGGCAGATCATAGTCCAAGCTATGGTATTGACCAGATTGGACTATGCTAGCTCCCTGTTTCTGGGTGTTAATCAAGCTGAGCTAGCCTGTCTTCAGCGGATTCAAAATGCGGCGGCCAGGATGCTGGTTGGCCTCCCTAAATTTGTTTCTGCTCGCAGCACTATCCATGATCTCCACTGGCTCCCCGTAGGCCAAAGAATTAAGTTCAAGGCTTTGTGCCTCACTTTTAAAATTCTTAACTTGGCCTCCCCTCCTATTCTCACCCAGACCATTCTTCACTACGTCCCCTCAAGAGCCCTTCGGTCTGCAGGGTCAAATCTGGCCATTATTCCTCGTTTTAAAAAGTCCAGAATGGGTGGCCGGTCCTTTTCGGTGATGGCGGCTACACTGTGGAACTCTCTGCCTGCCTCACTGCGCTCCATCCCTGACTTGTCTCAGTTCAGGAAACAATTAAAAACTCATTTATTCTCCTCTGTTTAGCTTCAGTGCTACCTGGTCCTCTCTGTTGTGTTGTGTTTTCCTTCTCCGATAAGCGCCGGGACGCCTCTTGGCTGCGGCATCTGCGCGCTATACAAATTAAAATAACATAACATAACATAACATTTGCGATTAGCTAATTGCTAATCGCAAATAAGGAATACTCCCCATTCATTCCTATGGGCCTTTTGCCCCATAGGAATGAATGGGGAGTTATTCCTTATTTGCGATTAGCAATTTGCTACTCGCAAATAAGGAATGTGTAGGAATCGCTATTTATTTAGCAATTCCTACATGAATACCGTTTTGCGAGTCCTTAATAGCGATTCGCTATGAATCGCTATTAGGGGCTCGCAAAACGGTCCGTTGATGAATAAGGCTGTATATGCCCCTAATATCTATAAACATTACTTAATGATGTAATTTGGTGGACAACAATACTGTTGAGTAGGCTCTGAAACACGGTCGGACTCACATATGTTCTGATATAATATCCTCCATTTAGAGCAGCTGCAGAAGGTGGCTGAAAGCAACCAAACTTTGGGCACATACAGCTGTGGGAGTGCTTTGACACATATGAGGACATACAGCTCATTATTTCACTTGTCACAACTGATATATTGCATGCAAGACTCAGAGGAGGCATCACCAAGGGTGACAACGGGACCAGTTCTCCTAAAATGCCCACATTACTAACAGTTTATACTACCACTAGAGTAGAGAACAGTATGGATAACTCAATTATCAAGACCATTCTCTGGGCATGGAAGATGGTCCACAAGATAATTCACAAGAAAGCACCACTGTTGCATAACACTATCAACCAACTAGGTGGCAGGCCCATATCCTAGCCACATTGGTGCTCATTCGTGATAAAATATGTAGATCAACTATACAGAGGTAGCCAGATTAAATAATTCCATGACCCAAGGGCAGCATAAGACTTACCAAAGACAACACTGGAAATATAAAGGCAATGAAGACACTGCCTTCTGTCTAGGCTATGGGTGCCAGCAGAGGGGCAGCCAGAATCACATATTGCACAATATTTACGAATGCTGGGTTTATGTAGGGGCATTGTCTCAGGCCCATGTGGAGTTTCTGTTAAATCACTGGACCTACCCTGTGCTCTTCTAGACTAACCTGGCAGACTCTTTTGGGGAACAATATTCACCAGAGAAATAGGCATTCTTTTTACATGACCACGATAGAATGATTTCAAAATAGAAGCTTAACAACCTGTATTATAAGATCCTAAATGGCTGCTACTGCATGCCACACATATTTGAGAGAACTATATTTTAAGCCATGATCAATGTTGGAGGTACTCAGTGGAGGAGTGCATCCTATACCATGCGATGTTGGCCTGCCCAGACTTGACTCCTTAATGAAATTAGGTTCAGTGCTCCATCCATCATCTCCTTGTGTTTGCTTTGCTCGCCTTAAGTTGGTAGCCCCCACTACGATGTCCGTAGTTTTAAACTCTGTCTGCCATAACGTGGTATTCTTCATACCCTGTTATATGTCTGGGTGTTAATTTCCAAGTTTCTTGCAATAGGATTATGGGGAAATTTCCCAAAAAGGCAATAGTTTCTTGATCTTGTTCCATTTCCCTAAACCCATGGGTGTTCCAGAAGCAAATTCTAATTATCTCCCCCTTTTGGATGATCGATTGATTTGCTCCATGCTGCTTACATCAATCCTTTCTATTTTCATCAGGATCGATGTTGATTCAAAATATGTGGGACCCAGGACCAGTCTCGCTGTTCTTCAGTCCCATGATCTAGCTGTCTGATATTTAGGCTATTTGAATGTATATCCTGGTTTGCTTGATATATTGGGTTTTTACTTCTTGCCCCCTTCAACACAGAAGGTATCGCTTTTTGATTTCCTTTTGGTGCCTGGTTCTCCTCCTCATTTAATAGCGGGTATGGATATTTTATACGCGTTGGATATCTTAGTGTTATGCCCCACTGTTCTTGCGGAACATATCAACTCTATTATTTCTTTTGATGCCCATGTTGTACAAGTTGCTTCTGGTTTTTTCCCATTGTCCATTTGCATGAATTCTACTGCCAAAAGGTCTGCTGTTCCTTAATTTTGGAATCTCGTTAAACAGTTTCATTAAGTTTCCACTGTTTAAAGTGTCCAGTCTGCCTTTGGATGCATATTCTGGCATAACAATCAATTTATTGCCATACTCTACTAGGTCACTTGTTGGTTTCAGCCTAGGTGTAATTCAAGTTCTTCCTGTTAGGAGCTTGAAATTTATTTGAGTGCTGGCTCGTTATCTCTACCATAGCCCTCTCTTGTGGGGGAATTTTTTATGTTAAGCCTGCCCTATTGTTTTTTTCTTGCTCTATCTTTGATGTTTTTAGCTTATATCCAGCCAAGCCTTTTCTGTTGTGGTTTCCCTTTCAATCAGTAGCTTGCATATCCTTCCTCCATTGTTCAAGGTCATTTTTATTTTGTCACTGATACTTCTTGCATTTTCTTTTTGCAATCCTGTTTGTTCTAATGTTATAAATGCTCTATTTGCCTGGTCTAGAATCTCAGCCTCTAATGTCCCTGTACTTCTTTTTACTTGCTCTGTATTTTTTATTGCGATGTTTGGAAAATCTTTTGATTCCGCCAGTTTGGTTTCTTCTACTTGTTTTTTTTTGCTAATTTATGTTCCCACTGGTTTTCCTCCATCTCCTCTGTCATCTTTGTTTTATTTATCTTATTTTCTTCTACATTCAAATCGGTAAATGTATTTCTGTGGACAATTTCTGGGGCCTTATGTTTGCTTTGCATCGAAGTACTGGGGCTCCCCGTACAATCCGGTGATTTTATTCCTGGGCTGTATAACTCTACCTTTGTGGTATTTCCACACTGGTCAATCCTTTTTTTACTTGACTTTTGGGTGAATATTGCGTAAGTTTGACTTCTTTTCTGTACAGTTTTTTTTACCGGCGTTGTTCCTTCCTTTCTGCGCTCTCTTCCGTAGTCTTTTTGTTGGATTAACTAATAAACTTTGTGTGTCTGTTGTTTTATTTCCGCTTTGACCATTACTTTCTTCATTTGTTTTCTTAACTTCCTTCAGTTTTCTACTATCGTCAAGTGGAGGGACAGGCCCCGTCTTTCCCTGTGCTATAGTTCTAATTTTTTCTCCATTTTGCTCTATTAAGGGTTTTTCACCTGGCTTTCTTAAGGATTGGGCAACACGCAACATTTCTGTCAATATTTGAGGAAGTGACTCCAGTTTGTCTATTATTTGTCCACATCCGCAACTTTGATCCGATGATTTGTATTTAGTTTGGTCATCTTTATTGTTTCCTTTTGTGATTTGTGCTGTGATTATGTCCAATTTTGTGTTTATTCCTGCTATATGCACTGCAATTAGGTTCATAAGGTCTACTTGAACCTCTAATTTATCTGATTGAAAGTTTAAGACATCGATTGCTTGCTGTAGAGTCCTTAGCAGTGATTCACTCCAATTAGTTGTTATTTTATTATTGGGTTGCATCAGAATCCCCGATATTGAGTCAATTCCGCTGGCTGATGAGATCGTAATTGGCGACTGTGTTTTTTCTCTTTCTTGGGGTCGACCGTTGTTCTCATTGCTTTGTTCCTCCCGTTGGTCCATGTTACATAGGAATTTAATCGGTGTTGAGGCTGCCCCGCCTTCATCCCCTGTTTCCCTTTTTTTAAACGGGTCGGGTTCTGTCATGATCATTTGCCTATTTGCCTGTAGAACCTCATCCGTTTGTGTATTATATTCTAGTGCTTCAATAAGTTCTTTTTCCTCTGAGATTGAAAATTATTTTGACCACTCTCATTTTTGTGCATTGTCTTGATTTTCAGTTTGGCCTAAATCTCCTTTTTTCCTTTGCCTTTTTCAACTTTCTCCGTTTACTCCCTCCTCTCTTTTTTCTTGCGTGGTCGATGGTTGATGTACCTGTGTTGTTGTTTTTATCAGCCATTTTTTTATTGAATTTTTATCTTGAACAATTACACCTACACTTTTGTCCTGACCACTTCTAGAGGTTTGTTGTTGTTGATGATTTGCTTGTGATTCCAATTGAAAAGGGCTAATTTCTTCAGATTTTTTGGGGGGTTATCAAGTTTATCGGTTTTATTGGGCTTTGTAAGCCCGATGCCTCTTCAGTTGACACGTAAATTGCAGGCATTGGGTCCTTTAGAAAATGGAATTTCTGCTTCTCGTTTTCCCCCCCCAAACTTGAATGGTTCTGGCTTTAAAAGCGGGACCAATCCCTTTTTTTGTAATATAGGCTCCTCTTTTACTTTGCTTTTGTTAGCAATTAGGCTTCGGTCTTTTGTAAGCACCTTTCTTCTACTTTTGATCGTAGGTGCTTGCCGAATTTTTCCTGACCTCATGCCCTCAGTTATGCCCTCTGTAGTCGGCTTGATCCGTTGTGTCAGGTGCTTGTACTAGTTTATCTTTACTTTTTTTTTATTTCTTTGTTTACCTTTTCCTTATGCACTCCCGTGCGCTCATTTAACGCAAGTTACACAAGGTTCATTTTTTTTTGTTTTTGTTAGAGAGTACCATCCCATACGAGCTTTTCAAAACAAATGCTCTCCCTCCCTTCTCCTTATGCGTCCGGGCAGCCTTTAGTCCGCTCAAGCTTGACTCCTAGACCGGCAATTCTTTTATTGTTCCTCCCTGGTGCAAATTAGCCTTTACTGACAATTACACAGACAAAGAGTAGGGGTAGAATCGTACACAGCTCCAGCCAACACTGCAGAAAGTTGACAGCTGAGCCTGGACTAGCCAGTCCCTCTCTCCTTTTCCTACTAGCCTTCGCCGCAGGGTTGCTACTTCCTTTCCTTTGCTAAAGGGTCAGCCTCGCTGCTCTCCTGCTCTTCCTTTGGCTTTTTTTTAGCTTTTAGCTTGCATTCCTTTTAAACTTTGCATTTATTCTTGATCTTACATTTTGGCTTTATGTACTATATGTGCTTTCTGTGTTAAATTGCAAGACGACGAGTGCTGCACGCAGAGTGGGCTGGTCGGTTGATGCAGAAACACTTAAGCAATACTCAGCTGTGGTCTGAGTATTTAATTACACCATCTCCGGGTCCCCTAAAATATAAGGCTGAAATCCTCTTGGCCCCCAGAGACCCGCAGAGCCTCAAACACCTTTACTGGCAGTATCGTGGGCAGATGCAGGGTAAGGCGAGATGAAATTGAAGCAGACGTGAGGCCCAAACTTAGGGTGACCAACCGTCCGTAAATTTCACGGACAGTCCGTAATTTCGTCCGTCTGTCCGTTGTCCATGAAGGAATCTTTAACGGACGCCATTTGTCCGTCATTTTAGCCGGGCACCGGTTGCCCCACCCTAAAGCCGGCACAGCTAGCACCCAATTCCCTTCTTCACTCCGATGCTGCACCAAAGCTCCTCAGATACTCGGCAGCATTGGAGAGGCACACCGGGATGGCAACCCGCACACCTCCAGCTCTTGATGACCTGTTAAGAGGTGATCGAAGGCGACTGAGAGGGAGGGGCTGCAGGTTCAGGAACAGGGGCATCCATTCACATTAAAACAGCCCTGAATGCGGCATGTCTCTGCTATTTAGAGGGGGGCTCACACATTCCATTTCTACCCAGGGCCCCAAACATCCGAGACTCGGCCAGATAACACCCCTGATTACACCGAGGCAGCACGAGGTTCTGAGCGTAATTACTGTCACTAAATTGTAAGAAAACCTCGGTTCTTCAAACATGCAGTCTATAATGTAAGAAAATAAAGAAATGGCACAATCGCACCCACACTGATTAACAAAGTATGGAGGACAATCAGTTCAATCAGTTCTCTTAGAGTATCTCCTGTAAGTACTGTACATCACAGTGGGGGATGGCATTTTGGACAGAGAGCCTGTCTTCTCGTTGTCTTGTGCAGGTGGAGGCGAGGAGCCCAAGATGATACTAGAATACTGCATGCCCACCCCAGTGCCCACCCTGGTGGATCCTGTTCCCTCTCCTGTGATGGCTCCTGCCCTCCCCTCAGTGATAGCTCCTGTCCCCCCATGTGGTGGCTCCAGTCCCCCCCCGCCTGTGATGGCTCCTGTCCCCCCCATGTTGTGGCTCCAGTCCACCCCCACCTGTGATGGCTCTTGTCCCCCCCTGTGGTGGATCCTGTCTCCGCCCTGGGTGGCTTCTGTCCCAGTCCTGGAACGGCCCCTGCAGCGAGGGTGAAGTTCTTGATGGGCCTCTTCTCAAAAGGGCTCAGCTCAAAATTAATATGGAAAGGTGGGCGAGTAAGTAAGTGAAGGGATGGGTGAATGGCTGGATGAATTAGTGAAAGGGTGAATGGATGAATGAAAGATTGAATAAATGGATAATGAGAGAGGATGGATGGATTGATGAGTGAGGGGAAGGATGGAGAGAAAATGTAAATAGCTGGATGTATGGATGGAAGGGTAGCTGGACGATGGATGAGGGGAAAGATGGATGAGGGGAAGGTTGATGGATGAGGAGAAGGATGGATGGATGGATGGATGGAGGGGAAGGATGGATGGATGAGGGGAAGGATGGATGGAGGGGAAGGATGGATGGATGAGAAGAAGGATGGATGGATGGAGGGGAAGGATGGATGGATGAGGAGAAGGATGGGTGGATGGATGGATGAGGGGAAGGATAAATGGATGGGATGGATGGATGGGTGAGGGGAAGGATGTTATGTTAAAACTTTTTTTTAATTTATTTATTTTTTTATTTCCTCATATTGCGATTTTTATGTTTTGTTTGGGAATCCTAGGGGTTCAAGCCTCTCAATGAGTGTACCAGCACTGCCCCAAAACGCGAGTGTGCTAGGGGAGTTTCCCTACCGATGGTATTGCAGAGGACTCCCCTTTGGAACCAACTCATATGTAACTTGTCTGTTTTTTCGTTAGTCGGGGAGAGCTAGCCACCATTGACTACTCGATGAGTATTATACCCATCAACAGATGTTACCATCGCTTAATCATAGGATCATCGTTTCATCATTCCATCTCGGCCATTAATTAGGGTTAAAGTGATTTTCCCAAATTTCCCAAAAGTTATTTCTTTTGTATGCTTTTCCCTTCTATCTAGTTTGTTTATTTTTATGACCGAATTCATCCATTCCCCGATCGTTGGAGATACTGGACCAACCCATTTAATACAAATCTCCCTTCTTGCGAGGAGGATCAGCACAAAAACTAGATCTTCTTGCTCTTTTGTTAGCTTGCCCGCTCCCATATTACTATCAATCCCAAAAAGTACACGAGAGGTACTTACAGTTATTTGCTGTTGGAGGACTGAAGTTAAATTCTTACCCACATCGTACCAGAACTCTTCAAGGGATGGGCACTCTTTAAAGATGTGAATATCGTCTGCCTTCTCCTCACCACATTTCGGGCATTTCCTGATTTGGGCTCCCTTGAATTTGGACAGTTTTTTAGGAGTCCAGTAGGCTCTATGAATCGTGAAGATGTGATTCCTTTTTAAGGCAGCTGATTTTAGTGTAGCCCAGCATTTCTCAATTGATTTGAGCCACACCTCTTCAAGATTTAGAATATGGAGGTTCTTCCCCCAAATTAGTTCTGCAATCAGGGCATCTTCCTCATTTGATGTTATTAATGCCCAATACCATCTGGCTATCTCTTTTTCTATGGGAAGAACTTTCTGCATTTCTTTCTCCAGCTCTTCGGTATCATTTTCCTGATTTGTAAGGGTATTTGCCCAACTGGAAAGCTGGTAGTATTTAAATTTGGAGATAGTAAAGTTGGTATTGGTTTGAAGGTCCTCCCATGAAATTAGTGATGATCCAGTTAGTAACTGGCCCCAGTGCTCGATGTTTGATAATTTTAGCGGTTTTGCCAGGCTATCTTTCAGACAGTCTGGGGTGCCTGGGGAGTCCCATATGGGAGCCAGAGGGCTATAGTATGAGATGTTTAGAGTCCCTCTGACCTGAGCCCATATTCTGGCCGCGTCCTTCAGAATCTTCAATTTAACCTTTTTGAAAAATTTTGGGTGGCCAAATTTATACAGGAAGTGGTCGGTTTTCATGGTCATTGCTTGGAGATATTCAGGGTAATATTGATAAGCTCTCAACAATGGTCTTATATTTTTAAATGAAAAGGCTGTATAGTATTCCCACAGATCAGGGCTAGCTATACCTCCTTGTTCTTTTCTTCTTCTGATTTTCTTCCAAGATATTCTGGTTCCCTTAGATGCCCAGATAAAGCTTGCAATTTCTCCTTGTAATTTTTTCAGAGTATTCTTTTTAAATTCTAAGGGGATTGTGTTGAAAAGGTAGGTATATTTGGGTAAAATAGACATTTTTACGATATTTGATCTCCCTATAAAACTTAATGGGAGGCTGGTCCAGGTCTTTAAAAGTTTTCTTGTTTCCTCTGCCACTCTCTTTAGATTTATTTGTGGTATTTTTTCCAGGTCGTGAACTATTGTAATTCCTAGATATTTAATTTCCTTCTTAGTATCTGGACTGGGAAGAATTGAGTTCCATGCCATGATTTCAGTTTTGGAGTGATTAACCAGGTAACCTGAAACTTTCCCAAAATTCTCCAAAGTGATTTTGATTTCGGGTATAGAGGACTGATAATCATTGGTAAAAATCATTAGATCGTCGGCATATAATGCCACTTTTTTAGACCATTCCTGGTGTTTAAATGGGAGTATTTTTTCATTTCCCCTTAACAGATTTGCCAACGGCTCAATGTATAGGTTAAAAAGTAGGGGCGATAGTGGGCAACCTTGCCTGGTGCCTCTTTCAATTTGTATGTTATTGGTTAAGCACCCATTCACTAGAATTCTCGATCTCGGGGATCTATAGATTTCTTTTATTATATGCAAAAAGCAGTCTCCCAAATTATTTCTTCTCATTACTTCAGTCAAAAAAGCCCAGTTCACCCGGTCAAAAGCCTTTGCGGCATCAAAGGTGAGTATTGTGAGAGGATTTTTTTCAGAGATAGCAATGTCGATTGCCCCAATTAACTCATGAGTCAGGTCTTGCAGTTGTCTTCCTCTGATAAAGCCTTTCTGGTCAATATGAATCAGTTTGGTCATCATTTTCCCTAACCTTTTTGCTATGATTTTTGTGCAGATCTTGTAGTCACAGTTAAGTAGGGATATTGGCCGGTATGATTCACATAGTGTTGGCTTTTTCCCGGGTTTTAGGATTATAGTTATGATGGCATCATTCCAAGAGTCTGGGATTTTTTCTTGATGTTTGTACACCTGATTAAGTAAATCTGTTATTTGAGGTGATAGCGTTTCTCTAAGTGCCATATATAATTCATTTGGGAGAGCGTCTGGTCCGGCAGCCTTTCCTTTTTTCAGATCCTTTATTGTTTCTTCTACTTCCTCCTTAGAGAATTCTTCGTTTAAAAATTTTTTCTCCTCAGTTGTTAGTGAAAGGGTGGGTAGAGTATTTAAGTAGCCTTCTATTTGTTCTTTCGATGGGTTTACATCTTCCGAGTATAACTTGGCAAAAAAGTTTATGAATTCCTGTCTAATTACCGTGTCTTCGAAGGAAGGGGCTAACTGACTGTCTTGTAATATGCTTACTACCTTGTTCCTGGCTAAATCTGATTTTAGTTTCCATGCCAGAAGTTTTCCGCAACCTTCCCCGTATTCGTGTTTTGCTAATTTGCTCGCTTCCCACTTTGTTCTTATTCTATTTTCTAAAATGTCTACGAGGCATTCTTTTTTTCTTTTTCTTTCCTTCTCCAGTTCCTCTTTTATGTCTGCCCTATGTTCGACCAGAATTTGTGCATCCTGCATCTTTATGGAGTTTTCTAATCCCCTAATCTTTTGATTTATTGTCTTTGATCTGTATGCGCCTTGACTTAATAATTTTTCTCTTATAACTGCCTTGTATGTATCCCATGTGGTTTGTTTTGATGTGCCTACCTTATTATTTTCAAAAAAAAATTCTGTTTCAATCCTGAGCTCTTCTATATATTGTTCTTCAAGTAATATAGCTCGTTCAATTGTCATTCTGTTTTGTGTTTTAACCTCCGTCCTTTGAATCATAAGCTGGACCGCAGAATGATCTGATAGGTGAGCAGGAAGGTGTTCTAGTTTTATTACATCTTCTATTAAGCTTCTATCTATTAAGAAGTAATCGATTCTCGATCTATGACCCAGTTTCTTATTATGTAGGGTAAAAGGTTGTTTTTTATCCCCTTTTAATTTCCATATGTCCAGTAAGTTTAAATCTCTTTTGTAAATCCCAAGCCACTCTCTCATATTAGGGAGATTTTTTTGTCTTCCCGGGGGTGATCTATCTACTTTAGGATCTATAATTATATTGAAGTCACCTCCCAAAATTATCGGTGAAGTCACTGACAATAGGTGGGTATATAGCTTTTGTAATGGACCTGAGTCATCTGTGTTTGGGCCATAGTACCCTGCTATTGTGTAAAAATCGTTTCCAATTCTTATATTGGCTATAGCCCATCCACCTTTACTGTCCGCTTCGGACGATACTAGCTTGATTTTGAGTGTTTTCTTGAAGATAATTACTATCCCTTTCACATTGCATTCCTGATTTGTGCATACATACATGTCCACCCAGCCAAGATTTTTCATTATCTGACTCCATTCTTCTCTCAAAAGATGAGTTTCCTGTAGTATAATAATCTCATTATCTGATGACTTTAAATACTCCAAAATTCTATGTCTTCTATTTTTCACCCTGAGCCCGTTTACATTCCATGAGAGTATATTAAACTTTCTGGTTATTAATCCCATCAATTATCCGAATTGTATAGTGTATGCTGGTATTCATAGTATTTTTTGCTAGCTGAAACCTTGGATGCCCATTTTCCATGATAGTTTGAGGAATTTTTGTTTTTTTGTTTTTTTCCCTAGTTTGCTCCCCACCCGTGTTCTGTATATATTTTTTGATTTTGTTTCATGTGCGACTTGATTACCCTCCCTGGGGAAGCCTCCTTTTTCTTCTTTTTTCAGGGCTACTCTCTTGCCCCTTTTCAGGCTCCTTGACTCTTCTATTCTCTGTTTGCGCCTGTATTTATGCCTTCTATTTTAACCCTGAAGTGGTCCTTTTATATTTCTAGTAGTTGGTTAGATTTTCAGTTCTTATGGTGTTTCTGGCCATCTCGAGAAACTCTTTGACCTCCTCAGGATCGCGAATGTTTCGCATTTTATTCCTCCACATTATTCTAAGCGATGGGGGGA
Organism: Lissotriton helveticus; assembly: GCF_964261635.1. NCBI lineage: Eukaryota > Metazoa > Chordata > Amphibia > Caudata > Salamandridae > Lissotriton > Lissotriton helveticus. The sequence goes on from NC_136068.1 coordinate 646,959,951, forward strand.
ACTTCATTTGGACCACTGCCCCCAGGGATTTTAATTCTGCCATGAATTGCCCCAATTCCCATTGCCGATCTTGAGATGCTTTGGACATATCTGATCTTATCCTGAAGGACCAATTATCCTTGCTGAAAACTCCCTTTTTTAAAGCTTCACCGAGTATTTTCTCCTTCAACGTGTATGTTTTAAAGTTGATGAGGATTTTCCTAGGCGTTTTCCTTTCCTTTGCTCTTCCAAATGGGTCTCGGTGGACCCTTTGTATGTCTTCTAGAATCTCTAGGCTAGCCCATGGGAAATGTTCTGCAAGGAGAGAGGTTACAAATTTTTTAATATCTGTTCCTTCCTGATTCTCCGGGATATTTAAAATCCTTAGATTGTTTTTTCTGGCCTGATTTTCCAAAGATTCGAGTTTCTCGCTCATGTTTTTTCCTTCTTGTCTTAAGGTTCTGATCTCCTTTTGATGGCCGTCTACCTTCTTGCTAAGATGACCCACCTCTTCTTCTACTGCTGTTACTCTGTTGCCAAGGTCCTTCAACCTGCAATCCAAAGCCTCGCACGCATCTTGAATTTTTCCCTGATTGGCCTCTGAAATCGCAAATTTGTCTCTCATTTCATTTAGCATCTTCTCCATAAATTTCTCCATCTGATTAGCCTGGGACTCAGAGCCTTTTCTGGATATTTCTGTTTCATCTTCCTCTCCTGTTATTTCCCTTTCACTGCTCAATTGTAAAGCTTCACCTATCTCTGCTTGATTTATTGGATTGGTCTCCTCCATATTTATTGTCTCGGTGCTCTTTAGAATCTCAAGGCTCTGGATATTTAGGTTTAACTCCAGCTCTCTTGGTGCGGTGAAGAGGATTAGGCTTGAACCCTGTTGGGTAGGCTGTTCACTCTGATCCTTATTGGGTTGAAAAATGCTTTGTTGTGAGAGATGTTGGACTTTAAAGAATGTTTTCAAAGACGGGGTAATTTTTGCTTTCTTCTCCTCTAAATTTAGCCTTTCTGTTCGGAGCTTGGGTAAGGGACGTACCTTCTTGGGGTTCTTACCAGACTTCTTCGGTGTTGTGCCCTTTATAGTAGAGAGGTTATAGTCCTGCTTAAAATATTGTTTGTTCCTGAGATTATAGCAAGACCTTGCGGTTTTGTTCTGTTCTGCTTGGGGAATAACACCTTTTTTTGCCCCCTCCTCCTGGGAGTGTGCTGTTAAAGGAGTAGAGTTGACTAGTGTGTCAGCGATCTTCCCTTCTCTACTCTCAGATTCTGTTCGGAGGGCCTCTCTGAGGGCTTCTCGTCCTTTTACTGCAATTAGTGATTCGGGGACAGTAACAGTAACAGTGCCAACTCCCCTACACTCCCCCTTTCCTCCCCCCTCACAGTTTGCCCTGCTCATGGGCTGAGAGGCTGTTTTGAAGTCTTTTACTTTCAAGTAGTTTACTTGCACTGGCACATCAAATTGGTCCGGACCCTCGGAGAAATGCCCATTAAATACTTCATTGTTTGCCAGGACACTTACTTCCTTTCTCCCAGTCTCCGCCATCCTCGGGCTCTCTCCGCCTCCGAAACTGTGGTTTCTATTTTCTATTGTTCGAGTCACAGGAGTATGCAGGCTCTCCTGTGAGAATTCATGATGCAGTGTTTGCCCCCGGTGAGCTCTGCCGCTCTCCCCTCGGAAGTGAAAGCCGAGTCTTCCCGCGATGCCCCGGAGGTTCTTTCGCGCAAGTGCAGCAGCCGCCCAGGATCTGTGGAGCAGCCCGCCAACAGCGTCTCGCGTCTCCGACCCTTTCCGCTCTTGCAGTGACCGGCTGTTGTCGTCTACGAGGTAGGATATCATCTCGCTTGATTTTTAATAATGACTCTCATTTCTTGTCATGGTACTGCATACTAGAATTAATTTTTTTTGTAAATAGGCGCCTATTCGTACAGAAACTTTTCTGAATGCAGTCAGGAGCCTCCGACCGGGCTTCCTAACCGGCCGTCATCTTCCCCCTTATGTTAAAACTTTTTGATACCGCGCACATACACCAGTTGGTTTCTTGGCGCTCAAAGACCATGGAATAGGACACAGGGAATATAGGCGACTAGCCGTGAGGCAAGACGGAACAAGTGGGTTTTCAGAGAATTACGGAAAGAGGGGTAATCAGAAGTGAGCCGAATTGGGAGGGGAGGGGAGTTCCAAGTGGATGGGGCAAGGAAAGAGAAACCAGCACCACCGTGCTTCTTGCGTCTGAACCTGGGAATGACTAACAGGTTGTGGGCAGAGGATCTAAGGTGTCGGGGGGGAACATAAAGGTGTAGGCAACGAGAGATAAAAGCAGGAGCAGAAACAAAAAGAGATTTAAAAATGGTGCAACCAAGTTTGAAGATGCATCGTTGCGCAACCGGGAGCCAGTGCAGGGTTTTTAACAACGGGGAGACGTGTTGATGTTTGGGTTGCTGGAAAATTAATCTGGCTGCCTGGTTTTGCACCAGTTGAAGCCGTTGAAGATGGTATGCTGGAATCCCAACGTATAGACAGTTGGCATAGTCTAAACGTGAGGTATGGATGATGGATGAAAGGAAGGATGGATGAGGGGAAGGATGGATGGATGAGGGGAAGGATGGATGGATGAGGGGAAGGATGGATGGATGGATGAGGGGAAGGATGGATGGATGAGGGGAAGGAAGGATGGATGGGTGAGGGGATGGATGGATGGGTGAGGGGATGGATGGATGGATGGATGAGGGGATGGATAGAGGGGGAGGATGGATGGATGGGTGGTAAAAGGATGGATGGATGGATGATGAGGGGAAGAATGGATGATGAGGGGAATGATGGATGGATGGATGATGAGGGGATGGATGGATGGGTGGATGGATGATGAGGGGGTGGGTGAAAGGATGGATGAGTGAGGGGAAGGATGGAGAGAAAATGTAAATAGCTGGATGTATGGGTGGAAGGGTAGCTGGATGATGGATGAGGGGAAGGATGATGGATGAGGAGAAGGATGGATGGATGGATGGATGGATGGATGGATGGAGGGGAAGGATGGATGGATGAGGGGAAGGATGGATGGAGGGGAAGGATGGATGGATGAGAAGGATGGATGGAGGGGAAGGATGGATGGATGAGGAGAAGGATGGATGGATGGATGGATGGATGAGGGGAAGGATACATGGATGGGTGAGGGGAAGGATGGATGATGGATGAAAAGGAGGATGGATGAGGGGAAGGATGGATGGATGAGGGGAAGGATGGATGGATGAGGGGAAGGATGGATGGATGAGGGGAAGGAAGGATGGATGGGTGAGGGGATGGATGGATGGATGGATGGATGAGGGGATGGATAGAGGGGAAGGATGGATGGATGGGTGGGTGAAAGGATGGATGGATGGATGATGAGGGGAAGAATGGATGAGGAGGGGAAGGATGGATGGATGGATGATGAGGGGATGGATGGATGGGTGGATGGATGATGAGTGGGTGGGTAGAAGGATGAATGGATGGATGATGAGGGAAAAGGATGGATGGATGATGAGGGGAAGGATGGATGATGAGGGGAAGGACGGATGGATGGATGGATGATGGGTGGGTGAAAGGATGGATGGATGGAGAGTCGATGGGTGAAAGGATGGATGGATGGATGAGTGGGTGGGTGGATAGTGGGTGGGTGAAAGGTTGGATCAGTGGATTGGATGGTGGGTGGGTGAAAGGATGGATGAGTGGGTGGGTGGATGGTGGGTGGGTAGATGGTTGGGTGGATGATGGATGGGTAGGTGGATGAGTGAAATGATGGATGGATTGCTGGATTGATAAGTGCAAGGGTGAATGAATGGACGTATGAGTGAAAGGGTGGATGTAAGGATGGATGAGTGAGTGAAAGGGAGGGTAGATGGACAAAAGGATGAATAGATGTGTGAAGGAGTGAAATGATAGATGGATGAGTGATAGGGTCAATGGATGGATTCATGAGTGGATGAGTAGATAGATGGATGGGTGGATGGATGGATGGAAGGAAGGAGGATGGCTAAGTGAAAGGGTCGATGGAGAGAGAAAGGGAGGATGGATGGATGACTAAAATAATGGATGGGTGGAAGGATTAGTAAGTGAAAGGATGGCTGGATTGGTGAAAGGGTAAATGGCTGAATGGATGAGTGAATGGATGGATGGGATGAAGAGTGGATGGATAAGTGTACAGATGGATAGGGTGAAAGGGTGGATGGATGGATGGATGGATAATGGAGGATGAGTGAAAGGATGAATGAGGGGATGGATGAAGGGATGGATGAGTGAAATGATAGATGGAAGGATACATGATGGATAGGTTTGCAAATGGTTAAATATGTTTGGAAATGGCTGGGCTTACTTATATACTATTGCGCGACCTCTGATGTGTCTGTAAAACGTACCTATTGTCCTGAAGTTTTGTCCTGAATTTTGGCCTCCTGTCCTGAATTTGTGTCCTGAATTTTGACCCTTTGTCCTGAATTTTTACACTCGCGTCCTGAATTTGCACCAATGCCAGTTGGTCACCCTACCCAAACTCCTTGCTGACAGTATAGTGGGGCAATGTGAGAAGAGGCAAAAAGCGAGCCAAAAGCGAGGCGAGGTGGGGTGTAGGGCTAATGGGCTCTCTCTCTCCTTCCCGCCCGACCGCCTCCTCCTCTTACCTCTGCTCTCCTCTGCTGTGCTAGGCGTGTGTTTGCGGGCTGAGGTACTAGGTTTCCGGTTCCTGGCTGCCGTCGCCCCGCCTAGCTGAGCTCCTCGGGTGTCTCTCGGCGTCTTGCGGTGTTTCCCGGCTCCCGGCTTCTCTTTGCCCCCGCCCCCCGCGTTTCAGCTCGCAAGCTGCTGTCTTGCTGCTTGCTGAATCTGCCAGTCCGGCTCCAGCACCAGTGCGGTCGCAATCGGCAATCGGACATGGCCAAACGATTCCCGCCGGCTTCACTCCTCCGGCCCCAGCAGCTTCTACATCAAAGAACCTCATTCATCTTGGCAACGGTAATCTCAAATCTCCAAAATAGACAAAAGACTCTTTCCAATCCTTCCAGGCCCTCACTGGAAGTCCTGGATATTGTAAGAATATTGGAGAAGCAGCTATAGTTTTCACAGACATGTCACCAAAAAGCAAAACATAACAAATGAAAAAAATAAATGGTACCCATTGTCTGCTGTTACGCTATAGAATAATCACTGTTGCCAAGATTGTTGCAGGATTTTAGACTTCACAGAGAGTTGAATTACGTGCAATGTATTCTCCATAGTATGTAGGGTGATAATTTCGTGGGGATATCTCCCAAGTCTCTGTGGCACAGAATCGGAAGGAAACTGCTTCTCCATATTGGTGAAAAGACAGGGGCTTAATATAAGCCCCTTGTGAGGTTGGAACGTCAATTTTTCCCATATACCAAATGATGCACAAGTGGCACCAGGGGCTTGTAAATAAACACCTTGGTGTAAAAAAACTGCCTATACAAAGTCTTCTTTTACTTCTATGGTGAAATGAAACCATATACTGCTTTCTATTACTTTCCTTCTAATCAACGTATTACGTTAGTAGGCACAGAGGTGCCAGTCGTCTTCAACTAAGGAAAGAATGGCCACTCCACAAGGCAGAGCTACAGTACACAGCTGGCAAAAAGATACCAACAAAATGCCAGGGACCCTCAGAACTGCCATGAGGTGACTCAAACACAGCCTGCTGCATGGCCTCCACCCCGTAGTGCTAGCGCAAACACTCCAGTGGTGCAGGGTATCGCACATGCACATCTGTTGCTTAGAGACACCAAGGTTCTCTAAATTAATAATACAAAATTAGACTTTTCTTGATGGCTGCAGAACAGCAGCATTCAGGATCCAGCATTTAAATGGTTACATCAACAGTAAATGGTTTGCACGGATTTCACAAGCAACCAACACGACCCATACTCACAAAAAAGGGTAATACAGAGAGGTCCACAGTGTACACAACCAAAAATGTGTCCTTTGCTTCATCCATCCCATCCTCTTTGCTAGTTTTGAAAAGGAAACGCACGCTTTCAATGATAAATTATATGGGACTTATTTATAAGCCCTTGCGCCGCTGATGCCTCACTTTTTACCAGCGCAAGGGGCTTGGAAATAAGCTGCAATGTGTTTATTTTGAGCCCCAGTACAAAAAAGTAGAGCCCTGGCAGGCACAGTTCCCCTTCAGCTCAATTCCTATTCCTAGAGTGTTAGTACCTCATCTTCAATATTGAAAAAGAGCCTTCCATACTGAAGCATAGCTTCACTGAATACAACACTGGTGTGAGCTAGGACCATTTGCTTTTAACAGAAATATATATTATATATATTTGCAAGTGCTTTCAATAAGCCCCCTTCATCAATTTTTCTGCTATTGTGCCATTCATATTTTGCTGCTGCCCACCACAGAATATGCATGGCGTACATGGTTAGCCTACTTCAGTCATTGTCTTTTATGACTGTGAGTGATTGCTTTCTGCTCTCGCATGATGTGCACATTCACTTAATAAGTTGCTTCTTTGAGTGCCAGAGACTCCTGCAATGTGGGTTGTACAAAAAGCATATACATTTTATCTTTTCTATAATGCTTGTTTTCCTATGATGTGTGCCTTCATACAAAAACCATTACCAATCAAAATAAACATTGACAAACACAAGAGATTTGCAGTCAACCTCAGACTTATTGTCTTTCCAGATGCTTGTTTAGGTTTGAAGTAAGCCAAAATATTTAGTTTTTTTCTAAATTGATATATTTTAGTTAAGGACGAGGAAAGGACGGCGGATGGTGGGCGAGCTGTTGTGTGCCCTCTAAATCAGCTTTCGGGCATTTGTTGGACCATTGGGTGCGTGGCTACCAAACCACGAGGAGGAGCACCATCTCACTGCACGACGAGAGGCTGTGGGTTTGAACAGTCTCGAAACCGTCATGCAGCACAGCGAGACTATAGAACTTGCCCTGGGTTTCTGCATCCTACCAAGGAGAATAATAATGAAGACATTGCCAAATGAGCAGTGCTCCCACTTAGGGGAGAATATTTACTTGCTTTAAGACTACATGTCCCAGGAACAATTGCGTCATAAAGCAAGGTCCACTAGGGGTCCTAGAAGTGAATAAAAGTACCGGAAATGTCAATTAAAGCAAGTCCGTTCTGCCGTTTGTAATCATTGCCTTGAAGAAGTGGCGTAATGCCATGAAACGCGTCAGCAAATAATGATTGTCAGGAAGGGGGGGGCAAGTTTGAGGAAAGGACGCCGGATGGTGGGCAAGTTGTTGTATGCCCTCTAAATCAGCTTTCGGGCATTTGTTGGACCATATATATATATATATATATATATATATATATATATATATATATATATATATATATATATATATATATATATATATATATATATATATATATATATATTATCAGGAACTCCGTAATACCACCTCCAATCCCACAGGACCGGCGAAGCAGGAGACAGACCACAGCTTATTTTCCAGGTAGGTTTATTTTGTCAGTATTTTTTCGTGAACCAACCAACCATGACGCGTTTCGGGCTATGCAGCCCTTGTTCACATGCAGGATGTAGCTGAATTTTTTTGGTTTTATAAAGTGCTTAAGTGCCACGCCTGCCGCCCTCCTCCCTGAGTGGTCATGTGACCAAACTGATAGGGAAAACAGACTGTCTGGATAGCAGTTAGAAACAATGCAGCGAACATATGCTCTTTCATGCTTAAATGCATTATAGATGTACCATGTTCATTAGTGAGTCTCAAAGAAAGCATTTTTTTCTTTCTTTTTCTTTCGGAATGAATTCCTGTACAAAAAACATAGTGACTGGTAAAATCCAGTTGCCTTGAGACAACAAAATCACAAAGTGTTGCACATAGTGAAATTATCAACTAATGATAGTGTAAGTCGACTTATTATCATTGCAAACAATGCTACCAATACAGAAATAAAAAACATAGTTAAAGAGGGCTCAGCAGTACTTTTGGGCTAACAACCAGAAAGGCTAGAACAACCCTGCCTAGTGTGCAAAAGAGGCTAGAAATAAAGTGCAAACTGTATATTCTAAAAGGTAGTAAAAATATATATATTTATATATATATATATATTTATATATATATATATATATATATATATATATATATATATACTAGCTGTGGCTCAGTCTGGTTAAATGGAAGAGAAAGAAAAGAGTAAGTGCATGTTTCTAATAGGTTTATTTCACAATGTTTGTGGGTATACAATATGTCTTTGTCCATCCTAATATATGTAGACTATTGTCTATATGCGTCCTGTGTATTTGTTGTGCAGCAACCAAACCAATAGGGTCTTTTCGGGTTGCAAAGTGAACCAACTCCTCCCCCCTCCCTCCACCCACTTCCAGGTCTGCCATCCTGACACCAACTGTCAATCCAAATATATGTAGACTGTTGTCTATATGCGTCCCTTGCAGTTTTTTGCACAGCAACCAAATCGATAGGGTCTGTTCGGCCTTTTGATTAAAAACCTGCACGTATTGGACACACACGTATTTGAATCCAACGTTGTGTATATATAAACACACGCTAATGTTGCAAAGTGAACCAACGCCTTCCCCTTCCTTCCACCCACTTCCCGGTCTGCCATCCTGACACCAACTGCCCATCCTCATATATGTAGACTATTGTCTCTATGCGTCCTTTCTTAATGTTGCAAAGTGAACCAACTCCTCCCCCCCGCCCTCCACCCACTTCCCGATCTGCCAACCTAACACCAACTGTCCATCCTAATATATGTAGACTATTGTCTCTATGCGTCCTTTCTTAATGTTGCCAAGTGAACTAACTCCTCCCCCCTCCCTCCACCCACTTCCCGGTCTGCCATCCTGACACCAACTGCCCATCCTAATATATGTAGACTATTGTCTCTATGCGTCTATTGTAGTTGTTGCGCAGCAACCCAATCAATAGGGTCTGTCCGTCCTTTAGATTAAAAACACGCGCGTATTTGTCACCCGCGAGGATTTTAATTAGCACTTCTTCTCCCAGCAGCCAACGTGTTCAGACTCATTAGAGGTGTCCAATCAGGACTCACGATGTTAATGAAATGCGGGAAGGTGGAGTGTATCTGTGCTTTGTCCTGCAAGCCCTCTGAAGAAGAAGTATTTGAAACGCGTCAAGGTTAAAGAGTGCTGCTTGCAATTACCGGCTGACGTGATTAATGTACCGAATAAAGCTGATGGGGAAAAGCTCTTTGTGCCTGAGTGCTCCCTACCTGTTGGACAACTCCCCACTGAGCGCGATGTTTTTGCGACTGTCCTGTCACAGGGGAGTACCACTTCGATGAAGAGGGGGGCCACGAGGCTCCCAACTATGAGGGGCCTCAGAAGTGGAGCGTCAAAGATGGATTAATTGGCCACGCCTGCGGGGGCTCTGTGAGAGCTGTGAAAAAATGCAGTTTAATCATGGCACAGTCCATCGAAGGATTTTAATTAGCACTTCATCTCCCAGCAGCCAACGTGTTCAGACTCATTAGAGGTGTCCAATCAGGACTCACGATGTTAATGAAATGCGGGAAGGTGGAGTGTAAGTGTGCTTTGTCCTGCAAGCCCTCTGAAGAAGAAGTATTTGAAGCGCGTCAGGGTTAAGGACTGCTGCTTGCAATTACCGGCTGACGTGATTAATGTACCAAATAAAGCTGATGGGGAAAAGCTCTTTGTGCCGGAGTGCTCCCTACCTGTTGGACAACTACCCATTGTGCTCGATATATATATATATATATATACATATCTATATATATATATATATATATATATGACTCCCAAAATGCCTGCGGCTTTAGGAGGCACTCAACAGTTCTCCGCCATCCGGCTTCTTTATCAGCGCGTATCTCCTCTTTGCACAAGGTGTTTCGCCCGACGTGTTTCAGGGAAGGAATCCCATCATCAGGGGCTGCCAACAGGAAACACTCGATTAGGCATCTGCAATTTCTCGGAACTTTATTAGTACAAATCACATGGTATGCGCAGGAAGAGTTACGCTCCGCACCATCATTTCTGGGATTTGTAGTCCAATAAGATGCCTGTAGGTTCGTTTTTCTTTATAGTAAAGTCGAGTGTTTGATGTCACATAAGGCAATTTTCTTGACCTGTAGTAGGTGGCACTCGAGGTTCTGCGCACTGTACATTTAATAATGAGTTCTGTGCAATGCTCCCAACCAGTTTAGGAGCACTCGCCTCACGTTGCAATGAAGGTTTGTGTTTCACGCAGGTGATGGTGCACTCCCCACGGCACAGGCGGCCGTGTTAAAATATGACTCCCAAAATGCCTGCGGCTTTAGGAGGCACTCAACAGTTCTCCGCCATCCGGCTTCTTTATCAGCGCGTATCTCCTCTTTGCACAAGGTGTTTCGCCCGACGCGTTTCAGGGAAGGAATCCCATCATCAGGGGATGCCAACAGGAAACACTCGATTAGGCATCTGCAATTTCTCGGAACTTTATTAGTACAAATCACATGGTATGCGCAGGAAAAGTTACGCTCCGCACCATCATTTCTGGGATTTGTAGTCCAATAAGATGCCTGTAGGTTCGTTTTTCTTTATAGTAAAGTAGAGTGTTTGATGTCACATAAGGCAATTTTCTTGACCTGTAGTAGGTGGCACTCGAGGTTCTGCGCGCTGTACATTTAATAATGAGTTCTGTGCAATGCTTCCAACCAGTTTAGGAGCACTCGCCTCACGTTGCAATGAAGGTTTGTGTTTCACGCAGGTGATGGTGCACTCCCCACGGCACAGGCGGCCGTGTTAACTGGTTGGGAGCATTGCACAGAACTCATTATTAAATGTACAGCGCGCAGAACCTCGAGTGCCACCTACTACAGGTCAAGAAAATTGCCTTATGTGACATCAAACACTCGACTTTACTATAAAGAAAAACGAACCTACAGGCATCTTATTGGACTACAAATCCCAGAAATGATGGTGCGGAGCGTAACTCTTCCTGCGCATACCATGTGATTTGTACTAATAAAGTTCCGAGAAATTGCAGATGCCTAATCGAGTGTTTCCTGTTGGCAGCCCCTGATGATGGGATTCCTTCCCTGAAACACGTCGGGCGAAACACCTTGTGCAAAGAGGAGATACGCACTGATAAAGAAGCCGGATGGCGGAGAACTGTTGAGTGCCTCCTAAAGCCGCAGGCATTTTGGGAGTCATATTTTAACACGGCCGCCTGTGCCGCGGGGAGTGCACCATCACCTGCGTGAAACACAAACCTTCATTGCAACGTGAGGCGAGTGCTCCTAAACTGGTTGGGAGCATTGCACAGAACTCATTATTAAATGTACAGCGCGCAGAACCTCGAGTGCCACCTACTACAGGTCAAGAAAATTGCCTTATGTGACATCAAACACTCGACTTTACTATAAAGAAAAACGAACCTACCGGCATCTTATTGGACTACAAATCCCAGAAATGATGGTGCGGAGCGTAACTCTTCCTGCGCATACCATGTGATTTGTACTAATAAAGTTCCGAGAAATTGCAGATGCCTAATCGAGTGTTTCCTGTTGGCAGCCCTCGATGATGGGATTCCTTCCCTGAAACGCGTCGGGCGAAACACCTTGTGCAAAGAGGAGATACGCGCTGATAAAGAAGCCGGATGGCGGAGAACTGTTGAGTGCCTCCTAAAGCCGCAGGCATTTTGGGAGTCATATTTTAACACGGCCGCCTGTGCCGTGGGGAGTGCACCATCACCTGCGTGAAACACAAACCTTCATTGCAACGTGAGGCAAGTGCTCCTAAACTGGTTGGGAGCATTGCACAGAACTCATTATTAAATGTACAGCGCGCAGAACCTCGAGTGCCACCTACTACAGGTCAAGAAAATTGCCTTATGTGACATCAAACACTCGACTTTACTATAAAGAAAAACGAACCTACAGGCATCTTATTGGACTACAAATCCCAGAAATGATGGTGCGGAGCGTAACTCTTCCTGCGCATACCATGTGATTTGTACTAATAAAGTTCCGAGAAATTGCAGATGCCTAATCGAGTGTTTCCTGTTGGCAGCCCCTGATGATGGGATTCCTTCCCTGAAACGCGTCGGGCGAAACACCTTGTGCAAAGAGGAGATACGCTCTGATAAAGAAGCCGGATGGCGGAGAACTGTTGAGTGCCTCCTAAAGCCGCAGGCATTTTGGGAGTCATATTTTAACACGGCCGCCTGTGCCTGCGTGAAACACAAACCTTCATTGCAACGTGAGGAGAGTGCTCCTAAACTGGTTGGGAGCATTGCACAGAACTCATTATTAAATGTACAGCGCGCAGAACCTCGAGTGCCACCTACTACAGGTCAAGAAAATTGCCTTATGTGACATCAAACACTCGACTTTACTATAAAGAAAAACGAACCTACAGGCATCTTATTGGACTACAAATCCCAGAAATTATGGTGCGGAGCGTAACTCTTCCTGCGCATACCATGTGATTTGTACTAATAAAGTTCCGAGAAATTGCAGATGCCTAATCGAGTGTTTCCTGTTGGCAGCCCCTGATGATGGGATTCCTTCCCTGAAACGCGTCGGGCGAAACACCTTGTGCAAAGAGGAGATACGCGCTGATAAAGAAGCCGGATGGCGGAGAACTGTTGAGTGCCTCCTAAAGCCGCAGGCATTTTGGGAGTCATATATATATATATATATATATATATATCCCACCTGCGGTCGCCAGTAGGTAATTATAATTAGGACCTATTTTCCATAGGAAATCCGCAGCATTCTATTTGGACTAACTTTTGGCGCCGGTAAACGAATCTTCGCCAAATTTTCAAAACTTATGGCCCGCTCCGGTCTGCTCCTATCCTGAAAGTCCCAGGGTGATTCATCAAGTGGGGGCCGAGATAAAAAAAAAGGGGTTACAAAACGTGTTTTTCCCATTCAATTCTCCATAGGGACCTTTAATCGCAGCTACAGACCAAACTGCTGAACGGAATTACACCAAATTTGTAAAAAAGGTAGACCTTCGTTCAGAGTCGTGCCTTTTGGTTAAATGGTGTACATCCGTTCAGTAGTTCCTGAGAAAATCAAAATCACATATATTAGAAAAAATTAGAAATGTCGCTATATTATGCACGACAATGTGTATTGGTATACAAAATATTTCTTCTATGTCCATTGATGATGACAGGCAATGCACTTTAAAATGGGGTTACTTGCTAAGCGCAGTCATGTGATCAAGGCCGCCTGGATGGACGAAACGCGTCAAGGCAACAAGCTGAATAAAATAATGCTTGCATGCCAGAAGGTCTATACTTGTCATTCTGCGTGAAAGCAGAGGGAAAGTGTTGCAAGTCCGAGTAATATTTACAGGCATTGGATGGCTGCCGGTTCATAGACCCCCTCCCGAAAAGAAGGCACCGTGTCAAGCAGTCTATCTGCCCATCAAGGTTTCCTGCAGACAGTATCGCGGGCTTGTGGTACCCCAGCTTCACTGAAGAGAGTTTCGGAAAGGAGACGGGCGGAGCCCCCCGGACACAGCACAATCAACTTGAAAAACTAAACAAACAGCGAGGGATTGCGGGGAACAAGGAAAGCTGCTCCATTTCGGATGGTATTGCTCAGCGGAGCAGGTGTACGATGAGGACATCGCCTGAAGGTTTCAACGCTGGCGAGTTTGACATCCGTGTAATTGTATTGCTGTGAGGGTCAGGAGGTGTGGGTATTTTACAATCCTCAATACATTAGCGGGACAAATAAACATTGTTGGGACTTGGTGTCACATTGTTTGAAAAAGGTCCAGAATGCTATCGGGATTGTAATTTAAGGAGCATATTTCAAATAATCAGCAAGATGTCTGTTGACGTGCTTAGAACCTGCAAGCTCGCCGCGGAAGAAATGTTCTCAGATGTCATCGAGAATGAAGTAATTGCCAATGCTGAAGGAAACATTGAAACCAGCACCAGATCTAATGGTTTGAAAGAGGATTTTAATTTACTGGAAAAATAAAAACAACAGGAGCAGTCGAAGTGGTGGGAGGCACGCTGGTTGAAAAGGTATCTTGATGTAGGGAGAATCTCTAGGGGGTTACGCATTATGTTAGCCCCCAGTTACGAGGCGCCTAACTCCTTGACGATGGCAGAATGGGGTGAATGCAACCTCGAATCATCCAGATGGCTAGTACAGAACCTGGTGAAAAATGCTGAAATTGATGGGGCAGAATCACAAGTCAAAATTGAAGCCCTAGAGGAAAGCATGAAGCAGCAGAGAGGAGAGTCCCGGCTAGAACAAAAAATGAGGGAAGAAATTACTATTAGACTGGCGAAGGAGGAAGAAAAGATAAAGATGTGCATAATGTATAAGTTCAGGAGAGACCGTGCCGATTATGCTAATGGCCAGATCTTTACCTTCGCTCGTCGCTATGACTCACTAAGGGTAGCCAGCAACCAAACGCAGCCAAGGAAATAAAGGGACAAATAAACAACATGTAGAACTTTTCTCAATGTCGGAGCTAAGCTCAGCACCAGAAAGTGAATCTGAAAATGAAGGTGCTAGAAAGAAGGCAGAGCAAGGGCTCAAGCTAACGTTGGGGGAAGAATTAGACATTTTAAAGCAGGGCAGGAGGGACACTTTGAGCCCACGCAACCAAGGGGGGGGATTGCAAAACAAAATCTCAAAGGAGAAGGGGGAGACGACAGGCCCACAGGAAGTGGAGAACCAAGGAAGCGGGGCCGGGGTTGTGCCAAAAGAAATTAGCTACCCCCATTGAAGAACAACCAGAGCAACAGAAAACCAGGAAGCAAAATCAATAATAAACCTGGCAAATATCAATCTGTCAGAAGCTGAAAGGCAACTACTCTCCCTAGGTTTAACCTTTTGCCCGGAGTCCAATTCCCAGTGCACAAGAACAAGGGCAGATATGTACCAATTTATACGCAAATTAAAAGTTAAAAAACTTCATCTACAAAGGCAGACTATTGAGTTAAATGTTGAAACTGTGAGTAATGAGTCTTCGGGACTGGTGGTCTCGGACGTTAATCTATATCAAGACCTATGTCAGTTGGCCAGTGGGGAAGAACAAAACAGTCAAGAAGCACTATCTATGAGGGGGCAGAAGAAGCCTGATACCCCATTCAAGATGAAGTCCAAATGAATTCCCCTTGTAGCTCGCAATGGCTTGGATACATTCAGGGGTCGAATCCGATTCGGGGAAAAATGCTCCGAATAGCCGTTCGGAGCGTTTTTCCCGTACGATCATACCCTGCAACGTCCTGCTTACGTACGACGAAGTACGATTCGTACCAGGAGCCGGACTCTGTACGAATCATACAGAGACCATACGACTCGAATCCCCGTACGAGTTTCCGTCGGAACCCGCTGTACGTGACATCTGTACGGCTCGCGGCTGGTTTATATGACCCAGCAAGTACGATACGTGTTGGGTACGCACCGTACGACCCTTTTTTTCGGGCGCTGAAAACAGCCGTAACACTCGAAACAGGTACGGAACGCCCCCCCGGGTACAGTGCGTACCCCCATAGATCACAGGGGTACGCACCGTACACCCAGCGTACATGGGTTACGGTGCGTACCCCCCATGACCGCAGGGGTACGCACCGTACCCCATGTATGCTGGGTGTACGTTGCGTACCCCTGCGATCATGGGGGGTACGCACCGTACGGTGTGTATGTGATTGTGCACTTTTTCGTGTGTATGTGATTGTGCACTTTCCCGTACAAATCGCCCTTACCTGACGTGGACTGTACGGATCGTGTCCTGATGCCTCAGTCCGGATCGTACTTGACGGGGTGAACGGCGTGTGTACGAGTCGTATGGAGAGGGCTCCGGATACAATTCGTACAGACGTTTTTTTTACCGGATCGGAATCGACCCCTCAGTGATCATTTGGTGGCACAGATCTAGGACAAAATATTCAAATGATGAAAGGAAATACAATCAAGTGCTTTTAAAGTTGCAAAAGGAAGAAGTGGAAATACGGACTTCAGACAAGGGCGGAAATATCATCCTTTGGCCATTGACAGAATATTTAAAGGAAGCATACAGTCAGCAAAATGATATCCAGTGCTATAAAAAAAAATTCTCCACTTAAATACAAGGCGATTCGAGATTCTCTGTTAGCGTGGAAAGGCTTGGGCCTTTTGAGTTGGAATGAATATAAATTCATCAAAAAAGAACACCCACTGGTGCCATACATCTACTTTATACCAAAGGTCCACAAAAATTTGAATGCACCACTCGGTAGGCCAATCATTGCAGCTTGTGACGGGCCACTGGAGAACCTTTCCAAATATATTAAATATTTTCTACAGGTTCACATGAGAAATACTAGGTCATACGTGCAGGACACCAGTGATTTTTTAAGTAAGATTAAAGATTTGTCCTTGGACCCCAACCTTTTGCTTGTAACATCAGGGGAACCTGCTCTTGCTTCAATAAAGCAAAGCAGATTGCTTTTCCACATGGGGAGCAGCATGTTAGCTGCTCCCCATGTGGAAAAGCAATGCCGGCTCCCATAGGAAGTGGGGAGCCGGCTGGGACTGTGGGGGGATTGGGGACCCCCCATGGTACCCAAAGGAGAGGGCAAGCCCCGTGGGATAGAGTCCCATGGGCTACAAGTGCCCCTGGGGGGCCACACGGCCCCCCTCCCCAAAGGTAAAAAAATAAAAATAGATAGGCCGGCCACGGGAATGGGGACCCCGGGTCCATAAGTGGCCCGGGAGGGGGGCCACGCGGCCCGCGCCCCAGCGGGGGATGGGGTCCACGGGGCCAATTAAGGCCACAGGAGTGGGGCTCCCTTCCATATTTTTTTAAATAAAAAAAAATAGGCCAACCCTAGGGGATGGGGTCCCCAGGGCCAAGAAAATAGAAAAAGAAGGGCCCTCTTTCTTAAAAAAAATGTTTTATTAAAAAGACCGGCATCGTGCCGGAGGCCATGGCCCCTCCGTTCATCACTCTGCTAACGCGCCCACTGGTGTGTTTGCAGAGGAGGAACAAATTCCCCTTGAAAACTGGGGGTCCCTGGGGGCCAACTAGCCCACCAGGAACCTCCAGGATGCGCCAGGGGGCTGCGTTGCAGAGATGTGTTCTGAGGCCACGCCCCTTTTTACACCTCTCTGCAACACAGCTCTGTGGCACTAAAAGCTGGAAGGCTAGTTGCACCCCAGGGACCCTAAGGATTCAAGGGGAGGTAATCCCCAAACTTAAAACATGCCTTGGGCATGTTTGCACAGTGGTGAAGGGAGGGGGCGGGGCCTGAGTTGATGAGTGTGCAAACACGCCCTGTGGCACGTTTTAAGTTCAGGAATTAATTCCTCTTCAATCCTGAGGGTCCCTGGGGGCCAACTAGCCCGCCAGGTACCTCCAGTAAGCGCCACGGAGCTGCGTTGCAGAGTTTTGTAAAAAGGGGCATGACCTCTGAACACCTCTCTGCAACGCAGCTCTCTGGCGCATACTGGAGGTACCTGGTGGGCTAATTCGCCCCTAGGGACCCTCGGGATTGTGCAGGAATTAATTCTCCAACTTAAAACGCCACAGGGTATGTTTGCAGACATGTCACCTCAGGGCCCACCCCCTTGATTTTTGAAACTTACAAATATTCCTCTAAAATTAGCCGAACTACAAATTCCGATTTACTCACCTGTTATCAGGAGAGACGTCAGTGCTGCATCTTTGAACCCAGTACTGATCCTGAAAAGTAATTCTAACCGTACTCACCAGTAGTTTAAATTTACTTCCATAGGCCAACATTGACTGGTTTTCACTTAGAAATTCTTCTAAGTATAGAGTTTTGGAACTTACAAATATTCCTCTAAAATCAGCCGAATTACAAATTACAATGTACTCACCTGTTATTAAGCATGGGCGGATTTAGCGAATCTGGCGTACGCGAACTTGCATATTTACGGATTCGCAATCCGCAAAATCCGCGAACTCTCGCGAATTTGCGGATTTTTGTGTTTTTTTGTGTTCGCAAGGGTTTCTGCCAGTTCGCGAGGTTTGTTTACCAGTTCGCAATTGCGAACTTACTTTTCGGCTTGCAGCGGCCGCGACTATGTTGTTTCTACGTCTGGTTCATCATCACAGGTTCACAGCACCCTCTGTTTCACCACTGCCACCCTCTGGTACACCCATGCCACCCTCTGGTACATCCTCACTGCCACCCTCTGGTTGGTTTATCACTGTAGATTATGGGGGTGAAAAAAGCAAGCACACCTGCCCTGCTTCAACTGCCATGAATTAATTTTGGGTTGATTAATGTGTCACTGATTTTTAAACTTCCAGTCTGGCTGGCACCTGCTTCCTTCCTTATCTGTTGCAGTGCATTTTTTTTTCACAGGACCTTTATGGCCTACTTGTAGCTATTGTATGAGCCTGCTGTGAGGGTCAGAGCAGGGTCATAGAATAGTTACAAATAGGCAACTGAACTCTGGAGGGGCCCCTCAGGAAGCACTAGAGTGAATGGTTACTAATGTTAAGATTGAACTTTTGCACCTGCTGAATGCTTTCAGTTTTGCAAAAATCTTTTTTCTGCAATTTCGCGCAATTTGCGGGGCGCGAATCCGTGCGAGATCGTTTTCGGAAGCCGCGAATTCGTGAAAATACATGATTTGTTTTTTTGCTGCGTGTTTCTTCGCGTGATTTTTTGCATGTTCGCAAGCCGCTTGTAGCGCAACGTTTGCGAAGTTACCCTAGCGGTCGTACATGGGCGCGGCCATCTTGTTTGCGTGACGTAATTCAGTTTCCGGGCGCTATGTGTAATCTCGCAAAGTGTGCGGCTCACTCGTACATGTTCGCGTGTGATGGCGAGGAAAATCTCGTGCGAACTTACCCACGCGGTCCTGAACGGGCGCGGCCATCTTGTTTCTCATTCATTGCTATGGTTCTGGGCATGCTCTCTGTATCCTTTTTTAATCTCTGCCATCCTTTGCTTGTTTGAAGTTTATTTTGATCTATTTTACTCATTATCTATCCCTCTATTTTTCTTGCTCTATATTTTTGTTTTCTGCTACTTTTTGTTCATTTTAAACTACTTTTTTAAACGCTTTTCTTTTCTTCTTCCCTGTTCTATTTCTTCTTTCTTATTTTGCTTGCTTTCTGCCCAGACCATGGCAAAGGGAGCCGGGAAGAAGCCCGCAAAGGGGAAGGGTCCCGCACCCCATGCCCGGCTCCCGTGCGGGCGTTTGAGGGGGGAGACAGTTGTAGCTCGGGAGATTTTAAGTGCGGAGGAGGTGGCCGCACTAGTCTTTCACGTCCAGCGCCGCCTCCCCAAGACCATCATGGGAGGCGGCAGGATCGCTACCGGCTACGGGATCCGGGAGCGCCGGAAGCGGTGGGAGAAGGTGTGCCGGGCCATGTTTGAACACTCTGGGGTCCGGCGCACCTATAACCAGGCCACCCACCGCTGGATGGATCTCATGGACCGGGAACGCGACTTGCTGGACGTGCTCGGCATAGAGATCCATGGGCTTGGTGAGTAGTAGTAGCTATTTCTATCTATTTCATCACTACTCTGTTTTATCCCGCTCTGTGTGTTATTATATTGCAAATTTTGGTTTTTTACCAAGAGCAATAATGCTGCCGATTACATTGTAGGTAAATTATATTTCAAAATCTTCTATGCATTTCAGGTGCACTGCTCTCCTTCTCAGTAGCCTTGCTACTATGCTTATTTGTTTTCTATTTTGTGTTCATTTCATTGGCCTGAGAAATTATGTATGAGTGTAGTGTAAAGAACTGCGTAATGCTAGACACTAAGGGTCAGATTTTCAATTACCGGCGCATCCCTGCAAAGTAGCAGGGATGCGCCAGTAATTGTGCGCCATGCCACCACCACCCATGGTGCGCCGTATTTACAATGTGGCGCACCATGGGCCCAAAACGTCACAGAAGCCTTACGCATCTGTGCCGTAAAGGCGGCGCATTGCTGGAGTTGCGTGCCAATGATGGCGCAGCTCCAGCAATGCTCTGGGGTGCCCTATCTCCCCAATGCTGCATCAAGCTGTACGTCGGCTTCAAGCAGGCGCAGGGTTTGAGTCACGCATCATTGTCCTAAAAGTGACTGATTCACATCTTGTAGATTTCCCTCAGCCACTTTTAGGATTCGTTCCTGCGCAGGAACGCCCTCCCTTGCGCCGGAACGCCCCCTGATGGCGCAGGGCTTTACAACGTGATGCATCTCCCATATGCGTCACTTTGTTAATATACGCCGCACCATGGCGCCTCTTTTGTTCTGCCGCTGCGTCACAAAAGTCACGCAACAATGGAGCAAAAGAGCCGCAAGGGGCTTCTAAATCAGCCCCTACAGACTCAAGTCCAGTCCTTCCTTTAGACACATGGCTATAAGAAGAAATAGTGGTGGTGGTCGGTGTATTGATAGTTTGAGTATTCACTGATCTGCAAGCACGATGGACTTTGTCTGTCACTTCGCGTGCTGCGGACTGCTGCCTGCCAGGCCTAGGCAAACCTTTTTAGTAGTTTGTATAGTGAGTTACATAGGAACTTTCCAAGTCAACGGTCCGCAAATCAATAACGTAGTAGACCACATGAGATCGGTCAATATATCCCGTGGAATAGTTGTCTATTTGCTATTTCGCCAAAATATTTTGTTATTGTTCTTTTGAAATGTTTGATTTTTTTTATTTATTGGACATTTATTAAGCGCCTGATTACGCCACTGGCGTGTCTCCGCGCTATGACAAGTGGTGTGGCTGTCCCCCCTCCTCCCAACCAAGCTATCTACTGAAACAGGTGCGTTTTAAGTTTTTTTCTAAACTGGACTTCGGAGGGTTCCAACCGAAGTTCCAGCGGCAGATTATTCCAGCGCTTGGGAGCAAGGTATCTGAAAGATCTGCCTCCCATGCGAGCTTTAGATATTCTTGGGACTTTTAACAGCCCGGTCTGCGAAGACCGGAGACTGCGTGCAGGCTCATAATGGGCTATTAGGCTCTGGAGCGGAAGAGGTGCTTTGCCGTTCAGGATACGATGGCAAGTGGCAAGAGTCTTAAACTCCACTCTCCTCTCTATGGGGAGCCAGTGGAGCGCCCGCAAGGCTAGTTTGGCGGATGACCTCCTAGGGAGTCTAAGGACCAGCCGCGCTGCCGCGTTTTGTAGAACCTGCAGGCGGCCGATGACCCTGCCTGTGGCCCCCAGATAGAGCAGATTCCCATAATCAAGTCGGGAGGTAACCAGGGCATGCACCAGTGTCTGACGGGCAGGAGTGGGAAGCAGATCTAATACTTTCCTAAGAGCTCTCAGAACACCGAAGCAGATCCCTGCCACTCGACCGACATGTGGGCCAAAGGTGAGGTCCTTATCCAACCACACGCCAAGGTTCCTGGCCTCACGGCAGGGAGCGGGAACCTCCCCCAAACAGGGTGGCCACCACGCCGACGACCACGCAGACGGCACTCCCCCCACCACGAGCACCTCGGTCTTGCTCCCGTTTAACTTTAAACAGTTGGCAGACATCCAGGCAGCAAGGTCTTTCATGCAGTTCCTGAAGATGTCTGCCGCAAGTCCGGGCGCGCGCGATAGGGAGATGACCAGCTGCGTGTCGTCGGCGTAGGACACCAAGCGGAGACCATACCCCTCCACGATGGCTGCCAGGGGGGAGACATAGATGTTGAATAGAGTTGGGCTCAGGGACGAACCCTGAGGTACGCCCTGGCCCAACTCAATCTCCCTGGAGTAGTAATCGCCCAATCTGACCTGGAAGCACCTCTCCGCAAGGAAGGACTTGATCCAACCAAGCGCAGCTCCTGTCACCCCTCCTCCATTCAGACACTGTAGCAAGGTGGAATGTGCTACAGTGTCGAATGCTGCGCTTAAGTCTAGTAAAATCAGTGCCATCGTTTGGCCCTCGTCTACTCCCTGTCTGAGTGCTTCCACCGCCACGAGGAGAGCGGACTCCGTCGAATGACGGGGGCGGAAACCAAATTGCGAGTCGTGGAGTAGCGAAGCCGTCTCCACGAACTGCGTGAGCTGTATGTTGGCTGTTTTTTCTGCCACCTTCGCCATATAGGGAAGGAGGGAGATAGGACGGAGGTTATCCAGCTTTTCAAAGCTAACGTTGGCCTTTTTTTGCAGAGGAAGTACCACTGCCTGTTTCCAGGCCCTAGGCACCACTTGAGACTCAAAGGAGATATCCAGCAGCTGACGTACATAGGGCTCTAGAACTGGCAAGCTATCCTTTAGCCGACTAGGAGTGGTCGGATCTCTAGGGGAGCCAGATTTTATAGATCCACAAATGCGGAGAAGCTGCGTAGTGGAAGGAGTGACAAATTTGGGGATTTGGTTGACAAATATCATCCATGTTTTCTGGTCTTTCTTTCTTTCATGTTGTACATCAGCTCCCCCCAGGGGCAAGAGGACACAGGAGGAGGAGGAGGGTGCTGTTCAGGATGCAGGCCAGGAGCGATCAGGCGAGGGCTCCTTTGCTGGCCCCAGTAAGTTTTAATTTTAATATACAGTACCTATTTTTTCCTAGCGTTCCTCATTCAATTTTTTCTAAATTGTCTTTGATCTTCTTGTAGACTTTTGGTTTGGCTAGTAGGACAATCCGTTCTACTACTGTTGCAGGGACAAATCTGCACAAACAGAACTATGGACACTAAATAATCCATTGCTTAGCTTTTCAATTATAATAGGTGCTGTTAGACTTTCCACATACCTCAGTGATAACAGACTTTGTAGTTGAACCCCCAATCTCCTTACTGACTAGATAGTGTGGCAGAGTCATTTATCTCCCAAAGTCACCGATGATTGATCCCCAATGATGATTAGATTATCCAACGCAGGACAAGAGTACGGAATCAGAGTCAAGAAGTGTCAGAGGCACGGACTCATGCTTGCAAAAATTCCACAACCTTAAGCTCATCCACTCTAGTCTGGAGGACCAAAAACCACAGAGTCTATTTAAGTTTAAAAGCTTTATTAAAAGTAAACACATTCTAAAAATCAACTTTGTCATAAAACTAAACGTTTAACTGAAAATGGAAAAGTGCTTAGTGCTGACGATTAATTGGACACATTTCTTGTGGTCGAGCCGAGCTCTCACCTGGTTTGAACTTGATCCTGCTCGTGTTCTTAGAAGTCAAGCTTCAGTCTGTTAGGAGAAAAAGTGGTGTGTGTTAAAAATAAAAAGCAAGCATTCATCAGTTGTGCCAAAAAGTGCAGCAGGACAACAGTCTTCCCTGGAAAAAGGGACATTTTTACTTTAGAGTAGACAGACACAAATTATTACATTGTATTCTGTTTTTTTCACATTTCTTTATTCCTCCTAGACCAAATATTATATAGTAGTGAGTGGTGTATTCTAACATTCTTAAATGTACTTTGTAGGTGGAACATCTGGTGGCGGGGCCAGCGCGGAGGTGGTGGTATTGGACGAGGGGGACAACTCTGGGGAAGAGGCGGTGCAAGTGCCGGACGTGCCTGTGAGGGTTCACACGGTGGTGGCGGGCAGAGGTAAGCTATATATTCCTTACTTATTGAGATTGAAGACTGCATAGTGTGCTTTCTGCATGGGTGTATTATAAATCAACCAGGTAGTAGCCTCCTCTAAATGTACTTCGACTTAGCTGTGAAGTTTTTGGCGAGAAGAATACCAATAAGATCTGAGATGAACTTGATGGATGAGATGAACGAAAAGCGAAAGAAGGGTGTAAGTAAGTGTGGAAGGACGAGAAATTTAATGATGACTGGCAAAGGAGAATGATATGTGTATGCTTGGGCCCCGAGGTGGCTGGGAAGGAAAGAATATGGTATGGTGCATGGCTGGGTGAATGATGAAGCAAGGATGGGTGGAAGGAGAACAGCCTGGGTGGGTGAAACAGAAACTGTATGTGTGCATATACTTTGAATGGATGGATGCCTGGATCATGGTATTATCGGACTCTTAGATAGCATATGTGTATCTAGAGAGAGTAGACGGTCACTGGATGAACTAAGTGTTACTTTGAAGAGCATGTAACACCGCACCCGCACGTCCGTTCCAGTGTAGGAAAGACAAGGAAAAGAAGTTGTAATTTTGTTGTCTAAATACTACCATGAATAGTAGCAGTAGTTTGTATTGCAACTGCAAGCACAGCATATATCCGGTTATTATGGTGGACACTCCCTACCTCTCTTAATAACTTTAGTTTAGTAGTAGTACGTCATTCATGTGTGGGCACACTGTTCACTCAATAATAAGCAAAGCACCTAAAGTCATCCCATATGTCATCAAATACATCCCATGTGAAGTGATAGATAATCAGATTATTTAGCTTCTTCCTTTTCCTTTTCTAGTACTCATTTGCACTGTAGGGTGAAAGCTAAATTAATTAAGCAGTAGCCCTTTTACCAGAGTATTCTCAGTGCAACCCGTAATAGAAAAGTAAGAGCTTCACCACCTGCATGTACTGGACCGGTACAGTAACGCAAGTCTGTCTCACTCATCATGTTGTGCGTCTGTTTTTCTCGGGTGCAAGTTCACTGCGCTGGCATTATGCCGGCTTGCATAAGATAACGTACCAATTTTACTAAACAAGAGAGAAGAAGAAGAATAACTGGTGTACTGTCATAGTCGACTGTAATGGAAGTCCATAGTGCTCGTAGAATTTGTTCCTTAAACTCCCACTAATGTTAGAGCAAGGATGAAGAAGTGGGAGGTTAGATAGATACTGTCCTCAATAGTTATGTACTGTGCTTTCAATTTGCTACTTGTACTGTGACACAACTTTCTGCTCAATCATTTTGTGTTATTCTTAAGGAGCATTGGTTACAGAGTGACTATGCCTTTCTTTCTTCATATAGTTGCTCCTTCCAAATCAACCAGAAGATCATCAAGGAGGGAGCTGGCTCAAATGGCCCGGCAACGGAGGCTGGATGCCACTGTCGCCGAATATCGGCGGCTGGTGGCCCTGGAGGAGGAGGAGACGCAGTCTACCGGTACAACATCGACTGGTACAGCTGCATCCTCCTCTGTGCACCCACGGGCTGCCAGCCAGCGCAGTGCTCCAGCGGTACGGAGCCGGGCTACCAAAGCCAACCGCCACCGCCAAGCAGCAAAAACAGCAGCTGCCCCCCACAGGAGTTGTAAGGCACGCCAGCGCCGCTTATCCCTAAGAGTGTCCTACCTGGAGCAGGAGGTCCATACCTACAAGAACTTGGTGGAGGGCCTCCGCTTCGACCATGTCACCCTCCGCAAGGAGTATGATGCCCTGGCCGCTAAAGTCAACAGCACCCTCCCGT
Organism: Lissotriton helveticus; assembly: GCF_964261635.1. Classification (NCBI taxonomy): domain Eukaryota; kingdom Metazoa; phylum Chordata; class Amphibia; order Caudata; family Salamandridae; genus Lissotriton; species Lissotriton helveticus. The sequence goes on from NC_136068.1 coordinate 646,985,149, forward strand.
AGTGTAGTGTCCCTTGCCCCTTTTTTAGAGACTTTTGGGGGGTGGGAATTGAGAGTTGGGTTGTGGGACTTTTGAAGGACAATCGTTGGGGTTAGGGAGGGTGTTGCGGGAGATTATTTTGTTAGGGCTACAAAAATATACTTTTTGAAACTTTATCTGACCATACCTGTTTTTTACTGCTTTTGAGTCTGGTGGGTGGGGGTTTAACAGTAAGTTTGTTTTCCTGAAGAGTCCTAGGACTTTAGTAGTACTACCGTCAATCTCTCGTCTATTCCTAATACTCCATTATACTACCTCCCACCAAACGCTTATCTTACCTGTAATTTGTGTTTGAAAGTAGGGCTCGGCCCAGGGCTGGCTCCACGGGAAATGGCGATTAAGGTTGGCAATCCTGGGCGGATGAAATGTCCTCATTGCGGTGGTACTAGTGGTGTGACACAGTGGCAGTTGCATGCCTATGGAAAAAAAGAAAATGAAACCTGGTTTGTCGTTACTGTAGCATTACAACGGTACGATAGAGAATATAGCAGGTGACAGTACACTAGAACAGTGCCACACAGAGCCTAACAAATGGTAAAGTATTGGAAGTATAACTAGTTCTTGCGTTGAATTTCTTTGACATTGGCTACTACTACAAGAAATAGTACTGAAGCTGAGTAAGTCTAGAATATATCCTCAGATTCCTTCACCAGCCTGTTGCTATGACCTTATCCTCCCCAGCAAGTGTGTGGAATTATTGATGTCATTTACTTACACATCAAGCAAAACCACACAGCCCGGGGGAAGAGGTTTAGGGACGGGTTTGGAAAATGGATGGGAATGGGGGTGTCTTTTTGGGTAGGTTTTGTTGAGAGAAAAAAAAAAAGCACAGCATGGACAAACAATAATTCAAGATAAAGAAATCTTTGGGTACAAAGCTAACCATAAATCTTTTTAAGTGACATAAAGGAAGTGCATGCCCTACTGCATGCATTGTTAATGAAAAATAAGTAGTACTAGAATGCGACAGTACAGGGCTGCAGCGTTTTCACTTGCCTATCTCTGCACTCAGAGAAACACTTCTTATTCTTACATTAAATTAGGTTTAAAAATTAGCCGAAGTAAAACCTATAGAATGGCTGTAGGGATCAATTTAGAAGCAGAGAGAGATCCAAGAAATGGAGTCACACTCATAGAAGAAAACAATGGATACTGTATCTGTATGTTGTTGTAGTTGTCCTGTTGAATTTGGTAAGTAAGTTGCATGCAGCAAACAATTTCTCTTATTAGCGGCACTCCTCCATTCCAGCTGACGCTTCGTCCATCAATGTTGGTGACCAGAAGACACCCTGTCCACTGCTTGCCTGGCGGATGCTGAATTGCGGCTCGCTAATGTGAAGCCCGACTCCATCCTTTTTTCCCCATTGCACAGACTGAAACCCGGCCTGTAATTATTGAACGGAAAATAGGAAGTGCTATTACAACACCACTGATAAATAAATACAAGGTGTGTATGCTGTGTAGTGCAAAAAGTCACACTTTGATTTTCCAAATAGACAGTACAATATTTTTGAAAGTGCGTACTCTGTCTGAGTCACCTTTTGAAGGATAAATAAGTATGGGCAAATTAATTTAGCGGATCTTTCCCCTCAAGCTAGGTGTATGTAAACTGTGTTTTAGAACAAAATTAGACCTTCCCAGCAGTGCTCCCGCCTCCCACCCAGACCCTTACTAAAGCCAGTCGCAAAAATGTAGAAGACCCCCAATCAGATCTAAAAAAAGAGGCCTAGCAGAAAACTGGTGACAAAACATACTTTGAAAGTAAAAGTAGGCCCAAATACCCCCTTACCCACTGTGGATTGTATTTCCAAACCACTTGCAAGCAAGAAAAAGTATCCATAGCCAGCATCGCTCCAAGACTCGAAGGCCCCTCCACCCAAACACATGCAATAGAAATACTGCTAACCCTAACAAGCCCTAAGTTAAGAATAGTGGCAAAGGCTTTCTTTAACTATGCCAAATCCCCCCTTTCCCACCATACTACTGGTTTAGAGTCTGGTGTGGTGGTTTAACAGTAAGTTACTTTTCCTGAAACTTAAGTCTGTGTCATTTTCTTCCTTTAAGTGTAAATGGCTAAATGTTTTCAACAGTAAGTGCCTCTTACCGAGTAAGTGATCCCCCCTTTCCCACCATGGATTTTCTTCAAATCGCTTGCAACAAAAATGACACATTCCCACGAGTGCCCTAAAATCCCAGAACTCAGTTGCAAAAATCAAGAACACCCAAACACAGGCAATCCTGCTGCTAGGGCTAACCCTAACGAACCCTAAGTTACAAAAAGTGCCAAAACCTTTTTCCTCATGGATGTTGTTTAAACCAGTTTTATCCGGTAGTAGACCTTCCCAGCAATGGCCTCAGAGCCGTCAACCCAGGCGAAAACAAGTAGAAGACCCCCAAACAGCCAAAAAGCAAAAGTACAAAAATTTGGACTTTGTCACTTTTGTTTAAATTTCCAAAATCACTCAGCGCGCGCTCTGCAGCTAGGCCCTAACTCCCCTCTGCCTCCATGGATTTCCTTCAAACCTCTTGCTATCTAAACTATCCATACCCAGTAGTGCTCCCAGACCCCGAAACCCACCCACAAACACCAGGAAGCCCCCCAAACAGGCCCCTGAAAACGCTACATTGAGCGAAAAGTCAGAAAAGGCAAAACCTTTTTTCCTCATGGATGTTGTTTAAACCAGTTTTATCCGGTATTAGACCTTCCCAGCATTGGCCCCAGAGCCGTCAACCCAGGCGAAAACAAGTAGAAGACCCCCAAACAGCCAAAAAGCAAAAGTACAAAAATGTGGACTTTGTCACTTTTGTGAACATTTCCAAAATCACTCAGCGCGCGCTCTGCAGCTAGGCCCTAACTCCCCTCTGCCTCCATGGATTTCCTTCAAACCTCTTGCTATCTAAACTATCCATACGCAGTAGTGCTCCCAGATCCCGAAACCCACCCACAAACACCAGGAAGCCCCCCAAACAGGCCCCTGAATACGCTACATTGAGCGAAAAGTCAGAAAGGGCAAAACCTTTTTTCCTCATGGATGTTGTTTAAAACCAGTTTTATCCGGTATTAGACCTTCCCAGCAATGGCCCCAGAGCCGTCAACCCAGGCGAAAACAAGTAGAAGACCCCCAAACAGCCAAAAAGCAAAAGTACAGGTGATTAAAGTTTTAATTATATTAACTTGTGCAAAACAAAGAAAGACAGAAACACAGGAATAAAAGTCAATAAGTACGAAAAAGAAAATGTCTGAATTCATTGGCTCATCTTCAGGCCTCGGTGTCAGGGAAGAAGAGTTCATCCTCATACTCTGCGAAATCATCAGGCAGGAGTAGGTCAGTGTCACCTAACACAGAAGAAATTCCCTCATCTAAGTTGCTGTCCTCCTCGTCTTCTTCCATCGTGCGATCTGGTACTTTGAAATCTGGTGGTATGAGGTACTCATTCATCTTGATCATTGTCAATATCTCCACATTTTTGGGCGAGAGGCGGGTCCGTTTGCAAGTTACAATGCCACCAGCAGCACTGAAAACACGTTCAGAAGACACGCTTGCGAGTGGGCAAGACAAGTAATGTATAGCCAGGCGGGAGATCTCTGGCCACAATTCTTTTTTCCAATGCCAATACGCCAATGGGTCAGCATTAACATAGACCTCTGTTGAGTCATTCAGATAGTCCTGCACCATCGACTCAAAGTTCTCCACGTTTCCTCCACTTTGCTGAATTTTCGCTCTGACCTTTTCAGAACCATAACCAATCTCAGCTAGCCAATCCTCTTCATCACCCGATATTTCTGTTGTGTCTGGTGCAGATGATGCGGTTGCCGGTGTCTTTAACGGCTGAGAGGTCACTTCTGCCACAGCCACAGGTGCAGAAGTGGAGTCTTCTGACTGGGGATGGCCTGCTGATGCTGATGTACTGCCTTTTCCTTCAATTTGCTTCCGTTCTCTTTCAAACCTGATGGCTGACCAGGCTACCCAACGTTTGTACTTTGTAGCATCTTCATCACTAAAAGGAAATAATGCAGAGCCTGCCAGCGCCTTTTTGTAGCGTGGATGCAGAATAGTAGCACAAATGTAATGCTGTTCTGAGTGGATCTTTTGAAGACGTTCATCGCCACATAGACACTCTAATAATTTCTCCGCCAAAAGAAAAGCTTCTTGCTTTTCTTCATCGTTTTGAAACTTTGAAGACACCGCCTTCAGTTTGTGCTCCAGCATGCGCAACAATGGGATAGCTTTTCCCAAATTACAGTCCTCCCTGCTGACTGCACGCGTGAAGAACTCAAAAGGACGAAGCATGTCTGTCAGGCTTTTAACTAGCTCCCATTGCGCCGCATTTAACCTCAGGTCCTCCTTCACAGCTGTACCCATTGTTAAGAAATACTGATCGAGTACCGTAAACTGCTCATACATACGCTCAAGCATGTAGAAGGTTGAGTTCCAACGTGTTGGCACCTCCTGGATGAGTGCTTTCACTGGCATTCGACGTTCATGTAGCAGGCTCCTCAGATGCTTCCGGGCCTTAAAAGAATGGCTGAAATGGTTGCACATTTTTCGGCAGGTGACCACTAACTGGCGTGCTGGACTTTCTTTCTCCAAGAATTTTTTAACAACCAGGTTTATACAGTGCGCCAAACACGGCACTCTGAAATAGTCACCTAGTTCCATGGCCTTAACTACATTGGCGCCATTATCCGTGGAAACATAACCAATGCCGCGTTTTTTTGGAGACAGCCAGTGAAAGACCTTTGTGTTGAACTCATTCAAAATGTTTTCTGCTGTATGACGTTTCTCCAAGCCAAACATGGCTAGTGTTGCATGTTTCCGAGCAGCTTTAAAAACTTGGTCCAGGTCAGCACCTGCGTTTAGCTTTGCTTTAACCCCTGAAAAAGAGACCCAGTGTGCAGTGATGCACATGTAATCAGTGCCTGCGCCACTGGTCCACATGTCTGTTGTGAGATGTATAGTGTGAACAGCACTCTTCTGCAAAGCTGCCCCAATCACCTCCAGCACATCTTCATGTAGTGCTGGAACCGCAACTCGGGCAAAATAGTACCGGCTAGGAACCTTCCATTTAGGGCAGAGCGCTGCCACTAATTCGAGAAAACCAACCCCTTCTACAAAAGAAAAAGGGAGAAGATCCAGCCCTAGCATTTTAGCCAGCTTAGTGTTATACAGACGCACCATTGGGTGGTTGCGGTCATATGGCGCGCCTGAAAACAACATTGTTTTAATGTTGCCCTGGACCATTTTACGGGATGATGATGATGACTTCTTCGACCCAGTTACGCTCGCTGATGAACTTTTTTGCATTGGTGTCTCACTCTGTCCCATACTCTTAGTGTGGCTCCCAGGGGTACTGGGTGTAAGTGAAGTGTGTGACACTTCTTCCTCCTCGTCATCATCAGATGGAACATCAACGTTTTCTCGACTTGCAATTCAGGCTTCCTTGATCTCCTTTAGGTGCGCAAACCATTGGACAGCGTGCTGTCTCTCAAGATGACCTCTCTGGCCTCCAGTTCCATAGTTGGTACCAAGCTTACCACGACTAACTGCAAGCTTACAAATGCTACAAATGGCTATGTTTTCCCTTTTTGTGGAAAAACTAAAGAAGTCCCAAACTGCGGACTTGAAATGTCTGTGGGGGCCGGAGGAGGCGATACTGGTGGTGGCCATGCTGCTAATGCCAGATGAAGTGGAGGATGTGTATTGCTGAACTTTACTATGTTGTGCACTTTCACCACCACTAATTGAGGTCGAGGTGGATAGAGGTCCCTTCTGGCGAGTAAGAAATATGGAAGCGGTACGTTGTAGTGTATTAGTTAACATCAATGATTCTGGTGTTCCCATTGCCTCCTCGTCGACTTCATCATCACGCTCAGCAGCCTGTCGGGCTAGGGTCAAAATGTCTGTTTGCTGCATGCCCGCTGGGGCTTCAGTGACGTTAGTGATGATGACTGCGTCGTCGTCCTGAGAGTCTTCAGCAGCAGGAGTATACGCCACTTCTTGTTGAGCGTCATCACACTCCATAACTTTGAGAGTTTCGGCGACCTTCCTTTTACGCTTAGCTACCTTTGTCAGATCATGGTGTGCCTCCTCAACCTCACTCTCAGACGGCAGTGGTGCTAGTTCCCAAGTAAGATCCAGATCATCAGAAGGAGGTGGGCTTGAAGAAGATGTAGACACCAACACCCTTGATCTTTTCCTTGCTCGGGATGTGGAAGACAATGAATGATCATCCTCGGCTTGATTGTCGATTTCCAGGTGTGCCCCTACTTCTGGAGGAACAACTATTGTGGCCACTTGTTGTGCCCCTCCATGCACCTCTGCTTGCTCCTCTCCTTGCGCCACCTCTCCTTCCACATGTACTTGGGCTTGTACTTGCACATGTGATTGTTGTTGCGGCTGTGGTTGTTCAACACTCGTCAGATGAGTTACAACAACCTGTGTTGATTGAGGGACATTGCTGCTACTGTCTTGCGATGAGCCAACATCACTGGTCGATGGTGATTGAACAACTATACTGGCTGCCTCTGCAGCAGTCAAGGGCTTGGACCTAAGTTGGCGTGGTGGTGGTGGTGGTGGCACTGAGCCTAATGGAGCGGAGGTGCTGCTCCCAGCTTGGTCCCCAGCAGACCCTGCTGCTGCTGCAGACGTACTTTTTTTTTCCCCAAAAAATGTGGCGGTCTGCATCACACCAGTCTCCTTGGTAAGTGGCGCCACTTGCTTCTTCTGCTCCTTACTGGCAACTTTCTTGCTAGAGGAGCTACGGGCAACTTTTTTTGGGGCCATCTTCTTCAGATGTCACTCTGAACAGCAGGCCGCAGTTGCACAAGTTGCAGAGTTGTCTGTGGCCACACGCACACGTGACGTTGTGCTGCACACACCGCAGCAGGACTTCTTCCTGGCACTGGTGGTTCTCTTGTGCACCTACAAGCAATGGAAGACAGAGGAACATCAGTTATGCACCCCAAAAAGTCGAAAAAACACACAAAAATCAGCACAATCCCATTCCCTGCCCATCTATGGCCTCAATGGTGTTTAAATTCAAGAAGACACCCCACAGAAAGACTAGGCCCATGCACCACTCACTACCCCTGGGCAAACTGCCCCACCAGCAGCCCCAAAAAAACGACAAAAACCACAAAATTCAGCACAATCCCAGCCCATCCATGGCCTCAATGGTGTTTACATTCAAGAAGACTCCCCACAGAAAGACTAGGCCCATGCAACACTCACCACCCCTGGGCAAAGGGCCCCACCAGCAGCCCCAAAAAAACGACAAAAAACACAAAATTCAGCACAATCCCAGCCCATCCATGGCCTCAATGGTGTTTAAATTCAAGAAGAAACTCCACAGAAAGACTAGGCCCATGCAACACTCACTACCCCTGGGCATAAAGGATGAAAAGTAGGCAAAATAAGTGCAGGCCTCAGACACTGCCTCTCTTCAAAATGGCCCATTGCACCCCAAGCACATGTTGCCTGTACCAGCACTCAAGATGGCCACCACCACCAACCACATGGCCAGTCCACATCAACAGTACACCCCCAAAAAAAACAAAAACACACAAAAATAACTACAATCCAATGCCATACAGGATGTTTACATTAAAGAGAGTGAGACCCCACATGCAGACTCAGTCCATGCACCACCACCCCTGGGCAAAGGGCCCCACCAGCAGCCCCAAAAACCGACAAAAAACACAAAATTCAGCACAATCCCAGCCCATCCATGGCCTCAATGGTGTTTAAATTCAAGAAGACGCCCCACAGAAAGACTAGGCCCATGCAACACTCACCACCCCTGGGCAAAGGGCCCCACCAGCAGCCCCAAAAAAACGACAAAAAACACAAAATTCAGCACAATCCCAGCCCATCCATGGCCTCAATGGTGTTTACATTCAAGAAGACACCCCACAGAAAGACTAGGCCCATGCAACACTCACCACCCCTGTCAAAGGGCCCCACCAGCAGCCCCAAAAAAACGACAAAAAACACAAAATTCAGCACTATCCCAGCCCATCCATGGCCTCAATGGTGTTTAAATTCAAAAAGACACTCCACAGAAAGACTAGGCCCATGCAAAACTCACTACCCCTGGGCATAATGGATGAAAAGTAGGCAAAATAAGTGCAGGCCTCAGACACTGCCTCTCTTCAAAATGGCCCCTTGCACCCCAAGCACATGTTGCCTGTACCAGCACTCAAGATGGCCACCACCACCAACCACATGGCCAGTCCACATCAACAGTACACCCCAAAGAAACCGAAAAACAAACAAAAATCACCACAATCCAATGCCATCCAGGATGTTTACATTAAAGAGAGTGAGACCCCACAGGCAGACTCAGTCCATGCACCGCCACCCCTGGGCAAAGGGCCCCACCAGCAGCCCCAAAAAACCGACAAAAAACACAAAATTCAGCACAATCCCAGCCCATCCATGGCCTCAATGGTGTTTAAATTCAAAAAGACGCCCCACAGAAAGACTAGGCCCATGCAACACTCACCACCCCTGGGCAAAGGGCCCCACCAGCAGCCCCAAAAAAACCGACAAAAAACACAAAATTCAGCACAATCCCAGCCCATCCATGGCCTCAATGGTGTTTAAATTCAAGAAGACACTCCACAGAAAGACTAGGCCCATGCAACACTCACTACCCCTGGGCATAATGGATGAAAAGTAGGCAAAATAAGTGCAGGCCTCAGACACTGCCTCTCTTCAAAATGGCCCCTTGCACCCCAAGCACATGTTGCCTGTACCAGCACTCAAGATGGCCACCACCACCAACCACATGGCCAGTCCACATCAACAGTACACCCCAAAAAAAAAATGAAAAACACACAAAAATCACCACAATCCAATGCCATTCAGGATGTTTACATTAAAGAGAGTGAGACCCCACAGGCAGACTCAGTCCATGCACCACCACCCCTGGGCAAAGGGCCCCACCAGCAGCCCCAAAAAACGACAAAAAACACAAAATTCAGCACAATCCCAGCCCATCCATGGCCTCAATGGTGTTTAAATTCAAGAAGACGCCCCACAGAAAGACTAGGCCCATGCAACACTCACCACCCCTGGGCAAAGGGCCCAACCAGCAGCCCCAAAAAAACGACAAAAACACAACATTCAGCACAATCCCAGCCCATCCATGGCCTCAATGGTGTTTAAATTCAAGAAGACACTCCACAGAAAGACTAGGCCCATGCAACACTCACTACCCCTGGGCATAATGGATGAAAAGTAGGCAAAATAAGTGCAGGCCTCAGACACTGCCTCTCTTCAAAATGGCCCCTTGCACCCCAAGCACATGTTGCCTGTACCAGCACTCAAGATGGCCACCACCACCAACCACATGGCCAGTCCACATCAACAGTACACCCCAAAAAAAAATGAAAAACACACAAAAATCACCACAATCCAATGCCATCCAGGATGTTTACATTAAAGAGAGTGAGACCCCACAGGCAGACTCAGTCCATGCACCACCACCCCTGGGCAAAGGGCCCCACCAGCAGCCCCAAAAAACCGACAAAAAACACAAAATTCAGCACAATCCCAGCCCATCCATGGCCTCAATGGTGTTTAAATTCAAGAAGACGCCCCACAGAAAGACTAGGCCCATGCAACACTCACCACCCCTGGGCAAAGGGCCCCACCAGCAGCCCCAAAAAAACAACAAAAAACACAAAATTCAGCACAATCCCAGCCCATCCATGGCCTCAATGGTGTTTACATTCAAGAAGACACCCCACAGAAAGACTAGGCCCATGATGCAACACTCACCACCCCTGGGCAAAGGGCCCCACCAGCAGCCCCAAAAAAACGACAAAAAACACTAAATTCAGCACAATCCCAGCCCATCCATGGCCTCAATGGTGTTTAAATTCAAGAAGACACCCCACAGAAAGACTAGGCCCATGCACCACTCACTACCCCTGGGCATAATGGATGAAAAGTAGGCAAAATAAGTACAGGCCTCAGACACTGCCTCTCTTCAAAATGGCCCCTTGCACCCCAAGCACATGTTGCCTGTACCAGCACTCAAGATGGCCACCACCACCAACCACATGGCCAGTCCACATCAACAGTACACCCCAAAAAAAAACGAAAAACACACAAAAATTACCACAATCCAATGCCATCCAGGATGTTTACATTAAAAAGACCCCACAGGCAGACTCAGTCCATGCACCACTCACTACCCCTGGGCAAAAGGCCCCACCAGCAGCCCCAAAAAATCGACAAAAAACACAAAATTAAGCACAATCCCAGCCCATCCATGGCCTCAATGATGTTTAAATTCAACAAAACAGTTGTATCATGCACCCATAACCAACCCTGGTCCTACTGGATACTGTGGCTACCCACAATATATTTTATTTAATGTTGTGAAAAAGTTCCAAAATTGTAGTTGCAGCAACTGTAATGCCCCAAACAAACTTACTTGTGAAAGTTGATTTCTAATCCAAAGGTGATCCAAAGAAAGTCAAAAAGGCCTCAAATCCAAATATCCAGCAGCACCCACAAAAAGTAATCCTTCCAGGTCAAGGTCCAAATGAAAGTGACCAGCACATGAAGAAAGCACTGGGAGGAGCCTGCTGGACAGGAACAGGAAGTTGGAGACTGTGGGGCACTTCCTTCCTCTCCCCCCCCCAAAAATGGACTCCTTGCAAAACAAAATGCAGGCAAATGTCAACCTGAGGAGTGATTCTGATAAAAATCATCATTTTCTGAAGGTTTATGCTGTTTGCTGGTGGATTTCTTGTGCAGAATTGCAAAATCTCTATTTCGCGAGTGCGAGATTGTTCCTGCCCGCCGCACCTACGTGTTCGCAATTGCGAACTCTCGCGATGGGTGCTGTGCAAGGTAAGGTGGCAGGCCGCGATTACGTATTCGCGGGCGCCAACTCCCGTGGGATCCCGCAGCAAGATCCAAAATGGCGCAGCACTCGCAAAATATCGAGAAAAACAACTCGGCAAACGCTGAATGACGGAAAGTGAACGCCGTGCGCCACGCCGCGCGCCGCAATATTGGATCACCAAGCAAAAAAATCCGCCGCGTGCGAATTGACGGATTTTCTGCAAATTCGCTAGAGTTTGCGGATTGCGAATTTACCGAAAATCCGCAAATTCCCCGAGCGGAACGGATTTTACGCCCATGCTTACCTGTTATCTGGAGAGACCTCAGTGCTGCATCTTTGAGCCCAGTACTGATCCTGAAAATTCATTCTAACCGTACTTACCAGTAACTTGAATTTCCTTCTATAGGATATCATTGCCTGCATTTTGCTGAAAAAGTTTTTAAGTGTTGATTTTTGAAACTTACAAATATTCTCTAAAAATCGTGCCAACGATAAAAACGTAATTACTTGCCTGTTTTAGATAGAGGTCCCAGTGCTGAACCTAGGAGTCCAGCACTGGATTACAACAGTAATGTGAACATACTTTACCTGCAAATTGAATTTCCCTCCATAGGATAACAGTGGTAATTCCAACTGAAAACAAATTAACAAAATAATATAAATATATTAAAATAAAAATATAAAACAAAAAAACGAATTTCAGTTTCAATATTTTAAAAAACATTTTTTTCCATTTATGTTAAAAATATATAATGTAATTTAAAAAATAAAATATGTAAAAATAAACAATTAAAAAACTGTAGAAAATCAGTATAAAAAAATACATATAACTATTATTCCATTTAAAAATTATCGTCTAAAAAACCTTTGAAATTCACTAAAAAAACATAGGTTTAAGACATGTTATAGTTAGGAATTAGCATTTAAAAAAACCTTAGAAATTCACTGAAAAAAACATAGGTTTCAGGGCTGTTATAGTTAGCTGGACATTTCACTTGTACAAAATCATTGAAATTCCTCCGTTATAGTTAGTTCTGCTGACCACTGTGCCCTCGGCCTGGTTGCCCCCACGCTCCCCGCCTGCTGCCTGCCTCCTACCTGCTGCCTGCCTACCGCCTGCTGACGCCACTCCAGCCCGGCGCCCCAGCCGCCGCAGGGCCGCCCGCCTCGATCGCCGATCCAGCCCGGCGCCCCAGGCGCCGCAGGGCCGCCCGACTCGATTTTCGCGCCGGTTTTTGCCGCGACCCCGCCTGCTGATAGGACAACGCGCTCCCCGCCTCACAGCTGACCCGCCCTCACGGATCCCTTCTTATGACGCCCCCTCAGCGACCGCGCAGCGGACGCGCACAGCGGGAGCACCGACTGAGCGCCAAAGGTGCGCCAAAGGTAAGCCCGTCTGCGCCCGTCCGCGCCTGGACCGCGCCCAGTGCCAGGACCCCTGGCCCCCGCAGTTCCCAGCCCACCCGCCGGATGTACGACGCCGCCACCCTCAACGCACTCAACGCCGGCCGAACCCCGGGATGCTACCGAGCCACCCCGAGACGCACCCACGGACCCTTCTGCTGCACCGCCTGCAAGTTCATCTGCATCCGGACCTGCCTCGCACCAGCACCCGCCAAGACGAACACCAGCAGCAACCACCTCAAGTGCATCCTGCTCAACACCCGCTCAGTCCACAGACACGCCATCAAACTCTGGAACCTCATCGACACCACTGCTCCTGACGTTGCCTTCCTCACGGAGACCTGGATGAACGCCTCCTCAGCGCCCGACATCGCCATCCCAGAGGGCTACAAGATCACCCGGAGGGACCGCACCGCCAACCAGACAGGAGGAGGCATCGCCATCATCCACAGGGACACCATCCGCATCACGACCTACACCGACGACATCCTGACTACCGCCGAACACCTACACTTCCAGATCCACACAGACCTGAAGACCACCCTCAGAGGCACCCTGATCTACCGACCCCCGGGACCACGCACCCAATTCAGCGAGGACATCGCCGACTTCGTCAGCCCGCATGCCCTCCCCTCCGCTGACTACATCCTCCTGGGGGACCTCAACTTCCACCTGGAGAACAACAACGACCGCAACACCACCACCCTGCTTGACAACCTCGCCAACCTCGGACTCAAGCAACTGGTGACCACCCCCACCCACCTCGCCGGACACACACTCGACGCCGTCTTCTCATCCAGCAAAGACATCGCCTTCAGCCACGCCACAGGACTCCACTGGACGGACCACAGCTGCGTCCACTTCACCTTCAGAAGAACGACGATCCACCACCACCAGCCACAAGTTGCTCGAAGAAGCTGGAACAAGATCACAGCCGACCAGCTCGCCGCTTCCCTGAGCCAGCACCCTCCCGCCAGCTCAGCGAACCCCAGCCAGGCCGCCAACAACCTCACGAAGTGGATCAGCAACTGCGCGGACGAACTCGCCCCACTGAGGACCCCGCCCAGCAGACCCGGCAGCAAGAAGGCCCCGTGGTTCACCGACGAACTCAAGAGCTCCAAGAAGAACTGCCGAGCCCTCGAGAAAGCCTGGAGAAGGGAGCCAACACCGGACAACATGACCACCCTCAAGCTTGCCACCCGGAAGCATCACCAACTGATCCGCGACACCAAGAAAACCGCATTCAAGGACCGGTTGGATAACAACGCACACAACAGCAAGGAACTCTTCAACATCGTGAAAGAGCTCTCCAACCCCAACGCCGGAAACAACGACATCACCTCATCGCAAGAACTCTGCAACTCCCTCGCCTCCTACTTCCATAACAAGATCGCGGACATACACAACAGCTTCAACACCCAACCGACGAACGCCACGTCCAACTCGACCGAACCACCGCCCCCCACCACCACCCTCCGCGCCTGGACTCCGATCTGCACCGAAGAAACCGTCCGCATGATGAACTCCATCCACTCCGGATCTCCGACCGACCCCTGCCCTCACCACGTCTTCAACAAGGCCGACGCCGTCATCGCACCCCACCTGCGGGACATCATCAACACCTCCTTCACCACCGCCACCTTCCCTGAGAGCTGGAAGCATGCCGAACTCAGCGCTCTACTCAAGAAACCAACAGCGGACCCCACCGAACTCAAGAATTACCGCCCCATCTCGCTGCTCCCGTTCCCAGCCAAAGTCATCGAGAAGACCGTCAACAAGCAGCTGGCCGCCTTCCTCGAGACGAACGGATCCCTCGACCCCTCACAGTCTGGCTTCCAAGCCAACCCCAGCACCGAGACCGCCCTCATCGCTGCCACCGATGACATCCGAACCCTGATGGACAACGGAGAAACAGCGGCCCTCATCCTACTAGACCTCTCCGCGGCCTTCGACACCGTCTGCCACCGCACCCTAGTGCATCGCCTCAGCAACGTCGGAATCCAGGAGAAGGCGCTGGAATGGATCATCTCCTTCCTCGACGGAAGAACACAGAGAGTCCGTCTACCACCGTACAAGTCAGAGGCCACCGAAGTCATCTGCGGCGTCCCTCAAGGATCCTCGCTGAGCCCAACCCTCTTCAACGTCTACATGAGCCCCCTCGCAGCCATCGCACGCCAACACAACCTCAACATCATCTCCTACGCCGACGATACCCAGCTGATCCTCTCCCTGACCAACAACCCCGCCGCCGTCAGAGCCAACCTTCACGAAGGAATGAAAGAGGTAGCCGAGTGGATGTCGACCAGCCGCCTGAAGCTGAACTCGGACAAGACGGAAGTCCTCATCCTGGGATCCTCGCCCTCCGCCTGGGACGACTCCTGGTGGCCCCCCGCCCTGGGCACCGCACCCAAACCGACGGACCACGCACGCAACCTGGGCTTCATCCTGGACTCCTCCCTCTCCATGACCAAGCAAGTCAACGCCGTCTCCTCGTCATGCTTCAACACCCTGCGCATGCTACGGAAGATCTTCCGGTGGATCCCCACCGAGACCAGGAAGACTGTCACCCAGGCACTCGTCACCAGCCGACTGGACTACGGCAACGCCCTCTACGCCGGAACCACCGCCAAGCTCCAGAAGAGACTCCAACGGATCCAGAACGCCTCAGCCAGACTCATCCTCGACATCCCACGACACAGCCACATCTCCGGACACCTAAGAGACCTGCACTGGCTCCCGGTCAACAAGAGAATCACCTTCCGTCTCCTTACCCACGCACACAAAGCTCTTCACGATCAAGGCCCGAGCTACCTCAACAACCGCATCAACTTCTACGCTCCCAAACGACACCTCCGATCAGCCAGTCACGCCCTCGCCGCCGTCCGCCGCATCCGAAGAACGACAACAGGAGGAAGGTCCTTCTCCTACCTGGCCACCAAGACCTGGAACTCCCTCCCTCCCGACCTGCGCCTGACCCAAGACCACCTCGCCTTCAGGAAGAAGCTCAAGACCTGGCTGTTCGGGCAGTAGCAGCACCCCCCCCCCCTAGCGCCTTGAGACCCTCCGGGTAAGTAGAGCGCTCTATAAATGCCTATGATTGATTGATTGATTGACTGACTATAACTTGCGCGCCCGCAATCCACTGCTGATGATGTCAAATATTACATCATTCATGACATGGTCAGTGACATCACTGATGACATCACTGATGACATCTCAAATGACATCACTGATGACATCACTGATGACATCATCCACGTCCCTTTTCCTATATTGCTGCCACTGCTGCCAGTCATTCACCTGCTTTGCTACGGTCCGGGTGGACTGCAACGCCTTTTTGGACACATTTGGCTCCAGCATATCGTCCATTCCAGACACGGGTGCCGGGGACTACATCCCCCAGCGTCCCCTTGTGGCGCCTGCCATCGCGCCATGCTAAAGCGCCAGTAGGCGCTTTAAAACTGGACTAGGGCTCCCGCAGCGCGGGTCCCTTTTCCTATATTGCTGCTGCTGCTGCCAAAGTCATTCACCTGCTCTGCTACAGTCCGAGGGACTGCAGCGCCTTTTTTGGACACATTAGGCTCCCGCATTTCGTCCATTCCAGACGCGGGTGCCGGGGACTACAACCCCAGGGTCCCCTTGGGGCGCCTGCCATTGCGTCACGCTAAAGCTCCAGGAGGCGCTTTAACACTGCACTAGGGATCCCGCAGCGCGGGACGCGCGTGGGCATGCCCGGGCCAAGGGCGGGCCCGTCCACGCCCGTTAGCGGCCGGAAGAGGCTGGGCTGTGCCACCCCCCAATATCGATACTTGAACTCTAAAGTAAGTTTGTGCTACTGGACTTGGGTGAAAGGGGGGAGATTATCCCTGCTTAAGGGATTGTGTTGGTTTAAGCTAAATTTATATCCTGCTTTCAATTGTGCAGTGCTGAATCTCCCAGGGTATGAGCAAGACCACGCATAAAGGGGGGCGGGGACGTGAGTGGTAGGTACCTTAGATGCCCTCCTTACTCGGGCTGAGTCCATGTTAATTCATGAGATACAGCTAACCAAACATAGGCTTTCTCTGGATCCATCCTGTCCCCCTATAGGGCCAATTTCTGTAATAGAGCCAACTGCTACCCCAATCTCGGGTTCTCAAAAATCCCCAGTGATAGTAGGCAGTCCACAGCTAGGCGCATCCAATCTATGCTCAGTGGATAGTATATCCTCCTCCCTTCTAGCTACCCCTACTATTATGCTTACAAGACAGCAAAAGTCAACACTAGCTCCCCGAGGTAATGTACAAGCAAAGAAAAGAAAAGCGCGCAGTGCCCCAAAAGCCAGTCTCCAGGTTTCAAAGCAGGTCAAGAATACGAATGTTGCACCAGGGAGGGGAGGGATCCCAGCCCCATCTGCTGAGCTGGACACCATCAAGCTGGAAGTGCTTAACATAGACCCAACCCTACTGGGGCCCAGACACTTGGACCCTGTAGAGGTCCAAGAAGATTTTCTAAATCAAATGGAAACCAAGCTATCAGCCCAGATCGATCCCCTTTTGTCTAAATTAGTCGCAATAGATCAGAGACTAACTAAAATTGAGCAATACATAATCAAAGCTCCATTCTGCCACGCTGAGAGTAGCCAGCCTGATGCTGAAGGAGCCAGTCAGGTGGAAAACATATCTGGGCCACTCCAACATGTCACAGCTTGTCCCCTTCCTCTATAGTAATCCCTCCCAAACCCCCTATACCACTCTTGCAACCAACCAATGCTCCATCGATATGTAAAGAAGGGCCAAAGGGCTCAGTGTGAAGAATACACGGTCAGGGAGGGGACAGGACATTGGATGTTTTTCTTCACCTACCACCAGAAGCAGCACCCTACACTATAGTTCTGGCCAACGTCCCGAGACTTCGACCCCAAGAAGAGGAACATTGGTCCTCGCTTTAGAACAAGACCCTTCACTACTTGTCCTCTAGAACTGGGCTTGGAAATCACCTTTTCTCTGAGTTTAAGATGGTTAGAAGGGTCGTATGGGTTGGTCAGTCAGCTAAAGACCTGAATGGGGAGTGTGTAGTCTTAAGCTTCGGGTCTCCGGGAATGACACGGTGTGTCCTTGAACGAGCAGCCTCCTTCAAGCTACGTCAAGAGGCAATTAATGTTCTCCCGCTGGGCCATTTTTATCAATTAGGAAAAACTCCAGAGGGGTAACACAGAGAATACCAGTGTATCCCCTGGGCCCACATAATTGCGTGGTCATGACCTCCAATAGGTATGTGGTACTTAGTTCACTGGAAGACAACGATTGACTGGGTTCCAATTTTGATTCCCCCAAGTCTGCGGAACTCGTCCCTAAGGATTAGGGTGACCAAGTCCTTTTTTCAAAATATTGGAGCAACAGATAATGTTTCAGGAGGTTTAATAAACCGGGAAGGCAGAACTGAGGAAGATAATATCTTGAGTGTGTACGTGTAGATGATGTGTTGATTGAGTGCTAGATGAATGATGTAAAAAATAAGAAAGGCTGCAAGTGTGCAAATTATCCACTGCCATTCACGGGTAGTAGTTATCAACAAGGCTCAATAAAGAGCCTGTACTTTGAATTAGAATAACAAACAGAAGATTTGATAACTATAGATTATACTGGCTCTTTTTTAATATTGGTAGACTTTTGTTAGGCTTTTTTTTATACATGAACGGCAAGAAGTGCGCCAATAACCCACTGCCATTCACAAGTAATAGTTACCAAGAAGGGTAAATAAGGGGCCTGGACTTTGAAGTTGAATTACTTGAAGAATAATTGATAACCCCAGCCAAGAAAGTCTGCAAGTGTGCACATTTCCCACTGACTTCGGCCGAGGTAGTAGCTACAACAAAAAGGCTCCATAAAGGGACTTGACTTTGAATCACAATATGAAATTCGAGAATAATTGATCACCACAGGGAAGAAAGGCAGCAAGTATGCAAATTTCCCACTGCCTTCGGCCGGGGTAGTTGATAGAACAAAAAGGGCTCGATAAAGGTAATGCACTTTGAATAGGAATATGAAATTGAACAATAGTTCATAACCCCTGTGAAGAAATGCAGCAAGTGCGCAAATTTCTCACTGCCTTCTGCCAGTGCAGTATCTACATGAAAAAGGCTTGATAAAGGGCCTGCACTTTGAATACAGATATGAAATAGAAGAATAGTTGATAACCATAGCCAAGAAAGGTAGCAATTAGGTGTGTGTACGTGTAGATGATGTGTTGATTGAGTGGTGGATGAATAATGTAAAAAATAAGAAAGGATGCAACTGTGCAAATTACCCACTGCCATTCACGGGTAATAGTTACCAAGAAGGCTCAATAAAGGGCCTGTACTTTGAATTAGAATAACGAACAGAAGATTTGATAACCATAGACTATACTGGCTCTTTTTTAATATTGGTAGACTTTTGTTAAGCTTTTGTTTATACATGAACGGCAGGAAGTGCACAAATTATCCACTGCCATTCACGAGTAATAGTTACCAAGAAGGCTCAATAAAGGGCCTGCACTTTGAATTTGTATTACAAGAAGGACAATTGATAACCCCAGCCAAGAAAGGCAGCAAGTGTGCAAATTTCCCACTGCCTTCGGCCGGGGTAGTAGCTACAATACAAGGGCTCGATAAAGGGCCTTGACTTTTAATTAGAATATGAAATTCAAGAATAATTGATAACCCCAGCCAAGAAAGGCTGCAAGTGTGCAAATTTCTTACTGCCTTCAGCCGGGGAAGTTGTTACAACAAAAAGGCTCGATAAAGGGCCTGCACTTTGAATACGACTATGAAATAAAAGAATAGTTGATAACCATAGCCAAGAAAGGCAGCAAGTAGGTGTGTGTATGTGTAGATGTGTTGATTGAGTGTAAGATGAATAATGTAAAAAATAAGTAAGGCTGCAAGTGTGCAAATTAACCACTACCTTTAGCCGGGGAAGTAGTTACAACAAAAAGGATCAATAAAGGGCCATGACTTTGAATCGGAATATCAAATTGAACAATAATTGATAACTCCAGCCAAGAAAGGCAGCAAGTGTGCAAATTTTTATCTGCCTTCGGCGGGGTAGTTCTTACAACAAAAAAGCTTGATATATGTCTAATAACTAATGTTGAGGACAGCGATGCTCCTGTTTCTTGTTTTTGATGAGGTTGATAGACTGTTTCGCATAACACAAAAGTTAATCGCAATAAATGCATAGAAATCTAAGTTTACGAAATTCAAGATCAATATGCGAGTATGGACTGTTTGCTAAAGTTGATGTTGCAGCAGTTGATGTGCTTGGTGCAGCAGCAAGTGGGTTGTCCTGCAACCTCTGTGTTGCAGCTCAAGCGACGTTGTTGGGGTGCACGTGGTTTATGTGTTTTGTACTATATTTACTGTGCCAAAGGAGTATGTTTTGGATTGATCACACCTTGAAAGTGTTGTTTGGCAAATTTTACAGGTTACTAATGGTTGGTGTGTTTCAGTTAGTATGTGTTTGGACTTTGCTGGAATCTTTAAGGGACAGATTAGGGCTTCCGTAATACAGAAATTCTTTGTACTTAGTGACATCTAATTGTATTTTATGAAGAACGGTTGAATTCTACATCCACCTCTAGGTCTAGTGGGAGGGTAGTATTTCAAAGTGTTTGACAGGTTACACTACATGTTTCCATGCAGCTAAAAGCTAAAGAAAAGTTAGCTTGGTTATGTATGAACATCCTCTCACACAAAACCCAGCACTTAGCATTCAGGATTGTAAAGGCTTACCAGAGGAGTGACTGATGAGTTTACATATGTCTGTGACAAAAGAAAAGAAAAATAAGTATGCTTGTTTTACATTAGAGATAGAGACCTGAAAGACTATGCATGTAAATCCATAACATCTTTTTTGAATGTATGGAAGAAAGGAGTGAAAGGGTGTTTAGAAGCAATACTGTCCAGCATAAAAAGTGCATTATTTTTCTTTTTGTTGAGTCTAAACACACCTTTTGGATTAAGATCATGGCATAGTGGTGTAACTAGATCATAGATTCTATTGTCAGATGTCTACCTTAGTGATAGTGGAATTACCACTACTTTTTAGACTACCATTGAACAGTAATGTGTAGAGGAGCGGTATTGCTTGTTAGTCAGTCAGTCAAAATTAACTTTATTTGGTTTGTCACAACCATAAAGTATACATATACAGTTTACAAATTTTAAAAAGTAAAATTCATTTTCTAAAAATATTTTCAATTTTTTTTTTCTGTTCTTTAAAAATAAAGCATTATTGTACAGTCCACACTCTTAAGTTAGTTCGGCCTTTGAAAGCAAAGTCTCTACTTTTTTCATAAAATTCAGACCGCGGCATATTAAAATGTTCGAGCCTGCACCCATCCAGCTTGTGATTGCCTGCCTGCAGGTACGGATCTGAAGAGCATTTAGAACTGGTTTCAGCAAAGATCTTCTCTCTTCTTTTATTGACTCGCACGTACATAGTAAGTGACTTAAGGTTTCCGTGTGATATCCACATAATCTACATCTTGTTTTTTGTTGTATGTTTTTCCAAGATGGGATCAGATCTTTAGAAGAGTGGTCGCCCAGTCTAAAAGCTAAAAATTTCATTTTTAAAGATAGACGGAAATGTGCCGCAAGGTAAGGTTGCGGTTTTAATTGTTTATAAGAATTTAATACAGTCCAGGCATGCCGACGTTTGGCCAAGGTCTTTTTATCTTCTACCAGGGAAAGAGCTTTTGCGTTTAATTTGCAGATCTTTTTGAAAGATGCTTCTTCCAATTGGCTGTTCCATATTTCCTCTATTTTAAGGGTTTCCAAGGTTGTTCGCAAATCCTCAGCCCAAGAGTTTGGTTCACATTGCTCATACTGTTTCTTGATTTCCAGCCAGCATAGATTATTTAGTGAACCTGGTTCTGCTGATCTGAGCTTCCAGCACCATTTCGCTAAGACTGCTTTCCTTTGGTAGGTTTGATTTTGCAGGCCGAATTCCAATCTTATTTGTGCTGGAGCTGATCCTTTATAAAGGTTGAACACCGATTTGTATATTTTTGTCTGGAGTGTGTTCAGAATGTCGATTTCTTTCCCGTGCCATATTTCTAGCCCATATGACAGAGATGGTAATACTTGGGCTACCATCACCTTCAGAAGATGTTCATAAGACGGACATTTAAGTTTCTTTTGAAGTGTTCTGTACGCGAAAGTCAGTGATTGGGCTCTCGCATTGATGTTTCTTTTTTGGTGTAGTATGGACATATTTTTACTTATTGTGACTCCTAAGTATTTATATGATGTTGTTTCTTCAATATGTTTGCCCTTAGTGTACCATTTGAAAGGTCGTCTGCCTGTGCCCACCAGTCTCATCACTTTCGTTTTTTTGATGTTTAGTTCCAGACCTTCTAAGTCAAAATACTCAGTTAATTTAGTTATCACTCTTTGGAGGCCTATCGGTGTTTGACTTAAGACCACAATGTCGTCTGCGTATTGTAAGAACTGGATGCATTCATTGGCTAATTTCGGTGGGCGTCCGCTTACGTTGTGCAGGTGGCTTTCTAAGTCTGCCAAGTATATGTTGAAGAGGCTTGGCGAGAGCACACATCCCTGTTTGAGGCCATTTCTTGTTTTTAGTTCTGCGGATATTCGTCTTCCATCACCTAGCTTTACTTTTGCCCACGTTTCGCTATATAAAGCTAATATAATATCAATTAATTTCTGCGGGAGGCCCCATGTTTCAAGTTTATTCCACAAGCGGTCTCTTGGCACGCGGTCAAACGCGGATTTCAAATCTATATAACAAGCTAGTAGTACGGTCTTCTTTTTTCCTGCTCCTTCAATAAGCAGCGCCAGTGCTGACAGATTAGTTGTACAACCTGTGCCTTCCATGAAACCCGTTTGGAATTTTGGTACGATTTTGTTTTTATTTATCCATTGTCAAAGGTGAATCAATATACAAGATGAAAAAAGCTTTGCCTCAACATCAATTAGGGCTATCAATCTGTAATTTCCTGGTTCCATTCTACATCCGTTTTTATATAGTGGGTGGAAGATGTTATCCTGCCAGGATCGCGGTATCTTTTTTTTTCTTGAATATTTGGTTAAATAATGGTGTGAGATACTTTGCCCAAAAATCGGGATCATATTTGAATAGAGCGTTTGGGAGCCCATTGGGGCCTGATGCTCCTTCCGCTTTCAGTTTTTTTATCATGATGGTTGTTTGTTTTACTGTTGTAAGCGAAGTTAGATCTTCTGGATCTCCATTGGAAGAATTTTCATACCGGTCTTCTTTTGCGTATCCAGTGTCTGGTTCTTTCTGAACCATTCCTTTTATAGAATCATTATTTTGTTCTTTATGTGGTTGGTGCCTAAATGTGTTGTATAGGCTATCAATATAATGTAGCCATGTAGTTTCACTAATTCCTATGTTGTGCTGTCCGCCCGTTCCTTTTGCTAGTTTATTTATTATACTCCGGAAATATTGCTTGTTGATCTTCAAAGAGGAGGAAGATTTAAATTTATATTTCAACACCTAAACAAAATAATTGCTCAATTAAAAAAAAAAAATTAGGTAGGAATGTTAGAGGAAGTGTGGTCCAACTCTAAAAGGATTGTGCAAATCGTGACAGCTGAAAGAAGTGTGTCTCAACATTAGTTTTCATGATAATCTGGACAACACTAGATTGCAGGAGTGCACAAATATGTAATTAGACATCTTGCATGCAATCATATGTTACTTAGAAACATACATTTTGTACATATCTAAACAATAAAAGGTAAGTAGGATTTACATTTGGTTTTATAAATTGAAGGTGGAGTCATCTGCTGCATTCGAAACATTGGGCCTGTTGGGAAGATATTGAAAAGTAACTTGTTATTAACATTGCATTGTTTAAAGGTCAATAGCTTTTTTAAATGAAAACTTCATATGTATTTAAATGGTAAACATAGTGATCTCTCAACACTTAGTGGAAACATGGTAATGACTCCATTAATTTGAAGGGTACATAGCCAGCTATCCAACATGGTGGACGTAACTCTAAAAAGACCCTTGCAAATGCCTCAGTTATCTGAGTGAGGGTAACATAGTTCCTGTATTAGACAAATATGAACTGGAGAGTTAATGCGCTCAAAAGACTCCAAGGACTTATATCACTTAATTTTTATATTCTGCATTTACAGTTATTGAGGGTACTTACCATTACCTTTTGCACGTATGCCGTTGAAGTATCTTGGTTGCAGACAACAATACTTATCAACAGACTCTAAATGTAAAAAAAGATGTACATTAGGACATCATAATAGCAATGCTACCAATTAAAAACTTAGTTTGCGATATATTATGCATGAGTCAAGGTGTTTTTAGATCCAGGATTAGAGACAGTTACAACTGTTGCAAACATACTCAAATGGCTTTACTACAAACAATATTGAAAATGTACAACTATAATGACAATAGCTTACTATACTATGTTAAAAAGTAATGATATGTCTTTATCTATGAAAGATCTTGTATGAAAAAACAAAATAAAGAAGAGTCCAATGTTGAGGAAAACACTAAAGTGTGAGACCTTATTTATCATTGAAATGTTAAAGTCAAACGGATATATTACAGCTACACCAGAGCACACTCTATCATTATATCTGTAATCCTAAACACAACCCAGGTCAGTCCAGAGAACAGAGATCACTGTGGGGCCGTCTCCCACCAGTGTACTTCTGGTGGGAGACTGACCTGGGTTGGGTTTAGGATTACAGATATAATGATAGAGTGTACTCTGGTGTATCTGCAATCATTTTTTGTTCTGGGCCTTCTTTGGTCTTGAATAATATCATTACCCTAGTGGGTGGGTACGTAAACACCATCTTTTGAGCACCTCCAACCAATAGGATTATACACTGGATATAGAATGTCCCAAGATTTGGAGACCATACAGCAAACCCACAACTTGTGTCATATTATGGTTTAAAGTCAAACGTGATTACTCCATTAGGTTCATTGCAATTTTCAGTCCATAAATCTTCAGAAATATTACATTAGTAAAAATCTGGGCTACTGGCTTCTGAGTTGGGTAGCATTCTGGAAACTGAAAACATAATAACAAATGTATATGTTGAGCAAAAGTGGAACCTGAATGTCAAAGCAATCATAGGTTTCAGTAGAGAATTTCAGTACACACATTGATGGGAAATTATTACTTAAAGATAATTTACTGTAATAGTAATGACAATATACATATATTTGGTGTTGAGAGACATATGTCTGAGAGGAAGGTATCGATTAATGTTAAAATATATGAAAGCACACGAGCTTCTAAAGAGGAACTAATATGTACATCATACGGTATTAGGTATAGTATACACAATTTACATGTAGCAGATCGTGGTGTACCTGGTACAGGTTGTGAAGATTGATCACATTGTGAAGATTGATCACGTTGTGGAGATTGATCGTGTGCTGGTGAATTATTATTATGTTAGCTTCCTGCAAATTAATTTTGAAAAAGTAACATTTCTTTAAGAAGGAATTAGTTTAACAACCTAACAGAAAAGTTTCTTAAACACAAACAGTTAATCCAAAATAACTTTCTTATATTAATGTAGTTTGAAAAATATGTTGTGTGCAGAAAGTTTAAGCGAGGGATATAGAGTACAGTCTATACGAATACAGAGGTAAGGCCTGTCAAATGGATGTAATTTGAAAACATGACAGTTTAACAGAGGGCGCTCAGGCCCCGAAGTGATAGGCTTGATTTTTATATTTAGAGTATCTTGTGTGGGTGGCACAGTTACTGTTGTAGGCCCAGTAGTAGCATGTACATGAGCAGCCTTGGTATACGTAACTATCAAGAGTAACATTTTAATCATGGACAAACAATTACCATTACACTTTCAAAAAAGGTGGCAATTGCACTGAAGTGATGAAGTGTCGAAAACCAGTATTTTGGCGAAAGCATGTTATAAAAAGATGTACGATAGAGGGAAAAATGGTTAGTTAACCTAAATCAAATAAAGGGCTAATACAACACCGTAGTGTCAAAGTTGTGAATCCAACAATTATTATGAATTAAAACTATGTTAGTCTGAGGAGGCAAAAGTTTTGTAGGCCAACTAGAGCACAGACAAAAACAACTATAGGTCACGTGAGGAAACAAGAAATTTTAAGTCAGTGGAGGATTAAAAGAGAGCAAATGAAGATTAGGAGAGAGTACGTTTGTTGAAACACAAAACACTTGGCGTAGCACAAAAATGCAGCATATATAGTTATGAAAGCACAATATGTAAGAAAACAGGCCTGGGAAGGCCATGTGAGGCAGTATTACATTTTAAAATTCATTGGTGAAAAAAAAAAGGAAAATAGAGCTAGAAGGGCCACGTGACGCAGTAAAAAATATAATACTAATATGAATGCACAAGTTGTAACAATACAGGCTAAAGCACAGTTCAAAAATACTACACTGGAATTCACACATGCACAATGTATTTAGAAAAGGCCTAGTAGGCCCCGTGATGCAGAAGGTAATATTACGATCAACCATATACGATCGATTAGAATAGAGGCCTGGGAAGGCCACGTGAGGTAGCAATAAACATTAAAAGTCACGGGAGGATTAGGAGGGAGCAAATACGATGAAGCACAGAGCATGTGCCGCAGAAAAGTAAAACAAAACGGCTGGGAGGGGCACGTGATGCAGTAAAAAAATAATACTAATATCAATGCACAAATTGGACCAATACAAGCTAAAGCACGGGCACAGTTAAAAAATACTACACAGAAATTCATGCACACACAATTTATTTAGAAAAGACCTAGGGGTCGATTAGGATGGCGGACGGAAACGTGTACTGTCCGCCATGTCCGGGGAAATTGTACTCCCGGCCGCGCCGCGGAGAATCCGCGGTTGCGATTAGGATATGCATGTGACGAACCTCCGACCGCGGTGGACGGATCATAACAAACACCGTCCGCGGTGGACGGAACACATCTAACTCCGTCCGCGGCGGACGGAGCCTATTGAACAGCCACCGCCGCGGACGGCTATGACCGCGGAAAATAATACATTTACCGCCATACCTGTGAAAACTCCGTGTCCCCAATTCCGATACATCCGCCTGTACCACGGTACGCACAGCCATCCACGTCAGCGGCGGAAACAATGCAACGATAAACAGTGCACCACTGCGGAAACCCATCACGCACAACATCCCTAACGTCAAACAAATATCAGAAAGTGTACCGCAAGTACTTAGCAAACACACGATAATTGCCAACCCCCCCACCTGATACACCAACACCAACCACAAGCCACCATGACACCCCCCAAGTACCCAATAATGCACACTAGTCAACACGCCCACCTACCACCTGACTGCCAATAACCATTGAGACACGACTATAAAATGACACCCACCCACTACCACAATCCTTTGCATCACAGCATTGCTGCTAGCAAGAGGCCAATTCGATATAGAGCTTACTCCAATAGAAGACACACAACCACCACCCTACCACACGCACCACACAAACACCCACCACACCATTCCTACACATCACACACCACACACCTGCACCCCCAACTCACTCAACTCACACACGGAGCACCACACACCATGGCACCCAAAAAAAAACCTACATTCACGGAGACCGAGTTGAAGGTAATGGTAGATGAAATCATCCGTGTTGAGCCCCACATCTTCGGGGCCCTAGTCCAGCAGACCTCCGTGGCGCAAAAGAATCACATGTGGGACAGAATCGTCAGCCGGGTGAATGCGTCAGGGACCGTGCCGAGGACGAAGCATGAAATTCAGATGCGGTGGCATGACCTGAAGACCAGGGTGAAGGGCATCCGCGCTAAAAACTATGCAAGAGCCAATCATACTGGCGGTGGAACACCCCCGGAGCCCATACCCTACACCGATTGGGAGGAGAAGGTGCTGGTGATACTACACCCAGAGAGCCTAGACGGACTTGAGGAAGGAGAAGAGGCTGGTAAGTACAAACTAAGCACCAGGATCAGCACGACATGGTCAGGCTCACACAACTGAGAAGACACATCTCCTAGGCCCCAACCCATGCACGTTGGACACATACTCACCAAAATGTATATGGCTACCAACAGGCCCCCATGTTCACAGGGAGGGTGGTGGTGGTGGTGGTGGTGGAGGGTAGGGTTTGTGGGGTGTGTGAGAGCCCACGACTACAACTCCCAACAGGCCCCCATGTTCACAGGGAGGGTGCTGGTGGTGGGTGGGGAGTGTGAGAGCCCACAACTACAACTCCCAACAGGCCCCCATGTTCACAGGGAGGGTGGTGGTGGTGGGTGGGGTGTGTGAGAGCTCACTACTACAACTCCCAACAGGCCCCCATGTTCACAGGGAGGGTGGTGGTGGTGGGTGGGGAGTGTGAGAGCCCACGACTACAACTCCCAACAGGCCCCCATGTTCACAGGGAGGGTGGTGGTGGTGGGTGGGGTGTGTGAGAGCTCACGACTACAACTCCCAACAGGCCCCCGTGTTCACAGGGAGGGTGGTGGTGGTGGTAGAGGGTAGGGTGTGTAGGGTGTGTGAGAGCCCATGACTACAACTCCCAACAGGCCCCCATGTTCACAGGGAGGGTGGTGGTGGTGGGTGGGGTATGTGAGAGCCCACGACTACAACTCCCAACAGGCCCCCATGTTCACAGGGAGGGTGGTGGTGGTGGGTGGGGTGTGTGAGAGCCCACGACTACAACTCCCAACAGGCCCCAATGTTCACAGGGAGGGTGGTGGTGGTGGGTGGGGTGTGTGAGAGCCCACGACTACAACTCCCAACAGGCCCCCATGTTCACAGGGAGGGTGGTGGTGGTGGTGGTGGTGGTGGAGGGTAGGGTGTGTGGGGTGTGTGAGAGCCCACAACTACAACTCCCAACAGGCCCCCATGTTCACAGGGAGGGTGGTGGTGGTGGGTGGGGTGTGTGAGAGCCCACGACTACAACTCCCAACAGGCCCCCATGTTCACAGGGAGGGTGGTGGTGGTGGGTGGGGTGTGTGAGAGCCCACGACTACAACTCCCAACAGGCCCCCATGTTCACAGGGAGGGTGGTGGTGGTGGTGGAGGGTAGGGTGTGTGGGGTGTGTGAGAGCCCACAACTACAACTCCAAACAGGCCCCCATGTTCACAGGGAGGGTGGTGGTGGTGGGTGGGGTGTGTGAGAGCCCACGACTACAACTCCCAACAGGCCCCCATGTTCACAGGGAGGGTGGTGGTGGTGGGTGGGGTGTGTGAGAGCCCACGACTACAACTCCCAACAGGCCCCCATGTTCACAGGGAGGGTGGTGGTGGTGGGTGGGGTGTGTGAGAGCCCACGACTACAACTCCCAACAGGCCCCCATGTTCACAGGGAGGGTGGTGGTGGTGGTGGTGGAGGGTAGGGTGTGTGGGGTGTGTGCGACAGGACACAAATGTTTACAAATCGTTATGAACATGTAATCTCCACATTACTGACCAGCTCAATCTTGTCCCTCAGGTGATCGTGAACTGACTGGGGAAACCAGCACCCGGCCGCAACACTCGCCTCCCACACATACCGGACTCTCTGGGGACGATGACACAGGCAGCTCCGGTGGTGAGGATGGTGCGGGCCCAAGCACACAGCCAAGGCCATCTGGCTCACAGGGACTCCCGGGCCCGACAACCGTCGCATATGTGACTCCAGCGACACCTGCCTCTGTGATCTGCAGAGTCCCCACCACCACCACTACCACCACCACCACCACCACCACCAGTACCACCACTCCTGCCTGTGCCACCCTGCCTAACCCAGCGCACGACGCAGGTCCATCGGCCTCCCACCCAAGCAGGGTGATTGGGTCACAAAGGAGAGAGGCGACGGCACATCAGGCAAACAGGCGACCCGCACTCCGCCGCACTGATGAAGGACACCTACCCCATCCTGTGGCAGAGTCCCTTGAAGCCCTAGCCAGGTGCCAGGCTTCATACGACCGTAGCCAGGAACATGCAGACCGTGCACACCAGGACTCGGTGGACAACACGAACATGTTGCGGGAAATTGCGGGGTACCTTGGCCAGATAGTGCACATCATGGACCAGCAGACAACAATGTGGAGGGAATGGATTGCCCGGAACAACCCCCCCCCTCCACTAATTGTCCTTGCACCACCGCCACCGTCACCTCCACCTCCACCGCCACCGTCACCTCCACCGCCACCGCCACCACCACCACCACCTGTGGCCCTGGCGACGGATGTGGCCCATGACCAACCTGCACCCCCAGCAGACTCAGTTCCAGCTCAAAGACGGAGGGGCCGTCCGAGGCTGGAAGTGGGTGAGAGCAGTGTGGGTGCGCCATCCACACGCTCCAAGAGGGGCCGCCAATGACTTTGTCACTGCCTGAGCCAGACATTCACCCTGCAAATTATCCTGTCCCACATAGACATTCATTGCCACTGGTCTGCTGGACTAGCCTGACACCCCCCAATGTGGTGTCAGCACGGACATTTCATCTGCCATTACCTTCAACTCCAACTCCCTCCTCCCACTTACTTGTAAATATTCACCTGCACAAATGCACAACCTGTAAATAAATATCACCTACACACTCAATGATGTTTTGCCTCCATGTTTATTCACATGATTGCCTTCAGAAACAGACGTAAACAGGTGCAGGGATCCTAGTCGTACATAATCATGGCGCTGCGGGAGTGACCTAGGGAAAATCAGAGACAGCAAACACACGTCAGGAAACAGATTGACACACATCACAACACACTGCACAGCAACATTCCACAAACTACACTCATCACTAAAGCATGGGATGAGAGGACACACATCATGGAGACTTGTATGTCCACAGAAATGAAGACACACATATGCAACCATCACAAACCAGAACACACAGCTCATCCACCCCACATCCACACAACACCAGCAAACATACATAAGGCATTGTCAACCGCCACAAGAGGTAGTTACTCACATTCAAGGGAAGTAGCGATCAATGAGCTGGCGCCTCTGGTCCACACCTTCCTCCTCACCACTATCCTCATCAGTCGACATGGGTGGGATGGGAGGCCGAGGAACTTGTTCGTCTTCAGGGTCCAAGAGCAGTTCAATGTCATTGCGCATGGCCAGGTTGTGTAGCATGCAGCAGGCAACTACGATCCTGCATACTTTGCCTGGTGAGTAAGGCAGGGCCCCTCCGGTCTTATCCAGGCACCGAAACCTTGACTTTAGCAGTCCAAAGGTACGTTCAACCACTCTGCGTGTCCTTCCATGTGCATCATTGTAGCGCATTTCACCCGGTGTAGTAGGATTACGTATGGGACTCAGGAGCCAGGGCCGGTTTGGGTACGCCGAGTCACCTATGTAGGGGGATGACAGACACAAATATCACAACCAGATATGGTGGGTACCCCATGCCACACAGAGATCTCAAAAGTCCCCACTGCACACTCACCAACAAGCCACGCTTGACCGGGTCGCAGATTTGCCATCAGTTGGGGGACAATGCTGCTCCGCATGATGTGGGCGTCATGTGCGGAGCCTGGAAATCTTGCACACACATGGGAGATGATGTTGTTTGCCAGGCACACCACCTGCACGTTCAGCGAATGGAAGTGCTTGCGATTCCTAAAAACCTGCTCACGTGCCCGTGGTGGAATTATAGCGATATGTGTGCCATCAATAGAACCCACTACGTGTGGTATATGGCCCAGTGCATATAAGTCTGCCTTGACTGCTGGCAAGTCTTCCGGTCGTGGGAAATGTATGTAGTCATTCTTGTACAGCATCATAGCTCTTAAAACATCCCGAAGTACCGTGCTGAACATGGACTGTGACTTCCCCCCGGCATGTCCAACTGTGTACTGAAAGGTGCCAGTAGCAAAGAAATGTAGTGCCGCCATAACCTTTGCTGTGGGTGTAATAGAACCAGGATACGTCCTTCGTGGCTGCAGATGAGGAGACAATTCGGCAACAAGCTCCATCAACCAACGTCGATCCAGCCGGAATTTCCGAATCACCTCCTCGTCAACCATATCCTCAAGCACAGTGTATGGCGATGCACATTTGGAGCCCTCCTGTGTGGGAGAAGATGTAACTTCAGTCAACCTCCAAACGACGCATACGTGTGCAACTCCATCACATGTAAGCCAACATTAGCAAGAATAAAAATGTATAGGAGAATGGTCATATGTCTGTCATTTCTGACAGTCAATACAATACGCAGTGGCCCTTTAACAATGTGCACACACTTGCAACAGGAAGTGTCAACACGTACAACGCAACTTAGTCACATGTGAACATTACTGACAATACGTGTGTCTTGACCCTAATGTTTAGAAGCCACATCACAGACACACATGCAAGTGCATGCACACAAACGATAATGATACACACACACCATGTCATCATGCACAAATGCCAACACCAATAATGTTGAGCATACGGTCATTACATGCATGGTGACACGACAGCCAACACACATACAGTCAAAGCATGTGTACCACCACCATTGTAGTCACCTCGCCTGAACTACGCACTGACAACAGAATCAGAATGTGGTCATACAGTCGTGATGTACTGTCTACATGTGAAGATGTAAAAAGTCCGTAGGGTCACACCCGTCGTCAACAAGTCAAAATGCACATCTGTTGCACATTGTGTGCCCACCGATGGGCATAATATGGACACAGATGGAATATTGCATGACATATGAAATTTCCCTATCACGCTCACAACCCTCATGACGCTACTGCAGACAACACATCACGGTGCAGCGTCTCACAATACAATATCATTGGCGCCGCCATGGCGGTGCACTGCTACCGCTATTTTCGATAGTCCATACGCGGCCAGCCTTCCCTCTTCCCATTGGCTGCATGTGCACGGGCCGTCACGGTGACACATTGGCAACCGCACGTGCAAGCCTCTGGGACGGACGCCTCATTTGCAACACTGTTCTATCACTGGCGCCACCATGGCGGTGCACGTACTCTGCGGGGGAGGTGCAGGCCTACACACCCTTTCGATGTAGTCAATGGACATGGCAGTTCATGACCCCTCTTACATTCAGATTGCATCATCCACCGTACACCGGCCAAACCAGCCCGGTCTTTGACCGCCGTTCCGGCCATGTCCACAACCGCCGTGTAAGGCCTGGCCTAGGACCGCCGTTCCGGCCAGGTCCACAACCGCCGTGGCAGGCCTGGCCTAGGACCACCGTTCCGGCCATGTCCACAACCGCCGTGGCAGGACTGGCCTAGGACCGCCGTTCCGGCCATGTCCACAACCGCCGTGGCAGGCCTGGCCTAGGACCGCCGTTCCGGCCATGTCCACAACCGCCGTGGCAGGCCTGGCCTAGGACCGCCGTTCTGGCCATGTCCACAACCACCGTGGCAGGCCTGCCACGGCGGTTGTGGACATGGCCGGAATGGCGGTCCTAGGCCAGGCCTGCCACGGCGGTTGTGGACATGGCCGGAACGGCGGTCAAAGACCGGGCTGGTCCGGCCGGTGTACGGTGGATGATGCAATCTGAATGTAAGAGGGGTCATGAACTGCCATGTCCATTGACTACATCGAAAGGGTGTGTAGGCCTGCACCTCCCCCGTAGAGTACGTGCACCGCCATGGTGGCGCCAGTCATAGAACATTGTTGCAAATGAAGCATCCGTGCCGGAGGCTTGCATGTGCGGTTGCCAATGTGTCACCGTGACGGCCCGTGCACATGCAGCCAATGGGAAGAGGGAAGGCTGGGTGCGTATGGCCAATCAAAAATAGCGGAAGCAGTGCACCGCCATGGCGGCGAGATTCATTGGCCCTTTTACGAACACGCATCCTGGCCTGACCAATTGCTGTCGACGTATGCCACTGACACGTGCTGAGGGCCCTATATATGTGTGATGTCAAAAAGCACACATCCTACCCTGGGAACCAGTGCTGCCTGTTCACCTCGAGCTGCTGCTGCTGATCTGACCACCGACTGCTGCCTGTGACCATCACTCGAGCTGCTGCTGCTGATCTGACCACCGACTGCTGCCTGTGACCATCACCTCGAGCTGCTGCTGCTGATCTGACCACCGACTGCTGCTCTACTGCCATACTCCATGATCTTGCCATGCCCAGAGAGAAAGAGATCCGGTCTCGTCCATTTACCGCCGCGGAGCTTGATGTCCTCGTGGACGGTGTGCTCCGCAACTATAGACGCCTCTACGGCGCACCCGGACAGGTGGTAAGTGCAATGTGGGACATGTTGGTGTGCATGAGGTGGCAAATTACTCCTGGCTTCTGCAATCTTGGCAGTGTACTGTGTGCTCGACATATATTTAAGATTGTGCATGGCTGCTGACAGATACGTGTTGCCCATATCTGTGTGACAGGCCAACTGTCCACTGACTTGCACCCTTTTGTCTCACATCATGCTAGGTCAAGCTGCACCTTCGCAAGGAAGTTTGGAGGAACATTGCACGAGATGTACGGGCATTGGGGATGTGCAACAGACGACATACACACTGCCACAAACGCTGGGACGACATTGCCAGGCTGAGCAGAAATGTAGCGGAAGTGACACTGGGGATGATTCCAAAGATGCCACGTCTGGCCCGACGCTCCATGACTCCTCTCATGCACCGTATCATTGCTGTGACGCATCCTGACCTCTCCGAACGGCTGAGTGTGGATCAACAGCAAACTAGCGGTGAGCATACTGTCTGTGTAGGATACTTGGGAGTGCAATGCATGTATTGGTGCCCAGACACAGTATTGAGTTCCCTGGTGCTTATGTATCTCTGCGATGGCACGTTGGTGCCATTGGGTGGGTGTAATTTGATATCCAGGTCCGGCATGTTGACACGCCACTTGCTTAGTAGTCGAGTGATTAAGCACATGCCGTAATGGTCCATGGACCCATGGAAAGACATGTGTGCAGATGTACGTGCTCCTGCCCTGTCCGCATGCTGTACATGTATCACGGACAACAACGCTTATGTAATGTGATGATGACTGGTAGAGGTGGGCCGTGTGCAGGATGGGGGCCAGAATAACTTTGTCAGCTATGTAATCATGGAAACCTTGGCCTTCTGTACGTGAGTGTGCCCATGATTTACACCTCTTTTCTGTGCAATATTAGCTGTGACAGACGGCACTCAGCCACAGACGGCGGAGATGAGTGGAGGCAATGCATCCGGATCCGACTTCGCACACATGCAGACTGACACAGAGGGCAGCGCCGGAGAGGGGGACAGGACCCTCCCTGAGGACTCGCATGTGGAGACACCATCGTCCTCATCTTCCGACGGTGATGGTGAGCCAGCACTGTTGTCACAGACTGGGAGTGGGCAGTCAACACCTTCTGTGGGGACACAGCACACAGGGCCCACACTTCCGCCAACTGCACCATGTACTGTTCGTGCACGCAGGAGTAGGGGGAGCAGAGTGGTGTTCAGTGCAGGCACCGCCGCCCCTGCGACGGTGAGCCAAAATGCACTGTGTGCTGAGGCTGTTGATCTGCTGCGACAGCTGTGTGTGGGGCAGACCAATATGACAAATGCTTTCCAAGACCATGATAGGAAGTTGGGTCAGGTTGTGGCATTCATGGAAGGGATGCATGCCGATCTTGCAGGTCTACACAGGACAGTGCAGTCATTGGCAAGCAGTGTGTCGTCTGCCATAGTACAGTCGCATGGACCGGGTGCTTCCTCTGTCTCCCCATCTCTACCCCTGGATGTGTCAGGGGGTAGTGAATGTTCTGACATGGACTCTAATACAGGTTATTTCACTAGAAGCAGCGTCAGACAGCACGTCCGGGCACAGAGGGCACAGACACCATCCCCTAGGTCAGCAAAATCTGTTCACAAAGACAACGTCTGATACCCTGGAGTACACACACAGGATCCACAACTGGTGTTGGGGGGCCTGCCATCACATGCTACACAGGCATTCTCAACTAAAGGTACTCCCAGGGCAAGGGATACTCCGAAGTCCATGAACAGTCCCTTGGACAAGGACAGTCAAATGACAAAGGCACCTCAAAGGAGCAGGGAGAGTCCCAAGGGCAGGCCCACAACAGAGGAAGGGACCACTCCCAAGGACAGGGACAAGGACAGTCAAAAGACAAAGGCACCTCAAAGGAGCAGGGAGAGTCCCAAGGGCAGGCCCACAACAGAGGAAGGGACCACTCCCAAGGACAGGGACAAGGACAGTCAAAAGACAAAGGCACCTCAAAGGAGCAGGGAGAGTCCCAAGGGCAGGCCCACAACAGAGGAAGGGACCACTCCCAAGGACAGGGACAAGGACAGTCAAAAGACAAAGGCACCTCAAAGGAGCAGGGAGAGTCCCAAGGGCAGGCCCACAACAGAGGAAGGGACCACTCCCAAGGACAGGGACAAGGACAGTCAAAAGACAAAGGCACCTCAAAGGAGCAGGGAGAGTCCCAAGGGCAGGCCCACAACAGAGGAAGGGACCACTCCCAAGGACAGGGACAAGGACAGTCAAAAGACAAAGGCACCTCAAAGGAGCAGGGAGAGTCCCAAGGGTAGGCCCCCAACAGGGCGAGGGCCATCTCCCAAGGGCAGGGACACACACACAGAGAGCAGGTGTCTTCTGGAGACAGGTACACCACAGACGACAAGTCTGCTGGCAGGAACAGGGCACCGTCCAGGCCACAGGCAAAGTCGAGAGACAACACTCCACCTACGGATAAGGCACTTCCTAAGGACAAGTCTTCTCCCATGGGCAATGGCGCAATCAAGGACAGGCATGCATCACCCCTGGCTGCATTGCGGCTGATGTTTTCGAATGAGCGGCAAACAGACGTCTCCGCGGCGGAGACCCCCCATACCTCCACTCCCATCCAGGCCAGTTAGAAGCAGAGGAGGGAGTCCCCTGTTGTTGCATCCCCCATTACACATGAATCAGAGTCCAGGCGGCAGGCACACAGCAAACGACAAGCAGGCTCCAGCACGTCCCCAGAAAGCCGATCCCCGGCAGCAGATGCTCCACCTATGGTGGCTGATATTTGTTTGGAATCACCACCACTTGCCAGTCCTGTCCTGTCCAGGGTGCACTCACATATCCCTAAGAAACGCAGACATACACCATTGACACATGCCCACCCCGATGTCGCTCAAGGTCAGCTATCCCCAGCTCCAAGGGCCACCCTGCCTCCTAGCCCATACAGCCCTGTGGCTCATCATTCAAGTGGTCCCAGTGGCGCAGGTGCAGTTGACTCTCATGTATCAGATAGTGGCACTGTGTCTGTTGTTCGCTGTCATGCATCATGTAGTGGCACAGTCTCAGTTGTGCCCTCTCCTGTTGCTGGTGCTGGCTGTGTATCTGGGTCTGTGGCCCATGTGTGTGTGACTCGGGCTGTAGCTGTGTCTCACACTCCTGTTGCTGGTGCTGGCAGTGTATCTGGGTCTGTGGCCCATGTGTGTGTGACTCGGGCTGTAGCTGTGTCTCACACTCCTGTTGCTGGTGCTGGCAGTGTATCTGGGTCTGTGGCCCATGTGTGTGTGACTCGGGCTGTAGCTGTGTCTCACACTCCTGTTGCTGGTGCTGGCAGTGTTTCTGGGTCTGTGGCCCATGTGTGTGTGACTCGGGCTGTGGCTGTGTCTCACACTCCTGTTGCTGGTGCTGCCAGTGTGTCCGAGGCAGGTAGTTCACGCAGTCCACCTGATTCGGTGATGTGAGGTGGTGTTCACTTCACTCACATTTTATTTCACATGATGTGTCCATTGAGAACAGCCTAACAGCCTTGCACTGTAGAGGTCTCTGGGACGGGTTGGTTGGAACACGTACTTGTGCTGCCTCTGATGTACCTGCTCTGTAGTCCACAATGCCCTGTTGATGCTCTGATACTGCATTCTGCCCTCTGATGTGCTGCCTCTGATGTACCTGCTCTGTAATCCACAATGCCCTGTTGCTGGTCTGAAACTGCATTCTGCCCTCTGATGTGCTGCCTCTGATGTACCTGCTCTGTAATCCACAATGCCCTGTTGCTGGTCTGATACTGCATTCTGCCCTCTGATGTGCTGCCTCTGATGTACCTGCTCTGTTGGGCACAATGCCCTGTTGATGCACTGATACTGCATTTTGCCCTCTGATGTGCTGCCTCTGATGTACCTGCTCTGTAATCCACAATGCCCTGTTGATGCTCTGATTCTGCATTCTGCCCTCTCACGTGCTGCCTCTGATGTACCTGCTCTGTAATCCACAATGCCCTGTTGATGCTCTGATACTGCATTTTGCCCTCTGATGTGCTGCCTCTGATGTACCTGCTCTGTAATCCACAATGCCCTGTTGATGCTCTGATACTGCATTTTGCCCTCTGATGTGCTGCCTCTGATGTACCTGCTCTGTAATCCACAATGCCCTGTTGATGCTCTGATTCTGCATTCTGCCCTCTCACGTGCTGCCTCTGATGTACCTGCTCTGTAATCCACAATGCCCTGTTGATGCTCTGATACTGCATTTTGCCCTCTGATGTGCTGCCTCTGATGTACCTGCTCTGTAATCCACAATGCCCTGTTGATGCTCTGATACTGCATTCTGCCCTCTCACGTGCTGCCTCTGATGCACCTGCTCTGTAATCCACAATGCCCTGTTGATGCTCTGATACTGCATTTTGCCCTCTCACGTGCTGCCTCTGATGTACCTGCTCTGTAATCCACAATGCCCTGTTGATGCTCTGATACTGCATTCTGCCCTCTCACGTGCTGCCTCTGATGTACCTGCTCTGTAATCCACAATGCCCTGTTGATGCTCTGATACTGCATTTTGCCCTCTGATGTGCTGCCTCTGATGTACCTGCTCTGTTGGGAACAATGCCCTGTTGCTGTTCTGATACTGCATTTTGCCCTCTGATGTGCTGCCTCTGATGTACCTGCTCTGTTGGGCACAATGCCCTGTTGATGCTCTGATACTGCTTTTTGCCCTCTCACGTGCTGCCTCTGATGGACATGTTCAGTGCTATGGACTGTTGATGCACTTAGCCCCTCTCACGTGCTGCCTCTGATGTACCTGCTGTGTAATCCACAATGCCCTGTTGATGCTCTGATACTGCATCTTGCCCTCTGATGTGCTGCCTCTGATGTACCTGCTCTGTTGGGCAAAATGCCCTATTGCTGGTCTGATACTGCATCTTGCCCTCTGATGTGCTGCCTCTGATGTACCTGCTCTGTTGGGCACAATGCCCTGTTGCTGGTCTGATACTGCATCTTGCCCTCTGATGTGCTGCCTCTGATATACCTGCTCTGTTGGGCACAATGCCCTGTTGCTGGTCTGATACTGCATTTTGCCCTCTGATGTGCTGCCACTGATGTACCTGCTCTGTAATCCACAATGCCCTGTTGATGCTCTGATACTGCATTCTGCCCTCTCACGTGCTGCCTCTGATGTACCTGCTCTGTAGTCCACAATGCCCTGTTGCTGGTCTGAAACTGCATTCTGCCCTCTGATGTGCTGCCTCTGATGTACCTGCTGTGTAATCCACAATGCCCTGTTGCTGGTCTGATACTGCATTTTGCCCTCTGATGTGCTGCCTCTGATGTACCTGCTCTGTTGGGCACAATGCCCTGTTGATGCTCTGATACTGCATTTTGCCCTCTGATGTGCTGCCTCTGATGTACCTGCTCTGTAGTCCACAATGCCCTGTTGCTGGTCTGAAACTGCATTCTGCCCTCTGATGTGCTGCCTCTGATGTACCTGCTGTGTAATCCACAATGCCCTGTTGCTGGTCTGATACTGCATTTTGCCCTCTGATGTGCTGCCTCTGATGTACCTGCTCTGTTGGGCACAATGCCCTGTTAATGCTCTGATACTGCATTTTGCCCTCTGATGTGCTGCCTCTGATGTACCTGCTCTGTAATCCACAATGCCCGGTTGATGCTCTGATACTGCATTCTGCCCTCTCACGTGCTGCCTCTGATGTACCTGCTCTGTAATCCACAATGCCCTGTTGCTGGTCTGATACTGCATTTTGCCCTCTGATGTGCTGCCTCTGATGTTCATGCTCTGGTGCCCACTTTGCCCATGCTCACGCATACACTCTGATTTGACCCCTATTATGTGTAATAAAGGTAGTCAATCATGTCTCGTGGTCTGTCGTTGTCATTCCTGGTTGCGTACTACAAATGTGTTTTTGTATTTGCTTTTAATCAGTGGTTTCGGGAACTTGACACTCCCCCTCCCTACGTCACGACCTTTGCAGGTATTACCCTCCAGACAGCCAATGGTTTGTGCCTTACCTGTGCCGGCGTCGATGGTGGGCCAAGACTAGGACGTGGTGGATCGCGAAGAGCATCGGGAAAGCGTGTAGCGCTGGGTCCATGGTGGTGGGCAGCTTGCGGTGGGTATCTCTGCTATGTCTCCTATGTTCACTGTGGGGATTCCGCCGTGTTCAGACAGGTTGTTTATCGGCAGCGGTTTTATGTGTATTTTCCGCCATCTCGATTTGGGGGACGGTCTTAGACGTCAGTACGTACGGCGGAGTCTCAGGAATGGTTCCGTCCGCCGCGTGGTCGGGTGTAGTTGAGCGGCGGTGCGTGATCTACCATGGCGGACAGAATTTTGACACTATTTCCTATCCGTGTCCGCGGCAGGCGGACACGGAAAAGGCTTTTTCCGCCTACTCCAGGGCCGCGGTAGCTCCTCCGTCCGCCATCCTAATGAGCCCCCTAGTACGGTCCAGTGACGCAGAAGGTAATATTACGATCAACCATACACGATCAATTAGAATAGAGTCCTGGGAAGGCCACGTGAGGAAGCAATAAATATTATTAGTCACGGGAGCATTAGGAGGGAGAAAATACGATGAAGTACAAAGCACGTGGAGCACAAACATAAAGCAAAACAGAGCTGGGAGGGCCACGTGACGCAGTAAAAAAATAATACAACTATGAAGACACGAATTGGACCAATACAGGCTAAAGCACGGGGCACAGTTCAAACACGAAACAGAAATACGTGCAAACACAATTTATTTAAAAAAGGCCTAGGACGGCCCTGTGACGCAGAAGGAAATATGATCAACCATATATGATAAATAAGAATAGAGACCTGGGAAAGGAATGTGAGGTAGCAATAAATATTAAAAGTTACAGGACGATTAAGAGGGAACAAATACGATGAAGTACAAAGCACACGGAGCAAAAACAAAAAAATAAAGCAAAACAGAGCTGGGTGGGGCACATGACGCAGTCAAAAAGTAATACTATTATGAACGCGCAATTTATAAGAATACAGGCTAAAGCACGTGACACTTCAAACAACCGACACAGAAATTCATGCACGTACAATTCATTTAGAAAAGGCCTAAGAGGGCTCCGTGATGCAGAAGGAAATATTATGATCAATTATATATGATATAATAATAGAGGCCTGGGAAGGCCACGTGAGGCAGTAATAACTATTAAAAGTGACGGGAGGATTAGGAGGGAGCAAATACAATGAAGTACAAAGTATGTGTCGCACAAAAATAAAGCAAACCAGAGCTTGGAGGGCCATGTGATACAGTAAAAAAAAAAAATACTATGATGCAGGTATAATTTACAGCGGAGGCTGATGTTGTGACGGCTTCTCCTACCTTTGCTTTTGTCTTGTCTTCAAAGTGTGGGGCTTTGGCTGGGCCTGGGTTGGCC
This sequence comes from Lissotriton helveticus, assembly GCF_964261635.1. Taxonomy (NCBI): domain Eukaryota; kingdom Metazoa; phylum Chordata; class Amphibia; order Caudata; family Salamandridae; genus Lissotriton; species Lissotriton helveticus. The sequence goes on from NC_136068.1 coordinate 647,026,059, forward strand.
ATTGGGAGCGGGCAATGCCGCCACTGCGGCTATTTTGGCCTGGCTGGACGGCAGCAGCAGTGACACCACGTCGATCGTCACGAGTCCTCCTCCACTCAAGCAAACAGTTCGTAGTACAATCGACGACGATGAGAGTCTGTCTGTCACCGCAGCGCAGGCAGGCAAAAGAGAGCGTGCTTACGTCAGTATCGGCATTATATGGGAACTGCGGGGACTGAGCAAACTAAGTCCAGGGCCGTCATTGGTAGCATTTTCTCGGTCTAGAAGAATGACGGCCCTAGGGGACCTCCCATTGGCTAATGTATTGGCTTCCAGGCTTAGTAATAGCAAGAAAGCTACGTGGTGATATGTGGGAAAGTGTGGGCAGGCATGCACTGCGCAAGTGTGACTGTGTGCACCAATAATTAACAACAGAGAGAGACGGGGGCTGGGTTTTCATGTGCGCAGAGGCAGGCCCAGAATCGGATCTCCAATGAGTTGCCTCTTGTAAACATTCTCGTACCGCGCCCTGTGCTCTGATTTGACATTGAGAGAGTGATCACACCATAGTTTGTACTGCTAATCATTCTCAGCGTGTACCCGCGCATACGCTACGAATACACTTTGACGTTATGCATCGCATCAAAGCTTCCGTGTGATGTCATGTACATACGCGAAAGGCGCAAATGTTTTTAATTGTTTAAAAACATATATTTATGTACTTAATGAACATACTAATAGAATACATTATGTAGAGTAGTTATGAAAATTGTTTGTTTAAACTTTGAACAATCGTATATTACTTTTAAAAGCAATTATACAAATCGTGGTGGAATGTTATGCGTACTCGCATCGCAAGAGAACAGTAAGCTCAGGGTAAGCGTACGGCAAGCCATGTGAATTTAAAAGAGGAGATGTGATTGGTTCATAATAGTTCCTATTGCAACTGCTGAAAGGTCCGTCCCATTTTAATCATTCTAGTTTGACTTTCTAAGAAGAAGCATCTCTTCTGAGAATCCTGTAAAATAGAAGGAAGATCACCATGATATCAGGAATGTACTCATATTCCAGCCATTCTTCAGATGGAGATTTCATTCCTGAAGAACCTCCAAAGAAGAGGAAAGAAGCTGTAATTTGGAAGTTTTTTACTTTTCCAGAAGGGCAAAACAAGGTTAATGCTCCAAAAGTAACCAGTAAAATTTGCCAAACAACTCTTTCAAGGGGTGATCCATCTAAAAAATACTCCTTTGGCACAGCAAATATGGTGCGACACGTGAAGAACTTGCATCCGAACAACTTTGCTCGAGCTGCAAGACGGAGCTTGCAGGACAACCCACCTGCTACTACACCAAACACATCAACTGCTGCAGCAGCATTTTCAGCAAGCAGTTCAACACCCACAAATTGATCCTGATTTTGGAGAAGTTAAAATTCTATGCATTTATTGCAATAAACTTTTGTGTTATGGGAACAGTCTATTGACCTGATAAAATGCAGGAAGCAGGAGCATCGCTGTCCTCGACCTTAGTTTTTTTTTTTCATTCTTTTGTTCCTGTTGGATACTTTTTGGGTTCCAGTCCATTTTTTTTGGTTTAAAAAAAAAACTTGTTGACTAAACACAAAAAAAATTGAAAACTAAAAACGGAAAAAAACCAGTTTTTTTTAGAACTACCTTCACTGGTCAAAGAAAGAACTATATTTGTATGTTAGTGTATACAAGTTTCTCTGAAATGAAAGTGTAGTTCCTACATGAATGAATGAATATATTACTAGTGTATGGTAAATGTGAAAGTGCAGAACTATAAGGAAGTGCTACAGCATCAATCTATAAGCTGTTTACCTATAGTATACTGTAGTACCTCCGAAGCACTTGAATGTAACATATGCACATAAATATGTTGCAAGTCTATGCTTCAATTTGCACTGCTGGTGAAACTGCCTGGATGAATTTGTATGTGTTTGAGGTGGATTTACAACCCCCTTGTACCTCTTTTACACAGCTGTTGCATCACTTTTGTGATGCACTGGTGGTGCAAAAGATGTGCCATGGTATATGGTATTTACAATGTGACGCATCTGGAAGGTGCATCACATTATAAAGCCCTGCGCCACAAGGAGGTGATGTCACAGTATAGAATAACTGGCATATCTCTGGGGATGTAGCACTTATTGTACATCTGCTGATTAGTGTTTTAATGTAGTAAATAGATTCTTTTAGAACAGTGTATAGATAAACACATAGTGCTGTATGGTCAGTACAATACTGAAACAGAAGTATGATAGTGTTTACTGGAAGTGTAAGAATACAGATTGGGGAATTGAAGGTATAAAAGACAAGTTTGTCGCTGCATAGAACACTGCATACATAGTTTATAGGTGTTTGAAGCAGTCCATGCTCTAAGGCACCCTTTCACCATGAGTACTTGGGTACTGGCTGAATGATTATAATTCTGCAATTAAACAATGAAAAAGGAATTATATAGAATTTAATTTTAATATATTGAAAAAAAATGTTATTAATAAACAAAATATTTTTGAATTTAGTTTTGTTATTATTTTACATTAAGAATATGAAATATAATTAACAAAATTAAATAAATATACATATTTATAATAAAAATGTAAGAAATTAGTATAAAAAGAAAGAAATATAATAATTAATGCATTTAAGAATGATCATTTGAAATTCACTGAAAAAAACATAGATTTCACACACGTTATATTTAGGAATTAGCATTTAAAAAACCTTGCAAATTCACTGAAAAAACCATAGGTTTCATGTATGTTATAGTTAGCTGGACATTTCACTCACACAAAACCTTTGAAATTCCCCCGGTATAGTTAGTTCAGCTAACTATAACTCGTGCGCCCGCAATGCACTGTTGATGACGTCACATATTACATCACTCATGACATGGTCAGTGACATCACTCATGACATCACTGTATATATATGTGTGAGTAACTCTATTTATGAGTGTAGGTATGTAACAGGATGTATAGGTGTATGAGTGCATATGATGAGTGAGTATATGTATGAGTGACTCTATAGAACTGTTGGTGAAGGAGTGGATGTGTATGTAGATTTTGGAATTACTGAATAGGTTGTACTAACTGGTATTGGTATGTCCATTGTTTGATCGATTTGTGTATCAAAAGTTATATTAGGGTAAGAGGAGGTATGCCATTCTCTCACAAAGATGATGTCATCAGTTGTGGCATCAGTGATGTCATTTGAGATGTTATCAGTTATGTCATGAGTGATGTCACTGACCATGTCATGAGTGATGTAATACGTGACGTCATCAACAGTGCATTGCGGGCGCGCGAGTTATAGTTAGCTGAACTAACTATAACGGGGGAATTTCAAAGGTTTTCGATGAGTGAAATGTCCAGCTAACTATAACATGTGTGAAACCTATGTTGCTTTCAGTGAATATATATATACATAAGACTTTATGCAGAGGGACTTTCAGCCAGCGCTCTATGTCAACTGGTCTGTTTTTCTGTCAATTACATTTTTCTTCTGTCCACTACAGCATACAATTATGGGAAAATGGTCACCACTTGGATAAATGCTGTGTGTGCCATCATTTAGTACATCCACACAAAGTATTCCATTCAGCACCTTTGATATCTGCGGCAAAGTGTTCTTTGTGAGGGCAAAAAATATTTTTGCATTTTAATAATGTTTATTTTTAAGTCTGGTGTTAGCCAATATCTTCTGCTTTTAATTTACTTATATATATATGTATACCATACTTACTTGCTAATAGGGGCATTTTTATATATCCCTCTTCATCTATTGGTCTGCTGTTGTGGTGTTCAAATTTGCTCCTTCCCAACAAAATGTACAGCATGGGGCACTGGTAGTCCATTAATTTAGCTGACTCTGAGTGAAAGTATTATTTTTTAATATGGGTGGTTATTAGCTAGAACTAGGTTTTATAGGAAATTTATATTTTTGTTTCCAATAAATTTGGAGTCATTGTCCTTTGGTGATGAATCTTCAAGAAACATTCCAATAAAAGCCTCATCCACCCCAATGTCTTCCAGGACAATTCAGGACCAATCCATAATGCAGGGGCAGAGAAAAAGGTACAGAAACAGTAATAGCTCAAAAGCAGGTGGTCCATTTAAAATACAATTTCTGTCAAATTTGTCAGAGAGCTAGAACTTTATCTAGAAAGTGGGCTTTTTGTAATTTGTTGTAAATTCAAACAGTCGTTTTTGAGAAATAAATGTTCAAAATGTACATAGCTGCAGCAAAAATGGCTGCATGGAATTACTTCAAATTTGGCAGAAAGCTAGAACTTGATGCAGAAAGCATGTTTTTGGAGATTTGGCTTATATCCGTTCAGCAGTTTTAAAGAAATTAAGTCACACCTTCAAGAAAGATTCCCCCATCTTGAAAAAGATTATATAGCATATAGAGGCATGGTAGGCATACACTGACACCCTTGGTCTGGTGGTGGGGGTTCAAGAGGGACCACCTCATGGGTCAAAAACCTGTTTTTTTTTAACTGTAACACAGATTTGGAGAGGAACCATGGATCCACAATCAAACACTTAAAAAGCTGCACTCCACCCCTTTTGAAATAAAAGCCCCCACCCCAGGGAGGGCAAGAGCCAAGAGGACAAGTGCAACTTTTATTTTAAGAGAAAGGCCATGTGGTACCCTCCCTGAGCCGTAGGAAGGCCAAGGGGGTACCCCTCTCTGAGTCATGTTATGGCCCCCGGAAATTGAATCCCTGAGGCCAGCTCACTGTTGTTGTGCAAAAGACCCTATTCCCTTGGTCACTGTTGTCTGCACATAACAGCACAGGATGGGAGAACTTTAGATCTATAATCTGCCAGAACAAAACGGCTCCCACAAGGTTGGCACTGAAATATTTCTCCCTGCATAAGCTCTTTCGGGCAGGGAATCTACGATTCCTCCCATCCGATGAGAGAAATGCTTAACCCAGCTGTGCAGGAGCAAAGCCAGCTCCCGCAGGATCCAGGATGGGTGGTGGCAAGGGAGTCAACTGGGCCTATGTTGCCATAAACCTTGCCCCAAGACCATCAGCATTAAAGGTGTTAAGGTGATCTATCAATGAGGTCACAAAACATGTAGTGAGTGATGTAATATGTGAGGTCATAAGCAGTGCATGGCGAGGGCACGAGTTAGAGTTCTTTCAGGCCATGAGTTATAGTTACTTGAGATAACTATAACTAATGAATTTAAGATATTTTGTTTGTTTAAAACAGTATGTTTTAAGTGACATTTTCATCTAGCTATAATATTCCTTTACCCTTTGTTTTTTTGGGTGAATTTATGAATAGTTTTTAATTGCGAAGTAGGATAATATTACCATACATAACTGTTACATCACTTTAACATTTGTTTTTTTCAGTAATTCGTTGTTTTTTTTTACACAAAGTAATATTTTGTTACCATTCGGAACGCCAACCCCAGGCAATGCATGCCCTTTGGCCGTGCAAGGCGTGGAGTTGACTGTAAGGCCTGGCTTGACCTTACGCATGCAAACAGCCTCTTGCCACACACAGCTTTCAGCCATTCTCCATGTGGGGCTGGCCCAAGGGCCTTGCCAGCAGCCAGGGCCTGGTCCAAAGCACTCATGGGCAGTTAAGTTCATGATTGTGCATGTCGTCTGGCCGTTAGCTGTGTGGAGGTGCACGCAGGGACAGTAAGTGCCCTACCTCCCACAGCACACTCCTTTCTGGAATGTAGTTTGTCTCACAGGGACTGGCCACATTCAGACAGACTTAATGACTTTGGCAAAGAGTTACAACACAAAAATATAAAAAGTCGGTCTATTGGCATTATCAAGGGGTGACAATATCAAGTCATATAAAGCAGATCTATCGTCCAAAAATCAACAATAATTTAAATCTAATTTGTATGTCAGTAATTCACACAATGTAATGTTTAATAACTGTAATTATTGTATAAATGTTTGATAATGTTTTAATAAAAAATAGAATAAACATGCCTGTGAGCCTTTCTTTTAATGTGTTTTTTATGATTATATTTAATGGAATGAATAATATTAAAAGGAAGATTTAGAGACGTTATATTTTTCAATACGAAAACAAGCATGCCTCTGAGCCTTTCTGTTAACATTTTTCAGCCCGCAAAAGGCAATCATGAAAACAAACACAAGAGGATCTTGCACTCTATCTGATAACCATAGAGCTCCACCTTGGAGTGTTTTTGAAAAATATGTAAGTTCTCCTAGGGTTAAGGATTTAATGACCCAGGTGACTTATTGTTTTGACTGTTGATGTGGGCTGCTCTGTTTCACATGTCATTGTAATTATTAAGAAACCAGTATTACCTGACATAGTATACAGTATGATGATGTCGACATTTTTATCAAGCTTTTAATATATCAGAATGTTTACCGGATTATATGTTAATATTGGTCAAATAATGATAATTAACGATTACATGTACGTTACGGTCAATCTATCATGATCATGTAATGACTAGAAGGTGAATTTATATAGAATGTTTTTTACACCATCCACCTATTTCATTTTTTGATATTCAGGTGAGGATCTACATCGTTTAACACACACATGTATGCACTACATATATGTATCCCGAGCAGTTACTGCATTTATATAGCATGTATCAACGTAATTAGACAGGACCTTTAGCAACATCTTATTCAGGTACCATAGGTGTTGATTCGCCATTCTTATGTCCACTTACAAGTGACAGAAGCAGCAATCACTTACTAGTATCATGCGGTATATTTCATTTTGCTCCAGTGTCATTTATTTTTTACTACATATCGAAGAGGACAGGACGAGACAGTTATTATATTACATATTATGGGAGGCTTAGTCTTATCGCAGCCACCACTATGCCATATGCTCTAGATAAACTTGACGACCGTATGACATGAGATCTACCTGATATCCCACCAAGGACCTGTGTAATTGATAATTTTTGTAACTCCTTGCTTGTTATGTGTAGCTTTAAGTGACTAGAGTATATTCTAATGGAGTCAGTAGATAAGAGATGCACTTAGTAATGCGACACCTAATGGGCAGGCTTCTGTAATAACGGATGTACCATGATCTGTGGACATTAGTAGCCCAAAAAAACTGTCATCAACACTTTGCATGTTACGTGCAGCCTCAAGCGATTACTGTATATTCCGCAGGAGTGAGGCGAAGAGATGCACCCAGAAATGCGATACTTTATGAGGTAGGTTTCTGGCACAACGGGTGGAGTATAATTTTTGCTACTTTAGTTACGTCGCATGTCGATGTTAAGTGTGCAGTTCAGTAGCAGTGGCATCTGTACCATATCCTTCAAATGAATATTATTTGGGTTCATCATTTTTGTTTATACACCTGTTGATTCCCTTCTTTGGAGTTTACATAAGTATTTATTGTCACTATTGTAATGTTGGTATTTACCCCACAGGATACACTGAGGCAGGTTAGGTGTATAACACAGGTTTATTTAAATCACAATTTGTATATATCGAAGCTAAGGGCGCCGAGCGTCTAACTGTGCCGAGCTCCGGTCGCCAACTGCCGTTCCTAGCATTCGCGCCTTTACTTTCCACTCTCTGCGCATGCTCCGCCTCTCCGCTCTAGTCTAGTGCGTGGCGCGTCATCGCGTATACGCGCATAGACTAGAGCGCACACCACATATCTCCCCCCTTTAATGAAAACAAGGTTAAGGCGTTCCCCCCCAAAAGGTTGAGTGTCCTTCAACTGTGAAAGTGTCTTGGTGGGGCACCCAGGGGGGCAGCAACCAGCTAGTGTCCTTCCATCTCAAAGTCTCTATAACGAGAGGGCACGATAACTGCCCTTCCGCTGCGGGTGTGTCTTACCGGCATGTTCTCTCCCACTTCTGTCTCTCCTCGGGACACCCCAGCTTCTCTCGCATCTGCTCTCTGTTCTGCATTCGCCTGTACATCACCGCCGTCGGAGATCCTGGCTCCCCGGACTTCCGCTTCACTGTCTTCCCTTGCACCTTCTTCGTGGTTGTCTGTGCCGTGCTCCGAGAGGGCTCTGGCCTCCTGGTGATTCATGCAACTCTCTTCCTCCTCGACCTTGGGCCAGACTAATATTTTGTTGACTCTGGCCATGCGGTCTTGCGACCAGACCTTTCCGTCACTGAGGAGAGCCGCCCTACCACGCACCTCCTTGACTTGTAGCGGCTGGCTAAATTTACTTTCGCCTTTCTTTTGCAGGGTGGGGAGTTTGATCCTAACCCACTCCCCTTTTTCCAACGCCGTGTCCTTCGTGCTGCGTCGCTTGTCATAGTGGGCTGCATAGATCTTCTGGGCCTTCTCCAGATTGTGTTGCACCACCGCTGGGGACCACTTGCTGGTGATGGTCTTCTCCCTCCATGCTACATTGTCCCGGGTGAAGGGATAACCTCCCCTAAGCACTTGGAACGGACTATACCCCACCACCGAGGGCGTTATCCCGTAGGCCCACAGCATGTTCATCACTTCCACCTCCCAGTCTTTTCCTTGCGATATGGCTGCCTGAATGGAGCCCATGAGCACCCTGTTAAACCTTTCGACCTGGCCGTTGCAAGCTGGATGGTACACAGCCGTGTGTTTCACCTCGATCCCATTCCTCTTCATGTATCTCCTCCACTTGTCCGACACAAATTGCGGTCCATTGTCACTGAGAATGGATTTGGGTATTCCCTCTCTGAGGAACACCGAGGTTAGGAACTTAAGGATCGTCTCCGTGTCCATCGACTCTTGTATGTCCACATCCGGCCATTTGGAATACTTGTCAATTATCACACAGATGTACTTATTCACACCTCTGCTGTCCAGCACAGGCCCCAGAATGTCAATGGCCACCTCTGCCCAGGGGCCTTGCGGGGTGTCGAACTTCCCCAGAGCTGGTCTGAGTGGGCGAAGCACCTTATCTGCTCCTTGGCACTGTTCGCACTCCCTCACTTGCCTCTCAATGTGGGTATCCATTCCTGGCCACCAATACATCTGCTTGACCAGCGCCTTGGTTTTTACAATGCCCAAATGCCCCTCATGGAGCAATTTCAGCAGCCTGGGTATCAGTGTCACTGGGGGCACCACTTTCTCTCCTCTGTACAAGAATATCCCCGAGTCACTCAGGGACAATTCTTCTCTTATTTCATAGAATCGTCGCACACCCTCCTTGAGCTTCTTCTTGTCCGGCCACCCCACGGTAAGGTGTTTCCTTACTTCCATCTTTTCCTCATCGAGCTCGTAAGCCGCCTGCCATTCCTGTGCACTGATTGACGTTTCGTGATCCTCCATGCTGGCAACCATCTCCTCTGTGTCCGGGGTCTCCCCCGGCGCCTCCTCCATTGCGGCTGCCCGGCTGAGGTAATCAGCTACCTTGTTCTGTGTTCCTGGAAGATATTCTACATCATATGTATAGTCTAGCAACTTCAAGGTCATTTTCGCTATTCTCGGGGTGGCGGTGTCATGGCCCGATGATGTCAACACTTTGATGAGTGGCTTGTGATCCGTTTGAAGTCTGAATCTCGTGCCCCATATGAACTGGCGAAACTTGCTCAACGCCCACGTGACCGCCAGCATCTCCTTTTCAATTACGCTGTACCTTTGTTCCGTCTGGGACAGCGCCCGGGATGCAAAACTGATCGTTTCCTTGGCACCATCTTCCCTTTCTTGCGCCAAGACGGCCCCCAAGCCCTTGTCGCTTGCGTCTGTTGTCACCACAGTTTTGCCGGTGGGGACATACCCTTGCAATGGGATGGCGTGGCTGATACAGTCTTTAATGGACTCGAATTCGGATTGGGCTTCTGCGTCCCATTCGAATTTTGCATTGTTTCTGATTAGTTGTCTCATCCTGTACGTTCTAGTGGCAAAATGTCTGACAAACCGGCTGTAATACTCGGCCATTCCGAGGAATGACCGCACTTCCTCTTTGGTAGTTGGGGCCTTGGCGTCCTTTATTGCTTTCACATTTTGCTCCTTCGGTGATATGCCATGCGTCCCTATCTCGTGCCCCAGGTAGGTCACAGAGCGGGACCCTATTCTACACTTGCTCCATTCCGCCGTCAATCCTCTGCCTTGCAGCACTCCCAGCACTCGATGTAGTTTCTTATCGTGCTCACTTTTGTCGGAGCCCATCACTAGGATGTCATCTTGGAAGTATTGCACTCCCGAGATGTCCTTAAACAACCTGTGCATAAGCTTTTGGAACACAGCCGCAGCGGATGCTAGGCCGAACGGCATTCTCCTGAATTGGTAGCATCCAAAGGGCGTTATGAAGGCTGTGTACTTCCTACTCGACGGATGCAGTTCTATCTGGTAATACGCAGACGTCAGGTCTATGGTGGAGAAGTGGGTGATGCCTTTTGTCCTAGCCAGCATCTCATCTATTCTGGGGAGCGGGAACCTCTCCACTATGAGGTTTTTGTTGAGCTCCCTTAGGTCCACGCAGAGTCTGACCTTGCCATTGGGCTTCTTGACCACTACCAAGGGCGATAGCCATTCCGCACTGTCCACTGGTTCGATGATGTCATGCTCTTCTAGCTTCAGTAGTTCTTGGCGCACCGCCTCACTCGTGGACATCGGTATGTTCCGGACCTTATGCACCACTGGTACTGCTCCCTCCTTGAGGACCATTTTGTGCACGAATTTGTCCAGTTTGCCAACCGTGCCTTCAAAGACCTTGGGGTATGCTGCCTTCCAGTCCTCCTCCTTCGAGAGGGGCCATTCGTCTGTTAGCAAAATCTGTTCTTTCCCCCCAGGATTGAGTATGATACCGAGATCACCTGCATCTCTCCATCCCAGTACCGACGGGCCTTTTTCTGCTACATACAGGGTGCACGTGGCTGACCGTCCTCTGAATTCGAACTCCAGGTCCCTGCACCCAACCAGGGGGATGGCATTCTCGGTATACGAGATGGGTCTGATGTCCGGCGGCATTAGGTCAGGTCCTATGACTGGCGCGAAGTCCTCTTCCCATATCGACCTTTGTACAATGGTCCAGGGGGACCCTGAATCCACGGCCACATGTACTTTGACGCCCCCGATGAGCATGTCGGTGCGGGGCTTATCTCTTCGCTTCCCGGACACGTCCAACACTTGATCCTCTATGCACAGGACCAGATCATCCTCATCCAAATCGTCTTCCTCACTTACGTTGGCCGTGGCTGCATCGATGCACTTAACAGTGGACTTCGTCCCTTTCTTCCGGCAGACCTTTTCGAAGTGACCAGTCAACCCACAGAACGAGCACCTGGCGCGGAACGCGGGACAACGCCTGTCCTGGGCCGCGTGTGCTGCACTGCCACATCTGTAGCATGCGAATTTTGTTCCCGGGCCGGAGCGAGCCATCTGTTTCCCAGACCCTCTTATATCCTTCCTCGGGTCTCCGTAATTGCTTTTGGGTTTGCTGGATTGTGGTGCCTCATCAATCTTGTTGATCATCTGTCTCGGCCCACTTTCCCTTTTCGCCGCGTCTGCGCCTCTCTTCGACATTTCCGCCTTTTTGACCATCGCCACAACTTCTTTCAGGGTTGTCTCGTTCATTGCCCATAGCTTGTCTTGAACCGCTCTGCTGGTGGTGTGCATTACAATTTGGTCCTTGATGTATTCATCCTGCAGGTTCCCATACCTACACGTGATCGCTAGCCGACGAAGGGCTGCCACATAATCATCAATGGACTCTCCCGCCTCCTGTTTTCGCTGTTGGAAGTTATAGCGGTCTATCGAGACGCAAACCGCTGGGCGGTAATGGCTGTCCAGGTCGTCCAGGGCATTCACAAAAACATCCGTCTCCGTTGCACCCCTCTCCTTGGGCACCAGGTTCTTAAACACCCTCACCCCTTCCGGGCCTAAGTTGTGGAGCAACAGTCTCTTTTTCCTTTCCGGCGTGTATTCACCTTCACTCTCATCTCCCAGAGCCTCAATGTAATTTAGGAAATAATCTTTCCAGTCTTCCCATTTTAGTTGGGGTTCACCTGGTCTAGGTAGGAACGGGACTGGTGCCATCAGGGCTGACGCTTGATTCGCCATTTTTTCTTCGCCTCTAGGTTCACCTTCCTGGGCCCTCCGTTGGGTGGGTTCACCAGACGCTCCTGCGCTCTCTGCCGTGTCACCTTGGCCCCTTGGGCTCCCTGGGGTATTGTCCCTCGCACTGTGCGCAGTCTGTGCACTCTCCCCCCCTTCCTCTGGCTTGGGGGAGTCTCCCTTGGTTGCCAGGTTGCTGCTTGGGGGCTCCTGGAGTCTTGGGCCACACTAACCTGGCTTGTATGGTTGGTGTTCGGTTTCGTGCCGTGCTGCTGCGCTGCTGCCACGCCCTTTGCTCTTCCTTGCCGGTGATTTGCCTTGCTGACTCGTGAGGGTGGCTGTGGGGGTGTTTGCTGTCGTCCCTGCACCTGGTGGTGTCCGGGTCCCAGCCTCGTCGCCACTGTAATGTTGGTATTTACCCCACAGGATACACTGAGGCAGGTTAGGTGTATAACACAGGTTTATTTAAATCACAATTTGTATATATCGAGCTAAGGGCGCCGAGCGTCTAACTGTGCCGAGCTCCGGTCGCCAACTGCCGTTCCTAGCATTCGCGCCTTTACTTTCCACTCTCTGCGCATGCTCCGCCTCTCCGCTCTAGTCTAGTGCGTGCCGCGTCATCGCGTATACGCGCATAGACTAGAGCGCACACCACAACTATATTTGTTTACTCTCTAACTACATTATCCAGAATTCAGCGATTTTAGCAAGACGGGCTTGGCCGATCGGCACTTATTTATCTTCGTATGGTATCCATCCGCGGTTTTAACATTTGAGACCGGTTACTGAGTTTGAACGTTCGTGCACATGGAGACATGTTTGTTCCGTACAGGCAGGCTTGCTAGATATCGCTAGGGATATGTAATCTATATTTTCCACCATGAACAACCATTAAGGGCTTTATGTTGTTTTTATCGTAGCTTAAACCAGTTGAATCATGATCTGATTATCTATCATCAACACACGAAGCTACCGTGAAATATACACACAGAGGTATGCTTTAATTGATTTATGGTGAGTGTGGCAGCATATTCCTTAACTTCTTTAGGATTAAACACATTTACAAGCGACTATCATTGTATGTCTCTCACTGCATTCAATAACAACATAGAGGAGAACTGAGATCACACTTGAGGGAGAACAAACAAGGCACAAAATTCATTAAAAAATTCACTTATTTTTAATTTATACAAGCATATAAGAAAAACAGTTTATATTATACAAATGTAATCAAACTCAATAATACATAGTTAGTCATATAAAAATTAAAACATAATTTTAAACATAACAATAAATATAAAATCAATTGGTGGCATTAATGGGATTTTATATTTATTGTTATGTTTTAATTTTTATATGACTAACTATGTATTATTGAGTTTTATTACATTTGTATAATATAAACTGTTTTTCTTATATGCTTGTATAAATTAAAAATAAGTGAATTTTTTAATGAATTTTGTGCCTTGTTGTTCTCCCTCAAGTGTGATCTCAGTTCTCCTCTATGTTGTTATTGAATGCCTAGGGTTATAAACTTAACTGTTTTCCCTGTCCTAGGAACTGTACTTACCTTTACAGGGGGTCCTTGTTATTTCCACAATGTCTCTCACTGCATGCAGGAGCTCATTTTGGATATCGGCTACAGTGTTTGCATCATCGCGTACACGGGGATCAGACAGTTCCGTACAGGTAGGCATTTTACATTGTTCCCAGGACATATACTATTTAATTCTTGGATACGGAGCATTCATTAAGGGTCTCATTAATTATTCGTAGCTATATTAAGCTGAACTACGACCACAGTATTTAACATCATTACGTGACCCAACTCATCCACAGGAGTTTACACTGGAAATCGCATTGTAGGTAAGGCGCGGACCGTATCTAATTGAAAGGCTGATCTACACCACTGCTATAGGTTAGTGGCAGATATCATGTTTCTTTTTTCGTAAACGTGGGAATGGTAAACCTTCGTATGTAGGGATATTGCTTACTGGGCATAGATTATTTTTGTTCATTTAGCAGTTTATCCATCATAGCTGACTGTCTGTATAAACATGTTATGAGCGACATTACATTCTCCGTCCTTCGAAGTATAGTGAGATATTATTGACTTTCAATAGAACAGAACATCTCATTCGTGATATATTGTCGGAGTTATTATAACTGCAACGTGGAAACCATACTGGCAGCACCACGACATGTTACAATTATTCGTTATAATTCAATCGAGAGTTTTGAGATCATGATCACCCTCATGTATAGGACTATTGACTAGATTGTGCGGGTAGCTGTAATGAGAACTTGAATCTATCTTTGTAGTTTAGCAACGGGAGACTTTTCCTACACCACAGACACGAACAGCTATAGGACACCGTTTGGATTTAATACGTGCAGGTACCCATCTTAGATTATTCATCGTGCTTATTGATTATGTACTGGACAGTAGGATTAAGATTTACACAGGGTATTACGTCAGCATTGTTGAATGATAGACTCTATCATTATTGTTTGTGCACACCATATAAACCAGCTGATAAAAGGTTTATATTGAGTCCACCGGCCTCTATATATATGACTGTAAAATTCCCCTATTAGAGTTTATAAGTAAGTTTATTTATTTAATGAGCTATAATGAAAGTATCCCCACTGTGTTTATCTACTGTTTATGAGATGATTAAATGTTAGACATTCATTTGTTTTTGCACTTTTTAGGATTTTGCCCCTGACGAAGGGAATACTAATTCCCGAAATGCATTGGGCTGCGCATCATCTGAATTTATTTATTTGATGACCATACACGACATTAAGATGTTACTTGATCTGTTGGTGGTAAAACAGTATTGAGTTTATTGTTTGTTAGTAAACAGTATTTCATTATGAACATGAATGTACAGAGATATATGTACCATGAAATTGTTAAAAAACGATGTAACTGTTAAATATATAGTGAGATTATGAACATTGAAAATCGCAACAGATACTAAAATGATCATGAATTAATATGCACTAGTTTGTTTATTTATATTAAAGATTGTTGATTACATCATTGGAAATACACTTTTCAAGGAACAGTGCACACTGCATGCAGGCCTCTGTCTACATCTTTGTAACGTTTTCACACATTGTGTAGCCAACACAATTTGTAGTGTAGCACCCATTGATTCTATAAGAATAGTTGTTCCAACTGATAACTTCATTGAGCTTGAGTGCGCCTCTAACCCTCTTCTCTTAAGCTGCTGCACTCCCTGCAGCCTCCACAACATCAAGAAAATGCTAGGTGGTTCCCCTACCCCTTCTAAGGACATCGCCAAGTGAAAGAAAAGTGTAAAGCATCATCACAGGGCATTATGGGATGGCTTCTTCAAGGTGCAGTGAATAATAAGTGAGCAGCTCCTGTCACTCATTTATTATTCACATTATTTTAGTTTTTAAAATATTTTTAATATTATTCTAGAATATTTTTGTGGATGTCTCCTTGCTGCCACCTGCCTAATTTTAGTTGAGTGCAGCGGGGGGAGCCCCAGAGTCCCTAAGGCTCCAGTTGACTCCTCAGCTGACACACATTGTGTGCTCCCTTGGGGCACCCACAACTACATTACTTTTGGGGGCCACGGGGAGCCTCAGGGCCTCTGTGGCTCCTGCTGGCTCACTTTGCAGGTGCCAACCATTTAATGAACTTTTTGGTGGGTGCACCCCGTGGCACCCATACTTCAGGCGTTGTTGAGGGTGTCACATGGCCCATGGGGACATTTTTCTCTTCTCTACGTTAGCATGAGCACCCCGCAGACTGTTTGCTGCTTTGCTCTAATTACTAGACGAGTTTATTTTGCAAATGCCTTTTTTGAAACTTTCATATAAGAACCTATCTCTTCCTGGGATTTAGTCTGAACATTGTGATCAAGTTCGAACAACAATGCCCATTGTTATTCTGTTCTGGTCAGGCCCTAGCACCTAGACAAAACATACAGATGAAGCTGTTGTTTGGGAATACGTACTTTGGTCTTATTGGAATACGAGGATTGGTAGCACACACTTGGAGAGGGACCTCACCAGGGAGAAGAGAATGACAGCACCTACAATGTATATCTACTATCTATAGACTGAGGTATGGAATCTGCAGATAACGTCCAGATAACTTCTCATATATATTCATCCTGCTTCTATACACGGGGAGGGAGTTTAGGCTATGTTCTCTTTTACAATGAAAGCTCCTTTTATGATTTACGGACTACTTGCTATGCTGATCGTATTTGTGTTATGCATTTTTCTGATTATTGTAGAACGTATAATGCATATTGGAGCATGTCAGTTAAAATAAATATTTTAACCTTGTTCATGTTTCTGGCAGATATTATTGTGGACAAAAACTAAAGTTAGAGTGAAAGGGTATGTCTTGCAACCACAATTCCTGGGAGAGTCAGGAGTGTTGAGTTCTGGGGTGTCAATTACTTGTTCCTCTGTGAGTGAGTAGGAAGGCCGGTGAGACACTATAGCTAGTCAGCCCTGGGCTCATGGTTACTAAGGTGGTAGAATGACTCAGTACCTATATACTAAGGTCCCATAATCCTACACATAGATCTATGTTTGCGCAGAATCCATTCAACAAGGCACTGCCAATGTTTGGTCTGGTACTTATTCACCAAAACCCTGAGAAGCGCTTCTGCATGTCCACAATACCCTCTCACTGGTTCCCAAGGACATCTGTGGTGGGAGGGCTAGGCCTCCGGCAGTTGTAGGGTACACCTGTTTCTGTAGGTTTTTCAAACTTGAATTCTGAAAGGTTTTTGAGACACATTTTGCGCTACTGGTTTGTTTGACATTTCCCATACCTTATGGCACAACGGTTTGCTGTCCTGGCAAAAAACTGGACGGCGGTTACAGATCATTTGACGCAGCATGGGGTCCCCAATGTGTGGGCTAGCATTGTTTTCACAGTCGAGGCAGATCCTGCATACAGCTCCGAGGTGTTTGATTCCTGGGTTAACTTTCCCGCAATTGATACTAATTTCTTTCATGCCTACATGGTTGCTGCTTCTCCAGTAGGTTATCGTCCTTATGTGATGATTGAAGTTCCGTTGATGTCCTGGGAGCATACTATTTGGTTCAATGGCACCCTTCCTCTCACTGTCTCTCTTGTTCATATGGGCCCCTTAATTATTGGTTGCTTACAGGTGCACCAACGTCTGCCTGTGGTGGCGGATGTATGATCGGGAGCGACAATTGCCGATTATTATTGCAAATGTTTATAGATCTCTAGGACACAATAATTGGGGAGTCTCACCATTTGCACAAGCACAGAGTAAGCCCCCTCCAAAAAATGGTGTTGTCCAGTCTTTCGGAAAAAGACATAGAACAAAAATATGCAGCAGCAGAACCCTAGGTCCCGTGCTTGTTTGCCTCCACCTGATGCCTCTTAGTGTAGATATGAATTATGTGACCACTATAAAATTAAAACCCCCGACAAGATTCAGGTTCCTGATCCCTGTTCTCCTAGTTCCTTTCCGGAATCATCACCAAAACAATTTGACAAAGGGGGCTGACAGTATTGCACACAGGGCGAGCCCATGCAACAAAGACGAGATCCGCAGCACCAGTTTGACGTGAAAGTCAAACAGGAGGAACCATTACATTATCAAGCACTGTTTCAGAAGAAAAAAGTTGCTGTTTTGACGGCAAAGCATGCCCCAGACGGTGAGAACGCTCCTCCTAGACAGGAGTTGACTCTCCATACAGTGCTGCAGAAGTTACCATAGTTCGGCAGACACTCCACCAGCGTCTGGAGGTGAAAGCAACAGACACTATTATAACTGTTGAAACTGCTGACATCCTCTTAGCTCTCTCGATAGACTCTATGAAGTAGACCTCCAAATTCAAGGTGATATTAAATGAACTGTAAATTCAGTCTTTTGGGACAATTCGACGTCTTCTTATGACATTTTACTGGCAGACGGTGATTGGCCTCCCCCTTTCTCCTCACTTCCTCTAGGGGTGAGGATGTAATTGTACCATCTTTTTCACAATATATTCCAGAGGTTCTCTAAAAAGCTTATGCAGGGGAGTGGGCTCTAGCCTTGGCTCCTGCTTCATATTGCAATTAAGCGGGTTGGGATAAGGATTCACCATGTCATGCTTTTCCTTTATGGTCTACACCTCAGCCCCAACAGCAATATTCCATTAAACGTGATGCTAAAGCGTCTGTTAGTGACATTCTGGTGCAATTGTAAATTCAGGGTGTAATCGAGCCCTGTGTCTCTTCAGTAAAAGAACCTATTTTTAAGAAACTGGGTGGTTCATATTGTATAGTTCGAGACTACAGACATTTGAATAGTCATGTTCGTACCTTTGCAGTACAGAACACACACAGCTCTGTGTTAGTAAATAAAATTATTCACAAGAAATTTAAAACTATGTTAGACATTTCAAATGTATTTTTCAGTCGCACATTGGCTCCTGAAAGCCAGGACTTGACCATATTCAGCACTCCTAGCAATCAGAGATGCTATGCGACATTGCCTACTGGGTACAAGAATAGCCCAGGAGTTTTAGGGGCACGCATTGTATCCATTTTACATGAAATTGACCCTGATGCCTTTTCATATGTCAATGATATTTACTTGATGGATGATGAGCTAAATCTGCATTTCATGCACGTGCATTGTATTATCAGGCGTTTTGCAACTTTAGGTTACAAATTCAATTTTTTGAAATTGCATATTGCTTTTATGGCAGTTCATTTCGTTGGTTATATGCTATATAACGAGGTTAGGGGGTTAGCACCCCACTTTTTTGAGAAATGTTGGAGAAATGTGTTCAATTACAACCTTCAACTTTAAAAGGGCTTCTTGAATTTCGGCAGATTCCAGATTATGCCCAGTGTATCAAACAATTATACACATTGATACAACCTTCTTTTTCGTCTTCCAGTTGGTTTCTAGAACATACCGCAGTCCTGCGGTCTTTGCAGTCTGATCTGCTTGCAACTCAATTCTTGTTAACTGGACATAATACCACAAATTTGGTCATAAGGATTGTACCAGGAATGTTAGGATTCATCTATTTGTCTTTTAATGAAGGGGACACTGTTCCCATTGCTTATAAATCACATTTGTATACTCCTGCAGAAATGTGTTTTTTTTCTACTGAACATTTTTAACCGCAGTACAGATTGCGATTCTAAAGGAACGCTCTCTGGCTCAGGGCAAACACATCTTCATGTTTTTTCCTGTGCCTGCTTTAGAAGCTGTCACAAAGGCGAGTGTTCTGTATTCTAAAGCTCGGCATCCACATTGGATAGAATGGGCAAGTTATTTGACGTCGGCTGATGTCAATTTCGTCTTTGATCCTTCTTTGCAAACACACGAGTTTTTACAATATGAACATGTTCATCATCTTCCTTTATTCACACTGCCTCTAGGCCAGTATAAATGTATCATTTACCCTGTTCGTTCTGCACAGTCAGCCATTGGTTCTAAACAGGCTTATTCTACAGTCTGCGCTATTGTGGCAGGCACGATAGTGGACAGTGATTTTAAATCATCTGTGGTTGAAACACAATCCATTGGGGATTGCATGGCACAATTGGACGAGTTACATGCTTTGCTTTCGGCTCTTGAGTTTGCTGAGCCTGATGTGCTTACTCTTGTAGAGTGTGATTCCTTCTACTGTGTACATTCCTTTAATGCCAATGTATTCTTTTGGAAACAAAATGATTTTCATGGTTCCAAGGGTAGCGCAATAAAGCATAAAATGCTTTGGGTCCAAGTGGCTGCTTCTTCAGGAACATTTGCCACTCACACATGTTATCCACACACTATGCCTACAGAGTGTGGGAGCACATGCTGTTGGTAATTCCATGGCTGATCAGGTAGTCAAATCTGCAGTAGCCCAATGCTCAGTTGCAGCTTTTACTAGATTGATTTTGCCCCAACGAAGGAGGGGTCACTGTTTGCCCAGGTTTTCCCTTCACATTATACTTATTACTAAAACACTGATCAGATTCCGTTTATGGCTATTACCTCAGATGGTGATAGCTTGATTTCCAACGAGAACCTCCGCTTTTAATTGATTGTGGCTGCCCATGAAGAAATGACTTCCACACATGCACATGTGACAGCCACAATTTCTCTTTTACAGCAACGATATTGGTGGCACGGCTTATACATGCAGACGCCCAAATATGTACTTCCCTCTGACATTTGTCAACAGAATAAGCTTTGCACTGTTTTGCGTTGACCACCTACTCATGTCTTCATTTCGAATCAACCGTTTGGTTGTATTTATCATGATCCCTGCTGTCTTTTTTCCATCAGACTATGCTTTCAAATATATGTTGATTGCAGTGCACAATGTTCCTCTGGGTTTGGCCACCATGCAGGGCTAATGATCATGCTGTTATAAAAGATTTGCATGTCTTTTTAGGGACATATGTATGTGGTACCTTCCATTCAGTCCAAGGTTCAGCTTTTGCCTCCAAGGGTTACCGTGATTCGATGAAGTCTATGGAGGTGCAGGTGCATTTCTTGTCTCCATATTGGCCTGAGGGAAATTCTGTTGTGGAGCGGGTGAACCGTGACTTAAAGTAATCTTTAACAGCGAGGGTATTAGGTACATGCTGGAGCTGGTTGAATCAGTTCTATGGTGTTCAACGTGCATTGAATAATCTACCTAGAAGATCTCTAGGTTAGCAGACCCTGTATGAAATGCTCTTTGGCATTATTATGTTTGTGCCAGACCATGACGATGTAGACTTTGTGGCGGTTGTCGCAACATTTGTCATTTATAACCATTGTGCAAAGGAATCAAGATGCTCTAACAAAAACCCATTTACCCTGGCCTTTGGATGCAGCAGGGCTGATTCCTGTTTCTGTCTGGCTTCCAAAGGTTGGTGATCTTGTCTAGGAGAAGATGGCGATGAAGAAAGAATTTGAACAAAAACAATAGATGATGGTCCACTGTTATTTAATCACAATGAACCCACAGATACATTATTCATACAATTAGGATCACTTTTTATGATAACATTGGTGCCTCAAATGGGTGGCGGAGGAAGTGAAAGGGAGAGAGGGTGTGTGCTGGGGATTTAAGGTGCAGATACGTAGGTAATATACAGTGTAGGTCTTGTGATCCTTATCAGATAGAATCAATATATGACTTCTATGTGAACCAAGACAAATGCAGTGAATACAATAGATGACAAAAGTTCACACAACCATTTTTAGAAAGCCTTCGTAAACATATTGTGCTGAAGCGCACGCTGGCAGTTTGAAAGCTGTCTACGTTTCGACCCCACGGTGTCATAGGTGGCTGAGAAAACTTAGGGGGGTCTTCCTCAGGACAAAGGGGTGACGGGGAGGAGGAGGGGCATCTAAACTAAAAGGGAACATAGTGATCTGGACATGTAAAGATGAGTGGGCAGAAGAGACAGAAAAATAATCACTGTGAAGTGTACTCACGGCAGGATTAACATGGTCCCATGGGCGCATAGGCTCCACAGTGAAGAGGATGAATTGGCATGCAACTGACCTGAAGCAAAAAGGTAAAGCAAAAATAACAGTGGAGGCGGGCTGGGCAGCCTCAAGTTAAATATCACAAAAATTAGGACTGAAATGTTCAACCAAAAATTGAACTTAGGTAGGGGGAGTAGCTTGATAGACTTCTTTAGGAAAAATCAAATAAAAGGCCATCGAAGTTGGCCTGCCCAAACGTTTAAATCTATGAAATATAAAAACAAACAACACCCAGTGTATTAGAAAGACCAACAATTTCCGGGTTGGGTGCAGCACACAGCTGGCAAACTGATGGGTTGTCAAACAGAATACCTGAAGGTGGGGTGCAGGATCGTCCCAGCGAATTCGGTCGTCACTGTGAATTAAAGGGAAAAGTTGCATCAGGTTGGGCTGGGTGACCAGGATGCGTGGGAGGAACAAAGAGGTTCAGGGAGTGGTGCGGGTTTAACAAGTTTCTCTTACCGTGTTGCCAGGAAGCCGTGCAGTGAGGAAAGGGACAAATGCAAAAGCAGAGCGGCTTTTAAGAAACATCAGAGCGCTCTGTACGTGCACGTGGTACCACGTAGGTTGGAAGCGTGCCGCGGCAGATGGTGAGTAAGTGAAAAAAGACTAGCAGCCGCAGCTCATTGGTAGCGACGGAGCCAGGAAACACTGATTGATTAAAAATGTCAGTAAGCATCAAATCACGAACAACTACACGTAAAGCCGTCTTATACCGCAAGCGTGTGCATGTGGTTGACTCGCTGTATTCGGAAACGGCAACAGGAAATTCACGGTAAGAACAGCCGGGCTTTATTAACGATACACTTGTTTTTCTGGCACGTTTACTGGTGGACATACGGTACCTTTGATACCGTGATGACTTGCTTACTGTGGCTGTTACACGTTGCTTTCCACACTTTAACGACCGGTTAATTGAGGTCTGGCATATTGATACAGCAAGCCTTTTTACTGGCATGCCGTTGAAATGCTACCTCTCGGCTGAGTTTAATGTTTTTTTTTGTACTATATATATTCATTTTAATTTTCAAAATCCTTTATTGACCAATAAAGTAACACAGCTGGTAGCCTACAACCATCAACTGGCCGGCAGCTCCACGTTCGCAACACATAAATAGCAAGAGACAGTCATAGATATTCTTCAGACTAACACAGCATGCCGCCTACAACCTCTCAGGGCCGGCCGCGCTTACATTCCCTATTGCCTACTTTCCGGTAATAACAGAGGTGTTGGATATAGGCAGATCTTGACTAGGTGACGCCTATTGCAAAGCTGGTGCATTTCCTGCCAGTTGGTGACTGCAAGAACACATGGACACAACCCATCAGGTTAATAGTGAGGTTCATAAAGCCAATCCTTCTTGTATTATTTCCCTAGAGAACTATATACAAAAACACAACACAGCCAGTGCGTGGTAGTTAAACCAGCCTATGACATGTAATACAGACAATCACGTAGCCCAAGACTCCCAAATCAGGTATTCCACAATTGTCATGTAACGATTTAAGTTCTGCAGGTGTGATGCCACTCAGTAACCCAATACAGACACCAATAATGTCTCAGATGCCCCGCCAGTTCTCATGTATGAAATCCCAGCCTAACTGAGCTTTGCGTGCAGCCCGATTCAGTCAGTTCCCTAATCAGAGTCTGCCCTAGCAAGCATATATGCAGTGTATGGCCCCCAAATGTCATTTGGCCTAGATTTAGACGGCAATGCCTCGTAGTAGCAGGTGAGTTGGTCCCGACAGTGCGCAAAGTCCAACAGCCAATCTTTCAGAGCCGGTGCCCTCCTACCCCCCCAGCACACAGCAACCCTACGCTTAGCCATTTGAAGTGACAAAGACACAAGCCTATGCATTCCCTTCGGTATGGTAGAGACCAAGCCCAGCAAACACATTCGGGGAGCACATTCAATCGTGACTTCAGTCATAGCAGTCAATGTCGCAACCACATCTGACCAGAACTAGCAAACTTTAGGACATTCCCAAGCCAAATGCACAAAGTCAGCAGCCTCTGCCCCACAGCGTACACAATTGTCAGATTCTCGCAGCCCATATTTATGTAATTGTGCCAGAGTGTAATATAATTGATGTAAATATTTATAATGTATAAGTTTAAAGTTTCCGTTTGCAGCAAAGTTACCCGTCATAGAGCAGCACTCCTCCCATTCTTCATCCGTTAGTGGTTGCTGAAGTTTATCGTCCCATTTGCGTTTCGGGCGGTTCTCCACCGTACCCTCGTCCTGTTGCGCCACGCTATATAACCGGGACACCAGCTTGGTCCTGTCTTTCGACATGTATAGGAGCTGCAATGCCTCCAGAGTTGGTGGTTCCGAGGGGAAAGTCGGGAATAGGCTTCGCAATGCGGCTCTAAGTCTGACGTATATGAACGTGGCCATGCCTACATTACCGCCCTTTGCCTAAGAAAGCCTGCAACGAGATAAATGTGCCGCCTGGGAAGATGTCCCCCATGACCTGCAGGCCCGCGGTCTGCAGGAGGCGCAGCGCTCCGGCCTCATCCAACACCGAGATATTCTCATGATGCAAGAGGCATTGCCGGTGCATATAGGGGAAGCTTACCTGCACGCCTCCCAAGCGCATTCCAGGCCGCACTCATGCACGAACTGTATCCACCTCGTTCTTCTCATACACCGAGTGGGAGCTCACTATCATGGCTTGTAATGGCAACGGTTTGACCGCCCCAGCCTCTATCGCCACATGTGGCGTGTAAGGTGGGGCAGACAGCCAATATCTGGCAAAGTGTGCCTGAGCACACAAGTAGTAGAGGTGCATATCCGGGACCGAAAAGCCGTCAAACTCATGGTTTCGTCAAGGTGTCCCAGCCCAGACGGGGCTTCTTACCTCCCCAAGTCAATGTGAGCAGAAGAGAGTGAAGTGTGGCAAAAAAATGGCTCTTGAGCTCCAGCGGGACGTTCACAAATAAGTACAAGAATTTTGGAAGGACCTCCATCTTTATCAGTGCTACCCGATCAGCAAAGGACAGTGGCAAACGCTTCCATCTGTCCACTTGATCCTCAAGCCTAGAGACCGCCGTCCCATAATTAGCCCTGAGCATTTCGTCCGGGTCCCGGTGCATCCAGACGCCTAGATAGCGGACAGGTTCCGTGGCCCACTCCAGGGGAAAATTCAGAGAGAACCGCACGGTGCTCTCAGTAAGAGGCATGATAATCGACTTTGCCCAGTTGATGGACAGTCCCGCGAACCACTCAAAGCGAATGTATTCCCGGATTACCCCTTTGAGGTGGCTCTCTGGTTCCCTAACATATAAAACCATGTCGTCTGCATACATGGACACAGCCAGCGGCCTCTGCTCAAAGCGCAGAGCCGAATACATATGTCGCTGGCGCAGCATGCAGGCCAACGGCTCCATGATCAAAGCAAATAATAAAGGCGAGAGCGGGCAGCCCTGCCTGGTCCCGCGCTGTATGGGAAAAACGTCCGAAACATGCCCATTAATCCGAACCCGTGCCACTGGGTCTGTGTACAGCAGCTTCACCCAGTAGACAAAAAACAGAGGAACCCCCATATGGTGCAACACTGCAAACAGAAAGTTCCACGCTATATAGTCAAACGCTTTTGCAGCGTCTAAAAGAACAGCCACAGCTGGTAATTCTGGCTTGATCAAATGGAGAACAGCAAACATAGCTCGTAAATTGTGTGCAGTAGAACGGGACGGAATAAACCCCGATTGGTCTGGTAAGACCATAACGGGAAGAAGCAGATGTAACAGTGTTGCCAACACCTTAGCTAGGATTTTCACGTCTGCATTCATTAAGGAGAGCGGCCGGTAAGATTCGCACTGGTCATGCGGCTTTCCGGGCTTAGGCAGCGCAACAATGAGGCCCTCTGAGCGTGTCAGGCAATCGTCCCTGCTCAAACGATTCCTCATACATTTCGGCCAGGTGCGGAAGAAGCATATCTGCATATTCCCTATAAAATTCGGCGGGGAGACCGTCCGTGCCCGCTGCGTTACCGTTTGGCAATGGAGCGATGGCGTCCCTCAGTTCGTCCGCTGTGATATGATGCATTAAAAAGTCTTGTTGAGCTTTAGAAAGCCAAACCAATGCCACCTCCTCTAGATATTTTCCCACCTCGTCCTCACTAGCCATTTCCCTATGTTCGTACATGCCCTTGTAATACTGAACAAACTGATTCAAAATCCCTGCGGCATCTGTCAAGGAGCGGTCATCCACGGTAATCCCCTGCACATTGCAGTATTTCGCCCACGGCTTAGCAATGCGCTCCGCCAGTGCGCGACCGGGTCGTCCACCTTCCCCATAATATCTTGCTCTACGCCTTTTGGACAAGTGGCGAGCTTCTTGTTCTGCTAGCTCGTTATACTCATCTACATTAGACCTAATGTTTGCCAGCAGTGCCTCAGTGAGAGAAGTGTCATAACGGTGTTCCAGGCTCTTTAGATCACGCTCTAGCCGTGCAAGAGAGTCATGCAGTGATCTGAGAACCCCTGCCTGCTTACCTATACACACACCCCTAATAGTCACCTTAAAGGCCTCCCAAATAGTGCTCATGCCTTTTACTGATCCAACATTTTCCGAAAAGTAATGTTCTATCGCTTCTCGCACTTCTTCCTTAAACACTAGATCCAGCAGGGCTGTGGGTTGCAATTTCCAAGTGTACAGAGCAGAGGAGTAAGCCGGAAGTTCCATAACTAGAGCAACCGGTGCGTGATCTTACAATCTACGTGTTAAGTGTTCAACACTAGAAACCCACGTATTCACATCCCGAGTCACTAACCAGAAATCCAATCAGGACCACGTGTCTCGCGCATACGTATAACATGTACCCACTGTGTCTTCAGGATGACGCAGTCTCCACGCGTCCACCAATCCCAGATCTGTCATACCATCATGCACCGCTTTCACAGCTTTCTTCTCCGGCAGCGGGTGAGAAATCTTCTTATCCACACCAGCGTCCAAAACCACATTGTAATCACCCCCACATACAATAGCAGACGGTGGCAATTCATACACCCTGTTCCACAGCACCCTATAGAAATCCGGGTCGTCTATGTTAGGTCCATAGACATTGACCATTGTAAGTAATGTTCCACACAGTTTACCATGCAATAAAATGTACCTCCCTTCTCTGTCAACCTCCTCTCGTATACTCTCAAACTGTATACCCCTTTTGATCAGAACCATAACGCCTCGGGCATATGTTGAGTACGTCGAGGCCAACCGGAACCCCGCCCACTGTTTAGCTACAGATGCCGCTGCATGTGCCGATAAGTGTGTTTCTTGGAGGAAAACGACATGTGCATTATGACGAGTTAAATACCGTAATACCTGGCTAATCTTTTTGGGACTATTGAGACCTCTCACATTCCACGTGATCCAATTGAGTTTACTGCTACTGGGCATCCACCCAAACCATCATATACCTGGAAGAAACGGAGTTAAAAGGCAAGTCGTAGTGTGCCTGAAAAAGAAGTGAAGCATTCATGGCTAGGCTGTGCTCATGAGACTAACCCCGCCATTCAAGAGGGAGTCGACGTAGAGTCGAAAGAACCACGCCCTGGCTGTACACGCCCAACAAACCCTCCCAACAGGGGAAGATCCAGGAACATTCCCTCACCCCATCCCCCTCCCCCATCATCCCCCCTCCCACTTCAGCCACCCAATATAGCCAAAGCCATCCCAACCCACTTCCCAACTCGTCCCCCCCCCCTGTTTGTACAACAATTGGGGTACGCCCATGTGGAAGGCACCAGGGTGCATATCCCTCCAGTAATAGACATACCGGGAGGTGATCAACCGTTTATGGTTAAGCATCCATATAACAGGAGAGCATGGTAGCAACATCTGAACTCCAGAGTGAACACGAATAATCTCAAAGCCAGATGTTATCGTCCCATCCATCCTATGCTTGCATCATCTGAAACACACTCTGACCAGGCGTGCCATCCTAACCCCTATGAATAGTCCAACCATTAGAGCAGCTTCGAAGCGCTCATGTCTCCCGCCTAAATCATATGTGGCCTCGGAGTGCAAACCTCAACCCATATTAAGACAGGTATGTTCACATAATAAGAAGCCGCAGCCCCCCAGGCTATATAACCAACGACCGCAAGCCAAAGAGTGCCTTTATCTGCAGTTTAGAGCTCCTCCTCGGCCATCTCCTCCTCCTCAGGTGTCGTGGAAGAGTCCCGCTTTTTGCGTTTCAGCTTTTTAGCATATTCCATCGCCGCTTTTGGAGTGGTAAATATTTTATTGTCAGCAGGGGCTCCAATTCGAAGTCTAGCGGGATAGAACATGGCATAGGGCACTTACTCTTTTCGTAAGAATTGTTTAACCGCGCTGAACTCTTTTCTGGCCGCCTGAACTGCTGCAGTGAAGTCTGGGAAAAACTCTAGCTTGTTCCCTTGGTGTTCTATTGCGCCTTTCTCCCTCGCCATTCTCAAAATGGCGTCCTGGTCTCTTTAGTTTAGGACTCGTGCAATTACAGGACGCGGAGGGGCACCCGGTGGTGGTCTGACTACCAGTGACCGATGTGCACACTCAATAATGAACATGGCCGACAGTTGCTTAGTTCCGAATATGTCAGCAATGAGGTTCTCCATATATACCTCCATTCTCCCCACATTTGTTGATTCAGGCAGGCCCGTGACGCGGATGTTGTTGCGTTGCGAGCGCGCCTCTAAATCCTCATTCTTTGCTTTAATAACTGCCAGAATCTTATCCATATCTAAGGCCTTATCTGTGACTGCTGTCAATCCGTCCTCAGTGGCCGAAACCCTCTGCTCAACTTCCCCCATGCGGGCGTTATGTTTTTCCAGCTGCGTTGAGATATGATCAGGCCGGTGATTGACCGCAGACATGGCTCCTTCAATAGATTGCAGCAATTTTTGCATGCCCGCCAGCGTCGCCTCCAATTTAGGTGTCCCCCCCAGACGCAATTTCAGAGTCTGAGTCAGAGGCGGCCTTTTGCGGCGTCTTGGCCAGCCTGCGGGACTCGAAGTTTATCTTGGATTGACCCCTGTCCGGCTTGCCCATGTCTGTGGACTTTCTGTAGCTCCAACTGCAAATTCGCCGATGTCCAGGGGACCTGTGGCGCCTGCGAAATATCCAGAGTCCAATCACCCCAAGCAGCTCCCCCACGCTCTAGCCAGACACAGAGTTTCAGTTGTCACACAATTCTCAAGGGGTTATGCGCAGTAAAGTCTGTCCACAGAGACAAGGTCGTGGTTGAAAACTGCAGACGCCTTAAAGCTCCCGCCAAACGGCAATATGCAATTGCCCGCCTGCCCCGGCTTGAGGAATACCCGAGGTCGGGGATTATCAGCCTGCTCGCTGATTGCCGGCAAATCTTGCAGGTACAGTCCGGGTGCAGTCAGGACCCTGAGCCTCGATCGAGCCCTCTCTAGGCAGCCTGGTGTGCGGCAGCAGGACCCGCTACGCGTCCCACCTAGCCCCGACCATAGCTCGCAGAGGGGAGGCCGCGCACAAGGCCCGGCACCATCTTCGCAGTCCCGGGCGCGCCTGACCCCTACCCCACTCACCGCAGTCGGCACCGGAGACGTCCGGGCATCGGCAGCCTCCTCCTCGCTCGTTCCTCCGGCAGTCGGCAGAGCCCCGATCCGTTTGGCAGCCGCCCCCTCAAGGCTCGTCTCCTGCGTCGCTCTCCAGCCCGGGGCGAGCCGCTCCCTCAGGCCTCTCTTACAAACTTGGACTTAGTTTGGGGAACAGAAGAAGCTTGCCGGGCACCGAGCCGCGGGGTCCCCTCTCGCCTCCAGCCGCCGCAATGCAACCGCCAGTGGGGAAACCTCGATGGCAGGCTCGGCTCGGATGTGTGCCGGTTCGCCAGGCCCGTCCCAGCACACGGTATATCAAGAGCTCCTCGGGGGGCAGGAGCCTCAGAGCCGTCCACAAAATGATCTCCGGGGTCGGGACTCCTTCACGCCTCAGAGGTGCAGTTTACAAAGCAGGATGTGCAGGACTATTAACGGATCTTGGCTTGATCTGACGGAGCCTCACTAAAGTGCGGCCATCTTGTCTCGCGCCCTCTAGCGCCCCCCCCCCACGGCTGAGTTTAATGTTAATTGCGATCGGGCATGATGACAAAGCGCCCCTTTTTAACTGGCATGCTGTTGAAACGCTATCTCTCGGCTGAAACTTAAGATGCAAATTGGCTAGTTGGATAGTTTTCATCTTTATATTTAGTTTAGTACTTCTTGAACACGCACTGATAGTAAAGCGAGATATAGGGTTTGACGGGGAGATTGATATCTTTTCCCAGTCCGACACTTTATTTCATGTATTTTTAGCCTGCAAACATAGTATTATTGGCCCTTTAAATATTGGCTGGTCTGTGCCCTGCCTTTTCTGACACCGATAACCTATTTTATGTTTTTTGCAATCGTAATGGTCTGTCCAGTCGTTAAGAGGCTTTTTGATAGTTTTTTTAAATATTATAATTCTGATACAACAGATTGGTCCTTTTTTTTCTTTCATTAAATAGCCTATTGCCGGGCGAATACTCATGATAAATTATGACAATTCATGACTGAAGATTGAATCCTTAACTCCAAAGTGTATCTCTGGCACTAACAAGAAGTGTTTCAGCTGTCTGCTTGTTTAGTGGAATGGATACTGCTTTTAAGTAAGTGGTCCTTTGATTACTATTTTACAAATGTCCCTATTAATTTAGACAAGTGGTTTAATGGAGTTCTTTTCTCTATAGCACGATTTGAACTTGCAACTTATGACGAGCGCACCAGCTTATTGGATTGCTCGAACAAGAATTTTTAGAAAGGTGAATTTTAGTTTGTTACATACCTGGTGTTTTGAGTCCTTTTCTTTTACTAGGAGGTGGATATTTTCCTTCTTTGGCTAGTTTGGTGTAAAATTCCTTAAACCGATTTACCACTGGGCGCATTTCTCTTCTTTTTCCTGTTTCCTCTCTACCCTTTCTTTTTCTTTTCCTCCCTTTTTTGATATATGGATTTGTACTTGCAGAAACTATCTGATGCTCAGTGAATCACTTTGTCCTGATGGTGACCGCACAATTGATTAGCGGTTGAAATTCCGTCGACGCATATGTGGCCAATAAGTTTCAGACGACACATAACCCCTGTATATGTCGTACCTCTGTTTTTGTAACATAATTGTTGCTTGCCACTTGTCTCGTCTCTTTTATGTGATGTATTGTTTTGTAAACCAGCTATTATTTTTTTGAGCGTGTGTATTTATAATACATTTGTAATATTTCTCTACTGATTGTTTCTGATATATTTGATTAATGGTTCTCTCCCTTTCTTTTTGTCTATATATTCTCTTTTTTCTTCATTTGCTAATATCAAATTTATTTGTATTTACTTATTTGTGACTGTCATTTGTTAATTGTCTCCTGAACTGTTGTTAGGAATATATAAGTAAGCATCAAAAGCATGTATGCATAGATGGACTCAGAAAAGCCAAGCAGGCAGGTGGGCTCTGGGCTTCAGCTTTGTTCCGAACAACTGCTAACGGCACTGGATGGTGCTGGGAGTAGAGACAGTGGCCGAACAAGTGCAGGTTCTCACGAGGGAAATTGCAACCCTAAAAGCCGAGATCACAGGAGATTCTACTCTGACCAACGCCAAAGATGCATTGACACGTCTAGAAGCCACTCTGAAAGATTTTGAGACCAATACTCAGACAAGGAAACTTGACGTCCGCTACTACGATAAAAAGAACACCTACCCGTACCTGCAAGAGGACTATTTCAAACAGGATAACCAGGGACGCTTCACCAACCGAGGGAGAGGAGGTTTCCAAGGGCGACAAAACTTCACCACCTTCTCGTAGTCTTCGTACAGCTCCGACAGCGACAATGAGCAAGCCGGCCCCAGCTTGGGGTACGGATACCAGGAATACAGATATCCACCACAAGGCCCTTTTCTTTATTAGGACAGGGCCAATGGAGACTACTGCGAGGTTGCGGCAACAATTGGTTGAGAGGCCCCCCACACCGCCAGCCGTTGACGAATATGACCTGGGACACAGGCAGAGGCAGAAACCAGAAGCAAGTACGCTTCCGACCGGAGGAACACGAGGAGATATGGACCAAATGGAAGGTGTACAGATGGTAAGACCTCCACCGAACCCAGTTGTGAACATTTCCACCTACATGCATATGGAAGAGGAGGTACGGATTTTAAGCAAAGGGTTATCGTTTGTACCCACAGCCCTCCCATCATTTTCGCTATCAAAACCGTATTGCACAGATTCTTTCGGAAAATCTGGCTCCGCTACCACTTCAGACATTCAACAATCCAGAACCGAACATCATGCACAGGACTGAGGATCCCCTCAACATTTGTTCCAACAACTTGCGCCATGACCAACAGGATTCTGGCCTACGAGAATGTAGTTCCGAGGGATGTGGACAAAATACTGAAGGAGAAGAAATACACTAAGTTTAACATTAGCAAGACTGAGAACGCAGCACTCTCTGCACTGAGAGAGAACAAAGAAATTATAATCAAACCCGCCGACAAAAGGGGTGCCATAGTTGTATAAGATGTGAACAAGTACAAGATGGAGATACTCAGCCAACTACACGACGTGGTCAGCTTGCCTCGAACAGGGTATTCTCACTGACCTTGAGTTTCAACATCTGAACCAGAAGCATCCCAGACTACCAACGATATGCGCACTGCCCAAAATACACAAGGACATGACCAATCCACCTGGACGCCCGATAGTATCGGGTTGCGGCTCAATGTTGGAGCCATAATCCAAATTCATTGATATTTTTCTTAAGCCCATTGCTGAGAACACACAGGCATATCTGCGTGATACTAAGCAGACAATCAGCATTGTGGACCAACGACCCTTTGACCCTACGAAGCAACTGTTGGTCACCTGTAATATAGTGTCCCTTTACACAAGTATCCCTCAGCAATCCGCATTGGAGGTCGCTGAAGTAGAACTCAACGGAAGGACAGCACCCATGGCACTACCCACTGAGTTCAGAATTGCACTCCTTAGGATCGACATGATGAAGAACTTTTTCATTTTCCAAAATAATTTCTATCTGCAGACAGAGGGTGTAGCGATGGGGGCTACTTTTCCACCGGGTCTAGCTATCATTTTCCTAGACAGTTTTGAAAGGACACATATTTTTGATGACTCCAATCCATTTGGCAACAATGTGGAAATGTGGATGCGCTACATCGACGATATTCTGATGATCTGGAACGGGAGCGCATCAGAACTACTATCGTTGCACGCTTGGTTGAACCTGAGAACACCTGACAAACAATTCACCCTCCAATCAGATGCCCTACGGATAGATTTTCTGGACATAATCATAAGTGTTGAGGATGAGAAGCTGTATACCACACTCTACCGCAAACCAGCAGAGCGTAATTCACTCCTTCTATACAACAGCCAGCACCAGAGAGGCCTCAGGGACAATCTGCCTTTCTGCCAGTTCCTGCGTATCCGCAGGAACTGCTCTAGGAAATCGGACTACATGCGGGAATCTGAGGAATCTGAGGATCTAACCAACCGCCTCACGGAATGAGGGTACCCACACACTTACCAGAAAGGCCAGAAAGAGGGCATGGTATAGCCCCTGGGAAAAGTTACTACAGCCCAAAGAGAAGACTGATTCGGTTGGACAAATAAAGATATGTGTCACGCCATTCTCAACCAAAAGCAACGCCATCAAAAAGGTGATTAACAAGCACTGGAGTTTGATTTCAGATGGCGTTCAACAGGAATCGCCACTGATGCATTCATACATAATGGCCACAAGCATCAAGGATCACATTGTCCATTCTTTCTTGGACTCTCCAGACCCAGCGACACTGCAATCTCTGTGGAACTTACCACCCATTCTTGGGCACCACAAATGTGGCAAACACAATGCGTGTGCCACCACCATCCAGACCAAACAATTCAACTACAGACAGCACAAGATCCGTTTGAAATTATATACCAACTGCAACACGAGTAACGTCATCTACATGATTTTGTGCCCTTGCGGCCTGATCTACATTGGCCAAACCCAACAGAAAGTAAAAGCAAGGATACTTTAACACTGCAGTTGCATTCGTTGTGAGGTGTCTGGGGCGCCCTTAGTAGATTTTTTCAAAACATTAAGACATGCACCTGAGAGTTATCCATGATTGGTCCTTGAGAAGGCAATGCTGGGACCTAGGGGTGGGAACATGAATCAGATTTTGAACACAAGGGAATTGAAATGGATGTCCCTTTTGGACTCAGTAAACACTGGGTTGAAAGAAGTGGATAGTAGCCATGGACAATTAGCTACACTCTGTCCAGGTTGAGTCCAGTCCAAAACATAACGGATTTAACAGTACGCTTTACCCTGCTGTGTTGAGAGGTACGCGTCAGTCCTTAGGCATCCACGCACATTGGCACCCCTGTTACAGCCTTCACAATCTGCACACAGAACAGCATTCACTTGTGACCCAGTATCTTTATAATAAGATCTCACTGAAGCTTTACCCTCCTGTGGGAGAGGTACCATCTACTGTCGCTGCTATGCAAATTATGATCTCAAAATGTATCGCGTGGATGCCTTTAACGTTCTGCTTGAGAGGTACGCACCAGCCACCATTCTGTGTCCAAATTATTCCCTCTGTATCCATGGGACACATCCTCTTTATACTTTTCGGAAAGCCTTGCGTATCGATCCTTGCGTGGCTTCCCCCCGCTCCCCCTCTTTTTGAAAGAAGACCCCACCTGCGTGCTTGGCTTTTCTGAGTCCATCTATGCATACATGCTTTTGATGCTTACTGACTTTTTTAATCAATCAGTGTTTCCTGGCTCGGTCGCTACCGATGAGCTGCAGCCGCTAGTCTTTTTTCACTTACTCACCATCCGCTGCAGCACGTTTCCAACCTAGGTTGTACTACATGCACGAGCAGAGTGCTCGGATGTTTCTTAACAGCCTCTCTGCCTTTCCATCTGGCCCTTTCCTCACTGCTCGACTTACTGGCAACACGTTAAGAGAAACATGTTAAACCTGCACCACTCCCTGAACCCCTTTGTTCCTACCGCACATCCTGGTCACCCAGCCCGACCTGATGCAACTGTTCCCTTTAATTCACAGTGACGACCGAATTCGCTGGGACGATCCTGCACCCTGCCATCAGGTATTCTATTTGACAACCCATCGGTTTACCAGCTGTGTGCTGTGCCCAACCCGGAAATTGTTGGGCTTTCTAATACACTGGGTCTTGTTTGTTTTTATATTTCATGGATTTAAGCATTTGGGCAGGCCAACTTCAGTGGCCTTTTATTGGATTTTACCTAGAGGGGTCTATCAAGCTACTCCCCCTAGGTAAGTTCAAGCTTCGGTTGGACATTTCAACTCTCATTTTTGTGACATTTAACTCGAGGCTGCCTAGCCCGCCTCCACTGTTATTTTTGATTTATCTTTTTGCTTTAGGTCAGTTGTATGGCAATTCGTCCTCTTCACTGTGGAGCCTACGCGCCCGTGGGACCATGTTAATCCTGCCGTGAGTCCACTTCACTGTAATTTATTTTCTGTCTCTTCTGCCCACTCCTTGAAATTCATCTTTCTATGTCCAGATCACGAAGTTCCCTTTTTGTTTCATGTTTTAGATGCCCCCCTCCTCCCCATCACCCCTTTGTCCTAAGGAAGACCCGCCCTAAGGTTTCTCAGCCACCTATGACACCTTGGGGTCGAAACGTCAACTGCTTTCAAACTGGCCAGCTTGTGCTTCAGCACAATATGTTTACGAAGGCTTTCTAAGCATGGTTATGCAAACTTTTGTCATCTTTTGCATTAACTGCATTTGTCTTGGCTCAAATAGAAGTTGTATATTAATTCTGTCTGATGAGGATCACAAGACATACACTGTATATTACCTACGTATCTGCACCTTAAATCCCCAGCACACCCCTTCTCTCCCTTTCACTTTCTCCACCACCCATTTGGGGCACCAATGTTATCAGAACAAGTGATGCTAATTGTATGAATAATGTATCTGTGGGTTCATTGTGATTAAATGATAGTGGACCATCATCTATTGTTTTTGTTTATGTTTGCATATTTTACCTTACTATTGTGTTTTTGTATGAATGTATGAGTACTGGGACCACTTTCTCATTGTACCGCTATACACCCAGGTCCCAGTGACACTATTTGGGTTTACCCTTTTTCGGTAACATAGAAAAAATTTGGTCACACATACCGTGCCCCAGTCCTGGTGCTTCGTTTGAAAGGCACCCAAACTGTGATCTTACCTCCACTACCTGGATGCAAAGAGAGCCGATTCATTTCAATTGAACATGTCAAGTTGCACCATATGGCAATCTGCGTTGAGATGTTTCACTTCATCAAATGAGTTCTGTTTCTCTGGATTGTCTTCGACAACTGGAGGGGGAGATGGAGGCTTCAATAGATTTATTGCCTGTTTTGCCTTCTACGTTTACAGCTGTGGTAAACGAGTATACTTTCCCACCAGTTGAACTTAAGAGTTGATATCCCAGAAACTATAATACATTCAACTTTTAATGAAGAACAGCCCCGTTATTTCAGCTCAGTTCCAGAGGTTACTATATAGACCAATATAACTTTTCTTCCGATACATCTTCATTGCCTTCGTCTATAGCTGTGCCTCCTACACTTATTTATATTTTCATTTTATGGTTGAAAAGAACTTACCTGGTCCCACCATGGACTTACATCTGGATCTTGTTGTTGATGGTGTTCCTCTTCATGTGAATTGAATTTGTGACTGTCTTTTTCCATAGCCACTACTAGCCTGAACGCTCTACTGTAGAACTAGTTGACAATGTACTGGCCCCTCATATTTCTTCGCATAAAATGAAAAGAGATCAAACCTTTGTTAATATTTCAGCAGTCCCGATCGGTGATAGTATTGTTTGGGACAAGGTGCTAATTGATGTACGTGGTCCTACGGAGACCCAGGTTCTTTGGGAGATGTTGTTTTATCTGGAATGCATACAGATGATTGGGATGTAAATGCTGTTTACTCATTGTTTTCTGATTTGTAATAATATACTTGTGGGAGGGCGGGTTTGATATACAAGCGAGGAGGCTTAAGAAGTGGTTTCAAAGTAAGTGGTTTATTGAGAACAGAAGGGGTTGGGGATGGGTGGCTGGGTGGTTCCTTGGTTTCCTCCTCTTCGGAAGACTCTGCTGATGAGCTGGAAGGGGATGATGCAGGCAAAGGGGTGGTCTTGCTTTCCTTATCCTTGTCACCACAGTGGTCTTCCCGGAGGCTCATAGGAGGATAAAAATGAAGAAGGGAACCGTAAGTAGGATGTTCTTTATAAGGTCAGGTTTTTTTTCTTCCGTCACCACACCGTTGTGCTCTAGGCTGGGTTTGACTTGTGTGAGGGGGAAGTAGGAATAAGTTCCTCGGAGCCCAACAGAGTTTGGAAGGGTAAGATAGACAGTAGGGTGAAAGCGAGGTTTGGGTCTGCTTTATAGTGCATAGGAACAGATATATTTATGTGCCCGATAGTACAAATGAATAGAGTATGCAGTCAGGATGTCGAAGCTTAACAGGGGATATGCAGCAACAATAGGCGGTACAAGAAGACGTTTAACTCCCTTCTCCTTTCCTAGTCCCACCCGGCACTACCTCCCGCCTCCCTACTCTCGGTAACCGTTGAAACAGGATTACTCACAGGCTCCGCCACAACTCTCCCTTGGAGTTGCGGCCGCTCCCCAGCCTCCTCCGGACACCACCAGTCCTCACACCTGCTCTCGTCTCCGTCCTCCTGGCTCCCTGGTACTCTGGCATCCAGCCTATCGGGTCCCGTGTCTTCTCTCCATTCCCCCTGATCTCCGGGCATTCGGGTGTTCGAAGTCTCGGGTCCCGCGTCTTCTCTGCGTCTCTCCTCTCCTTCCGCGTCACTGACCTCTTCCTCCCACTGACTTCCGTTGCCTTTCATTGGTCCTTTGCTGCTGTTTCCTGCTTGCGTAGGCTCTGCTTCCGGGTCACGCCGCCTGATGCGTTCCTGCAGGAAAATAGCAGAGGAGTATGGTGGAAGTCCTGTGTGCCGTTGCTGTATTTGTTCCTGTGATCGGGTTTCTCCTCCCGGCGTTTCACTGGTAATCTCCGGGTCCTTCTCACAATACTGTTTTGATACCGAAGATTATTAAATACTTCCTCTATTCTATCCCTGGCTCAATATGAGACATGGCACACACATACCAACTATACCAACTATACAATTAAAGAATTGACTTGTAAGATACAAAATGGCACTTGTATTTCATCTATTGTTAACCAAGAGGATTGGTTACTATGGTCCACAGACACCATGCTTGTCAATTACGCTTCATAAATGCAACAAATGGGTTTACCCAAAATAGACCTGATCCTTGCTACCCCCACTCACATACAGTTACCACCGTTTTGGCTAGTAAATTAAATGAACAATGGTTGGAACATTCCACACTATCATCTGTGAAGCACTATCCATCCCTTTTGTCAGGTGACTATGATCTTTCAGTTTTTATGGGGGGTCCAAGTTCCCCTTGAATTAAACATTTTGTTTATACAGCCTATAATAATTTTGGAAACTATCGCTAATGGAAGCAGCCCTAGCTTACGCCAAATTGATCAAGATAATTTGGAAAAAGTTCTTGCAGTGGTTGATAACAGTATAAACACACTGTCTTCTCACAATATTGTGTCATCAGTTATTGATATGGTTCAAAACTAAGTATCTTCTTTAAATCTTAGTCAAAATCAGCTATGTTCAGTTATGCAATTTCATTGGACCTTACAGACACTTAAAAATGGGCGAGTTCCATGGGACTACCTGAATGCTTTCACACTGTTTTAACCTTTCAATTTGATAGATACACAGAAACTGGTGTTCATGAAAGTCGCAACATACACTATGTTACACATTGAGAAACTAGAACAGTTACCATATAATGTAGCAGAAACAGATTCAGTGGTGTGGTTAATACATTGTGTAATTTCATTGCCCATCTCGCTTTCCCAGTTTACAGCTTGCATGAAACACTAATCTGTGTAGATATGAACCAACTGAGAGCAATTAAATTCATGAATTGTGGTCTTTGCCATTCGAATTCCATTGTCAGCGTGCAGAAAAGGAAGTTTTCCTTACAGGGGAGGTTTATGACTCTACAGTCGGCCACTCCCTTTTGTGTAGGCAAGTAAAATTTCACTGAGCCTGCAAAGTTTCAGCCCCTAATTTGGTTTGTGTTTTAAAATGAACCCCAGTTCCTACTATTATTCCAACTCTCAATTTGCTTTCTAACTGCAATTATCTCATTCTCAACAATCAGAACTGCTGCGGATTAAGGGCTTGCATCCAGTACATACAAGTTACTTGTTAAAGCAACGTCCTATTCTCCCCACATAGGAGTGTAGAGAGTTCGCTGTGGCCCTCCATTTTAACTTTGAAAACAGATTTCAATAAGCTAAGCAGACTCAAAGTGCTATTGTTTCAACAAGTAGTTGCTCTCACGTCAGCTTGTGAGACCAAGAAAATTAAGTGAAATTCAGTCATTGCTAAACACGACATTTTGGAGAATTAATTAACCAAATCTTTAATGTGTTTGATATGGCAGGCCTAGCCCACATTTGCTATTAGGAGGATTTCCCCTGCTGCTGCTCCTGGTTTGTGGCATTCTTGTACTTCTATTGCTGAGTCACAATGGCTGCTTAATCTGTGGTAATCTGTGGTAAAGCCAAGCCAGGAACAGTTGCACCTGTACCATGATCGGATGTGGCAGCTTTTTCGAATACTGCCTTTGGAAGCTCTTGACAACAACTATTGACTGACCTTCCGTTACGCCTACTTTACCTGCATGCAACTTGCGTTCTACTGCATCCGGTGCCCTTCTCAATGGGCCCTGGATGTCTGCCTGTCCACTACGTCACACGCTGCCCTAGATTATGAACTGTTGATGGGTCCATTGATATCTCATAACCAGGACTGCTCCGTTGATAAGCGGCTTGTGTACGATCCTTCATTGGGGTCGGCGGACGAATGTGCCCGTGCACCGCATCTCTTGGACTTGAGCTTCATTGAAGTCAACACAGGTGGCACTGGAATGCTCCTAATGGTTTCTGGATATGAGGAGCATGTCTGCTCATTGGATTTGATTAATTGTATGGCATCTCTTTTTACGCCGGAAGGTTTTGACACCTTATTGGAGCTTATGGCATTCCACTTGTCCCGCAAAGTTTTTGCCCCGGAAGATAAATAGTGATTGAATATCTTTTAAAAAGAAAATTCTTCTTTGTTTCTCAGTCTATCTAGGTTCTGCTTTGGACTCGAGTTGCTATTTGGCATTTGACTTAAAGGCTTTAGCTCTGCTTACCTCAAACTTCTGTATTATTCCAGGGCTAACGTCATGACCAAGGGGAGGTTGTCACATGGCCCTTGGGGACATTGTAGGCTTCTCTAAGTTAGCATAAGCACACCTCAGACTGTTCACTGCTTTATGCAAGTTACTACTAGTTTATTTAGTAAATGCCTCTTTTGAGACCTCCTCTCTGGATCGACCTCGGAGGCCAGCACTTGACGCGGTGATGGGGTCCTGCCCGCAGTTGCCTCTGCCTCGCTCTTCCATGGCTCATCCGCGGGCTGTGCAGCCCGCCCCCCGCGAGTCGTGTACCGGAGCATTGCCGGGCTGAAGCATAGAGGCGGGTGCACGGGATCTCGCACTTCGGATCTCCCAGCCCCCATAGAGCCCATCAACGTGACACGCTACGATTTCCCTGGCTGCGGAGAGGTGAGTGTTAACCCCTCAGCCTCTCGTTCCTGCCAACAGACGGCGATTCCACACAGATGCTGTGTACGCCGATCTGCCATTACCCGCTCCGCCTAACTGAGTCTCTACTTGACTGGCTCCACTTCGAACACCGATCCTCGGTTTCCCTTTGTGCCTAATGGAAATCTCCGCTGGACTGGCTCCGCCACACCTTGTCCCCCCCTGCTGCCGAAGACCGGACCGAGGCGCCAGACAACATTGCTGCTTCGCTCGCCCCAACCCCCGCTGATCCCCGGCCGAGGCACCTGACCAAATTGCTGTTTCACTCGCCCTGACCCCCGCTGATCCCCGGGGCCGGTGACTGTTTCCGGACTCTGGATTCGGCTGCCTATGTCCATTTGGCCTACAGGCTGTCTCTCAGTGCGGAGAGAAGCCGAGTACCCCCGCCCTGCCTGGCTAGGAGCTGTGGGCCCTTTTTGCCTGATTTGAAGCCCCGCCAGACTGGCTACATCTGAACTGGTCCCCCGTGCTCCTCCCTGGTGCCGAGATCGGGTGAAGGTACCGGACCGAACCTAGTTACTGATTGCTCCCTGTGGACGGTGTGACTGATAGTATCCCCTCCGTTCTTGTGGAGATCCTGTCCTTCATTTTGGGGTGCCTTTCTCAACTAGCCCAAGATGGCGACTCCCTCCCCCATCAATGACTGACGAGCAATCAAGAAGCCTTAATACAATCCTAATACTACGGCCATCTTGTAACGGACCTTGCCCTTTACTTCTTCTGTCGGTCCTTAACCATAGCACATCTCCCATTTGATCACTATTTAATTAGGCCAATACTACTGAGAATGTTTGACTAGACTTTTTATTCTTTTTTATATATATGTTTTTATACGCATTTATTCTTAAAACAACCTCTCTGCACTCTCTATGAGGTAACAGACCTTGCCTTTTACTTCTTTGTCGGTCCTTAACCATAGCGCATCTCCCATTTGATCACTATTTAATTGGGCCAATACTTCTGAAAATGTTTGATTAGACTTTTTATTCTTATTTTATATATATGTTTTTATATGCACTTATTCTTAAGACAACCTCTCTGCACTCTCTCTGAAGTCATAGATCACGGCCTGATTCACAATTAGCTTACATCTAGTTGCACAAGTACAGCCATGCACTAGAGACCTCACTAACCTTACACCATCTAAATGGTATAAGAATCACGTCTGGATTAGTCTGATGACTTAGAGCCTAATGAAGTGCTGTGGCCTCAATATACTACTAAATGTTCTCCTAATTTAGAAACACAACAGTGTGACTTACATCAACCCTTAACTAATGTAACATTAGTACGATATCCACATAGCTCATACTGTATTTTGTTGATGTTGTTCTACTCTCACCATCCTATTCCTTATCTAACTACTCCCTTTCACAGGATGCTCCCCCCATTCCCTTGGAATTACGTGCACTATCTAAACTCACTGACATATCACCTAATCACACGGACCTATAATTAATGTAAACTCTTTTGCGCTATCTAGGCAGTGACTTCTATTTCTTGCTGTTAGTTATTATGTTTATTCTCTTTAGCCTCAGTCACTTACTTCCCATTTTTAGTATTGCACATATTCCTGTTATTTATTTATTTCAAATGCATGTTTTTGTTCTTATTACTATGCTTTCTTTTGTTGTTGTTTATTCGATCTGATTTTACTGTCCCTCACCTGGATGTCCTCTTACCTTGCCTTCCCTCATTTCCTTGTAACTTTTTGCTTTGGTTTAATGTATCCCACCCTTATCTCCGCCTTTCCTTTCCTTTTTCCTGTTCTAACTAATTAAATTCACGGTTTAATCTTTATTCTCCCTTCCTCGCTCTCTCCATTCTCTCCCAATCATGCCTCCCCTCTCTCTCTCCCCTTTTTCCTCTATATCGCCTATCTCAAAACTTGGCCCTAATTCCTGGTCTATCCCCTATCCTTCCCACCTCACCAAACATGGTAAGAAGAAATTCAAACACAATCTCCTCTGTCTCCACTCTGAAACACTATTTGCTGATTACCACAATACACTTAACTCCTCCTTAATCACCAACTAC
Source organism: Lissotriton helveticus (assembly GCF_964261635.1). Taxonomy (NCBI): domain Eukaryota; kingdom Metazoa; phylum Chordata; class Amphibia; order Caudata; family Salamandridae; genus Lissotriton; species Lissotriton helveticus. Next base: position 647,068,413 of record NC_136068.1, read on the forward strand.
ATCTTCTTCTCCAAACGTCCTTCTAAATGGAAAAGACTATTTCTTCAAACCCTCCCTGTCACTAACTCTCGCAACATTCCGAACGGTATTAAACTCTCCACCACCCCCTCTTCTTCCTTTCCTGGAGAAATTGATATTTCCATCTTCAAATCTGGTAATATCCTCATTCAAGCCTCTGAAAATCACCTCTACATCTTCGAACTCCACTTTAGTACCTTATCTCGAACGAACTGCAACAACTTTCCCCTCCTGAGGCGGAAGCCGGGAGGTCTCTCTCCTTTACTTGGTCATATTTGCATCCAATAGCATTTTTAATCGTGTATTTTAACAGCTTGAGTTAATAAGCATTTTGGAGACTTCCTTAGCGCTTTCCTGCGCTCTGTCTCCCTTTCCCCCCTCCCTCTGCCTCGGGACCGCTCTCGGCCGAGTGTCGACGCCCAGGGCTGGTTCCCGGTTATTTGGCGGCCATATTGGGTGAGGATCAGGCGGGTGACGCGCTCTAGCAGCGCTTAAAAAGGGAACAGCTTTGTTTGCTCGATTGATAACGAACTGCAACAACTTCCCCTCCTGAGGCGGAAGCCGGGAGGTCTCTCTCCTTTACTTGGTCATATTTGCATCCAATAGCATTTTTAATCGTGTATTTTAACAGCTTGAGTTAATAAGCATTTTGGAGACTTCCTTAGCGCTTCCTTGCGCTCTGTGTCCCTTTCCCCCCTCCCTCTGCCTCAGGACCGCTCTCGGCCGAGTGTCGACGCCGAGGGCTGGTTCCCGGTTATTTGGCGGCCATATTGGGTGAGGATCAGGCGGGTGACGCACTCTAGAAGCGCTTAAATAAGACGACTATGACTCCGGCGCAGGTCCGGCGCATCCGCTGTACGCGTCCGCTCTGCGGAGTCGTGCCAGAGTCCTGCCCGTCTGCGCCCGTCCGTTCTCGGTCGGGGTCAGGGGCCAGGTATTCTGGTCAACGACAGGTATTTTCCTCTAGAGACTTGCGAGATATGGATACGGGTAGGCAGTTTCTGGATCCTGTTATTGTGACTAGATTAAATGATTTGAATATTCTCCAACCTTGCAGGGGTTTTTCCGGAACAGCTCCTCTCTCCTTGAAATTAACCTGTTTAAACACTAGGTCCCTTCAAAAGCACCATCTTGAGGTTTTCACCCTTCTCCAGGATGATGCCATCGATATTTTAACACTCACGGAGACATGGCTGGGTGAAAATTCCCTGCCAGATATTATAGCTGCCCTTCCCAGTAACTATGACGCGGTATGGCACAACCGCGCGGGAAATGCCCGGGGCGGGGGGGGGTAGCAATTCTGTTTAAGAAAAACTTAAAAGCTGTCAAAATCATTGCTGAAACTATAGAAGTTGCTGATATACTCGGAGTGAAGATCATGCTGAATAATTCATGCTTAATGATCCTCACCGTGTACCGTCCCCCAAACTCTACGTCAGTTTTTAATGATTTGTTTGCTCCGATTATGTCTGATTTAGGTACTAGATATCAAAAAATTGTGGTGACAGGAGATTTTAACATGCATTGGGATGAAGTTTATAAAGATCTGCCATCTCGACATTTAGAGAATACTATGTTCTCTTTGGGGATCAGTCAACTTGTGGATGCCCCCACTCATGTCAAGGGGCATATCCTAGATCTCATCTGGACATCGGACCCAAGGGTAAACCTTGTGGACATCATACCTTGTATTTGGTCGGACCACTACCTGGTGAATTGTGAGATCCCGATCGAAGCTATGTGTCCCAAAAACCCCCTAAATTAAAAAAAGTCTGGCAGTGGACAAAAGTAGACTCTCAAGCTCTGACCTGTAGCCTCCCTAACCGCGTCCAAACATTAGTTTTAAAAGGGGATTTGGACCAGGACTATAAAGATCTAATGCAGAATCTGAGTCAGGCAATAGACCAGATAGCTCCGGAGAAATTACAAAAAGTAAAAGGAATAGCAAAAGGTGCCCCATGGTTCACCCCGCTTCTGAGGGACCACAAAAAGAAACTCCGGTGCTTAGAAAGGACCTGGAGGAGAACTAAAGATGGGACAGATAGGGAACAATATAGAACCTCACTTAAGACATATAAGAAACTGATTATGGCAACAAAAGCAGATTTTTACGAAACCCGTATAAGTCAAGCGAACAACATTCAGAAGGAAACATTTAAAATCTTAACTGAGCTGAGCAAAAAAACAGAAACATCGGAAATAACAATAACTGCCGATAGTTTCCAAAGCTTCTTTCTCGAGAAGGTGGAAACTATCCTTTCTGAGATCAAGGTTAGTGCCCTGAAGGGCCCCTGCCCGTCACAGGAAGCTCCGTCCTCCCCTGAAGTATATATTTCTAAGCTTCCTGAATTGGATTCGCTAAGCCTGGAGCAGATTATGAACAACATCAAGTGAGGCTCTCCAGCAGACCCGTGTCCCCCTAGGGTCTTTCGTTTGGAGCGCCCTATTCTGGAAGATCACATTATCTCCATTCTCAACAGCTCAATGGAGACCTGCCAATTACCATCAAGTCTCAAGGAGGCACGGGTGAGGCCTCTGTTAAAAAAGCCTGGAGCCGACCTGGCCATTTAAAAAAACTATAGGCCGATATCCCAGCTGCCCTTTCTGTCCAAGATTTTAGAGCAACATGTGCTGAAGTCCCTTTCCTCATTCCTGGAATCACACCGTCTTCTCCAGGAGCGTCAGGCGGGATTTCGGGCACATCACAGCACCGAGTTGGTGAGGCTCTCGGTGCTGGATGAGTTGAGAGGTATGGCTGACAGTAAGAAACCAAGCGCCCTGATACTTTTAGACCTATAAGCGGCGTTTGATACTGTCAGCCATTCCCTGCTATTGGACAGATTGGCTGCATTTGGGATAAAGGGTCAGGCCCATCAGTGGCTCCAATCTTTTTTGACGGGTAGGACCCAGAGGATTCAACTGGGGGATGCCATCTCTAAAGTGGGTATTCTGGAGTGCGGAGTCCCTTAGGGTTCCGCACTATCCCCACTGCTTTTCAACCTGTACCTCCAGCCGTTGATTGACTCTCTAGCTAACATGGGTTGTCGTGTATTTAACTACGCTGACGACACCCAGTTATTGCTGAGTATTGATAATACGATCTTGGCACACACCAGTGCCCAGAACATCCTCAGACATACGGTTGGCTGGATGACGGCCAACCTGCTGAAAATAAATCCGGAAAAAACGGAGGTACTGGTGGTCTCTACCCTAGCCTTGCCTTGGAGTGAATTCTACTGGCCCCACGAATTAGGGCCCTCACCGATACCAAGTGACAATGTAAAAAGCCTTGGAATCAAGATTGACAGTGAGTTGTCCATGGCCAGTCAGATCTCCTCAGTAGTAGGGATGTGTACTGGCTTGATTCGACAGCTACGAAAGCTGGCCCCTCTTCTTTCCAGTTCCGCACTTCGTATGGTAGTCTCTGCCACCATTGTTTCGAGGCTAGACTACGGGAACGCCCTTTAACTAGGCCTACCTAAAATTTTGATTAATAGATTGCAGGTGGTCCTGAATGACGCGGCGCGTCTGATCTTCAAATTACCCAGAAGAACTCATGCCACTGCTCTACTACTCAAGTTACACTGGCTCCCCATTGAACAGAGGGTAGAGTTTAAGAGCTTGTGTACAGCCCACAAGGCCATCTATGGGCAAGCTCCTGCGTATATTAAAGAGCGCCTGGAGTTATATACCCCCAAGCTAGTTTTGCGGTCCGCTGAATCCCAGCTCTTGGTCTGCCCTCGTTATAAGTTAAAAACCAAAGGCGGTAGGTCTTTCTCGGTTTTGGTTCCACAGATCTGGAACAATCTACCAGAATCACTTCGGAAAGAAGCGAATCTCCTGCGTTTTAGGAAGCTGTTAAAAACTTTTTTATTTAGGAAGGCACTTGATCCAGCTAAATAAATCTTATTACAGGCCCTGGAATATCTTTATTCCTCATGAATTGTTGTTTGCTGTTTGTTTTTAAGCGCCTAGAGACCTGTTGGTGAGTTGGCGCTATAAAAGACAACGTTAACAATAACAATAACAATAACAATCTCAATCCCTCAATCAGTCCCTCAACTCCTCCCTCCCCCCCTCATCCCCTAGTTCCATTATCTCCCCCCTTGTCTCCTACCCCCTTATCTCCTCTCTCTGATCTACCTACAACCTCTCCTAACAGTAACGTCTACTCCCACCCTACTCGATCTCTCAATACTGATAGTAGCACTGACTCTCTACTTCCCTATGACTCATGTCCCCTCCTCTCTGATTCTCCCATTCTTCCACCCAACCTGGTTGCCCTCACCCAACCACAGCTGTCCCCCATAGTTAACTGCCTTATCACCAGCTCTGACTCCCTTCACCCACGGTCCCAGCCTCCTCTCCTTACTGTCTCCCCCACATCTTCCACGATCCTGGATGTTCTCCCTCATTCAACACCTTCCACCCCCACTCCTAATTTTATAAACGGTACCGACACCTTTATCTCACAATCACCTAGTTTTTCTGCCTCTCTCACATCCTCCTTCACCAATGATTCCCCCTCCCCATACCACCCAGTGCCCCTTCCCCACCCTCGTCCATCCCTGACTCCCAACCCTAATTCCCTGCTCCTCCAGCCCCCCTCAATCGCCCGGCACCTCCGGCTTCCTTCCTTGCCCCCCTCCCCTACGCCCTGCCTCTCTCAACTGGGGTCTACTCCACACATTTCTCTTAAACCTCCAAACTTGTTCGATATTTCTACTATCTACTCGCCCCCTCAGGCCTCCCTTACTAACCTGCAGTCTCTTACTATTGAACACTCCTCTCCTTGTGATCTCCCCCTGGACAAACCTCCCTTATCCTCCTCTTCATACCACTCTCCCTCGTCCCCTCCAGCCCCTCTCATGGACCCCCCTTTCCCCCCTCTACTCAACTATACTCCTTCGTCCATTCTCCTCTCTTCTTCTAACTCCTGTAACACCCCCTTATTGATGCTCCTTATCCTCCCCCCCCCTAGTTCTATCGCCCCCCCATACTCCCCCCAACAACTCTTACGTCCTCTCTGCTGACCACTTCCTCTCACTTGCCCCTGATCTCCCCTGCAACCCTCATAACACCTACATCTACATACTGGACTACCCCTCCCCCTTAATTAACAAACGATTTTACCAAATCCAATGCCCCAACCACTCCCATCTCCTTGGCCCCTCCCCTCCCCTCCCTAATACGAAACCTCCCACCCGTCATAACCCCCTTCTCCTTCCTCCCCCGGGTTACCCCCCTCCCTCTCCCTAATCCCAACCCCTATTTTTCTCTCCTCCCAATAACATCTGACCCACTCCATTCCTCACTTCTTACTCTATCACTCCTTAATGTTGAGCTTCTCCTTTCATCCCTTGTTCTAGAATTCTTCTCCCTAAGATCCGACGTCTCACTCCTTACTAAAGCCCACTCCTCTGACCATGCACGTACATCTCCACACACCACCCCCCCCACTCCTCCTCCAATAACAGCCCCCTGGCACTGGTATCATCGATTATTCGTCTGACAGATCCCTCCTCCCTACAAACTGCCTGACCCCCCCCAAACCCATTGATCCTTCCATTTCACCCCAACCCCACACGACATCCATGATTTCTAGCTCTCACCATGTTGCATACCCAATTCACATGCAGGGTACCTTTTCCATGAACCCCACCGTCTCCCCCTTCCCTCCTCGTCCCCAAATACCCCTTTTCCACAGTCTACTATCCCTGTTCTCCTTGGAACGAGTTGACTCCCCCTTTAACCGACATCGCCTAGACCCCCACAACAACTAACCTCCATACTCCTTGATCCCCTTACTCAATACCCTGACCTCTCTCCACTTCACTGCATGTTGATTAACTGCCGATCCGCATCCTGCCACACGACTGATATGGCGGAAACCATTCTGAGTGAAAACATAGATATTTCTTTCCTTACGGAAACTTGGCTCAACCCCCACTCTACTCCTATCCTTGACCTGCTCATTCCTCCTGGATATTCCATCATTGGGAAAGACAGGATAAAGCAACTTGTAGGTGGCCTTGCCCTAATTTTTAAAAATGAACTCAATCTCACACTTGTTCATCCCCAGGACCCTTCTACCTTTGAATACCTCTGCGTTGATCTTACCGCTCCTGACTCCCCCACCATTCGTCTTCATACTATCTACGACCCCCCCGGCAATCCCATCCCCTTTACCGAAGAGCTTTCGGATCTCATCACTCATTCTTTGCTCACTCAACCCAAGAATCTCTTTCTCGGCGACTATAACATTCATTGGAATAATGACGAACCGTCTGTCATCCTCCCTAAAGATCTCATGGACATTACTGACCTGACACAACTCTGCCAAGCCCCGACTCACTCGAAAGGCACCACCCTGGATGCTATTATAACTAGCAAGGATCTTGCCTCTCTCTCAACGATTCTTCCAGTTGACTGGTCGGATCATCACCTTATCCTCTTCACTTTGAACTGCTCCATTACTATCCCCACCCCTATCGGCTCTCTACCCTTGAAACATACCCACAATCATCACCTTATCCCCCTGGCAAGTTGGAATCTTCTATCAAAACCTGCTTACTCCTCCCCCCCTCACAGCACCACTGACCTTACTGAACACTACAATAACTCTATCCTTCAAGTGCTTGACCAAATTGCCCCTATCAAACTTAAACATCAAAAAAATATACCCCCTAAATCCTGGCTTAAATCTGACCTCAATAATGAAAGATGGGCCCTCAGACAATCTGAACGCACATGGAGGAATCGTCCCTCCCCTGATAACCTGATTCTCCTCAGAAATGCCTGAGCCAAATACTAGAAGAACATCTTCACTGAAAAACCCTCCTTCCTCCGTTCACAACTTGACCAGGCCAAAAACCGTCCCAGAGAACTCTTTAGCATCGTTAAAAAGCAAACTTCCTCTGGCCCCCCTAAAATACTTTGAAAGATGTGAAGAAATCGCCAGCTTCTTTTTGAACAAAGTCAACTTGATCAAACTATCCTTCTCTTCTCCTCCTCTCCCATACCAATCTACCCTTTGCCAACTCCTCCTTCCTAACATTCCTACTTCACCTCGCTCCTCTGCCCCTTCATGTCACGACCCCTCTCTACTCCTCCCTACTCCATCCCATCCCGACCCTATCCTTAATGACACCCTTACCAAAAATAATGCCCCCTGGAACGAATTTTGTCCAGTATCTGAATCCACTGTCCTCAACATTATCTCAAAACTTAAACCTTCATCTCACACAAATGATCCTCTTCCTGCCCAGTTGGTTCAGGAACTCAAACACATAATTGCACCCATCATCATTTCCTCTCTTACCACCGGCTGTGTCCCTGCATCCCTTCAACTTGGTCAAATCTCCCCCGTCCTCAAAAACCCCACCGCTGACCCTAACGACTTGAACAATCTACGCCCTATCTCTAATCTTCCCTTCCTCTCCAAAGCCCTTGAAAAATGTGTTCTCTCCCAGTTAGACAAACATATCACTTAATTCAATCTCCTCGACGTTTTCCAATCTGGTTTTTGAAAAGGATGCAGCACGGAAACCGCCATGCTCAATATCACAGATGGTATCCATCGCTCTCTTGACAAAGGCGAATCCTCCCTCCTTATCCTCCTTGACCTCTCTGCTGCATTTGATACTGTCCACCATCCTACCCTTCTTAATACTCTCAAAAACCTTTTTGGGCTTGAGGGCATTGTTCACCAATGGTTCACCTCTTATCTCTAACATAGATCCCAACAAATCAAACTCAGTCACTGCCTTTCCAAACCACAACCTGTCTCACTTGGGGTCCCACAAGGCTCTATCCTTCCCCTACCCTCTTTAATCTATTCATGGAACCACTCACCCTTATTCTCAAACAAGCTTATATCAATTACCACCTCTATGCTGACGACACTCAACTTTATTACAAGATCAAATCCCACATGACATTCTTCTCCTCAATGATACCTTGAACAAAGTCCAAGCCTGGTTCCATCGTAATCATCTCAAACTGAATCCCCAAAAAACTGAAATCATCCTTTTCTCTCCCAAAAATAGTTCCCTGCCTGTTCAACTCTGGATCAATGATATAAAAGCACTCAACTGCACCCTCTCCTCCTCTAACTCTGTCAAATCCTTGGGCATCAGCATTGACAAAAATCTTACTCTCATCCCTCACATTAAAAATGCTGCAAAAGGCACTCTCTTCTCCCTTCTCCACCTTAAAAAACCAAACCTTTCATTCCAGCTGATGACTTCAAAATTGTTGTCCAGTCTCTTGTACTTTCCAGAATTGACTACGGCAATGCCACCCTTGTAGGCACACCAAAAGTCCATCTTGCCCCAATTAAATCTGTCCTCAACCTGGCCGCCAGACTTATCTCTGATTGTAAACGATTTTATCACATTTCTCCTATCTTCAAAAACTTTAACTGGATCCCAATCGAAGGTAGATCTACCTTCAAGATTTCTTGTATTACTCACAAAGCCCTTCACCAAAACACCCCCTCTTACCTCTCGGACAAACTACAAAAAGCTGGTTGCTCCAGGTCCTTGAGAATCACCAATGCCCTTGTCATCACCCGCCCGAGAGTCAAATGTAAAAAGACACAATCACGTGCCTTCTCCGGTAATGCCCCTACGATTTGGAACTCTCTCCCCAAAGACCTTCGCTGCAACCCATCCTTCCCTCTCTACAAAAAAAGACTCAAGGTACTTCTTCTCAACAAATAGTGGGGTACCTAACATCTCTATAATGATGCAGTCCCCTGTTTTTCTATTCTCCTCAATCCACCCCTTCTCTCTCACTTTCCTCTTCCCCCCCCTCTCCCTCTACCCCTCTCTCTCCTATCTTTCATCTGTCTCCCCTTCCCCCTCACTCATACCTAATTACTTTCTTTCCATAAACTCTTTGGTCTAACTAATGACAGTTTTTCCCATTGCGAGTTGTTACTCACTTTGTAATTGGTTTAATTTACATCATGATGTTTATCTGTCTGTAAAGCGCTCTGATACTCCTGGGACCAGTAGCGTTATATAAAACTTTTGAAATAAATAAATAAAATAAATAAATAAGAACCTACCACTGTTTTCACGCTTTGCAGGTTCCTGGAATGTAGTCTCAATAGTGTGAACAAGGTAGAACGACAATGCCTCTTGTTATTCTGTTCTGTTCTAGTCCTAGCACCTAGGCAAAACATACAGATGCAGTGTTGTTTGAGAAGACGTATTTTGGTCTTATTGGAATACAAGGATAGGATGCACACACTTGGAGAGGGACCTCTCCAGGGAGAAGAGCATGACAGCACCTATGATGTAGATCTACCATCTGTAGACTAAGGTACATGGTCTGCAGATGACGCCCAGAGATATTCTAATATATAACCATCCTGCTTCTATACAAGGGGAGGGAGGTTAAGCTAGGCTGCCTTTTACAATGACAGCTCCTTTTATGATGTACAGACTACTTGTTATGCTGACCGTATTGATGTTATGCATTTTTCTGCTTATTGTGGCATGTGTACTGCATATTAGAGCACATTGGTTAAATACATATTTTAAACTTGTTTGTGTCTCTGTCGGATCTTATTGTGGACAAGTACAAGAGTGTGAGCAAAAGGGTGTGTCTTGCAACTGAGATTCCTGGGCGAGTCGGGAGTTGTGTTCTGGGGTGTCTAATCACTTGTTCCTCTGTGAGTAGGAGGGCAAGTGAGACACTATAGCTAGTTGGTCACAGGTTCATGGGAAATAAGGTGGTATGATGACTTCAGGGGTTGTTTGGTGTTGTGTTGGGAGCCCGATAACACTAATGACCTCAGCTGACTCCCCTTGCAGGCCACCTTTTAAAATGTAGGTGGGTGCCCTGGTGCCCACTGAGGCACCCACACTAAAGGGGCCAATGGGGTGGTCCCAGGGCACCCGTGGCCACAGCCAGCTCCCCAACCAGCACCATCATACTGGGTGCTGGTAGGAGCTGCCACTTTTTTTTCTAATGCCCAGGTGTGATGCCAGAGATGCCATTTAAGATGTCATCCGTGATGTCATCAGTAATGCCACTGACCATGTCATCAGTGATGTAGTAGGTAAGGTCACAAGCAGTGCTTTGTGGGTGCAACATTACTTCTCCAAGCAAAGAAATAACACTATATCCATAGTGACTTCATCGATAATGTCAATGCTAAATTGATATGTATCATTACCAGTGATTCAATCAATTTCATTAGGGATGTTATTGGACACATAATCTGTAAGCATGGGCGGATTTTGCGGATTCGCAATCCGCAAATTCGCGGATTTGCGTATTTGCGGATTGCGAAAATCCGCGAATTCTCGCGGATTTGCGGATTTTTTTGGGGGGTGTGTGTTCGCACGGGTTTCTGCTAGTTCGCGAGGGTTTTGTACAATTTCGCAAATTGCGAACTTACTTGTCGGGTCGCCAGTTTTGCGAACTTCTTGTTTCTACGTGCCCAGCCTGTTTGCAAGGCTTTCTTCATCACTGCCACCCTCTGTCACCACTGGCACTCTCTTTGGTCACCCATGCCATCCTCTGGCTCACCCATGTCACCCTCTATGTCATCACAGCACCCTCTGGTTCACCAGTGTACATTATTGGAGCAAAGCAAAGCACTGCCATCCTCTGTCAACACTGGCACTCTGGTTCACCCATGCCACCCTCTGGCTGGCACACCCATGCCACCCTCGGTGTTATCACAACACCCTCTGATTGACCAGTGAGTGTACATTATTGTGGCAAAGCCAAGCACACCTGCTAAGTGCTTTAAGTTTTGCAAACAACAACACCTGCCCTACCCCAACTGACATTAATGAAGGCTGGCACCTGCTTGTCTGCTCCCTTTCCTTTTTGTTGCAATAACAGGATGCAATGGCATACTTGTAACTATTCTGTGAGTGTCAGAGCAGGGTCACACAATAGTTGCAAGTAGGCAACCGGATTCTGGAGGGCCCCTTCAGGAAGCACTACAGGTAAATGGTTACAAATGATGAGCTCGAACTTTTGCACCTGCTCGTTGGTTTTGCTTTTGCAAAACTCGTTTTTCGGTAATTTCGCCCTATTCGCGAGGTGCGGCGTCGTGCGAAATCGACCGTGGAAGCCGCAAACTCGTGCAAGTTACCCCAAGGTTGAGTATGGGCGCCGCCATTTTGTTTGCGTGACGTATTTCCGTTTCCGCCCGCTATGTGTAATCTCGCGCAATGAGCGCCTTGCGAATGCAAGTTCGCACGAGTTCGCGAGAGAAATCGTGTGCAAACTTACTTACACGCACGTGTTCGGGCCGCCATCTTGTTTTTCATTCATTCCTATGTGTCTGGGTATGGTGTTTCTATCCTCTGTATATCTCTGCCATCCTTTGCTTGTTTTGATATTTTTTTGATCTATTTAACTTTTTTTCTATCCCTCTATTTTTCTAGGTCTATATTTTTGTGTTTTAGGCTACTTTTGTTTACTTTTCAACTACTTTTTTAAACTTTTATTTCCTTCTTCCCTACTCTTATTCTTTTTCATTTTGTCTCCTTACTGCTAACACCTGCCCAGAACATGGTGAAGACAGCTGTCAAGCTGGCCAAGACGGGCACCGCAGCCCGTGCCCGGCTCCCGTGTGGCCGCTTGAGGGCAGAAATGGTGGTGCCCCGGGATATCTTCAGCCCTGAGGAGGTGGGCTCACTCGTTTTTTATGTGCAGCGCCGTCTCCCCAGGACCATCGCGGCAGGCGGCAGGATCGCTGCTGGTTATACCAACAGCCAGGAGCGACGGAAGCGGTGGGGGCAGGTGTGCCGGGCCCTTTTTAACATCACGGGGGTCCAGCGCACCTACAATCAAGTGACCCACCGCTGGACCGATATCCTGGACCGAGAGCGCGACCTGCTAGACGTGCTGGGAGTGGAGGTCCCCGGGCTTGGTGAGTAGTAGTAGCAATTTTTTCATCACTCACTACTCTGTTTTTTCTCCTGCTCTGTGTGACTGTGTTATATATTGCAAATGTTTGCTTTAACTTTTTTACAAAGAGCAATAATGCTGCTGATTACATTGATAGGAGAGGTAAATTAATATTTCAAAATCTTCTGTGCATTTCAGGTGCACTGTTCTCCTTCTCTGTGGCGGTGCCACTGCTTATTTGTTTTCTATTTTGTGTTCATTTAATTTGGCTGAGTAATGTATGAGTGTATTTTACAGAACTGCGTAATGCTAGACACAAAGGGGCAGATTTACAAGCCCCTTGTGCCACGTTTACGCTGCCTTACCTGACGCACAGCGACGTAAACGTGGCGCATCCCTGCGAGTCATGTACAACGTGATGCATCTAGGGAGATGCGCCACGTTAAGGCCTGGGCCTGCGTCACAATGGGTGCGTTCCCACGCAGGGGGGGTGGGGGTGGGGGTGGGGGTGGGGGGTGGCGGTCAGGCAGCTGTGCGCCTCGCAAAAGTGCCTGCGTGAAATCTACAAGATTTAATGCAGGCACTTCCGCGACGCTGCTACGTCAATTCTTTATGCCTGCTTGCTTGAAGCAGGCGTAAGGACTGATGCGGTATGTTGAGTATTGGACAGCCCTGAGCATTGCTATAGTTGCATCGCGCCTGCGACGCGACTGTAGAGATGCGCCTCTCTTTCGTCACGAGATGCGTCACGCATCTGCCTACCCTTGCGCCAGGGTTTGCCGCATTGTAATTGCGGCGCATCTGCCGTGACGTAAGGTTAGTTTTGCGTTACGCATTTGTTCAGGTGCACATCTGGAGGTGTCCAGCTCAGAACTCGTAAGTATGCCCCTAAGTGTCAGATTAGCAATTACCTGCGCATCCCTGCAAAGTGTGCGGCACGCCAGCACCACCCATGGTGCGCCGTATTTACAATGCGGCTTACACACCATGGTCCGAAAACGTCACCGAAGCGTTACGCATCGGTGCCGTAAAGGCGGCTCATAGATGGAGTTGCGTTGCAACGATGGCGCAGCTCCAGCAATGCTGCGTCAAGCCGTAAGTCTGCTTCATGCAGGCGCAGGGTTTCAGTGACGCATCATTGTCCTAAATGACTGATTGAAATTTTATATATTCCCCATAGCCACTTTTAGCATGCGTTCCTGCGCAGGAACGCCCTCCCTTGCGCTGGAACGCTCCCTAATGGCGCAGGGCTTTAGAATGGGAAGCATCTCCCATATGCGTCACGTTGTTAATATACGCCACACCATGGCGCCTCTCTTGTTGTGGCGCTGCCTCACAAAAAGTGACGCAAGAACGGAGCAAAAGAGCTGCAAGGGGCTTGCAAATCTGCCCCTAGAGTAGAGGCTCAGGTGCAGTCCTTCCTTTGTAGCCCTCATTTCGGATGAAATAGTTGGTTCTTGTTCTTTCTAAATGTTTGATTTGGTTGACAAGGACATCGACAAGCAGCAATCATCAATGTTTTCTGTTCTTTCTTTCATGTTGTACGTCACGTCCGCCCAGGGGCAAGCGGACAGAAAAAGCGGATGCAGTGGCTCCAAAGGAGGAGGATGCAGGCCAGGGCGGCGAGTGCTCCTTTGCTGGCCCCAGTAAGTTTTCATTTAAATATAGAGGACCTATTGTTGTCCAAGCGTTCCTAATTTAATTTTTTCGAAATAGTGTTTAGATAGGAGCAAAATCAATAATACTACTGTTGCAGGGACAATTCTCCACAAACCGAACTATGGACACCAAAGACCAGAGTAATAATATTTCAGAGTGGCGTGTTTGGCACACTGTATAAACCTGGTAGTGTCAGCGGCACAGAATCCTCCTTGCAAAAATTGCAAAACCTTTCGCTCAGTCACTCTAGTCTGGAGGACCAAAAACCACAGAGTCTATTCAAGTTTAAAAGCTTTATTAAAAGTTTAAGTAAACACATATATTAAAATTAAGTTAGTTGGAAATGGAAAAGTGCTTGGTGCTGAGTTGATGAGTAATGGAACACATTTCTTGTGGTCGAGCCGAGCTTTCACCTGGTTTGAAGTTGATGTTGCTCTTGTCCTTAGAAGTCCAGTTTCTGTCTGTTCAGAGAAAAATGATGTGTGTTAAAATTAATCAAGCATTTATCAATTATGACACAAAAATGCAGCAAGACAACAACCTTCCCTGGAAGGATGGACATTTTTACTTTAGACTAGAGTAGACAGTCAATTAATTTTTCTGTTGTTTTCACATTTCTTCATTCCTAGACCAAATACTAGTGAGTGGTGTAATCTAACATTCTTAAATCTACTTTGTAGGTGGAACATCTGGTGGCGGGGCCAGCTCGGATGTGGTGGTGATCATAGACTCTGAGTCCGAGGACAGCTATGGGGAGAATGCGGCGCAAGAGGAGTCGGACCAAGAAGTACAGACTGTGAGGAAGGAGACAGTGGCGGTGGCGAGTACAGGTAAGCTGGATCATGGTACTATCTGACTCTTAGATAGGATATGATGTGTATCCAGTGGTGGCCCAGTGACAAATTACAATATGGTAATTACAGCAGGCTGGGACCGACAGACAGATAGAGGCAGAGACAGAGAGAGAGGAAGACAGAAGGAGAGAGAGAGAGAGGGAGGGAGCCAGAGGGAGGGTGAGGGAGGGAGACAGAGAGAGAGAGAGAGAGGGAAACAGACATATCGCCTGGGCCTGGTGCAGATGATACGGTTGCTGGTGTGGTTAACGGTTCAGAGGAAAAGTCACTCACTTCTGCCAGATCTCTTTCATATGAAAGAGCACCAAACCAAGGATACAAGTGAGTTGTGGGAAGGGAAATGGTGATTCAAGCGCCCCCCCTTGCCCCTCCCTGCGGACGCCCATGATACTGGCCTGAATAGTTTTGTACTGCGCTGGCTAGTTGCTAGTTGTACCGTGACACAACTTCCTGCTGAATCTTTTTGTGTTAATCATATACTTAAAGAACATTGGTTACAGATTATGTATTTCTTTCTTCATATAGTTGGTCATACTAAAACCTCAACACCGAGCAGGAGTATGAAGGCTGTACTGGCCCGGCAACGGAGGCTGGATGCCACTGTTGCCCAATATCGGCGGCTGGTGGAAATGGAGGGGGACGACACGCACTCCAGTGCATCAAATGTAACATCTGCATCCTCCTCCGTGACCCCACGTTCTGCCGGTAAGCGCAGTGCTCCAGCGAACCGGAGCCGTGCTGGAAGACGCCACCGCCGAGCAGCAAAGGCTGCACCTCATAGTACTGTTAAGGCTCGCTTGCGCCGTGCACTCCGCAGAGTGTCCGACCTAGAGGCGGAGGTCCAGAAATGGAACGAGTATCAGAATGTGGTGGAGGGCCTCCGCTTAGATCACGCCACCCTCCAGGAGAAGTACGATGCCCTGGCCCTAAGGCATGATGCCCTGGAGGCCAAACTCAACACCTTGCATCCCTAGAGTGTCCCTTGCCCTTTTTTAGAGACTTTTGGGGGGTGGGAATTGGGAGTTGGGTTTTTTGGGGACTTTTGAAGGACTATTTATTTGTTGGGGTTAGGGAGGGTCTTGCGGGAGATTATTTTGTTAGGGATATAAATATACTTTTTCAAACTTTATCTGAGCATACCTGTTTTTTTACTACTTTTGAGCTTGGTGGGTGGTGGTTTTGCAGTAAGTTCATTTAACTGAACACTGTCATCGTGTTGGTTCACGTGCAATAGGCCAAATGTTTTCCAAAGTAAATGCCTGTCACAGAGTTTGTTAATTCAAGAGCCCTAGGACTTTACTACTAGTACCACTGTCACTCTCTCGCCTCTCCGAACACTCCATTATACTACCTCCCATCCAAACGCTTATCTTACCTGTAATTTGTGTTTGAGGGCTGGCTCCACCTGGAATTCACAGAGTCCTAAAGCGTTCTGCAGCAGGGCCACAACTGGAGTTTCCCGGCGTGGATTTTCTGCAAAACAAAAGCAATCAACATTAGAAATGTGGCAGCGGTGCTCACACACCACAAAAACCTAGAAGCCCCACAGACAGCACCCCTAAGACAGGCAAGCGAGCAATAATAACGCCTAAACGTTCACGTGTAATAGGCCAAATGTTTTCCAAAGTAAATGCCTGTCACAGAGTTTGTTAATTCAAGAGCCCTAGGACTTTACTACTAGTACCACTGTCACTCTCTTGCCTCTCCGAATACTCCATTATACTACCTCCCATCCAAACGCTTATCTTACCTGTAATTTGTGTTTGAGGGCTGGCTCCACCTGGAATTCACAGAGTCCTAAAGCGTTCTGCAGCAGGGCCACAACTGGAGTTTCCCGGCGTGGATTTTCTGCAAAACAAAAGCAATCAACATTAGAAATGTGGCAGCGGTGCTCACACACCACAAAAACCTAGAAGCCCCACAGACAGCACCCCTAAGACAGGCAAGCGAGCAATAATAACGCCTAAACGTTCACGTGTAATAGGCCAAATGTTTTCCAAAGTAAATGCCTGTCACAGAGTTTGTTAATTCAAGAGCCCTAGGACTTTACTACTAGTAGCACTGTCACTCTCTCGCCTCTCCGAATACTCCATTATACTACCTCCCATCCAAACGCTTATCTTACCTGTAATTTGTGTTTGAGGGCTGGCTCCACCTGGAATTCAGAGAGTTCTAAAGCGTTCTGCAGCAGGGCCACAACTGGAGTTTCCCGGCGTGGATTTTCTGTAAAACAAAAGCAATCAACATTAGAAATGTGGCAGCGGTGCTCACACACCACAAAAACCTAGAAGCCCCACAGACAGCACCCCTAAGACAGGCAAGCGAGCAATAATAACGCCTAAACGTTCACGTGTAATAGGCCAAATGCTTTCCAAAGTAAATGCCTGTCACAGAGTTTGTTAATTCAAGAGCCCTAGGACTTTGCTACTAGTACCACTGTCACTCTCTCGCCTCTCCGAATACTCCATTATACTACCTCCCATCCAAACGCTTATCTTACCTTTAATTTGTGTTTGAGGGCTGGCTCCACCTGGAATTCACAGAGTCCTAAAGCGTTCTGCAGCAGGGCCACAACTGGAGTTTCCCGGCGTGGATTTTCTGCAAACCAAAAGCAATCAACATTAGAAATGTGGCAGCGGTGCTCACACACCACAAAAACCTAGAAGCCCCACAGACACCACCCCTAAGACAGGCAAGCGAGCAATAATAACGCCTAAACGTTCACGTGTAATAGGCCAAATGTTTTCCAAAGTAAATGCCTGTCACAGAGTTTGTTAATTCAAGAGCCCTAGGACTTTACTACTAGTACCACTGTCACTCTCTCGCCTCTCCGAATACTCCATTATACTACCTCCCATCCAAACGCTTATCTTACCTGTAATTTGTGTTTGAGGGCTGGCTCCACCTTGAATTCACAGAGTCCTAAAGCGTTCTGCAGCAGGACCACAACTGGCCAATTTCATCCCTTAATAGACCTTGCCAGCAATGGCCCAGCCAAGACCCGTAAACCCAAGCACAAACAAGTTTGACACCCCCAAACAGCCAAAAATGCAAATCGGGGAAAAAAAGTCACACTTAGCAAAATGTATTTAAATGAGGACTCACTACTTCCAGTCCCTCTTTAGGGGACTCAACGTAAGTTTCTTCATTGTGCAGAATCCAGGCATCAGCATTAAGGGAAATGGATAGGATGAGTGGAGGAGGAGGATAGACGACCAGGACTGAGTTCTTGTCAACTAACTGTTGTGAACATGAGGAATGCTGCAGCATCAAAATCAAGACAGTTCTGCTGATGGGCTTGTTGTTGCTTGTGATGGGGTGATTACAGTTTTGTTGTGAATGTGATGAAGCACTTGCTAAACAAAGAAAGACAGACACACAGGAATAAAAGTGAATAAGGAGGACTAAATTTACAGTTAATGAATCATTGACTCATTTTCAGAACTCGCTGTCAGGGAAGCAGAACTCGTCCTCATACTCTGCTAATTCATCAGTCGGTTGTACTTCTGGTAACTGAGGAGAACTTTCCTCAGGTAGGTCGGTGTCCTCTTCTTCCTGCGTGCATTCTCGTACTTTGTAATCTGGTGGCATGAAGTGCTGGTTCATCTTTATCACGGTGAGCCGCTCCACATTTGCGGGCAATAGGCGGGGCCTTTTGCAAGTCACAATGCCACCAGCAGAACTAAAAACACGTTCTGAAGACACGCTTGCGAGTGGGCAAGACAAGTAATTGATAGCCAGGTTGGTGAGCTCTCACCATATTTTTCTTTTCCCATGCCAATACGCCAATGGGTCCTCAGTAATATTGACCGCTGTTGAGTCATCCAGATAGGCCTGCACCATTGAAAGAATGTCCTCCCGCATTCCTGTACTTTGCACTTCTGTGTCCTTTCTGGGACAAGGAAACCCTAGCTCACTTAGCCAATCCGCTTCAGACATATCGCCTGGGCCTGGTGCAGATGATACGGTTGCTGGTGTGGTTAACGGCTTAGTGGAAAAGTCACTCACTTCTGCCAGAGGCACAGATGCAGAAGTGCTTTTTTGGGACGCCTGATGGCCTACTGATTCACTAGTAGTACTGTCTTCTCGTACAGTTTCCTTCCGCTCTCTTTCAAAACGAATGGCTGACTGAGCTAGCCAACCTTTGTACTCTGTAACATCTGATGTTTCAAAAGGAATTATTACTTTGCCAAACAATGGCTTTTTGTAACGTGGATCCAGAATAGTAGCACAAATGTAGTGCTGTTGTTTCTTGATATTTACAAGCCGTTTATTGCTAACTAGGCGTTGTAATAATCTCTGCGCCAACTCATATGCTTCATTCTTTCCAGCATCTTTTAATTGTAAAGACACCACCTTGACTTGGTGCTCGAGCTTCAGCAACAATGGGATAGCTTTGCTCAAAGAACAGTCCTCCCTGCTGACGTCACGCGTGAAGACCTCAAAAGGACGAAGCATGTCTGTCAGGCTTTTAACTAGCTGCCATTGCTCCACCGCTAGCATCATTTCAGTCGTATCACCACCCAGGTTGTAGAAATACTCATTGACTACTGGAAACAGCTCATGCAGACGCTCAAGCATGTAGAAGGTTGAGTTCCAACGTGTTGCCACCTCCTGGATAAGTGCTTTCACTGGCATACTACGTTCATTTTGCTTGCGCCTCAGCTCCTTCCGGGCCTTAAACGAATGGTTAAAATGTGTGCATATTCTTCTGCAGATGGTCAGTATTTTGTCGACTGCAAGTTCTTTTTTCAAGAACTTTTGCACGACAAGGTTCATACAGTGCGCCAAACATGGCACTCTGAAATAGAAACCGTCCTCCATGGCCCTAACTACATTGCTGCCATTATCAGTAGAAACATAACCAACCTTGCATTTTCTTGGGGGCAGCCATTGGGAGACCTTTTTGTTAAAGTCATCCAAAATGTTGGCTGCAGTATGACTTTTCTCCATGCCAAACATGGCTAATGTTGCATGTTTACGAGCACCCTTAAAAATCTCGACCAAGTCACCACCTGCATTTATCTGTTTTGTAACCCCTGAAAAAGAGACCCAGTGTGCAGTGATGCACATGTAATCAAGGGCTTGGCAACTGGTCCACATGTCTGTTGTCAGGTGTATAGTGTGAACAGCACTCTTCTGCAAAGCAGCCCCAACCAACTCAAGCACCTATTTATATAGTGCTGGAACAGCAACCCTGGCAAAATAGAACCGGCTAGGAACCTTCCATTTAGGGGCCAGTGTTGCCACGAGTTCAAGGAAACCCACACCTTCGACAAACGAAAAAGGGAAAAGGTCCACCGCTAGCATTTTAGCCAGCTTAGTGTTATACAGGCGTACAATTGGGTGGTTGCGTTGAAATTGCACATCTGAGGAGAACATGGCTGAAATGGTGTGCTGGACAAATTTACGGGATGATGCTGATGCCTTCTTCGACCCACTTCTGATCAGTGTTGACATTTTCCGCATTGGTGTGTCTCCCAGACTCTCAGTGTGCCTCCTATGTGTTCCGGAGGGTGTGGTGCTGCCAGGGGTACTGGGTGCAACCGGACACATGTCTGACGTTTCTTCTACCTCCCCGTCATCTTCAGATGAAACACCTAGTATGGGTATATTTTGGCCACTTGCCCTTTGGGATTGCTTTCCCTTGATGTTTGCTAGGTGCGCAAACCATTCGACAGCGTGCCTTCTTTCAAGATGACCTATCTGGCCTCCGGTTCCATAGTTGGTACCAGTCTTACCACGGCTAACGCTAGTCTTACAAATGCAACAAACGGCTATGTTATCATACTTTGCATGGACACTAAAAAAGTTCCAAACTGGGGACTTGAAACCTCTGGTTTTGGCGCACGAGATGATACTGCCAATGCCAGATGAAGCAGTGGTGGATGAGCCTTGCAGACATCTACTGGGTTGTGCAATTATTTAGCAACCCTACTTGAGGGAGTCGAGCTGGATGGAGTCCCCCTCTGGGGAGAAAATATGGGAGCTGTAGGTTTTGTTGAACGTGTTGTACTACTTGACTGCATTGGTGGTGCTACCAGTGGCACGTCGCCAGGGTCACGCTCAGCCTGACGTCGGGATAGGGTATAAATGTCTGTCTGCTGCATGGCCGGTGTGGCTGGAATGACGTGTGTGATGACTAGGTCATTGCTGTCATCCTGTTCATCAACATCAGAATGAACCACTTCATCAAGTCCGACGTTCGGATCCATAAGTATGAGCTTTCCGGGGCCCTTGCTTTTAACATTTGATATCTTTCGCAGCTCATGGTGTGCCTCCCTCTCAGACGTCGGAGATGGGTGCCAATCTAGATCCAGATCATCATCTGATGGAGCGGGGCTTGAAGAGGAACTTCTACACACACTCCTTGATCTTTTCTTTGGTGGGGAGCTGGGAGAAAATGAATCATCAGGAGGAGTGTCTTCGTCTTCCTGACATGATACCCCGGCTCCAAAGTCAATTTCCTCCTGTGCCCCTACTTCTGGAAGAACAACCATTGTGGGCACTTACACCGCTCCATGCCCCGCTACATGGGCCTCTTCACTGATCGCTACTTGCAACTCTCCATGGACCTCTCCTTCTTGGCCTTCTCCTTCTCGGACAGCTCCTTCTCGGACAGCTCCTTGCGCATGTACTTGTGCTTGTACTAGTAGCCCATACAGTTGTTGTTGCGGCTTTGGTTGTTGAATAGTACTTGCGAGATGAGTTACAACCTGTGTTGATGGTGTGCTGCTACTTTCTTGCAATGAGACAACATCACTGGTCGTTGGTGATTGAACCACTAAACAGGCTACCTGTGCAGCACTCATGGTGGGCCTTTGTTTTCCCCACAAAAATGTAGTGGTGGTGCCACCAGTCTCCTTGGTAAGTGGTGCCACTTGCTTCTTCTTCTCCTTAGTAGAGACATCTTTCTTGCTAGAGGACCTACGGGCACCTCTTTTTGGAGCCATCTTCTTCAGATGTCAGAACAACAGGCCGCAGCAGAACTTCTTCCTGGCACTGATGCTCAACGATGATGCGGATTTATTGACTTTATGCACCTACAAGCAAACGAAGACAGAGGAACATCAGTAAATATATGTTGCATATGTAGCACTTCAATAAATAGTTTGCAAGTAGGCATTTATGAATACACTCGTGCACACCACACAATATGGAAATTCCAAAATTAAGAATTGCTAAATTTTTGGGAAACAGGAATTTAACATTGATCCAAGAGAGCACACACAGAGAGGGTTATAGTTTCATGTACCACTGACCCCCCCTGGGCACAATGGGTGAAAGCAAGGCAAAATGGGTGCAGGCCTATGGCACAAAGCTCACTGCCTGCCTTCAAAATGGCCGCTTGACGCCCATCCACATGGCCAGGACCATGCCTCAAAATGGCCACCACCAACATAGCCAGCCCCCAACCCCTACTCCAAAAAGTCAAAAAACACAACACAAATCAAATCACCACAATCCAATGCCATCCATCAAGTTTCAGAAGGCTTATGCTGCCTGCTGATGGTTTTCTGGTGCAAAATTGCAATTTTTACAATTTCGCGAGTGCGAGATTGTTGCTTCACGGCGCGAACGTGCCGAAAAACCAGCAAAATCCGCGAACAGACCGATTCTGGGCCCCCTGGCCATAATGGATGAAATCAGAGCACACTGGGTGCAGGCCTATGGCACAAAGCACACAAACTGGCTTAAAAATGGCCCATAGACCCCCACCCACATGGGACCAGGCAATAAAATGGCCCCCACCCACATAACAAGCCCCCAACACCACCCCAAAAAGTCGTAAAACACACAAAAATCACCACAATCCAATGCCATCCATGCCCTGGGCAGAATCATGTTAAAAATAAAATTCAACAAAACAGTTGTATCATGCATGCACCCATAACTAAGCCTGGTGGTTTTCAATTCATGTGCAGAATTGTAATTTTTACAATTTCGCGAGTGCGAGATTGTTGCTGCGCGGGACGCGAGCAGTGCGAACACAAGCAAAAAAATCCTCAGCTCGCGAACTTGCAGATTTTCCCCCCCAAAAAGTCGAAAAACAAGCAACACACACAAAAATCACCACAAACAAACAACATCAACTTACTTCCTTGTGAAATAAAATTTCGAATCCAAAAGTAATCCAAAAGGCCTCAAATCCAAATATCCAGCAGCATCCACAAAAAGTAATCCTTCCCAGTCAAGATCGAAATCAAAGTGGCCAGGAAATGGACTAAGCAATGGGAGGAGCTTGCTGGACAGGAACAGGAAGTTGGAGACTGGGGCACTTCCTTCACCCCACCCCTATGGGAGGAGCTTGCTGGACAGGAACAGGAAGTTGGAGACTGGGCCACTTCCTTCACCCCTCCCCAATTGTAATTTTTGTACTTTCGCGAGTGCGAGATTGTTGCTGCCCGCGTCGCGGACCGCGAGCAGTGCGAACACAAGCAAAAAATCCGCTTCGCACGGATTTGCGTATTTTCGCCACATCCGCGAGAGTTCGCGGATTGCGGATTTACCGAAAATCCGAAAAATCCGCGAGCGTAACGGATTTTCCGCCCATGCTTAATAATCTGTAAATGTGTGACTGAGCAGTGCTGTGTGTAAAACCCTTGCTGCACCCATCCGCTTCACAGAGCCAAAGATTTGGATGCATTGGAATCGAGCTGCATTGGACAGAGGAGGAACAAATAGGTTAAAGCTGGTCTTGGGTTGCTTGTGCTCCATTTCAGAGATGACCTGGCATGGCAATTTGGGCTGGACTTGTCATATTGGAGCAGAACAAAGGCTGATTTGTAAATGGGTCAATCTAATCTGAGGTGGCATGGAGGTCAAAAAGCATTGTGAAATATGGGCCGAGTAATTGACAGTTCACTGACAATTAATTCAGGCCTTTTATACATCACTTTTTTGTATTCAGAATTGGGTACAGAGCAAATTTAGTATACGATCTGCTGTATGGACATGTAGACTCAAGTTTGTAAGTGCAGAAAATTGGAGATGGGGCAGAAAGACTAATACTGCTTTAGGGTGGGGTTACTGCCTGAAGGCAGGAGGAGTGAGCCACCCACCCTATTTCATTTTTTAAGACAAATTCCCTAACTTTGGTGTTAATCTTCCTCCAGGGGCCATTAAGACAATTGTCCTATACCGGGATTATCCAACCCATCCCCTTTTTATTTTTTCAAAACCAAATCTACCTGGCTTCCTATGGACTTTGACTGCACCACGACTTGGGGAAGAAGAAATATTTTTTGAGTCTCTAGTGGCGGAGAAAAAGCTAGATGGCTGATCGGACAGGCCCACACCCCATTTTGTTATAATTAATGTAATACGTCCTGAAGTCCAGTGGGCCTTTTCTGCCTCCCATGGAGGGTAGATCCCCAATATGCCACCTGTGTAGGGGAGGCAGTACGACTGTTGAGGCCTTTAGTGGATGGGTACTGTGAGAAATTGGGCAGTTGGTTAAAGAGGGTGTGATCCCTTCTTACGCAACATCCACAATCCTTGTCAGCGTGAGTTACAAAAGTCACTAATTTAACCTGTGCTTTATCCTCTGGTACCTCTGGTATCTGGGAGATGCGTCACGTTGTAAAGCCCTGCACCAGAAGGAGGCGTTCCTGCGCAGGGGGGGGCATTCCGGCGCAGGAACGCCTCCTAACAGTGGCTGAGTGAAATTTACAAGATTTCACTCAATCACTTTGGGGCCCATGCTGTGTCAAAACCCTGCGCCTGCTTGAAGCAGGCGTAAGGATTGACGCAGCATTGTAAGAATAGGGCCCCCTAGAGCATTGCTGGAGCTGCTTCGCGCGTGTGACGCAACTCCAGCAATGCGCCACATTTACGGCACAGATGCGTGACGCATCTGTGCCGTTTTTGCCCCATGGTGCGTCGCATTGTAAATGTGGTGCATCCATGGTGGCGAAGGCATGGCGCACAATAAGTGGCGCATCCCTGCTGATATGCAGGGATGCGCCACTGATTGTAAATCTGCCCCCAAGTATTTTTATAAAGCAAATGTTAACCCGGGAACCAAAATATAATTCAGTAAGAGGACTGATCCAATGTTTTCATCAAAGGCCATATGCCAGGGCTAATTCTTAATCAAATTATTGACTGACATTAGGACTGTAAATTGAGCAAAGCTTTGGAACACACTGCTAGATTATTTGATGTTAACATGGGTTTATTATATAATGTTCAATGAAACAAGTGTCATTACTTCCTGGTGAGGGCCTAGTTTGATGATTAATAGTTACGAGTGGAGTTGGTGTTATTAATATGTCACTGTCATGACTAACGTGTTTCTGAAAAAGATGTTTGGGCACAGGGTCTCGCAATGCTGATAATGATTGTGCTGGTGGAGGTGTGTGTGTTACTTTTGAGAAAAAATATAGTGGTACTATGTCCAGGTTTTAGAGAATCATGAGGATGAGGTAGCACTAACGGGTAGAATTGCAAAGAAAGAGCTGTGCTGGTCCCCTAAAATTCACTAAGGTCTTCCTAATAGTCCCGGCTGAGATGCATTGACAGAGCGCTGTCTGAAGGTTCAATCATTGAATACAGTAGACTGGAGAGCGTATGGATCTCACCAAATCAAGGGGCTTATTTACAAGCCACTTGCTCCACTTTTGCATCACGTTTTCCATGTTAAAAATTACGCAAACGTGGTGCAAGAGGCTTGTAAATAGGCCCCCAAGTATTTATCAGTTCAGTGAGAAACAAACCTGTTGTGTTCTGCTATTCTGTATTAACAACTGAGATTTTGTCAATCTAATCCCTCCACAACAGTAAGTGAATGAATAAACTATACCTGTGAAGATGAGAGATATGAGCTCAGTACATTGTACTCTGATTAAGTAATGCCCAGCTATTTACACACCAGAAACTGACATCACAGTGCGTAAAGATTGGCAGTGCACAAATATTTGTACATTGTTTGAAGGCGCGTGGGAACCACAGCAGATGACATCCTTCGTGAATCCTAAAGCTTTATCTATCAGTATGCCATTCTGAAATGTTTACTGTTGGATGGAGAGGAAAGCCAGCCTGAAAATATGCTCCTTCTTGGATTGGAGTGTTTGTTATGTTATTTTAATTTGTACAGCGCACAGCTACTCGGAAGTGCCCCGGCGCTAACATCAAAAAGGAAGAAAATACACAGATAACCAATTAAAACAGCAGGGTTTTTTAAGGTTTTCTTGAACAGCAGAGGATCCTGGATGGCCCGTAAGGCTAAGGGCAGCATATTCCAGGCCAAGCCAGCTTTGCGCACAAAGGAATTTCCCCCCAGTCGCTGGCGCTTAAACTTCTGAGTCTGCATCAGCAGCTGAGAAGACGAACGCAACTGTCTCCCTGGTATGTAGAAAGCAAATCTCTTCTACAAATAGATGGGGCCAAGACCATAAAGGGCCCGTTGAGCAATTGACAGCATTTTAAATTTCAAGTGAGTTTTGACAGGAAGCCAGTGTAGTGAACGTAACTGAGTCCGAACACTGTGCCTGGATGACAGCCCCCCAAGTAGTCTGGCTGTCGAGTTTTGTACCACTCGTAATTTCTTCACAAGGAAACCCCGACTGCCAACTAAGAGGGCGTTGGTGTAATCCAAGCGGGAAAGAATCAATGCACGAACCACCGTCTCGCTGGCCGTACTAGGCAAAAAAGGACAATACTTCCTCAAACCTTTCGGCACACCAAAACAGGTGCCAGACAGTTTTTTTTACATGCGTCCAAAAGTTCAGATTCTCATCGAACCAGATGCCAAGGTTTTTGGCGACACCGTTTTTCTCAGCCGGGCGAGGAAAGCCTGAAGGCCAGAGTCTCTCTCTGAAATCCGGCGCAAAAGAGCCAAACAGCAGTACTTCAGACTTCCCTTCATTACATTTCAGCTGAGCATTAGCCAGCCAATGAAAGACCGAAGACAAGCACTGATGGGCTCTCGTGACCGAGTCATCCTCCTTGTTCCAGGTAAACAACAGATGGGTATCATCAGCATAGTCCATCACCTTAGCCCCCAGTGACTCCGCCAGATAAACCAGCGGAGTCACGTAGGTGTTAAATAAAAGAGGGCTAAGCGATGACCCCTGCGGCACCCCAGTGGATACCCGCATGGACACAGAGGCACTCGGAGGGAGCCAAACCTGCTGCAGCCTTCCTTCCAAAGAGGAATTAATCCATTGCAGGACAGTGCCACAGATTCCTAATTCAGATAGGCGATCAAGGAGCATGGCATGAGGCACCGTGTCGAATGCCACCGAGAGATCAAGCATTACCAATGCTGCTCTCGCGCCGGCATCCAAAAACTGCCGAATCGACTGTGTGACCTCTAGCAATGCAGACTCCGTGCTATAAGTAGCACAGAAGCCAGATTGAGCCAGATGAAGCAAACTTGCCCCCTCAACAAAGTTGGAGAGTTGGAACGTGACCCGCCTTCTCGCATACTTTGGCCAAGCTTGGCAGAAGCGAGTTAGGGCGGTAGTTCTCTGGGACCAATGGGTCGAGTGATGGTTTCTTAAGTAATGGAAGAATCAAGGCATGTTTCCAGTACTTTAAAAAACAAGCATTTGCAATGCAATAGGTATTGCATTAATAATCTTTGTGCTATTGCCATTGCAAATGAGAATGTTTGTTATTTTTTTTATTAAAAAAATATCAACAATAGCATACGTACTAAAACATATTCCACAAAGCAAGGAAAGGATGAAGTACCACAGGCTATTACCAGGTGTCCCTGTGTAGTTGTAAAAGGACCTTTATTATCCACATAAGATACTGCACCAAAAATTGCAGCTGAGGATATGTTTCTAATTGTTTTTTTTGGAAGTGAGATATTTGATACCTGGCATTTTCTTTTTTTTAAATCACCATTTAAAATAAACAACGATGCTGCATTTGGTAAACGCAATCTAACAAAATCTCACTTCCAATTAACATACATGGAAACATCTGCCGAGCTGCAATATTTCTCTTTATAATTGCATTAAGGGTGCAATAACTTATGTGGCTAATAAAGGGCCCTTTACAACTCCACAGAGACACCTAGTAACAGCCTGTGATACTGCACCCTTTCCTTGCTTAGTGGAACTTTTTCTATTAGTTATGCTACTGCTCGGATATTTTTTTAACCAAAAAACAAACATTAGCATTTGCAATGCCAACATGCTTAACCCAACAACCATCTTCCTGTTCTCTCTGCCTTTGCAACCCAGGCCCCAAAGTCTCACTTCACAAACACATTTAGTGCTAAGTAGTTTTAGAGCCTCAAATTCCTGCAGCAGCTAAGAACTTTATAACTCGGACATACTACGTGTAGGCTCGCATGTCACCTGGTCAATTAAATTAAGTTATTTGGAGGGAATGCTTTTGGAGATGTGCTGCGCTATTCCTTTCTCTCAGTATGAGCCTATTTTGACTTTAATATTTGCGCAGCAGACAGCATGAAATAAAACGTGGTACTTTCATGTTCAAATGGAACGCAAAATTGTTCTTGTGTGTAAACATAAACAAAGGGGTCACACCGAAGCCAATATTTTGTAGTTGTTTCCTTGAAGTGTATCTACCCCAATTGTCCCCCATCTTCCCTGCCTTCCGTCATGTGTAATTTTGTTACGTGGAACGTTCGGGGTCTTAGACATCCTGTCAAACGACAAAAGGTACTATTCCATTTATCTAAACTTAATTCTCAAATTGTTTTTCTCCAAGAAACTCATTGTACGGATGTGGAATCGGTTAAGTTGAAAAGACAATGGGTGGGCCAAGTATTATTTTCTCCCGCTATTAACGAAAAAAGGGGTGTTGCTATATTGTTTCATAAACCTTTATCAGTCCAAATACTATCTACTCAAAATGATGATAATGGTCGTTGGGTAATGTCTAAGACTGTGCTTCAGAATAAGACGTTGGTTTTATTAAACATCTATGGTCCTGTCCGACCCGATCCCAAATTTTGGAATGATATTAAAATTCTTCTTTCCTCAATTGACTGCCCCAATATTGTAGTTGCAGGTGATTTCAACCAATGGTTAGATCCTTTTTCTGATAGACTCGCTTCATGTAAATTTCAACTAGACAAATCTCATAAATCTTTCCAATCTGCCATTACCTCTCGTCCGTTATATGATGTTTGGAAAACTTGTAACCCTGATTCACTTGAATATACATTTTTCTCAAATGTGCATCATACCCGTTTAAGAATTGATTAGATTTTGGTTAGTAAGTCTTCACTCCCATCTATTCAAAATACCTGAAATTGGTTCCATTTTTATTTCAGACCATGCACCTGTCTATGCTGTCCTAGACCTTGCCCTTACGTCTTCTAAATTTAGTCGCTGGAAATGTAATACCTTTCTCCTGTCTGACACTGTTTTTATAAAAGAAGTTACTATTTTTATTAATGAATTTTTTACGTTTAACAACCCGTTTGATACCTCTATCCCTAATAATTGGGATGCTTTTAAGGCTGCTCTTCGGGCCTTCACTATTTCCTATGTCTCTAAAAAGAAGAAACTCAACAAAACTAAATATGAGGATCAGCTGCAGAAAATTAAAGGATTAGGACATACATGCTTCACCTCTAAGTCTACTGTTGCCCTTCAGGATCTAATTGTAGCAAAAACTGAGCTTAATAAAATTGCAACTATTGAAGCATGTAATACTCTGCTTAAGATTAAGTCCAAATTCCATGGGGGTCAAAACAAAGCGGGTAAAATGCTAGCAAATTATCTAAAAATCAAATCTGAACGTAAAACTGTTCGCCCTATCCTCAATGAATCTATTAATAAACTAGTCTCATCAGCTGAAGAAATTGCAGAGGTTTTTCATGATTATTATCAATCTCTTTATACTGATGATACACACCCCTCCTCCCAGGACTTAACTTCCTTTTTTGCTGGTCTCCCTTCTCCACCATCACTTCCTGACGAATTTGATCCATTAAAGAGAGATATTACTCTTCAGGAAGTGCTTCAGGCCATTAATTCTCTGAAATAATCGAAGGCTCCAGGACCTGATGGACTGCTTGTTGAATTTTACTCTACTTTTCACTCAATTTTTGCCCCTAAACTACTACACCTTTTTAATTCTTTTATTGCTGATGCTAAGGCATCTGGGTCCTTTATGGATGCATTAATTGTCATTATTTCCAAACCTGATAAGGATCATTCCCATTGCAAAAATTACCGCTCTATATCATTATCTAATTATAATTGTAAAATGTTTGCTAATATTCTTGCATCCCGTCTTGATTCTTTTATCCCCCTGCTGATTAAAACTGACCAAGTTGGTTTTGTGAAAGGCAGATTAGCCTCTGACAATGCTCGTATATTTTATAATATTATTTCACATGGCACAAAATTGAAAGACCCTCTCGTAGCCCTATCTTTAGACGCTGAGAAAGCTTTTGATCGCATCAATTGGCAATTTGTTTCAAACTCTCCATTGGTTTGGTTTTGGTCCCTCTTTTATTTCCTTTGTCAAACTTTTATATTCTTCCCCCCGAGCCAGTATTTCTGTCAATAACCAATTCTCAAGGTTTTTTTCACTGTCTAGAGGAACAAGACAAGGTTGTCCTCTTTCCCCTTTATTATATATCCTATGCCTTGAACTTTTTTTAGAGCGAATTAGCACTAACTCTCAGATTACAGGCTTCAGACTCTCCTCTGTTGAAACTAAAATATCTGCATATGCAGATGACATACTGATTTATATGGCTAACCCGGTTGCATCTTTTCCTCATTTTTTGGACGAAGTTCGATTATATTCCTCCATTTTGGGTTATAAACTTAACTTATCTAAAATGGAAGTTCTACCCTTAAACTCTATTTGTTATCAATACATGTTTAACACTACTGAGACCTTCGTTGTTTGTTTGCCTGTTGCTGTTTTCCAGCGGACCTTGCGGACCCGTTTCAGCCCTTCACGACTTGCGGAACCCGCTTCGCGGGTCCCGCTGCGCCCCAGAGACCGAGGGTAATTTCTGTCACAGCTGCGTGAGAGGACCAGGGCTGCGAGCGTGCGGGGCAGGACTTCCAATCCCAGAAGCCCCTGCACACCGCGCCTCTGACCATCTGGCCGCTCTCCCTGGTCACCACGCCCCGCCTGCAGCCTACAAAGGGCGGTAATTGACTTTCCGACGTGGGAGACCTTCGTTGTTTGTTTGCCTGTTGCTGTTTTCCAGCGGACCTTGCGGACCCGTTTCAGCCCTTCACGACTTGCGGAACCCGCTTCGCGGGTCCCGCTGCGCCCCAGAGACCGAGGGTAATTTCTGTCACAGCTGCGTGAGAGGACCAGGGCTGCGAGCGTGCGGGGCAGGACTTCCAATCCCAGAAGCCCCTGCACACCGCGCCTCTGACCATCTGGCCGCTCTCCCTGGTCACCACGCCCCGCCTGCAGCCTACAAAGGGCGGTAATTGACTTTCCGACGTGGGAGACCTTCGTTGTTTGTTTGCCTGTTGCTGTTTTCCAGCGGACCTTGCGGACCCGTTTCAGCCCTTCACGACTTGCGGAACCCGCTTCGCGGGTCCCGCTGCGCCCCAGAGACCGAGGGTAATTTCTGTCACAGCTGCGTGAGAGGACCAGGGCTGCGAGCGTGCGGGGCAGGACTTCCAATCCCAGAAGCCCCTGCACACCGCGCCTCTGACCATCTGGCCGCTCTCCCTGGTCACCACGCCCTGCCTGCAAACTTATGGACTTCTTATTTAAGTGAAGGTTACTACCCGCTACGCGGGAGCGTGCGGGAGCGTCCCGGGAGAAGCCCGGGACAAGGGCGGGACCGTTTGAGGCCGTTCGAGGACTAGGAGGACTGGCCTGGCCCTCCTCCCTTGGTTCTTGTCACTGTCATCGTGCCTGGACTTTGAGACTAGTGAGTTCCTTATTGAAATTATAACTGTCGAACATTATGTGCACTCGGGGGAGTCGCAGTAAGACTGCACTGGGTTTAACTAAGCCAAATGGTACCTTGGACGATTTTCTAGTAAAAACAAACTTGGCCATAGATGCCGAAATCACAAAAATGCAGAAGAGGGTTTCTATCGAGTTAGACACTGCGCGCAGACTCTCCCAAACTTTTGCTAATTCTAAAAAATCTTCCCTGGGAAACATTGCGTCTGCTGTATCCCCCCAACATCCGTCATGCCCCCCCCCTTGTTGATTCTTGCCGATGTTCATCATTCCACTCCTTCCTCTTCTCCATTACCATTAGACTCTTCCTTTATCTTCTCACCCATGACCTCCAAACTTAGTGAGGGCCAATTGCTTACTAAACAGGGAAACCCTACCATTTGGCCGGATATTCCTGCCCCTTCCTTTTCTGTAACAAAAAGTAAAAACCTGCATCGCCAAAGTCTGAAAAAGAAAAACTATGCAAAACTTGCTTATGCTCGCAAGAAGGCAAAAATTGCAAGGCAGCAGTTTTTCAATCACAGAAGAACTCTGCCTAGAACAGGGGAGCCTAAACAAACATCACCTCCAGCTACTCAGCTAACAGGGGGTGATACCAACCTTACTCATCTCAATCCTATTACTGCCCCTGTTGTAGAGAATTCTGGCGTTCGTAGCGATAATTTAATAAGGGAAGGGCAAAACGAGCTAGGGAGGGACATTGATAAAGCGGGTGATGAGGAAGACTTTCTCAAAACAGTCTGGGTTACTTTAAAACAACTTTTGACACCTTTTGAACTCAGACTCTCACGCATTGAGAACCACCTTCTTGAAATGGATAAAACCTTAGTATCCCTGGCTACGCTTAGCCTGAAACAGTTAGAAGCAACATATCCCCAATTTAATAAGGGTGACCCCCAGGTTAGTAATGATGGCATCCAACCTGTACCAGCCTTTAATACTGCCATCCAAATGGCTCCAGTTTCTAGGGAGGCACCCTGTGCTCCTTTAATCTTGCCCTCACCTTTACCCCCCCCATTATCCAAACCCATTCCAATTCCTAAACCCCGGACAATTGCAAATGTCGCTGATTCCCCATTATCCAATCCACCAAAATCAGAGAAAGGACCTTCTAAAAAACAGGCGCAGCCCAAATCTTTTTCAAGAGCTGACCAGAAGGCGAGAAATCCTATTACACCTCTGTTAGAGCGTAGACCCAATTCACATCAAAATCACCAGAATTTCCGCGGAGACTATATTGACCTCCCACCTGAGGCCGGGCTCTATGTTGCTATCTTGGCTGGGGTACCTCCTCTTGACCCTAACACTGTGGAAACCCAGTGGTCCTTAAAGAACAAAGTGATCTACTGGCTAAATGTCAACAGGCAGCTCCCTCACAACAACAGGGGTAGGGTCCTAATGGCCAGGAGAGTCCCATGGGTGGGTCGCACTCACAAATCGATACCAGGAGATTGCATCGTGGTGTCATTTGCGGACCCACATACAGCCCATCTCATCAACACATGGGATCCATATGCGACTAAACAAGCCATTGTTACTAAACCCCTTACCTTTTTTTACCCTCCAAAACAGGTAGTAGAGTATCCTGGGGCCTGGACGATTGCTCACAACCACAGAGGGAAGGGTATGGGCAGGGATGGCAACCCACTAACAACTGGTGGGAAGGAGCACCCACTATGAATAGGTTTGAATGCCTAGATCAGGTGGATTGACTGGGCACCGTAGATCTCCCACTCCGGTCGAGTGACCAAAATCACTCAACGAATGCCAGTATTAGTGATAAATCATCACTCAATGCTAACAATCCAACCCATTTGGTGGTGGAACAACCATGCCCTGTCCAGCTCCCACTCTCACTCTTAGTGCAGGCCACACCACATTTAGACAGGGTACCTTCCAAAGTCCCAGCAGATGTAACGGGGGACATGGGCCATATACATCGGGAAGTCAGCGAATTAAAGCACTCACTGTTATCCTGGAATGTAGCAGGTCTGGGCAATAAGATCATGCACACACCTTGGTTGGAGACCGTGAAGAAGCATGGCATACTTTGCCTGCAAGAAACTTGGCTGGCAGAGGAAAGACACATCATGGGGTATCGAACATTCCATTCACCCGCTGCGCCCTCTACACAGGGTCGCAATAAAGGGGGTTTGTGTATATACACTTCGAATTTAGGGGATATAAAGGTATATAACTTCCATTCTGACCAATACTTCCAAATCCTTTCATTTAAATGGGGCACTACACAAAAGGTTATACTGGTGAATTTTTATAACAACATGCCAGTAAGTGAAATGGAATTGATTTTGAATAAAATGTCAAATCATATCCATAAAGTGAGAGATCAAAACAGGGGTGACCATACAGTTCTTTGGGTGGGAGACTTTAATTGTGCCATCTGCCCACTTTCTGAGTTAGGTTTGTGCGGCCTTACAGATCATGAGGAGGATGGCCCTTTTCATTTCTCACACACTAAGCTGGGGTCTCTCCTTAACAGTATTATATTCTCTTTTGATCTTACCTTCATCAATCAGGCATGCTCCCCCCCCAGTTCCCTTTGCCCCAACATATAATGGAAGAGGCTGTGAATCTACGATCGATTTTGCACTGATATCCCCCACTAAACCTGATTTTATAACTTTTTGGGAGATAGGGGATGACCCAATGAGTGATCATTACCCTATTACCTTTGGGGTTAGGCTCCTTGAGGAGAAAGCAAAGGAATCTGGCGGTTCACTTTATCCTCTAGAGGTCGCCTTAACAAGGATACATGGTTACGTGATCAAGTGGGAGAAACTGAACCCTACAATCTTCTTCCACAACCTTATATCATCTTGTTTTGCAGACATATCTGTCTGTTTGGAAGAAGATATTGAGCCCAAGATGATCATGGCAGCATTCGCTAATATCCAGCTGCACAAAAAAAATACCTTAACCAAGAGCCACAAAAAGAATGGGAATCACGCTTGCGGGTGGTTTGACTCTAGATGTACAGCTGCCCTAAAGAATTTGAAGAAAGCCTTAAACACCATTCCACAAAATAGGGTTCACATTTCCCAGGCCAGACGAGAGTACAAGAGGGAAATCAACCATCGGAAAGCTACCATGAAAAGGGAGGCCTGGGAAGCTTTGGGGGATGCTGCCAGGAATAAGGACACTAACCTCTTCTGGAAAGTTATAAAATCAGTATACAATACAAAAGATACTGACAATTGTATAGATGTAGCAATCACGGCAGAGCTCTGGGTAGAACATTATGGCAAACTTTACACCAATAGCCAGGGGGACACCCAGAACAAACAAAAGATAATCTCTTCCTTGAATAAATTAACTCAGGGATATCAGTCAAGTGACCCCCCAGTATCCCCATATCCAATTGATCTGGTCTTCACTACCTTAGAAGTTGAAAACGCAATCAGGGAAAGCCCCTCAGGGAAAGCACCTGGCCCCGACCATACACCAGTGGATCTTTACAAAACAAATTTAGAATTCTGGGCTCCCATGTTAACTAATGTTTTAAATATGGGAAACAAATGCGGCTTAATTAACACCTGGTCAGACGCAATTGTAGTACCCATCTTTAAAAAGGGAAATAGGGACGATCCTGCTTGCTACCGTCCCATATCGTTGCTAGACGGCCTCATGAAAATTGCAGGAAGAATCGTCCTTAAGAGAATTCAGCATTGGGAGACAGAAAAAAAGGTCATCTCGGAATTCCAATACGGCTTCCGAAAGGGATTGGGTACCCAGGAACAATGTCTAAACCTGTCCTTATTGATGTCCAAATATACTGAGGCCAAAAAAGGGGACCTGTTTGTTACATTTGTTGACCTTAGCTCAGCATTTGATTGTGTGGATCATCTGCAGCTCTGGTCAACATTGGAACTTATTGGGGTGGATCCTACCATCGTCGCATTTATAAAAGAACTGTACAGAGATGCCGGTGCCAGAGTGAGGTTCGGGACTCAGGGGCAATGTACACAGAAATTTGCCATAAATAGAGGGGTTAGGCAAGGCTGTATATTTGCGCCCCTTCTATTTAGCTTTTATATTAACTCTATTGTAGACCACCTAATAAATCTGCCAATTGACTACCCACTCGTCAATGGTAGGCCTGTACCCATCCTATTATATGCCGATGACGCGGCAATTATGTCTAGGACTAAGCTAGGGTTGCAGAGAGCCGTAAGTGAATTTTCATCCTACATGGGGAAAAGAAATCTGAAAGTGAACATATCTAAAACTTTCTCTATGCCATGCACCCAAAAAAGTAAGAAGTCACAATGCTCGATATATCTTGACGAGCAAAGAATTGAGAGTACAGACACTTTCTGTTATTTGGGTGTTGTTTTTGAGAGGAAAGGAGCTTGGAAACATGCAGTGTCTGCTAGGAAGCTTGCCTTTACTCGTGCTATTGGGGCCCTGAGAACCTTTGCAGCTAAAATTGGGGGCAAACCAACTGCCGAGATGCTACAGATCTACCAAGCTAAGTGTGTAGCGACAGTCACTTATGGTGCAGGCCTATGGGGCTTCGAAAATGTGTCCTCACTCCAAATTTGTGAGAATCTTTTTATTCGCTATTTACTAGGCGTGAGTAAATCTACTTCAACTTTTTTACTCACATTGAGACTGGCCTCAAATACCTTAGCGACACTATAAAGCTATCACCGTGTTTGCTTTGGCATAAAATCTGGACTACTATGGAATGTCAATTTAATAGAGAACTCATCACGGATTGTATGAACCTGGATGCTGCATCCAAAATCAAATGGCTACGACACGTCCGGCTGATGTTCTCTAAAATTGGACATCCTGAATATTATGATGATCCAGAGTCCATAGAACACTTGTCTAGGCCAGCCCTCAAAAAACTTTTAATCACACACCTGGAAAGCGTTAGATGGGACACTGAGAAACTCAAAAATACCACCTTGAGTTACCAAAAAATTACCCCTATTGAAGGCTTACAATTGTATCTTAAAACTGAAATTGCACCTTATCCTCGTATGCTTCTTACCAGGCTGCGTTTAGGCACTTTCTTCCGTATGGTCACTCTTCCAAAACAAAATGATTGGATTTCGTTGAATCTAATTTGCCCATGCGATGATCACTCATTACAAAGTAATATTCATATCATGTTTTTCTGCAACCTGTATTCTGCCCCAAGGAAATTGTTCCTTTTACCTCTGCTTAAACGTTGGGGCATAAGAACATGCAAAAATGCTTATTTGAAGTTACTTTTGCTAGATGAGGTGTATGTCATCTTTGTTGTTTCTCGGTTTTTAATGTCAGTAATGAAATATAGAAATTCTATGATGTAAGCCCTACATGTTTAAATTTTATTAGACGCTTTAACATGAGGCTTTTGGCCATATCTTTATCTGTGACTTTTTACATATGGAAAACTGTTTTATAAATTTCTTGATGGGGAATACCTTTTAAAATTTGTTGTATAAAATGTACTTGTATGCTTTTATGATTTTCGCAGATAAATCGAATAAAGCCAAATTTGAATTTGAATATATAAATGCACTACTGATTTTACGTGGTGTCGTTCTAAAATTAAGTACCTTGCCATTTGGTTTTCTTCGTCCCTAGTTGACACGCTTAAATTTACTTTTAACGCCCTTTTGAAGAAAATTCAATCCCTCCTCCAACTTTGGTCTCCCTTATATCTTTCCTGGTGGGGTAGATTGGATACTATCAAAATGATGATTACCCCCATGTACTATATACTGTTTCTATGCTTCCTACTAAAATTCCTAATGTTTATTTTTCCCGCATAAATTCCATTTGTACAAAATTTTTGTAGCATAATAAACACCCTCGTATTGGTCTAAGCAAACTTATTCGTCCTAAAAAGGAAGGTGGTGTTCGTTTCCCTAATTTTAAAACTTACCACTCTGCTTTTTTGATTAAACAATCCTTTTATTTAGCTTATGATTTTTTGGAAACTCCAATTCCCAGATAGGTTATTTTTGAACGCTCGCTGTTAAAGGATTTTTCTTTTCAACATATTGTTTTTATGTCAAATTGCTCTTTTTTGGCCAAGTACCCTGTTTTGAAATATTTCCAAACACTGCTTTACAATACATTCTCTGAGGATTTTACGCCTCTTTAATGCTTTTTGTCCTCTGTTGTGTGTTATATCAATTTTCTTAAATACAAAGGCAAATCTTTTTACTACAAATATTGGAAGGAAAAGGATATCTTGTTCGTTCATCAATTTCTTTCCACTCATTCTATCATTCCTTTCCATGAATTGCAAACCATTTATCATTTACCTGCTTCCCGTCTCAATGAATATACCATCATTACTTCTGCCATGCAATCTCACTTGTCTACATTTTAATTACCTCCTACCTTACCACCTCTCACGCCCTCTACTCTTCTATATCCTTTATTTTCAACTCACCGACCTAAAGCTGCCCTTGTATATGAATTACTGTTATCAAATGCTATTGTTCGTTCTAAGTCAACTATTGAGATTGCTTGGAAAACTGATTTGTCCGTTTCACTCTGTTATAACTTGGGATAGATTATGGTCCAAATTGTTTAAAGTTTCTGCTGCTGCCCGTATTACTCAATCTTTGTTTTTTATTTATCATAGAGCTATTATTACTCCTGTTATTATTTGTAAGTTTTCACCAACAACTTCCCCACTTTGTTAGTCATGTTCTAAAGAAATGGGCATGCTCAAGCATCAAATACATGAATGTCCTTCTAGTTTATCCTTTGGAATTCTGTTTGGAATATTTGCATGCCAATGTTTAGCTGTACTTCCTCTTTATCATTACTGAATGTTTTTTTAGGATCTTTATCAACTGATATAGATATTGTACCCTCCACTGCAAGATTACTTGATCTTTTCATTGCTCTAGCTTTTAAAGTAATTTTATCCTCTTGGACAGATAACTCCAAATTGTCTGTACTTACCTGGTGGAATTTCATCTGTGATGAACAAAGGATTGCTGTTGCTTCTTCTTCTGTTTCTCTAAAAATTAAATCTGATCTCCTTTGGTTCCCCTTTACTACCTACCTTTCTTCCAAATCTCCTCACTGTTAGTTCTGTCTCTTCCTTTTCTGCAAATATTCCTCTTATACATGAATTGATCTCTTTCTTTCACTTTCTTTTCTTTTCCTTTTCCTCCTTCCTCTTCCTTCTTCTTTCTCGTTTTCTATCTTCCTATTCCTCTCTTCTTCCTTCTTTTAGTGTACATTTCCCATTTGTCCTATGCCTCATGTTCTATTCTATCTAGTTAAACACCTGTCTTCATATGGCTTATGTATTGTATTTGCAAAATACTAACGAAAAGCTCTTAAACAAAAAACAACAAAATAAAGATATAGCACAGGCACAGCTCCGTGGAACAACAGCGCTCTTTACACACAACATGTTTACTGTAGCAGAAGCGAATCCAGCATGAAGTTCACTGCATAAAGACTTTGATTCTGGTTGAGATCAGTAGTTAACCGTAGCCAACACGCCCTCCCTCGTTGCCTAACCACTGCTTATTTTGCATTTTTTCAGTTTATACACAATAAATTTATGTTTGAAACTGTGATTATTGTTTTGAATTTAGTTTTTTTTCTTTTTGGTGTTGACAGTTTTTCCTTGTTTCTGTATTTTTGGAGAAAAAAATAATAATGAATTGTGAAAAAAAATAAAAGGCATAATTGCACAGGTTTGGAGTATTCCACAAAACTTTTATTAGGAATTTGTTTTTCACAAATGCACCAAAAATCACATTACATGAACCAACAAAAGCAATCTAGAGGCAGCCATGTAGGGCTGATCCCACCTGAGAGCTACCTCTGCCCTGCACCAAGCCCCTGCCATGCATGGCGTGCAGAGCTTTGCACAGGTCTGTGTATTCAGAAAGCGGATTGGCTTTCAAGTACAGTGATCGGCTTGTGGGCGGTGGTATCTTGAGCTTACGGAGAAGTTCCCAGCCCAGGTTATCTCCATGTGAAGCCGAGGGAGCCCGCCGAGGTCGGTGTGTGCAGTGGTCGAAGTGGGGGAAAAAGAGTAAGGGAACTGTGGGCGAAGAATCAGAGGGTGGGAATAACCAAAGGATTGGATCAGTGGGTGGAGCCAGAGGTGTGGCCAGAATGCGCGAACATCCCAATTTTCAAAATCTGTTTGGCATTTCACTGCCCAGTTTAACCCATTGACGGCGGCCTGTATTCTGCCACGGTGCGGGCATTTTAATCAGTGGGCAGGGGTCGGGCGGCTCCCTGCCGTCCTCCGCACACCCCCACCGTCATGTGGGACGGCCGGGGGCTGTCCGCAGCACCGAACAGGTTAATCAACCAATGGATACACATGATTATTTACGGTTATAATGAGTTATTGATATTAAAATACATTCACAAAGTGGGATATGCTTCTAATCCCAGACTTTCCCAAATATGATAAAAGGTGGAAGCACAAGCCATTTGTCTCCGAGCCATGGAGTTTCTGTCATCAGCACTTCTCCCTTTTTGCACAACAGCAGTTCAAACATGAATGGCAAAATATCCTAGTTAGCAAATGTTTTCTATATAATTATGGCTCTGCCATATTTACCTCATAATGCAAGATCTGCTGCATGATCTGACCATTGAAACTAATAAATTGTTTGTATCTCAAACGTATCAAAAGATAATAAAAAATGTGACTTGTGTTGCTGCGGAGTGGATGGCCTATTGCAAAGGTTGACTGATCACCTTTTCACTGCTGCATTTGTATGTTACACTAGTACTAATGAGGCAAAATCTTTCCAGAGACTGTAAGCATGTGCACACATGTCAAAATAATAAAATATCAGAAAATATACTGCATTAGGCTGCAGCCTTTTTTTAATGCATAATTTAGTCAACACTGCAGCATAATTTTGTCACCCTTTCCTGCATAATTAATTCCAGTGGCCCCTCAGCAGGTAGCACATGTTAAAAGTGATTGTGAATAAAGCAGAGAGACTGTGAAGTTTGCAATCTTAGTTTGGTGAGCGTGCAAATCCTACATTGCCAATCCCTGGTGAGTTGCAGCTACTGCTGAAACAAGCCCAATTGAGGTACCTGTAGGTGAGGCAGACTGGCCTCAAGGGCAGGGCCGGCCTTAGCACTGATGGCGCCCTGTGCATTAATGTTTGTTAGTGCCCTCCAATGACCACCTCTGCCATTGATTCCCTCACTACCACCATTTAATAGCGCCTCGCAAGTCTCCATAACCACACTCAGATGCATTTAATTAGATTTACAGCACTACTCATACTATTGTAGGGTGTCAGAGCACTTTACATAACACAGATTACACAGAGACAATCACTATGTGTGTAAATCACTGTATAGAAAATGTTACATAAGACTAAGCACTACAAGGTGTAGGAGTCACATGACAACCAAACTAGTAGGCCGTATAGTTTAATAGTGATTGGTCTAGAGAAACACACACTCTGAATTTAAAACGTAATAACATGGTTGGGGGTTCTCTTTAATAATCAGAATTGATTTCTGTCCAAAAAAAACACTTTTTGCAACATTAAGATAATTAAAGACTGGGGAAAAAACATAACACTATAATGTATACCTTGTAGTTTGTATATGGCTCTTAAATGACATTTAATAGCTCACTGTTCTATGTTAGGATTTTAACTTATAAACTGCAAGTAACAAACAAATCTCTATGCCAAAAGCAGTAGCCCACTGACCTATTTACATTATGTGCACTTTGTGATCTGCATGGTACATGTTCTTTGCAGCAGGCCCATTAACCCTCTGAGGTACCTTTCAATGAGTCAAAACTTCCACTAGACAAAATTCCGAAAGTCAGATAGAACTTCTGGATCAGCCATTGCTTTTGTTAGGAAGGGGAGAATCATGGCATGTTTCCACACCGCTGGTACTACTGCAACACAGATCAGCAAGTGAAGTTCTGCGCTGTGTTGCCTGAATGGAAAGAGCACAATAGCACCCTATTTTCAAATATATGGTGCAGTTCTGCTCTCTCCTAGTACTGTGGCCCTTGTGGCTGCCTAGTGCCAAAACATTGTCGTCAAGTACGTTTTTTGTGCCGAAAGGAAAAGCTATCCATTGCAGCTATTTCCTCTTTGCCTGTGTGCTGCAGAATAAAGCGCACATGCAAAGAGGAAGTAACGAGGAATAATACAGATATTTCTTCTCATTACACCTACCTCAGATATGCAAACCATGCTGGCATAAACCAGTCTTTATAAATATGGATTTACATTGCAATGCATGGGAACACCTATGCACCACCCTTGTAACGCCTACTTGACCGCCGCTCTCTAACTTTGCGGTCAAAGATAGAATAGTATAGAGGACTCCTTGACAGTCTTGTTGTGGTCGCAAAGAGCGTGTGAATCCAAAGTCTGTAAGCTGTCAGTTTTTTTTGTAACACAGAACAACTGTTAAATACCTGCAAATGAAGGGTGCAAATGATTAAAAACATATCAGTAGTAGGGAAACCACAAATGGACCACTTGTTTGTAACTCAGAGATGTGCTGGAAACAGAGTTTTAATAGGTTGAAAACAATCAAGACAATTTTACTTGATAATGTACAAATGATACATATTTTCTGAAACCCCCTTTCTACACATTATTGTTTGTTCGCTATATAGTTTTATAAGTAAAACTGCATCTTGGTATTTTGTTGCCATTTAAATGGAAACTGTTCTGTATGTAAAAGATAGTGCCTCCTTCTGACCTACAATAATGCCTTAACAACTTCTAGCCTGTCGCACAATTCTGTGCATTATTGAGAATCTGCAGTTAAAGCTCACAGGAGGAAAACAGCCCAAGCAGTATACAATCTCCAATATACATGTAAAGTAAGGAGGACTGAAATATGGCTAACCAGGGCATTAGATAGCAATGTCAACTTCTATCTAATCGTTCTGGCTTGCAATAATACTATAACACTCAGCAGTGTGCAGAAAATTATAGCTCATGCAGGCTGGTTAGTAACCCCCTTTTCCTGATTAATGTTCTTACCCTCACACAAGACTTGTCCGCTATGGGTCTTATCCATCACTCAGTTCTGTACCAGCCACTAAATCTTCCTCTTTAGCAGATTACTTTTCTCCTAAATGTAACTGTTAGCCCTGGGCATCTGTGTCCTTGCTTTACGACACCAGAAAGAGCTGGGGCTACCTCATAACTCCCGCTCCTCCCCTGTTCCATCTACAGTACTTTTTTACTCTCACCACATCACCTTTTTATTAAGTGACCTCAAAACATGGTTTCTTCCCTAGAATGGGCAAGGCCCCTGAATAACGGAAAATACTGCATCAAGCTCGTCCTCTATTTTCTTGCCCCCCTCCCTAGCTGAATGTAACTCCAAAGTCTCTTAGAACTCCATCTCACCAAACCCATGGATTCCATTCTGTCCATCCCTATTGTTTGCCTATTGGTCTATGCCTCTGTTCTAAAGAGGTGTGCATTGGAGGACATGTAGCCCTGTCACTTCCATGTTCAATGACTTGCAGAGTACACCTAAAACCTACCCATTTATCAGTCCCCTGCTTTCCTTGTTTCAATTTTCCCGCACCTGGCCTTTACTTCTGCACTGATATCTCCCTCTCTTGCTTTTCCACAGACTCTAAAGAGGAGGTAGGCATTCTTCTGTCCATGTGGAAACCTGGCTTTACCAATGACTCGTGTTGTGTGAGAATATTACAAGGAACTTCTACTGCCAGTGTCTAGGAAATTGCCAATATTATCAATGCATTGTTCACAGCTGGACTTGTCCCCAAAGTTTGGAAATCCAGTGCTGTTAGCTCCCTGCCTTCAAAAGATGGTTTGGAATTTTATGACTCTGATCGCATGGTGCTGTTACCCACTTTGGGAAAAAAAGACAAAGCAAATAATGTCTAAACAACTTACCAATCATCTTGAAAAATCTGATGCTCTGGACACTCCTCTATGAGGTTCTCCC
Source organism: Lissotriton helveticus (assembly GCF_964261635.1). Taxonomy (NCBI): domain Eukaryota; kingdom Metazoa; phylum Chordata; class Amphibia; order Caudata; family Salamandridae; genus Lissotriton; species Lissotriton helveticus. Next base: position 647,111,657 of record NC_136068.1, read on the forward strand.
CAAGTAGATAGATGGAATGAGTCATGGATTTGGTACCTAATGAGTTGCTTCATTAATATTGTTGTAGACGATGTGGCTTAGCAAGGCTGATCTTACTAGCTCTTGAATTTGAAACAATCGTCCACTGTATCATTATTGAAAGGTTTAATGATGTGGATCTCTCTAGAACCACTTCAACCTGATTTTAGAATTTCTTTGTTTTTTTGCGGCCATTTTTAGTTTTTCCCTCTGTTTCATTGTAGTTGCCAGGTCGTCTGCTGTGGTGCCTCACAAGATTTTTCTCTTCCCCCTATGGGTTTCTTTGTTTATTTATGGTCTTTGTCTTATTAGATTTTTTTTAAATGTATTCCAATCTCGTGCTCAATCATGTCAGAGGATGGTGAAGAAGTTAACATTTTGCCCCCCCCCCCCCGGAAACATTTCTGCAGACACCCATGCTAGTGGGCTATGGCAGTGTTGGGTCTCTGCCGTATTCTTCGGCTCTATGCTGGCGGGCTCACCTGGGTTTGCTCACGTCTCTGTGGTGGAGATAGCGAGCATGCAGCAGTGTTTGCTGATCGGCACGCCTGTTCCCAGTCTGTTTGTTTTCTGCATTAGGCCAACTTACTGTCTCTCTGAGGAGTCGTAGGGCAATTGCCACTCTTCTACTAGTCCCTTCTCCTGGCAATGCAGTTGGATGTCCAGAGGTTCTGTGGGACCTCGGGTCTGCCTGTATGTGCGGCCTCATGGCGGGCGTCGTCTCTCACGAATGGCTTCCTGCTGTCTCGCGGCTTTGGAGTCTGCCTTGAGTCTCCATTTTCTGATGGGGTCATGGGCCCACTGTACTGTAGCCCCTTTGTATGCCTGTCATTGTGTGGTTTGCACTGTCTGGTCTGGCTGTTTTTTGGAGGTTGTTCCATTTACAGTATGAATGGGGACGTCGCATTGGCACATTGCAGGGTTTCACATATTGGCCTGCCTACTGTTTTTTAATTGGGCAGGTCATAATTGGGGCCCCTTGCGACTGGCTGTAAATGCTTGAATTGTCTCCTACTGGTGACTGACATGTGCAGGGTCCTTCTACGTGCCTCTTCTGTTTTATTAACTTCCCCAAATTGATTTGTTTTTGTTCATTTTGTTCATTTGACTGCACCAGGAACTGGGGGGTTGGGTTTCTTCTTTCCACATTTTTCTGAGGGATCTCTTCCTCCTTTGCTTTTGTGGATCAGTGGACACCCTCTGTTGCATACATACTGTCATTGCCATCTATCTTCCACGAGTACACTGTGCTCGTGGAGGATAGTGTTCTCTTTTAGAATTGTTATGGTTTGTGGGGGAGCTGGATTCTGGGGAATGTTCGTGTCAGTTTCAGTTTCAGTTTATTTATTATGATAAAGGAACTCCTTGGAGGTCCACATAAGAACCAAAATATACATACCAAGCAAAAGCACATAAAAATATCATATCAACACTACAAACAAGAAAAACAATATAAACATCTTAATACAGGTCCAAAAAACATTTAAAAAAAACGTATAGTTTAAAACAAAACATTTCATTAGGTGGGTTAATCAAGGCCGCCTGCAATGATGAAGCTGAAAGAATGTTGAGTTGAAGGCAAATTGGTCGTAACCATCTACGCCTAAAAGGCATCAGGGCAGGACAAACAAAAATAACATGATTTAAGTCCTGGTCATACATCTGACAAAGATCACAAAGTGCTGAATGTCCATACCATCTAGCACAAAGATCTTTCAACTGAAGCAGATTTTGTCTTAATAAGTACACTAAGCGACGAACGCCATGAGAGATGTTCCAGTACATATAAGGTTGAGCTTTCCGCAAAATACAGGACTCTATAACAGGAGTACCACCTTTTTTTAACAACCGGGAATCTCTGTCCTGACGAAACCCCAGTTCCCATGTGGTAGATTTCAGGATAGTTTTTAATTGATAAGATGATAAAGAAAACAATGTCTCTTCATCCAATTTCAATTGTACCACTGCGAATCTGAAGTTTTTTACAAGTAAAGAGTAGTCATTAAAGTTTCCCAGCAATTCATTTTTTATAAGCTCTCTTAAGGTGTTAGACTCACTTTTTGCTATACCTACTACCCAACGTATAACACTGGCCAAACCTTGTACCCAACTGCTGCGTAAACCCAATTCCTGTCTCAGGGAAACAGTAGAATTTGCTGTGCTAACAGATAATAAACTACGCAGAATTTTCCCTTCTGCGGAGTTTAAGAAACTCCACTTTTTTAAATCTGTTAACTCTATACCATAAAATAGGGAGGCAGGAACTTTTGCTCTAAAAACATCAAGAAGAATAGAAAAATGCCTTCTACCTGTTGCTTTATATAGTGATACTAAGCTCTTTCCCTGTGAAATAGCCTTCCGGGAGTTATTATCCATATGTGCTTTGTCACTCAGATTATTTGTGACAATTTTGCTTAGAAAGGTATAGACTTTCACAATTTCCAATTTTTGCTCCCCCACCATCCAAGGATAATTAAGAAATTTAGGTTTCTTCTTACCGGAGAAACACATCACTTTACTTTTTGCCGTATTTATCAATAGGTAATGGTTTTTAGCGTATTCAGACAGCGCTTGCAAACGATTATTCAAACCCTTCGGGGTAAGACCCAAAATCAAGGATTCTGGGGAATGTTCGTGTCATTAAAGTGCTAACTTTTGACTTGAGAAGATGCATTAAACGTCTTCTCTTGCAACACGTCTCTCTTCGTGTTTATATTTGATGGTCTTGACTTCCCTACACTGGCGACGAGGGGAACGGATCCTGCACAATAAGAATAATCACGTGAGATTATTTTACTTTATCTTGGTTGCTCAACCACAGCTATGGAGCGGTGGTGTCATGCGGTATTATTTTGGAGCTGTTCGACCGCGTAAATCGAGCGGTGGTGTGTGGCTCTGCTATTGTTAATCAACCGCATTTTTGTTCTACTGTGTTGTACTTCTTTGCGGAGTTGTGGCTACATTTGGAGAAAAAAATGTAAGGCTTGATTGCTTCTGCGGCAGCGTACAGTCGTGCATTTGATAGCACCTGCGCCAGTTCCTGTGTGCTCACTATTTGATTTTTGCCCAACATTGCTTAGTACATTACTTTGTGTGTGTTTGAACTCACATTTGTTGGGGTATTGTGGACACTGGCAAACGGCATCGCTGGGAACGTTCTTCGTGCTCATGTTGTTGCCTAGCTGCTTCTCTTTTCTTCAACTTGGATTGTCACGCTGAGGATTGTGGGAGCGCAGTGCATTCTGGGTCTTACCTCATCACGTTTTTTTTCACGTCAGCGACCATTTTGGATTGGGAATTTCATTAGTAACTTGTCATCGTTTCATAATTTAAGCTACAGCGATGCACACGCTATTGTATAAGTTCCAGAGAATATTGGCATAGTGTATCGCCGCATTTACAACAGCGATACACACGCTAATTCATGTTTTTGCAATATTATTTTGATTCTGTTGTCTGTTACAAGTGGCTGCATGAACATTCTGGGTAGTTTGTGTTAATATTTTATGTAATCCATCACGCTATGCAAGCTCAATTATGGGTTCTTATTTGAGAGCATTTGAAAGGATTTGAGCAGCAGGAGAAAAGTAATATTTCCTGTTTTTTCGTCTTTGATAAAGTTTATTCTATCTATTATGGGTCATAGTGACTGCCACTTATAGTGAAATTTTTGTGCCTTATTAGCATACATATTTCTACTTAAACGAATTGTAGGGTTTTTTTTGTTGTTTTTTTTTTAAAGTAAATTACTTACCGGGTGTTTATTTGTTTGGAATTTTTCCTGGATAAAATGTCTGGCATTTAACCTCCTCCCTCTTTCTTAACGGCATCTGGCGAACCTCCCATGTCCTGGGAAGTCTGGGAACCTATTTTCATGGTCATGGAAGGTGAGGATTGTGAGGCAGAGAGGAAGCTTTCTCTTTTGTAACATTGTTTGGGGGGTTTTGGACGTAAAGAATTCAAAACTCTTCCTGCTTTAATTAACCCTGGTAGAATTAATGTGTACCAGTATGCGTCTACTCAACTTAATATTCATTTTGAGAAAAAGAAAAATGTCGTGATGGAAAGGTTTATTTTTTATTCTCGTAAACAGCGTGAGGAGGAATCCATTGAGGATAATGTATCTACCTTAAAATCACTCGCAGCTACTTGCGCTTTTGAACACATTTCTTATGACCAGGTGTTCAGGGACCAGATTTTGATGCGTACGAATAGTAAAAAGGTTCAAGAGAAACTATGGTCTACTCCTGACTTATCCTTGAATGCTGCCATTGACATTGCCAAGTCAATTGAACATTCCGAAAAGTTTGTAAAGGACATTAGGGGTAAGGAAAAAAGTGATGTTTTTAATGTAAATAAAGATTTTAAGGAACAGAATAAACAAAAAGTGGCTTCCAGTCAAAGGAGTGACACTTCCAACAAATACAATCTTAAACACAAAAATATGAATCGGAAGAGTGAGAAACATAGTCACATACTGTTATGCTTTAGATGTGGTAGAAATTCACACTTAGCTAATTACAAGAATTGTCCTGGCATTGATAAAGTGTGTGCTAAATTAATAGAAAAGGCCATTTTTAGCAAATTCTGTAAATCGCCACCCAAGAGAGTTAATTACATACAATATTCAAGTGATGATGAACTTGGTACGGGTAATGATGAGAATGATATCAACACTGTTATCAATGTATGTTGTGTTGATGGTGTTTCCAAATCTCCATATTGTATCATCTAATTAGAAGGTATCGAGTTAGACTTCTTTGTTGATTCTTGTGCTTGGTTTACCATTATTTCTCACAAGATGTTTGAAGATAATTGGCCTGGGAGGTGATTAATACCTCCGGATGTATCTCCGGGTGGATATACGGGCCATAAAATTGATTTAGTGGGATATTTTTCAGCTGTGTTAGAATTTGGCAAAGACCATGCATCAAGCAAAGTGTATGTGGCAAAAAGTGGGAAGTCCCTACTTGGATGGCCACAGCAATTTGATTTAGGGGTTAAGCTTGATCCTAGGGCCACCGGAAGTGACTAGACTTCCGCTGTGCATCCTGCACCAGTCAGGGGCCCGGCACTATTTAAACAGCAGCAGCCGCACTCCCAGCTGAATCGAGAGTAAGGAGACGCGGGCACATCGCTTTGATTGAATTTTTGTGACCTTGCAGTGTGGCATCTGTGTTTTTAAAACTTTGTTTCACCCGCCGATTTTTTAATCTCACTCACCGCCGCTTCCCCGTTCTACCGCTGACCTTGTCAGTTTGTTGTGGAGGGAAGTTGAGCACAGGAATACACCGGAAGTGACTAGACTTCCGCTGTGCATCCTGCACCAGTCAGACGGGCCCTCTCATTTAAACAGGATGTCCATCCAAGCGTGCAGCGCGCGCGCGCAGCGGGCACACCATTGGCGCACCGAAGACGCGCCCAAGACAAGCCCGTCTCCGCTCGTCCATGCCAGTACGTCGCCTCTCGCCAGAGATCCTGGTTGGGAGGAGAAGGGTGGACATACCTACACCAGGCAGGCTCTTCTAGATCTCAACACCCAGGCAGCCTTATGTACTAGGACATCACCACAACATCTGAGGGGCAGCATAAAATGCACTTGTGGGTACACTTTTTCTAAACCCACCACACTTTTGCCTCTCACTACCGCCTTTCCCCAACAACAAATTCTGGTAGCGCAGCTTAACATAAGATCCCTGGCAAGACCTTACATGGAAATCCATGATCTAGTTAGGGATCGCTCTCTTGACATCCTGTTTCTTACAGAGACCTGGGTGCAAGAGGACATGAACTCAGTTGTTAACCTGGCTACTCCTACAGGAACCTCTACCCACCTGCTGAATAGACAATCTAGAGGAGGAGGTATTGCGGTGAAGGTTAGATCCCAATACTCATGCCAGTTTACCAAGCTGGATATTGAGGGAAGTGAATGTGCTCGATACAGTATCAGGGTAACCCCCCACCTAACTCTCTCAGGCATCTTGATTTATAGACCCCCTGGGCAGGATAGTTGCTTCGCTAAAGCTCTATTAGAGACAGTCTGCTCCTTAGTAATAGGCACCGCCAATTTTAACATCTTTGGAGATCTTAATATCCATTTCGATATGACTACGGAAAAAAAGATCAGCGGCTTGTTAGCCGACCTAGCCGCATTCCAACTCTGCCAGCTAGTAAAGGGTCCTACTCACAGGGGGGGACATCTCTTCGACCCTATTTTTACTAACTTAGAGGAAGATACAGTAGAAGCGCCAATTCCCATGACCTGGACCGACCATATGTTGGTGATCAGTCCTTACCTATGCATGACACCCCAAACATGAATTTGACCCAAAGGGCTCTGAAGCGCCCTTGGAGGAAGCTACGATTAGAAGACTTTTACACCCTACTTAAAGCTAACCCTCCCAAGGGCAGTCACAACACTGAACAGGGCTACGAAAATTTCTGTAGCTGGCTAACCCAGACCCTGGATGTATTGATCCCGGCAGACTGGATCAGGGCGCGCACCCAGGAGTCCAGGCCTTGGTTCAATGAGGCGCTTACCATCCTCAGGAAAGAATGTAAAGCAGCGGAGCGTAAATGGAGGAAATCCTATGACCCAGTGCTAAAGACCCAATACGTGCTGATACAAAAAAACTATGAGGCAGGTCAGAGCCTCCGGAAAGGGAGGGGGCATTGCTATTATTTTCAAGTCCTGTTATTTCTGCAAACTTGAGGCCTTTCCCCTGTCGGGATGTGAAGCGGCGCTTTTTAAACTCGCAATCAACCCCCAATTCATAATGTCTGGCCTTTTCATTTATCGGCAAAGCCCACGCATGGACAACTTCACTTGCTGACTCCATTGCTCCGCTGCTTCTTAGGGCAGCAAATTTTACAATTCTTGGAGATCTAAATTTGCATCTTGAAGATCTCTTATGCACTATCAGTAAGTGTTTTTTAACCGATCTTGGGGTTCTTAGCCTTACATTGTTTAACTCGGGTTCCACTCACTCGGCGGGGCATCTATTGGACCCTATTCTTTCTACCCTTCCTTTTGATTGCTCCCAGAGTGCTCGCCCGCTAGAGTGGTCAGACCACTTTGCAGTCCACTTTGCTCTATCTAACATCAAGCAAACTGCTGAGAGCAGCCATGGCATGGGAGATTTAATTCATCGGTGGGGTAAACTCGACGTTATGAAGTTTAACCAGCACCTTTTTAACACCCGCCCTGAGATCAGCGATGTTCCACTTAGGGATTTGAACACTGCTGTATCACACTGGCTTACCAACGCGGTAAATACTGTTCTTCCCTGTCCCGAAACTCTCCAGATCTCATCGCTGCCCGGCACCCTGGTTCTCGGCCGATTTAAAGGCCTTACGAACTAATTGCAAGGCTCTTGAAAGAAAATGGAGGCACTCTTACTCGGCTTCTCGGAAGATTGCCTATAAAGAAGCCTTGAAGGGATATCATTCCCAATGTAAAGCTATGAGAGCTGCGTATACTGTAAACACAGTAACACAAGCACAGAACTGTCCCCGCACTCTTTTTGCGGTTGTTAAAAAACTGACAGGAGCAGACACCATCCCGACTCCCCTTGGAAGAAGCCCAGTGCAATGCTATCGCGGAATTTTTTATTGCCAAGGTCGAGCACATATATAAATCTATGAGTGCTCCCATGACAGAAAGTGAACATCTACTGGGACCAACCGTCGTGAAAGAATCCCTATATCCAAAGGCAGCGGTAACTCACTGGCAACTGTTTGATGACACCTCATTTGCCTCGTGCCTGAACAGCGTCAGATCCGGCTCACCGCGTGATCCGGTACCTGCAAAGATCTTAAAGCTGTTGGATCTTGAACCTCGGCGAGTCCTTATGAGACTTTTGAATGCCTCATTAAATGAGTCCCACGTGCTACCTGATTGGAAGCACGCTATGGTGGTCCCTCTCCTAAAAAAGGCCAGAGCTGATATGTCCAACCTCGCCAACTTCAGACCGATATCCCTGTTGCCCGTTCTATCTAAAGTGTTGGAGAGGCACGTGAACATTCAGCTTACCCATCTTGCAGAAAATCAGAACTTTTTACATCCTTCCCAGTCCAGCTTTCGTGCGCATTATTCCACCGAGACTGCACTACTCGGGGTAACGGAGAAGTTACGACACGGTATCGATCGCGGGGAAACTCTTGCCCTCATCCTTTTGGATCTGAGTGCGGCGTTCGATACCGTGTCTCATTCCATCCTAATGAACTCTCTCCGGTCCCTGGGAGTAGATGGTCCTGCGTTGGCCTGGATTGCCTCCTTTCTAAGTGAGCGCACTTTCCTGGTCTTCTCCACGAAAGCCGCATCTGATAATCGTCCTTCGGCGTATGGCGTCCCTCAGGGGTCCATTCTCAGCCCGCTAATATTTAATATTTACATCAAACCTCTAGCTTCCATCGTAGAGGATGCTGGGCTGACTATTTTTTCATACGCCGATGACACACAAATTGTTTTCTCCCTCTCCAGCACTGAAGGCAAGAGTGTGTCTAATCTGAAAATTGGATTGTCACGCGTGGCTGAGTGGATGCAGAGGCATCTCCTCAAGCTAAACGGTGACAAGACCGAGATTGTCATCTTGGGGAAACACAAAGAGTTCTGGGGCCCGCAACACTGGCCTGGTGCCATGGGTCCCCTTCCTCAATCGGTCCCCGTGGTTCACAACCTCGGATTCCTCCTAGATGACAAGCTCTCTATGAGGCAACAGGCTACTAAGGTGGCTGCCATCTGTTTTTCCACCTTGAGATGGCTCCAGAAAATTCTTTGGATGTTGCCATATGTTATGTTATGTTATGAGTGACTTATATAGCGCTCGGCTACTCCAAGGAGTGTCCCGGCACTTTCTCACCCACAGCATACTACACAGGGCAGGCAAAAAGAAGAAAAAGGGCAAACAGATTACTGCCCATAGAGGCAACCTCTTCAGACCCTTTCTAAAGGCTAAAAGATTCGAAGTACAACGGAGTGACAGAGGAAGGGTGTTCCACAGCTGGGGCGCCAGACGTTTAAAAGAACGTCCCCCCACCCTTGCTTTCCGAACAACAGGGACAACGGCAAGGCCGAGAGATTCCGATCTTAAGGATCTTGATGGTTTATAGAAAGCAAGACGTTTTTGAATACACTCAGCTCCCACAGAGTGGAGTGGCTTATGAGCCAGCGTTAGTGCTTTAAAAACAATCCGCTTCCGAATAGGCAGCCAATGTAAGGAGTGTAAAAGATCCGAAGCACTCGCACGGCGATGTAGGCCAAAAATGGCCCGTGCCGCAAAGTTTTGGACCACCTGGAGTCTTTGAAGTAAGTATTCGGGAAGACCTAGGTATAAGACATTCGAATAATCCAGCCTGGATTATTATTATTATTATTATTTTTTGCATTTGTAATGCGCACAGATACCCACAAAGGGTTTCCCGGCGCCATGGCTAAAAGAACAAGGCACAGAAAGCAACTGTTGACAGCACATTGACCGCTATTTGTTTAAACAGTTATTTATTAAACAGCCAGGTTTTAACTTGTTTCTTAAAACTGGCATAGTTTTCCTCTTTACGCAGGGCTAAAGGAAGGGAATTCCAAAGAACTGGTCCCAGGCGGGAAAAAGATTTACCTCCCATTCGGGCCAGTTTGAATCTGGGTACTGTGAAAGTTGCTCCATTTAAAGAGCGAAGATTGCGTACAGGTACATGAGGCTTAACCAGTTTCTGCAGATACCGTGGTGCGGTTCCCGCTCTAATCTTGAACATGTAGGTCAAGGCCTTAAACCGGACCCGGTTCTCAACTTTCAACCAGTGTAGGTCTCTAAGGTGACTCGAGATCCTTGCTGTCCTAGGGATCTTACACAACAGCCTGGCTGCGGAGTTCTGGACAAGCTGCAACCGCCTGGTTACAGCTAAATTGGAGCCCAGATATAGAATGTTACCGTAGTCAAGCCTAGATGTTATTAGCGCATTGACTACGGTCTTCTGGGTATCCACAGGCAGCATCCAGATAATCTTCCGCAGCCATTTAATAATCGTGAAACAAATGCCAGCCACTTTATTAGCCTGTTGTTTCATCGATAAAGAATCATCGATGCACACCCCTAAATTTCTAACCTGGGTAGATGGACTGGGAAAAGCTCCCAGGGATGGCGGCCAGTGCCTCTCCTGCCACAGATCACGATTTTTTCCCAGGAGCAGAATCTCCGTCTTCTCCCCGTTGAGCTTCAGCTGGTTAGTTGACATCCAGCTGAAGACCTCCTGAAGACCAAGTTTCAGAGCTGAAGGGGATGAAGACTCTGCGTTGGTGAGGGAAAAAATAATCTGTGAGTCATCCGCATAGGTCATGAGTTCAAGACCTACTCGCTCTGCTAAATCAGCGAGGGGGCGGAGATAAAGATTGAAAAATAGTGGGCTTAGAATTGAGCCCTGAGGCACGCCATGGGATGACGGAAAAATATCCGACTGGGCATGTGAGGACGAGATCTGAAACGTCCGGTTGCTCAGATAAGATCTAATCCAGTCCAATGCGGCCCCTCCGACACCATCCCCACTCAGCCTGGCAAGCAGTCTGTTGTGCGAGATGGTGTCGAAAGCCGCGCTCAAATCGAGCAGGACGAGAGCAACCGTTTGTCCGTCGTCCAAAAGTCCCCTGATCTTCTCCGTGACTCCCAAGAGGGCAGATTCGGTGGAATGGCCTGCCCTGAAGCCCGACTGGGAATAGTGGAGCAAGTTGTTATTCTCCGTGTACAATGAGAGCACGCCATGGATATGTTTCTCTAAAATTTTTGAGAAAGCAGGCAGCAGAGATATCGGGCGATAGTTTGCAAGAACCTCTGGGTCGGCAGATGGCTTCTTCAGCAAAGGGCTGACCATAGCGTGCTTCCACGATGACGGAACAGTTGCCAGACGGATGGAAGCATTAAGTGTCTCGGCAATAGTTCCTAAGGCACCGTCATCCAGTTGGCACAGAATGTTAATAGGGAGGGGATCGCACGGAGAGCCTGATTTGATGGAGGTCGCCAAAAGTTTTAAGGTGCCCGCGGAAATGTAAGGCCAGGCATCCAGCCGATTTCCTAGTGGGCTTTCTGAAGGAAGGGCTTCCCTGTCCTCCCTCACCGGGGGGTTGATGTTTGCAAGAATAGTTTCAACCTTTCCCACAAAATACGTAGCAAGATCTTGGCATTTTTGAGGGGTCAGGGGGCGCGCGACCGCCGCCGAATTTGCTCCGGCTAAGTCTTTTACAGTACTGAAAAGGGTCCGTGCTTTATTGGCAGCCATATTAATGGTCTCCGTTACATAAAATGCCTTAGCTCTGGAACAGGCCGTGTGATAGAGGTTTCTAGCCCTACGGTACAGTTCCTTAGATTGAGGATCATAGTGCTTGCGCCACTTCCTCTCAAGTCCCTTACACTTAGTTTTTTCCAGCTTCAGTTCTTCCGTATACCAAGGAGCCGGGGGCCGATGGACATTCCCTCTGCACCTTGTAACGGGTAGGCAGATATCCACTGCACTTTGTAGCCAGGTGTGGGCTTCCAGCGCATTGATCTCCATATCATCACCTAAAGTTGGGGGGGATACCCGTAGAGCATTCTGCAATTTGGTCATATCTATCTTTTTCCAGTTTCTCATGGATCCAATAAGGGCCTGGACCGTAGTCTTCCTATGCGCCAAAGGGAGCAGGGGAAGGAACTTACGCAACATTTTGAGGATGCCATAGCATATACCAGTTAGTCCAAGGATCTGGGACTTAAGCGTCAAGCCATTGTCAATCTTGACCCCCAAGTTCTTGGCCACCAAGGAGGATGACGCAGGGGGGAACATGTTCACCGGCCACCAATCCTGCCATCTCGGGTCGGACTGACACCCGAAGAAAAGCACCTCCGATTTATCGGGGTTGCATTTGAGGCTGTTGCACTGAAAACCAGTTGAAAACAGCCCCAAGACACCACGGATGCTCTCTCCGTCAAACTCAGCCCCCTTCCCACAAGTGAAAAGGAGCTGGGGTGTCATCGGCGTATGACACGATCTGAGCCCTGAAAGACTCCGCCAGCACCGCCAGAGGGGTCATAAAGATATTAAAAAGAGTCAGGCTCAACACCGAGCCTTGCGGGACTCCGACCTCCAGAGGCGGTATGGGGGGGCCCAGACCACCTGCCGGCGACCGGCTAGATAAGATCGAAACCAGCTCAACACCGTCCCTCTCAGACCGATCTCATGGAGCCTGCAGAGGAGACCCTCATGAGGGACGGTGTCGAAGGCCGCCGACAGGTCTAACATAACCAACATGGCTCTTCCTCCTGCATCCAGCACTTCCTTGATAGCCTCATTGACCTCCAACAGTGCCGTCTCGGTACTAGGATTAGACTGAAAACCAGACTGGGTAGAGTGCAGCAGGCCATGGGTTTCAAGGAAAGTAGAAAGCACATATGTACATGCTTTTCCACTATCTTTGCAAGAGCAGGCAGGAGGGAAATTGGCCTATAATTGGCATGTAGCTCGGGGTCAATACCCGGTTTTTTAAGGAGTGGAACAACCATCACCTGCTTCCAAACCGCAGGAACCACACCACTAGTCAATGACTGGTTCAGAATAGGATTGATCAGTGGGTTCAGAACCTCCGCTACCCTAGCCAAAAATTTAGCAGGGCAAGGGTCAGAGGGAGAACCTGACTTAAGCTTAATCAGGAAATTCGGAGACGCAAAGTCAGAAAGGGATGGAAACTCCGAGAGAAAGGGTCCAGATCCAGCTAATAGATGCAACTGGTCTCCCGGGATGGTGACATCGCTTGGGCCCAAGGGGGAAAAAGAGTCTTGAATCCGCCTGATCTTCGTGGTGAAAAAGCTAGCAAGCGAAGTCACCCACGGCTCAGAGAACTCATGATGCGACGCATTTGCTTTAGGAGTTATAAACTCCTTTACAATAGAGAAAATTTCCCTGCAAGAACTTGAAGCAGTCTCAATTCTCGCAGAGAAGTACTTCTTCTTTTCAATCAAAATGTCCGCATGATAAACCTTGATGGCAGCCCTATAAGCCGCCTTGGCCGCAGGATCGTACTTCTGGCGCCAGAACCTTTCTGCCACCTTACAGTTGCTCCGGGACAACACCAAAGCCTCAGTAAACCAAGGAGCAGAAGTTCATCTAGAGGTTATCCGCAGAACAATCTCAGGAGCTAAGTCATCTAACCGTTCCACCAACCACTCCTGCAGCCACTCAAGATCCCTCTCTAGGTCTCCTGATAGAAGACAGGGATGATCCAAATAGGCCTGGCCCAGACTTTCAGGGGTCACCCGATGATATGCCCGACCAGTTTTCCTAGGGTAAGTCGCCATTGCGCAGGATGACTTACTAGTACCCAAAATCTGAAACCTTATCAGAAAATGGTCCGACCAAAGGACAGGAGCAGGACTGTCCATCTCAAGTGGAATGGTGGAGAACACCTGATCCAGAGTGTGGCCCCTATTATGAGTAGGAGCAGCCAGGTACGGAATAAGGCCCAGAGGGGCGGTGACATCCATGATTTTAATCGTGTCACTGTCCATCCCCACATCCATATGAATATTAAAGTCTCCAAGCACAATACAGTGTTCAGTCTTCAGACAGAGCGCCGAGACCAGCACCTGCAGCTCCTCATAAAAAGACCCCAGTTGACCTGGTGGTCTGTAGACCAGGAGCCCGGAGAAGGATTGATGTGGAGAAAGAGCTAAAGAGAAAGCCAAGGATTCGTACCCGGAAATAGTCTCCGTAGGGACAACCACACATGAGGCAGATCTCTGGACCACAATAGCCACCCCATCACCTCTTCCATTCAATCTATCGTGTCTAAGTATCATATAGTCTGGTGGAATAGCAGTCGCAATGTCAGGATTGGAGGACTCCCCCAGCCAAGTTTCAGTAAGCAATAGGCACACAGGTTTTTCAGCCACTAAGAGCTCATGGATAACCTGAGCATGCCTGCCCAAAGATCGAGTATTGAGTAAAAGGCACAGATATTTAACATTGGCCTCAGGGCAGACAGCACCTAACACTGGCAACTTGCCTGGTATCCATCCGCAGCCCTGACAGCGCCTTTTGCCTCTGCATCGCCCAGGAAAGACAACCCTACACGCATCCCTACCTTTCCTTAATGAGAGTAAATCCGACGTCGAATACATAAGCCTTGAGCCAGCCCCGCCTGCCACTCCATCTGCCTCCGGGACGCTGACGGGCGCAGACGGGCTGAACTCAGGCATAACTCCGGTGTTACTTCGGCTGCCCCGCTGTGCGTACCCGCTGCGCATCAGCATGACCCGCCTTAAATGCAGGTCAAGCGTCCAAGGAGCGACTAGCACGGCAACAAAGATGGCGCCGCCAGGCATCCCAACTATCCCCCTAAGATGTCCGCCAAAAGTGGAGGCGAAGGACCAGGACCCGCAAAAAGCGGTGAGAAATACCTTTTTAACGTGCAAGTCAGAGGGCCATTTAAAACCAGGGGATAAGCGACGCAAATGAAATAATTAAAGACAAAAACGGGAGGATTAAAATATTGCGTTACAAAGAGCACAATTACTCCTCCCAGCGCTGCGCGCTAAGCAGTACCCAGCAGGTAGCAAGTTCACCAGGAGAACCGTCGTCCAGGCGCTAGTAACATCTCGCCTGGACTATGGCAACGTCCTTTACCTTGGCGCCGATGCTGCGACCATAAATAAATTGCAGGTAGTGCAGAGTTCCTCGGCTCGACTTCTATGTAACATCCCTAGGAGATCTTCAGCCACCCAGGCTCTCCGCGCTTTACATTGGCTCAAGGTCCCGAGCCGCATTAAGTTCAAAGCCTTATGCTACCTTTTTAAAATCAAGCAGAGCTTAGCCCCTCTGTATCTTCAGAACCTTGTTCTACCTTACTGGCCCAGCCGTACATTAAGATCTTCGGCTAACTGTGACTTTGTCATCCCAAGATTCAAACTTGTGAAGATGGGGGGAAGATCTTTTTCCCACTTAGGTCCCAAATCTTGGAATGCGCTACCCACTGCCCTGAAATCCGAGACTAATTTGTTTTGTTTTTGGAAAAAATGTAAAACTTTACTTTTCCAATAGATTTCTGGCTGTTTTAGCTGTTAATAATGCTGCTGTAAATGTCCATTTTCTTCTTTAGTCTATCCCTTGCGCCGGGAAACCCACTGCGGGTAGCTGTTGCGCAATACAAGTTATAAATAAATAAATAAATAAAATAAAATAAATCACAGAAACCTCGGTAGGAGGCGAGCCGCATACTACGCCACCGAGATTAGCATGAGTCAGAACCCCTCTAAAATCATCTTCAAGATCCTCAAGGATCTTAGTGCCAAAAAAGCGGTCAAGGAGACAATTGCCTCCCACACTCATTGTGAAAAATTGGCCTCTTTTTTCATTGACAAAGTCCGGAAGATATATAACTCATTCCCAGCTATACCAAGCCTCACCCCTTCTAAAGAGCCAACCCACAGACTTATGAGTATACCTGACATGAGTCAAGGGGAGTTTCTTAGACTCTGTGGGAAAATTAAATCAGGTTCTCCGGCAGATCCTCTAAAACACGTGCATTTCAGAGAAGCAGACGCACTGGTTCTTAATCCCCTCCGAGAGATTATCAATTCTTCATTTTCCACAGCCATAATACCCACTAGATGGAAGCAGGCATTGGTGTCCCCCATAATTAAAAAACCCTACACTAGACCGCACTAGGCCAGAGAAATTTAGGCCTATTTCATTGCTACCTTGGCCTGCCAAGGTGGCCGAGTCGCATGTCAATACCATCTTGACAAAATTTCTGTGTGCCAATAATACCCTAGATGCCTCCCAACATGGTTTCCGTGCGGGCCATAGCACCGAAACCGCACTCTTGAGTGTGACGGAACATCTCCGGACCATTTTGGACTCTGGCCAGACGGCAGCACTGATTTTATTAGATCGCAGTGCTGCCTGCGATACGGTCTCACACGAGGTCCTGATATATCGACTGAAGGAGGCAGGGATTATGGGACAGGCTCTTGAATGGTTTAGGGCATTCCTGACTGGAAGATCCTTCCGGGTCTCTACCCTCCGTTCCTCTCTAACGAACGGGTTATCGAACAGGGCGTCCCCCAGGGATTGGCGCTCAGCCCGACGTTTTTTAATCCCTACGTCCAACCACTGGCTGAGGTCGCCAAACGGTGGGAGCTATCGATAGTCTCATACGCGGACGACACTCAGCTGGTGGTGATGCTGAGTGACGAGTCCGGGCTGAGCGCGCACAATTTCAAACAGGGCCTCACAGCTGTAACCAATTGGATGACAGCAAACTACCTACAGCTTAATGCCGAGAAAACCGAGGTCCTGCTAGTGGTTAATGAGGGATTGGTATGGGGAGACAAATGGTGGCCGGACATTCTTGGCAGCCCCCCTGAACCTAAAAGCGAGGTAAAAAACCTCGGAGTCTAGACTGAATCCTCGCTGAATTTTGTCCATCACACTAAGAAAGTTGCCGCTACATGCTTTGGGATCTTGCGAAATCTCAAGCCTATTCTAAAAAATGTTGATCCCCCCCCCCACCCACCAGCTTGTGGTGCAGTCTGCCATTCTTTCGCGACTGGACTACGCAAGCTCCCTATTTTTGGGGGTCAATCAAGTGGAGATGGGTAGACTACAGCGAGTGCAAAACGCAGCAGCCAGAGCCCTGACAGGGCTCCCCCGCTTCCAGTCAGCTGTCAGTACCATTACTAAACTCCACTGGCTTCCTGTGGAGAAGAGGATTCATTTCAAGACTTTATGCCTTGCATTTAAAATCCTGAAAACAGCTTCTCCTCCTATGCTATGTCCCCTTCTGACTAAGTACACCCCTCGGCGAACCCTACGATCAGAAGGCCAGAATCTGGAAGTGATTCCCCAAATAAAGCGAGCCCGGATGGGAGGGCGCTCCTTCTGATTTATCGCAGCAAAACTTTGGAATGCCCTACCACCCCAGATACGTGGTCTGAATGACCTCTTGACTTTCAGAAAGGCCGTTAAAACCCATCTTTTCTGCTAGACTGCTTTGTTATGCTATTTCTTCACTGTAAAATCTGCTGTGCTTGACTTTCCGGTCTCTCTGGAAAAGCACCGAGACGCCCCTTAGCTGGGGCAGCTGCGCGCTATACAAGTAAATATAACATAACATAACATAACAATCCTCCTGAATATGCTATTGAACTACCAATGCAAAATAGTGCTGTTTTGAATGAGAAACTAAAAAGGGAATTTCATGAAGTATTCAGTGGGAAATTGGGTAGGTATCTTGGGTTTGAGCACATTATCAGACTACATGAAAATTCTGTTCCCATACGACATAGGGTAAGGAATGTTCCTATTTCTTATCGAGGTAAATTAAAGGATATGTTGAAAAATGTATGTAATGATGGCATAATAGAGTCTATTGAGTCCTCACCGTGGGTTTCTCCCATTGTAATTTCGGTGAAACCTTCTGGTGAGCTTAGATTGTGTGTTAATTTGCGCAGTTTGAATCGCTCTATTTGGGTGGATGCTCATCCCTTACCTAATTTGCACGAGATGGTTTCCACTTTGGCGGATGCGAAAGTTTTTTCTTGCATTGATTTGACTAGTGCGTACCACCAAGTGGTATTGTCGGAAGAATCTAAAAACTATGCCTGCTTTCATCACTCCTGAGGGTCTTTACAGGTATTGCCGTATGCCTTTCGGTATTGCGAGCGCAGCTTCTGTCTTTCAGAGATTAATGAAGGATACCTTAAATGGGTTGGACGGAGCTGTTGCCTTTCAAGACGACATGTTGGGATATGGGAAATGTGATGAGGATCATGATTGTAATTTACACTGTTATTGCTGTATTAGCAAAGAAGGGTCTCACTCTCAAGTTAGATAAATGCAACATTAAGGCGAAGGAAGTTGAGTATCTAGGACACACTATCAGTGGGGATGGTATTAGGCCTAAAGGGAAGCATGATAAAAGTGTTGTGAATGCGCCTTTTCCATCTTCTAAGGAACAATTAGTTGCGTTTTTCGGTTTAGCTGAGTTTTATGCAAAATTCATTCCTAACTATTCAGTCAAGGTTGATCCTTTTAGGTGTTTACTTAAGAAGAATGTTGTTTTTAAATGGTCTGGTGAGATGTCTGTTGCATTTTATGTGTTGAAGGAGTTTATTGTTAATGCTCCTTGCTTGAAACCTTTCATTCCTGGGAAGAAGTGCATTGTGATGGTGGATGCAAGCAATTTAGGACTTGGCGGAGTTTTTTTTACAGAAGGACGATCATAATGAATGGATTGTGGCATATGCATCTAGAGCATTGAGGGAAGCTTAGAAAAACTATTCAGTGATCGAGAGGGAATTACTAGCTTGTGTGTGGGGGGCCGAGCATTTTAGGAGTTTTCTTTGGGGAACTGAGTTCGTAATTAAAACGGACCATAAACCTCTTGTGTTTCTGATGTCCCCAGGTGGAGGTAGGTCTATGTCGGCGGGGTTGGCAAGGCTTTCCTCAAGATTGCAATCCTTTCGATTCAGTATTGAGTATGTCCAAGGTAAGGCAAATATCCACGCTGATTGCATGTCCAGGTTGCCCATAGTGGAAGAAGGTGTGTTTCAGGAGGAAGATTGTGAGGTAGCGTTTACCGTTCGGGATGTGAACTCGATTGGTAGTGAAAAGCAGGTTTTGATGGAAGAAATATGGATTTCAGAGATGGAGAAAGATATTGTTCTAAGTGAGGTAAAAAAGTTTATTGTTCAAGTCTGTCCTGAGACTAGGAAATTGTCTGGGGAATTTATGAGCTTCGCTAAGGTTAATGGTGAGTTAGCTATTGAAAATGGCATTGTTCTAAGGGAAAATAAGATAATCCCTCCTTCTAATTTGAGGCGCACCATCATGGAGATTGGCCATGAGGGACACTTGGGTATCTTTTACGTGGAGGCGTTTTAAGGAAATGTTTTGGTGGCCGGGGATTGACTCCTCGATTGAACAATTTGTACGGCTTTGTGGTAGTTGTGCAAATAGTGACAAGTCTGCCTTTCCTCTGCGGGCGGAATCCATACCCATGGAATTTCCAGATGGGCCATGGAGGAAGTTGGGCATTGATATTATTGGGCCATTTCATGTGTTACCTAAGGAAGAGAGCTTT
The DNA here is from genome assembly GCF_964261635.1 of Lissotriton helveticus. Classification (NCBI taxonomy): domain Eukaryota; kingdom Metazoa; phylum Chordata; class Amphibia; order Caudata; family Salamandridae; genus Lissotriton; species Lissotriton helveticus. The sequence continues at coordinate 647,130,777 of NC_136068.1, forward strand.
GGTATTGTTTTGATTGATTATTTTTCTAAATGGCCGGAGATAAAAATGGTCAGAGAGGTCACATCTCAGAGAATTATTGAGTTTTTGGATAGCGTTTTTTGCAGAGAGGGGATTCCGCAAGTAATCGTCACAGGCAATGGTCCGCAATTTATTATTAAAGACATGGAGATTTTTTTCACTAAGTGTGGGATAACACACAAGAGAATTGTTGTTTTCCATCCTGAGGCAAACGGTCAGGTGGAACGCTTTAATCGGGTGCTATTCAGCTTTCTGTTAAGAGTGGCCTGAATTGGAAAAATGCTTTAAGTTCTATGCTCCTGTCTTACAAGCCATCCTAATTTGGTTACTTTAGCAAGCCCGTTTGAACTTTTGAGAGGGAGGAAGCCTAGTACTACCTTGGTGCCATGGTGGTTAAAAGGAAAAGTTTCAAGTGATAAATGGAACAACATTGACTATGATGTGGTAAGGAAAAGAGTTGAGAGGTCCAAAGATAAAATGAAAATGAACATGGACAACAAAAGAGGTCACCCGAGCAAGCAAAAGGTGGTCATTGGCGATTTCGTTCGGGTAAAAAGAAACACTAATGTTTCTAAAGGATCTCAATCTTGGTCTGACCCTAAGAAAGTTATTGAGGTGTTTAATAATGCTTTAAGAATCAAGGGGGGAAGTGTGTGGCATTTCAATAGGATTTCATCGTATAATGCATTTGATAATTTTTCCACAACTGCAAGAGAATATGGGTTGGGGGAAAGTGTATAACCTTGTGATCCTTCTAGGTTTAATCCAGGTTGTTCTAAAAGAAATGAGGAGAATGAAAGGGAGAGAAGGGAACATCGTGTGCCGGTTAGGTTCAAAGATTTTGTTATGGCTATAGGGAAGTAAAAAAAAAAACAAAAAAAAAGGGGGAAGATGTGTTGCATACATACTGTCATTGCCATCTATCTTTCACGAGTACACTGTGCTCGTGGAGGATAGTGTTCTCTTTTAGAATTGTTATGGTTTGTGGGGGAGCTGGATTCTGGGGAATGTTCGTGTCATTAAACTGCTAACTTTTGACTTGAGAAGATGCATTAAACGTCTTCTCTTGCAACACGTCTCTCTTCGTGTTTTTATTTGATGGACTTGACTTCCCTACACCCTCTGTGCGGTATTGGTATCTTTTCGACTGCTTGGTATGTGTGGCACATTGCCTGCAACCTTTTGTGGTCACGTTCAATGCTTTAGGTGTGCAGCTCACGTCAGGTACTGTGTTCCTGCCTTTCTTTGATTTTTGGAGGGGCATTTACCTTCTCTCTTCAGGTCCACTGCACAAACATTTAATGGGAGGGTGTCGGCTCTTCTATAGATCGCACAGGTATATTTGTCCCGAGTTCTCTCCATAATGAGTTTCTGCACTTCTGTGTTTTCATGTCCCACGCTGGTCACTTGCCCTGTGATTTGTTGTATCATCTACGTGTTTGTTTGGTATATTTGTCCCTCATTGCATTGGTCCCTATTTCCTGCATTGAGTTCCTCCCTGGAGGATTTGTTGTTCTTTTCTGTTGAAGACAGGAAACTTTTGGCACCGGTTTGTCCTCCCAAGGTCGATTCTTTGATACCAGAGGACTTTGGCTTCTGCTTCTACTCCTATGAGGGGCTTGCCCTTTTCCTTTGGTGTCTTCGCAACCTGGGTGGCCTCAGTCCCTGCTCCCTGGGCTGTGCCTCTTATGCAAGTCGGATCCTGGTTGATTCTTCTTCCCTCCTTTCGGAAGCCCCGATCCACAGTCCCCTGCCTTCAGCCTTGCCAAATTTGGGGGCACTGTTGGCAGGCATTCAATTTTACCCAAGCGGGCCGTTTGTACTTTTTCGGTTTGGCTGTATGATCTAGGAGTTTCCTTCATCCTTTTTCGGGTGAGTTTGGTTTCTGGGGACTTCCGTCCTGTTTCTATTTTCCAGAGGGTGATTTGATTTCTCTCTTGCAGGGTTTTCGCCCTTTCCTGGTTCAAGGGGTTGGGTTGGCTTCTTTAGATCTTAGATCCATCTGCCTATACTCCCTTCGTTTCTGTGTTACCTCCAGTTTTGTGAGTGGGACATGCTCTTCTGTTTCCGGGTGCTCCCCTTTGGTTTGTCTTCTGCCCCAAGGGTCTTCTTGTTGATGTTGGCCCCCTTGGTCGATGTCCTCCACTGGGGATGGTTACGCGTCTCCCTTTTACTTGTTGACCGGCTGTTCTCTGCCTCTTTTTTCTCCATGGGGACTCCTAACATCCAGAGGGTTTGCGAAGTGTCCTGGACCATATTGGGTTCCGGTTCGTCCCATGTTGTCCCGTCTGGTTCCTTTCCCAGGTCTTGGTGATCATCAGAGGTCCCCTGTACATGGTCATGGGGATGTTGTTCTTTCTGGCAGGGTGGAGGGAGACCTTTTGCAGGGAGCATTGATTTTCTCGTGGCCTCGGAACCACCCCTGTACGTCTCTGGGGCTGAAGTTGTTGACTGTAGCTGTCAGTGTGCTTCCCTGGGCTTGGGGGGGACTCCTTGTTCCACGTATTCGTTTCTGCTGGTGGTTGTGTCTCAACATATTCAGTCAGGTCTGGGTTGATGGTTGGTGGTGTCTATTCTCTCCTGTGGTCTTCTGTTGCTGGTGTCCCCTTCCTGGGTGGTTGAGACCTTTCCTGTATTTGGGGCTGGGGGGCGACATTGGATTCCCGGTCTGTGCAGGGTCAGTTTGATGGCCTGCAGGCTGTTTGCTCTCTTGGCTTCCGGGTGATGGTGGCTATTCCTTTGGCTTGTCTGGCCTATGCCCCGGCTACGGGGACATACTGTTTCTAGTTCGGACAGCCTTTTAGGTGGTTTTGGGGTGCCTCATTCACCTGGGGGGTTGCTGGGTTTGCTCTTTTTGGTTCCTTGCACAGGTTGTTCTGTCCTGGGCAGGGGTGATGGTGTTGTCACTCTGGGCAGTTTTTCTCCCGGGGTTGAGTCCTGAGTAGCAGTTTGCTGGTGCTGGATCTTCCTCCTGTGGATTCCATCTCCCTGAGGGAGGCAGTATCCCATCTGTTGCAGGCACAATTTGGGTTCCAGTGGGTGGCTCTGATTGCTTTCGAGTTCACTGTTCCCTTGCTTTGCTTCTGAGCTCTCCTCTGGGGTGTGGCAGCTGGATGAGCTATCGATCCATTGGCCGGTGCAATCTGCTTTACACTTTTCCACCGTTTTGCTTTGTTTGCTCATATTCTGTGCATAATTGGCCTGGACAGGGCTGGTGGGCTGGGCATTCCTGGATCTTCCTTTCCCTTTGTGGGACCCTCAGTTTCCTGTGGGGGTTCTGTGTTATCTTCATTCTTGGGCCTGGTTCTTGTATTGTTGAACCTGATGTCTCAGGATTGCTCCCTGTAGGTGGTGGCGTTGCCTCTGGACTCTCAACACCTGACTCCTCATCGGTCTTATTTTCGCCATTGGGGGTCCTTTTCTCGAGGATGTGTTTCTAGTAGTTTTTACTCTGTTTTTGTGGCCCCATGTGGGTGTTGGCTTCCCTTTCTGTTGGCTTTACCTTGGACCTGGCCCTTTTCACTCTTGGGGCTCAGTGGGAGGCCTTGCGGGCATTCAGCTGTCTTCTGTAGGTAGGTTTAGGATCCTATGTTGGCCTGGGTAGGCTTTGGAGTTGTTTCCTGCAGCTTTCTTGGGCTATTTGCCTTGCTCCATCCAGGGTTCTTTCATAGCTGTTGTTGGCCCTTCCGGGGGTGTCCATTTGGGCCTCTGGGGTCCATGGCCATCAGGTTCCTCACCTTGCCTTGAGGCTGGTGTTTTTGGTGGCCATCTTGTCTGTGGTCGAATTGGGAAGCTGGGATCCCTTATGCTCTCTCCTTCATTCTTGCGGATCTTGCTGGACTGTATTGTGTTGTGTCCGAGTCCTGAGCTTTGGTCCACGATCCCCTCTGTTGTCTGCCTTTCCCAGGCGGTTGTGTTGCCATCTGTCCCTTCAGTAGTTGGGTCTGGGGTGGATTCTGCTCTCTTGCTGTTGGTTGTCCGGCGAGCGGTGTTGCTGTCTTCGGGCGTACTGCATCTTTCACTGCAGTGTTGTCGTGTTTGTCACTTTTGAGTCCTGTCTGTCTTGCTGGCCTATTGTGCTCATGGTTCTGGGGGTTCTGTACATGTGCAGAGTCTTTCTACCGGGGTCTGGCAATGCAAAGAGTCTCTGTACGACTTACATTCCACTGTATCATTCCCAGGTTTAGATATAAGCATGATCTAAGTCTCGTTCAATGTATGCGTGACTCCCATGTCACCTGGGAATGAGTTAAATAAGCTGTTCAGTAGGCCAATTACCTGGCCTGTGTACTCTTCATAAAAAGCAGCTGTACGTGGGGCTTTGCTGTTTACGGCTTAGAGGACTTCCGTCTTCTATTAAGGCTTATCTAGTTTTACGCAGGCATAGGAGAGAGTACATCGTTTTCAATCTGGTGTAAACATCTTCCATATTCACAGATCCTTCAGTGTGTAACGGCCTCACGAGAAGATATAAAATTACATAGCCACCAACCAGTGAATGTTCGGAGGTTTTTGCAGGAATGGATGGTATTATTCATGATACATCATCTCATCCTCACCATGTCCTCAGTCTGAAAAGTGCAGCGAGCAAAAGAAAGTTTGAGATAGGGGGGTTTGAAGGAAATTACTGTGTTCCGCTGTTGGGGCAGGCACCCAAATGAAAATGAGTGAGAACAAAAAAAAAAGTACAAAGTTGAGTAAAACATATTATTTGTGTGACTGTAATATCCCCTCCTTAACACTCAGCTGACAATCACCTTTTAGTAACCTTTGATATTTCATCCTCTTGACCTTTCTCTGAGTGCATTACGCAATTGGTTCTCTTAGATGTTGGGTGGAGTCAGGTTAATTCACAAAGCATTTATGTGTATAGTGGATGTGAGAAGTTGGCCTGGCATATGATGTCCACTATTCTAGTGGGCACCTTGCAACAGTCCAAACAACCCTTATTGATGGTAGGTTTAAGACAACCTTTATGGAAAGCTATCCTAGTGGTAGCTGTTGAGAGCAGTCTTCAGGCTAAGTCTTGGAGGAATGTAAAGCAGCTTTATGAAAGGAGAACCACACCAGGTATATAAATAAAATATATGTATTCATTCTAAACACATCCCTCTAGTCTCTTTATGGGGCTAGAGGCAAAAGTACATTCAGTAAACTTAATTAACACACAGTAAATTAGCACAATATACGTTGAGCCCTAGGGGTGTACCAAACCATATATTAAGAAAGTGGTACAAGAACCATGACTGACTTAGATATGAGGCCTAGAGCATTTAGAACAGCTGGGGCCACCAGGAACCACCCAAGGCAGTGACACAGGGGACCCACGGGGGACGCGTGCAGTGTCTAAACACAGCCGCAAATCACCATTACCTTCTATGGGGAAAGTCATTGTTGGAAATTGAAAGACTAAGGACACTTAGAAGAGGAGACCCCTTTAGAACTAGGCAGTTCTAGAGTCAATACCCACGGGAGCACCGGAGTACTCTAGTTACCTCACGAAGGGAAGCCATGTGCATAGGTGTCTTTCGTGTCTGGTCTAGTCGTCGATTTCAATGGCGAGCTGCTACAAAGTGCTGCTGGCGACCAAGTGGAAAGTGTCCAGTTGGATCCAAGGGTGAATCGGAGATGTGAAGAACCTGAAAGCAGGAGGGACAGAGTCTGGGTCACTTGCCAGTGACCAGGAAGGCGATAAGTGGATGCCCACCGATGTCGGGTAATTTCAGGTGAAGAAGGTGAAGCTTGACTCTTCATCCACGAGGACCAGGAGGTGTCGATGAGGACCAGGTGCTGGATTCAAGCTGTCCCATGAAGGATGTCGACTGTTGCGGTATCGGTAGCCGGATTGGACCCGACAAGCCTTGGTAACAGCAGCCCACGCAGAAAGCAAAGATTGGCTTTGGAGCAGACCAGCAAGGTCTGATGGACTCACCCCTTGGTGGGGAGTCAGGGAATGTCTGGAGCAATGAGGGAAGCCCAAGAAAAGGAAGAGTTACCTTTGTGGGTCCCACCAGTTGACGGAGCAGGGATCGCAAAGGGGCCTCGAGCAGAAATGCTAGAAGCGGGATCACGGAACACTCGTGGAGTGTAGGCCCACAACCTTTGGTGCAGATAGTGCTTGGGGTTTGGACTGCAAGTAGCCCACAGCACAACTTCAGGAAACCTTGGGAAGTTGATGCACTAGCAAATGTGCACAGTGTCCAGGAGTTCCGGTCCCACTTCACTTGTGAGGGCCGCGGGTCTCAGCTTAGCTGGGATCTCGTGTCGGCCACTGAGAAGTCTGGAAGTCCATGTCCTGAGTCACAAATACTTCGGAGTCCGGCGGGAGCTTCGAAAATGCAAACCGGCAAGATGCTTCTTTGGTGCTTGTTTGAACAGGGGAGTCACTCCTTGACTCCAAGGGAGATTCTTCCATCTTCTACTCATGTAGAATATCGAAGTTCCAGGATATATGTTGCAGAGTTTCATCCAGGTATAATCTAAAGTCCTAAGGACTGGGCTTTCATACTTATACTAAGGAAAGGGGTTGGACATACTCTGGGGACCCGCCTACGGGAGGATCCAGGGAGGGGGTGACTACACCCCTTTCCCTTTGTCCAGTTACGCACCAGAGCAGGGGCTGTGCACCCCTGCAACCTGTTTGACCTGGGGTATGCAAAGGGACACAAAGTGTGCCCCCAGCACTGTCTGAAAAGCATTCTCTGAATGCACCCACTCAGCACCAATACACGAAAGCCTGTGTGGGGGGTGGTTACACCTCCCTGTGACAGGAAACCTATTGTCTAGGCCTCCTCTGCCAGAGTTTCATCCAGCAGCAGGAGGTCAGACCTGTGTCCGTGGCTGCAGAATCCATTTGTGATGCTAGTGTTCTTTTAAACTATTACCGGTTAGCTTAGTGTGTACATGTCTCTCCCTCTAGAAGGGTGGAATTCTACCCTTGCTGCAAGGACTGGTGGGGGGTAGGATTCCAAAGTGTTTGATATCAAACACAACATGTTTCCATGCAGCCATTTCAAAGTTAGCATTTACCGCAAGGTTATAATGCACGTAAGAGTGGCCCAGCTCATGCATGGGCACCCTCTCACACAAAACCAAGCATTCTGCATTCAGGATTGATCAGGCCGACATAGGAGTGGCTTATAGGTTTATACGTGTCAGTGATTAAAGGTATATGTAAATGTAAATGTAAATGTAAATGTAATGGACATTTATAAAGCTCTTCTTTCACTCCAGGGAGTATCTTGGCGCTCACACCAACCCAGGTGGAAAAAGGTTGGGGGGAAGAAAACAGCTTGGTGAAAGATAACTTACACTAGTGCTCTGCATGCAGTATCTGTTAGAGAGAACACCCAAGTTTTCAGGGCTTTCCTAAATTGGTGTTCATGACCTGAGTCGCAAATACTTCGGAGTCCGGCGGGACATATAGGTAACCTATATCTTAGTAGGGAGTGCAGGCAACACCTTACCCAGGCTGCAGTAGCAGACGTGTGGTGCCATTTTGGAAGGCTTCCCAGGGGTGGCATAACACATGCTTCAGCCCCTGGTAGGCCTCTGGGGTAGCTATGCGCTTAGTACCTAAGGTACCATATTAGGGACTCAAAAGGGTAACCCAGTAACCAATCTGAGTGTACCTAATGTACATGCGATTAATTTAGAGTGGAAGCAGCTAGGCTGGGGTCCTGGTTAGCAGGGCCCCAGCCAGACTAAAGTCGAGAAACAGTGAAACAGTGAAACACCAGCAAAAAGTGGGGGTAACCATCGTAAGAAGATCCTACTCTCCTACAGTGGAAAAACAGACCTATTAGCTTTTGACACATTGCAAACACAAGGAAATGATGGACGGAGCGCTGAACCTTTGCAGTCACTCACTCCCAGTCAAAGATATGGGTTGAATCCATCATTGTTCTATAGCTCACTTTGCCACCTCAGTTCAGAACTAGCTATAAGATAGCTTTTGACACATACTACCAATGTTAGTCATACATAATACACATTGTTCTAAAAAACTGGAAAATACCTTTGATATCTTTAGTGGAGCGTGCAAGATGGTTTATTGGATTGTAAGAGATTGATTTACCCACTCCCTTAGTGACCAGAAAGTGGTTACATTGTCTTCTCTTTTTCCGTCCAAGCCAAGTGATCCGACAATGAAATAGTATTTAAAAATACCACAAACAGCCGTCTAAGGATTAGTTTCTTACAGAATTGCTAAATGGACCAATGCGCAAGAAAAAAAGGTTGTATTTTCTCCAAAATGCGTAACACAAGGTCATATTTACAAAGAATTGACGGAGCACGGCATTAGCCTTCTTGGCTTCACGCTGTGCTCAACCACTTCTAAAATGCAGGGCTGCACCGTATTTACAACAATATGGTGTAGCCCTGCGTTTCCCCCTGCACTGATGTTAATTTCAACTGCCTAGTGCCAACATAGGCACCCTTGCCCCATAGGGAAACGGTGCCTTCCTTGGGAGGGAATGATTGTTTATGTGCAGGAAGGTGTGCTGAAGTGAGTTCTAACCCTCAAGTGGTGCCCCTCAGGTTCTGGACCTTCAGCGAGGCTCTGTTGAGCTCCCTCAAAGTTATTGGGCTCTTGGAAAATGCAAACCAGCATGTTCACACCACGATCTTGCTGACTGTGCTAGCATCAAGTTCCAGCAAATCCACTCTTTGCACTACAGGAGCAACTGACCTTGCAGCTGGCCAGTTCTCCGCATTTCTTCGTCAGGCATCCATGAACCTCTCCCTTCTCCCCGTGGACCATTCTAACAAGAACTTGTGGCACTGGACTAAGAGTGTAACTTTTTCAATGGGACTAACCTGGTCCCTGTATCCGACCCGCGCTCCATCACGGTTGACCTGAACTTTTGACTTTCTCCAGGTCTTGTACAACCATGTCACAGCGAGTTGAAAAACAACAAAGTGATGGGTGAAATGCTGTAAATAACTCAGCGACTGGCAATTACTTGGGCATGTAGCCCAATCCATTATTTTTCACCCACAATGCCACCTCAGTTTGTCCCTAGCCATATGCATATCAGTCTTGACCCTGCTCCTGGTGCTTTGGGCTTTTTGGCACTATTTTCAATTAAATTATTACACATTCATAACTCTAGTTCCACTGATTAGTTTTTTGTCATTTTCATGCCATATTATTTATTACATTTTACTCTCTTTTCCTAAATTAGTGTGGGATTTTTCTTGAGTTTTGTTTCACTTTCTTACTGTATGAGGTGCTGCATGTATATTTTTGCTCTAAGTTAAGCTTGACTGCTCTGTGCCAAGCTACCAAGTTAATTTGAGGTTTGGTTGTGACTGCAACCTGGCAAAAATTGTGGTTGCTGCTTGACAAGGGTTTTCAACCCTGTCAAAAAGTAAACCAATTTCTTACGAAAGGCAACATGTAGAAATTAAATAGGCGCAAAGCATAGGAACAATCTAAGTCATAGAATAAGAATATTTGGTGACCACAGTTTGTATGAAAAAACTCACTACAGTCCAGGCTCAAACTCGAAAATCCGCCCTTTATCACAACCATTTGATTCGAATATCAGGGCATATTTACAGTGAAAGGCACAGCACAGCGGTGCAAGCTATTTTTCTGCACTGAGGTGCATCATTTAAAAAACGCTTGGATGCTACATATTTACAAATTTACTGTGCTCTCCCTCTGTGCCGTTGCGAAAACAGCGGGAAACATCACTTACAACGCAACTTTTACCACGCAATGCTTTTACATCGCAACTTTTACAACGCAAACCATTACAACGCATTGCGCTGGGGGCGCTCTAGGATAGGGAATAGATTTAATTTACTATCCAACACCTTCACTACTATCCACGGGGACTGGAGTTGGAATAGTAAATTAAATAATTCACTATCCAGCGCCCCAAAGCACTATGCGTTGTAAAGGCATGCGTTGTGAAACTTGTGATGTAAAAGCATGCGTGGTAAAAGCATGCGTTGTAATGTCATACATCCGAAAACAGCAGCCATGCCACAATGCAGGCACACTTGCACCATGCTGCAATGATGCCTGAACTGCAGGAATGATTGTGTTTGTGCAGGAAGGAACACCTTCCTGTGCAAAAATCAATCATTAAATGTGTTTTACTCCTTGTATGTGTGCTGCATAATGCAGCACACATAGAAAGAGTAAAAACGAGGATAAATAAAAGTATTTATCCTCCTTGCACCACTTTAAGCCTCCCCATGAAAGGCGTTAGTTTTTGGCACTGCCTCAGATTCACCAATTCTTGAAAATCTGGGTCAGTGTCAAAAAGCCATAGGTGTTGAGTGGGAACATCCACCGCAACACCCATGACACACCTCTTTAATGCATAGTACTGTGTGAAAGAGAACCATATTTACATGGCTGTGAAAATCTACGCAAAGTGGCTTTGCCTGGCCTTATAAACATGGCCAAGCACACAGTGCCACCGAAGCATCAAAAGAAGTGGCACTCCTGTGGTGCTAGGGGCTTGTAAATATGCGCTATGGTGTTATAACATGGCAATAAATAGGGAACAAATTGTAAAGGATAAGGACCACTAGATGGTGTTTGTTTTTCATTGTGAGAAGGTCATCCTGTTTGATTATTAGTTAGAGTGCAATCACAATAGATAGTAAGAATGCTCTATAGAAAAGAAAGGAAGGGAATTCCATTTATGCATTCTGTGACTGTGTGTGTCCCAGGGCCATGAGCTCATGGCGCTCATACAATGTGTACCCAAACTATTATGTACTCAGAGAAGGTAAGACCCTGTTCACCAGTTGTTGTAAGATCTGTAGACCTTTCTCAGCATACAGCCTTACTCTGGCACCTCTCATTGCCATATGTTTTGTTGTAATTTGTGAACTTTAGGTGTCATTGCACACTGCTACTTGTACATTTACCAGATCTTCATATACAGTATCCAAAGCTTGACATCTACTCCAAGGCCAGACTGGGAACACAAACCATGCCTGGCAGTTCTGCTGGATCGGACTTGGGGGGGGGGGGGGGGCGGGATGTGGGGTGCTAGCTCATAGCAGCCTTACTGCCGCTTTAGCACTGCTCCCACTTTTGTTACAGGGGGCGATATTGCAGCGCTGCAGCAAAACCGGTCCCTAGTAACAAAACTGACCCCCATCTCTTGAAAATCAGCACCCACACTTCTGGCCCACTGCAAAAACACCAGGTGCCCACTACGGCCAATCCAGCCCATATCTACTTGTTACCTATGGGATGTTAATTCTAGATTATTTTACAAGGCTCAGTAAAAAAAATCTAAAAATACGAAATGAAAGAGTCACTGAACACATCCACACATCAGCAGAATATTGATGCCAATTGAGGGCCCCATTAATCAAGGTTTCACACAGCGCAGCACAGCACAGTACAGCAAGCCACCTTACTGCACTGTGCTGTGTGAAAGGGAAAGGGCAGGTATGCACAGTATTTAACACATTTCCGTCCTTTCCTTGCACTGGTGCTGTTTTGATGGCTTTGCGTCAAATGCAACACACCTAGAAAGAGGACGTAATGAGGAGAAATAAAGATATTCTTCACCAAAGGAGGAGTGGCATTTTAATGCCTTCCCAAGTCTATCACTTATGGTAAATCTGGGAATGTGCCGAAATCCATGGCTGAATGCATGGGAAAATCTATGCTCCACCCATGGAATGCCGCCATGGGCAGAGTAATGCAAGGCAGCGATTTGAGCTGTGTTGAGTTACTCTGTGGTTATTAAACCATGCAAGGTGACCTCAAATGGCTTCATAATGCAAATTTAGGGGCTGTGTTGCTCTTGTGCCCTGTTTAGACTGTAAGGTTTTTTTGTCAAAGGTTCAACATAGCAATCCCACACCACTGTGGCACTTTGTGAGGCTCCATGGCTGATTTATTATTTTGCACTTTGCTCATCTGTGAGTAAGAAGGGAAGGGAGTTTTTGTGCAGAGTTTTATATAGCGCAAACTTGATCCGATATCGGGTATCAGAGCACTTCACATAGCAACAGTTGCATTACATGAGGACACATTGATTTTTGTTAGGCACGAGGAGATTAAGTCATTTGCCCAGAATCACAGGATGTTCAGCATCATTGTCGACTCTCGAACCATGTTCCCCAGATTCGAGGAAGACCGTCCTAGCCGTTAGGCCAACTCCTCTCCCAGCCAATTAATTTGGTTGCCAATAAATATTGGAAATTTCGGGAAACTGTACCAGATGAGCAGCTAAATATGCTGGAATATTCATTGTTATCAGTAGAAACAAGAGCCCCTTAATGAAGTAAACTGTGCAAAACACAATATTTACAAAGAGCTTAACCAGGTTCATAAGCCTAATGCTCCTGATCTGATTTATCAACTAAATCTTTTTCAAATATGCCAAAACTTTCCTTTGTTTGCAATAACTCTGAGATTCTTCTGCTGGGAAAACACTGAACAAATCTACCATTTACATACCAGGGAGGAGCCCACCAACACAAAGGCATCAGTTTCGGTATAAATAAAGGACCTTCAAGTGGAACTACCCACAGATGGTTGAGTGTTCTGCAGTTCTGCAAAGACCTCAAGGCTACAGAAAACATGAAGATGCATTTTGCCTTCCTCCTCTTTGCTCTCGGAAGCTGCTTGGGTAAGTGGGTAGAAGATGCTAAAGTCTGTTATCTTTTGAGAGCTGTTCATTAGTAAGAGGACTTTTGGGAACAAACTCAGGGGCATATTATCAAGGAGGTTTATCTCCGCTTTTTTGGCTTTAAAAGCCAAGAAAGCGGAGATAAAATTATCTCCCTATTACCAAGCTGTCGCTAACACCAGTTAGCGACAGCTAATAGGAGATAGCGACTATCTTGGGCCCCGCTTTGCATGTCAGTGATATTTATCACTAATGACATGCAAAGTGGGCGTGCCAAGATGTTAGCGACTGGAAACAGTCGCTAACATCGCTATCTCCTATTACCAACTTTTGGAGATATTCGCGCTAAGCGCGAATATCTCCAAAAGCTAACACCTGCCCTGAGCAGTTCTTAGCCATGTTAACCAATGGGAGGTGGATAACATGGCTAAGAGCATTTGCTCGATAATGCATGAATATCGCTGACTTTTCAGCGATATTCATGCATTGCGGCCGTTTTTTATCGCATTTGCGATAAACCTTGCTAATAGCAAGGTTTATCTGCGATAAAAATCGCCGATGTGCGGCGATAATTTTTGTCTCTAAACAAGTTAGGGACAAAAATTATCTCTATTGGTTGGTAATATGCCCCTCAGTGTCAGGAAATTTCACTTACGAATGTGTTGCTGTTGTCACTATTAAAAATAATGAGTAAACCTTGGCTCTTGTCAATTTCATAAAATGCAGATCCGATGTCTTCAGGCTAGGTGTTTGGTGATAAGGCATCACATTTTCTTATTACCTCAATGCAGTGTGATTGGACATTTTTGATTTTTTTTCAAATTCTTGTCTAACTTTTCCTTTCTGTCAATTTCAAAATCATTTCAGTGACTGGAAGCACAATCTTCTATTTTAATTCAGAAACTGGTTCGCAAATTTCTAATGAGTAGAGCTGGTAACAATCAAATAAATGTAATACATTTTCAAAAACGGCCTCATGTCCAGGAATCGTCAGCCAACAAAGGCTGTCATCCTTTCAAGAAGTCCTTGGAGATAAGATCATTGGGTGTTAACAATGGCTCCTTAGTGGGTCATGGGTCCTTGGCCAGACTCACATAAATACATGAAGAGTACTTCTCCTCCAAGGCCTTTTAACCCAGCCATGTGTGATCTTGCTAACTTCTCTGCTATCTTCTATTATTCACAATGATTCATCTACTGAAACTAATGAGAGAATTTCTTCATATAAAGCTTGTCATCAAATGATTGAGGATGATAAACACTTGTATCTGAAGGTTTATTAATTGTTCAGTTATTCTTTCCCTTTTGGTTTTTCTATTCACAAGGTCTCTCTTCCGATTCTTTCTCTCTTTCTCCCTGGATTGTCATTTCTCTGTAATGCGAGGAATATAGTTGGTTCGGTGATACAATATGGTTGTGTTAAATATGTTGGGGCAGATCTACAAGGAAGTGCCACAACATGGCACCGCAAGCCCATTGGCTGCTCCACACTGCAGCACTTCCGAATCACAGGGATGCAACATATTTACAAGAATATGTCGCATCTCTGTGCTTCCTCCTGCGCTGCCGCACAAACTGCAGCCATGAGCTGGTGCAGGCATCCTTGCACCATGGTGCAAGGATGCCTGCATCATGGAGAGATTGTTTTTGTGCAAGAAGGGGCACCTTCCTGCACAAAAACAATCACTACAGGCATTTTCCTCTTTCAATGCGTGCTATAGAATGCAACACACATTGAAAGAGGAAAAAATGAGGAGAAATGAAAACATTACTCCTCGTTGCGCCTCGCTACGCCACCTCTAGGGTGGGGTAGCATTCAGACGCATCTCCAGATTTACGATTTCTCATAAATCTGGAGAAGTGTCTTGTTCCATGGGTGTTGCGTGGGAACACCCACAGCAACACCCATGGAACGCCCCTTCAACGCAAAGTGCTGCGTGTGAAGGGGCCTGATTTACAAGGAGAGGAAAAGTCATGCAGGGTGGCTTTTCCTCTCCTTGTAAATATCGAGGAGCCCCCTGCGCCAACAGTACGTCAACAAAAGAGCTTGTCAATATGCCCCATAATTTCTGTTCTGGTCAAGAGGAATGATTTACCACACTGTCAAGAATTTAAATTCAGTCGGGTTTTAATTTTATGATTTCAAAAGGAAACAGTAATTTAGGAATCTACATAAATGGCCTTGCCTGCTGTTGAGACAAAGGTGGATCTCATTTGTATCCCCAAACAAAGAGAATTCAGTTCTCGCATTTTCTAAGTTTATGCAAAACACCTTATTTAATTTAAGTGATTCAGATAATCAGTACTGGTTGATAAGGTAATGTGTTGGACACAGTATTGCACAGTCTCTCTTTTTCTTCTACTCTCACACATTCTCCATGCGTTGCACTTTATCTACAGTGTGGTGAAAGTTTATCGTTCTTCATAATCTGAATCCACAGTCAAATATGATTGTTGTTTTTCTTGCAAACCTGTTTGATATTCGTAAACATTAGCAAAACATTTTTTTTAATTTACTTTCAGGATAAATATTGTACCCTGCATTTAGAAAGTCCATGAACTTGTTTTAATATTTTGAAAAGTGATTACAGGTACATTTAAAATAGGAGGTTGCCTTTTAGTACATTGTTTAAAATTAGTAAATAATTCAAACTTTAACAAGTCGGGGGCAGGAATGAATGTGTATCACAAGGTGTGTTTGACATCAAAGTGTATTTATTTACTGTGTTTTCCAAGTTTATGCAAAATCCGAATTAGTCACGGATATTATTAGTTTTGACTTGTGTCATGAAATTGAATAGTAATATGTTGTTTGATTACTGAACAGAGGTACGGGCACTGTCTTTTTGTGCCCTCAGCTAAATATTTTGTAAGGAGTTATCCTGATTTCATCCAGAAAATAAATTGTACATGTTATTCTTATACAGCGTATTCTTCTGACTATAGCCTGCAGCAACATTCTTCAAGCATGAAGGTATGTAGAAGTTTATATCTCTAGGACCTTAATATCAACACCCAGTGGCCCTTCTGAGAACCATCAAAGCATCTGACGTCATCAGGACGAGGAGGGCGAGTGCAGGAAGTGTGCACACCCCCAATGTATACATCAGAGGAGGAAATAGCTGAAATGTAGTTTTAATCGAGCATGAACACCCACCAGATTAGAAATCTGCTTGCCATTTGAGGAATGCATGACAGAGAACCCTCTATTTAATTAAGGGTCTCATTTCATAATAAAAAAGATGGTGGGGGTGGGAGCTGATTGCAGACAACGATTCGTGTTATTCTTCAAACCATTCACGAACCTCACATATTGAATATTTGGTCATATGTACATTTAATTATCTCAATATATAATTGAACTTGGTTGTGTTCCTTTCATTTGTGAGAACTAATCATTACCTTTAACTGCTTTTCCAGGAAGAAGATGCCTACTACTTCACACGAAGCATAAAGATCAATGTGAAGAATTCTCAAATGATTATGGTAAAATACATATCTACTATGTTATATCTGCTCAAAATGCCATGACAAAAAAAGAGCTGTTGTTTTGGTGAGCCAGCCTTACAATAAGTGTGGCTGTTCCAGCGCTGGTACAGGAGTTGGAAAAGCACAGTATTGCAGGTTAAAGGTTCATAATACATTGATGTGTCATGCCATGCATTTCATAAAGTAGACTTAGTGGTATATTTACTAGATCTTTCGCCGCCACAACGCCTCTTTTAATGACGTTGTGGTGGCGGAAGAGGCTTTGCCTTATTTACAAGGCAATGTTAAGCCACTTAACGTGACTTAACGCTGCCTTGTAAATGAGGCATACTTTTACACTATACTTAGCATGAAAGGGGAGGGCAATGGGTGTTGCTGTGGGAGTTCCACCACAACACCCATTGATTTTGGAGAAGTGTGGCTCACTGGTTAGAGGAGGCAGACCTGGAAGCAGAGGTCAGCCCGGGACCAGGGTTCAATTCCCGGCTCGGTGGGGTCTTGAGTCCTAAAATGTCCATGGACTCGACAATTCTCGCTCCGGTGCCTACTCGATTCATGGGTTCACACTCTGCGACTCTGGGCAATAGCTTGCTTAACCTCCACAACGGCCCCTCGCGGCGGGATGCCTGGCTTTCACCTTGCGGATACCCTGCCGGGGTTATCTCACAGGGGAATACCAGGACGGGTTCCCTAAGCAAGCGCTTAGAAACCGCTTGGTGATTTGCGCTATATAAATTCCTGTACATTTACATTTACATTTTTGACCCTGCTTTATATTTACAAGGTTGGCATAAATAAGGTACAGCGCAAACATTTAGACCAGGTAAAATTAGGTCTTACCCTGGTTGAACGAGGAGAAATGTTTAATTTCTCCTAGTTTTTGCTGTTTCCATGTGTGCTGTGTTGTGCCACAGAAAAGCACCAATTAATATTTGTGCAGGGAGCTGTCCCTTCCTGCACATTAACAAACATTGACAGTATCACATATGATTAAAGATATGTAAGTGCATCCACAGTGGGTAAAAATATAAATAAATCACAAAGGTTTTCCAAGAATATACCTGGAACCCTGCAACTGCCACTGAAATTTAGATGCATTTTAGGGCGATTTTTGAGTACGATGGAAACCAGAACCGGTGATCTGTCATAAATGGCTGAGTGCAGATACAAGGCTATTTTTGTGAAATTGGCTCTGTGAATGTGTGTCTTGAGTAGCTGGTATTTAGAATGTGTGAGATTATATTCTAACATGGGATGCTGTTTACCTCACACTAAACAACGTCTAGCTATGGGAGCCTGAGAGAGAGGGCATGAGGGAGTCCAGAAAAAGACTCCTTGTGCTTCCTCTCTGGTTAGCATCTATTGTCAATGTTTCAGACATCTAAGCATGTGATTCGGGAGGTACTAGGTAGGCAACTATGGCAGCTACTCTTTTTAAGAGCTTTGTAAATGAAACAATAGCAATAATCTAGCCTTAGTACACATTGTTGTGTGCATCAATGGATGACAATTCTTCACCCCTGTACTATGATAAGTAACCACAGGTGGTGGTTTATAAATGAAAGAAGAAAATCGCGCATATTGAATATTATATAAAGTTTGCATGTGACATACACATTTTAGCATCTTTACAAAACCATTTGAGCTTTATTAAACCATGAGAATCCAAAGAAATGTACAGCATTCATCTACTTTGTAGACAGTGGTAGTTTCTTCGTTGTAAAATGTATTACATCCCCATTGGTAAATTCCTTGCTTCGATTTCTGCCCCCTCCTTTTAAGGTCAAGCCTAAGTAATGCTTGTGCTGTCTCTTTGAGACATATTGTATACACTTTGCGGGCTTACAGCCCGCCCTTTGCCTATATATGCATTACCTTGATTATCCTTTAAAAAAGTTTGCTTGCTAGTGGGTGATATTTCCTGTGTCTCTCCTTGTTGTCATTTGTTTACTCCAAAGGAGTCGTGCCTAACCACTGGTATCTTTCCACTTTCGATGCTGTACTGTTAATTATGGTGCACTATTTTTTTCTTAATTTCACGCTCGTCTTTACGAGTGCTCGTTTACCTCGCTCTCAGCCCCACTGTAAATCATAGTGTTATCTTGCCACATTTGCTAGTTCATGACCTGTGCCTTGGTTGTGTCCATCGCTTGAATTTAGACTGCTTACAGAGGGCCTGCGCTGGTGTGCACTTGTTAAGTTGGTCTTAAGCCCTGCTGACAAGCACACAGCTACAGAGAGAGAAGCGTGGGCCTTTTACGATTGCTGCAGGCTTCACACCTATTGCTACATTGAAACACATTGCTGTTTGTAAACCAAGATTTGAGCTTTCATGTGGCACTGGAGGGAACGAGCCTCAGACACCACAGCATGTGCAAACAGCATGTGGCACCAACGAGAACAAGCCCCCAACTCTCTACTGCATGTACAAACTTGCCTCACACTTAAAATGGCAGCTACTATGTTCTATTGTGCGCCACTGGCACATCCTTCGCATCATATACATTTTCCATAGTGAGCGAACGGAGTCCGCCGCTATATGTACCAAGTGCATTTGAGAGATGTGTCCAGAATGACGCTTTCCCCTTCCTTTCTCAGCAGCAATTAGTAGGTTGACTTCAGGAGGCTTTAGCTTACCGAAAATGTGGGGCTGTTAAAGTTAAGTAGGGTTGGTGCAAAGTTGATTACAGAATGTCAACTACCTAGCCAAGTGAAATGTCTTGAGTTAGAAATGCCTATTTAAGCTAGGCCTTGCAATTGTTTCAGGAAAGCACATTAATAACAGCACAACTGCTTCACACCGCTGCAAGATGAACCCGCTTTCATTTGTTTTAACACTACTCTACTGTTAGCAGCTCTGCGGTAATAAACATATCATGCCCGATAGCAAACTCGCATTCAACAGAATAATTCGCTTCTTCCCCATTAAAGCACGGGGTGACACTTTTACTCAAATATTCTGACATTAGTGTTTATTGCAGGCAGTCATCCATCAGCACATCTTGTAGTACTTCATGTATTTATTTCTCAAGAGCATTTTTTTTATTGTACTCTGCGCCGTCAGTACTGCGTGTATTTTAAACCATGCTGGGCCTCATTTATGAGCCCTTGCGTCACTTTTACGGCGCCGGTGCGTCACTTTTTGTGACGCACCAGTGGCGTAAAAAATGCACCTTGTTGCGCCATATTTACAAAGTGACGCATCTAGGTAGATGCGTCACTTTGTAATCCCCTGCACCACACTATACCTGCGCCAGGTATAATGTATGCAAGGGGGGTGTATTGACGCAAGAAAGGGTCGTAGAAGTGACGCAGTGAAAACTATGAGATTTCACTGCGTCACTTCTAGGACGCCGTTGCGTCAAAATCTTGCACCTGCCTCACAGCAGGCGTAAGACTGACGCAAGCTCTTTCAAATGGGGCTTGCCCCATGTGAAAGGACGCATTGCTGGAGTTGCGTCACTTTTGTGACACACTCCAGCAATGCGTCACTTTTGCGCTTACAGATACGTCAGAAATACTGACGTATCTGTAACTCCTTGCGCAATGATGCGTCATAATGTAAATATGACGCATCATTGGTGTCGCAAGGAGGGCGCAATGAAAAGTGATGCATCGCTGTTTTCACGCAGCGATGCGTCACTTTTCATAAATGAGGCCCGCTGTTCATACAAGTATTGTACGAAGTTTATGGTGGGGCCAGCTGCGTCATCAACCTTTTCCCTCTTATTTACCATGCAGTACAGCATGGCTGAAAACCACTAATGAGGCCAATTGGTGAGATCTATTCGCTATGCCAATTGTTGCTGTTTTTGCTCCTTTGCTTTTTGTCCTGTCATAATTTTATCTCTGTCTGTCTTTCTCTTGAGCTTTCCTTTTGTTATCAAACACGTGTCACATTTCAGTCAAATATTTCCAATACTGTGTGCCCTAAAGCCTGAGTAGACAATCTGCCATGTTCAGCCACACTCTGCCACCCTTCTGCAATCCTATGCACTCATCCACTCCTCTTCTGCAAGCAGTGAGCTGCCCCACGCCACTCCTATTCCGAATGTTTGCTATCACACGGTACACCCAGGTCAAAGTGCATGAATGCAAATCATTTATGTAGATATTTTAGCCATCTTGCGGACTCCCACTTTATTCCTGGCATTTTCATTTTGCTTCCATCTACATAGATTCGAACATCTTTAATTTCTAAACAGCAAATCCCAAGCTTCTACAAGGCCAGATTACAAGGCAAAGGTCAAACATTTATAATCCAGGCTGATAACCCTTGGAATAAACTCTCATGTTAGTGAGCGCACTGCATTACATATCTTTCTGCAACACCTTGAAAATATGGTTCTTTATTTAGGTTCTCAGAGTTTTTCTCACTACTCTCATTCCTCGAATCAGCTATTTCCACTTTTGACAACACTCCATTAGCATCTGCACACACTGATCCATGCACTGAAAGTGCACACCTGCACTTCGATAACCATCAGCCATAAAACAAGCTAAATCCGCAAATTCTGCAAAGCTTAAGCCAATCTCAGTTTTGATTCTGGGCACAGTTGTGAGGTCTGTCATTGACAATAGCGACCTAAGGGAAGTCATAAGGAAGAACAGAAACTCTGGGGCATATTACCAAGGGCCATTATCGCCGCATTAGCGGGACTTTTTCCCGCTAATGCGGCGATAATTTCATCGCCCTATTACCAAGCTGTCGCTAACACCAGTTAGAGACAGCTTGTAGGTGATAGCGGGCATTTAGGGGCCCACTTTGCATGTCAGCGATAATTATCGCTAATGACATGCAAAGTGGGAGTGCCAAGATGTTAGCGACTGAAAACAGTCGCTAACATCGCTATCTCCGATTACCAACTTTTGGAAATATTCGCGCTAAGCGCGAATATCTCCAAATGCTATCGCCTGCCCAGAGCAGTTCTTAGCCATGTTATTCAATGGGAGGTGGATAACATGGCTAAGAGCATTAGCTCGGTAATGCATGAATATCGCTGACTTTTCAGCGATATTCATGCATTTCGGCCGATTTTTATCGCTTAGGAGATAAACCTTGATAATAGCAAGGCTCCTAAGCGATAAAAATAGGCGAAGCACGGCGATAAAATTATTGCCTCTAACCAAGCATAGCGATAATTATCGCTTATGCTTGGTAATATGCCCCACTGTTCCTGAGTAGAGTTTGTGGCATTTTCAGCTTAATCACTGCCTTCTACTATGTACATCGCCTGCCACTGAAAGGATCATGGGCAAATGTGCAGAGTTGATGTGTAGAACCCTGAAAGGCGGGCCAAAATCTAATAATGCAGTATTTTTAGGTACTGACAATAGCAGAACATGGTAAATATAATGAACGTTGAGGTGCAGTTTTAAAGGCATACCTCTGCTTTGTTTTTAATTAAGGAACTTGGCTCCAGGATTACTAAAGATTTGGGGCCAGATGTATGACTATTCAGTTTAGCGAGTCGCAAATTGTGCAGAATTGCGACTCGCTAAACTGAATGTACAACAGTGTCTCAGACACTGTTTGCAATTACTAATGGGGTCGCAATATGTATGCTTCATCAATATTCATGAGGCAGGCACAATTTGCGACCCCATTGGGAATGGATAGCACTCACAGGGATGGTGGCCTGCTGGGGTCAGCAGACCACGATGTCTTTGACTGCTTTTTCAATAAAGCAGTTTTTTGTTTATAAATGCAGACCATTTTTCTTGAAGGAAAACGGGATGCATTTAAAAACAAAAAAGGAAACTTTTCAGTTTCATTTTTTAAGGGCAGGCAGTGGTCCCTGGGACCACTGCTGCTCTTAAAAAATATTTTCGCACTCCTTCCCATTTGTCAGTGGTTTAACACCTACTTTATTATTATTATTATTATTTATATGGCACACAAATCATCCCCAAAGGGATCGCTCAGCGCCCGGAATGCAGACAGCAACATACAGAGTCAATATACTAAAATAACCATGTTTTTAATTTGTTCTTAAAGGCCATGAATGTGGAACAGGTCCGCAGGTCTTCTGGTAGTGCGTTCTAGTATTTAAGGGCAACATGAGAAAAAGCACGTCCAGCCATCCTAGCCTTTTTAATTCTAGGGATTTGGATGAACTTATGGCCACTAGATCTTAGCTGCCGGGTTGGGGTGTACTGAGAGAGCGCAAACTGATTTAATTGTATGAGTACATCACACTTACCTGTAGTAAGCACAAAACATGAAGAGAAATGCCATGAGTGCTAATAGTATCTGAAATTATATTCTAAATGTATAGCTAATATAGAGATTTAAGTAGAAGTGGAACTAATACAGAAATGTGTGACATTATATGACTTTATTAGATGTGATTATTTTTTTGAATCCATGTCGTGAAGCTGCTAAAACATAAGGTGGTATGTGGTTAAGAGCAGAACGTGGTAGGCCTCAGGGCCAGAGCTGGAGCTAAAAGGGAAGGTGTTTCTTTTCACGACACAGATTGTTTTAACGTTTTTGGTCATTGCATTAATGGGCCAGGATTTATAAAAATGTTTACTGAATAATAAAATAAGAGTATTAACATGCTTTAATTAAATGAAGAAGTTGAATGCTATAATCATAATGAGAAATATTGTAGGCCTGAAATGTTTTAGCATTGATTTACACGTACATGTCTGGGCTGAGAAATGTTGCAAGCCTTTTTAGAAGTCTATGAGAGTTGGGTTCTTGGCGGCAGATATCTGTCTGCAACAGGAAAGGGGGGATCCAATTATAAATGAATGAATAGAGGTCTGTTCAGTGGACGGCCCAGACATGGAGGAGGGTTCTGGAATGTTTAAGGGGTATCAGCGGGCCGGAGAAGAGTCTGAGAAGCAAGGTCAACTCTAACGTCTGAGGCCCAATACAAAGCATCATGGAAAAAGCCTGAAGTTGCACCACGTGAGAGGCGTTTCGCAAGGGGCGTCTCAAATGTTGTTGACTGTTTTGTATTAGGGACAGCACCCCTGGGTGGAGTTAGAGCAGAGACCTGAGGACCCTTTAGAGAGCGGATGGGTAGGCAGAGAGGGGTCATGACTGGAGAACTTTAGGTTTTCACCAAGAGACTTAGAGTGGGTGACTTCCCTTGGGGTCATTCACTGCTGACACCTTTGTTAGGTTGGGATTTGGTTAAGTAGGGATACCATCTAGAACAGGGTAGGGACGCCTAACCTGTGTTTGTTTTCCTCCAATCTAAATGAAGGAGCGATATGCGTCTATGCTGATAGCTTTATTATTTTTAGAACTTGTGTTAGTGATTTCTGTTGCTCGTCTGAGGGCTTTTCGAGAGCACATGTATGTAATTGGACCTGTGTATCTCGTGAATCTCATTCTGAGATGTCTGTATTTGCAGCTCATTATATCTTTACAATAAACTTTTGAAACCTAGAAGTTGTCCGTGATCTTTGAGAGTAGAGTCCTTTATTGGGTGAACTAACTTGCAGATAGGTGTACTGTTTTCTTCCAAGACAGGCAACAAAGGTTCAGTCGACCAGATCGAGGTTTGGATCAATAGATATAAGGTATCGATCAAAATCTCGCCCTTTCAGTTGGTAGCTATAGAGGATGGTTGCCTTCTTGAGGACGGTGACCTAGGCCAGATTAGCTTACCCCAAGGCCCCTAGAAATCGATGATCGGAAGAACAGCCCGCAGATGAAGATCCGGATGACGTGAGACAGAAAAAGCAGCAGTATCGGTCGAGAGTGAGTATAAAGGGTTATGCGTGTTAGATTGCGGTGTTTTTGTATTGTATCTATGTTGTAATGTCTGGCGGAGTTGAATGTCTGTAGAGTGACTGTGGAACAGGTTGTGAGCGCGCGCAACCGGTGGAAATCTTAAGTTCAAGGAGAGCTTAAGTGGTTCGGGTGTATCGGACACCCAGAGTAATTGTCAACTAGTGTGAAGGGGGTCATGAGGTACCATTGATCACCCGAGAGACCGAGATAGGGGGAACGTAAGAGTGAGTGCGTGAGTAACGGACGCCGGTCGGAAGTTACTGTGTGTGTAAGCAACCTATCAGAGAGACGATAGACATCTCGTCAGTTGTGTTGACAATTACAGATAGACTGTGGACGTACAGTCGAGAGAAGTGACCGCTTGGTCGGAAGTAGTCATTTTTCGGTGTATGAATGGGACGCATGCATAACCGGGAGACGAGTTGAGAAAGGAGGGGTGCTGCTGCGAAGCGGAGAAAAGTGACGTCAGGTGGTGTCGCGCAGTGATTGGCTGACCGGCGAAAGACCGCGCTGTGATAGGCCAGCTAGCGAACACGTCAGACAGGGTCGCGACGTGATTGGCCGACAGGAGAAAGACCGCGCTGTGATAGGCCAAGCTAGCAAAGCCGCGACAGGATTGGTGGATTGTCATCAGGAAGTAAACAGAGTAGCGAGGCTGGATTTTGTGCGCATAATTATGAAGTGTTTTAAATGGTTGAAAGCGCTGTTTAAGAAAGAGAAGGGAGGATCGTATGAAGGGGAAGAAGCCCCGCCGGAGGGTACGCCAGCTCGTTATATGGCAGTAAATGTTGGGTTGCATACGATCCTTTGGATATCAGAGTGGAGTAAGATTACTGAAGGAAATGAGGAACTGACGTTCCCGAAGTACGGGACGTTCAGATTAGAGGTGTTACATCGATTGAAATCAGTCATGACCTCAAAGAGACCCTTGCCTAGACCAACCCAGTTCGAAGCCCTTGATGCCTGGCTTAGGGCAGCGCATGAAAGGAATATGAACAGACGACAAGAAAGGGTGAAACGCTCGGTAAGGGCAGTGCAGGATGCCAGGTGGGACGCGGATGCTAAAAGATGGAGAGTGCATAATTTGGAAATAAATAAACTGTACCCAGTGTTAGAGGCGCCAGTAAATAAAAGTCCCCTAGAAGAAGATGATGAAAGCGAAACAGAGGATAGCTTGATAAACAGATTACTGACAGACAGGCCACCCCCGTATAATAGAGCAGGGGGAGAGGTCGAGAATACTGAAGGAGCAAAGGGGGGCAATGCAGGAGAGCATAGACCGCTTCCCAGTTCAGAGTGGGATCCTGAGCCAAAGAAAGAGTTGCTCCAGCCTAGTCAGGTGCAACAGGTAGTCGGTAGGTTTGTGGTACAAAGAGCGCCGGAAACGGAAAGCGCCACATCCTACCCATTACCAGATGCACTACAGGTACCTGTTACCATAGGTCCTATAATATCGATATATGACCAAGAGAGAGCAAAAGGGGAAGAACGGAAACGGAAAGACAGAGAAAGAGCAGAGCAGGCAAGGAGGAACGATACCACTAATTCCCCAAGTCAGATGCCGATACCCAGAGAGTGGAGCACCCCGATGCACACAGCAGGGGACCCAGGGGGAGATCCTGGGGGCCCCAGATGGCCAATGGATCTGAGGGGATCTGGACGAAAATCCTTTCAAGAGCTAAATGAGTACATGAAGCAGTGGGATGAGGCAGTGAAGGCTCAAAAGTGCATCAATGCTGCAGAAGCAGAAAGGGAAAGTCAGGACAGCAGAGCACGGACTCACTGCGGGGCTGGGGAGAGTAGCCCGGAGTGGGACTGTAGAGGGAGTAGGGGAGTCACCCATTGGGCCCGGAGTGGAGGTAGAACAGACCTAGAAAACGGGGGCCCCGGGAGTGAAGGGGTGGCGCGCCCAATACTCAGTGAGGGAGAGAGGAGAGCGCAAGAGTACAGGAACAGCTTTAAGTGTCCACACTGTGTACCTGGCACCAGAGAACTGAATGGGAGTTGTGAGAGGTCGCACCATAGTCCCTGTGATGATAGAAATGAGCGCAGCCCAGGGAATATGGGGAACCAGGAAGGATCGTATCGGATACTGAGCGATACGAGGCAAAGGGAGTGTACCGACCAGAGGGAAAATAACAGAGAGATGTGCGGTGAGAGGAGAGAAGAAGACGAGAGTGGGCAGAGAGAGAGTAGGGATAACAGGCCCGTGTTCCATCACCTTCCAAGATCGGATGGCCGAGCATGGGACCTGGAGAGATGGGAGCAAGGGAGGCCACCCATTAACTCTCCTGAGCCCAAACGCAGAGCTCGAAGTTGGGATGGTAGGGAGACCAGTGAGCCCCCTTCAAAAGACATATTGCGAGCTGAGATAAAAGCCAAGAGACTTGATGTCTCCAGCTTAAGGTCAGATCTGGATGACATGGTAGATGGTACCCTGCCTTTAGAAAGAATGGAAATGTATGAACAGGATGAAATACTGTATATGGCAAAGGACATCACACGAAAGGCGAGAGCAGTCCATGAGAAGTTAGTCGAACTAGCAGGCAAATATATGGTGGACTTGTCAAGAACCAAAGCATTACAGGGTAACCACAGGCTACATTACTCAGATCGAGACCTAGATGAGAGGAGAACGATTGGGCTGAAAACACATATAAGGGAACTGATCACTGGAATAAGGACATGGAGGGCACTAGATAAATGGGAAGAGAGGTGGTCCAAGAAAGGGACCGGCAGAAGAAGCATGATTGGTATGACACCAGGACAGCAGGGAATAGAAGCTTACCCTTTGCGTGAAGTTGCAAATGGGAACTATGTACATGTCCCTTGGAGTAGGGGAGATTTAGCTGCTTTTACCACTTCTTTCCCCAAGTTACGAGAGAACCCTGTGGAGTGGTACAAGCAAGTCGAGAGGTTTGTAAAAATTTCCAAGGTCCTATGGATAGATCTGAACACGTTGTTTGACATTGTAGTACCAGGCGATCTATGGACAGCATGCAAGGTTAGCGCTGAGTGGCCCACAACGGAGCCAGAGAGAGATGCCAAGACTAATGGGCCGTCCGAGATTGTGATGGCAAAATTCGAGAGAGTGATGACTTGGCTGAAAGAGAAGGTGCCAATGCAAGACATAGATTGGGTCAGAATAGACCGAACAAGACAGGAACCCAAAGAGACAGTTCATGAATATTACGAGAGATTGCTGAAGGCGTTTAAACAGTATAGCGGCTTGGATGTAATGGATCCAAAAGACATAGGGCAATTCGTGTCCAAGTTCGTCCTGGGACTGAGACCGGATATTAGTTTAATGATTCAGCAACACTCGATCTGTTGGCAAAGTAAACCCCTAGACGAAATATTGAGATATGCCAGGTACTGCTGTGATGAGATAGATTCCAAGGCTAAGAAACTAAAAGAAAAGTTGATGGTGGTACAGATGCAAGCAGCCGGGAAGGGGGGACCACAGCAACAGCAGCAAGGGACAGGTACAGGAGGAAAGAAGCAGTACAGTCAGAACAAGGGTAAGGAGGAGAGTTCCACCTTTAGACCCAGAATAGACATCGCTACCTTGAAGAAAACGACTAGGTGCCACCAGTGTAACGAGCTGGGGCATTGGAAACGCGAGTGCCCCTACAATGTAGAGATAGGAGAGCAAGAGATAGAGGAGGAAGAGGTCCAGAGCGCACCTACAAGAGGGGTAACGCCATACCAAGGAAAGGTGCTCAAAGGGGGGGGGGCTCCTCCCCGAGCCCAGTTCCCGCAACCTCCTCGAGTAGGGAGTATGGGTAAGACCTATAGACAAATGCCCCTGTTTGTGGAAGGTGAAGAGTGCTATTATGTGGACCCATTAACCGGACAGAGAGTGGAAAGAGAAGACTGCACCCTTGGGGCAGCCTTAGAGGTAGATCAGAGGGGACCCTATGTTGAAGCAGAAGTAGCAGGGTGCCCTACGACATTTCTGGTGGACACAGGAGCCACTAGATCCACGATCAGATCAGCTGCAGTTCCAGACCTGCCCATGTCTGGAGAGACCATACAGGTGGTAGGGGTCGCAAACAGGAGAATAACCAGCCAATTGACAGAACCGGTACAGGTGAAAATAGGGAAGTACAGCGATGAGCACCAATTTGTAGTTTGCGATTCAAGCCCTGTGTGTCTGCTAGGAAGAGACCTGTTGTGTAAATTGAATTGTACTATATACTGTACACCCCAGGGAGTGGAGGTATTGACTAATGATGATGATGCAGATTTCAAAGTTGCAAACTCAAGAATATGTGTGGAGCTGTACCCTACTTTGACAGTAGACGAGCTTCCCTGGGATTTGAGAGAGACAGTGGCATCAGAAGTATGGGATTTCACTGGGGAAGAGATTGGATTGGTCAAAGGGGTGGACCCAGTGAAAATTGTAGTGAAACCGCATGCTGAGTTCCCAAGAACACCCCAGTATAAATTGACTCCAGAAACGATTGCAGGCATAAAACCCGTGATCGAGTCCATGATTAAACAGGGAATACTGAAAGAAATCGTGGGTAGTCCATGCAACTCCCCGATTATGGGTCTGCAGAAACCCAATGGGAAATTTCGGATAGTGCAGGACCTTCGAAAGATTAATAACATAGTCGTTTCATGTTGTCCAGTGGTACCGAATCCATCAGTGATACTGTTTCAGATTCCATTCCAAGCAGAATGGTTCACTGTGATCGATCTTTGTCAGGCTTTCTTTTCGATCCCTTTGGACGAAGATAGCCATTTTCTTTTCGCATTTAAGCTGGAAAATCGCGTCCTAACATGGTGTCGTATCCCTCAGGGGTATACAGAGAGTCCATCGATCTTTAACCAGCTTCTAAAGAAAAATCTTGAAAGTCTAGTGCTGCCCCAGAAGTCAGTTCTGGTCCAGTACATAGACGACCTCCTTGTGGCGTCAGAAACAGAAGAAGCTTGCAGGGAAGACTCCATTGCTTTGTTAAATCACCTAGCTGCCAATGGGCATAAGGTGTCCCCGGGAAAATTGCAGTACTGCCTGACAGAAGTGCAGTACTTGGGACACAGAATTGAGAAAGGCAAACGAAAGGTGTCACCAGACAGGATAGAGGCGATCATGAAAATGAATGCGCCTAAGACACAGAGAGAGGTCAGGATGTTCCTAGGGATGGTGGGTTATTGCCGACAGTGGATCGTGAACTTTTCACTGAAAGCAAAGCCCTTGCAAAAACTGACGCACAAGGAGGTGAGTGATCCGGTACCATGGGACAAAGACTGTTTGATGGCGTTCCTACAGTTGAGAGAGGACCTGTGTCGTGCTCCGGCATTGGGAATGCCTGATTACAATAAACAATTTTTTCTTTACTGTTGTGAGAGAGAAGGTTGCGCGTTGTCTGTGTTGGTCCAAATCCATGGGAATGCCCGTAGACCAGTTGCTTATTTCTCGGCTACTTTAGACCCAGTAGCCGCAGCGTTGCCCGGATGTCTCAAATCCGTTGCTGCAACGGGTGTCAGCATTGAGAGATGTGAAAATATCGTCATGGGGCACCCGTTAGAGGTGTGCGTTCCACATTCTGTTGAACTATTGATGACCAGGACCAAAACACAGCATCTGACCAACAGTAGGCTCACGCGCTATGAGCAAGTTATTCTTGCTGCAGAGAATGTGACCCTCAAGAGATGCTCTGTTTTGAACCCTGCTACCTTAATGCCACTTCCAAATGATATTGATGATGATGATGAATATACAGACCATGACTGTCTCGATGTGACTGAACTATGCACCAAACCCAGACCTGACATCGTAGATGAGCCACTGACCGACCCAGACGAAGTTTTCTTTGTCGATGGCTCATGTGTAAGAGACGAAGTTGGGCAATTGAGAGCAGCTTATGCTGTTTGTACAATTGAAGGAGTTGTGGAAGCTGGGTGCCTGGAAGGAGTACACTCCGCTCAGGTAGCCGAGATTATTGCCCTGACACGTGCTTGCTTAGCAGGCAATCAAATTCGAGTCACCATATACACCGACAGCCAGTATGGGTATGGGGTAGTTCATGATTACGGGCAGTTATGGTCTCAAAGAGGGTTCATGACTTCTTCAGGCTCTCCCATTCGCAATGGAGAGTTTGTGCGCCTGTTGTTAGAAGCATTGCAATGTCCAGCAAGTATCGCAGTTGTAAAGTGCATCGCACATACCAGAAATGAGGACTTTGTTTCGAAAGGCAATAGATATGCTGATGAAGTTGCGCGGTATTGCGCGGAACAAGGTTACTCTTTCACAGAGGTGGATGTGGGTGGAATAAATGTAAGAACTGAATTAGCCATGATACTGGAAACTGTTGATACTTGGGATGAACTGTCAATCATGCAAGAAAATGCTCCCGATTCTGAAAAAGAAACATGGGAAAGGGCAGGATGTGTAATGGGTGAGACTCATTTTTGGGTCTCAGCAGACGGCAGAGCAGTGTTGCCCAATGAGATGGTGAGTCCAATGGCTAGACTCATACATGGTCCCGTACACTTAGGGAGAGATGCTATGCTGAGAGTGTTTAGACAGACTTGGTACAATCCTAAGTTTAGAATAGCAGCAGAAGCAGTGTGCCAGCGTTGCGTGACCTGCCAGCAGCTGAACGTAGGAAAAAGAACACCAGTTGCACTAAGTCACATAGGAAGGTCTGGAGGTCCATTCAACAGAATGCAGATAGATTTCATTGAAATGCCAAGATGCAACCGCCTCCGCTATGTCCTGGTGGTTGTTTGTGTGTTCTCCAGATGGGTTGAGGCATACCCTACACGTAGGTGCGACACCCTCACAGTGGCTAAGTTACTGCTTAGAGAACTTATCCCTCGTTTCGGGGTGCCGGCCTTTTTGGAATCAGATAGGGGAACACATTTTAACAGCGAGCTTGTGAAGATGATTTGTGTTGCACTAAATATTGATCAAAAGCTACATTGCAGTTACCGACCAGAAGCTTCAGGAATTGTGGAACAAATCAATGGCACGATCAAGTCCAGAATAGCTAAAGTTTGCTCCTCAACGACTCTGAGTTGGCCTGATGCCCTGCCATTAGTTCTCATGAGCCTTCGTAGTACCCCAGACAGAAGAACAGGGTTGTCACCACATGAGGTGTTAATGGGGAGAGCAATGAGGCTGCCATCTATTCCAGCTACTGCACTGTTAAATATCACAGATGATATGATCCTGGACTATTGTAAGGGGCTGTCTGACGCCATGCGTTCTGTGTCCCTTCAGGTGCAGGCTGCAGAGGTTCCAGCGTGCCAGGGCCCTTGCCATGACCTGTATCCTGGGGACTGGGTCCTGGTGAAGAAACATGTGAGAAGAAGCTGCTTGGATATTCGTTGGCGTGGGCCCTACCAGGTCATCCTGATCACAAACACGGCTGTAAAGGTGGGAGGCCTGCCCAATTGGATCCACGCGTCACATACGAAAAGGGTTCCAGCACCTCTGGAAACAGCTCCTCTCTCGGATGGACGTCCAGCTGAGGACCAAGAAGCCATAGAGGGGGCTAGTCAAGCTGTAGAGGTGCCCGCGGAAGCAGGGAACGAGTCTGACCAAGCTGAGGACGGTCAGTACAACAGCGAAACTGAAGACGCTACAGAAGGAGAAAGTAGCTGGGAGTACGAGTCTGACCCTGACAGGTCTGAAAGAGAGCGAGAACAGACCAGAAGGAGAAGGAGTAGAAGGGCACGTGGAGAAGCAAATTGGCCGCAAAGAAGGAGCTCTAGCCTGAGGTCAACTCCAGAAGCAACCCTTCCTCCGATATCAGAAGACTCAGACCCAGAAGAAGGTGCTCAGGGCGCTGAGGCACCGGACCGAAGAAGGTCAAGAAGAGTGCGTGTGCCTAACAGGAGATACTCCACACCTGAGTGGACATATCTGGCGACAAATGTCTGTGAAACCGGAGACAGGGAGGATCCGAGCGGTGGTGGTGTCCAGTTCTGAGCCCATTATCACCGTGGAAATACGACTGTTGGTACCCGGTGTCGAACAAGAAGGGTCACTAACATTCGTGCTCCCCAGACCTCCCCGCCTCAGCAAGTTAAAACATATGTTTCTTACAGAATTGCAATTCCCCGACTTTGGTACAACGATAACAGCACATGAAGAGCACACTCTTCGCTTGGAAATATTGAACTATGCTATTGAAGCTGCAACCACAAATCTGATAGTTGACTGTTAAAGGATTTTGTAAATAAAGCAAGCAGAAAAAGAAGATTACCTAGCGCCCAGGAAGCAGAGAATTTTAGGGAATCCCTTGAGTTGATGGAGAAGGGCTAGGGTTGTCTTTTTGAACTGTTAAAGGACTTTTTGCGAAAAAGCTGTCAGCCTCCAGCTGTGTGGATTCTAAAGACAAAAAGGATTTAAAAAAAGACTGTAAAGGAACGAGAGTAAAGGAACTTTTTGCAAAGATAAAGAGAGAGCTATAGTATCTGACGAAATGGAGGCCGGCACCCCGAACCGCAGAGCTAAATGTATAATAGGTACACTAATAGTAGGAGTGATAATATTAATAGCTTTAGTGGTAACAATTTCTTATGTAAAGGGACATGAAGAAGAGGTAAAGGTAACTGATGTGAGTTCTGTAGTAACGCTTACACCTATTGTTGCTGGTGAGAAAAGGGAAAACACTCAAGAGAAAGCGTTATTGGCTGCAGAAGCCCGCAGGTTACATGTAGACGAGTCCCAAGGAGACTTTAGGTCAAATGCTTATGCTAAACTTTTATATGAATACGTGGATGCCATGGAGGTTAAGGATTGCTACGTCTGCATGCAGTTGCCGGCGTCTGTAGATGAAGGAATTCGCTATCATCACCTCCCTCTGACATATGGCATTACATGTAGCTTGTTGCTTAGTATATTTTATGAGAGAGATAGTTTTGAATACTATTTCTCAAATTATGATTCAGTGTTGCCAGAAGTCCCAAATTATAAGCAGATGAACAAATGGGATTACTGGAAGAGTGAAGACAGATTGGCCAAGTTCTTCATTCCTTGGATTACCTTAGATACTTCACATGCCCGTAGAAATAATCTGACATGCAAGGTGTCAGAAGTCGAGAAAAAGTTCATAGGGCAGGTGGATGATCGTTACAGGAGACAAAAGATTTTGAAAAAATCAGGACAAGGGAAATTAGATTGGACCGAGGAAGAGAAGTCACATAAGAGAAAGGGTAGTAGTGGTCCAATAGCTTTAGATAAAGCGCAGAGAGGAAAGCTATGTCTTCACCGAGCCAAAACGTATTATGAAAATGTATACGTGGGTGAAGTTGACTGTGAACATGCTTTTAATTTAGAGTACTACACTAAGGATTTTCTGAAGGGAATGCAAGTGATTCCAAATGTGTATTTTGTATGTGGAAGAAATGCTTACGTGAGACTACCTGACAACTGGTATGGATCATGTTACTTGGCAATTGTCTTCCCCAAAATATATCATGCACAAGACTTAGTGATCATTGAGGGTCAGACATCATCGAGGGGAAGGAGAGATGTAGGTGATGCCGAAATGGTTGGAGATGTCTTTGGAGCTATGTTCCCTCTTTTGGGAATAATCCTTAATGATGTTAAAATTAGACGATTGGCAACAGTTGTCGACAGGTTGTCTGCCAGCACTGCTCAGTCCTTAATGCTGGTAGAAGGAGAGATGCAATCGATAAGGGCTATGGTTCTTCAAAATCGGCTTGCATTAGATGTCTTATTAGCAAAAGAGGGCGGAGTCTGTAAGGCTTTGAAGGTCCAGGAATGTTGCACTTACATTCCAGACCTTTCGAAACCCCTTGAGAAGGTTATTAAGAACATAACTAATATACACAAGGAGATCGAAGACTTGAGTAGAGAAAATGTCTGGGAAAAGGTGGGCCACGGAATGAGTACAGTTGGAGGGTGGTTTTCCACCTTAGGAAAAAGCTTTATTTGGTATATCCTAAAGCCTATCATCATAATATTGATCTGTGGGATAATATTGTGGGGATTGGTGAGGGTATTCAAATGGTACAGAGCAAGAAGGTTAGAAAGGGCCCAAAGAGAACAGTTGCAGAGATTGGCTGCCATACAAGATAATCAGTACAGGAGTCTGAGAGCTCTGGAAGCGCAGAGAATGCCAGCAATAACTGCAGTTTAAATGTTAGTGATGACCCCGAGAGGTCATCAAAGGGGGGAACTGAGAGAGCGCAAACTGATTTAATTGTATGAGTACATCACACTTACCTGTAGTAAGCACAAAACATGAAGAGAAATGCCATGAGTGCTAATAGTATCTGAAATTATATTCTAAATGTATAGCTAATATAGAGATTTAAGTAGAAGTGGAACTAATACAGAAATGTGTGACATTATATGACTTTATTAGATGTGATTATTTTTTTGAATCCATGTCGTGAAGCTGCTAAAACATAAGGTGGTATGTGGTTAAGAGCAGAACGTGGTAGGCCTCAGGGCCAGAGCTGGAGCTAAAAGGGAAGGTGTTTCTTTTCACGACACAGATTGTTTTAACGTTTTTGGTCATTGCATTAATGGGCCAGGATTTATAAAAATGTTTACTGAATAATAAAATAAGAGTATTAACATGCTTTAATTAAATGAAGAAGTTGAATGCTATAATCATAATGAGAAATATTGTAGGCCTGAAATGTTTTAGCATTGATTTACACGTACATGTCTGGGCTGAGAAATGTTGCAAGCCTTTTTAGAAGTCTATGAGAGTTGGGTTCTTGGCGGCAGATATCTGTCTGCAACAGGAAAGGGGGGATCCAATTATAAATGAATGAATAGAGGTCTGTTCAGTGGACGGCCCAGACATGGAGGAGGGTTCTGGAATGTTTAAGGGGTATCAGCGGGCCGGAGAAGAGTCTGAGAAGCAAGGTCAACTCTAACGTCTGAGGCCCAATACAAAGCATCATGGAAAAAGCCTGAAGTTGCACCACGTGAGAGGCGTTTCGCAAGGGGCGTCTCAAATGTTGTTGACTGTTTTGTATTAGGGACAGCACCCCTGGGTGGAGTTAGAGCAGAGACCTGAGGACCCTTTAGAGAGCGGATGGGTAGGCAGAGAGGGGTCATGACTGGAGAACTTTAGGTTTTCACCAAGAGACTTAGAGTGGGTGACTTCCCTTGGGGTCATTCACTGCTGACACCTTTGTTAGGTTGGGATTTGGTTAAGTAGGGATACCATCTAGAACAGGGTAGGGACGCCTAACCTGTGTTTGTTTTCCTCCAATCTAAATGAAGGAGCGATATGCGTCTATGCTGATAGCTTTATTATTTTTAGAACTTGTGTTAGTGATTTCTGTTGCTCGTCTGAGGGCTTTTCGAGAGCACATGTATGTAATTGGACCTGTGTATCTCGTGAATCTCATTCTGAGATGTCTGTATTTGCAGCTCATTATATCTTTACAATAAACTTTTGAAACCTAGAAGTTGTCCGTGATCTTTGAGAGTAGAGTCCTTTATTGGGTGAACTAACTTGCAGATAGGTGTACTGTTTTCTTCCAAGACAGGCAACAAAGGTTCAGTCGACCAGATCGAGGTTTGGATCAATAGATATAAGGTATCGATCAAAATCTCGCCCTTTCAGTACCATATTAGCTTTGTCCTTAGGTATTCTGTTCCTAGACCAACAGGGCTTTGAAAACCAGACACAGGAGCTTAAAAACTGCTCTTTTCCCCATTGGAAGCCAATGCAGTTCACTCAATAATGGGGAAGAGGGGGTGCGTGCAGGTTTATTGATAGCTAGGCGTGCCGCCGTATTTTGCATGACTTGAAGTTTGGAGAATAGATCTTCCCTCATCCCCACCAGCAGGACATTTCCGTAGCCGAGCCTGCTAACTAAAATTGCCTGTAACAGAACCTTTCTGGTGGAGAGTGGAATCCAGGGGAAAATCTTCTCTAGCATGCGGAGTAATCCAAAACATTTACCAGATACAGTTTTCACATGCTCCTCCATGGATAGTTTAAAATCGATTAGCACGCCGAAATCTTTGCCCAATTTTTGGGGCGGGGAGCTTCTCCTAGTTCTTCCAGCCAACAATCCTTGGACCATAACTGCTCGTCTTTACCGAACAGTAGAATCTCAGTTTTATTTGAGTTTCATTGCAGGAAATTCTTTTTCATCCATACTGCAATTTTTGTCATACATAGCTTGAATCTGTCTCTAGTACCTCCTGAATCCTTCTCTATAGGGACAATAATCTGCGTGTCATCGGCATAAGAAATGGTATGAAACCTGCATGATTTAATAACAGAGGCCAAGGACGACACATAGATATTGAACAGTGTGGGACTTAGTACAGAGCCCTGGGAACTCCCTTATCAACAATTGTCCAGTTGTACACATTGAGATCTTTCAGAGAGGAAGCTCTGTATCCAGTCGAGCGACCTCCCCATGACACCGATCTCTCGCAGTTTATCTAATATAATCCTGTGAGAGATGGTGTCAAAGGCCGCTGATACATCCAAGAGAACCAACATGGTGGGGGTCCCTTCATCCAACAGTAGCCTGATCGTATCTGACACCTCAGTTAGTGCAAACTCCCTGCTGAAACCAGCACGGAAGCCCGACTGTGAGGGGTCAAGGAGGTTATGCTGTTCCAGATAATCTTAAAGTTGAAAATTCACCATAGACTCCATAATTTTTTAGCACAATGGCAGAAGAGAAATGGGCCTATAGTTTTGAAGATCTCCATGATGAGCCAAGGATTTCTCAGGCAAAGGTTTGATAAATGCCTTTTTCCATTTCAGCGGGAAAGAGGCAGATGATAGAGACAGATTGCAGATTTCCTTGATTGGATTAGCCAGTTCCAACCTCAGGTCAGGCATGATATGGGGAGGAGCCACATCAGCTGGAGAGCCTGACTTGCTATGTTTTAATAACGAGAGAACTTGCTCCCTTGTTATGGGGGCAAAGTACTCTAGTTTAGGGTGATAAGGCTTGTCTGGGATCGGGATTTCTGCCATATACTCCGGATTCAAAGTAAAAGAGTTATAGAAGTAGGTGGTAAACTGAGAGTGTTTTGCAGCTGCAAATGCGAGTTGCACACACTATTTTGCAAGTCAGTGACTCGCAAAATAGCATTTGTGCATACCACCATTGAGTTTTTGGGGTTGAAAACGGATTCACTTTAGCGATCGCAAAAACGATCACAGTTATCACGAGAACAGTTATCTATGTTAACAAATGGGTACTGTAAATTGGGGATCTTTATCATGTTTCTACCACTACCACCCAATTAGAAATATTGATTTGTTCCTGATTCTGTGCAGTCAAACAAGGAGAGCGTTAACGTGCTTTTTCATTGAAGTCAAACAGTGGGTTTGAAGACTTGTCCCTCCACTGTACAGTCCCATAGTGTGAACAAGTGAGGGTAGCCACAATGCAGCACACATAGATAGAGGAAAAAGCCTCAGGGGATTGTGTTTGTGCAGGAAGATGCCCCTTCCTGCACAAACACATTCATGCTAGCAATGCAGTGACCCTTGCATCATGGTGCAGGGGAGGTTGTGTTCGTGCTATGCAGCACCTTGTGCGCAGGCGCTGGGAAAAGACAGGAATGAACCGTATTATGTTTAACACGGATCATTCCTGACCTTTCCCTATCACACAGCACAGCAAGGTTACTTACAGCACCCTGCTGTGCAACTTGCTAGTAAATATGCCCCTTCATTTTTATTTATGTAAATGTTTCACAAACTAAATACAAATACAATTGTGGGTTTACTTGAGCTAAGGGAGAACAAGTGCCAAAATGAAAACATGCATCATACTTGACTCCACTAACAATTATGCTCATTTAGACAATTTTTGCAAAATGCAATGTGTTCTTCACAGTTCCCACTCTCTTTTGCAGCAAAGCACATCCAAGGACAAGGAATTTAAGATGAAATGCAGCCTGCACGGCCTCCTCATTGTTGTGGTAATAAAGCTAAGTTATGATATATATTTTTTTAATTCTTGTTGTTATCACAAAGTATATTATCTGTCATGGTGCTAAATGTATCTATGAGTCTAACAATGTGGCTGCCTGTTCAGATGTTTGTGTGACTGCCTTCACTGTTTATGACATTGTAAATGCACCTCATATCATTTTGAATGAAATGCATTAAAGTGAACGTGCCCCCTACATAATAATTACAATATAAGTCAAATTTCCATATTTTTCATTGTTCTTGTAAATAATAGGGGTTAATTGAGATACCACATCCTTGTAGATTTATACATTCTTTGCCTGAGATACATTTGGGCCATTTATTGTTACATGATTGAGCTACATTTAGAGGAATTGATATGACAGGATGCTCGAACTAAGGTACCTGAGTAGATTCTGATAGTCCATTGCATGTTTTGCAAAGCTTATCAGTGAAACATTACTAAACATTTTTTATCCTTAATTGTCTTTTAGGAAGAAATGGCTGATGACTTGGGATGCTCCGCTGAAGACATCTTGCGGCAGATGGTAAGCTTGCTTTTCCTAATGAAGGTTTGGTTGATAGTGCTGAGATCGCTTCCAAAGTGTGCGGCCCTGTATATCTGCTTCCCTCTTTCTGTAAGAGCCTGTCAGTTCCTGTTAATATGGGAAGGTCGGATCACATCAGTGTTCATTAAATTTCTCTTTTGCCTATGCTGTTATGTGCTCAATTTTTGCTATATAGCAATGTTGAATGAAGAGTGTCTGACATCACTGTCAGAGATGGCCAGATGTATCAGTTCTCATAATATCATCAGAAGATTGTTTTCTGCTCACCTTATATTGTCGATACAGAAAAGGGGGTGGTGATGAACAGAGTGTCTGAATTAAGCAGACCACTCTTACCCAGTCCAAAGATCAGGGCTTGATCCATCACCGTTATTTATCTCACTGCCCCATCCCAGCTCAGAACCTGGCTATATGCAAATTAGTCTGTCCCTGGCCCAGTGCATCATGGGAACAGGGCAGACCAAACTACCAAGCCAATTCTTCACCAGAAAGGAGACAAGCTACCGGGGACCGGTTTCTGGCGTTTCAGCCTCTTCGGCCCGGCTTGCACCTTATATTGTCATCATGAGCAGGGAACAGGACAGTGCTCCTTTTAACTTTGATTCCAACACCGATTTCTCCCATGAGCCATTTCTCTCTGCAATGGTTGTCTAAAGCAACCATATTTTTTCCAGCTGTACCTATATGCACATTATGACTGCAGATGTACTGCTTTCTTAGTTCATTGCATATTGCAGGGTTTCTGAAGAATGTGGTTATCATACTATATCGAGGTCTGTTATTTTATTTTAATGTTATTCTTTTTCCTTATACTATTTTAATAATTTAAACAATCACCCGTTTCTCCAACAGCTTAAAATGCCTACTTTATTCCCCAGTAATTGGAAATATCATATTTTAACACTGGGTAATGTTGAGCCCAAATTTAAATTAGTATAAAATGGTAATAAACTAATGAGTAAAAAGAAACGGAGAGCTATCATAGCCGTTTCTTTTTTCTATTATAACACAATTTGACCATCTTTTCAGCTACATCGAATGATAGATTTTTAAGAAAAGTATGTACAATAGGGAAAAAAACAGTTTGAATCATAAAACAATCCGCCTATCCCTCTCTAAAGCATTCACACTCATAGCTGGTCTACAGAAAGGTGTAACACGTGTCCCAGCTCTTTTTGCACATGCCTCTTCAAGACATATTTTTCACTTCCCACACGTTTCTATGCACCCTCTACTCATTGCTTCCTACCCTCTAAAACTGGAGCATTTTAGAGTATTGCACACAGGCATTCACTGTTACTCTCTCTAGCATTCATATACTATAATGTGACATGATGCAAAATTGATCGGTGCTGTACTGAAAGTCAAATGTAGGTACCAGAAAGAACAAACGTATGTTGTGTCACTGCTCATCCATAAGCATACGAGACCACAAAAAATCTCGAATTCAATGACATTGTAGTTCTGACACTCTGTCAGTTTCCGATTCACTTGCCATGTGGCAGGAGTGCTGTTGGACATCTCTGCACCACGAGATCTACTGGAGTATTGTCCTCAACATTGACTAACTTATTTGCTCTGTAAAGTGATGGTATTCTCTGTTGTCCATATCCTTGCTACTACCAACCCATTAAAGCTACTTATAATGCTACTCTCTGTCACTTTACACATTTTTATATTCTTAACATATATTTATTATGTATCCGTACTTCAATTATATTCTCAGCTTCTTATATAGTCGCTTTTTGTAACATGTTAGATTGCAATATTCCATACAGCAACCCACATACTTCAGCCATTTGTCGTGTCATCTTACTATGGGTCAATATCTGTTAGTGTGAGGTCTACTCTAACAAAAAGATCTGTGAATAGATTATGTGGCAACAGTGGGGGCTCGCTCAGGTAAAAATTGTGGGGTGGTGAGGCGGGGCGGGGGCAGTGGAGTTCAACATTTGATGGGAAAGGTGAAAGTAAAAAAAGAAAGAAATGAAACCAATTACCTTGTGCTCGCCGCATCGCAGAGTCTGCGATGCGGCAAGTGCAAGGTAAGTGGTATTATTTATGTATTTCTTCCCTTTCACCTTTCCCGTCGTATGTTGAACTCCACTAACCCCATCCTGCTTCACGCCCCACAGCGTTTACCTGTGCAGTCCGCCACTTTGTGTCAATGGCTATACTGGCACTTAACACTAGC
The DNA here is from genome assembly GCF_964261635.1 of Lissotriton helveticus. Lineage (NCBI taxonomy): Eukaryota > Metazoa > Chordata > Amphibia > Caudata > Salamandridae > Lissotriton > Lissotriton helveticus. Next base: position 647,171,321 of record NC_136068.1, read on the forward strand.
ATAACAAAATGAAAGTGAAGTGCCTCGCAAAACATAAAGAAACAATAATGCCTGTCATAGCGTTAGACGTGCTCTCATAACAACGCACAGAAATACCATCAAGTGATAGCTAGCAAGACTTGCTCAGGAGGAAGGCATAATTTAACTGCAGGTCGATGCCTGACCATTCATTTAGCATTAAAGGTTTCATTATCTCCTCATTAGTCTTCCTCGCCACATGACTAACAAAGTGAGCTTCAGCCCCACACCAGAACCCTCGAAAGCAAAAAGTCAGCCTCCCATACCTCCCATCCCTTCCCAATATGGCCGACCTATTACACCCTTGACCTCTATAAAAGGTGGGCCAGCCCAACCCTTCAGCCTGTTTTTATTGTTCTGCGCTGCAGATTCTCCAGAGCATTTTTGATCAGGTACGTTGGGCCGAGGTCCTGCTCCAGCAGGTCCCAGGGCCCTGGTGTGGAGGCCTGCTCAAGCGGGCTCGGACGCTGGTTCCCACACCTTCTGGCCCCCGCACTGCTCTAGCGGGCTCCGGTGGTTGCGGGCGCCTGGGGTTTCCTTTTATTCCCCCTATTGCTTTCTGCTCTACTATAGCGGGCATTGTGGTTAGCTACGAACCTATGTGCCACGTTTTACGTAGCATAGTACCTCAACATGAGGGAATTGTGCTTTCTTTCCATCAGCTAACGCGCATTCTGTTATGACCCGAGTGGCGTTGTGATGTTGGTGAAACTTGCTGTTTTCACTCGTGTGCACGCTGCATCCCCAAGCTCAGGTAGCTCTGCTGGGTGGTGCTCGTTGGCCCACCGGGGGACAGGGAGTATTTGGGTTTACGGGGACCAAGCATCTGGTCCCCTGCCATGGAGCTCCCGTTTCCGTTGTCCCGCAGCCTGATTACGGGGCTGCGGCGCGCTCTGCATTCCGCCCCCGGGCCCGTTGTTGGCATAAGGTTGCCTTCCACTAAGCAGCGCAAACGAGAAGAGTTTCTAAATTTGGGTCTGCTGGCTGTGGAGATTGTGGTCGGAGTTCGTGTCCCGCCCTTGTCTCGACGCTGTGGGCGAATCTCCTGTGTTGTGGGGCTCTGTGGATCCCGCCACCCCCACCGCCTTGGGGCGTTTCTGTCCGGCTTCTGCGGGCTCTGGCTGCGTGGGTGGGCTCAGCGGCGAAGCTTACCTTCCTGGCCGGGTTTCCTGTTGTGTGCTGCTTCCGTTGCCTCGGTGGGTCCCAGTCCCAGGTGTTGCCGCATATTCTCCCATTCCTATGGCCATCGACTATACTTTGGGTGTTGGTGTTTTTGCACCTTCATGCTTGTGACCGCCGTTGTTTGAACTTGGTTTGGGACTTGCGCATGCGCACCGCTTGTTTCTCCCGCTGCATGTCTGTTTCCCTGGTTTACTTGTGTTAGGGGAGTGTGCATGTTCTATTGGGGGCTCTCGTTTTCTGCAGTACATTGGGCTCACCTTTTGGTGGTTATTGTGTATGTCCTGGTGGGGTGTCTGTGTTTCCCATACTCCTTTCTTGGGGGGTGTGGGGTTATTTTTCCCACTCTGCTATTGTTGGGTTTCCTACGTGTTTTGACCTACTTCTGCACGCTGTGCGCGGGTGTGATGGACCTGGTAGATAGCCTTATGGGTAGTGCAGTCATCCAGGGGGGTTGCCGGTTCGTATCTCGGCTTCGCTGCTCTTCTTCCCGTGCTTCTGGTCTGTCCACTCTCATTCTCCATTATTATTATTTTTGGTTACATTGGCCTTCCGATCAATGTATCATTGAATGAGTATATGTTGGATGCGTACTTCAGGTCTGGCGCACTGTCTTTGTGCTTTTTGCATACTTATCTTTCTGTATCTTGCACAATAGTTGGTACATGGGTTTTCTGCTTCCTCCTTTGGTTAAGTTGCTTCCCTGTTTTCATCTGGCTGTGGCGCTGTGACCTGGCAGTTACGGTCTCCGTTTCTTACTCCTGGGTTGTGTGTTCCTGTCCGGCATTTTCACTTTTTGAGTGTTCTTGTCGGGGGAGAGGATGTAGCCTTAGGGCTTGTGCGGTCAAAGTCATAGTCGGGGAACTGAGTTCAAGGCTCGGCAACGACGCTCATCATCCTGTGATTCTGGCTCCCCACTTTTAGTGGGGTCATGGTTACTTTTTTATACAGCTGGGTTCTGCATTGGGGCCTTCCCGGTGTTTTCTCTCTCTTCCTTTCTGAGGTTGGCAGTGTGGAGCCTATTGGATGTTGCTCCACGCTTTCTGGTGGTACCATTAGTTTTGGCCGTCATGGTGGTTTCGCTGCCATGGGTGCTTTGGGCCTGCTGTCCGTTCCTCCTGCTCTCATTTGTTGTGTAGGGTTTGTCCTTGTTGATCGCACTTTTGGAATCCTCCCATGGTTCTGAATGGCTGTTGGGGGTGGGCTGGTATTGGCGCTGGTCCTCCTTCCCTAGGTTGCCTCTGTGGCCAATATGTGGCTCTTCTGGGCTGTGTTTGGCGGATTTGTCCCTCCCTGTTGTCTGCTTGTTTGTGGCAGGAGTGTGGTTCTCCACTGTGCAGCTTGTTCTTGGGCTCCTTGGCCCTGCTGCTGGGGGTCCCCTTCCTCCCGGTTGTGGGTATGTTTCGTGAGCCTCGGTTGCGGTAGCCTCTTGTTTGTTCAATGGTTTAGTTATGCTTCCCTGGGCTCGTTTTCATGCAGGTCGCTTGTTGCACCTTCTCCTATCCCTAAGTTGCTGGGCCCTCGTGTTTGCAATATCTTCTCCTCTAGGTCTCCTGTGGGGCCCTCTGTGTTCCAATCCTTTCTAGTGTCACCTTCATGAAATTGTGGGGGATTCTGGTTATGACGGGGGTCGTTCGCCCACTGGCAGGTTTGCATTCGGTTGGTCTGGTGAGGTTGTTGGATGTCCCCTTTCTTCCTCTCTGTGGCTTGCTGCCACAGTTTTTGGGTGCTGCACCTTGACTTTGGATGTCTCCTCCTGCTTCCCGTGCTTGGGTGGCCAGGGCCCTGTGACCTTGCTTCCCTGAATGTTTCTGGTCTCATGTGCTCTGTTGTTCGTGCCTTGATGGGTGCCCACCTGGGACTCCCTGGTGCGGTGGGCTCGCTCTCCTGTGGGGTCCTGGTCTTGTGTGTGTTTTGACTCTGCGTCTTCGGTTTCTTCCTTCTAGGGCCGATGGTTTTTCTGTTCTGGGTTTCCCTTCCCAGTTGGTGGCGGCCTTTGCAGTTATTTGGGGCGTACGTGGGTTCCCATTCGGTGCTGAGTCCCTTGGTCTGCCTTCTGCTGGCCGTTCTTTTGTGATTTTCCTCGGTCCTGTGGGGGCTTCTAGTTGCTCTCCTGGTCAGTTTCTCCCCTGCCTCGTGCTCTGGGGGGTTTGCGGGGTTCACCCCAGCTTTGTTTTTTTTGATTGTGCTGTCCTTGCCTAAGTCTTTTTTCTCTGGCTGCGGCTCTGCCACCCTGTCTGCACAAGGTCTCCTCTGATCTTGACAGCTCCTCCGGGTCGGACCTTTTTAGTGCCTGGATGAGTATGGTCCATCTTAGTTGGGCCTGGCCAGGGCTTTTTGTCCTGTTAGTGGTGCTTGCTGGGGTGCTTCTCTGTTGGAGTATGCTGCTGCGATCAGTGGGCTTTGGACCTGTTGCTCGGGTCCGTGGTATTACTCTGGGGGTGCGGGTTTTGTGCAGTCCCCTGCTTTCTGGTTTTCCCTTGGTCCAGCTGTGCTTTCGGGTATCTGGGGGTGCTGGTGGACCCAGTTTTCCTCTCCCAGGCGGTGGCTTTGCACTTCCGGTGTGGACTTTGTGCCCTCCTTCTTCTTTGTCCCTGGTTTTGGGGTCCTAGGGCATGCTGGCTCGGGTTGCTCCCTGGGTGTGTTGGGAGGGCTCAGGCTCATTCGCCCAGCTCTTCTGTCCTTCTCGCCTTTGGTGTTTTTTTGCCTGTGACTGTTCCTCCCTGAGCACTCCTGTTCCTGTCTGGTTCATCATTGTTTGGCTGGACCGGGCCTGGTTGTTGGCTGGGTGTGTGGCCGCCTGGGTGCTCGCTTCAGCGGCACGCTACCTTCTTGTGGACACGTTCCTGGGAGGGTTTGCTTGGTCCCTGTGTGGGGCGGTCTGGCTCTTCTGGGCTGCGTTCCTGCCCACCCCTGCCTGTCTCTGTGTGTTTTTTCCTGCATTGGGCCTCTGGGGGCCGTTCGCTTCCTTTTGTGTGTCTTGGCCTTGGTCCTGGTCCCTTCCGCTCTTCGAGTGGATGGCTTTGTGAGTTTTCCACTTTTCACTGTTGGCCGGTTGGGTTCCCTTGGTGGCCAGGTTTCGTCGGTGTCGTTTCTGGCACCTTCTCCTGGGTTTATTTGTCCTTTTCTCCCCTTGGTGTCGCTCTTCCTTCTGGGGGGGTCCTTTGTGCGACTGGGGTCCGTGTCCCACCTGTTTCTTGCCTTGCGGGGTTGTAGTGACCTTCGTTGTTTTGTTTGTTTGCTCGGTTGGCGTGGTGGGTTCCCTTGCACACCTATCCATTCTTGCCGCTCCTTCCAGTCTGTTTGGCGGCGTCTGGTTCCACTACCCCGTTTTCCCGGAGGTTTCAGCTCCCGCAGTTGGTGGTCCATCGTGCGGTGTTGTCGTGTTTCTGTGGATCTGCGTCTCTTTTCTGCTGTGGCTTTTTTGCGGGGTCACTGTGGTGGGGATGCTCTCTATCCCCTCGCTTTGGGCTGTACGGTGGGCCGTCCTGGTGTGTTTAGGCCACCTTGCAGCTTTCTGTTCTGGGGCATGTTGGCCGTTGCTTTTGGCTCCGTGCCTTCTCTGTCCTCCTTCGGCCTTTAGTTTGGGCAGTTTTTTTTCCTCACAGTTTGTGTCTCGGGGGTCTGGGTTCTGGTCCCTCCCGGTGTCTTCCGTCCTGGGCTGGTTCTTCCTGCTCGTGGTTGCCTCACTTGGGTGGTCCTGCCACTCGTCTGGTCTGTTTGGTTTGCCCTTTTTTTTTCATGGGTGTCAAATTCTGGTCCGGTGGTTTCTTGTGAGTTTCCATGAAGCCACTTGCCTTTGGTATATGCTCACTTTGTTAGTCATGTGGCAAGGAATACTAACTAGGAGGTAATGCCCCGGTTACTTACCGGTAATCTTCATTGCTCCGAGAATAGTCTTCCTCGCCACATGAGTTCCCATCCCTCCCTCCCTGTTGGCTTTCGGCTTCATGTTTATGCTTGGTATTTTTAGGCTGTATGGTTGGGCCGGCCAGCCTCTTATAGAGGTCAAGGGTGTTTTAGGTCAGCCATATTGGGAAGGGATGGGAGGCATGGGAGGCTGACATTTTGCTTTGGAGGGTTCTGGTGTGGAGCTGAAGCTCACTTTGTTAGTCAGGTGGCGAGGAAGACTATACTCGGAGTAATGAAGATTACCGGTAAGTAACCAGGGCAATAACATTCCTAGATGCAGAGAATGAATTAAGCTGTGATTGGTGGTTTACTTGTCTTTGAGTATTTTAATCCAAGAATACAAATACCTGTACTCACATATTATATACTCCTTTTCAGGGTTTTTCACAGATGCAAGTGCAAGAAATGTTGGCAATAATTCAGGTAAAGAAAAGCTGCAAAACTTCAAATTCCTCACATAATTATCAGTTCTATTCTCAGCACTGAGGAGAGCTATATCGTAAGTTACATAACTTAACATTCTTCAATGAAAAGCCTTTAACATTTCCTTTAACTGAAAACGTGATCAAAGCGAATTTTAAGAACCAGATGGGTTGTAATGATACAAATTCATGACGTTTAATATTTGTTTTTAGTTTTATGATTTATATGGTCCAGGTGGCTATTTTCTGATCAATACCCAGTCCCTAAAAATTAAATAAAAAACATCCATGGGACACTTTATTTGACTAAAACCACCGCCATTCTAACTTCTTGTGTTGTAAAGTGGCTGATCATTCACCTCAGATTTTTTCAGGTGCTCTGATTAAATCAGTGTAAATGTTACTCTTTGCACAGACACACTTGACAAGAGTTTAGTGAAGGTTTGGCACTGATTACCGCGCAATCGGTATTGTGCTATAGAATTAATGATTTCATAATTGACACCATTGCATTGAAATTACATTGACTAATAACGACCAGGCTGAGGAAATTCTTGATTCATCACCGATGCCTATATTACAAGGAAAATCATTTTGATTAAGGACCAGTTTAATTGTTCAAGGCACCGGCTGTTTCAGATTTAAATGTTTTTACTTTCTTCACTATTGCACAAAGTAATCACCTATTTAAGCACATTAAAATTTCGGAACTGAAAGTGTAGAATATTCAAGATTATTTGTTTTGAGAAAGTGATCATTTTTGCCCTGATCACCCACAGTTTTTGACTCATACTTGTGGTAACTGACTAACTGCGCCCTGGGCTCTGCTAGTCAGGCCCAGGGCCAGTGCTCTGATTAAAAAGGTATTTGGTAACTAGGTGTCATTACAACTGGCACTGACAACCTACCTGTAAGTCTCTAGTATATGATAGGGGATGTAGGATTAGAGACCTAGCAGCTTGGAGGCACTTAATTGTGCACTGCTGTGTTGTCTGCTGTCATTTTAAAAATCAGCCCTGCTCTGCAAGGTGCTTTTAAACTGAAATTCAATGCTAATTTGACTTTACATTTAAAGGTACTTCCAAATACTAAAAAAGGTTATTGATACAAATAAGTCTCCCCTACAGTCTGCCCAAGGTGCCCTCAGGGTAGGGTGCCATGTACAAATAAGCCAGGGCATTTAAAAAAAGTTTTACTACAGTTTCATTTTTCCCCATTGTAACCCTTTTAGCTCCGTTGTCCAACATGGGAATAATGTAATGCAGTGTATCTATTGACTGGAGTGTTCAAAATATTATGATTGGTTATAATAGCTACTACCACTTGCCACTGTTGAATGTATCATAACTAAAACAGAAAATAAGGTGTAGAGCTTTCTTCTCTGTGAGTCAAAATCCAGCCTTCTAGCAGCCACTTCTGATTGGCCAGCCTTAACAGGTTTTGCCAAACTACTTTGATGAGTTAATAAATGGCCTGCATAGAGGCAGAGGTTATCTAATGAGGGGGCTCTGCAGCTGCAGAGAATACGCCAGGATGGGGGCTGGGTAAATCATACCGGGCTTCAAAGAGAGCAAGACAGTAAGGAATACCAGTCAGAACGACCTCCTCTTCCTGTAACCCCCCTCACCCCCACCCACAGCCAGATGGCAGCACCAAGAGCGGAATTTGCAGGAGGTCTGGAAAGGGAGTGTTAAGGAAAATGAGCCACACCAGTGGGTTGATTTAGCCAGCTCTAAATCAGAACGGGAGAAAATCTCCATCTTGAATTTTAAAGGACAGTGCTTTGTGGGACAAGAAAATTGCACACTTTGGAGGAAGCTGTCCTGCTTTTGGTTAGCACCTTGGTCAAGGGAGGCCCACATCTCATTTCCCCAGAACATTGATTAGCAAATCAGGTCTGCTGCCTGAAACTACGTATAGAAGAAGGACTGCCCTGCTGGAACCTGGTCTGCACCCCAAACTTTTTCACTCTGAAGGACTGCTTCTGCTGCACACTTGAAACTACGGCCACAAGGACTGTGCCTTGCTTCAAAATGTATTAAGGAGTGGAGTCCCTGAAAGCAACAGGTTAAAAGAGCTTGCCTGCAACATCTCCCCTAATAAGTCCCAAACACGGAGTGTGTCCAAGTGACTTTCAAGGATTTGGTCATGTGCATTGTGGGAACTGTAGTCTTAACTTCTGAGGAGCAACTCAGAAACTCTGTACCCTCGGATTTGTGTTATCGACACTTTGATCCATCAAGCGGAGCTTGAGGAGGAAGTTCCAGAAGTTTGGAGGCATTTTTGAAAAAAACTCCATAAGGTGACTGCCCCGATGTCAAGAGACTACCTTCCATTGTGACCCGACTTGGAATTCAGGTTTGTCTCGCTAAAAGCTCCAGAGCTCAGTGGGGGTACGGCCCGCTGGAGAGGCCTACTTGATTTTGAGAGAAAATCCTCCAGAAACGTTTCTAAATGTGAAGGTAACATTTTGACAGAGTCCTCCCACTTTGCATATGCAACCAGGCCTCCATCATGATTGTTCTCAAGCTTTGACTTTGTCCCAGTGAAGCAGGGACAATGTTCGAAGTTGGTGCTATATGTTTTTAAGCAGTACAACATGTTTAATATTTGAAAATGTATATCTGTGGTTCCAAATATTGGGTTGTTTTGGTGTCATTTTAATCATAAAAATATTTTCTATTCTATAAATATGTTGTGGATTTTTATTGAGTATTGTGTCTTCCTTATTTAATTTATTGTTGTTTATAAATGCTTCACACACTCTTAAGTTAAGCCTTCCTGCTCACTGCCAGCTACCAAGGGTTGAGAAAAGGAATCATTTATCGAGACCTTGTCTGAACCTTATATTGTGTTGGTGACCTTATTGCTAGTGGTAGGTGCATATTTACCCCTACTAATAATCTACCTCCCAACAATTGTTTTGATGATTAATTGATTTCAGGATTTAACTGTGTTCCAATAAATGTTATTGTGGGTAGAGACACAATAATGTGTTTCCTATATTAAATGTGTTGTGGGAAGAAGCTCTTCTCCAAAATATTTGTGAATGAGCCCTCTTTGAATCATTGTTTTACACATAAAATGAGCACAGCCCACATCATTCTTTTCAAAGCAACACCATATTACTTACACTACACCTAATATACCTACCTAGAAGCACAGACATTAGTAAACTATCTTTCTCTATCTCCATTTTCTCCTCAAATAATTGTTGCTCAAAATGCGGGGCAAAACAACAAATATAGTCAATAACATAGTTAATGATCTATTTTAGTTTGTGACAACGTTTTTTTATGGGTACAGGCTGTTATTGATTGTATGTAGTTGTAAAGTGTGTTATCTGTTGATTGATGTGGTGGATTCCTGACTTTTTCTTGCTCCCCTCTTGCAGAGTGGGTGTTTTGCCTGTGAATACCATTTTATTACAATATCTGATTTGTATTACCTGGACATAAAATATATGCCAACAATTTTAAAGATTTGTTAAGCCAAATACAAAATATAAATAGTAAAATATAATATTTAGACAATTAAAATATTTTTCTTTGTATTTTTTTCTATGTATTGTTAATATTATTTCTTGTCGCCTTCGATTTCTAAGAAGTATGTTGTAGTACCAGAGATCAAAAATGCGTGTTGTTTGATGTTGTGTGTTTAGGTTTTACTTTCGTGAATAACAATTGGCTTACTCTTTTTTGGGTGTGCTTTGATAGTTGCATGTTCCTACCTAAATTCTTCCTTCAAATTTGCTGATAGTATATATTACCGATTTTCCACCCAGTACACCTGGCTTCTCCGCATGAGCTACAAAAATGAATACCTCAAAGGGAGATCACCCCATTTATTGAAGAGATCTGTTCACACAAGAGATAGCCGAGGCAGAGATCTTTAGGTGGAGATTCATGAAAAGCATTACCAGCTCAAGAACTCAAACATGCCTTTGTGAAGAGGCCTTGGTATTTGTAATTCTGTAATATACTATGCAAACAAACCTAATATACACACTTCTCGATAGCGGAGACATCTAGCTGTAGTTAGCATGTGTTTCATAAAATCAGGTATGAGTGCCCACATACAACATTTGTAATTTCGAAAATTAAGTCAACAGTGATAATGAACACATATTTTCTGTGCAGCTTGTAGAGTGTTCAAAAGAGTGCTGCTCCTTTTCATAAACAATGAAATAAAAGTAAACAATAGATAGTTTTGTTATAGTGCTCGTGCTATTTCAAGCAAACAGAGAACAAGATTATGGGTTGCATTTTGAGTTTGGAGGATGTTGGCATTGATAAAATATGTGAAGAATGCCCTGTCTGAATGTCCCGTATGACTAATTCTAGTGTATGTATATCAATGAACTCTCAATAAAAACACATGACATCTGGAGATTTCCACTGCATATAAACCTTGAAATACATCCATATGTTTGTTCCTGCACTTAAATAACAGAACGTATGCACCTTTCTGTATTTGCCCTCACACTGTATTAGTAGTTTGTGACATCAGAAAAAACCTTTTACTTTTGTACATGATTCATCATTGGCCAAGGAGAGAAAACTTTTTATGATCCTAGTGTCCAACATTCAAAAAGGGGCAGTTTTTATGAGGTTGTGGCAAAGCTAGGTTCACAGTGGGCAGTGTGCACCATACAGACAGCGATATAACGTATTTAAAACCTTATCAGTCCTAGTGTGCTGCTGGTCCCAAACATTGCCTGGTTCACATAAATAAGGCAAAGATTAAAATATAACTTTATTGAATTGTATGGGCCAATGAATTTTTTTAAACATATATGGCAATACGACCATTGTTTTGTAGACAATTCTGAAACCTCATTTGGATTTACCTTGTTTGTCGTCTGATTTAGGGCTCTAGGTCTGTTGAAAATTTGGAACCCAAAAAATGTGAGAATCTTCTTGGCAGCTTATTAGGTGGCTTCCTCGGATTACTGGTAAAATATCCTTTTTTACTTTACATTTCTTTCATTGGTATATAGAACTTTTCTAATGAATAACATTTGATTTCATGATAGACCTACTGATCAATTAATATGTTCAATCATAACTAAAATATTCATTTTATGTCATGAGATTATATTTTTCAGTGCCCATTTATTCATCAATCCCCTTTCTTTACAGAACAGTGTTTTAAGACCTCTTCTTGGTACTTTGTCCGGAGTGCTGGTAAAAATATCTTCTTACTTTTCCATCTAGAAATAGCCCTACGATCATGGCATGACCTTTTTATCCAACTTCAACAGTTAAAAATAAATACAGCATGTTGGTTCTAGACCCCTGCATGGTCTGTAGTGCATACAAACCAAAGGCAGGTGTTACGGCATGAAGAGTTTGGGATTGTTTCGGTAACCAGTCAAGAGTTTAACAACCTCCTCAAATCATGTAGTAATCAACAATCACTTGTTTATAATATGCCGACCTTACTTTTGACAGCATATTCCAATGAAAATGACCAACATTTGCATTATAATGAAACAAAAAAATACAAATTTGAAAGCATGTAATCCATCAAATATTTAGTTATTTTTTGGCTAAGTCCGTCCGCCATCGTGGTGGTGACCGGGACCGTCTGCGATACATGTGGCGGTTCCGCACACCAAATTAGGATGCGACTACCACCATGACTATCACATCTTGTATTGTAACATTGGGGTGGGTGCTGCTGACAGCAGCACCTGCTGCAATGTTGGAAATGCAGGTTGTGCATTTCAGTGCACTACGTGGTAGGTACCACACGGTGCCTGTTACTTAGTGCACTGAAATATAGGGGGAACCATGGGTACCCCCCCAGTGCACATACACCTCCCCCCAACACATGGAAAGGCTGGATCAAGCCTGCATCATGATATGGTGGACAGTGCCTGCTAGGCACCCCACCATTTTATGGATGCAGACTGCTCCGCCAGGCTATTGGTGCGATTGCCTGTGGTGGTTCCGTGGCAGAAGGTCTTTGCGTACGCTACGGTCACAGTGTGGATCTGCCCACCATTCTAATCTGGTGGGAGATTGATCCACGTTTGATGGCGGACAGATCACCACTGCATGACTGGTGGTGGCGGTCCGTCCGCCATCACAATGACCCTCTGAGTTTTCTAATATTCTGAAAAAAGGTTAAGTGTAAGCTAATTCAGAAAAGCATGCAGATGTTGCCTTATATTAAACATAATTAAAAATGTATTAAAAATCCAAAATTTAATAAAAAACTTTTTCACTAAGACATAAGTCAAAATGGCTATTGGATTTGAAACCAATGTTAACTAACTATGACCATGACACCTGAAACAGGGACATATATTTGTGATTAATAGAGTGTAGATGAGTCTGGATAAGTAAGACTGTCAGTATTTACAAATACAATGAGGACGCTGATGATAACATTAATAATAATGAGCCAGTAACTGAGAGTCCAAAAGTACTGCCGGTTTCTCTAACTAAGATACAGAAATAAAATTGTACATTGTCATAGACCAGCAATGCTGCAGTAGAGCACTATAATTCCAATGTACTGAATTAAATAATGCCAATGTACTGAATTATATTTCGAACTTAGGCCATTCCTGTAATTTAAACACAATAGTCCTGGCAGTGAATAAATATTGGGAAGAAGAATCAAGGTCTTTTTGCTGTGCATTTCATATCTTTACAATGCATTGAGGTAGAATGTTAATACATGCAATGCTGCACAATGTCCACGTAATAAGCATATTTGTAACAGCTGCAGTCTCTCTTTTCAGCACTTTCATAAATGTACTGCAATTTTCTTGTAGCTATATATGGGGTAAATACATTTTAATGTTTTCATTCTATAATAATAACATCATTAGTTAATTAAGGAACACATTTCTTACTAACACTTTGACATAAGAAATATTGTCTTTTCTAATATCATGTGTGTCTTCACACAGGAGTCTCTTCTTGGGCCAAACGGGCTTCTTGGTGGACTTCTTGGGGGCAAAGGTGGTCTTCTTGGAGGCCTGCTTGGAGGAGATAAAGGAGGACTTCTTGGGGGGATCCTTGGAGGAGGAGGAAGAGGGGAAGGAAGCCATAAAGGACTTCTTGGAACAGGGCTTCTGGGATGATAATTGAAGGTAAAAATGATTTCTGGTGGGAATGCTTGACATCCTCACTGCCGCTGCATGTGTGTTGATCACAGCTTTTGAAACAGAGGTCATGAATTACTATATGGTTGTTTAGCAATAATCTCCTGCTTTTGGGCCTGAATATTTCGAAAAAAGTGTTTTTCTCAAACGGTGAAGATGCCAAACTCTTTGATAATCCATTATAAAGTGTTAAGACATTTATAACTTTAAAATCTCAAATGTAAAGAAAACATGTTTGTGAATGTGATGCATTTCCGTTAGCCTCACCAGATTTCGAATGGCTAACACTTTGGTATGAACAAAGGCTACAGTGAAACACATCAATATTCTGTGCAGAGGGATTTCTCATCATCCAGGATAATTCCACAGAGCATATTCAGAAAAAGCCAGCACATGTACTCTGTACCACCAGCAGCCTTCTGTTTCATCAGCAGAGCTCTCTGGTAGAATAGATGCATTATTTCAATATTAGTGCTATTAGCTAACACCTATTCAATTTACAGTAATAATTTATATCGCCAGTCCCCTTTGCCGTTACCAGTACACTATTCCAGCATCAATTGTGTGCCAAAGTGTTGTTTCAGACCACATAATCGGAGCCATTGTTTTGTGGCAATAAGTTGTTCTGTTACATCTGTTTCCTCACATATCCTCCTACTCTGGTTGCAATATCATTGAATGGTCTTTAAAAGGATTGTGTGCTTTACATTTGTCCTGGGCATGATGCATAATTTTGCCCATCTAGGAAGTTTCCATTGAAATCTCAACCCAAGTGTATTTAAATGTATATACACACGCTATCACATTGGCTTCAACTGCTAATCAGGTCCAGGGGGTGATCAATAAATGGTGTCACCTTAGAATCTACAAAAACATAAAACCCCCAACATGTTGGTTAGAGTTTCATGGACATCCTACCAGCTAGTGATTGAGTAAGCAATTTCGTCAGTTCGATATTGTGTGGAATATCCTGTTCTGTGTTTAACAAATTGATCATTTTTGACAGTTAATCTCCTCAGGCTGGGAGATGAGTGGAAGGATTTGCTATGTTAGAGTTTTTTGAAATCGTGTCATCATTTGACCTGTAAGTAATGTGATCATTTAACTTCGTACTATACAGGAAGCGTCTATTTTATGTGGTCAAACTCCGTTCTTTAAGAGAATGAGTATACTCCTTACCCAATGTTAGTGTTGGAGTGAATAGAATGGTGTCTTTAATTTGTGATTGAGCTTAATAATGTCTATGGGGGTGTAGAATGATTTCTTCAGCCTAATATTTGAGTGCAATAATGCCTTTGATTGATTTGTGAGAAGAATAATCTTTTTTGGAATGATAATTGTCTAAAATAGACATGCTTCTTTAGTTCTTGGGTGGAATGATGCCTTGGTTATGATGTGCTCTTTAGGTAGTAGTAGATCAGAAGTCTTTCCAAGCTTACATTTTTCAGTATATTCTATGTTTTTCTTTTTTAAAGGGTGCTGCATTTAGTCTCCAAAATCCTTGATGCATCAACCAGAGGACCAAAGCCATCGCATTGGATTTGCTACTTCTCTGCCTTTTCACCCAAGAGATTCTCCTCATTCTCCTTTCATTAGTATATGTATAGGATTCCTTGCCTACTTCCTAATAAAATAGAAAAAGCATTTCAAAGCTTGCCTCGTCTCTATTATTGACCAAGAAAAAAAGATGACTAGGTTTGAATGTTTTTGTGCAATATGCAGGCGCTTTATCTCGATGATAGAGAAATTAAAATGCATTTCACTTTCATGTTTTTTTAAAGTAGCTCGGTCCCACCCATGTAGTGTAGAAGTAGTTATTGACTTTACTAATCTGAAAGAACAGGGAAATTGTCGTCAGATCCACAATATCATTTATTATAAAATAATAGTACACTTAAAACCAGCAGTTTTGATCCAGACAAAGGTACGCACAAAAGGAGAGCTTGGAGGGACAAACTGAAAAACAAAAAATTATTTAAGCAAACTACAAAATCAGAAATATCAAAAAATGCAAAGAGTCTCTAAGATGCTGGGTTTTCAGTCTGGAAAGTGACATTGGAGAGTGATTCAACAAACTCCATCAAAGATTTGTCATAAGGAGTGAATGAGAGAAAGGTAATCTATTGCAATAGAGAATATGCTACTATACACACTGTGCATTCAGTTGTATCTTCAGACTACAGGTCTATTCTTAGCAAAAGATATATATAAGTAACAGATGGTCACATAAACAAAATATGTATGCTGCTTTTCAGTTATTTAAAATATTTACAATGAGAGAATTACATTTTGGTCAAAACAAAATGAAAGCTGAAAACTGTTAAAAAATAAACAGGAAGTGTCAGAGCTAAGGATTCGCTGTTGAGCAATCCATCTGATCAACTCTCTTCACCCTGTGTGTTAGATGCACGCAGCACCCTGAGATATTGCTCATTGCCTGAGCACTGCACACACATTTACACACAGATGCCGCATGGTGATCTAAATGCTAGTACGAAATATTGTGTGAAAACATTCCATTCCACTTGATTGTAGGAACATGAAAAAGTTCATGTTGGCCTTCCTGCTTCAAGGTATTTTCAGAACGTGCCGCTACTAAGAAAGTATAAAATATGATATACTTGAAAGATTTTCTGCATCAATATTTATCTGATTGAATTAAAAATAATGTCAATAGGATTACGTGCAAATATAAAGTCTGTAAACAACATCACCATAACTAATATTCAACTATAACTGTGCTACAGAGAGGCAAAAAAAAGCAGATGGTACTCTTGAACTTTGAAAGTGGTAAATCACAAATATCTGTTCCACAGTACACCAAATGTGCAAAGCAAAGAAAACAAACCTGACATCTGCATTAAAGAATATAGTTTTCAAATACATTCACTAAGAAACAACAGGTTTTACATGTAGTTCCTCTGTGTTGTGAATAAAATATTTCAATACTGTCATGGTGTACCAACCAAAATCTGGACTCTGCATACTGTAAGGCAGGTTCACTCCGTAATAATCATTCAAGCTTTAACGACAAAATGTTGCGCTAGGAAATTTGATTACTGGTTGAAGGGGGGAACACCTACTTAAGTAGCAACCACAATTCTTGTCATGATCAAACAGAGTCAAAGTCTTTATGGTGTACAAGTTTGGTAGTTGCCAGCTTCTCCCCCTCATCCTTACAGAGATGGACCATCCTAACCACTCCATTGCCCCTATGTCTTAACTAAAGACCAACTGCCAGCTGTACCTAGTCATGTGATCCAGGATACAGGCACCAAATGCTTGAAAGAAGAAAATGCCAACTTTCTGAAAGTGGCATTTTCAGAATTGTGACTTCAAATTGAACTTTACTACTAAAGAGGGTTTTAAATTACAATTCTGTAGAAACTAAACTCAACGTTTCTACCTGCTCTCAACTGCTCACAACTTTTAAATCTAATAGTGTAACCCAACATTACCCTACGGGAGAGGCTGGCCTTGTAGTAGTGAAAATATGAAATTAAGAGATTTTCACTTCCAGGACATGTAAATGTTGAAAGCACAGGCCCAACATTGAAATTGATTGTACCCTGTCCCAGGGGCTGTTTAGGGTCTACCTTTGGACTAACAAATGCACTAAAAAAGAAGTTTTTAAGAAGCAGATTTAGGTTAACTGTTTAGCAAAGATGGCGACTGCGTAGACCCACTGCCCACTCACGCTACTCCTCTCACCGTCAATGATCGGCAGACCAATTGACTGCAGCTGCAGTTGGAAGCTGTCCCTTGGCGTCCGGATCATGGCTTTTTGGATTGCTTTACGGACCGGGATTCAGTTGAATGAATTCTGAGTAATTGCCACGAAGATCAACATGACGGGGCACGGAGGAAAGACAACCAAGCTGGTGGCCACCAGATCGACCAAAACAGGTGGGGTAAGCTCAGGAGCGGCTCCCAAGGTAGCAAAAGACTCTAACCAAAGACAGAATACCGCTAGTGCCAGACGGAAGCCTGGAAAGACAAAAAAACAAGTAGGCACCTCCTGGTAATGGGCTACAGTAGGGTGGGACTCTCAACAACTATAGCCTCCTGGTTTGTCCCCCCTGTTAGGAGGGATGTGAAAACTGTCAAACCCTCCTTTGATACAAGCAAAAGAAACCTAAGCATTGCTGCCCTTCCGCCAGGGGAGGGTTATACCCACTCGAAACCCTTGTAATGTTTGAAGGTTTTGGGGCTCAGAATGACAACTTGGATGAGGGAAATCGCCACCCTGTAATTGCCGCAGGAAATGCACAATGTGTTAATCCCAACCCGACTTTGGGGTGGAAATGAGTTTTGCCACACAAGGGGCAGACCAAGGGGAGGAAGAAGAGTTGACCCCTAGGCAGCTAAATCTAAAAAAGAAGATATCTTGCCTTGACCGGGGAAGTCAAGCTGCAAACAGATGGGAACTTTATCCCCTGAATGACTGGGGGAGATAAGTTTTTTCTCTGACAGATGGTTAGATTAATCTAAACTGGAGTGCTCATCCTCAGAAAGTCAACTTTCTCTGGATTCTGACAGTAGTGTTTTCTTGGACAACCATCATAACAAGCAAAGTAAGAGAAAGTCCTCAAAGAAGAAACACAGGAGTGTGGGAAAGAAGGGCACAATATGGACGTGCAAGCAGCAGCTGAATTGGAACTACTCCACTGCCCAGCATTCATTTCAAGATCCTGGGATAAGCGATAGGGACTACGCCGAAGCAGGGATCTCAGCTGGGGGACAAGAACCATCTCTCACCACCATCTTTCTGTTCTTTAAACAAATGCAGGATGAGAACCACTTCGAAAACCAACGGGCAAGGGTCGCCTCAAAGAAACTGCAGGTCGGGAAGTGAAAGCGGAGCAAAGTCAGTGGAGAATTTGCAGACCAACTGACCACTGTTGAAGGGCGTACAGAGGCCCCGGAGACTGAAGTAGATACCCTGAAAGCTCAGAATGCATCACAGGGTACGACGCTGGCTGATGTCATACTCAAACTGGAGGTCAAGGAGAACCACCAGCGGCGAAATAACCTACATCTTCTTGGGATTCCTGAAGCGGTGGAGGGCGTTAACTCAAGAGTCTATGTGGGTAATCTATTAAGAGGACCGTTCCCGGATCTAGTTAAATGGGACTGAAATGCAATAGTCCAACGGGTTCACCTCTTCCCCTTAACGGTGAGTAAATACCAACAGAATTAATCTGAAAGGCCCAGGGCAATGCTTATCTATTTTGGCAATTTCTTGTTGAGGCAAAATATCTATGATAAGGCACGCCCAAAGGCAAAAAACGTTTGAAGGAGTATCATTGTTCGCTAAACTGGACTTCACACATGCCACTGTGGAGCAATGATGGCGCCTTGAGCAGCTAATAAACCCTTTCCAAAGAATAGGAGCCGAAGTCGACCTCCTATACCCAGCCAGGCTAAAGGTCATCTTCAGATGTCATGTTCAGAGCTATACATCGGAGATACAGGCCCAAGAATATTTGACAGTCCGGGGAACAGTAATAATAATGGTAAATTATATTTAGGATGAACCTACAAAGATATTACTTGGAGGAGGTTGTGGTGGAGGGCTAACTAGGGCAGGGATGAGATTCTCCTCTTTTTTGTCTGTTTCTTCTTTTTTCACTCTGCGGAGAGAGGGTTGGCGGGCATAGGGGTCTGGGGACATAATGCTCAGGCTATGCCTGATTTCTCTTTTTGGGGGGATGGGGGGTGGGGTGAGGGGGGTGAGCGGGTGGATAAAAGGAATCACACAATTTGTTTGCATTTGGTGTTTGTTTTGTGAGACCGGACATTTCCGCAGTTATAGGTATTAGCTTGCACGTGGATGGCATAGTATAATATGGCAGTACGGATGATGGGTCCTGGGAAGCTCCGCACAGGCATATTTAATATATGCAGGCTAAACGATGCCAAGAAAAGACAGAGGGTACATCTAGGGCTGCAATCACTGAGAGCAGACGACCATACTGATGGAGGAAGATAAAGAGGCCTTAGAAGCACCTCTGTTTATGGACAAGATGCTTCTGGCACTCTCGAGTTCATCAGATGGCAAAGCTGCGGGGTCAGACTTAATACCCTCTGAATTTTTATAAGGTATTTGCTGATCAGTTCAAAGATGTAATGATGGATCTCTTTACAGAAACCTATAATGGGAATATTCCACCACAATCATGGGCAGAAGCTAAAATTATTCTTTTTCCAAAAAAGAATAAACCTGTCCAAGAATTAAATTCCTATCATCCAATTTCTTTGGTTAATTATGATGCATAAGCTTATTCAAATATGCTGGCATCCTGACTGTGTAGAGTGATTGATAAAATAGTGGTAAAGTACCAACACAGATGTATTCCTGGAAGTGGGACCATCGACCACATCAGAAGAATATTATCCTTGTTTGATGTGGGACAGGTGACAGGAGACCCTATGGCAGTAATTCTGCTCGATGCAGAGAAAGCTTTCAATAGGGTCTCCTGGCACTTCTGTGGCTCACTATGCAGAGGAAGGGGATTGGCCCAAATTTCCTCAGGCAGTCAGGGCCTTGTATACAAACGCTGTGGCCAGAGTTAGTATAAACGGGAAATCATCTAGACACCTGAACATTAGAAGACTGACGTGGCAGGGCTGCCCATGCTCTCCACTGCTTTTTGCTCTGTATATAGATCCCTTCTAACAAAAACTGGAAGGTAATTCAAACACACCCCCTGTAATAACACAAGGTCACAATACCTCTGTACTGGCATACGCCAATGACATGGTGGTGGCCTCCCCTGACCTGATCCAGCCATAAAAATCATAGAGGAAAAAACAGCAGTTTCCCTAAAAAGGGGAAAAACGCAGATAGTCATCAATGAATATATCACAATATTAGACAGCTGGTTAGTCTAGAGTATGAACTACTTGGGAGTTATAATTAGGGCAGACCTGGATGCTATTCTAGATGATAACCTAATAACTGTAGTGGAAAAAACTAAACTCAATTTGAGGAAGTTGGATAAATTGCATCTAATGCTGGAAGGTTGGTGTAATTTAATAAAACTGATTTACTTCCCCAAATTGCTGTCCATGATTAGATCTATTCACCTTTTATCCCCTAACTACTGGTTTAAAAATGTAAAAATATATTCTTTCAATGTATCTGGGCCTACTCGAAACCCAGAAGATCGGCTACCTGGCTGACACTTCCCAAAGAGCGTGGTGTGTTGGCATTGCCTAACCTAAAGGTATATCACTGGGCTACGGTGTTACTACACTCTACGATCCTTATGAAGAACTCCCCCAGTGATGTTCCACCGCTGCACCTCTCACTGTATCAACTGCTGATGTATATTGAGGCCTGAGGATGCCAGTGGCGCCAGCTAGAAATGGGGTACTACAAAATGGTTAGATTTAAGACCATCATGACAGTTTATCACATATGGGTCCCTTTTCGTCGTCCCCTGGGATTATGCAGGCTCAATTTTTATTCTCCCCTCCAGGGAAATCCATATCTACCAGAGATTTTCTCGGATACATGCATGGCTAGATGGTTGAGGGATGGGATCAACAAAGTCGGATATTTTTATTCTTCTCTAGGTTTTCTTGCGTATTCAAGACCAAGTTACACATACAGAGTTTTTAAAATTCCTCTAGATAAGGGTTCTTTTACAGAAAAAAGGGGGAGGGCCAGGGAAAATGACAAAAAGAAAACTGGTAGAGAAGTTAAGAAATGGAGTCCCACCTTGCATTGGGACTATATACTTACTGTTAAATGGGTTGATGAAGGATGATATAGAGAAATATTCTGAATGGTGGAAAGTTAAACTTGGCATTACAGGTACTTTGTTTCATCAAGCCTTTTTAACCACACAGGCAGCATCCATGTCAGTTAAACTGCAAGTCCAATATTATAAAACCTGTTTTTTATACTATACTCCTTATTGTATTTCAAAGTGGAGTAAGGAGAGGATCTTGCTGTCCGCGCTGTGCCCTTCACAAAGCAGAATTAGTCCACATGTTTGCAACATGAACGTCTCTCTCAATGATTATTAACCAAACGTGGGAATGTTTTAGAGATAAACTATGACTGAATGTAGTTATGGCACCAGCCTTAATCCTACTGGTTATTCAAGAGAGAGAAAGCAGTTACGGGGGAAGAGAATTATTGTGTATCTCTATTTTTAGGCTATGTGTCATGGTCCTATTTGCCCAGTTGGGCAGGTTTTATGAAGAGTTGAACCACACATGCACTTTATAGAATGCACTCAATCTAATATTTGCTTCTACCTAGTAACTTGATTATTATTGTATGAAATGTACGTGTATTTACTTCTCCTTGTGCTTTGTATTTAATTAGGAAATAAAATATGTTCTCAGTAGAGTCCGGTTCCTTTTTTCTTATATATGTAACATCACTGTGGGGGTAGGGGTCGGGGAAGAGGGGCAGGAGGGGGGTTAAAAAAGGGGGTACACATTTTGTATTTGAAACATCTTTTTTTTCTGAATAAAAAACTTTTTTTTAAAGGAGTTATTAGGCCTGATAAAAGGGAAAGGTATGGTTTGCTATTAGAAAACTGCACACAGGCTTCAGCAACAGGCCTGGCACATTTTTTAAAAGGCTACTTAAATAGGTGGCACAAAGAGTGCTGCTGGCCTATAAGTAGCATTTAATTTATGAACATTGGGTATATGTAGTGCCACTATACTAGGGAGAGAGCACAAGCAATTTAGCACTAGATAGCAGTGGTAACATGTCCAGAGTATTAAGGCCGACAAAATTGAATTTATCAAAAGCAGAAGGAGGAAGGCAAAATGTTTGGGGGTAAACCACCCTAAGGCTGACAGGCCAAACGTGAGCCCATACAGCTGAAAGCTGGGAAAATTCCTTCACCTCCTGGGAGTTGTCATCACTAAGGTGAAAGAGCCTGGATAGACCTCCAGCATTGGTGTGGTCTGACCTAGGTTGGTGCTCAACTGTAAAATCCATTCCCTGTCACCCCATACTAGCATGAGCCATCTGAAGAGCCTATCGTCTTTCTGAACCCAGAAGTGAGTCCAGAACAGCTATGGTTTCAGCTTTGTCAGTGCTTAGACCACAACAAAGGCCTCCCTTTTAATAGCACTAAACTTCTGTTCTGAAATAACCTTCTACTAATAAAAGCGACAGATTGATCTAGGCCCTCCTCCTTTAGAGCCCTTATGCTATGCTCTGAAGTGTCAGTCTGCACAATACATTTTTGGAGAAGTTAGGAGCTTTGAGTGCAGGTGCTAAACACATGTCCTCCTTAAGGTTGTTGAAGGTTTTCTGACAGGTCTCCATTCAGTTCATGTGTTTGGGTCTGCTTCTTGGAAGTCAGTTCAGTTATGGGGAAAACAATTGGTCCATATCCCTTAACGAACCTCCTGAAATATCTGGTAGACCCAGGAAGGCATTCACCTCAGTCTGAATTTTTGGGAGTTGCCTGGTCATGATAGCATAATCTTGGCAAGGAGGGGCTGCACCTTTTCCTCATCCACTATATGGCCCAGATACGCCACAGTTCCCTGCCCTATCTGACACTTACTGGCCCTGATAGTCAGGTCCAACTGCAGCAGGGCCTGAAGTACCTCCTGGGGTTGCTACAGGTGTTATCCAGGTAGGCGTTGCAGAATGTCTCCTTCATAGCCAGGACCCTGTTTACCAACCTCTGGAAGGGGGCAGGGGAAATCTTTAGACCAAAGGGAATCACCCAAAATTGTAATTGGCTCTCTGGGGTTAAGAATGCGGAATTCTTCTTGATCCCCTCTTCCAGTACACTGATGATAGATCAGAGGTACAGAGGAATTTGCAGCCCCCAGCCTATCTTTGGCTCAACAGCCTTAGTAATTGAATTGAGTACAATCTAGTTAATACAGAACCTAATTTCTGGGGTGGCGTGTGGAGGGGTGACCTTTGGCACCAGCACAATGGGGCTGGACCAGAGACTGTTGGAAGGCTCCATCACCCCAATGCCAACATCTTGGAGAGTTCCTAATGGACACTAGCTCTCATCTTGTGAGTCAACCTGTACATTTTGTTTTTAATGTGCTGTCTCCAGTATCGATGTTGTGGGTACACAATTGTGTAAGCCCAGGGGTAAATAAGAACAGTGAGGCAAATTACCCAGCTGCTGATGACCTTCCCTCTGCTGTTATGGAGTCAGAGTAGGGGAAAGGTTGACACCCTCTACAGATCTATCGTGCTCCTTGGTGGTAAGAGAGGTCAGGCAGAGGTCACTCTCCTCCTCCACCGATCATCTGCCATCAGGAGCGATTGATATGGATCACGTTGAGGGGGGTTTCTTGGTGCTCTGAAGTCCACCACATAGGTGGCCTCTCCCTTCTACGTCTTAATCTCTTAGAGAGCCTATCCAATGATCTTGGAGAGCTCTGGATCTGAAGGATTCATATTCTAAACCTTCTGACCAAGCACGGCATGAGGGCGTCCCACTTCTGCCTCATGGACTCAGGAAGGATAACAAATGTGAATTGAGAGTCTTGTTGAATCTCTCAACAAGCTCATTCATTTGGGAGTGATAGTGTGTGGAGATGTATTAGGTTATCACAAACTAATCTGTGCATAGACTTCATGTACATGGACATGAATCTGGTGCCTCTGTCAGACACCACTTCCTTGAGGAACCCTACTAGGGTCAAAATTCCCATCAGGGCCCTAGCCACTGCAGGTTCAGTCACTGAACTTAGAGGGATGGATTCAGAGAACCCAATGGCAAGGTCCACCAAAACCAGGATGAACCTGTTGTCAAAAGCAGTTTTGGGGTCCAAGGGTGTAACAATGTTGATAGGGTGAAACGATGTTGATGCCTACCCTCTCAAAGGAAGGGCCAGCAACAAGAGTACCAATAGAACTGCCAGTTTTTTTCTGTTTTCTCACTGGCCAGAACAGGTGGCATAAGAACTACAGAATGTATTCAAGGCTGTTTTCATCTGGGCCCAGTACAGGCAGGTGACAAGCCCGGCAAAGGTCTTGTCCTGTCTAGGGGTGGGGGGGAGTTTTACTCTGAGGAATTCTGCGGAGGTAACAAAAAAATCTGTGAGATTCTACGTGAGGGGGAATTGCAGTTACCAGTGATGACATAAACCCTCCATAGACGCTTGTGAGTTGTAAGCCACCAGGCTTCATGTACACTGTCCTTGTCTTAGATTAAGGAACTACTGCTCCCATAATACATCCGAGAAGAGCATGACTTGGGTGCTTTCCCATACTGCACAGGGATCCTGTCAGCTGACCAGCACAGCTTATTAGCTGTGAGCGCCAGGTCCCGGGTCCTTGGCTTCACTTCCCTGTTGGCCCACGTCCCTTTCAAGTCCATATCCTACTGCCTCCCATCTCCTGATTACATGTTCCATGAAGGCGAAATCTCCCTTCTAACTGTGCACGGAATGCCTTGCTGATAGGATTTCAGTTCTTCTTGACAGGCGCAAGGACGCGCTAATCTTTTCTGCAAGCATGAGTACGTGCTAATCTTCCTGACAAGCGCGAGGATGCGCTAATCTTCCTGATGAGAACGCACTAATCTTCTTGACAAGCACGAGGATGCGTTATTTTTTTTGAACTCTTTCATTCCCATAGCTCCAGTTTGCGCTCACCTTTGTTTTGTTTTTTGCTGGCACTATTCCACCCTCAAGCGCTAGGACGCGCTGGTTCCGAATCAAGGCTTGATTCCCCTGCAGGCGTGAGGATACGCTGCTGGCAGGTGTTCCTCATTTCTGGATAGAGCAGGATTGCTCTTATAACGATACTGCCTCCTATTTTTCCAAGTCCCTGGAATATAGAGGAAAATTACACCACCTTCATTATTGATACTTGGAGGTCTCATATTTGTGAGTACCAACAACCTTGTTGCTGCTGAATCATTTACATTTCTTTACTTATTAGTAACTAACACTCTATTCAGGAATAGAGTAAGTGTGTTCTAAAAGTCTTCCCTGGGAGGATACAAGACTGTGTCTACGGAAATTGCTTCATGAGCGGACTATGGGTTGATGTGTGCCTTTTTTATTATACAACTGATGGCAGGTCAACCGTCCCCTACTGGGAGTATCTTCTGATTTCTATTTCCCTATTATTTTCTTGAGGATTGGATGAGGAACTCTCCTGACAAGCTCTCACTTTATGCTTATTACTGTGAGTATGTGAAAGTACACAACCCGAGTCATTGCAAGCACTTATCTAGCCTGTTGTTTAATAAGGTGGTTTTCCTAAACCTGTCCTTTTACTATTGTCTGTTGCTACAGGTTCATCTGGTTTATTTGAATTGTCCTATCATCCCTTTGGATTGGTCAGGAAATCCCTTTGGTGGGCCAGCCTTGTTTCTTCGCTCCCTGGGGATACTGTTCTTCCCTGCTGAGTTCATTATCAGAGGGTGTCAGTATCTCAGGGGAGAGGAAAGACCATCTCTTCGCTCCCGTGAATATTGGTACTTCTATTTGGAGACCCGAAGCCCTGACATGAGTTAATTGCATGGGGAGCAGAACTTTAAGGAGGTTTTTCATTCACTTCTTTGTAATCCACGTATGTGGAGCAGTAGTTTTTCATCAAGCCTCCTCCCCAATATAAATACATGTGATATCGGGCGGCCCAGCTTTCTCACCAGTGTGCCACTGATGATCTCACCTCAAGTGGTAAACTATGGCTCATTCACTCTCCAACCACCCTCTTCATTTTCTACCTCAAAAAAGAAAAGCTCTTACATATGTCTTATTCCTGAGGTCCACATGTTCTCTCTCACCTCAGGCAAGGTCTCTCTGGGAGGTGTCACTCTCACAGGCCACCTTTCTCTTGACTCTCTCATGCTGGTATCCTGTCCTAATGACCTCTTGATTTCTCAATCCTCCAGGTCAACACAGATATTACTCTAATTCCCAACAGTCCTTGCTGTGACACAACACTTCTGATTACAATTATCAATGGCTACCCACAAGCCTCTCTTCTGTTGTCCCAACTTGAGTCGGTGCCTGGCGATTAACAAGTATGAGGAAGCTTTCCTTTTTGAGGTGGGTTGCACGGAGGGTGGTTGGAGAGTGACAGAGCCATAGTTTACAAAAAGCATATGCGGGTAAACTCTGCTCTGCAAATGGTAGGTGAAGTTTTTGCTGAACTCCATGGTTCCAGCGGAATGCGGAGTCCTAAAACTTTGTCAACTTCACTGGTGGTGTGGAGTTTACCACCCAGTCCCAGTCCTACCACAGATGTTATGCCAGGGGTAGGTCATGAGCCAGCCCCAAAAGTAAGGCCCTGTAACACTGGGTTAACAGCAGCACATGGGTTGACTTTATTCAAGGAACATTAGGCTCACTATACAGGATGTTGTTCTCCTCATGGATAAGGTGATATCTAGAGGCATCACCTGCTGTCTGAGACTCAGCTTGAGGCCTCACTCTAGGGTGGAGCACTCATTCTGTGCCTTACCGAATTCCTCCCTGTTGCCCCCCTCAAGTTGCCAACCAGCAAGCTCAGGCAAGTCTCCCAGGGCAGCAATGTCCTCTGGGTTGCCTCATTAGGTGCACCATCAACCATTACTGTGGGAGTTTCAGGGTTGGGTTTCTCATTGCCTCTTTCCTTGCCAGCTGTATGGGTGATTCTTCCAGGCTCCAATCTTCCTCAACTCCCCTCCTGACAAGCTCCACTTCCTTTCAGACATTGTGCTCTAGGTCATTGCCTAATAGACAACCTGCATGTTTGGGAGGCTTCTCATCTAATTCTAGAGAACCGAAGTCCCTCCACTCTAAGGGAACCAGAGCCATGGGGTAGTGATTGTCATGGTTGTCTGCAACTATGACCTTGTAGAATCTATTAGGGATGATCTTCTCTGAGAACACCAGATGACACCTTTCATTATATGTACTGGCTTCAGTGATACTTAGAGCCTCAATCCTTTGCCCTTTGATGGTGACCCACTGCCTATACTTGGCAGTATTGGAAGGCATGTGGGCTTTTGGCTCCATCTATCTATCCGCCAGGGACACCAGAGTCTCTCCTCTGCTCTCACCCCAACTTGGGCTCACCTCTGCTCTCCCCCTCAAGTTAACTTGGACCACCTCATCCCCAAGTGCTGTACTTGCCAACCTTGATCACTGCTCACCACAGGGGGGTGGGGGGCTGCACGAACTTGAGGTATTTGCTGTCTCCCTTGGAGTGCCCATATTTGTAACACTCAGTACACTAGTGAATTAATGTCTTTGTATGTTAATGCTTTCTCTTTGGGTCAGAGTAGAGTGGTTACTGTTCCATTGGAAAATATGTTGGGGGTCTTTAGAGGGCTTCTTATTTTTAAGATTTTCTCCACCTTAGTATGAGCCCTGACCAACCTTTTGAGAGTCCAAACCAGATATATTTTGGGCCCTCTGGTGCTGACCCAAAGGTCCACCTCCTTAGTAGACTCCCTGGGGTCAGTGAGATTACTATGCGCTAGGTGTTGGCACAGCGCTGTAAAAGAAGTATTGAATGTATATGCCCCCTCTGGATCAAATTGTTCAGCCCAATATAATAATTGACTTTGCTGCCCTTCATCCAACCACTTAGTGCCTTACTGAAATAATCAAGAAATGCCACTCTAGACTGGTTTGGCAGTTCCTAGTTGGTCCTAA
Organism: Lissotriton helveticus; assembly: GCF_964261635.1. Classification (NCBI taxonomy): domain Eukaryota; kingdom Metazoa; phylum Chordata; class Amphibia; order Caudata; family Salamandridae; genus Lissotriton; species Lissotriton helveticus. The sequence continues at coordinate 647,198,585 of NC_136068.1, forward strand.
ATCTCATGTGGACCTGTCAGCTGCCTTCGAAACTGTCTGCCACCACACCCTACACACAAACCTCCACAACGCTGGAATCCGAGACAAGGCTCTGGAATGGCCCTTCCCCTTCCTCTCAGGCAGAACCCAGAGCATCCGCCTCCCCCTTTCTGCTCCGAATCCACCATGATCATCTGCAGCATACCCCAGGGATCATCCCCCAGCAACAGTGGCGGCTGGTGACATTTGAAAGTGGTGTGGCGTAAAATGAAAATCGTACTGCACCTTAGCGCGCGAGCGTAGCGAGTGTGCCCGAACCCCTTAAGGAGGGTTCGGGGGGAATTCCCCCTAAGAAAATTTTGAAAAAAGAGTGGACAAATGGTGCATTTTCATGCAAATTTGTGAAAGCAGGAAGGTTAATAAAGCAATTGTGAAAGTGCAGTTATTACATTAATAAAGTGGTGTCATATAACATAGGTAGCTGCTTATTCATCTTCATAATAACCACAGAGCTTCATAACAGACTTTGAAACACAATGCATTGCTGAGTACCTCACAGATGTATTTTAATAACAAACAAATAAACAGGACGCAAACTAGCAGCATTTAAATAGAGTGTTCACTTTTTGTAATGAAAATCAGCACGTCTGTTTTTCATGGAAGCAAACTTCTCAATGACTTGAACATTGAAGTCTGGTATTCTTTTAACTAACTCACTCTCTATCGAAAGCATTGCTAAGGCATTCAGCCTTTCCTGAATCATGGTATTTCTCAGGAATGTTTTTATTCTATTCAAAGCGTTGTCATTGGTGTGGTGATGAGTATTTTTAATAAAGTCACTGTTTCTGTTAGTGTGTTTTGCATGTTAAGGTTCAGAATTAAAGCAAGCAAAGAAATTGCATTAGTGGCCTGCCTGTATACATGCATTCCATACAGTACAGTTAATTCTGTTCTCAGATCCTCTTTGTTGAGCATAGGGTAAGCATCCACAGCGGTATTCAGTGCTTGCTCAGGGAAGGAAATATCATATTTAGCAAACAGATCACTTTTTAGTAATGTGGCACTCACCAAATGCTTTTTAAAAGAAAAGCGTTCCTTTGCCTGCATAATTATAGTGTCACATATATCTTTGGAAATTCGGACTAGACTGCTGATGTCTTTTCTGCGGTTAGAGAAAGTAGAATCATTTGGCAGTTTGCTGTCTAAATTGTCAACCTCTTCTCTGACTTTCGTTATGCTTGAGACAAAGTCGTTGATAGCTGTTTCCACATGGATAGTATCTATTTCACGTTTTTGTAACGTTTCATACAGTGTTTCAACTTTTAGCATTATTTCAAAAAACAAAAACAGCAAAAACTGAAACTCCCTGTCTTGCAGTGTTCTAGCAAAGCCACGGGCCTCATTCCGGCTTTTGTAGTCAAACTCTTGATTGGCTTCTATGGTGTCAAAACATTTCTCAAGATCAACCCTATATTGGTATATTAGGCGGATTGTACGGATGTGAAAATTCCAACGAGTTGGGCCTCCCTTTGGAATCCTTCTGTTAACAATGGTATGAAGTACCTCCGTTCTTTTGGGGGAGCGTGAGAAGAATGCTGCCATTCCTCCTACATCCAAGAAGAATATATTTGCCTCAGAGATCTTTGTTACTGATTGTTGCATAATCAGATTCTGTTGGTGGGCATAACAGTGCACGTAATGGGCATTAGGGTACACATCTTTAATTTTTTTTTGTACTCCACCGGAGGTTCCACTCATTACTGCAGCACCATCGTAGCTTTGTGCAATCAGTTTTTGTTTTTGAGGCTGCTCTGGAAAAATTAAGTTTAGTTCCTGTAGAATAACTGAAGAAATGCTTTCTGCACAAGCGTCTTTTAAATGGGTGAATCCATAGAAGCGTTCCACAACTTTGTTGTCACTGTCAAGATACCGAAAGACCAATACTGACTGTGTATTCGTGGCCACATCAGTGGTGTCATCAGCCTGAATAGCCACAAAGTCTGTGTTTTTAAGCTGTTGTACGATAGTGCTTCTTACAATCTCTAGCATGCACTCAAGCAGTTCATATTGTATGATTTTCGAGGTGCCCTTGAAGACTGTAGCACTTGATAGATGTGCTTCGAATACATGGTCTATGCTTGCTATTAAGTCCACAAGCCCTAAGAATATACCAGGATTTGCAGAGCCTTCCGATTCATCATGCCCTCGTCAAGCCAGTTCAAAATCACCACAGAAACGAATGCAGTCAATGATTTTTGATAGCACGTGTCTATTCCAATCAACTGCTTCATTGTGCTTCCGTATATTTGTTGGGTAGGCCTCGCTTATGTGGGCTTCAATCGGTTTATCTCCCAACATTCCCAGCCTTGTCAGATTTTCGTGTGTGCATGCTTCTTTACTTTATCTGACAAATGCTTCAAGTCTTTTACTCCTTTTTTGGTCCAAGGAGTTTCACCACCAAACAGCAGGCAGGGGAAGCAGAACAGAGTATTTGTTGAAGGACATCCTGTAAGCCAATCAACTTTTGTGTACCAGGTGTTTGTGAAAGAACGTGTGTAAAGCTTCCCTCTGTCTAGGGAACTTTGTTGTAGGTTTAGGTCTGGCCGGTGAGGTCCTAATTGTTTTACAATTAGTTTGTCTTCACGTTTCAGTCCAAGGAACGGCTTTGCAAGTAGATGCTCTACTGTATTCATGGTGTTACCAATGTTAGTGTTACCTGTCAATAATCAAAGTACAACGTATGAGGTTTGGTGCATGTATTTAGACGCCACCCACCATGTACACAACTTACATAGCCCTTGACTACTAGAATGTAAAATATAGCAGCAGTTTCCTTACCTTAAACACTGGGGTTGTTGGCTGTGTTGTAGCGGAAAAGGAGGCTGGCGCCTCTTCTTCTTTGCTTGATTTGCCCAAAAATTAGTTCGGCAGCCTGAGGCTTTACTAAATGCTGAAAAGCAAATACAACAAAATGTAGTTGTGTCAACAAAACACACAGACTTTTAACAAAAGCATTCAAACTGTAAAATATGGGCAGGCATGTACAGTGGTGTAAAGGAAAAAATGAGCCCCCCCTAAAGAATGTGCTGAGGCACCCCGTAGTGATCACATCACGATGCATTTCTTTGATCATAAGTGGCTCTTATTACAGAAAAAGTTGGAGACCCTTGGCTTAAGTGATCCACAAAGACTTGACCCTGTACACTGCACATTACATTTGGGTTGTACATCAGGTTTCACCTTCTTATAACAATACATGTGAATTTTACTAAGTGCGCTAATGGAATTCCTTGCATTGACCAGTACAGTATAGGGGGCACACTTTTGGTTCCTATGTGTAGTCGGCATGCAGACGACGATCATCTGATTTATTAAGGGACTCAGATCACACTCCTGGAAAGTGGTTAAGCCTGCCTTAGCATTGCTTTTGTAGGCCATGTGGACTTCTAGAAGGTTGACATGGGCAAGCTGGCATAAGCTCTGTAGTCTGGAGATGAACATGTCACAGTCATAGACATGCCATTAGGAAAACGGACACTGGAACCAGGACAGCTTTGCACTTTGGCACAATTTCGATAACGATAAACACATTCTGCGTAGGATGTTGGAGTACTGCCTAACACACAACAGCTGTAGCACCTAGTTAGCAGTTGATCTATAAATTATAGAGGTAAAATCTTCTCCAGTGAAAATCAATGTTCCTTTGAAACAATACATGCACTATGGAAAATATGCAACAAATACAAATTCAAAGGAAGACTGAAAACTGGTATTTTGTTGTTTTTGTCATTGCATCCAGATATATGATACAACAAGTAACATCATACTTACAAGAAGTCAGGACTACTGGCTTTGTCGAAATTGGCCATCCAAAATTGAAAATAGGGCTAGGCTAATTCTTTACACAAAGCATGCACAAATACTGCTTGCTGGCTTAAATTATTTCCCAGTATATGCTCGATGTATGACATTGGCAGAAAAGCGCTGAAATTGGCAGGAAAACAATGAGACAGACAATCTGTTGCACATGTGTTACTCACCATAGGTAAAGCAGGGGCACTTTTAGTCGTACAGTTTATATTATTTACCTCATAAATAGCGGGGGTTTTCAACTTATTCATTTGTCCTTTGGCTCCACAGCTAGCTTTGGTATAACCAAGAAGCAAAAAAAGAACAACCATGAGAAGAGAGCCATGTCGAGGTGGAAAATATTGAAACCGACAGGCACTAAATGAATGCATGCAAAGAAAGGCATACACAAATTATGGGTTAGCTGAGCTCACTGCAGGTCATGCATTCTTGAAGCTGATATTGCATTTTTGGAAGGAGATAAATAACAGTTAGTATATTTGGTTCAAAGTGAGGCTTGCTTACATGGAGGACAAATGGATGTTGTTAAAACTTGTAACGTTATACCTTTGGGAATAGCTGGGCCCTGCAGAGTGTAGTCCAGTGGAGTGGTATTAATATGAGGCGTTCTGCTTCATACAAAAAGAAATGCTGGTAATCACTGGAGGCAGAGCTAAGAGGCAAATTGATTGAACATTATTGTCATAGAAGCTTCTAGATTCTTCCTCTGGAAACACGATCTATTTTCTTTCCCTCTTCTCTATTCTGCTTTCCCCACAGACCCTTCTAGGCCTGTTCTGCTTGAAGTTATACACACATCGCAGTGATGCTGCTTGTTTTTAACCATAAGATAAATCTCGCGTGGCTCGAGGACATTTTCATTTTCCTGGGCCCTGCTTGTCACGCGATGCTCTCTTTCCCACCACCAGTACAGTAAAGCAGTACTTCACACTTGAGAGTGCAGTGACACAGGATCATCTAATTTAGAGCGCGTGGTGCTTTCGCAGAGCTCTATCTCAAACTGAGTTGCTGTCTGCTGATGTGACCGCGGACTGTTTATTCCTTGGCTGCTGATCAGGTGGATTGTTAAAAAAAACCATTAAAGCACCTTGCATTTGTGATTGTTAATGATGTGTATCAGGCGCGCAACACCCATTGGGCTCACGGGGCTTCAGCCCCCCCCCCGTCGTCTTCTTCAGCCCGGGCTAATTGACACGCACTGAGATGACTGCGCATCGGAGCTGAGAATGTCATTGTTATTGATGCATTTTGAAAGGCCCGGCAGCCCGAGCCAGCCAGCCTCTGAACAGTATCAAGTAAACCCCCAGCCCCCCCCTCTTGTTTTCCTTTACTAGCGCCGAGGTGATATCCTTGCCTGAAGGCAGGGATTTCACCTAAGCACTTGATGTGTTCAGCATGGGGTGGGAGTGGGAAGATGCACACAGCAGGGGGAAAGGGCTGGCCAGTGCAGGTGATGCTTTTCCTTTGTAAAGGAATTCTGCTGGTGTCATAGCCCAGGGTTTGCTGTCTGTGCACTTGTATGGATGTGTATTCCATACAAGTGCAAAGACAGCAAACCCTGGGCTATGACGCCAGAAGGAATTAATTTACAAAGGAAAAGCTTCACTTGCACTGGACATCCGATTCCCCCTGCTGTCCATGCACTTGTAGGGAATTCACATCCACAGCGCACCTCACCAGATAAATGGTGAACAGGGCCATGTATCTTTCTCTAAAGAGGAGAGTCCCCTCCGAATATGAATATGTAGTGTAAGTTTGTAGTGTTCATTTTTTGGGGTGCTAGTGGTTAATTTTAGGGTTCAGGGTGGGTTACGGATTGGGGGGCCAGGGGGGTTATTTAGGGGTTCAGGGTGGGTGTGGGTTTTGGGGTGCCAGGGGTAATTTTAGGCTTCAGGGTGGGTATGGGTTTTGGGGAACCAGGGGTAATATTAGGGTTCAGCGTGGGTATGGGTTTTGGGGTGCCAGGGGTCATTTTAGGGTTCAGGGTGGGTATGGATTTTGTTGGGCAAGGGTGTAATTTTAGGGTTCCGGGGGTAATTTTGGGGGTCAGAGTGGTAATGGGTTTTGGGGTGCCAGGTGTAATTTTAGTGTTCAGGGAGGGCATGGGTTTTGGGGTTCCAGGGGTAATTTTAGGGTTCAGGGTGGGTATGGGAATTGGGGTGCCAGGGGGTAATTTTATGGTTTAGGATGGTAATGGGTTTTAGGGGGCCATGGGGTTGTTAGGGTTCAGGGCAGGTATGGGTTTTAGGGTGTGAGGGGTTGGACATTTTAGAGTTTAGGGTGGGTGTGGTTTTTGGGTGTCAGGGGGCAATTTTAGGGTTCACGGTGGGTATGGGTTTTGGGGTGCCAGGGTGTAATTTTAAGGTTTAGGGTGGTTAAGGGTTTTGGGGTGCTATGGAGTTAATTTTAGGGCTCAGGGTGGGTATGGGTTTTCGAGTGTCAGGGGGCAATTTTAGGATTCAGGGTGGGTATGGGTTTTGGAGTGCCATGGGGTTCATTTTAGGGTTCAGTGCGGGTATGGGTTTTGGGTTTGTGAGGGGGGGACATTTTAGGTTTCAGGGTGGGTGTGGGTTTTCGAGTGTCAGGGGAGCAGGGGGGCAGTTTTAGGGTTCAGGGTGGGTATGGGTTTTGGGGTGCCAGGGGAGAATTTAATGTTCAGCATGGGTATGGGTTTTAGGGTGCCAGGGGTAATTTTAAGGTTCAGTGTGGGTATGGGTTTTGGGGGGCAAGGGTGTAATTTTAGGGATCAGCGCGGGTATTAATTTTGGGGCTCCAAGGGGGTGATTTTAGGGTCCAGAGGGGTAATGGGTTTTGGGGTGCCAGGAGGTCATTTTAGGGTTCAGGGTGGGTATGGGTTTTGGGGTGCCGGGGGGTAATTTTGGGGTTCAGGGTGGTAATGGATTTGGGGGGGGCAAGGGTGTAATTTTAGGGATCAGTGCGGGTACGGGTTTTGGGGTGCCAGAGGTAATTTTAGGGTTCAGGGTGGGTATGGGTTTTGGGGGATAAGGGTGTAATTTTAGGGATCGGCGTGGGTTTGGGGTTCTAGGTGGATGATTTCAGGGTTCAGGGTGGTAATGGGTTTTGGGGTGCGAGGGGGTAATTTTAGGGTTGCATGTTTTCTCCACTTGACCTGAGCATTAATCGATCCCGTTTATCTGACATTTTAGCCCCGCCCCATTGATTAACATTAGCCACGCCCCTTCATTTGCCATGTTAGCCCCCCCCCCCGAAATTAAGACCTAGTTGCGCCCCTGATGTGTATTTGGGGAAGCGTGTAAGATTTTTTTCTTTTCACTGGATGGCCCTTTAAAATGCTGCTAATGGCGCAGCTGTGCGCCTCTACCGGCTATGTGGAGAACACAGTCAGAACCCCCCACGCCCCCGCTCTGACAGTGTGACAGGTGGGTGCAGGCCGCAGAAAAGGTGGCCTCTCAGGAGTTGAGGAGCCCGGAGTGGAGGCGCAGGCGGCCCAGCATCGAGGGATGCTTCAGAAGTCACCGAGCACAAGAAACCAGCCTCAAAATGAGGAAACGGGGCATGTGACACGACACGACAGAGATTAGGAATGTGCACCCGGGGGCTTCCTGGCAGCCTTGGTGCCACCCGCCGGAGGGGCTGCGGTGGAGGTGGGTGGAGGCCACGAGAACCGAGACGAGCCTATCCGGCCTCCTTCCTTCAAAAGGCAGCGAACATGTGAGAGCAACACCTGTGGCTTCAAGCTTGCATCATTTCAGACTCCGATGGCTGCTCTGAGCCCACGTTGACACCTGCCTGTTTTTTTTGCTGGCCTGGCATGTATTTCTAAGTCCAGGCTGGAAGAAATGCGGGGGAAATCAGCGAAATGTGGCATTTTCCTTGTGAAGGATACACTTAAAATATAAAACACAAATAGAAAACCGAAAATAATGATTGTAGTGCTGTGTAAATCGTCTCAGAATGCATATTATAACAAACAGAGGGATGTTGGTCATTTTACAAAAGAATTCTGGCAACTTTAGACATTATTTTTCACCTAGCAGCTCTTGGGTATTCCACTCTAGCAAGACGGAAACACATGCCCTTAATGACTGACACCCGCCACTAGCTAGGCTTCATTTCGAGAGGTCTCGTCGTCGTGGCCCAGTCTCAGTGTGGGCATGGGTGGACTCCTCCTTACCCAGCCTCATCCCTTGTCGTGGCACCGTCCCTTGGAGCCTGCTCTGATCGATGCACGCACCGCTCTTTCACTCAGGATTACCCCACCTCGCTGCACACCAGACTAGGAAACTGCAGCGGTGCAGCGCGCTCTGCCGAGGCTGTAACTGGCAGCTGAAACCAAACCACTGCAGGCCGCGGCGGCACAGACTGCTGCGGTACTGCGTGGAGAGCACGGCGTGGGGCTGCCACCTAGTAGTATTTCACCAGCAGGGCCAGCAGGTCTGTGACAAGGCCAGGGACTAGGGAGAGAAACTACAGTAAATAGCTAGACTCAGAACATTGACTACTGTGACTGTCGGTTTCTCAGTCTAAAAATAGTCCCAGTTTGAAACAGTGAAATTATTGTGATGGGACAGCTGTAGCGTTAATGGGCCTTTTAGGGTGAGACTGACTCACTCAGTGAGGCCAGGCATCAGTGTTAATAATGTCGCACGCAGTACTTTTAAGTATATGATTCCTCCTCTTAACTCCACGTCATAATACGTGCACCGAGCACTTCTTATTACTCTACTACAGACTGACACACTGTGACACCTACCTTATGCGTCGTCAGTGTAGTGGTCTGTGGTCACACACTAACTGTGTGTCACACAGTCACTCACTAGTTAGTAGTCACACTCTCTCGATGTCTGTCTGATTGATCTTCTCCAGACTGCACGTGCTCTCGTCGTGCAGAGATGGGATGATGAAGGGTGACGACGAGTGACGACTGGACGTGGGCCGTGTAATATCAGGTATCCCCTTGGGATCGTGTATCCCCTCCACTTCGGCCGTCTTCGGAAAATGAACTCAGCCCGGGCAGGATCAGACAGAAGCAGTCGATCTCTGCTCGGGCTGAGTGCAGGGATACACGATATAATGGGACACCAGACCGAGCACACGCTATAAATTACTTGACGTTTCGTTTTCTAATGCTGGAGCCACAGCTGCACAAGAGACTGGAAGCAAATAAAAGTAGTTCAAAGAATGAGAGCTTAAATAAATGAAAACTAAATGCAGAGACGGTTGTTATTTTCCAACCAAATCGCAACTGGCACAAAGAAGGAGAGGTGAAATAAATACACGCACGGAGTAGGAGTGAAAGAATGTTCTTTTTTATGTGTTAGGCAAATTCCATCTAGTTCACAGAAGGAAAGGTGAAATCAGTGACAATCATATTAATGCACAACTTTTGCTGCGGAGAGGAGTTGGCCTAACGGCTAGGGTGCTCGATCTCGGACCTAGGGATCTGGGTTCGAGTCTCGATAACGACGCCAAAATGTGTGTCTGCATAAAATGAAATGCATGCAGGTACTGGAAGTGAAAGAATTGCATTTTGTTTTATTATTCAGGCAAATCGCAAGTAGTACAAAGAAGGAAACGTGAAATAAATGAAAATGAAACATATACACGAAGTCGGAGTGAAAGAATGGAATTTTTATTTTCAAAGAGATGGAATGACGTAAATTAAAACATGGGGAGAGAGAAGGACAGAGAAGGGAATATAGCTTGCAAGGTTTTATATTGCTATGTGTGGCATTCATATAATTTCAGTGTAATTATGAGTAATATTTCAACAACAATGAGTTACACTTTTTGGAACGCAAAGTCAAGTAATAAAGATGATGGAAGCATATAAATATAAAAAATGACACCCATTTAACGAAAGAGAAACGTAAATTAAAACATGGGGAGAGAGAAGGACAGAGAAGGGAATATAGCTTGCAAGGTTTTATATTGCTATGTGTGACATTCATATAATTTCAGTGTAATTATGAGTGATATTTTAACAACAATGAGTTACACTTTTTGGAACGCAAAGTCAAGTAATAAAGATGATGGAAGCATATAAATATCAAAAATGACACCCATTTCACGAAAGAGAAACTCTAAGAAGATCCTAAAATTACTGCAAGTCACCACCAGTTATGGAAGAGCATTAACCTAGAACTCGCAAACCGCCCCAGAAAGACCAGGGCAATGGTAAGGCTCATGACAGTGAGGCGCAGCCTTTACAGCCAGCCAGAAAGGTGTTGATTCCAAAGACAGTAATCAATCCGAATAAAAATGATAACTGAGGAGTTTAGCTGAGTGGTGTCAGCCCCAGTTGGCACACCACTACCTGCCCCACCCGCAGCACCAGATCACACCAGCAGGCTACAGCTGTCACGGACCTACTAAAAACAACAGGCTCTGAAGTGACAAAGCTGCTGGCCATGCTGAAAGTTGGACCAGCATCATTACCACTGCCCCTGATTAAAATAGTATCAAGTTGTCGATGCTAGGGGCCAGAGTCACTTCGCTAGGCAAGCGCCAACAGACTGAGGCCCTAGGGAGGTGGCATCTATACTGGTGACTGCTTCTTAGGACTCACCTTCCAGCTTGCTTATGTGTAGGCCGCACTCCCCTGCGGCAGCCTAGTATGCACGGGGTGTACCCAGGCAGTCCTTTGTGGAAGGGAAGTATGGAAGCAGGGATGCTGGGTGGAGGGGGGGTGAGTGTATGGGTTACTCTGGTGTTTTTGGAGGGCGTGGGGTAAAGATTCCAGTTGCAGGCAAGTGTCTCACATAGGGTCCCTTACGTTCTGTGGCGCTGCAGATCACTGCCGTTTATATGCTGTGAAGCGCCAGTGGGGCATCAAGCCATTTGCGGGGTTAGGTGCTAAGTGCAGACCCTTTCATCCCTGTGGCTCCCATTACCTGCTGAGTGCGTGAGTACTTGCGCTCCTCGCCTGCACTGTGAGAATTCAAGACCAAACAGACCGGGGAAGCTAGTACTGGCCCACATGGAGCAAGATTAAGTATCAAGGTGGGGGCACGGGTTCCATTACCTGCTGCTGGTGTAGGCTCACCCTTTCCCTCCTGGGTGCTGCTGTCTGCAGAGTTGGCTGCAGCCGTGCTCCTCCAGGTGTTGTGTTGACGACTCCTCGCCTGCTGTGCCACAGCATGCATTCTGAGGTGAGGCTGCCTGGCTGCAGCTAAGTGCTGCCTGTAAGAGACCACCAATCCCGTGGCTGTCTAGACTGGGACGGGACCGGCCATGTGTCACAAGCCTGCCACATTAGTCAGTGACTGCCTCATATCCCCCTCGCACCAAGCTGGTCCGCCAATGTATAAAGAGAGCATGTCTCTTGATAGAAGCTGTTGGCCATAATTTTAACACGGACTGTGAGGTGCCATCACGTGATGAGTCTCACAGTGAGTCACACAGTTAACCTGAATGGATTACCGGAGTCGAGGGGAAGTGTATAAACTTTGTTACATTGTAGCCTCTGCTCTCGCCTGCCTAAGCAAGCCTAGTCACGAGCTGAGCCAGCCGCCCAAAGCCGACACGAGCAGCGCGGACCACGAGCTGCAACCTGGATTTCAGTTTCTAAAAGAGAACTAATAGCACTCTGGCTTAATCCTGATGCGCTACAAATGCATGACTTTCAATTTCAGTGCGGTGATGCGGAGAACCACACTGAAATGTGTTATGCCAACATCTGATGCGTGGTACTTGGCAGAGCAGAGGGAAACAATGGCAGAGATTAAAAAACCTAAAAGGGAAGGTGTTGCTAAGATGGCAGAGTGAGTGGACGTGTCCTCTCCGTGCTCCGCCCCCGCCGGTCCCACAGCATTGAATATTGAACACCTGGACACGGACTTACCAGTGGAGGTCCAGGGACCTGCCCAGAGGACGAGGCGGAGAGCACAGGGTCGCGTTCCCCACCCGCGACAAGCCTTCCCGAGAGTTCCCTGAGCTGCCCACAGCTCCGGCGAAGAGTCGGCCATACTGCTGCGCCTGCTAGGGCGCATCGGAGCTGGAAAACGGCGGTACGGCCCTGACGGCGGACGGCACAAGATTCACCCTGCCCCTTGTACTGCTGGGGGACCTGTTGGACCGGGCCCTTCTGGCAGGTCCACCCCTGAAGTTTTGCTTGTTATATGTGACCTGGGGATGGTGATTCCCACTCTGAGTGCGTGTAGATGAGAGAAGCCTGCCCTCCCATAGGAATGCATGGGGAATGTGTGTGTCCCTAATAGTTCCTGGTGCGTGGGGAGTACAGGCCCGAGTCTGGTATGTATGGATTCGTGTGATTGAATGCTTCAAGATGATGTATGCGACATGTGTGTGTCTAGAAGAGAAGTGCCACTTCTAGACATTGGTGTAGGTGTGCAGTAGGTGTGCTGGCGTGTGATTGGCTGAAGCCGGCTGAGGAGCCTGGCTCCAGGAGTCTGTGTGGGTCTGCCCCGGTGGTGAATGGAGAGATTAGCATGCTGATGTGAGGGAGGAGCTGTGCCTGTATCCTGTATGGGGCTGGGATTTCCCCCACAATGCTGGCTCCGCCCCCCTGGGGTGCGTCTGATGACTGTCCTGCCTGATGAATGAAAGGGGTGGTTGGGGAAAACAAAATACTCCCCAAAACCAGCTGCGACTGGTTTCTCCCCCACCCAGCACCTTTAGACAAAAGATTTGCATGTATAAAAAGAGGCTGTGACCTCTTCTAAATCGTTCTTGTTCCCACTTGAATCTACCAGGAGCTGCTGCTGCTTGGGCTCAGGGTTGGCTCGCCTCCCTGGGCCCTGCCCTGCTCTTGGACCTCTGATGGACTGTCCTTCCTAGGAGCGGCTGTGCTCCCCCTCCTGTTTTGGGACTCTACCAAGACTCTGCTGTTTGTTCTGATGTTCCTAGCGCCTGGAAGCGCTTTACCTTCTGCCTAGCGCTTGGGAAGCGCTCTACTCCCCCACTCACGGCTGCCTCGCCGCTGTCTGCCGATCGTAACGTCCCTGCCAGGGCCTGCCCTGCCCTGGGACCTGGCTCTGCTCTATTTTCCCCCATCGAGTGCCCACCTCGATTTATAGCCAGTTTCTGCCGCGCCGGTGCCCACCCGGCATTGCCCTGAGTTCTTTCTCGTCACCGCCGCAGCCCGGAGTCAGCCGGAGAGGCGCTGCGCCCGCCTCCCTATCCAGGGCCGCGCTGCCATTGGCAGCCCCGGAGAAAGCATTGCCGTCACCCCATTGGCTCCGGCGACCGGAACTCCTGTCGCGTCATTCCCGGGCCGCGCAGGGATTGGCCCGGCCCTGAGGGCTTCCCACGCGCACCCGGACGTTCTGAGAGCCCTGCCGGCTGGCCGACGACCAGGCCCTGCCGGCCGAAATGAGAGCTGTCCCCTCTGCGAGGCTCCCCCGAGGAGAGAACCCTGCCACCGCCACGCCAAGGAGACCAGAAGGAAGGAGCTGACTGCCACAAGGAGCCGCCGCATCCGACAACCGGTGAGTGCGGGCAGACTCCAGGTCGCTCCTCTACCTGGGGAAGTGCCGTGTGCTGGCGAGATTCCCGAGGGTCCCTCCCTGTCATCCTCGAGTCCGGGAAGGACTCCAACGATGCCCCCCGCATGGCGAGCGAGCCTGAGAGGTGCCACCAGTATCCTCACCTCTCGAGCCCTGAGAGGCTCCCCGTGCCCCTCATTTCCTCGAGCCCCGAGAGGCTCCGCCTTGCCTAAATACCTCGAGCCCCGAGAGGCTCCACCTTGGGCCCCTGCCCTGTCGAGCCTGCTAGGTTCGCGCCCCGCATCCTTGTTCTTAAGCCCTAGAGGCTCCCTCATGGCGCTCATTCCTCCCGAGCCGGCGAGGCTCCATCCCTGCCCCTTTGCTCCGAGCCTGCGAGGCTCCAACGTGTTGCCCTCACCATTTACAGCTGCCCAGCACTTTGTGGGCAGCTGCTACGTTTAGGTGTGCTCTGGGCTACCTGCAGCCTGTCCAGTCATTGAGACATTGGGGGGTCCTGGCCCCAGAACGGCCAGTTGGCCTGATGGAAATTATTGGTGAATGTTTATGTGAACCCTCAGAGTATTCTCTGTTGCCCCTCTAAAAGTGATCTTGATGTGTTATGTGCCTTGCCATTCCTTCCCTCCTAAATATCCTAGGTCTCCTGTATGTGATACTGGTTAGAGTGAGTTCTATTGCTAGTCCTGTGAAACCCCGGGGCGTGATGTATTCTAATGCTAAGCTCCTAGTGATTATGTGTTCTAGTCCTAGTTCGAGGAAGCTCCCAGTTGTTATATGTTCTAATGCCAGCTCCATCATGTGCATATTCCTGGCAGTGGTCCCATGGCTCTGTCCTGTATATATTCCCTTGTAAATCCTGCCCGTGTCCCTGGCACCCTGTAAAGTATGTGTTCCCATGTGTCCTTTTTAATACAAAGAATATTTTCATATATACCTGGTGTGGAGTTCCTTTTGTGGGGGGCCCGGATGGTTGTGGCTGGGGGTGCGTGCGCAAATGCTTTACACATGACCTCCGAGATAGGCCTTGCTGCTCGCGCCACGTTACCTAGAGGGCGAGTAGGGGTTGTCTTGGTGGGTGACCCCCTGGCCCTGACGGGGGAGTGGTGGTCTCTGACTGACTCTGGCGCAAGCTCTGGTCGGCCGGGGATTCCATTTCCTACAGGACCTGTGAGCCGGACCTAGCGGGGCACCAGGGCTTAGTGCAGCGCTGCGAAGGCGCCCGATCCTGACTCCAGAAGATGCGGCGCTGTTCTACGTGATACCGCCAGCTGGCTGAGATTGCCGCCCGGGCCTGCGGCGGTGGCTGGCGCCATCAGGGACTTCGTGAAGCCAGCAAGTGTCCCGTTGAGGGCCCGCTCTGTTTTCCTGTGCCCGCGGGGAGCCCCGCCTCTTTGTCCCCCTGCTGGCAGTTGGCTTGCAGCCTACGTGAGGCCTACCTGTGGTCTGCTGCGTGACAAAGTGCTCCTGCGTCCTGAGGAGGCCTCTACCCTTGGCAGTGACAGGCCTACCATGCACATCACAGGGGGTCTCCGTGGTTTTTGCGGTGAGGGTCGCCTGCTGGGCCCCCGAGTGTTTGACTGACCCCCTGCTGATTTCTTGGGGACTGGCCTGTGGAGGGCCTGTGTGGAACAGTAGAGGGACATTATTCCACAGCATCGCAGCACAACAGAATTTCAGCCTGGGCCGCCCGGTTGATAATCCTCTTTCTCAAGCGTTTCACTAGGGGTTGGAGAGGAGCTGGCTGGCTGATATCATCGCAGGAGGTGTGAGCAATCAATGGCGGCTGTGGTGACAGGGGGATGGCTGGGCCTTCTTGCTGCTACTACTGGCATCAGGCGCTGTTGCCTATATTGCCCGCTGGTTGCGGTTCCAGCAATGGCTGCCGCTAAAGGTAGAAAGAACAGGTCGGTGCGGGATATCCTACTGAAAGCTGCGGGAAACGCATCGGGCTCTGGCTCAGCATCGGCAGAGGGCAGTCCAGACAGCGCCGTCACCCGGGAGTTTCTGGAGTCTCTCTTTGCCTCTCAGAGGGAGGACATCCTCGCCGTCAAGACAGATTTGCAGGCGGCTCTCCAGGAGGTCAGGCGCGATGTGGGTGCAGTTGGGAGAGCACGTTGCTGCCTTGGAAGACTCCACGGCGGCGAGGGATGAGGAGATCACAATGCTTCAACAAGAAGTCCTGAGACTGCGGGAACAACATCTAGACCTCCAAACGCACACAGAGGATTTGGAAAACAGATCTCGGAGGAACAATGTTCGCATCCGGGCGGTCCCTACGGGGGCGGAGGACGGGGACCTCGTGGGTTATGTGCAGGATCTCTTCTGCAAGATTTTGGGCTCTTCATCGGATTCCACCATTAAGATAGATCGATGCCATCGTGTTGGCCCCCCCGCCAGTCCAATCGCCCCCCTGCGGACATCCTGATATGCGTCCATAACTATATAGTGAAGGAGGAGATTCTCAGAGCGGCACATTCCATACAACCTCTCCATTTCAGGGATCATACTCCACAGCTCTTCCAGGACTTAGCTGCTAGCACACTCCAGAAAAGAAAAGATTTTCACCCAATAACAATTCATCTCCGCTCACAGAACATTTCTTGTGCCTGGGGCCATCCTTTTTGCCTCATTTTCCATCTAGACGGGAAGCTCATACAGGTCTCTTCCATTTCTGATGCTTGCAGAGTGTTGAAGTTGTCTACCGACGAGTTGCCCTCTCCTCCAGATGCTGCAGTTCAGGGTTCACAGAGATCTCGAAACCACAGTCCTCAGAATGCATGGACCGCTGACTGCCTTTGCCCTGACCCAGACAACATCTTTAAGGAACGTTCTGCTGTTCTTCAATCCCTGACGGGCACCTGGGGGGATTTGTTGGATGACAATGACTTAGGGTGATGTGTCTGGGGTTTCTACCACTTTTGTGGGTCTGGTGGGGGCGGACGGGAGGTTTTGTTCACCTGGTGCAGATTACCCTTACTTCCTTGGCAGTCTCCTCTGAATACTGCCCAACCTTCACGTTGGACCATGTGATGTTTTGGTGGTCTGCAGTTTGTTCTTTTTGTTGTTCTGGGGGTGGGTGGGTCCTTCCTATGGTGAGCTTTTTAGTCATGTATGCTGAGATAAGTTTTGCCTGCCTACACATATACCCTTTGTCCTTTTAGTACTCCACTCCTTACTGGGTCTCTGGGACCTTCACTATAGCGTCTAACGGTCCTTTCCCTACTGATGACAGTTCAGATTGTTAGTTATAATGTCAAGGGCTTTAATAATCCCACTCAAAGGAATACTGTGCTATCTTTACTCGAGATCATGCGGGGAGATGTGTGCCTACTCTAAGAAACGCACCTCCTCCACAGTGACACACCTCGCATGCAACCCAGGGCGTTCCCGGTACTATTGTGGTCCTCGGGGAAACGGAAAACAGGAGAGGTGGCCATCTTGCTTTCCACGCATTTTAGAGGCTGGGTTGTGGGTACAGTAGCAGAAATTCTGGAGCAATTACTCGCAGAACGACTCTGTATAGGGTCCACCACTATCACAATAACCTCCCTCTATTCTCCCAATGTTCACCAAGAGGAATTCCTGCTTAATGCTCTGGCCGAAGTACTGCACACACCTGACTCTCTGGTGGTGATAGGAGAGGACCTGAATTTGGTTATGGATGCACAGGTAGATCGCTCTTGCTCACGCACAAGTGGCGCAGGCGCTCTTTCGGGGGTGGGGAGGGCTTGGCTGGATGATTGCGGGCTTAGAGATGCTTTGCAGTGTTTGCACCCTGATAACAGGTACTATACGTTCGACTCCGCGGCTCATAAGACATATGCCCAATTGGATCATTTCCTTGTCACTCGTGCTGCATGGAACTGCATTCAGGCCTCCTATATAGAAGCCTGATCTCTGTCGGACCACCCTCATATCACCCTCACACTAAGCCTTCCGCACACACAATCGCCCTCCCCTCATTGGCGGCTACGGGACTCTCTCCTGATGTCCCCGTCAGTGGTGGAGAGCCTCCGTAGTACCCTGACAGATTACCTGAAGCTCAATGACAATGGCTCCACTCCCCAAGCTTCTGTTTGAGAGGTGTTTAAGCTAGTTGCGCGGGGGTCTCTTATCTCTAGGGCGGCCTACGATAATAAAATCAGGCGTGAGAAGCGTCAAGAACTTGAAGGCCGGGTGAGCGAACACGAAGTCATTCACTAGCGCACGGGTGCCCCTTGTATCTGGCGCCTGTTGAAGAAGGGGCAGCGACAGCTGAAGCGCTTGGATCTGGATAGAGCCGAATATGCAGTACTACGACTGAAGCATTAGTATTATGTTTGTTCTAATAGGGTCGGCCGCATGCTGGCACACTGTCTTCATTGCCAACACCAGACCCAGGCAGTGAAAGTGATCCGAGAAGCCCAGGGGTCAGAGGCGACAGATGATCTTGCTATAGCCACAGCCTTCTGGGCATTTTATGCGGGGCTATATTCTGCCAAGACCTCAGGCCTTCTAGATCCTCTAGAGTACGTATGAGGTGCAGCAGTAACCCCCCTCCCAGGGCAGGAAGCGGAAGGACTGGAGACCCCCATTCGAATCGAAGAGGTCATATACGCCATATCTCGGTTGAAACCTCTGAAAGCACCTGGCCCGGATGGTTTTAGTGCCCTGTTTTATAAAACATTTTGTACGGAACACGCACCAGTGCTCACCCGACTGTTCAACTCATTCTTGGACACAGGCACTCTTACGCCCTCTAAGCTGCAGGCCACGATTTCTGTGATTCCCAAATCAGGGACAGACCCAGTGCTTTGCAGTTCCTACCGCCCCATCTCCCTGCTAAATTTGGACTCTAAACTGTTCTCAAGCATCTTAGCCCATAGGCTCAACCCTCTTATGGGCAGCTTAATAGACCCGGATCAGTCGGGTTTCATCCTGGGGAGACAGTGCAGGGATAACACGCAGAGGATCTGCCACTTAATTGATAAGCCTTCGACTGAGTGCATTGGCCGTACCTATTTGCCACGTTAGAGTGCTTTGGCACAGGACCGAAATTTTGTAAGTGGGTGGCTAGTATCTATAATGCCCATTCAGCCCAAGTCTGGGTCAAAGGCGTACTTTCCAAAAGCATTAGGGTGGAGAGAGGCACCAGACAGGGCTGTCCGCTCTCCCCATTGCTTTATGTTTTATATATGGAGCCCTTTGCCCAGCGGCTTCGGGACCATCCACAGGCACAGGGGATTCCATTCGGTGTGGATCGTCACCTTATCAGACTCTACGATGAAGATGTTATCTTTTCACTGGCACACCCACAAACCTCTATGCCGACCATAGTGACAGCTCTGCAGGCCTTCAGCCAGGTCTCTGGTTTTAAAATAAATTTACAAAAATTGCAGATACTGAATCTCACTGTGGGGCCCTCTACAGTGGCGGATCTGAAGGTCCACTTTGATTTTGACTGGGTGACGGGGGTCATTACCTACCTCGGACTGACTCTGCACACTAGCTTGGTTAGGACAGCGGAAGCAAATTACGCCTCCTTACTCTCTCGCATTAGGAAAGACCTCGCCCACAGGAAATAGCTACCCCAGTCTTGGCTCGGCAGACTGGCTACGATAAAAATGAATGTTCTACCCCGGGCTCTCTATTTATTTCAGACCCTTCCCCTGCTGCCCTTGTCGACTGAGCTCACACGAATCCAGACAGAGATTGAGCACTTTATCTGTGGTCCTATGTCACCCAGGCTGCAGAAAACCTTACTATGACGTCCTAAGAAGGAAGGGGGGTTGGCCTTTCCTAATCTCATTCATTATTACCAAGCCTCGATTTTGTGTTACCTGGTGGAGTGGAACCGTCCCATGACGGAGAAACACTGGGTATTTATGGATCAGTCAGTAGCTGGTAGGCATATTTGGAGGGAGTGTTGGTTACCTAGGTCGGTGCAGGCATGGGGTCTTTACTCCTCACCAGTTACTCGCCCTACCATGTTAGCATGGGCCAAGGTGCCTCGACGAGCCAATCTCACCACTTTCCCCTCCCCCATGTCTCCCATCTTTTTGAATACTGATTTCTCTCCTGGCATGGACAGAGGTGCAGGCTCTCGCTGGGTGGAGGGAGGTTGTAAGTGAGTGTGGCAGTTGTTTGATTTGGATGGCCATATCCCTTTTAAGGTACTCTGTGAGGACTGTAACTTAACAGACTCAGACGATTTCCTCCATGCCCAAATGTGCCACTGGACATCGGGCCCCCTGGTGCAGCCCTTGGTCAGTAGGCCGATGCTTCTATTAGAGAAGTGGCACTTCCAGAAAAAGGATGTTCACAGGCTTATTTCAGAGTTCTATGCCTTTCTCTCGCCTTAGTCAAAGGGGACCCGTTCTGTGGGACAGAAGCGGTGGGAGATAGAGATTGGCCGTACCTTGACAGACAAGGAGTGGGAGAACATCTTCTACAGATCACATCATTTTGCACACTCAATGGGGCACACAGAGACTGCATATAAAATAGTTTCCTATTGGTCTTATACCCCGGCTTGACTGGCTAAGTGGAACTCCCAGAATGATGGCCTCTGCTGGCGTGGCTGTGGAAGTCCCGGGACCCTCCTTCACCTGCTATGGAATTGCCCCAAACTGACACGATATTGGGACACAATCCTCGATGAGATTGATAGAGCCTTTGACACTACTATTCCGAGGTTTTCCGCTTACACTATACTAGGACTTCCCAAGGCCTTGACCTTCCCCTTGCATTCACTTATAGGCAAGCAGATTACCCTGGCCTTGAATGCTGCACACCGGGTTATCCTGGGGCCCGGAAGACTGACAGGATCCCAGACCGTTCCTAGTGGCTGCTCCAGTTATGGTCCCTACTAGGTACGGAGCGTTTATCCATGGCTTTACTAGGATAGAATACTCTAAGATTTGGGCTCCTTTCATAGCGATTTTGTCTTTTGAATTAATTTCGGGAACTAACTTGTCCTGCCTATTTACGTCTCCTGAAATTTATTCCCGAGGGGACCGCTGCGGAGCAGGGCGACCGCCCCTAACATATCCGCCCTTTTCTCAAGGGGACTGTTCTTCTTCTTAAAGGCACGCATGTGTAGGTTTTAGGTAGCGGGTGGCTCACCAGGGGGTAGGAAGAGTGGGGTGGGGGACTAGGTTTAGATGTTTCAAATTTTGATTTGTTTTCTTTTTCTCCTTTTTCCTTTTTCCCTTTTGTTGTTCTTATCCCTTAAAGGTAGGCATACTTGCTCTGCATGTGCAACGGAGTGTTAGATTGGTGCTTTTACTTAAGCAGGTGTGGTGCCCTGGGCCGGGCATTGTTTTTATCTTTACACTGTTAAGCTTGCTAATTCTTTCAGGTTGTCTTACGCGGCCGGCCCAAGTTGGGTTGTAGGTGACATGCTGTGTTACATAAATGCATAATTGTTGGTTGGACCATGTACTATGCCCTCTACTACATGTTTGTTAATTTTCCGGCCCACAGGGTTGTAGGCGCTAACGCTCTGTATTCTGTTTGCCGTGTGTACCGCCAATAAAAACGATTTCATAAAAAAAAAAACTAAAATGGTAAAACACCTCAATATGGAAAGAATATTAAAGTGTGAGGGTGTTGGACTTGGCCCTGCTTGCAGGGTCATCCCAGAACTTTTTGCCTTCCTCCTAGTTTTTTAACCTAATATAGAATTGGTGGTTCGAAATGAGACACAATAAATATGTATGTTTTGTGGTTGCACTAGAAATAATACATGCTGCGCAATGGTGTCCAGAGGTTTAACTTCACCATGAAATGTCACTTTTAAAATGGACGCCATTGCTGTGTGCTTTGTGCCGCCTGCCTGAGGAGGACTGGCGGTCTAGTGTTCGGAGTGACAGGGTGACCTACACCTCCCCCATAGTGACAGTTGGGACTGGAACTGCCAGGAGCCTTCTAGAAGGTTCTAGCCCTGTCTGGTAGGTGGGGTGAGGGGGGTATATATAGGGGGGCTGTGCCTCCATGTGCTCAGACTGAGCATGGACTTGATCGAGAGGGGACACTCTGCCAGGAGGTACCGCCGCAAGGGCCTGTTTGTGCTGGCCCCTGAGCCCATCTGTACCCTTCTGCAGTCCACAGGGCCAGTGAGAGCCTTTTCTGGAGTGAAGACTGCTATGTGAGGAGGAGTGCCACTTTATGGGAGATGACTGCTTCTAGGAGCTGCTGTCCTGTACTGATGAGTGCCCACTGACTGCTGATCTGGCCCTGCATTGCCTGCCTCCGCTCCAGCCCTAGCATCTTGTGAGTGCTGCAACTGTGCCTTGGAGGTGAGGAGCGTGGGCACTACTTTACTTTATGGGACCTAGCACCGGGGGAGCGCCACAGCTTTACCCCAGCATGGATTGTGCTCTGCTTGCTGCCTAGTGCCTGGGAAGAGCTTTGTCTTCGCTGCCCAGGAGGTGCGGAGCACCTGCCCCCTGCAGCGCTGTGCTGCCAGAGCGCTATGTGATCCTGGGAGGACACTAGCGCCGCCAGATCGCTATATTTCATTATCCTAAGGAAGAAGGTGCGGGGGACCTGTAGCGTGTGCTGCCAGGGAGAGCTGCTTGTTTAAGAAATACAGCGGGAGCCTACCCCGCTGCTGTGTGACCCCCAAGGGGACCCCGGGCGTGGGGATCCCCCCTGTGCAGGAGAAATGCGGGTGCCTACCCCGCGTTTGTGCCGTATTATAAGTGCTGCCTGGGGGAGCTGCATGTCTAAAAGCACAACGGCAGCCTACCCAAAAAACATACAACTGACACTGTAAGTACAACAACAGTCACAGCCCTGGCATTCGAACAGGCAGTACTGAAGGAAATTCAAACAATCGACTCTCAGAACATCAAAGGCTAACAGAGCTTGAAGAAAGGTGAGATGAAGGCACTCATGGACCTGAAAGAGAATACTACACTTGTCATTAAACCAGCTGACAAAGGTGGCACAATCATTATCATGGATAAAAACATGGATCACGAAGAATGCATCAGATTGCTATCAGATTAAAACAGCTATGAAATCCACTGGATTTACCCTACTCCAAGACTTGTGAACAAAATCAGAACCTTGGTGGATGAGGGCCTGATTAATGATTGGATAACCAAACATGAGGCTGGGTTTCTGGTGGGTGATTATCCCTGCACCCTCAGATTCTATACCGTCCCCAATATCCACAAAAATCAGGATGCCCCCACCAGGGAGACCTATAGTGTTGGGAATATGTTCAGTTCTTGAACCTCTTTCACAATTCTGCGATTGGTGTTTGAGACCTATCGTACAGTCGTCTACATCTTGCCTAAGACACTAAAGATGTCCGGTGCCTACTTAGAGACCTCGAGATCACCCCAGCTGAAGATCTTTTCATTACCATGGACATCGAGGCATTATACACCAGCATACCTCACAGACACACATTGAGCGTGGTAGAACACATTCTCCTGGAAAGAGACTGGGAGTTCATGACGCTCAGACATTTCATCATGGAGTGGGCAGAATTGGCTCTCATGGAAAACTTCTTCGAATATGAAGACACAATATACCATCAGATCAGAGGCACTTCCATGGGAAGCTCTTTTGCTCAGAGCATGGCGTGCCTCTATGAACACCAATTCAAAGTGAACCACATCTTTCATCAAGGCAACTCATTTGCAGCACAATTGAAAGTATGGAGATGATATATTGTCATTTGGCACGGCAACCAAGATGAAGCTGAGGACTTTATTAGATGGATCAATACTAGAGATGAACATCTGAAATTCACACATGCAGTCAGCATGGAGAGAGCTGTTTTTTTGGACCTAGCTATAAGCATGACAGTGGAATGGATCCAGACTAAAGTTCACAACAAGAGCACACACAAAAACAGCGTACTACTTTTTGAGAGCTTCCACCCCAGATCACTGGGGCAAAATTTGCCAGTAGGTCAATTACTCAGGATCCGGAGGAATTGCTCTCGTATGGAAACCTATGAGGAACAGGCTGAGACTGACCCTGGATTCGCTTTCTTTGGTACCCACTGTTTCCATTGGAGAATGTTTGAAGGGGAGGGAGGACTACAAAGCACTTTAAGGTAAATTACACAATGCTTCTTACATTTTCCAGGAACTCCACACTATAGCTTAGAGAAATATGGCATCATGTGCTTTAATAGTTACAGCTCTGAAATGACGTACAGGATCACTTCTCTACATGCCTCTCACAAGCAAGCGATGCACAGAGGGCACTCAGTCTAAATCTCTCAAGTAACATTTCTATTTGTCTTTTGTGCTTCCAGTCACTGGTCTTCCAGGTGTAAACATAAGACCACATTGGCACGTGACTTACAATCACCATATGTGAAAAAGGTAGGAAACCTAAACTGCAATAATGCTCGCTTGAGCAGAATCATGCCAAATACACAAAGAAACGTGTAGCGGTCAAGATAGCTGTCTGTTTGAAACATGCAGTTTAAAGTTCAAATGCATCCAGGCTTAAAGTTGAAGCTTGATGTACCACACAGATGAATAGATAAAACACCGCATGCCGCGCTGATCAAGAGGGAAAGAGAAAATGAGATGCTCGTTGCGATGGACAACCAGGAGGAAACGTGATAGCCAATCCGAAGGAACAATGAGTGAAATCGCCAGGGCTTGAACAAAATACCCAAAGAAGGGACAATTACAAGCAATGCATTAATAAAAAGGCAGCATTTTTGATAGGAACAAAAAGGAACGAATGGCAATCGATGGCCTTGGTTAAAGCCCATATTGTAGATACATCATGCTTCGCAGGGCAGCACATGCATGCTGACTCTAGGCTTTACCTAAAAAGGAGATATGACACAGCCGTAACCCTTTTTTTTAATTGCTGGCGGGGTAGAAGGGAAAATTGGGGATACAAGGAGGGAGGGATGAATGGGTGTCTTGGGCAACATGGACAGTGGAGGGGTTTGGGAATTAAAGCACTTTTTTATTTTTTCAGTCTGGAGGTACAGCTCTGCCAAGTATCATGCATCAGTGGTTAGACCAATGCAGTTTAGCGTGGAAGTCCTCATCACCACACTAAAATGCTTAATCATGCATTTATAGCACCTCCTAATACAGCTGCATTGCTAGGCATAAGAAACTGCGAATAGGAGCAGACCATTGCAAAAGCGCAAGCAGCCGGCTTCCTGCTGGCAGTGCTGTGCAAACTGTGCTGCCAGTGAGCCTGCATTATACAGTGCCGCCTTCAAGGTTGAGTTTCTTCACTAA
The DNA here is from genome assembly GCF_964261635.1 of Lissotriton helveticus. NCBI lineage: Eukaryota > Metazoa > Chordata > Amphibia > Caudata > Salamandridae > Lissotriton > Lissotriton helveticus. The sequence continues at coordinate 647,223,099 of NC_136068.1, forward strand.
CAATAATGAACACAAATTGTCATCACTAGGAATAATGCAGTCTCAGTTTCAGACTGCAGTACACAAGGAATCAGAGCCTCTGGTACTCAGCCACGTGACATGCCATGGCTAAGTCTGTTAAACTGACTGACAATTACCAGTGGCGGCTCCTCATGGGAGTGCTTTGCAGCGATGCAATGCAGCGCTCGCAATGAAAATCGTTTTATTAATTTATTTATTAACAGAACTCCGTTCAGCCTTAAGCTGGAGTTTACTACCCCACCCTTCCCCTCCCACACCTCGCCCTGCAGCACTTCCATGAGGAGCCGCCACTGATAATTACATTCTCCCTGGAGAGTAGTAATAACACTGAGACTAATCAGCTGTGCACTGCCCCTTGCTCAGACTGAGGCTGAGAGTGATGATGCATCCAGAGGGTGGCAACTTGCCCTGTTGTATTTTGAAAACTGATGCTTCCTGCACGCCACCGTCAGTGACAGTTAATTCAATTCCACAAAGTGAGTGATTGGATGATTGGCCAGTGACTCGGCAAATGATGGGCAAAAGTATGTTTTTACGTTGCTACATGTTGTGTGCTCCTCTGCAGGCATAGAGTGAGTGGGGCTGTTGGCACCTCTCAGACCACGCATCGCTACCGACCCCCAGCCTCATTAACAGTGCTTTGTTTGTACTACCTTGTGTGCTAGTGTGTCAGCACACTGAAGACTGGCACCAAAATGTATTTTTCAAAATCCTCCTGCCACTCCCCAGGAAGGCATCGCTGTGAGTGGACGGGGCCCATGAGGCCCACCTAGTGACACGATAAACAACAAATCGCTCATGTCACACATGCTGCTCTCAATAGGCATCCGCATTTGGGAAGGCACAGGATGGCAATCTGTTTGTGTCCAATCATGGCAGAGACATGTGCCACGCTGTAATGATTGAAAAAGCTTGGGCGGCTGTCAAGTGTGGCAGACTGTCGATGCTCAGGGAGTTTTTCCCCATCTACACCCATGAGAGAGAGCACAAGGACTCCACTTACTCTTACTCCACATCGTCACAATCAGCACTGAGCAGCAGAACACGACAACACACTAGGTAGCAGCATCTCTGTACTAGTTGAGTATCAAAAAGCAGACAGTGTGAGTCCACACACAGGAGCAGCTATAACATGAGAGTCAGCATTTCTCCGTAGGATGTATATTACCCCCTCAAGACTCCACAGGATACACCCTGCCAGATCACACCATTGTACCACATGTAGCGCTCCAAATGCAGACTTCGCTCATCTCGCTTGGACCTGTCCGAACATACATTCATACTGGGTAGCTATACACATGATGCTGAGCGACATGATTAAGGTTCCAATGACCCCCCTAGCCTGAGATCGCCCTGCTGGTTTCTGTTAACCAGTTCCCACAGGAAACTCGTAGGTTTGTGGCCAGTAGCTTACTCCTGGCCAAGAGGAAAGTAGCCATACATTGGGGGGATAAAACAGCACCCTCTGTGAAAGCATGGCTGAGGAGCATGGCATCCTGCACCACAAACAGTGACATATACCTAACAACACTCCTCCCCACCTCCAGGCCCAAGGATATTTGGGGCCCTTTCAGGGATTATCTACTGGAGCAGCAGCGAGACACCCTACGCAGCAGGAACAGGGCATAGACCCTACTGGAGTGGGCTGAATTGTCTCAAGATATGTGTCGTTACACGCTTCTAGGAGCTGTACTTTCTCCTTGTCACTACAGTTGTTGCTCGCCCACTGCATGCTGGGGTAAGCCACCGGGATGGTTCGGTGTTGGAGACTGTTGGGGTCAGAGTAAGGTTGGACTCTCGGGGATCCGCTTTAAGTCATGTATGATTATAATGCGTCACGGACTGAGCCACCTGTGATGTATGTTTTTGCTCCCTGTGCATGTTAAATAACTGACTTTGTCCCAGTGTACTGTTCTTCTTATACCTAAATGCAAAATAAAGTGTTAAAAAACAAAACCTGACAGTCAGCACGCAGAAGGCCAGCAGTGGGAGTTGGTAAGTTTCAGGCAGGGCAACCATTAAGAGAAACACAAAGTGATCTGTCTGTCACTGTGCCGTTTGGGGTGATCATGTTTGTATGTCATATTGTGGTTCTCTAAAACAATGAGAAAAGGAGATTTAAAATCTAGTTTTTAAGTTGTGATAAAACATGTGTTTATATAGCTAAATTACATTATGGCCCAACAATTTTGCACTTTTCAGAGACGGCAATGCCATTATTTGTCCATAGTGCGGCAAGGGTAAGAGCTGCCCTGGTAAGTAGTGGCTAGTCCAGAAGTTTCTCACATTTTTATAGTGGAGGACGGTTGTGATAGTAACCTTCCATTTGTGGTACTTAGCAGCTGTTTCAAGATTAGTTTAGAGCTTTTCATTACTCAAAAGACTGTCATTTCACTTTCCTTGCACTTCAGTGCTTGGTTTTAGTCAAGAGAAAGTGTCACTCTAAGTGTCACATATTTGGTCATTGAATGTCATTCATACGTATGTTTAAACCATTGAAATGTCACACATAAGCAGCACATAAGCAGCTATGGAGGCAACTTGGGTGTGTGGATGAGTAAGGGGGACAACACAGACAATGAATGATAGAAGGGAGGGGCTCAGAGCAGGCAAATTGACAACGCATGGTGGGAGAGTGGGTAGAAGCAAAAACTGACAGCATCAGGGACAACAACAAGTGGGAGGGTGGGTGGGTGGATTAAGGTACAGATCAATATGGGCAACAACAGAGAAGGGTGAGTGGGGAAAGCAACAACACAAGAAAAACAGAAGGAGTGAGGGTGGGTGGGATTGCAAGCAACAACACAAGGAACAATAGAAGAAGGTAGTGTAGGTAGAGGCAAGCGACAACAAAGGCAACAACTGAAGGAGGGTAGGTGTTGAAAGCAACTACACAGGCAACAATGGACGAAAGGAGAATTGGTGGGGAAAGCAACAATAACTGTTGCAACAACGGAAGACAGGAGTGAGGATGGAGGTGGATGTTGCAAGCTGCAACAAGGACAACAATGGAAGGAGGGAGGGTGCAGGGCACGCAACAACAAGTGCAACAATGGAAGTAGGGTGGGCCGGTAGAAGCAATCAATAATGCAGATAACAATGGAAGGAGGGAGGGTGGGAGCAAGCAAGCAACAACACTGGCAACAATGGAAGGAAGGAAGGAAGGAAGGAGAGTGGGTAGACGAAGCTACAACATGGGCAACAACGGCAGATGGGAAGGTGGGTGTAGCAGGCAAAAACACAGGCAAAAACAAAAGGAAGTTGGATAGGTAGGGCAAGCAACAACATGGACAACACTGGAAGGAGGGAGCGTGGGTACGCAACATGGATGAATGAGGAACCCTAAGCGGGAGAAGTACATGAGGGAGCCAGCTGACCAAGACGCACTCTAGTATAGGGCTTAAACACATAGAAAAAGTAAGGATAAAAATCATGATCAGTGGAAGGATACAAGTAGTGTGTCCATGACCGAGTGGAAGGACAAACATGCAGAAACAAAGGGAGCCTACTGAATCTTGCCAATAAAAAGCAAACAAAAGAGAGTCACAATAAAGCCAACGAATGGTAAGCAATGAGTGGGCTCTAAGGCCACTCTTGGAAAACAAAAGATCTCAAATTCACAGCGCTTGCTCTGCCTAGGCGAGAGCTCCGAAGCAAATGTATACAATTCTGTATGTTTTCTTTTGACATATAAACCGGAAACAGCATGTATGTGAATGAATCATTTAAAAGTGTTTATTTTTTTAATACTTAATAAAGGAAATGGAGGCATGATTTTTACTAATGTGGATTTACTATTTAACACAAATTTGTTTCCACCTACTAGCTCTTGGCTGTTCCAAAATAGCAAATGTAAGCAAATAATATTTTTTTCTAGTGTAACCCGATTATCAAGTATCTGTATGTCATGTAAGATTGCAGTCTTCACTTTTTAATTACACCATGTTGCATTCTGGGACTGGAAATGGTTCTCTTTTAGGTTTGACAGTACAGGTGAAAAATGATAGCAAGTAAACTGATAATGTGGCTAAATGAGAAGGACATTGAATATGCTTTGTGGGCAACAACAGTGCATTAGTCAACAACTTGAAGAGAATCAGTACTTTCCAGGCCCCTGCAGTGCAAACCTCAGTCAAACAAAAAATAGCTACAGGTACAATAGTACACCTGTGCACTGTTACAAGCACAGGTGTACTAGATGACTTCCTAAGGAGCCAAGAGAAGTGCATACGAATTTGAGGGAAACATTTCAAAATAAAAACAAAATCAATGAGAAAAAAATCATTAGTTTAGATCTCTTGTTGGTTTTTGATGTTGAATGAATTGTCTATTCGGTTTGCTTTTGGTGCCGTGTTATTTAATGGAGGCAAGCCGGGTTGCCACTGGTTATAGCACACACTTGCCTTGAACTATAGCATTGAGTATTTGACATTTTGCAAAAATTCAAAATGAGTAGATAACACAACGTGGCCATATAAGGTAAGTTAGCAGTGTGCCAAAAAATGGCCCATACTGGCTGTATTTAGTAGCACCTACGTACCCAGTGTTAACACTTACTGGCATAGAATATGACTAGCTATTCACTTGTTGGCTAATTTAGCAGAGTATTTATCTGTCACGTCACACCCTTCGTAGTAACTTCCACTCTGCTTTATAAGAATACCAAATATTATGGATTACACATTGCTATAGTATCTTGTATCTCCTATTATTCAATGGTTACCTTATAGCCATTGACCATTTGAAATTAGTTTTTTTTTATTTTATTTGGCATGGTCTATCAGCAGGTCTATCTACATTTGGTATTTTTAATGAACCCTCCATTCAGTTCTTGTGGAGGATACCTGTACGCTGCTGTAATATTTTGTTTAAAAAGTAAACGCTTATGCTTCCCCATACAAGTCCATACATACTGTTCTTAATATCTTCACAAATTTTGGGAAATACTTGGGGTATGCCATTAACTGGGGTAAGTCTGTGCTGTTCGTGTTCTATGGGCAGTAGATGGTTTCATATACCTGGGAATCTTTGTTACATCAGATCCGGCCCTCTTTTACAGCCATAATTTGGCAACCCCACTGGCCAGACTGCGAGCAGACGTTAAACATTGGAGGTCTCTGCCCCTGTCTTTGGTGGGCCTTGCTGCCCTTTTTAAAATGTTGGCACTCCCGTGATTTTTATATATCCTCCAAAACTGCCCACACCCAATTCCAGATGCATACTTTGTAGCGGTTGAGGGGGAGGTACATACACTGTTATGGGATGGTAAGGCCCCTAGAATAGCACTTCAAAAACTAACAAAAGGATGGTACGACGGGGGGATAGCGTTGCCTGATCTCAGTCTATACTACTACGCCCTGGACAGATACCAGATGGATTGCTCTGGCTATCTGGGCGCCCTGTATTCCCGCACCAAGAGACAGAGATTTGTTGGTCCAACACAACACACAGTACAAATTTGGCATTTGGCAAACTCACAACTGGGATGGGCTGGCGTTCTCACCAAGGCAACACCTTTGTGGTACACTCAGAAACTAGGCATGCTATTCAACTAGGGTTTGATATGTGGGATATAATCGGCATCTCGGCAATGAAGGACTTGGTTAAGAAGGGGGCAATACTCAAATTTGAAGACCTCCGAAAGAGTTACCAGATGGCTCCGGGGGGAGGTATTTAGGTACCTACAAATAAGGCATGCCTTACAGGCGGCATTCCCAAACTGCAAGGACATACCAAACTCGTGCCCACTAGAAGATCGCTCACTTGATGGCCCTCTGCAGTCTAAAGCAATATCCTCGACGTACAAAAAATGTAGTAATAATTTACCGGATAGTTTTGGCAATCTCAAAGAGCAGTGGGAGAGAGACCTGGGGCTGATCGAAGAAGAAGATTGGCGGGAGGCTCTTATGTCACCTAGGGAGGCAGCCATCACGCTCAGATTAAGACTGATACAACTCAGGATCCTCCATAGGTCATATATGATGGGAAAAACTCTAGCAAAAATAGGGGCAAGGCAGGATGATATATGCTTGAAGGGCTGCAAGCAGCCGGCTACCTTCTATCACATGATATGGGAGTGCCCGCTAATACGCAGTCTCTGGGATAGAGCCACAAACCATATGCAGTCGGCATTGGTAAAGACGATGGACCTGATGTCCCGCCTGTGCCTGCTAAACATATGGGCGGACTCGGACCTGAATGAAATTGAACAACAACTGGTGACGCTGGGTACACGTTGGTTAAAAGAGAACTGGCAAAGGGATGGGGTGGCGCGGCACCGCCTGCTGTATTGGTATGGCTGAAAGAATTGGGTAGGTGTATGATTGCGAAGAAGGAGGTGTTTGTACCCAGAGGGTGCCCGAAGAAATGGGATAAAAATATTTGAAATGGAACATTTACAGGGGAGAGATCTGTGTATCACCCATGGTGGACCTGGAAATGCGTAGAAATGTGGATAGAGGCGTAACTATTTGAAATATCTCTTTTTTCAACCTCTGTAACTTGCATGCTGATGGATGTAATTTGCTAATCACATGTGTCACTGTTGTATAATTGTAGGTCGCCAACCTTTATCAATAAAAACAACAACAAAAAAAGTAAACGCTTACCTTGATAAGCTTTGAAACTGTTTTATGTTGACTACTGTATTTTTCTGCCAAGTCACACACTTTTTTGTGTTTTCCAACATCTTCTTCTACAGGGACACCAAATATTATGGCTCATTTATTTCTTTTGCTTCTATCCCCTACATTTCAAGGCTTACCTTTTAGTTATTAATGAAGTGAAATGGCTTTTTATTTAATAGGATATTACAGTATCTTTTAGCACTTTTGATACCATTCCAGAAGCTTTTCACTTCTGGTTTCATTAGGGATTACAAAATATAATGGCTCATATGGCCTATAATATTTGGTATCCCCTGTTTCTTGGGTTAAACCGTACTAGGATTTGACATGGTCTTGTCTTGAAATGCTTTTCTGACACATCACACCCTTGTTTATAATTTGCATTGTCTCTTTCAACAGGGATACTGAACATTATGAAACATGCACTTGTAATTGCATAATAAAAGCTTCCACTTTCTGTTCCTTTGGGGGATATCAAATATAATGGGTAATAAGGGCTGTCATCTTTGCTATTCCATATGCTATTAGAGTTAAAGCTTACTAGGACAACATTTGACATGTCCTAAAGTTGGCAGGGTGAACAGAGTGTTTTCAGCCATATCGTAGCATTTTTTGTGTATTTCAGAGTCTCTTTCTATATGGACACCAAATATCACAGCTCATGTTTTGCTATAATACGTGGTATCTCCTACTTTCCAAGGTTTACCTTTCAGCAATTAACAAGTTGTAATGGCCTCTTATTTGATTGCATATTACAGTGAATGTTAGTACTTTTGAATTAATTTCACACGTTTTCACATCAAATTCATTTTGGGGATACCAAATATAAACACCCGTACAGACAATAATATTTAGTATCCCGTATGTTTTGGGGGATAAAAAATTCTGGGCTTCATTTGGACATGGTCTTATGTTGGCTTGGTGAGCACAGTGTTTCTCTGCAAAACTTGCACACTTCCTTCAGTTTTCTAACATTTCTTAGCAAGGAGACACCAAATATTATGGCTCATTCATTGCAAAAATGCGTAGCGGGCATTTTTTGCTTGGTCGCAGTTCTCAACGTCAAGTTGGTGACCGCGAGCGAGCAAAATCATCATTCTGGCCAAACTTTTTCCTCGTTCGCGATCAGCAACATCAAGTTGCCGATCGCAAGCGTGGAAAATAAACCTCCCGGTGAGATTCTCAATGTGGGGAGGTCAGGTTTCTCATTACGAGTGGTCGCGTATGCTCGCGATGAGAAACTACAAGTCCGTGTTGATAAAACTGCAGCTCGAGTACAAATCTACTCGAGCGGCAGAAAACGACCGCTTGCACTGTGCAAGATGCCGTTTGCAATGATTGTACAGTGCGGACAAGCATCCGGCACTGTGTAATCAGTACGAACAGCTTTTTGCACAGTGCACTAAGCAGTTCACGTCGCTTGCGTAGTGCAAAGTGCACTTCCCTTAGCTACACGTAGTGCTACTACGCGAACTACGCCCAGGGTTACACTTGAAGTTGACTTTTATATGATAGCAGACTGTGGTATCTTTTCACTTTTTTACATCATTCCACAAGATTTTACATCCCGTTCCCTTTGGAGATACCATTTATAATGGCCTACATCAGCTATACTATCTAGTATCCCCTGTGTTTCTTGGGTTAGAACTTGCCAGGTATTTCTTGCACAGTATTTCTATGCCAAATAGTACCCTTCCTTTTGCTTTCCAAAATTGTTTACAATGGGGATACCAAACATTATGGCTCACACATTTCTGCAATACCTCGTATCCCCTACCTTTCATGCGTTACCCATTAACCATTGGAGACTTGAAGATGCCTTTTATTTGAAAGCAGACTACAGCATCTTTTCAGATTGTAAAATCTATCCTCAAGATTTTACGTCTGGTTCGCTTAGGGGATACCAAATATAATGGCTTATACCGGCTATTATATCTGGTATCGCCTGTGTTTCTGGCGTTAGAACTTACCAGTTTTCAATTTGACATGGCCTTATGTTAAATGGATGAGCCCAATATTTTTAACGCAAAGAGCACCCTTCCTTTTGCTTTCCAACATTGTTACAAAGGGGATGCCAACTATTATGACTCACGCATTGCTGTAATATTTTGTATCCCCTACGTTTCATTGGTTACCCTTTAATCATTGACCACTTAAAGTTGTCTTTTCCTTGATAAGAGACTACAGTACATTTTCAAATTTTTTACGTTATTCCACAAGATTGTACGTCAGGTTCTCTATGGGGATACCATATATAATGGCCTTTACTGGCTATAATATTTGGTATCCCCAGTGTTTCTGGTGTTAGAACTTACCAGTATTCAATTTGACATGGTCTTATGTGCTATGGGGAGCACATTATTTCTAAGCCAAATAGCACCATTCCTTTTGCTTTCCAACATCTTTTAAAAATGGGGATACCAAATATTATGGCTCAGGCATTGCTGTAATATCTTGTATCCCCTGCGTTTCATTTGTTACCCATTAGTCATTGACCACTTTAAGTTGCCTTTTATATGAGAGCAGACTATACTATCTTTTCACATTTTTGTACATCATTCCACAAGATTTTACATCCGGTTCCTTTTGGGGATACCATATGTAATGGCCTATACTAGCTATAATATCTAGTATCCCCAATGTTTCTTGGGTTAGAACTTGCCAGGATTCGATTTGGCATGGTCTTATGTTAGATGGGTGACCACAGTATTTCTATGCCAAATAGTACCCTTCCTTTTATTTGATAAGAGACTGCAGTATCTTTTCACATTTTGTACATTATTCCGCAAGATTGTACGTTAGGTTGTCAATGAGGACACCATACATAATGGCCTATACTGGCTATAATATTTGGTATCCCCTGTGTTTCTGGGATTAGAACTTACCAGTATTCAATTTGACATTGTCTTATGTGCTACAGGTGAGCACAGTATTTCTATTAAGGGTGGGCGTAGTTCGCGAAGTAGTGCTACGAGAAGCACTGTGCAATCATTGAAAACTGCATCTTGCACAGTGCGAGCTGTAGTTTTCTGCCGCTCGAGTAGATTTTTGCTCGAGCGGCAGCTTTCTCAACGCAAACTGGTAGTTTCTCATCACGAGCGGTCGCGAGCATGCACGACCACTCGCAATGAGAAACCTGACCTCCCTGTGTTGAGAGTCTCGCCGGGATGTCATTTTGCTTGCTCGCGGTCGCGAACATGACATTGAGGACCGCGAACAAGCAAAAAATGACTGCTGCACTACGCTACGCTGCGCTACGCGTGTTCGCACTGTGCTACGTGCAGCTCGCGTAGTGCAAAGTTGCGCAAACTTCGCAAACTACGCGAGCGTAGCGTAGTGCTTCACCCAGGGTTAATTTCTATGCCAAATAGCACCATTCCTTTTGCTTTCCAACATCTTGTACCATGGGGATACCAGATATTATGACTCAGGCATTGCTGTAGTAACTTGTATCCCCTAAGTTTCAATGGTTACCCTTTAGCCATTGACAATTTAAAGTTGTCTTTTCTTTGATAAGAGACTACAGTATCTTTTCACATTTTGTACACCATTCCACAAGATTTTACATCCGGTTCCATTTGGGGATACCATATATAATAGCCTATACCAGCTATAATATCTATTATCCCCTATGTTTCTTGGGTTAGAACTTGCCAGGATTCGATATGGCATGGTCTTATGTTAGATGGGTGAGCACAGTATTTCTATGACAAATACCACCCTTCCTTTTGCTTTCCAACATCTTTTACAATGGGGATACCATATATAATTGCCGATACCGGCTATAATATTTGGTATCCCCTGTGTGTCTAGGGTTCGAACATACCAGTATTCGATTTGACATTGTCTTATGTGCTATGGGTGAGCACAGTATTTGTATGCCAAATAGCACCATTCCTTTTGCTTTCTGACATCTTTTACAATGGGGATACCAAATATTATGGCTCACGCATTGCTGTAATTTCTTGTATCCCCTGCATTTAATGTGTTACCCATTAGCCATTGACCACTTGAAGTTGCCATTTACATGATAGCAGACTACAGTATATTTTCAAACTTTTTACATAATTCCACAATAGTGTACGTCTGGTTCTCTTAGGGGATACCATGTATAATGGCCTATAACTGCTATAATATTCGGTATCCCATGTGTTTCTTGTGTTAGAACTTACCAGGATTAGGTTTGGTATGGTCTTATGTTAGACGGGTGAGCCCAGTATATGAATGCCAAATAGCACCCTTCCTTTTGCTTTCCTATGTCGTTTTCAATGGGGATACCAAATATGGCTCACACATTGCTGTAATATCTCGTATCCCTATGTTTAATGGGTTACCCTTTAGCCATTGACCACTTGAAGTTGCCTTTTATTTGATAGCTGACTACAGTATCTGTTCAGATCATTCCACACAATTTTAAGACCGGTCACCTTAGGGGATACCAAATATATTGGCTTATACCGGTTATTACATCTGGTATCCCCTGTGTTTCTGGGGTTAGAGATTAGCAGTATTCAAATTGACATGATCTTATGTTGGATGGCTGAGCCCAGTATTTCTATGGGAAATAGCACCCTTCCTTTTGCTTTCCAACGTCCTTTTCAATGGGGATACCAAATATTATGGCTCACGCATTGCTGCAATATGTTGTGTCTCCTATGTTTCATGGGTTACCTTTTAGCCATTGACCACTTGAACGTTTCTTTTCTTTGATAGCTGATTATAGTATCTTTTCACATTTTTAACATCATTCCACAATATTTTACATCCTGTTCCCTTTGGGGATACCATATATAATGGCCTATACCAGCTATAATATTTGGTATCCCCTGTGTTTTTTGGGTTAGAACTTGCCAGGATTCGATTTAGCATGGTCCTATGTTAGATGGGTGAGCACAGTATTTCTATGCGAAACCGTACCCTTCCTTTTGGTTTCCAACATTGTTTGCAATGGGGATACCAAATATTATGGCTCACACATTGCTGCAATACCTCGTATCCCCTACTTTTCATGTGTTGCCCATTAACCATTGGAGACTTGAAGTTGCCTTTTATTTGAAAGCAGACTTCAGCATCTTTTCAGATTTTTTAAATCTTTCTACAAGATTTTACGTCTACTTCGCTCAGGGGATACCAAATATAATGGCCTATACTGGCTATTATATCTGGTATCCCTAGTGTTTCTGGGGTTAGAACTTACCAGTATTCAATTTGACATGGTCTTATGTTGGATGGATGAGCCCAGTATTTCTATGGCAAAGGGCACCATTCCTTTTGCTCTCCGACATTGTTCACAAAGGGGATTCCAAATATTATGGCTCACTCATTGCTGTAATATCTCGTATCCCCTACGTTTCATTGGTTCCGTTTAGCCATTGACCACTTAAAGTTGTCTTTTCTTTCAGAAGAGACTAAAGTATCTTTTCAAATTTTTTACATTATTCCACAAGATTGTACGTCAGATTCTCTATGGGGATACCATATATAATGGCCTTTACCGTCTATAATATTTGGTATCCCTGATGTTTCTGGGGTTAGAACTTGCCAGTATTCAGTTTGACATGGTCTTATGTGCTATGGGTGAGCATAGTATTTCTATGCAAAATACCACCATTCCTTTTGGTTTCCAACATCTTTTACAATAGAGATACCAAATATTATGGCTCAGGCATTGCTGTACTATCTTGCATCCCCTGCATTTCTTTTGTTAGCCATTAGCCATTGACCACTTGAAATTGCCTTTGATATGAAAGCAGACTACAGCATCTTTTAACATTTTTTACATCTTTCCACAAGATTTTACATCTGGTTCCCTTTGGGAATACCATATATAATGGCTTATTCCAGGTATATTATCTCGTATCCGCTATGTTTCTTGGGTTAGAACTTGCCAGGATTCAATTTGGTATGATCTTATGTTAGATGGTTGAGCACAGTATTTCTTTGCCAAATAGTACCCTTCCTTTTGCTTTCCAACATCGTTTACAATGAGTATATGAAATAGTATGGCTCACGCATTGCCGCAATATCTTGTATCCCCAACCTTTCAAGGATTACCCATTAACCGTTAGAAACTTGAAGTTGCCTTTTATTTGAAAGCAGACTGCAGCATCTTTTCAGATTGTTGACATCTTAACACAAGATTTTACATCCGGTTCCCTTAGGGAATACCAAATATAATGGACTTTACCGGCTACAATATTTGGTATCTCCAGTGTTTCTCAGGTTAGAAGTTACCAGGATTCATTTTGTCATCACCTTATGTTGCATGAGGGAGCACAATATTTCTATACCAAATATCACTCTTTCTTTTGCTTTCCAACATCATTTACTATGGGGATACCAAATATTATGGTTCACGTATTGCTGTAATATCTCGTATCCGCTACGTCTCATGAGCTACCCTTTAGACATTCACCAGTTGAAGTTGCATTTCATTTGTTAGCAGACTACATTAGCTATTAACATTTTTTACATTATTCCACAAGACTTTATAACCGGTTCACTTAGGGGATACCAAATACAATGGCCATTTCCGCCTATAATATTTGGTATCCCCTGTGTTTCTCGGGTTAGAATGTACCAGGATACAATTTTACATGGTCTTATTTTGGACAGGTTAGGACAATATTTGTATGCCAAATAGTACCCTTCCTTTTGTTTTCCAACATTGGTTACTATGGGGATCCCCAATATTATGACTCACGTATTGCTGTAATATCTCGTATCCCCTACGTTTCATGGGCTACCCTTTAGACATTAACCAGTTGAAGTAGCATTATATTTGTTAGCAGACTACATTAGCTTTTCACGTTTTGTACATCATTCCACAAGATATTGCATCCGGTACCCTTAGGGGGATACCAAATATAAAAGCCAATACAGCCTACAATATTTGGTATTCCCAGTGTTTCTCGGGTTAGATGTTACCAGGAATCAATTTTACATCACCTTATTTTGGATGGGAGAGCACAGTATTTCTATACCAAATATCACCATTTCTTTTGGTTTCCAACCTCAATTACTGTGGGGATATCAAATATTATGGTTCACATATTGCTGTAGTATCTTGTATCCCTTATGTTTCATGGGTTACACATTAGCCATTGAAATTGCCTTTTATTTATTAGCAGACTACATTAGCTTTTCACATTTTTTACATTATTCCACAATACTTTATAACCGGTTCACTTAGGGGATACCAAATACAATGGCCTTCTTGCCTATAATATGTGGTATCCCCTGTGTTTCTCGGGTTAGAATGTACCAGGATACAATTTGACATGGTCTTATGTTGGATGGGTGAGCACAATATTTCTATGCCAATAGCACCCTTCCTTTTGCTTTCCAACATTGGTTACTATGGGGGATACCCAATATTATGGTTCACATATTGCTGTAGTATCTTGTATCCATTATGTTTCATGGGTTACACATTAGCCATTGACTAGTTGAAATTGCCTTTTATTTATTAGCAGACTACATTAGCCTTTCACATATTTTACATAATTCCACAATACTTTATAACCGGTTCACTTAGGGGATACCAAATACAATGGCCTTCTTGCCTATAATATGTGGTGTCCCCTGTGTTTCTCGGGTTAGAATGTACCAGGATACAATTTGACATGGTCTTATGTTGGATGGGTGAGCGCAATATTTCTATGCCAAATAGCACCCTTCCTCTTGCTTTCCAACATTGGTTACTATGGGGGATACCCAATATTATGGCAAACGTATTGCTATAATCTCTCATATCCCCTACATTTCATGGCCTACCATTACGCCATTGACCAGTTGAGGTTGCCATTTATTTGATAACAGTCTTTGACCATTTTATACATCATTCCACAACATTTTACATCTTGTTCCTTTGGGGATACCATACATTATTGGCTATACCTTCTATAATATTTGGTATTCCCTGTGTTTCCAGAGTTAGAACTTATCAGGATTCAATTTGACATGGTCTTATGTTGGATTGGTGAGCACAGAATTTCTATGCCTAATAGCACCCTTCCTTTAACTTTCCAACATCGGGTACTATAGGGATACCATATATTATGGCTCACGTATTGCAGTAATATCTTGTATCCCCTACGTTTCATGGCCTACCCTTCAGCCTTTGACCAGTTGAATTATCCATTTATTTGACAGTAGACTACAGCAGCTTTTACCATTTTATACATCATTCCACAACATTTTACATTAGGATTCCTTAGAAGATGCCACATGTAATGGACTATACCGGCTATAAATTAATTTTTACCCACCCGCTCTCCAACGCTTTCCCTACTGTTGCACTCTCTGGAGTGGAAATAGTAATTTTTACCCCTACGCTATCCAACGCTTTCTCTACTGTTGCACTGTCTGGAGTGGGAATAGTAATTTATACCTCTACGCTATCCAACGTTTTCCCTACTGTTTCACTCTCTGGAGTTGGAATAGTAATTTTTACCCACCCGCTATCCAACGCTTTCCCTAATGTTGCACTCACTGGAGTGGGAATAGTAATTTTTACCCCTACGCTATCCAATGCTTTCTCTACTGTTGCACTCACTGGAAGGGGAATAGTAATTTTTACCCACCCGCTATCCAACGCTTTCCCTACTGTTGCACTCTCTGGAGTGGGAATAGTATTTTTTACCCTTACGCTATCCAATGCTTTCCCTACTGTTGCACTCTCTGAAGTCGGAATAGTAATTTTTACCCCTACGCTATCCAACGTTTTTCCTACTGTTGCACTCTCTGGAGTGGGAATAGTAATTTTTACCCCTACGCTATTTAACGCTTTCCCTACTGTGGAATTTTCTGGAGTGGGAAAAGGAATAGCTGTCCAATGTTTTCATTTCTGTAGTTTTGTTTGGACTTTAAATAGTAGTTTTATTTATTGATGTATTTTTTTTTGTATTTATTTAGATAATATTGTATTTAATTAACTTTAAAAATATTAAAAGTATATTTAATTTTTAAAATGTATTGAATATAATTATGTATTGTTATTTATGTTTTATTTGATGTGTGTAGATGTATCTGTAATTTATAGTATTTTTTAAAAATGTATAAGTAATTAAAATAATGATTAAAAATTATTAAGTAAGTATACATTATATATTGTATGCATATTTTAAATTAAAGTTTTATTATGAAATATGTATTATGTAATGTTAAATATTATTAAATATATTTAAATATGTTTATTTTATTTTTAACTACTATTTACTTTATTTTACTTTTTTTATGAAAAAAAACTATATTTTTAATTACGATATTTTTAACATCGATTATTTTATTTCGATATTTTTGTACTTACAATGTTGTAGATAGGATGTCGATATACTTGCCTTCGATATTCCAGCGTCGATATTTCTGTAGGTCGATATTCTGTCCGTCGATATTCTTTCAGTGATCCATTTATTTAATAGCAGACTACAGTAGCTTTTAACATTTTATACATCAATCCACAAGATTTTACAACCTGTTCATTTAGGGGATACCAATTATAATGGGCTATATCAGCTACAATATTTGGTATCCCCTGTGTTTCTCGGGTTAGAACTTACCAGGATTCAATTAGACATGGTCTTATGTTGGGTGGGTGAGAACAGTATTTCTATGGCAAATACCACTCTTCCTTTTGCTTTCCAACATTGGTTACTGTGGGGATACCAAATATTATGGCTCACGCACTGCTGTAATATATCGTATCCCCTACATTTTATGGGCTTCCGTTCAGCCATTGACCAGTTGAAGCTAAAATGTATTTAATACAGACTAAAGTAGCTTTTACCATTTTATACATCATTTCACAAGATTTTGCAACTGGTTCTTTTAGAGGATACCATACATTATTGGCTACACCAGCTATAATATTTGGTATCCCCTATGTTTCTCAGGTGAGAACTTATCAAGATTCAATTTAACAAGGTCTTATGTTGGATTGGTGAGCACAGTATTTATATGCCTAATAGCACCCTTTCTTTAACTTTCCAACATCGGTTACTATGGGGATACCAAATATTATGGCTCACACATTGCTGTAATAGCTCGTATCCCCTACGTTTCATGGGCTAACCTTGAGACGTTCAACAGTTGAAGTTGCCTTTTATTTGTTAGCACACTACAGCATCTATTCACATCTTATACATCATTCCACAAGATTCCACATCCAGTTCCTTTATGGGATACCATAGATAATGGGCTATATCATCTATATTATTTGGTATCCCCTGTATTTCTTGGGTTAGAACTTACCAGGATTCAGTTTGACATGGTCTTATGTTGGGTGGATAAGCACAGTATTTCTATGCCAAATAGCACCCTTCCTTTTGCTTTCCAACATTGGTTACTACGGGGATACCAAATATTGTGGCTCACGCATTGCTGTAATATCTCGTATCCCCTGCATTTCATGGGCTTCCGTTCAGCCATTGGCCAGTTGAGGCTGACATTTATTTGATAGCAGACTACAGTAGCTTTTAACATTTTATACATCATTCCACAAGATTTTACAACCAGTTCCTTTAGAGGATACCATACATTATTGGCTATACCAGCTATAATATTTGGTATCCCCTGTGTTTCCCGAGTTAGAACTTATCAAGATTTAATTTGACATAGTCTTATGTTGGATTTGTGAGCACAGTATTTCTATGCCTAATAGCACCCTTCTTTTCACTTTCCAACATCGGTTACTATGGGGATACCAAATATTATGGCTCACACATTGCTGTAATACCTCGTATCCCCCACGTTTCATGGACTATCCTTGAGACATTCAGCAGTTGAAGTTGTCTTTTATTTGTTAGCACACTACAGTATCTTTTCACAACCTTTACATCATTCTACAACATTCCTAATCCGGTTCCTTTATGGGATACCATATATATTGGGCTATGTCATCTATAATATTTGCTATCCCCTGTGTTTCTCGGGTTAGAACTTACCAGCATTCAGTTTGACATGGTCTTGTGTTAGGTGGGTGTGCACAGTATTTCTATGCCAAATAGCACCCTTCCTTTTGCTTTCAAACATTGGTTACTATGGGGATACCAAATATTATGGCTCACGCATTGCTGTAATATCTCGTATCCCCTATATTTCATGGGCTACCATTAAGCCATTGACCAGTTGAGGTTGCCATTTATTTGATAACAGACTTTGACCATTTTATACATCATTCCACAACATTTTACATCTGGTTCCTTTACGGGATGCCATACATTATTGGCTATACCTGCTATATTATTTAGTATCCCCTGTGTTTCCCCAGTTAGAACTTATCAGGATTCAAGTTGACATGGTCTTGTGTTGGATTGGTGAGCACAGTGTTTCTATGCCTCATAGCACCCTTCCTTTAACTTTCCAACATCGGTTACTGTGGGGATACCAAATATTATTGCTCACACATTGCTGTAATACTTCGTATTCATGGGCTACCCTTGAGATATTCAGCAGTTGAAGTTGCCTTATATTTGTTAGCAGACTACAGTATCTTTTCACATCTTATACATCATTCCACCACATTTTACACCTGGGGGCATATTATCAAGACAGGCGATAAAATTATCACTGCTTTAGCAGCAGGAGACTGCCGCTAAAGTGGCGATAATGGCCTTGAAAATATGCCCTTGTGAATTCCCATAGCAGCCCAGGTTCTATTTAAGGCCCAGCGGTGCCAGGGGACAACACCTAGAACCTTCGTGAGATACCTGTTCTGGCGCACTAAAGACAGAGACACGGGACACTTCCTTGTGCGTCAAAGATCAGGGTTTATTACTGCAGGGAGGCAAAAGTCACAAGAAGTACAACAGAGTGTAGGTTCTGAGAGTCTGCTCCCTTTGCATATGTGGGTCGCTCTCTTTTATACAGGATTTTGTCATTGCACAATATGTAAGCAAAAGGTTACAACTCATTTCCCACAGTAAAATTCAAAGGATCGCTTTCATGTATTCAGAGCACCGGAACATAATTACATTAACATCACCAGTTCCAACTGTAAAAGCACATCTTCCCACCATTAGGTACATTCCACTTGAGTTGTAAATAAACAAGAGAAAGAGACAAGAACAGCTGCAAGGAAGTCAGACAACAGGGAAGAGGGAGTGTGAGGATCATATTGGATGCGTAATCGTAGCCTAAAAGGACTTGATCCCAGCACGTGCGAGGCTGAAACAATAGACCGGCACGGCAGGATCACCTCCGAGCGGAGACAACTGCTTTAGCAGTGTCCTCCCCCTACTCATAGAAGATACATGAAAAGGCATATGCTTCTTCCGTGAAGCTTGGGAACAAAAGGGTCACGATGCGGACAGTTGCCTGTTCGCTGACTACGTGAGGGCAAGAAACAAAATGGATGCCGTATCTAAAATGGAACCCGAGCGTCCATTTAAAGAAACCTGTAATTGTAAGGAACTCTTCTGAGTAGTGTGGTAAATAAATAAATAATACCTCTATTTTTGAATGGATAAATGAATAACAGATAGCTCAATAAATAAGAGTCAAGATTCGAGGTAGTAGGAGTTTGCAGGTTTAATACAGCATAAAGGACAGGAACAGGACAACCTGCACGGGAACAGGATGGCAGCGCTTGACAGGGGGGCCCCGACAGCTGCCGGGCAGGATCTGGAATGAGCGCGCTAATATTTAATAACAATACACGAACATATATACTAAAAACAGTTGCATTACAGTACATAGGATAGGCGGAGCAGTGGGTGTGGTCAATAGCAGTCGCGAAAGATAAGGGTAAAAGTGGGTGTAACAGGAGGCGTATACATAGACATGTGATGTAAACGTAACAGAATATGTCATGAATGGGGTGGAGACATGGAGGGGGCTACCTAAGGAGCCGGGACCTCTAACCTAATGGTGCGTGCAAACTGGCAATGACGTGTTACTAGGAGAAGCTGGGGGCTATGAACTCTGTGCTAGGAGCAGAGACTGAAGTCTGGAGAGTCAGAGCGACATGTGCCTAAACAACTATCTAGTATCTGATGTTTAGAGAACATGTTGATAGAATCCAAAAGTTATCAGGGTAAAGGCTAACAGACTCTAAGACTGGAGCATGCATTATTCTACATGTGGTGCGTGATGAAGAATATTAAATGACCATTAATACAGTATTGTCTCTTACATGGAGACGTAAAGGCTAGACAATGACGGAAACTATTGATGCGATTCAGTAGCTTAGGAATGCAGAGAAGGAGGACTGGACTGATAACTAGAATCATAACATACTCTTGGCAGACTCGTAGACAGAGCCAGGCCGAGCCGGGCACTGCAAGGCAGGAAGTAAGTGAAGGGTCAGGAACACAGGTGGGGGCTGTATCGCTCCTCAGCGAGGCTCAGGAGACAGGAGCTGAATCTAGTGTCCGGGCCCTTTTGAGGCCTAGAAACGGGGACTTTACAATGAAATAACGTGCATACTGAGAAACGTGGCAACGTGACTTTACATAGGCCTGATATTCGTAGTATTCACGAGAACTGGAAACTGGCATACTAGAGATGGACACAACTGTAATTGCGTCATTAATCGAACATAAGGAATACATATGCATATTAATCATGCACACATAACATATGATGGAGGACGCGTAGGGACACAGAACATGACAAAATCTACTTTTCCACATTCCCTCCTTGTCACTACGTTTCCATCAGGAAACATCAATATTCATGATACCATCTATCATTTCATACAGTATCATTTGCTCGTCTCGAATTTTCTTGGAACGGGATTTAGGACGGGACTTGGGACTAGGAATACAAGAGGTAGCACAAATGCCGCAAATCGCAGGGCCACATTGTATACAGAGGCAGCAGCTGAATATGATCGCTACTGCAATACCTAAAAATGACAATACTTTCCATCCCCAGGCGGAAATTATATTCCAGAACCAACCGGACCATGTCCAGGTGCCTGGATCTTGGTGTAACAGATGGGCAATTTTATGGAGTCTGGTTATAGCTGAATAAACAGACGGCGCGTTATTTGGAATGAAAATGCAGCAACTAGATCCGATGACTCTACAAGCCCCGCCCCTATCGGCCAGTATGACGTCAAGGACGAGACGATTTTGGAGCACGACAAATCTCATAGCAGATTGCTCTTCGGTTAAATTACCTAGGGCAGAGGCAGTCTCATTCACTACTGCTTCAAGGGTTCTGGTTAACCTACGGATTAGCTTACTGTTCTGGATAGGTCCTATAAAGAAGAAGAAACCTCTATTGAAATCTGTATATTGTTCTAGAGCAGTTTCAGTATAATCGACAATGGGGAAATTTCTCTTGTGTCTAGTATGTACTAGGTGGGAATTCCTATGATAGTCAGGTGGGGCTAGGAAAACTGGTGGCAGTAGGAAGGCAATGTAACATGTACCATCCCAATCAAGGGGCAGACGAACATATGCGGTCTGACCACAAACAAAATAAGAATGACGTGAAGCTTTGAAAATAGATTTCCTACTGTCACTATACTTGACAATAGTAGTACAATCACTATGGCCTACATGTACGGAACCATTATTTCGGACACATAATTCACCTTTGACTGGTAGTACTGAAATAGCAGGTAAGTCTGGAGTACAATCAGACTGAACATTCAGGACCATAAAACTCGAAGAATAATTACCCAAATTATAAACTTCATTTTCTAGATCTAACCCTGTTCTGTGGGGAAGACCTTGCTTGTCTGGGAAACATGTACTGTTAAGAAAAGACATATCTGTTGAGGATGACGTTAACGTGGACCATGCTCCACACGAACCATTATGTGAAAAGGGATACGGAAAGAGTGGCAGAACTCCCTTCGGTGTCTGGAAAAGGGGGAGTCGACCACACACCCAACAATTAGTGGCATTGCTGGTCTGGTGTGAATAATGTAACATGCGGATAAAAGAATTATTACGCATAGCAAGACGATATGAGAGTTCATGAGGAGGCAGATCACTAAACGTGTGCTCTACTGTAACATTAGCAGACTTATTTACATGAGAAAATGGAAAATACAAATAAAATGCATAACTGGTGCAGGAAATCATAATGCTAAAATATAGCAGAAAACATAAAATAATAGTGCAACTTCTAGAGTTCTCACTAACTCTCTCTCTATGGGGGTCTATTATATACATGTCAGAAACCGGTCTAACCGTTTCACCTAGGGGAGGACTTAGACAATCAAACTGGCTGACTTATTTTACTAGACCTTAACTTTTTCTTATACTCCTGTTGCGGAGTTTTCTCTAACAGGGAAGGGTTCGTAGCAATGTCTTTTGCGGGACAGTCCTTAAGAATAGTACTTTGGCAGTCTTTAAGATCCTCGGAAATGTTCTTTGAAACAGGCTTCAATCCAAAAAATCTTTTCACATGAGACAGATGCACCCAGCCCTTCCTGCCTTCCAGCTTGACGGCAGTACGGGTGGCCAGGAGGACCTGTCGGGGTTCCTTCCAGCGAGGCTCCAACGGACTTGAACGATCAAAGTTCCTGACCAAAACCATGGATCCGGGAACGATTTCATGCGGTGCCACCTCGGTATTGTCTGGAAATGCGGCAGCAACCTGTGAACGACAAGAGTGTAGGGCAGACATCAAGGAAGCTAGGTAATCTGTCAGCATATTACTTGAAACATCGGTAATACTTCGAGGTCTAGGTGTACCCCACATGTTAGGGGGGCGGCCGAATACGACCTCATAAGGGGACAGACCTGATCTGGAATGTGCGACCATGCGCATATAGAACAGAGCAACTGGCAGAGCTACTAGCCAGTCCACACCTTTCTCTTGACAAACTTTTGCAATTCGGATTTTCAGGGTCTGATTATGTCTCTCTACGAGACCGGCTGCTTCTGGATGGCGTACACAATGAAACTTCCACTGGTACCCTAACAAAAGGGAAACATGTTTCATCAACTCGGATGAGAATGGCTGGCCGTTGTCAGAATATACGACCCTTGGGAGTCCGTAGCGGGGGAAGAATTCACGAACCAACTGCTTGGCAGTGGTCGCGGCTGTGTAATCTGGGACTGGATATGCTTCTGTCCACCTGGACAAAGCGCATACAACTACAAGGACATACTTGAAACCTCGACATCGCTCCATCTGAATATAATCCATTTGGAGGACTTCAAAAGGGTGGTCAGGGGGCTGGAAACCACCTTGTTCCACCGGGACACTTTTACCTGGATTAAACTGACAACATATCATACAGGTACGGACTTTCTGCTTGGCTGCAGCTCGTAAATGCTTGTTGAACCAAATGTTCTGGATACTATCTAACATAGCTTTTTCTCCTAAATGTGCTGGACTATGTGCGGTATTGATAATGACTTGAACCATAGAATCGGGGAGAAACCATGTGGCTTTTCCCTTTGTTACCCATCCCTGATCTGTCTGGACCCCTCCTTGTTCGGACCATTTCTTGATTTCCTCGGGAGTAGCATGTAACTGGATGTCTATGACATCTTGAGTGGGGTCCTTAACTGTCATACAGGTAGTCAGATCTGGAGTGTATGTCGGTGTCTTATTAACTGGAATGTCTGGTGTCTGTGCTGTAAGCTTGGCTGTGCGATCTGCTAGATCATTACCTTGAGAAATAGTGTCAGTAACTTTCGTATGTGCTTTGCACTTCATGATAGCAATGGATGTCGGTAAATGTATGGCATCTAACAGAGCTTGAATAAGGAGACCATGCTGAATCTTGGTTCCATGATAAGTCATGAAACCTCTCTCCTGCCAGAGCACTCCAAAGTCGTGTACAACTCCGAATGCGTAGCGTGAATCTGTGTAAACATTAACTTTCAGGTTCTTGGCGTGTATGCAGGCTTGAGTCAGAGCAACTAGCTCTGCTGCTTGAGCAGACAGGGTGTCAATACGGTGTGTTTCAATAACTTCAGTGTCAGTAGTCACTGCATACGCGGCTACTAGTTCTCCTGTACTTGTTCTCATACATGAACCATCCACATAAAGTGTCAGGTCGGGATCTGGTAATGGAATATCTGTCAGATCTTGTCTTGGCTTAGTCATAATGTTAACTACTTCCACACAGTCGTGTGTGGCAGGATTTGAATTAACTGACGGTAACAGTGTAGCAGGATTTAGAACGTTGCAGCGTCTGATTTCAATGTGTGGCTGGAACAGTGTCAGTTCATAACCTGTTAAACGTGCAATTGTCAAGTGCTGAGTCTGTGTTCGGTTTAAAAGAACTTCCACGGAGTGTGGAACTTGTACTGTCAAGGAATGTCCTAATACTATGGAATCACTTTGTCTGATAGCTAGTGCTGTGGCTGCAACTGACTTGAGGCACGCAGGCAGAGCCTGGGCTACTGGATCTAATGTGCTCGAAAAATAAGCACAGGGCTTGTATTGTCCTGCTTGATCTTGTGTGAGAACAGATAATGCTGTACCTTCCCGTTCAGTGACAAAAAGTGTAAAAGGCTTACTGTAGTTCGGTGTAGCTAGAACTGGAGCTTGGCATAGAGCTTTCTTTAACTCATTGAAACTAAGTGTATGTTCAGATGTCCAAGGGAGGACAGTCGATACGGCTGCCTCCTGTGTCGTTAACTGTATCAGTGGTTTAGCTAGAAATGCATACTGAGGAATCCATTGTCTGCAGTAAGAAGTGAGGCCAATAAAAGCACGTACCTCCTTCTGGGTCTTGGGCTGAGGAAGACTCGCTATTAACTGGATACGGTCAGGTGTCAACTGCCTACCCCTCTTGGACAGTAAGTGGCCTAAATAGATCACTTGCTGGACACAGAATTGAAGCTTAGAAGGGGACACCTTGTGCCCCATCTCGGCAAGGAAATACAAGACTGTAAGGGATGCTCGCTCGCAAGCACGTTCAGAACGGGCTGTGATCAGTAGATCATCGACATACTGGAGTAGGGCAGTGTCAGTTGGCATGTGAATGTTGTCTAGTTGTCTCTTAAGTGCTTGACTCTAAATACTTGGACTTTCTGTGAAACCTTGAGGAGCGCGTGTGAACATATAGCTCCTTCCATTTAAACAAAAACCGAAAAGGAACTGGCTGTCTGGATGAATGGGGACACTAAAAAATGCGTTCTTGAGGTCTATGACTGTGAAAAATGAGGCTTCAGAATCAATGGCTGTCAATAGGGAAGAAATATCTGGGACAACTGGGTACTGGGGAATAATACATTTATTGAGTTCTCGTAGGTCAATCACTAATCGATATACTGGGGGTGCATTTGGATCAGTACGTTTGATGACTGGAATGATCGGAGAATTACATACATTGGAGTCAGTTTCTACAACTACTCCTTGAGCGATGAGCTCGTCAATAATTTTGGATAAGGCTGCTACAGCCTCAAGTGGCAATCTGTACTGTCTGATTCGTGGTAACACTACACCTGGCTTGAGAGTCACATGATGGGGTGTGATTTGCATATAACCAACATCAGTTGGACCTTGTGCCCATAGATGCTGCGGAACATTAGACAATCTCGGATCAAAATCTCGTAATACATAGTGACCCTTGAAGTCACGTAGGAACAATCGTATTCCCTCTGGGGAACAGCAAATGACTGCACCTAACTCTTTCAATGTTTTAATGCCTAACAGATTTTCTGGACATGACTTCGTAAGTAACAGATCAGTAGTGCGGGACAATGGACCTACTTCTAGAGTAACTGGCTTAGATATCTCATTTACAATAGGCTTTCCTGAAAATCCAAGGGAAACATTTCTTGAGCCTGAGAGCGGAGCCCCTGGAACTTCGGCGTGACTAATGGTGGTCCTACTTGCCCCTGTATCAATCAAAAACTTTCTGTCTTTCCCTAATACTTGACTATGAACATAGGGACCCTCTTGATCTACAGGAATCTCGATGAGAGGCAAGCCTACCTCCCTCTCTAGGCTGTTTCATGAATATGGCTGATACTCTGGATACTCGGACTGTGCATACTGGTACATCTGCTGTGTAACATGCTGTGTTGCAGCGATAGGCTGCGGTGCTGGAACTGTCTGTTGTGCATTCTGTGGCTGAGAAGTCTGTGAAACTTGTTCTTGTCTAGGCGGACGTGGTCTTTCTTTAGTCTTACCAGTAGCTATATTGTGTTTCAGAACTGCACACTCGTTTATGAAATGACCTGGCTGTTTACAATAATTGCATGTCCCTTTAACGGGAGCTGTAGGATGACTGGCTTGATTCGTACCCCTCTTCTGACTGTCTTGAGGAACAGATTGTGCAACTAGTACTTTCATTTTCGTGTCTTTCATACGTTTTCTTTCATGATCTTGTTCTTCTCTGATTCTATTCTGGTGGTACTGAAGCATCTGTAACATCTGGGACGGGGTATTAGCTTGCCAGGTACTTTCGACTTTCAAAACTCGATTCTTAACTTGTGGACTTGAATTCTCGACTAATTTAGTAACAAAAAGGTGAGGGTATGACTCGCTACTTGTCTTGAGGCCACTGTTTATGGTAAAACATTTTTCAAATCTAGAATAATAATCACTAATATCTTCGTCTTGTTTCTGTTTACAGGCTGAGATTGCATCCCAGTCTTCTTTTCTAGTTGTCAATAATCTAGGCAAAACTTGTATTAACAATTCTGGTAATTCTTTACATTTCTCTCCTAGACCGGTACCTGGTACTCGTATCTTATCTTCAGCTTCGAGAACTGCCCAATCGATCTTTTTCTCTCCCACCTCCCAATCTTTTTCCTTGAGTTTTTCATATACCCCTGCGGGCAATAGGACTTTTAGCATTTTAATAACGTCTGGATACGTATATTCTCCCATACGGAGCATGTCTTTTAATTCTCGGTGGAACCCTGCTGGATCTTTATCATGACAGGGAATTAACTTTTTCATCTCTAAGAGTTCCATCTTTGTGATCGGGGTGTAAACAAATACTCGTTGCATTTCACCACCCGTTGTCCTAACTGGGTGTACTTCTCGTAACGGATTCTGTCTGTCTATGTAAAACGGTTTACTTTCTGGAGGTGAGACATGAACAAAATGCGGGTTCAAAAACATACTATATTTGTGGCGCTGTTCTAGAATGACACTAATTAAATCGGTACCTAAACCTTTCCATCTATACTGGAGTAACTCGTTCAGGACATCGTGTAACGGACCTGGATCAGAATGTTGACCCTCATACAAAGTAATGAGGTGCTGGATCATATACATACCCACCAGTCGCTGCTCGGCTGGGGGCAATTTCAGGAACATTTGTGCCACTATTTCGTCTGGAAAAGTGGTAGAATCAGTAATCCATCGGACTGCTGATCGGGCTAGTTCTTGTTCATGCATAGTACTTAATTCACTGTAACCGATTCGTGATTTCAGAATGTGATCGGTAGCTTGAAATACTTGTTCCAGAGAACCTTGTTCTGGTGCTGGATGATGGAAAGTTGGCTTGTGTTCTAGGCGTAAATGGCGATCTGGAAATCTAGATTTTCCTACATACGCTATTCTGGCGGAATTCTCGTCCTCTACCTCTTCCGTAGAAGAGTCATTTTCTTTTTCGCTTACTTGTGCTGCCTTACGTTGATCGTGTAACCTTATTATTTCCTTACGGATTTTCTTGTACATACTCTCTATACTACTGATAGTCTTGTGTTTACCCTCGGCTATATTATCACTCCACCTTGTCAGGATTTTCATTTCGGCCGGATCTTTAGTCGGGTAATCTTGTTCTCTTATTAGACAATTAATCAGAAACTTTAATATCATGAGCTGGATCTCAGCTTTCCTTTGAGACATGACGTCACTAATACTTTCTGGATCATCCCCTGTACGGATGAAACGATATATTCTGTCTAGATCTTCTTTCATATCTGGTAGGGTGACTAGATACTCGGTCACCTTTCTTACGCGTAATGAATATAAAACCATATTATCCTCGCCTGGGACCGGGTCATAGCCACATTCGGTAAGGGCTTTTCTTATTTCTGCAACAGACTGATGTCTGGGCGTACGCTGTGACGCTTGTGCATGTAATTCGACTAACGTTAAACGCTTGTGTGGCGGCGGGGTTCCAGGAGGACCTCCTCCTGCGGCCCCTAAACTGGAATCGTCGACTGATACTCTTCGTACTAGCGCGGCGGGAAATTGTAATGTAGGCTGGACCGGGGGTACCGTAGCAGGTACTGCAAAAGGTGCCCCGGTGTCTGGGGGAGCAGGAATTGCCTGATTTACAGGAGCTGGCGGAACAGGATTTGCATATTCCGGGACTGTGTCGTCCAAATAGGACGAGATGAAAATATCAGCTGCGGTCGGTTTGTGACGTAGCTTGGTCGGAACTAGTGGTGGCGGAAAATTACTGGATGCCTCCGGGGTCGCTTTTGGCAAGCCCTCGGCAAGAAGAGGATACATACCCTTAATAAGGGCATGCCTCTGTCTGTCTGACTGTTCTGTTTTAACTCGTTCACCTATCTCGATTAATTCCCTTTCTTGGGCTCGTTCTAAGGATTCTCTACTTAGTTCTGACTTTCTGATTTCTTTTTCGGTTCTTTTATGAGATTCTTTGCGCCATAACTCGATGGCATCTTTCTGTGACTGTCTGGCTTTCTTTTTCCATAATGCTTCTTCTACTCGCATGATGCACTCGGCATCCCATGTGCCTGATACAGGCCATCTATACTTTTCTTCTAACTCTTTGGTATACTCTACCCATAAATCTAGATATAATATGGCACTTATGCCATGCTTTTGATACATAAAATGACCTGGACTGTCCCTAGGCGGGACAGGAACTGCTGCTTCTAGCAGACCTTTTCTGGTTTTTAACTGACGTAATTTCGAGAATAAGGGCATGACTGAACTGTAATCTAGACACAATACAATACACAATGAACACGATAATTACTTCACATTCATACCACGACATTAAAATACATGAAGAATATTTAAAATAACAGTTCGAACAGAATACTACCTGGAATACTGGAAACAGAATACATGAATTTCTCGAGAACAGAATGGGCTAGAACAGAAACTAGATGCACTGCTGAAACAGTACGAAACTTACCGGTCTCATAAAGAGACACGTCAGGACCCGCATCCACCGAAGTGGACACTTCGTTTGGGGGTCTGTGTACCACCAACCCACGGACCAGAGTCAATTAGATTGACCCTGTCTAGATACTACCCCAGCAATGGTACTCACCGGGCAGCAAGAACGGAAAGCCTCGGACTGGACTGGACTGCTTCGACGCCGGACGGACGAACTTCAGACTTCTGTTACGGGTGGGCCTCCGGATACCTCGGACCTTGGACTCTCGGCTTGGGCTCTGGTCGGGACTCGCCGCGTTCCTCCACCGCCTCGTCTGGATGCTGGACCGCCACCTCCGTCTCCTCCGTGGGCCTGAGGGATACTTGAAGCAGAAATATCTGCCGGTGCACGGTATGGTTCCGTCACGGCTGCAGAGGGTCAGGGGGCCGGCGTGGCTTCACCGGCGCGTGGGGAAAGGGCAAGTCCCTATTCGGGCGCCATTATGTGGTAAATAAATAAATAATACCTCTATTTTTGAATGGATAAATGAATAACAGATAGCTCAATAAATAAGAGTCAAGATTCGAGGTAGTAGGAGTTTGCAGGTTTAATACAGCATAAAGGACAGGAACAGGACAACCTGCACGGGAACAGGATGGCAGCGCTTGACAGGGGGGCCCCGACAGCTGCCGGGCAGGATCTGGAATGAGCGCGCTAATATTTAATAACAATACACGAACATATATACTAAAAACAGTTGCATTACAGTACATAGGATAGGCGGAGCAGTGGGTGTGGTCAATAGCAGTCGCGAAAGATAAGGGTAAAAGTGGGTGTAACAGGAGGCGTATACATAGACATGTGATGTAAACGTAACAGAATATGTCATGAATGGGGTGGAGACATGGAGGGGGCTACCTAAGGAGCCGGGACCTCTAACCTAATGGTGCGTGCAAACTGGCAATGACGTGTTACTAGGAGAAGCTGGGGGCTATGAACTCTGTGCTAGGAGCAGAGACTGAAGTCTGGAGAGTCAGAGCGACATGTGCCTAAACAACTATCTAGTATCTGATGTTTAGAGAACATGTTGATAGAATCCAAAAGTTATCAGGGTAAAGGCTAACAGACTCTAAGACTGGAGCATGCATTATTCTACATGTGGTGCGTGATGAAGAATATTAAATGACCATTAATACAGTATTGTCTCTTACATGGAGACGTAAAGGCTAGACAATGACGGAAACTATTGATGCGATTCAGTAGCTTAGGAATGCAGAGAAGGAGGGCTGGACTGATAACTAGAATCATAACATACTCTTGGCAGACTCGTAGACAGAGCCAGGCCGAGCCGGGCACTGCAAGGCAGGAAGTAAGTGAAGGGTCAGGAACACAGGTGGGGGCTGTATCGCTCCTCAGCGAGGCTCAGGAGACAGGAGCTGAATCTAGTGTCCGGGCCCTTTTGAGGCCTAGAAACGGGGACTTTACAATGAAATAACGTGCATACTGAGAAACGTGGCAACGTGACTTTACATAGGCCTGATATTCGTAGTATTCACGAGAACTGGAAACTGGCATACTAGAGATGGACACAACTGTAATTGCGTCATTAATCGAACATAAGGAATACATATGCATATTAATCATGCACACATAACATATGATGGAGGACGCGTAGGGACACAGAACATGACAAAATCTACTTTTCCACAGTAGTATGGCGAAAACGCGTACACTTACACAACTCGTCATTTACGGTTCATTGATACCACATTCGTCCATATTCGGCGGTGCCCAAAACGTCGTAACGATTTTTACGGAACCTCAGACGCTCCTTTTGCCCTCATGTAGGCAAGAACTAGTCGAAGTCGGAGTCGATCTCGATATTCATCAGATCATTCAGATGTTGTTGGAACATAACTCTATCCATCAATGCCTCCTTGGAAACAGGTGGCCTTCTTATACACGTTGTAGCACAAAGGCCACATAAGGCAGGACCACACTGTACACAAAGACAACACGTGAACAGAAATGTCACGACAACCCCTATAATCATCAGAATCTTCCAACCCCAAGTCAACATTAGACCCCAAAACCATCCTAGAATCGTCCAATCTCCCTCGTCCTCGTGTATGGACTCTGAGATTTTATGCAACTTTGAGATGGCTTGATAGACAGTTGGAGCGTTATCAGGTATAAAAATGCAGCAGCTCGAATGGATGACCTTACACACACCACCTCTGTCTGCTAGTACAACGTCTAGAACCATACGGTTCTGTAACGTCATAAGCCTATCCGCTTGAAGCTCTGCTGTCAGGTTACCAAGGGCACTTGCAGTTATGTTAGCAGTTGACTCTACTACACGAGTTAACTGTCTCAGATTTCTGCTATTGACCATGGGGCCCCAAAACGGTAGAAAACCCTTGAACAAGTCTCCTGCTTCTTGACCGGAAGTATCCTCTTTACTAATGACACCTCTCACAACTCTGGTTTTGTGATAGTCGGCAGCAACAGTGAAAGTCGGGGGCAAGAGATTTGCAATATAGCAGGTACCTGAGAAGTCATGTGGTAACCACGTATATGCTCGGTCATAACATACAAAATAGGTACCCTTGGCAGTCAGAAAGACAGGGGAAGAGAGCATCGGTAGAACGTAAGTATCCACACAAGCACTCTTGTGGGCTGGGCTCTTGGATTTCGGCCACGACCTTGCAGACAAAAGTGGCCTAGGTGAGGTACAATCCAGATTGGAGATGAGCTTTTAAGCTGCCTATCACCCACTGATATACTATACTCAGCCTCACTAAGGTACTTATAGATTTGCACCTCCTCTTCTGGGATAAGTGACGTATCGAAGATATCTCTATTTAGGTCGGCAATAGCTATCATTAGAGACTTGTGATACGGGCCAGGACCAAAGTTTGCTGAGCGTGGCTCTCGATGGGGGTAGGAATCTAGTGCACTACGGAACATGGTTTGGAATGCCCGAACTGACCCTTGGGGGCTGTACGGGAGGACCAAGTATGGGATACCCCTGTCCATGGTATGTGGCATTAGCCCACACACCCAACAGTTTGTAGTATTTACCACCAACTGATGCTGATGCAAAAGTTGCACAAAGGAATTGTTTCTAAATTCCGCACGTCTGACTTGTTCATGTTGAGGCAGTAGGTGAAAAGAATGTGGAGAAACAGTAGAGACGACATTTAGATCATGGGAAGGAGAGGTGGGTAAGGCAGAAGGCAGCAATGATAGAAAACCAAAATATACTCCACCCACCAGCAGCATAGAAACAGTTAGGAACAACATGAAAACCTGTAGTAAAAAACACTTTGCTCGAAATGTGCTGTACAATTTAGATCTTTGCACCGTCTTTTCCTCTATCTTCGTCAGCTTGGAGAACTCCATCCTCTAACAACCGTCCGCAACGTTCTTGACGCACTTCGTTCTGGGTAGCGATTATCAATTCCCAGGGGTTCCCGGAAATCGACAAAAGAAATTGACCTAATGTCAATAACTGCTAAACAGAAGGAAGTGCCCGTGCGGCCCTACGGCCAACCCAGATGGCAGGTTTTAATCAGTTAAATAATCAATTTCATATACGTCTCCTAGCTGTTCTGGAAAAGAAATACATACATAATAAAATGTCCACAATGGTCAAGGCAGAATGTGAGGGGGTATTTTGGAATCAAAATGATAACAATTTATTCATCCTTATTGCGTGTACGAAGAAAGTATCTGTTTCTTCCGGGTCGAGTCTGATCTTTAAACAGTGGATTGGATGGCGAAAGAGTGTTCGATTGTCCAGGCAATTGTTCAGTACTTGTATTCCCCAATGTTGAAGGAAGGGAAATTGTTTGAGAGGAATCAACAGGGGTGTCAGATAAAACTGAAGTGTTCCCTATGGCCTGAACTTCGCTAAATGGGACAAAGCGCTGGGGAACGTCAGTTTCAGACGAGGAAAAACCTTTACGTATTCATGTGTCTGCCGGCAGAGGAAGCGGAACCTTCTTGGTGTGGGTGGCATGCACCCAGTGTTTCCGCCCCTCCAGTCGAACCTCCGTCCTTGTTGCTAGTAGCACCTGGAAGGGTCCCACAAATCTCGGCTCAAGATGGCGTTTTCGTCCGAAATTTCTAGTGAGGACCCAGTCCCCTGGTTGGAGCCGATGACCAGGACCCTCTGTTTGTGACGGCAGAGCCTCAAAGACCTGTTGATGAATCAAACTCAATTTAGCAGTCAGATCATATAGATAATCAATTAACATTGGATATTCAAGTCTGTTCAATTCTTTAGGCCTCGGAACCCCCCAAATGTTCGCAGGACGGCCGAACACAATCTCATATGGGCTAAGCCCTACTCGAGAGTGTACAGTAGCCCTGGTCGATAAGAGAGCTAGAGGCAAAGCATCAGGCCATGATAAACCAGTTGTTGCCTGAATTTTAGCAAGTTTTAGTTTCAGGGTGCCATTGTATCCTTCCACCAAACCCGCTGACTGAGGATGATTAGCACTATGAAATTTCTGGGATATTCCTAAACCACGACACACACTCTTCATCACGCTTCCCACAAACTCACTTCCGTTATCCGACCATACAATCCGAGGCATGCCGTACCTGGGGAAATACTCTTTGAGCAGAATTTTAGCTGTGGATAGGGCAGTATTATCCTTAGTAGGGTAAGCCTCAATCCATCTGGAGAACGCACAAACCACAACCAGCACATACTTTAAATTATTGCATCTCTCCATGTGGATGAAGTCTAATTGGATAACTTCGAAAGGACATGTAGGAGGGGCAAAATGACCAGGTGGAGTGTGGGTGCCCTTACCAGGATTATGCATCAAACATACCATGCAATTCTTAACCACTCTCTCTGCACATTTAGTAATCCCATCATTCTTCCATACAGGAGACAACAACTTGCATATGCCCTTCGAGTTAATATGTGCTGTGCCATGGGCCATTGTAACAACAGCAAGCACATATGCATCCGATAACATCATTCTCTGTTTCTCTGACAAATCAACCCAACATCCATCCTCATCTAATTTTCCCGTGCTTTCTTTCCACTTAGTCTTTTCCATTTCAGTAGCCTCATTCTGTATTTCCTTCACACTCTCCAATGTGTCCTCACACATACTAGTTTCCGCAGGCCATCTCACTGAACTTGTAACATACATTCGATTTGTCAGATCTTTCGCTGTCTCCTTAGCAGTCTCATCTGCAAACGCATTACCACGACCAACATCATCTGTCACTTTTCGATGCGCACTACATTTAATTATGGCCACCTGTTTAGGCAATGTGAGTGCATCTAAAAGGTCATTCACAAGCTGTCCATGCTGAATCTTTGTGCCATGCGACGTTAAGAATCCTCTTTCTTTCCACAATCGCCCAAAACTATGTGCCACAGCAAAAGCATACTGGCTGTCTGTGAACACATTCACCCGCTTTTCTCTGGACAACACACACGCTCTCGTCAAGGCGACCAACTCAGCTGCCTGAGCCGAGTTCTGATTTAATCTCGTAGATTCCACAACCGTTCTCAATTTCACTACAGCATACGCAGTCGTCACATCACCATTCGGTAACTTAAAACAGGAACCATCAACATACAAAGTACCATCGGGATCTACCAACGGAGTATCTTTTAGGTCAATACGACCTTTCGTTTCCTCTTCGGTTCTCAGATAACAGTCATGTGGTGCTACATCACTCAACTCCGTATTGATCGGCAATAATGTTGCTGGGTTCAACACATTACACCGTTTTATCCGTATGTGACTAGCCAGTAACGTCAGCTCATACCCAGACAACCTTGCGCTCGTCAAATGTTGAGTTTTCGTTCGGTTCAAGAGAGTGTCAACTGCATGCGGAACCATCACCGTAAGCATATTATCCATGACCAGACCTGCGGACTGTCGAATGGACGCCGCAGCTGCCGCTGTTGCTCTTAAACAACTCGGCAAAGCTCTAGCTACTGGGTCTAAGGTCGAAGAAAAATATGAGCATGGGCGCTGTTTGTCACCAAATTGTTGCGCCAGAACACTCAACGCACAACCATCCCTCTCGTGAACGTACAGTGTAAACGGCTTACTGTAATCAGGAGTACCTAACACAGGAGCCGAACACAACGCATCACGTAATTCAGAAAAACCTTTTTGACACTCTTCAGTCCATGGCAAAGGAGTTGGAACATCCTTGCATATGAGAGCTAACAATGGTTTCGCCAATAGTAAAAAATTTGGGATCCATTGTCTGCAGTATGACGTGATACCTAGAAAGGCACGTACATCTCTCTGAGTTTTTGGCACAGTCATTCGGGTAATCGCTGCAATTCTCTCTGGGGTCAACATTCTTCCTTCTTTTGACAATAAGTGACCTAAGTAGGTTACTTCTTGGCAACAATATTGCAGCTTGGAAGGTGACACCTTGTGATGTAAGTCACATAAATGCCGCAACAATGATACTGTAGCAGTTCTACAAATATCTTCGGTATCAGCGGCGACCAACAGGTCGTCAACGTACTGAATCAAGGCTGCGCCTGCCGGTAATATAAATGAATCAAGTTGACTTTTAAGGGCTTGACTGAATATCGATGGACTCTCACAATAGCCCTGTGGTGCGCGTTTCAGTCTAAAACTGCGACCACCTAATGAGAATCCGAATAGATCTCTGCTTTCCTCAGCAATGGGGATACTAAAGAAAGCATTCTTTAGGTCGATCACCGTGAACCAGGAGGCAGTCACTGGAATCAGGGTCAACAAAGTCGTGATATCAGGGACCACGGGGTATTGTGGAATCACGATTTTATTTACTTCTCTCAAATCGATTATGAAACGGTACACAGGAGGTTTAGATGGATCAGTTCGTTTTAAAATGGGTGACACAGGACTATTACACACATTTCCCCGAGTTTCTTCAACGACATCCTTTTCGATCAGATCATGTACAATCGTTAATAGCGCCCGTTCTCCCTCAATGGAGATACGATACTGTGGTATACGTGGCAATCGCACATTTGGTTTCAGCTTGATCATATAAGGTGGGATGTCCAAGAGACCCACGTCATTGGGACCTGTGGCCCATAGAGACGCAGGAAGGGAGCTCAATTCCGGTGGGAATTTATCAATCGACAAGTACATAGGAGAGATTACTCTCCGACCTAATGTAAGCTCCACTCCTTCAGGAGAGCAATACAAAGTCGCGTATAACCGTTTCAGCAAATCCAGACCCAAAAGATTCTCACCACAACCAGTAGATAGAATCAATGGAGCCTCCAGCTCACGAGGGCCAATTGCAAGGGGCAAAGGGCTAGAAACAGGATTGCTAACAGGGGCGCCAGAGAATCCAACGGAAACATTTGTTAAGCCGGACAAAGGTGCGCCAGGGAGTTTCGAATGCATGATGGAACTTTTCGTCGCACCAGTGTCTAGCAGAAAAGGCTCAACTACGCCAGATGTAGCAACTGCGACGTAAGACCCACTCTGATCAACCGGAACTGATACTACTCCCTCTCTCTGTCGGTGGCTGTCCTAGTAACGATCGTTAACAACAGTCTCATGTTCAACGTAATAGTCGTCCGCGTAATACTGCACAGATTTATCGGACCTTACATTTCGCTGGTCAAAACAATTATTCGCGTCCGAGGACGTATTAGGGCGCTCAGTCTGATTTTGAAAGGCACCGCGACCTCTACCTCGAGATGCTTGTTGAGGACCACCACGACCCCCTCGTGCCGACACCATTAAGGCGGTCACGCAAAGCGGGACAATCATATTTTATATGTCCCTCTCTTCTACAATATGCACACTGGTTATACCCAAGCATAGATCTAAAGTCAGAGGAGTCAGGATGTGACTGTATTCTGGAGGATTGTGATTGTGGTCTATATTGCTGTTGCAAATCCGTGTGATTTGAACGCGGAGGATACGCTTGCTGCAACAAAACTTTTGTTTTGAGCTCCTTCGTTTTCTTATCTACACGATCACTTTCTTCTTTTTCCCTATTCTCATAATATTGAGCCGTTGCTAATATCTGTGCAGTGGTTGAAACAGCCCATGCACTTTCTGAATTTTTCAATTTGTTGCATAGTTCAGGCAACAAATTCAACACGAATTTGTCAACAAACAACCGTTGGCCTCCCTCAGTGCCCATATCCTGACCACTATGATCGACAAATGCCTCTTCGAATCTAGTAAAGAAGTCAGAGACTCTCTCGTCCTTCTTCTGCTTACAAGCTGCTAATTTATCCCAGTTTACCCTCATCGCCGGCATAAGCGTTTTCATGAACGTAATTATTCTCTGGGGCAGATCTGAAATTACCTGCTCAGGCTTAGCCCCACCAACTTGTCGGCCATCAGCCGCTATTATTGCAGCCCATCACCACCTAACTCATTCGCATGATTTTCCTGACGAATTTTCGCCCAAACCGGCTGTGGTACAACATTACCGAACAGCATGTCGATGTCGGCGAGGTTCATAATAGTAGCATCTACCAATTGAGACAACTCCTTATAGTAACCCGCCGGATTCTTGCGTAGATCAGGCAAGGACTGTTTGACCTGCAATACTTCTGATCGCTTCCATGGGAGGTGTATCCAAACTCTCTGGAAATATGGAGGAACCACAGGATTAGCATTAGGATCACCTGGCATGTATACTGGCGGAACTTCTCTCATAGGATACTGACCAGGAGCCGCTTTCCAAGTTTCTAAGTCGTCATCATTAAATGACACACGAGAAGGCACTGTGGATCTAAAGGATAACAATCGCTCTAAGGCACGTCGTACATCGCCACCTACAATCATACCGTTCGAAAATTGACTCTGAAGTTCAATCATATCGGGCGGTACGTTATCTAAATTGTCATTATACCATTGTTCCCTCAAAAAGTTACACATTTCTTCGAACACGAATCTCTGTGTAGGCTCATTAAACTGAGAAAACGTCTCGAAAACCATGCGTGGAGGGTAGTTGGCAGGATGTCTTATCCACCTATGTGCCATTGTCACTAACGTCTCTTTCTCCCTTCCACTAGGGATCTGACTCCGTCTTTGGGGAGTTTCAGAAGTATCTGATGGAAATAACTGACCAGAAAGCGGTGAATAAAGGGTAGCAACAGTGTTAGGGATACGATTACGAACAGAAGGAGAAAGGAGAACAGGAGCCACAATGTTTGAAGTGAAGGCAGACACAGCAGAAGCAGGCAAGATAGTCGGGGTGGCAGGGACAAGAGGCTGAGAAGGTACAGGCAAAGGAGCAGTAGGAATAGAGACAGGTGGTGGGACAAACGTAGGACCAACAACGGGCTGACCCGCAGCCGTCGGAACAACAGGAGGGACAACAGGAGGAACAACAGGAGGAACTACAGGGGCCGTAGCACCCTGTGCGTAAGGGGGCGGCGATTTCATCAAATATGCTAACAAGGGATCCTCCTTTGAATCCTCTTCCTTCTTATCCTGACTAGTTGGTAAAACCGGATAACATTTGTCTATCTTCATATGATGTAATCTAGTAGAAACTTCTATTTCTTTTTCTTCTTTATCTCGCTGACATTGTTGTACAACTTGCATTATCGGGACCATACCGTCTCTTCGATTCTTTTTAGACTGTTTGATTTCTTTCTGCTTGGCCTCTTTACGCCACAACCGAAAGGAATCAAACATAGCTGGCCTAGCTTTCTTTTTAAACAATTTAGCTTCAAGATTATCTAAAATCGCAAGTTCAAAACTTCCGTGCGGTGGCCAACTAAGGACACCATCTTTTTTCGTGTAACGGACCCAATATTTATTATATATAATAGGGCCCACACCATGTCGACTATAGAGCTCATATATCGGAGTTCCAACTGGAGGTATCGGACACGAGTCCTCCAACCGGGAATCCTTGTTGCAACATTTAAAGAAACCGAGAAAACCACTATGGCTAGGCATCATGTACACTAACCTAGTATCAAACTTCAAGGGTTACCGAAGCACTAATTCTTCGTGAAAAACAAAACCCTCGGTTTTTGGCATTTGCAATTGTCAAATAACAACTAAGAACCAACAACTAAGAACCACAAATGCACTGGAATTATGCAAACAACAAAGCTTCAACAAGCTGTAACAACAACTAAGGACTGGGAGCGACCCACAAATACTTAACTGAGGGCTTCAATGGCGTCACCAGGAAGGCCCGTCTATCGTCTCGCTGTACGAAAGGTCTACGCCAGGCGTCGAAAACAGGTCGACAGTCAGGGCATCGGTCCGTCGCAGCCGTCAGGAGGCGGGAATCTTCGCAGGAAAAATCTTCGGACCACTTATTTCGACAACAGGATCGATGAAGCGGGGTGCACCTTTTCCTCGGAGATTTCACACGAAGTTCCTCGCAATCGTCAGGCTTTGGACCGGTACCGCCGAAGTCGCCCCGCGTTGGGCGCCAACTGGGCTATTTAAGGCCCAGCGGTGCCAGGGGACAACACCTAGAACCTTCGTGAGATACCTGTTCTGGCGCACTAAAGACAGAGACACGGGACACTTCCTTGTGCGTCAAAGATCAGGGTTTATTACTGCAGGGAGGCAAAAGTCACAAGAAGTGCAACAGAGTGTAGGTTCTGAGAGTCTGCTCCCTTTGCATATGTGGGTCGCTCTCTTTTATACAGGATTTTGTCATTGCACAATATGTAAGCAAAAGGTTACAACTCATTTCCCACAGTAAAATTCAAAGGATCGCTTTCATGTATTCAGAGCACCGGAACATAATTACATTAACATCACCAGTACCAACTGTAAAAGCACATCTTCCCACCATTAGGTACATTCCACGTGAGTTGTAAATAAACAAGAGAAAGAGACAAGAACAGCTGCAAGGAAGTCAGACAACAGGGAAGAGGGAGTGTGAGGATAATATTGGATGCGTAATCGTAGCCTAAAAGGACTTGATCCCAGCACGTGCGAGGCTGAAACAATAGACCGGCACGGCAGGATCACCTCCGAGCGGAGACAACTGCTTTAGCAGTGTCCTCCCCCTACTCATAGAAGATACATGAAAAGGCATATGCTTCTTCCGTGAAGCTTGGGAACAAAAGGGTCACGATGCGGACAGTTGCCTGTTCGCTGACTACGTGAGGGCAAGAAACAAAATTGATGCCGTATCTAAAATGGAACCCGAGCGTCCATTTAAAGAAACCTGTAATTGTAAGGAACTCTTCTGAGTAGTATGGCGAAAACGCGTACACTTACACAACTCGTCATTTACGGTTCATTGATACCACATTCGTCCATATTCGGCGGTGCCCAAAACGTCGTAACGATTTTTACGGAACCTCAACCTGGGCTGTTATGGGAATTCACAAGGACATATTATCAAGGCCATTAGCGCCACTTTAGCGGCAGGAAACGGCGATAATTGTATCGCCTTTCTTGATAATATGCCCCTGGTTCCTTTATGAGATACCAAAATATGATGGGCTATACTAACTATAATATTTGGTATCCCCTGTGTCTCTCCAGTTTGAACTCACTAGGATTCAATTTGACATGGGCTTATTTTGGATGGGTGAGCACAATATTTCCATGCCAAATAGCACCCTTTATTTTGCTTACCAACATTATTTATAATGTGGATACCAGATATTTTTGCTCACACATTGATGTAATATCTTGTATCCCCTAAGTTTCATGGGTTAACCTTTAGCCACTGACCTCTTTAAGTTGCCTTTTATTTGATAGCAGACTACCACAGCTTTTTACATTGTTTACATGATTCCACTAGATTTAACATCTGGTTCCCTTAGGGGATACCTAATATAAAGGCCTTTAATGGCCGTCTATAATATTTGGTATCCCTTTGTGTTTCTGGGGTTAGAACTTACCAGTTTTCAATTTGACATGGTCTTATGTTGGATGGATGAGCACAGTATTTCTATGGCAAATAGCACCCTTTCTTTTACTTTCCAACACCGTTTACAATGGGGATACTAAAAAAATGGATCATGCATTGTTGTGATATCTCGTATACCCTACGTTTTCCTGGGTTACCCTTTAGCCATTGACCACTTCAAATTGTCTTTCATTTGATAGCAGACTGCAGTATCTTTTCACATTTTTTACATCATTCCACAAGGTTTTATGTCGGGTTCCTTTAGGGAATAGGGAATACCAAATATATATCCGGTAGCCTATGCCGGCTATAATATTTGGTATCCAAGTGTTTCTTGGATTAGATCTTACTAGGATTCAATGTGATATGGTCTTGTGTTGGCTGCGTGAGCACAGTATTGCTCTGCCAAATGGCACCCTTCCGTGAGTCTTCCAACACCTTTTACAACTTTTCAAGGGTTACCTTTTAGCCATTGATCAACTGGAAATCCCTTTTGGTTTGATACCAGATTGCAGTTTCTTTTCACATTTTTGATGTCATCACGCAAACTTTCACATCCGGTTTCTTTGGGGAATACCAGATTTAATGGCCCATACCGACTATAATATTTTGCATCAATATTTTGTATCAAGGTTTATAAATTACCAGGATTCAATTGGACATTGTCTTATGTTGGCTTAGTGAGCATAGTACTTGTCTGCCAACTGGCACCCTTTCTTGAGTTTTCTAACATAGGGATACCAAATATTACAGCTTTTGCATTGGTTGTAATATCTCAAAACCCCTTCTTTTCATGGGTTACCCTTTAGCAATTGACCACCTAAAGTAGCCACCAACCTTTTTTTTACATTCAGTTCCTATGAGGGGGCCTGGCAGAAACCACGTGCTGCCCCAGCATTACACTGAGCTTACCCGCGGCCCAAACCTGGTGGCGAGTCAGGGGTGGTGGCACACTGTCTAGAACCTGCTGGTGCATCCACTTGGGGATGATACCAATGTGGGTATGATGGTGAAGCCAAAATCTGCTAAGAACCCCACCTCAGTCATTGGGGATACAGGGGGCACTCCACCCCTCCTGATAATGGGGCCGGCACTCTGGGCCACTCCCTACAGTCACTCTTTACAGTTTAAAAAAGATATTGCAGGCAATTCTGGACACACAAGCCATGCTGAAGTTAAAGATCAAGGCAGTCTCCTTGGATGTGAATCTGCTCTGTACGGACCACAGGAAACTGGTGGAATATGTGCATGTTGAGGAATCCACATTAACTATGATGTTACCCACATTGCAAGAGCTACAAACCCAGCTGAAGGACATGAGGGTGGAGGTGACCTCTTCACATCAGAGGATGCACATTTGGGCTCGTGGAATAATACTGTCCACTTCTTGGGATTTCTGGCATGCTGGGGGGTGGGTCTGAGTACAGAACTCTTCCTCAATCAGTGGCCAATGACCACAGTGCTGACAGGCAATGTACCCAAATTCTTCTCTGTGGAGAAAGCACATTATCTACCTGGAAGGTCACTGCCAACAGGGGCCCATACGAGTCAAGTAATTGCAAAACATCTTAATGATAGAGAGAGTGACTTTATTCTGAAGTTGTTTTGGATGAAAGGTCGCTGGCACTTTGAGGGCAGAATTTACTGTGGACATGCAGCATCTTCGCAAGTCGCACACTATGGTCAAGCACCTCCTTCAGGAGCTAGGCCTTAACTATGCTCTTCTCTATCGTGCTAAACTTAAGGTGATGGATGATGAGTGAGCCCATTCTTTCTTGACTGCTGGAGACGCATGAGCCTGGTTACATGCCAAGGGAATAGCGAAGCCCACATCAAAGAACTGGAACATTGGTAAATAGATGACATTGCAACTGAGGCACAGGAGAAGCAGGGGACCCAGAGCCGCCCTTTCATGGCACAGGCGGCCAGGGTGCGAGCACGGGCAAGTGGTGCAGAAATATGGTCAGAACTCTTTTGAGGAGTTACGGTCAGACCGTGCCTCTCACAGTAGGATACTAATGGCTCCATGGTGTTATGAACCCCAATGTACCCCAATATAGGCCTAGATAGTTACACAACCTTTTACCTACATCTGTCCTACCATTGTTCTACATAACAGGTCTGGCACTGATCTTTTACCTGGATAGGTGCTACATGACTCATGTGGTTTTCTCCGAAAAGTTGCCTCATGTATTATGCAGGAAGATTCTCAGCATCACAGCAGGATTATCATCTTCTTCATAATACCTCTGTATAAGGGCCATCTCCGTCATCATCTTCACCCAACAGGCCCATGGTATACTTCTAGGAAGAACCCCTGAGGGTACCTTTCAGGTATATAAGTGTTACATCTTCACTGGGTAAACCAGAGAGACAGACTTCCATTCTGAAATGCTAAAGCAAGACACTGAGGTCCCTGCAAGCAGGACACTGCAGCACGCAGTTGTCTCACAGATCTCTTGCAGGATGGCCATCTCAAGACCAAGACGGGGTCCTTCGTGCTCCTACATCAGGTAATGGTGTTGGCTCTATCCAAATGGGGATTCTTGGCTATTAACCAACATACATGCTAGGTACACTTAGGTACATCTATTTAGGGTTGGCTTCGTAGGAGTATGCATTTTTACTGTTATGTATCTATATGCCTGCATATTGTCATTGTTTTAGCACTATGGTAGAATTCTACCTTTTCTTTACTCTACTGGTGCTCATAATCGTATATATTTGTTTCGGTCTCATGGTTGTTGCAGCAGACATATTTTATACTGGAATGATGTTGGTTCAATAAATACTTATTGAAAACTTCCCCACCGTTTATTCTGTGTATCTCTCTGAGGCAAAGTAAGCACAAGTGACTGAGCGAAAAGTACTGTACAGTTTTTATGATCCCTGAGGGGGTCAGGGTTGTCATGTTGAATAGTTGCCAGAAACTATTCGCTACTTGGTAAGAGAGGCTCGTAGTGGCCCTGTGAGCTAGCTGGTCCACAAACTAACATAACCTTTGGGGTGCCTGGAATCAGTCTGGACACCAATCCCATAGTTTATGTTATCTAAACATGCAGATCCTATATAGATTTGTAGGAACTACACAATAATGGCCTCTGCTAAATTTTCAATCAAAGGCACAGTTAAAGCGGCTGTCGCTCTGTCACAGCAGCAGGGTCGAGTCCATAGAGCTTACCATCGAGTTACCCCTGCGATGCTGGCCCAGGCTGCCCTGGATCACCCCTGCCCCCTCTCTGGCGATCTAGAGAGGGATCTGGAGTCGTTGAATGCATGGCTTGTAGTCAGGCTAAACGATCTCGCCCCAGAACTGACCCCTCGCTTGACACCGAAACGGGTCTCCGCTCCGTGGTTCACCGCAGCACTGTCGGCTACGCGGCAGCAGTGTAAGGTGGCCGAAAGAGCCTGGTGGGCTCAATACGACCCAGTGGCCAAGCTGACTTACAAGACGGCGGTTAAGGCCTATCACCGGGACATCCGCCTGGGAAAAAAAGCCTATTTGGCAGGGAGGATAGAGGCTGCCTCTAACTCCTGTAAGGAGATTTTCTCCATTGTGAGAGAATTTACATCCCCAAGATCTAATACTTCTGATGTGAGGCCAGCTGATGCCTGGGCGTCGGATCTTGCTAACTTTTTTACTAGCAAGATCCAACTGATACAGGATTCCTTCCCTTCGGGTGCACCCGTGGGGCTGATTAACCCTGAGGCTAGCCGGTCCCCTCTGGCCCCGCCAGGTTTGACGTTGGGCGTGTTTCCACCTATTTCTGCCCCTGCCTCTCTAGCAATCATGGGCAATCTCAAATCTGGCTCGCCGCTGGACCCGTGCCCCGCTAAGTTTCTGGCGAAAATTGCGGAGGTGATTAATCCGCTGGCGAACCCGCTATTGAATCTTTCGCTGAGCCGGGGGGTGGTTCCGCTGGCCTGGAAGCAGGCGATGGTCATCCCGCTGCTTAAGAAGCCTGGCCTGGACCCGAAGGCCCCAGCCAATTATAGGCCTATTTCTCTGTTGCCGGCTCTCACGAAAATTGTGGAAAAACACGTTCAGA
The DNA here is from genome assembly GCF_964261635.1 of Lissotriton helveticus. Lineage (NCBI taxonomy): Eukaryota > Metazoa > Chordata > Amphibia > Caudata > Salamandridae > Lissotriton > Lissotriton helveticus. Next base: position 647,267,615 of record NC_136068.1, read on the forward strand.
CGGTGCTTTCCAATTTTCTGGAGACAAATGAGATCCTGCATGCCACTCAGTCTGGCTTCCGTCCAAATCTCAGCACAGAGACCGCGCTCCTTGAGGTATCAGAAACCATTAAAGGGGTTCTGGACTCGGGAGGCAAAGCCATGCTGGTGTTGCTGGATTTGTCGGCGGCTTTTGATACCGTCCCCCATGATGGCCTTCTCGCAAGACTCTATGAGATAGGACTACGGGGGACGGTGTTCAGCTGGTTTTCCTCCTTTCTAGCTGGCCGCCGGCAAACGGTCTGGGCCTCGCCAGATTCCGCCGTGATGCCGCCTCTGGGAGTCAGGGTCCCACAGGGCTCTATTTTGAGCCCGACCCTCTTTAACATCTTCATGACCCCTTTGGCGGCGTTGGCGGAGTCGTTTGGGGCCCGGATCGTATCCTACGCAGACGACACCCAGCTCCTCTTCTCGTGTAAGAGAGGAGGAGATTTTGATGGGGAGAGTATCCGGGATTGCCTTGGGGCTGTTTTTCAATGGTTCCAACTGAACAGCCTCAAGTGCAATTCCGATAAGTCCGAGGTACTCTTCTTTGGGTGCGACACGGAGCCAGACTGGCAGGCCTGGTGGCCCATCAATATGTTCCCTCCGTCTTGTTCATCCCAGATTGCGAAGAACTTGGGGATCAAGATGAATAAAGGGCTTACATTGAAATCCCAGATCCTCGGGTTGTCAGGGATGTGCTTTGGCCTCCTTAGGATGCTGCGGAGGTTTCTCCCTCTTTTTTCGGAGGAGCACAGGAAGCTGACTGTGCAGGCCCTGATCGGCTCTAGGCTTGATTATTCGAACGTTCTCTACTTGGGCCTGCCAGAGTATCTGTTACAGCGGCTTCAAGTGGTGCAGAATGCTGCTGCGAGAGCCATCTTTGGCTTGAATAGACGGGCCAGTGCTGCAGGCTTGCTGCAGACTCTGCACTGGCTTCCAATCCGCAAACGGATCGCCTTCAAGGCCTTGACTTTGGCCTATAAGGCCCTCCACGCGGTTGGAGCAAAGTACCTCCAACAGAGACTTGCATTTTACCACCCTGCTCGCTCGCTGAGATCGGAATCCCTGTTTTTGGCGGTGGTCCCGCGAGTGAAGAGAGCTCGCCTGGGAGGTCGCTCCTTTGGACTACTGGCGCCACAGCTGTGGAACTCTCTGCCGCTCACACTCCGGGGAGCCACCAGCCTACTTGTTTTTAGAAAAGGTCTTAAAACTTGGTGTTTACCCGGTAGGCTATATATATTTGGTTTGCCCTTTTTTATCTCTATCTTCTTCTTTTTATCTGTGTTATGTTATTGTGCTGCAGCCCTCCTTACTCAAAGCGCCGGGACACTCTTTTTGAGTAGCCGTGCGCTATACAAAAGTAAATATAACATAACATAAGATAACATAACATAGCTTGGGAGTAGTCCCAGGGGCAGGTGTTGACGCCATGACTGGCAGATAATCTGCTATGAAGGGTGGGGGTTTGGTCTTTGCTGTGTGAGAAGTGGTGTGGACTGCTCACCAGTAAATGTAAATGTACATGTATTTATATAGCGCAAATCACCGACACGGTATCTAAGCGCTTGCTTAGGGAACCCGTCCTGGTATTACCCTGTGAGATAACCCCAGCAGGGTATCCACAAGGTGAAAGCCAGGCATCCCGCCGCGAGGGGCCGTAGTGGAGATTAAGCAAGCTATTGCCCAGAGTAGCAGAGTGTGAACCCGTGAGTCGAGTAGGCACCGGAGCGAGAATTATCGAGTCCGTGGAATTTTTGAGCCCAAGACCCACCGAGGCGGGGAATTGAACCCTGGTCCAGGACCGATCTCAGCTTCCGGGTCTGCTGCCTCTAACCCCTGAGCCACACTTCTCCTGTACCTACTGGAGACACCTTAGAACCTCACGAGAGAGGATTGGACGTCCAGATCATTGGAGAAGACCCTTGTGTCCGTGAGCCCTGATCTCTATAAAGAGGACATGTATTTTATTACATATTTCTCTTTGGTTGTTGTTCATTTGTTGGATGGTTAATGCTAGTCACTCAGCGGAGTCTTTGTCGGAGGCGTTACACATCTTGTGTTTTCTTTTGATGCACAGATTAAGTTTTCTACATATAATTCTGTGGCATGGGCCTGTACTGCACTGTTCTCTTTATCGTTGATGAAACGTTTGCGGGGCCTTCACACTAAAGTTTTGGGGAAATAGGAATTGTGGAATATGATGCATCACTCCTTACCACCATACTTAATGAGCACACCTACAGGCCACACTACCCCACACTATAACTTGCTGACCTGAAATATGAAGGGCATGGTCACTACCACAAGAAGTACTGGGTCAATAGATTCAGTTGATACTAAATTATATGAGGCGGCCTCGCCATCTCATCTATTGTCCGAATTAGCTTGAGGATGTTACCTCTATCTGTTCGCAGGGCTGGTTTGTTTAAAAGTAGTCATTAATGTTTCAACGTCTTCCCTGTCCTGAACCGTCAGTTTCTCATAAAGATCTGCATCCCTGGGTGTGGAGTGTGGCCTGAGTCTTGTATTGAAGACTGAGTAGGCTGCCAGTCTGCTAGGCCGTCGGAGCTTTTTGTTTTGACCCTCTCTCTTCCTTGCTTTCTGCTGTTTTGGTGGTTCATCCTTGTTTTATTGGGTCCTGTCTAAATCTGGTGAGCCTGCTTTTTGAATCGGAGGTCTCTGGTTGGCACAGGTATGCACTTGTGACAAACAGGGACCCTCTCCTCTAGTCAGGGAAAGGGACTTACTCCTAAAAATAACCCCTGCTCACCCTCTAGGTAGTGTGGCGCGAGCAGACAAGGCTAAACTTCAGGGCGTTAGTAGTTAAGCATTTATGACCACATACAGTAATATAGCAATACACCACAAATGGACACCAGTCGAGTGCTTGTAAAAATAAGTAGACTCTATATAAATATATCTCTATGCAGGCTTAATACAAGACCGTGATAACGTTTTCAAGATGAGCCACAAGATTGTTTCAGGCAAGCATTCTTAAAGATAGTTGCGTAGTTCTTTGGGTTGTGCGCGTGGCGCACTCTTGGTCCGACTCCTTGCGCTGGGCTCACAAAGTCAAATGCTACTGTTTCGTCGTTGCGGATCTCGGGGTCCGGAGTGTGTGCACAGGGGGCACGAACTGGGGCACAGTACCTATTGAGGAGCGGAGTCCGGTTTGCAGGCGGTGTTCACCCGGGTAGGCACCCCTAGTGGCTGGCGGCTCCTCCTGAGGGCGGGGCTGGCTCGGGCTGTGTCTTGGTACGCGGCGGAGAGCGGGCGGAACTCTGGGAGCGGGGCAAGCGATGCGGGATGTGGCCGGTGTTCACGGCGTACGCGCCGTACCTTCGGTGCGGGTGCTGTGGTGAGATGCGGGCAGGCACTGCACGAGGCCACCAGTACACAACGTACGGTAGGCTCGAGGTGTGCGGCGCGGCCTTCAGAAATCCAGAATGCAGAGCGGGGCTGCCAGGTACGCTTTGTACGGGCCGTCCGGGGCTTCAGGTAGCACGTCTGGTGCGATTCCGGCGGGAGGGCGAGATAAGCTCAGTGCGATGCGACCAGAGAGGGCGAGGTGTGCAAGTGCGGGTGGCCCAGCGGGACATACGGTGAGCGACTCGAACTCGAGCGGGGCTCACACACGGCGGGGGCGGCCAGGCACAAAAGCGTCACGGCCCAAGGAAGGGACGGGGTGCACTGGGGATCACAACTCCGCCGGGGGAAAAGCAAAAGGTCCACAGCAGACAGCGAAGGCAGGAGGAGAGCCCAATGGTCCTGGGGCTCAGTTCAGGGGGCAAGCCGCTTCCAAGCCCTTGGAGATCGTTTTCAAAAATGCACAAGTAGATTTCAAGGCGTCTTTCTCAGTCCTTCTTGCAGCAAGGCACCCACCACAGGTCAATCTCTCAGGTCAGAGACAGTAGTCCTCCATGCAGCTTTCCTAGGTCCTTCTCTTCGGGCAGAGGTTCTTCTTGGCGTAAACGGGATCTAATTTCTTAGGAGCAGGGCTCCTCTTTTTATACACCATTTCTTTTGTTCTTGCAGGCCAGAGGGGCCTTTGCCTAATCTAGTCCAGTTCCTGAGCACTTTGTTTTGGGTGGCTCTGGCTTTTCTTTCAGTGAGCAGGGCAGGAACATCAGATGCTCCGCAGGAGGTGGAGCCAGCATTGTGGTGACAAGTACAGTCCAGGAGTACTTTGTTGACAGTCTTCCCCTCTCTCTTCACAAGGTGCGGGGCAGAGACATCCGACCCTCCCCAGGGGGCGGAGCCAGTATTCAGGTGGTAGAGCACAGCCCTATTCAGAGTCAAGGGGCACTTCCCCCACCCATCCTGGTGTAATCCCTCTATTCACCACCTGTCATCCCCAGCCCTGTCACTCACAGAAACCAGACAGCAGATGCACATCCTAGCAGAGGCGGGCTGAAATGGTTAGGCAAGCAAATACTAACTTTCTAAAAGTAGTATTTGCAAATACAGGATATTAAAATAAACTTTACTAAAAGAAGTATTTTATTATTCTGAGTTCAGGCATACTAAACTTGACTTTCTACCGTGCTCTCTGAGTCCGCTGGGATTATAGGGTGTAATAATTTCAGCAGCCCATTCTGGCCTATGAGAACAGGTAGTCTTACAATAGTGAAAAACTAAAATGGCTGTAATTCACTATTAGGACATGCCACACACATCAGGGCTTGTCCTACCTTATGCTTATTTATTTATTTATTTATTTGAGCAATTTTTAGAGCGCGCAAATACCCAAGGGTGTCTCGGCGCTGTAGTTGCAGAACTTCCAGTGGATCGGGGAGTATTCAGGCTGGGAACAACCAAGTTTTTAATTTTTTCCTGAAATTGAACAGTGTCGGCGCAGATTTAATGTGGAGGGGCTTACAATGCACCCTGCCCTTAGGCCTACCATAGGGGTGACTAATATGAAGTTAAGGGAAGGTTTAGGGACTGGCAAGTGGGTGCACTTGCCCAGTCAGCATGACAGTACCAGACTGCACACAGGTTCTGCAATGGCAGACCTTAGACACATTTTATAAGGCTGCTTCTGTGGGTGGCACAACCAGTGCTGCAGGCCCACTAGCAGTATTTGCATTTACAATAAACCAAATAAGCCAATCATAGAAACCAATCACATATACACTTTTCATAGGGAGAGCATGTGCACTTTAGCACTGGTCAGCAGTGGTAAAATGCCCAGAGTCATATATATATATATATATATATATAACTCACATTTGTAAAGCGCACAATCAACCGGAAGGGTCTCTAGGCACTGGGGGCCGTCGGGAAGATTAAGCAAGCTATTGCCCAGAGTCACATGGTGCTGGGCTAACCTGCCGCCGGTGCCGGCGATCGAACGTTGATCCCCAGATTCCGGAGTCAGTCGCCCTAGCCGTGGTGCCACACCTCTTCCAGAGGTCAGAGAGAATATTGGAGGAAGGCAAAAAGTTCAGGGATGACCCTGCAGAAAGGGCCAAGTCCAAAACCTGCCATTGGTGAAGGTGCCACCCCAGTGTTGGATCCAGCAGTCCCCAAGCCTTCATTGTTGCAGCCAGAAAGGTAGCCACACTTCAGCCCTTCTGACTCTACTGGAAGTGGTGCCTCTGAGGGGCCTGTTTATATTCACATGTTTGAGGTCAACCAGTAGATTCGACATTGTCACCGGAAGTGTTGAGAGCTTGTCTAAGACAGGGGAGCACCCACACCTCTAGCCTATCCCCTGCGTGTCAGCTTGTGCTCTCTTTTACAATTTTTGGTTCGCAATTTTCTCATCAATGCCTCACACATAAATTGCTAGAGTGTTCAGGAGGCTAATTTGTATGTCCATTTTGTTTGCTTGAAAACTGAGTACTTCTTGTGAGCCGAGCAGAATCCTTAACATGGTTGACAATAAGGCCCCTTGTGAGTTCTTGCTTCCTTTTGGGTTTTGGGCTGGAGTTTGTTTGTCCTCATTGTCAGTACCAACTTAATTGTTGACTGTTTCCTGAGGGCTCAGCACAGTCGGTGGGGGGATAGTCGCAGCCACAGCATGACCAGGTAGAGTTGAACAGTTGTTATGGGATCCCATTCTCAGTCCTGAGCGTTTGACATTTCCTTTCTTCCTCTATGGCCTTACCTTACCTTAGCTCATACACCACCCGCCACGCCAGAGCTCAGCAAACTCTGCCAGCCTAGTTTCCTTCTTCCTTGGAGCTTCTCTAGACCTTGGCTTGCACCGCTCTCCATGTGGGATTTGCCACCTTCTCCACTTGCAGCCCTGTTGTCTTGCAGGCTCAGTATCTCCAATGGGTACTATGCTGACCTTCAAGGCAGACACAGGCCTGCGAGCTATGCGGGAGGTCTTGGTAGTTCTGGCACTAAGCTCCCCTTCCTGGGAACTGGCTGCAGCACAGTATGTGTCTCTGTCTGACATTGCGCCTCCGTGCTGCAAGGAGCGACAAGCACCCCACCAGCTGGCATGGTGGTTAATGTTCAGTGGTAATGCAGGGGGACAGCACCAGAATGGTAAGTGCTGTTGGGGTGAAGCAGTGTTATTTGGCAGGTATACTGATCATTGGCAACCATCAAATACTGTGGAAATACTGTGGAAACTCATGTGCTCCCCCAGTGATGTGGAAGTCAAGAGCTGCGAGGGACTTGTGTCAGCGGGCCGCAGTCTGGGGGCCATAGCTCCAGAGGCTTTTGTGGACTGGGAGCCCCGGGTTGACCACCTGTGAGCCGCATATGTCTCTTGTGCTGCCACTTGCTTCTCGTGGCACCGTTCTCCTTAGCCTCACCTCAGCTGCTATAAACAACGTAAGCTGCGCCCTCCAAGGTCCTGCCTCTGCTTCCTGCATCCTGTGTTAGACTCTGCACTGCTAAGCATGCGCTCTTGATTCTGTTGTGTAATGTCAATGGTGCAATATATATAATCGGTGACTGATTCTGGGGTGACGGAGAGCGAGGCCTCCTCTTGCTCATGGCTGCCGCCCAGCGCTGGTGCTCGAATCTAAGACAACCCTGTGAGTACCTCAGAAGTAAAGCAGACGGCCTACTCGCCGGGTCCCAGGTGTAGCGGCAGCCAAAGCGCTGCCCTCAGGAATGGCTATGCGGGGTGCAGGAATACCCGGTTGCCTGACCTTAAGATGGCGGCCCCTGGGGACAGCAACAGGAATACCCGGTTGCCTGTCCTTAAGATGTTGGCCCCGGGGACAGCAACGAAGAGCCACAGACGACACACACTTCATTTTTTCTACATGGCGGAAATGGATTCGAGACTGCTGGGCCTGATTATATAGTGCAGCACAGGACAACGAATTGAGAGGCGATGAGAAGCGTCCCTACCTATTGCGAGGACCAAGCAAGGTATTTTGTGTCAAAGCTGCTTGGGAGAATGGTAGCCATGATCATGCTCCACTGTTAGATTGCTACTATATGGTTCTGGAGACACAGCAGTACTGCAACTTAGAGTTAGAGTTGGTCCATTGTGACTTGAGCACTAAGGCAGACAGTACCAAAATGGCCGACGAACTGAAGCTGGACCAGTAGCTCCCACGGCCGGGTTCATTAGCATTTTTATATCCCACTGTTACCCTGCCTTCCACCTACTTTTAACCAACAGTGCCTCAAGACTTGTCCTCATTCTTGTTGAGGCTAATTTATTCTTAAGAGTAGAGTAAGAGGGATTTAGGAGGTGCCCCAGGACATAAACCAAACTTTGACCTAACCGTAAACCTATCCCCCACCATGATTACCCGTCAGCACTTTGACCTTGTTGATCTTTCCTCCGACAGCGGAGACCTAGCTTTCTTGCTGAGGCCCGGTGGAGCTCCTAGATAGCTAAAGAGGTGATGGGTTGTGGACTTCCCCTTCAGCCGTCCTTGGTCAAACCTTCCTTCATCTCTCTGTCGTGCCTCCCGCCTTCCCCTTCACCCTAACACCCATTCATCCTGTCTTCTACGATTTTTAAATATTGTTCTGTGGGCTGTTGACTTCCCCCTCAGCCTTCACCTACCCAGTCGGACCTTGGGCAGATTTTTCCCTCCGTCTCTCTGTTGTATCGCCCCCCAACCCCGTTACCCTACCCCATACCCTCTAGGCTCCTTTGACATCTTCCTCAAATATATTTATATGTTCCCTTTAACTGATGTTATTTTGGAACAATGTGGAATTCATGCAAAGCTTTCTGATACCTTCGGGTCTAATCTGTTTTTATACCTGAACGCTGAGACCTGAGCAACATGGCTGATGCCCGTTGGAGATGCTAGACAGCTAAAAAGGAGATTGGCCCTGATATCCCCCTCGACCGTCACCTACCCAGCCGGACTTTGGACACGGTTCCTCCTCATCTCCCAGCTTTTGGCTCATTCCTCCTTTCCCTCCCTCCCACGAACTCTCACAACATTTATTTTATACTGTACTTTGCTATGCTCTTGTAACTGATGCAACTTGTAACGTAAATCTGTCTTTAATTTACTGTACATTGACCTTTTGTTAATCGCTATGATTCCTTAACTCTTGAGTCTAAAGTATTTCTCTTTTCGCCCGTCTGCCTTTACTCCCTCCTCCCTCAGGTTCCCTCCCCCCACATATCCTTTTACTCATACTCCTGTCCCCCTTTCCCTTTCTGCCTCTTTATGATTTGTCATTCACTTTTAATTTACGTGTAAAATGTTTAAAATTATTATTCTTTTAACTCGCTGTTGTTCCTTATGTAAAGCGCTCTGATACCTACGGGTCTAGCCAGCGCTATATAAAACTCAATAAATACAATAAAAACAAGGGGGGGGGGGCGCTAGAGGGCGCACAGCGGAATGGCTGCTTCCTAAGGCAGCTCCGCCGGCCAGGTTTATGATCAGCGACAATCAACGGCTACAGTGTACTTGCGAGATCACGGAATGCATGCAAAATGATCGGAAATCGGCGTGAACAGTTTGGGCATGGTTGCGGACAAGTTCGTGCCCTTTTGCGAACAATAATTGGGTTTGTCTGAAACGGAGCGAAACAACCCCAGAGCAACCTAAGATGGCGGAGCCCTGCGGCTGATACGATCGGACACCGGAGAACCCTCTCGACTGCTTCCAATCTACAAAGACGCGGTAGGAGGACACCAGGGTGCCACTGGCGACGATCGGAGACTGATATGAACACAGGGGCTGTAAATAAGGGCTGATAAATGCTTATAAACAAGTGCCGCGGGCGCTCGCGACAAACCGGAGCTGTGGCTGGGACTGAACTAAAATGGCGATACTTCGAGAATCGCTAACATGGGCACACAACCTTGTCCATACCCGGACACTGAATATAACACTCTAAAGCCTGGTGTCTGGAACTATGACTGGTCTAAAGGCGTTTGGTACACCGACGTATAATGGCGACCCCAGTGTTTGCATTTGACGAGATCGTTTAAATGGCACAGTTCGGAGACCTAAAATTGCGGCGCCCCGAGCTCTGCTTCAAAATGTGCGGGATATCTAGAGGCGGGTGTCTTTGACCTACGTATCAACGGTAAGCAAGCAAGCAGCTGGCTTACTTTCACACGCGGGGTGCAACATGTAGAGCGGACTGATATTCGCAGTACGGAGCGACATGGGTCACGGCAGTCCACCACACAAGTACACATATTTCCGCAATTAGAGCAGGCGTAAAGATCAGCGACAACAGCGAATGACACTGCGAACCATGAAAATCAGGGCTTGGAACAGAGAGAGACACTGACGATACAAAGGAGTCCCTGGGCACTACTTTACACGGGGCGTGGGATACTGCAGGTTGCGGCTGGGAGCTGTGAATGCGGGATCTAACCACATACCACGAGGCAAGAGGGGCTACCCCACCTGCACGCAAAGGACTGGTGGCCACCGCTTCTGCCCGCACACGAGCTTCTGAGCCTACAACTGCGATGGGCAAACCGGATAAGGTACAGACCAAAATTCCCTTTGATGGTCCAAAAAAAAGCTGCGAAAGGAGCCACAGTTCAATCAGAAGCTGACATGGGAGACGATGCTACGTCGCCCACCGGGCTGGAGCAAGTTCTCAAGGATATACAAAAAAGTCTAAGGATGTGCATGGCAAATTGGACACTATCACATTAAGGGTGGATAACATGGCAGCGAAGCTGGATAAGCACGGTGAACGCCTGGTGGAGGCAGAGGCGCCCCTGTCATCGGTGGAAGATGAATCACATACCACCACTAAGCGATGTTCTGATATGGAGAAACCTACTAGAGGTCATTAAATCTAAGTCTGAGGATATGGAAGCACGATCCCGAAGAAACAACGTTCGCATAGCAGGAGTAGCAGAGACCACCAACACTGGTAAAATGGAGACCTACATAGAAGTTCTAATCAAGAACATATTCGGAGCGGAGCACTTCTCGTCGGTATTTATCGTCGAGCGTGCACACCGCTCACTCGCCCCCAGACCAAAACCAGGGCCGGCTCCGCGTCCCATTGTCCCCAGACTGTTAGATTACCATGACAGGGATCTTATCTGAAGACGGCGAGAGAAAAGAAAACTATTGAATATCAGGGCAACAAATTAGAATTCTACCCAGACTTTACAATGAACCTGCAACTGGCCCATAAAGAATTTGCACCCATGAAACAGAAACTGCGTGAGTTGGGACTGGAGTATGCAATGTTGAACCCCGCTCGATTGAAGATCTCGAAGGACGGCAAGGCGACCATCTGCCATACAATAAACAACTGCTGAGGTCTTTTAGTGTTCCAGAGTAACTAGGCGCAACACCTGGATAACCGCTAAGTAATAGATACAGAAAGTAAACAGTGTAGGCAATGGGGCGAGCGGTAATCCCTCACAATCACTCAACAATGGACCAGAAAGCTGGTCCACAATTTAGAATATGAACAACTGTGCCCCTGCACTAAACACAATATGTAATAATTCAATGGTATAAACTGAGTTATTTAAATACAATAGTATAGCTTAGTACAGCAATCTAAACATATAGTAGAAATTCGATACTCAGTAAACATGAACAAAATTGAAAACGTCGGTAGATAAATAGTCTGTTCTTGGAGTATTCATTTCTGTTTATTGTTCCATTTCATAAGCCAACACGTGTTTCATCGCAGGGAACAAACTGCGAATCTTCAGGGCTAGATAGAAACATAAATTGGATCTTTACAAACATGTTCTGTTTATGAACATGTCAAGCAAGTGACTCATAGTGTTCACCGGAGTGACATGAGGCATGCCAAATGGTTGACTTCGTGTGTATGTGGTGAAAAGTCATTCGTATGGTGACATATGTGACAAGGTGATTTGGATTGAGAAACGAAAGATAAAAAATATATAAACTGTATATACTGATATTAGGGACTTAAAACACTGGCCGGTTTGAGAGGTGAAGTAGTGAAGTGAAAAGTGTGTTTATTCTAGTAGAAAGGACGACATCCCATGTGACTTGTGTGTGATATTTAGAAAAACAAGGCATAAACGTAGCACGAAATGGTAGTACCCTTTAACCTAGACAAATGTTTAATGCGTCTGACTATGCGTCTGACGAATAGATAGGCGTCAAGCGGTGATATTCTGAGACATTAGTACACCATTGTCTTCTAACAACCTGTCTTATTTTGATCAAGTAGACACTCCTAATGGCTATCATACCTGGAATGAGTGGCTTTCACGATTAGATATACTTGTTCAGAATAGTGCAACTCCCGATGTATGACGAGAACGAAAATAGAGGGGGAGGGCCGGTCAGTGTGTAGACTCTGATTTGTGTCTACAGGAGAGATTACATAACACAAAAGAGAAAAGAGACAAGGAGGAGAAAATAAATGAATAAATAAAAGAATTAAGCTGGGTGTTTTTTTTTAAATAAAAAGGAAAGAAAACGGGGGGGTTTTCATGGTATGACAACCTGAGTTAAACGAAAGGGCTATACTTGATGTATATGCCCGCTATTAATAAAGCCATGATTTTAATTCGGAAATTTACTATCGAAATTTCAAAAACTCACCAGAAAAACGAAAGTTTTGTTCCTGATCTTATATTTAAGGGTAATTGGCCCGGTCGGGGCTTTGAAAGGAGTCCTAATTTCGGAATTCCAAACAAAAGCAGATTTGTATTGTGATAGATCTGCATGTAAAGCAAGGTATAGAAAGTGATTGTAAACACCACAACATTTTGTTTGTAACTCGTTAAAATTATGTACCAAGAGAAGGCAGAAAGAATGGCTAGGCAAAACACAAAACCTACCTCGATATTTCACGAGTAAGGTGAAAACCGGGAGGAGAGAAGTCTTCGTGGTCGGGCGGGTACGCCTATATCCACGGAGTGCCTTGCCTTAAGGAGAATAGAAAAAAGTAAGCCCACACAAATTTCAATAACTAAAGTACGTGTTTGAAAGGCAGATAAACATCTGACCAAGGCTGCAAATACAGAGGGACGGAGAGCGCTTACCTAGTATACGAGGTTCTCCCTCTCTTAGTTTCCCGGCGCCGTGTTTCGGAGACGGACACGTGACCGGAAGCCTAGTTCGGTTAAATACCAGTGTACTTAGCCGGAAAAGGCTAGAACGCTGACTATAGTCTATTTTCCAAGGAGTTGGCAAAAAATAGAAGAAATACTAAACTAATCACTTTGTCGGAAATAATCATGGTATGTCACGAATATTATTGTATCAGTAAATATAAATATAGATATCCTGGCGAGCACAATTTTGTTATAACAAAATTGAAGATAAACCGAAAAACATGTAACTTGACAAAAAGTACACCGTTTATGGTGTATCCTAAATCGCGGGAATTGGTGTAGGAAGGAAGACCAACATTAATGGTATAAAAAGGGCCTAAACTTTAAGGAAAAGTTTTTTTGTTACAGTTTCAGATAAGATGATGGGTAGGGAAAGAGCACCCAGCAAGGTAATGAAAGAAACGAACAGGAAGGTATTACTTGGAATATATATTACAATGACGGAAAAATTTACCAAGAAGTATTCTTGGTCAAGCCAAATGTAAGCAAGCCGTGTCGCGAGTCTTACATGGGTATGGCAAACTGAGTTTTCTCTTGTATAAACTACGACTATTGTTGAACATGTTATGTTCATAATCGTCGCCTCCTAATAGCCTCAAAGAGGATTGGGCTATCTCGAGTGGACAAGTGGTCATTAACATAGAAATATGAGTACAACAGCTTGTTAAGAACGCAGATGAGAACAACAATTAAATACTGCAGAAACGTTGTTTCTTTTTTCAATACATATTGCTCACAATTGTTATGCTACGTAATAATGTTCATGCAGGGGAAGGGAACAGACACCATAAGACAAAAAATTCAGAAGTTGGTGCATAACTAATTACCCAAAAAGAATTGCAGTTCTGGGTCATAATTCAACCCACACTCTATGCTTCGAAGACGCATAATCCAAGTTGCTTCTTTGCGTCTCAAAACTAATTCCCGATTACCACCCCTCACATGGATGGGCACAGTCTCTATTCCAAAAAATGAGACTCGAAAATCCTCTATATTTGGTTGACATTTGGCTATATGTAGAGCTACTGGGTATTTGGGATCCTGCTTTTGAATAGCTCTCATGTGCTCAGATATTCTTTCTTTCAAAGATCTCATTGTGCTGCCAACGTATTTTTTACCACCATGGCATTCGATGATGTAGACCACGTATTTGGTGGTGCAGTTGATATTGGTTCTGATGTCATATACCTCTTCAGAAGGGCCCTTGAAGTGCTTGGTTTTGTGTTTCGCCCATTTGCACATTGTGCACAAACCACATTTAAAGAAGCCATTGCTGCGTTGGGTTAGCCAAGTCGGGTTCCTATCTATGCGTGGCACCGTGGGGCTAAGCCTGTTCCTCAATGTTCTCCCTTTGCGAAAAGTGATCTGAGGGGTTGTCGGGATCATTTCTTTAAGTATTGAGTCATCTCTTAGCAGACTCCAGTGCTTGGTCATACTGTTCCTGATTGAATTGTGAAGAGCATTGTACTCCGTGATCATTCTCACTGTTTTGTCTTTTGCTCTTTGGTTGTCTTTAGTCCTCAGAGTGTCCTGTCTCTTTATTTTGTTTAGTTTAGTTTTTGCTTGGGACAGGATAGCTTTTGGGTAACCTCGTTTCTCGAATCTCATGTTCATATCCTTTAATGTGATGTTGAGTTCATCATCATCGCTGCAATTTCGTCTTGCACGGAGAAATTCGCCAAATGGTATGGATTTAATCTGATGGAAAGGATGAAAACTGTCAGCTCTTAGAATGGCATTACAGGATGTGGGTTTCCTGTATAGCTTGCTTTGTAGAGTGTTATTTCTCACATAGAATTCCAGATCCAGAAATTCTATATGAGATTTGCTCTGTTTCATGGTGAAACTTAGTTCCCAAACGTTCTGGTTGAGATGGTCAAAAAAACTTTGTAACAAATCATCGGTCCCGGTCCATAGCAGAATGCAATTGTCTATATAACGACCCCAAAAGAGAATGGAGTCAGTGTATTGGCTACTATGTGTACCCCAAAGGTGGTCTGCTTCGAACGCGCCCATGAAGAGGTTGGCAAAAGAGGGTGAGAATTTCGAACCCATGGCTACTCCTCGTTTCTGTTGGTACCATTGTTTGTGAAAGATGAAAAAGTTGTTATTCAGAATTAAGTTCATCATAGAGATTAGCATTTGTGTATGTGCCCAAAGCGAGGCCGGCCGCTTAGACAGCACTCGTGTAATGGCTTCTATGCCTAATCTTGGATTAATGCTGGTGTAGAGGGCAACAACATCCATAGTGACTAGTGTGGTACCTGGTTGCCATTCTAAATCACCTAGCAAGCTGAGAATGTGTTTAGAATCCTGGATATATGAGGGTAAGTTTCTGACGAGTGGGCCCAGAAACAGATCCACATATTCTGCTAGTCTTTCATTTGGCCTCCGATTCCCGAAACTATCGGTCTACCTGGGGGAAAAGGGAGATCCTTGTGGATCTTTGGAAGGGTGTAGAGCCATGGATATGTCGGTTTGAATACTTTAAGATACATGTATTCATCTTCATTCAGGAGACCATCCTCTTTCCATTTCAGTAGATGGTCATTGATAATAGTCGTTAATGCACCCATGGGGTTGTGTGCAATGGGTTCATAGCAAGAAAGGTCTGCTAATTGGTTCAATATTTCATTATTGTAGTCGTCTGCGTTCATCACCACAATGTTTCCTCCTTTGTCTGCCTCACGGATAATAATGGAGGGATTCAGAGTCAGTGCGGTCAAAGCGTTACGCTCTCCTTTCGTTAGGTTGTCTTTGAATATGAATGTTTCATTTAGTTTTTTGGTGTTAATTTTGTTTAGATCCTCCAGTACATGCCTATGAAAATTGTCAATGCTGTTACCGCCTGGTAATGTGGGTGTCCACGTGGACTTAGATTTAAGACCACTGGCTACCCCAAAATCCATGTCTATGTTTAGTTCTTCTAAAAGTTGCCCCATTTCCATGGGGCTGTCTTCTCGTTCGGTAATTGACAACAGTAAATGAACTGCTTGTATATCCTTTATTGTGTGTACAACAGTATCATCCAATACATCAGGACATTTTTTTGATATTTTTCCTAACAGGGGTTTTACCTGCAAAGTACTTTTTTATTTTCAAGTTGCGGACAAATTTAGAGAGATCTATTTTAGTTTGACAAATGTCACCAGTAGAGTATGGGTTAAAACTCAAACCCTTTGCGAGTAAATTGGTCATATCTGAGGTGAGGGGAAAAGAGGATAGGTTGATTACTTGAACCTCTTTGTTAATGTTTTCTAGTTCTTTGTTCTGCCAGATCTTAGTTTTTTGCGATACTCGTCGTTGTCCACCTCTGCTCCCTCTGTGGGTTTTGGAGTTTGAAGACCTCTTCGGGATTGTGCCCTGTTCCCCTTGCGAATGCGTTCCATTTCTACTAAAAAAGGACTGCTGTTTGCATCAAGAGTGTCCCCTATTTCTGTTTCTGGTTCACTTGTGCCCACAGTGTTAAGGGATGTATTACTTGAGGAAATGGAGCCAGGGGCAGATGTGTTGCCCTCAGGTCTCTTGGACTTAGTAGAGGGAATCATGGCATCATATTTTCGATCAAAAGTGAAAACTCTACCGTTACGGTAGTCCCCATCGTCTCTTTTGATTTGTCTCGCTTTTCTATTTTTGATTTCTTCCTGATGTTTCAGCAAGACCTCATCCAGAATGGTATAATTTTTTACAGTGGGTTCTGGCAGGTTAAGGTCTTTTATTTCCTGTTCTAGGATTGTAATTTCTCCCTGTAGTTTTATGGTTTTACGATCTGCGCTTTCTATTAGAATGTCCATAAGAACAAAAGAGTTGTTATTAACAGAGTCTTCCCATTTTTTCATTAGGTCTACATCTAGATTATCATAGGTTGGAAAGATTTGAGAGCGCAAGCCTCTAGGTATTTGTTTTAAGCGCATGTATTGCTTTAGAGTAGTGGCATCCCACCATCGTGAGTTCTCTTGTTTTTTTAGTCTTTCAAGTTTTTGTAATTTGTCTTTCAAGCCCTCAACTCGAGGGGGACCAGAATTGGCTGCTGCTGTATGGGTTGGCATGCCTTTAGCTAAATTCTCGAACAGGTCCGCGGCTACTTTGTCTCTATCCATGTTGTGGGGGATGCATTTAGATTGATGTAATCTTAACTATATAGGTGCAATTAAGGAGTACTGGCGGGGGGCAGCCCTCTCTGGAAATCTGTTAATACAATACAATAAACAACTGCTGAGGTCTTTTAGTGTTCCAGAGTAACTAGGCGCAACACCTGGATAACCGCTAAGTAATAGATACAGAAAGTAAACAGTGTAGGCAATGGGGCGAGCGGTAATCCCTCACAATCACTCAACAATGGACCAGAAAGCTGGTCCACAATTTAGAATATGAACAACTGTGCCCCTGCACTAAACACAATATGTAATAATTCAATGGTGTAAACTGAGTTATTTAAATGCAATAGTATAGCTTAGTACAGCAATCTAAACATATAGTAGAAATTCGAGACTCAGTAAACATGAACAAAATTGAAAACGTCGGTAGATAAATAGTCTGTTCTTGGAGTATTCATTTCTGTTTATTGTTCCATTTCATAAGCCAACACGTGTTTCATCGGAGGGAACAAACTGCGAATCTTCAGGGCTAGATAGAAACATAAATTGGATCTTTACAAACATGTTCTGTTTATGAACATGTCAAGCAAGTGACTCATAGTGTTCACCGGAGTGACATGAGGCATGCCAAATGGGTGACTTTATGTGTATGTGGTGAAAAGTCATTCGTATGGTGACATATGTGACTAGGTGATTTGGATTGAGAAACGAAAGATAAAAAATATATAAACTGTATATACTGATATTAGGGACTTAAAACACTGGCCGGTTTGAGAGGTGAAGTAGTGAAGTGAAAAGTGTGTTTATTCTAGTAGAGAGGACGACATCCCATGTGACTTGTGTGTGATATTTAGAAAAACAAGGCATAAACGTAGCACGAAATGGTAGTACCCTTTAACCTAGACAAATGTTTAATGCGTCTGACTATGCGTCTGACGAATAGATAGGCGTCAAGCGGTGATATTCTGAGACATTAGTACACCATTGTCTTCTAACAACCTGTCTTATTTTGATCAAGTAGACACTCCTAATGGCTATCATACCTGGAATGAGTGGCTTTCACGATTAGATATACTTGTTCAGAATAGTGCAACTCCCGATGTATGACGAGAACGAAAATAGAGGGGGAGGGCCGGTCAGTGTGTAGACTCTGGTTTGTGTCTACAGGAGAGATTACATAACACAAAAGAGAAAAGAGACAAGGAGGAGAAAATAAATGAATAAATAAAAGAATAAAGCTGGGTGTTTTTTTTAAAATAAAAAGGAAAGAAAACGGGGGGGTTTTCATGGTATGACAACCTGAGTTAAACGAAAGGGCTATACTTGATGTATATGCCCGCTATTAATAAAACCATGATTTTAATTCAGAAATTTACTATCGAAATTTCAAAAACTCACCAGAAAAACGAAAGTTTTGTTCCTGATCTTATATTTAAGGGTAATTGGCCCGGTCGGGGCGTTGAAAGGAGTCCTAATTTCGGAATTCCAAACAAAAGCAGATTTGTATTGTGATAGATCTGCATGTAAAGCAAGGTATAGAAAGTGATTGTAAACACCACAACATTTTGTTTGTAACTCGTTAAAATTGTGTACCAAGAGAAGGCAGAAAGAATGGCTAGGCAAAACACAAAACCTACCTCGATATTTCACGAGTAAGGTGAAAACCGGGAGGAGAGAAGTCTTCGTGGTCGGGCGGGTACGCCTATATCCACGGAGTGCCTTGCCTTAAGGGGAATAGAAAAAAGTAAGCCCACACGAATTTCAATAACTAAAGTACGTGTTTGAAAGGCAGATAAACATCTGACCAAGGCTGCAAATACAGAGGGACGGAGAGCGCTTACCTAGTATACGAGGTTCTCCCTCTCTTAGTTTCCCGGCGCCGTGTTTCGGAGACGGACACGTGACCGGAAGCCTAGTTCGGTTAAATACCAGTGTACTTAGCCGGAAAAGGCTAGAACGTTGACTATGGTCTATTTTCCAAGGAGTTGGCAAAAAATAGAAGAAATACTAAACTAATCACTTTGTCGGAAATAATCATGGTATGTCACGAATATTATTGTATCAGTAAATATAATTATAGTTATCCTGGCGAGCACAATTTTGTTATAACAAAATTGAAGATAAACCGAAAAACATGTAACTTGACAAAAAGTACACCGTTTATGGTGTATCCTAAATCGCAAAATTGGTGTAGGAAGGAAGACCAACATTAATGGTATAATGCCGGTAGGGCCTAAACTTTAAGGAAAAGTTTTTTTGTTACAGTTTCAGATAAGATGATGGGTAGGGAAAGGAGCACCCAGCAAGGTAATGAAAGAAACGAACAGGAAGGTATTACTTGGAATATATATTACAATGACGGAAAAATTTACCAAGAAGTATTCTTGGTCAAGCCAAATGTAAGCAAGCCGTGTCGCGAGTCTTACATGGGTATGGCAAACTGAGTTTTCTCTTGTATAAACTACGACTATTGTTGAACATGTTATGTTCATAATCGTCGCCTCCTAATAGCCTCAAAGAGGATTGGGCTATCTCGAGTGGACAAGTGGTCATTAACATAGAAATATGAGTACAACAGCTTGTTAAGAACGCAGATGAGAACAACAATTAAATACTGCAGAAACGTTGTTTCTTTTTTCAATACATATTGCTCACAATTGTTATGTTACGTAATAATGTTCATGCAGGGGAAGGGAACAGACACCATAAGACAAAAAATTCAGAAGTTGGTGCATAACTAATTACCCAAAAAGAATTGCAGTTCTGGGTCATAATTCAACCCACACTCTATGCTTCGAAGACGCATAATGCAAGTTGCTTCTTTGCGTCTCAAAACTAATTCCCGATTACCACCCCTCACATGGATGGGCACAGTCTCTATTCCAAAAAATGAGACTCGAAAATCCTCTATATTTGGTTGACATTTGGCTATATGTAGAGCTACTGGGTATTTGGGATCCTGCTTTTGAATAGCTCTAATGTGCTCAGATATTCTTTCTTTCAAAGATCTTATTGTGCTGCCAACGTATTTTTTACCACAATGGCATTCGATGATGTAGACCACGTATTTGGTGGTGCAGTTGATATTGGTTCTGATGTCATATACCTCTTCAGAAGGGCCCTTGAAGTGCTTGGTTTTGTGTTTCGCCCATTTGCACATTGTGCACAAACCACATTTAAAGAAGCCATTGCTGCGTTGGGTTAGCCAAGTCGGGTTCCTATCTATGCGTGGCACCGTGGGGCTAAGCCTGTTCCTCAATGTTCTCCCTTTGCGAAAAGTGATCTGAGGGGTTGTCGGGATCATTTCTTTAAGTATTGAGTCATCTCTTAGCAGACTCCAGTGCTTGGTCATACTGTTCCTGATTGAATTGTGAAGAGCATTGTACTCCGTGATCATTCTCACTGTTTTGTCTTTTGCTCTTTGGTTGTCTTTAGTCTTCAGAGTGTCCTGTCTCTTTATTTTGTTTAGTTTAGTTTTTGCTTGGGACAGGATAGCTTTTGGGTAACCTCGTTTGTCGAATCTCATGTTCATATCCTTTAATGTGCTGTTGAGTTCATCATCATCGCTGCAATTTCGTCTTGCACGGAGAAATTCGCCAAATGGTATGGATTTAATCTGATGGAAAGGATGAAAACTGTCGGCTCTTAGAATGGCATTACAGGATGTGGGTTTCCTGTATAGCTTGCTTTGTAGAGTGTTATTTCTCACATAGAATTCCAGATCCAGAAATTCTATATGAGATTTGCTCTGTTTCATGGTGAAACTTAGTTCCCAAACGTTCTGGTTGAGATAGTCAAAAAAACTTTGTAACAAATCATCGGTCCCGGTCCATAGCAGAATGCAATCGTCTATATAACAACCCCAAAAGAGAATGGAGTCAGTGTATTGGCTACTATGTGTACCCCAAAGGTGGTCTGCTTCGAACGCGCCCATGAAGAGGTTGGCAAAAGAGGGTGAGAATTTCCAACCCATGGCTACTCCTCGTTTCTGTTGGTACCATTGTTTGTGAAAGATGAAAAAGTTGTTATTCAGAATTAAGTTCATCATAGAGATTAGCATTTGTGTATGTGCCCAAAGCGAGGCCGGCCGCTTAGACAGCACTCGTGTAATGGCTTCTATGGCTAATCTTGGATTAATGCTGGTGTAGAGGGCAACAACATCCATAGTGACTAGTGTGGTACCTGGTTGCCATTCTAAATCACCTAGCAAGCTGAGAATGTGTTTAGAATCCTGGATATATGAGGGTAAGTTTCTGACGAGTGGGCCCAGAAATAGATCCACATATTCTGCTAGTCTTTCAGTTGGACCTCCGATTCCCGAAACTATCGGTCTACCTGGGGGAAAAGGGAGATCCTTGTGGATCTTTGGAAGGGTGTAGAGCCATGGATATGTCGGTTTGAATCTGCCATACACTGAAGGAAGCGCAAGAGTTCATTAAACGTCTCAACTACCGACGACGGGACCAGAGACGTGCTGAACAACACCAAGACTCGGACTGAAATATATCTGACTGGACTCCAGAAATATACAGCAACATCGAGAGGTGATGGTGCAACTGCGACCTGCGTGGGTAATAACACTACACACAATGTACTGAGCTGTGTTGCCTGAGAATCTAGCGGAAACGCTAGAGGGTGTGCTTCACCTACTGAAAAGGTAACTGGGTTGAGCTGTGTGAACGATAATGTGGCATGGGACACATCTGAAAGTCGCAAATATAGAGGGACTATGTGCAATGCGGCCCCAAGTGTGGACTACCGTCCCTGAACTCATGCTCAATCATGGAAGCGATTAGATAATTGGTGGCATGGTGAGAGATTGCATAGCCAACAAAAAGACCTAGACTACACTACTCTCACTGCTGATATGGACCTATTTTGGATTGTACCAGAGATTGGGCACGTTGCTATAGATCAGTAGTGAGAAGTGCGTAAGGTAATATTGGTAACCGGACACTGTGTAACCCATGACCAGACTGCTGTAATAGCCATGGTTATGGATTTTATTAGCCGAAATGCAGGTACAACAGGATGTAATTGATAACCTGGCCACATCCACCCATGATGGATGCTGATGTGTGACCTAGATAGACCCCCCAACAGGGTGTTCCCCTACCAAAGTTACGACTTGTTATTTTTTTTGTTTAGGTTAAGTCTTTGTCATGATTGGGTTGCCAAAGTGGGAGGGGGTGGATGGGAAGTTCTGAGGGAATTGCTAATAATACACTGCATTTGAGAAGCACTGCCGAACTCCAACATAGGTGTTATCGCAAATTCACTGCAATCTCGTCATTCTCTGAGCTAACAAGGGGTCCTAAAGGGTGCACTAAGGGGCAAGGACATATCAAGATATGCACGAAATGACCAGCAGGACACAATCAGCTAAACTAACATTTATGACATGGAATGTACGGGGCCTTAAGAACCCGAAGAAAATCCGTCAAGTAGTAGCCTATTTCACTAGACTGCATGTCGATATAGCATTCGTACAAGAAACACATATAGATCCTCGCACATCGAATCGTATAAGCCTACGATGGGCGGAATCTGTCCATGGCGCTGCTTACTCCTCATACTCACGTGGGGTACTCATACTAATTCGAAAAGGGTTGCAATTTACAGTAGATCAGGTTAAAACAGATAAAGCGGGGCGCTATGTGATGGTTGCGGGATCCTTAAGAGGGCAGAGACTTAATCTACTTAACATTTATGCCCCAAGCTCAGATGACCCTGAATTCTTTCATTCTCTCTGGCAAATCATAGCTGAATTCCCTGACGTACCGCTGATATGGGGCGGTGCCTTTAATGTTGCACTTAACGAGCAGGTTGATAGATCCACAACCTCAACAGAACCACACAAACGTGCACTGACACAACTACGCAACATCATGCAAGAAAACTGCCTACATGACCTCTGGAGACTGAGACACCCCACACAATTAGAGCCACGCATACTGCCGCGGCATATGGTAGTTGGTCTAGAATAGATTATTGGTTGGAATCTGCGGAGGTGTCATTATGGGTATAAGAGGTGTCACATCAGCCTCGTACCCTCTCTGACCATAACCCGGTGCTGCTCAAGATCAAGCTCCCACATTATGTACCCCCTCCATTTAGTTGGAGATTCAACAGTAGAGCGTTACTATATCCGTTGTACTCAGAAACTCTGAGGAAAGCTATAGTAGAATTCTTCAAAATAAATGTACCTACCACAGACGACCCTGGACTCCTCTGGGATGTATTTAAAGCTACTATTAGGGGAGTCTGTATAAGCACTCACGTGGGTATTCTACGAGACTTGCGTCAGCAACTAGAGTGCCGTGAGGGTAAAATTCGTGAGCTTGAAAAGGAATACACCCAAACGCAAAACCCCACGCTTTTAGGGAAAATTAGAGCTGAAATATCGGAATATCAAAAAAGTGCGGAGGACGAACTGAAAGCGCCAGATAGCGAGGAGCTATGGTGAGGGAGATAGGCCAGGGCACTATTAGCGGCCAAATATGTTCCAAGAGACCGCCACCGGTGATTCAAGTGGTGTGTGATGATGAGGGTGCCCCACAAAGTACTCCGCAGGGTATGTTAAAGGCATTTATGCAAACCTATGGGGCTTTGTACGCGAAAGAGACCACAGCCACAGCTACCGAGATAGATCACTATTGTGACGATGCAGCGCTTGCCTGGCTCTCAGACGCACAGAGAGCTTATCTCTCATTACCCGTTACGGTTGAGGAGGTAACTGAGGTTATGAGGGGACTCCCTAATGGTAAGGCCCCCGGACCGGACGGGTACACTGGGGAATTTTATAAAAAGTATGCAGATTTGCTGGCCCCCCGCATAGTAGCTATGCTTGGAGATGTGCATGAAAAAAGGATGTTGCCACAAACATTGTGAGAAGCGATGATTCTGGCCCTTCTGAAGCCGGATAAGGATCCGGAAAGCTGTGAATCTTATAGGCCCTTGTCATTGATGAATGTGGATACCAAAATACTATCATCACTCTTGGCTAACAGGCTTAAATATCTAATGACAATGTTGGTCCTACCTGATCAATCGGGTTTCATACCCACACGCTCTACATCCCATGACACTAGAAATACTCCGAAATGGTTTGACCATAACTGCTCTAAGGCAAGTAGAGACCTGAAAAAGGCGTTAAAAATCAAACCTAGAGATTATGGTCAAATTAAAAATATGCGCTTGACTTATAAGAAATCACTAGCTATCCGGAAAAAAGAAATTAAGGCCAGTACCATGGAGTCTCTCCTTGATCAATCAGTGCTGGGGAACAGTAATAAATTCTGGCAAATTATCAACAAACCTTTGTTTGATAATTCTAATGACATAGCTCTTGGCACTAACATCACTGCGGAGGACTGGGTCACTCACTTTAGTACAATTTTTAAGAGTAACGAGCAACGGGCAGAAAACATTTTTTTAACTCCAACCGAGAATTTTCTGTGCTTTTCAGTATGTGAGGTAGAAAGGGGCATCCAAGGATTAACTAGTAATAAGGCTCCTGGCCCGGATGGCTTGCCACCGGACCTTTTCAAATCTAGTATCTCCTTCTGGGCCCCAGTTCTCACTGCCGTAGTTAATGCAGCTGTGATTTCAGGGTGCCCAGGGGCGTGGGGGTTATCGACTATAGTCCCAGTATTTAAAAAGGGCGATCGCAGCAGCCCGTTATGCTACAGGCCAATATCCTTAATCAATTCTGTAGCTAAAGTGGTAGGTGGTATAATCTTGAATAGGTTAACCACATGGGCAACTGATAAAAATATTTTATCCCCTATTCAATATGGCTTCAGACCTGGCCATTCGACCATTACACAATGTCTGAATCTATATCTGATCTTAAGTAAATATACCCTGGCCAAGCAAGGAACTGTCTACATGGCCTTCATGGACTTATCGTCCGCCTTTGATTGTGTGGATAGAGGCAAATTATGGACCACCCTGCTAAAGATGGGCGTAGAAAGGAATTTAATTAATCTTCTGGTTGACCTACACACCGACACAAGAGCTAACGTCCGTTACACCCAAGATTTGAAAGTAACGGAGGAATTTAGAATAAACCGAGGTGTTCGACAGGGGTGTATACTGGCTCCATTCCTCTTCAACTTGTGCATTAACGAGTTGGAGGAGTACCTGCTAAAAACAGGAGCCGATTACCCCCTTGTAGGCCGTAAGGGAGTCCCTGTGCTGCTTTATGCAGACGATGCTGTCCTTATCTCTAGGACAGCAAATGGTCTCCAGAAACTTTTAAATTCTTTCTTTGACTTCATGGAGTCAAGAGGCCTAAGCATAAACAATTCTAAGTCCTATGTTTTGAAAACAGGCCAGGGTTTTCGAAAATCTAATTCTTTCTGTATAAATGGGGAAAAAATTCCTATTACCAATACTTTTTCATACCTTGGGGTCCTTCTTGATCACAAGCTATCCTGGGGCCCTGCTGTTTGCAAAAAGAAGGGTGAGATAACACGCGTTAATGCGGCCATACTCGGATTTGCGAGAAAAATTGGCAATAGCCCGGTGGCAGCTTTGCTTAAACTATATCAGGCAAAAAGTGTCGCCGTTGCCTGTTATGGAAGTGAGCTCTGGGGTTATAACAAGATGAAGGACCTGGAGGTCACAGAAAATAACTTCCTGAAGAAAATATTGAGGTTGCCAAGGGGAACTGGAAACTTTTCGGTTCATGAGGAGCTGGGTGTACCCTATTTGAGTGACAGAATAGCAACAAACCCTGTATTGTGTTGGCTAAACTGTTGGCTTAATAAGGACATACCCCTCACTCATGAAATACTAAAAGAAGCCTTAACACTGGATGGAAGGTCTAAAGTCCCATGGCTGAAGTACATAAACGATTGCCTGATTGCAATCGGCCGGCCAGATCTGTTTTCAACCCCAAACCTCATCACCAAATCTGATGTTATTTTTGTAAAAAATGCAATGATGACAACTAGATACACTGTCAGGGAGGAGGTTGAGTTGCAGAAGGACAGTGTAAGGAAACATGTTTTACTTAAAACCTGTCCACAAATGGAACCATATCTATCATGGCCTATGACCGGCTATGAACGTTATCTGTTAACAAGGTTCCGTTTTGATCTATTTCATCTCCTACTGGCAGTACCAAGTGGGGCCCATCGAGGCGAGGTGTTGCCAGCTTGCGGCTGCGACGGAAAGTCTCCGCAAGACCTGGCACACTTTTTATTTTTGTGCCCTTACTACATAATACCCCGGCAGCTATACTTAAAGCCTTGCCTTAAAAAACTTAATTTTGCACAGATAAAACCAGCACTTTATTACCTTCAATTATTGAAATGCGACTGCACTTTATTTGTTTGTAGTTTCCTGAAACTAGCAATCACCTTCAGGACAAGTATGGAGGGTTAATTATGCTGCTAATGCCTTTGGCATTTTAAATTTTTTTTATTGTACAGAGATTATTTATATTTTTAAATTGTTTATGCTGCCTGTTGCTTCTGTCTTTTACATTGTCTGAAGAAAATTGCGCTTTAGTAACGATTTATCCGGACTGTTTTTAATTGTTTGTTGATGAACTGTTCTTTTATGATTGTAATGCTTACAATCGAATAAAGATTTTTGACTTTGACTTTGACACTAGAACTCGGTTTGCTTTGGCACATTACCTGACACCCCAGACCAAAGCAGCTGCAGTAGTGTTGGATGCTGCTAAAGCTTTTGACACCGTAGCTTGGACATATCTGCAAATACTGCGAAGAATGGGGTTCCGGACGCTGTTCCTGCAATGGATCAAGTTACTGTACATGGCTCCTACAGCGCATATACGGGGTAATGGTTACATATCAGAGATAATCCCCATTGCTCATGGCACGCGACAAGGGTGCCCATTGTCCCCCTTGCTCTTTGCCATTGCTCTAGAGCCTCTGGCCTGTAAACTAAGACAGGGACACCATTACTCGGCGTTACAATTTCCACAACGGCCCCTTCACCTATCGTTATATGCTGATGATATGTTGTTATATGTCCGAGACCCAGAAGTAAATTTAAATCCCCTGCTGAGGGAATACGTTAAATTTGGGAGGCAGTCGTGGCTCAGGATTAATTGGAATATTTCAGCGATACTACATTTAACAGACAGTACACATAGCTTCCCCATCGACTTCCCACTAGAGTGGCAGACGGACCCTGAAAGCTACTTAGGGGTCTGGTTTCATAGAGACCCTGAAGTGGTCATTCATACAAACTACGGCAGAGTGGTCTCGGCACTGGAGGACAAGATAGAACGATGGATCCAGCTTCCCTTGTCACTCGCCGACAGGCTGGCTATTGTTAAAATGGTAGTCCTGCCCAAACTGCTATATCTCTTCAACAACATTCCTATTACGCCACCAGCAGCAGTATTTCGCAGACTAAACACAATGACATTAAAACTCATTTGGGCGGGCAAATCGGTTGGGATCGACCTACAATCACTAACACTACCGTATTCGAAGGGTGGGTTTAAGGCACCTGACTTATATCTGTATTATCTATGTGCTCAAGCCCAATATGCGCATTATTGGTACCATAAGGTCCCATATCTTCCAAATGTGGCAATAGAAGAGGGCGATGCGTTACCAGTCCCACTGGATGCAATTATAACTCACAAAAGGGCTCCACTGCACAAACAAGATATAAACACAATCGATACTACGAATCAAGCATGGAGGCGGATAGGCCAAAAAACTAATATACTGCCACTTTACTCTCCAGAACTGCCACTTCCCTTCCATCTAGACATCTCCGTAACACAAGAGAAGGTGGGAATGGAACTACTTCAACGTGTGGGCATTGCCAAATTGGGTAATTTATTTCAAGAAGGGGTGTTCAAGACACTAGAAGATTTCAATTATGTGCAAAATCAAACACCACTGTTTAAATTCACATATTTCAGATTGCAGAGGGCAATAAAGTCACTATATCTGACATACCCTGCTGAACCTCAGGTGCTACTTACCTTGCAGTTGCCCCTCACATCGCCTGCATCCAAACACTTGGTTTCTAGATTATATACAACACTACAGGCTGAGATAGGGACAACGACGGATAAAGCATTGCAGAAGTGGAACAAATGTCTAACTGACCCACTAACAGAGGAGGAATGGTCTACAGCCGGCACAATAACGGGTTTACTGACACCAAATGGTAACTTGAGACTGATTCACGTAAAATATTTACATCAAACCTATTATACTCCAGCTCGATTGCACAGATTCAGGCTTCGTCAGGACTCTCGGTGCCAACGATGTGGGTCTGAGGCAGCAGATTTTATCCATCTTGCATGGTATTGTAAAGGGGTAGCAAACTTCTGGGCGAAGGTGGTGTGTATGTTGGGAGACATGGTGGGCTCTCCCATAGATTGCACAATACTGGCATGTTTATTGGGAATATTGCCGGGAGTTCGCGCGCTGAAACGTACGTTTTGTGTAATAGCTCTGCTCATGGCTAAACGCAGGGTCTCGATTGGGTGGGGCAGTAAACAGAGTCCTAAGGTAAAATGTTGGATCCACGACCTGATATATTGCAAAGATACCCTGCTGACATACGAAGAAGAACAGCCTATACGATCACGCCCAAGAAACCATTGGAGTTTCTTAATCGAATACCTAAAGGACCCTGATGTACAACTGTGATTGTAGTAATGCATATATTTTTTGGTTTACAAATGTATATAATATGTTGGTCTAGGAGTGCTGTAATGCAGTGACTTTATGAGATGGTACGCCACTCAGATGTGGCGCAATTTGTTATGTATCACTTTTTGAAATGCCAATAAAAAAAATACAAAAAAATACAAAAAACAAAATAAATTGCTTTGATTTTATTTTTAAACATAGCTGACAAGTGTCTCAAGGTCATGTATAAAAACGCCGGGCCAATTCTGTCATTTTAGTCAGCAGCACTTTGAATGCTATTATTATGAGCCCTTAATGAAAATGTAAAAAGGAAAACTACATGGCCCGCAATGCTGTGGTCTGAAAAGCCATAAATGGCTGATAGTATCCTATGTCATAGTGCTACTTGGCAGGCTTGTGAAATGCAAAAAGAAAAATTACATCCTGACTGACTTTTTTCTTGCAGGGCATCAACAGCCAAGTAGATGAGAGGACAGAGTTAGCCTTTCAAAGGCAAATATAAGCTACTAACTGCAAATGGGTTAACATTAACACTCATTGGAAATGAACATGCTAACAAAGGATGCTATTTAACAGAACAGTGCAGCAGTAGAAGAAGCTGGACATATTTGGAAAGAAAAAACAATATGCTGGACCGTTCTTCCGGAGGTTAATTTCACATGATTTAGATGGGGCATCTGCATCTCCACAATGATTGATGTAATCTGCCTTGAACAGAAGCGCCACTTGCTGCACGTGTGGCATGACTATGTTTGCGCTGATGACACACCAGTGTTATACCCTCAGCAGGGGTCACAGGTCACCATGGACGAGGGTGAGGCTGGTGGTCATTGGGACGCCTCTGTTCTTCCTGTCCGAGCACTGTCATTGTGCATAAGGCTCAGCCCATGCAGCCTACAAGTTCAGCAGTAAAATCAGCACCAATTTAAAATGATGATTTTAGTTTTGTACTGCTCTGCTGTGCTGTCAATCATTAGGTGCCTGTGTGCCAGCTTGCTTCCTATCCATTCAACACCAACAGACCAGTCATCGCATTCACCAGGTGCTGCACAGACATGCACTTGGGCTCAGCCTTGATTTGCTGAGTAAATGTTATGATGGATGGTGACACTTGTTAGGGACGATGAAAAGTGTCAACGACGGTAAGTCACTTGTGCCTTCTGGGAAGGCTGAAGCAGCACACATTGGTGTCACATGTTATAGTGCTTGAGGACTGTCAGCAGGAATACCTGTACTTTCCTTTTTCCTGCACTGGCCCAGCCTATGTAAGTGACACCAGCAGTCATCACATGACCACCATGAATGGATGACTGTTGGTAGCGCAGTTCCAGCTCTATAAACCAGGCTGACAGCAAGGAATTGTGCATGGACAAAGCAGGTTCCAAACTTGTTGGCCAATCAAGCAAAGTACTGAATTACTGAGTCTGAGCCCCACTGCAAGTAAGACAAATAAGATATATATCATTTTATTTAGGTATGTAAACGAAACTAAAGGGCAGATGTGTTTATGTATTTAATAGTTTTAAAAAGCTCTTAGGTGTTGCCCTATGATAACTTTAGAACACTATGGAAGTAAAGAACGTGAAAGGAATTGAATTATATGGTGATGAAAAGGAATTGGACCACCTGGTTATGGTACACATTAGGAGACACGTAAATCGTCATCCTAGAAAAAGGTCTTGAAGGACATTTTTGTCTGGTTTTTATAGTGATTAAGTTTTAAAGGGTGAACATTGAATGCATCTTTGATAAGGCAGGTTCTAAGGTGGTTTCTGAACTGAAGGCACTTTACCAGGTTTCTCATAAAAAGGGTCCAGGTTGTTCCTAAAGTGAGCCCTCACGCATATCTAGCACCTTCCTCATTTGTCAGTGATCTGGGCTTTTGAGCTGTGCAGCACTGTCCGATCATGAGGTTT
This sequence comes from Lissotriton helveticus, assembly GCF_964261635.1. Taxonomy (NCBI): domain Eukaryota; kingdom Metazoa; phylum Chordata; class Amphibia; order Caudata; family Salamandridae; genus Lissotriton; species Lissotriton helveticus. The sequence continues at coordinate 647,297,792 of NC_136068.1, forward strand.
TCATAGGTTGCTAAGGTGAGGCCAGATGCTTGATGGTATGATAAAGAGTGATTACTTTCATGTGAGTGCGGATGAATGACTGCATGGATGAAAGCATAGAGGTACTTTCTTTAGTAAGCCAGACTAATTGACTTGCACAATGCCTTCTCATAGTGCAGACACCACGATACAAGGTTTAGTAGTTCCAACTTGATTCTAATTCATTATTTGTTTATTATACACAAGTTTCTTTTGCAGGTGTATTAGCCTACCATATCGATTGCAACAGGTAGCACTTCCTTTGAATATCTAGTTTCACATAAAGCACCCAACTCCTTGGCTTTGCACATGCCAAAGGAGGTCCAGGTTCACACCAGCAGCATTATAGGGTTTTCTCATTAATTCCTCCCGCATATTGTAAATAGCTGGGCTTTGCTGCCATGTGGCCCTCTTATATGGCCCACATGTGAAGGGGCACTTAAAGTGTAAGTGAAAAAGTTTGGGATGAATTTACCGTGGGATATTTTGGCGCTTTGCCTGTTACGGTCAGTATTATGATTGCAAAATATTCCTAGTTAGTGGGTGCTTAGGAGCGAGGCAGTCATCCAATACCCCAGCATACAGATCAGCCAGTCCTATAATTTACAACAAAAGAAGCCTAGCACACCACAGTACACATCTCAACAGATTAGTTTGTCATTCAGAATCAACATGGACGTTTGACAAAGTTGTTTAATGTTATTCAAGATGTTCCAACTCCAGCTGACACGTTTTTCGTCGTTTAGGATGATAACCCACGACTTCCTCAGGGCTGGAAAAACATATACAAATGATATAGTGTAAGACCTAGATATAGTGGGCGTATCTCACAATATATTCCAACATTTCACATGATTATGCTTATGGCTTGTGTGGTACCTCTCAGTGCAGGTGGCATACCATTACTCTAAAAGATGGGGAAAATTGTGCAACAAATCCCAACAGACCAATTCAGCTCCGCAATGTGCATCCGAGAATAGTATAATCAATGATGGCCGTGTATAGTGAAGCAAACTTGGTCGGCTATTTTCACCACGTGTGTCTAACTGTCGTGGGGACAGGGGGTGTGGTCTACTAATGCATCGCAAAATTGCAATCATAGAAGAGATTCGTTACAAAAGTGCAGCGCTCCTAACGTATAAAAACTGAGGCGTACCTCAGGCCTACCTTGTTGGTCATAAGCAAAATCTTTTGCACCTAAATCATATAAAATTAACAGACAATAAGTCCTCCAAACAGATCGTTATATCTTAATTCGATCTAAATATCATGAGATCTCAAAAATGTACCTTCTGGCTGGTTATAATTCCGTCCCAGCCTAATACACACCGGGTAAATCAAAAGCAAGTTCGTCGTATTTGAATTCAGTATTGGTAACCAAATATAATGGATGCAATCAGGAAACGTACTCCATAAGTTATACTCGATTTACTAATTTCTATGTTACAAATTATCGTATCGGTATACTAAAACAATTCAACATCTCTCAACCTGCCTTGGACCCTGATCTGGGTCACACAGCCCAAAACCTCTGTCATTCCAATGAAAGCTATGCTACAATAATCAGTCACTTGTGTATATCCGTGAATTATAAAGCTTCCAACACGTTTATCTGTAAATCCGTAGCACTACATGTAAGAAACGAGAGACAAAACGGGGATACCGTTAGCCAAGAATGTTGCCGGCTGCAATCAGCAACATCAACCGATCAGTTACGAGAAGGTGTCGTCACCACCTACCTGTATTCGGCTACCTCCAAGCAGCGTCCACCCTTAGGACGCAAATAAACTAGACCGCCTACACCATGGTCACGCGTCTTGTAGAGGGACGCCATATTAGGTATCCATCTAAAGTATATTTCGCCTCATCCGTGGGATTTATCTCTATCCGGTACATTTGCAAAGACAAATATATCACAAATCTTTATGACTATAATTATTCGACTTTCTCTGCCGCTTCGCAAAGTCCCTGTTCAAAATTCGTATCCACGGTAAAATTACCTACAATATAATCTGCATGTGCTAACCGGGGTCTCACGATCCGTTATTACTCCATGCCCCAGCATGTTCATAGAAAATCTAAGGTATGATTAATTCCCAACCTGCAAAACTGCTGTCATATTCTAGTGGATTCCAAAAGTATCCCCGTGTATCGTGATGTTCTGAAGTGTAGAGTAATTGGAAAAGGGTGCTACACGGTGCTCATTAATAGTGAGACCATCATTGATCAGTCGGAACCAACATCTTTCAGGAGGAATTTAAGGAAAGTATTTTTAGGTGGGAATCAAAAATTATAGACACATAAAAAATCTAAATAAATTGCTCCAGTACAACATATAAAGCCCTTATTTACAACTTCCAATATATGTCAACAGATGTAAGTAACCCGTCACAGTATTACATTGTTCATAAGCGTCTGAGTCAGTGGTCACACAATGTAATGATCAGGCATTATACTGTTCTTAAACTCAGTAATCATTGTTGTAATCCCCCCAATACATAGACATAGTACATATTCAGCAGACTTAAAATCTCATATTCATAGTATAGTCATTCATTCATTCAATCCCCCAGGAAGAAGTGTAATTCGTGGTCAGAGTTCATGCCGTGTTCTACTGCCTGAAGCTCCAAAATCCAGAGAGCCTCTCTCCGTCTGAGTTTTAACTCATGATTGCCACCTCTCCGGTCTGGATTCACCTGTTCTATGCCACAGAATGCAATTGTTTTGTTTCCCGTTTGTGCTTGGCAATCATTGACATGTGATGCAGTTGTATACCGTGCATCCTTATATTTAATGGCCCTCAAATGTTCATATATTTGTTCTTTCAGTGACCTGATCGTGCTGCCTATTTAAAAGCTTCCACATATGCATTTTATCATGCAGCACCCACATTTGTGAAATCCCACACATCTCTGTTCCAACCAGTTTGGTTGTCTCATGCTTTGTTTTGGGTAACTAGGACTGATCAATGTTTTAATGTTTTTGCCACGTCTGTATGTAATTAGGGGCTGTTTAGCAATATACTTATTCAGTGTTTTGTCACTGGTAAGTATATTCCAATGGGTTTGCATACTCTTCCTAAGTGTGATAGCTGCTTCATTGTAATTAGTTACAAGTCTCACATGGGACTGAGCCTTAGGATCATGTGCTTTATCTTTAAGGGTATCACTTCTTGCCATACTCTCTACCTTGCATTCTGCTTTTCTGATTATCTCAGATTTATAACCTCTGGTTATAAATTTCTGCCTCATGTTGTCTTTGCAGACAATGAAATCCTCTTCTTTGCTGCAATTTCTCCTTGCCAAAGTCAATTCACCATAAGGTATGGAGTTGATCTGGTGCCTAGGTTGCGAGCTGGAAGCATGCAGTAACGCGTTGCATGAGGATGGTTTGCGGTACAGGTTACTCTGTATCCTATTGTCCTCAATAAAGAGGTTCAGGTCCAAAAATTCTATGTGTGTGGTACTCAAATTGTGTGTGAAATGTATACCCATAACATTATTATTCAATCGTTCACAAAATTGGGTAATGTCCAGACCAAATCAGTATACAGTCATCTATATAACAACCCCAAAATATAATGGATTCATTCCAAGGTGTACCCCTAGGGCCCCAGATCCACTCCTCCTCAAAGCATCCCATAAAGAGATTAGCATACGAAGGAGAGAATCTGGAGCCCATGGCCACACCCTGTGTTTCTGCCTATACCACTTTGCATCAAAGAGAAACACATTATTTTCTAGAATAGGTTCAATCATTCTGATTATCATTTCAGCATGCGCCCAGTGACTCTCCGGTCTTTTACTCAGGAATTTCGTCACAGCTTTGATACCCAGCTCCGTCCTAATGTTGGTGTAAAGGGAGGTCACATCCAAAGTGGCCAATATCATGCCCTCCTCCCATGACACATCAGATAAGATACTCAAAATATGTTTTGTGTCTCTGATGTATGCCGGTAAATTTTGAACCATCGGTTGTAGGAATGTGTCCACATATTGTGACAATTTCTCTGTTGGCCCCCAATGCTTGAGATTATAGGTCTACCTGGTGGTGTCTCTAGGTTCTTATGAATTTTGGGTAAGGTGTATATGCAAGGGAATCACGGTTTATCAATTTTGAGATAGAAGTATTCATTTTGGTTTATTAGGCCAGTATTCAACCATTCTCTCAGGTGCGTGTTGATTAGAGTGGTGAGTGGTTCCATTGGGTTGTCTGATAATTTATCATAGTATGTTGTATCCTCAAATTGTGACAGTATTTCCATATTATAGTCCTTAGTGTTCATGACTACAATATTCCCCCCTTTGTCCGCCTCCCTTATGATAATATTGTCAAGTGTACTTAAATCTTTCAAGGCCCTTCGGTCATTCCTAGATAGATTATCCAAAAGTCTCTGGTGATGCTTGTTCTCATGTCTAAGGTGTTAATACATATCCGCGGTCACCAATTTATGGAATACATCTACATTATTGCCACTTGGTAATATTGGAGTCCATCTGGATTTGTTCCTCAAACCACTGGAAATACTAGTGTCTATAGCTATATCATGTTCCCACAATAATTCATCAATAGACATATGGTCACGATCATCATCTGCAATAGATAACAATAGTTCTGCATCTCTAATGTCTTGAATAGTTATAACATCATGAGACATTTCACTGTTGGTAGTGGTCATGCTTTTATTCGGTTTGGGGTTGCATTAAAAAAACTTCTTTAGTTTTAAATTCCTCGTAAATTTGAACAAATCAACCATAGTATTGTACATATCACTCTTCTCCCTGGGACAAAAACCCATTCCTTTTTCTAGTACCAAGATCATGTCCGTGGTCAAAATCTGGTCACTCAAATTGATAACCTCTACTTCCTTGATCTGATTTAGTTCTGACTCGGTTTCTTCCAGGATCTTAACCTCATCCCTTGTTTGTCCTGCTCCTTTACCCTTTCCTCTATTTCCTCTCCTTGTTTTCTTACAGTATTTATATTTGGTCTTGGCTGCTCCCTGTTCCCCCGTTTTATCCTTTTCACCTCTCTTAAAAAAAACAATATCATGGTTACTGCCACTAGAGGCTCCTTCCGTCTCACTCTCACTTGGTATGGTTTCCACAGATGTCGAGATAGAGCTCACTGATTACATATTCGTGTCCGCTAGTTTATCATTCTTGTTGTCCCTCTCTACCAAATGGTCATATTTTTTCGCAAATGTGAAGATACGGCCATGTGAATAATCAATCTCATCTCTTTTGAGCTTGCGGGCTTTCCTTTGCTTAATATCTTCCTGGTGTTTATTGAGAACTTCCTGGAGTATCTCGTAGTTCTTATACGTTGCCTCCTTAAGGTCTAGCTCCTTAATCTCCAGCTATATCTGTGCTATATCAGTCTGTAATTTCTTGAGTTTTCTATCTGCATTTTCTATTAGAATTGACATTAAGTTGTTTGAGTTAGAGGTCAATTCCTTTTCCCATGATAATAGTAGATAGTAGGTAGTATTTGAGAGTGAATCCCCTTATATATTCTCTTTAGCCTTATATATTGTTCCAAAGTAGCTCCATCCCACCATTTAGAGTTTTCAGCCATTCTTAATTTTTCCAATCTCTGGAATTTCTCCTGCAATCCCTCTTTTTTCTTATTAGTGTTACCACTAGCTAAGGAGGTTGTCACTGTCTCCCCTCTCGCTAGACTCTTAAACAGCTCTGCTGCTTCCTTCCCGTGGTCCATCGTTAGGTATTAGTAGGAAGTTTATATGACCGTGCTAGCTGCCACCCAGGTGCGACTACATTTAAGTGAAAAGGTTTGGGATGAATTTACCCTGGGATATATTGGTGCTTTGCCTGTTACGGTCAGTATTATGATTGCAAAATATTCCTAGTTAGTGGGTGCTTAGGAGCGAGGCAGTCATCCAATACCCCCTTAAAGTGTGACAGGCGCAGGGCTTTCCAAGAGAAACTTAGGAGAGAGAGTGAAAATCGGAAAAAATTAGTTTATCTTTGCAGGAGACAAGAAAGGCCCTTATTACAAGTTCATGGCTAAATCCCAATCATTTCACAAGAAACTCTGTGAGCACAACACTTAGAGCCATTAACATACTTGATAAAAACAGGAAGCTATCTTTTCCAACTCTTTTCATACCAATCATCTAAATCATTTCCATATGATACATTTAATATGCATCTCATTTGGTTTTGTGCGGAACAGCTCATTTTCAGGAGAGCAGGAACCTGCATGTCTCCATCCATTTCAAAACTTTAAATGAGACTCATACTGTTTAGATTGTTGTATTTGCTCTTATTTACCAGAACATGACAGTTAAGGATGCAATTTAGTATCTTATATCTTAACTTTGAAAGATACATTGCAGCAATCAAGTCTGTACATGAGGCATACAAGCAACCACACACGTACTCACATTGCATGCCCACGCAAATGAAAACGTGAGCACAGCAAACTGCCGTGGAAGATAAGGGCACACACACATAAACTCGAACAAACAAAACAAAAGCATTCAGGTGCCCAAACACATGCACATCCACATAATGCATTCCCTCACAAATGCAACCACAAACAGGCACACATGCAAACACACAGAAACGTGCCATGAAAAACAAAGGTACACGCACTGAAGCTTACAGAAACAAGCAAAGGCAGGTATTTGCAGCCCTGCCAAGTGCCACGCAGTACGCGTGATCCTAAGGCATTTAAAGGCAAGTGCTCGCATCACCGCATTAAAAATAATCATAACGCATTATAGCGCTTCCTCAGTGTCAAGCAGGAGCACTTCAATATATTAATTCACAGTGTCTGTCTGAGAAAAGTTGGCAGCCCTTGTTTGCGGTGCTCACAGCTTGGGAGAAGACTCAACTGCGCTCCGCTCCGGATACATTTTACTTGGTCCCAACATTCTGATTCACGTGACCCAACTTCATGAGATTGACTGTAAGGATCTGTCCAATGATTGTGCAGCCGAAAGGCGGGCTGCAGGGGGCAAGCTGGGAGAACTGGCCTGAGGAGTTCGAGGTGCTCACTGTTATTTGCTCAGCCCTCTTTCCTTCAGGTCGGATGACTGTTCTGACTGCGAGCAGTGACGCAGCACCAGCCGAGCCTGCACAACAAATAACTGTGCAGCAGGGACTGTGGTTTAGTGTGGCCCTTGAGGTAATCAGTGTCAGGGAGAGTTCTGTTTACATTTCACGTTTAACTAAATATTGTATTACCTTGAATGCGGACAGCAGCTTTCACAATTCCACACATGACCTGGGCTCCAGTCTGGCACTTAAATCGACATTACCTTTACACAAAATTAATATTACCGCCCATTCCCCAAAGCTTTAATAAATGACACTAAATTATAGAAAAGAGTACTGACAAACTCAAGCAAGCATCGGTCGAGGGGAGGTGAGGCGCGAGAGTGTAAATATGGGAAGGAGGCAAGTGATCTTTAGTTCCTACACTGTTTATTATTTTATTTACCCCAACAAACATGACTGAAGGAACTATGAATTATGTCACTATAACACGTAAGGTTGGCATTTAACCAATGGGAAGGTTCTTGTTTAGGTTATCGAGGGCTGTATTGTGATAACTTTACACCAGTGCAAAAACAACACAGTGTAGGAGAGTAGGATCTGCTTACTATGGTTAGCCCCACTTTTTACTGTTGTTTCACTGTTTTTTTACTTCAGTCTGGCTGTGGCCCTGCTAACCAGGACCCAGCCTAGCTGCTTCCTCTCTAAAATGATTACATGTACATTAGGTACACTCCAGATTGGTTACAGGGTTACCCTTGTATGTCCCCAGTATATGGTACCTTGGATACCAAGGGCATAGGTACCCTGATGCCACCAGGGGCTGATGCATTTGTTATGCCACCCCTGGGAAACCTTCCAAAATGGCACCACAGGTCTGCTACTACAGTCTGGGTAAGGTGGTGCATGCACCCCTTACTAAGATATAGGTTACCTATATCTACCTTTAATCACTGACACAGATAAACCTATAAGTCACTCCTATCGCAGGCCTTATCATTCCTGAAGGCAGAGTGCTTGGTTTTGTGTGAGAGGGTGCCCATGCATGAGCAGGACCCCTCTGCAGCTTTCAGCATCTATTCTCTGAGGCTGTTCTGTGATGCAGCCAGACCATATACTCTTAAGTGCATTATAACCTCGTGGTTAATGCTAACTTTGGAATGGCTGCATGGAAACATGTCGTGTTTGGTGTCAAACACTTTGGAATCCTACCCCCCCCCTCCCCGCCAGTCCTGACGGCGGGGGTAGAATTCGACCCTTCTAGAGGGAGAAGACATGTACACACTTACCTAACCGGTAATAGTTTAAAAGATCCCCAGCATCACAAGATGGATGCTGCAGCCACAGACATGAGTCTGACCTCCTGCTGCTGGATGAAACTCTGGCAGGGGAGGCCTGGACAATAGATTTCCTGTCACAGGGAGGTGTAACCACCTCCCAGACAGGCTTTAGTGTATTGGGGCTGGGTTGGTGCCTTCATAGAAAGCTTTTGTGACAGAGTTGATGGCACACTTGGTGTCCTTGTGCATACCCCAGTTCAAACCAGTTGCAGGGGCACTCATCACCTGCTCTGGCATGAAACTGGACAAAGGGAGAGGGGTGTAACCACCTCCTCCCTGGAAACTCCCATAGGTGGGTCCCTAGAGTATGTCCAACCCCCTAACTTAGCTTAAATATGGGATCCCAGTCCTTACGACTTTAGATTACCCCTGGTCGAAACTCTGCAACATATATCCTGGAACTTCGACATTCTACATTGACTAGAAGACAGAAGAATCTCCTTTGGGGTCAAGGAGCAACTCCCCTGTTCAAACAGGCACCAAAGAAGCATCTTGCCTGTCTGCATTTCCAAGGCTCCCACTGGAATCCGATGGATTTGGGACTCAGGACACGGATTTCCAGACTTCTCCAGGCCGACACAAGATCCCAGCAAAGCTGAGACCCGCTGCTCTCATGAGTGACGTGGGACCGGAACTCTTGGACACGTCATATTTGCAAGTGCATCGACTTCCCGAGCTTCCAGAATCTACGTATTGGGCTGCTTGTAGTCCATGCCCCGAGCACCTTTTGCACCAAAGATTGTGGGCCTACACTCCACGAGTGTTCCACGAGCCTGCTTCTAGCATTTCCACTCCAGGGCCCCTCGCAATCCCTGGTCTGTCGACTGGTGGGTCCCCACGAATGCAACTCTCCTGTTTCTTTGGCTTCCCTGGTTGCACCAGACGTGCCCTGACTCCCCGACATCGGTGGGCATCTGTTCATCGCCTTCCATGTCGCTGGCTAGTGACCCAAACAATATCCCCTCTGCTTTCATGTTCTTCAGATCTCCGATCCACCCTTGGATCGACCCGGACACTTTCCACTTGGTCGCCTGCAGCATTCTTCAGCAGCTTGCCATTGAAATCGACGATGAAACCCGACACGAAAAGTCACCTATGCACCCGGCTTCCCTGGGTGAGGTAACTTGAGTACTCTGGTGCTCCCGTGGGTATTGACTCTAGAACCTCCTAGTTCTAAAGGGGTTTGCTCCAAGTCCTCTTCTAAGTGTCCTTATTCTGTAATTTTCCAATCGCGACTTTCCGTCCTAGACTTTATTGATGATTCATGGCTGTGTTTAGACACTGCGCACGTCCCCCGTGGGTCCCCTGTGTCACTACCCTGGGTGGTTCATGGTGGCCCCAGCGGTTCTAAAGGCACTAGACCTTGTATCTATGTCAGTCGTGGTTCTTATACCACCTTCTAAATATATGGTTTGGTACACCCCTAGGTCTCAACGTATATTGTGCTAATTTACTGTGTACAATATAAGTTTACTGAATGTACTTTTACCTCTACCCTCATAAAGAGACTAGGGTGATGTGTTTAGAATAAATACATATATTTTATGTATATACCTGGTGTGGTCCTCCTTTCATTTGGTCATTCATGAGATTATAGACTGGTAAAAGAATCTGCTTTACATTACTTCAAGACTTAGCCTGAAGGCTGCTCTCCACAGCTACCGTTAGGATAGATTTCTATATAGGTTGTCTTTAAACCTACCATCAATAGGGGTTGTTTGGACTGGTGCAAGGTGCCCACTAGAATAGTGGACAGCATAGGCAAATTAGGGACCCCCAAACACCCCCAGGCATGCTGTAACAAGGAGCTTCAACAGCAAACTTACTGTGCTATAGAAAGCGTGCCTGTGTCTGACCGTGTCAGGAACTTAAATAGATGGTGAACTGGAGCGCAGCGAAGCCTGATGAAACAATATTCAACAGCACTTCCAAGTTGTCTATTGCAGCTTATCGTCGTTGTTTTATTCAAGGTGCGCTTCCCTTGTGATTACTGCATGCAGGGTAGTTGGCCTCCTAGGAGGCGGGTGCAAGGTTTTATTTTCTTAGCTTGCCCGTCTCTGGCAGACTTACTTTGGACAAGTCGACTATGAGGTAGGAGGCGGGTTTTAGTTTTCATTTTGGAGTCGACACGTGTATTGCGTCCCACCCACACTCTCAACATTCACCTATCCAGACCTTCGCATGTTGGCTCAGGGGGGTACACTTAACTGCCCCTCGCAGGTTTATGAACATTATGATTCATCGGCTCATTTGTTGGAGGCTCTGGGGGCGCACTACAAGTCATGCCGAAAGTCATGCTGGGGTCTACTTCCTGAAATGTGTGCCTTCGAGCATGTAAGAAAAGAATTTAGCGTATTCGACCATCATTCATTCGTATTCTGTCCCGCCTGGTTATGACCCTGAGCATTTGAAATCGCAGTACATATATTACGAAACATCAGAGGCCTCCTGGAAAAATCGAGTTGTATTCTGTGCACAAGCAGGAGTCATCTTAATACAACAGCAAATGGTGAATAATTATGCATGGGGCATTGTTTCATTTTTCTTTTTTGTTTTGTTTTCAAAGAAAGGGTGCATTTAAACATTTGTGTCTGACGCACTACCGAAGTCTTTTCATCGTTTATATTTTGAATTGAGATTGTGAGGGTTCTGCACCATCAGGTTTAAGGTCATCATTTATTGATAATTTAGGCAGCAATCACTGTATTTTGGGCTTTCTACAATTGTGATTATCACTTTTCCTTTGCATTGTGCTTGGTCTCATTTTCATGTAGTAAACATGGTGAATGGGCATAGTATAACTGAAGAGAGTCACATATTTCTTAAATTCCTTGGCTCAGCCTGCAGTCACATGTTTCTGGATTAACTCCACCGTATGTTTAAAATGATTGTTTCCACCCTTGTTGTTTATGGCGAGTTTGCTGACTATCACTTTGCTTGGAGGATAACTTTGTTTGTATTAGGGATGGTATAATGGGTGGCTAAATTGCAGACATTGTCCTGAATATACTGATTTCCACACTGGCTCTTCTCTCTACACATATCGTAAATCGAGCATTTGCTTATGTTTGGCTTACTTTCAGTTTTTATGAATGCTTTTACTCAGGCCACCACTCAGCAAGGGCGCATTGATTGGCAGATTAGATTGCCGTCACTTTTTGCACTCCCCCACCCCCGTTAGTGCAGTTTACTTCAATTACTTCTTAGAGTTTGTTGGTGCTCAAATGGGTGTAATTTCAGATATTTATATGTTTCCCTGTAAGTTTAATTGCTTGATTTTTGCTTGCGAAAATGTGTCACACATATTCGTTGAAATGTCACTCATAATTTAACTGAAATTATTAAAATGTCACACATTTATCGTGCTTCCTAAAATAACTCTTTATCCGGGATCGTAATATCTTAGCCAGCAGTTGGACTTTGCCCAGAAAATAATTGTATTATGAGCTAATTTCAGCACCGTGAATTATTTCCTTTTCTGTCTCCAAGACGTAAGGGATTTATGGCTGTGTAAGAATCACCCGTCTGCAATGCGTGCATTTCTATCAGCAGCTCTGCTCGGCGCGCTGCTGGTTCTGCCTGCTGGATCCGAGGTGCTTCTCTCTTGGGGTGGGCGGGGCTACTGGGGGCTCGTCCGAGCGCTCCAATCGGCAGGACGTCCGGAATCTGCCGAAGCGAAGGGGATACACGATCCCGAGGGGATACCTGATATTACACAACACCGGCCCGATTTGCCCAGCAACTGAGAATGCCCAATCACTGAATGGCTTAACACTAAGCCATTACAGTGATTGGGCATTGGTTGGGACGCTCCCACCCCCGCGGACCGGTGCAACACTAGACTGCTGCTGCCTGCTGGCAACCAGAAATCAACTCAGAAGCACTACAACATGGCATGCTGCACCACTAGCCAATCCTGACGCTGCTCTCTTCAGAGGAGAGCTGCTCTCTAAAGAGAGCAGCGTCAGGATTGGGGTGAACATGAAAAAAACGTTGCTCCTTTTTCAGCAACTGGGGTCTGTGGCATGAGGCAAATACCGTACTCAGCGGTGCTTGCTTTTCAAATGCCACAGGCTTCAGTAGCTGAAGAAAGGCAGCCAGTCTAACACCAAATGCGCAGTGGTGCAACAGTGAGTCAGAGACAGAGTCGGCTGTAGTCAGTGTCACCGTTTGTCACGTGATTTAATGACGTTTGCGCTGCAGAGCGATGGAGCACAGTTACACTGTTTAAATGATTTTAATAAATTATAAACTTGTCAACTTGAATTCTGTGCGTTAATTATTAGTGGGGCATAATTATTAGTGGGGCAACGCCCCACTGCCCATATGGTAAAACCGCCACTGCCCAGCAATATCTACATGGCACCGCTCGCTCACGTCGCCTGACTGCACATCCTCAACATCATCTCCTACACTGACGACACCCAGCTGCTCCTCTCCCTCACCAAGGACCCCCTCACCACCAAAACCAACCTCCACGAAGGAATGAAGAAATGTTTATCAGACATTACTGGGACCCCACTTCAATTGACAGCCACGCAAATTCTCTTAGGGGTAGAAATAGGAGCAGTCAAGACTCTCATACCAAGACAACATGTGTGTCTAATATTTTTAGCCACCGCTGTATATAGACTTAGCATTGCATCTTTCTGGCTGCAGCAGGAACCGCCCTCCTTTGAAATGTGGAGGGCGCGTTTTTTCACAATATTTAATATGGAGTATAGTTTATATGCCCTGAAGGGTCATCGTAAGAGAAAGCTGGGTGAACAAATATGGGGATATGTGAGACGGTACTTAGAGCTTGAAATCTAAATCCTGTTCGTTCTTATCTATTTATCCTAAAATGCTCGCATTTCTCATGCTTTTATCCTTGGTATTTTTTAAAGATGATGTTTCTTTTTTTCCGGCTCCACATGGCAATTACAATTATAATTTATGAATGTTTCTTCTAGCTAGTCAGATCATACAATTTGTGCTTTGTATTACAAAGGTTTTTGCTATTCTTTATTTGATCTGATGGTTTAAGACATTGACTCTGTATATTGAAATGAATGGCTGCAATTTCATACTTATATATGTATAAGCGACTCATTCCGATTGCCTCATGTATAATGTAGAAATAAATGAAATAAAAAATAAAATAAAAAAAAGAACTGCTTTCTATTCAAGGTGACAGTGTGCCTGAAAAGCATGACATAGAAGATTTTTATTGGACCCCCCCGTAGGTACAGATATTAAATCAGATAAAGAGGGGAAATCCTACATTATTGAGTTCTATAATCTTGGCCTGCGATCCCTAAATGGTTGGTCTAATTCAGAATGACCAGCTGCCTTCACTCGTGCCTTCCTCAGCAGTAAGTGAGCTTGGATTATATCTGGATAACAGTTAAGTATTTCAAGTATTTCTTGGATTTTGTTACCATCCCCACTTTAGCAAGTAACCATTTTCACTAAAGAAACATATTATCCTGGGAACAAGAGTTTCATCCCCCTCAAAGAATGGTAACTTCTTCTTATGAGGTGGAACGCTCTAGGAAAATGAAAAGGCTAACACAACAGCCAGCGAAGCTGGTGAAAGAAATGCAGCAATGTATGCACAGGTGAGCAGCCATCACAACGCGGACATTACCACGCGCTGCCATTACGACGCTGCTTTTACAACGCAAGTCGTTTCAACGACTTGCGCTGGAGGGCGCTGTTGGAAAAGGAATAGTTTAATTTTCTATTCCAACACCTTCCATACTGTAACGTGGGCTGGAGTTGGAATAGAAAATTAAACTATTCCACTTTCCAGCGCTTACAGCGCAAGTCATTGTAACGACTTGCGTTTTAAAAACTGTGTTGTAATTGCACGCGGGGTAAAAGCCCACGTTGTAATGTCATACAACCGTATGCAAATGCTTTACATGCCTCCCATTCATAAATCAATAGATAGTCGTGCTTCACTTCATTGCTTTTGGAAATGGCCTTCAAAATAAGGTAGAGCACAGTTATTTCTAAGAAAGGTCAATCATTAACGCCTGGCTTGATCTCCGCTGATCATTTAGGACTATGGAAGCTGAAGACGCTACTCGACAGAACTATGAGGCAACAGAAGCTCTGCTGTGGAGACAGAGCCCTAGGAATGAAAGCTAAACAACTGTGGCACTCTTATTAGGTAACGCCCTGGGGCATAAAAAGACAAAAAAGAAAAGCATCTGATTATAGGGGAGCGGGGTTGGCCTAACGGCTCAGGCGCTCGACCTCGGACCTGGGGATCTGGGTTCGAGTCTCGGTAACGACGCCAAAAACCTCCTGTGATTCTGGGCAAATCACTTAATCTCCCCGTGCCTAAAATGAAAGTGTGTCCTCATGTAACGTAACTGGTGCTATGTAAAACGCTCTGATACCTGATTCGGTTCGGGTCTAGTTTGCGCTATATAAAACTCTGCAAAAAAAAAAAAAAAAAAAGCAGCTAAACGTAAGGATTCCCAGAAATTCTGGTTTACAGTACTCCTTTATCTAGACAAACAAAGAAGATCTTCAGCAATTATTACACTTCCAGCCGAGTGTATTAGCAGCTGCGGGGGAGGGGACGATAATGAGGGAAAATTAATTATTCTTTATATTTTCCCTTGTGGTTGTCTGTTAAAAACACCCCACCCAGCCTCCCTTCCACCAATCTTACCTACATACACTTGCAGCTGTGCATTACTTACATACCAAGCCTACATAATGCTAGTGGCTCTCCACCACATAAGTTTTTTCTAGAAGACATGCAATCTAACTACGATGCCAAATAGGCCATATTTTACCACCTGTTGTAGAGGCAGCCATCATATCCATTTGCAGTAGAGAGGGTCCAGTTCCCATTAGTATACCTTTCTCATTTTCTAAATTGCTGATGCTTCAATGGGCAAAGGTTTTTAGTCTTCTCTACAATAAATGTTTTACATGTAGAAACATTCCAGACAGCTGGAGAGGCTTGCTGCTAGTCGCATACATAAACAAATGGTCAAACAGAGCCCCTTAGAATTTTCAACTTATCACATTGTTGAATGTTGAAGGCAAGATTTATACAAAATTATTGTTAAAAGAGCTAGAAAAAGAAAAATGTCATATTGCTTTTTATCAAACTGGATTCGCAAACATCTGTGGTAATGAGGAAATTGTATTTGCCTTGTAAATTTGTGTGTAAACACCCATTCCAATAAAAGTAATTTGCTATAATCTGTCTTCATAAACTTTACTATAGCCTTCACCAACATCAATAGAGGTAAGCTTTGGGCAATCATTGGTTTATATTCCAACACATGGGTGAAGATAAAATTAAGCTAAAAATGGATAACCTCAGAGACAATTACCCTGAATAAAGGAATGAAGCAAGGCTGCATACTGCTGATCCTACTTTTTTAGTTTATATCCTGCTGATGTGGGCAAGTACTTTCTCTCAAAAAGAGCTTGCCCGCCTAAGCTGGAGTGAGGTTCTGTAAAATTAGCAATTTATTCATGCTCAGCCTACATTTTGTAATAGCCGCCATCTTGTGTTGCCCTCACTCAGGCAGCGCGGCGAACGCAATGTTTTTGTCATTTCTGCATTCACGCGTCAGGTGTCTACTACGCTCGTGTTTACTAACGAGTGTCAGGGTCTGGCCGAGTACACTAATTCCTGTCTGAGCTGATTAATCCCCGTCTGGACTATTTGTTGGCTCACACCATTCTTTCCTCCAGGTTATCTTATCTGCTGTCCTTCGCTACACGTCTCATGTATTCTCCTGTTTCACAACTATTCTTCTAATACATACAGCTGTGTTTTCTCTGCTTGTAAACCAAATTGTGTGGATTCACTCGATGTTTTTCTTAAGGGGTCGAGTAACAAACGCAACCGGGAAACTTGAGTTACTTTGGGCTTAAAGCATTGTTCATAACATTTGTTTATGTCTCCTGCTCTCATGTGATTGCATTTTGCATTATATTGTACCATATATAAACCTGTGCGCCACGGAGTTAAGTGGCAGTCTCTTTTGATCCTCGTTGTACTGCCGACTTCTAAGACCACTGTGCTAGCTGCAGCTAATAAAAACATCATCTACGCCAGACGAAGAGTCCGTGTCTCTGTATTTGACAAGGCAGGTGAATCCAGGGGATCTTAGGCATACCCTGCGCTGCGGTTCTCCAACTGGCGCCCAACATGGGGCGACTTCAGAGGTAGCGGTTAAGCCCGAGGGTCGTGAGGAGCCCCGCAAGAAAATTCTGGAGGACGCGCCCCACGTGATCGACCCCTGTATGTAGTAAGTGGACCAAAGGTCTTTGACAGCGCGGCTACTCCTTTCCGACGGCTACTGAAGACTGCTGCCCTGACTGTTGCCCTGCCTTGGACCCTTCTGATCATGTTTGGTAAAGCGAGACGATAGACGGACCTTCGCTGGTGTAGGACGATCCTTAGTTAAGTATTTGGTGGGTCGCCACCACAATCCTTTGTTTTGTTTTGTTTTTGGGTTTTTGATTCAGTCATTGCAATAACTGAAGCCAAGGGGTAAGTGCGTTTGTACTGTTTTGATCTATTCCCCTTGTTGTTTGTAATAGTCTAGAGATGAAACGATGCCTGGACTAAGTAAGTTTAAAAGATTTTGTTGTTTAGGTTGCACGAGGGATTCCCAGGTGGAGGATTCATGTCCGATTCCTCCGGCTGGAACTCACACTTATGAGCTCTATTCCAAACATGGTATTGGTCCCATTACCTTCAATGAGACGTGGGTCCGATACACGAAAAATAGTGGAGTTTTGAGATGGCCCCAAAATGGTAGCTTTGACTCTGCCATATTAGATAATTTGGAAACCATCTTGTTTAGACGAAAAGCCCGGCCGGCAATGTTTGACTCTTTTCGCCTTTGGCATAAGGAAGCCAAACAGAAAGAAATTAAGCAAGCGAAAAAGGATAAGAAAGCTTGTGATATGTCAATTATAGAGGCTGCTCAGCAGTTTAAAAATACTGAAGTGGACGGTGCGAATGAGATATCGGAAAGACAACATTGCATGGCAATAGATAGATGCTATCCAGTGTTGCCTACTTCCTCCTCAGATAAAAATAAGGAATTAGAGGAAGATTCCTTAATGTCTTGTTTATTAAATTCGCCTCCGCCTTATGCCCAAAATCCTACTGCACCTTTGTTGCCCCCTCCTATTGCTCAACCAGTGGTTGCACAATTACCGATTATTCAGCAACAGGTTCAGCCCATTAATGCTTCCCTGCCTGCTTCTGCCCCTACAATTCAGCCCCCACCTCTACGAGTGCTCACTCCTGTCCCTCAGTCAGCCTCATTTCAGTCTCCTTTACCTTCTGCGTCTGTATCGCCTCCCATTCTCTCAAGGGATTCCCCTATGTCGCGCAGGAGATTGGCTGATGCTGTCTCCAATTATTTTTCTCCTCTGTTTGGGTCTTTTAATTTGTCTCCAGCTTTTTCTAGCCGACAATCTCGTTGTCAACTTCCCCTTACGGATGAGAAAGTAGTTTTGGGTTCCCTCGCTCGCCAATGGATTGAAAAGGGATTAGAATATAGTACAGAAGATATTATGAGTTCCTTCCACCAATGGGTGGAGCCCACACAGAGATATGTTTTTAACGTCATGTGTCAGATTCTCATTAAAGGTTGGGAAGATCTGGAGTTAGATGTAGTTCCTTCTGAGCTATTGAAGCTACAAGCCGACTTTGACAAAGGTTTTATTGTAGGACCTCAAGTTGAAGACGCGGTAAAGAAACTCATTGCGTTTCGAACAACGTTTCTGTCCTTGTCCCTTTCCGAGACTGATCTTACCAAAACCAAATGCATTAAGAATTATCCGATGCGTGAAGTTCCTCCCGTATGGAGGGACGCAGTAGTTGGTCCGCCTACTGTCCCTGCTCATTTCCAGCGTATATGGGTTCACAAACCCTGGAAAAGGTCTGAAGTTTTGGCGCTTAAACAAACTCTTCCGGACCCGCGTAAAAATCCGGCTGGGTATTATAAGGAACTGTCTCAAACAGTTGATGCTTGTATTATGAATTTGGCTGATATCGATATGTTATTTGGGAATGTTGTTCCACAAGCACTATGGGTACGAATTCATAAGGAAAATCATAATGCTGAACTAGGTGGTGATTGGGCTGCTATTAGAGCCGCTGATGCAGGTCAAGTGGGTGGTGCGAAACCCGACGATCTGATTACGGCTCTACCAGGCAGAATAATTGAATTGATGAAAACTATGATGCCCGCGGTACGAGTTAATTGGGATAAGTTGGCCGCGTGCAAGCAAAAGAAAGATGAGAGTGTTTCGGATCTCTTCACCCGTTTCGAAGGAACGTTTATTGATCATAGTGGTCAGGATTTGAGTACAGAGGGTGGCCAACGGTTGTTTGTGGACAAGTTTGTGTACAACTTGCTTCCTGAATTATCGAACAAATTAAAACGTTCCGAGAGTGCATGGGCTGTCTCTTCCCCTGCTAAAATACTTGCTACTGCACAGTATTATGAGAATAGAGATAAGGAGGAGAAGGAGAAACAAGAGAGGAAAAATAAAGATTTGAAAACAAAGGTCTTGTTACAGCAAGCCTATCCTCCGCGTTCTGCACAGCCTCAGTTTTCTCAACACCCACAGTTTCAGAAAGTGTTTCAGAAACCTGAGTACTTTACGCCACGTCTTCTGTTGGGTCCTAATCAATTTGCGTATTGTAGAGAAGAGGGACATTTCAAGAAGAATTGTCCGGTTTTATTACAGCGTAATAATGGGATGTCTGCTCCACAAGGACGTGGGAATTCTCAATCGGGATCTAGAGGTAGAGGACGAGGTGTGCCCTCTCAAGAACAGCGTTCTACTGTTCCATCTACTACGAATTATTTTGATCAACAGTGAGTTCAGTCCGCGCAGTATTATAATGACGATTATTGTGAAGACAGGGTTGATGATTTTCAGATCGAATAGGACAGCCATGGACAAAGTGAGGGAGTTGTGTCGATTCCAGTAGATCAAAATGGGCCATATGTCACGATCAATACTATGGGTGTTTCGGAACCGTTTCTTTTGGATACTGGTGCGATGAGAAGTTCTATCATGCATACTAAACTCCCTGGGGCACCTTTGTCTGGCTTAATAAATACTTCTGTAGGATTTTCTGGCGCCCCAGTTCGTATTCCGGTTTCTTGTCCCTTGCCTATTTCGATTGGTCCCTATGATTTGAATGTTCCGCTTATTCTGACAACTGGTTGTGGCGAGAACCTGCTAGGTTTGGATTTGTTGAAGAGATTATATGCAACATTGTACTGTTCCCCTTCGGGTGTGCATCTCACATTAGGAAAGAAAATGACGTCTTCTGTGTATCTGTCTTGAGACGAATTCCTATCTGAGTTGCTTTCTCTTCCTGAAAATCTTTGGGCTACAGGCACGAATGGCGTGGGTTGTCTGGCAATCCCACCGTATGTTGTCAAAATTAAGGAAAATGTGAGGATGCCACGCGTTCCCCAATACCGTATCTCCAGTGATCGAGAGAGCGCTTTTGGCTATTGTCGATGATTTCATTCAGAAAGGTGTGGTTGAAGAGATGAGAGGCAATATCTGTAACAGTCCGATTCTTCTGATCCTTAAAAGAACTGATCCTTCTCAGCCTCCTGTCTATCGATTTGTTATTGACCTTAGAGAGGTCAATAAAATAGTTGTGCCACAATTTCCTGTGGTTCCGGACATTGCAGCTTTGTTGACGATGATTCCAGCTTCGGCAGTATGGTTTTCAGTTATCGACCTCAAAAATGCTTTCTTTAGTATTCCTATTGCTGAAGAAAGTAGGGATATCTTTGGGCTCTCTCTCGGTGGTCAAAGCTTTAGATTTAAGAGAGCTCCCCAAGGCTATTGTGAAAGTCCTTGTGTCTATAGTAAGGCTCTTAAGTCACAACTGGATGCTTTTTCCTTGCCTCCTGGTGCTACGCTTGTTCAATATGTGGATGATTTGTTGGTGGCTGCTGATACGGAAGAAGTGTGTAAGGAAGTGACTGTTGCGTTGTTGCGTCATTTGTCTACCCTACATCATAAGGTGTCTCCCTCTAAGTTGCAATATGCCCGCCAAGAGGTTACCTATTTAGGTCATCTCTTGTCGAAGGAGGGAAGGCGATTGACCCCAGAACGTATTCATGCTATTTCACAGATGTCTGTACACACCACACAGAGAGAAGTGCGTGCCTTTTTAGGTATCACTTCCTACTGTAGACAATGGATACCTAATTTTTCACTTCTGGCTAAACCATTGTTGGCATTGACGTTGAAAGATACGCCACATCCGCTCCCTTGGACGGATGAATGTCAGAAAAGCTTTGTTGACTTACGTGCTGCTTTGTGTTCTGCTCCAGTATTGGGTACACCAGACTACAGCAAATCCTTTACATTGTATGTCCATGAGAGAGAGGGTTGCGCATTGTCAGTCTTGACGCAATTATTTGGAGATAAACAGAGACCAGGTGCATACTTTTCCGCTACATTAGACCCAGTAGCTAAAGCTTTGCCTAGTTGTCTCAGAGCCACAGCAGCTGCAGCGACTTCTATCAGGCAATCTGCTGGACTAGTGTTGGATAACACGCTCATTGTTATGGTTCCACACGCAGTGGACACCTTGTTGAACAGAACCAGAACACAGCATCTTACGAGTGCTCGTTTGTCTGGGTTCGAGCTGACACTTCTAGCGAGTCATATACACATCAAAAGATGTAATACGTTAAATCCAGCTACATTGTTGCCATTGCCAGATGAGAAAGATGGTCAGGAAAAGCATGATTGTTTTCTCCGAACGGAAGAAGAAACAAAGGGTAGGATTGATTTGAAGGACACTCCGCTCAAGGACCCGGATGGGATCCTATGGGTAGACGGCTCCTGCTTCAAGCTTCCTAATGGAGAGACTACTTCTGCCTATGCTGTTACCACCTTATGTACGATTGTTGAGACGGCACGCATCGGACATAATTCAGCCCAAGCAGCTGAATTGATAGCCTTGACTAGAGCGTGTGTGTTGGCAAAGGGAAAGAGAGTGAATGTGTACACAGAGAGTCAGTATGCTTTTGGTGTTGCACATAGTTTCGGTAGGTTATGGAGGGAGAGAGGATTCTTTACCTCTCACGGCACAAAGATTCAACATGGCCAATTGGTGACTGATCTTCTCGAGTCACTTACTTTACCTGCACAGATAGCAATCATAAAATGCAGTGCACACAAGAAAGTTACAGATGATGTGGGTCGTGGAAATGCGTTTGCAGACGAAGTAGCAAGAGCCACAGCTAGAGATACAGCTAGTCGAATGTATGTAGCAGGTCCTGCAAATTGTGTTAGGGAAATTGGGATGTGTGAAGACACGATTGAGAGTGTGAAAACGATTCAGGGAGAAGCCACTGAAACAGAATTAAGGACATGGAAAGAAAGTACGGGAATGTTAGATTCGACAGGTTGTTGGACGGAATTGTCAGAACATCAGCGATGGTTACTACCGGACGCTTATGTATTGCCGGTTGTAACTATGGCTCATGGTCCAGCTCACATCAGTGCGAAAGGCATTTGTAAGCTTTTGGCTCCAGTATGGCAGAATGAGGGAATTCCAAAATGTGCAGAGAACGTGGTTAAGCATTGTATTGTATGTCTAATGCATACCCCAGGAAAAGGTACCCCAACTCCGGTAGGTCATTTTTCTCCCCCGTCATATCCTTTTGGAGTGTTGCAGATCGACTACATTCATATGGATCGATGCAATAATCTTAAGTATGTTCTGGTGGTGGTGTGTGCCTTTTCCCGATGGATAGAGGCCTACCCCTTGAAAGATAACACGGCTCTGTCAACTGCTAAGGTGTTACTTAAAGAGTTCTTCCCTAGATTTAGTTTGCCCCGAATTGTTTGGAGTGATAATGGCAGTGAATTCGTGGGTCAAACTATGCAGAAAGTATGTTCTGGTCTTGGGATCAGACAGAAATTTCATGCGGCAAACCACCCACAGTCAGCAGTTTGGAAGGGTATGCTCAGACATGAGTCCCTTGCTCACTGCACCACCAGGATTCAAGCAAGCCGGGCCGACGACGGCTGAAATGCCAGAAACCGGTCCCCGGAAGCTTGTTTCCTTTCCAGTAAAGAATTGGCTTGGTAGTTTGGTCTGCCCTGTTCCCATGATGAACTGGGCCAGGGACAGACTAGTTTGCATGTAGCCAGGTTCTGAACTGGAATGGTGCAGTGAGCTAAAAAACGGTGATGGATCAAGCCCTGATCTGTTGACTGGGTATTAGTGTTCTGCTTAATTCAGAATACTCTGTCCATCACCACCCCCTTTTCTGAATAGGTCTATATTCACAGTGGTGCCTGTAGAAGATGTTAGTTTGTTGCTTATTGATTGCCAATAAGACGTTAGATGTGGGCAGTCGTGGAACATATATGCGTCAGAGGCAGCAATTTGACCACACCGGGGGCAAGCTACTGGTGTACCGGATGAAAATTTGGACAGCCTCTGGGGGGAATAATAAGCCCTGTGAAGGGTAAAAAAGTGGTTTCTTCGCAGCCAAGCTGGTTTAACAATGTCCCATAGCACAGTGAAGGATATCTTCCATAATTCATTCACGTTTAATGTTGGCAAAAGAGAACCCCAAAGTTGATCTGGACGGTGGAATACTCCGTCTATTTCCTCTAGGATTAAGTTGTAAAAGTGGGAAACCTCTTTAGTTTTTAGGGCATTGTCAAGTAAGGAAGATTCTAGTTGACTGTTGTCTCCCAGTAATCGTTTTGGACGACGAGTGGAGTCAGATTTTTGTGCAATCGCCCAACTAGAGATCTGGAGAAATTTAAGTCTTGATAGATTGGGGCCTACATTTCTCACTAGATATTCCCAGGAGAACATTTCCCCTTCAAAAAAGAGATCTCCCCAAGTTAAGATCCCAGCTTCTTTTAGCTGGCTTATCAATGCATCTTTAGTCCACTCAGGTGGATCCGGAAGATCCCATATTGGAGAACCGTTAGAATAATAACCTATTTTGGTAACTATTCTAAGATTATACCAAGTTCTTGCTAGGCCCTGTAATATTTTCAACTTAATCTTCTTAAAAAATGTTGGATCTCCAAACTTGAATAAGAATCCCGTCTGATTTAAACCTTCACATTTTAGTAGTGTTGAAAACATAAGGCCGATACCCTGATCAGCTGGAGTTTTAAATAAGATTCGGGCATGTGTCAGCTGAAATGCCCATGCATAAATTTGAATATCAGAGCCGGCCAAACCCCCCTTCTCCCTGCGACGCCTTAGTTTATTCCAAGAAATTCTTGCTATCTTGTTCCTCCATATAAATGAAGTAATATCACTCTGCATCTTTGCTACCGTTTTCTTTTCAAAGTAAAGTGGTAAACTATTGAAAACAAAGGTCAACTTAGGCAAAATGGACATCTTGACCAAATTTGATCGACCTAAGAGCATCAGTGGAAGATGTCTCCAAGAATTCATTAAGTTTCTGCAATCTTTGGCTACCTGGGTAAAATTTGTGTGGGCGATCTGATTGATGTCTTTTAAGATTTTTATACCTAAATATCTCATACTGTCACAGGGTTGTACTGGAAGTAGCATATTAGTGGTGTTCCATGTCATAATCTCAGTCTTTGTGGGGTTAATTTCATAGCCAGAAATATTGCCGAATTTATGTGCCAGATTAATGACTGACGGATCGCTGTGTTAATATCAGATGTTAAGATCATGAGATCATCGGCGTATAGAAATACTTTTTTCCCCCAATCTCTGTAACTAAATGGAGTGATATTAATATCTTCACGAATCAATTGGGCGAATGGCTCCATATAGATATCAAAGAGTAGGGGCGAAAGCGGACAACCCTGCCGGGTGCCTCTTGTGATAGTAAAAGGTTCCGACAGTCCACCGTTAACCAAGACCGAGGCTGAAGGTTCATGGTATAATAGTTCTACCGCTCTACGGAAAGCTCGGCCCACCCCGAATTTTTCCAAGGCCCCCGACAGGTATTTCCAATTAACCCTGGTGAAGGCCTTGGCAGCGTCTAAGGTGAGAATGGCCAAGGGCAGTGATGAATTAGTTGTCTATTGCACCTATTAGGTCATATATTAACTCGTAGAGTTGGCGGCCCTTAACGAAACCCTTTTGGTTAGGATGTAAGATTAATGGAGCTACTTGTCCCAATCGTTTGGCTAATATAGACGCAAAAATCTTATAGTCAGCATTGAGAACTGAGATTGGGCGATATGAACCACAGGCCGTAGCTGCTTTGCCTGGTTTCAAAATTAACGTAATGGAAGCTTTGCTCCATGATGTAGGAGGTAAATCGCCTTCTACCAGTATCAGGTTGAATAGCTTGGTAAGAAAAGGGGCGATATCGGCTGCAATATATTTATAGATCTCTACCGGAAGACCATCCGGGCCTGCCGCCTTCCCAGATTTACTGTTTAATATTGCAGATGATACCTCCTCCACCGTAATTGGATGGTCTAATAGGTTCGCCTGTTCTTTAGAGAGTACCGGTAGGGTAATTTTATTAAGCCAGTTTTTTACATCAATAGCGGTAATGTTATTGTCCTCTCTATAAATAGCCTGGAACTTTTTTTTTAAAAGCTGACCTTATTTCAGGATCCGAAGATGCTGTACCAAAATCCGATATTATAGAGCCAATGTTATTGCGTGTTTGGTCTGCTCTGGACTTCCAGGCTAATAATTTGCCTGCCCCTTCACCGACTTCAAAATTAGCTAGTTTACTAGCTTCCCACCTCTGCAAAATACGCTGGTTTAATAGAGAAGCCATTTGACCTTTAAGTTTCGTAAGCTCCTCCTGTTTGGTCTGTATAGCATGGTCTGGACAATTGTTTGAGTTCTCTAAATCTGATTGAGCTTTTAGTATATTGGCCTCTATCAGTGTAACCTCTTGGATGTATTGTTTCTTACAATACGAAGTTTTATTCTTGGCGATCCCTCTCAAAGAGCATTTAAAAGCATCCCATACTAAACTAGATGACGCCGAGCCAATGTAGATTTTAAAGAATTCTTGCGTCTCCACCTTAAGATAGTCCAGATCCTCAGGAGACGTAAGAAAGGATCTGTCGATTGTCCATGACCTTATCGCGTTTTGGGACAGTAGTTCGAGGTCCAAAAGTACTGCCGAGTGGTCGGACAGGTGTGATGGTAAATAAGTTATATCCCTTACTGACTTTTCCAAACATTTGTTAACCAATATAAAATCGATCCTTGATCTATAGCGGTACTTATAGTTTCTAAAAGAAAAGCCGGATTTCAGACCCGACCTTAACCTCCAAATATCAATAAATCCATATTGATGCATAATTTTAATTAAAAGATCTCTAGATTTAGAATGTACTTGTTGTCTGCTAGAAGTAGACTTGTCCAACTTCGGATCAAGCACAATATTAAAGTCTCCCGCTATTATCATGGGTTCTGGAAAATATAACAGCTCGGAGAACAACGTAGCCAGGACAGATGGGTCATCGCAGTTAGCCCATAATAGCCTACCAATGTAATGCTTGGTCATAACAGTCGCGATTGCCCATCTACCGTGAGGATCGACCTTTTGCTTCAAGAGTTTTGTAGTGACGTTTTTTTTAAATAGAATGACAACCCCTCTTGTTTTAACTGTCGAAGAAGTAGAGACTGATATGTCTATCCATCTATTATTTTTTACCAAGTCTAATATTTCTGCTTCAACCAGGTGTGTCTCCTGGAGAATAATGACCTGGTCACCAAAATCTCGGATATATTGTACTATTGTGCTAGCTCTAGGTTTGGTGCGCAGGCCATTAACATTCCAGGAGTGAATCATAATGGTACTCATACTTGGCGTATCTACTGATATTGATCAAGAGTCCTACCAATACATTCCCCTTAATGTTGCTAAAATAAAATAGGTTCGCCCATTTTTTATTTATGCAATTTTCAAACGCCATTTTAGAAATAAGAAACATTTAATTTTTTATTCCCCTAACCCCTTCCCTCGTGATCACCTCCCCCCCACCCCTGAGGAACCCTTGATTATCCAACCAGAAGAAATCCGGTTTGTGATACCCCTGATACTCTACCTAGGCTCGGGCGGGACGTTCTTAAATTAGGATAGTGGAGGACCAAATATGCCTAAATCTAATGTGCCAGTATGTGGAGTTGACTATGTAGATACCTTAAAGTGGTGTCTATATGTGGTTTTGTGCAAGGAGAAAGGAGTTCATACACTCCTAGTTTTTATAAATTTTAATATGTGGTATGTGTTTTTTTTTTTTATATTTTTTTCCCTTTTTTCCTTTTTTTACCTCCCATTTTTATTTCTTTTTTCTTTATTAATAAATCTTTTCGTAATAGTAGAGTAATATTAAAGTGATCCCCCTTTACCTTTTTTCCTTCTTTTCTGAATTGAACTATTAAAATTACCTTCTATTTTCCTTCTATTAGGCAGGATCATGTTGAGTTAAGATTTTTATGCTCTAACTCAAGAGTAAGCAGTATAAACTCTATGAACTTGATTGTATAGGAGCAGCTGGAATTACTTTTTAGAGGTTCCTAAAGTTAGCAATAATTCATCTGCTGCTTGGACAGTGTGGACGTTAAACATTTTGTTGTTTAGCATGATCTTAAGAGCCGCAGGGAAGTTCAACTGGACAGATGCTTCCAGATTTCTGAATGCCTCCATCCTCCGACCCAGCTCCCATTGTCTATCCAGGGTTGCCCGCGACAAGTCAGAGCGCACTTGAAAAGAAAAACCATCACCTGTCAAGGATTTTTGTCTCGCCTCGCATTATTTTCCAAGTGCTCTATTCTTTCCGCCAGTGCAGTGTCTTCTCTTTTAAGCTTCAATATCTCCTCTTTAGCGTTATCTAGTTCTAAGGACATTACTGCTGTTGTCTCTTCCAAGGCTCCCGTCCTTGAGTATAACCCATCAATTTCGCTGTCTAGTGATTCACAGTAGGACCTTATCTCTCTTTGGATTTTAGATGACTCCTCAAATCGACGTTTAATATCGACTGTCAGATTTGTAATCATAGTTACTATTGCAGAGAGGTCTGAAGGTGAAGTAGAGACAGCAACCTCTGGAGGCAATTGCTCTTCAGAACTAAGAGATTTGGAAAATTGGCTTAATTGCTGTATAGTGCCCTGAGCGTACTGATCCGAAGTTGGAAGAGCTTCAAGTTCCTGAGATAGATTATCTGGTTTTGATGTCAGGTTTTCATTAGTTTCAAACGTGTTACTGCTATCAGGGAAGCCAGGGTCTGCCTGTCTTGTGTTACTCATGTTGGATTTTAGGGCATTAATAGCGTCATTGTCACCTTCCAAGACTGTAAGGTTTTCTGGTTCGGCAGGTATTTGTATGCTTTCCGTGATTGGAGAAACAGAGACAGTGGCCATATTTCCGGCAAGTGTTGGACTAAAAATTGCCTCAGAAGAAGTTGCTGTAGAGAAATGGTCGGACTGTGCAAGATTCAAGACCTGAGGAATTGCCTTGAAGTAAGAGCGAAGAGAAGGTGTTATCTTTGTACCAGGGTCTAGCACTGATTTTTTTGCCTTGGACCTCTTGGATCGTTTAGGTTTAGCTTCCACTGAGAGGTATGAAGAGGGCTTGGAAAGCGATTCTTTTATACCACCGCTAGTGCATGTAATCCTGTTGGATACCTCAGCATGGTATGCAGCGTTTAGAACGCAAGCATTACCACGGAATACCTTTACAACGCGGGCGTAACAACGAAAGTTGTTACCACGCATTGCGCTGGGGGGCGCTCAAGGATAGTAAATGATTTAATTTACTATCCCAACACCTTCCCTACTATCCACGGGGACTGGTGTTGGAATAGTAAATTAAATTAATCAATTTTGCACCCCCCAGCGCAATGCGTGGTAACAACTTTCGTTGTTATGAACGCGTTGTAAAGGTACGCGTTGTCAATGTATGCATTCTAACATCATACATCCCCTCAGCATTATTGTCGCGAACCTCCTGCTCGGATATCTGAGAAGCCACCAGTTCTGAGGTAGAAAACAAGTTAGACTTTTCTGAAATTGGCCTCCCTTGATTATATAGTGCGCTTCCTACTTTAGCTGCTTTTTTGCCTCTACGACCTCTTCTAGATATTACTGGGGTCAAATTGGTTACTAGCTTAGAGTGAGAAGTGGCTCTGCTTCTGAGAGAGTATAGATTATTTGCAGGACTAATAGCCTGCTCTGTAGTTGTTGAATTTATATCCCCCTCAATATCAGAACGAACTACAGCAGGGCTCTTAGCTTGTACTGCCAAACTAATCTCGAGCTGCTGAGCAGCGCCCTCTTCCTCCTCCCCCGCCCTTTGTGACCCCTTCACCTCGTTTGTAGGCTGATTTTGTCCACCGGACTCCTTATGTGGCGCTGAGACGAATGTCGAGGAATATTCGGAGGTATCTCCGTCTCCACCTCTATCCACCGCTGTTCGCTGCCCTTCTGAGTCCGCTCCTGTAACCGTCGATAGGGCGTCTCTTCGGAGAGAGCAAGCCCACCTCTCCCGGCGGTACTCCAGGGCGGCTCGGTCCCACCTCCAGAAAGCCGACGTGGAAACGATCAGCGATTGCAAAGCTGACTGAGTCGGCAGCACGTGTGTAATCCCCGAGCGAGACCGCGAGCACAACACGCCCCCTGCACTCCCGAACATGGAAGGTTGACAGACGCTATCCGTGAACTCCGTAAACAGGTAAAGACAACAGCTTTTCGCGAGGAATTACAACAAAGTAGTGTCCTTCGCTTCTTCACTTGATTCAGTCAAATAAACTCTAGAATTGAGCCCTCATCAGAGAGGTTAGGGTGAAAACGCCCGCTAGAGCCCAGAGCGGGGTATCGCGGCCGCTAGCCTGCCGCCGCCATGTTCCTCCAGTGATGTTGTTTGCTTGTGAAATCTAATAATGGCATTGGATCTATGCTCAATTACAAGATTACTCCTACTCCGTTGTCTTGACCACTTAATGATCTCCATAAATCTAACCACTAGTTATAACCAGTAAGTTGTGTACCCTTTCTAAAACCTCACTGCCGACATGAATGCTTTGATTTTTACTTATTCCCTTACCAAACACCATATATTTAGTTTTATTGACATTCAGTTCCAAGCCCCTAAATCTACAAAAGCATAAACATTTATCAATTACATTTTGAAGCTCAATAGGTGTCTTAGAAATAAGAAGGGAATTGTCTGCAAATAAAAGAATTGGTACCTTTCTGTTGTTCAGAGCAGGGGAATCGTTTCTGCAGTTTTCCAGAACACTGCACAACGTCATTCATATATAAAGAGAACAGTGTTGGTGCAAGATCCCACCCCTGGCGCACACCACGCTCAATGGGGATGTGTTCAGTCAGTTCTCTATTAGGGCTCCATCGAACTTTGGCATCATTTTCTTTGTGAAGTTTACTAATAAGTTGAATAAGATTACCTGGGGCCCCCATGTATGTCAAAACTTGCTATAAGTTGAGCGTGCATTTATATCAAAAGTGGCTCTTAAATCTACAAATGCCGCGTAGAGCATTTGGTGTTGTAATAAAATATATTTCCAAGATAAAATAGTGAGCCTGAAATCGGATCGATTCTACTACTGTGAAGCCAGCCGGGAGAAGGGACATATTTTTTTTTTAGTCTACCCAATCTTGAAGTTTCTCTAAAATTTACTTTTACAATTTTTGGGGGGGCATTGTCAATTAAAGTAATCAGCCTGTAGTTAGAAGGGTAGCTTGTGTCACCCTTTTTCAATATTGTTATGATTTAGGGCCCTCGCCAAGAATCTTGCAATTTACCCTCTGCCGCTGTTGCATTTGATAGAGGTTTACTATATTTGAGGCTCTGTTTTCTATAAATCTCCAGGGATTTTGTCTGGGCCTGGTGCCATGGCAGATTTTAACACCTTCGATGCTGATGACGGAACCGCTCCGTCATCAGCTGCGGTGGCGCTGTGCTGATGACGGAGCGGTTCCGTCATGGCCCCCTCGCCGCGCCTGCGCGGCTCGGATTCCGCGCGTGCGCTGGGCGTTCCATTGAGCGGGCGGGGCCATGACGGAACCGCTCCGTCATGAGCACAGCTCAACTGCGGCTGGTGATGGAGCGGTTCCATCACCAGCATGCGGCCGCCGTGTGGCCGCCCCGCCCCCTTAGCGCTGCGGCGGAATAGACGCCACAGCGAAGGAGTTAAGGAATATTCTATTTGTATCTTCAAGACTACAACAGGGGAAATAACTTCAACAGAATCTATAAGGTCCATCTCTATAGGGACATCCAAGCTGCTGTTTGTCCTCCGATTGTTGCGATCTTTTTTGGCTTACAGAGCAGAAAAGTGTGTCACATATTTATCAGGTGAAATATTGTAATGATAAGTTTTCGCACTCTCAGTTTTGGTTTGGGCTACTAAAGGCCAGAAGGACCTATTGTAGTTTACTTTGCTAACAACTAACACATATTACCAAAGTGTTTCATCCCAGTTCCTTTTCGCCTGGTTCAATAGAGCCTTCTAAGTGCATCGGGCTTTACTAACTTTAGTCCTATCGCCATCTAAGATAGTGAGCCTTAGGGAACTCTTAGCTGATTTACATGCTCGGTCAAACCACTTTGACTCCTTAACTAAATTTGGTTTAACGTGAGAAACATCCTTATAAACAACCTTTTGCATCTCCCCAAACAACTGGTTATGTATTTTAAGATAGGAATCTCAGCTTCACTAAGCCTCCTATTATTCCGCTATATATACAATGTATAAACTGTAAATTTGTGAGTGTAGTTTTTGGTTTGACAGAACGTTGGGCCATGTAACATAGCAGCGATTGTTGGTTACTGAGGGAGCTGGAATTATGGTGTAACAAGTATTACCTTCTCACTTCAGGGATTCCCCCATAAGCATTACTTCCAGAGAATTGTGGTCACTATCGGAAAGCTTTACCACTTTCATGTCGACCAAAAGTGACCATACCTCATATCAATGAGGATATAATCTATAACACTGGTACACAATCCTCTCTTAAGGGTTGGTGCTCTATTGGGCTCGGATGGTATGCACATTGCATGCCCTGAGTCCCATGCTAACTGTTCGAAAGGCTAATTTGAGTGCAAGGGTGGAGATATTTTTCAGTGAAGGGTTGTCCCAGCTTTCATCTTCCTCTCCAGTGATCTCATTTAAATATATAAAGGGTTCATCAGAAGTATTAAAATCCCCTGCCACTATGAATTTTTCGTCCGATTGTAGGGTGTCTAAAATATCTTCACAGAGCGATAAAGTTGATGATTTATCAATTTATCAGTTACTCATGTCGTTCTAACATAACATTTTATAATGGCTAAGCAGAGACTTGTAGCACGAATACCGATAATCCCCATTAAGGCAGGGTAGTCTATATCCATTATTATGAAGAAAGCAATGCAACCATTTCTAACTAAATTCGTGAGACCCCCATATGCTCTCCCAAATCGCTCTGTAGGCTTTGCTTCTACAATGAAGGTGGTAAACCCATCTATAACACTTTCTCTGTGATCCAAGTTACTTTGAGCATACAAACGTCATGTTCATCAATAATCGACACCCAATCTGGGTCAATCAACTTTGAACCTAATTCAGCTACATTCCATGATAATAGCCTAATACTTGCTAGTGGACATTGATTCCTGCTGGCAAAGGTCCAGTTTGGTAATGTGAGCAAGGTGTCTCAACTAAACATGCATTTGCATTCCTATCTATTTTATTATGCTGCATAATCTTGCATTTCCCACCATTTGGATGCTATTTATGGATCACTGACATAATATCGACGACACAAATATCGAGATACACAAATATCGAGTCAAAAATATCGATTGACAAAATATCGACTCCCTATCTTCAAACAGGTAAGTACCAAAATATCGACTCCAAAATATCGACTTACAAAAATATAGACTGTCAAAATATCGATTTTTTTAAATGTCTTAAAATTAAGTTAAAACGAATATAGTAATAAATATATTTAATATAAACTTAGAAATAATTAATAAAAAAATGTAATTTTAATAAATAATTTATATAATGAAAAAAATTATATCACCAAAAATTACACATATATATATATATATATATATATATATATCTATATATATATTCACAGAAAAAACCATAGGTTATAGACCATATATAGTTAGGAATTAGCATTTACAAAACCTTGAAAATTCACTGAAAAAACCATAGGTTATAGACCATATATAGTTAGGAATTAGCATTTTAAAAACCTTATTTTACTCACACAAAACCATTGAAATTCCATATATAGTTAGTTGCACTAACTATATATCGCGCACCCGTAATCCACTGCTGATGATGTCACATATTACATCATTCATGACATGGTCAGTGACATCACTGATGACATCACTGATGACATCTCAAATGACATCACTGATGACAACATCCAGTGATTATGTGTTTCTGTAAAGTTTAAATATGTTTTACATATTGAAGAATGAGTGGATGTATAAGTGTCTCAATGAAGGTTTTAGTAGGTGCGTGATTGACTGTATGAGTGAGTGATTAAATGCGTCTTACTAAATGCACGGGTTAGTGACTAAACTGTCTGAAAGTGTGCATCAGCATGTCTGTTGTTGTGCAAGCTGCTGCATGTGTTGATCAGTAGCTATATAAGTAGCTATATGGGTTATTGATTGGTTGCACAAGTATTTGTATGGGAGACTGAGTGTGTGTATGACTGGCTGGGAGGTGTGTGACTCTGTGCAGATCAATGTGTACTTGTATCAGTGATTCTATAAGAGAGTAAGTATGTGTTAGTATATGTTTTAAAATGTAAGGTACTCTATGTTTAACTGTGTAGATTAGAAAATGGAACTGTGATTGATTCTTTACAGGACTGACTAGGTGTGTGAGTAACTCCATGGATGAGTGGCACAGTGTGAGTGTCTGTATAGGTGTATGAGTGCATATGATAGTGTTGTAAAGATGAGTGATTGTATGTATGAATGATTGTATGGGTGAATGAGTGAATGTGTGTGTAGACGTAGGAATCAGTGAGTGGGTATGTAGTAACTAGTATTGGTGTGTCAATGGTTTCAAAAATTATACTCTGTATTTAACACTGGGTGTAACAGAGGTTATATTAAAGTGTGAGGAGATGCATTGTATTGTCACATTAATGATATCATCATTGATGTGACCATTGATGTCAAATGAGATATCATCAGTGATGTCATTTGAGATGTCATCAGTGATGTCATCAGTGATGTCACTGACCATGTCATGAATGATGTAATATGTGACATCATCAGCAGTGGATTACGGGTGCGCGATATATAGTTAGTGCAACTAACTATATATGGAATTTCAATGGTTTTGTGTGAGTAAAATAAGGTTTTTTAAATGCTAATTCCTAACTATATATGGTCTATAACCTATGGTTTTTTCAGTGAATTTTCAAGGTTTTGTAAATGCTAATTCCTAACTATATATGGTCTATAACCTATGGTTTTTTCTGTGAATTTCATTGGTTTTTTAACAGCTAATATCTGTAGCTGTAAAATGTATTCTTCTTTAAATCCAAAAATATATTTTATATGTTTATGAATAATTTTTTTTTTTAAATATTTTTTTTTCTTCGTTCCCGCTTCGCGAATCGGGAAGCTTCCCGTTAGCTGACCTTGATGCCGCGAAATAGACCGCGAGCCGGTAAACGTTTCTTTACCGCAACTGCCGCGTTAGAAAACAACATCGTGACGCCTCCCGTCCGCATGACGTTTCGCGTTGTCGCGTGATACGTCATATGACGTGCTACGTTAGCGAACTCGTACGCTTACCGAGTCGCAAAGCACAGGTTTCTGGAAGCAAACCGGGAGGCCCTGCAAAGCGCGTAACGTAAACACAGCAGGTCATGTGACTTGGTAATAACACTTTTCATTGGTTCATTTCACTTTCGGTTTCCTAATGATGTAAGACTAGGTCATATGATCTAAAATGAACACTTTTCATTGGTTGAGAACTATTTTTTTTCCCAAATGGTGAAAATCCCTCCTTCTTTCCTCACTCTGACTTTCATCATTGTGAGAGAAAGACCCTTTGTTACCAGTGAGCAATGGCTTCTTTACTAGCTTCAGCTGGTGCTTCCCCACCACCTCCACCACATCCAAGGAAGAGTGGACCACCTGCTAAAGTTATAATTCAGCAAGAAGAGGAAGAAGAGGAACAGGACGACCTAGATAATCTCCCTATTATGGCCAGAAGATCTGTTGTACCGGAAGTAACGGGACCAGAGGGCAGGGAGATGGTGCCAAATATACAAACGAGATTTCGTGAAGTAAAACAAGTCTGCGTACATTGCAGTGGAATCATTTGCTACGCAGAAAGTAGCATCACTCTGATCAACAGAGCTATTAACAATCATGCTCATGTTTGTCCGAAACTCCCCAAACAATAAATTCTTTTTTTTGTTTTCTTCCTCCTGTTGAGCCCTTTACAATGAATCGTTTTCGTTGCCCCCTCCGAAAAAAAAACAAAAAAAATATAAAACTGTTCAGAAAAATTCAAAAAAAGTAAAAAAAATGTTCAGAAAAATAATAAAAAAAATATAAAACAACAAAAACAATTTAAAAAAAAGTTCTTTTCAGAACTACCTCCCCGTTATAAAAAAATTGGTACAATATTTGCAACTGTGCCAACCTCTATTTCTCTTAGTTCGCTTCCCAGTTCGCTCCCCGGTACGCGAACCGGAAGCGAACCAAAAAAATTTTTTTATAAAAAAGAACAGTAAGTATAAGGGAAGGAAACAGACAGTTATGTTAAAAGAAAGACAGCTATAGGGGAGTAAACTAGAGATACTATTACCCGTAATCCACTGCTGATGATGTCACATATTACATCATTCATGACATGCTCAGTGACATCATCAGCAGAGGATTGCGGGTAACAGTATCCCTAGTTTATTCCCTATAGCTGTGTTTCTTTTAACATAACTGTCTGTTTCCTTCCCTTATACTTACTGTTCTTTTAAAAAAATTTTTTTTAGATCTGTCAGAAACAGTGAAAGTAATGAAATATAAAAGACTACGTAGAATATGAGCACTGTATGCAACAACTTTGACACTGACAGAAGCCTCATCTTCTCCATGCCTCCTACACAGTTCTACATGTACATCATAAATGCAAACAGAACAGAATTAATTATACATGTTAAATGGTTTATTTTTGCTGTTCTCAGAATGTATCAAATTTCACTAAAACAGTGACTTGAAGGTATTCATCATATAACAGCGGGGAAAAAAAAACACAATCAAAATGATTGTGTTTAAAAAACCCATACATTACAAATCAGAATTCAGAACTCCTTAAAGTTAACTTACTTTCCATGACGGCCAAGGATGTCCTATGAACAGCTTACACTCTGTTGTGCTGTTATTACTTTCAACCCGCCACTTTCTGAAAGAAAACTTCCATCGTTTTCAAAAACATGTTACATACAATAAATGACTTCTCGCTCTCTACCACACGATTCCACAAGGCCAAATCGTGTCAGAGCCATGTATAACTCTTGGATTTCTTGTAAGCCAATCCCGTCTTTTCGCATTTCCGCAACTTTCAGAATTAAAATGTTGAAGATCATTTACACAATCCTGGACTAGTAATATCTTCCCCTTCTTGCTCAATCATGTTCTACATTTCCTATCACACTGATACTGCTTACTATGAAGCAGACTTACACTACCTTTATGACTAGTACAATTATTTAATTCTCTACATCACTTTTAATCACAAAGCAATGTAAAACAGTAGACAGCATTGCAGACTTACATTCCCTCTACTCCATGTTTTGATTCGCTGCTTCAATTAGCTTATAAAAAGAAATAGTTTTTCTGAACTCATTCAAAGTGCAGTTATTTTTCCATGACGTCCAGTCTTATGGTTAGAAGTTATGTCTCTGTACTACACTTATCCTCAAGGCCAAATAGTGTAGGAGCCATAAGAACTTCTTGAAATTCCTCAGAGCACATCCCGAGATTCTTTCCCTAAAATTTTGGTTTTAAAAACACCAGGTAAGAGTTTTTAAGGTCATATGGCAATTTTTTTTTGAAAATTAAAACAGAATCATTGCAGAATGACCAGCCATTTCTACACTTTAAATAAGCTGTATAATGTCCTGATGTTATTGAAGGACCATCATGATATATAATTGCTACAGTTACAAAAGTCCTTCCTGATATTGACAACTGTGAAGCCACAAAATTTTTAATTAAAGTTGTCAATTTTGTTCCATCAGGCCTACATCGTTGGAACATTAAAATGACATACTGGCCATATGTTCGTATAAATAAAGTGGACATCATTTCAGATTTACATTGGCTACACTCCATGTTGTGATCAGCTGCTTTTACTAGCTTATTAAAAGAGACTGATTTACTGTCTGGCAAAGTTAAATATATAAATCTTTCTGAGTCTACACTAGTAGTAGCTGATACCCTACAGTTCTCGCAGTCATGCTGCCATTGATAAGAAAGCCCAAACAGGTGATCTACATCTACACCTTCATCATGCAATACATCAAGCATATACATTAAAAACTCCTGACAATCTTGCTGACTATTTTGAGAGAATTGTGTTTGGCCTGAACATCTGTCTAACAGATTTCGAATTTCAGACACACTTTCTATGTTTGTTCTATCAGTGCTACATTTCTCTAACACAGAATTTAACAAACTGCAAAATCTTTGATCCGAATTGACCACAATCTGTTCTTTTAAAGTTTCTAGAGAAAAGACAACATTAACCACTACATTAGCATAGCAGTTGACACCAGAACTGTTTTCAAATTGAAAACCAACAACATCTTCAACAGAATCCTTTTTGTTTCTGCTTATAATTTCAGGTTCATCAACTTTTCGTCTTTTTGCTACAACCTCCCCAGTATTGGTCACATTTCTTCGTTTCCGGCCTACCACACGTTTCTCAAACAAAGGATACTGAGGCAAATGTGGCGCATACTCTCTTCTCAACCTATTGTATTCCTTAACACAATCTAGATCCGCACAAATGTTTGTGACATCACACTCAATCAAGTACAATCCCGATAAAGTCCTAACTCGTGACAATGCCACATATGCCATACCCTCCTTGAACACAGAACTGCCAATATTCACCAATGCACAGTCTACACTTAAACCTTGCGATTTATGGATTGTCACCGCATATGCCAAGCAAACAGGAAACTGCTTACGACGAACATATAAGTCTTTTACAAGCAAAAATCTAGCAGAACAACGAGCAATTAGCTGTACTTCCTCAATGCCATCAAATTTAATTTTTAAAAATTCAATTCCATCTCTATTTCTGTATTTCACAAAATCAACAACATTACCCATTGATCCATTTACCAGACCTCTTTCAACATGTAAATTCCTTCTTAAAATTATACGGCAGTTCAAGCACACATTCAGAGTCTTTTCAAAACCCGCAGTTTTAGATATACTCTTCTCTAATGAATCCAATTTTGTTTTCAGATTCTCAGACAAAATAATTGTTGATCCCATATGCTCTACTCTGTCAATAGCTTCCAATTTCACAATCTCTTGCTTTTCTAAATGCAACATTTTGTTGTTGAATTTGGCACATTCTGCAAGAGTTGGCATCAAACATATTCCAGATTTTTTCTCAGAAACTTTCTGAAAAATATTCTCAGGCACAACATCTTCGTCTGGATATAAATTTGTCAGTAATCGTGCATGTAAAGCTTCTTTCCCATGCTCGGTCACTTTTCCAATTCTAACATCTTGTAGAATAGTCTTGTAAACTTCATCCTTTGCCTGACGCATATTTTCATGCAGTTCAGCATAATTGAAGTTTAACCATATATTGACGTTGCCAATACTCCCTAAGCACTTCCTGGTATCTTCATGCGTGAGCATTTTGAACACAGGTTGCCCTTTCACTGGTGTCAGCTGCAGAAGATCTCCAAAAACAATGATGTGTTTGCCACCAAATAACACATCATACTCTGTTTTGAGAACTTCTTGCATTCTCAAATGCACAAAGGCAAGCATAACATTGGAAACCATGCTTACTTCGTCAATGATAAGAAGTTTCATTTTCCTCAAGACTCTTGAAACTTCAAAACAAGCATCTCCAGATAGCTTGTGATATTCTAATTTGTTGTCATGCTCCACTGGCAGCATCAGTAAACGATGTAAAGTAATCCCTTTAATGTTATGTGCTGCCAGTCCAGTTGGAGCGGTGACAACACAAGACAGCGATGACTCTGTCCTTTCCTGCAAATAACATGAAATTGCTTTAATAAGGAAACTTTTTCCAGTTCCCGCTTCTCCACTCACGTACAGTCGGACAGGCTTCAACGACGTACATGAGCACTCTTTCTTATCATGACTTAATCCATGATCAATTTGCATGGTAAGTTCGTCATATATTTTCCTCTGCTCAACGTTGAGTTGTCTTTCCAACTCTTCTAAGTTAACCGCATCCTCCTGAGCATGTGCCATGGCTCTTTCCACTTCATTCATAGCAGTGGCAGCTTCATTTTCGATAAGAGGTCCTCCTAGTGGATCCTGACTCAATGAAGCAGAACTCTGACTGTCCTGAGAACTGTCTCTGGCAATCTCGGCTGCAATCGTTGCTTCCTGCTCAATTTCCACATTCAACATTTCTACATATTTGAGAAAAGCAGGACATTCTATGGTCTCCTTGGCAGCATTGAAAGAGTCTTCGTAACAGAGGAAATCTCCAAGCAGTTCCTCTTCTCCACGCCAAGGCTTAAAAAGTTGCAAAAGTGCTAAATAGAAAAACTCCTTTTTTTCAGGAGATTCGCCACTCAATTTTCGATGGTTTATCAAGTGGCATTTTCTTTGCTTGACCAGACATCCCTCACTTCCTATTACAGCATACACTCCTTTCTCAGTATCTTCTTTGATGTTCCTCTTGAATATGTAATTTTGCAGAACCTCATACAGACAAACATTCTCGAGGTGACTGCTTCGATTTGGATAATATGTATCCAACATGTTGCTCTTCAAAATGTCGGTACTGTTTGGCTCCTTTTCCGCCAAATACTCAATTTCCCGCACAGGTTTCAGAACTCGATTACGCGTTGCAGCAAGACCAACACTCGCCCAAACGATACTCCTGGACTTGGCATAGAGACTTGCTGAAGACAACCGGTCAGAACATTCGTAAGCTCCGATTTCTCGATGCGACAACATCTTCAGACTGAAACTGTACAACTTCTTGCTGAGGCTCTTTTCATGGGAAATGTCCTCCCACATATCCTTCAATTCTGTCTTCTCTTTTTTGGTGATGTAAGATGTCACATACCTAGCCACAGCCATACAGTTATCAGCCACAAACTGTATATCCATGTTAGCATTCCACATGGACAAAATCACCGGGTTGTAGTCGTTGATGTACTTAGACTCTTCGTTCCTCTTCAAATTGTATGTGTTTTTAGGTGATTTCTTCATCACATTATGTCGCAGCGAAGACATCAAACTGTTCACTCTTCCTTTAGAAATCACCGATCGTGGAAAGCCGAAACGACATTTGGTGTAGAACTTGTCTTTGTTCCGGAATTTACGACGACAGTACTTTCCACATCGATGGCTTTGGAAACGTAGAACTTTTTCTCTTAGGCTTTTTTTCTCCTTTGCGTTTGGAACAGCACACGTAGAATACTGTTCTATGAAACTCATCACTGAGTCGTCTGCATCCGTTCCAAATTTAGGTGCATCCTTGATCCACAGCAACATATGTATATGAGGAGCACCTCTTGCTTGGTACTCCTTCCTCCAGAAGAAATCCAACACCTCTCCAAGAGGTGGATTCTTCTTATTCATGATGAAAGACATCATACCTTCAAATCTATGATTGAAGTACCTACATACATTGACTGGATCCAAAGAGCACAGTTCTCCGGGTGTCTTGAATTCGATGTTTTCTACGTTAGCATTTGCCTCTCGTAGAAATTCAAGTAAGTCTTCCCAGCCATACTCAGCACAGCTCAAAGTGAGGAACCATGTGGGAGTTCCTAAGTTCCTCAGCATACATTTTAAATCACCATGACGACGGTACCAGTACTCATTAGTACCACGCTGACACGCCATGAGATTAATCAGGTGAGAATCCAAAATACTGTCTTGGACATTGACTTTATCCATAAAGTCACTTGCCGAGATGTTTTGCATGTGTATACCACTTTTCAAGATGTGGTTCACTGCATATGACAGTCCAGACAGATCGCTTTCAAACAGGAGATGAAACAAATAAGGAATGCATTGTCGAAACCTAGGATCTCCTGCATACAATCGCAAAGTCCGGTATTCAGAAGCAGGAATTTGATGAGGTCGCTCATCATATCTTCCTCCCTGACCTGTTGGAAAAAGCTGTGGGAAACACCGAGCTTCCAAACTTTCCTCCCAAACACTAATGGGACTCCCTTTCGCTTGTTTCATTTGAAACAACTCAATAGCATTCCCCATGACTTCCTTGGAATGCAAAGGATGAACACTATAATGTTCATATATTTCTTCACTAGTACAGGGTTCTACTTTCTCAATTTGACCAGCACACAAATCGCTATCCTCTTCCTCACTTACTTCCTCTTCTGCAACATATACATTTTTATAGTATTTATTATATTTTTTCAAATACAATGTTGCCCTTTTGACTTTCCTAACATCTACTAAATCTTGCCATATTTTCTTATTCTTTGTCGGAACCCCATTAACTAAGATAACCAGAGGTTCCTCTTCCACTTTTTCTACTCCAATTGTGTTAATGTTTTTCTTCAAATCTAGAGGCAAATAAACAACTCTTCCCTTTAATCCTCTCTGTAAATCTGATGGAGGCAATTTCCCTGTCTTTGGCTCCATTCTTACAATAGCCTGAAAGGGATGGATACTTTGAATCAAAATAGATTCATAAGTATTTAAATCCTTCAATTCAGAAGGAATTTCAACCAATTCCAGATTATTATGAACTGCTCTAGCAGGCATCTGGTTTTGATTTAATTTGTTACAACAATAAGTACACACACGTTGATCCAATCCCAAATCAAAACAATTTTCTACCATCAAGTATGTTGTAAAATCCTTCCATTCACTATTATTTTCCCTTTCACTTTTTCCATATAAATCCACTAACTTAGTTTGATTCTTATAATAAGTGCGTCGACAACACACACAAGTGAAATTTGGCCTCTCACTTGATTTCACCTCAAACGTCGCAATTTCCCTCTGGAAATTATCTGTACTGGAAACCTGTACACTATCTTCCACATTACTCTCTTCTTCTTGGTCAATTTCAACATTCTCCTCTTTACTTCCAAAGTAACAAAACTCAATTTCTTCACATATATTTTTCACATCTATTTCAGAACCATGCAAAAGAGCAGCGCATAATTGTTTTAGCATAATTGCTGGACTCTTAGCATAATACAACATTCTAACTAATTTCCTCACTTTATTATGATGCACTGCTAGCATCCTGAAATGATGAAAAACACTCTGGCATACTCTCCTGGAAAGACAAGCCAGTGAATGACCATGCAAACCTATCACTTCTCTCACTCTGCAAGGATCTAATTCTTGCAACAACTTCATTTTCTGCTTCAAACTTTTCTTACTAAATGACCGTATAAAATCACAAAGCAAATTGATGGAATCCTGTCGTACACTGCAAATACTACTACACTTCCAGGTGTACACAGGACCCTTAGGACGTCTCCCTAAAACCTCATTACCTAACACCTCTTCTATCTCTGTTCTCACAAGTTTTTCTTTTTCAACTGGACAACCATCTTTCACTTCATAAGCTCGACCACTGGTGTCAACTGCATGCACCAAATCATTATCCTGGAAATAACTCTCCTCATTAAAAAATGCCTCAGAGCTTGAACTATGCATCCATTCTCCAGAAAAAACTTCACAAAAATTACTACGATTAACTATTCTCTTCCATCTACTATTTCTTTTGAAATCATAAATTACCTTGTTTAGCTTCCTAATTCTATTGATTGTCAAAATAAATAACTTACGTTTAATTTCAAAGGCCTGATCAATAACTTTCTCAACTATTTTTTTTCTCTTATAAAAAACCACTTTCTGCTGACCTTTCTTAATATTTTTTAACAAATTCCCAATTATCCTGTTGCGGAACATTCGTTTACGAATATCCCTAAACTGTTGTTTCCTTCTACTTTCATGCATAGAGTTATCTCTTACTCTAGCAGTAACATTTCTCATTGGCCTTTCCTTACCATTTGAATTCGGTCTCCTTTTCTGGAGTGAAACATTTTCTGTAGTAATATTTTTTTTACTAGACATATTTCTTATGACTGTTTTTCGACTCTTACCCGGTGCTTTCTTGGTGACTTGACAAATCTTTTTGTTAGAGGACTGCTGCAATATTCCATGCTCCTGCTGTCTTTGACGTTTTCCAGCCTTTCTTACTCTTTCTTTGCTAGGCATCCTAAAATCTTGAAATAATGTGCAGTTGAATCTGTGGTAAAATATAATAAAAAATGTTATTAACCACTATTACCCAACAGTAAATTAATAACAGTCATCAAAAACTTAACACACTACTTAAGTATATAATATACTGAAGCCTATCTTCAATTTTTCACTGAACAGGACTCGTCTCTTCTTAACCTTGGATAAACCTCACCTACTCTGTGTCCCCTGCACATAATTAAATGTAAAGGGGCAGATTTATATTAACTAGCACATCCCCAGGGATGCACCAGTTAACGTGCACCGCTGCTCTGCCACCCACGGTGTGCCGCATTTACAATCAGATAGGACAAAGCTACATCAAAACCCTGCGCCTGCTTGAAGCAGGCATAGATCTTGACGCAGGTAGGCTGAAAGCTAAAGCAACAACTAAGTGTCGTGTGCAGAACTTACAAAAAAGGAAAAATGGCGTTTAAACCAGTAATGAGACCATGCTAACGTAATACAGAGTAAAAATATCCAGGATCTACATCAGTTTGGGGTTCACGAACCTGGCAGGTACAAGGCACTGAGGCTTTCCACCGTGCATGTCTCATCCCAAAACATATGTTGTTTGTGAATGAAACAATTTCCCAGACCAAATGCTTTGGATTGGCTACTTCTAAAAAATTAAACACCCCTACTATCCCGGAGTTAGAGGAATACGATGGTTGGAGTAATTTTACTCGTTGTCTATTAAAGATTTACAGGCCCTACTCCGTAATTCTTCCTTTAACATTTCCAGTATAAATCCAAAAGGTTGACTGCTTTGGCAACGTGCCTTATCCACGGTTTAATAACGCTGCCTTTTGCTTTATATAAGTTTTCAAATTGTATGAAATATATACCAATAGGTCGTTATTAACCTTTAGGTAGTGGTTTTCTTCATCAAGTCTGGTCGCTTCCATACACATACAGATTTTCAAAGATGATCAAGAACTTTATCTGAATGGAGAGGAATGCACTGAGACGCCAGATCATTCACTAATGTGTAGGCACAGACAGTTACACGGTTCATGCAACAAACACCGACCAAATATGGCTTGCGTGTTGCAAGGCACGCCAGTTCCTGCTATCATCCCCACGTTCAAGTTCTTGGAAAATGGTAGTTATTTGATGCTCAATAATGAAGATTGTTCTGGGTTAATTAAAAGTATTCATTTTATCGTAACAGTAAATGAACGGGTTATTTGCTGCAGAAATGTTCTATTTCCTCCCACACATGAACATAGGGAGTTTTCAATCTGGCCACAAATACCAACCTTGGGAGCACATTTCAACAGCATGGCAAGAATAAGAGCTCTTTTGTCTCAGAGAGAGGTGGCCTTGAGTTCGGCCCGTGAAACTTTCGTGCTTCACATAGCGAACACCCGTACAGAGGTGCAGACCCTTTTAAATACAGATTCGACTTTGCATTTCAGCAAGATTACCCATTCA
Source organism: Lissotriton helveticus (assembly GCF_964261635.1). Lineage (NCBI taxonomy): Eukaryota > Metazoa > Chordata > Amphibia > Caudata > Salamandridae > Lissotriton > Lissotriton helveticus. Next base: position 647,342,096 of record NC_136068.1, read on the forward strand.
TTTCCATGCAGCAGGAGGCCCATAGGAATGAAGGTGCAATTTGCGATTAGCAATTACCTCATCGCAAATTACGAATTTTTCCGACGGTGCAGGGGTATCTCAAGAACACCCTGCTGCACCCCTGAAAAAAAAATTTGGGGTCATATGGCGCACATAAATTTTGAAAACATTCCTTTACCTCAAAAACGATTTTCAACTCATAATTTGAAAACACTGCACATGGGGAAATGACTTAAAATGTCCTTAAGACACATAAAAGCATTTTTTGATTGCCTTTGCAGCATGTTTCAGTCACCTTTAACATGCCTATGTAACGGAAACATTCAAAATTTAAATTTGCCATGCACAGGTGGGAGCATATTTACAAGCAATTTGCTCCACAGACAAACTTCTTACATTGAAATGGGAAAGACTCTCAATTACCTTATAAAGAAGCAGACACCATTATGTCCTTCTCATCAATATTAAAACCATTGCTTTTTCTCAAAAACGATTTACAAGTCATAATTTGAAAACACTCCACAGCTCCTATGCACATAAAAGCCCTGTCAGTACTAATACTTCACATTTTCTCCAATTACAATTTCTCAAACAAACAAAATCTATTTGTGAAACACTTGAGACAAAGCAACATTTGAAAAACACAACTTTCTTCATAATTTTCTCCTTAAAGCACACTATTTTCTATCTAAATTAAAGAAATTTTTTCTCACCTTAGCAAGTACTTTGAGTTTCAAAACAGTCTCAGAAACACACCAATTTGTCTTCAGCAGAGCAAAAGGTATGCACTCCAGAGTCTGCAGCTATCAAAAGCACAGAAATGCTGTAATTCCTCACACAGATATCTCATGTCACCCAATCAAAACTCTTCCCTCACTTTTTTTCAAAGCAAAACCCTTCCCCCCTCTGCCCCCTCTCTGCTTTTTCTGCATAGCAACCACCTCTTGCAAGACCTCTCACACAACAATGTTGCAATTGAACTCTGAACTCTCAGTGCACCTGCATATCCAAAGCATTCTTTCATTTAATGATTTTTTCTTCGCCACTCAAAATACATCTTTCAACGAACTCATCCATGCACACTAACTTTCTGTTTTCAGCAATCAAAATCCACCAATCACTCTTACTGCTTCATTAACACAGAAACTCCTCAGTTTTTTTCATTTTACACTCTCATTTTTTCAACTGCCATTTCATTGCCACACTTCATCTGACTGCAGGAGAACCTTCTCTCGCCATGTTTTCTGTCTGGATTGTTGGACATAGCTACATCTATTGGGCTCAAAGGTACGCTGAAAACAGGAATTTACCTAACCTCAATTTACAAGATGTGGAAATTAAGTGGTTTGGCCACAGAGGATTAAAATGTCACCAATTGATACCATTGGTGAAAACCTTTATGCATTTGCCAAAACCTGACCTGTTAATTGTGCACTGTGGAGGTAATGATTTGGGCACTTTGACTGGGGTAGGTCTGGAAATGCTTTTAAAGGACACCTTTGAGCAATTGATGGCACTTTTTCCTCAGACTGCCTTGGTATATTCAAATATATGCCAAAGACAGAAATGGAGGTGGTCGAACCAATTTTGTCCACAAATTGAGAAATCGAGGAAGCATGTAAACAAATCTGTTTCAGCTTACATGAGAGACCATGGAATGGGCTCCCTGTACAACAATAACTTGCGTTACTACATGCAAGATATCTACAGAGGAGATGGAGTTCACTTCTCAGATGAGGGCAACAGAGTTTTCACTCTGAATTTAAGAATGTGCATTGGTACCTACTTATAAGTACCTAAATGTACCATAAACCCAAAAGCTCTTCTCAGAGCTACCCTACATCTGATCACTCACAATTATTATTGTACTCTAACTTTTTTCACTAATTTTCAAGAAAGTACGCTCCCCAGAACGCTTCCCGGTTCGCGAACCGAGCGCACTCCACGCAAAAAAACTAAAAAAACGGTATATATTTTTTTGCCCTGCGAGAACCTTTCAAAGCCTCCACATCAAACCTAGGGGGTCAGGGACGATCTACTATGCCCCCTTATGGTCATTTGCCCCTTCGCTTTGGCCTCCTCTTGTCTCTCGATCCTACCGAGAGACAAGATGGCGGCCGCTACGGACTGTTTGGAATGTTTACAGACGCCGAAAAACCAATCAGCTTCGCTTCACAAAGCTCCGTAACGCGAAAAGTACGCGAAGCGGAGCGCTGTTACAGATATATATCTTTTTTTGAACGTTAATTTCTCAAAATCCACTGGAGCACATATATTGAGACCTAGCAAAGGCACATCGGGCTACCAGTCCCTAATATTTTGCCAAGTTTCGTGCAAATCCATTCAGCCGTTCGATTATTATTATTATTTTTTTTTTTGCCCCGCGGGGCCCTTTTAAAACCTCCACATCAAACCTAGGGGGTCAGCGAGGATCTACTATTCCCCCTTATGGTCATTTGCCCCTTCGCTTTCGCCTCCTCTTGTCTCTCGATCCTACCGAGAGACAAGATGGCGGCCGCTACGGACTGTTTGGAATGTTGACAGACGCCGGAGAACCAATCAGCTTCGCTTCACAAAGCTCCGTTGCGCGAAAAGTCCGCGAACCAGACCGCTGCCTGGTCCGCGCTTACAGATATATATCTTTTTTTAAACGTTAATTTCTCAAAATCCACTGGAGCACATATATTGAGACCTACAAAAGGCACATCGGGCTACCAGTCCCTACAATTTTGCCAAGTTTCGTGCAAATCCATTCAGCCGTTCGGGCTAAAAGTGAGGCCAACCGCCCTATGGAAATTAACATGGGAAAAACGCGTTTTGGGACCCCCCTTTTTTCTCGGCCCCCCCTTGACGAACCCCCCCCAAATTTTCAAAGGCTGCTCAGAAACAAAATGTGCCATTTTCCTGAAAATTTCAGCCAATTCCGTCCACAAACGGCAAAGTTATTAGACATAGAATTTTCAAAAAACCCATAGAGAAAAAATCCTAACTATATATACCTACTGGCGACCGCCAGTAGGTAATATATATTATTCCCAAAGAGCCTCCGCGCTCAGAAATGCACTCCACACGGAAATGTTCAACAGAACCCTTTATTTCATGAAGCGGTTCCAACACGCCAGCCAGTTCCTCTCCCCCTACGCGTTTCAGTGCACACCTGCACTTCATCATGGGGCTCTCGGCAGTTGGGAAAACGGAAAAAGGACCATTACATATATTACCCTTTGTGGCATGTGTCTATCAGTAAACAGCATGCCGGGAGTAGTAGTCCCGATTCTTCTCCCCCAGTGGAGTCCGTTGTTCCAACTCGAATTTATCATGCCATTGTCCAAATTATTATCTGCCCTCCGGTGGGCTTCTGGTTTGTGAAACCGCTTCCCAATTTATGTTTTTCCTTGTGCTGGAACAGGCTGTGACTGTGCACAACCACACAGACCTTCCTTCGGTATTTACGGCGGTGCAATTCTCACGGCTGGAGCTGCCGTGTATTAATTATTCCCAAAGAGCCTCCGCGCTCAGAAATGCACTCCACACGGAAATGTTCAACAGAACCCTTTATTTCATGAAGCGGTTCCAACACGCCAGCCAGTTCCTCTCCCCCTACGCGTTTCAGTGCACACCTGCACCTTCATCATGGGGCTCTCGGCAGTCGGGAAAACGGAAAATGGACCATTACATATATTACCCTTTGTGGCATGTGTCTATCAGTAAACAGCCCCATGATGAAGGTGCAGGTGTGCACTGAAACACGTAGGGGGAGAGGAACTGGCTGGCGTGTTGGAACCGCTTCATGAAATAAAGGGTTCTGTTGAACATTTCCGTGTGGAGTGCATTTCTGAGCGCGGAGGCTCTTTGGGAATATATATATAAACATATTATTAAATAAACATATATAACATTTTAGAAAATGGTTAAAATTTATTGTTACAACTATAGTGAGTTCAACATTACCAAAAGTGTTGGATAGCGTAGAGGTAAAATTTACTATTCCCACTCCAGTGGGTGCAACAGTAGGGAAAGCGCTGGATAGCGTAGGGGTTAAAATTACTATTCCCACTCCAGGGATGTATGACGTTACAACGCATACTTTTACAACGCCTACCATTACAACAAAACTTTTACAACGCAAAAACTTTTACAACGCATACATTTACAACGCAAGATTTTACAACGCATATACCTTTACAACGCATACCATTACAACGTAAGTATTGGTAAGTATATAATAATTTTTTTAATATAAATTAATAAAAAATATTATAATATAATTTAATTTTATGTAATTTTACTTTATTTTTACAAAGTACCCCTGTACCCCAAAAACCCAAAACTGACCCTGAACCCTAAAAATACCCCTTTACCCATAAACTGAAAACTGACCCTGAACCCTAAAAATACCCCTTTACCCGAAAACTGACCCTGAACCCTAAAAATACCCCTTCACCCCAAAAACTGAAAACTGACCCTGAACCCTAAAAATACATCTTTACCCAAAAACTGAAAACTGACCCTGAACCCTAAAAATACCCCTTTACCCCAAAAACTGAAAACTGACCCTGAACCCTAAAAATACCCCTTTACCCCAAAAACTGAAAACTGACCCTGATCCCTAAAAATACCCCTTTACCCCAAAAACTGAAAACTGACCCTGAACCCTAAAAATACCCCTTTACCCAAAAACTGAAAACTGACCCTGAACCCTAAAAATACCCCTTTACCCAAAAACTGAAAACTGACCCTGAACCCTAAAAATACCCCTTTACCCCAAAAACTGAAAACTGACCCTGAACCCTAAAAATACCCCTTTACCCCAAAAACTGAAAACTGACCCTGATCCCTTAAAATACCCCTTTACCCCAAAAACTAAAAACTGACCCTGAGCCCTAAAAATACCCCTTTACCCAAAAACTGAAAACTGACCCTGAACCCTAAAAATACCCCTTTACCCCAAAAACTGAAAACTGACCCTGAACCCTAAAAATACCCCTTTACCCAAAATCCCAAACATATAACCTTTTAAAAATAATTATATACTTACTAATACTTACATTGTAATGGTATGCGTTGTAAAGGTATCTGCGTTTTAAAAGCATGCTTTGTAAATGTATGCGTTGTAAAAGTTTTTGCGATTTAAAAGTTTTGTTGTAATGGTAGTGCATAGTAAAAGTAGCGTTGTAAACGTTGCATACCCACTCCAGTGGGTGCAACAGTAGGGAAAGTGTTGGATAGCGTAGGGGTTAAAATTACTATTCCAACTTCAGAGAGTGCAATAGTAGGGAAAGTAAATACTTCACAAATAGATATAAATTACATAAATAGTAATACCAATTACAAATAATTAAAATATAAAAAAAGTGTATAAAAAATATTAAATATTTATTTATAAATACAAAATAAAATTATTTAATTATAAAAATTGCCTACTCATACTAATTAATTACCTATTAACAATAAAGTAATTTACAATTTAAAAATTAATAAATTAATTTTAATTACCAATTATATTTTAATTAATTACCTATTAAAAATTAATTAACAATTAATTCAAAATACATACCAATAATTTAAATGACATATTTAATTAATGAGAATTAAATTATTTCCCACCCTATTCCCCTATAAACCCACAACCCGCTACAGAAATTAAATGAATGAAATTAACATATTTATCAATTAATCAATTAAAATTATTTACCAATCATATTTTTATTAATTACCAATTATTATTTAATTAACAATGTATTCCAAATAAATAATAATAAATAAATTAACATATTTAATTAATTATAATTAAATTACTTCCCACCCTATTCCCCTATAAACCCACAACCCACTACAGAAAAAAATTTACTAAAATTAAAATATTTATCAATTAATCGATTATAATTAATTACCAATTATATTTTAATTAATTACCAATTAATAATTAATTAACAATTAATTCTAAATACATATCAATAAATAAATTAACATATTTAATAAATTATAATTAAATTACTTCCCACCCTATTCCCCTATAAACCCACAACCCGCTACAGAAAATAAATTACTAAAATTAAAATATTTATCAATTAATCAATTATAATTAATTACCAATTATATTTTAATTAATTACCAATTAATAATAAATTAACAATTAATTCTAAATAAATATCAATAAATAAATTAACATATTTAATTAATTATAATTAAATTACTTCCCACCCTATTCCCCTATAAACCCACAACCCGCTACAGAAAATAAATTACTAAAATTAAAATATTTATCAATTAATCAATTATAATTAATTACCAATTATATTTTAATTAATTACCAATTAGTAATTAATTAACAATTAATTCTAAATAAATATCAATAAATAAATTAACATATTTAATTAATTATAATTAAATTACTTCCCACCCTATTCCCCTATAAACCCACAACCCGCTACAGACTTATATTACACAAAAAATAAAAATTATTATTAACTTACCTTAAATTCGATATTTTTGTTGTCTATATTATGTCTAGTCGATATTATGTCCATTCTATATTTTTGATTCGATATTATGTCCATTCTATTCGATATTAATTTTCTCTAGTCGATATTTTTGTTGTCTATATTATGTCTATTCGATATTATGTCCATTCTATATTTTTTACTCGATATTCTGTCCAGTCGAAATAAAAGACTCGATATTATGACTGCACACCGCTATTTATATTGGCCATAAGTAGTTAGACAAGTTAATTTTCTATGGTACAACAATTTATCAATTGGCTACTTGTGCTGTCAACATTCAAACTTAAACTGTTGTTGTTCACAGATAGAATACAATTACCATTGTTAATTCTTTTAAAATTTACATTGGTTACTTTGCAGGTTATATTCTCCTTAGACAAACAAGGATTTAAATAAAATGTGTTCCTTAGTCTATCTATTTCCTCCAAATTTGATTTGACAATGGGCAAGGGAGTTGTAATACCACGAGAATGAGACCTGGACACATTCCTAGTAAGTCCTCTCGTGACTGTGGATGGAGGGGATGCTTTCAGCCTTTGTTCCAGCGGTTTAACTCTTGTAAGGTGGCAAGTGCGCAATTCAAAATGTATGAGATTTTCACCCATATAATTTGAACACAAGACACTTTGTATATAATCGTACAGGGATCTGTTAAATAAGCACCTTTTTGCATGCACAATGTCCAATCTAACCACTGAGAGACAGTTTTGGTCCACCCTAAATCAATGAGTCACTTTGTTAATTAAGGCTTCCGGGTCCTCCAAGGATTCTGGCTTCAATTTTGGAACCTGGACTATGCAAATCGATTGTCTAGTGGAAATATTGGTGGTCTCTTGTGGCAATTTAAAATAGCCTTTCATAGGATGGCTTCCTGGTGGAGAGGAGATGGTAGGTCCTATGTTATCTGATCGATACAAGCGTCGTTCACTATAGCGGTTCCTCTGGACTGTCAGGATATCTGCAGGCAGTGCTTTAATAAATGGAAGTTTCAAGTGATTTCTGTGTCTAGGACCGTTGAGAGCCCATGTATGGACTTAAGTTAAAGGTTTTTTAGATAGACTTTCAGGGTTGTCTACTTTGTCTAGGTGTATTTTTTTGTGATTTCTTGTGTTAGCAGGGCTTGTGGCCAAGTTTGTTTTACCACTACTTAGGGCCTGATTCCGATGCGGGTTGGAAAGCTTCCCGACTGAATCGGTTTGGAAATGGTTTCTGACCCACTCGGATCGGGAGAGTCCTACCGACGGAGTACGATGCAGTCGGATGCTTCCAGATACGATTTGGTTGGACTCCCATTGACTTCAATGGGAGCATATGTTCATAACCGCATCATAATTGGGCCCTTGGTCGGGAAGACACGTTCCCAATCCGATTAGGAAGGAGCAAATGCCATTAGGAGGCCTTCCTAACTGCATCAAAATCAGGCCCTAGGTGGGAATGCTTTCCTAACCGCATCAGAATCAGGCCCTAGATAGATTTGAGACAGTGCCTCGTTGGTCTTTTGATGTGGTCTCGTAAGTACCTTTATTACACATAAGGTCCTGGCAAAAGTGACAAGTTTTAGCTAGTTGACTAGTAACCTGGCAGACAAGGACTATATTAAACTTTTGAGATGGTCCAGTTTACTGTCCAGTAGATCAATAGTAATTATTCCCCCATGTGCATTTTGTGCTGTTTCAGTGGACTGGACTGGATTTCTTTCAGATATAGACACCTTATGTGTGAGCATTTCTTCATTCGGGTCAATGGATTGTAATGGATCAAAACAATTATGATGGGCTCATTGGGAACACTGTTCATTTTGGGGTATAAAAAACATTGGGCCGTACAAGCCGGTTCAGGACAGCAAGTTTTTCTGGGATGGGATGGAGCATGCTCAACAAGTTCCAGGTTGTCAGAGGATACTGCACTTGTCCCAAGGATCTCAGCACACTCATCAGGCTGATAGGGAATTGTAGACTTTTTAAACATAGCAGGAACTTTTTGTAGTTTGCCTTCTCCAGTGTTATTAATTGTGGTCAAAAGCAACTTCACTTCCTCTGTTAGTGTATCAATGACAGGTAAGGGGGTCTCAGGTCTAGCTTTCCCTGGTTTCTTGTCATGAATTTCACTTTTTGCAGGATCACTTGCTTTGCGTTTGCCCATACTGAAAAGAAGTAGGGATATAAAACAACAACAAGATAACCGAATGAACAAAAAGAGAAGAAAACATTAGGTAGTTTAAAATCCAGGTTTGCTTAGGTCAGCTGTGTAATACTAGTAGGATATAGAGTGGGCTCAGCCCGGCCTCTTCAGTCAATGGCGGACCCGGACTTGTCGCGGGCACATTCCCAGGCGCATTCTGTGCTTGTCCAGTGTAATGGAGCTCACGGCCCAATTTCCCCAGCGCCTCCAGGTGCGGACATAATGATGGCACCTCCCTGCCACATTGCTCCCTGGGGATTGTGGTCTGCCCCCGTGTACTGCAGTGTATAAATGACCTATACCATTTAGAGCCAAAAATGACATATCTACATGCAATGGCATACAGTGCCATGCCCCGTAGCCCATGTATCATAGTCAGACGGTAAAACTGCCAGCAGGACAAAACTGGTCCTCTATCCTACCTGCACTCCACCACAATAAGCAGGTATGGGGCAAGAAATAAGTATGCAGAGGATAGAAATAAGGTTGAATAAGAGACAAAGGCGGGATAAAGAGAGACAGTGACAGCATGGTCCAGGAGTGTGAGGCAGTTACTGCAACCCATTTATTTGTGTATTTGAATACTGACCCAGGGGTGGTGGTGGGGGCAGGGATATTGTTTGCTTGCATTAGTGCTCATGGCTCCCAGGCTCAGCCACTAGTCCACCGTACCTGGCTTTGTCCCATGTGCTACATCATTATCATTTGGGGAGAAAGATCTAATTTGACATGCAACACAGAGTGTTCAAATAGAACCTAATTCCAGAGCCTCAAAAAGTCAGTCAGAAGTTTCCTGGGTAGAAATTACTTGATGTACTATTAAATTACTAAGGATAGGCGAAATTGGTGGAGTACCACTATGCAGAATCCTGCAGAGTTAAACAAAAACTCTCTGGACTCCACTCCATGACTCAGTTCCATCTCATCCCAACAGATTAAACAGAAACCTCACACACCTTTGGTAAAATGACAATCAATCAATCAATCAATCAATCAGGTCATTTGTAGAGCGCACTACTCACCCGTAGGGTCTCAAGGCGCTGGGAGGGGGGGGGGGTGCCGCTACTGCTCGAACAGCCAGGTCTTGAGCTTCTTCCTGAAGGAGAGGTGGTCTTGGGTCAGGCGCAGATTGGTCGGAAGTGAGTTCCAGGTCTTGGCGGCCAGGTAGGAGAAGGATCTTCCTCCTGTTGTCGCTCTTCGGATGCGGGGGACGGCGGCGAGGGCGTGGTTGGTTGATCTGAGGAGGCGCTTGGGAGTGTAGAAGTTGATCCGGTTGTTGAGGTAGCTCGGGCCTTGGTCGTGTAGGGCTTTGTGCGCGTGGGTGAGGAGCCGGAAGGTGATTCTCTTGTTGACCGGGAGCCAGTGCAGATCTCTCAGGTGTCCGGAGATGTGGCTGCGACGGGGGATGTCGAGGATGAGTCTCGCCGAGGCGTTCTGGATCCGCTGGAGTCTCTTCTGGAGTTTGGCGGTGGTTCCGGCGTAGAGGGCGTTGCCGTAGTCCAGTCGGCTGGTGACGAGGGCCTGGGTGACCGTCTTCCTCGTCTCGGTGGGGATCCACCGGAAGATCTTACGTAGCATGCGCAGGATGTTGAAGCATGACGAGGAGACGGCGTTGACTTGTCTGGTCATGGAGAGGGAGGAGTCCAGTATGAAGCCCAGGTTGCGTGCGTGGTCCGTCGGTTTGGGTGCGGTGCCCAGGGCGGGGGGCCACCAGGAGTCGTCCCAGGCGGAGGGCGTGGAGCCCAGGATGAGGACCTCCGTCTTGTCTGAGTTCAGTTTCAGGCGGCTGGTCGTCATCCATTCGGCTACGTCTCTCATCCCTTCGTGCAGGTTGGCTCTGGCGGTGTCGGGGTCGTTGGTCAGGGAGAGGATCAGCTGGGTGTCGTCGGCGTAGGAGATGATGTTCAGGTTGTGTTTGCGTACGATGGCCGCGAGGGGGCTCATGTAGACGTTGAAGAGGGTGGGGCTCAGTGAGGATCCTTGAGGGACGCCGCAGATGACTTTGGTGGCCTCTGACTTGTACGGTGGTAGGCGGACTCTTTGTGTTCTTCCGTCGAGGAAGGAGGTGATCCATTCCAGTGCCTTCTCCTGGATTCCGATGTTGCTGAGGCGCTGTACTAGGGTGCGGTGGCAGACCGTGTCGAAAGCCGCGGAGAGGTCCAGGAGGATGAGGGCCGCTGTTTCTCCGTTGTCCATCAGGGTTCGAAGGTCGTCGGTGGCGGCGATGAGGGCGGTCTCGGTGCTGTGGTTCGCTCGGAAGCCGGACTGTGAGGGGTCGAGGGATCCATTCGTCTCGAGGAAGGCGGCCAGCTGTTTGTTGACGGTCTTCTCGATGACTTTGGCCGGGAACGGGAGGAGCGAGATGGGACGGTAGTTCTTGAGGTCGGTGGGGTTTGCTGTAGGTTTCTTGAGAAGAGCGCTGAGTTCGGCGTGCTTCCAGCTCTCAGGGAAGGTGGCGGAGTCGAAGGAGGTGTTGATGATGTCCCGCAGGTGGGGTGCGAGGACAGCGTCGGCCTTGTTGAAGATGTGGTGAGGGCAGGGGTCAGTCGGAGATCCGGAATGGATGGAGTTCATGGTGCGGATGGTGTCTTCGGTGCTGATCGGGGTCCAGGTGCGGAGGGTGGTGGTGGGTGGCGTCGTTGCGGTTGTGGCTTGCGTTGGTTGGTTGTTGAAGCTGTTGTGTATGTCCGTGATCTTGTTGTGGAAGTAGGACGCGAGGGAGTTGCAGAGGTCTTGCGATGGGGTGATGTCGTTGTTTCCGGCGCTGGGGTTGGAGAGCTCTTTCACGATGTTGAAGAGTTCCTTGCAGTTGTGTGCGTTGTTGTCCAGCCGGTCCTTGTATGCATTTTTCTTGGTGGCGCGGATCAGTTGGTGGTGTTTCCGGGTGGCGAGCTTGAGGGTGGTCATGTTGTCCGTGGTTGGCTCCCTTCTCCAGGCTTTCTCGAGGGCTCGACAGTTCTTCTTGGAGCTCTTGAGTTCGTCGGTGAACCATGGTGTTTTTCTGCTGCAGGATCTGCTGGGTGGGGTTCTCAGAGGGGCGAGTTCGTCCGCGCAGTCGTTGATCCATTTCGTGAGGTTGTCGGCGGCCTGGCTGGGGTTCGCTGAGTTGGCGGGAGGGTGCTGGCTCAGGGAGGCGGTGAGCTGGTCGGCTGTGATCTTGTTCCAGCTTCTTCGAGCAACCTGTTGCTGGAGGTGGTGGATCGTCGTTCTTCTGAAGGTGAAGTGGACGCAGCTGTGGTCCGTCCAGTGGAGTCCTGTTGCGTGGCTGAAGGTGACGTCTTTGCTGGATGAGAAGACGGCGTCGAGAGTGTGTCCGGCGAGGTGGGTGGGGGTGGTCACCAGTTGCTTGAGTCCGAGGTTGTCGAGGTTGTCGAGCAGGGTGATGGTGTTGCGGTCGTTGTTGTTCTCCAGGTGGAAGTTGAGGTCCCCCAGGAGGATGTAGTCGGCGGAGGGGAGAGCGTGCGGGCTGACGAAGTCGGCGATGTCCTCGCTGAATCGTGTGCGTGGTCCCGGGGGTCGGTAGATCAGGGTGCCTCTGAGGGTGGTCTTCGGGTTGGTGTGGATCTGGAAGTGCAGGTGTTCGGCGGTGGTGAGGGTGTCATCGGTGTTGGTAGTGATGCGGATGGTGTCTCTGTGGATGATGGCGATGCCTCCTCCGGTCTGGTTGTCTCGGTCCCTCCGGACGATCTTGTAGCCTTCTGGGATGGCGATGGCGATGTCTGGGGCTGAGGAGGCGTTCATCCAGGTCTCGGTGATGAAGGCAACGTCGGGGGCGGTGGTGTCGAGCAGGTTCCAGAGTTCTACGGCGTGTCTGTGGACGGAGCGGGTGTTGAGCAGGATACACTTGAGGTGGGTGCTGCTGGAGTTCGGCTTGGCGGGTGCAGGGAAGGTCCGGATGCAGGTGAACTTGCAGGCGTTGCAGCTGAAAGGTCCGTGGGTGTGCTTCGGGGCGGCTCGGTGACATCCTGGGATGTGGCCGGTGTTGAGTGCGATGAGGTCGGCGGCGCCGTAGGTTCGTCGGGTCGGCTTCCGTCGGTGGGGGCCAGGGGTCCTGGCACTGGGCGCGGTCCAGGCGCGGACGGGCGCAGACGGGCTTACCTTTGGCGCGCCTTCGGCGCACAATCGGCGCGCCCGCTGCGCGTGACCGCTGCACGTCCGCACGGTCGCCATTTAAGGCGAAGTGCGCGGGTGGGCGGAGCAGCTGGGAGGCGGGAGCGGGGAGGGAAACAGAAGAGAAAAGGGGCGGGGCTCAAGGCGGTGGCGGGAAGCGGGGGCAAAGCGCGACGATAAACGGCAATTAACAAGCACAAATCTGAGTGAAAACAGGGGAAAAAGACAGCGACACACGATCTGGGGAAAACAAGCACAAATTCAGGCAAAAAGCGGGTGAAAAATACAGAGACACACGATCTGGGGAAGAAATAAAAACAAGCACAAATTCAGGAAAAACAAGCACAATTACAGGCAAAAACGGGGGAAACACCACGGAGATCGCTCAGGGCGGCAGCGAGGCCGGCGCTGAGACAGAGGCAGGCACTGGGGGCACACGCAGCAGCTGGTGGCCGTGCGGCGCGGGGGTGTCCCACAAGGATCTCTATCTTTACATGCTAAAATGCCTATAGTCATCTCACAAAAGTGAAAATGAAAATATAGCAAGCAGTGAGAGAGGTGATGATTTTGGGGTCCTCCCTAACCTAGGGAGAGAACCAAGCAGATGCCTTCAACATGAAGAGCACATCATGCTGAACGATTCTGTAGTGGTCCCATTCTCCTAGGACCTCCCCAAGAACCACTCCAAGCACAGTTATGCGCAAAAATACAATCCCAACCAAAGGCCCTGCAAAGCATTATGGGACGCGAATCTAGAGTGCAGTGAATATTATAGTATCTAATATCAAAACATTTTCAAGGGGCAGGCTCTCCCAGCTCAGCAGAGAGCAAATACTATCTTATTCACCGCACTCTAGAATCTCGCCCCATAATGCTTTTTGGACCTTTGTTTAACGTTGTATTTTTACCCATAACTTAGCTTGGGGTGGTCCTAGGAGGATGGGACCACCGCCTTATTGTTCAGCATAATATACCCTTTGTGTTCGAGGCATCTGCTTGGTCCTCCCCCTAGAGTAGGAGTGGACCCCAAAATCATCACCTCTCTCATTGCCTGATATTTTTCAAAGTTCACTTTGTGAATTGGTTACATGCTTTTTAGCATGTAAAGTTGTTTTATCGAAGTGGCTGAGTAGGATTTTTTTAATGCATTCCATGTTTTCAATATAAGGGTTGGTAACCGGCTCCCTTTGGGGCAGACACAAGAGCCGGACTGGTAACCCAAAGCAACCCTGGCAAATTTTGTTAACCACTACTAATGAGAGGGTTTGGAAAAATGGCAAAATGGTGCATTCTACAATACATTTCTCATTATATTTTCAATTCTATTTGTTTTCAAAGCACGGAAAATGATGAATATATGGTGCACCAGGATGCAAAAGTATTTATTGCGTTCCTGCAATGATTTCTTCACTATCACCCTCTAACGGGGCCTCTCGTCGCTCCTTACCCCCTTTCTCACATGTATTTCATTTGTTTTATAGTGCCTCTAAAAGCACTGTAAGGTGTCGGAGGATTTTACATCACACACACATACAGAGACAATTAATCATACATGTGTAAATCAGTGTATAGAAAATGTTATATAAGATACAGGAACTACAAAGTGTAGGATTCACATGTCAGCCATACTGGTAGGCATTTTTAAGAGTGCTTGGTATTGGGAAGCACAGATTCAGGATTCAGAACGTAACACAGTGGTTTGTGTTGACTTTACTAACTCTACCCAAATAAACCCTATTCAGCAAAATGAGGATAATGAAAGACTGGAAAAAACATAACTTTCTAACCTAGATTGCGATTGTAACTTTTGAAGTGCACAGGAAAAAAAGGATCTCTGTGACAAAAGCGGCAAACTACTGAGCAATGCACATAAAATACTTTTTTTGTGATCTGCATAGTATAGACTCTTTACAATAGGCATATTAACCCTCTGTTCTACCTTAGATGAGTCAAACTGCTACTAGACAAAACTCCCATCTCTATTCAGTGAGTACCTTAATCACCAGAGTTATCTTGGCACTTTTACTGGTGCCTGAAAACTGTTTGATATTCAAGGAACTCTGTGGTGCTTTTAAAAGTGATGCACTGTTAAAAAACCGGCCCTCAGTAAAAAAAAAAAGCAGCTTGCCCAACCTTTTAGCCTCCTGGGTACCCACTTGGTGCTGGTATGGCAAGTCCGGCCTTGGCAGACATTCTGCTTTACTTTATTCCTGTTCCGAACCACCAGGAAAGCAAATAATGAGCTCCACAAGCAGGAAGAATACTCCTAGTGTGCTAGGGACATGCATTTTAGAAAACAAACTTCAATCAATGGAGGTTGCTATTAAAGAAAAAAAGTTCCTCTTCCCAGCCAAAGTCCTGGAGAAAGCCATCAACACTCAACTGACCAGCCACCTGGAAAGTCACAACCTACTTGATGCATCCCAGGTGGACTTCAGAGCCAATCACTGCACTGAGACAGCCTTGATCACAACCATAGATGACAAAGAAGCTTTTCCTGACAGAGGCGAGATGACCGCCCTCACCCTCCTAGACCTCTCCGCAGCCTTCCACACTATCTCTCACAACACCTTCATATAAAGACTCTGCCAGATCAGTGTCCTGGGCAATCCACTTCAGTGGATAGAGTCTTTTCTCACAAGATGTACCTAGAAAGTTCACCTCCACCATTCACCACCCCCCAAATACAGCATCTGCAGAGTACCACAAGGGTCTTCCCTGATCCCTACACTCTTCAATATCCACATGACTTCACAAGTGGACATTGTCAGGTCACACCACATTAACATCATCTCCAATGCGGATGACACCAAGCTCATTCTCTCACTACCAGCGAACCCTACTCAGACAAATGACAACTTCCACAAATGCATGCAGAATGTTGCAACATGGATTTGAGACATCTGCCTCAAAGTAAATCCACACAAGACAGAAGTTCTGGTCTTCGGCAGAGGCAACACCCTCTGAAATGACTCCTGGTGGCTCTCTAGGCTTAGACTCACCCCTCTACCCAAAGACCATGTACGCAACCTAAGCATTATACTGGACAAAAAATCACATTAAAACACCATAAGAGCACAATTGCCTCAGCGAGCTGCCACAAAATCCTCCTACTCTGTAAGAATTTCAGATGGCTCCCACAAGCACAAGGAAAACAGTCACACAGGCCCTCATCAGCAGCGGACTTGACCAAGGCAACACCCTCTATGCAGGTACCTCAACTGCACTTATCGAAAAACTCCAAACCATCCAGAACACAGTGACTACACTTAGCTTTAGCCTTCCCAAAACATCACACATCTCCACCCATCTGAAAGACCTCCACTTGCTTTCTGTAGAGTAAAGATGCCAGTTCAAACTCCTCACCAGCACATTCAAGGCACTACACAACATCAGACCCCACTACTTGATCCACCATCTGACTTTCCACCAACCCACAAGAAACCTTCCTTCCGCACACCTGACCCTTACAAGCGCACCATGTATCTACCGCACCGGTGGATGCTCGTTCTCCTATCTCGCTGCCAGATCCTGGAACTACCTCCCTCTCCACCAACAGGAAGGCACTCAAGACCTGGCTCTTCGACTGAGATGGCTCACCAGCGTCTCGATACACCCTGGGGTGAATAGTAGCACGCTATAAGTACCGATAGATTGATGATTGATCTGCTGAGAAGCCACATTACATATGGTTGCTGTTCATTAAACTGTTTGTGTCTTCAGAAGAGCATCTGTGATGGCTGCTCTGCTGCTCTGCTGAGGAAATAGAGATATCTGCCTGGATGATGGAGATCTCTAAATCTGTCGCAGGCAAGGAGAAAACTGTGTGAAACTGCTACTAGTAAGAAAAGAAGACTTTGAGAAGAGGAGATGAGAATGGATTGTTAGGAAGGAGGTATATAAAAACATTGCAGAGAATAATGAGTGGGAGAATACAATGAGTAGGATTAACCCCTTCCATGCTGGTGACGAACCCCAGCCGTCACGCTCCGCGGTGCTCGTGTGCGGATGACGGCTGGGGTTCGTCACGGCCCCGCCCTGTTTGTTTGTTTACCGCACAGCGGCGGAAACGGGCCAGCATGGAAGGGGTTAAGAGGGGGAATGGGAAGAGGAAAAAAGTTCCGCTCAAGAAATGCACTAATGAGGAGGTGATGGAAGAGAAGACAACTGAGTCATTGTGAGCAATACACAGGTATCAATGATGAGAAAAGAGATCCCTGCTGTGGAAAACAGATGCTCAAGAACATTAAAGATGCAAAATTACATTAAAGATGACAACTTAGAGAAGTCAAGGAGAAAAAGAATGACCACGTTTCAAACAAGACAGCAAATACGGACATGCAGCATATACCGAGAAGCAGCATGTAGACTGGATTTAGAGAAAAGATTCACAATGGAAGCAATACCTTTGATGAGAAATGATCTACAACAATTGGAGCCTATTGTTTACAAACTATTTTCTCCAAAAATGTGATACATCTTTGGGTGATAAGTGCATTTTTCGAAGAAATAGTTCCAGCAGCATAGTAAGTGTGCTATAGGTCCTACATTAGGCATGACCATTGTTTCGGTAGGAAAATACAGCATTAATCAGAATTCTGTGGGGCCCTCAGCCCACCAGTGCCTCTGCTGCACCATTAATTGCTACATCCCTGAGTGACTCTCCTTGCTTCCGTACTGGAATGATTCATTAACCAATATGTTTAATTAAAGAGCACATTGTTATTCAGAATTAACAAGCCTCTCAATTACAAGCAAGATGTTATTAGCTAACCAAGATTAAAATAAAACACAATTGTAGTAATTACTATTATTTATTTTAAAAGTTTACCTCCAAGCAGGTTATCAATAAATGTTAGCAATACAATATAATTTATCTCAAATCATCAGCCTAAATAACAGGTGACTGCAAACATTTTAATTGAACACTTTAAAATGCCATGGTATAATCATTCGGGAATAATTATTGTTGTGTTATAAGGATTTATACAACGTACGTACAATGAATGGTTTCTTGGCAGTAGAATAACAGAAACACAACATACACCAGCAGTTTCAGTCATATAACTACTAAAAAAGTCATTGTAGGAAGCTGGCTCTTTATATGTAATGTAATGTAAAAGGCATTTTTAAAGCGCACTGCTACTCCGAGGAGTATACTGGCACTCTTCACTACCAGTGGGGAGAAGAGAGAGAAGCCACATCAATCATGCAGAAAAAGCCATGTTTCCAACTTCTTCTCTAACTGGGGGTTGTATGAGATGCATCTTAATTCCATAGGGAGTTTATTTCAGAGAGAAGGTCCCAGAAATTTGAAGAACCTGACCCCGTTCTGGACCTATGCATCCAAGGGATATTGGCCAGAAATAGGTTGGCTTAGCGCAGACACTTGGAGGGAGCATGAAAACTAATTCTTGCTCTCAGGTACCCTGCACCCAACTGATGCAGAGCTCTGTGGATCAACTGCAAGGTCTTAAAAAATAATCCTCTTCCTAATAGGAAGCAAATGCAGTTCTCTAAGATAGGGGAAAACTGAGTTCTCAGAGTCTAGCTGAAAAGTGTTTGGGCTGCTGCATTTTGAACCACCTACAACTTACTGATGAAGTAATAGGTAGGCCAACATGTTACAAGAATTACAGGACACGTTGGCTGCCACCAGGACAGGTGATGGGGATGGAAATTTAGGGCCAACTGACATACACCTAGGGACCTACAGGGGTGGCGCTAATTGGGTCTGACAATCATATTTCCCTATTGTGCCTGGTGGACCAGGTGCTTGTCATTTCCTTTTTACACATGAATGTATGCTCATTGGGGCATGCTATCAAGAAATAGCGTTAACATTATCGCTGCATTAGCGGCAGAAAACTGTTGCTAAAGCGGCAATAATGGGCTTGATAATACGCCCTTGTGAATTCCCAAAGCAGCCCATGTTCTGGTGTGAACATGGGCTTCTATGGGAATTCTCTACGGTGTATTATCAAGCCCATTATCGCCGCTTTTGCAGCAGTTTTCTGCCGCTAATGCAGCGATAATGTTAACGCCGTGCTTGATAATATGCCCCATTGTTTTTTGTGGTCCTTACATAGGACACCACGGGATTTACCCATCATAATTGGATTGCACAGTATAAAATATGCTGTCTTTATTAACGCCCATGATATATTTATGATCTGCTATCATGTTTAGTTTGTTTTGCCATTAAGTTCTAAAGTATTGTACCTCGCGTTCCTGCCATGGGATGTATGCATTGTAATGTGAAACTTGTAATGTCGCCCAGGTCGGACAGTAGCATTTTTTATAAGTCTGATGATTAAAAATCAATAAATATTGGTTAAAAAAAAAGAACAATAAGGTGACTATGAAACATTACATTGCAACAGTTTATACTCTACAGTCTTTTCTTATGCTGCACTAGCTGCTTGTTAATATTAGCATTGCTTTTACTTTTAAAATGTTTTCTGATCAAAGATGGTGTGAATGAAAATGATTTATGAACAACACGGCGAAATTGTAATTCTTCTAATTATTTTAGCATTTTAACAAATGTCTTTGTTTATTATTTGGTGCAATAGGCAAAACCGATATAGACAACTAATATTAACCAACAAGGACTGGTTGGAGCAGCCCGCTCTCATCAGAGATCGAATTTGGTACGTTCAGGATTTAGTCCTACCATCCAGAGGAATGCTGGGAGTTGCAGTCTTTGTGAATGGCCACAAACTTTTCTCCAACGAAAACTTGGATAGTTGCTTCCTCTAATGACAGAGAGGCAGCATACCATACGAAAAATGGTATAGACTAACGTGGAAGCCATGCATCTGATCAAGGTACACTTGCTGAAACGAGTTATGAATTTTTTTAAATGAAAAGGAACTTCTGCTCCACTGGTGCTCTGGCTTTTTTTAAGGAAGAGGGACGAATAATGGTGGCATATAAAAAAATATATATATATATAATTATATATATATATTCACTGAAAAAATCATTGGTTTCAGCCACATTATAGTTAGGAATTAGCATTTAAAAAACCATAGAAATTCACTGAAAAAGCCATAGGTTTCTGACATGTTATAGTTAGCTGGACATTTCACTCATACAAACCCATTGAAATTTCCCCGTTATAGTTAGTTCAGCAACTATCACACGCGCGCCCGCAATCCACTGCTGATGGCGTCACATATTACATCACTCATGACATGGTCAGTGACATCACTCATGCCATCACTGATGACAACAGCAGGGGCATGTGCCAGTTCTACGTCAATCTTAACCCATTTCAATTCCTCTGTCCATACTCACAGGGCCCACCAGTCTAAACTATGTGGAACCATTCTCCTCCTCTGTGGACACTAGATGTGCAGCACCTAACCTTAGCTTGCTCACAAGTGTGTCCCAACAGACAGACATCAAGGCACAGTGGCCACTGACAGTAGTCAGTGATAAGACCCAGGCCTTATGCCTCTCAGGGATCTCACACCTCTGTGGCATCTGAGAGCAGGAGGCAGTAACCCCAGGTGCTTGGCACCCTTTGTCCACTCTCCCTCCTGTTAGGTCAGGTATGACATCCTGACACTGACCCATCAGCCCCAGGCCTGTACCCGGCAGCTGGACCCAAAACTGAAGTGGCCTCTCCCACACCTGGTCCTCCTCCTTGGGGCTCTGTACCCTCCCACCTGGGGCAGTACCCCCTTCCAGAATTGTCATGGTGCCTGTAGCAGGTGTCCTGCACAATTCGCCCACTAGTACAAGGGTTCTATCCTTCAACTGGGCTTCCAGGTCAGGGTGGCACTCTGAACCTGGCCCTCCAACCTAGGGTCTAAACCGTCGGGTTGCACCGGGGCCAGAGGCGAGGACTCCCTCCCTCTGTACCCCCTTCCAGAGCACTGCACCCTCCCAATTGGAGTGGTATCCCTAGAAGCGACATAGGACAGGACACTGATTACAGTTGCCCCACCCTCCAGGTCAGACAACACCTGAACCTGGCTCTCCAACTGAGGGACAATCCCCTGCGGTTGAACACTTGCCTGGCAAACCAGGACTTCCTGGGGAGTGCATATACCCTCCCCGAGGGTGACACATAACTCATGTGTCGTGTGACAGTCTACCTGGTGCAGATCTCCCAACTCCTGTCCCTCTGAATGTGCGCGAAGATCTCCCAGGACAGAAGTGGTGTCACCATGGTCACTCCCTGGTAATGCAGCCATTCTGGCTGGCCTCTGGCCCACTGGTTCCTCCACTGGGAACTCTTTCCTCCTCTCACCCCTCAGTCTGGACTTCTGCACCCTCCACTTAGGAGTGGCACTGCCAGACACCAGAACTAATGGAGGCCAGCTTACAGACACTCCCAGTTCACCAGACACTAGAAGATCCCCCTCAATGGGCCGCCCATCAGGACAGCCTAGGCTCCCCACCTGGTGTTCCCTTAAAGAACAATCAAGGCTCTGAGACTAGGTTTCGGGCACCTGGGGACACACAGCCCCACACCCACTCCTTCTCCACTGAGACAGAACGTGAGTCCCTACACCACTCCCACTACACTGGGACCTAGCTGGGATACACTGATCCACTTCCAACACTCTGGGTTGGAAGATACATGAGCCACTCCCCACAGGGTCACTCCCAATGCCCCTCCAGACCTTCTGGAACCCACCAAAAGGTCTGGCTCCAATGTGAGCCCCCTGGGGTCAGAGAACTCACTTTCCGACAGGTGATAGCATAGCTGTGGAAAACAGGGACTAACAATATGCTCTCCCACGATTGGATCACACAGCCCCCCAGAGGGGTTAACCAAACTATCATTCACCTCACCATCCAGTGCCTCGCACACGCACTACACATCACTCTCCTGAGATTGGCAAGACAGTATCTGACTTTCTCTGTCATTCAACTCACACTCATCTGGGCAGTCTTCACACTCGCATACCAGGACTTCAACCTTGGGCGGAACCCCTCTCCCTGCACCTCTCATCTAGAGTCAGTAGAGTATCCTTCCCACTACTAGGACCATGAACCCCTGCATCAATTTCCCCATTCTCCTCAGGGACGCTGTGCACTACTTGAGTTACCTCATGTCCTTGAACCTCCTGGTGTATGTTAACCCCCTCCTTCAAGTAGGGCGCTACATCTCTGGGTGTATGTACAGCTCCCTCAGCACTAGATAACTAAATTTTGCTGCCACCATCTGAGCTGGACTCCACCTCCAACTCAGCAAAAATCACCTTCTGAGTGGCCCAAAGATCTTCTCCTTGGACTAAGGCTCTCTTTACTTCATCAATTCCTCTCAACTCTACATCATTTTCTCTCATCCTCTGCTCATAATCCAGAAGCCAGCTATATTTTTCTGTTTCTCCCACACTTTCAGGGAATTCCTCCTTCTCAGACTCCACTGGTAGTGTTGCCTTCCAGCTGGGTAACTCATACTGAAATAGGGATGCCTCTAGATCCTCCCTGGACCTTCTCTTCACAGGCAGACCCCTTTCCTTGCAAAACACAAGTAGCTCCTTCATTGTGTAGACAAACATGTTGCCAGAAGTCGAGTTCCATTTTGCAATAACTAACCAGAGCCATAGTATAAAAAATACCTTCAAGAAGGACACCATAAAACCGAAAAAACAGTATGTGGTTGCGTTTGGTCTGCACTCATTAGTAGTGTTCACCAATCACTGTACATGAGTTATAAATGCAAGTCCAGAATCTCCACCGCTGCCCACCAATGTTAGATTTGGGGGTCTCTAGTTGGCACAGGTAGGTACTTGTGACAAATAGGGACCCTTGCCTCTAGTCAGGTTAAGGGGGTACACTCCTAAAAAATCCCTGCTCACCCCCTTGGTAGCTTGGCACAAGCAGACAGGCTTATCTCAGAGGCAGTGTGTAAAGCATTTGTGACCACATACAGTAACCCAGTGACAACACCACAGATGGACACCACACAGTTGTATATTAAAAATAAGAATTCTTTATATAGACTTAACACAAGACCACAAAAGACAAAAATCCACAAGGCTATACTTAAAAATGGTAGTTTTATCTTAGTTCTGTTCAGTTCTTAAGATGCGACTCTTTGCGTCAATGTACCTTACGATGCGTTGCGCTTCCACAGCAAGTAATTTTGCAGCGATGGAAATGTGGCAAAGTTCCGGTGCAAAGAAATAAAGACGTGAAGATCTTCCAGATGCGGCATGCTTCTCCGATGATGCGAGAAGTCTCGGTTCGATGCGTCAACATCAGCGGCGACACCCTTGTTCAGTGATGCGACGGCAAAATCCTCGGCTGCGACAATCTTCTCCGATGTTGCGAGGGGCTTCCGCACAATGCGACAACTACTGCGGCGACATCCAAGATGTGATGGCAGCAGCTCCGACGGCGGCGTGTTTCTCTGTGGATGCGAGGCGCTTTCCTCGATGCAGTGCAATACGATAGCTACAGCGCTGACATTCACAATGCGATGGCAGCAGCAGCAACGGCGACACGCTTCTTTCTCGTTCCGATACACTTCTCTCCATGCGGTGCAATACGGCAGCTACACTGGCAACCCCCTCCCTCGGAGTTGCGACAGCAGCAGCAGCGACGGCGGCACGCTTCCACTTTGTTTCGAGGCGCTTCTCTCGATGTGGTGCAATACGACAGCACAGCGCCTACATTCACAATGCGACGGCAGCAGCAGCGACGGCAACATGCTTCTTCCTCGTTGAGTCGCGCTCCCAGCTCCTTGCAACACATACACATACGGTTTGAACCGTAGGACCACCTCATGAGGTGTAATAAACTTTGTATTTTCTATTCCAGTTTCTGTGCCAACTTCTTCCTTTGGTCTCAGGACTTTGTGCAGAGAATGGTGAACCCCTTGCACTGGTAGGCCTTGCTGAGGCTTACTCCCACAAATTGGCACCCGACACGTGGGGCTCATCGGTGACTCGGATGCCCGAAGGAGTGGTCACGACGAAGGATTGGAATCTCGCGTTGGACGTGTACACATGCCAGAAGAGACCCGAGTCTTGGCACCCTCGGCGTTTTTCCTTTCTTTCCGATCTGACCATCCAGGTGGCGCCGGTCCTCGACTGAGATCTCTTCTGTTGGTTCATCGTGCAGTGACCGTTTGGTCGATTTTAGAACTTGTCAGTTGGAATCTGGATGCTCTGTGAGTGATAAGAGCAGTTTTTTGGTACTTACTGTGGGTTTTGGAGCCTGGGAGTGGTAAGGTAGTTTTAGGAACACTTACTGTGGCAATTTGTTTGGAAGACTAGTCAGATTTGTATGTTTTGTATTTGGAACATATATGAGTTGCAACCCATATAGGCAGGTAATGAGGTGATTTTTCTCCAATCCTATTTTGATTGGAACGGCTCAACGTACTAGAGGTACCTTAAGTGCTACTTTTATTATAATACTGCATATTCTGCACTATTTTTGGCATGCCTGTTTTTAGCGTACTTTGTAGGATGTGTTGCTTTTGTAGTGGTACCAATTTGAGACTTGAAGAATCGCAGCCGGCTCCCCCAGAGGGGACGCCTAATAGAGATATGTATGTTAAGTATGGTCTTTCTTCTATAATGTACAGCACATTATGGAGTAAATACACTTGTGCGGATCCTGAGCTACGTTGGCCAATACATGGGTCATTTGATTTGCAAAAGATTGAGTATGTGGAGCAATGTATGTTTAATCGGAAGTCTAAGCAAGATATGTTTGATTGTGTACGAATGTGGGAGAAAGAAGTGCGTGAATGAGTGAAGCGTGAGCAAGCCTTGATTGAGAAAGAGCAGCGGAAGAATGTGTATGAGAAAGCAGTGGAGTTGAGAAAGAAAGAAGTGAAAGAATTGAAAGAGAGAGAAGAGAAAGAACGCAGATTACAGGTATCTGGCCAATACGCTGTTCGGCAAACTCTCTATCCTGTCCTTAATAAACCGCAAGATGATTTTTTGTTATTAGATCGTCCTCCGCCTCCATATGCCATTCCGTCTGCCCCGGCTGACGTAGATTAGGACTCCGACTCAGAACAAAAGAGACGTGGCACTCGCTCTATGCTGTCCGTCGATCGTGCGTCCGAACTCAGAAAGATCGCTCATCCAGCACTTTGTAAAACTGTTTCTGTTTCTGAAATTCTAGATAGCCTAGAGGGGTGGCAGGAAAGGGAGCAGCTATATTTTACTGAGACGTTTGCTGCAGAAGTTATTGATCTATTTCGGAAATTTTCGGATAACTTAGAACCCGATGATGTAGCAGCTGATTGTAAGCAAATGCGTGATGGTCTTTTTGTTCCCTCCCAGGTGGCTGATACGATCAGGCATTTGATTAAATTACGAACTGATGCGATCCATTTGTGAGAGGAGAAAAAGAAAGCAGATGCAGCTGCAAGGATATCTCAGACCGGCGGGGCGCAAGCTTCTATCTTCGGAACAGATAAGACTATGATAGTTCATGCGAAACCTATGCGAGAGGCCGCGCCTTTATATGTTCCTTCTAAGGGAGCGGGAACAAATGATGATAAACGTTCTGTCGATGCTAAAGGGTATTTTATCTATAATTGGGTGTATACTCCTTGGAACAGGGCAGATGCAATGGCACTTAAAAAAGGATTACCTGACCCGCGGAAAAATCCAGCCGCTTTCTGTCAGGAAGTTGAGGCATCCATTAATTCTTGTACTATGACCTTGCCTGACATTGATTTATTTTTCGTGTTGATATTACCGCCAGATATGTTGAGGACTGTGCGTAAAATCGATGATCGCGCAGCTTATGTGGCGTTATGGAAAGACATAGAACAAGAGGATGAGGAAAGGGAACCCGTACAAATGCCGTGTCAGTTGATTTTAGATCTTCCCGCCGCTATATTAGTTAAGTTAAAAACGATTATTCCCCCTAAAAAGATTGATTGTGCTGATTTGGCGTTGTGTAAGCAAAAGGCAGATGAATCGGTTTCTGATTTCTTCATGCGCTTTGAGGAAGCATTTTATGATTTTAGCGCCCAGTCATTAACGGATGATATGGGTAAACATCTGTTTGTTGATAAATATGTCGCAAATTTGTTACCAGGAATAGCTAGCCATTTGAAAGCTAGTGAGAGCTCTTGGACTACCTCTTCTCTGGCATCTCTCTTGACGATGGCTCAATATTATGAACGTTAAGAATTAGAAGCGAAGGGTAGTGAGGATAAGAAGTCTAACGAATTAAAAACTAAGGTCATGCTGGCTCAAGTTTTGGTCCGCCTTCTAGAGGTAGTGATAGAGGTGGACGTGGATCTTATGGTTCTTCTTATACTCGTTTGAGTTTGTCTATTGATCAATGTGCGTATTGTAAGAAATTTGGGCATTGGGCAGCCGAGTGTCCAGCATTGCGCTCAAGGCAGTATTCATGTGGTCGGGGACAAATGAGAATTCGCTTGGGATATTCAGGACCCATGGTAAACGCGAACAATCGCTCTAGGTTTGATTCTAATGCATGAGTGCAGAATGGGTCCAACACTTTTGATAGACGGAATTAATATCAAATGTCGGATTATGTGCAGCCTGATTTTCATGATTCTGCTTATGCATAGGATTGCCTAGGATTGGGTAAGGAATCAGTTGAAGTTCCAGTAGATCAGAGGGGCCCTTATGTTACAGCACATATTTTGGGTTCTACTGATCAGTTTCTTGTTGATAGAAGAGCTACTCGTAGCGCTCTGTCTAAGCAATTGGTTCCAAGGGCTCCCCTGTCTGGCTCAACAATTACATCGATGGAACACCTTCCCTTAGCCCATTGTCACAACTGCTTGCATTACATGTTGATAAATTTACTGCTCCATGTCCGTTTTTGCTTTCTCCAAATACACCAGACAATATTGTGGGTCTTGATATGCTCAAGTATCTCAGGGCTACAATACGATGTTCTCTTGAAGGAGTTTGTGTTATTTTGAATGATAATTATCCCGTGATGGAAAGAGCTTGCCTTGTTAAGGAGGACATTGCACTGGCTTTACTCCCTGATACTTTGTCAGCTACTTCAGATACTGATGTGGGACAGATGGTTATCCCACCGGTACATATTAGTGTTAAGGAGGGAGCTGTGTTGCCACGTTTGCCCAATATAGAATTTCACAGGAGGGTGAGGAAGCACTCATACAAATTGTGCATGATCTTATTGAAGTTGGAGTTTTTGAGGAGGTTCCATTCAATGTTTGTAACAGCCCCATTCTTCCTATTCTGAAAAAAGATACTGATACTAGAATTCATTGATTCATAATTGATTTGCGAGAAGTGAATAAGATTGTGGTACCACAATATCCTGTGGTCTCTGATATTACGACACTTCTTACTTTGGTTCCTCCAACTGCAACTACATTCTCTGTGATAGACTTGAGGAATGCTTTCTTTTCGATCCTTATTCATCCTGATAGCCGATATTTGTTTGGTTTTGTAGTGTAGTTCCTATATTCCCAATAGGATCTGCGTATTGGAATAACATATACTATAGTTTAGACGTAGGACTGAAGTCGACTAGGTCTTTATCGTATATATTAGACTTAATTGTGATTGCCAGCTGGCTCAGAGGTCACTAGAAACTTTCTCGAAATTACAAGAAGAGATTAGTTTCTGGCAACCGCATAAACATGACAACTTTGTTTCCCAAGAATAAGAAATCAATCTCTAGAGTCGCGGAAACAATAGATAGCTATTTTACTCAGTCATTTGTGCATGCTTCGTTTCACCAGATGTGCTGAGAAAATAGAGAGACGGGCGTTTTCAATAAAAGTATTTACTGAACAGTCTTCTTTCTCAAGCATAAGAAATGTACTGCTACAATCGAGTACCAGTAATAAAGTACAGAGTATATAATACGAACAGTATTATAATGTAGTACTGTAAATGCATGATACGGTTTCTAAAAGTAGTACTGTAAATGCATGATACGGTTTCTAAGCCATAAATTGCTTTAAAACGGATACAATACATACAGTGTTAAATGATAGCTAAAAGTACTCGACTGGTGCTTCTAAAATACCCTACCCCGGTGTACCTGACCTAAGCCTAGCACAAGGGAAGAAGTAAGTGAAGAGTAGTTTAGGTTTAGTATTTCTTGCCAAGAATCTAATCAAGAATTCTCTAGGGGTCTAATCAGCTCCGTACCTTGGTTTAGAATGAAGGAGGTCTTGTATCTCTCTCTCAGGACTCGATTTCCCAGATACCCGCAAGGGTAAGCCGGAAACACTGGAGCTGGATTTCTCTGCAAGAGAAAAGACACCGTCTCTCAGTGCGTCAGCTGGAGGGTCGGCTTCATTCGGCACTTGATGCTGCAGGGCGTCGGGCAAGTAGTTAGTCGATCTGCTCCATACCACCATGTGTATGTCTGGGCAAACCTAGGCATATTTATACCTTGAAGGTGCCGAGTTTGACGTGCGATTGGACTTAATAACGTCATCAAAGACTCAGTTCTCTGAAAACTACATGATTTCCTAGATAAATTAGTTTTCAGGCAAGGGGAAGTCCCTAGCTGCTGAAGGCGGGGTTTTCTAAGAAATCGTTGTTGATTCTTGGAACTTAGTGGAAGTAGCCATGCCGTATTTGGGCTGCATAGGCTCAGTCCAAATATGGTAATGATTTCTATGCCTATATAAGGATTGGATAATGTATACCTATATAAGTGCATGAATCGGGGAAATTTACGCTAGGGTCCTAGATTCGTTTACAACAGTTTCACTTTGAATAATCGATTGTATAGATTTTGTAGAGTTCCTTAAGGCTATACTGAGAGTCCTAGTATTGATAGTCAAGCATTAAAAAGACAACTTGATTCTTTTGTTCTGCCTGAAGGTGTGGCTCTCATACAATATGTCGATGATATCTTGTTGGCAGCCGATACCCCTGAACAATGTGAAAAAAGCACTTTGTCCTTGCTTTCTTTTCTTGCTTCACATCATCACAAAGTATCACGAAAGAAATTACAATATTGTAGACCAAAGGTAACCTATTTAAGTCACCTTTTGTCTAAGGAGGGCCGTGCACTTACATCAGATTGTATTCAGGTAATTTTAGACACACCAGTACCTTCTACACAGAAAGAAGTTGGTGCATTTCTCAGTCTTACTTCTTTTTGTAGGCAATGGATATTAGGGTTTTCATACATTGTTAAACCTTTGTTAGCACTTTTGACAAAAGATACTCCAATACCTCTCCCATGGACAGATGAATGTGAGAATGCTTTTCGACAGTTACGACAAGCCCTTTGTTCAGCACCAGTGTTAGGTACTCCAGACTATACGAAGCCTTTTATACTTAACTACATGAGAAAGATGGATGTGCATTGTCAGTTTTAGTGCACACAAATGGCGATAAGCAATGTCCTTGTGCATATTTTTCAGCAGTACTTGATCCTGTTGCTCGAGCGTTGCTTGGGTGTTTTCATTCAGTTGCGGCAACAGCTGTGTCAATACGCCAGAGTGAATGGATAGTTTTGTCACATAAGCTGTTGGTGCTGGTACCCCATGCGGTTGATGCCCTCTTAAATCAAACAAAGACGCAGCATTTAACTAGTGCTCGTCTGACAGGATATTAACTGAAATTGCTATCTCCTCACATTACACTGAAGAGATGTGCAACACTAAACCCAGCCACTTTGTTGCCGTATCGGGTGACTCAGCCGAGTCGCATGAAACACATGATTTTATATTCCTTACTGAATAACAGACTAAGGGTCGCATTGATCTGCAAGATACGCCCCTTCCAGATGTAGATGGAGAATTGTGGGTTGATGGGTCCTGTTTGAAGTTGCCAGATGGTACGACTTCAGCTGCATATGCAATCACTACGATTCACACGATAGTGGAGACAGCTCGCATACCACAGAAGTCGGCTCAAGCAGCTGAACTAATAGCTTTGACACGAGCATGTGACCTTAGCACTGATTTGTGTGTGAACATTTATACAGATAGCCACTATGCTTTTGGAGTGGCGCATGATTTTGGCCTCCTCTGGAAGGAAAGAGGCTTTCTTACATCTCACGGGATGCAGATAATGCACGGAGAACTAGTGCATAACCTTTTGACTGCATTGACATATCCAAAGAAAATAGCTATTGTGAAGTGTAGTGCACATAAGAAAGTGACTGATAAGGTGGGACAAGGTAATGCCTTTGCAGACCGTGTGGCGCGTGAGACTGCGATGCAGCGAAGCACTACTTCTATGTATGTAGTGAAGGCACAAGCTGAATGTTGGCATGATGCTAGACGATAAGTATTACAGATACAGAAAGCTGCTTCTGAGAAAGAACGTGAGCAATGTTCTGAAGAAGGAGAGTTGGATGATGAGGGTTGTTGGCGGAATAAGCAGATGGATAAATGGAAGTTGCCAATAGCTTTTGCACAACCTATGGTTCAGATGGCACATGGGCTAGCACATATTGGAGCTTCAGTGATAACTAAATTGCTTACGCAAGTTTGGGAGCATCCAGTAATTGCTTGCACAGCTAAGAGAGTAGTACAGTCTTGTTTGATCTGTTTCCAATACAATCCTGGAAAAGGGACACGAACTCCTGCAGGAGGGTTTGCTACACCAACTGGTCCTTTTGAAGTTTTGCAAATGGATTATATTCAGCTTGAACGCTGCAATAATCTGAAGTATGTCTTGGTGGTGGTATGTGCCTTTAATAAATGGATCGAGGCGTACCCCACAAAGGATAATACTGCAATTACTACAGCAAAGGTGCTCTTAAAAGAGTTCTTCCCTAGGTTTGGTGTTTGCAGACTTTTGTGGAATGATAACAGACTTCATTTTGTCGGGGAAGTTATTAAGTATGTCCTGAAAGGATTAGGGATCAAACAGAAGTTCCATGTGGTGTTCCACCCACAATCAGCAGGATTGGTGGAAAGATACAATGCTACTCTGAAGCTGAAATTAGCGAAGATACAGGCTTCTACATCTTTGACTTGGCCAGATGCGCTGCCACTGGCATTGTTGTCTATTAGATCAGTGCCACATTCTCGAACAGGTCTTACTCCCTATGAAATTGTGTTTGGAAGGCCAATGAATATCTGGGGAGTTCCTAAGCCCAGTTCTGTATATGATGTACCTTGTGTCTTGACAAATGATTATTTGGCACAGTTAACTGATTTCTTGGTTTCTATTCATCAACAGGTTTGAGCCGGCACTTCCTGACAGATCTACAGGTGAAGGCCATGAACTCCAACCTGGTGACGACGTTATGATCAGAGTATTTGAAAGATCGAGCAGCCTGGAACCAAGGTGGTGAGGCCCAGAGCAGGTGCTCTTGGCCACGAGGACAGCAGTTCGAGTGACGGACCAGAAAAATTGGGTGCATAGTACTCACTGCAAAAGAATACTACCTACCCTGGTGGAACCTGCTGTGCTGACCGATCATCGAGAGATTCTGACTACGGAGAAAGGCCACGCTGTATCACCTGACAGATCTGAGGAGTTCTTCCCAGACCCTACGATCTCTGGAGCAATGCGATATAATTTGAGACCATGAAAAGAGTCTACAGTGTCTGTGAAAATTGTTTGAGCTGCCCTGGGTTAGTGAAACAGAGAGCCAATGTGGCAAGAGGGGGATTAGCCATGCATTAGAGTAGTGACACCCGTCTTGGCCAGTGGTGAAGAAATCAGCGGCTACCCAGGGGTAAGAGGTCCGACAATTGCTTTAATTTCTGGAAGAGTTAATTAGTGCTGTTGTTCAAATGAGAGGAATGTGATTTTTGATGCTGTAGGTTTTGTTGCTGCTTTGGTAATTATGGCAACAATCACCTGGTCTGTTGAGAAGATGGCACCTGTTCGTGAGTTTTTTGTTGCTACTACTCCAGTACCAGAGGATCATTTCTACTTTTCACTTCCTTATCATGAGCAGAAGCATCATCAATCTTATCTCAACAACACTTTTATTCAGATGTTGCATCATACTCATAATGCCACGAACACTAACAACTGTTGGGTATGTGGGATGATACCTGCGCATCAAAAGAAAGGAGGAACGCCTTTCATTCCTCTTCCTTTCTCGCATAGTGGTTCTTGTCAAGCTTGGTATACGCTTTTGTTTGCATCTAGAACACGTACAGTGGGCGGACTTCTTTTTCGCCATTATAGAGTGTGTTATCAAGACAAAGATGGGTATCCCTAAGCTAAAGGAACTAAATGGGAATGGAAAGAGTATCAACC
The DNA here is from genome assembly GCF_964261635.1 of Lissotriton helveticus. Classification (NCBI taxonomy): domain Eukaryota; kingdom Metazoa; phylum Chordata; class Amphibia; order Caudata; family Salamandridae; genus Lissotriton; species Lissotriton helveticus. Next base: position 647,374,038 of record NC_136068.1, read on the forward strand.
GGACAATATTTCAACGCCATATATCGTCACCAGCATAAGAGACTCTGCTGAAAATGAACAATTTGTGATTTCTGTTACAAAGACTAAAGCAGATCTATGTGTACAAAGTATTGGACGAATTCCAGTAGGAATAAGTGATTGCATTATGATTTTGAATATTGAAGATGTAAATAATAGTAATTTTGTAGCCTTGCGTAATACATACTTTGTGTGCGGTAATTACGGATATTATCGTCTACCAGTTGGGTGGTCAGGTGTATGTTATGTATCTTTTCTATTGCCTCCTGTATTCTTGGCACCTGCATCATATCATCGAGATTTTAAACTGTTTAATGACATCACTAAAAATAGATATAAGAGAACGATAAGTACAGATGACGTAGACCAGACAGACACTAGTCTGCAACAATATGTCGATTTTAATTTGGGATTGTTCTTTTTTGTGTGTGCTGCATTAAATAGTAGGAAAGTGCGATGATTAACTAGGGTTGTGGAAGCTGTCACCAAACAAGCAGCTATTGCACTTGGACATATTACTGAGGAACTGCAAATTACAAGAATTGTAGCACTCCAAAATCGTATGGTGCTAGATGTGATGTTAGCTGATCGAAGTGGTGCATGTCGCATCATTGGAAGTAGTTGCTGTGTTTTCATCACGGATCACTCACCTTCAGAATATGATGCGATATCTAAACTGCATAAAATTGCTGCAGAAATGTATACAGAAAATGGTACTTGGACTGGATGGTTTTGGACTCTGGTTTCTGCTTGGGGCTGGAAACTACTGACTATCCAGTGTATAATAATTGCAATAGTTTTCACATGCTGTATGTGCATTCACTGTGGTCCGATGCTTTGTTCCATGTGTATTACTGCCTGTATACCAGCCAAGAAAGATGTTGCAGAAATGAAAGTACAACACATGATAGATAAAGAAATAGCTGAAATGATGAGCATAAATATACAATATGAATATTTGGACTATCCCAGGAAACCGAATGTCTTCAGCTAATGCTAAAAGGGTCATCTGTTGTAATTTGGCAGCGATTAGATTAAGCATTAGCAGAAGAGATGCTGTATTTGGCGACTATCGTAACATTTAGCGGAATCCATTTTGTATTTGCGGCAGCCATTTTGTCTGCCACATGTTGCCATGTGCTCACCATTTGCTTTGTCCTACCTTCTTGTCCACTGTGCTTGAAATCTGCCCAGCAACAAGCTATATTTAGCATCCCCCACTTTTGCGCATGCCCAGTAGGGTCTGCAGCTGTTAGTAATTAGTTACAGATAGGAATGTGTTTACTAGTTCCCGAAAACCGTTAGCTCCACCCACTTATCGATTGTGCCTTTCTACATGCCTTTATATGTACATAAAACCCGCTTATGTGTTTTGTACCGCCTTCTTTTGAGCCCCTGTGTGGGTATAAAAGGACCATGCTCTTTTAGTTTGGTGTGCTACTTCATACAATACTGTAGGGTGTTGTTTGAACCGTAGTACCACCTCATGAGGTGTTATAAACTTTGTATTTTCTTTTCCAGTTTCTGTGCCAACTTCTTCCTTTGGTCTGAGGACTTTGTGCAGAGAAGGGCGAACCCCTTTCACTGGTAGGCCTTGCTGAGGCTTACTCTGACACTTGGGCCTACCATAGGGGTGTCTGATATGAAGAAAAGGGAAGGTTTAAGGACTGGCAAGTGGGTGCACTTGCCCAGTCAGCATTGCAGTACCTGACTGCCCACATGTTCTGCAATGGCAGACCTGAGACACTCTTTTACAGGCTGCTTCTGTGGGTGGCACAACCAGTGCTGCAAACCCACTAGCATCATTTGGTTTACAAGCCCTGTCAGTACCAGGGTCTGACAGGTAAACCAAACCCGCCAATCATGGAATCACTAATTCATACATTAATTTACAATAGGGAGAGGATATGCACTTTAGCACTGATCAGCAGTGGGAAGGTGCCCTGAGTCATAAAACCATCAAAATCTGGTCAGACAAAATACAGAAGGATGGCAAAAAGTTCAGGAATGACCCTGCAAAAAGGGCCACGTCCAACAGGTGATTGCTGGCCTACAGAGGTAGTGCCTGAGTGAATAAAGGAGTGCATAGGAGTGCAAAGGTAGTGCCTGGGTGATTACATAACACAATGACTACTGGCTGACTAATTACCTGAGTACAAAGGTAGTGCCTCCGTGATAGAAGGATTGCAACGGTAGTGCCTGGGTGATTATATAAGTGCATTAGTAGTGGCTAAATGATTGAAAGAGTGCATGGGTAATACCTTGGTGATTGCATGTGTGCACAGATAGTGCCTAGATGTTTGCATGAGTGCAGCAGTAATGCATGAGTAATTACAGTACTGCATATGCAGTGCCTGGATCATTGGAAGACTGCATGGGTAGTACTTGGGTGTTTTTATAACTAAATGAGTGCTGGGCCTATCTAGTAATATAAAGCAGCAGACTCTTACATGACTCAACTATAAGTCTTTCCTCATTGTTAGAAGCACACATATGTCTCAACCTTTTCAAATCATCATGATATCTAAAAGAAATATTTATACAATATCACTAGAATATAGCGAAACCTAGAAACTGAGACACATAACAGATCTGCCTGAGTGATTGCCTAACTTGATGGGTAGTACTTGGGGGGTTGTATGAGTACAAGGGTAGTCACTGGATAATTGCAGGGGAAGGTGAAAAGTGACTGGTCATTGCATGAGTGCAGACGTAGACGTTGAGTGCATAGTTATGTGTATACATAGCACCTGAAGGCATTAAGTCATTAAGTAGTGCCTAGGTGAATAGATGAGTGCCACAGTAAGGCCTGGGTTATTTTAGCACTGCAAAGATAGTGTTTGGACGATTACATGAGTGCATAGGTACAGCCTGCATGATTGCATGACTGCACCGGTAGTACATAACTAGTGCGTGGATGATTGCATGACTGCAGTGGTAATATCTGGGGGATTACTGGAGTAAATAGCAAGTGAGTGGGTGATTTTATATGTCCATGAGTACTGCCTGGGTGATTACAGAATCAGTGAGATACTGCTTGAGTGAATACAGGATTTTATTGGTAGTGCCAAGGTTATTTTAAAAGTGCATTTGTACTGGCTGAGTGATTACATAAGTACATGTAAAGTGTGTGCGTGATTAAAAGAGTGCAAAGATAGTGCCTGGGTGATTGAAGCACTGTATAGCTAATGCATTGGTGATTGCATGAGTACAGGGGTAACGTCTGGTGGATTAAAGGAGTACATAAGTAATGCCTGGGTGATTGCATGACTATAGGGGTAATGTCTGGGGATTTACATGACTAGAAAGGAAGTGACTGGGTAATTTTATAAGTGCCTGGATACTTCTTTGGTAATTTCAGGACTACTTAGGTATTGCCTGGGAGAATAAAGGAGTGCAAAGGTAGTGCCTGGGTGATTTCATAACACCATGGCTACTGGCTGAGGGATTACATGAGTACAGGGGTAGTGTCTCCGTGATTGGAGGACTGCAACGGTAGTGCCTGGGTGATTATATAAGTGTATGAGTAGTGGCTACATGAATGAAAGAGTGCATGTGTAATATCTTGGTGATTGTGTGAGTGCATAGATAGTGCCTAGATGATTGCATGAGTGCAGCAGTAATGCCCAAGTGCTTACAGCACTGCATATGTAGTGCCTGGATCTTTGGAAGACTGCATGGGTAGTAATTGGGTGTTTTTATAACTACATGAGTGTTGACTCTAGCCAAATATAAAGCAGCAGACTATTAAATGACTCAACTATAAGTCTCTCTATATTGTTAGAAGCACACATACATATGTCTCTATGTTTTCAAATCATCATGATATCTAAAAGAAATATGTATACAATATTTCTGGAATATAGTGAAACCTAGAAAGTGAACCACGTAATAGATCTGCCTGAGTGATGGCATAACTCCATGACTAGTGCTTGGGTGATTGTATGAGTGCAAGGGTAGTCACTAGGTATTTGCTGGAGAAGATGAAAAGTGACTGACTAATTGCATGAGTGCAGACATAGACGTCGAGTGCATGGATACGTGTGTACATAGGACCTGAAGGCATAGCTGAGTCATAACACCTTCAATGCTATGGAGATTTTTCTCCTGCGCTGGACCTTCTTTTTTTCCATTGTTCATGACAAGGTCAGCTCGTCATAAGCACACGTCCAGTGTACTGCATGACGAGCTGACCTTGTCATTAGCATAGAAGGTGTTAAGTAGTGCCTAGGTGAATAGATGAGTACAACAGTAGGGCATGAGTGATTCTATGAGTGCAAGGGTAGTGTTTGGGTTTTTACATGATTGTATAGGTACAGCCTGCATGATTGCATGACTGCACCTGTAGTGCATAACTACATGAGTACAAGGGTAGTACCTCAGTGATTGAAGGATTGCAACGGTAGTGCCTGGGTGATAATATAAGTGCATGAGTAGTGGCTACATGATTGAAAGAGTTCATGGGTAATACCAGGTGATTGCATGAGTGCATAGATAGTGTCTAGATGATTGCATAAGTGCAGCAGTAATCCCTGAGTAATTACAGCACTGCATATGCAGTGCCTGGATCATTGGAAGACTGCATGGGTAGTACTTGGGTGTTTTTATAACTAAATGAGTGTTGGGCCTAGCCAAATATAAAGCAGCAGACTCTTACATGACTCAACTGTAAGTCTCTCCTTATTGTTAGGAGCACACATACATATGTCTCTACATTTTCAAATCATCATGATATCTAAAAGAAATATGTAAACAATATTTCTGGACTATTGTGAAACCTAGAAACTGAGACATGTAATATATATGCCTGAGTTATTGTGTAACTCCATTGGTAGTGCTTGGGTGATTGTATGAGTGCAAGGATAGTCACTGGGTAATTGCAGGGGACGTTAAAAAGTGACTGACTAATATCATGAGTGCAGACATAGACTTTGAGTGCATGGATAAGTCTATAAAAAGCACCTGAATGCATAGATGAGTCATTAAGTAATGCCTAGGTGAATAGATGAGTGCAACAATAGGGCCTGGGTGATTCTCTGACTGCAAGGGTAGTGTGTGGATTATTATATGAGTGGATAGGTACAGCCTACATGATTGCATGACTGCAGGGGTAGTACATAGCTAATGCCTGGGTGATTGCATGACTGCAGGGGTAATATCTGTGGGATTACTGAGTACATAGCATGTTAGTGGGTGATTTTATAAGTCCATGAGTACTGTCTGGGTGATTGCAGAAGTACTGAGATACTGCCTGAGTGATTACAGGAGTTCAAAGTTAGTGCCTGGGTGATTTTAAAAATGCATGAGTACTGGCTGAGTGATTACATAAATACAAGAGTAGTGCCTGCATGATTTCAAGACTGCAAAGATAGTGCCTGGTTGATTGAAGCACTTTATTGCTAATGCATTGGTGATTGCATGAGTACAGGGGTAACGTCTGGGGGATTAAAGGAGTACATAGGTAATACCTGGGTGATTGCATGACTAAAGGGTTGATATTTGAGGATTTTCATGAGTACATAGGAAGTGACTGGGTGATTTTAGAAGTGTATGGGTACTTCTTGGGTGATTGCAAGACTACTGAGGTAGTGCCTGAGTGAATAAAGGAATGCAAAGGTAGTGCCTGGGTGATTTCATAACAGGATGACTACTAGATGAGTGAATTCATAAGTAGGCTCTTATAAAGTACCATATTCAACAATTTCTCTCCCATCATATCTTAAACATCACTTTTCAAATACTACTGCTTCACTATTCTAGCAGTAATCAGTTAGAAAGCAAAGCTAAAAACAAAGCAGCACTTACTTACCTTTCATAAAAGTCTCCCCATATTTTGAATACCATGTATGCATATGTCTGTGCCTTTTGCCGGCTTCCCTGTAACTACTTTCCTCCACTGGTCCTGGGAAGATCACAGGAGCCACACTGCCCTGCTTCACTGGTGCCCAGAACTGCATCAGAATACAGCGCCTGGAGGCGCTTTAAAACCAGACGCTGGATCCTGCAGCACTGGTCCCACTTTTGCCATCTTCCCTGTAACTACCTGCCACCACTGGTCCAAGGAAGACCACGGGAGCCATACTACCCTGCTTCACCATCGCCCAGTACAGCGTCAGAAGGTAGCACCTGGAGGCGCTTAAAAACCAGACCAGGGATCCCGCAGCACGGGATGCGCACAGGCGGAGCCGGGCCAAGGTCGGGCCCATCTGCGCCCATCATCGTCAGGAGGAGACAGGGCTGGGCCCCCCCTCTTTAGCCCAAAGCCTATAACGCTGCTACTCTGGTAAGACTTTGCCATCTGCTCAATTATCAATAGCTGTAAGGATAACTCCAGCAGGGCACCAGTAGGGTACTTGGCACTCGGCCATGGGGGGCAAAAGGAAGGGCCGCCAGCCAAAGTCCCCGGAAAAAAGTCCAACGATTCAATCACCCATCAGCAAGACTACTCAGATGACAAGGAGTAAATCGCTAACTGGCAGCCCAAACGAAAAATCACTAGAGACTGACCAAAGAGGGTTGTTTAGAATTTTTTTTAAATTAAAAAGGACCCCCCAAACAGTATCCCTGACACCACTCCGACCGCCACTCCAGGAATTCTAAGCCCGGTTCTAGACTGCAGCACAAACGAATACATCAGACGAATGCCCGACCCCATCGGCACCTCTAAAGCTGGGACGCCCCCTCATGAGGAACCCAGGACTGAGCAAGAAAAGGTTGATGTAGCCCACGGTCAACTGCACCCTAATCTACCGACAGGTCAATTCAGGGTCGGCTCTCCCTTCCTGCCTACAGACGAGACGCAGGTCACTACAACCAGCAAGACCACAGATTCAGCACCTCTTAAAAGTGGTTCCATCGAAACGACAACAGTGCAAATTCATCAGTCTGAAGCCCTTGCCCCATCTTTTCAGACCTCGGGCACAATTGCTTGCCAGCATGAACATGAATCCGAACATGAGCACAAGTCCCCTAACCTGATGGTCCCCAAACTAGACTCCCCTGACTCACTGTTGCCAGCTGCTGGGGAGCCTATAGGATCATTCCTCTACAATCTAGAACAAAAGATTGAAAGAACCCTCGACCTAACCCCAATCTCATTGTGGCCCCTAGAATCTCCACGGCCTCACACAATGAAAGCTGACTATTTTATCTGCAATAGTAGTACAGACACGATCACTGAGAATCCATCCCAGTTGGAGACAAACATCGCCACCAACAAAGCACTCCTGTGGCAATCAACCAAGATGGAACTACAGATAGACTTCCTACAGGCAATAGCCGGGCGTTTGGCAGATATAATCTGCAAGGTGGAGGCCCTGGCTAATAGGATCTCCCAACACGAGCTTTCCAATCAGGGGGCCTGCTCCTGCCGTTGCTCAGTCCTCATCGAGAAATGGGCTTCCCGGCCGGAGTTTCTAGCTGAAATTATGGAAATAGCGAAAGGGAGAACTGTGGCACCAACGATAACAAACAAAGAAGAGCAAGCAAAGCACAACAGTCATTCCCCGAAGGAGACACAGCCATCTTGGGCCCCATCGGGGAAGGACATAGCCGACAACGTCAAACTCGCGGAGCACACGTCCACCAAGTTAGATTCCAGCCCCTCACTATCCACAGCCCGACAAAGCCCAAATCATAGGGACAGCGAAGTCTCCGGAACAGTCAGGCAGGAAGATCTGTCAGGCATAGCAGACATACAGAATCCCCCCTATCAAGAAGAGCAAAAAAGAAGCTAAAAAAAGCAACAGAAAAAAAACAAAGGTAAAAGTGAGACAGCCACAACTATTGAAGTCCAAACAACCACCTTTGAAAGAGGGAACAAAAGCAACCCAGCTTTATCCAATATTCACGGACAAAAACTGGGGAAAAAGGATTCCCCCAGTCCCCTCACCACAGGAAGACCAACACAAACAAACCATAATATTAAGTACCTCGAGCGCAAAGGGTGAAAAGCTACTAGCAATACAAAGCATCCCTATGGAAAACCAGCCAACGGCCAGAATAAGCCCTTCAGTCACAAAACGGCCCACAAAGTCATCTCCGGCCAAACCCGTGTTACCCGCGGCCAATCTTCAAATATCTCCATTGAGTATTCACCCTCCTACCAGGTCCAACAATGTTCAACACATCAGGCGGCAAGGAGGCCCTCCCCCAACCCCCCAAGGAAGTGACAGGTCAGCGACCACCCCAGCAGCAACAGCTACACAAATGGGAGCAGAGGCTCAACTCGAGAGAGCACCAGCATTCGTTTATGAGGTGGTTCTGACTCCGAGATTTTGCAGCAAGGGAAATCATGACATCTTGAACCGGAGCAACCTTCTACGTCTTTTTAACGGGAAACAACCTTTACAACGCAACTTTTACAACGCACTACCATTACAACGAAACTTTTACAACGCAAAAACTTTTACAACGCATACCATTACAACGCATGTTTTTACAACGCAAGTACTTTTACAACGCATGCCATTACAACGTAAGTATTGGTAAGTATATAATTATATTTAATATTTTATATGTTTTGTTTTTTTTTACGTTTTCAGTTTTTGGGTAAAGGGGTATTTTTAGGGTTTAGGGTCAGTTTTCAGTTTTTGGGTAAAGGGGTATTTTTAGGGTTCAGGGTCAGTTTTCAGTTTTTGGGTAAAGGGGTATTTTTAGGGTTTAGGGTCAGTTTTCAGTTTTTGGGTAAAGGGGTATTTTTAGGGTTCAGGGTCAGTTTTCAGTTTTTGGGTAAAGGGGTATTTTTAGGGTTCAGGGTCAGTTTTCAGTTTTTGGGTACAGGGGTATTTTTAGGGTTCAGGGTCAGTTTTCAGTTTTTGGGGTACAGGGGTATTTTTAGGGTTCAGGGACAGTTTTCAGTTTTTGGGGTACAGGGGTATTTTTAGGGTTCAGGGAAAGTTTTGGGTTTTGGGGGTACAGGGGTATTTTTAGGGTTCTGGGTTAATTTGGGTTTTTGGGGTACAGGGGTACAGGGTAAAAAAAAATTACATTAATTAAATTAAATTAAATTATATTAATTACAATTAATTTAAAAAATATATATTATATACTTACCAATACTTACGTTGTAATGGCATGCGTTGTAAAAGTTTTTGCGTTGTAAAAAATTCGTTGTAACGGTATGCGTTGTAAAAGTATGCGTTGTAACGTCATACATCCCTTTTTAACATCTAGACACCCTGGGCAAGACACAAACAGGGGATATAGAATGGGTGAAATTCGAGTCCCTGAAAGGCGACACCCATGGCGATTCAACCATGGTGGGATTGAAGAATAAAGAAACACAACAAGCTATTGTGAAAAATTCCATCATACTCGCGGAGTGGAGTATCGAAGTTCAGACAATATCGCCTCCAAAATATCCACTTGTCCTGGCTCCGGACAGCGGGAGAACGGCCACTCTTTCGGTCCTGCAAGGGACAACCAGCTTGGGATCCTCAAACAGAAGCCAGACTGGTCAAAGGGTCCCATCGGGAATTAGAATCGTATGTGAAAACAATCAACGAGTCATACGTACCATCTCTCCTATCCCTGCGCTCAAAGGGAACCGCAAGCTGGAGGACACAGCATTCCTAACCGCCACATCTGTGTGTCCCTCAGAGGGGATGCCAGGCTCGGAACCACTGTGAAAACACAACTTACCGTAATCTCCTGGAACATAGCAGGGATTAGCAAAATTGGTAACAACGAAAACTTAAAGCAGTTCCTGGAAAGTGGAAACATAATCTGTCTCCAAGAAACCTGGGTCTTGACTTCTACCCCTCTGGCAGGGTATTATGGATTCCATATACCAGCAACGAAAAGGAACATTTTCGGTCGCCCCGCAGGCGGTTTGTCTATTTTCATAAAACATGAGTGTGCCCTTGTTGCTACAGCCATCAATGCGAATTCCCTTGGTCTACAAGCGCTTCAAATAAGAGGTTTGAGTTTCACTAAACATCCGTTTCATTTGCTGGTACTAAATTGTTACATCAACCCAGCGCAGACCCTAATGAGAGATCAGTTTGAGGCACTGGCACAAAACCTGGAGGACTTGCTCAATAAATATAAAACACATCAGGTCATTTTAGCTGGGGACTTTAATTTAAAAGATCTAGACAAATTGGTAAGCCTTCCGCCGGGATCAGGAAGGGCAGCTCCTCTGCATGACCTTTTCCTCAGTTACAAATTAATATCAACTTATGCACTGATAAAAACCCGTTCGGTTGCCTGGAAACCTCAGCCCACTTTTCGAAATGTGTCCAGAATTGATTACATCATGATAAGCGGTGAATTGGCGGATAGAATGACTGACTTTGAAGTCGAGAATCGCCAGGAAAGCGATCACAGGCCACTAAGAGCAATATTCCAGCTGGTCATCCCCTCCGCAACCCCCTACCAATGCATTGGGGAGCCAAGCGGGGAGGAGAAAGACAGCGTCCTGTGGAGGATCAAGTGGTCGGACATGACAGAAGGGAAACTACAAACATGGTTGGCTCAGGTACAGGAAGGGAGTCTGCTCACCGTGGAACCGCCCATAACAGGATGGGAGCAAATTATTGAGGATCTACAAAACAAGCTCGGGAAGCCCACTCCACAAAAAAAAACTAAGATAAATGAGCAACTCAGCAGAAGAAATAGCTGGCCCCAGGACCTACGAGAACTTAAAAAACTTCTACGTAAGGCTCTCGTAGCAAAGAAAAGAGGGGGCAGCCAAATAGAGGGGCCACCGATACCCGCATTACGGACCTTCATAAGGAAGAACCAATGGGAACTCAAAAAAGCCGACACGGAAAGTAAATGGCTTAAAGTTTTTACCCTTCTGAAACAAAAGAACTCTGCACGACTTTGGAAATACATCAACCAACTGAGCAACCGAGAACCAACGAGAGAAAACGGGGTGGCAGAAAAAGAGTGGACTCAATATGTGAAACAGCTATATGCAACAGTCTCCAGTAACGAAGTCCCTTCGTTGGTCAAGGCAGAGTCGACTGAGGAAGCCCCACAGACTAGTACATATCCAGAAGCCGTGACTTTGAGCCCAGCTAATATCCCAAGGGGTAACAGCTCCCCGGCCGACGCTGACGACACCTCATCAACCTGGACCAACATCCGACAGGTCATTAAAACCATCAAGCGCATGAGGAATGACGGCACTCCGGGGCCCAATGGGATTCCAGCACCGGCTTTCAAACAGGCACCTGAGTTCTGGGCTGCACTCTTAACTCCGCTCTTCAATTACACCTACTTGACCGCCGCAACCCCCAACTCCTGGAGGGGCTCAATACTATTTCCAATCTTCAAAAAAGGTGACCGTCTACAGCCGTCAAACTACAGGCTCATTGCCCTGCTCGATCTAGAGGCCAAGGCCTACGCACGCCTGCTACTCAACGACCTAGAAAAATGGGCAGAAGAGGAAAATATAATACCCACGTACCAGACTGGCTTTAGGTCTAAGGCATCTACTATGGATAACGTCCTGGCGCTATCATATCTCTCCGCCCAGGCAACCTCGAAGAATCATCCCCCACTATTCTGCTGCTTTGTAGACTATAGCACAGCGTTCGATAAAGTAGACAGAAAACGCCTATGGTGGAAATTAGGAAAGTGGGGGATACCACCGAAACTTCTTAAGGCAATCATGTCACTATACGAGGCTACCTGGGTGCGGGTGAAAACAAGCGCTCGGACAGTTTCCTCCAAAATAGCTACAGTAAATGGGCTGAAACAAGGGTGTGTCCTGGCTCCCTTCCTTTTCAATTTATACACTGCAGACCAGGGAGAGGCCCTAAAAGGTGCCAGCCTAGTAGCCCCCAGATTAGGAAGAGTGAGGCTACCGGTTCTACAGTACGCCGATGACACGGCTATAATGGATCATACAAAGATTGGCCTACAAAGAGCATTAACGGCCCTAAACAGTTTTAACATCGCCAACAGCTTAACAGTCAACCAAGGAAAAACAAAGGTTATTATCTTCGGGTCCTACCATCGGAAACGGCACGCACAGTGGCAGCTGGGAAATGCCCAAATACACTCGGTGGCCTCATATAACTACCTAGGAGTCTGGTTCTCGGAACGGGCAAAAGCTAACGTACACCTAAATCAGCAGGCCTCGAAAGCCAACAACGTAACACATCTCTTAAGACAACTAAGTCAGAACCTGATCAGTCCATCTGCTAGTCCAATTCTGATAGCCCTAAAAGCAAAACTCCTTCCATCAATCTCTTATGGTCACCTTGCCTTCCCCGGGAAGCTGGACGCCCTTCTCAACTCTGCCCAAGCTAAGGCCTACAAGTCGGTGCTACACATACCCAGAATGGCAAGAAGAACCAGGCTGAGACTGGAACTTGGTCTAGCAAGGCCAGACGTGATCGGCCAGGGGAAGCTGATCAAGCTGCATCTAAGGTTATTAAAGGCCCCGGCTAATTCTCTAAAACATCATTTGAGAACCATCTTTGAAGACTCAGCTTCGACATGGCACACCAGGCTGGGCAACGCAATCAAAGTTTTGATGATAGCGGAAGAAAACCTCTCTCGGCAGGACATCCCACTGACTGTCTGGAAGAGAGTCATCAACAAACAAGTGCATGAAATCTCTTTCGAACTCGATTATAAAACCCTATGCCGCAGCCCCCAATTGGAACCGCTAAACAATTCATGTACTGTGGGAAAAGCACAACCTTATTAAGCGAGGTCGTCACAAGACAGGTTCGAAGTAAAATTCTATTTATGAGGCTGACCACGCTTGGAATAGCAGATTTCAATCCCGCGTGGGCTTATAGAGGGGACTCCAAAATCTGCAGGCTGTGTACCTACACAAGGGAATCCTGGCTGCATCTTCTCTGCTGCTGTCCTCATCTCAACAACGAACGCCGACGAATGTTGCGTCCGATTTGCCTCAATCAGAACAGAACAACATGTTTGGAAGTATCGGCCTTGTACCTGTCAACCACCAATATAATGGCTTTAGCAAGATCGGCGAAATTTGTTCATCAAATCAGGCTAGCCTTAAAAGCCAACAATGAGAGCATTCTAATACTTGGGAAGCCCACTCCAAAGGCCATTGATCGAAGCTGAAGCGATTTCATTAGGTAGTATCATCGATAGTGCCATTTGCACGTCCTCCAAAGAACTAAACACCCACGGCAAAAACTAACTCCAGGCATATAAGGCCGGAAAAAGCCCAGTTCAATGGGCCCTAGCAAGGGGCCGCATGATATTTTTATTGCATCTCTTTTAAACTGTTCTTAATCAGTACTGGACTATACACTTTCACAAGTAAAGAAGTTTACAAATTATTGTTCTATGTACTTTTACCTTTTACTGTGAAGATTTGAATTAAATGTACAGTTAATAAAACTTCAGAAGAAGTGGAGACAAGCCTAGCTGGTGAAAGGGACCTAATATCTAATGGCACTAAAAGGATATCATCATACTATTAGAAACAGAGCAAGCCAAATAGTGTCAGACCACCCATTGGTCCTATTACAGTCCATCATGCTAACAGTGAGAATGTTGCTCCTATTCCTCTATCCTCTCCGAAGGAAATCCAGAGCAAGCCTGTTTGCCCCACCCCCGCTATGTCGGGGCCAGTGGCACCTGACCAAGCTAGCTCACCAAACAATGAGGCCTGACAATACCTTGTTATAAAAGATACTCATTGCTAGAAATTTGTCGAGAGGAAGAGCAAGTAACGCAAATCCCAGATACTTCCCATGTGAAAGTCAGTAATAAATAAAGACCCAGACCGAGTGCATAGACATCTATGCACTCATGGTTACCCTACACCAAAGATTAGACATTATACAAGACGAGATAATAATTCTTAAGGAAATAGTTGGACACCACACACTTCAAACCAATTTTATCTTAAGCGAAACACTAGGGACTAGTAAGCCACCAAGGGGGAAAGCCACCTGCAGTCAGAACTCAGGAACAGCGGAATAGGTGCCCACCTAGAACTGTCCCCATTCCTGCCCCTATGGAGGCTCCCTGTAATAAGAACTTTTTAACTGGTAATAGTCTTTGCCAATCCTTACCAGCCAGCAACCATATCCTACATACCACCTTGGAGACTAGGTCAAGAATCCTTCCATTTTTGCGGCAAGGGGCACGCAATACAAACCCCCTAATACTTATACGCAAAATGGCCCAAATCGTCGTGGGCAGGAAGGGCTGAGTCAGAACTCCAGACCAGATCGGGGGTTCATAGGTAGCCAACATCTAAGGGGAGCTTATCTATTACCCAAATACATAACTACCCCAATACATAACATCCTAAAAGCAGAACGCATCCGTCAAGAAACGGGGAACTTGGACGACATAAAATTAACTTTTCGTGCCAAATATTTCATAGATAAATTGATATCCATGAACTTAAGGACTCATTCACTCTTTGAGTCAAAAATCAGTTTTAGATTAACAAAAACATCAGCGGTGGAGAGAAAGATTCTATTGTTAGCATCTGAGGGGACTCACAACCTAGAATCAGTTGATTGACTATATGCGTGGCCTATCGGGACTCCATCCAAGGGAAGCACACACAGTTATACAAACTTGAGGCTCCCGAGTCCTGAGCAGGAGCCATATGTTCTATATGATGCCCATTTGCAAAGAACCCATCTACAAGATCCACTAATAATTCACACGAACACTGTCAATAATAGACATAACTCCCTACGCAGGACCCCCGATAGGCCTCCCTCTGACATTGCCACAAAAACTTTAAAGATGATGTTCTGGAATATTGCTGGGCTACATCAAAAACTTTATGACCCAGACAGGCAGGACTATGTAAATAACTTCCAGGATACATGAGCGGTTAAGCCTTCGTAGAAACTAGGCTATAGAACCTTTCACATAGGGGCCATTCCATCAAAGAGAGGAAGACCCTCTTGTGGGCTAATCATCTGGGTGAAAATGACCTTAAACACCACTATAGAGATAGTGAACTCTGGTTCCAAGGACATATTATGGTTAAAGTTGAGATCTGAGAATGGACTACGCACTTACCTCTTTAACATATATTTAAGACTAAGTTATGCACAAAGGAAGCATTGGGTATCCGACATCTTGAGGAAGTGCTTGATAGCATTGAGCCACGTAGAGCAGTCCTGGTGGGCGGCGATTTTAATTGTTGCTATGAACCGATGTCCGGAATGGACACGATCTTCCATGAGGAAGGTTTGGCCATGGGCATTCCTCCACTTGCATTAAACAAAAAGGTGGCGTGCTCTACATCGGCAACCCAAATATTGCACTTTACCATTGAAAGAGGGATAAGGGCATGCAATGTACGGTTCCCTTTAGATAATGGTTGCTCGAATACTTTTATTAGAGAAAAAGCCATTTCCCGAATTGATTATGTGATGGCAAGCATAGCACAATGGAATAAAATCCTAGACTTCAGGGTTGATAAAAGATGGGAGAGCGATCATTTCCCATTATGTCTAGATCTAGCAGTGAGTTGGTTTGCTAAACACCCATCAAATCCAACAAACCTAAGAGCAGAGATTTGGCTCCCATTAGTAAATAACAATTTGAGAGCTGTCAAATAGCCAACAATATTAGATCAGGTTGAGACCCTTACTAACATATACAACAATTTCAGCGAACTACTAATGGGCTACGCAGAGTCATGTCCGGGGGGCCAGATCTACAAAAAAATGTCTGAGATTATGAAAATACAGCTAAGCAAAACCCAGAGGAATACCAATAAACCAAGATCGTGACCAGAATCCTCGAACCCATGGTTCAACAAGGAATGTTCCAATGTCAAACGCAGACTCTTGGGAGCTTTAAAATCTAAAGATGTAAACCAGATCAGAATTGAAAGATCAAATTACAAAAAGATACAAATTAATGCCCTGAGGGATTGGGAGTACGCTAGCTGGAGTGACCTCCTTGTAGCTGCAAAAATCAAAGACAATCCAAATTTTGGAAATTATTACCACAGGGGAACAAAGCGAGTAAATTGACTACTGACCACTTTTTGGATCCGGGTACATGGTGTAGACATCTCTCCATGCTTTATGCCACACCAGATGTACTTGCCCCAGACTCACGCATACTCACTGAGGCATCCCTGCCTGAAGCACATACAACACACCTTCAATTTAGTATAGAGGATACAATGCTAACTATAGATAGCATGAAGTCAGCAAAGGCAATGGTCCAGATAAAATTCCCGGTGACCATTTGAAACATGCCCCAGAAGTTTGGGCTCCTTATATGAATCAATTGTGTAATGCAATAGCCAGGGGAGAGCCTATCCTAGACACATGGAAGGGGCGTGAGATCGCTTCCATGTCTATCTGAGTCTATCCACAAAAAGGGTAGTAGGGACAATTCAGTGAATTGCAGGCCTATAATGCTGATAAATATTACCCAAAAGGTGTATGCCAAACAAATTCTAGCCAAGCTAAATGCTTGGAATTGAAGAGAAAGGCATCCTCTCACCTTGTCAGGCTGGCTTTAGACAGCGAATCCGCACAATAGATCAAGTATTTAGACTCTTCAGTATAGCTTGGAAGTACACAAAGATAAACCATGGCTACTTATATATTACCATAGATCTGAAAGCAGCTTTATATTCCATTCCCAGGGATCTTTTATGGAAATCATTACAGAGTCAGGGAGTCCCAGAGAAGATTTTAGATCAGGTCATAAGACTTCACAACAGGAATTTTGCAAAGGTTCACTGGGGTCTAGGAGGAGAGCTGTCGGAATAAATTCCGATTAAGAGGGGGGTGCGCCAGGGCTGGGTCCTGGCACCAACCCTGTTCCTATTATATGTAAACAACATGGTAGAACATCTACACTCAGCTTAACATGATTTCCCCAAACTTTGAGGCACCCACATTTGTGCCCTCACCTTTGCAGACAACACACTACTGTTGTCACAAATACCTAGGGGTCTCCAAAACTTACTTAATAGCCTTGATAATCATTGCAAGACAAAAGGACTTGAGGTAAATGCTGACAAAACTAAATACATGGCTATCAGCCCACATAAAAACTTTCAGAAAAAAATAACAATGATGGGGAGTTTTTGGAATGCATCTCAAATGTTGTATATCTGGGTGTTACACTAGACTCGATTCCTACATGGAAGTCTCGAATAAATAAGTCAAATACAATCCTAATGCAGAACTCTATTCCTGTAGTGAAGAAATAGCACTCTACCTCCTCAAAGGCCATTACTCCCGCATTAGAAGTTTATAAAGGCAGAGCTCAATCAGCTACACTCTATGGATCTGAGCTGTGGGGGTAATAAAATCTTCAGCCTCTCATAATTGGAGAAAACAAAATCATGAGAATGCTTAAAAGTATGTCCAAAAATACCCCGATTATCCCTCTTACATATGACATTGGTATAAAAAGAATAGCATATCTTGCTGTATGGAGGCTATTGGCCTATTGGATCAGAAATTGGACAACGTAGGAATTAGAGATTTAAAGGCAGACCTTGAGGGAGCTACTGCATTTGGATGTATTTGTCACTCTTCCCTGGTTGGCCCACATCCATAAATGGCTCTCCGATCTAAGTTTGAGCCGATACTGGGCAACCCCGAGCTTGCTGACCCCTGATTCAAAGAGAGAGATCAACTCTATATACCGGGAATTCATAACTCACAGTCACTTTAAATCCTGAGTTGGGGAGACTGACTACTCAATTTTTGTCTTTTAAACTGACTCCGAGCTTTGAACCCTTTTTAGATGAGATTGAACCATAACTGGCAAAGTCCCTCTATATGAAATTTAGGAATGAGATATTACAAGTTAATACTTTTACAGCTAAATTGGCAAAACTTTAATTGAGGGCTAGTGATCCTAAATGCTCACTGTGTACATTAGGTGCTAATGAGGATACTGCGCATGTTTTATTCTATTGGGCAGAATTTGCTAGCCCCAGACATACGTGGATCAAGCCCCTGTACAGGGGTTTGAACATCAGGAGCTACTTAGAGTCACGTAGAATTGTAAAAGGTGACAGTGGCCACCTTATTGTATTTGGCATAAGTACATTTTTGTTAGCTGTCAGTCATATATGATATGGGAATAGGCTTAAGTTTTAAAAAGTAAAAAAATTGGATTTATAGAATCTTGAATGTATTTCTAATTTTGTAATGGTTTTAGTCAGAATCATCTGAAAATCCCAGCAGTAGTTGAGACCAAATTGGTCCCCTCATGCTAATTGAATTGTTATCTTTGTACTGTATTGGGAAGAATTTTAATCAAATTAAGTGTCATGGGGTCAAGACAAAAAGGAGAAATTTTAAACAGTATATATGTTTTGCATTTTAGACCCTTGTAAATAAAATAGGTTTATTTATTTATTTTATTTTAAAAGTTTTATATAGCGCTGGCTAGACCCGGTGGTATCAGAGCGCTTTACATGAGTATCAGATCATAGTTACAGGTTACATCGCTACAAAGGTTACACAGTTCTTAGAGCATGACAACATAGATACTTGTAAGGTCGAGATAAACAATAAGCACAAATACGTAATGGGAAAAGAAGTCAAGGTGAGAGATTCATGGGGGAAGTTGGAGTAGGGGAAGTAGACAGATAATGAAGGTGGGAAAGATGAGGGGAGGGGAGGGTGAGAAACACAGCATGGGGAGAAGAGGGGAAGGGTGACGGGGACACAAACCGGTAGACGAGTCAAGGCACCGTCCAAAGTTCAGTAAGCTGTGATCCCAGGGGAAGTGGTATCCCTTCCCTATCTCTATTGTGAGAGGCTCCCTTTACGCAGTGGACTCTCTCAGAGAGGTCTCTGGATCCTTCCCCAAAAACATTATCCAAACCTTAAAAATTCACAGAACAAACTTCCAATTTCAAGCAAACATACAAAATATTATGCAGCATATTTCAAGTGTACCTCCCTAGAAACTTAAAAAAGAGGCCTAATCAATTACACCTTATGTCAGCATCTTTTAAACAACACGTTTGTGTTGCATCTTCACGATTCTACTAGTACCCACAGTCTTGAGCCTACCACATAAAAAGCAACAACAGCTCTTTGTAATACATCATGCACCTTCGAATGTATAAGACATATGAAAATACATATACCAGTAGAAACATACTTGAGACAGAATTCAATGCACACCTTAAAACTTGACAGACACCATCTCCAAATTCAAAGCAACAGCTAAAATTATGCGGTACACTACAAATGTACAAACCCACACACTAAAACAAACTACCATAATCAGTAATCCATCTTCTAATACACACATATTATTATACAGAATCTATTTCAAACAACATTTAACTACAATAAAACAAATTACAATACACATCTCTACATTAAATATTATATTTCAAACATCACAGTTTTTGGATAACTTTTAAAATTTAAAGCAAACCTGATACATAATACACCTCACACATGTATAACTCACCTTCCAAATAGATTTGTAGAATTTAAAAATATCACATGCTCATTAATGATGTTCTTATGCACACAACCCATGTAATGCACCACTCCCAGCAAAGTAAAACAAGTTATGGCAATGTTTCTCTCTCTTTCTCCAAACAAATACATTTAAGTAACAAATCAAATAGCTTTCAACATTATTTCAAATTATAAAACACATTTCTATTGGTTAGACTTATTAACCCTTACCAACTGTCTTCTAAAAGTGCTCAAACTGGTTCTGGAATTTTTGGGAGTCGCGATTTCCCCGTGCACCAACACAATGGAGCGGCGAATCCATACAGGAGTTCAAAAATATATACCAAATCAAAATAGCACTATTTTCTAAGGACACACCACTTCTAAAGATAGTACTGACTTTGGAAATCTAACTTTAATAAGATATCACTTATATATAAATTACATTTTCACATTTTAAGTCCACAGTTAAGTTTTAACCCCTCCCCCATTCTGCTTAATGCCAGTTTCCATAGTAACAGTTCATGGAACATCCATTAAACTGACAGGCCACAAGTTCACCACATTTACAAGTTCACCACACAATCTTGCAAACACAAATAACAGGTGTGGTTGACATTTCCAAAATATCACCTTATCCTATCTACTGTACCTTTAAATATTTTTTACTAACCAATACTAAACATGCTTTTTAAAGAAAGTAAAGTGCACCCTATTTTTGAATGTTCAATGTTCTTAAACAGCCAATCAATTTTCTACTTTTTAAAAAACAGCATCTTGTCCACCATTTTACATGCCTCTCATTCTACCAACTGACTACCTGAGCTACAGACATCTTTTCATTACTTCCAGACATCCCTTTAATATGCTTACAGTATGGATTTTTGAACACAGCTATGTTTTCTGGTGCAATAGGTATGCTGAACACAGTGGTTTGTGACAAAGACCTAGCTTTGCAAAATCTGGATAATAAAGGGATTGCACAGAGAGGATTCAAGTGGCATCAATTGATGCCTTTGGTTAAAACCGTTTTGCATGTCCAACCCCCTGACCTCATGATTGTGCACTGTGTTGGCAATGACCTAGGCACATTGACTGGGGTAGGACTGGAAATGCTCATGAAGGACACCTTTGCACAATTTATGTTGCTTTTACCTCAAACTGTCTTTGTTCACTCTAATGAATGCCAAAGACAGAAATAGAAGTGGTCAAATCAATTCTGTCCAGTGATTAAAAAAGCTTGGGAAAATATCAATAAAGCTGTTTCTGCATATCTAAGAGATCATAGAATGTGGTCCACCTACAATAACAATATACGTTTTGATATGATTGACCATTACAGAAGTGATGGAGTACACTTCCCAGATCAAAGAAAGAGTCTTTCTCAACAACCTAAAGCTCTGCTTCTGCAATTATATGTATCTACAACAAACTCATAATAAACACAAGGGCTCTTTTTAGAGGCACCGTAGAACAAAGTAGCAAATAAAAAAAAATGAACATACATTTAAAAAAATATTTTGTGTGGATTCATGCACCCGACACAAATCTTCAAAAGCATGAATTCAAAGTACTACAACACAATACACTTTTCAAGTTTAACTATTATTTTTTAATTTGATATATTTTTAACAAGTCTATCAATTGTAATTTTGTCATTAACTACAATCACAATACCTCTTTAAAACAACTTCATAAATACAACGCTAACTTCGGAATAATATACTACTTAATTATTTATTTAATATGAATTCACAAATCCAACGCAATGTTACATGCGGGGGGCCGTGCTGAGAGCTGCGCTGGAGTCACGACTCCAAACTCGAAAGAAAAAAAACCACCTCACTTCCATTTTTTTGGTATTTGCCGCGGGAATCCCATACACAGGGGCCGGGCCAGTATTTTTTTTAATTTGTATTTTGGAGGGAGGCAGTGTGACCCCCCTCCTGAGGCCTATTATTTAATAAAATAGTACTGATGGGGGGCTGCATGGCCCCCCTTCACTTGGCCATTTCTGTCCTAGGGGACCCCATTTTTCACTGCCTGGCCATACTTTTTTGGGGGAGGGAGACCGCGTGACACCCCCTCCTGAGGCCTATCAAGGCCTGGGGACCCTATCCCCTGGGGCATTGCCTCGTTAAAAAAAGTAAAAATAGTACAGGAGGCCCTTGGCCAATTATGGCCTGGGGACCCCATCCCCCAGGTCTGTCCCTCAGTCTTGGGAACCCTTGGGGGGAGCCCCATTGCCCCCACAGTCCTTGCTGGTTCCCTGCCTTATGCAGGAGCCTTCATTGCTTTTGGACAAGGGGAGCAACCAACATGCAGCTCCCCTTGCCCAAAAGTAATTCTGCTTTGCTACATTGAAGCGAGAGCAGTTTCCTGTTCTCTCTTCAACGCTCCTGCCCTGCCATAGAAAATGGCAATGTCCTGGGGGTGAGCACAGCAGGACATTGCAGGAGCCGGCCCTGAGGGGTGGCGGTCCCCAGGGCCATCGAGGTTCCGAGAAGGGGGCCGCACGGCCCACCTCACAACTAATTTAAGCCCCTGGGAGATAGTGGTCCCAGGGCCCAGGGGTCTGCAATAGACCCCCCCATTTAGATATGTAATGCCCTGGGGAGGTGGTGCTCCCGGGGGCAGTGTGGGGGGGGGACACGGTGATATCATCTGTGATGTCATTTGAGATGTCATCAGTGATGTCACTAACCATGTCATGAATAATGTCATATGTGATGTCATCAGTAGTGCATTGCAGGTGCACAAGTTTTAGTTAGCTCAACTTACTATAACGGACACATTTAACTGGTTTTGTACAAATGGAATGTCCAATTAACTATAATGTCCCTTACACCTGTGCTTTTTTCAGTGAATTTATATGTTTTTTAAATGCTAATTTCTAACTGTAACGTCCCTCAAACCTATGTTTCTTTCAGTGAATTTCTAAGGTTTTTAAATGCTATTTTCTAACTATGCCACAGAGGTAGGACATGTGCAGAAAGAGGAAGAAAGGCACAGAAAGAAGCAAGAGAAATACAGAAAGAGGCAACAGAAGTTCAGAAAGATGAAGAAAAGTGCAGAAAGAAGCGAGACATATGCAGAAAAAACCAACAGAGGTGCAGAAAGAGGCCTTGTTGCAAAGACATCCTGTGTCCCCAACATTTTGCTGACTGATATTGGTGGTAGAGGACTCTGACTAACCAGGCCCGGCGCTAGTGCTGTTCTAAAAGACACGTACAATACAGTGAAAACACCTACATACACTAGGGTTGGGGTACCACTGTGATTGACATGACCTCCCCTGTAAGGCCATAGTACATAATAGGGCAGGGGGGTTAAAACTACCTCTAATTCAGAGGTGCATGAAGGGGCAAGAGAAGTGCAGAAAGAAGCAACAGAGGTACAGAAAGAAGCACAAGTGGAACAGAAAGAGGGAAAAGAGGTCTAGAAAGAGGCAAGAGAGTTGCACAAAGAGGGACGAGGGGTATAGAAAGAGGCAGGTGAGGTGCAGAGAGAAGCAAGAGCAGTGCAGAAAGAGTCAAGAAAGGTACAGAATGAGGCAGGAGGGGTGCTGAAAGAAGGAAGAGAAGTAGAGAAAGAGGCAAGAGAATTGCTGAAACAAGCAACAGAGGCGTAGAAGACAGCAAGAGAAGTACAGAAAGAGGCAAATAATGTACAGAAAGAAGCAATAGCAGTGCAGAATGAACCAGGTGAGGTGCAAAAAGAGACAAGAGGGGGCAGAAAATGGTTGAATGGATGTACATATAGACAAGAGAGGTGGAGAAAGAGGCAGAAGGGGTGCAGAAACAGACAGGAAAGGTACAGAAGGAGGGAACAGGTGTGCAGATAGAGGCAAGAGAGGTACAGAAAGAGAAAAGAGGGGTGGAGAAAGAAGCAAGAGATCTGCATACAAAAGCAACAGAGGTGCTGAAAGAGGCAAGTGTGTTGCAGAAAGAAGTGAGAGGTGAAGAAACAAGCAATAGAAGTGCAGAAAGAAGCAACAGAGATGAAGAAAGAGGCCAAAGAGGTGCAGAAAGAGGCAAGAAAAGTGCAGAAAGGGACAATAGATGTACAGAAAGAGGAAAGAGAGGTGCACAAACAGGCAGGAAAAGAGCAGAAAGAGGGAACAGGGGTGCAGAAAGAGGCAAGTGAGATGCAGAAAGAGAAAAGAGGGGTACAGAAAGAGACAAGAGATCTGCAGAAAAAGCAACTAAGGGGCTGAAAGAGGCAAGTGGGGTGCAGAAAGAAGCAAGACATCTGCTGAAAAAAAGCAACCGAAGTGCTAAAAAAGGCAAGTGAGGTGCAGAAAGAAGCAGGAAAGGTGCAGAAAGAAGGAAGAGAAGTGCAGATAGAAGCAACAGAGTTTATGAAAGAGGTGCAAAGTTTGCAGAAAGAGCAAGAGAAGTGCAGAAAGAAGCTCGAGTGGTGCAGACAGAGGAAAGAGAGTTGCAGAAACAGGCAAAAGGGTTGCAAAAAGAGGGAACAGGTAGGCAGACTGAGGCAAGAGAGGTGCAAAAAGAGAGAGGGGTGTAGAAAAAGGCAAGAGGTATGCAGAAATTTTGAACAGAGGTGCAGGAAGAAGCCAGAGCAATGCAGAAAGAGCAAGAGGGGTAGGGAAGGAGGCAAGTGAAGTGCAGAACAAAGCAAAAGAGGTACAGAAAGAACAAACAGAGGTGGAAAAAGAGGCAAGAGGGGTGCAGAAAGGGATAGCAGAGGTGTAGAAAGAGGCAAGAGGGGTACAAAACGAGGCAGGAGGGGTGCAGAAAGAGGAAGAGAACTGCATAAATATGAAACAAGAGCTACCTTTTTGCCAAATTTAGTGTAATTCCGTTCAGTAGTTCGGGCTGTGGCCTGTTCCAAAATTTCCCACAGAAATGAACATGGGGAAAATGCTTTTTGGGACCCCCTTTTTTCTCAGCCCCTGCTTGATGAATCACCCCAAAACTTTCAGGACAGGAGCTGATCTGAGTGAACCACTAGTTTAAAAAAAATTGTGAATATTCATCAAACGGCGCTAAAGATATTGGCAAAAGAATAACCTCTTTTGAATAGAAACAAGGTCCTAACTATAACTACCTACTGATGACCGCCAGTTTATTACCTACTGGCGGTCGCCAGTAGGTATATATAGTTAGGATTTTTTCTCTATGGGATTTTTGAAAATTCTATGTCTAATAACTTTGGCGTTTGTGGACGGAATTGGCTGAAATTTTCTGGAAAATGGAACATTTTGTTTCTGAGCAGCCCCTGGAAATTTGGGGGGGGTTCGTCAAGGGGGGGCCGAGAAAAAAGGGGGGTCCCAAAACGTGTTTTTAACATTGAGTTTTCCATAGGGCGGTTGGCCTCACTTTTAGCCCGAACGGCTGAATGGATTTCCACGAAACTTGGCAAAATTGTAGGGACTGGTAGCCCGATGTGCCTTTGCTAGGTCTCAATATATGTGCTTCAGTGGATTTTGAGAAATTAACGTTCAAAAAAAGATATATATCTGTAACAGCGGACCGGGCAGCGCTCCGGTTCGCGGACTTTACACGTAACGGAACTTCACGTAGCGAAGCTGATTGGCTCTCCGGTGTCTGTCAACATTCTAAACAGTCCGGAGCGGCCGCCATCTTGTCTCTCGGTAGGATTGAGAGACAAGAGGAGGCCAAAACAAAGGGGGAAATTACCATAAGGGGGCATAGTAGATCCTCCCTGACCCCCTAGGTTTAATGTGGAGGCTTTAAAAGGGCCCCGCGGGGCAAAAAAAGAAAAAAAAATGTTTTGTTTTTTTGCATGGGTAGCGCCCGGTTCGCGAACCGGGAAGCGTTCTGGGCAGCGTACTATAAGGAAAAAAGAATGATAGACTTTTCAAATACTGTATGTTAATTGATTGTTGGTTTTGTTGATTATTTTTTAATTTTTTTATTTTTTAAAAAAGTATTTATTAATGTAATTGTGTTTCAAAATTTAATAACATTTCTAACATTTCACTAGTTTATGAATTACATATAAAAATGATTAAAGACTCAAATAATTTTTTAATATTACATATAATTTTATTTTTCTGATTGTTTTTCAAAATTTAATAGAATGTCTAACATTTGACTGTCAGATATGTCCTCTTGTTGAGTGAACATAACTTCCCACATTTGACCGTCATCATAATGAAGTAAATGATCCACAGATTCTACACATTGAACTAATTCATGGTCCCGTGATTCATCCATGAAATCTGAGTCATCATTGTCCTCAATATCTTTTTCTGTGTTGTTCTCCAGAACAATTTCGAAGGAAATATTTTGCTCACCTTCCATTTTCTTGCTGTAATTTGCATAAAAAATAAATATATCAGTAGAGATAGGGCACTGTTGGGTTTAAGTTCAGACAGGTACTTGTGAGTTTATAACAGAGAAGTAATCTATGGGCACTGTATGGTTTCAGGCGTGAAGTAGTACTATTAAAAAGTGCCTGTGAAGAAGCCTAAGTAAATTCATAATTATACCACAGAAACCTAAATCAATCCATAATTATAATAAAGAAGCCTTTCTCAATGTCTAACTCTTACAGAGGGATAGTATATAACTATCTGAAAATGTTTTCAAATTTATAAAATATTATCTCACCTTCTAAAAACAAGTTTAAGTTGTGAGTGAAAATGATCTTGCAATGTAGTTCAGGAAGTAGTAGTCAAAATGGCTGTGTTTCTCTCCCTTCCTTTATATATATTCAGGTACATAACCAACCAAATGTCAGGTAAAAAAAGTAGAAAATGAAAGTAACATTTTAATTGGTTGTCAATTCCAACACTTCAGATGTGTTTTGTGAAGTAATTTACCTCAGGGTATTTAGAGAGGTCTACAGGCTAAATGGTTAAATGGAATTTCAATCAAATTTGTGAAAATGGTAGGGATTGGTATGTAGTATGAGCTAATCTATATTTGGTGAAATTGTCTCCAGTCGCTTTTCTGTAAATTACTTTCCCACCTTTTTTGATGGTGCGCTTCCCAGGGAGCGACCCGGTACGCGAACTGGCGAGCGCCCCGGTACGCGAACCTTAAGCGTTACGGGAGTCCACCATTTTGTGTTTCGGTCGACTTAAGATACAAGATGGAGGGCAAATAATGTTCAGAATGGGTAGAAGGGGGCACGGTAGACTTATCTTGACCCCCTAGGTTTTCTGAGGGTGGCTGAGGAGGCTTATATGTGCGAAAAAAACATTTTTTTTTTAAATTTCGCGAGGTTAGCTCCCGGTTCGCGTACCGGGTAGTGCCCCGGGGAGCGTACTTTGTTGAAAATTTGTGAAAAAAGTTAGAGTAAAATAATAATTGTGAGTGATCAGATGTAGGGTAGCTCTGAGAAGAGCTTTTGGGTTTATGGTACATTTAGGTACTTATAAGTAGGTACCAATGCACAGTCTTAAATTCAGAATGAAAATTCTGTTGCCCTCATCTGAGAAGTGAACTCCATCTCCTCTGTAGATATCTTGCATGTAGTAACGCAAGTTATTGTTGTACACGGAGCCCATTCCATGGTCTCTCATGTAAAATGAAACAGATTTGTTTACATGCTTCCTCGACTTCTCAATTTGTGGACAAAATTGGTTTGACCACCTCCATTTCTGTCTTTGGCATATATTTGAATATACCAAGGCAGTCTGAGGGAAAAGTGCCATTAATTGCTCAAAGGTGTCCTTTAAAAGCATTTCCAGACCTACCCCAGTCAAAGTGCCCAAATCATTACCTCCACAGTGCACAATTAACAGGTCAGGTTTTGGCAAATGCATAAAGGTTTTCACCAATGGTATCAATTGGTGACATTTTAATCCTCGGTGGCCAAACCACTTAATTTCCACATCTTGTAAATTGAGGTTAGGTAAATTCCTGTTCTCAGCATACCTCTGAGCCCAATAGATGTAACTATGTCCAACAATCCAGACAGAAAACATGGTGAGAGAAGGTTCTCCTGCAGTCAGATGAAGTGTGGCAATGAAATGGCAGTTGAAAAATTAATAGTTTAAAATGAAAAAAACTGTGGAGTTTCTGTGTTAATGAAGCAGTAACAGTGATTGGTGGATTTTGATTGCTGAAAACAGAAAGTTAGGGTGCATGGATGAGTTCTTTGAAAGATGTATTTTGAGTGGTCAAGAAAAAATCATTAAATGAAAGAATGCACTGGATATGAGGTGCACTGAGAGTTCAGAGTTCAATTGCAACATTGTTGTGTGAACTTGCAAACACCAGAGGTCTTCCAAGAGGTGGTTGCTATGCAAAAAAGGCAGAAAGGGCAGAGGGGGGAAGGGTTTTGATTTGAAAAAAAGTGAGGGAAGAGTTTTGATTGGGTGACATGAGAGATATGTGTGAAGAATTACAGCATTTCTGTGCTTTTGATAGCTGCAGACTCTGGAGTGCATACCTTTTGCTCTGCTGAAGACAAATTGGTGTGTTTCTGAGACTGTTTTGAAACTCAAAGTATTTGCTAAGGTGAGAAAAGATTTCTTTAATTTAGATAGAGAATAGTGTGCTTTAAGGAGAAAATTATGAAGAAAGTTGTGTTTTTCAAATGTTGCTTTGTCTCAAGTGTTTTACAAATAGATTTTGTTTCTTTGAGAAATTGTAATTGGAGAAAATGTGAAGTATTAGTACTGACAGGGTTTTTTTGTGCATAGGAGCTGTGGAGTGTTTTCAAATTATGACTTGAAAATCGTTTTTGAGGAAAAAGAATGGTTATAATATTTATGACAAGGACATAATGGTGTATGCTTCTTTATAAGGCAATTGAGTGTCTCTGATGTTATTTTTCCCATTTTAATGTAAGACCTTTCCCTGTGGAGCAAACTGCTTGTAAATATGCTCCCACCTGTGCATGGCAAATTTAGATTTTGAATGTTTGTGTTACATAGCCATGTTAAAAGTGACCCAACCATGCTGGAAAGGCAATCAAAAACGCTTTCATGTGTCTTAAGGACATTTTAAGTCATTTCCCCATGTGCAGTGTTTTCAAATTATGATTTGAAAATCGTTTTTGGGGAAAAGGAATGGTTTTTAAATTCATGACAAGGACATAATGGTGTATGATTCTTTATAAGGCATTTCAGTGTCTCTGATGTTATTTTTCCCATATTACATTAAAAGACCTTTCCCCGTGGAGCACATTCTTTGTAAATATGGTCCCACCTGTGCATGGTAAATTTAGATTTTGACTGTTTGAGTTACATAGCCATGTTAAAAGTGACCCAAAAAAGTTGCAAAGGCTTTAAAAAAACACTTTCATGTGTCTTAAGGACATTTTAAGTCATTTCCCCGTGAGCAGTGTTTTCAAATTATGACTTGGAAATCGTTTTTGAGGTAAAGGAATGTTGTTAAAATTTATGTGCGCCATATGCCCCCAAATTTCTTTTTCAGGGGTGCAGCAGGGTGTTCTTGAGACACCCCTGCACCTTTGGAAAAATTCCTAATTTGCGATGAGCTAATTGCTAATCGCAAATTGCACCTTCATTCCTATGGGCCTCCTGGCCCATGGAAATGAATGGGTAATTTGCAATTAGCAATTTGCTCATTGCAAATTCGGAATGGTAAAGAATCGCTATTTATTCGCTATTTAGGAAATGCAAAATAGTATGATGATACATATGGCGGTTCATCTCTAACAAGATAAGAAGCTTAGGGATACATTTATGATGACTGGCGCAATGAAGTGGACATCACTTACTTCATTGGTAGACCTTTACATGTATTATCTCCTCTGTATTCTTCATGAAGCGTAACTTTCATCTGCAATCCTGAGTAGGCCTCACCTTAAACAAACCTCTGGATAGGCCACACCTTATCGTCATCCTGAATTAATCATTTAAAATGCTAGGGACAGATTTAAGATAGGTGTATGCCTCTTTTGCGCCACTGTGCGTCACTTTTGTGATGCAGCGGCGGTGCAAAAGATTTGCTATGAGGCGACAAAATTACAAATTGATGCATTTAGGCAGATGTGTCATGGTGTAAAAAACACCGTGCCACATGAAACTGATGCAGCAGTGATGCAAAAGATGCACCATGTTGCAAGACAGGCCTCACTTGGGGCCATATGTATCAAGCTAATTAGCATTTGCAAAGGCCGAAATTCTGTGAATTTCGGCTTTTGCGAATGCTAATTAGACAAATGGTATGTATCAAACAAGTTTGATGCAAAATAAGGAATAGCAAAATTTGCTATTCCTTATTTTGCGATTGCACTGAAGGATTTGCAAATAATTTTGTGATTTCTTAAATGCAATGTATCAAACAAAAAATATGCAAAAAATGCCATTAAGGGGGGGGCGTGGCTACGCAAGCGGAGATGGCGGTCGCAGCTTGCTAGAGCTCCCGCCGGCCCGCCATTTATCCGACGAGTTATCCTGGTCCCCAAGCCCACAAACCCACTACCGGACCAAGGCTGTTGTTCCTGGAGGCACCGGGAGTCATCCGGTGTGCTCGGTGGCGATCTCGTGCCCCCGGACGGAGCTGGGCAGTGAGGGACGAGGTGCGGCCTGGTGGCCGCGGAGCAGCCGGGGCCTCGATTTTAGCGGAGCTGCAGAGTGCGCTGCTTGGCCTGGGAGTGACCGCGGTGTTTGCTGTCCCTGAGGCCGCGACACTGCTGACGATCCTTCTCCCGGGGCCAGGCTGGGCCGAGGAGAGGCACGGGCGCCACAAGTGGACAGTGGCTGCGGAAGCGGCCTGGTGGCCTGGGCGCAGCCGGGACCTCGATTTTCGCGGCCTCGTGTCGGGCCGGGGCCGGCGGCCTGGAGGAGTGACTGGCACCCCCGGCGACCCTGGTCGGAAGCAGACGGACGAAGGGCGACCCGTGGCCCGGCGGGCAGCAACCGTGAGTAGTGGCCCTCCCCGGCCCCCCCCCCCGGGGCCCGCTGTTCAGTGACATTGCCGGTGCAGCAGCGCAGGACGCTGGGGGTCCCCGCGCCTCCTGAGGGGCGACGCAGGTCATAGGGGGCCCTGGTCGGCGGCGGCTGGGGGGGCTGTTCCTGGGGGAAGTGGCTGAAGCCTGCCCCCTATTTCTCATCTGCCACTAGTTCTTGCCGAAGAGACTTCTTTCGGGTCTCCCCTCCTGGGGGCCGGCGACCCTAGTGGCCCTCATCCACCCGGACAATCATGACCAGGGGAGGTGGTGGATCCACCAAGCAGGTGACCATCGACAAATTTACTGGCCCCGGTGGGGGCCCTGGATCGTCGGGGGGTGGTCCATCTGGAGGAGGGCCGGACAATACAGCCCTTATGGCGGCTATAACCCAGTCAAGAGACATGCTGGATGCAAAGATAGGGGCCGTTGGTGCAGATGTAACCCTGTTGCGCCAAGATCTTAGAAACGCAGTGGCACGGATCACGGAAGCCGAGTCCAGGGTGTCAGTGGTGGAAGAGGATGTCAGTGCCCTTAAGAAGAGAATGGCGGCGATGGAGAACGCGCAGCGAACCACAGCGCTCCGGGTGGAGGATGCTGAAGGGCGGGCACGGCGTAATAACCTCCGCTTTCTTGGATTTCCGGAGAGCTGTGCCAAAGGCAATATGGCACTCTTTCTCACACAGTGGCTGGAGTCATGGATGCCCCCGGGGTCGCTATCTGCTTGTTTTATTATCGAAAGAGCGCACCGCGCCCTGACGCAAAGGCCGCCTGAGGGCGAGCGGCCTAGGGCAGTAATCGCTAGGCTGTTAAATTACCACGACAGGGACGCTATACTGAGGGAAGCCAGAACCAAGGAAACCCTCCTGTATGAAAATCATAAGATCATGATTTTCCCTGACTATACTAGACTCGTGCAGCAACAGCGCCATTCTTTCGTGGCGGCTAAGGCTAAGTTGAGAGGTCTTAAACTACAATACTCCCTGTTGTACCCAGCGCGCCTGAGGGTGATATTCCAGTCACGGACACTGTTTTTTGATACCCCGGAAGACCTTTTCAAGTGGACGGATGAAACAGTGCGGGTCAGACCGAATTCTCAGCCAGGACTTCATCCGGGCACCCCTGAGGGTTCACCGCGGGTGCAGAGAGACCAAACGACAAGGAACGGACGACCCAAACGCTCCAAATCACGCAGGCGTGCGGCCTCGGTGGATGGCTCACAAGACACTGGTAGAACCGAAGATTCAGAGCAGTCGGGAACGGATCACTGAAGTCTTCGGAGCCTTGACTCCATTTTTTTTGCTAGTAATGCTGTGACTCATGGCTGAGTGCGCTGAGTCGCTTGAGACCTTGAATTGCTGACTATTTTGCAGCTCTGAGACAGTACTGCTTTGATCTCCTAATTGTGGGAAGAGTTTTGGTGGGGTTGGGGACTTGGGGACTACGAGATAGGGGCTACCACTCTCCTAATTGTGAGTGGGACGTCAAGGGGAGGGGGGTGTGTTTACGGTTTTTTCTGGTTGGGATGTTGGGATCCATTGGTATGGGTGGGCCCGGGCCCTCGGTTTTGGTCTCGAGACTACCCATGCCGCGACAGGTACTTCATGGTTCATTGAGGTATAGGGTGGGGGGAGGCGGGGAATGGGCGGTCGGGGGTGCGACTGCTGAGTTGGGGAAGGGAACTGTTGCAGATCGTGGGACATGGGGGTAGGTAGTTTTTCTTGGGTTAGTTAGTGTAATGCATGTGTGTACCGAGATGATGCTTTGTGTGGTGTGTGGCGGGTGGAGCGGGCCTAAGGGGCTTTTGTGGTGGACTCCGATTGACTATGGCTGAATCGACCAATCGTCTCCCTGTGGACTCTATACGGGTGATTACGTGGAATGTCAGGGGGTTGTTAGACAAGATTAAACGTGGGGCGGTGTTGCGATGGGGGAAAAGAGAAGCGGCGGATGTATTATTGCTTCAAGAGACTCACATGATGGGCACGAAGGCACTGGGTCTACAGAGATTTGGTTATCAGCAGGTTTTCCACGCGGGGTTCTCCAGGGGATCCAGGGGAGTGGCCATACTGATACACCGCAGGGTGGCATATGTGCACGAGAAGCAGTGGGTGGATCCTCAGGGCCGCTACTTGTTTGTTAAGGGCATGGTGGGCACGGAGCCCGTGGTGTTTGGGAGTGTATACGCCCCCCCTCCCCTGCAGTGGGCCCTGGCAGAGCGGCTGTTTGCGGTGTGGGAAGACGTCTCTGGATCATTGGCAGTGATTGGGGGTGATTGGAATGATGTGATGGACGTGAGTGTGGATCGCCGGAGACGTCGAGAGGTGACCGTGACCACCCCCCCTCCCTTCCGCCCACCAGATTGCATGCAATGAGTGAGGGGCTAGGCTGGGTGGATGCTTGGCGACATATGCACCCTGTAACCCGAGATTATACGTATGTCTCAGCAGTACATGGCTCGTTCTCGCGGTTGGATTATATGTTTCTACCTGGAGAATACTTGTGTAGGGTGAAGGGCGCAGACATCTTCCCGAGGGGCCTGTCCGACCACTCCCCAGTTTCAGTTAACATAGATCTACTTCAGAAACGGCAGCCGTTTAGATGGAGGATGTCCTCGTGGCATCTCCTGAAACCGGCGTATACTAAACACTTGCGAGAAACCATAGACCATTATTGGCGGGAGAACCTGGTGGAGGGTGCCGACATAGGTGTGGTGTGGGAGGCTATGAAACCTACCATACGGGGAGTCGATATCGCATGGTGCTCAGCGGCCCGTCGGCAGCGTTGTGAGCATACTACAGAGGCGGCTGCCCGAGTGGCGACCCTCGAACAAGTACACAGTGCTGGTGGTGATGGGGTGGATCTGCGGCTGCTCCTGCAGGCACAGCAATCGTACGCGTCCCTGTTGCTAGATGAAGCCAAGCAGGCGTGGCTGGCCACAAGAAGTAGGGTGTATCAATGGGGGGACAAGTCGTGTTCCATGCTCCATAGATTGTGTCAGCACAACTTCCAGCCCCTCGTACTGCCGGGTCTCACGAACGACAACGGGGAAGTCCTGACCGACCCGAACGACTTGGCGGCAAGCTTCGTCACATACTTTACTGATCAGTATGCCTCGCGCGACCAATTGCCTGAGGGCGACTTGGCCCGCTTCTTCGCAGAGTTCCCGCCGGTGCCGGTGTCGGACGAGACCAGGGAGGCCCTAGATGCACCCCTCACGGCGGAGGAACTGGGAGACGCATTGGGGCAACTCAATGCCGGTAAGGCCCCTGGACCGAATGGCTACCCATGTGAATTTTTTTAAAAATTCCATGTGCAGTTGGGACCACATTATCGCCGAGCGCTGGAAGCGGCCCGTACTCGGGGTATGCTGCCATCAGACTGGCGCCATGCAGAAATAGTGGTCTTTCAGAAGCCTGGCAGACCCCCGGATAGCCATGATTCGTATAGGCCCATCTCCTTAATTAATATTGAGGCTAAGATATTGGCCAAGGCTCTGGCGAACCGTCTGGCTCCACACATCACGGACTTAGTCCATTCGGACCAGGCAGGCTTTATGCCCCACAGGGCAACGCAACACAATATCCGGCGCGCACAGGCGGCGATCGACGCTGTTGGGGCCTTGGGGGACCAGGCGGCGTTGTTGCTGGCCGATATCAACAAGGCCTTCGACTCGGTTGGCTGGTCGTACCTATTTACATTACTATCTTGGCTCAACTTGGGCCCGGTCTTCCTGTCCTATATAAAGCTCCTCTACACCGATGTTACAGCCTCGGTGCGGGTCGCCGGGGCGGTATCAGAGACATTCCGCATAGGCCGAGGGACCAGGCAGGGCTGCCCGCTCTCCCCCTATCTTTTTGCTCTGGCCATGGAGCCCCTGGCGGCAAGAGTGCGCCGGGATGCACAGATACGGGGCTTTGTATGGAATGCTACCCTGTCGGATAAGATTGCGTTGTACGCGGATGATGTCCTCTTTTTCCTTACGGATTTGCAACGCTCGGGTCCACGTGTCTTGGAGATCATGCACCAGTTTGGGGAGGCCTCGGGCTTGTATCTCAACCTCCACAAGTCCACCCTGTGGGTGCTATCAGGAGACCCGGTGACAGACCCCTGGGCTTCAGGATTACGAATGGCCACAAATGGGCTGAAATACCTTGGGGTGTTTCTCTCGGACTCGGCTGACACTGCCTGGGACCATAACCTGCAGCCCGTCTGGGAACGAGTTCAGACGGACGTCAAAACTTGGTCTCGAATGCCCCTGACAATCTTTGGCCGTTCTGCCATCTTCAAGATGGTTGCGCTCCCGCGCCTGCTCTACCAGTTACAAAACCATCCGTATCCTATCCCACCTCGGTGGTTTAAACAGGTTAACTCAGTGCTGGGTCGCTTTCTCTGGGCGGGAGGTTCTGCCCGGGTGGCACTGCCCACATGTTTTTTGTCCACCTACTGTGGAGGCCTGGCCACCTCGGATCTGCAGTCGTATTACCAGGCCGCTCATCTCCTTATTCTGAACGAATGGTGGTACGGTGACGGTGGGGATCCGGCCTATGCCCTCGAGCGTGCTTTGATGGGCGATAACTCGCTCCATACCATCTTATACTCACCCCGACTGCGTAGCTCGCTGCCGAGGGTTACTAAACTCGTATTTGCTATATGGCGACAGGCCTTGCGTCGCGTGGGCTGGTGGGGCAAACTAACCGCAGAAACGCCTTTATGGCGG
Organism: Lissotriton helveticus; assembly: GCF_964261635.1. Taxonomy (NCBI): domain Eukaryota; kingdom Metazoa; phylum Chordata; class Amphibia; order Caudata; family Salamandridae; genus Lissotriton; species Lissotriton helveticus. The sequence continues at coordinate 647,409,015 of NC_136068.1, forward strand.
AACGGTATGCTACCTGAACTCTCTAAACTGTCAGGCTTCGATGGCTGGGATGCAATAGGTATCTCGCAGTTAGGCCAGGTGATGTCTGGAACGTCGCTCAAATCCTTTCAGACCCTCAGTACCGAATTTGATATGCCCCAATCTCAATTTTTTCGGTACCTGCAAAGAGGCCTTTCATTTGTGCCCAGTACATGGCTAAATAAATTCAAACTACATGAGGACTTGTTTGCCTTTTTTAGAAAGGTGCGACTGAACAGGTTTTTCCTGAATAGACCGGCTATTGATGAAGACGACAATCTGTCCAAGTGCAAACCACCTTCTACCTTCACCCCCACACTAGACATGGTGGGGGCCGAGGTACGCATTTTTGAACAAAATGTTCTTCGAGATATAGAGCGCATTATCAAGAATCCCCAGAAACCTAAATCGAATCTGTCCAAAATGGAAATCACCTCACTTAATAAACTGAAGGCAGACCCATCCATTATCATTAAACCTTGTGATAAAGGTGGGGGGGTGATGGTATTTGACAAAAATCTATATGACCAGAAAATGTCTGAAATGCTTGCCAGAACAGATCACTATAGACCAGCACAAAGAAGGGAAGTAGAGAGACTGAATCTTTTCATTCAGAAAACAACCCAGGAGGCCTTCAATGAGGGCCACATCTGTGAGAATGAATTATTATTTCTCAATAAGTCTTGCCCCATTATGTCTGCCCTCTATGGCTTACCAAAATCCCATAAATCGGAAACTGATCCCCCTATGCGACCCATTGTATCTACAATTGGGTCGTGTACTGAATCCCTCTCCAAATATGTGGATAAATTCCTTTGTCCACTCACACAGAAATATTCCTCGTTCATCCGTGATACGGGCGATATCATTAATAAAATTGAAGGATTGCCATTCAACTCTGGAACTGACATCCTTGTGACGCTCGACATTGAGGCACTTTACACCAATATTCCTCAATGTCGGGCGTTGCAGGCGGTGGCGACCCTCCTTGACAGATATCCAGACAATCGCCCTGACACATTCATCTTACAATGTCTTGAAATTGTTCTTTTGAACAATTTTTTCGAGTACAATGGCGCACTCCATAAACAAATCAAGGGCACCTCAATGGGAGCATCTTGTGCCCCGAGTGTAGCTAATACATTCATGGGCGAGTGGGAATTGTGTAACATCTACAACGAACTGGCACCCTTTTTTGAAAATGTTTTTGTTTGGAGGCGATTTATAGACGATATTTTCTTTGTTTGGAAGGGTACAGTTGATGAGTTGGACTCGTTTGTCCTGTGGCTCAATGCTAGTGACCCCAATCTTAGATTCACAGTAAATCACGACAACTTTAGGGTGGACTTTCTGGACATTAGCATTGAGGGTGACAGTGGATATTTGAAGGTGAGCCTTTTTAGGAAGCCAACGGCCAAAAATACAATTTTAAAATTCGATAGCTTTCATCCAAATTGCCAAAGAGAATCCATACCATTTGGAGAATTTTTACGGATTCGCCGCAATTGTACAGATATGGCATCGTATCACAAATATGGAGATGAATTGAAAGATAGATTACTCAAACGAGGCTATCCCCATCGTTTAGTACGACATGCGTTCAAAAGAGCCAAATACTACGATAGGGCAGCCCTACTACAGGGATCCAAACGTCCAGAACACAATCGAATAACTTGTGTCATCAATCATTCAACCCTGAACTTTAAGATTAGGAATGTCATAAACAAGAATTGGAGAATTCTAAATACTGATGACCAGGTTCCTGCCCTACCCCTCCCCTTGCTAGCATATAGGAGGAATCAAAACTTGCGGGACTTATTAGTTCACACACGCCAACCCAAAGAAACTCATGTAGGCTTGCAACGCACCATCACAGGACTTCCACCTGTCTTAGGCAACCACAGATGTGGATCATGTCATGCTTGCGACTCTGCTATCACGTCTGACATTGTTGAATATAATGACAAGAAGATCAAACTTCGGTACCTGACTAACTGCCGGAGTAAGAATGTCATTTACATTCTATTCTGTAGCTGTGGACTGGCTTACATAGGGGAAACGGGCCGAGAATTTCGCACACGCTTTAGCTAACACAAATCTGCTATCAGGACTGAGAAAACGACAGCACCCCTAGTTGAACATTGTCTTAAAATGAAACATAAGGAGCAGGACATTAAATGGACGATCTTAGAAAAGGTTCAACTCAAACCAGGGCAATCTGCAGACATTACGCGTAAAAAACGCGAAACATTCTGGATATACCATTTTGACTGTGTGAGAGGCGGTCTTAATGAGGAAATATCTTGGTATGTCACACAGTAGGATACGTAGAGCACATGTCTGTCCATCTTTCAGGCCACATATGATAGTGGTTATTATGTACTCTGTATATCGACCCAGGATTCATTAATATGGGATGCCAGTAAATTAGAATGGTCAGGAGGCAAGGGGCAATCCTCTGAATACTATTGAGTTTTGTTGGAATTATCGGCTTTTACATATTCGGGGTATTAGATTTACCCTATATGACCTGTGAGAGGTATAAGTTGCGCAAGACTTACATATCTGGCATTTCGCCATGTTAGGCTTTTGTTCATAGGCTGTGTCGTGACATATGTGGGAATTCTCACCTCGATTGAATATATTCGGCAAATAGGTGGAAACTTCAGGAATTTATTCTTAGATCTTATAATGGTTTGTATTTTTCACCAATATGATTGGAGAAGACATAGTTCTTCTGGTATATCTTTACCCCTCCAATATGGCGGCTGTTAGATATTCCTGACGTGAGGTCCTTCCTTGTAATCTATCTCGACGGGAGTCCGTTGTTTGTTTCCAGGAACCGTATTTGAAGGTAGGCGTTCTCGCCTTTTGTGGGAGTCCGTTTATGACATTGGTGTGCCCTCATTTACGTAATACTGCGAGACTGTCTTGTAGACTTTCAGGCTTTGTGCCACCCTTCTAACATGGCGGATGAACAGCACCCGTTGCATCGAGTGTACCTAAATACATATTCTTGAATGGTAGTCCGTCTTCTCTTTTTCACACGACCCCATTGGTCATTTCTCGCTCTTACCTCACGCACTTAGGAGGTGGTTAGAAGTCCGTCTTTGATCCATTTTACTCGCGAGATATCGCGAGATTTCGTATCGTCTGACCCGGTATTTTTACGGGTCCGGTGCTCCTCACACTTGTTTGGAACCATCTGTACCGGTGGGGGTTCCGTCCGTGGCGCCGCACCTTGTGCATAATTGAAGTAAGTAGCCAACTGAGAACCTGGTTATAATGTGCGTGCTCAGTAAAACGAGGCGAGGGAGGCCACCGCGTATGCTTTTTATTTTTCATCATACAGTGATTTTTACTTACGGGGAACTGACGAGGACCAGCAATAGCGGGAGAGCGGGTACTGGGCACTAGTAATACTTGTTTTAAGCTATGGGAACAGTATTTGTAGATAGACGGAGTAAGCCGATGGGCGTTAATGGTTATCTCTATGAAGATAGGACACTGCTCACAGAATATATTGTCGACATTGTCTGCATTGGGTGCGTGCACGGGGCAGGTATTCCATTTAGTCCTATCCCGCCAGAGAATAGGGACGCCCCACTTGAGATGTGAGGGGTGGGTTGAGACATTTTGTCTCTCACTTATGTGACCTATATAACCTACAGACAGTTCCCTGTAAGGATATAGGATCAATCCTGTCTTAAAAAGAGCCATTCTTTATCTTTTTAGCAACCAGTGTAGCAAGAATTTGTGATTTGCTTTGGACTTTTCGATGGAGATTTTTGCATATGTCCAGGGGAAGAAATAACGACAAACAGAAGAATTGGGACTCAGTGGAGCTACCCCACACGTAGGATGTAAGGTGGGTCCTCTCATTGTGGCCATGCCCACATCTACTGGTTACACCAGTGAGTACGGAGGAGTCGGTTGGGTAACTCTCATCTAATCCTCTTTTCTATTCTTTCTCTTCTTTTTTTACATGTAATATTTCCAACCAGTTTATAAGATACACTCCGCACATTGAAGAACTATACCTTCGCGCCACTTCCAAATTACCATAGGAACTCCTGCAAGCCCTATAGAGGTAATGTATTATAGCTTAGGTGTGGGGCATCCTGACTGAGGACCCTTTCTTTTACTTATGCAGTGGATTGGCAGGATTTCTTCTTTTCTCTTCTTAGGGATTTGATAGACTGCGATATTGTCTCCACTATGGCCTCATCTACCGGTTTCATTGATCTTAACATTTGATGCATCACAGTGTGAGTACACTTGCCTGGACAATTAACTTGGAGGCATTTGCGTTCGTTATAGAGGGGGGTGTCTGAGCTAGATCTTTAGGTAAAGCAATAGTCTGACGGATCGGCTTTTAGTCTGATCCAGCATGATTTGAGGGTAGTTGCTGGAGCTCCGAGCAATTTCATTTACTTATTGTACGCATGTGACACCAAGTGGGTTCCTTGCAGGCTGTGACTAAGTGGTATTTCACTCCGAGCACCAGTGTCAACAATGAGTTTTAAATTGTATATAGCTGTGGTTTTAGAATTTAATTGGTTCCACTTGGTGACACTGTTACCGACAACAATATTTTTGCTTTGCACTTTTTAGGTCCCCTGGTTTCCTGTGTATGTAAGAGGAAAAAGGTCCTGAGGAAGGTGGCTGTCCATGCCGCCGAAACGCGCGTAGACCAGAGTGCGGGGTCTCATATTTGTTTCCTGAGACCTGCGAATCAGCAGGGTTCCCCTGCTGCCGAGTACTCAGACTCCCCTTTTTTCGCATGTAGTGTATGTGTATGCAATGTTAGTATGAATGAGTATGTGTGTTTTGAATAGTTGTGTTTTGCCAGGGGTAGAGAGATAGCTATTTAATCACTTTCTTCTTTTTTCAACTGTGTATTATATGGTATATTATTTCTCCTTTGCACGCATTATTTAATTATTACAGATGTAATTATGTCATGTGAATAATTTTGTATTTTATATGTATTCTTTTTCCAATGAAAATTTATATATGTAAGCAATGCTATGAATAAATTATACTTGATAAAAATAAAAAAGATATATATTGGTTAAGGAAAATCCCAAAAAATTGTTGTGTATTTGTCACCTGTTGCATTAAGTTTATGATGTACACGTAGTCAAAATAGTTGTGGCCAACGAGGGAACTTCCTTTTGATTGTATCTTGCTTTTCCCCTCTGTTCCCTGGCCCGATTTTATTTATAGAGGGGGTCCCATCATTACTGCTTTTTGGTACCTGCAATTCCGACATGCACTGACGCCCAGTATTGCCAACCTTGACTCACTCCCTGAATTTAGCCCGATCGAGGCGAAGGTCTTCATGGGTGATCTTGGGGACAAAAAAGTATCGCGCATTTACCAAACAATGGTCACCCACTGCTCCCCTACTCTTCTCTCACTGAAGACGACTTGGGAGGCTGATCTCGGCCCCTTGGACGAGGATGACTGGCGAGAGGCCTTGGAATCCCCGAGGGGGGCGGCTATCGCAATGCGATTTCTACTCATACAGTTCAAGATTCTCCATAGAGCATACTATACCCGAGAGCGTCTGTGGAAGGCGGGCCTGATTAGGTCCCCAGAGTGTCTGCGGTGTGGGGCCGAGGTGCGTACGTTACTTCACACGATGTGGTCGTGCTCTCGGCTGGTTGGCTTCTGGAGGGGTGTTTGGGGATGTCTGTCTGAGGTGCTGGGCTGGACCCTCCCCCGTACTCACCGTCTGGGTCTATTGCACGTCCTGGAAGGGGTTGGTGGTAATATCTATAAGCGGCACCTACTCCTACTAGGGCTAGTGGTAGCTAAAAGAGACCTGGCCCGAGCATGGAAGAATGTGAGGCCCCCCCCCCTGAATGCATGGAAGGCTGGTATAGACTTCTGTATGGGCCTGGAGAGACCTATATTTGAGGCACGAGGATGCCCCCGCAAACACTTTAAGATATGGAAGAGGTGGGCGGACTATAGAGATCTGACACTGGACCCCCCAGTGGAGCAAGAAGAAGATCTTTAGCCCCGTACGGGCTGGCAAAGCCCATGTCCACACACACATTACCCACGTCACAAACTTACGTCGATACAGTTAGTGCACACATGCATAGGGTTAGGGTGGGTTCCAGGGTGGGATCAGGGAGTTGGGTAGGTAGATAGCGGAATAAGATGAAGGTGGGGTAACTGTTTTCTGATATCCTTGATTGCATTATCTCCTTGCTTGGACACTCAGTTGACTGCTGTGATTGTATCAAAATGTCTGGTGGTATGGTCCTGATTGTGGGCTGCCACTCTATTTCATATGCTTATCTTCATCAATAAACTGGTTGTGAAAAAAAAAAAATGCCATTAAGGATTTGCAAATTACCACCAACTTCTAGTTGCTGGTAATTTGCGAATTCTTTTCAAAAAGCTTTTTTTCCAAAAAACAAAAGGTGCCATATGACGCCCATACATGCCCTTAGGGCATGTATGTGCGCCATATGCCCCCAAATTTCTTTTTCAGGGGGTGCAGCAGGGTGTTCTTGAGACACCCCTGCACCCTTGGAAAAATTCCTAATTTGCGATGAGCTAATTGCTAATGGCAAATTTCACCTTCATTCCTATGGGCCTCCTGGCCCATGGAAATGAATGAGTAATTTGCAATTAGCAAGTTGCTCATTGCAAATTAGGAATGGTAAAGAATCGCTATTTATTCCTTAAAATTCGCTATTTAGGAAATGCAAAATAGTTTGATGATACATATGGCAGTTCATCTCTAACAAGATAAGAAGCATAGGGATAGATTTATGATGACTGACACAATGAAGTGGACATAACTTACTTCATTGGTAGGCCTTTACATGTATTATCTCCTCTGTATTCTTCATCAAGTGTAACTTTCATCTGCAATCCTGAGTAGGCCTCACCTTAAACAAACCTCTGGATAGACCACACCTTATTGTCATCCTGAATTAATCATTTAAAATGCTAGGGACAGATTTATGATAGGTGTATGCCTCTTTTGCGCCACTTTGGTCACTTTTCTGATGCAGCGGCGGTGCAAAAGATTTGCTATGAGGCGACAAAATTACAAATTGATGCATTTAGGCAGATGTGTCATGGTGTAAAAAAAACGTGCCACATGAAACCGATGCAGCAGTGATGCAAAAAATGCACCATGTTGCAAGACAGGCCTCACTTGGGGCCATATGTATCAAGCTAATTAGCATTCGCAAAGGCCAAAATTCTGCGAATTTCGGCCTTTGCGAATGCTAATTAGACAAATGGTATGTATCAAACAAGTTTGATGCAAAATGAGGAATAGCAAAATTTGCTATTCCTTATTTTGCGATTGCACTTAAGGATTTGCAAATTTTGCGATTCCTTAAATGCAATGTATCAAACAAAAAATATGCAAAAAATGCCATTAAGGATTTGCAAATTACCACCAACTTCTAGTTGGTGGTAATTTGCGAATTCTTTTCAAAAAGGTTTTTTTCCAAAAAACAAAAGGTGCCATATGATGCCCATACATGCCCTTAGGGCATGTATGTGCGCCATATGCCCCCAAATTTCTTTTTCAGGGGTGCAGCAGGGTGTTCTTGAGACACCCCTGCACCTTTGGAAAAATTCCTAATTTGTGATGAGCTAATTGCTAATCGCAAATTGCACCTTCATTCCTATGGGCCTCCTGGCCCATGGAAATGAATGGGTAATTTGCAATTAGCAATTTGCTCATCGCAAATTAGGAATGGTAAAGAATCGCTATTTATTCCTTAAAATTCGCTATTTAGGAAATGCAAAATAGTTTGATGATACATTTGGCGGTTTATCTCTAACAAGATAAGAAGCTTAGGGATAGATTTATGATGACTGGCGCATGACCAGGGATGTGCCAGTCATCCTGTGCCGCTGTTCCGCCACCCATGGTGTGCTGCATTTACAATGCGGCGCAGTGATGAAGCAAAGCTTCGCATATTTTGCGACTTGCCGTATTCATGAACCTCGTCTATGTGTAACAAGGTAATAATTTGTACGTCTTACTAACGTTATTTTATGTTTAAACGAGGTTCCCTGACGCTTGCCTATGTGTTTTACTAAAATAATTTACTCGAGTCATTTAAAATGGCCGCTGCTTGTATTTAGTTACTGCGCATGCGTCAGCCATACTCACGTGTCCTGACGTGTCTGCAGAGTTGGAGGAAAATTTATGCGCATGCGTAATACATAGCTTTGCCCATAACGTGGTACTGCTCGTGCCACTGCTCTTGTATCTGTTTATATGTAGCTAACATTTAGACTGCATAAGTATATTTCTTAGTGATAAGTTGAAAGTACAAACCCTGTGATGTGTTTTCATAATGTTATTTCTATGTATTAATTTGTTCTCGCTTACTTTTCATGTACCGCGGGGAATGGGGGTCCGAACTGGTTGGGAGCCATATTGACGGTCTCTTCTGCGCATGATCATGGAGCACTGAAAGGTGGCAACTTTGGACAGTGGAACTCAGCCAGCTGGCAGCCACAGTCAAGATGCGCCTGGGAAAGCCACCTCTGCGCTATGAGAACGGAGAATGTTGCTCCTCATATGATACATTGTGTGTTGTGCTACTGTTTGCCGTGCAGTTTCTCATGGGAACCCCAATCTTGCTAGGCGGTACCCAGAGATGTAAATTAGGCATCCAAATAGTGTGTTTTGATTGGTGTGTTGGCCAAATCCTACCTTAGGACCAATCCAAATTGGGGATTCTGACACTTTGCAACATTTGGGGGGTGGTACCCTGTCCCAAAACAGTATATCTACCCTGGGTTCACCTAGGGAATTTGTCCGACTTGTCTGGTTTAGCTGACCTGTCACTGACCCATCGTACTCAATAGGTGACTGAAGATACAGAGCGCTGCGGAGCACTCTGTCCGAAATTGACCATAGACTAAGGTTCTACTGAACCTTAAAGTGCTGGCGAAGCACTTTGCTGGGAGTTCGCTGACCCAATCGGGGTCTTGATCGATAGCTGCAGAGAGGGTGGAGCGCAGGCGTTGCTTCCAAACTGCGGGTGCGGTCCTGTCCTGAGCGGTCCTGTCCTGAGGGTTTGCTGTCCTGTCCTGAGGTCCTGTCCTGATTCCTAATCTGAGGGTATCCTGTCCTGTCCGGGGTGTCCATTCTGCACCTGCTGTCCTTTGAGGGGTATCCTTCCTTGAGGGTTTCCTGTCCTTAACTGACCCGTGGCCAGGGTTTGGTTTCCACACCAGTCTAGGTAAATACTGCTCTAAATTCTTTAAACTTGCACCTTTCTATATTTCTGACTTTTGCTTCAATAAAGAGACACCTTTGCATATGTTGATTTTCCATGCTTTTGCCGCAACTATTGAAACGAAAAGTCATTTGCATATTTCTTGATATGTTCCCATGTTACCCTACCTGTTAGAAATTATATTTTGTATTGCAGTTTGTCATTTCCTGATATGGTCTAGAACGGCCTTACTTAAACTGTCTAAAGAGTTTTTGCCTTGAATGCATAGCATTTCCCTTTGCATCTCATATTAGCATTTAAATGATTACACTGACTTTATTTCTCTATAGTTATGTACTTTTCATTATCTTGGTTATTGATTGCCTTATTCTTGTAAGCTTGATGCTTGATGAAAACAAACTTTAGATAAAACTTTTAAAACTTCCAGTTGTCCGTGGTCATTTTACAACAGTATTGAATGTCATTTGAATTTGCATTTGCTGCCTTTCCTTTTACAGCTAGCTCCCTGATCCATTGAGGTCATCATAGGTACCCGTGTCGGTGGATGGTAAGTCGGGTACACTGAGTAATAACAGTAGGGAACACACACAAATTGGTAGCAGCCCGTGAAGTCGCCTTGTCAATGAATGTAGTGAATTGAAAGTATATGGGCCCTGAAGCCGGAAACGGCGAAATTATTGGCTGGGTGACCTCGCGCGCTCTATCAGTTTTTCTGGTAGCTAGACAGAGGACAGAAATAATTCAGAAGATCTCCCAGTTAAATGCCAGTCCTGAAGCTCTGACTATTCCGGTAACAATCGGACCAGTAGTTCCGTTGTACGGGAATAATCAAGGAAGTCCGAACCCTCCAGTTATGAACCCAATAATGGCCCCGCCGAGGCAAGAGCCCCTACTGATAGACGATCAGTCCAGTGAGTGCGAGTCCGAAGTTGTGTTCTTGGACCTGCCAAACAAACAGACCGGGAAGGGAGTGCAGAAGAGGCATTATCCTTTTGATGCGAAAGAAATTAAATTAGAATCAACAACAGGTACTAGGAGTGTTTCTTTGGTAACCCCGGAAGAAATTGAAAATTGGAGTCGTGAATTAGAAAAACAGGCTCCGCAAACGAAACCTTTAGACCTCTACAAGCTGAGGGTAGAAATAGAGGAATTGATGGCAGGGAATGTGGGATTAGACAGATTAAACACCTATTCTGAAGAAGAATTGCTGTTTATGTGTAAAAGCCTTACCAGAAGTAACAGAGTGCTCCACGAAAAGCTGACAGACACCGCAGCTAGTATGGGGATAGATATTTCAAGATCCAAGCCCTTGCAAAAGCCTTACAGAGCTGAATTCTCAGACAAAGATTTAGAGAACTTGAATGTGTCAGGGAAGAAGTTACAAATTAAAGAGTTGCTGGCAGTTTTGCAAAAATGGGGAGACGTGGAAAAATGGAGAAGCAGGTGGGCACGAAAGAAAGATGAGGCTCGATCCAGACAAGCTACCCCTGAGTTCCCTTTGAGAGAAGTAGACAAGCCTGAAACATTATGCCCCATGCGTGAAGTGCCAGGTGGGATGTATGTGCACGTTCCATGGTCCAGACAGGATATTGTGTCCTTTACTAACGATTTCCCGAAATTGCGCGAAAAGCCAGTTGACTGGTACCGGCAAGTGGAAAGGTTCGTAAAGGTGCAAAAATGCCTGTGGAAAGACCTGGATGGGTTTTTCGACATTGTGGTCCCGGTCGATCTATGGACCGAGTGTAAAATAGCCATAGGCTGGCCTAGTGAGGAGTACCCGAGGGACTCTACCACAGGGGAGCCGTCCATTGAAGTAATGAAAAAATATGATCAAGTAATTCAGCATTTGAAAAATAAGGTGCCAGCAAAGGAAACGGATTGGACCAGGATAGATAGAACAACGCAGGAGAGAGAGGAGACAGTCCACTCCTATTATGAAAGGCTGTTGCAGGTGTTTAAAACATACAGTGGTATAGATAACATCGAGATGAAGGAAATGACGCATTTCATTTACAGGTTTGTAAACGGTTTAAGACCCGAAATTTGTCAGTGGATAAAGGATAATAAAATCTGTTGGCATACCAAAAAGGTAGACGAGGTCCTGCGGTACGCAAAGTACTGCGAGGACGAGATGGCAGAAAAGAAAAAGGCTCTCAAGGAAAAGGTCATGTGGGCTCAGGTGAAGCTCGCAGAACAGCAGGAAAAACAGTTGAGTAACATGGTCAAAAACACTCAGAACCAAGGTCCTGGGGGTGGGGGAGGAGGTAAGCCCCGGCCCAAAATGAGCAGGGAGGAGGCTATGAAGAAATTTCCCTGCCATCAGTGCGGCGAAATTGGACACTGGCGTAACGAGTGTCCTTACTTGCCAGATGATAACCCCAAAACACCTGATTTAACTCCACAGACGCAGAAAGAAAGACCAAGAAAAACTCAACCACAGGTAAAAACAGTTCAGGTGCCCCGAGCACCAAAGCAAGTATACAAGGGAAAACAAGCAGAGGGAGATGAGATAGAAGTCTGGGAAAGCAATGAGAACAGAAATGCAGCAACTTCGCAGTATCTATTAAACGATACCTTCCTTTGTGATGACCAGTACTGACGGGGCCTGAGAGGGGAGGATGAGGAGTGCGTACTTGGCGCCTCCTTGCCGGTAGACCAGTCCGGACCATACATTGAAGGAAAGGTTGACGGAAATGATGTCACTTTTCTGTTGGACACTGGCGCTACCCGTTCTACTGTGAGAACAGTGGACGTTCCAAACCTACCCCTCTCGGGAGAAGCCATCCAAGTAGTGGGTGTATCTAATCAATTGATTAGTACTCCTGTTACCAAGCCCATGGAGATCTCAATTGGAAACTTTAAGGAAATGCATAGATTTGTCGTTTGTGACACCAGTCCAGTAAACTTACTGGGACGTGATTTGCTGTGCAAAATGAACTGTACCAACTTTTGCACACCAAAGGGTGTTGAAATTCAGACCCCAGATGAAGATGGCATTTATAAATTAATGCTGATCAGACCTGACTCAGAAATTAAACGAATGACCATGCAGGATTTGCCCAAAGAACTCCAAGAAGCAGTGAAGCCAGAGGTATGGGACTTTACTGGGAAAGATGTAGGGTTAATGAAAAACGTGGACCCCATACAGATAGCAATAAAGGACAATGCAGTATACCCCAATACTAAACCCTACAGAATGAATGCAGAAGTGAAAGCTGGTGTTACTCTGGAAATACAGAAATTGCTAGAAGGAAACATCATACAGGAGGTAATGAGTAGCCCATGTAACTCCCCGATTATGGGCATCAAGAAGCCTAGTGGCAAGTACAGAGTAGTGCAGGACCTACGAAAAGTCAACAAGATAGTAGTCCCCTGCTGCCCCATTGTCCCGAACCCAGCAGTGATTCTGTATCAGATTCCCTGGGATGCTGAGTGGTTCACTGTGATAGACCTGTGTCATGCATTCTTTTCCATTCCCTTGCATCCAGATAGCAAATTTCTTTTCTCATTTGCCTTCAATGGTCACGTGTATGTCTGGAACAGGGTCCCTCAAGGGTACACAGAGAGCCCCTCTATCTTTAATCAGATCTTGAAAAAATGTTTGGAAACTTTGGTCTTACCTGGAAACTCTGTCTTAGTGCAATACATAGACGACCTCTTGGTGGCGTCTAAAAGTCATAGGGATTGTGTGATTGACACCATTGCCCTACTGAATCACCTGTGTGAGAAGGGACATAAAGTGGCCCCTGACAAATTACAGTTCTGTGCAAAATCGGTGAAATATCTGGGGCACCAGATAGAGAAAGGTGTCAGAAAAGTGACATCGGAAAGAGTGAGAATAATTCAAAAGATGCAGTTACCCCGTACTCAAAAAGAGATCAGAATGTTCCTGGGTGTGATAGGATACTGCAGGCAGTGGATTCTGGGATTTGCAGTCCTAGCTAGGCCCTTGATAAAAATGACCAAGAGAGGAACACCTGATATTGTAGAATGGAATGATGAAAGCTTAACAGCCTTCACCAAACTGCGAGATTGTCTGTGTACAGCCCCTGCATTGGGAATGCCAGACTATTCCAAAGAATTTGCCCTATTCTGTGACACTCGCGATAATTGCGCGTTGTCAGTCCTAACTCAAGAACATGGCACAACCAGAAGGCCTGTGGCATATTTCTCTGCCACCTTGGATCCAGTGGCTGCTGGATTACCAGGCTGGCTGAAAGCAGTAGCTGCTACCTGTGCCAGTTTAGAGCAGAGTGAGTCAATTGTCATGGGACATCCGGTAACTGTGTATGTTCCACATGGAGTGGTAATTTTGTTGACCAGAACAAAAACTCAGTATCTCACCCCTAGTCGGCTGACTAAATACGAGAGGATTCTTGTGGGTGCTGCAAATGTAAACATTGTTAGGTGCAGTATTCTGAACCCAGCCACCTTACTCCCCGACCCAAAGGATATGGAAGGGGGGGTGGATGATGAGCATGATTGCATTGATTTAACAGAATTCAACACCAATCCACGCCCAGACATAAAAGAAACGCCATTGCCTATGCATGACAAAGAATTATTTGTAGATGGTTCATGTCTAAGGCATGAACAAGGAGGCCTGAGTGCTGCCTATGCGGTAGTCTCCTTAGAGAAAATTGAAGAAGCAGGTTATCTATATCACATAAAGTCTGCACAAGTAGCCGAATTGATTGCTATGATAAAAGCTTGCCAAATTGGGAAGAACCTACGCATAACAGTGTATACTGACAGTCAGTACTGTTATGGGGTTGTGCATGACTTTGGCCAGTTGTGGCTACAGAGGGAGTTCCTGACTTCATCAGGTACCCCTATTCGAAATGGAAAAGTTGTTCAAGACCTTTTAGAGGCAATCCAGTCACCAAAGGAACTGGCAGTGGTGAAGTGTGTTGCTCATAAGAAGAGCATGGACACTGTATCACTGGGAAATGATTTTGCTGATCGAGTGGCCCAGTGGTGCGCTAGAGATCGGTATATCGTAAATCCAAAACGAGGGGGGCCAGGAACCAGCTGCCAACTTCAGGTGTTTGAAGAAGTGCCTACATGGGATGAAGTGAAAGAGTGGCAGCAGGCGGCACCTTGGCAAGAAAGAGAGAAGTGGAAGGAAGATGGGTGTAGACCAAGACGTGTGGATGGTGTCATCATAGGTCCAACTGGTATGCCTGTGTTACCTAGACACCTACTTAGCACAATGGCGAGGTTGATACATGAAGGATCACACATTGGTAGGGACGCCATGATTCTAGTGTTCCAACAGACTTGGTACAGTAAAAAATTCAGGAAAGTAGCAGAGTCCCTCTGCCAGAGGTGCCTGTCATGTCAAAAGATGAACCCAGGGAAGAAGACTGTGGTGGAACTGGGGAAAATTGGGAGGTCCGGGGGTCCCTTTGTGAGAATACAGGTTGATTTCATCACCATGCCCCGTTGTGAAGGGAAGCGATATGTCCTTGTCATGGTCTGTTTATTTTCAAAGTGGGTGGAAGCTTTCCCTACTCCCCAAAATGACGCAAAAACAGTAGCTAAGTGTTTACTGAAAGAACTGATACCTAGGTTCGGGGTTCCAGTCACTATTGAATCAGATCAAGGCTCACATTTTCATAATGAAGTGATCGACGAACTCTGTAAGGCCTTTGGAATTTCACAAAAGCTTCACTGTGCCTACCGTCCAGAGGCTTCTGGAGTAGTGGAACAAATAAATGGAACTATCAAAAACAGACTAGCAAAACTGTGTGATGCATCTAAATTGACCTGGGTGAAGGCCCTGCCCCTGGTCCTGATGGGACTCAGAAGTGTTCCTGATCGCAAGACAGGCCTAAGTCCCCATGAAATCATTATGGGAAGAGTGATGAGACAAGCATGGGTGCCAGGAAGCAAACTGTTGAGTATTACTGATGATTTGGTGCTTGAATACTGCAAGAGATTGGGTGACCAAGTGCGTTCTATCTCTCACCAGATCGGAGAAGACGCCATCCTCAATCCAACGACTCCTCTCCACAAACTGGTCCCGGGAGATTGGGTCAAGATAAAGAAGCATACTCGGAAGAGCTGCCTGGAGCCAAGGTGGGGAGAAAAACGTCAGGTGATCCTGGTAACTACCACAGCAGTAAAGTGTGCAGGAGTTCCACGCTGGGTACACGCCAGCCACACCCAGAAGGTATTACCAGACGAGGAGCCTGAAGCAGAAGGACGTCCAGCAGAGGACTCTGCAGGAGCCAGACCGGAAGTAGCTGACGACGTACAGCCCAGTACCAGTCGAGCTGCAGAATCAGCAGACGTTGGCCCAAGAATAGTTGATAACGAACTACCAAGAGCCCAGCCTGCTGAAGGGGTCCAAGAAGCTGAGCCGGAAGTAGCTGAAGACGAGCTGCCAAGCATATGGCCAGAGGAGTGGATTCCCTTGATTGATCTCACTGAAGACCCCATTCGAACAAGTGAGCGACTTCGGGAAGGTAGAGAGTGGACTAGAGAGGAAAAGCAAGGCACAGGCGAAGAACCTCAGAATCTTGAGATTCACATCAAAACTGAGGAAGGAGAAGGTCAGACAGGGACAGAGCACGTGATTGATACAGAACAAGTGAATGCTACAGAGCCAGTGCCCGATACTGAACAGGTGAAGGATACAGAGCAAGTGTTTGATACTCCTCCACTGACTCCAGATGTCGGGAAGGGACAGACTAGACATAGTGTAATAGTTCAAGCAGAAGAAAGTCCAGAGATCGAAGTGCTTGAACAGGATCAGATAGAATTAGAAGAACGTGTTCAGGAAACAGAGTCAGAGACACTTGAAGAGCAAACACACAATTTACCTGAACAAGGCCAGATTAGTAACCAGGCAGAAGAAATAGATGCGAGCCCTGGAATTAGTCAGATAGAAGAGGAAGAAACTGAAACAGAATTGCCACAAGTAAATGAAAACAAAAGGGCAAGAGAAGGAAACGAAGTCCACGTCCCAACAAAAAGACTTAAGAAAAGAAAGCATCTTGAGCCTAGATTCGTAAAGAAATTGAGACTAAGGATAAAAACGGTGGAAGAAAAACGCACAGAAGAAAGGAGAAGTGCTCGCATAGCAGAGCAACAAGAAGGTACTTCCAAAAGAAGGAGTGATCGAATAAAAAGACAAAACAAAAAGTACAAGTCACCTGAATGGACACTTGTGTTGGAAGAACTTGAAGATCTCGATATAACTGACGTAAGCGACGGAGAGCCCGTCCCTGAGTACTCTGACGAAGAAGAAGACGAGCCACCGTGAATTTGCACAAAGTACGCTACTCGTGTAAAGTCACAAAGAGGGGTCGAGAAACTTCTTCTGAAGCCAAAATGTCTGATTCAAACGTGAATGGTAGACCTAGTCGCAGCCGTTGCAAAACATGCTGCAAGGTATGTGTCTGTAGTGTAGTTGTCCTGATATTAGTTTGGATAGGACTAACAATTTTCATTCCCTTTGCTGTAAGCAAAGATACTAATATTGTCCCTACTGAAATTGTAAATACTGACAGTGAGGAACTGACAACACAGAGTGTAGCAAGACATGAGAGAGCACTGAGACCAACAAAACAAGACTTAGAAGCATCAGATGAGGGAGGACTACATTTTCATGGAGTTAAGAACAGGACACACTTAAATGTTTTTGCAAACTTGTTAATACACTATGTAGAAACTATGGAAATTGAAGATTGCTATGTCTGCATGAAGCTACCTACCTCTGTAGCTGAAGGCGTGACATACCATCACTTGCCGTTGACATATGGAATCTCCTGTAGCATTTTAGCTAGTTTATTTTACAAAAGAGGACCGTTACAGTACTATTACTCTAACAATGACGTGATCTTTTCTGAACTTCCTATACGTGGGAACTTGAATCCTGTACATACCAAAAGTGACGTTACTCGCTATATGGGCGAATACTTTCTGACTATAGGTAACATCGACACAGGTGACGCACACAGAGATAACTTGACTTGTTCTTTGCGTGAGCAGGAAAAGATGTTCCTAAACATGGCAGAGAAAAGGAGAATTAAAATACAAAAGAAGGCTAATGACGAAAGTCAGAAAAGGCCGAGATGGGCAGAGAACATGGAAGGCACCTCAACTGGTTGGGCGGGTCCTGCTCTGTTGCTGGATTTTGAAAAGAAAGGCAAGCTATGTCTTCACCGCGAGAAGACTAGCTATTATAATAACATTTTCATTGGTTCCAGTGAATGCGAACATAATTACAAGGTAATTGGAGGTTGGGGTTTCAAAAATGGGTCAGAGCCTGTGTTTCCTGGAATTTATTATATTTGTGGGGACAAGGCTTATTTCAAATTGCCGGATCACTGGTATGGAAGCTGCTATTTTGGCATTGTCTTCCCGAAAATATACCATGTGAATGGAGTTGCTGGAAGCAGTGAAAATACTAATGGCTTAGCGCGTAGTAAAAGAGAAAGTGTAGGTGAAATTATGGGTAGTATTTTCAGTGCACTGATACCTGGAGTGGGAGTGGTTCTGAACACTCACAGAATTTGCAAATTGTCCACTATAGTGGATGTGTTGTCTACTGACACAGCTCATGGATTTCTGCTGGTCAATACCGAAATGGTTGCGATCAGATCAATGGTTTTGCAGAATCGACTTGCCCTTGACACCTTATTAGCGAAAGAGGGCGGAGTCTGCAGGATGTTGAAGGCGCAACATTGTTGCACTTATATTCCGGATAAAAGTGTACAGCTCAAAAGATATGTGAAAAACATTACTAATTTGGCAAAGGAACTGAAACCACTCGAGGTTGATAGTGCCTGGAAGAGACTGGTAGATGGTCTCTCAAATGTAGGTCATTGGCTTGCTAGCGTAGGTAAAAGCTTATTGTTCAAGGTGCTGATGCCAATTGGAATTATAGGTCTCATCCTATTCTTCATATTTGTCTGTTGCAAATGTCGTAAGCACACCAGAAAGCATGAAGTGAATGCAAGAGGGGTGAAACGAAGTGTGGATGAGCTTGAATTACAAGAGATGAATAATCAGATCTATAAAAAGGTGAAGAATTCTCACCCTACCAAAACTGAAAGAGAGAAACTGGAGAGATTGCTGGAAGAGATAGAGTTGTATAAAGTGTGAAAGAAAGTTGGCATTTGGTTCCACTTAATTTTGTGATGATAGTAAATATCATCAAAGAGGGGATTGATGAAGCAAAGCTTCGCATATTTTGCGACTTGCCGTATTCATGAACCTCGTCTATGTGTAACAAGGTAATAATTTGTACGTCTTACTAACGTTATTTTATGTTTAAATGAGGTTCCCTGACGCTTGCCTATGTGTTTTACTAAAATAATTTACTCGAGTCATTTAAAATGGCCGCTGCTTGTATTTAGTTACTGCGCATGCGTCAGCCATACTCACGTGTCCTGACGTGTCTGCAGAGTTGGAGGGAAATTTATGCGCATGCGTAATACATAGCTTTGCCCATAACGTGGTACTGCTCGTGCCACTGCTCTTGTATCTGTTTATATGTAGCTAACATTTAGACTGCATAAGTATATTTCTTAGTGATAAGTTGAAAGTACAAACCCTGTGATGTGTTTTCATAATGTTATTTCTATGTATTAATTTGTTCTCGCTTACTTTTCATGTACCGCGGGGAATGGGGGTCCGAACTGGTTGGGAGCCATATTGACGGTCTCTTCTGCGCATGATCATGGAGCACTGAAAGGTGGCAACTTTGGACAGTGGAACTCAGCCAGCTGGCAGCCACAGTCAAGATGCGCCTGGGAAAGCCACCTCTGCGCTATGAGAACGGAGAATGTTGCTCCTCATATGATACATTGTGTGTTGTGCTACTGTTTGCCGTGCAGTTTCTCATGGGAACCCCAATCTTGCTAGGCGGTACCCAGAGATGTAAATTAGGCATCCAAATAGTGTGTTTTGATTGGTGTGTTAGCCAAATCCTACCTTAGGACCAATCCAAATTGGGGATTCTGACACTTTGCAACATTTGGGCGGTGGTACCCTGTCCCAAAACAGTATATCTACCCTGGGTTCACCTAGGGAATTTGTCCGACTTGTCTGGTTTAGCTGACCTGTCACTGACCCATCGTACTCAATAGGTGACTGAAGATACAGAGCGCTGCGGAGCACTCTGTCCGAAATTGACCATAGACTAAGGTTCTACTGAACCTTAAAGTGCTGGCGAAGCACTTTGCTGGGAGTTCGCTGACCCAATCGGGGTCTTGATCGATAGCTGCAGAGAGGGTGGAGCGCAGGCGTTGCTTCCAAACTGCGGGTGCGGTCCTGTCCTGAGCGGTCCTGTCCTGAGGGTTTGCTGTCCTGTCCTGAGGTCCTGTCCTGATTCCTAATCTGAGGGTATCCTGTCCTGTCCGGGGTGTCCATTCTGCACCTGCTGTCCTTTGAGGGGTATCCTTCCTTGAGGGTTTCCTGTCCTTAACTGACCCGTGGCCAGGGTTTGGTTTCCACACCAGTCTAGGTAAATACTGCTCTAAATTCTTTAAACTTGCACCTTTCTATATTTCTGACTTTTGCTTCAATAAAGAGACACCTTTGCATATGTTGATTTTCCATGCTTTTGCCGCAACTATTGAAACGAAAAGTCATTTGCATATTTCTTGATATGTTCCCATGTTACCCTACCTGTTAGAAATTATATTTTGTATTGCAGTTTGTCATTTCCTGATATGGTCTAGAACGGCCTTACTTAAACTGTCTAAAGAGTTTTTGCCTTGAATGCATAGCATTTCCCTTTGCATCTCATATTAGCATTTAAATGATTACACTGACTTTATTTCTCTATAGTTATGTACTTTTCATTATCTTGGTTATTGATTGCCTTATTCTTGTAAGCTTGATGCTTGATGAAAACGAACTTTAGATAAAACTTTTAAAACTTCCAGTTGTCCGTGGTCATTTTACAACAGTATTGAATGTCATTTGAATTTGCATTTGCTGCCTTTCCTTTTACAGCTAGCTCCCTGATCCGTTGAGGTCATAGGTACCCGTGTCGGTGGATGGTAAGTCGGGTACACTGAGTAATAACAGTAGGGAACACACACAAATTGGTAGCAGCCCGTGAAGTCGCCCTGTCAATGAATGTAGTGAATTGAAAGTATATGGGCCCTGAAGCCGGAAACGGCGAAATTATTGGCTGGGTGACCTCGCGCGCTCTATCATGGGGCAAAAATGGCACAGATGCGCGACGCATCTGTGCCGTTAAGGTGGCGCATTGCTGGAGTTGTATCGCAAGTGCGATGCAGCTCCAGCAACGCTCAGGGGTGCCCCATCTCCACAATGTTGCGTCAAGACCTATGCCTGCTTCAAGCAGGCGCAGGGTTTTGACGCAGCTTTCTCCTATCTGATTGTAAATGCGGCACACCATGGGTGGCAGAGCAGCGGTGCACGTTAACTGGTGCATGCCTGGGGATGTGCCAGTTAACATAAATCTGCCCCTTTACATTTAAGTATGTGCAGGGGACACAGAGTTGGTGAGGCTTATCCAAGGTTAAGAAGAGATGAGTCCTGTTCAGTGAAAAATTAGACATAGGCTTCACCTGCTCAGCATCGCCGGGCATGGCTAAATAATAGCTGCAAAATGTTACTCTTGTTAAACAATTTTACTATTATAATCTCTGAGATTTGTCTCTTACTCTGCAACATCTCATTGTTGTTATCTTTCTTTAAAGATAAAGACAACATCAACATGAGCGACAATCAGCAATCAGTTGATTTCGGCCTCATCATTGAACTCGTAATTGAAACACCAGTGGATGTTGATCCCTTGGATGATTTAAATCCTGAGGATGAAGAAGAACGTGATGAGGATGCAGATTTTTCAGAATTATATGACATAGGATGGGAAGCTGACGTGCTTGAGCCTATGGAACTATAAACATTTATTTTAAACATTTATAATAAATAAAAAGTAAAAATGTAAACCGTTTAATTTAAAAATAAAGACACCTTCAAAAACAGGTTATGTGTAGTGTCTTCAATAAAATATTAAAATATGCTCATAAAATTAGATCAGATTCACATATAAAATAGCACAGGTAAAATGAATATAAATTCCATTTCTTTTCTGCTATTTCTGTATTCTAAATTTGCCAAGGACTAAAAAATCTTTTATGTAAAAAAGTCAAGTAGTGTTTTAAGTTTTTGATTACTGTTATTGATTTACTGTTGGGTAATAGTGGTTAATAACATTTTTTAATATATTTTACCACAGATTCAACTGCAGATCATTTCAAGATTTCACCATGCCAACCAAAGAAAGACTGAGAAAGGCTGCAAAACGTCAAAGACAGCAGGTCAATGAAAAAAAGCAGCAGTCCTCTAACAAAAAGATTTGTCAAGTCACCAAGAAAGCACCGGGTAAGAGTACAAAAACATTCATAAGAAATATCTGTAGTAAAAAAAAATATTACTACAGAAAATGTTTCAGTCCAGAAAAAGAGAAGCAATTCAAACGGAAAGGAAAGGCCAATGAAAAATGTTACTGCTAGAGCAAGAGATAACTCTGTGCATGATAGTAGAAGGAAACAACAGTTTAGGGACATTCGTAGACGAATTTTCCGCAACAGGATAATTGGCAATTTGTTAAAAAATATTAAGAAAGGTCAACAGAAAGTGGTTTTTTATAAGAGAAAAAAAAGTTTTTTTATTTTTTTATTTTTTAAAACCTTTTTATTGTTGCAAGAAGTGACAAAATTCATTACATTTCAATTCCGTACTAAACATACATATACAATTGATACAGACAGTAAATAGATGAGTGGAAACAATACAAAATAAGCTGTAAACAAAACTTCATGTTAGCTCTACCGTTAACGTAAAGGACTGCTAAAGCCGAAAGACCAGAATAAGTATAGGCCTAATCACATTTCTTGACCTTCAAAGACATGCTTCCATATCCTTGCTTTTCTCAGAAGAGCTTTTGGACCTCTAAGTTTAGCTAAAGAAAGCTCCATAGTTCTAATTTCGTAAACCAGTGATAGCCAATCCGCAACCTTAGGGGGTTCTTTAGCTATCCAAACCCTAGCTACTGTTAATCTAGCACATGCTAACAAAATCGTTAAAAGATCCTTATTGGGGCAGTTCCTATCTTGGATATCTAATAAAACCATTTGTACTGTAAGATCCGGTGAATTTATCTGATTAAATCGAAGATAATAAGATATTCGATTCCAAAAATCGGAGAGTGCTGGACAAGAGAATAGCATATGTTCAATTCCAGCTGCAGCAGTATTACATTTAACACACATAGATTTATCTGATAACAAGTTACCTTGCGCCCAGCTCGATATTTTTTGTGGCGTATAGTACAATTCAGTGATTGTCCTATAAAGTTGCATTTTGAGATTAGAAGAGTGAACTATATCACTTAGATGGGTTAGGGCACTTCCGATCTGTACTGAATTTATATTTTGATTTAATCTACGGGACCATTTGGCTGCGATTTGAGTTGTGTTTTCTCCCTTATCCTTGATGAGCCATTGATATCCCAATTTAATTACTGATTTAGTTTTATCAGAGTAAATACCCTCAAGAATATCAGATTGTTTGACTTCCGTTATTCTCAATTTATTGCAGAAAAAATCTCTCAGTTGTCTATACTTAAAGTGCATATCATCCGTAAGCCCGTTTGTAATTTTTAAGTTCTCAAAATCAATCAAACCATTAGTACCGTAAAGGTCTCCTAGTGTGTTTATATCCTGTCTTATCCACCGATTACCCAAACCATCCGAAAATATACCCGGAAGGCCAGGATTATTCCATAGTCTAAGTTCAGCGTTGTAAAATGAACTGTTACTAATATGCAGAATTTTGTCCCAAATTCTTATAGCATGCTTAGCAGTCTTGAATTTTACTCTTTTAAAGTAGTTTGGATCGTGGACCCGTAATAGAAATTGATTGGCATCAGCCCCCAACATATACTGATGGAAAAATAAAGAAGGAGTATTTTTTAATAAGCTCCTAATGCGTAAAAGAAAAGTAGCTAGAAAGTAAAGATTAAAGTCCGGAAAAGTAAGTCCCCCTTTGGAGATTGGTAGTGTCAGGAATTTAACCGCCCTTCGTGCCTTTTTATACCCCCAGATAAAGCTACTACAAATACCATCCAACTTTCTAAAAAAAAGCTTATTTGGTTGTAACGGTATGGCTCTACACAAATAAAGCAACTTGGGTAAAATTTTCATCTTGATCAGATTGAGTCTCCCTATCAGACTCAGGGGAATCTAATGCCATTTTTTAAAACTCGCAGCGGTTTCTTTAAGGAATGACCCATAGTTTATTTCCACAATTTTCCCCACTTTAGCAGTCAGTTTAATACCTAAGTATACGGCTTCTTTGCAGGTTTCGTAGGTACGTATAGCCGGAGTATAATTGAGTATAATTTGGGTTTTATTGACATTTAATTTATACCCAGAGATTTTCCCATACTTTTGTGCTTCTTCTACAAATGCTGGCATATTGAGTTGTTTAGAGCACAATTGGCGGAATTACAAGCCGGACTTAAAAAAACGTTGAGAGAAAGGTATGTAGTAAAACTACAAAAATACAAATTAGATCAATACGAAGGCGGCGATTGTATTGGGAAAATATTGGCCTTTAAAACTGCGGATAGAAAAGCGAAAACCAAAATTAAGGAAATAATTGGATCAGATTCAGTGATATATGGGCAAGAGGATCAAATACTAAATCAATTTGTCAAATTTTATCAACATCTATACACTCCAGAGGAGCCACCAAATAAAATAGAGATTGTAAAATATCTTGATCGATATCTAGGACCACTGCGAGTGTTAAATCTTGAAGTAATCCAACAATTAAACGCTAATATTACTACTGAGGAGATAAAACTTGCTATTGACCATCTACCAGTAGGTAAGGCGGTCGGGGAAGATTGTATACCAGGTGAACTTTATAAACTTTGTTATCAAGAACTGGCACCATTACTACAAAAAGTAATTAATTTAATTATTGTTTCTAAACAAGCACCTTCCTCATGGAAAATAGCCAAAATTATATTTTTTCTGAAAAAGGGAAAACCGGAAAAAGAGTGTGGCTCATATCGGCCCATATCTTTACTTAACTCTGACGTTAAAATCTTTGCTAAAATTTTAGCTAATCGGTTAGCTCCCTATATGCCTGACATTGTCAATCCTCAACAGCATGGCTTTGTAGTTGGTAGAGATACCACTTTGCATGTCAATACCTCAATAACAGCTTTTGATGTAGCAGAAACCACAGACACCCCACTCGGTATGATAATGTTAGATGCTGAAAAAGCGTTCGACCGAGTGGGGTGGGAATATCTGTGGACAGTATTAAGCAAAATGGGTATAAATGGCCCCTACTTAGATTGGGTTAGGTCAATCTATGATGAACCACGGGCCGTGATTAGCTATGGAGGCATAGATTCTGATAATTTTATGATTGCAAGAGGTACAAGACAGGGATGCCCCCTTTCCCCACTATTGTTCGCCCTATCTTTAGAACCTTTTTTAAATGCTTTAAACGACCAAATCAATATAATTCCAGCTCACCATGGGGATACAACTCTCAAATTAACCGCCTTCGCGGATGATATAGCAATATATACATCAGATGTCTGTATAAGAGAAAAAAAAAGTTGAGAAAGTTATTGATCAGGCATTTGAAATTAAACGTAAGTTATTTATTTTGATAATCAATAGAATTAGGAAGCTAAACAATGCAATTTATGATTTCAAATGAAATAGTAGATGGAAGAGAATAGTTAATCGTAGTAATTTTTGTGAAGTTTTTTCTGGAGAATGGATGCATAGTTCAAGCTCTGAGGCATTTTTTAATGAGGAGAGTTATTTCCAGGATAATGATTTGGTGCATGCAGTTGACACCAGTGGTCGAGCTTATGAAGTGAAAGATGGTTGTCCAGTTGAAAAAGAAAAACTTGTGACAACAGAGATAGAAGAGGTGTTAGGTAATGAGGTTTTAGGAAGACGTCCTAAGGGTCCTGTGTACACCTGGAAGTGTAGTAGTATTTGCAGTGTGCGACAGGATTCCATCAATTTGCTTTGTGATTTTGTACGGTCATTTAATAAGAAAAGTTTGAAGCAGAAAATGAAGTTGTTGCAAGAATTAGATCCTTGCAGAGTGAGAGAAGTGACAGGTTTGCATGGTCATTCACTGGCTTGTCTTTCCAGGAGAGTATGCCAGAGTGTTTTTCATCATTTCAGGATGCTAGCAGTGCATCATAATAAAGTGAGGAAATTAGTTAGAATGTTGTATTATGCTAAGAGTCCAGCAATTATGCTTAAACAATTATGCGCTGCTCTTTTGCATGGTTCTGAAATAGATGTGAAGAATATATGTGAAGAAATTGAGTTTTGTTACTTTGGAAGTAAAGAGGAGAATGTTGAAATTGACCAAGAAGAAGCGGGTAATGTGGAAGATAGTGTACAGGTTTCCAGTACAGATAATTTCCAGAGGGAAATTGCGACGTTTCAGGTCAAATCAAGTGAGAGGCCAAATTTCACTTGTGTGTGTTGTCGACGCACTTATTATAAGAATCAGACTAAGTTAGTGGATTTATATGCAAAAAGTGAAAGGGAAAAAATTAGTGAATGGAAGGATTTCGCAACATACTTGATGGTAGAAAATTGTTTTGATTTGGGATTGGATCAACGTGTGTGTACTTATTGTTGTAATAAGTTAAATCAAAACCAGATGCCTGCAAGAGCAGTTCATAATAATCTGGAATTGGTTGAGATTCCTTCTGAATTGAAGGATTTAAATACTTATGAATCTATTTTGATTCAAAGTATCCATCCCTTTCAGGCTATTGTAAGAATGGAGCCAAAGACAGGGAAATTGCCTCCATCAGATTTACAGAGAGGATTAAAGGGAAGAGTTGTTTATTTGCCTCTAGATTTGAAGAAAAACATTAACACAATTGGAGTAGAAAAAGTGGAAGAGGAACCTCTGGTTATCTTAGTTAATGGGGTTCCGACAAAGAATAAGAAAATATGGCAAGATTTAGTGGATGTTAGGAAAGTTAAAAAGGCAACATTGTATTTGAAAAAAATAATAAATACTATAAGAATGTATATGTTGCAGAAGAGGAAGTAAGTGAGGAAGAGGATAGTGATTTATGTGCTGGTCATATTGAGAAAGTAGAACCCTCTACTAGTGAAGAAATATATGAACATTATAGTGTTCATCCT
This sequence comes from Lissotriton helveticus, assembly GCF_964261635.1. Classification (NCBI taxonomy): domain Eukaryota; kingdom Metazoa; phylum Chordata; class Amphibia; order Caudata; family Salamandridae; genus Lissotriton; species Lissotriton helveticus. The sequence goes on from NC_136068.1 coordinate 647,435,479, forward strand.
TTGCATTCCAAGGAAGTCATGGGGAATGCTATTGAGTTGTTTCAAATGAAACAAGCCAAAGGGAGTCCCATTAGTGTTTGGGAGGAAAGTTTGGAAGCTCGGTTTTCCCACAGCTTTTTCCAACAGGTCAGGGAGGAAGATATGATGAGCGACCTCATCAAATTCCTGCTTCTGAATACCGGACTTTGTGATTGTATGCAGGAGATGCTAGGTTTCGACAATGCATTCCTTATTTGTTTCATCTCCTGTTTGAAAGCGATCTGTCTGGACTGTCATATGCAGTGAACCACATCTTGAAAAGTGGTATACACATGCAAAACATCTCGGCAAGTGACTTTATGAATAAAGTCAATGTCCAAGACAGTATTTTGAATTCTCACCTGATTAATCTCATGGCGTGTCAGCGTGGTACTAATGAGTACTGGGACCGTCGTCATGGTGATTTAAAATGTATGCTGAGGAACTTAGGAACTCCCACATGGTTCCTCACTCTGAGCTGTGCCGAGTATGGCTGGGAAGACTTACTTGAATTTCTACGAGAGGCAAATGCTAACGTAGAAAACATCGAATTCAAGACACCCGGAGAACTGTGCTCTTTGGATCTAGTCAATGTATGTAGGTACTTCAATCATAGATTTGAAGCTATGATGTCTTTCATCATGAATAAGAAGAATCCACCTCTTGGAGAGGTGTTGGATTTCTTCTGGAGAAAGGAGTACCAAGCAAGAGGTGCTACTCATATACATATGTTGCTGTGGATCAAGGATGCACCTAAATTTGGAACGGATCCAGAAGACTCAGTGATGAGTTTCATCCAACAGTATTCTACGTGTGCTGTTCCAAACGCAAAGGAGAAGAAAAGCCTAAGAGAAAAAGCTCTACGTTTCCAAAGCCATCGATGTGGAAAGTACTGTCGCCGTAAATTCCGAAACAAAGACAAGTTCTACACCAAATGTCGTTTCGGCTTTCCACGACCGGTGATTTCTAAAGGAAGAGTGAACAGTTTGATGTCTTCGCTGCGACATAATGTGATGAAGAAATCACCTAAAAACACATACAATTTGAAGAGGAACGAAGAGTCTAAGTACATCAACGACTACAACCCGGTGATTTTGTCCATGTGGAATGCTAACATGGATATACAGTTTGTGGCTGATAACTGTATGGCTGTGGCTCGGTATGTGACATCTTACATCACCAAAAAAGAGAAGACAGAATTGAAGGATATGTGGGAGGACATTTCCCACGAAAAGAGCCTCAGCAAGAAGTTGTACAGTTTCAGTCTGAAGATGTTGTCGCATCGAGAAATCTGAGCTTACGAATGTTCTGACCGGTTGTCTTCAGCAAGTCTCTATGCCAAGTCCAGGAGTATCGTTTGGGCGAGTCTTGGTCTTGCTGCAACGCGTAATCGAGTTCTCAAACCTGTGCAGGAAATTGAGTATTTGGCGGAAAAGGAGCCAAACAGTACCGACATTTTGAAGACAAACATGTTGGATACATATTATCCAAATCGAAGCAGTCACCTCGAGAATGTTTGTCTGTATGAGGTTCTTCAAAATTACATATTCAAGAGGAACATCAAAGAAGATACTGAGAAAGGAGTGTATGCTGTAATAGGAAGTGAGGGATGTCTGGTCAAGCAAAGAAAATGCCACTTGATAAACCATCGAAAATTGAGTGGCGAATCTCCTGAAAAAAAGGAGTTTTTCTATTTAGCACTTTTGCAACTTTTCAAGCCTTGGCTGCAGAAGAGGAACTGCTTGGAGATTTCCTCTGTTACGAAGACTCTTTCAAAGCCGCCAAGGAGACCATAGAATGTCCTGCTTTTCCCACATATGTAGAAATGTTGAATGTGGAAATCGAGCAGGAAGCAACGATTGCAGCCGAGATTGCCAGAGACAGTTCTCAGGACAGTCAGAGTTCTGCTTCATTGAGTCAGGATCCACTAGGATGACCTGTTATCGAAAATGAAGCTGCCACTGCTATGAATGAAGTGGAAAGAGCCATGGCACATGCTCAGGAGGATGCGGTTAACTTAGAAGAGTTGGAAAGACAACTCAACGTTGAGCAGAGGAAAATATATGACGAAGTTACCATGCAAATTGATCATGGATTAAGTCATGACAAGAAAGAGTGCTCATGTACGTCGTTGAAGCCTGTCCGACTGTACGTGAGTGGAGAAGCGGGAACTGGAAAAAGTTTCCTTATTAAAGCAATTTCATGTTATTTGCAGGAAAGGACAGAGTCATCGCTGTCTTGTGTTGTTACCGCTCCAACTGGACTGGCAGCACATAACATTAAAGGGATTACTTTACATCGTTTACTGATGCTGCCAGTGGAGCATGACAACAAATTACAATATCACAAGCTATCTGGAGATGCTTGTTGTGAAGTTTCAAGAGTCTTGAGGAAAATGAAACTTCTTATCATTGACGAAGTAAGCATGGTTTCCAATGTCATGCTTGCTTTTGTGCATTTGAGAATGCAAGAAGTTCTCAAAACAGAGTATGATGTGTTATTTGGTGGCAAACACATCATTGTTTTCAGAGATCTTCTGCAGCTGACACCAGTGAAAGGGCAACCTGTGTTCAAAATGCTCACGCATGAAGATACCAGGAAGTGCCTAGGGAGCATTGGCAACGTCAATATTTGGTTAAACTTCAATTATGCTGAACTGCATGAAAATATGCGTCAGACGAAGGATGAAGTTTACAAGACTATTCTACAAGATGTTAGAATTGGAAAAGTGACCGAGCATGGGAAAGAAGCTTTACATGCACGATTACTGTCAAATTTATATCCAGAACAAGATGTTGTGCCTGAGAATATTTTTCAGAAAATTACTGAGAACAAATCTGGAATATGTTTGATGCCAACTCTTGCAGAATGTGCCAAATTCAACAACAAAATGTTGCATTTAGAAAAGCAAGAGATTGTGAAACTGGAAGCTATTGACAGAGTAGAGCATATGGGATCAACAATTATTTTGTCTGAGAATTTGAAAACAAAATTGGATTCATTAGAGAAGAGTATATCTAAAACTGCAGGTTTTGAAAAGACTATGAATGTGTGCTTGAACTGCCGTATAATTTTAAGAAGGAATTTACATGTTGAAAGAGGTCTGGTAAATGGATCAATGGGTAATGTTGTTGATTTTGTAAAATACAGAAATAGAGATGGAATTGAATTTTTAAAAATTAAATTTGATGGCATTGAGGAAGTACAGCTAATTTGGTCGTTGTTCTGCTAGATTTTTGCTTGTAAAAGACTTATATGTTCGCCGTAAGCAGTTTCCTGTTTGCTTGGCATATGCGGTGACAATCCATAAATCGCAAGGTTTAAGTGTAGACAGTGCATTGGTGAATATTGGCAGTTCTGTGTTCAAGGAGGGTATGGCATATGTGGCATTGTCACGAGTTAGAACTTTATCGGGATTGTACTTGATTGAGTGTGATGTCACAAACATTTGTGCGGATCTAGATTGTGTTAAGGAATACAATAGGTTAAGAAGAGAGTATGCGCCACAGTTGCCTCAATATCCTTTGTTTGAGAAACGTGTGGTAGGCCGAAAACGAAGAAATGTGACCAATACTGGGGAGGTTGTAGCAAAAAGACGAAAAGTCGATGAACCTGAAATTATAAGCAGAAACAAAAAGGATTCTGTTGAAGATGTTGTTGGTTTTCAATTTGAAAACAGTTCTGGTGTCAACTGCTATGCTAATGTAGTGGTTAATGTTTTGTTTTCTCTAGAAAATGTAAAAGAAGAGATTGTGGTCAATTCTGATCAAAGATTTTGCAGTTTGTTAAATTCTGTCTTAGAAAAATGTAGCACTGATAGAACAAACATAGAAAGTGTGTCTGAAATTCGAAATCTGTTAGACAGATGTTCAGGCCAAACACAATTCTCTCAAAATATTCAGCAAGATTGTCAGGAGTTTTTAATGTATATGCTTGATGTATTGCATGCTGAAGGTGTAGATGTAGATCAGCTGTTTGGGCTTTCTTATCAATGGCAGCATGACTGCGAGAACTGTAGGGTATCAAGTACTACTAGTGTAGACTCAGAAAGATTTATATATTTAACTTTGCCAGACAGTAAATCAGTCTCCTTTAATAAGCTAGTAAAAGCAGCTGATCACAACATGGAGTGTAGCCAATGTAAATCTGAAATGATGTCCACATTATTTATACGAACATATGGCCAGTATGTCATTTTAATGTTCCAACGATGTAGGCCTGATGGAACAAAATTGACAACTTTAATTAAAAATTTTGTGGCTTCACAGTTGTCAATATCAGGAAGGACTTTTGTAACTGCAGCAATTATATATCATGATGGTCCTTCAATAACATCAGGACATTACAGCCAATCAAAACATAGAGTAGAGGGAATGTAAGTCTGCAATGCTGTCTACTGTTTTACATTGCTTTGTGATTAAAAGTGATGTAGAGAATTAAATAATTGTAGTAGTCATAGAGGTAGTGTAAGTCTGCTTCATAGTAAGCAGTATCAGTGTCATAGGAAATGTAGAACATGACTGAGCAAGAAGGGGAAGATATTACTAGTCCAGGATTGTGAAAATGATCTTCAACATTTTAATTGTGAAAGTTGCGGAAATACAACATGACGGGATTGGCTTACAAGAATTCCAAGAGTTATAAATGGCTCTGACACGATTTGGCCTTGTGGAAACGTGTGGTAGAGAGCGAGAAGTCATTTATTGTATGTAACATGTTTTTCAAAATGATGGAGGTTTTCTTTCAGAAAGTGGCGGTCTGAAAGTAATAACAGCACAACAGAGTGTAAGCTGTTCATAGGACATCCTTCGACGTCATGGAAAGTAAGTTAACTTTAAGGAGTTCTGAATTCTGATTTGTTATGTTGTATGGGTTTTTTAAACACAATCACTTTGATTGTGTTTTTTTTCCCCGCTGTTATATGATGAATACCTTCAAGTCACTGTTTTTAGTGAAATGTGATACATTCTGAGAACAGCAAAAATAAACCATTTAACATGTATAATTAATTCTGTACTGTTTGCATTTATGATGTACATGTAGAACTGTGTAGGAGGCATGGAGAAGGTGAGGCTTCTGTAAGTGTCAAAGTTGTTGCATACAGTGCTCATATTCTACGTAGTCTTTCATATGATAGACTACATTTCCACAATGAGATACCTAAGCAAAGGAAACACAGGTGATATGATTGTGGAATGAGCAAAATAAATTGCACGTTTTTCAATTATATTACCTGTGTTTCCTAACATTACACATCACATTGTGTAGGTGAGGTTTAGGCCTGTTCCTGGAGACAGAGGAGGTCTGACATTTGTTCAAGAGTGCAGTGGACATGACTCACTTCGTTGGTAGGCCTCCACATGTATTATCTCCTCTGTATTCTTCAACAAACCTAAATTCCATCTGCAACCCTGAGTAGGACTTACCTGAAACAAATCTGTGCATAGGTTACACCTTATTGGCATCTTGAAACAATCGTTTAAAATGTTAGGGTCAGATTTATGGTGGCCGTGCGCCTCTTTTGCTCCATTGTGGGTCACTTTTGTGTAAAAGATGCACCATGTTGCAAGATAGGTTTCAGTTCATCTCCAGCAAGATACCATCAGTTTAAAATGTATATAATTAGCAGTGTGTAGGGGGCATGCAGAAGCTGAAGCTTTTGTAAGTGTCAAAGTTGTTGCATGCAGTGGTGCACTTCTGGGTACTGTTTAATATGCTGCACTACATCTGCACTATGAGATACCTAAGCAAAGGCAACACAGGTGATGTGATTGTGAAATGAGGAAAAGAAACTCCACATTTTTCAATTACATCACCTGTGTTTCCTAAGTTTACGAATGACATTGTGCAGATGAAGTTTAGGTCTGTCCACAGACACAGAAGAGGTCTGGCCTTTGTTCAAGAGTGAAGTGGACATGACTTACTTCATTGGTAGGCCTTCACATGTATTATCTCTTCTGTATTCTTCAACAACTCGAAATTTCATTTGGAACCCTGAGTAGGCCTCACCTCAAACAAACCTCTGGATAGGACACATCTTATTGGCATCCTGAAACAAACATTTAAAATGTTAGTGTCTTGCGACACTTTTGTGAAACAACAGCAGTGCAAAAGATGCACCATTTTTTAAGATAGGCCTCACTTCATCTGCATCAAGATACTGTTAGTTTAAAATGTATATCTTTAGGACTGTGTACGGGGCCTGGAGAAGCAGAAGCTTCTGTAAGTGTCAAAGTTGTTGAAAAACTGTTTGTCCTTCAATCTTTTCCCTTGTCTTTTCTAATTTTTAAATACATGTTTTAATATTTTTCAAATGTTTGTTCTCTCTTTCACAGATTGAAAGTATAAAAACAAAAAGTGAGTAAGTTAATGACAATTATAAGGTAAATGTTTTGTACTCTTTTCGTTACATTTCTATCACATTCACCTACTAGTAGTTTGACAGCTTCATTTCTTTAACCCTCAGTTTCCTGCCTTTGCTACTTCCCTCATTCCTTTCTCTATTACCTACTTACTCTACTCCTTCCACTCCTTTTCTCAGTCCCTCTCTTCTCATAGTTCCTCACTCTTGTTCACTCACTTCGTCTCTATTACTCTTAGTGTCTTTGACTGATCACTCTTTCACTACTTGTTCATTATGCTTCTTCTGTGTAGTTGAAGCACACTAAGGGGCATATTATCAACACAGCCAATAAAATTATTGCTGTTTTTATCGGCAGAAAAGTGTTGCAAAAGTTGTTTTAGCAGCAGTTTTCCGCCGCAAAAGCGGCTTTAGCGACACATTTCTGCCGATAAAAGCTGCAAAACTTTTATTGCCTATGTTGGTGATATGGCTCTATGTTATTTACATTTCTTTGCTGTTTCAATTAATCTTTTTCTGTTATTTTTTCTTTTTTGTTTTCTGTTTTTCCTCTCTGTTATTCCACATGTTTTACTCTGAGTTTGAACATTCACTCACATTGTCCAAGAAACTCTTCTTTGTTATTGTTCTACTCTCTTTTTTTTCTTTCACTTCCTTATCTATTTTCTTTTTCACAATTATACCCTCTTAAATCTTTTCTTCGGTAAATAGATCTATTAAACAGTATCTCTGGTTTACTCCCTATAGCTGTCTTTCTTTTAACATCACTCTCTGTTTACTTTCCTTATACTTACTCTTCTTTTTTTTTTTTTTTGGTTCGCTCCCGGTTCGCGAACCGGGAAGCGAACTGGGAAGCGAACTAAAAGAAATAGAGCTTGCCAGAGTGCTAAACATTCTAGCAATTTTTTTTGAAAGGGGAGGTAGTTCTGAAAAGAACTTTTTTTTAATGTTTTTGTTGTTTTATATTTTTTTTTATTTTTTGAATTTTTTTGGGGTTTTTTGTATTTTTTGAACAATTTTATATTTTTTTTGGTTTTTTGGGGGGGGAAACAACAAAAAACAGGCATTGAAAAGGGCTCAACAGGAGCAAAAAAAAAATTATTTTTTGGGGCGTTTAGGGCAATTATGATTTTCATAAGCTACATTTATTAATGTTAAACTCATGTTTCCACAGGAAATCAATGCTCCACAATACAAACAGGTGAGCTTGAAGTGTGCAAAGTTCTCTTGAATGTTTGGCACGGTTTCTTGTGCCTCTGCTCCTGACAACGATATTTGAGAAGTTGACCTGGCCACAGGAGTTGTTGTTGGGTTCTCCTGCATGTCACGTATCTCTGCCCGGCTGTAATTCAATGGATGCCACCTGTTCATGTGCCGATGCATGGTATAGTTCCCATAGCTATACTTTTTATCAGTCCCTCTTGATAACTTCTCTTTGCAAATGAGGCAGGTGACATACCTCGCATTTACTTTCTTCTGCCCTGGAGGGAGTGAAAAAAACTGCCAAATGAAACTGGCTTTCCTATGGGAAACCCGGGGCACCTCTTCCAAGAACTGTGGTCCTTCTCTCTCCTCTTCCTCTAGTTCTTCCTCTTCCTCCTCTGTGTTGGTGATGACCTGGGGAGGTGGTCCTCTCTTCCCATGAGGAGGTGGAGGTGGTGGTGGGGGTGCACCAGCTGAAGCAACTACTGAAGCCATTGCTCAAGTATGAAATAAGGTCTTCCTCTCACAAAGATGAAAGTCAGAGTGAGGAAAGAAGGAGGGGTTTTCATCATTTGAGAAAAACAATAGTTCTAAACCAATGAAAAGTGTTATTTTTAGGTCACCTGACCTAGCCTTACATCATTATGAAACCAAAAGTGAAATGAACCAATGAAAAGTTTTATTAACAAGTCACATGACCTGTTACGCTTATGTTATGCGCTGCGGAACGCGCCCCGGATCGCTTCCGGGTCGCTGCGCTTCGCGCCTCGGTCCGCGCTCCGGAGCACTTCCGGGTGCGCTAACGCGGCGCGTCATAAGACGCATTACGCGGCAACGCGATACGTCGCGCTTTCGCGACGCGGCCCGGATCGCTTCCGGGGAGCTGCGCTTCGCGTCTCAGTTCGCGTACCGGAGCACTTCCGGGTGCGCTAACGCGGCACGTCATAAGACGCATTACGCGACAACGTGATATGTCGCGCTTCCGCGACGCGTCACGATGTTCATTTCTAACGCGGCAGTTCCGCAAACGGAACGTTTACCGGTTCGCGGACTGGGTCGCGGCATCAAGGTGAGCTAACGGGAAGCTTCCCGGTTCGCGAACCGGGAGCAAAGAAAAACAAATATAAAAAAAAAATTATTAATAAACATATAAAATATATTTTTGGATTTAAAGAAGAATACATTTTACAGCTACATATATTAGCTTTTAAAAAACCAATGAAATTCACTGAAAAAACCATAGGTTATAGACCATATATAGTTAGGAATTTGCATTTACAAAACCTTGAAAATTCAATGAAAAAACCATAGGTTATAGACCATATATAGTTAGGAATTAGCATTTAAAAAACCTTATTTTACTCACACAAAACCATTGAAATTCCATATATAGTTAGTTGTACTAACTATATATCGCGCACCCGCAATCCACTGCTGATCATGTCACATATTACATCATTCATGACATGGTCAGTGACATCACTGATGACATCACTGATGACATCTCAAATGACATCACTGATGACATCACTGATGACATCTCAAATGACATCACTGATGACATCACTGATGACATCACAAAAAATGTGGTGTATCTACTCACATGTCCTTGCAATCTTGGATATGTGGGTGAGACGTCACGCATGATTAAGACCAGGCTAACCGAACATAGGTCAGCAATTAAAACAAAAAAGGTCACTGCTCCGCTAGTCAATCATTTCATAGAATTTAACCATAAACCAGAAGAGTTGAAATGGCGCATCTTGGAAAAAATCCACGTACAACAGAACCAAGGAGGAGACGCCATTCGCAGAAAACGGGAAGTTTTTTGGATCTTTACCCTTGGTACTTTTGCCCACGGATTAAATCAAGATCTGCCGTGGGAAAACGCAATTATATGACATTGCTGCTATTCTTCATCATATAATTGCTATGGATAATGGTTAAGAATATCTGCAATAGGATAATGGTTTTTTTTTCCATTCAGGTAATAATTGCTCTTCCCCTTCCTATAAAAACGATATTGCCTGCGTCCTTTTTGGGTTACTCTATGAAACTTGTAACTGTCTCTTCTTAAAATATAGATCCCACATTTGTCCCCGTTAATATTTTCTAAACTAATAGAGAGAACTTAAAGACAGACGTTGTTACTTTAAATAAAGGCGGAGCTTATATGAAGGTGGAACACCTTCAGAGTATAAATAATAGTAGAAAACGGACTACAGGAAATCGTTGTTTCCTGCACGAACCGCTGAGGAGGACAGAGCTACTTCGAATCCCGCGTCGCATACATCGGTAAGGTTTCGCCGAACAATCTTTGTGATAGGCCCCCTCGCCCCTCCCCACCACTGTGGTTTGATATATGGCATGTCCACAGTTGCCATACCCGCTATAAGCTATTTGAAAACTGAGCGCTTTTGAAATCTTTCCGCCCGTTAACCTAATTTAATCTAAATCGTAACTGGGGCTTTATATTGTCCAAACAGGCGTTTCTCCACTGAGCTGTAACCGCCCCTTTGAACGCAAGCGAAGCCGGGAATCACCTTGCTTTCCTCCTTGCTCAAGTTCCAGGGATCACTGAAAGACAGGTAAATCGATAGCATTAAACCTGATAGTTTCTAAACCGCTGATGTTATGTTATTTGTAAAAGCGGTGTAAAGACAAAAATTAAACTTGAGTCTGTACCATTCATTAGGTATTTACTAGGAACCTGCGATCAGTTTGAATCTCTTCGATCTCTTAAAAAACAAACGGAACGGAGGGAGACGGCGTTTTTCAGCCCGGCATCTGTTATCTTTCACCTCTCGAATAGTATCACACGACAGGTAAATGACAACTAGAAAGCGGCACTAACGAACTATGAAATCAATTCGAGACACATTTTCCGCGTATAATACTTAATTCTATCTTACAATTTGTAGCTGATGTACGAGATAGAGCCGCCGTTTCGAGAGAACTATAAAGGAAACGCATATCACTGTTTTTCTTTACTCCCAGCATCCTTCTGATCATCGGTCATAAGGTAATTAACAGTATTTAGGAGTCTTTGCTTAGATCTAGTACTCAGACCAAGTCCGCAATCCTTTGCGTACCCAGTAAAATAATAGAATATATATATCCTTTTCTCTCTAGCCCAAATTGCAACATCATTCTTTGAAAGAAAACAACGAGGGATTCTGTCCTTTAATTAACCTTTTTTAAAACAAAGCGTGAAGAGTATTTGTGGGCAGTGGTAGGAAGACAGCAGTGATTACTGTCTTAACAGGTAAAAATATCATCTTTTGTAATTAACGTATTAGACTAGAGTGATATTTTATTATATTTCAATGAACATATTTCTTTTATTGAATAGCCATCACATACCGTCTCCAGCTATAAAAAGGAGAGGTGCCTTACCCGCCCCATCTACCACGTACCCAACATTCTATAACTTCTCTATTTTAGGTAAGGTTTTTCAGCAATCAAACTCAAAATGTCAATAAATGGTTGTAGTTTCCTCACCTCAATATGAATTGCTACTAATAGAATTGAAATAGTAGTTTCTAGAGTAGATACTACAATTAACTACTCCAGCCTAGGTATAACTAATTTCTTTTCCCACGTAATACTACATATGGATGTGATACATGCAGTCATGATAAATAGGAAAAATCTCTGGTAATTAATTAGGTATAAAATCTTGTAACTATAGGAACTCCCAGAAATATTGGTTTACCAAAAATGTTACGCCTCTTTCTATTCTATTATATGACCTCCCTCGTGGTTCACCTTGTGTTTTAGTTAATGTGACATTTTTCAAATATGTTAATGTTTCCCAACCTTTTTGCTCCTATATCTATGTTGTTCTTTGATATAAATTCTGGCTTTGTAAAGAAAAAGAAAATAGAAAAATAAATGAGCTTGCTCATTCTTATATATGTAAATAGTAGCACCTGCAATGTACTGTTATATGTTTGTGATTTTGTTTTATCTTTTTTAGAAATAACGGCTGATATCGAACTGTCCTGAGGAAGACAAATGTTTTTGTCGAAACGCGTAGACTTACAGCCTTAGAAACTTCCTGTATTGGAGAAATTATTTTTAAAGAAAAAATCTTCTATTCCACTTTTTATGTATACTGATATGTTTGTTTGCCATATATTGTTCAAATAATTCATGTTTATTCATATCATGCAATTATCTTTTTATTGAATCAGATTTATCCACATATCTTTTATAATTATATTAAAAATCAATCTTTTTGATATCATTACAGTCCATTGCGTTTTTAATGAGTTGTCCATAAATATGTGTTTCTTTCAATAGCCAGTGCTTGTTCCTATTTGTCTGCCTGGGTAGTTACCTTTGCACAAAAAACTGTTTTCCCTGACCCAGGAGCACGATCCAAATCAGGGGGTCCTTGTTACCCACAAAAAAAAAGACATCTCAAATGACATCACTGATAACATCTCAAATGACATCACTGATGACATCTCATTTGACATTACTGATCACATCACTGATGACATGATTCATGTGATAATACAATTAACCTCTTCAGACTCTAATATAACCTTAGATACACTCAGTGTAAACAGATACTCACAGACTGTCACTCATCCATGGAATTACTAACACTCCTAGTCAGTCATGCAAAAATCAATCATACCTCCATTTTCTCAACTATACAGTTATACACACCTTACTTATTCAAACATATACTAAAACATATTTACTCTCTTATACAATCCCTGATACAAGTTCACAATGATCCATACAGCCACTCACACATTCACTGGCTCTTATGCACAGTTATTTATATATGTCAACTCTCACATGTACTGTGTTTTACATATGTACTTACTTTGACATGTAACACTGAGATATCCATTCACTCAGCAATACACTCATGCACACAGTCAACCGCCCATACAGCTGTTTCCACATGCACTTTTGAACCCATACATCTAGTGAATCAACTGCTCACACATCTATGCACAGAGTCATACACCTCCCAGCCACCCACACAAACACTCAGTCGCCCATACAAATACTTGGGCAACCAATCAATAACCCATATAGTTACTCATATAGCTACTGATCAACACATGCAGCAGTTTACAGAACAACAGACATAATGATGCACAAATTAAGACAGTTTAGTCACTAACCCATGCACTCAGTGAGACACATTTAATCACTCACTCATACAGTCAGTCATGCACCTACTAAATCCTTCATCCAGACACTTATACATCCACTCAAGACATATTTTAACTTTACAGAAAAATACAGTCACTGGATGTTGTCATCAGTGATGTCATCAGTGATGTCATTTGAGATGTCATCAGTGATGTCATCAGTGATGTCATTTGAGATGTCATCAGTGATGTCATCAGTGATGTCACTGACCATGTCATGAATGATGTAATATGTGACATGATCAGCAGTGGATTGCGGGTGCGCGATATATAGTTAGTACAACTAACTATATATGGAATTTCAATGGTTTTGTGTGAGTAAAATAAGGTTTTTTAAATGCTAATTCCTAACTATATATGGTCTATAACCTATGGTTTTTTTCATTGAATATATATATATCTATATATATTACCTACTGGCGGTCGCCAGTAGGTATATATAGTTAGGATTTTTTCTCTATGGGATTTTTGAAAATTCTATGTCTAATAACTTTGCCGTTTGTGGACGGAATTGGCTGAAATTTTCAGGAAAATGGCACATTTTGTTTCTGAGCAGCCTTTGAAAATTTGGGGGGGGTTCGTCAAGGGGGGGCCGAGAAAAAAGGGGGGTCCCAAAACGCGTTTTTCCCATGTTAATTTCCATAGGGCGGTTGGCCTCACTTTTAGACCGAACGGCTGAATGGATTTGCACGAAACTTGGCAAAATTGTAGGGACTGGTAGCCCGATGTGCCTTTTGTAGGTCTCAATATATGTGCTCCAGTGGATTTTGAGAAATTAACGTTTAAAAAAAGATATATATCTGTAAGCGCGGACCGGGCAGCGGCCTAGGACGTGTACTTTTCGCGCAACGGAGCTTTGTGAAGCGAAGCTGATTGGTTCTCCGGCGTCTGTCAACATTCCAAACAGTCCGTAGTGGCCGCAAACAGTCCGTAGTGGCCGCCATCTTGTCTCTCGGTAGGATCGAGAGACAAGAGGAGGCCAAAGCGAAGGGGTAAATGACCATAAGGGGGAATAGTAGATCCTCGCTGACCCCCTAGGTTTGATGTGGAGGTTTTAAAAGGGCCCCGCGGGGCAAAAAAAAAAAATTATAATAATAATCTTACGGCTGAATGGATTTGCACGAAACTTGGCAAAATTGTAGGGACTGGTAGCCCGATGTGCCTTTGCTAGGTCTCAATATATGTGCTTCAGTGGATTTTGAGAAATTAACGTTCAAAAAAAGATATATATCTGTAACAGCGCACCGCTTCGCGTACTTTTCGCGTTACGGAGCTTTGCGAAGCGAAGCTGATTGGCTCTCCGGTGTCTGTAAACATTCCAAACAGTCCGTAGCGGCCGCCATCTTGTCTCTCGGTAGGATCGAGAGACAAGAGGAGGCCAAAGCGAAGGGGCAAATGACCATAAGGGGGCATAGTAGATCCTCGCTGATCCCCTAGGTTTGATGTGGAGGTTTTAAAAGGGCCCCGCGGGGCAAAAAAAATAAATAATAATAATAATCGAACGGCTGAATGGATTTGCACGAAACTTGGTAAAATATTAGGGACTGGTAGCCCGATGTGCCTTTGCTAGGTCTCAATATATGTGCTTCAGTGCATTTTGAGAAATTAACGTTCAAAAACAAGATATATATCTGTAACAGCGCTCCGCTTCGCGGAGATAAAATTATATCTGTATTACCTAGCTGTTGCTAACACCAGTTAGCGACGGCTAGTAGGAGATAGCGACCATCTTGGGCCCCACTTTGCATGTGAGTGATATTTATCACTAATGACATGCAAAGTGGGCATGCCAAGATGTTAGCGACTGGAAACAGTCGCTAACATCGCTATCTCCTATTATCAACTTTTGGAAATATTCGAGATAAGCGCGAATATCTCCAAAAAGTAACAGCTGCCCTGAGCAGTTCTTAGCCATGTTATCCTATGGGAGGTGGATAACATGGCTAAGAGGATTAGCTCGGTAATGCATGAATATCGCTGAGTTTTCAGCGATATTAATGCATTGCGGTCGGTTTTTATCGTATTTGCGATAAACTTTGATAATAGCAAGGTTTATCTGCGATAATTTCTGACGGTAAAAAAATCTTTGCAATGCATCGTTAGGGATAAATATCGCTTAACTTTGGTAATATGCCCCAACGTCTGTTAACGTTCGATTCGAAGGAAATCAGGAAGTGTTGAAAAACATTGTCTGCGCCATCTTGTCTTTTTTCAAATGCCACACTTTTGTCGTGCACGGCAGCCATTTTAGATGCCTTGACCAGACCCACTCTGTGCACGCTGTCGATCCTTAGCATGGCTCCCCACCCTCGCAAGCATCTCCCCCAGGCAGTGGTCACCCCCGCTCTCTGTCTTATGCATGGGTAATAAACCTCCCCCCATCTGCGCTGCTCTTTCCTGAGAATCACACCCTGTGCCCGCCCGACACCTCCCTTTCGCCCTATTCACTACTGCACCCTCTGACACTCCTTTTCCTCTGTGTCCGATTGTCCAGGCTGGTCCTAGGGTATCAGCTAGCCCTGCAGATGTAGTTTATGGCCACAGCTGTAAAGATTCACCCCTCTTCAAAGGAGTTATAGTAGATCAAGGCCCACACTCGATGAGATCCGTCACAGCAGAAGCGTTGCTATTATCTGAAAACCATCCTGTATTGTGATTGGGGAGGGGACCGAGCGTGAAGCGGAAGATTCCAGGGATGACTCTTTGTACATCAAAGTTTTTACAATTATGTGTCACATTAAAAATATATAGCACTCCGACAAAGTAGTAAGATTATAAAACTTTAATAATTTATAAATATATACAAGAAAACAAAAATAGTAATAACATATAAACATTTTTAGGGAAAAACAACGAAGTAGCGGTCGGCTGTGCGAATAGTCCCAACGCAGCACAACGTCCAGATTTCCGGCGTGGGGCGGGTCATCAGTAGCAAACTGTTGTGCGAATAGTTCCAAGGCAGCAGAACGCGCTGAAATCTAGATGACACGAAAGTGATGTCTAGTAAGTTGCCACCCAGCAAATAACGGTGTGGGGCGTCGCGGGGGGTGGGTCTTCAGTAGCAAACTGTTGTGCGAATAGTTCCAAGGCAGCAGAACGATGGCACCAAGGTGATGTCCAGTAAGTTGCCGCACTGGTTTTGGTATCCTACAATGCTGCTCCGAATAACGGCGTGGGGCGCCCCGGGGGAGGCGGCGTGAACGGGCCTCTCCAGGTGGAGTGTCATCTGTTGTAGTGGGGCGCCCCTTTACCGTTTCAGTTGCCATTCCGTCCGTTTTTGGTCCACTGTGTCAAAAGCCGCAATTCAGCTGAGTTGCGCCCACTCTTGCGGTGCAGCGATAGGCGGCTGTCACAGGACTCTCAAAATGGCGGCAGGCTCTTTCCTTTTTGGGCCTGGTCCACTGAAATGGCCCTGGGACACCTTGGAAATCGGACGCTTGTCTGCTAGGTCTTGGACCCCATTCTCGAAAGCGTCCCCTCCGCCTTGAGAATTCATCAAAAGTTTTGGGGGCCCCGACTCCTGCAGGCTTCTGGTGGGGAGCGGCTGCCATGATTGGTCGCGGAATGACTACGACGGAGCTACGAGATGGTGGTGCTCTCATGCTGACGCCAGCTTCAGTCTGAAACATCCAGAAACAAGGTGGGGCTTTCATCGTTTGGAAAAAAAAAAAGTTTTCATCCAATGAAAAGTGTTGTTTTTAGGTCATATGATCAAGCCTTCCATCATTAGGAAACCAAAAGTAAAATGAACCAATGAAAAGTTTTATAAACAAGTTACATGACCTGTTATGCGGCATAGGGTATAAAATGCGGAGAAAATACGTTGGCACGTGAGGCGGCGTCAGTAGCGGACCGATGTGCGAATAGGCCGAAGGCAGCACAACGCGCCAAGATCCGGATGGCACCGAGGTGGTGTCCAGCAAGTTGCAGCACTGGTGTGGCCATCCTACAATGTTGAAAGTCGGCGTGGGGCGCCCCGTTGGCCTGTGAGTTTGCGTCAGTAGCGGACCGATGTGCGAATAGGCCGAAGGCAGCACAACGCGCCAAGATCCGGATGGCACCGAGGTGGTGTCTAGTAAGTTGCCGCACTGGTGTGGCCATCCTACAATGCTGAAAGTCGGCGTGGGGCGCCCTGTTGGCCTGTGAGATGGTGTCAGTAGCGGACTGATGTGCGAATGGGGCCAAAGGCAGCGCAACAATATTTTCTGACGAGAAGACACCACAAGGCGCTGAGATGCCAAGATCCGGATGGCACCGAGGTGATGTCTAAGTTGCGGACTGATGTGCGAATGGGGCCAAAGGTAGCGTAACAATATTTTCTGTATGGAAGATACCACTAGGCGTTGAGATGCCAAGATTCGGATGGCACCGAGGTGATGTCTAGCAAGTTGGTGTGGTCATCCTACAATGCTGAAACTCGGCGTGGGTCGCCCCATTAGCCTGTGAGATGGCGTCAGTAGCGGACCGATGTGTGAATAGGCCGGAACCAGCACAAGGCGCCAAGATCCGGATGGCACCGAGGTGGTGTCATAGTTGAGAGTTCTGAGCAGCGCTTGTAACACTGTCTGAAGCTTATTTGCACCTGCTGCAGCTTCACTATTGCCCTGGTGTGGCCTAAGATCGCCCATGACATAGGCGGCCACCTCCCGGGGTCCGGCGGAACTTTTTTCCTTTTCCTTTCTGCATCTTGTCCCAAATTCGTTTGACCTGAAGACACGACCAGGTCCCTGAATGTGTGCAGGGGGACGCTATTGATTGAATCAAAATGGCGGCTTCACACAAAGCTGACTCAAGCGTTTTCTGGTGGTTTCATAGTTGAGAGGCACTTCATCTGCAGTGGGGCGCCGAGATCCGGATGGCACCGAGGTGATGTCTAGCAAGTTGCTGTGCTTGTGTGGTCATCCTACAATGCTGAAACTCGGCGTGGGTCGCCCCATTAGCCTGTGAGATGGCGTCAGTAGCGGACTGATGTGCGAATAGGCCGAAGGCAGCACAACGCGCCAAGATCCGGATGGCACCGAGGTGGTGTCCAGCAACTTGCCGCACTGGTGTGGCCATCCTACAATGCTGCGCCGAAAGTCGGCGTGGGGCGCCCCGTTGGCCTGTGAGTTCGCGTCAGTCAGTGGGGGCTGTTTGAGGATCTGACTGCATTGGAAAGCAATGTGATGCTGTGCGTCGCCCCCAAGATGGAGGTTCCTCGGCTGCAGTGGGGCGCCCCTTGGTGTTTCACTCGCTATGCAGCTGAGTTGCGTGCGCACTTGTGGCGAATAGGCCGAAGGCAGCACAACGCGCCGAGATCTGGATGGCACCGAGGTGGTGTCCAGCAATTTGCCGCACTGGTGTGGCCATCCTACAATGCTGCGCCGAAAGTCGGCGTGGGGTGCCCCGTTGGCCTGTGAGGTGGCGTCAGTAGCGGACCGATGTGTGAATAGGCCGGAACCAGCACAAGGCGCCAAGATCCGGATGGCACCGAGGTGGTGTCATAGTTGAGAGTTCTGAGCAGCGCTTGTAACACTGTCTGAAGCTTATTTGCACCTGCTGCAGCTTCACTATTGCCCTGGTGTGGCCTAAGATCGCCCATGACATAGGCGGCCACCTCCCGGGGTCCGGCGGAACTTTTTTCCTTTTCCTTTCTGCATCTTGTCCCAAATTTGTTTGACCTGAAGACACGACCAGGTCCCTGAATGTGTGCAGGGGGACGCTATTGATTGAATCAAAATGGCGGCTTCACACAAAGCTGACTCAAGCGTTTTCTGGTGGTTTCATAGTTGAGAGGCACTTCATCTGCAGTGGGGCGCCGAGATCCGGATGGCACCGAGGTGATGTCTAGCAAGTTGCTGTGCTTGTGTGGTCATCCTACAATGCTGAAACTCGGCGTGGGTCGCCCCATTAGCCTGTGAGATAGCTGTTCTTTGGATTTGGGCCTGGTCCACTAAAATGGCCCTGGGACACCTAAGAACTCGAACGCTCGATTTTTTTTTCCTTTCCTGTACATGCAAAAAAAGGTAAATGCCCGGTATGTTACACGCTTCATCTGCCACGATGAACTCTCCAGAGGAAACGAAAAAATATATAGTTGTGGTAACTATACCATGCATCGTCATATGGAGAGGTGGCACCAATTAATTATAGTGCTGCATAAAAGAGAGATTTGGAGGAGAACCCCTGACCTGCTAGTACATTCATCAAAGAAGTGGCACTGAGAGCTTCAGAGGCAAGGGAAACGGTCCCAAATATTTAGAAGAACTTTGGAAAGATTAAAATGACATGTTTAGATTGTGGTAAATTAATTTCATGTGGGCAGATGAGTGTTACTCTAATAAATACAGCATATGAACATCATCATAGTCGATGGTTGGTAGAGACATTTTGACTATATCCTGGACCTGCCCGTCCTCGCCCAAAATGGCGCCGGAATAAATGGGACTCGTAACTCCTTGTTGTGTACTGGTTGCAGAACCTTGAAATCACGAGATACGTATGCAGTTTTGAAGCACATGGCGGGCGGGGACGAGAATTGATTGAATATTTCGACATCCCTATTGATATTAAGTTCTGATGTGTTATTGATTACTGTACTGTTGAAAGTTCGAATTAACGTCACCCATGGTACTTGCCCGCAAATGTATATCTAGATAATTTTATTGTAACTGGCCCTGTCGTATTTTAATTATAAAATGTACGTCCACCGATTCCATAACTGTTAGACACCTTAGTTCTTGCAACCTAATGGCCCGCCCGTTACGTTCCTCTACAGTGTAAATGTCTACTCATCACATACGATTACAGTTTGCTCCGTGGCCGGCCCACGTGGTTATAGGCTCGTATTTGTATAATGAAATTTTCACAATAAAGGTTTTTAAAAGAAAACATGGTAGTAGTATATACATTGGTAAAGTTTGTAATAATAGTCACTGTTTTAGAATCATTAAAAGGCAAGTGAAATAAAGCAGACCAATTACATGAAGGGTAAAAGGTATAATACGAAGGAACGCAGTAAAGATAAATGGTCAAGGGCTGTTGTGTTTTCTATTCCTGCAACATAAAGTGATCGATAAGAATCTCATATTCAGGCGTATCGGCGACTAAGACAGCAGGTCGACCCTCTTTTGCTCAACGGCTCCATCATGGGACGAAGAAACGCTCTTTTTCTCGAAAAAAGAATATATTTTACTTGCAGGACAGTTGTAAAATTTCCGGGAAAGTACATTAGCCTGGAACATTATAACATATATTTAAGAAAAAATAATGTTCGGAAGTAATGAAAAGCGTAATTTTTAGGTCATATGAGCAAGCCTTTCATCATTACAATAAGAAAAGTAAAATGAACCAATGAAAAGTTTTATTAACAAGTCACATGACTTGTTATGCTTACGTTACGCGCTGCGCGCCCCGGATGACTTCCGGATGCGCTAACGCGGCGCGTCATATGACGCATTACGCGACAACGCAGGTCCAGAATATAGTCAAAATGTCTCCACCAACCAGCGGTCGGAACACAACCCCTTTCAGCAGGCTAAATAGTTCTGTTAAATGAGAACAGAAGGGACAGGCAACAAGAACCATCAGTGAAAGAGGGGAGGGCTAGTTCTTCTCTACCGGGTTACATTGGGGCGCTACCGGAACTGATCGAATTGGTAGTCTACAGTGTTTCTGGATGTTTCAGACTGAAGCTGGGGTTAGCATGAGAGCAGCATCATTTCGTAGCTCCGTCGTGGCCATTCCGCAACCAATCATGGCAGCCGCTCTTTATCGTTATTTTGGGCGGGGTGGGTGGCGGAGCCGAGCTGTTTTGCAGCCATCATTGTGTGGAGTTCAGTTCATCTCACTAGTTTTGTATTTGTCATGAGGGGTTGTTCCTAATGTTTCTATTTTAGCGAGGTCAAAAAGAGATCCCATTAGTGGCCTACTGATTTTGCTCGATTCCTTTTCTTTTTTTTTACACGATTTTTCGTTATCTGCAAAGACTAAACAGAGTATTGCGACTCTGTGTTTGTTTGTAAATAGAGAATGAACCAAAGAGAACTAATTCTAAAACAGTAAATACTTGGATAACAATCAATCAAATGGAGAGAGAAGCAGGCACGACGGATTACAACGGGGGCAAAGGCCTGCGTTAACTACCTTTCACTATCTGCAAAGAGAGAGTACTCCTAATAGAAATGAGGGGGGGGGGCACCATTCAAAGCAGATCAGTGTGCATAAACACGAAAATGTTTTCACTTACCACGTACTTGACATTCGACAGCTTATGATATTTGCTATTAAAAAACCATTGAAATTCACTGAAAAAACCATAGGTTATAGACCATATATAGTTAGGAATTAGCATTTACAAAACCTTGAAAATTCACTGAAAAAACCATAGGTTATAGACCATATATAGTTAGGAATTAGCATTTAAAAAACCTTATTTTACTCACACAAAACCATTGAAATTACATATATAGTTAGTTGCACTAACTATATATCGCGCACCTGCAATCCACTGCTGATGATGTCACATATTACATCATTCATGACATGGTCAGTGACATCACTGATGACATCACTGATGACATCTCAAATGACATCACTGATGACATCACTGATGACAACATCCAGTGACTGTATGTTTCTGTAAAGTTAAAATGTGTCTTACATATTGAAGAATGAGTGGAAGTATAAGTGTCTGGACAAAGGATTTAGTAGGTGCATGACTGAATGCATGAGTGAGTGATTAAATGTGTCTCACTGAGTGCATGGGTTAGTGACTAAAGTGTCTTAATTTGTGCATCATTATGTCTGTTGTTCTGTAAACTGCTGCATGTTTTGATCAGTAGCTATATAATTAACTATATGGGTTACTGATTGATTGTCCAAGTATTTGTATGGGAGACTGAGTGTGTGTGTGGCTGGCTGGGAGGTGTGTGACTCTGTGCAGATCAATGTGTACTTGTATCAATGATTGTATAACAAGGTAAGTATGTGTTAGTATATGTTTGAAAATGTAAGGTGCTCTATGTTTAACTGTATAGACAAGAAAATGGAAGTGTCATTGATTCTTTACAGGACTGACTAGGTGTGTGAGTAACTCCATGGATGAGTGGCAGACTGTGAGTGTCTGTATAGGTGTATGAGTGCATATGATAGTGTTGTAAAGATGAGTGATTGTATGTATGAATGATAGTATGGGTGAATGAGTGAAGGTGTGTGTAGACGTAGGAATCAGTGAGTGCGTATGTAGTAACTAGTATTGGTGTGTCAATGGTTTCAAAAATTATATTCTGTATTTAACACTGGGTGAAACAGAGGTTATATTAAAATGTGAGGAGATGCATTGTATTGTCATATGAATGATATCATCAGTGATGTGGTCATTGATGTCAAATGAGATGTCATCAGTGATGTCATCAGTGATGTCATTTGAGATGTCATCAGTGATGTCATCAGTGATGTCACTGACCATGTCATGAATGATGTAATATGTGACATCATCAGCAGTGGATTGCAGGTGCGCGATATATAGTTAGTGCAACTAACTATATATGTAATTTCAATGGTTTTGTGTGAGTAAAATAAGGTTTTTTAAATGCTAATTCCTAACTATATATGGTCTATAACCTATGGTTTTTTCAGTGAATATATATATATATATATATATATATATATATATATATATATATCACAAACTGGTTTCTCCTTCCACCTCCACCAAAGCCTCGGCGGCGAAGAAAGAGACACGAACCGCTTCTGTTCTCAGGCAAGATGTTTTATTACAACCTAGCAGCAGTCAACAGATGACGCGTTTCGGGCTCAGGCGCCCTTGTTCTTTTCTATGGGATTTTTGAAAATTCTATGTCGAATAACTTTGGCGTTTGAGGACGGAATTGGCCGAAATTTTCAGGAAAATGGAACATTTTGTTTCTGAGCAGCCCCTGAAAATTTGGGGGGTTTCGTCAAGGGGGGTCCGAGACAAAAAGGGGGGTCCCAAAACGCGTTTTCCCATGTTAATTTCCATAGGGCGGTTGGACTCACTTTTAGCCCGAACGGCTGAATGGATTTCCACGAAACTTGGCAAAATTGTAGGGACTGGTAGCCCGATGTGCCTTTGCTAGGTCTCAATATATGTGCTCCAGTGGATTTTGATAAATTAACGTTCAAAAAAATATATATATCTGTAACAGCGCTCCGGGTAGCGCCCCGGTTCGCGTACCCGACGCGTAACGGAACTTCGCGAAGCTGATTGGCTCTCCGGTGTCTGTCAACATTCTAAACAGTCCGGAGCGGCCGCCATCTTGTCTCTCGGTAGAATCGAGAGACAAGAGGAGGCCAAAACAAAGGGGGAAATGACCATAAGGGGGCATAGTAGATCCTCCCTGACCCCCTAGGTTTGATGTGGAGGCTTTAAAAGGGCCCCGCGGGGCAAAATAAAACAAAAAACATTTTTTTGCGTGGGGAGCGCCCGGTACGCGGACCGGGAAGCGATCCGGGGAGCGTACTATGAGGAAAAAAGAATGATAGACTTTTCAAATATTGTATGTTTATTGATTGTTCGTTTAGTTGTATTTTTTTATTTTTTTTATTTAAGTAGCAATATGTATGTTTATTAAATATAAATTTATTTTTGTGATTGTTTTTCAAAATTTAATAGAACGTCTAACATTTGACTGTCCGAAATGTCATCATTTTCAGTGAACTTAACATCCAACATTTGAGTGTCTGAAATGTCCTCATTTTGAAGGAGGAAATCTACAAATTGTACACATTGTAGTAGTTCATGGTCCCGTGATTCATCCATGAATTCAATGTCATTTGGTTCAATGTTTTCTTGATTGGTCTCTGCAAGGACGATTTCAAAAGACACTTTTTGTTCTCCTTCCATTTTGCCTGAAATTTGTATAAAAAAATATATATATCAGTAGAGATAGGGCACTGTTGGGATTAATTTTAGATAGGTTGTTTTTAACAGTGATTTTATCTTTGGCCAGTGTATGGTATCAGACTGGAAGTAGAAATATAAAAAAGTGTATGTGATTGAAACCTAAGTAAATTCATAATTATACAAGACAAGCCTAAATCCATCCATAACTATAACAGAGAAGTCTATCTAAATCTATAACTATTACAGAGGGATAGTATATAACTATCAGAAAAAGTTTTCCATATTAACTTAAAGTGCACACTATATTTCAGTTTTCAAAATAACATCTTACCTTTTAAAAACAAGTTTAAGTTGTCAGTGAAAATGCTCTTGCAATGTACTTCAGGAAGTAGTAGTCAAAATGGCTGTGTTTCTCTCTCTTTCTTTATATATATTCAGGTACATAACCAATCAAATGTCAGGTAAAAAAAGTAGAAAATGAAAGTAACATTTTCATTGGTTGTCAATTCCAACACTTCAGATGTGTTTTGTGAAGTAATTTACCTCAGGGTATTTAGAGAGGTCTACAGGCTAAATGGCTAAATGGAATTCCAACCAAATTTGTGAAAATGGTAGGGATTGGTATGTAGTATGAGCTAATCTATATTTGGTGAAAGTGTCTCCAGTGTTTTTTTCTGTAAATTACTTTAAGCGAGCGCTCCCCAGTGCGCGAACCGGCAGCGTTACAGGAGTCCTCCATTTTGTGTTTCGGGAGAATTGAGATACAAGATGGAGGGCAAATAATGTTCAGAATGGGTAGAAGGGGGCACGGTAGACGTATCCTGACCCCCTAGGTTTTCTGAGGGTAGCTGAGGAGGCCCATATGTGCGGAAAAAAAACTTTTTTCAAATTTTCGCGCGGTTAGCGTCCGGTGCGCGTACCGGGTAGCGCTCCGGAAAGCGTAAATTGTGAAAATTTGTAAAAAAAAGTTACATTTAAAATTTGTTTATAGTGATCATAGTTAGGGTAGCTCTGAGAAGAGCTTTTGGGTCTGTAGTAGATTTAGGTACTTATAAGTAGGTACCAATACATAGTCTTAAATTCAGGATGAAAACTCTGTTCCCCTCATCTGAGAAGTGAACTCCATCTCTTCTGTAGATATCTTGCATGTAGTAACGCAAGTTATTGTTGTACATGGAGCCCATACCATGGTCTCTCATGTAAGCTGAAACAGACTTATTTACATGCTTCCTCGATTTCTCAATTTGTGGACAAAATTGGTTCGACCACCTCCATTTCTGTCTTTGGCATATATTTGAATATACCAAGGCAGTTTGAGGAAAAAGTGCCATCAATTGGTCAAAGGTGTCCTTTAAAAGCATTTCCAGACCTACCCCAGTCAAAGTGCCCAAGTCATTTCCTCCACAGTGCACAATTAACAGGTCAGGTTTTGGCAAATGCAAAAAGGTTTTCACCAATGGTATCAATTCGTGACATCTTAATCCTCTGTGGCCAATCCACTTGATTTCCACATTTTGTAAATTGAGATTGTGTAAATTTCTGTTATCAGCATACCTTTTAGCCCAGTGGATGTAACTATGTCCAACAATCCAGACAGAAAACATGGTGAGAGGAGGTTCTGCTGCAGTCAGATGAAGTGTGGGTATGAAATGGCAGTTGAAACAGTAGGAGTTTATAATGAAAAAAACTGTGGAGTTTCTGTGCTAATGAATCAGTAGCAGTGATTGGTGGATTTTGATTGCTGAAAACAGAAAGTTAGGGTGCATGGATGAGTTCTTTGAAAGATGGAATTTGAATGGTGAAGAAAAAATCATTTTATGAAAGATTGCACTGGATACGCAGGTGTACTGAGAGTTCAGAGTTCAATTGAAACATTGTTGTGTGAACGTGCAAACATCAGAGGTCTTTCAGGAGGTGGTTGCTATGGAAAAAAGGCAGAAAGGGCAGAAGGGGGAAGGGTGTTGATTTGAAAAAAGTGAGGGAAGAGTTTTGATTGGGTGACATTAGAGATATGTGTGATGAATTACAGCATTTCTGTGCCATTGTTGGTTGCAGCCTCTGGAGTGCATACCCTTTGCTCTTCTGAAGACAAATTGGTGTGTGTCTGAGACTGTTTTGAAACTCAAAAAGTATTTGCTAAGGTGAGAAAAGATTCATTTAATTTAAATAGAGAATAGTATGCTTTAAGGAGAAAATTATGAAGAAAGTTGTGTATTTAAAATGTTGCTTTGTGTCAAGTGTTTTACAAATAGATTTTGTTTCTTTTAGTTACATAGCCATGTTACATAGCCATGTTAAAAGTGACGTAAAAATGGTGCAAGGGCCTTAAAAATACGCTTTCATGTGTGTTAGGGCATTTTAAGTCACTTCCCCATGAATGTGGGTAAATAATTGCTTTACTTGATGTGTTTAAAAACGTTTTTTGAAATCAATTAGGTTTCTTGATATGTACTGCTAGACTTTCATAGGTTGCTTGGGGCATATTTACAAGGCCTTTGAGTCACTTTGATGTTATTTTCCCCATTTTAATTTAGGTCATTTCCCCGTGGTGCAAGGTCCTTGTAAATACGCCCCCATGTGTGCTTGGCAAATTTAGATTTTGTTTCTTTGAGTTACATAGCCATGTTAAAAGTGACGCAAAAATGGTGCAATGGCCTTACAAATACGCTTTCGTGTGTGTTAGGGCATTTTAAGTGACTTCCCCATGAATGTGGTTGAATAATTGCTTTACTTGATGTGTTTAAAAACGTTTTTTGAAGTCAATTAGGTTTCTTGATATGTACTGCTAGAGTTTCATAGGCTGCTTGGGGCATATTTAGAAGGACTTTGAGTCACTTTGATGTTATTTTTCCCATTTTAATTTAAGACATTTCCCTGTGGTGCAAGGTCCTTGTAAATACGCCCCCATGTGTGCTTGGCAAATTTAGATTTTGTTTCTTTGAGTTACATAGCCATGTTAAAAGTGATGCAAAAATGGTACAAGGGCCTTAAAAATACGCTTTCATGTGTGTTAGGGCATTTTATGTCACTTCCCCATGAATGTGGTTGAATAATTGCTTTACTTGATGTGTTTAAAAACGTTTCTTGAAGTCATTTAGGTTTCTTGATATGTACTGCTAGAGTTTCATAGGCTGCTTGGGGCATATTTACAAGGCCTTTGAGTTCCTTTGATGTTATTTTCCCTATTTTAATTTAAGTCATTTCCCCGTGGTGCAAGGTCCTTGTAAATACGCCCCCATGTGTGCTTGGCTAATTTAAGTACTGACAGGGTGTGCTTCTACATAGGACCTGTGTTGTGTTTTCAAATTATGACCAGAAAAACGTTTTTGTTTTTTTAAAACGCTTTTCACATTTATGAGAAGGTCATATTGGTGTCTGGTTCTTTAAATAAATATTTCACTTTCCACCATGAATATGTGAGAATAATTTTCCTTGTTTGCCGTTTTTAAAACACGTTTCTTGAAGTCATTAAGGTTTCACAATATGTTCTGCAAGAGTTTCATAGTCACTATGATGATAATGATATACATTTAGAACTGTGTAGGAGGCATGGAGAAACTGAGGCTTCTGTAAGTGTCAAGGGAGGTGAGTAATGTACATTGCTCTGTTGCATACAGTCCTCATCTTCTGCGTACTCTTGGATATGCTAGACTACATCTGCACAATGAGATAACTAAGCTGAGGAAACACAGGTGATGTGATTGTGAATTGAGCATAAATATTTGCACGTTTTTCAATTACATCACCTGTGTTTCCTAACATTACGAATCACATTGTGCAGATGAGGTTTAGGCCTGTCCAGGGAGATAGAGGAGGTCTGGCCTTTGTTCAAGAGTGCAGTGGACATGACTCACTTCATTGGTAGGCCTGCACATGTATTATCTCCTCTGTACTCTTCAATAAGCCCAAATTTCATCTGCAACCCTGAGTAGGCCTCACCTCAAACAAACCTCTGGATAGGCCACACCTTATTGTCATCTTGAATCAATCATTTAAAATGTTAGGGGCAGATTTATGATGGCCGTGCGCCTCTTTTGTGCTGCTTTTGCGTCACTTTTGTGACGCAGCAGTGATGCAAAAGATGTACCATGTTTGCAAGATAGGCCTCACTTCATCTGCAACAAGATACCGTCAGTTTAAACTGTAAACATTTAGGACTGTGTAGGGGGCATGGAGAAGCTGAATCTTCTGTAAGTGTCAAAATTGTTCCATACAGTGCTCACCTTCTGCGTACTCTTTGATATGCTAGACTACATCTGCACAATGAGATACCTAAGCAAAGGAAACACAAGTGATGTGATTGTGAAATGAGCAAAAGAAATTCCACATTTTTCAATTACATCACCTATGTTTCCTAACATTACGAATCACATTGTGCAGTTGAGGTTTAGGCCTGTTTAGGGAGACAGAGGAGGTCTGGCCTTTGTTCACGAGTGCAGTGGACATGACTCACTTCATTGGTAGGCCTGCACATGTACTATCTCCTCTGTACTCTTCAACAAGCCTAAATTTCATCTGTAACCCTGAGTAGGCCTCATCTCAAACAAACCTCTGGATAGGCCACACCTTATTGGCATCCTGAATCAGTCATTTAAAATGTTAGGGGCAGATTTATGATGGCTGTGCATCTCTTTTGCGCCGCTGTGGCGTCACTTTTGTGATGCAGCAGTGGTGCAAAAGATGAACCATGTTGCAAGATAGGCCTCACTTCATCTGCAACAAGATACCGTCAGTTTAAACTGTATACATTTAGGACTGTGTAGGGGGCATGGAGAAGATGAGCAAAAGATGCGCTATGTTGCGACATATTTACAACTTGATGCATCTAGGCAGATGTGTCATGCTGTAAAGTCCTGTGCGAAGAAGAGAGTCCCTGTTAGAGTTGTAGCAGACTGGGATCGCTGAAGAA
The DNA here is from genome assembly GCF_964261635.1 of Lissotriton helveticus. Classification (NCBI taxonomy): domain Eukaryota; kingdom Metazoa; phylum Chordata; class Amphibia; order Caudata; family Salamandridae; genus Lissotriton; species Lissotriton helveticus. The sequence goes on from NC_136068.1 coordinate 647,464,014, forward strand.
AAACTAAAACTAAGGGGAGGTAAGCAAGTATATCTTCTATTTCTATTGGGTATATCACAGGACACACTACCTGGCTCAATGAAGTATGTAGTACACTAAGACACAAAAAGTAACTGACAATGATACATACAATTTATAAAAATACGCAAAATTTAATATAAGCCTCCCAACTGGGTCACATTCTAAAACATAATTCAGACATTTTAAAATAACATTTAGGATAGCAACAAATTAAAAGTTACAGTCAAAAAACTTTAAAAAGGTCGACGCGGCGTTTCGGTGTTACTTAATCTTGGCACCTTCATCAGGACATTAAGTCATTTGACTCCGTATCTGTATCTTAGGTTGGGGAAGCTTTTCCAATTGCTATCCGCCTTGATGCAAGTTTTGTCAATAGTTGTGCCCGGTTCTTTTATTCGCCCGGTTCTTTTATTCGCACAAGGTAACTCTTTCTGATGGAACTTGTTTTTCTATATATGCACGGAGAAACCACCATTAGGGATCGAAGTGGATTTTTCGACAGCTTTAGTATGTTAGTGACCAGCTATTTTGTAAATATTGCATTGACATGAAGGAAACAGCACGGAGAAACAGGGAGGCCGACCACAGAGGATAAGCGATCAATTAATTGACGTTTGAACAAAATCCTGAAAAGCGGGAAAGTTCAATTTAACCGCATCTAAAGACTATACACAGAGGATATTTACAAGATAGCTGGCCACTAACATACTACTATACTACAGCAGATTACTAAATGCTTGCAGCAGTCCTCTACAATAAAAACTTGTCAAGTCACCAAGAAAGCTCCGGGTAAGACAACAAAATCATTCCTAAGAAATATTTACAGAAAAAAAAGTATCACTACAGAACATGTTTTAGTCCAGAAAAAGAGAGCCAATTTAAACGTAAAGGAAAGGCCAATCAAAAATGTTACTGCTAGAGCAGGAGATAACTCTGTGCATGGTAGTAGAAGGAAAAATCAGTTTAGGGACATTCGTAGACGAATGTTCCGCAACAGGATAATTGGCAATTTGTTAAAAAATATTAAGAAAGGTCAACAGAAAGTGGTTTTTTATAAAAGAAAAAAAAATATTGAGAAAATTATTGATCAGGCATTCGAAATTAAGCGAAAGTTATTTATTTTGATAATCAATAGAATTAGGAAACTAAACAAGGCAATTTATGATTTCAAATCAAATACTAGATGGAAGAGAACAGTTAATCGTAGTAATTTTTGTGAAGTTTTTTCAGGAGAATGGATGCATAGTTCAAGTTGTGAGGCATTTTTTAATGAGGAGAGTTATTTCCAGGATAATGATTTGGTGCATGCAGTTGACACCAGTGGTCGAGCATATGAGGTGAAAGATGGATGTGTGGTTGAAAAAGAAAAACTTGTGACAACAGAGGCAGAAGAGGTGTTAGGTAATGAGGTTTTAGGAAAACGTCCTAAGGGACCAGTGTACACCTGGAAGTGTAGTAGTATTTGCAGTGTGCGACAGGATTGCATCAATTTGCTTTGTGATTTTGTACGGATATTTAATAAGAAAAGTTTAAAACAGAAAATGAAGTTGTTGCAAGAATTAGATCCTTGCAGAGTGAGAGAACTGACAGGTTTGCATGGTCATTCATTGGCTTGTCTTTCCAGGAGACTATGCCAGAGTGTTTTTCATCATTTCAGGATGCTAGCAGTGCATCATAATAAAGTGAGGAAATTAGTTAGAATGTTGTATTATGCTAAGAGTCCAGCAATTATGCTTAAACAGTTATGCACTGCTCTTTTGCATGGTTCAGAAGTAGATGTGAAGAATATTTGTGCAGAAATTGAGTTTTGTTACTTTGCAAGTGAAGAGGAGAATGTTGAAATTGACCCAGAAGAAGAAGGTAATGTGGAAGAGAGTGTACAGATTTCCAGTACAGATAATTTTCAGAAGGAAATTGCCACGTTTCAGGTGAAATCAAGTGAGAGGCCTAATGTCACTTGTGTGTGTTGTCGACGCACTTATTATAAGAATCAGACTAAGTTAGTGGATTTATATGCAAAAAGTGAAAGGGAAAATAATAGTGAATGGAAGGATTTCGCAACATACTTGATGGTAGAAAATTGTTTTGATTTGGGATCGGATCAACGTGTGTGTACTTATTGTTGTAACAAATTAAATCAAAACCGGATGCCTGCTAGAGCGGTTCATAATAATCTGGAATTGGTTGAGATTCCTTCTGAATTGAAGGATTTAAATACTTATGAATCTATTTTGATTCAAAGTGTCCATCCCTTTCAGGCTATTGTACGAATGGAGCCAAAGACAGGGAAATTGCCTCCATCAGATTTACAGAGAGGATTAAAGGGAATAGTTGTTTATTTGCCTCTAGATTTGAAGAAAAACATTAATACAATTGGAGTAGAGAAAGTGGAAGAGGAACCTCTGGTTATCTTAGTTAATGGGGTTCCGACAAAGAGTAAGAAAATCTGGCAAGATTTAGTGGAAGTTAGGAAAGTCAAAAAGGCAACATTGTATTTGAAGAAAAACCATAAGTACTATAAGAATGTATATGTTGCAGAAGAGGAAGTAAGTGAAGAAGAGGATAGCGATTTGTGTGCTGGTCAAATTGAGAAAGTAGAAGCCTCTAAAAATGAAGAAATATATGAACATTATAGTGTTCATCCTTTGCATTCCAAGGAAGTCATGGGGAATGCTATTGAGTTGTTTCAAATGAAACAAGCCAAAGGGAGTCCCATTAGTGTTTGGGAGGAAAGTTTGGAAGCTCGGTGTTTCCCACAACTATTTCCAACAGGTGAAGGAGGAAGATATGATGAGCGACCTGATCAAATTCCTGCTTCTGAATACCGGACTTGACGATTGTATGCAGAAGATCCTAGGTTTCGTCAATGCATTCCCTATTTGTTTCATCTACTGTTTGAAAGCGATCTGTCTGGACTGTCATATGCAGTGAACCACATCTTGAAAAGTGGTGTACAGATGCAAAATATCTCGGCAAGGGACTTTATGGATAAAGTCAATGTGCAAGACAGTATTTTGGATTCTCACCTGATTAATCTCATGGCGTGTCAGCGTAATACTAATGAGTACTGGTACCGTCGTCATGGTTATTTAAAATGCATGCTGAGGAACTTAGGAACTCCCACATGGTTCCTCACTCTCAGCTGTGCCGAGTATGGCTGGGAAGACTTACTTGAATTTCTACGAGAGGCAAATGGAAACATTGATAATATCGAATTCAAGACACCCCGAGAACTGTGCTCTATGATGTCTTTCATCATGAACAAGAAAAATCCACCTCTTGGAGAGGTGATGGATTTCTTCTGGAGAAAGGAGTACCAAGCAAGAGGTGCTCCTCATATACATATGCTGCTATGGATCAAAGATGCACCCAAATTTGGAACAGATCCGGATGACTTAGTGATGAGTTTCATAGAACAGTATTCTACATGTGCTGTTCCAAAGACAAAGGAAGACAAAACCCTAAGAGAACAAGTTTTACGCTTCCAAAGCCATCGTTGTGGAAAGTACAGTCGTCGTAAATTCAGAAACAAGGACAAGTTCTACACAAAATGTCGTTTCGCCTTTCCACGACCGGTGATTTCTAAAGGAAGAGTGAACAGTTTGATGTCTTCGCTGCGACATAATGTGACGAGGAAATCACCCCAAAATACATACAATTTGAAAAGGAACGAAGAGTCCAAGTACATCAACGACTACAACCCAGTGATTTTGTCCATGTGGAATGCTAACATGGATATACAGTTTGTGGCTGATAACTGTATGGCTGTGGCTCGGTATGTGACATCTTACATCACCAAAAAAGAAAAGACAGAATTGAAGGATATGTGGGAGGACATTTCCCATGAAAAGAGCCTCAGTAAGAAGTTGTACAGTTTCAGTCAATGTTCTGACCGGTTATCTTCAGCAAGTCTCTATGCCAAATCTAGGAGTATCATTTGGGCGAGTCTTGGTCTTGCTGCAACGCGTAATCGAGTTCTGAAACCTGTGCGGGAAATTGAGTATTTGGCGGAAAAGGAGCCAAACAGTACCAATATTTTGAAGACCAACATGTTGGGTACATATTATCCAAATAGAAGCAGTCACCTCGAGAATGTTTGTCTGTATGAGGTTCTACAAAATTACATATTCAAGAGGAACATGAAAGAAGATATTGATAAAGGAGTGTATGCTGTAATTGGAAGTGAGGGATGTCTGGTCAAGCAAAGAAAATGCCAATTGGTAAACCATCGAAAATTGAGTGGCAAATCTCCTGAAAGAAAAGAGTTTTTCTATTTAGCTCTTTTGCAACTTTTCAAGCCTTGGCTGCAGAAGAGGAACTGCTTGGAGATTTCCTCTGTTACGAAGACTCTTTCAATGCCGCCAAGGAGACCATAGAATGTCCTGTTTTTCCCAAATATCTAGAAATGTTGAATGCGGAAATCGAGCAGGAAGCAACGATTGCAGCCGAGATTGCTAGAGACAGTTCTCAGGACAGTCAGAGTTCTGTTTCATTGAGTCAGGATCCACTAGGAGGACCAGTTATCGAAAATGAAGCTGCCACTGCCATGATTGAAGTGGAAAGAGCCATGGCACATGCTCAGGAGGATGCGGTTAACTTAGAAGACTTGGAAAGACAACTCAACGTTGAGCAGAGGAAAATATATGACGAAGTTACCAACCAAATTGATCATGGATTAAGTCATGAGAAGAAAGAGTGCTCATGTACGTCGTTGAAGCCTGTCCGACTGTACGTGAGTGGAGAAGCGGGAACTGGAAAAAGTTTCCTCATTAAAGCAATTTCATGTTATTTGCAGAAAAGGACTGAGTCATCGCTGTCTTGTGTTGTCACCGCTCCAACTGGACTGGCAGCCATAACATTAAAGGTATTACTTTGCATCGTCTACTGATGCTGCCAGTGGAGCATGATAACAAATTACAATACCACAAGTTATCTGGAGATGCTTGTTGTGAAGTTTCAAGAGTCTTGAGGAAAATGAAACTTCTTATCATTGACGAAGTAAGCATGGTTTCCAATGTCATGCTTGCCTTTGTGCATTTGAGAATGCAAGAAGTTCTCAAAACAGAGTATGATGTGTTATTTGGTGGCAAACACATCAATGTTTTCGGTGATCTTCTGCAGCTGACACCAGTGAAAGGACAACCTGTGTTCAAAATGCTCACGCATGAAGATACCAGGAAGTGCCAAGGGAGCATTGGCAACGTCAATATATGGTTAAACTTCAATTATGCTGAACTGCATGAAAATATGCATCAAGCGAAGGATGAAGATTATAAGAATATTCTACAAGATGTTAGAATCGGAAAAGTGACCGAGCATGGGAAAGAAGCTTTACATGCACGATAACTGTCAAATTTGTATCCAGAAGAAGACGTTCTGCCAGAGAATATTTTTGGGAAAATTACTGAGAAGAAATCTGGAATATGTTTGATGCCAACTCTTGCAGAATGTGCCATCTTCAATTTAAAAAACCAAGAGATTGTGAAACTGGAAGCTATTGACAGAATAGAGCATATGGGAGCAACAATAATTTTGTCTGAGAATTTGAAATCTAAATTGGATTCATTAGAGAAGACTATATCTAAAACTGCTGGTCTTGAAAAGACTCCGAATGTGTGCTTAGATTGCCGTATCATTTTGAGAAGGAATTTACATGTTGAAAGAGGTCTGGTAAATGGATCAATGGGTAATGTTGTTGATTTTGAGAAATACAGAAATAGAGATAGAATTGAATTTTTAAAAATTAAATTTGATGGCATTGAGGAAGTACAGCTAATTGGTCGTTGCTCTGCTAGGTTTTTGCTTGTAAAAGACTTATATGTTCGCCGTAAGCAGTTTCCTGTTTGCTTGGCATATGCGGTGACAATCCATAAATCGCAAGGTTTAAGTGTAGACAGTGCATTGGTGAATATTGGCAGTTCTGTGTTCAAGGAGGGTATGGCATATGTGGCATTGTCACGAGTCAGAACTTTATCGGGATTGTACTTGATTGAGTGTGATGTCACAAACATTTGTGCGGATCTAGATTGTGTTAAGGAATACAATAGGTTAAGAAGAGAGTATGCGCCACATTTGCCTCAATATCCTTTGTTTGAGAAACGTGTGGTAGGCCGGAAAACGAAGAAATGTGACCAATAGTAGAGAGGTTGTAGCAAAAAGACGAAAAGTCGATGAACCTGAAATTATAAGCAGAAAGAAAAAGGATTCTGGTGAAGATGTTGTTGGTTTTCAATTTGAAAATAGTTCTGGTGTCAACTGCTATGCTAATGTAGTGGTTAATGTTGTCTTTTCTCTAGAAACTTTAAAAGAACAGATTGTGATCAATTCGGATCAAAGTTTTTGCTGTTTACTGAACTCTGTGTTAGAGAAATGTAGCACTGATAGAACAAAAATAGAAAGTGTGTCTGAAATTCGAAATCTGTTAGACAAATGTTCAGGTCAAACGCAATTCTCTCAAAATATTCAGCAAGATTGTCAGGAGTTTTTAATGTATATGCTTGATGTATTGCAAGATGAAGGTGTAGATGTAGATCATCTGTTTGGCCTTTCTTATCAATGGCAGCATGACTGCGAGAACTGTAGGGTATCAAGTACTACTAGTGTAGACTCAGAAAGATTTATATATTTAACTTTGCCAGACAGTAAATCAGTGTCCTTTAATAAACTAGTAAAGGCAGCCGATCAAAACATGGAGTGTAGCCAATGTAAATCTGCAATGCTGTCCACATTATTTATACGAACATATGGCCAGTATGTCCTTTTAATGTTCCAACGATGTAGGCCTGATGGAACAAAATTGACAACTTTAATTAAAAATTTTGTGGCTTCGCAGTTGTCAATATCAGGAAGGACTTTTGTAACTGCAGCAATTATATATCATGATGGTCCTTCAACAAGATCAGGACATTACACAGCTTATTTGAAGTCTGGAAACGGCTGGTCATTCTGCAATGATTCTGTTTTAACTTTCAAAAAAAGATTGCCTTTTGACCTTAAAAATTCTTTCCTGGTGTTTTTACAACCAAAATTTTAGGGTAGGAATCTCGGGATTTGCTCTGAGGAATTTCAAGAGGTTCTAATGGCTCCTTCCACTATTTGCCCTTGAGGATAAGTGTAGTACAGAGTCAAAAGTTATTTTTGAGTTTTAAGTAGTTCCTGAAAAAAAAGAAGGGTTTCTTACAGAAAGTGGTGGGCACGGATTAGTTAAAGTTAAAGGACAACAGAGTATTTCCCAAAGCAAACGGTGTTCTTACCATAACACTTGACTTCATGGAAAAATAACTGCACTTTGAATGAGTTCAGAAAAACTGTTTCTTTTAATAAGCTAATTCAAGCAGCCAATCAAAACATAGAGTAGAGGTAATGTAAGTCTGCAATGCTGTGCACATTATTTGTCCAAACTTTTGGTTATAATGTCATTTTAAAATTCCAACTATATAAACCTGATGGTCTTCAACTTTAATTACAAATGTTGTGGCTACACAGTCGTTGATTTTAGGAAGAACATTTGTAACTGCAGCTATTATATGACATGATGGTCCTTTGACAACATCCGCTTATTACACAGCTTATTTAAAATTTAAAAAAAGCTGATGTTTCGGAAATGATTCACATTTGACTATGAAACAATGTTGCCTTTTGACTTAAAAATATTCTTACTTTCTGTTTTCAGAAGAGAGAATTTTGGGTAGGTAACTGGCCTATAATGATTCTAGGAGTTGATATAATTTTATGTACTGTTTTAAATTGCTTTGTGATTAAAAGTGATGTAGAGAATTAAATAATTGTAGTAGTCATAGAGATAGTGTTAGTGTGCCTCATAGTAAGCAGTATCAATGTCATAGGAAATGTGGAACATGAGTGAGCAAGAAGGGTGAGATATTACTAGTACAGGATTGTGAAAGTGATCTTGAACGTTTTCTTTCTGAAAGTTGCGGAAAAAGAAAATGACGGGATTTGCTTAGAAGAATTCCAAGAGTTATAAATGGCTCTTACACAATTTGGCCTTGAGGAAATGAGCGGTAGAGAGCGAGAAGTCATTGATTGTATGTAACATATTTGTCAAAACGATGGAGCTTTTCTTTCAGAAAGTGGCGGGCTGAAAATAATAGCAACACAACAGAGTATAAGCTGTTCATAGGACATCCTTCGACGTCATGGAAAGTAAGTTACTTTTAAGGAGTTCTGATTTCTGATTGGTTATGTTATATAGGTTTTTTAAACACAATCATTTCGATTGTGTTTTTTTCCCCCGCTGTTATATGATGAATACCTTCAACTCACTGTTTTTAGTGAAATTTGATACATTCTGAGAACAGCAAAAATAAACCATTTAACATGTATAATTAATTCTGTACTTTTTGTATTTATGATATACATTGAGAACTGTGTAGGAGGCATGGAGAAACTGAGGCTTCTGTAAGTGTCAAGGGAGGTGAGTAATGTACATTGCTCTGTTCGCCTGATCGCCGATCCAGCCCGGCGCCCCAGCCGCCGCAGGGCCGGCCGCCTGGATTTCGCGCCGGTTTTGACGCGACCCCGCCCCCCCGCCTACCGATAGGCCCACGCGCTCCCCGCCTCCCGCCTGACCCGCCCTCCAGGATCCCTTCTTATGACGCCCCCTCAGCGACCGCGCAGCGGACGCGCGCAGCGGGAGCACCGACTGAGCGCCGAAGGTGCGCCAAAGGTAAGCCCGTCTGCGCCCGTCCGCGCCTGGCCCGCGCCCAGCGCCAGGACCCCTGTCCTCCGCAGACCCCAGCCCACCCGCCGGACGTACGACGCCGCCACCCTCATCGCACTCAACGACGGACGAGCCCCGGGATGCTACCGTGCCACCCCGAGACGCACCCACGGACCCTTCATCTGCCAGTCCTGCAAGTTCACCTGCATCCGGACCTGCCTCGCACCAGCACCCGCCAAGACGAACACCAGCACCAACCACCTGAAGTGCATCCTGCTCAACACCCGCTCAGTCCACAGACACGCCATCGAACTCTGGAACCTCATCGACACCACAGCACCAGACGTTGCCTTCCTCACGGAGACCTGGATGAACGCCTCTTCAGCTCCCGACATCGCCATCGCCATCCCAGAGGGCTACAAGATCACCCGGAGGGACCGCACTGCCAACCAGATAGGAGGAGGCATCGCCATCATCCACAGGGACACCATCCGCATCACGACCAGCACAGACGACATCCTGACCACCGCCGAACACCTACACTTCCAGATCCACACCGACCCGAAGACCACCCTCAGAGGCACCCTGATCTACCGACCCCCTGGACCACGCACACGATTCAGCGAGGACATCGCCAACTTCGTCAGCCCGCATGCCCTCCCCTCCGCTGACTACATCCTCCTGGGGGACATCAACTTCCACCTGGAGAACAACAACGACCGCAACACCACCACCCTGCTGGACAACCTCGCCAACCTCGGACTCAAGCAGCTGGTGACCACCCCCACCCACCTCGCCGGACACACACTCGACGCCGTCTTCTCATCCAGCAAAGACATCACCTTCAGCCACGCCACTGGACTCCACTGGACGGACCACAGCTGCGTCCACTTCACCTTCAGAAGAACGACGACCCACCACCACCAGCAACAGGTTGCCCGAAGAAGCTGGAGCAAGATCACAGCCGACCAGCTCGCCGCTGCCCTGAGCCAGCACCCTCCCGCCAGCTCAGCGAACCCCAGCCAGGCCGCCGACAACCTCACGAAGTGGATCAGCAACTGCGCGGACGTACTCGCCCCACTGAAGACCCCGCCCAGCAGACCCGGCAGCAAGAAGGCCCCATGGTTCACCGACGAACTCAAGAGCTCCAAGAAGAACTGCCGAGCCCTCGAGAAAGCCTGGAGAAGGGAGCCAACACCGGACAACATGACCACCCTCAAGCTTGCCACCCGGAAGCACCACCAGCTGATCCGCGACACCAAGAAAACTGCATTCAAGGACCGACTGGACAACAACGCACACAACTGCAAGGAACTCTTCAACATCGTGAAAGAGCTCTCCAACCCCAACGCCGGAAACAACGACATCACCCCATCGCAAGAACTCTGCAACTCCCTCGCCTCCTACTTCCACAACAAGATCGCGGACATACACAACAGCTTCAACACCCAACCGACGAACGCCACGCCCGACTCAACCGAACCACCGCCCCCCACCACCACCCTCCGCGCCTGGACTCCTATCAGCACCGAAGACACCGTCCGCACGATGACCTCCATCCACTCCGGATCTCCGACCGACCCTTGCCCTCACCACGTCTTCAACAAGGCCGACGCTGTCATCGCACCCCACCTGCGGGACATCATCAACACCTCATTCGACACCGCCACCTTCCCTGAGAGCTGGAAGCACGCCGAACTCAGCGCTCTACTCAAGAAACCAACAGCGGACCCCACCGAACTGAAGAATTACCGCCCCATCTCGCTCCTCCCGTTTCCAGCCAAAGTCATCGAGAAGACCGTCAACAAGCAGCTGGCCGCCTTCCTTGAGACGAACGGATCCCTCGACCCCTCACAGTCTGGCTTCCGAGCCAACCACAGCACCGAGACCGCCCTCATCGCTGCCACCGATGACATCCGAACCCTGATGGATAACGGAGAAACAGCGGCGCTCATCCTCCTAGACCTCTCCGCGGCCTTCGACACCGTCTGCCACCGCACCCTAGTGCAGTGCCTCTACGACGTCGGAATCCAGGAGAAGGCACTGGAATGGATCATCTCCTTCCTCGACGGAAGAACCCAGAGAGTCCGCCTACCTCCGTACAAATCAAAGGCCACCGAAGTCATCTGCGGCGTACCCCAAGGATCCTCGCTGAGCCCAACCCTCTTCAACGTCTACATGAGCCCCCTCGCGGCCATCGCACGCCAACACAACCTGAACATCATCTCCTACGCCGACGATACCCAGCTGATCCTTTCCCTTACCAACGACCCCGCCGCCGCCAGAGCCAACCTCCACGAAGGAATGAAAGAAGTAGCCGAGTGGATGTCGACCAGCCGCCTGAAGCTGAACTCGGACAAGACGGAAGTCCTCATCCTGGGATCCTCGCCCTCCGCCTGGGACGACTCCTGGTGGCCCCCCGCCCTGGGAACTGCACCCAAACCGACAGACCACGCACGCAACCTGGGCTTCATCCTGGACTCCTCCCTCTCCATGACCAAGCAAGTCAACGCAGTCTCCTCGTCGTGCTTCAACATCCTGCGCATGCTACGGAAAATCTTCCGGTGGATCCCCACCGAGACCAGGAAGACTGTCACCCAGGCCCTCGTCACCAGCCGACTGGACTACGGCAACGCCCTCTACGCCGGAACCACCGCCAAGCTCCAGAAGAGACTCCAACGGATCCAGAACGCCTCAGCCAGACTCATCCTCGACATCCCACGACACAGCCACATCTCCGGACACCTAAGAGACCTGCACTGGCTCCCGGTCAACAAGAGAATCACCTTCCGTCTCCTCACCCACGCACACAAAGCCCTACACGATCAAGGCCCGAGCTACCTCAACAACCGCATCAACTTCTACGCTCCCAAACGACACCTCCGATCAGCCCGTCCCCCGCATCCGAAGAACGACAACAGGAGGAAGGTCCTTCTCCTACCTGGCTGCCAAGACCTGGAACTCCCTCCCGACCGACCTGCGCCTGACCCAAGACCACCTCGCCTTCAGGAAGAAGCTCAAGACCTGGCTGTTCGGGCAGTAGCAGCACCCCCCCCTAGCGCCTTGAGACCCTCCGGGTAAGTAGAGCGCTCTATAAATGTCTATGATTGATTGATTGATTGATGTTGCATACAGTCCTCACCTTCTGCGTACTCTTGGATATGCTAGACTACATCTGCACAATGAGATACCTAAGCTGAGGAAATACAGGTGATGTGATTGTTAAATGAGCAAAAATATTTGCACGTTTTTCAATTATATCACCTGTGTTTCCTAACATTACGAATCACATTGTGTAGATGAGGTTTCGGCCTGCCCAGGGAGACAGAGGAGGTCTGACGTTTGTTCAAGAGTGCAGTGGACATGACTCACTTCGTTGGTAGGCCTGCACATGTATTATCTCCTCTGTACTCTTCAACAAGCCTAAATTTAATCTGTAACTCTGTGTAGGCCTCACCTCAAACAAATCTCTGGATATGCCACACCTTATCGGCATCTAGAAACAATCATTTAAAATGTTAGGGGCAGATTTATGATAGCCGTGCGCCTCTTTTGCGCCGCTGTTGCATCACTTTTGTGACGCAGCAGCAGTGCAAAAGATACAACATGTTATAAGATAGGCCTCACTTCATCTGCAACAAGATACCGTCAGTTTAAAATGTATATATTTAGGACTGTGTAGGGGGCATGGAGAAGCTGAGGCTTCTGTAAGTGTCAAAGTTGTTGCATACAGTGCTCACCTTCTGCGTACTCTTTCATATGCTAGACTACATCTGCACAATGAGATACCTTAGCAAAGGAAACACAGGTGATGTGATTGTGAAATGAGCAAAAAAAATGCACGTTTTTCAATTACATCACCTGTGTTTTATAACATTACGAATCACATTGTGCAGATGAGGTTTAGGCCTGTCCAGGGAGACAGAGGAGGTCTGGCATTTGTTCAAGAGTGCAGTGAACATGACTCACTTCGTTGGTAGGCCTGCACATGTATTATTTCCTCTGTACTCTTCAACAAGCCTAAATTTAATCTGTAACTCTGAGTAGGCCTCACCTCAAACAAATCTCTGGATAGGCCACACCTTATCGGCATCCTGAAACAATCATTTAAAATGTTAGGGGCAGATTTATGATGGCCGTGCGCCTCTTTTGCGCCGCCGTTGCATCACTTTTGTGACGCAGCAGCAGTGCAAAAGATACAACATGTTATAAGATAGGCCTCACTTCATCTGCAACAAGATACCGTCAGTTTAAAATGTATATATTTAGGACTGTGTAGGGGGCATGGAGAAGCTGAGGCTTCTGTAAGTGTCAAAGTTGTTGCATACAGTGCTCACCTTCTGCGTACTCTTTCATATGCTAGACTACTTCTGCACAATGAGATACCTAAGCAAAGGAAACACAAGTGATGTGATTGTGGAATGAGCAAAAAAATTGCACGTTTTTCAATTACATTACCTGTGTTTCCTAACATTACGAATCACATTGAGTAGATGCCTCCCTCAGTCTGTATCTGACACTCTTTCCTTCACTTCCTCTGTCTCCTCTCTCCCTCACTCTGTTTTCCTTATTCACCCTTTCCTTATATAGTTTACCTTACTCACTTTCTTTTACTAGCTTACACAACTTCAATTTAGTTTTCTCTTCTATCCTTCTTTTCTGTCACTGAAAGTATCTTCCTTTTTTTCTCTTAGTAATTTACTCTATTTCAATTTCTTTTTGTCTCTGACTCTCTATCACCGTTTCTTTCTCTTTTTTTCTGCATGTTTATCTCTAACTTTATTTCTTTGTAAAATTGGATGATTGTCAATCTTTTCCCTTGTCTTTTCTAATTTTTAAATACATGTTTTAATATTTTTCAAATTTTTGTTGTTTCTTTCACAGATTGAAAGTATAAAAATAACAAGTGACTAAGTTAACGACAATTATAAGGTAAGTGTTTTGCACTCTTTTCGTTACATTTCTATCACATTTAACTTCTATTAGTTCCACTGCTTAATTTCTTTAACCGTCAGTTTCCTGCCTTTGCTACTTCCCTCATTCCTTTTTCTATTACTTACTTACTCTACTCCTTCCACTCTTTTTCTCAGTCCCTCTGTTCTCATAGTTCCTCACTCCTGTTCACTCACTCCGTCTCTATTACTCTCACTATCTCTGACTCATCACTCTTTCACTACTTGTTCATTATGCTTTCTCCCTGTAGTTCAAACACACTAAGGGGCATATTATCAACACAGGCGATAAAATTATCACTGCTTTTATCGGCAAAAAACTGCCGCAAAAGCGGCTTTAGCGGCAGTTTTCTTCCGCAAAAGCGGCTTTAGCGGCAGTTTTCAGCCGATAAAAGCAGCGATAATTTTATCGCCTGTGTTGATAATATGACCCTATGTTATTTACATTTCTTTGCTGTTTCAATCATTCCTTTTATGTCACTTCTTCTTTTCTGCTTTCTGTTTTTTCTTTCTGTTATTCCACATGTTTTAACCTTAGTCACTGTCATACATCTTGTTTTATTCCTATTTACTTTTGCTCACTGTTTTCTTAACACTTTCCCTCAGGGTTGTTCTTTTAGTCCGGTTCTATGCCTACCTCTCATTCCACATCCTTTACTGTTTTTCTTCTTAATTTAAACATTCACTCACATTCTCTAAGAAACTCTTGTTTATTATTCTTCTACTCTCCTTTTTTTCTTTCACTTCCTTATCTATTTTGTTTTTCACAATTATACCCTCTTACATCTTTTCTTCGGTAAATAGATCTATTAAACAGAATCTCTGTGTTACTCCCTCTAGCTGTCTTTCTTTTAATATTACTCTCTGTTTCCTTCCCTTATACATTCTTTTCTTTTTTTTTTTTTTTTTTCTGGTTCGCTTCCGGTTCGCGTACCGGCGAGCGAACTGGGAAGCGAACCAAAAGAAATAGAGGTTGCCAGAGTGCTAAACATTCTAGCAATTTTTTAAAAAGGGGAGGTAGTTCTGATAAGAACTTCTTTTTTATTGTTTTTGTTCTTTTATATTTTTTTAATTTTTTTTCTGATTTATTTTTTACTTTTTTGTATTTTTTGAACGGTTTTTTTTGGGGGGGGGAACAAAAATGATTCATTATAAAGTGCTCAACAGGAGCAACAAAAAAAAAGATACTTTATTTTCTGGGGCGTTTTGGACATTTGTGATTGTCAATAGCAGCATTGATTAAATTTATGCTACTCTCCCTGTAGCAAATCAATTGTCCGCAATAAATGCATACATGTTTAACTTCCCCAAACTTCAGCTGAATATTTGGGACCGTCTCCCTCGCCTCTGGTCCCGTCACTGCCTCTTGATATGATGTACTGGCCACAGGACGGGGGTTATCCTGCAGGTCACGTACCTGCGCAGCACTATAATTGATAGGGTGCCACCTGTCCATATGGCGATGCATGCTATAATTGCCATAACTATATTTTTTATCTGTCCCTCTGGACAGATATTTTTTGCAGATAAGGCAAGTTACATAGCGGGCATTCACTTTTTTTTGGCTCCGGGGATATTTGAAAAATAGCCAAATGAAACTCTCTTTGACACGGGACCTCCTAGGCTCTTCAGGCAAAAACTGCCCCTCTTCCTCCTCTTCCTCTTCTTCCTCTTCTTCCTCCTCTGCATGAGTGTATTGGTGAGTGAATGGATATCTCAGTGCTACATGTCAAAGTAAGTACATATGTAAAACACAGTACATGTGAGAGTTGACATATATAAATAACTGTGCATAAAAGCCAGTGAATGTGTGAGTGGCTGTATGAATCATTGTGAAATTGTATCCAGGATTGTATAAGAGAGTAAATATGTTTTAGTATATGTTTGAATAAGTAAGGTGTGTATAACTGTATAGTTGTGAAAATGGAGGTGTGATTGATTGTTTGCATAACTGAGTAGGTGTGTGTGTAACTTCATGGATGAGTGACAGTCTGTGAGTCTCTGTTTACACTGAGTGTATCTAAGGTTATATTAGAGTCTGAAGAGGTTCATCGTATTATCACATGAATTATGTCATCAGTGATGTAATCAGTAATCAGTAATCTCAAATGAGTTGTCATCAGTGATGTCATCAGTGATGTCATTTGAGATGTCATCAGTGATGTCATCAGTGATGTCATTTGAGATGTCATCAGTGATGTCATCAGTGATGTCATTTGAGATGTCATCAGTGATGTCATCAGTGATGTCACTGACCATGTCATGAATGATGTAATATGTGACATGATCAGCAGTGGATTGCGGGTGCGCGATATATAGTTAGTACAACTAACTATATATGGAATTTCAATGGTTTTGTGTGAGTAAAAAAAGGTTTTTAAAATGCTAATTCCTAACTATATATGGTCTATAACCTATGGGTTTTTCTGTGAATTTTCAAGGTTTTGTAAATGCTAATTCCTAACTATATATGGTCTATAACCTATGGTTTTTTCAGTGAATTTTCAAGGTTTTGTAAATGCTAATTCCTAACTATATATGGTCTATAGCCTATGGTTTTTTCAGTGAATTTCAATGGTTTTTTAATAGCAAATATCAAAAGCTTTAAAATGTATTCTTCTTTTAATCGAAAAATATATTTTATATGTTTTTAATAGAATTTTTTTATGTATTTTTTTTTATTATTTTTTTTTGTTTCGCTCCCGGTCCGCGAACCGGGTAGCTTCCCGTTACCTCAATTTGGTGCCGCGACTCGGTCCGCGAACCGGTAAACGTTCTGTTTGCGCAACTGCCGCGTTAGAAAACAACATCGTGACGCGTCGCGTAACCGCGACGTATTGCGTTGTCGCGTAATGAGTCATATGACGCGCCGCGTTAGCGCACCCGGAAGTGCTCCGGTGCGCGAAGCGAGGCGCGAAGCGCAGCTTCCCGGAAGCGATCCGGGGAGCGGCGCGGAGTGCGTAACGTAAGCATAACAAGTCAGGTGACTTGTTAATAAAACTTTTCATTGGTTCATTTCACTTTTGGTTTCCTAATGATGTAAGGCTAGGTCATGTGACCTAAAAATAACACTTTACATTGGTTTAGAACTATTTTATTTCCCAAATGATGAAAACCCCTGCTTGTTTCCTCACTCTGACTTTCATCTTTGTGAGAGGAAGATCTTTTTTCATCACTTAGCAATGGCAAGTGTTGTAGCTTCAGCTGGTGCATCCCCACCACCACCACCACCTCCTAGGAAGAGAGGACCACCTCCTCAGGTGGTGGTTGAGCAAGAGGTGGAAGAAGAGGAACAAGAGGAAGAGGAAGAAGAGAGGCACTTTTTGCCAGAAGAGCCTAGGAGGTCCCGAGTGAAAGAGAATTTTATTTGGCAATTTTTTAAATATCCCCGGGGCCAAAAAAAAGTGAATGCCCGCTACGTAACTTGCCTGATATGTAAAAATGATCTGTCCAGAGGGACAGATAAAAAGTATAGTTATGGAAATTATACGATGCATCGCCATATGGAGAGGTGGCACCCTATCAACGACAGTGCTGCGCAAGTACGTGACCTACACGATAACCCTCCTCCTGTGGCCAGAAGATCAAATGTACAGGCAGTGACGGGACAAGAGGCGAGGGAGACGGTCCCAAATATACAGATGAACTTTGGGGAAATAAAGCAAGTGTGTGTATATTGCGGCCAAATAATTTGCTACAGAGAAAGTAGCATTAATTTAATCAATTTAGCTATTGAGAATCATAATTGTTCAAAACGTCCCAGAAATTAAATTATCTTTTTTTTTTGTTGCTCCTGTTGAGCCCTTTACAATGAATCATTTTCGTTTCTCCCCCCCCAAAAAAACAAAAAAAATATAAAACCGTTCAAAAAATACAAAAAAAGTAAAAACATGTTCAGAAAAATAAAAAAAAATATAAAACAACACAAACAATAAAAAAAAAGTTCTTTTCAGAACTACCTCCCATTTATAAAAAATTGCTAGAATGTTTAGCACTCTGGCAACCTCTATTTCTTTTGGTTCGCTTCCCGGTTCGCTCGCCGGTACGCGAATAGGAAGCGAACTAAAAACAATTTAAAAAAAAAAAGAAGAGTAAGTATAAGGGAAGGAAACAGGGAGTAATGTTAAAAGAAAGACAGCTATAGGGAGTAACACAGAAATACTGTTTAATAGATCTATTTACCAAAGAAAAGATGGAAGAGGGTATAATTGTGAAAAACAAAATAGATAAGGAAGTGAAAGAAAAAAAGGAGAGTAGAACAATAATAAACAAGAGTTTCTTAGAGAATGTGAGTGAATGTTCAAAATAAGATTAAAACATGTGGAATAACAGAGAAAAAACAAAAAGCAGAAGTAACAGAAAATTAATGATTGAAACAGCAAAGAAATGTAAATAACATAGGGGCATATTATCAACATAGGCGATACAATTTTTGCTGCTTTTATCGGCAGAAATCTGCCGCTAAAGCCGCTTTTGCGGCAGAAAACTGCCGCTAAAGCTGCTTTTGCTGCAGTATTCTGCCGATAAAAGCAGCGATAATTTTATTGCCTGTGTTGATAATATGCCCCTTAGTATGCTTGAACTACAGGGAGAAAGCATAATGAAGAAGTAGTGAAAGAGTGATCAGTCAGAGACAGTGAGAGTAATAGAGACGGAGTGAGTGAACAAGAGTGAGTAACTATGAGAACAGAGGGGCTGAGAAAAGGAGTGGAAGGAGTAGAGTAAGTAAGTAATAGAGAAAGGAATGAGGTAAGTAGCAAAGGCAGAAAACTGAGGGTTAAAGAAATGAACCAGTGGAACTAATAGAAGTTAAATGTGATAGAAACGTAACGAAAAGAGTACAAAACATTTACCTTATAATTGCCGTTAACTTAGTCACTGGTTATTTTTATACTTTCAATCTGTGAAAGAAAGAACAAAAATTTGAAAAATATTAAAACATGTATTTAAAAATTAGTAAAGACAAGGGAAAAGATTGACAATCATCCAATTTTACAAAGAAATAAAGTTAGAGGCCTCCGCTTCTCCATGCCCCCTACACAGTCCTAAATATATACATTTTAAACTGACGGTATCTTGTTGAAGATGAAGTGAGGCCTATCTTGCAACATGGTGCATCTTTTGCACTGCTGCTGCGTCACAAAAGTGACGGAACAGCGGCGCAAAAGAGGCGCACGGCCATGATAAATCTACCCCTAACATTTTAAATGATTGTTTCTAGATGCTGATAAGGTGTGGCCTATCCACAGAGTTACAGATGAAATTTAAGTTATTGAAGAGTACAGAGGAGATAATACATGAGCAGGCCTACCAACGAAGTGAGTCATGTCCACTGCACTCTTGAACAAACATCAGACCTCCTCTATCTCCTTGAACAGGCCTAAATCTCATCTACACAATGTGATTCGTAATGTTATGAAACACAGGTAATGTAATTGAAAAACGTGCAATTTTTTTTGCTCATTCCACAATCACATCACTTGTGTTTTTCCTTTGCTTAGGTATCTCATTGTACAGATGTAGTCTAGCATATGAAAGACTACGCAAAAGGTGAGCACTGTATGCAACAACTTTGACACTTAAAGAAGCCTCAGCTTCTCCATGCCCCCTACACAGTCCTAAATATATACATTTTAAACTGACGGTATCTTGTTGCAGATGAAGTGAGGCCCATGTTGCAACATGGTGCATCTTTTGCACTGCTGCTACGTCACAAAAGTGACGCAACGGTGGCGCAAAAGAGGCGCACGGCCATCATAAATCTGCTCCTAACATTTTAAATGATTGATTCAGGATGATGTTAAGGTGTGGCTTATCCAGAAGTTTTTTTGAGGTGAGGCCCACTCAGGGTTGCAGATTAAATTTAGGCTTGTTGAAGAGTACAGAGGTGATAATACATGTGCAGGCCTACCAATGAAGTGAGTCATGTCCACTGCACTCTTGAACAAAGGCAAGACCTCTTCTGTATCCCTGGACAGGCCTAAACCTCATCTGCACAATGTGATTCATAATGTTAGGAAACACAGGTAGTGTAATTGAAAACGTGCAATTTTTTTTGCTCATTTCACAATCACATCACCTGTATTTCCTCAGCTTAGGTATCTCATTGTGCAGATTTAGTCTAGCATATCCAAGAGTATGCAGAAGGTGAGGACTGTATGCAACAGAGCAATGTACATTACTCACCTCCCTTGACACTTACGGAAGCCTGAGTTTCTCCATGCCTCCTACACAGTTCTAAATGAATATCATAAATACAAAAAGGTACAGAAATATTATACATGTTAAATGGTTTATTTTTGCTGTTCTCAGAATGTATCAAATTTCACTAAAAACAGTGAGTTGAAGGTATTCATCATATAACAGCGGGGAAAAAAAACCACAATCAAAATGATTGTGTTTAAAAAACCCATATAACATAACCAATCAGAAATCAGAACTCCTTAAAAGTAACTTACTTTCCATGACGTCAAAGGATGTCCTGTGAACAGCTTATACTCTGTTGTGCTGCTATTATTTTCAGCCCGCCACTTTCTGAAAGAAAAGCTCCATCGTTTTGACAAATATGTTACATACAATAAATGACTTCTCTCTCTCTACCGCAAATTTCCTCAAGGCCAAATCGTGTAAGAGCCATTTATAACTCTTGGAATTCTTCTAAGCAAATCCCGTCATTTTCTTTTTCCGCAACTTTTAGAAAGAAAACGTTCAAGATCACTTTCACAATCCTGTACTAGTAATATCTCACCCTTCTTGCTCACTCATGTTCCACATTTCCACATTTAACTTTTGACTCTGTACTACACTTATCCTCAAGGCCAAATAGTGTAGGAGCCATTAGAACCTCTTGAATTTCCTCAGAGCACATCCCGAGATTCTTTCCCTAAAGTTTTGGTTTTAAAAACACCAGGTAAGAATTTTTAAGGTCAAAAGGCAATTTTTTTTTTTTAAAGTTAAAACAGAATCATTGAAGAATGACCAGCCGTTTCTACACTTTAAATAAGCTGTGTAATGTCCTGATGTTGTTGAAGGACCGTCATGATATATAATTGCTGCAGTTACAAAAGTCCTTCCTGATATTGACAACTGCGAAGCCACAACATTTTTAATTAAAGTTGTCAATTTTGTTCCATCAGGCCTACATCGTTGGAACATTAAAATGACATACTGACCATATGTTTGTATAAATAATGTGGACAGCATTGCTGACTTACATTGGCTACACTCCATGTTGTGATCGGCTGATTTTACTAGCTTATTAAAGGACACTGATTTACTGTCTGGCAAAGTAAATATATAAATATTTCTGAGTATACACTACTAGTACTTGATAACCTACAGTTCTCGCAGTCATGCTGCCATTGATAAGAAAGGCCAAACAGGTGATCTACATCTACACCTTCATCTTGCAATACATCAAGCCTATACATTAAAAACTCCTGACAATCTTGCTGAATATTTTGAGAGAATTGCGTATGACCTGAACATTTGTCTAACAGATTTCGAATTTCAGACACACTTTCTATTTTTGTTCTATCAGTGCTACATTTCTCTAACACAGAATTCAGCAAGCAGCAAAAACTTTGATCCGAATTGATCACAATCTGTTGTTTTAAAGTTTCTAGAGAAAAGACAACATTAACCACTACATTAGCATAGCAGTTGACACCAGAACTATTTTCAAATTGAAAACCAACAACATCTTCAACAGAATCCTTTTTCTTTCTGCTTATAATTTCAGGTTCATCGACTTTTCATCTTTTTGCTACAACCTCCCTACTATTGGTCACATTTCTTCGTTTCCGGCCTACCACACGTTTCTAAAACAAAGGATATTGAGGCAAATGTGGCGCATACTCTCTTCTTAACCTATTGTATTCCTTAACACAATCTAGATCCGCACAAATGTTTGTGACATCACACTCAATCAAGTACAATCCCGATAAAGTTCTGACTCGTGACAATGCCACATATGCCATACCCTCCTTGAACACAGAACTGCCAATATTCAACAATGCACTGTCTACACTTAAACCTTGCGATTTATGGATTGTCACCGCATATGCCAAGCAAACAGGAAACTGCTTACGGCGAACATATAAGTCTTTTACAAGCAAAAACCTAGCAGAGCAACGACCAATTAGCTGTACTTCCTCAATGCCATCAAATTTAATTTTTAAAAATTCAATTCCATCTCTATTTCTGTATTTCTCAAAATCAACAACATTACCCATTGATCCATTTACCAGACCTCTTTCAACATGTAAATTCCTTCTTAAAATTATACGACAATTTAAGCACACATTCAGAGTCTTTTCAAAACCTGCAATTTTAGATATAGTCTTCTCTAATGAATCCAATTTTGATTTCAAATTCTCAGACAAAATAATTGTTGCTCCCATATGCTCTACTCTATCAATAGCTTCCAGTTTCACAATCTCTTGGTTTTCTAAATGCAACATTTTGTTGTTGAAGATGGCACATTCTGCAAGAGTTGGCATCAAACATATTCCAGATTTCTTCTCAGTAATTTTCCGAAAAATATTCTCAGGCACAACGTCTTCTTCTGGATACAAATTTGACAGTAATCGTGCATGTAAATCTTCTTTCCCATGCTCGGTCACTTTTCCAATTCTAACATCTTGTAGAATATTCTTATAATCTTCATCCTTCACTTGACGCATATTTTCACGCAGTTCAGCATAATTGAAGTTTAACCATATATTGACGTTGCCAATGCTCCCTAGGCACTTCCTGGTATCTTCATGCGTGAGCATTTTGAACACAGGTTGTCCTTTCACTGGTGTCAGCTGCAGAAGATCACCGAAAACAATGATGTGTTTGCCACCAAATAACACACCATACTCTGTTTTGAGAACTTCTTGCATTCTCAAATGCACAAAGGCAAGCATGACATTGGAAACCATGCTTACTTCGTCAATGATAAGAAGTTTCATTTTCCTCAAGACTCTTGAAACTTCACAACAAGCATCTCCAGATAACTTGTGGTATTGTAATTTGTTATCATGCTCCACTGGCAGCATCAGTAGACGACGCAAAGTAATACCTTTAATGTTATGTGCTGCCAGTCCAGTTGGAGCGGTTACAACACAAGACAGCGATGACTCAGTCCTTTTCTGCAAATAACATGAAATTGCTTTAATGAGGAAACTTTTTCCAGTTCCCGCTTCTCCACTCACGTACAGTCGGACAGGCTTCAACGACGTACATGAGCACTCTTTCTTCTCATGACTTAATCCATGATCAATTTGGTTGGTAACTTCGTCATATATTTTCCTCTGCTCAACGTTGAGTTGTCTTTCCAAGTCTTCTAAGTTAACCGCATCCTCCTGAGCATGTGCCATGGCTCTTTCCACTTCAATCATAGCAGTGGCAGCTTCATTTTCGATAACTGGTCCTCCTAGTGGATCCTGACTCAATGAAACAGAACCCTGACTGTCCTGAGAACTGTCTCTAGCAATCTCGGCTGCAATAGTTGCTTCCTGCTCGATTTCCGCATTCAACATTTCTAGATATTTGGGAAAAACATGACATTCTATGGTCTCTTTGGCGGCATTGAAAGAGTCTTCGTAACAGAGGAAATCTCCAAGCAGTTCCTCTTCTGCACGCCAAGGCTTGAAAAGTTGCAAAAGAGCTAAATAGAAAAACTCTTTTCTTTCAGGAGATTCACCACTCAATTTTCGATGATTTACCAATTGGCATTTTCTTTGCTTGACCAGACATCCCTCACTTCCAATTACAGCATACACTCCTTTATCAATATCTTCTTTGATGTTCCTCTTGAATATGTAATTTTGCAGAACCTCATACAGACAAACATTCTCGAGGTGACTGCTTCTATTTGGATAATATGTATCCAACATGTTGGTCTTCAAAATATCTGTACTGTTTGGCTCCTTTTCCGCCAAATACTCAATTTCCCGTACAGGTTTCAGAACTCGATTACGCGTTGCAGCAAGACCAAGACTCGCCCAAATGATACTCCTAGATTTGGCATAGAGACTTGCTGAAGACAACCGGTCAGAACATTCGTAAGCTCCGATTTCTCGATGCGACAACATCTTCAGACTGAAACTGTACAACTTCTTACTGAGGCTCTTTTCATGGGAAATGTCCTCCCACATATCCTTCAATTCTGTCTTTTCTTTTTTGGTGATGTAAGATGTCACATACCGAGCCACAGCCATACAGTTATCAGCCACAAACTGTATATCCATGTTAGCATTCCACATGGACAAAATCACTGGGTTGTAGTCGTTGATATACTTGGACTCTTCGTTCCTTTTCAAATTGTATGTATTTATGGGTGATTTCTTCATCACATTATGTCGCAGCGAGGACA
Source organism: Lissotriton helveticus (assembly GCF_964261635.1). NCBI lineage: Eukaryota > Metazoa > Chordata > Amphibia > Caudata > Salamandridae > Lissotriton > Lissotriton helveticus. The sequence goes on from NC_136068.1 coordinate 647,488,030, forward strand.
TCAAACTGTTCACTCTTCCTTTAGAAATCACCGGTCGTGGAAAGCCGAAACGACATTTTGTGTAGAACTTGTCCTTGTTTCTGAATTTACGACGACAGTACTTTCCACAACGATGGCTTTGGAAGCGTAAAACTTGTCCTCTTAGGCTTTTGTCTTCCTTTGCCTTTGGAACAGCACATGTAGAATACTGTTCTATGAAACTCATCACTAAGTCATCTGGATCTGTTCCAAATTTGGGTGCATCTTTGATCCACAGCAGCATATGTATATGAGGAGCACCTCTTGCTTGGTACTCCTTTCTCCAGAAGAAATCCAACACCTCCCCAAGAGGTGGATTTTTCTTGTTCATGATGAAAGACATCATAGCTTCAAATCTATGATTGAAGTACCTGCATACATTCACTGGATCCAAAGAGCACAGTTCTCTGGGTGTCTTGAATTTGATATTTTCAATGTTTCCATTTGCCTCTCGTAGAAATTCAAGTAAGTCTTCCCAGCCATACTCGGCACAGCTGAGAGTGAGGAACCATGTGGGAGTTCCTAAGTTCCTCAGCATACATTTTAAATCACCATGACGACGGTACCAGTACTCATTAGTACCACGCTGACACGCCATGAGATTAATCAGGTGAGAATCCAAAATACTGTCTTGCACATTAACTTTATCCATAAAGTCACTTGCCGAGATGTTTTGCATCTGTACACCACTTTTCAAGATGTGGTTCACTGCATATGACAGTCCAGACAGATCGCTTTCAAACAGTAGATGAAACAAATAGGGAATGCATTGACGAAATCTAGGATCTTCTGCATACAATCGTAAAGTCCGGTATTCAGAAGCAGGAATTTGATCAGGTCGCTCATCATATCTTCCTCCTTGACCTGCTGGAAATAGCTGTGGGAAACACCGAGCTTCCAAACTTTCCTCCCAAACACTAATGGAACTCCCTTTGGCTTGTTTCATTTGAAACAACTCAATAGCATTCCCTATGACTTCCTTGGAATGCAAAGGATGAACACTATAATGTTCATATATTTCTTCATTTTTAGAGGGTTCTACTTTCTCAATTTGACCATCACACAAATCGCTATCCTCTTCTTCACTTACTTCCTCTTCTGCAACATATACATTCTTGTAGTACTTATTGTTTTTCTTCAAATACAATGTTGCCTTTTGACTTTTCTAACATCCACTAAATCTTGCCATATTTTCTTACTCTTTGTCGGAACCCCATTAACTAAGATAACCAAAGGTTCCTCTTCCACTTTCTCTACTCCAATTGTATTAATGTTTTTCTTCAAATCTAGAGGCAAATAAACAACTCTTCCCTTTAATCCTCTCTGTAAATCTGATGGAGGCAATTTCCCTGTCTTTGGCTCCATTCTTACAATAGCCTGAAAGGGATGGATACTTTGAATCAAAATAGATTCATAAGTATTTAAATCCTTCAATTCAGAAGGAATCTCAACCAATTCCAGATTATTATGAACCGCTCTAACAGGCATCCGGTTTTGATTTAATTTGTTACAACAATAAGTGCACACACGTTGATCCAATCCCAAATCAAAACAATTTTCTACCATCAAGTATGTTGTAAAATCCTTCCATTCACTATTATTTTCCCTTTCACTTTTCGCATATAAATCCACTAACTTAGTCTGATTCTTATAATAAGTGCGTCGACAACACACACAAGTGAAATTAGGCCTCTCACTTGATTTCACCTGAAACGTGGCAATTTCCTTCTGAAAATTATCTGTACTGGAAACCTGTATACTATCTTCCACATTACCCTCTTCTTCTGGGTCAATTTCAACATTCTCCTCTTTACTTGCAAAGTAACAAAACTCAATTTCTTCACAAATATTCTTCACATCTACTTCAGAACCATGTAAAAGAGCAGTGCATAATTAATTAAGCATAATTGCTGGACTCTTAGCATAATACAACATTCTAAGTAATTTCTTCACTTTATTATGATGCACTGCTAGCATCCTGAAATGATGAAAAACACTCTGGCATACTCTCCTGGAAAGACAAGTCAATGAATGACCATGCAAACCTGTCAACATCATTTTCTGTTTCAAACTTTTCTTATTAAATGTCCGTACAAAATCACAAAGCAAATTGATGGAATCCTGTCGCACACTGCAAATACTACTACACTTCCAGGTGTACACAGGTCCCTTAGGACGTCTTCCTAAAACCTCATTACCTAACGCCTCTTCTGCCTCTGTTGTCACAAGTTTTTGTTTTTCAACCACACATCCGTCTTTCACCTCATATGCTCGACCACTGGTGTCAACTGCATGCACCAAATCATTATCCTGAAAGTAACTCTCCTCATTAAAAAATGCCTCAGAACTTGAACTATGCATCCATTCTCCTGAAAAAACTTCACAAAAATGACTACGATTAACTGTTCTCTTCCATCTACTATTTGTCTTAAAATCATAAATTACCTTGTTTAGTTTCCTAATTCTATTGATTATCAAAATAAATAACTTTCGCTTAATTTCGAATGCCTGATCAATAATTTTCTCAACTTTTTTTTTTCTCTTATAAAAAACCACTTTCTGTTGACCTTTCTTAATATTTTTTAACAAATTACCAATTATCCTGTTGTGAAACATTCGTCTACGAATGTCCCTAAACTGATTTTTCCTTCTACTACCATGCACAGAGTTATCTCCTGCTCTACCAGTAACATTTTTGATTGGCCTTTCCTTTCCGTTTAAATTGGCTCTCTTTTTCTGGACTAAAACTTGTTCTGTAGTTATACTTTTGTTTCTACAACTGTTTCTAAGGAATTATTTCGTTCTCTTACCCGGAGCTTTCTTGGTGACTTGACGAGATTTTAGTGTAGAGGACTGCTGCAAGCATTTAGTAATCTGCTGTCTTTGACGTTTTGTAGCCTTTCGGATTCTATCCTTAGACGGCATTGTCTAATTTCGAAATGATCTGCAGTTGAATCTGTGGTAAAGTATAATAAAAAATGTTATTAACCACTATTACCAAACAGTAAATCAATAACAGTCGTCAAAAAATTAATATACTAGTTGTCAATTCTACATACAATAATTTTTAGTGCATTATGAAATTTAAAACTCACAAATAGTTGCAAAGAAATGGAATGCTTCTACATTTGACCTGTGCTCTTTTATATGTGAATCTGAACTAATTTTATTAGCATATTTTACTATTTCATTAAAGACACTTCACACAATTTGTTTTTGAAGTTGTATTTAATTTTAAATAAAACGATTTACATGGTTACTTTTCATTTCGAGTAACTTAAATTTATTTTTAAAAGTCTTTATAGGTTAATAGGCTCGAGCAGGTCAGATGCCCACCCTATGTCATACAATTCTGACAAATCAGCATCCTCATCAACTACTTCATCATCCACAGGATATAAATCATCCAAGGAATCTACTTCCACTGACGTTTCAATGACAAGTTCAATGATAAGATCGAGATCAACAGATTGCTCATTATCACTCATGGTTGATGTTCTCGTTATCTTTAAAGAAAGAGAACAACAATGAGATGTTGCAGAGTAAGAGACAAATCTCAGACACTATAATAGTAAAATTGTTTAACAAGAGTAACATTTTGCAGATATTATTTAACCATGTCCAGCGATGCTGAGGAGGTGAGGCCTATGTCCAAGTTTTCAGTGAACAGGACTCATCTCTTCTTAACCTTGGATAACCTCACCAACACTGTGTCCCCTGCTAATACTTAAATTTAAAGGAGCAGATTTATGTTAACTGGCGCATCCCCAGGGATGCACCAGTTAACGTGCGCCACTGCTCTGCCACCCATGATGTGCCGCATTTACAATGCAGAGCACCATTGAGCAAAAACAGCACAGATGCATCACGCATCTGTTCCACAAAAACGGCGCATTGCAGGAATCACGTCATAAACGCGACATATCTACTGCAATGCACAGGGGCAAGCCACACATTGCATGGTGCATCTCTCCTTATGCCTGTTTCAAACAGGCGTAAGGATTTGATTCAGCAATGACATAAAGGTGGCTCAGTGAAATCTTCTTAATTTTACTGTGTTAGTTTTACAGGGCTTTCATGCAAATGACTGCCCATCCTGCAACAAAAAGCCCACATGAAACCTGACGCATGTTTCATGTGGGGCAGGACTTTACAGCATGACACATCTTCCTTGATGCTTCAAGTTGTAAATATGTCACAACATAGCGCATCTTTTGCTCCGCCGCTGCGTCACAAAAGTTTGAGGTGAGGCCTACTCAGGGTTGCTGATGAAATTTAGGCTTGTTGAAGAATATAGAGGAGATAATACATGTGCAGGCCTACCAATGAAGTGAGGCCTATCTTGCAACATGGTACATCTTGTAAATCATTGCTGCATTATAAAAGTGACGGACCAGCAGCACAAAAGAGGCGCACGGCCATCATAAACCTGCCCCTAACACTTTAAATGATTGATTCAGGATGACGATAAGGTGTGGACTATCTAGAGGTTTGTTTGAGGTGAGGCCTACTCAGGGTTGCAGATGAAATTTAGGCTTGTTGAAGAGTACAGAGGAGATAATACATGTGCAGGCCTACCAATGAAGTGAATCATGTCCACTGCACTCTTGAACAAAGGCCAGACCTCCTCTATCTCCCTGAACACGCCTAAACCTCATCTGCACAATGTGATTCGTAATGTTAGGAAACACGGGTGATATCATTGAAAAACGTGCACATATTTTTGCACATTTAACAATCACATCACCTGTATTTCCTCAGCTTAGTTATCTCATTGTGCAGATGTAGTCTAGCATGTCCAAGAGTACGCAGAAGATGAGGACTGTATACAACAGAGCAATGTACATTACTCACCTCCCTTGACACTTACAGAAGCCTCAGTTTAATACTTCTCAGTTCAATATTTATTTAAAGAAGCAGACACCAATATGACCTTCTCATAAATGTGAAAAGTGTTTTAAAAAAAAAAAAAAAAACGATTTTATGGTCTTAATTTGAAAACACAACACAGGTCCTATGTAGAAGCACACCCTATCAGTACTTAAATTAGCAAAGCACACATGGGGGCGTATTTACAAGGACCTTGCACCACGGGGAAATGTCTTAAATTAAAATGGAAAAAATAACATCAAAGGGACTCAAAGGCCTTGTAAATATGCCCCAAGCAACCTATGAAACTCTAGCAGTACATTTCAAGAAACCTAATTGATTTCAAAAAACGTTTTTAAACCTATCATGTAAAACAATTATATACCTACATTCATGGGGAAGTGACTTAAAATGCCCTAACACACATGAAAGCGTTTTCTTAAGGCCCTTGCACCTTTTTTCCATCACTTTTAACATGGCTATGTAACTCAAAGAATCAAAATCTAAATTAGCCAAGCACACATGGGGGCGTATTTACAAGGACCTTGCACCACGGGGAAATGTCTAAAATTAAAATGGGAAAAATAACATCAAAGGGACTCAAAGACCTTGTAAATATGCCCCAAGCAACCTATGAAACTCTAGCAGTACATATCAAGAAACCTAATTGATTTCAAAAAAACGTTTTTAAACCTATCATGTAAAACAATTATATACCTACATTCATGGGGAAGTGACTTAAAATGCCCTAACACACAAGAAAGCGTTTTTTTAAGGCCCTTGCACCTTTTTTTCCATCACTTTTACCATGGCTATGTAACTCAAACAATCAAAATCTAAATTTGCCAAGCACACATGGGGGCGTATTTACAAGGACCTTGCATCACGGGGAAATGTCTTAAATTAAAATGGGAAAAATAACATCAAAGGGACTCAATTGCGTGTTAATATATCCCAAGCAACCTATGAAACTCTAGCAGTACATATCAAGAAACCTAATTGATTTCAAAAAACTTTTTTAAACCCATCATGTAAAACAATTATTCAACCATATTCATGGGAAAGTGACTTAAAATGCCCTAACACACATGAAAGCGTTCTTTTAAGGCCCTTGCACCTTTTTTTACATCACTTTTAACATGGCTATGTAACTCAAAGAATCAAAATCTATTTGTAAAACACTTGACACAAAGCAACATTTTAAATACACAACTTTCTTCTTAATTTTCTCCCTAAAGCATACTATTCTCTATTTAAATTAAATGAATAGTTTCTCACCTTAGCAAATACTTTTTGAGTTGGAAAACAGTCTCAGACACACACCAATTTGTCTTCAAAAGAGCAAAGGGTATGCACTCCAGAGGCTGCAACCAACAATGGCACAGAAATGCTGTAATTCATCACACATATCTCTAATGTCACCCAATCAAAACTCTTCCCTCACTTTTTTCAAATCAACACCCTTCCCCCTTCTGCCCTTTCTGCCTTTTTTTCCATAGCAACCACCTCCTGAAAGACCTCTGATGTTTGGAAGTTCACACAACAATGTTTCAATTGAACTCTGAACTCTCAGTGCACCTGCGTATCCAGTGCAATCTTTCATGAAATGATTTTTTCTTCACCATTCAAATTACATCTTTCAAAGAACTCATCCATGCACCCTAACTTTCTGTTTTCAGCAATCAAAATCCACCAATCACTGCTACCGAATAATTAGCACACAAACTCCACAGTTTTTTTCATTACAAACTCCTACTGTTTCAACTGCCATTTCATTCCCACACTACATCTGACTGCAGCAGAACCTCCTCTCTCCATGTTTTCTGTCTGGATTGTTGGACATAGTTACATCCACTGGGCTCAAAGGTATGCTGATAACATAAATTTACCTAAACTCAATTTACAAAACGTGGAAATCAAGTGGATTGGCCACAGAGGATTAAGATGTCACCAATTGATACCATTGGTGAAAACCTTTTTGCATTTGCCAAAACCTAACCTGTTAATTGTGCACTGTGGAGGAAATGAATTGGGCACTTTGACTGGGGTAGGTCTGGAAATGCTTTTAAAGGACACCTTTGAGCAATTGATGGCACTTTTTCCTCAAACTACCTTGGTATATTCCAATATATGCCAAAGACAGAAATGGAAGTGGTCCAACGAATTTTGTCCACAAATTGAGAAATCGAGGAAGCATGTAAATAAGTCTGTTTCAGCTTACATGAGAGACCATGGAATGGGTTGCATTTACAACAATAACTTGCGTTACTACATGCAAGATATCTACAGAGGAGATGGAGTTCACTTTTCAGATGAGGGGAACAGAGTTTTCATCCTGAATTTAAGACTATGTATTGGTACCTACTTATAAGTACCTAAATGTACCACAGACCCAAAAGCTCTTCTCAGAGCTACCCGAACTATGATCACTATAAACAAATTTTAAATGTAACTTTTTTTTTACTAATTTTCACAATTTACGCTTTCCGGAGCGCTACCCGGTACGCGCACCGGATGCAAACCGTGCGAAAATTTGAATTTTTTTTTTTTCCGCACATATGGGCCTCCTCAGCCACCCTCAGAAAACCTAGGGGGTCAGGATACGTCTACCGTGCCCCCTTCTACCCATTCTGAACATTATTTGCCCTCCATCTTGTATCTCAATTCTACCGAAACACAAAATGGAGGACTCCCGTAACGCTGCCGGTTCGCGTACCGGGGCACGCAGTGAGAAGCGCTCGCGTAAAAAAAAAGGTGGGAAAGTAATTTACAGAAAAACCACTGGAGACACTTTCACCAAATATACATTAGCTCATAATACATACCAATCCCTACCATTTTCACAAATTTGGTTGGAATTCCATTTAACCATTTAGCCTGTAGACCTCTCTAAATTCCCTGAGGTAAATTACTTCACAAAACACATCTGAAGTGTTGGAACTGACAACCAATTAAAATGTTACTTTCATTTTCTACTTTTTTTACCTGACATTTGATTGGTTATGTACCTGAATATATATAAAGAAAGAGAGAGAAACACAGCCATTTTGACTACTACTTCTTGAAGTACATTGCAAGAGCATTTTCACTGTCAACTTAAACTTGTTTTTAAAAGGTAAGATGTTATTTTATACATTTGACAGAAGAACTATGTTATTCACTTTAAATTAAGCCTCCACATCAAACCTAGGGGGTCAGGGAGGATCTACTATGCCCCCTTATGGTCATTTCCCCCTTTGTTTGGGCCTCCTCTTGTCTCTCGATCCTACCGAGAGACAAGATGGCGGCCGCTCCGGACTGTTTAGAATGTTGACAGACACCGGAGAGCCAATCAGCTTCGCTTCGTGAAGTTCCGTTACGCGTCAGGTACGTGAACCGGGGCGCTACCCGGAGCGCTGTTACAGATATATATATTTTTTTAAACATTAATTTATCAAAATCCACTGGAGCACATATATTGAGACCTAGCAAAGGCACATCGGGCTACCAGTCCCTACAATTTTGCCAAGTTTCGTTCAAATCCATTCAGCCGTTCGGGCTAAAAGTGAGGCCAACCGCCCTATGGAAAATTGCATGGGAAAAATGCGTTTTGGGACCCCCCTTTTTTCTCGGCCCCCCCTTGACAAAACCCCCCCAAATTTTTAGGGGCTACTCAGAAACAAAATGTTCCATTTTCCTGAAAATTTCAGCCAATTCTGTCCACAAACGCCAAAGTTATTAGCCATAGAATTTTCAAAAATCCCATAGAGAAAAAATCCTAACTATATATACCTACTGGCGACCGCCAGTAGGTAATATATATATATATATATATATTCACTAAAAAAACCATAGGTTTCACACTTGTTATAGTTAAGAATTAGCATTTAAAAAACCTTTGATATTCACTAAAAAGAAACATAGGTTTCACACTTGTTATAGTTAGGAATTAGCATTTAAAAAATCTTTGAAATTCACGGAAAAAACCATAGGTTTCACACCAGTTATAGTTAGCTGAACATTTAACTCATACAAAACCATTGAAATTCCCACGTTATAGTTAGTTGGACTCACTATAACTCACACACCCGCAATCCACTGCTGATGATGTCACATATTACATCATTCATGACATGGTCAGTGACATCACTGATGACATCTCAATGACATCACTGATGACATCACTGATGATATCATCCAGTGTCTGTGTGTTTCTGTAAAGTTTAAATATCTTTTACATATTGAAGAATGAGTGGATGAATAAGTGTCTGGATGAAGGATTTAGTAGGTGCGTGACTGACTGTATGAGTGAGTGATTAAATGTGTCTTACTGAATGCATGGGTTAGTGACTAAACTGTCTGAATGTGTGCATCATTATGTCTGTTGTGGTGTAAGCTGCTGCATATGTTGATCAGTAGCTATGAGTGGCTATATGGGTTATTGATTGGTTGCCCAAGTATTTGTATGTGAGGCTGAGTGTGTGTGTGGGTGGCTGGGAGGTGTGTGATTCTGTGCATGGATGTGTGAGCAGTTTATTCACTTGGTGTATGGGTTCAAGAGTGCATGTGAAAACAGCTGTATAAGTGGTTGACTGTGTGCATGGGTGTGTTGGTGAGTGAATGGATATCTCAGTGCTACATATCCAAGTAAGTACATATGTAAAACACAGTGCATGTGAGAGTTGGCATATATAAATGACTATACATGAGAGCCTGTGATTGCGTAAGTGGCTGTATGGATCAATGTGTACTTGCATTAGTGATTGTAAAAGAGAGTAAGTATGTGTTAGTATATGGTTGAATAAGTAAGGTTTTGTGTGTATAACTGTATAGATGAGGAAATGGGAGTGTGATTTATTGCTGCAATTGCGCTGCTGCTGGCGCCTCGCTATTTTAACACTCCCTGGTGTGGTATTTTCGTTTGTATCATTTACTTTTTTCCCTGGTTTTAGCGGGCCTTGGCTGGGCTTTTTTCCTCCCTTCCACTCACCGCATATAATTGAGTCAGCACCTCCGCTTTGGTGGGTCCGGGTCCCCTGGGTGGTCCGTGGTCCGTTTCTGAGCGCCATCTTGCTCTGGGCTCTGTCCAGCCCGGCGGGCGCCATCTTGGAGCGTCCTCACGCTCGTCTTGTTCCTGGGAGCGCCTACTTAAGGCGGAGCCCCAGTTGCCTGCCACCTGAACAGGTACTTTATTGCTGCAATTGCGCTGCTGCTGGCGCCTCGCTATTTTAACACTCCCTGGTTTGGTATTTTCGTTTGTATCATTTACTTTTTTCCCTGGTTTTAGCGGGCCTTGGCTGGGCTTTTTTCCTCCCTTCCACTCACCGCATATAATTGAGTCAGCACCGCCGCTTTGGTGGGTCCGGGTCCCCTGCGTGGTCCGTGGTCCGTTTCTGAGCGCCATCTTGCTCTGGGCTCTGCCCAGCCCGGCGGGCGCCATCTTGGAGCGTCCTCACGCTCGTCTTGTTCCTGGGAGCGACTACTTAAAGTCGTCCCCTCCCGCGCAGCGGGACGCGCAGTCGGGACGCCCTCGCTGTGCCTGAGTCGTGCCAGAGTCCTGCCCGTCTGCGCCCGTCAGCGACGAGGAGGCGCGAGGCGCGGCAGGACTCTGGCCAACTAGTTCGACTACTATCATGTCGGCACCCCTGACACTTGGCTATACCCGGGACGAGCTTTTGTCCATGGGTGGTAGATCTGGTGCCTGTCGCCATGATCTGGTACACCCTTTATCTGGCCCAATTGTATGTGCCTGTAATACCTGGTCCCTAGAAAAACCGGTTATGATACGGTCGCTGGAAGAGAGTGTTAAGATCATACACAAGAACACCGCGGGACGTGTATTACGTATCTGGAATCTGAACGTAAGGTCGCTGGTTAAGCACCATCAACACGTACACGACCTTTTAGTTAAGGATTCGCCCGACATACTCTTCCTTACCGAAACATGGCTACAAGACTCTGATGCCGCCATCCTTAACCTTACTTTTCCATCTGAGTATACGGTTTTTACTTTGAACCGTCCAACGAGGGGGGGCGGCATCGCCATGGCCGTAAAATCCTGTTTCCCTTCGGTCTGGAAACCTCTGGGTCTGTCAGCCTGTGAGAGCGCCCTTTTTAAAGTGACTTTCAGTCATCATTTCACTTTCAGCGGTATTCTCATCTACCGTCCACCAGGCAATGACACAGTCTTTAAGGCTGCTTTAGCAGATATGGTAATCTCTCTTGCACCTAGTTGTGCAAATTTCAACATCACAGGTGACCTTAACATTCACTTCGATTGTAGGGCGTCCACGGGCATAGACTCTCTGCTCGCGGACCTTGAAGCCCTACAACTCGTTCAACTAGTTACCCTGCCTACTCACTCTGGGGGCCATATCTTGGACCCTTTCTTTACTACTCTTAACAGGGTGAAGGTGACCAATCCTATTCCGGTGGGCTGGACTGACCACTTGTTGGTGGAAGTCTTTTGTCCCATTGATGACCTGCCATTTAAAGCGGCAGAAAGACTGGTCTTTAAGAGACAGTGGCACAAGTTGAAATTGGAGGAGTTTTTTGGGATACTGGAGAAGGATCCCCTGGGCCTCATTCAGAATGTGGAACAAGGGTATGAATCGTTCTGTAAATGGATTTCGGACGCCCTCGACTCCCTTATACCTATGCGCTGGTCAAAATGCCATACTAAAGTACCTAGCCCATGGTATAATGACTCGCTTGCCGAGCTAAAAAGAACCTGCCGGAAAGCTGAGAGGGAATGGAGGAAGACTTATGATCCTATCCTGAAGTCCATCTATTTTTCCAAACTTAAGAACTATCACAGAACGATCTGCAGAACCCGTGCCACATTCTATGCCCAGGAATTCCAAGCCAGCACTAATCCCTCTAAACTAATCTTTAAGGTCATCAAGGATCTTCTGAATAAAAGGGCCACCTCGACTGCTATCTGCACTGACGCTCATTGTGAAGGTTTGGCATCCTTCTTTTTAGAAAAAGTGCAGACTATTTATCGAGGATTTAACTGCTCATTGCATGACTCAGAGTTGGGGAGCTTCAACTCGTCAGAGGTGGAGACTTTGTCCTGTTTACCGGCATTGTCCATGGAGACCTTTGACACACTGGGTTTGAGGAATAAATCTGGATCTCCGCTAGATCGGTTGAAGCCTGATCATATCAGGATTCTTCCCCTTTCGTGCCGGGCCTCGATGTTGTCCTTGATTAATCTGTCGTTAACATCAGGAACGGTCCCTTCCTTGTGGAAGCAGGCGGTAGTTACTCCTGTCTTAAAGAAGGCCACCTTGGATCCAGCTTTACCTGAGAACTACCGCCCCATATCCCTTCTTCCCTGGATAGCCAAAATCACTGAGGCACATGTAAACTCCATCTTGACTGAACACCTTGCCCGTAATAACATCCTAGATCTGAGTCAGAATGGTTTTCGGTCGGGACACAGTACCGAGACCGCGTTGCTCTACATGACCGAGCACTTACGTGGAGTACTCGATGCTGGGCGTACGGAGGCGCTCCTTTTATTAGATCTGAGCGCCGCGTTCGACACTGTGTCTCACCGCATTCTGGCCTTGCGTCTGGAGGAGGCTGGTATTTCGGGGACCGCCCTTCAGTGGTTCTTCTCTTTCCTCTCCGGCCGGTCCTTTAAAGTGGCTATACCACCTGGCCAGTCCACCTTTCACTCGTTGGATCTGGGGGTCCCTCAGGGTTCCTAGTTGAGCCCTACATTGTTCAACCTATATGTGCAACCGCTAGCTGTGATCGTCAATCAATGGGGTCTGACTATGACCTCATATGCTGACGATACGCAGCTGGCGGTGACTCTGAGCAGTGACCCTGAGATAGACGCCCCCAGATTCCGAGCAGGACTTCTGGCCGTGGCAGATTGGCTAAGATCTAACTGCCTACAACTGAACGCCAAAAAAACGGAAGTTATGGTGTTGGGGAAACACGCAGAGCTTTGAGGTGATCAGTGGTGGCCGCCGGAATTGGGCGTTACTCCCGTCCCTGTCTCCGAGGTAAAGAACCTAGGAGCTTGGATGGACTCAGCTCTATCCTTCTCGAGTCACACGAAGAAGGTCGCAGCCACCTGCTATGGCATCTTGCGGGGCCTCAGACCTATCCTCAAGTTTTTCGACTCTTCTACTCGGCAAATCGTGGTTCAAGCCACGGTTCTATCTCGGCTGGACTATGGCAGTGTGCTGCTGCTGGGGGTCAATCAGGCCGAAGCATCTAGACTCCAAAGGGTGCAGAATGCCGCAGCAAGGGCGATAGTTGGCCTACCCAAATATTGCTCTGTGTCCAGTACGATTTCCGCTCTTCAATGGCTGCCGGTCAGGCAAAGAATTCAGTTTAAGTCACTATGCCTGGCTTTCAAAATTCTGAAGTTTTCTTCGCCGCCGGCATTAGCAAATCTGCTAACTCCGTATGTACCACTGAGGTCTCTAAGATCGGAGGCGCTTCATCTGGCGTTTTGCCCCCGTTTCAAGCTCAGTAGGATGGGTGGTTGATCTTACCGAGTACTTGCCGCTGGCTTGTGGAATGCTCTCCCGGTGCATATCCGTGCGCTAAATAATCTTACTGTTTTCAGACGTATGATTAAAACCTTCCTGTTCCCTGCTTTCGACTAAGATTCCTTCCTTTTTATTCTGTTATGTTCAGTACCTGTTCACGCGCCAGGACGCCCCTTCGCTGGGGCAGCTGTGCGCGATATAAAAATTAATAACATAACATAACATTCTTTGCATGACTGACTAGGTGTGTGAGTAACTCCATAGATGAGTGGCAGTGTGTATCTGTATAGGTGTATGAGTGCATATGATAGTGTTGTATTGATGAGTGACTGTATGTATGAGTGATTGTTTGGGTGAATGAGTGGATGTGTGTGTAGACTTAGGAATCAGTAAGTGTGTATGTAGTAACTTGTATTGGTGTGTCAATGGTTTCAAGAATGGTAGTCCGTATTTAACACTGGGTGTATCAAAGGTTAGATTAGAGTGTAAGGAGGTGCATTGTATTATCACATGAATGATGTCATCAGTGATGTCATCAGTGATGTCATTTGAGATGTCATCAGTGATGTCATCAGTGATGTCATTTGAGATGTCATCAGTGATGTCATCAGTGATGTCACTGACTATGTCATGAATGATGTAATATGTGACATCATCAGCAGTGGATAGCGGGCGCGTGAGTTATAGTGAGTCCAACTAACTATAACGTGGGAATTTCAATGGTTTTGTATGAGTTAAATGTTCAGCTAACTAAAACTGGTGTGAAACCTGTTTTTTTTAGTGAATTTCAAAGGTTTTTTAAATGCTAATTCCTAACTATAATGAGTGTGAAACCTATTTTTTTTAGTGAATTTCAAAGTTTTTTTAAATGCTAATTCCTTGCTATTTCGAGTTTGTAACCTACGATGATTAAAGTGAATTATTAAGTTTTTTTTGTTGTTTTTTTGTAACTATTAATCATTATATTTGTAAAAAAAAAAAATCAAAAATTTATTTTCTAAAGTATTTTTCATGGTTTTTTTTTTAATCATTTTACCCTGGTACGCTCAGGGTGTGCGCACTGGTAAGGGCACCCGATAGCGTAGCGAGAGCACAATTCACGCGTGCGGAAAAAAAAAGTATGCATTTAAAGTAAATAATAATGCAAGACATTCAGTGGCATACTTATAAAAGTAGTATTTTTGATTTTAAATAATCGTATTTTAACTGTAAACGCATTTCCGTAAATCTAACAAAACGTCATTCAGGCGCGCCGCGTAAGCGCCCCCGGAAGCGCCTACGTACGTGCCGCGTAAGCGCTCCCGGAAGCGATCCGGTGCGCGCAGAGTAAGCGTGTCAAGTCATGTGACCTTAAAATAACACTTTTCATTGGTTGTTAACAGTTTTTTTTTACAGCTAATGAAAACCCCACCCATTTCCTTCACTTTTTCTTTCACTTTGGAGAGAGCAAGACTTATTCCCTTGTGCTCTTCAATTCTTCAGGAAGAATGGCTGCAAGACCACCTAGCAGCAGTGAGGACTCTGATGAGTTTCTTCAAGAGGACCCTCCTCAGTCAAAGGTGAAGGAGCACTTTACATGGAAATTTTTTACCATTCCACAAGGACATAAAAAGGTAAATGCTCCAACGGTGGAGTGTAAAATTTGCAATACTGTTCTTTCACGGGGTGACCCCACAAGAAAATATAGTTTCGGAAACTCTACGATGATTCGGCATGTTCAAAGGAGGCACCCCTAGAACTATGCCCACGAGAGTGTCAGGGACCTGGCACGTAATCCCCCAAGGAATGGCACCTCAACATCCACCGGAGGAGCAACAACATCGGGGAGAGGAAGAACAGTGGAGCTGATCCCCAACATTCAGCCTGTTTTTAGTGACATTACAATCAAGTGTACGCAGTGTGATGAACTGCTTTGCTTTGGAGAACAGAGTATCCTCCTGATAGTTCGCAAAAGAGAAGACCACCGCTGCCCTCCCCATCCCTAATTTTTCCCTTTTTTTTGCTCCTGTTGAGCAGTTTTGCATTCCCTATTTTTGTTTTTGTTCAGAAAAAAACCCCAAAAAATTAAAAACGTTTGGAAAAAGAAAAAAATAAATAAAAACTACATAAGAAGTGGCAAAAGTACCTCTACGTACATGTCACATATCGAGGTAGGAGTTAAATATCTTAGTGATATCATTAAGATGTCCCCAATCTTGCTCTGGCATAAAGTGTGGGTTACACATGAAGCTAGGTTTAACAGAGATTTAATTGAAGACTGTTTGGCCTTAGATGGGGTTGCCAACGTCAGATGGTTATCGTATGTAAGATCAATATTTACTGATCTGGGACACCCAGAGTACTTTGATAATCCTAGAACTTTGGAGGGTGTCTCAAGATCAGCCTTAAAAAAAATGATAACCATCCATCAAGAAACTGGTAGATGGACCCTTGAAAAATCAAGACAAACAGTTTTAAATTATCAGGAAATTACCCCCAACTAAGGTTTGCAAACCTACCTGGTTGTGGTACCTAGCCCATACCATCGAATGCTTTTGTCCCGCCTGCGCCTGAGGATCTTCTTTCGCATGGTTACCTTACCTAACATCAATGACTGGTCATCTAACAAATTGATCTGCCCATGTGACAACATCTCGGTGCAATCTAACATACACATAATGTTTTTTTGCAAACTATACACAAACCCCAGACAAAAATGTTTGAAGCCGTTTTTAAAACGATGGGGGCTACGAAAATGCAGATCAGCTTTCCTAAAAATGTTACAGCTAGAAGACGACCATGTTATATTTGCCGTCTCATGTTTCTTAAAATTGGTTATAAGGTATAGAAAAACTTTGGGTTAAAACTTCCTCACCTCTTGTCATATTGCTATCTGTTATATTGAATTTTTTGTAAATCATGGTGTTTTATTTTGTTTTCTAAATGATTGTTTTTCAAATGTTAAAGTAAGCGCCTATTTGTATCAATCATGTATATGATATTTTAATTGTTGTATATATAAATTTTCTTTGTAGTGCTTTTATGATTTTATTGGTAAAATCGAATAAAGCTTACTTTACTTACTTACTTCCTTACATAAGAAGAAAAAAAACTGTTCTTTTTAGAACTACCTCCAATTCTCCAAAAAGAGCTGTATTCTTTACAAATTCAAAAGGAGTGAGTGAAGTGGAGTACAGTGAGAGAGGAAAAGAAAGTGAGTGAGGGAGCAAAGAAAGGGACGAGAGGGGAAGGGAAGTGAAGTAGGGGGATTGAAAGAAGGTGAGTGTGGAAGGCGAGTGAGGGGAAGGAGAGTGAACAAGGAATGAGGATAAGTGAAGAAAACGGAGTAAGGGAACGGGGGTGAGTAAGGGTAAGTGAAGAGCAGTAAGGTTGAGGAAAGAGTGGTGATAGAGAGTGGATAAAGGCAACTGAGTGTGAGACAAGGAGAGTGAGAAAGTGAGGGGATAGAGGTACTGAAGGAAAGAGTGACAGAAAGGGACTAGGTGATGGATCTAAGAAAGATAAGTGAGGGAGGGTAGCTGAGTTATAGGGAGTGAGCGTAAGAGAAGAGGAGTGAGAGACTAAGAGGATGGAGAGAATGAGGCTAACAGAGAGAGAATGAGGGAAGGGGAGGGTAGAAGTACGAGGACAGAGAGAGTGAGAGAAGGAGTTAGTGAAGTTGAGTAAGGAGAGTAAGGGAAGGGAAAAGAGAGAAGGAGCAAAGGAAGGGAAGAGAGAGGAAGGGAAGTAAAACAGGAGATCAGAAAGAAAGTGAGTGTGAAAGTGTGGCAGAGTTATAGGGTGTGAGCATGACAGAAGTGGAGTGAGTGACTAAGAGGACGGAGAGAATGAGGCTAACAGAGAGAGAATGAGGGAAGGGGATTGTAGAAGTAAGAGGACAGAGAGAGTGAGAGAAGGAGTTAGTGAAGTTGAGTAAGGAGAGTCAGGGAAGGGAAAAGAGTGAAGGAGCGAAGGAAGTGAAGAGAGAGGAAGGGAAGTAAAACAGGAGATCAGAAAGAAAGTGAGTGTGGGAGTGTGGCAGAGTTATAGGGAGTGAGCGTGACAGAAGAGTAGCGAGAGACTCAGAGGACGGAGAGAATGAGGCTAACAGAGAGAGAATGAGGGAAGGAGAGTGTAGAAGTAAGAGGACAGAGGGAGTGAGAGAAGGAGTTAGTGAAGTGGAGTAAGGAGATTAAGGGAAGGGAAAAGAGTGAAGGAGCAAAGGAAGGGAAGAGAGAGGAAGGGAAGTAAAACAGGAGATCAGAAAGAAAGTGAGTGTGGGAGTGTGGCAGAGTTATAGGGAGTGAGCGTGACAGAAAAGGAGTGAGAGATTAAGAGGACAGAGAGAATGAGGCTAACAGAGAGAGAATGAGGGAAGTGGAGTGTAGAAGTAAGAGGACAGAGGGAGTGAGAGAAGGAGTTAGTGAAGTGGAGTAAGGAGAGTAAGGGAAGGGAAAATAGTGAAGAAGTGAAGGAAGGGAAGAGAGAGGAAGGGAAGTAAAACAGGAGATCAGAAAGAAAGTCAGTGTGGGAGTGTGGCAGAGTTATAGGGAGTGAACGTGACAGAAGAGGTGTGAGAGACTAAGAGGATGGAGAGAATGAGGCTAACAGAGGGAGAATGAGGGAAGGGGAGTGTAGAAGTAAGAGGACAGAGGGAGTGAGAGAAGGAGTTAGTGAAGTGGAGTAAGGAGAGTAAGGGAAGGGAAAAGAGTGAAGGAGTGAAGGAAGGGAAGAGAGAGGAAGGAAAGTAAAGGAGAAAGTCTGAAAGAAGGTGAGTGTGGGAGTGTGGCAGAGTTATAGGGAGTGAGAATGACAAAAGAGGAGTGAGAGACTAAGAGGACGGAGAGAATGAGGATAACAGAGAGAGAATGAGGGAAGGGGAGTGTAGAAGTAAGAGGACAGAGGGAGTGAGAGAAGGAGTTAGTGAAGTGGAGTAAGGAGAGTAAGGGACGGGAAAAGAGTGAAGGAGCGAAGGAAGAGAAGAGAGAGTAAGGACAGTAAAGGAGAAGGTCTGAAAGAAGGTGAGTGTGAGAGAGGAGTGAGGAAAATGGGAGTAAACATGGGGATTCAGAATAAGTGAGGGAAGCGCAGTAAGGGAACAGGGGTGTGGGAGCATGAGAGAAGAATAGTGAGGTTGAAAAGAGTGTTGAGAAAGTACATTTTGTACGTCAAACTTATCTTATAAGTAATGTAAACTTAATTACATATTTTCAGTAAATTTAATATCTGTGAAAGAGAAAAAAAAAGTAAGTCAGAATATTTATAATATATGTTTTACAATACAAGAGACAAAGTAGGAGATTAAAAGTCATAAAAGGTTAGTAAGAGATAAAGTAGGAGTGAAAGACTCAGAAAGGAATACAAAGGAATGGTGAAGGTCAGAGAGAGTTAAAAAGAAATAGAGGGAGAGCAAATTACTAAAAGTATAATGACATGGATACATTCAGTGACAGAGAAGAAGAGCAGGAGAGAGAAATGAAGTGAAGGTGAGTAAGATACTAAAGGAATGTGCATTAGGAAAACTAAAGGAAGAAAGGAGAGTAGAGAAAGGGGAGTGAGTGACAGGGAAGCAGGAGTGAATGACGGTGGATTAATGACAATGAGGGATGGAAGGTGAGTGAGGGTTAAGCATGGGCGGATCTAGCGGATCTCGCGTACGCGAATTTACGGATTCGCAATCCGCAAAAATACGCGCACTCTCGCGGATTTGCGGATTTTTACGTTTTTTGTGTTGGCGCGTGTTCGCGAGGATTTGTGCACCATTTCGCAATTGCGAACTTACTTTTCGGCTCGCAACGGCCGCGACTATGTTGTTTCTACGTCTGGTTTATCATCACAGGTTCACAGCACCCTCTGTTTCACCACTGCCACCCTCTGGTACACCCATGCCACCCTCTGGTACATCCTCACTGCCACCCATTAGGTTTGTTTATCACTGTAGATTATGGGGGTGAAAAAAAGCAAGCACACCTGCCCTGCTTCAACTGCCATGAATTAATTTGGGGTTGATTAATGTGTCAGTGATTTTGAAACGTCCAGTCTGGCTGGCACCTGCTTCCTTCCTTATCTGTAATTTGCTTTCTGTTGCAGTGAAAGTAAGCACACCTGCCCTTCTTCAACTGCCATGAATTAATTTGGGGGTGATTAATGTGTCAGTAATTTTGAAACTTCCAGTCTGGCTGGCACCTGCTTCCTTCCTTATCTGTAATTTGCTTTCTGTTGCAGTGCAATTCTTTTTCACAGGACCTTTATGGTCTACTTGTAGCTATTCTATGAGCCTGCTATTTGGGTCATAGCAGGGTCATAGAATAGTTGCAAATAGGCAACTGAACTCTGGAGGGGCCCCTCAAGAAGCACTAGAGTGAATGGTTACTAATGTTAAGTTTGAACTTTTGCACCTGGTGATTGCTTTCAGTTTAGCAAAAATCGTTTTTCTGCAATTTCGCGCGATTTGCGGGGCGCGAATCTGTGCGAGATCGATTTCGGAAGCCGCGAATGCGTGCGAATACACTATTTTTTTTTTTGCGGCGTGTATGTTCGCGTGATTTTTTGCATGTTCGCAAGGTGCTTGTAGTGATACGTTTGCGAACTTACCCTAGCGGTCGTACACGGGCGCGGCCATCTTGTTTGAGTGACGTAATTCCGTTTCCGGCCGCTATGTGTAATCTCGCAAAGTGTGCTGCTCGCTAGTACAATTTCGCGCGTGATCGCGAGGAAAATCTCGCGCGAACTTACCCACGCGGTCGTGAATGGGCGCGGCCATCTTGTTTCTCATTCATTGCTATGGTTCTGGGCATGCTTTCTGTATCCTCACTGAATCTCTGCCATCCTTTGCTTGTTTGAAGTTTATTTCATCTATTTTACTTATTATCTATCCCTCTATTTTTCTAGCTCTATATTTTCGTGTTTTCTGCTACTTTTAGTTAATTTTAAACTACTTTCTTAAACTCTTTTCTTTTCTTCTTCCCTATTCTATTTCTTCTTTATCATGTAACTTCATTTCTGCCCAGACCATGGTAAAGGGAGCCGGGAAGCACCCTGAGAAGGGGAAGGGTCCCTCACCCCGTGCCCGGCTCCCGTGCGGGCGTTTGAGGGGGGAGCAAGTGATGCCACGGGAGATCTTTAGCGCGGAGGAGGTGGGCGCACTAATCTTCTACGTCCAGCGCCGCCTCCCCAAGACCATCCTGGGAGGCGGCAAGATCGCAACCGGCTATGGCATCCTGGAGCGCCGGAAGCGGTGGGAGAAGGTGTGCCGGGCCATGTTTAAGCTCTCTGGGGTCCGGCGCACCTATAACCAGGCCACCCACCGCTGGACGGATGTCATGGACCGGGAACGGGACTTGCTGGACGCGCTCGGCGTAGAGGTCCCCGGGCTTGGTGAGTAGTAGTAGCTATTCATCACTACTCTGTTTTTTCCGGCTCTGTTATTTGCAAATCTTTGTTCTTTACCAAAAGCAATAATGCTGCCGATTACATTGTAGGTAAATTACATTTCAAAATCTTCTATGCATTTCAGGTGCACTGCTCTCCTTCTCAGTAGCCTTGCTTGCTACTATGCTTATTTGTTTTGTATTTTGTGTTCATTTCATTGGCCTGAGAAATTATGTATGAGTGTAGTGTAAAGATAAGAACTGCGTAATGCTAGACACTAAGGGTCATATTTTCAATTACCGGCGCATCCCTGCAAAGTAGCAGGGATGCGGCAGTAATTGTGCGCCATGCCACCACCACCCATTGGCCCAAAACATCACAGAAGCCTTACGCATCTGTGCCGTAAAGGCGGCGCATTGCTGGAGTTGCGTGCCAACGATGGCGCAGCTCCAGCAATGCTCTGGGTTGCCCTATCTCCCCAATGCTGCATCAAGCCGTACGTCGGCTTCAAGCAGGCGCAGGGTTTGAGTCACGCATCATTGTCCTAAAAGTGACTGATTGACATCTTGTAGATTTCCCTCAGCCACTTTTAGGATTCGTTCCTGCGCAGGAACGCCCTCCCCTGCGGCGGAACTCCCCCTGATGGCGCAGGGCTTTACAACGTGATGCATCTCCCATATGCGTTTTTTTTAAATATATACGCCGCACCATGGCGACTCTTTTGTTCTGCCGCTGCGTCACAAAAGTCACGCAACAATGGAGGAAAATGAGCCGCAAGGGACTTCTAAATCAGCCCCAACAGACTGAAGTCCAGTCCTTCCTTTAGACACATGGCTATAAGAAGAAATAGTGGTGGTGGTCGGTGGATTGATAGTTTGAGTATTCACTGATCTGCAAGCAGGATGGACTTTGTCTGTCACTTCGCGTGCTGCGGACTGCTGCCTGCCAGGCCTAGGCAAACCTTTTTAGTAGTCTGTTTATTGAGTTACATAGGAACTTTCAAAGTCAACGGTCCGCAAATCAGGCAATACGAATAACGTAGTATACCACATGAGATAGGTCAATATATCCCGTGGAATAGTTGTCTATCTATTTGCTATTTCTCCAAAATATTTTGTTATTGTTCTTTTGAAATGTTTGATTTGGTTGACAAATCTCATCCATGTTTTCTGGTCTTTCTTTCTTTCATGTTGTACATCAGCTCCCCCCAAGGGCAAGAGGACACAGGAGGAGGAGGAGGAGGGTGCTGTTCAGGAGGATGCAGGCCAGGATCGGGCAGGCGAGGGCTCCTTTGCTGGCCCCAGTAAGTTTTAATTTTAATAAAGAGTACCTATTTTTTCCTAGCGTTCCTCATTCGATTTTTTCTAAATCGTCTTTGATCTTCTTGTAGACTGGATCTAAATTCTTATCTTGCCTCGACTATGACTCCCTGTGGTATTACTAGATTATTCTTATTAGTCTGTCTGTGTAGCTAACTAAGATTGCACATTTGGCAATTCCATTGGACTCCCATTCTAGTCAGCAATAGCTCTATGCACTGAGTGCAGTCCTCTGGGATTGTCCATAATGTCTTTTCAAGCCTTCTAAATGTTTATGCTTTGACAATTGCCAACAATAAAAAGGTGAATGACCACCAAGAAAGAATAAGATACTACTTTACTTTTGGTTTGGATAGGAGGACAATCCATTCTACTACTGTTGCAGGGACAAATCTGCACAAACCGAACTCTGAACACTAAATAGTGCATTGTTTATCAATTATAATAGGCGCAGGTAGACTTTCTTTCCACATACCTCAGTGATATCAGACTTTGAAGAACCCCCAATCTCCTTACTGACTAGATAGTGTGGCAGAGTCATTTAGCTCCCTAAGTCACCGATGATTCATCCCCAATGATCATTAGATTATCCTACGCAGGACAAGAGTACGGAGTCACAGTCAAGAAGTGTCAGAGGCACTCATGCCTGCAAAAATTCCAAAACCTTTAGCTCATCCACTCTAGTCTGGAGAACCAAAAACCACAGAGTCTATTTAAGTTTAAAAGCTTTATTACAACTAAACACATTTATTAAAATCAACTTTGTCATAAAAGTAAACGTTTAACTGAAAATGGAAAAGTGCTCAGTGCTAACGATTAATTGGACACATTTCTTGTGGTCGAGCTGAGCTCTCACCTGGTTTGAACTTGAGCTTGACCCTGATCGTGTTCTTAGAAGTCAAGCTTCTGTTAGGAGAAAAAGTGTTGTGTGTTAAAAATAAAAAGAAAGCATTCAACAGTTGTCCCAAAAAGTGCAGCAAGACAACAGCCTTCCCTGGAAAAAGGGACACTTTTACTGTAGAGTATACAGTTACAAATTATTACATTGTATTTCTTTTTTTTTTAAATTTCTTTATTCCTCCTAGACCAAATATTATATAGTAGTGAGTGGTGTATTTCTAACATTCTTAAATGTACTTTGTAGGTGTAACATCTGGTGGCGGGGCCAGCGCGGAGGTGGTGGTGTTGGGCAAGGAGGACTCTGGGGAGGATGCGGTGGAAGTGCCAGCGGATGTTCCTGTGAGGGTTCGCACGGTGGTGGCGGGAAGAGGTAAGCTATATATATTCCTTACTTATTGAGATTGAAGACTGCATAGTGTGCTTTCTGCACGGGTGTATTACAAATCAACAAGGTAGTAGCCTCCTCGAAATGTACTTCGACTTAGCTGTGAATTTTTTGGTGAGAAGAATCCCAATAAGATCTTAGATGAACGTGATGGATGGGATGAACGAAAAGCGAAAGAAGGGTGTAAGTAAGTGTGGAAGGACGCGAAATTTTATGATGGCTGGCAAAGAAGAATGATATGTGTTTGCTTGGCCCCTGAGGTTGCTGGGAAGGAAAGAATATGGTATGGTGCATGGCTGGGTCAATGATGAAGCAAGGATGGGTGGAAGGACAACAGCCTGGGTGGGTGAAACAGAAACTGTATGTGTGCGTATACTTTGAATGGATGGATGCCTGGAGCATGGTATTATCTGACTCTTAGATAGCACATGTGTATCTAGAGAGAGTAGATGGTCGCTGGATGAACTAAGTGTTACCTTGAAGAGCATGTAACACCGCACCCGCACGTCCGTTCCAGTGTAGGGAAGGCAAGGAAAAGAAATTGTAAATTTGTCCAATACTACCATGAATAGTAGCAGTAGTTTGTATTGCAACTGCAAGCACAGCATATATCCGGTTATTACGGTGGACACTCCGTACCTCTCTTAATAACTTTAGTTTAGCTGTAGTACGTCATTCATGTGTGGGTGTATCATTGTTCACTCAATATTAAGCAAAGCACCTAAAGTCATCCCATATGTCATCAAAATACATCCCATGTGAAGTGATAGATAATCAAATTATTTAGCTTCTTCATTTTCCTTTTCTAGTACTCATTGCACTGTAGGGTGAAAGGTAAATTAATTAAGCAGTAGCCCTTGTAACAGAGTATTCTCAGTGCCACCCGTAATATAAAAGTAATAGCTTCACCACCTGCATGTACTGGACCGGTACAGTAACGCAAGTCTGTCTCACTCATCATGGTGTGCGTCTGTTTTTCTCGGGTGCAAGTTCACTGCGCTGCCATTCTGCCGGCTTGCATAAGATAACGTACCAATTTTCCTAAACAAGAGAGAAGAAGAAGAATAAGACTGGTGTACTGTCATAGTCGACTGTAATGGAAGTCCATAGTGGTCGTAGAATTTGTTCATTAAACTACCACTAATGTTAGAGCAAGGATGCAGAAGTGGGAGGTTAGATAGATACTGTCATCAATAGTTATGTACTGTGCTTTCAATTTGCTACTTGTACTGTGACCCAACTTTCGGCTCAATCACTTTGTGTTATTAATGTTAAGGAGCATTGGTTACAGACTATGTCTTTCTTTCTTCATATAGTTGCTCCTTCCAAATCGACATCACGGAGGGAGCAGGCTCGAATGGCCCGGCAACGGAGGCTGGATGCCACTGTCGCCGAATATCGGCGGCTGGTGGCCCTGGAGGAGGAGGAGGACACGCAGTCGACCGGTGCAACCACAACATCCTCGACTGGGACAGCTGCATCCTCCTCCGTGACCCCACGGGCCGCCAGCCAGCGCAGTGCTCCAGCGGTACGGATCCGGGCTAACAAAGCCAACCACCACCGCCAAGCAGCAAAAAGACCAGCTGCCCCCCACAGGAGCTGCAAGGCACGCCAGCGCCGCCTAGGAGTCCGAATGTACTACCTGGAGCAGGAGGTCCTTAGGTACAAGAACTTGGTGGAGGGCCTCCGCTTCGAACTTGCCACCCTCCGCAAGGAGTATGATGCCCTGGCCGCAAAATTCACCAGCACCCTCCAGTAGTGGAGTGTCCCTTGCCCTTTTTTTAGAGACTTTTGGGGGGTGGGATTTGGGAGTTGGGTTCTTTTTGGGACTTTTCAAAGACAATCGTTGGGGTTAGGGAGGGTCTTGAGGGAGATTATTTTGTTAGGGCTACATAAATATACTTTTTTAAACTTTATCTGACCATACCTGTTTTTTACTGCTTTTCAGTCTGGTAGATGGGGGTGTAACAGTAAGTTTGTTTTCCTGAAGAGTCCTAGGACTTTAGTAGTACTACAGTCAATCTCTCGTCTAGTCCTAATACTCCATTATACTACCTCCCACCAAACGCTTATCTTACCTGTAATTTGTGTTACAAATTAGGGCTAGGCCCAGGGCTGGCTCCACGTGAAATGGGGATTAAGGTTGGCAATCCTGGGCGGGTGAAATTTCCTCATTGCGGTGGTACTAGTGGTGTGACACAGTGGCAGTTGCATGCCTATGGAAAAAAAGAAAACGAAACCTGGTTTGTCCTTACTGTAGCATTACAACGGTTACGGTACGATCGAGAATGTAGCAGGTGACAGTACACTAGAACAGTGCCACAATGTAGCCTAACAAATGGTAAAGTATTGCAAGTATAACTAGTACTTGCGTACTCAGCACAATCCCAGCCCATCCATGGCCTCAATGGTGTTTACATTCAAGAAGACACCCCTCAGAAAGACTAGGCCCATTCAACACTCAGTACCTCTGGGGATAATGGATGAAAAGTAGGCTAAATAAGTGCAGGCCTCAGACACTGCCTCTCTTCAAAATGGCCCCTTGCACCCCAAGCACATGTTGCCTGTACCAGCCAGCACTCAAGATGGCCACCACCACCACCCACATGGCCAGTCCACATCAACAGTACACCCCAAAAAAACAGAAAAACACCCACAAATCACCACAATCCAATGCCATCCAGGATGTTTACATTAAAGAGAGTGAGACCACACTACAGGCACACTCCGTCCATGCACCACTACCCCTGGGCAAAAGGCCACACCAGCAGCCCCAAAAAAACGACAAAAACCTCAAAAAACAGCACATTCCCAGCCCATCCATGGCCTCAATGGTGTTTAAATTCAAGAGAACACCCCACAGAAAGACTAGGCCCATGCAACACTCTCCACCCCTGGGCAAAGGGCCCCACCAGCAGCCCCAAAAAAACGACAAAAACAACAAAAATCAGCACAATCCCAGCCCATCCATGGCCTCAATGGTGTTTAAATTCAACAAAACAGTTGTATCATGCACCCATAACCAACCCTGGTCCTACTGGATACTGTGGCTACCCACAATATAATTTATTTAATGTTCTGAAAAAGTTCCAAAATTGTAGTTGCAGCAACTGTAATGCCCCAAACAAACTTACTTGTGAACGTTGATTTCTAATCCAAAAGTGATCCAAAGAAAGTCAAAAAGGCCTCAAATCCAAATATCCAGCAGCACCCACAAAAAGTAATCCTTCCAGCTCCAGATCCAAATGAAAGTGACCAGGAGATGGACAAAGCACTGGGAGGAGCCTGCTGGACAGGAACAGGAAGTTGGAGACTGTGGGGCACTTCCTTCCCCCCCCCCCCCCAAAAATGGACTCCTTGCAAAATAAAAGGCCATGCAAATGTCAACCTGAGGAGTGATTCTGATAAAAATAATCATTTTCTGAAGGTTTATCCTGTTTGCTGGTGGATTTCTTGTGCAGAATTGCAAAATCTCTATTTCGCGAGTGCGAGATTGTTCCTTTCCGCCGCAACTACGTGTTCGCAATTGCGAACTCTCGCAAGGTGTGCTGTGCAAGGTGGCAAGCCGCGATTACGTATTCGCGGGCGCCAAACTCCCGTGGGATCACACAGCAAGATCCAAAATGGCGCAGCACTCGCAAAATATAATCGAGAAAAACAACTCGGCAAACGCTTAATGACGGAAAGTGAACGCCGTGCACCACGCCGCGCGCCGCAACCAAGCAAAAAATCCGCCGCGAGCGGATTCACGGATTTGACAAATTCGCGAGAGTTCGCGGATTGCGAATTTGCCGAAAATCCGAAAAATCCGCGAGCGGATTTTACGCCCATGCTTAGTGAGGGTGAATGTAGGGTCGTAAGACAGTGAGGAGACAATGGGAGTGAAGGTAACAGAGAGGGAGTGAGGGAAGACAAGTGATAATATGAGAGAACAGAGGGAGTGAGAGAAAGAGTGAGTAAAGGGCAGTAAGGTGAGTAAGGGAAGGAGAATGACTGAGGGAGCAAAGGAAGGGAAGAAAGGGAAGAGAAGTGAAGCAATGGGACTGGGAACAGGTGAGTGCGTGAGGAGAGAAAGAGGAAGGGGAGTTAAGGATGATGAATGAGGATAACTGAGGGAACCGGAGTAAGGGAACAAGGGTGAGGGAAGGTGAGTGAAGGGCAGTGAGGTTGAGGAAATAGGGAAGATAGAGAGAGGATAATAGCAAGTGAGCATGAGACAAGGGAAGTGAAGGAGTGAGAACATAGAGGTAGTGAAGGAAAGAGTGGCAGAAAGGGACTGAGTGAGAGAGCAAAGAAAGGTATGTAACGGAGTGTGGATGAGTTATAGGGAGTGAGCGTGCTGGAACAGGAGTGAGAGAGTGAGAGGACCGAGAGAGTGAGGCTAAAAGAGAGGGAGTGAGGGAAGGGGAGTGAGGATGTGAGAGGACAGAGGGAGTGAGAGAAGGAGTGAGTGAAGTGGAGTAAGTTGAGTGAGAGAAGGGGAATTATTCAGGGAGCAAAGAAAGGAAAGAAGGGGAAGGGGAGTGAAGTAGAATGACTGACAGCTGGAAAGTAGTGGATGGAACAGAGGGAAAGGGCAGTGAAGGAATAGAGAATGAGGATAAGTGAGGAAAGTGGAATAAGGGAAGGGAAGTGAGGGAGAGTGATAGAAGGCCAGTGAGAGTGAGTTAAGAGGAGTGATTGAGGGTGGAAAAAGGTGAGTGAGGATAAGACAAGGGGAGAATAATATATATTTGATAATACAAAATACAAAATAATTTGTACAATATGTTATATGGTTTATTTTTGCTGTTCTCAGAATATATTGAATTTCACTTAAAACAGTGACTTCAATACTACTCATAATATAACAGCGGGCAAAAAAAACCCCACAATCAAAATGATTGTGTTTAATAAACCCATATAACGTTACAATAAATAATGTAAAATTTTGAAAAAACATATCTTAACTCACTTTTGATCCACGTACTTTTCCACGAGGCCAAATAGTATATGGGCAGTCCTTTTCTTTGGAAATTACTCAAGAGTATTCTTAATCTCTCATTTACCCGAGTTTCTGAAAGAAAAGCTTCAACATCTTTTACATTATGAAACAATAGTTTTATTTCCACCTCTAGCTTACTTTTTATTAATATTTTCTATAATACTCACAGCACACACTACGTAATATACTTATACTACCTCTATGAGAACTACATGTTTTTTATTATCTTGATCAGTCTCACTCGGAAAGTAATTTTAAACAGCAAACTAAGTTTTATTAACTGCTGCAATCTTCATAGGCCAATTACCTTCCCTAAAATTTCGGTTGTAAGAACACTAGGTAAGAATTTTGTAAGTCAGAAGGCAAACGTAGTTTGAAAGTTAATTGAGTATCATTACAGTGTTTCCAGCCTTTTTGACATTTTAAATAAGCTGTGTAATGTCCTGATGTTCTTGAAGGACCATCATGATAAATAATTGCTGCACTTGCAAAGGTTGTTCCTGAAATTGATAATTGAGAAGCCACAACATGTTTTATTAAAGTTGTCAATTTAGTTCCATAGGGTCTACATCGTTGGAACATTAAAAATACATACTGTCCATATGTTTGTATAAATAATGTTGATAGCAATGCAGATTTACATTGAGTACAGACCATGTTTTGATTTGCTTGTCTAACTAGATTATTAAATGACACTGATTTGCAGTCTGGTAAAGTCAAATATATCAATCTTTCAGTGTCTATTGTAGTACTACTTGAAAAGGAGCAATTGTCGCAGTCATGTTGCCATTTATAAGAAAGGCCAAAAAGATTTTCTACATCTACACCTTCATCTTGCAATACAACAAGTATATACATTAGAAATTCTTGGCAATCTTGCTGAATAAAAATAAACAAGAAAAGAGAGGTTGACGCTTCAGAAAAAACAGCCACATAGATGGAGCGAAACAGCTAGTGGAACTCACACCCTATTTGGGTGGAGAAGAAAGCCCTCACACACCGACCTAGTCAGTGTCATGCTTCATCATTGGGCCCCACCAAAGAGGCCGAGTGCCTCTTTGGTGTGCTGCGACGCCAGAAGGCTGCGGAGCCGGTTGTGTGAACTGGGCGTGCTGTGAGGTTAAACTAAACGTTAAAAAGTGTCTAAAGGGTATCTACAAAAAATTCTTTTATTAATGATCCCTAGGACACGAATAAAAAGGTTTATGTGTCTGAATTTTAGTGCCAAAGGTAATGGATGGTAAATTCAGAACTAAGTCAGTCAACATGTTTCAGCCTTACAGGAGGTTTCAGTTTACCTAGGCATTCATCAGGACAGAAATAAACCCCGGCGGTATGGACTCTCTAATCGTCCACCCTAACCTGGGGGCGTGAAAGTGAAAAACTAAAAAAGTGATAAAGTGCAAAAAAAGGGGAAGAGCGAAATGCTCATTCCAAAAATACTCCTAACTATGGAGTTTCACTGCACCTGCGGAGCAAAAAAACACAAACAAACACACAAGACATACAGACAATTAGTTGTAAAACTGTGCCAATAGCGTTTTTTGTCCATGGTGCTCCATAATAGTGGCATTGAAAGTGTTCCCATATATCGCTAGAATTAACACCATCCACAAACCTGATAGGGATGATACCTCTAGCTCTGGGAAGTGAGGTGAAAAGGGTGTTAAAATCAAGCACAGATTTGGCTAATGACAGGTTAAAACACGATATGTGTGCTCCAAGGGATCAATGGACCAAAGGTCTGTGACCCCCAATGAAAGAATTACATGAATATCAACATATCTCACTTTAAAATACGGCGCTAACTGCACCATGGGTCTCAAGAGGGGGGTAGAGCGTCCCTGGCACATCCTAAAAGTAAAGAGAAAAGGCTAGAGCACTGCGGAATTAAGGTAGACTTAGCTTGATGTAGTGGTTTCTTGTCCGATCCCTCTAGTGGAATTACTCACGACCTCAGCACTCGCAACCCATTTTAACACCTGTTATTCCCTCAAACCGGACCCCGACGATGGCGAGCGGGGCCGGTCGATGAGTTTTAAGAGATTGTTACACCGCCCCGGCGCTCTTCCGGGTGGGCGCGGCCTCGTGGAAGCGAGGCCTGGAGGTGCGCCGCCCTAGCGAGAGGTGCGCGGTCTATTATAACAGCGAGGCTTGGGTTCTGTGGCCTCGTGGAAGCGAGGCTTGGGAGCGCGTCGCCTTAGTGATAGGGGTGCGGTAAATTACCACAAAGAGGCTTGGGTGCAGTGACCAATAGGGGTTCATATTCCCATGAAAGTAAACAAAGCAGAACGACAGCCGTGTATCGAGTATGATGTAGATACTAGGTTCTGAAGGCATCTACAGCAACCGGTTGCCTACATTTAGATTATGATCTGAATATTAAGGTCCGATAACCTGTGTGTCTGCGTTTAAACAGAACCACAAGTGATCAAATCGATCAACAATAGGAATAATTAAACTGGTCAAATTTGTTATGCACACCAAATATTGAGTGGGATTGGAATGTCAAAAAGTTACCAGGAACCTCATGAATTCGGTCAATCATTTGGAAGGTGAACTCAAGGAGTCACAAAAGGGAACTCTGGTGTCACATCTTTATTAAATATCTTACACGTGTGAAAGGGTAAGCTGAAGGAGAGATATTATGTGGATGGCAAACAGGCATCTGTGAAAGGGTAGGTGTTAACAGCCCAAGACCGTATTCCACGGAATTTCATCATTGAGCCCAATGATGTTGGTACCTAAGCGGTACACCCAACGCTGCTCCTTTTCAAAGAGCCTGCAAGCGACATTTGCGGTGCCCATGATCGTCTCAATTATTGTCCATTTCATGTCGTTGGTGGTATGATTGGACTCCAAAAAATGTCGGCTCAATTTTGTTGTTGCTTTTTTACAGCTTATATTGCTCCGGTGTTCACAAATACGCTGTTTCACTTTTCGATTAGTCATGCCAACATAACGTAAGGAACACGGGCATGTGGTTAGGTAAACCACATTTGTTGAATTGCAGTTGGTATGTGCAATCTGTGTCCAGGTTTTTCCTGGTTCCAATGAGAGTGTTTTAGAGATTTCTGTTAGATGGCACATGCTACAATTTGAACATGGATAGTGCCCTATGATCGGTGGCATACCCCATGCCATCGTGACCGAGGGGGTTTTCGGGTTTGTCTTCTCTTTTGGCCGAGTGTGAACCAAAGCATCCTTAAGGCTACGACCCTTTTTGAAGGAAAAAAGAGCTTTTTCCCACTCTTTTTTCACTGAAGTTATGATGCACCAATGTTTATTTTTATTTTTTTCATATGGTTGGACAGACCATTGAATGTAGTTACGCAGGTGAGTGGTACTGCTTCTGGATTGTAAGTATGGGCGGATTTTGCGGATTCGCAATCCGCGAATTTGTGGATTTGCGTATTTGCAGATTGCGACAATACGCAAAATCCGCGAATTCTCGCAGATTTGCGGATTTTTTGGGGGTGTGTGTGTTCGCACGGGTTTCTGCAAGTTCGCGAGGGTTTTTTACAATTTCGCAAATTGCGAACTTACTTGTCGGGTCGCCAGTTTTGCGAACTTGTTGTTTCTACGTGCCCAGCCTGTTTGCAAGGTTTTCTTCATCACTGCCACCCTCTGTCACCACTGGCACTCTCTTTGGTCACCCATGCCACCCTCTGGCTCACCCATGTCACCCTCTGTGTCATCACAGCACCCTCTGGTTCACCAGTGTACATTATTGGGGCAAAGCAAAGCACTGCCATCCTCTGTCAACACTGGCACTCTGGTTCACCCATGCCACCCTCTGGTTGGCACACCCATGCCACCCTCGGTGTCATCACAGCACCCTCTGATTGACCAGTGAGTGTACATTATTGTGGCAAAGCCAAGCACACCTGCTAAGTGCTTTAAGTTTTGCAAACAACAACACCTGCCCTGCCCCAACTGACATTAATGAAGGCTGGCACCTGCTTGTCTGTTCCCTTTCCTTTTTGTTGCAATGTAAATTTTTTTTAACAGGATGCAATGGCATACTTGTAACTATTCTGTGACTGTCAGAGCAGGGTCACACAATAGTTGCAAGTAGGCAACCGGATTCTGGAGGGCCCCTTCAGGAAGCACTACAGGTAAATGGTTACAAATGATGAGCTCGAACTTTTGCACCTGCTCGTTGGTTTTGCTTTTGCAAAACTCGTTTTTCGGTAATTTCGCCCTATTCGCGAGGCGCGGCGTCGTGCGAAATCGACCGTGGAAGCCGCGAACTCGTGCGAGTTACCCCAAGGTTGAGTATGGGCGCCGCCATTTTGTTTGCTGGACAGGAACAGGAAGTTGGAGTGTGGTAAATAAATAAATAAATACCGGTACTATTTTTCTATGCATTAACTGAAAAGGATAGCTCAAAAAATAAGAGGCAAAATCCGTGGTATCTGAGTCATACGGGCTTTAATTAAGTGGCTCGAGCCAATGGACCATCGGGTTCCATCACCTGCTAAGGCTCAGGAAGGGACAATCTCAGGAAAAGAGGGGACAGCTAATATCTCATTAACATCATACAATATATATAGTGAAACCATACAGTTGCATTGAATACAGTAGGCGTAACAAGTGACAAACGGAAGATAAGAACATATGGGCGTGAAAAGAAGGCGTGCACAGGGCGTGCACGGAGGTGTGTGATGTAAACGTCACAGAAGGGTCATAAGTGGGTGGATACATGGAGGGGGCTTCATGGGCAGCTGGAACCTTTAACCTACTGGTGCGCGCAAACGAGTCATGACGTGTAACTGGGGAGAGCTGGGGGCTCTGACTTCTAGCACTAGAAGAGGAGACTAAAGTCTGGGATGTCAGAACGACCTGTACCTATAGCATATCTGATATCTTGTGTTTGGAGTACATGTTGCTTGAATCTAAAAGTCATCAGGGCAAAGGCTACTTGTCACTAAGGCTAGTGCATGCATATATTTCTTCATGTATTGCGTGTGCTATGGATCTTCTATGGGTATTAATTCAGTAATTCACTTGCATGGAGACAGGAAGACTAGACTATAGATGAAGATGTTTATGCGGTTCGTTAGCTAGGAATGTGAAGACGGAGAGCTGAACAGATAACTGTAGGCATAACATATTCTTGGCAGGCAGTCAGGCTAGGCCAAGCCGGGCACCGCGTTGCTTGGCAGGAAGTAAGTGAAGGGTCAGGGATGCGGGCGGGGCTGCATCTCTCCTCGGAGTGGTTCAGGAGACTTGAGGCATGAATCTGGTGTCCGGGCCCTGTGAGGCCTAGAAACAGGTGCATCTCGATGATTTAACGTGCACAATGTAAAGACGTTGGCAACATAGGCCTAAAAGCCTAATTCACGTTGCTTTCAGGAGGACTAGATAACTGACATAATAACGTGGGACGCAACTGTAAATGCGTCTTTATTCGGTCATAGGGGAAATATGCATAGCGATCATGCACATATAACATATGATAGGGGACACGTAGGGACACATGACAGGGCAAAATTCAATTTTCCTCATTCCCTCCTTGTTCCCTACGTTCCCTTCAGGAAACATCAATATTCATAAGACCATCTATCTGTTCATACAGCATCATTTGCTCGTCTTTCTTCATTTGGGAATGGGATCGTGGACGTGGAATACAAGATGTAGCGCACAAGCCGCAAATCGCAGGGCCACATTGTAAACAGAGACAACAACTGAATATGATCATTACTACTACTACTAGGAATGACAATACTTTCCATCCCCAGGCAGATATCACACTCCAGAGCCAACCGGACCAAGTCCAGGTGCCTGGATTCTGGTGTAGCTGATGGGCTATTTTATGAAGTCTAGTTATTGCTGAATACACAAACGGTGCGTTATTAGGAATGAAAACGCAAGAACTAGATCCGATGACTCCACAAGCTCCGCCCCTATCGGCCAGTATGACGTCAAGAACAAGGCGGTTCTGAAGGACAACAAATCTCATAGCAGACTGCTCTTCTGTTAAGTTACCTAGAGCGGAAGTAGTCTCATTCACTACTGCTTCAAGGGTTCTGGTTAACCTGCGTATTAATTTACTATTCTGGACAGGACCTATGAAGAAAAAGAGACCTTTATTGAAATCCGTATACTGTTCTAATGCAGTTTCAGTCTGATCGACAATTGGGGACTCAATCTCCCTTCTATGTCTGACGTGTACTAGATGTGTATTTCTGTGGTAATCGGATGGGGCCAGGAAAACTGGTGACAGTAGGAAGGCAATGTAACATGTTCCATCCCAATCTAGGGGCAGACGTACATATGTGGTCTGACCACATATAAAATAAGAATGACGTGAGGCTTTGAAAGTAGATTTCCCACTGTCACTATACTCGACCACAGTAGTACAATCACTGTGTCCTAGGTGTACTGAACCATTCTTTCTAACACATAATTCGCCTTTCACTGGTAGAACTGTTATAGAAGGCAAGTCTGGAGTGGTCTCGGACTGAACATTCAAAACCATAAGGTTGGAGGAAAAGTTACCTAGATCATATACTTCATTTTCTAGATCTAACCCTGTCCTATGGGAAAGACCGTCCTTGTCTGGGAAACAGGTTCTATTCAGAAGGGACTTATCGTCTAAGGATGACGTTAATGTAAACCATGCTCCACACGAACCATTGTGTGAGAATGGATAGGGAAAGAGTGGCAGAACTCCCTTCACGGTCCGGTAAGGGGGGAGTCGACCACATACCCAGCAATTAGTGGCATTGCTGGTCTGATGTGAATAGTGTAACATACGAATAAAAGTATTGTTGCGCATTGCAAGTCGGTAGGATAACTCGTGAGGGGGTAGTTCACTAAATGTGTGCTCTACAGTATCATTAGAGGAAAAGTGTACATGTGAACCAAGAGGAGGAAAGAATACATGTAGCATATAACTTATACATGTGATCGTAAGACTCAGAAATAACATAAACAATAACGTAACAACACATCTGCTTCGGAGACTTTTACAGTATCTCATTTTCTTGGAGTTTCGTCTATCTCTCTCACTATGTGGGTCTATCTCATACATGTCAGGAACCTGTCTAACCGCTTCACCCGAGAGGGACTTAAACAATTAAACGCTGTCTGACTTACTAGACCTCAATTTAAGTTTATACTCCTGCTGCGGAGTTTTCTCTAACAGGGGAAGTTTAGAGTAAGAATCGGGGCAGTCCTTGAAAAAAGTCTTTGGACGCAGTCCATGGAAACGCTTGATGTGACTGGAGTGGAGCCAACGTTTACGCCCTTCCAGCTTTACGGCGGTCCTTGTGGTCATCAGAACAAGTTTCGGCTCCTTCCAGCGGGGCTCCAGAGGGCTTGAACGATGAAAGTTGCGGACCAGAACAAGGTCACCGGGAACGACCTCGTGCGGTTTCACCTGGGTGTTGTCTGGAAAGGCAGCCGCGACCTGTGAACGACAAGAGAGTAGTGCAGACATCAAGAAAGCTAGGTAATCTGTCAGCATATTACTGTCAACATCGGTGATTTTACGAGGCATAGGTGTACCCCACATGTTCGGGGGACGACCAAACACTACTTCGTAAGGTGACAAACCAGATCGGGAGTGAGCGACCATTCTCATATAGAAGAGGGCAACCGGCAGGGCTACCATCCAATCTACACCTTTCTCTGCACAGACCTTCGCTATTCGTATTTTCAGAGTTTGATTGTGTCTCTCGACGAGGCCAGCTGCCTCGGGATGTCGTACGCAGTGGAATTTCCACTGGTACCCTAACAGAAGTGATACTTGTTTCATGAGTTCGGACGAGAATGGCTGTCCGTTATCTGAATACACGACCCGAGGTAAACCATAGCGAGGGAAGAACTCACGAACCAGCTGCTTGGCAGTGGTCGCGGCAGTGTAATCTGGGACTGGATATGCTTCTGTCCATCTGGCCAAAGCGCATACAACTACGAGGACATACTTGAAACCTCGGCATCGATCCATCTGGATATAATCCATCTGGAGGACTTCAAAAGGGTGGTCAGGAGGATGAAATCCACCTTGTTCCACGGGGACACCTTTACCTGGATTGAACTGACAACAGATCATGCAGGTACGCATTTTCTGCTTCGCTGCTGCTCGTAAATGCTTGTTAAACCAGAGGTTCTGGATACTGTCTAACATGGCTTTTTCTCCTAAATGTGCTGGACTATGTGCTGTGTTAATAATGACTTGAACCATAGAGTCGGGGAGAAACCATGTGGCTTTTCCCTTCGTCAACCATCCCTGATCTGTCTGGACCCCTCCTTGTTCAGACCGTTTCTTGATTTCGTCTGGGGTAGCATGTGTCTGTATGTCTAGTACATCTTGTGTAGGATCCTTAACTGTCATACAAGTTGTCGGGACTGGAACGTCTGTCTTTGTCGTGTTAACTGGAATGTCTAGAGCTGAGCTGTAAGCTTGGCTGTTCGATCTGCCAGATCGTTATCCTGGGAAATGGTGTCAGTGATTTTTGTATGTGCTTTGCACTTCATAATGGCGATAGCTGTCGGTAAATGTATTGCTTCTAACAGAGCTTGAATGAGGGGGCCATGCTGAATCTTGGCTCCATGAGAGGTCATGAAACCTCTTTCTTGCCAGAGGACTCCAAAGTCGTGAACGACTCCGAATGCATAACGTGAATCTGTATATATGTTTACTTTCATGTTCTTGGCTTGTATGCAGGCTTGGGTCAGAGCGATGAGCTCTGCTGCTTGAGCAGACAGGGTGTCAATACGATGTGTTTCTATAACTTCAGTTTCAGTAGTTACTGCATATGCGGCTACTAACTCTCCTGTACTTGTTCTCATACATCCACGTAAAGTGTCAGGTCCGGGTCAGGTAATGCAATGTCCGTCAAGTCTTGTCTTGGCTTCGTCATAGTGTTAATAACTTCCACACAGTCATGTGATGCAGTGTCTGAGGTAGTCGAGGGTAACAGTGTAGCAGGATTTAATATGTTGCAGCGTCTGATTTCTATGTGTGGCTGGAACAGTGTCAGTTCATATCCTGTTAAACGTGCAATTGTCAGGTGCTGAGTCTGTGTTCGGTTTAAAAGAACTTCCACGGAGTGTGGAACTTGTACTGTCAGGGAGTGTCCTAATACTATGGAATCACTTTGTCTGATAGCTAAAGCTGTGGCTGCAACTGATTTGAGGCACGCAGGCAAAGCCTGGGCCACTGGATCTAATGTGCTAGAAAAATAAGCACAAGGCTTGTGTTGTCCTGCTTGATCTTGTGTGAGAACAGATAATGCTGTACCATCACGTTCAGTGACAAAAAGTGTAAAAGGTTTACTGTAGTTTGGTGTCGCTAACACGGGTGCATTACATAAAGCTTTCTTTAACTCATTGAAAACAAGTGTATGTTCCTGGGTCCAAGGGAGGACAGTCGATGTCGCTGCCTCCTGTGTTGTTAACTGTATCAGTGGCTTGGCTAGATATGCGTACTGAGGGATCCATTGTCTGCAGTAAGAAGTGAGGCCGATAAAAGCTCGTACCTCCTTCTGTGTCTTGGGCTGTGGAAGATGTGCTATTAACTGGATACGGTCAGGTGTCAACTGTCTACCCCACTTGGACAGCAAGTGTCCAAGGTATACCACTTGCTGGACACAGAATTGCAGTTTTGAAGGGGACACTTTGTGCCCCATCTCTGCCAGGAAATACAAGACTGTCAGTGATGCTCATTCGCAGTCATGTTCTGTACGGGCTGTGATCAATAGATCATCGACATACTGGAGCAGGGCAGTGTCAGTTGGCATGCGAATACTGTCTAGTTGTCGTTTCAGTGCTTGACTGTAAATACTAGGACTTTCTGTGAAACCTTGAGGTGCACGTGTGAATTTATAGCTACGTCCATTTAAACAGAATCCGAAAAGGAACTGGCTGTCTGGATGGATGGGGACACTAAAGAAAGCGTTCTTGAGATCGATAACAGTAAAGAACGTAGCTTCGGAATCAATGGCAGTTAATAGGGAAGAGATATCTGGAACCACTGGGTACTGGGGTATGATACATTTATTAAGTTCTCGAAGGTCAATCACTAATCGATAAACTGGAGGTGCATTTGGGTCAGTACGTTTAAGAATCGAAATGATAGGAGAATTACATACATTGGAGTCAGTTTCTACAACTACTCCTTGAGCGATGAGCTCGTCAATAATTTTCGATAAGGCTGCTACAGCCTCAGGTGGCAACTTGTATTGTCGAATTCGGGGTAATACAACTCCTTGTTTCAGGGTGACACGATATGGTGTAATGTGCATGCAACCTACATCAGTTGGACCTTGCGCCCATAAATGCTGTGGTACATTCAATAATCTTGGATCAAAATCTCTTAACACATAATGTCCTTTAAAATCACGTAAAAACAATCTCACTCCTTCCGGAGAACAACAGATTACTGCACCCAATTCTTTCAATGTTTTAATACCAAGTAAGTTTTCAGGACATGATTTCGTAAGTAATAAGTCTGTAGTTCGGGACAATGGACCAACTTCTAGGGAAACTGGTTTCGATATTTCGTTAACAATAGGCTTTCCTGAAAATCCCAGGGAAACATTTCTTGAGCCTGAGAGTGGAGCCCCTGGAACCACGTCATGACTGATGGTAGTCCTACTTGCCCCTGTATCAATCAGAAACTTTCTGTCTTTCCCTAATACCTGACTGTGTACATAGGGACCCTCTTGATCTACAGGAACCTCGATGAGAGGCAAGCCAACCTCCCTCTCTAGGCTGTTTCATGAATACTGCTGATATTCTGGATAATCTGACTGTGCGTACTGGTACATCTGCTGTGTAACGTGTTGTGTGGCAGCTATAGGCTGCGGTACTGCTACTGTCTGTTGTGCGTTCTGCGGTGGTTGCGTATTCTGCGGAACATGTTCCTGTCTTGGAGGACGCGGTCTCTCTTTCGTCTTACCAGTAGCTATGTTGTGTTTCAGAACTGCACATTCGTTTATATAATGACCTGGCTGTTTACAGTAATTGCATGTCCCTTTAACGGGAGCTGCAGAATGACTAGTTTGATTCGTACCCCTCTTTTGACTATCTGCTGGAACAGACTGTGCCACTAGTACTTTAATTTTCGTGTCTTTCATACGTCTCCTTTCGTGTTCTTGCTCTTCCCTGATTCGGTTCTGGTAATACTGTAACATCTGTAGCATTTGGGACGGGGTATTAGCTTGCCAGGTACTCTCGACTTTCAGTACTCGATTTTTAACTTGTTGTAAAGAATTCTCAACTAGTTTGGTAACAAAAAGATGTGGATACGACTCACTACTTGTTTTCAAGCCGCTATTAATAATGAAACATTTCTCAAATCTAGAATAAAAATCACTAGTGTCTTCGTCTTGTTTCTGTTTGCAGGCTGAGATGGCATCCCAGTCTTCCTTTTTCGTGCTTAATAATCTTGGCAAGACTTGAATTAACAATTCGGGCAATGCTTTGGCTTTTTCCCCGAGACCGGTACCAGGAACTCGTGTATTATCTTCGTTCTCTAATGCTGTCCAGTCAATCTTTTTCTCCCCCACCTCCCATTCTTTTTCTTTGAGTTTTTCATATATGCCCGCAGGCAGCAGAACCTTTAACATTTTGATGATATCAGGATACGTGTATTCTCCCATACGGAGCATGTCTTTTAATTCACGATGGAACCCTGCTGGATCTTTATCGTGACAGGGCACTAACTTTTTCATTTCTAGTAGTTCTATTTTCGTTAAAGGGGTGTAAACAAATACTCGTTCAAGCTCACCTCCCGTTCCCTTAACAGGATGCACTTCTCGCAACGGATTCTGTCTGTCTATGTAGAATGGGGGTGGAACAGGAACAAAATGTGGAGTCAGGAACGTTCTGTATTTATGACGTTGTTCTAAGATGACATTAATCAAATCGGTACCTAGACCTTTCCATCGGTTTAGGAGTAACTCGTTCAATACATTATATAAAGGACCTGGATCAGAATGCTGACTCTCGTACAATGTAATGAGGTGTTGGATCATGTACATACCCACCAGTCGCTGTTCGTCTGGGGGAAGTTTCAGAAACATTTGGGCCACTATTTCGTCTGAGAATGTGCTAGAATCACTAGTCCATCGAACTGCTGATCGGGCTAGTTCCTGTTCATGCATGGTACTAAGCTCACTGTAACCTATTCGTAGTTTCAGAACTTTATCGGTAGCCTGGAATAAATGCTCAAGAGAACACTGTTCTGGTACGGGAGGAAGAAAAGTTTTCTTGTATTCTAGGCGTGTGTGTCTGTCAAAAGGTCTCGTCCTAGCTACGTACGCTATTCTGTTTGGATTCTCGGTGTCTACATCTTCATCTGAAGTGTCATTCTCTTTCTCTGCTACTCTCATTGCTTTCTCCCTTTCGTGTATGTCTAGAATTTCTTTACGAATCTTTCTGTACATGGTTTCTATACAATTTTGTTTACTGTGTTTTCCTTCTGCTATATTGTCACTCCATCTTGTCAGGACTTTCATCTCGTCTTTGTCTTTATCAGGATGATCTTGTTCTCTTATTAAACAATTTATCAAAAACTGTAAAATCATACTTTGAATCTCGACTTTCCTGTGTGTCATAGCCTCGTGAATACTTTCTGGTTTCTCCCCTGTTCGGATGAAATGATATATTCTGTCTAGATGTTCCTTCATATCTGGCATGGTAGTCAAAAAGTTTGCAACTCGTCGTAAACGTACGGAATATAATATCTTATCTTCGCCTGGCACTGGATCATATCTGCAATCAGTAAGAAAGTGTTTGAGGGCTGCGTATGTAGCCACTTTTGGCGTACGCTGTAATGCTGCTTCTCTTAGTGTTGTTCGTTTTACTTGAGGCAGGGTGACAGGAATACCTCCCCCTGCTCCTCCTGAACTAGAATCGTCAATTAATACGGAGTGTGCAGCTGCTGGTAATGTGACTGGTAAAGTAGGCATACGTAATGTGGGTTGGTCCTGGGGTACTGACGGATTAGAAGGATTCCCGGGACCAATGGCTGGAGGAACAGTAATTACGTTATTAACAGGGTGCTGAGGTTGAACAGGCGGAGTAGGATTCGGATTTGCATATTCTGGGACAGTGTCGTCTAAATAGGAAGAAAGGAAAATTTCAGCTGCGGTCGGTTTATGACGTAGCTTAGTCGGGACCAATGGTGGCAGTAAATTACAGGGTGTTTCCGGGGTCGCCTTCGGCAAGCCCTCGGCGAGAAGGGGATACATACCTTTAATAAGGGCATTTCTTTGTCTGTCTGACTGCTCTGCTCTAACTCGTTCACCTTCTTCTAGTAATTCCCTTTCTTGGGCTTTTCCTGAGGATTCCCTACTTAATTCTGCTTTCCTGAATTCTTTTTCTGTTCTTTTATGCGATTCTTTACGCCACAATTCTATGGCATCTTTCTGGGATTGTCTGGCTTTCTTTTTCCATAATGCTTCCTCTACTCTCATGATGCACTCGGCATCCCAAGTTCCTGAAACAGGCCATCTATATTTTTCTTCGAGATCCTTGGTGTAGTCTACCCATAAGTCTAAGTACAGAATTGGCATCTAAGCCATGTTTATTATACATGAAATGTCCGGGACTGTCCCTAGGAGGGACAGGAACTGATTCTTCGAGTAATGCTTTTCTGGTCCCTATCTGACGTAACTTTGAAAACAGAGGCATATTTGAACGGACTCGAACTTGAACACAATACACAATGAACACAGTAATGAATAGCAAAACAAATCATTCAGATACTACCTAGTGCATTGAAAACATAATACTGGAAATCTCGAGAGACTATACTAGAGAACAAAATTACTAGAATTACTGGATGCACTGCTAAAACAGTACAGAACATACCGGTCTCATAAAGAGACACGTCATACCGTATCCACCTAGGTGAACACGTTGGACCGGATCTGTGTACCCAAACCCGTCGGACCGGGCACAAATTAATGAACCCGTCTAGATGCGTTCCCAGC
The DNA here is from genome assembly GCF_964261635.1 of Lissotriton helveticus. Lineage (NCBI taxonomy): Eukaryota > Metazoa > Chordata > Amphibia > Caudata > Salamandridae > Lissotriton > Lissotriton helveticus. The sequence continues at coordinate 647,530,302 of NC_136068.1, forward strand.
AACGGTACTCACCGGGAAGCAAAACTGAAGGCCTCGGACTGGACTGGACTGCTACGACGTCTGGTTACTGCTACGCACTACGCATGCGCCTCGGGCTTCGGAAAAAGGTGGGCCTCAGGATACCTCGGACCTTGCTCCCTCGGCTTGGGCTCTGGTCGGGACGTTCCGCCTTCCTCACCGCCTCGTCTGGATGCCGGACCGCAGTCTCCGTCTCCTCCGTGGGCCTGAGGGAGATTTAAGCAGGGAAAACCTGCAGGTGCACAGTAGGGGTCCGTCACATATGTAGAAGGGTCAGGGGGCCTGCTTTACATCGCCGGCGCGTGGGGAAGGGGCTCGTACCTGTTCGGGCGCCATTATGTGGTAAATAAATAAATAAATACCGGTACTATTTTTCTATGCATTAACTGAAAAGGATAGCTCAAAAAATAAGAGGCAAAATCCGTGGTATCTGAGTCATACGGGCTTTAATTAAGTGGCTCGAGCCAATGGACCATCGGGTTCCATCACCTGCTAAGGCTCAGGAAGGGACAATCTCAGGAAAAGAGGGGACAGCTAATATCTCATTAACATCATTCAATATATATAGTGAAACCATACAGTTGCATTGAATACAGTAGGCGTAACAAGTGACAAACGGAAGATAAGAACATATGGGCGTGAAAAGAAGGCGTGCACAGGGCGTGCACGGAGGTGTGTGATGTAAACGTCACAGAAGGGTCATAAGTGGGTGGATACATGGAGGGGGCTTCATGGGCAGCTGGAACCTTTAACCTACTGGTGCGCGCAAACGAGTCATGACGTGTAACTGGGGAGAGCTGGGGGCTCTGACTTCTAGCACTAGAAGAGGAGACTAAAGTCTGGGATGTCAGAACGACCTGTACCTATAGCATATCTGATATCTTGTGTTTGGAGTACATGTTGCTTGAATCTAAAAGTCATCAGGGCAAAGGCTACTTGTCACTAAGGCTAGTGCATGCATATATTTCTTCATGTATTGCGTGTGCTATGGATCTTCTATGGGTATTAATTCAGTAATTCACTTGCATGGAGACAGGAAGACTAGACTATAGATGAAGATGTTTATGCGGTTCGTTAGCTAGGAATGTGAAGACGGAGAGCTGAACAAATAACTGTAGGCATAACATATTCTTGGCAGGCAGTCAGGCTAGGCCAAGCCGGGCACCGCGTTGCTTGGCAGGAAGTAAGTGAAGGGTCAGGGATGCGGGCGGGGCTGCATCTCTCCTCGGAGTGGTTCAGGAGACTTGAGGCATGAATATGGTGTCCGGGCCCTGTGAGGCCTAGAAACGGGTGCATCTCGATGATTTAACGTGCACAATGTAAAGACGTTGGCAACATAGGCCTAAAAGCCTAATTCACGTTGCTTTCAGGAGGACTAGATAACTGACATAATAACGTGGGACGCAACTGTAAATGCGTCTTTATTCGGTCATAGGGGAAATATGCATAGCGATCATGCACATATAACATATGATAGGGAACACGTAGGGACACATGACAGGGCAAAATTCAATTTTCCTCAGGAGACTGGGTCACTTCCTTCACCCCTCCCCAATTGTAATTTTTGTAATTTCGCGAGTGCGAGATTGTTGCTGCCCGCGAGCAGTGCGAACACAAGCAAAAAATCCGCTGCGCGCGGATTTGCGTATGTTCGCCACATTCGCGAGAGTTCGCGGATTGCGGATTTACCGAAAATCCGAAAAATCCGCGAGCGGAACGGATTTTGCGCCCATGCTTACTGGATTGTTGATTTTCTCTTCCAGCAAGGCTTCTCTCGGCTGGTTTCTGGCTCTCTTAAAGCCTTTACTCAGGGTTGATGATGGATACCCCCTCTCTCTCAGTTTGTCAGTTAGACCAGAGGCTTGTTCCTTGAAGTCAGTTATTGTGCTACAATTTCGTCTCAACCTCAGGTATGGTCCATAAGGGAGGTTCTCCTTTAGGGGGCGGGGATGAAAACTAATGAATTCTAATAGATTGTTCTTCGCTGTTGGCTTGTGGTGAGTTTTAGTGGTCAGGCAGGTGCCAGTCACTGAAATTTCTACATCGAGAAAGACGATGTCTGTTTTGCTTGTGGTGTTAGTAAACCTCAAGTTGTGGTCAAGGGTGTTGATCCACAGCAAAAAGGACTTCAGGTCATCATCACTGCCTGTCCATAAGAGCAGAATGTCGTCTATGTAGCGCTTCCATAAAAGCATTGAAGATCTAAATTCAGCGGTTTGTGGCAAGATGTATTGAGCTTCAAAATCAGCCACATAGAGCCCCGCCACGCTTGGGGCAAAAGTACTGCCCATGGAAGTCCCCGAGCATTGGAGGAACAGCTTATCCTTGAAGGAGAAGAAATTCTCCTTTAGTGCAATTTTTGCACACTCAATAATGAACTCCTTAGGTGTTTGGAACTCCCATTCAATTGAATTGAGTGCCTTCCCCAGGACTTTGATGGTATCGTCCTGGGGGATGCTCGTGTATAGACTTTCAACATCCAAAGTCACTAGAGTGACTGAGTCTGCTTCGAATGTGATGTCTGTGAGGAGACGTAGTAAACTCTTTGTGTCTTTGAGATAAGAAGGAGTAGCTTGTACTAGTGGCTTCAGAAATTGGTCACAGAAGCGCGACAAGGGCTCCAACAGGGAGCCTATCCCTGATACTATGGGACGGCCAGGTGGTGGCAAAAGATTTTTATGCATCTTTGGCAATGTATCGAAATATGGGATGATGTTGCTGTTTGTGTTCAGAAAATCTGCTTCGTTTTTCGAGAGATATCCCCTTTCTTCAGCCTGTCTCACCAGGGTGGTGATCCTTTCGGTAAGGGCAGCAGAGGGATCAGACATCAGTGGAGTATAGTTCCTATTGTCTCTCAAAAGGTCTTCACAGGTTTTTTCATAATCAGTGGTACTTTGTATGACGATCCCTCCGCCTTTGTCCGCCGGTTTCATAGTTATTGAGGTATCATTCTGTAGTTGTTGAAGTGCTTGGTATTCAGCTGTGGTGAAATTGCCAAACGTTTTGGGATTCTGACTGGACTCTAGATCCTTGAACACTGCCTGTTCAAAAGCGGTAATAGCTGCAGGTACAGCATGTGGGGGAGGGGTGAATGTAGAAATGGGTCTCAGCCCGGTGTCACCCTTCCTAATAGATTCATTGGGATCTGTTTTACCTTCAAAGAATGCTTTCAGTTTCAGCTTGCGGAAGAATCCCGCCAGCTCGCAATGAAGTTTGAATTTGTCGGGTCTTGCCGTTGGGACAAATCCTAGGCCTTTTTCTAAGACCTGGGTCTCAATTGGTGACAAGACTTTGTCAGACAAGTTTGTAACCAGGCTCACAGTCCGCTCGTTCCTGGTTGTTGAATGTTGCTGCGAGTGTGGTTCGATACAGAGTCGTCCTCTGCCCAGGAGACCCTGTTGTTGCCTCTCCTCTTGCCCCGTCCTCTCCGGCCGCTCTCTAAAAAAGGCGGTCTGTATTGGCTATGGAAGTGGACCGGGGGCGCAAATCCTTGGTTCCAACCCATGAAGGGGTACTGGGGTTGTTGGTAAGGGTAGGGAGGTGGGCCCAAGTCCATTTGTGGTTGCTGCCATTGCTGATGGTGACTCGGGTTCCCTGATCTTCCTCTGTTGTTCCTGTTACCACGGTTGCCTCTTCTGTTTGTTTTCTGGAAGGAACCACTACTTGAACCGCTGGTGTTGGAGGAATCATCATCCGATTGGTCTGATTTATTTGTATTTCTAACCGGGGGGACAAAGGTTGCTGCTGAGTAAGGATATACTGTTTCAAAAGCAAATTTCTTTTGATTCTTTTTTGAGTTTCGTTGCTTTTGATTGCATTAGATTGTCCTTATACTCATTCATTTCTTTGTTGAGTTCGTCCAACCTTTTCTTATACCCAGTTATTGTGGCCTTAAAGTGAGACTCAGTCTCTCTTATTTCAATCATCAGTGCCTCTGATAGTCTGAGCGCTGTCTTTATGATTAGGACGAGCCAGTCACGCGTGCAGTGCCACACGATCATGGCCCAATCTTTTCTGAAGGTTGCATCGTTGAGAAAAATGCGAGGGGCGTTGGTGACTAATAAGCCCCTCGGTGCGGTGTTCGAATTGAGGTATTGTTTCAAGATAGTACCGTGTAGGATAGTGCGGATATGTTTGCGCTTTTTCTCTGATAGATTCTCCCACTCTGTGGTGTTAGCTATGGCTTGGGATATATGGGGGTCTGCGAATAGAGTAGGATCGGACATCAAAGCTTCTACTTCAGATTCCGAGTATGTCAAGCCTAGGTTTGCCATGGTGAGACCAGGAGAGATGTAAAAAGGCAATAGTGCGAAAGAGTCACCTTGCCTGAAGTAAAATAGACTCTCACAGCTGTGCGCTGCTAAGGTACAAGAAAACAATGGAAGAGACAGGGAAAGTCAAAATACTCTCTTGATCCCCGATTTCATATAAATAAACAAGAAAAGAGAGGTTGACGCTTCAGAAAAAACAGCCACATAGATGGAGCGAAACAGCTAGTGGAACTCACACCCATGAAACAGAGCTCTTGAGGCGGTAAGCAAAGAGCAGGAAGCAATTTTAAAAAGATTACGTTTTTAAATTGTTGTTATAACTTGTGTTCTTAAATCAGACCTTACTGAGACAGAGCTCTTGAGGCGGAAAGCCGAGAGCAGGAAGCAATTTTAAAAAGATTACGTTTTTAAATTGTTGTGTTACCTTGTGTGCTTAAAATCCTCTTGCCTCTTGCTCCTCTTGTGATTTCCTCCCCGCGCAGCCGAGTCAGTTGATGAAGCGGGTCACAGGACAATCGCCGTGAACCCCCGGGCAACGCCCACTGACACAGGCCACGCCCCCTTAACTATATCTAGGCGCGCTTTTGGGCTGCGCTTGTATGAAACAGAGCTCTTGAGGCGGTAAGCCAAGAGTAGGAAGTAATTTTAAAAAGATTACGTTTTTAAATTGTTGTTATAACTTGTGTTCTTAAATCAGACCTTACTGAGACAGAGCTCTTGAGGCGGAAAGCCGAGAGCAGGAAGTAATTTTAAAAAGATTACGTTTTTAAATTGTTGTGTTACCTTGTGTGCTTAAAATCCTCTTGCCTCTTGCTCCTCTTGTGATTTCCTCCCCACGCAGCCGAGTCAGTTGCTGAAGCGGGTCACAGGACAATCGCCGTGAACCCCCGGGCAATGCCCACTGACACAGGCCACGCCCCCTTAACTATATCTAGGCGCGCTTTTGGGCTGCGCTTGTATGAAACAGAGCTCTTGAGGTGGTAAGCCAAGAGCAGGAAGCAATTTTAAAAAGATTACGTTTTTAAATTGTTGTTATAACTTGCGTTCTTAAATCAGACCTTACTGAGACAGAGCTCTTGAGGCGGAAAGCCGAGAGCAGGAAGTAATTTTAAAAAGATTACGTTTTTAAATTGTTGTGTTACCTTGTGTGCTTAAAATCCTCTTGCCTCTTGCTCCTCTTGTGATTTCCTCCCCGCGCAGCGGAGTCAGTTGCTGAAGCGGGTCACAGGACAATCGCCGTGAACCCCCCGGCAACGCCCACTGACACAGGCCACACCCCCCCTCTTGACATATAAGAATGTGCCATTTCCGGAGGCGCAGCGGACGGGCGCAGCGGGCGCGCCGGCGGTGCGCTGAAGGCGCGCCAAAGGCAAGCCCTTCTGCGCCCGTCCGCGACCTTACGGGACCCGGGGCCACCCCCCCTGGCCCCCACACTACCCAGGTCAGGACGTACAGCTCAACGGCAATCCACAACATAGGACTTGCAGCTGCTACATACTGTACACACATCTATTCACCGGCTGAACTCCCCTCCCGTTGTAGTGGGTGTAAACACCCTCTTTCAAACAACACCCCGTCAGTCACGACGCGGGAATATTACATGTATGTGCTAAACTGCCGTTCACTACCAAGGCACAGCACTAAAATTGCCCTGCTGCTAGAAGAACGCAAACCTGACGCTATCTTCCTTACCGAGACGTGGCTTTCGTCCCAATCAGAGCCAGACATAGTCTCTGCCCTTCCCCCTGGCTTTCAAATCCATAGACTAGATCGGACAAAGGGGAGAGGAGGTGGCCTGGCCATCATTGTTAAAGACCAGTATCACTGTCGCGTGACAACTGAAACTATACCTGAATGCGAGAGTCTTGCATTTAGGATAGATTTCACGGCGAACAGCTCCTTCTCCGGCACCCTGATATATCGTCCCCCAGAACCAGACAAGCTGTTTCATAGATCTCTTCCAGAAATTATAGCCAATCGAAGCATGACAGCCGCTAATTACACGGTTCTAGGAGACCTTAATTTCCATTTTAACTCCCCCACAGATCATACTGCCTTGGAACTCACAGATGATCTAGCAGCCCTACGATTAACCCAGCTGGTCACAGCTCCAACCCATGAAAAGGGTAACCTCCTTGATCCGATTTTTAGCAACTGCACCGACTTGGTGGTGGGGCAACCCATTCGCCTCCCCTGGACGGACCATTTTTTAATTCCGCTTACCTGGCTCACTATCAAGACCCCCCTGGCCACCCCCCAAACCATAACAAAGAGAAACTGGGCAAAACTACCTTTGGAATCTTGGAAAACCAACCTAGACTCCACTCGCCCACCCCCCTGCACAGACCCTAAAATAGCATATAAAAATTACGAGGGCTGGAATAGGGACTCACTAGATACGATTCTCCCTTCCCGGAGATCTTTTCCAAAGAGGCTGCACAAATCAGCTCCCTGGTTCTCGGACACTCTAAGAGAACAAAAACGCCTCTGGAGGAAACGAGAGAGAGCGTGGCGACTAAACTTCCTACCTGAAAAAAAGTCCCAATACAAAGAGGCAATCAAGGCCTATAGAGACGGGGTCAGGGCAGCCCAGGCTACTTACTTTGCAGATAAAATCATGGAAGCCAAGTCCAAACCCAGGGAAATCTTTCAATTATTGAAAAAATGCACTAAAGTGAACACGCCCCCCCCTTGACAAAAACACAAGAACAATGTAATGAACTAGCGGATTTCTTTCTCAATAAAGTCACCCAGATCTATTCCTCTTTCCCAACAGCAGCCACCAATTCGGGAACAGTCATTCAGACATCTGCAAGTATCTCCCCCCCCCAGACCAGGCACATTTGGAATATTTCCCCCCACTTGACCTTGATACCCTCCACCAATTGGCACGCCAAATCAAATCTGGCTCCCCCCGTGACCCAGCCCCACCTGAGATATTATTCCAGGCAAGCCAAGCCACCCTGCCCGTGATTCTAGACCTACTAAACTCCTCCATCTCCTCCTGTACAGTGCCCAAGGCATGGAAGAGAGCCATGGTCCGGGCAATATTAAAAAAAAACCAATCTTGGGGGAGGAGCCTAGCTCGCGACCGAGATGGCCGCGCTTTAGCTCGGCTCCGTTCGCCCGCCTGTGTTTTTCACATTTATCCTGCATTTATCCTGCCCCGGGAAGCCCTCCTTGCTGTGTGGTACTACTACGACGCACTGCAGGCACTTACCACTTGTTCCGGTTGTCCTGGCTGCTGTGGGTCCGGTGCAGTGTCCCCGATCGTTCCCGGGACTCGAGAGCGGACTGGCCTGGTTCTTCGTCCCGGCTCCTGGGCCGGATGCAGCCTGCGGGCTTGCCCTTCGGGGTGCGCTGGGGGTGATTGGAGGGCCGCTGTTCGTGTGAGCCGGAGGTTCCTGGCTGAGAGACTCCTGTGTGGCAGCAGCCTTGGATGGTGACGCTGCCCTTCATTATTGGGGTTCCTCGTGTGTTCGGCTTCCTCCCCCTTTGTTCTCCGGTCCGGCCATTTTGTTCTTTGCCGCCCGGACTCGTAGAACGGGACTGGCGACATTGGAGGGCCGGCGAATCCCCTTCTTCTGGTGGCCCCCCTTCCTGTCCGGGGTGTTCTTCTGCCTGTCGGCGGGACTTCATCTGCTTTAATGCCGCCCCGGCGGAGGTTGTTGGCCGCGCGGCCTGTTCGGGCTCTCAAAATGGCGACCAGCCCCGTTTGTTTGGGCCGGGCCCAGACGAGCACTGGGGGCCCGCCACAAGGCCCGGGTGTCGGATACTGTGAATGTTTTCCTGCACTTAAGGGGATCCTGACCATCCTGCTATCCTGGTGGCTATCGGTGGCCGCGCCACTCCTGGCTCTCGAGACGGTTCCTCACTACGGGCCTCCCGGGCCCCCGCGACCGGATGAGGCATTGATATCGCGGGGTGTGGCTGGTACTCTCCTGGCGGACTCGGCCCCGGCTCCCACCCCGGAGGCGCGCAACCTGATGGCGCCTTCTCCTCCTGTGCTGCCTCCTCTGCCCTTGGCCCGGGAGCCGGATTTTGTTTTGCCGGACTTTCATGATTCTCCTGGTCCCTCTCAATCACCACTGCCCGATGACGTCTCCTGTACCGGCCCGGATGGGTCGGCTTTTATGGATATATCCTTGGAACTGTGCCTGCATCGTTTGCTACATTCTGTGACTTTCCTGGATCTTCCATGCTCTTCTTCCTGTGACTTTTTTGGACTGCCGTTGGACTTTCCTGCTGCCTGCCTTCTGTTCTTTCTGGCAGGGTCCTTGTTGGATCGGACCCTTACTGCTTTGGATAAAAAGGGTCAGGGCTGATGAAAACTGGCTCCTATATGCGGTGGTTCATGAACGGTTTGGATGATCTCTGTGTCCTGATATGGTTCTGTGTAACTGGTTAGTGCTCCTGGACTTTGGCCTGATACTCTTTGGCTTCCCGAGGACTTGGACCCTTAACCCGGGCGGGTGGATGGGTGCATTTACTCCTGTCTTTGGCCCTCCCCCGTGTGTATGTTTGTATGTCTTTATTCCTTTCTTTCCTTCCCTCCCTTTCCCCCCCCCCCTTTTTTGTCTTTTAATTCCAACTTTTCTTGCTCCACTACATTTCGGGTTCAATTTAGGGCGACAGGCACGCTGCGGGGGGGTAGGCCGTAGCCTTCTGCAGGGGTGCAGGGTGGGCTTAGGGGTGGGTGGGGGGGGTCTGTTCGTGTCGGGGGGTCTTTTTCCCCCCTTATTTTCCCTTTTTGTTCTATGGCTCTTGTGTATTCACTTTTTCGGGACTCTGTCACCTTGTATCTCCCCCGGGGGTATTCTGTCCTTCTTCCGGTGTGTGGCTGATTGTGGTTTGCTGCCTATTCTGGTATTATGTTGCTGGTACATCGCATGCCGGTTTTATTGTCCTGTTTTTCCCCCTGAGGATGCATGGTCTGGCGGGTGTTCCTTCTGTTGTCTTTTTTCCCTCTTTCCCTTCCTCCTTTATGGAGGTGCCCTTTTTCCGTTGGGGTGCGTATTGCATAGTCTTTGTGATGGGGCTTTTTGATCACGTCTTCTTTGTTCGGGTGGGGGAGGAGGTGAGTGTGCGCGATTGATTGTTGCCACTGTCGCTATTTGATGGTCTGATTCTGTTTTTGTCCTTTGCTCGATTTGCTTATATGGCTTCATTTTCTTACGTTGTGTTTATAAAATGGCGGCTTGCCGCGGTCCCTCCCTTGTATTCTCGTATACGGCCCGTTATTCTTTTGGTCCCCTCCCCGTGCTAGAAAACTTAACCTTTATTATCCTGCTCTTGCTGAACGTTCGATGGTTTTTCTTGTTTCACCAGTGCTCCTGATGTTATATCCTGTGCAGATCCTCTTTTTGTATGCTGGTTATTTGACCATTCTGTTTCTGGCCAGCCCGTGGGGTTGTAGGCCGGTATTTGTGAGCTTTCATTGTCAATAAAGGTTTTCAAAAAAAAAAAACAAAAAAAAAAAAAAAAAAAAAACCAATCTTAACCCAGATGATTACTCCAGCTACCGCCCTATCTCCTTACTTCCCTGGATAAGCAAGGTCCTGGAGAAGTATATCAACACTCAATTAGTCCAATTTCTTGAAACCAACTCGTTATTGGACTCAACCCAGACAGGCTTCAGACCCAAACATGGGACTGAGACCGCCTTGCTAGCGGTTACCGAAGAAACACGAAGGATACTAGATCGGGGAGGATCAGTGGCAGTGATCCTCCTCGACCTAAGTGCAGCCTTCGACACGGTCAGCTATGCCATCTTGCTGAACCGTCTTCGCAAAGTCGGAGTAACTGGAGATGCATTGAAGTGGCTGGACTTCTTCCTGACCAACAGATCCTTCCAGATCTTCGATGGGGAAACAGTGTCAGCTGAGAAACCACTTAGCTGTGGGGTACCGCAGGGCTCCTCTTTGAGCCCTGCACTGTTTAACATATACATGAGACCACTGGCTGGGGTCGTCGAACCATACGGTATCAAAATCATATCATATACTGATGATACCTAGCTAGTGGTCTACCTGGCTCAAGAGGGCAACAGCAAAACATCTGAAGGTCTGATGAAGTGTCTAGAGGATGTCAAGGCATGGATGACATCCTCCTCCCTAAAACTTAATGGAGATAAAACTGAGCTCATGCTCCTGGGCCCAGCACTGCCAGTGTCTTTCACCTCCCTATGGCCTCCTTGCCTGGGAACCCCTCCTACTTCTAAGGAAAGTGTAAAAAGCCTAGGAGTAAGGCTCGACAAAAACCTTTCCTTCTCCACTCAGGCCACTAAGCTCTCCGCTACTTGCTTCGGCTTGCTCAGAATATTGAGGAAAGTCTTACCTCTTCTGCCTATGGAAGCCAAACAAATAGCAATGCAAGGCTTGATTCAGTCCCGGCTAGACTCGAACAACGCCCTGTACGTGGGAGCCCCCGAGATGACATTACGAAAGTTACAAGTGGTTCAGAACTGCGCAGCCCGCACCCTGCTACAAATCCCACGTACTCAGTCAGCCAGACCCGCATTGAAAAGCCTACACTGGCTGCCAGTAAGGCAGAGAGTGACATTCAAAGCATTATGCATTGCCCATCGGGCCTTCTGGAAAACAGGCCCCGCAATCAATACCAACTTAGTCACCCACTACCACCCAAAGACAACCCTTCGGTCGACGGAGGCCTTCTTGGCCGTGTTACCTAAAGTAAGGAGAGCTCGGACCGGAGGAAGGATGTTCTCTCTAAACGCCTCGAAGTTGTGGAACTCACTGCCTCTACAACTCCGGTCCAATTCGAACTTGCTCTCCTTCCGTAAACAATTGAAGACCCTCCTGTTTGCAAGGTCCTCTGAGCTCTAACCATCCCGCTTTCACCAGCCCTGTCTTTATGCTCAGCGCTTGGACGCCCATTGGGCAGCAATCGCGCTTTATAAGAATTAATACAATACAATACAATACAGAAGAAAGCCCTCACACACCGACCTAGTCAGTGTCATGCTTCATCATTGGGCCCCACCAAAGAGGCCGAGTGCCTCTTTGGTGTGCTGCGACGCCAGAAGACTGCGGAGCTGGTTGTGTGAACTGGGCGTGTTGTGAGGTTAAACTAAACGTTAAAAAGTGTCTAAAGGGTATCTACAAAAAATTATTTTATTAATGATCCCTAGGACACGAATAAAAAGGTTTATGTGTCTGAATTTTAGTGCCAAAGGTAATGGATGGTTAATTCAGAACTAAGTCAGTCAACATGTTTCAGCCTTACAGGAGGTTTCAGTTTACCTAGGCATTCATCAGGACAGAAATAAACCCCGGCGGTATGGACTCTCTAATCGTCCACCCTAACCTGGGGGCGTGAAAGTGAAAAACTAAAAAAGTGATAAAGTGCAAAAAAAGGGGAAGAGCGAAATGCTCATTCCAAAAATACTCCTAACTATGGAGTTTCACTGCACCTGCGGAGCAAAAAAACACAAACAAACACACAAGACATACAGACAATTAGTTGTAAAACTGTGCCAATAGTGTTTTTTGTCCATGGTGCTCCATAATAGTGGCATTGAAAGTGTTCCCATATATCGCTAGAATTAAAATTCATCCACAAACCTGATAGGGATGATACCTCTAGCTCTGGGAAGTGAGGTGAAAAGGGTGTTAAAATCAAGCACAGATTTGGCTAATGACAGGTTAAAACACGATATGTGTGCTCCAAGGGATCAATGGACCAAAGGTCTGTGACCCCCAATGAAAGAATTACATGAATATCAACATATCTCACTTTAAAATACGGCGCTAACTGCACCATGGGTCTAAGGAGGGGGGTGGAGCGTCCCTGGCACATCCTAAAAGTAAAGAGAAAAGGCTAGAGCACTGCGGAATCAAGGTAGACTTAGCTTGATGTAGTGGTTTCTTGTCCGATCCCTCTAGTGGAATTACTCACGCCCTCAGCACTCGCAACCCGTTTTAACACCTGGTATTTCCTCAAACCGGACCCCGACGATGGCGAGCGGGGCCGGTCGATGAGTTTTAAGAGATTGTTACACCGCCCCGGCGCTCTTCCGGGTGGGCGCGGCCTCGTGGAAGCGAGGCCTGGAGGTGCGCCGCCCTAGCGAGAGGGGCGCGGTCTAATATCACAGCGAGGCTTGGGTGCTGTGGCCTCGTGGAAGCCTAGGATTTGTCCCAACGGCAAGACCCGACAAATTCAAACTTCATTGCGAGCTGGCGGGATTCTTCCGCAAGCTGAAACTGAAAGCATTCTTTGAAGGTAAAACAGATCCCAATGAATCTATTAGGAAGGGTGACACCGGGCTGAGACCCATTTCTACATTCACCCCTCCCCCACATGCTGTACCTGCAGCTATTACCGCTTTTGAACAGGCAGTGTTCAAGGATCTAGAGTCCAGTCAGAATCCCAAAACAATTGGCAATTTCACCACAGCTGAATACCAAGCACTTCAACAACTACAGAATGATACCTCAATAACTATTAAACCGGAGGACAAAGGCGGAGGAATCGTCATACAAAGTACCACTGATTATGAAAAAACCTGTGAAGACCTTTTGAGAGACAATAGGAACTATACTCCACTGATGTCTGATCCCGCTGCTGCCCTTACCGAAAGGATCACCACCCTGGTGAGACAGGCTGAAGAAAGGGGATATCTCTCGAAAAACGAAGCAGATTTTCTGAACACAAACAGCAACATCATCCCATATTTCTATACATTGCCAAAGATGCATAAAAATCTTTTGCCACCACCTGGCCGTCCCATAGTATCAGGGATAGGCTCCCTGTTGGAGCCCTTGTCGCGCTTCTGTGACCAATTTCTGAAGCCACTAGTACAAGCTACTCCTTCTTATCTCAAAGACACAAAGAGTTTACTACGTCTCCTCACAGACATCACATTCGAAGCAGACTCAGTCACTCTAGTGACTTTGGATGTTGAAAGTCTATACACGAGCATCCCCCAGGACGATACCATCAAAGTCCTGGGGAAGGCACTCAATTCAATTGAATGGGAGTTCCAAACACCTAAGGAGTTCATTATTGAGTGTGCAAAAATTGCACTAAAGGAGAATTTCTTCTCTTTCAAGGATAAGCTATTCCCCCAATGCTCGGGGACTTCCATGGGCAGTACTTTTGCCCCAAGTGTGGCGGGGCTCTATGTGGCTGATTTTGAAGCTCAATACATCTTGCCACAAACCACTGAATTTAGATCTTCAATGCTTTTATGGAAGCGCTACATAGACGACATTCTGCTCCTATGGACAGGCAGTGATGATGACCTGAAGTCCTTTTTGCTGTGGATCAACACCCTTGACCACAACTTGAGGTTTACTAACACCACAAGCAAAACAGACATCGTCTTTCTGGATGTAGAAATTTCAGTGACTGGCACCTGCCTGACCACTAAAACTCACCACAAGCCAACAGCGAAGAACAATCTATTAGAATTCAGTAGTTTTCATCCCCGCCCCCTAAAGGAGAACCTCCCTTATGGACAATACCTGAGGTTGAGACGAAATTGTAGCACAATAACTGACTTCAAGGAACAAGCCTCTGGTCTAACTGACAAACTGAGAGAGAGGGGGTATCCATCATCAACCCTGAGTAAAGGCTTTAAGAGAGCCAGAAACCAGCCGAGAGAAGCCTTGCTGGAAGAGAAAATCAACAATCCAGAAGCAGTACCACTCACCTGCGTAACTACATTCAATGGTCTGTCCAACCATATGAAAAAAACAATAAATAAACATTGGTGCATCATAACTTCAGTGAAAAAAGAGTGGGACAAACCTATTTTTTCCTTCAAAAAGGGTCGTAGCCTTTAGGATGCTTTGGTTCACACTCGGCCAAAAGAGAAGACAAACCCGAAAACCCCCTCGGTCACGACGGCATGGGGTATGCCCCCGATCATAGGGCACTATCCATGTTCAAATTGTAGCATGTGCCATCTAACGGAAATCTCTAAAACACTCTCATTGGAACCAGGAAAAACCTGGACACAGATTGCACATACCAACTGCAATTCAACAAATGTGGTTTACCTAATCACATGCCCGTGTTCCTTACGTTATGTTGGCATGACTACTCGAAAAGTGAAACAGCGTATTTGTGAACACCAGAGCAATATAAGGTGTAAAAAAGCAACAACAAAATTGAGCTGACATTTTTTGGAGTCCAATCATACCACCAACGACATGAAATGGACAATAATTGAGACGATCATGGGCACCGCAAATGTCGCTGGCAGGCTCTTTGAAAAGGAGCAGCGTTGGGTGTACCGCTTAGGTACCAACATCATTGGGCTCAATGATGAAATTCCGTGGAATACGGTCTTGGGCTGTTAACACCTACCCTTTCACAGATGCCTGTTTGCCATCCACATAATATCTCTCCTTCAGCTTACCCTTTCACACGTGTAAGATATTTAATAAAGATGTGACACCAGAGTTCCCTTTTGTGACTCCTTGAGTTCACCTTCCAAATGATTGACCGAATTCATGAGGTTCCTGGTAACTCTGTGACAGTCCAATCCCACTCAATATTTGGTGTGCATAACAAATTTGACCAGTTTAATTATTCCTATTGTTGATCGATTTGATCACTTGATGTTCTGTTTAAACGCAGACACACTGGTTATCAGACCTTAATATTCAGATCATAATCTAAATGTAGGCAACCGGTTGCTGTAGATGCCTTCAGAACCTAGTATCTACATCATACTCGATACACGGCTGTCGTTCTGCTTGGTTTACTTTCATGGGAATATGAACCCCTATTGGTCACTGCACCCAAGCCTCTTTGTGGTAATTTACCGCGCCCCTATCACTAGGGCGACGCGCTCCCAAGCCTCGCTTCCACGAGGCCACAGCACCCAAGCCTCGCTGTGATAATATACCGCGCCCCTCTCGCTAGGGTGGCGCACCTCCAGGCCTCGCTTCCACGAGGCCGCGCCCACCCGGAAGAGCGCCGGGGCGGTGTAACAATCTCTTAAAACTCATCGACCGGCCCCGCTCGCCATCGTCGGGGTCCGGTTTGAGGGAATACCAGGTGTTAGAACGGGTTGCGAGTGCTGAGGGCGTGAGTAATTCCACTAGAGGGTTCGGACAAGAAACCACTACATCAAGCTAAGTCTACCTTGATTCCGCAGTGCTCTAGCCTTTTCTCTTTACTTTTAGGATGTGCCAGGGACGCTCCACCCCCCTCCTGAGACCCATGGTGCAGTTAGCGCCGTATTTTAAAGTGAGATATGTTGATATTCATGTAATTCTTTCATTGGGGGTCACAGACCTTTGGTCCATTGATCCCTTGGAGCACACATATCGTGTTTTAACCTGTCATTAGCCAAATCTGTGCTTGATGTTAACACCCTTTTCACCTCACTTCCCAGAGCTAGAGATATCATCCCTATCAGGTTTGTGGATGGTGTTAATTCTAGCGATATATGGGAACACTTTCAATGCCACTATTATGGAGCACCATGGACAAAAACGCTATTGGCACAGTTTTACAACTAATTGTCTGTATGTCTTGTGTGTTTGTTTGTGTTTTTTTGCTCTGCAGGTGCAGTGAAACTCCATAGTTAGGAGTATTTTTGGAATGAGCATTTTGCTCTTCCCCTTTTTTTGCACTTTATCACTTTTTTAGTTTTTCACTTTCACGCCCCCAGGTTAGGGTGGACGATTAGAGAGTCCATACCGCCGGGGTTTATTTCTGTCCTGATGAATGCCTAGGTAAACTGAAACCTCCTGTAAGGCTGAAACATGTTGACTGACTTAGTTCTGAATTAACCATCCATTACCTTTGGCACTAAAATTCAGACACATAAACCTTTTTATTCGTGTCCTAGGGATCATTATTAAAATAAGTTTTTTGTAGATACCCTTTAGACACTTTTTAACGTTTAGTTTAACCTCACAACACGCCCAGTTCACACAACCAGCTCCGCAGTCTTCTGGCGTCGCAGCACACCAAAGAGGCACTCGGCCTCTTTGGTGGGGCCCAATGATGAAGCATGACACTGACTAGGTCGGTGTGTGAGGGCTTTCTTCTCCACCCAAATAGGGTGTGATTTCCACTAGCTGTTTCGCTCCATCTATGTGGCTGTTTTTTCTGAAGCGTCAACCTCTCTTTTCTTGTTTATTTATATGAAATCGGGGATCAAGAGAGTATTTTGACTTTCCCTGTCTCTCCCATTGTTTTCTTGTACCTTAGCAGCGCACAGCTGTGAGAGTCTATTTTACTTCAGGCAAGGTGACTCTTTCGCACTCTTGCCTTTTTACATCTCTCCTGGTCTCACCATGGCAAACCTAGGCTTGACATACTCGGAATCTGAAGTAGAAGCTTTGATGTCCGATCCTACTCTATTCGCAGACCCCCATATATCCCAAGCCATAGCTAACACCACAGAGTGGGAGAATCTTTCAGAGAAAAAGCGCAAACAGTTCCGCACTATCCTACACGGTACTATCTTGAAACAATACCTCATTTCGAACACCGCACCAAGGGGCTTATTAGTCACCAACGCCCCTCGCATTTTTCTCAACGATGCAACCTTCAGAAAAGATTGGGCCATGATCGCGTGGCACTGCACGCGTGACTGGCTCGTCCTAATCATAAAGACAGCGCTCAGACTATCAGAGGCACTGATGATTGAAATAAGAGAGACTGAGTCTCACTTTAAGGCCACAATAACTGGGTATAAGAAAAGGTTGGACAAACTCAACAAAGAAATGAATGAGTATAAGGACAATCTAATGCAATCAAAAGCAACGAAACTCCAAAAGGATCAAAAGAAATTTGCTTTTGAAACAGTATATCCTTACTCAGCAGCAACCTTTGTCCCCCCGGTTAGAAATACAAATGAATCAGACCAATCGGATGATGATTCCTCCAACACCAGCGGTTCAAGTAGTGGTTCCTTCCAGAAAACAAACAGAAGAGGCAACCGTGGTAACAGAAACAACAGAGGAAGATCAGGGAACCCGAGTCACCATCAGCAATGGCAGCAACCACAAATGGACTTGGGCCCACCTCCCTACCCTTACCAACAACCCCAGTACCCCTTCATGGGTTGGAACCAAGGATTTGCGCCCCCGGTCCACTTCCATAGCCAATACAGACCGCCTTTTTTAGAGAGCGGCCGGAGAGGACGGGGCAAGAGGAGAGGCAACAACAGGGTCTCCTGGGCAGAGGACGACTCTGTATCGAACCACACTCGCAGCAACATTCAACAACCAGGAACGAGCGGACTGTGAGCCTGGTTACAAACTTGTCTGACAAAGTCTTGTCACCAATTGAGACCCAGGTCTTAGAAAAAGGCCTAGGATTTGTCCCAACGGCAAGACCCGACAAATTCAAACTTCATTGCAAGCTGGCGGGATTCTTCCGCAAGCTGAAACTGAAAGCATTCTTTGAAGGTAAAACAGATCCCAATGAATCTATTAGGAAGGGTGACACCGGGCTGAGACCCATTTCTACATTCACCCCTCCCCCACATGCTGTACCTGCAGCTATTACCGCTTTTGAACAGGCAGTGTTCAAGGATCTAGAGTCCAGTCAGAATCCCAAAACGTTTGGCAATTTCAAGTTTAAGTTCGGGCATTTGTATAGCGCACTACTCACCAGAGGGTCTCAAGGCTCTAGGGGAAGGGGTTCATTATTTGTCGAATAGCCAGGTTTTAAGTTCTTTTCTGAAGGAGATGTGGTTCTGAGTAAGGCGGAGGTGGGTGGGGAGTGAGTTCCAGGTCTTGGCGGCCAGGAAGGAGAAGGATCTGCCACCCATGGTGGATTTTCGGATTCGCGGGACTGCGGCGAGGGCTTGATTGGACGATCTGAGTTGGCGGGAGGGTTTGTAGAAGGACAGTCGAGTATTGAGGCATTCAGGTCCTAGATTGTAGAGGGCTTTGTGTGCGTGGGTGAGAAGGCGGAAAGTAATTCTCTTGTTGACGGGAAGCCAGTGGAGGTCTTTTAGGTGTCCGGTGATGTGATCTTGGCGAGGGATATCCAATATGAGTCTCGCTGTTGCGTTTTGGATGCGTTGGAGTTTTTTTCTGTAATTTTGCTTTGATTCCGGCGTATAGTGTGCTTCCATAGTCCAGTCGACTCGTGACCAGTACGTGGGTGACAGTCTTTCTTGTCTCGAAGGGGATCCAGCGGAAGATCTTTTTGAGAATACGAAGTACGTTGAAGCAGGAGGATGAGACTGCGTTGACTTGTCTGGACATCAAGAGAGAGGAGTCAAGGATGAAGCCAAGGTTACGTGCATGGTCTGTGGGTGTGGGTGCTGTGCCCAGAGCAGAGGGCCACCAAGAGTCGTACCAAGCTGTGGGGGAGGGTCCTAGGATGAGCACTTCCGTTTCATCCATTCGGCTACTTCTTTCATGCCTTCGTGAAGATTTGTTTTGGCGGTATTGGGGTCTTTGGTGAGGGAGAGGATTAACTGGGTGTCGTTGGCATAAGAGATGATGTTGAGGTTGTGTTGACGCGCGATGGAGGCAAGAGGACTCATGTAGACGTTGAAGAGGGTGGGACTGAGTGAGGATCCTTGAGGTACTCCGCAGATGACTTCGGTGGCCTCTGAGTAGAATGGGGGAAGTCGGACTCTTTGAGTTCTCCCAGCGAGGAATGAGATGATCCAGTCCAAGGCTTTTCCTTGTATGCCGATGTTGTTGAGGCGATGTATAAGGGTGCTGTGGCAGACTGTGTCGAAAGCGGCGGAGAGGTCGAGTAGGATGAGGGCCACTGTTTCTCCGTTGTCCAGGAGTGTTCGAATGTCGTCGGTCGCTGCAATGAGGGCGGTTTTGGTGCTATGTTTGGCTCCAAACCCGGATTGAGATGGATCAAGGAAGTTGTTGGGTTCAAGGAAGGCGGCGAGCTGGCTGTTGACGGCTTTCTCGATGACTTTGGCCGGGAATGGGAGGAGGGAAATGGGTCGGTAGTTTTTGAGTTCAGAGGGGTCTGCTGAGGGTTTCTTCAGAAGGGCGCTGAGTTCGGCGTGTTTCCAGCTTTCTGGAAAGGTGGCAGAGTTGAACGAGCAGTTGATGACATCCCGGAGATGGGGTGCGATGATGGAGTCAGCTTTGTTGAAGATGTGGTGGGGGCAGGGGTCGGTAGGCGAGCCCGAGTGGATTGAGTTCATGAGGCGAATGGTGTCTTCAGTGGTGATTGGGTTCCAGGCGCTGAGGTTGTTGGTTGGCGGAGTGGGATCTGAGGGATGTGGGGAGAGTTGATCTCTGGGAGTATTCTCGAAGCTGTTGTGGATGTCGGCAATTTTGTTGTGGAAGAAGGAGGAAAACGCGTCGCAGAGGTCTTGGGAGGGAGTGATGTCGTTGGATGCTGCGGTGGGGTTGGTGAATTCTTTGACGATGTTGAAGAGTTCCTTGCTGTTATGGGTGTTGTTGTCGAGACGATCCTTGAATGCTGATTTCTTGGCGGATCGAATCAGTTGGTGGTGTTTGCGGGTGGCTGTCTTGAGGGAGGGCATGTTGTCGGAGGTTGGGTTTTTTCTCCATGTCTTCTCCAGGGAGCGGCATAGCTTCTTGGATTTTTTAAGTTCGTCATTGAACCAGGGAGCTTTTTTTCTGGCTGATTTCATCTGGTGCTTTTTCAGGGGTGCTAATTCGTCAGCACTGTGGGTAATCCATTGCTTGAGGTTGGTGGCCGCTTGGTTTGGGTTCGTTGTGAGGGTGGGGGCGTTTTGGTTGAGTGATGTGAGGAGTTGGTCGGGGTGATTTTGTTCCAGTTTCTCCAAGGAATAGGTTGTGAACGGTTGTGGGTCAAGGTGGTTTTGTAGCTGAAGTGAACACAGCTGTGATCCGTCCAGTGGAGAGCTGTAGTGCGGTCGAAGGAGATGTGCTTAATGGAGGTGAAGATAGGGTCGAGCGTGTGTCCGACTGTGTGGGTGGGGGTATCAACAAGTTGTTTGAGTCCGAGATTGGCCAGGTTGTCCAGTAGGGATTTGGTGTTGCTGTCGTGTTTGTTTTCAAGGTGGTAGTTGAGGTCTCCTAGAAGAATGTAATTCTCTGAGGCGAGGGCGTGTGGGCAGACGAAGTTCGTGATATCATCGCTGAATTGAGTGCGGGTACCTGGAGGCCTGTAGATGAGGGTGCCTCTCAGTGTGGTCCTGGGGTCGGTGTGGATCTGAAAATTGAGATGTTCGGCGGTTGCAAGATTGTCGTGGGAGCTGGTCGTGATTTTGATGGTGTTCCTGTGGATGATGGCGATGCCTCCTCCTGTTTGATTGGTGCAGTCTTTTCGGATGATCTTGTAAGAGTCCGGTATGGCTATGGCGATGTCGGGTGCAGATGTTGTGTTCATCCATGTTTCAGTAAGGAAAGCGATGTCAGGTGACGCAGTGTCGAGTAGGTCCCAGAGTTCTGTTGCGTGTTTGTGGACCGAGCGGGTGTTGAGCAGGATGCATTTCACGCGGTTAGAGTCGGAGCTGTGATTTGTGGACGAGGATTTGGAGAGGGTCCAGAGGTAGTTGAATTTGCAGGAGAGGCAGGCGAATGGGTACGTCCTGGGGTAGCTTCGCAGCATAGAGGTGAGCGTCCGGGGTTGAGGGCGAGGAGAGTAGCGGAATCATATGTGATTCTAGGGGGTTGGGTGCGGCGAGGACCAGGGGGACAGGCGCGGTCCAGGCGCGGACGGGCGTACACGGGCTTACCTTTGGCGCACCTTCGGCGCGCATTGGGCGCGACCGCTGCGCGTGAACGCTGCGCGTAGGGACATCGGTCATAAATGGATAGTGGCGGGGGAGGGGCGAGGGCGGAACAGCTGGGAGGCGGGAGGCGGGGTGGATATCCGGGGAGGGAAGGCTAAACAACAACAACAAGAGACTAAACAAGATGGCAGTCTGCCAAATCCAATGCAGAGATGGGGGCACAAAGTATTAATGACACGCTCAAACTAACAAACAAATTCGGGCACAGACAATCAAATTATTGAAAGGCAAGGCAATGCAGACAAAGCTCAGCGTTACAGCACGTTATGGAGGCTAGCGCTGTGTAATTATGCTAATTGGTGCAAGTGGGACAAGCGCTACGCTGCGAAACAAACTGCGCAACTACTGAGGTGTTGGAGCGCTATGGGAATGATTAATTAAAGATGAAATCGGGCGCTATGGGAGTAAGTGATTGAGATCCGGTGCAGCTCAGAACAAATCAAGGCAGGGAATAATAATGAATTAATATCGGCCGCTATGCAAGTCAATAGTTGGGATCGGGCGCTGTGGGAGTAAATAAAAGCAATCGGGTGCAGCTCAGAGCAGCTCAGGGCAGGTTAAAATACCGCACTTAGGTCGGGGAGGCAGCTTGAGGTGGAGCGACCGCGTCTGACGAGTCAGGACGGTCACCACAGCTGAATACCAAGCACTTCAACAACTACAGAATGATACCTCAATAACTATTAAACCGGCGGACAAAGGCGGAGGAATCGTCATACAAAGTAGCACTGATTATGAAAAAACCTGTGAAGACCTTTTGAGAGACAATAGGAACTATACTCTACTTATGTCTGATCCCTCTGCTGCCCTTACCGAAAGGATCACCACCCCGGTGAGACAGACTGAAGAAAGGGGATATCTCTCGAAAAACGAAGCAGATTTTCTGAACACAAACAGCAACATCATCCCATATTTCTATACATTGCCAAAGATGCATAAAAATCTTTTGCCACCACCTGGCCGTCCCATAGTATCAGGGATAGGCTCCCTGTTGGAGCCCTTGTCGCGCTTCTGTGACCAATTTCTGAAGCCACTAGTACAAGCTACTCCTTCTTATCTCAAAGACACAAAGAGTTTACTACGTCTCCTCACAGACATCACATTCGAAGCAGACTCAGTCACTCTAGTGACTTTGGATGTTGAAAGTCTATACACGAGCATCCCCCAGGACGATACCATCAAAGTCCTGGGGAAGGCACTCAATTCAATTGAATGGGAGTTCCAAACACCTACGGAGTTCATTATAGAGTGTGCAAAAATTGCACTAAAGGAGAATTTCTTCTCCTTCAAGGATAAGCTGTTCCTCCAATGCTCGGGGACTTCCATGGGCAGTACTTTTGCCCCAAGCGTGGCGGGGCTCTATGTGGCTGATTTTGAAGCTCAATACATCTTGCCACAAACCGCTGAATTTAGATCTTCAATGCTTTTATGGAAGCGCTACATAGACGACATTCTGCTCTTATGGACAGGCAGTGATGATGACCTGAAGTCATTTTTGCTGTGGATCAACACCCTTGACCACAACTTGAGGTTTACTAACACCACAAGCAAAACAGACATCGTCTTTCTTGATGTAGAAATTTCAGTGACTGGCACCTGCCTGACCACTAAAACTCACCACAAGCCAACAGCGAAGAACAATCTTTTAGAATTCAGTAGTTTTCATCCCCGCCCCCTAAAGGAGAACCTCCCTTATGGACAATACCTGAGGTTGAGACGAAATTGTAGCACAATAACTGACTTCAAGGAACAAGCCTCTGGTCTAACTGACAAACTGAGAGAGAGGGGGTATCCATCATCAACCCTGAGTAAAGGCTTTAAGAGAGCCAGAAACCAGCCGAGAGAAGCCTTGCTGGAAGAGAAAATCAACAATCCAGAAGCAGTACCACTCACCTGCGTAACTACATTCAATGGTCTGTCCAACCATATGAAAAAAACAATAAATAAACATTGGTGCATCATAACTTCAGTGAAAAAAGAGTGGGAAAAAGCTCTGTTTTCCTTCAAAAAGGGTCGTAGCCTTAAGGATGCTTTGGTTCACACTCGGCCAAAAGAGAAGACAAACCCGAAAACCCCCTCGGTCACGACGACATGGGGTATGCCCCCGATCATAGGGCACTATCCATGTTCAAATTGTAGCGTGTGCCATCTAACGGAAATCTCTAAAACACTCTCATTGGAACCAGGAAAAACCTGGACACAGATTGCACATACCAACTGCAATTCAACAAATGTGGTTTACCTAATCACATGCCCGTGTTCCTTACGTTATGTTGGCATGACTACTCGAAAAGTGAAACAGCGTATTTGTGAACACCGGAGCAATATAAGGTGTAAAAAAGCAACAACAAAATTGAGCCGACATTTTTTGGAGTCCAATCATACCACCAACGACATGAAATGGACAATAATTGAGACGATCATGGGCACCGCAAATGTCGCTGGCAGGCTCTTTGAAAAGGAGCAGCGTTGGGTGTACCGCTTAGGTACCAACATCATTGGGCTCAATGATGAAATTCCGTGGAATACGGTCTTGGGCTGTTAACACCTACCCTTTCACAGATGCCTGTTTGCCATCCACATAATATCTCTCCTTCAGCTTACCCTTTCACACGTGTAAGATATTTAATAAAGATGTGACACCAGAGTTCCCTTTTGTTACTCCTTGAGTTCACCTTCCAAATGATTGACCGAATTCATGAGGTTCCTGGTAACTCTGTGACATTCCAATCCCACTCAATATTTGGTGTGCATAACAAATTTGACCAGTTTAATTATTCCTATTGTTGATCGATTTGATCACTTGTGGTTCTGTTTAAATGCAGACACACTGGTTATCATACCTTAATATTCAGATCATAATCTAAATGTAGGCAACCGGTTGCTGTAGATGCCTTCAGAACCTAGTATCTACATCATACTCGATACACGGCTGTCGTTCTGCTTTGTTTACTTTCATGGGAATATGAACCCCTATTGGTCACTGCACCCAAGCCTCTTTGTGGTAATTTACCGCGCCCATATCACTAGGGCGACGCGCTCCCAAGCCTCGCTTCCACGAGGCCACAGCACCCAGCCTCGCTGTGATAATAGACCGCGCCCCTCTCGCTAGGGCCGCGCACCTCCAGGCCTCGCTACCACGAGACTGCGCCCACCCGGAAGAGCGCCGGGGCGGTGTAACAATCTCTTAAAACTCATCGACCGGCCCGCTCGCCATCGTCGGGGTCCAGTTTGAGGGAATACCAGGTGTTAAAACGGGTTGTGAGGGCGTGAGTAATTCCACTAGAGGGATCGGACAAGAAACACTACATCAAGCTAAGTCTACCTTGATTCCGCAGTGCTCTAGCCTTTTCTCTTTACTTTTAGGATGTGCCAGGGACGCTCCACCCCCCTCCTGAGACCCATGGTGCAGTTAGCGCCGTATTTTAAAGTGAGATATGTTGATATTCATGTAATTCTTTCATTGGGGGTCACAGACCTTTGGTCCATTGATCCCTTGGAGCACACATATCGTGTTTTAACCTGTCATTAGCCAAATCTGTGCTTGATTTTAACACCCTTTTCACCTCACTTCCCAGAGCTAGAGGTATCATCCCTATCAGGTTTGTGGATGGTGTTAATTCTAGCGATATATGGGAACACTTTCAATGCCACTATTATGGAGCACCATGGACAAAAAACACTATTGGCACAGTTTTACAACTAATTGTCTGTATGTCTTGTGTGTTTGTTTGTGTTTTTTTGCTCCGCAGGTGCTGTGAAACTCCATAGTTAGGAGTATTTTTGGAATGAGCATTTCGCTCTTCCCCTTTTTTTGCACTTTCTCACTTTTTTAGTTTTTCACTTTCACGCCCCCAGGTTAGGGTGGACGATTAGACAGTCCATACCGCCTGCGTTTATTTCTGTCCTGATGAATGCCTAGGTAAACTGAAACCTCCTGTAAGGCTGAAACATGTTGACTGACTTAGTTCTGAATTAACCATCCATTACCTTTGGCACTAAAATTCAGACACATAAACCTTTTTATTCGTGTCCTAGGGATCATTAATAAAATAATTATTTGTAGATACCCTTTAGACACTTTTTAACGTTTAGTTTAACCTCACAACACGCCCAGTTCACACAACCAGCTCCGCAGTCTTCTGGCGTCGCAGCACACCAAAGAGGCACTCGGCCTCTTTGGTGGGGCCCAATGATGAAGCATGACACTGACTAGGTCGGTGTGTGAGGGCTTTCTTCTCCACCCAAATAGGGTGTGAGTTCCACTAGCTGTTTCGCTCCATCTATGTGGCTGTTTTTTCTGAAGCGTCAACCTCTCTTTTCTTGTTTATTTATATGAAATCGGGGATCAAGAGAGTATTTTGACTTTCCCTGTCTCTCCCATTGTTTTCTTGTACCTTAGCAGCGCACAGCTGTGAGAGTCTATTTTACTTCAGGCAAGGTGACTCTTTCGCACTATTGCCTTTTTACATCTCTCCTGGTCTCACCATGGCAAACCTAGGCTTGACATACTCGGAATCTGAAGTAGAAGCTTTGATGTCCGATCCTACTCTATTCGCAGACCCCCATATATCCCAAGCCATAGCTAACACCACAGAGTGGGAGAATCTTTCAGAGAAAAAGCGCGAACATATCCGCACTATCCTACACGGTACTATCTTGAAACAATACCTCATTTCGAACACCGCACCGAGGGGCTTATTAGTCACCAACGCCCCTCACATTTTTCTCAACGATGCAACCTTCAGAAAAGATTGGGCCATGATCGCGTGGCACTGCACGCGTGACTGGCTCGTCCTAATCATAAAGACAGCGCTCAGACTATCAGAGGCACTGATGATTGAAATAAGAGAGACTGAGTCTCACTTTAAGGCCACAATAACTGGGTATAAGAAAAGGTTGGACAAACTCAACAAAGAAATGAATGAGTATAAGGACAATCTAATGCAATCAAAAGCAACGAAACTTCAAAAGGATCAAAAGAAATTTGCTTTTGAAACAGTATATCCTTACTCAGCAGCAACCTTTGTCCCCCCGGTTAGAAATACAAATAAATCAGACCAATCGGATGATGATTCCTCCAACACCAGCGGTTCAAGTAGTGGTTCCTTCCAGAAAACAAACAGAAGAGGCAACCGTGGTAACAGGAACAACAGAGGAAGATCAGGGAACCCGAGTCACCATCAGCAATGGCAGCAACCACATTGGACTTGGGCCCACCTCCCTACCCTTACCAACAACCCCAGTACCCCTTCATGGGTTGGAACCAAGGATTTGCGCCCCCGGTCCACTTCCATAGCCAATACAGACCGCCTTTTTTAGAGAGCGGCCGGAGAGGACGGGGCAAGAGGAGAGGCAACAACAGGGTCTCCTGGGCAGAGGACGACTCTGTATCGAACCACACTCGCAGCAACATTCAACAACCAGGAACGAGCGGACTGTGAGCCTGGTTACAAACTTGTCTGACAAAGTCTTGTCACCAATTGAGACCCAGGTCTTAGAAAAAGGCCTAGGATTTGTCCCAATGGCAAGACCCGACAAATTCAAACTTCATTGCGAGCTGGCGGGATTCTTCCGCAAGCTGAAACTGAAAGCATTCTTTGAAGGTAAAACAGATCCCAATGAATCTATTAGGAAGGGTGACACCGGGCTGAGACCCATTTCTACATTCACCCCTCCCCCACATGCTGTACCTGCAGCTATTACCGCTTTTGAACAGGCAGTGTTCAAGGATCTAGAGTCCAGTCAGAATCCCAAAATGTTTGGCAATTTCAAGTTCAAGTTCAAGTTCGGGCATTGGTATAGCGCACTACTCACCCAGAGGGTCTCAAGGCGCTAGGGGAAGGGGTTCATTATTTGTCGAATAGCCAGGTTTTAAGTTCTTTTCTGAAGGAGATGTGGTTCTGAGTAAGGTGGAGGTGGGTGGGGAGTGAGTTCCAGGTCTTGGCGGCCAGGAAGGAGAAGGATCTGCCACCCATGGTGGATTTTCGGATGCGCGGGACTGCGGCGAGGGCTTGATTCGACGATCTTAGTTGGCGGGAGGGTTTGTAGAAGGACAGTCGAGTGTTGAGGCATTCGGGTCCTAGATTGTAGAGGGCTTTGTGTGCGTGTGTGAGAAGGCGGAAAGTAATTCTCTTGTTGATGGGAAGCCAGTGGAGGTCTTTTAGGTGTCCGTGATGTGATCTTGGCGAGGGATGTCCAATATGAGTCTCGCTGATGCGTTTTGGATGCGTTGGAGTTTTTTCTGTAATTTTGCTGTGATTCCGGCGTATAGTGTGTTACCATAGTCCAGTCGACTCGTGACCAGTGCGTGGGTGACAATCTTTCTTGTCTCGAAGGGGATCCAGCGGAAGATCTTTTTGAGAATACGAAGTACGTTGAAGCAGGAGGATGAGACTGCGTTGACTTGTCTGGACATCGAGAGAGAGGAGTCAAGGATACAGCCAAGGTTACGTGCATGGTCTGTGGGTGTGGGTGCTGTGCCCAGAGCGGAGGGCCACCAAGAGTCGTCCCAAGCTGTGGGGGAGGGTCCTAGGATGAGCACCTCCGTTTTGTCTGAGTTGAGTTTTAGGCGGCTATGTTTCATCCATTCGGCTACTTCTTTCATGCCTTCGTGAAGATTGGTTTTGGCGGTATTGGGGTCTTTGGTGAGGGAGAGGATTAACTGGGTGTCGTCGGCGTAAGAGATGATGTTGAGGTTGTGTTGATGCGCGATGGAGGCAAGAGGACTCATGTAGACGTTGAAGAGGGTGGGACTGAGTGAGGATCCTTGAGGTACTCCGCAGATGACTTCGGTGGCCTCTGAGTAGAATGGGGGAAGTCGGACTCTTTGAGTTCTCCCAGCGAGGAATGAGATGATCCAGTCCAAGGCTTTTCCTTGTTTGCCGATGTTGTTGAGACGATGTATAAGGGTGCTGTGGCAGACTGTGTCGAAAGCGGCGGAGAGGTCGAGTAGGATGAGGGCCACTGGTTCTCCGTTGTCCAGGAGTGTTCGAATGTCGTCGGTCGCTGCAATGAGGGCGGTTTCGGTGCTATGTTTGGCTCCAAACCCGGATTGAGATGGATCAAGGGAGTTGTTGGATTCAAGGAAGGCGGCGAGCTGGCTGTTGACGGCTTTCTCGATGACTTTGCCCAGGAATGGGAGGAGGGAAATGGGTCGGTAGTTTTTGAGTTCAGAGGGGTCTGCTGAGGGTTTCTTCAGAAGGGCGCTGAGTTCGGCGTGTTTCCAGCTTTCTGGAAAGGTGGCAGAGTTGAACGAGCAGTTGATGACATCCCGGAGATGGGGTGCGATGATGGAGTCAGCTTTGTTGAAGATGTGGTGGGGGCAGGGGTCGGTAGGCGAGCCCGAGTGGATTGAGTTCATGAGGCGAATGGTGTCTTCAGTGGTGATTGGATTCCAGGCGCTGAGGTTGTTGGTTGGCGGAGTGGGATCTGAGGGATGTGGGGAGGGTTGATCTCTGGGAGTATTCTCGAAGCTGTTGTGGATGTCGGCAATTTTGTTGTGGAAGAAGGAGGATAACGCGTCGCAGAGGTCTTGGGAGGGAGTGATGTCGTTGGATGCTGCGGTGGGGTTGGTGAATTCTTTGACGATGTTGAAGAGTTCCTTGCTGTTATGGGTGTTGTTGTCGAGACGATCCTTAAATGCTGATTTCTTGGCGGATCGAATCAGTTGGTGGTGTTTGCGGGTGGCTGTCTTGAGGGAGGCCATGTTGTCTGAGGTTGGGTTTTTTCTCCATGTCTTCTCCAGGGAGCGGCATAGCTTCTTGGATTTTTTAAGTTCGTCATTGAACCAGGGAGCGTTTTTGCTGGCTGATTTCATCTGGTGCTTTTTCAGGGGTGCTAATTCGTCAGCACTGTGGGTAATCCATTGCTTGAGGTTGGTGGCCGCTTGGTTTGGGTTCGTTGTGAGGGTGGGGGCGTTTTGGTTGAGTGATGTGAGGAGTTGGTTGGGGGTGATTTTGTTCCAGTTTCTCCGAGGAATAGGTTGTGGACGGTTGTGGGTCAAGGTGGTTTTGTAGCTGAAGTGAACACAGCTGTGATCCGTCCAGTGGAGAGCTGTAGTGCGGTCGAAGGAAATGTGCTTGCTGGAGGTGAAGATAGGGTCGAGCGTGTGTCCGGCTGTGTGGGTGGGGGTATCAACAAGTTGTTTGAGTCCGAGATTGGCCAGGTTGTCCAGTAGGGATTTGGTGTTGCTGTCGTGTTTGTTTTCAAGGTGGTAGTTGAGGTCTCCTAGAAGAATGTAATTCTCTGAGGCGAGGGCGTGTGGGCAGACGAAGTCCGCGATATCTTCGCTGAATTGAGTGCGGGTACCTGGAGGCCTGTAGATGAGGGTGCCTCTCAGTGTGGTCCTGGGGTCGGTGTGGATCTGAAAATGGAGATGTTCGGCGGTTGCAAGATTGTCATCGGGGCTGGTCGTGATTTTGATGGTGTTCCTGTGGATGATGGCGATGCCTCCTCCTGTTTGATTGGTGCGGTCTTTTCGGATGATCATGTAAGAGTCCGGTATGGCTATGGCGATGTCGGGTGCAGATGTTGTGTTCATCCATGTTTCAGTAAGGAAGGCGATGTCAGGTGACGCAGTGTCGAGTAGGTCCCAGAGTTCTGTTGTGTGTTTGTGGACCGAGCGGGTGTTGAGCAGGATGCATTTCAGGCGGTTAGAGTCGGAGCTGTGATTAGTGGACGAGGATTTGGAGAGGGTCCTGAGGCAGTTGAATTTGCAGGAGAGGCAGGCGAATGGGCCTTGGGTACGTCCTGGGGTAGCTTCGCAGCATAGAGGTGAGCGTCCGGGGTTGAGGGCAAGGAGAGTAGCGGAATCATATGTGATTCTAGGGGGTTGGGTGCGGCGAGGACCAGGGGGACATGTGCTGGGCGCGGTCCAGGCGCGGACGGGCGTAGACGGGCTTACCTTTGGCGCACCTTCTGCGCGCATGGGGCGTGACTGCTGCGCGTGAACGCTGCGCGTAGGGACATCGGTCATATATGGATAGTGGAGGGGGAGGGGCGAGGGCGGAGCAGCTGGGAGGCGGGAGGCGGGGTGGATATCCGGGGAGGGAAGGCTAAACAACAACAAGAGACTAAACAAGATGGCAGTCGGCCAAATCCAATGCAGAGATGGGGGCACAAAGTATTAATGACACGCTCAAACTAACAAACAAATTCGGGCACAGACAATCAAATTATTGAAAGGCAAGGCAATGCAGACAAAGCTCAGCGTTACAGCATGTTATGGAGGCTAGCGCTGTGTAATTATGCTAATTGGTGCAAGTGGGACAAGCGCTACGCTGCGAAACAAACTGCGCAACTACTGAGGTGTTGGAGCGCTATGGGAATGATTAATTAAATATGAAATCGGGCGCTATGGGAGTAAGTGATTGAGATCCGGTGCAGCTCAGAACAAATCAAGGCAGGGAATAATAATTAATTAAGAGCTCAGAGCAGCTCAGGGCGGGTTACAATACCGCACTTAGGTCGGGGAGGCAGCTTGAGGTGGAGCGACCGCGTCTGACGAGTCAGGACGGTCACCACAGCTGAATACCAAGCACTTCAACAACTACAGAATGATACCTCAATAACTATTAAACCGGCGGACAAAGGCGGAGGAATCGTCATACAAAGTACCACTGATTATGAAAAAACCTGTGAAGACCTTTTGAGAGACAATAGGAACTATACTCCACTGATGTCTGATCCCTCTGCTGCCCTTACCGAAAGGATCACCACCCTGGTGAGACAGGCTGAAGAAAGGGGATATCTCTCGAAAAACGAAGCAGATTTTCTGAACACAAACAGCAACATCATCCCATATTTCTATACATTGCCAAAGATGCATAAACATCTTTTGCCACCACCTGGCCGTCCCATAGTATCAGGGATAGGCTCCCTGTTGGAGCCCTTGTCGCGCTTCTGTGACCAATTTCTGAAGCCACTAGTACAAGCTACTCCTTCTTATCTCAAAGACACAAAGAGTTTACTACGTCTCCTCACAGACATCACATTCGAAGCAGACTCAGTCACTCTAGTGACTTTGGATGTTGAAAGTCTATACACGAGCATCCCCCAGGACGATACCATCAAAGTCCTGGGGAAGGCACTCAATTCAATTGAATGGGAGTTCCAAACACCTAAGGAGTTCATTATTGAGTGTGCAAAAATTGCACTAAAGGAGAATTTCTTCTCCTTCAAGGATAAGCTGTTCCTCCAATGCTCGGGGACTTCCATGGGCAGTACTTTTGCCCCAAGGGTGGCGGGGCTCTATGTGGCTGATTTTGAAGCTCAATACATCTTGCCACAAACCGCTGAATTTAGATCTTCAATGCTTTTATGGAAGCGTTACATAGACGACATTCTGCTCTTATGGACAGGCAGTGATGATGACCTGAAGTCCTTTTTGCTGTGGATCAACACCCTTGACCACAACTTGAGGTTTACTAACACCACAAGCAAAACAGACATCGTCTTTCTTGATGTAGAAATTTCAGTGACTGGCACCTGCCTGACCACTAAAACTCACCACAAGCCAACAGCGAAGAACAATCTATTAGAATTCAGTAGTTTTCATCCCCGCCCCCTAAAGGAGAACCTCCCTTATGGACAATACCTGAGGTTGAGACGAAATTGTAGCACAATAACTGACTTCAAGGAACAAGCCTCTGGTCTAGCTGACAAACTGAGAGAGAGGGGGTATCCATCATCAACCCTGAGTAAAGGCTTTAAGAGAGCCAGACACCAGCCGAGAGAAGCCTTGCTGGAAGAGAAAATCAACAATCCAGAAGCAGTACCACTCACCTGAGTAACTACATTCAATGGTCTGTCCAACCATATGAAAAAAACAATAAATAAACATTTGTGCATCATAACTTCAGTGAAAAAAAGAGTGGGAAAAACCTCTTTTTTCCTTCAAAACGGGTCGTAGCCTTAACCACTTGGCTGCTAAGGGGTGTGCATGTAGGTCCATTGACTTTCCATTGAAATCAATGGGCCCTACATGACGAGTTACCCTTGTCATTAGCACTGAAGGGGTTAAGGATGCTTTGGTTCACATTCGACCAAATGAGAAGACAAACCCGAAAATCCCCTCGGTCACGACGGCATGGGGTATGCCCCCGATCATTGGGCACTATCCATGTTCAAATTGTAGCGTGTGCCATCTAACGGAAATCTCTAAAACACTCTCATTGGAACCAGGAAAAACCTGGACACAGATTGCACATACCAACTGCAATTCAACAAATGTGGTTTACCTAATCACATGCCCGTGTTCCTTACGTTATGTTGGCATGACTACTCGAAAAGTGAAACAGCGTATTTGTGAACACCGGAGCAAAATAAGGTGTAAAAAAGCAACAACAAAATTGAGCCGACATTTTTTGGAGTCCAATCATACCACCAACGACATGAAATGGACAATAATTGAGACGATCATGGGCACCGCAAATGTCGCTGGCAGGCTCTTTGAAAAGGAGCAGCGTTGGATGTACCGCTTAGGTACCAACATCATTGGGCTCAATGATGAAATTCCGTGGAATACGGTCTTGGGCTATTAACACCTACCCTTTCACAGATGCCTGTTTGCCATCCACATAATATCTCTCCTTCAGCTTACCCTTTCACACGTGTAAGATATTTAATAAAGATGTGACACCAGAGTTCCCTTTTGTGAATCCTTGAGTTCACCTTCCAAATGATTGACCGAATTCATGAGGTTCCTGGTAACTCTGTGACATTCCAATCCCACTCAATATTTGGTGTGCATAACAAATTTGACCAGTTTAATTATTCCTATTGTTGATCGATTTGATCACTTGTGGTTCTGTTTAAACGCAGACACACGAGTTATCAGACCTTAATATTCAGATCATAATCTAAATGTAGGCAACCGGTTGCTGTAGATGCCTTCAGAACCTAGTATCTACATCATACTCGATACACAGCTATCGTTCTGCTTTGTTTACTTTCATGGGAATATGAACCCCTATTGGTCACTGCACCCAAGCCTCTTTGTGGTAATTTACCGCGCCCTTATCACTAGGGCGATGCGCTCCCAAGCCTCGCTTCCACGAGGCCACAGCACCCAAGCCTCGCTGTGATAATAGACCGCGCCCCTCTCGCTAGGGCGGCGCACCTCCAGGCCTCGCTTCCACGAGGCCGCCCCCACCCGGAAGAGCGCCGGGGCGGTGTAACAATCTCTTAAAACTCATCGACCGGCCCCGGTCGCCATCGTCGGGTCCGGTTTGAGGGAATACCAGGTGTTAAAACGGGTTGCGAGTGCTGAGGGCGTGAGTAATTCCACTAGAGGAATCGGACAAGAAACCACTACATCAAGCTAAGTCTACCTTGATTCCGCAGTGCTCTAGCCTTTTCTCTTTACTTTTAGGATGTGCCAGGGACGCTCCACCCCCCTCCTGAGACCCATGGTGCAGTTAGCACCGTATTTTAAAGTGAGATATGTTGATATTCATGTAATTCTTTCATTGGGGGTCACAGACCTTTGGTCCATTGATCCCTTGGAGCACACATATCGTGTTTTAACCTGTCATTAGCCAAATCTGTGCTTGATTTTAACACCCTTTTCACCTCACTTCCCAGAGCTAGAGGTATCATCCCTATCAGGTTTGTGGATGGTGTTAATTCTAGCGATATATGGGAACACTTTCAATGCCATTATTATGGAGCACCATGGACAAAAAACGCTATTGGCACAGTTTTACAACTAATTGTCTGTATGTCTTGTGTGTTTGTTTGTGTTTTTTTGCTCCGCAGGTGCAGTGAAACTCCATAGTTAGGAGTATTTTTGGAATGAGCATTTCGCTCTTCCCCTTTTTTTTGCACTTTATCACTTTTTTAGTTTTTCACTTTCACGGCCCCAGGTTAGGGTGGACGATTAGAGAGTCCATACCGCCGGGGTTTATTTCTGTCCTGATGAATGCCTAGGTAAACTGAAACCTCCTGTAAGGCTGAAACATGTTGACTGACTTAGTTCTGAATTAACCATCCATTACCTTTGGCACTAAAATTTAGACACATAAACCTTTTTATTCGTGTCATAGGGATCATTAATAAAATAATTTTTTGTAGATACCCTTTAGACACTTTTTAACGTTTAGTTTAACCTCACAACACGCCCAGTTCACACAACCAGCTCCGCAGTCTTCTGGCGTCGCAGCACACCAAAGAGGCACTCGGCCTCTTTGGTGGGGCCCAATGATGAAGCATGACACTGACTAGGTCGGTGTGTGAGGGCTTTCTTCTCCACCCAAATAGGGTGTGAGTTCCACTAGCTGTTTCGCTCCATCTATGTGGCTGTTTTTTCTGAAGCGTCAACCTCTCTTTTCTTGTTTATTTATATGAAATCGGGGATCAATAGAGTATTTTGACTTTCCCTGTCTCTCCCATTGTTTTCTTGTACCTTAGCAGCGCACAGCTGTGAGAGTCTATTTTACTGCAGGCAAGGTGACTCTTTCGCACTATTGCCTTTTTACATCTCTCCTGGTCTCACCATGGCAAACCTAGGCTTGACATACTCGGAATCTGAAGTAGAAGCTTTGATGTCCGATCCTACTCTATTCGCAGACCCCCATATATCCCAAGCCATAGCTAACACCACAGAGTGGGATAATCTTTCAGAGAAAAAGCGCGAACATATCCGCACTATCCTACACGGTACTATCTTGAAACAATACCTCATTTCGAACACCGCACCGAGGGGCTTATTAGTCACCAACGCCCCTCACATTTTTCTCAACGATGCAACCTTCAGAAAAGATTGGGCCATGATCGCGTGGCACTGCACGCGTGACTGGCTCGTCCTAATCATAAAGACAGCCCTCAGACTATCAGAGGCACTGATGATTGAAATAAGAGAGACTGAGTCTCACTTTAAGGCCACAATAACTGGGTATAAGAAAAGGTTGGACGAACTCAACAAAGAAATGAATGAGTATAAGGACAATCTAATGCAATCAAAAGCAACGAAACTTCAAAAGGATCAAAAGAAATTTGCTTTTGAAACAGTATATCCTTACTCAGCAGCAACCTTTGTCCCCCCGGTTAGAAATACAAATAAATCAGACCAATCGGATGATGATTCCTTCAACACCAGCGGTTCAAGTAGTGGTTCCTTCCAGAAAACAAACAGAAGAGGCAACCGTGGTAACAGGAACAACAGAGGAAGATCAGGGAACCCGAGTCACCATCAGCAATGGCAGCAACCACAAATGGACTTGGGCCCACCTCCCTACCCTTACCAACAACCCCAGTACCCCTTCATGGGTTGGAACCCAGGATTTGCGCCCCCGGTCCACTTCCATAGCCAATACAGACCGCCTTTTTTAGAGAGCGGCCGGAGAGGACGGGGCAAGAGGAGAGGCAACAACAGGGTCTCCTGGGCAGAGGACGACTCTGTATCGAACCACACTCGCAGCAACATTCAACAACCAGAAACGAGCGGACTGTGAGCCTGGTTACAAACTTGTCTGACAAAGTCTTGTCACCAATTGAGACCCAGGTCTTAGAAAAAGGCCTAGGATTTGTCCCAACGGCAAGACCCGACAAATTCAAACTTCATTGCGAGCTGGCGGGATTCTTCCGCAAGCTGAAACTGAAAGCATTCTTTGAAGGTAAAACAGATCCCAATGAATCTATTAGGAAGGGTGACACCGGGCTGAGACCCATTTCTACATTCACCCCTCCCCCACATGCTGTACCTGCAGCTATTACCGCTTTTGAACAGGCAGTGTTCAAGGATCTAAAGTCCAGTCAGAATCCCAAAATGTTTGGCAATTTCAAGTTCAAGTTCAAGTTCGGGCATTGGTATAGCGCACTACTCACCCAGAGGGTTTCAAGGCGCTAGGGGAAGGGGTTCATTATTTGTCGAATAGCCAGGTTTTAAGTTCTTTTCTGAAGGAGATGTGGTTCTGAGTAAGGTGGAGGTGGGTGGGGAGTGAGTTCCAGGTCTTGGCGGCCAGGAAGGAGAAGGATCTGCCACCCATGGTGGATTTTCGGATGCGCCGGACTGCGGCGAGGGCTTGATTGGACGATCTTAGTTGGCAGGAGGGTTTGTAGAAGGACAGTCGAGTGTTGAGGCATTCGGGTCCTAGATTGTAGAGGGCGTTGTGTGCGTGTGTGAGAAGGCGGAAAGTAATTCTCTTGTTGATGGGAAGCCAGTGGAGGTCTTTTAGGTGTCCGTGATGTGATCTTGGCGAGGGATGTCCAATATGAGTCTCGCTGATGCGTTTTGGATGCGTTGGAGTTTTTTCTGTAATTTTGCTGTGATTCCGGCGTATAGTGTGTTACCATAGTCCAGTCGACTCGTGACCAGTGCGTGGGTGACAATATTTCTTGTCTCGAAGGGGATCCAGCGGAAGATCTTTTTGAGAATACGAAGTACGTTGAAGCAGGAGGATGAGACTGCGTTGACTTGTCTGGACATCGAGAGAGAGGAGTCAAGGATGAAGCCAAGGTTACGTGCATGGTCTGTGGGTGTGGGTGCTGTGCCCAGAGCGGAGGGCCACCAAGAGTCGTCCCAAGCTGTGGGGGAGGGTCCTAGGATGAGCACCTCCGTTTTGTCTGAGTTGAGTTTTAGGCGGCTATGTTTCATCCATTCGGCTACTTCTTTCATGCCTTCGTGAAGATTGGTTTTGGCGGTATTGGGGTCTTTGGTGAGGGAGAGGATTAACTGGGTGTCGTCGGCGTAAGAGATGATGTTGAGGTTGTGTTGATGCGCGATGGAGGCAAGAGGACTCATGTAGACGTTGAAGAGGGTGGGACTGAGTGAGGATCCTTGAGGTACTCCGCAGATGACTTCGGTGGCCTCTGAGTAGAATGGGGGAAGTCGGACTCTTTGAGTTCTCCCAGCGAGGAATGAGATGATCCAGTCCAAGGCTTTTCCTTGTTTGCCGATGTTGTTGAGGCGATGTATAAGGGTGCTGTGGCAGACTGTGTCGAAAGCGGCGGAGAGGTCGAGTAGGATGAGGGCCACTGTTTCTCCGTTGTCCAGGAGTGTTCGAATGTCGTCGGTCGCTGCAATGAGGGCGGTTTCGGTGCTATGTTTGGCTCCAAACCCGGATTGAGATGGATCAAGGGAGTTGTTGGATTCAAGGAAGGCGGCGAGCTGGCTGTTGACGGCTTTCTCGATGACTTTGCCCGGGAATGGGAGGAGGGAAATGGGTCGGTAGTTTTTGAGTTCAGAGGGGTCTGCTGAGGGTTTCTTCAGAAGGGCGCTGAGTTCGGCGTGTTTCCAGCTTTCTGGAAAGGTGGCAGAGTTGAACGAGCAGTTGATGACATCCCGGAGATGGGGTGCGATGATGGAGTCAGCTTTGTTGAAGATGTGGTGGGGGCAGGGGTCGGTAGGCGAGCCAGAGTGGATTGAGTTCATGAGGCGAATGGTGTCTTCAGTGGTGATTGGATTCCAGGCGCTGAGGTTGTTGGTTGGCGGAGTGGGATCTGAGGGATGTGGGGAGGGTTGATCTCTGGGAGTATTCTCGAAGCTGTTGTGGATGTCGGCAATTTTGTTGTGGAAGAAGGAGGATAACGCGTCGCAGAGGTCTTGGGAGGGAGTGATGTCGTTGGATGCTGCGGTGGGGTTGGTGAATTCTTTGACGATGTTGAAGAGTTCCTTGCTGTTATGGGTGTTGTTGTCGAGACGATCCTTGAATGCTGATTTCTTGGCGGATCGAATCAGTTGGTGGTGTTTGCGGGTGGCTGTCTTGAGGGAGGCCATGTTGTCTGAGGTTGGGTTTTTTCTCCATGTCTTCTCCAGGGAGCGGCATAGCTTCTTGGATTTTTTAAGTTCGTCATTGAACCAGGGAGCGTTTTTGCTGGCTGATTTCATCTGGTGCTTTTTCAGGGGTGCTAATTCGTCAGCACTGTGGGTAATCCATTGCTTGAGGTTGGTGGCCGCTTGGTTTGGGTTCGTTGTGAGGGTGGGGGCGTTTTGGTTGAGTGATGTGAGGAGTTGGTCGGGGGTGATTTTGTTCCAGTTTCTCTGAGGAATAGGTTGTGGACGGTTGTGGGTCAAGGTGGTTTTGTAGCTGAAGTGAACACAGCTGTGATCCGTCCAGTGGAGAGCTGTAGTGCGGTCAAAGGAGATGTGCTTGCTGGAGGTGAAGATAGGGTCGAGCGTGTGTCCGGCTGTGTGGGTGGGGGTATCAACAAGTTGTTTGAGTCCGAGATTGGCCAGGTTGTCCAGTAGGGATTTGGTGTTGCTGTCGTGTTTGTTTTCAAGGTGGTAGTTGAGGTCTCCTAGAAGAATGTAATTCTCTGAGGCGAGGGCGTGTGGGCAGACGAAGTCCGCGATATCATCGCTGAATTGAGTGCGGGTACCTGGAGGCCTGTAGATGAGGGTGCCTCTCAGTGTGGTCCTGGGGTCGGTGTGGATCTCAAAATGGAGATGTTCGGCGGTTGCAAGATTGTCATCGGAGCTGGTCGTGATTTTGATGGTGTTCCTGTGGATGATGGCGATGCCTCCTCCTGTTTGATTGGTGCGGTCTTTTCGGATGATCTTGTAAGAGTCCGGTATGGCTATGGCGATGTCGGGTGCAGATGTTGTGTTCATCCATGTTTCAGTAAGGAAGGCGATGTCAGGTGACGCAGTGTCGAGTAGGTCCCAGAGTTCTGTTGTGTGTTTGTGGACCGAGCGGGTGTTGAGCAGGATGCATTTCAGGCGGTTAGAGTCGGAGCTGTGATTTGTGGACGAGGATTTGGAGAGGGTCCTGAGGCAGTTGAATTTGCAGGAGAGGCAGGCGAATGGGCCTTGGGTACGTCCTGGGGTAGCTTCGCAGCATAGAGGTGAGCGTCCGGGGTTGAGGGCGAGGAGAGTAGCGGAATCATATGTGATTCTAGGGGGTTGGGTGCGGCGAGGACCAGGGGGACAGGTGCTGGGCGCGGTCCAGGCGCGGACGGGCGTAGACGGGCTTACCTTTGGTGCACCTTCTGCGCGCATGGGGCGCGACCGCTGCGCGTGAACGCTGCGCGTAGGGACATCGGTCATATATGGATAGTGGAGGGGGAGGGGCGAGGGCGGAGCAGCTGGGAGGCGGGAGGCGGGGTGGATATCCGGGGAGGGAAGGCTAAACAACAACAAGAGACTAAACAAGATGGCAGTCGGCCAAATCCAATGCAGAGATGGGGGCACAAAGTATTAATGACACGCTCAAACTAACAAACAAATTCGGGCACAGACAATCAAATTATTGAAAGGCAAGGCAATGCAGACAAAGCTCAGCGTTACAGCACGTTATGGAGGCTAGCGCTGTGTAATTATGCTAATTGGTGCAAGTGGGACAAGCGCTACGCTGCGAAACAAACTGCGCAACTACTGAGGTGTTGGAGCGCTATGGGAATGATTAATTAAATATGAAATCGGGCGCTATGGGAGTAAGTGATTGAGATCCGGTGCAGCTCAGAACAAATCAAGGCAGGGAATAATAATTAATTAAGAGCTCAGAGCAGCTCAGGGCAGGTTACAATACCGCACTTAGGTCGGGGAGGCAGCTTGAGGTGGAGCGACCGCGTCTGACGAGTCAGGACGGTCACCACAGCTGAATACCAAGCACTTCAACAACTACAGAATGATACCTCAATAACTATTAAACCGGCGGACAAAGGCGGAGGAATCGTCATACAAAGTACCACTGATTATGAAAAAACCTGTGAAGACCTTTTGAGAGACAATAGGAACTATACTCCACTGATGTCTGATCCCTCTGCTGCCCTTACCGAAAGGATCACCACCCTGGTGAGACAGGCTGAAGAAAGGGGATATCTCTCGAAAAACGAAGCAGATTTTCTGAACACAAACAGCAACATCATCCCATATTTCTATACATTGCCAAAAGATGCATAAACATCTTTTGCCACCACCTGGCCGTCCCATAGTATCAGGGATAGGCTCCCTGTTGGAGCCCTTGTCGCGCTTCTGTGACCAATTTCTGAAGCCACTAGTACAAGCTACTCCTTCTTATCTCAAAGACACAAACAGTTTACTACGTCTCCTCACAGACATCACATTCGAAGCAGACTCAGTCACTCTAGTGACTTTGGATGTTGAAAGTCTATACACGAGCATCCCCCAGGACGATACCATCAAAGTCCTGGGGAAGGCACTCAATTCAATTGAATGGGAGTTCCAAACACCTAAGGAGTTCATTATTGAGTGTGCAAAAATTGCACTAAAGGAGAATTTCTTCTCCTTCAAGGATAAGCTGTTCCTCCAATGCTCGATCCATCATCAACCCTGAGTAAAGGCTTTAAGAGAGCCAGACACCAGCCGAGAGAAGCCTTGCTGGAAGAGAAAATCAACAATCCAGAAGCAGTACCACTCACCTGCGTAACTACATTCAATGGTCTGTCCAACCATATGAAAAAAACAATAAATAAACATTGAGTGGGAAAAACCTCTTTTTTCCTTCAAAACGGGTAGTAGCCTTAAGGATGCTTTGGTTCACACTCGGTCAAATGAGAAGACAAACCCGAAAACCCCCTCGGTCACGATGGCATGGGGTATGCCCCCGATCATAGGGCACTATCCATGTTCAAATTGTAGCGTGTGCCATCTAACGGAAATCTCTAAAACACTCTCATTGGAACCAGGAAAAACCTGGACACAGATTGCACATACCAACTGCAATTCAACAAATGTGGTTTACCTAATCACATGCCCGTGTTCCTTACGTTATGTTGGCATGACTACTCGAAAAGTGAAACAGCGTATTTGTGAACACCGGAGCAAAATAAGGTGTAAAAAAGCAACAACAAAATTGAGCCGACATTTTTGGGAGTCCAATCATACCACCAACGACATGAAATGGACAATAATTGAGACGATCATGGGCACCGCAAATGTCGCTTGCAGGCTCTTTGAAAAGGAGCAGCGTTGGGTGTACCGCTTAGGTACCAACATCATTGGGCTCAATGATGAAATTCCGTGGAATACGGTCTTGGGCTATTAACACCTACCCTTTCACAGATGCCTGTTTGCCATCCACATAATATCTCTCCTTCAGCTTACCCTTTCACACGTGTAAGATATTTAATAAAGATGTGACACCAGAGTTCCCTTTTATGAATCCTTGAGTTCACCTTCCAAATGATTGACCGAATTCATGAGGTTCCTGGTAACTCTGTGACATTCCAATCCCACTCAATATTTGGTGTGCATAACAAATTTGACCAGTTTAATTATTCCTATTGTTGATCGATTTGATCACTTGTGGTTCTGTTTAAACGCAGACACACGGGTTATCAGACCTTAATATTCAGATCATAATCTAAATGTAGGCAACCGGTTGCTGTAGATGCCTTCAGAACCTAGTATCTACATCATACTCGATACACGGCTATCGTTCTGCTTTGTTTACTTTCATGGGAATATGAACCCCTATTGGTCACTGCACCCAAGCCTCTTTGTGGTAATTTACCGTGCCCTTATCACTAGGGCGATGCGCTCCCAAGCCTCGCTTCCACGAGGCCACAGCACCCAAGCCTCGCTGTGATAATAGACCGCGCCCCTCTCGCTAGGGCGGCGCACCTCCAGGCCTCGCTTCCACGAGGCCGCCCCCACCCGGAAGAGCGCCGGGGCGGTGTAACAATCTCTTAAAACTCATCGACCGGCCCCGGTCGCCATCGTCGGGTCTGGTTTGAGGGAATACCAGGTGTTAAAACGGGTTGCGAGTGCTGAGGGCGCGAGTAATTCCACTAGAGGGATCTGACAAGAAACCACTACATCAAGCTAAGTCTAC
This sequence comes from Lissotriton helveticus, assembly GCF_964261635.1. NCBI lineage: Eukaryota > Metazoa > Chordata > Amphibia > Caudata > Salamandridae > Lissotriton > Lissotriton helveticus. Next base: position 647,572,028 of record NC_136068.1, read on the forward strand.
CTTGATTCCGCAGTGCTCTAGCCTTTTCTCTTTACTTTTAGGATGTGCCAGGGACGCTCCACCCCCCTCCTGAGACCCATGGTGCAGTTAGCGCCTTATTTTAAAGTGAGATATGTTGATATTCATGTAATTCTTTCATTGGGGGTCACAGACCTTTGGTCCATTGATCCCTTGGAGCACACATATCGTGTTTTAACCTGTCATTAGCCAAATCTGTGCTTGATTTTTTTTACACCCTTTTCACCTCACTTCCCAGAGCTAGAGGTATCATCCCTATCAGGTTTGTGGATGGTGTTAATTCTAGCGATATATGGGAACACTTTCAATGCCACTATTATGGAGCACCATGGACAAAAAACGCTATTGGCACAGTTTTACAACTAATTGTCTGTATGTCTTGTGTGTTTGTTTGTGTTTTTTTGCTCCGCAGGTGCAGTGAAACTCCATAGTTAGGAGTATTTTTGGAATGAGCATTTCGCTCTTCCCCTTTTTTTTGCACTTTATCACTTTTTTAGTTTTTCACTTTCACGGCCCCAGGTTAGGGTGGACGATTAGAGAGTCCATACCGCCGGGGTTTATTTCTGTCCTGATGAATGCCTAGGTAAACTGAAACCTCCTGTAAGGCTGAAACATGTTGACTGACTTAGTTCTGAATTAACCATCCATTACCTTTGGCACTAAAATTTAGACACATAAACCTTTTTATTCGTGTCATAGGGATCATTAATAAAATAATTTTTTGTAGATACCCTTTAGACACTTTTTAACGTTTAGTTTAACCTCACAACATGCCCAGTTCACACAACCAGCTCCGCAGTCTTCTGGCGTCGCAGCACACCAAAGAGGCACTCGGCCTCTTTGGTGGGGCCCAATGATGAAGCATGACACTGACTAGGTCGGTGTGTGAGGGCTTTCTTCTCCACCCAAATAGGGTGTGAGTTCCACTAGCTGTTTCGCTCCATCTATGTGGCTGTTTTTTCTGAAGCGTCAACCTCTGTTTTCTTATTTATTTATATGAAATCGGGGATCAAGAGAGTATTTTGACTTTCCCTGTCTCTCCCATTGTTTTCTTGAATCTTGCTGAATAGTCTGTGAAAATTGATTTACGCCAGAACATATGTCTAAAACACTTAGAATTTCAGAAACACTTTGTTCTATCACTGCTACATTTCTCAAACACAGAATTCAACAAACAACAACATTTTTGATCTCGATTTTCAGCAATCTGTTCTTGTACAGTTTGGAATAAAAAAACAACGTTAACCACTACATTAGCATAGCAGTTGACACCAGAACTGTTTTCAAACTGAAATCCAACAATATATTTAACTGAATCCTTTTCCTTTCTGCTTACAATTACTGGTTTATCTACTTTTTTCTTTTTGCTACAATTTCACTACAATTTTTCTCATTTCTTCTTTTTCGGCCTACCACACGCTTTCCAAATAGAGGATATGGAGGTAAATTTGGAGCTTATTCTCTTCTTAACCTATTATATTCTTTTACACAATTTAGATCTGCATTAATCTTTGTCTCATCAAAATCAATCAAGTACAATCCAGATAAAGTTCTGACTCGAGTTAAATCAACATATGCCATACCCTCCTTGAACACAGAACTTCCAATATTCACCAAAGCACTATCTACACTTAAACCTTGAGATTTTTGAATAGTCACCGCATATAGGAAGGAGAACAACCTATGTATGAGGAGGGATTAAACACTATACCACTAGGAATGTGTTTGATATGCTAACCATATCTATGTGTATGGATGGGGGAGCAACACTAGTTGTTTTTAGTTACCCTCACACACCCTAGTGGTGTCATGCTTCATCATCGGGTCACCCCGGCTCCTGTAGGCCAGGGTGGGCTCAACCACAGTATTGGGAAGCTCTTAAGATAATAAAGGAAAAAGGGGTATATATAAAATACCTCAATCAGATCCCCGGTGTCCCTTTATTCATGGGTCTGATAGGGTTATTAAAAATAGAATAAAAGTAGGGTTTGTTAGGATTTGTATGGTCCTATGACCCTAGTGAAGTGCCGACATGTTTCAGTCCTTGTGAGGCCATTAAGGTCCCGGACTTTCTTCAGGGCAAGATTCAAGGACCCCCTTATGTGTGGGGATACTAGAGAGGGGAATGCCCTACTCTATTAATGTTTCAAAAAGGGGGTGGTGATGGACAGAGTATCTGAGTTAATCAGAACACTCCTACCCAGTCAACAGATCAGGGCTTGATCCATCACCGTTTTTTAGCTCACTGCACCATCCCAGTTCAGAACCTGGCTATATGCAAATTAGTCTGTCCCTGGCCCAGTGCATCATGGGAACAGGGCAGACCAAACTACCAAGCCAATTCATTACTGGAAAGGAAACAAGCTTCCGGGGACCGGTTTCTGGCATTACAGCCGTCTTCGGCCCGGCTTGCTTGAACTGGAACTATTTTCCCTTAAATACTGGGGGTCCCTGGGGAAGAACTAGCCCACCAGGAACCTCTAGTATGCGCCAGGGAGCTGCATCACAGATAGGTGTTCAGAGGCCACGCCCTTTTTACACCTCTCTGCAATGCAGTTTTGTGGCGCTTACTGGGCATACCTGGTGGGCTATTTGGACCCCAGGGAACCTCAGGATTCAAGTGGACTTAATCCCAAAACTTTAACTGTGCCACGGGCGTGTTTGCACACATGTGACCTCAGGCCCCCCCTCCCTTCACCAGTGTGCGAACGCGCCCTGTGGCGCATTTCAAGAGGTAGGTTTAATCCCTCTGCCCTATTTTGCACTAGGGTCTTACAGAGGAGTGCATGCTAATCCCAGGGGTACCCCAGTGCATAGTGTTCCCTAGTGTACGTAGGTGGTTTCACTGTATTCTTAGTGTTTTTTAGCATAGCACTGACTCTAGGCCTGGGTATTCAGATTCAGTTACAACCAGTACCCGTCTGAAATATTTATGGGCACGAGGACATTTTGCTCCTCTGTTGGTTCTTTCTGCACATCTCTTCCTGCACTTCTATTTGTCTTTGTGTCTTTCTGGACCTTTGAAATTCACCAGAAAACTATAGGTTTCAGGCACGTTATAGTTAGAAATTAGTATTTAAAAAAATACTTAGAAATTCACTGAAAAACCCTAAGTTTCAGGCATGTTATAGTTAAAAATTTGCATTTAAAAACCCTTACAAATTCACTGAAAAAAACATAGGTTTCAGGGGTGTTATAGTTAGATCGACATTACCTTGTACAAAACCATAGAAATTCCCCCGTTATAGTTAGTTCAGCTAACTATAACTCGCGCGTCCCCAATGCACTGCTGATGACGTCACATATTACCTCACTAATGACATGGTCAGTGACATCACTCATGACATCACTCATGACATCTAAAATGACATCACTGATGACATCAATGATTACACCATCCTTGTGATAGAGTGGCAGACCTCCTGTGTATGGGTACAAGAGTGCATTTGAAAACAGTTGTATGTGTGCGTGAATGTGTGTATGGGTATGTTGGTGAGTGAATGGATGTCTCAGTGGTACATGTCCAAGTAACTACATATGTAAGCCCCATTGCCACCACAGTCCCTGCTGGTTCTCTGCCTACTGCGGGAGCCAGCGTTGCTTTTGGGCAAGGGGATCAACTAACATGCATCTCCCCTTGCCCAAAAGTAATTTTTCTTTGCTTCGTTGAAGCGAGAGCAGTTTCCTGCTCTCTCTTCAACGAAGCAAAGCAGAATTTGCTATTATAGGGCGGGAGCTGTGCTCCTGCCCTGCCATAGCAAATGGTAATGTCCTGGGGGTGGGCACCGCAGGACATTGCAGGAGCCGTCCCTGATGGGGGGCGGTCCACAGGGCCATCGAGGTTCCGAGAAGGGTGCCGCATGACCCCCCTCCCAACTAATTTAAGCCCCTGGGAGGTAGTGGTCCCCAGGGCCCAGGGATCTGCAATAGACCATCCATTTTGATATTTAATGCCCTGGGGAGGTGGTGCTCCCCGGGGCAGTGTGGGGGGGCTCAGTGTTATCATCTGTGATGTCATTTGAGATGTCATCTGTGATGTCACGAACCATGTCATGAGTAATGTAATATGTGATGTCATCAGTAGTGCATTGCGGGTGCAAAAGTTTTAGTTAGCTCTACTTACTATAACGGACAAATTTATCTAGTTTTTTACAAATGAAATGTCCAACTAACTATACTGTCCCTTAAACCTGTGCTTTTTTGAGTGAATGTATATGTTTTTAAATGCTAATTTCTAACTGTAAGGTCCCTGAAACCTATGTTTCCTTCAGTGAATTTCTAAGGTTTTTAAATGCTAATTTCTAACTATGCCACAGAGGTAGGACATGTGCAGAAAGAGGAAGAAAGGCACAGTAAGAAGCAAGCGAAATATAGAAAGAGGCAACAGAAGTTCAGAACGATGAAGAAAAGTGCAGAAAGAAGCAAGACATATGCTGAAAAACCAACAGAGGTGCAGAAAGAGGCCTTGTTACAAAGACACTCTGTGTCCCCAACATTTTGCTGACTGGTACTGGTAGTAGCTGACTCTGACTAACCAAGCCCGGAGCCAGTGATGTTCTAAAAGACACTTAGAATACCGTGAAAACACCTACATACAGTAGGGTTGGGGTACCCCTGTGATTGACATGACCTCCCCTGTAAGGCCATAGTACATAATAGGGCAGTGGGATTAAAACTACCTCTAACTCAGAGGTGCAGGAAGGGGCAAGAGAAGTGCAGAAAGAAGCAACATTGGTACAGAAAGAGGCACAAGTGGTACAGAAAGAGGGAAAAGAGGTCTAGAAAGAGGCAAGAGAGTTGCACAAAGAGGGACGAGGGGTATAGAAAGAGGCAGGTGAGGTGAGGAAAGAAGCAAGAGCAGTGCAGAAGGAACCAACAGAGGTACAACAAGAGGCATGGGGTGCAGAAAGATGTAGGAGAAGTGCAGAAAGAGTCAAGAGAGGTATAGAATGAGGCAGGAGGGGTGCTGAAAGAAGGAAGAGAAGTACAGAAAGATGCAAGAGAATTGCTGAAACAAGCAACAGAGGTGTAGAATACAGCAAGAGAAGTACAGAAAGAGGCAAATAAGGTACAGAAAGAAGCAATAGCAGTGCAGAATGAACCAACTGAGGTGCAAAAAGAGACAAGAGGGGCAGAAAATGATTGAATGGATGTACATATAGGCAAGAGAGGTGGAGAAAGAGGCAGGAGGGGTGCAGAAACAGGCAGGAAATGTACAGAAGGAAGGAACAGGTGTGCAGATAGAGGCAAGAGAGGTACAGAAAAAGAAAAGAGGGTGCCGAAAGAGGCAAGAGATCTGCATACAAAAGCAACAGATGTGCTGAAAGAGGCAAGTGAATTGCATAAAGAAGTGAGAGGTGAAGAAGCATGCAATAGAAGTGCAAAAAAAGCAACAGAGATGCAGAAAGAGGCAAAAGGGGTGCAGAAAGAGGCAAGAAAAGTTCAGAAAGGGACAATAGATGTATAGAAAGAGGCAAGTGAGGTGCAGATACAGGCAGGAAAGGTGTTGAAAGAGGAAACAGGGGTGCAGAAAGAGGCAAGTGAGATGCAGAAAGAGAAAAGAGGGGTACAGAAAGAGACAAGAGATTTGCAGAAAAAGCAACAGAGGGGCAGAAAGAGGCAAGTGGGGTACAGGAAGAAGCAAGACATCTGCTGAAAAAAAGCAACCGAAGTGCTAAAAAGGCAAGTGAGGTGCGGAAAGATGCAGGAAAGGTCCAGAAAGAAGAAAGAGAAGTGCAGATAGAAGCAACAGAGTTTCTGAATGAGGCATAAAGATTGCAGAAAGAGCAAGAGAAATGCAGAAAGAAGCTAGAGTGGTGCAGAAAGAGGGAAGAGAGGTGTACAAAGAGAGAAAATGGGTACAGAAAAAGGCAGGAGAGATGCAGAAATATCAACAGAGGTGCCGAAAGAGGAAAGAGAGGTGCAGAAACAAGCAAGAGATGGGCAGAAAGAGGCAAGAACATTGCTGAAAGAAGCAAGAAAGGTTTAGAAAAAACCAAGAGAAGTGCAAAAGGAGGCAAGAGCAGTGGAGAAAGAACCAACAAAGGTGCAAAAAGAGGCAAGAGGTGTTTATGAAGAGGTAGGAGAGGTACACAAAGAGGCAAGAGAGGTGCAGAAAGAATCAAGAGAGGTGCAGAAAGAGGCAAGAGAGTTGCAGAAACCGGCAAAAGGGTTGCAAAAAGAGGGAACAGGTGGGCAGACTGGGGCAAGAGAGGTACAGAAAGAGAGAATAGGGGTGTAGAAAAAGGCAAGAGGTATGCAGAAATTTTGAACAGAGGTGCTGGAAGAAGCCAGAGCAATGCAGAAAGAACTAACAGAGGTGCAGAGGGGTAGGAAAAGAGGCCAGTGAAGTGCAGAACAAAGCAAAAGAGGTGCAGAAAGAACAAACAGGTGGAAAAAGAGGCAAGAGGGCTGCAGAAAGGGGTAGCAGAGGTGCACAAAGAGGCAATAGGGGTACAAAACGAGGCAGGAGGGGTGCAGAAAGAGGAAGAGAACTGCATAAATATGAACCAAGAGCTACCATTTTGCCAAATTTGGTGTAATTCCGTTCAGTAGTTGGGCTGTAGCCTGTTCCAAAATTTCCTACAGAAATGAACATGGGGAAAACGCATTTTGGGTCCCTCTTTTTTCTCCGCCCCTGCTTGACGAATCACCCCAAAACTTTCAGGACAGGAGCTGATCTGAGTAAACCACTAGTTTTAAAACGGTTGCGAAGATTCATAAAACGGCGCAAAAGAGATTGGCAAAAGAAAAACCTCTTTTGAATAGAAACAAGGTCCTAACCATAACTACCTATTGGTGACCGCCAGTAGGAAATATCTGGAGCCCCCGACCCTTCAAGGTGGCCTCACGGAGAAAAGGCTCGGAGTAACCCATCAAGAGACAGCAACAAGTGTAGCCCAAAATGTGAGGCCCAGTGCTGGAAAATGCAGTGTTTAATCAGGCAGCGGTGTTTATTCTTTCAAATACTAACGTTTCGGCCGGAGCCTTGATCCCACCTGGAAGTCATAATCATGATTGGCAAGTGCGTGTGTGCCTGCTTTTAAAGAAATATCAGTCACCTGACAGTGCGTAGAAAATACAAGTCCCGCAATGCATTGTAAACATAGTAAGCCATAATTATTGAAAGTTCACAATCTTTCTTTACCATCGTAGTGGATGCAATATTCTTACGTGCAATGACATCGTGTTAGTGTGGGATTAATCATCAGAGTTGTCAGGCGATTTAAGCAGTCTCTGCAATTTAAAAACAATTTACGTTTTGCTTGAAAAACAGACCCCATAGTCCAGCAAGATCGTAGAAGGAGGTGAACCCTCATGAATACTTTCCACCACGCTGACATTTTTCGCTCCTTTAGCGTTCCTCTGTAGGCTTGGCGCGTGGGTGGGTCATGCTCCTCATTTGAAATACAAACAAAGCGATTCTACGAATCTGGAGCCCCCAACCCTTCAAGGCGGACTCACGGAGAATGGGCTCGGAGTAACCCATCAAGAGACACCAACAAGTGTAGCACAAAATGTGAGGCCCAGTCCTGGAAAACGCGGTGTTTAATCAGGTGGAGGTGGTCTGGAGAGTTTCTGGTGGACATATAATATATATATATATATATATATATATATATATATATATATATATATATATATATATATATATATATATTACCTACTGGCGGTCGCCAGTAGGTATATATAGTTAGGATTTTTTCTCTATGGGTTTTTTGAAAATTCTATGTCTAATAACTTTGGCGTTTGTGGACGGAATTGGCTGAAATTTTCAGGAAAATGGCACATTTTGTTTCTGAGCAGCCCTTGAAAATTTGGGGGGGGGTTCGTCCAGTGGGGGCCGAGAAAAAAGGGGGGTCCCAAAACGTGTTTTTAACATTGAGTTTTCCATAGGGCGGTTGGCCTCACTTTTAGCCCGAACGGCTGAATGGATTTGCACGAAACTTGGCAAAATTGTAGGGACTGGTAGCCCGATGTGCCTTTTGTAGGTCTCAATATATGTGCTCCAGTGGATTTTGAGAAATTAACTTTTAAAAAAAGATATATATCTGTAACAGCGGACCGGGCAGCGCACTGGTTCGCGGACTTTTCGCGCAACGGAGCTTTGTGAAGCGAAGCTGATTGGTTCTCCGGCGTCTGTCAACATTCCAAACAGTCCGTAGCGGCCGCCATCTTGTCTCTCGGTAGGATCGAGAGACAAGAGGAGGTCAAAACAAAGGGGGAAATAACTATAAGGGGGCATAGTAGATCCTCGCTGACCCCCTAGGTTTGATGTGGAGGTTTTAAAAGGGCCCCGCGGGGCAAAAAAAAAAAATAATAATAATAATTGAACGGCTGAATGGATTTGCACGAAACTTGGCAAAATATTAGGGACTGGTAGCCCGATGTGCCTTTGCTAGGTCTCAATATATGTGCTCCAGTGGATTTTGAGAAATTAACGTTCAAAAAAAGATATATATCTGTAACAGCGCTCCGCTTCGCGTAACGGAGGTTTGCGAAGCTGATTGGTCATTCTGTCACTGGGCTATAGTTGGGCTACATCTGGCTGATATTTGGGCTACATTTGTTTTTTTGTGTGTCTGGCGGCCATCTTTGGGCTACATTGGGCTACATTGGGCTTCATTGGGCTACATTCGGCTAATTAGCAAATAGCTCATCGCAAACTAGGAATGGTAAAGAATCGCTATTTATTCCTTAAAGTTCGCTATTTAGGAAATGCAAATAACTTTGATGATACATATGGCGGTTCATCTCTAACAAGATAAGAAGCATAGGGATACATTTATGATGACTGGCGCATCACCAGGGATGTGTTAGTCATTTTGTGCCGCTGTTCCGTCACCTATGGTGTGCTGCATTTACAATGCGGCGCATCATGGGGCAAAAACAGCACAGATGCGTGATGTATCTGTGCCGTAAAGGTGGCGCATTGCTGGAGTTGTATCGCAAGTGTGATGAAGCTCCAGCAAGGGTCGGGGGTGCCCCTGTCGCAGGGTTTCTGTTCTCACACAGAACTGTGGACAGAGGATTGGAACCTCGGCGAATTAGGGTGTCCCAAAACTCACGTTAGTAATCAAAAACTCCTTAGCAAGCTAGGTACAGTGTCACATTGGATATAACAAACTCTCAATGTTTAGACAATCCAGAATATGAACTTATAGTACCTCAGGATACGTGGAACTCATGAACAGTCGGTCGTTATAGATTTCTTAGAAACCAGAACATGGAGTTAAGAAGAACAGATGTGTATTTGAAATGTTTATTTACTAATGCCGTCTTCTCAGGCGTAGTACCTTAGATAATAAAAGTACACATATTATCAGTAGCAAAATTACCAGCATAGTTACTAGTACATAAAAAGTGAATGGTGATAGTATGTTAACATGCTGTAAATGAATAAGAGTTAGCAACACTTATAAGCAGCCGCGGGCCGTGGAGGGAGTTACGGTGAGGCAGGGAGGCGGGGAGGGGGAGAAGCAGGGTGGAGAATACAAGTACACATATTATCAGTAGCAAAATTACCAGCATAGTTACTAGTACATAAAAAGCGAATGGTGACAGTATGTTAACATGCTGTAAATGAATAAGAGTTAGCAACACTTATAAGCAGCCGCGGGGCGTGGAGGGAGTTACGGTGGGGCAGGGAGGCGGGGAGGGGGAGGGGCAAGGTAGAGAGGGCTCCACCCTGCTTCTCCCCCTCCCCGCCTCCCTGCCCCATCGTAACTCCCTCCACGGCCCGCGGCTGCTTATATCTCACCCTCCCTAATACACATATTATATTATTTGCTAAGAAGGTCTCTTTGTGTTGGTTTAGGGCGTGCCCATACTTTAGTGTCTTAGATTTGAAGGAATCACATCAGCATACACCAGCTCTCTCTTCATGTGAACCGCATCAACTGTTGTGTATGTGTGTTCGGCAAAGCAATATAAAACCCGCCTCATGCCCAGAATTGGCAGAAGTTGCACTTATGTTATGAGTATGAAGTCGTGGAGATCAGACCTCATAACAATTCTGTATCGTGTTGTTCTTGAAACTTTAGCACTCGCTGTACAGATATAGTTTAACAAGTAAAGCAGATAGTAGACCAATAACATATTATTCTCATGTAAACCACGATGAACTACTAGGTGGAAAGCTAAAGCAACAACTAAGTGTCGTGTGCAGAAGTTGCAAAAAAGGAAAAATGGCGTTTAAACCGGTAATGAGCCCATGCTAACTTAACACGGTGTAAAGATATCCAGGACCTAGATGACACCTCCTCATGATCCGGAAACGAACTGAATAAGATAATAGAAGTGCCATCTCATGAGAGCAGATTGCAAGTGTATATGTGGACGGTCCGCAAGGTAAAGCATTAAAAACGAGGAAAATTTAATGCTAAAGAAAAATAAAACAGCCAAGTACTTTATCGAGTCTTAAGCCAATAGGCAAGGTAAATAATAAAAACTTGACAAATAAGTCAATGAATTGTCAATGAAATGCTAGTACTCAGCATATCAAACATGAAAAAGGTCTATGACATAACTGTGTATGCAAAATAAGCTGCAACAGCCTCCAATAGGAAGTCACCGTCTTCATCCGAAAACAGTTCAGCCATCCAATTTAAAAGCGGAAAAGAACATACGTGCTCTCCCAGCACCGGATCCTCTATCACCATCAGAGGACAGCTCGGTGGGTTTTCAAGAAAGCTCTGTTCCAAGAAAGACTGTGCTGCCGCCAGTAAATTCCAGGGACCAAGTAGTCCATGCATCAATGCCACAGCCATAATCCTTTCGCCAGGAGAAACCAACTCGTGAGTAATGATAGGAGTCATCAGCTGATTAAAGTCGACGTCAGGAGAAACCGGTCCGCAGAGACACAAATCAATGGCCCAATCGAAATCACAGGTCAGGCAGTGAAATACAGGCTGGACACAGGTGAAGTAGGAGAACCGAAAAGATAATCCATATGCCGTGCTTAATATCGCCAACGGCATTGTGCCATAATATTCTAGCATGCGATTGCGGAACAGTGTCAGCAGCTGCAGGGTCGGAGGTTGCATAGGAGGGACATCCATATTTAAAAATGTAAAAAAGCACAAGAGCGTCCGCTGGTAATGCAAGTAAAAATGCCAATCTACGAACCAGAGTGCAGAAAATACAATGAAAGGAAGCAGGGATGACTCCAAAGATTTTCTCAAATGAAGTCACGAGACCACTGGTAACAACTTTAAAAAAGTGTGCCAGGGACTTTGTGGAGGATGCGTTAAAGATAGTCGGAAACATGTTGCTGAAATTGAAAGGCAAATCTTAATTGAAAAGGGTGTGCACCTCTGTATGGGTGTTTGCTATGTGAAGTACGAAAGTTTCACGGGCCGAACTCAAGGCCACCTCTCTCTGAGACAAAAGAGCTCTTATTCTTGCCATGCCGTTGAAACGTGTCCCAAGGTTGGTATTTGTGGCCAGATTGAAAACTCCCTATGTTCATGTGTGGGAGGAAATAGAACATTTCTGCAGCAAATAACCCGTTCACTTACTGTTACGATAAAAGGAATACTTTTAATTAACTCAGAACAATCTTCATTATTGAGCATCAAATAACTACCATTTTCCAACAACTTGAACGTGGGGATGATAGCAGGAACTGGCGTGCCTTGCAACACGCAAGCCATATTTGGTCGGTGTTTGTTGCATGAACCGTGTAACTGTATGTGCCTACACATTAGTGAATGATCTGGCGTCTCAGTGCATTCCTCTCCATTCAGATAAACTTCTTGATCATCTTTGAAACATCTGTATGTGTATGGAAGCGACCAGACCTCATGAAGAAAAGCACTACCTAAAGGTTCATAACGACCTATTGGTATATATTTCATACAATTTGAAAACTTATATAAAGCAAAAGGCAGCGTTATTAAACCGTGGATAAGGCATGTTGCCAAAAAACCCGCAATCCTCTGCTGATGATGTCACTGAGCATGTCATGAATGATGTAATATGTGACATCATCAGCAGTGGATTACGGGTAATGGTATCTCTAGTTTACTCCCTTATAGCTGTGTTTCTTTTAACATAAGTGTCTGTTTCCTTCCCTTATACTTACTGTTTTTGGTTCGCTTCCGGTTCGCGTACCAGCGAGCAAACTAGGAAGCGAACTAAGAGAAATAGAGGTTGGCACAATTCCAAATATTGTACCAATTTTTTAATAACGGGGAGGTAGTTCTGAAAAGAACTTTTTTTTTTATTTTTCTGAACATTTTTTTACTGTTTTTGAATTTTTCGGAACAGTTTTATATTTTTGGGGGTTTTTCTTGGAGGGGGCAATGAAAACGATTCATTGTAAAGGGCTCAACAGGAGCAACAAAACAAAAAAAAGAAGTATTTATTATTTTGGGCGTTTCGGACAAACTTGCATATGATAGTCAATAGCTCTGTTGATCAGAGTGATGCTTTTTTCTCCGTAGGAAATGAATCCATCGCAAAATGCGCAGATGTGTTTTACATCACCAAATCTCATTTGTATATTTGGCACCATCTCCCTGCCCTCTGGTCCCGTTACTTCCGGTACAACAGATCTTCTGGCCATAATAGGGAGATTATCTAGGTCGTTCCGAAACTGTGCAGCACTGTAGTTGTTAGGATGCCACCTAGTCATATGGCGATGCATTGTGTAGTTTCCGAAACTGTATTTTTTGTCGGTCCCTCTGGACAGTCTATCTTGACATATAAGGCAAGTTACGTATCTTGCATTTACTTTTTTCTGACCTTTGGGAATTTTAAAAAATTGCCAAATGAAGTTTTCTTTCCGGTGAGACGTCCTGGGCTGCTCAGGCAAAAACTGCCTCTCTTCGTGCTCGTCCTCCTGTTCCTCTTCTTCTTCTTCTTGTTGAATTAGAACTTGAGCAGGTGGTCCACTCTTCCTTGGATGTGGTGGAGGTGGTGGGGAAGCACCAGCTGAAGCTACTAAAGAAGCCATTGCTCAGTGATCACAAAGGGTCTTTCTCTCACAATGATGAAAGTCAGAGTGAGGAAAGAAGGAGGGATTTTCATCATTTGGGAAAAACAAGAGTTCTCAACCAATCAAAAGTGTTCATTTTAGATTATATGACCTAGTCTTACATCATTAGGAAACCAAAAGTGAAATGAACCAATGAAAAGTGTTATTACCAAGTCACATGACTTGCTGTGTTTACGTTAAGCGCTTTGCAGGGCCTCCCGGTTTGCTTCCAGAAACCTGCGCTTTGCGACTCGCTTCGCGTACCAGTTCGCTAACGTAGCACGTCATATGACGTATCACGCGACAACGTGAAACGTCATGCGGACGGGAGGCGTCACGATGTTGTTTTCTAACGCGGCACTTGCGGTAAAGAAACGTTTACCGGCTCGCGGTCTATTTCGCGGCATCAAGGTCAGCTAACGGGAAGCTTCCCGATTCGCGAAGCGGGAACGAGGAAAAAAAAATATTTTAAAAAAAAATTATTCATAAACATATAAAATATATTTTTGGATTTAAAGAAGAATACATTTTACAGCTACAGATATTAGCTGTTAAAAAACCAATGAAATTCACAGAAAAAACCATAGGTTATAGACCATATATAGTTAGGAATTAGCATTTACAAAACCTTGAAAATTCACTGAAAAAACCATAGGTTATAGACCATATATAGTTAGGAATTAGCATTTAGAAAACCTTATTTTACTCACACAAAACCATTGAAATTCCATATATAGTTAGTTGCACTAACTATATATCGCGCACCCGCAATCCACTGCTGATGATGTCACATATTACATCATTCATGACATGGTCAGTGACATCACTGATGACATCACTGATGACATCTCAAATGACATCACTGATGACATCACTGATGACGTCTCATTTGGCATCATTCTTGTGCTAATACGATAAACCTCTTCAGACTCTAATATAACCTTAGATACACTCAGTGTATACAGACACTCACACACTGCCACTCATCCATGGAGTTACTCACACACCCAGTCAGTCATGCAAAGAAACAATCTCACCTCCATTTCTTCAACTATACAGTTATACACACCTTACTTATTGAAACATATACTAACACATATTTACTCTCTTATACAATCCCTGATACAAGTTCACAATGATCGATACAACCACTCACTCAGTGGCTCTCATGCACAGTTATTTATATATGCCAACTCTCACATGTACTGTGTTTTACATATGTACTTACTATGACATGTAGCATTGAGATATCCATTCACTCATCAATACACTCATGCACACAGTCAACTGCCCATGTAGCTGTTTCCACATGCACTCTTGAACTCATACACCTAGTGAATAAACTGCTCACACATCTATGCACAGAGTCACACACCTTCCAGCCACCCCCACACAAACTCAATCTCCCATAGAAATACTTGGGCAACCAATTAATAACACATATAGCCTCTCGTATAGCTAATGATCAACACATGCAGCAGTTTACATCACAACAGACATAATGATGCACAAATTAAGACAGTTTAGTCACTAACCCGTGCATTCAGTAAGACGCATTTAATCACTCACTCATACAGTCAATCACGCACCTACTAAAACCTTCATTCAGACACTTATACATCCACTCATTCTTCAATATGTAAAACATATTTAAACTTTACAGAAACACATAATCACTGGATGTTGTCATCAGTGATGTCATCAGTGATGTCACTGACCATGTCATGAATGATGTAATATGTGACATCATCAGCAGTGGATTGCGGGTGCGCGATATATAGTTAGTGCAACTAACTATATATGGAATTTCAATGGTTTTGTGTGAGTAAAATAAGGTTTTCCAAATGCTAATTCCTAACTATATATGGTCTATAACCTATGGTTTTTTCAGTGAATATATATATATATATATATATATATATATATATATATATATAGATATATATATATATATATATATATATATATATATATATATATATATATATATATATATATATATATATTACCTACTGGCGGTCGCCAGTAGGTATATATAGTTAGGATTTTTTCTCTATGGGATTTTTGAAAATTCTATGTCTAATAACTTTGGCGTTTGTGGACGGAATTGGCTGACATTTTCAGGAAAATGGCACATTTTGTTTCTGAGCAGCCCCTGAAAATTTTGGGGGGGTTCGTCAAGGGGGGGCCGAGAAAAAAGGGGGGTCCCAAAACACATTTTTCCCATGTTAATTTCCATAGGGCGGTTGGCCTCACTTTTAGCCCGAACGGCTGAATGGATTTGCACGAAACTTGGCAAAATTGTAGGGACTGGTAGCCCGATGTGCCTTTTGTAGGTCTCAATATATGTGCTCCAGTGGATTTTGAGAAATTAACGTTTAAAAAAAGATATATATCTGTAACAGCGGACCTGGCAGCGTCCCAGGACGCGTACTTTTCGCGCAACGGAGCTTTGTGAAGCGAAGCTGATTGGTTCTCCGGCGTCTGTCAACATTCCAAACAGTCCGTAGCGGCCGCCATCTTGTCTCTCGGTAGGATCGAGAGACAAGAGGAGGCGAAAGCGAAGGGGCAAATGACCATAAGGGGGAATAGTAGATCCTCGCTGACCCCCTAGGTTTGATGTGGAGGTTTTAAAAGGGCCCCGCGGGGCAAAAAAAAATAAAATAATAATAATCGAACGGCTGAATGGATTTGCACGAAACTTGGCAAAATTGTAGGGACTGGTAGCCCGATGTGCCTTTGCTAGGTCTCAATATATGTGCTCCAGTGGATTTTGAGAAATTAACGTTCAAAAAGAGATATATATCTGTAACAGCGCTCCGCTTCGTGTACTTTTCGCGTTACGGAGGTTTGCGAAGCTGATTGGTTTTTCGGCGTCTGTAAACATTCCAAACAGTCCGTAGCGGCCGCCATCTTGTCTCTCGGTAGGATCGAGAGACAAGAGGAGGCCAAAGCGAAGGGGCAAATGACCATAAGGGGGCATAGTAGATCGTCCCTGACCCCCTAGGTTTGATGTGGAGGCTTTGAAGGGGTCTCGCAGGGCAAAAAAAAATATACCGTTTTTTTAGTTTTTTTGCGTGGAGTGCGCCCGGTTCGCGAACCGGGAAGCGTTCTGGGGAGCGTACTTTCTTGAAAATTAGTGAAAAAAGTTAGAGTAAAATAATAATTGTGAGTGATCAGATGTAGGGTAGCTCTGAGAAGAGCTTTTGGGTTTATGGTACATTTAGGTACTTATAAGTAGGTACCAATGCACATTCTTAAATTCAGAGTGAAAACTCTGTTGCCCTCATCTGAGAAGTGAACTCCATCTCCTCTGTAGATATCTTGCATGTAGTAACGCAAGTTATTGTTGTACAGGGAGCCCATTCCATGGTCTCTCATGTAAGCTGAAACAGATTTGTTTACATGCTTCCTCGACTTCTCAATTTGTGGACAAAATTGGTTCGACCACCTCCATTTCTGTCTTTGGCATATATTTGAATATACCAAGGCAGTCTGAGGAAAAAGTGCCATCAATTGCTCAAAGGTGTCCTTTAAAAGCATTTCCAGACCTACCCCAGTCAAAGTGCCCAAATCATTACCTCCACAGTGCACAATTAACAGGTCAGGTTTTGGCAAATGCATAAAGGTTTTCACCAATGGTATCAATTGGTGACATTTTAATCCTCTGTGGCAAAACCACTTAATTTCCACATCTTGTAAATTGAGGTTAGGTAAATTCCTGTTTTCAGCGTACGTTTGAGCCCAATAGATGTAACTATGTCCAACAATCCAGACAGAAAACATGGTGAGAGAAGGTTCTGCTGCAGTCAGATGAAGTGTGGCAATGAAATGGCAGTTGAAAAAATGAGAGTGTAAAATGAAAAAAACTGAGGAGTTTCTGTGTTAATGAAGCAGTAAGAGTGATTGGTGGATTTTGATTGCTGAAAACAGAAAGTTAGTGTGCATGGATGAGTTCGTTGAAAGATGTATTTTGAGTGGCGAAGAAAAAATCATTAAATGAAAGAATGCTCTGGATATGCAGGTGCACTGAGAGTTCAGAGTTCAATTGCAACATTGTTGTGTGAGAGGTCTTGCAAGAGGTGGTTGCTATGCAGAAAAAGCAGAGAGGGGGCAGAGGGGGGAAGGGTTTTGCTTTGAAAAAAAGTGAGGGAAGAGTTTTGATTGGGTGACATGAGAGATATGTGTGAGGAATTACAGCTTTTCTGTGCTTTTGATAGCTGCAGACTCTGGAGTGCATACCTTTTGCTCTGCTGAAGACAAATTGGTGTGTTTCTGAGACTGTTTTGAAACTCAAAGTATTTGCTAAGGTGAGAAAAGATTTCTTTAATTTAGATAGAAAATAGTGTGCTTTAAGGAGAAAATTATGAAGAAAGTTGTGTTTTTCAAATGTTGCTTTGTCTCAAGTGTTTCACAAATAGATTTTGTTTCTTTGAGAAATTATAATTGGAGAAAATGTGAAGTATTAGTACTGACAGGGCTTTTATGTGCATAGGAGCTGTGGAGTGTTTTCAAATTATGACTTGTAAATCGTTTTTGAGAAAAAGCAATGGTTTTAATATTGATGAGAAGGACATAATGGTGTCTGCTTCTTTATAAGGTAATTGAGAGTCTCTGATGTTATTTTTCCCATTTCAATGTAAGAAGTTTGTCTGTGGAGCAAATTGCTTGTAAATATGCTCCCACCTGTGCATGGCAAATTTAGATTTTGAATGTTTCCGTTACATAGGCATGTTAAAGGTGATTGAAACATGCTGCAAAGGCAATCAAAAAATGCTTTTATGTGTCTTAAGGACATTTTAAGTCATTTCCCCATGTGCAGTGTTTTCAAATTATGAGTTGAAAATCGTTTTTGAGGTAAAGGAATGTTTTCAAAATTTATGTGCGCCATATGACCCCAAATTTCTTTTTCAGGGGTGCAGCAGGGTGTTCTTGAGACACCCCTGCACCGTCGGAAAAATTCGTAATTTGCGATGAGGTAATTGCTAATCGCAAATTGCACCTTCATTCCTATGGGCCTCCTGCTGCATGGAAATGAATGGGTAATTTGTAATTAGCAAATAGGTCATCGCAAACTAGGAATGGTAAAGAATCGCTATTTATTCCTTAAAGTTCGCTATTTAGGAAATGCAAATAACTTTGATGATACATATGGCGGTTTATCTCTAACAAGATAAGAAGCATAGGGATAGATTTATGATGACTGGCGCATCACCAGGGATGTGTTAGTCATTCTGTGGCGCTGTTCCGTCACCTATGGTGTGCTGCATTTACAATGCGGCGCATCATGGGGCAAAAACAGCACAGATGCGTGACGTATTTGTGCCGTAAAGTTGGCGCATTGCTGGAGTTGTATCGCAAGTGTGATGAAGCTCCAGTAAGGTTGAGGGGTGCCCCTGTCGCAGGGTTTCTGTTTGACACAGAACTGTGGACAGAGGATTGGAACCTCGGCGAATTAGGGTGTCCCAAAACTCACCTTAGTAATCAAAACCCCTTAGCAAGCTAGGTACAGTGTCACATTGGATATAACAAACTCTCAATGTTTAGACAATCCAGAATATGAACTTATAGTACCTCAGGATACGTGGAACTCATGAACAGTCGGTCGTTATATATTTTTTAGAAACGAGAACATGGAGTTAAGAAGAACACATGTGTATTTGAAATGTTTATTTACTAATGCCGTCTTCTCAGGCGTAGTATCTTAGATTATACAAGTACACATATTATCAGTAGCAAAATTACCAGCATAGTCAATAGTACATAAAAAGCGAATGGTGACAGTATGTTAACATGCTGTAAATGAATAAGAGTTAGCAACACTTATAAGCAGCCGCGGGCCGTGGAGGGAGTTACGGTGGGCAGGGAGGCGGGGAGGGGGAGGGGCAGGGTGGAGAGGGCTCCACCCTGCCCCTCCCCCTCCCCGCATCCCTGCCCCACCGTAACTCCCTCCACGGCCCGCGGCTGCTTATATCTCACCCTCCCTAATACACATAATATATTATTTGCTAAGAAGGTCTCTTTGTGTTGGTTTAGGGCGTGCCGATACTTTAGTGTCTTAGATTTGAAGGAATCACATCAGCATAGAAAAGATAATCCATATGCCGTGCTTAATATCGCCAACGGCATTGTGCCATAATATTCTAGCATGCGATTGCGGAACAGTGTCAGCAGCTGCAGGGCGGGAGCTTGCACAGGAGGGACATCCATATTTAAAAATGTAAAAAAGCACAAGAGCGTCCGCTGGTAATGCAAGTAAAAATGGGAATCCACGAAGCAGAGTGGAAAAAATAGAATGTAAGAAAGCAGGGATGACTCCAAAGATTTTCTCAAATGAAGTCACGAGACCACTGGTAACAATTTTAAAAAAGTGCGCCAGGCCCTTTGTGGAGGACGCGTTAGAGATAGTCCGAACCATCTTGCTGAAATGGAAAGGCGAATCTGTATTTAAAAGGGTCTGCACCTCTGTACGGGTGTTCGCTGTGTGAAGCACGAAAGTTTCACGGGCTGAACTCAAGGCCACCTCTCTCTGAGACAAAATAGCTCTTATTCTTGCCATGCCGTTGAAATGTGCTGCCAAGGTTGGTATTTGTGGCCAGATTGAAAACTCCCTATGTTCATGTGTGGGAGGAAATAGAACATTTCTGCAGCAAATAACCCGTTCATTTACTGTTACGATAAAATGAATACTTTTAATTAACCCAGAACAATCTTCATTATTGAGCATCAAATAACTACCATTTTCCAAGAACTTGAACGTGGGGATGATAGCAGGAACTGGTGTGCCTTGCAACACGCAAGCCATATTTGGTCGGTGTTTGTTGCATGAACCGTGTAACTGTATGTGCCTACACATTAGTGAATGATCTGGCGTCTCAGTGCATTCCTCTCCATTCAGATAAAGTTCTTGATCATCTTTGAAAATCTGTATGTGTATGGAAGCGACCAGACTTCATGAAGAAAACCACTACCTAAAGGTTAATAACGACCTATTGGTATATATTTCATACAATTTGAAAACTTATATAAAGCAAAAGGCAGCGTTATTAAACCGTGGATAAGGCACGTTGCGAAAGCAGTCAACCTTTTGGATTTATACTGGAAATGTTAAAGGAAGAATTACGGAGTAGGGCCTGTAAATCTTTAATAGACAACGAGTAAAATTACTCCAACCATCATATTCCTCTAACTCCGGGATAGTAGGGGTGTTTAATTTTTTAGAAGTAGCCAATCCAAAGCATTTGGTCTGGGAAATTGTTTCATTCACAAACCACATATGTTTTGGGATGAGACATGCACGGTGGAAAGCCTCAGTGCCTTGTACCTGCCAGGTTCGTGAACCCCAAACTGATGTAGATCCTGGATATTTTTACTCTGTATTACGTTAGCATGGTCTCATTACTGGTTTAAACGCCATTTTTCCTTTTTTGTAACTTCTGCACACGACACTTAGTTGTTGCTTTAGCTTTCAGCCTAACTGCGTCAAGATCTATGCCTGCTTCAAGCAGGCGCAGGGTTTTGATGTAGCTTTGTCCTATCTGATTGTAAATGCGGCACACCGTGGGTGGCAGAGCAGCGGTGCACGTTAACTGGTGCATCCCTGGGGATGTGCTAGTTAATATAAATCTGCCCCTTTACATTTAATTATGTGCAGGGGACACAGAGTAGGTGAGGTTTATCCAAGGTTAAGAAGAGATGAGTCCTGTTCAGTGAAAAATTGGAGATAGGCTTCAGTATATTATATACTTAAGTAGTGTGTTAAGTTTTTGATGACTGTTATTAATTTACTGTTGGGTAATAGTGGTTAATAAATTTTTTTATTATATTTTACCACAGATTCAACTGCAGATTATTTCAAGATTTTAGGATGCCTAGCAAAGAAAGAGTAAGAAAGGCTGCAAAACGTCAAAGACAGCAGGACCATGGAATAATGCAGCAGTCCTCTAACAAAAAGATTTGTCAAGTCACCAAGAAAGCACCGGGTAAGAGTCGAAAAACAGTCATAAGAAATATGTGTAGTAAAAAAAATATTACTACAGAAAATGTTTCAGTCCAGAAAAGGAGAAAGAATTCAAATGGTAAGGAAAGGCCAATGAGAAATGTTACTGCTAGAGTAAGAGATAACTCTATGCATGAAAGTAGAAGGAAACAACAGTTTAGGGATATTCGTAAACGAATGTTCCGCAACAGGATAATTGGGAATTTGTTAAAAAATATTAAGAAAGGTCAGCAGAAAGTGGTTTTTTATAAGAGAAAAAAAATAGTTGAGAAAGTTATTGATCAGGCATTTGAAATTAAACGTAAGTTATTTATTTTGACAATCAATAGAATTAGGAAGCTAAACAAGGTAATTTATGATTTCAAAAGAAATAGTAGATGGAAGAGAATAGTTAATCGTAGTAATTTTTGTGAAGTTTTTTCTGGAGAATGGATGCATAGTTCAAGCTCTGAGGCATTTTTTAATGAGGAGAGTTATTTCCAGGATAATGATTTGGTGCATGCAGTTGACACCAGTGGTCGAGCTTATGAAGTGAAAGATGGTTGTCCAGTTGAAAAAGAAAAACTTGTGAGAACAGAGATAGAAGAGGTGTTAGGTAATGAGGTTTTAGGGAGACGTCCTAAGGGTCCTGTGTACACCTGGAAGTGTAGTAGTATTTGCAGTGTACGACAGGATTCCATCAATTTGCTTTGTGATTTTATACGGTCATTTAGTAAGAAAAGTTTGAAGCAGAAAATGAAGTTGTTGCAAGAATTAGATCCTTGCAGAGTGAGAGAAGTGATAGGTTTGCATGGTCATTCACTGGCTTGTCTTTCCAGGAGAGTATGCCAGAGTGTTTTTCATCATTTCAGGATGCTAGCAGTGCATCATAATAAAGTGAGGAAATTAGTTAGAATGTTGTAATATGCTAAGAGTCCAGCAATTATGCTTAAACAATTATGCGCTGCTCTTTTGCATGGTTCTGAAATAGATGTGAAGAATATATGTGAAGAAATTGAGTTTTGTTACTTTGGAAGTAAAGAGGAGAATGTTGAAATTGACCAAGAAGAAGAGAGTAATGTGGAAGATAGTGTACAGGTTTCCAGTACAGATAATTTCCAGAGGGAAATTGCGACGTTTGAGGTGAAATCAAGTGAGAGGCCAAATTTCACTTGTGTGTGTTGTCGACGCACTTATTATAAGAATCAGACTAAGTTAGTGGATTTATATGGAAAAAGTGAAAGGGAAAATAATAGTGAATGGAAGGATTTTACAACATACTTGATGGTAGAAAATTGTTTTGATTTGGGATTGGATCAACGTGTGTGTACTTATTGTTGTAACAAATTAAATCAAAACCAGATGCCTGCTAGAGCAGTTCATAATAATCTGGAATTGGTTGAGATTCCTTCTGAATTGAAGGATTTAAATACTTATGAATCTATTTTGATTCAAAGTATCCATCCCTTTCAGGCTATTGTAAGAATGGAGCCAAAGACAGGGAAATTGCCTCCATCAGATTTACAGAGAGGATTAAAGGGAAGAGTTGTTTATTTGCCTCTAGATTTGAAGAAAAACATTAACACAATTGGAGTAGAAAAAGTGGAAGAGGAACCTCTTGTTATCTTAGTTAATGGGGTTCCGACAAAGAATAAGAAAATATGGCAAGATTTAGTAGATGTTAGGAAAGTCAAAAGGGCAACATTGTATTTGAAAAAATATAATAAATACTATAAAAATGTATATGTTGCAGAAGAGGAAGTAAGTGAGGAAGAGGATAGCGATTTGTGTGCTGGTCAAATTGAGAAAGTAGAACCCTGTACTAGTGAAGAAATATATGAACATTATAGTGTTCATCCTTTGCATTCCAAGGAAGTCATGGGGAATGCTATTGAGTTGTTTCAAATGAAACAAGCGAAAGGGAGTCCCATTAGTGTTTGGGAGGAAAGTTTGGAAGCTCGGTGTTTCCCACAGCTTTTTCCAACAGGTCAGGGAGGAAGATATGATGAGCGACCTCATCAAATTCCTGCTTCTGAATACCGGACTTTGCGATTGTATGCAGGAGATCCTAGGTTTCGACAATGCATTCCTTATTTGTTTCATCTCCTGTTTGAAAGCGATCTGTCTGGACTGTCATATGCAGTGAACCACATCTTGAAAAGTGGTATACACATGCAAAACATCTCGGCAAGTGACTTTATGGATAAAGTCAATGTCCAAGACAGTATTTTGGATTCTCACCTGATTAATCTCATGGCGTGTCAGCGTGGTACTAATGAGTACTGGTACCGTCGTCATGGTGATTTAAAATGTATGCTGAGGAACTTAGGAACTCCCACATGGTTCCTCACTTTGAGCTGTGCTGAGTATGGCTGGGAAGACTTACTTGAATTTCTACGAGAGGCAAATGCTAACGTAGAAAACATCGAATTCAAGACACCCGGAGAACTGTGCTCTTTGGATCCAGTCAATGTATGTAGGTACTTCAATCATAGATTTGAAGGTATGATGTCTTTCATCATGAATAAGAAGAATCCACCTCTTGGAGAGGTGTTGGATTTCTTCTGGAGGAAGGAGTACCAAGCAAGAGGTGCTCCTCATATACATATGTTGCTGTGGATCAAGGATGCACCTAAATTTGGAACTGATGCAGACGACTCAGTGATGAGTTTCATAGAACAGTATTCTACGTGTGCTGTTCCAAACGCAAAGGAGAAAAAAAGCCTAAGAGAAAAAGTTCTACGTTTCCAAAGCCATCGATGTGGAAAGTACTGTCGTCGTAAATTCCGGAACAAAGACAAGTTCTACACCAAATGTCGTTTCGGCTTTCCACGATCGGTGATTTCTAAAGGAAGAGTGAACAGTTTGATGTCTTCGCTGCGACATAATGTGATGAAGAAATCACCTAAAAACACATACAATTTGAAGAGGAACGAAGAGTCCAAGTACATCAACGACTACAACCCGGTGATTTTGTCCATGTGGAATGCTAACATGGATATACAGTTTGTGGCTGATAACTGTATGGCTGTGGCTCGGTATGTGACATCTTACATCACCAAAAAAGAGAAGACAGAATTGAAGGATATGTGGGAGGACATTTCTCATGAAAAGAGCCTCAGCAAGAAGTTGTACAGTTTCAGTCTGAAGATGTTGTCGCATCGAGAAATCGGAGCTTACGAATGTTCTGACCGGTTGTCTTCAGCAAGTCTCTATGCCAAGTCCAGGAGTATCGTTTGGGCGAGTGTTGGTCTTGCTGCAACGCGTAATCGAGTTCTGAAACCTGTGCGGGAAATTGAGTATTTGGCGGAAAAGGAGCCAAACAGTACCGACATTTTGAAGAGCAACATGTTGGATACATATTATCCAAATCGAAGCAGTCACCTCGAGAATGTTTGTCTGTATGAGGTTCTGCAAAATTACATATTCAAGAGGAACATCAAAGAAGATACTGAGAAAGGAGTGTATGCTGTAATAGGAAGTGAGGGATGTCTGGTCAAGCAAAGAAAATGCCACTTGATAAACCATCGAAAATTGAGTGGCGAATCTCCTGAAAAAAAGGAGTTTTTCTATTTAGCACTTTTGCAACTTTTTAAGCCTTGGCGTGCAGAAGAGGAACTGCTTGGAGATTTCCTTTGTTACGAAGACTCATTCAATGCTGCCAAGGAGACCATAGAATGTCCTGCTTTTCCCAAATATGTAGAAATGTTGAATGTGGAAATTGAGCAGGAAGCAACGATTGCAGCCGAGATTGCCAGAGACAGTTCTCAGGACAGTCAGAGTTCTGCTTCATTGAGTCAGGATCCACTAGGAGGACCTCTTATCGAAAATGAAGCTGCCACTGCTATGAATGAAGTGGAAAGAGCCATGGCACATGCTCAGGAGGATGTGGTTAACTTAGAAGAGTTGGAAAGACAACTCAACGTTGAGCAGAGGAAAATATATGACGAACTTACCATGCAAATTGATCATGGATTAAGTCATGACAAGAAAGAGTGCTCATGTACGTCGTTGAAGCCTGTCCGACTGTACGTGAGTGGAGAAGCGGGAACTGGAAAAAGTTTCCTTATTAAAGCAATTTCATGTTATTTGCAGGAAAGGACAGAGTCATCGCTGTCTTGTGTTGTCACCGCTCCAACTGGACTGGCAGCACATAACATTAAAGGGATTACTTTACATCGTTTACTGATGCTGCCAGTGGAGCATGACAACAAATTAGAATATCACAAGCTATCTGGAGATGCTTGTTTTGAAGTTTCAAGAGTCTTGAGGAAAATGAAACTTCTTATCATTGACGAAGTAAGCATGGTTTCCAATGTCATGCTTGCCTTTGTGCATTTGAGAATGCAAGAAGTTCTCAAAACAGAGTATGATGTGTTATTTGGTGGCAAACACATCATTGTTTTCGGAGATCTTCTGCAGCTGACACCAGTGAAAGGGCAACCTGTGTTCAAAATGCTCACGCCTGAAGATACCAGGAAGTGCTTAGGGAGTATTGGCAACGTCAATATATGGTTAAACTTCAATTATGCTGAACTGCATGAAAATATGCGTCAGGCAAAGGATGAAGTTTACAAGACTATTCTACAAGATGTTAGAATTGGAAAAGTGACCGAGCATGGGAAAGAAGCTTTACATGCACGATTACTGACAAATTTATATCCAGATGAAGATGTTGTGCCTGAGAATATTTTTCAGAA
This sequence comes from Lissotriton helveticus, assembly GCF_964261635.1. Taxonomy (NCBI): domain Eukaryota; kingdom Metazoa; phylum Chordata; class Amphibia; order Caudata; family Salamandridae; genus Lissotriton; species Lissotriton helveticus. Next base: position 647,597,703 of record NC_136068.1, read on the forward strand.
AGTTACTGAGAAAAAATCTGGAATATGTTTGATGCCAACTCTTGCAGAATGTGCCAAATTCAACAACAAAATGTTGCATTTAGAAAAGCAAGAGATTGTGAAATTGGAAGCTATTGACAGAGTAGAGCATATGGGATCAACAATTATTTTGTCTGAGAATCTGAAAACAAAATTGGATTCATTAGAGAAGAGTATATCTAAAACTGCGGGTTTTGAAAAGACTCTGAATGTGTGCTTGAACTGCCGTATAATTTTAAGAAGGAATTTACATGTTGAAAGAGGTCTGGTAAATGGATCAATGGGTAATGTTGTTGATTTTGTGAAATACAGAAATAGAGATGGAATTGAATTTTTAAAAATTAAATTTGATGGCATTGAGGAAGTACAGCTAATTGCTCGTTGTTCTGCTAGATTTTTGCTTGTAAAAGACTTATATGTTCGTCGTAAGCAGTTTCCTGTTTGCTTGGCATATGCGGTGACAATCCATAAATCGCAAGGTTTAAGTGTAGACTGTGCATTGGTGAATATTGGCAGTTCTGTGTTCAAGGAGGGTATGGCATATGTGGCATTGTCACGAGTTAGGACTTTATCGGGATTGTACTTGATTGAGTGTGATGTCACAAACATTTGTGCGGATCTAGATTGTGTTAAGGAATACAATAGGTTGAGAAGAGAGTATGCGCCACATTTGCCTCAGTATCCTTTGTTTGAGAAACGTGTGGTAGGCCGGAAACGAAGAAATGTGACCAATACTGGGGAGGTTGTAGCAAAAAGACGAAAAGTCGATGAACCTGAAATTATAAGCAGAAACAAAAAGGATTCTGTTGAAGATGTTGTTGGTTTTCAATTTGAAAACAGTTCTGGTGTCAACTGCTATGCTAATGTAGTGGTTAATGTTTTGTTTTCTCTACAAAATGTAAAAGAAGAGATTGTGGTCAATTCTGATCAAAGATTTTGCAGTTTGTTAAATTCTGTGTTAGAGAAATGTAGCACTGATAGAACAAACATAGAAAGTGTGTCTGAAATTCGAAATCTGTTAGACAGATGTTCAGGCCAAACACAATTCTCTCAAAATAGTCAGCAAGATTGTCAGGAGTTTTTAATGTATATGCTTGATGTATTGTATGCTGAAGGTGTAGATGTAGATCATCTGTTTGGGCTTTCTTATCAATGGCAGCATGACTGCGAGAACTGTAGGGTATCAAGTAGTACTAGTGTAGACTCAGAAAGATTTATATATTTAACTTTGCCAGACAGTAAATCAGTCTCTTTTAATAAGCTAGTAAAAGCAGCTGATCACAATATGGAGTGTAGGCAATGTAAATCTGAAATGATGTCCACATTATTTATACGAACATATGGCCAGTATGTCATTTTAATGTTCCAACGATGTAGGCCTGATGGAACAAAATTGACAACTTTAATTAAAAATGTTGTGGCTTCACAGTTGTCAATATCAGGAAGGACTTTTGTAACTGTAGCAATTATATATCATGATGGTTCTTCAATAACATCAGGACATTATACAGCTTATTTAAAGTGTAGAAATGGCTGGTCATTCTGCAATGATTCTGTTTTAATTTTCAAAAAAAAATTGCCATATGACCTTAAAAACTGTTACCTGGTGTTTTTAAAACCAAAATTTTAGGGAAAGAATCTCGGGATGTGCTCTGAGGAATTTCAAGAAGTTCTCATGGCTCCTACACTATTTGGCCTTGAAGATAAGTGTAGTACAGAGACATAACTTTTTACCATAACACTGGACGTTATTGAGAAATACGTGCACTTTGAATGAGTTCAGAAAAACTATTTCTTTTTATAAGCTAATTGAAGCAGCGAATCAAAACATGGAGTAGAGGGAATGTAAGTCTGCAATGCTGTCTACTGTTTTACATTGCTTTGTGATTAAAAGTGATGTAGAGAATTAAATAATTGTACTAGTCATAAAGGTAGTGTAAGTCTGCTTCATAGTAAGCAGTATCAGTGTGATAGGAAATGTAGAACATGATTGAGCAAGAAGGGGAAGATATTACTAGTCCAGGATTGTGTAAATGATCTTCAACATTTTAATTCTGAAAGTTGCGGAAATGCGAAAAGACGGGATTGGCTAACAAGAATTCCAAGAGTTATACATGGCTCTGACAAGATTTGGCCTTGTGGAATCTTGTGGTAGAGAGCAAGAAGTCATTTATTGTATGTAACATGTTTTTGAAAACGATGGAGGTTTTCTTTCAGAAAGTGGCGGGTTGAAAGTAATAACAGCACAACAGAGTGTAAGCTGTTCATAGGACATCCTTGGCCGTCATGGAAAGTAAGTTAACTTTCAGGAGTTCTGAATTCTGATTTGTAATGTTGTATGGGTTTTTTAAACACAATCATTTTGATTGTGGTTTTTTTTCCCCGCTGTTATATGATGAATACCTTCAAGTCACTGTTTTAGTGAAATTTGATACATTCTGAGAACAGCAAAAATAAACCATTTAACATGTATAATTAATTCTGTTCTGTTTGCATTTATGATGTACATGTAGAACTGTGTAGGAGGCATGGAGAAGGTGAGGCTTCTGTAAGTGTCAAAGTTGTTGCATACAGTGCTCATATTCTACGTAGTCTTTTATATTTCATTACTTTCACTGTTTCTGACTGATCTAAAAAATTTTTTTTAAAAAGAACAGTAAGTATAAGGGAAGGAAACAGACAGTTATGTTAAAAGAAACACAGCTATAGGGAATAAACTAGGGATACTGTTACCCGCAATCCTCTGCTGATGATGTCACTGAGCATGTCATGAATGATGTAATATGTGACATCATCAGCAGTGGATTACGGGTAATAGTATCTCTAGTTTACTCCCCTATAGCTGTCTTTCTTTTAACATAACTGTCTGTTTCCTTCCCTTATACTTACTGTTCTTTTTTCAAAAAAAAAATTTTTGGTTCGCTTCCGGTTCGCGTACCGGGGAGCGAACTGGGAAGCGAACTAAGAGAAATAGAGGTTGGCACAGTTGCAAATATTGTACCAATTTTTTAATAACGGGGAGGTAGTTCTGAAAAGAACTTTTTTTTAAATTGTTTTTGTTGTTTTATATTTTTTTTATTTTTTTTCTGAACATTTTTTTACTTTTTTTGAATTTTTCTGAACAGTTTTATATTTTTTTTGTTTTTTTTTCGGAGGGGGCAACGAAAACGATTCATTGTAAAGGGCTCAACAGGAGCAAGAAAACAAAAAAAAGAATGTATTGTTTGGGGAGTTTCGGACAAACATGAGCATGATTGTCAATAGCTCTGTTGATCAGAGTGATGCTACTTTCTCCGTAGCAAATGAATCCACTGCAATGTACGCAGACTTGTTTTACTTCACGAAATCTCGTTTGTATATTTGGCACCATCTCCCTGCCCTCTGGTCCCGTTACTTCCGGTACAACAGATCTTCTGGCCATAATAGGGAGATTATCTAGGTCGTCCTGTTCCTCTTCTTCCTCTTCTTGCTGAATTATAACTTTAGCAGGTGGTCCACTCTTCCTTGGATGTGGTGGAGGTGGTGGGGAAGCACCAGCTGAAGCTAGTAAAGAAGCCATTGCTCACTGGTAACAAAGGGTCTTTCTCTCACAATGATGAAAGTCAGAGTGAGGAAAGAAGGAGGGATTTTCACCATTTGGGAAAAAAAATAGTTCTCAACCAATGAAAAGTGTTCATTTTAGATCATATGACCTAGTCTTACATCATTAGGAAACCGAAAGTGAAATGAACCAATGAAAAGTGTTATTACCAAGTCACATGACCTGCTGTGTTTACGTTACGCGCTTTGCAGGGCCTCCCGGTTTGCTTCCAGAAACCTGTGCTTTGCGACTCGGTAAGCGTACGAGTTCGCTAACGTAGCACGTCATATGACGTATCACGCGACAACGCGAAACGTCATGCGGAGGGGACGCGTCACGATGTTGTTTTCTAACGCGGCAGTTGCGGTAAAGAAACGTTTACCGGCTCGCGGTCTATTTCGTGGCATCAAGGTCAGCTAACGGGAAGCTTCCCGATTCGCGAAGCGGGAACGAAGAAAAAAAAATATTTAAAAAAAAAGTTATTAATAAACATATAAAATATATTTTTGGATTTAAAGAAGAATACATTTTACAGCTACAGATATTAGCTGTTAAAAAACCAATGAAATTCACTGAAAAAACCATAGGTTATAGACCATATATAGTTAGGAATTAGCATTTACAAAACCTTGAAAATTCACTGAAAAAACCATAGGTTATAGACCATATATAGTTAGGAATTAGCATTTAAAAAACCTTATTTTACTCACACAAAACCATTGAAATTCCATATATAGTTAGTTGCACTAACTATATATCGCGCACCCGCAATCCACTGCTGATGATGTCACATATTACATCATTCATGACATGGTCAGTGACATCACTGATGACATCACTGATGACATCTCAAATGACATCACTGATGACATCTTACTTGACATCAATGATCACATCACTGATGATATCATTCATGTGATAATACAATGCATCTCCTCACACTCTAATATAACCTCCGTTACACCCAGTGTTAAATAGAGAGTATAATTTTTGAAACCATTGACACACCAATACTAGTTACTACATACGCACTCACTGATTCCTATGTCTACACACACATTCACTCATACAATCATTCATACATACAATCACTCATCTTTACAACACTATCATATGCACTCATACACCTATACAGACACTCACACTCTGCCACTCATCCATGGAGTTACTCACACACCTAGTCAGTCCTGAAAAGAATCAATCACACTTCCATTTTCTCATCTATACAGTTAAACACAGAACACCTTACATTTTTGAAACATATACTAACACATAGTTACTCTCTTATAGAATCACTGATACAAGTACACATTGATCTGCACAGAGTCACACACCTCCCAGCCAGCCATACACACACTCAGTCTCCCATACAAATACTTGTGCAACCAATCAATAACCCATATAGCTACTTATATAGCTACTGATCAACACATGCAGCAGCTTGCACAACAACAGACATACTGATGCACACTTTTAGACAGTTTAGTCACTAACCCGTGCATTCAGTAAGACGCATTTAATCACTCACTCATACAGTCAATCACGCACCTACTAAAACCTTCATTCAGACACTTATACATCCACTCATTCTTCAATATGTAAAACATATTTAAACTTTACAGAAACACATAATCACTGGATGTTGTCATCAGTGATGTCATCAGTGATGTCACTGACCATGTCATGAATGATGTAATATGTGACATCATCAGCAGTGGATTGCGGGTGCGCGATATATAGTTAGTGCAACTAACTATATATGGAATTTCAATGGTTTTGTGTGAGTAAAATAAGGTTTTTTAAATGCTAATTCCTAACTATATATGGTCTATAACCTATGGTTTTTTCAGTGAATATATATATATATACATATATATATATATTTACGTCAAAGGTGGTCCAATCTGCTGCGCGCTCTTGCTGTTGGTGCGACATGTAGGGGTAAAGACCACACATCCCTTAAAAATTAATAACCAATGGAGAAAAAAATTTGCACTCCCAGGAGTTCAGTAAAAGCAGTCTTTTATTGAAGACACCAGTTTATTTCAGCTGAGTAACAGAGCCCCATGATGCAGTTTCAACTTCCTTCTTTCTTTGATGGTAATTGCTCACGGCTGTTGCACATAATGTGTCTTTAATAAAAAACTGCTTTTACAGAACTCCTGGGAGTGCAACATTGTTTCTCCATTGGTGAAAGATATATATAAATATATTACCTACTGGTGGTCGCCAGTAGGTAGCTATAGTTAGGACCTATTACCATAGGAAAATCGTAACATTCTATTCCCAATAACTTTGGCACTGGTTGATGAATCTTTGCAAAATTGTCAAAACGTATGGCCTGCTCCGTTCCACCCCTATCTTGAAAGTTTCATAGTGATTCAGGAAGTAGGGGTGAGTAAAAAGGGGGGTCCCAAAAGGTGTTTTCTCCATGTTAATTTTAGACACAGCAACAGCCCAAACTGCTGAACGGAATTACACCAAATTGGGCAAAAAGTTTTCCCTTGGTTCAGAAAGAACTCTTTTTGTTAAATGGTGTAAATCAGTTCAGTAGTGGCTGAGAAAATCTAAATAAAACACATATCGATATATAGAGGTGCGGAGGATCCGAGCACCCTGCCGATCACGAGCTGCATGCTAATTGGCTGTCAACACTTTAAACCAGGCAGTGTTGGCAGCCATCTTGTGGAAAAGTGAAAAACAAAGGCGCAAAACAAGAAAACGGGTCATGGTAGTAACATTCTGACCCGCTAGGCCTGCTCAGGGGGTCCCACAAAGGCCCCTAGGGCCAAACATTTTTGTTTTGAAAAATCCCGAGGTGCGCACTGGATCCGCAGATCCGGCTGCAAATTTTTTTTTAAATGAAGCGTGGGCTTCCGCGCTCTGTTTAATTTAAGTTTCTGGGTGGGCCAGGTCCCGGGGCAGTTAAAAAATGTGTGGGGGGCCCCAATCCCCTCACACGTCTGCCACCCACGGGGCTTTTCAAAAATATTTGCAAGGGCACACGCCCCCCCCACAGCCAGGGAGATCGCCACCCCCGGGGCTTCTTTTATAATCTGTGTGGGGGCCTCTAAGGCCCCCCAAGCCCCAGGAACCGCCACCCTGGGGCTTTTAAAAAAAAACCTAAATACTCCTGTGGAGAGGGGGCTTTAGCCCCCCTGCACACCCCAGGGACTGCCACGTCCCTGGGAGCTAATATTCTAATTCGGGGGTCCATTACGGACCCCCGAGCCCAGAGGACCACCACCCCCGGGGCTGTGTATTGGTTATGAGGGGGGCCGTGCGGCCCCTCTCATGTAGCCAGTGATGTCCCTGGGGGCCTCCACCCCCCAGGGCTGGCTCCTGCAGTGTCCTGTGGTGCCCACCTCGGGACACTGCTGTTTGCAATGACAGAACAACAGTGGCTTCTGTGGAAAAATAAGTAACACCTAGAAATAAGTGATTTTTGTGGCACAATGGCAAATAAGGGTATTTTGGGATGGATGTCAGATAAAGAAGCTGCGTATACAATTAGACAGTTGTTGTAATATTTTCATAATTTATAAACACATAGAAAATGCACCTTACTAATACATAATATATACAACATATATGTACACAATTTTACAAGTGACAGTGTGTCCCAAGTGAACGGTTATGTGAGAACCTAAATTCAAATAGTGCAATACAGAAAACGGTTTCTAATTCGAATTTGTATTTTTATCAGAAAGAGGCGACCAGAAATCAAATGCCTATGGAAAGTATGTAACAGTTGGGGGTATAGGCAACTATTACGCGTGGCTCGTCTCTTTATCTTTGCCGACGACGTTTCGACCATTGACGGATATCGGGTCTCTTCAGAACTTGACAGTGTAGGGACACCTATGGAGTATAAGTGTATGGAAATGGTAAGTAAGTGGACCAACCATGGGTTAGGCACGAATGGCCTTGCAGCCAGCAATATCTAATTTAGGGAGGGGAAATACCTGATTAAGGTATCTGCTAGCGGAACAACCAATGATAATTGAAGTGGCACCGTGTGAATACAAAGAAAACTCACAGGGTTCCCAACCAGGAGCTGTGGAGACGTAATAAAAGAAAAAGCTGCTGTAACATACACTCATAGAGCAAGAGAAAAAATATATATATATGGCAGTTGACCAACACGGGTAATCGGGCAAACAACTTTCCCCATGGAGGGGAGTGCAGGGTAAAGATCTAGGTATGGAAGCTCCGTCACATGAATCCAGAGCGGGAAAGGCAGAGGCTATGAAATAAATTAAAAACCCAACACGCGAGTGAATGCCGCGTTGGTAAACTCCTGTAATTACTCAAGAGGCAGAGAATATCTGAAAACAATTATTACTGGGAATGCGTACGGTGGAGCTGCACCCTAGGGGATCGGTTCAAGGATAGAAAAAACGGTGTTCTTCGTTGATAGCGTAGCAACACTCAGGATAACGGGGACGCTGTGGAGAAGAGACTGTGGTTAGTCTTCTTCAAATCAAGCAGTATTAGGGACATTCAATATCGTCAGAGCATGCCCCGGGAAGCAGTTGTGAATCCATACCTTAGTAGATGTATTTCATGTAAGCCTCTGCGCCGTGCTGCCTGCCTCGGTGCGATGACAGAGAGCAGTTGTACCGCATCGTTTTAAATAGGGACGGGGTTGAGGATATTGGCGGGAATGGGGGGCTAGTGAGTAGACGACAGAGTAGAGAACTGCTCTGTGACTCAGCGATCGTGATGGCTGCAGGTGCGATGACATAGTCGAAAGACTATGGATCGTGTGCTGGATAAGGATTAGGGCGAGTGGGGTGAGCACTTCCTATTGCCTACTACCCAGCGTAGCATTGATGCGCAGAACAGACCATCGTGCCGGTTTTGACATTGACATGTATGTCAATTGCAAAGTGTCCAACTAATAGTCACCTACCTCAAGTCCGCATAATAGACAAACGTACCGGTTTAAACACAGACATATACGTCATTTGCAAGATTCCTAACAATGTCAAAGGTAATGTCGGGGAGTGTACCCAACATTTCCGTGTGTACAGTCATAATCAGGGTTTCTGTATGCATGTGCTGCATGTGTATGCGAATGCATAGGGTAGGTCAATGTGCCTAATAGTAACAACCCACTGCTTGGCATATAGTTCAGAGCAATGGTGCAGATAAGCAATGTGTAGACATGGGCTTTAATTGCTCATGTTTCTGGAGTGACCCTAATGGATAATGTTTTAATGTATGATGGTCATAATCCTTGCATGTACGTTTTTACAGAGACAATCAATGCTCACAATAAAACATATTTAACATACACTTAAAGTTGGTTTTTAACAGTAGTACTCGCATTGAAGAGATTACGCAGGTACAGTTATACATATCTCAATTGTCTAGCACATATTACATAAGAAGTTGGAGTCGATGGCTAATGTATGATGGGACATCTTAAATGGTTTGCACAGTTCTATGGGTTCTAGGTGGTATTTCCCCAGTACATGTCTATGTGTTCATCTGATGGCATCTTGTCGGCTCTTGATACTTTACAATGAAAATGATATGACAAATCCTCGCCATTCTTCTGCTGAGTTGAGGCCCATTGCGATAGAGTTAATACGTTCTATCCAGCGACATTCCAACTTTCCAGAGTCTGTGCTAGCCCCCCCCCCTCGGGGTAGAGGTTGGACCTTATCTATAACTTGCCATTTAAACTCGTCTGCTGTGTGAGATTTTTCTAGGTAGTGGTTAACCAATGGATCATTGGGAACAGAGTTCCTGATTCTGCTGCGATGTTGCCCAATGCGGGCTTTGATGGTCTGCTGGGTTTTACCCACGTACGGGAGACCGCAGGGGCAGGTAATATAGTACACCACATTTTTGGTGTTACAATTCGCAAAGAAATCTAGATCTTGCATTACATTGCCGTGTTCAAATATTCTAGTATTGTTGGTAAGCGGACAAGCTACACAGTTACCGCATTTAAAGTTTCCTTTCAGTTCTGGGAGGCCCAATGCACTGTGCAATGTCTTGGCTGTTTTGCAGGACCTTCTAAGGATGATCAGATAAGGTGGTCTTTCACGTTTTTGCATCTCTTAAAGGCGAACATTGGGACTCCTATGCTAGGCTCTATACTCTTGATGATGTGCCAATTTGTGGTAATAAGCTTACGTAGTTTGTTGGTGTGTACACCAAATGTGGTGACGCATATGATTTTGTTTACGGAAGACTTCTCTTTAGGGGTAATTAATGTTTCTCTCGGGCAAAACCATGCTCTTTTGTGTGATTTTTTTACAAGTCTTTTTGGGTAACCTCTATTTAGTAGTTTATTTCTTAGTGTATTTGCCTCTCTCATGTAGGCATCTTTCTTGGCACAGTTTCGCCGTAGTCTAAACCATCGCGCAGAGCCCTGGGAGGATGGCTATTGTATGTAAGTAGCGTGTTACGCTCTGCCTGTTTCTGTGTAGGGATGTATATAGTAGACCATCCTCATGTTGTATAGTTATATCTAGAAATGCCACATTAGATTTGTCGATGGTTGATCCAAAGGAGAGCTGCCTTTGTATTGTGTTTAGGTATGTGACGAACTCTAGGAAATCAGAATGGCGCCTGACCAAATAAGGAAGATATCATCTATGTATCGTTTCCAGCATAGAATGCTGGGGTGGTACATATTGTTACGGGTTAGTACGTATCTATGCTCTACATCGTCCATGTATATGTTAGCCGAATTCGGGGCAAAAATTTCCCCCATGCTGGTACCAGAACATTGTTGGTAGAAAGTGCCCTCTGAGACAAAGTAGTTATATGTCAGAGCTATATGTAATAGTTCAATAATTAATGTAGTGGGCACTTGCACTGGGCGTGGCCTGGTGTCTAATACATCTTTGATAACCTGTAAACACTCCCTTTGTGGTATGTTCGTGTACAAAGAGGTGATATCCATGGTAGGTAGCCATTCTTTCTCTATGTTGTACGCTCTCCCTTCCAGCAAGTTAATCATGTGCATTGACTCACGGACATATGAGTCCTGCAGAGAAACAAAGTCTTTAATAAAAAAAAGTCTATATATCTGCCGATGGGTTTGATAATCGAACCACAAACCGACAATAAGGGCCGACCTGGGGGATTCGTGGTGCTTTTATGTATTTTAATTTAAGTCAAAAAGTGCTACAAGGGACTAGATTCTGGGACCAGGTTTGCTCAGTTTGGAGTCGTATTGGGATAATCGCACTCCAGTGTATCCAAAGAATATCACATATCAAAGAAAATTATAGCAATGGAATAAATCACTGGAAGGAAGAAGATACACGGAACAAGGAAAATTATATTCATAAGAAGTTTATGGATTTTGGTAATATACTTTACAGGTAGACATATGGGGAGACATATGAACCAACAAATTTTGTGCAACAAAGTAAAGAACAGAGGTATAAGCAATATAAACACTTCAGTTCAATACTAGACAGCAAACTCCTAAAGAATAAGACAGACAACCAACAAAATAAATTAGCGATGGTTGTGTGCTCGTGCATAAGCAACATTGATGGAGATGATGTAGATGTCAACATCATCTCCATCAACGTTGCAGTACTTTTTGACTTAAATTACCTTGCGCCCAAGCCTACAAGGGTAAATTGGGTTTCCCCTGTTTCTATTACGTTTTATGTATTTTAGGAATTGTATACAACACTGGCATTCTAGGATGTTTAGCATTGAGAAAATCATATTATTTCTTGCTCACATAGCCTAAGTTGACTCCCTCAGTAGTAATGTCGAGGATTTTTTCTTTAATGGTCTCTAGTGGGTTAGTGTCCAGTCCCCTGTAGTGTCTTTCTTAGCCTATCTGGCCTCTGATCTCAGTTTTGTAATCTTCTCTGCTTTGTTTAACAATCCCACCCCCTTTGTCTGCTGGTTTTAGGATTATGGATTGATCGTTTTTTAGATTAGTAAGAGCCCTTCGTTCTTCCAAGGTGATGTTATATTGAATGTATTTGCGCTCCTTCTTCATATTCTCTATCCATACTAGGTATATCCCCATCTTTAACCTATCGCAACATGTGCTATCTTCCTCTGAGATATCCCTACTCAGTAAAGGACTCTTAAACTATTCTTTTTAGGAAAGGAGGAATACACACAAGATTCAGTCACACATTTACGACCACCCTCAACATTCTATCCCACAAATGGTATGATGCCCCCTGAGCTATTGGCTTTTGAAAGAGTGGTATTAAACAGGATAGAGGATAAGAAGAAGGGGCACAAATACATTCCATATAACATCACCTTAGAATAACTATCAGCTAACTATAACTCGCGCACCTGCAATGCACTGCTCATGATGTCACATATTACATCATTCATGACATGGTCTGTGACATCACAGATGACAACTCAAATAACATCACTGATGACATCAGTGATGGCATCATCAAGTGACTGTGTGGTTCTGTAAAGTTTAAATATGTTTTATATATATACTCCAAGGTGTATGGAAGAATGAGTGGGTGTATAAGTGTCTGGAACGAAGATTTTATAGGCACGTGACTGACTGTGTAAGTTAGTGATTAAGTGTGTCTTACTTAATGCATGGGTTAGTGACTAAACTGTGTGAATGTCTGTATCAGTCTGTCTGTTGTTGTGCAAGCTGCTGTATGGGTTGGTCAGTAGCTACATGAATGTCTATATAGGTTATTGATTGGTTGTCTGAGTATTTTTTGGGGAGATTGAGTGTGTGTGTGGGTGTATGGGAGGTGTGTGACTCCGTGCATAGATGTGTTAGTGGTTGATTCACTGGGTGTATGGGTACAAGAGTACATGTGAAAGCAGTTGTATGTGTGTGTGAATGTGTGTATGGGTATGTTGGTGAGTGAATGGTTGTCTCAGTGGTACATGTCCAAGTAACTACATATAAAAAGGCAGTATATGTAAGAGTTGAAGTATATAAATGACTCTACATGATAGTCAGTGATTGTTAGACTGGATGTAGGGATGAGTGTGTACTTGTATCGCTGATTATATGAGAGAGTATGTATGCGTTAGTATCTGTATGAATAAGTGAGGTGGTGTGTGTATAATTGCATAGGTGAGTAAATGGGAGTGTGATTGACTCTTAGCATGACTGACTTGATGTGTGAGTTACTGCACGGATGAGTGCTGGTGTGTGAGTGTCTGTATAGGTGTAGTAGTGCATATGATAGTGTTGTAATGATGAGAGACTGGATGTATGAGTGATTTTATGGATGAATGAATGGATGTGTGTGTGTAGACTTAGGAATCAGTGAGTGCGTATCTAGTAACTAGTATTGGTTTGTCAATGATTTAGAAAATGGTAGTCTGTATTTTACAGTGGGTGCATCAAAGGTTATATTAGAGTGTGAAGAGGTGAATCAGATTTTCACATGGATGATATCATCAGTGATGTAATTTGAGATGTCATCAGTGATGTCACTGATCTTGTCATGAATGATGTAATATGTGACATCATGAGCAGTGCATTGCAGATGCACGAGTTATAGTTAGCTGAACTAACTATAACTGCAGAATTTCAATGGTTTTGTAAGAGTAAAATGTCCAGCTAACTATAACATCACTGAAACCTATGGTTTTTTTCAGTGAATTTCTAAGTGTTTTAAATGCTAATTTCTAACTTTAACGTACCTGAAACCTATGTTTTTTTCAATGAATTTCAATGAGTTTTTTAAATGCTAATTTCTAACTAAAACAACCCAATTAAGTCCCCTTAAATCCTGAAGATCCCTGGTGGCCAAGTAGCCCACCAGGTACATTGAGTAAGCGCCACAGACCTGTGTTTCAGAGAAGTGTTCTGAGGCTACGCCCCTGTTTGCACCACGATGCAAATGCAGCTTCTGGCAGACTGAAGCTCAGAGGATGAAGTCCACTTGTGTCTTGAGGTCCTCAGGACACACGAGGACCTCATTGCCCCACAGCAGTGCACCAGAAGCCTCGTTTGCAGAGTAGTGTAAAAAGAGCATGGCCTCGGACCACCTCTCTGCAACACATTACGAATCCGGAGAAATTGTTCAGATCTCCAAGACTACAAGAAAGAAGCGCAGAATCTCACAGAAAAACTAAAACAATTAAGTTATTTATCTCATCAAATGCCCCTGCAACTTGATCTATGTAGGCATGACAAGTCGGAAGGTAAGGATTCGCATTAGCGATCACAGGAGCACAATCAGACGTGCCATCACAGCCACCAGACTAACAGCACACTACAATGAAAAACAACATAAAGATACAGATATATGGTGGACAGTGATTGAGAAGGTCAAGGGGAGCAGCAACCTGCAGAAAAGACTCCTGGACAGAGAACAACGCTGGGTCTACCGTTTAAAAACCCATGAGGATGGCCTTAACGATGGTATCTTGTGGACTCAGCTCAGTAAATAAAACAATAGTCGACTCCTTATTCTACATCAAGCAAGGGTCTCAATCTTCCATCATACAGAGACCATACAGACCAGTGAAAGCATAGCCCACCTTTGAATACTTTAGGCTTACACATCACTCATGTGGCTAGCACCTAACAGAAGATGGAACCCACACGTGTTATATAATAACACCAGTGATAGAGAGTTATTGAGCTCCTCTCACGTGTACATGGAGATCCTACTTTTTTCCTAGCATGCTTTACCCAGTCACAGTAGTTTTCCTTTAAACACTCCCGATATCCCTGTGATCCGTGTTTCGCCCTCGGGCTTTTGGTAAAAAAAAAGTCAGATACATTTATTCCAACTTCTGACTACATATTGGGTTAAAAACTTCTGACATTTCCAACAACAATATTTTGTTCTTCCTCAAAACATTCACGTTTTTTATATTTTTTTGTCATATAGCAAAATGTAAACAGGCGCTCATGGTCCTTTATTAACACATCCCAATGTAGGCTATGACTGGATACTGGTAGAATTATAATATGTTAAACATCGCTCCAGTTGCAAGACGCAGGTTTGTCTTGGCCTCCCGATGACGCTCTAAACGTCACCTCGCCCTTTTACCATGCCAATCTCATAGTTTGTTTACCCTAGCACTCCCTCTAGACCTTGAACTACTAACCTTCAAAGAACTACAAATCCCAATACCACCAACCCACGCCCAGTGTCCCACATGTCAGATCGGGCTGACGTAATTTCCGGTCCAAGCAACGAGGACGGTACACCGGCACTCCGGTTACCGTACTACTCTTGGCTTTATATTCTCCCGACTTTGTTATCACAATGCGAAAGTCGAGGACCGGGACCACACTAGGTTTGATGAGCGGGGTGAGATCTTTGAAACAAGTAAGCGGATAAAGACGACATGCTGACACTTAGCGTGTTCCCCCTACGGTAGTTAACTGTACATAGTCCTTCCTCGCTGGCATGAACTCAGAGAGTTTCGTTTTCTCCTCCCACTAACAATTCCACCTGGACCTTGACTCGTTGGTCACTTCAGGACCACCCGCAGCATCAACCGGTCCTGTGTGATACCTACAGCCTCCCCTAATTGGGTAAGGTTAGTGCGTATGAGGTAGAGTGTATGTGATAGCTGGAAATGTGATGTGTGTATATACAAAAGAATATATATATTTTTTTAAGTATTATTGGCACAAAGTTGAGAGGTATAAATGCTGTTTTCTGCACTTAGAGACGGGCACCTGGTGCAGGCACCCTGATATATATGGTGACTAACACGAAGTTAATGTTAGCATGTGAATAAAATCACCACTTCACGAATACTTGTCACATAGAAACAGTATGTTGCAGAAGTAGAGATGAGGGGCAAAGAGGGAATGAGACTGATGACACTGTCATGCACAGACACTTTGACATTCTAACATGTCTGGTCTCCACCAAGTACCCAATTTGGACTAAGCATTACAGCAATTCTGTGTGTACTGTTGTCTGTCCTTGTCCTTTTATTTTCACAGATGGAGGATAACAGATAACACAATCGTTGTCTGTCATACACCGACAAGGAGCAGCTAGTCTGCCCTCTCTTCACAGATAGGATAGGGACTTCCCTTCCCTACAATCCTCACAGAGGGGGTATTTTCCTTGCCCTGAAGAAAGTCCAGGCCCTTTATGGCCCCAGGACTGAAACTTGTCAGCACCAGGGTCTTAGGACCATAAAACTCCTGCGAACCCGTTTTCATAGATTTTTTATTAACCCAGACAGACCCAAAAATAAAGGGACACCAGGGGTCTGCCTGAGGTTTTTTATAGGGGTGGGCGTAGTTCGCGAAGTAACGCTACGCGAAGCTACGCGACGTGCACTTCGCACTACGCGAACTTCACGTAGCACTACGCGAGCTGCGTAGTAGCATGTTCGCACTGTGCAAGATGCGTTTTCAATGATTGCACAGCGCGAACAAGCATCCGGCACTGTGCAACCATTGAAAACTGCATCTTGCACAGTGAAAGATGTAGTTTTCTGCTGCTCGAGTAGATTTTTACTCCAGCGGCAGCTTTCTCAACACGAACTGGTAGTTTCTCATTGCGAGCGATCGCGAGCATGCGCAACCACTCGCAATGAGAAACCTGACCTCGGTCGCGAACATGACGTTGAGGACCGTGAACAAGCAAAAAATGACTGCTGCACTACGCTACGCTGCACTACGCGTGTTCGCACTGTGCTACGTGCAGCTCGTGTAGTGCGAAGTTGCGCAAACTTCGCAAACTATGCGAGCGTATCGTAATGCTTCGCCCAGGGTTCGTTTTTAATCTTTAACCCCCCTGATCTTCATTTATCTAAAGAGCTCCCAACACTGTGGTTGAGCCCACCCCGACTTTTAGGAGTCGGGGTGACCCGATGATGAAGCATGACACCACTAGGGTGTATGAGGATAATTAAAACAAAAAGTATTTCTCCCCCACATTCATGGTTGAGTTAAGTACAACCTTTCACTAGAAAGGCCCCCCTTCCTCCCCTCTTTTTTCACACCCCTCTTCCCTCCATTTTTTATTTCTTCTCCCATAAAGTGAGTTAGCCTATACCACTGACCATGTGTTGGTCCATTGGGGTACTTTTTTGTGAAAGGACCTCCTTTACCCACCAGCAGTGCACCAGAAGCCGAGTTTGCATATTGGTATAAAAAGGGCCATGGCCTCGGAGCACATCTCTGCAACACAGCCCTGTGGCATTTACAAGAGGTACATGGTGGACTAGTTGTCCCCCAGGAAACCTCAGGATTGAAGGTGAATCAATCCCCCAACTTAAAACAAGCCACAGGGCATGTTTGCACTGTGGTGCAGGGAGGGGGCGGGGCCTGATATCACTAGTGTGCAAACGTGCCCTGTGGTGCTTTTTAAGTTGGGTGTGCATCAGTCTTAGTGACTATATTGAGCCCCAGGTAATCCACACACAACCTTAGATCTGTGGTGGCACCTGGAAGGGCAGACATAATACCACCACCCTTAGGCTGGCCCAATAAGTGTTGGAGGGGTCAAAAACCCCTAACTCCAGCATCTTTGAGACCTCCTCCTTAATGCTGGCTCTCACCTTGTCTGACAACTGGTAGATTGTACTCTTCACTGCTGTGCTGTCCCCTGTATCAATATAATGGGTTCACCATGTAGTGAGTCCTGGGGTAAAAGAAACTAAAGAGGCAACTGCACCATCAACTGGTGGTAGCTCTTAGTATCCTTAATATAGGTACTCGTAGATTGTATGAGTAGTTTGAAGAAGAAATCACTCGGGGACACTAGGAGTTATTTGGTATTGGAAGATGATCAATCTGCATCACTAAGGGATGAGATTGTTGAGTTAGTGATGACTGCTGAACATGATGATTATATCAGTAAACACGAAGCAGATTTCCTAACAAGTTCGGAGGGAAAGATCCCGTACTTTTATTGCCTACCCAAAAGTCAGAAGAACCGACTTCCACCTCCAGGAAGACCAATTGTTTCGGGTATGGAGTCCCATTATTGATTGTGCAACTCTGGTCCTAAAACGCAACTTTTTTCAATACCAGGACCAGATTTTCCTACAAAAGACAGGGATCTCGATGGGCAGCACTTTTGCCCCGAGCATTGCGGGTCTATATGTCTATAATTTTGAAAAAACTCACATTCTGGACAACACCAATCCATACACTCGCAATGTAATCCTGTGGCAGAGGTACATTAACGATGTGTTGGTGGTTTGGAAAGGATTGGAGGAGAGCCTTTTGGCATTCTTCGAATGGGTGATCACCTGTGATCCCCATCTGAGGTTCACCCACCAGTACAGTAAAGATTCTATTGAGTTTTTGGATGTCACTATTACCAGGACTGGGGACCACTTAACGACCAAGACGTATCATAAACCCACTAGTAAGAACAACTTGCTCCATTACACTAGTTTTCACCCGCGTCCCTTGCGGGAAAACTTACCTTATGGTCAGTACCCGCACATCCGTAGGAATTGCAGCAGTATTACTGACTATAAGAGGCAGGCAAATGATTTGACTGACAAGTTAACACACAGAGGGTATCCTGCAAAAATCCTGAAAAAGAGTTACAAGAGGGCCAGAAATCAGAACAGGGAGGCCCTATTGGAAGATGTCACGAGAGAAAGAGAAGCTGAAAGCCCCTTTTTTCGTACAAGCTGGAAAGGAGCTTAAAAGATGCCCTAGTCCACACTCGTCCCAGAATCAAAGACACAAAACAGGATCAAAATGTACTCACCACCTGGGGTTTACCACCAATTGTAGGGCATTACCCGTGTGGTGGGTGTAGTGTGTGTCATTTAACATCAGCAACCAAAACGCTTGACTTAGAAGAAGTCAAAATCTGGCATCTCAGGAGCCATACAAATTGCAATTCCAGTAACGTAGTTTACTTAATTGTCTGCCCATGTAATTTAAAATACGTGGGTATGACCACACATAAAATAAAACTACGTATTGGGGAACATCGAAGCAATGTGAGGTGCCGGAGAAACACAACCAAATTGACTGCACACTTCATTGAGCAGGGACACTGCCCAAATGACATAAAGTGGACCAATGATAGAGCACCTGAAGCTGAGTAGTGAGAGTGCCATCTTTGAAAAAGAGCAAAGGTGGATTCATCGTCTGGCAACGCATCGTCATGGACTCAATGATGATATTCCTTGGGGGTCCGTGATGCGGCGCTGAAGCACTTCTGTAGTGAGGGTGGCCAAGGGAGGTTCTGGTCAAAACAAGTGGTATAGCTGGGATCAAGTTGCCACGAGGGGAAACATTGAATACTAGTTTATATTTGTATGTATCCATCTGATACCAATCACCTTTGGCTTGGGAGAATCATCAGAAGAGTCCCCCTTGTACTCTTTGTCTTTACAGCTGCCAGATCCTATGTGCTGGTCTGTTTAACCCTAAATAAATAGATGTGGCTGATAATACTCATACGGTATTGAACTGAGATATATAGATATATATTGGCAGTGTCAGAGACATTTGGTATAGACATCTAGTTAAACGTGCTTGACATCAACGTTTACTATTAATATGTAGTCACACACTAATATATAGAAATATCAAGTTATAATTCATACACCCTTAATACTAGTGGTTTTATATGAATAGCAAGTTGTTCGAGGTCGGAGGAAGCCCGTTGTAATTACTAATGCAATGTATGATATTCGATCTCAGCTTGTACTTTGTGCAATCATGTTTAAATAAAGCTGACTTTTGTTTTCATCTTAAAAGAAACGCGATCGTGAACGATCACGTGATCGCGATACAGGCAGTGCACGTTACGCTACGCGAAGTTAAAAGCTAGCAGACACAGCGGGCTCCGTTGTATACGGGCCGCGGAAGAGTACAGTCTAGGTGGACAGGCGGGGAGTCATCAGCCATATAGTAAGTACGAGTCGAGGCCTCGTGTGGGCGTTTGTTACGCATATCAGCCATTATTGGGTAAAATAAATACAGAAACGACACAACGCTATCCTAACAGTGTGCAGATAACATTGGGCGCACTTAGCAGCTAAACCACATATAAATGTAGATATTTGTAAAAAAAAAATTAGCGACCACGCAATGCTCTCTGAACAGCTCATAAATGACTCTTGGTGAATTTTGATTATAACAGATGCTGACGTGAAGGTTTTTCCCCAACCGCGAGTCCAGGAAGCGGGTAACAGGATAAACCTAGTAAGTCGCAATGACAATTCATGATTCACTAGGGTGGTTTTAGAACAGAGAAGCAGTATTGGTCTATGGAGGGTGCTCATATGTATCGGCAACCGTGTTTAAAACAAATGCAGTGTTGAAAAACGCCATTTGCTCTAACTTTGATAATGACGTGCGGTTTACTTCTCAATACAGATCCTGAGGTGAAGGCTTCCCTTTCCTTGTGCTTAGGAAGCCGGTTGGAATGTAAACCGAGTACGTTTAATCGATGACTTACACTGATATAACCTACCTGAGTCCTCCTATCACAAAGGCGTGATATGATTAAAGTTTGAAGGTGTTAAGGACAGTTGATCTCTAGGTCACTTCTAAAAGGAAATGTTTGTTTTAATTTGCATACATGCAATGAATTTGGGTAAGAACAAGAACTTATGAATCAGGCGAGCAATGCCTTTTTGAGTGCTTCTTGGTAATGTGTCAAAGCACTAGTTTATGATAGAAAATCATGACTACTATGATGCTGGTAGTTAGGAAGTCTGGTGAAGGCCTGCTCCTTTACAGACTGGCTAGGTGCGGCCACCTTTTTTAACTCCTTTTACACTTGGTTTTGGCTGTGTCACTGGGCAGGTGATGGGTTGTATAAGCGTATGGTGATTATAATGTAACCATTTTGTGAGTGAGGAATATGAACAATTGTTCACTATTTATCTATGTTGTTGGTCTCTTTTCAGATTCCTTAACCCTCAGAGATTAGAGGGTGTGCACCTGAGTTTTCCAGTGCAGCGATTCCAAGTTGGTAAACGCTTTTCATTAGAAAATAATTTTCCTCCTAGTTTGAGTAGGTTCCTTAGGGTGTGCCTCCATCTAGGTGAGAATAAACTATTGGTCCTGAGTAATGCTGAGTCGAATACGACTCATAAGCTGAAACATGTCGACCGTTTTTTAGGGCATTTGGTTCAAATTGGCACAACCCTCATGTGTCCGATTTTTTCACTTTGTTTTTAACTGAGTTCGAATCACCCCTCTATTAAAGGTTTTGGTTGAGTGAGTGGTCTATACTCATTTTAATTTGCACTTTATGTTCTGTATCACTGCACATACTAAAAACTGGAACCCGATGAGGACAACTTGGCTACCTACCTTGTGTGGGTGCCTGAGGGTTCCTTTTTCCTCACTGTGAATACACAACCTTGATTCTGACACAGTCAATGTTTGTTTAGTGCACTTACGGGTGGTGGTGGTTATGATAGGCTGTCTCACTCCTTTTACCTTTTTGTTTTCTATTTGTATTATAGTAGGAGATACTCTTTCGTTGTTTTTGATAAATTATCCCAACGGGTGTGAGAGTAATCTGATTTACCCTTTCTCTCTTGTTATTCGAGTATGTTTGGCAGCGTACAGCTGCAAAAGTGATAAAAGAAAAATTATTTTTTTAATTTATCCATTTCCTTAAAGAAGTGTACCTCCTACGCCTATTTGATAGAAGACTCGGGTATCTCTTTTTCAAGAGAAGAGGCAGATGCCATTCTCAATGACCCCTCCTTGTTCGCAGACCCAATGGTGGCTCACACAATATCCCAGAATTCTGATTGAGACAAACTGGGCGAACAGAAAAGGAGTCGGATTCGAGCCATTTTACATGGTACGATGATGAACGAGTATTTGACCAACAAGATTGCTCCCAAGGGTTTACTAGTGACCAATGCCCCCCCGCATTTTCCTAGAGGATAGTGTGTTTAGAAAGGAATGGGCCCAGATAGCCTGATTGGGCTCTCCTCATTATGAAAACTGCTCTTCGCCTTTCGGAGGCCCTTCTTGTAGAAATCCAGGCTACAGAAACCCACATTAAGACTACAGTAACGGGTTTTAAGAAGAAATTAGATGAGTTCAAGAAAGAACTGAACGAGTATAAAGACAATCTGGCCCAGTCTAAAATTCAACAGTTTCAAAAGAATTTAAAGAAATGGTCGCACGCAAAAGTATATCCCTATGCAAGTGCTGAGTATACACCACCTGACCGCACTAACTATAATTCTGATGTTTCAGATGATTCTAATTCCAGTGGGTCAAGTGTGGGGAGCTCTGGCAATACACAAAGTGGTAGAGGCAGAGGCAGAAGACCACAAAACAACACCAATTGGTTCCCATATCAACAACAAGGGAATGGTGGTGTCCATCCAAATCCTTATAGCCATCCACCGTTCCCACTGCAAATGGGCTGGAACCCACACTTTGTACCACCTCCCCATTTTCAACCTAATATGTATCCCCCACATTTTTTAGGGTTTGGCCAGAGAGGCCGGGGCAAGAGGCGAGGCGGGAACCAAGTCCACTGGCAGACACCAGAGGCAGTGGGAGACAATACAAGCAGCAAAACTCAGGAGCAGCGGGCGGGCCCCAGCAATGTTTAAGTGTAGTCACTAACTTGTCAAACAGAATTCTAAACCCTGATGAATTAGCGGTTTTGGAGAAGGGACTTGGTTTTATACCAACACCACGCCTTGACCGTTTCAAACTCTTTTGTGAACTCGGTGTGTTTTTTAGAAAATTGACGTTGAAATCAGTTTATGAACATCAGGACTCTATCGAAAGCCAAGCCTCTAGTAGTGATACCAAGTATAGGAACAAGTCTACCTATACACCTCCGGCACACTTAGTCCCAGCAGAGATAATTGCCTTTGAGCAAGCGGTGTTCCTTGAAGTGGAACACATTGAAGAACCCACACCGTTTAAAAATCTAACGGCGGTGCAGTTCAAAGCCATAGAATCCCTGCAAAATGACCCTGATATCGTGATTAAGAGCGCCAATAAGGGGGGAGGGATCGTCATACAGGACACTATCGCATATGACGCTGAATGCAGACGCCTCCTCGGGGACACTAGGAGTTATTTGGTATTGGAAGATGATCCATCTGCATCACTAAGGGATGAGATTGTTGAGTTAGTGATGACTGCTGAACATGATGATTATATCAGTAAACACGAAGCAGATTTCCTAACAAGTTCGGAGAGAAAGATCCCATACTTTTATTGCCTACACAAAACTCACAAGAACCGCCTTCCACCTCCAGGAAGACCAATTGTTTCGGGTATGGGGTCCCTTTTGGGACCACTTTCTAAGTATTGTGATTTCTTCTTCAAACCACTCATACAATCTACGAGTACCTATATTAAGGATACTAAGAGCTTATTGGCAATGCTTTTGACAAATAAAATGCCTGAAGACCCATGCTTTCTTGTCTCTTTAGACATAGAAAGCTTGTATACCTGCATCCCGCAGGATGCAACATTGAAGGTTCTGGCGGATGCCCTTGAACATGCTACTTGGGAATACAAAACTTCACACACTTTCATTATTGATTGTGCAACTCTGGCCCTAAAACGCAACTTTTTTCAATACCAGGACCAGATTTTCCTACAAAAGACAGGGACCTCGATGATCAGGACTGTTGCCCCGAGCATTGCGGGTCTATACGTCTATAATTTTGAAAAAACTCACACTCTGGCCAACACCAATCCGTACACTCGCAATGTAATCCTGTGGCAGAGGTACATTGACGATGTGTTGTTGGTTTGGAAAGGATCGGAGGAGAGCCTTTTGGCATTCTTCGAATGGGTGAACACCTGTGATCCCCATCTGAGGTTCACCCACCAGCACAGCAAAGATTCTATTGAGTTTTTGGATGTCACTATTACCAAGACTGGGGGCCACTTAACGACCAAGATGTATCATAAATCCACTAGTAAGAACAACTTGCTCCATTACACTAGTTTTCACCCGCGTCCCTTGCGGGAAAACTTACCTTATGGTCAGTACCTGCGCATCCGTAGGAATTGCAGCAGTATTACTGACTATAAGAGGCAGGCAAATGATTTGACTGACAAGTTAACAGACAGAGGGTATCCTGCAAAAATCCTGAAAAAGAGTTACAAGAGGGCCAGAAATCAGAACAGGGAGGCCCTATTGGAAGATGTCACGAGAGAAAGAGAAGCTGAAATACCATTGACTTGCGTGACAACGTATAGCAACATTTCAAATGCCGTGAATCGCTGCATCAGTAAACATTGGCGGATACTGACTAGCAGCGGACGTGAGTGGCAAAAGCCCCTTTTTTCGTACAAGCGGGAAAGGAGCTTAAAAGATGCCCTAGTCCACACTCGTTCCAGAATCAAGGACACAACACAGGATCAAAATGTACTCACCACCTGGGGTTTACCACCAATTGTAGGGGATTACCCGTGTGGTGGGTGTAGTGTGTGTCATTTAACATCAGCAACGAAAACCCTTGACTTAGAAGAAGGCAAAATCTGGCATCTCAGGAGCCATACAAATTGCAATTCCAGTAACGTAGTTTACTTAATTGTCTGCCCATGTAATTTAAAATACGTGGGTATGACCACACGTAAAATAAAACTACGTATTGGGGAACATCGAAGCAACGTAAGGTGCCGGAGAAACGCAACCAAGTTGACTGCACACTTCATTGAGCAGGGACACTGCCCAAATGACATAAAGTGGACCATAATAGAGCACCTGATACTGAGTAGTGAGAGTGCCATCTTTGAAAAAGAGCAAAGGTGGATTCATCATCTGGCAACGCATCGTCACGGACTCAATGATGATATTCCTTGGGGGTCCATGATGCGGCGCTGAAGCACTTCTGTAGTGAGGGTGGCCAAGGGAGGTTCTGGTCAAAACAAGTGGTATAGCTGGGATCAAGTTGCCACGAGGGGAAACATTGAATACTAGTTTATATTTGTGTGTATCCATCTGATACCAATCACCTTTGGCTTGGGAGTATCATCAGAAGAGTCCCCCTTGTACTCTGTCTTTACAGCTGCCAGATCTTATGTGCTGGTCTGTTTAACCCTAAATAAATGGATGTGGCTGATAATACTCATACGGTATTGAACTGAGATATATATGGATATATATTGGCAGTGTCAGAGACATTTGGTATAGACATCTAGTTAAATGTGCATGACATCAACGTTTGCTATTAATATGTAGTCACACACTAATATATAGAAATACCAAGTTATAATTCGTACACCCTTAATACTAGTGGTTCTATATGAATAGCAAGTTGTTCGAGGTCGGAGGAAGCCCGTTGTAATTACTAATGCAATGTATGATATTCGATCTCAGCTTGTACTTTGTGCAATCATGTTTACATAAAGCTGACTTTTGTTTTCATCCTAAAAGAAACGCGATCGTGAACGATCACGTGATCGCGATACACGCAGTGCACGTTACGCTACACAAAGTTAAAAGCTAGCAGACTCCGCGGGCTCCGTTGTATACGGGCCACGGAAGAGTAGAGTCTAGGTGGACAGGCGGGGAGTCGTCAGCCATATAGTAAGTACGAGTCGAGGCTTCGTGTGGGCGTTTGTTACGCATATCAGCGATTATTGTGTAAAATAAATACGGAAACGACACAACGCTATCCTAACAGTGTGCAGATAACATTGGGCGCACTTAGCAGCTAAACCACGTATAGATGTAGATATTTGTAAAAACAATGTAGCAACCACGCAATGCTCTCTGAACAGCTCATAAATGACTCTTGGTTTATAACAGATGCTGACGTGAAGGTTTTTCCCCCACCGCGTGTCCAGGAAGCGGGTAACAGGATAAACCTAGTAAGTCGCAATGACAATTCATGATTCACTAGGGTGGTTTTAGAACAGAGAAGCAGTATTGATCTATGAAGGGTGTTCATATGTATCGGCAACCGTGTTTGAAACAAATGCAGTGTTGAAAAACGCCACTTGCTCTAACTTTGATAATGACGTGCGGTTTACTTCTCAATACAGATCCTGAGGTGAAGGCTTCCCTTTCCTTGTGCTTAGGAAGCCGGTTGGAATGTAAACCGAGTTAGTTTAATTGATGACTTACACTGATATAACCTACCTGAGTCCTCCTATTACAAAGGCGTGATATGATTAAAGTTTGAAGGTGTTAAGGACAGTTGATTTCTAAGTCACTTCTAAAAGGAAGTGTTTGTTTTAATTTGCATACATGCAATGAATTTGGGTAAGAACAAGAACTTATGAATCAGGCAAACAATGCCTTTTAGAGTGCTTCTTGGTAATGTGTCAAAGCACTAGTTTATGATAGAAAATCATGACTACTATGATGCTGGTAGTTAGGAATTCTGGCGAAGGCCTGCTCCTTTACAGACTGGCTAGGGGCGGCCACCTTTTTTAACTCCTTTTACACTTGGTTTTGGCTGTGTCACTGGGCAGGTGATGGGTTGTATAAGCGTATGGTGATTATAATGTAACCATTTTGTGAGTG
Organism: Lissotriton helveticus; assembly: GCF_964261635.1. Taxonomy (NCBI): domain Eukaryota; kingdom Metazoa; phylum Chordata; class Amphibia; order Caudata; family Salamandridae; genus Lissotriton; species Lissotriton helveticus. Next base: position 647,623,683 of record NC_136068.1, read on the forward strand.
AGGGATATGAACAATTGTTCACTATTTATCTATGTTGTTGGTCTCTTTTCAGATTCCTTAACCCTCAGAGATTAGTGAGTGTGCACCTGAGTTTTCCAGTGCAGCGATTCCAAGTTCGTAAACGCTTTTCAATAGAAAATAATTTTCCTCCTAGTTTGAGTAGGTTCCTTAGGGTGTGCCTCCATCTAGGTGAGAATAAACTATTGGTCCTTCGAAATGCTGAGTCGAATACGACTCATAAGCTGAAATATGTCGACCGTTTTTGAGGACATTGGGTTCAAATTGGCACAACCCTCATGTGTCTGATTTTTTCACTTTGTTTTTAACTGAGTTCGAATCACCCCTCTATTCAAAGTTTTGTTTGAGGGAGAGGTCTATACTCATTTTAATTTGCACTTTATGTTCTGTATCACTGCACATACTAAAAACTGGAACCCGATGAGGACAACTTGGCTACCTACCTTGTGTGGGTGCCTGAGGGTTCCTTTTTCCTCACTGTGAATACACAACCTTGATTCTGACACAGTCAATGTTTGTTTAGTGCACTTACGGGTGGTGGTGGTGATGATAGGGTGTCTCACTCCTTCTACCTTTTTGTGTTCTATTTGTATTATAGTTGGAGATACTCTTTAGTTGTTTTTGATAGATACTTTTGACTGTCCCTAGTGCTCTGATCTGGGATTCAAGACCATCAGTAATATGGCTCATAGCTCAGAATGACTCTGCCTGCCATTCCTGACATAGGACTTCTAATCATTGGACTCGTCCTCAGATATTAACCAGGATTCCGCTGGTTGCCAAAAAAAACATGCACCTCAATTTTTTTCATCTAGTTTATGGAAGAATTTAGCAGAGTGACATCACTAATGCCACGTGGGCCACTCTGGTTTGCACAACTTCTTACAAATCTCTCTCCGCATCAAGAAATATAGGAAGAAAATGAATTTTGTATTGGGTTGATGTCATTCATTTCACCACTCCATCTTTCCATGGTTCATCAAATAAAATTGGAATGTGGCTTACCTCTACTGGTGCTCTTGAGAGGTCGGATATTGTCTTACCCACTCTCAGTAAAAATCTTCAAAAATGGGGCAGCTGGCAAGCTTTTTAATTTTTTTTTAAGTCCTCATCTAGCAAATTCCCTTGAGGTAAGGAGGAGTCGAAAGGCCCAATAACCATTCAGAGCTTTGGAGTGAGAGGCCCGTCTTTGCGCTGAGTAAAGTACTTTTTAGCCTTGTTCTTTTGGGGCCTTCTTTTGTCCAAACCGAAAGGCACACGATTTTCGATGGTAGGGGAGCTAGTCATTGTGACTACTCGGGTCAAGCAATTAACTTGAAATCATTGTCTCCTTTGCCTTAATCATTGGACCCTCTAATATTTCTCAGATTGTACCTTTCCCACAGATTCCAAAATTTGTTTTTCTTAGTGTGTTTCCTTTGCTTCTCTAGCTTATATACCCTTAATATAGAGTTTAGCCAATCCGTATGCTTTGGTGGTGATAGTTTGACCCAGTTTATGCAGATCTCTCTTCTAGCCAGCAGGATCAAGATAAAAAGAATACTTTCTTGGTCTTTAGATAATGGCAAAGATATTTCATTGCATTGTATCCCAAAAATAACCATTTCTGCGCTTACCTTTATATGTTGGTCTACCACGTTAGAGAGAATCTTACTGATCTTGTCCCAGTAGTCGTTAAGCATTGTACAGGCCCGGAACATGTGTTGATCATCGGCTCTTTCTTCTCCACATTTAGGGCCCTTTTTTGGTTCATTACTGGTCATTTTAGATAGTCTTTTTGGGGACCAGTATGATCTGTGGATCGTAAAGAGGTGGTTTTTCTTCAAGGGGGTGGATTTTACTACTCGGCCCATGATAGCATTAGAGGTAAGCCAGAGGTTTGGGAGGTCCAGGCCGGGCATGTCTTTCTCCCAGAATTCTTGTGGCATTTTGTACTCTAGCTCCCCATCTCTTATAAGGGCCCAGTACCAGTAAGAAACCTCCTTTTTAAAAGTGACCGGATTCAAGAGTTTTTATTCAATGATCTTGTCTCCTTGCAGTTTTTCTTTTAGGGTATTTACCCAGCTATTTAGTTGATAGAATTTAAATCTGGATATTGACCCCTGTGTTTCTTCCTATAGGGTTCCCCATTTCACAATCCGATTATTTTCTATCAGCTGTCCCCAGTAGTCTATATTGTGCTTTCTTAGAGGAATCGATAGTGCGTCTTTTAGACATTCAGGGGTGCCTTGTGATTCCCAAATTGGTGCATGTTTGCTGAGATATGGTATTTTTACATTTCTTCTTATTTCAAGCCAGGATCTTGCTGCAGCTTTTATCGTCTTAAGTTTAATTTTTTTGAAGAATTTCGGGTGGCCAAATTTGTAAAAATAGTGGTCATCTTCAGAGCCTATGAGAGCTTTTAAGTAAGTGGGCCAGTTACCCCATTTGGTCAGTAGTATCCTAATGTTCTTGAACTAGAAGGATCTACCGTATTCCAGTATGTGCGGACTGGCGATTCCCCCTTTTGTTTTGTTTCTTTTTAGTTTTTTCCACCCGATTCTGACCCCCTTGGCGGCCCAGATGAAGCTTGATAGTTCCCATTGGAGTTTTTTGATTTGTTCCGTACTAAAACTCAGTGGGATGGAGTTAAATAAATATATGCATTTTGGAATAATGGTCATTTTAATTAAATTGGATTTTCCTAGGAATGATAGTTGTAGACCTGACCAGGCCTTTAGTAGTTGTCTTATTTCTTTGTGTATCCTAGAGAAGTTCAAGTTGGTTACTTCGTCTAGATGCTTTGTGTATTCTATTCCTGGATATTTGATTTTGTCTTTGATAAGAGGGTTTCCTTAGGCTGTATTCCACTCAAGAATTTCTGTTTTGGCTTGATTGACCAGGTAGCCTGACACTACTCCAAACTTGGCTATGGTATTCTCTATTTTGGGGAGGGAATTCGCTAGATTTCCAGTAAATATCATCAGATCGTCGGCATATAATGCTACTTTTTTCCCCCATCCATGATGTTTAAAGGTTTGGATCTCTTCTTCCCCCTTAAGAAAACAGCCAATGATTCAATGTAAAAATTAAATAGGAGGGGAGACAAGGGGCATCCTTGTCTTGTGCCTCTTTTTATAAGTACGTTGTCAGTAAGAGCGTCATTTACTAGAATTTTTGCGTTAGGACTTGCGTAAATGTTGGATATAGCGTTTTCGATGTTATCACCTAGATTAAATTTAGTTAGGGTAGCATTCAGAAAGGGCCAGCTGACTCGATCGAACGCTTTTGCTGCGTCAAAAGTTATTACAGATAAAGGGAGAGTATAGTGAGTTGCATTGTCTATGGCAGTGATGAGCTCGTGGAATAGTTCATGTATTTGCCTGTCTTTAATGAAACCTTTTTGGTCTGGGTGGATTAGGGACCCTGCCACTGCCCCTAGTCTTTTTGCCAGAATCTGTGTGTATAATTTGTAGTCCGTATTCAAGAGGGAGATGGGCCTGTATGATTCGCATTTATTTGGGTCTTTCCCTGGTTTTAAGATAATGGTATTGATTGCATCATTCCAGGAGTTTGGGAGTTTTTGGTTATCTAGAAATATACAGTTTAAAAGTTCTGTAAGAGGTGTTAGCAGTGTTTCTTGGAGATGTAGATATAGTTCATTTGATAGGGAGTCCGGGCCAGCGGCTTTCCCTCTTTTAAGGGTCTTAATTGCGGCTCTGACTTCCTCTTTCGAGATCTTTTGATTGAGAGCAAGCTTCTGTTCCTGAGATGCTGCCGGAATAGTAATACCATTTAAGAAGTTCTGTATTTGGTCTTCAGAGCTAGTTAGGTCTTCCGTGTAAAGATCCTCAAAAAAGCGTTTAAATTCTTGCCTAATTATACTGCTTTCTGAGGTGTATCCTGGATGGCCTTCTCTTTGTATCTTTGTGATCCTGTTTTTAGTTCTTTCGGTTTTTGCTTTCCAAGCCAAGATCCTCCCGCAACCTTCTCCGTATTCATAATGTGAGAGTTTACTGGCTTCCCATTTATCTCTAACTCTTGTTTCCAGGAAGTCATTCAGCTCTGTCTTCTTGTTTCTTATGTTTTCTTCTATTTCAGAGATTAACTTGCTGGATTTGGCAGTTTTGAGGTCCGCACCTAGAGATAACAAATGATTTTCAATCTGTTCAATAAATAACATATTTTCTTTGTTCCTGTGCGATGTGATACTAAGGATTTTCCCTCTGATAACTGTTTATAGGCATCCCAGGCAGTTTGTTTTGTAGTTCCAGCATTATTTAGTTCAAAGAACAGTTTTGTTTCATCCGCAAGTTTTTCATTATAGGCCTGGACTAGGAAGATACTCCTATCCACAGTCCACCTCTGGGGAAGAGGTGAAGATATTAGCATCAGTATGAGTTGTACCGCTGAGTGGTCCGAGATATGGGCTGGGAATGGTTCCACCTTTTCCATTTGTTCTACTAGCCTCCTACTGATAAGAAAAAATCTATTCTAGATTCATGCCCTAGTCTTTTGTTTTTATAGGTGAATCAGTGATTTCTATTTCCTTTTTCTTTCCATACGTTCACCATGCCTAGGTCTTTCATACATCGCTCCACCCATTCTCTCATTTTTGCCAGGTTGGGGAAGTTCTTTGCAGGGTGTCTGTCCTCTGAGGGATTTAACATGATGTTAAAATCTCCTCCCATTATTATTGAAGTATTGGTTGCTAGGAGGTTGGTATATATCTTCTTAAGTGATTCAGGTCATCGTAATTTGGGCCATAGTAGCCCACCAGTGTATATGAGTTGTTATAGATTCTTGCATCACGATGGCCCATCTGCCCTTTCTGACGATTTCTGTTTTTTCAATCACTGCTTTCAAAGATTTTTTTTTAAATATTTGCCACTCCCTTTATGTTACAGTTTTGATTTGTGCATATGAAGTGGTCTATCCAACCCTCAGTTTTGCAGATTGGTTCCCACTCCTATTTTGTTAGGTGTGATTCCTGGATTAGAATTACTTCGCTATTGCAGTTTTTTAAATACTCCAATATCTTCATTCTCCGTGATTTAATTCTAAGTCGATTTGTATTCCACGTTAATATTTTAATATCTTTTCCTACGCTCTTATCAATAGTCGTCATCATTGGTCTGGTCTTTGTATCTTCCGAATGGGCGTTTGAACTCCTTTGGTATTGCTATTAGGACTTAATTTTGTATTTTTTTCCCATTTTGCTCCCCACCGTGTGCTTTGTTTTTTTCTTTTTTTTTTTAAGGATTTTTTGGTGAACTTCTGTGTGTTGTCTTCCCCCCCACCATTTAGAAGCCTACCTTGTCTTCTTATTTCTGGGCATTGAGACTGCCCTTTTCAAGCTCCTTGCCTTTGGTTTAATCAAGTTTTTACTTTCCCACTAGTATTTCAGCCATTTTATTTCATTTTTTTTTGTGGCGGTGTTACTTTATTTCCTATTTTGAAAGGGATTGATCTTCCTGGTGGGTCTTGATTTCTTCTATTATCCCTTCCACTTCTTTCGGGTCTCTTATATTGAACATTTTATTGTTCCACATGATTTTGAGTAGTGCTGGAAAGCGCATCTGGACATTGGCTCTGAGTGCCCTCAATTGAGGCATATGTTGGCCCAGCTCCCATTGTCTATCTTGAGTCGTTTTTGATAGGTCTGATCTGATTTTACAGGACCAGTCGTCCTTTGTGTAAGACACGGCTTTTAGGCCTTTACTAAGTATTCGCTCTTTCAGTGAGTATGTCATGAAATCAACCAGAACTTTCCTCAGGTTTTTTCTAAACTTCCCCTTCCTGAAGGGGTCTCGGTGTACCCTTTGGATGTCTTTGTTTAGATTAACCGATTTAGCTCAGTGGAATTTTTCCTCTAGTAGCTGGATTATGAATCCTTTTATGTCTTCTCCTTCGATTCCCTCCGGAATGTTCAGGATTTTGAAGTTGTTTCTCCTGGCGTTGTTTTCCAGGACTCCATTCTTTCGCTGATCTCAGCTTCACTAGTTTTTAGTTTAGTTATTTCATTGTGGTTTGCCTCCGTTTTCTTGTTTAGTACCTCTATTTCGCCTTCGACATGTGTCACCCTGTCGATGAGACTATTTATTTTCTGATTGAGGACCTCGCACACTTCCTGTATTTTGGACTGTTTTTTTTCAGAGATTGCAAATTTAGTTCTCAGCTCTTTCATCATCTCCTCAAGGAGATTCCCAGGAATGTTGAAACTCTTGGCATCTGCAGCATTTGCAGCGGGGATAGGGGGTGCCAGCGGTGTTTGTACTTGTCCCTGTGGGATTTTTTCAAAAATCTATCTTTGTCGCTCCAGGTCGATGGTTAGTTTCTACTTCTGCTTCTGTTTCTATTTTGTCGGCAGAAAGGGCCTGATATTTATTGCTGACAGTTGAGTCGAGTATTCCTTCGCTCTGTTTACGTTGTTTCTGGTTATCCGCCATTTTGAGGTTTTGGCACCTGCCTGGGGTGGGTAGGTCTAGATACGGAGTGTCCCTCTCCCAAACGTTCTCAGAGATAAAGATCTTATCTTTATACTGAACCTTAAAATAGGACCTGAGTGATGGGGTAATTTTTAAAGCGTTGTGTCCCGTAGTTTTCAGGCTTGCTCTGGATTGGGGAGCTTGCGGTTGCCCTGAGACGTGTCTTTTGTTATTCCTTTTTTCCCCTCTAGAAGAAGCACTGGCTGGCGACTGGCCTTTTCCTTTAGATTGAGTACTGGCTTTTATCTCTGAAGTTGTACTTCTTAGACTGTACCCCTTTCTCTCATGAACTGTATCTTCCTTGTTTCTGCTGAGAGGCTGCGGGCTCTTGGGGGCCTTAATAGTTTCCAGCTTATGTAGTGTTGGCACAGTTTTCCTAGGCTTTCTGGGACAGACTGGTCCCCTCTTGGTTTTCCGCTAGTAGGGAAAAGTGTGTTGAATAAAGAAGGTTTTTGGCTTACTGGGTTAAATAGATATTGTTGTTGTGCTGTTTTCCTCTCTGTTCCGCCGTGTAGGGCTTGTGAGACGCAACTTCCACTCCTGCTTCTTTCTATTTCAGCTGCCACCCCCTTACTTCGAAAGGATAGTCTGCGTCCTGCCCTCCTGTTGGTGAGGCGCGCTTTCACTGCTTCTGCCTACACTACGAGTGAGTGGGGAGCCGCTGTGGTGGGCTCCGTCTTTCTGGATTCCGTTTTCAAATTTGAGGGGGGGAGCTGCCTTGGCCTGCCGATTCCCGTGTCCTATGCTTTCAGTCCGCCACTCCGTTTGACTTCTTCCCTTCTGGCAAGCCTCTTGCTTTTTTGTCTTCCTTGCCTTCTTTGGCAACCTCTTGTCAGCTCTTTGCCTTTTTGCCTCTTTAGCCTCTTTGCCTTTTTCCTTTTCCTCTTGCCTCTGCCTGGCTGGGTCTTGCTGTCTTACAGTGTGCCTTGCCTCCTTGCCAGCCTCTTTTCAGCCTTCGCCTCTGCCCCTTTGTCTCCTCACCCCTTGCCTTTTTGCCTCTTGCCCGGCTTCACTTTCTTTCTTGCTGTTTTTACAGTTTCATACTGTGTCTGCTCGCCTGAGCCTGCTTGGGCCTGAGCGGATGCATCCCTGTTCTGTGCCACATAGTGTCGGGGAGAGCACAGGGTGTAGATCGCAGGGGTCTCTTTTTCCCCCCGGGCCAGGCCGATCCACAGCTGCTGCAGCCACTTGCCTGACGCTGCTCTTTCCCAGCTTGCTTCACTGGATCCGATCGGTAGGATACGTGCAGGGTACAGGTACAGGCACACTAGAGCTGACGCCGCGTTGCTGATTCAGGCTGACTGTACTAACTTCGAACCAGTCCCGGTCCCTTGTGAAGATACTGGCATTTTGCTGCAGTCACCACTGCGGAGCACAGAGCGGAGAGCGCCAATCGCTTGGCCCCCGCTCCTTCTGTCTGCTGCGGTTTACTGCGGTTTACTGCTGCCGCCCGCTAGCAACTTGCCGCCTCCCTCGATTCCCGATCAGGCAGGCAGGCAGGGGTTGGGATAGCTCAAAAAGAAAAAAAGCTGCTCCGGACACAGACCCGATGCAGACCCCATGCGACCCTCCGCAGTGGAGCCTCGTACTCACACCGGAGCCTCGCACAGAGCACGGAGCGCTGAGCGTGCAAAACGTAGGGTGCTCTCCGGTGGCACTCACCGATATGGGTGTGGATGTTCCTTAGTGTTACTCGCGAAGATCCAGACCACAGGGGCACAGAGCGTACAGACCGTAGGGCAACTCACCGACGGCACTCATCGGTGCACCTGCAGATACAGATGTGGATGAGGATGCGGATGCGGATGTTCCTCTGTGTTTGTCGCGGTGGTCCAGACCACAGGAGTGAAGACAACAGGGAAGTGAGCTCAGGTTGGCTGAGAATACTTTGTGGAATCTTGTTGAATCTTGTTGTTATACCATAATGCTTGTCAAGGATAGCGGTGTATTACGATGACATGGCCGTCATTACCTGGTGCTCTGTTCTTAGCTTGTCCCGGTGATCGTTGTCGGCAATACCATTCCCTCAGGCAACGAGCTCACGACTGAGCTCTTCAGTCAGCTGCCATCTTCTCCCCTCTGCTTGTTCTCTCCCAGCTGGCAAGCTTTTATATATATATTCTGTACCTTAAACACACCTATTGCACTTGGTGTTGTTACTTTTCCTGGCTTTAGCAAGTCTCTGTGGTGAACAGAAGGCTCTGTGTAGAGTGAACTAGTGTTCCTTTTTAAAGGCAAAGATTTCACTACTAAGTAAAGTAAGTTAATCAATGTTTGCAGTAACGTCTCCAAGTCTGCATCCGGCAAGCAAACATCACAGACATGATGTGCTGATTTCATGTTCCCTTCTGCTGCATCTAATAGAAGTTGATGCCACAGGGACAACTCCTTCTTCCTTATATTAGGCTCCTGCAATTTCTCCTACATACTGTGGGTCTCCGAGTGGATCCACCTCTGGTCTGCCAGCCAGGTGGACAACTGGTAATATGTGAACCATGACTGTGTCCCCTGAGTGATCTTCTCCCAGGATTCCCATGGCAATGCCTTCTCTTCCACAAATAAGTACCCCCACCTAGTTATTACACATTATCAAAGTGGTCTTGTTAAACAGTCTTTCAAGCACTCAGTCAAGAATCACTTATTGGTGATAGTTCGCTAGAGTATGGAATTCCTAGGAACAATCCTATCTCAAATCATAGGCCTGCAGCTGAGCTAAAGCATTTCAATCGTAATTCTTTAAAAAACATTGGTGCACCATATTTGTATAAGGACCCCTCTCTTGGTAGACCTACTATACTGGTAGACCTACTATACTTTACATTCTCCCTGTGAAAGATTTGTCTGGGTAGAATAAAATCATCCTACACTTTTAAACTGAAATGCCCAACAGAAAAGCTGGATGGCAGGTAGAGCCCGCCTCTCCTGAGCTTTCCCCATGACAGATGTATGCCTTTGCCTACACAGATGAACGATAGTGATCTTCCCAAAGATCTTCCTCAGCTCCTTCCTGATGAAACTCAGCAAGATGTTATCAAATAGGAAGGTAAACCTTGGCAAGATGGACATCTTGGCCATAATTCCCCATATATTGTGAGTGGCAGATGCCTCAATTTTTTCAATAGCCTAGCTGCCTCATTGCTGACACGTTTTAGGTTAACCCCTGGTATGTCATTATAATTCTACACATTCCTGACTCCAAAGTACCTTACTTCTTCTGTATGCTCCACCCTCCCATACAGAGTTTCAGGTCATTCTTGGCTTACCCTCAGGAGTGGGGGGGGTCTCCGCGCAGTCGAGCCCGGCGCCGGACTCGGGCACCCAGAACCAACAGGAGGCCCGTGTTGAGCCTTGCACAGCCCCCGGCATCATCATCAGAACGGGACCGTGGAGAGACAAGTGGTGCCCACGCACTTTGCAGGGTACAATATTGGGGAGACGGCATAGGAGGCGCAAGATGGACTCGGAGGCACCAAGAGATTTCATGTGGCGCATTGCAGTCGGTGTGAGACCCCACCTTCGCACTACCATAACAGTGACCGAGACAGACTTACCTTTATTACGTCACAAAAAGGAGTGATGAGTGGCAGGGGATCCAGAGGGCAGCAAGTGCCTAGGCCCGACAAATTCGCATATAATAAAGATGGCGCGGACACTACTAAAGGCAACATGCCACACTCGGCTGCCCGCCCAACTGACAACCCCGGCTATGCAGAGGAGATCACACTCCATGATGTCATGGTGACATTAAAGACTATGCAATCCTCCATTGGCACGATCTCCACTGACATTTCTCTCATCCGCCCAGACCTCGCCAAAATGTCGGATCGTGTGGGAGATGTGGAGCAAACGATGGCAGGACTAACTGCAGACATGGCGGAATTACAGACCAAAGTGCGCAAACTGGAGGAAGACAACACCCTGTTGAAGACCAAGCTGGACGAGCAGGAAGGTAGATAATATACGCCTGGTCGGAGTACCGGAGATGGCCGGGGGTCCAGCACTTGACCTCTTCGTGGAAGATCTCATTCAAAATCAACTCCACCCAAGAGGACTTTCCAAATATTTTTCGGTGGAGCGCGCCCACCGCGTACCCGCGCCCAGGGAATCCACCACGACAGATCCTGGCGCGCATTTTTAACTTCCGCGACCGGGACGCCATTTTGCAGGCCGCACGCATTGCCCAGTCAATCAAAACTGAAAATTCGAAGGTTACCTTCTACCCTGACTACACGGCGGCAGTAGCACAACAGCAGCGAAGCTTCACGGAGGTGAAGAAGGAGCTCCGCACCAGAGAAATCAAGTACTCTATTGTTTTTCCTGCCAGACTGCGCGTGGAATCGAAGGAAAGACATGGTTCTTTGAATCCCCAGGCGAAGCAAGAGACTGGCTAGAGGGATGGCGTCCGGCTCGTGGACCAAGGAACCGAGGTACACCGCACAACAATCCTGGAGGAGAAGGGCGGCACCCAGAGAACTGAATTTACTGGCTGTGCTTTCAGGATGATCCCAGGACAGGCTGCGGAGTAAAGGGTCTGACAGACATTTTGGAGGGCCTGCACTGGTTTTTGACAGTGACCCATGCTGTGGGGTTGCTGAGGGGGGTGGGGCGAAATGCTGAAAATGGGGACTACCGTAGCATACGGCTGACACTGCAAACACGAGAATGAAGACTCCAACAGGTAGGAGCTATCGAACCTATGCAGGGCTCTAGTGACAATCTTCGAGGGTGGGAATCATAATGGTCGCTAAGGACTCACCCTCACAGGTTATGCAAGTTACGAGGGATAGTAAGCGCTCTGCTCAGTTGGGGAGGTGGGCGGTTTCAGATCCGCCGGGCAGGGAGGCAGGGTGGGGGGAAAGGTGTTAGAGTATCGCACTGTTTATTTGGTTTTGATTGAATGTTAAAGTTTCACAATCTCTCCTAAGGATGATGTTAAAACTACACGGGCAATGGCTGTTCCGAATACGAGCAATGTTACATAACAGTGGGGGGCTTTCCTGCACATGCGTGCCACTTGGACAAGTTCGGGAGGGAACCACAGTTGAACGATTACCATCACACCACACACACAATGCTAGGAAGCGAGGTGCAGGACAATGACTCCAAGTCACAGCGAATGATCACCCCCTCCTTGAATGTCATTTCATGGAACGTGAAAGGCTGGGCCACAAGATTAAAAGGGGTCTAGTCCTGCAATACTTGAAGAGGAAGGCCCCCACAGTGGTGTTACAACAAGAAACGCACCTGACTGGAATGGCCTGTAAAGCACTAAACCGCTGGGGGTTTAAAATGGCCACACATGCGGAGTTCACCACTGGGTCCCGGGGGGTGGGTATCCTGATACATAAGAGCTCGCCGCTGGTGATCACGAAAACTTGGACGGATGACCAGGGATGATTCTCAGCAATCACTTGCCAATGGGAGGGACGCGTATACAATATGATCAGTGCATATATCCCCCCTACGCTTCACCAGGCACCCTTCCACGACCTTGGGAAACTGTTGCTCGACTTACCTGAGGGGGAACTAATCATGGGGGGATATCTCAATACAGTGGTCGACGCAACACTCGACCATAAGCTGCCCAGGGAAGACGCCAGATCCAATCAGACCCTTAGGGAAATCATAGATGCCATGGGACTGACGGACATGTGGAGGCTTAAGCACCCAACTGAGTACCGATACACCTTCCACTCGGGGGCTCATAATAGTCTCTCCAGGATAAACTATATATTGACATTAGCGATGGCTCCAGAGAAGGTTACGGTGATTGAACACCTGCCACGGGGGATCTCAGACCACTCCCCGATTCAATTTACCTACACTACACAGCTCCCCAGCAGACGGAGAATCTACCCACTATACCCTGGCTACCTAAAGAACGGTAAGATTGCCAAAACGTTAGTAACCACTACGGAACAGTACTTTACTGAAAATATATCGACAGTAGACTCACCGTGCCTTCTCTGGGAGGCATATAAATCCGTAATTAGGTAACAAGCCATTTCGACTATCACTCAACATAAGCGGGAACACAGGCAGGCCCCTGACTCCCTAGAAGCAGCAGCACAGCAGGCGGAAGAGGCACACGCCATGACTCCCAATGCTACCACAGCACAGACTATGACACTAGCAGCTCAGGAATACCGAGCCTATGCGGAGGATATGGCAACGACTCGGCACACAGACACTGTATACAGGATATACGAGCTGGGGGACAAGACAGGGAAAATGCTGGCATGGTTGGAAAGGAAGGAAAGGGCAGATAGGTGGATCGCCCAACTGACACTAGGAGATGGTACACATACAACAGATCCCCAACTGATAGTGGAGGAATTGGCAACCTACAGTGAAAGGGTGTACACACCATGAGTTACAGCAACGGTAGAGGACTGCATGGGATTCCTATACAATATACCACTGACCACTCTCTCCCTGGAAGACATGCATACACTTGAGGAGGACTTGACATCGGAGGAAGTCGGGAAAGCGATAGCGGAACTTCAAACAGGAAAGGCGATGGGGCCTAACGGCTTACCGGTGGAGCTCTACAAAAGGGTAGCAAATAAGATCAACTCCTCTTACATAATATTTACACTTACTGTTTAACGCAAGGTACGCTACCTAGAGACCAACGATTGGCTACAATTGTGGTGATCCACAAGCCAGGTAAACCTCCGGAGCAATCCTCATCCTACCGACCGATATCCCTAATGAACGCTGATGCAAAGATATTTAGAAAACACTGGCGCTCCGACTGCAACCACACCTTACCACACTGGTCCACCCTGACCAGTCGGCTTCATGCCTGGACGGAACACCTCCCTTAAACTACGACGCCTCAACGGTGTATTGGCCTGTACTCCATTGCTCCAGGAAGACGCGGCCGTCCTCTCCTTAGATGCCACGATGTTGTTCGACCTAGTGGAATGGCCGTTCCTATTTGCAGTACTTTGCAGGATGGGTTTCGGCCCCAAATTGTGCGGGTGGGTCAAATTACTATACACGGCGCCACTGGCACACGTAGTAGCAAATGGTCATATATCAAGAGAAATCTCACTGGGACGGGGAACGCGGCAGGGATGCCCGTTGTCCCCGCTCCGCTTGCGTTACTATTAGAACCCCATGCGACGTGGATACGCACAACGCCGTTACTCCGAGGAATAACATGAGAAGCAGACTGGGAGGACCGGGTCTCCCTTTATGCGGATGACGTGCTGATATATCTAACGTCCCCGACAGAGTACCTGACGGCCCTGCTAGACATCCTCACGATGTACGGTAAGCTATACCATAAATTGGGCGAAGTCGTTGCTGCATGTACTGCACGGCCCAGTGCCTACGCTCCCCCCTGATTGTCCCTTACAAATTGTGACCAGGGGGTTTAAATACTTAGGAATCTATATTACCCCACAAGCTAACATATTTATGGAAGAAAACCTGCTGAAACCCCTAAAGAGACTAAAATCAGACGTTACACACTGGAGAGCCCTCCCGTTGATGCTTCTGGGAAGAGCAGCTCTCTTTAAAATGCTTGCGCTTCCTAGGTTCCTCTATGTACTCCAAAATACCCCTTTCCCGGTCCCTCCTTCTTATTTTAAGGCCATCGAAGCGGTAATTTCCTCATTGCTGTGGGACGGGAAACCTGCACGCATAGCACAATCTAAATTGATACGTAGCTGGTATGATGGGGGGATAGCCCTGCCAAGTGTTAGAATATATTACAGGGCAGCACACCTAGCGATCATTAATGAATGGCTCCACACCCCGCAAGACGAACCAGCCTACAGACTGGACCGGAGTGTGCTGCTGGTGGACCGCTTGATGAAGGCCCTTTATACAAACAAACGACGGCACGCCTTAACAGGTCCCACGGCCCACACGATAAAAATTTGGCACATTGCACGGAGGGCTCTGGGTTGGGAAGGAATACTTACACTGGCCACTGGTGGGAGAGGTGTGGCGCCACGGCCAGGGCGACTGACGCTGGAATCTGGGGATCGGGGTTCGATCCCCGGCTCCGGCGGCAGGTTAGCCCAGCACCATGCGACTCAGGGCAATAGCTTGCTTAATCTTCCCGACGGCCCCCAGCGCCTAGAGACCCTTACGGGTGATTGTGCGCTTTACAAATGTGGACTTTACTATTTACTCCGCTATGGGAAACACGCAGCTTAGGCACCCTGGCAAACACTAAGGGGTTCAGGCAATGGGACCTAAAAGGTATTACGAAAATTGGCGATCTGTGAGTGAGAGGGGAAATCATTACATTTGCAGCTCTTCAAGAGAAATACGGGCTAGCAGACACTGAGGTATACCGCTATATTCAAATCAGACATGCCCTCCAAAGCGCCATCCCCCTAGGCACCGAACTAATTGAATCATCGCCCCTTTGAAAATAGAATCCTTACAGACCACATGGATAGAAAAGCCATATCACAGACATACCGCAAATTAGTTAATAATCTCCCGGTGCCGATGGTCGTCTTGCGTAGCAAATGGGAGGTGGAGCAGGGAGACATAGAGGACTCGGACTGGATGGATGCGCTTGCATCGGCCAGGGAGGCAGCGATCCCATCTCGCTTAAAGCTAGTGCAACTCAAAGTGCTGCATCGTATATACTACACCCGCACTACGATACACAAGCTCGGGCACACGCCCGATCCACTCTGCGTTAGGGGATGCGGACAGATAGGAACATACTTCCATATAATACGGGACTGTCCAAAAATACAACTTTACTGGGAACACATCCTAAATGCGATTTCGTAGGCGAGTGGGGTGGAGGTCCAGCGAGATCCAAGGTGCTGCCTATTAAATATATGGCAACCAACTGACCTAGATCTGGAACTTCGAACTTGGGTATCACTTGGGTTGGCTACGGTGAAGCGGAATATAGCCAGGAACTGGGGATCCGGGGTGGTGCCCACACAAGCACAATGGGAAAATGATATGGACGCAGCGATGGTAGCTGAAAAAGCAGTCTTCACACACCGGGGATGCCCCAAAAAATGGTCCAGAATATGGGGGAAATCGAATGAATCACGAGGGAACATTTGTGAACCACCAGATACATCCTCAACCCCTGAAGACAGTCCATGACATTCAGAGAGACCCTCTGCCACATTTGCAACAATCATATATGGAGGGGAGGGAGGGGTGATATCTGGGAAGTGATGTCTTCGCTAAATGCCTAGAATATATTGAGAACGCGTGGTCTATATACACGGAAGTATGTGAAACATTGACTTGTTGCTAATGGAGATGATTGCTGTTTATAATGTATGTAAACTCCTGATACTGATTTGAAAAAAAAATATAATAATAATAATAATAATAATACTTATTTAATTGATACTTAATTGTGATCATTTGTTTTTACATTTTCTGGTGAATTATATGTGTGGATTGTGTTGTTTATAGGGGTAAAGGGTTAGGAAGTATTTTTTTATTAAATAATAATTAGTTGGTAATTATTATTAATTATTTGATCATTATTAATGTTTATTGTGTAATTTATTTTCGGTGGGTTGTGGGGTTATGGGGTAAATGGTGGGAAGTAATTTATTTTTAATTAATTAGGAATTAGTTGATCATTAATATTAATAATTAATTGAAAATTGATTATGTTAACTGTTTAATGACATTTTTGTAGAAGCAGGTTTTGTGTTTATATTGGTAAAGAGTGGGAAGTAAATAATTTTTTATTAATTTATAATTGGTTGTTCAATATTATTAGTTATTTATTTGAAAATTAATTTTAATTGTGTATTACATTTTTTGAAGTTTAATTTTAGGTGTGGGCTGTGGTGTGGTGATTATAGTGGTAAAGGGTAGGAAATTAATTACGTGTAATGGTTTATAATTTGTTTTAAAATAATAATATTTGTTTAATTGATAATGAATTTAATTTTGCAAATACATTTTGTTTTAGAATGTAGATGTGGATTTTGGGTTTTGTAGAGTCATGGGGTGGGAGGTAAATTAATTGTAGGCAATTAATAATATTTTTGTTTAATAAATATTAATTAACAGTTTAATAATTAATTATGTTAGTTGTGCAAATCTTTTCGTTAAATGTTATGAGTGTGTTGTATGCTTTTTGGGGATGTATTGTGGGAGGTACATTAATCATACGTAATCATTAATTAAATGTAATGAATGAAAATTAGCTTGTTGATTAATCTTCACACACCGGGGATGCCCCAAAAAATGGTCCAGAATATGGGGGAAATCGAATGAATCACGAGGGAACATTTGTGAACCACCAGATACATCCTCAACCCCTGAAGACAGTCCATGACATTCAGAGAGACCCTCTGCCACATTTGCAACAATCATATATGGAGGGGAGGGAGGGGTGATATCTGGGAAGTGATGTCTTCGCTAAATGCCTAGAATATATTGAGAACGCGTGGTCTATATACACGGAAGTATGTGAAACATTGACTTGTTGCTAATGGAGATGATTGCTGTTTATAATGTATGTAAACTCCTGATACTGATTTGAAAAAAAAATATAATAATAATAATAATAATACTTATTTAATTGATACTTAATTGTGATCATTTGTTTTTACATTTTCTGGTGAATTATATGTGTGGATTGTGTTGTTTATAGGGGTAAAGGGTTAGGAAGTATTTTTTTATTAAATAATAATTAGTTGGTAATTATTATTAATTATTTGATCATTATTAATGTTTATTGTGTAATTTATTTTCGGTGGGTTGTGGGGTTATGGGGTAAATGGTGGGAAGTAATTTATTTTTAATTAATTAGGAATTAGTTGATCATTAATATTAATAATTAATTGAAAATTGATTATGTTAACTGTTTAATGACATTTTTGTAGAAGCAGGTTTTGTGTTTATATTGGTAAAGAGTGGGAAGTAAATTATTTTTTATTAATTTATAATTGGTTGTTCAATATTATTAGTTATTTATTTGAAAATTAATTTTAATTGTGTATTACATTTTTTGAAGTTTAATTTTAGGTGTGGGCTGTGGTGTGGTGATTATAGTGGTAAAGGGTGGGAAATTAATTACGTGTAATGGTTTATAATTTGTTTTAAAATAATAATATTTGTTTAATTGATAATGAATTTAATTTTGCAAATACATTTTGTTTTAGAATGTAGATGTGGATTTTGGGTTTTGTAGAGTCATGGGGTGGGAGGTAAATTAATTGTAGGCAATTAATAATATTTTTGTTTAATAAATATTAATTAACAGTTTAATAATTAATTATGTTAGTTGTGCAAATCTTTTCGTTAAATGTTATGAGTGTGTTGTATGCTTTTTGGGGATGTATTGTGGGAGGTACATTAATCATACGTAATCATTAATTAAATGTAATGAATGAAAATTAGCTTGTTGATTAATATTTACAGTAAATAATGTTTTAGGTGCATCTTGTGAGTTTGTGGTGTTATAGGTTGGGAAGTAATTAAACTAATTGGTTATAATAATGCTTTTGTGAATAAATAATTTCTAAATAAAAATATTTATTTGTATGATAATTATTTTTGTATTTAATTTATATTAATATTTATAAGTATTTGTGATAAATATTTAAGATTGTGATATGTTTTTATTTTAAACAAATTTCATATTGAACGTTTTTATTGTATTTTTTTTAACATATTTATATATTTTAATTCACTTTGTTTTTAATATAATTGTATTTTGTTGAAGATATTCTGTTTGTTTTTAATGTTGAACAGACTGGTGTGGGTATAGTACATTTTACCCCTTTGCTATTGAACACTTTCCTACTGTTGCACTTATTGGAGTGGGAATAGTAAATGTTACACCTCTGCGATCCAACACTCTCCCTACTGTTGCACTGACTGTAGTGGGAATAGTAAATGTTACCACTCCACTACCCAACAGTGTCCCTACTGTTGCACGTATTGAAGTGGGAATAGTAACTTTTACCCGTGCGCAATCGAACACTATCCCTACTGTTCTAATGACTGGAGTGGGAATATTACATTTTATCCCTCTGATATCCAAAACTATTTTATTCCTCAACTATACAACACTTTCCCTACTGTTACACTCATTGGGGGGGGGAATGTTAAATGTTACCCCTTTGCATTTTAACACTTTCCCTACAGTTGTTGTGATTGGAGTGGGAATAATAAATGTATCTTTCACACTTGAACAGTTTTGCTACTCTTGTACTGGCTGGAATGGGTACAGTAAATATCAGTTTCATTTATAGGAGGGAGATTTGTAAATTTTAAACAGTTTTATTATTTTGGCATTGTTTGATATATATATATATATATATATATATATATATATATATATATATATATATATATATATATATATTCACTGAAAAAACCATAGGTTATAGACCATATATAGTTAGGAATTAGCATTTACAAAACCTTGAAAATTCACTGAAAAAACCATAGGTTATAGACCATATATAGTTAGGAATTAGCATTTAAAAAACCTTATTTTACTCACACAAAACCATTGAAATTCCATATATAGTTAGTTGCACTAACTATATATTGCGCACCCGCAATCCACTGCTGATCATGTCACATATTACATCATTCATGACATGGTCAGTGACATCACTGATGACATCACTGATGACATCTCAAATGACATCACTGATGACATCACTGATGACATCATCCAGTGACTGTGTGTTTCTGTAAAGTTTAAATATGTTTTAGATATTGAAGAATGAGTAGATGTATAACTGTCTGGACGAAGGATTTAGTAGGTGCATGACTGAATGTATGAGTGAGTGATTAAATGTGTCTCACTGAGTGCATGGGTTAGTGACTAAACTGTCTTAATTTGTGCATCATTATGTCTGTTGTTCTGTAAACTACTGCATGTGTTGATCAGTAGCTATATGATTAACTATATGGGTTATTGATTGATTGTCCAAGTATTTGTATGGGAGACTGAGTGTGTGTGTGGCTGGCTGGGAGGTGTGTGACTCTGTGCAGATCAATGTGTACTTGTATCAATGATTGTATAAGAAAGTAAGTATGTGTTACTATATGTTTGAAAATGTAAGGTGCTCTATGTTTAACTGTATAGACAAGAAAATGGAAGTGTGATTGATTCTTTACAGGACTGACTAGGTGTGTGAGTAACTCCATGGATGAGTGGCAGAGTGTGAGTGTCTGTATAGGTGTATGAGTGCATATGATAGTGTTGTAAAGATGAGTGATTGTATGTATGAATGATTGTATGGGTGAATGAGTGAATGTGTGTGTAGACGTAGGAATCAGTGAGTACGTATGTAGTAACTAGTATTGGTGTGTCAATGGTTTCAAAAATTATACTCTGTATTTAACACTGGGTGAAACAGAGGTTATATTAAAATGTGAGGAGATGCATTGTATTGTCACATGAATGATATCATCAGTGATGTGGTCATTGATGTCAAATGAGATGTCATCAGTGATGTCATCAGTGATGTCATTTGAGATGTCATCAGTGATGTCATCAGTGATGTCACTGACCATGTCATGAATGATGTAATATGTGACATGATCAGCAGTGGATTGCGGGTGCGCAATATATAGTTAGTGCAACTAACTATATATGGAATTTCAATGGTTTTGTGTGAGTAAAATAAGGTTTTTTAAATGCTAATTCCTAACTATATATGGTCTATAACCTATGGTTTTTTCAGTGAATTTTCAAGGTTTTGTAAATGCTAATTCCTAACTATATATGGTCTATAACCTATGGTTTTTTCAGTGAATTTCAATGGTTTTTTAATAGCAAATATCATAAGCTGTCGAATGTCAAGTACGTGGTAAGTGAAAATTTTTTCGTGTTTATGCACACTGATCTGCTTTGAATGGTGCCCCCCCCCCTCATTTCTATTAGGAGTACTCTCTCTTTGCAGATAGTGAAAGGTAGTTAACGCAGGCCTTTGCCCCCGTTGTAATCCGTTGTGCCTGCTTCTCTCTCCATTTGATTGATTGTTATCCAAGTATTTACTGTTTTAGAATTAGTTCTCTTTGGTTCATTCTCTATTTACAAACAAACACAGAGTCGCAATACTCTGTTTAGTCTTTGCAGATAACGAAAAATCGTGTAAAAAAAAAGAAAAGGAATCGAGCAAAATCAGTAGGCCACTAATGGGATCTCTTTTTGACCTCGCTAAAATAGAAACATTAGGAACAACCCCTCATGACAAATACAAAACTAGTGAAATGAACTGAACTCCACACAGTGATGGCTGCAAAACAGCTCGGCTCCGCCACCCACCCCGCCCAAAATAACGATAAAGAGCGGCTGCCATGATTGGTTGCGGAATGGCCACAACGGAGCTACGAAATGGTGCTGCTCTCATGCTAACCCCAGCTTCGGTCTGAAACATCCAGAAACACTGTAGACTACCAATTCGATCAGTTCCGGTAGCGCCCCAATGTAACCCGGTAGAGAAGAACTAGCCCTCCCCTCTTTGACTGATGGTTCTTGTTGCCTGTCCCTTCTGTTGTCATTTAACAGAACTATTTAGCCTGCTGAAAGGGGTTGTGTTTCGACCGCTGGTTGGTGGAGACATTTTGACTATATTCTGGACCTGCGTTGTCGCGTAATGCGTCATATGACGCGCCGCGTTAGCGCATCCGGAAGTCATCCGGGGCGCGCAGCGCGTAACGTAAGCATAACAAGTCATGTGACTTGTTAATAAAACTTTTCATTGGTTCATTTTACTTTTCTTATTCTAATGATGAAAGCCTTGGTCATATCACCTAAAAATTACGCTTTTAATTACTTCCGAACATTATTTTCTCTTAAATATATGTTATAATGTTCCAGGCTAATGTACTTTCCCGGAAATTTTACAACTGTCCTGCAAGTAAAATATATTCTTTTTTCGAGAAAAAGAGCGTTTCTTCGTCCCATGACGGAGCCGTTGAGCAAAAGAGGGTCGACCTGCTGTCTTAGTCGCCGATACGCCTGAATATGAGATTCTTATCGATCACTTTATGTTGCAGGAATAGAAAACACAACAGCCCTTGACCATTTATCTTTACTGCGTTCCTTCGTATTATACCTTTTACCCTTCATGTAATTGGTCTGCTTTATTTCACTTGCCTTTTACTGATTCTAAAACAGTGACTATTATTAAAAACTTTACCAATGTATACACTACTACCATGTTTTCTTTTAAAAACCTTTATTGTGAAAATTTCATTATACAAATACGAGCCTATAACCACGTGGGCCTGCCACGGAGCAAACTGTAATCGTATATGATGAATAGACATTTACACTGTAGAGGAACGTAACGGGCGGGCCATTAGGTTGCAAAAACTAAGGTGTCTAACAGCTACGGAATCGGTGGACGTACATTTTATAATTAAAATACGACAGGGCCAGTTACAATAAAATTATCTAGATATACATTTGCGGGCAAGTACCATGGGTGACGTTAATTCGAATTTTCAACAGTACAGTAATCAATAACACATCAGAACTTAATATCAATAGGGATGTCGAAATATTCAATCAATTCTCGTCCCCGCCCGCCATGTGCTTCAAAACTGCATACGTATCTCGTGATATCAAGGTTGTGCAACCAGTACACAACAAGGAGTTACGAGTCCCATTTATTCCGGCGCCATTTTGGGCGAGGACGGGCAGGTCCAGGATATAGTCAAAATGTCTCTACCAACCATCGACTATGATGATGTTCATATGCTGTATTTATTAGAGTAACACTCATCTGCCCACATGAAATTAATTTACCACAATCTAAACATGTCATTTTAATCTTTCCAAAGTTCTTCTAAATATTTGGGACCGTTTCCCTTGCCTCTGAAGCTCTCAGTGCCACTTCTTTAATGAATGTACTAGCAGGTCAGGGGTTCTCCTCCAAATCTCTCTTTTATGCAGCACTATAATTAATTGGTGCCACCTCTCCATATGACGATGCATGGTATAGTTACCACAACTATATATTTTTTCGGTTCCTCTGGAGAGTTCATCGTGGCAGATGAAGCGTGTAACATACCGGGCATTTACCTTTTTTTGCATGTACAGGAAAGGAAAAAAAAATCGAGCGTTCGAGTTCTTAGGTGTCCCAGGGCCATTTTAGTGGACCAGGCCCAAATCCAAAGAACAGCTATCTCACAGGCTAATGGGGCGACCCACGCCGAGTTTCAGCATTGTAGGATGACCACACAAGTACAACAACTTGCTAGACATCACCTCGGTGCCATCCGGATCTCGGCGCCCCACTGCAGATGAAGTGCCTCTCAACTATGAAACCACCACGGTGACATCCGGATCTTGGCGCGTTGTGCTGCCTTCGGCCTATTCGCACATCGGTCCGCTACTGACGCCATCTCACAGGCTAATGGGGTGACCCACGCCGAGTTTCAGCATTGTAGGATGACCACACCAACTTGCTAGACATCACCTCGGTGCCATCCGAATCTTGGCATCTCAACGCCTAGTGGTATCTTCCATACAGAAAATATTGTTACGCTGCCTTTGGCCCCATTCGCACATCAGTCCGCAACTTAGACATCACCTCGATGCCATCCGGATCTTGGCATCTCAGCGCCTTGTGGTGTCAGTCAGAAAATATTGTTGCGCTGCCTTTGGCCCCATTCGCACATCAGTCTGCTACTGACACCATCTCACAGGCCAATAGGGCGCCCCACGCCGACTTTTACCATTGTACGATGGCCACACCAGTGGCACAACTTGCTAGACATCACCTCGGTGCCATCCGAATCTTGGCATCTCAACGCCTAGTGGTATCTTCCATACAGAAAATCTTGTTACGCTACCTTTGGCCCCATTCGCACATCGGTCCGCAACTTAGACATCACCTCGGTGCCATCCGGATCTTGGCATCTCAGCGCCTTGTGGTGTATTCTCTTCAGAAAATTTTGTTGAGCTGCCTTTGGCCCCATTCGCACATCGGTCCGCAACTTACACATCACCTCGGTGCCATCCGGATCTTGGCATCTCAGCGCCTTGTGGTGTCTTCTACTCCGGAAATATAGTAGAAAATATTGTTGCGCTGCCTTCGGCCCCATTCACACATCGGTCCGCTACTGACGCCATCTCACAGGCCAACGGGGCGCCCCACGCCGACTTTCAGCATTGTAGGATGGCCACACCAGTGCGGCAACTTACTAGACACCACCTCGGTGCCATCCGGATCTTGGCGCGTTGTGCTGCCTTCGGCCTATTCGCACATCGGTCCGCTACTGACGCAAACTCACAGGCCAACGGGGCGCCCCACGCCGACTTTCAGCATTGTTGGATGGCCACACCAGTGCGGCAACTTACTAGACACCACCTCGGTGCCATCCGGATCTTGGCGCGTTGTGCTGCCTTCGGCCTATTCGCACATCGGTCCGCTACTGACGCAAACTCACAGGCCAACGGGGCGCCCCACGCCGACTTTCAGCATTGTAGGATGGCCACACCAGTGCTGCAACTTGCTGGACACCACCTCGGTGCCATCCGGATCTTGGCGCGTTGTGTTGCCTTCGGCCTATTCGCACATCGGTCCGCTACTGACGCCGCCTCACGTGCCAACGTATTTTCTCCGCATTTTATACCCTATGCCGCATAACAGGTCATGTGACTTGTTTATAAAACTTTTCATTGGTTCATTTTACTTTTGGTTTCCTAATGATGGAAGGCATGATCATGTGACCTAAAAACAACACTTTTCATAGGATGAAAACTTTTTTTTTTTCCCAAACGATGAAAGCCCCACCTTGTTTCTGGATGTTTCAGACTGAAGCTGGCGTCAGCATGAAAGCACCACCATCTCGTGGCTCCGTCGTGGTCATTCCGCGAGCAATCATGGCAGCCGCTCCCCACCAGAAGCCTGCAGGAGTCGGAGCCCCCAAAACTTTTGATGAATTCTCAAGGCGGAGGGGACGCTTTCGAGAATGGGGTCCAAGACCTAGCAGACAAGCGTCCGATTTCCAAGGTGTCCCAGGGCCATTTCAGTGGACCAGGCCCAAAAAGGAAACAGCCTGCCGCCATTTTGAGAGTCCTGTGACAGCCGCCTATCGCTGCACCGCAAGAGTGGGCGCAACTCAGCTGAATTGCGGCTTTTGACACAGTGGACCAAAAACGGACGGAATGGCAACTGAAACGGTAAAGGGGCGCCCCACTACAACAGATGACACTCCACCTGGAGAGGCCCGTTCACGCCGCCTCCCCCGGGGCGCTCCACGCCGTTATTCGGAGCAGCATTGTAGGATACCAAAACCAGTGCGGCAACTTACTGGACATCACCTTGGTGCCATCGTTCTGCTGCCTTGGAACTATTCGCGCAACAGTTTGCTACTGATGACCCACCCCCCGCGACGCCCCATGCCGTTATTTGCTGGGTGGCAACTTACTAGACATCACTTTCGTGTCATCTAGATTTCGGCGCGTTCTGCTGCCTTGGAACTATTCGCACAACAGTTTGCTACTGATGACCCACCCCCCGCGACGCCCCACGCCGGAAATCTGGACGTTGTGCTGCGTTGGGACTATTCGCACAGCCGACCGCTACTTCGTTGTTTTTCCCTAAAAATGTTTATATGTTATTACTATTTTTGTTTTCTTGTATATATTTATAAATTATTAAAGTTTTATAATCTTACTACTTTGTCGGAGTGCTATATATTTTTAATGTGACACATAATTGTAAAAACTTTGATGTACAAACAGTCATCCCTGGAATCTTCCGCTTCAGGCTCGGTCCCCTCCCCAATCACAATACAGGATGGTTTTCAGATAATAGCAACGCTTCTGCTGTGACGGATCTCATCGAGTGTGGGCCTTGATCTACTATAACTCCTTTGAAGAGGGGTGATTCTTTACAGCTGTGGCCATAAACTACATCTGCAGGGCTAGCTGATAGCCTAGGACCGGCCTGGACAATCGGACACAGAGGAAAAGGAGTGTCAGAGGGTGCGGTAGTGAATAGGGCGAAAGGGAGGTGTTGGGCGGGCACAGGGTGTGATTCTCAGGGAACAGCAGCGCAGATGGGGGAGGTTTATTACCCATGCATAAGACAGAGAGCGGGGGTGACCACTGCCTGGGGGAGATGCTTGCGAGGGTGGGGAGCCATGCTAAGGATCGACAGCGTGCACAGAGTGGGTCTGGTCAAGGCATCTAAAATGGCTGCCGTGCACGACAAAAGTGTGGCATTTGAAAAAAGACAAGATGGCGCAGACAATGTTTTTCAACACTTCCTGATTTCCTTCGAATCGAACGTTAACAGACGTTGGGGCATATTACCAAAGTTAAGCGATATTTATCCCTAACGATGCTTAGCAACGATTTTTTTACCGTCAGAAATTATCGCAGATAAACCTTGCTATTATCAAGGTTTATCGGAAATACGATAAAAAACGACCGCAATGCATTAATATCGCTGAAAACTCAGCGATATTCATGCATTACCGAGCTAATGCTCTTAGCCATGTTATCCACCTCCCATTGGATAACATGGCTAAGAACTGCTCAGGGCAGGTGGTAGCTTTTGGAGATATTCGCCCTTATCTCGAATATTTCCAAAAGTTGATAATAGGAGATAGCGATGTTAGCGACTGTTTCCAGTCGCTAACATCTTGGCATGCCCACTTTGCATGTCATTAGTGATAAATATCACTCACATGCAAAGTGGGGCCCAAGATGGTCGCTATCTTCTACTAGCCGTCGCTAACTGGTGTTAGCAACAGCTAGGTAATACACATATAATTTTATCTCCGCGAAGCGGAGCGCTGTTACAGATATATATCTTGTTTCTGAACGTTAATTTCTCAAAATGCACTGAAGCACATATATTGAGACCTAGCAAAGGCACATCGGGCTACCAGTCCCTACAATTTTGCCAAGTTTCGTGCAAATCCATTCAGCTGTTCGATCCTACCGAGAGACAAGATGGCGGCCGCTACGGACTGTTTGGAATGTTTACAGACACCGGAGAGCCAATCAGCTTCGCTTCGCAAAGCTCCGTAACGCGAAAAGTACGCGAAGCGGTGCGCTGTTACAGATATATACCTTTTTTTGAACGTTAATTTCTCAAAATCCACTGCAGCACATATATTGAGATCTAGCAAAGGCACATCGGGCTACCAGTCCCTACAATTTTGCCAAGTTTCGTGCAAATCCATTCAGCTGTTCGATTATTATTATGTTTATTTTTTTTTGCCCCGCGGGGCCCTTTTAAAACCTCCACATCAAACCTAGGGGGTGAGCGACAATGTACTATGCCCCCTTATGGTCATTTGCCCCTTCGCTTTGGCCTCCTCTTGTCTCTCGATCCTACCGAGAGACAAGATGGCGGCCGCTACGGACTGTTTGGAATGTTGACAGACGCCGGAGAACCAATCAGCTTCGCTTCACAAAGCTCCGTTGCGCGAAAAGTACGCGTAGCAGAGCGCTGCCCAGTCCGCTGCTACAGATATATATCTTTTTTTGAACATTAATTTCTCAAAATCCACTGAAGCACATATATTGAGACCTACAAAAGGCACATCGGGCTACCAGTCCCTACAATTTTGCCAAGTTTCGTGCAAATCCATTCAGCCGTTCGGGCTTAAAGTGAGGCCAACCGCCCTATGGAAATTAACATGGGAAAAACGCGTTTTGGGACCCCCCTTTTTTCTCGGCCCCCCCTTGACGAACCCCCCCAAAATTTTCAGGGGCTGCTCAGAAACAAAATGTGCCATTTTCCTGAAAATTTCAGCCAATTCCGTCCACAAACGCCAAAGTTATTAGACATAGAATTTTCAAAAAACCCATAGAGAAAAAATCCTAACTATATATACCTACTGGCGACCGCCAGTAGGTAATATATATATATATATATATATATATATATATATATATACATTAATTGTATTAGTTTGCGTAGTTTGGTATAAATTGTATTGGGAGCAATATATCCATCAAATTTGTTATATTGTAATTTAATTTTTGCTGTTATAGTTTAAATAATTATGTTTTTGTTTATTTAAAATTATAATATTTCCAAATACTAATAATGTTAATGCGTCAAATAATATTTGTTACATTTAAAGAATTTTAAGTTGTTTTAAAGTTTGTATGTTAATGGTATGTGTATATATATATATATATCCATACTCAAAGAACAACTCCTTCTGGATCTTCACGACCCGTGAAAGGTGGCGTGCACGCCGGCGGAGTGAAGCCGACAAAATTGTATCGTTTGTAAGCAAAAAAGTCTTTGGAAGCACGCTCTCAGGACAATGAAAGAGGTAGGCACCGGTATTCAAGAAGTGCTGTTTATTCCATGTATAATATGTATATATATATATATATATATATTCACTGAAAAAACCATAGGTTATAGACCATATATAGTTAGGAATTAGCATTTACAAAACCTTAAAAATTCACTGAAAAAACCATAGGTTATAGACCATATATAGTTAGGGATTAGCATTTAAAAAACCTTATTTTACTCACACAAAACCATTGAAATTCCATATATAGTTAGTTGTACTAACTATATATCACGCACCCGCAATCCACTGCTGATGATGTCACATATTACATCATTCATGACATGGTCAGTGACATCACTGATGACATCACTGATGACATCTCAAATGACATCACTGATGACATCACTGATGACATCATCCAGTGACTGTGTGTTTCTGTAAAGTTTAAATATGTTTTACATATTGAAGAATGAGTAGATGTAGAAGTGTCTGGATGAAGGATTTAGTAGGTGCGTGACTGACTGTATGAGTGAGTGATTAAATGTGTCTCACTGAGTGCATGGGTTAGTGACTAAACTGTCTTAATTTGTGCATCATTATGTCTGTTGTTCTGTAAACTGCTGCATGTGTTGATCAGTAGCTATATGAGTAACTATATAGGTTATTGATTGGTTGCCCAAGCATTTGTATGGGAGACTGAGTGTGTGTGTGAGTGGCTGGGAAGTGTATGACTCTGTGCATAGATGTATGGGTTCAAAAGTGCATGTTGGAAACAGCTGTATGGGCGGTTGACTGTGTGCATGACTGTATTGGTGAGTGAATAGATATCTCAGTGCTACATGTCAAATTAAGTACATATGTAAAATACAGTACATGTGAGAGTTGACATATATAAATAACTGTGCATAAGAGCCAGTGAATGTGTGAGTGGCTGTATGGATCATTGTGAACTTGTATCCAGGATCGTATAAGTGAGTAAATATGTTTTAGTATTTGTTTGAATAAGTAAGTAAGGTGTGTTTAACTGTATAGTTAAGGAAATGGAGGTGTGATTGATTGTTTGCATGACTGTCTAGGTGTGTGTGTAACTTCATGGATGAGTGACAATCTGTGAGTCTGTGTTTACACTGAGTGTATCTAAGGTTATATTAGAGTCTGAAGAGGTTCATCGTATTATCACAACAGTGATGTCATCAGTAATGTCATTTGAGATGTCATCAGTGATGTCATCAGTGATGTCATTTGAGATGTCATCAGTGATGTCATCAGTGATGTCATTTGAGATGTCATCAGTGATGTCATCAGTGATGTCACTGACCATGTCATGAATGATGTAATATGTGACATCATCAGCAGTGGATTGCGGGTGCGTGATATATAGTTAGTACAACTAACTATATATGGAATTTCAATGGTTTTGTGTGAGTAAAATAAGGTTTTTTAAATGCTAATCCCTAACTATATATGGTCTATAACCTATGGTTTTTTCAGTGAATTTTTAAGGTTTTGTAAATGCTAATTCCTAACTATATATGGTCTATAACCTATGGTTTTTTCAGTGAATTTCATTGGTTTTTTAATAGCTAATATCAAAACCTTTACAATGTATTATTCTTTAAAAAGAAAAATATTTTTTACATGTTTTTTATACAATTTTTTTTGTATTTTTTTTGTTTCGCTCCCAGTACGCGTACCGGTTAGCTTCCCGTTAGCTCAATCCGGAGGCGCGACCCGGTACGCGAACTGGTAAACGTTCCTTTAGCGCACCTCTCGCGTTACAAAACAACATCGCGACGCTTCGCGTCAGCATGACGTTTCGCGTTCTCGCGTAATACGTCATATTACGTGCTACGTTCGCGTACCCGGAAGCGCAGCGGTACGCGAACCGGAAGCGATCCGCGGCGCGGCGCCGACCGCGTAATGTAAACATAGCAGGTCATGTGACTCGGTAATAACACTTTTCATTGGTTCATTTCACTTTTGGTTTCCTAATGATGTAATACAAGGTCATGTGATCTAAAATGGACACTTTTCATTGGTTTAGAACTTTTGTTTTTCCCAAATGATGAAAACCCCTCCTTCTTTCATCACTCTGACTTTCATCTTGGTGAGAGAAAGACCCTTTATTGAGACTTTGTGATGGCTTCATTAGTAGCTTCAGCTGGTGCTAGCCCACCACCTCCACCAAATCCAAGAAAGAGAGGACCACCTGCAGAAGTAATTCTGCAAGAAGAGGAAGAACAGGAAGAGGAGGAAGAGGAGGAAGAGCATGAGTTTTTGCCAGAGGAGCCCAGGAGGTACAATCGACAGGAGAATTATATCTGGCAATTCTACAGAATTCCTGAGGGGCAAAAGAAAGTGAATGCTCGTTACGTGTTTTGCCGCATATGCGGTGACAGATTGTCAAGGGGCACTGATAAAAAATATAGTTATGGCAATCATACTATGCATCGGCATATGAGTAGGTGGCACCCAAATAATTATAGTGCTGCCCAGCTACGTGACCAACAACAAAATCCCCTCCAAATGGCAAGAAGATCGGTGGTTCCAGAGGTGTCGGGACCAGAGGCGAGGGAGGTGATTGCAAACATCCAAATGTTGTTTGGGCACGTAAAACAAGTGTGCGTGGAATGTGGCGCTTTCATCTGCTACAGAGAAAGTAGCATCACTTTGATTTTGCGAGCAATTCAAAATCATATTAATGTTTGCACAAGACGCACCAAAAAATAAATTCTTTTTTTTTTTTTGCTCCTGTTGAGCCCTTTATAATGGATCGTTTTTGTTTCCCCCCCCCCCAAAAAAACCAAAAAATTTTTAAAAACGTTCAGAAAATACAAAAAAAATAAAAAAATGTTCAAAAAATACAAAAAAAATATAAAACAACAAAAACATTAAAAAAAAAGTTCTTTTCAGAACTAACTCCCCATTATAAAAAAATTGGTAGAATGTTTGGAACTCTGCCAACCTGTATTTCTCTTAGTTCGCTCCCGGAGCGCTACCCGGTACGCGTACCGGAAGCTAACCAAAAAAATATTTTTTAAAAAAGAACAGTAACTATAAGGGAAGGAAATACACAGTTATGTTAAAAGAAAGACAGCTCTAGGGAGTAAACTAAGGATACTGTTACCTACAATACGCTCCCCAGTACGCTTCCCGGTTCGCGTACCGGGCGCTAACCACGAAAAAAAACAAAAAAAAATTTTTTTTTTTTTGCTTAGCGGGGCCCCTTTAAAGCCTCCACATCAAACCTAGGGGGTCAGGGAGTATCTACTATGCCCCCTTAAGGTCATTTGCCCCTTCGCTTTTGACCTCCTCTTGTCTCTCGATCCTACTGAGAGACAAGATGGCGGCCGCTCCGGACTGTTTAGAATGTTGACAGACACCGGAGAGCCAATCAACTTCGCTACGCGAAGTTCCGTTACGCGTCAAGTACGCGTACCGGGGCGCTGCCTGGTCCGCGCTTACAGATATATATCTTTTTTTGAACGTTATTTTCTCAAAATCCACTGCAGCACATATATTGAGACCTACAAAAGGCACATCGGGCTACCAGTCCCTACAATTTTGCCAAGTTTCGTGCAAATCCATTCAGCCGTTCGGGCTAAAAGTGAGGCTAACCGCCCTATGGAAAACTCAATGTTAAAAACACGTTTTGGGACCCCCCTTTTTTCTCGGCCCCCCCTGGACCAACTCCCCCCAAATTTCCAGTGGCTGCTCAGAAACAAAATGTTCCATTTTCCAGAAAATTTCAGCCAATTCCGTCCACAAACGCCAAAGTTATTAGACATAGAATTTTCAAAAATCCCATAGGGAAAAAATCCTAACTATATATACCTACTGGCGACCGCCAGTAGGTAATATATTTATTTATTTTGTTTTATAATATTTTTACATCGTTACATGAATTAAAATTATTAGTTTAATAAAAAATATAGGCAGATACATTTAAATATATATTAATTATTATATATGGTGTTTAACTCTTTAAACTTACATTTATTCATTATATTTGTTAAGATGTTATTCAATATTTTTTAATTTTTTAATTAATGTTACTATTTAACATATTTAGTATTTATTATTCTATTTTATATATATAAAAAATCGATATTTTCCCTCATTATATTTATACCTAACATCATATGTATAGAATGTCGATATTTTTGACATCAATATTTTCATCACAATATTTTGGTATAGGGATATTTTGAGTGCCAATATTTTGTCAGTGTATCATCCCTGCCTAGTGCCCCTCTTAATTTTAACCGGAGTAAACAGACTATCATTTACTAGCACCTGAGCCATGGAGTGCTGTAGAATTGTTGAATCACCTTCAGGAACATGTACCCCACCCCAACATGCTTCAAAACTGTCATTAAGTAAAAACAATTTACTCTGTCAAATGCCTTGGCTGCATCAAGGGAAATAATCACCAGTGTAGATGTTGTTTCCACTGCTAAATCTATGGATCTTATCAGGGAGTTTGTTACTTTCTGTAAATGTCTTCCAGGGGGAAAGCCCTTCTGGTCCGGATTTATAACTCCCACTACTCTTCTTAATTGTCCTGTTAAGATGTTAGCAACGATTTAATAATTGCAGTTCAGCATGGAGATAGGACGATATAACTAGCATTCGGTTGGATTTTTGTTCGGCTTCAAGATCAGTGAGATTGTTGCTTCATTGCAATATTCAGGTAAGGGTGTACTATGCAAAAGAATGGATTTCAAAAGATTGAACCACCTCTTTCACCAGAACAGCATACAATTCATTTGGGAATGCCACCTGGCCCTGTCACTTTACCTCTCTTTGATTTCTCAATTGCGATCACTATCTCTTCTCCTGTAATCTCATGATCCAAAGCTTGCTGCTGCACTACAGTTAGCTTGGGTATTTGTTTGTTTTATATCCAATGTTCTACCTTGAGAGAATAGATCTTCCCCATATAAGTCTTGGAAAAACCTTTGGAACTCCTGCTCAAACTTTTCACTATCTACTAGAGCGTCTCCAGTTGGCAGATAATGTACCTCCTTAACCCCTTCGATGCTTGTGATGGAACCAATACGTCATCAGTCACGGTTGAGCTGTGCTGATGACGGAATGGTTCCGTCACGACCACACCCTGTTCTGGAATGTCCAGCACCGGGGGGAAATCGGCGCCGCACGGAAGCGGTTAATATGGTTCCTGGTTCTTTCTGATCTTTCTTTCCATGCCAGTAGTTTCCTACACTTTTCCCATATTCATAAATCCTATTCCTGCTAGCATCCCACTGCAGCCTCACTTTCTGATCCATTATTAATATGAATTCCAACTGGAAAGAAGTCAATAATTCCCTTAACGCTTCTCTTGAGTAGCTTTCCACTCTGCTCTCTTTCAAGGAAGCTTCCCCTTTGGAGATCTCCCCCTCTAGGTTCGCCTTCCTCAAACTTTCCCTTTTGTACCAAGCAGCTGGTATACCGAGCAGGTTCCATTTCAACAAGGGAATATGTGCGTCCAAAGTCACATTGATTGGGACAGAGGGCAAGTTCCAACAGAAGAAGTGTTGTCTTCCCTTCTGTTATTTTTTCACTATCTCAGTTTGGAGGAGTAGCTTTCTATCTATTGTCCTTCTCACTCATCTTTTGTGGTCTGGATTCTTGAGTTTAGGTAGTAGGGCTGCATGGTCTGAATGGTGTATTGGGAGGTGTTCTATTGTGTAAATCCTATCTGAATCCTTACAATCCATAAACAGATATGAGAGAGATGGTGACATTTTTTACTGGGAATGTGAAATTCTTGTTGAAATTTGAGGAATCATGGCAGCCAGCTAGATGGCCGATTGTGAGCTGTCTTCTGGGCTCGCAAGCATAATACATACAATTATCCACCCTTCTCCCTCCTGCATGCCGATAATGCAGTAAATAAAAAATACGACCTTGCATTTCTCACTGTCCCGGATGACCCTCCCTCTCATTTCAGCGAACCACACTGTGGTGGTTTCTGGCAGCTTGGGAGCTCAGACAAATATAACACACCACACTTCAGCTAGGCAAGACATAACGATTTCCAACACCGGCACGCCAGCGAATCAACTGAGGGGATCAGTAATTGCACTGCCGGCAGCAGCAGAGGAGAAGCTGAGCACACTCCTGGGTATACCGATGAGCCTCATTACCCCATAGAGAAATGCAGGACCATTTTAGGAATCCTAAAGCAGCTTGTGGAAAGCTGGGATATGGAAAGTGTTGTAACTGGCTGATGGCGGAAGCCAGAAGAGACTCCCTACCTGTAAGAGAAGGTAAGGTGACTACATTAGGCTCAAAATCCCTAAAAAGCTGGGTCCAAAGTTATGACAAAAGTAAGGGGGCTTGCATGATGAGTAAATACTCTTTGAGATCAGTTGAAATTTAAGTTGGGGACTATATGTTAAAATCTACACTGGTCGTAGTCACTGTAAATAAGGAAGGCCAACAGAAAGCTAAAACAAATGTATAAAGAAAAACTAGATTTTCTAGAAAAACAATTTGAATCCCTAATTTCTCAACGGGGCCACATCCAAAAGCAAATCCTCATCAGGACATTCAATAAGCTCAGGAGAAGCAATACTTAATAATAAACTCCTTCGCTACTAACCTTTCCTAAAGCAAAAATGGACTTGGGAGCGCACACAGGTCTGGGAAGTCAAGGGGAGGCTGCTGGGACAGTAGCCCCAGTAGCGGTGGTCCCAAAGCAAGTTTGCAAGGGTGCAGTGTCACCAGAGGATAAACGGAGTCCTGAATCAGGAGGAAAATAAGACATTTTGATGGATTTACAAGTGAGAAGTAGGTTTACCCTACTAGCAGAGGTGGCCCCTGATGATATCACATCAGCAAACTCAAAAGGAACAAGAGAGACCTCTTGCACTACCTTCAATAAGGATGGCCAGGCGATGGAGCTAGAGAGGAATCCTTCACAGAACCCCAACATAGAAAGTCAGGATCTGCAGGGGTGGTAACATTTTTAGGAGATGATTAGGGCCTTAACAAATGAAGTAAATTGTAGGTTCGCTAGTTCTGAATCAAATCAGAAAAAGATTTAGGAGACTTGCCTAAATCTGGAGGAATAAATAGAGAGTTTGGCTGAGCGCATAGGGGCTCTGGAAAGTAAAGTAGATGAGTTAAACATACATAGAGGTGACCCTAAACACACAGGAAATAACTTGGCTAAAACAGCAAGGCAAGGTGTTAGGTGATAGTCTATAGAGAATGGAAAGTACCAGCAAAGTACCAGTTCTTCTTAAAGAAGAAATTATTTCTGTTGTTCCAGACAGCGCAATGTTTGGCGCCTAAGAGATATTCCGCCATGGCATTTTTTTGCCTTAGCCATTTGGTGCCTGCAGCCCTTCTCTGGGTTACAGGGCTGGTTAGAGGTGACAGTTGGGCTTTGTACATTCCGACTAGGCAACCACACACAATAGGGAGCTTAGGGGTGACTGGGTGGGCCATAAATTGCAGGATGGGAGGAAGGAGCTGGGGACAGTTTCATTTACACTTGAAAAGGCTGTATCGTGCCTCCACACAAAGGGCTGCATAGTTAGTCTGTAATCAGGGCCACGAAGGCAGGGCATCTGTGCACTTTACAGGCATGCCTTTAAAAGCTTCTCCCTAATTTGTACGCACAACTGTGTATAAAAGAAGGACTTGAAACAACAACAGCAAGATTAACCACGGAATCCTGAAAGTGGCAGAAAGATTGGAGGGAAGTGATATGAAACTTTGTGTAGTTAAATTACTGAAATCAGCCTTACTCCAGATTATGCATTATATTGAACGAATGCAAGTAATGCAGGCCTCACACAGAGACCCATTTCACTTTAAACCAGGTCAGAAGAACCCCTGTAAAATCCTGGTTAAATTGTGAGCCTGTGACTTAAGGAGAAGTCCTTGCAGGCTGTGGTACCTCTCTTTTCTCATTAGGTCTGGTATCTCTTGAGATACAGAAGATAAACAGTGGGAATCAGGTAAACATATGGAGGAATTAGGTAAAGTTGCGGCAAGTGTCCAACTGTGATTCCCAGCATTCCTAGTAGTAAAGTGGGGGAATAAAATGCATAACATTTTTGAAAAGCAGTTGATTAATGTATTGCAGGTATCAAGGGAGAGAATGGGAAGGAAACACATGGAAGTAGTTGGACACATGGGGGAATAACTCATTTAGACATTCCTAGAGATGCCAAAAAGAAGAAATGGGAGGATTTCTATGGGGGGGGGGGGGGGGAGTTTGGAAGCATTTAGGAAAAAATGAAAAATATTGTACTCTAGGATCTACAAGTGAATGTCCAGTTTGAATCAGTGTAGCGAGATAGAAACTTGGAAATATGGCAGAAGGGGGTGACTAGCAGGAGATTTATCCTCTCTCCTTCTTATGATGAACATTTGCTAATACTTTTTAGCACTGTACACGTTTTACATCTTCATACACAAGCTCTGGAGTTCAACTCTCCATTGTCCAAGAGAGCCAATTCAAAGTTGGTTGACAACGGTATGTTTAGTAAGTTCAAATAATTAGAAGGACATTCACTTACATGCATCAGCACAACATGAAACATATCCCCTACTGTATTTGTGTTTTAGAACAACACAACATAACAAGCTTTCTATATAATACTGAGTTCACAATCTTCATTTTAGCATTTTCTATGGTTTTTTTTT
The DNA here is from genome assembly GCF_964261635.1 of Lissotriton helveticus. NCBI lineage: Eukaryota > Metazoa > Chordata > Amphibia > Caudata > Salamandridae > Lissotriton > Lissotriton helveticus. The sequence continues at coordinate 647,660,054 of NC_136068.1, forward strand.
GTACAATTGCATTCGGACACAAGTTTTCCACCCACAGGAGTCATTTTAGCGCTCTTTCCAAGTCACAGTGGGAATCTGATTTGACTTAGTAGCAGCTGAGAGGTAATACAGGTGGGAAGTTTCATGCTTCTATCAATAGAAGGATCAAGAGGCCCTTTAGGGGGTAAACAAAGAACAAAAAACACAATATTTACAGAGAGTCCCAGCCACTTTCTCATGCCTTGTACTCCTTATTTGAGTAATCTACTAAATCTTTTACAAATAGGACCAAAACGCCCATTGTTTTGTTAAAGGAGGCGAGGAGACAGCGATCTACATAGCAATATTTTAAAGAGTCAAAGGCACATATTATAATGTTGCATGAAACTCACCTATTAAGGCATCAATGCAGAGAGTTTATGACAAGGTTCAGTAGGATGGAGAAGATAATAGCTACCAATCAACAACACTGCAAGAAAGGAGTAGCTATTTTAAGTAGATCAAACTCAGGGATAGAACTTGTAAAGTAAAAATTAGTTGAACGGGCCGGTGTTTGGTTGCAGAAATTAACATAGGACAGAAGGCACTAACCTTAGCTAGCTATTATGGACCAAATATTGATGACACTGACCTATTGCACTGGTGTCTAGCTATTCTTCAAGGGCCTTTGAATACTTTTTATGTGACCGTACCATTCTGCTTGATAATTCTCTAGACAAGTCATCACAACCTTCTCAATTAAGCACCCCAAATAGAGACTGACTTTTTGCAACACCTGGCCAAGAATTAATGGTAAATGCAGAGATTACACATTTCACAGTAAGAAATTGGGTTTTGGGTTGACTGGGTTGTGAGCCCTGGCCAAACATCAACCACCGGCCTCATCAGGGTGTGGCACAAACCAACCGTAGATTAACTTGTTGTCAACCCTATGGTAGCTTGGCACAGAGCAGTCAGGCTTAACTTAGAGGTAATGTGTAAATAATTTGGGCAACTCTTCAGACAGTAATAAAGTGAAAACACCGCAAAAAAAGGTTTACACATCAAGGGGCTCATTAGGATGGCGGACGGAAGAGCGACCGCAGCCCTGGAGTAAGCGGAAACTGCCTTTTCCGTGTCCGCCTGCCGCGGACACTCCGTCCGCCATATCAGGATGGGAAAGAGTGTCAAAATTCCGTCCGCGACGGTAGAGCACGCACCGCCGCCCAACTACACCCGACCACGCGGTGGACGTAACCAATCCAGAGACTCCGCCATACGTACTGAAGCCTACGACCGTCCCCCAAATCAAGATGGCGGAAAATACACATAAAGCCGCTGCGGAAAAACAACCTGTCTGAACACGGCAACATCCAAGATATTGAGGACGATGGCGGCGGCGGTGGCGGCTCGTGAAGGGGATTAGAAATTGTGCACTCTCAAAACGCACTGGAATACTCTTATGACGACCAGGAGACTTAAACTGCAAGTGCTTGATAGAGAAAAAGGTGGCGTCCCCTCTACACCATTGAACAAAGAAAAAGCACCAAACCGACAGATTATTAATAGCCGCCGCCTGCCGTGGTCAGCTATTTTTTCATATTAAACAGCTACTGGCTGCTTGTCTTATTCTGACTAAAAAGGATTCATATCCGACTGCGCCTAAACCGTCAGATAACGTGTTAGAGTGTTGCCATCCCTAAAAAAAACATCTCAACATATATGTTCGTTTTTAGCAGAGACTTACATTCCAGGTTTAGAGGTCCTATACCGCACTGTATCTGTCTTGGTCCTGAAGAAGGTGGTCCGTACTCCTGCTAATTCCACCGAAACGCGTCGACCTTCTCCTTTCCTTTTTAAAATCACATGACTTGGGTCATGTAGAGGACACCAGATTCAATGCTATAGGACACAATTTTTGGTGTTTTTGTGATGGGATGGATGTTTAGTTAGTATGTATGTGTTGTGCGTGTGTGGCTCTTTACCTGTGTTGTATATATTTAATTATGTTTTTATGAATTGAAATAGACATATATGCATAGCTTCGACATGGTGAAAAATAATTTTTCTGAAGCTTTTTTGTAATATATATATTTTTATATTTGTCACATTTGAAAATTATGATAAAAATGAAAAAATTGATTTTTGTACTGAAAATGGAATAAAATGAAAAATAATTCACATTCGGTGTAGATATCGTTGGTATATGCCCTGTGTTTGAGAGATCACTCCAATGATAAATGTATTTATAGGTCAAGAGGGAGTCATTCCAGTTGCCTGTTGTTCTTTTCCCCTCTACTCCCTGACCTGAAAGTAAATCTTAGAGGGGGTCCACCTTCTTTCACTATTTTGAACACGGCGGATTCCCCACAGCGAAGATAACGTACATAGCAGAGATACCCACCGCAAGCTGCTCGCCACAATGGACCCAGCACTACACGCTTTCCCGATGCTCTTCGCGATCCACCACGTCCTAGTCTTGGCCCACTATCGACGACGACGCAGGTAAGGCACAAACCATTGGCTGTCTGGAGGGGAATACCTGCAAGGGTCGTGACGTTGGGAGGGGGAGTGTCATGTTACCGAAACCACTGAATAGAAGCAAATACAAATACACAATTGTAGTACGCAAGCAGGAATGACTACGACAAACCACGACACATGAATGACTACCTTTATTACACATAATAGGGGTATAATCACAGTGTATGCGTGAGCATGGGCAAAGTGGGCACCAGAGCATGAACATCAGAGGCAGCACATCAGAGTGCAGAATGCTGTATCAGAGCATCAACAGGGCATTGTGGACAACAGAGCAGGTACATCATTGGCAGCACATCAGAGGGCAGAATGCAGTATCAGAGCATCAACAGGGCATTGTGGACAACAGAGCAGGTACATCAGAGGCAGCACATCAGAGGGCAGAATGCGGTATCAGAGCATCAACAGGGCATTGTGGACAACAGAGCAGGTACATCGGAGGCAGTACATCAGAGGGCAGAATGCAGTATCAGAGCATCAACAGGGCATTGTGGACAACAGAGCAGGTACATCATTGGCAGCATGTGAGAGGGCAGAATGCAGTATCAGAGCATCAACAGGGCATTGTGGACAACAGAGCAGATACATCGGAGGCAGCACATCAGAGGGCAGAATACAGTATCAGAGCATCAACAGGGCATTGTGGACAACAGAGCAGGTACATCAGAGGCAGCACGTGAGAGGGGCCAAGTGCATCAACAGTCCATTGCTCTGGACAGGTCCATCAGAGGCAGCACGTGAGAGGGGCCAAGTGCATCAACAGTCCATTGCTCTGGACAGGTCCATCAGAGGCAGCACGTGAGAGGGGCTAAGTGCATCAACAGTCCATTGCACTGGACAGGTCCATCAGAGGCAGCACGTGAGAGGGGCTAAGTGCATCAACAGTCCATTGCACTGGACAGGTCCATCAGAGGCAGCACGTGAGAGGGCAGAATGCAGTATCAAAGCATCAACAGGGCATTGTGGACAACAGAGCAGGTACATCAGAGGCAGCACATCAGAGGGCAGAATGCAGTATCAGAGCATCAACAGGGCATTGTGGACAACAGAGCAGGTACATCATTGGAAGGACATCAGAGGGCAGAATGCAGTATCAGAGCATCAACAGGGCATTGTGGACAACAGAGCAGGTACATCAGAGGCATCACATCAGAGGGCAGAATGCAGTATCAGAGCATCAACAGGGCATTGTGGACAACAGAGCAGGTACATCAGAGGCAGCACGTGAGAGGGGCCAAGTGCATTAACAGTCCATTGCACTGGACAGGTCCATCAGAGGCAGCACGTGAGAGGGCAGAATGCAGTATCAGAGCATCAACAGGGCATTGTGGACAACAGAGCAGGTACATCATTGGCAGCACATCAGAGGGCAGAATGCAGTATCAGAGCATCAACAGGGCATTGTGGACAACAGAGCAGGTACATCAGAGGCAGCACATCAGAGGGCAGAATGCAGTATCAGAGCATCAACAGGGCATTGTGGACAACAGAGCAGGTACATCAGAGGCAGCACGTGAGAGGGGCCAAGTGCATCAACAGTCCATTGCACTGGACAGGTCCATCAGAGGCAGCACGTGAGAGGGCAGAATGCAGTATCAGAGCATCAACAGGGCATTGTGGACAACAGAGCAGGTACATCAGAGGCAGCACATCAGAGGGCAGAATGCAGTATCAGAGCATCAACAGGGCATTGTGGACAACAGAGCAGGTACATCATTGGCAGCACATCAGAGGGCAGAATGCAGTATCAGAGCATCAACAGGGCATTGTGGACAACAGAGCAGGTACATCAGATGCAGCACATCAGAGGGCAGAATGCAGTATCAGACCATCAACAGGGCATTGTGGACAACAGAGCAGGTACATCATTGGCAGCACATCAGAGGGCAGACTGCAGTATCAGAGCATCAACAGGGCATTGTGGACAACAGAGCAGGTACATCAGAGGCAGCACATCAGAGGGCAGAATGCAGTATCAGAGCATCAACAGGGCATTGTGGACAACAGAGCAGGTACATCATTGGCAGCACATCAGAGGGCAGAATGCAGTATCAGAGCATCAACAGGGCATTGTGGACAACAGAGCAGGTACATCAGATGCAGCACATCAGAGGGCAGAATGCAGTATCAGACCATCAACAGGGCATTGTGGACAACAGAGCAGGTACATCAGAGGCAGCACATCAGAGGGCAGAATGCAGTAGCAGAGCATCAACAGGGCATTGTGGACAACAGAGCAGGTACATCAGAGGCAGCACATCAGAGGGCAGAATGCAGTATCAGAGCATCAACAGGGCATTGTGGACAACAGAGCAGGTACATAATTGGCTAGCCAAGAAGGTGTGTCAAGCGACCCGTCACAAGGAGATTAACAAAACATAGGAGGCTACAATCGTCAATCTACACACAAACTCACATGACATGTGACTGGTGGCAACTAGACCTCGCACCACAGAATCTGGTGGACTGCTTGAACAACTCACCTCGGACACACCGCCAGCACCAGCAACAGGAGTGTGAGACACAGCCACCGATCTACTGACTGACACATGTGCCATAGACCCAGACACACCGCCAGCACAAGCAACAGGAGTGTGAGACACAGCACCCGATCTACTGACTGACACATGTGCCATAGACCCAGACACACCGCCAGCACCAGCAACAGGAGTGTGAGACACAGCCACCGATCTACTGACTGACACATGTGCCATAGACCCAGACACACCGCCAGCACCAGCAACAGGAGTGTGAGACACAGCCACCGATCTACTGACTGACACATGTGCCATAGACCTAGACACACCGCCAGCACCAGCAACAGGAGTGTGAGACACAGCCACCGATCTACTGAGTGACACATGTGCCATGGACCCAGACACACCGCCAGCACCAGCAACAGGAGTGTGAGACACAGCCACCGATCTACTGACTGACACATGTGCCATAGACCCAGACACACCGCCAGCACCAGCAACAGGAGTGTGAGACACAGCCACAGCTGTGGTGACTGATACATGTGCCATAGACCCAGACACACCGCCAGCACCAGAAACAGGAGTGTGAGACACAGCCACCGAACTACTGACTGACACATGAGCCCTAGAACCAGATACACTTGCCGGACATGTCCCTGTACACTGACCAACAAATACCATGCCTGCACCTGACACATGTGAGTGAACAGCAGCTGAGCCACTAGGACCACTGAAATGGTGAGCCACAGGGCTGTATGGGCCAGGAGGCAGGGTGGCTCTGGGAGCTGGGGACAGCTGTACTGGAGCGACATTCGGGTGTTCAGGTCTCACTGGTGTGTGTCTCCGTTTCTTTGTGAAACATTGGGGTACCCCGGACATGCCTGGACTGGTAAGTGGAGTAGCATCACCAGACATCAAAGGTGTATCATGTGCTTGTGGTGGTCTGCTCTCTGGGGACGTGCTGGACCCTGCCTGCCGTTTGCTGTGGGCCTGCCTTCTGCCCTCTGCATCATGTGTAATGGGGGATGCAACAACAGTGTACTCCTTCCTCTGCTTTAGCGGGCCGTGGATGGGAGTAGAGGTATGGGGTGATCCGACCGCTGATACATGTGTTGTACGTTCCTTAAACATCATCCTCAGTGCAGCCAGGGGTGAAATATGCCTGTCCTTGATGGTGCTCATGTCCATGGGAGAACCCTTGGCCATGGGATGTGCCTTGGACGTCGGAGGTGTCCTATCCCTGGAATGGCCCAGATCCCTTTCCTGTGCCCTGACCCTGGGTGCAGACATGTCCATTGTAGTGTCCCTCTCCTTTGAAGCTACCCTGCTCTTGGGAGGTGCCCTCACCTTGGTACTGACCTTGTCCTTGGGAGTGTCCCTGCTCTTGGGAGGTGGCCTTTCCTTGTTACTGTCCTTGTCCCTGGGAGTGTCCCTGCTCTTGGGAGGTGGCCTTTCCTTGTTACTGTCCTTGTCCCTGGGAGTGTCCCTGCTCTTGGGGGTGGCCTTTCCTTGTTACTGTCCTTGTCCCTGGGCGTGTCCCTGCTCTTGGGAGGTGGCCTTTCCTTGTTACTGTCCTTGTCCCTGGGAGTGTCCCTGCTCTTGGGAGGTGGCCTTTCCTTGTTACTGTCCTTGTCCTTGGGAGTATCCCTGCTCTTGGGAGGTGGCCTTTCCTTGTTACTGTCCTTGTCCCTGGGAGTGTCCCTGCTCTTGGGAGGTGGCCTTTCCTTGTTTCTGTCCTTGTCCCTGGGAGTGTCCCTGCTCTTGGGAGGTGGCCTTTCCTTGTTACTGTCCTTGTCCTTGGGAGTGTCCCTGCTCTTGGGAGGTGGCCTTAGCTTGGGAGTCACGTTGGTGGGGGATGGCTGTGTAGCATGTGAATCCATTTCCATACACACCCCTCCATGATCCTGTCTGTCACCTTCAGTGTTGGACACGTCGTCTTCGGATAAAGAGATCACAGGCTTAGGGGATGGTGTCTGTGCCCTCCGTGCCCTGCCTTGCTGCCTGTGGCTGCTCCTAGTGTAATGACCAGAATAAGAGGCCTGGTCTGAAGACTCACTCTCCCCTGTAACATCAACTGGTGTGGATGGTGGCACAGAAGCAGCACCCTGTCTATGCGACTGTACAATGGCTGCAGACACAGTGTTTGCCAATGACTGAACTGTTCTGTGGAGACCAGCAACATTGCCATGCATCCCCTCCATGAATGCCACCACCTGCCCCAACTTCCTATTGTGGTCTTGAAAAGCATTGATCATGTTGGTCTGCCCTACACACAGCTGTCGCAGCAGATCAACAGCCTCTGCACAAAGTGCACTTTGTGGCACTGGGGCAGGGGCGGCGGTTCCTGCACCGAAGGCAACTCTGCTACCCCTCCTCTGGCGAGCACGAGCAGTACATGTTGCAGTGGGTGGCAGTGTGGGCCCTGTGTGCTGTGTCTCGACTGAAGGTGTCGATTGCCCACTCCCTGTCTGTGCCAACAGTGCGGACTCACCAACACTTTCTGAGGATGAGGGCGATGGTGTTTCCATATGCGAGTCCTCAGGGACGGTCCTGCCCCCCTCTCCGGGGCTGCCCTCTTCAGTGTCAGTCTGCGTGTGTGCGACCTCTGATTCGGAAGCATTGCCACCACTCATCTCCGTCGTCTGCGGGTCAGTGCCCTCTGCCAAAGCTGAAATAGAGAGAAACGCAGTGTGAGTTAGTGCCACACACACGTACTGAAGGACAACAGATCTAGGATTTAATTACATACATTCTACATGTGGCACACATCCTGCACACGTCCCACCCCTGCCAACTGCACACATGTCATGCCATGTGACCACAAACCTCAACGGCATGTCCTTGAACCCTCAACTACCAAGCAAGTGGGCTGTCCACCTGGCGGACATGGATGCCAACGCCTACTCCGCTAATGGCACCAGCATGGTATATCAGCTAAACATACGCACCAAGGAAGCCACTACTGTGTCCGAGCAGCAATACATGCATTGCAGGCCCAAGTAACATACACATACAATCTGCTTACCGCTACTTTGCAGTGGTTCCCCACTCAGCTGGGCGGACAGGTCAGGATGCGTCACAGCAATGATACGGTGCATAAGAGGGGTCATGGTGCGGCGGGCCAGACGTGTAGATCTTGGAATCATCCCCAGTGTCATCTCCACCACATTCTTGCTAAGCCTGGAGATGTCGTCCCAGCGCTTGTGGCAGTGTGTGTGTCGTCTATTGTACCCCTCCACTGCCCGTACATCACGTGCTATCGTCCTCCACACGGCCTTGCGAACGTGCAGCTTTACCTGCCATGATGGGAGACAAGAGGGTAACGTAAGTGGACAGTATGACTTGCACAAACATCGCAGGAACACGATTCAACATGCAGCCATGCTCAGCACTACACATGTAAAGGTCCCACAGCACACCGGCAGGCCTGCAGAAGACAGGAGCCACTGAACACCTCATGACCAACAACATGTACACCACTGTACTTACCACCTGTCCGGGTGCACCGTAGAGCCGTTGGTAGTGGCTGAGCACACCGTCCACAAGGACATCCAGCTCCGCTGCGGTGAAGGGACGCGACCGGCTCTCTCGCACTCCCTCCATGGCAAGGTCCTGGACTGTGGCACAACAGCAGCAGCCGTAGGTCAGCTCAGCAGCAGCAGGTCGAGGTGATGGTCACAGGCAGCAGTCGGTGGTCAGCTCAGCAGCAGCAGGTCGAGGTGATGGTCACAGGCAGCAGTCGGTGGTCAGCTCAGCAGCAGCAGGTCGAGGTGATGGTCACAGGCAGCAGTCGGTGGTCAGCTCAGCAGCAGCAGGTCGAGGTGAACAGGCAGCACTGGTTCCCAGGGTAGGATGTGTGCTTTTTGACATCACACATATATAGGGCCTTGAGCACATGTCAGTGGCATACGTCGCCAGCAATTGGTCAGCCCTGGATGCGTGTTCGTAAAAGGGCCAATGACTGGCCCTGGTGTTGCGGTGCACTGCTTCCGCTACTTTTGATTGGCCATACGCGGCCAGCGTTCCCTCATCCCATTGGCTGCATGTGCACGGACCGTCACGGTCACACATCGGCAACCGCACGTGCAAGCTTCCGGGACGGATGCTTCTTTTGCAACATTGTTCTATCACTGGCGCCACTATGGCGTTGCACGTATTCGGCGGGGGAGGTGCAGGCCTACACCCCCTTTCGATGTAGTCAATGGACATGGCAGTTCATGACCCCCCTTACAGTCACATTGCATCATCCACCGTACACCAGCCGGACCAGCCCGGCCTAGGACCGCCGTGCCGGCCATGTCAGCCACCGCCGTGCCAGGGCCGGCCTAGGACCGCCGTGTCGGCCATGTCCACAACCGCCGTGCCAGGGCCAGCCTAGGACCGCCGTGCCGGCCATGTCAGCCACCACCGTGCCAGGGCCGGCCTAGGACCGCCGTGCCGGCCATGTCAGCCACCGCCGTGCCAGGGCCGGCCTAGGACCACCGTGCCGGCCATGTCCACAACCGCCGTGCCAGGCCCAGCCCAGGACCACCGTGCCGGCCATGTCCACAACCGCCGTGCCAGGCCCGGCCCAGGACCGCCATGCCGGCCATGTCCACAACCGCCGTGCCAGGCCCGGCCCAGGACCGCCGTGCCGGCCATGTTAGCCACCGCCGTGCCAGGTGAGTGAACACCTGTCGGTGGCTGACATGGCCGGCACGGCGGTCCTAGGCCGGCCCTGGCACGGCGGTGGCTGACATGGCCGGCACGGCGGTCCTAGGCCGGGCCAGGCACGGCGGTTGTGGACATGACCGGCACGGCGCTCCTAGGCCGGCCCTGGCACGGCGGTGGCTGACATGGCCAGCACGGCGGTCCTAGGCCGGCCCTGGCACGGTGGTGGCTGACATGGCTGGCACGGCGGTACTAGGCGGGCCCTGGCACGGCAGTGGCTGACATGGCCGGCACGGCGGTCCTAGGCCGGGCTGGTCCGGCCGGTGTACGGTGGATGATGCAATGTGACTGTAAGGGGGTCATGAACTGCCATGTCCATTGACTACATCGAAAGGGGGTGTAGGCCTGCACCTCCCCCGCTGAATACGTGCACCGCCATGGTGGCGCCAGTGATAGAACAATGTTGCAAAAGAAGCATCCGTCCCGGAAGCTTGCACGTGCGGTTGCCGATGTGTGACCGTGACGGTCCGTGCACATGCAGCCAATGGGGAGAGGGAACGCGGGCCGCGTATGCCCATTCGAGAATAGCGGAAGCAGTGCACCGCCATGGCGGCGCCAATGATAGTATATTTTCATACGCTGCACCGTGGTGTATTGTCTGCAGTTGCGTCATGAGGGTTGTGAGCATGATAGGGAAACTTCATATGTCATGCACTATTCCATGTGTGTCCATACTATGCCCATCGGTGTGCACACAATGTGCAACAGATGTGCATGTCGACGTGTTGACGTCGGTTGTGACCCTACAGACGTTTTAACTTCTTCACATCTACACAGTACATCACGGCTGTATCGCCACATTCAGAATCTGTTGTCAGTGTGTGGTTCATGTGAGGTCACTACAATGGTGGGGGTACACATGCATTCAGTGTATGTGTGTTGCCTGTTGTGTCACCATGCATGTAATCTCCGTATGCTCACCATTATTGGTGTTGGCATAGATGCATGATGACATGGTGTGTGTGTATCATTATCGTTTGTGTGCATGCACTTGCATGTGTGTCTGTGATGTGGCTTCTACACATTAGGGTCATGACACACGTCTTGTCAGTAATGTTGACATGTGACCAAGTTGCGTTGTACGTGTTGACACACTTCCTGTTGCAAGTGGCTGCACATTGTTAATGGGGCACTCCGTATTGTAGTTACTATCAGAGATGTCACACATATGACCATTGACAAATACATTTTCTTCTTGCTAATGTTGGCTTACATGTGATGGAGTTGCACACCTATGCGTCGTTTGTAAGTTGACTCAAGTTACATCTCTCTCCCACACAGGAGGGCTCCAAATGTGCATCGGCCATACACTGTGCTGGAGGATATGGTTGATGAGGAGGTGATCAGGAAATTCCGGCTAGATCGACGTCGATTGATGGAGCTTGTTGCCCAATTGTCTCCTCATCTGCAGCCACGAAGGACTTATCCTGGTTCCATTACACCCACAGCAAAAATGATGGCGGCCCTACACTTTTTTGCTACTGGCACCTTTCAGTACACAGTTGGACATGCCGGGGGGATGTCACAGTCCGTGTTCAGCATGGTACTTCGGGATGTTCTAAAAGCTATGATGCTGTAAAAGGATGACTACATCCATTTCCCACGGCCGGAAGAGTTGCCAGCAGTCAAAGCAGACTTCTATGCACTGGGCCAGATACCACACGTAGTGGGTTCCATTGATGGCACACATATTGCTCTCATTCCACCACAGCCACGTGAGCAGGTTTATAGGAATCGGAAGCACTTCCATTCGCTGAATGTGCAGGTGGTGTGCCTGGCCGACAACATCATCTCCCATGTGTGTGCAAGATTTCCAGGCTCCGCACATGACGCCCACATCATGCGGAGCAGCATTGTCCCCGAACTGATGGCAAATCTACGTCCCGGTCAAGCGTTGCTAGTTGGTGAGTATGCTGTGGGGACTTTTGTGCTTTCTGTGTGGCATGGGGTACCCACCAAATCTGGTTGTGATATTTCTGTCTGTCATCCCCCTACATAGGCGACTCGGCGTACCCAAACCGGCCCTGGCTCCTGAGTCCCATACGTAATCCTACTACTGCGGGTGAAATGCGCTACAATGATGCACATGGAAGGACACGTAGAGTGGTTGAACGGACTTTTGGACTGCTAAAGTCTAGGTTTCGGTGCCTGGATAAGACCGGAGGGGCCCTGCCTTACTCACCAGGCAAAGTATGCAGGATCATGATTGCCTGCTGCATGCTCCACAACCTGGCCGTGCGCAATGACATTGAACTGCTCTTGGACCCTGAAGACCAACAAGTTCCTCGAACTCCCATCCCACCCATGTCGACTGATGAGGATAGTGGTGAGGAGGAAGGTGTGGACCAGAGGCGCCAGCTCATTGATCGCTACTTCCCTTGAATGTGAGTAACTACCTCTTGTGCCGGTTGACAATGCCTTATGTATGTTTGCTGGTGTTGTGTGGATGTGGTGTGCATCAGCTGGGTGTTCTGCTATGTGATGGTTGCATAGGTGTGTGTTCATTCATTTGGACATGCAAGTCTCCATGATGTGTGTCCTCTCATCCAATGATTTTGTGTTGAGTGTGGTTTGTGGAATGTTGCTGTGCTGTGTGTTGTGATGGGTGTGAATATGTTTCCTGACGTGTGTTTGGTGTCTCTGAATTTCCCTAGGTCACTCCCGCAGCGACATGATTATGTACAACTCGGATCCCTGCACCTGGTTACGTCTGTTTCTGAGGCAATCATGTGATTAAACATGGAGGCAACACATCATTGAGTGTGTAAGTGGCATTTATTTACAGGTTGTGCATTGGTGCTGGTGAATATTTACAAGTAAGTGTGGGGTGGGGGAGTGTGAGTTGAAGGTAATGGCAGATGAAATGTCCGTGCTGACACCACATTGGGTGTTGTCAGGCTAGTCCAGCAGACCTGTGCCAATGATTGGCTATGTGGGACAGGATAGTTGCCAGGGTGAATTGCTGGCTCAGGCAGTGTCAGAGTCATTGTCGGCCCCTCTTGGCGCGTGTAGATGGAGCCCCCCCACTGCTCTCACCCACTTCCAGCCTCGGACGGCCCCTCCGTCTTTGAGGTGGAAGGGAGTCAGCTGGGGGGGCAGGTTGCTGAGGGGCCACATCCGTCGCTAGGGGCACAGGTGGCGGTGGCGGTGGTGTTGCTGGCGTGGCGTCTGGACACTTGGTTGAGGGGGGGGTTGTTGCGGGCTATCCATTCCCTCCATATTGTTGTCTGCTGGCCCATGATGTCCACTATCTGGTAAAGGCTGCCCGCAATGTCCCGCAACATGTTAGTGTTGTCCACCGAGTCCTGGTGGGCACGATCTGCATGTTCCTGGCTGCGGTCGTAGGAAGCCTGGCACCTGGCTAGGGATTCAAGTGACTCTGCCACAGGATGGGGTGGGTGGGCTTCCTCAGCGCGACGGAGTGTGGATCTCCTGATTGGCTGATGTGGCCTCGCTTCTCTCCTGTCTGGCCCACTCTCCCTGCTTGGGTGGGAGGCCGATTGCCCTGCGTTGTGCGGTGGGTTAGGCAGGGTGGCACAGGCAGGAGTGGTGGTACTGGTGGTGGTGGTGGTGGTGGTGAGTCTGCAGCTCACTGTGGCCGGTGTTGCAGGAGTTGCACTGGCGACGGTTGTCGGGGCTGGGATTTCCTGTGAGCCAGATGGCCCTGGCAGTCTGCTTGGGCCCGCACCATCCTCCGCACCAGAGCTGGCTGTGGAACCTTCCCCAGAGAGTCCGGTATGGGTGTGGGCGAGTCTGGCAGCCGGTTGCTGGTTCCACCAGTCAGATTACGATCACCTGAGGGACAAGATTGTGCTGATCAGTACTGTGGACATTACATGTTCAAATCAATTTGATTACATTTCAGTGTCCTGTCGCACACACCCCACCCACCACCACCGCCCTCCCTGTGGACATGGGGGCCTGTTGGGAGTTGTAGTGCTGGTCTCTCACACACCCCACACACCTCTCACACACACCCCACCCACCGCCACCCTCCCTGTGGACATGGGGGCCTGTTGGGAGTTGTAGTGCTGGTCTTTCACACACCCCACCCACCACCACCCTTCCTGTGGACATGGGGGCCAGTTGGGAGTTGTAGTGCTGGTCTCTCACACACCCCACACACCTCTCACACACTCCCTGTGGACATGGGGGCCAGTTGGGAGTTGTAGTGCTGGTCTCTCACACACCCCACCCACCACCACCCTCCCTGTGGACATGGGGGCCTGTTGGGAGTTGTAGTGCTGGTCTCTCACACACCCCACCCACCTCTCACACACACCCTGTGGACATGGGGGCCTGTTGGGAGTTGTAGTGCTGGTCTCTCACACACCCCACACACCTCGCACACACACCCTGTGTACATGGGGGCCAGTTGGGAGTTGTAGTGCTGGTCTCTCACACACCCCACACACCTCACACACACACCCTGTGGACATGGGGGCCAGTTGGGAGTTGTAGTGCTGGTCTTCCACACACCCCAAACACCTCTCACACACACCCTGTGGACATGGGGGCCAGTTGGGAGTTGTAGTGCTGGTCTCTCACACACCCCACACACCTCTCACACACTCCCCCACCCACCGCCACCCTCCCTGTGGACATGGGGGCCTGTTGGGAGTTGTAGTGCTGGTCTCTCACACACCCCACCCACCACCACCCTCCCTGTGGACATGGGGGCCAGTTGGGAGTTGTAGTGCTGGTCTCTCACACACCCCACACACCTCTCACACACACCCTGTGGACATGGGGGCCAGTTGGGAGTTGTAGTGCTGGTCTCACACACCCCACCCACCACCACCCTCCCTGTGGACATGGGGGCCTGTTGGGAGTTGTAGTGCTGGTCTCTCACACACCCCACCCACCTCTCACACACACCCTGTGGACATGGGGGCCTGTTGGGAGTTGTAGTGCTGGTCTCTCACACACCCCACACACCTCTCACACACACCCTGTGGACATGGGGGCCAGTTGGGAGTTGTAGTGCTGGTCTCTCACACACCCCACACACCTCTCACACACACCCTGTGGACATGGGGGCCAGTTGGGAGTTGTAGTGCTGGTCTTCCACACACCCCACACACCTCTCACACACACCCTGTGGACATGGGGGCCAGTTGGGAGTTGTAGTGCTGGTCTCTCACACACCCCACACACCTCTCACACACACCCCCCACCCACCGCCACCCTCCCTGTGGACATGGGGGCCTGTTGGGAGTTGTAGTGCTGGTCTCTCACACACCCCACCCACCACCACCCTCCCTGTGGACATGGGGGCCATGGGGGCCTGTTGGGAGTTGTAGTGCTGGTCTCTCACACATCCCACCCACCACCACCCTCACTGTGGACATGGGGGCCTGTTGGGAGTTGTAGTGCTGGTCTCTCACACACCCCACACACCTCTCACACACACACCCCACCCACCGCCACCCTCCCTGTGGACATGGGGGCCTGTTGGGAGTTGTAGTGCTGGTCTCTCACACACCCCACCCACCACCACCCTCCCTGTGGACATGGGGGCCTGTTGGGAGTTGTAGTGCTGGTCTCTCACACATCCCACCCACCACCACCCTCCCTGTGGACATGGGGGCCAGTTGGGAGTTGTAGTGCTGGTCTCTCACACATCCCACACACCTCTCACACACCCCCCCACCCACCGCCACCCTCCCTGTGGACATGGAGGCCTGTTGGGAGTTGTAGTGCTGGTCTCTCACACATCCCACCCACCACCACCCTCACTGTGGACATGGGGGCCTGTTGGGAGTTGTAGTGCTGGTCTCTCACACACCCCACACACCTCTCACACACACACCCCACCCACCGCCACCCTCCCTGTGGACATGGGGGCCTGTTGGGAGTTGTAGTGCTGGTCTCTCACACACCCCACCCACCACCACCCTCCCTGTGGACATGGGGGCCTGTTGGGAGTTGTAGTGCTGGTCTCTCACACATCCCACCCACCACCACCCTCCCTGTGGACATGGGGGCCAGTTGGGAGTTGTAGTGCTGGTCTCTCACACATCCCACACACCTCTCACACACCCCCCCACCCACCGCCACCCTCCCTGTGGACATGGAGGCCTGTTGGGAGTTGTAGTGCTGGTCTCTCACACACCCCACCCACCACCACCCTCCCTGTGGACATGGGTCCCTATTGGGAGTTGTAGTGCTGGTCTCTCACACATCCCACCCACCACCACCCTCCCTGTGGACATGGGGGCCTGTTGGGAGTTGTAGTGCTGGTCTCTCACACACCCCACACACCTCTCACACACACCCTGTGGACATGGGGGCCTGTTGGGAGTTGTAGTGCTGGTCTCTCACACACCTCTCACACACACCCTGTGGACATGGGGGCCTGTTGGGAGTTGTAGTGCTGGTCTCTCACACACCCCACACACCTCTCACACACACCCCCCACCCACCGCCACCCTCCCTGTGGACATGGGGGCCTGTTGGTAGCCATTTACATTTCGGTGAGTATGTGGCCCACGTGCATGGGTTGGGGCCTGGGAGTTGTGTCGTCTCAGTTGTGTGAGGCTGATCATGTCGTTCTGATCGTGGTGCTTGGTTTGTACTTACCAGCCTCTTCTCCTTCCTCAAGTCTGTCCAGGCTCTCTGGGTGCAGTATGCCCAGCACCTTTTCCTCCCAGTCAGTGTAGGGTATGGGCTCCGGGGGTGTGCTGCCGCCAGTGTGATTAGCTCTCACAAGGTTTTTGGCACGGATCCCTTTCACCCTGGTTTTCAGGTCATGCCACCGCCTCTGTATTTCATGCTTCGTCCTGGGCACGGTGCCACAGTTGTCTGCTGGACTTGGGCCCCGAATATGTGGGGCTCAACACGGATAATTTCATCTACCATCACCTTCAACTCGGTCTCCGTGAATTTAGTTTTTTTTTTGGGTGCCATGGTGTGTGGTGCTCAGTGTGTGGGTTGAGTGAGTTGGGGGGTGCAGGTGTGTGTTGTGTAGGAATGGTGTGGTGGGTGTTTGTGTGGTGGGTGTGGTAGGGTGGTGGTTGTGTGTCTTCAATTGGTGTATGCTGTCGGTCGTATTGGGCCTCTTGCTAGCAGCTATGCTGTGATGCAAAGGATTGTGGTAGTGGGTGTGTGTCATTTTATAGTCGTGTCTCAATGGTTGTTGGCAGTCAGGTGGTAGGTGGGTGTGTTGACTAGTGTGCATTATTGGGTACTTAGGGGGGTGTCATTGTGGCTTGTGATTGGTGTTGGTGTTTCAGGTGGGGGGTTGTCCTTTTTCATGTGTTTGCAATTTACTTCCGTCACACTTTTTGACATTGGTTTGATGGTAGGGATGTTGTTCGTGTTGGGCTTCCGCATTGATGCACAGTTTCTCGTTGCATTCTTTCCGCCGCGGACGTGGATGGCGGTGCGTACCGGGGTACAGGCGGCGTTATCCTAATCGCGGACACGGAGCCTTCGCAGGTATGGCGGTAGATGTGGCTGTTCCCGCGGTCATGTCCGTCCGCCGTGGACGGTGTTTGATGTGTTCCGTCCACCGCGGACGGTGTTTGATGTGATCCGTCCACCGCGGTCGGAGTTTCTTGACATGAATATCCTAATCGCAACCGTGGATTCTCCGCGGTGCGGGCGGGAGTATAATTTTCGCGACCATGGCGGACAGTACCCGTTTCCGTCCGCCATCCTAATCGACCATCAAGTTAGAAAAATAGAACACTTTCTTTAATAAATAAAAGAAGACTACAATGAAAAAAATTCAATTAGTTGAACCAGAGATATTACATTTTCTCTCTTCAATCTGGTATAAAAAGTGCTTGAGTCCGTTGTTCTTGTTGGCATGGAGGCCAGATTTACTGTTCATTCAAAGTTGGAAATAAATTCTAGCTGCGCATATTCCTTAAAATAGACATGATAGTGATTGAATATGTAAGTAAAATACAGATATTGCCATTGAATAAGAGCAGTGATATGAAAAGCCAAGTAAGGAGATTTCTCCACAATAGTTTGAATGGAAGATTTTGATTCAGTCCAGGCCAATCTCTGGCCATTTACAAAGTCATGTGACTAATCTGGCTGTCCAATGTGCCGTAAATAGTAAATGGGGAAACGAGTATAGATGAAAACTACCTTGCATTGTGATAAGGTTGCCTGTTTTGTTTATTATGCAAGGGTACCATCCCAAATCACAAGAAATTACCTTGATAAAATACGAAGAGTGATTTCATGTATTGCTGCTTTTGATTTGTGCTCTCCAGGATCAAGAGCGGAGAGAGTCAGCAGGATGATATGTTTTTGAGTTTTCCTATATTTAGAGGAAGTGAATCTTTTAGGCCAGCTGTTTCAACACTTAGAATGTTTCTCAGTGTGCAGTGCTACCACTCTCGCTGCATTATATCTGCTGTAGATGTATGAACATTTGCTAACACTTCTTAGCACTGTACATGTTTTACATCTTCATGCAAGGTCTGGAGGTCAACTACTGTCCATTGCCAAAGAGAACCAATTCAATGTTGGTTGATGAGGGTAGGTTAAGTAAGTTCAAATAATTAGAAAGACACTCACTTACATATATCAGAACAACATGAAACATATCCCTTGCTGTATTTTTGTTTTATTTTGTTTTAGAAAGACACAACATAACAAACTTACTACACATTGCTGAGTTCTCAATGCTCATGTTAGCGATTGCTCTTGTATTTTTTTTGTACAATTGCATTCGGACACGAGGTGCCCACCCTAAGGAGTCATTTTAGCGCTTTTTCCAAGTCAGACTGGCAATCTGGTTTGACTTAGTAGCAGCTGAGAGCTAATACAGGTGTGAAGATTCATGCTTCAATCAATAGAAGGATCTAGAAGGCCCTTAAGGAGGTAAACAAAGAAAAAAAATACATTATTTACAAACGTCCCAAACACTTTCTCATGCCTCGCACACCTTATCTAAGTAATCCACTAAATCTTTTTCAAATAGGTCCAAAACGCCCATTGTTTGGAAAATCTCTGTGATGTTCTGGTTGCCAGGACCCAGGCGATGACCATAGCGCATGTTCCTGGGAAGATCCTGCCTCCTACGCACTTGCTATCGGCATAAATAGAGGCCTCAGGCATGGACCTTTTCACAGGTGTTTGAGTGATCAGCAGTTCTACAAAAAGCTCACATACCAGGCCTACAGCAAACATGATGTCTTCCATTGCCCTCCTCCTCGTGGCTCTCGGTGGCTGCTTGGGTAAGTGAGAGTTCAATTAAATAAGGGACTGTTTGCAAGTGTCTGCCATGTTTTGAGATAACTACTTTTGACCTAAAAATGCGTTTATTTTGTGGTTATTAAGAATAATGCTTAAACAGTATATTCAATTCACTTTCATACAAAGGCAGACCTGATGAGCTCCAGGTTAGATGTTTTGGATTTGGACGCCGCATTTGCTTTTGTAGCAGTGTATAGTCTCTATGCAGTGTGGTGGGTGTTTTCTGAACCCTTTCCTAACATTGTAATATAATCTGTTTAGCTCACTTCCTAACCAATCACAGCGCCCTTTTCATGTTTTCCCACAGATATATCAGTAACTTTATAAGACGTCATATTAATGAATCCATATGTATTCCATCTTATTATTAAACCATTAAAAAAGTTCAACATCAATTCAGAAAATGGAACACAACTATCTAAAGGAGAGAGAACCAATCAAATGAACTGAATACATTTTCCAAGAGGATCAGGCAGCTGATAATGGCGAAACATTTCCAGTTATTTTTCTTAGTGATCTGTTATTTGACACTCGGTCTTGAAGTGATCTACTAGTTATTAGTGAGTCATTTTGGCAGTATGACACAAACAGTTAATGGATTGACCTATGAACTCCTGCTGCTAGTCATTTTGCCACTCTCCCTAGGTACTGCGAGTATAGAAGCAGTGACTGAAACTGACGACTTTCATTTCAGGCTTCTTTTTATTAAATGATTGAGGATGGTAAGCAACTGGATCCGACATTGTGTAGTCTGATCAGGTATTCGTTCCAAGTGTTTTTCTATGTATGGCCTCCCTTTTCCTGCTTCTCCCACTGTTTCTCGCTAGCTCAATATTTCTTTGCACAAAGAGGAAAAATAGGCTTTCTTCATATCTTGTTCCATAGTAGAATATGATTGTTGCTTGTACTGTAAAGATTCTTTCACGTACCTAAACATTTGAAATTACAGCTACATTCAGACCTTCAGTCTAAATGTTTTTAAGTCATTTAACATGTCTATCTTTTACAGCAATCCCTTCTGATTACAGCCTGCAGCAGAAATCTTCACGCATGAAGGTATGTCTCCGTTGGTTAAGAGGTGCTTACTTCATGGGCTCAACAGCTAGCTATTGAGATCTTAACCTGTTCCATGCTGATGACGAGCTGAGCTCGTCATTCAGCACGGTGGCGCTGTGCTGATGACGAGCTGAGCTCGTCATGGCCTCCGCGGAACGCCCACGCGGGGATATTTACCCCGCTGTGCTGGGCGTTCCATTGAACGTGCAGGGCCATGACGTGCTCAGCTCGTCATCAGCACAGCGCCACCGTGCTGCATTACGAGCCGAGCTTGTCATCAGCATCGCCTCCCTCCCCCCGCGCCATGGGGAAATTAGCCCCACGGCAATGGGGTTAAGATCATCAGCTAACTGCTCTCCTGAGACCTTAGCAACATGAACCTGCCAGAGTCAAGGTCGCTCCATGCAGTGTAGTTCACCCCCTGACTACATATCTATGGGAAGTGTATACATACCTAATTATGCTTTAAAATTCTACACCCTATGCTGCAGATTCTATTATCATTCGGATTTAAACTATAGTGAAATATATTGTTCCATGTTTGGCCTTCAGCAAAAGGTTATTGTTGAGCAAATACGTTAATTGTGGAACATTTCGCTCTTTACAGAAAAGCAAAACAAATAATACTGCTGTTTCAGTTCACAGTTTCTATGAAGAAATCGAGTATAGCCAGGCTTGCACTGGAGCGATTCTTATATTCATCTAAAATATGACAGGCCACATACATGGAAGATTCTGTGGAAAGGAGAGATGACTGCACTCTCTTGCCCTTCATCATAACAAACATCAAACACTGGGAGGCATATTTACAAGGGCTTATCGCCTCAGGAATGTCACTTTTTGTGATGTTCCTGTGGCAATAAAACCTTCGCCTTAATTACAAGGCAGTGTTAAGTCACTTAACGTGCCTTAACACCGCTTTGTAAATAAGGCCTCCTTTCCTACTATGCGTGAAGGGGCGGGCAATAGGTGTTGCAGTGGGTGTTCCGCCACAACACCCATTGATTTTGACGTTACCCCCTATTTACAAGGATGGCTTCATTATGTGGCAGCAACAAAATTAAGATGAAAAATAACCTGGTTCTTAACATGGTGAAACTAGGAGAAATGTTTATATTATCCTCGATTTTGCTATTTCTATGTGTGCTGCATAGTGTAGCACACGTAGAAACAGCAAATCACCATGCATGATTGTTTATGTGCAGGAAGGTGCACAATGCAGCATATATAGGAGTTACATAGGAGTTACAAATCACCATTAGTGAATGTTTATGTGCAGGAAGGGACACCTTCCTGCACATCAACATTAAATCCCTCAATGCAGGCACCCTTGCACTATGGTGCAAGGGGGCCTGCATTGGTGCTAGCCAACTTAATCTAGTGCCAGCCAAAGGAAAACACAGGGGTGTGCCATATCTTCGTAAATATGGCGCATCCTTGTGTTTTCAGAATGGCAAAATGGCATCAAATTTAGCCTAAAGCACGCTCCTCCATTATATTGTAAATATGCCTTTGGGTCAGATAGACTCTTCTTACATTCCTTTTATTTGCAGAAACTGACTGGCTACTCATATTGATTTTTTTTCAGCAAGAAGATGCCTATTACTTCACACGATGCATAAAGAGCAACCTGAAGAATTACCAAATGATCATGGTAAAATTCTCATTTCTTATCTTAACTGAACTTCAGGATAAAAACAGCAGTTCTCTTAAGTAGCCAGAAAATCAAGCAGCAGGGATGTTATAGCACTTGCATGGGTGGTCATCAGGCCCCTGCAGTGAAAATGTGCATTTCTTCCTTGGTAAGTCCTGATTATTCAGTGGTAGAATTAGAGTGCAGGTCTTTAAAGTTATACTGGCATGCTTATGAGAGATTATAAATATTGTCAACGTAAAGGGATACTTGCGTTTCTAATCAGATTCAAATGATTTGTTTTCTGAGAGCTAGGTATTCACAGAAAGCTTACATACTCGTACATCTTTGAAACACGTTCATATTAGCCCACAATGGTGTAATCTGTGTGAGTGACCACACTCAAGGGGTGATAGCTGAGCGATCCAGGGCCAGATTTCCCTAGCAAAGTTGGAAAATTCAAATTTGTAGGTAGTCTTACACTTTAATCGTACAGCTTCCAATACAAGATATTCTCTAAGATTTATTCCAAACAGGTCAAGATTATTGGAGATATATACTAACCATTTATACAGTCACAAAACCTCAGATTCAGCGTTTGCAACCGTAAACATGCTTTTCAAAGTGGTCTGATCTGATTTTAGAAATCAGCACATTTCATCAGCTTCTAAAAAGAAATAGCATGCCCACATGAATTTGGTATTTGGAAGGAGAATGCTGTAGGTGTTCCTTACAACTGCTGTCGGCACATTATTTAGTCTCAAATTCTAGCCAATAGAGCAAGTCAATGATTAGGGCTGGGATTGGTGTAATCCAGATAGGGACTTTGGTGCTCCCCGACTAGAACAGTCACTATTTCTATAAAGGTAACTTTGCACCAATAGGCTGAAATATTCTCTTAAGAATGACAGACAAGGATTGTCGTTTCAAAGCTTTCCATAAAGAATTAAACGGCAAATTACAATAAACATGCTATAAAAGTGTTTAGCAGCAAAGCATACATATCATAGGTACGAATAACTCATTATAGTTCTAAGCGAATTCTGACATACATTCCACCTTATAAGGTTGGAAAGGGAGGTTTGTTCGATTACAGAAATCCACGTACTCTTATAGGGCTTTAGACAAACCCTTTTACAATACTGTTTGTGGGATTTTTTAAAGGTTTTTCATATTACTCGATATCCGTCATCTTCATGAAAAATTTCCTGAAGAATTTATTCGCTTTTTTTCAAGTTGAATAACTGTGCAACTATGCTGATGGTCATCAGTTCTAAGAATATAATCATCATTCATCAAACCTGTGTTATAAATCTAGCACTGAATTCCTGACTTTTATATTTTGCTGTTGTCGCCAGAGATGCAATCATAGCACATATGTAGATGTTAAAATGAAACACTCACACTAGCTAGACTAGTTTAGGGAACACAGATAACACATTCAGAGACCAGACTAAACACCGTGGGATACTTTTCTTTTATTTTTGCCGTGATATGCATCAGCCTGAATTTCTACCAGTTGCTGCAAAGCTGGCATTTCTTTTTAAGAAGTATGGGTTCTGTTTTTTCGTCCTCTATTTTGTAAATACGAAAACAATCATCAATGTTCTCCACATCCCCACTATGCTCTGCACACAAACCAAAAATAAAACATGCTCAATTGCACTTCACACATCACCAACCAAACAAGTCAGTCAGGGTCTGCGCACCATCAGCCAAGCTCAATGGTGAATCAGTGGACAGGGGAAGAACATGTCAGAACTTCTCAATGACAATAAGGCCCAGGGGGTGGAGGAAACTTACTCAAAGGGAGCACATACCTGATGGGGAGTACTCTGAAAGCAAGTCTAAAGAAGCATCTTACATGTACCAGCACATCTCATCCAGAGCATGAAGAAATATGATCACATCACCCATCCTTAAATAACTCCATTGACTCCCCTTCCCAGTCTGCACCATCTTTAGAAACAGCTGGATCATGTACAAGAACATCACAACCAGCAACTCCATTTGTCTAGCAGACAAGCTCACCATCTCCGATGGTCTTAGGCTCACTCACAGCCAGGACAGTATCAGACTACAGACAAAGAAATGTAAAAAAGAAAAAACAAGACAGCAGACGTTTTCCATCTATGCACCAAGGATCTGGAACAACATCCCCAATCCTATTAGGAGAAACCCAACACTGCTCCATTTATGAATGAACTGAAGACCCACCATTAACCATGCACAATCTGCTATCTCTCATATTTCTTGCAGATGTTAAGCTTGCCTTCGACCATGTACATTGCTCCACAAAATAATATATACATACATATCCACATACACACATATAAAACTAACTGATATGCTGAATATCATCTGAAGGTGATGGTTCATTACCAGCTGTTTATCAGTATGTATATCTTCTTTTGCAATAGAATTGATCACAAGTGAATTGAATTTATTGGTGTGCAGTACTGTGACATTTAGACCCAAGAACAGGAGCCTGAGTAAAATTACTTCACTTCCAAACCTGGAGAGTATAGTCAGTCAGAATTTAAATCATATTTCTACAACAGTGCAGTGTAACCGGGAATGTACTGATGTATTTCTGCCAGTGCAAGTCACAAGTCACCCAATGAGAGCAATGATGTGTTCCTAACCCTTTACAGTGAAACAAGTAGTTTTCTTTCTTCAAAGTGTCTCACTGAGAATGAAAGCTGTTCCGCAACTCTACAGTTACTTAGTGTGAGACCCTCAGTCTAGATACCTTAGGATGGACTCCCAGTAGGAATGAATGGTCTGAGGACTATTTTATAACCAATGGTTCACCTTGCTTCACTGGCAATGTTTATGTTCAAATCTTTATTTTAGATTGAATGTTTCCCTCAGTTATTGTGATAAATGTTTCCCAGACTAAATAAAATAAAATATGGTTTTACCTGGCCTAGAGGATAAGTAGAGCCATAGGGGAAAACTGCTCCCTATTAGACTCAATTGATGAGTGGTCTCAAATAGACAGCTTTTTCAAAATGTAATGTTTTTATCACAGCTTTCTTTTTCTTTTTCAGAAAAGCACATCAAAGGGCAGAACATTTGAAATGAAATGCAGCCTGCACAATCTCCTCACTGTTTTGGTAAAACATACTTTATTTTTATAATGATTTGAATACTTGTTAATATAACATTTTTTCTTTTAAAATAGTACACTAGTTCTGTATGTGATCTGCCTGTCAACTAATAAATGTATCTTGCTGTCTCTATAAATGTATGTGTCTGCCTTTGGTTTAATATTTCATATATATACCCCCCTGAATATGTAATTCTATATTTGTTAGTGTCTATGAAGAAATAAATGTATTTACAAAAAATAGTGGAAGGGTGACATTTTCTTACATTCAACCCTTCCATTATTGATGTAAATGTTACATACAGCCCTGATGCAAACACTAGTGAGGCAGAGGTTGGGAAAGATCATTTGCAGTGATTAACAGCATTGAAGACTTCTAATATTCAATTCCTTAATGAGATGCATTTGGGAAATTTACTGAAAAATGATTGAACGGAATTTACCCAATTAGATAAGACTCAATCTTCAAAAAAAAATCAAACAATTAGGAGTAGACCCAAGTTTTTCACTGCTGGGTTTTCTAGGTAAAACATGTATAAATTAGATTTTGTGTTTCTTAATTGATCCTTAGGAAGAATTGGCTGATGACTTGGGGTGCTCTGTTGAAGATGTGATGCGGCAGATGGTAAGATAACCATTAATATGTATTTAATAATCAGTAAATAATATAAATGTCAGTTGCAGAGTGTGATATACACCATACCTACTTCCCTTCAGATCAGTGAGTCATTGAGCTCCTGTTAATTTGGGACATTCACAACTTATAAGTAGTCATTGTACTGTACACCTGTCTGATGAATTATCTGCTCAATTGTCCAAACATAAAGAAGTCTAACAGTGCATTTTATCCATGATTCCAGGGCTTCATCTGTGAAGCGTTGATCCCTGTAGGGGTTTTTAAAGGTACTCATTTTTTCCAGGGTTCTCAATACCCTGAAACCTCTTTAGTGGATTAGTTGCCACTTCCTAAGTTCATTTAAGATTTTACGGCCTGTGACATATGTTACTGTTATTCAAATATGATGCGTCTAACGATGAAGTATCTTCGAGTTTCCTTCTTTCAATTTATGTATTTAAACAATTGTTCCTTTGCTCTCAAAGAGTTGCCAAATATCTAAATTATCCCGCAGTCATTGCTGATGTCAAGTCTCTCCTTCAGATTCAGCTAAAATTGTAAAAATGGGTAAAGTTTTATCATATTTTGAATTTGACATCACTTATGAGACAAAGAAGATAAAACAATATATAATGCCAGTAAAGATAATAATGGACAACAACTAAAATTGTTAATGGAGCAAAACCTTTCAGCATCATAAAACATGCTTGACTTTTCCCAAAACATTCCCTCCCGTAATCGGTCTACTGTGGCCATGAAGAAATGCATTACTTCTGCTTGACCCATATACCTACTCACGGCATCTTGTAGTACATAATGTTTTTTGTGCTTACAAATTCTTTGCTCTCCTGCTCCATAAAATGATAGTATATTGCAGTACTGTTTACCGAAATTCATTTTTACTTTCATTCTCACCCTCTATAATGTGTCAAGTGACTACAGGTATGATGAGGTAGCAGTATTTATAATAAAAGAAGCTTCATTCAAAATGATTATGAAGGACTCATGGACCCCAAACATAAATCTCAAAACACCCCTGTTGTACTAATGCCATCCACAAATATCTCTAACTGAAAGACACTGTCATAGTGGCATATCTACAGAGTGTGATACGTTCTCTTTTAATAATAATGTGGTTCTTGTGATTTACTCTTTGTTATGATCTACGTATGGTAGCGGACTGCCAAATGAGTCAATCAGAGTGTGCTGGGAACCCTTTCACAAAAAGGACTTCAGAATTGTTGATTGTGCCTCTCTGTCTCCTAAATAGTGACTGAAATAATTTTGCAATGATATAATCTGTTCAGCCTATTATTGCTACTCTCTGCCACCCACACCTGCTTATTTTGATACTTCCTATAACTCAACATATTTTTATATTACATATAGAATCTTATTTTGCATCTCCACTGCTATGTTATTCGAAGTAACTTTCTTCATACTTGAGGCAACAACATACAAGTCTTTGTTTTGTACTGCTGTACATATCACAAACATGTATGTTCATTACTATGTTTTTATGTTCAAAATGCGAGGTCAACTGTGGCCAAATAACAATAAATGTTTATAGAAAATATGGCAAAGATTAAAATTGCACTTAATACCATATTTACAATATACATTAATAAAAGAACTATGAAAATATTTTAAGAAATCAAAATGTCTTTGATAGAGTCACTGTCAACTCAAGTGATAGCTGACAAGATCGTTAGAGAGACAGGTGCCCATTTACATGAATGTTGGACTCACAATTGTATTAGCAGGAATCTAAGTCTTTAAGAAAGCATTGTTCCATTCAAAGGCTACAATACACTAGCATAACTTGTCTGTCTGTGTTTTAATCCCATAAAAGAAGTACCTCTTCCTCACTTTCTAAACTCCTTTCCAGGGTTTTTCCCAGATGCAGATCCAAGAAATGGGGGCAATAGTTCAGGTAAAGCAAATCCATTACATGCAAATTCTTGAAGGTAATCTATCACTTATATTCTCAGCAATGGAGGGACCAATTGTATTTTAGATGAAATACACTTTGCAATTAAATGTCATAAAGCCATTGCTTTAACTCCAAAATGTCATCAGTATGCAACTATACAATCTCTTGGCGTGTAATTATGCAAAATATATCCAGTTTATTTTTCTCTTGTGTTTTTGCACTCATATTATCTGCAAACAACTTTCTAGGAGCATTTAATTTTGATTCGAAAGAATACCATCTTTACCCCAATGTGTTGCAATGTGACCGGTCATGGCTTGGATCATTCTTCTGGGCATTTGGTGTGCTCTTCTGTGATATTTCTCATCGAAGAGACTCACACTGGTCTCTGTATTACTTAGACATAATTTTTGTAACTCTGTTATGTGTTTCATGTATACCGCTTATGGACACACTTTCAAGTATTCACAAGAGAAGAACATGCATGGGCTCCAATTTTGAATATGGCAGGTGCCTGCCTTCTGTTTCCTTTGTGCAATTCCCCATTTTTTGCCAATTTTTAAATCCCACAATAATGTTTGTTGTTGCACTAAAATAAAGAACCCCAATTGCATACCTTTCTACTTTTACCCTATAACTCTATTCATAGTTCGAGACTCAACATGTTTATGTACAGGTTTTATTATGTTTAGCATTAGATTTAACTTCAAGCCACAGCAGACCTAGTGTTGCTGATCTCAAACATTTCCAGATGTAAATGTTTCTCTGTAAAAAAAGTAACATCGAAATTGTAACATTACTGGATTCTGAGGAACAAGGTCCAATTAAAAACACTTGCACAACCATAAGACTCTACACTTGTAAACAAACATGAAAACTCAATTGGATGTTAACCTTTTCTCCTCTGCTGTAGGGTTCTGGGTCTGTTGAAAACATGGAACCCAAGAAATGTGAAACTCTTCTCGGCAGCTTGTTGGGTGGAGTTCTCAAATTAGTGGTAAAAACACCCTCTCTAATTTACATTTTATTGTGGTGATGTGTAATACTGTCAATCAGTGCATGCTTTTGGATTATTGCATGGCTATGCATTTTTCGTAATGAATAAGTTGCTCTGTCAACATGTTGTCATTACTAATAAACAGCAGCGGCCACGCCTCTTCACCTTTTGGACATAAAGAGTGTCTGTCAGGCGGACGGATCACTCTTTATTTTCAGGTTGGGCAACCAGGAGCTAGACATGGACTAAATGCGCAGGCTCCGAGCTGCCGGACCTGAACTTTGCTGGGCAGAGGATTTCGCAGATCCTTTGGGCGTAACCTCCTTATCTCGACAAAAGTCCTTGAGGCCATCTCTCTCGTGATGAGAGAGAGTTTCAGAGATAGCCGCTTGTGTGGGCACTTCAGCTTTAAGCCCTGAAGTGCCCAAGGCCGAATGTCTATCGCTGACACCTCATCCCAGAGTGTGTGCGGTAAGCTATCTCTCTGACCCCATCCTACTCCTGTAGCAAAGTAGGGACTGTTGCCTGCCCTCATTGGCTGACCTAGGAAGCAGCAGTCCCAACCCTCCTGGCACATACAAGGCTTCCTGCCAGAGAGCTGCAGCAGTTAAGTCTTGTTTTTATTGACAGTTTGGTGCGTGCATGTATGCATAAATGCATGTCTATTTGTGAGTGAGTGTTGTGAATGACTGTGTGGGTGAATGTCTGCATGTGAATGCATGGGTTTAAGGGAGTGTGCATGTGTGTAAAGGGCTCACTGCCCCCTTGTAAGTTGTACATGACTGACACCACTGTTAATAGAGATGAACATTATGGTATATCAAATTATTAATAACATGTTCATTGCTTTTGTTTATGTGCAGAAAAATCTCCTAGGACCTCTTCTTGGTACATTATCAGGATTACTGGTAAATCCATTTTCTTCATTTTTCTGTTACTAAATTACTCTAAAGCCGTGGCATGGCCAGGAAAAAACCACAAGTAAACAACTGAAATAGCCTTAGGAAACAATATGCTCAGATAAATGTTGTGAATGCAATTATATGATTAATCACACCTTGATTTGGGAAAAAGAATTCCTCAAGAATGTTGTGTCGGGGCCCTAGGCCCGCATTAGCATAATGAGTGAACGCAGACACACACTGGTTGCTGGGTTAATGAGCCACGAGCACGTGCGCTCGGCTCCTTTTATTGACTGTGTCACGTGAGTCGTGACACAGTGGTGGGTGGGTGTAAAGTGTGAGATCACATCCTGTGATCAACTAGAATGTGTCCAGCAGGACACAACAAGAAAGACAGTTTGTCAAGAAAGAGCAGTTAGTCCTTTCGTGAAACTTAAATGTTGTGAAATATAAAAATATGAAAGTATTTATGTAATTTTAAACAATTAATAAATCATTAATGGCACAGGTAACCACAGTCGGGAAGTGGGGTGGGGCAGGGCGGTGAAGGGCAAGTTAACAGATGGCGGGATAGGGAAAGTAAAATAAAAAATTAAATAAGACCACTTACCTTGCGCTCACCGCATCGCTAAGTCTACTTTTTTAAAACATGCTTAAAACTGTTAGAAGCTTCTGACAGCGTATTAAAATGTTGGAAACCTTTGACATCCCACGCAAGTCTGACAGTTGCTTCATATGTGGAGTGTTTGCTGTGAAACAAGAACCACTGGGATACTGAATTTTGTCAAAATGTCTTTACAACAAAAACAATTAGCTGCATGCAATTCATAAAAAATGGACTACCGTTTTCTATGGCTTGACCTGGCATTCTAGGAGGAAATGGGCATGAAACTTGAGCATGGCATCATATTTGTGTGCAGAGCAGTTCAGACAAGTGAGATTGTTATAATTTTCGAAGCAAACACACAGTGAGGAAGGAGATAATAGAATCCAAGTTAATAGAGAGAATCTAGCAGAAAAGGTAACAGGAATTTCAGCAACATTTAATTCAGATATTTAATTTTACATTTTCACATGCCAGCAATGAAAGGCCAGAGAAATGTCGTGCGAAAATACATCCCATATTTAGCTCTTAAACAGTCTTATAGTGTGGGTGCGCTAGGCTGAGCTAAGAAAAGAAATGCTGAAAGAGGCAAATTATCAATTACCCTTGTCTGTTTGATAACCTTATAAAGCATGTATAAAAAATATTATTGTTGACTTGCTGAACACATTCCTCATCATCAGCACATGCCTTTGACTTGCAATGTGTTTTATTCAGCACTTTAAGGGGCAGATGTACAACCATTTGTTGCGGTCGCAAACGGGAATTCGGCCTGTTTGCAACCGCGAAAAAGGTCAAGCCCATGTACAAACCATATTTTGTGTGTCGTTAACCTAGTAAATCACAAAATATGGTTTGCAACTCGCTATTAGAAAGGGACGTGCCAAGGGCGTCCCTTCCTAATAGCGAGGGCAAATGGCATGTGCCATTGTTTTGCGTCCGCATTTGCGGTTGCAAAATACTTGCAGTTTACAACCCTTTTCAAAAGGGTGGTAAGCCACTCGCTAATGGGAATGGGTGTGAAAATATTTTTTAAGAACAGACAGTGGTCCCTTGCACCACTGCCTGTCCTTTGAAAATTAAACTGAACAGTTACATTTTTCTTTTTTTAAATGCATCCGTTTTCCTTTAAGGAAAATGGAATGCATTTTAAAAAAAAGAAACTGCTTTATTGAAAAAACAGTCACAGACATGGTGGTCTGCTGAACCCAGCAGGCCACCATCCCTGTGAGTGCGAGTCATTCCCAATTGGGTCGCAAATTGTTACAACCTCATGAATATTAATGATTCCACATTTGGAATCGCAGACAGTGTCTGAGACACTGTTGTACATTCATTTTTGCGAGTCGCAATTTGACGCAATTTGTGACTTGCAAAAAATGAATGGTCTTAAATTTGGCCCTAGATAACTAATCAGCATGTTCTTTTGGATTTATATGGTAACTTTACATTGTAATTCTGGATTGATGTCATCGTAATATCAAAGAGACACATTTTTAAATATACAATGTTAGAAGTGAAAAAATATTGCATCTGTTAATTATATTTTCTTATGACCAGGACACGATTCTGGGGCCGAATGGGCTTCTGCGAGGTTTTCTTGGAGGAAATGGTGGGCTTCTTGAAGGCCTGCTTGGCGGAGGAGAACACGGTGGACTTTTTAATTGTCTTCTTGGAGGAGAAAATGGTGGACTTGGTGGTGGTCCTCTGGGACGTTAATTTAGGTAATAGCTTCCATTTTGGGACTGCTTGGCGATTTCAATCCTGATCCAAGAAAATTCTTGAGATAGTTACAGAAATATTCTGCATCAAGTGTATGAACAGATGTTAAACTAGAATATCTTTCTCCTGCACTGAGTTAGGAATATGTTTTTAGAAGTTGTGCAGATGCCAATTCTGTTTCTGATACTTTTTACCATCAGCAGCAGACTATTGGATTGGGAATACCCTCTGCCAGATTAGGTATCATTAACCAGTGCCCTCTGAATGCACAGCTTCTATATAATACTATATGCCAGCACATTGTTTCAGAACATATACTTTGTGCCATTATGTTGGTCAAACAAATGAATTACTTTGCTGTAATCTTTTTAGATATCCTCTAGATCAGTACCTGAGTCTTGTTCATTGCAAAGTTTTGTGCTTTGCATTTAGACTGGCTGTGCTGCATAATCTTGGTTTAGTCATTTAAATTAAAATATCATCTCAAAATACTTCTCAATTGCACCATCAGTAGTTTAAGGAGACCGCATGCTCACTCTAATTGGCTTGAATCACAGAATCAGATCAAAGCTGGATATTGTCAATGGTGTCGGTCTAGGTAGTGCAACAGAATATTCAGGTCAAATAGCACAATGGAAATAATTCCTACTTAGTACCAACCAGTGACTAATTGAGTGGATTGTGAGTACAATTACACTTTCTGGGACTATACAAATTGATATCATTCAATGTTTGGTACTTGATCTCTTTAACTGATGTTTGAGTGAAATAATTTGTGTGGGTGTTATTTGAAAACATTTCTTCATGTGGCCTGGATGCGTAATGATCCGTTTGGCTGGTACTCTAACTGAATGTTTGATTTTGGTGAACAGGTTAGTCTTAAGACAAAGAAACGTGTATGGTAACCGCCTGAGTAGAATAGCCACTTCACCATTCAGAGTTTGTATGGATAGGAGTCCCTTATTGGTGACTGAGTGGAATAATTTCTATGAAAAGGTGATGAGTGGAATGATTTCTCTGGGTGTTATTTAGTGGAACCATTCCTTCTTTATGCTTGTGGAAAGGGTGATCGTTTGGGGAAATTAACTTTTTATTGGTGTTTGATTTCTGATTTCCTTCTAAGCATAAGTGGTTTAAAACATGTTATGTTCTTCTCTTTTAAAGAATGTGGCTGTCAAGCATTTGTGATACTTCACTCATCACACAGAGGGCTGGTGACAGCTAATTGGATTTTCTCCTTTTCAACCTTTTCATGCAAGGAATTTTCTTCAATCAAGTTCTTCAAAAGTTTTTTTAGAATCATGATTGTCCCTTGTGTCACTTACTAATAAAGTATCCAAGTATCTCAAAGCATGTCTCATTTTTCTTATGTATACAGAATACAGAGGACTGTATTATGAATGCTTAACTATAATGGTTAGGCCTTTATGTGAAAGAAGATAAAATCAAAATGCACTTGTTTTTCGATTTGCTCTGTAATACACATGCAACAACATTTTTGACTGCAAATAACTTTTTTAATGGAAGCACAGGGCAGAAATGCAATTTGCAGACATTTGTCATCTGATCACCAATATCATTGATCATAAAAAAATTGTTAATTTAATAGCTGTACATTGGGTATCAGAAAACGTACACAAAAAAGGGAGTTTAGAGGGACAAACTGACCAAAACAAACTGCAAACTTCGGGCCCGATTTAGAGTTTGGCAAGTGGGTACTCCACCACAAAGGCCTCTGATAGCCTTTCAGCATTATATCCTTATACACTGATGATGAGGCGGACAGGTTAGCTGGACAGGACAGGATACATCTGTGATGGAGTACCAATCCGCCGTACTCAACATCAGTCCCTTTCTCTGGAGAGTGAGTCCACAGTAAGATGAATGAGTCAAAGGAAAATGGTAAAAAGATGTCACTGGTATAGGAAATGTCAATTCAGGTATATATTTAAACATTTACCATAGGGCCTTTGTGAATGAAAGCATTATATATAAGACATAAGGTTGCAGGACTAAAAGTACTATTTCACAATATGAACATTTGAAATATTTGCAAATAGCGAATGATAATCTGGTAAGTAGAAAGAAAATGCTGATACATTGCACTTCATTCAATCATGCACTGTACAAAGTTAAGGATTCACTATTCTGGAACTCAAGTGGGCTTGCAGAAGTTAATAGATTGGTTATCTAGCAAATGCAAGAAGTAGGTCCTTTACAGGGAAGGTGAGGTTGGGATCCATTGACTTGCAGCAAGTGAGAGACTTTGATCATTTGGGTGTGCGGATTACTAGCACGTCCAAATAATGCAAACACAAATGCCACTGCACCACGTCTGGAGTGCATCTCTGAGCTTCATGTACCGCACCATGCCCTCTGAATGCGCGCAGGAACCGAAGTGAATCAGTGAACCAAGGCCCGGATCAGGCAGGTCTATGAAACGCCTCATAAGTCCTACACCTCAAGACAATTCCATGAGCGGCGCAGGTGTGGTCAGCAGGGATGGGGAAACGAGATACCAGGAGAGGACCTCTCTGACTTGCATAACCATCCCACGGGCCGTTATAGTAATGGACTGTCATTTGATTTTTGTATACATTATTTTACCAACATCACTTCTCGTGTTATCATTGATGTTACATTTTGCGACACGTCACTTTTTGGAGTGTCATCAAATATAGGACTCCTACAGATTTTCAGACCTTGGGAAGCTGCCAAAGAGCAAGTTGTGCTGTAAAAAATTTACAAAAGTGTACGCTTTAAGGCAGATCACCCTGCAACTGATGAACTACCCACCTCGGCAGTGTAGTCCACCTTCACTTTCGTGATGGTCCAGTAGCAAGGGTCTTCGCTGCTCTGCAGCCACGACTTGAGGGTCACAATCCGCCCGATGCTGAAGTGACGCAGCCCGCTGAGCAGGGAGAAGAGGCGGCTTTCTTTGCGAACGTCCTCCCAAGCGAGCACGGGTAGCCGCTTTCCAGTGAAGGGTCGGGTCATGGTTTGATAATCCAAGGCATAGCGCTGCGAATCACGCGGGCAATTCTTAAGAGCCAGATACTCGCGAATCTTGAGAGCCATCTCAGCAATCAGCTGCAAGCGCTTCTTCCGAGCCATTGCTAAATCGAAATGGGCACGGAAACACAATCAGAAAACACTAGGATAAGCCTGAGGCTTTGAGGTGTCCTGCTGCACCTTTTACTTAATAACCTGAATTCAGGCTTTTGCTATGATAGGACACAGAATAACATTGTATGTGCATTGCTGTCAATATTGTAGCAATGTACCATAATATATAATGTGAAAGTGGCATCGACGTACGAAGATTAGGAAAAATTTCACAGAATCTTCCTCAGGCTAGCACCCCAGGTCCCAACAGAATAAGACCTGTTCCAAATGTCGCTGAGAAAATGAACCTAAAAGATCATTCTCCCCACAACACCATCATTTGCAGCCCGACTGCTGCCGGAAGAAGTGGAGAAGCTGCCGAGTCCTCCGGTGAGTGCTTGCTGTCCTGCCCTGCCCCCTCGTTGCTCGTGCTTGCTCCCCTGCCCCCCTCATTGCTTGTGCTTGCTGTCCTGCCCCCCCCCCTCGTTGCAAATCAGCCTTGACCCTGTGCCTCATGGGAACAGTCCAGCCCGAACTGCCAATCCATGTCTTTCCTGGACCGGAATCAAGCATCCTAGGACCGGTTTCTGTCTATCAGCCGTCATCAGCCAGGATAGCTTGACTCCAGTGGTGTGGAGAGCACAGGACTCACGTTTGAGCATACCCGTCCCACTCGTGGTGACAAATGCAAAAACAACAGTTGATAGATAGAATGCAGAACAATGTCATGCATTCACCCCGGTACACAGATCTGGGCCTAAATTCATCATTTTCTTGCACTCCACACCATCCCAGTTCAGACATGGCCATATGCAAATCAGCTTTGACCCTGTGCCTCATGGGAACAGTCCAGCCCGAACTGCCAAGCCATGTCTTCCCTGGACCTGAATCAAGCATCCTAGGACCGGTTTCTAGCTATCAGCCGTCATCGGCCAGGATAGATTGACTCCAATGGTGTGGAGAGCACGGGACTCACGTCTGAGCATACCCGTCCCACTCGGGGTGACAAATGCAAAAACAACAGTTGATGGACAGAATGCAGAACAATGTCATGCATTCAACCCAGTACGGAGATATGGGCCTAAATTCATCGTTTCTTTGCACTACACACCACCCCAGTTCCGACACGGCCATATGCAAATCAGCCTTGACCCTGTCCCTCATTGGAACAGTCCAGCCCGAACTGCCAAGCCATGTCTTCCCTGGACCGGAATCAAGCATCCTAGGACTGGTTTCTGTCTATCAGCCGTCATCAGCCAGGATAGCTTGACTCCAGTGGTGTGGAGAGCACGGGACTCACGTCTGAGCATACCCGTCTCACTCGGGGTGACAAACGCAAAAACAACAGTTGATGGACAGAATGCAGAACAATGTCATGCATTCAACCCAGTACAGAGATATGGGCCTAAATTCTTCGTTTTTTTGCACTCCACACCACCTCAGTTCAGACATGGCCATATGCAAATCAGCGTTGACCCTGTCCCTCATGGGAACAGACCAGCCCGAACTTCCAAGCCATGTCTTCCCTGGACCGGAATCAAGTATCCTAGGACCGGTTTCTGGCTTTCAGCCGTCATCAGCCAGGATCGCTTGACTCCAGTGGTGTGGAGAGCACGAGACTCACGTCTGAGCATTCCCGTCCCACTCGGGGTGACAAATGCAAAAACAACAGTTGATGGACAGAATGCAGAACAATGTCATTCATTCACCCCAGTACAGAGATCTGTGCCTAAATCCATTGTTTTTTTGCACTCCACACCACCCCAGTTCAGACATGGCCATATGCAAATGAGCCTTGACCCTGTGCCTCATGGGAACAGTCCAGCCCGAACTGCCAAGCCATGTCGTCCCTGGACCGGAATCAAGCATCCTAGGACCGGTTTCTGGCTATCAGCCCTCATCAGCCAGGATAGCTTGACTCCAGTGGTGTGGAGAGCACGGGACTCACGTCTGAGCATACCTGTCCCACTCTGCGTGACAAATGCAAAAACAACAGTTGATGGACAGAATGCAGAACAATGTCATGCATTCACCCCAGTACAGAGATCTGGGCCTAAATCCATCATTTCTTGCACTCCACACCACCCCAGTTCAGACATGGCCATATGCAAATCAGCTTTGACCCTGTGCCTCATGGGAACAGTCCAGCCCGAACTGCCAAGCCATGTCTTCCCTGGACCGGAATCAAGCATCCTAGGACCGGTTTCTGGCTATCAGCCGTCATCAGCCAGGATAGATTGACTCCAATGGTGTGGAGAGCACGGGACTCACGTCTGAGCATACCCGTCCCACTCGGGGTGACAAATGCAAAAACAACAGTTGATGAACAGAATGCAGAACAATGTCATACATTCACCCCATAACAGAGATCCAGGCCTAAATCCATCGTTTTTTTGCACTCCACACCACTCCAGTTCAGACATCGCCATCTGCAAATCAGCCTTGACCCTGTGCCTCATGGCAACAGTCCAGCCCGTACTGCCAAGCCATGTCTTCCCTGGACCGGAATCAAGCATTGTCTGAACTGGGGTGGTGTGCAGTGCAAAAAAACGATGGATTTAGGCCCAGATCTCTGTACTGGGGTGAATGTATGACATTGTTCTGCATTCTGTCCATCATCTGTTGCTTTTCATACAGTAAATATGACGCATCATTAGTGTTGCAAGGAGGGAGCAATGAAAAGTGACGCATCGCTCTTTTCTCGCAGCGATGTGTCACTTTTCATGAATGAGGCCCTGAACTTGCTCTATTTTTCCCCCAGCTTGATGGTATTTTATCATCTTCTTTTTAGCACCACCCTTCGCCATGATAAATATTTTAGCTTTATTTACATGTAAGTCCAATACGGTCATTGAGTCTCAATATTGTGCAATGCGGTTTTTGAGGGCAAGAGGAGTCCTTGCCAGCAAAACTGCATCATCTGCGTAAATAAGAGTAGGTTGTGAAGACGTCAGAACTTGGGGGGGGTATCTTACGAATTGTTAATCAGGACATCATTTAATTTATTTGTGTAAAGAACAAACAAAAACAGTGCCAAGACACACCCTTGTCCAACGCCCATTTCAATTTAAAATGGGTTTGTACATTCGCCTTGCCTCCCAAAGTGAACCGTAGCAGTAGTGCCCATATATAGCTCCCATATAAAATTAGTTCTTGCATCATCCATTCCCATTTACTTCAGAATGTGCCAGATTTTGCTGTGAACTGTCAAAGGCCTAAGACAGGTCCACAAAGGCAATATATATATGGGCCTTTTTTGGCCAAAGTATACTTTCCTATTATTAGTGTCAGGTTGAGGCAGTAATCAATGTTTCCCCTTCCCTGTCTAAACCCATACTGTAATCCGGCAAGGATCTTTTTCCCCCAACCAAAATTCCAATTTGTTCAACAATAACCTTCCCATAAGTTTGGCAGTACTATCAAGCAATGAAATTGGAAGTTAATTAGCAGGGGTTAGTAGCGTCCCCTGTTTTGTAGATCGGAAATGTCACAGATTCTTTCCAGGACGGCAGAGGTCTGGTCTTGGCTATTGAGTTGAAAACCACAGTTAATAAAGGGGACCAAAAAAGAATATGATACCATTACATATTTTCAAATTATGCCAGTGTAAGGCACAATAAAGCATAGCATGATGGCTAAATAATTTAAATTTGATCTTCATCTTAGTGATGCATGTTCTGCCGCTATCAGTAGAAATTATATAATCGATAGTGTACGACATTCAGCTCTCTGAAAGGTGGGAGGAAATTGCCTCGTAGGTAGGTCTATTTCATTACGGAGCTCAAATTGCCATTTCATCAGTATGCTGTTTATAGCGTTCCCCAGGAGGTCATGATTCGGTGAATTGGGGCTTCTCTGTTATCTACAATCCCACATCAATCCTTTCTTGGGCATGCCCTTAAGTTAAAGTCTCCCAACCAAATAAATTGTATCAGGTTTGGGTGAGACACCACTAGGTCATCTATGGAGTTGTCTATATGTTGAGCTATAACCTCAAGATTTGAGAAGTTATTGTTAAAACAATTCACTAGCACTAGGTTCCAGGTGTCATAACCTTTAATTACTAGAATATGGAAATAGGGTGAGTTATTTGTGAACCGTAGGATATTAAGTGCAACCGTATTGGATATCCGTGTGAGTAGGTCCCAATAGCTCTGCCACTTTTGAAGGTGATGCCAGTGTTTGAAAAGATCGGTATCCATTAATAAAGATTGGCGCTGTCTCCCAGGTTTCTTGCACAAAGATAACATGGAAATCAACCATGGAATTAAGCCACTCCTCATTATTCCACTTACTACTATAGCCTGCTGCATTCTAGGACAGGAGGGCATATGTTAGGTCATTTGCACCAAGGATTGGTTCCTTAACAACCTTATGGGATAAATCTAAGGGGTGGGAAGCATTGCAACTCCACTGTTCTATCTGCCCCTGGGATGTCCATAGTGCACTATTTGCCTCACCCTCATTACCCTCTATTTGGAGTGGTGTCTGGGATCTCTGGTTGTTAAGCATGAGTCAATCATAACAATCCAGGCCTGATATTGGGGCGAACATGTGAAATGTGTAGAAATTCATACAATTGTTCTCAGTGTTGTCCTATCATCTACAAGGCGGTCCAAGATGATGTTTAGTACGTTTTCACTTTGTAGACTCTGGTTTATAAAAAAATGCCAGGGGTACAGGGAACATCTTGGTTGATGCCTTAAGAGTTAATGGGTGTTTAAAAAGTAAAACTCCTAGGATCTGTGGACTATCAAAATTTAAAACAATACAATCGCACTCGTAGGCCTTTAGGGCTGGTCCTACCCACGGAATTGTCCTAGCCAATATAAGACTTTTCTGAACTGATGCCCTGATCTGGTGTAGATAGGGAGCCAATGTTGAGTTTTGCCCATGAGTTGAATGGTGGATTCTCTTTGTGTTGATCTAAGTGCTGGAGCGCTTACCAGGACTAAAACTTAAGGGCAAGCAGCGGTCGGGAGGTTGTTGGTTTGATGATTAGATTCCGTCTGGTACTGAGTAGGTTCACTGTGTGTTAAGTTAGTGAAAGTTTTGTTAGAGTTGACAAAACACTCCAGCGAGCTGCTTGAGACTGGCTTATCCTCACACATCATCAAAGGTGAAATGCCTGAAGATATTTCAGCAGTGGTGTTATATCCTTGTCATGAGTTTTACTGTTGTTTAATCTTTTACTCCTGCTCCTTTAAATGCATGTGACATGTTATGTTTCTCAATGCATTCTATGTTCTTAACAGAGCTTTGCTCATGTAGCATTCTGTATTGCCTGTCAGTTGTCATCCTCTTGTTGCTGTACAAGGACCTTATGCTGTGCTGATAATAAACCTTTTTGAAACTACCTTTTTCCTGGATAATTACAAGTCGGCCTTACTGATAAATTAGAATCTCACCCGCTTGATTGTGCTGTGCGGTTGTTTGATTGTGCCATGGCGGTGCAGGGTACCTTTTCCAGAGCAAGCCCTGTTTTGCTGGCATTTGTACCCATGCCAACCTGGGAGTGTGGAGTTATAGCAATTGGGGGGTTATTCAAATATGAGTAGGATAAATGTTAGAAGCTGTATTTTCTATTGGGGCTGTGCTAATTTTTAGTAACTCTTGGAGTTTCAGTTCAATAGAATCCAAACGAAAGAGGATTGGGTGTAACATGGAAGATAACTTAGCGCAAAAGTCCTCAGAATTGTCTTTTCCAGGCTCTGTGCTGATCTGCTATGGCGTCTACTTCCTTAGTTTCTTTGGTTTTGAGTGGGGTTTCTGTAGTGAAGTAAAATGATGATCAGGTCACGTAGGTTCTTGTAGAAGTAGGTATTTATTAAGTAAGATAGTATAAGGTGGTAATTCATATATATATTAAAATAATAGGAATATGATTAAGATCAAGAAAAACCCCACCAGGAGCTGTCACCAGTCAGCTCAGTCCCAAGCTCCCAACTGACTATAGCTGAGAACCCAACATTTTGATCTGTCATCATGAATGAAAACACTCCAAATGATGACAGCAGTGAATAAACTACACATCTTCCCCTTTTATACATTTTGCAATTGCAAACAAAAACTAAGATGTGACCAAAGCAATTACAAATAATAACCATGTACATAATTAAGAGGTGGTAATAATTTATACCTATTGCATATATCAATCATGTAATAAAGAAAAGCATGTAGGAACACACAACAGGTTTTGAATCATAAAATGGAATATAATAAAGCAAAAAACCATGAATAATTAACGTAATTAATAAATAGTAAATATACCTGCAGCAACCTAAAATCATTATGAATATAAAATTATAAAACACATAAAATATTATTTGACCATCATAAGACCATTAATGTTTTGGATAAGGATTTGGTCCACCCCAGAATTGCTAGATTACAGGAATGGCCTTCGAGAGTTATTGAATCTGGACTCTTTTAACTCTATCCTATGGTTTGGGCATATTAGAAAATGGCTCACAATGCTGGGCTTGTATCCGTTGTGGGAAAATCCAGAGAATTTACCACCTTACGCCAAGTCCATAGTAAAGAGAGCCTTTTGGTCTTATATGACTAATAGGCTTGCACATGAAAGTAAAACTGGGACCCTAATACAAGATTTCTTATCCTCTAAAGATGAACCTTGTTTCGAATCCTTTTTGGACGAAATAGAGCCCCCTGTTGCGAAGTCTCTTTTTCTGAAATTCAGGTATGGGAATCTTATGTTGAACTCTAACATAGAACGTTGGTCAAAGAAAAAATTGGAATGTCTGAACAGCAAAAGTGGGAGATGTCCAATGTGCTCAGTTTTTTGTATGGAGAACGAGGTCCACATGTTGTTTACATGTAAAGCGTATTCGAAAGCCCGAAAAAGATGGCTAAAACCCATGTGTGCGCTCCTAGGAACTAGATCTTGTCTCACAGCATATAGGATCTTAAAAACTAATACTGCCCAGTTTATTGTATTTAGTATCAGTAGGTTCCTCTACTCTGTCTATATTGTTCGCAGGAAATCTGGTCAGATGCTTTGAGTAGGACTCCTTTACAAGCTTATATTTCTGCTGCTAAATGAAACATGTTTTAAAGAGGCTGGAGAAAAATTAATTTTGTATTGTATTTTAAAAATTCAATTGTTTTTAAAAGTATTGATGTACGTATATTGCTATGATCCTCCGTTTTATGTATGTATATATGTGTGTCTTTTATGGCCAACTGGCCGAAATAAATAAATAAATAAATAAATAAATAAATAAAATGATGATCAGGTCACGTAGGTTCTTGTAGAAGTAGGTATTTATTAAGTAAGATAGTATAAGGTGGTAATTCATATATATATATTGAAATAATAGGAATATGATTAAGATCAAGAAAAACCCCACCAGGAGCTGTCACCAGTCAGCTCAGTCCCAAGCTCCCAACTGACTATAGCTGAGAACCCAACATTTTGATCTGTCATCATGAATGAAAACACTCCAAATGATGACAGCAGTGAATAAACTACACATCTTCCCCTTTTATACATTTTGCAATTGCAAACAAAAACTAAGATGTGACCAAAGCAATTACAAATAATAACCATGTACATAATTAAGAGGTGGTAATAATTTATACCTATTGCATATATCAATCATGTAATAAAGAAAAGCATGTAGGAACACACAACAGGTTTTGAATCATAAAATGGAATATAATAAAGCAAAAAACCATGAATAATTAACGTAATTAATAAATAGTAAATATACCTGCAGCAACCTAAAATCATTATGAATATAAAATTATAAAACACATAAAATATAATGCACACCATTAACATTAATTCATAATAGAGCGTACAAAACATCAAATATACTTATCATAAATTGGTAAGTGAATTTAGACCAAATATGTAATAATTGAATAGGAAAAACAAATAACTAAAATAAGTAAAGTTGTCACAGTTGTCAATTGTTAGGAGCAAATATTAAGCTAAAATAATTGAAGTTGTCATCGCTGACAATGTACTGAAAATAATAAACTAAAATAAATAAAGTTGTCACCGCTGTCAATATGCTTTGAGATTAATTAAAAAATGTAAAAGGCTGTGCGAATCAGCGCAGGGGATTCACACTCAAAACCACAGCACAATAACATTTGTCAATAAAATTGAAATGGAAACATTGTGCTGTAACTTAATAAAAATACAGAACTTGCTGTATTATAAATAAATAAATGGTGTGCATGTCACTGAATATATGAACATGGTTGGTGTAGTTGATCCCAATTTGATAAACTAAGAATAATTTGAAACAGTACCTGTGTACTCCGATTGTACACTCACTTTAGAATACATGGAATGTGATGAACACTGAAATAAGAGTCTCTTCAATAACTTGGAGATTCAGACATATTAAAACGTTCCCACAAGAAAATCGGAAGATCTGAAGAAAAACGGAGTAACTGCGTGATGAAGAAAACTTTACTGAAACAGCACACAAAAACGTGGCTGGCTTAAGGTGGTTGGCAGAAATGTGGAATTCATCAAAATGGCGACACATTTTATACGTTGTGCAGGCTGGTTAGCGGCAAGTAAATGCACCAAGAAACCAAAACAGAGGTTTACTGACGTTGAAGGAGCGTCATTGCAGAGGAACAAACAATAGAGAAACGTTGCGCCTATGTAAGGCTGGACGCGCTGGATTAACGCGCAGTGCATCAACACGAGCCAATTTTGAATCGACTGCTGGCAGTTTAACTGCCCTAAAGGTGAGGTGTGTGTGTTGTAGGTCTAGTTGTATACAGTTCGCTCTCGAGCCATTGGCCACATGGCTCGCGCAGCTGTTAGCTGACAGTGTGTATAAAAGTGACATCAGTGCCTCAGCCGGCACTGACAGCTTCGCCCTTCTTTCCTGTCGGTCACCTGTTCCTCCCCGCAAGTTCCTTTATTATAAGAAATTCTTTATTTAACGACAGTTCGTTTATTTGTGATTATTACACATTGTCACTACATAATAATAATAATAATAAAGAAATAAAAATAACATTGAAACATCGCCATAACTCCATTTGATATGAAAACTAAGTGATAATCCTAAACATTTGAATGAGGGGTCAATAATGCTGTTAAGGATTGAAGCACTCCAGAGCAACGCCGCATTGAATAAATCGTGAATCATAAGACTGAAGAACAGTTGAAAGGAAAGAAATGCTTGTTTCATGGTAGCAGAATGGAATACAGCAGGCATATGTGAAGTAAAACGCTGCAGGCAAGTAAATCAATTGTTGCTGTAGATTGAAGGACTTAGAAAGCAGGGACTGGCAGATCAGGATGAGGGCGACCAGAAGAGTGGATTGGTCACTGGTGAGGTTTTTTAGCGTGCCAGTATGCTTAAGCATATTAGAATAATCACAAAATGTTTTACCCTAAAGTTCAAAAGTCCATTTGAGTATAAATCTGGAGTGCCCTAAACGTCGCCCAACATGTAGTGAAGTAAAATGATGATCAAGTCACGTAGGTTCTTGTAGAAGTAGGTATTTATTAAGTAAGATGGTACAAGGTGGTAATTTTTATATATATATATATTAAAATAATAGGAATAAGATTAAGATCAAGAAAAACCCCACCAGGAGCTGTCACCAGTCAGCTCAGTCCCAAGCTCCCAACTGACTATAGCTGAGAATCAAACATTCTGATCTGTCATCATGAATGAAAACATTCCAAATGATGACAGCAGTGAATAAACTAGAAAGCCAACACTACAGTTTCCTTATAAGTGCCTTTTTTTTCCTGGTGCCACTTGAAGTCGTAGTAGGAACATTGGGAAATGAGAAGAAGTTGGAGTGTCCAAGGAAGTTGCCTGTACAGCTGTTGGAAACTGATAATCTCTAAAATCCCCTAAACTACAACATTAATATTTGGCCCAGTGGCAGAGAGCATCCCTTCGTTACAAACAAGAGTGCTTTATACCAGGAAGTGTCTTCTCTCTGCCATGATGATCTCCTTGGAAATTGCGTTAGTAGCTTTAGTTAGGAAAGATTCAAGATGTATATAGTTACCCCTGTGGTGGCCCTGGGGATTATCTTCTTCTTTCCCATCAAAATCCTGATTTCAGTTACAGCAAAGAACAAATGGCAGAATGCCGGGCGTTAGAGGGGTGGGACAGCCCAGCCTCCTCTGGGCTCCAATGGGCAGGGACGAGCCTGCCATTGGCTGCAGTGCACTAATAAGTGCGAGGCCAGGAAACTGCAGGGGGAGGTAATGGGAGTTGTAGTCCCTCC
The DNA here is from genome assembly GCF_964261635.1 of Lissotriton helveticus. NCBI lineage: Eukaryota > Metazoa > Chordata > Amphibia > Caudata > Salamandridae > Lissotriton > Lissotriton helveticus. The sequence goes on from NC_136068.1 coordinate 647,704,884, forward strand.
CCAGCGGTGCTGGTTTCATGATGCATGGCTCTCCTCCAAGAGAAGTATCACAGGCAAGTACTTCATTATTTTCCTGGTATACAAAGTAAAACCTGTCCTCAACAGGATATAGGGGCTACTCATTTGCCAATGTGTATTTAAAATACAGTGTTAAAATGCTGCATTCTGTGTCCACTTCACCTAAACATTTGTTTAAATGCTGTGGCCCAAATGTACAGACACTTTATAGCATCACGAAGTGATCCATACTCACACAAACCAATACATTACTATTGAAGTTCTGGCTCAAAAGGTAGTTTGTGCAGAAAAAGGTGCCCTTTTTCAATGCAAAGGGCCCTTTAGAATGCTTTGTATCACTTTGGATTGCTTTAATGCAAGGCGGCATTTCTAGGGCATTACATACAAACACACACAGTTTTTGAAGTAAAGCATGATCTACTAAGATAACAGGACCGGGCTTTGCATAAAAAACAAACGCATCCTTGACGCAAGCATTAACAAAGAACCCAGCCCTTGTATGTGTGCTGATGTTCAATGCACATATGCAGTACATGGTATCATTCCATGATTGTCTAGACATGGAAATGTATATTGGAAGTGTATGCTTTTCAATGGAAATCCTTAGCCAAACAGCACACACTCACAGTTGTGAGGTTGTTTGTTGTGTAAGGCAGCATTTGCGAGCACCAGTGCAGGCAAAGACAGCTGGAGCAGGTCAACCTGTACAGATATGGCTCTGCTCTGTTATTTTTCCCTTGAGCAATGCAGAATAGCAAATTTGGTTGCTGTTGAACTGAGTTGCATTAAACAATTAGGCAATCTACCCTATTATGCCTCAGTATCATTTGAAATAATTAGGGGTGCAATTTTCCAAGTGTATTAATCAATATTGCTCACTTCTACCTCAAGTGGGTCTTTTTCAATGCATTGGAATTCAGGTGTCAAATTATCATTCAAAAATGAACCTTAAATGTATTATGGAAATATAATAATTATTTTACCAAACACCAGCTTACCATATTTTAGCATACTCACATGCTGGTAACAAGTATTAGATTTTTATTCTCACTAGATAATCTAATTGTTTCTCAAAACGGTTTGATACTTCTGAAAATGCAATCCTATACCCAGACACCAATGATTCTTGGTACCTGTACATAACAGGTTCCCCATGCAGAAGATACCTATTACTTGTAAATAAACCTCAGACATAAACTACTATGCCATAGACACATTTGGTCTTTTAGGTGCTCATATGTGCTTAAAACCTACAGAGGAAAAGTCTATCTCACATACATGTTTAAGTCCATTATATTTTAGTATTGCTAACCAAGAAACAAGAAAAAATACCAGATATTAAGTATTTTCTGTTAAGCTTGGGTTGATGCTAATATGTCAAGGTTTGATACCATATGCTAGGGGTATTATCTCAGGCCTATTATTATGCGTATAAAGATTCCATGTTTTAGGTGTGACCTTCATTATGTCAGGACCATTACTGGACTTCCTATGGGAGACCTAGTTAGGGTGTTGTTTCCATACCTAACTATAACATCACTTTATACTTTTTTATTTTTAGTAAATCTTGGGGACTTTTTGATCATATTCAGCCAACTCTCCACTTTACACAGCCTACAGCCATGAGCAGTGGAGGGGGCCTGGCTGTAGGGCATAGCATCTAGCTAGGCCTTGCATACAGCCTACCCATGGGTGGCTAACACTCAGCTGTGCAAATGTTCAATGAAAGCAGTCTGTATCTATGGATAATCTGTGGTTGTGGGTGAACTGAGCAGGGACACAAAGCTAACCGCAGAGGGCAATTCAATATGGGCAGGAGCAGTACAAGGGACAATAGATTGCAGAAGGATGGAGGCAAGGGCAGAGGCACCACGTTGACCATACTGAGCAGGCCAATAGATGTAGGAGGAACATTTTGAGCAAAGAGGACTGGTGGGAGGGGCACACCATTGGAGAGTTACAACATGGGGAAAAGGGAAGGAGCATGGTCAGCAAACTGAGCTGAAAAAGAAAGCACCATGAACAGTAGGAGCACAAAGTATCACAGAGGACAGGAGGTAGGGGCAGGTGTATGCACACCCCCTCTTTATTTAGTCCCCCAGACCATTCACATTCCAAGAGAGGATTGTTTAACTATTGGAAACATGGGTAATACTCACAATATCTTGCATATATACTGTAGTAACATCTCGCCTGGGATATTAGAGGTCTTGGGAACAATTCTCGGCCTAGACACAACATATCTAAGAAAAACAGGGGAGCCCCCTATATATGTCCTCGGGTCCATCTGGGAGACGCTCTAACTTATGTTGTCCAATTTTTTGAAACACTTGTCATAAATCAGTAGCACTGTCATCAATGCACATTGCAAATAAAACAAGAAAATAAAACTTGAGTAACATTCCCTCACCTCACCCTCCCTGCCCCCTGCATCATGGACTCTAAACTGCCCACCCCTCCAACATTGCAGAGCTCCTGTATACCCCAACCCTCATAACTAAATGCAGGGGAGCATGTCACAGCCAAACCATCCAACCGGCACCCCCCCAAGTAAAGATTTTCCCATTCTGCATTTGTTTAATCGGGTCGCTACCAAGGCCCACGTTATATCAGCATCTTTTTGCAAAGTCAACAACCATGGGATGGGGGAATGAAGCCCTACTAGGCCTTTGAATTCCCAGTAGTTCCATTGTAGGGGAGCTAGGTAGACCTGCATAGGCCTAAAACTCAATCTCGGCCCGGTCACTGTAAGTTTAGCAAGGCGCATACAAGCCCTGGCACCTGCCAGAGCCCAGCAAGTCCAGACAGGAGTTCCCTACAGTGGTACATCATCAGAAGTTCCCTCCAAAGTACCCTCTGTCACCTGACCTTGTTGTAACTCCTGTTGTAATCTCTCCTTGCTGCTCTTCTGACTCTAGTTACTCGGTCGTTCGTTTATAGGGTGTCACCAGCTATTTACCCAGTTCCAGGCTTCCTCAGGTGAGTAAAAAAAACACATCTTTCCCTCTGCTTCTACCCTGAGTTTGGCCCGGAACAACTTGATTGTAAAGTCCGGGAAAACTTTAACAGTGGAATTTTCATATTTGAGTGGAGGGGCAGAGTGAGATGTCTGCAATACATCATATCTTTCTCTATAGTTGAAAATCATTGCCACTATATGACGCAGGGTCACGCCTGGTCATGTTAGGCCCCCCGGGGCTCGATGGGCTTGCATCATCGAGAAATAGTTCAAGAGACAATGCAGCTGCAGCTGTTTCACAATGAATTCCTCAATGAAGAGGTCCGCGGCTGGTCCCTGCACTATTTCTGGCACACCCAGGGTTCTAACATTATTCCTGTGAGAGCGCCCTTCAAAATCTTTAAGTTTCACCTCCCAAGATGCTGAAGAAGTGTGAAGCTACTTTACATGAACCTCAAGTGTTTTAGTGGTGATTTGGAGTTCAGCTATAGAGTCCTCAGTGATTCTGATGCAGGTGCCTAAATTCCAGAGATCTGCGTGCATCAGGGTAACTTCTGTAAAGACCGTCAAATGTATTCTCTAGGGCCGAGCATACCCCCCTGAATTGCTGCCAATTTATCTTGCAGAGTGAGGGCTTCTTCCTCCGCAACTGGCTGTTGCCATTGCTCATCCCCTCCCTCCAATTTGGGGTCAGCTCTTAGCTGTTCAAATTTATCTAACTTCCTTTGATGCGTCACACGTGACCCTTTGTGACCCACAGCACACCACTGGAGACCTAGACTAGTTCTCAGATCCACCCGGCGGCATCAATCGGCCCACTCTACCATTGCTCTATTACCTAGTCCCAGATAGTAGCTCAGAAGCATCACTTAGAGTGGCTGTCCCAGACTGGAGAATAGAGCACCAGTTCAGTGCCCCACCCAGGCGGTTCCTCGAATCCAGGCTGGGCCCCCACAGACAGTCTCAAGTAATTCGTAGGTAATATGCCTCCGATCCCCATCTCAAACCAGTCCAGTGGCCTTCATTGGCTTCACCTCTCCCCTTGTGACCGAGGCAGAAGCATCATTCATACGTTTGCCCCCTCTGTGGAAGGTGAGGAAGAAGTGTCTTCAGGACATTGAAGCCTACCTTTATTCCACAAGGTGGGGCCCTTGGCCTGGTCGCCCCCACACCCCCCGCCTGCTCCTCCTTAGCTGCTGCCTGAGCCTCGCACTGCACGACGCCCCAGCCACCGCAGGGCCGCCGCAGAGCCACCCCAACGTCGCCCCAGCCACCGCAGGGCCGCCGCCGAGCCCCCAGGCTTTTCCCGCCGGTTTCCCACGAGACCCCGCCCCCCCGCCCGCCTATTGGTTCCCGCGCTCCCTGCCTCCCCGCAGACCCTCCCTCCCGGCTCCCCTCTTATGACACCCCCAGAGCGACCGCGCAGCAGACGCGCGCAGCGGGAGCACCGATTGAGCGCCGAAGGTGCGCCAAAGGTAAGCCCGTCTACGCCCGTCCGCGCCAGGACCGCGCCCAGTGCCAGGACCCCTGGCCCCCGCAGACCCCAGCCCACCCGCCGGACGTACGACGCCGCCACCCTCAACGCACTCAACACCGGCCGAGCCCCGGGATGCTACCGAGCCACCCCGAGACGCACCCACGGACCCTTCACCTGCCAGTCCTGCAAGTCCACCTGCATCCGGACCTGCACTGCACCAGCACCCACCAAGCCGAACACCAGCAGCAACCACCTCAAGTGCATCCTGCTCAACACCCGCTCCGTCCACAGACACGCCGTCCAACTCTGGAACCTCCTCGACACCACAGCTCCTGACGTCGCCTTCCTCACGGAAACCTGGATGAACGAATCATCAGCGCCCAACATCGCCATCGCCATCCCAGAGGGCTACAAGATCATCCGGAGAGACCGCGACAAACAGACTGGAGGAGGTATCGCCATCATCCACAGGAACAGCATCCGCATCTCGACCAACACCGACGACACCCTGACAACCGCGGAACACCTGCACTTCCAGATCCACACCGACCCCAAGACCACCCTCAGGGGCACCCTGATCTACCGACCCCCGGGACCACGCACTCAATTCAGCGAAGACATCGCCGACTTCATCAGCCCGCACGCCCTCCCCTCCGCCGACTACATCCTCCTCGGGGACATCAACTTCCACCTGGAGAACAACAACGACCGCAACACCACCACCCTGCTTGACAACCTCGCCACCCTGGGACTCAAGCAGCTGGTGACCACCCCCACCCACCTCGCCGGACACACACTCGACGCCGTCTTCTCGTCCAGCAAACACATCACCTTCAGCCACGCCACTGGACTCCACTGGACGGACCACAGCTGCATCCACTTCACCTTCAGAAGAACCACGGTCCACCACCACCAGCAACAGGCTGCACGAAGAAGCTGGAACAAGATCACAGCCGACCAACTCGCCGCATCCCTGAGCCAGCACCCTCCCGCCAGCTCAGCGAACCCCAGCCAAGCCGCCGACAACCTCACGAAATGGATCTGCACCTGCGCAGACAAACTCGCCCCTCTGAGGACCCCGCCCAGCAGACCCGGAAGCAAGAAGGCCCCGTGGTTCACCGACGAACTCAAGAGCTCCAAGAAGAACTGCCGTGCCCTCGAGAAAGCCTGGAGAAGAGACCCAACACCGGACAACATGACCACCCTCAAGCTCGCCACCCGAAAGCACCATCAATTGATCCACGCCACCAAGCAAACAGCATTCAAGGACCGGCTGGACAACAACGCACACAACAGCAAGGAACTCTTCAACATCGTGAGAGAGCTCTCCAACCCCAACGCCGGAATCAACGACATCACCCCGTCGCAAGACCTCTGCAACTCCCTCGCCTCCTACTTCCACAACAAGATCGCTGACATACACAACAGCTTCAGCACACAAACAACGCTCCCCACGACCGCACCAACGCCCCCCACCACCACCCTCAACGCCTGGACACCGATCAACCTCGAAGACACCATCCGCACGATGAACTCCATCCACTCCGGATCTCCAACCGACCCCTGCCCTCACCACGTCTTCAACAAGGCCGACGCTGTCATCGCACCCCACCTGCGGGACATCATCAACACCTCCTTCGACACCGCCACCTTCCCTGAGAGCTGGAAGCACGCCGAACTCAGCGCTCTACTAAAGAAACCAACGGCGGACCCCACCGAACTCAAGAACTACCGCCCCATCTCGCTCCTCCCGTTTCCAGCCAAAGTCATCGAGAAGACCGTCAACAAGCAACTGGCAGCCTTCCTCGAGACGACTGGATCCCTCGACCCATCTCAGTCAGGCTTCCGGGCCAACCACAGCACCGAGACCGCCCTCATCGCTGCCACCGACGACATCCGAACCCTGCTGGACAACGGAGAAACAGCGGCCCTCATCCTCCTGGACCTCTCCGCGGCATTCGACACTGTCTGCCACCGCACCCTAGTGCAGCGCCTCAGCAACGTCGGAATCGAGGAGAAAGCACTGGAATGGATCACCTCCTTCCTCGCCGGAAGGACACAGAGAGTCCGCCTGCCCTCATTCAGATCAGAAGCCACGGAAGTCATCTGCGGCGTCCCCCAAGGCTCCTCGCTCAGCCCCACCCTCTTCAACGTCTACATGAGCCCCCTTGCAGCCATCGCACGCCAACACAACCTGAACATCATCTCCTACGCCGATGACACCCAGCTGATCCTCTCCCTGACCAACGACCCCGCCACCGCCAGAGCCAACCTACACGAAGGGATGAAAGACGTGGCCGAGTGGATGACGACCAGCCGCCTGAAACTGAACACAGACAAGACGGAAGTCCTCATCCTGGGCTCCTCACCCTCCGCCTGGGACGACTCCTGGTGGCCCCCCACCCTGGGCAACGCACCCAAACCGACAGACCACGCACGCAACCTGGGCTTCATCCTGGACTCCTCCCTCTCCATGACCAGACAAGTCAACGCCACCTCCTCGTCCTGTTTCAACATCCTGCGCATGCTACGTAAGATCTTCCGGTGGATCCCCACCGAGACCAGGAAGACGGTCACCCAGGCCCTCGTCACCAGCCGACTGGACTACGGCAACGCCCTCTACGCCGGAACCACCGCCAAGCTCCAGAAGAGACTCCAGCGGATCCAGAACGCCTCGGCGAGACTCATCCTCGACGTCCCCAGACGAAGCCACATCTCCAGACACCTGAGAGACCTGCCCTGGCTCCCGATCAACAAAAGAATCACCTTCCGGCTCCTCACCCACGCACACAAAGCCCTACACAACCAAGGGCCGCCCTACCTCAACAGCCGCCTCAACTTCTACGCTCCCAAACGCCATCTCCGCTCGACCAATCATGCCCTCGCAGCCGTCCCCCGCATCCGCAGAGAGACTACAGGAGGAAGGTCCTTCTCCCACCTGGCCGCCAAGACTTGGAACTCCCTCCCGACCGACCTACGCCTGACCCAAGACCACCTCTCCTTCAGGAAGAAGCTCAAGACTTGGCTGTTCGAGCAGTAGCGGACCCCCCCCCCCCAAAGCGCCTTGAGACCCTCCGGGTGAGTAGTGCGCGGTATAAATGCCTATGATTGATTGATTGATTGATTGACAGTGGGGTCAACTCCCATTTCAGCCTCTCCAGCACAATCTTTTATCGGGCCTCGGATCCACCAGAGCCCCATGCAACATAGGCTCCTCCGTGTGTTGGGTGCATCAAGTAGTAGCGGCCTCGCAGCAGCCCCAGACCACCGTTGCTCAGTCATTGTTTGATGAGAAATGTAGGGACCCACTTCTTGGATCGTGGTCCCAGGCGACAGATGCCTCCATCTGCAGGTGAGCCAGTACTCCACCGCCAACCAGGTTACAGTTTGCCTCACACACATACACACAGCGCCCCTCTCCACCTCGGAGGATAGAGCAGCACTGTTGCTCCTTCATCAGCTTTGGACGTATCCTCACTCTCAGGGCTACCTTCCTATCACCGCTATGGACGCTGACCACACAGCACATCAAAACCTTGCTGCGCACTGCTGCAAAACAATCCAATTCGGAGATCGCGTGGGACGTCAACCTCTCTGGGGCATCGACGGGGCTTCCTTATACCACCAGGCAGCATGGTAATCAGATATTTTAAGAGATATGTGGGGGATTTAGACAGCGGGCCAAAGGAGCTCGCTCAAGGTGCGGCCATCACACCAGACTGGTGGACCCTCCACTCCCCCATATTTTACATATTTAAAAATAAATTAAGTGATTAATTCACAATGAATAACAAATCGTAACTAATTATTACCTTATTATCTCCTAAACCCCTACACCTGTAAACCTAGCAGACAGCAACTAAAATATCTGTAAAATAAATAAGTACTTCATAAATTACACAAGTAAAAATAAATTAAATAATTAATTACTGGTAATTAATTATTACTTCATTAATTTCCCAGCCCTACAAACTAATATTTCGCAAATAATGTAACAAAAATAAGTATTTCTTACATAAATTACATAATTAATATCAACCATATAATTAAATAAAATGTATTAAATAATTCTTCATTAATTACTACCTAAGTGACTTCCTACCCCAACCACTACATACCCACCAACCCATTACTACACTGTTAATTATTAATAAAAATGATTAGAGAACTCCAAATCACTTAAAATTACAAGCTATATTTTAAAAACAATTAATAACATTTACATAAACAATAGTAATGTATAAAGTTAATATATATGAACTAAAACCCATTAAAATAATTTACAACCAATATTTTGAACCACTATATGACTGAAAACGATATTAAAACAGCAATACCACTTACAAAAGTATTATTTACCTAAAAAAAGATGTTCGCTCCAACGATATTTGTGCATCAAGATGTTGGTTAATTTCCAATATTCCTTCCTGCCGATATTTTTAAATCAATATTTTGCTCAAACACCTTTCAGCGCCAAATGTAGAAGTACTGGCCATGAGGCAGAGAATTGTGTAAAGCTGCAGTGATGGCAAAACCTTTCCCTCCTCAAAGTAGTGGGGGTCAAGGGAACTTGTTGACGCAGAAGAGGAGCTGTTAATCAGACTTGGTTTGTAGGTAAACTGGTTTATTTCTGTCTGATAAAATGATGAACATCACTCTAAAAACTAACCTCAGGTAAATAAACCCCTGTTGGGGAGGAAAGGCAAGCAGATGTTGTTAATGAGGATTCAGAGAGAGTTGAACGCAATGAGAGAGCTTAACAAGGTTCTTCTGATAAGGCAATCTTGTTTCCCAGATAGGATTGCCACCTTATTATTTGACCTCAATAGAAAAACAGAGCCCAAGCCTGTAAATACCTGCTTAGGTTGCAACCCTACTTCCACACTTGATATTGATTTGGCTGACCAATAACAGCAAACAGTTTCCAAGGCTACTAGGGGGGAGTATTTAAAAGCAAAAACTAGTTTGAGAGGAAGGGAATTAAATTATCACTGTCGAGGGATCTTCCCTAATTTCCAGCAGAGGTGCAGCCAATGAAACATCCAAGGTGCAACTTGACCCACATTATGAACTGCAGCTAAAAGATATTGATATGAATGGCAGGTTGTATGCTAATGCAAAGATATGTTCTACCTTAAGCCAACAAATATAAGACACAGCTTCATCTGATACTGTTAATGCCATTAATTACCAGGAAAATGTATATACAGTTTCCTCAAAATACTCTTGTGATGAGGCAGACTATGGGCCCCATTATGAGTTTGGCAGTCTTAAAGCGGACACCCACGCCAGTGTCCCGCTCCAAGATGGGTCATTTTGTGGTCTGGCGGGTGGGCGGGTGGGAGTCTGCAGTTCAAAGCCTCACATATGCGACTTTGAACTGCAGTGCCGAGTGAGCACCAAAGCAAGTTGCCGTCCCTGCTGTGCAGGAACTGGCATTTATGCAGTCAGAGCTCCCACCCTGCATGCACCATGTGCCTCGCATGCACCATGTGCCTCCCATGCACCAGGGATTCCTTTATAGTTATTTTTCACTCTGCCTATCTCACTATATAAAATGGTCTATACTCAGTAATCAGTGCAAGTCCATTGCACAGCACTTTTCAGTTGTTGGCTGTGGCTTCCTAGGGTTCTAAGACAGCCTACAGACCCTATATATTCCCTCAACCCAAATGATCTAGTGGATATATTGGTATATTGTTTATGTAAATTGGTCATCGTCACACAAAGTTGCAGATGAAAACGTCAGAAATGCATGTTTTGTCAAGCTCTTTTTTCCATATTTCTTTATTTCAGGAGCTAATTTCCTAGGGGAAAACATTGAGGGATCTAACCATATGATTCCTTGCTGAATTCAGAATGTTATCTACGTAGCTTTTCTGGATCATCCATGAGTTTCACACTAGTTTCCATCACAAACTAGAAGGAGGTTGAGAGGACACAAAGTAGGGAAAATTGCCTCTCTTAGAAAGGCCCAGCCGTTAAGGGGTGAATTCTTTATCTCGTTTTTCTTTTTTTGCTACCTTTCCATAAACCAGTAGAGCCGACTTAATTGTTACAAGATCTGTTTATACATGCAGTGTAGGCAAACAGCATTTTTGTATGAGTCTATATACTTGCATCAGCACATTAAAATCTTTACTATTGGCTTTGCTAATGGTTCAGGTACAGCATAGACCATGGGTACTCGCAAAAATTTTTCCAATGGCAATCAACTCTGGTCTGTTATGAGACTGAGGGCAGCATCAATGCCAGCAGGGTGGCGATCCAAGGTTGGGGGGGATCCATGTGCAGTTTTGGTACAAGATAGCTTTGAAAGTAAAGGTGTTACTAAAGTTAAGTGGTGCAGGACAACCTAGTCTCTTCCTTTCTTTAACCTCAATTAACCTTTAAATAAAAGCTTGACTGTATATTTGTCATCTTTTTCATGTTAGTGCTCAATTGAGTCAAGAGCAACCCAGTGCTGCTGTTGATCTGGGGGCCCCATGTAAAGATCAGGATCAGGGCAGGACTGGGAACCAAAACCAACCCTGCGAAACTGCTCAGCTGCCCCCCCCCCCCTGGGTTGAGGGGGGGTGCAGCCGAGCAGGATGTGATGGCTGGTTTCTGGCAATTTTGTTACATGGGGAAACAAAAACGGCCCACAGGGGTCCAAAACCGGCCCCCACCCTAGCGGCCCACCGGGGAAATGCCCGAGCCAGATCGGCCCTGGTCAGGAGGGCCATATGCAGCTCCAGGGCCATACATTATGAACCACTTTGCTGTTGGCTGAGTTATATTTGATGTTTCCTCCTGCTAACTGCAGACGGCATTCTCTTTTTTTTTCAAAGTCTCATGATTTGCGAGCTATCAATTTTTCTCTTTTAGAAATCTAACCAAGCATCATGGTTTAAAGTCACTTTTTCATTAGCAACATTTCCCCTGCATTATGAGGTAATTTTCATCATAAAGCAGGACCATTTCATTTTCATCAAACGCATTCAAGCTTCACAATATAGAGGGACGCTAGGTGGCGCACCAGTGGAATGGCTGCCATGGAGTGAGGCTCCCACGGACCGACTGTCAAAATCTGGGATTTATCCGCCTATCCACTCACACTTAGTACTTCAAAGTGTGGAATGTTATCCTGAACTCTGGGCACTGCTACGGGGCTTGAAAGTTGCCGAGAGCAGGAGCATAGCTGCCAAGCTTTCAGATTGCTATGTGTGACATTTTCTAAATTTCAGTGTAATTATGAGTGACATTTCAACGACTATGAGTGACATTTTCTCGCGAGCAAAATCTAGCAATGAAGACAAGAGAAATATATACATTTCAGAAATTAAACCCATTTGAGCAACAAGGACGAGTCACATCATAATCCACAAGTTGTATTATTAAGCAGTGCGCCATGGTCCTGCATGCCGCCCACTACCTGGCAAACCCTTTTGGTGGCACCATCACCCCACTCACAGTTTGTCACACAGAGATACCCTACAGGCTCTTCTGACTCCGTGATGCTTGGTTCACTGAGAAGTTACGTTGGCAAGCACCAGTGGCTCTCACAATCACCTGACTCAAGTGCGAGCAACTACTAGCACAGCTTACAGTCAGTGGGAAGACAGACTGCTATGTGATGTACAGTCAGTTCTCAGCTGTAACAGGGCAGACGGTGGCAGCTCAGAAGAAAATCATGGCTATGGTACAAGAAAATAAGCATTGGCATAACCAATAGGTCTCGTTTTTTGGACCCTAAAAGTATTTAGTTATGCAGCAGAATATCCTTGGTGAAACACTTATAAGGTCCCAAATGCGAGACCTATTGGCAATGCCAATGCTTGTTCCCTTTTGACATGCAGAAAACAGTGGTCACTTATCATGCATTATCAAATTTGGACTATTATAATTCCCTTTATGTTGGTGCTCAACAGGGCATCTTAAAAAACTTCAGAGACTGAAAAATGCCACAGTCAGAGCTGTTAAAAATATTAAGACATATGAACCAATCTCTAAAGCCATAGAAGAACTACACTGGCTCCCCATGAAAAAAAGAAAAGAGTAGCTTTCAAAGCGCTCTGCATGGCACACAAAACGCTTAATAACTCTGGCGCTGCTTTTCTTAAAAATAAAATATTCAGGTACACTCTAATAAATCGCTTCGATCAGCCAATCTAGGAACGTGTCCGTTCTGTTAATTCACAAAGCCTCCTGGGGTGGCACAAGTTTCACCATGCTACTTCCCGTCTCTGGAATCAAATGTTATGGAATCTGAGAAATCAGCCTAACTTTCTTATTTTCAGAAAACTCTTTAAAACCTGGCTGTTTACTCTACCCTTGTAGGTCAGACTATTGGCAGACTTTAGGCACCTCTCTTACCTTCAAGCAGATGGCAGCGCCAAGAAACCCACGGGCAGAAGCTGCGCTCTACAAAACCCAAATCAACTCTTTACCCACTTACCCACGTTTAAAGGAAACCCTCGCAGCTGGACCTCAGGGCGGCACCAGGCTATTACCTCACTGTATCTGAGAACTACCGGACGGACGCAGGGATCAAGAATGGCAGGAAAAGAATGAGGAAGGAAGAAAGTCATACAATTGCAAAGAAGCTGGCATGACAGGAGGAATGCTGTATCACTGAGAAGAGGGTGACACACCTGGAAACGAGTTAGCAAAGTTTGGAATTTGTTTATTTTTGCCGTTTTATCCAGCACAAGCAACGGAACGTGAATATTTGTGCAATGTCGAAGACACAGGAAGATCAACAGCTGCAATTAAGGCCTGGCTATACAATACTATGATGAGTTGTAGCTAAGCGATGACGTTTGCACCGCTAGGGCACTCCATGTCAATGACACCAAAATAATATTGATTATCACGCCAATTATTAAAAGTAAAAAACAATAACATTCTTTTAACTATTTTAGTGAACAGTGACATATTATGCAAATAAAAGCAAGGGACCGTCTTCTGCTCACTCTCCCCTTGGAGTGCCAATGAAGCTCGCACCAACGAATTACCCATTCATCAGTTTAATCCATGAACACCATAACTTCCATCTTGCCTATTGGGTTTGCAGTGTGAAGGGGTCACAAGACAACCTCCATCCCTCCACCAGATACCTACATCAATTAATAATAAAATAGGAGAAAGGATATCCAGCTCTGTTTCCCCAACCAACGTGCAAGCTTGCACTGAGGAAGAAACCTTAACAGAACTATTCACTTTGGTAGTAAAATACGGAGACAGCCAAAGCCTTTATCAGCATATTTACATTTCGTGCAGCAGTGCATTGCTTTTGTGTGTCGGAGACTTTAGATTTTGAATGGCGGCCAATGCATTTATTTATTGTCAACAGTTAAAAAATATCAGTGCAGGCCATGACTCGGAGCAAAACCTATGTTATACGTCCATTTCTTTGCACGGCGCATACATACATTTTATTTCAAGGGAGCATACACCACGGAGTAAGGGGCGATGCGGGGGTCCTGATAAACAGTGCAGTGGGCAGAGCATAACATTTCTGTACTGAAAGACGTTAAACAAATTACATAGTTTGATAGGCTTTTGAAGTTCAAGCATTACAAAGCAAGGGAAGCGGGAGCATAACATTCACTCATTACCCAAACGAGGCACTGCTTAGGAACTTTGCGACGCGATTATTCATACCTTGCCTAACGACTTCTAAAGAGATACGGCTATCACCGACCTGCGGCTGCATAACCCATCCAGCGCTGCAGTGCAGACCTCTCTCGCTCTCTCGCCCTGTGGGCAGCAGACCTTACTCACCCACCGGGGCAGCCGATCTCACCCGCGCAGCAAATCGAATCATGCTGCGGCCGGACCCCCTGCGGCCGCGGCGGGCGGCCTCCTGCCATTCTGGCATAAGAGAAGCTGTGAGCAACAGGCAGCCTGCACTCTGAGATTTACCCGCCGCTTTTACTAACTTCCTTTTCCGGGCGGACGTGAAGCACTCTTTTCGATACATTTGTAGCGCTCTCAGAGCTGAGAGCTGCAGCAGTAGTCTAGTACTGTGGGACACGACGGAAGCAGGCGCACCTCTCTCGGAGCAGCAGAGAGAGCCACGGGCACAGTGACAGGCGCCACTGGTGGCTCGCCTGGCAGCAGGTGGCAAAATGCGTGACCTTCCATTTCAGTCAGTGCGGTGATGCAGATCACCGCACTGAAATGCGTGAGCGTCACACCTGTTGCTTGACGCTTGACAGGACTGTGTATGTGCTACATGTGTATGCGAATGCATAATTTGTGCCGGTGCTTTCCGGTGCTTAGCACCGGCACTTAATTGCCAGGGCCGGGTCTACGCATTTGCTGCGCACGCCCACATTAATATTTTTTAAAATGTACCTTTTTGTACTCGGTGCAGCCACGCAGTGTATTTTACACGTATGTATCCCGCCGAGTGTGAGTCACGGTGGCGTTTAGTGTTTTTGCGACTCACTCCCAGCTCTTAATCACTTAGCCTGCAGCAGCCAGCAGGCAGCCTGCCTCGGAAGTTCGGAATCGGGACATTCTAAGTATTTGGGCGCCTTTGGCGGGAGCGCGCGCAGATTTCTTTCACTTTGCCTCCACCAGTTGCCACGCCCCAGCATAATCACTGCAGGCCAGCACCACAAGGCCGGCGCCGGCGCAGCCGCCAAATTAATTGTAGTAACGTTCGTACCTACTAAGCAAAGGCACAAGGCAGTTTGCAGTGGAGCCAGCAGTGTGTGTAGACTGTGTCCCCCGGCCCACCACGAGTAACGGTAAGATTAGAATCAAGTGAAGCACTTTTAAGTTAGGCGAAATCTCAAATCTATTGGTTTTAGCCAGTGCTTGTGTTTTTTTTGTTTCCGTTCCCTTTGGTTTCTCGCCCTCTGGCTGCCCTTTCGCAGCTCCTGACAGGGCGGCTGTGTGGGGGGAGGCACTGCAGCTTGGCGCAGACTGACGGACATCTTGCTGCACAACAACAGACCTGGAGATGAGGGTGTCCGGGGAGGGCTTGACGCTTGAGCGACTCTTTAGGGGTGAAAACACTTAAAAAGGAGATGTGAACATTGTCACTTACTTGGGTTGGGCCCTTAAAGACAAAATCTGCTGGTAGATTAGCAGTCACTGCTGCCAGGCGCCAGGAAGCCCTGGCTGTCTCCCTGATAAAATGGTGAAAGAGGACTTAACAGAAAGGTTTGAAATGTTACGATTACTCATTGACACACCCCAGACACATGTCCACCGTGAACAATTAAACGGCTGTGATGTCATGTTAAATTGCGACATCAAGCAATTGAAATGGATGTATGTTTGATAAATGCAACTTGTCTAGGGTTTCGGACTGACTATGTTGGCTGTGATATCGTACTTTTCTGTGTTGTAAACTGTGAGCAAATATCTCTGAACTGATCTAATGATTTGTTTTTACTTAACCATTGTGAAAGCCTAATAAACAGAAACCAGGGTATTTGCGACGTTCCTAGTATTTTCAATATAATTATTGCATCTCCTCGTATAATATATTTCCAATTAAAATGCTAACATTTTTGTAATGCAATAGCTATTGAATGTTACCTCTACAAGGTGTGTAATCTTCACTCCTTCTTTAATAACGTTGTATGTACAGAACGTCAAAACACACACACATCACCCCCCCCCCCTAACGAGGAGAGCGGAGGAGTGCGGCCCCTGACCCCCCTCCCACGTAACTCTGTTGAATTCAGCAAAGTAAAATCACTTGACTTTCCCCCACCCCTAATTTCTCACTCTAAGGAGAGTAAATGTCATGTCACCATAGATAGAATATCTATACAAGAGATGGGTGTTGCAGAAGAATGATAACAATGGCATAGGTGAGACGGACAAAGATGGAAATATTGTCACTTTGAACAAGTCAGACTTTATGGGTGAAATCCCAAGGCTGTTACAGGAGGGAAGCTGTTAAGAAAAACTGAACGGTAACACTATGCCATCTATTACCACATCCATTAATGCTAAACTCACTCAGTGGAAGGAATGTGGTTTAACATCAGATTATGAATACTCTTTTCTGAAGGTTCATTGTCGCCGTTATGTTACCTATGTATTTATATATTTCCCAAAATGCACATGATGGGTTCTTCCCCACCTGGTAGGCCCATTATTTAGGGTAATGCATCAGCCATAGAGGACTTGGCACAATATGTAAATATGTATTTGCAGACTTTGGTATGGAATCCCACCGGGCTGCATACATGTATAGCACTTGAGACTGGTATGGAAGCTCTAGAACAATTTTTGTACTAACAGAGTGATAGTTATTTGGAAATTCTCAGATTTGTTGGAAATGGCTAACATCATACTTCCAAACAATCTTTTTCTGCATGCTGGAATTTGGTATTTACAAAAGCAGGGGATTGTGATGAGTTCCAGGTTAGCGCCTTCAACCCGCCCCCCCCCCCGTGCATCACGCAGAGGGTCGGTGCACGGTGCGCTCAGCTAGCATCATGGTTCGCCACAGCTGGCGTCGAGGCGAGACTGGGCGTGAGCCGAGGGGGCCAGGGTGCTGTGTGTGTGCGTTCTGCCGGGCTCCGGATCCCTTTATATAGGGCACAGGGGGCATAAGGTGCGGAACCGGGAGTTGTCACTGGAGGGAAAGGGGAGCTACAGAGGGAGGGGAGGCTCATAGAGGAAGGAGATGAGTGCTGGCAGCGAGGAGGAGTACGGAAAGGGGGGACAGCGCCCATCCCGTGCAAAGAGGGGGGCATCCTGTATCTGCATGTAGCCCCGACTCGAGCACTGGGTACTTGCAAAACAACAACGCCATGTAATCTTCGTGCACTACAGCTGCACAATTTAAGTCGGGCAGATGCCAGATGACAATGTCCACATCGGTCAGATGACAGCCTCCACTTCCTGTGTTCTGTGGTACCAAGCCAAATAGACCACAGAGAATAGCACAGTCCAAGCCAATGCATACAGGGCCAAAGCCAGAATGCTGATTGCCAATTCTAGTCAGGAGGCTTGAAGAAAGGAAAACGATGATTGAATGTCACCAACAGTTCCTGTTGCTGTGAAGTAGTTACAAATCCAAAAAGGGAAACGCAGCTTCGAAGGTAATCAGTTACAAGAGATGATCTAGTTCATCTTCAGCGAAGAGGACTGCCATCCAATTCAGCAGTATGAACGAGGTTGCAAGGTGCATCCCATCGCAACCTGTGAGTGGTTCAATGTAGGCATTGCACAGGAGCCATTGCGCAAATGAACAGGTGCAGCTATTAGTCTGTCCGACACTTTGAATGGCATCCCATAAACGTGTCTCACCAAAGCAGTCTTGCACGTGGACAACCAAAGGAGTCACCCAAAGCTCATGATCCAGGTCAGCAAGGGCTGTGTTTGAAAGGTAGACATCCAAGGCCCACCCGAACAGACATCTTCTGCATGAGAAGATGGGTTGCACGCAGGTGAAATATGCATGGCGGAACATCAGCCCATAACTGATACCCAGCTCAGCTAGTGGGACACATCCATAGAGAAGCTGCATGCGTACACGGTACAGTTGCACCTGACCAGGCTCGGCCTAGCCCACTGGATGGTCAGACATGGTGTGAGAGCAATCATAGAAACAGCTCTGAGCTGTACAGCCAAACTTATGATCAGAAAGCGCAAAATGCAGTGTGATAATTGGAGGACGGACACCCGGTGGTACCCCTGGAAAAGCATGTAAAGAAGGGACAAGCCAGAGCCCACAAGTCTGATAAAAAGTGTGCAACACCCTTCAGTATCAGATGCTATCAAAACTCTGTGACTCCGTTCACCACGAAAATAGTGGGTGAGCCGTGTTCAACACTGGGTGAATTGCGCGGGCCGGTCAAGACACCTGGTATCTGAAGGTCTTCGGCTGGTGTGGGAGCAACTACTTGTCTAAACAGGGGCCCATTGTGCATGCATTCACTGTGGGAATGTGAGGCCACTATTGACTATCCACAATCACGTATGGGGGAGTTAGCAGAACATTGGTACAGAAAGGACATGCTATGCAACTGTTACCATATACGTAATACCTGGCCTGTGCATGCAGGAGGGGCCCTGTAGGCTCTCCTCACCTTAACAGACCAGGGAGTATGCATCAGAGGGTTCAGCTTCTGGGCGGGGGGCTGCTGGGTTCGTCCATGGCACGGTCACCTGCTGTTGCTATCGACTCACCTTTTGGAGTTAGGTCACTTTTGACAGCATGTTCTGCACACAGCACAACTCAGATATTCATGTTTGCCACATTTGAATTGAGGAGACATGACTTTTGCCTTGGCTTTACTAGACATTCATGAAAAGTACCTCATCAGTTGCACATGGTGTGTATCTACATACAGGTCTTCCAGTGGGCTTGTTCTCACCGGTGCTGTGCACGTCCCTTTTTCTGAGTGGGCCTCGGTACGGGTCTCTTTCATGCTCTGTTTTGTGCCCTGCCACAGGTATTCCAATCTTCCTGCTGTAATGCACAGCCAGCAGGCACATTGGTGTGCGCATGGTCACACTCCTCACTTCTCACTGGTAGAGTAGTTACGGCATGATTTCATGCCAGGTGAGCGTTGTGGGGAAGTGAAATTCTTTGTGGATTCATTTTTTCTCGGGAAATCACTCCTTTGGAGACTCATAAGCAGCAGCAATATTGTGGGGGTCATTTGGCTCCATGCTGTTTGTGAGGGGAAACAGAGGGCCATGTGGGAGTTGTGGTGTTGTAGTCAGGACTCAATATCCCCATCCCCAGTGAGATGGTTAGCTACCTGTTGGGAGGCACAGTCAACCGTGTTAGCTACCACTTGGCTGTGGGGTATGGAGGGTGAGCCATGCTGGTCGGAAGGGAGGCCAGGCTGCATGAGCTGATGACCTACCTGTGAGGTTGAACTGATTAAGGAAATGCTGTTCTTGTGACTCATTCATATTGTAAGCGTGCATTCCACAGCAGTTGTATGTGGTCGGGCGATGGGGGCTCACTGGTTGTGCACAATGATGTATTGTAGTGTGATGTGATCATTTTGTTGGGACTTACCAGCTTCCAGGCCCCCTGATTCATGTGAGACTCTCTGGATGCATTATGGCAGGCACCTTCTCATCCCAGTTGGTGAAGGTTGGAGGTGGAATGAGAGGTCCGCCACCAGTACTTTGGGCCGCCGCATGTTTCATCTGCGCTGGGTTCTTATCCCGGCCCTTGCGGTCACCCCCCTATTTCCTGATATTATGCACAGTGCATGATATCATGCAGGGTGGTCCCTATGGCATTGACTTTGCTGTGCATTCTTGCCCACATCTTATTCTTGTGAGCAAGTAGGGTGTGTTGGACCAGGTCCCCAAACAAATGTGGTTCTGCCCTGATTGTCTTGTCCGGCATCACTGTCAACTCTGAGCCAGTGATGTTGCGCATTTTCTAGGGGCATGGTACAAATGAATGAGGGGTGCAGGGTGCAATGCAATGGTGGAGGGATGTGATCTGTACGTTTGTAAGTGGTGTTGTGTGGAGATAGGTGGGTGTGATGTTGTGCAGTGTGAGTCAATGGTGTCCTGTCTCTGTCTCGGCTTGTGGTCTTCAAATGCTGCTACTCCTGGTACGGGCTGTTTTTCATCTGTGTTGAGTGGGTGTGTCCATATGGGTGATGACCTTCAGATGTCTCTTTCATGCTGTGCATGGCTTTCCCTACCAGGAGCAAGTTGGGGTGTGTCATTGTAGCGTGCGTGTTGTGATTGAGGGTGGCAGGGAGTACAGGCACACTTCAGCGTTATTGTGGGGTTGGTTCCACCCACCATTCATTTGGCCTGTGTGTATGTGCGAGGGGGCTGCATGGCAGTGCTCGGTCAGCCAGCTCAGCCTTCTTTTCGTAATTGGCCGTGCGGTCATGCCACGCCAGGAGTGGCCTTTTTGAGCCGTTGTCCACCGCAATCCGATTTTGCTTACATTACATCATAATTTGACTGACGGAAATGCCGAGGGTCATGCATGGGGATTTTTCCCGATTTCATGGCGCGAGGAGGGCTTTTCCGTCCGTCATCGTAATAGACCCCTTTGATTGGACCACCTCTTAGCCATGGTGCTTATTGGAGGTAACTGGTGGGCTAGTTGCCCCCCAGGGTACCTCAGGAGGCAAGGGGACTTCATCCCCCAACCAAGAGTGCACCAGGAGGCGAGTTTATAAATGGTGGGGAAAGGGGGTGTGGCCTGTGTCCACTCTCAGCAATCTGACTATCTGGGGCGTACTGGAGGTATCAGGTAGGCTAGTCAGCCCCTAATGACCCCCAGCAGTGAAGAGGAGTTCAATTCCCATCTAAGAGTGGAAGGGAGCGTGTTTGCAGACTGGTGGACAAAGGGGGCATGGCATGCTTTGAGAACTTGTCACAAAGTCAAACAGAACCTGTTTGAGGCTTTGAGAACTTACCATTGCTGCTAAATGGGACCCACTGGATGGATAGGAGGGTTAGTTGGCCCCTAAGGTTGTCCATGGGGGCCAACTACCCCTCCAATTACCTCCAGTAAGTCCCACACAGTGGTATTGCTAAGAGGTCTTCGGTGGCCATGCCCCCTTTCCCCAGTACTCTGCAAATGTGCCTCCTGATACACTACAGGTTGGGGTATGATGTCCACTTTACTCCTGAGGGACTTTAGGGTCTAAGACACCCTCCTGGTACCTCCCGTAAGTCCTTCGCAGTGAAATTTCTGAGACGTCGGAGGCTTACCCCCTTTCTCTACCGCTCAGCAAATCTGACTAGAAGTTAAAGAAGCATTTGTAATGTAATAGGTTTCACATTTGTGAGAGATAGAGCTATTGGAGTTATAAATGTAAAAGATTTTTACTAATGTTTTTTGGAGTGAAGTGAATTTTAGTTGTGTGTAGTGGAGTTATGTGGTATGTTGCGCAGTGAAATTATGTGGATAGAAAGTATGTGGTATGTAGTGTATAGGAATTATGTAGAGTGGTATTATGTGTTAAAGTGAGTAATTATGTGGTATGGTAGTCTGTGTTGGGGAGTGGTAAGCTCAGGTTTAGTCTTCCTCATTTCTATAGAAGTTAAACTATAAACTTAATGAGACAAAAAAAGAAGGAACCAGTGAGTAGCACTTCTGGACCTACTCAGAGGTATTAGCAAGGCCACTGGAATTATGTGACTGCTTGGCCGCACTAATTTCCGCATAATTATCCATTTTACACTTTTGCCGCATACTCCATCATCTGCTGTATAATCTGAAGACTCAAACAAAAAAATCTTGTTTCTAGCTCAAAGAGCTCAAATGTTACAAAATTGCAGCAATAAGTGTTACAGCATGGTGGAAGGTCCTTTGCAAAGCAGGAATGGTCAACTGTTACTTTTTGCTAAATGTGGGTGTTAAATTGGTACTAATGGTGTGCAAACCATTCTTGCTTCCTTCTGCACTTCTCTTGCCTCTTTCTGCACTTCTCTTGCCTCTGTCTGCACCTCACTTCCCTCTGTCTGTACCTCTCATACCTCTTTCTGCACCTTACGTGCCTCTTTCTGTACTTCTCTTGACTCTTTGTGCACCTCGCTTGCTTCTTTCTGCATCTCCTTTGCATCTTTTGTACCTCTCTTGCCTCTTTTTGCATGTTGCTTGCCTCTTTCTGTACATTTCTTACCTCTTTCCACACCCCACTTGCCTCTTTCTGTACTTCTCTTGCCTCCTTCTGTACTTCTCTTCCCTCTTTCTGCACTTAATTTACTTTTTCTGCACTTCTCTTGCTTCTTTCTGCACTTCTATTGCCTCTTCCTGCACTTTTCTTGTGTCTTTCTGCAGTTCTCTTTCTTCTGTCTGCACTTCTCTTGGCTCTTTCTATGCACTTCTATTTCCTCTTTCTACACTTCTGTTCCTTCTTTTGGCACTTCTCTTGCCTTTTTGTGCTCATCTCTTGCATGTTTATGCACATTCCTTACTCTTTCTGCGCTTCTCTTGATTTTTTCTGCACTCCTCTTGCCTCTTTCTGTACTTTTCTTGCCTCTTTGTGCACCTCACTTGCCTCTTTCTGCAGTTTTCTTGCCTCTATCTGCACCTCTCTTGCCTCTTTCTGCACTTCTCTTGCCACTTTCTTCACTCCTCTTCCATCTTACTGTGCTTCTTTTGCCTCTTTTTGCTCTTCTATTGCTTCCGTCTGCACCTCTCTTGCCTCTTTCTGCGCCTTATGTGTCTCTTTCTTTACCTCGCTTGCCTCTTTCTCTACCTCACTTGCCTCTCTCTGCACTTCTTTAGCCTCTTTTTGTACTTTTCTTGCTTCTTACTGCACTTCTCTTGCCTCTTCCTGTAACTCTTCTGCCTCTTTCTGCAACTCACTCTGCAGTTCTCTTGCTCCTCTCTGCACCTCACTCTCTTCTTTCTGCACTTTCTTGCCTTTTTCTGCACTTCTCTTTCTAATTTCTCTACCATACGCTCTTCTTTCTGCACCCCTCTTGCCTCTTTCTGTACTTCTCTTGCCTCTTTCTGCACTTCTCTTCCTTCTTTCTGCACCTATCTTGCCTCTTTCCTTACTTCTCTTGCCTCTTTCCACACTTCTCTACCTTCTTTCTCTGCGTCATTTGCTCTTTTTGAACTTCCCTTACTTCTGCTTGCACCTTTCTTGCTTCTTCCTGCACCATACTTGCCTCTTTCTCTACCTCTATTGCCTCATTCTGCACCTCACTTGCCTTGCTCTGCACTTCTTTTGCCTCTTTCTGTACTTCTCTTGCCTCTTTCTGCACTGCTCTTGCTTCTTTCTGCACCCCACTTTCCTCTTTCTGTATCTCATTGCATCTTTCTGCACCTCACTTGCCTCTTCATGCACTTCTCTTGCTTCTTTCTGTACTTCTCTTGCCTCTTTCTGCACCTCACTTGCCTGATTCTGCACTTCTCTTGCTTCTTTCTGCACTTCATTTGCCTCTTTCTACTGTACTCTTACCTCTTTCTGCACTTCTCTTGTTTCTTTCTGCATTTCTCTTGGCTCTTTCCGCACTTCTATAGACTCTTTCTGCACTTCCCTTCCATCTTTCTGCACTTCTCTTGCCTCTTTATATATGACTGTTGCCAATGTATGCAGTTCTCTTGCCTCTTTTTGCACTTCTATTCCCTCTTTCTGCACTTCTCTTGCTTCTTTCTGCAATTCTCTTGCCTCTTTCTATACTTCTCTTGCCTCTTTCTGTACTAATGTTGCCAATTTCTGCACTTTTCTTGCCTCTTTCGGTACTACTATTGCCAATTTCTGTACTTTTCTTGCCTCTTTTTATACCCCTCTTGCCTCTTTCTGTACTTCACTTGTCTCTTTCTTCATTTCTTTTGCCTCTTTCTGCACTTCTCTTTGCTCTTTCTGCACTTCTCTTGCTTCTTTATGCATCTCTCTTGCCTCTTTCTGCACTTCCCTCCCTTATTTCTGCACTTCTCTTGCCTCTTTCCATACGACTGTTGCCAATGTATGCAGTTCTCTTGCCTCTTTCTGTACTTCTATTCCCTCTTTCTGCACTTCTCTTGCTTCTTTCGGCAAATCTCTTGCCTCTTTCTGCACTTCTCTTGCCTCTCTCTGTACTACTGTTGCCAATTTATGCACTTTTCTTGCCTCTTTCTGTACTTCTCTTGCCTCTTTCAGCACTGTTCTTCCTTCTTTCATCAATTCACTTGCTTCATTCTGCACTTCTCCTGCTTCTTTCTGTGCTTCTCTTGCCTATTTGGCTCTTCTCTTGGTGTCTCTGCACTTCTTTTGCTTCTTTCTGCACTTCTCTTGGCTCTTTCTGCAGTTCTCTTGCCTCTTTCTACACATTTCTTACTCTTTCTGCACTTCCCATGTTTTTTTCTGCACTTCTCTTGCCTCTTTCTGTACCTCATTTGCCACTTTCTGTAGTTTTAATGACTCAATCTGCAACTCACTCTCTTCTTTCCGCACCTCTCTTGCCTCTTTCTGCATTCATATTTCTTTTTTCTGCGCTTTTCATTCTTCTTTCTGCACCTCTTTTGCCTCCTCGTTCTGCACTTCTCTCCCTTCTTTCTATGCTTATTTTGCTTCTTTTTGCACTTCTCTTGCGTCTATCTGCACATCTCTTGCCTCATTCTGTACCTTACTTGCCTCTTTCTCTATCTCTCTTGCCTCTTTCTGCACTTCACGTCCCTCTCTCTGTACTTATTTTGCCTCTTTCTGCACTTCTCTTGCCTCTTTCTGCACTTCTGTTGCCTCTTCCTATAACTCTTGTCCATTTTTTGCACCTCTCTTGCCTATTTCTGCGAGTCTCTTACCTCTATCTGTACCTCAATCTCTTCTTTCTGCATCTCTCTTGCCTCTTTCTGCACTTCTCATTCTCTTTCTTACACCTCACTCTCTTCTTTCTGTACCACTTCTCTTTCCTCTTTCTGCACTTCTCTTGCCTCTTTCTGCACTTCTCTTCCTTCTTTCTGCACATCTCTTGCCTCTTTTTGCACTTCTCTTGCTTTTTTCCACAACTCTCCTGCCTATTTCTGTACCTTATTTGCCTTTTTCTGTAACTTGTGCCTCTTTCTGCACCGTACTTGCCTCTTTCTGCACTTCTTTTGCCTCTTTCTGCTCTTCTTCTGCCTCTTTCTGCACTTCTCTCACTTCTTTCAGCACTTCCCTTGGCTTTTTGTGTACTTCTATTTCCTCTTTATGCACTTCACTTTCTTCTTTCTGCAATTCACTTGCCTCTTTCTGTACTTCTCTTCCCTCTTTTTGTGCTTCTCTTCCCTCTTGTTACACTTCTCTTTCCTCTTTCTACACTTCTAATACCTCTTTCTGCACTTATCTTCCTTCTTTCTACATTTCTCTTACCTCTTTCTGTACTACTGTTGCAAATGTATGTACCCCACTTGCCTCTTTCTGCACTTCTCTTGCCTCTTTCTGCACTTCACTTGCCTATTTGTGCACCTTAGTTGCCTCTTTCTGTACCTCTCTTGCCTCTTTTTGCACCTCACTTGCCTCTTTCTGTACTTCTTTTGCCTCTTTCTGAACTTCTCTTGGCTTTTTCTGTACTTCTCTTGCTTCTTTCTGTACCTCTCTTGCCTCTTTTTGTACCTCACCTGCCTCTTTCTGTACCTCTTGTGCCTCTTTATGTACTTCACTTGCCTCTTCCTGCGCTTTTTTGCTTCTTTCTGTACTTCTCTTGCCTCTTTCTGTACTTCTCTTGTCTCTTTCTGTAACTTTACTGCCCTTTTCTGTACCTCACTTGCCTCTTTTTGCACTTCTCTTGTTTCTTTCTGCACCTGTTTTTGCAAATGTCTGAATCTCTCATTCCTCTTTCTGCACCCCTCTTCCCTATTTCTCTACCTCTCTTCCTTCTTTCTGCACATTTCTTGCTTCCTTCTGCACTGCTCTTGCTTCTTTCTGCACCTCTTGGCTGTCGAAACTTGCGACCTCATTGGGAATGACTGGCACTCCTAGGGAAGGTGGCCTTCTGGGGTCAGCAGACAACCATGTCTGGGGCTGCTTTGTCACTAAAGCAGTTATTTTTGCAGCAGCCCATTTTTCTTAAAGGAAAACAGGATGCATAAAAAAATTAAACGTTTTTGTTTCATTTTCTAAGTTCAGAGAGTGGTCCCTGGGACACAGCCCGCTCTGAAGAAATGTTTGCGCATCCATTCACAAAGGGGAAGGGGTCCCTCGGGGACCCCTTCCCGTTTGCAAATGGTTTACCACCTTCTTGAAGAGGGTGGTAAATTGTGATCGTTTTTCGACCGCAAATGCGGTCCCAAAACATTCTTACATGGGGTTCAGAGTCAATATTAGGAAGGGATGTGCTTGAAACGCCCCTTCCTAATAGCGAGTCCCTAATCCTATTTAGCAAGTTGCAAATCAATTTGTGACTCACAAAATAGGATTAGTATATGGGCCAAAGGTTTTTTGCAGGCGCAAACGGGTCAAAAACCCATTTGCACGCACAAAAAATTGTTGTACATCTGGCCCATAATGCTTTCTTTCACAAAGGCCCTATAGTAAATGTATAAATATATAGCTGAATTGACATTTTCTGTACCAGCAGCATATTTTTCCAATTTCCTTTCATTCATTCATATTACTTCACAATTTTTTTTTATACCAGCCATTTCTAAGATGTTGACTCACTCTCCAGAGAAAGGGACTGATATAGACTTCGGCGGATTGGTACTCCATCGTAGATTATCCTGTCCAGCTTTCCTGTCCACCTTATTACCAGTGTATTAGGATATAATGCTGACTGGCTAACAGCTGCATTTGTGATGGAGTACCCACCTACCAAACTGTAAATCAGGCACTAAGCCTACAGTTTGTTTTGGCCAGTTTGTCTCTCCAAACTCCCCTTTCTGTTTACCTTTTCTGGTTCCCAAGGTCCAGCTATTAAATAAACTATTTTTTTATGATCAATGATATTGGTGGTCAGATGACAATTGTCTTCTAGTTGAATGTATGCCCTGTGCTTTCATTTAAATAATTATTTGCAGTCAAAAATGTTGTTGCATGGATATTACAGATCAAATTGAAAAACAAGTGCATTTTGATTTTATCTTCTTTCAGATAAGCACCTAAATAAACATTATAGTTAAACACTCACAATACAGAGCTTCTGTGTTATTTATGCATAACAATGATGAGACATGCATTGAGATGCTTGGCTACTTTATTAGAAAGTGACAGATAGGCCAATCATGATTATAAAAAAGCTTGTGAAGAATCTTGATTGAAGGCAATGTTTTGCATGAAAAGGCTGGACATAAGAAAATCCAATTAGCTGTCACCAGGCCTCTGTGCGATGAATGAAGTATTACAAAGGCTTGACAGCCACATCCTTTAAAAGACAAGAACATAAAATGTATTAAACCACTCATGGTTAGAAAGAGATCAGAAATCAAACACCAGCAAAAAGTTAATTTCCCCAAACGATCATCCTTCACAGAAGTAGACCAAAGGTATGTTTCCACTCAATAACACACAGAGCAATCATTCCACTCAACACTTTATCATGAAAATGTTTCCAGTCAGTAACCAATAAGGACTCCTTTCAATGCAAACACTGATTGGTGAAGTGGCTATTCTACTCAGGCAGTTACCATATACATTTATTCATCTTAAAACAACCTTATTCACCAAAATAAGCCATTCAATTAAGTACCAGCTTAACTGATCATTTCACATCCAGGCCACATAAAAAAAGTTTTCAAATCACAGCCACACAAATTATTCCACTCAAACATCAGTTAAATAGCTCAAGTACCAAACAGGAAATCATAGCAATTTGTATAGTGCCAGAAAGTGTCATTGTACTCACAATCCACTCAATCTGTCACTAAGTAGGAATTATTTCCATTGTGCTATTGGACCTGATTGTTCTGTTGCACTACCTAGACCAACACCATTGACAATAAGCGCCAATTGATCTGATTACATGATTCAAGCCAATGAGAGTGAGTAGTGCAGTCTCCTTTAACTACTGAAGTTGCAATTAAGAAGTATTTTGAGATTAAAATGTAAAATAAATTACTAGGCCAAGATTATGCAGCACATTCAGTCTAAACGCAAAGCACAAAACCTTTCAATGAAGAAAACTCAGGTACTGAACCCAGATCATGGGATTTATAAGAAAATAATAGCAAAGTAATTAATTTGTTTGCACAACAAAATGGCACAGAATACATGTTCTGAAACAATGTGCTGGCATAGAGTATTATATAAAAGAGACAGCTGTGCATTCTGAGGGTACTGGCTGATAATAACTAATCTGGCAGAGAGTATTACCAATCCAATAGTCTGCTGCTGATGGTAAAAAAGTATCAGAAACAGAAGTGACATCTACCCAAATTTAAAACAGTTTTGTCTAAAAAATATTCATAACTCATTGCAGGAGATAAATATTCTAGTTTAACATCTGTTAAATGTATGTCATACACTTGATACAGAATATGTCTGTAATTATCTAAAAAAAAATCTTGGATCAGGAATGAAATTGCCAAGCCTTCCCAAAATAGAAACTATTACCTAAATTAACGACCCAGAAGACCACTAACAAGTCCACCATTTTCTCCTCCAAAAAGACAATTAACAAGTCCACCATGTTCTCCTCCGCCAAGCAGGCCTTCAAGAAGGCCCCCTTTTCCTCCAAGAAGACCCCCAAGAAGCCCATTCGGCCCCAAAATTGTGTCCTGGTCTTCAGAAAAAGTTATTATAAAGATCCAATATGATATTGCCATGACATCATACAGAATTACAATGTAAAGTTACCATATAAATAAAAAAAAAACATCCTAATAAGTTGTTGAAAGTGCAGCACGAAAAAGATTGCGAGTCAAAGGCATGTGCTGATGACAAGGAATGTGTGCAGCGAGTGAACATTTTCTTCATTGATGCGTTTTTAAGGTTATCAGACGGACATGGGCAATTGATAATTGGCCTCTTTCAGCATTCTTTTTTCATAGCTCAGCCTAGCGCGCACACACTATAAAAGTGTACAAGTGCTAAATATATGAGGCATATTCGCACTACATTGCTCTGCCCTTTCATGGCTGGCTTGTGAAAATTTAAAATTACATATCTGAGTTAAATGTTGCTGAAAGTTCTATTACCTTTTCTGCTAGCTTCTCACTATGAACGTGGGGCCCAATTTACAAAGGTAATGTTTCGGTCTTAAGTTTTACTGAAATTGGACTTTTGGTCTCAGTTAAACTTAAGACCAAAACTTAAGTGAAACTGAGTGAAAAGTCTAACTTTTCTACTCGTGAATGCCCTTTGTGAATACCGAAAGTCGTAAAGTTGGACCTTTTTGGTCTAAGTTTACCTTTGTGGATTGTGCTCCTGGATTTTATTATTTCCTTCCTCACTATGTGTTTGCTTTGCAAATTATAACAATCTCACTGGTCTGAACGGCTCTGCACACAAATATGATGCCATGCTCAATTTTAATCGCCCATTTTGGTCCATAATGCCGGATCAAGCAATAAAAAACAACAGTTGTACATTTCTTATGAATTGCATGCAGATACAAAAAATTGTAAAGACATTTTGACAAAAATCAGTATCCCAATAGTTCTCGTTTCACTGTACATATGAAGGAATAAGAAGAGTAAAACGTGCGTGGGATGACAAAGGTTACCAACATTTTTATGTGCTGTCAGAAGCTTCAAACAGTTTTAAATATGTTTAAAACAAGTAGAATAATATTGAAATCTTGTTAGGAATTTGTAATTAGTGAGACTGATTTAACCCACTTGCTATACATGTAGTCAATGTTTGAATTCTTGGTGCCAAGGCTTTAAATTATAGAATATTCCATACATTTGAGATTATATTGAGAATCATTGTTATATTTTCTATGCTTTTCAGATTTAGCTCTCCCCATTTCATACTATAAAACATTACAAAAAGCGGAATTAGGTAAAACATGTTCTTTATTAAACATTGCATTTGAAAGGTGAAACGTTCTGAAACATTTTTGTTTGTTTATAAATGGGAGATTGCGTTTTCCAAATAAAAACAAATAGCTCCAATGTGCAGGGGGATTTGTCCCTGGCCATTAAGGCTATTTTATATTTTTGCTGCACCAGTACACTATGCTTTGAATGGCAGATATGAGTGGATATTAATACCAATCCCCCTACTAATAGGTGAAGAGACAGCCACTATGACCTGGCAGACCTTCGGGGTATGGGTCACTGTAGCAGGAGTTACTGTCAGTGTAACCAGCTGAGGCTCTGCCAAAGTTAACCCAGTGGTGCTCCGACTTCTAAATGAGATGGAAGAACCATAGGTTTGGTGGAAAGGGAAGATAGCCACTTTTTTCTCCCGCTTTGTTAGAACATAAATGAGGCCCTAGGTATTTGTCAAGTACTAAAATGTTGTATTTACTTTTAATTACTTAAACTACTTTAAAGGTGATTAGGGAAGTTGATTTTGTATTTAAAGAATGAATAAACACATAGGTGCCTATTTATGAGGCCCTTTGCAACGCTCTTACACCATGCAATGAGATGCAAGAGCAACACAAACCTTAAGACAGATTTTTGAAGCTACGCTGAGCCACTTTGCATAGCTCTGAGGGGCTCCAAAAACCTAGAGTAACGCAACACAGGGCAAATCTCTGCATTGAGTTACTCTGCCCTGGGTAGGCATTTCAGGGGTGTTGCGTTGGTGATCCCATGCAACTCCCATGGATTTTGATGCATCCTCAGATTTACCAGAATTTGGAAAACTGGTGATTCATCGACATCTTATACCTTCCAAGGGGAGGCATAACGAGGAGAAATAGCTCTATTTCTCCTCCTTTCTTCATCTTTCTACATGTGCTGCATTCTACAGCACAACAAGCAAGAGAAATATGACTCCCAGGATAGCTTTTGTGCAGGAAGGTGCTCCTTTCGACACAAAATGAATCCTGCATGCAACAAAGGCACAGTTGTTCCACGGTGCAAGGGTGCCTGCATTGGTCCTTGGCTGCCAAAATTGTGCCAGCTCAAGGAAAAGTATAGGACAGTGCTGTAGTGCCTTAAATACAATGTATTCCTGAGAGGTAACAGCAGTGGAGAAGCGGGGTGGGGCACTGCATTACTTCCCCATAAATAAGGCCCCTGATGAGCAATTTAATTTGGAGTACTTTTTCAATAACATTTCTAACATTTATTCAAACTTTCATGATTTAGTATGTGTTTAAAGTTACAAACATACTTTCTTCTTTTTACATTTAACAACTTTTAAGTTTCACCTTCTTAAGTTAAAAAGGACTAACTGCTCTTTCTTGATAAATTGTCTTTTTGAGTAATCATATTTCCTGAATCAAGGTGTGATTAACCATATCTGGACCATCACAACGTTTGTCAGATAAGATTGTTTCCAGGGAGTATTTCAGTTGTTTACATGTGTTTGTTCCTGGTCATGCCATGGCTTTAGAGTAATTTAGAAACAGAGAAATAAAGACAGTAGATTTACCAGTACTCCTGATAAAGTACCAAGCAGAGGTCCTAGAAGATTTTTATGCAAATAAACAAAAGCAATAAACACATTAATAATAATGAGATATCAGTTCATACCATAATTCTCATCTCTATTAACAGTAACTGTTATGTAGAAGTTACAAGGGAGCAGTGGTCCCCACACACACACACACACACACCCACACTCCCTTAAACCCATGCATTCACATGCAGATATGCACACACACACCCATTCACAACAAGCACTCACAAATAGACATGCATTTATACGTACAAGCATACAACAAACAGTCAATAAAATCAACACTTACCTGCTGCAGCTCTCGGGTGGGAAGCCTTGTATGTGCCAGGAGGGTTGGGACTGCTGCTTCCCATGTCAGCCAATGAGGGCAGGCAGCAGTCCCTACATCATCACAGGAGTAGGATGGGGTCAGAGAGACTGCTTACCCCACCCACTCTGTGACAAGGTGTCATTGATAGGCACTCGGCCCTGGGCACTTCAAAGTCCACATTTGTAAAGCGCACAATCACCCGTAAGGGTCTCTAGGCGCTGGGGGGCCGTCGGGGAGATTAAGCGAGCTATTGCCCAGAGTCACATGGTGCTGGGCTAACCTGCCGCCGGAGCCGGGGATCGAACCGTGGTCCCCAGATTCCAGCGTCAGTCGCCCTGGCCGCGGCGCCACACCTCTCCCTTCAGGACTTAAAGCTGAAGCGCCCAGGCAAGGTGCTATCTCTGACGCTCCCTCTATTATCAGGAGGGAGAGGCCCTCAAAGACCTTTGCGAAGCTAAAGAGGTTATGCCTACAGGAGTTGTGACATTTCTGCCTAGCAAAGTTCAGCTCAGGCAGGCCGGAGCCTGCAGCCTTAGCGCATGTCTAGCTCGTGGCTGCCCAACCTGACAAAAAAGAGTGTTTGTCAAACTGACCTTTGCTCAGCCTGACAAACACTGTTTATGTCTAAAGGATGCAGAGACATGGCCACTACTGTTTATTAATAATGACAACATGTGGACAGAGCAGTTTATTCATCACAAAAAATTCACAGCCATGCAATAATGAAAAAGTACGCACTGATAGACAGTATTACATGTTACCACAACAAAATGTAAATTAGAACAGCACACCAAATACCCGGAAGAATGATCCAAGCTATGACCGGTCACATTGCAACACAGTAGGGGTAAAGATGGTATAATTTCTGATCAAAATGATATGCTCCTAGAAAGTTGTATGCATGTGAAATGCTGCGTAAAAACACAAGAGAAAGTAAAACTGGAGTGATATTGCATCATTACATGGCAAGATGTTGTATAGTGCATACTGATGACATGTTGGAGTTAAAGGAATGCTTTAATGACATTTAATTGCAAAAATGTAATTTATTTAAAATACAATTAGTCCCTTCATTGCTGAGAATATAACTGATAGATTACCTTCATGAATTTGCATGTAATTGTTTTGCTTTACCTAAATTATTGCCCCCATTTCTTGAATCTGCATCTAGGAAAAACGCTGGAAAGGAGTTTAAAAAGTGAGGAAGAGGTACTCCTTTTTTGTAATGAAAACACAGACAGACAAGGAATGCTAGTGTATTGTAGCCTTTGCATGGAACATTGCTTTCCTGAAGAGTTAGATTCCTTCTAATACAATTGTCAGTCCAACATTCATGTAAAAGGGCACCGGTCTCTCTAACGATCTTGATAGTTATCACTTGAGTTGACAGTGACTCTAAATCTATCAAAGACATTTTGATTTCTTAAAATCGTTTTATAGTTCTATTATTTATGTTTATTGTAATTATGCTATTAAGGGCCATTTTAATCTTTGCCATATTTGCCATATTTGTCATTTTATAAAAATGTTATTGTTATTTGGTCACAGTAGACCTCACATTTTGAACATAAAAACAAAGGGGCAGATCTACAAGGAAGTGCCGCAGCATGGCACAGCAGGCCCTTTGGCTGTGCCACGCTGTGTCACTTCCAAAGGACAGGGATCGGACATATTTACAAGAGTATGTTGCATCTCTGTGCTTCCCCCTGCACTGGTGCAGGAACCCTCACACCATGGTGCAAGGGTGCCTGCGTCATGGGGAGATTGTTTTTGTGCAGGAAGGGACACCTTCCTGCACAAAAACAAACACTACAGGCATTTGCCTCTATCAATGCATGGTTTAGGAAAAAACAAGGAGAAATTTAGAAAAAATTCCTCGTTGTGGCTCACTGTGCCACCTCTAGGGTGGTGTAGCATTCAGATGCATCTCCAGATTTACGATTTCTCATAAATCTGGAGATGTGTCTTGTTCCATGGGTGTTGCGTGGGAACACCCACAGCAACACCCATGGAACGCCACTTCAACGCGAAGTGCTGCGTGTGAAGGGGCCGTATTTACAAGGAGAGGAAAAGTCACACAGGGTGGCTTTTCCTGTCCTTGTAAATATGGAGGAGCCCCCTGAGCCACCAGTACGTCAGGAACATTGATGTACTGGTGAAGCAGGGGGCATGTAAATCTGCCCCATAGTAAAGAACATGCATGGTGGTGATATGTACAGCAATACAAAACAAAGACCTATGTTTTGTTGCCTTAAGCAAAAAAGTTACTTTGAATAACATAGCAGTAGAGATGCAAAATAAGAGTTTATTTGGAATATAGAAATATGTAAAGTTATAGGAAGTATCAAAATAAGCAGGTGTGAGTAGCAGAGAGTAGCGATAAAAGGCTGATCAGATTATATCATTGCAAAATACTTTCAGTCACTATTTGAAGACAGAGAGGCACAACCTACAGTTCTAAAGTCCTTTTTTGTGAAATGGTTCCCAACACACTCTGAATGACTCATTTGTCAGTCCGCTACCATACGTAGGTCATAACAAAGAGTAAATCACAAGACCCACATTATTATTAAAAGAGAACGTATCACACTCTGGAGATATGCCACTACGACAGTGTCTTTAAGTTAGAGATATTTGTGGATGGCATTAGTACAACAGGGCTGTTTTGTGATTTATGTTTGGAGTCCATGAGTCTTTCAATATCATTTTGAATGGAGCTTGAATTATTGCACATTTGGCCACATCATTATACCTATAGTTGCTTGACTCATTATAGGGGGTAAGAATGAAAGTAACAATGTCTGTAAACAGTACTGTAATATGCTATCATTTTATGGAGCAGGATGGGAAAGAATTTGTAAGCACCAAAAACATTAGGATAAATTGACTGTATTACAAGATGCCATTAGTAAGAATGTGGGTCAAGGGGAAGTAATGCATTTCTTCATTATCAAGGTAGACTGATTACAGGAGGGAATGTTTAGGAAAAGGATAAGCATGTTTTATGATGTGTAAAGGTTTTGCTTTGCTATCAGTTTTACTTGTTGTCCATTTATATCTTTACTGACATTCAATATTGTTGTATCTTCTTTGTCTAATAAGTGATGGCAAATTCACCACAGAATACAACTTCACCAATTTTTACGATTTTAGCAGAATTTGGAGAGATTTGACAACAGCAATGACTGCAGGATAATGGAGGTATTATGCAACTCTTTGGGAACAAATGAAGAATTTGTTAAAACACATACATTGAAAGAAGGAAAACACGAAAAAGCTTCTTAGTTAGATGCTTCATATACAAATAAAAATACCATATTTCACAGGCCGTAAAATGTTAAATGATTTAAGGAAGCACCAACTAATCTGATAAAGAGGTTTCCGGGTATCAAGAACCCTCCAAAAAATTGAATACCTTGAAAAACCCCTACAGTCATCAATGCCTCATGGGTAACATATCAGGTGGAATCAGGAAGAAAAGTATCTCTACTCTGTTTATTGCTTATGCAACAGGCCGCCATGTGATAATTTCAAGAGAAGTGAGTACTAGAGCACCAAAGCTGGGTGAAAAATATCCACGGATGAAGCCCTGGAATCATGGATTAAATGCACTCTCACACTACATTATGTTGGGACAATTGAGCAGATAATTCAACAAACAGGTGTATAGTACAATGACTACCAATAAGTTGTGAATATCCCAAGGTAACAGGAGACAAATGACTTCTTTTGCCTCTTTCTCCTCTTCCTCTGCCTCTTTCTGCACTTCTCTCACTTCTTTCAGCACTTCCCTTGGCTTTTTGTGTACTTCTATTTCCTCTTTATGCACTTCACTTTCTTCTTTCTGCAATTCACTTGCCTCTTTCTGTACTTCTCTTCCCTCTTTTTGTGCTTCTCTTCCCTCTTGTTGCACTTATCTTTCCTCTTTCTACACTTCTAATACCTCTTTCTGCACTTATCTTCCTTCTTTCTACATTTCTCTTACCTCTTTCTGTACTACTGGTGCAAAGGTATGTACCCCACTTGCCTCTTTCTGCACTTCTCTTGCCTCTTTCTGCACTTCACTTGCCTATTTGTGCACCTTAGTTGCCTCTTTCTGTACCTCTCTTGCCTCTTTTTGCACCTCACTTGCCTCTTTCTGTACTTCTTTTGCCTCTTTCTGCACTTCTCTTGGCTTTTTCTGTACTTCTCTTGCTTCTTTCTGTACCTCTCTTGCCTCTTTTTGTACCTCACCTGCCTCTTTCTGTACCTCTTGTGCCTCTTTATGTACTTCACTTGCCTCTTCCTGCACTTTTTTGCTTCTTTCTGTACTTCTCTTGCCTCTTTCTGTACTTCTCTTGTCTCTTTCTGTAACTTTACTGCCCTTTTCTGTACCTCACTTGCCTCTTTTTGCACTTCTCTTGTTTCTTTCTGCACCTGTTTTTGCAAATGTCTGAATCTTTCATTCCTCTTTCTGCACCCCTCTTCCCTATTTCTCTACCTCTCTTCCTTCTTTCTGCACTTTTCTTGCTTCCTTCTGCACTGCTCTTGCTTCTTTCTGCACCTCTTGGCTGTCAAAACTTGCGACCTCATTGGGAATGACTGGCACTCCTAGGGAAGGTGGCCTTCTGGGGTCAGCAGACAACCATGTCTGGGGCTGCTTTGTCACTAAAGCAATTATTTTTGCAGCAGCCCATTTTTCTTAAAGGAAAACAGGATGCATAAAAAAATTAAACGTTTTTGTTTCATTTTCTAAGTTCAGAGAGTGGTCCCTGGGACACAGCCCGCTCTGAAGAAATGTTTGCGCATCCATTCACAAAGGGGAAGGGGTCCCTCGGGGACCCCTTCCCGTTTGCAAATGGTTTACCACCTTCTTGAAGAGGGTGGTAAATTGTGATAGTTTTTCGACCGTAAATGCGGTCCCAAAACATTCTTACATGGGGTTCAGAGTCAATATTAGGAAGGGATGTGCTTGAAACGCCCCTTCCTAATAGCGAGTCCCTAATCCTATTTAGCAAGTTGCAAATCAATTTGTGACTCACAAAATAGGATTAGTATATGGGCCAAAGGTTTTTTGCAGGCGCAAACGGGTTAAAAACCCATTTGCACGCACAAAAAATTGTTGTACATCTGGCCCATAATGCTTTCTTTCACAAAGGCCCTATAGTAAATGTATAAATATATAGCTGAATTGACATTTTCTGTACCAGCAGCATATTTTTCCAATTTCCTTTCATTCATTCATATTACTTCACAATTTTTTTTTATACCAGCCATTTCTAAGATGTTGACTCACTCTCCAGAGAAAGGGACTGATATAGACTTCGGCGGATTGGTACTCCATCGTAGATTATCCTGTCCAGCTTTCCTGTCCACCTTATTAAAAGTGTATTAGGATATAATGCTGACTGGCTAACAGCTGCATTTGTGATGGAGTACCCACCTACCAAACTGTAAATCAGGCACTAAGCCTACAGTTTGTTTTGGCCAGTTTGTCTCTCCAAACTCCCCTTTCTGTTTACCTTTTCTGGTTCCCAAGGTCCAGCTATTAAATAAACTATTTTTTTATGATCAATGATATTGGTGGTCAGATGACAATTGTCTTCTAGTTGAATTTATGGCCTGTGCTTTCATTTAAATAATTATTTGCAGTCAAAAATGTTGTTGCATGGATATTACAGATCAAATTGAAAAACAAGTGCATTTTGATTTTATCTTCTTTCAGATAAGGACCTAAATAAACATTATAGTTAAACACTCACAATACAGAGCTTCTGTGTTATTTATGCATAACAATGATGAGACATGCATTGAGATGCTTGGCTACTTTATTAGAAAGTGACAGATAGGCCAATCATGATTATAAAAAAGCTTGTGAAGAATCTTGATTGAAGGCAATGTTTTGCATGAAAAGGCTGGACATAAGAAAATCCAATTAGCTGTCACCAGGCCTCTGTGCGATGAATGAAGTATTACAAAGGCTTGACAGCCACATCCTTTAAAAGACAAGAACATAAAATGTATTAAACCACTCATGGTTAGAAAGAGATCAGAAATCAAACACCAGCAAAAAGTTAATTTCCCCAAACGATCATCCTTCACAGAAGTAGACCAAAGGCATGTTTCCACTCAATAACACGCAGAGCAATCATTCCACTCAACACTTTATCATGAAAATGATTCCAGTCAGTAACCAATAAGGACTCCTTTCAATGCAAACACTGATTGGTGAAGTGGCTATTCTACTCAGGCAGTTACCATATACATTTATTCATCTTAAAACAACCTTATTCACCAAAATAAGCCATTCAATTAAGTACCAGCTTAACTGATCATTTCACATCCAGGCCACATAAAAAAATGTTTTCAAATCACAGCCACACAAATTATTCCACTCAAACATCAGTTAAATAGCTCAAGTACCAAACAGGAAATCATAGCAATTTGTATAGTGCCAGAAAGTGTCATTGTACTCACAATCCACTCAATCTGTCACTAAGTAGGAATTATTTCCATTGTGCTATTGGACCTGATTGTTCTGTTGCACTACCTAGACCAACACCATTGACAATAAGCGCCAATTGATCTGATTACATGATTCAAGCCAATGAGAGTGAGTAGTGCAGTCTCCTTTAACTACTGAAGTTGCAATTAAGAAGTATTTTGAGATAAAAATGTAAAATAAATTACTAGGCCAAGATTATGCAGCACATTCAGTCTAAGCGCAAAGCACAAAACCTTTCAATGAAGAAAACTCAGGTACTGAACCCAGATCATGGGATTTATAAGAAAATAATAGCAAAGTAATTAATTTGTTTGCACAACAAAATGGCACAGAATACATGTTCTGAAACAATGTGCTGGCATAGAGTATTATATAAAAGAGACAGCTGTGCATTCTGAGGGTACTGGCTGATAATAACTAATCTGGCAGAGAGTATTACCAATCCAATAGTCTGCTGCTGATGGTAAAAAAGTATCAGAAACAGAAGTGACATCTACCCAAATTTAAAACAGTTTTGTCTAAAAAATATTCATAACTCATTGCAGGAGATAAATATTCTAGTTTAACATCTGTTAAATGTATGTCATACACTTGATACAGAATATGTCTGTAATTATCTAAAAAAAATTCTTGGATCAGGAATGAAATTGCCAAGCCTTCCCAAAATAGAAACTATTACCTAAATTAACGACCCAGAAGACCACCAACAAGTCCACCATTTTCTCCTCCAAAAAGACAATTAACAAGTCCACCATGTTCTCCTCCGCCAAGCAGGCCTTCAAGAAGGCCCCCTTTTCCTCCAAGAAGACCCCCAAGAAGCCCATTCGGCCCCAAAATTGTGTCCTGGTCTTCAGAAAAAGTTATTATAAAGATCCAATATTTTTTCACTTCTAAAATTGTGTATTTAAAAATGTGTCTCTTTGATATTGCCATGACATCATACAGAATTACAATGTAAAGTTACCATATAAATAAAAAAAGACCATCCTGATAAGTTGTTGAAAGTGCAGCACGAAAAAGATTGGAGTCAAAGGCATGTGCTGATGACAAGGAATGTGTGCAGCGAGTGAACATTTTCTTCATTGATGCGTTTTTAAGGTTATCAGACGGACATGGGCAATTGATAATTGGCCTCTTTCAGCATTCTTTTTTCATAGCTCAGCCTAGCGCACACACACTATAAAACTGTATAAGTGCTAAATATATGAGGCATATTCGCACTACATTGCTCTGCCCTTTCATGGCTGGCTTGTGAAAATTTAAAATTACATATCTGAGTTAAATGTTGCTGAAAGTTCTATTACCTTTTCTGCTAGCTTCTCACTATGAACGTGGGGCCCAATTTACAAAGGTAATGTTTCGGTCTTAAGTTTTACTGAAATTGGACTTTTGGTCTCAGTTAAACTTAAGACCAAAACTTAAGTGAAACTGAGTGAAAAGTCTAACTTTTCTACTCGTGAATGCCCTTTGTGAATACCGAAAGTCGTAAAGTTGGACCTTTTTGGTCTAAGTTTACCTTTGTGGATTGTGCTCCTGGATTTTATTATTTCCTTCCTCACTATGTGCTGCTTTGCAAATTATAACAATCTCACTGGTCTGAACGGCTCTGCACACAAATATGATGCCATGCTCAATTTTAATCGCCCATTTTGGTCCATAATGCCGGATCAAGCAATAAAAAACAACAGTTGTACATTTCTTATGAATTGCATGCAGATACAAAAAATTGTAAAGACATTTTGACAAAAATCAGTATCCCAATAGTTCTCGTTTCACTGTACATATGAAGGATTAAGAAGAGTAAAACGTGCGTGGGATGACAAAGGTTACCAACATTTTTATGTGCTGTCAGAAGCTTCAAACAGTTTTAAATATGTTTAAAACAAGTAGAATAATATTGAAATCTTTTTAGGAATTTGTAATTAGTGAGACTGATTTAACCCACTTGCTATACATGTAGTCAATGTTTGAATTCTTGGTGCCAAGGCTTTAAATTATAGAATATTCCATACATTTGAGATTATATTGAGAATCATTGTTATATTTTCTATGCTTTTCAGATTTAGCTCTCCCCATTTCATACTATAAAACATTACAAAAAGCGGAATTAGTTAAAACATGTTCTTTATTAAACATTGCATTTGAAAGGTGAAACGTTCTGAAACATTTTTGTTTGTTTATAAATGGGAGATTGCGTTTTCCAAATAAAAACAAATAGCTCCAATGTGCAGGGGGATTTGTCCCTGGCCATTAAGGCTATTTTATATTTTTGCTGCACCAGTACACTATGCTTTGAATGGCAGATATGAGTGGATATTAATACCAATCCCCCTACTAATAGGTGAAGAGACAGCCACTATGACCTGGCAGACCTTCGGGGTATGGGTCACTGTAGCAGGAGTTACTGTCAGTGTAACCAGCTGAGGCTCTGCCAAAGTTAACCCAGTGGTGCTCCGACTTCTAAATGAGATGGAAGAACCGTAGGTTTGGTGGAAAGGGAAGATAGCCACTTTAACTTTTTTCTTCCGCTTTGTTAGAACATAAATGAGGCCCTAGGTATTTGTCAAGTACTAAAATGTTGTATTTACTTTTAATTACTTAAACTACTTTAAAGGTGATTAGGGAAGTTGATTTTGTATTTAAAGAATGAATAAACACATAGGTGCCTATTTATGAGGCCCTTTGCATCGCTCTTACACCATGCAATGAGATGCAAGAGCAACACAAACCTTAAGACAGATTTTTGAAGCTACGCTGAGCCACTTTGCATAGCTCTGAGGGGCTTCAAAAACCTAGAGTAACGCAACACAGGGCAAATCTCTGCATTGAGTTACTCTGCCCTGGGTAGGCATTTCAGGGGTGTTGCGTTGGTGATCCCATGCAACTCCCATGGATTTTGATGCATCCTCAGATTTACCAGAATTTGGAAAACTGGTGATTCATCGACATCTTACACCTTCCAAGGGGAGGCATAACGAGGAGAAATAGCTCTATTTCTCCTCCTTTCTTCATCTTTCTACATGTGCTGCATTCTACAGCACAACAAGCAAGAGAAATATGACTCCCAGGATAGCTTTTGTGCAGGAAGGTGCTCCTTTCGACACAAAATGAATCCTGCATGCAACAAAGGCACAGTTGTTCCACGGTGCAAGGGTGCCTGCATTGGTCCTTGGCTGCCAAAATTGTGCCAGCTCAAGGAAAAGGATAGGACAGTGCTGTAGTGCCTTAAATACAATGTATTCCTGAGAGGTAACAGCAGTGGAGAAGCGGGGTGGGGCACTGCATTACTTCCCCATAAATAAGGCCCCTGATGAGCAATTTAATTTGGAGTACTTTTTCAATAACATTTCTAACATTTATTCAAACTTTCATGATTTAGTATGTGTTTAAAGTTACAAACATACTTTCTTCTTTTTACATTTAACAACTTTTAAGTTTCACCTTCTTAAGTTAAAAAGGACTAGGGGCCCGATGTAGGTAAAATAGATTTACCGATTTTTAATTACCGAATCATACCGATTCGGTAATTAAAAATCGGTAAATCTAAGGGGTTGAGATGTAGGAACATCCAGATGTTCCTGCTACCGATTCGGTAAAAATCTGTATTTACCGATTCGGTAAATACCGACCGATAATGGCCCATTCATTCCTATGGGCTTTGAAGCCCATAGGAATGAATGGGGCATTACCGGTCGGTATTTACTGAATCGGTAAATACAGATTTTGACAAGGGTGCAGGGGGTGTCACTTTGACACCCTCTAGCACCCCCAAAAAAGATTCGGGGGCCATGTAGCAGGCATACCTGCCCTAAGGGCAGGTCTGCCTGTCATATGGCACAGGTGTGCATGCACACATGTGCATGCACACCTGACTCGGTATTTTACCATCAAATATATTTGATGGTAAAATACAGAATCGGTAAGGGTTGTGGGACTCAGAAGAGTCCCACCTACATATCAAAAATACCGAATAGGTATAAATACCGATTCGGTATTTTACAGATTCGGTAAATTTACCGATCGGTAAATTTACCGAATCTGTAAAATTCTGGGCCCTACATACCATTTACTAAATACCGGTCGGTAACGGCCGAAAATACCGATTTTCGGCCGTTACCGACCGACCTACATCGGGCCCCTACTGCTCTTTCTTGATAAATTGTCTTTTTGAGTAATCATATTTCCTGAATCAAGGTGTGATTAACCATATCTGGACCATCACAACGTTTGTCAGATAAGATTGTTTCCAGGGAGTTTTTCAGTTGTTTACATGTGTTTGTTCCTGGTCATGCCATGGCTTTAGAGTAATTTAGAAACAGAGAAATAAAGACAGTAGATTTACCAGTACTCCTGATAAAGTACCAAGCAGAGGTCCTAGAAGATTTTTATGCAAATAAACAAAAGCAATAAACACATTAATAATAATGAGATATCAGTTCATACCATAATTCTCATCTCTATTAACAGTAACTGTTATGTAGAAGTTACAAGGGAGCAGTGGTCCCCACACACACACACCCCCACACTCCCTTAAACCCATGCATTCACATGCAGATATGCACACACACACCCATTCACAACAAGCACTCACAAATAGACATGCATTTATACGTACAAGCATACAACAAACAGTCAATAAAATCAACACTTACCTGCTGCAGCTCTCGGGTGGGAAGCCTTGTATGTGCCAGGAGGGTTGGGACTGCTGCTTCCCATGTCAGCCAATGAGGGCAGGCAGCAGTCCCTACATCATCACAGGAGTAGGATGGGGTCAGAGAGACTGCTTACCCCACCCACTCTGTGACAAGGTGTCATTGATAGGCACTCGGCCCTGGGCACTTCAAAGTCCACATTTGTAAAGCGCACAATCACCCGTAAGGGTCTCTAGGCGCTGGGGGGCTGTCGGGGAGATTAAGCGAGCTATTGCCCAGAGTCACATGGTGCTGGGCTAACCTGCCGCCGGAGCCGGGGATCGAACCGTGGTCCCCAGATTCCAGCGTCAGTCGCCCTGGCCGCGGCGCCACACCTCTCCCTTCAGGACTTAAAGCTGAAGCGCCCAGGCAAGATGCTATCTCTGACGCTCCCTCTATTATCAGGAGGGAGAGGCCCTCAAAGACCTTTGCGAAGCTAAAGAGGTTATGCCTACAGGAGCTGTGACATTTCTGCCTAGCAAAGTTCAGCTCAGGCAGGCCGGAGCCTGCAGCCTTAGCGCATGTCTAGCTCGTGGCTGCCCAACCTGACAAAAAAGAGTGTTTGTCAAACTGACCTTTGCTCAGCCTGACAAACACTGTTTATGTCTAAAGGATGCAGAGACATGGCCACTACTGTTTATTAATAATGACAACATGTGGACAGAGCAGTTTATTCATCACAAAAAATTCACAGCCATGCAATAATGCAAAAGTACGCACTGATAGACAGTATTACATGTTACCACAACAAAATGTAAATTAGAACAGCACACCAAATACCCGGAAGAATGATCCAAGCTATGACCGGTCACATTGCAACACAGTAGGGGTAAAGATGGTATAATTTCTGATCAAAATGATATGCTCCTAGAAAGTTGTATGCATGTGAAATGCTGCGTAAAAACACAAGAGAAAGTAAAACTGGAGTGATATTGCATCATTACATGGCAAGATGTTGTATAGTGCATACTGATGACATGTTGGAGTTAAAGGAATGCCTTAATGACATTTAATTGCAAAAATGTAATTTATTTAAAATACAATTAGTCCCTT
Source organism: Lissotriton helveticus (assembly GCF_964261635.1). Lineage (NCBI taxonomy): Eukaryota > Metazoa > Chordata > Amphibia > Caudata > Salamandridae > Lissotriton > Lissotriton helveticus. The sequence goes on from NC_136068.1 coordinate 647,748,761, forward strand.
CATTGCTGAGAATATAACTGATAGATTACCTTCATGAATTTGCATGTAATTGTTTTGCTTTACCTGAATTATTGCCCCCATTTCTTGAATCTGCATCTAGGAAAAACGCTGGAAAGGAGTTTAAAAAGTGAGGAAGAGGTTCTCCTTTTTTGTAATGAAAACACAGACAGACAAGGAATGCTAGTGTATTGTAGCCTTTGCATGGAACATTGCTTTCCTGAAGAGTTAGATTCCTTCTAATACAATTGTCAGTCCAACATTCATGTAAAAGGGCACCGGTCTCTCTAACGATCTTGATAGTTATCACTTGAGTTGACAGTGACTCTAAATCTATCAAAGACATTTTGATTTCTTAAAATCTTTTTATAGTTCTATTATTTATGTTTATTGTAATTATGCTATTAAGGGCCATTTTAATCTTTGCCATATTTGCCATATTTGTCATTTTATAAAAATGTTATTGTTATTTGGTCACAGTAGACCTCACATTTTGAACATAAAAACAAAGGGGCAGATCTACAAGGAAGTGCCGCAGCATGGCACAGCAGGCCCTTTGGCTGTGCCACGCTGTGTCACTTCCAAAGGACAGGGATCGGACATATTTACAAGAGTATGTTGCATCTCTGTGCTTCCCCCTGCACTGGTGCAGGAACCCTCACACCATGGTGCAAGGGTGCCTGCGTCATGGGGAGATTGTTTTTGTGCAGGAAGGGACACCTTCCTGCACAAAAACAAACACTACAGGCATTTGCCTCTATCAATGCATGGTTTAGGAAAAAACAAGGAGAAATTTAGAAAAAATTCCTCGTTGTGGCTCACTGTGCCACCTCTAGGGTGGTGTAGCATTCAGATGCATCTCCAGATTTACGATTTCTCATAAATCTGGAGATGTGTCTTGTTCCATGGGTGTTGCGTGGGAACACCCACAGCAACACCCATGGAACGCCACTTCAACGCGAAGTGCTGCGTGTGAAGGGGCCGTATTTACAAGGAGAGGAAAAGTCACACAGGGTGGCTTTTCCTGTCCTTGTAAATATGGAGGAGCCCCCTGAGCCACCAGTACGTCAGGAACATTGATGTACTGGTGAAGCAGGGGGCATGTAAATCTGCCCCATAGTAAAGAACATGCATGGTGGTGATATGTACAGCAATACAAAACAAAGACCTATGTTTTGTTGCCTTAAGCAAAAAAGTTACTTTGAATAACATAGCAGTAGAGATGCAAAATAAGAGTTTATTTGGAATATAGAAATATGTAAAGTTATAGGAAGTATCAAAATAAGCAGGTGTGAGTAGCAGAGAGTAGCGATAAAAGGCTGATCAGATTATATCATTGCAAAATACTTTCAGTCACTATTTGAAGACAGAGAGGCACAACCTACAGTTCTAAAGTCCTTTTTTGTGAAATGGTTCCCAACACACTCTGAATGACTCATTTGTCAGTCCGCTACCATACGTAGGTCATAACAAAGAGTAAATCACAAGACCCACATTATTATTAAAAGAGAACGTATCACACTCTGGAGATATGCCACTACGACAGTGTCTTTAAGTTAGAGATATTTGTGGATGGCATTAGTACAACAGGGCTGTTTTGTGATTTATGTTTGGAGTCCATGAGTCTTTCAATATCATTTTGAATGGAGCTTGAATTATTGCACATTTGGCCACATCATTATACCTATAGTTGCTTGACTCATTATAGGGGGTAAGAATGAAAGTAACAATGTCTGTAAACAGTACTGTAATATGCTATCATTTTATGGAGCAGGATGGGAAAGAATTTGTAAGCACCAAAAACATTAGGATAAATTGACTGTATTACAAGATGCCATTAGTAAGAATGTGGGTCAAGGGGAAGTAATGCATTTCTTCATTATCAAGGTAGACCGATTACAGGAGGGAATGTTTAGGAAAAGGATAAGCATGTTTTATGATGTGTAAAGGTTTTGCTTTGCTATCAGTTTTACTTGTTGTCCATTTATATCTTTACTGACATTCAATATTGTTGTATCTTCTTTGTCTAATAAGTGATGGCAAATTCACCACAGAATACAACTTCACCAATTTTTACGATTTTAGCAGAATTTGGAGAGATTTGACAACAGCAATGACTGCAGGATAATGGAGGTATTATGCAACTCTTTGGGAACAAATGAAGAATTTGTTAAAACACATACATTGAAAGAAGGAAAACACGAAAAAGCTTCTTAGTTAGATGCTTCATATACAAATAAAAATACCATATTTCACAGGCCGTAAAATGTTAAATGATTTAAGGAAGCACCATCTAATCTGATAAAGAGGTTTCCGGGTATCAAGAACCCTCCAAAAAATTGAATACCTTGAAAAACCCCTACAGTCATCAATGCCTCATGGGTAACATATCAGGTGGAATCAGGAAGAAAAGTATCTCTACTCTGTTTATTGCTTATGCAACAGGCCGCCATGTGATAATTTCAAGAGAAGTGAGTACTAGAGCACCAAAGCTGGGTGAAAAATATCCACGGATGAAGCCCTGGAATCATGGATTAAATGCACTCTCACACTACATTATGTTGGGACAATTGAGCAGATAATTCAACAAACAGGTGTATAGTACAATGACTACCAATAAGTTGTGAATATCCCAAGGTAACAGGAAACAAATGACTTCTTTTGCCTCTTTCTCCTCTTCTTCTGCCTCTTTCTGCACTTCTCTCACTTCTTTCAGCCCTTCCCTTGGCTTTTTGTGTACTTCTATTTCCTCTTTATGCACTTCACTTTCTTCTTTCTGCAATTCACTTGCCTCTTTCTGTACTTCTCTTCCCTCTTTTTGTGCTTCTCTTCCCTCTTGTTGCACTTCTCTTTCCTCTTTCTACACTTCTAATACCTCTTTCTGCACTTATCTTCCTTCTTTCTACATTTCTCTTACCTCTTTCTGTACTACTGTTGCAAATGTATGTACCCCACTTGCCTCTTTCTGCACTTCTCTTGCCTCTTTCTGCACTTCACTTGCCTATTTGTGCACCTTAGTTGCCTCTTTCTGTACCTCTCTTGCCTCTTTTTGCACCTCACTTGCCTCTTTCTGTACTTCTTTTGCCTCTTTCTGCACTTCTCTTGGCTTTTTCTGTACTTCTCTTGCTTCTTTCTGTACCTCTCTTGCCTCTTTTTGTACCTCACCTGCCTCTTTCTGTACCTCTTGTGCCTCTTTATGTACTTCACTTGCCTCTTCCTGCACTTTTTTGCCTCTTTCTGTACTTCTCTTGCCTCTTTCTGTACTTCTCTTGTCTCTTTCTGTAACTTTACTGCCCTTTTCTGTACCTCACTTGCCTCTTTTTGCACTTCTCTTGTTTCTTTCTGCACCTGTTTTTGCAAATGTCTGAATCTCTCATTCCTCTTTCTGCACCCCTCTTCCCTATTTCTCTACCTCTCTTCCTTCTTTCTGCACTTTTCTTGCTTCCTTCTGCACTGCTCTTGCTTCTTTCTGCACCTCTTGGCTGTCGAAACTTGCGACCTCATTGGGAATGACTGGCACTCCTAGGGAAGGTGGCCTTCTGGGGTCAGCAGACAACCATGTCTGGGGCTGCTTTGTCACTAAAGCAATTATTTTTGCAGCAGCCCATTTTTCTTAAAGGAAAACAGGATGCATAAAAAAATTAAACGTTTTTGTTTCATTTTCTAAGTTCAGAGAGTGGTCCCTGGGACACAGCCCGCTCTGAAGAAATGTTTGCGCATCCATTCACAAAGGGGAAGGGGTCCCTCGGGGACCCCTTCCCGTTTGCAAATGGTTTACCACCTTCTTCGAGAGGGTGGTAAATTGTGATAGTTTTTCCACCGCAAATGCGGTCCCAAAACATTCTTACATGGGGTTCAGAGTCAATATTAGGAAGGGATGTGCTTGAAACGCCCCTTCCTAATAGCGAGTCCCTAATCCTCTTTAGCAAGTTGCAAATCAATTTGTGACTCACAAAATAGGATTAGTATATGGGCCAAAGGTTTTTTGCAGGCGCAAACGGGTCAAAAACCCATTTGCACGCACAAAAAATTGTTGTACATCTGGCCCATAATGCTTTCTTTCACAAAGGCCCTATAGTAAATGTATAAATATATAGCTGAATTGACATTTTCTGTACCAGCAGCATATTTTTCCAATTTCCTTTCATTCATTCATATTACTTCACAATTTTTTTTTATACCAGCCATTTCTAAGATGTTGACTCACTCTCCAGAGAAAGGGACTGATATAGACTTCGGCGGATTGGTACTCCATCGTAGATTATCCTGTCCAGCTTTCCTGTCCACCTTATTAAAAGTGTATTAGGATATAATGCTGACTGGCTAACAGCTGCATTTGTGATGGAGTACCCACCTACCAAACTGTAAATCAGGCACTAAGCCTACAGTTTGTTTTGGCCAGTTTGTCTCTCCAAACTCCCCTTTCTGTTTACCTTTTCTGGTTCCCAAGGTCCAGCTATTAAATAAACTATTTTTTTATGATCAATGATATTGGTGGTCAGATGACAATTGTCTTCTAGTTGAATTTATGCCCTGTGCTTTCATTTAAATAATTATTTGCAGTCAAAAATGTTGTTGCATGGATATTACAGATCAAATTGAAAAACAAGTGCATTTTGATTTTATCTTCTTTCAGATAAGGACCTAAATAAACATTATAGTTAAACACTCACAATACAGAGCTTCTGTGTTATTTATGCATAACAATGATGAGACATGCATTGAGATGCTTGGCTACTTTATTAGAAAGTGACAGATAGGCCAATCATGATTATAAAAAAGCTTGTGAAGAATCTTGATTGAAGGCAATGTTTTGCATGAAAAGGCTGGACATAAGAAAATCCAATTAGCTGTCACCAGGCCTCTGTGCGATGAATGAAGTATTACAAAGGCTTGACAGCCACATCCTTTAAAAGACAAGAACATAAAATGTATTAAACCACTCATGGTTAGAAAGAGATCAGAAATCAAACACCAGCAAAAAGTTAATTTCCCCAAACGATCATCCTTCACAGAAGTAGACCAAAGGCATGTTTCCACTCAATAACACGCAGAGCAATCATTCCACTCAACACTTTATCATGAAAATGATTCCAGTCAGTAACCAATAAGGACTCCTTTCAATGCAAACACTGATTGGTGAAGTGGCTATTCTACTCAGGCAGTTACCATATACATTTATTCATCTTAAAACAACCTTATTCACCAAAATAAGCCATTCAATTAAGTACCAGCTTAACTGATCATTTCACATCCAGGCCACATAAAAAAATGTTTTCAAATCACAGCCACACAAATTATTCCACTCAAACATCAGTTAAATAGCTCAAGTACCAAACAGGAAATCATAGCAATTTGTATAGTGCCAGAAAGTGTCATTGTACTCACAATCCACTCAATCTGTCACTAAGTAGGAATTATTTCCATTGTGCTATTGGACCTGATTGTTCTGTTGCACTACCTAGACCAACACCATTGACAATAAGCGCCAATTGATCTGATTACATGATTCAAGCCAATGAGAGTGAGTAGTGCAGTCTCCTTTAACTACTGAAGTTGCAATTAAGAAGTATTTTGAGATAAAAATGTAAAATAAATTACTAGGCCAAGATTATGCAGCACATTCAGTCTAAACGCAAAGCACAAAACCTTTCAATGAAGAAAACTCAGGTACTGAACCCAGATCATGGGATTTATAAGAAAATAATAGCAAAGTAATTAATTTGTTTGCACAACAAAATGGCACAGAATACATGTTCTGAAACAATGTGCTGGCATAGAGTATTATATAAAAGAGACAGCTGTGCATTCTGAGGGTACTGGCTGATAATAACTAATCTGGCAGAGAGTATTACCAATCCAATAGTCTGCTGCTGATGGTAAAAAAGTATCAGAAACAGAAGTGACATCTACCCAAATTTAAAACAGTTTTGTCTAAAAAATATTCATAACTCATTGCAGGAGATAAATATTCTAGTTTAACATCTGTTAAATGTATGTCATACACTTGATACAGAATATGTCTGTAATTATCTAAAAAAAATTCTTGGATCAGGAATGAAATTGCCAAGCCTTCCCAAAATAGAAACTATTACCTAAATTAACGACCCAGAAGACCACCAACAAGTCCACCATTTTCTCCTCCAAAAAGACAATTAACAAGTCCACCATGTTCTCCTCTGCCAAGCAGGCCTTCAAGAAGGCCCCCTTTTCCTCCAAGAAGACCCCCAAGAAGCCCATTCGGCCCCAAAATTGTGTCCTGGTCTTCAGAAAAAGTTATTATAAAGATCCAATATTTTTTCACTTCTAAAATTGTGTATTTAAAAATGTGTCTCTTTGATATTGCCATGACATCATACAGAATTACAATGTAAAGTTACCATATAAATAAAAAAAGACCATCCTGATAAGTTGTTGAAAGTGCAGCACGAAAAAGATTGGAGTCAAAGGCATGTGCTGATGACAAGGAATGTGTGCAGCGAGTGAACATTTTCTTCATTGATGCGTTTTTAAGGTTATCAGACGGACATGGGCAATTGATAATTGGCCTCTTTCAGCATTCTTTTTTCATAGCTCAGCCTAGCGCACACACACTATAAAACTGTATAAGTGCTAAATATATGAGGCATATTCGCACTACATTGCTCTGCCCTTTCATGGCTGGCTTGTGAAAATTTAAAATTACATATCTGAGTTAAATGTTGCTGAAAGTTCTATTACCTTTTCTGCTAGCTTCTCACTATGAACGTGGGGCCCAATTTACAAAGGTAATGTTTCGGTCTTAAGTTTTACTGAAATTGGACTTTTGGTCTCAGTTAAACTTAAGACCAAAACTTAAGTGAAACTGAGTGAAAAGTCTAACTTTTCTACTCGTGAATGCCCTTTGTGAATACCGAAAGTCGTAAAGTTGGACCTTTTTGGTCTAAGTTTACCTTTGTGGATTGTGCTCCTGGATTTTATTATTTCCTTCCTCACTATGTGTTTGCTTTGCAAATTATAACAATCTCACTGGTCTGAACGGCTCTGCACACAAATATGATGCCATGCTCAATTTTAATCGCCCATTTTGGTCCATAATGCCGGATCAAGCAATAAAAAACAACAGTTGTACATTTCTTATGAATTGCATGCAGATACAAAAAATTGTAAAGACATTTTGACAAAAATCAGTATCCCAATAGTTCTCGTTTCACTGTACATATGAAGGATTAAGAAGAGTAAAACGTGCGTGGGATGACAAAGGTTACCAACATTTTTATGTGCTGTCAGAAGCTTCAAACAGTTTTAAATATGTTTAAAACAAGTAGAATAATATTGAAATCTTTTTAGGAATTTGTAATTAGTGAGACTGATTTAACCCACTTGCTATACATGTAGTCAATGTTTGAATTCTTGGTGCCAAGGCTTTAAATTATAGAATATTCCATACATTTGAGATTATATTGAGAATCATTGTTATATTTTCTATGCTTTTCAGATTTAGCTCTCCCCATTTCATACTATAAAACATTACAAAAAGCGGAATTAGTTAAAACATGTTCTTTATTAAACATTGCATTTGAAAGGTGAAACGTTCTGAAACATTTTTGTTTGTTTATAAATGGGAGATTGCGTTTTCCAAATAAAAACAAATAGCTCCAATGTGCAGGGGGATTTGTCCCTGGCCATTAAGGCTATTTTATATTTTTGCTGCACCAGTACACTATGCTTTGAATGGCAGATATGAGTGGATATTAATACCAATCCCCCTACTAATAGGTGAAGAGACAGCCACTATGACCTGGCAGACCTTCGGGGTATGGGTCACTGTAGCAGGAGTTACTGTCAGTGTAACCAGCTGAGGCTCTGCCAAAGTTAACCCAGTGGTGCTCCGACTTCTAAATGAGATGGAAGAACCGTAGGTTTGGTGGAAAGGGAAGATAGCCACTTTAACTTTTTTCTTCCGCTTTGTTAGAACATAAATGAGGCCCTAGGTATTTGTCAAGTACTAAAATGTTGTATTTACTTTTAATTACTTAAACTACTTTAAAGGTGATTAGGGAAGTTGATTTTGTATTTAAAGAATGAATAAACACATAGGTGCCTATTTATGAGGCCCTTTGCATCGCTCTTACACCATGCAATGAGATGCAAGAGCAACACAAACCTTAAGACAGATTTTTGAAGCTACGCTGAGCCACTTTGCATAGCTCTGAGGGGCTTCAAAAACCTAGAGTAACGCAACACAGGGCAAATCTCTGCATTGAGTTACTCTGCCCTGGGTAGGCATTTCAGGGGTGTTGCGTTGGTGATCCCATGCAACTCCCATGGATTTTGATGCATCCTCAGATTTACCAGAATTTGGAAAACTGGTGATTCATCGACATCTTACACCTTCCAAGGGGAGGCATAACGAGGAGAAATAGCTCTATTTCTCCTCCTTTCTTCATCTTTCTACATGTGCTGCATTCTACAGCACAACAAGCAAGAGAAATATGACTCCCAGGATAGCTTTTGTGCAGGAAGGTGCTCCTTTCGACACAAAATGAATCCTGCATGCAACAAAGGCACAGTTGTTCCACGGTGCAAGGGTGCCTGCATTGGTCCTTGGCTGCCAAAATTGTGCCAGCTCAAGGAAAAGGATAGGACAGTGCTGTAGTGCCTTAAATACAATGTATTCCTGAGAGGTAACAGCAGTGGAGAAGCGGGGTGGGGCACTGCATTACTTCCCCATAAATAAGGCCCCTGATGAGCAATTTAATTTGGAGTACTTTTTCAATAACATTTCTAACATTTATTCAAACTTTCATGATTTAGTATGTGTTTAAAGTTACAAACATACTTTCTTCTTTTTACATTTAACAACTTTTAAGTTTCACCTTCTTAAGTTAAAAAGGACTAGGGGCCCGATGTAGGTAAAATAGATTTACCGATTTTTAATTACCGAATCATACCGATTCGGTAATTAGAAATCGGTAAATCTAAGGGGTTGAGATGTAGGAACATCCAGATGTTCCTGCTACCGATTCGGTAAAAATCTGTATTTACCGATTCGGTAAATACCGACCGATAATGGCCCATTCATTCCTATGGGCTTTGAAGCCCATAGGAATGAATGGGGCATTACCGGTCGGTATTTACTGAATCGGTAAATACAGATTTTGACAAGGGTGCAGGGGGTGTCACTTTGACACCCTCTAGCACCCCAAAAAAGATTCGGGGGCCATGTAGCAGGCATACCTGCCCTAAGGGCAGGTCTGCCTGTCATATGGCACAGGTGTGCATGCACACATGTGCATGCACAGCTGACTCGGCATTTTACCATCAAATATATTTGATGGTAAAATACAGAATCGGTAAGGGTTGTGGGACTCAGAACACCTACATATCAAAAATACCGAATAGGTATAAATACCGATTCGGTATTTTACAGATTCTGTAAATTTACCGATCGGTAAATTTACCGAATCTGTAAAATTCTGGGCCCTACATACCATTTACTAAATACCGGTCGGTAACGGCCGAAAATACCGATTTTCGGCCGTTACCGACCGACCTACATCGGGCCCCTACTGCTCTTTCTTGATAAATTGTCTTTTTGAGTAATCATATTTCCTGAATCAAGGTGTGATTAACCATATCTGGACCATCACAACGTTTGTCAGATAAGATTGTTTCCAGGGAGTATTTCAGTTGTTTACATGTGTTTGTTCCTGGTCATGCCATGGCTTTAGAGTAATTTAGAAACAGAGAAATAAAGACAGTAGATTTACCAGTACTCCTGATAAAGTACCAAGCAGAGGTCCTAGAAGATTTTTATGCAAATAAACAAAAGCAATAAACACATTAATAATAATGAGATATCAGTTCATACCATAATTCTCATCTCTATTAACAGTAACTGTTATTTAGAAGTTACAAGGGAGCAGTGGTCCCCACACACACACACCCCCACACTCCCTTAAACCCATGCATTCACATGCAGATATGCACACACACACCCATTCACAACAAGCACTCACAAATAGACATGCATTTATACGTACAAGCATACAACAAACAGTCAATAAAATCAACACTTACCTGCTGCAGCTCTCGGGTGGGAAGCCTTGTATGTGCCAGGAGGGTTGGGACTGCTGCTTCCCATGTCAGCCAATGAGGGCAGGCAGCAGTCCCTACATCATCACAGGAGTAGGATGGGGTCAGAGAGACTGCTTACCCCACCCACTCTGTGACAAGGTGTCATTGATAGGCACTCGGCCCTGGGCACTTCAAAGTCCACATTTGTAAAGCGCACAATCACCCGTAAGGGTCTCTAGGCGCTGGGGGGCCGTCGGGGAGATTAAGCGAGCTATTGCCCAGAGTCACATGGTGCTGGGCTAACCTGCCGCCGGAGCCGGGGATCGAACCGTGGTCCCCAGATTCCAGCGTCAGTCGCCCTGGCCGCGGCGCCACACCTCTCCCTTCAGGACTTAAAGCTGAAGCGCCCAGGCAAGATGCTATCTCTGACGCTCCCTCTATTATCAGGAGGGAGAGGCCCTCAAAGACCTTTGCGAAGCTAAAGAGGTTATGCCTACAGGAGCTGTGACATTTCTGCCTAGCAAAGTTCATCTCAGGCAGGCCGGAGCCTGCAGCCTTAGCGCATGTCTAGCTCGTGGCTGCCCAACCTGACAAAAAAGAGTGTTTGTCAAACTGACCTTTGCTCAGCCTGACAAACACTGTTTATGTCTAAAGGATGCAGAGACATGGCCACTACTGTTTATTAATAATGACAACATGTGGACAGAGCAGTTTATTCATCACAAAAATTTCACAGCCATGCAATAATGCAAAAGTACGCACTGATAGACAGTATTACATGTTACCACAACAAAATGTAAATTAGAATAGCACACCAAATACCCGGAAGAATGATCCAAGCTATGACCGGTCACATTGCAACACAGTAGGGGTAAAGATGGTATAATTTCTGATCAAAATGATATGCTCCGAGAAAGTTGTATGCATGTGAAATGCTGCGTAAAAACACAAGAGAAAGTAAAACTGGAGTGATATTGCATCATTACACGGCAAGATGTTGTATAGTTGCATACTGATGACATGTTGGAGTTAAAGGAATGCCTTAATGACATTTAATTGCAAAAATGTAATTTATTTAAAATACAATTAGTCCCTTCATTGCTGAGAATATAACTGATAGATTACCTTCATGAATTTGCATGTAATTGTTTTGCTTTACCTGAATTATTGCCCCCATTTCTTGAATCTGCATCTAGGAAAAACGCTGGAAAGGAGTTTAAAAAGTGAGGAAGAGGTACTCCTTTTTTGTAATGAAAACACAGACAGACAAGGAATGCTAGTGTATTGTAGCCTTTGCATGGAACATTGCTTTCCTGAAGAGTTAGATTCCTTCTAATACAATTGTCAGTCCAACATTCATGTAAAAGGGCACCGGTCTCTCTAACGATCTTGATAGTTATCACTTGAGTTGACAGTGACTCTAAATCTATCAAAGACATTTTGATTTCTTAAAATCTTTTTATAGTTCTATTATTTATGTTTATTGTAATTATGCTATTAAGGGCCATTTTAATCTTTGCCATATTTGCCATATTTGTCATTTTATAAAAATGTTATTGTTATTTGGTCACAGTAGACCTCACATTTTGAACATAAAAACAAAGGGGCAGATCTACAAGGAAGTGCCGCAGCATGGCACAGCAGGCCCTTTGGCTGTGCCACGCTGTGTCACTTCCAAAGGACAGGGATCGGACATATTTACAAGAGTATGTTGCATCTCTGTGCTTCCCCCTGCACTGGTGCAGGAACCCTCACACCATGGTGCAAGGGTGCCTGCGTCATGGGGAGATTGTTTTTGTGCAGGAAGGGACACCTTCCTGCACAAAAACAAACACTACAGGCATTTGCCTCTATCAATGCATGGTTTAGGAAAAAACAAGGAGAAATTTAGAAAAAATTCCTCGTTGTGGCTCACTGTGCCACCTATAGGGTGGTGTAGCATTCAGATGCATCTCCAGATTTACGATTTCTCATAAATCTGGAGATGTGTCTTGTTCCATGGGTGTTGCGTGGGAACACCCACAGCAACACCCATGGAACGCCACTTCAACGCGAAGTGCTGCGTGTGAAGGGGCCGTATTTACAAGGAGAGGAAAAGTCACACAGGGTGGCTTTTCCTGTCCTTGTAAATATGGAGGAGCCCCCTGAGCCACCAGTACGTCAGGAACATTGATGTACTGGTGAAGCAGGGGGGCATGTAAATCTGCCCCATAGTAAAGAACATGCATGGTGGTGATATGTACAGCAATACAAAACAAAGACCTATGTTTTGTTGCCTTAAGCAAAAAAGTTACTTTGAATAACATAGCAGTAGAGATGCAAAATAAGAGTTTATTTGGAATATAGAAATATGTAAAGTTATAGGAAGTATCAAAATAAGCAGGTGTGAGTAGCAGAGAGTAGCGATAAAAGGCTGATCAGATTATATCATTGCAAAATACTTTCAGTCACTATTTGAAGACAGAGAGGCACAACCTACAGTTCTAAAGTCCTTTTTTGTGAAATGGTTCCCAACATACTCTGAATGACTCATTTGTCAGTCCGCTACCATACGTAGGTCATAACAAAGAGTAAATCACAAGACCCACATTATTATTAAAAGAGAACGTATCACACTCTGGAGATATGCCACTACGACAGTGTCTTTAAGTTAGAGATATTTGTGGATGGCATTAGTACAACAGGGCTGTTTGTGATTTATGTTTGGAGTCCATGAGTCTTTCAATATCATTTTGAATGGAGCTTGAATTATTGCACATTTGGCCACATCATTATACCTATAGTTGCTTGACTCATTATAGGGGGTAAGAATGAAAGTAACAATGTCTGTAAACAGTACTGTAATATGCTATAATTTTATGGAGCAGGATGGGAAAGAATTTGTAAGCACCAAAAACATTAGGATAAATTGACTGTATTACAAGATGCCATTAGTAAGAATGTGGGTCAAGGGGAAGTAATGCATTTCTTCATTATCAAGGTAGACCGATTACAGGAGGGAATGTTTAGGAAAAGGATAAGCATGTTTTATGATGTGTAAAGGTTTTGCTTTGCTATCAGTTTTACTTGTTGTCCATTTATATCTTTACTGACATTCAATATTGTTGTATCTTCTTTGTCTAATAAGTGATGGCAAATTCACCACAGAATACAACTTCACCAATTTTTACGATTTTAGCAGAATTTGGAGAGATTTGACAACAGCAATGACTGCAGGATAATGGAGGTATTATGCAACTCTTTGGGAACAAATGAAGAATTTGTTAAAACACATACATTGAAAGAAGGAAAACACGAAAAAGCTTCTTAGTTAGATGCTTCATATACAAATAAAAATACCATATTTCACAGGCCGTAAAATGTTAAATGATTTAAGGAAGCACCAACTAATCTGATAAAGAGGTTTCCGGGTATCAAGAACCCTCCAAAAAATTGAATACCTTGAAAAACCCCTACAGTCATCAATGCCTCATGGGTAACATATCAGGTGGAATCAGGAAGAAAAGTATCTCTACTCTGTTTATTGCTTATGCAACAGGCTGCCATGTGATAATTTCAAGAGAAGTGAGTACTAGAGCACCAAAGCTGGGTGAAAAATATCCACGGATGAAGCCCTGGAATCATGGATTAAATGCACTCTCACACTACATTATGTTGGGACAATTGAGCAGATAATTCAACAAACAGGTGTATAGTACAATGACTACCAATAAGTTGTGAATATCCCAAGTTAACAGGAGACAAATGACTCACTGATCTAACGGGAAGTAGGTATAGTGTATAGCACACTCTGCAACTGACACTTATATTACTTACTGATTAGTAAATACATTTGAAAGGTTATCTTACCATCTGCCGCATCACATCTTCAACAGAGCATCCCAAGTCATCAGCCAATTCTTCCTAAGGAACAATAAAGAAACACAAAATCTAATCTATACATGTTTTACTGAGAAAACTGAGCAGTGCAAAACTTGCAAATAAGTATCTACTCCTAATTGTTTGATTTTTTTAAAGATTGAGTCATATCTAATTGGGTGAATTCCACTCAATCATCTTTCAGTAAATTACCTAAATGCATCTCGTACAAGAATTGATTTTTAGAAGTCTTCAATGCTGTTAATCACCGCAAATTATATATTTCCTCCTCTGCCTTGCCAGACTTGTAGCAGGGCTATATCTAACGTTTACATCAATAATGGAAGGGATGAATGTATAATTACTCCCAAAAATGTCAACCTTGCACTATTTTTTGTAACTACATTTAATTATTTACTGTAACAAATATAGAATGACATACTCATGAGGTTTATATATTAAATATTAAACCGAACGCATACATTTGTAGAGACAGCAAGATGCATTTAATAATTGATAGGCAGATCACATACAGAACTAGTGTACTGTTTTAAACGAATAATTTGTGATATTAACACCATTGGTGCGGCGCATTTTCCCGCTGTGCGCTGACCTTTTTAAATAATAATTGAGGGAAACATTCAATCTATAATAAACATTTGAACATAAACATTGCCAGTAAAGCAATTTGAACAATTGGTTATAAAATAGGCCTCAGGCCATTCTTTGCTGCTGGAAGTCCATCCTAAGGTAGCTAGATTGAAATTTTCACACAAAGTAACTGAAGAGTGGCGGAACAACTTTCATTCTCAGTGATAGACTTTGAAGACAGAACGTATCACTGTACTACTTGTTTCACTGTAATGAGTTAGGAACACATCATTGCTCTTCAGTGACTTGCCCCTTGCACTGGTAGAAATGCCGGTTACACTGTTCAGTTGTAGACATGTGATTTCAATTCTGACTGACTATACTCTAGGTTTGGAAGTGAAGTCATTTTAGAAATCAGGCTAAATTTTACAGTACTGCACACCAATAAATTACATTCACTCATGATCAATTCTATTGCAAAAGGAGATGTACATACTGATAAGCAGCCTGTAAACAGACATTACCTGCAGATGCTACTCAGTTTATGCGTTAGTTTTATATGTATGCATGTGTGTATATGTATTTAGATGGTATTTTGTGGAGAGATGTATATGGTCAAAGGCAAGCTTAACATCTGCATGCAATAGGATACGAAGCTCAGTTGTAGATTGTTAACGGTGTGTCTTCAGTTAATTCTTAAAATGGAGCAGTGTTGGGTTGATCTGCTGTCTTGTTTTTTCTTTTTTACATTTCTTTGTCTGCAGTCTGATACTGTCCTGGCTTTGAGTGTGCTCAGGACCAACAGAGAGGGCGAGTTTGTCTGCTAGACAAGTGGGGTGCTGGTTGTGATGTTCTTGTAAATGATCCAGCTGGTTTTAAAGGTGGTGTAGGCTGGGAATAGGAGCCAATGGTGTTCTTTAAAGATGGGGGTGAAGTGATCATATTTCTTCAGGCCCTGGATGAGATGTGCTGGTACATGTAAGATGCTCCTTGTGACTTGCTTGCAGAGTTCTCACCTTCAGGCATGTGCTCCCTTTGGGAATGCTACCTTCACCACCTGGCAAGTTCAGAAATGTTCATCCCCTGTCCTGTCCACTGATTCACTACTGAGCTTGGCTGATGGTGTGCAGCCCCTTTCATGATTTGTAGAGTGCAATTGAGCACGTTTCATTCTTGGTGCGCATGCAGAGCATAGTGGCGAGGTGGAGACCATATATGATTGTATTTGTATGTACAAAATAGAGTACTTATAAACAGAAGCCATGCTTCCTAAAGAAATGAAAGGCTTAAAACACTTGGTAGAACTTCAGTTGATGCATTTCAGTGGATAACATAAAAGAAGTGTATCACAGGGCTTTCTAGTCTGGGATCTGAATTGTTTATCTCTGTCTCCTAATCTAGCCAAGCTGAAGTGTGGATGTGTAATTTTAACATCCACATATGTGCTATGATTGCATCCCTGGTGGCAACAGCAAAATATAAAAGTCAGGAATACAGTGCTATATTGTTAACAGATTTAACGAATGATGCTTATATTCTTAGAACTGATGACCTTCAGCCTAGTTGCACAGATTATTCAACTTCAAAAAAAGCTAATCAAATTCTTCAGGAAATTCTTTATGAAGATGACAGATAACGGGGAATATGAAAAACATTTCAACAAAAATAGAAATTGCGAAAAGAGTGGCAATTCTAGATAAAGGTAGTATAGAAAAAGTAGAATAAAAAGATAAAGAACATTGAAGGAAAACATCGGGAATTTAAATTGAAGCCATGAATTTAGTGATGTAGTATAAATGAATATATTACAAAGAATAGAATACCCCATCTGCAAATTAAAAGGATATTGTACATTTCTTTGGAATTTTGTGGTTTTATAAAATAACTGGGTTTGTGGAAATGGTTCCTCTGCATGATCCTGAAATGTATCTGTGAAGTAATCTCTCAATACTATATCTTGGTTATGGCAATTTACCTTTCTCGACATACACCGTCAGCTTTGGTCAGAGGTGAATTGGCAATCTTTAATGTGCAGAACAGTATAACAAACATGCTAATGCACCTTTACACAATGTAGCCCATTGCAGGAAAATAACCCCGTGTTAACATGAAATTCACAACACCGTGGTACCATGCGATAGTTTGCCGAAAACAAGGCCAATTTCTATGATACAACCACCACGACTAAGATAAAAATACAAGCCTCAACGTGAAAAAAAGTGCGATGATCTCATCAGCGGTGAGGAAACAGGGATAAGCATCACCAGGCCCACAACACACACAGATCTAAAAACCACACTGCCCGAAAGGGAGAAGGGCAAGCCAAATCAAAGCCGAAGGGACATCCCACACACAATACAGCACAAACACTTAGGAAGCAGAGCACCCTGACATCAAACATAATGTGGTACAAACACCAGAATTTGCACAAACGAACACAAGTGCACCCGCCTGTGGCCTGAAACGGCCATACACACCTGGCAAACCACAAAACAGGGACACAAGAATGCAAAAGTACAAACCCACAGTCCTGATGAGGTAACAATGCACGTATGGCAGGGAGCCAGAGAGACCATGACACACACTTGGCCGTACAAATGAAGACCCAACACAGTTGGAGACAAGTGAAAGTGCCCAAACTTTATCAACAAGTGTGTGTCAATGCGGCCAAGAGAATTGCCACGATAGGCAGACCAATGCAGCAGCATGCCTTAATGGGGAACCTAGGAAAGCGCCCATGTCCACCTCGGGGGAGTCCACCACCAACACAGGTCAGTCCCAACCCGCGTTGGTTCACCGCGGCAAGACCATCTGTCCAGGACAACGCAGCCATGTCAACTGTCGTCTTGGGACATGTAACAAGATCCACCACCTGCAAACAGGCGGCGGAACACGTGCAATGGGTCACATCAAGTTGTGGCAGCCGGTGCCTTGTCACTCGTTCATGAACGCGAGTGTAGCAGCGTAGGCCAACACCTACAATGAGCAAACGTCATCCAACACATCCGACATGTTGTCGACGTAATCCCTCAGCTGACCCAGACAGATGTTTTGACACCAACCTCTCGAGCCAATGTTCACCAAAGCCCAATCGGATAGTGTCTCGATGTGCTCACTGCACATGATGACTCATGCAATCTCCCAGGCCCAGTTCCCAGCCTGCGTGCCAAACAGCCATGCATGCCACAAACGGGCATCACAGTGACACTCCTGGTCATGGGCCAACAGGGGGTGCACACACACACGTCAAAATCGAGGTCATCTACTGTTACGTTGGAGAGGCAGACATCCATGAACCACTCGAATATGCATGAGCAACAATGCAACACAGGCTGAATGCAGGTGACGTCCGCAAGGTGGAAGCTCAGCTGGTAACGTACCCGCAGCACTGCCAAGGTCACTACCCCGAGACATGCAGCAGATTTGCATGGTACAGCTCCACGTGACTGGAGGCGAGCATGTGTATGGGATAGCCTGCCATTGCATCAGCGGCTCTGCTTGTAGCGGCACTTGCTTGCCCTGTGCCAGACCTGTGGATGAAATGGCACAGCTTGGTGCAATGAGCAGTGTCTGCGCGCAACTGGTGAAGACCTGGGGTGGGGTGGGAGTACATGTGAAGGCCATTTCACGCATGCTGGCTATGACCAAGGACTCCTGCATGTGGAATGTGTACACATTGGCCCCACGTCGGTCAGTGAGTAGTGTGGGAGTCACAAGCCAATGCTCTCCTATCTGCCAGGGGGTGCTGGCCACATGCAAGTTCTTGCTTAGAGCTGAGATGTGCTACCGCCTGATAGTGCAGACAAAGGACCTTTCATTCCTACAGTAACTTCACCATCTGCATGCATACAGGAGATGTACAGAGACATGTTGTGGGTTTGGTGGGATGTCTGTGACCCTGGGATTCTTGATGCCCAGCACGTGGCACATGAGTGGCCCTACTGTTTGTTACATTGCCACATAGCTGCACCTCCCTCCCACGAGCCCCCTCACTTGTGTGCACTGGGCTCCTACATGTCCCCGTCTGTGCGGGCCCGCCCTCATGGTGCATGCTACATTGCAACATCAACTACTGTGGCCCTGGTGGCAACTACACCCCAACACAGAGAAACACTGACCGCACTTCCTGCACTATGCCCAGTCCGTGCCACACCCTGCTGCCCCTGCCAAATCAGCACACCCCTGTGGTGACCTAACGTATGCCAGACCAGCACATGCCGCATGTGCAAGCGGGGGTGTGCGTGCGCACCAACAGGTCCAGGGTCAGTGCCACAGCTGAAGTGACATGGTAAGGTCCACTGACAACAGCACACTGTAACATTGCAGAACCAGTACCCATCATGCTGACACAATGACTACAAGGACACACTTGCTCAGATGGTGTGAATGGCTACTTGCACGTGCGCATGGCCACATTTATTAGCCACTGGCAGTAAACACTGGCAGGTTCTAAACAGTAAAGGGCGGAACTGGCAAAAACCCCTATTCGCATACAAAAAGGAAAGAAGTTTACAGGACGCATTGGTACACACCCGTCCGAGAACTAATGACATAATGCAGGACCTGAGTGTGTTGACTGCCTGGGGAATGCCTCCTGTTGTAGGTCATTATCCCTGTGGTGGATGCAGTGTCTCACACCTCACTACTGCGACTAAGACACTGAATTTGGAAGTGGGCAAATTATGGCACCTTCGTAGTCATACGAATTGTAATTCAACTAATGTCATTTACTTGATCACGTGTCCCTGTCACCTAAAATATGTGGGCATGACCACACAAAAAATTAAATTGCGTATGTGCGAGCATCGCAGCAATGTGAGATGCCGCAAAGGGACAACTAAACTAACTAAACATTTTCTAGATCGAGGACATTGCCCTAATGATATTCGATGGACGGTAATAGAGCAATTAAATCTGAGTACTGACAAATCCATCTTTGAAAAAGAACAAAGATGGATTTACCGTCTTTCCACACATACAGAAGGATTAAATGATGACATACCCTGGGGGTCGGTGTTGCGGAGATAAACCCACTGATATTATCTGTTATGCCCCTTTGTCCAGATAATTGTATTGTATTGACTTTACTCACTTATCCGTTTGACGGATGGGTTTTTGCTTCCTCATAACTAGTATACACTAGCTCAATTTGGAGCATTATGAGCGTGAGGGAGTAAGTCATTAATAAGGCAGTATCTGTCCTGTAAAAGTACTTCAGCTTTTGAGAGACTAATAAAGTTTTGAAAAAACTACGTGTGTTTAGAAATAAACAGCCTCTCCTTTAAGAAAATGCAAAAACCACTAAGTCCAGCGACCACGTGATCACAGGCAACGTCGTGGACGTAAAATTGAAAAAATAAAAACAGCCGCCAACACGGAGCCGCCGTATACGGGCCGTGGATGTGACCGGAGTAGGTTACCAGGCGGGCAGTCGCTCGGCATCAAGTAAGTTGCTTTCGAAAAACATACGACCACGTTGTTGAGGCGGGTGTACTTCTAAAACCTAGTCCGCCCACAGCTGAGATGGAGGAACTTATGGGAAACACCCCTGTTTGTTTATCTGTTTCAGTGATTATCCGGGCGTGAATGTTTCCCCTGCCACGAGCCCAGGGGGCCCGACTCGCTAATTTATTTAGTAAGTAGACACGTTGTTTACGGCATTTTTCCATTAATTTGAAGGTGGTATCTCTCTATATATCTGACATAAAATGGGCACTTCCCAATTTGTTTTAAAGAAAAAACGTCTTATATCTATGTTCAAGTCGGACTCAATAAGACGATGGAATACAGGCTTAGTTAGCCTTGGGAACATAATGTAGTTTGTCATTATGTTCCGCGGTGTGGCTATCACAAGGATCACTGCACTTGCTCACAGTGTCTAGGATTTGTAATATATACAACGAGGCAATGTAATATTAAAATGCTGATCAAGCACACTTTAAACAATCAGATCAAAAAGGATGTTTTTATTCATTTGACAATGGTCTCAGTAAACATGCATTGAATCTTTTTGCGAAGGGGTACAGATGTACACTTTTATTTGTCTTTTTATGAAAAAAAATCAGATTTCACAGTCCTAACGATTTGGAAGGACAGCACGTGACCTTTGCGGTGCATAGACCCCCAAACAAGTTGGTGTAGTCTTTCTATTGTCTACTCCCCGAAGATTTGGCGCCTTAGTGTGTGCCTCTTCTGAGGCGAGGGTATGTATGGTCCTGAGGAATGCTGAGCTGAAGATGGGCTCTTTAGCAGAAACATGTCGACCTTTTTCCAGGACATGTGGTTCAAAGTAACTCAACCACCTATATGTCCGTCTTTCTACCACGTTTTTAACAGAGTTTGAACTACCCCCACATTAAAATAATTTTTCTATTTGGGTGGCAGTCGATACTCTTTTTAACATGCACTTCTTGGTTTTGTCTACGTAGAATTTCACGTTTTCTCAGGAAGGACCCAATGAAGATAAATGGCAGCCAAATGTTTATCTGGTGCCTGAGCGTTCTTTTATCTTACTAACATCCGTCCTACTTGTTGGATTGTTTATTCAAATCTTTGGTGGTGGAGTAAATTTGTACGCTCACATAGATAGATTGTTTTCCTTTTTCATAGGTACTCTTTTGTTGTTTGGATATAATTTGTACAAGGGGTATAAGAGTCACCTACTGACCCTTTCTCTCTTGTTGTTTACCTTTTTTCACATTTATTAGCAGGCACACATACCGAGTGACACCTGTTTTGGATGTGTGTGGGGTGTGTGCACAACAGCCGGCAAGGGGTGCCTGGTGCAGTCAGAAATCGACATCAGTGTACATCGTAAAGGACATTACCATACAACCATAAAGGACCAATGACTCATTGCAGACAAAGTTAGTGGCACCAGGGCTGTTGGGGATGCCGCCTGCGATGAGGCATGTCCAATGTTGTGGACTCCTCCACATCTTACCCAAGACACAGTTCCACATGTGTGACCTACTTGACCGCAGTGTAGGCCTGAGGCAGCGGTCAGCGCAGGGCCACAGACACATGGCGTTGATGACCCCAATACCACCTTCACAGAGGTCATCCAATATATCAGGAGAAGGGGTCCCGGACGTGACCAGCACAAAGTCAGTGGCCCAGGATGAACTGCGGTCGGAATAGGCACAACTCCACATCGCGTTGACTTGCGTTGCAGTCGAATGGGCCATGTGACCTGGGCGGGTCCTCTTCAATGTCCGAGGTGCAGGTGGCAGTGGCTTGCGGCGGACAGTGGAAGATGTCCTCCAGGGCATAATGCAGAGGGTGGAGGCTTTCCGGAAGTAGCAAGTAGAGGAGTGGTTTGCCACAGCATCGTTTTTGCCATGGAGACAGTATCACTGATATGATGGCGATGACAAACCCAAGACCATGGACTCGGTCGCCTTGCATTGAGCAGGGTTAGTGGCACCACGTGTCGCAGGCCTGCCATATGGAATTATGCCTCACTGATCGAAGGGGATCTGGTGCTGCGGCCGCTGCCACGGACTTGGGGTCACTGCCATTCAGGACTCAGGACACACTTCCACATGTGGGGCCTACTGGGCCAAAGAGGATGCCGATGGAGTATGTAAACGAGAAAGGAGTACTGTGGGCCAGCATCGGGGGGACAGTGATGGTCTGCGGAGGCTGCAGAGGTTGCGGGCCTGGTGCTTGGATCCTGCCCCGCACATGGTGGGCCCTCTTTGACACGTGCCAGTGTAGGCAGGTGAGTGGAGCCTCGTTGGTAAGCTGGGGCAGGCATGAGGGGCCTGGGGACCAGGGGCCCAGGGTGCAGCAGGTGCACAGGAACTCAGACATTGCCGTGCTCTGTGCAGGACTCTTGGTGGGCTGGGAGGCGCCACTCTGGCAGACGTTGGCCATTCAAAATGTGAACCATCGAGCAGTGTGAGGGCTTTTTGTTCATACCCCTATGCAGGCCTGGCATACGCAGGTCCAACTCACTATGCACGCACATGCAGGGGGAGAAGTAACGTGCAACATTTCAGCTTTCTGCCCCACAGCCTGTGGGGACATGGTAGCATCCACTGGGTACTGCACTCCACGCACCAGCAGTTGTTCACAACATGGCATTTCTATAGTTTGCACTCTGTGGTTTGTCAGGCACCTCCAGGCCACACCTGGCATTGGCTGAGTTCACGTTCCTAGGTCACTTGCCATTCTTGCACATGCCTGCTCCATGCCTCTCTCTCCTCCTGCTATTGCATGATCATTGTCTCCATAGCATCTGTGGGTCTTCAGGTGTCGCTCTCGGCTAGGCTCCCTTTCATGCTGTGGGTAGTTGTCCTGCTTAGCACCAGCAAAAGGTAGGTGTTAAATTACTGCTGCTACCGCGGCTTATCTCCTGGTTTTGGTTCGCATTGCGGATCTGGCATTTTGTTGTGAAAGTGGTGTTGTGTTTTTTTCGTGTGTTTTTGCACGGGAACGCCTACTCTGCATCTTATTAGGGTTAGTTGGTGGTGTCCACCATGGAGGCAAATATTTGGGCAGGTATCGCAGGAATACTAGCAATGCCTGCAGTTTGCACCAGCTTGTGAAAACGGTGTTAAATCTCTCTCTGCTTTTGATGCGGTACGGTGGGGATAAATCGGAGTTACATCTTTGTGAATATACCCTTAAGTGCCTATACCGAGGTAAACCAGGTAGCATTCCAGCCTATTCACACATCATATTCACGAAGATATTAATGATTCTGCACCGCAAGCCTATAACATCACATTGGTATTGGTAACAACTTCCTGAAAATCTAAAATTTTTCCAGCAGTACACATGAAAATCTGTGCCAATGTCAGATTTAACCTGAAAAACCATTTGTGAATTCCTATGTTTCCAGTGCAGAATCATTTTCACATGTGAACTGTAGGTGTGGTGCAATTGTACACAGTGAAATAGAATTGTCCTTCTGAATAAGAATCTTTTTTTCCTCCTGTTGGGACACAGTTTTGCCAGTGAAGAAAAAATGTCCACTACATTCTCACCAACTTTAGATTTCTCACCTTACCTTTCCTGTCTTGGAATGAGATTAAGTCCAATGTACTAATTACTGGTTGGAGAAATAAGGTCACACATTTTGACCAGTATGTTAGTACTAGCAGAATTTAATGAACTGTCCTAAATGCTAATTGGTCAGTTAGCCTAATTTCGATTTGGAGTCACAAATTGGTCTAACTTAAGGATGTTAATGAGGTAAGTCGTAAATTGTGACTTGCTCTGAATGGTGACCATCACAGAGGGAGGTCAATTTTCTTTGGTCACTTTTCCCTAATGGAATTGCGGCTGTGTTGAAAAAGAAATTTAGTCTAAAAGTTTGTTTCATACTTGGCAGTGGATCTATGGACTATTACCTACTATGCAACAAACTTTTTGTTTTTAATTCTAAAGGTAAATCCCAGTTTTGTTGCATGTGCAATACCAGGCAGAATAGGAATCAGTCACTTTTTATTGTTTTGCAACTAAATTACAGTCTCAAAATGTTGATACATTGCATACCAATTTAGCAGTGTGAGAGAGCTCATATTCTGTCAATAAGTCATACTACTGCCTACTTTCCCATGGGCCTTAATGCAGATGAATGGCAACGCTGAAATAGATCCCAAAGACTCAAGCTGGATTCCGCCCAATACCCTCTGTGATAGATATTATTGCGGCATTACAGGCAATTATAGTAAAAAATGTAGTGCTAAAATCACACGTCGTCTGCTGGGTACTTGTAAACTACACAACTGCTTTCAACAGATTAGACAGACCTACCCTCTGGAAGAAGCTAGAGAAGTTAGGAATACCTGACAATATTTTATTGATAATTATCTCACTACATACAGCAACATGGTGCAGAGTACAAAAGGGGGGAGAAAATAAATTAACCTGATCAATAGCTACACCAAACAGATTAAAGCAAGGGTGTCTTTTGGTTCCTCTTTTATTTTCCCTCAACATAAGCGTTCCCCCGGAATGTTTTTTCTTTTTAATTAGAAATTTTCCTCCAAAAATAGCAACCAGCAATGTGCACATTTTCATGTATACCGATGATGTTGTTATATTAGATCTTACTCCAATCGGCCTACAACAAAATCTAAACGTGTTATTTTGCAATACAGAAGAAAAGTTACTAATGTCAATTATTCTTAAAACAAAAGTAGCACCTTTTAGAGGAAAAAATACTTCTCTCATTTTAATTGGACACTCAGGGGAAAACTACTAGAGGTAGTTAAAGAATATTCCTATTTGGGGAGAATCTTTTCGCAAACCTTACAACACTCTGTCCATCTCCAGCATATAAGCCTCAAAGAGGAAGCCCATATTGGTGTGCTGAAGTGGCTATATTCTTCCTCTGGGCATAGACATTTTCACACTTTATTAGAGGTTTTCCGCATGAAAACAGCTCCATTCTTATCATATGCTCTAGAATATCTCCCAACTAATAACTGGCAAGCGGCAAATATAAGAGAAGGGAACCTGCTTCGTAAAATGATCAAAGTTAACCAAGCAGTTCCTGTCCAGGCTTTGCGTCTCAAGCTGTCTCTAGTCAGCTCTTATGCTATAGCTATTGTTACTTTTTTTTTTTCGTTTTACAATTACAATTTATTAGTCTCCTTTTTTTTCATTCTAGAAAAAGAATCCCAGGATTTTGCCTCCTGTATGTTTTCGCCTAGCTTCTTCGTGGTCCATGATACCCGCTGACGTTGTGAGAACAATGTATCCAAACTGACGAGATGGCAACAGATTGTTCTGCCGCTTCTCCAGATCTTTCAGTGGCACATCAAACCGTGGACTGATTACACCACACTTGTTTAGTCTGCCAGTGAGATTCACAACAATTTTCCTAGCTCGGTGATCATCAATGATTTCAAATTCACCAATGTAACCATGTTTCATCATCACAGTTAAGAATCGCATGATCACTTTGGAGCATGGCCTGATCATAACCTGGCGTTTTCCACGTTCTTCTGCATTGTTAATGCTTTTCAGAGCATCTGCAAGAACATTCATGTGCACCATGGTGCCGGTCCTGTAATATGGCGGAAAGAGAGAAGGGGAGCTATTGTTACTATAATAAGATGGGCATACAATCCCTTAAACACCAAACCATGATCACTAAGAAACATACTAAAGCTGGAGACCTTTAAAAAAGAGCTGTTGCAATATACTTTTAATAAGAATCTTATTATTGCATTAAATCTCTCATCCTGTACGATAGCTCTTTTAAAGTCTTAAATCCCCACACACCTGAAGTTATTCTCAAAAATCTCCACCCCAAGATTTAGCCAATTGAACCAGTATGCACAAAACGCAGATACCGTAGAATATAAAACTCACCAAAGATATCTACATTGTGCATTAGTCCACAGGATACGTCGCAGTACTATTTCAATGCGGATGCAGATTTGAACTGGATCAACTCTGACAACACTACAGGTTTATGGGATTTGTGTTGTCAAGGATTGCAAAATCTATTACATGGAAACTTAACCCTGATAGAGGCCAAACGTCGTCATTTAAAACCTACCTGTCTTATATACAATATACACACAGTACAAGGACTAACAATGTTTTTTGAATTACCACTTAAAGAATATGTCTGTTACAATTTGATAACATTTTTAAAGAGTTTCTTAAAAATATTTTAAAGAAGATATATTATAACTGGTTTTAAAAGAAAAATCAATATGTATTTTTATTTATTTGTTGACCCCATTAGAGGTCTAAATCTAATTAAATAAATATCTTGAAATCTTGTTAATAAAGAGCATTACAAACTGAGTTTATGTTAACATTAGATTGTGTTCACATTGTCCTTCATCTTGCCTCAACGTCATAATATACCAAGTAATGACTAACGCTGTTTTCTGTTCTAAATAAAATATCGCTAGTGTCCACATGACTAAGCAGAGAGTGTTCTCATAAACATTTTCTCACTATACTGAATCAAAGATGTCTTCAACTCGCCCTGGCTCTTGCTAAAACAATGTATCTGTTCAACTTTTCAGCTTGCACTATGAGAATGACTAAGGGTCTGATTTATTTCTCGGGGGAGGGGAATACTCCATCACAAACGTGAGGAATATCCTGTCCGTCATTGAAATCGTAATTTGGCATGGATATCTGTCATTATTGTGACGGAGTATTCCATCTGCTGAGATCTAAATAAGGCCCTTAATCTCAATGTATTACTGTGATGAGAGAATCCTCAAACGTATCCTAAAGTAAAGTGTTTCTTCCCAATTGGTGAAAATTCCTGAGAACCATGAATTCCCATAGAATGTATAAAAGTCTTTGTCTAAAGCCTTATAACAGTACATGGAGTTCTGTATTTGGAGGTATCCCCTTTCCAACCTTTAGAAGGTGAATCTTTACCAGAATTTCCTTATAAATGTAACAAGTTCTTCGTAGCTACGATTTGTATGCTTTGCTGCTAAACTCTCTTATAGCATGTTTATTGTAATTTGTCTCTTAGTTCTTTATGGGAAACTTTGAAACTGCAACCCTTGTTTGTCATTCGTAAGAGAATATTTCAGCCTATTGATGCAAATTTACCTTTTTAGAAATAGTGACAGTTCCAGTTGGGGAGCACCAAAGTACGTATCAGGACTACTATGCTCCCGGTCCTAACTGTTGGCTCACCCTATGAACTAGAATTTAGGAGTAAATTGTGTGCCAACAGCAGATGGAAGGGACACCTACAACATGCTCCTTCCAAAGATCAAATTTATGTAGACACACAATCTCATTTTAAAAGTTGATCAAATGCACTGATTTCTAAAATCAGATTAGACAATTTTAAACAACACTTTAGTGCTACAAACACTGAATCTGAGTGTTTGCGACTGTAAAAATGGTTACTATATATGGTTGTTAATCTTGCCCTATTTGGAATAAATATTTCAGCATATTCTGAATTGGAAGGGGTATGAATAAGAGACTAACACTACACACAAATTTGAAATTCCTAACTTTGCCAGGAAAATCTGGCCCTGGATTGCTCAACTATCACTCCTTGAGTGTGGTCACTCACTGAGATTACACCATTGTGGGCTAATACTGAACATGTGTAAAAGATGTACGAGTACATGAGCTTTCTATAAATACCTAGCACTCAGTAATTGAATATTTGTGTATATAAGTCTGATTAAAAACACAAATAGCATAAACCTTGACAATGTTTATAACCTCTCATAACCATGCAGGTATAACTTTAGAGACCTACACTCTAATTCTACCACTGAATAATCAGGACTTACCAAGGAAGTAATGGACATTTTCACTGCAGGGACATGCTGACCACCCATGCAAGTACTACAACATGCCTTCTGCTTGATGCTGGCTACTCAAGAGATCTGCTGCTTTCATCCTGGCGTTCAGCAAAGATAAGAAACGAGAAATGTAATTTTACGATAATCATTTGGGATTTCTTCAAGTTGCTCTTTATGCATCTTGTGAAGTAATAGGCATCTTCTTGCTGAAAAAAATAATTAAAAGGAACCAATTAGTTTCTGCAATTGAAAGGAATGTAAGAAGATTCTATCTGACCCGGGGCATATTTACAATAGAATGGCGGACCGAGGCATTGAGCTAAAATTGCTAATGACACGCTCAACCATTCTGAAAACACAGGCATGCACCGTATTTACAATGCTACAGTGCAGCCCTGCATTTTCCCTAGCTTTAAATTCAGCTGTCTAGTGCCAATGGAGGCACCCTTGCACCATAGTGCAAGGGTGCCTCAGTTGAGAGAATGAATGTTTATGTACAGGAAGAAATACCATCCACTAATGGTGATTTGAAACTCCCATGTGTACTGCATTGTGCAGCAAACATAGAATTTGCAAATCGTCAATTTTTTAATGATTGTTTATGTGCTGGAAGGGACACCTTCCTACACATAAACAATCATTCACGGAGATTTGCTGTTTCTATGTGTGCTGCACAATGCAGCACACAGGACCAGCAAAATTGAGTAGAACGTTTCACCATGTTAAAACCAGGTTATTTTTGGTCTTAATTTTGCCGCTTCCCCATATTTAAGCGACCCTTGAAAATAGGGGGCAACGTCAAAATCAATGGGTGTTGCGGCAGAGCACCCACCGCACCACCCACTGCCCACATCTTTCACGCTAAGTGTAGCATGAAAGGGGGCCTTATTTACAAGGCGACTTTAAGTCACGTTAAGTGACTTAACACCACCATGTAAATAAGTTGAAGGGTTTATCGCCCCAGGAACGGCACACAAAGTGACGTTCCTGTGGCAATAAGCCTTTGTAAATATCCCCCCCACTTTTGAATGTTTGTTATGGTAAAGGGCGGGAGAGTGCAGTAATCTCTATTTCCCACTAGAATCTTTCATGTATGTGGCCTTTCATATCTTAGATGAATACAGGAATCGCTTCAGTTTAAGCCTTGATATACTCTCTGTTTTTTATAGAAACTGTGAACTGAAACGACAAAATGTATCGTTTGAGTTGCTTTTCTGCAAAGAGCAATATGTTCCACAATAAACACATTTACCCAACAATAGCCTTTTGCCCAAAGAGGAACAAAATATTTCTTTACAGTTTAAATCCTGGACTCATTTAATGACAATGGAATCTGGAGCATGGGGTGTTGAATTTCAGGCAAAATTAGGTATCTATACATGTCCCTTAGATATGTAGTCATGGTTTGTACTCAGGGGCGGATTGGCAAGGCGGACATTCGGGCATGGGCCGAAGGGCCGGTGCCTCAATGCCCTCTGTGGGCCGTTTTTTTCTCCCCTGTCCCAGTCCACAGAGAGTGGACTAGGAAAGGGGAGAAAAAAAACGGCCCACAGAGTGCATGGAGACAAACAGAGAAAATGAAAGCAGCCTCGCTGTGCGACCAGACAGCGATTGTCAGCTGTGGCCTCTCCTTCACCCCTGCCCTGCCAAGCAATCAAGCTGAGGCTGGGCTGGGGAGGGGTGATTGTTTGCAAGAATCGGCCTCCCTGGGGGCTGTAATGTCCGGGGACTCTCGTCCCGCGGTCTAGTTGTTAGCGCACGTAGCCGTGCACATACACGGGCGTGACGTTGCACGCCGCGTAGTATAAAAATAAAGGAGGCGTGGCCCGGAGTTAGTTCGGACCACGCGGACCAAAGCACCATTATCCCGGGTCTTGTGTCACGCGCAGCGTTGCCGGCCCTGCGCCCCTAACGATGCAAGGCCCTACAATGGCGACGAGGGTTTCTCTGGACCCATGCTGAGCTCAGCCTGCCGTTTCAGTCTGCCCTACAGCGGTGCGCCATCGGGCAGATGACATTGGGGCCCCGTGTGCGGTGGGCCCGGCCTGAACCATCTGCCCCAGTTACGGATGTTGGCGCATGACGGCGCACATCGCCGGTGTCCTGAGTTGCGGCGGCCCGGCAGGGGAGAGTGGCGGAAAGAGCAAGGAGAGCTGTGAGTGTGGCGGGATGCGCAGCACTGGGTAAGGGCATAGCACGACCCGCAGCTGGCCCGAAGAAGCCCCACTCCCATTCCGCCCAGTCGGACGTGAGCCTCACCTAGGAGGGCTCCACACAACGCTGACCTGCTCCACACCCTACGCACTCCGGTGCTCCGTCAACTGAGCGAATAAGAAGGACCCCACGTGCCAAGATGGCGGCCATTCCCCCCATCGAGCCGTTTGTAGTCGATGGCGCGCCGGCTACCCTGGCGCCTCGCTGGAAGGACTGGACGGAGCGGCTGCAATTCTACTTTGAGGGTGCCAGAACAGCGAGGGAAAGGCGCAGGGCGCTTCTACTTCACTTGGGGGGGAAAGACATTCACAGAATCTATAAGACCCTGGTAGAGGCCACACCGCACACTTACGTCACACTCCTCAACGCGCTCAATGCGCATTTCGAGCCGGTGGCCAGTAAAGATTACGAGAGATTCATATTCAGACAGGCGCATCAGGAAGCCGATGAGTCCCTAGACGCATTTCATGGCAGACTGAAAGAACTCGCCAGCACCTGTGGTTTCCGCGACGAGCAAGAGGAGATACGGGGTCAGATAATTCAGGGGTGCTACTCCTCGAACCTAAGAGTGAAGATCCTCCAAGAAGATGGGAAACCGCTGGCGGACATTCTGAAACTTGGCCGTTCCAAGGAACTATCAAAAGCGAGAGCGTCACATATGGAAGCAGCGCTCCATAGACCAGCTAAGACTGAACAGATCAACACAGCCGAACAGGTCAACGTTGTCCAGCCGAAACAACGCCAATTTGGCGGCAGAAGACCGCAAGAACGTCGGACCGACTGCGGATACTGTGGAGGGGCGCCCCATCGGGCACAAGACTGCCCGGCGTGGGGGAAGAAATGCGGATCATGTGGACGTATGAATCACTTCGCAACAGTGTGCAGGTCATCAAAGCAGAAACCTGGAGCTGTCCACACAATCAGAGGAAGCCCAGACAACGAAGATATGGATGATGACTCCAATGATTACCCAGTCCATACGTATTTGCTATCGATCAGCCACATAGGAAGAAGAGGCGCCTCCCGAAGTGCCGCATAACGATCCACAACCAAGAGGTGAGGGCCACGATCGACACCGGAGCCTCGATTGAACTCATGGCGGCGAACCTATACAACCAATTGCAGGAAAAGCCGACCCTGAAGACAGCAAAAGTCCGGGTTTTTGCCTACGGACAGAAGACTCCAATCCCGCTGATCGGATGCTTCCAAACAGAATTAAAACACCAAGAACGGAAGATCCCGACAACCGTCTACGTAACCAAAGAAGGTAGTGGCATGCTTCTCAGTGGACAGTCGGCTGAAGAACTTCACCTCATTTTGTTCGCGATGGCTGTGTTGGAAGAGGAGTTGGACACCATCCTCGAAGAATTCGAAGACACGTTCCATGGCATTGGCTGTCTAAAAGGTAGAGAGGTGTCTCTCCATATAGATCGGTCCATCCAACCGGTGGCCCTCAGGCACAGGAGAATAGCATTCCACCTGAGGAAAAAGGTGGAACAAGAACTTGAAGCCCTCGAGCGACAGGGCATCATCGAGAAGGTCAGTGGGCCTACTCCCTGGGTATCGCCAATTGTGGTGGCGCGGAAACCCAAACAGCCGGGACAGGTCCGCATCTGTGTCGACATGCGTTTACCCAATGCAGCAGTAAAGAGGGAGAGACATTTGACACCCACCATTGATGACATTTTGGGAGAATTAAACGGAGCGAAGTGGTTCTCCAAGATGGACCTCCGGTCAGGATATCATCAGCTACCCCTGCACCCGGACTCCCGGTACATAACCACTTTCTCCACCCATGTGGGTCTCAGACGGTACCGACGACTCAACTTCGGGATCTCCAGCGCGGCGGAAGTCTTCCAAAATACCATCCGGGAGGTCCTAAGCGAGCTCCCAGGAGTCCTGAACGTCAGTGATGACCTGCTCCCAAAATACCATCCGGGAGGTCCTAAGCGAGCTCCCAGGAGTCCTGAACGTCAGTGATGACCTGCTCATATACGCAAATACCGTTGAAGAACACCACCAAAGGCTGAGAGGTGTGCTGCAGAGAATAAAAGATTCAGGCCTAACATTGCACCGCGAGAAGTGCCAGTTTCTCCAGAACAAGATCAGTTTTTTTGGATACACCTTCTCGGACCAAGGGATCGCCCCAGATCCTGAGAAAGTGAGAGACGTACAATCAGCACCTGCGCCGACAAACATATCGGAGATACGGAGCTTCCTCGGCATGGTCAACTTCTGCGGGAGATTCTTCCCGGACTTATCCAACCTTACCAGACCCCTCCGGGAACTCACAAAGGCCAGCACCCCCTGGCAGTGGGGAGAGGAACAAGAAAAGGCGTTTCAAGACACCAAGGCAGCACTGTCGGCAGACAAAACGTTGTCATACTTCGACCCGGCAAGACCGACCAACATAGCGGTGGACGGAAGCCCCTACGGCCTAGGAGCAGTACTGACACAGCGCCAGGAAAAAGGGGACTGGATGCCCATTGCCTACGCCAGCCGGTCGCTGACCGAGACCGAACAACGCTACTCCCAGATAGAGCGGGAGGCGATTGCAATCCATTGGGCCTGCCGGCACTTTCACGTTTACGTGTATGGGCATCCATTCACCGTCTCCACAGATCACAAGCCCCTACTTCCTCTATTCAGAGGGTCAGTCTCCAAGCCACCACCCAGGATAGAGAAATGGATCCTGCAACTCCAGGAGTATGACTACCAACTAGAATTCAAACCAGGTGCGACGAACCCGGCAGACTACCTCTCGAGGCATCCCAGGGCAGCGACCAGCAGGGAAGAGGAAGATGCTGAAGAAACGGAGGAGTACGTGAAAGTGGTCCTGGAAAGATCAAGACCTCTGCCCATGAGCATGGAGATGATCATCGAAGCAACCAACGATGACGAAGTTATCCAACTAGTGGTGAACGCCTTGCAGGCCAACGACTGGAAAACCCTCCAAGAATCACTAAGCAAGAGAACACCCCAGGCAAGGAGTGCACTAGAGACTTTTCTCAAGGTAAAAGATGAACTGTCGGTGGACAGCCGAGGCTGCCTGTTGAGGGTGCCGCGGATTGTGGTGCCAACAAGCCTGACCCGACAAGCAGTTGAACTGGCACACCGGGGGCACCAAGGAATGGTAAAGACCAAGAGCAGACTCCGCGCGAAAGTGTGGTTTCCAGACATGGACGCCAGCGTAGAACGGACGGTCAAAGCGTGCCATTGGTGCCAGGCGGCAGAACAACCGGAGTGCCCGGCCCCAGTCATCACGGAAGACAACCCGCGGAGACCATGGGAACAGGTCAGCGCCGATTTTGGACATCTGCCAGACGGGAGATACATGCTTGTCATCATTGATGATCTTACCAAATACCCTGAAGTGGAGATAGTGACGACACTCACGGCAAAAGAAGTCATAGCCAAATTCGAGAAGGTTATCGCCACCCACGGTATCTTCGAGCGAGTCAAGACCGACAATGGACCCCCCTTTCAGGCACAAGACTTTGCAGAATACCTCAAAGAATGGGGAATCCAACACTGGAGAGTGACCCCCGGTGGCCTCAAGCCAACGGGGAGGTCGAAAGGTTTATGCGCACTCTCAACAAAGTCATCCGGATCGCCCATGCTGAAGAAGCCCCATTGGAGAGAGCGATCTACACGTTCCTGAGAGAGTACAGATTGACTCCTCATCGCACCACTGAAGCCGCCCCCGGCCCGTCGACAATGGGAAGGATAGTCCGAGACACTATACCCACTCATCCTACCTGGACTCCAAAAAGAGCAAGCCCCCGACGGACTCTTTTCAATCGGAGGCGGTCCAATGACTACGCCAGCTTCCGACGCAGAGCCAAGGAGCCTGCCATCGGGGAAAGAGATCAAGTCTATGTGAAAGACCGGTATCCCGGAAGCAAGTTCAGGCTCCCTTTTGAACCAAGACCATGGACAGTCATGCGTCGCACTGGCACCATGGTGACTGCCCAACGGGAGGGAGAAAGTGTCACGCGCAATGTATCCTTCTTCAAGAAAGCCTCCACTCCGTCAGGGGAACGCCCTAGCCGAGAACCTGGCCCGGAAGTGGGCAGCTCAGCGGGAGAAACCTCCAGTCCCCAGGAATGGGAACCGCCAGTCTCAACGGACAGCCCAACAACAAGTCCTCTCGCCACGGAGACGCCGAGAACCACCAGCCCCCACTTCGCGGCGGGCCCCCAGCGCAAAGAAACGCCACAACTGGAGGCCCCCCAGAGAGTGCTATTCCGTGGAGAAGCAGCAGGTTATGGACTAAGAAGAAACCCAGCCCCGTCTTCGCAGCTGGCAGATTTTGTTATGGGCTGAGAACAGGACTCCTGTACAACT
This sequence comes from Lissotriton helveticus, assembly GCF_964261635.1. Classification (NCBI taxonomy): domain Eukaryota; kingdom Metazoa; phylum Chordata; class Amphibia; order Caudata; family Salamandridae; genus Lissotriton; species Lissotriton helveticus. The sequence continues at coordinate 647,783,092 of NC_136068.1, forward strand.
GGCTGGTAAAGGCCGGATGGCCACCATTTTGTTTTATCAGTATGATCGTGCCCAATGACTCTGAGGTGGTGTTTTTGTTGTTTGCATTCTAATAAAGGTTGAAAGGAATGTAATGTCCGGCGACTCCCGTCCCGCGGTCTAGTTGTTAGCGCACGTAGCCGTGCGCATACGCGGGCGTTACGTTGCACGCCGCATAGTATAAAAATAAAGGAGGCGTGGCCCGGAGTTAGTTCGGACCACGCGGACCAAAGCACCAGTGTCCCGGGTCTTGTGTCACGTGCAGCGTTGCCGGCCCTGCGCCCCTAACGATGCAAGGCCCTACAGGGGCCAGGTGTTTCTCAGGCCTTTGTGCCATTTTCACCTCAGCCCCCCTGGGGCCCATGCAGCCCAGAAACGGTGTTAGTCATAACACCTCGCCCACAGCCCTTCACATTCAGGGCATAGTGGGCGAGGAAGAATAGGTCTTGCTGTGGGGGCCAGGTGATGCTTGGAATTTTTTTATTTTATTTATTTAGTTATGCGATTTTATATAGCGCAGACTTTACCCGAAGGTGTCAGAGCGCTTCACACTAGGAACAGCAATAACACATGAGGAGAAAAATTACAAGTGGACAAATTACAAAAGCAAACGTTAAGTTACATGAATCAAAAGTGACAATAGTGAGCAACCAAAATACATGAGGTAGCAATCGGTACATTACAGGAGGAAAAAGTGATATGTGTGCAGGTTACAAAAGCGTACAAAGTACAAGTAGAGGTATAATACTGCAATAAATGGCAGACACTCCAGTACAAGAACAAACGTTACGTAGGCAATGGTGGCACTTGTGCAAGTATCTAAAGCAAACAAAAGTGAGAGGTAGCATACAGTGTGATACCAGAGAAAAGTGACATGTGCACGTTACAAAAGGGTACCATACACAGGTACAAGGGTAATACTACAGTAAATGATGAACACTCAAACTGCCAGAACACACTGGGAAGGCACTTCCCATGCACCAGCTTCACCTCAGCCTCCCCCCTGGCTACCTGGCTACCTTGGATGACCCAGAAAGCTGTGTTTTGTGCTCCCCTGCCAGGACATTTTCCCGAGGCCTGGAGGGCTGATTAATTTACTAATTGCAGGGGCCTTACCTCTGTTCATGTGCTCCTGAGCTGAAGGTCTGGGGAAGGCTAAGTAGGTTAGTAATAGCAGGGGCTTTGCTGCTTTTCAGGTGCTCCTGTGCTGGAGGGCTGGAATAATTTTGTGACAGAAAGGGGCCTTGCTATTTTTTTTAGTTGCTCAGCATGTAGGCCATTGTCACCTTGGCCCTGTGTCCTGTGCAAGAACAGTATCCTCCCACTTTCATTCCTTGTCTGTGCAAATGGTGTTTCATGAAAGGGCACGCCCCTTGAATGTGGGCCACGCCCCTAAATATGGGCCACGCCCCTTGCATATGGGCCACGGCCCTTAAATATGGGCCATGCCTCTTGAATGTGGGCCACTTTTTTCATCAGTGCCCGGGCCGAATTGTGATCCCAATCCGACCCTGGTTGTACTACATTGCATGAAGCTGCCTCGACTCTGGCAGCCGCAGGTTGCCTCTGGAGAACAGTCAGCTGATGATCTTAAGATCTCAATAGATAGATGTTGAGCCCATTAAGCCAGCACCCCTTTATCAATGTCAACATACCTTCATGCTTGAAGATTTCTGCTGCAGGCTGTAGTCAGAAGGGATTGCTGTAAAAATACAAATATATTATAAATATGACCTGGACTAAAGCAGGATTCTTTAACATAATATGTTTTCCTGATGGCACAAATAGACTTTGACCCACCCCTGCATTTGGTCAGAAAGCAACACAGTGCTGAATTTCTGAACACAAGTTAAAAAATAAACAATCTCAAAGGGATTTTTCTTCTTGGTTATGAAAAATGCAGGATGTTAATTCTCTCTGCAATCCAACAAAAATCGTTACACATTTGTATCTCCGACCCCGACAACTTCAGGGTCGTTCTATTTAGCCATTTAAAATATTGTGTAAATAATTTAAAAGCTTATCTAAGCGTGTTCCTGCAATCGATGCTTGAATCATCAAAAGTAAAACTAGCTGAATGAAATCCTTTAAAAAGGTCAAAAGCATTTAGCCTGAAGGTCTGAATGTAAGTGTAATTTCAAATTTTTGGTTAGGTGAATGCATCTTTACAGTATAAGCAACAATCATGATCTACTATGAAACAAGAAAGCTTATTTTTCCTCAATATGGAAAACATAATGAGCAAGGTAGAAAGAGTGGGAGAAGCAGGAAAAGGGGGGCCATGCACAAATAAAAACGCATGCAAAGAATAACTGAACAGGCAAAACAATGTCTGATCCAGTTTCTTACCATACTCAATCATTTAATGAAAACAAGTCTGAAATTAAAGTCGCCAGTTTCAGCCCCTGCTTCTTTACTCACAGTACCTAGGGAGAGTGGCAAAATGACTAGCAGCAGGAGTTTATATGTCAATTCATTAACTGTCTGTGTCAGACTGGCAACAAGACTGGTTCATAACTAGTAGATCACTTCAAGACCGAGGGGTTTGTCCTTAAATAACAGATCACCCTGAAAAATAACTGAAAATGTTTTGCCATTATCAGCTGGCTGATCATCATGGGACATTTTCAATTAATGTTATTGGTTCTCTCCTCTTCAGATATTTGTGTTCCAGTTTCTCAGCCTATACGGAAAGGTTATAATGAATTTGATAATAACATGTAATACATATGGATTCATTAATATGGAGTCTTATAAATGTACTATATATTCGTGGGAAACCATGAAACGGGTGCTATGATTGGCTAGGAAGTGAGCAAAATATATTATAAGACAATTTTAGGCAAGGGTTCAGAAAACATCCATCACATTGCATAGAGACTATACACTGCTTTTTAAGCAAAATGTGACTTTGGCTTACAGTCCCTTATTTCAATAGACCCTTACTTACCCAAGCAGCCACCCGGAGCCACGAGGAGGAGGGCAATAGGCGACATCATGTTTGCTGTAGGACTGATATTTGAACCTTTTGCAGAACTGCTGATCACTCAAACACCTGTGAAAGGTCCATGCCTGAGGCCTCTATTTATGCCGACAGCAAGTGCCGTAGGAGGCAGGATTTTCCCAGGAACATGCGCTATGGTCATCGCCTCGGTCCTGTCAACCAGAACATCACAGAGATTTTCCAAACAATGGGGGTTTTGGACCTATTTGAAAAAGATTTAGGGGCAGATTTTCAAGCCCCTTGTGCCACTTTTGCGTCACTTTTAACATGGGAAAAGTGACGCAAAAGTGGCGCAAGGGCTTGTAAATCTGCCCCTGAGTGGATTACTTAGATAAGGTGTGCGAGGCATGAGAAAGTGTCTGGGACTCTTTGTAAATAATGTGTTTTTTGTTCTTTGTTTACCTCCTTAAGGTCATTTTGATCCTTCTCTTGATAGAAGCATGGATCTTCCCACCTGTATTACCCATCAGCTGCTACCAAGTCAAATCAGATTCCCACTATGACTTGGAAAAAGCGCTAAAATGACTCCTTTGGGTGGGAACCTCGTGTCCGAATGCAATTGTACAAAAAAAAAAACAATAGCAATAGCTAAAATGAACAATGAGAACTCAGCAATATATAGCAAGCTTGTTATGTTGTGTCTTTCTAAAAACAAAAATACAGCAGGGGATATGTTTTATGTTGTTCTGATGTATGTAAGTGAATGTCTTTCTAATTATTTGAACTTACTAAACCTACCCTCGTTCAACCAACATTATTTTTATTTATTTTTTATTTAAACGGTTTTATATAGCGCTGGCTAGACCCAAAGGTATAAGAACGCTTTACAAGGGTTGGGAGTGGAAACAATTGCAATATAACTTTTGTACAAAAAAGAACAGTGCAAGATAATAGGAACAAAATGCAAAGAACAGTAAATACATTGACAATAAAATAAGGAGTACAATTAGTCAATAACCAGAATTGAGTAGTTGAGGTAGTGTGAGTGGTCAAGGATGGGGGGAGTGAGGAGTTAGGGGGAAACTGAGGCCGGTGATGGGAGAGGAGATAACATGTAGGAGTAGGCATTGATTAAAAGAGAACAAGTAGGGTGAGTGTGGAACTATATGTGAGCATGAGAGGAGGGGGGTAGTGTGGAAGTATATGTGAGCATGAGAGGAGGGGGGTAGTAAGTCAGGTAAAATGTGGTGTGAACATAATACCGTCATGGGCAGGTTGAGACACTCAATTAGGTGGCAGGATAAGGAACATTGAATTGATTCTCTTTGGCAATGAAAAGTAGTTTAACTCCAGAGCTTGTCTATGAAGATGTATAAAGAGTACACTGGTGAGAAGTGTTAGCAAATGTTCATATATCCACAGCAAACATAATGCAGTGAGAGTGGTAGAACTGGACACTGAGAAATATTCCAAGTGGCCAAATAGATGAACTTTCTCTAAATATAGGTCAACTCAAGAACATATCATCCTGCTGACTCTCAGCTCTTGGTCCTGGAGAGCACAAATCAGCTGCAGCAATACATGAAATCACTCTTCGTATTTCATCAAGGTCATTTCTTGTGATTGGGATGGTACCCTTGCTTAAAAACAAAACAGCAACCTTATCACAATGCAAGGTACATTTACTCTATACTTGTTGCGCCATACACTATTTACGGCACATTGAACAGCCAGATTGCAGTCACATGACTTTGTTAATGGACAGCGATTGGCACTGGACTGAATCAAATTCTTACAATCAAACAATAGTGGACAAATCTCCTTACTTGGCTTTTCATAAGCCCTGCTCCTATTCGACGGCAGTATCGCCTTTTACTAACAGATTCAATAATTATCATCACCATTTTAAGAAATATGCGCAGCTGTCATTTATTTCCAACTTTGAATGAACAGTAAATCTGACATCCATACCAACAAGATTGATTTATCCTGAATGTCTAAGCTTCTCAAGGGTAGAGTAATTCCTGGAAATCAACGTAAACTTAATACAACTTTGCTATTGCTGTTGATGCAGAGAAGTCCACTTGCCCATGGTAAATGTAGTTGTTAAGCCACCACAGTACCAGTTTTTCTTAAAGAGCAAATAGAGCAAATCAATTCCGTTGTTCCAGAAAGCATAATTTTTTGGACGTAAGAGATATTTCATTTAGGCATTTTCTTGCCTTAGCCATTTGCTGCCTGTAGCCTGTCTCTGGGTTACAGGGCTGGGTATGGGTGACAGTTGGGCTTTGTCCATTCTTACTTGGCAGCCACACACAATGGGGAGCTTAGGTGTGACTGGGTGGACAATCGCTTGCAAGATGGGAGGAAGGAGCTGGGCCCAGTCCCACTTAAACTTGAATAGGCTGTGTCATACCCCCATACAAAGGGCTGCATAGTTAGTCTGGAGTAAGGGCCAGGAAGGCAAGGCATTTACCTTCACATCGATATTCTTGACAATGATATTCTTGGCATCTATATTTCCATGTTATGATATTTTAATCCTTATTTTCTTGTACATTGATATGTGCAACTCAATATTTTGTCTAAACACCAACAGGAATGTTTCCTTTATCCACTCCTTTTTAATCTCTATATGGAACTCTTCTGAGAGCAAATAAAGAGATTAAGCCCTTCATTATATGCTGATGACCGGATTGTGTGCACATCGGAGGTGGAGAGTGCGGTATCCTAAGTAATATGGGAATTGAGGCAATTTGGGAATTCTCTAGGTATGAGGTGAATAAAACCAAATAATAAACATTGACCTGGAACTCTGTGTGTGGTAAAGAAGAAGTAAAGTACTTGGGAGTCAGGATTGTGTAGAATCAAGAGGACATCCCAAGGGATAACCTGAAAAAAGTCAGCAATTAGGTAGGTAGACTACTGAAACAATGGAGAAATCTGCCACTCACTATGTTTGGATGGGGAAATCTGGTCAAGATGGATATCTTGCCAACATTTTCCCTCCTATTTGACAACATCCTGCTGAGTTTCAATAGGAAAGAGCTGAGGAAGATCCAAGGGAAGATCACCTCGTCTATCTGGGCAGGGAAAACCATACAGCTGTCTTGGGAAAAGCTCAAGAGGAGGTTGGCTCTACCTGACATCCAGCTTTACTGTTGGGCATTTCAGTTTAAAAGTGCAGGATGCTTTTCTTCCACCCAGAAAAATCCTTCACTGAGAACGTACAGGGCCATTCTAGTAGGTCTATCAAGAGAGGTGTTCTGATATAAATATGATGCACCAAAGTTTTTTTAAAGAAGTATGATTCAAATGTTTTAGCTCAGCTGCTGGCCTATTGCTTGAGATAAGATTGTTCCAAGGAATTCCATACTGTAGCGAACTGTCACCGACATAGGATTCTCGACTGAGTACTTGAAAGACGGTTTAACAAGACTACTTTGAGACTATGGAATAGCTAAGTGGGGGCTGTTAGTGGAGGTAGGGAAAGCATTACCATGGGAAACCTGGGAGAGGGTCACACTCAGGGGACACAGTCATGGTTCACATTTTACCAGTTGACCACCTGGCTGTCAGAGCAGTGGTGGATCTACTGGGAGACCCACAGTATGTAGGAGGAACTGCAGGATCCTAATACAAGGATTTTTTAGCTATGAACCATGAATGAATACATTTTATTTGCGTGGTTACTCAAAACCATTACAATAAAGAAAAGAAGAGCACTACATTTTAAAAGATAGACAGTGTAATTAAAATCTAAACGTCTAAAATTCAAAGATAGCTCTTTGTACTCAGCAAATAGTTGTACATGCTCCAGTTAAGCTAAGCGGATAATACAAGATGATAGGTGACCTCAGCACAAGTGCTTGCCTGATCGCTTAACAGGGAGTGTCCGTCAGCTTCGTGCGAGTCTGTTGTACAAATTTGCCAAACATAGCCATGTGCTTCACTATGGCCAGAGTATAAAGTTGATGGACTGCCTCCTTTATAGTTTGAGTGCCCAATTGTAGCAAGATGGGCCTGAGATACATTCTGTGAGCTAAGCGCAATGCCGGGCAACAAAATAGGATATGGGCCAAAGACTCACGTTTATATTTACAGAGCCAGCACTCCACGATCGCCGGTCTTGTTAACCCGATGGGGTATAATTCTTTAAGGGGGAGAGGGTGTAGTCTGAATGCTAAGAACCTGTGTAAGGGTTGTCTCCCCACGGCCTGCGTAAGGTGAAGTTTGGAGTTATGCTCTGTATGTGTGAGGCTTTGGGACTCATGGAAACCTCTTGTTACCAACGATTCCATGTCCAAGGTGCGAGAGAAAGAACATACTTTTTTACTGTGCTTTTGATAGCAGTGTACTTGACTGTCTTGGGGTGCCAATTCTCTGTTGCAAGTTTCAAAAGATCTTTGGCAGAAGCGAGACTGGCTGACCAAGGATTGCCCGGTTTAAAAAGATACTTTTTATTGCAGCCTTCATTGTGTTCTCTGGTGCCGCCATTGTAAGGTAGAAATATATACTCAGAGAGGCCATCTCTTCCAGTTTTTGTTTGTTGAGATTGAATTCCAACCAAACTAGATTGATCCTGGTGCAGACGGGTATGTGGAATAGTTTTTTATAGGCTGTGCAGTTGATTTTTTCTAGGTCTTTCGCGAGTTTTCCAGGGAATGCCTGTTGTGCATAGTTAAGAGATGGTATTAGTTTCATCCTCAAGACTCTTTGGACAGCCGTGTTGTAGGGCTATGTAAGGTGGAGTATAGTCTGCAGAGCATGTAAATAATGCTTTTCCCTTTCATCTGCATTCTGTGGAGATGGACTCCTGGGCGGCCTGTTTCACTAAACCAAACCCCCAAGTAGTTGTAATGTTGTATACAGTCCAAAGTCAGCTGACCGAGCCTCCATTTTGCCAGTTGTTTTTTGTTTTTTTTAGGGTATTGCCCAAAATGTACTGTTTTGAATTTTGATGGATTGGCAACCAACTTATTTTTGACAGCGTATGTTGCCAGGGCCCTAAGTGCTTTTTGTAAGCCAATTTTAGTATGGTCTAGGAGTACCAGGTCGACGGCATATTGCATTAGTTGGATTTTATTGCGCCCAATCCTGGGTGTTGCTACTGTGGCTCCAGTCAAGGGTTGGCCCATGTCTGCCGTGTATAAATTAAAGAACATCGAGGCTAAGAAGCACCCTTGCTTTAGGCTGCAATCCTTGTCGATTTTCTCTGTACCAGATTTGCTCAAGAGTTTGCATCTTACCCAAGTTTGTGAGTACAATGATTGAATCGCTTGTAATAGAGATGGATTGATATTCCAGCGTGTCAACTTCTGCCAGAGGATGGTATGGTCTACACCATCGAAAGGTGCCGAATAATCAATGACACAAGCAAAGAGCGGCAGACTTTGGCGAGATACGGCTTGTTGAGCTAGATATGACAGAGCGATTATGTTATCCACCGTTGATGCCCCAGGTCTGAACCCTGTTTGAAAGAAGGGCAGCAGGCCTTCAGTTCTGGCCCAAGTTGATAGTTCCGCCAGAAGGGTACTTGCATAGGCCTTGCCCTCGATGACCAGCAGGGCAATCATACGGTTGTTTTTTGGGTCAGCCTTTGGCCCTTTCTTATATATATTGGGTGCAGTAGCGTCTCTCTCCAGGAGTCTGGAACATCTCCCAAGAACCTGCATTCGGCATATAACTGGGTCAGATTGTCCGTCCAGTAGTCTGTGTCTGCCCTGAAGAGGGAGCCAAGCAGGCCGTTAAAACCTGGTGCCCCGTTGTGTCGGATCTTTTTTAAAATTGTTCGAACTAAAGTTTTGCCTGGAGGAACTTGGTCATCCAACGTTTTCAATGTGTGTACAGTGATGTCTGATTCTTCATTCGCGTTAAGGCCTTTATTTAAGGAAGTTCTGCTTTGATCTTCTTTGTACAATGTTTTCACATGAGTGGCCCAGGTACCTGCATCAAGTGAATTCTCTCCGTGGGTGTCTCCTTGGGTTAGATTAGTTAAGTATCGCCAGAACTCTTGGAATTTACAAGGTCTCGGCGAGTGAAAGATCTTCACCCATTTTGCCTCAATACATTCGTGTTTCGCGGCCCAGACCTGCTTCGAATGGCTTTTTACGGCCTCTTTAAGTAACCTTTTGGTGGATGCTGAGCCAGTTTTCCGATAAGCCCTACGTTTGGCATTTAAAAGTTTGCTACGATTAAGAATATCCAACTTACCCTGTGAGACGTAGACAGGGTACAGCAATATTTTCAGAACACCAGAATGCCACACAGCCCACAAGAGCGCCACCCGCAGTCACCACCAACTCATCAGGACCGCCAAGAGGACCGCCTTCAAGGACCACTTAGACAACAACGCACACAACACCAAAGAGCTCTTCAGCATCGAGAAAGAGCTCTCCAACCCAAGCTCCAACATCAACGACATCCCACCTTCACAAGACCTATGCGACTCCCTGGCTGCCTTCTTTCACCGCAAGATCACCGACATCCACGACAGCTTCAACAGCTTCAACTCCGACACCCCCGCACCCACCACCGAGTCCACCAACCTTGCGACCAACACCCGCACCAGCTGCCTGACCGCCTGGTCCAACGTCAGCGACAAAGACACCATCAAAATCATGAACTCCATCCACTCCAGATCCCCATCTGACCCCTGCCCTCACCACATCTTCAACAAAGCCAGCACAACTATCGCGCCCCACCTCCGAAAAACAATCAACAGTTCCTTCAAGACAGCAACTTTCCCGGAAAGCTGGAAGCACTCCGAGATCAACGCTCTTCTGAAGAAGCCCAAGGCGGACCCCAAGGACCTCAAGAACTTCTGGCCCATCTCCCTGCTCCCATTCCTGGCTAAAGTGACAGAGAAGGTTGTCAACAAACAACTAACCCGCTACTTCGAAGACAACAACATCCTGGACCCCTCCCAATCCGGTTTTTGCAGCAACCACAGCACCGAGACCGCCCTTATCACCGCCACTGATGACATCAGGATCCTGATGGATAAAGGAGAAACAGCCGCCCTCATCTTCCTGGACCTATCAGCAGCTTTTTACACAGTCTGCCACCGCACCCTATCAGCACGCCTCCATGATGCTGGATTTCAAGAGAAGGCCCTGGCCTGGACCACATCCTTCCTCTCCGGCAGAACCCAGTGCATCCGCCTCCCACCCTTCCGCTCGAAATCCACAGGGATCCTCTGTGGCGTCCCAAAGGGATCCTCCCTCAGCCGGACGCTGTTCAATATCTACATGGCACCTCTCGCCTACGTCGCTCGACAACTCAACATCAACATCATCTCCTACGCCGACGACACCCAGCTGATCATATCCCTCACCGAAGACCCCCACACCGCCAAAGCCAACCTCCACAGAGGAATGAAGGCCGTAGCCGACTGGATGAAGGACAGCAGATTGAAGCTGAACTCAGACAAGACTGAGGTCATCATTCTCGGACACACCCCATCAGCCTGGGACGACTCTTGGTGGCCCACATCGCTAGGCACAGCCCCGGAACCCACAGACCACGCACGCAACCTGGGGGTCATCCTCGACTCCACCCTCTCCAAGACCAGGCAAGTCAACGCCGTCTCCGCGTCCTGCTTCAACACCCTCGGCATGCTCCGCAGGATCTTCAAATGGATCCCTCCCGACATGAGAAAAACCATCACCCAGGCCCTCATCACCAGCAAACTCGACTACGGGAACGCCCTCTACTCAGGAACAACAACCAAGCTCCTGAGATGACTCCAACTAATCCAGAACGCCTCGGCACGACTGATCCTCGACGCCCCCCGACGCAGCCACATCACACCTCACCTGAGAGGCCTACACTGGCTCCGCGTCAACAAGAGGATCACCTTCAAACTCCTCATCCACGCACACAAAGCCCTACACAATACCGGACCCACATACCTCAACAACCCTCTCAGCTTCCACATCCCCACCCGAAACCTCCACTCAGCCAACCTCGCCCTCGCCACAGTTCCTTGTATCCAGAAAACCACCGCCGGTGGCAGATCCTTCTCCTACCTCACCGCCAAGACCTGGAACGCTCTCCCCACCAGCCTACGACAGACTCAGGACCTGCTGGCCTTCAGAAAACTCCTGAAGACCTGGCTCTTCGACCAGTAGCGGGCCCCCCTCACTCCCAGCGCATTGAGACCCTCACGGGTATGTAGCATGCTTTAGAAATGTAGTGATTGATTGATTGAGTGAATGGGGGACTCTTTAAATTTAATTCCTGGACTCTCTGTAATTCACAGTTTCCTTTGTTGTCCTTGTGAGTCGTTAGAGCGCCAGCTTTGTTTTTGTTCCCTCGTGACCACGGGATTTAACAGATAACAGATGGTCCATGCGGTGACCCACAATATCATCAGGGTTAGTTTCCAAGTTGGTTTTATCTAGTATTACTGAACATGCAATATTTTTGTTTAGGTTCGGACTCTGAGGTGGGATAGTGGTCTCATGTTGATCGTCAGTGTGAACCTCGGTCTCCTGGTTTTCGGGCAGCAGCCACTGCCGAATGGAGCCATTATTGTTGGATTTGTTTTTTCTCTGTTTGTTTAACTTTTTTAATTTCTTCTTGTTTTTTCGAGAAAGATGATGAATGTCTGGGCTTGCCGGCTTTGGCTTATTTGGAGTTCCGTAGTCGTTGTCAGGATTAAGGCTGGTTTTTATTGCAATTTCTTCAGCCCTGCATAAATGCTCGGCCACTGTCCTTGTCGTATCTTGCGAGGGTTCTTTGTCACTAATTTGTGTATCTTTCATGCTTGTGGACTCCTTGGTGTTTTGCTGGAAATGTGAGATGTTCCGTTGCCTGCTAACTTCTTCCTTAAGATCCTTGATTAGCGTATTCATTATCTCTGGAAGCTTTTCTAGGTTGTACAATATTGGACTGCAACCACAGCCCTCTTGTTTGACTGTTGGTGTTGTATTAGCCTGGGCTCTGTGTATCAGTGAATTCAAATGTTCCAGTTTGGAATCTATTCCTGAAATCAGACCAGCAACTGTTTGTAATATGTTTATTTTAGTGTCCAGTTTGTCTGCATACATTATTACAGCGTTTGCCATTAAGATCAAAGCTTCATTGATTAGTGCTAAGTGATTTTCAATTATGGGGGGCTTCTGCTCTTTTTCCGCTCCCCCTCTGAGAGGACTCTTGTTTTCTTGTACGGAACAACTGAGGTTTGAGGGATTGGTTTCTGATGTTTCGCTTGTTATGAGAGTGTTGGCTCCATTGGCTCTGTTAACCACGTGGCCGTTTTGCATTGTAGTGTAGTTCCTATTATCCCAATAGGCTCTGCGCATTGGAATAATATCTTCAATAGTATAGACGTAGGACAGAGGTTAACTAGGTCTTCTACTGTCGATATTAGACTTAAAGTTTAGTGTTTGCCAGCTAGCTCAGAGTTCACTAGAAACTTTCTCGAATAGACAAGGAGGAGTTTAACCTCCCTGGATAGACAAGAAGGGATTTAGTTTCTGACAACCATAGAACATGACAACTTTGCTCTCCCCTAATCAAGAGTGTATCTCTAGAGTCGTGTGAAAACAAAAGACAACTTATTTTACTCAGTCAGTTCAGTGCATTCTTAGTTTCACCAGATTGTAGAGAAAAGGAAGAGACGGGCGTGTTCAATAAAAGATGTTATTTATTGATCAGTCTCTTTTCTCATACAAGAGAATTGAATCGCTATTATTGCAATACTTATTGTTAAGTAAAGTGCATACAGTAATAACAGAATTATAAAATAATACTGTAAAAGCATTGATATGGTTTCTTAGCCATATGATACTTAAAATGGATAAAATAGATACATACATATATACATTGACTAATCGTACTCAACTGGTGCTTCTAACTACGCCTACCCCAATGTACCTGACCTAAGCCTAATACGTGGCGGGAGTAGATAAGTAGCAGTTTAAGTTAAGTTTGCTTTACCAAGAGTCTGCTTCAAGAATTCTCTACAAAGGGTTATTCAGTTCAGTACCTGGGATTTAGAAGGCTGGAGGGTTGGTATCTCTATCTCAGGTCTTGATATTCCAGCTGCCTGCGAGGGCGGCTTGGAAGCGCCGGAGCTGGATTTCTCGGCAGGAGAAAAGGCAGCGTCTCTCTCTCAGCGCGTCAGAAAGGAGGGGCAGCGTCTGTGGGCTTCGCGGTCAGCTGGGCTCCTCGGCAAGTCTCCATGCTCCAATCTTGTCACCATCTCGTGTGTTTGCTTAAGGCAATGTCGGTATTATTTATACCTGAAAGGTGCCGGGATTGACGTAAGGATGGACATAAATACGTCAATAAGGATGTCATACGAACTGGTCGTTCGCACATTCTTTACTGAAGTTCTCGGCTAAATCAAAACAATGGCTGTGGGGATTTCCCAGGTCGTGGTAGGTTTGATTTGTTTTGAGAACACCGTATGCCTATTAGGGGGCTGGAGAAATAGTGCTTGCCTAATGAGATGGCATGCGCTATGACCTAATCAGATAACGGGGCTTCTGTGCCGTTGTGTGGCTAATCAGATAACGGGTTTCTGTGCAGTTTAATGGCTGCTAGTTAGTTATTAACCAGACAAGGGTCAGAAATAGGGGGATCGATACAGTACCCATAGTAAATACACCACACCCACTCCACGTAATCTATGTCCATATTTACAAGTCTAGGCATAGTAAACAAAACTAGTAGTGCATGTGTATACCGAACCACCCCAAAATACAATCATTTGCATATTGAAATTTGGAAATGCGAAATACACGAAAAGATGAGTATAGTTACTATATGCACTTCAAGCAGTATAATAATGCTAAATCTAAACGCATATTTTGAAATCAGCATGAACGAAATGCGGAAATTACACATGAAATGGCTCTTAATACAGAAGAAAAGGTCGAGACCATCTCATCACAAAAATCATAAATACTTGTGAACATGCTAGAGGGTAGCTAATGTCTCTAGAGTAGCTAAATATAGAAATGTTGTTCTCTAAGAATAGTTTTACTTTAAGCAGAAGATAAGTGTCCCAAAAAATCGTAAATATTTTTGGAAATGGAAGGGGAGAAAAAATTGTCTCGCTCTCCGAAAAAACTGGTGAGAAAATTTCTTATTGCTTTATTTTCAAAGTTGAAGGCCAAATTCAGGGTGTAGGGAACGCAGTGTGCTAGTTTGTTTAAAGTCATTCTTTCTGCTCTGGTGAAAACATCATATTGTTGAGACTTTCGAAAAAACTGTCAACTGCTTCTTGCGAGAGTTCCACTAACTCGGAAAATTTTTGTAACATGCATTCATGAGCATGATTGCCTCCATTGATGTTTCGATCAGCATAGCTGACAGAAGGTCGTACCTGATCGATGCTGCTTTCATCTTGTACTTCACAACTCTTCAATCGTAGTGGTGAAGTCTCCACGAATGCCGTCATCAGGATTGGTAGCCGCTAAGGACAGCACAATGCATGAGCCGTTACCGGACCCAACAAAGTCTCTGCGTCCATTGGCATATCCGATTGTAGTGTCAGACAGGTGTCCAACACGCATTCTTCGCCGCATAGCAAGCACCTTAATACAGGCATAACACAACTTTGCCACACCGGTCTGAATGAAAGAAACCAAGTCATGTTCAAATCTCGTAGCCGTGCTAGTCCAAGGACTTTAGTTATGCGGTCCCGGTAGCCAATAGCTCGGATTGTTTCTTCCATTATCGCTGGTGTCTTGTCTGTGACGTGGTTTGCCATAGCGAAGTAACAGGATCAAAAATAGGATGCCTGCCACTAGTCCCAAAAGGAGAGGAAGTCCGCCAAAGATGGAATGGACAAAATCAGGAAAAATACCCAGGATGGCTTTGAATGGGGTTAAAGCTCCCGAAATCACTGTTTTAAATACACTCGTGATTCCGCTTGTATCAGAAATATTTAAGATTTCGCTCAGTATTTCTGCGAAATGTATGGGGGAATTGGTTGATAACAGTGAATGAATCTCAGCAGTTGTCCTTGCAACTTGGAGATCATACGTTTCTTTTGATGACGTTAACATGGTTGGCGTCTGTAGGAGCACTGTCTTCATTCTGCTTAAAGTATCAATTCGAATAGAAGAAATTTTCAAACTGGGCCACAACCTTGCCTCCCTGTCTCGGGCATCGTTCGGGAACAATACTCGTTCACAGCACATGACCTTCGTAGTCACGGTTATGAGATAAGGTTTTCCGGGCAGCAGACTCTCTCTCTCTTAAAGAATGGTTCTATTTGTGTTGCAGGTGTGCCTAGCTGGTGACATGAAAGGTTATTTGAGTTCCCTTCACATGCTCCATGCAAACTAATACCCTGACACAGAAGTGTACCGCTTAGTGACCTTTCACAATTATTGCCACTAAGGAACACACTTTGTCCTTTATTACTAACACATGCGTGTGTATAGGGCAAGTTCCATGTTGACTTAATGTATCCTGTACCCAACCTTTCATACTGGCCTGCCTGTATATATTTTTGGCAGTATTGAAACTGGAAAGTTGTTATCGGAATATTTATTATCCCATGTATTATCCATTCAATGACAGGTCGTTCTGACATTGTCAATGGTAATCTCTCAAGTTTTTCAATGCTCAGAATTGTATAGTCCGCACCCTTCTGTGCCAAACTGATTTGTTTATCAGTAAGGTTAAAGATATTAAATAGTGACGTTGTGTTGATTAAACGCCAAGGCACATAGCCTGAAGGCAGATTTTGTAACGTCCAGCCAAGTTGTACAATAGAACGCAATTGGGACTGACCGTGTTGTAACATCAGTAAGTCTTGCGATATTATATCGATTGCTGAAGACACAATACTGTCCAGTGAATATATTCTGGAGGACAGAGTCAATAACCCATTGTCCACAACAGAAAGTGATTTTTCCGGTGGGCAGTCATAATATCGAGTCTTTTATTTCGACTGGACAGAATATCGAGTAAAAAATATAGAATGGACATAATATCGACTAGACATAATATAGACAACAAAAATATTGACTAGAGAAAATTAATATCGAATAGAATGGACATAATATCGAATCAAAAAAATAGAATGGACATAATATCGACTAGACATAATATAGCCAACAAAAATATCGAATTTAAGGTAAGTTAATATTAATTTTTATTTTTTGTGTAATATAAGTCTGTAGCGGGTTGTGGGTTTATAGGGGAATAGGGTGGGAAGTAATTTAATTATAATTAATTAAGTATGTTAATTTATTTATTGATATTTATTTAGAATGAATTGTTAATTAATTATTAATTGGTAATTAATTAAAATATAATTGGTAATTAATTATAATTGATTAATTGATAAATATTTTAATTTTAGTAATTTATTTTCTGTAGCGGGTTGTGGGTTTATAGGGGAATAGGGTGGGAAGTAATTTAATTATAATTAATTAAATATGTTAATTTATTTATTGATATTTATTTAGAATTAATTGTTAATTAATTATTAATTAGTAGTTAATTAAAATATAATTGGTAATTAATTATAATTGATTAATTGATAAATATTTTAATTTTAGTAATTTATTTTCTGTAGCGGGTTGTGGGTTTATAGGGGAATAGGGTGGGAAGTAATTTAATTATAATTAATTACATTTTTTAAATTATTTATTGATATTTATGTATAATTAATTGTTAATTATGTATTAATTGGTAATTAATTAAAATATAATTGGTAATTAATTATAATTGATTAATTGATAAATATGTTAATTTTATTAAATTATTTTCTGTAGCGGGTTGTGGGTTTATAGGGGAATAGGGTGGGAAGTAATTTAATTATAATTAATTAAATATGTTAATTTATTTATTCTTAAATATTTGGAATACATTGTTAATTAAATAATAATTGGTAATTAATAAAAATATGATTGGTAAATAATTTTAATTGATTAATTGATAAATATGTTAATTTCATTCATTTATTTTCTGTAGCGGGTTGTGGGTTTATAGGGGAATAGGGTGGGAAATAATTTAATTCTCATTAATTAAATATGTCATTTAAATTATTGGTATTTATTTTGAATTAATTGTTAATTAATTTTTAATAGGTAATTAATTAAAATATAATTGGTAATTAAAATTAATTTATTAATTTTGAAATTGTAAATTAATTTATTGTTAATAGGTAATTAATTAGTATGAGTAGGCAATTTTTATAATTAAATAATTTTATTTTGTATTTATAAATAAATATGTAATATTTTTTATACACAAGTACAATATTTTATTTATTTGTAATTGGTATTACTATTTGTTATTTATATCTATTTGTGAAGTATTTACTTTCCCTATTATTGCACTCTCTGAAGTTGGAATAGTAATTTTAACCCCTACGCTATACAACACTTTCCCTAATGTTGCACCCACTGGAGTGGGTATGCAACGTTTACAATACAACTTTTACTATGCACTACCATTACAATGAAACTTTTACAACGCAAAAACTTTTACAACGCATACATTTACAAAGCATGTTTTTACAACGCAGATACCTTTACAACGCATACCATTACAACGTAAGTATTGCTAAGTATATAATTATTTTTAAAATGTTATATGTTTGGGTTTTTGGGTAAAGGGGTATTTTTAGGGTTCAGGGTCAGTTTTCAGTATTTGGGTAAAGGGGTATTTTTAGGGTTCAGGGTCAGTTTTCAGTTTTTGGGTAAAGGGGTATTTTTAGAGTTCATGGTCAGTTTTCAGTTTTTGGGTAAAGGGGTATTTTTAGTGTTCAGGGTCAGTTTTCAGTTTCTGGGGTATAGGGGTATTTTTAGGGTTCAGGGTCAGTTTTCAGTTTTTGGGTAAAGGGGTATTTTTGGGGTTCAGGGTCAGTTTTCAGTTTTTGGGTTAAGGGGTATTTTCAGGGTTCAGGGTCAGTTTTCAGTTTCTGGGGTAAAGGGGTATTTTTAGGGTTCAGGGTCAGTTTTCAGTTTTTGGGTAAAGGGGTATTTGTAGGGTTCAGGGTCAGTTTTCAGTTTTTGGGTAAAGGGGTATTTTTAGGGTTCAGGGTCAGTTTTCAGTTTTTGGGGTAAAGGGGTATATTTAGGGTTCAGGGTCAGTTTTCAGTTTTTGGGTAAAGGGGTATTTTTAGGGTTCAGGGTCAGTTTTCAGTTTCTGGGGTAAAGAGGTATTTTTAGGGTTCAGGGTCAGTTTTCAGTTTTTGGGTAAAGGGGTATTTTTAGGGTTCAGGGTCAGTTTTCAGTTTTTGGGGTAAAGGGGTATTTTTAGGGTTCAGGGTCAGTTTTCAGTTTTTGGGTAAAGGGGTATTTGTAGGGTTCAGGGTCAGTTTTCAGTTTTTGGGTAAAGGGGTATTTTTAGGGTTCAGGGTCAGTTTAGGGTTTTTGGGGTACAGGGGTACTTTGTAAAAATAAAGTAAAATTACATTTAAATTACATTAATTAAATACAATTAAATAAAATTAAATTATAATATAATATTTTAAATTAATTTATATTAAAAAAAATATTATATACTTACCAATACTTACGTTGTAATGGTATGCGTTGTAAAGGTATATGCGTTGTAAAATCTTGCGTTGTAAATGTATGAGTTGTAAACGTTTTTGTGTTGTAAAAGTTTTGATGTAATGGTAGGTGTTGTAAAAGTATGCGTTGTAACGTCATACATCCCTGGAGTGGGAATAGTAATTTTAACCCTTACGCTATCCAGCGCTTTCCCTACTGTTGCACCCACTGGAGTGGGAATAGTAAATTTTACCTCTACGCTATCCAATACTTTTGCTAATGTTGAACTCACTATAGTTGTTACAATAAATTTTAACCATTTTCTATGCTACGCTAAAAATGTTATATATGTTTATTTAATAATATGTTTTTATATATATATATATATATATATATATATATATATATATATATATATATATATATATATATACATATATATATATATATATATATGTATTATTTTTGGTGATATAATTTTTTTAATTATAGAAATTATTTATTAAAATTAAAATTTTAAAATAATTATTTCTAAGTTTATATTAAATATATGTATTACTATATTAGTTTTAACTTAATTTTAAGACATTTAAAAAAATCGATATTTTGACAGTCTATATTTTTGTAAGTCGATATTTTGGAGTCGATATTTTGGTACTTACCTGTTTGTAGATAGGGAGTCGATATTTTGTCACTCGATATTTTTCACTCGATATTTGTGTATCTCGATATTTGTGACATCGATATTATGTCAGTGATCCGATTTTTCTAAATTAATACGATCAATTTCCCATCTTTTTTCTGCTGTCTCAATTTGAGTTACTTTCCAAACTTCAATGTAAGCTGCATATATAGAGGCCGCTATGAAACGTTTTTGACGCTGTTTGCGTGGTCCCATAATGAAATCACGCAAGTCAGCACCCTCTTGAAGTAAAGTTAGGTGTTGCTTAATTTCTGCCAGTGTGGATGTTTGTAGCCATTGAAGGCAGAGCTTGCCCACACTGTAAGTAGTTACTATCCCTGGATGTTGTCTTTGGGAATATCTAGGGTCTGGCCTGGTCAATTTGAACCCCTGTATTTTGTTCAGGAATCTGTCTTGACAGTTATTTGTGTCTGAGGGCCAGATCAACCATTGTTTCCAATCAGGATGTGTTCTGTTTTGGTTTAAAATATGGTTCACGTCTATCTCAACATCTATAGAGCTATTACTGTTCGTTGTTGGCTTTGGAATAGACGGTTTGTTTAAGTCTTTGATTTTGGCTAAGCCAAGACAGGTAGTTTGTTGAATGGTGTCATTCAAAAATATAATTTGTTCTGGGATCATGCAGGCTCTGAACAAGGATTCTATACCTTGTACTTGCCAATCTTTTGTACCCCAAACAGTTTTTGTTTCAATGTTACTGTTCCAGAAGTCAAAACCAAATGTATTCATTTGCTCAAAAAACGAATCTGAATATATCAATTTTGTGTTTGTAAGCATGGTCTTCAAACCTGTCTTGTTTGACAATTTGAAATAAAATGTTTCTGCATTACTTGTGTTAAACCCTGAAAAGTATGAATATCTATCAAAAAATGTTTTGGAACTACCCTTTGGTGGAGTAGCACAATGTTCCCATTGGTTATAATTTAAAACATTTCTAGGTTGTGCAAATTTATGGAGATAATGGTTACCATAGTAGTTATAGCAGAACATTTGATCATAATTAGACGAACCCTGCAAATAATCATGTTCTGTAAATTTAGCAGACATTACTAGGTCAGACATCATATCATTAATACTTTCAAAGTCCCAATCATCAGCAAATGTGCTTGGTTTTACAAAGTCACTTAACGAGATCTTAAATTGGTGTGGATACTTCAGGATTTCAACTGGGCCATAGATTTCATAATCAGTATTGTCCCATGCTACACCGCCTGGTATAGGGTTGGCTGTGAAGTTCACTGAAGAAAGTTCTCTTTTCTTGACGTGTGAAGATGTGTGTGGTTTAAGGACCAAGTTGATTTTCTGGCTTGCTGTGTCCATTTTAGCATATTTTCCCTCAATGAAATGTCCCAAGCATAGTACCATGATGAGCCAAAGTATGAGGATAAATGCACCTAATGTCACCCAAATTTCAATCCATGGAGAAGTCAGATAGGTTCCCTTTAGTTGATGAAAAAGTTCCTTTGCTTTGTCTTTAAAAGTTTTTGTTGATGGCTGTACTTCTGGTTCGCTTTGTTCTTCTGAAGAATCATCGAAATTGATGAAGTAGCCGGATGCCGTTCTGTCAATTGTTCCAATTGTTTCTGGATTACTTTTTGTTTTTGGATTTTGCTTTATTTCATTAGTAAAGTCTGTAGTTACATCATCGTAGGTTGTTGTTCCTTGATGAAAAGTTTTTATTTGGGTTTTAAGAGGTTCAAGTTCCATTGCTTTGTTGCATAGTCCTTGTTGTTTCACTGTAGATTTTCCAAATGTGATCAGTCTTTCAGTTTGAACCTCTGTTGATGTAGCAAACTTTGGTGTTCTGCTACTTCTTGGGAGTCCACTTGGCCTACTATTTGTTATCGGCCACATGATTGTGGTTTAACCAGGTCGATGGCTATGACTCGGTTCTCCTTTTTACCAGCAAGGGCGGTAGTACTACTGATCTTGTCCCGTTGATAGACAAGACAGGAACTGCTTTTCTGTAAGAAGGCCCAAATTCCTTCTTTACCGCGATCTTTTCTCTGACCAGATCCCCGACTTTTGGAATCCAGACAGGCCTTGCTGGGACAGGTGGTTTTTCTTCAGTGGTTGCTGGCTGCTGTTTCAACTTTATGTTGCTCAGGTCTTTTCTTGTTTCATTTAAGTCCTGTAAAATAGCCAAGCGATCTTTGATATCAAAGCATTTTTCTTTAACCACTGAAGTCTGACTATCTAAGTCCTGGATTAACATTCTAGTCCCAAACAATAGTTCGTACGGACTGAATCCTTTCAGAGAATTTCTTGGCAGGTTATTTAGACTATGTTGGACACTTATTAGATGTTTGACCCACCCAGCTCCTGAACCTAATACCTTTGCTGTTATAGATTGCTTTATGCCTTGGTTTTTTCTTTACACCATCCCGTTTCCCTCAGGAAGGAAGTGAGAAGAGTCCCGCAATGCAATGTTCATTCTGGGCCGGCACCCCCCATAAGCTGTTTTAGAGCTAAAGGAAAAATTTTGCTCAGAACGTAACATGCTTCTAGCGTATATGCCATTTTAGACTCCAAATCTTTGTATAACAGTTCCGACGTCAGCCGAGAGTTGGGGTCTACATTATAAGTGAAAATAGCCTTTACATGTTAATGTGACGTATTATTCATACTGAGTTTTTATTTATTTATTTATATATTTTTTTTAATTGATACATTCTGAAGTGAAACGCCATGGTAATAAACCGTTTCTCTCGCCACTGCGATCTCTATTGCAGTCTGGGCAGGTTTTTACAAAAATGTGATGATGCAGGCTCATGCCTGGCCACCAGTACACTGATTGTAATTCTTCCAGAGAATCTTTTAGCTTAAGGTGTCTGAGACCCTCACCCATATGTGCGTCTGCTATTAACAAGCCTCTCCTGTCCGTGTTTGGAATCACTCTATCCCCCATTCCAGGGATTCGAGCAAAAGGGACTGAGTTTGCATCGATTATGTATGTATAATTGAGTGGGTAATTGATCGGTAGCGCTGAGTAGTCGCCTTTTGATGACGTTTTTACTGCCAGCACAGTTTCACCGTCAATGTATTTTACTGCACGCTTTTTTGTAGCTACGGAAGCCGATTTAGTTGCTACCGCTGTGGCTGTCTCAGCCATTGAATTTCCTGCAGCGTGAACGCCATCACGCCGATGACTCAGTGAATGTATCACGTGAGTTTTTGGTAGTTCTTTCTGTAAATGAACTACTTGTTCCCAAAACACTTTTTGCTTTATTGTTGCACCTGTGTCATCTTTGTAACCGTTTTGAATCCATTTCTGTAAATCGTTATTGTATGATTTGACGCAGTAATACGAATCGCACACTATAAGTGTCGGGAATTCGCGATCGGCATTATCTAGCGCCATTTTTAACGCTATTATTTCAGTTTGTTGTTCTGAATTATTTTCTACTGAGTGTGTTTTTGTAAGTAGAGGTCTTAATTTACCTCCGCGCCACACTTCTTTTACAATTTCGCATGTGGCATTGTAAGACAGCTCTCCCCAAACTGAGGGTTGAGCATGTCCGTCTGTATATATTATACAGGCGTACTGTCGTAAAGGCAGAATGTCGATTGGCAGAGGGTATTCTCTCTCATATTCTAGATATTTTAATTCTTTCATTTCCGGGTCAAAATAGTATTTTACTTTGTCTGTAGCAACAGAATTTACCCATTGTATCCATTCTGGATTCAGTGCCGTTGTCGGTAAATTACATGGTGTTGTTAATGCCTCAAAAGCTGATTCTGCTGTTCTAACTGTAACCTGTCTACCGTCTGCTTGGTATTTTTCTTTTGCTACAGCTGTTTGAACTGCATGAACAATGTTTTCCTTGATGCTGAACCTTTTTTCAGCTTCTGTGTACAAATGTGATTTGTATGCTATTGGTACCTTCTCTCCCTCATTAGAGGTCAGGTATGTGAATCCGCATCTTCCTGGGATGACTCGAATCACAAGGTTGCGTGTGTTGTCACGTGTTTGTAATTTTGTTTTAACTAACATATCTGTTTGTAAAGATCTCAAAATTTCTGTGTGTTTTTGAGTCCAATTGGTTCTTTTAAAATCTGGTTTTATAAGATCATAGAGAGGTTTAACTCTCTCTGCATAATTTATAATGTAAGTTCTTCCGAAATTTAGGAAACCTAGAATTGATTGTAAGTTTTTTAGTGTTCTAGGTGCTTGGATTACAGCACATTTCTCTAGGAAATTGTCAGCCAGGCTTTTGCCTTCACTTGATAGTTCATATCCTAAAAACAGGACTGTTAGATGGGCAATTCTTGACTTTTTAAAGTTGAATTTGTAACCCTCTGCTGCGAACCCAAGTATTATGGTGTTCACTCTCTTCAAGTGAGTATCCAAGTCATCATCTGTTAGATAGATGTCATCGACATAAGATAATGCCTCATCATGATATATTTGTAGTAACTCTGTTACTCTTGTTGAGAATAATCCTGGGCTGTTTTTAAACCCCTGGGGCAAACGACAGAATTTTATTTGCGTGCCATTTTTTGAGAACGCGGTCAAATATCTGCTTTCTGGTGCTATATTTTGACAGAAGAATCCATTAGAGATGTCTAATGTTGTTTTGTATTTTTTGCGCACTATGTTATTCATTAGTGCAGCACTATGCGAGTTTTGTACTGCAAAGGTTTTGCAACATGAGTTAAGGTGTCTGTAGTCCAAAACAAGACGATATGAATTGTCTGGTTTGGAGACAGGAAACAAAGGATTATTCATTTGTGAGGTGCAAGTTTCAATCACCCCCTGGTATTCAAGTTGATCTAGGATCTCTTTTACCCGTTTTCTAGCTTCTTGCTTTATTGGGTACTGCCTCTGAGCAGTAGGTTGTGATTTTAACTGGATTTTGTGAGGAGGAGAGTCCTCATCCCATCCCACATGGTTTTTAT
This sequence comes from Lissotriton helveticus, assembly GCF_964261635.1. Classification (NCBI taxonomy): domain Eukaryota; kingdom Metazoa; phylum Chordata; class Amphibia; order Caudata; family Salamandridae; genus Lissotriton; species Lissotriton helveticus. The sequence continues at coordinate 647,807,129 of NC_136068.1, forward strand.
ATAATGCAGGAGCTTGGGCTACTGCCCACTTTCTTGCAAGTGTATATTTTTTATGAATTGGAATATTATTTGAGAAGGCAGGCATAATCATTTCTTCGCCATGAGGGCACTCCCTGACAAACTCTGGTGGCCAGTCTCTTTCAGATAGAAGGATGTCATAGCCCTTGGAGAGATTATGCCAAAAGAGACCCCTTATTTTCCTAGTCTTATCCCCCTCTATACGCAATGTTATTTCATATATTTTATGAGGTTTGCTAACTCTGGTGTCTGCAGTTTCCACCTGAATGTATTAATTCGTGTCCACTGTCTCCAGATGATTCATAAGGATCTTGCGAGCTATGCTCACTTCTGCTGCGCTGTCTAGCATTGTCTGAGCCCATTCTCCATTTTTCAGCTGTGTCCTCAGTATTCTCGGCATGGTTGATTACTTTAATACTGGCTACCTTCTTTTTTGGAAACTGTAATTTTTTATTTTGATGAGCAGGTTCCTTGTCTTTGGACTTGACGTGCTCTTCCCTGTGTTCTGATCGTCCTCTTCTTTCCGATTTCTGCGAGGAAGTCTGAAAAGATTGAGAGGGACGTGTATCAATATCTTGATATCTATCAGGTTTCTTCAGATTATCCCTATTTCTAAGGTTGTATTTTTTCTCAGAGGGCTCCCTCTGGGGAGACTTGTGCCCTTGGTCCGGAGATCTTTCTCTCCGCCGAGGAGACCTTCCTCTGGACTGGAATCTTTTTTCTTTAGGAGTGGATTGTTTATTTCCATCCCAGCTCTTTTTTGAAGTGTTTAGATTATTCTTAATAAATATTTTTTCTGGTTTTTCAATAAGTTGGGGTTTCACCGGTTTTCCACCCAAACTATCTCTTCCTAGTTCTTCATAGGATTTTTCTATGATTCTGGCAATCTCGAATGGTTGGTCTGCTATATCTGTCTCTTTTAACCTCTGGCGGATCGCCACAATTGCTGCTTCGTAACTGCCTTGGCAACATCTGTTCTTGGATGGCTTCCAATCATCTGGCCCTAAATACAGACAAAACTGAGGTACTCTTTTTTAGCCAGAAATCAGCTCCCCCTGCCGCCTTATGGTGGCCTACGATTCTGAATCCCCCCCCAATCCAGTACAGTCAGCCCGCAATCTCGGCTTCCTTTTTGACAACACCATGTCCTGTAAAGCTCAGGTCAACAAAGTCACCGCGGCTTGCTTTGGCAAGCTGCGCATGATTAGGAAGATTTTTCCCTACCTCCCTCAGACGTCCCGTAAAACGATTGTCCATGCTCTGATCACAACACATCTGGATTACGCCAACAGCTTGTATACCGGAGCTCCCCTTTATCTCATTGACCGATTGCAAATCGTTCAAAATGCGGCAGCTAGGCTTATTGGAAACATCCCTACCCGCAAATCGGTTAAAGCATATCGCAATGACCTACACTGGCTCCCTATCGCCCGTCGGGTTCAGTTTAAAATCCTGACCCTTGCCTTTCGGGCTGTCCATGGAATTGGCCCAGCATACCTGAGTAAAAGACTCAAATTATCCATGTCAGAAAGGAACCTAAGATCCAATAGTCTCTGTCTACTGACTGTTCCTAGATTTAGGCTCGCCCGGAGTGGTGGCAGAACGTTCAGTGTGACGGCGGCTAAATACTGGAATGGCCTCCCTTTGGACCTCAGGTTCATTGAGTCAGAGCAGATCTTCCGTCGCAAATTAAAAACCTGGCTGTTTTCCCAACTCTGATCAGGTGTGCCTTTGTAATCTCTGGCTGGATGGTAGGACCCAGGCTTCCCTCTCTAGTGATTAACTTGTTCTCTTAGCGCCGGGACACCCCCGACAGGGGTAGCTGCGCGCTTTATAAGCTTCTTAAATAATAATAAAATAATAAATAATTCTCCCTTTATATTGGCTAATAATATTGCCGAGGCCTGCTTAAAGTCTTTCAGTAATTTCATACCAAGAGTTAAAGCAGGTTCTGGACCGTATTCATCTTGAATTTGTTTTAGCACATCTGGTATTACTGACATGGATAGAACACCATGTGTTTTTGTGTAAATGGAAGCAAAGACTGTATCCCAAGTGTCACAGTCCTCCACATGTGGTGCGATTCCCATTGGAAGACAGATAGTCAGAATCCTGTGTTTCTCAACCGGGGTGGTATCTGGAAATACCGCCTCTATTTGAGTGATTTTTTGTGCTAACCAGAATGGAATTTGTTCCCGTTTTGTGGGTACTTTACCTAGACAGGACTGTATGTTCTTCGGTGTAATTTATTTGTGTTCCCTTGGTGAGGGATCAGCTGTGGAATTTTAATAGCTGGTTGGACTGTTGAAGTCCGCATTAGATATTGGACTAATTGTCTGTGTATTTTAATTAGTTGTTTTAGCTGTGCTAAAAGAACTGGTGCAGACATTTCTTCCATGTCTGGATGTGGTGTGTATCCGGATAGGACCGGCCACGTTGCTCCTGGTCTACCTAGTGGACCGAGCCTGGTGATGTGATTGTTATGTTTTAGGGCGCCATTAAACCAGAGCAGGTGCTCTTGGTATTTGAGTGGTATTTCCACCTCCTCGAAAGGAGTGTACTCATTAGGAGGTTCCTCTATTTTGTAATAGTGGAAGTCCTTTGTTACAGCGTTTGCTGCTGGAAAGTTTATCCATGAATAGAATACCTCTGTCTGCCGATATTCGTGTGCCTCAATTACGAATATGACTGTACCACCTCTCGGTGTCAGCCCATTTTCTATAAGTTTTAAAGTTATAGATTTCCTTATGTTGACCGGGATGAGTATTGCCTCCGGGTCAGTTTGCAGCAGAGTATTGTCAGCTGCCATGAGTTCAGCTGCTATTCTAGCTGTCTCCCTTTCTTCTTCATTTTCTGACATTCTACTGTCAAGAAGATTTTGTTTATTTGCAGATCAGGTTTCTATGGAAACAAAGATTAGATGCACAATATTTTGGAACAGTGTATCCTTCAACGTTGAATAAACCAAGAACCATACATAGGAGTCTCCTCCTACTAAGTTTGGCAGATGTAACCTTTCACCCACTCCAGACGTCTTTGGAGTATTATGGGGAAAAAGGGGTCTGTGTGAAAAAGCACGACTGAGTTACTCTAATGTCTTACGTTAGATTTATCGCCTATCCAAAAAGTTGGGCACAATGTAGTGTAGTTCCTATTATCCCAATAGGCTCTGCGCATTGGAATAATATCTTCAATAGTATAGACGTAGGACAGAGGTTAACTAGGTCTTCTACTGTCGATATTAGACTTAAAGTTTAGTGTTTGCCAGCTAGCTCAGAGTTCACTAGAAACTTTCTCGAATAGACAAGGAGGAGTAAAACCTCCCTGGATAGACAAGAAGGGATTTAGTTTCTGACAACCATAGAACATGACAACTTTGCTCTCCCCTAATCAAGAGTGTATCTCTAGAGTTGTGTGAAAACAAAAGACAACTTATTTTACTCAGTCAGTTCAGTGCATTCTTAGTTTCACCAGATTGTAGAGAAAAGGAAGAGACGGGCATGTTCAATAAAAGATGTTATTTATTGATCAATCTCTTTTCTCATACAAGAGAAATGAATCGCTATTATTGCAATACTTATTGTTAAGTAAAGTGCATACAGTAATAACAGAATTATAAAATAATACTGTAAAAGCATTGATACGGTTTCTTAGCCATATGATACTTAAAATGGATAAAATAGATACATACATATATACATTGACTAATCGTACTCAACTGGTGCTTCTAACTACGCCTACCCCAATGTACCTGACCTAAGCCTAATACGTGGCGGGAGTAGATAAGTAGCAGTTTAAGTTAAGTTTGCTTTGCCAAGAGTCTGCTTCAAGAATTCTCTACAAAGGGTTATTCAGTTCAGTACCTGGGATTTAGAAGGCTGGAGGGTTGGTATCTCTATATCAGGTCTTGATATTCCAGCTGCCTGCGAGGGCAGCTTGGAAGCGCCGGAGCTGGATTTCTCGGCAGGAGAAAAGGCAGCGTCTCTCTCTCTCAGCGCGTCAGAAAGGAGGGGCAGCGTCTGTGGGCTTCGCGGTCAGCTGGGCTCCTCGGCAAGTCTCGCTGCTCCAATCTTGTCACCACCTCGTGTGTTTGCTTAAGGCAATGTCGGTATTATTTATACCTGAAAGGTGCCGGGATTGACGTAAGGATGGACATATATACGTCAATAAGGATCTCATACGAACTGGTCGTTCGCACATTCTTTACTGAAGTTCTCGGCTAAATCAAAACAATGGCTGTGGGGATTTTCCAGGTCGTGGTAGGTTTGATTTGTTTTGAGAACACCGTATGCCTATTAGGGGGCTGGAGAAATAGTGCTTGCCTAATGAGATGGCATGCGCTATGACCTAATCAGATAACGGGGCTTCTGTGCCGTTGTGTGGCTAATCAGATAACGGGTTTCTGTGCAGTTTAATGGCTGCTAGTTAGTTATTAACCAGACAAGGGTCAGAAATAGGGGGATCGATACAGTACCCATAGTAAATACACCACAGCATGTTCCCTAATTTTTGAGTTGCTGAGTTGTGTGGACTATTTGGCTAGACGTGCCTAGTGCTGTGTTTGTTTCTGATACTCTTTCCCCCCGAACAATGATTATTTCTGGTGAAAGTGGAGTGGCGAGGTGCCTGGATGAGTAGGGTCCTAAAGTTCTGTCGCTTGCATCTGTTGATGTTCTGGCAATTCTGGTGGTTTTCCTGAGCATGGTGAACACGCTACTCCTCCAGATTTGCCAAGTTTGTCGTTAGGAATTGTATGGTGCAGGAACTCTCTTATGACTCTGTTGCCATCTATGCTGGTCGTTCTCTTTGTGGTTCTGAGACTGTTCCTGTTAGCCGTGGGCTCGTGTGGAGTTGAAGCCCTTCCCAATGGGGTTGCAGTTGCTGGTACTGATAATAAGTTTCCTGTTTGCTGGTCCTCCAGGGGGGCCCTCCTTGGGGCTTGACCCTAGTTTGGAACTCCCTCTGCCTGGAGGGTACAGCAGCTTTAATTTTTGCCGCCTTGCTGATTTGTGGGGGCGAGGCTTCTCTTGATGTTGGACCAGGTTTGAGTTTCTTGTCCTCATATTTGTGGTTACACTGAGTTCGCATTAAGAAAGGTTGATATCGTTGAGGGGAATTAGATTGAGGCCTCCTTTTTAAATTGTTGGACTATTAAAACTACTAACATATTAAGCTGTTGAACTGTTGGAGTAGTAGTTAAACGGTTGAGTTGAGGGGCTGTTGGGCTATTGGGCTATCAGGCTACCCTAGTCGAGTATCTGTATCTTGCTCCCAGAAAGAAAGCAATGGTCTGAGCTTAGCTTGAGCAGAGCTATCAAAGGTTCATTTTGGCTTCGTTGTTTTTTGCGGGTCTCAAGCTCTCCGAGATATTAAACATATTGTTGGAGCAGCTGTAGTACTTTTGAGTGCCTTTTAAAAAGAAGAGAAGCCCATGAGATGAAAGACTACAGAGTTCGTTACTGCTTACTTAGTTCCCAACTGTTTACACTGGGTGCCACTGGTGCCTCTGGTGTCTAGTAGCTGTGTCTGTGTGGATCTAGCTGCCAGTGCCAACCCACCAGACAGCGAGGCTGCGGAGGTGCGGGGTCGAGTGATTTTGAGATCGAGTAGGAGTTCTTTCTTTTCACACACTCATTCCTTGTTCGTCACCACTCCCCCCATCACTCACCTCAAGAATGCAGGAGAAATGGGGAGCAAGCGGGGCTGTTAATGTTGCTCTATTTGTGGGGCGCCGGTACCAACTCAAGCTGTGTTTGTGGCTTTTGACCGGCCGCCTGATGCTGCCGCCTCCCGTCCAAACAGTGGGTATGGCAGAGTGCAAGCGGGAGCCTTTTACGAGGAGTTGAGCGGAGTTTCTGCAGCCCCAGCGGTTCCTTCCTGGTACAGCTCCTCCCAGGTGCGGCAGCAGTAGGATACACGCGGGAGCCTTTCTGGGGCTTTTGCAAAGCTTTCTGCTTCTGCTTTTGAGGATTCCACGCGTCGGCACATCAACGGGAACAAATTAGTATATTAGGTATACACTGGAAATAGGCACAAATCCAAATGTTCCTGGTATTTGACGTAGTCTTAGATAATCTTGAAGTAGACCTTTGGTAGAGAAAACGATAATTGAAATGTCTAATGTCTAATGTTATTTGGATGTTTTTTGTTTTGACTTGTGAATATATTTGTGTTGTATAATATGTATATATGTGTGTAAAAAGTGATTCAAGTGTTTGTTAACATGTATCAGCTTCTGCCTAAAAAAAAAAAAAAATAGATGACATTTTGCTAAATAACATAAAATGATTGGTATAAATAAAAGTACCTGACCAAACGTAATGAAGTATTGTTTGGTCTCAACTGAAATAACAGAGTTATAATTAATAATGAGGGTGTGGGCATTATTTTTGTGTTTTTGACATTTGAGGATTCCGCGGCAGCCAGCAGGCACCTCCCAGGTACTAAGGTGCCAGCCAAAGACGGCAGAGCAGTGAATTGGCAGCAGGACAGCAAGGAAAGCGGCTGGGAAAGTGGCTGTGTACCACCGCCACCGCTGCCGCCGTGGCACGTCCGCTAAGGTGCTCAGTTCCTTTGTGGTCGGCCGTCCACGAAAGTGCGAAGCGGGGGCCCGCTGCAGTCCGGGTGGCAGGCTCAGGCTCAAAGCTCGAAGCTGGGGGCGGGGAGCCAAGAGCCGAGCGCCAGCTGGATCGGCGTCTTTCTTGCATGTCGCTCTCTCCTCGCGCCTGCAGTCGGCTGACCACTGCTCTTCCTTGCTTCTGATCTTGATCTCAATACTTCACCGACTGTAGAACCCTACCCACAACCGCATATGCGAACGGCAAACAAGAAGTCGCCTAACGAATGAACTCACAAGTCCACATCAGCTTTCTTTCAAATGAATGACCAGTCAGTGATTTTGTGTGCACTGCCATCCCATATCTAAGTCCTATTCAAGTTTTAAAACCTGCTTGATTGGCTTTTTGCTTTTTTAATTTAATTCCTACTCTACCTGACCTAGAGAGCTATACCAAGGTTGAGCTTGAGGACTTTGGTGTAGGAGTGGAGGATAGCCACCAAAAGAAGCCACAACAAAGTGGGGATCCAAAGGGCCTAGAGTGCATGGGCAGAGGCCCACCAGCCATCAACTGACTGGTGGAGGGGATGGGGGAGAGGATGATGAGGAGGGATCAGAGCAGGAGGATCTTGGAATGCACCTTGCTGAAGAAGGGGGGTAACCTACTCCCATGATTGGAAATACCTCCCCGTGCAGGGAGCGGTGTGTCCTCCAGGGGCCTGAATAGAGGAATGGAAGTTCAAGTTAGAGCTGGCCAAATTTAAACTGGAGAAGGAGAAGGCTGAGGCTGATGGAGTCTTGGAGGAGAGTAGACAAGCAATGGAAGAAAGGAAAGTGGCCCATGAGCTAAGTCTCAGAGAGCTAGACGTCAGAGCTAAGCAGGTAGAATCCATCAGTAATGATGGAAGCATACCTACAGTGCCCTCTGGAGACAAGAGATCCATATTTCTAAAGCTCTTGTCCCTGACTTTCTTGTTGGAGAGAATATTGACAAGTAATTTGAGACTTATGAGATTTACTTACAGATGCACCACAAGACCCCGAGGAGGATTGAGAGGCTAGTCTGTGGCGGCATATCCTTATTGAAGGTAAGGACACCCTGATGACCCTAGAGAAAGGAGACTGGCAGAAGTTTCTGCCCAGGAAGGAAGCCCTTCTCATGAAGTATGGCCCCACCCCAGAGAAGTTTAGATTGAAGTTCAGGGAAAGTCAGAAGGTGGCCCATCAGACCTAGGTGCATTTCATGGATTCCTTTAGCAACGCACTGGATGATTTGGTGAAGGGCAATGAAGTAAACAATTATCAGGGGCTGTACAATATGATTGCAAAGGAGCACATGTTCAGTTTTTGTTTTGAAGATATGCACCAACAGAAGATTGATTGTATGCTCACTGACTCCAGGGAGCATGCTAAGAAGTCGAATCGCTGGTTCAGCACCAGGGTCCACAAGAAAGTATATGGGGGCGATCACCAAAAGGGTGGACAAGATTTCCACTAGTAATAGGAGGAGGTAGATAAACTTAAAAACAGGGAGTTCTCTAAAGGCCCACAAAAACTACTTCTAAAGGTCAGGACTCCCAATCCACACCTGAGCAGCAGACGAAGAAATCATTCCCTGACAGAAAGTCATCAGGGAAGGCACCACCAAGTGCTATGAGTGCCAACAGGAAGGGCACTTCAAGGGGGATGCCAAGTGTACCAAGTGGGCACAGCCACCCACCGGTGGACCATCACTTGGGTTGTCTAGTGTAGTGCATGGGGTGGAGATTGTCCCAAATAACAGTAGGGACAGTAGAGAGGTACCCCTAGTATCCATGGGTGGCGGAGAGATCATTCAGAGAATCCACATACCTCGTAATACTAGGAAATACAGACAGTGTGTCAGCATTAATGGGCAAAGTTTGGCGGCTCTGAGAGATAATGAAGCCAGTAAGACAGCTGTCAGAGATCATCTGTTGATCCCAAACAGATAGTCCCTAATGCATTCCATCAAGCTTTTACAGCTGACAACTATGAGATTCACTACCCTGTGGCTCCGGTTCTCTATGAGAAGAGGGGGGTCTCATGTTCCTTGAGGAAATCTGTGAGCCCATCCATGCCTACGGATTATTAACTTGGCAATGACCTGAAGCACACAATCTAGACGGAGGTGGAGCTCAGGCCCCACTTGGCGATGTTAGGGTTATCTGAGTGGATGTGCTTGATCACAAGGTCAATGGCCAGCCAAGAGGTTAGCCAAAAGAATCTGAGCCAGTAAGAATGGCCTGGTGCCTACCAATAAGAGGAAGTCTAAAGGGAGTCGGAATCCCGCTTCTGACACTCCCATGGTCCAAGAGGAAGCTGAACCAGGGCTGTGCACCGGCAGTTTTTTTATAAGGGGGCCTCAAAACGTGTCCCTATTGGGCTCTCTATTTTTTCCACACTGCAGTGACAGCAGGCACATCGATGTGCATGTGCTCACACTGCTCCCTTCTCATTAGTGGAGAAGTTACAGCATGATATCATGCCAGGTGAGCGTAATAGGGGAAAGGTAATCCTTTAGAGAATCATTTTCTCGCTGGATTTTCTTTCTCTTTCCGAAGCTCTGGAGTACCAACATTGTTGTGATGTCACCAGGACTTTTGATGGAAGCTTTTGCAATATTCTATACAAGCCATAGTTGCTGCTTATTTATCTTATGCAGCTAAGAACCAATAACAAACCCAATAGTCCTGACTTGCTGTAGGTATGATGTTACTTGTGTCATATATCTGGATGATATGAGAGAGACAGCAAAATACATGTTGGGCGGCACACTATGCTAAGCACAGATTTTAAGCTTACATGTTTTAAGCCACGCCCTTATTTACATTGGCCATGCCCCTTTGAGAGCCTCTCCAGTTTTTTCTTCCAACTTTTAGCTCTGGGTTGAACCTTAAGGGGATGCTCCAGAGGTTAAAAGGTAGGATGATGCATCCCTTGGAAACATACCTCAGTGGAGCAAGAAGGGGTCCGTACCAGGGAGATATTCTGCAGGGTGCATTTGGAGTGCCCTACTCTTGTGGGTGATGGCAGCAGGCCGAGGCCCAGGCTGCTGACAAAACCTCTGGTGAGCACGTAATTTACTGGTAAAATGGTCTCCTGTATAGCGAGCTTATGGCGGCTGAGCCTGGGGCAACCTGTTCATTGGTGGCAACCCAGTGCTACAGGGCCTTCTTACTGGGATTGGCTCATTTTGGACCCTAGCATGTCATTTAGGTAAGACAAGACCTTTGACAGGCTTGTCACCCACTTTTAGTGGCTTAAAATAAAATAGGCCTTAGATAAGTTCTGCAGGTCCTGTCCTACCTGCCAGGCCAGTGGCACATCAGGAAAGAAGAGCAGGGTTTCCCTGCAACCCTTTCCTGTTATTGGCTACCCCTTTGAAAGACTTGGCATTGCCATTGTTGGGCCTTTAGACACCAAGACATCCGTGGGGAACAGGTTCATCATGGTCTTGGTGGACCATGTTGTCCGGTACCTAGAAGCTATCCCTCTGAGGTAAGTGACTTCACCTCCAGTGGACAGGGCACTGATTGGTATTTTTAGCCATGTGGTGTTCCCAAAGGACTTGGTGTCAGATTGTTCTACTAACTTCATGTTGGTGTACATCAAGGCCATGTGGAAGGAGTGTTGAATAACCTACAAGTTCTCCGATCCTTACCACCCTCAAAACAAGGGATTTGTTGAGAGATTCAACAAGACCCTAAAGGGTATAATCTCAAGCCTGTCAGAGCTCTTGAGGCAGCATTGTGAAATCTTCTTACCATGCATTTTGTCTACATTCTGGAAGGTGCCTCAGGAGGAGGTTGGCTTCAGACCCTTTAAGCTCCTTCATGGGTACCCGGTAGGAGAACCTCTCAGTCTGATCAAGGAGGTGTGGAAGCAAGCTCCAAGCAAGGTCCCCCAGGATGTGGTCAGCTACATTCTGGCCTTCCAGGCCCAGATGAATTGGCTCTGGAAGCAAACAAAGGTTAACCTCGAAGCAACCCTGGAGGTCATGAAACAGTGGTATCACCAGAAGGCCACTCTAGTCGAGTTTCAGCCTGGCCAAAAAGTGTGGGTGATAGGGCTTATGGAGCCCTTGGCCCTGCAAGATCGTTGGCCTGTGCCTATGCGGTGGAAGAGCACAAGAGTGGGGTCACCTGCCTGGTGGACCTAAAAACATCAAGGAACCCTAGAAGAGTTTTGCATATCAATAGCCTCAAGCCTCTCCTAGAGAGGTCTGAGTTAGTCATGCTCCTGGTCATGGATGATGGGAAGGAAGAGGAGATTGAACATCTCCCTGAACGTCTTTCTTCCAAGGGGCAGGATGGGTCAGTGCAGGGTGTCAGCTTCTCCCCTACACTGAATCTAGAAAAACAGGGGTACTACCACCAGTTGATGGGGCAGTTTGCCTCTTTATTTTCCTTTACCCCAGGACTCACTACATGGTGCACCCATGATATTGATACAGGGGACAGCACAGCAGTGAAGAGTGAAGTCTACCAGTTGTCAGACAAGGTGAGAGCCCGCATTAAGGAGGAGGTCTCCAAGATGCTGGAGTTAAGGGTTATTGAGCCCTCCAACAGTTATTGGACCTGCCTAAGGGTGGTGGTCCTAAATCTATCCCTTTATGTGCCAACACAGCACTGAGATTATGTGTGGATTACCTGAGGCTAAATGCATTCATCAAGACTAATGCACACCCCATCCCACCGAGCTGATGAGCTCATAGACCAGTTGGGAGCTGCCAAGTTTTTCAGCTTGTTTGAATTAATGTCTGGGTACCTGCAGATTGCCTTGACCTAGGGGGCCAAAGAGAGATCTGCATTCTCTACCCCTTAAAGGTTATGCCCTTTGGGTAGAAAATCACCACCCCCCTTTTTTAAATGTTTTGGCCACCACCAGTGTGGAAGGGTATGCTCAGATGTGCGTCCCTTGCTCACTGCACCATCAGGATTCAAGCAAGCCGGGCCGAAGACGGCTGTAATGCCAGAAACCGGTCCCCGGAAGCTTGTTTCCTTTCCAGTAAAGAATTGGCTTGGTAGTTTGGTCTGCCCTGTTCCCATGATGCACTGGGCCAGGGACAGACTAATTTGCATGTAGCCAGGTTCTGAACTGGGATGGTGCAGTGAGCTAAAAAACGGTGATGGATCAAGCCCTGATCGTTTGACTGGGTAGGAGTGTTCTGCTTAATTCAGATACTCTGTCCATCACCACCCCCCTTTTTTAAATGTTTTGGCCACCACAAGTGTGGAAGGGTATGCTCAGATGTGAGTCCCTTGCTCACTGCACCATCAGGATTCAAGCAAGCCGGGCCGAAGACGGCTGTAATGCCAGAAACCGGTCCCCGGAAGCTTGTTTCCTTTCCAGTAAAGAATTGGCTTGGTAGTTTGGTCTGCCCTGTTCCCATGATGCACTGGGCCAGGGACAGACTAAATTGCATGTAGCCAGGTTCTGAACTGGGATGGTGCAGTGAGCTAAAAAACGGTGATGGATCAAGCCCTGATCTTTTGACTGGGTAGGAGTGTTCTGCTTAATTCAGATACTCTGTCCATCACCACCCCCCTTTTTTAAATGTTTTGGCCACCACAAGTGTGGAAGGGTATGCTCAGATGTGAGTCCCTTGCTCACTGCACCATCAGGATTCAAGCAAGCCGGGCCGAAGACGGCTGTAATGCCAGAAACCGGTCCCCGGAAGCTTGTTTCCTTTCCAGTAAAGAATTGGCTTGGTAGTTTGGTCTGCCCTGTTCCCATGATGCACTGGGCCAGGGACAGACTAATTTGCATGTAGCCAGGTTCTGAACTGGGATGGTGCAGTGAGCTAAAAAACGGTGATGGATCAAGCCCTGATCTTTTGACTGGGTAGGAGTGTTCTGCTTAATTCAGATACTCTGTCCATCACCACCCCCCTTTTTTAAATAGAAAATCGCCTGCGCCACCTACCAGAGGATGGTCAACAATGTCCTGGCTGGCTTCGAAAACTTCAGTGCCACCTACCTTCAGTCCTAGCTGGGAGGACCACTTGTGACTCCTCCGAGAAGTGCTTCTGCAGAGGGCAGGCCTGATTATCAAGGCCAGTAATTGCTATCTAGTGCAGGGATCAGTGTTCTTTTTGGGTCATGAAGTTGAATGAGGCAAAGTGCAGCCCCTCTGCCGGAGGACTTTTTACGCACCTCAATGGTGAAGCCCAAATAAGCATAAACCAGACTTGGAATGAGTTTGTACTCACTTGAGGATTCTTTGTATGGTATTAATACCAAGGCTTCTGCCTGAAGTAATTGTCTGGAATGTGGCTGATTGTAATGATCAGTGGTTGACTTTACATGAATGAGGCAACTCCACCTTTTCTGCATGGAAACCGTGGATGTTTGACTTTTTTATCAACACTACTTGTGCTTGTACTATGACTCTGTCCAGGGTAAAACTACTGTTCAGTGCCCTACTGTGTGTGTTCTATCTCTAAACTGTACTGCAAATGTAAGTTGGTACAAAAATGTAACCCATTGTGTGGATGTTAAAGGACATATGTAGACAGGTGGATTTTCAGCACAGTGCTTAAGGGAGCATCATTATGCTGTGACTGGGCTGCATTTTAAAAGCATTGCATTATTAAATGGCAAGGAAAAGAGATATATATATAGCGCTGTGTAGAAAAATATATTTGTATATATTAGACCCCGAAAGTGTGCCTTGTAGACCCTTGATGCTGCATGTGCATAATAAAATATATGTTTCATACTAGTCATTTGAAATAATATATGTTTACAGGGAAACGTTATCCAATTGCTGTTTTACTTGCGTCAGTAAAGCTGTGCTTTGCAGGAATTATCTGAAAAACTCCTTTCCGTGGCAGGAGTAAACCCATTTCCCAGCTCGCAAGGGTTTTCTACAAGGGAAATATACATTTTTTTTCAGTTACTCTAATAGACCGCGCAGGTCACCCGACTATGATTTTTTTTTACCATATGCACACTTGGGCCCATAAATTCAATTTACCATATTTATTAATCGGGTAACTACACTCTACTACCAGCAATCTAGAATACTAACTAATTCCTATACCTGGACTTACCAATCCTTGTCCTTTGGCACCTATGACCACAACGGATCAGGGAGCTAGCTGCAAAGATAAGCAGTCTAAAATAACCATTGATAACATTTGCACTCTTTATAATAACCACAGACTCAGGAAGTTTTGAAAACTTTTATCTAGTCTTCATCAATATTAGAGAGCATAACGTTTACAGCAAGCAAGCTATCAATTACCAAATTCATGAAAATCGTCTAACCATGCAGAAAATAGATTATGCCAGCCATTTAGAACTCTAAAAGGAAGGTAAGAACAGGGAACATGCTAGTAAGAAATTTCAGAAATTAGACTTGGTATGGTGTCTAAAAGGACGGGAAAAAATAAGGGACATGCTAGAATGTCACGGTTTGAGTACCCCTAGAAAGGTGAAATAAGGAGAAGGAACTTGAAATGACGAAAATTTGCAATAACCATGTAGCTATAGGGAAGGTAAGAAAAATGGAACACGCTAATAATTCAGAGCAACCACTTTAATTTGCCTAAAGGAAGGGTAAAGAAAGGGAACATCTACTTCACAATTTGCTTAAAGGATGGGTAAAATGGAACATGCTAAAAGAACAGTTCAGATGTATGACTTTATTATTTGTCAGAACAGGGAAGGTAAGAGAAAGGAACAATGTGAAATTAAGACTTTAGCTATTTCGAGAAAGGCAAGGAAAGGATGCAAATGTGTTTGCCTCACAGTTTTATATTTACTTAGAACGGTGCGGAGACCAACCCTGGCCACGGGCCAGTTAAGGACAGTAGGAACCCCAAGGAATGCAGTCGCCAGTAGGCCAGCAGGTGCAGAATAGAAACCCAGGACAGGAAAACCAGATTAGGATCAGGACAGGACCACCAAAGTTGAGACCAGCACCCGCAGTTCAGTTGCAACGCCTGCACTACTCCCTCTCTGCAGCTATCAGTCAAAACCCCAATTGTGTTCTCGAATTTCCCAGCAAAGTGCTTCGCCAGCACTTTAAGGTTCCCAAAACCCCGATTGGGTCTGTGAATCTGTCAGACAGAGTGCTCCGCAGCACCTCTGTTTCGATCAGCTATTGAGTGCGTTGGGTCAGTGACAGGTCAGCTATTCGGACAAGTCAGACAAATTCTCTAGCTAACCTAGGCTAGTTATACTATTTTTCAGGTCAGTGTTCCACCTCCCAAATGTTGCGAGTGTAAGGATCCCCAATTTCAATTGGACAAAAGAAAGGACAGGTCATCACACCTCCTAGGATTTTACTTTCTCAAGCCCCTCATTTGAATTTTTCATACCCGCCCATCGAATTTTGGGTTCCCATGACACATGCTCCTCACATAACAATGGGGAATTTAACTTTGCATACAATGTATTATTGTTGGTACAGTTCAGCTTCTTCGACTAGGTGAGAGAGCTTCTTCCCAGGCGCATCTTGGCTGGGACTGCCACATGGTAAAGTTCCAAAGGTCATTGCTGTGGAGACTCGCAGATCTCGCGCAGACTCAGTTTCAAGCAGGCCATATTTCGTAATGTACCATGAAATGAAAAAGAAACAGTTTTAGAACACAGAAAAATGAATGCACTGTATACCATGAATCTCTATACTACTCCCATTATTTCATAATAACTATAGCCTTAGAATTAATGCAGAACGAACAGCGTAGCAAAAGCAGCAATGCAAGCTTCAGGCATGTGAGAACACAAAACAGCCATTTTAGCTCCGATGCGGAAGTGCAAACAAGTTCCCTCCAGAACTGCGAGTATGTCACGTCACATGGGTATGACCGACGCATGCGCAGTAGAAATTCCCGCGTAGCAGCAGCAATCTTAAGTAGCATGCATATTAGGATTAGTAAACACATAAGCAAGCGTCTCTCGGACACCCAAAATGTCAGAATGAGGGGTAAATTAATAGGAGAAACAGATTGATTAAATAATTATGGTTATTTGAGGTTCTTGAATACAAGCAAGGCGCTTTACGTGTGAATCATTGCTCCATCAATCCCCTCTTTGATGATATTTTATATCATCACTATTAATGGAACCAGATGCCAACTTCTCACATCTCACCCAGTTCAATCTCTTCAAAGTTTCTGTTTAACTTTTTTTCAGTATCTTTATTAGGGTGAGAACTATTCACCCTATTGTAAATCTGATTATTCAATTCTACTAATTTGAGCTCATCAACATTTCTTTTCACTCCTCGCCTATTCACTGTATATTTCTTTTTGTGTTTTCGACATTTGCAGCAAATTATTATTATAAACACTAATGGACCTATTCCCGCTATTGGCATCAGTATTTTACTCAAATACCAAAAACACACTGGGGCTCTATATAAGAGCCTGTTAGACTCCCAAAAATCCGCGCACTCCTACAAAAGTCAGTAAGCGTTACTGGGGCTAGATACCACTAGCTCACTCAAAAAGTACCAAATGAACAACCTAAATCATTGGACTCACTTTAATTGTTGAATAGACCCATACAGAGAAATACTGGATTCCCATCAACATCAAATGTAGATCAAATATTCTCATTTGGTCATCCAATCAGGGATGGTGTGTCTCATGATCATTGAGACTAGTCCATTGCCCATACTCATCTGGGTCACATCCCCAATCACCGTTAAGACCATGAGTGTGATGATCGTGATGGAATTAAGTGCAGTGCAAAAATAATAAAGTGTGGTGAGTGTTAAAAAGGATAGAGGATCAATACAACCAACTGTAATATAACTTGATCTCTCCCTTAGTAAAAACAAGAACAGTGCAAAGAGTGCAGTCTAACCATATAACTGCATATATCGGGCCAACATGTTTCAGCCTATAGGGAACCAAATCCCGCGGCTTTCTTCAGGGCCACAGTCCTTAACATTTTCTACTGTATATCAAAAAGTGAAAAATAACTAAACCACTTAAAGGATACATGTGTGTCATCTAAATTTCACGTTCCTCTGTAACAACCAGTATCATTTATATCTGTTCAAAAAGAAATCAGAAATACAAAATGAGTCCTAGATAAAGGATGTCCCATGGTCAAAGTCCCTAATAGGTGACCATAATACTTGTCTAAACTTGTACTAACCTGTATTGTACAGGGAGTATACCTCACCTCTCCTGGAACCTTGCTCAGGATAAAAGAGGCCCCGCTCTGTGGAAGGTAAAGGAGGGGATGAAAAAGAAGCGATGGTCTGAAATAACCTCATCATCTACTAGACTACTTAGTTAGTTCCCTCCCAGTCTATACACCTCCTGGAGCTTTTATCAGGTCTTTAAACAAAGAAAACAGGTCCCATTCCCAGAAGCCTCTCTCGGCAAGTTTTTATCAATAGAGCCATGAACATAACTCTGCTCATAAGCTCACACAAAAGAGGGAAGGCCCCCTATCAACAATATAGCGTAGGAGTCACCTCAGACTTCCCCCACGCTGCCAGCACTCGGTAAAAGCTCCGAATAGCCCACCACTAACCTGTCCGTCGTTGCCTCGTAGCCAGGAAATGAGCTCAGGGGGAGGCAACGAGGACAATGCTGTGGCTGTTTATGAAGGGGAGGGGCGAAAGGAGGAGGAGCACCCTCTCGTTCATTGTTTGTGCTTAGTGAAAAAACCACGGTGTGTTACAAACCGTAGCGATATAAAGCGCTGTCAGGAAGGCACAAAAAACGCTTATTTAAAGCAGTGAAAAGCGGATTTGTTTTTTACCGGAATATGGTGAGACTCGGCGATTGTCCTCTCGCGAGATTACGCATTCGGACTACAGAATTACGTCAACAAGCGTCTTACTGTAGTACCAATGCATACTTAAAGAAAATACCTGACTTGAGCACTGTCACAGAGCCTTCGAAGGTCAAACGGTTGAAGCCAAATCAGCAGTGTAACACCAGGAGAAATTAACAAATAGCGTCAGAATATTTGTGACGTTTTGAAGAATACTCCGTCTCAACATACAGAATATGCAAAGGGGAGCCAAATCACCTTTGTTAACGCTCGATTCAGAACCTCATATGGGTGACAATGATCCTACTGAGTAGATGCACCCACAGAGAACTTGATGCCAACACGACATTTCAACTACAACGTGACATCATCGCCGCCATTTTGGTAGTTCGATTCTAATGCCAAATCCACAAAGCTTAATTAATAGGCGCTTCATACCACATACAGTCCTAAGAATGAATTGCTGGAACTATTCCTATGTACTAGAGTGGTAGAGTGTATTGAGTTAGGAAAGGGCCAAAGTTGTGCTCAATTGTTCTGTCGTCACACTATGTATAGTGACGTATGTACAGTCCGCCACCATTAACAAAGATCCTATTCCCCAGAAAAAAGGTCTAAACTCTGGGGAGGGATATGTGGTGTACATATGGTAGCGTGCAGTATTTTACTCACAAGACTCTTACCTAGGTTAGAAAACCAACTACCTACAGCGGAGAAACCATCAGAAAGTCTCTTCCATGCACTATCAACTCGGTTTAAGCTCTTTTTCCAAATTCGTAATGTTTCTTACATACCTTTTAATTTCCACACTTTTGTCTGAAATGTCAGTGCAACAATGTTGCACTTTCAACATACTGCAGACTTCGCCCTCTTTTGCCAATAATGTGTCAAGGGCAAGACAATTTTGTAAAACCATAGATCTGACCGCAACCAATTCAGTATTGACCATCAGGAACCCTCCAGCAGGGTCAGTCGATAACCGATCTACCACTGTTGACAATTTGCAAATTCTGTGTGTATTCAGAGCCACTCCCACTGTAGGTATCAATGCACTAAAAATATCACCTACTATTTCACCAACACTTTCTCTTTTACTACGTACTAATTCATTAGTTCTTTCGGTGCTTCCAGTGATTTTCCCCACATGGTATATCTTTGGGAAGACAATACCAAAATAACAGCTCCCGTACCAATGGTCGGGCAATTTGAAATAGGCCTTTGTTTCCACATATATAATATATTAAAGGAAACACAGGCTCTGACCCATCTTTGAAACCCCAACCCCCAATTACCTTGTAATTGTGTTCGCATTCACTGGAACCAATGAATATATTGTTATAATAACTACTTCTTTCTCTTTGAAGGCAACGGTTTCCCTTCTTTTTGAAATCCAGCAACATAGCAGCATTAGCCCCGCCATTTGAGGTGCTCTCCATGCTTTCAGCCCATTTAGGGGTTTTCTGATTCTTGCCTTTTGCTTTCTTTTGGAAACTTTCTCTTCTTTTCTCTACCATATTTAGAAACATTTTCTCTTTTTCGTGTAATGAACAGGTCTAGTTTTCTTTGTGTGCGTCATCTATATTTATTTTATATACAGTTAGAAAATATTCACTCATGTATTTTGCTACATCTCTTGTCGTATGTACAGGGTTTAGGTTTCGTCGCACAGGAAGTTCAGAAAATATCACATCAAAGTTTGAGTAATAATACTGTAAAGGTCCTCTTCTATAAAATAAACTAGTTAGCATACTACAGGAGATTCCTTATGTTAAGGGCAAGTGGTGATACGTCACACCTTCAGCAACCGGAGTGGGCAGCTTCATACAGACATAACAGTCGTCTACCTCAATAGCTTCTACATAATGTACTAAAAGGTTTGCTAAAACATTTAAATGAGTTTTAATCTTGATTTTGTTATAGTGTAATCCTTCCTCATCTGGTGCTTCTGAGTCTAATTTGGTTTGCTTAAGGCTAAATGTCTTTTTTTCTTGTGTATCTACTCTTTGCAGTGTATTTCTAGTCTGTAACTCTACAGTGTCTTTTGGCAGTTGATTATTAGGGTGCAGGTTTGGGCCTTTACTCATCATAGAAGGAATAGCTATTGTTAGTCCTATCCAAAGTATCAGTACTATTGCTACACTACATAAACATACTGTACAGCGTGTTTTAAAACAACCTCGTCTCGGTCTCCCATTCACAGAGGAATCAGACATTTTGACTCAAAAGAAGCTTCAACCCCTCTTTGTAACTCTTCACAGCTTGCTTACTCGGGCAACTTTTCAGGTTGGCTTCGCTTCTTCTTCGGTCTGGTCAATAATCAATTCTTCATCACTTTCATCACTTATTTCCAGATTTTCAAATTCTTCCAATACAAAGTAAGTCCATTCAGGACTCTGATACTTGTTATTCAGTTTCTTTATACGGGCACTTCTTCTCTTTGTTTTTATCACAGCTGGGTCAGTTTGACTTGAGACTTCATTTATCTGTTCAGGTTCTGCGTTTATTGTCTTTAGTCGCAATCTCAGTCTTTTTACAAATCTAGGTACTGCGTCTCCTTTTCTGAGTCTTTTAACTGGCACTGTGTCTTGACTTTCCTCAAACACTCTTTTATTTTCGTTCAGTTGTGGCACATTTGTTTCAAGTTCGTCTTCAGTATTTCTCCCTAACTGACTAGGTCCAGGTCTTATATCGGTTTCTTCTGCCTGGTCCCTAAACTGGCCTTGTTCAGGTGTATGCTGGATTTGGCTTTGTTCTGTATTGTTTTCTTCTTCCTGAACACAATTGTCTATTCCTGTCTGGTCCTGTTCAAGCACTTCGAACTTTTGATTTTCTTACGCTTGAACCTCCGCCCTAATTTCTATCTGTCCCTCTTCTGGCTCAGTAGTTCTTGGAGGAGTGTCAATTACCTGTTCTTTCCCTATTTGGTCCTCCTCAGAATCAGATTTGATTTGGATTTCGATGATCTGAGTATCTTCCTCTACACCTGTCTCGTCCTCACTATCCCACTGTCTATCTAAATAGGTTTGTCTCACAGGATCTATAGTCAGGTCGACTACTGGGATCCAATCATCTTGACTGGAGCTCAGTTGTTCTTCTTCAGCTACTTCAGGACCGATATCTTGGGACCCCTCAGCTGTACAACCTTCAGCCTCAGTTTCTTCAGGTTCAGTCACTTTCTTCGTATGGCTGGCATGGATCCAGCGAGGTACTCCTGCCCACTTCACAGCTGTGGTGGTAACCAGAATTACTTGTCGTTGCTTTCCCCACCTTGGTGCAAGGCAACGTTTCCGAGTATGTTTCTTTATTACGACCCAGTCACCTGGATTCAGGTCATGTGCTGGAGTCATTGGTCTGGCGACAGCGTCTTCCCCAACCTGGTGAGAGATAGAACGCACTTGGTCAGTCAGTTATTTGCAGTATTCTAGTACCAAATCTTCAGATATGCTTATCAGTTTGTATCCTGGCACCCATGCTTGCCGCATTGCTCTTCCCATCAGTATCTCATGGGGACTCAAGCCTGTGTTCTGGTCTGGAATACTTCTAAGTCCCATCAGAACAAGGGTCAAAGCATCTGGCTATTCCATTTGAGTGAATTCACACATTTTTCCCAATCTTGATTTGATAGTGCCATTCAGCTGTTCTACCACTCCAGAAGCCTCTGGGCGATATGCACAGTGCAGTTTTTGCGTGATTTTGAATGCAGCACAAATCTGCTTTATTATTCCAATATGGAAATGCCTTCCTCTGTCAGATTCAATTGTGACTGGAAAACCGTACCGAGGTACAGGTTCCCTAAGTAACAACTTGGCTACAGTGAGACTTTCATTCCTGCATGCAGGGTAAGCTTCTACCCATTTTGAAAATAGGTAGACAATGACAAGTAGGTATTTAATTCCTCGACAAGTGGGTAACTGAATAAAGTCAAGTTTTAGTCGAATAAAAGGGCCCTCTGCCTTTCCAATTCTTCCTGGTAACACTACAGTTTTCTTTCTGGGGTTACATTGCTGACAAATCAGACACCTTTGGCAGAGTGCCTCTGCTATGTTTCTGAATTTCGAATTGAACCATGTCGGTCGGAATATGCGAATGATCGCATCGCTTCCCAAATGTGTGTCTCCATGTATCAACCTAGCCATAGGAGCAAGCAGACAGTCTGGCAACACAGGCATACCATCCAGGTAAACAATGACACCATCTTCCACCCTTCTCTGACAACCACATTTTCTCTAATTTTCCCTTTCTTGTGGCTCTGCTGTGTTCTGTAAGTAACTCACTTCCTCCCATGTATTTATTCCTACTAGCATCATAAGTTGGCAGCTGTTTCCGTTTCCCCCAACCTTTATATTGATTGCTATTCAGTACTTTGCACAATGTTGGGCTAACTGGTCAGCATATCGATTACCTGCTGTCACTTTGTCATTGCCAGATTTTTGAGCAGCACACTTGACCACAGCCAATTCTATTGGTAACTGGATTGCTTCGAGTAAATCCTGCACATAATTTCCATTTCTGATAGGGGTGCCTGAAGAAGTCAGGAACTCCCTTTGCATCCATAATTGGCCAAAGTTGTGCACAACCCCATAACCATACTGGCTATCAGTATATATGGTTATCTTCGAGTTCTTCCCAAATTTACAAGCTTTTGTCAATGCAACCAATTCAGCTACTTGTGCAGACTTGACTCCATGTAAATAAGATTCTTCGACTGGACCTCCTAACGTACACACTGAGTAAGCAGCACTTAGGCCTCCTTCCTCATGTCTCATGCATGAGCCGTCCACAAACAGCTCAGAATCTTCATTATTCAAAGGCTCTTCTTTTTTTTCTGGGCGTGGTTTTGTACTAAACTCGGTTAGATCACTGCAGTCATGTTCAATTTCTTCCCTCACTTCTGCTAAGAATGAATTAGGCAGTAAGGTAGCTGGATTCAGAATATTACATCTAGCAATGGTTACGTTTCCTGCACCTACAAGGATTCTGTCATACTTAGTCAGCCGACTTGGTGTGAGATACTGGTTTTTAGTTCTTGTGAACAAAATCACAACAGAATGTGGAACATACACAGTTACTGGATGTCCCATCACAATGGACTCACTTTGTTCAAGACTCATGTGGGTTGCAGCTACAGCTTTCAAACATCCAGGTAATCCAGCTGCTACTGGGTCCAATGTGGAAGAAAAATATGTCACTGGACGTCGAGTTAAACCATGAATTTGGGTCAGGACTGAAAGTGCACAATTGTCTCGTGTGTCACAGAAAAGTGCAAAATCTTTTGAATAGTCAGGCATTCCTAATGCAGGAGCTGTACACAGACATTCTCGCAATTTTACAAAAGCAGTCATGCTTTCGTCATCCCATTCCACAGGATCCTTTGCTCCTTTCTTTGTCATTTTTATCAATGATCTTGCTAGGACTGCAAATCCCACAATCCACTGCCTACAGTATCCTACAACTCCAAGAAACATTCTGATTTCTTTCTGGGTGTTTGGCAATTCCATGTTTTGAATTATTCTAATTCTTTCTGTGGTAACTTTCCTGACACCTCTTTCTATCTGGTGCCCCAGATATTTTACTGATGAGGTACAGAACTGTAGTTTTTCTGGCGACACTTTATGTCCACCTTCACCTAAATGGTTCAGTAAGGCAAGGGTGTCGACAACACAGTCTTTCCTGCTTTAAGACGCCACCAAGAGGTCGTCTATGTATTGCACCAGGACTGATTTTCCGGGCAATACCAGAGTTTCAAGGCATTTTTTCCGAATTTGATTAAAGATCGAAGGGCTTTCTGTGTACCCCTGAGGAACACGATTCCAGACGTATACATGGCTGTCAAATTCAAATGAGAAAAGACATTTGCTGTCTGGATGTAATGGAATTGAAAAGAATGCATGACATAAGTGGATGGATGGATGGATGGGTTTTTATATAGCGCAATATCACCGCCAGGTCTCAAAGCGCTTTGCATTGGGAACCCGTCCTGGTTATCCCTGGGTATCCCCAAGGTGAAAGCCAGGCATCCCGCCGCGGGGGGCCGTAGTGGAGATTAAGCAAGCTACTGCCCAGAGTTGCAGAGTGTGAACCTGTGATTCGAGTAAGCACCGAAGCGAGAATTACCGAGTCCATGGACATTTTGGGCTCAAGACCCTGCCGCGTCGGGAATTGAACCCTGGTCCCGGGCCTGATCTCAGCGTCCGGGTCTGCCTGCTCTAACCAGTGAGCCACACTTCTCCACAAGTCAATGACGGTAAACCATCCAGCATTCCATGGTATCTGGTATAGAATCACTGCAGGGTTTGGCACGACAGGACAGCAAGGAACAACGATTTTATTAACCTTGCACAGCTCCTGTACGACCCTGTACTTACCACTAGGTTTCTTTATGCCAATTATCGGTGAGTTACAAGGACTGCTCTACACTTCTTGCAAAATGCCTGCATCTAGCAACCGTTTGATTTCAATAGCAACCTCTGCTTTTACTTCTGCACTCATTTTATACTGTTTGGTATTTGGGTAGACTGCATCTTCTTTTATGGCTATTTTAATTGGGTCAACATTTGTCATTAATCCTACATCTTTTCCAGTAAAATCCCATACCTCCGGTTTCACTGTCTGTTGGAGTTCTTCAGGTAAGTCTTGTATTGTCAGTCTTTTCATTTCTGAG
Organism: Lissotriton helveticus; assembly: GCF_964261635.1. Classification (NCBI taxonomy): domain Eukaryota; kingdom Metazoa; phylum Chordata; class Amphibia; order Caudata; family Salamandridae; genus Lissotriton; species Lissotriton helveticus. The sequence continues at coordinate 647,831,130 of NC_136068.1, forward strand.
TCGGGTCTTGCTAACATCAATTTGTATATTCCGTCTTCATCTGGGGTCTGAATTTCAACACCATTTGGAGTGCAAAAGATGATACAGTTCATTTTGCCCCACAAATCTCGTCCTAATAAGTTCAAGGGACTGGAATCACAAACAACAAATCTATGCATCTCTTTAAATTTCCCTATTTTAATTTCCATTGGTTCGGTAACTGGGGTACTAATTAGTTTATTAGAAACGCCCACTACTTGGATCGCTTCTCCCGAGAGGGGTAGGTTTGGAACGTCTGCTGTTCTCACAGTAGAACAGGTAGCACCAGTGTCCAACAGAAAGGTGACATCATTTCCTTCAACCTTTCCTTCAATGTATGGCCCTGACTGGTCCACCGGCAAGGAGGCGCCAAGCACGCACTCCTCATCCTCCCCCCTCAGGCACCGTCAGTAGGTATCGTCACAGAGGAATCTGTCATTTAACAGAAATTATGAAGTTGCTGCATTTCTATCCTCCCTTCCTTCCCAAACTTCAGTGTCTTCACTCTGTTGTGCTTTGCTCCTGTCATTTGGCCTAGGTGCACGAGGCAACTGATTCTGTTTTACCTGCTGCTGGGTCTTCCGTGGAGTCTCATTCTGCGTCTGTGGATTTAAATCATTAATTTGCACATTACCATTCTGCACAGCCTTACACTCGTCCCTCCAGTGTCCTATCTTTCCGCACCCGTGGCAGGGAAATTTCTTTTGTGCCTCTTCTCGGCTCATTTTTATTCTCGGCTTTCCCACACCCCCGGGGCGGGCCTGACTCTGATTGTTAGTCATTTTGCTTGGCTGCTGCTCCTGGTGCTCTGCTAATTTTACCTGTGCCCACATGACCTTTTCTTTCAATTCTTTTCATTTATTTTCCAGCTCATCTTCACAGTACTTAGCATATTTAAGGACTTCGTCAATTGGTTTAGCTTGCCAGCAGATTTTATTGTCTTTGATCCACTGTGAGATCTCAGGCCTTAACCCTAACACAAATCGATATATGAAGTGGGTCATGTCCTTCATTTCTATATTATCCAGGCCACTGTACGTCTTGAACACCTGTAACAGTCGTTCATAGTAAGAATGTACAGTTTCATCTCGATTCTGGGTGGTTCTATCTATTCGGGTCCAATCAGTTTTTTTTTCAGGCACATTTCCTTTCAGATACAACAAATTGCATTTCCTCATAACATCCCCTGAAGGAGCCCCTGTCTTTGGGTCTCTTGGGAATTCTTCAATAGGCCAATCAACAGCAATTTTACATTCTGTCCATAAATCTACGGGAACTACAATGTCAAAGAAACCATCTAAATCTTTCAGGAGGCATTTTTGAACTTTCACACATCTCTCGACCTGTCTATACCATTCCACAAGTTTTTCTCGCAATTTTGGGAAGTCATTTGTAAAAGACACAATATCCTGTCAGGACCATGGAACATGTACATATCCTCCCCCTGGCACTTCTCTCATAGGATATAACTTTTCCACCTTTTCTGCTTCTTTTAAGACTTACTCAGAAGTCATTTGTTTTGATCTAATGTCCTCTCTTTTCTTTGCCCACCTGGCTTTCCATTTTTCTAAATCTCCCCATTTTTGTAACAAATGTAGTAACTCCCTTATCTGCACCTTTTTCCCTGACACGTTCATGTTTTCCAAATCTTTGTCCGAGAATTCTGCTCTGTAGGGTTTATGCAAGACTTTAGACTTACCAATGTCAATTTCCATGCGGGCTGCTGTGTCCATTAACTTCTCATGGAAAACTCTGGTATTACGGGTGATACTTTTGCAAATGAATAACAATTCTTCTTCACTAAGGGTGTTCAATCTATCCAAACCCATATTCCCAGCCATCAATTCCTCCAATTCTATTCTCAGTTTGTATATATCTAATGGGTTTGGCTGAGGATTTGGTTTATCTAATTCTCTAGTCCATCTGTCGATTTCTTCAGGAGTCACTACCGTAGCACTTCTGGTACCGGAAGATGACTCAATTTGAACTTCTCTCGAAGTAAAAGGAGTGTTCTTTCTCTGTGAACTCCCTTCTGGTTCCCTTATCGGTAAATCCATCAAGGAAATCACAGACTCACATTCACTTGCCTGATCGTCTATTATCAAGGGCTCTTTTCTCGGCTGTACTACAGATGGGGTCACAATTAGAGTTTTCGGACTAGCTTGCTTATCCCCGTACAAAGGAACAACTGGGCCAATAGTTACTGGAATTGTCAGAGCTTCAGGACTGGTATTTACTTGGGAAATTTTCTGAATTAGTTCTGTTCTTTGTTTAACTAAAGCCTCTCATTCTCTATCCTGCAGTACCTTATCCATGGAGGTTTCATGTACCATCTGCGGAATTAAGGGAGGGCCATAACTCGGGACACTTGGATTTGTCATACTCGGTACCTCGCCATAATTAGGTTTCAGGAATGGGTTTCTCGTGCTTAGGGATCTTGGTTCCTCATTATAAGGTGGTGGATTCTTCATTAACAAATCCTCCAGATAATCATCATCCGAATCACCCTTGGTCATCAAATGTTTCGTTTTCTCTGTCCTTTTCCCTCCCGTGGGCTCTTCTACTGTTAATACAGGGTACAGGCCTTCTACCATCATGTTTTGTCTCCATTCTTTCATTCTTTTTTCTCTGGTTTCTTTCTTTACCTTCGGATAAAATTTAGCTAACCCTTTGTGAATTCTGGGTCTGTCTCGCTCAAAAGCCTCTATTTCCCATTCTTCTAAGGCCTCATATTGCGTTGGTCTAGGTCTGGGATGCAAATCATTCATTCGGGTCCTCAGGTTGAACAAAATTCTCCCATTAAATGTACCTTCTAAGGGAAATGCTAAAATTCCGTCATCTTTAGTATATTCCACCCAATTTTCCAACCATACACAAGCATGGTAGCCTCTGTCGAATAACATAAATGATGCAGGAGTATTAGGTGGTGGAATAATAACTCCTTCTCTAGTTTTGATAGGTTTGTCTTTCTTGAAATAATTCTTTACTTTGTCTACAAATGTCATTTTCCTCTTGCCTCCGTACATAATGCTAGGTCTACCTGTTTTCCACTGATCCCTCACAAAACCTTGATATCTTGGATCAGGTCGAGTCTCGGGATGAGTTGGATACCACATATATTTTCACAAATCACTTTGTTTACAAAATCACTTCCAATACTAGCGCGTCTTTTATTTTTCTGCAACCAACCAAATGTGTGGTTTCAAACCATTTCAACCAATGGATGCGCGCTTTCCTCGTAAACGAGTTCCCATACTCCTATGCTCACCCCTCCTTTACAATGCTATCTCAGCTACACGCCTGCTGTCTCGACCAATATCAGCGTGGCACTGAGTGACGTCAGCGCAGCTCCGCAACTGACTCCCTCCTTCACAAGGTATCGTAAAATTAACTTCTTTATTTAAAGTGCAAGTGCTCTGTTTATTTTACAACGCAAAAACATTCGCCACTGTACTCGAGTGTCTAGAAAGAAAAGATTTGTTTCACTGCAAGTAAATCCCTTCTGTTTACTTTTCATATACTGCGAGTAGATCTCTTCCGCCTACTCTTCACACAAGCATTAGAGAACCTGCTACTCCTTCAGACTCATCCACTCTGGGACATATACTAAGTCAAAAGTTTCACCAGAGAACCCCTTTGCTAACAATCAAGCTCAGACGAACCTGCTACTCCTTCCGTGTGACCCTTACTAGGTTATATCACAATAGAAGTTTTGCCAGCGAACTCTTTGCTATCATTTATTCATACATTTATAAAGAAAACCCTAATTAGTGCTTCCAGTTCTGCCCAACCATGCACTAATTTTCCTCGAGCCACTGACCTCACTGCGACATGGTTTCTATTCTACCACTCGCTATTCTGCCCCCGGGGATTCCAGACAAACATATAACAATCACTAACGAGTTTGGTTAATACATAGATCAATATAGCAGCATCAAAGAGAAAATTTTAAAACATTTTATAACATTTCAAACAATTAAAAAAAACAATTTTTCATTTGATCGACCGATTCTTTATTTAGCAGCAAGTTTTAATTTTCACAGTTACTTGCCTACCTATCTTAACTAGTCGCTAACCATGCCTCTGCTACCAGAAAATCACTGATAAGCGCAGGTCACCCGAATATGATTTTATTTTTTACCATATGCACACTTAGGCCCATAAATTCAATTTACCATATGTATTAATCGGGTAACCTACACTCTACTACCAGCAATCCAGAATACTAACTAATTCCTATACCTGGACTTACCAATCCTTGTCCTTTGGCACCTATGACCACAACGGATCAGGGAGCTAGCTGCAAAGATAAACAGTCTAAAATAACCATTGATAACATTTGCACTCTTTATAATACCCACAGACTCAGGACGTTTTGAAAACCTTTATCTAGTCTTCATCAATATTAGAGAGCATGACGTTTACAGCAAGCAAGCTATCAATTACCAAAATCATGAAAATCGTATAACCATGCAGAAAATAGATTATGCCAACCATTTAGAACTCTAAAGGGAAGTTAAGAACAGGGAACATGCTAGTAGGAATTTTCAGAAATTGGACTTGGTATGGTGTCTAAAAGGACGGGGAAAAAATAAGGAACATGCTAGAATGTCACAGTTTGAGTACCCCTAGAAAGGTGAAAAAGGAGAAGGAACTTGAAATGACGAAAATTTGCAATAACCATGTAGCTATGGGGAAGGTAATAAAAATGTAACACGCTAATAATTCAGAGCAACCACTTTAATTTGCCTAAAGGAAGGGTAAAGAAAAGGAACATCTATATTTCATGAACAGTACTTCACAATTTGCTTAAAGGATGGGTAAAATGGAACATGCTAAAAGAACAGTTCAGATGTATGACTTTATTATTTGTCAGAACAGGGAAGGTAAGAGAAAGGAACAATGTGAAATTAAGACTTCAGCTATTTTGAGAAAGGCAAGGAAAGGATGCAAATGTGTTTCCCTCACAGATTAAATTTACCTAGAACGGTGTGGAGACCAACCCTGGCCACGGGTCAGTTAAGGACAGTAGGAACCCCAAGGAATACAGTCGCCAGTAGGCCAGCAGGTGCAGAATAGAAACCCAGGACAGAAAAACCAGATTAGGATCAGGACAGGACCACCAAAGGTGAGACCAGCACCCGCAGTTCAGTTGCAACGCCTGCGCTACTCCCTCTCTGCAGCTATCAGTCAAAACCCCGATTGTGTTCTCGAATTGCCCCGCAAAGTGATTCGCCAGCACTTTAAGGTTCCCAAAACCCCGATTGGGTCTGTGAATCTGTCGGACAGAGTGCTCCGCAGCACCTCTGTTTCGATCAGCTATTGAGTGTGTTGGGTCAGTGGCAGGTCAGCTATTCGGACAAGTCGGACAAATTCTCTTGCTAACCTAGTCTAGTTATACTATTTTTCAGGTCAGTGTTCCACCCCCCAAATGTTGCGAGTGTAAGGATCCCCAATTTCGATTGGACAAAAGAAAGGACAGGTCATCACACCTCCTAGGATTTTACTTTCTCAAGCCCCTCATTTGAATTTTTCATACCCGCCCATCGAATTTTGGGTTCCCATGACACGTGCTCCTCACATAACAATGGTGAACTTAACTTTGCATACAATGTATTATTGTCGGTACAATTCAGCTTCTTCAACTAGGTGAGAGAGCTTCTTCCCAGGTGCATCTTGGCTGGGACTGCCAGTTGGTAAAGTTCCAAAGGTCATTGCTGTGGAGACTCGCAGATCTCGCGCAGACTCAGTTTCAAGCAAAATGGAGTACGGCAGGGGACAGCAGGCCATATTTCATAATGTACCATAAAATGAAAAAGAAACAGTTTTAGAACACAGAAAAAATGAATGCACTGTATACCCTGAATCTCTATACTACTCCCATTATTTGATAACAACTATAGCCTTAGAATTAATGCAGAACAAACAGCGTAGCAAAAGCAGCAATGCAAGCTTCAGGCATGTGAGAACACAAAGCAGCCATTTTAGCTCCAATGCGCAAGTGCAAACAAGTTCCCTCCAGAACTGCGAGTACGTCACGTCACATGGGTCAGACCGACGCATGCGCAGTAGAAATTCCCGCGTAGCAGAAGCCATCTTAAGAAGCAAGCGTATTAGGATTAGTAAACACATAAGCAAGCGTCTCTCGGACACCCAAAATGTCAGCATAAGGGGTAAATTAATAAGACAAACAGATTGACTAATTAATTAGGGTTATTTGAGGTTCTTGAAGACAAGCAAGGCGCTTTACGTGCGAATCCTTGCTCCATCAACACGCAACATTTCCTTTGCATGGACATACTTAGAAACTATCAAATCTTGATCATTTCTGTCAACCAGCATTGGTCACAGGTTGCCAGAAGTGTTATCCAACATATATATTTTTTTAAACTAACAGTTTGTGCGGTTTACATCCTTTACAACGCAACTTTTACCACGCAGTGCCTTTACGACGCAACTTTTACAACGCAAACCATTACAACGCATTGCGCTGGGGGGCGCTCTAGGATAGAGAATACGTTTAATTTACTGTCCAACACCTTCCCTAGTGTCCACGGGGACTGGAGTTGGAATAGTAAATTAAACTATTCACTATCCAGCGCCCCAAAGCACTATACGTTGTAAAGGTATTTGTTGTAAATACCGCGTTGTAAAGGCATGCGTGGTAAAAGTATGCGTTGTAACGTCATACATTCGTTTGTGCATGTGAACTCAAACAACGCTCTAAACCTACAGGAACGTGCTAAGGAGTCCTTTTCTTCTTTTTTTTTTTAAAGAATTGAGCTAAAGGGTTTGAAACGCAAGAAAGAATACATGTTTACCCTAGTGGCATGTAATCCTCTCCATTGAAATGTAAATATTAACTAAGTCCAAGTGATAATAAAATGTAAGATTAAGACAAGCAGTGTCATCTGCTGTGGTTCACCAGCTTCTGCAAACAATGTACAACTATATGTCCATTCCTTGTATATATTTCTAAGGCGTGAATGGCATTGTCGACTGAATTATATGAAAACCTAGGATTGAACTCTTTGGAGTACTGAGCTCAGATATCATCTGCAGTGATGCAATCCGTTTATGTATTTTGTCTGGCGATATGACTAGGAAGTGTCACAAATCACAGGTTACAAGAAGGATGTACAACCACAACGTTAGTTTCTCATCAATTGAACTCTTGCAGCAGTTCTACACTCTGTTTTATCCCTGATACGACTGACGTTTCACAGAGAGATCTGATAATCCACATCAAGCCTGCAAGACAATCTTAATATGTTTTAGTTAGTGAGCATTGCTCTACTGATGCACCTCTATCATACCCACTAGTGATACCTCATTTTATAATGGTGAGCAAAAGAATGATGGATTTAACTCAGATCTTTGTGACTGGGGGTGAATGTTTGCATTGTCAGCATTTCGTCCATTTACTGTTTCATTGCATCATTTCATAATAGTAGCACACACAGTCAAAATCCTGCTCCTCACTACATGAGTCATAGTCACATAAGGGAATTCTTTATCAGCCAGTTTCTTCCCTGTACTACAACCTCTCTACAGCATAAATATATTCACCCACTCTGCACACACCAAGCAAGCTTCACCCCCGAACCCTCACCAGGAACAAATGTCACTTTAATAACTAAACCTTCTCACTTTTTTCTCCCAAATTAGCATTTTCGAAGCATCTCTCTGAAGGAAAATATGTGGAGTAAATCTGATATTAACAATACATATACCACAAGTGCTTTTATGATTTATGTAAATCGAACAAAGCTTATTTGATTGCAGAACATATACCAAAAGATATAACAAATTAAGGATTGTCTCCTGCACAATTATTCTGATAAATATGGAATATATTAATTTATTTTATATAGGTGTTCCCCTTAGGAAAATAAAAAATACTATAGATTACTCAGAGGAAGGTAGCTAAAACATCAATATACAAATTGTTAGGCTATACCTTGGCAATAATGTTTGACAGCTCATTTAAAAATAATAATAATAATGCTGTGAAAGGCTTTGGTTGGCATTTGTTCTCCTCCCTGGGATGCTTCAGTGGCTGAAGTAAAGAGGATTCATTATTTTTTTCAGCTTTAGAACGAGCCAGAAGATTCACAGAGTTTCACATACCTTTCGCATACCTCGTGTGTAATCCAGATTCTAGGTCCAATGTGGAGATAAAGGGACCTGTCATCAGATTAGGTGTCTATCTTCAAAGATATTAGAGCTCTTCTAGCCACTTTTTTATGCACTCTAACTTAACCATGTGAATTGGCCTAAAACATCTAAAATGGGAGTATTTAAGGATTCTTCACACACAATTAGTATAAATACAAAGGACAGTGCCCTCTTTGCCATATTACTAAAAGAAAGTTACATATTTTGTGCCAATTCACAAAGGTATTTACAAGTAAGTACTATAGTACTACTAAGAAAAAAAACACAAATCTATATCTATATATATCTATATATTCAACAAAAAGCTCCACAGCACCTCCGGCAAGCTGTTCAGCAACACCAGCGAGAGAGGAGACGGACCACAGGATCAGGTGCAAAGATTTTATTTAGCACAGAAAAACAGCTACACGTTTCAGGCTACACAAGCCCTTGTTCACGCTGTCAATATATAGTATATATATCTATATATATATATCTATATCTATATATATATCCCCAACAAATCCAGTCCGAAACTTTACCCGTGAACAAGCTGTGACTGAAACAGCGAAACGCGTTGGGCACCCGTTGCAAAATTATAATAAAAGCGTTTATCAACAGAGGCCGCGGCACCATTGTGAATTCACTTCCAGTAACTGGATTTGCTGGGGATATTTGGGAGTGGCGTCCCTGCCGCGTTGCCCGCCGCCATTGAGGCTCCTTGTTTGCTGAAACTTGGTGTTGGATCTATATATATATATATATATATATATATATATATATATATATATATATATATTCACTGAAAAAACCATAGGTTTGACACCAGTTATAGTTAGCTGGAAATTTTACTAATATAAAACCAATGAAATTCCACGTTATAGTTAGTTGGACTCACTATAACTTGCGCGTGTAATGCACTGCTGATGACGTCACATATTACATCACTCATGACATCACTGATGACACCATCCTTGTGACACAGTGACAGACCTCCTTTCACTGTAATCTAACCCTTGAAACACATATTCAAAAATAGAAACTAAAATTTTCAAAAAAATGGAGATACCCATACCAGTTACAACAACCAATTCAATAATTCCACCATCTATATACACATGCACTAATTCACCAACAGTTCTATATAGTCACTCATACATATATTCACTAATCATATGTAGTGATACACCTACACATCCTGTTACACACCGACAGTCATCCAAAAGTTATTCACACACATACTCACACATGCAAATAAACTATTGAGCATTCATTTATTTGCATAAACAGCTATACACACACTACCATTTTACTTCTAAGGAAACTTACACATACTTACTCTCTTAAAAAATCACTTATAGAAACACATACTAATTTAAACAGGAACTCTTACAATCCCTCACTCTCACTTATACTCACTTATATACATCAATATTCACATATACTATATTAAAACATATGTAGTTACTGATAAAGACACTAATAAGACAGTCATTCACTCACTAACACAGACATATACACACTCATCCACCCATACAGTCCTGCACATATGCTGTCTTCAAAACACATACAAACAGAGACTCAGTCATTCTTGCATCTATGTACTAAGTAATACTCCCACCAAAGCATGCAAACACTCATACTGATACTAAGAAAAACATCTAATCACCTATATACATACACATGTACCTACTCATCAACCCATGCAGCCACTTATACACAAAGTGAAACACTAATACATATATTTAAATATTTAAGCATTACTCACTAATATATGTATGCACTAAGATATTCAATAATATATACATATATAACACATATTTATTTTTCAGAAAGACACACATTCATTGGATGGTGTCATCAGTGATGTCATGAGTGATGTAATATGTGAAGTCATCAGCAGTGCATTACACGCGCAAGTTATAGTGAGTCCAACTAACTATAACGTGGAATTTCATTGGTTTTATATCAGTAAAATTTCCAGCTAACTATAACTGGTGTCAAACCTATGGTTTTTTCAGTGAATTTCATAGGTTTTGTAAATGCTACTTCCTAACTATAACATGTGTAAAACCTTTGGTTTTTTCAGTGAATTTCATTGGTTTTTAAAATGCTAATTCAGAAATATCTCGTGTATACAACCTATACTTTTGTCAATAAAGTTCTGGCAATATTTTTTTCAGAAACAAGCCGTTTTCTTCACTGTTCAAGTTGCATACAGACTCCTTGTAAAGCGATACAGAATTAGAAAGTCTGTACCTTACCTTTTTTTCAACGCATTAAAATTTGCCTGTAAATAAAAATAGCCTTTCTAAACTTTCGTGCACGACCCGGTGTGCGCACTCTCCGCAACAGTTCTCAATAAAATGATAGCGCATTTCCAGGCTTTCGTGCGCGACCAACTGCGCGCACCCGCCTATATATTTCGTGAAAACTTTGCAATCTGAACTTATTGAATTTCTTCATAGACCCATCAAAGAACTTATACTACGTCAAAGAGACTAAACCTAGGCTTCTTTTTTAATATTATGAAAATTTTCATTAAATGGAGGCGAATGTCTTTTTAAACTTTCGTGTGTGACCGAATGTACACACCTTGGTATTTTAAAAAAATATATAAAAGGTTTTATACTTTAACAATTGTATGCTTGAATCGAGCTCAGAAGATATATTAAATCCGGATATGTTTGGATTTACTCCTTTTCACGTTTTGAAACTTTGCTGAATTAGACCGCTACTTCCAAATGGCGTACGTGACCAGATACTATCACCGCGTACACGTCCTGAGACGCGCATGTGAAGTCATGTGACTTGAAAACAACACTTCCAATTGGTTCTTAGTAGGTTCTATTCTGCAATTTACACGGAGGACTCCACCCACTCCTCTCACTATCTTTTCTACTCTCAAAAGAGAACGACGTTCAACACCCTTCGGAAGACTTTGCTGAAATGGCTGCCGCCCCGCATTCATCTTCCGAATCTGAAGGAAATGAGCGACTACCTTTAAAAAGAAAAAAGGAATCTTTTATTTGGCATTTTTTCACTTATCCTGAAGAACAAAAGAAAGTGAATGCGCCAAAAGTTACCTGCACGATATGCAATTCGGTTCTCTTAAGAGGAAATCCAAGAAAAAAATATTCCTTTTCCATACATACCATGGTGCGGCATGTCAAACAAGTGCACCCTGTGGAATTTGCAAAGGCATCGACAAGAGCCCTGGCCACGCTATTACCATCAGAGGTGGCCAGCACATCTTCTGGTGGACGACCTGTATCACCATCGAGTGATGGACTTGAGACCATATCTTGCAAAGGTGCACATGAAATGCAACGAGTGTGGAGAAATTCTTCTGTACGGAGAGCAGAGCCTCATTCTTACTAAACTAAAAATTGAGAGTCATAAATGCCCCGAGAAAAGATAAATTTCTTCATTTCATTTTGATCCTGTGTCACACATGAAAATGTTGTTGCAAGTTTAAAAAATCAAAAACAACATAACACTTGTTTTATAAAAAATAAAAAAATAAAAAAATAAAAAGTTCTTTTCAGAACTAACTCATTCTACCAAAAAGAGCTCCAGGAGCATATTATAAAGGGGGTTTATCTCCGCTTTTTTGGCTTTCGTTCGTGCGCGACCGTGTGCGCGCACCCGCCTATATATTTCGTGAAAACTTTGCAATTGCAACTTCTAAAATTTCTTCATAGACCCATCAAAGAACTTATACTACGTCAAAGACAGTAAACCTAGGCTTCTTTTTTATTATTATGAAAATTTTCATAAAATGGAGCCGAATGTCTTTTTAAACTTTCGTGCGTGACCGAATGTACACACCTTGGTATTTTAAAAAAAATATATAAAAGCTTTTATACTTTAACAATTGTATGCTTGAATCGAGCTCAGAAGATATATTAAATCCGGATGTGTTTGGATTTACTCCTTTTCACATTTTGAAACTTCGCTGAATTAGACCGCTACTTCCAAATCACGTACGTGACCAGAAACTGTCACCGCCTACACGTCCCGAGACGCGCATGTGAAGTCATGTGACTTGAAAACAACACTTCCAATTGGTTCTTAGTAGTTTCTATTCTGCAATTTACACGGAGAACTCCACCCACTTCTCTCACTATCTTTTCTACTCTCAAAAGAGAACAACGTTCAACATCTTTCGAAAGACTTTCTTTTCACGCGATAATGTGAAATACTGAGATTGTTACAGGATTTTTATCACTTAGAAGCCTTCCTATTATGAAGGTTTATCTCCTAACTCTCTGATTCTCAAACTGTGCAACGCGGCTCCCCTGTGTGCCGTAATGAAGTGCTAGGGGCGCCGCCCACACTCTACTGTGACTAACCATCTATAAATTCCACAGACATCTCTACCCTGTTATCTGCAATTGTGAGCATCAAAAGGAGCTGCGCTACGCCCCTGTGAGAGGCCTCACTCCCACTGCTGCAACGGCTTGGCAGTCCTCCAGATGCACAGGAACAGCCCCTCCGATCCATTGAAGTTCTCTGTCGTGAGAGGCCTCACTCCCACTGCTGCAACGGCTTGGCAGTCCTCCAGATGCACAGGAACAGCCCCTCCGATCCATTGAAGTTCTGTGCAGGTCTCAATACCACTTACGAAATGAAAATAAGCACTGAAGAATATTCAAGCATGTAGTACTCCTCCTGCTACAGCATACAAAATGCATTCTATTACCTATAAAAAAGTCAAACACCCACGCTACAATCATATAGAACACTTCCTCTAAAGAAGCCTGTGAATAACTTTAAAACATCAGGTTAACCTTTTTTTACTCTCTCATCATTATTAAAGATAAGTATTTACAATGCTATATTAAACAATGCCATGGTTCTTGCTTTTTAATTTTAAAAATTTTGCAATCTTTCACAAACCCAATACTCATGGCTTCTTTTTCGTGACAAAAATCTTGCAATATTACATACCTACATAGAATAACAGAAAAAACATAACACTACAAAGGCCGAACACTCTACTAAAGGCGGATTTGTAACCTATGAGGCAGATTTATGTTAACTACTTCATACCCAGATATGCACCAGTTAATGTGCACCACAGTATGCTAGTGCTCCGTTACCCATGGTGTGCCACATTTGAAATGTGGCGCACCATGGTACAAAAACACCATACATGCGTAACACATCTGTGCTCAAAAAGTAATACATTGCTAGAGTTGTATCGCAAGTGTGATGCAGCTCCAGCAAGGCTCACCAATGCACTATATTCACAATACTGCGTCAATACCTACGCCTGCTTCAAGCACATGCACAGTTTTGAAACAGCATAGGTCTGAAAGTCACTGAGTGAAATATCATGCATTACAGTCAGCCACTTTCAAGACGCATTCCTTCAGAGGAACACTTCCTTATGGTGCAGGGCTTTAGAATGTGACATATCTCCTAGATCCATAACGTTGTAAATATGGTACATTATTTCCACTGTCATTGTATTAAATAAACTGACGAAATTGTGGCGCAAAGAGACGCAACGTCAACATAAAGCTGCTACAATGTGTTTTAAAGTGCCCTTTAAATTACAACCAACACTCTCTTTGGAGAGAAAACTCTCGGATGTTATTAGTGGTACTTACCTTATAAATATAATATCTGTGGAAGACAGTAAAAAAATATGTTTTAATACATATTTCTAAATTCAATGTAACAAAATAACTCAAACAACATATTAAATGGTTTATTTTTGCTGTCCTCGGAATACATTGATTTTCACTATAAACAGTGATTTCAATATTAATCATCATATAACAGCGGGGAAAAAAAACCACAATCAAAATGATTGTGTTTAAAAAACCCATCCAAAATCTCCATACATATTATAAATACCTGAAAAAAACATATCTTAAATGTTTTTCTCAAATTCGCAATTTCTTGAGTAAGCACACTACATCTTCCACAGTTACAAACTAATTAAACTATACGACCTATTTTTAAATATATCTCAAAAAAACACCGTGCAAGTATCTCCTATAAAAATCTATCTTAAGTATACATTTTCTTCTCTCATACCTTTCCGCATGGCCAAATTGTATAAGTTAACTCATTACCTTTTAAATACCTCTCCCAAAAACTTGCGTCCATATATGTTCTAAAATAATTATCTAAAGTACTCATTTTCTTCTCTCATATTTTTCCACATGGCCAAATACTATGAGTTGAGTAGTTTTTTTCTGAAATTTCTTAATCTTAATCTTATCTATTCTTTTGTGAACCTTTACAGTAAAAATGTGTAACATGCTTTATACCACCAAACATTAACTAAATTTCTACCTGATGTTATCACTATACCAAACACAAATTTCATTTATAGATTTGTAGACCCTCAGTCACATGATATTTGTAAACAAGAAAGTTTCATATCTTTACAGTATTAATCTTCCTACAGCAAGTGATTCTACTGAAATTTGGGTTCCAAAAATAGCAGATAGGAGTTAGTTAAGGCAAAAGGCAAACGTTTCTTAAAAGTCAATTGGGTATCATTGCAAAGCGTCCAGCCACTTCCACACTTCAAATAAGCTGTATAATGTCCTGATGATGTGGAAGGCCCTTCATGAAAAATAATGGCTACAGTTACAAATGTTCTTCTAGAAATAGATACTTGACTAGCCACAAAATTTTTAATTAAAGTTGACAATTTACTCCCATCAGCTCTGCATCGTTGAAACATTAATATTACATATTGTCCATATCTATGGATAAATAAAGTTGATAACATTTCAGACTTACATTGAGAACAGACCATGTTCTGATGCGCATCTTTAACTAGTTTATTAAAAGACACTTCTTTACAGTCTGGTAATGTTAAATATATAAATCTTTCACTGTGTATATCAGTACTACTTGAAAATGAGCAATTATCACAGTTATGTTCCCATTTATAAGAAAGGCCAAAAAGATTATCAATATCTACACCTTCATCTTCCAAAACTGTAAACATATACATAATAAATTCCTGACAATCTTGCTGAATATTCCCGGAAAATTGATTTACTCCTGCACATATGTCTAAAACATTCCTTAGTTCTGAAACACTTCCTACTTCACTTTCACCACTACTACATTTTTCAAATATAGAATTTAAGGAATAGCAAAATGTTTGCTCCTGATTTTCTACAATCTGTTCCCTAACATTTTTTAGAAAAAAAACAACAGTAACTACTACATTTGCATAACAGTTGACACCAGACCTGTTTTCAAACTTAAATCCAACAATCTCTTCAATACTAACCGTTTTCTTATGCCTACCAACAACAGCTACATCTTTTTTTCGTCGTTTCTCAACTACTTCAGCACATTTCTCCTCATTTTTCCTTTTCTGACCAACCATACGCCTTTCAATTAAAGGATATTGAGGTAAACTTGGAGCATATTCTCTTCTTAACCTATTATACTCCTTCACACAATTTAAATCTGCACTAATCTTTGTCTCATCATAATCAATTAAATAAAGTCCACATAAAGTTCTAACTTGCGATAAAGCAACATATGCCATACCCTCTTTGAATACAGTGCTTCCAATATTTACCAAAGCACAATCTACACTTAAACCTTGAGATTTGTGAATAGTCACTGCATATGCCAAACAAATTGGAAATTGCTTCCGACGGACATATAAGTCTTTCCCAAGCAAAAAACGATTTGAACAGCGACTAATTTGCTGAACTTCCTCAATTCCATCAAATTTTATTCTTACAAATTCAATCTCATCTCTATTTGTATAATTAACAAAACCAACAACATTACCCATTGCTCCATTTACCAATCCTCTTTCTACATGTAAATTTCTCCTTAAAATTATCCGACAATTTAAACATACATACGGATTTTTCTCTAAACCAGCAGTTTTAGATATACTTTTTTGAAGAGAATCCAATTTTAACTTCAACTTTTCAGACAAAACAATAATACTACCTTCATGCTCTATTCTATCTTTAGCTTCCAGTTTCCTAATTTGTTGATTTTCTAAATTCAACATTTTCTCATTAAAAACTGAACATTCTTTCACAGTTGGCATCAAGCATATCACTGATTTATCTGCTACCTCTTTACTATATATTTTCTCTGGTACATTATCTTCATTAGGAAACAGCTTGGAAAGTAATCGTGTTTGTAGAGTGTGTTTCGCATCTTCAGTTAGTTTTCCAATACTGATATCTTGAAGAATATTTCCATATTTAATATCCTTTGCCTGTCGCATATTTTGAATCAGTTCAGTATATTTGAAATGTGACCATATATTAACATTTCCAATACTGCCCAGTCACTTTCTAGTCTCCTCATGCGTAACAGTTTCAAATACAGGTTGTCTTTTCACTGGAGTTAGTTGGAGTAGATCTCCAAAAACTATGACATGTTTACCTCCAAATAACACATCATACTCTGTCTTAAGTATCTGTTGCATTCTTAAATGCACAAAAGCAAGCATTAAATTAGATACCATGCTTACTTCATCAATAGTAAGAAGTTTCATTTTTTTAAGCACTCTAGAAACTTCAAAACAAGCTTCTCCAGATAGCTTGTGATATTGTAATTTATTTTCATGTTCAACTGGCAGCATCAGTAAACGATGTAAAGTAATACCTTTAATATTATGTGCTGCCAATCCAGTTGGAGCAGTAACAACACACGACAGTGTTGACTGAGTTCTTTGCTGTAAATATGTAGTAATTCCTTTAATTAGGAAACTTTTACCAGTTCCAGCTTCTCCACTTACATATAATCGAATAGGTTCAAATGACATACATGAGCAATCTTTTCTCTCATGACAAAAGCCATGCTCAATGTGCTCTGTCACTTCATCATATATCTGTCTTTGCTCAATATTAAATTGCTTCTTTAATTCTTCTAAGTTGATTACTTCCTCTTGACCTTGCTGCATTGCTCTTTCCACCTCATCCATGGCAGTGGCTGCTTCATTTTGGATAATTGGTTGTCCCAGTGGATCTTGACTTAAAGAAGCCGAACTTTGACTATCTTGTGAACTATCTCTACCAATCTCCGCTGCAATTGTCACTTCTTGCTCTATTTCATCATTCAACATTTGCAGATAATTACTAAAAACAGTACATTCAATACTACTTTTAGATGCGTTGAATGAATCTTCATAACTATCAAAGTCCCCAAGTAGTTCCTCTTCTCTACGCCATGGTTTAAAGAGTTGCAAAAGAGCAAAATAGTAAAATTCTCTTTTGTCAGGTGTTTCGCAACTCAGTTTCCGATGATTAATCAAGTGTCCTTTTCTTTGCTTCACCAGACATCCTTCTTGTCCAATTACAGCATATACACCTTTATCAATGTTCTCTGTAACATTCCTTTTAAAAGTGTAGTTTTGAAGTATTTCATACAGACAAATGTTTTCTAGAAGAGTACTTCTATTTGGATTGTATGTATCCAACATAAGTTTTTTCAGAATGTCTGTACTGTTTGGTTCTTTCTGGGCTAAATATTCAATTTCTTGCGCAGGTTTTAGAACACGGTTTCGTGTTTCTGCAAGACCCAAACTCACCCAGAGAATAGTCCTTGATTTAGCATAAAGACTTGCTGATGATAATCGGTCACAACATTCATATGCTCCAATTTCTCGATGAGACAACATCTTCAAACTGTACGTATACAATTTCTTGCTTAGGCTCTTTTCATGAGAAATGTCTTCCCACATCTCCTTCAGTTCCGTCTTTTCAGATTTTGTGATGTAAGACGTTACATATCGAGCCACAGCAATAGAGTTGTCTGCAACATATTGTATGTCCATGTTAGCATTCCACATGGACAAAATGACTGGGTTATAGTCATTTATATATTTGGATTCTTCACCTCTTCTTAAATTGTACGTATTTTTAGGTGACCTTCTTCTGATGTTATGTCGCAAAGATGACATCAAATTGTTGACTCTTCCTTTTGAAAGTACCGGTCGTGCAAATCCAAAACGACATTTGGTGTAGAATTTACTCTTTGATTTGAATTTTCGCCGACAATATTTTCCACAACGATGACTTTGAAAGCGTAACACTTTTCCTCTTAAGTCCTTATCAGTTGTACTATTAGGTATGTCACAAGTGGCATACTGTTCAATAAAAGAGAGTACAGTCTCATCCGAGTCTCTTCCAAATTCAGGAGCATCCTTGATCCATAACAGCATATGAATATGAGGAGCACCTCTTGCTTGGTATTCTTTTCTCCAAAAGAAATCCAGTACTTCACCAAGAGGCGGATTTTTCTTGTTTGTAAGAAAAGACATCATAGCTTCAAATCTATGATTAAAATATCTGCAAACATTAACCGGATCTAACGAACACAGTTCTCCGGGTGTCTTGTAGTTTATATTTTCTATGTTTGCATTCGCCTCCTGAAGAAATTCAAGTAAATCTTCCCAAGCATACTCTGTACAGCTTAGAGTTAAAAACCATGTTGGTGCTCCTAAGTTTCTAAGCATGCACTTCAAATCTCCATGACGACGGTACCAATAATCATTAGTACCACGCTGACAAGCCATTAAATTAATTAGGTGTGAATCCAAAACACTATCTTTCTGTTGCACTTTATCCATAAATTCCTTTGCTGAAATATTATGCAGATGAACTCCACTTTTTAAGATATGATTTACTGCATAAGAGAGACCAGATAAGTCACTCTCAAACAGAAGATGAAACAAATATGGAATGCATTGGCGAAACCTCGGATCTTCTGCATATAATCTTGTTGTCCGGTATTCAGATGCAGGAATCTGCATAGGTCGATCATCATATCGTGTACCTTCACCTGTAGGGAATAACTGTGGGAAACGACGACCTTCCAAACTTTCTTCCCACACACTAATAGGATTTCCTTTTGCCTTTTTCATCTGAAATAATTCAATAGCATTCCCTATTGCTTCTTTGGAATGCAGTGGATGAACACTGTAATGTTCATAAATTTCTTCACTTCTGGATAGGTCAACTTTTTCAATTTGTCCAATAGACAAATCACTCTCATCTTCTTCACTTACATCTTCTTCTTCTACGTATACATCTTTATAGTACTTATTGTTTTTAACTAAATACAACGTTGCCTTTTTGACTTTTCTAACATCCACTAAATCTTGCCAGATTTTCTTACTCTTTGTAGGTACACCATTAACTAGAATAACTAGAGGTTCCTCTTCTACATTTTCAACACCAATTGTTTCCATATTTTTTTTTAAATCAAGTGGCAAATATACAACTCTACCCTTTAATCCTCTTTGTAAATCTGAAGGATTTAATTTACCAGTCTTAGGCTCCATACGAACAATAGCCTGAAAAGGATGTACACATTGGATCAGAATAGTCTCATAAGTATTTAAATCCATCAATTCTGATGGAATATTTATCAACTCTAGATTATTATGAACAGCTCTAGCAGGCATTTTATTTTCATTTAATTTATTACAACAATATTTACAAATACGTTGCTCAAAACCCAAATCAAAATAGTTTTCCACCAACAAATAAGTTGCAAACTCTTTCCATTGACCATTACTTTCATCTTCACTTTTTAAATATAAATCAACTAACCTAGTTTGACTTTTGTAATGAATGCGTCGACAACAGACACAAGAAAAATTTGGTTTCTCACCTGCAATTACCTTAAACTTTATTATTTCCTGTTCAAAATTTTCAATATTAACATGTCCAACATTTTCTAACACATTTCCTTCTATAATTATATCAGTTTCTGCATTACCTTCCTCTGGACCAAAATAACTTACCTGAATTTCTGCACAAATCTTCTTAACATCTAATTCACATCCATACAAAAGAGCAGTATTTAACTGTTTAAGTTTAAGTGCTGGACTTTTTGCATATGGCCGGGATGCCCGCCACCCCCTCCCAACACATTTCCCCAAGAATGGGAAGTCGGACAATAGTTGAACTTTTGGAAGGCGGGAGGGAGTCACCCTCCCGGCCGTATTTATTAAAATATGAAACAAAATTTAAAACATTAAATAAAAGTTTCATCATTATGCATTATGTACAATTTGTCATTTATTACATTTCGATGCAGTCATGTACTTTTGGCTAACATCCTGAAAATGCATACACTCTAACTCAAATTGTACATCCTAGCATTAAGGGCCAACGGCAAGATCTTAACCGGTGTCAGATCCCTACTACCAGACTCCCGCCCTCACGGTGTGAGCGGCGCATGCGCAGAGGACTGTACCCTCATTGCCAACTGTAACTTCCCTTGTCGTGGTGGGGGCCCCCTTTCTACTCGACGGCATCTTAAGGGTCGTCCGAGTTCCCGTATGAGGTCTCTGTAGGAAGGACAGCGTGGACTCTCCCCCCATCCCCACACTCTCTATCCGCCGTCGTGGCTATCCGGCCCCGGGAAATTAGTAGGAGGGGCATCTAACCGCCTCCCCCCCTCGGAGGGGCCCCATGGCCATCTCCCCCTAGGCGCCCCATCCTTAGTGGGTGCCGCCTCCCCGTGGAAGGGGCCAATGGCCGTCTTCCCCCGGGCGCTCCCATCCATTGTGGGTGGCGCCCCACTCTAGGGACCTTGAAATTACTGCTCACCGATCATGACCTTACCGCCCGACAAATAAATACGACAGTTGTTTACCTACTAAGGAAAGAAAAAACTCGACATCATCCTACTGTGCCATCAATTGCTCTTTCCTGCAAGAAGACATCTCTGCAAAAGGTCAATCTTTATTCTCAACATTCCTTCATTCTTTCTACCAAGGAAAAAGGCCTATACTTCCATCTCTCTGCAAGACTTTATTTCTCCAAACATTTGCCATAAGGGGCTGGTGGGTGGGTCAAAATTGCTGCTTGTTCTGTCGAGGGCTCACGGGCAACGAGTGCAATGAGTGGTGCAGCCTTCCGATCCGAGGAACAAGAGGACGCTCCTCTGGATTCCCGCTCCTTTATTCTTCTGCGGGAGGGCGTGTACCCGTCCCCGGTATGCCTACGGGGCGTGGTCGTCTTCCGTTGAGGTGTCCTCTTGGTGCCCTCCCCGTGGAAGGGGCCAATGGCCGTCTTCCCCCGGGTGCTCCCATCCATTGTGGGTGGCGCCCCACTCTAGGGACCTTGAAATTACTGCTCACCGATCATGACCTTACCGCCACAGACCGGATAGTTGACCGACTATCCGGTCCCCCCAAATCCTCCTAAAGGTCATGCTTCCTCAAACCCCTTAGCCATGCTACGAAGTCTCCTATGAGTAAGTCATTCCCCTCCCTGGACAGGTGAACCCCATCGTTCAGATACATTTGATCACCCCGAATACACCCATGAGGAATGTTATGCAACTGCGCAGAACGGAACAATCTACCTATTTTATTATTGACCCGTTTAACTGAATGGTTCAGTGCCGACACCGAAAGGCCCCCCTGCCACATCTTCCTAGGAATCATGTGGGACCAGGCAATCGTACACCCCGGGACTCTTTTAGCCAACCAGCTAACCGACGACAAAATTCGTTCAAGTAACACTCGTCTACCCAGTGTCACCAAGTCGTTGCCTCCCAGGTGTACTATGACTACAGATGGCGGTGACCTATACCGCCCTAGAAGCCCCTCGAAAAATGATTCAAAGTGGTCAAAAACGAGCCCACCCTTCCCATTGAAGGACACTCTGAACCCGTATTCCCCAGGTGCGTGAATCGCGTCACCTTCCTTGAATACGTCGCCGGCGCGCCTCACGTATGAGTGGCCCACGACCCATACCATCCTCTCTCCAGTCGGTGGCCTCTGACCGCTGGTCTCCTGGTGCTGGGTCGACCTCAAATTCCGCCCCGCGTGGCAGGCTCGCGAAACTGTAAAGTAAACAAAGACAGAAAACGTGAGTGCATGTCAATTGATCACTCACAACATGTGCAATCGCACATACCTCTTGAAGCAATTCGAGGACCAACGGCCCAATTGTTTCACTTCCTCAGCACTCTGACCCCTGGCTGTAGCCTCAGTAGCAGCCCCTATCCTAAAGGAGTGGGTCCCAAAATCGCACGGGTCCATGCCCGCGTCATCGATTGACAGTGCTAGCACCCTCTGAAACTGAAATCTCGTCAGTGGAGTGCCATCCTTGTGTCGGAGCAAACCCCCCCCCCCATGTGGCCGCCCTTAGCGCCAAATAGTCTTCCACACACTTCAACGGGCAGATGGGGGACCCACACTTGCGCTGTACGACCACACTGTTTCCCATAGCCCACTGGTCAGTCTTGGACCTGGCTATCACGATCACCATCGAATCACCCCTTATTTGGATGTGATCCCTGCACAAGCCTCCCTCCATATCTCTCTTGTTCCTTGCGACAAGTTCGCTCACCCTCATAGCCCCATGGAATGCCAATGTGAACGCTGCCCGGAACAGAACTGCTTCAAAATGAGAGAAACACGTCTCATCCAGCTTTGCTAAAAGCAGAGACAGTCTGTCTAAGCCAATCGGGTGCCTCGTATCTTGCTTGCAACCCTCAAGGCGCTGCCAGCCGCGAAGGGCTTTTTTCACCAAAAAGGAACCTGTAGGGTCTTTTATGCCGTGTACCTGGGCCATGAATGAAATGGCCGCCCTATGCCTACTGGCCGTTGCCGCTGATCGGCCCTCTCTGTGCAGCGCTACCAAGTACCCCAGGAAGGATTCCTCCTGACCCCAGTTCTGACTCTCTGTGGGACCCAAATATGTGCAATAGGAACGAAACGCTCCTTCGTATGCTTTCCTTTTCCTGGGGGCTAAACTCGCTGCCACGAGGTCTTGTAATCCGGGGCACCGATTAGCCATATTGTTTCGGGGAATGGTGCTGCCTCTAGGTCCGCTGTGGGTAGATAACCCCTGAATGCCTGCATATGTGAACAAGAGAGTGCATCAGCCGCATGATTCAGTACACCTGGCACATGTTTCGCCCTGAACTGTACATTCAATCTCATGCAAAGCAGCACAATTTCTTTCAACAATCTCAAGATCAATTTGCAGCGTGCTGCCTGTTGGTTAATGCACTCAACAACAGTCATATTATCAGACCAAAACACCACTGAGCGGTCCCTGAAGTCGTCAGACCATGTCATCAGAGCAACCCAGATGGGGAATAACTCCAGGAAACCAATGTTACTTGTGAGACCGTTGGAGTGCCACCATGTTGGCCATGTTTGTGCCGACCATCGATTACCTAAGATGGCGCCAAAACCCACACTCCCTGCTGAGTCGGTCCATAGACCAAGTTCATCTGAAGATTCCGGCGGGGAGTTCCACACGACTCGACCGTTGAAGTCCGCCAGAAATGCCATCCAAATACGCATATCCTGGCGAACCTCCCCTGACAGTCTCGTACGGTGGTGACCCTCTTTGAGACCTACCATAGCTTGCGCGATAGAGCACGAAAAGGGGCGGGCCATAGGCATCACCCTCAAGGCAAAATTAAGCTGACCCACTGTTTGTCGTAACTGGTGCAGGGTCACTTTATCCCCACTCAGGCATTGCATCAAGGAAGCCCGAAACTTGACCACTTTTCCATTGGCAATCGGAAACACCCCTCCACAGAATCGAGTTCAATTCCCAGAAACTCCAGTGAAGTAGATGGTCCAACCGTCTTACCTGGTGCCAATGGGACTCCAAATTCACTCATGAGGATGCAGAAATCATACAGCGCCTGCGCGCAGTTCGTATCACCGGCTGCCCCCAAAAAAAGGAAGTCATCCAGATAATGCATAACATGTCTATGCCCTGTAGCCTTGGTGAATGCCCATTCTAAAAAACAGCTAAACATTTCAAAATACGCACAAGAAATGAAGCAACCCATGGGCATGCATTTATCCATGTAATAACTTCCCTGAAATGCAAAACCTAGCAGGCGCTGATCCTGTGGGTGCACCGGAAGCAACCGGAACGCTGATTCGATATCACATTTCGCCATCAGCGCCCCAGGGCCTAGGTGGTTCAACATGGCCAAGGCATCGTCAAACGATGCATATCGTACTGCACAAACTTCTGGGTCAATGGCATCATTCACCGAGGAACCCCTAGGAGCAGAAAGGTTATGTATGAGTCTAAACTCCCCTGGGTCCTTCTACAGGGAACAGATGAACTCAGCCACCGGCGGGCAACGAAAGGGCCCAACCACTCGCCCTAAACTGACTTCTTTTGCTATTTTCTTTTCTGCCACGCCTGGGTTGTGCTGTACCGATAACTGGTTTCTACAAAAGGAGTTCCCCCAAAAATCCCCCGCCGGGATGTGGAAGCCATGTAAGAATCCCTTCCTCAACACCCCAGCGGATACATGATCAGGGTATTTGTTTAACCAAGGAATCATAACCATGAGATCAACGGGTGTAGGCAATCGGTCACAAAACTCTACCTCACTCCTGCTTAGACCCGCCTTTACCCCCCGTCCCGCCAATTTTTGATCTACATGCACTTTCCGGGTATGAGGAATTCCCACAGCCGGCACACACATGCTTAAACTTGCATGTCCCCTGTGGTCTGTTACAGTTGCCTCTATTAAAGCCCCAACAGACCCCCCCCTTTTCCGCCATTCCCGCCAACTCTAGGCTGGTAGCCCCCCCCTGGGCCTGCCCGAAAGGGCACCCCGGGCTTTTGGCGGACCACTCCGGACCCGCTCCCGCCTGGCGAGGACGTACCTGTCGCCCCTGGCAGGAGCTGCTTGTGCCATGACACCGAGTCCAAACAATCCCAAGACAAAGAAGCGTCAAATTCTTTTGCTTTACGGAATTTCATGTCATAGCCTTTCCATTCTTCCCCCTCATACATTGAATAGAAATCCATAATGCGATTCTGATAGCAAATCAAATCAGTCATAACCTCGGGTTTACGTTCCCCCATCACTGCGGTAAATATAGAGAAGGCCTTAACCCAGTTTGTCACTGTCTCGTCCACCCTGAACTCGGCCATCTTGGCGCGCCAGACACTTGGGTGCCACAAATCTTTCTGCGTTTTAGCATACTCCATCTCGCGATGGTCAGTTAACAATGAAAACATGTTGACATACTTGTCTCCCCATATTAACTCTTTCGTGGCCATGGGAATGTGCTGTGCAACCTTTTCCCGCCTTGAGGGTATTGAGCCCTCCCCCGCCATCGGCAATGCGAGCTTACCCGGATCGGCCGTTGCTGCCGCCGTCTTTTCCTGACCAGCTGCTGGTACTCCAGGTGCCACCTGTGGGGGAACAAGAGGAACACTCGCCTTTGCGACATCTCTCGATTGCCGCAACTGCTTTATTAATACTCTGGCTTCTTCGGCCGGATCTCCCAGGCTCACTGTGCCCCCGACCTTTGTTTTGAGCCATGCCGTCAACTGTGCGGCCAATTCTGGGGGCATTTCATCATCCTCGGTCGAGGTGATCACCACCGGGATAGGCTGGCCTAAATCTGGTTCCTGAACCGGGTTACCAGCCGGTACGAGGGGGACGATGGAGGGTACCTCTGGGACCGGGACCCCCCCCGCCGAAACCGCCCTTTCTTTGACCTGCTTCCCTCTTACCCCGGGGACGACTCCCGGCAAGGCCGGGCCTATCACCTTTTTCGGCTGACCTGGGTCGTTCAATGCGGCCAATTGCTTCTTCACCTCTGCTAGACCTCTCCCGAGCGATTGGACTTGTCCGAGCTTTCGGTCCATACAAGCCATCCGGTTCGACAACAGGCGTAACACCCTCTCCGTCTCGGAACCCTTTCCTGCTTTCTTGTTAGGCATGGTTTCGAGTCTTCCGCCCTTGGTCGATCCACGAGGTCCTGAAATCTGTGAGCCCTCGAAACTGAAAGAGAAAAAACAATATTAACAAGTTCAAAATTGCTGCTTGTTCCGTCGAGGGCTCACGGGCAAGGAGTGCAACGAGTGGTGCAGCCTTCCGATCCGAGGAACAAGAGGACGCTCCTCTGGATTCCCGCTCCTTTATTCTTCTGCGGGAGGGCGTGTACCTGTCCCCGGTACGCCTACGGGGCGTGGTCGTCTTCCGTTGAGGTGTCTAGGACAACCCCTCTTGGGCGGGGGAAGGCGCGCCCCGGCTACGCCGCTTCGGGCATACCAGCCGGGCTACGCCCACCCCGCCCAAAATGGCTTCCCGGGAGGTTCGAGGCACCCATCCATACGTTCGGGGG
Organism: Lissotriton helveticus; assembly: GCF_964261635.1. Lineage (NCBI taxonomy): Eukaryota > Metazoa > Chordata > Amphibia > Caudata > Salamandridae > Lissotriton > Lissotriton helveticus. Next base: position 647,857,411 of record NC_136068.1, read on the forward strand.
GACCGAGTGGTCGCCCCTTTCCATAATACAACTTTCTCACCAATTTTCTCATTTTAGTATGATGCACTGCTAACATCCTGAAGTGATGAAACACACTCTGGCATATTTTTTTAGAAAGACAAGCCAGAGAATGACCTTGCCGACCTATTTTTTCTCGCACTCTGCAATGATCTAATTCTTGCAACATAACAATTTTTTTTCTAAGACTTTCTTTAGTGTACTTACGTAAGAAATTGCGAAAGAAATCAATTGAATCCTGTCGTACACTACAAATGCTACTACAATTCCAACTGTAAACAGGAACATTAGCACGTCCCCCTGAAGCTTCTCCAGCCATCACCTCTTCTGCATTTCTAACCAAAATTTTCTCTTTCTCAATTACACATCCCTCCTTCACCTCGTATCCTCGACCACTGGTGTCAACTGCATGCAACAAATCGTTACTTTGAAAGTAACTCTCTTCATTAAAAAATGGTTCAGACGTTGAAGTATGCATCCACTTCCCAAAAAACACTTTACAAAAATTACTCCTATTTATGTGTCTCTTCCATTTACTTTTAGCTTTTAAAACTTGTATTGCCTTATTTAGCGTATTTATTCTATTAAGTACTAAAATAAATAATTTTCTTTTTGTCTCAAACGCGCGCTCAACAATACCCTCTATATATTGTTTCTTCTTAAGAAAAGCAGATCTTCTTTTAGAAACGTTCTCCTTTTGTAATAAATTCGAAACTACTCTGTTGTAAAACATACGCTTCCTGATTTGGCTAAATTGATTCATCCGAGTTTTACTGTACAGATTTTCCTGTCTCCTGATTCCAGAAACATTTTTATCTTTGGTTCCATGTCTCCTTCTCGATACTGGTATACTTTTTTCCTTGTCCACTTCAATACTAACATTTTTCCTTCAACATATTGCTCTCAAAAACTTTTTGGTTTGCTTACCAGGAGCACTCTTCTTTTTATCCGTCCTATGTTCTTTTGATACTTCTTCAATTCCTTTCTTCTTCAAATTGTAAGTCCGTTTATAGAGCTTTCTTTTTTCAGTTCTGGTCGGCATCTTAATTTAAGATTTTGATGAAATTCTCAATCTGTAAAACACAAACATAACAAATATTATAGTTGACTACTAGCATATAACGTACAAATTTAAACCACAGATTCATTTTCTAAGTAGAATTAAGAAAATAACAGAAAGTCTCTGAACAGAGTAGGAAATCCTGTAGTGAATGTTGGTTCTTAATTTTATCACACTCCATATCTGTTTAAACATTATAGACAGTTTTTAATTCTAATTTTTAAAGCATACAAACAGTACACTTTTTTCAAGAACTATGGGTCATCGTAGATGTTTTAATCTTTTTTACTACAATCTCTTTTACACTTCATGAGAACAGGTCTTATCACTCTCCTAAAGCACATCAACGACGAATAGGACAAGAAAACTGTCTTCAAGAATGCTTTACTATCAACATTTTTTTTATTTATTGAAATCTTCATAATTTTGTAGAACTTCCACCATTATATCATCAGGGACTTCTTCAAGTCCAAAGTCCTCATCTCCTTCAACCATCTCTAAGTAAGCGGAGTCTAAAGACATGTCCATAAAATAATTTTTTTCATCTATTTCCTCTTGAAGGACTGCGTCTAAAATTTCCTCCATCACTTCGTTAATGATTTCAAAATGAATTTGTTTCTCTTCTGAGGAATTCTCCATAACTAGACTCAGTTTAGTCTTCTGTACCCTTTTAAAAAAATATAGAGACTAAATTATATCTTTTTTCATAAATGTATAACTTAAAAGTACCTTTACTAATTTTTAAACTACATATATTTTTATAATTTCTAACTTATTAACTCTATATATTTTAAGATATCACGTTCCTCTTCTTTTGAAAAGAAATTGGCAATATAACCCTAAACATTAACACTGATCTTTTTTTTCCATTAAATAATTACTGTTGTTAAAAGACATTTTACTGTAAAATTTCTTTTTAGATTTTGTAGATATCACAAATATTGATAATCTGTAGAATTACTTTTTAGAGACCCATTTTTTCAGTTCACCAGTACAAAGAGCTATGTAAACTATATGCACTCTGAAGAGAAGGCTCACACTATACAAACCATAGCATTCACTTAACAGATTACTACTTCTCACAGAGACAGTTCCTTTTATGTTTCAACAGCATACTCACCATGTAAAAGTCATAGCATATACAAAATGTCATACTAAGCATGAAGAACAACCTCATAATAAACCTCTGCATGAATATGTAAAACAATGTGCCTATACATAGTATAATCACAGATATGCAGGAAAGATACCCATCACACCTAGAACCATATCATAATACCTCTTTGTAAATAAAGGAGAACAACTGCCAAACATATTGCAACAAGATTTAAAAAATCATGAGCACTTCACAAGATTTAAGTAATGGAAACATGAAAGAATTATACTCCAATGATCCGTAAATCTGAACTCCATCAAAAAGAACACATGCACCAAGCCCATTAAAAGATAATTTCAACTGTCAGTGGAGAATATCTCAAAATACATATCTAGTATAAGCAGATACAACCCATGTGAATAATTCAAGATAAAATCATATTCCAAAATGAAATTTTACAAACATTTAAAAAAATCTTCTCCATTATTTTCATGTGCACCCAAAAAAATTGCCTATGCAAAAATACCAACTCACCTGAAAAAAAGAATATAATTCCTCAAATTCTGTAATTCAGAAGGCACGTTGTTGCTTTTCAGCACCAAACACTGTAAAAAAGAAAATAATAACATTTAATTAACTTATTAGAGACTTATTTCTTACACAACATAGAGCCATTATAGCAAAGAACAAGCATAACAGATAAATTCCCCAAGATTATCTATCATTACAATAAGATACAAAATGTCTCATTTATGAAACCATTGCGCCACAGATATATCACTTTTTCCCATGTTAAAACTCATGCACCAACGACACAAGGCCTTCATAACTAAAAGCCCATGTGACGGAGAACAAGTGCATAGACAGAAAATACAGGGCCAACCATGGGCATATGCAAGCAGTACACCTGCACAGAACCACCAAACCCCAGGAGCCACCATATTAATATATATCCTAAATATAATAATCCTCTAAGGATGCATACATATTTGCGTAGCGGACCATGGCAGGAATTTGGCGTGCTCTGCCTCTGTTCCACTTCCAAACACCTTGATCCACCCCACCTCTTCAGGGGGCTGCACGCTCCGCCCCGCCCAAACCCCCTGTTACAGAGCCCCCTACCTACGCTCCCTGCCCAGGGCTGCCATGACCCTATACCCGCCCCTGGAAAATGTGTAAGACACAGCAACAGTAAAAATCAAAGAATAGGCAACATGCAGAAAAACTACACAGTAGATAAAGAAACGAGGGGCATATTATCAAGGGGGTTTATCTCCGCTTGTTTGGCTTTAAAATCCAGGAAAGCGGAGATAAAATTATCTCCCTATTACCTAGCTGTCGCTAACACCAGTTAGTGACAGCTAGTAGGAGATAGCGTCCATCTTGGGCCCCACTTTGCATGTCAGTGATATTTATCACTAATGACATGCAAAGTTGGTGTGCCAAGATGTTAGCGACTGGAAACAGTCGCTAACATCGCTATCTCCTATTACCAACTTTTGAAGATATTCGTGCTAGGCGCGAATATCTCCAAAAGCTAACACCTGCCCTGAGCAGTTCTTAGCCATGTTATCCAATGGGAGGTGGATAACATGGCTAAGAGCATTAGCTCGGTAATGCATAAATATCGCTGACTTTTCAGCGATATTCATGCATTGCGGCCGTTTTTTATCGCATTTGCGATAAACCTTGGTAATACCAAGGTTTATCTGCGATAAAAATTACCGCAGCGCAGCGGTACATTTTTGTCTCCAACCAAGCAATAGCGATAATTATCGCTATTTCTTGGTAATATGCCCCCATATGTTTAAGATAACCCCATTGAAAAACATGTATCCAATTGGAGGTGGATAACATGGCTAAGAGCATTAGCTCGGTAATGCATAAATATCGCTGACTTTTCAGCGATATTCATGCATTGCGGCCGTTTTTTATCTCATTTGCGATAAACCTTGGTAATACCAAGGTTTATCTGCGATAAAAATTACCACAGCGCAGCGGTACATTTTTGTCTCCAACCAAGCAATAGCGATAATTATCGCTATTGCTTGGTAATATGCCCCCATATGTTTAAGATAACCCCATTGAAAAACATGTAGTAATTTTTTTAATCTGCCATGCATCTAGCCCTCCACAACCGCTTTGGAAACTCCTGCTCTAAACCTTTACATTTCATTTTTAAAACAAACGCACATTTTTTTTCAAAGCTGCATATTTACCGCCTAAACATATATTTAGTCGTCCACATGCAGGCACTTTCAATTACATGACTTATTTAAGTGGAATCCCTGTAATCTTGCATATCTTTCCAAAAATACACCAGTGCCTATTATTATAACGATTTTTTTTCATTCTTCATCAGTGATATTATTTTTTACAAATAATGAAAATCACTATGACTTTTTAAACGACAAAGCTTACGCGGTAAAAATCACTCTGCATTTGCTTCCCTTTAAGAATGTAGTTTATCTACCCCACGCATGTGAACCTTGATGTTTTCATCTGGCAGCGAATTCCGGCCTTGAATCACAAGACATGAACAACAGCCTTATTGTCACAAAAACAAGTTAGCGTAGCATCTGTTCGCGAACATATCTTTCACTTAGCTAATATTCACAGACAACACCATTCCTTATAAAAGAGTGGCCTTCCTTTACAATGTACTAAGGTGACTCCCTTAATTTTAAACACATCCTCCACTTCAAGACACGCTATTTTTTTTATAACTACTAACCAATGGTTTAGTGACCGGACTGCCAAAAATTATATCAAGTCATTCTGCTACTATTCACTCCATGCTCTGCGACCTATTTCTGTGGACTTCCTGTTGAACTGCCAGTGCTGCGACGTTTGTGTTCCCATCTCGTTTATTTCAAAATGGATGTCCCTCCTGTCTTCGCAAACAAGCCGGAACACTTAGAACTATTTCGCCAGAAGATGCTTGACTACTACGGCATATTAGCACTCTCGACTCTGAATACTTCATATCGATTATCATTTCGATATTCCTATTTCACCTGTGTGCAGCCTGTATTTCATTGCCTGAGCTGTGATTTCATGTGGGCCCTGGACTTATGTCTCTGCAACTTGGTACCTCCTGAAGTGAATTACAATCATCTCATGAATCCGTTAATTGATCATGAACAGCTTTGTTGCAACGGAGGGATTATGGCCTTTGCAGCGATACAAGGAGTTCTGGGTCATTGGGATATATTCGCAGCGGCGCAAGATTTCCTGACAGACAGCTACATTGAAAACCCACCGAGCTGTCCTCTGATGGTACTAGAGGCTCCGATAATAACAGATCATGAATGCTGCTTTCCTCTTTTCAATTGGATGGCTGACATGTTTTCGGATCATAACAGTGACTTCCTGTTAGAAGCAGTTGCTGCCTACTTTGCCTATACAATCCTGGGTTGACTGTTATGCAAGCCATTGACGTCCACATTTCGTTTTGCCTCCCTATATTTTTCACGTTTTCTTGGATACTTTCTTAACATGAACAGACCTATTGGCTTTACTAACAGTGGACATTATGATTTCCTACTGGTTAAATTTTGATCTTTTATGTGGACAACATTTTTTTTCTTCAGCTACTCGATTTTGAACTTTATTTTTTATTAAAGTCTAATCTCAACAATTCTATTGTATATCTTATCTTATGTTATTTCAAACGTACTCGAACCAAAACTCGCTAATATATGCTACATGTGCCCTAATTAATGTGTAAATATAGAATGAGTTTTTTATAACTGTAAACGCCATTTCGCATTTGAACTGCTTAATTCCGCCTCAGACACCTCTGATCATTTAATTTTCCATAAACTGAAATATTTTGATTACATACATGCACCTCTCGCCATTTTGTCCGTTTTGGCGCGTTTTTTTTCCCTTACACAATAGCATAACAGAAACGTGATAGTGCTTCGCATACAGAGAGCTGATTGATAAAGACATAATGTCTAACCACTAGCATTTTCATGTATCGTTCCTAAACTGAAAGGCCAGAGACCTTCTTCCATTTATTAAAATATAATATACTTCCTCATAAGAGTGTATAATTAATTTTGCAAAACCATATTCATTTTTCATCAACTATACCGTTTGTATTCTATGTACTACTGACTATACCGATTACTTTGTTTTTTGCAATGTCTCTACTCGTATTAGATTAGAAACTTGCCTTGAAAACAGTGCATTTCTGAATAAACATTTCAAATATACACGTTCTCTCTTTTAATCCATAATCTCAACTAAAATGATTGTATACTGAAACAGTATTCATGTGTTCCACGTAACTTCAGCTGTACTAACTTAATATTTTCTTTTGTCGACCTGATTTACTCATACTAGAACCCACAGCCCTATAACAGCCCGTGAACCCTTTCTTAGTAGGTCGCGCACCATGCAGACAGTTGTACCTCTGTAAAAAAATAATTTATTACTCTTCTCAAGCACCGTCGCAGTTCCGCTCCACTCAGTGTTAATCACTGCTCCCACGCTTCTACAGACCAGACGCTATGTCGTATTTCACTCCTTATCACGCTTTAATCTCCACAATAACAAACACTTCTCCGCCAACCACCAGAGAACAGAGTGCAGATGCAGAGGCACTAAGTAGTGAAATACAACATACCCTCTGCTCTATGGAAGCAACCGAGCGGTAATTCTGAAAGAAAACATTCACTAGCGCTTCAAAAAAGCATTTCAATTATATAAATAGTTTTTTGAAAACGTTCCAACTACTTTGATGCGACTATCTGTGTGTGCCTCCACAGCAAAGTTCCTCAGCCCGGACTGAAGGCAAACACAGACAGACACACACACAATAAGATAACACAGGGCAACGGAGACGGAAAACAGAAGGCAGATGAAGATGCAGTCAAACAGCAGGAGTGAGAGAGATATTTTTATACTCCGTTTGGTACCTCAATTTACGAACACATTTACTGCACAAATCTGTGTACAACCTCATTGTCAGAACTTTTCATTTTATTTTACTCGACCACCTGCCCTTCTCACCCTACACCCACCAATGCAGGCCGCGGCCACAAACCGCACTATAATTTTGTCGTCTGACAGAAACTTTAAGAATTCATTAAACATTACCACTTTTTCAAGACGGTATCACATGTAATATACCAACTTTTCATTTTATTTCACTCAACCACCTGCCCCTCTCACCCTACACCCACCAATGCAGGCCGCGTCCAGAAACCGCACTCTAATTTTGTCGTGTGACAGACAGTTTACGAATTCATTAACCATTAACATTTTTTCACGACGGTATCACATGTAATTTACCATTTCTCTCTCTATCTGCATTATCTGTCTCTCTGCTAATATCATTTTTTCACTTCATAAACAACTTCTCTCATTATATATAAAGGCTTCAAAATCACACAAATAATTACTCTTTATATTAAACATATTTTATACTTCATATTTCACATTTAAATTAAAAATAGTTTTAGAAATACAACACATTATGACAGCCAAAAATGAGTTTAGTTTCACACTATGAGGAAAATCAATCATTGTTTGTGAGTAAACCATATTTTACGGTACATGACAAAACAAACAGTTACAGACTTACCTTTACCAATGCTTTGTATGATGTACAACAGTGACAGTCACAAAATAGATATTCGTTTGACGGAAGACTCAATTATGCTGCTATCACTGCAACCAAAATTCAATGGCACAGATATCCAGTCAATACAGACTCATATATGTCTCTTCAGCCAATCATATTTCCTCCTGCAAAATTTTGTATTCAAATTTACATTTCAGTTGGTTGTCCCTCACAATATTTTCAATGTCACATAAAAGTCACCCATCACCCACTGCCATCTCTGGCTGTTTCCATGGTAACACCTCATTCTGCACCTGGCTGAAGGCACAGGTCAAAAAAGTTCATATCTCAACGTTCTACAGCAAACTAACAACACTGTTTTCCCTCCAGAAACACCTGCCTATCCACAGCTCTGTTACATGTCATTTTTTTCACACCCAATACTACTTTTTCTTTTACATAACATTAACATGCAACGTAGTCCTTAATCTTCACGTATTAGAATCAACCAATCATTTTTCGTTTTTCAACCACACCAAGCTTCATCCATTTTTTTATCCTGACTTTCAGCTTCTAACTGCCATTCCACTTCCAGAACCCATCGGAGTACGAGTGCATCTGCCTTGAAAATGAAGGTTTGGCTTTTAGGACACAGCTATATTCACTGGAGTGGAAAATATGCAGCAAGCAGACGAAATTCCAACCTTGATTTACCAAATGTGCAGATAACGTGGATTGGGCAAAGAGGATTAAGATGTCACCAATTAATACCATTGGTGAAAACTTTTATGCATCTCCCAGAACCAGACCTTATAATTGTGCACTGTGGTGGGAACGATCTAGGCACATTGACTGGGGTAGGTCTGGAAATGCTTCTAAAAGACACCTTTCGACAATTGATGACACTTTTTCCTCGAACTGCCTTGGTATATTCCAATATATGCCAAAGACAGAAATGGAATTGTTCCAATCAACATTGTGCACAAATTGAGAAAGCAAGGAGACATGTAAATAAATCTGTTTCTGCTTTCCTCAGAGATTATAGCATGGGTTCTATTTACCACAACAACTTGCGTTACCACATGCAAGACATCTATAGGACAGATGGTGTTCATTTCACGGATGAGGGAAACAGAATCTTCCTCTGCAACATCAGACTCTGCATCGGTACTTACTTATAAATGCAGAAAAAACTCAATTAACACAAGGGCTCTTTTCAGAGCCACCTTATATCAAAGCACTCAAACTTCTGATTTATCTCCATTTTCACACTCTTGTAAATAGGAGTGCGCGCCCGAGTGCGCGCACTCCGCAACTTAAAAAAAATATATATATATATATTTTTGCGTTTAAGGGCCTTACTGCACACCCTGAGAGAACCTACGCAGCAAAACAATCTCTACCTTCTCCCCTTTCCATGTTCCAACGCTTTGAAATGACAATATATTTACTCGCAGTGACAAAATGGCGGTCAACACTTCCTGATTTCCTTCGAATCGAACGTTAACAGACGTCACGCAGCCGCTTGAGTACGCGCACCCGTACGCGCTTATAGATATATAATTGACTTTAACTTTAATTTTCTCAGCAACTACTGAACAGATTTACACCATTCCAAAAAAAGCGTAATCTGCGAGCCGGACTCTACAGTTTTGCTAAATTTCTTATAAATTCATTCAGCCGTTCGACCTGTAGCCGTGTCTAAACGTCCTATGGAAAATAACATGGAGAAAACACGTTTTGGGACCCCCCTTTTATCTCAGCCCCCACTTCACCAATCCCCCCCAAACTTTCAGGGAAGGAGCGCAGCGGACCGAGCCATCTTCTTTGAGAAATTCGCAAAGATTCATCCACCAGGGCCAAAGTTAATCCAAATAGAATGTTGAGGATTTCCTATGGAAACTAGGTCCTAACTATAACTACCTACTGGCGACCGCCAGTAGGTAATATATATATATATATATATTCACTGAAAAAACCATAGGTTATAGACCATATATAGTTAGGAATTAGCATTTACAAAACCTTGAAAATTCACTGAAAAAACCATAGGTTATAGACCATATATAGTTAGGGATTAGCATTTACAAAACCTTATTTTACTGACACAAAACCATTGAAATTCCATATATAGTTAGTTGTACTAACTATATATCGCGCACCCGCAATCCACTGCTGATCATGTCACATATTACATCATTCATGACATGGTCAGTGACATCACTGATGACATCACTGATGACATCTCAAATGACATCACTGATGACATCACTGATGACATCTCAAATGACATCACTGATGACATCTCAAATGACATGACTGATGACATCACTGATGACATCTCATTTGACATTACTGATGACATCACTGATGACATCATTCATGTGATAATACGATGAACTTCTTCAGACTCTAAAATAACCTTAGATACACTCAGTGTAAACAGACACTCACAGACTGTCACTCATCCATGGAGTTACTCACACACCTACTCAGTCATGCAAAGAATCAATTACACCTCCATTTCCTCAACTATACAGTTATACATACCTTACTTATTCAAACATATACTAACACATATTTACTCTCTTTTACAATCCCTGATACAAGTTCACAATGATCAATACAGCCACTCACACATTCACTGGCTCTTATGCACAGTTATTTATATATGTCAACTCTCACATGTACTGTGTTTTACATATGTTCTTACTTTGACATGTAGCACTCAGATATCCATTCACTCACCAATGCACTCAGTCAACCGCCCATACACCTGTTTCCACATGCACTTTTGAATCCATATATCTAGTGAATCAACTGCTTACACATCTATGCACAGAGTCATACACCTCCCAGCCACCCACACACACACTCAGTCTCCCATACAAATACTTGGGCAACCAATCAATAACCCATATACTTACTCATATAGCTACTGATCAACACATGCAGCAGTTTACAGAACAACAGACATAATGATGCACAAATTAAGACAGTTTACTCACTAACCCATGCACTCAGTGACACACATTTAATCACTCACTCATACAGTCAGTCACGCACCTACTAAATCCTTCATCCAGACACTTATACATCCACTCATTCTTCAATATGTAAGACATTTGAGATGTCATCAGTGATGTCATTTGAGATGTCATCAGTGATGTCATCAGTCATGTCATTGAGATGTCATCAGTGATGTCATCAGTGATGTCATTTGAGATGTCATCAGTGATGTCATCAGTGATGTCACTGACCATGTCATGAATGATGTAATATGTGACATGATCAGCAGTGGATTGCGGGTGCGCGATTTATAGTTAGTACAACTAACTATATATGGAATTTCAATGGTTTTGTGTGAGTAAAATAAGGTTTTGTAAATGCTAATCCCTAACTATATATGGTCTATAACCTATGGTTTTTTCAGTGAATTTTCAAGGTTTTGTAAATGCTAATTCCTAACTATGGGGTCGATTAGGATCGCGGACGGACTTGAGTCCGTCCGCGACCCCTGAGGAGGAGGGAACGTCCGCATGGGCTGCGGCGTTCCCTCCGATCAAATTAGGATGTGACCGCCAGTGTGGCGGTCACATCCTCCATCTCTAACATTGCGGCGGGTGCAGCTTCAAGCTGCATCCGCCGCAATGTAAAAAATCCATGCACAGCATTTGCGTGCACAAAGCGGCAGGCACCGCGCGGTGCCTGCTGCATTGTGCACGCAAATGCAGGGGGGTACCATAGGTACCCCCCATGTGCACCCCCCACCCCACCTTCACCCAGGGGGCCCGCAACGGGCCCCCGAAGTGAAGGTCCATATGCTTTTCCACGGCGGTAAAGTCGCCGCGGAAAAGCATATATTTTCAGACATCCTAATATGCCTGGCGGTGTCTGATAGACACCGCCAGACATGTTAGTGCTTTTCCGCCGCGGTCGCCTTCCGACCGCGGCGGAAAAGCGGCGGACAGATTATCAGACCCACCAGCCATCCTAATTTGGCGGTGGGTCTTTGGAGTCTCCGCCGCGGTTTTTCCGCATCCTCCAGGCCGGCGGACACTTCCGCCGGCCCGGAGGATGCGGAAAAACCGCCATCCTAATCGACCCCTAAATATGGTCTATAACCTATGGTTTTTTCAGTGAATTTCAATGGTTTTTTAATAGCAAATATCAAATCCTTTACAATGTATTCTTCTTTAAATCTAAAAATATTTTTTACATGTTTTTAATACAATTTTTTTTAAAATTATTTTTATTGTTTCGCTCCCGGTACGCGAACCGGTTAGCTTCCCGTTAGCTCAATTCGGAGCCGCGACCCGGTCCGCGAACCGGTAAACGTTCCGTTTGCGCAACTGTCGCGTTAGAAAACAACATCGTGACGCGTCGCGTCAGCATGACGTTTCGCGTTTTCGCGTGATACGTCATATGACGTGCTACGTTAGCGTACCCGGAAGTGCACCGGTACGCGAACCGGAAGCGATCCACGGCGCGGACCGCGTAACGTAAACACAGCAGGTCATGTGACTCGGTAATAACACTTTTCATTGGTTCATTTCAATTTTGGTTTCCTAATGATGTAATACTAGGTCATGTGATCTAAAATTAACACTTTTCATTGGTTTAGAACTTTTGCTTCTCCCAAATGATGAAAACCCCTCCTTCTTTCCTCACTCTGACTTTCATCTTGGTGAGAGAAAGACCCTTTATTTACATTGTGACATGGCTTCATTAGTAGCTTCAGCTGGTTCTAACCCACCACCTCCACCAAATACAAAGAAGAGAGGACCACCTGCTGAAGTAATTTTACAACAAGAAGAGGAAGAACAGGAAGAGGAGGAAGAGGAGGAAGAGCCAAGGTTTTTGCCAGAGGAGCCCAGGAGGTTTAATCGAAAAGAGAACTACATTTGGCAATTCTTTAAATTTCCTGAGGGGCAAAAAAAAGTAAATGCACGCTACGTGTTTTGCCGTATATGCGGTGATAGACTGTCAAGGGGGACTGAAAAAAAATACAGTTACGGCAATTTCACTATGCATCGGCATATGAGTAGGTGGCATCCTAATAATTATAGTGCTGCCCAGCTACGTGATGAGCAACAAAATCCCCCTGCGATGGCAAGAAGATCGGTTGTTCCAGAAGTGTCGGGACCAGAGGCGAGGGAGATGATCCCAAACATTCAAATGTTGTTTGGGGAAGTGAAGCAAGTGTGCGTGCACTGCAACCAATTCATTTGCTACAGGGAAAGTAGCATCATTTTGATTATGAGAGCTATTGAAAATCATGTTTGCCCGAAACGCCCCAAAAAATAAATTCTTTTTTTTTGTTGCTCCTGTTGAGCCCTTTACAATGGATCGTTTTCGTTTCCCCCCCAAAAAAAAAACCAAAAAAAATATAAAAACGTTCAGAAAATACAAAAAAAGTAAAAAACATGTTCAAAAAATACTAAAAAAAATATAAAACAACAACATTTTTTTTAAAAAAGTTCTTTTCAGAACTACCTCCCCGTTATAAAAAAATTGGTAGAATATTTGGAACTCTGCCAACCTCTATTTCTTTTAGTTCGCTCCCCGGAGCGCTACCCGGTACGCGAACCGGAAGCTAACTAAAAAAATTATTTTTTAAAAAAAGAACAGTAAGTATAAGGGAAGGAAACAGACAGTTATGTGAAAAGAAAGACAGCCCTAGGGAGTAAACAAGAGATACTGTTACCCACAATCCACTGCTGATGATGTCACATATTACATCATTCATGACATGGTCAGTAACATCATCAGCAGTGGATTGCGGGTAACAGTATCCTTAGTTTACTCCCTATAGCTGTCTTTCTTTTAACATAACTGTCTGTTTCCTTCCCTTATAGTTACTGTTCTTTTTTTAAAAACATTTTTTTGATCAGTCAGAAACAGTGACATTAATAGAAACAGAGAGAGTGAACAAGAGTGAAGAACTATGGTCCTCCTCAGCCACCCTCAGAAAACCAAGGGGGTCAAGATACATCTACCGTGCCCCCTTCTACCCATTCTGAATATTATTTGCCCTCCATCTTGTATCTTGATTCGACCGAAACACAAAATGGTGGACTCCCGTAACGCTGCTGGTTTGCGAACCGGGCCGCTTCCCGGGAAGCGGTCCAAAAAAAAAGGTGGGAAAGTAATTCACAGACACTAAGAGTAATAGAGACGGAGTGAGTGAACAAGACTGAGGAACTATGAGAAGAGAGGGACTGAGAAAAAGAGTGGAAGGAGTTGAGTAAGTAGGTAATAGAGAAAGGAATGAGGAAAGTAGCAAAGGCAGGAAACTGAGGGTTAAAGAAATGAAGCAGTGGAACTAATAGTAGGTGAATGTGAAAGAAATGTAACGAAAAGAGTACAAAATATTTACCTTATAATTGCCGTTAAATTACTCACTTTTTGTTTTTATACTTTCAATCTGTGAAAGAGAGAACCAACATTTGAAAAATATTAAAACATGTATTTAAAAATTACAAAAGACAAGGGAAAAGATTGAAGGACAAATAGTTTTTCAACAACTTTGACACTGACAGAAGCTTCTGCTTCTCCAGGCCCCCTACACAGTCCTAAAGATATACATTTTAAACTAACAGTATCTTGATGCAGATGAAGTGAGGCCTATCTTAAAACATGGTGCATCTTTTGCATTGCTCTTGTTTCAGAAAAGTGTCGCTTCAGGATGCCAATAACATGTCTCCTATCCAGAGGTTTGTTTGAGGTGAGGCCTACTCAGAGTTCAAGATGAGATTTACACTTGTTGAAGTGTACAGAGGAGATAATATCTGTGAAAGTCTACCAATGAAGTGAGTCATGTCCACTGCACTCTTCAACAAAGTACAAACCTCCTATGTTTCCCTGGACAGACCTAAACTTGATCTGCACAATGTGATTCGTAATGATAGGAAACACAGGTGATGTAATTGAAATACGTGCAATTTATTTTGCTCATTTCACAATCACATCACTTGTGTTTCCTTTGCTTAGGTATCTCATTGTGCAGATGTAGTCTAGCATATGAAAGAATACGCAGAAGTGCAGCACTGTATGCAACACCTTTGACACTTACAGAAGCCTCACCTTCTCCATGCCTCCTACACAGTTCTACATGTACATCATAAATGCAAACAGTACAGAATTAATTATACATGTTAAATGGTTTATTTTTGCTGTTCTCAGAATGTATCAAATTTCACTAAAAACAGTGACTTGAAGGTATTCATCATGTAACAGCGGGGAAAAAAAAACACAATCAAAATGATTGTGTTTAAAAAACCCATACAACATCAGAAATCAGAATTCAGAACTCCTTAAAGTTAACTTACTTTCCATGACGTCCAAGGATGTCCTATGAACAGCGTACACTCTTTTGTGCTGTTATTACTTTCAGCCCGCCACTTTCTGAAAGAAAATCTCCATCGTTTTTAAAAACACGTTACATGCAATAAATGACTTCTTGCTCTCTACCACAATTTTCCACAAGGCCAAATCTGGTCAGAGCCATTTATAACTCTTGGATTTCTTGTAAGCCAATCCCGTCATTTGGCATTTCCGCAACTTTCAGAATTAAAATGTTGAAGATCATTTTCACAATCCTGGAATAGTAATATCTTCCCCTTCTTGCTCAGTCATGTTCTACATTTCCTATGACACTGATACTGCTTACTATGAAGCAGACTTACACTACCTCTATGACTACTACAATTATTTAATTCTCTACATCACTTTTAATCACAAAGCAATGTAAAACAGTAGACAGCATTGCAGACTTACATTCCCTCTACTCCATGTTTTGATTGGCTGCTTCAATTAGCTTATAAAAAGAAACAGTTTTTCTGAACTCATTGAAAGTGCACGTATTTCTTCATGACGTCCAGTCCTATGGTTAGAAGTTATGTCTCTGAACTACACTTATCCTCAAGGCCAAATTGTGTAGGAGCCATTAGAACTTCTTGAAATTCCACAGAGCACATCCCGAGATTATTTCCCTAAAATTTTGGTTTTAAAAACACCAGGTAAGAGTTTTTAAGGTCATACGGCAATTTTTTTTTGAAAATTAAAACAGAATCATTGCAGAATGACCAGCCATTTCTAGACTTTAAATAAGCTGTGTAATGTCCTGATGTTATTGAAGGGCCGTCATGATATATAATTGCTGCAGTTACAAAAGTCCTTCCTGATATTGACAACTGCGAAGCTACAAAATTTTTAATTAAAGTTGTCAATTTTGTTCCATCAGGCCTACATCGTTGGAACATTAAAATGACATACTGGCCATATGTTCGTATAAATAATGTGGACATCATTTCAGATTTACATTGGCTACACTCCATGTTGTGATCAGCTGCTTTTACTAGCTTATTAAAGGAGACTGATTTACTGTCTGGCAAAGTTAAATATATAAATCTTTCTGAGTCTACACTAGTAGTACTTGATACCATACAGTTCTCGCAGTCATGCTGCCATTGATAAGAAAGCCCAAACAGGTGATCTACATCTACACCTTCAGCATGCAATACATCAAGCATATACATTAAAAACTCCTGACAATCTTGCTGAATATTTTGAGAGAATTGTGTTTGGCCTGAACATCTGTCTAACAGATTTCGAATTTCAGACACACTTTCTATGTTTCTTCTATCAGTGCTACATTTCTCTAACACAGAATTTAACAAACTGCAAAATCTTTGATCAGAATTGACCACAATCTCTTCTTTTACATTTTTTAGAGAAAACAAAACATTAACCACTACATTAGCATAGCAGTTGACACCAGAACTGTTTTCAAACTGAAAACCAACAACATCTTCAACAGAATCCTTTTTGTTTCTGCTTGTAATTTTAGGTTCATTGACTTTTTGTCTTTTTGCTACAACCTCCCCAGTATTGTTCTCATTTCTTCGTTTCCGGCCTACCACACGTTTCTCAAACAAAGGATACTGAGGCAAATGTGGCGCATACTCTCTTCTTAACCTATTGTATTCCTTAACACAATCTAGATCCGCACAAATGTTTGTGACATCACACTCAATCAAGTACAATCCCGATAAAGTTCTAACTCGTGACAATGCCACATATGCCATACCCTCCTTGAACACAGAACTGCCAATATTCACCAATGCACTGTCTACACTTAAACCTTGCGATTTATGGATTGTCACCGCATATGCCAAGCAAACAGGAAACTGCTTACGGCGAACATATAAGTCTTTTACAAGCAAAAATCTAGCAGAACAACGACCAATTAGCTGTACTTCCTCAATGCCATCAAATTTAATTTTTAAAAATTCAATTCCATCTCTATTTCTGTATTTCACAAAATCAACAACATTACCCATTGATCCATTTACCAGACCTCTTTCAACATGTAAATTCCTTCTTAAAATTATACGGCAGTTCAAGCACACATTCAGAGTCTTTTCAAAACCTGCAGTTTTAGATATACTCTTCTCTAATGAATCCAATTTTGTTTTCAGATTCTCAGACAAAATAATTGTTGATCCCATATGCTCTACTCTATCAATAGCTTCCAGTTTCACAATCTCTTGCTTTTCTAAATGCAACATTTTGTTGTTAAATTTGGCACATTCTGCAAGAGTTGGCATCAAACATATTCCAGATTTCTTCTCAGTAATTTTCTGAAAAATATTCTCAGGCACAACATCTTGTTCTGGATATAAATTTGACAGTAATCGTGCATGTAAAGCTTCTTTCCCATGCTCGGTCACTTTTCCAATTCTAACATCTTGTAGAATAGTCTTGTAAACTTCATCCTTCGCCTGACGCATATTTTCATGCAGTTCAGCATAATTGAAGTTTAACCATATATTGACGTTGCCAATGCTGCCTAGGCACTTCCTGGTATCTTCATGCGTGAGCATTTTGAACACAGGTTGCCCTTTCACTGGTGTCAGCTGCAGAAGATCTCCGAAAACAATGATGTGTTTGCCACCAAATAACACATCATACTCTGTTTTGAGAACTTCTTGCATCCTCAAATGCACAAAGGCAAGCATGACATTGGAAACCATGCTTACTTCGTCAATGATAAGAAGTTTCATTTTCCTCAAGATTCTTGAAACTTCAAAACAAGCATCTCCAGATAACTTGTGATATTGTAATTTGTTGTCATGCTCCACTGGCAGCATCAGTAAACGATGTAAAGTAATCCCTTTAATATTATGTGCTGCCAGTCCAGTTGGAGCAGTGACAACACAAGACAGTGATGACTCTGTCCTTTCCTGCAAATAGCATGAAATTGCTTTAATGAGGAAACTTTTTCCAGTTCCCGCTTCTCCACTCACGTACAGTCGGACAGGCTTCAACGACGTACATGAGCACTCTTTCTTATCATGACTTAATCCATGATCAATTTGCATGGTAACTTCGTCATATATTTTCCACTGCTCAACGTTGAGTTGTCTTTCCAACTCTTCTAAGTTAACCGCATCCTCTTGAGCATGTGCCATGGCTCTTTCCACTTCATTCATAGCAGTGGCAGCTTCATTTTCAATAACAGGTCCTCCTAGTGGATCCTGACTCAATGAAGCAGAACTCTGACTGTCCTGAGAACTGTCTCTGGCAATCTCGGCTGCAATCGTTGCTTCCTGCTCAATTTCCGCATTCAACATTTCTACATATTTGGGAAAAGCAGGACATTCTATGGTCTCCTTGGCGGCATTGAAAGAGTCTTCGTAACAGAGGAAATCTCCAAGCAGTTCCTCTTCTGCACGCCAAGGCTTGAAAAGTTGCAAAAGTGCTAAATAGAAAAACTCCTTTTTTTCAGGAGATTCGCCAGGAGATTCGCCACTCAATTTTCGATGGTTTACCAAGTGGCATTTTCTTTGCTTGACCAGACATCCCTCACTTCCTATTACAGCATACACTCCTTTCTCAGTATCTTCTTTGATGTTCCTCTTGAATATGTAATTTTGCAGAACCTCATACAGACAAGCATTCTCGAGGTGACTGCTTCGATTTGGATAATATGTATCCAACATGTTTGTCTTCAAAATGTCGGTACTGTTTGGCTCCTTTTCCGCCAAATACTCAATTTCCCGCACAGGTTTGAGAACTCGATTAAGCGTTGCTGCAAGACCAAGACTCGCCCAAACAATACTCCTTGACTTGGCATAGAGACCAAATTTAGGTGCATCCTTGATCCACAGCAACATATGTATATGAGGAGCACCTCTTGCTTGGTACTCCTTTCTCCAGAAGAAATCCAACACCTCTCCAAGAGGTGGATTCTTCTTATTGATGATGAAAGACATCATAGCTTCAAATCTATGATTGAAGTACCTACATACATTGACTGGATCCAAAGAGCACAGTTCTCCGGGTGTCTTGAATTCGATGTTATCTACGTTAGCATTTGCCTCTCGTAGAAATTCAAGTAAGTCTTCCCAGCCATACTCGGCACAGCTCAGAGTGAGGAACCATGTGGGAGTACCTAAGTTCCTCAGCATACATTTTAAATCACCATGACGACGGTACCAGTACTCATTAGTACCACGCTGACACGCCATGAGATTAATCAGGTGAGAATCCAAAATACTGTCTTGGACATTGACTTTATCCATAAAGTCACTTGCCGAGATGTTTTGCATGTGTATACCACTTTTCAAGATGTGGTTCACTGCATATGACAGTCCAGACAGATCGCTTTCAAACAGGAGATGAAACAAATAAGGAATGCATTGTCGAAACCTAGCATCTCCTGCATACAATCGCAAAGTCCGGTATTCAGAAGCAGGAATTTGATGAGGTCGCTCATCATATCTTCCTCCCTGACCTGTTGGAAAAAGCTGTGGGAAACACCGAGCTTCCAAACTTTCCTCCCAAACACTAATGGGACTCCCTTTGGCTTGTTTCATTTGAAACAACTCAATAGCATTCCCCATGACTTCCTTGGAATGCAAAGGATGAACACTATAATGTTCATATATTTCTTCACTAGTAGAGGGTTCTACTTTCTCAATTTGACCAGCACACAAATCGCTATCCTCTTCCTCACTTACTTCCTCTTCTGCAACATATACATTTTTATAGTATTTATTATATTTTTTCAAATACAATGTTGCCCTTTTGACTTTCCTAACATCTACTAAATCTTGCCATATTTTCTTATTCTTTGTCGGAACCCCATTAACTAAGATAACCAGAGGTTCCTCTTCCACTTTTTCTACTCCAATTGTGTTAATGTTTTTCTTCAAATCTAGAGGCAAATAAACAACTCTTCCCTTTAATCCTCTCTGTAAATCTGATGGAGGCAATTTCCCTGTCTTTGGCTCCATTCTTACAATAGCCTGAAAGGGATGGATACTTTGAATCAAAATAGATTCATAAGTATTTAAATCCTTCAATTCAGAAGGAATCTCAACCAATTCCAGATTATTATGAACTGCTCTAGCAGGCATCTGGTTTTGATTTAATTTGCAACAACAATAACTACACACACGTTGATCCAATCCCAAATCAAAACAATTTTCTACCATCAAGTATGTTGCGAAATCCTTCCATTCACTATTATTTTCCCTTTCACTTTTTGCATATAAATCCACTAACTTAGTCTGATTCTTATAATAAGTGCGTCGACAACACACACAAGTGAAATTAGGCCTCTCACTTGATTTCACCTCAAACGTCGCAATTTCCCTCTGGAAATTATCTGTACTGGAAACCTGTACACTATCTTCCACATGACCCTCTTCTTCTTGCTCAATTTCAACATTCTCCTCTTTACTTCCAAAGTAACAAAACTCAATTTCTTCACATATATTCTTCACATCTATTTCAGAACCATGCAAAAGAGCAGCGCATAATTGTTTAAGCATAATTGCTGGACTCTTAGCATAATACAACATTCTAACTAATTTCCTCACTTTATTATGATGCACTGCTAGCATCCTGAAATGATGAAAAACACTCTGGCATACTCTCCTGGAAAGACAAGCCAGTGAATGACCATGCAAACCTGTCACTTCTCTTACTCTGCAAGGATCTAATTCTTGCCACAACCTTATTTTCTGCTTCAAACTTTTCTTATTAAATGACCGTACAAAATCACAAAGCAAATTGATGGAATCCTGTCGCACACTGCAAATACTACTACACTTCCAGGTGTACACAGGACCCTTATTATGTCTTCTTAAAACCTCATTACCTAACACCTCTTCTGCCTCTGTTGTCACAAGTTTTTCTTTTTCAACTGGACAACCATCTTTCACTTCATAAGCACGACCACTGGTGTCAACTGCATGCACCAAATCATTATCCTGGAAATAACTCTCCTCATTAAAAAATGCCTCACAGCTTGAACTATGCATCCATTCTCCAGAAAAAACTTCACAAAAATTACTACGATTAACTATTCTCTTCCATCTACTATTTCTTTTGAAATCATAAATTGCCTTGTTTAGCTTCCTAATTCTATTGATTATCAAAATAAATAACTTACGTTTAATTTCAAATGCCTGATCAATAACTTTCTCAATTTTTTTTTTCTCTTATAAAAAACCAGTTTCTGTTGACCTTTCTTAATATTTTTTAACAAATTGCCAATTATCCTGTTGCGGAACATTCGTTTACGAATCTCCCTAAACTGTTGTTTCCTTCTACTATCATGCACAGAGTTATCTCTTGCTCTAGCAGTAACATTTTTCATTGGCCTTTCCTTTCCATTTGAATTCCTTCTCGTTTTATGGACTGAAACATTTTCTGTAGTAATATTTTTTTTACTACACATATTTCTTATGAAATATTTTGTGGTCTTACACGGTGCTTTCTTCGTGACTTGACAAATCTTTTTGTTAGAGGACTGCTGCTCATTTTTTTTCACCTGCTGTCTTTGACGTTTTGCAGCCTTTCTCTGTCTTTCTATTGTAGGCATGGTGAAATCTTGAAATGATCTGCAGTTGAATCTGTGGTAAAATATAATAAAAAATGTTATTAACCAGTATTACCAAACAGTAAAACAATAACAGTGATCAAAAACTTAACACACTACTTGACATTTTAAATAGAAGATTTTTTAGTCCTTGCAAATTTACAATACAGAAATACCAGAAAAGAAATGACATTTATATTTATGTTACCTATGCTATTTTATATGTGAATCTGATCTAATTTTATGAGCATATTTTAATATTTTATTGAAGACACTACACATAACCTGCTTTTGAAGGTGTCTTTATTTTTAAATTAAACGGTTTACCTTTTTACTTTTTATTAATTATAAATTTTAAAAATAAATGTTTATATTTCCATAGGCTCAAGCAGGTCAGCTTCCCATCCTATGTCATATAATTCGGACAAATCTGCATCCTCATCACGCTCTTCTTCATCCTCAGGATTTAAATCATCCAAGGGATCAACATCCACTGATGTTTCAATTACAAGTTCAATGATGAGGTCAAAATCAACTGATTGCAGATTGTCGCTCATGTTGAGGACTCATCTCTTCTTAACCTTGGATAAGCCTCACCGACTCTGTGTCCCCTGCACATACTTAAATGTAAAGGGGCAGATTTATGTTAAATGGCACATCCCCAGGCATGCACCAGTTAACGTGCACCACTGCTCTGCCACCCATGGTGTGCCGCATTTACAATCAGATAGGAGAAACCTGCGTCAAAACCCTGCACCAGCTTGAAGCAGGCATAGGTCTTGACGCAACATTGTGGAGATGGTGCACCCCTGAGCGTTGCTGGAGCTGCATCGCACTTGTGATACAACTCCAGCAATGCGCCACCTTAACGGCACAGATGCGTCACGTATCTGTGCTATTTTTGCCCCATGCTGCGCCGCATTGTAAATGCAGCACACCATGGGTGGCGGAACAGCGGCGCAGGATGACTGGCACATCCCTAGTGATGCGCCAGTCATCATAAATCTATCCCTAAGCTTCTTATCTTGTTAGAGATGAACTGCCATATGTATCATCAAAATATTTTGCATTTCCTAAATAGCGAATTTTAAGGAATAAATAGCGATTCTTTACCATTCCTAATTTGCAATGAGCAAATTGCTAATTGCAAGTTACCCATTCATTTCCATGGGCTAGGAGGCTCATAGGAATGAAGGTTTAATTTGCGATTAGCAATTTGCTCATCACAAATTAGGAATTTTTCCAAGGGTGCAGGGGTGTCTCAAGAACACCCTGCTGCACCCCTGAAAAAGAAATTTGGGGGCATATGGCACACATACATGCCCTAAGGGCATGTGTTGGCGTCATATGGGACCTTTTGTTTTTTTAAAAAAAAGCTTTTTGAAAAGAATTCACAAATTACCACCAATTTACCACAATAGTTTCCAAATCCTTAATGTCATTTTTACATATTTTTTGTTTGATACATTGCATTTAAGTAGTCACAAAATTTGCAAATCCTTCAGTGCAATTGCAAAATAAGGAATAGCAAATTTTGCTACTCCTTATTTTGCATCAAACTTGTTTGATACATACCATTTGTCTAATTTACATTTGCAAAGGCCGAAATTCGTAGAATTTTGATCTTTGCGAATGCTAATTAGCTTGATACATATGGCCCCAAGTGAGGCCTGTCTTGCGACATGGTGCATCTTTTGCATCACTGCTGCATTGGTTTCATGTGGTACGTTTTTTTTACACCATGACACATCTGCCTAAATGCATCAATTTGTAATTTTGTCGCCTCATACCAAATCTTTTGCACCGCCGCTGCATCATAAAAGTGACGCACAGTGGCACAAAAGAGGCATACACCTATCATAAATCTGTCCCTAGCATTTTAAATGATTAATCCAGGATGACGATAAGGTGTGGCCTATCCAGAGGTTTGTTTAAGGTGAGGCCTACTCAGGATTGCAGATTAAAGTTACGCTTGATGAAGAATACAGAGGAGATAATACATGTAAAGGCCTACCAATGAAGTAAGTAATGTCCACTTTATTGCGCCAGTCATCATAAATGTATCCCTAAGCTTCTTATCTTGTTACAGATGAACCACCATATGTACCATCAAACTATTTTGCATTTCCTAAATAGCAAATTTTAAGGAATAAATAGCAATTCTTTACCATTCCTAATTTGCAATGAGCAAATTGCTAATTGCAAATTAGCACCGCCGCTGCATCATAAAAGTGACGCACAGTGACACAAAAGAGGCATACACCTATCATAAATCTGTCCCTAGCATTTTAAATGATTAATCCAGGATGACAATAAGGTGTGGCCTATCCAAAGGTTTGTTTAAGTTGAGGCCTACTCAGGATTGCAGATTAAAGTTACGCTTGATGAAGAATACAGAGGAGATAATACATGTAAAGGCCTACCAATGAAGTAAGTAATGTCCACTTTATTGCGCCAGTCATCATAAATGTATCCCTAAGCTTCTTATCTTGTTACAGATGAACCACCATATGTACCATCAAACTATTTTGCATTTCCTAAATAGCAAATTTTAAGGAATAAATAGCAATTCTTTACCATTCATAATTTGCAATGAGCAAATTGCTAATTGCAAATTACCCATTCATTTCCATGGCCTAGGAGGCTCATAGGAATGAAGGTTGCAATTTGCGATTAGCAATTAGCTCATCACAAAATAGGAATTTTTTCAAGCGTGCAGGAGTATCTCAAGAACACCCTGCTGCACCCCTGAAAACGAAATTTGTGGGCATATGGCGCACATAAATTTTAACAACATTCCTTTACCTCAAAAACGATTTTCAATTCATAATTTGAAAACACTGCCCACAGGGAAATTACTTAAAATGTCCTTAAGACACATGAAAGTGTTTTTTTATTGCCTTTCCAGCATGGTTGGGTCACTTTTAACATGGCTATGTAACACAAACATTTAAAATCTAAATTTCCCATGCACAGGTCGGAGCATATTTACAAGCAACTTGCGCCACAGAGAAAGGTCTTACATTAAAATGGGAAAAATAACATCAGGGACAGTCAATTGCCGTATAAAGAAGCATACACCATTATGTCCTTGTCATAAATTTAAAAACAATTCCTTTTCCCCAAAAACGATTTTCAAATCATAATTTCAAAACACTGCACATGGGAAAATTACTTAAAATGTCCTTAAGACACATAAAAGCGTTTTTTGATTGCCTTTGCAGCATGTTTGTATCACTTTTAACATGGCTATGTAACACAAACATTCAAAATCTAAATTTTCCATGCACATGTGGGATCATATTTACAAGCAATTTGCGCCACATAATTCATAATTTTCTCCTTAAAGCACACTATTCTCTATCTAAATTAAAGAAATATTTTCTCACCTTAGCAAATACTTTGAGTTTGAAAACAGTCTCAGAAACACACCAATTTGTCTTCAGCAGAGCAAAAGGTATGCACTCCAGAGTCTGCAGCTATCAAAAGCACAGAAATGCTGTAAATCTTCACACATATCTCTCATGTCACCCAATCAAAACTCTTCCCTCACTTTTTTTCAAATGAAAACCCTTCCCCCCTCTGCCATTTCATGCCTTTTCTGCATGGCAACCACCTCTTGGAAGACTTCTGGTGTTTGCAAGTTCACACAACTTTGTTGCAATTGAACTCTGAACTCTCAGTGCACCTGCATATCCAGTGCATTCTTTCATTTAATGATTTTTTATTGACCATTCAAAATACATCTTTCAAATAACTCATCCGTGCACCCTAACTTTCTGTTTTCAGCAATCAAAATCCACCAATCACTGTTACTGCTTCATGAACACAGAAACTCCACAGTTTTTTTCATTTTAAACTCTCATTTTTTCAACTGCCATTTCATTGCCACACTTCATCTGACTGCAGGAGAACCTTCTCTCACCATGTTTTCTGTCTGGATTGTTGGACATAGTTATATTCACTGGGCTCAAAGGTACGTTGAAAACAGGAATTTACCTAACCTCAATTTACAAGATGTGGAAATTAAGTGGTTTGGCCACAGAGGATTAAAATGTCACCAATTGATACCATTGGTGAAAACCTTTATGCATTTGCCCAAACCTGACCTGTTAATTGTGCACTGTGGAGGTAATGACTTGGGCACTTTGACTGGGGTAGGTCTGGAAATGCTTGTAAAGGACACCTTTGAGCAATTGATGGCACTTTTTCCTCAGACTGCCTTGGTATATTCAAATATATGCCAAAGACAGAAATGGAGGTGGTCAAACCAATTTTGTCCACAAATTGAGAAGTCGAGGAAGCATGTAAACAAATCTGTTTCAGCTTACATGAGAGACCATGGAATGGGCTCCCTGTACAACAATAACTTGCGTTACTACATGCAAGATATCTACAGAGGAGATGGAGTTCACTTCTCAGATGAGGGCAACAGAGTTTTCACTCTGAATTTAAGAATGTGCATTGGTACCTACTTATAAGTACCTAAATGTACCATAAACCCAAAAGCTCTTCTCAGAGCTACCCTACATCTAATCACTCACAATTATTATTTTACTCTAACATTTTTCACTAATTTTCAACAAAGTACGCTCCCCGGGGCGCTACCCGGTACGCGAACCGGGAGCTAACCTCGCGAAATTTTTAAAAAAAATTGTTTTTTTCCACACATATAAGCCTCCTCAGCCACCCTCACAAAACCTAGGGTGTCAAGATAAGTCTACCGTGCCCCCTTCTACCCATTCTGAACATTATTTGCCCTCCATTTTGTATCTTAATTCGACCGAAACACAAAATGGTGGACTCCCGTAACGCTTAAGGTTCGCGTACCGGGGCGCTCACCGGTTCGCGTACCGGGTCGCTCCCTGGGAAGCGCACCATCAAAAAAGGTGGGAAAGTAGTTCACAGAAAAGCCACTGGAGACAATTTCACCAAATATAGATTAGCTCATACTACATACCAATCCCTACCATTTTCACAATGGAATTCCATTTAGTCATTTAGCCTGTAGACCTCTCTAAATACCCTGAGGTAAATTACTTCACAAAACACATCTGAAGTGTTGGAATTGACAACCAATTAATATGTTACTTTCATTTTCTACTTTTTTTACCTGACATTTCATTGGTTATATACCTGAATATATATAAAGGAAGAGAAGAAAACACAACCATTTTGACTACTACTTCTTGGTGTACATTTCAATAGTATTTTCACTAATTCCTTCAACTTCTTTCTAAAGGTAAGTTTTTATTTTTAAAACTGAAGTATATTGTGCACTATAAGTTAATATGGTAAACTTTTTCTGATAGTTATATACTATCCCTCTGTAGTAGTTATAGATTAAATAGACTTCTCTGTTATAGTTATGGATGGAGTTAGGCTTCTCTTGTATAATTATGAATTTACTTACGTTAAATCACATACACTTTTTTATATTCCTACTTCCACTCTGATACTATACACTGCCCAAAGATAAATTCACTGATAAAAACTGCCTATCTAAAATTAATCCCAACAGTGCCCTATCTCTACTAATATATATTTTTTTAATCTAAATTTCAGGCAAAATGGAAGGCGAACAGAAAGTTGAATTTCAAATTGTCCTGCAAGAGAGCAGCCAAGAAATCATTGATGAAAATGATATTGAATTTTTCGATGAAACTTTAGACAAAGAACTACTGCAATGTGTACAAGCAGTAGATAACCTCCTTGCAAATGAGGACATTTTACACCCTCAGAGACTACAATGTATATTCCATGATAATTATGAAATTTCTGACAATGAAATGTTAGAAAGTTTAATAAATTATGAAACACAATCACAATAAAAAAAATGCTTAAAAAATAAAGAAAATAAAAAATAATCAACAAAACCAACAATCAATTAACATACTGCATTTGAAAAGTCTCTCATTCTTTTTTCATTGTAGTACGCTGCCCAGAACGCTTCCCGGTTCGCGTACCGGGCGCTACCCACGCAAAAAAAACTTTTGTTTTTTTGCCCCGCGGGGCCCTTTTAAAGCCTCCACATTAAGCCTAGGGGGTCAGGGAGGATCTACTATGCCCCCTTATGGTCATTTCCCCCTTTGTTTTGGCCTCCTCTTGTCTCTCAATCCTACCGAGAGACAAGATGGCGGCCGCTACGGACTGTTTAGAATGTTGACAGACACCGGAGAGCCAATCAGCTTCGCTACGCGAAGTTCCGGTACGCGCCCCGGTCCGCGAACCGGGGCGCGGACCGGAGCGCGCTTACAGATATATATCTTTTTTTAAACGTTAATTTCTCAAAATCCAATGGAGCACATATATTGAGACCTACAAAAGGCACATCGGGCTACCAGTCCCTACAATTTTGCCAAGTTTCGTGCAAATCCATTCAGCCGTTCGGGCTAAAAGTGAGGCCAACCGCCCTATGGAAAACTCAATGTTAAAAACACGTTTTGGGACCCCCCTTTTTTCTCGGCCCCCCCTTGACGAACCCCCCCCAAATTTTCAAGGGCTGCTCAGAAACAAAATGTTCCATTTTCCAGAAAATTTCAGCCAATTCCGTCCACAAACACCAAAGTTATTAGACATAGAATTTTCAAAAATCCCATAGGGAAAAAATCCTAACTATATATACCTACTGGCGACCGCCAGTAGGTAATATATATATATATATATATATATATATATATAGATATATATATATATATATATTATTCACTGAAAAAACCATAGGTTTTACACACGTTATAGTTAGGAAGTAGCATTTAAAAAACCTATGAAATTCACCGAAAAAACCATAGGTTTTACACCAGTTATAGTTAGCTGGAAGTTTTACTCGCATAAAACCATTGAAATTCCCACGTTATAGTTAGTTGGACTCACTATAACTTGCGCGTGCAATGCACTGCTGATGACGTCACATATTACATCACTCATGACATGGTCAGTGACATCACTCATGACATCACTGATGACACCATTCAGTGAACGTGTGTCTTTTTGAAAAATAAATATTAGTGAGTAATGTTTAAATATTTAAATATATGTATTAGTGTTTCACTTTGTTTATAAGTGGCTGCATGGGTTGGTGAGTAGCTACATGTGTATGTAAATGGGTTATTAGATGTTTTTCTTAGTATCAGTATAAGTGTTTGTATGGTTTGGTGGGGGTATTACTTAGCACATAGATGCATGAATGACTGAGTCTCTCTTTGTATGTGTTTTGAAGACACCATATGTGCAGGACTGTATGGGTGGATGACTGTGTATATGTGTATGTTACTGAGTGAATGAGTGTCTCACTAGTTTCTTTATCAGTAACTACATAAGTTTAAATCTAGTATATGTGAATATTATTGTATATACGTGAGTATATATGAGAGTAAGAGATTGTAAGAGTTTAAATTAGTATGTGTTTCTATAAGTGATTGTTTAAGAGAGTAAGTATGTGTAAGTTTCCTTAGAAATAAGGTGGTAGTGTGTGTATAGCTGTATATGCAAATAAATAGATGTTCAATAGCTTATTTGCATGTGTGAGTATGTGTGAGAGTATCTTTTGGATGACTGTCGGTGTGTAACAGGATGTATAGGTGTATCACTACATATAATGAGTGAGTATATGTATGAGTGTCTATATAGAACTGTTGGTCAATGAGTGGATGTGTATATAGATGGTGGAATTATTGAATTGGTTGTTGTAACTGGTATGGATATCTCCATTTTTTTGAAAATGTAAGTTTCTATTTTTGAATATGTGTTTCAAGGGTTACATTACAGTGAAAGGAGGTCTGTCACTCTGTCACAAGGATGGTCTCATCAGTGTTGTCATGAGTGATGTCACTGACCATGTCATGAGTGATGTAATATGTGACGTCATCAGCAGTGCATTGCACGCGCAAGTTATAGTGAGTCCAACTAACTATAACGTGGGAATTTCAATGGTTTTATGCGAGTAAAACTTCCAGCTAACTATAACTGGTGTAAAACCTATGGTTTTTTCGGTGAATTTCATAGGTTTTTTAAATGCTACTTCCTAACTATAACGTGTGTAAAACCTATGGTTTCTTCAGTGAATTTCATAGGTTTTTTAAATGCTACTTCCTAACTAAAACGTGTGTAAAACCTATGGTTTTTTCAGTGAATTTCATAGGTTTTTTAAAGGCTACTCCTTAACTATAAACTGTTTATAAGTTATATTTTTTCATTATATTTCTTAGCTTTTATTAATTGCGAAATATAAAATATTTTTTTAATGTATTCTATAGTTTTATTATAGATTTTCGAGAAATGCTTTCATAGTATTACAAAGTCTTCTTCACTGTCAGAATTGCTTAGGAACTCCTTGCAAGTCTCAAAAGTTTTACAAAGTCTTTACCTTACGTTAATTTCACCGTTTACAGACTTGTCAGATGTTAAAAAACGTACCGAGGGGCGCGACAGAGTGCGCGCACCCCGGTGTTTTGAAACAATAAAAAAAGTTTGATACTTTATCGGCACTGTTGTTGTGAGCCCATATGAAGGTATTTAATATTTGAGAATGTATACCTTTCCTCCTTTTCACATTTTAAAACTTCATTAAATTATACCGATACTTCTAAATCACGTACGTGTCCGGATTCCGTCACCGCGTATACGTCCTAATACGCGCATGTCAAATCATGTGACTTGAAAAGAACACTTCCTATTGGTTCATAGTAGTTTCTATTCCGCAATTTTCCAGAAACCACCAACTTCCCTCACTATCTATTTGGCGCTGAAGGGAGAACAACCTTTTTCATATTTCCGGACACTTTGCTGAAATGGCGGCCGCAAGCAATTCTTCTTCGGAATCTGAAATAAGTGGTTATCTTCCTTTAAAAAAAAAAAAGGAATCTTTTATTTGGCAATTTTTTACCTTTCCACAAGGTCAAAAAAAAGTAAATGCTCCGAAAGTAACGTGCACAATTTGTGGCTCCGTACCTTCCAGAGGAAATCCAACCAAAAAATATTCTTTTTCAATTCATACTATGAAGAGGCATATGAGCCAAGTCCACCCTGTTCAATATGCACAGGCAGCCACAAGAGCTCTGGCCACAGAACTGCCACCATCTCAGGCCAGTACTTCATCGACCAGACGACCTACATCTCCATCGACTGAACAGATGGAGTGGAAACCATTTTTAAAGGAAGTGCATATAAAATGCAACAAGTGCAAAGGATTAATTGTGTACGGGGAGCAAAGCGTCATTCTTATTGAAAGAAGATTTAATCAGCATAAAATGTTCGAATGCATCTAATTTTTTTACAACGTTAAATGTTCCTGTTTTACAGTTCAAAAATTTGGTTCCTGTTTCACAAATTTTAAAGAATGAAAAACTTATTTTAAAAAAAATAAATAAAAACAGTTCTTTTCAGAACTACCTCATTGTACCAAAAAGAGCTCTATTCATAAGCTAAATTATTGCCGCATTTTAGGAACAATAATTAAAGAATGTGGCAAAACTTGGGACATATTATGAAGACGTGATAATTTCACTTCGATTTAATCGGCATAACGCTGTTAAAAAAGTGCCGATAATCGCCTTCATAATATGAGCCATATTATCAAGGATGGACGATACAATATCGCCGCTTCTATCGACAGGAAACTCACGATAAACCAGCGATAATGGACTTGATAATATGCTGTATGAAATTCCTAGCGTAGCCCATATTACATGTTTTCGCATCTTACATGGGCTTTGATAGGATTTCCATAGGGCAAATTATGAAACCCATTATCGCCGCTTTATCGCCAATTTCCTGTCGATAAAAGGGGCGAAAATGTATCGACTGTCCATTATAATATGCCCCTATGTTTTTCAAAATTCAAATTAAAACGTATGTTATATGCCTTTATATCTAACATTACGTTCGACTGCAATTTATGAAACATATTATGGACGCCGTTTTCGCCCCTATATCGGCAACTTCCTGCCGTTCAAGGCAGGGTTAAACCCTTTTGAATCTTTGTAAATATTCTTCAACATCTTTATGAGGACGTGATAACACTGCCTGCGGTAAAAGCACTTTGCATTTGTGCCGCACAGACAGTTAATGACATGCATAGTAGGGGTATGTTAAACTACAAGCAAAACCTGTTTAAAGGCGAAAATACTATCTCGTACACGGCTCCTGTTAGGAAAACAGTTTAAATAAACTTCTTTATCGTACGAGTGCCACGGGCAGCTGTGATGAAGCATTTGGCAGCGTTAACGTGGAGGTGTGGAAAATAAAACTAAATCAACCCCCTCTCGTATTTACAAAGCACACATTAGTGCATAAAAGCAACGCTTGTTTTCACGCGGCAATATTAAGTGCCGCAAACTGTTACAGGGGTACTATCACATATGTATTCAAATTACGTTAAGACTGCCTCTTTTGTAATTCTCTGCTAACATGCACTCTCATGACTAGAAGTGAAATCATAGTCCTTCTATTTTTATTTTATGTCCCGTTTTTTGCCTTTAGCAATCTACGTACCGTATACAACTAAATGTAAAATGTAAATGTAAATGTACAGGAATTTATATAGCGCAAATCACCAAGCGGTTTCTAAGCGCTTGCTTAGGGAACCCGTCCTGGTATTCCCCTGTGAGATAACCCCGGCAGGGTATCCGCAAGGTGAAAGCCAGGCATCCCGCCACGAGGGGCCGTTGTGGAGATTAAGCAAGCTATTGCCCAGAGTCGCAGAGTGTGAACCCGTGAATCGAGTAGGCACCGGAGCGAGAATTGTCGAGTCCATGGACATTTTAGGACTCAAGACCCCGCCGAGCCGGGAATTGAACCCTGGTCCCGGGCTGACGTCTGCTTCCAGGTCTGCCTCCTCTAACCAGTGAGCCACACTTCTCCACTAGCAAAAATTATCACTATGTTGGCTTACTTCCAATAATTTTTCGTAGACCAGCGGCGATCTTTAACTCTTAGGAGTGATACAATTATCAAAGTTTAATTCTAAAACTAGTGATTCCCAAACTGTGCACCGCGGCTCCCCAGTCCGCCGGAATGAGGTGCCAAAAGCACGGCGCACACTAGGATGCCTAACCGTCTGTAAATTCCACACACGTCACTACTCTGTTATGTGTAACTGTATCCATCTCAGAAAGCTGCGCGCTCCTCCCCTGTGATAACGCTGACAGTCCATCCTGAAACGGCCTTGAATTATACTGCAGCAGGAGCACCCGTCCCACGCATTGGAATTCTCAAAGGAGCTTTCTGCCTCAATAAACAGAAGACATTGTTTTAGATAAAAAAAAGTAAAACTACAATCAAGGCTTATTATGAAACAGTTTCTTTAAAAAAGTTTGTAAAAGAAAATTATTAAATCAGAATAACGTTCTTTCATTATCTCATACATTTTAAACAGCAGTCTTTTTATTAACATATTCAACAATACCATGGTTACTGCTTATGTACATAAAGGAAGTAGGACCTAATCTCAAAGGCAATAGTGTTTGCTTGTTATTTGTGTGAAGGTATTTGCTAAACTACATATCTGCATGCAGTAAGACAAACAACATACCTCCAGTCGAGCACCACACTATACTACATGCATATTTGTAGTTTAGGTGCTTTAATCTGCCTACACAATAACATCCAACACCTCCTTTGAAAACACTCCTTCCTTTTTTAAAATAGTGCTGAAAGTCAGGGGCGGATTACCAAGGCGGACATTCGGGCATTGCCCGAAAGGCCAGTGCCTCAGTGCCCTCTGTGGGCCGTTTTTTTCACCCCTGCCCCAGTCCACACAGAGTGCACTTGGAAAGGGGAGAAAAAAAAGCAGACCCACAGAGTACACGGAGACAGACAGCGAAAATAAAAGCAGTCTCTCTGTGCGGCTGAACACCTCTGCCCTACCAAGCAATAAAGCTAAGGCTGGGCTGGGGAGGGATGATTGTTTCCAAGAATCGACCTCCCTGGGGGCTAGGTGTTTCTCAGGCCTTTGAGCCATTTTCACCTCAGCCCCCCTGGGGCCCATGCAGCCCATGCAGCAAGTATCTAAAGTAAACAAAAGTAAAAGGTAGCATACAGTGTGATACCAACAAAAACTGAAGTGTGCAAGTAACAAAAGAGTACCATACACAAGTACAAGGATAATACTACAGTAAATGGTAAAGACTTAGGGGTCGATTAGGATGGCGGACGGAAACGTGTACCGTCCGCCGCGGAAGGTGGCAAGATACTCCGGACCTGTCCGCGGAAAATCCGCAACAGCAATTAGGATAAAACATGCAAAAAACGCCGACCGCGGCGTACGGAGCACACCAATCCCCGTCCGCGGCGGTCGGAGTACACCAGAGTCCGCGGCAGGCGGACGGAACAGAAAGAACACCGACCGCCGCATACGCACATGACCGCGAATACATCCACTACCCCCGCGATACCTGCGCAATGTCCGTGTCCGCAATTAGGATAACTCCGCAAGTACCCCGGTAGTCACCGCCATCCACGTCCGCAGCGGTACCAATGCACCGAGAATCCGTGCTCCACAGCGGAACGACAACACAAACAACATCCCTACTGTCAAACCAATGCCATACATTGTCACGGAAGTTTATCACCAAACACACGAAAAAAAACGGCCACCCACCGAAAACATTCAAACCAATCACAACACACAATGATCCACCGCCAAGCACCACACAATCCACACCTGGCAACACTCCCACCTAGCACCTGACTGCCAATAACCATTCAGACACGGCCTAGACACACACCATAAAAGAACTCCCACCCACTCCACAACTCCTCTGCATCACAACATAGCTGCTAGCAGGACACACCACTGAACTGAGACCAAAGACAAATAGCATTCACACAACCCACACCCAAACACACCCACCACACAAACACCCACCACACCATTCTTACACACCACACACCTGCACCTCCCCATCCACGCAAACCCACACCCCGAGCACCACACACCATGGCACCAAAAAAAAAACCCAAAATTCACTGACACCGAGTTGAAGGTTATGGTAGATGAGATTATCCGTGTGGAACCCCACTTATTCGGGGCTCTAGTGCAGCAGACCAGCATAGCCAGGAGAAACAGCATGTGGGACCGGATAGTCACCAGGGTGAATGCCTCCGGGAGCGTCCCGAGGACGAAGCAGGACATACAGAGGCGGTGGCATGATCTAAAGACCCGAGTCAAATCCATACGAGCCAAGAACTATCTCCGGGCTAATCACACAGGCGGTGGAACCCCCCCGGAGCCCTTACCCTACACCGAGTGGGAGGACAAGGTGATGACCATCATCCACCCTGAGAGCCTTGATGGACTTCCTGAGGGAGAAGAGGCTGGTAAGTACAAACCAAGCACCACGAGCACAACTACATGGTGTGCCTCACACAACTGTGAAGACACATCTCCCAGACCCCAACCCATGCATGCAGTCCACATACTCACCAACGTCGAAATGACTCCAACAGGCCCCCATGTCCATAGGGATGGCGGTG
This sequence comes from Lissotriton helveticus, assembly GCF_964261635.1. Taxonomy (NCBI): domain Eukaryota; kingdom Metazoa; phylum Chordata; class Amphibia; order Caudata; family Salamandridae; genus Lissotriton; species Lissotriton helveticus. Next base: position 647,892,527 of record NC_136068.1, read on the forward strand.
GTGGTGGGTGTGAGGGGATGTAACTACAACTCCCAACAGGCCCCCATGTCCATAGGGATGGCGGTGGTGGTGGTGGTGGTGGGTGGTGGTGGGTGTGAGGGGATGGAACTACAACTCCCAACAGGCCCCCATGTCCATAGGGATGGCGGTGGTGGTGGGTGTGAGGGGATGGAACTACAACTCCCAACAGGCCCCCATGTCCATAGGGATGGCGGTGGTGGTGGTGGGTGGGGTGAGTACCAGTGCAGACAGAATCGGCAACAAAATGAAAACAACCTGTCAAGTCCACATTACTCATCCTCACATTTTGGTTTTGCAGGTCATCCTAATCTGACAGCTGGAAGCAACACCCGCCCTCCAGACTCGCCAATCACAGACGTCTCAGGGGACGATTGGCCAGCCACCTCCGGGGCAGAGGATGATCCCGGCACAAGCAGCCAGCCAGGGCCATCTGGCTCCCAGGTCACCCCTGCACCAACAACTACGGCCTCTGCCATTGTGACAACACCGGCCACTGTGACCTGCACAGCCACCACCAGCACCACCTCCACCACCACCACTACTACCACCACTCCTGCCCCTGCCACCCTGCCCAACCCAACGGCCAACGCCATGCCAGCGCCATCCCAGCCACGCAGGGAGAGTGTGAGGCAAGGCAGAGATGCAAGGCCAGATCCGGCAGGCAGGAGCATACGCCAAAGAAGACACGAGGATACCAACACACCCAATCCTGTGCAACAGTCATTGGAGGCACTGGGCAGGGTGGAGGTGAGCTATCAACGTGGTCAGGCACAGGCAGACCGGGCCCACCAGGACTTTGTAGACAACACTGCAATGTTGGGGGCCATTGAGAGGCGGCTTGGCCAACTAGTGGACATCTTCACCAGGACAATCAGGCCACAAACAACGCCACCGCCACCGCCACCGCCACCGCCACCGCCACCTGCGGCGGATGTGGTACCCGATGCCCCAGCGCAACCAGCTGACTCCGTACCGGCACAAAGACGGAGGGGCCGTCCGAGGCTGGAAGTGGGCGACAGCAGTGTGGAAGCAGCTGGCACACGCTCCAAGAGGAACAGAAAATGACTGTACCAGTACCTGCGCATGCCATTCACCCTGCCAACTATCCGGTCCCACCTGCCACAGGCCTGCTGTACTAGGCAGACACCACCCTATGTGGTGTCCGCACGGACATTTCATCTGCCATAACCTTCTACTCTCACTCCCCCACCCCTTCACTCATTTGTAAATATGCACCTACACCCATGCACAATTTGTAAATAAAAGCCACTTACTCACTCAATCATGTGTTGCCTCCATGTTTATTCACATGAATGCATCAGAAACAGATGTTACTAGGTACAGGTATCCAACTGGTACAGAATCATGGCGCTGCGGGAGTGACCTAGGGAAAATAGAAACCGCAAAGACACGTCAGGAAACATGATCACACTCATCAGAACACACTGCAGTGCAACATTTAACAACCCACACGCATCACAACAGTAATGGATGAGACGACACACATCATGGAGACGTGCATTGGCCACAATTTAGCACACACACACACATGCATGCATCACATAGCAGAACACAGAGATGAAGCACACCACTATGCCACAACACCAGCACACATTCACAGGGCATACCCAAGCAGCACAAGAGGAGCACACTCACAATCAAGGGAAGTAGCGATCAATGATCTGGCGCCTCTGGTCCACACCTTCCTCCTCACCACTATCCTCATCAGTTGACATGGGTGGGTCGGGAGGGCGAGGAACTTGCAGTTCATCAGGGTCCAAGAGCAGTTCAATGTTATAGCGCACAGCCAGGTTGTGAAGCATGCAGCACGCTATCACGATCTTGCATACTTTGCCTGGTGAGTAAGGCAGGGCCCCTCCAGTCTTATCCAGGCACCGAAACCTAGACTTGAGCAGGCCAAATGTCCGTTCTACCACTCGACGTGTCCTACCATGGGCATCATTGTATCTCATTTCTCCAGCTGTAGTGGGATTGCGTAAGGGACTGAGCAGCCAAGGCCTGTTTGGGTAAGCCGAGTCGCCTGTGTTGGTGGAAGAGAGAGAGAGAGAAACATCACAACCTGCATTGTGGGGCACACCATGCCACACAGATATCACTCCTGTCACCACAGCATACTCACCAACAAGCCACGCTTGTGCCGGACGCAGATTAGCCATCAGTTGGGGGACCATGCTGCTCCGCATGATGTGGGCGTCATGTGCAGAGCCAGGGAATCTTGCACACACATGTGAGATGATGTTGTCGGCCTGGCACACCACCTGCACGTTCAGGGAATGGAAGTGTTTCCGATTCCTATACACCTGCTCACGTGCCCGTGGTGCAATGATAGCGATATGCGTGCCATCAATGGAACCCACAACGTGTGGAATACGACCCAGGGCATAGAAGTCAGCTTTGACCGCTGCCAACTCCGCCGCCTGAGGGAAATGTATATAGTCATGCTTGTACAGCATCATGGCTGTCAGTACATCCCGGAGTACCGTGCTGAACATGGCCTGTGACATTCCCCCGGCATCGCCAACTGTGTACTGGAATGTGCCTGTTGCAAAGAAATGGAGTGCCGCCATCACCTTTTGCGTGGGTGTCATGGAACCTGGATAGGTTCTTCGCGGCTGCAGGTGAGGAGACAATAGGGTCACAAGTTCCAACAATCGACGGCGATCCAGCCTGAATTTCCGGATCACCTCCTCGTCCACCATATCCTCCAGCACAGTGTATGGGCGATGGACATTTGGAGTCCTCCTGTGTGGGAGTAGATGGAATGGAAGTCAAATCACATACAACGCATGTGTGTGCAACTCAATCACATGTCAACGCCCTCTACCAACATGTAGTATCCAGTGTATGCTTGTCATATGTGTGACTCCTCTGATTGTCAGGACAACATGGATTGACGTAGCAACAATGTGCATCCACTAGCAACATGATGTTTAGCAACATGTGCAATGCACAGTGTCTCACCTCAACATCACTGCCAACCAGACATGTGACATGACCCACATGTGTAGGCCCAACATCACATGCACACATGCAAGTACATGCACACATACTAAATTAAACCCCCCCCCCCACCCCCCCATTTCATGATGCACCAATGGCAACACCAGGAATGGTGGGCATACGGACATCACATGCATGGGGACACAATAGGCAACACACATGTACAGTACACAACAGAACCCCCACCATAGTCATCATCTGACACATACCACTCACTGACAACTGATTCACAGGTGCCCATACATACGGGATCTACTGTGTACATGTGAGGTACGACAAACTTGTGTAGGGTACTACCCGATGTGGACATGCACACGTGATGGACACTTGTGGCTCACCGATGGCCATGGTATGGACACACATGGGATGGAGCATGACATGTGTAGCCACGCAATCACGCACACAACCGTGAGCAGGCAGCTGCAGACAATGGTACAAGGTGCATCATCGGCTAAGATGCAAACATTGACCACGCCATGGCGGTGCACTGCATCCGCTGTTTACGTCTGGGCATACGCGGGCCGCCTTCGACATTCACATTGTCTGCACGTGCACAGACCGTCACGCCCACACACCGGCAAGTGCATGTGCAAGGTTCCGGGACGGATGGTCGATTTGCAACAATGTTGTATCACTGGCGCCAACATGGCGGGGCACGTGATCGGCGGGGGACGTGCAGGCCAACACATCCATTAGCTGATGTCAATGCACATGGCAGGTCATGCCCCCCCTTACAGTGCCATTGCATCATCCAGCCTTCACCGGCCGGCCGGCCGGCCGGCCCTGCCCTGCCCAGGACCGCCGTGCCGGCCATGGCAACCACCGCCATTGCACGGCCCTTCCACTACCGGCGTTCCCTGGCGGTCCGTGCAATGGCGGTTGTTGCCATGGCCGGCACGGCGGTCCTGGGCAGGGCCTGGCACGGCGGTAGTGGAAGGGCCGTGCAATGGCGGTTGTTGCCATGGCCGGCACGGCGGTCCTGGGCAGGGCCTGGCACGGCGGTAGTGGAAGGGCCGTGCAATGGCGGTGGTTGCCATGGCCGGCACGGCGGTCCTGGGCAGGGCCTGGCACGGCGGTAGTGGAAGGGCCGTGCAATGGCGGTGGTTGCCATGGCCGGCACGGCGGTCCTGGGCAGGGCCTGGCACGGCGGTAGTGGAAGGGCCGTGCAATGGCGGTGGTTGCCATGGCCGGCACGGCGGTCCTGGGCAGGGCCTGGCACGGCGGTTGTTCATGGTCCGGCCGCTCCGGCCGGTGTACGGTGGCTGATGCAAGGTGACTGTAAGGGGGGTCATGAACTGGCATGTCCATTGAGTACATCTACAGGGTGTATAGGCCTGCACCTCCCCCGCTGTGTACGTGCACCGCCATGGAGGCGCCAGTGATAGTACATTGTTGCAACTGAAGCATCCGTGCCTGAGGCTTGCACGTGCGGTTGCCGATGTGTGCCCGTGACGGTCCCTGCACATGCAGCCAATGGGAAGAGGGACGCTGGCCGCATATGGCCAATCGCAAGTAGCGGAAGCTGTGCACCGCAACAACAGGGCCAGTCATTGGCCCATTTCACGATCACGCTTCCAGGGCTGACCAATTGCTGGCGACGCATGCCACTGACACGTGCTGAGGGCCCTATATATGTGTGTTGGCCAAAATGAAACTTCCTACCCTGGGGACCATTGCTGCCTGTGACCATCACCTCGACCTGCTGCTGCTGCTGAGCTGACCACCGACTGCTGCCTGTGACCATCACCTCGACCTGCTGCTGCTGCTGAGCTGACCACCGACTGCTGCCTGTGACCATCACCTCGACCTGCTGCTGCTGCTGAGCTGACCACCGACTGCTGCCTGTGACCATCACCTCGACCTGCTGCTGCTGCTGAGCTGACCACCGACTGCTGCCTGTGACCATCACCTCGACCTGCTGCTGCTGCTGAGCTGACCACCGACTGCTGCCTGTGACCATCACCTCGACCTGCTGCTGCTGCTGAGCTGACCACCGACTGCTGCTCTAGTGCCATACTCCGTGATCTTGCCATGTCGCGTGGCAAAGAGATCCGGTCTCGACCCTTCACCGCCGCGGAGCTTGATGTCCTCGTGGACGGTGTACTCCGCAACTATGGACGCCTCTACGGCGCACCGGGACGGGTGGTAAGTGCAGTGTGGGACATGTTGGTGTGCATGAGGGGGCCAAATGATCAGGCCTATTTCTATCTTAGCTGTGTAGTGTGGGCTAGACATATGTTCCTGATTGTGCATGGCTGCTGACAGTAACGTCTTGCCCCTATGTGTGTGACAGGCCACCTGTCCACTGACTTAAACCCTTTTGTCTCCCATCATGGTAGGTCAAGCTGCACCTTCGCAAGGACCTGTGGAGGAGCATAGCACGGGAAGTACGGGCATTGGGGGTGTGCAACAGACGACATACACACTGCCACAAACGCTGGGACGACATTTCCAGGCTGAGCAAGAATGTAGCGGAAGTAACACTGGGCCTGATTCCAAGGACGCCCCGTCTGGCCCGACGCTCCATGACCCCTCTCATGCACCGTATCATTGCAGTGACGCATCCTGAACTGGCCGAACGTCTGAGTGCCGATCAACATCAAACTAGCGGTGAGCATACTGTCTGTGTAGGAAACTTGTGAGTGCTATGCATGTATTGGTGCACAGACACACTATTGAGTTCCGTGTTGCGTATGTATGCCTGTGATGCCATTTTGGTCCCATTGGGTGGTACTCATTTGACATCCAGGTCCGCCATGTTGACACGCCACTTGCTTAGTAGTTGAGTGTTAAAGCACATCCCCTAGTGGTCCATGGCCCCATGGCAGAAAATGTGAGGATGACTGGTAGGGGTGGGCCATGTGCAGGATGAGGGCTCCTAAACCTTTGTCTGCTATGTGATTTGGCTATCCTGTTCCTTCTGTACGTGAGTGTGCCCATGACTCACACATCTTTTGTGTGCATTTCAGCTTTGACAGAGGACACTCAGCCACAGACGGTGGAGAGTAGCCGAGGAAATGAGTCCGGCTCAGACTTCGCACACACGCAGACTGACACGGAGGAGGCCAGCGCCGGAGAGGGGGACAGGACCGTCCCTGAGGACTCGCATGTGGAGACACCATCGTCCTCCTCGTCGGACACTCTTGGTGAGCCTGCACTGTTGTCACAGACTGGGAGTGGGCACTCATCACCTTCTGTCGTACGACAGCACACAGGGCCCACACTTCCGCCAACTGCACCATGTACTGTTCGTGGCCGGAGGAGTAGGGGGAGCAGAGTGGCGTTCGGTGCAGGCACCGCTGCCCCTGCCACGGTGAGCCAAAATGCACTGTGTGCTGAGGCCGTTGATCTGCTGCGACAGCGGTGTGTGGGGCAGACCAATATGACAAATGCTTTCCAGGACCATGATAGGAAGTTGGGGCAGGTGGTGGCATTCATGGAAGGGATGCATGGCGATCTTGCAGGTCTACACAGGACAGTGCAGTCATTGGCAAGCAGTGTGTCGTCTGCAATAGTACAGTCGAACGAACAGGGTGCTACTTCTGTTTCCCCATCTACACCGCTGGATGTCTCAGGGGGTAGTGATTATTCTGAGCAGGACTCAAATACAGGTTATTGCACTAGAAGCAGCGTCAGACAGCACGTCAGGGCACGCAGGGCACAGACCCCATTCCCTAGATCAGCTAAATCTGTTCACGTAGACGACGTCAGATGCACTGGAGTACACACACAGGATCCACAAGTGTTGTTGGGGGACATGCCTTCCGGAGCTACACAGGCATTCAACACGAAAGGTACTCCCAAGGCAAGGGATACTCACATGTCCATGGACTGTTCCTTGGACAAGGCCAGTCAGAAGACTAAGGCACCTACTAAGAGCAGGGAGACTCCCAAGAGCAGGCCCACAGCAGAGGTAAGGGACACTCCCAAGGACAGTGAGAAGACTAAGGCACCTACTAAGAGCAGGGAGACTCCCAAGAGCAGGCCCACAGCAGAGGTAAGGGACACTCCCAAGGACAGTGAGAAGACTAAGGCACCTACTAAGAGCAGGGAGACTCCCAAGAGCAGGCCCACAGCAGAGGTAAGGGACACTCCCAAGGACAGTGAGAAAACTAAGGCACCTACTAAGAGCAGGGAGACTCCCAAGAGCAGGCCCACAGCAGAGGTAAGGGACACTCCCAAGGACAGTGAGAAAACTAAGGCACCTACTAAGAGCAGGGAGACTCCCAAGAGCAGGCCCACAGCAGAGGTAAGGGACACTCCCAAGGACAGTGAGAAGACTAAGGCACCTACTAAGAGCAGGGAGACTCCCAAGAGCAGGCCCACAGCAGTGGATAGGACCACTCCCAAGGGCAGGGACACACACAGAGAGCAGGTGTCTGCTGGAGACAGGTGCACCACAGACGACAAGCCTGCTGGCAGGAACAGGGCGGCGAGCAGGGCACAGGCTACATCCAGAGACAACACTCCACCTAAGGATAAGGCACATCCTACGGACAAGGCATCTAGCATGGACAATGGCGCTATCAAGGACAGGCATACTTCACCCCTGGCTGCACTGAGGCTGATGTTTTCTACTAAACGCCAAACTGATGTCTCCGCGGCGGAGTCCCCCCATGCCTCCACTCCCATCCAGGCCAGTCAGAAGCAGAGGTGGGTGTCCCCTGTTGTTGCATCCCCCATTACACATCATTCCGAGTCCAGGCGGCAGGCACAGAGCAAACGAAAAGCAGGCTCCAGCACGTCCCCAGAAACCAGATCCCCGGCAGCAGTTGCTCCACCTATGCTGGGTGGTGATTCTTTGGAGTCCCCACCACTTGGCAGTCCAGTCCTGTCCAGGGTGCACTCACACCTCCCTAAGAAACGCAGACACACACCATTGACACCTGCCAACCCCGATTTGGCTCTAGGTGAGCTATCCCCAGCTCCCAGGCCCACCCTGCCTCCTGGCCCATACAGCCCTGTGGCTCATCATTTCAGTTGTCCCAGTGGCGCTGGTGCAGTTGACTCTCATGTATCAGATGGTGGCACAGTGTCAGTTGTGCCCTCTCCTGTTGCAGATCCTGGCAGGGTATCTGGGTCTATGGCTCACGTGTCAGTTAGGAGATCTGTGGCTGTGTTGCACACTCCTGTTTCTGGTGCTGGCAGTCTGTCTGGGTCAGTGGCTCACGTGTCAGTGACTACATCTGTGGCTGTGTCTCACACTCCTGTTGCTGGTGCTGCCAGTGTGTCTGGGTCCGTGGCCCATGTGTGTGTCACTCGGGCTGTGGCTGTGTCTCACACTCCTGTTGCTGGTGCTGCCAGTGTGTCTGGGTCCGTGGCCCATGTGTGTGTCACTCGGGCTGTGGCTGTGTCTCACACTCCTGTTGCTGGTGCTGCCAGTGTGTCTGGGTCCGTGGCCCATGTGTGTGTCACTCGGGCTGTGGCTGTGTCTCACACTCCTGTTGCTGGTGCTGCCAGTGTGTCTGGGTCCGTGGCCCATGTGTGTGTCACTCGGGCTGTGGCTGTGTCTCACACTCCTGTTGCTGGTGCTGCCAGTGTGTCCGAGGCAGGTAGTTCACGCAGTCCCCCTGATTCTGTGATGTGAGGTGCTGTACACTTCACTCAAATGTTACTTCACATGGTGTGTCCATTGAGAACTGCGTGGCACTCTTGTGGTCCCTGTGACGGGTTGGTAGGGACACGTAGTTGTGCAGCCTCTGATGTACCTGCTCTGTACTGCACAATGCCCTGTTGATGCTCTGATACTGCATTCTGCCCTCTCGTTACCTGCTCTGATGTACCTGCTCTGTACTCCACAATGCCCTGTTGTTGCTCTGATACTGCATACTGCCCCTCTCACGTGCTGCCTCTGATGGGCCTGTTCTGTGCAATGGACTGTTGATGCACTTAGCCCCTCTCACGTGCTGCCTCTGATGGACCTGTTCTGTGCAATGGACTGTTGATGCACTTAGCCCCTCTCACGTGCTGCCTCTGATGGACCTGTTCTGTGCAATGGACTGTTGATGCACTTAGCCCCTCTCACGTGCTGCCTCTGATGGACCTGTTCTGTGCAATGGACTGTTGATGCACTTAGCCCCTCTCACGTGCTGCCTCTGATGGGCCTGTTCTGTGCAATGGACTGTTGATGCACTTAGCCCCTCTCACGTGCTGCCTCTGATGGACCTGTTCTGTGCAATGGACTGTTGATGCACTTAGCCCCTCTCACGTGCTGCCTCTGATGGGCCTGTTCTGTGCAATGGACTGTTGATGCACTTAGCCCCTCTCACGTGCTGCCTCTGATGGACCTGTTCTGTACTCCACAATGCCCTGTTGATGCTCTGATACTGCATTCTGCCCTCTCGTTTACTGCCTATGATGTACCTGCTCTGTACTCCACAATGCCCTGTTGATGCTCTGATACTGCATTCTGCCCTCTCGTTTACTGCCTATGATGTACCTGCTCTGTACTCCACTATGCCCTGTTGATGCTCTGATACTGCATACTGCCCTCTCGTTACCTGCTCTGATGTACCTGCTCTGTACTCCACAATGCCCTGTTGATGCTCTGATACTGCATTCTGCCCTCTCGTTTACTGCCTATGATGTACCTGCTCTGTACTCCACAATGCCCTGTTGATGCTCTGATACTGCATTCTGCCCTCTCGTTGACTGCCAATGATGTAGCTGCTGTGGTGCCCACTTTGCCCATGCTCACGCATACACTGTGATTATACCCCTATTTTGTACAATAAAGGTAGTCTATCAGGTCTCGTGGTCTGTCGTTGTCATTCCTGCTTGCGTACTACTAATGTGTATTTGTATTTGCTTCTCATCAGTGGTTTCGGTAACATGACACTCCCCCTCCCTACGTCACGTCCCTTACTGGTATTCCCCTGCAGACAGCCAATGGTTTGTGCCTTACCTGCGTCGTCGTCCATGGTGGGCCATGACTAGGACGTGGTGGATCGCGAAGAGCATCGGGAAAGCGTGTAGCGCTGGGTCCATGGTGGTGGTCAGCTTGCGGTGGGTATCTCTGCTATGTCACCTATCTTCGCTGTGGGGATTCCGCCGTGTTCAGACAGGTTGTTTTTCCGCTGCGGTTTTATGTGTATTTTCCGCCATCTTGATTTGGGGGACGGTCTTCGACGTCAGTACGTACGGCGGGGCCTCCGGATGTGTTCCGTCCGCCACGGTCTCGTGTGTAGTTCGGCGGCGGAGCGTGCTTTTCCGTCGCGGACGGAAATTTGACACGTTTTCCTATCCTGATATGGCGGACGGAGTATCCGCGGCAGGCGGACACGGAAAAGGCTTTTTCCGCCTACTCCAGGGCCGCGGTGGCTCTTCCGTCCGCCATCCTAATGAGCCCCTTAATCTGCCAGAACACACTGGGATGGCACTTCCCATGCACCAGCTTCACCTCAACCTCCCCCTGCCTACCTGGCTGTGTTTTGTGGTCCCCTGCTAGGACATTTTCCCGAGGCCTGTAGGACTGATTAATTACCTAATTGCAGGGGCCTTACCTCTCTTCAAGTGCTCCTAAGCTGAAGGCCTGGGAAGGACTAAGTAGGTTAGTAATAGCAGCGGCTATTCTGCTTTTCAGGTGCTCCTGTGCTGAACGGCTGAAATAATTTTGTGACAGAAAGGGGCCTTGCTATTTTTTTTAGTTGCTCAGCATGTTCCCATTAGCACCTTGGCCCTGTGTCCTAAAGAAGACTTTCATGCTTTGTATGTGCAAATGATGTTTCATGAAAGGGCACGCCCCTTGAATGTGGACCACACCCATTAAATATGGACCACGCCTCTTGAATGTGGACCACTTTTTTTGCTCAGGAGCAACTATTTGATTTTGATCATTTTCAAATATAGCACAAATATGTTCCAAAGTGGGTAAAAACAGATAGTAATGTTAGCAACTGTTTGCAGTCACTTACATCTTGCAATGTTAACTTTCTATGTCAATTATATTAAATTTCACAGACAAACAAAGCAAATCCCAATATACTCATTATCTATCATTAGTTGTCACTAACTGCTGTTAGCATCGGCTACATACTAATAAGACAATTTTATCTGCACTATCTTGCCTTTTAAAATCAAAAATGCAGAATAAAATTCCTTTGATAATTTCCTGAAAAGTTCTGTAACACATATCATTTACCTGCAATATTTTCACACATCCGCATTAGTGAACTGACTGACTGAAATGTTGTTGATTTCTTAAATTAATTTTTTAGACGCTCCTTGTGACCGTGCAGCCAATCCTCCATGGAAATGCTTATATAAAACACAACACTAATATGACCATGATACTCAAAGAAATAACACAGGGTGTAAAAAGTATTTTTATTATTTATACTTACCTAAGAAATAGTAATAAAGAAAATATTGAAAAAATTGAAAAACATGGTATCTGTGAAAGAAAAGTAAAAATATGGTTATAGTGTTATTTCATTAAACAAAACAAAGTAGAAGTGATTGAAGCAGAAAGTGAAAGAAAAGAAGACTGAAGGACAGAAAGAGACCAAGACAGAATATTTTGAAAGAAATAAAAGCACTCAAACAATGACAGTCTAAAGGAAACTAAAGTGACAGCCAAAATGAGAGTATGATCAGTGATAATACACAAAACAAATAGTCTCTGAAATAAACAGACTAAGAGTACCTAAATATCTTAAAGAGATAGATAAAATAAAGAACCAACACTAAGAGAAAAAGAGTCAAAAAGGTAGAGTAACAGAAGATAAATAAAATACAAACAGACATGGAGTATAAGAGAGACATATAAACAAAAATAAAGTAGGGTGAGAAAACTAAACTATAGATTTTAGATTGGAAATTGTTCATAAATAAAGAAAGCAGAGTAAGGGAACACATTGTAAGGTACAGTAAGACAAACAAATTAAGATTCAGGAAACAAAGCCAATAAAAGATCAATGAAGGTAACTCTCCATAAAGCAACGTAAGTAAGAAACTGAAGACTAAGAAAGACTGAATAGAATACAAACAAAAAAGATGTAAAAGTAAAAGCATGAGTTAAAGAAAATAACCATATCTAAACACCATTATCAAAGGAAGAGGATGAAGAAAATTAGAGTAAGACATAGGTACACGAAACTTTCAGATATGATTAGTTGTTCTTACCTTAAAAATATAATATCTGTGGAAGACAATAAAGAAATCTGTTATATTAAATACTTCTAAATCCAATATAACAAAATATCTTAAACAACATATTTACTGGTTTATTTTTGCTGTCTTCAGATAAATTGATTTTCACTATAAACAGTGATTTCAATAGTAATCATCATGTAACAGCGGGAAAAAAAACACAATCAAAATGATTGTATTTAAAAAACCCATAAAACATCTCTATACATACTATAAATACCTAGAAAAAAACATGTCTTAAATGTTTTTCTCTAATTCGCAATTTCTTGAGTAAGCACACCACATATTCCACAATTATAAACTAACTAAAGTATACCAGTTACTTTTAAATACCGCTCCACAAATAACCGTGCAACTATGTTCTTAAAACATTTATCTCAAATCAACATTTTTATATCTCATTTTTTTCCACATGGCCAAATACTATGAGATAAGTCCTTATTTTTTTGAGTACCTCTCAACAAACTCGCGAGTAAGTATGTTCTAGAAACATTTATCTGTATTCCACATTTAGATATCTCATACATTTCCGCAAGGCCAAATGGTATGAGTTAATTCGTTTTTTTTTACTACCTCTCCACAAAGTTCCAAGTAAGTGTACTCTAAAAACATTTATCGTAAGTCAACATTTCCATATCTCATTGTTTTCCGTGTTGCCAAATAGTATAAGTTAATTCCAACATGTCCTGTACCAGAAACATTAAGGAAACCTTACCTGATGCTATCACTTTGGCACATAATAGTCTAATTTCCATATTTGAACACCCTTAATCACATCATATTTCTAAAGAACACATTTTCATATCTTTACAGTATTACTCTGACTCGACCAAGTAATTTCACTGAAATTTTGGTTGCAAAAATATCAAATAAGAATTTCTTAACTCAGAAGGCAAACGTTTCTTAAAACTTAATTGACTATCATTGCACAGCGTCCAACCAGTTGGACTCTTCAAATAAGCTATATAATGTCCTGATGATATAGATGACCCTTCATGAAAAATAATTGCTACAGTTACAAATGTTCTTCTAGAAATAGATATTTGAGAAGCCACATCATTTTTAATTAAAGTTGACAATTTACTTCCATCAGCTCTGCATCGTTGAAGCATTAAAATAACATACTGTCCATATCTATGGATAAATAAGGTAGATAACATTTCTGAATTACATTGAGAACAGACCATGTTCTGATATGCATCTTTAACTAGTTTATTAAAGGAGACTGTTTTACAATCTGGTAATGTTAAATATATAAATCTTTCTGTGTGTATGTCAGTACTACTTGTAAAAGAGCAATTATCGCAAATATGTTCCCATTTATAAGAAAGGCCAAATAGACTATCAATACCTACACCTTCTTCTTCCAAAACTGTAAGCATATACATAATAAATTCCTGACAATCTTGCTGAATATTCTGAGAAAATTGATTTAGTTCTGCACATATGTCTAAAACATTCCTTACTTCTGAAACACTTGCTACTTCACTATTACCACTAGTACATTTTTCAAACACAGAATTTAAAGAACAACAAAATGTTTGCTCCTGATTTTCTCTAATCTGTTCCTGTAACCTTTTTAGAAAAAAAAACACATTAACCACTACATTTGCATAGCAGTTGACACCAGACCTATTTTCAAATTTAAATCCAACAATCTCTGTAGAACTAACGTTTTTCTGACTCTTATCAATGACAGTCTCATCTTTTTTTCTTCGTTTCTCTAATACTTCACTACATTGTTTCTCATTTCTCCTTTTCTGACCAACTATACTCTTTTTAATTAAAGGATATTGAGGTAAATGTGGAGCGTATTATCTTCTTAACCTATTATACTCCTGTACACATTTTAAATCTGCACTGATCTTTGTCTCATCAAAATCAATTAGATAAAGCCCAGATAAAGTTCTAACTCGTGATAAAGCAACATATCCCATACCCTCTTTGAAAACACTATTTCCAATATTTACCAAAGCACAATCTACACTTAAACCTTGCGATTTGTGAATAGTCACTGCATATGCCAAACAAATTGGAAATTGTTTCCGACGGACATACAAGTCTTTTACAAGTAAAAAATGACTTGAGCAGCGACTGATTAGTTGAACTTCCTCTATTTCATCAAATTTTATTCGTAAAAATTCAAATCTCATCTCTATTTGGACTTAAAGGATTGGCAACCAGGCAGAAGGTTAGGCGCACAGCTCTAGTTTAGACTGTAACAAGAAAAGTTATTTTCACAGTGAACTCCAAGAAAGAAAGGGACAGGTTACCATGCGGTCCCCAGAGATCCCTGAACGTAAATCCAGAGATCAACATGTACTTCCTCTTTTCTCGCATCTCTCCTCCCCTTTGGTAATATATCTCTTTTTATTTTTATTTTTTCTCACCTTTTGTTAATCATATTGTAATTGTTTTATTGAGTTTGGAGGTGGTCTGTGGATATGGGTATACTAGTCATGACAACGATCCGGAATATTAGCGTAGCTATGAGGTTTCATACTAGACAGTGAGTTTTGAGATTGCCGGTTCGTGACGGCTCTCAACTTGGTGGAATATATTACACACTTTTTTGTTAATATTGTCAAACGGATTTTTAAACGAATAAACCAGCAATTAGACTTTTCTAATTTTACTTGGAGATTATTTCGATTATTTGAATTAGGGACAATATAACGTTTATTGTTTTACGTTTGAGAATTAATGTGTAAGCAGTTTTCATGGAAACCAAAAAAGGACTACAAAGGTTCCTCAACTTTGTTAGAATTTTGGTGAATTATTATATAGTAACGGAGATAATTTAAAAATATTACGATATGCGGGGATTTAATGACTTATTGGGACCTATTTTTTTAATAACGTGAGCTACTAATCATGGCCATAGTAGATGAATATCATGGTAATTCTCGATACTATAATTTTCACGAATCATTTTACGAATTCTATAATTACGTTTCAGACAGCTCCACCTAGTAGAAAGAGATTAATTGCCCCTAGCAGGATAACAAGGGCAGACTGACATGGCGCCCATATTTTCTATTGATGAAAACCACTTAAATATGGCAACAAAAAAAGAAAGGCAACTAGGACTAAGGGCGCTCAACTGTAAGTATGGCTAAATTATGATTTCAAGGTTATTTTCCAAGAGACTGCTGCAAGACTGGAAGGAAGGTTACCAAACTTCCTTAAGTAATCTCGGAAACTCCAAGATATAAGACTAAGTTCAGATTCCTGTCGAGCAATCTAATTTCTATTGCTGTATTTCTCAGCAACAACAAATCAATTATATAGACCCAATCAAATTAATAGTAAGAAAAATGAATAAACACTTTCTCAACTAGTAAATATTCAAGCACCAGGATCAAAGTACATAAGTAGGCTATCATGCACCAGGTTCAAAGTACATCAATCCAAAGTAACGTAGGAAATTTCAATCCAAAGTTCTTTTCTGTATCACGAGTTCTTTATTCACTCGAGTATTCAAAAGTTCCACGTTTCTCAATTTCAAATCAAAATTTCAAGTTTCCCAACTTCCAATGTACATCAGCACCAGCCAACACGTGTTTCGTTGGGCAGTTATCAATGCCAACCAACTTCATCAGGGCTTAATCAAAAAAGTTTTTGTCCTTTAATGTCTAGCAGTTTCAGCACTTATTTGGCTCTGCAAACATCAATTCCTGGAATGATATAGGGAGGCTCTAAGCAATGTCATTGAAATTTCCTACGTTACTTTGGATTGATGTACTTTGAACCTGGTGCATGATAGCCTACTTATGTACTTTGATCCTGGTGCTTGAATATTTACTAGTTGAGAAAGTGTTTATTCATTTTTCTTACACTTAAATATGGCGTTTGGGTAACACGCGAACGCGAGAGCCACGAGATGAACGTAGGAGTACCTTTGCGAACAGAATAGGTGAGTGCGATAAGGAGGGGAACAGGGTTGGTTACCATCGGTATTCATACTTATACGCGTTTATTATATATTTTTACAGGTACATGTACTCATGTAAACTGTACTGTGAACGCCTTATCGACTAACGTGAATACTACGATCATAGAACGTATATAAGATCAGAAGAGTGTGTAACAAGGTGAGGACATACACGTAACATATTTCTTACGGATATGTAGCTTTCTTTTAGTATTACGAATAGGGAGATTCTGTGGACCTTGGCATAAATGTAGTTATTACTTCACTTCCAGTAGCGAGATTATATGTTGAATTTTCTGACGGATTGACAGTTTTGGTCATGTTAGGTTTTTTACAAATAGGAATCGTGGCTGCATTTTATGATCGAAATACGAGTATAACTGATAGTTTAATTAGATACATAATTATCGTATGTTCAAGACAGTATACCTTTATTCCAGGCATTTCCACACTTGCCATTGAAAAGGATCGCTTTGATTTTCTGTCCGATGATGGACTTTTTTCATTTTTAAGGTAAATCTTTGGCTTTTTACTCGGAACTTTTTTCATGGTACGCAGAGACTGTGCATTACACTATAATTTCATTAAGTTGCTCATAATCAATAAAATTGTTTTCTAAATAAAACACATATGTGTTTTCACTTTGGTGCCATTTAATGGATCATCTCCAACAACTTGGGTCTCTTCTCTTCTTTCTTTCAAGTAGAACAATTTTTTTTTAAAACACCGTTTGGTTTTGGTGAAGGGTATACTTTTACCTTTGATCGATTTACATATACATATATTGTTTATATTCTCTTTGGGTTGCAGCCCTGATGAAGTCATGCGATGCATTAATTAGCATCTGACGAAACACGTGTTGGCTGTATGGACATTTGATTTATTTGAAGAATATTCTAATAAAGGACATTGGATCATCATAATTCTGGATTTGTGGATCACTTTTCTACAATGGATAATTATAATTTCTTCATATGAGAGACATTACTCCTGCACTTGAATTGAACTGTATTGAATCATTTCTTATTACCAAATTACGAAAGTTGTATTATTGTTGATTTGTTGAGCTCAGAGGGATAACAGTTCATCTCTATTTGGGTAATTTACAAAACAAACAACATTACCCATTGCTCCATTCACCAGACCTCTTTCTACAAGTAAATTTCTCCGTAAAATAATCCGACAATTTAAACATACATACAGATTCTTCTCTAAACCAGCAGTTTTGGATATAGATGTCTGTAGACTATCCAATTTTAACTTTAATTTATCAGTCAAAACAATAGTACTTCCTTCATACTCTATTTTATCTTTTGCTTCCAGTTTCTTAATTTCTTGATTTTCCAACTTCAACATTTTCTCATTGAAAACTGAGCATTCTTTTAGAGTTGGCATCAAGCTGTGATGTATTCCTATAGGTTCTGAATCGATCCCCCTATTCCTGACCCTATTCTGGTTAGCAAACTAACAAGTTAACTAGTAATCAGCCCATGAGGCAGAAAATCCCCATGATGCAGATACCGTTATCTGACGCAGTCACACTACGGCACAGGAACGTGTTATCTGATTAGGTCATAACGCTTGCGATCTAATTAGACAAGCGATATTCCTTCAGCCCCTGATAAGGCATACGGAGTTCTCATAACAAATCAAACCTATGACAACCTGGGCAAAACCCTGCGGCCATTGTTTTGATTTCACCGAGAACTTCAGTAAAAGAATGTGCTAACGAGCAAGTCGTATGACATCCTTATTGACGTATCTATGTCCATCCTTACGTCAATCTCGGCACCTTAAAGGTATAAATATTACCGATCTTGCCCTATGCAAACACACGCGTGGTGACGAGACGGAGCAGCCATACTTGCCGAAGCGAAGAGCAGAGCAGACCCCGCTGGCGCAGCCCCGCCTTCCTGACGCGCTGAGAGAAGCTGCTTTCTCCTGCCGAGAAATCCAGCACCGGCGTTTCTGGGTAGCCCTCGCAGGCAGCCTGGAATATCGAGACCAGAGACGAGAGATACCATCCCTCATTCAACCTAGATTCCAGGTACAGAACTGAATAACCCCTCACAGAGAATTCTTTAGTTATTCACTTGGCAAAAACAAACTTAACTTAAACTGTAACTTTCTATTCCCGCCCACGTATTAGGCTTAGGTCAGGTACACGGGGTAGGCGTATTTAGAAACACCAGTTGAGTACGTTTAGTCAAATGTATATGTGTATATAATATATTTTATTCATTTTAAAACATCTTATGGCTTAGAAACCATATCAATGTTTTTACAGTATTATTTTATACTATTGCTTTTAATGTATGCACTTTACTTAACTATAAGTATTGCAATAATATCGATCCATTTCTCTTGTATGAGAAAAGAGACTGATCAATAAATAACACCTTTTTATTGAACACGCCCGTCTCTTCCTTTTCTCTACAATCTGATGAGACTAAGAATGCACGTACTGACTGAGTAAAATAAATTGCCTTTTGTTCACACGACTCTCGAGATTTACTCTTGATTAGGGGAGAGCAAAGTTGTCATGTTCTATGGTTGTCAGAAACTAAATCCCTTCTTGTCTAATCAGGGAAGTTAAGTCCTCCTTGAACATTCGAGAAAGTTTCTAGTGAACTCTGAGCTAAGCTGGCAAACCCAAAACTTTAAGTCTAGTATCGACAGTAGTAGACCTAGTTAACGTCTGGTCTAGGCCTTTACTGCTGTAGGTATTATTCCAATGCGCAGAGCCTATTGGGATGATAGGAACTACACTACATGGCGCCCAACGCGTTTGGAAAGGGCGATAAAACTAACGTAAGACATTTAGAGTAACTCAGTCGTGCTTTCTCACTCAGACCCCTTTTCCCAAATACTCCAAAGACGTCTGGAGTGGGCGAAAGGTTATATCCGCCAGACCTCGCAGGAGGGAACTCCTATGTATGGTTCTTGGTATAGTCAACGTTGAAGGATAAAAACAGTTCCAAAATATTGTGCATCTAATCTTTGTTTCCATAAGAAACCTGATCTGCAAACAAACAAAATAACCTTTTGGACAGTAAAATGTCAGACAATGAAGATGAAAGAGAGGCAGTTAGATTAGCAACTGAACTCGCAGCAGCTGATGCTACCATGCAAGACGCAGACCCGGATATAATACTCATCCCGGTCATCAAAAGGAAATCTATAACCATAAAACTTATAGAAAATGGACTGACACCTAGAGGTGGCACAGTCATATTCGTAATTGAGGCACACGAATATCGGCAGACAGAGGTATACTATTCATGGATAAATTTTCCAGCAGCAAATCCTGTAACAAAGTACTTCCACTATTACAAAATAGAGGAACCTCCTGAAACGTACACTCCTTTCGAGGAGGTGGAAGTACCACTCAAATTTCAAGAGCATTTGCTCTTATTTGATGGTGCCCTAAAACATAATAATCACATCACCAGGCTCGGTCCTTTAGGTATACCATGAGCAACGTGGCCGGTCCTAGCCGGATACACACCACATCCAGACATCGATGGGATGTCTGCACCAAACCTTTTAACACAGCTAAAACAACTAATAAAAATACACAGACAATTAGTCCAATATGTGATGTGGACTTCAACAATTCAGCCAGCGATTAAACTCCCACAGCTGACCCCTCACCAGGGGAACACAAATAAAATTACACCACAGAACATCCAGTCCTGCCTAGGTAAAGTACCGGCTAAACGGGAACAAATACCATTCTGGCTAGCGCAGAAAATCACCCAAATAGAGGCGGTGTTTCCAGACACCACCCCGCTAGAAAAGCACAGGATTCTGACTATCTGTCTTCCAATGGGAATCGCACCACACATTGAGGACTGTGACACTTGGGGTACAGTCTTTGCTTCCATCTACACAAAAACGCACGGTGTTCCATCCATTTCGGTAATACCAGATGTGCTAAAACAAATTCAAGATGAATATGGTCCTGAACCCGCTTTAACTCTTGGTATGAAATTACTAAAAGACTTCAAGCAGGTCTCGGCTATACTATTAGCCAACATAAAAGGAGAAGCAGCAAACGTGGCGATCCGCCAGAGGTTAAAAGAGACAGACATAGCAGACCAACCAGCTGAAATTGCCAGAATCATAGAAAAATCCTATGAGGAACTAGGTAGAGATAGTTTAGGTGGAATACCAGTAATTAATTGAAAGTCCTGAAAAAATATTTTTTAATAATAATTCTACATCACCAAAAAAGAACTGGGATGGAAACAAACAATCCAATCCTAAAGAAAAGAAATTCCAGTCCCGAGGAAGGTCTCCTAGGCGAAGAGAAAAATCTCCGAACCAAAGACACAGGTCACCACAGAGTGACCCCTCTGGGAAAAGATATAACCTTAGAAATAGGGATAATATTAAAAAGCCTGATAGATATCAAGACATTGATACACGTCCCTCTCAATCTTTTCAGACTTCCTCACAGAAATCGGAAAGAAGAGGACGATCAGAACAAAGAGAAGAGCACACCAAGTCCAAAGACAAGGAACCTGCTCAGCTAAAAAAGAAATTACAATTTCCAAAAAAGAAGGTAGCCAGTATCAAGGTAGTTAACAATGCCGAGAATACTGAGGACACAACTGAAAAACGGGGAATGGGCTCAGACAATGCTAGACAGCGCAGCAGAAGTGAGCATAGCTCGCAAAGTCCTTATGAATCATCTGGAGACAGTGGACACGAATGAATATCTTCAAGTGGAAACTGCGGACACCAGAGTTAGCAAACCTCACAAAATATACGAAATAACATTGCGTATAGAGGGAGATAAGACTAGGAAAATAAGGGGACTATTTTGGGATAATCTCTCCAAGGGCTATGATATCCTTCTAGCTGAAAAAGACTGGCCACCAGAGTTTGTCAGGGAGTGCCCTCATGGCGAAGAAGTAATTATGCCTGCCTTCTCAAATCATATCCCAATTCATAAAAAATACACACTTGCCAGAAAGTGGGCAGTAGCTCTAGCTCCTGCTTTATATAAAAATCACGTGGGATGGGATGAGGACTCTCCTCCTCACAAAATCCAGTTAAAATCACAACCTACTGCACAAAGGCAGTACCCAATTAAGCAAGAAGCTAAAAAACAGGTAAATGAGATACTAGATCAGCTAGAATACCAGGGGGTGATTGAAACTTGCACCTCACAAATGAACAACCCTTTGTTTCCGGTCTCCAAACCAGACAATTCATATCGTCTAGTTTTGGATTACCGACACCTTAACACATGTTGCAAAACTTTTGCAGTGCAAAACTCACACAGTGCTGCACTAATGAATAACATAGTGCGCAAAAAGTACAAAACAACCTTAGACATCTCTAATGGATTCTTTTGTCAAAACATAGCACCAGAGAGCAGATATTTAACTGCGTTCTCAATAAATGGCACTCAAAAACAATTCTGTCGGTTAGCCCAGGGGTACAAGAACAGCCCGGGGGTATTCTCAGCGAGAGTAACAGAATTACTACAACTATATGATGATGAAGCATTATCTTATGTCGATGACATTTACTTAACAGATGATGACTTGGAGACTCACTTGAAAAGAGTGAACACCATAATACTTGGGTTCGCAGCAGAGGGTTACAAATTCAACTTTAAAAAATCCAGAATTGCCCATCTGACAGTCCTGTTCTTAGGATATGAATTATCAAGTGAAGGCAAAAGCCTGGCTGACAATTTCCTAGAGAAATGTGCCGTACTCCAAGCACCTAGAACACTAAAAAACTTACAGTCGATTCTAGGCTTCCTAAATTTTGGAAGAACATACATTGCAAATTACGCAGAAAGGGTCAAACCCCTTTATGATCTGATAAAACCAGATTTTAAAAGATCCAAT
Source organism: Lissotriton helveticus (assembly GCF_964261635.1). NCBI lineage: Eukaryota > Metazoa > Chordata > Amphibia > Caudata > Salamandridae > Lissotriton > Lissotriton helveticus. The sequence continues at coordinate 647,914,523 of NC_136068.1, forward strand.
TGGACTCAAATACACACAGAAATTTTGAGATCCTTACAAACAGACATGCTAATTAAAACAAAATTAGAAACACGTGATAACACACGCAATCTTGTGATTCGAGTCATCCCAGGGAGATGCGGATTCACATACCTGACCTCTAATGAGGGAGAAAAGGTACCAATTGCATTCAAATCACACTTGTACACTAAGGCTGAAATGAAATTTAGCCCAACGGAAAAGATTCTTACGGCTACTCAGACAGCTATAGCAAAAGAACGAGCCCTGGCACAAGGTAAACGAATAATAATCGTGACACCAATACCAGCCCTAGAGGCGGTAACAAAGGCAAGCATTCCAAATGCTAAAGCACTCCATCCGAGATGGATACAATGGGCTAATTCTCTTGCTGCAACAGACGTGGCGTACGAATTTGATCCTTACTTAAAAACACAAGAATTTCTCCAATATGAATTTGAATGTCCTCCGCCAACCAAAATTCTGCCTCTAGACCACTACGGCTGTATAATATATACAGACGGATCAGCACAACCCGCAGTGGGGGGTAAGCAAGCTTACAGTGCTGCGTGCGCGATCGTTAAAGGTCGCTGGCACGAAGGAAAATTTAAACCAGCAATCACAAAAACACAATCTTTAGGAGATTGTACAGCTCAGCGAGCTGTACTACTGGCGTTCAAGATGGCGCTTGAGAATACCGATCGAGAATTCCCCACACTCATAGTGTGCGATTCGTATTATTGCGTTCAATCTTACAATGAATACTTGCAGATCTGGCTTCAGAATGGTTTCAAGGATGCGAAAGGTGGCACGATCAAGCATAAAATGCTCTGGGAACAAGTAGTTCTTTTACAAAAAGAACTACCAAAGACTCACGTGATCCATACGCTGAGTCATCAACGTGATGGCGTTCACGTTGCAGGGAATTCATTGGCTGATGAGGCCGCGAAGGCAGCTGTGCAAACGGCTTCCGTAGCTGCCATCACCCGGTCAAAAACAAAAATAGACAGCGAAATATTGCAAGCTGTCAGCGCTTCAGAAAAGGATTCGATAGAAACACTCCCGAAAGGCTTTCCAGTAAAATACTCTTACATAACTGATGCAAACAATGTTCCTTTTGCTCGAATCCCTGGAGTGGGGGATAGGGCAATTCCAAACATGGAACATAGGTTAGGACTAATAATAGCGGCACACGAAGGGCTTGCTTCTATCCATGCTGGCGTCTCAGCCACAGTATCATTATTAAAACAGAGATACTGGTGGCCACAAATGAGAAGACAAACAAGGAACTATGTTCTAGAATGTGAAATATGTCAAAAAATGAAAGTATCAACGGTGAGACGTCCAGCGCAGACGCCCCTTCTAATCTCGGATAAACCATTAGCCTGTGTTTATCTAGACCACTGTGGTCCCTTACAAAGGGATGGTAACTATAAATATATCTTGGTCGCAGTGGATTCATGCACGAGATTCATATGGATGTGGCCCCAGCGAACGGCTGACGCCAGAACTGTTATAAAAGATTTGCGAGTCTTTATCGGCACATACGCAATTGGCATGCTGTATTCGGACCACGGTCCTGCTTTTAGCTCTAGAGCTTATAAGGAGGCCATGGTCAGCATGGGCGTGGCATTGCGGTACTCTTGTCCATTTCACCCTGAGGGGAACGGAATTGTTGAAAGAAAAAACCGTGACAAAAAGCAATCTATAACGGCAAAGGTATTAGGTTCGGGAGCTGGGTGGGTCAAACATCTAATAAGTGTCCAACGTAGTCTAAATAACTTGCCAAGAAATTCTCTGAAGGGATTCAGTGCGTACAAATTATTATTTGGAACTAGGATGATGATCTCTGACATTGATAGTCAGACTTCAGTGGTGAAAGAAAAAAGCTTTGATATCAAAGACCGTTTGGCTATTTTGCAGGACTTAAACAAAACAAGAAAAGACCTGAGCAACATAAAGTTGAAACAACAGCCAACAACCACTGAAGATCCACCACCTATCCCAGCAAGACCTGTCTGGATTCCAAAAGTCGGGGATCTAGTCAGGGAAAAGATCGCGGTAAAGAAGGAATTTGGGCCTTCTTACAGAAAAGCAGTTCCTGTCTTGTCTGTCAACGGGACAAGATCAGTTGTACTACCGCCACTTGCTGGAAAAAAGGAGAACCGAGTTGTATCCATCGACCTGGTAAAACCACAACATGTGGCCGATAACAAACAGTAGGCCAAGTGGACTCCCCATGAGTAGCAGAACGCCAAGGTTTGCCACCAGTACAGAGGTCCTAACGAAGAGGCTCATCACATTTGAAACGCCTACAGAAGAACAAGAAGGACTATGCAACAATGCAATAGAACTCAGACCTCTGAAAACCCAAATAAAAACATTTAGCAGAGACACACCAATCTACAATGAAGTACCAAGTGAAAATGCAAGAAACAAAAATCCTGAACCAATTGGAACAATTGACAGAACTGCATCCGGCTACTTCATAAACTTCGATGATTCCTCTGAAGGCTTCAGTGAATCAAAGACACAGCCATCATCAAAAACCTTTAAAGATAAAGCTAAAGAACTTTTGAAACAACTGAAAGAAACATATCTGATTTCTCCATGGATTGAATTTTGGGTGGGTTTTGGTGCATTTATCCTCATACTTTGGCTCATCATGGTACTTACTTTGGGACGCTTCATTGAGGGAAAATATGCTAAAATGGACACAGCAAGTCAGAAAATCAACTTGATCCTCAAACCACACACATCTTCACACGTCGAGAAAAGAGAACTTTCTTCAGTCAACTTCACAACCAATCCGATACCTGGTGGAGTAGCCTGGGACAACACTGACTATGAAATTTATGGTCCGGTCGAGATCCTGAAATATCCACACCAAATTAAGATCTCTTTGAGTGACTTTATAAAACCAAACTCCTTTGCTGATGATTGGGACTTCGAAAGCATTAATAATATGATGTCTGACTTAGTAATGTCTGCTAAATTTACTAAACATGATTATTTGCAGGGTTCTACAAATTATGATAGTATGTACTGTTATAACCACTATGGTAACCATTTTCTACATAAATCTGCACAACCTAGAAATGTTTTAAATTATAATCAATGGGAACATTGTGCAACACCTCCAAAGGGGAGCTCAAGAACCATCTATGACAAATATTCATACTTTTCAGGTTTTAACACAAGTAATGCTGAAGCATTCTATTTTAAATTGTCAAACAAGACAGGAACTAAAACCTTGATAACCAACACAAAATTGATATATTCGGACTCATTTTTTGAAAAAATGAATACCTTTGGTTTTGATTATTGGGACAAAAATGTTGAATTGAAAAGTGTTTGGGGCACAAAATATTGGCAAGTACAGGGTATAGAAGCTTTGTTTAGAGCCTGCATGATCCCGGAACAAATGATATTTTTAAATGACACTGTTCAACAAACCACCTGTCTTGGTCTAGCCAAAATCAAAGATTTAAATAAACCGTCTATTCCAAAGCCAACAATGTTTAGCAACACTTCTACAGATGAAGAGATAGACGTAAACCATATATTAAACCAAAACAGAACACATCCTGATTGGAAACAATGGTTGATCTGGCCCACAGATACTAATAACTGTCAAGACAGATTCCTGAACAAAACACAGGGGTTCAAAATGACCAGGCCAGACCCCAGATATCCCCAAAGACATCACCCAGGGATAATAACAACCTACAGTGTGGGCAAATTATGCCTTCAGTGGCTACAAACTTCCACACTGGCAGAAATTAAGCAACACCTAACTTTACTTACTGATGGTGCTGACTTGCGTGATTTCATAATGGGACCACGCAAACAGCGTCAAAAGCGTTTCATAGCAGCCTCTGTATATGCAGCATACAATGAGGCCTGGAAGGTTACCCAAATTGAGACAGCAGAGAGAATACGGGAAATTGACCGTATTAATTTGGAAAAATCACTTTCTGTAGTGGACAATGGGTTAATGACTCTGTCCTCCAGAATTTTTTCTTTGGACAGCATTGTGTCTTCAGCAATCGACATATTATCGCAGGACTTACTGTTACTACAACACTGTCAGTCCCAATTGCGTTCTATTGTACAGCTTAGCTGGACGTTACAAAATCTGCGTTCAGGCTATGTGCCGTGGCGTTTAATCAACACAACGTCACTATTCCAAATCTTTAACCTTACTGATAGACAAATCAGTATGGCACAAAAGGGTGCTGATTATACAATCCTGAGCATTGAGAAACTCGAAAGATTACCAGTGACAATGTCAGAACGACCTGTCAGTGAATGGATAATACATGGGATAATAAATATTCCAATCTCAACCTTCAGGTTTCAATACTGCCAAAAATATATACAGGCTGGCATGTACGAGAAATTGGGAAAGGGGTACCTTAAAACAACATGGAACCTGCCCTATTCACATGCATGTGTCAGTAATAAAGGACAAAAAGTGTTTCTTAGTGGCAACAATTGTGCGATGTCACTAAGTGGCACACTTCTGTGTAACGGAATTAGTTTGCATGGAGCCTGTGAAGGGAATTCATACAACCTTTCATGTCACCAGCAAGGCGCACCTGCAACAGAAATAGAACCATTCTTTCAAAGACTCTATAATGGGAGTTACATTCTAATTGTAGACCGCAGATGTTGTAGTCTTATGCCCGGGACTCCTTATCTAGTAACTACGACTGCGAAGGTCAAGTGCTGTGGACGCTCATTGTTCCCCAGCTCCTTCCCAGACAGGGAGGCAAGGGCATGGCCCAATTTGAAAATTACTTCTATTCGAATAGATACTTTAAGCAGAATGAAAACAGTGCTTCTTCAGACGCCTACCAGGCTCTCGTCATCAAAAGAAACATATGATCTACAAGTCGCAAGGACGACTGCAGAGATACATTCATTGTTATCAACTAATTCCCCCATACATTTCGCGGAAATTCTAAATGAAATCTTAAATATTTCTGATACCAATGGGGTCTCAAAGGTATTTAAGACAGTATTTTCGATGGCATTAACACCATTCAAAGCCATACTGGGTATTTTTCCAGATTTCGTCCACTCGATTTTTGGCGGACTTCCCCTGATCCTGGGACTAATTGCAGGAATCCTATTCTTAGTCCTTATTTTTCGTTATGGCAACCCATGTCACAGACAAAACTCTTGCGACAAGGGAAGAAACAATCCTAGCCATTGGATACCGGGACCGGATATCAAAAATCCTGGGACTCTCCCGGCTTAGAGACCTGAACATGACTTGGTTTCTATCATTTCGACCAATGTGGCAAAGATGTGTTTTACCTGTATTAAGGTGTCTGCTATGTGGAGAAGAATGCGTGTTAGACACCTGTCTGACGCTACAATCGGATGCGCCAATGGATGCAGAAACATTGTTGAGCCCGATCAAGGTTCACGCTTTGTGCTGCCCTCAAAGGCTACCAATCCTGATAACGGCATTCGTGGAAGCTTCACCACTACGATTGATGGGTAGTGAAGTTCAAGATGAAAGCAGCATCGATCAGGTACGACCTTCTGTCAGCAATGCGAATCAGAATGTCAATGGAGACAATCATGCGCACGAATGCATGATTACACCTATTTCCGAGTTAGTGGAACTTTCCCAGGAAGCTGTTGACAGTTTTTTCGAAAGCCTAAATGATATGATGTTCTCTCCAGAACAGAAATAGAGACTTTTGAGCAAGCTCGCACACGGCGTTCCCTGAATTCGGCCTTCAACTTTAAAAATAAAGTCACATGAACAAATTTTACATCCTGTTCACGGACAGCAATTTTTCCAGCAGCCCCAAATATTTTTACAAATTTTCGGGACACTTATCTTCTGCTTAAAGTAAGAACTATTCTTAAAGAACTAAAATTTCTATATTTTAGATAGCTTATAGACATTAGCTGCCCGCAGGTATGTTCACAAATATTTTATTATGTGATGGAATGGTCTCGAACTTTTTTTCTGTATTAAGAGCCATTTCATGTGTAATTTCTCATATACCAAATAAGCAATAATGTATACAAATGCGTGATTACTTTAGCATTATTCCATAGCTTGAGTGCATACAATACATATGACTGCAATTTTTCCGTATATTTGAAAATTTCAAAATGCATTTATGTATTTTGGGGTGGTAAGGTATACACTATACTCTATAGTATGTTGTACTATGTTATACTATGCATAGATTAGTAAATATGACCATAGTTAGCGTGGAGTGGGTGTGATGTATTCCTATAGGTTCTGAATTGATCCCCCTATTCCTGACCCTATTCTGGTTAGCAAACTAACAAGTTAACTAGTAATCAGCCCATGAGGCAGAAAATCCCCATGATGCAGATACCGTTATCTGACGCAGTCACACTACGGCACAGGAACGTGTTATCTGATTAGGTCATAACGCTTGCGATCTAATTAGACAAGCGATATTCCTCCAGCCCCTGATAAGGCATACGGAGTTCTCATAACAAATCAAACCTATGACAACCTGGGCAAAACCCTGCGGCCATTGTTTTGATTTCACCGAGAACTTCAGTAAAAGAATGTGCTAACGAGCAAGTCGTATGACATCCTTATTGACGTATCTATGTCCATCCTTACGTCAATCTCGGCACCTTAAAGGTATAAATATTACCGATCTTGCCCTATGCAAACACACGCGTGGTGACGAGACGGAGCAGCCATACTTGCCGAAGCGAAGAGCAGAGCAGACCCCGCTGGCGCAGCCCCGCCTTCCTGACGCGCTGAGAGAAGCTGCTTTCTCCTGCCGAGAAATCCAGCACCGGCGTTTCTGGGTAGCCCTCGCAGGCAGCCTGGAATATCGAGACCAGAGATGAGAGATACCATCCCTCATTCAACCTAGATTCCAGGTACAGAACTGAATAACCCCTCACAGAGAATTCTTTAGTTATTCACTTGGCAAAAACAAACTTAACTTAAACTGTAACTTTCTATTCCCGCCCACGTATTAGGCTTAGGTCAGGTACACGGGGTAGGCGTATTTAGAAACACCAGTTGAGTACGTTTAGTCAAATGTATATGTGTATATATTATATTTTATTCATTTTAAAACATCTTATGGCTTAGAAACCATATCAATGTTTTTACAGTATTATTTTATACTATTGCTTTTAATGTATGCACTTTACTTAACTATAAGTATTGCAATAATATCGATCCATTTCTCTTGTATGAGAAAAGAGACTGATCAATAAATAACACCTTTTTATTGAACACGCCCGTCTCTTCCTTTTCTCTACAATCTGATGAGACTAAGAATGCACGTACTGACTGAGTAAAATAAATTGCCTTTTGTTCACACGACTCTCGAGATTTACTCTTGATTAGGGGAGAGCAAAGTTGTCATGTTCTATGGTTGTCAGAAACTATCAGCCTGATTCATGTACGGGCCGTTTTGCGTGTCCCTAATAGCGATTAATAGCGACTCGCTATTGAGGAAACGCAAAACGGCATTCATGTACTTTTCGGGGAAAAAATAGCGACTCGCACGCGGGCGCTAAAGCCGTTAGCGACCTACAAAAAACGCAGAAAAATCGCTATTTCCTGCTACCTGCGATCGGGATTGCGACTCGCAATCCCGATCGCACGGGATTGCGACTCGCAATCCCGATCGCACGGGATTGCGACTCGCAATCCCGTGCGATCGGGGATGCGAGTCGCATTCTCGCGGGATCTGGAAAACGGGAAGACGCATTCCGAGCACCGTGATGACATCACAACCAGGAAGCAGCCAGTTCCCACCCCCAAACACCACAGTGACGCTATCCTTCGAGTGTGCACGAGGGAAAGCAGACGCTAAACCACCGTTAGCGACTCCCGATACGGCAGAAATAGCGACCGCCATGTCCGAGGAACCTGTCCCTGGCCCCAGCAACAGCACTGGCCGCAAGCGCAAGCTCAAGTTCTCCGAGCAGGAGCTGGAGAACCTGATTGAAGGGGTGGTGGCCAACCACGACCAGCTCTTTGGTGCCAACTCCAGGAGGGTCCCAGAGCAGGAGAAGCGGAGGATCTGGCTGGGGATAGCCTCCAGCGTCAACTCTGTGGGCGTGGCGGACAGGTCGTTGGAGGAGCTGAAGAAGCGCTGGTACGACCTCCGAGGGCGTGCCAAGGAGAGGGTGGCGGAGCGCCTTGGTGAGGCATCGGGCACTGGAGGTGGCGGACCGACTGTCCCACCCAACACACCCCTGGAGGACCAGGTTGAGGACACCTTGGAGAGGGAGGCGTGTGTTGGCGTGACCCCTCTGAACTCCTCCCGCCCCACCCAAGACACCCAAGGTAAGTGGCATGCGACTGCGACCCTGTCCCCTATGACCGTCCCTGACCAAATAGGCTCACTCATTGGCCCTTAGTCATGCCTATGTTGTGCATCAGGAAATGCCCTGAAGCATTGTGGGAGACGTAGTATGTCCACAATGTAGTAGTACCACAATGCGGCCAGAAAGGTTCCAAAGTGCGCAAATCTACAGCCATCCAGGGAATGACACCCAGCATGCATTTAACATCTGCAAGTCTGACAGTCACATGCACCTAATGAGTATCCACTTACCCTCACAGGTGGCGATGAGAGCAGTGACAGCGAGAGGCTGCTGATTGATGAGGAGGCCCAGGAGGAGGAATCCCTACCCGATACCCAGCCACCAGCCCCTGCCGCTGCACCAACACCAGCAGCCAGGCCCCCCACCGTACCTGCTCCTGCATCTGCCGCTGCACCAACACCAGCAGCCAGGCCCCCCACCGTACCTGCTGCTACATCTGCCGGCCCACCGGCTGCCAAGGCCAGGCCCCCCACCGTACCTGCTGCTACATCTGCCGGCCCACCGGCTGCCAAGGCCAGGCCCCCCACCGTACGTGCTCCTACATCTGCCGGCCAACCGGCTGCCAGAGCCAGGCACCCCACCAATGTGCCTCCAGTGCCTGCCGCACCAGCAACACCAGCTGCTACACCACCTGCAGCTCGTGCAACCACATCTGGGCCAGCCACATCCGCAACACAGCGGCCAAACAGCAGGAGGGGCAATGGGCATCTCCATGCCTGCATGAGCGTGGAGCGGCGCATGCTCCGAATACACCAGCGCCAGTCGCAGCAGCAAGGAGCCATCCAGCTCCAGCTGCATAAAATTGGCCGCAATGTGGTGGGAGTCGGCGAGCGGATGGACCGCATGACGGCGGCCATGGACCGCATGACGGCGGCAATGGAGGACAATACTGCAGCGCTCGTGAAGCACCGCAGTGTTGCAAGCAGGCGCCACCACCAGCTGTTGAGCCGGCTGTCGACCTATAGTAGGTCAAATTATGTGGCAGCAAATGCCACCACCCAGCTGTCGCGGCGCTCCCTGACCCAGCAGCACCAACTGGTCCAGTGCTGCGAGGACATAACCCGGGTGCTGGAGCACTTGACCACCGCCGTGACCGCACTGCATACACCTGTGCTACCGGCCATTGTAGGGGGAGACGATGCGAGTGAGGGTGCCTCCAGCGTGAGCAGCCACTCTGCCACGCAGGTCCCGCCACCTAGGCGCAGCACCAGGGCTACGCCTGGTACAGCTGCCCAGGATGAGGAAGAGCCTCACAGGCGCCTGGGCATTACGCGCCGGAGGCGCCAATGACATTGTGTGAGGGACACTGGTGCAGGCTGACGCTAAGCCTGCCATGAACCTTCACATGCAGTATGCAGGAATACTGTATTTTGTAAATAGTTGATACCATGACCCTTTTTTCTTGTGAATCAAACAAATACATTTATTTTGCTGCACACATTCGCCTTGTGTAATCATTACATTTTGCATGCAATTGTGATATGTGGGGTGGGGGAAGGGGGTGGGCTAGAAATTGTTAGCTGTGATGTGGTTGCGACGTCTGTGGCCTTCAGCTGGGTTCTCCCCGCGTGCATGGTGCACATGTGCTGGTGGCCGGTCGTCCCCCTCAGATTCACTGCCTGAGATGTCAACTGGTATCCGGCGCTTGGTTGCAATGTTATGAAGCATTGCACAGACAGCCACAATGCGGCAGCACGCTGCAGGACTGTAATACATGGCCCCACCTGTCTTGTGCAGTATACGGAACCTGCTCTTGAGCAGGCCAAATGTCCTTTCAATACAGTTCCTTGTCGGATGTGCGCAACATTGTAGCGCCGTTGCTGAGGTGTGGCAGGGTTGAGGTAAGGGGTCAGGAGGTATTCCCGTAGGGCGTAGCCACTGTCACCTGAATGAGAGGAGCAGATGTTGATTGCCTGTGCAGCGCAATTACTTCATAGCAATGTGACATTGTCGACAAAGTGTACTTACCAAGTAGGTGTCCTTCCCCAAACTCTCCCCTGATCAGTCGTGTGTGGAGTCCGCTGTGCCTGAAGATAAAGGAGTCATGGGTACTCCCTGGGTACTGGGCCACAATGTCAGTGATGATGGTCTTGGCATTGCAGACCATCTGTATGTTGAGGGAGTGGTAGGACTTCCTGTTGCGGTACATATACTCCGTGCCAGCTGGTGGGCAGATAGCGACGTGGGTACAGTCTATGCAGCCGAGGACATGGGGAAAATGGGCGACATTATAAAATTGTAGTTTTGTCAGGTCCAATTCCTGTTGGCTCGTGGGAAATGTGATGTGGCGGTGGAGCTGGCTGAGCATGGCGTCAACAAAAGTGTGGAGGCAGCGTGACATGGTGGGCTGGGATATCCCCCCAGCAGCGGCTACTATGCCCTGGAAACTGCCGGAGGCCAGGAGGTGCAGGCTGCACAATACCTGCACATGTGTGGGCACAGAATTGTTTCGCCTTGTTGGGTGCTGCATGATGGGGTCGAGTTCTTGTATCAGCCAGGTGATCATTTCCCCATTCAGCCTGTATTTTGCATAAATCTGTTCTCTGGTTTGTCCCAGCAAGGTGACCCGCTGCCGGTAAATCCTTGCCTGCCTCATGCGTCTCCTCCGTGCTGCTCGCTGTAGCCTTCGCCGCCTCACCACCATGTACATCCCAGGCATTGTGGAACGCCTAATGCTGCTGCTGAATGTCCTTATGTGTGATTGGTCAGGCCTGGACCTGTTGGTGATTGGCCAACAGTTTTTCAAATTTTACTTAATCATGGCTTTTATGGTTACCACCTGCTTTGAGTTGTCCTTAAATTGCGCCGCGCAAACGTGCGAATTAGCGCTTTTTCGCTAATGTATTTATTTCATGAATGCCGATTGAGACAATATTGCGTTTCGCTATTCATTTCGCAGATTCCGTGGTTGGTCGCTATTTCCGTATCGCTAATGCTCGACTTCCCGGAGTCTGCGACTATTATAGCGTAATCGCTATTTCAATCGCTATTATTTTTTTGCGAATTCGCTATTTCGTACTTGAATGCCGATTCCGTGTTTTGCACCCGCAATTGCGTTTTCGCAGCCATTGCGGGCGCTATTTCGCTTCATGAATCAGGCTGTAAATCCCTTCTTGTCTAATCAGGGAAGTTAAGTCCTCCTTGAACATTCGAGAAAGTTTCTAGTGAACTCTGAGCTAAGCTGGCAAACCCAAAACTTTAAGTCTAGTATCGACAGTAGTAGACCTAGTTAACGTCTGGTCTAGGCCTTTACTGCTGTAGGTATTATTCCAATGCGCAGAGCCTATTGGGATGATAGGAACTACACTACAAAGCATATAACTGACTTATCTTTTACCTCTTTACTATATATTTTCTCAGGTACATTATCTTCATTGGGAAACAACTTACATATTAATCGAGTTTGTAGAGCTTCTTTTGCATCTTCAGTTAGTCTTCCAATCCTTATATCTTGAAGAATCTCTCCATATTTAGTATCCTTTGCCTGTCGCATATTTTGAATCAGTTCAGTATATTTGAAATGTGACCATATATTTACATTTCCAATACTGCCAAGGCACTTTCTGGTGTCTTCATGTGTCACAGTTTCAAATACAGATTGTCCTTTTACAGGAGTTAGTTGCAGTAGATCTCCAAAAACTATGACATGTTTCCCTCCAAATAAAACATCATAGTCAGTTTTAAGTATCTGCTGCATTCTTAAATGTACAAAAGCAAGCATTAAATTGGATACCATGCTTACCTCATCAATAATAAGAAGTTTCATTTCTTTAAGAACTCTTGAAACTTCATAACAAGCATCTCCAGATAGCTTGTGATATTGTAATTTGTTTTCATGTTCAACTGGCAGCATTAATAAACGATGTAAAGTAATACCTTTAATATTATGTGCTGCCAATCCAGTTGGAGCTGTCACAACACAAGACAATGGTGACTGAGTTATTTGCTGTAGATATGCAGTAATTCCTTTTATAAGAAAACTTTTCCCTGTACCAGCTTCTCCACTTACATATAGTCGAATAGGTTGAAATGACATACATGAGCATTCTTTTTTCTCATGACGAAAACCATGCTCAATGTGCTCTGTCACTTCCACATATATTTGTCTTTGCTCAAGATTAAATTCCTTCTCCAATTCTTCTAAGTTTATTATATCCTCTTGAGCTTGCTCCATTGCTCTTTCCACCTCATCCATGGCAGTGGCTGCTTCATTTCGGATAATTGGTTCTCCCAGTGGATCCTGACTCAACGATGCTGAACTTTGTGTATCTTGTGAACTTTCCCTAGCAATCTCCGCTGCAATTGTTGCTTCTTGCTCTAGTTCGTCGTTCAACATTTTCAGTTAATTACTAAAAGCAGGACATTCTATACTACTTTTAGATGCGTTAAAAGAATCTCCATAACTTATAAACTCTCCAAGTAGTTCCTCTTCGGTACGCCATGGTTTAAAGAGTTGCAAAAGAGCTAAATAGTAAAATTCTCTTTTGTCTGGATTTTCGCAACTCAGTTTTCGATGATTAATCAAATGTCCTTTTGTTTGTTTCACCAGACATCCTTCCTGTCCAATTACAGCGTACATACCTTTTTCAACATTCTCTCTAACATTCCTTTTAAAAGTGTATTTTTCAAGAACTTCATACAGATAAATATTTTCTAGCAGAGTACTTCTATTTGGATAGTATGTATCCAACATATTTGTTTTCAAAATGTTGTACTGTTTGGTTCTTTCTGTGCTAAATATTCAATTTCTTGCACAGTTTTCAAAACACGGTTTCGTGTTCCTGCTAGACCTAAACTCACCCACAGGATACTTCGAGATTTCGCATAAAGACTTGCTGATGATAATCGATCACAGCATTCATATGCTCCAATTTCTCGATGTGATAACATCTTCAAACTGTATGTATACAATTTCTTGCTTAGGCTCTTTTCATGAGAAATATCTTCCCACATCTCCTTCAGTTCCGTCTTTTCAGATTTTGTGATGTAAGACGTTACATATCGAGCCACAGCAATAGAGTTGTCCGCAACATATTGTATATCCATGTTAGCATTCCACATGGACAAAATTACAGGGTTGTAGTCATTTATATATTTGGACTCTTCTCCTCTTCTTAAATTATAGGTATTTTTGGGTGATCTTCTAGTGATGTTATGTCGCAAAGATGACATCAAATTATTCACTCTTCCTTTTGAAAGCACTGGTCGTGCAAATCCAAAACGACATTTTGTATAGAACTTATCCTTTGTTTTGAATTTTCGCAGACAATATTTCCCACAACGATGTCTTTGAAACCGTAACAATTTCCCTCTTAAGTCTTTATCACTTGTACTGTTAGGTATGTCACAAGTGGCATATTCCTCAATAAAAGACAGTACAGTTTCATCGGACTCTTTTCCAAATTTGGGAGCATCCTTGATCCATAGTAACATATGAATATGTGGAGCACCTCTAGCTTGATACTCTTTTCTCCAGAAGAAATCCAAAACTTCACCAAGCGGTGGATTCTTCTTGTTTGTAAGAAACAACATCATTGCTTCAAATCGATGATTAAAATATCGGCAAACATTAACCGGATCCAACGAACACAATTCTCCTAGTGTCTTGTAGTTTATATTTTCAATATTTACATTCGCCTCTCAAAGATATTCAAGTAAATCTTCCCAGGCGTACTCTGCACAGCTTAGAGTTACAAACCATGTTGATGCTCCCAAGTTTCGTAGCATGCATTTTAAATCACCATGACGACGGTACCAATATTCATTAGTACCACGCTGACATGCCATTAAATTAATTAGATGAGAATACAAAACACTAGCTTTCTGTTGCACTTTATCCATGAAATCCTTTGCTGAAACATTATGCAGATGCACTCCACTTTTTAAGACATGGTTTACTGCATTGGAAAGACCAGATAAGTCACTCTCAAAGAGAAGATGAAACAAATATGGAATACATTGACGAAATCTGGGATCTTCTGCACATAACCTTGTAGTCCGGTACTCAGAAGCAGGAATCTGTATAGGTGGATCATCATATCGCGCACCTTCACCTGTTGGGAATAAGTGTGGGAAACAACGACCTTCCAAACTTTTTTCCCACACACTAATAGGACTTCCTTCTGCTTTTTTCATCTGAAATAACTCAATTGCATTCCCCATTGCTTCTTTGGAATGCAGTGGATGAACACTGTAATGTTCATAAATTTCTTCACTTCTGGACACGTCAACTTTTTCAATTTGTCCAATAGAGAAATCATTATTCTCTTCATCACTTACATCTTCTTGTTCTACATACACATTTTTATAGTATTTATTATTTTTAACTAAATACAACGTTGCCTTCTTCACTTTCCTAACATCCACTAAATCTTGCCAGATTTTCTTACTCTTTGTAGGTACACCATTAACTAGAATAACAAGAGGTTCCTCTTCTACATTTTCAATACCAATTGTCTCTATATTTTTTTTTAAATCAAGTGGCAAATATACAACTCTACCCTTTAATCCTCTTTGTAAATCTGTAGGATTTAATTTCCCAGTCTTAGGCTCCATACGAACAATAGCCTGAAAAGGACGTACACATTGAATCAAAATAGTCTCATAAGTATTTAAATCCTTCAGTTCCGATGGAATATTTATCAACTCAAGATTATTATGAACAGCTCTAGCAGGCATTTTATTTTCATTCAATTTATTATAACAATATTTACAAATACGTTGTTCATAACCCAAATCAAAATAGTTTTCTACCAGCAAATAAGTCGCAAACTCTCTCCACTGAGTATTATCTTCATCTTCACTTTTTAAATATAAATCAACTAACCTAGTTTGACTTTTGTAATGAATGCGTCGACAACACACACAAGTTAAATTTGGTTTTTCACCTGCAATGACGTTAAATTTTGTTATTTCCTGTTCAAATTCTTCAGTATTAAAGTGTCCAACATTTTCTAACACATTTCCTTCTATAACTATATCAGTTTCTACATTCTCTTCATCTCGACCAAAATAACTTACCTCAATTTCTGCACAAATACTCTTCACATCTAATACACACCCATGCAAAAGAGCACTATTTAACTCTTTAAGTTTAAGTGCTGGACTTTTTGCATAATACATATTTCTGACTAATTTTCTCATTTTGGTATGATGCACTGCTAACATCCTAAAGTGATGAAAGACACTTTGGCATATTTTTTTTGAAAGACAAGCCAAAGAATGTCCTTGCAAACCCACTTTTTCTCTCACTCTGCAACGATCTAATTCTTGTAACAGTACAATTTTTTTTTTAAACTTTCCTTATTGTACTTACGTGAGAAATTGCGAAAGAAATCAATTGAATCCTGTCGCACACTGCAAATACTGCTACAATTCCAACTATAAACAGGAGCATGAACACGTCCCTGTAAAACTTCTCCACCTATTTCCCCTTCTGTATTTCTGACCTCAATTTTCTCTTTCTCAATAGGACAGCCATCCTTCACTTCATACGCTCGACCACTGGTGTCAACTGCATGCAACAAATCGTTACTTTGAAAGTAACTCTCTTCATTAAAAAATGGCTCAGAATTTGAAGTATGAATCCATTTACCAGAAAAGATTTTACAAAAATTAGTTCTATTTATGTGTCTCTTCCCTTTACTCTTAGCTTTTAAAACTCTGATTGCCTTATTTAGTGTATTTATTCTTTTAAGCACTAAAATAAACAATTTTTTTTTCGTCTCGAACGCATCATTCACAACTTCCTCTATATATTTTTTTTTCTTATAAAAAGCAGATTTCCTTTTTGAAACTTTTTCCTTTTGTAATAAATTCATAACAACTCTCTTATGAAACATACGTTTCCTTATTTCCGCAAACTGATTTGTACGTCTTTTACTGTACATATTTTCCTCACCACTCTTTTCCAACACAGTTTTCTTTTTTCGTCCATTTCTCCTTGTAGATCCTGAAAACTGTTTTTCCTTTGCAACATTATCCAATTGACTTTTCCTCTGACACAATTTTTTTTATAATTCCTTACTGCTCTTACCAGGAGCACTCTTGTTTTTCTCCGTCCTTTGTTGATTACGTAAATCTTGTCCCTTTTTTCTCTTCAAATGGTATGTCTTTTTATACAGCTTTCTTTTTTCATTTCTCGTCGGCATACTGATTGATGTTCCTGATATTAATGATAACCTGTTTGGAAAAAATTAAAAAATATTATAGACCCCTACTACCATATACCATACAAATTATAACCAATGCTTGATTTTATAACTTGAATAAAGACAAAGAAACAGTCTCTGGTCAGAGTAGGAAATCCTATAGTGAATATTGTTTCTAAATTTGTGACACTCCATATCTATGTTATCCTTACACATGTATTCTATGAATGTAATTTTTGAGACATATAAGTACTATTCTAACTTTCAAGCATTGTCGATGTTCCTAATGCTTTTTATTTTTATAACTTTAATCTTTTATCCACCTTATGACAACTTTCACTGTCATTCTTAAAAAAGAGAATACTGATTAACGGTACAACAATAATATTTTCAAAATCTTTTTTATTTAATCAAAAATACTTTTATTCATATAATAATTCATATTCCAGAATCACATTTAGCATAATTTCATCTGATATTTCATTACTATTTTGCTCTTCCAAATTCTCTTCTTCCACCATATCTAAGTATGCACTATCAAAAGTGCTGTCCAAAAAGTCCTCATTTTCAGCTGAAATGTCTTCCTTAAATACTCCTTCAATTAATTCTTCTAGGACTTCTTTTGCCATTTCAAAATTGATATTCTCATTTTTACAGTAATCTTCCATGTTTTTATTAATTTTCTATCTTCTTTCTCCTTTCAAAAAAATAGAAAGACTAATTTATATATTTTTTATTATTAGTTAACCAATGATTACCTTGAGTAATCTTTTAACTACATACACTTTCATACTTTTAAAGACATTAACTACATTGATTATTATAAGACCTTCCTCTTTATTTTTCTAAAAAACAGATACTTTCATCCTAGACATTAACAGTTTCCTATTTAATTTTTTTAATTAAAATTGTGCTATAAAAACACATTTCACTGTGAAATTTGCTTTCTGCATTTCGTGCTGTAGAACTATTTATACACTTTCTAATTTTATTGTAGAGATCTATTTTCTAACTTCACCACTATAAACTGTGATTTAAACTGTATGCAAACTGAAGGAATAACTCACAACATATCAATTAAACATTCACTACACCGATTGATACTTCCCACAGAGGCAGTTGCTTTTACCTTTAACAGCATACTCATCATGTAAATTTCATCTAATGTAAAACATTTCATCATAGTCATATAAAACCACAATGAGCCGCAACTCGTGGAGGCAATTATAGTGCGACAGGGGGACGAGGAGGGGAAGATCTTTGCTGGAGGGACCTAAAAACCAGGATACAGATAATTTGTAGTAAATACATAATTTTATCATTTAAATGAATTTTACAGTGTGCACTACATTCCAAAATGCGATGCTGTGTACACTGAATTTTTTTTTTAGTAATTAAAATATATACTTTCCTACATTTATCTATATACCATATTTTAGATCTCTCTACCCTACACCTCCCCCTCCCTCCCTCCCTGCCCTACCATTACTCCCTCGATGGCGTCCGACTGACCTAATCATAATACACCTGTGCAAATGCATATAATAGAATGCAAATACATAGTACTGTCACAAAAATGCATCCGAAATGTCCATCACGCCAACAGCCATGTCATAATATACCTCTATAATTTCTCAAAAATTACTGTACACAAATGATACAGCATAAAGTTGAAAGATAATGATGACTTAGCAAAAATTAACCAAGGTAAACAGCAAACTCTTACAGTCAAAGAATAGATGAACCCAAACTGTATACAAAATAACACATGAACCCGGCCCATCAAAAGATTGTAACAATTAACAATAAAACCGTATTTCAAAATACTTATGTACTACAAGCATGTTCAGACATGTTGAAAGTACAAATTAAAACCCTCATGTATAAGAGAAGCAGTGTTAATTTTTTTTTAAAAAACATGCATATTATGATAATCTTTTCCAAAATAAGTTATCATTTTAAATTTATCAACTCACCTGTAAAAAAGGATTTTCTGTTTCTATACTCTCACGTTCAACCTCTGGTTGTTGCTTTTCAGCACCAAACACTCTTTAAAAAAAATACACAACTGAATTTTAGTTAACATAATACACACATATGTATTACACAACATACACCCATTTTACCAAATATCATGCCTACCATATACATTCCCTAATTTTCTACCCAATATATATCGTAAAGCCTAAGTTTAAGGGGCCTTATTTATGAAATCCTTGCGCCACCGGTGCGTCACTTTTTCCAATGTTAAAAGTGACGCACCAGCGGCGCAAGGCCTTCATAAATGAGGCCAAGATGTCTTTGTGAACCACATTTATTTAGCAAATTTTTCCCCCTACAATTTTTTTTAAATCAATCATTATATACAATAGAATCTACCATACATTACCAGGATACTACATGCAATATTTTTGATATGCACTACTACACAACCTTACTTTCTATATTTTTTACGTAAATACATATACATTATGTGCAGGGAGTTTTTTAACATAATGGCGCTCAACACTTTCTGAATTCCCCCAAATTGGGCATATTATCAAGGGAGTTTATCTCCACTTTTTTGCCTTCAAGTGCCAACAAAGCGAAGATAAAATTATCTCCCTATTACATAGCTGTCGCTAACACCAGTTAGCGACAGCTAGTAGCAGATAGCAACCATCTAGTGCGCCACTTTGCATGTCAGTAATAATTATCACTAATGATATCCTAAAGTGGGCGTGGCAAGATGATAGCAACTGGAAACAGTCACTAACATCACTATCGCCTATTACCAATTTTGAAGATATTCACGCTAAGCGTGAATATCTCCAAAAGCTAACATCTGCCCTGAGCAGTTTTTAGTCATGTTATCCAATGGGACCTTGATAACATAGCTAAGAGCATTAGCTCGGTATAGCATGAATATCGCTAACTTTTTAACAATATGCATGCATTGCAGCCGTTTTTTATACCATTTATTATAATTAGCTGCTGAACGTCTCTCAACATTCCATTCGGAGGAAATAAGGAAGTGTTGCCGCCATTTTGTTAATACGACTGCATATATTCTTCCGAACAAACGGTGAGAACATGGAAAGAGAAAAAGGTACAGATTATCTAAGCGAGTACGTTTTCTCAGGGAGTGCACTATAGACCCTGAACGCCAGAACAACATTTTTTTTTCTGAAAAAAGTTACGGGGTGCGCGCACTCGATCGCGCAACCCTATTTACAAGACTGTGATTCACATGCTTTATAAGTAAAATTTAATCCTGGAAATGCAGACGACACTTGAAGATCGTTTCAGATCTTTAAGTTTACCTATTTTGCCTATTATTTAAAATTTCAAAAATATACAGTTTATAGAATTCTCATTTGTTGTTTTAACATCTGTTAACATTAGAATCAGTGCAAATCAGAAAGTATTGGCCGCCATTTTGTAACTGCGAGTGAATATATTGTACTGATCAAAGGGTTAGAACATGAAAAGGACAAAAGCTACAGATTATGTAACCCAGTACGTTTTCTCAGGAAGTCCAGTATAGACCCTGAACGTGAATGAAACTTTTTTTTTCTCCGTAAATAGTAACGTGGTGCGCGCATTGGATCGCTGAATATCGCTAACTTTTTAACAATATGCATGCATTGCAGCCGTTTTTATACCATTTATTATAATTAGCTGCTGACGTCTCTCAACATTCCATTCGGAGGAAATTAGGAAGTGTTGCCGCCATTTTGTTAATACGACTGCATATATTCTACCGAACAAACGGTGAGAACATGGAAAGAGAAAAAGGTACAGATTATCTAAGCGAGTACGTTTTCTCAGGGAGTGCACTATAGACCCTAAACGCCAGAACAACATTTTTTTTTTCTGAAAAAAGTTACGGGGTGCGCGCACTCGATCGCGCAACCCTATTTACAAGACTGTGATTCACATGCTTTATAAGTAAAATGTAATGCTGGAAATGCAGACGACACCTGAAGATCGTTTCAGATCTTTAAGTTTACTTATTTTGCCTATTATTTAAAATTACAAAAATATACAGTTTATAGAATTCTCATTTCCTGTTTAACATCTGTTAACATTAGAATCAGTGCAAATCAGAAAGTATTGGCCGCCATTTTGTAACTGCGAGTGAATATATTGTACTGATCAAAGGGTTAGAACATGAAAAGGACAAAAGGTACAGATTATGTAACCCAGTACGTTTTCTCAGGAAGTCCAGTATAGACCCTGAACGTGAAGGAAACTTTTTTTTTCTCCGTAAAAAGTTACGTGGTGCGCGCATTGGATCGCGCACCCCTATTTACAAGACTGTGGACTATTACCTTTTCTCACAGATTATTAGCTGCACATATTAAATACGCCATAATTTACTTATTTCACTAATCTTTATCAAACTTCAACTAACAGTTCCGCTAACACTGTAACAATATTCTCATACGTTAGTTTGTGAAAAAAATAAAAACTATTCCATACTAAATGTAACTCTCTTTAAAGGTTTTCCGTTCCGTAACTACACTACACTCATCTAACATCATTTCATTGCGTCACTTCTCCACTAGTCATAAGTACACAGAGCCTTATTTATGAAGCCCTTGCGCCTCCGGTGTGTCACTTTTAACATAGGAAAAAGTAACGCATCTATGGTGCAACATTTTCATAAATGAGGCCCACAGTGTCAAAAATATCAATGCCGCACATAATCGTTCACATCCAGGCACTACCAATTGCATAACTTGTTTAACATGAAGCGCTGTAATGTTGCATGTATCTTCAAAGGTACACCGGTATCTCCTATAATGCCTAATTTTACCATAACACTCAGCAGTAATTATTTATTTTCAAGCAATGTTAATTCCTATGACTTTTTAATAAACGACAAGCTTTAGTCTGAAATAGTCACTCTGAAAATGTTTCTCTGTAAAAATGAACTTCACCCACCCACGCATGGGAACCTTCATGTTTGCATCTGGCCGCAAAATACGGCCTTGAACTCAAAGTTCCATCCCAAGACTTGAACAACAGCCTTATTGTCCCAAAATCAAGCTACCCGAGCATCTGTTCACAAACATATCTCATTCACTTAGCTAACAGTCGCAGAAAACTGCATAGCTTATTAAATAGTGACCTTCCTTTACAATTTTCTAAAGTGACTCTCATAATCTTTAACGCTCCTCCACTTCCCAGCTGCACTATTTTTTTTGCAACTACTAAGCAATGGTTTGGTGCTTTTTTTCCACCAAATCATTTAAAGGCATTCTGCTACTCTCACTCCATACTCTCTGATCTATGTTTCTGGACATCCTCATCTATTACCAGCAGCTGCAACCTTTGTATTCCTATTTTCTTTATTACAAAATGGATGTCCGTCCTGCCTTCGGAAACGAGCTGGAACACTTAGAACTATTTCGCCACAGGATGCTTGACCAGTATGGCATTCTGCCACTCGCGACTTTGAGTGCATCATATGGATTATCGTTTCGATTTACCTATTTCACCTGTGTGCAGCCTGTATTTCATTGCCTGAGCTGTGATTTCATGTGGGCCCTGGACTTATGTCTCTGCAACTCAGTACCTCCTGAAGTGAATTACAATCATCTCATGAATCCGTTACTTGATCATGAAAAACTTTGTTCCGACGGAGGGATTATGGCCTTTGCAGCGATACATGGAGTTCTGGGTCATTGGAATATATTCGCAGCGGCGCAAGAATTCTTGGCACACAGCTACATTGAAAATTCACCGAGTTCTCCTCTGATGCTACTAGAGGCTCCGGTGATTAATGACCATGTATGTTCATTTCCTCTTTTCAATTGGATGGCTGACTTGTTTTCGGATGATAACAATGACTTTCTTTTAGAAGCAGTTGCCACTTACTTTGCCTATTCAATGGAAGGATAGCTGTTCTGCAAACCATTGACATCTTGACTGTTTTTTCCCTTCCTAATTTTTCTTATTTTTTTTTCTTATTATATTTTATATAAACTGACCTATTGGCTTTACTAACATTGGACATTGTAATTTCCAGCTGCTGTGAATTTTTAAAGTTATGTGGAGTTAATTTTTTTTCCACACCTCCTCGATTTTGTTCAAAACATTTCATGATGCTCTAATTTCAACAAATCACTACCTTATGTTATCTTATCTGATTTAAAATATTCTCGAACCAAGGCTGCGTAAAATATGGTTAAATGTGCTCTGAGAAATGTGTATAGTTACAATGACTTTTTATATGATTTTATATGGTTTATCACCATTCTCCCTTTCTACTCCTTATTTCCGCCTCACACACATGTGCTGCTTTTAATTTATGCCTATTGAAAGATTTTTGATTCATAACTAAAAAGTTTATGATTACCCTGATATTACCCTTGCTTATCAACGTGTATGAGACATTGTGTACTGAAACCTTTCAAAAAATTATATCAATACAATAGTTGTTCTGAGTACTGATTTTCTAATGTCCCTGCACATAACATAAATGCACCTCGAGCCAAATTCTCCCTTTTGGCGCGTTTTTCATTTCCTTTCACAATACCATACAACAAGCTTGTTACTGCTTCGTATACTGAAAACTAACTGTTAATGAAGTGATGTTTAACCATTACCATTTTCATATATGATTACTGAACTTAAAATCAAAACACACCTTCTTGCATGCAATATAATTAAATATATTTCATTGCGGGGCTGTACAATGTTCTTTAAACGATATTCATTTTGCTTCATACTACATTTCCATCATTTGTGTTCTATGAACTAGTAACTATACCCACTATTTTCTTTAGATTATGTTTACTTGTATTAAATAAAAAACTTTCTCTCAAAACACTGCATCATTGAATAAAAATTTGAAATATATACGTTCCCTCTTTTAACCCATATTCACAACTGAAATAATTTATACTAAAACTGTATTCATGTGTTTCACGTAATCTCAGCTGCACTCAATTCATGTTTTCTTATGTCAACCTGAATTTTTCATACTTCAACCCGCTGGCCTGCGACGGTCAGTCAACCCTTTCTTTACGAGTTGTGAACCATAGCATCAATCGTACCTCTGGCAAAAAAATTATTTATTACTGTAACAAAACTCCGCCGCAGTTGTGCTTCACTCAGAGTATTAATCACTGCTCCCTCGCTTCCACAGAGCACACGCTATATCCTATTTCAATACTTATCACCCTTTCATCTCGACTATAACAACTGTGTCTGCCTGCAGAACAAACTTCCTTAGCTCAGACTGAACGCACACACACACACATACACACACTAACATAACACAAAGCAACTAATATAGAAAGCAGGAGTGAGATGAAAATGGAGTCACACTGTGGTACACAGAAACCTCTCTATATATTTGCTCTTCTACATCAATTTATAAAAGGCATATACTCCACGACCCTGTCTACAACCTCATGGTCACAATTTTTCATTTGATTGTACTGGAACACCTCTCCTTCTCACCCCACCCCCACCACTACATCCCTCGGCCGCAAACCACACTGTAATTTTTTCCTCAAACTTAAAGTTTAAAATACCTAAAGCATTACCACTTTTTTTCGACAATATCACATTTAATCAACTATTTTTCTCTCTACCTGCATTATCTGTACTCTACCAATTCCTTTTTTTTAACTGTAACCAACTTTACAAATTATGTGCAAACGCTCCCAAATGTTTATTAACTTCTGTCTATTTCATTACATTTTATTTTCTATTTATTCAGTTTTCCACAAATACATTCAAAACTTTAATTCAGACTTGAAAGAAAGTGAAGAAACGGCGCACAACCCCCATTAACTTAACAGAACTTCAGCCCCTCCCCCCCTTCTGACGTCTGCTGTGGAAGCCCAAGATAACACACATCCCAGATACACACAGAGCCGCACCTGAACGTTTCACATCTCTATAAAGAACCATTTCAATATTAATTAGGCCTTGCACTTGTTTTACCCATTGTAACAGCCCCTCCACCTTTACTCTATCTACTGATTACACATTCATGTCCCCCTACAAAAAATCATTTTTTATCGTCCTTCCCCCCCAAATTTCGTTGCAGATCCGTCTCTAAGTAACATTTAATTCATAGACCTAACAGTAGCTCATAACTTAAAAACATGACTGAACTCCACTATCCTTAATCAAATTAATTAATCGTAATTTTAAACCAATAATTACAAAGAAACAATGTTCCAAAACATTGATGTAATAAAATGGAACATTAGTTGAAAACATATCAAACTGTATCAAAGTCAAAAATGTGCTTCCTTAGACACAGTAACTCACATAATCAAATATAGTGATCAAACCACATTTAACGGTACATCATAAAACAAACAGTTATACACTCACCTTTACCAATGCTTTATCAGATGTAGAACAATGATAGTTGTAAAACGATAGCCGTTTGACGGAGCTCTCAATAATACTTCTATCACTGCAACCAAAGAATAATGGCATAGATTTTCTGTCAATACACACTCATATATGTCTCTTCAACCAATCATATTTGTTCCCGCACAATTTCATATTCAAATTAACATTTCAGTTGGTTATCCTTTCAATATTTTCAAAGTCACATAACGGTCACCCTTCACCCTCTGCCTTCTCTGGCTGTTACCATGGTAACAGCTCAATCTGCACCTGGCTGAAGCCACAGGTCAAAAGTTCATATTTCAACGTTCTAAATCCATGCAAAAAGGATCATTTCCCTCCAAACACACCTGCCTATCCACTCTTGTTTTACATTTCTTTTTTTTCCACGACCAATAGAAGATTTGTTTGTAATAAAACTATAACATACAGCGTAGTCTTCAATCTTGAAGTATATCAATTAACCAATCATGTTCAGTTTTTCATTAACACCAATCCTCACACACTTTTTTTATCGTGACTTTCACCATCTACTTGCCATTCCACTTCCAGAACCCATCGGAGTACTACCGCATCTACCTTGAAAATGAAGGTTTGGCTTGTAGGACACAGTTATATTCACTGGAGTGAAAAATATGCTGCAAACAGATGAATTTCTAACCTTGACTTACCAAATGTGCAGATTACGTGGATTGGCCAAAGAGGATTAAGATGTCACCAATTGATACCATTGGTGAAAACTTTTACGCATCTCCCTGAACCTAACCTGATAATTGTGCACTGTGGTGGGAATGATCTAGGCACATTAACAGGTGTAGGTCTAGAAATGCTTCTAAAAGACACCTTTCGTCAATTGATGTCACTTTTTCCTCGAACTGTCTTGGTGTATTCAAATATATGCCAAAGACAAAAATGGAATTGGTCCAATGAACGTTGTCCACAGATTGAGAAAGCAAGGAAACATGTAAATAAATCTGTTTCTGCTTTCCTCAGAGAATATAACATGGGTTCTATGTACAACAACAACCTACGTTTCAACATGGAAGGCATCTATCGGAGAGATGGTGTTCATTTCACGGATGAGGGAAATAGAATTTTCCTCTGTAACATGAGACTCTGCATCAGAACTTACTTATAAGTTCAGCAAAACTCAATTAACACATGGGCTCTTTTAAGAGCCACCTTAGATCTAAACACTCAAACTTGTAATTTATCTCCATCTTTCTTTATGTTTTTTGATCGCCGTGCGCGACCGAGTGCGCGCACCTCGTAACTTATTTGCGAAAAAAAGCTACTTTTAGACTTTCGTCATCCTTAATAAACCCCTCAAGAAACCTACGAAATCAAACACTCTCCACCCTGCTCCCTTTCCATTCTCACCACTATAGTTTCTCACAGTCTTGTAAATAGGGGTGCGCGACCGAATGCATGCACCCCGCAAATGTTTTCTCCCCAAAAAAATGGTCTTTTCGCGTTCAGGGTCCATACTGTACCCCCTTAGAAAACCTACCCGGCCAGACAATCTCTACCTTCTCCCCTTTCCATGTACTAACCCTTTGTTCTGTATTATATATTCACTCGCACTAACAAAATGGCGGACAACACTTCCTGATTTCCTCCGAATCGAATGTTGACAGACGTTAAACAGCAAATCACAATCCCGCTCGCGCACACCCGCATAGGTGCGCGCACCCATGCGCGCATATAGATATATAACTGATTTCAACTTTAATTTTCTCAGCAACTACTGAACGGATTTACACCATTTAAACAAAAGCGTGATCTGCGACCCACACTCTACCTTTCTACCAAATTTCTTATAAATCCATTCAGCCGTTCGAGCTGTAGCCGTGTCTAAACGTCCTATGGAAAATAACATGGGAAAAACACGTTTTGGGACCCCCCTTTTATCTCAGCCCCCACTTCACCAATCCCCCCAAAACTTTCACAGAATGAGCGCAGCGGACCTAGCCATCTTCTTTGAGAAATTCGCAAACATTCGTCCACCAGGGCCAAAGTTATTCCCAATAAAATGTTGCGGATTTCCTATGGAAACTAGGTCCTAACTATAACTACCTACTGGGGACCGCCAGTAGGTAATATATATAGATATATATATCTATCTATCTAGCTATCTATATATATATATATATATTCACTGAAAAAACCATAGGTTATAGACCATATATAGTTAGGAATTAGCATTTACAAAACCTTGAAAATTCACTGAAAAAACCATAGGTTATAGACCATATATAGTTAGGAATTAGCATTTACAAAACCTTATTTTACTCACACAAAACCATTGAAATTCCATATATAGTTAGTTGCACTAACTATATATCGCGCACCCGCAATCCACTGCTGATGATGTCACATATTACATCATTCATGACATGGTCAGTGACATCACTGATGACATCACTGATGACATCTCAAATGACATCACTGATGACATCACTGATGACATCTCATTTGACATTACTGATCACATCACTGATGACATCATTCATGTGATGATACGATGAACCTCTTCAGACTCTAATATAACCTTAGATACACTCAGTGTAAACAGACACTCACAGACTGTCACTCATCCATGGAGTTACTCACACACCTAGTCAGTCTTGCAAAGAATCAATCACACCTCCATTTCCTCAACTATATAGTTATACACACCTTACTTATTGAAACATGTAATAACACATATTTACTCTGTTATACAATCCCTGATACAAGTTCACAATAATCCATACAGCCACTCACACATTCACTGGCTCTTATGCACAGTTATTTATATATGTCAACTATCACATGTACTGTGTTTTACATATGTACTTACTTTGACATGTAGCACTGAGATATCCATTCACTCACCAATACACTCATGCACACAGTCAACCGCCCATACAGCTGTTTCCACATGCACTTTTGAACCCATACATCTAGTGAATCAACTGCTCACACATCTATGCACAGAGTCATACACCTCCCAGATACCCACACACACACTCAGTCTCCCATACAAATACTTGGCCAACCAATCAATAACCCATATAGTTAGTCATATAGCTAATGATCAACACATGCATCAGATTACAGAACAACAGACACAATGATGCACAATTTAAAACAGTTTAGTCACTAACCCATGCACTCAGTGAGACACATTTAATCACTCACTTATACAGTCAGTCATGCACCTACTAAATCCTTCATCCAGACACTTATACATCCACTCATTCTTCAATATGTAAGACATATTTTAACTTTACAGAAACATACAGTCACTGGATGTTGTCATCAGTGATGTCATCAGTGATGTCATTTGAGATGTCATCAGTGATGTCATCAGTGATGTCACTGACCATGTCATGAATGATGTAATATGTGACATCATCAGCAGTGGATTGCGGGTGCGCGATATATAGTTAGTGCAACTAACTATATATGGAATTTCAATGGTTTTGTGTGAGTAAAATAAGGTTTTGTAAATGCTAATTCCTAACTATATATGGTCTATAACCTATGGTTTTTTCAGTGAATTTTCAAGGTTTTGTAAATGCTAATTCCTAACTATATATGGTCTATAACCTATGGTTTTTTCAGT
Source organism: Lissotriton helveticus (assembly GCF_964261635.1). NCBI lineage: Eukaryota > Metazoa > Chordata > Amphibia > Caudata > Salamandridae > Lissotriton > Lissotriton helveticus. The sequence continues at coordinate 647,943,011 of NC_136068.1, forward strand.
GAATTTCATTGGTTTTTTAACAGCTAATATCTGTAGCTGTAAAATGTATTTTTCTTTAAATCCAAAAATATATTTTATATGTTTATGAATAATTTTTTTTTAAAATATTTTTTTTTCTTCGTTCCCGCTTCGCGAATCGGGAAGCTTCCCGTTAGCTGACCTTGATGCCGCGAAATAGACCGCGAGCCGGTAAACGTTTCTTTACCGCAACTGCCGCGTTAGAAAACAACATCGTGACGCCTCCCGTCCGCATGACGTTTCGCGTTGTCGCGTGATATGTCATATGACGTGCTACGTTAGCGAACTGGTACGCGAAGCGAGTCGCAAAGCGCAGGTTTCTGGAAGCAAACCGGGAGGCCCTGCAAAGCGCTTAACGTAAACACAGCAGGTCATGTGACTTGGTAATAACACTTTTCATTGGTTCATTTCACTTTTGGTTTCCTAATGATGTAAGACTAGGTCATATAATCTAAAATGAACACTTTTCATTGGTTGAGAACTCTTGTTTTTCCCAAATGATGAAAATCCCTCCTTCTTTCCTCACTCTGACTTTCATCATTGTGAGAGAAAGACCCTTTGTGATCACTGAGCAATGGCTTCTTTAGTAGCTTCAGCTGGTGCTTCCCCACCACCTCCACCACATCCAAGGAAGAGTGGACCACCTGCTCAAGTTATAATTCAACAAGAAGAGGAAGAAGAGGAACAGGACGACGAGCACGAAGAGAGGCAGTTTTTGCCTGAGCAGCCCAGGACGTCTCACCGGAAAGAAAACTTCATTTGGCAATTTTTTTAAATTCCCAAAGGTCAGAAAAAAGTAAATGCAAGATACGTAACTTGCCTTATATGTCAAGATAGACTGTCCAGAGGAACCGAGAAAAAATACAGTTTCGGAAACTACACAATGCATCGCCATATGACTAGGTGGCATCCTAACAACTACAGTGCTGCACAGTTTCGGAACGACCTAGATAATCTCCCTATTATGGCCTGAAGATCTGTTGTAACGGAAGTAACGGGACCAGAGGGCAGGGAGATGGTGCCAAATATACAAATGAAATTTGGTGAAGTAAAACACATCTGCGTATTTTGCGATGGATTCATTTGCTACGGAGAAAGAAGCATCACTCTGATCAACAGAGCTATTGACTATCATATGCAAGTTTGTACGAAACGCCCAAAATAATAAATACTTTTTTTTTGTTTTGTTGCTCCTGTTGAGCCCTTTACAATGAATCGTTTTCATTGCCCCCTCCAAGAAAAACCCAAAAAAATATAAAACTGTTCAGAAAAATTCAAAAAAAGTAAAAAAATGTTCCGAAAAATAATAAAAAAAATATAAAACAACAAAAACAATAAAAAAAAAAGTTCTTTTCAGAACTACCTCCCCGTTATTAAAAAATTGGTACAATATTTGGAACTGTGCCAACCTCTATTTCTCTTAGTTCGCTTCCCAGTTCGCTCGCCGGTACGCGAACCGGAAGCGAACCAAAAACAGTAAGTATAAGGGAAGGAAACAGACACTTATGTTAAAAGAAAGACAGCTATAGGGGAGTAAACTAGAGATACTATTACCCGTAATCCACTGCTGATGATGTCACATATTACATCATTCATGACATGCTCAGTGACATCATCAGCAGAGGATTGCGGGTTTTTTGGCAACGTGCCTTATCCACGGTTTAATAACGCTGCCTTTTGCTTTATATAAGTTTTCAAATTGTATGAAATATATACCAATAGGTCGTTATGAACCTTTAGGTAGTGCTTTTCTTCATGAGGTCTGGTCGCTTCCATACACATACAGATGTTTCAAAGATGATCAAGAAGTTTATCTGAATGGAGAGGAATGCACTGAGACGCCAGATCATTCACTAATGTGTAGGCACATACAGTTACACGGTTCATGCAACAAACACCGACCAAATATGGCTTGCGTGTTGCAAGGCACGCCAGTTCCTGCTATCATCCCCACGTTCAAGTTGTTGGAAAATGGTAGTTATTTGATGCTCAATAATGAAGATTGTTCTGGGTTAATTAAAAGTATTCCTTTTATCGTAACAGTAAGTGAACGGGTTATTTGCTGCAGAAATGTTCTATTTCCTCCCACACATGAACATAGGGAGTTTTCAATCTCGCCACAAATACCAACCTTGGGAGCAGATTTCAACGGCATGGCAAGAATAAGAGCTCTTTTGTCTCAGAGAGAGGTGGCCTTGAGTTCGGCCCGTGAAACTTTCGTGCTTCACATAGCGAACACCCGTACAGAGGTGCAGACCCTTTTCAATTCAGATTTGCCTTTCCATTTCAGCAAGATGGTTCGGACTATCTCTAACGCATCCTCCACAAAGGCCCTGGCGCACTTTTTTAAAGTTGTTACCAGTGGTCTCGTGACTTCATTTGAGAAAATCTTTGGAGTCATCCCTGCTTTCTTTCATTGTATTTTTTCCACTCTGCTTCGTGGATTGCCATTTTTACTTGCATTACCAGCGGACGCTCTTGTGCTTTTTTACATTTTTAAATATGGATGTCCCTCCTATGCAACCTCCCGCCCTGCAGCTGCTGACACTGTTCCGCAATCGCATGCTAGAATATTATGGCACAATGCCGTTGGCGATATTAAGCACGGCATATGGATTATCTTTTCGATTCTCCTACTTCACCTGTGTCCAGCCTGTATTTCACTGCCTGACCTGTGATTTCGATTGGGCCATTGATTTGTGTCTCTGCGGACCGGTTTCTCCTGACGTCGACTTTAATCAGCTGATGACTCCTATCATTACTCACGAGTTGGTTTGTCCTGGCGAAAGGATTATGGCTGTGGCATTGATGCATGGACTAATTGGTCCCTGGAATTTACTGGCGGCAACACAGTCTTTCTTGGAACAGAGCTTTCTTGAAAACCCACCGAGCTGTCCTCTGATGGTGATAGAGGATCCGGTGCTGGGAGAGCACGTATGTTCTTTTCCGCTTTTAAATTGGATGGCTGAACTGTTTTCGGATGAAGACGGTGACTTCCTATTGGAGGCTGTCGCAGCTTATTTTGCATACACAGTTATGTCATAGACCTTTTTCATGTTTGATATGCTGAGTACTAGCATTTCATTGACAATTCATTGACTTATTTGTCAAGTTTTTATTATTTACCTTGCCTATTGGCTTAAGACTCGATAAAGTACTTGGCTGTTTTATTTTTCTTTAGCATTAAATTTTCCTAGTTTTTAATGCTTTACCTTGCGGACCGTCCACATATAAACTTGCAATCTGCTCTCATGAGATGGCACTTCTATTATCTTATTCAGTTCGTTTCCGGATCATGGGGAGGTGTCATCTAGGTCCTGGATATCTTTACACCGTGTTAAGTTAGCATGGGCTCATTACCGGTTTAAACGCCATTTTTCCTTTTTTGCAACTTCTGCACACGACACTTAGTTGTTGCTTTAGCTTTCAACCTAGTAGTTCATCGTGGTTTACATGAGAATAATATGTTATTGCTCTACTATCTGCTTTGCTTGTTAAACTATATCTGTACAGCGAGTGCTAAAGTTTCAAGAACAACACGATACAGAATTGTTATGAGGTCTGATCTCCACGACTTCATACTCATAACATAAGTGCAACTTCTGCCAATTCTGGGCATGAGGCGGGTATTATATTGCTTTGCCGAACACACATACACAACACTTGATGCGGTTCACATGAAGAGAGAGCTGGTGTATGCTGATGTGATTCCTTCAAATCTAAGACACTAAAGTATGGGCACGCCCTAAACCAACACAAAGAGAACTTCTTAGCAAATAATATAATATGTGTATTAGGGAGGGTGAGATATAAGCAGCCGCGGGCCGTGGAGGGAGTTACGGTGAGGCAGGGAGGCGGGGAGGGGGAGAAGCAGGGTGGAGCCCTCTCCACCCTGCCCCTCCCCCTCCCCGCCTCCCTGCCCCACCGTAACTCCCTCCACGGCCCGCGGCTGCTTATAAGTGTTGCTAACTCTTATTTATTTACAGCATGTTAACATACTGTCACCATTCGCTTTTTATGTACTAGTAACTATGCTGGTAATTTTGCTACTGATAATATGTGTACTTGTATTATCTAAGATACTACGCCTGAGAAGACGGCATTAGTAAATAAACATTTCAAATACACATGTGTTCTTCTTAACTCCATGTTCTGGTTTCTAAGAAATATATAACGACCAACTGTTCATGAGTTCCACGTATCCTGAGGTACTATAAGTTCATATTCTGGATTGTCTAAACATTGAGAGTTTGTTATATCCAATGTGACACTGTACCTAGCTTGCTAAGGGGTTTTTGATTACTAAGGTGAGTTTTGGGACACCCTAATTCGCCGAGGTTCCAATCCTCTGTCCACAGTTCTGTGTGAGAACAGAAACCCTGCGACAGGGGCACCCCCGACCCTTGCTGGAGCTTCATCACACTTGCGATACAACTCCAGCAATGCGCCACCTTTACGGCACAGATACATCACGCATCTGTGCTGTTTTTGCCCCATGATGCGCCGCATTGTAAATGCAGCACACCATAGGTGACGGAACAGCGGCACAGAATGACTAACACATCCCTGGTGATGCGCCAGTCATCATAAATCTATCCCTATGCTTCTTATCTTGTTAGAGATGAACCGCCATATGTATCATCAAAGTTTTTTGCATTTCCTAAATAGCGAACTTTAAGGAATAAATAGCGATTCTTTACCATTCCTAGTTTGCGATGAGCTATTTGCTAATTACAAATTACCCATTCATTTCCTTCATTTCCATAGGGCGGTTGGACTCACTTTTAGCTCGAACGGCTGAATGGATTTCCACGAAACTTGGCAAAATTGTAGGGACTGGTAGCCCGATGTGCCTTTGCTATGTCTCAAGATATATGCTCCAGTGGTTTTTATGAAAATTAACTTTGAAAAATATATATTGGGCTACATTGGCCTATATATGTGTTGGAGCCCAAATGTAGCCCAATGTAGCCCAATGAAGCCCAATGAAGCCCAATGTAGCCCAATGTAGCCCAAAGATGGCCGCCAGAGACGAAAAAAAACAAATGTAGCCCAAATATCAGCCAGATGTAGCCCAACTATAGCCCAGTGACAGAATGACCAATCAGCGTCGCAAACCTCCGTTACGCGAAGCAGAGCGCTGTTACAGATATATATCTTTTTTTGAACGTTAATTTCTCAAAATCCACTGGAGCACATATATTGAGACCTAGCAAAGGCACATCGGGCTACCAGTCCCTAATATTTTACCAAGTTTCGTGCAAATCCATTCAGCCGTTCGATTATTATTATTATTTTTTTTTTTTGCCCCGCGGGGCCCTTTTAAAACCTCCACATCAAACCTAGGGGGTCAGCGAGGATCTACTATTCCCCCTTATGGTCATTTGCCCCTTCGCTTTCGCCTCCTCTTGTCTCTCGATCCTACCGAGAGACAAGATGGCGGCCGCTACGGACTGTTTGGAATGTTGACAGACGCCGGAGAACCAATCAGCTTCGCTTCACAAAGCTCCGTTGCGCGAAAAGTACGCGTCCTGGAGCGCTGCCCGGTCCGCTGTTACAGATATATATCTTTTTTTAAATGTTAATTTCTCAAAATCCACTGTAGCACATATATTGAGACCTACAAAAGGCACATCGGGCTACCAGTCCCTACAATTTTGCCAAGTTTCATGCAAATCCATTCAGCCGTTCGGGCTAAAAGTGAGGCCAAACGCCCTATGGAAAACTCAATGTTAAAAACACGTTTTGGGACCCCCCTTTTTTCTCGGCCCCCCCTTGACGAACCCCCCCCAAATTTTCAAGGGCTGCTCAGAAACAAAATGTGCCATTTTCCTGAAAATTTCAGCCAATTCCGTCCACAAACGCCAAAGTTATTAGACATAGAATTTTCAAAAATCCCATAGAGAAAAAATCCTAACTATATATACCTACTGGCGACCGCCAGTAGGTAATATATATATATATCGAGTATTGTCACTTCAAGGCAAAAGAAAGAAACAATTCGCCAAAAGTATCCAGCAACAAAGAGTCGACCCAGAAGTGCTGGTGCAGGGTAGTTTATTTTCGTGAAGCCAGCGCTGCCGCCATGACGCGTTTCGCCTCCAGGGAGGCTTGATCACATGACAGGCTGCACATAGTGAGCAAAGTATTTAAAGTGACAGTGCGATAAGATTTGTCATAGACATGGAAAAAATACTATGCAGTAAAACGCTGCACTCGTGCAAATAATCAAAGAATGCAAGAATATAGCACTTCATTTTTTCAAAGAGAATTGCACAGTCATTAAAATCATGTAGACCGATTTCATAGACAAGGGAGCATATTTACAGGGCCAACGATAGTAAAAAACAACATAACGATATATACATGATGATAAATATTATCTATGTACAATATGAGCATCAGCTCATTATTATGTTGTGCCCTTTAAGTATTCTAAAAGTAAATGGCTCATTGTATGAAGTAGCAGCATTATTCCAAAGTTACATGACAACAAATATCTGAATAAAGCCCAAGTGGGCGAGTCACAATAAATGACTAACAGACAAGAAAAGTGCATAAAGTGATAGTGCAAATATAGCATTAAAATGCAAACAATTTAGATAAGAATTACCTAATAATAAGACCAGTACCAATGATCCTATAGACAAATAACAATATAGTTTCAAGTTAAAAAGAATGAATTCATCTCTATATACACACATAAAGGTTAGGAACAACAACTCCAGAACAACGATTATCTGATTTATCCGGGCAGGTTTTATGGGCAAACTGCTTGATCCTATAGACAGGTGTAAAGATCCTCCCTGTCGTTGAGACCGTTAGGACTTTTAGTGTTAAGCTCCAAAATGTATCTCGTCTCGAAGAGGCGGAGTTTAGCGTCACGGTCACCTCCCCTCCTCGAAGGCTCGACACAATCAATTAAGAAGAATTGGAGCTTATCAGGAATGCCCAGATGTTTATCCTGAAAATGCCTGGCAACCGGATAGTTCTGATCATGTCCAGTTATTGCACGTATGTGTTGGAGTATCCGTTTGTGGGCAGGCAGTTTAGTGCTGCCCACATATTGGAGCCCACACAGACACTCCAACACATAAATGGCATACTCAGTTTTGCAGCTGAGCCATTTGGAAATAGCAGTAGGATGTTGCTGAAAGGGACTTTGAAAATGGGTCCTGTTGGTACCATATCTGCAGGCTTTACATTGTGGGCAGGCCTTGAAGCCCTTCTTTAATACTCCCCAAGTTGCAGAAATCCTGGGCTCCAGGGTATTACTGACCAAGATTTTTGACATTGAAGGAGATTTTCTAAAGGTCAAAGTTGGCTTAGTGTCTATTTTGTGACCAATTACTGGGTCACTACGGACCAGATTCCAGTTGTTATTTATGATTTTACGTAAGGCCCCATGTTGACGATTAAAAGTCAAAATCAGTCGTGGAGAACTCATTTGCCCATCACCTGTCAATGGAGCTTCTAAATTGATGTTATTAGATTTAGGAATCAATGCCTCTTGTCTGCTCACTAGATTAGAACGCCTGATCGCTTTCATGATATTTTCCGAGGAGTAACCCCTGGCCAGGAAACATATTCTGCATGCCTCCTGTGCAGCCGCACATTCGGCATCCGTGCTGCAGATCCTCCTGATTCGGAGCATCTCCCCGAAAGGAATGCTCCGAATCAGGTGAGCCGGATGTTGGCTATTGGAGTGCAGGATAGTGTTGCCCGCACTAGGCTTCCTGTAGAGTCGTGTATTCAGGGTAAAGTCCTTCACAAATACCTCAACATCCAAAAAGCAAATGGAATCAGAACTCAAATTTACAGTGAAAATAAGATTAACGTTGTTCAAATTAATCAAATCAACAAATGCCCTGGCACTATCTTGGTTACCTCTCCAAATGATAAAAACATCATCAATGTAACGCAAATATAAAGCAATGTTGTTAGAAATAATATCATGGTGTTCCCTGGCTAGGACCTGCTCCTCCCATAGCCCAACGTGCAAGCACGCGTAGCTAGGCGAGAAGCAGGCCCCCATCGCCACACCCCTGACCTGATGGTATATTGCGCCATTGAAAATGAAAAAGTTCTGTTCAAGGCACATTTTAGTCATTTCGACTAGCATTGTGTTATGTGCCGTTGGTTGAGGTAAATCCTTGTTAAGGTAATAGTTCAAGGCTTTAAGACCATCTCCATGTCTGATCGAAGTGTAAAGGGATGAAACATCCAAAGTCATAAGTATCATGTTGTCTTCCCAGTCAAATACCTCAATTTTACTCAAAAAGTCAAAAGAATCCCTGACATAGGATCTGAGATTCTTAACATGGTTTTGTAAGAAGAAATCGATGTATTTTTAAACATGTTCTAAGGAGCTATCTATGGCTGAAATGATGGGGTGACCCGGCGGTATTTCACTATCCTTATGAACCTTGGGAAGTAGGTAGAAGGAAGGGATAACTGGATACTCCTTTTTGAGGTATTTGAACTCCTCATGTGTTAAAAGCCCTGCGCTTCTCCATATTTGAAGCTTTTGATGTTGTTCCATCCATGTATTTTTGACGATCTGGATATTACTTCTGCGGTAACACGACACATCGTTTAGTTGTAATTCCGCTTGTTGGAGGTACATGTCTTTAGGCCAAAGGACCACGTTCCCGCCCTTGTCGGCCTGTTTCACAATGATGTTGTGGTCCTGCTTAAGTTTTGTGACCAGTTGTTTATAACATCGGTTCTGTTTGGAAATATAAAATTTCTTCTTGTTGGTTGTGATATATAGATGTTTTATATCTCGCACTACACTCTCCTGAAAGGTATCCAGATTGTCATGAGCCATAATTGGCTGAAAGGTTGATTTAGGCTTAAACGGTGTAATCCGTTGTTCAGTTTCTTCTAATGGAACTTCCCTCAAATTGCCCGAAGAAGATTGTTTTTGTAAGTCCCAGATAGTATTGAAGGTTGCCTGGCTAGCAAAAGTTAGACTAGATGCTGTTTCCGATGGATTAGTTTTCTTCGGGTGTTGTTCAAAGAACTTCTTGAGTTTCAGTTTTCTTGTAAATCTATATACATCCATACGGGTATCTGCATAGTTCATGTTGCACGGGGGGCAATATGTTAGTCCTAAGTTATATATATATATATATATATATATACAAGAACGCCCAGAAGCTTGAGGCCGCACAGCACTGCAGATGAGTAACATCTCTATTTAAACCAAGCAGGCAGCTTAACATCCCCTTGAAGTCCATGGCATAACCCACTAGAGGGCATTAATTGTCAAAATGAGATCTCAAATCCCAGCGTGCATTTAAAAATGAACTGCCACCAAAGGAGGAGCACTGAAAGCCCCCTATTATGGAAACACGCAGCCCATGGACTTCAAAGGGATGTTAAGCTGCCTGCTTGGTTTAAATAGAGTTGTTACACACCTGCAGTGCTGTGCGGCCTCAAGCTTCTGGGCGTTTTTGGTTACATGTTATGCGGCGGTTCCAGGCCACAGAGGGATCGCACTGCCCACAACCAATGGGCATTAGGAGAGAGGAACCTTCCTATTTCTGAAGCTGCAGGGACCTTTAATGAAGCCGGCAGAGTCTCATCCAAGGCTCAATAAGGGCGAGAGAAATTGTCCATAATTAGATGCAGTGGAGGTAACCCACTAGAGGGCATTATTTGGCAAGATGAGACCTCAAATCCCAGCGTGCATTTAAAATTGAACTGCCACCAAAGGAGGAGCACTGAAAGCCCCCTATTACGGAAACACGCAGGGGAGATGCGGTAGCCACTAATCACCTCCGATGACACGGCCTCTGAGGAGATGCAAACAGCGGCATCGAAACGCGTCAGGACATGGACTTCAAAGGGATGTTAAGCTGCCTGCTTGGTTTAAATAGAGTTGTTACTCACCTGCAGTGGTGTGTGGCCTCAAGCTTCTGGGCGTTTTTGGTTACAGTAGTTATAGTTAGGACCTAGTGTGAAGAAGTACATCTCAAATGAAGGATGATAAAAAGAGTTTCTTTATTCTTATCACAAGAAGAAAGGATCTCATCCACAGGAGGCACAGGCTGGCAGCAACTGACTCTGTCCTAGCCTCAATTGGAATCTTCACATAACTACATCATACATTCTAAGAATAACATTCTGTAATCACTTTAAACATATTAAAGAAGGATACCACACATCTCCCCCTGTAACATAAAACTGTGTTACTTTAAAACATAGTCATTAAGAGCTGCAGGAGTACAGACTTGACGTGTACTTTTTCTGACAGGCACATCAGACACAACATTTTCCTTTTTATTAACCAAATGGTTATTCGCTAAAGTGTTTTCAGCAGAAACATTACTACTATTCGACCCTCTGTCTTTTGAAAGAGAACCTGAAAAGGAAGCAACGCGATTCAGATTCCAAATCCTGCCATCATTTAGTTTAACCGCATTACGAAAGAGTTTCGTGACACAAAAAGGAGGAGAGTATTTTGGTCCTGAAGATTATAAGTGGAAGACGTATCCTCACCCAATCCCCTACACACACATTGGAATGAGCAACTGCATGTCTGCAATCAAAGTTCTTTTTCCTCAGCTTAGATTTCACCTCCTGCCTCAATGAACTTAGGCCCCTGTTATGATTCACTGTTTCCACCCCTAATTTTCTCATCCAAGTCTGAAATATCGATGTGTTTGGAGTGCGACCTCGGAAAAGTTCAAAAGGAATCTCCCCCGTAGTAGAATGTGGTGTAACCCTATATACCATTACTCTTTCCATCAAGTTATTTTTCCAATCTGAGCCTTGATCTTTAGAAATTCGGATAGACTCCTTAAGCACCCGGTTGAACCTCTCCACCATTCCGTTGGTTTCCGGATGGTAAAGAGAACAACGCTTGTGTTTGATACCTTTATTCACTAAGAAATCCTCCATCTCTTTTGATACCAGTTGTACACCATTATCTGTAAGGATTGTTTCTGGGAAACCTTCCCTAGCAAAAATATCACGTAAAAATTTGACCACATCCTTGGTCTCAATGTTTTGGGTGATTTTTATCTCTGGCCAACGTGAGAACATGTCAATCAGGACTAACACATACCTTTGACTAATCCCAGAAGAAATTGGACCTAGAATGTCTAAGGCTACTTCTTGCCAACACCGTACAGGTAGTTCCCTAATGACCATTGGTTGCGTCCTTGTCTTGCATACTTTATCTGAAGAGTTACATTCAACACAATCACGAATCATTCGTTCTACAAAAATATCTATACCAGGCCACCAGAAATGCAACCGTTTTCTCTCCTTAGTTTTGGATATGCCTTGGTGACCCTGGTGAGCTAAATGTAGAATCTTCTCCCTCATTAGAGAAGGTGGGATAAGTCCAGTGCCTCTCCACAACAAACCATCCTTTAAAGATAACTCATCCCTAACATTCCAGTATCTTTTGGCAGCAACACTCAAATTCTTAAGACAAGGCCATCCTTTGTTCAATAAATCACAAATTTCCTGTAATTCAGAATCTGTACTCATGGCATCTCTCCAATCACACTCCTGAACAATTCCTTCTACAATCTCACATACCTTGAATTCATCTACTTCCCATGAATCTTCTGAAGATAAAGAAATTTGGCCATTCTGTTCCACAACTAATCTAGATAAACAATCAGCAACTTTGTTATTCACTCCTGGTAAATACTTCACATCAAATTCAAAATCCTGGAGTGCAATAACCCATTTACAAATACGAGAAGAAATGGCATCTAGACCTTTCTTACAAAAGATTTCATTCAATGGTTTGTGATCAGTATGAACCACAAACGAATTACCCCAGAGGAACTTCTTCAATTTCCTAATTGCCCAATAAATGCAAAGAGCCTCCTTTTCGATTACAGAATATGATAACTCAGGGCCCACTAAAGATCTGGACAGAAACAAGATAGTGATCTCTTTTCCATCTCTCATTTGTTTGAGCACAGCTCCTAAGCCCCGAGAACTAGCATCAGTGACCAAAATTGAATCATTATTTACATCAAAACTGTGTAAAAAAGGAGCTAGACTTAAATTTTGTTTGATGAGTTCATACTCTTTCTGACACACCTGAGACCAGGAAAATTTGGCTCCTTTTTTTAACAGTTCTCTCATGTTAGATGTCTTGTTCGCAAAATGAGGCACAAACTTGTTATAATATTCTGCCATACCTAAAAAGGTAATCAATTCCTCCCTAGATTTTGGCGTAGGCAAACTGTGTATGGTCTTCACTAATTTATCCTTAGGTTTTACACCATCAGGAGTCAAACAGTGACCTAAATAATCAATCTCAGTCAAGTTAAATCTACACTTATTTTCCCTCAAAGTCAATCCTCTGTCCTCAAAACGTTCCAGAACAGATCTAACTCTAAGATCATGTTCACTTTGTGACGAACCAAAAACAAGCACATCATCTTGATAAATTTTAACTCCAGTAATACCCCTCAAAACATCATCCATTACTCTCTGGAAAACAGAGGCTGCAGAGACTAAGCCAAAAGGTAGACGAGTAAACTTATAAGTGCCAAAGGGTGTGATAAAAGTTGTGAGACCCATGGATATGTCATCAATCCTGACTTGATGGTATGCAGCCCTAAGGTCCAGTGTGGAAAACATGCAGGCATCCCCAAGTTGAGTTAACATGGTATTGATATTGGGAAGAGGGTACCTATCTGCTACAACCTCCCTATTAAGACCCCTAAGGTCAACACAAAAACGAATTTCGCCTGAGGGTTTGCGTGCTAAAACAACAGGCGAAACCCACTCACTTGCTTCAGATTTCACAATGATCCCATCACCTAAGTGTTTCTCCAATTCCTGCCGCATAGGTTCCTGCATAGCTAGAGGAACATTACGCACTTTACATGCCACAGGAATTGCATTAGTCTTCAGGGTAATATTATGAACATAATCAGAAAGACAACCCAATTTGTCACTAAAGACCTTTTTAAATTGACCTCGCCAGTCAGGATAAGATACCTTATTCGTATTTAGATCAGTGACTTTTCTCACGCTCACAAAATTACAGCTAGTTGAGCAGTGGGACACATCCTTTGAATTCACGTTTACAACATCACAGCTAGTAGAGCATTGTGACACATCACTTGAGACACCATCATCTTTCCCGGAGTGAGATATTATGTCCCTCAGAACAATACAGGGGTTTTCACCAGGAATTAAAGCAACGTGTAAGTCTGCCTGATGGAACCAACTCAGAATGCTGTCTCCTCTGCAGGAGATGTAAATTTTCCCCGCAGTGAGTCGTCCTTTATAATCAATTTGACCATTGAAATAACCCACAAGTTTAATAGGCTTTCTCCCATAGGCTAGTGGTTTTATGTCAGGTTTAAAAACTTTTACCTTTCCAAGAAGTTTTTCTTCAAAGAAAACTTTGGGTATCAAAGTAATTTTTGCCCCAAAGTCAAATAACATTTTGACTTCAAAATTATCAATGCGCACAACGTCAACAGCACCTTTATACTTTTTTTTTTTAGATAAGGAAATTTCACGACAAAATACGTCATTTGAATTAGAATTAGAGTCTTCATCAAATAAGGAAATCTCACTACAATGTAACTCATCTGAATCAGAATCCGAGTCTTCATCAATTATCACTTCCTTCACTTGTTTTTTTCTTCCATTAGTTTGAGACCTGCAAGCCTTCGAATAATGTCCAACCTTACCACAATTATTACATTTAGAAGATAAAGCCGGGCAGGACCTATCATTGGCCAGATGATCAGAGGCATTGCAACGAAAGCACTTTAGCTTGGAACTAGGGGAGGATCTGTAAGACTTAGAAGATGAAGGAGTGAAGTTGGTCATTTTCTTAATATTTCTAGTTATAGTTTTATGGTCTGTCTTTTCCATGGACTTATTCTTACTAACAACTAGGACCTTTTCCTCAGCCATTTCTTTTTCCTTTTTAAAAACTTTTACGCATGCAAGAGAGTGTTCTAACCTTTTGGCTATGGAGATGACTTCATCTAAATCGGGATCATCTTTTTGCCAAAGCTCGTCCTTAATTTTTTCCAAGCAACATCCTAACATGAACTGATCTCTTATTCTTTCCTCTAAAGTACCTTCAAATTTACAGGTGGCAGCCAATTTGCGTAAAGCTGTAACGTAAGTTTCAACAGACTCCTCATCTTTCTGCATACGCCTACCAAAGTGGTATCTTTCTAAGATGGTACTCACTTTTGGCAAGTAGTGTTTATCTAGTTTTTTTATGTTGACCTCAAATTCGTTCAAATTGTTTGCTTCTTCAGTACTCAGTTCAGGCAAATGCTCGAACACCTCTTGCCCTTCGGAACCTAAGCAGTGCATTAGAAGTGCAGACTTCCTTTCCGCGGAAAGAGAAGTGCCACATACCCTCGCATAATTCAGAAACACTTTTTTCCACTTTGACCAGCGAATGGGAGGATCCCCTGGTTTTGATAGGAAAAAAGGAGCAGCAGTAACGTTCTGCATAACTCACCGATAGAATGGACGAAAATTGGTTTGAAGGCAGAAATAAATCAACAATTGAATAATATGTGTAAAGTATGGAAGTAAAGGTAAGTGACATAAAATATCAGCATATGAATAAACTTATCAGTAAAAGTAAGTGACATAAAATATCAGCATATGAATAAACTCATCAGTAAAATATGCGAGATTATGCCAATGAACCTGTAAAATAATAAGAGTGAGTGGCATAAAATACTAACATATGAAAACATTTCTTGTTAGAAATATGAGATCATCATTAAAACCTGTGAAAGAAAATTTGGTTAAAAGAGAGTATATTATGTTTATAATAAATACACTCCAATAAGGCTGAGTGCGTCAGCGTAAATGAAGTCTTCGAAACCACACACACTATAAAAGCTGAGTGTGTCAGCGAAGAGAAGTCCCTTCCTTTTTTTTTTTTTTTTAAAAACAAAACTTATATCCCACAAGGTAGACTTGAGTATTGAATTGTGCTTGTTGTTAAAGATGTTAGCGTAGTACAAGATCGTCAGTCAGTTCTTCACTGTCGGTAAATGAAGTGTAGTTCCTGAAGCGCCGTAAATGAAGCGCAGTTCGTGAAATGCCTCTGTGACAGAAGGTGAAAGGCCACTGTGAGCCGCTGTCCCGGCGCGGCGTTGACAGGGAAGTTGTCGGGCGTTACCAAGAGTCACAGAAGGTTCGCCTTCGTCAAAGAATGACGCACAAGAAAGGCCACGTAGAGAGGCTTGACACGCAGCGTCAGGAGCATGCGCACATGATGCGAGTAACGAGTTTGGAGCGTGGCGGCTGGAGACAGAGGTAATTGTTTACTTCTCAATAAATCTCGTTGCAGCCTTGCGAACGTCCATATGTTTACTTGCAAAGTTATTTTGGTTGTAGCCTCGCAATCAACAAAGCGCACATTTTAAAATTTATTAAGGGAATGCCGTTTACTTTAACAACTCGGCAGGTAGTTTTATTAGTCAATCCCTTAGAAACAAGTGACAACTCGGTAGGCAGTCATAGAAAAATCGATAAATAACGACTGTTCTCCGTGAGGCTAACTTTCCACAATTTCAGGGATGTAAATATTTCTAATGTCAGTAGGTTAGAGATATGAGAAAGTAAAGCCAGGGAAATCTGCCATTTTAAACGTGTGATAAATGGACAGAAATGTTTAAGCCTCAAAGGGAATGTAATGGTAGAAAATTTAAAGGAAATTATAAATTGATGTAAAATTTTTCCTAAAGCCCAACAGGAAAATGGATTTAGCGTAAAGTACCTTAAGTTGAGGCTTGGTGTTGAGATCCTTTTGAGAATTTCTTCCTTTTGAAAGGGAGAGAAAAAAATTATTCTTCTTTTGAATGTTAGTTGGAAGAAATCTTCATCCCAGAAATCTTCATCCCGTCCTCGTCGCCAATGTGAAGAAGTACATCTCAAATGAAGGATGATGAAAAGAGTTTCTTTATTCTTATCACAAGAAGAAAGGATCTCATCCACAGGAGGCACAGGCTGGCAGCAACCGACTCTGTCCTAGCCTCAATTGGAATCTTCACATAACTACATCATACATTCTAAGAATAACATTCGGTAATCACTTTAAACATATTAAAGAAGGATACCACACCTCGTTTCCATAGCAAAAGTGTTTTTTGATTTGCCAATATCTTTGGCACTGGTTAACGAATCTTTGCAAATTTTTCAAAACTATTGGGGCGCTCAGGTCAGCCCCTTTCTTGAAAGTTTCGGAATGATTCATCAAGTGGGGCTGAGAAAAAAGGGGGGTCCCAAAATGCATTTTCTCCATGTTAATTTCCATAGGAAACTTTAGACAAAGCTACAGCACAAACCGCTGACCAAAATGACACCCAATTTGGCAAAAAGGTAGGTCTTGTTTCAGAAAGGGTGATGCTTTTAAATGGTGTAAATCTGTTCAGTAGTTCCTGAGAAAATCAAAAATTAAAATAATGATAACTAGTGGCCGAGGAGGATTTGCGTACCCTCCGAGCATGAGCTTTATTCTGATTGGCTTCCAACACTCCAAACAAAGTGTTGACAGCCATCTTGTGACTCAGTAAATCTGAGGCACGAGGATAAGGGTAAAAAAAGCTTAAGAAACCAAATAAGGGGTGTTCGAATCAGGCATAATAACAAATGAAGTGCGGGGTCCCATACTTTGTTTTCCTTAAGCCCCAGGGTGGACCAGGTCCCAGGGGCAAATACAGGGGCCTACATCAGCCCCCGCAGCCCCAGGGGCTGCCACCTGCCCGGGGCTTAGTTATGAATGTGTGGGGGATGCGTAGCCCCCCGCAGCCCCAGGGAGCACCACCTCCCCAGGGCATAAACATATTTAAAGAAAGTGTGGAGGGGGCTCCTGCCTCTCCCCAGACTGCCCTGTGGACCACCACCTCACCGGGGCATTCATAATTAAGGTGTCCGGGGCCTCATGGGCCCCCAAGCCCGGGGACCACCACCACCCCGGCGCCCCAAATGAATTAGAGAAGTGGGGGGTCATACCCCTTCCCATACTGCCCCTGGGACCACCTCCTCCCCAGGCCACTAATTTTGTTAATACAGGGGTTCATTGCCGACCCCTGGCCCCGGAGCCACCACCACCCCAGGGCTTTAATACTTATGGGAGGGGGGCCGCACAACCCCCTCCTGAAGCCCTTCATGGCCCTGGGGACCGCCAACCCCCATGGCCGGCACCAGCAATGTCCCAGGGTGCCCACCCCCAGGACATTGCCGTTTTCAATGACTCCTGCCCTGCCATTGCAAACTTCTGCTTTGCTTGGTGGAAGCAACAGCAGAAAATCTGCTCTTGTTTCCACGAAGCAAAGCAGTATTGCTTTTGGACAAGGGGAGCTGCATGTCAACAGCTCCACTTGTCCAAAACCAATGTCGGATCCTGCTGGAGGTGGGGAGCTGGCTGGGAATGTGGTGGCATTGGAGCTCCTCCGTGGTCCCCAACTTAAGGCCGGTCACCCAGGGATTGGGTCCCCAGGGCCATACTTGTACGCGTGACACCCATCCAAAAAAATAAAAGTCTGGCCATCCCCCTGGGATGGGGTCCCTGGGACAAAAAGTGGCCCAGGGATTTGGGGGCCATGCGGCCCCCATCATTTTAATAATAATAAAAATATGAAAAAGAAGGCCATGCCCCGGGAGATGGGGTCCCCGGGGCTGAAATCGGCCTTGGGAGGGACTAGCCCACCAGATACCTCCAGTAAGCCCCACACAGTGGGATTGCTGAGAGGTGGTCTGAAGCCATACCCCTTTTTACACTACTCTGCAAACACCCCTTCCTCGTGCACTACTCGTGAGGCAATGTGGTCCTCCTGCGGCTTGAGTACCTCAGGACTGAAATGGACATCATACCGAGTAGCATTGTACCAGGAGGTGTGTTTGCAGAGTGGTGTAAAAAGGGTGTGTGGCCTCGGACCACTCTCAACAATCCAGCTGTGTGGGGCCTACTGGAGGTACCTGTTGGGCTAGTTGGCTCCCAGGGACCCTAAAGAATCAAGATGACTTCATCCCTCAACCAATATCATGCCAGGAGGCATGTTTTCTGAGTGGTGGACAAAGGGGGCATGGCCTGTGTCCACCTATCAGCAATCCCACTTTCTGGGGCATACTGGAGGTATCAGATAGGCTAGTTGGCTCCGAAGGACCGCCGTCAGCGAAGTGGACCATAAACCCCATCCAAGAGCATGCCAGGGATTGCTTTGCAGAATGGTGGGAAAAGGGGGCGTGGTCTGCTATGAGAACTTAGCAATGCTGCCAGTGTTCGACTTACTGGAGGAAATAGGGTGGGGTAGCTGGCTCCCAAGGTTGTACTTGGGGCCAACTACTCCTCCTGTTACCTCCACTTAGTCCCACACAATGAGATTGCAAAGAGATCTTCGGAGGCCATGCCCCCTTCTCTCCACCACTCTGCAAATGCGCCTCCTGGCACAGTACTTGCTTGGAGATGAAGTCCACTTTATTCCTGAGGGACTTTGCGGGCCAAGAATCCCTCCTGGTACTTCCTGTAAGTCCTACACAGCGGAATTATTGAGCACTGGTCGGAGGCCCAGCCCTTTTTCTCCACCAATCTGCAAGCACGACTAACAGTTGAAGAAGGTTAATAGACCTCACATTTGCAAGAATTTGAGCTATTTGCGTAGTAAATATAAAAGTTTTTTACTAATGTTTTTTGGAGTGAAGTTGATGTACGTTGTGTGTAGTGGAATTATGTGGTATGCTGTGCAGTGAAATGTGGATAGAAAGTATCTGGTATTTAGTGTACAAAAATTATGTAGAGTGGGATTATGTGCTATCAAGAGTAATTATGTGTTATGGTACTCTGTTTTGTGGAGTGGTAACCTCAGGTTAAGTCTTCCTCATTTACATAGAAGCTAAACTATGGACTCTTTTTATTAATTTTGCAATTTTTATGGAAGGAGTAAACAAGCATCACACATACATAGCTGAGAAAAAAAATACATTTACATGGGGTCCGAAAAAAAACCACAATGCCATTATCGCCTAATTTATGACATAAGGAAAGAAGACATCAGAAAAGAAAATATGTACATCAACCAATGAAGGCAGAAACAGAGAAATCGGAAAAAGCAAGGGGAGGAAACAATGTAGCTTGAATCCAATCAGTTACAGGGGCCCACAACCTTGCCCCAAAGAGCCTCTTCCTACTCCCCTTAGTCTTATAAATGGTGGCTTCCAGGTTATACATTGCCAGCTGTCTTGCCCGCAAGAAAGAAATGAAGGAGGGTCTGGAGAAATCCATTCCTTTGTAATACAGGCACGTACAATCGACATACAAATAAATACAAAAGCAGTTGTTGTTTTAGACGTAGGTAAGACAGGTTCTATCTGAACTCCTGTTAGGACCATTTCCCCGTTAATGCACAGAGGTCTGCCGATTAACAATGCCAGAAAATGTTGAATAGCTATAAAACAATCCGACAATTTAGGGCATAAAAAAAACATATGGGGCGAATCTGCAGCAAACGGCCCGCATCTTCTACATTTCGTTCCAGCTCCTGTGCCCCACTTTGACATTTTGCCAGGGGCATAATACATATCATAAATAGACATATAGTGCTTTGCCCGCATCCGACCTGTCAATTAAACTTGATTTGCCAAAGCTATGAAATTGGTTAAATCTACCCCTTCTATATTTAGTTTACTTGCCCACGTCTCCTGGCATTGCTCTAGATCTGTTGGAAGTAACTTAATCAAATTAGAATATAATAGACCAATAGGTGTTCGTCTCTCCAAGAGATCCATTAATGGGAGTTTTCTAAATTGGGCATCTAAGTCAGGCCCCAACATATTCAAAAAGCTATGGATTTGCAGGTATTTGAAGAAGTCCTGTCTTGGCAAGCCATATTGAGCTTGGAGATCTGTAAAAGCTGGTAGAATGCCATCAGGGCAGATATCTCCCAAGCAGAAAATTCCCTTCTGACGCCACCTATAAACCGTTTGGTCTCGAAAAATCAAGGGAAGAGCACCAACAGTCTCCAAAGGGTTATAAGCATTTACATTCATAAGGCCTAGATGCTGCTTCACCCGTTTCCAAACCAAAAAGGACGCTTTCACAATTTTGAATTTAGTTTTTTTAAAGTAACTTGGCTCCAGAACTTTGACCAGACAGCTGTTATCTGCTTCCCCCAACCCACATTCGTAGATTGAAGGGGAATGATAGGGCAATATAATAGCTCTGTCCCCAACCATCAGTGGGGAAATTAACTGCCAAACCGCCGCCCAATAATAAAACAACAAATATGGAATACCCCAGCCCTCCTCAGATCTAGGCAAAACCATCTTCTTATACGCCCTTCTATGCCTTTTATATCCCCAAAGGAATCTAGAACAAGTATTTTCAAGTTTTTTAAAACAAGACGCTGGAAATTCGAGCGGAATAGTTCTAAAAAAATAGAGAAATTTGGGTAACAAAAGCATTTTTAAAACATTCGACCTCCCATGCAATGATAGGTGGAAATGATCTATTTGTTGTAAAATAGAGTTCACCTTGTATATTACCGGATTGATATACAGCTTTGGAATCTTGTTGATTGGCGAGGATAACTTAACCCCTAAATAAGTGGCTTCTGCAACAGTGGATATGTCCTCTGGAGGGCTTCCGCCAATGCATAAGATCTGTGTTTTGGTAAGATTGAGCTTGTACCCAGAAAAGCACCCAAACTCTGATGCCTGGTCTTCAATTATTGGTAATGTTGAAGCTAAATCAGTGGTGACAACAATAATATCGTCCGCATAGGCCAGACCACTATATTCTAAATCACAAATTTTGACTGGTTTAATATCAGCGGAATAATTTAATTTGGCAAAAAAAGTCAATATAAAGGGCAAACAATAAAGGGGAACAGGGACAGCCTTGTTGTGTACCCCGACTGATTGAAAGAGGGCCCGATTCTCTACCGTTTAAGCAAATGCAAGCAGTAGGGAGATGATACAAGGACTTCAATGCTTGCACAATAACTGGACCAAACCCCTTCACATGGAGCACTTCCCACAAGTATGGCCAAGACACCCTGTTGAATTCCTTCTCGGCATCCAACAGGGTGATTCCAATAGTACTCTTTGTGGCTTCTGCCCAGTCCATCATCGCTATCACCCGCCGAACATGATCGGCAGCATCGCGTCAGGGGATAAACCCATGCTGAAATTCTGATACTAAAGTTGAGATAATTCTAGACAGACGCCCGGCCAAAATTTTGGAATACATTTTGTTGTCGGCATTAATTAGCACAATTAGTCTATAAGAGGATGGTGAGGTAGGAGATTTACCCTTTTTTAAAAAGACCATGATGGTAGAATTCTGCCAAGACATCGGGGAGGTACCTCTTTGTACACACAAGAAAGTTGCCAGCATTTGTTCTTTCAGAGCTGGAAAAAAGGTTCTATAAAATTCAAGAGGTATCCCGTCTGGTCCCACTGCCTTACGGACAGCGAGTGATGTTAATGCTGACTCGAGTTCTTCATAAGTAATATTAGCATCCAGCTCTTCTTTTTGTTCATTGGAGACTTTGGAGAATTCCCTCTCCCACCAAAAATCTGCTAATTTCCCTGCTACCGGCGTTCTATCATCGCCAGCGTAAAGCTGGGTATAAAAGTTACAAAAGATCTCCAACACTTTTGCCGGGTTCTTGTGAAGTAGCCCTTGCTCATCCTGAATAGAATTAATCCTAGTAGCTGCCTCTTTCTGCCTCAACCTTTTAGCTAGGAGGTGCACCAAATTCTTACCCACCTCATAAAGCTCCGTGCGGTGTACTGCTGTAAGGGAGGGTAGTTTTGTTGCAAAGTTCTGATACACCTTCATTTTCTGTACAGCGAGATCAATCGAAACTTGTTCATGATCCCGTCCATCAGTGACAGCTGTCATAAAATTAGTCTCTAAAAGCCGTAGTTTGCTTAGTTCTTCTACATATTCTGCCCTTAACCTACGTTGTTTATTAATGGAGTAGCTGAGGGCTTCCCCCCGCACTCCTGACTTAAAAGCATCCTATATCATATCCTCTGAGGCAGAGCCACAATTAAACTGAAAAAAGTATATTACCCACTTATTCATTTGCTCACAGTAGCCCGGATCAACTAAAAGCTGGCTCTCAAACGTCCAAGGTTTCCGTGGAGACTTATACCCAGCTTCTATTTCTAATTCTATGGTAATTGGGATGTGGTCCAAAAATTGTTTTCGGGTGAATCTCAAACCTAGCATTAGTAGACATTCCCATAGGTACAAAGAAGTAATCAAGTCGTACATGCTTATGATGAGGGGTAGAGAAAAAAGTACTTCCGGGAGCACCCCGTCCTCTCAGCAACCAGACATCTACCAATCCAAAATCGATTAATAGACCCCTAGTGGCTTTAAACACTTTACTCTTTAAACCCCATTCAAGAGCATGCCAGGGATTGCTTTGCAGAATGGTGGGAAAAGTGGGCGTGGCCTGCTATGAGAACTTAGTAATGCTGCCTTCGTTCGACTTACTGGAGGTAATGGGGGGTAGCTGGCTCCCAAGGTTGTCCTTGGGGCCAACTACCCCTCCTGTTACCTCCACTTAGTTCCACACAATGAGATTGCAAAGAGATTTTCGGAGGTCATGCCCCCTTTTCTCTACTACTCTGCAAATGTGCCTCCTGGCACAGTACTTGCTTGGAGATGAAGTCCACTTTACTCCTGAGGGACTTTGGGGGCCAAGAATCCCTCCTGGTACTTCCTGTAAATCCTATACAGCGGAATTCTTGAGCACTGGTCGGAGGCCCAGCCCCCTTTCTCCACCAATCTGCAAGCATGACTAACAGTAGAAGGTTAATAGGCCTCACATTTGCAAGAATTTGAGCTATTTGTGTAGTAAATGTAAAAGTTGTTTACTAATGTTTTTTGGAGTGGAGTTGATGTACGTTGTGTGTAGTGGAATTATGTGGTATGCTGTGCAGTGAAATGTGGATAGAAAGTATGTGGTCTTTAGTGTATAAAAATTATGTAGAGTGGGATTATGTGCTATCAAGAGTAATTATGTGTTATGGTAGTCTGTGTTGTGGAGTGGTAACCTCAGGTTTAGTTTTCCTCATTTACATAGAAGATAAACTATGAACTCAATGTGACAAAAAAGAAGGAATCACTGAGGAGCACGTCTGGACCTAGTGAAAGGTATGAGCTGGACCACTGCAATTATGCAACGTTTTGACTGCACCGACTTTTGCACAATTATACATTTCCCATATTAACCACATAATACATCATCTGTTGCCTAAAGTGCAGATTTGACTAAAAAAGCCTTGTTTCTACCTCAAACGGTAAACACTTTACCAAAAATTAAGCAACAAGTGTAAAAGTGTGGTGGAAGGTCCTTTGCAAACCTTGAATGGCCACCTGTTTCTTTTTGCAAAATGCGGGTGTTAAATTGATACTAATGGTGTACAAGCAACTCTTAATTCATTCTGTGGCTCTCCTGCCTCTTTTTGCATTTCTGTTGCTTCTTTCTGCACCTTTCTTACTTTTTGTGCACTTCTCTTGCCTCTTTCTGCACACTTTTCTACTTTCTGCACCCCTTTTGTCTCTTTCTTTGCCTCTACTGCCTCTTTCTGCGCCTCACTTGCTCATTTGTGCACCTCTTTTGCCTCTTTCTGCACCCCTCTTCCCCGTTTCTGGAACACTCTTGCCTCTCTCTGCACCTCTGTCCCTTCTTTCTGAACTTCTTTTGTTTCTTTCTTCAACTCTTTTGCTTCTTTCTGCACCCCTCTCGCCTGTTTCTCCACCCCTTACCCTTTTCAGGATGTCTGTTGCTACTTTCTGTATTTCTCTTGCATATTTCGCCACTCTACTTTCTTCTTTTTGCATCTCTGTTGCTTCTTTCTCTACTTATCATGCATCTTCCAGCAGATTTCTTGCTTCTTTCTTCACCACTTGTGCCTTTTTCTGCACCCTTCTTCTCTTTCTGCACTCCTATTGCCTCTTTCTGTACCTCTTTTCCTTCTTTCTGCACCTCTCTTGCTTCTTTCTGATCCCTCTTGCCTCTTTCTCTACCCACTTCACCCTTTCTGCATCTCTGTTGCTTCTTTCTGCACTTCTCTTATCTCATTCTCTAACCCTTACCTCTTTCTGCACCTCTGTTGCTTCTTTATGCACCTCTCTTGCTTCTTTCTACACCCCTCATGCCTCTTTCCTTACCCCTCTTGCCTTTATCTGTGTCTCTGTTCCTTCTTTCTGTACTTCTTTTGTTTTTTTCTGCACCTCTCAATTCTTATTGCAACCCTTTTAACTCTTTCTGCACCCCTCTTCCCTCTTTCTGCACCCTCTTGCCTCGTTCTACACCTTTGTTCATTCCTTTTGCACTTCTTATGCTGCTCTCTTCAGCTCTCTTGCTTCCTTCTGCACCTTCTTGCCTCTTTCTCCATCCATCTACCCTCTTTCTGCAACCCTGTTGCCTCTTTTTGTGCCTCTATTTTTTCGTTCGCCCCTTCTTTTGTTTCTTCCTGCACTTCTCTTGCTTCTTTCTGTACCCGTTTGCCTCTTTCTGCACCCTCTTCCCTCTTTCTGCATCCCTCTTGCCTCTTTCTGCACCCCTGTTGCTTCTTTCTGCACTCCTCCTGCTTCTTTTGCATTCCTCTTGCCTCTTTCACAACCCTCTTTCCAATTTTGGCACCCCTCTTATAGTACATTTATTCCTTCTTTCTGCACTTCAATCATTTCTTTATGAACTCTCGCTTCTTTCTGCACCCCTTTTGACTTTTTCTGGACCCCACTTGCCTCTTTCTGTACCTCTGTTCATTCTTTCTGCATTTCTTGTGTTTCTTTCTGCAGCTCTCATTCTTTATTTCTGCACACTCTTGCCTCTTTCTCCACACCTCTTTCTTCTGTTTGCACCCTAGTGCCTCTTTCTGCACCTCTGTTGCTTCTTTCTGCACTACTCTTGCTTCTTTCTGTACCTCTTTTCTTCTTTCTGCACCATTTGTGCTTCTTTCTGCATCCCTCTTCCCTCTTTCAGCACTCCTCTTGTCATTTTGTGCTCCTCTGTTCCTTCTTTCTGCTCTTCTTTTTTTCTTTTGGCACCTCTCTTGCTTCTTTCTGCTCCCCTCTTGCCACTTTATCCACCCCTTTCCCCCTATTTAAATCTCTGTTGCTTCTTTCTGCAATTCTCTTGCCTCTTCCTCCACCCCTCATCCCTCTTTCTGCACATCTGTTGCTTCTTTCTGCACTTCTTTTGCTTCTTATTGCAACCCTATTCCTTCTTTCTGCCCCCCCTGCCTCTTTCTACACATCTATTCCTTCTTTCTGTACTTCTTTTTTTTATTTCTGCACCCCTCTTGCTTCTTTTTCCACTCCACTTCCTCCTTCCTGCATCTCTGTTGTATCTTTATGTATTTCTATTGCCTCTTTCTCCACCCCTTTTCCTTCTTTCTGCATCCCTGGTGCTTCTTTCTGTATTACTTTCTTCTTTCTGCACCTCTTTCCTTCTTTCTGCACCACTTACACTTCTTTCTGTACCCCTCTTCCCTTTTTCAGCTCTCCTCTTGCCTCTTTCTGAACCTCAGTTCCATCTTTCCACTCTTCTTTTGTTTCTTCTGCACCTATCTTGCTTATTTATACACCCCTCTTGCCGTTTTCCCCACCTCTTTTCCCCTATTTGTATCCTGTTGCTTCTTGCCTCTTTCTCCACCCCATCCCTCTTTCTGCACTTCTGTTGTTTCTCTCTGCACTTCTTTTGCTTGTTATTGTACCCTGTCCATTTATTCCGCAACACATTCCTCCTGCTTCTTTCTCCACCCCACATCCCCTTTCTGCATCTCTGTTGCTTATTTATGTATTTATCTCGCCTCTTTCTCCACCTCCTTCCATCTATCTGCACCTTTCTCACTTCGTTCTGCACCACTTCGGCATCTTTCTGCACCCCTCTTCTCTTTCTGCACTCCTCTTGCCTCTTTCTGCACCTCTGTTCCTTCTTTCTGCACTCACTTCTTTAGTTTATTTCTGTAACTCTCTTCTTTCTGCACTCCTCTTGCATCTTTCTCTAACCCTCTTCCCCCATTTCTCCATCTCTGTTGCTTTTTATCCCCTCATCTTGCTTCTTTCTGCACCTCTCTTGCTTCTTCTGCATACCTTGTGCCTCTTTCTGCATCATTCTTCCCTCTTTCTACACTCCTCTTGCCTCTTTCTGCACATCTCTTGCTTCTTTCTGAACACCTCATGCCTCTTTCTGCACTTCCTCTTACCTCTTTTTGCACACCTCTTACCTCTTTCT
The DNA here is from genome assembly GCF_964261635.1 of Lissotriton helveticus. NCBI lineage: Eukaryota > Metazoa > Chordata > Amphibia > Caudata > Salamandridae > Lissotriton > Lissotriton helveticus. The sequence goes on from NC_136068.1 coordinate 647,969,266, forward strand.
GCAACTCTGTTGCTTCTTTCTGCACACCTCTATTGCTTCTTTCTGTGCCACTCATGTTTCTTTCTGCACCCCTCTCCTCTCTTTCTGTAACTCTGTTGCTACTTTCTGTACCTCTGTTGCTTCTTTCTGTACCCATCGTGCATCTGTCACACCCATCTTCTTGCACCTCTCTTGCCTCTTTGTCCAATCCTATTCCCCCTATTTGTATCTCTGTTGCTTCTTTCTGCACTTCTCTTGCCTCTCTCTCCACCTCACAACCATCTTTCTGCAACTCTGTTGCTTCTTTCTGCTCTTCTTTTGCTTCATTCTGCACCCCTCTTGCCACTTTTGCCACCTATGTTACCCCTTTGTGCATATCTGTTGCATCTTTCTGCCATTCTCTTGCCTCTTTCTCCACCTCTCATCTCTATTTTTGCATCTCTGTTCCCTCTTTCTGCAATGTTTGTGCCTCTTTCTGCACTCCTCTTCTCTCTTTCTGTACCTCTGTTGATTGTTTCTGTACTTCTTTTGTTTCTTTCTGCATGTCTCTTGCTTCTTTCTGCTCCCCTCTATCCTATATTTTGCACCCCTCTTTTCTTCACCTCAGTTCCTAGTTTTTACACTCCTCTTGCTTCTTTCTACTCTTGTCTTGCTTCTTTCTGTACCACTTGTGCATCTTTCTATACCCCTCTTCACTCTTTCTCACTGTTCTTGCCTCTTTCTACACCTCTGTTCCTTCTTTCAGCTCTTCTTTTGTTTCTTTCTGCATCCCTCTAGCCTCTTTCTCCATCTCTCTACCCCCTTTTTGCATCTCTGTTGCTTCTTTCTGCACTTCTCTAGCTTCTTTCCACACCCCTCATCCCTCTTTCTTCACCTCTGGAGCTTCTTTCTGCACTTCTCTTGCCTCTTTTCCCACCCTTCATCCCTCTTTCTTCACCTCTGTTGCTTCTTTCTGCACTTCTCTTGCTTCTTTATACACCTCTTTCCCTTCTTTCTGTAAACCTTGTGTGTCTTTCTGCACGTCTCTTGCTTCTTTCTGTACTCCACGTGCCTCGTTCTGCACCCTCTTCCCCATTTCTGCTCTTCTCTTTCTCCACCTCATTCCTCTGTCCCATCTCTAATCCCTCTTTCTGCACCTCTGTCGCTTCTTTCTGCACTTCTCTTGCTTTTTTTCTGCACCTCTGACCCTTCTTGCTGCGACCTTTGTGCCTTTTTCTGCACCCCTCTTGCCGCTTTCAGTACCTCTGTTACTTATTTTTGTACTTCTTTTGTTTATTTCTGCAAACTTCCTGCTTCTTTCTGTACCCCTTGTGCATCTTTCTGCACCCTTCTTCCCTCTTTTTGCACCCCTCTTGCTACTTTATGCACCTCATTTGCTTCTTTCTGTACTCCTCATGCTTCTTTCTACACCTCTCCTGCTTCTTTCCGCAGCACTGTTCTTTCTTTCTGCACACCACTTCTGTCTTTTTGCACTCCTCTTGCCTCTTTCTACACATCTGTTTCTTCTTCCTGCTCTTATGTTTCTTTCTGCACCGCTCTTGCTTCTTTCTGTACCCATCTTGCCACTTTCTACACCCCAATTTCCCCTTTTTGCATCTCTGTTGCTTCCATCTGCACTTATCTTTCCTCTTTCTCCACCGCTCATCCCTATTTATGCACCTCTGTTGCATCTTTCTGCACTTCTCTTGCTTCTTTTTGCATCTCTGCCCTTTCTTTCTGCAAACGTTGTGCCTCTTTCTGCACCCTTCTTCCCTCTTTGTATATCACTCTTTCCTCATTCGACACCTCTCTTCCTTCTCTCTACACCCCTCATGCTTCTTTCTGCACCTCTGTTTCTTCTTTCTGTACTTTTTTTGTTTCTTTCTGCACGTCTCTTGCTTCTTTCTGCACCCCTTGTGCCTCCTTCTGCATCCTCTTCTCTCTTTCTGCATCTCTGTTGCTTTTTTCTGCACTTCTCTTGCTTCTTTCTCCACCCCATCCGTCTTTCTGCACTTCTGTTGTTTTCTTCTGCACTTCTGTTGCTTTTTTATACACCTCTGTCCCTCCTTTCTGTGACACTTGTGCCCCTCTCTGCACCCCTCTTCCCTCTTTCGGCACCCCTCTTCTGTCTTTCTGCACCCCTCTTGCCTCTTTCTGCACCTTTGTTGTTTGTTTCTGTGCTTCTTTTGCTTTTTTCTGCATGTCTCTTGCTTCCTTCTGTACCCCTCGTAACTCTTTTTGCACCCCTCTTTCCTCTTTTTGCACCATCTTGTCTCTTTCTTCACCTCTGTTGCTTCTTTCTACAGTCCTCTTTCTTCTTTCTACACATCTGTTGCTTCTTTCTGTACTACTTGTGCTTCTTTCTGCACCCCTCTTCTCTCTTTATGCACTCCTCTTGCCTCTTTCTGCACCTCTGTTTCTTTATCCTGCTCTTCTTTTGTCTCTTTCTGCACCTCTCTTGCTTCTTTCTGTACCGTTCTTGCCATTTTCTACATCCCATTGCCCCCTTTTTGCATCCCTGTTGCTTCCATCTGCACTTAACTTTCCTCTTTCTCCACCGCTCATCACCACCAGGCAGGTCGCTCCCCTCACTGCTGCGCAGCCCCCCGTGTGTGACCTGTGAGCTGCTGTCACCCGTGTTGGTCCGCCTGCATCCTTGCGAAGAACTGCTCTGCTGTTGTTTCTGTGTTTCTGTGCCCATCTTTGGCATTCTGTTTTGTTTCACATTCTGTCCACCTGTGCCCGTTTTTCGCACCTGTGCCCCCCTTCTCTCCTGCTCCCTCGCCTTCTGTGTCCCCCGCCGTTTCCCGCCGCTTGCGTCCCTGCGGGCCCGTCTCCTACTCTCCCATTGGCTGTCCCGCTCCCACCTCCCAGCTGCTCCTCCCTCCATCTGCCCCTCATATGGAGGCCAGGAAGCGGTAGAGAGAGCGATCTTTGACCCTGCCACCAGGCAGGTCGCTCCCCTCACCACTGCGCAGCGCCCCGTGTGTGACCTGTGAGCTGCTGTCACCCGTGTTGGCCCGCCTGCATCCTTGCGAAGTACTGCTCTGCTGTTGTTTCTGTTTTTCTGTGCCCATCTTTGGCATTCTGTTCTGTTTCACATTCTGTCCACCTGTGCCCGTTTTTTTGCCCCTGTGCCCCCATTCTCTCCTGCTCCCTCGCCTTCCGTGTCCCCTGCCATTTCCCGCCGCTGCGTCCCTGCGTCCCCGCCCCCTTCTCTCACATTGGCCGCCCCGCTCCCACCTCCCAGCTGCTCCTCCCTCCCTCTGCCCCTCATATGGAGGCCACGAAGCGGCCGCGCCGAAGGTGCGCCAAAGTCAAGCCTGTCTGCGCCCGTCCGCGCCTGGACCGCGCCCAGCACGGACACCTGGCCCCCGCCGAAGCCAGGAAACTTGACTGAGATACGACACCACGGCCCTCAATGCACTCAACACCGGGCGGCAACCCGCCTGCTACCTAGCCACCCCGAAGCCCACCCATGGACCCTTCACCTGCCAAGCCTGCAAATTCACCTGCCTCCGAACCTTCACCCCGCCCCCCGGACCTAGCAACAACAACAACCACCTCAAGTGCATACTACTCAACACCCGCTCCGTCCACAAGCATGCTGTCGAACTCTGGGACCTCCTCGATACAACAGCCCGGACGTCACCTTCCTCACGGAAACCTGGATGAACGCTTCCTCAGCCCCCGACATCGCCATAGCCATCCCGGATGGATACAATATCACCCGTAAGGACCGCGTCAACCAAACCGGAGGAGGAATCGCCATCATCTACAGGAACACCATCAGCGTCACGACCAACACCGAAGACACCCTCACCGCCACCGAACACCTACACCTCCAGATCCACAGAGACCCCAAGACCACCCTCAGAGGAACCCTCATCTACAGACCCCCAGGCCCACGCACACACTTCAGCGATACCATCGCCGACTTCATCAGCCCGTATGCCCTAGCCACATCAGATTACATCTTCCTAGGGGACCTGAATTTCCACCTGGAGAACATTAACGACAACAACACCACCACCCTGCTCGACAACCTCGCCAACCTCGGACTCAAGCAACTGGTGAACACCCCCACCCACTACACCGGCCACACGCTCGACCCCATCTTCTCCGCCAGCAACCACGTCCCTTCAGCCACTCCACCGGCCTACACTGGACCGACCACAGCTGCATCCATTTCAGCTTCAAGAAGACTATCTCCCACCACCGCCCGCAACAGATCCCCGCAGAATCAGGAGCACAGTCACCACAGACCAGCTAACCACATCATTGAGCCAGAACCCACCAACCGACACCTCTGACACCAACAACGCAGCCCGCAACCTCGCACAGTGGATCACCAACTGCAACCTACGCCCTCGCTCCACTAAGAAGAAACCCAGGCAAGACCGGCAACAGAAAAACCACATGGTTCACCGACACCCTCAAAGAATCAAAGAAATCCTGCCGAACTCTTGAGAAAACCTGGCGCCAAGAGCAAACAACAGAAAACATGACAGCTCTCAAGAACGCCACTTGCAAACACCACCAGCTGATCTGCACCACCAAAAGGACATCGTTCAAAAAGCGACTGGACAACCACACTCACAACAGCAAGGAACTCTTCAGCATCATACATGAACTCTCCAATCCCAACACCAGCAACAATGACATCACACCATCGCAAGACCTCTGCCACTCCCTCGCCACATTCTTCTACCGCAAGATCGCCGATATACACAACAGCTTTGGCGCACAGACTCCGCCTCCACTCACCAAACCAACGCCCCCCCCCACCAGCACCCTCAGCGCCTGGACCCCCATCAGCACTGAAGACACCACCCACGTCATGAACACTATCCACTCCGGCTCCCCCTCTGACCCATGCCCCCACCAGCACCCTCAGCACCTGGACCCCCATTAGCACTGAAGACACCACCCACGTCATGGACACCATCCACTCAGGCTCCCTCTATGACCCATGCCATCACCACATCTTCAACAAAGCCGACGCCATCATCGCACCCCACCTTCGGAACGTCATAAACAACTATTTCACGTCCTCCACCTTCCCAGAGAGCTGGAAACACGCAGAGATCAACGCCCTTCTGAAGAAACCCACAGCGGACCCCAAAGACCTCAAGAACTTGTGCCCCATCTCTCTCCTTCCCTTCCCGGCAAAAGTCATCGAAAAGACCGTCAATAAAAAGCTGACTACATTCCTCAAGGCCAACAACTCCCTCGACCCATCCCAGTCCGGATTTCGAGCCAACCACAGCACCAAGACCGCCCTCATCGCAGCCACCGACGACATCAGGACCCTGCTTGACAACGGGGAAACAACTGCTCTTATCCTCCTAGACCTCTCAGCTGCCTTTGATACCGTTTGCCACAGCACCCTAATAACCCGCCTCCACGACACGGGGATCCAAGGAAAAGCCATGGACTGGATCACCTCGTTCCTCTCCGACAGAACCGAGAGTCCACCTCCCTCCCTTCTGCTCCGCGACCACCGAAATCATCTGCGGCGTACCCCAAGGCTCCTCACTCTGCCCAACCCTCTTCAATATCTACATGAGCCCCCTCGCCGTCATGGTACGCAAACACAACCTCAACATCATCTCCTACGCCAACGACACCCAGCTGATACTCTCCCTCACCAAGGACCCAGCCACCGCCAAAACCAACCTCCAGGAAGGAATGAAAGACGTTGCGGAAAGGATGAAGCTTAAGTCATCTGAAAATTAACTCAGACAAGACGGAGGTCCTCATCCTCGGACAATCCCCATCCGCCTGGGACGACTACTGGTGGCCCTCAGCATTGGGCACCGCACCGACACCCACGGACCACGCACACAACCTAGGATTCATCCAGGACTCCTCACTCTCAATGACCAAACAAGTCAACGCCATCTCATCCCCAAGCTCCGAAAAATCTTCCGGTGAATCCCCACTGAAACCAGAAAAACAGTAACCCAGGCCCACGTCACCAGCCAACTGGACTACGGGAACGCCCTATACACAGGAACCACAGCCAAACTTCAGAAAAAACTTCAGCGCATACAGAACGCCTCCGCCCGACTCATCCTCGACATCCCTCACCATAGCCACATATCTGCCCACTTGAGAATCTTGCACTGGCTCCCCGTTAGCAAAAGGATCAGGTTTAGACTCCTAACCCACGCACATAAAGCACTCCACGACACAGGCCCCGAATACCTTAACAAGCGCCTCTCCTTCTACACTCCGACCCGCCAGCTACGCTCCGCCAGCCTCACCCTCTCCACCGTCCCACGAATTCGCAGAACCACCACCGGTGGAAGATCGTTCTCCTACATGGCCGCCAAGACATGGAACTCCCTCCCCACCCACCTGCGAACGACCCAGGACCACCACACCTTGAGGAAGCACCTCAAGAACTGGCTATTCAAGCAGTAGCAGCACCTCCCATCCCTTCAGCGCCTTGAGACCCTCACGGGTGAGCAGTGCGCTCTATAAATGGTCTGATTGATTGATTGATTAACTTTCCTCTTTCTCCACCCCACATCCCTATGTCTGCACCTCTATTACATCTTTCTGCACTTCGCTTGCTTATTTTTGCATCTCTGCCCTTTCTTTCTGCAAACGTTGTGCCTCTTTCTCCACCCTTCTTACCTCTTTGTATATGACTCTTTCCTCTTTCTACACCTCTCTTCCTTCTCTCTACACCCCTCTTGCCTTTTTCTGCACCTCTGTTCCTTCTTTCTGTACCTCTTTTGTTTCTTTCTGCACGTCTCTTGCTTCTTTCTGCCCTCCTTGTGCCTTCTTCTGCATCCTCTTCTCCCTTTTTGCATATCTGTTGCTTTTTTCTGCACTTCTCTTGCTTCTTTCTCCACCCCTCATCCATCTTTCTGCACTTCTGTTGCTTTTCTTCTGCACTTATCTTGCTTTTTTATACACCTCTGTCCCTCCTTTCTGTGACACTTGTGCCTCATTCTGCATCCCTCTTCCCTCTTTTGGCACCCCTGTTTCCTCTTTCTGTACCTTTGTTCTTTGTTTCTGTGCTTCTTTTGCTTTTTTCTGCACATCTCTTGCTTACTTCTGTACCCCTCATAACTCTTTCTGCACCACACTTGCTTTTTTCTACACCCCTTTTTACTCTTTCTCACTCCTCCTGCCACTTTCTGCACCTCTGTTCCTTCTTTCTGCTCTTTTTTTGTTTCTTTCTACAACTTCTCTTGCCTCTTTCTTCATCAATCTACCCCCTTTTTGCATCTCTGTTGCTTCTTTCTGCACTTCTCTTGCCTCTTTATACACCTTTGTCCCTTCTTTCTGCAACCCTTGAGCGTGTTTTTTACACCCCTCTTCCATCTTTCTGTGCCCCTCTTGCCTCTTTCTGCACCTCTGTTCCTTCTTTCTGTACTTATTTTGTTTCTTTCTGCATGTCTCTTGCTTCTTTCTGTACCCCTCGTGCCTCTTTCTGCACCTTTCTTCCCTGTTTTTGCACCCCTCTTCCCTCTTTCTGCACCCCTCTTGCCTCTTTCTCCACCTCTGTTCCTTCTTTGTGCACTCCTTTTTTTTCTTTCAGTAACTCCATTTCTTCTTTCTGTGTCCCTCTTGCGTACCCCTTGTGCCTCTTTCTGTTCCTCTCTTCCTTCTTTCTGCACTTCTTTTGTTTCTTTCTACACCCTACTTCCCCCTTTCTGCATCTTTGTTTCATTTTATTGTTTTCATTTACTCAGTTCTCAAGCTTCTTTAGGCTCCTCTCCTGCTTCATTCTGCACCCTGTGCCTCTTTCTGCACCCCTCTTCCCTCTTTCTGCACTCATCTTTCCTCCTTCCGCACCTCTGTTGCTTCTTTCTGCACTTCTTTTGTTTCATTCTGCTTTCCCTTGCCTCTTTCTGCACATCTGTTCTTTGTGGACTTCTTTTGGCTTTCTGCATCTCTCACTTCTTTTTGTTCCCCTTTTGCTGCTTTATGCATACCTCTTGCCTCTTTCTGCACCTCTGTTTCCTCTTTGTGAACTTCTTTTGTTTCTTTCTACAGCTCTCTTGCTTCTTTCTCCACCCCACTACCCCCTTTATGAATCTTTGTGCTTCTTTATGTAGTTCTCTTGCTTCTTTCTGCATACCTCGTGCCTCTTTCTGCAGCTCTATTCCCTCTTTCTGTACTCCTCTTGCTTCTTTCTGCACGTCTGTTGCTTCTTTTTGCATTTCTTTTGTTTATTTCTTCTCTACTCTTGCTTTTTTCTGCACCCCTTGCCTCTTTGTCAGCTACTCTTCTCTCTTCTTTTTATCCCTGCTGCCTCTTTTTACCACCTCTGTTTCTACTTTCTGTACTTCTTTTGTTTCTTTCTGCTAATCTCCTGCTTCTTTCTGCACTGCTTGTGCCTCTTTCTGCACCCATCTTTCTTCTTTTTGCAACCTTCTTGCTTCTTTCTGCACCTCTGTTCCTACTTTCTGTACTTCTTTTGTTCCTTTCTGTACATCTCTTGCTTCTTTCTGCACCCCTCCTGCCTCTTTCTGCATCCCTCTTCCCTTATTTATGCCCCCTTCTGCCTCTTTCTGCACCTCTGTTGGTCCTTTCTGTACTACTCTTGCTTTTTTCTGCACCTCTCTTGCTTCTATCTGCACCACTCGTGATTCTTTCTGCACCCCTCTTCCCTCTTTCTCCACCCCTCTTCCCTCTTTCTTCACACCTGCTGCCTCTTTCTGCACCTATGTTCTTTCTTTCAGCACATCTTTTGTTTCTTTCTGTACATCTCATGCTTCTTTCTTCACCACTCCTGCCTCTTTTTGCAACTCTTGCCTCTTTCTGCACCTCTGGTCCTTCTTTCTGCAATTCATTTGTTCCTTTCTGTACACTTGTGTTTCTTTCTGTACCCCTCTTCCCTCTTTTTGTACCCCTCTTCCCTCTTTCTACACCCCTCTTGCCTCTTTCTGCACCTCTGTTGGATTTTTTCTGCACAACTCTTGATTTTTTTTGTACCTCTCTTGCCTGTATCTGTGAGAGATAAAAATCAATCTTTCTATAGTTATAGTGCTAGTGGTCTAAGATATCTTTTGTTAGCATGATGTATCCACCTATATCCTTATCGATTACTCTTAATATGATTTAGTTGAGTTAGTAAGGGTATTTACTGCTCGTGTGCTCTGCCATACTGAACGAGCCGGAAAACACCCAGACGCCATCTTTGCCTAGTCCGCATCAGTCTCAAGCAGTGGTCACGTGTTATTCTCCAGTAGTCAGTAGGTCCCTGTTTAGTTGAATTATAGAGAGCAGCTGAATGCAGACTATTCTTTCTCTGTCCTGGGACTCAAGGTCGCATCTAGCTTCAGGGGCGATAAGCGCATTCCTGAAGACGCCGGGCCTGCACTCCCGGGCACCAGGACGAAAGGGAGTCACCTCTCCTGACCTTCCCCAATAATAGTAGAAGCAGAGTTTCGAACAAATCATGTGTGCCATATATGGTCTTCACTTAGAGCCTTAGAGCCAAGTAATACTTTTTCATGTACGGTGACTGCATGTGTTGGTTTGAAGGTATATATGCAATGTATTGACTGGGAGCTGGCAGTCTTCTTGGGGGCACCTGATGGGTGAGGATGGGAGAGGTTCTTCTATAGAGTATTTTGTATAATATACGATTGACTTTTCTTCACTGCCAACAGACTGGTTATTTGTTACTTGGTATTGGGGCTATTGGTAAGTATAGCTCTTTATGTTATTTTTATGGTATGTCAGTTGGCGACTCTGGTGGGACTCCGCATTTGGGGTCGTCATCCCGTAATTGGGGAAAAAAGGACAAAGAAAGGGGAGCCCTGGTCGAGGGGGTGGACTAACGATCCTGACTTACTCCGCTCTAGCGATCAGAGAGCCTCAGCTGCTAGTGACCCTTCGCTGGAGTCTACGGGCGTAACCCAGGAGCTGACCGTGTTGGTCTTCGGGAGTTGGCAGTGGAGCAACCCTGGGCAGGCAACTTCGCTACGCCCACGAAGTGGGCGTAGTGTTGCCTACTTCGCCCTTTGCAAAGTAGGCGAAGCAGGTAACACTACATCCACTCCGTGGGCGTAGCGAAGTTGCCCGCCACCCGCCTCCCTCCCGCCCTCCCGAACATACCTAATTTTTAAGAAATGGGCACATAAAAATAAATAAAGACACTTACCTTGTCCCCGGCGTCCCGGGGCTCCCTCTGCTCATTCACGACGCCGTCTCGTGAGAAATGCGATACAGAGGCCGGCCGCGCATGCGCATTGGTTTGCAGACGGCGGCATGAACGGCGTGAACGAGCAGAGGGAACCCCGGGACGCCGAGGACAAGGTAAGTGTCTTTATTTATTTTTATGTGCCCATTTCTTAAAAATTAGGTATGTTCGGGAGGGGGGCATGCGGCACGTAGTGGGGCTACGCGAAGTGCGCAGGTGGGCGTAGTTTCTCGCCCACTTTGCGTAGCTTCGTGTAGCCCCACTACGCTCCGCAAGCCCAGGGTTACAGTGGAGAACACGCAATCATACCTGTGTGCACCAGGTGAGTGTATGGATTTTGGTGTTTTTGGATCACGACGTTGAGCGGCGTCTTGGAAGCAGTTAACTGTATTGGATTTGGTGGTTAAAATACCACAGAGATCTTTGGGGTCTGACGGGGCAGCATTGTGGCTGCATGGGCAGATACTCCACGGACTTGTTTGGTGAATAATAGAGGTTTGGATCGGACGCCTAGGTGTGACACGTGTGGTGCGCACCCGGCCAGACTGCTCTCAGAAAAGCCCACAGTTGTACCTGGGTAGCCTTTTGGACACATCTGAAGCGATGCTAAGGCAGCGGGCTTAGTCAGAATAGTCCTGAGGGTGAACCAGGAAGATCAGGGGATGGTCTGTAGGTCGGTCTGTGGTTAATCCCTGTCTTATGGCCTTTTGGTAGTCTTCGGACTGCCTGATTTTGGTATACGTTGGTCTGGTAATTAAATCAATGAGTTCTCCATGAACGGGAGTCGACGGGCTCCGTTCCTTGGTTTTGGATAAGACATGTCATTTTGAATATTTATGTTTTTCTCTGTTTTGCTCTGGTGTGTGATTGTTTTTTTAAATGAAATTGTGTTGTCTGTAAGTAAGGATGTCGTGTTTTAGTAAATTGTGTTTTGAGTGTTGCTGCCGCCGGAAAGGCACTCGATTGGATGAGAGTCAGCCTGCCCCTCCAGAGGGAAGCCCGAGTCATGATATGTATGTTAAACATGGGATTTCACCTATTTTGTTTAATGCATTGTGGCATAAATATACCAAAGATAATGTGGAACTACAGTGGCCTTTAATCGGGTCTTTTGACGAGAAAAAGATACATTATCTACAGGATCGATTTTTTTCAAAACGAAGTCGGCAGGCAATGTTTGATTCTTTAAAATGTGACAAAAGGAAGCAAAGCGCAGGAGCATTAGAGAGGAGAAGCTATGTTAAATGAAGGGAGGTCAGACCATCACACAGAAAGCTATAGCTTATGATAAAGAACAGACTGAGAAAAGTATTGACTGCACAAATAGGCAATTTAGGTTACAGGTGGACAAGAGCTATGTAGCTCGGACAGAGCCTGAGGATGAGATAGAGGATTTATTGGATGTGAGTCCCCCTCCTCCCTATGCTCCCCAGTACATATACCCCACAGTCCCTTTAACTACAGCCTCAGCCCCAGCCGCCTTGGCGCCCGTTGCATTACTTCCCCCACCCCTTTGGGAACGAAACATGTTTCATCACCTTCGGCACTTGGAATAGCTACTCTATCAACTGATGCATTGTCATCCCCTGCCATGTCCCCAGTGGTGGTGACTTCCCCAACTCCGGCTTGGCCATCCCTGTCTGCAAGCGCAACCCCTACTGTAGCTAATTAAACCCCCTCTCATGTCCCAGGAACTCTTAGTGCACGACGGCTGAATACTCGATCAGCGGTAGGATTTGATGAGAAACAGAAGGTTGTGAATCAGGCATCCCATTGGATACGGAACCCTATTTATAGTCTCAAAAATATATGGAGTATTCTTAGAGATTATGAACCAGTTATGCAGCAGTATGCTTTGGAGAGTATGGCCTACCATTTGGTTTACCTATGGGAATAGTGTCTCCCGGACGGGAGAGCCCCTCAGGTTTTGTATGATATTCTGGATTGGGCACATAAGTTTGAGTTAGGACAGGAGGATGTGTACAGAAATGTGGAGACTTAAGTGAGATACAGAGAACGGTTGCATTTGAAATGCCCAAACTAGGACTCTCAGCATCCCATGCGAGAAGTCCATCCTATTTATCATCCTGAGATACCGGAGTTAAGAGATGCTCATGATCAAGTAACTAGAGCACGTGTGGAGGCTCAATTTCAAGAGCAATGGGTTTATACCCCTTGGAAAAGGAGTGAGGTCCTTTCTCTGAAATCGCAACTTCCTGACCCCCAAAAGAATCCCACTGCCTATTATAAAGAGCTCACCGAGGCAGCCTCATCGGCTGTCATGACTCTGGCTGATATAGAGTTATTTTTCGGTTTACTGGTTCGTGGTGATGTGTGGCATCAGGTGCATGATCAGAATCATGCCACAGGGTTGGGGGGGTGGGACTAGGGAGCAATTTAAAGACTGGGATCGGGATCGAAAGCCTGGCGATAAACCTAAGCCTGAGATTCTGGCTTTGCAGGTCGGATTATTCTGTACATGCATTCTTTGATTCCGCCCCGAAAGGTAGACTGGGATACATTGACTGCTTGCAAACAGAAAAAGGACGAGAGTGTTTTCGACTTTTTTACTCGGTTTGAAGGGGTGTTCATTGATTTTAGTGGACAAGACTTGTCAGTGGAAGGTGGTATAACACTGTTTGCTAATCGTTTTGTCTCTAATCTGTTACCTGAGATCTCTGCACGGCTGCAAGCTGCGGAGAGTACTTGGACCAGTTATACCCCTTCGGTCATACTAAGCATGGCTCAGTATTATGAGCATAGGGAAAACGAGAGTAAAGACAAGTCAGAAAAGAAAGCAAAGGATCATAAGTCCAGAGTGTTATTGCAACAAGTAATTAGGGGACGAGGCAGAGATGGAGGCGGTAGAAGGTTCATCCAGAGGGGGCGGGAGCTGGAAGAGGCGGAGGTCCAGCTGTTGCTTTGGGAGTGAACCAATGTGCTTACTGTAAACAGGAAGGGCATTGGTGAGCTCAGTGTCCCTTGTTGTTAGCACAGAATGGAGCAGTGAGGGGAAGAGGAAGAGGTCGAGGTGGAGTGGATCGGAGTGATATGAGAAGAGAAGAAGTAGCACACGGTGAGTCAGTGAGGAATTGCTTTGATAATCTGAGAGGAAGGCAGTACTATAATGAGGACTGTGTGACCGATGGGACAGATGGGTATGTTTACACATAGGACAGCCACAGACAGAGTGGGGGCCAGGTGGCAGTACCCGTTGATCAGCAAGGCCCTTCTGTCAAGGGACGATTAATGGGGACTTCTGAAAGCTTTCTAGTGGACACAGGTGCAATGAATAGTTCTATTGCTTGTTCGCTGGTCCCAGGGGCTGCTCTGTCCGGGCACAATAATGTTTCAGTAGGATTCTCTGGAATCCCGGTGGTGAGCCCCATTTCTAAACCTATCCATATTACTATTGGTCCAGTTACAGTGGATTCCCCCCGTTTTTGTTGCCATCACATTGTGGAGAAAACTTACTGGGACTAGATTTGTTAAAGAAATTGCATGCAAAGTTTTATTGTTCCCCTGATGGTGTGTACTTGACTATACGCAGTGTTTCACTAAAAATGAGCCCCTCCCTCCTGAGCTTGCTGCTATCCCATCAACGTTGTGGGCGACTGGAGATACCGATGCGGGTCTCTTAAAGATTCCGCCTGTCTCTATTACCCTGAAACCCAATGCTCGCTTACCGCGCATCCCTCAGTACAAGATTTCACCGGCTGGCGAGAAAGCTCTGTTAGCCATTATACAGGACTTAATTGACAAAGGCGTGGTGGAGGAAACTGTGTCTAATGTATTTAACAGCCCCATATTACCGATCCTGAAGAAGGCTCCTATTGGGAGCAATCTGATTATGCTGATACATATCGTTTTGTAATTGACTTGCGAGAAATTAACAAAATAGTGGTACCACAATACCCGGTGGTTTCTGACATCACTACTATCCTCACCATGATTCCCCCACTGCTAAGTATTTCTCAGTGATTGATTTGAAGAATGCTTTCTTTAGCATTCAGATCCACCCTGGTAGCCGTCTTTGACTTCTCTTTATCTGGACACAGCTTTAGATTTTGCCACGCTCCTCAGGGGTACACTGAGAGTCCTAGCATTTATAGTCAAGCTTTGAAAGCAGTATTGGATGAATTAATTTTGCCCCCAGGTAATGTGCCCCTCCAGTATGTAGACGACTTGTTGGTGGCTTCCGACACTGAGGAAGGTTGTAAGGAAGCCACGGTTAAATTATTGTCTCACTTGGCAGTTAATAGTAATAAGGTATCCCTCTCCAAATTTCAATACTGTCGACACAAGGTGACCTACCTTGGTCATCTACTGTCGAAAGAGGGGAGGAGACTGACTCCTGAACATGTGGCTACTATTTCTAACATGCCTAAACCTCGTACTCAATGTGATGTCCATGCATTTCTTGGCATAGCCTCTTACTGTCGCCAATGGATTCTTAATTTTTCCCTTCTCACTAAACCTCTTCTGTACTTAACCACAAAAGATGTGCATGAACCTCTACCCTGGACTGATGAATGTCAGAAAGCTTTTGATTCTTTAAAATCTGCACTCTGTTCTGCACCTGTCATAGGGACTCCTGACTACCGAAAACCTTTTGTACTCAATGTACACAAGGTGGACGGTTGTTCACTTTCTGTGTCAACAAAAGGATTTGGTGGTAAGCAAGAACTTGTGCTTATTTTTCGGCGGTGTTTGATAACGTTGCCAGAGCACTTCCTAGCTGTTTAAGGGCTACTGCTGCGGTTGCGGTGGCAATTCGATAGTCGGAAGGACTCGTTCTGAATACCGACCCCACAGTGATGGTACCGCACGCTGTGGATACATTATTGAACAAAACAAAGACCCAGCACCTTACGAGTGCGCGTCTTACTGGATATGAATTGACTTTGTTTGCTCCACATATTACAATCAAAAGGTGTGTCACTCTGAATCCAGCCACTTTACTACCCCTTCCTTTGGATGAGCCAAACAATGACGTACATGATTGTATATTTCGAACAGAAGAAGAGACAAAGGGACGGGTAGATCTCACAGACACTCCTCTATCTGACACCCAAGGGGAATTTTATGTGGATGGCTGTTGTTTCAAGTTACCAGATGGCACAACGATAGCTGCGTTTGCGATTACGACTCTCCGCACCGTAGTTGAGGCCTCTCAAGTACCCTATCAGTCAGCACAGGCAGCTGAGTTAGTGGCATTGCTGCGAACTTGCGAGTTAAGCGAAGGATTGAGAGTAAACATTTATACTGATAGCCAATACGCCTTCGGCGTGGCTCATAGTTTCGGCCGGCTGTGGGCGGAGAGGGGTTTCCTCACTTCTCATGGTCAACAAATACAACATGGCCATCTGATTTTACAATTACTGACTGCTTTGACATTACCAGAGAATGTGGCTGTAGTCAAATGTAGCGCGCATAAGGCAGTAGTGGATGCAGTGGGAGAAGGGAATGCTTTTGTTGACCAGGTAGCGAAAGAAACAGCTAGATCTAAAATGTCTCCCATGTAGGTGAGCTCGGCCAGATAAGTTGAGGAGACAGAAATGTTTGACAACACTATGGAAAGTGTCCGAGAGATACAGAGAGAAGCTACTCCTCCTGAACTGGCCCGTTGGGAAAAGGAAATGGGAAGATTAGATGACAAAGGTTGCTGGGTTGATTTGACTGAAAAACAAAGATGGTTGCTCCCCAATGCATTAGTTAACGCGGTAGTAACAATGGCCCATGGTACGGCACACGTTGGGGCGAAAGGCATATGCGCATTGTTAGACCCTGTGTGGAATAATCCTAACATTCCGAAAACTGCTGCCCACCTAGTTCAGTATTGCATGGTCTGCCTGCAACACAATCCTGGAGGCAGGGAACCTGTTGTTAGTGGAAATTTTGCACCCCCATCTTTACCATTTGAAGTGCTCCAGATGGATTATATCCGATTGGAACGCATGAGCAACTTGAAGTATGCCCTGGTCGTAGTGGGTGCTTTTAGTAAATGGGTGGAAGCCTACCGAACCAAGGAAAACACTGCTCTAGCGACTGCCAAAGCTTTGATTAAGGAATATTTTCCACGCTATGGATTACCTAGGGTGATCTGGACAGATAATGGGGGACACTTCAATGCAGGTCTTGTCAGACATGTTTGTAATGGGTTACAAATTAATCAAAAATTCCATGCCACCTGGCATCCCCAATCTGCAGGACTGGTAGAGAAATATAATGGAATATTGAAGTTGAAACTGGCAAAAATCCAAATGGACACTTTGCTAAAACGGCCCGATGCCTTGCCTTTAGCTTTGATGTCCTTGCATATTACTCCACTTTCTCAATCAGCCCTATCACCATATGAGGTCATCTTCAGACGACCAGTGAATGTTTGTGGTGTTCCAAGACCTAGAACGTTTAGAGAGATTGATTATTCTATGATGATGGATTACTTGTATGCTTTAACTAAAGATCTCCGTTCCATTCATCAACAGGTGTCAGCAGTGATGCAGCCCCTGTCGGAGGGTCCTGGAAATCGTTTGGAACCAGGACAGTGGGTCCTCGTCCGCAATTATCAGTGAAAATCAGCCTGGACCCTAGGTGGTCAAAGCCATACCAAATTCTTCTGGCTACCCGGACAGCGGTGAAGGTGAACGGCAAGCGGCATTGGATACACGCTTCGCAAGTGAAACGCTTGCCTCTCCTGCTTCCCTTTGATCAACCAAACCAAGAGGTTCTGACCCAGGAGAGCGAGCGAGCCCCTCGTTTTGTTCCTTTTTCTGACGCCCGGGAAGTTGGAGAAGGGCAAGGAGAAGGAGCATTGGGCACAGAAGTGGTTTTGTTATCTGCACCAGCAATTGCCCCGGATTCTATTGCCCCCACAGTTGTACGAGAGGTTCATGATACTCCAATTGCCGCAAATGCATCCCCTTCTGCTTTGTTTATTGATCAGGAATTACCTGGCCATGATCGATACAACCTGCGGGCCAGAAAACGACATGGTACCACAGGTGAAGATGGTAGGAGATAGGGAGAGCAATAGGGCTTGATAGAATGTATCTAGGGTACTGAGCAAGACACTGGACTGAACACGTTGAGAGCTTAGAACATTGGATCGCTCTGTTCAGAAAGAAAGACTAAACGTAAAAGGAAAAGGGCCCAGGTTGAGGATTTCTTCCAGAGTAGTGTGGAAATATAACTTCGACACAAGGATCTGTTTCGTTTTTCTTTTGATGAACAGTAGGAGCCTGCCTGTGAGGCTCTAGACAGACGCAGGAAAGAAGCACCCTCTGGCAGGTTGGACTGAATTGCCCTAGTTTAGTTTTGGACTTTTAGCTAGCATGTGCCCTTTTGGTTGTTTGGTTCCTGAAGAGCAACGCCCCCTTGCACCCTATTATTTGCCTACATATATGCTTGTGTTTTCTTCTTGGACCATGCTTGTAAAAATAGCTTTCGTAGTCACCATTGTAATTTTGTTGATCATATTAATGAGTGTGTTTGTGTATTTAGAACTTCGTCATCCTATGCATACTGTATTGGGAACAACTACCCCGCCACCTGAACACTTCTTTACTTTAGCCCCACATAAAGAAAGACACCGTCAGACATATACTAAAAATGTATTTGTTGAAATGCTTCATCAGACGCATAGCGCTACTTATATGACAAATTGTTGGGTTTGTGGTCTTTTACCTTCTGTGATGCATAGGCATGATTTATTCATTTCATTACCCTTATCCTATTTGGGAAGTTGTGAGGCCTGGTTAAAATTACTATTGATGATGTACATGCACTATTCAGTAGATACTGCTCTTTATTCCGAGAAGGATTACGAGATGAATTTGGCATCAAGGTTTTGACCCGCAGGGAAATAGTGGGGAGGGGTCATTAGATCCAAATGCCTATATGAACTTATATACCGAACATGAAACTGTTACTTGGTTGGGCACTGAAATACTAGATTTTGCAGAGTTTAACTTTACTCAGTATTTTCAGCAATTTCAAGACAGGAATGTTACTGATGACAAAGCCATCCAGGTGCCCATATTGAATAGTACTTTAGCATTCTGTGTCCAGGAAACAGGACACATTTCAGTAGGAGACAGTCTTTGTAATTATACCTATCGACTGCGCACCTTCAGCAGCCCACCATTGTTAACCCCTCCAAATGTATACTTTGTTTGCGGAGAAACTGCTTACACATGGCTTCCCCGGGGTTGGGCTGGTCACTGTTATTTGTCTTTTCTGTATCCAGCAGTGTATATAGCCCCCTCTAACTATCACACGGGCAATCGATTAGATGAACATGGTCCCTCAGCAGTTCGAGACAAGAGAGAGATCGACACTACTGAAATAGATCAGACTTATACCCCTGAACAATCTGGGGCCCTATCATTACTAGCAAGGAAGTAAGGCGTCTGTCTAGAGTAGTTGAGAGGGTAATAAATACCACTGCAGGTATCTTGACCAACTTAACTGTGGAGCTTCAAGCAACGAGACTCGTTTCCCTTCAGAACAGAATGGTTCTAGTTGTTATATTGGCAGATCGAGGAGGAGCATGCCGCATGATCTGCAGCTCCTTTTGTGTATATATCCCTGACTCTGCCGCGTATGTACATTTGGCCATTCAACGGTTACATTGTTTCGCTTCCATAGTACATGCAGATACTGGTACCTGGTCATTATCTGGGTGGTTCTGGGGTCTGTTGTCCACTTGCGGATGGAACATTTTTATGATTCTAGCAGGCATAGATGGAGTCATCTTTACTTGTTGCTTCTGCACACATTGCAGGGCTGTTTGCTACTCTTACTGTGCCGCAAAACATACGTCCTCTGTAACTAGTCTTTCTCCAACTGCAGCAAAAGCTCAAATGGTTCAGCAAGAAATAAGGCAAATTATGCAAATTGATGAAGGCATTTTCGAAGACTAACCTCTTTTAGTTAGATACATCATGCTAAAAGGGTGGTTCTGAGAGATAAAATTTGATCTTTCTATAGTTATAGTGGCAGTGGTCTAGGATATCTTTTGCTAGCATGATGTAGCCACCTATATCCTTATTGATTAATCTTAATATGATGTACTTGAGTTAGTAAAGGTATTTACTGCTCGTGTGCTCTGCCATACTGAACAATCCAAAAACCACATAGACGATATCTTTGCCTTGTCGGCGGCAGACTCAAGCAGTGGTCAAGTGTTATTCTCCAGTAGTCAGTAGGCCCCTGTTTAGTTGAAATATAGAGAGCAGCTGAATGCACACTATTCTTTCTCTGTCCTGGGACTCAAGGTCGCATCTGACTTTAGGGGTGATAAGCGCATTCCTGAAGGCGCCGTGCCTGCACTCCCGGGCGCCAGGACAAAAGGGAGTCACCCCTCCTGACCTTCCCCAATAATAGTAGAAGCAGAATTTTGAACTAATCATGTGGGCCATATATGGTCTTTCCTTAGAGCCTTAGAGCCAAGTAGTACTTTCTCATGTACGGTGACTTCATGTGTTGGTTTGAAGGTATCTCTGCAATGTATTGACTGTGAGCTGGCAGTCTTCTCTGCGCACCTGATGGGTGGGGATGGGAGAGGTCTTCTATAGAGTATTTTGTATAATAAACAATTGACTTTTCTTCACTGCCAACTGACTGGTTATTTGTTTCTTGGTATTGGGGCTATTGGTAAGTATAGCTCCTTATGTTTTTTTTATAGTACGCCATCTGTACCACTCATGCTTCTTTATGCACCCCTCTTCCCTCTTTCCGCACCCCTCTTCTCTCTTTCTGCACTCCTCGTGCCTCTTTCTGCATCTCTGTTCCTTCTTTCTTCACTTCTTTTATTTTGTACTGGAACTCTCTTGCTTCTTTCTGTACCCCTCTTGCTTCTTTCTCTACCCACTTCCCCCTTTTTGCGTCTCTGTTGCTTCTTTCTGTATTTCTCTTGCCTCTTTCTCCACCCCTCATTCCTCTTTCTGCATCTCTGTTGCTTCTTTCTATACCTATCTTGCATCTTTCAGCACCTCTATTTCTTCTTTCTGCACCACTTGTGCCTGTGCCTCTTTCTTCACCTGTCTCTCTTTCTGCACCCCTGTTGCCTCTTTCCGCACCTCTGTTCCTTCTTTCTGCACTTCTTCTGTTCCTTTCTGCAGCTATCCTGCTTCTATCTGCACCCCATTGCCTCTTTCTCCACCACTCTTCCGCCTTTCTGCATCTCTGTTGCTTCTTTCTGTACTCCTCTTGCCTATTGTTTCACCTCTCTTGCTTCTTTCTGCACTTCTCTTGCTTCTTTAGCACCTCTGTCCCTTTTTCTGCAACCCTCTTGCCTCTTTCTGTACCCCTCTTCCCTCTTTCTGTACCCCTCTTGCCTCTTTCCCCACCTCTGTTCCTTCCCCGTGCACTCCTTTTCTTTCTTTCAGTAACTCTATTGCTTCTTTCTGTTCCCCTCTTGCTTCTTTGAGTACCCCTTGTGTTTCTTTCACACCCCTCTTACCCCTTTCTGTACCCCTCATGCCTCTCTCAGTCCCTCTGTTCCTTCTTTCTGCACTTCTTTTGTTTCTTTCTACAGCCTACTTCCCCGTTTCTTCATCTTTGTTCTTATGCTTCTTTAGGCGCCTCTTTTGCTTCATTCTGTACCCCTTGTGTTTCTTTCTGCACCCCATTCCCTCTTTCTGCACTCGTCTTTCCTCTTTTTGCATCTCTGTTCCTTCCTTCTGCACTTCTTTTGTTTCATTCGGCTTCCCCTTGCCTATTTCTGTACCTCTGGTCTTTCTTTGTGCACTTCTTTTTGCTTTCTGCATCTCTCGCTTCCTTTGTTCCCCTTTTGCCTCTTTATGCACACCGCTTGCCTCCTTATGCACCTCTGTTTCTTCTTTCTGCACTTCTTTTGATTCTTTCTACAGCTCTCTTGCTTTTTCTGCACCACTTGCCTTTCTCCACCCCACTTCCCCCTTTCTGAATCTTTTTGCATCTTTATGTAGTTATCTTGCTTCTTTCTGCATACCTCGTGCCTCTTTTTGCATCTCTATTCCCTCTTTCTGTATTTCTCCTACTTCTTTCTGCACCTCTGTTGCTTCTTTCTGCATTTCTTTTGTTGCTTTCTTCTCCACTCTTGCTTCTTTCTGCACCCCTTGCCTGTTTGTCTGCCACTTTTCCCTCTTTTTTCTCCCTGCTGCCTCTTTTTTGCACCTCTGTTCCTTCTTTCTGTACTTCTTTTGTTTCTTTCTGCACATTTCTTGCTTCTTTCTGCACCACTTGTGCCTCTTTCTGCACCCTTCTTCCATCTTTTTGCAACCCTCTTGCTTCTTTCTGCACCTCTGTTGCTTCTTTCTGTACCTCTTTTGTTCCTTTTTGTATATCTCTTGCTTATTTCCGCACCCTCGTGCCTCTTTCTGCATCCCTCGTCTCTCATTTCTGCCCCCTCTTGCCTAATTCTGCACCTCTATTGGTCCTTCCTGTACTACTCTTGCTTTTTTCTGCACCTATCTTGCTTCTATCTGCACTACTCGTGCTTCTTTCTGCACCCCTCTTCCCTCTTTATCCCCCCTCTTCCCTCTTTCCTCACCCCTGCTGCCTCTTTCTGCAACTCTGTTCTCCTTCAGCACATCTTTTGTTTCTTTCTGCACATCTCTTGCTTCTTTCTGTACCACTCGTGCCTCTTTTTGCACCCCTCTACCTTATGTTTGCAACCCTCTTGCCTATTTCTGCACTACTGTTCCTTCTTTCTAAACTTCTTTTGTTCCTTTCTGTACAATTGTGCTTCTTTCTGTACCCCTTCCCTCTTTTTGCATCCCTCTACCCTCTTTCTGCACCCCTCGTGCCTCTTTCTGCACCTCTGTTGGTTTTTTCTACACTACTCTTGATTTTTTTTGCACCTCTTGCTTCTATCTGCACCACTCATGCTTCTTTCTGCACCCCTCCTCCCTCTTTCTGCACCCCTCTCACCTCTTTCTGCACCACTGTTCCTTCTTTCTGCTCTTCTTTTGTTTCTTTCTGTAGCTCTTTTGCTTCTTTCTGCACCCTTCTTGCCACTTTCTCCACCCCTGTCCCCCATTTTTGCATCTCTGTTGCTTCTTTTTGCACTTCTTCTGCTTCTTTCTGCACCTCTGTCCTTTCTTTCTGCAATCCTTGTGCCTCCTACTGTACCCATCGTCCCTCTTTATGCTCACCTCTTGGCTCTTTCTGCACCTAAGTTTCTTCTTTCCGCACTTCTTTTGTTTTTCTCTGTAACCCTCTTGCTTCTTTCTGTATTCATCTTCCTTCTTTCTCTACCCCACTTCCCCCTTTTTCTCTCTCTGTTGCTTCTTTCTGCGCTTTGCTTGCCTCTTTCCTTGCCCCACATCTGTCTTTCTGCACCTCTATTGCTTCTTTCTGCACTTCTCTTGCTTATTTCTGTAACTCTCTTGCTTCTTTCTGCATCCCTTGTGCCTCTTTATGCACACATCCTCCCTCTTTCTGCACCCCTTGCCTCTTTCTGCATCTCTGTTTGTTCTTTCTGTTCTTCTTTTGTTTCTATCTGCCCTCTCTTGCGTGTTTTTGCACCCTTTTTTATCTCTTTCTGCTCCCTCTTCCTCTTACTGCACCTCTGTACCTTCTTGCTGTACTTCTTTTGTTTATTTCTGCGGCTCTCTTGCTTCTTTCTGCATCCCCTTGCCTCTTTCTCCACCCTCTTCCCAATTTCTGCACCCCTGTTGCCTCTTTCTGCACCTCTGTTCCTTCTTTCTGCACTTCTTTTGTATCTTTCTGTACATCTCTTGCTTCTTTCTGTACTTCTCTCGCCTCATTCTATACTCAAATGGGAAGTGCAAGCTGTCAAGTTTAAAGGTATGCATGCTCCTGTGACTTAAGTATATGCCTACTTGTATTTGTATTTTTACATGTGTTATTCATCTGAAGATGGTAGCTTAAAAAGTGGGTAGCTATTTCTAAAGGTGGTTAAATGCTCACACTTCTGCTTTGTCATTTAGTTGCACAGGGAGACATGTCATATGTATATAGGTGTTATAGAGCCCTTCAAATATACTATTGAATACCCATGTGCCATGTATTTTGAGCAGAAAGAAATACATACACCTTTTTGTACACATATTTACCGAGTATGTTGTTTGAAACACAGGTATTCAAGTATTTTTTTATGTTTATTTTTACGTAGCATGTCACTCGGTAAAAGCAGAGACACACAAGCATATCTTCACAAACTTGGTCAGACTTGCAAAAGTGATATGCTTAGGACCGCTGTTTTACATTTGGTAGGCCTAACATTCTGAGTAGTAATTTAAGAATAAGCATGTTTTAAATAGATTAAGTAGGTAGCAGGACACATCTTCAAGATATTAAGATAGGTTTATTAAGTTACACAAGATAAGACAGCAGAGCAGTAAAACCCCGCAGCTGACCAGACCATCAACTGCTAAGGCTGGAATGTCCACATCACAGAAAGAACACTCTTAGGTTAGAAGATAGAAACACTAAGAAAGGACTACAGACACCAAGTAGCCATATTGAATAAAGTATGAATATACAACAAAACCGTCAAGAGAAAAATGAGGTTTAAGACATCTTGGGAGAAGGATTAGTGATTAGGCTACTTTGTTTGAGTCTGTTGTAAGGTACTGTCAAAGTAGGCCGCTTTCTGCACCTCTGTTGGGTCATTCTGTACTCCTCTTGCTTCTTTCTGTACCTTTCTTCCTCGTTCTGGACTTCTGTTGCCTCTTTCTGCACTTCTCTTGCTTCGTTCTGAACATTTCTTCATCTTTCTGCACATGGTCTACCTATGTAGGCATATTTAGAAATTAGCTTTTAAAAAACCTTAGAAATTCACTGAGAAAAACACAGGTTTCAGGGACGTTATAGTTAGAAATTAGCATTTTTAAAAAACTTTAAATTCACTGAAAAAACCACATGTTTCAGGGACGTTATAGATAGTTGGACATTTCACTCCTAAAAAACCCGATAAATTACTCTAGTTGCTAACTATAACTCGCGTCCCTGCAATGCACTGCTGATGACAACACATATTACATTACTCATGACGTGGTCAGTGACATCACTATTGACATCACTGATTACATCCCAAATGACATCACTTATGACATCAATGATGACATCATCCAGTGACTGTGTGTTTCTATAAAGTTCCAATATATTGTATAATTATATAGGCCAACGTGTAATGAAGACTGAGTGTCTGAATGGATCATTTAGTAGCTGCATGACTGACTGCATAAGTGAGTGATTCAACACGTCTTACTGAATGTATGGGTTAGTGTCTAAACTGTGTGAATGTCTGTATCAGTCTGTCAGTTGGTGTGTAAGCAGCTGCATGGGATGGTAAGTAGCTACATAAGTATCTATACGGGTTATTGAGTGGTTGTCTGAGTATCTGTATGGGTGCCTGAGTGTCTGTGTGTGTGGGAGGGTGGTGTGTGACTCTGTAATTATATAGTTTAATTGGTTGATTTGTTGTATACAATGTTAAGAAAAGGAGATATTAAGGTTTAAAAAGTCATGAGACTATATTAGGCATCTGTGTTTATATAGTGTTCTTGAAATGTATAAAGTCATGAGTCAATATGTATATTTGATAAGATCCTTTAGTAAACAAGAAGTATAAGGGACACCATTTTCAATCAATGGTAGTTTTGTTATGCATAGCTGAGAACAAAAAAACATGACTAATCATTTCTGTAATTAAACACAGTCATAAATAATATTATGAATGGTTTAACAGTATGATAGCTGATGATCTAAAGACACAATTAAACACAAATATAAATCATGATGTGAATGGCTTCACGGTATGATAGCGGACAGTGGATTGACACTACACGCGTTTCGGCAGAAATGCCTTCATCAGGGAGCCGTGTCATCAATATTTAGAGCCACATGGATATGGCTACAGCAGAATAGCTTTGAATATGGGGATTAGCCCAAGACTTCAAAAGGGCCTACTGTGAGCAGACGCTCAACCTTTTGCCGGTATTTGACACTGCGGGCAGGTGACAAGGATCTAAGCGCCCTAAGATAATATGTGCAGCTACTGCACAGGTAACGAATGAGTTCAATTTAAGAGGTCACCGCCATCAGAAACTGTGAGGATGACTTGGCACCGGTAAAGAAGTATAGTGGGGTTTGACCACTGGATAACCCGGTCTAAGGTAAATGTATATAGAGTGAACCAGTCTGGTGGAATCAAGATACTCCATGTGAGGCGGGCTCAATATTGGAAAGTGTAGGCAACGGCGGATGCTTCTAAATCAGTGTGGTCACTGGCCATAATGTTGCTGCACAATGGTACACATTCTGCCTGATGCCCCTCTGATAAAATCAACTCCTCCTTCTGGGAAGACAGTCACTTCGGTTGAACAATTTGCACTGTTTTAAATTAGGCACATTTTCCACAGCTAGTGAGGTTAGCACCTTGATCCGCAACATTAACAGATTTTAATTCTGCCAAGCAGAGCAGGAAATCATAAGCATTAGAGCGTCGAACGGAGTGGACCACTTTAAACTACTTTGCAAATTCTCTTTGACTTGATTACGGTGTGAAATCCTGGCTAGGAGTTTTTTTCAAAACCCACATTTTGACCAACATCTCTAATTACTTTTCACGGTTGAGTCTATTTTCTAGTTGTAGAAATGAAAATGTGCTTGTAGTTCTGACGTCCGATTCGTTTTTAAAGCATCAGGTTTAAACTATTTTTTACTTCCATGGTGTTACCCTTTGTGAGACCATTTGCTCTATTTCTTTCAGCAATCTCACAGCAGGCTCAATGGAGAATCATGGCTTCCCACAACTGATTGACATCCAGCGGCATGGATCTCCTTAAAATATGTATCCTTTCACTTTCCAAAAACTGGAGTTCTTCACTTCACCATTTTGCATGATTTGTGGTTTTATTGTGTGTGGGACATATTAGTGCACTGAAAATTAAGACTGCTGCTGAAATGGACTGCAGGGGAGGTTGGGCACTTAAGGTCATGAGCAGTTGAGATTGGAAGAAGGAGTGTTTGGGCACCTGAGTATGATCTGCAACTAGACCCTAAGATCACCCAATCGTTTGTGCAGCAGGTATTGCAGGTATGTTAATTTAAAACATGGGCATGTACTGCAGAGGATCGTCTGTTTGAAAGCTAGATTTGAGGAGTACCCTCATGTCAGTGGCCAATCTTCTTCCTGCTCCTGCATATATTGACTACCTGGCATATTGTAGCCCTGAGGAGTGGCAGTAAACCTACACTAATTTCAACTTGAGGTGCATTGAATACCAGTGCTGTCATTTTGTAAGGGTCACTTCCTAAAAAGAGAACCAAAATACATATTAATGTCAATAAGTAATTTTGAAAACTTTAATAACTTAATGCATGTGCAAAATAAATGAAATTAATTGAAAAACATATGAGTTAACAATATTGGTGAACAAATACAACACTTTTAGCTTAAAACTAATTAATCTTGATTCTTTTAAAATCCATTCAACTTTCAAGTTTATTTATATTACGTGCTTAGTTAATTTAGACTATTGCACCAAATGATAAACAAATACATTTTGCTAAAATACCAAAATGACTTACAATTTCGTTGTGTTATTTAATAAGCATTTTCATTCACACCATCTTTGATGAGAAAACATTTTAAAAGTAAAAGCAACGCTCATAATACCAAGCAGCTAGTGCAGCATAAGAAAAGACTGTGGCTATAAACTGCCGCAATGTGATGTTTCATAGTCACCTTATTGTTCTTTTTTTTTTGAACCAGTGGGGGGGAATGATGTTATTTGCTACCGAGTCAAACCAAAACATGTGGTCTAATCTGCTGAACTATATGATCTTCTGTTACTCATCTGACGCAATATAACTGAAAAGTGTTGCCTCTAATCTTAAACCTGTGGTTCTTCACTTGTCGATACTTTAAGTGAACTCCATTTAACAGTGGAATATATTTTGTCACACCACTTACACGGTTCCTAAGCTACACGAGCAACCATGAACCATGAACCCTTAAAGAGACTACTGATCTTGCCCAGGAGTCTTTCTGAAATCCTGAAGTCTCAAGGATCTCACAGTAAGCCATCACTAATGGTCTTAGACATTACCCCCAGGTCCCTTATGTCCTCATCTCATTTATAACAAAGTGGAGATAACCATCTCCTGACAGAAAAAAACAAGAGGAATGCTGGGACCCTAATGCTGCCCCTCCCACTGGGAGTACATAAGCAGTACCTACCCAGCATCCCATCTGTTCTATTTTCTGTCTGTCGACAGATTGGACTTGACTGTGCTGGTGCTGCTCCTGCTGGGCTGGAGTGGCGGTGCCTCTCTTCACCACCCCCCGCCAGGCTGCCTGACTGTGCGGGCCCGGGGTTCCCTGGACTGTCTCCTAGCCTGCCGGGCTTGCTGGGAGTCAGTCACTGTTGGAGCCGCTGCATGGCCTCCCGGCCCTTTGCGGCTGGGACTGGAGTTCCCGGTTTTCTTATGGGTCGCGGGCTCATCTTCCTGAGCTTGGCCAGGTGAGACGTGCTGCGCTGGATGGGCTCCTGTCGGTCTCCTGGTGTGTTGGCGATTGGAGTGGGGGCCTTGTTCCTGGGGTTGGTGCCCACTCTGGGTGAGTGCAACTTGCCGGTTTTCTTACTTATCTGCTTGTGCTGCCTGTTTCGCTACTATTGCCTCCCCCTGTGCACTGTTTTGCTGCAGGGCTTTGGCATGCGGTTGCTGTACACTGGCGGTGGGGCCTTGTTGTCTGGTAGCCCCCATTCTGCTTGGCGGCTTCCATCCCTGGCCTGCTGTGGTCATTGCTGCCTCTTTTCAAGTGCTTGGTGGTGCTAGGGGGAGGCTAGTGCGTCTGTCTTTTGATGCCAGGGGGCCATGTTCGGACGTGTGCTTTGGCGGACAGTCATGGCTCCACAAGCGGACAGGCCGTGCTTCCTTGCATATGTTGAGGTTCTCTTTTTGCAGCCTCCTTCCCCATGATATGGTCCTGTGATGGGTGACTTGTGCTGCTCTTCTCGCAACAGCTTCTGCATTGAGATGAGCCTTTTTTTCCCCCCTGAAACTGCAGCCACGGCACCCTGGGGTGCGCCCCAGGGTTTTGGGACTCTGCCTTGGGTCACTGCCCTTTGCGGGTTCCTCACGGCGGTACTCTCCTCTGGCGTGCCCTCCGGCAGTGTCACTGGGGTTCCTGTGACCCATCCAAAGGACCCTTGTTGGTGCGGGCTGTTGTGCTCTGTTCCCGCCGGCTGTGGGACTTGTCCCTTTCTGGTGTGCTGACTCTGGTGTTTTCTGTCGCTGTGTCCGATGGCCCTGATTGCGGCGCTGCGTTGCATGGCGGTGTGCCACGCTTTTTATGGGGTTGGAGTGCTGCTCTGCTGTCCTCCCTTGTTGTGTGTGGGGGCATGGGTTTGGTGTCACCATCTTGTGGCACGTACTTCTGTTCATGTGCTCTCCCTGGGTGTTGTTTCAGTTCCCGCTTGGCCTCCCGTGTTCTCCTTTGTTTGGAGTCTTGGCCTTGTGTCCCCCTGGGAGTGGGGCTTTGTGCCTTGCTTCTCTGCTGGTTCATATTCGTGTGGGCCTTAAGGGGGCTTCCTTTTGGGGGTGCTCTGGGGGGCTGTGCGCTGTTCAGGGGTCCTGGTGCATCCTGTTGGGGTGCTTTTCTGGTCCTCCCTGCTCCGGGCTCCTTCGCGGCTCCCGGCCCTCGGCTGGGGAGGATTGGACAGTGTTCCTGCTCCTTTGGCAGCTGACTGGGGGTCCTGTTGCCTCCCCTGGGTTCCAGTTGTCTTGCCGGGTTCTGCCCCGCTTTTCTTTGCAGCCTCGCTTTCTTTGCTGCCCCTGTGCATCTCTGTTTCTCTGGATGTTGCTGGTTACGGGTGTTGTGGCCTGGCCTTGGGTGTGATGGGTCCGTCTTTCTGCTCCACCCTTTCTCAGGCATCCTTGCATCCTCTGTGGGCGGCCTGTTCGGTTGCGGCTTCTGCTCCACTTGGGTGTGCTTGTGTTCGCTTCCTGGCTTCTGCTTGGCTGGTCAGGATTGGTGGTTGGGTGCTCCTGGTTCCTGTCTTGGGCCCTCCCATCCCTTGCCTGGGCCTGGTTCCTCTTGGGGGCTTCCTGGTGTCATGCCTGGTGCTCTCTGCATGTGTGTATGTAACAAACAATAGAAATCTAATACTGAGAACATCCTTTACCTTATTTTAAACACGTCACATTGACCCAAACAAAAGTGACCACTAGACCTTTTTACTTCTCAGTTTTTTAACCTATCAAAATGTATTGATCCACAAAATAATTTGAACGGATTATTCAAAATCATTACAATAGTTCTACATACCAAAGAAATCCTGCATACTAACATTTAACAAATCACACAAACTCACAAGTATACCTTAGACATTAAATTTGGACTCAGTTTTTCAACCATACCTCATCCACTCTAGCAGCAAAACAACCATTCTTCCTTTCACTCTAAACAAAAAACTACTTTTAATTGTACAAAAAAATTTTTTTTGAAACAACAAGGCCTATAGTGCATAGATTTCACAATTGCTATAAGAATCAAAAATAATTCCAACAATTAAAAACACTCAATAGGTCACAAATAGCAGGTTGACGCGTTTCGAACACCTCAAATCAATAAATGCTGTTCTCCTCAGGACCAACAAGCTGCATAAACAGAAACACAAACAGAACACAATTCTAAGTTACTCTGCGCAATACAGTATAGCCTCCTACGTCCCTCCCTCATCACTACCAAGGGTCTCAGGCTTACCTTAATCTATTTAAATAGATCAGTCAATCTATTTAGCTGCTGGAAGTGTAACTCATTATCTGAAATGCCAAGTTGTATAGCATATACTGAAAAAAACCACACCAATTCCACAGTGCGATGTATTTCACCACCAAAGACACTTACTCGTAACGGCACGGTGAGCAGTTTGAAGGAAGAAAGACTGTAGGCGAATGGCTTACTCAGAATGCACTCGCCTAAAACACATTCCTTCAAAATAAATGAGGGCCACTTAATCTCCGCATTTTGTTATATTTATGTCACATGATACAACGCTTGTTACCCATTCAATAACGGTCTTGAACACTTACTTGCCACAATCCTCTGTAAAAGCCTTCAGAGAAAACAAGACTCCTTCACAGCGGAAGTCTCTTTACGTAAGGTCTACTCTGTAACAAAAAGCGAGAAAGGCACCCGTCAGTCACACCTTCGAATCACTACTGCTGTAATTAAATCTCTCTTTGTCGCTTGACAAGGCATACCTTAATCACCCAGGGGGATGGTCTCTTTCCTAATCCTTGTGTTTGGAAACCGGCAAACACCGCGGGCGGCTGCTTCCGGGTGTGTGCCACGTGAAGCGGCCTTCTTCTTCTGGGCGGGCCTCTAGTTTGCGCATATGCGCTGTGACTAATGGGAAATGTAGTGCATGTGGTTAAATCTATTCTGATCTCTGAAATTTGTCGAATTATAACTATACGCATCCATAAAAGAGTGTTGCAGACTTGAATGCATAAATGGATCTTTTTGATTAAAAAACGGGGGGAAAATGATCCCACACTGATTGACCTGGTGGCGCTATTTACATTTTATAATGTAACCCATGATGGTTAAGTGACACTTTGCACTTTGCATAGGTGTCCTCTTGTGAACAAAAACCGTTGTCTCTTAAATTTCTATGGAGAACAATGCTGGACTCCTGTGATAAACATGAATGGGATGGTGTTTCAGAATGAAAAAACTGTGGAAAGACCCACACGCTATCATGTTGCTGCTTATCCATTATCCAGCAGCATGTGATGGTATCACGAAATGACTTTGGGCCAGATGTATGTAATCTCAATTTACATATTCTTAAATACCGAATTTTACCGATTCAGTATTTAAGAATAGGTAAATGGGATGTAGATAATTTTTCGGTAACAATTACCGAATCGGTAAGATTCAGTAATTAAGAATCGGTATTTACCGATTCGGTATTTACCAAATCGGTAAATACCGATTCAGTAATTCTCATTCATTCTTAAGGGCCTGGAGGCCCATAGGAATGAATGGGAATTACCGATTCAGTATTTACCGATTCGGTAAATACTAAATTGGTAAATATCAAATCGGTAATAGGGGGAACCCTTTCAAGGGTGGCAGGGTGGCACATTGACACACTGTTGCACCCCTGAATAGTGTATGGGTGCACATGTGGCACACATACATGCCCTAAGGGCATGTATGTCTGCCACATGGCATTGAATAAAAAGCACAAAATAGCTATTTAAAGGGCTAATAGTTGGTGGTAAATAACGATTCCTTAAATGTAAAAAGCACCCACTTGAGTGCTCTCTACATTAAGGATTTGGTAATTTACTGAATCGGTCTGTTAAGAATTCGGTAATTAACCGATTCCTTAACTTACCGATTCGGTAAATTACCGAATCCTAGAATTTGGCCACCTACATCTGAAAAGCCTAATTCCGGTCGGTAACGGCCGAAATTCAGTAATTTCGCCGTTACCGACCGGAATTAGGCTTCCTACATCTGGCCCTTTGTGTGGATGATTAATAGCATATCAATGGCTATATATAAAAAAGAACTTAAGCGGGAAGAAATCCTTATCCCAGCTTGTAAATCTCAGATAATTTGTTTAATACATTGACTGCTGAATTGAATTTAACAATCAGCATTGCTTCCCTACGAGTCAATGTTAACTCCACATCGCCACCTCTAGTATCTAGTTCAACTTTTGAGATCACACTCCATTTTAGATCCTTTTCAACATCATTATTTAGCCTCCAGTGGTTCATCAGGGGTGGTGTTTGCACAGTTTTACTGATCCGTGATTTATCTTGTGGAATTCTGAATCTCACTGCCTGGTTTGTTTTTCCAATGTATAATTTTCTGCACAGGCAGATAATCCCATAAACCACATTTTTTGATTTGCAGTTAGTGAAGGATTCATGTTTCCAATAGATGGAATTGTGTGTAAACAGTGCTCCTTCTTGGGCAGATTCGCAGAATGAACATGTACCACATCTGTGGTGTCCTGTTACAGGAGGCAAATCAACGTAATCTCGTAATGTGTTTGGCTTTGGTGGGAAAACTGCCGCTCGTACGATCTGATTAGCAATACTATCTTTTTTAAATGCAAAAAGTGGTTTTAAAGACAAGGATTTATCCACATGTTTGATCAGATGCCAGTTCTGATGGATAACGTTCTTTAGATGGTTCAAGTTCGGACAAAAAGTTGACACGCATACAATCCTATCCATTGGTGTTTTCTCTCTTCTTTCGAGTATTACCGCCAGTGGCATCCACCAAGCTCTTATCATCGCTCTTTTTAGCAATTTACTCAGATGTCCTTGGTCAATCAATTTGCCTATGAGATTAGTAGCATGAAAGGTGTATTCATCTTTATAGGTACAATTTCTTCTTATCCTTAAAAATTGTCCATAGGGCAAGTTGCCTTTTAAACTTTTCGGTTGATTGCTTGAGAAATATAAGGCTTTATTCCTGTCTGGGGACTTTTTGAACAGTGTTCTAACAAGTCTGCCGTCTTCAACATATACCTCCACATCTAGGAAAGGCATTCTGATGTTGGAATGACCTAAACTGAACTTAATATTTGTAAACCTATTGTTCAGCCACTCATGGAATTTGACTAAATTGTCAACGGTACTTGTCCACACCATAACAACTTTGTCAATGAATCTTACCCAACTCCCAATATACTGTTGTATACACATTTTTCTTCATATTTCACCATGAAGAGATCAGCTAGCTCTGGGGCGAATGGACACCCCATGGCTACTCCCTTCATTTGAAAATAGAAGTCACCATTAAAGTTAAAGTCGGGTTTTTTTAGTGCCAAACTCGCCAACTTTATTATAAACTCTGTTGGTATTTGTGTCGGTTGTTCTCTGCCATTCAAATAGGCGTCAATTACTGCCAGGCCTTCATCCTGGGGGATTTGAGTATACAACAACACTACATCCAATGTGACCAGAAGATGGGCTCCTTGGACAAATTGTATTGCCTCCAATTTGTTTATAAACTCAGTAGTATCTTGAAGGAAAGAAGGAACATCAGACATGAAAGGTTTTAAAAAATAGTCGACAAATTTAGAAATTGGCTCCATTAGTGATTCACAACCGGAGACGATCGGTCTTCCGGTGGGGGTGAGGTCTCATTTTTATATACCTTGGGTAGTACGTAGAAAAGGTGAATCTTAGGATATTTATTCTGCAGAAATTCATATCATTTGTCGAAAATCCGTGAATCCGCTCGCGGCGGATTTTTTGCTTGGTTGCTGCGCGCGGCGTGGTGCACGGCGTTCACTTTCCGTCATTAAGCATTTGCCGAGTTGTTTTTCTCGATCATATTTTGCGAGTGCCGCGCCATTTTGGATCTTGCTGCGTGATCCCGCGGGAGTTTGGCGCCCGCGAATACGTAATCGCGGCTTGCCACCTTGCACAGCACACCTCGCGAGAGTTCGCAATTGCGAACACGTAGTTGCGGCGGAAAGGAACACTCTCGCACTCGCGAAATAGAGATTTTGCAATTCTGCACAAGAAATCCACCAGCAAACAGGATAAACCTTCAGAAAATGATGATTTTTATCAGAATCACTCCTCAGGTTGACATTTGCATGGCCTTTTTTTTTGCAAGGAGTCAATTTTTTGGGGGGGGAGGGAAGGAAGTGCCCCACAGTCTCCAACTTCCTGTTCCTGTCCAGCAGGCTCCTCCCAGTGCTTTGTCCATCTCCTGTTCACTTTCATTTGGATCTGGAGCTGGAAGGATTACTTTTTGTGGGTGCTGCTGGATATTTGGATTTGAGGCCTTTTTGACTTTCTTTGGATCACTTTTGGATTAGAAA
This sequence comes from Lissotriton helveticus, assembly GCF_964261635.1. NCBI lineage: Eukaryota > Metazoa > Chordata > Amphibia > Caudata > Salamandridae > Lissotriton > Lissotriton helveticus. The sequence continues at coordinate 648,003,223 of NC_136068.1, forward strand.
TCAACTTTCACAAGTAAGTTTGTTTGGGGCATTACAGTTGCTGCAACTACAATTTTTGAACTTTTTCAGAACATTAAATAAATGATATTGTGGGTAGCCACAGTATCCAGTAGGACCAGGGTTGGTTATGGGTGCGTGATACAACTGTTTTGTTGAATTTAAACACCATTGAGGCCATGGATGGGCTGGGATTATGCTTATTTTATTGTTTTTTGTCGTTTTTTGGGGGCTGCTGGTGTGGCCTTTTGCCCAGGGGTGGTGGTGCATGGACTGAGTGTGCCTGTGGTGTGGTCTCACTCTCTTTAATGTAAACATCATGGATGGCATTGGATTGTGGTGATTTCTGGCTGTTTTTCTGTTTTTTGGGGGTGTACTGTTGATGTGGACTGGCCATGTGGGTGGTGGTGGTGGCCATCTTGAGTGCTGGCTGGTACAGGCAACATGTGCTTGGGGTGCAAGGGGCCATTTTGAAGAGAGGCAGTGTCTGAGGCCTGCACTTATTTTGCCTACTTTTCATCCATTATGCCCAGGGGTAGTGAGTGTTGCATGGGCCTAGTGTTTCTGAGGGGTGTCTTCTTGAATTTAAACACCATTGAGGCCATGGATGGGCTGGGATTGTGCTGAATTTTGTCGTTTTTGTCGTTTTTTGGGGCTGCTGGTGGGGCCCTTTGACCAGGGGTGGTGAGTGTTGCATGGGCCTAGTCTTTCTGTGGTGTGTCCTCTTGAAGTTAAACACCATTGAGGCCATGGATGGGCTGGGATTGTGCTGTTTTTTGTGTTTTTTGTCGTTTTTTTGGGGCTGCTGGTGTGGCCTTTTGCCAAGGGGTAGTGATGCATGGACTGAGTGTGCCTGTGGGGTCTCACTCTCTTTAATGCAAACATCCTGGATGGCATTGGATTGTGGTGATTTTTGGCTGTTTTTCTGTTTTTTTGGGGTGCACTGTTGATGTGGACTGGCTTGGGGTGTAAGGGGCCATTTTGAAGAGATGCAGTGTCTGAGGCCTGCACTTATTTTGCCTACTTTTCATCCATTATGCCCAGGGGTAGTGAGTGTTGCATGGGCCTAGTCTTTCTGTGGGGTGTCTTCTTGAATTTAAACACCATTGAGGCCATGGATGGGCTGGGATTGTGCTGAATTTTGTCGTTTTTGTCGTTTTTTGGAGCTGCTGGTGGGGCCCTTTGACCAGGGGTGGTGAGTGTTGCATGGGCCTAGTCTTTCTGTGGGGTGTCCTCTTGAAGTTAAACACCATTGAGGCCATGGATGGGCTGGGATTGTGCTGTTTTTTGTGTTTTTTTGTCGGTTTTTTTGGGCTGCTGGTGTGGCCTTTTGCCAAGGGGTAGTGATGCATGGACTGAGTGTGCCTGTGGGGTCTCACTCTCTTTAATGCAAACATCCTGGATGGAATTGGATTGTGGTGATTTTTGGCTGTTTTTCTGTTTTTTTGGGGTGTACTGTTGATGTGGACTGGCTTGGGGTGTAAGGGGCCATTTTGAAGAGAGGCAGTGTCTGAGGCCTGCACTTATTTTGCCTACTTTTCATCCATTATGCCCAGGGGTAGTGAGTGTTGCATGGGCCTAGTCTTTCTGTGGGGTGTCTTCTTGAATTTAAACACCATTGAGGCCATGGATGGGCTGGGATTGTGCTGAATTTTGTCGTTTTTGTCGTTTTTTGGGGCTGCTGGTGGGGCCCTTTGACCAGGGGTGGTGAGTGTTGCATGGGCCTAGTCTTTCTGTGGGGTGTCCTCTTGAAGTTAAACACCATTGAGGCCATGGATGGGCTGGGATTGTGCTGTTTTTTGTCGTTTTTTTGGGGCTGCTGGTGTGGCCTTTTGCCAAGGGGTAGTGATGCATGGACTGAGTGTGCCTGTGGGGTCTCACTCTCTTTAATGTAAACATCCTGGATGGCATTGGATTGTGGTGATTTTTGGCTGTTTTTCTGTTTTCTTGGGGTGTACTGTGGGAGAGGTGTGGCGCCGCGGCCAGGGCGACTGACGCTGGAATCTGGGGACCACGGTTCGATCCCCGGCTCCGGCGGCAGGTTAGCCCAGCACCATGTGACTCTGGGCAATAGCTCGCTTAATCTTCCCGACGGCCCCCCAGCGCCTAGAGACCCTTACGGGTGATTGTGCGCTTTACAAATGTGGACTTTACTTTACTTTTACTGTTGATGTGGACTGGCTTGGGGTGTAAGTGGCCATTATGAAGAGAGGCAGTGTCTGAGGCCTGCACTTATTTTGCCTACTTTTCATCCATTATGCCCAGGGGTAGTGAGTGTTGCATACTTGCATGGCCCTAGTCTTTCTGTGGGGTGTCTTCAATGTAAACATCATGGATGGCATGGGATTGTGCTGATTTTTCTGTGTTTTGTCGATTTTTTGGGGTGTATAACTGAACTGATGTTCCTCTGTCTTCCATTGCTTTTAGGTGCACAAGACTCAAGAGAGCCACCAGTGCCAGGAAGAAGTCCTGCAGCGGTGTGTGTGTGCAGCATAACGTCACGCGACGTCACGTCTGGACACAGACAACTCTGCAACTTGTGCAACTGCTGCCTGCTGTACTGACCTGCTCTGAAGAAGATGGCCCCAAAAAAAGTTACCAGTAGCTCCTCTAGCAAGAAAGGTGCCAGTAAGGAGCAGAAGAATCAAGTTACCAAGGAGACTGGTGTGCCGGCCGCCCCTTTTTTTGGGAGTAAAAAAAAAAGTATGCCTGCAGCAGCAGCGGGATCTGCTGGGGACCAAGCTGGGAGCAGCACCCCCGCTCCATTGGGCTCAGTGCCACCACCACCACCACGCCAACTTAAGTCCAAGCCCTTGAGTGCTGCAGAGGCAGCCAGTATAGTTGTTCAATCACCATCGACCAGTGATGTTGGCTCATCGCAAGAAAGCAGCAGCAATGTCCCTCAATCAACACAGGTTGTTGTAGCTCATCTGACGAGTGTTGAACAACCACAGCCGCAACAACTATCACATGTGCAAGTACAAGCCCAAGTACATGTGGAAGGAGAGGCAGCGCAAGGAGATGCGCAAGCAGAGGTGCATGGAGGGTCACAAGTGCCCACAATAGTTGTTCCTCCCGAAGTAGGGGCACATCAGGAAATCGACAATCAAGGCGAGGTATCATTTGAGGAAGACACTCCTCCTGATGATCATTCATTGTCTTCCACACCCCTAGCAAGGAAGAGATCAAGGGTGGTGTCTACATCTTCTTCAAGCACACCTCCTTCTGATGATACGGATCAAAATTGGGAACCAGCACCACTGCCGTCTGAGAGTGAGGCACACCATGATCTGACAAAGGTAGTTAAGCGTAAAAGGAAGCTCGTCCAAAGTCTCAGAGTTATGGAGTGTGATGATGAGGCTCAGCAAGAAGTGGCGGATACTGCTGCTGATGAAGACTCTGACAACGACGACCCAGTCATCATAAAGGTAACTGCAGCCCCAGCGGGCATGCAGCAAACAGACATTTTGACCCTAGCCCGAAAAGCTGCTGAGCGTGATGATGATGATGTTGTCGACGAGGAGGCAGTGGAAACACCACCACAATCATTGGAGTTAAGTAGTACACCAACTCGTACCGCTTCCATATTTCTTTCTGTCAAGAAGGGACCTCCATCCACCTCAACCTTAATTAGTGGCAGTGAACGTGCACAACGTACAAAAGTTGGGCAATCCAGATCCTCCACTTCATCTGGCATTAGCAGCATGACCACCACCACCACCAGTATCGCCGCCTCCTCCAGGCCCCACAGACACTTCAAGTCACCAGTTTGGGACTTCTTTACTGTTTGCCCAAAAAGAGAAAAGTTCGCCATTTGTACCCTTTGTAAGGTTGCAGTTAGTCGTGGTAAGTCAGGTACCAACTATGGTACCGGAGGCCAGAGAGGTCATCTTAAGAGACAGCACACTGTCCAATGGTTTGCGCACCTAAAGGCGATCAAGGAAGCCCGAATTGGAAGTCAAGAAAACGTTGATGTTTCATCTGATGATGACGGGGAGGAAGAAGACGTGTCAAACACTTCACTTACACCCAGTACCCCTGTCAGCAGCACACCCCATGAGAGGCACACTAAGAGTGTTGGAGCGAGTGAGACACCAACGCGCAAAAGTTCACCAGCGAGCATAATTGCGTCAACGAAGTCATTATCATCCCGTAAATGCTTGGTCCAGGGCAACATTAGAACCATGTTTTCTTCAGACGCGCCATATGAACGCAACCACCCACTGACGCGTCTGTATAACACTAAGCTGGCTAAAATGCTAGCTGTGGACCTTCTCCCTTTTTCTTTTGTAGAAGCGGTAGGTTTTCTAGAATTAGTGGCAACGCTCTGCCCTAAATGGAAGGTTCCTAGCCGGTTCTATTTTGCCAGAGTTGCGGTTCCAGCACTACATGAAGATGTGCTGGAGGCGATTGGGGCAGCTTTGCAGAAGAGTGCTCTTCACACTATACATCTGACAACAGACATGTGGACCAGTGGCGCAGGCGCTGATTACATGTGCATCACTGCACACTGGGTCTCTTTTTCAGGTGTTAAAGCAAAGCTAAACGCAGGTGTTGACCCGGACCAAGTTTTTAAAGCTGCTCGGAAACATGTAACACTAGCCATGTTTGGCTTGGAGAAAAGTCACACAGCAGAAAACATTTTGGACAAGTTTAACAAAAAGGTCTTTCACTGGTTGTCCCCAAAAAAACGCCAGATTGGTTATGTTTCCACGGATAATGGCGCCAATGTAGTTAAGGCCATGGCGATGGGTGCATATTTCAGAGTGCCGTGTTTGGCGCACTGTATCAACCTAGTAGTTCAAAAATTCTTGAGTGATAGAGACAGTACAGCGTTCGAGGTAATGGCCACCTGCCGCAAAATGTGCAACCATTTCAGCCATTCTTTTAAGGCCCGGAAGCATCTGAGAAGGCTGCTACTTGAATGTCGAATGCCAGTGAAAGCACTCATCCAGGAGGTGGCAACACGTTGGAACTCAACCTTCTACATGCTTGAGCGTCTGTATGAGCAGTATACGGTACTCGATCACTATTTCTTAACAGAGGGTACAGCTCAGAAGGACCTGCGGATGGGTGCGGCGCAATGGGACATAGTTAAAAGCCTGACAGACATGCTTCGTCCTTTTGAGTTCTTCACGCGTGCAGTCAGCCAGGAGGACTGTAATTTGGGACAAGCTATCCCATTGTTGTGCATGCTGGAGCACCAACTGAAGGCGGTGTCTTCTGAGTTAGAAAAAGATGAAAAAAACAAAGACCCTTTTCTTTTGTCGGAGAAATTATTAGAGCGCCTACGTGGTGATGAACGTCTTAAAAAGATCAACTCAGAACAGCATTACATTTGTGCTACTATTCTGGATCCACGCTACAAAAAGGCGCTGGCAGGCCAAGCATTCTTTCCTTTTGCTGATGAAGATGTTAAAAAGTACAAACGTTGGCTAGCCTGGTCAGCCAAGAGGTTTGAAAAAGAACGGCAGGATATTGAAGGAGAAGGCAGTACATCAGCATCAGCATCAGCAGGCCATCCCCAGTCAAAAGAATCCACTTCTGCACCTGTGGCTGTGGCACAAGTGACCTCTCAGCCGTTAAAGACACCGGCAACCGGATCATCTGCACCACACACAACAGTAACAGTGGCTGCTGTAGAGGATTGGCTAACTTTGCTTGGGTATGGTTCTCGAAAAAATGTCACAGGCACAGCAAAAAGTAAGCAAAGTGGAGGAACCGTTGGGGACCTTGAGTCGATGGTGCAGGACTATCTGAATGACTCAACAGAGGTCTTTCTTAATGATGAGCCATTGCAGTATTGGCATGGGAAAAACCAATTGTGGCCACAGCTCTCCAACCTGGCTATAAACTATTTGTCTTGCCCACTCGCAAGTGTGTCTTCTGAACGTGTTTTCAGTGCTGCTGGTGGCATTGTAACTCCCAAACGGAGCCGCCTCTCGCCCAAAAATGTGGAGCGGCTGACAATGATCAAGATGAATCAGCACCTCATACCACCAGATTACAAAGTACGAGAAAGCACGCCGCATGAAGACGAGGAGGACGGCAACGTAGATGAGGGGATTTGTTCTCTGTTCGGTGACACTGACCTCATCCTGCCTGAATTCGCAGAGAATGATGACAAAATCTTCTTCTTATTCCCTGACACCGAGCCCTGAAAATGAGACAATGAATCAATAACTTTCTTTTTGGTCCTTATTCACTTTTATTCCTGTGTGTCTGTCTTTCTTTGTTTTGCACAGTTAATTTAATTCAAACTTTAATCACCTAATCCCAAAAACAAGCCCATCAGCAGAACTGTCTTCACTTGTTTGCTTATTGATTTGAAGGTGCCGCAGTCTACATTCCTCAGGTTCACAAGTTCTGAAGAACATGCTCCTCTATCCTCCTCCTCCAGACTCCGATTTCCCTCAAAGCAGAGGGGTGGATTACGCCCAATGAAGAAAGACTCAGCACTTGTGGGGGTGTTCTACTTCTTTGCGGGTGAGTTGACGGCTCTGGGCCCATTGCTGTGAAGCTCTAATAACGGATAAAAGTGTTTTGGACCAAATATGAGGCGGAAATTTCTTGCCGTTTTTGCTGACTTGCTTGCCTTTGAGGTGCTCTTTGGCGGGGTTCCGGGTGTTTGTGGGTGAGTTTTGGGGTCTGGGAGCACTGCTGCAACAGTCTAATGTTGATTGCATTTGCTTTTCAGGAAATCCATGGTGGAAAACAGGAGTTATGATGATGACCTAGCTGCACAGCGCGTTTGGACCGAAGGCCGAGAGATATTGTAAGTATGAGATTTTGCTTTTTTGCTGTTTGGGGGTGTGGTCGCGTGCTTTTTTGCGGGTGGGTTGGCGGGTCTTGGGGCATTCCTGGGAAGGTCTAATACCGGATAGAAGTGTTTTGGACAAAATCCATAAGGAAAAGCCTTTTTTTGCTATTTCTTCTGACATCTTGCTCAATGTAGCGTTTTGGGGGGCTTCCTGGTGTTTGTGGGTGGGTTGCGGGGTCTCTGTCGAAGCACTGCTGCGACAGTCTAATCTTGATTGCATTTGCTTTTCAGGAAATCCGTGCTGTAAAACAGGAGTTATGATGATGAGACCTAGCTGCACAGCGCTTTTGGACCGAAGGCCGAGAGATATTGTAAGTATGAAATTTTGCTTTTTTGCTGTTTGGGGGTGTGGTCGCGTGCTTTTTTGCGGGTGGGTTGGCGGATCTTGGGGCATTCCTGGGAAGGTCTAATACCGGATAGAAGTGTTTTGGACAAAATCCATAAGGCAAAACCTTTTGCCACTTTTTGTAACTTAGGGTTCGTTAGGGTTAGCCCTAGCAGCAGGATTGCATGTGTTTCGGGGTGTTCTATTTGCAACTCAGTTCTGGGGTTTTAGAGCACTCTTGGAGCGATGCTGGCTATGGATACTTTTGCTTGCTTGCAATTGGTTTGAATACAATCCACGGTGGGTAAGGGTGTATTTGGGCCTACTTTTACATTTAAAGTACGTTTTGTCACCATTTTTCTGCTAGGCCTCGTTTTTAGAGATCTGATTGGGGGTCTTCTACATTTGCGACTGGCTTTAGTAAGGGTCTTGGTGGGAGCGTTGCTGGGGAGGTCAAATTTTGTTCTAAAACACAGTTTACAGTACACCTACCTTGAGGGGAAAGATCCGCTATAATATTTTGGCCATACTTATTTATCCTTAAAAAGGTGACTCAGACAGAGTACGCAATTTCAAAAATATTGTACTGTCTATTAGGGAAATCAAAGTGTGACTTTTTGCACCACACAGCTTACATACCTTATATTTATTTATCAGTGGTATTGTAATAGCACTTCCAGTTTTCCGTTCAATAATTACAGGCCGGGTTTCAGTCGACATCCGCCAGGCAGGCAGTGGACAGGGTGTCTTCTGTCAGGTCACCAACATTGATGGACGAAGCGTCAGCTGGAATGGAGGAGTGCCGCTAATAAGAGGAATTGTTTGCTGCATGCAACTTACTTACCAAATTCAACAGGACAACTCCAACAACATACAGAACACAGATACAGTATCCATTGTTTTCTTCTATGAGTGTGACTGCATGTGGTTAGCTTTGTACCCAAAGATTTCTTTATCTTCAATTATTGTTTGTCCATGCTGTGCTTTTTTTTTCTTCTCTCAACAAAACCTACCCAAAAAGAAACCCCTATTCCCATCCATTTTCCAAACCCTAACCCTCTTCCCCCGGGCTGTGTGGTTTTGCTTGATGTCTGACTAAATGACATCAATAATTCCACACACTTGCTGGGGAGGATAAGGTCATAGCAACAGGCTGGTGAAGGAATACGAGGATATCTTCTAGACTTACTCAGCTTCAGTACTATTTCTTGTAGTAGTAGGAGCCAATGTCAACTAAATTCAACGCAAGTACTAGTTATACTTGCAATACTTTACCATTTGTTAGGCTACATTGTGGCACTGTTCTAGTTTACTGTCACCTGCTATATTCTCGATCGTACCGTAACCGTTGTAATGCTACAGTAAGGACAAACCAGGTTTCGTTTTCTTTTTTCCCATAGGCATGCAACTGCCACTGTGTCACACCACTAGTACCACCGCAATGAGGAAATTTCATCCGCCCAGGATTGCCAACCTTAATCCCCATTTCACGTGGAGCCAGCCCTGGGCCTAGCCCTAATTTCTAACACAAATTACAGGTAAGATAAGCGTTTGGTGGGAGGTAGTATAATGGAGTATTAGGACTAGACGAGAGATTGACTGTAGTACTACTAAAGTCCTAGGACTCTTCAGGAAAACAAACTTACTGGTACACCCCCACCCACCAGACTGAAAAGCAGTAAAAAACAGGTATGGTCAGATAAAGTTCAAAAAAGTATATTTATGTAGCCCTAACAAAATAATCTATCTCAAGACCCTCCCTAACCCCAACGATTGTCTTTGAAAAGTCCCAAAAAGAACCCAACTCCCAAATCCCACCCCCCAAAAGTCTCTAAAAAAAGGGCAAGGGACACTCCACTACTGGAGGGTGCTGGTGAATTTTGCGGCCAGGGCATCATACTCCTTGCGGAGGGTGGCAAGTTCGAAGCGGAGGCCCTCCACCAAGTTCTTGTACCTAAGGACCTCCTGCTCCAGGTAGGACATTCGGACTCCTAGGCGGTGCTGGCGTGCCTTGCAGCTCCTGTGGGGGGCAGCTGGTCTTTTTGCTGCTTGGCGGTGGCGGTTGGCTTTGTTAGCCCGGCTCCGTACCGCTGGAGCACTGCGCTGGCTGGCAGCCCGTGGGGTCACGGAGGAGGATGCAGCTGTCCCAGTCGAGGATGTTGTGGTTGCACCGGTCAACTGCGTGTCCTCCTCCTCCTCCAGGGCCACCAGCCGCCGATATTCGGCGACAGTGGCATCCAGCCTCCGTTGCCGGGCCATTCGAGCCTGCTCCCTCCGTGATGTCGATTTGGAAGGAGCAACTATATGAAGAAAGAAAGACATAGTCTGTAACCAATGCTCCTTCACATTAATAACACAAAGTGATTGAGCCGAAAGTTGTGTCACAGTACAAGTAGCAAATTGAAAGCACAGTACATAACTATTGAGGACAGTATCTATCTAACCTCCCACTTCTGCATCCTTGCTCTAACATTAGTGGTAGTTTAATGAACAAATTCTACGACCACTATGGACTTCCATTACAGTCGACTATGACAGTACACCAGTCTTATTCTTCTTCTTCTCTCTTGTTTAGGAAAATTGGTACGTTATCTTATGCAAGCCAGCAGAATGGCAGCGCAGTGAACTTGCACCCGAGAAAAACAGACGCACACCATGATGAGTGAGACAGACTTGCGTTACTGTACCGGTCCAGTACATGCAGGTGGTGAAGCTATTACTTTTCTATTACGGGTGGCACTGAGAATAATCTGTTACAAGGGCTACTGCTTAATTAATTTACCTTTCACCCTACAGTGCAAATGAGTACTAGAAAAGGAAAATAAAGAAGCTAAATAATTAGATCATCTATCACTTCACATGGGATGTATTTGATGACATATGGGATGACTTTAGGTGCTTTGCTTATTATTGAGTGAACAGTGATACACCCACACATGAATGACGTACTACTACTAAACTAAAGTTATTAAGAGAGGTACGGAGTGTCCACCGTAATAACCGGATATATGCTGTGCTTGCAGTTGCAATACAAACTATTGCTACTATTCATGGTAGTATTGGACACATTTACAATTTCTTTTCCTTGCCTTCCCTACACTGGAACGGACGTGCGGGTGCGGTGTTACATGCTCTTCAAGGTAACACTTAGTTCATCCAGTGACCATCTACTCTTTCTAGATACACATGTGCTATCTAAGAGTCAGATAATACCATGCTCCAGGCATCCATCCATTCAAAGTATATGCACACATACAGTTTATGTTTCACCCACCCAGGCTGTTGTCCTTCCACCCATCCTTGCTTCATCATTGACCCAGCCATGCACCATACCATATTCTTTCCTTCCCAGCCACCTCGGGGGCCAAGCAAACACATATCATTCTTCTTTGCCAGCCATCATAAAATTTCTCGTCCTTCCACACTTACTTACACCCTTCTTTCGCTTTTCGAATATATAGCTTACCTGTGCCCGCCACCACCGTGTCAACCCTCACAGGCACATTGGTGTCGTCCGGCACTCGCACCGCCTCCTCCCCAGAAGTGTTGTCCTCCTCATCCACCACCTCCGCGCTGGCCCCGCCACCAGATGTTCCACCTACAAAGTACATTTAAGAATGTTAGAATACACCACTCACTATTATATAATATTTGGTGTAGGAGGAATAAAGAAAGTAAAAAAAAAACGAAATACAATGTAATAATTTGTAACTGTATACTCTACAGTAAAAATGTCCCTTTTTCCAGGGAAGGCTGTTGTCTTGCTGCACTTTTTGGCACAACTGATGAATGCTTGCTTTTTATTTTTATTAAAGAAAACAGTGGTCCTTAGAATAAGGAATTTATCAGTTCAATATAACATATAGACTCCAATCAGTGCTATATCTCAGAGTTTTTCAGTGCCCAGCCGGGCCTGAATTTTAATTCAGGTATAAAAAATAATTACAATGACCACAGGGTCTGATTCAGGAGTTGATAGGGTACAAGCCTGCACCTATCCAAAGTACACTCGAACAACGTTCGGGGAAGGAAAATTAATACCATTCAAAAGCAATTTAGGACAAACAATAACTGTAACAAATTACAGTTATTGTTTGTCCTAAATTGCTTTTGAATGGTATTAATGATGCAAGGGACAATTGGCTCCCATGTTCTTTTTGCCTGAATTTCTTCTCTTTGTCTATTTCTTATTTTCCTTCCCCGAACGTTGTTCGAGTGTACTTTGGATAGGTGCAGGCTTGTACCCTATCAACTCCTGAATCAGACCCTGTGGTCATTGTAATTATTTTTTATACCTGAATTAAAATTCAGGCCCGGCTGGGCACTGAAAAACTCTGAGATATAGCACTGATTGGAGTCTATATGTTATATTGAACTGATAAATTCCTTATTCTAAGGACCACTGTTTTCTTTAATAATCTATTGCCCAAGGTCCTTGGTACTTCTTTGGGTTCCCTTGTTTTCTGAAAATGCTTTTTATTTTTAACACACAACACTTTTTCTCCTAACAGAAGCTTGATTTCTAAGAACACGATAAGGGTCAAGCTCAAGTCCAAACCAGGTGAGAGCTCAGCTCGACCACAAGAAATGTGTCCAATTAATCGTTAGCACTAAGCACTTTTCCATTTTCAGTTAAACGGTTACTTTTATGACGATTTTGCGATTTTGCTCTCCCCTGAGGCGAAAAGCCGGGGGAATCTCTCTTTACCCTTTATACTGATCATTTTAGCCTTCAGTCGCTGACTCACAAACGACGAATTTTAAAAAATTGTAAAATATTTTAATTGTTCATTTTTAACCGGACATTACCTCGTGGGTGAGATTACTTCACCTGAGGTCTCCGGGTTGTTGCCTGACAAAGCGCGCTGCTAGAAGGCGCCCTGATCTCACCTGACCCTCCCGAGGCGCCATCTTGGTGAGGGAAGGTCAGCGCTCCAGTCGATAGAACCCTCCCGCCCTCCCAGGTACTTAAAGCAGGGACTGGGTGGGGGAAGGTAATTGCGATTTTGCTCTCCCCTGAGGCGAAAAGCCGGGGGAATCTCTCTTTACCCTTTATACTGATCATTTTAGCCTTCAGTCGCTGACTCACAAACGACGAATTTTAAAAAATTGTAAAATATTTTAATTGTTCATTTTTAACCGGACATTACCTCGTGGGTGAGATTACTTCACCTGAGGTCTCCGAGTTGTTGCCTGACAAAGCGCGCTGCTAGAAGGCGCCCTGATCTCACCTGACCCTCCCGAGGCGCCATCTTGGTGAGGGAAGGTCAGCGCTCCAGTCGATAGAACCCTCCCACCCTCCTCTGACCAGTGACGAATAAAAGCATGGCACCATCCCGTCCGCGCAGCGGGCTGGCGCAGCGGGCGCGCCGGCGGCGCGCCGAAGGCGCGCCAAAGGCGGGCCCGTCTGCGCCCGTCCGCGCCGGGACCGGGCCCAGGGCCACAACCCCTGCTTCTCGCACCATCTACTCTCGTAACGAACTCATGGAGCTGTGCCCTTTTTATGCTCCGCTATGTACTAAAGCGGATGTATCACTCATTCCATTTGCTTCAGGCACACGGTGTTCACACTGTAACTCTCTATCCATACTGGTTAACCCTACGCGGCATATCAAAACACGAGCTATGGAGGAAGACACACTTATCTCCATGGCACTTGTTAATGCGCGTTCACTCAGTAAACACTGTCAGGACATAGCTGACCTTATAAATGATCATAACTTAGACATCCTTTTCATCACCGAGACTTGGTCCGATGAAGCATCTGCCCCTGTCTATGTTACAGCAGTCCCCCCGGGCTTTAGTGCCTATCGGCAGGATAGGCCTAAAGGTAAAGGAGGTGGAATAGCCATCATAGCTAGAGACTCATATAAAACGCGTTGCTCACTTATCCCTATCAATGCATGCGAAGCCATGCATTTTGATATTAAGCTGGCTCCTACGTATAATTTTAAGGGGATATTGATATACAGACCCCCTGGTACCAGATCCGCGTTTCTCACAAATCTTACCAATATCACCGAATCTATAGCGGCAGAAGAATTCACAACGATATTGGGTGATTTCAACTTTCATCTAGAGCTTCACAGTGATAGGGATACCATTTCCCTCGTATCAGACCTTGACACGATGGGCCTCAGGCAGTTGGTTACGACTTCTACTCACCAGGCAGGCCACACGCTGGACGGTATCTTCACTAATGTGGAAGGACTGTCCATTACTTCTGTTCTGCCAATGACCTGGACAGACCATTCAGTTATCATTAGTGAACTTACCATCAAAGGTCCGCAGGGTAAAATAAGGTCTCCTGCTATAAAGGGCACGTTCAAAGCGTGGAAGGACATTAACCCCAATGATTTAAGACTGCTTCTCCACACCACAACCCCAGAATTATCCACTGACCCAACGACTGCCACCAATCAATTTCACAAATGGTTGGGTGAAGCTTCAACTCAGTTGGCACCCACCAAATCAATTTCTAAAAATAGAAATAGGCCTAAAGCTAAGTGGTACACGAAACAACTAAAAGACCAAAAACAACTTACTAGGAATAAGGAACGACAATGGCGTAGAACCTACGACACTGAAACCAAGGCCAATTATAAGAAAACCCTGGCTACTTATAAATCAATGATAATAACAGCAAAAAAGGATTACTACACTCGCCATATAGAATCTGCCAAAAATTCTAGCAAAGAGCTTTATCTCATTGCTAAAACCCTTGCGGGTAAGGCCCCGGATCTTAACCCACCCCCATCACAAACCCTATGCGATGCCTTGTCAGACTTTTTCTTTACCAAAGTTAATGATATTTATCAAGATTTTAATCCTGACCAGGTCCACAGTAGTGGCACTATTTCTCCGGTCACAGCAGTGACACCGGCTAGCACCATTATGACATCTTTTAATGCTCTTACCACCGATCAAGTTAAAAGTATCGTTAACACGATTAAAGCTGGATCAGCTTTGGATCCCTGCCCTACCTCTGTACTTGCCACAGTACCAGATATAGTTATCCCCATTATAACTACACTCTGTAACAGCATTCTGGCATCAGGAACCTACCCAGATGCGCTGAAGAACACACTAATCAAACCTCTGCTGAAAAAACCGGGGTTAGACAAAAGCGAATTAAAAAATTACCGCCCGATTGCAAGCCTCCCTTTCCTAGCGAAGGTTATAGAAAAGGCCATGAACCAGCAGCTGTCAGCCTATATAGAGAACAATCACCTGCTGGACGATACACAGTTCGGTTTCCGCAAACATCATGGCACGGAAACCGCACTCATTAAAGCAGCCGACGACATAAGAGTCATCCGTGACCAAGGAGGTACTGCGGTATTAGTCCTCCTGGATTTGTCTGCTGCTTTCGACACGGTCGACCACAAGATCTTGGTCGACCGTGTCGAGAGGATGGGCATTCAGCTTACTGCCAGAGATCTTCTGGCCTCTTTTCTGGCCAATAGAACCCAGGCAGTTACCCTGGGCCCCTTTCAATCTGCCGACCTGTCGTTGCCGTGTGGGGTCCCACAAGGCTCATCCCTGAGTCCGACACTATTTAATATATATGTGTCGGACCTTGCTAGTGTCATCAAAGCCTACGGGATGGGCCTGACCTCATACGCTGACGATACTCAGTTGGTTTTGGCCATAAGAGACGATGGACAGAGGATGGCGGAGAGCTTCCAAGATGGGATGACTGCAATTAGTGAGTGGATGGCAAGAAATTGCCTGAAGCTCAACTCTGATAAAACAGAGGTGGTTATCTTCGGTAAGCTCTCCCCTCCCTGGTCGGCAACCTGGTGGCCAGCAGCCATGGGCACACCTCCTTCCCCTTCGGTCAAAGTGAGAAACTTAGGTGTCACCTTTGACAACCAGCTCAATTTTATGGCCCATGCGAATAAAGTGGCTGCTAACGCTCACTTTAAGTTACGTATTGTCAGGAAAATTATACCATACTTACCTGAATCAGCAGCAAAAACACTAGTTTCTTCGCTAGTGCTGTCTTCACTAGACTATTGTAACGGTCTGTTGCTTAACGCCCAGAAAAGAGTCATCAAAAAACTACAGACCGTTCAAAATGCTGCTGCCCGTGTACTCGCAAAAAAACCCAGATTTGCCCCCATTTCGGACACGCTTAAAAAATACCACTGGCTGTCCATTCACAATAGGGTCAAATTCAAATCTCTGTGCACGGTTTTTAAATCACTTCAGGATTTAGGACCTCGATTCTTTAAAAAACAACTGACTCCGTACAATCCTGTGAGAAAGCTTCGATCCACATCTTCTAACCAGCTAGTGGTCCAACGTAGCCGCACAGTTTCCTGGGGTGATCGCCGTTTTTTAATCTCGGCCCCCAGACTTTGGAATACCCTACCCATTGATATTAGGACCAGTTCTACTCTTCTTCAGTTTAGAAAAAAACTGAAGACATGGCTTTTTAATCAATAATTCACTTCCTGCTTTTTTCTGTCTAGGGTGAGACTTTAATGCAATTTCAGCGCCGAGACGCCTAAGGGTAATTGCACGCGCTTTATAAATGGCATTAAATAAATAAATAAATAAATAAATAAATAAATGACAAAGTTGATTTTAATAAATGTGTTTAGTTTTAATAAAGCTTTTAAACTTAAATAGACTCTGTGGTTTTTGGTCCTCCAGACTAGAGTGGATGAGCTAAAGGTTTTGGAATTTTTGCAAGCATGAGTGCCTCTGACACTTCTTGACTGTGACTCCGTACTCTTGCCCTGCGTAGGATAATCTAATGATCATTGGGGATCAATCATCGGTGACTTAGGGAGCTAAATGACTCTGCCACACTATCTAGTCAGTAAGGAGATTGGGGGTTCTTCAAAGTCTGATATCACTGAGGTATGTGGAAAGAAAGTCTACCTGCGCCTATTATAATTGATAAACAATGCACTATTTAGTGTTCATAGTTCGGTTTGTGCAGATTTGTCCCTGCAACAGTAGTAGAATGGATTGACCTCCTATCCAACCCAAAATTAAAGTAGTATCTTATTCTTTCTTGGTGGTCATTCACCTTTTTATTGTTGGCAATTGTCAAAGCATAAACATTTAGAAGACTTGAAAAGACATTATGGACAATCCCAGAGGACTGCACTCAGTGCATAGAGCTATTGCTGACTAGAATGGGGGTCCAATGGAATTGCCAAATGTGCAATCTTAGTTAGCTACACACACAGACTAATAAGAATAATCTAGTAATACCACAGGGAGTCATAGTCGAGGCAGGATAAGAATTTAGATCCAGTCTACAAGAAGATCAAAGACGATTTAGAAAAAATCGAATGAGGAACGCTAGGAAAAAATAGGTACTCTTTATTAAAATTAAAACTTACTGGGGCCAGCAAAGGAGCCCTCGCCTGCCCGATCCTGGCCTGCATCCTCCTGAACAGCACCCTCCTCCTGTGTCCTCTTGCCCTTGGGGGGAGCTGATGTACAACATGAAAGAAAGAAAGACCAGAAAACATGGATGAGATTTGTCAACCAAATCAAACATTTCAAAAGAACTATAACAAAATATTTTTGAGAAATAGCAAATAGATAGACAACTATTCCACGGGATATATTGACCTATCTCATGTGGTATACTACGTTATTCGTATTGCCTGATTTGCGGACCGTTGACTTTCAAAGTTCCTATGTAACTCAATAAACAGACTACTAAAAAGGTTTGCCTAGGCCTGGCAGGCAGCAGTCCGCAGCACGCAAAGTGACAGACAAAGTCCATCCTGCTTGCAGATCAGTGAATACTCAAACTATCAATCCACCGACCACCACCACTATTTCTTCTTATAGCCATGTGTCTAAAGGAAGGACTGTTGGGGCTGATTTAGAAGTCCCTTGCGGCTCATTTTCCTCCATTGTTGCGTGACTTTTGTTACGCAGCGGCAGAACAAAAGAGTCGCCATGGTGCGACGTATATATAAAAAAAACGCATATGGGAGATGCATCACGTTGTAAAGCCCTGCGCCATCAGGGGGCGTTCCGGCGCAAGGGAGGGCGTTCCTGCGCAGGAACGAATCCTAAAAGTGGGTGAGGGAAATCTACAAGATGTCAATCAGTCACTTTTAGGACAATGATGCGTGACTCAAACCCTGCGCCTGCTTGAAGCTGACGTACGGCTTGATGCAGCATTGGGGAGATAGGGCACCCCAGAGCATTGCTGGAGCTGCGCCATCGTTGGCACGCAACTCCAGCAATGCGCGGCCTTTACGGCACAGATGCGTAAGGCTTCTGTGACGTTTTGGGCCAATGGGTGGTGGTGGCATGGCGCACAATTACTGCTGCATCCCTGCTACTTTGCAGGGATGCGCCGGTAATTGAAAATATGACCCTTAGTGTCTAGCATTACGCAGTTCTTATCTTTACACTACACTCATACATAATTTCTCAGGCCAATGAAATGAACACAAAATACAAAACAAATAAGCATAGTAGCAAGCAAGGCTACTGAGAAGGAGAGCAGTGCACCTGAAATGCATAGAAGATTTTGAAATATAATTTACCTACAATGTAATCGGCAGCATTATTGCTCTTGGTAAAGAACAAAGATTTGCAAATAACAGAGCCGGATAAAACAGAGTAGTGATGAATAGCTACTACTACTCACCAAGCCCGGGGACCTCTACGCCGAGCGCGTCCAGCAAGTCCCGTTCCCGGTCCATGACATCCGTCCAGCGGTGGGTGGCCTGGTTATAGGTGCGCCGGACCCCAGAGAGCTTAAACATGGCCCGGCACACCTTCTCCCACCGCTTCCGGCGCTCCCGGATGCCATAGCCGGTTGCGATCTTGCCGCCTCCCAGGATGGTCTTGGGGAGGCGGCGCTGGACGTAGAAGATTAGTGCGGCCACCTCCTCCGCGCTAAAGATCTCCCGTGGCACCACTTGCTCCCCCCTCAAACGCCCGCACGGGAGCCGGGCACGGGGTGCGGGACCCTTCCCCTTCTCAGGGTGCTTCCCGGCTCCCTTTACCATGGTCTGGGCAGAAATAAAGTTAAATGATAAAGAAGAAATAGAATAGTGAAGAAGAAAAGAAAAGAGTTTAAAAAAGTAGTTTAAAATTAACTAAAAGTAGCAGAAAACACAAAAATATAGAGCTAGAAAAATAGAGGGATAGATAATCAGTAAAATAGATCAAATAAACTTCAAACAAGCAAAGGATGGCAGAGATTCAGAGAGGATACAGAAAGCATGCCCAGAACCATAGCAATGAATGAGAAACAAGATGGCCGCGCCCATTCACGACCGCGTGGGTAAGTTCGCGCGAGATTTTCCTCGCGATCACGTGCGAAATTGTACTAGCGAGCAGCACACTTTGCGAGATTACACATAGCGGCCGGAACCGAAATTACGTCACGCAAACAAGATGGCCGCGCCCGTGTACGACCGCGTGGGTAAGTTCGCAAACGTATCACTACAAGCGCCTTGCGAACATGCAAAAAATCACGCGAACATACACGCCGCAAACAAAAAATTAATGTATTCGCACGCATTCGCGGCTTCCGAAATCGATCTCGCACGGATTCGCGCCCCGCGAATAGCGCGAAATTGCAGAAAAACGATTTTTGCTAAACTGAAAGCAATCACCAGGTGCAAAAGTTCAAACTTAACATTAGTAACCATTCACTCTAGTGCTTCCTGAGGGGCCCCTCCAGAGTTCAGTTGCCTATTTGCAACTATTCTATGACCCTGCTATGACCCAAACAGCAGGCTCATAGAATAGCTACAAGTAGACCATAAAGGTCCTGTGAAAAAAAATAGCACTGCAACAGAAAGCAAATTACAGATAAGGAAGGAAGCAGGTGCCAACCAGACTGAAAGTTTCAAAATTACTGACACATTAATCACCCCCAAATTAATTCATGGCAGTTGAAGAAGGGCAGGTGTGCTTGCTTTCACTGCAACAGAAAGCAAATTACAGATAAGGAAGGAAGCAGGTGCCAGCCAGACTGGAAGTTTCAAAATTACTGACACATTAATCAACACCAAATTAATTCATGGTAGTTGAAGCAGGGCAGGTGTGGTTGCTTTTTTTCACCCCCATAATATACAGTGATAAACAAACCTAATGGGTGGCAGTGAGGATGTACCAGAGGGTGGCATGGGTGTACCAGAGGGTGGCAGTGGTGAAACAGAGGGTGCTGTGAACCTGTGATGATAAACCAGACGTAGAAACAACATAGTCGCGGCCGTTGCGAGACGAAAAGTAAGTTCGCAATTGCGAAATGGTCCACAAATCCTCGCGAACGCGCGCCAACACAAAAAACGTAAAAATCTGCAAATCCGCGAGAGTTCGCGTATTTTTGCGGATTGCGAATCCGTAAATACGCAAATTCGCGTACGCGAGATCCGCTAGATCCGCCCATGCTTAATTGTATTTAACAAATTTCATTTTCTTTTCCATTTCTGTAATAGCTGATAGAATAGTACTTTTAAACGTCAATACATCCTTTGCAATCTTTGTTGAAGGTGGGCAGAGTGATGATTTTTTCCTTAGGCTTGTGACTTCCATGCTTGGGGCAAAAGGATTCTCAGTAAAAATGATTTTAACCGTATTTTCCTACAGAATTCAATAACCTGGTGCTCTCTGCGGCGCTCTGCCCCCGCTGCCTGAGGTCTGGTTTGCGTTTTTGTTTTGCCTGCTTCTGTCCCATTCTGTGGGTTGGCCTCTCTGTGTTCCTGGGTTGCCTTGTGCTGGGATGGCTTCTTTCCCTCATGCTGCCTCATGTGTGACTGTTCTGTTCTCCTTTGCTCTGGCCTGGGGTTTCGGGTGTTTGTCCTGTGGCCTTCTGTGTGCTTGGGTTGCTTCGGGGGTCCGGCTGGTTGGTGCTGTCTCTGGTTGCTTGCCTCTTCCTTGCTTGGTGCTTCTGTCTCTGGTTGCTCCTGCCCTGGCGCTCCCTGTGTTTGCCTTTGGCTTGCTTCAGTGGGCCCTGGCCACCCCTCCTGCTTCTGCTGGTGGCTGCATTTTTGGGCCTGACTGTCATTAGCGGCTGCTGTGTCCTTGGCGTGGCCTGTTTCCCCTCTTCTGCGGTTCTCCCAGTTTGGAGTCAGTCTGGGCTCTGGGTGCTTTTGTTTCCTGGGGGCTCCTGGTCTAATCTGTTTCCTGTCATGGAGGGCTGGCTGGGTGTCTGCTGGAGCTTTCCGGCTCCTGCAAGTTTTGCGTAACTGTTGGTGCCCTTTTTTGACTGTGTCCTTGCCTGTGCTCTCTTTGTGTGATCTGGTGGGGCGCTCTGCTGGTTTGTGGCTGGTGGGTCCTTCTGGGCCTGCTCCTGCCAGTGGTTCTCTTCCCGGGCCTGGTTCACCTCTAGTTGGGTGTCCGTGTTTTGACTGGTCCTGGGATTTCCGCTGACTGCTGTTGGGCTTCGGGTTTCTCCTTTGCCCCGGTGCTCCTTCGTCATTCGCCCATCCTCCTGGCAGACCTGTGTGGGGTCCTGCTTGCCTCCTGTTCCTCCAGGTCTGCTGGTTCCAGGTGGCCTGGGGCTGTGCTGCCTTGGCTTGCTGGCTGTGCTGTTGCTTTTTGGCCAGCTCTAGGGTGTGTTTTGCTGGGCGTTCCTGGTGCTTTTCTGGTTCTGGTGTTCTGGCTCGCTCCTTTCTTCCCTTGCTTCCCCGGACTCTGTTCCCAGTGTGTGTCTGTTAGGGGCCTTCCCCCCCTTCTCTGGTTGGGGTGCGGTTCTGGGGTGTTCCTCTTGCATCTGTGGGGTCCACCCTCCTGGCTGCGGGTTGTCTGAGGTTTTGCTGCTGCTTGGTCCTCTGCCTTCTCTGCTTCCTCCAGTTTCCGCTTTGGCAGTTTCCTCCGTTTCTTTTTCCAGCCTTCTGTGTGGTCCGGCGGTGGTGTGCTTGGGGTCTCTGCTCCTCCCTGACATTTCATTTTGCCTGGTCGGTGTGTGGGCTCCTTCAGAGAGTTGGTTGGGCCTGCGGGTCCTCCTGCATTGGCGGGTTGCTTGGCTCTGTTCCTGGCTTCCTGGTTCCTTTGGCGTTGGTTGCCCTGGTTTGTGCTGTTTTCTTGGCTCCTCTCCGTCGTTGCTGGGGTCGGGACTTGTGGTTTTGGTCTGGGTGCTATGCGGCCTGGGGCCATTTGTTTCCACTGCTCCTGCCCTTGCTGCTTGCTGGGCCTAGGTGTGGGGTGCCTGTGCAGTCCTCCGCCCTGTTGGCACTTGTTTTTTTCTGCCCTCTGTGGTTCACTGGATTCCTGCTTGGTTGTTTCCTGGTTTGGGGGCTGCTGGGCATCCACGGTTACCCTGGTATCCCGTCCTACTTTGTTTTTCCCTCCCTTTTGGGGTTGGGGTTTTTTGGGGGTTATGGCCGGTGGCCCTGTCCCCGCCCTTGTGGGGCTTGTTTGTTGTTGGTTTCCGCTCTTTGTTGGCCTCTCCTTTGTTGGTCGGCTTTCGGCTGGTTCCTTCTGGGGGCGTCTCTGGCCTGTGGTCTTTGGGTTGGCCTCCTCTGCCCCTGCTGTTCTAGATCTGGTGGCCTTTCTGATTTGGTTTGCGGCCTCCTTCCGTGTGGGTTTTTTGGCTTCCTAGGGTTTCGGGTCTCTGTCTCCTTCCCTGTCCTTCTTGTTTTGATTGGGGTCTTGCTCCTGTTTGGCCCCCGGGCTCTTGCTGTGGCTCCTCCCTCTGGGCTGGGTTCTTGGTGTGGCCCTGAGGGTGCTGTTGCTTGTACCTGAGCTATGTGGGCTGCTCTTGGCTTCTTCTTGGGCCTTCTTTGGGCTGTCAAGGTTTGTTCTGTGTCTGTGTGGCTGCTGGGTCCTGTGTGCCTTCCTGGTGGTTCTGGGCTGGGTGGCCTTGTCCGGTGGGTTTCTTGGCCGTGTCCTTTAGGTCTTGGTCCTGGTTGCCCTGTCTCCAGTTTTTTTCTGGTTGACGCCTCCTTTTGGGGACCTGGTCTTCTGTTTTCTTCTTGGTTGTCTCCGGTCCTTGCTTGGTCCCTGCTGTCCTGTTCTCGGTTGCGGGCCGGTTGCTTCCTGCGGTCCCTCTGTCCTCCCTTCTCGGTGCTCCCTTGGGTTGCTGCTTTTGTGGTGCTTTCCTGGGTGTGCTTGTGGATTCGAAAGGCCGGGTTTTCTGCTTTGGTATTCTCCAATTTGTAATGAATGGGACGAGGAAATAAGGGACCTGGGGGTAATGCTCTATTACTTACCGGTAATCTTCATTACTCCGGGTCACGTAGTCCTCGTCCCATTTATACGACCCTCCCTCCGGCCCGGGCGTCCGGCCATCCTGTGTGGGCTTAGTTGTACAGGCGGGATGCTGGATAAGTACTGCTTATGTACTTCAGGTGGGAGGGGCAGTATTAGGGTCTCAGCATTCCTCTTGTTTTTTTCTGTCGGGAGATGGTTATCTCCACTTTGTTATCAATGGGATGAGGACAACGGGACCCGGAGTAATGAAGATTACCGGTAAGTAATAGAGCATTAATGCACACGCTAATCCACATAGGGCTAATATATGTATGCAAAAATTGAAAAGCGCATATTCGAGAAGATGTTCTTTTTGCAGAACTCAAACTGATGTTTTTAGAAAAATGGTTGGATTCCTAAATATATTTAAAACTGATATATGAGTGACACACCATGCAGCATTTGGGAGACTCGCTACCTATAGCATTACTTTGGTGCCAGAGGTACTGCAGGTATGGCTGTGGAGGCATTTCAGAATGACAAAGTCTTTTTACATTATTATTGGCAACTATGCCTAATGAACTGAGGTGAACACTGCTGGCAATCTTGCACATGGTAGCCAGGGCCGGACTAGCCATATCGGGCACCGGGCGTTTCCCTGATGGGCCGGAAGGGTGGGGGCGTTTTGGGACCAGTGGGGGCTATTTTTCATACAGGAGACTGGTTTTGCATCAGTGCTGAAGTATCACCTCTCTGTACCAAAAGCAGCTGCAGTGTTTTATTTGCGACCACCCCCTATCCCTATCAGGGTGAATTTCATTGAATGTAAGTAGTTCTCATTACAGAAGAGGTTGGAGACTCCTGGTGTAGAACATCTGCTTTTCCTCAAAGGATTTATTGCTTTGATCACCTAGTTTTTGGGTGCTCAACTTTCAATGGCCCGCCCTTGTCACTCAAAGAAATTCCTTGATTCTCACCAAACTAACGCCAAAACGCATTCCATATTTACGGTATCTTTGTTTTTTTATAGCCCGATGTCTCATTACTTAACATTACAATACTCAAGTAAAACCTTTTCATGTCTAATGGTCTCTTTCATAATCGTTAGAGAAAAATAAGGTGGAAAGGGAATAGGTATTGTCTTTGTTAATCAATAAAGACAACAAGCTTTTTTAGTGCACAATATATGTAACACAGTGAGGTATTGAGTGGTGATTTTTGTGTTCTCACAAGACCTGTAATTTATAGGACCGCTAATGCTCTTGGGTTATTGCAAATATAAACATTTGGGAAGAAAACAATTTAAAGTAGGCATATTACACAATTTATGACGCGTCTCATTTCAGAAATTTCGGTTTCATCTTTGGCTAGTGGTCGATAAACTGCTGCACTTACAACTTCTTTGGTATATATTTACATGTTTTCCCCCTAGTTGCTTTTTGGAGCTCAGAGCAACCATCGGCTTACAAAGGTTTCAAGAGGTTCAACATTGCCAAAGTGTTTTTCCAACCTTCACAAACGTCTTTGAAAATGCTAAAACAAAATCCACGTAACTTATACATCAAAAACGCTGGAGAAGGTATAATTTGCAGAAAACACTCAGAGTGCAATCATAGGTTATCCCCTACTTATGGAACAGTAATAACAGGTGCGGTCTGACTTCTACAACATGGTATACCTGCAACTGAACCAGCCTTCAGTAGATTCCACACCTAGAATGGCGAATTACATGCGGGAACCAATGCTTCTGGCAGAGTCCCTTGTGTTATTCCACATTTTGAGCCTGATTTTAGCAGGACGAAACACCCAGTTAAAATGCTCCTGACCCATAGGGTTACTCTGGTTATCGACTGTACAGGTTTGAGGGGGCCACAAAAGGATTCTTCTCCAGCACAATTCCGCTCTGCATCTATATTGTGAAGATTTTAAACTCTATTTGTATTTTCAAGAGTACATCTCACAATTAAAAAACATTAATCATTGTCACAGTGAATCAACACATCATAACATAAAACCGTCTATCCAATGGTCACGGAACTTAATATGACTCATTAAGCAGTCCTTGGCAAGATGATACACAAATCATAGAGCAATCATCACAGAGGTACAGTAATACATTCAAAGCAGTGGCAAATAAATTGGTACACACTTTTCTATGGCACATAGTCTGTTCAGATGGTACAACAGGTCCTTTTACATGTTAGTTGAAGAATCGTCATACGGTCCTGTGTCCCCATGTGATAAGATATATTCCTGAAGGGGCCCCCATATGTCTTAGGGCTTAGAGGTGAGTGGCAGTAACTCAGCATATGTAGTATATTGTTCCTGGCAATAGAGTAGGTCAGCCATCCACTCCTTGAACTTTGGAGCTCTACCCCTACCCCATCTACATGCCACTCTACGCTTAGCCAAAAGAAGCGATAAAGCAACAAATTTCCTGTGTGAGGCAGCAATCTGTACTGTATGTCCCAACAAGGTGAGCAACAGATCTCTCTCCAGACTAACACCTGTCATACCATCCAGCGCTACCAGCACCTGCTCCTAGAAATCCCGCACAACCGGGCACTCCCATGCAAGGTGAAGAAATCCCGCCCCTGATTGCTTACATCTGTCGCATCTATCTGTAGCAGCCAACCGAAACCTACGTTTCTTTGCCGGTGTATAATATAACCTATGTAAATACTTGTAGTGTACAATACGCAAGCGACTACTAGCCGAGATTTGTGCTGTTTGCCTGTAACAATACTGCCATTGTACATATGTAATCTCTCGCCCCAACTCCTCCTCCCAGTGTTCTCGGGATCCACCGTGCACTCCCAGTCTATTCTCTCGGACGCTTTTATATTACCCTAATACCAGATGCTTCCCATCGGTAGACCCTAACATCTCTTGGAGTGGAAGGAGATTTGCCGGTTTGTGGGGGAAGTCTGGGAGTATAGACCGCATCCCCTGCCTAAGACGTACATAAAGAAAGATATCTAGAGGCGTTGTCGTCAGTCCCCGAAGAAAATGTTCCAGCGACCGGAACTTTCCATCATGAAAGAGATCTCCCCAGGTAGTGACCCCAGCATGCTTACAGAGTCCCTGAAATCCCGGCTCCTGTAGAAGTGAGAGATTCGGGTGATACGAGAGCGGAAGCTGCGACGAGTATAGAACATGCAATTCACGCACCTCCTCGACCTGATGCCATGCAGCCACAGTACACGAGACAGTGGTAGGTGATGCCGCTCGCGTACCAATGGGGCCTAGTATCACACCAGTTAGCGGTATCGGTTCAGCCAACCAATCTGCCACCGACACTTGTGGCATATAGCGAGGGGGTTTTACCCAATAGTATGCATAGTGTGCCTGCGCACTCAAATAGTATAATTCAAAATCGGAGATATCGAAGCCTCCCTGCTCATATGGTTTCGTCAGTATTGACCACTTAAGCCTCGCCTGTCTCCCTCCCCATAAAAGCCGGAGTAGCTCTGTGCGCAGTGTTTTAAAAGAAAACCTCCCCGGGGCATAGGGAACATTAAGCAACAAGTAAAGGAACTGAGGAAGAACAACCATTTTTATCAGGGAGGCCCATCCGCTAGGGAAAGAGGCAATGAAATCCAGAGTGTTACATTTGCAGTTAAGCGTGTTATGGCCGTGCTGTAATTTGCCCGCAGTGTTTCCTCCCAATCTCTAGTTATTTGTATACCTAGATACCGCAATTCCGTCTTGCATCACTCTATGTGGAAGTCCAACGGGAATTTAGATACTGCTGGCATAAGCGGGAAGACCTGGGACTTCCCCCAATTGATGCCTACACCAGACAAATAACCAAATCTCACAAAGTCGTGCAGAATGGGATTAATATTTTGTTGTGGATCTCCGACATAAAGCGTGATATTGTCAGTGTACAACAATACCAATATTGCCCGCAAGTAACAACGAAACGCCTTATCCTGATGTAATTGTCATAGTCGACAAGCCCGGGGCTCCACCGCAAGGGTAAAAAGTAGCGGTGACAGCGGGCACCCTTGTCGGGTGTCCCTAGAGATCACGAGTGGTTGGGATAGGTAGCCATTTATTTACACCCTGGCCGTGGGGAGATGGTACAGTAACTCAATACAAGCCATGAACACTTGAGGGAAGCCCATTCGCCGCATCACCTCAAACAAATAGTCCCACTCCACCGAGTCAAACGCCTTAGTGGTATCTAAAAAGACTGCGGCGAGCGGGAAGTCAGGCGCAACATTTTGGATAAGTGAGAAGAGGGTTCTGAGGTTGTGTGTCATGGCTCTACCAGGCACAAACCCCGATTGGTCAGGCAATACAAGTTTGTCAAGTAGCAGGGACAGTCTAAGGTCAATACCTTTGCTAAGATTTTGGTATCGCAATTCATTAGGGACAGCGGCCTATAAGAGTCGCAAGACTCCAGCGGATTTCCAGGTTTCAGCAGGGACGTGACTATCGCTTCCCTCATTGAGGGCGGTAGCGTACCCACTTCCAACGACTCCGCATTCACCTCCTTCAGCAGCGGAGCCATGACGTCGATATAAGCCTTATAGAACTCCGCCGGGAAGCCGTCTGACCCCGGCGCCTTCCCGTTCTGGAGTTGCGAAATAGCTTCCCTTATTTCGTCAAGTTTGAATGGCATGCTTAAAAATTCCCGCTGGGTGTCCCCGAGCCAACCAAGCGCAACTTCTCCCATGAATTCCTCCAGATCAACAATACCCCGCCTTTGGGATGTGTACAATGCGGAGAAATATACTGTAAATGCCTCTAGAACACTCTGTGAGTCTCGATGCAACGGTCCCTCCCACTCTTGTATTTCTATAACATGCGCGCTACACCTAGGGGTCCGCGTCAGTGCAGCCAGTACCTTCCCTGGTCTCTCACCCTCCCCATATCTACGCGCTGTCCAATACTTGCCCCGAAATTTTGCCTCTTTGTGCGCAGTATCCTCATTTTCAGTCAACGTTGTGCGAAAATTCTTTAGCACTTCTCCCTCCTCCCCCCTCACCATGCGCCTCTACATTCATTTCAAGTCACGATCTAAGTTACGCAGCGTGTTCTGCAAATCTCGTAGCACCCCAAAACTCTTAGACATACAGTACCCGCGGACCGTAACCTTGAACGCTTCCAATATTGCCTCCACACTATCAACAGACCCTTTATTGCGGATGAAGTAGTCTTTGATTTCCTCCCCAAGTTCTGTGCGGAATACCAGATCCAGTAGGGCCATAGGTTGTAATCGCCAGCTCAGTCTAGGCCTACCATATCCTGGGAGTGAAAGGGAGACCCTAACTGGGTAGTGGTCAGAGAATGTCCGAGCCAGATGTACAGCACTCGTAGAAGTGGGGCATAACCCCCTAGTTAGCAAACAGTAATCTATGCGCGCCCAGGTTCCTCTATAAGATGTAAAGTGTGTACCTTCATGCTGTAGGGTGTGGTATATAAATAAATAATACCGGATCTATTTTTGAATGAATGAATGAATAACAGATAGCTCAATAAAATAAGAGTCAAGATTCGAGGTAGTAGGAGTTTCTGCAGGTTTATTACAGCATAAGGACAGGATCAGGACAACCTGCATAGGAACAGAGGTAACAGGGCCCGGCAGGACAACTGGGGCCCAGCAGCTGCCGGGGCTTGATCTGGGATGAGCGCGCTAACTTTTAATAACAATACATCAACTTATATACATAGCGCAAACACATAGCATTACATTGCAGTAGGCGTAGCAGTGGGTGGAGCAGAAGGCGTGCCGCGTAGCAGTCACGAGAGATAACAGTGAAGGTAGGTGTAACTGGGAGTATACATAGACATGTGATGCAAACGTAACAGAATATGTCATGAATGGGGCGGAAACATTGGAGGGGGCTACCTAAGGAGCCGGGACCTCTAACCTAATGGTGCGCGTAAACTGGCAATGACGTATCACTAGGAGAAGCTGGGGGCTACGAACTCTGTGCTAGGAGCAGAGACTAGAGTCTGGAGGGTCGGAGCGACATGTACCTAAACCCTATCTGGTATCTAATGTTTAGGGAACATGTTGATATAAACTAGAAGTCATAAGGGGAAAAGCTAACTTGACTCTAAGACTGGACCATGCATTATTCTACATGTAGTGCGTGATGAAGAATATTAAATGACCATTAATACAGTATTTCTCTAACGTGGAGCCGAATAGGCTAGACAATGACGGAAACTATTGATGCAGTTCAGTAGCTTAGGAATGCAGAGAAGGAGGACTGAACTGATAACTGGAACTATAACATACTTTTGGCAGACTCAGAGGCAGAGCCGAGCTGCACCGGGCACTGCGAAGCAGGAAGTAAGTGAAAGGTCGAGGATACAGGTGGGGGCTGTATCGCTCCTTAGCGAGGCTTTTCAGGAGACAGGAGCTGAATCTGATGTCCGGGCCCTTTTGAGGCCTGGAAACGGGGACTTTATAATGGAATAACGTGCACACTAAGAAACGTGGCAACATAACTTTACCTAGGCCTGATATTCGTAGTATTCACGAGGACTGGAAACTGGCATACTAGAGGTGGACACAACTGTAATTGCGTCATTAATCGGACATGGGGAATAACATATGCATATTGGTCATGCACACATAACATATGATGGATGAGGCGTAGGGACACAGAACATGGCAAAATTTACTTTTCCACATTCCCTCCTTGTCACTACGTTTCCATCAGGAAACATCAATTTTCATGATACCGTCTATCATTTCATACAGTACCATTTGCTCGTCTCGAATTGTCTTGGAACGGGATTTAGAACGGGGCTTGGGACTAGGGATACAAGAGGTAGCACACATGCTGCAAATCGCAGGGCCACATTGTATACAGAGGCAGCAGCTAAATATGATCGCTACTGCAATACCTAGAAAGGACAGGACTTTCCATCCCCATGCGGAAATTATATTCCAGAACCAACCGGACCATGTCCAGGTGCCTGGATCTTGGTGTAACAGATGGGCAATTTTATGGAGTCTGGTTATAGCTGAATAAACAGACGGCGCGTTATTTGGAATGAAAATACAGCAACTAGATCCGATGACTCTACAGGCCCCGCCCCTATCGGCCAGTATGACGTCAAGGACGAGACGATTTTGCAAAACGACAAATCTCATAGCAGATTGTTCTTCGGTTAAGTTACCTAGAGCAGAGGCAGTCTCATTTACTACAGCTTCAAGGGTTCTTGTTAACCTACGGATCAGTTTACTATTCTGGACAGGTCCTACAAAGAAGAAGAAACCTTTATTGAAATCTGTATACTGTTCTAGAGTAGTTTCAGTATAATCGACAATTGGGGACTCCCTTCTATGTCTAATGTGTACTAGATGTGTGTTTCTGTGATAATCAGATGGGGCTAGGAAAACAGGTGGCAGTAGGAAAGCAATGTAACAGGTTCCCTCCCAATCGAGGGGCAGACGGACATATGCGGTTTGACCACAAATAAAATAAGAATGACGTGAAGTTTTGAAAACAGATTTCCCACTGTCACTATACTGGATAACAGTAGTACATTCACTATGACCTACATGTATGGAACCATAACTACGGACACATAATTCACCTTTGACTGGTAATACTGAAATAGCAGGTAAGTCTGGAGTAGTATCAGACTGAACATTCAGGACCATGAAATTCGACGAATAATTACCTAAATTATATACTTCATTTTCTAGATCTGAACCTGTTCTGTGGGGGAAACCTTGCTTGTCTGAGAAACATGTACTGTTAAGAAAAGACATATCTGTTAAGGATGACGTTAACGTGGACCATGCTCCACATGAACCATTATGTGAGAATGGATAAGGAAACAGTGGCAGAACTCCCTTCGGTGTCTGGAAAGGGGGGAGTCGACCACACACCCAACAATTAGTGGCATTGCTGGTCTGGTGTGAATAATGTAACATACGGATAAATGAGTTGTTGCGCATAGCGAGGCGGTATGAATATTCGTGAGGAGGCAGATCACTAAACGTGTGCTCTACTGTAGCATTAGCAGACATATTTACATGAGGAACTGGAAAATACAGATAGAATGCATAGCTGGTGCAGGAAATCAAAATGCTGATGAATAATACGAAACTCAGAAAAACGATACATTGAATTGAACTTCGACTAACTCTCTCACTATGGGGGTCTATTTTATACATGTCAGAAACAGTCTAACCGTTTCACCTAGGGGAGGACTTATACAATCAAACTGACTGACTTATTTTACTAGACCTGAGCTTTAACTTATACTCCTGCTGCGGAGTTTTCTCTAACCAGGGAGGGGTTGTAATAATGTCTTTTGCGGGACAGTCCTTAAGAGCAATATTCTGGCAGTCTTTCAAATCCTGGGAAATGTTCTTGGAGACTGGTTTCAATCCTTTAAAAAGTTTAATATGAGAAAGGTGGATCCATCCTTTTCTGCCTTCCAACTTCACGGCGGTACGGGTGGTGAGGAGGACCTGACGGGGCTCCTTCCATCGGGGCTCCAGCGGACTTGATCTGTCAAAATTTCGGACCATCACAAGGGAACCTGGAACGATTTCATGCGGTGCCACCTCGGTATTGTCTGGAAATGCGGCGGCAACCTGTGAACGACATGAGTTGAGGGCAGACATCAAGGAAGCTAGGTAATCTGTCAACATATTACATGAAACATCGGTAATACTTCGGGGTCTAGGAGTACCCCACATGTTAGGGGGGCGGCCGAATACGACCTCATACGGGGACAGACCTGATCTGGAATGTGCGACCATGCGCATATAAAACAAAGCGACTGGCAGAGCTACTAGCCAGTCCACACCCTTGTCTTTACATACTTTGGCTATGCGGATTTTCAGGGTCTGATTATGTCTCTCGACTAGACCGGCTGCTTCAGGATGGCGTACACAATGGAACTTCCACTGGTACCCTAACAAAAGGGAAACGTGCTTCATTAACTCTGAGGAGAATGGCTGACCGTTATCAGAATATACGACTCTAGGGAGTCCATACCTAGGGAAAAATTCACGAACCAACTGCTTGGCAGTGGTCGCGGCTGTGTAATCTGGGACTGGATATGCTTCTGTCCACCTGGACAAAGCGCATACAACTACAAGGACATACTTGAAACCTCGACATCGCTCCATCTGAATATAATCCATCTGGAGGACCTCAAAAGGGTGGTCAGGGGGCTGGAAACCACCTTGTTCCACCGGGACACTTTTACCTGGATTAAACTGACAACATATCATACAGGTACGGACTTTCTGTTTGGCTGCAGCTCGTAAATGCTTGTTGAACCAAATGTTCTGGATACTGTCTAACATAGCTTTTTCTCCTAAATGTGCTGGACTATGTGCGGTATTGATAATGACTTGAACCATAGAATCGGGGAGAAACCACGTGGCTCTACCCTTCGTTAACCATCCTTGATCTGTCTGGACCCCTCCTTGTTCAGACCATTTCTTGATTTCATCGGGAGTAGCATGTAACTGGATATCTATGACATGTTGTGTAGGGTCCTTAACTGTCATGCATGTAGTCAGGTCTGGAGTGTGTGTCTGATTAACTGGAATGTCTGGAGTCTGTGCTGTAAGCTTGGCTGTGCGGTCTGCCAGATCATTACCTTGGGAAATAATGTCAGTGACTTTCGTATGTGCTTTGCACTTCATGATAGCAATAGATGTCGGTAAATGTATGGCATCTAACAGGGCTTGAATAAGGAGACCATGCTGAATCTTGGTTCCATGAGAAGTCATGAAACCTCTCTCCTGCCAGAGCACTCCGAAGTCGTGTACAACTCCGAATGCGTAACGTGAATCTGTGTAAACATTAACTTTCAGGTTCTTGGCATGTATACAGGCTTGTGTCAGAGCGACTAGCTCTGCTGCTTGAGCAGACAGGGTATCAATACGGTGTGTTTCAATAACGTCGGTGTCAGTAGTTACTGCATATGCTGCGACTAGTTCTCCTGTACTAGTTCTCATACATGAACCATCCACATAAAGTGTCAGGTCGGGGTCTGGTAACGGAATGTCTGTCAGGTCTTGTCTTGGTTTTGTCGTAATGTTAACAACTTCCACACAGTCATGTGTGTCTGGATTTGAATTAACTAATGGTAACAGTGTAGCAGGATTCAGAACGTTGCAGCGTCTAATTTCTATGTGTGGCTGGAACAGTGTCAATTCATAACCTGTTAAACGTGCAATTGTCAAGTGCTGTGTTTGTGTTCGGTTTAAAAGAACTTCTACTGAATGTGGGACTTGTACGGTCAGGGAATGCCCTAAAACTATGGAATCACTTTGTCTGATAGCTAGTGCTGTGGCTGCAACTGACTTGAGGCACGCAGGCAACGCCTGGGCGACTGGATCTAATGTGCTCGAAAAATAAGCACAGGGCTTGTATTGTCCTGCTTGATCTTGTGTGAGAACAGATAATGCTGTACCTTCGCGTTCAGTAACGAAAAGTGTAAAAGGCTTACTGTAGTTCGGTGTAGCTAGAACTGGAGCTTGATATAGGGCTTTCTTTAACTCATTGAAACTAAGTGTATGGTCAGATGTCCAAGGGAGGACAGTCGATACGGCTGCCTCCTGTGTCGTTAACTGTATCAGTGGCTTGGCTAGAAATGCATACTGGGGAATCCATTGTCTACAATAAGAAGTAAGGCCGATAAAGGCACGTACCTCCTTCTGGGTTCTGGGCTGGGGAAGACTCGCTATTAACTGGATACGGTCTGGTGTCAACTGCCTACCCCTCTTGGACAGCAAGTGTCCTAAGTATACCACTTGCTGGACACAGAATTGAAGCTTCGAAGGTGACACCTTGTGCCCCATCTCGGCAAGGAAATACAAAACTGTAAGTGACGCTCGCTCGCAGTCACGTTCAGAACGGGCTGTGATCAGTAGATCATCGACATACTGGAGCAGGGCAGTGTCAGTTGGCATGTGAATATTATCAAGTTGTCTCTTAAGTGCTTGACTGTAAATACTAGGACTTTCTGTGAAACCTTGAGGAGCGCGTGTAAACATATAGCTCCTTCCATTTAAACAAAATCCGAAAAGAAACTGGCTGTCTGGATGAATTGGAACACTAAAAAATGCATTCTTAAGGTCTATGACAGTGAAAAACATGGCTTCGGAATCAATGGCTGTTAACAGGGAAGAGATGTCTGGAACAACTGGGTACTGAGGAATAATACATTTATTAAGCTCTCGTAAATCAATCACTAATCGATATACTGGGGGTGCATTCGGATCAGTACGTTTCATGACTGGAATGATCGGAGAATTACATACATTGGAGTCAGTTTCTACAACTACTCCTTGAGCCATGAGCTCGTCAATAATTTTGGATAAGGCTGCTACAGCCTCAGGTGGCAATCTGTACTGTCTGATTCGGGGTAACACTACGCCTGGCTTGAGAGTCACACGATGGGGTGTGATTTGCATGTAACCTACATCAGTTGGACCTTGCGCCCATAAGTGCTGTGGAACATTAGACAATCTTGAATCAAAATCTCGTAATACATAGTGACCCTTAAAGTCACGTAGGAACAGACGTATTCCCTCTGGGGAACAGCAAATAACTGCACCTAATTCTTTCAGTGTCTTGATGCCTAATAGGTTTTCTGGACATGACTTAGTAAGTAACAGATCAGTAGTGCGGGACAATGGACCTACTTCTAGAGTGACTGGCTTTGATATCTCATTAACTATTGGCTTTCCTGAAAATCCAAGGGAAACATTTCTTGAGCCTGAGAGCGGAGCCCCTGGAACTTCGGCATGACTAATTGTGGTCCTACTTGCCCCTGTATCGATCAAAAACTTTCTGTCTTTCCCTAATACTTGACTGTGAACATAGGGACCTTCTTGATCTACAGGTATCTCGATGAGAGGCAAGCCTACCTCCCTCTCTAGGCTGTTTCATGAATATGGCTGGTACTCTGGATACTCGGACTGTGCATACTGGTACATCTGTGATGTGACATGCTGTGTTGCAGCAATAGGCTGCGGTGCTGTAACTGTCTGTGGTGCATTCTGTGACTGAGGAATCTGTGAAACTTGTTCTTGTCTCGGCGGACGTGGTCTTTCTTTAGTCTTACCAGTAGCTATGTTATGTTTCAGAACTGTACACTCGTTTATAAAATGACCTGGTTGTTTACAATAATTGCAGTTCCCTTTAACGGGAGCTGCAGGATGACTGGCTTGATTCGGACCCCTCTTCTGACTGTCTTGAGGAACAGATTGTGCAACTAGCACTTTCATTTTCGTGTCTTTCATACGTTTTCTTTCGTGTTCTTGCTCTTCCCTGATTCTATTCTGGTGATACTGGAGCATCTGGAGCATTTGGGACGGAGTATTTGCTTGCCAGGTGCTTTCGACTTTCAAAACTCGGTTTTTAATTTGTTGACTTGAATTCTCGACTAATTTAGTAACGAAAAGGTGAGGGTATGACTCACTACTTGTCTTGAGACCACTGTTGATACTGAAACATTTTTCAAATCTAGAATAAAAATCACTAATATCTTCGTCTTGTTTCTGTTTACAGGCTGAGATTGCATCCCAGTCTTCTTTTCTCGTTGTCAATAATCTGGGTAAAACTTGAATCAGTAATTCTGGTAATTCTTTACATTTATCTCCAAGACCGGTACCTGGTACTCGTGCCTTGTCTTCAGCTTCTAGAACTGCCCAATCGATCTTTTTCTCTCCCACCTCCCATTCCTTTTCCTTTAACTTTTCATACACCCCTGCGGGTAGCAGGACTTTTAACATTTTAATGATATCTGGGTAAGTATATTCTCCCATACGGAGCATGTCTTTTAATTCCCTATGGAACCCTGCTGGATCTTTGTCATGACAGGGAATTAATTTCTTCATTTCAAGAAGTTCCATCTTTGAAATCGGAGTGTATACAAACACTCGTTGCATTACGCCACCCGCCCCTTGGACTGGGTGGACTTCTCGTAACGGATTCTGTCTGTCTATGTAGAATGATTTACTTTCTGGGGGTGAGACATGAACAAAATGCGGGTTCAGGAACGTTCTATATTTGTGGCGCTGTTCTAGAATGACACTAATTAAATCGGTACCTAGACCTCTCCATCTATACTGGAGTAACTCGTTCAGGATATCATGCAACGGACCTGGATCAGAATGTTGACCCTCATACAGAGTAATGAGGTGCTGGATCATATACATACCCACCAGTCGTTGCTCGGCTGGGGGCAGTTTCAGAAACATTTGTGCCACTATTTCGTCTGGAAAAGTGGTAGAATCAGTAATCCATCGGACTGCTGATCGGGCTAGTTCTTGTTCATGCATGGTACTTAACTCACTATAACCGATTCGTGATTTCAGAATGTGATCGGTAGCTTGAAATACTTGTTCTAGAGAACCTTGTTCTGGTGCTGGATGATGGAAAATAGACTTGTGTTCTAGACGTAAATGGCGATCTGGAAATCTAGATTTTCCTACATACGCTATTCTGGCGGAATTCTCGTCTTCCTCTTCAGGATCAGAGATACTTTCTTTCTCGCTTACTTGTGCTGCTTTACGTTGTTCGTGTATCTTTATTATCTCCTTACGGATTTTCTTGTACATACTCTCCATAGCACCGACGGTCTTGTGCTTACCCTCGGCTATATTATCACTCCACCTTGTCAGGATTCTCATTTCGGCGGAATCTTTAGACGGGTAATCTTGTTCTCTTATTAGACAATTGATCAGGAACTTTAATATCATGAGCTGGATCTCGGCTTTCCTTTGAGACATAATCTCGCCAATACTTTCTGGATCATCCCCTGTACGGATGAAACGATATATTCTGTCTAGATCTTCTTTCATATTCGGTAAGGTGACCAGATACTCGGCCACCTTTCTTACGCGGAATGAATATAAAACCATATTATCCTCGCCTGGGACTGGATCATAGCAACATTCGGCAAGGGATTTTCTTATTTCTGCAACAGACTGATATCTAGGCGTACGCTGTGATGCTTGTGCATGTAATTCGGCTAACGTTAAACGCTTGTGTGGCGGCGGGGTTTGAGGAGGACCTCCTCCCGCGGCCCCTAAACCAGAATCATCAACTGATGCTTTTCGTGCTGGCAGGGTCGGTAATTGTAACGTGGGCTGGACTTGTATGGCGGGCTGACCCGGGGGGACCGTTAAGGGTACTCCGGTGTCTGGAGGAGCATGAATTACCTGATTTACAGGGACTGGCGGAGCGCGAACAGGATTTGCATATTCGGGGACTGTGTCGTCCAGATAGGACGAAATAAAAATATCAGCTGCGGTCGGTTTGTGACGTAGCTTGGTCGGAACTAATGGTGGCGGGAAATTACTGGATGCCTCTGGGGTCGCTTTTGGCAAGCCTTCGGCAAGCAGAGGATACATACCCTTAATAAGGGCATGCCTCTGTCTGTCTGACTGTGCGGCTTTGACTCGTTCACCTATCTCGATTAATTCTCTTTCTTGGACTCGTTCTTGGGATTCTCTACTTAACTCTGACTTTCTGACTTTCTGATACGGGCCATCTATACTTTTCTTCTAACTGTTTGGTATACTCTACCCATAAATCTAGATACAATATGGCGCTTATGCCATGTTTCTGATACATAAAATGACCTGGACTGTCCCTAGGCGGAACAGGAACTGCTTCTTATAATAAACCCTTTCTAGTTTTTAACTGACGTAACTTGGAAAATATAGGCATGACTGAACTGTAATCTGGACACAATACAATATACAATGAAAACACGAAATCACGTCACACTCATACCACAACATTAAAATACATGAAGAACATTATAAATAACAGTTCGAACAGAATATGACCTGAAAATACTGAGAACAGAAACAGAACAGATTTTCTCGAGAACGGAACAGACTAGAGTTACTGGATGCACTGCTGTAACAGTACGGAACATACCGGTCCCATAAAGGGACGCATCAAGACCCGTATCCACCTAGGTGAACACTTCGTTTGTGAGTCTGGGCACCACCAACCCACGGACCAGGAGTCAATTTAGATTGGTCCTGTCTAGATACTACCCCAGCAATGGTACTCACCGGGCAGCACGGAACGGAAGGCCTCGGACGGGACTGGACTGCTACGACGACGAACTTCGGACTTCGGACTTCAGTTACGGGTGGGCCTCCGGATACCTCGGACCTTGGACTCTCGGCTTGGGCTCTGGTCGGGACTCGCCGCGTTCCTCCACCGTCTCGTTTGGATGCTGGACCGCCTCCTCCGTCTCCTCCGTGGGCCTGAGGGATACTTGAGCAGAAATATCTGCCACTGCGCAGAAGAGTTCCGTCACGACTGCAGAGGGTCAGGGGGTCGGCGTGGCTTCACCGACGCGTGGGGAAAGGGCAAGTCCCTGTTCGGGCGCCATTATGTGGTATATAAATAAATAATACCGGATCTATTTTTGAATGAATGAATGAATAACAGATAGCTCAATAAAATAAGAGTCAAGATTCGAGGTAGTAGGAGTTTCTGCAGGTTTATTACAGCATAAGGACAGGATCAGGACAACCTGCATAGGAACAGAGGTAACAGGGCCCGGCAGGACAACTGGGGCCCAGCAGCTGCCGGGGCTTGATCTGGGATGAGCGCGCTAACTTTTAATAACAATACATCAACTTATATACATAGCGCAAACACATAGCATTACATTGCAGTAGGCGTAGCAGTGGGTGGAGCAGAAGGCGTGCCGCGTAGCAGTCACGAGAGATAACAGTGAAGGTAGGTGTAACTGGGAGTATACATAGACATGTGATGCAAACGTAACAGAATATGTCATGAATGGGGCGGAAACATTGGAGGGGGCTACCTAAGGAGCCGGGACCTCTAACCTAATGGTGCGCGTAAACTGGCAATGACGTATCACTAGGAGAAGCTGGGGGCTACGAACTCTGTGCTAGGAGCAGAGACTAGAGTCTGGAGGGTCGGAGCGACATGTACCTAAACCCTATCTGGTATCTAATGTTTAGGGAACATGTTGATATAAACTAGAAGTCATAAGGGGAAAAGCTAACTTGACTCTAAGACTGGACCATGCATTATTCTACATGTAGTGCGTGATGAAGAATATTAAATGACCATTAATACAGTATTTCTCTAACGTGGAGCCGAATAGGCTAGACAATGACGGAAACTATTGATGCAGTTCAGTAGCTTAGGAATGCAGAGAAGGAGGACTGAACTGATAACTGGAACTATAACATACTTTTGGCAGACTCAGAGGCAGAGCCGAGCTGCACCGGGCACTGCGAAGCAGGAAGTAAGTGAAAGGTCGAGGATACAGGTGGGGGCTGTATCGCTCCTTAGCGAGGCTTTTCAGGAGACAGGAGCTGAATCTGATGTCCGGGCCCTTTTGAGGCCTGGAAACGGGGACTTTATAATGGAATAACGTGCACACTAAGAAACGTGGCAACATAACTTTACCTAGGCCTGATATTCGTAGTATTCACGAGGACTGGAAACTGGCATACTAGAGGTGGACACAACTGTAATTGCGTCATTAATCGGACATGGGGAATAACATATGCATATTGGTCATGCACACATAACATATGATGGATGAGGCGTAGGGACACAGAACATGGCAAAATTTACTTTTCCACAAGGGGATGCATATTCCTCCAACTGTCCACCAACCCACCTTCCACTATGATTCCCTGCAGCACCTCCTGTGCTCTTGTGTAATGCTGCGGCCCTGCATTGGATATATCTGCCTGAGGATTAACACCACATTGAAGTCATCCCCCCAGAATATATTAGTTGAGCCTGCCAACAAAATTTTGCCCCAGAGATTCGTAAAAAATTCCGGCAATCAGTATTGGGCCCATAACAGTCCACAATTGTCACCGTGTCCCTTCCCAGGCGCCCCCACAGTATGATGTACCTCCCCTGTGGGTCCTCTAGAACACCCATCTTCTCAAATTTTGTGTGCCTACTGAATAGTATGGCCGTACCCTGGGCATAGGAGGAATAGGATGAAAAGAAGCGGCAACTCACCCATCGACTTGCAAAGGTAACAGTGGCGCTCGGTGCTATATGTGTTTCTTGTAGAAGTGCCACCTGGATTTGCTGTCTAACCAATTAGGCCAGTACCTGTTGCCTCTTCCTCGAATCCCAAAGGCCCCGAACATTCCATGTAATCACCCTAAGGGTGTTACCATCCTCCTGTGCCATTGAGTCAAGTGTTTTCCCTGTGCTCCATGTTATGGAAGGAACTGCCCGTCAAATTCTTCATACATGACCATGTGTCTCTGAAAAAAGAAAATTGTGTCTTTGTCCCACTGTGACAATCAAACTGTCCACCCCATCCCCCCACCTCCCACTGAAGCATCCCAATCTTGTCAGTATGTCGCTGCCCCCCCTCACTCCCCAACAAACTCCCTCGTGCCAAGCAGGCCAACCGGGCCTAAGTCATCTCCCTGTACTTCCATATGGGAACGTTCAGAAAACATTAATAGCTTAGCATTGAATTTGGGGCTCACCCAGTTGGGGAATACACCTAGGTGGCACACGAAACACCCCTTGTCGGACCACACAC
Source organism: Lissotriton helveticus (assembly GCF_964261635.1). Taxonomy (NCBI): domain Eukaryota; kingdom Metazoa; phylum Chordata; class Amphibia; order Caudata; family Salamandridae; genus Lissotriton; species Lissotriton helveticus. The sequence continues at coordinate 648,043,035 of NC_136068.1, forward strand.
CACCAACTCGCTACGGTGCCAAGGTCCGACTCGAGGGTGACCAACTGCGTAACACTTCCTCCCATCCCACAAAATGTCAACATTGCAAAGACATCAATGCATACGTGCGTAGTGTCTTATCCCATACTTTCCTTACGAATAGGGATCCATGTGCAGTTTTGGTACAAGAGAGCTTTGAAAGTAAAGGTGTTACTAAAGTTAAGTGCATCAATCGTGACCATCACTTCCAAAGTGCAGTCCCATAGCGCAAGAGAATCACGCATTCAACATATGTTCTTCCTCCGGCGACTGCGATCTGAGGGGTTCTGGCTCCAGGGTCCCCCTCTGCAGTTTGCTGCTTGGCAGTTTTTTAGAGTTGTCAAACGTTAGGCACGGTTGGAGGGTGTCCGGCCTCCCCATTGTGGCTCCAGTACCTGGCACTGGCAGATTCCTGCCCCCTCTTCACTGTTTCTTTTACAAAGTTAATTAGTCCAATCACACTGCCCGCTGTAGTCCACCACGGCACAGCCTTCAGAAATCAGCCATGATATAGGAATTTAAACCACCTCATGCAACCGAATGGTGGTCCTTTGGTGAATGAAATCTATGATATGGAACTCTCCATAGCGAGAACAAGAGAGGCTTACTCGCTCAAGAAATTGGAAAAAATCTAGGGGACCTTTCTTTCAGTGTGAATTGAATTGAATGGCTTCTATATTCTACGTATTTTTTTTTTTGTTGTTGTCCGCGGGTATATGATTTAATATCTTATGCAAAAATTATATGTTTCTATTAATATTATGATTGCTGACTTTATTTTTTTGTGCTAACTGACTCTGTATTTCTTTATGGCTTGTGTCATCAATAAAACATTTTTTTTAAAAAATAGATATAGGAATATACTATCAGTCACAGTTATTCTCCCACCTCTCCCGTAGAGGTCCAGCCAATGCAGATCTGACAGTCTACTGTAGTTGGGGCGAGTGCAAGCCGCTGTCTGTGGTTATCCCAGCTGTATATTGAAGTCACACTGTGCTGTCTCCTTAGTGAAGAGTATAGACAATGTCGCCCTCCGCGTTGTGTGGTATTGGTTGCACCATCTGTCCTCTTTCCTCCCTCTGATGCTCTTTGCAATAACGGCAACAGGCCAGAGCACAAGACTTCCCTCTTCAGCGCACAAGACTTCCCTCTTCAGCGGCCCTCGAGTTTTTAGTCTCCAACCCCCACTCCTGCCCTCAGTCCTCTGGTGGGGGTGTAGGACCAAGCGCCACTAATTAAATGCCCCCTTCGTGTAGTAACTCAGTCCCATGTGCGTACCGCCTACAGAGCGCTTACTTCGCCAGACCACTAGGAGATATGATGGGCAATGTCGCCTCCCAGGCCTTGTACCACTTGCCCCTCTCCAGCGCTCCATGCAATGGCGGCAGTAGGGCTGTGGTTAAGAATTTCTCTCCGCTTATTATCAGTAACAGCTTCTAGCTCCTGTTTCTGCAGGCAGCTCTTCAAATCAGTGCACAACTGATCATCATACTCTGGTGGATGATTGCACACAGCCTCTTCTCTCCTGCCCCTCCCCCCTCACGGCGCGCATGCCTCGCTGATATTTCTCGAGGCAGGCTGCAGCTAGCGGCCCGTAATGGCGCTGAGCCGCCTCCAGTGGGGCCGTGAAGACAATCTGCGATAGCAGCGGCTGGCACAGACAGCGGGATGCCTTTCCTCGGGCTGGGAGCTCAGAAGGCGCAAGGTCCGCACCGCTCATCCCAATGATGATGGCCGCAAATCTCCTCCGCCAGCCAGACTGTCTCACCTACAAGCCCCCAGGTCAGTGCATTAGCGGTGCAATGCGGCAGCTTCCCTTCTTACCGCGCTACACCCGCCGCTTGTCAGCTCCATCTCGGTCGTACTCAAAGGTCCCGCAGCCACCTCTCTGTACCCCAGTGCTTCTCTGCACGGCCGCGTCACGGTCCAGCTGCCATGAGGCGATCCTGGGGCTTGCGCAGCCACTCACTCCGCCAGTCCGTTTCAAGGGCAGCCAGCGTCTCCCCCGGTGCACAACTCACCCTCTCTGCAGCCGCTCCGGTCTCCTGCTCTCGGCAACTTTCAAGCCCCGTAGCAGTGCCCGGAGTTCAGTATAACATTCCACACTTTGAAGTACTAAGTGTGAGTGGATAGGCGGATAAATCCCAGATTTTGACAGTCGGTCCGTGGGAGCCTCACTCCATGACAGCCATTCCACTCGTGCGCCACCTAGCGTCCCTCTATATTGTGAAGCTTGAATGCGTTTGATGAAAATGAAATGGTCCTGCTTTATGATGAAAATTACCTCATAATGCAGGGGAAATGTTGCTAATGAAAAAGTGACTTTAAACCATGATGCTTGGTTAAATTTCTAAAAGAGAAAAATTGATAGCTCGCAAAAAAAAGAGAATGCCGTCTGCAGTTAGCAGGAGCAAACATCAAATATAACTCAGCCAACAGGAAAGCGGTTAATAATGTACGGCCCTGGAGCTGCATATGGCCCTCCTGACCAGGGCCGATCTGGCTCGGGCATTTCCCCGGTGGGCCGCTAGGGTGGGGGCCGGTTTTGGACCCCTGTGGGCCGTTTTTGTTTCCCCCTGTAACAAAATTGCCTGAAACCAGCCATAGCATCCTGCTCGGCTGCACCCCCCCTCAACCCAGGGGGGGGCAGCTGGGCAGTTTCGCAGGGTTGGTTTTGGTTCCCAGTCCTGCCCTGATCCTGATCTTTACATGGGGCCCCCAGATCAACAGCAGCACTGGGTTGCTCTTGACTCAATTGAGAACTAACATGAAAAAGATGACAAATATACAGTCAAGCCTTTATTTAAAGGTTACTTGAGGTTAAAGAAAGGAAGAGACTAGGTTGTCCTGCACCACTTAACTTTAGTAACACCTTTACTTTCAAAGCTATCTTGTACCAAAACTGCACATGGATCCCCCCCAACCTTGGATCCCCACCCTGCTGGCATTGATGCTGTCCTCAGTCTCATAACAGACCAGAGTTGATTGCCATTGAAAAAATGTTTGCGAGTACCCATGGTCTATGCTGTACCTGAACCATTAGCAAAGCCAATAGTAAAGATTTTAATGTGCTGAAGCAAGTATACAGACTCATACAAAAATGCTGTTTGCCTACACTGCATGTATAAACAGATCTTGTGACAATTAAGCCGGCTCTACTAGTTATGGGGAAAGGTAGCAAAAAAAGAAAAACGAGATAAAGAACTCACCCCTTAACGGCTGGGCCTTTCTAAGAGAGGCAATTTTCCCTATTTTGTGTCCTCTCAACCTCCTTCTAGTTTGTGATGGAAACCAGTGTGAAACTCATGGATGATCCAGAAAAGCTATGTAGATAACATTCTGAATTCAGCAAGGAATCATATGGTTAGATCCCTCAATGTTTTCCCCAAGGAAATTAGCTCCTGAAATAAAGAAATATGGATAAAAGAGCATGACAAAACATGCATTTCTGACGTTTTCATCTGCAACTCTGTGTGACGATGGCCAATGTACATAAACAATATACCAATATATCCACTAGATCATTTGGGTTGAGGGAATATATAGGGTCTGTAGGCTGTCTTAGAACCCTAGGAACCCACAGCTCACAACTGAAAAGTGCTGTGCAATGGATTTGCACTGATTACTGAGTATAGACCATTTTATATAGTAAGATAGGGAGAGTGAAAAATAACTATAAAGGAATCCCTGGTGCATGGGAAGGCACATGGTGCATGCGAAGCACATGGTGCATGCGAGGCACATGGTGCATGCAGGGTGGGAGCCCTGACTGCATAAACGCCAGTTCCTGCACAGCAGGGACTGCAACTTGCTTTGGTGCTCGCTCGGCACTGCAGTTCAAAGTCGCATATGTGAGGCTTTGAACTGCAGAACCCCACCCCGCCCACCCGCCAGACCACAAAATGACCCATCTTGGAGTGGGACACTGGCGTGGGTGTCCGCTTTAAGACTGCCAAACTCATAATCGGGCCCATAATCTGCTTCATCACAAGAGTCTTTGGAGGAAACTGTATATACATTTTCCTGGTAATTAATGGCATTAACAGTATCAGATGAAGCTGTTTCTTCTATTTGTTGGCTTAAGGTAGAACATATCTTTGCATTAGCATACAACCTGCCATACATATCAATATCTTTTAGCTGCAGTTCATAATGTGGGTCAAGTTGCACCTTGGACGTTTCATTGGCTGCACCTCTGCTGGAAATTAGGGAAGATCCCTCGACAGTGATAACTTAATTCCCTTCCTCTCAAACTAGTTTTTGCTTTTAAATACTCCCCCCTAGTGGCCTTGGAAACTGTTTGCTGTGATTGGTCAGCCAAATCAATATCAAGTGTGGAAGTAGGGTTGCAACCTGGGCTCTGTTTTTCTATTGAGGTCAAATAAAAAGGTGGCAATCCTATCTGGGAAACATGATTGCCTTATCAGAAGCACCTTGTGAAGCTCTTTCATTGCGTTCAACTCTCTCTGAATCCTCATTAACAACATCTGCTTGCCTTTCCTCCCCAACAGGTTTTTTTATACCTCAGGTTAGTTTTTAGAGTGATATCCATCATTTTATCAGACAGAAATAAACCAGTTTACCTACAAACCAAGTCTGATTAACAGCTCCTCTTCTGCCTCAACAAGTTCCCTTGACCCCCACTACTTTGGGGAGGGAAAGGTTTTGCCATCACTGCAGCTTTACACAATTCTCTGCCTCATGGCCAGTACTTCTACATTTGGCGCTGAAAGGTGTTTGAGCAAAATATTGATTTAAAAATATCGGCAGGAAGGAATATTGGAAAATAACAAACATCTTGATGCACAAATATCGTTGGAGCGAACATCTTTTTGAGGTAAATAATACTTTTGTAAGTGGTATTGATGTTTTAGTATCGTTTTCAGTCATATAGTGGTTCAAAATATTGGTTGTAAATTATTTTAATGGGTTTTAGTTCATATATATTAACTTAATACATTACTATTGTTTATGTAAATGTTATTAATTGTTTTTAAAATATAGCTTGTAATTTTAAGTGATTTGGAGTTCTCTAATCATTTTTAATAATAATTTACAGTGTAGTAATGGGTTGGTGGGTATGTAGTGGGTGGGGTAGGAAGTCACTTAGGAAGTAATTAATGAAGAATTATTTAATACATTTTATTTAATTATATGGTTGATATTAATTATGTAATTTATGTAAGAAAGACTTATTTTTGTTACATTATTTGCGAAATATTAGGTTTGTAGGGCTGGGAAATTAATGAAGTAATAATTAATTACCAGTAATTCATTATTTAATTTATTTTTAATTGTGTAATTTATGGAGTACCTATTTATTTTACTGATATTTTAGTTGCTGGCTGCTAGGTTTACAGGTGTAGGGGTTTAGGAGATAATAAGGTAATAATTAGTTACGATTTGTTATTCATTGTGAATTAATCACTTAGTTTATTTTTAAATATGTAAAATATGGGGGAGTGGAGGGGCCACCAGTCTGGTGTGATGGCGCACCTTACGCGAGCTCCTTTGGCCCGCTGTCAAAATCCCCCACATATCTGTTAAAATATTTGATTACCATGCTGCCTGGTGGTATAAGGAAGCCCCGTCGATGCCCCAGAGAGGTTGACGTCCCACGTGATCTCCGAATTGGATTGTTTTGCAGCAGTGCCTGGAGCGACCGTGGTTACAAGATTCGGCCTAGCAGGAAGCGGATTGCCCTGCAGTGCAGTGTGCAGCAAGATTTTGATGTGATGTGTGGTCAGCGTCCACAGCAGTGATCGGAAGGTAGCCCTGAGAGTGAGGATACGTCCAAAGCTGATGAAGGAGCAGAAGTGCTGCTCTATCCTCCTAGGTGGAGATGGCCGCTGTGTGTGTGTGTGTGTGAGGCAAACTGTAACCTGGTTGGCGGTGGAGTACTGGCTCATCTCCAGATGGAGGCAGCTGTCGCCTGGGACCACGATCCAAGAAATGGGTCCATGCATTGCTCGTCAAACAATGACTGAGCAATGGTGGACTGGGGCTGCTGTGAGGCCGCTACTACTTGATGCACCCAACACACGAAGGAGCCTATGTTGCATGGGGCTCTGGTGGATCAGCGCCCGATAAAAGATTGTGCTGGAGAGGCTGAAATGGGAGTTGACCCCACTGTGGAATTAAGGTAGGCTTCAATGTCCTGAAGACACTTCTTCCCCACCTTCCACAGAGGGGGTAAACTTATGAATGATGCTTCTGCCTCGTTCACAAGGGGAGAGGTGAAGCCAATGAAGGCCACTGGACTGGTTTGAGATGGGGATCGGAGGCATATTACCTACGAATTACTTGAGACTATCTGTGGGGGCCTAGCCTGGATTCGAGGAACTGCCTGGGTGGGGCACTGAACTGGTGCTCTATTCTCCGGTCTGGGAAAGCTACTCTAAGTGACGCTTCTGAGCTACTATCTGGGACTAGGTAATAGAGCAATGGTAGGAGTGGCCGATTAGTGCCGCCTGGCGGATCTGAGAACTAGTCTAGGAGGTCCATTAGGATGGCGGGCGGATTGCCCCCGCCAGGCAGGCGGTAGCCACCGCCGGCCTGGCAGGGGCAATCCGCCCGCCATCCTGACTAAAAATACCCCCGCCATATTATCATGGCATGGTTGGCCGCGGCAGACGGAAAGACCGTCCGCCGCTTTTCCGCCCCGGTCGCCTTGCGGCCGGGGCGGAAAAGGGTTTATATGGTGGCGGTGTGTATTAGACACCACCAGCCATATTAGGATAGGCATTTTGGAATGCCTTTCCGTGGCGGCAATGCCGCTACGGAAAGGCAATGCAGAGTCCCCCTGGGGGGGCCCGTTGCGGGCCCCCAGGGACTCTGTGGGAGTGAGGGGTGCACATGGGGGGTACCTATGGTACCCCCCTGCATTTCAATGCACAACATGACAGGCACCTCGCGGTGCCTGTCATGTTGTGCATTGAAATGCACAACGTGCATTTTTAGCATTGCCGCCACCCACCGCAATGCTAAAAATGCGGGAAGCGCCCGCCACTGTGGCGGGCGCATCTTAATATGTAAAACGGGACCCCCGCCCTTATGGCGGGTGGTCCCATTCACCGGTAGGATGACGGGCGGACAAAGTCCACCCGCCATCCTAATGGACCCCTAGGTCTCCAGTGGTGTGCTGTGGGTCACAAAGGGTCAGGTGTGACGCATCAAAGGAAGTTAGATAAATTTGCACGGCTAAGAGCTGACTCCAAATTGGAGGGAGGGGGTAAGCAATGGCAACAGCCAGTTGCGGAGGAGGAAGCCCTCACTCTACAAGATATATTGGCAGCAATTCAGGGGGGTACGCTTGGCCCTGGAGAATACATTTGACAGTCTTTACAGAAGTTACCCTGATGCACGCAGATCTCTGGAATTTAGGCACCTGCATCATGATCACTGAGGACTCTATAGCTGAACTCCAAATCACCACTAAAACACTTGAGGTTCATGTGAAGTAGCTTCTCACTTCTGCGGCATCTTGGGAGGTGAAACTTAAAGATTTTGAAGGGTGCTCTCACAGGAATAATGTTAGAACTCTGGGTGTGCCAGATATAGTGCAGGGGCCAGCCACTGACCTCTTAATTGAGGACTTCATTGTGAAACAGCTGCATCTGCATTGTCTCTTGAACTATTTCTCGATGATGCAAGACCATCGAGCCCCGGGGGGCCTAACATGACCAGGCGTGACCCTGCGTCCTATAGTAGCAATGATTTTCAACTATAGAGAAAGATATGTTGTATTGCAGACATCTCACTCTGCCCCTCCACTCAAATATGAAAATTCCACTGTTAAAGTGTTCCCGGACTTTACAATCAAGTTGTTCCGGGCCAAACTCAGGGTCGAAGCAGAGGGAAAGATGTCGTTTTTTTTACTCACCTGAGGAAGCCTGGAACTGGGTAGATAGCTGGTGACACCCTATAAACGAACGACCGAGTAACTAGAGTCAGAAGAGCAGCAAGGAGAGATTACAACAGGAGTTACAACAAGGTCAGGTGACAGAGGGTACTTTGGAGGGAACCTCTGATGCTGTACCACTGTAGGGAACTCCTGTCTGGACTTGCTGGGCTCTGGCAGGTGCCAGGGCCTGTATGCGCCTTGCTAAACTTACAGTGACCGGGCCGAGATTGAGTTTTAGGCCTATGCAGGTCTACCTAGCTCCCATACAATGGAACTACTGGGGATTGAAAGGCCTAGTGGGGCTTCATTCCCCCATCCCTGGGTTGTTGACTTTGCAAAAAGATGCTGATATAACGTGGGCCTTGGTAGCGACCCGATTAAACAAATGCAGAATGGGAAAATCTTTACTTGGGGGGGTGCCGGTTGGATGGTTTGGCTGTGACATGCTCCCCTGCAAAATAAAGAGGGGGTGTGCATACACCTGCCCCTACCTCCTGTCCTCTGATACTTTGTGCTCCTACTGTTCATGATGCTTTCTTTTTCTGCTCAGTTTGCTAACCATGCTCCTTCCCTTTTCCCCATGTTGTAACTCTCCAATGGTGTGCCCCTCCCACCAGTCCTCTTTGCTCAAAATGTTCCTCCTACATCTATTGGCCTGCTCAGTATGGTTAACTTGGTGCCTCTGCCCTTGCCTCAATCCTTCTGCAATCTATTGTCCCTTGTACTGCTCCTATCCATATTGAATTGCCCTCTGCGGTCAGCTTTGTGGCCCAGCCCAGTTCACCCACAACCACAGAGGATCCATAGATACAGACTGCTTTCATTGAACATTTGCACAGCTGAGGGTTACATACCCTTGGGTAGGCTGTATGCAAGGCCTAGCTAGATGCTAAGCCCTACAGCCAGGCCCCCTCTACTGCTCATGGCTGTAAGCTGTGTAAAGTGGAGAGTTTGCTGAATATGATCAAAAAGTCTCCAAGATTTACTAAAAATGAAAAAGTATAAAGTGATGTTATAGTTAGGTATGGAAACAGCACCCTAACTAGGTCTCCCATAGGAAGTCCAGTAATGGTCCTGACATAATGAAGGTCACCCCTAAAACATGGTATCTTTATACGCATAATAATGGGCCTGAGATAATACCCCTAGCATATGGTATCAAACCTTGACATATTAGCATCAACCCAAGCTTAACAGAAAATACTTAATATCTGTTATTTTTTCTTGTTTCTTGGTTAGCAATACTAAAATATAATGGACTTAAACATGTATGTGAGATAGACTTTTCCTCTGTAGGTTTTAAGCACATATGAGCACCTAAAAGACCAAATGTGTCTATGGCATAGTAGTTTATGTCTGAGATTTATTTACAAGTAATAGGTATCTTCTGCATGGGGAACCAGTTATATACAGGTACCAAGAAGCATTGGTGTCTGGGTATAGGATTGCATTTTCGGAAGTATCAAACCGTTTTGAGAAATAATTAGATCATCTAGTGCGAATAAACATCTAATACTTGTTACCAGCATGTGAGTACGTAAAATATGGTAAGCTGGTGTTTGGTAAAATAATTATTATATTTCCATTATACATTTAAGGTTCATTTTTGAATGATAATTCTGCTGTTTTGATATTAATATTTCTTTGTTGCCATAGCTCACTTGTTACGATGACGGTTGTTTAAAGACACATCTGGAAACATTTCAGAATCTATATTGGTACAGCTTTTATAAAGTTTTTATCATCCTTATTTCTGTCTGAATTGGATATATGTCTGACTGGGGTAAATTAAGGGACAGGTATAATTTCTGTGCGGTAAAACATTAATTTGACACCTGAATTCCAATGCATTGAAAAAGACCCACTTGAGGTAGAAGTGAGCAATATTGATTAATATACTTGGAAAATTGCACCCCTAATTATTTCAAATGATACTAAGGCATAATAGAGTAGATTGCCTAATTGTTTAATGCAACTCAGTTCAACAGCAACCAAATTTGCTATTCTGCATTGCTCAAGGGAAAAATAACAGAGCAGAGCAATATCTGTAAAGGTTGACCTGCTCCAGCTGTCTTTGCCTGCACTGGTGCTCTCAAATGCTGCCTTACACAACACACAACCTCACAACTGTGAGTGTGTGCTGTTTGGCTAAGGATTTCCATTGAAAGCATACACTTCCAATATACATTTCCATGTCTAGACAATCATGGAATGATACCATGTACTGCATATGAGCATTGAACTTCAGCACACACACAAGGGCTGGGTTCTTTGTTAATGCTTGCGTCAAGGAGGCGTTTGTTTTTTATGCAAAGCCCGGTCCTGTTATCTTAGAAGATCATGCTTTACTTCAAAAACTGTGTGTGTTTGTATGTAATGCCCTAGAAATGCCCCCTTGCATTAAAGCAATCCAAAGTGATACAAAGCATTCTAAAGTGCCCTTTGCACTGAAAAATGGCACATTTTTCTGCACAAACTACCTTTTGAGCCAGAACTTCAATAGTAATGTATTGGTTTGTGTGAGTATGGATCACTTCGTGATGCTACAAAGTGTCTGTAAATTTTGGCCACAGCATTTAAACAAATGTTTAGGTGAAGTGAATACAGAATGCAGCATTTTAACACTGTATTTTAAATACACATTGGTAAATGAGTAGCCCCTATATCCTGTTGAGGACAGGTTTTACTTTGTATACCAGGAAAATAATGAAGTACTTGCCTGTGATACTTTTCTTGGAGGAGAGCCATGCATCATGAAACCAGCACCGCTGGGGAGAGACTACAACTCCCATTACCTCCCCCTGCAGTTTCCTGGACTCGCACTTAATAGTGCACTGCAGCCAATGGCAGGGCCATCCATGCCCATTGGAGCCCAGAGGAGGCTGGGCTGGCCCACCCCTCTAACGCCCGACATTCGACCATTTGTTCTTTGCTGTAACTGAAATCAGGATTGTGATGGGAAAGAAGAAGATAATCCCCAGGGCCACCACAGGGGTAACTATATACATCTTGAATCTTTCCTAACTAAAGCTACTAACGCAATTTCCAAGGAGATCATCATGGCAGAGAGAAGACACTCCCTGGTATACAGCACTCTTGTTTGTAACGAAGGGATGCTCTCTGCCACTGGGCCAAATAATAATGTTTTAGTTTAGGGGATTTTAGAGATTATCAGTTTCCAACAACTGTACAGGCAACTTCCTTGGACACTCCTACTTCTTCCCATTTCCCAATTGCAACAAAGAATCTTCCTACTACGACTTCAAGTGGCACGAGGAAAAAAAAGGCACTTATAAGGAAACTGTAGTGTTGGCTTTCTAGTTTATTCACTGCTTTCATCATTTGGAATGTTTTCATTCATGATGACAGATCAGAATGTTTGATTCTCAGCTATAGTCAGTTGGGAGCTTGGGACTGAGCTGACTGGTGACAGCTCCTGGTGGGGTTTTTCTTGATCTTAATCTTATTCCTATTATTTTAATATATATATATATAAATTACCACCTTGTACCATCTTACTTAATAAATACCTACTTCTACAAGAACCTACGGGACTTGATCATCATTTTACTTCACTACATGTTGGGCGACGTTTAGGGCACTCCAGCTTTATACTCAAATGGACTTTTGAACTTTAGGGTAAAACATTTTGTGATTATTCTAAATATGCTTAAGCATACTGGCACTCTAAAAAACCCCACCAGTTACCAATCCACTCTTCTGGTCGTCCTCATCCTGATCTGCCAGTCCCTGCTTTCTAAGTCCTTCAATCTAGAGCAACAATTGATTTACTTGCCTGCAGCGTTTTACTTCACATATGCCTGCTGTATGCCATTCTACTACCATGAAACAAGCATTCATTTCCTTTTAACTGTTCTTCAGTCTTATGATTCACGATGTATTCAATGTGGCGTTGCTCTGGAGTGCTTCAATCCTTAACAGCATTGTTGACCCCTCATTCAAATGTTTAGGATTATCACTTAGTTTTCATATCAAATGGAGTCATGGCGATGTTTCAATGTTATTTTTATTTCTTTCACACACCTCACCTTTAGGGCAGTTGAACTGCCAGCAGTCGATTCAAAATTGGCTCGTGTTGATGCACTGCGCGTTAATCCAGCGCGCTCAACGTTTCTCCATTGGTTTTTTCCTCTGCAATGACGCTCCTTCAACGTCAGTAAACCTGTGTTTTGGTTTCTTGGTGCATTTACTTGCCGCTAACCAGCCTGCACAACATATTAAATGTGTCGCCATTTTGATGAATTCCACATTTCTGCCAACCACCTTAAGCCAGCCACGTTTTTGTGTGCAGTTTCAATAAAGTTTTCTTCATCACGTAGTTACTCCGTTTTTCTTCAGATCTTCCGATTTTCTTGTGGGAACGTTTTCATATGTCTGAATCACCAAGTTATTGAAGAGACTCTTATTTCAGTGTTCATCACATTCCATGTATTCTAAAGTGAGTGTACAATCGGAGTACGCAGGTACTGTTTCAAATTATTCTTAGTTTAACAAATTGGGATCAACTACACCAAGCATGTTCCTATATTCAGTGACATGCACACCATTTATTTATTTATAATACAGCAAGTTCGGTATTTTTATTAAGTTACAGCACAATGTTTCCATTTCAATTTTATTGATAAATGGTATTGTACTGTGGTTTTGATTGTGAATCCCCTGCACTGATTCGCACAGCCTTTTACATTTTTTAATTAATCTCAAAGCATATTGACAGCGGTGACAACTTTATTTATTTTAGTTTATTATTTTCAGCACATTGTCAGCGGTGACAACTTCAATTATTTTAGCTTATTATTTGCTCCTAACAATTGACAACGGTGACAACTTTACTTATTTTAGTTATTTGTTTTTCCTATTCAATTATGACATATTTGGTCTAAATTCATTTACCAATTTATGTTAAGTATATTTGATGTTTTGTACACTCTATTATGAATTAATGTTAATGGTGTGCATTATATGTTATGCGTTTTATAATTTTATATTCATAATGATTTTAGGTTGCTGCAGGTATATTTACCATTTATTTAATTACGTTAATTATTCATGGTTTTTTGCTTGATTATATTCCATTTTATGATTCAAAACCTCTTGTGTGTTCCTACATGCTTTTCTTTATTACATGATTGATATATGCAATAGGTATAAATTATTACCACCTCTTAATTATGTACATGGTTATTATTTGTAATTGCTTTGGTCACATCTTAGTTTTTGTTTGCAATTGCAAAATGTATAAAAGGGGAAGATGTGTAGTTTATTTACTGCTGTCATCATTTGGAGTGTTTTCATTCATGATGACAGATCAAAATGTTGGGTTCTCAGCTATAGTCAGTTGGGAGCTTGGGACTGAGCTTACTGGTGACAGCTCCTGGTGGGGTTTTTCTTGATCTTAATCATATTCCTATTATTTTAATATATATATAAATTACCACCTTATACTATCTTACTTAATAAATACCTACTTCTACAAGAACCTACGTGACCTGATCATCATTTTACTTCACTATAGAAACCCCACTCAAAACCAAAGAAACTAAGGAAGTAGACACCATTGCAGATCAGCACAGAGCCTGGAAAAGACAATTCTGAGGACTTTTGCGCGAAGTTATCTTCCATGTTACACCCAATCCTCTTTTGTTTGGATTCTATTGAACTGAAACTCCAAGAGTTACTAAAAATTAGCACAGCCCCAATAGAAAATACAGCTTCTAACATTTATCCTACTCATATTTGAATAACCCCCCAATTGCTATAACTCCACACTCCCAGGTTGGCATGGGTACAAATGCCAGCAAAACAGGGCTTGCTCTGGAAAAGGTACCCTGCACCACCATGGCACAATCAAACAACCGCACAGCACAATCAAACGGGTGAGATTCGAACTTATCAGTAAGGCCCACTTGTAATAATCCAGGAAAAAGGTAGTTTCAAAAAGGTTTGTTATCAGCACAGCATAATGTCCTTATACAGCAACAACAGGATGACAACTGACAATCAATACAGAATGCTACATGAGCAAAGCTCAGTTAGGAACATAGAATGCATTGAGAAACATAACATGTCGCATGCATTTAAAGAAGCAGGAGTAAAAGATTAAATAACAGTAAAACTCATGACAAGGATATATAACACATCTCCCTTATTAAGAAAAAGAACAAAATGAAATTACACGAAATCTTGTAGAGAAGTGGGTTTCCTTCTGACTCGCATATCATTTTTGATTCTTGATGCCACAGAGTCAGAAAAGGAATCAGGTCTAATTTCATCATTAAAATTATAGCATTGGCTAAGATTAACTTGAGACTCTATAACATTTTGTGTAGGACATTTAGCTACTTTACTTACGTTCCAAACCTTGCCATTTTGGGTGATGAAAGAATTATTGAAAACCTTTTTTATTTGAATGGGTTTACCATACTTACTCATACCCTTGCTAACCATAAAGGGTTTCAAGATCTTGACCCAATCACCAACCTCCAAATTATGTTCTTTAGTCTTCCACCTCTTATTGTACCACAAAGCTGACTTGTTTTGCTTGCACCCAACGTTATCTGCAACCCTTTGGACATCTACCACGTTCTCTGTAAAGTCTTTACATTTCTCCTTAAACCACCAAGGACATATATTAGAAGCAGGATCCCTCCCTTTAGGTAATTTAAAAGGACTAATTTCCGTGGTGGTATGAGGAGTTATGCAATAAGTCCAAAGCTTCTCCCTAAGCACATGTAACCAATTACTTTTCTCTTTAATAGCATCTGAAACAAAACTCTTTAGAACTCGGTTAAAGCGCTCAACTTGTCCGTTCTCATGTGGTTCATAAAGAGATGTCCGAATGTGCTTAATGTTGCAAGTCTGTAAAAATGATTTCATCTCAGATGAAACCAACTTTACACCATTGTCAGATACTAACACAGAAGGGCACCCTTCTCTTGCAAAAACTTCTTTGAAGAAGGTAATAACAGCATCAGAGGTTGCTTTAGCAACAAGTTTTACTTCTGCCCATTTCGAATGATAATCTATAATACCTAAAGCAAAACGTGAGGCTTCTGGTAAAAGAGAAAAAGGGCCTGCAATATCAAAGGCTATTTTACTCCAAGGAAATTCTGGCCATTTCACAGTTTTGAGGGGTGGAACATGCAATCTTAGCATCTTATCACTCGTGCAGCACTCACTACACTCTCTAACAGTACGATCAACAAATCTGTCCATCCCTGGCCACCAAAAATGTATTCTAATCAAACGCTTTATTGCCGAGATTCCGGGGTGAGTTTTATGTGCTAATTTTAGTATCAACTCTTGTACTCCACAAGGCGGAATACATTTCCCAGCTTTGAAAATCAATCCACCTTCACACCATAACTCTTCTGCAACTTTATAAAACGGAAGTAAATCATCACTGACATTAGTTTTGTTTGGCCAACCTTCTAAGAGACATTTTTTTAACATTGCAAATTTCTCATCATCATCTTGACATTTCATCCAAAATTGTTCAGTGATGTCCTGATATTGAGGAGAAACCACATCAGACAAACTTAGAACAAAATCAACCTCCATGAGTCCATTCACATGGTCATTACTACTTTCACAGGGAAGGCGCGACAAACAGTCAGCAGTAAAAAAAAAATCCAGGGTTGTATTCAACTGTAAAATTGTATTCTTGTAACTTTGATGCACGGCGTGCAATTCTTGCTGTGGAATTCCAACCTCCTCCTACAGATAAGATATGTACAAGCGGTTTATGATCCGTTCTTAAGATAAACTTGCTGCCCCAAATGTAAATTCTATAGTGTTCGATAGCCCACACACAAGAAAGCAACTCTCGTTCAATGACCGCATACCTGCGCTCCATCTCATTTAACGTCCTAGAAGAAAAAGCCACATTCCATTCCATGACACCATCCGTCTGAGATAACACACACCCAAGACCATACAGACTTGCATCAGTAGTGATGATGCATTTCTTTCCCATCCTAAAAGGTTTCAAAGTTGGTGAATTTACAATATCATTCTTAATATCAGTGAATGCTCTTTCTCGTTCTGCTTCCCAAACAAACACATGGCTTTGTCTTAGTAATCTTCTTAAAGGCTCCATTTTGGTAGCAAAGTTTACAACAAATTTGCTGTAGTATTCGCACATACCCGAAAATGACAGCAGTTGTTCCTTATTACTTGAGGCAGGAGCATTAAGGATAGCTTCTACATTTGATGTTTTAGGAATTAAACCCTCCCACGATAATGTGTGTCCTCCTAAGTACTCAACAGATTTCCTAAATAACTTGCAGGTCTTGTATGCACCAAGGCATCTTTGATGCTTCTGCCTTTTTTAAAAGAAAAAAGCGGTTTTTCCCAGTTGCTGAAATTGCTGCTGATAGTTCTCCAATTTTTATTGATGGATTTTTTCACTGAGTCTGAGAGGGTGCTATAGGTGGTTACACACGTCAGTGGTATTTCCGTGGTTGTCCTTACATTGTCACACCGGGGAGGTACTCGATCTCTCCCGGTGGACCCGATGATGAAGCATGTCACCACTAGGGTGAGTGAGGGTTTCCTGAAAAAATAGTGCATTTTTTCTTGAAATTTGGTCCTACCATCGGATCACTAACAACTGGCCTCAGACTTCACGTGCGACACCCACCTCTTTTTATACACCTTATCTGTATTGGTCACTCTTCTTTTGATTACTTGTATATTGCTTGGGGACTAAGAGTGCCCTAAAAACCCTTTCTCTCCTTTTGTTGAGACATATCAGCCTTCATCAGCCTGGATAGCTTGAATCCAGTGGTGTGGAGAGCCTGGGACTCACGTCTGAGCATCCCCAGCCCACTCGGGGTGAAATTGCAAAAAACACAGTTGATGGACAGAATGTAGAACAATGTCATACATTCACCCCAGTACAAGGATCTGGGCCTAAATCCATCATTTTTTTGCACTCCACACCACCCTGGGTTAGACACTGGCTATATGCAAATAAGCTCTGACCCTGTGCCTCATGGGAACAGTCCAGTCCGAACTACCAAGCTATGTCTTTCCCAGACCGGAATCAAGCATCCAAGGACCGGTTTCTGGCTATCAGCCTTCATCAGCCTGGATAGCTTGACTCCAGTGGTGTGGAGCGCCTGGGACTCACGTCTGAGCATCCCCAGCCCACTCGGGGTGAAATTGCAAAAAACACAGTTGATGGACAGAACATAGAACAATGTCGTACATTGACCCCAGTACAAGGATCTGGGCCTAAATCCATCGTTTTTTTGCACTCCACACCACCCTGGGTTAGACACTGGCTATATGCAAATCAGCTCTGACCCTGTGCCTCATGGGAACAGTCCAGTCCGAACTACCAAGCCATGTCTTTCCCAGACCGTAATCAAGCATCCAAGGACCGGTTTCTGGCTATCAGCCTTCATCAGCCTGGATAGCTTGAATCCAGTGGTGTGGAGAGCCTGGGACTCACGTCTGAGCATCCCCAGCCCACTCGGGGTGAAATTGCAAAAAACACAGTTGATGGACAGAATGTAGAACAATGTCATACATTCACCCCAGTACAAGGATCTGGGCCTAAATCCATCATTTTTTTGCACTCCACACCACCCTGGGTTAGACACTGGCTATATGCAAATCAGCTCTGACCCTGTGCCTCATGGGAACAGTCCAGTCCGAACTACCAAGCTATGTCTTTCCCAGACCGGAATCAAGCATCCAAGGACCGGTTTCTGGCTATCAGCCTTCATCAGCCTGGATAGCTTGACTCCAGTGGTGTGGAGCGCCTGGGACTCACGTCTGAGCATCCCCAGCCCACTCGGGGTGAAATTGCAAAAAACACAGTTGATGGACAGAACATAGAACAATGTCGTACATTGACCCCAGTACAAGGATCTGGGCCTAAATCCATCGTTTTTTTGCACTCCACACCACCCTGGGTTAGACACTGGCTATATGCAAATCAGCTCTGACCCTGTGCCTCATGGGAACAGTCCAGTACGAACTACCAAGCCATGTCTTTCCCAGACCGGAATCAAGCATCCAAGGACCGGTTTCTGGCTATCAGCCTTCATCAGCCTGGATAGCTTGACTCCAGTGGTGTGGAGAGCCTGGGACTCACGTCTGAGCATCCCCAGCCCACTCGGGTTGAAATTGCAAAAAACACAGTTGATGGACAGAACGTAGAACAATGTCATACATTCACTCCAGTACAAGGATCTGGGCCTAAATGCATCGTTTTTTTGCACTCCACACCACCCTGGGTTAGACACATAACCCGTTGAAAAACAGAAGCGGCAGATGCCAACCTAAAAGGCATCCTTTTGTATTGAAAAAGTCCCATGGGAGTGATGAAGGCTGTATATTTTTTAGATTCTTCCGTGAGCTCAATTTGATGGTACGCTGACCTAAGATCCAGGGTAGAAAAGATCTGCACACCATCAAAGAGGGAAATAAGCTCATTAATATTGGGGCGGGGATGACAATCAATAATAATGTTTGAATTGAGTGCCCTCAAATCAATGCAGACTCGCAACTTTTGATCGGGCTTCCGTACTAGAACTATGGGCGAAACCCATTCCGACGACTCATTAGGTTCTATAATATTATCCTTCAGCAAATCATTTAACATTTCTTTTAACTTGTCTCTAACATTAAGAGGAACTCCTCTTAGTTTTTGTTTAACCGGAAGTGCCCCATCCTTAAGAACAATCTTATGTGCGAAATTTTTCAATTTCCCTAACTGGTCACAGAAAACTTTATTAAACTTGTTGCTCCAAAAGGAGATATAATTTTTTCCTTCCCAACTAGGACAAAAACCATTTATCATGTCTTGCTCACTACAAAGAGAGACAGGATCTTTGGCACGTGGATTTAACTTGATGCCAAGTTCCCACTGGTCATGCCAACTGAGTACATTGACTCCCTTCACTGCAATATACAGTTTTATGTGAGCCAACCTGCTCCTAAAACTTAAAGGAACTTTTAAATAACCTTCAATATCAATCATGTTTCCATTGAAACTCTCTGCTATTATATCAGATTGTTGTATGTTAGAAATGTCACACACATTTTGTAAATTTTCGTTAAAATATTCCCTGGTGATTATGGTCCACTGGGACCCTGAATCTACCATAAGTTCAATTGCAACAGTGTAAACGTAAAAAACACATTTGGGTGACTTCTTACTGATTAGCATTACATATCCACTCTGAACAATAGAGACCACATAACCTCTGTCAAAATCTTGTCTCATTTCCTCAACCTTGCTAACAGAAGACACTTTTGCAGGAATAACATTATTAGTGGGTGGACGTGATTGTCCAGCCCGCAATTGACTATTATAACGTTTTGCTCTGCAAACGTTAGTAAAATGACCTAACCTACCACAAATATTACATTTTTTATTTATAGCAGGACAACCTTGGAATGACGCAATCTGTGATTTGCTACCACATCTAAAACAAGAAAAAGAATTATTAGAAAAGTCTGTTCTCCTGTCATTGACACTATAAGAGTTTTTTGCTCTCCCTTGAGTAGGAAAGACATTTTTGTTATCTAATTTGGGCTTTACAATGCATACTTCTTCTTCAGTAGAGGTTTTGCTAGAAGAAGGACTTTGTTTATCAACAATGTTCATCCATTTTTCTGACATTTCAGTGGATTTAGCGATGGTAATAGTTTACTCTAAATTTGGATCACCTATGCACCACAATTTATCTTGAATTTTTTTGTTCTTAACATGAACAATCATTTGGTCACAAATCATTTCGTCGGACATGACTCCAAAATTACAATGCAAGGATAAGGCTCTTAACGCAGTAAGGAATTCATCAAAAGATTCATCCTGCTTTTGTGCTCTAGTGTAAAATTTGAAGCGATTTAGAGCAAT
Source organism: Lissotriton helveticus (assembly GCF_964261635.1). Classification (NCBI taxonomy): domain Eukaryota; kingdom Metazoa; phylum Chordata; class Amphibia; order Caudata; family Salamandridae; genus Lissotriton; species Lissotriton helveticus. Next base: position 648,062,852 of record NC_136068.1, read on the forward strand.
ATTAGCTGTAGGTTTAAATCTTTTCTCCAATCTGTTAAGAGCTTCTGTATAAACATTTAAAGTATCTCCACTGCCAGTAGGAACTGTCAACTGGGGTAAAGTTCTAAAAATCTCTTGTCCCTCAGAGCCAATACAGTGTAAAAGAATGCTTTTTTTTCTTTCCGCCCCATGCGTTCTCCATCAATAGCTCTCATATAGTAGAAAAATTCCTCCTTCCATCTAGACCAAGGCATGGGGGGGATCACCCTTGATCTGTAAAAATTTCGCTGGAGGGTCAAACTGCATTGTTACAATAAACTACTAAAAATTATTTGGACCAAAATATAATAAAATAGCATAACACACAATAAATAGTTTAATAGTACTTGCCCAGATTGTGATCCACAAGAGATAATATGCTCCTTTAATATTTTGTGCAAGAATTCCTATATTATGTTGTATAGTAGCACAAAATGACTTAAATAGACTTCGTTTTGTAAATAGACTTCGTTTTGCACAAAAATGGATAAAATAACCTTGGTTTACTCTCGAAGACACAGTCTGTGTGGATAGAAGAAACCTTCCGGTGCTTCTGATTGCTAAGCAACAAGCGCGATGATGTCAGCGCCGTCTGTGGAAAAGGAAGAAGGACGGCAGATAAAGAAAAGTTGAATGCACTCGCGTCAGCGCTGGGAATACACTGGTGCTCGGGACGCTGCTCGCGATAACTAAACAACGCACAGAAAGCGTGATGAAGTCTGCGTCGTAGGCACAGATAGTTGCATGAAAACAACGGTTGCCAGGGAACACCGGTGTAGCGTGGAGACGTCCGATCCAAGAATGTGGTTGCCAGGAAGCACTCGTCAGCTCCAAAGCTCCTATGACGGAGAAAGAGAGCTCAAGTCGAATTGCATGGACGACCGGGTCTGAACAAATCCAGGCAACAGAAAGTTCAAAAGATGCACTCGAGGTAAGACGCTCAAATTGAATCTGGAAAAGCAGGAAAAACTTCAAAGCCAGAATACTCCTCGCAGTAGATCGTACTAGGGTAGAAATTAAGTAGTTCTGGAGGTAGAACTAACACCAAAAACTCACAGTTCTCCCAAAAACAAAAATAAATAATGTAGAAGTGGGTCCAAACTCCGCTCCTGTGCTGGAAATGGCTGGAGTAGGATTGTCCTCGTCACCAAAATTTGTAATAATCCAGGAAAAAGGTAGTTTCAAAAAGGTTTATTATCAGCACAGCATAAGGTCCTTGAACAGCAACAACAGGATGACAACTGACAGGCAATACAGAATGCTACATGTGCAAAGCTCTGTTAAGAACATAGAATGCATTGCGAAACATAACATGTCGCATGCATTTAAAGGAGCAGGAGTAAAAGATTAAACAACAGTAAAACTCATGACAAGGATATAACACCACTGCTGAAACATCTTCAGGCATTTCACCTTTGATGATGCGTGAGGATAAGCCAGTCTCAAGCAGCTTGCTGGAGTGTTTCGTCAACTCTAACAAAACTTTCACTAACTTAACACACAGTGAGCCTACTTAGTACCAGACGGAATCTAATCATCAAACCAACAACCTCCCGACCGCTGCTTGCCCTTTAGTTTTAGTCCTGGTAAGCGCTCCAGCACTTGGATCAACACAAAGAGAATCCACCATTCAGCTCATGGGCAAAACTCAACATTGGCTCCCTATCTACACCAGATCAGGGCATCAGTTCAGAAAGAAAAATCTTATATTGGCTAGGACAATTCCGTGGGTGTGACCAACCCTAAAGGCCTACGAGTGCGATTGTATTGTTTTAAATTTCGATAGTCCACAGATCCTAGGAGTTTTACTTTTTAAACACCCATTAACTCTTAAGGCGTCAACCAAGATGTTCCCTGTACCCCTGGCATTTTTTTATAAACCACAGAGTCTACAAAGTGAAAAGGTACTAAACATCATCTTGGACCGCCTTGTAGATGATAGGAGAACACTGAGAACAAGTGTATGAATTTCTGCACATTTCACATGTTCGCCCCAATATCAGGCCTGGATTGTTATGATTGACTCATGCTTAACAACCAGAGATCCCAGACACCACTCCAAATAGAGGGTAATGAGGGTGAGGCAAATAGTGCACTATAGACATCCCAGGGGCAGATAGAACAGTGGAGTTGCAATGCAGACCATCGAGACGCTTCCTGAGGCACAGCCGGGAAAGCGAGGAGTGTATTGTTTTTTTTAAAAATTGATTGCGAATTTTTAAATTGTGCCCTTTTAATCTTGTATTAACTGTGTTATTTGTGGCATACTTACACTTGCCCCACGCGGTGCTTCTCCCTCCCGCACTGCCACCGCGAACCTAGGCGCTATACGTGGACCAGTCAGGGGTGACGGTCTAGTTGTTTGGAAGACACGCCCCCAGACACCGAGGTTATTTCAATTGCGCTTAGACCTCGCGCGCTAGTCAGACCATCGAGACGCTTCCTGAGGCACAGCTGGGAAAGCGAGGAGTGTATTGTTTTTTTTAAAACTGATTGCGAATTTTTAAATTGTGCCCTTTTAATCTTGTTTTAACGGTGTTATTTGTGGCATACTTACACTTGCCCCACGCGGTGCTTCTCCCTCCCGCACTGCCACCGCGAACCTAGGTGCCATACGTGGACCAATCAGGGGTGACGGTCTAGTTGTTTTGAAGACACGCCCCCTCCCTTCCCTATATATGACTTTCACCAGCCGTCCGCGCAGCGGGCGCGCCGGCGGCGCGCCAAAGGCAAGCCCGTCTGCGCCCAAGTCGCGCCAAGTGCCTGTTATGCTGCCCAAACTATTCCTCTCACTGCTGCAGTCCCTCTACTATACTCCCGAGAGACTTTACTCAATTTGGGTGGGCACACGCATGAGGGACACCACTCGTTCCAGATACTGCTCTTCCATTGAATGACTTTGTGATCAGGGGATTCTTGTCCTGCGGACTTCTCAATGTCAGATCTCTGCCCAAACATGCAGAGGAAATCCAATTATTGGTGGAATCCCATCAGATAGATGCCTTGTTCATCACGGAGACTTGGACCCACCTTGACTGTGATATTGAGCTGGGCTGGGCCTGCCCGTAAGAATATAAAATCCTGCACCTCCCCAGACCTAAAGGACGGGGCGGTGGGGTGGGGGTGATTCACAGAGCTTCCTGGCATATTAAGATTATAGACATGGACCCGGTTATGGGGGCTGAGCTGCTTGGCCTGTCTATTAAAAGTCACATGGGGCTACTTTCACGGTGATTATCTGTTATAGACCACCCGGGACCTTCAGTATCCAGCAACAACAGTCGTTACTTACTACCTTTACTAATATGGCTACTTCCCACAATAAACTGATTATTTTAGGTGATTTTAATTTGTGGCCGAATGGCTCCCTAGATACAGGGTTGCTTAACCTTCTTCATTCCTGTGAAAGTGTGGGTCTCCACCAATATGTTATGGAATCAACTCATCGGGCAGGTCACCGGCTTGACCTGATCTTTTCGGTTCCACAGCTAGTACATCTGGGTGAAATTTTGCCCATGGACTGGACTGATCATTTCCTTCTTAAATTCTATGTTAGTAGCAAGGAGGTAAAAACGCAGATACAAGGTACTCCAGCTGAATTTATGTGTAGGGACTGGAGAGCCCTTGGGAGGCTGAGAACTACGGATGCTGTGTTTAAGGTGGAAGACAGTTTCTCCTCAGATTGTCAAGTCGATGAGAACTATGATGCCTTATGTTTCAGGATCACCACGAGGGTCGATTCTCTTGCTCCGCTAAAAATGCGCAAGCATAAGAGCAGAGTTTCGGCTCCGTGGTTTAATGACTCTTTAACGGCTTTAAAACTAGCCTGTAAACAGGCTGAAAGGAAATGGAGGCAAGGATACACTAATGCTAGCAGACTGCTCTGGAAAGCCAAACTTTCCGAATATAAAGCTCTTATTCACAAATCCAAATCCGACTATTTCTGCTCCACGATATGTACCGCTGCAAATAGCTCAAAAAGCATCTTCCAGATTTTGAATGGTCTAATTCACCCTGACTGCTCAAAAAAATCGACTCCTCCTACTCAGGCTCTTTGTGATAACTTGGCTCTGTTTTTTAAGGATAAAATAGAGGCCATTATTCACAACTTGAGTACCTCCCCCATTTCGGTCTGCTCCCCTAGTCCGGAGGATGGAGGTACAGATGCTGGAGTTTGGAGCCCAGGATGGCAGCCGCAGGACTGTCTGTTGGAGTTCCCTCCCATTACAGAGGAGGACCTCGGCAGATTGGCTCGCGGTATTTCATCTGGATCACGTCTGGACCCTGTTCTCATAATATTTGGAAAGACCATGGAGACAAACTTTTTCCTACTCTCTGCAGGATCTGTAATCAGTCACTGGTTAGTGGCAAGGTTCCTGCATCGTGGAAACAGGCTCTGGTATCCCCATTGCTAAAAAAACCCTCCCTAAATCCAGAGTGTTTACAGAATTATAGACCTATCTCCTTGTTACCGTTTCCTGCAAAAATTGCTGAACGCTGGGTGAACTCATGCCTGTCTAAACATCAGGAGCATCATCAATTTTTGGATGAAATACAATTTGGCTTTTGCCCAGCCCATGGGACCGAAACAGCTCTACTCACTGCTACGGAGGACCTTCAAATGCGTGCAGACAGAGGTCAGGCAGTGGCTCTGATTCTGCTTGACCTGTCTGCCGCATTTGATACGGTGAATCATGCTATCCTCCTGGAAAGACTGAGGGAGGCCGGGGTGGGTGGTAGTGCCTTGCGGTGGTTTCGCTCCTTCCTGCTTGATAGGAAGCAGGCGGTGTCCCTCCCCCCGTTTCGATCTGCTTTCTCTCCGATATCTCACGGGGTGCCTCAAGATTCGGCAGTCAGCCCGATTTTATTCAACGTTTATTTAAAACCTCTGATTACGTTGATAAAATCTCAACGGCTTAAAGCCATCAATTACGCAGATGACACTCAACTCATCCTCTCTTCGGAGGGTGAGGAATCGATTCCTTTGGAGTCTTTCCATGACTGTCTGCGAGATACGGCTGGCTGGCTCCACAACAACTCACTACAGTTTAACGCCACCAAAACTGAGGTACTGTTCTGTGCTGGAAGTCGGATCCCTCGCCCTTTCCCGGCTAATTTCTGGCCTCCAGAATCAGTGACAAAAACCCAGCCGGTTACCACTGTTCGCAATTTGGGCGTTATGATGGATAACAAATTGAGTATGGAAGCCCAGGTTGCGAAAACGGTGTCCACTTGTTCTGCCCTCATCCGGTCCCTACGTAAGATCTTACCACTACTTCCCCTACTGTCCCGGGCTTTAATAGTCAGGTGCACGATCTTAAGTCGCCTTGATTATTGTAACGCGCTGTTACTTGAGTCTCCGGGCATATTGTTAGACAGACTCCAAAGAGTTCAGTCCGCTGCCGCTAAACTGGCTCTTGGCTGCCCAGAAGGTCTTCGGCCACAGCGGCGTTGGCTGAACTCCAATGGCTCCCGCTAAGGCAGCGAGTGTCCTTTAAATCCCTTTGCCTTGTTTTCAAAGCCCTGCATGGACTTGGGCCCAGCTCTTTGCAAGCCAAGTTTGCCTGGTACACCCCAACCAGAGCACTTCGTTCAGCTACGGCTTGCCTTGTGAGAGTGCCTAGATTTAAGAAGGCTAGGGCCGGGGGCAGATCCTTCAAAGTGGCTGCCGCTAAACTCTGGAATAGTCTGCCCTTGGACATCCGCCAATCGGAGGAACTTCTTCCTTTCAGGAAACGAGTCAAAACCTGGCTGTTTCCGAAGGCTTAACTTGCTGGTCACTTTCGCTCTGCTTCTTTTTCGTGCTGCCACTTCGTGAAGCATTAGCGCCAGGATGCCTGTAAGGTGATAGCTGCGCTATATAAATATTTTAAATAATAAATAAAATGCTTCTCACCCCTTAGATTTATCCCATAAGGTTGTTAAGGAACCAATCCTTGGTGCAAATGACCTAACCTAAGCCCTCCTGTCCTAGAATACAGCAGGCTATAGTAGTAAGTGGAATAATGAGGAGTGGCCTAATTCCATGGTTGATTTCCATATTATCTGTGTGCAAGAAACCTGGGAGACAGCGCCAATCTTTATTAATGGATACCGATCTTTACAAACACTGGCTTCACCTTCAAAAGTGGCAGAGCTATTGGGACCTACTCACACGGATATCCAATACGGTTGCACTTAATATCCTACGGTTCACAAATAACTCACCCTATTTCCATATTCTAGTAATTAAAGGTTATGACACCTGGAACCTAGTGCTAGTGAATTGTTTTAACAATAACTTCTCAAATCTTGAGGTTATAGCTCAACATATAGACAACTCCATAGATGACCTAGTGGTGTCTCACCCAAACCTGATACAATTTATTTGGTTGGGAGACTTTAACTTAATGGCATGCCCAAGAAAGGATTGATGTGGGATTGTAGATAACAGAGAAGCCCCAATTCACCGCATCATGACCTCCTGGGGAACGCTATAAACAGCATACTGATGAAATGGCAATTTGAGCTCCATATGAAATAGACCTACCTACGAGGCAATTTCCTCACACCTTTCAGAGAGCTGAATGTCGTACACTATCGATTATATAATTTCTACTGATAGCATCAGAACAAGCATCACTAAGATGAAGATCAAATTTAAATTATTTAGTCATCATGCTATGCTTTATTGTGCCTTACACTGGCATAATTTGAAAATATGTAATGGTATCATATTCTTTTTCGGTCCCCTTTATTAACTGTGGTTTTCAACTCAATAGCCAAGACCAGACCTCTGCCCTCCTGGAAAGAATCTGTGACATTTCCGATCTACAAAAAAGGGGACGCTACTAACCCCTGCTAATTAACTTCCAATATCATTGCTTGATAGTACTGCCATACTTATGGGAAGGTTATTGTTGAACAAATTGGAATTTTGGTTGGGGGAAAAAGATCCTTGCAGAATTACAGTATGGGTTTAGACATGGAAGAGGAAACATTGATTACTGCCTCAACCTAACACTAATAATAGGAAAGTATACTTTGGACAAAAACAGGCCCATGTATATATTGCCTTTGTGGACCTGTCTTAGGCCTTTGACAGTTCACAGCAAAATCTGGCACATTCTGAAGGAAATGGGAATGGATGATGCAAGAATTAATTTTCATCATCATCATTTTAACTTTATTTCGGTTTGTTAATGAACCATAAAAGTACATTACAGTTAGAGAAAAAAATACATTTACAACTCATCCAATGCATTGTTAGATCTCAATTTGCATATTTGCAATAATCAGTTGACGTGCGGTTTATAATATGACAATAAAAACATAACAATAAGATACAGAAGCTAAAAAATTTCCTTTAAGACAGAATAAAAAACTAGTTATTACTGAGACAGAGCCGTCTACCCACAATAAGCGGGTTACTTCAAACGGATAAGTCTTCGTCTAGTTAACCACATCGAAAACAAGAATTTAGCAATAGCAGTAACTATCAATGCATTAGTATCAGTTTTTAAAATTCTAAAATAGTCTATGTAGTTCCTCAGTCCTAGATTGACACATAACTGTATAATCCATTTTTTCCTGCTGGCAGAATAAGCAGGACAAAACAAGATTACATGGATTAAAGATTCATTCGGATCATTACAACCTAGACAAGGACGAGCTAAACCCAATTTCCATTTATCAGAATAGGAATAAAGGGGTAATGTACCATATCTGAATTGTAGAAACAATTTTTTTGCTAAGACAGGTTCTATGGCATCTAATTCTTTCTCAAAACTATAAACATTTTTAAAGTCCAAAAAACTGTCAGTGAGACTAGAAGGCCTGGCTGTTCGAAGGACCTCTTCAAGGTTATAATGTTTTATAGACTCAGCCAGGGTTCTCTTTGAGATAGATTTGCATGTGTCCTCCGGATTAGACCAGAGATTCTCCATGCCAATCTTGGACGCCTGCCCCCTTATAAAAGATAACCACTTTATCTTCCCTACACCCGGGCGAGCCATAACAATTTTTAGTTCTTCTCTATAACACTCGAGCTCCGGGACACTCCACAATCTACGCCAATAAAGAAGCGGGCGTGAGGCAATTACTTCTGCAATTGGCCTCAAATTTGTATCCAACCTTAGTGGGACTAGGGGGGTGTTAGTAGGTAGAGAGAGCAGCTGTCTAACAAATTTGTTCTCTGTTATACTAATCTCGTTCGCTGGACAATGGCCCCAGAGTTCTGCCCCATATAGGGTGGAAGATCTGGTTTGTACCTTGTATATTTCCAGCGGTACACTGACTAGCTTGTGAACACAGGATTTCTGTACTTTAAGGATATCCCCCATAGACTGAGAAAGGGTTAGATTAGCCTTAGTCATTTGGGTTTCCCAACTCATTCTATCATTTAAGGTCAGGCCTAGATAGGTAAAATTATTTACCCTTTCCAGGGCTCGTCCATCCATAGTTGGACAAGGGCAATTAGTTGTAGTGCCATTAAACACCATGTACTTAGTTTTGTCTATGTTTATTACCAGATTCCTGTCCCTACAGAATTTGGTAAATTGATCTAACACCCGCTGCATCCCCATAGATGTTTTTGAGAGTAGCAGGGTGTCATCTGCAAACATAAGTGCAGGAAATTTACCACCAGCTAGGTTAGGAGCATCACTGTTTTGCACACTAGTTAGGTCATCAACGAGGCCATTTAGAAAGAGGGAAAATAGAGTAGGGGCCAGTACGCATCCCTGCCTAACTCCCTTCTCAATAGGAAAATCTCTTGTTAGCTGGCCATTTTTGCCATAGCGAACCTTTGCATAGGTACCGTCATGGAGTCTTTTGAATTGGAGACATAGGTAGGGTGGTATCCCCATTGTTGTTAATATGCTCCAAAGTTGGTTTCTGTCCACCATGTCAAATGCGGATTTTAGGTCCACAAATGTCAGGTAGAGGCTCCCCCCTTCCATCACCACATGCTTCCAGTAAAGGACCTGGAGCCGTAGTAGTTGGTCAATGGTCGAGGTTTTGGCACGGAACCCTGCTTGCAAGTGGGAGAGGATGTTGTTCTCGCTAATCCAATCTTGCAAGCGTTGCAAAAGCAGTTTGGCATAGATTTTTTGGGTAACGTCAATTAGACTAATTGGTCTATAATTTGACGGGGCCAGCGGAGAACCCTTTTTGTAAATCGGAATAATTTCGGCCCCCAGCCATGTGCTTGGAGGCTCTTGGCCGTCAAGAATGGCATTAAATATGACGGTCAAGTAGGGGACCCAGATCTTCGGCTCATCTCTAAAAAGATCACCGGGGATCTTGTCCAGCCCAGGGGCCTTATTACTTTTTAACCCTTGAACTGCAAGGGTCACTTCCGACATAGTAAAGGGAGGGGAGGGGCATTCTAGACTCGGTCTCGAAAGCGTTGTAGGTAACAGATTGTGGGCGGAAACGGTGTTAGAGTAGAGATCACCAAAATATGCACACCAAGCTTCCTCGGCTATATTGGGATCAATCTTTACCTTCCCTTCTGCCTTCCCAGTATGGACCAAGTTCCAAAAAGTTCGGGCGTCTTTCGCTATTAGTGCTTGTTTAATGGCCTTCCATTTCTCTGTTTCCCATTCAGATTTTGCATGAGAAAGGAGATTCTTATAGAAATTCCTTGCAGCCAAAATATTAGCCCTATGACCTGATTTGATGGCAGAAATTAGGGTGGTCTTCGCCTTCCTACAGGACTGATTGTACCAGGGATTTGTGGCACATGCCTGTCGGTTAGTACGTTTTACAGGTTTAGAGAAACTAGCTGCTAAGGTCAGCATTAGTTCTTTATGTATAACTAAACATTTAACATCATTATCAGGATTGGAAGCGTTTTCATACAATATATTTAGACGCTCAAGCTGGGGAATTACGCTTTTATACAGTAATGCCAGGTTGTCTGGGGACGACTTAATAGAAGACCATCGAATTTTTTTACCACCCTGTGTGATCCTAATCGCACCAGAGACCAAATCAACCGCTTGATACTCCCCGCCATGATTTGGCACATTCAGTTCTGCTACCAAGGGGTTGTGATCACTTTCCACGCGATCCGAGACGTGGAAACATCGAATCAGATGCCATACAGACATACTAACCAACAGATAATCTATTGTTGACGAGTGGCCCATTCCATTATAAGTACTTTTGCCTGGGCTATCCCCCGGAAAGCGGCCATTGCAAGCTCTAAGTGAAAATGTATATGTCAATGTGGTGAGCTGCATGGCCATTGGAGTCCAGTTTTTGACTGGATAGATGTTTGGGGGTGGAATCCGGCAGGCGTCATCCTCATCTGATGTTAACTGTGAGACACCCCCGAGTGGTTCGAAATGGCAATTAAAATCCCCCCCTATTATCACCTTGGTATCAGTTGAGAAGCTGTTTAATAGGGCAGTTAAGGACTCTAAAATATGAGAAACTGTGCCACCCAAAACCGGACGTAGATAGATGTTAATGATCGCTATTTTGGGTGTGTTTCTACGGGTCAAAAGAATACACAGAATGTCACAAGAATTGGTGTTAATTCTTTTGACCATGAACCCAAGATGAACAGCCACCCATATGGTCAATCCACCAGATGGTCTGCCCCTAGGACCTTTGGTTGCGGGCTCAGCATAAGTTACAAAGCCCAGTCTGTGCTGAATAGTCCTGGCCCATGTCTCTTGAAATAAACAAGTACCATGGTTATCCACATAATCGCACCACTCCATGTTCTCTAGTTTCACCACCAAACCCGCCACATTCCAAGATAGCAGTAACAAATTTTCATTATTGGAACACAGTTGATCAGCTGGCTTGCCTGAAGGTATAACAGTTTCCACATTAAGATCACCCACTTCAAGACTCATCTGTTTCTTCGGGATCTCATGGTTAGTTACAGTGCAGTTATCATCATCTGTGCTAGAGGGAGAACCACCACATTGGGGGAATGTAAATGTGCAGCTTGTCCTACTCTGTGTGTTCTCCTCCAATAGCCCCCCACCCCCAACACTAGAATCTTTGGCAGGTACCTTTGCTGGAAGTCAATCGCAGCCATCGAGGCCAGAGATGGCTCCATATCTATTCGAGGTTTCCAGTGGAGTAAAAGGAATCAGATGGTCCATGTTTCTATTCCGCTGGAAAAACTCGTGCCCCGCAGGATGCTGGCTACGTCCGTTGGCAGGGACTATATTCCACGCTAAATTGTTCCTAGGAGGGGGAGGCATCTGCAGATGGCACGTATAGTTGTTGTTTGGAGGCAAGTGGGTGTTCCTAATGCCATTAGGGTCTGGGACCCCCCCAGAAAAAAGAGCAGGAGTCACATACGACCTTGGATAAAAGTAAGTTAGGTCGTATGGGACAATAGCGGTATTCGAGTTCATAGAGGGGCCTGTTAATATAGCCCCAACAGCTACTGGGTTCCTAAAATTAACAACAACTATATCACCCTCAATGTTTTTTTCCCTGGTACCCAGCCAAGGCAGGCGTCTAACGTGGACTATCTCCCCGTCGATATAATATGGGAGTGGTCTGTTTTGACCTAACCAATGTAGAATCTTATTCTTAAGTTGGGGATGGCCCTCCTTCCTGCCTGCTTCTAGTGGGGGGACACCTGTGAGTACAACTACAAAAGGTAGCGACTCTGGAGGTAATTCTACATTGGGTCCATAAGGAATACTATTGGTGGACCTTGAAAACCTCCCCCTACTCAAGTACTTGGTCTTAGTACTGGAAGTGGCGTTGCCTATCTGGGCTTCTGTTGGAGCCTGGGAAATGGATTTTGTTACTATTTGAACAGGAACCTGGGCCTGTTGAGAAGCCAAGTTTTTCTGCTGGTTATTATTCAAAGACTTACTGGTTACAGTAGTTGTCTGGGCAGAAATCATTGGCGTATCTACAGTAACCTGTTTATTACTAGCGAGAGGTTTAACAACTCTGTTGTTACCACTATTGGAATCGTTTGGGGCCAAAGTATTAGGAGCAGAAGCTGCTATAGGCTGTGGTGGAATAGTCGGCACAGGGGTAGGCATTAAAGAGGTGATAGGAGCACTTGATTTGGCATTATACAGAGCCTCCAGGTTGCCTAGTCGATGCTCAACCCTTTTTAGAATATCCAAAATTGGGAGCATAAAGGACCTAAGCAACTGCTCAACTGTATTCTGCTCCGTAATAATGGGGGGAATAGTCGCTGGGCTTGGGATAGTAACAGCCTCAACTTGCTTCCCTCGGGTATTACCAAGATGTAAGCTGATAGAGTCTGGGGTTGGTACCACTATAGGCACTGTATCAGTCAGTGCCGAAGTTTTGGGTGCAAGTACACCAGAGGTCTTAAGTTTAGATGTCTTGCCAAACTCAGTATGACTAAGCTTACCCCTTTGGGGTACTCCTAACCCCCTCCTCTTTTTGGTAGGCGGAGGGCCGAGGGTTTTAGGGGTAATAAATGGTCTACCTAGCCTTTTCGGCTGCTCCTTGGGTAGTTCACAAGGTACATTGACCACATTTAGGGACGGACTGGAGACAGATGGAAGCAAAACTGTGGGTGTAGGTGAGGGAGCAATTAAAGAAGGAACCATAGGTAGTGGAGTGCTTCTAAGCAATAGTGGAAATTCGTCCAATGACAGTGGATCATCCAGTGGTGTATCAATAATAGTGTTCGACAAAATAGGTGGGGAAGCCAAATCAATTAAAGGTCTATTTTTCAAAGACTCAATGGAGCGGCGTCGTTCAATCCTGCGTTCGGATAATGAATCATCCTTATCCGAATCCACAACACCCCTGGTAAAGTATTTGTCAAGTGTCCTTTTACTAGTTCCCGCTATGCTGGAGTTCTCAGAGTTAGCCGCCATGGATGAGGGCCTACCTTACAGTCTGGGACAGAAGATGTTAGTGGGGTGGCCCGTCCCGTCCCCGGGCGTCCCCGGGCGGCCACAGACGGCCCCGCCCTTGTCCCGGGCTTCTCCCGGCGCCCTCCCGCGCGCTCCCGCGCCGCGGGAGTGATGGTTCCTTAATGTAGCTGTCCAACTAGCTACCAGGAGGGCGTGGCCGGCAGGGAGAGCAGCCCAGCTGGAGTAGGGGCTCGCGGGGACTCCTGGTCCTCGGAGTCCACCGCTGTGCTCGCAGCCCTGCCGGTTGGTCAGGAACAATGCCCCTTCACAAACGAAGAAAGTGCTGCACGCTGCGAAGCGGGAGCCGCGCAGCGGGTCCGGCGAGGCGTGGCGGCTACAGCAAGGTCACTGGCTTCCTCACTCAATGAGAGGTGCTTCACACAGGGTCGGCAACAGAATCCGCCAAGATCCAGGTGGGGCGGCGATTTAAGCAGTTAGAAGGTGAGGGCGGGGCCGGCAGGGAGAGCAGCCCAGCTGGGGCAGGGGCTCGCGGGGACTCCTGGTCCTCGGAGTCCACCGCTGTGCTCGCAGCCCTGCCGGTTGGTCAGGAACAATGCCCCTTCACAAACGAAGAAAGTGCTGCACGCTGCGAAGCGGGACCCGCGCAGCGGGTCCGGCGAGGTGTGGCGGCTACAGCAAGGTCACTGGCTTCCTCACTCAATGAGAGGTGCTTCACACAGGGTCGGCAACAGAATCCGCCAAGATCCAGGTGGGGCGGCGATTTAAGCAGTTAGAAGGTGAGGGCGGGGCCGGCAGGGAGAGCAGCCCAGCTGGGGTAGGGGCTCGCGGGGACTCCTGGTCCTCGGAGTCCACCGCTGTGCTCGCAGCCCTGCCGGTTGGTCAGGAACAATGCCCCTTCACAAACGAAGAAAGTGCTGCATGCTGCGAAGCGGGACCCGCGCAGCGGGTCCGGCGAGGCGTGGCGGCTACAGCAAGGTCACTGGCTTCCTCACTCAATGAGAGGTGCTTCACACAGGGTCGGCAACAGAATCCGCCAAGATCCAGGTGGGGCGGCGATTTAAGCAGTTAGAAGGTGAGGGCGGGGCCGGCAGGGAGAGCAGCCCAGCTGGAGTAGGGGCTCGCGGGGACTCCTGGTCCTCGGAGTCCACCGCTGTGCTCGCAGCCCTGCCGGTTGGTCAGGAACAATGCCCCTTCACAAACGAAGAAAGTGCTGCACGCTGCGAAGCGGGACCCGCGCAGCGGGTCCGGCGAGGTGTGGCGGCTACAGCAAGGTCACTGGCTTCCTCACTCAATGAGAGGTGCTTCACACAGGGTCGGCAACAGAATCCGCCAAGATCCAGGTGGGGCGGCGATTTAAGCAGTTAGAAGGTGAGGGCGGGGCCGGCAGGGAGAGCAGCCCAGCTGGGGTAGGGGCTCGCGGGGACTCCTGGTCCTCGGAGTCCACCGCTGTGCTCGCAGCCCTGCCGGTTGGTCAGGAACAATGCCCCTTCACAAACAAAGAAAGTGCTGCACGCTGCGAAGCGGGACCCGCGCAGCGGGTCCGGCGAGGCATGGCGGCTACAGCAAGGTCACTGGCTTCCTCACTCAATGAGAGGTGCTTCACACAGGGTCGGCAACAGAATCCGCCAAGATCCAGGTGGGGCGGCGATTTAAGCAGTTAGAAGGTGAGGGCGGGGCCAGCAGGGAGAGCAGCCCAGCTGTAGTAGGGGCTCGCGGGGACTCCTGGTCCTCGGAATCCACCGCTGTGCTCGCAGCCCTGCCGGTTGGTCAGGAACAATGCCCCTTCACAAACGAAGAAAGTGCTGCACGCTGCGAAGCGGGACCCGCGCAGCGGGTCCGGCGAGGCGTGGCGGCTACAGCAAGGTCACTGGCTTCCTCACTCAATGAGAGGTGCTTCACACAGGGTCGGCAACAGAATCCGCCAAGATCCAGGTGGGGCGGCGATTTAAGCAGTTAGAAGGTGAGGGCGGGGCCGGCAGGGAGAGCAGCCCAGCTGGGGCAGGGGCTCGCGGGGACTCCTGGTCCTCGGAGTCCACCGCTGTGCTCGCAGCCCTGCCGGTTGGTCAGGAACAATGCCCCTTCACAAACGAAGAAAGTGCTGCACGCTGCGAAGCGGGACCCGCGCAGCGGGTCCGGCGAGGTGTGGCGGCTACAGCAAGGTCACTGGCTTCCTCACTCAATGAGAGGTGCTTCACACAGGGTCGGCAACAGAATCCGCCAAGATCCAGGTGGGGCGGCGATTTAAGCAGTTAGAAGGTGAGGGCGGGGCCGGCAGGGAGAGCAGCCCAGCTGGGGTAGGGGCTCGCGGGGACTCCTGGTCCTCGGAGTCCACCGCTGTGCTCGCAGCCCTGCCGGTTGGTCAGGAACAATGCCCCTTCACAAACGAAGAAAGTGCTGCACGCTGCGAAGCGGGACCCGCGCAGCGGGTCCGGCGAGGCGTGGCGGCTACAGCAAGGTCACTGGCTTCCTCACTCAATGAGAGGTGCTTCACACAGGGTCGGCAACAGAATCCGCCAAGATCCAGGTGGGGCGGCGATTTAAGCAGTTAGAAGGTGAGGGCGGGGCCGGCAGGGAGAGCAGCCCAGCTGGAGTAGGGGCTCGCGGGGACTCCTGGTCCTCGGAGTCCACCGCTGTGCTCGCAGCCCTGCCGGTTGGTCAGGAACAATGCCCCTTCACAAACGAAGAAAGTGCTGCACGCTGCGAAGCGGGACCCGCGCAGCGGGTCCGGCGAGGCGTGGCGGCTACAGCAAGGTCACTGGCTTCCTCACTCAATGAGAGGTGCTTCACACAGGGTCGGCAACAGAATCCGCCAAGATCCAGGTGGGGCGGCGATTTAAGCAGTTAGAAGGTGAGGGCGGGGCCGGCAGGGAGAGCAGCCCAGCTGGAGTAGGGGCTCGCGGGGACTCCTGGTCCTCGGAGTCCACCGCTGTGCTCGCAGCCCTGCCGGTTGGTCAGGAACAATGCCCCTTCACAAACGAAGAAAGTGCTGCACGCTGCGAAGCGGGACCCGCGCAGCGGGTCCGGCGAGGCGTGGCGGCTACAGCAAGGTCACTGGCTTCCTCACTCAATGAGAGGTGCTTCACACAGGGTCGGCAACAGAATCCGCCAAGATCCAGGTGGGGCGGCGATTTAAGCAGTTAGAAGGTGAGGGCGGGGCCAGCAGGGAGAGCAGCCCAGCTGTAGTAGGGGCTCGCGGGGACTCCTGGTCCTCGGAATCCACCGCTGTGCTCGCAGCCCTGCCGGTTGGTCAGGAACAATGCCCCTTCACAAACGAAGAAAGTGCTGCACGCTGCGAAGCGGGACCCGCGCAGCGGGTCCGGCGAGGCGTGGCGGCTACAGCAAGGTCACTGGCTTCCTCACTCAATGAGAGGTGCTTCACACAGGGTCGGCAACAGAATCCGCCAAGATCCAGGTGGGGCGGCGATTTAAGCAGTTAGAAGGTGAGGGCGGGGCCGGCAGGGAGAGCAGCCCAGCTGGGGCAGGGGCTCGCGGGGACTCCTGGTCCTCGGAGTCCACCGCTGTGCTCGCAGCCCTGCCGGTTGGTCAGGAACAATGCCCCTTCACAAACGAAGAAAGTGCTGCACGCTGCGAAGCGGGACCCGCGCAGCGGGTCCGGCGAGGTGTGGCGGCTACAGCAAGGTCACTGGCTTCCTCACTCAATGAGAGGTGCTTCACACAGGGTCGGCAACAGAATCCGCCAAGATCCAGGTGGGGCGGCGATTTAAGCAGTTAGAAGGTGAGGGCGGGGCCGGCAGGGAGAGCAGCCCAGCTGGGGTAGGGGCTCGCGGGGACTCCTGGTCCTCGGAGTCCACCGCTGTGCTCGCAGCCCTGCCGGTTGGTCAGGAACAATGCCCCTTCACAAACGAAGAAAGTGCTGCACGCTGCGAAGCGGGACCCGCGCAGCGGGTCCGGCGAGGCGTGGCGGCTACAGCAAGGTCACTGGCTTCCTCACTCAATGAGAGGTGCTTCACACAGGGTCGGCAACAGAATCCGCCAAGATCCAGGTGGGGCGGCGATTTAAGCAGTTAGAAGGTGAGGGCGGGGCCGGCAGGGAGAGCAGCCCAGCTGGAGTAGGGGCTCGCGGGGACTCCTGGTCCTCGGAGTCCACCGCTGTGCTCGCAGCCCTGCCGGTTGGTCAGGAACAATGCCCCTTCACAAACGAAGAAAGTGCTGCACGCTGCGAAGCGGGACCCGCGCAGCGGGTCCGGCGAGGCGTGGCGGCTACAGCAAGGTCACTGGCTTCCTCACTCAATGAGAGGTGCTTCACACAGGGTCGGCAACAGAATCCGCCAAGATCCAGGTGGGGCGGCGATTTAAGCAGTTAGAAGGTGAGGGCGGGGCCGGCAGGGAGAGCAGCCCAGCTGGAGTAGGGGCTCGCGGGGACTCCTGGTCCTCGGAGTCCACCGCTGTGCTCGCAGCCCTGCCGGTTGGTCAGGAACAATGCCCCTTCACAAACGAAGAAAGTGCTGCACGCTGCGAAGCGGGACCCGCGCAGCGGGTCCGGCGAGGCGTGGCGGCTACAGCAAGGTCACTGGCTTCCTCACTCAATGAGAGGTGCTTCACACAGGGTCGGCAACAGAATTAATTTTATATGGGAGCTATATATGGGCACTACTGCTACGGTTCACTTTGGGAAGCAAGGCAATGTACAAACCCATTTTAAATTGAAAGGGGCGTTGGACAAGGGTGTGTTTTGGCACTGTTTTTGTTTGTTCTTTACACAAATAAATTAAATGATATCCTGATTAACAATTCGTAAGATACACCCCCAAGTACTGACGTCTTCACACCCTACTCTTATTTACGCAGATGATGCAGTTTTGCTGGCAAGGACTCCTCTGGCCCTCAAAAACCGCATTGCACAATATTGAGACTCAATGACCGTATTGGACTTACATGTAAATAAAGCTAAAACATTTATCATGGCGAAGGGTGGTGCTAAAAAGAAGATGATGAAATACCATCAAGCTGGGGGAAAAATAGAGCAAGTTCAGGGCCTCATTCATGAAAAGTGACACATCGCTGCGAGAAAAGAGCAATGCGTCACTTTTCATTGCTCCCTCCATGCAACACTAATGATGCGTCATATTTACAGTATGAAAAACAACAGATGATGGACAGAATGCAGAACAATGTCATACATTCACCCCAGTACAGAGATCTGGGACTAAATCCATCATTTTTTTGCACTCCACACCACCCCAGTTCAGACATAGCCATATGCAAATCAGCCTTGAACCTGTGCCTCATGGCAACAGTCCAGCCCGTACAGTTCCGGCCATGTCTGAACTGGGGTGGTGTGGAGTGCAAAAAAACGATGGATTTAGGCACAGATCTCTGTACTGGGGTGAATGTATGACATTGTTCTGCATTCTGTCCATCAACTGTTGTTTTTACATTTGTCACCCCGAGAGGGACGGGAATGCTCAGACATGAGTCCCGTGCCCTCCACACCACTGGAGTCAAGCTATCCTGGCTGATGACGGCTGATAGCCAGAAACCGGTCCTAGAATGCTTGATTCTGGTCCAGGGAAGACATGGCTTGGTAGTACGGGCTGGACTGTTGCCATGAGGCACGGGGTCAAGGCTGATTTGCATATGGCCATGTCTGAACTGGGGTGGTGTGGAGTGCCAAAAAACGATGGATTTAGGCCCAGATCTCTGTACTGGGGTGAATGTATGACATTGTTCTGCATTCTGTCCATCACCATCAACTGTTGTTTTTGTATTTGTCACCCCGAGTGGGATGGGTATGCTCAGACGTGAGTCCCATGCTCTCCACGCCACTGGAGTCAATCTATCCTGGCTGATGACGGCTGATAGCCAGAAACCGGTCCTAGGATGCTTGATTCTGGTCCAGGGAAGACATGGCTTGGCAGTTCGGGCTGGACTGTTGCCATGAGGCACAGGGTCAAGGCTGATTTGCATATGGCCATGTCTGAACTGGGGTGGTGTGGAGTGCAAAAAAAAGATGGATTTAGGCTCACATCTCTTTCACAGAATCTTCCTCAGGCTACCACCCCAGGTCCCCACAGAATAAGACCTGTCCCAAATGTCGCTGAGAAAATGAACCTAAAAGATCATTCTCCCCACAACACCTCCATTTGCAGCCCGACCGCTGCCAGAAGAAGTGTAGAAGCTGCCGAGTCCTCCGGTGAGTGCTTGCTGTACTGCCCCCTCGTTGCTCGTGCTTGCTACCCTGCCCCCCCTCGTTGCTTGTGCTTGCTGTCCTGCCCCCTCGTTGCTTGTGCTTGCTGTCCTGCCCCCCTCGTTGCTCACGCTTGCTGTCCTTCCTCCCCCCTCGTTGCTTGTGCTTGCTCCCCTGCCCCCTCGTTGCTTGTTGTGCCTCTGTCCCCTGCCCTGCTTGTGATCTGGTTTTTGTGCCTCTGTGCCCCCATGCCCCCTCGTTGCTTGTGCTTGCTGCCCCCTCGTTGCTTGTGCTTGCTCTCCTGCGCCTGCCCCCTCATTGCTTGTTGTGCCTCTGTCCCCTGCCCTGCTTGTGATCTGGTTTTTGTGCCTCTGTGCCCCCATGCCCCCTCGTTGCTTGTGCTTGCTGCCCCCTCGTTGCTTGTGCTTGCTCTCCTGCCCCTGCCCCCTCGTTGCTTGTTGTGCCTCTGTCCCCTGCCCTGCTTGTGATCTGGTTTTTGTGCCTCTGTGCCCCCCTGCCCCTTTGTTGCTTGTGCTTGCTGCCCCCTCATTGCTTGTGCTTGCTCTCCTGCCCCTGCCCCCTCGTTGCTTGTTGTGCCTCCGTGCCCTGCTTGTGATCCGGTGTTTGTGCCTCTGTGCCTCTGTGCCCTGCTTGTGATCCGGTTTTTGTGCCTCTGTGCCCCCCTGCCCCCCTCGTTGCTTGTCCTTGCTGCCCCCTCGTTGATTGTGCTTGCTCTCCTGCCCCTGCCCCCT
This sequence comes from Lissotriton helveticus, assembly GCF_964261635.1. Taxonomy (NCBI): domain Eukaryota; kingdom Metazoa; phylum Chordata; class Amphibia; order Caudata; family Salamandridae; genus Lissotriton; species Lissotriton helveticus. Next base: position 648,082,597 of record NC_136068.1, read on the forward strand.
CATTGCTTGTTGTGCCTCTGTTCCCTACTTGTGATCCGGTTTTCGTGCCTCTGTGCCCTGCCCTGCTTGTGATCGGTTTTTGTGCCTCTGTACCCCCATGCCCCCTCTTTGCTTGTCGTGCCTCTGTACCCTGCTTGTGATCCAGTTTTTGTGCCTCTGTGCCGCCCTGCTTGTGATCTGCTCTTCGTGCCTCTGTGCTGCCCTGCCCCCTTGTTGCTTGTGTTTGCTGCCTCCTCGTTGCTTGTGCTTGCTCTCCTGTCCCAGCCCTTTACTGAAGAGCTATGGTATGCCACTTAGGCCTTCTATAAACTAATACAGGAACTTCCCCCATGCAGTACCAAATTCCTGTGTGACTTGTACCATTTTAAAAATGTATGCCTGGTGGGACTTTATCCAACATGTATCAGTACTTCTCTACAAGATCGACATGCATCTTGTAGTACCATATCAGAATGTTTTTGGGAGTCTATCATGCTTACAATACGATCATATTCTTACTTTTCGGCAGTACCATTATTTATATAATAAGTCTATAGCAGCACTTTTCTGCAGGGATAATGTGAATCTAATAGATGCACTCAGCGTATTGCTTGCTGCAAGGCTATCGTGCTTACATTATTAGTGTATCAGCACCTCTCTGCAGGATCTACACGCACTTCATAAGACTATATCACAACTTCTCTGCAAAGCTGTCATGCTTACAATAGGAGCGTGGTGGCACTTTCCTGCCAGGCTACCATGTATATAATCACGTTATAGCAGCACTTCTCTGCGGAATCAATGTGCATCTAAAAAGAGCATATCAGCACTTTTATGCAAGGCAGTCATGGTTATAATTGGAGCTTATCCGAACTTTCTGGCAAGGGTAATATATATATATATAATATCAGGCTATTGCAGCACTTCTCTACGAAAGCAAAATGCATATAATAAGAACATATCAGCACTTCTCTGCAAGGATGTCATGCACACAATAGGAGTGTATCAGCACTTTTCTGCAAGGCCACCATAAATATAATCAGGCATAGCGGCACTTCTCTGCAGGATCAATGCACATCTAATATGAGCATATTAGCACTTTAATACAAGGCATGCATATCATAGGAGAGTATCAGCACTTTTCTGCAAGGCCATCATGTATATAATGAGACGAAATTAGCACTTCTCCTCTAATAAGAAGATATCAGCACTTCTCTGCAAGTATGTCATGCTTGCAATAAGGGTGTATCATCACTGCTTTCCTGCAAGGCCACCATGTATATATTGAGACTATATCGGCACTTCTGTGAGAGTAACGTGCATCTAAAAAGAGCATATCAGCACTTCTCTGCAAGGCTGTTATGTTTTAACAACAGCAGTGTACCAACAAAATAAATCATGAATATAATCAGACTATGCCAGTACCACTCGGCAGGATAGTATGTATGTGTAAAACCCAGACCAGCGTTGCTCTGCGTGGCTGCAATGTGCGTGCCATGAACGTATCTGCACTTCTCTGGATCCTTGTCATACTTTTAATCGGAAAATATCATCACTTTTCTGCCGGGCAGTCGAGCGCAATATTTACATATCAGGACTTTTCTGGATGCTTCAACAGAGGCTTATCAGTATTTTGCTGAGGTGTTATAATAGGCATATAATACGACCTTATTTATGTTTCTGCTGAATCATGATGCATATGAGAGCGCCGAGGTTTTCTGTAGGGCCACTATGCATTTAATGGTCCTTATGAACAGGTCTCAGCAGCACTTCCAACCAAGTGATGGACCAATTAAACACTTCTCGGCAGGGCTTCATTCATTTACTGAGACCATATGAAAGGTTCTCCATTGGGCTGCCATACCAGCATTGCTTAATAAGTTTGCATGTCAGTATATTAGTGTCAGCAGTATCTACCGACAAAAAATGCATACACTACCTTGCCTACCACTGTATCATCAAAGTAACTATATATTTCCTCTTCTTAACTCCACATTTACTTGTACTGAAGATATACTGGTAGTCAAAGTAGTTGATGCAACATGTTTGTCATGCGCTATATTCCATGAGGGATAATAAACCTAGCAACATCACAAAATATAATGATGGAGGGAGTGTTGAAACTTTTCAAGCACTCACCCCTAGTCACAGATCTGGGTTTAAGCCATCATTATTTTGCTAACCACATCATCCCAGTTTGGACCCAGCCAAATGTAAATCAGTCCTAAACCTAAACTCTTTACTACTCACTCTCTCACTATTTAATACTCACTCTTTCACTTTTTACTACTCGCTCTCTAATACTATCTTTACTAATAACTCTCTCTTACTCATTTTCAGCTACTCACTCTACTACTCTACTACTTACTCTGAGTGTCGGTGCTAATGCAATAGGTCTCGCATATTCAAGCGATTAAGCTATTGGCAATATAAATGACAATGACATTTATTTATGATAAAAAAAAAAAAAAAAGAAATGTCATGAGCAATGCCAATAGCTCTACCTTTAGTAATGCTGAGACCATTGCATTCTAAATGCCTGTTATATTTACAGTATGAGGCATCATGTCGCAAAGAGTTACAGATACGTCAGTATTTCTGACGTATCTGTAGGCACAAAAATGACACATTGCTGGAGTGTGTCACAAAAGTGACGCAACTCCAGCAATGGGTCATTACAGATAGACAAGGCCCATGTGAAATATGCCAGCGTCAGTCTTACGCCTGCCATGAGGCAGGCGTAAGATATTGATGCATTGGTGTCCTAGAAGTGGCGCAGTAAATTCTTATAGATTTCACTGCATCACTTCTATGACCCTTTATACCCATACTTTATACCTGGGACAGGTATAATGTGGTTCAGGGGTTTACAAAGTGACGCAGCTACCTAGATGTTGCACTTTGTAAATAATGCACAACAAGGCACATTTTTTACGCCACTGGCGCATCACAAAAAGTCATTGCCTGGCGGCATAAAAGTGACGCAAGGGCTCATAAATAGGCTTCTCAAAGTTTTAAGGGTCGGTTTTGATATTAAATTAAGCTGCCCCGCCCCGTTCCGACACGGCAACCAGTGCCGCTTGAGCGGAGGGCGGGACAGGAAGAGCCAGTGACCCCACCCACACTCTCGCGCTGTTAGCGCTCTAGCAGATCACTTCAGGCAGGGCATTTAAGGCGACGAGGAGCTGCGGCAGCTTGCGGAAGGGAGGGACGGTGGCAGAGTCTCCCCGACCCGCTTGTGCTATCTGCTGTGACTGTGACAGCGCTCCGCGCTCCCCACTAGCCGGTACCTGTTTGTGTGCTCCTGCTCTCAGCTGTATTTTAAATTTGCTATTTTTAACTTGTGATTGATACATTTTAAAAACTATTGTACACTCACCGCTAAGACTGCGCTGACTTCCTGGGCCTGTGCTCGATTCTTCCCCTGCCCCGCCCCGTTCCGACACGGCAACCAGTGCCGCTTGAGCGGAGGGCGGGACAGGAAGAGCCAGTGACCCCACCCACACTCTCGCGCTGTTAGCGCTCTAGCAGATCACTTCAGGCAGGGCATTTAAGCCCTCTCGTCGCCCAAGCGCGCAGCGGTTGCGCGCAGGGGGCGCCTTAGTCGCGCCTGAGACGAGCCAGAGAGGAGCCCGTCTGTGCCCGTCCGTGGCCGAACGGGGCCAGGGGCCATGAACCCTACTTCTGTTACCTCAACCTGCAGAGTAGTGGACAGACTAAGGTATTCACCTAGTGACTTACGCAACCTGTGGCACCCACCTCCTAATGGCTGCGCGCAGGATGCCGGCCCATGTCCCGGGGGCCCGTTTTCCTGCAAGCATTGTCACTTTCAGTCATATCCTGGTCCCCCCCTTGTAGACACTCCAACCCCTGAGGACTTCAGCCCCTTGCCCCCCAGGGGTAACAGCATACTATGTAATGTTAGATCTCTCCCGAAGCATCATTCGGAGGTTTGGGACTTAATACACTCAACCCGCCCCGACTACTGCTTCTGCACCGAGACCTGGCTTAAACCCCACCTGGTCCCTGCCATCACCTTGGGGGTCCCTTCGGGGTATAAGATTCTTAGGCTAGACCGCCCTGTTAAAACCGGCGGCGGGGTCGCGGTAATCTACAAAAACACTCTTACGGTCACTCTTCTTGACCAATGCTGGACTAACGACATTGAGATTCTGGTTTTTAAAATTGGTTCCTCGCCCCTTGCTTACTGGAAGGGAGCATTGGTGTACCGCCCTCCGGGTCCCTACACTGAGGCCTCGACCATCCTCCTGGAGACACTAGCTCCCCATATCAGATCAGGGACCAATTTTGTACTCCTAGGGGACTTCAATGTCCACAGCGAACTATCTGACAACGCTGAAGCTCGCAACCTGCTGACTGATCTATCTGCCCTAGGCTTTAAACAGTGCAACCGGGGTCCGACTCATCAGGCCGGTCATACCCTCGATATAATTCTATCTAACTCTCACTCCCTGACCTGTTACCCCCCAACACAGGTGGAATGGACCGACCACTTTATAATCAACTTCTCCCTCCCCACTCTCTCGGAGGAACGCCCCCACCCTGTCCCCCTGCCGCTATGGCGCAGGCAGTGGCATAAGGTGTCCGCTGATACTTTTAGAACGGCCTTTACACCTCCTGACTTTCTCCCCTCAGACTCCCCCAATTTGGCCTTGTCCAAATTCAATAATGCCTTGAGTACGGCGGTCAACCTTATCGCCCCCCTAAGACGCTGCAATCAGCGGTCGGACCGCAAGCAAGAACCATGGTACTCGGACTTACTGCGTGCGGAGAAAAGGGCCTGCAGAAAGTTGGAGAAATCCTGGAGATTATCGCGCAGCACTGTCGATAGAGACAGGTATAGCTCAGCAATGAGACTCTATCATAAAAACATCAGAGCTGCCCGTAAGTCCCACATTATCTCCCAACTCTCTGGGGCCGGCAACAACCCCAAAATGCTGTACCAGGTGCTCTGCACATTCACCAAGCCTGTCGCTTGCGACAGTGCAGAAGTGCTGACCCAAAAACTGTGCGATGACACGGCCGGTTTTTTTTCGGATAAAATTGATGTTATTTACCGAAATATCTCCCAATCATGCCCATCCACGGATGAAAATGACCCCTCTTCTAGTCTCCAGCCCGGAACAGCCTGCGCTGCTCCAGCCACACTATCATTCATCCCCGAGATAACCTTAGACCAGGTCAACTCCCTGATTGGGACCATTAAGTCAGGTAGCCCAGTAGATCCTGTACCTGCCCGTGTCATGCACCTCATTGGGAGTGTCCTCAGCCCCTGCATTCGGACGGTGATCAATCGCTCCCTGTCTGAGGGACTGGTCCCCCGGGTGTGGAAGGAGGCTATGGTCAAGCCTATCAGAAAAAACACCGCCATCCCCTGGTCAGATATGACCAATCTGAGGCCAATCTCCCTTCTGCCGTTCATCGGCAAACTGACGGAGAAGCACGTCAATCATCATCTTTCCACCTTCATTGAGCAGACCGGCAGCCTAGACCATTCTCAGTCCGGGTTCAGGCCTAGGCATAGTACCGAGACTGCCCTCCTCTCCGTCACGGATGCCATACGCCTGTCCCTGGACAGAGGGCTGTCTGTGGTGTTGGTGCTGTTGGACTTGTCCGCAGCATTCGACACCATATCCCACGCCATTCTCCTTACCAGATTAAAGGAGATAGGCATTGACAGATCTGCCTTGGCGTGGTTCACCAGCTTTCTCTCAGAGCGCACCCAGAAGGTGAATATGGGCTCCTTCAGCTCCACCCCGGCCAATATCATCAGAGGAGTCCCGCAGGGCTCTTGTCTTAGCCCTACGTTGTTTAACGTATATGTCTCCTCTCTGGCCAACATGACGAGGTCCTTTGGGTTTATGCCTATCTCCTACGCTGACGACACGCAGCTGCTGTTTACTTTTAAGACCTTTACCCCGGAGATAAGACAAGCTTTCTCCAACGGCATGACTGCAATCGCCAGCTGGATGGCCAAGAACTTTCTACAGTGCAATGTGGGAAAGTCTGAGGTCATGTTATTTGGGGAGGCGAGAATCCTCTGGACCCCAGATTGGTGGCCTTCCAGCCTGGGTCAGGCCCCGCTCCCTAAACAGGTAGTAAAAAACCTGGGGGTTCGTCTAGACCACGACCTTACCCTTTTTCATCATGCCAGCACCACTGCAGGGTCCTGCTTCCATATTATTGGCCTCCTTCGGAAGGTGTTTCCCCTTCTACCTGACGACACTCGGAAGACCCTGGTCCAGGCCCTCGTTTTGAGCCGCCTGGACTATTGTAATGGCCTACTCTTAGCTGCCCATGAAGGAGTGCTCAATAAACTGCAGGTGGTGCAGAACACCGCGGCACGGCTGGTGACCAACACCCCCCCCAGAACGCCATCCCTCCCCCTCCTCAAGGCCCTTCACTGGCTTCCCATCCGGAAACGGGTGGAATTCAAGATTTGCTGTGTGATACACAAGAGTTTACACAATCTGGGACCCCATTACTTGGCGGATAAATTTGTTTATCACCGTCCATCCCGCATCCTGAGGTCCACCAACCAACTGTTACTTCAGGTTCCCAGACATTACAAGACCAGACAGGGAGGCCGCGCCCTCTCCATCATGGGCCCACGTCAATGGAACAACCTCCCCCTCTCCCTTAGAGAATGCCCGAGTCACTCAGCTTTCAGGAAATGCCTAAAGACAGCACTGTTCTAGGAGGAGTCCTCTCGACCTGTTCACCTCACAGCTCCGCGCGGAGATACACCTTCGGGTGTGATGCCGGCGCGTAACAAGCCTATAAATAAATAAATAAATAAATAAAGGAAATGCTACATGTAGAGCAAATCATATGGCTAAAAGTATTGCGGCCATATTTGGATTTTCTAAAAGAACAGGGCTGCAAGCCAATATCGCAAATAGCCAAAATGTATCTGGCCAAAACGCTATCAATTGTCACCTATGGGGCAGCAATATGGGGTACAACGGACGTGATGGCACTCCAAGTTAAAGAAGATACATTTGTTAAAAGACTTTTATCAGTCCTACCAGCATGCAATAAATGTAATTCACATAAGGAAGTAAGTCTGCACTTCTTTACTGATGTTATTAAACTAGCCCCACTTTCCCTTTGGCTGTCAGTGTGGAAAAGAAGTACTGTTGGCCTGAATCAATAGATATTGAAAAGACATACTGAACTCAGACCAGGCTCATGAAGTCCCCCAGATACTATACGTCAGACAAACCCTTATACCGTTGGGGCTTGCGTATTTATACGACACTCCTACTCTCTGTGAACATTTTCCAAAATCAAGACTGAAAGATATATTTTTAACAAGAAAGCAGCCTTAGATAGGTGGGACAGATACAGAGGTAAACAATCTGTGAAGGTTTATAAATGTTTACCTCAGATACCCCAAGGCTCTTGCTCTTACCTCGCTCTTACCTCGCATTCGTAGAGAACAAACAGCACCGCTATATTCTGATTAGATTTTGTCTAAACTGCATTCCGTTAATGTTGAGGCACCCAATTAACTTATTTTTAATAAGCAATCTACCGTTCTGCTCACGCGATGACAAGATAATTCAAGCAACTTCGCACCTCTTACTTTATTGCCCTTTTTACACAGCAGAGAGAAAAACATTTATGTTTCCATTGTTGAAAAAATTCACCTTGTGTTCTCCAGCATTAGCGCTCTCCCAATTATATCAACTAAAAGAGCTCTGTTTCTATGTTATGCACTGGCTTCCTTTTTACTGGCTACTATAAAAACCTTTCAGGCTTTTGGCATGACACCTGCTATACCTTAAAGACAATTGTTTTAACTTAGATTTTAAAATTTATGATTTTCACCTAGTGAATATATATTTTTTTCCCATCTTAATATGAATTGTTACATTTTATTCGGAAATTGTTTTTGTATTGTAATCACTTTTATGATTGCCTCTTTTATGCACTGAAATGATTTTTAGATATACTTTTATGCATTTTTTGAAGTGCAAAATAAAGTCTTTGTTTGATTGATTGAATGAAATACCACTATTAATATTATTTTTATTTTAGAGGGAAACCTGCTTCTAACATAAAAACATCATAAAATACAATATATATTTTCACCTGCAATATTAAGAATAATACAATTAAAGCATTTATTTAATCTGTAATACTAAATTCCTAAAATACTTCAATTGATCTACATCTTATCTACCGAAGCCTACAGTAAACAGCTTGAAACCACACAGACAATCCGCTCAGTATTATCTGTTCTTGAAATTCAAATTGCATCTGCATAGCATCTCATGCCCAACAAGAGGCACATTGGGAATAACCAGATCTTCCTTGAACGATGATAAATGAAACAGAAAAACAAGAAATGCACTTTCCTGACTCAGGGAATACTTTACATGAAGGACAAAAGTGTGAAATGGTCAGCTTTCGACATTTACTGAAAAATCTATTCCCTGCTATATCCCACACTTGAATTTTAGAAAGATCGATCTCGCTGTTCTGTACGAACCATAAACATTTCAAATTCTAAGTTATATTTGAAGTTGAGAAATCTTTCTGTCAGGGTACTTGCTGATGTCTCCACTATCCAGCTATTTAAATGACCCAACATCTCCTTAGTGATCTGCTCTGCATTGTCCATGGCTACATGCAAGTCCAGCTTATACATACAGGAATGAATGTGGTTAAAACCATGTTATAGATCAATTCTAATCTAACACTTTTAAATCTGCAAATGCTAGTTTGTAGGATTCGTGAGTCTAATTGAATAGATCAGTGGTTTGAGCTTGGCAACATTTGCTATGTTCCTTAAACCCGACTCCAAGTGCATAGGTGTAAGTGGGGTACTTTGGGGCAACTTGTGAATCGATTCCATGAACTTATTATCTGTTTTTACCAAATTCTTAATTTCATCTACCCCAAATCTCTGTGCCATACAACGATGCACCAAGCCCTTTTGCAGGATAGAGATCCAATGTAGGAGATATAGGTGGAAAATTAAATGAATTCAATTTCTTCACACCCACTAACCCTGTTTGCTGCAGTGGCATTTGTCTTTGCATTATTTGGACGTGCTCAAGAAAGTGAGTTAGTAATCCGCACACCAAAATGATCAAAGTCTCTGACTTGCTGCAAGTCAGTGGATCCCAACTTCACCTTCCCTGTAAAGGACCTACTTCTTGCATTTGCTAGATAACCAATCTATTAACTTCTGCAAGCCCACTTGAGTTCCAGAATAGTGAATCCTTAACTTTGTACAGTGCATGATTGAATGAAGTGTAATATATCAGCATTTTCTTTCTACTTACCAGATTATCATTCTCTATTCACAAATATTTCAAATGTTCATATTGTGAAATAGTACTTTTAGTCCTGCAACCTTCTGTCTTATATATAATGCTTTCGTTCACAAAGGCCCTATGGTAAATGTTTAAATATATACCTGAATTGACATTTCCTATACCAGTGACATCTTTTTACCATTTTCCTTTGACTCATTCATCTTACTGTGGACTCACTCGCCAGAGAAAGGGACTGAAGTTGAGTATGGCGGATTGGTACTCCATCACAGATGTATCCTGTCCTGTCCAGCTAACCTGTCCGCCTCATCATCAGTGTATAAGGATATAATGCTGAAAGGCTATCAGAGGAACTGCATTTAAACAGCCCAAGCGCCAACAATAAGGTAGGCACCCGGTTCTGTTACTCGTTCTAAACCGCTGTTTGTAAAACCAATTGGAATAGTTGAGTGACTTTAAACTCTCCTTGTAGGTGCAATAAGACGTGTCCACCGCCGGCTGGCGGGTGGGAGCTGATTTTTGTCCCACGCACGGCTGTTTCAAATATTTACCAAACAGAAGTGCAGACTACTGGTTTGAAGGTAATTTTCCAAGATTGTCCTCTGGCCATCTAGGCGCAGGCTGTCCTGACCATTACTATATTGTAATTTGGTTCGTTGTAATTTTCTAGAACCGAATCTACATTGATTGAATAGGATCTCTTGAAAATTGAAAACCCGCTGCCAACTTGAAAATAAAGGTACACGTTTTCTAGAAAGTCTTGGTAGGGGGCAATGTATATAGGGGACGAAAATGAGGATTGCAAAATCTCACTCATTTTCTTTGTACATAATTTTCAGAAGAATAATACGAGAAAGCCCTGATGAGAACTTGCCAAATGCCAGAGCGAGTTCGAAACGCGTCGGCAATAGCAGAAAGGAATTGGCAATAGCAGAAAGAATTCAAGTTTATTTATCAGACAATTGAAAATTTGTATTTGTTACAATTCATTTTGTTTTCTTTTCCTTACTGCAAATAGCTTCATTGCTTAATACTACATAACGACTGATGCTTCTCGTATGACCGTATTTGTATATTTATGTACACTTAATGATTGGATGTCATTTTGTCATATGTATTTATGTATTTTTGTTAAAATTCTTTGTCAAATGTTTTTGTATAAATTGTATGTACGTAGTGTTTTTCTCATGCAATCAATGCTTTAACTTAATGAGATTTATATGAAAAAGTAAATGGTTTAAATAAATTCGACCATACAAATCATAACAAGGATTTGGTTTGTTGCTCAAAATATAGCTATCAAAAATCGCAGGGCCAGCATTTCTCTTTGTATAAATTATTCTATGGTCCAGCTGACCCTGTAACCCGGGACCTAACTCCTTATTTTCTGCGAAAGGCTATCAGAGGCCTTTGTGATGGAGTACCCACTTGCCAAACTCTAAATCAGGCCAGAAGTTTGAAGTTTGTTTTGGTCAGTTTGCCCCTCTAAACTCCCTTTTTTGTGTACGCTTTCTGGTACCCAATGTACAGCTATTGAATTAACAATTTTTTATGATCAATGATATTGGTGATCAGATGACAAATGTCTGCAAATTGCATTTCTACCCTGTGCTTCCATTAAAAAAGTTATTTGCAGTCAAAAATGTTGTTGCATGTGTATTACAGAGCAAATCGAAAAACAAGTGCATTTTGATTTTATCTTCTTTCACATAAGGGCCTAACCATTATAGTTAAGCATTCATAATACAGTCCTCTGTATTCTGTATACATAAGAAAAAATGAGACATGCTTTGAGATACTTGGATACTTTATTAGTAAGTGACACAAGGGACAATCATGATTCTAAAAAAACTTTTGAAGAACCTTGATTGAAGAAAATTCCTTGCATGAAAAGGTTGAAAAGGAGAAAATCCAATTAGCTGTCACCAGTCCTCTGTATGATGACTGAAGTATCACAAATGCTTGACAGCCACATCCTTTAAAAGAGAAGAACATAACATGTATTAAACAACTTATGCTTAGAAGGAAATCAGAAATCAAACACCAATAAAAAGTTAATTTCCCGAAACGATCACCCTTCCCACAAGCATACAGAAGGCATGGTTCCACTAAATAACACCCAGAGAAATCATTCCACTCATCACCTTTTCATAGAAATTATTCCACTCAGTCACCAATAAGGGACTCCTATCCATACAAACTCTGAATGGTGAAGTGGCTATTCTACTCAGGCAGTTACCATACACGTTTCTTTGTCTTAAGACAAACCTGTTCACCAAAATAAAACATTCCGTTAGAGTACCAGCTTAACGGATCATTACGCATCCAGGCCACATGAAGAAATGTTTTCAAATAACACCCACACAAATTATTCCACTCAAACATCAGTTAAAGAGATCAAGTACCAAACATTGAATGATATCAATTTGTATAGTGCCAGAAAGTGTAATTGTACTCACAATACACTCAATTAGTCACTGGTTGGTACTAAGTAGGAATTAATTCCATTGTGCTATTGGACCTGAATATTCTGTTGCACTACCCAGACCGACGCCATTGACAATATCCAGCTTTGATCTGATTCTGTGATTCAAGCCAATGAGAGTGAGCATGCAGTCTCCTTAAACTACTGATGGTGCAATTGAGAAGTATTTTGAGATGATATTTTAATTTAAATGACTAAACCAAGATTATGCAGCACAGCCAGTCTAAATGCAAAGCACACAACTTTGCAATGAACAAGACTCAGGTACTGATCTTGGGGATATCTAAAAAGATTACAGCAAAGTAATTCATTTGTTTGACCAACATAATGGCACAAAGTATATGTTCTGAAACAATGTGCTGCCATATAGTATTATATAGAAGCTGTGCATTCAGAGGGCACTGGCTAATGATACCTAATCTGGCAGAGAGTATTCCCAATCCAATAGTCTGCTGCTGATGGTAAAAAGTATCAGAAACAGAAGTGGCATCTGTACAACTTCAAAAAACATATTCATAACGCAGTGCAGGAGAAAGATATTCTAGTTTAACATCTGTTCATACACTTGATGCAGAATATTTCTGTAACTATCTCAACAATTTTCTTGGATCAGGAGTGAAATTGCCAAGCATTCCCAAAATGAAAGCTATTACCTAAATTAACGTCCCAGAGGACCACCACCAAGTCCACCATTTTCTCCTCCAAGAAGACAATTAAAAAGTCCACCGTGTTCTCCTCCGTCAAGCAGGCCTTCAAGAAGCCCACCATTTCCTCCAAGAAGACCTCGCAGAAGCCCATTCGGCCCCAGAATCGTGTCCTGGTCATAAGAAAATATAATTAACAGATGCAATATTTTTTCACTTCTAAAATTGTATATTTAAAAATGTGTCTCTTTGATATTACGATGACATCAATACAGAATTACAATGTAAAGTTACCATATAAATCCAAAAGAACATTATGATTAGTTATCTAGGGCCAAATGTAAGACCATTCATTTTTTGCAAGTCACAAATTGCGTCAAATTGCGACTCGCAAAAATGAGTGTACAACAGTGTCTCAGACACTGTCTGTGATTCCAAATGTCGAATCATTAATATTCAATATTCATGAGGTTGTAACAATTTGCAACCCAATTGGGAATGACTCGCACTCACAGGGATGGTGGCCTGCTGGGTTCAGCAGACCACCATGTCTGTGACTGTTTTTTCAATAAAGCAGTTTCTTTTTTTTAAATGCATTCCATTTTCCTTAAAGGAAAACGGGATGCATTTGAAAAAAGAAAAATGTAACTGTTCAGTTTAATTTTTAAAGGACAGGCAGTGGTGCAAGGGACCACTGCCTGCTCTTAAAAAATATTTTCACACCCATTCCCATTAGGAGTGGAGTGGAGAAGTGTGGCTCACTGGTTAGAGGCGGCAGACCCGTAAGCAGAGAACGGCCCGGGACCAGGGTTCGATTCCCGACGCGGCAGGGTCGTGGACCAGGGTCAGCGGACTCGATAATTCTCGCCTCGGTGCCTACTCTAGTCAGAGACCACACGCGGCAACTCTGGGCATCAGCTTGCCTCATCTTCACAACGGCCCCCCCAGATCGCCGGGGATGCTTGGTCGCACCTTAGAGATACCCATCTGGGACCATCTCTCAGGGTGAGCCAGGACGGGTTCCCCAGCGGTCGAAGCGTGGAGATACTCCTCCGGGAGTCGATTCCTAGCGCTATATAAACCCACAATTAAATTAAATTAAAATTAAATTAAAATTAAATTAAATTAGCGAGTGGCTTACCACCCTTTTGAAAAGGGTTGTAAACTGCAAGTGTTTTGCTACCGCAAATGCGGACGCAAAACAATGGCACATGCCATTTGCCCTCGCTATTAGGAAGGGACGACCTTGGCACGTCCCTTTCTAATAGCGAGTTGCAAACCATATTTTGTGATTTGCTAATAGGTTAGCGACACACAAAATATGGTTTGTACATGGGCTTGACCTTTTTCGCGGTTGCAAACAGGCCAAATTCCCGTTTGCGACCGCAACAAATGGTTGTACATCTGCCCCTTAAAGTGCTGAATGAAACACATTGCAAGTCAAAGGCATGTGCTGATGATAAGGAATGTGTTCAGCAAGCCAACAATATTATTTTTTATTCATGCTTTATAAGGTTATCAAACAGACAAGGGTAATTGATAATTTCCCTCTTTCAGCATTTCTTTTCTTAGCTCAGCCTAGCGCACCCACACTATAAGACTGTTTAAGAGCTAAATATAGGATGCATTTTCGCACGACATTGCTCTGGCCTTTCATTGCTGTGAAAATGTAAAATTAAATATTTGAATTAAATGTTGCTGAAAGTCCTGTTACCTTTTCTGCTAAATTCTCACTATTAACTTGTATTTTATTATCTCCTTCCTCACTATGTGTTTGCTTCGAAAATTATAACAATCTCACTTGTCTGAACTGCTCTGCACAGAAATATGATACCATGCTCAAGTTTCATGCCCATTTCGTCCTAGAATGCCAGGTCAAGCCATAGAAAACGGTAGTCCATTTTTTATGAATTGCATGCAGATAATTTTTTTTTGTTGTAAAGACATTTTGACAAAATTCAGTATCCCAGTTGTTCTTGTTTCACTGCAAACACTGCACATATGAAGCAACTGTTAGACTTGCGTGGGATGTCAAAGGTTTCCAACATTTTTATACGCTGTCAGAAGCTTCTAACAGTTTTAAGCATGTTTTAAAAAAGTAGACTTAGCGATGCGGTGAGCGCAAGGTAAGTGGTCTTATTTAATTTTTTATTTTACTTTCCCTATCCCGCCATCTGTTAACTTGCCCTTCACCTCCCTGCCCCACCCCACTACAAGACAGTGGTTACCTGTGCCATTCACGCCATTCCCCTGACCTGTCCTTGTCACGCAGCGCAGTGAGGCCCCTATTGACCAATTTTATTTGAAGTACATTTCTAAAATGTATTCAAACTTTAATGATTTATTAATTGTTTAAAGTTACATAAATACTTTCATATTTTTATATTTCATAACTTTTAAGTTTCACGAAAGGACTAACTGCTCTTTCTTGACAAACTGTCTTTCTTGTTGTGTCCTGCTGGAAACATTCTAGTTGATCACAGGATGTGATCTCACACTTTACACCCACCCACCACTTTGTCACGAGTCACGTGACACAGTCAATAAAAGGAGCCGAGCGCACGTGCTCGTGGCTCATTAACCCAGCAACCAGTGTGTGTCTGCGTCCACTCATTATGGTAATGCGGGCCTAGGACCCGACACAACAATGGCGATGAGGAGTGGTGGCTGTGCCCAGCGTGCTACAGCCATTTTCGTCGTGGGTGAAAGGGGGAGAGAGAAGCAGGGTGACATTGTGCCCCCTCCCCTCCCTCAGGATCGGCGATAGCCTGCAGAGCGGCCCACGGGGCGCGTGCCTTGCCCCGGGCCCAGAGGTACATCACGAGGTGACCGGGAGCTCACCCCGCACCTCGCTGGCCAGCGGCGAACTGCCTCTGGTGAGGGGGACCTCCACCGTGCAAGCAGACTGACCGGAGCCCACCCGGGACGGTCGCAATTGAGCCCCCACCGCGTGGAGAAGGATGCGGTGCTCAACCGCGATAAGGAAAAGGCCCGTAGGCCGGAGGTGAGCCCGGGCACTTAAGAATGCCTGGGGGGCCGCACAAGCCAGGAGCGACCCCCCCTCGAACTGCATATCAAGCGGAAATCACCCGCTATCAGTGAACACTGCCCAGATTAAGGTGAGGCCAGCGGAGCCCACCCATGGCCTGCCAGCAGCGACCCGGAGCCCCGCCGCGCAGCGTGCGACTGGAGCTGGACTGGAGCTGCTGCGGCGGTGGGCTGAATGAACCCACAGCGTGAGAAGAGCCGCAGGGCGCTGTGTGCAGGAGGAGGGGTGAAAGTGGCAAAAAGCAGCACCAGCGGAGCCCACCTGCGGCCTGCCTGCAGTGTCCCCCGTCCCTCCGCGCAGCGTGGGGAAGTGAGGCTCCAGCGGCGGGGGAATAGACTTTAAAGAAAAAGCGCCCGCAGCGTGTGAAGAGCTGCGGGGCGCCGACGTTAAAGCGGAGCCACCCTTGATACACCGATCCTCAGTGGAGCCCACCCGCAGTCCAAAGTGCCCAACCAAGCAGCATTGCACGACCGGACATAGCCCCCAGCCGCCCCCCCCCTCCTGCGCGTGAAGGGACTGCGGCTGCCGCGGTCAGGGAGCGGGAAAAGTGATAGGAAATGCTGCCGCAATGTAATTGAGCCGGCGGGTGCTCACCCCACACAGCTCATATAGGAATGAGCTCCCCCTGCCTGAGCGAGGACTCTGAGGCTGGCGGGCAGGGAGGGTGAAAAAAATACACAGCATGGCCGCAGCACAAAGAAATATGACCCCACCTCCTGAGCCCCCGGCAGAAGGAATAAAAGAAATAAAACCAGCGAGAGGGCATCCTGCAGCAGAGTGGGAACCCATACCACAGCTGCATACTGCCCCAACTGAAACAAAAGAAAAGGAGAAAAGAAATGGGACTTACCTCTAGTCAGCGGTGACTCCAGCCACCTCCTCTCCTGCACACTCCATGGAAAACAGCGGGTCCTGAAAGCCCGGGACCCCAAGCACAAACAGGAAAGAAAGTAAAGGTGAAAAGTAAGCTGCTGCTGAGGGAAACCTGAATCCTACACTGCCATCTAGTGGACACTGGATGGTACTGCAGCCAATGAAGCAAACAAGCACAAGACAAGCCAAGGGAAAGCCTACAGAGGGAAAGCATGCCTGCAGCGACGCGGAAGAAGACTGAGACCCATCATCACTGCTGAGGTGACGCCTAGTGGCCACAGGTGATCACCGCAATCGCAGGAGAAGACAGCATTACCCTGGACAGTAAGAGAGAGTCAAAAGTCTACCGCAAGCAGCAAGATTCAAAGGCAACTAATGGAAGAGCGCAAGTGTACCCCAGACACGGACGGTACAGGACAGTGCCTGACAGTAAGGAAGCCATACCTCAAGTACTAGAAGAAGTATGCAGCAAGTACCCAAAGTACTGGAAGAAGCAGAAGTGCAGCACGCACGTGGAGTAGAGCGATGATGCCAGAGAAGATAAAGAAACGCAAGGAACAAAGCGACACTGAAGATGTACCACGACGGTACGAAGTGAAGCACAAACTTGCAACTGCCATGCACAATGACGTGCAATGAAAGAGTGACGCAACATCACCATGCCAAGAAGCTAAAGAGCCTCACCGGCAGCGCGCACAAGAAGTGCACCCACCGGAGAAGGGCCATGGAGCGGTGAAGTAACCCTCCGGAAACAGCAGAGCACACGAAGAGCGCAGAAGAAACTGCGCCAACGCAAAACCACTGCAGCAGAAGCAAATGGCGATCCCAACGATCGCGGATAGCGAGAAGACTCACGAAGAGGAAGCTGTCCACCCCATCTGGGAGCAAGGAAGATCACCTAAGAAGAAAAGGATGATCCGACCAGCCAGATGCGCACCCACAGAAGCCGACCAATCAGATGGTTGCCCGAAAAGGAAAAGAGAAAGCCGATTTGCCAATAGGTCGCCGGAATGCTGACCCGCCATAAAGGCACAGCAAAGGTATTCTTCCAGGAAGTCAGGATGAAGATGTCATGTCAGAAGGTCCAATGTGAAGATCAAGAAGAGGTCCAGGGATGGGACCACGAAGAAGTCTGATGACACCAACCTGACGAAGAGAAGTAAAACGGAGGCAAGAGAAAAGATCGTAACGACCGGTCCAGTCACAGAAGAGTGGAGAGAAGACAGTGTCCAAAAGCCAGGACAAGACCAGAGGGAAACAGGCGGAGTGCATGCTGCTTGAAGAAGCCTGGTCAGGAAGACAAAGACAGAAAGGTGACAGCACCGTGTCGTGAAAAGAAAAATGAAGAAAGAAGTCATGTGGCACGACGCCAAGAACAACATCTGGAAAAGGTGAGGAGAGGTGTGATACGTCTACACACTTACAAGAAGAAGAGGTGATACACACCACAACATCGTGTACAGTGACCCACACATCCAGGAGAACACTGATGGCACCAGGAACAGAACAGGCACCTATTCACATGACCCCGACGACCAGTCGACTACAGGAGAGCACAGGCCGGACCATTGGCAACACCCACCTTTGGGATCGAGCGGAAACCTGGATGCGGAGGGAGCTCAGATGGCCTGAACAAGGAGAACTGACCAATCCACACCAGCCCGTGGAGATCCAAGGGGCAAAGGCCTCAGGGACACCGGTGGCAGAGGGTCCCGACAAGAGAGATGGATCCATAGCCGTCTAACCTGCACGTCCCAGAAAGAAGAGGAACTTGTGTGCGAAGGCAGGAGTCAACAACAACCCTTCAGGTGGAAGTACGGACTCTGTGAGGTAGTACTCTCATTGTCTCTTCCATTCACACACAGACTGTGGAGTTGGAGCAACGCTGTGGAGAACACCCGGCCCAGTGGAAACCTGATAAAAAGGACCTCCGGGACATCTCGTGGCAGGAGAACACCCGCGAGAGGGGCGTCCTAGTGAGAAGGATGTCTTTCAATCACTCCATCCTTTGTAATGTAAAGCCAAGCTGCCAACAGTGAAGAAACCAACGGAACAGTAGAAGACAACATCCTTGAAGTCTAACATCTGATCATCCTGTTTGGCGTCACCCTCAAAAGCAAGATCTCAGTGGATTGACCAACACACTTCCATGGCGCAAGTGCAGAAGAGCACGCCCACCGAGAACCAGGACGTCGAGCCAAGAAGAATAAATATTTCAGCAGCAATTTCCACCGTCATCATCAAGCAAGCAGCTGAAGAGACTCAATGTAAATCTGTATTTAGTGTATATTTATGTACTTCCTCCTACAGGTTCGGAATTTTGTCTTTCCTTAATTTTTATCAAATTTTGGGAGGAACGTTGTGTCCTGCTGGACACATTCTAGTTGATCACAGGATGTGATCTCACACTTTACACCCACCCACCACTGTGTCACGAGTCACGTGTCACAGTCAATAAAAGGAGCCGCACGCACGTGCTCGTGGCTCATTAACCCAGCAACCAGTGTGTGTCTGCGTCCACTCATTATGCTAATGTGGGCCTAGGGCCCTGACACAACATTTCTGAGGAATCCTTTTTCCCAAATCAAGGTGTGATTAATCATATAATTGCATTCACAACATTTATCTGAGCATATTGTTTCCTAAGGGTATTTCAGTTGTTTACTTGTGTTTTTTTCCTGGCCATGCCACGGCTTTAGAGTAATTTAGTAACAGAAAAATGAAGAAAATGGATTTACCAGTAATCCTGATAATGTACCAAGAAGAGGTCCTAGGAGATTTTTCTGCACATAAACAAAAGCAATGAACATGTTATTAATAATGTGATATAAGTTCATACCATAATGTTCATCTCTTTTAACAGTGGTGGCAGTCATGTACAACTTACAAGGGGGCAGTGAGCCCTTTACACACATGCACACTCCCTTAAACCCATGCATTCACATGCAGACATTCACCCACACAGTCATTCACAACACTCACTCACAAATAGACATGCATTTATTCATACATGCACGCACCAAACTGTCAATAAAACAAGACTTAACTGCTGCAGCTCTCTGGCAGGAAGCCTTGTATGTGCCAGGCGGGTTGGGACAGCTGCTTCCTAGGTCAGCCAATGAGGGCAGGCAACAGTCCCTACTTCGCTACAGGAGAAGGATGGGGTCAGAGAGATAGCTTACCGCAGACACTCTGTGATGAGGTGTCAGCGATAGACATTCAGCCTTGGGCACTTCAGGGCTTAAAGCTGAAGTGCCGACACAAGCGGCTATCTCTGACACTCTCTCTCATCACGAGAGAGATGGCCTCAAGGACTTTTGTCGAGCTAAGGATTTTACGCCCAAAGGATCTGCGAAATCCTCTGCCCAGCAAAGTTCAGGTCCGGCAGCTCGGAGCCTGCGCATTTAGTCCATGTCTAGCTCCTGGTTGCCCAACCTGAAAATAAAGAGTGATCCGTCAGCCTGACAGACACTCTTTATGTCCAAAAGGTGAAGAGGCGTGGCCACTGCTGTTTATTAGTAATGACAACATGTTGACAGAGCAACTTCTTCATTACGAAAAATGCATAGCCATGCAATAATGCAAAAGCATGCACTGATTGACAGTATTACACATCACCACAATAAAATGTAAATTAGAGAGGGTGTTTTTACCACTAATTTGAGAACTCCACCCAACAAGCTGCCAAGAAGAGTTTCACATTTCTTGGGTTCCATGTTTTCAACAGACCCAGAACCCTACAGCAGAGGAGAAAAGGTTAAAATCCAATTGAGGTTTCATGTTTGTTTACAAGTGTAGAGTCTTATGGTTGTGCAAGTGTTTTTAATTGGACCTTGTTCCTCAGATTCCAGTAATGTTACAATTTCGTTGTTGCATTTTTTTAGAGAGAAACATTTACATCTGGAAATGTTTGAGATCAGCAACACTAGGTCTGCTGTGGCTTGAAGTTAAATCTAATGCTAAACATAATAAAACCTGTACATAAACATGTTGTGTCTCAAACAATGAATAGAGTTATAGGGTAAAAGTAGAAAGGTATGCAATTGGGGTTCTTTATTTTAGTGCAACAATAAACATTATTGTGGGAATAAAAATTTGGCAAAAAATGGGGAATTGCACAAAGGAAACAGAAGGCAGGCACCTGCCATATTCAAAATTGGAGCCCGTGCATGTTCTTCTCTTATGAATACTTGAAAGTGTGTCCATAAGCGGTATACATGAAAGACATAACAGAGTTACAAAAATTATGTCTAAGTAAAACAGAGACCAGTGTGAGTCTCTTCGATGAGAAATATCACAGAAGAGCACACCAAATCCCCAGAAGAATGATCCAAGCCATGACCGGTCACATTGCAACACATTGGGGTAAAGATGGTATTCTTTCTAATCAAAATTAAATGCTCCTAGAAAGTTGTTTGCATATAATATTAGTGCAAAAACACAAGAGAAAGATAAACTGGATATATTTTGCATAATTACACGCCAAGAGATTGTATAGTTGCATACTGATGACATTTTGGAGTTAAAGCAATGGTTTTATGACATTTAATTGCAAAGTGTAATTCATCTAAAATACAATTGGTCCCTCCATTGCTGAGAATATAACTGATAGATTACCTTCAAGAATTTGCATGTAATGGATGTGCTTTACCTGAACTATTGCCCCCATTTCTTGGATCTGCATCTGGGAGAAACCCTGGAAAGGAGTTTAGAAAGTGAGGAAGAGGTACTACTTTTATGGGATGAAAACACAGACAGACAAGTTATGCTAGTGTATTGTAGCCTTTGAATGGAACAATGCTTTCTTAAAGACTTAGATTCCTGCTAATACAATTGTAAGTCCAACATTCATGTAAAAGGGCATCTGTCTCTCTAACGATCTTGTCAGCTATCACTTGAGTTGACAGTGACTCTATCAAAGACATTTTGACTTCTTAAAATCTTTTCATAGTTCTTTTATTAATGTATATTGTAATTATGGGATTAAGTGCCATTTTAATCTTTGCCCTATTTTCTATTTTCTATAAATATTTATTGTTATTTGGCCACAGTTGACCTAGAATTTTGAACATAAAAACATAGTAATGAACATACATGTTTGTGATATGTACAGCAGTACAAAACAAAGACTTGTATTTTGTTGCCTAAAGTATGAAGAAAGTTACTTCGAATAACATAGCCGTGGAGATGCAAAATAAGATTCTATATGTACTATAAAAATATGTTGAGTTATAGGAAGTATCAAAATAAGCAGGTGTGGGTGGCAGAGAGTAGCAATAATAGGCTGAACAGATTATAGCATTGCAAAATTATTTCAGTCACTATTTAGGAGACAGAGAGGCACAATCAACAATTCTGAAGTCCTTTTTGTGAAAGGGTTCCCAACACACTCTGATTGACTCATTTGGCAGTCCGCTACCATACGTAGATCATAACAAAGAGTAAATCACAAGAACCACATTATTATTAAAAGAGAACGTATCACACTCTGTAGATATGCCACTATCACAGTGTCTTTCAGTTAGAGATATTTGTGGATGGCATTAGTACAACAGGGGTGTTTTGAGATTTATGTTTGGGGTCCGTGAGTCCTTCATAATCATTTTGAATGAAGCTTCTTTTATTATAAATACTGCTACCTCATCATACCTGTAGTCACTTGACACATTATAAAGGGTGAGAATGAAAGTAACAATGAATTTCTGTAAACAGTACTGCAATATACTATCATTTTATGGAGCAGGAGGGCAAAGAATTTGTAAGCACAAAAAACAGTATGTACTACAAGATGCCGTGAGTAGGTTTATGGGTCAAGCGGAAGTAATGCATTTCTTCATGGGCACAGTAGACCGAGTACGGGAGGGAATGTTTTGGGAAAAGTCAAGCATGTTTTATGATGCTGAAAGGTTTTGCTTCATTAACAATTTTATTTGTTGTCCATTATTATCTTTACTGGCATTATATATTGTTTTATCTTCTTTGTCTCATAAGTGATGTCAAATTCAAAATATGATAAAACTTCACCCATTTTTAAAATTTTAGCAGAATCTGAAGGAGAGACTTGACATCAGCAATGACTGCGGGATAATTTAGATATTTGGCAACTCTCTGGGAGCAAAGGAACAATTGTTTAAATACATAAATTGAAAGAAGAAAACTCGAAGATACTTCATCGTTAGACGCATCATATTTGAATAACAGTAACATACGTCACAGGCCGTAAAATCTTAAATGAACTTAGAAAGTGCCAACTAATCCACTAAAGAGGTTTCAGGGTATTGAGAACCCGGGAAAAAATGAGTACCTTTAAAAACCCCTACAGGGATCAACGCTTCACAGATGAAGCCCTGGAATCATGGATAAAATGCACTGTTAGACTTCTTTATGTTTGGACAATGGAGCAGATAATTCATCAGACAGGTGTACAGTACAATGACTACTTATAAGTTGTGAATGTCCCAAATTAACAGGAGCTCAATGACTCACTGATCTGAAGGGAAGTAGGTATGGTGTATATCACACTCTGCAACTGACATTTATATTATTTACTGATTAGTAAATACATATTAATGGTTATCTTACCATCTGCCGCATCACATCTTCAACAGAGCACCCCAAGTCATCAGCCAATTCTTCCTAAGGATGAATGAAGAAACACAAAATCTAATTTATACATGTTTTACCTAGAAAACCCAGCAGTGAAAAACTTGGGTTTACTCCTAATTGCTTGATTTTTTTTTTGAAGATTGAGTCTTATCTAATTGGGTAAATTCCGCTCAATCATTTTTCAGTAAATTTCCCAAATGCATCTCATAAAGGAATTGAATATTAGAAGTCTTCAATGCTGTTAAACACTGCAAATGATCTCTCCCCACCTCTGCCTCACTAGTGTTTGCATCAGGGCTGAATGTAACATTTACACCAATAATGGAAGGGATGAAAGTAAGAAAATGTCACCCTTCCACTATTTTTTGTAAATACATTTATTTTTTCATAGACACTAACAAATAAAGAATTGCATATTCAGGGGGGTATATATATTAAATATTAAACCAAAGGCAGGCACATACATGTATAGAGACAGCAAGATACATTTATTAGTTGACAGGCAGATCACATACAGAAATAGTGTACTATTTTAACCCTTTAAGTGCTGCCGTCGGCCAACGGTCGTCACGGGCACTACCTCCCCAGTGCTGCGTGCGACCGCTGGACGTCCAGTTCAGCACTGGATAATGGACAGCGCAGCACTGGGGAGGTTTATTTACGAAGCTGCTAAGGTGTTAAAAGAAAAATGTGTTATATTAACAAGTATTCAAATCATTAAAAAAATAAAGTATCTGATTTACCAAAACAGTGAGGAGATTGTGCAGACTGCATTTCATTTCAAATGCTCTGCCCTTTGATGTGCTTTTCTGAAAAAGAAAAAGAAAGCTGTGATAAAAACATTACATTTTGAAAAAGCTGTCTAAGTGAGACCACTCATCAATTGAGTCTAATAGGGAGCAGTTTTCCCCTATGGCTCTACTTATCCTCTAGGCCAGGTAAAACCAATATTTTATTTTATTTAGTCTGGGAAACATTTATCACAATAACTGAGGGAAACATTCAATCTAAAATAAAGATTTGAACATAAACATTGCCAGTGAAGCAAGTTGAACCATTGGTTATAAAATAGTCCTCAGTCCATTCATTCCCACTGGGAGTCCATCCTAAGGTATCTAGACTGAGGGTCTCACACTAAGTAACTGTAGAGTGGCGGAACAGCTTTCATTGTCAGTGAGACACTTTGAAGAAAGAAAACTACTTGTTTCAATGTAAAGGGTTAGGAACACATCATTGCACTCATTGGGTGACTTGCGACTTGCACTGGCAGAAATACATCAGTACATTCCGGTTACACTGCACTATTGTAGAAATATGATTTAAATTCTGACTGACTATACTCTCCAGGTTTGGAAGTGAAGTAATTTTACTCAGACTCCTGTTCTTGGGTCTAAATGTCACAGTACTGCACACCAATAAATTCAATTCACTCGTGATCAATTCTATTGCAAAAGAAGATATACATACTGATAAACAGCTGGTAATGAGCCATCACCTTCAGATGATATTCAGCATATCAGTTAGTTTTATGTGTGTGTATGTGGATGTGTATGTATATAATATTTTGTGGAGCAATGTACATGGTCAAAGGCAAGCTTAACATCTGCAAGTAATATGAGAGATAGCAGAGTTGTGCATGGTTAATGGTGGGTCTTCAGTTCATTCCTAAAATGGAGCAGTGTTGGGTTTCTCCTAATAGGATTGGGGATGTTGTTCCAGATCCTTGGTGCATAGATGGAAAACGTCTGCTGTCTTGTTTTTTCTTTTTTACATTTCTTTGCCTGTAGTCTGATACTGTCCTGGCTGTGAGTGAGCCTAAGCCCATCAGAGATGGTGAGCTTGTCTGCTAGACAAATTGAGTTGCTGGTTGTGATGTCCTTGTACATGATCCAGCTGGTTCTAAAGATGGTGCAGACTGGGAAGGGGAGTCAATGGAGTTATTTAAGGATGGGTGATGTGATCATATTTCTTCATGCTCTGGATGAGATGTGCTGGTACATGTAGGATGCTTCTTTTGACTTGCTTTCAGAGTACTCCCCATCAGGTATGTGCTCCCTTTGAGTAAGTTTCCTCCACCCTCTGGCCTTATTGTCATATTTTGTCATGTTTTATTTTTGGTTTGTGTGCAGAGCATAGTGGGGATGTGGAGAACATTGATGATTGTTTTCGTATGTACAAAAAAGAGGACGAATAACCAGAACCCATACTTCTTAAAAAGAAATGCCAGCTTTACAGCAACTGGTAGAAATTCAGGCTGATGCATTTCACGGGCAAAAATGAAAGAAAAGTATCCCAAGGCGTTTAGTCTGGTCTCTGAATGTGCTATCTGTGTTCCCTAAACTAGTCTAACTAGTGTGAGTGTTTCATTTTAACATCTACGTATGTGCTATGATTGCATCTCTGGCGACAACAGCAAAATATAAAAGTCAGGAATACAGTGCTAGATTTATAACACAGGTTTGATGAATGATGATTATATTCTTAGAACTGATGACCATCAGCATAGTTGCATAGTTATTCAACTTGAAAAAAATCTAAAAAATTCTTCAGGAAATTCTTCATGAAGATGACGGATATCGAGTAATATGAAAGCCTTTGAAAAATCCCACAAACAGTATTATAAAAGGGTTTGTCTAAAGCCCTATAAGAGTACGTGGACTTCTGTAATCGAACAAACCTCCTTTTCCAACCTTAAAAGGTGGAATGTATGTCAGAATTCGCTTAGAACTATAATGAGTTATTCATACCTATGATATGTATGCTTTGCTGCTAAACACTTTTATAGCATGTTTATTGTAATTTGCCGTTTAATTCTTTATGGAAAGCTTTGAAACGACAATCCTTGTCTGTCATTCTTAAGAGAATATTTCAACCTATTGGTGCAAAGTTACCTTTATAGAAATAGTGACTGTTCTAGTCGGGGAGCACCAAAGTCCCTATCGGGATTACACCAATCCCAGCCATAATCATTGACTTGCTCTATTGGCTAGAATTTGAGACTAAATAATGTGCCGACAGCAGTTGTAAGGAACACCTACAGCATTCTCCTTCCAAATACAAAATTCATGTGGGCATGCTATTTCTTTTTAGAAGCTGATGAAATGTGCTGATTTCTAAAATTAGATCAGACCACTTTGAAAAGCATGTTTACGGTTGCAAACGCTGAATCTGAGGTTTTGAGACTGTATAAATGGTTAGTATATATGACCAATAATCTTGACCTGTTTGGAATAAATCTTAGAGCATATCTTGTGTACGATTAAAGTGTAAGACTACCTACAAATTTGAATTTTCCAACTTTGCTAGGGAAATCTGGCCAAGGATCGCTCAGCTATCACCCCTTGAGTGTGGTCACTCACACAGATTACACCATTGTGGGCTAATATGAACGTGTTTCAAAGATGTACGAGTATGTAAGCTTTCTGTGAATACCTAGCTCTCAGAAAACGAATCATTTGAATCTGATTAGAAACGCAAGTATCCCTTTACGTTGACAATATTTATAACCTCTCATAACCATGCCAGTATAACTTTAAAGACCTGCACTCTAATTCTACCACTGGATAATCAGGACTTACCAAGGAAGTAATGCACATTTTAACTGCAGGGGCCTGATGACCACCCATGCAAGTGCTACAACATCCTTTCTGCTTGATTTTCTGGCTACTTGAGAGAACTGCTGTTTTTATCCTGGAGTTCAGTTAAGATAAAAAATGAGAATTTTACCATGATCATTTGGTAATTCTTCAGGTTGCTCTTTATGCATCGTGTGAAGTAATAGGCATCTTCTTGCTGAAAAAAATCAATATGAGTAGCCGATCAGTTTCTGCAAATAAAAGGAATGTAAGAAGAGTCTATCTGACCCAAGGGCATATTTACAATAGAATGGAGGAGCGTGCTTTAGGCTAAATTTGATGCCACGTTTTGACATTCTGAAAACACAAGGATGCACCATATTTACGAAGATATGGCACACCCCTGTGTTTTCCTTTGGCTGGCACTAAATTAAGTTGGCTAGCACCAATGCAGGCCCCCTTGCACCATAGTGCAAGGGTGCCTGCATTGAGTGATTTAATGTTGATGTGTAGGAAGGTGTCCCTTCCTGCACATAAACATTCACTAATGGTGATTTGTAACTCCTATGTAACTCCTATGTATGCTGCATTGTGCACCTTCCTGCACATAAACAATCATGCATGTTGATTTGCTGTTTCTACGTGTGCTACACAATGCAGCACCATAGAAAAAGCAAAATCGAGGATAATATAAATATTTCTCCTAGTTTCACCATGTTAAGAACCAGGTTATTTTTCATTTTAATTTTGGTGCTGCCACATAATGAGGCCATCCTTGTAAATAGGGGGAAACGTCAAAATCAATGGGTGTTGTGGTGGAACACCCACTGCAACACCTATTGCCCACCCTTTCAGGCATAGTTGGAAAGGGGGCCTTATTTACAAAGCGGTGTTAAGGCACGTTAAGTGACTTAACACTGCCTTGTAATTGATGGCAAAGGTTTTATTGCCACAGGAACATCACAAAAAGTGACATTCCTGAGGCGATAAGCCCTTGTAAATATGCCACCCAGTGTTCGATGTTTGTTATGATGAAGGGCAAGAGAGTGCAGTCATCTCTCCTTTCCACAAGAATCTTCCATGTATGTGGCCTTTCATATTTTAGATGAATATAAGAATCGCTCCAGTGCAAGCCTGGCTATACTCGATTTCTTCATAGAAACTGTGAACTGAAACAGCAGTATTATTTGTTTTGCTTTTCTGTAAAGAGCGAAATGTTCCACAATTAACGTATTTGCTCAACAATAACCTTTTGCTGAAGGCCAAACATGGAACAATATATTTCACTATAGTTTAAATCCGAATGATAATAGAATCTGCAGCATAGGGTGTAGAATTTTAAAGCATAATTAGGTATGCGTACACTTCCCTTAGATATGTAGTCAGGGGGTGAACTACACTGCATGGAGCGGCCTTGACTCTGGCAGGTTCATGTTGCTAAGGTCTCAGGAGAGCAGTTAGCTGATGATCTTAACCCCATCGCCGTGGGGCTATTTTCCCCGTGGCACGGGGGGGGAGGGAGGCAATGCTGATGACAAGCTCGGCTCGTAATGCAGCACGGTGGCGCTGTGCTGATGACAAGCTGAGCTGGTCACGGCCCCGCACGTTCGATGGAACGCCCAGCACAGCGGGGTAAATATCCCCACGTGGGCGTTCCGCGGAGGCCATGACGAGCTCAGCTCGTCATCAGCACAGCGCCACCGTGCTGCATGACGAGCTGAGCTCGTCATCAGCATGGAACAGGTTAAGATCTCAATAGCTTGCTGTTGAGCCCATGAAGTAAGCACCTCTTAACCAACGGAGACATACCTTCATGCCTGAAGATTTCTGCTGCAGGCTGTAGTCAGAAGGGATTGCTGTAAAAGATAGACGTGTTAACCATATGACCTGGCCCTGGCTCAATCAGGATTCTTTAACATATTATGTTTTCATGATGGCACAAATAGACTTTGACCCACCACTGCATTTGGACAGAAAGCAGCACAGTGCTGAATTTCTGAACACTTATTACAAAATAAACAATCCCTAAGGGATAATTTTTCACGATTATGGAAAATGCAGGAAGTTAGTTCTCTTTGCAATACAACACACATTTTAACATATGTGCATCTCTAACCCTGACAACTTCACTGTCTAACCATTTAGTTATTTTACATTTTGTGTAAATAATTAAAAATCCTGATCTAAGCGTGTTCCTGCCATCACTGTTTAAATCCTCAAATGTAAAACTAGCTGAATGAAATCCTTTAAATGACTTAAAAACATTTAGCCTGAAGGTCTGAATGTAGCTGTAATTTCAAATGTTTAGGTACGTGAAAGAATCTTTACAGTACAAGCAACAATCATATTCTACTATGGAACAAGATATGAAGAAAGCCTATTTTTCCTCTTTGTGCTAAGAAATATTGAGCTAGCGAGAAACAGTGGGAGAAGCAGGAAAAGGGAGGCCACACACAGAAAAACACTTGGAACGAATACCTGACCAGACTACACAATGTTGGATCCAGTTGCTTACCATCCTCAATCATTTAATAAAAAGAAGCCTGAAATGAAAGTCGTCTGCTTCTTTACTCACAGTACCTAGGGAGAGTAGCAAAATGACTAGCAGCAGGAGTTCATAGGTCAATCCATTAACTGTTTGTGTCATACTGCCAAAATGACTCACTAATAACTATTAGATCACTTCAAGCCCGAGTGTCAAATAACAGATCACCAAGAAAAATAACTGGAAATGTTTTGCCATTATCAACTGCCTGATCCTCTTGGAAAATGTATTCAGTTCATTAGATTGGTTCTCTTTCCTTTAGATAGTTCTGTTCCATTTTCTGAATTGATGTTGAACTTTTTTAATAGTTTAATAATAGGATGAATACATATGGATTCATTAATATGACGTCTTATAAAGGTACTGATATATCTGTGGGAAACCATGAAAAGGGCGCTGTGATTGGTTAGGAAGTGAGCTAAACAGATTATATTACAATGTTAGGAAAGGGTTCAGAAAACACCCACCACACTGCATAGAGACTATACACTGCTGCAAAAGCAAATGAGGCGTCCAAATCCCAAACATCTTACCTGGAGCTCATAGGGTCTGCCTTTGTATGAAAGTGAATTGAATATACTGTTTAAGCATTATTCTTAATAACCACAAAATAAACGCATTTTAGGTCAAAAGTAGTTCTCTCAAAACATGGCAGACACTTGCAAACAGTCCCTTATTTAATTGAACTCTTACTTACCCAAACAGCCACCGAGAGCCACGAGGAGGAGGGCAATAGGCGACATCATGTTTACTTCAGGCCTGGTATTTGAGCCTTTTGCAGAACTGCTGATCACTCAAACACCTGTGAAAGGTCCATGCCTGAGGCCTCTATTTATGCCGATAGCAAGTGCCGTAGGAGGCAGGATCTTCCCAGGAACATGCACTATGGTCATCGCCTGGGTCCTGTCAACCAGAACATCACAGAGATTTTCCAAACAATGGGCGTTTTGGACCTATTTGAAAAAGATTTAGTGGATTACTTAGATAAGGTGTGCGAGGCATGAGAAAGTGTTTGGGACGTTTGTAAATATTGTATTTTTTGTTCTTTGTTTACCTCCTTAAGGGCCTTCTAGATCCTTCTATTGATAGAAGCATGAATCTTCACACCTGTATTAGCTCTCAGCTGCTACTAAGTCAAATCAGATTGCCAGTCTGACTTGGAAAAAGCGCTAAAAAGACTCCTTTGGGTGGGCACCTCGTGGTCGAATGCAATTGTGCCAAAAAAAATACAATAGCAATTGCTAAAATGAGCATTGAGAACTCAGCAATATGTAGTAAGTTTGTTATGTTGTGTCTTTCTAAAACAAAATAAAGCAAAAACACAGCAAGGGATTTGTTTCATGTTGTTCTGATATATGTATGTGAATGTCTTTCTAATTATTTTAACTTATTAAACCTACCTGTCTTTGGCAATGGACAGTAGTTGAACTCCAGACCTTGAGGCCTGCATTACTTGCATTAGTTCAATAGAAGGCACAATCTGGAGTAAGGCTGATTTCAGTAATTTAGCCACAAAAAGTTTCATATCACTTCCCTCCAATCTTTCTGCCACTTTCAGGATTCTGTGGTTAATCTTGCTGTTGTTGTTTCAAGTCCTTTTTTTATACACAGTTGTACCTACAAAGTAGGGAGAAGCTTTTAAAGGCATGCCTGTAAAGTGCACAGATGCCCTGCCTTCGTGGCCCTGATTACAGGCTAACTATGCATCCCTTTGTGTGGAGGCACGATACATCCTATTCAAGTGTAAGTGAGACTGGCCCCAGCTAATTCCTCCCATCCTGCAATTTATGGCCCACCCAGCCACCCCTAAGCTCCCCATTGTGTGTGGCTGCCTAGTAGGAATGTACAAAGCCCAACTGTCACCTATACCCAGCCCTGTAACCCAGAGACAGGCTGCAGGCACCGAATCGCTAAGGCAAATAAATGCCATGGCGGAATATCTCTTAGGCCGAAAAACATTGTGCTGTCTGGAACAACAGAAATAATTTCCTCTTTAAGAAGAGTTGCTACTTTGCTTGTACTTTTCATTCTCTCTAGACTATCACCTATCACCCTGCCTTGCTGTTTTAGCCGAGTTATTTCCTGTGTGTTTAGGGTTACCTCCATGTATGTTTAACTCATCTACTTTACTTTCCAGAGCCCCTATGCGCTTAGCCAAACTCTCTATTTATTCCTCCAGATTTAGGCAAGTCTCCTAAATCTTTTTCTGATTTGATTCAGAAATAGCGAACCTACACTTTACCTATTTCGTTAAGGCCCTAATCATCTCCTAAAAATGTTACCACCCCTGCAGATCCTGATTTTCTATGTTGGGGTTCTGTGAAGGATTCCTCTCTAGCTCCATCGCCTGGCCAACCTTATTGAAGATAGTGCAAGATGTCTCTCTTGTTCCTTTCGAGTTTGCTGACGTGATATCATCAGGGGCCACCTCTGCAAGTAGGGTAAACCTACTTCTCACTTGTAAATCCACCAAAATATCTTCTTTTCCTCCTGATTCAGGACTCAGTTTATCCTCTGGTGACACTGCACCCTTGCAAACTTGCTTTGGGACCAAGGCTACTGGGGCTACTGTCCCAGCGGCCTCCCCTTGACTTCCCAGACCTGTGTGGGCTCCCAAGTCCATTTTTGCTTTAAGAAAGGTTAGTAGCAAAGGAGTTTATTAAAGTATTGCTTCTCCTGAGCTTATTGAATGTCCTGCTGAGGATTTGCTTGTGGATGTGGCCCCTTTGAAAAATGAGGGTTTCAAATAGTTTTTCCTGAAAATCTAGTTTTTCTTTATATATTTGTTTTAGCTTTCTGTTGGCCTTCCTTATTTACAGTCACTACGACCAGTGTAGATTTTAACATATAGTCCCCAACTTACATTTCAACTGATCTCAAAGAGTATTTACTCATCGTGCAAGCCCCTTCACTTCTGTCATAGCTTTGGACCCAGCTTTTTAGGGATTTTGAGCCTAATGTAGTCTCCTTACCTTCTCTTACAGGTAGGGAGTCTTTTCTGGCTTCCGCCATGAGCCAGTTATAACACTTTCCGTATCCCAGCCTTCAGCAATCTGCTTGAGGATTCCTAAAATGGTCCTGCATTTCTCTATGGGGCCATGGTACTCATCTGTATACCCAGGAGTGTGCTTAGCTTCTCCTCTGCTGCTGCCGGCAGTGCAATTCCTGATCCCCTCAGTTGATTCGCTGATATGCCGGTGTTGGAGATTGTTATGTCTTGCCTAGCTGAAGTGTGGTGTGTTGTATTTGTCTGAGTTCCCAGGCTGCCAAAAACCACCACAGTGTGGTTCGCTGAAATGAGAGGAAGGGTCATCCGGGACAGTGAGAAATTCAAGGTCGTATTTTTTATTTACTGCATTATCGGCATGCAGGAGGGAACAGGGTGGATAATTGTGTATATAATGCTTGCGAGCCCAGAGGACAGCTCACGATCGGCCATCTAGCTGGCTGCCATGATTCCTCAAATTTCAACAAGAAGTTCACATTCCTAGTAAAAAATGTCACCATCTCTCTCATATCTGTTTATGGATTGTAAGGAGTCAGATACGATTTCCACAATAGAACACCTACCAATACACCATTCAGACCATGCAGCCCTACTACCTAAACTCAAGAATCCAGACCACAAAAGATGAGTGAGATGGACAATAGATAGAAAGCTACTCCTCCAAACTGAGGTAGTGAAAAAATAACAGAAGGGACGACAACAGTTCTTCTGTTGGAACTTGCCCTCTGTCCCAATCAATGTGACTTTGGACGTATATATTCCCCTGTTGAAAGGGAACCTGCTTGGTATATCTGCTGCTTGGAACAAAAGGGAAAGTTTGAGGAAGGCGATCCTAGAGAGGGAGTTCTCCAAAGTGGAAGCTGCCTTGACAGAGAGCAGAGTGGAAAGGTACTCAAGAGAAGCGTTAAGGGAATTATTGACTTTTTTCCCGTTAGAATTCATATATGGATCAGAAAGTGAGGCTGCAGTGGGGTTGGGTGAGTGTGATTGACGCTATGTCCCCCAAAATATTGCATTAAGGGTTGTCTCTCCAGATATAGGGGTGGATGGGTGTGAAAAGTGGGTAGCTGATGCGACTGTCAATGATTGCAGATGCATAGAGAAAGGTGCCAGCAGTCCAGTTACGACAGGTACCGGAAACACAGTTGAGATTCTAGGAGTGGGAGGACTTTCTTGGCGGAATGAGGAATTTCAGGTACCCGTGAGTTCTCCAGTTTTAGGAAGTTCAGTTTCTGACCATGCTGGGGTGGTATGTCAGACATCGTTCATTTCATAGAATGTGGCGCGTGTGGGGACCAAACTAAACTCACCCGCATGGAAGGAATTTATCGATAAATTTGACATTTGTCTGCTACAGGAGACTTGGGCGATTGATCCTGTGTTTAAAGAGGGGTATCTACATTTTTATGTCCCCGCAGTTAAAAACTACCCAGGTCGCCCTATGGGGGGTCTAGTTATTTGGGTTAGGCAAAGTCTTAACTGCTATCGCCACCTACTCCCTGGGTCAAATTGCGATATTCTTACTGTAAGGCTTTCCTTCCCTTCGAATCTGAAAATTGACATTTTTAATGTCTATGCTAGGGGTCTCCCAGGAGGCAAAAAATCCGAGGTGGTAGTTGCCTTGGACATAATGCTTCAGGCAACCCCTGGAAATGTACTACCAATAATAGCAGGTGATTTTAATACCACTTTCGAGCCATTGGTCCCCGATGATATGCACCTGACGGATGATGAGGATGGCAGATGGGGAGTTCCCCAGCTAGACATTAACCCTATAAGTAAGTGGACCGAGGCTGCAATCCAACTGAAAGGCCTATGTATGGGACACCAGTTGAGGGCAGCTAATGGCCGCACACCTGCGGATAGAATAGGCAAAGCAACGTTTGATAATGGTATTAGAGCAAGCCACATAGATTATTTACTTGTTCCGCTCAAGCTGTGGCACACCCTTCTTGATATGGAGGTAGTGGACCGCATCGAGAGTGACCGTAACCCTATCTCCGCGGTGTTTAATTTGGGTCTAAAGATGGTGGATGAATTATCCAGGGGTTCCATCAAGTCGAACCTAGTTTTAGCTAATGATGAGCGTCGCTTAAAGTGGTTCCAGGTGGTAGAACATCAGGATATCATTGCAGAAATTGAGGAGGGTTTGGAAGGTGTCCTGGCGACGATGGAAGTTGAACCTAACGATGGGCCCCCGTATAGAGCTTTTATGGAGGCCCATGACATTTATTTTAATAGTCTGAAAAGCTACTTCTGTAAGACCCGGAAAGGAAAAAGTGTCCAAATTCGAAGACTAGAGAGCTGGTACAATGGCTCCTGTCGTAAAGCTAGGGGGGAGCTATCTTTAGCACTAAAATCAAAGGACCCAAGTGAAGTTAAGGGGTCCAGAGCCAACTATAGGCACAAACAGTTTCTTGCCTAAAAAGAATGGGATGAGGCTAGCTAGCAGGACCTTAAAGAAGCTTGTAAAGCTAAAAACCCAAAAGCCTTTTGGGACTTTTTTAAATGGGGCAGGGATGGACAACATGAGTCACCCCAAAATAATGTAGCCCAAAGTGCATGGGTTGAGTACTTTAAACCACAATATGCCGCTAATGAAGTAGGAGGCATAGAAGAAACACGGGTCCACATTTTCTATAATGAAGTAGTATTCACAGTAGGAGATGTGGACAGAGCGTTAGATCTGGTGACTACGGGCCGCGCACCTGGAATGGATTGTGTCTCCGCTGATTTGTTTTTATACAATAAGGGAAGATGGCGATTGTATATTATGCATTTGGCAAATGCCATTGCCCAGTGGATGGAAGTCCCACTTTCATGGAAATGCGCGGAAATAGTTCCGGTGTTTAAAAAAGGGGACAAGTCGTTAGTAGGTAATTACAGGCCCATTAGCCTGATCGACTCTGTCCAAAAAATCATGGGATGGCTGGTTTTGGGAAAAATCCAGACGTGGATGGATGACAATAACATCTTGAGTCACCTCCAGGCTGGGTTTAGACCCAAGACCAGCACTATAGACCAGGTCTTCCGATTTATCATCCTATTCTGGCGCACTGTGATTTTGGAAAAAGGTACCCTATATGCCGTCTTCGTAGACTTAAGGGCGGCTTTTGACTTGGTGCCCCGCAAAAAATTGTGGCAAGTGTTGGAGGAATTAGGGATGCCCCCTGAGCTTTTGTGTTTGGTCGTCCGCTTACATGAGGGTACGTCTGCTCAGGTACGGTGGGGGGGCCAGGGAGATGTCACGGAACCCTTCCCCGTTGGGCGAGGGGTGAGGCAGGGTTGCGTCTTGGCGCCTACCCTGTTCTCTTTCTTTGTGAACGGGGTAGCGAGTTTTCTCTCCCTGGTCCCGACCGATGCCCCTGTGATGTGCGGCGAGCGAGTCCCGATCCTCATGTTCGCGGACGATACCTTATTAATTTCAAAAACTCCCAGTGGTTTACAGCGTGCTATTAAACGCTTCGAGGACTTTTGCCTAGAACGGGGTTTGGAAATGAATATAGCCAAAACCAAGTATATGGTCCTTACTGACCGTAAACCTACTTGGTGCTCCAAACCCTATAGAGGGAGGATATACATGAATAATTCCCCGCTTGATCAGGTCGAAGCTTTTACCTACCTGGGGGTTACCCTTCAGAAAGATCTGGGTTGGACTAGCCAACTAGAACTAGCAGTCCTTAAGCATCGCCAGCAGGCAGGTATCCTTCTCAAAAGGTTTAAATCTTCTGAAACAAAACCCATTAGTCCACTGCTAGAAATATATGGGATGAAGGTACTTAGTTCGGCTCTTTATGGGACTGAACTATGGGGTTTCGAAAAACTGGGGAGCCAGACACAAGCAGAAAATGAATTCTTAAGAAAAGTAACCAGCGTCCCGATAAGTACCTCGCTGCTACCTCTGATGTGGGACCTAGGGAAAAAATCGGTTCAAGATCTTGCCTTCCTGCGCCCGCTTTTGTATTGGCGTAGGATATGGACCACAGAAGAGCTTCAGCATTATGCAGAGGGCCTAAAAGAAATAATATCTAAAGATTCCTCCCAAAAAATCCGATGGCTAAAGGCCATAAAGTCTTTGCTAATTAGCCTGGGGATGAGGGAACTTTGGGATGACCCGTCTAATGCAATTTTTCCCTCTAAAAAAGATTTAAAGGAAAAATATTGGGAGATGGTCACATCAAATGCAAGAGCGAAGGGTCTCTCCCTGCACCTTACAGGTCGCTTCCTTGATATCAAGGGATACCCTAAGCTGGAATTGTATTGGGATGCCATCGAAAAGCAGTTGGACCGTAAACTCTATTTTCAAGCTAGAGTAGGCTCCCTTCCAACAAGGTCATTCACAGCTAATTGGGTAGGCGAAAGTCATTATGATAAATGCCCGAGGTGTAGAGAAGAACAAGAGACGATAAGTCATCTCCTTCTTTTCTGTCCTCTTTATGTAGCCCCCAGAAAAATGTAGATCAAACCAATATGTAAACTAATGGGTATCCGCAGACATGATAAGGCGCTACGAATCTTGTGTACAGACCCCAATCCCCCAATTGCCAAAGCAGTGGCAAAGTTTTTAAAATGGGCATGGATAATCCGGGTAAGAGCTCTATCAAATGAGATTGAGAATTCCATTTAAACTGTTTGTCTATATTGTAAACGCTGGGATGTAACTGGGCCATGAGCTGTTATATACCATCTAACCCACATTTGATGAGTTTTATACATTTTAAGGATGTGTTTTTAGCTATGTGACATTCGGCAATTGTCCTTTGGTGTTTAATTCTCTTTTAAACATATTTATTGTATATTCTTTTTAATGACTTTTTTAATTAGTAGAAAATTTGATTTTATGTCTCACTTTTATGACTTAATTGTCGAATAAAGTTTATTTATTTGAATTGAGGCTGCAGTGGGATGCTAGCAGGAATAGGAATTATGAATATGGGAAAAGTGTAGGAAACTACTGGCATGGAAAGCAAGATCAGAAAGAACCAGGAACCATATTAAGGAGGTACATTATCTGCCAACTAGAGACACTCTAGTAGATAGTGAAACATTTCTGCAGGAGTTCCAAAGGTTTTTCCAAGACTTATATGGGGAAGATCTATTCTCTCAAGGTAGAAGAGTGGATATAAAAAAAACAAATTCCTAAGCTAACTGTAGTACAGCAGCAAGCTCTGGATCATGAGATTACAGAAGAAGAGATAGTGATCGCAATTGAGAAATCAAAGCGCGGTAAAGTGACAGAGCCAGGTGGCATTCCCAATGAACTGTATGCTGTTCTTGTGAAAGAGGTGGTTCAATCTTTTGAAATCCATTCTTTTGCATAGTACACCCATACCTGAATCTTGCAATGAAGCAACAATCTCACTGATCTTGAAGCCGAACAAAAATCTAACCGAATGCTAGTTATATCGCCCTATCTTCATGCCGAACTGCAATTATTAAATCTTTGCTAACATCTTATCAGCACAATTAAGAAGAGTGGGTTGGGAGTTATAAATCTGGACAAGAAGGGCTTTCCCCCTGGAAGACATTTACAGGAAGTAACAAACTCCCTGATAAGATCCATAGATTTAGCAGTGGAAACAACATCTACAATGGTGATTATTTCCCTTGATGCAGCCAAGGCATTTGACAGAGTCAATTATAGTCATGATTAGATGATGATTAGAGTCATGATACCATCCCCATTTGTTGGTCTGACCACCATTTAGTAAAATTTAGCATCAATCTCCCACCCACCACCACTATGCAATCTGTTTTTTTAGCTACGTCCAGGAAAAACTGGAAGTTGCTAGACATGGCAAAACATAACGCAGCACTCCATGAAAACCCTCCTACAAAAGGTCACAACATGGATAGCTTAGCAGTAGACACTCAATAATGGCTCAGTGACGCAGCTGATCACTGCTTACCCACCCCTCATATCAAAGGTAACAGACACCGTCACCCTGCCCCATGGTTTAATGACCTTCTGAAAATTGAAAAATCGAAATGCAAGGCACTTGAGCGTCAATGGCGTAAAGACTACGCCTCTCACGTAAAAAAAGACCTACAATGAAGCCAGAAATTTATACCACACGGCTTGCGCAAAAGCACGAGCTCTGTTTGTTTCAAACACTATCATGGAAGCAACCAATAAACCGAAAACTCTGTTTAATAAGGTTAAAGAACTTGCAGGTGCACAAACCACAGCTATGGCTCCCCCTCTCAACACTTACCAATGCCAAGATCTAGCCTGTTTCTTTACCGAAAAAATCGAGAAAATCATCAGGGACATTAAAACAAATAATAATGAACCATCTCTTTTTGCTGACACGGAATATGCTCCCTCCTGTGAGAATACCCTGGAATCTTGGCCTCCCATCACGGTTAATATTCTGAAGACCATTTTTAAGACCATCAAATCCGGCTCCCCCAGGGACCCGATTCCTATCAAAGTAATTAAACAACTGGACGATCGCTCCCTGGAAATCATTGTGGATACGTTAAATTTCTCGTTAGAACTCTCCACAGTTCCAGCCCTCTGGAAACACGCCATGATAACGCCATTGTTAAAAAAGCCCACAGCAAATCCGGAACTCCCAGCAAACTATAGACCTATATCTTTGCTCCCTGCTTTCTCCAAATGCTTAGAGAGACATGTCCACTCGGTCTTATCCATCTTTGCTGAAAACAATTCGCTCTTGCACCCTTCGCAATCGGGTTTTCGGGCTGGTTTCTCGACAGAAACCACCCCCCTAGGAGTTAGAGAACACATCCGGAACCTCCTTGATAATGGTCAAACGGTCGCGCTCGTGCTTTTACTTCTGAGCGCGGCCTTTGACACCATATCCCACGAAACACTCATCAAGGCGTTATACAGAAACGGTGTCCGTGGGAAAGAGCTCGAATGGATCCAGTCCTTCTTGGCTCAACGGACATTCCAAATAACATCCTCCTTAGCCTGCTCCGACACCTTTAAAGCCCCTCACGGAGTGCCACAGGGATCTATTTTGTGCCCCCTGTTTTTTAATCTTTACCTCAGACCCCTGGCCGACCTAGCGGAAAGATCCGGACTTACCCTCATGGCCGACGATTCCCAAATTATTTTCTCCCTATCTGAATCTTGTCCATCTTCTCCATCTCTCCTCAAATTAGGGCTTCAAAACATCCTTAACCCCTTCGCTGCTAATGACAAGGGTAACTCGTCATGGAGTTGCCATTCATTTCAATGGAAATGATGAACAAAAAGTAGAATTGCCTTAGCATCCAAGTGGTTAATTGGGTGACAAGAAATCAATTAAAGCTTAACGGAGACAAAACAGAGATTCTTCTCCTAGGGAAACAACGTGGTCTTTGGAATCCCTCACACTGGCCAAACCAGATGGGAAATTTTCCCACCCCAGTTACTCAAGTAAGTAATTTGGGAGTCATCATGGACAGCTCCCTCTCCATGAATCAACAGGCCAGCAAAGTTGCCGGCCTATGACTTACCATTATCAAATGGCTGAGGAAAATCCTTTGGATGCTGCCCTCATCCACTCAAAAAACCGTAGTCAATGCCCTCATAACATCACGGCTTGACTATGGCAATATTCTGTACCTTGGTTCCAACAAAGCGGTAGTCAGTAGACTACAGCTTGTTCAAAACGCAGCTGTTCGACTACTGTGCAAAATCCCCCAAAATTCCGGAGTCTCGAGCTACCGCCGTGAACTCCATTGGCTCAGGGTAGAAAGCAGAATCCGTTTTAAAGCCCTGAACTACATGTTCAGAATAAAAGCAGGCATTGCACCCAAATACCTTCTAGCGTTGGCTCATCCTTACACTCCCAAGCGAATCCTTCGCTCGCAATCAGCTGCCAACTTCTACGTACCAAGATTCAAACTGGCAAGAATGGGAGGCAGATCTTTTGCCCACCTTGGACCATCCCTCTGGAACGCACTCCCTCCCTTCATTCGTAAGGAGGAAAACCATGCTAGGTTTAGAAGGCACGTTAAGACTTGGCTATTCGAACAATAACTAGAATAGCCAGAAATTCCCTGCCATCATTCTGCTGTGTCTCGGCGCCGGGAAACCCTTTTTGGGTAGCTGTTGCGCCTTATAAATTTAAAAAATAAAATAAAATAAATAAAATTATGTTTACTTAATGACAGTTTTGAAGCATGTTGTGGCGGGGTATATGTTCCTGAAGGTGATTCAACAATTCCACAGCACTCCACGGCACAGGTGCTAGTAAATGATAGTCTGTTTACTCCAGTTAAAATTAAGAGGGGCACTAGGCCGGGATGATACATTGCAAAATATTGATGTCAAAAATATGGACATCCTATACATATAGGGCTCGATTCCAATTCGTGAAAAAAAAACATCCTACGATTCGTATTCGTAGCCGTTTCCGTACAGTTCGAACAAAGCCATCCGAATTGCGTAGTACGATCCGTTTCCAAAGAATCCGTCCGAATGTTTACGAACCGTATGAAACACAAGCGAAGCTCCGTACGATACGGACTCGGGTAGTGAATCGTACAATTTGTAAACATGCCGTATGACCCGCCAAGTACGATCCGGACCGGGGAGCGAGAACGGGAAAACGTTGTCGCGTATGTACTGCGATTTGTACGGAAAACATCGCGTATGAGCGAGCCGCACAATCAAATACGAAACAAACCCCCCCC
Source organism: Lissotriton helveticus (assembly GCF_964261635.1). Taxonomy (NCBI): domain Eukaryota; kingdom Metazoa; phylum Chordata; class Amphibia; order Caudata; family Salamandridae; genus Lissotriton; species Lissotriton helveticus. Next base: position 648,123,320 of record NC_136068.1, read on the forward strand.
TTAACGAAGCGCATGTGTACCCCGTAAAAACGTCACGTATGAGAGAGCAACACAATAAATTACGAAACGAACCCCCCTCGACGACGTGCACGCGTACCCCGTAAAAACGTCGCGTATGACAGAGATACACAATAAACTACGAAACGAACACCCCTCAACGACGCGCACGCGTACGCCGTAAAAACGTTGCATATGACAGATACACAATAAATTACAAAACAAACCCCCAACGAACCGCGTGCGTACCCTGCAAAAACGTCATGTATGAGAAATCTACACAATAAATTACGAAACAAACCCCCCTCAACGAAGCGCACGAGTAACCCTAAAACAGCACAAGGAGGGTGCACACGAGTCGCAAAACACCACAAAACATGTCTCCTGTGTACAAACCATTGCAAAGCAATGTCCTGGCCTGATCCAAACTGGCAAACAGAGGGTCCAACTCACACCCACCCCTTATAACACACCCACAAAAAAGTCAAACTAAGCCACACCCACAAATAGACCAATAAAAAGGGCTCACACCCACAAACCAGCATCCTTTGCAACATACCGATTAACCTACAGAGACTGACAACACACCAACAACTGCACACATCCACCTTCACACATACCCCAATCATATTCAGACCCACATACCCCCTTCACATTCAGACCCACACCCCCCATCCATACTCACCGTCACCCCCCCAATCACATTCACCCCACAACATGTCTGCACCGAAGAATCCAAAGTTCACAAACCAGGAGATGGAGATCCTTGCAGATGAAGTCATCAGAGTAGAGCCACAGCTGTTTTGCGCATTGTTCAGACTGACCAGCATAGCTAACAAAACACGGCTGTGGGAGAGGATCGTCAATAGGGTTAATGCTGTTGCACCCATCAGGCTCACCAGGACAGATTGACAGAACAGGTGGTACGATCTGCGGAGGTTGGTGAAGGGGAAGATGGATGAGGACTACGCCCAGAGGCAGTACACTGAAAGGTGGTGGTCCCCGCAGACCAGTACAGTACCATCCCTGGGAGGAGAAGGTCATGGCCCTGCTACCACCGGTGGGAGTACATGGAATTGAAGGAGTCGTGGAGCCTGGTGAGTATACAAAAAACTCATGTCACATGGGGGACTCCCTGCAGTGCCCAGACATAAGAAGGGTGGTTGCAGAGGAGTCCAGCAGGGCCCAGCCATAAGAGGGGTGGGTGCAGAGGACTCCCAGCAGTGCCCAGACAGTATGGGGGTGGTTGGATATGACTCCCAGCAGTGCCCAGACATATGAGGGGTGGGTGAATATGACTCCAAGCAGTGCCCAGACATATGAGGGGTGGGTTGATATGACTCCCAGCAGTGCCTAGACAGTATGGGGATGGTTGGATATGACTCCCCGCAGTGGCCAGACAGTATGGGGGTGGTTGGATATGACTCCCAGCAGTGCCCAGACAGTATGGGGGTAGGTGCAGAGGACTCCCAGTAGTGCCCAGACAGTATGGGGGTGAGTGCAGAGGACTCCCAGGAGTGCCCAGACAGTATGGGGTGGGTGCAGAGGACTCCCAGTAGTGCCCAGACATAAGAGGGGTGGGTGCAGAGGAGTCCCAGCAGTGCACAGACATATGAGGGGTGGGTGAATATGACTCCTAGCAGTGCCCAGACATAAGAAGGGTGGGTGTAGAGGAGTCCCAGCAGTGTCCTGACATATGAGGGGTGGGTGCAGAGGAGTCCCAGCAGTGCCCAGACAGTATGGGGTTGGTTAGATATGACTCCCAGCAGCGCCCAGACAGTATGGGGGTGGGTACAGAGGACTCCCAGCAGTGCCCAGACATTATGGGGGTGGTTGGATATGACTCCCAGCAGTGCCCAGACATACGAGGGGTGGGTGCAGAGGAGTCCTAGCAGTGCCCAGACAGCATGGGGTGGTTGGATATGACTCCCAGCAGTGCCCAGACAATATGGGGGTGGTTGGATATGACTCCCAGCAGTGCCCAGACAGTATGGGGTGGTTGGAAATGACTAGCAGCAGTGCCCAGACAGAATGGGGGTGGTTGGATATGACTCCCACCAGTGCCCAGACAGTATGGTGGTGGGTGCAGAGGATTCCCGGCAGTGCACAGACATAAGAGGGGTGGGTGCAGAGGAGTCCCAGCAGTGCACAGACACATGAGGGGTGGGTGGATATGACTCCCAGCAGTGCCCAGACATAGGAAGGGGTGGGTGAATATGACTCAGAGCAGTGCCCAGACATATGAGGGGTGGGTGGATATGACTCCCAGTAGTGCCCTGACAGTATGGGGTGGTTGGATATGACTCCCAGCAGTGCCCAGACAGTATGGGGGTGGGTGCAGAGGACTCCCAGCAGTGCCCAGACAGTATGGGGGTGGTTGGATATGACTCCCAGAAGCGCCCAGACATAAGAGGGGTGGGTGCAGGGGAGTCCCAGCAGTGCCCAGCCATAAGAGGAGTGGGTGAATATGACTCCAAGCAGTGCACATACATATGAGGGGTGGGTGAATATGATCCCAGCAGTACCCAGACATAGGAGGGGTGGGGGCAGAGGAGTCCCAGCAGTGCCCAGACAGTATGGGAGTGATTGGATATGAGTCCCAGCAGTGCCCAGACAATATGGGGGTGGTTGGATATGATTCCCAGCAGTGCCCAGACAGTATGGGGGTGGTTGGATATGACTCCCAGCAGTGCCCAGACAGAATGCAGGTGGTTGGATATGACTCCCAGCAGTGCCCAGGCAGTATGGGGTGGGTGCAGAGGACTCCCAGCAGTGCCCAGACAGTATAGTGGTGGGTGCAGAGGATCCCCGGCAGTGCACAGATATAAGAGGAGTGGGTGCAGAGGATTCCCAGCAGTGCACAGACATATGAGGGGTGGGTGGATATGACTCCCAGCAGTGCCCAGACATATGAGTGGTGGGTGAATATGACTCACAGCAGTGCCCAGACATATGAGGGGTGGGTGGATCTGACTCCCAGTAGTGCTCAGACAGTATGGGGTGGTTGGATATGACTCCCAGCAGTGCCCAGACATATGATAAGTGGGTGAATATGACTCACAGCCGCCCAGACATATGAGGGGTGGGTGGATATGACTCCCAGTAGTGCCCAGACAGTATGGGGGTGGTTGGATATGACTCCCAGCAGTGCACAGACATATGAGGGGTGGGTGAATATGACTCCCAGCAGTGCCCAGACATAAGAAGGGTGGGTGTAGAGGAGTCCCAGCAGTGTCCTTACATATGAGGGGTGGGTGCAGAGGAGTCCCAGCAGTGCCCAGACAGTATGGGGGTGGTTAGATATGACTCCCAGCAGCGCCCAGACAGTATGGGGGTGGGTGCAGAGGACTCCCAGCAGTTCCCAGACATTATGGGGGTGGTTGGATATTACTCCCAGCAGTGCCCAGACATAAGAGGGGTGGGTGCAGAGGAGTCCTAGCAGTGCCCAGACAGAATGGGGTGGTTGGATATGACTTCCAGCAGTGCCCAGACAATATGGGGGTGGTTGGATATGACTCCCAGCAGTGCCCAGACAGTATGGGGTGGTTGGAAATGACTAGCAGCAGTGCCCAGACAGATAGGGGGTGGTTGGATATGACTTCCTTCAGTGCCCAGACAGTATGGGGGTGGGTGCAGAGGACTCCCACCAGTGCCCAGACAGTATGGTGGTGGGTGCAGAGGATTCCCGGCAGTGCACAGACATAAGAGGGGTGGGTGCAGAGGAGTCCCAGCAGTGCCCAGACATAGGAAGGGTGGGTGAATATGACTCACAGCAGTGCCCAGACATATGAGGGGTGGGTGGATATGACTCCCAGTAGTGCCCAGACAGTATGGGGTGGTTGGATATGACTCCCAGCAGTGCCCAGACAGTATGGGGGTGGGTGCAGAGGACTCCCAGCAGTGCCCAGACAGTATGGGGGTGGTTGGATATGACTCCCAGCTATGCCCAGACAATATGGGGTGGTTGGATATGACTCCCAGCAGTGCCCAGACAGTATGGGGTGGTTGGATATGACTCCCAGCAGTGCCCAGACAGAATGGGGGGTTGGATATGACTCCCAGCAGTGCCCAGACAGTATGGGGGTGGGTGCAGAGGACTCCCAGCAGTGCCCAGACAGTATAGTGGTGGGTGCAGAGGATCCCCGGCAGTGCACAGATATAGGAGGAGTGGGTGCAGAGGAGTCCCAGCAGTGCACAGACATATGAGGGGTGGGTGGATATGACTCCCAGCAGTGCCCAGACATATGAGGGGTGGGTGAATATGACTCACAGCAGTGCCCAGACATATGAGGGGTGGGTGGCTATGACTCCCAGTAGTGCCCAGACAGCATGTGGATGGTTGGATATGACTCCCAGCAGTGCCCAGACAGTATGGGCGTGGGTGAAGAGGACTCCCAACAGTGCCCAGACATAAGAGGGGTGGGTGCAGAGGAGTCCTAGCAGTGCACAGACATATGAGGGGTGGGTGGATATGACTCCCAGCAGTGCCCAGACATATGAGGGGTGGGTGAATATGACTCACAGCAGTGCCCAGACATATGAGGGGTGGGTGGATATGACTCCCAGTAGTGCCCAGACAGTATGGGGTGGTTGGATATGACTTCCAGCAGTGCCCAGACATATGAGGGGTGGGTGAATATGACTCACAGCAGTGCCCAGACATATGAGGGGTGGGTGGATATGACTCCCAGTAGTGCCCAGACAGTATGGGGGTGGTTGGATATGACTCCCAGAAGTGCCCAGACAGTATAGGGGTGGGTGCAGAGGACTCCCAACAGTGCCCAAACAGTATGGGAGTGGGTGCAGAGGACTCCCAGCAGTGCCCAGACATAAGAGGGGTGGGTGCAGAGTAGTCCCAGCAGTGCACAGACATATGAGGGGTGGGTGGATATGACTCACAGCAGTGCCCAGACATATGAGGGGTGGGTGAATATGACTCACAGCAGTGCCCAGACATATGAGGGGTGGGTGGATATGACTCCCAGTAGTGCCCAGACAGTATGGGGCGGTTGGATATGACTCCCAGCAGTGCGCAGACAGTATGGGGGTAGGTGCAGAGGACTTCCAGCAGTGCCCAGACAGTATGGGGGTGGTTGGAGGACTCCCAGCAGTGCCCAGACAGTATGGGGGTGGGTGCAGAGGACTCCCAGCAGTGCCCAGACATAAGAGGGGTGGGTGCAAAGGAGTCCCAGCAGTGCCCAGACTGTATGGGGGTGATTGGATATGACTCCCAGCAGTGCCCAGACAATATGGGGGTGGTTGGACATGACTCCCAACAGTGCCCAGACAGTATTGGGGTGGTTGGATATGCCTCCCAGCAGTGGCCAGACAGAATGGGGGTGGTTGGATATGACTCCCAGCAGTGCCCAGACAGTATGGGGGTGGGTGCAGAGGACTCCCAGCAGTGCCCAGACAGTATGGTGGTGGGTGCAGAGGATTCCCGGCAGTGCACAGACATAAGAGGGGTGGGTTCAGAGGAGTCTCAGTAGAGCACAGACATAAGAGGGGTGGGTGCAGAGTAGTCCCAGCAGTGCACAGACATATGAGGGATGGGTGCAGAGGAGTCCTTGCAGTGCCCAGACAGAATGGGGTGGTTGGATATGACTCCCAGCAGTGCCCAGACAATATGGGGGTGGTTGGATATGACTCCCAGCAGTGCCCAGACAGTATGGGGTATTTGGAAATGACTAGCAGCAGTGCCCAGACAGAATAGGGGTGGTTGGATATGACTCACAGCAGCAGTGCACAGACAGTATGGGGGTGATTGGACATGACTCCCAGCAGTGCCCAGACAGTATGAGGGTGGTTGGATATTACTCCCAGCATTGCCCAGACAAGTATGGGAGTGGTGGATATGACTCCCAGCAGTACCCAGACATTATAGGGGTAGGTGCAGAGGAGTCCCAGCAGTGCCCAGACAGTAAGGGGGTGGTTGGATAGGACTCCCAGCCGCAGCCCAACCAAGGATGGACAGGAGGTCTGTTCGAGGCAAAACTCTTCTCGGGACGGTCCTTCTTCCTGGCGCCACTGGGCCAGCTCAGGAAGGTCGTCCAGGCTCGGGGTCAGTTCGATGTCAGGGCCGAGGGGACCTGCGTCGGAGGGAGGTCTCTCTCCGGGGGACAGCTCGGGGGTCTCAGATGCCTCGGGGACCTCGGGGTCCTCGGGGGCTGGTTGTGCGGTCTCAGAGTTCACCCTCTCGGGGTGGCCATCCGGGCGGTCATGGACCGGGTGCTCACACAGGCCCATTCGGGCAGGCCCACCATCTCCAGGTGGGTCCTTCGCTCTACCTGCTTCCAAGGGGAGCTCTCCAGATCGTTGCCGAGCAGGCAGTCCACGGGCATGTCGGTGCGGACTGCTACTCGTAACTCTCCGGAGATGCCTCCCCAATCGAACGGGACTTGAGCTATCCGGCAGGTACGGACGGAGTTATCAGCTGCGATCACCCTGCAGGAGACGCGGGGCACAATTTGGGCTTCTGTGACCAAGTGGCATTTTACTGCCGTGATGCTGGCCCCTGTGTCTCGGAGCGCCCCTATGCGGTGGCCATTGACGGACACCTGTTGTCGGTACTTCTCTGTGTTGTCTGGCAGGGGGGCTCCGGGGACCATCTCCCTATCGCCCAAGGAGACTAACATCATTGCGGCGGGGTCAGCCCCCTCGAAATCCTCCTCCCCTTCCTCTTCTAGGGCTACAGAGGTTATGTGGCACGCTGGGGGACCCGCAGCAGCGGGTTTCTTGAACAAAGGGCAGCGGGGGTCATTGGCATAATGCCCTGGCTGTTGGCAATGGAAGCAGGCTTGGCTAACTCGGGGTCCTGGCTTGGCTGGGGGAAACCCTGCGCGCGCTGTGGGAGGCGCTGTGCTGGGCTGGTTTCTGGGGGGACTGTGCGGGGACCCTACCTGGGACCCCCTCTGTCTATTCTGACTCCCCCCTCATCTCTGACGGTTAGATCCCTGTTCGTTTCGGCCAGAGTCTCCCTCGGGCCCCGGGGGACTCTGGTGCTCACCCAGCGATCACCCTCAACTGCCAGTTTCCGGGGGTCAGCCAACTTGCTGTCCAGGAGGTGCTGTCGGAATTCCACAAAGCAATTCAGGGACAAATGCTCGTAAGCAATGAGGTCGATGAGCCCCTCAAAGGTGGACACCTTGCTGCCCTTAATCCACCCTTCCAAGGCCCGGCTGTAGAAGTTCACATATTCTACCCATGTGGTGCCGGGGATCTTTTTGCAGTCTCGAAACCTTTGTCGGTACATTTCCGGGTTGAGCCCATACCTTGTGAGGAGGGCCTCTTTCATGTGGCTGTAGGATGTTTGCTCGGCGGACGGAAGGTCGAGTAGGGTGTCTCTCCCTTCACTCAGGAATCGACCCCAAAGCCCGGCTCCCCAATCCGCTCGTGGAACCCGGTGGGAGGCCATGGCGACTTCGTAGGCCTTGAACCATTGCTGGATATCATCATTTTTATAATATTCTTTGACCACATCCTTGGGGATGTGGACCTTGGATTCTACCGGGGGAGCGGTCTCTCGGGTCCCCGATGTCCTGGTGTCTTCGCTCCTGGCCTTCAGTTCGATCTCCTTCAGGCCGTGCTCGTGCTCCAGCTGGAGTCGTTTCCCTTCATGTTCTCGCTGGAGTTTCTTCTCCTACAGTTCTCCTTGCAGCCGCAACTGCTCGATGGCTAGCTTTTTCTCGGCCAGCTTGAGTACTCCTTCTATCTTCAGATGCGCTAGTTCTAGCTCGTGGTTTCGGTTGCGTTCTCGGTCTGTCATCTCTTCTTGAGACAGACCTCTCCCCGTGCTGGTGTTCCGCGTCGGTGACTCTGCTCTTTCATCCTCTTGGGCGCTGGTTTCGGTCAGTGGCCCTCCCGCTCCACCAACTCCTGTTGGCGGGGGAGGTTGTTCTCCGGCCTCTACCCAGGCTGTTAGGGCTTTTTGAAAGTCTTCTTTGGTGCTTAATCCCGTTGTCGGGATATGGCGATCTTTGCAAAATCGCTTCAGCTCTCGGTGCGAATAGTCTTCCAGAAGCTCCATATGGAAGGTGGTCTTGTTGTTCGTTAGGATGAGGCTCATGGTTGTTCTTCGTTCGGGTAGTGTGTCAGTACTGTACGATCCCTAGACCTAGGTTCTTATCGCGACGCTGCCACCAATGTTAGAAGGGGCGACCTCAGAGGGCCAGGTAGTGCTCAACCGACCACCCCAAGACCCACCTCTCCCACAGATCTTGCCGAGTCTTATCGTGAGGTCCTCGCCGGGGAGGGCTTCGAGTCTAGGATCGTACGCACTGAGCTCACACCACACTTACGAATGGACACCACACCGTTGGATTTCAATAACAAGTTCTTTATAAACAGTAAAAAGAAAGAAGCACTCTTAGGTACACAATGATCACGGGATCACAAAGTCTTGGAGGATTCGGGAAGAGGGAAGCGGGACAGGCTTTAGCCTTTAGGCCAGTACGAGGCGTACCCTGCGCACAGCTCTCAATCCTCGAGCCGGGGGCTACGGGAGATGATGGTCATACTGACTGCTTCACTCACGTCGAATCGGCTCAGGTCGTGATGGTAGCGTCGGTGGTCCAGCCGGACCAGAGTACTCCTCGAGCCGCGACGAGGTCAGCAGGGCTCGATCTGGAGAAGTTCTAGGGGAGCCGCGACAGCGTCAGCAGGGCTCAGATGGTTACAGGTTCAGGCTCGAGCCGCGACAGCATCAGCAGGGCTCCGAGGTCTTAGAGATGGCGAGCCGCGACAGCGTCAGCAGGGCTCCGATGGTTACGAGTTCAGCTCGAGCCGCGACAGCGACAGCAGGGCTCTGAGGTCTTAGAGAGGACAAGCCGCGACAGCATCAGCATGGCTCCGATGGTTTCGAGTTCAGCTCGAGCCGCGACAGCATCAGCAGGGCTCAGCGATGCCAGGTTGAGTTATTCCCTGGGTCAACGGCGATCAGATCAGCAGGCTTTAGGTCCAAGATACAACTGCCCGCTAGTTGTCGGGCGGGCCCTGATATAGTCCATTCGCCCTTTGATGTCCGGACCCTCGCAGGCGGAGGTCTCATGCCTTGGGGGGCTGGTTGTTGGGGAGTTCCGGCGGCGGCTCTTTGATTCCCAGACGCCAGCGGGTCTGGAGCCAGCACTCGGGGAGGCCAGAGGTGCGATCGAAACTGCCTGGCTTATCTCACTCGGGGAGCCCTTTACCCCCCAGCCGGGACTGGCACGCCTTTGGGGTCTGGGTTTCACTGGGGGCCGGGGTCACGCTAGGCCCCTGGAATCAGGGATCACGGGAAGGGAAAATGGCTGCCGGGCCTTGTAGGGCATGCAGGTTTAGGCGCTCGGAGCCGGGGAGTGGGACGGGATACGTGGGGCCGGTCGCTTTTTACGGGAACTGGGCGTACAGGGGGCAGGACGACCAGGGCTCAGGGTGCAGGCTTCGCTAACGGGATGCTGCACAGGGAACTCAGGGTGCAGGGTTAGGCTAACAGGGTGCGGAGGAACAGGGCCGGACCACGCCACGAGGCCGGGTCCAACATGGGCACTGCTGGGAGTCCTCTTCACCCACCCCCATATTGTCAGGGCACTGCTGGGAGTCATATCCAACAACCATCATACTGTCTGGGCACTGCTGGGAGTCATATCCAACCACCCCCATACTGTCTGGGCACTGCTGGGAGTCATATTCACCCACCCCTCTTATATCTGGGAACTGCTGGGACTCCTCTGCTCCCAGCCCTCTTATGTCTAGGCACTGCTGGGAGTCCTCTGCACCCACCCCCATACTATCTGGGCACTGCTGGGAGTCCTCTGCACCCACCCCCATATTGTCTGGGCACTGCTGGTAGTCATATCCAACCACCCCCATACTGTCTGGGCCCTCCTGGGATTCACATCCAACCACCCCCATACTGTCTGGGCAATGCTGGGAGTCATATACAACCACCCCCATACTTGTCTGGGCACTGCTGGGAGTAATATCCAACCACCCTCATACTGTCTGGGTACTGCTGGGAGTCATATCCAACCAACCCCATACTGTTTGGGTAGTGCTGGGAGTCCTCTGCACCCATTCTCATACTGTCTGGGCACTGCTGGGAGTCATAAGCAACCACCCCCATACTGTCTGGGCACTGCTGGGAGTCCTCTGCACCCAACCCCATACTGTCTGGGCACTGCTGGGAGTCATATCCAACCACCCCATACTGTCTAGGCACTGATGGGAGTCCTTTGCACCCACCCCTCTTATGTCTGGGCACTGCAGGGAGTCATATCCACCCACCTCTCATATGTCTGGGCACTGCTGGGAGTCCTCTGCACCCACTCTCATACTATCTGGGCACACCTGGGAGTCATATCCAACCACCCCCATACTGACTGGACACTGCTGGGAGTCATATCCACCCACCCCTCTTATGTCTGGGCACTGCTAGGAGTCATATCCACACACCCCTCATATGTTTGTGCACTGCTGTGAGTCCTATTCACCTACCCCTCTTATGTCTGGGCACTGCTGGGACTCCTCTGCACCCAGCCCTCTTATGACTGGGCACTGCTGGGAGTACTCTGATCCCACCCCATACTGTCTGGGCACTGCTGGGAGTCCTCTGCACCCACCCCCATACTGTCTGGGCACTGCTGGGAGTTATATTCACCCACCCCTCATATGTCTGGGCACTGCTGGGAGTCATATCCAACCACCCTCATACTGTCTGGGTACTGCTGGGAGTCATATCCAACCAACCCCATACTGTTTGGGTAGTGCTGGGAGTCCTCTGCACCCACTCTCATACTGTCTGGGCACTGCTGGGAGTCATAAGCAACCACCCCCATACTGTCTGGGCACTGCTGGGAGTCCTCTGCACCCAACCCCATACTGTCTGGGCACTGCTGGGAGTCATATCCAACCACCCCATACTGTCTAGGCACTGCTGGGAGTCCTTTGCACCCACCCCTCTTATGTCTGGGCACTGCAGGGAGTCATATCCACCCACCTCTCATATGTCTGGGCACTGCTGGGAGTCCTCTGCACCCACTCTCATACTTGTCTGGGCACTGCTGGGAGTAATATCCAACCACCCTCATACTGTCTGGGTACTGCTGGGAGTCATATTCAACCAACCCCTTACTGTTTGGGTAGTGCTGGGAGTCCTCTGCACCCACTCTCATACTGTCTGGGCACTGCTGGGAGTCATAAGCAACCACCCCCATACTGTCTGGGCACTGCTGGGAGTCCTCTGCACCCAACCCCATACTGTCTGGGCACTGCTGGGAGTCATATCCAACCACCCCATACTGTCTAGGCACTGCTGGGAGTCCTTTGCACCCACCCCTCTTATGTCTGGGCACTGCAGGGAGTCATATCCACCCACCTCTCATATGTCTGGGCACTGCTGGGAGTCCTCTGCACCCACTCTCATACTGTCTGAGCAGTGCTGGGAGTCATAAGCAACCACCCCCATACTGGCTGGACACTGCTGGGAGTCCTCTGCACCCACCCCTATACTGTCTGGGCACACCTGGGAGTCATATCCAACCACCCCCATACTGACTGGACACTGCTGGGAGTCATATCTACCCACCCCTCTTATGTCTGGGCACTGCTAGGAGTCATATCCACACACCCCTCATATGTTTGTGCACTGCTGTGAGTCCTATTCACCTACCCCTCTTATGTCTGGGCACTGCTGGGACTCCTCTGCACCCAGCCCTCTTATGACTGGGCACTGCTGGGAGTCCTCTGATCCCACCCCATACTGTCTGGGCACTGCTGGAAGTCCTCTGCACCCACCCCCATACTGTCTGGGCACTGCTGGGAGTTATATTCACCCACCCCTCATATGTCTGGGCACTGCTGGGAGTCATATCCATCTATCCCTCTTACGTCTGGGCACTGCTGGGAGTTATATCCACCCACTACTCATATGTCTGGGCACTGCTGGGATTCCTCTGCACCCACGCCCATTCTGTCTGGGCACTGCTGGAGTCATATCCAACCACCCACATACTGTCTGGGCAGTGCTGGGACTTCTCTGCACCCACCCCCATACTGTCTGGGCACTGCTTGGAGTCATATCCAACCACCCCCATACTGTCTGGGCACTGCTGGGAGTCCTCTGCACCACCCCCATACTGTCTGGGCACTGCTGGGAGTTCTCTGCACCCACCGCCATACTGTCTGGGTACTGATGGGAGTCATATCCAACCACCCCATACTGTCTGGGCACTGCTGGGAGTCCTCTGCACCCACCCCTCTTATGTAAGGGCACTGCTGGGAGTCCTCTGCACCCACCGCCATACTGTCTGGGTACTGCTGGGAGTCATATCCAACCACCCCATACTGTCTGGGCACTGCTGGGAGTCCTCTGCACCCACCCCTCTTATGTCTGGGCACTGCTGGGAGTCCTCTGAACCCACTCTCATACTGTCTGGGCAGTGCTGGGAGTCATAAGCAACCACCCCCATACTGTCTGGACACTGCTGGGAGTCCTCTGCACCCACCCCTATACTGTCTGGGCACACCTGGGAGTCATACCCAACCACCCCCATACTGACTGGACAATGCTGGGAGTCATATCCACCCACCCCTCTTATGTCTGGGCACTGCTAGGAGTCATATCCACCCACCCCTCATATGTTTGTGCACTGCTGTGAGTCCTATTCACCTACCCCTCTTATGTCTGGGCACTGCTGGGACTCCTCTGCACCCAGCCCTCTTATGACTGGGCACTGCTGGGAGTCCTCTGATCCCACCCCATACTGTCTGGGCACTGCTGGGAGTCCTCTGCACCCACCCCATACTGTCTGGGCACTGCTGGGAGTTATATTCACCCACCCCTCATATGTCTGGGCACTGCTGGGAGTCATATCCATCTACCCCTCTTATGTCTGGGCACTGCTGGGAGTTATATCCACCCACCCCTCATATGACTGGGCACTGCTGGGATTCCTCTGCACCCACGCCCATTCTGTCTGGGCACTGCTGGGAGTCATATCCAACCACCCACATACTGTCTGGGCAGTGCTGGGACTTCTCTGCACCCACCCCCATACTGTCTGGGCACTGCTGGGAGTCATATCCAACCACCCCCATACTGTCTGGGCACTGCTGGGAGTCCTCTGCACCCACCCCCATACTGTCTGGGCACTGCTGGGAGTCATATCCAACCACCCCATACTGTCTGGGCACTGCTGGGAGTCCTCTGCACCCACCCCTCTTATGCCTGGGCACTGCAGAGAGTCATATCCACCCACCCCTCATATGTCTGGGCACTGCTGGGAGTCCTCTGCACCTACCCCCCATACTGTCTGGGCACTTCTGGGAGTCCTCTGCACCCACCCCTCTTATGCCTGGGCACTGCAGAGAGTCATATTAACCCACCCCTCTTATGTCTGGGCACTGCAGGGAGTCCTCTGCGCCCAACCCTCTTATGTCTGGGCACTGCTGGGAGTCATATCCAACCACCCCCATAATGTCTGGGCACTGCTGGGAGTCATATTCACCCACCCCTCTTATGTCTGGGCACTGCTTGGACTCCTCTGCACCAAGCCCTCTTATGACTGGGCACTGCCGGGAGTCCCCTGCACCCACCCCCATACTGTCCGGGCACTGCTGGGAGTCATATTCACCCACCCCTCATATGTCTGGGCACTGCTGGGAGTCATATCCATCTACCCCTCTTACGTCTGGGCACTGCTGGGTGTTACATCCAACCACCCCTCATATGTCTGGGCACTGCTGGGACTCCTCTGCACCCACCCCCATTCTGTTGGGGCACTGCTGGGAGTCATATCCAACCACCCCCATCCTGTTTGGGCACTGCTGGGAGTCCTCTGCACCCACCCCCATACTGTCTGGGCACTGCTGGGAGTCATATCCAACCACCCCATACTGTCTGGGCACTGCTGGGAGTCCTCTGCACCCACCCCTCTTATGCCAGGGCACTGCAGAGAGTCATATACACCCACCCCTCATATGTCTGGGCACTGCTGGGAGTCCTCTGCACCTACCCCCATACTGTCTTGGCACTTCTGGGAGTCCTCTGCACCCACCTCCATACTGTCTGGGCACTTCTGGGAGTCATATCCAACCACCCCCATACTGTCTGGGCACTGCTGGGAGTCATATCCATCTACCCCTCTTATGTTTGGGCACTGCTGGGAGTCATATCCACCCACCCTCATATGTCTGTGCACTGCTGGGAGTCATATTCACCCACCCCTCTTATGTCTGGGCACTGCTGGGACTCCTCTGCACCCACCCCTCTTATGTCTGGGCACTGCAGGGAGTCCTCTGCACCTACCCCCATACTGTCTGGGCACTTCTGGGAGTCCTCTGCACCCACCCCCATACTGTCTGGGCACTGCTGGGAGTCATATCCATCTACCCCTCTTATGTTTGGGCACTGCTGGGAGTCATATCCACCCACCCTCATATGTCTGTGCACTGCTGGGAGTCATATTCACCCACCCCTCTTATGTCTGGGCACTGCTGGGACTCCTCTGCACCCACCCCTCTTATGTCTGGGCACTGCAGGGAGTCCTCTGCGCCCAACCCTCTTATGTCTGTGAACTACTGGGAGTCATATCCACCCACCCCCATACTATCTGGGCACTTCTGGGAGTCATATCCAACCACCCGCATACTGTCGTCTGGGCACTGCTGGGAGTCATATTCACCCACCCCTCGTATGTCTGGGCACTGCTGGGACTCCTCCGCTCCCACCCCTCTTATGTCTAGGCACTGCTGGGAGTCCTCTGCACCCACCCCCATACCATCTGGGCACTACTGGGAGTCCTCTGCACCCACCCCCATATTGTCTGGGCACTGCTGGTAGTCATATCCAACCACCCCCATACTGTCTGGGCCCTCCTGGGAGTCATATCCAACCACCCCCATACAGTCTGGGCACTGCTAGGAGTCATGTCTAGGCTTTCCTGTTTTCAGTTTCTATTCTTGGTAAATTCTGGTGGTGTTTTTTCAGTGTTTTCCAGTGACTTCCATACCTTAAAAAACTGTGCTTTTCAGTGGTTACTCATTTTCACGCCCAAAAAATCAACTGAAACAGTGTTTTACCGGTGTTTGTGTAAAGCTTCACTTTTATTATTACTTTTTCGGTTTTCTTCAGAAATGGTATACTGCTCTACATTTTAGAAGTTAATACAGTCATGAAATACTTTCCATTGTCCTTTGATTCTGCAGCTCAGATTTAACAAACATTTACAATGCAATAGGTCTCGCATTTAAGCGAGTTTAAGCTATTGGCATTGTAAATGACAAAGCCTTTTATTTATGTTTTAAAAACAAAAATAAAAGGCATTGTTATATGCAATGTCAACAGCTTAAACTTGCGTAAATGTGAGACCTATTGCATTGCAAATGCTTGTATTAAATGTGAGTGTGAATTGGTCACTCAGCGTTTGTCAATAAATATACGTAGAGAATTTTTTAAAATGCTATGATGAAATTGCAGTGTGGCCGAAGGGGCATATGCAAGTCAAAAAAATGGGGTTAAGAAAAAGACGTCCTCTAGCAAAAAATAATAAGTATGTGGGCCTTTGTTTTTGCACTCGATTTTTTTGGGCCAACAGTGATGGTAGCTTTTGCTTTTTTGACTGCTCTCCAACAGGATTGTGTAGCAAGTGCTGAAATGCAATAAGGTACTGTTAGGTGCACCATGCCAATAGGTCTCACCTTTGGGACCTTATTATTTTGTTATGCAGCACAATATCCTTGGTGCAACAACATTAACTGTTGCATGGCTAAACACTTACAAGGTCCCAAAGGCCAGACCTATTGGCTATGCCAATGCTGGTTTTTAAACCCATGTTCTTTTTGCTTGCGCAGTCGTTTTCTGGCTGCCGATATACGCTGAGTGTTATACATGGAGATGTTACTTTTGAGCCAAAGTCAAATGTGATGTAACACAACATACGTATACAATCCCGCTGCCTACCTCACTTGATCCCAACACTAATCAATAACACATTAATTTGTGAATCTCAGAAAGAAAAAAACCAAAATAATTTATAATTGTACACAAATAAAACTACTTGAATGTTAAAAAAACAGCTACACATTGCAATTTACGTGGTGCTTGTTTGTGTAATTAGCCATATTTTTAAAGCGGAAGGTAGCCAATGTAATCACATCCGCCCAACTCAACAGTGCTAATTTTTATCGACTTCAGAAGGATGAAGGGTGGAATCCGCCTTGTGGTGGTTGCTGCTGTGGCCTGTAGGCTAACTCCGGAACCCACGTGGGAGTGTTTAACTGGGCTTTCTTTCTTGCCTGTGTGGCAGTTTGCATTCCTATCAATAACAATTACAATCCCTTAAAATGTTAGTTACATTTAAACACTCACACTTAGTTGCAGGAGCACTGTTCGTTTGATTCCAAATGTGACCATTTCTGTTCAATCATAAAGCAAACCCTCTTTATTTTTAAGTCCTCTGCCCCATGATCCCAAGACGGAAAGGAGGAAGGGAAGTTGGTAAAAAATGTAATTTCCTTTCATTAAGGTTAGCGGTGCCACACATCAAAAGGGGCGCGCTTTTGTTCCTGCCTCTGATAGTTATGCGCAAATACTTCTCCTTAACAGCCCCCTGCCAGGAAGTGCTAAACCTGCAAAATTCAGACAATTAGAGGCTGGCTCACCAGCGAAATGCAGGCAGGGCGATGACTGATGCAAGGCCTCCGAGCGAAAGGTGAAGCGATTGCATTATTTTTGTTCTTTTGGCTTGCAAATGTGCAAATGTTTTGTGTTTCGTTTAAATGCAATGGGGGGGGGGGTCTTAAATCCACTGGTCTGGCAATTGCTGAATATTTCAGCAGATAATCCTTTCAACATACAGTGAGTGCTGAGCCTGCTAGGCAGAAGGCAACTCTCTCCTCACACCAGGGGGCCAAAGCAGGGCCCTGTAGCCCCCGCAGTGCCTGGGGGTGTGTGGGGGGGCAGTCTTCCCTATGGTGGACGGGGCCCTCACACACACCTTGTGACAGTATAATCTGTCTAGATAGGAAAAGGTAATTCTGCCGTCTGGCTGTAGCCTATGTGTGGAAAACGACAGGAAACAAAAAAAGCTGCTCAATTGTAATTTATTGTTGCAATCTACGAGACCAGAAGAGAAGGTGACCCTGCGTCTCTTTCTCTCTCCCTGAGCATATGAGGAGGGAGAAAAACAGAAAGTGAACTGGCGGGGAAAACAGGGGAAGGGAAACGAAAGACAATAAGGAAACACCAACAGAGCACAGAAAAGGAGAGAGGTATAGTGTCTGGTGTGCATGTAAGTGAAAGAGGGGCTAGTACCGTAAATCCGTGTCCAGGAAAGCCTTCCAGCCAGTATAGATCTTAAATCAATGTCAATACACACTGTCTGTTAAACTTCTGTCAGCCCCCCCCCCACACTATCTGCGGTCATTACCAACAATATCTCTGTTTTAGCTCAATAGAACAGAACAAACATTATTAAGATAAGACAGCAGTCTGTAAATAACTTCAGAGATCCCGTCCCAGCCCCTCCCCAGGACAGAGGCAGTTACTCCTTGAACCCGGGAGCAAAAACCACTTGAAGTTTCACATCAGTCAAGATGGGGGACTGCAGCCTGGGCAAAACCAAAACATGTTTTGAAAATGTTTTCATTGCTGCTCACTGCCTAAGGCAATCTGGCCCACAACCTCCAATGACAGGATGTTATAAAGGTGTATGAACCGGAAGTGAAGAATTCCTGGAAGGTGTCCGGCACTTCATGTGTAAATGCTTCAGTTACTGTGATTACATGGAATAATGCCACACACTAAAAAGGTCCAGAAAAGTCTATCAAACTCTCTCACACTACACAGGGGATTTTGTTTGCAGGAAACATCTCCTTCACTGCTCCCTGTTCTCCATACCATTCTCACAGACAGCACCCACACGCACACTCCTGCCACATCTGCACCTCCAGTGGCCTCACGAGGAGTTGTCCAATAGCAAAGCGAGAGAGGGAGAGAGCGCACGTCAGGGGAGAGAAGTTATAAAGGTGCAGGCGAGGAAAAAGCTGTGCCAGGAGACAAGTGAGAGATCAGATATAGCCCGGGAATGGTGCAAGAAACGTAAGTGTGCCGCCTCTTTCCCTGGTGCCCACCCATTTCACCCACTTCTTTGTTAACAACATCAAAGCCCTGCTAAGTAAATGGTCTTTTTAAAGACCTGTGAAGTACTCTGGTGCGGCTGGCCGCAGTAAAACAGCCGAGCACAACAGCTCCTCTCCCCCCAAGTGAGCCAGGCAGGGGACCTGGTGTTGCTCTGGCCCTTGGGCCATTCACACCACGGCTCCCCATGTGTGGACTGGCCCAGAAGCACTGTTTTCCCCCGATACCTCCTCGCCAGGCACCACAGTTTATATTGCTTTGGCTCCCTCAAGTTGCAAAGTGCTGCAACAGCATGAAAATCAGTGACACTCGGTTTAAACAGGGTCAGCTGATTTTCATCCTGTAGGGTACTGTCGTTTAGAGTCAGTTTAAACCGAATTCCGGACAGCCTAGTCATATCCAACCACCCCCATACTTGTCTGGGCACTGCTTGGAGTAATATCCAACAACCCTCATACTGTCTGGGCACTGCTGGGAGTCATATCCAACCACCCCCATACTGTCTGTGAACTGCTGGGAGTCATATCCAACCACCCCCATACTGTTTGGGTACTACTGGGAGTCCTCTGCACCCACTCTCAAACTGTCTGGGCACTGCTGGGAGTCATAAGCAACCACCCCATACTGTCTGGACACTGCTGGAAGTCCTCTGCACCCACTCCCATACTGTCTGGGCACTGCTGGGAGTCATATACAACCACCCCATACTGTCTGGGCACTGCTGGGAGTCCTTTGCACCCACCCTTCTTATGTCTGGGCACTGAAGGGAGTCATATCCACCCACCTCTCTTATGTCTGGGCACTGCTGTGAGTCCTCTGCACCTACCCCCATACTGTCTGGGCACTGCTGGGAGTCCTATGCACCCACCCCCATACTGTCTGGGTACTGCTGGGAGTCATATTCAACCACCACATACTGTCTGGGCACTGCTGGGAGTCCTCTGCATTCACCCCTCTTATGTCTGGGCACTGCTGGGAGTCCTCTGCGCCCACCCCCATACTGTCTGGGCACTGCTGGGAGTCCTCTGCACCCACCCCCATACTGCCTGGGCACTGCTTGGAGTCCTCTGCACCCACCCCTATTCTGTCTGGGCACTGCTAGGAGTCATTTCCAACCACCCCCATACTGTCTGGGCACTGCTGGGAATCCTATCCAACCACCCCCATACTGTCTGGGCACTGCTGGGCGTCCACAGCACCCACCCCCATACTGTCTGGGCACTGCTGGGAGTCATATCCACCCACTCCTCTTATGTCTAGGCACTGCTGTGAGTCATATCCACCCACCCCTCATATGTCTGTGCACTGCTGGGAGTCATATTCACCCACCCCTCTAATGTCTGGGCACTGCTGGGACTCCTCTGCACTAACCCTCTTATGTCTGGGCACTGCTGGGAGTCCTCTGCGTCTACCCCCATACTGTCTGGGCACTGCTGGGAGTCCTCTGCACCCATCCCCATACAGTATGGGCACTGCTGGGAGTCATATCCAACCACCCCCATACTGTCTGGGCACTGCTGGGAGTCATATCCAAACACCAACATACTGTCTGGGCACTGCTGGGAGTCCACAGCACCCACCCCATACTGTCTGGGCACTGCTGGGAGTCATATCCAACCACCCCCATACTGCCTGGGCACTGCTGGGAGTCATATCCACCCAACCCCAAACTGTCTAGGCACTGCTGGGAGTCCTCTGCACCCACCCCCATATTGTCTGGGCATTGCTGGGAGTCCTCTGCACCCACTCCATACTGTCTGGGCACTGCTGGGAGTGATATCCAAACACCCCCATACAGTCTGGGAACTGCTGGGACTCATATCAAACCACCCCCATACTGTATGGGCACTGCTGGGAGACATATCCAACCACCCCACACTGTCTGGGCACTGCTGGGAGTCCTCTGCACCCACCCCCATACTGTCTGGGCACCGCTGGGAGTCATATCCAACCACCCAATACTGCCAGGGCACTGCTTGGAGTACTCTGCTCCCACCCCTCTTATGTCAGGGCACTGCAAGGAGTCATATCCACCCACCCCCATATGTCGGGGCACTACTGGGAGTCCTCTGCACCTAGCCCCACACTGTCTGGGCACTGCTGGGAGTCCTCTGCGCCCACCCCCATACTGTCTGGGCACTGCTGGGAATCATATCCAACGACTCCCATACTGCCTGGGCACTGCTGGGAGTCATATCCATCCACCCCTCTTATGTCTTGGCTCTGCTGGGAGTCATATCCACCCACCCCTCTTATGTCTGGGCACTGCTGGGTGGCCTCTGCGCCCACCCCCATACTGTATGGGCACTGCTGGGAGTCCTCTGCACCCACCCCCAAACTGTTTGGGCACTGCTGGGAGTCCTCTGCACCCACCCCCATGCTGTCTGGGCACTGCTGGGAGTCATATCCAAATACCCCCATACTGTCTGGGCACTGCTGGGAATCATATCCAACCACCCCCATACTGTCTGGGCACTGCTGGGAGTCATATCCAAACACCGCCATACAGTCTGGGCACTGCTGGGAGTCATGTCCACCCACCCCTCTTATGTCTGGGCACTGCTGTGAGTCATATCCACCCACCCCTCATATGTCTGTGCACTGCTGGGAGTCATATTCACCCACCCCTCTTATGTCTGGGCACTGCTGGGACTCCTCTGCACCCACCCCCATACTATCTGGGCGCTGCTGGGAGTCCTCTGCACCCACCCTATATTGTTTGGGCACTGCTGGGAGTCATATCCAACCACCCCCATACTGTCTGGGCACTGCTGGGAGTCATGTCCAACCACCCCCATACTGTCTGGGCACTGCTGGGAGTCATAATCACCCACCCCTCTTATGTCTGGGCACTGCTGGGACTCCTCTGCACCCACCCCCATACTATCAAGGCACTGCTGGGACTCCTCTGCACCCACCCCATATTGTCTGGGCACTGCTGGGAGTCATATACACCCACCCTCATATGTCTGTGCACTGCTGGGACTCCTCTGCACCCACCCCTCTTATGTCTGGGCACTGCTGGGAATCCACTGCGCCCAACCCTCTTATGTCTTTGAACTACTGGGAATCATATCCACCCACGCCTCATATGTCTGGGCACTGCTGGGAGTCCTCTGCACCCACCCCCAAACTGTATGGGCTGCACCCACGCCCATACTGTCTGGGCACTGCTGGGAGTCCTCTGCACCTTCCCCCATACTATCTGCACACTGCTGGAAGTCCTCTGCACCCACCCCCATATTGTCTGGGCACTGCTGGGAGTCATATCCAACCAACCCCATATTGTCTAGGCACTGCTGGGAGTCATATCCAACCACCCCCATACTGTCGGGGCACTGCTGGGAGTCATATTCACTCACCCCTCTTATGTCTGGACACTGCTGGGACTCCTCTGCTCCCACCCCTCTTATGTCTAGGCACTGCTGGGAGTCCTCTGCACCAACCCCCATACTATCTGGGCACTGCTGGGAGTCTTCTGCACCCACCCCATTTGTCGGGGCACTGCTGGTAGTCATATCCAACCACCCCCATACTGTCTGGGCCCTCCGGGGAGTCATATACAACCACCCCCATACTGTCTGGGCACTGCTGGGAGTCATATCCAACCACCCCCATACTTTTCTGGGCACTGCTGGGAGTAATATCCAACCACCCTCATACTGTCTGGGCACTGCTGGGAGTCATATCCAACCACCCCCATTCTGTCTGTGCACTGCTGGGAGTCATTTCCAACCACCCCCATACTGTTTGGGTACTGCTGGGAGTCCTCTGCACCCACTCTCATACTGTCTGGGCACTTCTGGGAGTCTTAAGCAACCACCTACATACAGTCTGGACACTGCTGGGAGTCCTCTGCACCCACCCCATACTGTCTGGGCACTGCTGGGAGTCATATCCAACCACCCCATACGGATGTATGACATTACAAAGCATGCTTTTACCACGCATGCCTTTACCACGCGGTTTTTACAATGCATGCCTTTACAACGCATAGCGCTTTGGGGTGCTTGATAGTGAATAGTTTAATTTACTATTCCAACTCCAGTCCCCGTGGATAGTAGGGAAGGTGTTGGATACTAAATTAAATCTATTCCCTATCCTACAGCGTCCCCCGGCGCAATGCGTTGTAATGGTTTGCGTTGTAAAAGTTGCGTCGTAAAGGCACTGCGTGGTAAAAGTTGCATTGTAAAGGATGTTTCCCCCCATACTGTCTGGGCACTGCTGGGAGTCCTTTGCACCCACCCCTCTTATGTTTGGGCACTGCAGGGAGTCATATCCACTCATCTCTCATATGTCTGGGCACTGCTGGGAGTCCTCTGCACCTACCCCCATACTTTCTGGGCACTGCTGGCAGTCCTCTGCACCCACCCCCATACTGTCTGGGTACTGATGGGAGTCATATCCAACAACCCCATACTGTCTGGGCACTGCTGGGAGTCCTCTGCACCCACCCCTCTTATGTCAGGGCACTGCTCGGAGTACTCTGCGCCCACCCCCATACTGTCTGGGCACTGCTGGGAGTCCTCTGCACCCACCCCTATAATGTCTGTGCACTGCTGGGAGTCATATCCAACCACCCCCATACTGTCTGGGCACTGCTGGGAGTCCCCTGCACCCACCCCATTTGTCGGGGCACTGCTGGTAGTCATATCCAACCACCCCCATACTGTCTGGGCCCTCCGGGGAGTCATATACAACCACCCCCATACTGTCTGGGCACTGCTGGGAGTCATATCCAACCACCCCCATACTTGTCTGGGCACTGCTGGGAGTAATATCCAACCACCCTCATACTGTCTGGGCACTGCTGGGAGTCATATCCAACCACCCCCATTCTGTCTGTGCACTGCTGGGAGTCATTTCCAACCACCCCCATACTGTTTGGGTACTGCTGGGAGTCCTCTGCACCCACTCTCATACTGTCTGGGCACTTCTGGGAGTCTTAAGCAACCACCTACATACAGTCTGGGCACTGCTGGGAGTCCTCTGCACCCACCCCATACTGTCTGGGCACTGCTGGGAGTCATATCCAACCACCCCATACGGATGTATGACATTACAACGCATGCTTTTACCACGCATGCCTTTACCACGCGGTTTTTACAATGCATGCCTTTAAAACGCATAGCGCTTTGGGGTGCTTGATAGTGAATAGTTTAATTTACTATTCCAACTCCAGTCCCCGTGGATAGTAGGGAAGGTGTTGGATACTAAATTAAATCTATTCCCTATCCTACAGCGTCCCCCGGCGCAATGCGTTGTAATGGTTTGCGTTGTAAAAGTTGCGTCGTAAAGGCACTGCGTGGTAAAAGTTGCATTGTAAAGGATGTTTCCCCCATACTGTCTGGGCACTGCTGGGAGTCCTTTGCACCCACCCCTCTTATGTTTGGGCACTGCAGGGAATCATATCCACTCATCTCTCATATGTCTGGTCACTGCTGGGAGTCCTCTGCACCTACCCCCATACTTTCTGGGCACTGCTGGCAGTCCTCTGCACCCACCCTCATACTGTCTGGGTACTGATGGGAGTCATATCCAACAACCCCATACTGTTTGGGCACTGCTGGGAGTCCTCTGCACCAACCCCTCTTATGTCAGGGCACTGCTCGGAGTACTCTGCGCCCACCCCCATACTGTCTGGGCACTGCTGGGAGTCCTCTGCACCCACCCCTATAATGTCTGTGCACTGCTGGGAGTCATATCCAACCACCCCCATACTGTCTGGGCACTGCTGGGAGTCATATCCACCCACCCCTCTTATGTCTGGGCACTGCTGGGAGTCATATCCACCCACCCCTCATATGTTTGTGCACTGCTGGGAGTCCTATTCACCTACCCCTCTTACGCCTGGGCACTGCTGGGAGTCCTCTGCTCCCACCTCATACTGTCTGGGCACTGCTGGGAGCCCTTTGCACCCACCCCCATACTGTCTGGGCACTGCTGGCAGTCATATTCACCCACCCCTTATATGTCTGGGTACTGCTGAGAGTCATATCCACCTACCCCTCTTACGTCTGGGCACTGCTGGGAGTCCTCTGCACCCACCCCCATGCTGTCTGGGCACTGCTGGGAGTCATATCCAAATACCCCCATACTTTCTGGGCACTGCTGGGAATCATATCCAACCACCCCCATACTGTCTGGGCACTGCTGGGAGTCCTCTGCACCCACCCACATACTGTCTGGGCACTGCCGGGAGTCATATCCAACCACGCCCATACTGTCTGGGCACTGCTAGGAGTCAAATCCATCCACACCTCTTATGTCTGGGCACTGCTGGGAGTCATATCAACCCACCCTCATATGTCTGTGCACTGCTGGGAGTCATATTCACCCACCCCTTTTATGTCTTGGCTCTGCTGGGACTCCTCTGCATCCACCCCTCTTATGTCTGAGCACTGCTGGGAGTCCTCTGCACCCACCCCATACTATCTGGGCACTGCTGGGAGTCATATCCACCGAACCCCAAACTGTCTGGGCACTGCTGGGAGTCCTCTGCACCCACCCCCATATTGTCTGGGCATTGCTGGGAGTCCTCTGCACCCACTCCATACTGTCTGGGCACTGCTGGGAGTGATATCCAAACACCCCCATACAGTCTGGGAACTGCTGGGACTCATATCAAACCACCCCCATACTGTATGGGCACTGCTGGGAGACATATCCAACCACCCCACACTGTCTGGGCACTGCTGGGAGTCCTCTGCACCCACCCCCATACTGTCTGGGCACTGCTGGGAGTCATATCCAACCACCCAATACTGCCAGGGCACTGCTTGGAGTACTCTGCTCCCACCCCTCTTATGTCAGGGCACTGCAAGGAGTCATATCCACCCACCCCCATATGTCGGGGCACTGCTGGGAGTCCTCTGCACCTAGCCCCACACTGTCTGGGCACTGCTGGGAGTCCTCTGCGCCCACCCCCATACTGTCTGGGCACTGCTGGGAATCATATCCAACGACTCCCATACTGCCTGGGCACTGCTGGGAGTCATATCCATCCACCCCTCTTATGTCTTGGCTCTGCTGGGAGTCATATCCACCCACCCCTCTTATGTCTGGGCACTTCTGGGTGGCCTCTGCGCCCACCCCCATACTGTATGGGCACTGCTGGGAGTCCTCTGCACCCACCCCCAAACTGTTTGGGCACTGCTGGGAGTCCTCTGCACCCACCCCCATGCTGTCTGGGCACTGCTGGGAGTCATATCCAAATACCCCCATACTGTCTGGGCACTGCTGGGAATCATATCCAACCACCCCCATACTGTCTGGGCACTGCTGGGAGTCATATCCAAACACCGCCATACAGTCTGGGCACTGCTGGGAGTCATGTCCACCCACCCCTCTTATGTCTGGGCACTGCTGTGAGTCATATCCACCCACCCCTCATATGTCTGTGCACTGCTGGGAGTCATATTCACCCACCCCTCTTATGTCTGGGCACTGCTGGGACTCCGCTGCACCCACCCCTCTTATGTCTGGGCACTGCTGGGAGTCCTCTGCACCCACCCCCATACTATCTGGGCGCTGCTGGGAGTCCTCTGCACCCACCCTATATTGTTTGGGCACTGCTGGGAGTCATATCCAACCACCCCCATACTGTCTGGGCACTGCTGGGAGTCATGTCCAACCACCCCCATACTGTCTGGGCACTGCTGGGAGTCATAATCACCCACCCCTCTTATGTCTGGGCACTGCTGGGACTCCTCTGCACCCACCCCCATACTATCAAGGCACTGCTGGGACTCCTCTGCACCCACCCCATATTGTCTGGGCACTGCTGGGAGTCATATACACCCACCCTCATATGTCTGTGCACTGCTGGGACTCCTCTGCACCCACCCCTCTTATGTCTGGGCACTGCTGGGAATCCACTGCGCCCAACCCTCTTATGTCTTTGAACTACTGGGAATCATATCCACCCACGCCTCATATGTCTGGGCACTGCTGGGAGTCCTCTGCACCCACCCCCATACTGTATGGGCTGCACCCACGCCCATACTGTCTGGGCACTGCTGGGAGTCCTCTGCACCTTCCCCCATACTATCTGCACACTGCTGGAAGTCCTCTGCACCCACCCCCATATTGTCTGGGCACTGCTGGGAGTCATATCCAACCAACCCCATATTGTCTAGGCACTGCTGGGAGTCCTCTGCACCAACCGCCATACTATCTGGGCACTGCTGGGAGTCTTCTGCACCCACCCCATTTGTCGGGGCACTGCTGGTAGTCATATCCAACCACCCCCATACTGTCTGGGCCCTCCGGGGAGTCATATACAACCACCCCCATACTGTCTGGGCACTGCTGGGAGTCATATCCAACCACCCCCATACTTGTCTGGGCACTGCTGGGAGTAATATCCAACCACCCTCATACTGTCTGGGCACTGCTGGGAGTCATATCCAACCACCCCCATTCTGTCTGTGCACTGCTGGGAGTAATTTCCAACCACTCCCATACTGTTTGGGTACTGCTGGGAGTCCTCTGCACCCACTCTCATACTGTCTGGGCACTTCTGGGAGTCTTAAGCAACCACCTACATACAGTCTGGACACTGCTGGGAGTCCTCTGCACCCACCCCATACTGTCTGGGCACTGCTGGGAGTCATATCCAACCACCCCATACGGATGTATGACATTACAACGCATGCTTTTACCACGCATGCCTTTACCACGCGGTTTTTACAATGCATGCCTTTACAACACATAGCGCTTTGGGGTGCTTGATAGTGAATAGTTTAATTTACTATTCCAACTTCAGTCCCCGTGGATAGTAGGGAAGGTGTTGGATACTAAATTAAATCTATTCCCTATCCTACAGCGTCCCCCGGCGCAATGCGTTGTAATGGTTTGCGTTGTAAAAGTTGCGTCGTAAAGGCACTGCGTGGTAAAAGTTGCATTGTAAAGGATGTTTCCGCCCATACTGTCTGGGCACTGCTGGGAGTCCTTTGCACCCACCCCTCTTATGTTTGGGCACTGCAGGGAGTCATATCCACTCATCTCTCATATGTCTGGGCACTGCTGGGAGTCCTCTGCACCTACCCCCATACTTTCTGGGCACTGCTGGCAGTCCTCTGCACCCACCCCCATACTGTCTGGGTACTGATGGGAGTCATATCCAACAACCCCATACTGTCTGGGCACTGCTGGGAGTCCTCTGCACCCACCCCTCTTATGTCAGGGCACTGCTCGGAGTACTCTGCGCCCACCCCCATACTGTCTGGGCACTGCTGGGAGTCCTCTGCACCCACCCCTATAATGTCTGTGCACTGCTGGGAGTCATATCCAACCACCCCCATACTGTCTGGGCACTGCTGGGAGTCCTCTGCACCCACCCCATTTGTCGGGGCACTGCTGGTAGTCATATCCAACCACCCCCATACTGTCTGGGCCCTCCGGGGAGTCATATCCAACCACCCCCATACTGTCTGGGCACTGCTGGGAGTCATATCCAACCACCCCCATACTTGTCTGGGCACTGCTGGGAGTAATATCCAACCACCCTCATACTGTCTGGGCACTGCTGGGAGTCATATCCAACCACCCCCATTCTGTCTGTGCACTGCTGGGAGTCATTTCCAACCACCCCCATACTGTTTGGGTACTGCTGGGAGTCCTCTGCACCCACTCGCATACTGTCTGGGCACTTCTGGGAGTCTTAAGCAACCACCTACATACAGTCTGGGCACTGCTGGGAGTCCTCTGCACCCACCCCATACTGTCTGGGCACT
Source organism: Lissotriton helveticus (assembly GCF_964261635.1). NCBI lineage: Eukaryota > Metazoa > Chordata > Amphibia > Caudata > Salamandridae > Lissotriton > Lissotriton helveticus. The sequence continues at coordinate 648,151,166 of NC_136068.1, forward strand.
GCTGGGAGTCATATCCAACCACCCCATACGGATGTATGACATTACAATGCATGCTTTTACCACGCATGCCTTTACCACGCGGTTTTTACAATGCATGCCTTTACAACGCATAGCGCTTTGGGGTGCTTGATAGTGAATAGTTTAATTTACTATTCCAACTCCAGTCCCCGTGGATAGTAGGGAAGGTGTTGGATACTAAATTAAATCTATTCCCTATCCTACAGCGTCCCCCGGCGCAATGCGTTGTAATGGTTTGCGTTGTAAAAGTTGCGTCGTAAAGCCACTGCGTGATAAAAGTTGCATTGTAAAGGATGTTTCCCCCCATACTGTCTGGGCACTGCTGGGAGTCCTTTGCACCCACCCCTCTTATGTTTGGGCACTGCAGGGAATCATATCCACTCATCTCTCATATGTCTGGTCACTGCTGGGAGTCCTCTGCACCTACCCCCATACTTTCTGGGCACTGCTGGCAGTCCTCTGCACCCACCCCCATACTGTCTGGGTACTGATGGGAGTCATATCCAACAACCCCATACTGTCTGGGCACTGCTGGGAGTCCTCTGCACCAACCCCTCTTATGTCAGGGCACTGCTCGGAGTACTCTGTGCCCACCCCCATACTGTCTGGGCACTGCTGGGAGTCCTCTGCACCCACCCCTATAATGTCTGTGCACTGCTGGGAGTCATATCCAACCACCCCCATACTGTCTGGGCACTGCTGGGAGTCATATCCACCCACCCCTCTTATGTCTGGGCACTGCTGGGAGTCATATCCACCCACCCCTCATATGTTTGTGCACTGCTGGGAGTCCTATTCACCTACCCCTCTTACGCCTGGGCACTGCTGGGAGTCCTCTGCTCCCACCTCATACTGTCTGGGCACTGCTGGGAGCCCTTTGCACCCACCCCCATACTGTCTGGGCACTGCTGGGAGTCATATTAACCCACCCCTTATATGTCTGGGTACTGCTGAGAGTCATATCCACCTACCCCTCTTACGTCTGGGCACTGCTGGGAGTCCTCTGCACCCACCCCCATGCTGTCTGGGCACTGCTGGGAGTCATATCCAAATACCCCCATACTGTCTGGGCACTGCTGGGAATCATATCCAACCACCCCCATACTGTCTGGGCACTGCTGGGAGTCATATCCAAACACCGCCATACAGTTTGGGCACTGCTGGGAGTCCACAGCAACTACACCAATACTGTCTGGGCACTGCTGGGAGTCATGTCCACCCACCCCTCTTATGTCTGGGCACTGCTGTGAGTCATATCCACCCACCCCTCATATGTCTGTGCACTGCTGGGAGTCATATTCACCCACCCCTCTTATGTCTGGGCACTGCTGGGACTCCTCTGCACCCACCCCTCTTATGTCTGGGCACTGCTGGGAGTCCTCTGCACCCACCCCCATACTATCTGGGCGCTGCTGGGAGTCATATCCAACCACCCCCATACTGTCTGGGCACTGCTGGGAGTCATATCCAACCATCCCCATACTGTCTGGGCACTGCTGGGAGTCATAATCACCCACCCCTCTTATGTCTGGGCACTGCTGGGACTCCTCTGCACCCACCCCCATACTATCAAGGCACTGCTGGGACTCCTCTGCACCCACCCCATATTGTCTGGGCACTGCTGGGAGTCATATACACCCACCCTCATATGTCTGTGCACTGCTGGGACTCCTCTGCACCCACCCCTCTTATGTCTGGGCACTGCTGGGAATCCACTGCGCCCAACCCTCTTATGTCTTTGAACTACTGGGAATCATATCCACCCACGCCTCATATGTCTGGGCACTGCTGGGAGTCCTCTGCACCCACCCCCATACTGTATGGGCACTGCTGGGAGTCCCCTGCACCCACGCCCATACTGTCTGGGCACTGCTGGGAGTCCTCTGCACCTACCCCCATACTATCTGCACACTGCTGGAAGTCCTCTGCACCCACCCCCATATTGTCTGGGCACTGCTGGGAGTCATATCCAACCAACCCCATATTGTCTGGGCACTGCTGGGAGTCATATCCAACCACCCCCATACTGTCGGGGCACTGCTGGGAGTCATATTCACTCACCCCTCTTATGTCTGGACACTGCTGGGACTCCTCTGCTCCCACCCCTCTTATGTCTAGGCACTGCTGGGAGTCCTCTGCACCAACCCCCATACTATCTGGGCACTGCTGGGAGTCCTCTGCACCCACCCCATTTGTCGGGGCACTGCTGGTAGTCATATCCAACCACCCCCATACTGTCTGGGCCCTCCGGGGAGTCATATCCAACCACCCCCATACTGTCTGGGCACTGCTGGGAGTCATATCCAACCACCCCCATACTTGTCTGGGCACTGCTGGGAGTAATATCCAACCACCCTCATACTCTCTGGGCACTGCTGGGAGTCATATCCAACCACCCCCATTCTGTCTGTGCACTGCTGGGAGTCATTTCCAACCACCCCCATACTGTTTGGGTACTGCTGGGAGTCCTCTGCACCCACTCTCATACTGTCTGGGCACTTCTGGGAGTCTTAAGCAACCACCTACATACAGTCTGGGCACTGCTGCGAGTCCTCTGCACCCACCCCATACTGTCTGGGCACTGCTGGGAGTCATATCCAACCACCCCATACGGATGTATGACATTACAACGCATGCTTTTACCACGCATGCCTTTACAACGCGGTTTTACAATGCATGCCTTTACAACGCATAGCGCTTTGGGGTGCTTGATAGTGAACAGTTTAATTTACTATTCCAACTCCAGTCCCCGTGGATAGTAGGGAAGGTGTTGGATAGTAAATTAAATCTATTCCCTATCCTACAGCGTTCCCCGACGCAATGCGTTGTAATGGTTTGCGTTGTAAAAGTTGCGTCGTAAAGGCACTGCGTGGTAAAAGTTGCATTGTAAAGGATGTTTCCCCCATACTGTCTGGGCACTGCTGGGAGTCCTTTGCACCCACCCCTCTTATGTTTGGGCACTGCAGGGAGTCATATCCACTCATCTCTCATATGTCTGGGCACTGCTGGGAGTCCTCTGCACCTACCCCCATACTTTCTGGGCACTGCTGGCAGTCCTCTGCACCCACCCCCATACTGTCTGGGTACTGATGGGAGTCATATCCAACAACCCCATACTGTCTGGGCACTGCTGGGAGTCCTCTGCACCCACCCCTCTTATGTCAGGGCACTGCTCGGAGTACTCTGCGCCCACCCCCATACTCCTGGGCACTGCTGGGAGTCCTCTGCACCCACCCCTATAATGTCTGTGCACTGCTGGGAGTCATATTCAACCACCCCCATACTGTCTGGGCACTGCTGGGAGTCATATCCACCCACCCCTCCTATGTCTGGGCACTGCTGGGAGTCATATCCACCCACCCCTCATATGTTTGTGCACTGCTGGGAGTCCTATTCACCTACCCCTCTTACGCCTGGGCACTGCTGGGAGTCCTCTGCTCCCACCTCATACTGTCTGGGCACTGCTGGGAGCCCTTTGCACCCACCCCCATACTGTCTGGGCACTGCTGGGAGTCATATTCACCCACCCCTTATATGTCTGGGTACTGCTGAGAGTCATATCCACCTACCCCTCTTACGTCTGGGCACTGCTGGGAGTTATATCCACCCACCCCTCATATGTCTGGGCACTGCTGGGACTCCTCTGCACCCACCCCCATTCTGTCTGGGCACTGCTGGGAGTCATATCCAACCACCCCATACTGTCTGGGCAGTGCTAGGACTTCTCTGCACCCACCCCATACTGCCTGGGCACTGCTGGGGGTCATATCCAACCACCCGAATACTGTCTGGGCACTGCTGGGAATCCTCTGCACCCACCCCCATACTGTCTGGGCACTACTGGGAGTCAAATCCAACCACCCCATACTGTCTGGGCACTGCTGGGAGTCCTCTGCACCCACCTCTCTTATGCCTGGGCACTGCAGAGAGTCATATCCACCCACCCCTCATATGTCTGGGCACTGCTGGGAGTCTTATGCACCTACCCCCATACTGTCTGGGCACTGCTGGGAGTCCTCTGCACCCACCCCCATACTGTCTGGGCACTGCTAGGAGTGATATCCAATTACCCCCATACTGGCTGGGCACTGCTGGGAGTCATATCCATCTACCCCTCTTATGTCTGGGCACTGCAGGGAGTCATATCCACCCACCCTCATATGTCTGTGCACTGCTGGGAGTCATATTCACCCACCCCCCTAATGTCTGGGCACTGCTGGGACTCCTCTGCACCCACCCCTCATATGTCTGGGCACTGCTGGGAGTCCTCTGCACCCACCCCCATACTGTCCGGGCACTGCTGGGAGTCCCCTGCACCCACCCCCATACTGTCTGGGCACTGCTGGGAGTACTCTACACCACCCCCATATTGTCTGGACACTGCTGGGAGTCATATCCAACAACCCCCATACTGTCTGGGCTCTGCTGGGAGTCATATTCACCCACCCCTCTTATGTATGGGCACTGCTGGGACTCCTCTGCTCCCACCCCTGTTATGTCTAGGCACTGCTGGGAGTCCTCTGCACCCACCCCCATACTATCTGGGCACTGCTGGGAGTCCTCTGCACCTACCCCCATATTGTCTGGGTACTGCTGGGAGTCATATCCAACCACCCCATACTTGTCTGGGCAATGCTGGGAGTAATATCCAACCACCCTCATACTGTCTGGGCACTGCTGGGAGTCATGTCCAATCACCCCCATACTGTCTGTTCACTGCTGTGTGTCATATCCAACCACCCCATACTGTTTGGGTACTTCTGTGAGTCCTCTACACCCACTCTCATACTGTCTGGGCACTGCTGGCAGTCCTTTGCACCCACCCCTCTTATGTTTGGGCACTGCAGGGAGTCATATCCACTCATCTCTCATATGTCTGGGCACTGCTGGGAGTCCTCTGCACCTACCCCCATACTTTCTGGGCACTGCTGGCAGTCCTCTGCACCGACCCCCATACTGTCTGGGTACTGATGGGAGTCATATCCAACAACCCCATACTGTCTGGGCACTGCTGGGAGTCCTCTGCACCCACCCCTCTTTTGTCAGGGCACTGCTCGGAGTACTCTGCGCCCACCCCCATACTGTCTGGGCACTGCTGGGAGTCCTCTGCACCCACCCCTATAATGTCTGTGCACTGCTGGGAGTCATATCCAACCACCCCCATACTGTCTGGGCACTGCTGGGAGTCATATCCACCCACCCCTCTTATGTCTGGGCACTGCTGGGAGTCATATCCACCCACCCCTCATATGTTTGTGCACTGCTGGGAGTCCTATTCACCTACCCCTCTTACGCCTGGGCACTGCTGGGAGTCCTCTGCTCCCACCTCATACTGTCTGGGCACTGCTGGGAGCCCTTTGCACCCACCCCCATACTGTCTGGGCACTGCTGGGAGTCATATTCACCCACCCCTTATATGTCTGGGTACTGCTGAGAGTCATATCCACCTACCCCTCTTACGTCTGGGCACTGCTGGGAGTTATATCCACCCACCCCTCATATGTCTGGGCACTGCTGGGACTCCTCTGCACCCACCCCCATTCTGTCTGGGCACTGCTGGGAGTCATATCCAACCACCCCCATACTGTCTGGGCAGTGCTAGGACTTCTCTGCACCCACCCCATACTGCCTGGGCACTGCTGGGGGTCATATCCAACCACCCGAATACTGTCTGGGCACTGCTGGGAATCCTCTTCACCCACCCCCATACTGTCTGGGCACTACTGGGAGTCAAATCCAACCACCCCATACTGTCTGGGCACTGCTGGGAGTCCTCTGCACCCACCTCTCTTATGCCTGGGCACTGCAGAGAGTCATATCCACCCACCCCTCATATGTCTGGGCACTGCTGGGAGTCTTATGCACCTACCCCCATACTGTCTGGGCACTGCTGGGAGTCCTCTGCACCCTCCCCCATACTGTCTGGGCACTGCTAGGAGTGATATCCAATTACCCCCATACTGGCTGGGCACTGCTGGGAGTCATATCCATCTACCCCTCTTATGTCTGGGCACTGCAGGGAGTCATATCCACCCACCCTCATATGTCTGTGCACTGCTGGGAGTCATATTCACCCACCCCTCTTATGTCTGGGCACTGCTGGGACTCCTCTGCACCCACCCCTCATATGTCTGGGCACTGCTGGGAGTCCTCTGCACCCACCCCCATACTGTCCGGGCACTGCTGGGAGTCCCCTGCACCCACCCCCATACTGTCTGGGCACTACTGGGAGTCCTCTACACCACCCCCATATTGTCTGGACACTGCTGGGAGTCATATCCAACAACCCCCATACTGTCTGGGCACTGCTGGGAGTCATATTCACCCACCCCTCTTATGTATGGGCACTGCTGGGACTCCTCTGCTCCCACCCCTGTTATGTCTAGGCACTGCTGGGAGTCCTCTGCACCCACCCCCATACTATCTGGGCACTGCTGGGAGTCCTCTGCACCTACCCCCATATTGTCTGGGTACTGCTGGGAGTCATATCCAACCACCCCATACTTGTCTGGGCAATGCTGGGAGTAATATCCAACCACCCTCATACAGTCTGGGCACTGCTGGGAGTCATGTCCAATCACCCCCATACTGTCTGTTCACTGCTGTGAGTCATATCCAACCACCCCATACTGTTTGGGTACTTCTGTGAGTCATCTATACCCACTCTCATACTGTCTGGGCACTGTTGGGAGTCATAAGCAACCACCCCCATACTGTCTGGTCACTGCAGGGAGTCCTCTGCACCCACCCCCATACTGTTTGGGCACTGATGGGAGTCATATCCAACCACCCCATAAAGTCTGGGCACTGATGGGAGTCCTTTGCACCCACCCCTCTTATGTCTGGGCACTGCAGGGAGTCATATCCACCCACCTCTCATATGTCTGGGCACTTCTGGGAGTCCTCTGCATCTATCCCCATACTGTCTGGGCACTGCTGGGAGTCCTCTGCACCCACCCCCATACTGTCTGGGTACTGTTGGGAGTCATATCCAACCACCCCATACTGTCTGGGCACTGCTGGGAGTCCTCTGCACCCAACCCTCTTATGTCTGAGCACTGCTGGGAGTCCTCTGCGCCCACCCCCATACTGTCTGGGCACTGCTGGGAGTCCTCTGCACCCACCCCCATACTGTCTGGGCACTGCTGGGAGTCCTCTGCACCCACCCCTATACTGTCTAGGCACTGCTGGGAGTCATATCCAACCACCCCCATACTGTCTGGGCACTGGTGGGAATCATATCGAACGACCACCATACTGTCTGGGCACTGCTGGGAGTCATATCAAAACATTGCCATCCTGTCTGGGCACTGCTGGGAAACACAGAACCCACCCCCATACTGTCTGGGCACTGCTGGGAGTCATATCCACCCACTCCTCTTATGTCTGGGCACTGCTGTGAGTCATATCCACCCACCCCTCATATGTCTGTGCAGTGCTGGGAGTCATATTCACCCACCCCTCTAATGTCTGGGCACTGCTGGGACTCCTCTGCAGCCGCCCCTCTTATGTCTGGGCACTGCTAGGAGTCCTCTGTGCCCACCCCCATACTGTGTGGGCACTGCTGGGAGTCCTCTGCACCCACCCCCATACTGTCGGGCACTGCTGGGACTCATATCCAACCACCCCCATACTGTCTGAGCACTGCTGGGAGTCATATCCAACCACCCCCATACTGTCTGGGCACTGCTGGGAGTCATATCCAACCACCCCATACTGTCTGGGCACTGCTGGGAGTCATATCCAACCACCCCCATACTGTATGTATACTGTTGGGAGTCATATCAACCCACCCCCATACAGTCTGGGTACTGCTGGGAGTCCTCTGCACCCACCCTCATACTGTCTGCGCACTGCTGGGAGTCAAATCCAACCACCCCCATACTGACGGGGCACTGCTGGGAGTCCTCTGCACCCACCCCCATACTTTCTGGGCACTGCTGGGAGTCATATCCAACCACCCCATACTGTCTGGGCACTGTTGGGAATCCACTGCACCTACCCCTCTTATTGTCTGGGCACTGCAGAGAGTCATATCCGCCTACCCCTCATATGCCTGGGCACTGCTGGGAGTCCTCTGCACCTACCCCCATACTGCCTGGGCACTGCTGGGAGTCATATCCAACCACCCCATACTGTCTGGGCACTGCTGGGAGTCCTCTGCACCCACCCACATACTGTCTGGGCACTGCCGGGAGTCATATCCAACCACGCCCATACTGTCTGGGCACTGCTAGGAGTCAAATCCATCCACACCTCTTATGTCTGGGCACTGCTGGGAGTCATATCAACCCACCCTCATATGTCTGTGCACTGCTGGGAGTCATATTCACCCACCCCTTTTATGTCTTGGCTCTGCTGGGACTCCTCTGCATCCACCCCTCTTATGTCTGAGCACTGCTGGGAGTCCTCTGCACCCACCCCATACTATCTGGGCACTGCTGGGAGTCCTCTGCACCCACCCCCATATTGTCTGGGCACTGCTGGGAGTCATATCCAACCACCCCCATACTGTCTGGACACTGCTGGGAGTCATATCCAACCAACCCCATACTGTCTGGGCACTGCTGGGAGTCATATCCAACCACCCCCATACTGTCTGGGCAATGCGGGGAGTCATTTACAACCACCCCCATACTGTCTGTGCACTGCTGGGAGTCATATCCAACCACTCCCATACTGTCTGGGTACTTCTTGGAGTCATCTGCACCTGCACCTACCCCCATACTGTCTGGGCACTGCTGGGAGTCATTTACAACCACCCCTTACTGTCCGTGCACTGCTGGGAGTCATATCCAACCACCCCCATACATTCTGGGCACTGCTGGGAGTCATATCCAACCACCCCATACTGTCTGGGAACTGCTGGGAGTCCTCTGCACCCACCCCCATACTATCTGGGCACTGCTGGGAGTCCTCTGTACCCATCCCCATATTGTCTGGGCACTGCTGGGACTCCTCTGCTCCCACCCCTCTTATGTCTGGGCACTGCTGGGAGTCCCCTGCACCCACCCCCATACTATCTGGGCACTGCTGGGAGTCCTCTGTATCCACCCCCATACTGTCTGGGCACTGCTGGGAGTCATATCCAACCACCCCATACTGTCTGGGCACTGCTGGGAGTCATATCCAACCACCCCCATACTTGTCTGGGCACTGCTGGGAGTCATATCCAACCACCCCCATACTCTTTGTGCACTGCTGGGTGCTGGGAGTCATATCCATCACCCCCATACTGTGTGGGTACTGCTGGGAGTCATATCAACCCACCCCCATACAGTCTGGGCAATGCTGGGAGTCCTCTGCACCCACCCTCATACTGTCTGGGCACTGCTGGGAGTCATATCCAACCACCCCATACTGTCTGGGCACTGCTGGGAGTCCTCTGCACCCACCCCATACTGTCTGGGCACTGCTGGGAGTCCTCTGCACCCACCCCCATACTGTCTGGGCACTGCTGGGAGTCATATCCACCCACCCCTCTTATATCTGTGCACTGCTGGGAGTCATATCCAACCACTCCATACTATCTGGGCACTGCTGGGAGTCATATCCACCCACCCCTCTTATGTCTGTGCACTGCTGGGAGTCATATCCACCCACCCCTCTTATATCTGTGCACTGCTGGGAGTCATATCCAACCACCCCATACTGTCTGGGCACTGCTGGGAGTCATATCCAACCACCCCCATACTGTATGTATACTGTTGGGAGTCATATCAACCCACCCCCATACAGTCTGGGTACTGCTGGGAGTCCTCTGCACCCACCCTCATACTGTCTGCGCACTGCTGGGAGTCAAATCCAACCACCCCCATACTGACGGGGCACTGCTGGGAGTCCTCTGCACCCACCCCCATACTGTCTGGGCACTGCTGGGAGTCATATCCAACCACCCCATACTGTCTGGGCACTGTTGGGAATCCACTGCACCTACCCCTCTTATTGTCTGGGCACTGCAGAGAGTCATATCCGCCTACCCCTCATATGCCTGGGCACTGCTGGGAGTCCTCTGCACCTACCCCCATACTGCCTGGGCACTGCTGGGAGTCATATCCAACCACCCCATACTGTCTGGGCACTGCTGGGAGTCCTCTGCACCCACCCACATACTGTCTGGGCACTGCCGGGAGTCATATCCAACCACGCCCATACTGTCTGGGCACTGCTAGGAGTCAAATCCATCCACACCTCTTATGTCTGGGCACTGCTGGGAGTCATATCAACCCACCCTCATATGTCTGTGCACTGCTGGGAGTCATATTCACCCACCCCTTTTATGTCTTGGCTCTGCTGGGACTCCTCTGCATCCACCCCTCTTATGTCTGAGCACTGCTGGGAGTCCTCTGCACCCACCCCATACTATCTGGGCACTGCTGGGAGTCCTCTGCACCCACCCCCATATTGTCTGGGCACTGCTGGGAGTCATATCCAACCACCCCCATACTGTCTGGACACTGCTGGGAGTCATATCCAACCAACCCCATACTGTCTGGGCACTGCTGGGAGTCATATCCAACCACCCCCATACTGTCTGGGCAATGCGGGGAGTCATTTACAACCACCCCCATAATGTCTGTGCACTGCTGGGAGTCATATCCAACCACTCCCATACTGTCTGGGTACTTCTTGGAGTCATCTGCACCTGCACCTACCCCCATACTGTCTGGGCACTGCTGGGAGTCATATCCAACCACCCCCATACTGTCTGGGCAATGCGGGGAGTCATTTACAACCACCCCCATAATGTCTGTGCACTGCTGGGAGTCATATCCAACCACTCCCATACTGTCTGGGTACTTCTTGGAGTCATCTGCACCTGCACCTACCCCCATACTGTCTGGGCACTGCTGGGAGTCATATCCAACCACCCCCATACATTCTGGGCACTGCTGGGAGTCATATCCAACCACCCCATACTGTCTGGGAACTGCTGGGAGTCCTCTGCACCCACCCCCATACTATCTGGGCACTGCTGGGAGTCCTCTGTACCCATCCCCATATTGTCTGGGCACTGCTGGGACTCCTCTGCTCCCACCCCTCTTATGTCTGGGCACTGCTGGGAGTCCCCTGCACCCACCCCCATACTATCTGGGCACTGCTGGGAGTCCTCTGTATCCACCCCCATACTGTCTGGGCACTGCTGGGAGTCATATCCAACCACCCCATACTGTCTGGGCACTGCTGGGAGTCATATCCAACCACCCCCATACTTGTCTGGGCACTGCTGGGAGTCATATCCAACCACCCCCATACTCTTTGTGCACTGCTGGGTGCTGGGAGTCATATCCATCACCCCCATACTGTGTGGGTACTGCTGGGAGTCATATCAACCCACCCCCATACAGTCTGGGCAATGCTGGGAGTCCTCTGCACCCACCCTCATACTGTCTGGGCACTGCTGGGAGTCATATCCAACCACCCCATACTGTCTGGGCACTGCTGGGAGTCCTCTGCACCCACCCCATACTGTCTGGGCACTGCTGGGAGTCCTCTGCACCCACCCCCATACTGTCTGGGCACTGCTGGGAGTCCTATCCACCCACCCCTCTTATATCTGTGCACTTGTGGGAGTCATATCCAACCACTCCATACTATCTGGGCACTGCTGGGAGTCATATCCACCCACCCCTCTTATGTCTGTGCACTGCTGGGAGTCATATCCACCCACCCCTAATATGTCTGTGCACTGCTGGGAGTCATATTCATCCACCCCTCTTATGTCTGGGCACTGCTGGGACTCCTCTGCACCCACCCCTCTTATGTCTTGGCAAATGCTGGGAGTCCTCTGCACCCACCCCATACTGCCTGGGCACTGCTGCAGCTATTTGCAGTGTAATTAGGCTCACTGAAACTCAACTCAACAAATTGGCGCCCGAATAGGTACTCATCGGCGACTCGGATGCCCGAAGGACTGGTTGAGGGAAAGGATTGGAAACTCGCTTTGGGCGTGATCACTGCCGGAGAAGACCCGAGTCTTGGCATCTACGGCGTTTTTTCCTTTCTTTCCGATCTGACCTTCCAGGAGGCGCCGGTCCTCGACTGAGATCTCGAACGTTGGGTTGCCGTGCAGTGACCGTTTGGTCGATTCGGGAACTTGGCAGTTGGAATCTGGACGGTTGAAACGATTGGTAAGCTTTTGATTGGTAAGGTAGTCTACTGACAATTACTGAGGCTTTTTGAATTTGTATGCGTTAGCTAACATTTGGATCTATGTTTTGTCTCATATGTGACGTGCACCTCACATAGGCAGGTAATGAGGAGATATTTCTCTAATTTTATATTTGTTTGAACGTCGCAACGTATGTGAAATACTTTAAGCGCTATTTTAAGTATAATATTGTATATTCTGCAATATTTTCGGCATGCCTGTTTTCAGCACACTTCGAAGGATGTGTTGCTTTTGTAGTGGTACCAGTTTACGATTAGATGAATCACAGCCGGCTCCCCCAGAGGGGACACCTAATAGGGAAATGTATGTTAAATTCAGACTTGCTCCCATAATGTATAGCACATTATGGAATAAATATACGAGGAAGAATCCTGAGTTACGTTGGCCAATGCATGGGTCATTTGATTTACGAAAGGTTCAATATGTGGAGCAGTGTGTTTCAGCGTAGGTCTAGACAAGATACGTTTGATTGCGTGCGAATGTGGGAGAAAGCGGTACATGAGCGAATGAAGCGTGAACAGGCCTTAGCTTAAAAAGAGCAACGGAAGGCTGCCCATGTCAAAGCTTTACAGCTGCAGGAAAAAGAAATACGTGAGCAAAAAGAAAGGGAGGAAAGGGAGCGTAATTTACGGATTAATGGTCAATTCCCTGTTCAATGCCTTCTTTATCCTGTCCTTAATAATCTACCCGATGATTTTTCATTATTAGATCGTTCTCCACCCCCATATGCGATGCCTTTGGCCCCAGACGCAGACACAGGAAAATCCCCTGGAGATTAGGACAAAGCACGGGACACTTGTTCCATGCTCTCTGCCACCCGTGCTGCTGACATACGATCTCTCGCTCGTAAAATTAGCCTTAATGCTGCTTCTGCTCCTGATGTTATAACGGGTATGAAAGATTGGACAGAAAAGGAGCAGTTATATTTTACGGAACATTTGGCTGCAGAGGTTATTGATCGATTTAGGAAATATTCGATTGTGTTGGAACCTAAAGATAAAGCAGATTATTATCAGGATTTGTGTAATGCTGTTTTTGCCCTCTCACAGACAACTGATTTTATTCGGCGTCTGGTCAAACTACGAGATCACGCAACACAACTGCGGGAGGAGAAAAAGGCAGCGGATCCGGCTGCGCTTCCGTCTTCGACGGAAGCAGTGGTAGCCTCTATATTCGGATCAGATAAGAGTCAGACAATTCATGTAAAACCCATGCGGGAAGCCACACCTTTGTATTTTCCTCCTAAAGGTCTTGGTACAGATGATAATAAACTGACTGTCGATGCAAAGGGTTATTTTGGTTATAATTGGGTTTAACAGAGCGGATGTTATGGCTCTTAAGAATGCATTGCCTGATCCGCGGAAAAACCCAGCAGCTTTTTATGAAGAAGTAGAGTGTGCTATTAGTTCTTGTGTTATGACATTACCCGACATTGATTTGTTTTTTGGATTAATATTACCCCCTGATATATGGAGGACTATCGTAAAACTAATGATCGGGCAACCTTGGGGGGAGATTGGAATGATCTAGAACAAGCGGATAGAGATAGGGAGCCTGCACGTAAACCGTGTACACTAATTTTAGATCTTCCAGCAGCTATTTTGACTAAATTGAAATTGCTCATCCCACCTAAAAAAATAGATTGGACTATGTTAGCTTGGTGTAAACAGAAAACAGATGAGTCAGTTTCAGATTTCTTTACACGCTTCGAGGAAGCTTTTCATGATTTTAGTGGTCAATCGTTAACAGATGACACGGGTAGGCATCTGTTAGTTGATAAATACGTAGCGAATCTCTTACCAGAAGTTGCTAAACGTTTGAAAGCTAGTGAAAGTTCGTGGACCACTTCGTCTCCAGCTTCTCTTTTAACAATGGCTCAGTACTATGATACATTATTCTATATATTCTGCCAACGTGGAAATCAGATGAAGCAAACGAAATGTATTGTAAATGTTAATTGTAAATGCTGAATGCCAAAATGTCAAAACTATCATTTGATCATTGAAATTATATTATTTGCAATTCTTTGAATACATGATTAAAATGTTATAAAAAAGGAATACTACTCCTTGTAGTTGCATGTCAGCGTCCTAGCTGCCTTTCAGGACTAGGCCACTTATATCAGTACTATGAGCGGCAGGAATTGGAGGCCAAAGACAATGAAGATAAAAAGACCAAAGATTTAAAAACAAAGGTTATGATGTCTCAGGTTTATACCCCGCCTTCTAGAGGCAATGGTAGAGGTAGACGTGGATCATATGGTCCGGCTTACTCCCGTCCTGGTTTATCGGTGGATCAGTGTGCATACTGCAAACAGTTTGGGCATTGGCTTTCCGATTGTCCAGTGTTACGTGCGCAGCAAAATAAACGTGGCCGAGGCCAACCTAGAAATAGAGTGGGATATTCGGGCCCCAGAGGGAGTATGAATGATCGTGCTAGGTTTGAATCCAGTGGGCGTAGACAAGATGGGTTTAATACTTTTGATAGGAGAAAACAGTATCAAATATCTGATTGTGTGCCTTCTGAATTTCAGGATTCTGCTTATGCCTAGGATTGCCTAGGATGGGGTATGGAATCGGTTGAAGTTCCAGTAGATCAGAGGGGTCCATATATTACAGCACATGTTTTGGGTTCTACTGATCGGTTTCTGGTTGATACAGGAGCTACTCGTAGCGCCTTGTCTAAACAATTGGTTCCGAGGGCACCCCTGTCTGGCACAATGATTACATCTATTGGGTTTGATGGAACACCTTCCCTTAGCCCATTGTCCCAACCACTTCCATTCTACATTGATAAGTTCATTGCTCCCTGTCCGTTCTTGTTGTCTCCAAACACACCAGACAATATTGTGGGTCTTGATATGTTGAAACATTTCAGAGCTACGACATGCTGCTCCCCTGAAGGGGTGTGCGTTATTTTGAACGAGAATTATCCTATGGCTGAAAGATTGTGTCTTGTTAAAGAAGATGTTGCATTAGCTTCACTCCCGAGTGTTTTGTGGGCCACTTCCGATACTGATGTAGGGCAGATGGTTATTCCCCCAGTGCATATTAGTGTCAAGGAGGGTGCTTTGCTGCCCCGGGTGCCGCAATATAAGATTTCACGAGAAGGTGAAGAAGCACTAACACACATTATTAGAGATTTGATTGAGGTTGGAGTTGTGGAAGAAGTTCCCTATAATGTTTGCAATAGTCCTATTCTTCCTATTTTGAAAAAAGACACTGATAATAGGATTTATCGTTTTATCATTGATTTGAGGGGAGGTGAATAAAATTGTAGTGTCTCAATATTCTGTGGTTTCTGATATAACCACACTGCTTACTTTGGTCCCTCCCACAGCAACAACCTTTTCCGTTATAGACTTGAAGAACGCTTTCTTTTCAATCCCTATTCATCCTGATAGCCGATATTTATTCGTTTTCACTTTGAATAATTGATCGTATAGATTTTGTAGAGTTCCTCAAGGCTATACTGAGAGCCCAAGTATTTATAGTCAGGCATTGAAAAGGCAGCTTGACTCTTTTGATTTACCGACAGGAGTGGCTCTCATTCAATATGTCGATGACATATTGTTGGCAGCCGATACACCTGAACAATGTGAGGAGAGTACTTTATCCTTGCTCTCTTTTCTTGCTACGCAACACTATAAAGTGTCAGGGAAGAAACTACAATATTGTAGACCGAAGGTGACCTACCTAGGTCATCTTCTGTCTAAGGAGGGGCGTGCATTGACACCATCAGTGCCTTCCACTCAGAATGATTTTCGTGCTTTCATTGGTTTGACTTCATTCTGTAGACAATGGATATTAGGATTTTCACATATTGTAAAACCTATGTTAGCACTCTTGGCAAAAGACACTCCGATTCCCCTTTCATGGACAGATGAATGTCAGAAAGCTATCCATCAGTTAAGACAAGCTCTTTGCTCTGCACCAGTGTTAGCCACACCAGATTATACGAAGACCTTTACACTCTATGTACATGAGAAAGATGGGTGCGCATTGTCAGTTTTAGTGCAGACACCTGGCGATAAACAGCATCCTTGTGCATATTTTTCAGCAGTACTTGATCCTGTTGCACGAGGGCTACCTGGATGTTTTCGATCAGTTGCAGCAACAGCTGTATCTATACGGCAGAGTGAAGGAATAGTTTTGTCGCACAAATTGTTGGTGCTGGTACCCCATGCGGTAGATGCTTTGTTGAACCAAACAAAAACACAGCATTTAACTAGTGCCCGTCTGACAGGATATAAATTAACGTTGCTGGCGCCTCATATTACTTTGAAGAGGTGCGCTACTTTAAATCCAGCTACTTTGCTGCCATATCCTGCATCTGAGTCTCAGTCGAAAGAATGACATGATTGTATTTTTCTTACTGAGGGACAAACAAAGGGTCGCATTGACTTGCAAGATACGCCCCTTCCAGATGTCGATGGGGAACTGTGGGTTGATGGATGGTGTTTGAAGCTGCCAGATGGAACGACTTCTGCAGCTTATGTGATCACGACACTTGAGACAGTGGGAGAAACAGCTCGCATACCACAGAGGTCATCCCAAGCAGCTAAGCTATTAGCACTGACAAGAGCATGCAAGCTTAGCGCTGGTTTGTGTGTAAACATTTATACAGATAGTCGCTATGCCTTCGGAGTGGTGCACGATTTCGGCCTGCTTTGGAAGGAGAGAGGGTTTCTAACATCACATGGGATACAAATAATGCATGGAGAATTGGTGCGCAATCTTCTAACTGCATTGACATGTCCAATAAAGATAGCGATTGTGAAATGTAGTGCACACATAAGGTGACTGTTTAAATAGGGCAAGGTAATGCTTTTGCTGACCAAACAGCTCGTGAAACTGCGATGTGACAAAATGTTGCCCCCATGTATGTGGTAAAATCTCAAGCTGAGCGAATGCATGATGCTAGAGAGGAAGTGTTAGACTTACAGAAATCTTCCTCTTTAGCAGAACTCGAGCTATGGTCTAAAGAAGGAGTATTGGATGATGAAGGTTGTTGGCGCAGCAAGGATATGGATAGATGGAAACTGCCTGCGGCCTATTTGCAACCAATGGTTCAAATGGCACATGGACTGGCACATGTTGGAGCTCTTGCAATCACGAAATTACTTGCATGAGTTTGGGAGCATCCTGAGATTGCCAGTACAGCTAAAAGAGTAGTACAGTCCTGCTTGATTTGCTTGCAGCATAATCCTGACAAAGGGACACCTACCCCTGCAGGAGGGTTTGCTCCACCGACTGCACCATTCAAAGTATTACAGATGGATTATATCCAGCTTGAGCGCTGTAACAATCTAAAGTATGTCCTAGTAGTGGTATGTGCTTTCAGTAAATGGATAGAAGCCTACCCTATGAAAGATAATACAGCATTGACTACAGCCAAGGTATTACTGGAGGAGTACTTCCCGAGATATGGTGTTTGTAAATTTTTGTGGAGTGACAATGGACCTCATTTTGTCGGGAAAATTGTGGAGTATGTCCTGAAAGGATTAGGAATAAAACAAATGTTCCATGCTGTGTTTCACCCACAGTCAGCAGGATTGGTGGAACTATACAATGCTACTCTGAAGCTTAAGCTAGCGAAAATCGTGGCCTCCATGTCCTTAAAATGGCCAGATGCTCTACCTCTGGCATTATTATCCATAAGATCGGTACCTCATTCACGATCTGGTCTCACACCTTATGAGGTGGTGTTTGGGAGGCCTATGAATATTTGGGGAATTTCTAAGCCACGCTCCATACATGATCTACCTTGTATATTGATGAATGACTATCTGGCACACTTAACAGATGATTTGCTTTCTATTCATCTACAGGTTCGAGAAGCTCTTCCAGAGAGATCCACCGATGAGGCTCATAATCTATGACCTGGCACCTACGTGATGGTGAAATCGTTTGAGAGGTCGAGCAGTCTAGAGCCGAGGTGGCGCGGACCGGAGTAAGTCCTTCTGGCAACAAGAAAGTCCTTCTGGCAACAAGAACAGCAGTGCGAGTGACCAACCGGAAAAGGTGGATCCATAGTAGCCACTGTCACCATGTTTCCCCCGACTTGGTGGAACCTGCTGTGTTGACCGACTACCGAGACATCTTGGACACGGAGAGTAGTCCAGCCATCACACCAGATGAATCTGAGGAAGTCTTCCCGGACCACACTACTCCTGGAACATCGAGATACCATTTGAGACCAAGAAAAGAATCTGTTGTGAAGAAGACTGGTTGAGCTACCGCCCAGGGTTAGTGAAATGGAATGCTGAAATGGCAAGGGGGGGATCAGCCCTGCTTAGCATAGTGACACCCGTCTTGACCCTCGGTGAAGAAATCAACTGCTGCCTCTTGGGCTCGATTTACCAAAAGAGGGGTTTAACCCACAAAGTCACTGGGACCTGGGTGCTATGTAATACATATGAAGGGGTCCCAGAGAGGAGTGTATCACAAAAGTACACAATTAAATATTTAGAAAACGTTTTCAGTGAAAGAATTCATCAAATCCATTAAAGCAATCACTGTTCTTTAATCACAATGTGCTAAAAAATTCCTTCAAACATTCTACACGAATCATATAAATACCCCAAATATAGAAGGGAAAAGGAGTGTAAGGTGTGAACATGAAAAGGGTAGGTGGTTCAAGGGAAAGATCTTAATATCAGACTCAAAAAGCAATCACTGTTACTTAAAAAGGCTACAACTTATTTAAGCCAACATCATAGTTAAAGTAATCAATGCAGAAGTCATTCAGCGGTCACAAATATGAATACTCGATGGTCATGGAACAGTGCCGGATGACAGAACTAGTAGAGCCGTCGATGTTTCGATCCCTACATGGGAGGTTAACTTGAGCCCTTAAGCGGGGTCTCCATCAGGACAAGGGGGAATTGTAGTGGGGTAGACAATTCTATAAAATAAACGAAAAACTAAGTGAATATTCTATTTACAAAAATAGATTAAAAGCTGTTCGAGGACTATATTACAAGGGAAATTGCAAGAGAAAGTTACCATGGTGGATCGGGCCAGCCCGGCTCTGAGAGTCAAAAGACTGTAGGACCACCTTCCGTGTGGTCAGACACTAGTGAGCTTGGGGACCAATTAGCGGCCGACTAGAGAAACAAAATTAGAACCATAATCAATATAAGCCCTCAGAAGCACAAATAATTCGTGGCTTAATTGTATTACACAATTAAGTACCACTTACATGTGTGCTTCGAGTTGAGGCAGGAGTCAATACTTCAATTCAGGAAGGTTGATGAGGGATTTGTTCTCCTGTGTTAACGCTACGTGGGGGCGAAAAGACTGGGGTTACAATCCAAAATTGGAAAAATAGAGGTTAGGGCCAGTACATATCAGGGGTGTACTTACATTAGGCCAAAGGGCACGTTGGCTTTCAACAAGGGATGGTGACTCAACGTCTGCCTCGGTTATCTATGGGAAAACGATATGCGGATTGTCAATGTAGATGGGATGTCCAGAGCACATAAAAGAATTTTTAACACAAGCGAGGCCGATGTACGCCTGAACAACCTACTATTACCTCACTGTGGAATCTTCCCCCGGTTGTTGGACACTATCGGTGTGGAGCCTGCATTGCATGTGCCACCACACTACAAACCAAGACCTTTGTATATAAAGACCGGATCTTTTGTTTGAAATCATACCCTAATTGTAATACGACAAATGTCACATATTTGATCCAGTGCCCCTGTGAACAAATATATGTTGGGCAAACTCAACAGAAGGTAAAACAGAGGATTTTACAGCACAGTAGCAGGATACGCTGCGCTGTTCCAGGAGCCCCCCTAGTAGAGCACTGTCAAAGAATGGGGCATACTGTCCAGGAACTGAAATGGTTGGTAATTGAAAAAATTATCTGGGTAGAAGAGGTGGTAATTTGGCAACAGTGCTTAACACTCATGAATTAAAATGGATGGCTACTCTTGACTCAATAACCAATGGTCTCAATGAGACCAACAGTAGCTACGCCCAGATGGCAGCCTTGGGACACTAAATTATAGTGAAGTGATTGTTTATGGTGTTTGCTTTGGTAACTATTGCTGTAATTTACTCCTCCCAACTATAATGATGTCCTTTTAAAATGAGATGTAAGTGTTAAACGTTTACACCCTCGTGTTTGAGAGGTGCACGTTTTGTTTTTCAGGTATGTGTGTCCATAATGCAACTTAGTATAACATATGCCACCTGTTATGTCGTCTTAATTTGCTTTACCTAGATTGTTTCAACATTATCGCTAGTTGTTAGTGCTATATATGTAATAACAGATGACGTCTACACCCTCATGTTTGAGAGGTGCACGTTGTCTTAGGTCCTTATGTGCTTCTGAGTGCTTCTACGGTCCCTTTTCCCTTAAATGATTGGACTGATTGCACTATATTTCTAATTTGGCCTTAATATAATTTAGTTGGCTGTCCGTTTCCCCTTTTTTGGCAGGCTTTTGACTAATTTTTGGTCGGTAAATCGACCATACTAGAGCCGAGTAGTCTTTCCTCAGTTTTCAGTCACCCACGTGACTTAGGCCATATCCTTCGAACCAGAACGCGGAAGCGGTTCTGACTACGCGAATTTCGCCGATTCGAAGGAACGGAGCACTCTGAGACAGTAGATCGCGGCTGCGACTACGTCGTCAATGTAAGCCAAAACCTTTGCCGTACATCGGCCTCGCTTGTGTTAAACATTCTTTTATGTGCTCTGGCCATCCCATCTACATTGACAATCCGCATATCGTTTTCCCATAGATAACCGAGGCAGACGTTGAATCACCATCCCTTGTTGAAAGCCAACGTGCCCTTTGGCCTAATGTAAGTACACCCCTGATATGTACTGGCCCTAACCTCTATATTTCCTATTTTGGATTGTAACCCCAGTCTTTTCGCCCCCACGTAGCGTTAACACAGGAGAACAAATCCCTCGTCATCCTTCCTGAATTGAAGTATTGACTCCAGCCTCAACTCGAAGCACACATGTAAGTGATACTTAATTGTGTAATACAATTAGGCCACAAATTATTTGTGCTTCTGAGGGCTTATATTGATTATGGTTCTAATTTTGTTTCTCTAGTCGGCCGCTAATTGGTCCCCAAGCTCACTAGTGTCTGACCACACGGAAGGTGGTCCTACAGTCTTTTGACTCTCGGAGCCAGGCTGGCCCGATTCACCATGGTAACTTTCTCTTGCAATTTCCCTTGAAATATAGTCCTCGAACAGCTTTTAATCTATTTTTGTAAATAGAATATTCACTTAGTTTTTCGTTTATTTTATAGAATTGTCTACCCCACTACAATTCCCCCTTGTCCTGATGAAGACCCCGCTTAAGGGCTCAAGTTAACCTCCCATGTAGGGGTCAAAACGTCGACGGCTCTACTAGTTCTGTCATCCGGCACTGTTCCATGACCATCGAGTATTCATATTTGTGACCGCTGAATGACTTCTGCATTGTTTACTTTAACTATGATGTTGGCTTAAATAAGTTGTAGCCTTTTTAAGTAACAGTGATTGTTTTTTGAGTCTGATATTAAGATCTTTCCCTTGAACCACCTACCCTTTTTATTTTCACACCTTACACTCCTTTTCCCTTCTATATTTGGGGTATTTATATGATTCGTGTAGAATGTTTGAATGAATTTATTAGCACAGCCTCTTGGGCTCAGCGCTCATTTGCTAAGTTTTTGCAGGAAAAGTTCATTCACGTTGCTGTTAGAATGAAAAGCAAGAAGATAATTTGTGTTGTATGTTTTGCTGTTGCTATGGTGGTTATAGCGACAACAGCTTGGTTTGCAGAAAGAGTGGCCCCAGTACGAGAATATTTGCTTGCCACAACTCCTGTTCCACTTGAGCACTTCCATTTTACTCTTCCATACCATGAGCAAAAGCATAGACAAACTTATTTGAATAGCACTTTCATCCAGATGCTACACTATACGCACAATGCTACGAACATTACTAACTGTTGGGTGTGCGGGATGCTACCAGCTCATCGAAAGGAAGGAGGAACGCCTCTTATTCCTCTTCCTTTTTCGCATAATAGTTCTTGCTATGCTTGGTTTGCACTTTTGTTCACTCTAAGATGGCCATCAAAAGGCGGACTTCTCTTTCGCCTCAACAAAGTTTGTCATCAGGATAAAGATGGTTACCCACAAGCGGAAGGGACTAAATATCGACCAGACAACGCATCCTCACCATACATCTTTACCAAGACAAGAACAACAAATATGACTGTTTTATTTGTAATTTCTGTTTTTAAAGCTAAAGCAGATCTATGTATTAAAAATGAAGGGACAATTCTAGTTGGGGAAAGTGAATGCACTACTGTTCTAGTATTTGATGGAAAGAATAATAATACGTTTGTGACTTCACATAACTCATTTTTTATATGTGGCAATAAAGGTTATCACTGACTTCCAATGGGATGGTCAGGGACATGTTATATATCATTCTTACTGCCCCCTGTGTTTATAGCACCTGAAACGTATCATAAAGACTTTGTATTATTTCATGAATTGGTTGTAAATAGAGTTAAGAGAACCATAAACATAGATGACGTGGACCAAACCGACACATCATTACAACAATATGTCGATATTAATTTAGGCATATTTCCTTTTGTGGGTGCTGCTTTGAATAGTAGAAAAGATAGACGATTAACATATATTGTGGAAACTGTTGCTAACCAGACTGCAATGGCACTAGGAAATATCACAGAGGAGCTTCAAATTACTAGGATTGTAGTGCTCCAGAACCGAATGGTTCTAGATGTTATGTTAGCTGATCAAGGTGGTGCATGTCACATTATCGGAAGTAGTTGTGTGTTTGTACCTGATAATTTGCCCTCAGTGTATAGTGCAATTTCGAAATTACATAAAATTGCTGCTGAAATTCATCCTCGGAATGGTTCATGGACATTTTTTCGTGTTGGATGTGGACATTGCTTACCACCTGGGGTTGGAAAATATTGACTATTCTATGTGCAATAATTGCTACATTTTTTATTCTTAGCTTATGTTTACAGTGTGGTCCTGCACTATGTTCCATTTGTGTCGCTGCCTGTATCCCTTCCAAGAAGAATATTACTGTGGTAAAAGCCCAACACATGATGAACCAAGAAATAGCCAAAATAATGCTTATTGACATAAATGATGTATATAGAGAATATTCAGGGTATGGAGGTAGCTTCAGCTAAATGCTAAAAGGATCGACTGTTGTAAATTAGCAGCGATTGGATTAGCATTTGCTGAAGCTACACAAGTTTTCATTATTATGTTGACTGTTCCCATAGGCCATTTTGTATTCATGGCCCCCATTTTGTGTGTCTACATTACCTCTTGGTCACCATGTGCTTTGTCCTACCTCTTTGCCAGTTGACCGCATGGTCTGCCCAGCAACAGGCTATATTTAGCTTGTGGTCAAGGTCCGCGCATGCGCAATCAAACCACATCTGTTATTAATCGATCATTGTCGAGAGCTGTTTTCCCCAAACTGGTCAAGTTGTTAACTCCTCCCACATGTTGGATGTGTTCCAAAAATGTCCTTATATGTACATAAAATCGTCTTATGTGTCTGCCGCCTACTTTTCAAACCCCTGTGCGGGTATAAAAGGACCATGTGCCTTCTGTTCGTGGGTGATACTTATTACCGAAGGGTGCTGTTTGAATGTACCACCACCCCATGGGGTCTTAATAAACTTGTCTTTTGTATTCCAGTTTCTGTGCCAACTTTTATTCTAAGGTATTGAGAGTTATTTGCAGTGAACTTAGGCTCACTGAAACTCAACTCAACACTGGGACTCATATCCACTGCACCCACCGCCATACTGTTTGGGCACTGCTGGGAGTCATATGCAACCACTCCCATACTGTCTGGGCACTGCTGGGAGTCAAATCCAACCACCCCCATGCTTGTCTGGGAACTGCTGGGAGTCATATCCACCCACACCCATACTGTCTGGGCACTGCCGGGAGTCATATCCAATCACCCCCATACTGTCTGGGCACTGCTGGGAGTCATATCCAACCACCCCCATACTGTCTGGGTACTACTGCGAGTCATATCAACCCACCCCCATACTGTCGGGGCATTGCTGGGAGTCATATCCACCCACACCCATACTGTTGGGGCACTGCCGGGAGTCATATCCAATCACCCCCATACTGTCTGGGCACTGCTGGGAGTCATATCCAACCACCCCCATACTGTCTGGGTACTACTGGGAGTCATATCAACCCACCCCCACTGTCGGGGCACTGCTGGGAGTCCTCTGCACCCACCCTAAAACCCTCTGGGCACTGCTGGGAGTCATATTCACCCACCCCTCATATGTCTGGGCACTGCTGGGAGTCATATTCACCAACCCCTCTTATGTCTGGGCACTGCTGGGACTCCTCTGCACCCACCCCCATACTGCCTGGGCACTGCTGGGAGTCCTCTGCACCCACCCCATATTTTCTGGGCACTGCAGGGAGTCATGTCCAACTACCCCCATACTGTCTGGGCACTGCTGGGAGTCATATCCAACCACGCCCATACTATCTGGGCACTGCTGGGAGTCATATCCAACCACCCCCATACTTGTCTGGGCACTGCTGGGAGTCATATCCAACAGACCACATACTGTCTGGGCACTGCTGAGAGTCATATCCAACCACCCCATACTGTCTGGGTACTGCTGGGAGTCATATCAACCCACCCCAAAACTGTCTGGGCACTGCTGGGAGTCATATCCAACCACCCCTCTTATATCTGGGAACTTCTGAGAGTCATATCCACGCACCCCTCATATGTCTGGGCACTGCTGGGAGTCCTCTGCACCCACCCCCATACTGTGTGGGCACTGCTGGGAGTCATATCCAACCACACCTCGTATATCTGGGAACTGCTGGGAGTCATATCCACGCACCCCTCATATGTATGTGCACTGCTGGGAGTCATTTTCATCCACCCCATTCTGTCTGGGCACTGCTGGGAGTCATATCCAACCACCCCCATACTGTCTAGGCACTGCTGGGAGTCACATCCAACCACCACTCTTATGTCTGGGCACTGCTGGGAGTCCTCTGCACCCACCCCCATTCTGTCTGGGCACTGCTGGGAGTCCCCTGCACCCACCCCCAAACTGTCTGGGCACTGCTATGACTCATATCAAACCTCCCCCATACTGTCTGGGCACTGCTGGGAGTCATATCCAACCACCCTCATACTGTCTGGGTGCTGCTGGAAGTCATATCCAACCACCCCCATACTGTTTGGGAACTGCTGGGAGTCATATCCAAACACCCCCATACTTTCTGGGCATTGCTGGGAGTCCACAGCACCCACCCCCATACTGTCTGGGCACTGCTGGGAGTCATATCCAATAACCCCCATACTGTCTGGGCACTGCTGGGAGTCATATCCACCCACACCTCTTATGTCTGGGCAGTGCTGTGAGTCATATCCACCCACCCCTCATATGTCTGTGCACTGTTGGGAGTCATATTCACCCACCCCTCTTAAGTCTGGGCACTGCTGGGACTCCTCTGCGCCCACCCCTCTAATGTCTGGGCACTGCTGGGAGTCCTCTGCACCCACCCCATGCTGACTGGGCACTGCTGGCAGTCCTCTGCATCCACCCCCATACTGCCTGGGCACTGCTGGGAATCATATCCAACCAACCCATACTGTCTGGGCACTGCTGTGTATCAAATCCAATGACCCCATACTTGTCTGGGCACTGCTGGGAGTCATATCCAACCACCCCCATACTGTCTGGGCACAGCCGGGAGTCATATACAATCAGCCCCATACTGTCTGGACACTGCTGGGAGTCATATCCAACCACCCCATACTGTCTGGGCACTTCTGGTGGTCATATCAACCCACCCCCATACTGTCTGGGCACTGCTGGGAGTCCTCTGCACCCACCCTCATACTGTTTGGGCACTGCTGGTAGTCATATCCAACCTCCCCATACTGTCTGGGCGTTGCTGGGAGTCATATCCACCCACCCCTCTTATGTCTGGGCACTGTTGGGAGTCATATCCACCCACCTCTCATATGTCTGTGCACTGCTGGGAGTCCTCTGCACCCACCCCCATACTGTCTGGGAACTGCTGGGAGTCCTCTGCACCCACCCCCAAACTGTCTGGGCACTGCTGGGACTCATATCCAACCACCCCATACTGTCTGGGCACTGCTTGGATTCATATCCAACCACCCCCATACTGTCTGGGCGCTGCTGGGAGTCATATCCAACCACCCCCATACTGTCTGGGCACTGCTGGGAGTCATATCCCAAACCCCCATACTGTCTAGGCACTGCTGGGAGTCCACAGCACCCACCCCCATACTGTATGGGCACTGCTGGGAGTCATATCCAACCACCCCCATACTGCCTGGGCACTGCTGGGAGTCACATCCGACCACCCCTCTTATGTCTGGGCACTGCTGGGAGTCATATCCAACCACCCTCATACTGTCTGGGCGATGCTGGGAGTCATGTCCAACCACCCCCATACTGTCTGGGAACTGCTGGGAGTCATTTCCAAACACCCCCATACTGTCTGGGCACTGCTGGGAGTCCACAGCATCCACCCCATACTGTCTGGGCACTGCTGGGAGTCATATCGAATCACCCCCATACGGTCTGGGCACTGCTGGGAGTCATATCCACCCACACCTCTTATGTCTGGGCAGTGCTGTGAGTCATATCCACCCACCCCTCATATGTCTGTGCACTGCTGGGAGTCATATTCACCCACCCCTCTTAAGTCTGGGCACTGCTGGGAGTCCTCTACACACACCCCATACTGACTGGGCACTGCTGGGAGTCCTCTACATCCACCCCCATACTGTCTGGGCACTGCTGGGAATCATATCCAACCACCCCATACTGTCTGGGCACAGCCGGGAGTCATATCCAATCACCCCCATACTGTCTGGGCACTGCTGGGAGTCATATCCAACCACCCCATACTGTATGGGCACTTCTGGTATTCATATCAACCCACCCCCATACTGCCTGGGCACTGCTGGGAGTCCCCTGCACCCAGCCTCATACTGTTTGGGCACTGCTGGGAGTCATATCCAACCTCCCCATACTGTCTGGGCACTGCTGGGAGTCATATCTACCCACCCCTGTTATGTCTGGGCACTGCTGGGAGTCCTATCCACCCACCCCTCATATGTCTAGGCACTGCTGGGAGTCCTATTCACCCACCCCTCTTAGGTCTGGGCACTGCTGAAAGTCCTCTGCACCCACCCCCATACTGTCTGGGCACTGCTGTGAGTCCTCTGCACCCACCCCAAACTGTCTGGGCACTGCTGGGACTCATATCCAACCACCCCATACTGTCTGAGCACTGCTGGGAGTCATATCCAACCACCCCCATACTGTCTGGGCGCTGCTGGGAGTCATATCCAACCACCCCCATACTGTCTGGGCACTGCTGGGAGTCATATCCAAACACCCCCATACTGTCTGGGCACTGCTGGGAGTCCACAGCACCCACCCCCATACTGTCTGGGAACTGCTGGGAGTTATATCCAACCACCCCCATACTGTCCGGGTACTGCAGGGAGTCATGTCAATCCACCCCCATACTGTCTGGGCACTGCTGGGAGTCCTCTGCACCCACCCTCATACTGTCTGGGCACTGCTGGGAGTCATATCCACCCACCCCACTTATATCTGGGTACTGCTGGGAGTCATATCCACGCACCCCTCTTATGTCTTGGCACTGCTGGGAGTCCTCTGCACCCACCCCCATACTGTCAGGGCACTGCTGGGAGTCCTCTGTACCCACCCCCCCATACTGTCTGGGCACTGCTGGGAGTCATATCCAACAAACCCCATACTGTCTGAGCACTGCTGGGAGTCATATCCAACCACCCCCATACTGTATGGGCACTGCTGGGAGTCACATCAAACCACCCCTCTTATGTCTGGGCACTGCTGGGAGTCCACTGCACCCACCCTCATTCTGTCATGGCACTGCTGGGAGTCCTCTGCACCCACCCACAAACTGTCTGGGCACTGCTATGACTCATGTCAAACCACCCCCATACTGTCTGGGCACTGCTGGGAGTCATATCCAACCACCCTCATACTGTCTGGGCGCTACTGGGAGTCACATCCAACCATCCCCATACTGTCTGGGAACTGCTGGGAGTCATATCCAAACACCCCCATACTGTCTGGGCACTTCTGGGAGTCCACAGCACCCACCCCCTTACTGTCTGGGCACTGCTGGGAGTCATATCCAATCACCCCCATACTGTCTGGGCACTGCTGGGAGTCATATCCACCCACACCTCTTATTTCTGGGTACTGCTGTGAGTCATATCCACCCACCCCTCATATGTCTGTGCACTGCTGGGAGTCATATTCACCCTCCCCTCTTAAGTCTGGGCACTGCTGGGAGTCCTCTGCACCCACCCCATACTGACTGGGCACTGCTGGGAGTCCTCTGCACCCACCCCCATACTGTCTTGGCACTGCTGGGAATCATATCCAAACACCCCATACTGTCTGGGCACTGTTGGGTATCAAATCCAATGGCCCCCATACTTGTCTGGGCACTGCTGGGAGTCATATCCAACCACCCCCCTACTGTCTGGGCACAGCCAGGAGTCATATCCAATCACCCCCATACTGTCTGGGCACTGCTGGGAGTCAAATGAAACCACCCCATGCTTGTCTGGGAACTGCTGGGAGTCATATCCACCCACACCCATACTGTCTGGGCACTGCCGGGAGTCATATCCAATCACCCCCATACTGTCTGGGCACTGCTGGGAGTCATATCCAACCACCCCCATACTGTCTGGGTACTACTGGGAGTCACATCAACCCAACCCCATACTGTCGGGGCACTGCTGGGAGTCATATTCACCCACCCCTCTTATGTCTGGGCACTGCTGGGAGTAATATTCACCCACCCATCTTATGTCTGGACACTGCTGGGAGTCCTCTGCACCCACCCCCATATTTTCTGGGCACTGCAGGGAGTAATGTCCAACCACCCCCATACTGTCTGGGCACTGCTGGGAGTCATATCCAACCACGCCCATACTATCTGGGCACTGCTGGGAGTCATATCCAACCACCCCCATACTTGTCTGGGCACTGCTGGGAGTCATATCCAACAGACCCCATACTGTCTGGGCGCTGCTGAGAGTCATATCCAACCACCCCCATACTGTCTGGGTACTGCTGGGAGTCATATCAACCCACCCCAAAACTGTCTGGGCACTGCTGGGACTCATATCCAACCACCCCATACTGTCTGGGCACTGCTTGGATTCATATCCAACCACCCCCATACTGTCTGGGCGCTGCTGGGAGTCATATCCAACCACCCCCATACTGTCTGGGCACTGCTGGGAGTCATATCCCAAACCCCCATACTGTCTAGGCACTGCTGGGAGTCCACAGCACCCACCCCCATACTGTATGGGCACTGCTGGGAGTCATATCCAACCACCCCCATACTGCCTGGGCACTGCTGGGAGTCACATCCGACCACCCCTCTTATGTCTGGGCACTGCTGGGAGTCATATCCAACCACCCTCATACTGTCTGGGAACTGCTGGGAGTCATTTCCAAACACCCCCATACTGTCTGGGCACTGCTGGGAGTCCACAGCATCCACCCCATACTGTCTGGGCACTGCTGGGAGTCATATCGAATCACCCCCATACGGTCTGGGCACTGCTGGGAGTCATATCCACCCACACCTCTTATGTCTGGGCAGTGCTGTGAGTCATATCCACCCACCCCTCATATGTCTGTGCACTGCTGGGAGTCATATTCACCCACCCCTCTTAAGTCTGGGCACTGCTGGGAGTCCTGTTCACACACCCCATACTGACTGGGCACTGCTGGGAGTCCTCTACATCCACCCCCATACTGTCTGGGCACTGCTGGGAATCATATCCAACCACCCCATACTGTCTGGGCACAGCCGGGAGTCATATCCAATCACCCCCATACTGTCTGGGCACTACTGGGAGTCATATCCAACCACCCCATACTGTATGGGCACTTCTGGTATTCATATCAACCCACCCCCATACTGCCTGGGCACTGCTGGGAGTCCCCTGCACCCAGCCTCATACTGTTTGGGCACTGCTGGGAGTCATATCCAACCTCCCCATACTGTCTGGGCACTGCTGGGAGTCATATCTACCCACCCCTGTTATGTCTGGGCACTGCTGGGAGTCCTATCCACCCACCCCTCATATGTCTAGGCACTGCTGGGAGTCCTATTCACCCACCCCTCTTAGGTCTGGGCACTGCTGAAAGTCCTCTGCACCCACCCCCATACTGTCTGGGCACTGCTGTGAGTCCTCTGCACCCACCCCAAACTGTCTGGGCACTGCTGGGAGTCATATCCAACCACCCCCATACTGTCTGGGCGCTGCTGGGAGTCATATCCAACCACCCCCATACTGTCTGGGCACTGCTGGGAGTCATATCCAAACACCCCCATACTGTCTGGGCACTGCTGGGAGTCCACAGCACCCACCCCCATACTGTCTGGGAACTGCTGGGAGTTATATCCAACCACCCCCATACTGTCCGGGTACTGCAGGGAGTCATGTCCAACCACCCCATACTGTCTGAGCACTGCTGGGAGTCATATCCAACCACCCCCATACTGTCTGGGCGCTGCTGGGAGTCATATCCAACCACCCCCATACTGTCTGGGCACTGCTGGGAGTCATATCCAAACACCCCCATACTGTCTGGGCACTGCTGGGAGTCCACAGCACCCACCCCCATACTGTCTGGGAACTGCTGGGAGTTATATCCAACCACCCCCATACTGTCCGGGTACTGCAGGGAGTCATGTCAATCCACCCCCATACTGTCTGGGCACTGCTGGGAGTCCTCTGCACCCACCCTCATACTGTCTGGGCACTGCTGGGAGTCATATCCACCCACCCCACTTATATCTGGGTACTGCTGGGAGTCATATCCACGCACCCCTCTTATGTCTTGGCACTGCTGGGAGTCCTCTGCACCCACCCCCATACTGTCAGGGCACTGCTGGGAGTCCTCTGTACCCACCCCCCCATACTGTCTGGGCACTGCTGGGAGTCATATCCAACAAACCCCATACTGTCTGAGCACTGCTGGGAGTCATATCCAACCACCCCCATACTGTATGGGCACTGCTGGGAGTCACATCAAACCACCCCTCTTATGTCTGGGCACTGCTGGGAGTCCACTGCACCCACCCTCATTCTGTCATGGCACTGCTGGGAGTCCTCTGCACCCACCCACAAACTGTCTGGGCACTGCTATGACTCATGTCAAACCACCCCCATACTGTCTGGGCACTGCTGGGAGTCATATCCAACCACCCTCATACTGTCTGGGCGCTACTGGGAGTCACATCCAACCATCCCCATACTGTCTGGGAACTGCTGGGAGTCATATCCAAACACCCCCATACTGTCTGGGCACTTCTGGGAGTCCATAGCACCCACCCCCTTACTGTCTGGGCACTGCTGGGAGTCATATCCAATCACCCCCATACTGTCTGGGCACTGCTGGGAGTCATATCCACCCACACCTCTTATTTCTGGGTACTGCTGTGAGTCATATCCACCCACCCCTCATATGTCTGTGCACTGCTGGGAGTCATATTCACCCTCCCCTCTTAAGTCTGGGCACTGCTGGGAGTCCTCTGCACCCACCCCATACTGACTGGGCACTGCTGGGAGTCCTCTGCACCCACCCCCATACTGTCTTGGCACTGCTGGGAATCATATCCAAACACCCCATACTGTCTGGGCACTGTTGGGTATCAAATCCAATGGCCCCCATACTTGCCTGGGCACTGCTGGGAGTCATATCCAACCACCCCCCTACTGTCTGGGCACAGCCAGGAGTCATATCCAATCACCCCCATACTGTCTGGGCACTGCTGGGAGTCAAATGAAACCACCCCATGCTTGTCTGGGAACTGCTGGGAGTCATATCCACCCACACCCATACTGTCTGGGCACTGCCGGGAGTCATATCCAATCACCCCCATACTGTCTGGGCACTGCTGGGAGTCATATCCAACCACCCCCATACTGTCTGGGTACTACTGGGAGTCACATCAACCCAACCCCATACTGTCGGGGCACTGCTGGGAGTCCTCTGCACCCACCCTAATACTGTCTGGGCACTGCTGGGAGTCATATTCACCCACCCCTCTTATGTCTGGGCACTGCTGGGAGTAATATTCACCCACCCATCTTATGTCTGGACACTGCTGGGAGTCCTCTGCACCCACCCCCATATTTTCTGGGCACTGCAGGGAGTAATGTCCAACCACCCCCATACTGTCTGGGCACTGCTGGGAGTCATATCCAACCACGCCCATACTATCTGGGCACTGCTGGGAGTCATATCCAACCACCCCCATACTTGTCTGGGCACTGCTGGGAGTCATATCCAACAGACCCCATACTGTCTGGGCGCTGCTGAGAGTCATATCCAACCACCCCCATACTGTCTGGGTACTGCTGGGAGTCATATCAACCCACCCCAAAACTGTCTGGGCACTGCTGGGACTCATATCCAACCACCCCATACTGTCTGGGCACTGCTTGGATTCATATCCAACCACCCCCATACTGTCTGGGCGCTGCTGGGAGTCATATCCAACCACCCCCATACTGTCTGGGCACTGCTGGGAGTCATATCCCAAACCCCCATACTGTCTAGGCACTGCTGGGAGTCCACAGCACCCACCCCCATACTGTAAGGGCACTGCTGGGAGTCATATCCAACCACCCCCATACTGCCTGGGCACTGCTGGGAGTCACATCCGACCACCCCTCTTATGTCTGGGCACTGCTGGGAGTCATATCCAACCACCCTCATACTGTCTGGGCGATGCTGGGAGTCATATCCAACCACCCCCATACTGTCTGGGAACTGCTGGGAGTCATTTCCAAACACCCCCATACTGTCTGGGCACTGCTGGGAGTCCACAGCATCCACCCCATACTGTCTGGGCACTGCTGGGAGTCATATCGAATCACCCCCATACGGTCTGGGCACTGCTGGGAGTCATATCCACCCACACCTCTTATGTCTGGGCAGTGCTGTGAGTCATATCCACCCACCCCTCATATGTCTGTGCACTGCTGGGAGTCATATTCACCCACCCCTCTTAAGTCTGGGCACTGCTGGGAGTCCTCTACACACACCCCATACTGACTGGGCACTGCTGGGAGTCCTCTACATCCACCCCCATACTGTCTGGGCACTGCTGGGAATCATATCCAACCACCCCATACTGTCTGGGCACAGCCGGGAGTCATATCCAATCACCCCCATACTGTCTGGGCACTGCTGGGAGTCATATCCAACCACCCCATACTGTATGGGCACTTCTGGTATTCATATCAACCCACCCCCATACTGCCTGGGCACTGCTGGGAGTCACCTGCACCCAACCTCATACTGTTTGGGCACTGCTGGGAGTCATATCCAACCTCCCCATACTGTCTGGGCACTGCTGGGAGTCATATCTACCCACCCCTGTTATGTCTGGGCACTGCTGGGAGTCCTATCCACCCACCCCTCATATGTCTAGGCACTGCTGGGAGTCCTAATCACCCACCCCTCTTAGGTCTGGGCACTGCTGAAAGTCCTCTGCACCCACCCCCATACTGTCTGGGCACTGCTGTGAGTCCTCTGCACCCACCCCAAACTGTCTGGGCACTGCTGGGACTCATATCCAACCACCCCATACTGTCTGAGCACTGCTGGGAGTCATATCCAACCACCCCCATACTGTCTGGGCGCTGCTGGGAGTCATATCCAACCACCCCCATACTGTCTGGGCACTGCTGGGAGTCATATCCAAACACCCCCATACTGTCTGGGCACTGCTGGGAGTCCACAGCACCCACCCCCATACTGTCTGGGAACTGCTGGGAGTTATATCCAACCACCCCCATACTGTCCGGGTACTGCAGGGAGTCATGTCAATCCACCCCCATACTGTCTGGGCACTGCTGGGAGTCCTCTGCACCCACCCTCATACTGTCTGGGCACTGCTGGGAGTCATATCCACCCACCCCACTTATATCTGGGTACTGCTGGGAGTCATATCCACGCACCCCTCTTATGTCTTGGTACTGCTGGGAGTCCTCTGCACCCACCCCCATACTGTCAGGGCACTGCTAGGAGTCCTCTGTACCCACCCCCCCATACTGTCTGGGCACTGCTGGGAGTCATATCCAACAAACCCCATACTGTCTGAGCACTGCTGGGAGTCATATCCAACCACCCCCATACTGTATGGGCACTGCTGGGAGTCACATCAAACCACCCCTCTTATGTCTGGGCACTGCTGGGAGTCCACTGCACCCACCCCCATTCTGTCATGGCACTGCTGGGAGTCCTCTGCACCCACCCACAAACTGTCTGGGCACTGCTATGACTCATGTCAAACCACCCCCATACTGTCTGGGCACTGCTGGGAGTCATATCCAACCACCCTCATACTGTCTGGGCGCTACTGGGAGTCACATCCAACCATCCCCATACTGTCTGGGAACTGCTGGGAGTCATATCCAAACACCCCCATACTGTCTGGGAACTTCTGGGAGTCCACAGCACCCACCCCCTTACTGTCTGGGCACTGCTGGGAGTCATATCCAATCACCCCCATACTGTCTGGGCACTGCTGGGAGTCATATCCACCCACACCTCTTATTTCTGGGTACTGCTGTGAGTCATATCCACCCACCCCTCATATGTCTGTGCACTGCTGGGAGTCATATTCACCCTCCCCTCTTAAGTCTGGGCACTGCTGGGAGTCCTCTGCACCCACCCCATACTGACTGGGCACTGCTGGGAGTCCTCTGCACCCACCCCCATACTGTCTTGGCACTGCTGGGAATCATATCCAAACACCCCATACTGTCTGGGCACTGTTGGGTATCAAATCCAATGGCCCCCATACTTGTCTGGGCACTGCTGGGAGTCATATCCAACCACCCCCCTACTGTCTGGGCACAGCCAGGAGTCATATCCAATCACCCCCATACTGTCTGGGCACTGCTGGGAGTCAAATGAAACCACCCCATGCTTGTCTGGGAACTGCTGGGAGTCAATCCACCCACACCCATACTGTCTGGGCACTGCCGGGAGTCATATCCAATCACCCCCATACTGTCTGGGCACTGCTGGGAGTCATATCCAACCACCCCCATACTGTCTGGGTACTACTGGGAGTCACATCAACCCAACCCCATACTGTCGGGGCACTGCTGGGAGTCCTCTGCACCCACCCTAATACTGTCTGGGCACTGCTGGGAGTCATATTCACCCACCCCTCTTATGTCTGGACACTGCTGGGAGTAATATTCACCCACCCATCTTATGTCTGGACACTGCTGGGAGTCCTCTGCACCCACCCCCATATTTTCTGGGCACTGCAGGGAGTAATGTCCAACCACCCCCATACTGTCTGGGCACTGCTGGGAGTCATATCCAACCACGCCCATACTATCTGGGCACTGCTGGGAGTCATATCCAACCACCCCCATACTTGTCTGGGCACTGCTGGGAGTCATATCCAACAGACCCCATACTGTCTGGGCGCTGCTGAGAGTCATATCCAACCACCCCCATACTGTCTGGGTACTGCTGGGAGTCATATCAACCCACCCCAAAACTGTCTGGGCACTGCTGGGAGTCATATGCAACCACCCCTCTTATATCTGGGAACTGCTGAGAGTCATATCCACGCACCCCTCATATGTCTGTGCACTGCTGGGAGTCATATTCATCCACCCCTCTTAAGTCTCGGCACTGCTGGGAGTCCTCTGCACCCACCCTCATACTGTCTGGGCACTGCTGGGAGTCATATCAAACCACCCCCATACTGTGTGGGCACTGCTGGGAGTCATATCCAACCACCCCCATACTGTATGGGCACTGCTGGGAGTCACATCAAACCACCCCTCTTATGTCTGGGCACTGCTGGGAGTCCACTGCACCCACCCCCATTCTGTCATGGCACTGCTGGGAGTCCTCTGCACCCACCCACAAACTGTCTGGGCACTGCTATGACTCATGTCAAACCACCCCATACTGTCTGGGCACTGCTGGGAGTCATATCCAACCACCCTCATACTGTCTGGGCGCTACTGGGAGTCACATCCAACCATCCCCATACTGTCTGGGAACTGCTGGGAGTCATATCCAAACACCCCCATACTGTCTGGGCACTGCTGGGAGTCCACAGCACCCACCCCCTTACTGTCTGGACACTGCTGGGAGTCATATCCAATCACCCCCATACTGTCTGGGCACTGCTGGGAGTCATATTCACCCTCCCCTCTTAAGTCTGGGCACTGCTGGGACTCCTCTGCGCCCACCCCTTTAATGCCTGGGCACTGCTGGGAGTCCTCTGCACCCACCCCATACTGACTGGGCACTGCTGGGAGTCCTCTCCACCCACCCCCATACTGTCTGGGCACTGCTGGGAATCATATCCAAACACCCCATACTGTCTGGGCACTGTTGGGTATCAAATCCAAAGGGCCCCATACTTGTCTGGGCACTGCTGGGAGTCATATCCAACCACCCCCCTACTGTCTGGGCACAGCTAGGAGTCATATCCAATCACCCCCATACTGTCTGGGCACTGCTGGGAGTCAAATCCAACCACCCCATGCTTGTCTGGGAACTGCTGCGAGTCATATCCACCCACACCCATACTCTCTGGGCACTGCCGGGAGTCATATCCAATCACCCCCATACTGTCTGGGCACTGCTGGGAGTCATATCCAACCACCCCCATACTGTCTGGGTACTACTGGGAGTCATATCAACCCAACCCCATACTGTCGGGGCACTGCTGGGAGTCCTCTGCACCCACCCTAATACTGTCTGGGCACTGCTGGGAGTCATATTCACCCACCCCTCTTATGTCTGGGCACTGCTGGGAGTCATATTCACCCACCCCTCTTATGTCTGGACACTGCTGGGACTCCTCTGCACCCACCCCCATACTGCCTGGGCACTGTTGGGAGTCCTCTGCACCCACCCCCATATTTTCTGGGCACTGCAGGGAGTAATGTCCAACCACCCCCATACTGTCTGGGCACTGCTGGGAGTCATATCCAACCACGCCCATACTATCTGGGCACTGCTGGGAGTCATATCCAACCACCCCCATACTTGTCTGGGCACTGCTGAGAGTCATATCCAACCACCCCCATACTGTCTGGGTACTGCTGGGAGTCATATCAACCCACCCCAAAACGGTCTGGGCACTGCTGGGAGTCATATCCAACCACCCCTCTTATATCTGGGAACTGCTGAGAGTCATATCCACGCACCCCTCATATGTCTGTGCACTGCTGGGAGTCATATTCATCCACCCCTCTTATGTCTGGGCACTGCTGGTAGTCCTCTGCACCCACCCTCATACTGTCTGGGCACTGCTGGGAGTCATATCAAACCACCCCCATACTGTGTGGGCACTGCTGGGAGTCATATCCAACCACCCCTCTTATATCTGGGAACTGCTGGGAGTCATATCCACGCACACCCCTCATATGTCTGTGCACTGCTGGGAGTCATATTCATTCACCCCCATTCTGTCTGGGCACTGCTGGGAGTCATATCCAACCACCCCCATACTGCTTGGGCACTGCTGGGAGTCACATCCAACCACCCCTCTTATGTCTGGGCACTACTGGGAGTCCTCTGCACCGACCCCAATTCTGTCTGGGCACTGCTGGGAGTCCCCTGCACCCACCCCCAAACTGTCTGGGCACTGCTATGACTCATATCAAACCACCCCCATACTGTCTGGGCACTGCTGGGAGTCATATCCAACCACCCTCATACTGTCTGGGTGCTGCTGGGAGTCATATCCAACCACCCCCATACTGTCTGAGAACTGCTGGGAGTCATATCCAAACACCCCCATACTTTCTGGGCACTGCTGGGAGTCCACAGCACCCACCCCCATACTGTCTGGGCACTGCTGGGAGTCATATCCAATAACCCCCATACTGTCTGGGCACTGCTGGGAGTCATATTCACCCATACCTCTTATGTCTGGGCAGAGCTGTGAGTCATATCCACCCACCCCTCATATGTCTGTGCACTGTTGGGAGTCATATTCACCCACCCCTCTTAAGTCTGGGCACTGCTGGGACTCCTCTGCGCCCACCCCTCTAATGTCTGGGCACTGCTGGGAGTCCTCTGCACCCACCCCATACTGACTGGGCACTGCTGGGAGTCCTCTGCACCCACCCCCATACTGTCTGGGCACTGCTGGGAATCATATCCAACCAACCCATACTGTCTGGGCACTGCTGTGTATCAAATCCAACGACCCCCATACTTGTCTGGGCACTGCTGGGAGTCATATCCAACCACCCCCATACTGTCTGGGCACAGCCGGGAGTCATATCCAATCAGCCCCATACTGTCCGGACACTGCTGGGAGTCATATCCAACCACCCCATACTGTCTGGGCACTTCTGGTAGTCATATCAACCCACCCCCATACTGTCTGGGCACTGCTGGGAGTCCTCTGCACCCACCCTCATACTGTTTGGGCACTGCTGGTAGTCATATCCAACCTCCCTATACTGTCTGGGCGCTGCTGGTAGTCATATCCACCCACCCCTCTTATGTCTGGGCACTGCTGGGAGTCATATCCACCCACCCCTCATATGTCTGTGCACTGCTGGGAGTCATATTCACCCACCCCTTTTAGGTCTGGGCACTGCTGGGAGTCCTCTGCTCCCACCCCCATACTGTCTGGGCACTGCTGGGAGTCCTCTGCACCCACCCCCAAACTGTCTGGGCACTGCTGGGACTCATATCCAACCACCCATACTGTCTGGGCACTGCTTGGAGTCATATCCAACCACCCCCATACTGTCTGGGCGCTGCTGGGAGTCATATCCAACCACCTCCATACTGTCTGGGCACTGCTGGGAGTCATATCCAAACACCCCCATACTGTCTGGGCACTGCTGGGAGTCCACAGCACCCACCCCCATACTGTCTGGGCACTGCTGGGAGTCATATCCAACCACCCCCATACTGTCTGGGCACTGCTGGGAGTCACATCCAACCACCCCTCTTATGTCTGGGCACTGCTGGGAGTCCTCTGCACCCACCCCCATTCTGTCTGGTTACTGCTGGGAGTCCTCTGCACCCACCCCCAAACTGGCTGGGGGAAACCTTTGCTTTTTTGACCAAGCCGGATTGTACCTACCAGCTTCTTGTTCCTCGTGTCCTTGCTTGGAGGGAAGCGGACAGACAGCGCCAGGGGTCTTTTCGCCTGCCCGCCTCCCGCCGCCTAACTCCTTCTACCAACGCGGAGTTGGGCCGCCGAGTGGAGCGTGGGCGGGCACCAGGAAAAACTACAATTCCCAGCAGCCCCAGCGCGGCAAAACTACAGCGTTTGGCGCCAGGAGGCGCTCAAATAGAGCGTCGTCCCTGACGAGTGGGGAAACCTTTGCTTTTTTGACCAAGCCGGATTGTACCTACCAGCTTCTTGTTCCTCGTGTCCTTGCTTGGAGGGAAGCGGACAGACAGCGCCAGGGGTCTTTTCGCCTGCCCGCCTCCCGCCGCCTAACTCCTTCTACCAACGCGGAGTAGGGCCGCCGAGTGGAGCGTGGGCGGGCACCAGGAAAAACTACAATTCCCAGCAGCCCCAGCGGGGCAAAACTACAGCGTTTGGCGCCAGGAGGCGCTCAAATAGAGCGTCGTCCCCGCCTCGCGGGACGCCGGGCGAAGCCCGGGCCAAGGGCGGGCCCGTTTTAGCCCGTTCTAGACTGTGAGAGACTGGACTGGGCCACCCCTCTTTCCTCCACCAGCCAATCTACCTGCGGTAAGGCGACACAATTCTATATTTGTAGTGTAATCGGCCTGCTATTGTCATAATTACCATCAGGGTAGTGCTGCTTACAATTGACTGACTACAATGTCGAAGCAAAAAACGCCAGCAACTCCGGCTAATACAATGGATAATTATCTGGTCCAGGTAGTGGCAAAAATTAACAATGTTCGGAGGTCTTCATTGGGAATTATGGATTCGCCACCTTGTGCCCAAATTAACCAATCAGGGGTATTCCACTCTGTTAGTGATGAAACTATCCCCACCGATCCGATTGAGGACCTTAATGACTGTTCCATCATGAATGTATCCACGGCCTCTACCGCACAGCAACTTGACCCTTTTGTAGACCTTATTAATTTAGAAGAGCCAAATAATGCTAATACAGCTATGGAGTTAGTACCACAGAGCAATACCCCTCCCACTCCGGTAGCTGCACCAAGAGCTAAAAAAGGGACCACTAAGGCACCACCTAGAAGAGGGGGCTTACGCTCCTGCAAGAACAAACCTGTAACTCCTCTTAGAGGAGTAAAGAAAAGGGCGGAAGACAGGACAAGGGAAGAAGAATATGAAAACACAGATGGGGAGGATACCCTCTTAAACAAGCTTATGGGCATACTAGAGTCTACACTATCAGGGTTAATGAAACCCCTTATATCAAAAGTAGACCAACTTGCTAATAAGGTTAACAAGTTAGAGACCCTCCTAAGGAAAACTAATGAGGGGGTGGGGGAAATATCAAATTTAATAACAACTAAATTTGAACTCATAGAGGCTGCAGGGAAATCACTCGGGGGGATCATGAATGTAGACCCACAAGTTCCATCTGATCAAACTCAACAAGTTAGCTCTGGTCACGGTGACACCCCCGACATGGCTTTGACTACAGATCCAGGACAAGCAGTACCCAATACCACCTCCAAGCTTTTCAGCCCAGAAACTGGCCCAGTTGAATTAATTGTGGAAGCCTCCCCCTTGATTCTAGTACTTGCAAACACACCATCGTTGAATATAGGACAGATCGAGTCTTCAGATTCCTGAAGAAACAAGGCCCTTCAGTGGCTTAGTAATAACATGCATATATCTCCCTGGGGCAAGGAAAAACTATCTGATGATTTGCTCACAGCAAGAAGGGTTAAGTGGATAGGCACTAAGGCAAAGAAATTCCAAGGGGATTGTGTGGTTTTGAACTTCAAGGGCCCTGAAGTTTTGCCTGATATCCTACGGAACATCTTCCCTCCACAACTTAGAACAGCAGAAATAGTACCCCTGACACTGGATTTCTTCTATAGCAGAAGAGGTCTAGTAGCTAAATCTAGCATACTAAGAACAAAGTGGACAGTTGTGGGAAATAGAAGGGCCAGGACCAATCCAGTATGCGAGTGGGGGCTAAACTTGGATAACCATTACTCAGTGTTAACTGACTTAAATGCATGTGATTGACTCGTATGTGTATCTCCTGTTCCTCCTCCTGAAGTCCAGTTGGACCTACGATATGTTAAG
This sequence comes from Lissotriton helveticus, assembly GCF_964261635.1. Classification (NCBI taxonomy): domain Eukaryota; kingdom Metazoa; phylum Chordata; class Amphibia; order Caudata; family Salamandridae; genus Lissotriton; species Lissotriton helveticus. The sequence continues at coordinate 648,192,741 of NC_136068.1, forward strand.
ACCCTCTCTTCAGATGAGCCTCTATCACATAAACTATCCCCGGTCTCTAATGTATTTTCCACCCCTGTTCCAGAGGAACTAAATAGAGTCCAGATAGAACAAAAAAGAGTATTAGAGGTAATTGAGAAGTTATCATCATTGAGTGGAGTCGTAGCCCCAGGCATAGATCTCATAGAAACAGTAAATACCCCTGATACTGTCCAGATATGCCACCAAAAGGCCATATCACCATTATCTATTATCTCTTGGAATATAGCGGGAATCACAAATAAGCTAAATATCCCAGATTGGGTCGACTTTATCGACCACTACGATATTGTCATGTTGCAAGAAACTTGGTCGCTTACACCAATTTTCCGGCAAGGGTATTTGAATTTTTATGTTCCAGCCATAAAAAAACGAGTGGGTCGTCCCTCTGGGGGCTTGTTAATTTGGGTACGCCAAACTTTGAAAAGCGTGGTCAAGCGAAGGTCTATACCATCCAATGACATTCTAGCACTGGACATTAACTGGCAAAATGGCCAACAATTGGCCCTGTTTAATCTCTATTCCAGGGGAGTTGCTAGGGGTAAACTATCAGAGACCTTAACGACCCTTGAGCATCATATTGAAATGCTACCAGTGTCACTCCATATAATAATAGGCGGGGATTTTAACACCACCTTCGAACCCATGGGCGAGGAGGATAGAATCCTGGCAGAAGATGAGGATACCAAGTGGAGAATTCCTCAATTAGATATCCCAGTAATTAAAAAATGGAGCACAGTAGCAATTCAACTGAAAAGCTTCTGTCTTTCTAGAGGGCTCAGAGCAGTAAATGGGCGGGTACCGTCAGACTCTATGGGGAAAAATACTTTTGATAATGGTCGTTCGGCCAGTAGAATAGACTACATACTACTGGATGTAAGAGCTTGGGATAAATTGGTAGATATGGAAGTGAAGGACAAAATAGAAAGTGACCACAATCCTTTGTGCCTGATACTCCATCCCTACCATGAATTGCCCGACCACCCTAGAGGGGATCAGATGGTTACACAAGATCTTGTAAGCTCAAATAACCTCCGCCACTTGAAGTGGAGTATGCTCCTAGAGGACATTGCAAAAATAGAGACCCTAAAGGAAATAGTAGTGGATGAAGTCTCTAAGATTAAGTCCCATTATGGGATGACTGACTTCACAGACTACATGATGGCTGCTCACGAGAAACTGTTTTCCAAAATTCAAAGTTTTTTTGTTAAAACAGTAGCCTCAAGTAAAAAGAAAAAGGCCCAAGAGACCAGAGGGTGGTATGATAAGAGCTGCAGGGTAGCACGAGATAATCTCAGCATGAAACTAAGATTAGGAAGTGCTGAAGCAGTAAGGCTCGCGAGAAACCGGTCCAAAAAATAGCTAAGAAGCGCTGGGATGAGGATTGTTGGCAAGAACTCAAGGAGGCGTGCGCCTCCAAGGACTCCAAGCGTTTCTGGGCCTCAGTAAAATGGGCAAAGGGTGGCATAGCACCCCAGCCCACTAATTATGTCCCGAAAAGCAATTGGGTAGAATATTTCCAACCACAGTATGCTCGTAACCCTATGTTTAATACTGATTGTCCTCCTCATCAAGTCTATTACAAATCACCTATATTCGTTGAGGGGGATGTGAGTATTGTACTGGATTGCGTAGCAGGGGGCAAAGCTCCAGGTATGGATGGAATTCCGGCAGATATTTTTCTATCGGATCGGAAGTCCTGGTGTACCTATTTTGCAATGCTGGCTAATGCGGTGGCTATGGGAGGGAAGGTGCCTGCTTCATGGAAGGGAGCTGAAATCATTCCCATATATAAGAAAGGTGATCGATCCCAGGCTAAAAACTATAGACCCATTAGTCTGATCGATACAGCACAAAAACTAATGGGCCGATTAGTCCAAAACAAGCTGCAGCAATGGATTGACGAAAAAAACATTTTGTCACCTTATCAAGCTGGGTTTCGTCCCTCAACTAGTAGCGTTGATCAAGTTCTCCACTTCTTAACCATCTACTGGAGAAACGTTACTCTGAAGCAGGGGACATTGTATGCAGTCTTTGTGGACTTAAAAGCAGCTTTCGACTTGGTCCCCAGGGAAAAACTCTGGCAGACCTTGTCGGAAGTAGGCTTAAGCCAGGAATTGCTTACACTCCTTGTTCGTCTTCACGAAAATAATTTCGCAAGAATAAGATGGGGCAAACAAGGAGAAATAACTGATCCCTTTCCAGTAGAACGTGGGGTAAGACAAGGGTGTGTCCTAGCGCCAACCCTTTTCTCTATTTATATAAATGGTATTGTTGAACATCTAGAGAAGGTTGCTAGTGACGCCCCAGTAATTGCTGGCTCTCGTGTACCAGTCCTCATGTTTGCGGATGATACACTCTTACTTTCCCGCACCCCTAGAGGGCTCCAAAAAGTGGTGGACGCCTTTGGTGTATTTTGTGATGGGAGGGGTCTTGAATTGAACACCACCAAAACAAAATTCATGTGCCTCAACCAGCAGTCCACCTTTAAAGGTGTAATAATATACAAAGGTACACCATTAGAAAGAGTGGATTATTTTTCTTACCTAGGCATCACCCTTCAAGAAAACATGAGCTGGAAGCAACACATAACCACGACCTTATTAAAGTTTAGGCAGCTAGCAGGTGCAATTACACTTAAACACCGCACCTCACTGACAAAGCCAGTAAATAGTGTGCTGGAAATTTATTCTATGAAAGTCCTGGGGGCTTGTTTATATGGCTCTGAACTATGGGGTTTTTCAAATTTGAGAGAACTGGGACGAGCTGAAAACAGGTTTTTACGAGGGATTGTGATGGTCCCCCAAAGTACACCGACAACCCCGTTAAAACTGGATCTGGGAAGAAAATCTATAGAGGACATAGCGAGGTTACGCCCTCTCCTATATTGGAGACGGATTATGGTGACCCCAGAATTAAGCCATTATGCAGCAGCATTGAAGGATGTCATCAATTTTGATCGCTTCCACAGTATTCCATGGTTAAGGGAGCTTCAGGGACTCCTAATAAAACTGAAATTGGACTATCTGTGGGAAACTAAAGATGTAACCTGCTTTCCAACAAAGACTAAGTTAAAAGACCTATATTGGGAAATGGTATATCTTACAATGTTTAGTGACAGTACAAGCTCAAATTTAACATCCCGCTTCTTAAATATAAAAATGTACCCTTTTTGCGAATCTTTCTGGGATATTATTGAAAAACCCCATGATAGAAAACTTTATTTTCAATTTCGCATAGGTGCACTTCCGCTGAACGCGTTTAAGAAGCACTGGTCCCCGGCATGGGATGAATATTGTCACCATTGTAATGAACAAACTGAACACATTTCCCATCTTTTGTTTTGTTGTCCTCTGTACTCGTCCCCCAGACGTAAATGGTTAAAACCTGTGTGCTCAATCTTGGGAACCCGTAGCCAATCTGAAGCCCTCAGGATACTTGAAACAGATTGTTCTACATTGCTTGTGGTTGGGGTAGCAACATTTTTAGCTTGGTCATGGCTAATTCGTACCCGATCGTTATTGGCAATTGCATCCTAAAGAAATTATGTATTTTGCATTTTGTCATATGGATTATTGTATTTTATTCTAGAAAATTTATTTTTTAAGAATTGTGTTAACCTGATGTAATCAGATGTATTTTTATCATGTATTCATTCGACATTTAATGTTTAATACGTATTTTTAGAACTATTTTTATATGTAGTATTTATTGTATTAGGGTTAGGTGAACGCTTTTATGACAAATGTCGAATAAAGCTTTAAAAATGGAAATGGCTGGGCACTGCTATGACTCATTTCAAACCTCCCCCATACTGTCTGGGAACTGCTGGGAGTCATATCCAACCACCCTCATACTGTCTGGGCGATGCTGGGTGTCATACTGTCTGGGAACTGCTGGGAGTCATTTCCAAACACCCCCATACTGTCTGGGCACTGCTGGGAGTCGACAGCATCCACCCCATACTGTCTGGGCACTGCTGGGAGTCATATCGAATCACCCCATACGGTCTGGGCAGTGCTGTGAGTCATATCCACCCACCCCTCATATGTCTGTGCACTGCTGGGAGTCATATTCACCCACCCCTCTTAAGTCTGGGCACTGCTGGGACTCCTCTGCGCCCACCCCTCTAATGTCTGGGCACTGCTGGGAGTCCTCTATACCCACCCCATACTGACCTGGCACTGCTGGGAGTCCTCTGCACCTACCCCCAAACTGTCTGGGCACTGCTGGGAATCATATCCAACCACCCATACTGTCTGGGCACTGCTGAGTATCAAATCCAACGACCCCCATACTTGTCTGGGCACTGCTGGGAGTCATATCCAACCACCTCCATACTGTCTGGGCACAGCCGGGAGTCATATCCAATCACCCCATACTGTCTGGGCACTGCTGGGAGTCATATCCAACCACCCCATACTGTCTGGGCACTTCTGGTAGTCATATCAACCCACCACCATACTGCCTGGGCACTGCTGGGAGTCCCCTGCACCCAGCCTCATACTGTTTGGGCACTGCTGGGAGTCATATCCAACCTCCCCATACTGTCTGGGCACTGCTGGGAGTCATATCTACCCACCCCTCTTATGTCTGGGCACTGCTGGGAGTCATATCCACCCACCCTCCTATGTCTATGCACTGCTGGGAGTCTTATTCACCCACCCCTCCTATGTCTGGGCACTGCTGGAAGTCCTCTGCACCCTCCCCCATACTGTCTGGGCACTGCTGTGAGTCCTCTGCACCCACCCCCAAACTGTCTGGGCACTGCTGGAACTCATATCCAACCACCCCATACTGTCTGGGCACTGCTGGGAGTCATATCCAACCACCCCCATACTGTCTGTGTGCTGCTGGGAAGGCATATCCAACCACCCCCATACTGTCTGGGCACTGCTGGGAGTCATATCCAAACACCCCCATACTGTCTGGGCACTGCTGGGAGTCCACAGCACCCACCCCCATACTGTCTGGGCACTAGTGGGAGTTATATCCAACCACCCCCATACTGTCCGGGTACTGCAGGGAGTCATGTCAACCCACCCCCATACTGTCTGGGCACTGCTGGGAGTCCTCTGCACCGACCCTCATACTGTCTGGGCACTGCTGGGAGTCATATCCACCCACCCCACTTATATCTGGGTACTGCTGGGAGTCATATCCACGCACCCCTCTTATGTCTTGGCACTGCTGGGAGTCCTCTGCACCCACCCCCATACTGTCTGGGCACTGCTGGGAGTCCTCTGTACCCACCCCCCATACTGTCTGGGCACTGCTGGGAGTCATATCCAACCAACCCCATACTGTCTGGGCACTGCTGGGAGTCATATCCAACCACCCCCATACTGTATGGGCACTGCTGGGAGTCACATCAAACCACCCCTCTTATGTCTGGGCACTGCTGGGAGTCCACTGCACCCACCCCCATTCTGTCATGGCACTGCTGGGAGTCCTCTGCATCCACCCACAAACTGTCTGGGCACTGCTATGACTCATATCAAACCACCCCCATACTGTCTGGGCACTGCTGGGAGTTATATCCAACCACCCTCATACTGTCAGGGCGCTGCTGGGAGTCACATCCAACCATCCCCATACTGTCTGGGAACTGCTGGGAGTCATATCCAAACACCCCCATACTGTCTAGGCACTGCTGGGAGTCCACAGCACCCACCCCCTTACTGTCTGGGCACTGCTGGGAGTAATATCCAATCACCCCCATACTGTCTGGGCACTGCTGGGAGTCATATCCACCCACACCTCTTATTTCTGGGCACTGCTGTGAGTCAAATCCACCCACCCCTCACATGTCTGTGCACTGCTGGGAGTCATATTCACCCTCCCCTCTTAAGTCTGGGCACTGCTGGGACTCCTCTACACCCACCCCTCTAATGCCTGGGCACTGCTGGGAGTCCTCTGCACCCACCCCATACAGATTGGGCACTGCTGGGAGTCCTCTGCACCCACCCCCATACTGTCTTGGCACTGCTGGGAATCATATCCAAACACCCCATACTTGTCTGGGCACTGTTGGGTATCAAATCCAATGGCCCCCATACTTGTCTGGGCACTGCTGGGAGTCATATCCAACCACCCCCATACTGTCTGGGCACAGCCAGGAGTCATATCCAATCACCCCCATACTGTCTGAGCACTGCTGGGAGTCATATCCAACCACCCCATACTGTCTGGGCACTGCCGGTAGTCATATCAACCCACCCCCATACTGTCTGGGCACTGCTGGGAGTCCTCTACACCCACCCTCAAACTGTTTGGGCACTGCTGGGAGTCATATCCAACCTCCCCATACTGTCTGGGCACTGCTGGGAGTCATATCCACCCACCCCTCTTATGTCTGGGCACGGATGTATGACGTTACAACGCCTACTTTTACAACGCCTACCTTTACAACGCATATTTTACACCGCAACATCCATTACAACGCACACCATTACAACGCATACCATTACAACGAATTCTTTGAAACTACCTTTACAACGCATTCCACTACAACGCATACTACATTTACAACGCATACCATTACAACGCATTACATTACATTGCATGTAAGGTAAGTGTTGGATAGTGTAGGGGTAAAAATTACTATTCTAACTCCAGGGGGTGCAACAGTAGGGTAAGTGTTGGATGGTGTAGGGGTAAAAATTACTATTCTAACTCCAGGGGGTGCAACAGTAGGGTAAGTGTTGGATGGTAAGTTATGCGTTGTAATGGTATGCGTTGTAATGACTGAGTTGTAATGGCATGCGTTGTAGTGGTGTGCGTTGTAGTGTCATGCGTTGTAATGACTGCGTTGTAAAAACATGTGTTGTAATCGATGTTGCGTTGTAAAAGTTTCGTTGTAATGGTAGTGCGTTGTAAAATTTGCGTTGTAAAGGTTGTTTCCCCTGGGCACTGCTGGGAGTCATATCCACCCACCCCTCATATGTCTGTGCACTGCTGGGAGTCATATTCACCCACCCCTCTTATGTCTGGGCACTGCTGGGAGTCCTCTGCACCCACCCCCACACTGTCTGGGCACTGCTGGGAGTCCTCTGCACCCGCCCCCATACTGGCTGGGAACTGCTGGGAGTCCTCTGTTCCCACCCCCATACTGTCTGGGCACTGCTGGGGGTCATATCCAACCACCCCCATACAGTTTGGGTACTGCTGGGAGTCATATCCAACCACCCCAATACTGTCTGGGCACTGCTGGGAGTCATGTCCAACCACCCCCATCCTATCTGGGCACTCCTGAAAGTCATATCCAACCACCCCCATACTGTATGGGCACTGCTGGGAGTTATATCCTACCACCCCCATACTGTCTGGGCAGTGCTGGGAGTCATATCCAACAACCCCTCTTATGTGTAGGCACTGCTGGGAGTCATATCCACCCACCCCTCATATGTCTTTGCACTGCTGGGAGTCATATTCACCCACCCCTCTTATGTCTGGGCACTGCTGGGAGTCCTCTGCACCCACCCTCATACTGTCTGGGCACTGCTGGGAGTCCCCTACATACACCACCCCATACTGTCTGGGCACTGCTGGGAGTCCTCTGCACCCACCCCCATACTGTCTGGGCACTGCTGGGAGTCATATCCATAACCGGCACTGCTGGGAGTCATATCCAACCACCCGCATACTGTCTGGGCACTGCTGGGAGTCATTTCCAACCACCCCCATACAGTCTGGACACTGCTGGGCGTCATATCCATCCACCCCCATACTGTCAGGGCACTGCTGGGAGTCCTCTGCATCCACCCCCATACTGTCTGGGAACTGCTGGGAGTCATATCCAACCACCCCATACTGTCTGGGCACTACTGGTAGTTATATCCACCCACCCCTCTTATGTCTGGGCACTGCTGGGAGTCATATCCACCCACCCCTCATATGTCTGTGCACTTCTGGGAGTCATATTCACCCATCCCTCTTATGTCTGGGCACTGCTGGGACTCCTTTGTACCCAACCCTCTTATGTCTGGGTACTGCTGTGACTCCTCTGCACCCACCCCTCTTATGTCTTGGTACTGCTGGGAGTCCTCAGCACCCACCCTTACTGTCTGGGCTCTTCTGGGAGTCCTCTGCACCCACCCTTCTTATGTTTATGTTTATGTTTATGTTTAGGTGATTTGTATTGCGCGCGAATACCCTGAGGTGTCTTGGCTCATAGGATTAAAAATCGGCAGGAAAAGCGCTGAAGAGGAATCATTGATTAAAGAGCCATGTTTTCAGGTATTTCCGGAAGATTGTGATAGTGGGACTAGATTTGATGGAGAGAGGAAGGGTATTCCAGAGCCTTGGGGTGGCAACTAGGAAACCTCTGTCTCCCCAGGAAGAGGTTCTTGTGCGTGGGACTGATAGGAGAAAGATAGAAGATGAACGGAGGGGTCTGTTGGGGGTATAAATGCAAAAAGTGTTCTTCAGGAACCGGGGTCCTGAGTTGTGAATGGCTTTGTAAGCAATACAGAGCACTTTGAATTTGATCCGGTTTCTAACACACAGCCAGTGAAGTTGACGTATGGCCGTGGTGATGGAGTTGTATTTAGTGTTGCTTAGTAGGAGTCTGGCTGCCGCGTTTTGGATCGATTGGAGCTTGTTTAGGACCTGTGCTTGTGCATTAAGAAAGAGGGTGTTACAGTATTCCATTTTGGAGAAGACAAGGGTGGTGATAAGGGTTTTTCCTGCAGATGCTGGTAGGTATGGGAGTAACTTCTTAATTTTCCTTAACATGTGAAAGGAGGAGGAGACCACTGTGTTTATATGATGATGGAATAGCAGTTTGTCATCGAACATGACCCCGAGGTTTCTGACCTTGGCAACAGGTTCAGGTAGGGGACCAATTTCGATTGGCAACCAGGTGGAAGACTATCCAGGGGAGAGGTTGTTTGAGTTTAACTTTAAGCAGTTACTCGACATCGAGGAGCTGATGGCTAGCATACCCTCCTGAAGTCTGGATGCAACTGCTGCCCCATCCTTATGCACAGCCAGCACCAGCTGGGTGTCATCAGCATAGGTGGTTAAACTCAGCCCATATGCTTTATGACCCTCGCCAAGTCCGACACATATATGTTGAATAGTGTCGGACTCAGCGATGATCCCTGGGGCACCCGGTATGGAAAAGTAAAGATGGGTGAATAAAAAGTGCCCAGTTTCACAGTTTGGGTGCGGTTGGCCAGGAATGAGGCAAGGAGGTCCTTTGCTAAGTGGTTAATCCCTAAGGTTGAGACACAGTCGATCAGGGTGGAATGATCGACCGTGTCAAAGGCGGCGGATAGGTCTAAAAGTATGAAGACCGCCGCCCCCCTTTGATCTAGGATTGTCCTGATCTCATCAGTCACCTTTATCAGGGCAGTTTCTGTACCGTGACCCTGCCTAAACCCAAATTGCGTGTCGTCTAGGAGATGGTGTTGATTAATGTATTCAGAGAGCTGATGGTTCATGAGTGTTTCAAATATCTTGGCAGGAAACGGGAGGTAAGCTATGGGTCTGTAGTTGCATGGTTCAGAGGGGTCAAGGGAAGGTTTTTTTAAAAGAGGTTTAATAACTGCTTTTTTCCAGACTTCCGGGTAGGAACCTGTAAGAAACATGGAGTTACAGATGTCAGTGAGTGGAGGCGTGATAACCTCAGTTAGGAGTTTAAGTATGGAAGGTGGACAAGGGTCTAGGGGACACCCTGACCTGATAGAGAGAATAAGTTTGCGAATCAGTTCGGTGGGGACTGTGTAAAAATTGGAAACGGTACGGCTGGAGGGAGTAGGAGAGGGATTAGGGTCGGAAGCATCAGGGTGGGTTTGAGAGGAAAAAGCTGAATATATAGTGGTGACCTTGGTGGCAAAGAATATGGCTAAAGAATTGCAGAGATCTTGGGATGCCTCGATAGAAGGACCTGTCGGGGGATTGGAAAGGGCGTTGACTACTTGGAACAGCTTCTTAGCGGAGTTCTGGGCAGATTCAATTTAAGATAGGAAGAAGGTGCTCTTGTGCGTAACAATGGATCGCTAATACATAGGTAGTGCATCCTTATAAGTTTGTTTGTCCTGAGGTTTGTAGTGTTTACGCCAATGTCTCTCAAGGTTCCTGCAGTACTGTCTCTGGAGTCTAAGGTCCTCTGTGAAACATGGCGCAGACGGAGTGGTTCGATTAGGAAAGATGGATTTGATCGGAGCTACCGAGTTGAGAGCGTCCTGAAGCCAGTCCTGCTACATATTGGATACTAAGCTAGGACTGGAGCAAGCCTCGTAAAGAGAGGTTGTGAGGGTATGGGTAAGTAGAGGGATATCTATGTTTTTCCAAGCTCTAGTGCTCTTGGAAGTGTGGGCTTTAGACTGAGGCAGATTAGGGTTGTGGGCCTTTGTAGTAAAAATAACTGCGGCGTGGTCTGACCATACCAGGGGGAGGACGGTGAGCAGCGTAATATTGGGGTTGTTAGTAAACAGCCCATCGAGGGTATGGCCTGCTTGGTGAGTGGAAATTGATACTAACTGGTGTAGTCCAACTGCTTGAAGGTCAGCGATGAGTTGGATAGTGTCCTTGTCACTAGGAGATTCCAGATGAAAATTAAAATCTCCTAGTATAGTGTAGTCGGAAGGTCCCACCAGAGGCTCAATCAGTTCAGCCAGGTTTGAGAGGAAACGTTTGCGAGAACCTGGGGGGCGGTATAGGAGGGTGCCTTTGAAGACTTGGTTGTTATTGAGAACGATGGAATAAGTGAGGGCCTCACAGTCAGATCAATGAATGGATTCTATTTAAGTAGGGTATAGGGCTTTATGAATAATAGCTAGCCCACCACCCTTGCCTGTGGGTTTATCCTGTCTTATCACACAGAAACCATCCGGTATCGCTGAGCAGAAGTCCGGACCGGAGGAGGCATCGCCCCAGGTTTCTGTGATGAACAGGATGTCAAGATCTTGGCTGATGATAAACTCCATGATTTCCAAGTTGTGTTTGGGGAGGGAGCGGGCATTAATGAGTGCCAAGCGATAGAGGGACCGGAGAGTAGGAGGGGGGTTGTAGGTAGAGGGAAGGGGAGGAGGAAGTATGAAAGTGCAAGAGGGACATGGGACAGGTGCGGATGTGAGGCTGATGGAAAGGGGCAAATGCCGACAGTGAGGTCTAGTGACACGTGAGTTGATTTCCTTTAGCTGCAATGAGGAGTAGCATAAAGAGGTACTGTTGGAATGGGAGGCAGTACGACCAGGGGGAGAGGCCCTGGGCCCGGTCCAGGCACGGACGGGCGCGGACAGGCTTCGGCACACCTGCTGCGCGCGTCCGCTGCGCGTCAGAGGGGGCATAAGGTTTTTATACCGGTGGAGGCGAACAGCTAGACTGCTAACCTCCGTGAAAACCGGAAGTGGAGTAGCGCACTTCCTACTGTGGCGATCTATCCCTCCACAACAATCTGAAGACTCAGTGGTGGAACAGGGAACACACCAGGACAACAGCACAAAGGTAAATTCTTACTCAAAATACAATTGTGACATAGAGATTAAGTGCAGAAAATAAAAGTGATTTAAAAACCGCAAGGAGCCCTTTAGAAATGAGCCTCCGTTGTTGTTTTTTTTTTAAAGCAAAGCTTTTGACGGCATGAGCTGCGCTAATGCAGGACCTGTAGCTGGTCATGAAGTTTTCAATGCGTGCTTTCAGCGTAAAGGTGTCCCGAAAAGTGTCCCGAAAGAATTCTTATGTCTGGGCACTGCTGGGAGTCATATCCAACCACCCCCATACTGTCTGGGCACTGCTGGGAGTCATATCCACCCACCCCTCTTATGTCTGGGCACTGCTGGGAGTCATATTCACCCACCCCTCTTATGTCTGGGCACTGCTGGGACTCCTCTGCACCCACCCTCTTATGTCTGGGTACCGCTGGGAGTCCTCAGCCCCCACCCCCATACTGTCTGGGCACTGCTGGGAGTCCTCTGCACCCACCCCTCTTATGTCTGGGCCTTGCTGGGAATCATATCCACCCACCCCCATACTGTCTGGGTACTGCTGGGAGTCATTTCCAACCACCCCCATACTGTCTGGGCACTGCTGGGAGTCATATCCAACCACCTCTCTTATGTCTGGGCACTGCTGTTAGTCATATCCACCCACTGCTCTTATGTCTGGGCACTGCAGGAGTCATATCCACCCACCCCTCATATGTCTGGGCACTGCTGGGAGTCATATTCACCCACCCCTCAGATGTCACGCACAGTACCCCAACATTCATAGCGTGTGTGCGGCTCGTATCACTATAGCAATGGTGGTATACACGAGCGTGTGATGCACGTACCCCAACATTAATGGCGCGTGTGCGGCTCGTATCACTATTGCAATGGTGATATACGCGAGCGTGTGATGTACCGTACCCCAACATTAATGGCGTGTATGCGGCTCGTATCACTATTGCAATGATGATATACGCGAGCGTGTGACGCACTGTACAAGTACACTTCCGTTGTTGAGGTACGTTGTTCTTACCGTCTTCACAGTCTTCGGTTTCTGTGCACCAGGTCGTAGGCGTACAGGACTGGGATGACACGGCCGATGGGGTTCATGACGTGTCTGTTGCGTACCGGGGTGCGGGTAAGGCCGGATCTGCTTTTACGGATGTTTTCAGCTCCCGTCGCAATAGGGTCGTACGGAGTGTCACAGACACGAATCGTAATTGCTGGGCCGGAAACTGCTGCTTGTTTATGTACTGACGGCGCATACTGCGTGACCGGGATATGAATCGTATGTATTTTTTGTTCGTACGTACGGGGACCTTGTAGTTGTACGAATCGTATGGGAAAAACGCTCCGAACGACGATTCTTAGGGGATTTTACCGAATCGGAATCGGCCCCATAATATTAGGTACAAATATAATGAGGGTAAATATAATTTTTTTTATATATATAAAATAATAAAAAGTAAATATGTTAAATAGTAACATTAATTTAAAAATTCTAAAATATTGAATAACATCTTAACAAATATAATGAATAAATGCAAGTTTAAAAAGTTAACACCATAGATAATAATTAATATATATTTACATGTATCTACCTTTATATTTTTTTTAAACTAATAATTTTAGTTCATGTAATAATGTAAAAATATTATAAAACCAAATATATATATATTCACTCAAAAAACTATAGGTTTTAGGGGTGTTATAGTTAGCTGGACATTTCGCTCATACAAAACCATTGAAATTTCTCCGATATAGTTAGTTGTACTAACTATATCTCGGGCACGCGCAATCCACTGCTGATGATGTCACATGTTACATCATTCATGACATGGTCAGTGACATCACTAATGACATCTCAAATTACTTCACTGATGACATCACTGATGACATCATCAAGTGAATGTGGTTTGCTTCGTTATTTAAATATGCATTATATATATAGCAATTTGCATTGAAGAATGAGTGGATATATAAATATAAATATTTGGATGGAGGATTTAGTAGCAGTGTAATTGACTGTTTACTTGACTAATTTATAGTGTCTCACTAAATATAGTGGATAGTGATCAAACTGTGTGAATATCTGTATTACTTTGTCATTTGTTGTGTAAATTGGTTCTCCAGTTGGTTACTAGCTATGTGAAAGTCGATATTAGTTATTGATTAGTTAACTGAGTATTTGTATGGGAGAGTGAATGTGTGTGTGGTTCGGTGGGGGGTGTGTGACTGCCCAAAGATGTGTGAATAGTTGATTCAGTAGATATATGAAGTTAAAACTACATGTTCTAACAGTTCTTTGGGTGAGTGAATATCTTTATGGGTGTGGTGATGAGCAAATATATTTCTCAATGGTAACTGTCCAACAAACTAGAAAAATAAAAGGCAGTGTATGTGTCAGTTGTATATAAATAAGTTACATAAGACTCAATGAGTGTATGAGTGACTGTATGGATAACTCTATACTTGTAATATTGATTTCATAATACAATAAGTATGAGTTATTATCTAAATGAATAGATGAAGTGGTTTTTGTATAAGTGTGTAGCTTAGCAAGTATGATCCATTGTTTGCATAAGTGAGTAGGATGACTTCATATGTGAATGGGATGTGTGCTGGTGCGTAATGTCGATATAGGTTTATAAGTATTTTTGATAGTGTTCTATTGTTCATTGACAGCATGTATGAGTGAATCTACAGGTAAGTGATTAGATGTGTGTATACATCTAGGAATCATTGAGCGGGTTTTTAGATACTTGTATTGCTGTGTCAATGGATTCAAATATGATACTCTGTATTTTACAAAGAATGATGAAAGATTGTACTAGTGTATGAAGAGGTGTATGTGATTGTCATGTGGATGATGTCATCAGTGATGTCATCAGTGATTTCATTTGAGATGTCATCAGTGATGTCACTGACCATGTCATGAGTGATGTAATATGTGACATCATCAGCAGTGGATTGCGGGTGCGCGAGATATAGTTAGTACAACTAACTATATTGGAGCAATTTCAATGGTTTTGTATTAGTGAAATGTCCTGCTAACTATAACACCCCTAAAACGTATAGTTTTTTGAGTGAATTTCTAAGGTTTTTTAAATGCTAATTCCTAACTATATCAGGCATGAAACTTATGGTTTTTTTTCAGTGAATTTCTAAGGTTTTTTAAATGCTAATTCCTAACTATATCAGGCCCGAAACCTATGGTTTTTTCAGTGAATTTCGAAGGTTTTGTAAATGACAATTTTTAAATGTATTAATTGTTATTTTTTTATACTGATTTACTACATTTTAAAAACTATTTATTTGTAGATATTTTATTTTTTAAATTACATTACATATTTTTAATATAAATTGAAAAAAAATGTTTTGAAAAAATATTGAAATTGTAATTTTTTTATATTTTATATATTTTTTAATTTATATAAATTTTATATCGCAGGCACTGTTATCCTATGGAAGAAAATTCAAGGTACTGTAACTACGGTTAGAATTACTTTTCAGGATCAGTAGTGGGCTGAAAGATGCAGCACGGATTTCTATCCTGATAACAGGTGAGTAAATCGGAATTCGTAGTTCAACTGATTTTTGAGGAATTTTTTAAAGTTCCAAAATTCCACACTTTGAAGAATCTCCAAGTAAAACATGTCAATGTTAGCCTATGGAAGGAAATCCAACTTACTGTAACTACACTTAGAATTACTTTTCAGGATCAATAGTGGGCTGAAAGATGCAGCACTGAGGTTTCTCTTGATAACAGGTGAGTAAATCGGAATTCGTAGCTCGACTGATTTTTGAGGAATTTTTTAAAGTTCCAAAACTCCACACTTAGAAGAAAGTAAAACATGTCAATGTTAGCCTATGGAAGGAAATTCAAGTTACTGCAAGTATGGTTTGAATTACTTTTCAGGATCAGTAGTGCGCTCAAAGATGCAGCACTGACGTCTCTCGTGCTAACAAATGAGTAAATCGGAATTCGTAGTTCGGCTGATTTTACAGGAATATTTTGCTCAATAGAAAGTAAGGGGCGGGGCCTTAGGTAACATGTGTGCAAACACGCCCTGTGGTGCGTTTTAGGTTGGGGAATTAATTCCTCTTCAATCCTGATGTCCCCTGTGAGCCAACTAGCCCACCAGGAACCTCCTGTATGCGCCAGGGGGCTGTGTTGCAGAGAGGTGTAAAAAGGAGCGTAGCCTCATTACACCTCTCTGCAACGCAGCCCCCTGGTGCTTATTCAGAGGGGGAACTAATTCCCCTTCCCCTTGCATACTGGGGGTCCCTGGGGGCCAACTAGCCCACCAGGAACCTCCAGTATGCGCCAGAGAGCTGCGTTGCAGAGAGGTGTAATGAGGCGACACCGCTTTTAATACCTCTCTGCAACGCAGCCCCCTGGTGCTTTTTCAGAGGGGGAACTAATTCCCCTTGCATACTGGGGGGTCCCTGGGGGTCAACTAGCCCACCAACAACCTCCAGTATGCGCCAGGGAGCTGCGTTGCAGAGAGGTGTAAAAAGGGGCGTGGCCTCATTACACCTCTCTGCAAGGTAGCCCCCTGGCCCATACTGGAGGCTCCTGGTGGGCTAGTTCACCCCCAGGTACCCCCAGTACGCAAGTGGAAAAAGTTCCACCTCTGCAAACGCGCCAAGGGGCGCATTTGCAGAGAGGTGCAGAGAGGTGCAGGGAGGGGGAGTGGCCTCCTCCCGATCCCGCAAAAAAAAAAATATATATATACACAGCCCCCCTTCTTTTTCTTTTATTTTGGCCCTGGGGACCCCATCCCCCAGGGCCTGCCCCCAATTCTTTCTTTTAATTTTTTTTACGGGAAGGGGGCCGTGTGGCCCCCCCCGCCCGTGGCCAATTCTGGCCCTGGGGTCCCCATCCCCCAGGGCATGGCCAAGTTTTCTTTCTTTATTTTTTTCATGGAGGGGGGCTACATAGCCCCCCTCCTATGCCCCCTTAAGGCCCATCCCCCGGGGCCTGATTATTTTTTTTGTTAGTTATTTAAAATGCGGCCCCCCTCCCAGGCCATTTCTGGCCCCGGGGACCTCATCCCCGGGGCCTGGCCTTCCTCGTTGGGGGCCGTGGGGGGTCCCCAAGCCCCCCACGATCCAATAGTTCAATGATTTAATCCGAAAAATAATAAGCAGGAATACATATGTTAATACAAAGTGATGATGATAAAAAAAGAGAGAGCAAACAAATAAAAGGACTAAAGTAAAACAAGGGACATAATATCCGTATACAATTATACCAACTCCTAATCAAAAACATTCCGATATGAGTCCCCAGACAGAATCAAGTTTATTCCTGGCTTGTAAATGCCTAGAATTTGCCAATATATGTTCCATTGAATATGTCTCCTTCAACAGCACCCACCAATCGCTAGTATTAGGAGGGTATATACTAATCCAAGCTCTAGCGATGACCAATCTAGCCACCACTCACATAATCAATAATGGTCGATTTTGTTGATGGCTAAACATCCGAGGTCCTAACATAATATCTCTTGCGTTTGGATGAATATCGATCTCTAATTTCTGAGAGCAAACTTCACCTATTTGTTTCCATAAATCCTTCAATTTAGAACACTCCAAGAACATATGCATCAAACTTGCAGCATAAAGATTGCATTTAGGACATTTTGTACGTACGTTAGAGGCACCTGCATGGACCCATTGGGTTATTTTCTCTGGCGTATAATACAGGTTACAAATAGTATGAAACTGCTGCATTTGAAGATTAGTGGCATGTACATACTTCTATACTATATATAAACTTTGCTCTATATCTTTTTATGAGCTAATTTATTACAATTCCCCTTTCTATTGCCAGTGAGGATCTTGTACATGCGACTAATCCTGAATTTCGCACTGTCTTGGTATAATAAGTCCCATATATCCGACTCAACAGTATTAGTCAGTTTTAAATGCGTCACCAGGAAACTCTTGATTTGCAGATATTTAAAAAACATATGGGCTGGCAAGTTAAACAAAGTTTGCAGTTTCTCAAATGAAGCGAACCCATCATGATCAAATAAATCTCCTAGTGACTGAATCCCAAACTCCGCCCACTGTTGTGATAAGTCATCATGAAAGATCTCCGGGAGCATTGGATTCCCCAATAATGGGAGTTTATCGTGGTAGTAGGATTGGTCATAGCTATTATAAACCATTACACGTAATTATTTTCCCACCCTTTACCCCTATAATCACCACAGCCCACACCTAAAATTAAATTTAAAAAAAGTAATACACAATTAAAATTAATTTTCAAATAAATAGCTAATAATATTGAACAACCAATTATAAATTAATACAAAATAATTTACTTCCCACTCTTTACCAATATAAACACAAAGCCTGCATCTACAAAAAATGTCATTAAATAATGAACATAATCAACTTTCAATGAATTATTAATATTAATGATCAACTAATTCCTAATTCATTAAAAACAAATTATTTCCAACCCTTTACCCCTAAAACCCCACAACCCGCCTAAAATAAATTACACAATAAACATTATTAATTATCAACTAATTAATAATAATTAACAACTAATTATTATTTAATGTAAAAATACTTCCTAACACTTTACCCCTATAAACACCACAATCAACACATATAATTGACCAGAAAATGTAAAAACAAATGATCACAATTAAGTATCAATTATATAAGTATTATTAAATACAAAATAGTCATTCATTTATTATAATTAAATTACTTCCCTCCCTATTCCCCTATAAGCCCACAACCCTCTATGGAACAAAAATACACAACATTTAATTAAATTAATTTTAATAACTACTAAGAATGTAACACATATATGAAAAAACACGAGCAGCACATAAAACAATAATACATCACATACATTTAAAATAAACACTAAAATATATACCACTAATTAAAAAAATGATATTTTATCAATTGTATTTTTGCCAATGATATTGACAACTTCTATATTTTAAAAATCAGTATTACTTACCTTCAAATTGATATTCTAGAAAACGATATTCTTGGCATTGATGTTTCCGTTTCATGATATTTTAATCCTGATTTTCTTGAACATCGATATTTGCAACTCAATATGTTGTCTAAACACCGGCAAGGATGTACCCTTTACCCGCTCCTTTTTGATCTCTAGATAGAACACTTGGTCCAAAGTATGAGAGCAAATAAAGAGAATAACTCCTTTATTTCTGGCAAACTTTCCCTAAAAGTATCATTATATGCTGACAACCTGATTGTATACACATCGGAGGTGGAGAGTGTGGTATCCTAAGAAATATGGGGAGCAAGGCAGTTTGGGGAATTCTCTAGGTATAAGGTAAATACAACCAAATAAAAATAATGACCTGGAACTCTGTATGGTAGGGTGGGGCATAAAGAACAAGTAAGGTACTTTGGAGTCAGGAATGTGTAGAATTATAGTGACATACTAAGGGTTAACCTAAAAAGTGTCAGCAATGAGGCAGATAGGCTACTGAAAAATTTTGAGGCATCTGCCACTCACTATATATGGGAAAATATGGCCAAGATGTCCATCTTGCCAAGGTTTACCTTCCTATTTGATAACATCTTGCTGAGTTTCAACCGGAAAGAGCTGAGGAAGATCTTTGGGAAGATCACTATCGTTCATCTGGGTAGGCAAAGCCATACATCTGTCATGGTGAAAGCTCAGGAGAGGTTGGCTCTACCTGACATCCAGCTGTTCTGTTGGGCATTTCAGTTTAAAAGTGTAGGATGATTTTATTCCACCCAGACAAATCTTTCACAGGGAGAATGCACAGGACCTTGCTAGTAGGTCTACCAAGACAGGAGTCCTTATACAAATATGGCGCACCAATGTTTTTTAAAGAATTACTATTGAAATGCTGCAGGCCTATGATTTGAGATAAGATTGTTCCTAGGAATTCCGTACACTAGCGAACTATCACCAATATGTGATTCTTGACTGAGTGCTTGAAAGACTGTTTAACAAGACCACTTTGACAATGTGTAATAACTAGGTGGGGGTAGTTATTTGTGGAAGAGAAGGCATTGCCATGGGAATCCTGGGAGAAGATCACTTAGGGGACACAGTCATGGTTCACATATTACCAGTTGTCCATCTGGCAGGCAGACCAGAGGTGGATCCACTCGGAGACCCATAGTATGTAGGAGAAATTGCAGGATCCTAATATAAGGAAGAAGGAGTTGGCCGTGTGGCATCAACTTCTATTAGATGCATCAGAAGGGAACATGAAATCAGCACATCATGTCTGTGATGTTTGCTTGCCGGATGCAGACTTGGAGACGTTACTGCAAACATTGATTAACTTACTTTACTTAGTAGTGAAATCTTTGCCTTTAACAGAGGAACACTTGTTCACTCTCCACAGAGCCTTCTGTTCACCACAGAGGCTTGCTAAGGCCAGGAAAAGTAACAACACCAAGTGCAATAGGTGTGTAGTTGAAGGTACAGAATATATATAAAAGCTTGCCAGCTGCCCCATTTTTGAAGAATTTTACTGAGAGTGGGTAATACAAAATCCGACCTCTCAAGAGCACCAGTGGAGGTAAGCCACATTCCAACTTTATTTGATGAACCATGGAAAGATGGAGAGGTGAAATGAATGACATCAATCCAATACAAAATTCATTTTCTTCCTATATTTCTTGATGTGGAGAGAGATTTGTAAGAAGTTGTGAAAACCAGAGTGGCCTACGTGGCATTAGTGATGTCACTATGTTAAATTCTTCCATAAACTAGATGAAAAAAATTGAGTTGCATGTTGTTTTTTTTTGGCAAACAGCGGAGTCCTGGTTAATATCTGAGGCTGAGTCCAATGATTAGAAGTCCTATGTCAGGAATGGCAGGCGGAGTCATTCTGAGCTATAAGCCATATTACTGATGGTCTTGAATCCCAGATCAGAGCACTAGGGACAGTCAAAATTATGACAACATGCTTCTAGAGGCGAAATGAGGACAATTAAAATGGAATATAAAAACTTACAAAATATTTCTCACATTGGTGATCAGCGGTGAGGATAAGATTTGTATTTGTGCCGTTCCATACCGTTATTTTGTGTACACTACCATCCCATATTTAAGTCCTATTTAATTTTTACATTCTTCCTGATTAGCCTTTCCCTTTTTTATTTCATTCCTATTCTACCTGACTGTTTGTGTCTGTGACCACACCTGCAAAGATGGAGTTTGAGCTTGCCAACCCGGAGAGCTGCACCATGGTTGAGCTCAAAGATCTTTGGCCAGGAGAGGAGGTAGCCCAACAAAAGAAGCCACAGAAAAGTAGAGCTCCAAAAGGCCGCGAGTGCATGGGATGAGGCCCACAAGTCATCAACTAATGGCGAGGGGGAAGAGGATGATGAGGAGGGATCAGAGCAGGAGGATCTTGGACTACACCCTGTGGCTTAACCAACTCCCATAAATGGAAATACCTCTCAGTGCAGGGAGCAGTGTGTCATCCAGGGGCCTTAATGAAGAGGAGTGGCAGGACACGAGAGAAGAATGGAAGCTGAAGTTAGAGGTGGCCAAATTGAAACTGGAGAAGAAGAAGACTGAGGCTGAAGGAGTCTTGGAGCAGAAGAGAGGAGACTAGCAATGGATGAAAGTAGAGTGGCCCATGAGCTAAGTCTCAGAGAGTTAGACATCAGAGCTAAGCAGTTAGCGTCCAGCAGTAATAGTGGCAGCATACCTACAGTGCCCTTCTGGAGGCAAGATGTTCATATTCCCAAAGGTATGGTCCCTGAATTTCTTGTTGAAGACGATATTGGCAAGAAATGTGAAATTTATGAGGTTGACTTACAGATGCACCACAAGACTGGGTGGCTAGTCTGTGGATGCATATCCCTATTGAAGGCAAGGACACCCTGTTGGCCCTAGAGAAAGGAGACAGGAGGAACTATCCCCCCAGGAAGTATGGTCTTACCCCAGAGAAGTTTAGACAAAAGTTCATAGATGTTCAGAAGCTGGCCCTACAGACCTAGGTGGATTTTGTGGATTCCTTTCCACGGCACAGGATAGTTTGGTAAAGGGCAGTGAAATAAAACGATTGTCAGGGGTTGTACAATATGATTGCAAAGGAGCACATGTTCAGTATTTGTTTTGAAGATCTGCCCCAACACCAGGTTGATTTTATGCTCACTGACCCCAGGGAGCTTGCTAAGGAAGTGGACCTCTGGGTCAGCAACGGGGTGCACATGATGGTATGTGGGGGTGATAACCCCAAGGGTGGACACGATTTCCACTAGAAGCTGGAGGGGAGAGACAAACAGAAAAACAGGAAGTTCTCGAAAGGCCCATAAAAACTAGTTCTAAAGGTCAGGGGAATCCACACCTGAGCAGCAGATGAATAAATGGTTCCCTGAGAGAAAGTTATCAGGGAAGGCACCACCAAGTGCTATGAGTGCCAACAGGAAGGGCACTTCAAGGGGGATTCCAAGTGTATCAAGTGGGCACAGTCACCCTCTGGTGGGCAGTCACTGGGGTTGTTTAGTATAGTGCTTCGGGTAGAGATTGTACCAAATAGCAGGAGCAACAACAGAGAGGTAACCCTAGTAGCCCTGAGTGATGGAGATATGGTGCAGGGAACCCACATACCTAATAATATTAAGAAATACAGGTAGTGGGTCAGCATCCATGGGCAAGGTTTTGAGGCTCTGAGAGATACTGAAGCCAGCAAGACAACTGTCAGATATCATCTGGTGACCTCAGAGCAGATAGTCCCTGATGCATTCCATCAAGTTGTTTCAGTTGTCAACCATGAGAGTCACTACCCAGTGGCTCTGGTTCCTTATGAGTAGGGAGGGTCTCAGGTTCCTTGAGGATATCTGTGAGTCAATCAATGCCTATGGATTATCTGCTTGGCAATGACTTGGAGCTCAGGTCCTACTTGGGGATGTTAGGGTTATCTGAGTGGATGTTCCTGACCACACCGTCCATGGTGACTTGAAAAGTTAGTCAAGAGAAACTGGAGCCTGAAAGAGTGGCCCTGGTGCCTGCCAATAAGAGGAAGGCTGTGGTGTGTGGAAATCCTGCTCCTGACACTCCCATGGTCTGGGAAAAGGTTGAACTATAGGGGGATGCCCCGGAGGTTAAAGGAGAAGATGTTGCAGCCCTTGGAAACGTACCTCAGCTGGCCAACTGGTAGGAGGAAGGGGCGCACCACGGAGAAGTTCTGCAGGGTGCATTTGGAGTGCCCTACTGTTGTGGGCGGACGGCAGCAGGCCGAGTCCCAGGCAGATGACAACACCTCTGGTGATCACATCATTTACTGGTTAAATGATCTCCTGTATAGCGAACCTAAGGCTGCTAAGCCTTGGCCAACATGTGCATTGGTGGCCTTCCAGTGCTACATTACCTTCCTACTTGCTTTGGATCCTTTTTTACCCCAGGCAGGTCATTTGGGGTAAGACAAGTCCATTGACAGGCTTGTCACCCACGTTTAGTAGCTTCAAATGAAAAAGGACTCAGATACGTTCTGCAGGTCCTGTCCTGTCTACCAGTAAAGTGGCACATCAAGAAAAAAGCGCAGGGCCCCCTTGCAACCATTTCCTGTTGTTGGCCTCCCCTTTGAAAGACTGGGTACTGCCATTGTTGGGCCTACGGACCCCAAGACAGCCATGGGGAACAGGGTCATCCTGGTCTTGGTGGACCATGTTACCCAGTACATAGAGGCTATCCCCCTGACGTAAGTGACTTCACCGGCAGTCGCCACGGCACTGATGGGTATTTTTACCTGTGTGGTGTTCCCCAAGGAGGTGGTGTCAGATTGTGCCACTAACTTCATGTTTTGAAACTAGCTAAGGAGTTAGGCCCTTTTAGGAATGTGGTCTAGGTTAGGCCATATAATAATTATTAAACATCACAATTACCTATACCACCAATCTTTCAAGCTCGCATTATTCTCGCTTTTCGGTCAAACACAATGAATTTTTGTTTATACCGGTATTTTATTTATACCTTTCAAGTTGAATTTTCTTTAAATTTTGCTTTTACCAAACTTTATATATGAAAAGAAGAAAACATTCAATATACTATGTACAAACACTCATGCAACTAATTACAGCACCTATTCAAATCCACATTTACAATATGACATATTTTACACATTACATTCAAAGTACAAAACTTTACACAAGAGGACTAAACACAAACAACTTTACATGAAAAAAGGGGGGGGGAACAATATTCACACATCTTTGATTATTACAGAATCAATCTAAATCAAATTTGTCAATCTCATGGAGCGGTTTTGACCCGATATTATTTAATTATTTCAAAAACAGAATTTTATTTCCTTTTGATATGCTCCTTTTGTTGTGCTGACGCGTTTCGAATCTAGAGATTTGATCAACCAGATTCTCATCAGGGCTTCTTAGTTTTCTGTACAAAATGCAAAAACAAAAAAGTATTTACATATTTGGACCGCTGACTCACTTTCTATGCACTACACCTTCGCCTTAATAAGGCGAAGGTGTAGTGCATAGACTTCTCAATAGAATTTATTGTGCAAACAGATGCCTCAGAGCAAGGAATAAGGGCTCTGAGATGATACTGCAGAGCTTAAAACCGAAGTAACTGAAGTAACAGTAGATAAAACATGCTGCCTTTGAATGGGCCATAACTTTGACAACCTTTATGCAGTGGCAGAAAGCAGCATCCAAGCAAAATCATTGCTGTGCCGGAGAACTCTTGAAACACCTCAATGATGAAGCCCAAAAACATAAAAAATGATTTTGTACTCACTGAATTGTTCTTTATATGGTAATACCAAGGCTGATTGCATAAGGTTTGTTTCTGCCTGAAGCAATGGTCTGGAATGTGGCTGATTGCAATAATCAGTGGTTGACTTTACATGAATGAGGCAAATCCACCTTTTCTGCATGGAAACCGTGGATGTTTTACTTTTTTATGAACACTACTTGTGATGGTACTACGACTCTGTCCATAGCAAAACTACTGTTCAGTGCCCCACGGTGTATGTTCTGTCTCTAAACTGTAGTGCTAATGTAAGTTGGTGCAGAAATGGAACGCATTGTGTGGATGTTAAAGGACATATTTAGACAGCTCAGTGGATTTTCACCACAGTGCTTCAGGGAGCACCATTACATTATTAAATGGCAAGGAAAAGAGATAGCGATTTGTATAAAAATATGTTTCTATACATTAGACCCCAAAATTGTGTCTTGTAAACCCTTGAGGCTGAATGTGCATTATGAAATATATATTTCATATTAGTCATTTGAAATAGTCTATGTTTACAGGGAAACGTTATCGAATTGCTGTTTTAATTGCGTAGGCAAAGCTGTGTTTTGCAGGAATTTACCTAGCAACTCCTATCAGTGGTAAGAGTAAATCCTTTTTCCAAGCTCAACAAGTGTTATCAAATCTTGATCATTTCTGTAAACCAGCATCGGTCACAGGTTGTCAGCAGTATTATCCAACATATTTAAAAAAAAAAATTTTTTAACAATTTGTTCCTGTGAACCTAAACAAAGCGCTAAACCTACAGGTACGTCCTAATGTGTTTCTCTCTCTCTTTTTTTTTTTTAAAGAATTTAGTTGAAGGATTCAAATGCCAGAAGAAGCACATGTTCACCCTAGTGGTATGTAATCCTCTTCATCGAATAGTAAATATTAATGAAGTCAAAGTGATAATAAAAGGTAGGATTAAGACAAGTAGTGTCATCTGCTGTGGTTCACTATCTTCTGCGAACAATGTGCAACTATTGGTCCATTCCTTGTATATATTTCTAAGGCGTGAGTGGCATTTTCGGTTGAATTATGTCAAAACCTAGGCGTGAACTCTTTGGAGTACTGAGCTGAGATATAAACTGCAGTGGTACAATCGGTTTATGTATTTTGTCTGGCAATATGACTAGGAAGTGCCACAAATCACAGGTTACAAGAAGGATGTAAAGACCACAACGTTAATCAGACTAGGGATGAGCATGCGCTGTTACCCCCCACGCCCTTTTATAATGTCGAGTGCTCCAAATCCTGCAAACACAATGCAATATGCACAATGCGCCCTGGGAACAGTCCCACTAGATAGGAGAAGTAAGTGATGCCAAATAAATGGAAAGTAAAGTACCAAAGTCCACGAACTCGCATTAGATGTTTTCAAGTGTTTTCCAGCAGCTGATGTTATCCAGTGAGGGCGTCTGTGGTTTTCGAAAGCAGACGTCTGCTAGCCTAGAAATCTGTAAATCCAATGGATGATGCAAAGAGAGGGATTGTAACGATGTTGAGACCTGAACCTTGTGTAAGATGCTGGAATTTGATCCCTCCCTCATCGCCCGTGTAAAAAAAGATAAGTCTTAATAATGGAGGATTCCAGTTGAGAAGGAAATGTGAAGTTTATTCCAAGTTCAAAGGGTCCCATCCATCCACATCATCTGCCCTGCATCAACTGCCCACAAGCCCTATCCTTCTGCTACTCAAGGTTGGGAGGGGGCGCCCATGCGGCCCCCTTCTCGTTCAGAATCCTTTTTTTTTAAAGGCGTCAGGCCCTGAGGCATGGGGTCCCCAGTGCCCAAAAAAATGAAAAAAAGGGGGGCCTCACAGCCCCCCTTCTAAAAAAGAAAGAAAAAAACACCAAAAGATATAACAAATAGATTCTTGTCTCTTGCGCCGTTATTCTGATAAATATGGAATATATTGATGTATTTTATATAGGTCTTTCCTTTAGAAAATAAAAAATAATATAGATTACTCAGACGAAGGTAGCTTTGAAGGCACTGGCCTCAGCTCAAGCAAACAAGTAAAGACTATGGATCGTCATTGACTTATTATAGGAAACAGCATTGAGTTTATGGTGTTGAATGTTGCACTTAGTACACAAAGTGACATAAACCATCAATATAAAAATTGATAGGAACTACCTTGGCAAGAATGTTTGACAGCCCATTCTAAAAATAATAATGCTGAGAAAGGCTCTGGTTGGCCATTGTTCTCCTCCCTGGAATGCTTCTACGCTGGAATAAAGAGAATGATTTATTTGTTGAGCTCCAGAAAGCGCAAGAAGATCACACAGTTTCACATAACTTTCACATACCTCACGTGCAGTCCAGGTTCCAAGTCTAATCTGATGGGCAAAGGGACCTGTCATTCCAAGATTTGGGGTCTAGCCACAAAGTCATTAGTGCTCTCTTAGGCACTTTTTATGTACTCGTTCTTAACAATGTGAATTGGCCTCAAAACATTTAAAGTGGGATTATTTAAGGAATCTTCACATACTATGAATACAAATTTAAAGGACGGAGCCCTCTTTGCCCTTTTACTAATAGACAGTTAGACATTTTGTGCCGATTCACAGAGGTATTTAGAGGTAATTGCTATAGTACTACTAAGACGAAAAATATATATAAATATTTATATAGTGCAGCACTTTGTATGTAAATATATATATTATGTATATAATAAATATATATGTCTATACTATAGTACTACCTTCTTCATATATTTCCATATTCCTATAGTACTTCTTTCCATACTTATAAATGCTTCTGTGACTCAGTCCAATAGTTTAATGCTACACAAAGTAATGTCTTGTAGAGTGGCATTGGCCATATTACAACAGATTTTTTTAAGAGCCCCTTGACAGGGTTCTTTCCATGTACCCGATCTAAGGCATGGAAATATAGCAGCAAAGTAAGAGATTATGAAGTCCCGGGAGTCGGAAAGACGAACATGATCAATAAACTGCTCAACAGCAATTCTGAATTTGTGATATTCTGTTTGTTGTATATTTGTTAGAAGAAATATGATGGCAGCACACAGCATTTAGTTCAAGCTTATGCAGGCTATCACTTACAAGATTTCTGCTTATCTGGCTGTGAGACACTTTAAGACCATGAATAATAGTAACCAGAACCTTTTAAGGTTCTTCTGCAGCTACCCATGTGGAAAAGCAATGCTGGCGGGACTGTGGGTGCATTGTGGCTCCCCCATGGTCCCCAATGGAAAGGGACGGCTCTGGGGGATGGCGTCCCCGAGCCCTGAAGTGGCCCGGGAGGGGAGCAACGCGGCCCCCCTCCCCGATTAAAATATAAAAAATAAAAAACTAAAGAGGCTCAGCCCCGGGAGATGGGGTCTCGGGGGCCAAATATGGCCTCAGGAGGGGGCCACACCGCTCCCCTTCTTTTAAAAATGATTCAAACCATGTGGCCATACCCCAGGGGATGGGGTCCATGGGGCCAAAACTGGCCTCGGGAGGGGGGCCGTGCAGCCCCCTTGCCAATTTTCTTTTTTTTTTTAGAAAAAGGGGCAAGGCCCTGCGGGATGGGGTCCCCAGGGCCCTCAAAAAGTTTTTAAAAAGGGAGGCCACTCAGCCCCCCTTGTAAAAAAAATTGAGACGTCATCAGTGGGGCTTCTATTTTAAAAAATGAATAAACTTGTGTGGGGGGCTCAAGCCCCCCACATGACCTAAGGACAGCCACCGCCCCAGGGCACTAAAAATGTATAATGGAGGTCCATTATGGACTGCCGAGACCTGGGGACCACAAACACCCTGTGGTTATTTTCACAAAGGGATGGGGCCGCCCTGCCATAGCAAACACTGCTTTGGATTTTGAAAGCGTGAACAGGGAAACCTGCTTTATCTTCCAAAATCCAAAGCAGATTGGTTTTCAACACAAGGAGTTGCATGTCAGGAGCTCCCCGTGTGGAAAAGCAATGCCGGCTCCCGCAGGAAGCTGGGAGCCGGCGGGACCGTGAAGGGGAATTGGGTCTCCCCCAACAGTCCCCAACAGAATGGGTGGGCCCGGGGGATGGGATCCTTAGGGCTAGAAGTGGCCCGGGATGGGGGCCACGTGGCCCCCTCCCTCCCATATTTTTTTTTAAAATAAAGGCCTGCCCGGGGGATGGGGTATCCAGGGTCAATAGAGGCCTCAGGAGTGGGGCCTCCCAGCCCCCTCCTTAATGAAATTGAATTTATGTGGCCATGCCCCAGGGATGTGGTCCCCGGGGTTGGAATTGGACATGGGAGGGTGCCGCCCATGCGGCCCCCTTCTCGTTCAGATTCTTTTTTTTTTAAAGGCGTCAGGCCCTGAGGGATGGGGTCCCCAGTGCCCAAAAAAATGAAAAAAAGAGGGGCTTCACAGCCCCCTTCTAAAAAAAGAAAGAAAAAAAAGACCAGCATTGTGCCGAAGGCCCCGCCCCTCCCAGCCAATGCGCCCTGCGCTCATTTTAAGCTGTGGAATTAATTCCCCTTCAATACTGGGGTCCCTGGGGGCAACTAGCCCACCAGATACCTTCAGTATGCGCCACAGGCCTGCCTTGCAGAGAGGTGGACTGAAGTATGCCCCTTTTTACACCTCTCTGCAATGCAGCTCTGTGGCGCTTAGTGGATGTACCTCTTGGGCTAGTTGGACTCCAGGGACCCTCAGGACTCAAGGGGATTTATTCCCCCAATATACAATGAACCAGGGGGCGCATTTGTACAGTGGTGCAGGGAGGGGGTTTGACCTGATTTGACAAGTGTGCAAACTCGCCATGTGGCCCACTTTATGTTGGAGGATTAAGTCCCCTTCAATACTAAGGCTCATTGGGGGCCAACTAGCCCACCAGGTACCTCCAATAAACGCCCCCTTTTTATAGCACTCTGCAATGCTTACTGGAGGTAGCTGGTGGTCTAGTTGGCCCTCCGGGACCCTCAGGATTCAAGGAGACTTAATCACCCAATTTAAAAAGGACCACAGGGCACATTTGCACACTAGTGATATCAGGCCCCGCCCCCTCCCTGCACCATAGTGCAAACATGCCCTGTGGCGCGTTTAAGTTGGGGGATTAATTCACCTTCAATCCTGACGGTCCCTGGGGGAAAACTAGTCCACCAGGTACCTCTTGTAAATGGCACAGGGCTGTGTTGCAGAGAAGTGCTCCGAGGCCATGCCCCTTTTTATACCACTCTGCAAACACGGCTTCTGGTGCACTGCTGGTGGGGAAAGGAGGTCCTCTCACAAAAAAGTACCCCAACGGACCAACAGGTGATCAGTGGTGTAGGCTAACTCACTTTACGGGAGAAGGAATAGAAAATGGAGGGAAGAGGGGTGTGAAAAAAGAGGGCTGGAAGGGGGGCCTTTCTAGTGAAAGGTTGTACCTAACTCAACCATGAATGTGGGGGAGAAACACTTTTTGTTTTAATTACCCTCACACACCCTAGTGGTGTCATGCTTCATCATCGGGTCACCCGACTCCTAAAAGTCAGGGTGGGCTCAACTACAGTGTTGGGAGCTCTTTAGATAAATGAAGATCAGGGGGGTTAAAGATTAAAAAAACCTCAGGGAGACCCCTGGTTTCCCTTTATTCTTGGGTCTTTCTGGGTTAATAAAAAATCTTTAAAAACGGGTCCGTAGGAGTGTTATGGTCCTAAGCCCCTGGTGCCGACAAGTTTTAGTCCTGGGATCCATATAGGGCCTGGACTTTCTTCAGGGCAAGGACAATACCCCTTCTGTGAGGATTGTAGGGAAGGGAAGTCCCTATCCTATCTGTGAAGAGAGGGCAGAGTAGCTGCTCCTTGTCGGTGTATGACAGACAACGATTGTGTTATCTGTATTCCTCCATCTGTGAAAATAAAAGGACAAGGACCGACAACAGTACACACAGAATTGCTGTAATGCTTAGTCCGAATTGGGTACTTGGTGGAAACCAGACATGTTAGCATGCCAAAGTTTCTGTGCATGACAGTGTCATCAGTCTCATTCCCTCTTGTGCCACTCATCTCTACTTCTGCAACATACTGTTTCTATGCGACAAGTATTTGTGAAGTAGGGATTTTATTTGCATGCTAACACTAATTTCATGTTAGTCACTATATATATCAGGGTGCCTGCACCAGGTGCCAGTCTCTAAGTGCAGAAAACAGCATTTATACTTCTCAACTTTGTGCCAATAATATAAAAAAATAAAAATGATTATGTATATACACACATCTTATTTCCAGCTATCGCATACACTCTACCTCATACGCACTGACCTTACCCAATTAGAGGAGGCTGTAGATATCATACAGGACCGGTAGATGCTGCGGGTGGTCCTGAAATGACCAATGAGTCAAGGTCCAGGTGGAATTGTTAGTGGGAGGAGAAAACAAAACTTTCTGAGTTCATGCCAGCGAGGAAGGACTATGTACAGTTAACTAGCATAGGGGGAACACTCTAAGTGTCAGCGTGTCGTCTTTATCCACTTACTTGTTTAAAAAATCTCACCCTGCTCATCAAACCTAGTTTGGACCCGGTCCTCGGCTTTCGCATTGTGATATCAAAGTCGGAAGAATATAAAGCCAAGAGTAGCACGGAAACCGGAGTGCCGGTGTACCACCCTCGCTGCTCGGACGTGAAATTACGTCACCGCGATCTGACATGTGGGACACTGGGCGTGGATTGGCGGTATTGGGATTTGTAGTTCTTTGAAGGTTAGTAGTTCAAGGTCTAGAGGGAGTTCTAGGGTAAACAAACTATGAGATTGGCATGGTAAAAGGGCGTGGTGACGTTTAGAGCATCATCGGGAGGCCAAGACAAACCTGCGCCTTGCAACTGGAGCGATGTTTAACATATGGTAATTCTACCAGTATCCAGTCATAGCCTACATTGAGATGTGTTAATAAAGGACCATGGGCGCCTGGTTACATTTTGCTATATGACAAAAAAATATAAAAAACGTGAATGTTTTGAGGGAGAACAAAATATTGTTGTTGGAAATATCAGACGTTTTTACCCAATATGTAGGCAGAAGTTGGAATAAATGTATCTGAATTGTTTTTTTACAAAAAGCCCGAGTGCGAAACACAGATCACAGGGATATCAGGAGTGTTTAAAGGAAAACTACTGTGACTGGGTAAAGCATGCTAGGTAAAAAGTAGGATCTCCATGTACACGTGAGAGGAGCTCAATAACTCTCTATCACTGGTGTCAATGTATAACACGTGTGAGTTCCATCTCCTGTTAGGTGCTAGCCACATGGATGATGTGTAAGCCTAAAGTATTCAAAGGTGGGCTATGCTTTCACTGGTCTGTATGGTCTCTCTATGATGGAAGATTGGGACCCTTGCTTGATGTAGAATAAGGAGTCAACTATTGTTTTTATTTACTGAGCTGACTCCATACCGTCGTTCAGGCCGTCGTCATGGGTTTTTAAACGGTAGACCCAGCGTTGTTCTCTGTCCAGGAGTCTTTTCTGCAGTTTGCAGCTCCCCTTGACCTTCTCAATCACTGTCCACCATATATCTGTATCTTTATGTTGTTTTTCCTTGTAGTGTGCTGTTAGTCTGGTGGCTGTGATAGCTCGTCTGATTGTGCTCCTGTGTTCGCTAATGTGACTCTTCACCTTCCGACTTGTCATGCCTACATAGATCAAGTCGCAGGGGCATTTGATGAGATAAATAACTGAATCTGAATTGCAATTTGTGTGCATTCTTTGTTCCCAAGGTGTCTTAAGACCTAAGGCAAGGCTTTTGGTGTGTTCGGTGAACTGGCATACCACACATGATCTGCAAGGGAAATGGCCGGTGACTGGGGGAGTGTTCTACAATGTAAGTTGTTCGCATTTTGGTTTGAATGTGTCTGTGTGCACCAAAGTGTCCTTCAAACTCTTACTTCTTCTGAATGAAAACATAGGTTTTTCATAAGTGAGTTTGTTGGATGTTAGTATAGGCCACTTTGTGTTAATTATTTTCTTCACATCCTTGGAGGATGAGTTGAATGTTGTGACACAGATTATTTGTTCAGGTTGTGTCCTCTCATGAGTCTCCAGGAGGGCCTCTCTTGGGGTGTTTCATGCTCTTTTCTTGGCTTTTTCGATAATTTTCACAGGGTAATCTTTTTGTTTTAGTTTTTCTGTGAGATTCTGTGCTTCTTTCCTGTAGTCTTGGAGATATGAACAATTTCTCTGAATTTGTAATATGTTGCAGAGCGGTGGTACGAGGCCATGCCCCTTTTTACACTACTCTGCAAACACGGCTTCTGGTGCACTGCTGGTGGAGCAATGAGGTCCTCATGTGTCCTGAGGACCTCAAGACACAAGTGGACTTCATCCTCTGAGCTTCAGTGTGCCAGAAGCTGCATTTTCAGCGTGGTACAAAAAGGGGCGTGGCCTCATAACACGTTTCGGAAACGCAGGTCTGTGGCGCTTACTCATAGGACCTGGTGGGCTACTTGGCCACCAGGGACCTTCAGGATTCAAGGGGACTTCATAAGGTTGTCATAGTTAGAAATTAGCATTTAAAAAAACACTGAAATTCACTGAAAAAAACATAAGTTTCAGGTACGTTATAGTTAGAAATTAACATTTAAAAACACTTAGAAATGCACTGAAAAAACCATAGGTTTCAGGGACGTTATAGTTAGCGGGACATTTTACTCTTACAAAACCATTGAAATTCGGCAGTTATAGTTAGTTCAGCTTACTATAACTCGAGCACCTGCAATGCACTGCTCATGATGTCACATATTATATCATTCATGACAAGGTCAGTGACATCACTGAT
This sequence comes from Lissotriton helveticus, assembly GCF_964261635.1. Classification (NCBI taxonomy): domain Eukaryota; kingdom Metazoa; phylum Chordata; class Amphibia; order Caudata; family Salamandridae; genus Lissotriton; species Lissotriton helveticus. The sequence goes on from NC_136068.1 coordinate 648,225,703, forward strand.
GACATCACTGATTACATCTCAAATTACATCACTGATGACATCATCCACGGGAAAATCTGATGCACCTTCTCACACTCTAATATAACCTTCGATACACCCACTGTAAAATACAGACTACCATCTTCTAAATCATTGACACACCAATAACAGTTACTAGATACGCACTCACTGATTCCTAAGTCTACACACACCCATCCATTCATTCACCCATAAAATCACTCATACATGCAGTCTCTCATCATTACAACACTATCATGTGCACTACAACACCAATACAGACACTCACACACCAGCACTCATCCGTGCAGTAACTCACACATCTAGTCAGTCATGCTAAGAGTCAATCACACTCCCATTTACTCACCTATGTAATTATACACACACCACCTCACCTATTCCTACAGATACTAACGCATACATACTCTCTCATATAATCAGCGATACATGTACACACTCATCCATACATCCAGTCTAACAATCACTGACTATCATGTAGAGTCACTTATATACTTCAACTCTCACACATAGTGCCTTTTACATATGTAGTTACTTGGATATGTACCACTGAGACATCCATTCACTCACCAACATACCCATACACACACACACACACACACAGACAACTGTTTTCACATGCACTCTTGTAGTCATACACACAGTGAATCAACCACTCACACATCTAAGCACAGTCACACACCTCCCATACACCCACACACACAATGAATCTCCCCAAAAAATAGTCAGACAACCAATCAATAACCTATATAGACATTCATGTAGCTACTAGCCAACCCATACAGCAGCTTACACAACAACAGACCGACTGATACAGACATTCACACAGTTTAGTCACTAACCCATGCATTAAGTAAGACACACTTAATCACTCAATTACACAGTCAGTCACATGCTTACAAAATCCTCCATCCAGACACTTATATACCCACTCATTCTTCAATACACCTTCGAGTATATATATAAAACATATTTAAACTTTACAGAACCACACAGTCACTGGATGATGTCATCAGTGATGTTATTTGAGATGTCATCAGTGATGTCACAGACCATGTCGTGAATGATGTAATATGTGACATCATGAGCAGTGCATTGCAGGTGCGCGAGTTATAGTTAGCTGAACAAACTATAACGGCTGAATTTCTATGATTTTGTAAGTGGGAAATGTCCAGGTAACTATAACATCCCTGAAACCTATGGTTTTTAGTGAGAAAAATATATATATATATATATATTTACTGAAAAAAGCATAGGTTTCAGGGGCATTATAGTTAGTTAGACATTTCACTCGTCCAAAACCACAGAAATGTCCCTGTTATAGTTAGTTCAGTTAACTATGACTCGCGCGCCTGTAATGCACTGCTGATGATGTCACATATTACATCACTCATGACATGGTCTGAAGTACTGGGTTTTCAGAACCCAGCGGTGCCAGGGGTACACCTTAAGACTTCGGGTCCTTCCTGTTTCAGACTACAGAAACTCAGAGTCTTCTAGGTGAAGTCAAAGATCGAGTTTATTGGCTGCAACCAAGTAACAGGCGTCCTAGAAGTACAACACGGTGTATATTCTCAGGAGACTGCTCAATCTTACAAAGCCAGCCTTCTCTTTTTATACAAAATATTATGCTTCAGGCAAACATTCTTTACATTACAGTTGACCATTCACATATTTTCACTACAAAGAAAAAGCAGAATCATGATGACAAGCTTATTTTCAGTTTGTCCACCCCACAATAAATTACCCGGCAAGGCCCAACATTTTCCATCAGATATCGGGGGACCCCTAATAAAAACGGGCACCTCCTCCTCGTAAAGCAAGTCATAAAGTAAGGAACAGAGACAGGTGTATGTGAGATTAGGCGTGGTTTGTGTGCGATGAAAGGTTTATGACATGTTGTGCCTTGATACTATCTTGATCGGCCACTGGGAGAGGAACTGACCGAACAGGTTCGGCCTTGGGCAGTGGAGTCAGCCTTGCCCAGGTCGTGCATAAGTCAGCAAAGGTGTACGTGTCCTTCAGACTCGTTTTGGCCTTAGTCACCGGCCTATGTGAGGGCAATCACAAAATGGCTGCCGTATACAAAATGGAACCCGAGGGTTCAGGACGGAATCTCTGGTTTCGGGGTGAAATCGTCACTCGAATATGACGAAAATTCTTGTGCATAGTATACTAGCCATTCTCGGTCTGCTGATATCAAAATCGTCATGATACGAAGAGGTTTATAACACGGGTCCAGAATTTTAAGTACTACAGGTCAGTGACATCACTCATGACATCACTGATGACATCTAAAATGACATCACTGATGACATCATCCTTGTGATAGAGTGGCAGACCTCCTGTCAGCCTAATATCACCTTTGATACACACACTCAAAAATAAAACTAACATTTTCAAAACAATGGACATACCAATACCAGTTACAACACATCTATTCAGTATTTCCAAGATCTACACACACATCTACACATTCACCAACAGTCCTATACAGTCACTCATACATGTTCTCACTCATCATATCTACTCATACACATATACCTCCTGTTACACACCACCACTCATCCATTGTTACTCACACACATAGTCACACATGCAAACAAAGTATCAAACATCCATTTACTTGCATATAGAGTTATACACACACCACCACACTTACTTCTACAGAAACCTACACATATTTACTCTCTTAAACCATCACTTATAAAAACACATACTTATTTATACAGGAACTCTTCCAATCTCTCACTCTCATATATACTCACTTATATAAACAAATACTGACATATACTAGTTTCAAACATATGTAGTTACTCATAAAGACACTATTGAAACAGTCATTCACTCACAAACACACCCATACACACAGTCATCCACCCATACAGTCCTGCACACGTACTGTATTCAACACATACAAACAGTGACTCACTCATTCATGCATCTATGCACTAAGTAATACCCCCAGCAAACCACACAGACACTCACACACTCATACTGATACTCGTAAAAACAACTAATAACCCATATAGACACTCATGTAGCTAGTGAGGTAATATGTGACGTCATCAGAAGTGCATTAGGGTGTGCGAGTTATAGTTAGCTGAACTAATTATAACGGGGGAATTTCTATGGTTTTGTATAAGTATGGGCGAATTTTGCGAATTCGCAAAATTGCGTATTTACGGATTCACAATCCGCAAAGTTCGCGAACTCTCGCGAATTTTGCGGATTTTTTTGTGTTCGCAAGTGTTTCTGCCATTTCACAAGGGTTTTTTACCAGTTCGCAAACGCGAACTTACTTGTCGGGTAGCAACGGTCGCGACCATGTTGTTTCTACGTCTGGTTCATCACAGCACCCTCTGTTTCACCACTGCCATCCTCTGTTTCACCACTGCCACCCTCTGGCTCACCCATGCCACCCTCTGGTTCATCACTATACATTATGGGGGGAAAAGCACACCTGCCCTGCCTCAACTGACATGAAGTAATTTGGGGCTGATGAATGTCTCACTGAATTTGAGCTGGCACCTGCTTCCTTAGCTGTAAGTGCTTCCTCATTAATGATGAGTTTGCACCTGCTAAGTGCTTTCAATTTTGTAAAATTCGTTAGCACACCTGCCCTGCCTCAACTGACATGAATGAATTAGGGGCTGATTAATGTGTCACTGAAATTGAACTTACTTCCAATCTAGCACCTGCTTCCTTATTTGTAATTGCTTTCTGTTGCAGTGTAATTTTTTTTAACAGGACCTTTGTGGCATACTTGTAGCTATTCTCTGAGCCTGCTGTGAGGGTCAGAGCAGGGTCATAGAATAGTTGCATGTAGACAACTGAACTCTGGAGGGGCCCCTCAGTAAGCACTACAGGGAATGGTTACTAATGATAAGATTGAACTTTTGCACCTGCTGAGTGCTTTCAGTTTTGCAAAAATCGTTTTTCTGCAATTTCACGCGATTCACGGGGCGCGAATTCGCGCGAGATCGATTTTGGAAGCCGCGAATTAATGCGAATATACGATTTCTTTTTTTTGCGGTGTGTTAGCTCGCATAATTTTTTGCGTTTTTGCAAGCCGCTTGTAGCGCAACGTTGCGAAGTTACCCTAGCTATCGTACATGGGCGCGGCCATCTTGTTTGCGTCATGTATTTCCATTTCCGGGCGCTATGTGTAATCTCGCAAAGTGTGCGGCTCGCTAGCACAAGTTCGCGTGAGATCGCGAGGGAAATGTCGCGCGAACTTACCCACGCGGTCGTTTTTCATTCACTGCAATGGTTCTGGGCATGCTTTCTGTATCCTCTGTCAATCTCTGCCATCCTTTGCTTGTTTGAAGTTTTTTTTAATCTATTTTACTTATTATCTATCCCTCTATTTTTCAAGCTCTATATTTTTGTGTTTTCTGCTACTTTTGGTTAATTTTAAACTACTTTTTTAAAACTCTTTTCTTTTCTTCTTCCCTATTCTATTTCTTATTTATTATTTACCTTCCTTTCTGCCCTGACCATGGTAAAGGGAGCCGGGAAGCAGCCTGAGAAGGGGAAGGGTCCCGCACCCCATGCCCGGCTCCCATGCGACGTTTGAGGGGGGAGCAAGTCACAGCCCAGCAGATCTTTAGCGAGGAGGAGGTGGCCGCACTAGTGTTTTATGTCCAGCGCCGCCTCCCCAGGACCATCATGGCAGGCGGCAAGATCGCTAGCGGCTACGGGCTCCCGGAGCGCCGGAAGCGGTGGGAGAAGGTGTGCCGTGCCATGTATTAACACTCTCGGGTCCGCGCACCTACAACCAGGCCACCCACCATTGGACGGATCTCCTGAACGTGGAACGCAACTTGCTTGACCTGCTCGGCATCGAGATCCCCAGGCTTGGTGAGTAGTAGTAGCTATTTCATCACTACTCTGTTTTCTCCTGCTCTGTGTGTTATTATATTGCAAATTTTTGTTTTTTACCAAGAGCAATAATACTGCTGATTACATTGTAGGTAAATTATATTTTAAAATCTTCTGTGCATTTCAGGTGCACTGCTCTCCTTCTCAGTAGCGTTGCTACTATGCTTATTTGTTTTCGATTTTGTGTTCATTTCATTGGCCTGAGAAATTATGTATGAGTGTAGTTTAAAGAACTGCGTAATGCTAGACACTAAGGGTCAGATTTTCAATTACCGGCGCATCCCTGCAAAGTAGCAGGGATGCGCCAGTAATTGTGCGCCACGCCACCACCACCCATGTTATGTTATGTTATCCGGATTTGTAGAGCGCACAGATGCCCCAGCAAAGGGGCGTCCTGGGGCTAATAGGACAGAAAACCGGACAGAAGCGATACCAGGGACATAAACACAACAACACTAGGAATCCAAAGGAAAGAGGAAAGTTTTAACAGCCTTCCTGAAGGCCAAGAGTCCGTCAATCGCACGGATATGGACGGGAAGAGAATTCCATAGCCTAGCAGCAAGCACTCTAAAAGAGCGGCCGCCGGTCCTAGACCTCTTGAAGCGTGGAACTGTAGCCAGATGTAATCCTGAGGACCTCAGAGACCGTGTGGGCGCATATGGAGAGATGAGATGCTCCAGAATCTGAGGGGAAGAGTGTTTCAGGATTTTAAACGAGAGGCAAAGAGACTTAAACTTAATTCTCTGAGCAACAGGAAGCCAATGGAGCTTATGAATAGAATGTATATCTTTTATGATCTGTGATCGAAATAAAGATTAAGTAAGTAAGAATAGTTTTTTGGGCCGAACAGAATCTTGGTAAGCCTACCAGAGCCCTGGCGGCAGCGTTCTGAACGCGCTGAAGTCTAGAAAGTTCAGCCTGATTAGCTCCAAGCAAAAGAGAGCTAGCGTAATCCAACCTAGACAAAATCGTAGCTTGTACTATAAGCTGTCTGGTAGGAGCATCAAAGAATTTAAAAATGGATCTGAGCCTACGAAGAGTCCCGAAACACGTGGCGGCAACTTTTTTAGTATGAGTAACACAACTAAGTTTGAAATCAGGCCAGACCCCTAGATTTTTGACCTCGGTAGCAGGGATGGGGATTGGACCGAGCTCAGATGGCCACCAATTGTCACCCCAGAGATGACTCTGCTTACCAACGATGAGCACCTCGGTTTTTTCGGCGTTCAATTGAAGGTAGTTATCTGTCATCCAGCGGGCCACTGAGATGAATCCCTCACGTAACTTAGCCACCTCAAGGTCGGAGGCCCCGCTTATTGCAACCGCTAGCTGCGTGTCTTCAGCGTAGGATACCATAGTCAGGTTCCATCTTTTGGCGACAGCAGCCAGCGGCTGCACATAGAGGTTGAATAAAGTGGGGCTAAGAGCCGAACCCTGCGGAACTCCCTGGACAATAGGATAAGGTTTAGATTCGAAAGGTGGAGTGGCAACCTTGAAGGTACGACCAGATAGAAAAGATCGAAACCATTCAAGTGCCACGTTGTCGACACCTGCCTCAACCAAACGCTGTAATAAAATAGCATGGGAGACCGTGTCGAACGCGGCACTGAGATCAAGAAGCACCAGTGCTGCAGTATGACCAGAATCTACCAATGTTCGTAGGTGTTCAACCATTGAGAGTAGCGCAGTCTCGGTACTGTGGCCGGGCCGAAACCTATTCTGCGAAGGATCTAATATATTGGCAGAATGGAGATGATTAGATTGGATGGTATTGACATGAGCCTCGGTCAGTTTGGCTACCCACGGGAGAAGGGAGATGGGACGATAATTCTCCAATTTCAGTGGGTCCAGGGCAGGTTTTTTTAAGATGGGAATCACCTGAGCCTGTTTCCAACTACCAGGGACAGAGCCTGAAGACAAAGATAAATTAATAAGATCACGTAGAGGAGGGAGGTAGAATGAAGCAGATTCTCTGAATTGGGCAGGACGTAGAGGATCCATTGGAGAACCTGATTTAACTTTCACTACAAGTTTATTAAATTCCTCCATCGAAAGCTCTGAGAGATAAGTCAAGGACATGGTTGTTTTCGAAGCAGATTTCTGTTTCTCCAATGACACGGTAGAACCGGGAAAGGAGCGGTAAATGGCCTCCACCTTTTCAACAAAAAAAGCGGCCAGATCCTCACAATGGGAGGAGGAGCAGATCTCAGCAACTGGGGCCCTACTGGCTGTGAGATCCTTAAGCACCTTGAATATTAGTTTAGTCGGGTTAGTGCTGGTACTAAATTCAAGAGAAAAGTAGGCAGCACGTGCCTTACAGATCGCTCTATGGTACTTCTTAATCCTAGCAAGGTACTGAGTTTTCCTTTCAGGCTGATATGACGTACGCCAGGCTCTTTCAGCTTGTTTACAAGTATTTTTTAGGAGCCGAAGCGAGTCATCGTACCAAGGGCTGGATTCGACGCGCCGATGCTTACTCTCAGCAATTGGAATCAACCTGTCTAAGGCTTTAATCAGCTAGTTACAAAAGAGATCGTAGCCAGAATCAGCATCAGTAAAGGGGCCCGGAGTATCAAGACTAAGAAGCTGATGAAAATCGGCCAATTTCAGTTTTTTCCAAGGACGTCTGAGAGTAACAGGAATAGGGGCTCTAAGGGGGGAATTACTAAGCGTAAGGTGCAGCTCTATTAAATGGTGATCAGTCCAGGCCATAGGCCTCGGGGGCAGCACCTTAGCCGTAGTTAGGTTTGTAAAAATCGGGTCCAAAATATGGCCACCAACATGGGTGTGGTGATTAACTAGCTGAAATAGCTGGAGAGCCTCCAAATCGGCGAGAGTACCACTAACCGCAGGGGAACGGGGGGAGTCAAAGTGGAGATTTAAATCACCCACAATGGTAAAATTGGCAGCTCTTAAAGCCAATGAGCCAACTGCGTCAGGAAGAGCTGCCCTAAACGCAGCGTCCGGACCCTGAGGCCGGTAGATAAGCAAGCCAGAAAAAATAAAATGGTGGCTGACAGAGACACAGAAATGGGCACTTTCGCAGCCAACTATGTCCATAGCCTTCCATACACATGGGTAGCAAGATTTAACAGCAGCTGCAATGCCACCACCTCTCGAGTTACGGCTAAGGACGAATATCGAGTACTCAGAAGGGAGTGCCAGATTAACTGCCACCAGAGCTTCCTCATGTAACCATGTTTCTGACATAAAAAGAATATCAGGGGTCTCATCAGTTAATAGATTATAGATGTCCAGATGGTGTTTAACCAGTGATCTCACGTTGAGATGGCACACCTTAAAGTCATAAAGGCCCTGAGGTCTCACCTGAGGGGAACCAGTGGTATCTGGACCTCCTAAGGGAGCTATCCTATGGGCAAGTATAGGGGCCGGGGACGTAAGATGAAAAGCGCACCCGGGGCACTGAAAAGGGCCGCAAAGAGGATGTAAAGGAGTATAGGTGCAGGGCAGCGAAAGGTAGTGTAGACGGAGCAGCTCGGCTCTAGAATACATTCTTACAGACATGAGTCGAATGCAACACAGAGGAGAGAAAGCTATAGAGCCCTGCCCTAGCACTAACTTAGCGCTGACGAGCGCAGACGGGCAGTACTCTGGCACGACTCAGGCACAGGGAAGGCGCGACCACTGCGCGTCACCGCTGCGCTCTAAGGGTCAGGTTAAAGTAGGGCGGGCGGGAGACAGCCGCACCACTAGAGCGCTCGGTAAGGCGGCTCCAGAACGGCACAACCACACCCAAGATGGCGGCGAAACCAAACAAGCTAAGATTCCACAGACCCGAACCCGTTAACCAGCGGTGCTTCAACAATTAAAGTGCAGGTGAGGGGCAAGAAGACCCAAGTAAAATCAGGGAATAAAAAATAAAAACAACAGACATACAAAAACGGGCAGTTTTTAAAAGCGAGTAGGACAGCCTGCAGAGTAGCGTTGCAGCTTGCGAGTCCTCAGCACACTAGTGCTCGGGCACCATGTCCCAAAATGTCACCGAAGTGTTACGCATCTGTGCCGTAAAGGCGGTGCATTGCTGGAGTTGCGTCGCAACGATGGGCAGCTCCAGCAATGCTCTGGGGTGCCCTATCTCCCCAATGCTGCGTGAAGCCGTACGTCTGCTTCAAACAGGCGCAGGGTTTGAGTCATGCATCATTGTCCTAAAAGTGACTGATTGAAATCTTGTAGATTTCCCTCAGCCACTTTTAGGATGCCTTCCTGCGCAGGAACGCCCTCCCTGGTGCCGGAATGCCCCCTGATGGCGCAGGGCTTTACAACGTGATGTATCTCCCATATGCGTCACGTTGTTAATATACGCCGCACCATGGCGCCTCTTTTGTTCTGCCGCTGCGTCACAAAAGTCACGCAACAATGGAGCAAAAGAGCCGCAAGGAGCTTGAAAATCTGCCCCTACAGACTCAAGTCCAGTCCTTCCTTTGTACACCTGGCAATAAGAAGAAATAGTGGTGGTGGATTGATAGTTTGAGTATTTTAATGACTGGTTTATGTAGTAGGAAACTTTTTAGTGTTGTAGCTGATCTGCAATCATGATGGAGTTTGTCTGTCACTTCGCGTGCTGCGGACTGCTCCCTGCCAGTCCTAGGCAAACCTTTTTAGTAGTTTGTTTAGTGAGTTACATAACTTTCCAAGTCGACGGTCTGCAAATCAAGCAATACTAATATCGTAGTAGACCACATGAGATAGGTCAATATATCCCGTGGAATAGTTGTCTATTTGCAATTTCGCCAACATATTTTGTTATTGTTCTTTTGAAATGTTTGATTTGGTTGACAACAATCATCCATGTTTTTGGGTCTTTCTTTCATGTTGTACATCAGCTCCCCCCAGGGGCAAGAGGACAGAGGAGGAGAGGTTATCGGCTGCTGCTGTTCAAGGCCAGGATCGGTCAGGTGAGGGCTTTTTTGCTGGCCCCGGTAAGTTTTATTTTTAATATAGAGTACCTTTTTTTCCTAGCGTTCCTCATTCGATTTTTTCTAAATCGTCTTTGATCTTCTTGTAGACTGTATCTAATTTCTTATCCTGCCTCTACTATGACTCCCTGTGGTATTACTAGATTATTCCTATTAGTCTGTCTGTGTAGCTAACTAAGATTGCACATTTGGCAAAAGGTGTTAAACGAAACTCCCATTCTAGTCAGCAATAGCTCTATGCACTGAGTGCAGTCCTCTGGGATTGTCCATAATGTCTTTTCAAGTCTTCTAAATGTTTATGCTTTGACAATTACCAACAATAAAAAGGTGAATGACCACCAAGAAAGAATAAGATACTACTTTACTTTTGGTTTGGATAGGAGGACAATCCATACTACTACTGTTGCAGGGACAAATCTGCAAAAACAAAACTATGGACACTAAATAGTGCCTTGTTTATCAATTATAATAGGCGCAGGTAGACTTTCCACATACCTCAGTGATATCAGACTTTGAAGAACCCCCAATCTCCTTACTGACTAGATAGTGTGGCAGAGTCATTTAGCTCCCGAATTCATCGATGATTGATCCCCAATAATGATTATCCAACGCAGGACAAGAGTACGGAGTCAGAGTCCAGAAGTGTCAGAGGCACGGACTCATGCTTGGAAATTGCAAAACCTTTTGCTCATTCACTCTTGACCAAAAACCACAGAGTCTATTTAAATTTTAAAGCTTTATTAAAAGTAAAAATATTTATTAAAATCAAGCTTATCATAAAACATAAACGGTTGATTAAAAATGGAAAAGTGCTTAGTGATTTATTTCACACATTTATTGTGGTCGAGCCGAGCTCTCACCTGGTTTGAACTTTAATTTTTCTTTTTGGTGCTAAATCGTTGGTCACTCCGTCCTAGTGATGATGATTTGTTCTTAGAAGTGAAGCTTCTGTCTGTTATGAGAAAAATGGTGTGTGTTAAAAAGCAAGCATTCATCAGTTGTGCCAAAAAGTGCAGCAAGACAGCACCGTTCCCTGGAAAAAGGGACATTTTTACTTTAGAGTAGACAGTCACAAATTATTAGATTGGTTTCTGTATTCACATTTCTTGATTCCTAGACAAAATACTAGTGAGTGGTGTATGTCTATGACATCTAACATTCTTAAATGTACTTTGTAGGTGGAACATCTGGTGCTGGGCCCAGCCCGGAGGTGGAGGAAGACACTTCTGGGGAGGAGGCGATGCAAGTGCCGGACGAAACTGCTGTGCGGGTTGCCACGGTAGTGGCAGGCAGTGGTAAGCTCTTATATTCCTTACTTATTTAGATTGCAGACTGCATAGTGTGCTCTCTGCACGGGTGTATTATATATGTTCTACAGTTAAGTTACTATACTGTTAGGCAGACTTTCAAATTTAGAACAAAGTTTTTATCAACCAGGTAGTAGCCTCCTCTAAATTTACTTCAACTCAGCTGTGATTTTTTTTTCGAGAATCCAAATCAGATCTGAGATGAACTTGATGGATGGGAAGAACGAAAAGCGAAAGAAGGGTGTAAGTCAGTGTGGAAGGACGAGCAAGTTAAAAGTAATGATGACTGACAAAGAAGAATGATACGTGTTTGATTGGTGCCCGAGGTGGCTGGGAAGGAATATGATGCATGGCTGGGTGAAGGAAGACGCAAGGATGGGTGGAAGGAGAACAGCCTGGGTGGGTGAAACAGAAATTGTATGTGTGCGCAATATATGCTTTGGTTGAAATTCAAATACAAGTCAAGCACGGATGTACGGCTTGCGGTTTCCCGAATAAAATGAAAAGGTTGTTTTCCCGTGAGAAAACGTAAGGTTTGTCCAGATGAGAGACATGAAGAAGAATGATTGCCATATAGTTTGAATGGATGGATGCCTGGATCATGGTACTATTTGACTCTTAGATAGCATATGTGTATCTAGAGAGAGTAGACGGTCACTGGATGAACTAAGTGTTACTTTGAAGAGCATGTAACACCGCACCCGCACGTCCGTCCCAGTGTAGGAAAGGCAAGGAAAAGAAGTTGTAATTTTGTCCGAATACTACCATGAATAGTAGCAGTAGTTTGTATTGCAAGCACAGCATATATCCGTCTATTACGATGGACACTCACTACCTCTGTTAACAAGTTTAGTAGAACTCGGTCATTCATGTGTGGATGTATCACTGTTCACTCAATAAAAAGCAAAGCACATAAAGTCATCCCATATGTAAGGAAATACATACCATGTGCAGTGATAGATAATCAGATTATTTATCTTCTTCATTTTCCTTTTCTAGTATTCATTGGCACTGTAGGGTGAAAGTTAAATTAATTAAGCAGTAGCCCTTGTAACAGAGTATTCTCAGTGCCACCCGTAATAGAAAAGTAAGAGCATCACCACCTGCATGTACTGGACTGGTACAGTAACGCAAGTCTGTCTCACTCATCATGGCGGGCGTCTGTTTTTCTCGGGTGCAAGTTGACTGGGCTGGCATTATGCCTGCTTGCAGAAGTTAACGTACCAATTTTGCTAAACAAGAGAGAAGAAGAAGAATAAGACTGGTTTACTGTCATAGTCGATTCTAATGGAGTGAGTCCATAGTGCTCGTAGAATTGATTACTTAAACTCCCACTAATAGAGCAAGGATGAAGAAGTGGGAGGTTAGATAGATACTGGCCACAATAGTTCTGTACTGTGCTTGCAAGTTGCTACTTCTACTGTGACACAACTTTTTGCTGAATCATTTTGTGTTAATCTTAAAGAGCATTGGTTACAGACTATGTTTTTCTTTCTTCATATAGATGCTCCTTCCAAACCAACATGGAAGGAGCTGGCTAAAAGGGCCCGGCAACGGAGGCTGGAGGCCACTGTCGCCAAATATCGGTGGCTGGTGGCCCATGAGGAGGGGGACACGCAGAGTACGTCGTCAACATCCACGGCGACACCTGCATCCTCCTCTGCGCTCCCTGGGTCAGCCAGTCAGCGCAGCAGGTCTCCAGCAGTACGGAGCCGGGGTACCGCAGCCACCCGCCACCGGCGAGCAGCAAAGAAATCAGCAGCCCCCCACAGTAGGTGCAAGGCACGCGTACACCGCCTTTCACTTAGGGTGTCCTACCTCGAGCAGGAGCTCCTCAATACCAAAACCCTGCTCGAGGCCCTCCGCAAGGAGCATGCCGACCTGGCCCGAAAAGTCAACAACAGCCAGCAGTAGGAGGAGACTGTCCCTTGCCCCTTTTTTAAAGACTTCTGGGGGGTGGGAATTGGGAGTTGGGTTTTCTACTTTTTTGGACTTAGTTTTCACTGTCATTCGTTGGGGTTCGGGAGCGGGGGTGGGTGGGGTCTTGCGGGAGAATATTTATGTTAGGGATATATAAATATACTTTAAACTTTATCTTAGCATACGTGTTTTTTACCGCTTTTGAGGCTGGTGGGTGGGGGTCGAACAGTAAGTTTGTTTTCCTGAAACTTAAGTGGCATCTTGATTCAAGTTGTGTAAGTACTAGTAATTGCCCAAATGTTTTCAAAACTAAGTGCCTGTCACAGAGTAAGTGAATTCAATAGTCCTAGGACCGTCAGTCTCTCGTCTCTCAAAATACTCCATTATACTACCTCCCCCCAAACGCTTATCTTACCTGTAATTTGTGTTTGGAAATAGGGCTATGCACAGGGCTGGCTGCACGGGAAATGGCGATTAATGTCATCATTGCGGTGGTACTTGTGGTGTTACACAGTGGCAGTTGCAGAATCTGAAAAAAAAAGAAAATGAAACCGTTTTTGTCTTTACCGTAGCATTAGAACGGTACGATAGAGAATATAGCAGGTGATAGTACACTAGAACAGTGCCACAATGTAGCCGAACAAATGGTAAAGTATTTAAAGTATAACTAGTACTTGCGTTGAAATTCTTTGACATTGGCTACTACTAAAAGAAATAGTACTGAAGGTGAAGGACACAGCAGCGTAATAATTTGCCACGTCTAGGAGGAGGATGTTCTTGATGACCAATCAAGTTGATGGCGCACATGAAAATCTGCTTTCATTTGCCAATAGTGACTCATTGTCAAGCTGAGTAAGAATATATCCTCGGATTCCTTCACCAGCCTGTTGCTATGACCTTATCCTCCCCAGAAAGTGTGTGGAATTATTGCTGTCATTTAGTCACACATCAATCAAAACCACACAGCCCGGGGGACGATGGTTAGGGTTTAGAAAATGGATGGGAATGGGTTTTTTTGGGAAAGTTTTGTTGAGAGAAGAAAAAAGAAGCACAGCATGGACAAACAATAATTGAAGATAAACAAATCTTTGGGTACAAAGCTATCCATAAATCTTTTAAGTGACATATAGGAAGTGCATGCACTACTGCATGCATGGTTACTGAAAAGTAAGTAGTACTTTCGACAACCGTGAATGAAAGAATGCGACAGTACAGGGCTGCAGTAATAATTATGCGTTTTCACTTGCCTATCTCTGCACTCAGAGAAACACTTCTTACATTAAATTAGGTTTAAAAAATAGCAGAAGTAAAACCTATAGAATGGCTGTAGGGATGAATTTAGAAGCAGAGATCAAAGAAATGCAGAGTCACACTCATAGAAGTTCACAGCAATAACATTACTTAAAAGATCATTAGAAAAGAACGGATACTGTATCTGTATGTTGTTGTAGTTGTCCAGTTGAATTTGGTAAGTTGCATGCATCCAACCATTCCTCTTATTAGCGGGACTCCTCCATTCCATCTGACGCTCCGTCCATCAATGTTGGTGACCAGAAGACACCCTGTCCACTGCCTGAATGGCGGATGCTGAATTGCGGCTCGCTAATGTGAAGCCTGACTTCATCCTTTTTTTCCCATTGCACAGGCTGAAATCCGGACTGTAATTATTGATGGAAAAACAGGAAGTGATATTAGAACACCACTGACAAATAAATATAAGGTACGTACGCTGTGTAGTGCAAAAAGTCACACTTTGAGTTTCCTAATAGACAGTACAATATTGAAAGTGCCTACTCTGTCTGAGTCTCCTTTAGAAGGATAAATAAGTATGGGCGAATTAATTTAGAGGATCTTTCCCCTCAAGCTAGGTGTACTGTAAACTGTGTTTTAGAACAAAATTAGACTTTCCCAGCAGTGCTCCCAGACCCTTACTAAACCCAATCGCAAAAATGTAGAAGACTCCCAATCAGATCTCCAAAAAGGAGGCCTAGTAGAAAATGGTGACAAAACGTACTTTGAAAGTAAAGTAGGCCCAAATCCCCCTTACCCACCATGGATTGTATTCAAACCACTTGCAAGCAAAAAAAATTATCCATACCCAGCATTGCTCCAAGACTCGCAAACCCCCCCACAAACACCAGGAACCCCCACAAACAGCCCCCTGAAAACGGTAGAGTGAGCGAAATCTCAGAAAATGCAAAAACTTTTTCCCCAGGGATTGTCTCCAAAACACTTTCTTTCAGGTATTAGACCTTCCCAGCAATGGTCCCAGAACTGTCAACCCGGGCGAAAACAAGTTTAACCCCGCCAACAAGCCAAAAGGCAAAACCCGGGAAAAGCCACACTTAAAAAACTTTGGGCCTACCTTGAATTCAGTCCAAATGCGCTCTGCAGCTAGGCCCCAACTCCCCTTTTCCACCATGGATTTCCTGAAAAACAAATGCAATCAACATTAGACTGTGCCAGCAGTGCTCCCAGACCCCAAAACCCACCCACAAACACCCGGAACCCCCCAAACAGCACCTCAAAAACAGGCAAGTCAGCAAAAAGGCAAAAAATATGTCACCTCTGATTTTGTCCAAACCACTTTTATCCTGTATTAGACATTCCCAGCAATGGCCCCAGACCCGTCAACCCAGGCGTAAAGAAGTAGCAGACCCCCAACAGCCAAAAAAGCAAAACTACAAAAATGGGGACTTAGAAATGTTCAGGCAAATTTCCAAAATCACTCCGCGCGCGCTCTGCAGCTAGGCCCTAACTCCCCTTTGCCACCATGGATTTGCTTCAAACCTCTTGCAATCAAAAGTATCCATACCCAGCAGTGCTCCCAGACCCAAAACCCACCCCCAAACACCCAGAAACCCCCAAATAGCACCTCAAAGACAAGCAACTCAGCAAAAACGCAAAAAAATTCACCTCCGGTTTTGTCCAAACCACTTTTATCCGGTATTAGACGTTCCCAGCAATGGCCCCAGACCCGTCAACCCAGGCGCAAAAAAGCAGAACACCCCCAAACAGGCAAAAATCAAAAATGGGCCTACTACCTTCAATTCTGTCCCAATACGCTGTGCAGCTAGGCCCTAACTCCCATTTTCCAATATGGATTTCCTGAAAAACAAATGCAATCAACATTAGACTGTGCCAGCAGTGCTCCCAGACCCCAAAACCCACCCACAACAACCTAAAATCCCGCCAAACAGCACCCCAAAGACAGGCAAGTGATCAAAGCGTCAAATCTTTTTTTGCTCCGATTTTCTCCAAACCACTTTTATCCGGTATTAGACCTTCGCAGCAATGCCCCAGACCCGTCAACTCACCCGCAAAGAAGTAGAAAACCCCCACAAGTGCTTCTTCTTTGGGCGTAATCTAGCCATCTGCTTTGAGGGAAATAGGAGTCTGGAGGAGGAGGATAGAGGAGCATGTTCTTGTGAACTTGTGAACCTGAGGAATGCAGACTGCGGCACCTTCAAATCAATAAGCAAATAAGTGAAGACAGTTCTGCTGATGGACTTCTTTTTGTGATTAGGCCATTACATTTTTTTTTATAGATTTTGCAAAACAAAGAAAGACAGACACACAGGAATAAAAGTGAATAAGGACGAAAAAGAAAGTTAGTGATTCATTAACTAATTTTCAGGGCTCTGTGTCAGGGAAGAAGAGCTCATCCTCAAACTCTGCTAATCCAGACAGGAGTAGGTCAGTTAGCAGGGAAGAACTTCCCTCATCTAAGTTGGTGTCCTCCTCGTCTTCTTCCTGCGTGCATTGTCGTATTTTGTAATTTGGTGGTATGAAGTGCTGATTCATCTTGATCATTGTTAACCTCTCCACATTTTTGGGAGACAGGCGGGTCCTTTTGGAAGTTACAATGCCACCAGCAGCACTGAAAACACGTTCAGAAGACACGCCTGCGAGTGGGCAAGACAAGTAATTTATAGCCAGGTTGGTGATCTCTGGCCACACATCTGTTTTCCCATGCCAATACTCCAATGGGTCATGAGAAACATGGACCTCTGTTGAGTCATTCAGATAGGCCTGCACCATCCGCTCAAGGTTCTCCAGGGTTCCTCAACTTTGCTTACTTTTTTCTGGGACCATTTGAGAAGCAAACCCAAGCTGAGTTAGCCAATCCTCTTCTTCACACAATATTACTGTTGTGTCTGGTGCAGATGATATGGTTGCTGGTGTCATTAACGGCTGAGAGGGAAAATCACTCACTTCTGCCACAGCCACAGATGCAGAAGTGGATTTTTTTGACTGCGGATGGCCTGCTGATGCTGATGTACTGCCTTTTCCATCAATTTCCTGCCGTTCTCTTTCAAACCGAGTGGCTGACACAGCTAGCCAATGTTTGTACTTTGTAACATCTGCGTCAAAAAAAGGAAAGAATACTCTGCCTGCCACTGCCTTTTTGTACCGTGGATCCAGAATAGTAGCACAAATGTAATGCTGTTCTGTGTGGATCTTTTCAAGACGATCATCGCGAAGTAGGCGGTGTAATAACTTGTCCGCCAACTCAAATGCTTCTTCCTTTCCATCTTTTTTAAACTTAGAACACACCGCCTTCAGTCGGTGCTCTAGCATGCACAACAATGGGATAGCTTTTCCCAAATTACAGTCCTCCCTGCTGACTGCACGCGTGAAGACCTCAAAAGGACGAAGCATGTCTGTCAGGCTTTTAACTAGCTCCCATTGCTCCACCTGTATCCTCATGTCTATCATAGGTGTACCCAGTTTAAAGAAATACTGATCGACTACCACATACTGCTCATACAGACGCTCAAGCATGTAGAAGGTTGAGTTCCAACATGTTGCCACCTCCTGGATGAGTGCTTTCACTGGCAATTTACGTTCATGTTGCAGGCACCTCAGCTGCTTCCGGGCCTTAAAAGAATGGTTGAAATGTGTGCACATTCTTCGGCAGGTGGTCAGTAACTCGTAGACTGGACTTACTTCACTCAAGAATTTTTTAACAACCAGGTTTATACAGTGCGCCAAACACGGCACTCTGAAATAGTTACCCATATCCATGGCCTTAACTACATTGGCGCCATTATCCGTGGAAACATAACCAATCGTGCGTTTTCTTGGGGACAGCCATTCAGACCTGTGTGTTAAACTCATGCAAAATGTTTTCTCATGTATGACTTTTCTCCATGGCAAACATTGCTATTGTTGCATGTTTCCGAGCAGCTTTATAAACTTTGTCCGAGTCAACACCTGCGTTTATCTTTGCTTTAACCCCTGAAAAAGAGACCCAGTGTGCAGTGATGCACATGTAATCAGTGGCTGCGCAACTGGTCCACTTGTCTGTTGTCAGATGTATAGTGTGAACAGCACTCTTCTGCAAAGCTGTCCCAATCACCTCCAACACATCTTCATGTTGTGCTGGAACTGCAACTCTGGCAAAATAGAAGCGGCTAAGAACCTTCCATTTAGGGCAGAGCGTTGCCACCATTTCAAGAAAACCCACCCCTTCCACAAAAGAAAAAGGGAGAAGGTCCAGCACTATCATTTTAGCCAGCTTTGTGTTATACAGACGCGCCGTTGGGTGATTTCGTTCAAATGGCGCATCTGAAAACAACATGCTTCTAATGGTGGGCTGGACCATTGTACGGGATGATGATGACTCCTTCAACCCAGTGACGCTCAGTGATGATGAACTTTTTCGCATTGGTGTCTCACTCTCTCCCACACTCTTAGTTTGGCTCATATATCTTGCAGGGGGTGTGCTGCTGACAGGTGTACTGGATGTAACTGAAGAAATGTTTGACGCTTCTTCCTCCTCGTCATCAGCAGATGAAACATCAACGGATACAATTTGTTTACTTGCAATTCGGGCATCCTTGATCTCCCTTAGGTGCGCATGCCATTTGACAGTGTGCTGTCTCTCAAGATGACCTCTCTGGCCTCCGATACCATAGTTGGTACCAAGCTTACCACAACTATCTCGAACCTTACAAATGGTGCAAATGGCTATGTTTTCCCTTGTTGGGCTAACACTAAAGAAGTCCCAAACTGCGGACTTCAAATGTCTGTGGGGGGCGGAGAAGGCGATACTGGGAATGATGCTAATGCCAGATGAACTGGAGGATGTGTGTTGCCGAAATTTAGTACGTTGTGCACTTACAGCACCACTAATTGAGGAAATGGAGGTCGAGGTGGATGGAGGTCCCTTCTGGCGAGAAAATATGGAAGCTGTAGGCGGTGGTGTACTAGTTAACTGCATTCGTGGTGGTCCCATTCCCACGTCGCCATCATCACGCTCAGCAGCATTTCGGGCTAGGGTAAAAATGTCTGTTTGCTGCATGCCCGCTGAGGCTGGAGTGACGCCTATGATGACTGTGTCGTCGTCATGAGAGTCTTCATCAGCAGGAGTATACGCCACTTCTTCTTCAGCGTCATCATCACACTCCGAGACACATCATCAAACTCTGAGACTTTCAGGGACCTTCCTTTTACGCTTAGCTACCTTTGTCCGATCATGGTGTGCCTCACTCTCAGGCAGCACTGGTGGTTCCAAATTTTCATCCATATCATCAGAAAGAAGGGGGCTTGAAGAAGAAGTAGACACCATCCTTGATTTTTTCCTTGCTGGGAATCTGGAAGACAATGAATCATCAGGAGGAGTGGCTTCCTCATGTGATACCTCGGCTTGAATGTCGATTTCCTGATGTGCCCCTACTTCGGGAGGAACAACTATTGTGGGCATTTTGCCGCTCCATGCGCCTCTGCTTGCGCCTCTCCTTGCGCCGCCCCTCCTTCCACATGTACTTGGGCTTGTACTTGCAGCACATGTGGTTGTTGTTACGGTTGTGGTTGTTGAACACTCGTCAGATGAGTTACAACAACCTGTGTTGATTGAGGGATGCTGCTACTTTCTTGCGATGAGCCAACATCACTGGTCGATGGTGATTGAACAACTATATTGGCTGCCTCTGCAGCACTCAAGGGCTTGGACCAGAGTTGGCATGGTGGTGGTGGCACTGAGCCCAAGGGAGCGGCGGTGCTTCTCCCAGCTTGGTCCCAAGCAGACCCCGCTGCTGCTGCAGGCGTACTTTTTTTTCCCCAAAAAATGCGGCGGTCGGCACACCAGTCTCCTTGGTAAGTGGCGCCACTTGCTTCTTCTGCTCCTTACTGGCAACTTTCTTGCTAGAGGAGCTACGGGCAACTTTTTTTGGGGCCATCTTCTTCAGATGTCAGAACAGCAGGCTGCAGTTGCACAAGTTGCAGAGTTGTCTGTGGCCACACGTGACGTTGTGCTGCACACACCGCAGCAGGACTTCTTCCTGGCACTGATGAGGAACGATGAGGCTGATGATTCGTCTTTCTGCACCTAAAAGCAAACACAGCCAGAGAAACATCAGTTAAATAAATGTTGCATATGTAGCGCTTCAATTAATAGTTTGCAAGTAAGCATTTTTATTATACCCACCCCCCCCAAAATGGAAAGACCAATAAAATGCACCAGTGACAGAGTACCCCTGGGCATAATGGATGAAAGCATGTCAGACTGGGTGCAGGCCTATGGCACAACAAAGCATACTGCCTGGCTTCAAAATGGCCCCTAGACCCCCACCACATGGCCATGCCCTGCCTGTACCAGTCCTCAAAATGGCCCCCACCCACATGGCCATGCCCTACCAACACCCAAAAAAATAAAAAAACACATAACGGCCCTATGTAGGCGAAACGGGACGCGAGTGCCGAACCCGATTCAGGGAACACAAGTCTAATATTCGAAATCAGAAAAGTGGGGCTCCACTTGTGGCTCATTGGACAATGGCCAAACACTCTGAGAATGACTTAAAATGGTCTATTCTTGAAAAGATCCGGAACATCCCTGGCAAGGACACCACACTACTGAGAAAAAAACAGGAGGTGTTCGGGATCTTCTTTCTCGATACTGTAAATACTGGATTGAACGATTGCTGCCCATGGGAGAACGCTATCTTGTAGGGACCCTCCTTCTTGTCTCTAATGTCTGATGTGCAGTATCTTGACATAAGCGATATGGCTGATCTACTTTGTGCCGATGGTTTTCGGCGCGAGCTGTATTGGTTAATACTTAACCTTGCCCATTTTCTTATATGCTCGACGTTAGGGTGGCTCGTTCACCTTTTCCCACCTGGCCCTTTGCACTTTGAACACCAGGTCTGGCCATATGGACGCACCAGATCCCCTATTGGGTCGGGCTACTCTATCATCATTATTGTCACCGGATTGTCTTGGGTTGTGTTTCACCGTACCGCATTACATGCAGCTACCCAGCCCCGGGTTATATTCTGGCCTCGTACCACGTTTTCTTCCCCCTGAGTCACCCAGCCTCCTCCTGGTCCGGTCCGAGTTTTTCCATGTGTTTTCCACCAACCCGGGCCCGCCCTCAGATAGGAAGGAGGAAAGGGATAGGAAGGAAGGGAAGGAGGAAGGAAGGGGGTGTGGCCTCCATTTGATTAAAAAACCGCAGGAACAACGCCGGGGTCCCGTGAACGTCTGGACCGCTGCGGCTGCCGCTGGAGGACCTGATACGGAAACCGCTGCTCCATATCTCGGAGGTAAGCACCTCAACCCCCGAGGTCCCCATCTTAGCGTTCTAACTACCGAGGCCCCCATCGTGGCTCTTTAGGTCCAGGCACCCCATACCTATGGTATGACCGGTTTCCTGGCCGAGAGCCGCGATTCGAATCCCCGACTTAGCCCCGGTCATGCTTAAATGTTGGGCCGGCTAAGCAGGGGAGTACGTAACTATCCAATGGCCCTTATCGCACACAACTGTATAATTTAGTGTTTCCCCGGTGATGCTTAAAATGTTGGGCCGGCCAAGCAAGGGAGTACGTAACTATCTGATGGCCCTTATCGCACACGATTGTAGAATGTAGTGTATCAGCCCTCCGAAACGCTCTAGAATTGACCTTGTGTTTCACAGCGACTTCGAAACCTATCATCCTCCGCTTTTTCTATTTTTAGAACCTTGTGATTAATATCGGAGGTCCGTCCTGGCTGGTCATTTACCTCCTTCGTGAGTGATGAAAATCGATCGTTGGGAAGTAACGTACTAGAATTGGAAACCTCACTTGAACAGTAAGTTTTGCAGCATAGTAGCGATTGTGAACTTAAGGTTTTGACATTAAGAACCAAGGATAGCTAGGCGTTCAGCCATTAAAATTTACCTTATATCTATTTTCAGTCATTCTTCAAAAAATGCTACACACAATTGAATAGCGCCATAAGAAGGCAGCTTCTACCCGTTAGGGTCCTTAAATAAGTTTCCACCTAAGAGCAACGACCCCCAATGTATGCTCCTACGATAGGACCTTCAAATTTTTGAGAATTTTTTTTTCTTCATTCCCTGTTGCTTAACAGAGCCCTCCCAGAGCCATTTTTTTCATTCAAGTAAACCTGTCTGAACTTCCCCAAGAAGCGTGAGTGGTTTTCTGCCTGCGACATGTGGATTTAAGGTATCTTTAATCTCAGCCCTATTTTAATCTGACCATACACGCTTAAACCCCATGGACAGATCCCCGGGTGGTCTAACGACAGAAGCACCTACTGTTGCCTAAAGTGTTCTCTCTTTTTCATCACCTGTAACTTTCTTCTTCAGAACTTTAGTATCTCTTATTGTTGGATTAGTGCATGTTGTTCTACTCAAGGGATTCCTGTGTGTCATGACCCTGTTGGGCGTGTCGGTTACCATAATGGGTTTTGCGTAGAAAAGGCCCTGTATCACGTTACTCACTTCTTTGAGCTCGCTGAATGTACTCTGTGAATTGAACCATATCTGTGTACAATATGACTGTTAGAAGAAGGATAACATATAAATTTGACTTGATCCTAAATACAATTATTTTATCATGTATATAACAGTGTCATCTTGTTCGAAGAATAAAGGGAACAGAAAATGTGATTGTATAATGTGATTCTAAAACTTGTTTCTTTTGTTCATCACAGAGTGGTCACGGCTGTAAATTTGTGTTGTCCCCTTTGTGCTCCCCCTCGTGTACATGCCCCGATGAAGGTGTCGCCGTAAATCGGGCTTGGCACCGAAACACGCGTCGGCGTGGTGATCATCTGTTCTGCGTATGACATCTGATCTCTCCCCAGCAAGTTGCTGAGAGGATACCGCAGAACAACCTCAGTGTATTTGTTTGCAATGGATATTGAGGTTTCTGGATTGTGTTAACTGAATGAATTGATTGAATGCGTGAGTTTAGTTTAGTGGAATGAGTCTGTGAATTTGAATGAAAGGTGAGAGGGTGCTTAGGGGTTGTGTATTTATATTTATTGTGAGTCCATTATGGTGTCTTGTATATACTTGATTGATGATGTTTTTGCATACTTTTAAAATCATTTTTATATTTTGAAAAATGAAAATAAAAATATATATTTATTCTGAAGCTGTGTGGAGAATTTAAATGTGATGGCCGCGCCCACCAGTGAGCTCAAAGTTGTGCGAGTTACTATGGTTGGACTCTTCATGAGCCTTTAAATTGAAATATATAGGGCAGACCTATCTCTTTTGGATTTGGATCTATGGCACAAAGCACACTGCCTGGATTTAAAATGGCCCCTAGACCCCCACCATATGGCCAGGCCCTGCCTGTACCAATCCTCAGAATTGCCCCCACCCACATGGCCATGCCCCACCAACACCCCAAAAAATCGAAAAATACACAAAAATCACCACAATCCAATGCCATCCATGCCCTCCATGATGTTTACATTAAAGAGACCCCACAGAAAGACTCAGTCCATGCACCACTGAGTACCTCTGGGCAAAAGGCCCCAACAACAGCCCAAAATTTGAAAAACACACAAAAATCACCGCAATCCCATGCCATCCATGCCCTCAATGATGTATACATTCAAGACATCCCACAGAAAGACTAGGCCCATGCACCCCTGAGTAACCCTGGGCATAATGGATGAAAGCAAGGCACATTGGATGCAGGCATATGGCACAAAGCACACTGCCTGGATTCAAAATGGCCCCTAGACCCCCACCACATGGCCAGGCCCTGCCTGTACCAGTCCTCAAAATAGCCCCCACCCACATGGCCATGCCCCACCTACACCCCAAAAAATATAAAAAAACACACAAAAATCACCACAATCCAATGCCATCCATGCCCTCCATGATGTTTACATTAAAGAGACCCCACAGAAAGACTCAGTCCATGCACCACTGAGTGCCCCTGGGCAAAAGGCCCCAACAACATCCCAAAATTCGAAAAACACACAAAAATCACCACAATCCCATGCCATCCATGCCCTAAATCATATTGAAATTGAATTTCTAAGGTTTTTTAAATACTAATTTCTAACTATAACGTGCCCGAAACCCATGTTTTTTCGGTAAATTTCAAAGGTCCAGAAAGACACAAAGACAAAGAAAAGTGCAGGAAGAGATGTGCAGAAAGATTCAACAGAGGAGTAGAAAGTCCCCCTGTGCCCATAACTTTTTCAGACGGGTACTGGTCGTAAATTAATCTGAATAACCAGGCCTAGAGCCAGTGCAATGCTAAAAAACACTAGGAATACAGGGAAAACACCATGCATTGAGGTACCCCTGTGATTAGCATGACCTCCTCTGTAAGACCTTAGTGCATAATAGGGCAGGGGGATTAAATCTACCTCTTGAAATGCGCCACAGGGCGCGTTCGCACACTGGTGAAGGGAGGGGGGGCCTGAGGTGACATGTGTGCAAACACGCCCCGTGGGCGCTGTTTAAGTTGGGGGATTAAGTCAACTTGAATCCTGAGGTTCCCTGGTGCCCACCAGGTATGTCCAGTAAGCGCCACAAAGCTGCATTGCCGAGAGATGTAAAAAAGGGCGTGGCCTCTGAACACCTCTCTACGACGCAGCTCCCTGTCGCATACTGGAGGTTCCTGGTGGTCTAGTTGGCCCCCAAGGACCCCCAGTATTCAAGGGGAATTAGTTTCCCATCTTACAATACTCAAGGGGGCGCATTTGCAGAGTGCTGCAGGGAGGGGGGCGGAGCTCCGGCGCGACACAATCTTTTTTTTAAGAAGGGGGCTGTGTGGCCCCCCTTCCTTTCCTATTTTTTTGGACCTGGGGACCCCATTCCCCTGGGCCTGACCCCTATTATTATTTTTTATTGGAAGGGGGTCGCGGGCCCCCACTTTCAAGGCCATAAATGGCCCCAGGGACTCCATCCCCCGGGGCATGGCCAAGTTTTTTTAATTTAATTATGGGATGGGGGACTGGGTGGCCCCCCTCCCTCCTTTACATCAACCATCGACAAATCTAATTTGGCATTTCTAGATCTAACTATACAACATGAGGATGGTCTACTATATACTACCGTACACAGAAAACTGACAGAGCGTAACACACTACTTACATACAATAGCTATCATCCCATGGCTCTGCGAGATGGTTAACCCTACAGGCAATTTTTAAGACTACGGCGCAACTGTGCCAAGAAAGATGACTACATGAGAGAGGCAAATACACTAAGAAATAAACTACTAAATAGAGGTTACCCAAAAAGACTTGTAAAAAATTCACTCAAAAGAGCATGGTTTTGCCCGAGAGAAACATTACTCACGCCTAAAGAGAAGTCTTCCATACACAAAATCAAATGCGTCACCACATTTGGTGTACACACCAACAAACTACGTAAGCTTATTACCAAGAATTGGCACACCATCAAGAGTATAGAGCCTAGCATAAAAGTTCCAATGTTCGCCTTTAACCCCTTCGATGCTCATGACGAGCTCAGCTTGTCATGGCATATACCTCTAGAGTGCTCATGACGAGCTCAGCTCGTCATGACCACACCCATTAACATTATGGCCCAGCACAGCAGAGGAATATCTTCAGCATCCATGATGTTAAGAGAATCAAAAACGTGAAAGACCACCTTATCAGATCATCCTTAGAAAGTCCTGCACAAATAGCCAAGACATTGCACTGCGCATGGGGCCTCCCAGAACTGAAAGGAAACTTTAAATGCGGTAACTGTGTAGCTTGTCCTCTTACCAACAATACTAAAATATTTGAACACGGCAATGTAAAGCAAGATCTGGAATTCTTTGCGAATTGTAACACCAAAAATGTGGTGTACTGTATTACCTGCCCCTGCGGTCTCCCGTACGTGGGTCAAACCCAGCAGGCCATCAAAGCCTGCATTGGGCAACATCGCAGCAGAATCAGGAACTCTGTTCCCAATGCTCCATTGGTTAACCACTACCTAGAAAAATCTCACACAGCAGACGAGTTTAAATGGCAAGTACCACTTCATTTGGCTAGGCGCCCTAACGCCCTCTGGGGCTAAGTTGCGCGTTATAAAACTTGCTTCATTCATTCAAGTTATAGATAAGGTCCAACCTCTACCCCGAGGGGGGTACCTAGCACAGACTCTGCAAAGACGAGAATGTCGCTGGATAGAACGTATTAACTCTATCACAATGGGCCTCAACTCAGCAGGAGAATGGCGAGGATTTGTCGTATTATTGCCTTTGTAAAGTACCAAGAGCCGACCTGATGACATCACATGAACACATAGACATGTACTGGGGAAATACCACCTGGAACCCATAGAACTGTGCAAACCATTTAAGATGTCCCATCATACATTAGCCATCGACTCAAAAGTTGTATGTAATATGTGCTAGACAATTGAGATATGTATAACTGTACCTGCGTAATCCCTTCAATGCGAGTACTACTGTTAAAAACCAACATTAAGTGTATGTTAAATATGTTTTACTGTGAGCATTGATTGGCTCTGTTAAAACGTACATGCGAGGATTAGGACCACCATACATCAAAACATTATCCATTAGGGTCACTCCAAATACATGAGGAATTAAAGCCCATGTCAACACATTGCTTATCGGCGCCATTGCTCTGAACTATATGCCAAGCAGTAGGTTGTTACTATTAGGCACATTGACCTACCCTATGCATTCGCATACACTCGCATCCCATACATACAGAAACCCTGATTATGACTGTACACACGGAAATGTTGGGTACACTCCCCGACATTACCTTTGACATTGTTAGGAATCTTGCAAATGACGTTATATGTTCGTGTTTAACCCGGCATGTTTGTCTATTATGCGGACTTGAGGTACGGTGACTATTAGTTGGACACTTTGAAATTGACATACATGTCAATGTCAAAACCGGCATGGGCACGATGGTCTATTCTGTGCATTAATGATACGCTGTGTAGTAGGCAACAGGAAGTGCTCACTCCTCTCGCACTAATCCTTATCCAGCACATGATCCATAGTCTTTCGACTATGTTATCGTGCCTGCAGCCATCACGATCGCTGAGTCACAGAGCAGTTCTCTGCTCTGTCATCTACTCACTAGCCCCCTCATTCCTGCCAATATTCTCAACCGCGCCCCTATTTAAAATGATGCGGTACAACTGCTCTCTGTCAACGCACCGAGGCAGGCAGCACGGGCGAAGAGGCTTATGGGAAATATATCAACTAAGGTATGGATTCACAACTGCTTCCCGAGGCACGCTCTGACGATATTGAATCCCTAATACTGGTTGATTTGAAGAAGACTAACCACGGTCTCTTCTCCACAGCGTCCCCATTATCCTGGGTGTTGCTACGCTATCAACGAACAACACTGTTTTTTCAATCCTTGATCCGATCCCCTAGGGTGCTGCGCTACTGTCCTCATCCCGGTAAGAATTGTTTTTAGATACTCTCTGCCTCTCTTGAGTAATTACAGGAGTTTACCAATGCGGCATTCACTCGCGTGTTGGGATTTTAATTTATTTCACAGCCTCTGCCTTCCCGCTCTGGATCCAAGTGACGGAGCCTCCATACCTAGATCTTTACCCTGCACTCCCCTCCAGTGGGTAAGTAGTTTGCCCGATTACCCGTGTCGGTCATCAACTGCCATATATATTTTTTTTCTCTTGCTCTATGAGTATATCTTACAGCAGCTTTTTCTTTTTTTATATCTCCACACCTCCCGGCTGGGAAACCTGTGAGTTTTCTTTGTATTCACCTCCTTCACATGGTGCCACTTCAATTATCATTGGTTGTTCCGCTAGCAGATACCTTAATCAGGTATTTCCCCTCCCTAAATTAGACATTGATGGCTGCATGGCCATTCCTGCCTAACACATGGTTTGTCCACTTACTTACCATTTCCATACACTTATACTCCATATGTGTCCCTACACTGTCAAGTCCTGAAGGGACACGATATCCGTCAAGGGTCGAAACGTCGTCGGCAAAGATAAAGAGACGAGCCCACGTAATAGTTGCCTATACCCCCAACTGTTACATACTTACCATAGACATTTGATTTCTGGTCACCTCGTTCTGATAAAAATACAAAACTGAATTCGAAACAGTTTTCTTTATTGCAGTATTTGAATTTAGGTTCTCACATAACCATTCACTTGGGACACACTGTCACTTGTAAAATTGTGTACATATGTGATGTATATATTATATATTAGTAAGGTGCATTTTCTATGTGTTTATAAATTATGGAAATTTTACAACAACTGTCTGAATGTGTACGCAGCCTCTTTATCTGACATCCATCTCAAAACAACCTAATTTTCCATTGTGCTACAAAAAAACGTATTTCTAGGTGTTACATATTTTTCCACAGGACACACTGTTGTTCTGTCATTGCAAACAGCAGTGTCTCGGGGTGGGCACCCCAGGACACTGCAGGAGCCGGCAGCCACGGCCGGTGGTAGGTGTAACTGCAAGGCGGTGACGTAGGGAAGGGAAGGGGCAGGGAGTGGGGTTGTAATGTATGGATTTCTGACTTCAACAGATAAGTAAACATATAAATAAATAAAATGAATTTCGTTGCGCGCACTGCATCTCATTTGGTGATGCAGTGCACACAACGAAATTTGTTTTATTTATTTATATTTGTACTTACTTGTTAAAGTCCGTAATCCATACATTACAACCCCCCACCCTGCCCCTCCCCCTCCCTACGTCACTGC
Organism: Lissotriton helveticus; assembly: GCF_964261635.1. Lineage (NCBI taxonomy): Eukaryota > Metazoa > Chordata > Amphibia > Caudata > Salamandridae > Lissotriton > Lissotriton helveticus. The sequence goes on from NC_136068.1 coordinate 648,254,733, forward strand.
CCTGCAGTTACACCTACCACCGGCCGTGGTTGGGAGCCGGCCCTGGGGGGTGGAGGTCCCCAGGGACATCACTGGCTCCATGAGGGGTGGCAGGCAGCCCCCCTCATAACCAATACACAGCCCCGGGGTGGTGGTCCTCAGAGCTCGGGGGTCCATAATGGACCCCCAAATAAGAATATTAGTGCCCGGGGAGGTGGCGGTCCCCGGGGTGTGTGGGGGGGGCTCAAGCCCCCTCCCCACAGGAGTGTTTAGGTGTTTTTTTAAAAGCCCCAGGGGTGGCAGTCCCTGGGGCTTGGGGGGCCTTAGAGGCCCCCACACATATTAAAAAAGAAGCCCCGGGGTGGCAGTCTCCCTGGCTGCGGGGGGGCGTGTGCCCCTGCAAATATTTTTGAAAAGCCCTGTGGGTGGCAGACCCCGGGGCAGTGTGGGGGGATTGGGGCCCATCCACACATTTTTTAACTGCCCCTGGGACCTGGCCCACCCAGAGACTTAAATTAAACACAGCGCGGAAGCCCGCGCTTCGATTTTTTTTTTTTTTTGCAGCCGGATCTGTGGATCTAGTCTCCACCTCGGGATTTTTCAAAACAAAAATGCTTTTTTTGGCCCTAGGGGTCTTTGTGGGACCCCCTGAGCAGGCCTAGGGGTCAGGATGTTACTACCTTGACCCCTTTTCTTGTTTTGCGCCTTTGTTTTTCTTTTTTCCACAAGATGGCTGCCAACATTGCCTGGTTTGAAGTGTTGACAGCCAATAAGCATGCAGCTCGTGATCGACAGGGTACGCAGATCCTCTGCACCTCTATATATCAATATCTTTTTTATTTTGATTTTCTCAGCCACTACTGAACGGTTTTACACCATTTAACAAAAAGAGTTCTTTCTGAACCAAGGGCAACCTTTTTGCGAAATTTGGTGTAATTCCGTTCAGCAGTTTGGGCTTTTGCAGAGTCTAAAATGAACATGGAGAAAACACCTTTTGGGACCCCCTTTTTTCTTGGCCCCCGCTTGCTGAATCACCACGAAACTTTCAAGATAGGAGTGGAACAGAGGAGGCCATTAGTTTTGAAAATTTTGCAAAGATTCATCAACCAGTGCCAAAGTTATTGGGAATAGAATGTTACGATTTTCCTATGGTAATAGGTCCTACCTATAGCTACCTACTGGTGACCACCAGTAGGTAATATATTTATATACATTAATCACCAATGGAGAAACAATGTTACACTCCCAGGAGTTCTGTAAAAGCAGTTCTTTATTGAAGACATAATGTGTGCAACAGCCGTGAGCAATTACCATCGAAGAAAGATGGAAGTCGAAAATGCATCATGGGGCTCTACTACTCAGCTGAAATGAAGCTGGTGTCTTCAATAAAGAACTGCTTTCACTGAATTCCTGGGTGTGCGAATTTTTTTTTCCATTGGCGATTCATTTTTAAGGGGTGTGTGGTTGTTGTAATACTTTATTCGATATATATACATATCATAAAAGTACAAACAATTCACACAAAAAAACCAAATATATAAAAATGTTATATTCATTTAATTTCATGGAGTAAAATGATAAAAAGGTATTTACAATTAAGACAAAGAGTTATATAAAAAGTCATAAAGTGCATATACAGTGATGATGGGCTTATATACCGGATTAGGAGACGTGGTCTAAGTTATTACAGTGTTTAACAACCTGGTGCGTATGAACCAAGCCTTTGCTATATACTTAGCAACACCACATACAATATCCAGAGATGTAGTGTCTGATGAGAGAATACGCAGGGCTATCCTAAAATCTCTTACTCCCAACTCCCTACATACAGGCTTCAACCATCTTATTCTAGGTGCTTTGTATGCTTTACAAACAAACAGGAAGTGGGGTAAAGATTCACTCGTGGATGGGCACCCAGGACAGGTATGCAGTTGCGGCCTTGTTCCTTTCCATCCCTCGATAAATTTATTAAGAGGTGTGGTGTTGGGTTCAAATCAGGCCTACATACTCTGCTAAATTCTTGGACACCTTAGTATAGAAGTTGGCACGGACACTGGAAAATGCAAAAGACAAGTTTATTAAGACCCCATGGGGTGGTGGTACATTCCTACAGCACCCTTCGGCAATGTAAGAAGTAGCACACCGAACATCGGTGCGCGACCTCTTTTATACAGTTTAATGGCAATAAAAAGATAGGCGGTTACAAGTTACACACTTTAGGTACATATAAGGTCATTTTTGGAACACAGCCAACATATGGGAGGAGTTCAATGGCACTGGTCAGTTTGTGCTAACATTCCTAAAGAATGACCAGTCAATGTATAATGCGCATGTGCGCTTGACCAGTACTAAAAATAGCCTGTTGCCGAGCAAAATAAGTGACCATGGGTATCGAGAAAGGACAAAGGGGCACGCTGACCACGAGGCAGCGTGTTCATAGAAAATGGAAGTCGGAACTATTCAAAATGGCCCCCGTATATTTTGGTCAAGTTAACGGAAAAGATCGTGTAGCTGAGCTAAACGCTAACTCAGGAGCTGCCAAAATACGACAGACGGCCCTTTTAGCGTTTAGCAAAAGCTACCTCATAACGGACGTAATCAGGATTCTCATCATCAATGTTGATGGCCATTATTTTCAGCACTTCATCGTTGACCAATTTCTCTTGCTTAATAATAGCTCGTTTGGACGGGATACAGGCTGTGATGCATATAGTACATAAGGCTGGGCCACATTGAATACATAAACAAAAGGAAAACAATACTCCAATGAAAATACATAGAATGGTTAATAATTTCCAACCCCAAGTACTAAATAGGGTCCAGAACCAACCAGAAAGGGTCCAAGTTCCATTTTCTGGGTGGATCTCAGCAGCTATCTTATGTAATTTCGTAATTGAATCATACACGGAAGGTGAATTATCTGGCACGTACACACAGCAACTACTACCGATAATGCGGCATGCTCCACCACGATCAGCTAGTATCACGTCTAGAACCATTCGGTTCTGGAGCGTCACAATTCTGGTAATTTGCAGTTCTTCAGTTATATTTCCCAAAGCAGAGGCAGTTTCGTTAGCAACGGCTTCCACCACACGTGAAAGCCTCCTTATCTTTCTGCTATTCAACGCAGCTCCTACAAATGAGAATAAACCTAGATTGAAATCTACATATTGCTGTAAAGTAGTATCAGTTTGATCTATCCCATCAAGATCTAATGTTCTTTTAACTCTGTTTAGTACGAAGTCATGGTACAAAACATAATCATTGTGATACATAGGAGGAGCAATGAATACAGGCGGCAATACAAAAGCTATGTAACATGTTCCTAACCATCCCAGTGGCAGACGATGGTATCCCTTATTTCCACAAATGAAATATGTATTACGTGAGGCCACAAATGCAATTCCGTTTGGCGTATCAAAAGCAAGCGTAACATTACATTTGCTGCGGCCTACAGGGATTGTACCTTTATTTCTAATACAAAGATCTGCTTTTGTGTCAATAACCGTTATCACGTGTAAATTCGTTACATTTATAAGTCTTTGATTCGTATAAACACGAGGTGCAGATACATTGTCCGGACGATATTCTTCCCATTCAAATTTAGTTCCTTCAGCTTGTGGGTAACCATCTTTATCATTAAAACAGACTTTGTTCAATCGAAAGAGCAGTCCACCTTTCGTTGGCCATCGTAAAGTTAAAAGAAGAGTATACCAAGCATTACAAGAACCATTATGAGAAAACGGGAGAGGAATAAGTGGCGTTCCTCCCCTCTTATGATGTCCAGGCAACATTCCGCATACCCAACAGTTTGATGTGTTGGTCATGTTGTGAGTGTGATGCAAAATCTGAATAAAACTGTTATTCAAATAGGTCTGTCTATGTCTCTCTTCATGATAAGGCAAAGTAAAATGAAAATGTTCAGACGGGCTTGGAGTGGTAGGCAGTAAGTGTTCTTGTGCAGGAAACAACTGTTCTATAGTCCAAGCTACCACTGCAATCGCTACTATAGTCAAAACAAACAATACAGCACCAAGAATTCTCCCTTTTCGTGTCGAAGGAGATGCCATAGTTCACAAAACAATGATCTTCAAGAGCAACACTAAGAGAAAAAAAAAAAAAAAACGATGGTTCTGTACTGAGGCTGCCGTTGGTTTGTTCTCCGAGATTCAAGACGGGTGTCGCTACACTGGGCCGAACTGATCCTCCCCCTTGATATTCCCGGCTTCCGTTTCACAAACCTCAGAGCGGTTACCAACCAGTTTCAAAAATGCAAAAAGAAATTATTTCCTAGGACGTAGATTGTACTTCACTCCATCGGAAACAGTGTGGTCCGGGAAGGCTCCCTCCAATTCGTTGGACGTAACAGCTGGGCTCTTTTCTGCATCCAAAATTTTCCTGTAGTCGGACAGCACCAAAGGGCTCACCAGATCCGGGGAAACACGAAGACAGTGGGTGGAATGGGTCCACCGTTTCTTGTTGGTCACTCGTACTGCTGTTCGGGTGGCAAGCAGCACCTGCTCAGGACCATACCATCTCGGTTCCAAACTGCTGGATCTCTCAAACACTTTGACCATCACGTGGTCCCCAGGACGAAGATCGTGAGCCTCACCGGTGGAGTTATCAGGGAGCGCTTCTCGAACCTGCTGATGAATAGAAAGTAAATCATTTGTTAATCGTGCCAGATAGTCATTCATCATTATACAAGGCACATCATGTATCAAACGAGGCTTAGGAACTCCCCAAATATTCATCGGCCTTCCGAACACCACTTCATATGGTGTCAGGCCAGATCGAGAATGTGGCACTGATCGGATAGACAGCAATGCCAAAGGCAAAGCGTCCGGCCATTTCAAGGATGTGGATGCCACGATCTTTGCTAGCTTCAGCTTCAGAGTTGCATTGTATCTTTCTACCAAACCTGCTGATTGCGGATGAAAGACAGCGTGGAATCGTTGTTTGATTCCCAATCCTTTCAGGACGTACTCCACTACTTTCCCAATAAAATGAGGACCATTATCATTCCACATAAATTTACAAACACCATAGCGCGGGAAGTACTCTTTGAGTAACACCTTAGCTGTTGTCAATGCTGTATTGTCTTTCGTAGGGTAAGCCTCAATCCATTTACTGAAGGCACACACCACCACTAAGACATACTTGAGGTTATTACAGCGTTCCAGCTGAATGTAGTCCATTTGCAGTACTTCGAACGGTGCAGTAGGTGGAACAAACCCTCCTTTAGGAGTATGTGTCCCTTGTCCAGGATTGTGCTGTAAACATATCAGACAGGTCTGAACCACTCTCTTAGCCGTACTAGCAATTTCAGGATTTTCCCAAACCCGTGTAAGCAATTTAGTAATTGCGAGAGCTCCAATATGTGCCAGCCCATGTGTCATTTGCACCATTGTTTGTAAGTAGGCCGTGGGTAGTTTCCATCTTTCCATGTCTTTACTACACCAGCAACCCTCATCATCCAACACTCCTTCAGTGGCCCATCTCACAAGTTCTGCTTCAGATGCTGACCTCTGTATATCTAATATTTCTTCTCTAGCATCATGCCACCGCTCGGCTTGTGATTTCACCACGTACATGGGGGAATTATTTTGTAGCATAGCGGTCTCTCTCGCAATGCGATCTGCGAAAGCATTGCCTTGTCCTATTTTATCTGTCACCTTTTTATGTGCACTGCATTTGACTATTGCTACTTTCTTTGGACATAATAGTGCATTCAGGAGATCGCGTACTAATTCTCCATGCATGATGTGTACTCCGTGTGAAGTCAGGAATCCTCGTTCCTTCCAGAGTAGGCCAAAATCATGCACTACTCCAAAAGCGTAACGACTATCCGTGTAAATGTTCACACATAGTCCAGCACTTAACTCACATGCTTTCGTTAAGGCTATCAATTCAGCTGCTTGGGCCGATTTCTGGGGTATTCGTGCTGCTTCTACCACTGTCTTAAGTGTCGTGATCGCATAAGCTGCGGAAGTCGTACCATCTGGTAACTTCACACACGATCCATCGACCCACAGTTCCCCATCTACATCTGGAAATGGTATATCCTGCAAATCGATACGGCCCTTTGTTTGTTCCTCAGTCAGAAAAACACAGTCATGTTGTTCTTCCTTTTGAGTCTCAGCAACAGGGTCCGGCAATAAAGTAGCAGGGTTTAGTGTCACACATCGTTTTAGTGTGATGTGCGGCGCCAACAACGTTAGCTCATATCCTGTTAGGCGGGCACTGGTTAGATGCTGTGTTTTCGTTTGATTCAACAAAGCATCTACTGCATGGGGAACTAACACCAACAATTTGTGTGACAAAACTATTCCCTCACTTTGTCGTATAGCTACTGCTGTTGCTGCAACTGCTCGAAAACATCCAGGCAACCCTCGAGCCACAGGGTCGAGTACTGCCGAGAAATATGCACAAGGTCTCTGTTTGTCTCCGTGTACCTGCACTAAGACTGACAATGCGCACCCATCCTTCTCGTGTACATACAATGTAAAAATCTTCGTATAATCAGGTGTACCTAACACTGGTGCAGAACAAAGAGCTTGTCTCAATTGTTCAAAAGCATTCTGACATTCATCTGTCCATTCAATGGGAATCGGTGTATCTTTGGACAACAATGCTAACAAAGGCTTAACAATGTGTGAAAAACCCAATATCCATTGCCTACAAAAAGACGTCAGACCTATGAAGGCACGAACATCTTTCTGAGTGCGAGGGACTGGTGTATCTAAAACTGCTTGGATTCGATCTGGTGTTAATGCACGGCCCTCCTTAGACAAAAGATGACCGAGGTAGGTCACCTTGGGTCTACAATACTGTAACTTCTTCTTCGAAACCTTATGATTATTTTTAGCTAAGAAAGAAAGCAAGGAAAGGGTACTTTTCTCACATTGTTCCTGCGTGTCTGCTGCAAGCAAGATGTCATCCACATACTGTATAAGAGCCACTCCATCTTGTAATTCAAAGGAATCAAGCTGTCTCTTTAAAGCCTGACTATAGATGCTAGGATTTTCAGTATAGCCTTGAGGAACTAGACAGAATCTATACAATTTATTATTTAATGTAGATCCAAAGAGATATCGACTATCAGGATGTACAGGAATCGAGAAAAATGCGTTTTTCAAATCGATAACTGTAAAAGTAGTTGCCGTCGGTGGAACCAACGTAAGCAACGTGGTGATGTCAGACACCACCGGGTACTGAGGCACTACTATCTTGTTGATTTCCCTCAAATCAATAATAAAACGGTAAACCTTAGCATCTGTATCTCTTTTAAGGATCGGTAGAATTGGGCTGTTGCAAACATTGTAGGGAACTTCCTCAACTACTCCTGCCAAAATCAAATCATTCACAATGTGTATCAAAGCAATTTCACCTTCCCTCGAAATTTTATATTGTGGGACACGTGGCAGAGATACTCCCTCCTTTACCGTAATATGTACTGGGGGAATACTCATCTGTCCTACATCAGTATCAGAAGTGGCCCACAATGATTTTGGTAGGGAGGCTAATACTTCAGATTCATGGAGAAGACACACTCGCTCTATTTCTGGATAATTTTCATTCAACACAACCCGCACTCCTTCTGGGGCACAGCGAATAGTAGCTCGAAGATGTTTTAACATATCGAGTCCCATAATATTATCTGGTGTATTGGGAGACAGCAAAAAGGGACAAGGGGCAGCAAATTTATCAACATGAAATGCAACAGGTTGAGACAGTGGGCTAGAAGTAGGTGTTCCATCGAACCCTATAGCTGTAATTACCTCGCCAGACAGGGGAGCCCTTGGAACCAAGTGTTTGGACAAAGCGCTACGAGTAGCTCCTGTATCGACCAGAAATTGATCAGTGGACCCCAAGACATGTGCCTCTATGTATGGACCCCTTTGATCAACTGGTACCTCAACCAATTCCACACCCCATCCTACGCAATCCTATGCATAGCGCTCATCGCGTGGCTCAGCAGAGCCATCCTCATTGATCTGATATTGATTGCGATTATCGAACGTATTATAATCTGTCCGACCACGACCCCTCGCTCCATATCCTCCACGATCATTTGCCCCATAACCTCTCGGTCCTCCATAATTATTCCTGGAACTACCACTTCCTCGTCCCCTCCAATTACACTGTTCTCGAAACAATGGACAATCTGCAATCCAATGTCCAAACTGTCTACAGTATGCACACTGATTCGCAGATATGTCGGAACGAGGAGGAGGAGCGTTATTATACGATCCTCGTCCCCCTCGATTGTTTCCCCTCGTAGCCTGCACCTGAGCCAACATTACCTTTGTCTTCAAATCCTTCGCTTTCTTATCACTACTTTCCTTTGCCTCCGATTCCTGTCGTTCATAATATTGAGCCATAGTCAATAAAGAAGCAGGGGTTGCCGTGGTCCACGAACTTTCACTCGCCTTTAATCGTTTTGCAATCTCCGGTAGGAGATTAGCCACATATTTGTCGACAAATAAATGTCTGCCTGTATCTTCTGTCAATGATTGTCCACTGTAATCATAGAATGCTTCCTCAAAGCGAGAAAAGAAATCTGAAACCGATTCATCCGTTTTCTGTTTACAAGAGGCTAATATGGTCCAATCAATCTTTTTAGCGGGAACGAGCGTTTTTAATTTATTTAGTATGCACCCTGGAAGGTCCAATATTAATTGACAAGGCTTACATGCTGGTTCCCTGTCTAAGTCAGCTTGAACTATATCTTTCCAACCTGCTCCAAGGGTCGTGGGATCATCAAACTTACGAATCGCTCTCCACATATCAGGGGGCAATATTAGCCCAAAAAACAGATCAATATCAACTAACGTCGTAATACACGATGAAATTGCACTCTCAACACTTTCATAGAAAGCCGCTGGATTTTTACGAGGATCAGGCAAAGCATTCTTAAGCGCCATGACATCTGCTCTATTCCAGGGCGTATAAACCCAGTTATATATAAAATACCCCTTTGCGTCTTTAGACGTTTTATCATCATCTGTGCCATCCCCTTTATGAGGGACGTACAAAGGCGCAGCTTCTCGCATAGGTCTAATATTAATCGCGGCGATCTTATCTGTTCCAAAGATAGAGCATTCTTTGGATATCTCCGTCGATCCGGACGCAGGCGGACCCGTTGACTTTTCCAACTCCCGTAGTCGTGTCGCCTCATTCCGTAGCTGAACCAAACGTTTGAAAAATTCATCCGCATCTGAAAGAACAAAGAGACCTTTACGAAAGTTATCGCGACCCTTGGATATCTCCTTGGGTTCTAACTCTGGAGAATATTTTCTAAAGCGTTCAACAACCTCATCTCCAAAATGATCTAAAAATACAATCGCTCCTGATCAGACCATTGTTCCATTTTCTTACTAATTTCAGAAACAGAGATAGTATTAATATTTAGCTTTCGTGCAAACGAACGCAATTCCGCAGTTCGTTCCGCATGTAACCTTGTACGCTGTGTATGCTGGTCGTCCTCATCCGCATCCTTGTTCGGAGCCGTAGGCGCGACGTACGGAGGCGGACAGCGATCTAGTAATGAAAAATCATCTGGTTCATTAGTAAGGACCGGATAAAGAGGACGCCTAATAGGGAACTGTCCATTAACCTGTAAATTACGTTCTCGAGTCTCCCTTTCTTTCTGTTCCTGCAACTTCTTCTCCTGTAGCTGTAAAGCTTTGTCGTGTGCAGCCTTTCGCTGCACCTTCTCCGCCAAGGCTTCCTCACGCTTCATTCGTTCACGCACCTCTTTCTCCCACATACGCACACAATCAAACATATCTTGTCTAGACCTTCGCTGAAACAAACACTGCTCCACATACTGAACCTTTCGTAAATCAAATGACCCATGTAGTGGCCACTGTAATTCACGATCGGCTTTACTATATTTGTGCCATAATGTGCTGTACATTATTGGCGGAATGCCAAATTTTACATACATCTCACGATTAGGAGTCCCCTCTGGGGGAGCCGGCTGTGATTTATTTAATCGATAATTGGTACCATTTTCAAAGCAGCACATCCCTCGGAGCGTGCTGAAAACAGGCATGTTCAAAAGTACCACGGAAACGCGATACTACATAAAATGGCACTTAATGTGCTTCATACACGGTGTGCCGTTCAAATCAAATAAGTCAGAGAAATATCCCTACATGCCTGCCTATGTGAGGTGCACTCCACATATAAATCAAATTCAAATTCAACAACTCAAACGTTAGCTAACTTCAACAAATTCAAATTCAAATTCAGATTCAAAAAGCCATAGTAAGTGTCAGTAGACTACCTCACCAATCAGAAGCTTACAACAAATTCAAAAAGCCATAGTAAGTGTCAGTAGACTACCTCACCAATCAGAAGCTTACAACAAATTCAAAAAGCCATAGTAAGTGTCAGTAGACTACCTCACCAATCAGAAGCTTACCGAATATCTTCAAACGTCCAAGATCCATCTGCCAAGTTCTGTGATCGAATCAGCCAAAACGGCACTACACGACAATCCAAGATCAGAATCTCAGTCGAGGACCGGCGCCACCTGGAAGGTCAGATCAGAAGGAAGGAAAGAAACACCGTGGATGCCAAGACTCGGGTCACTCAATGGCAGCGATCGCTTCCATGGCGAGTTTCCAAACCTTCGTCGCGACCTCTCCTTCGGGCATCCGAGTCGCCGATGAGTCCCTTCGTGGTCGCCAATTGTGGTGTTGGGTTCAAATCAGGCCTACATACTCTGCTAAACTCTCGGACACCTTTGTATAGAAGTTGGCACGGACACTGGAAAATGCAAAAGACAAGTTTATTAAGACCCCATGGGGTGGTGGTACATTCCTACAGCACCCTTCGGCAATGTAAGAAGTAGCACACCGAACATCGGTGCGCGACCTCTTTTATACAGTTTAATGGCAATAAAAAGATAGGCGGTAACAAGTTACACACTTTAGGTACATATAAGGTCATTTTTGGAACACAGCCAACATATGGGAGGAGTTCAATGGCACTGGTCAGTTTGTGCTAACATTCCTAAAGAATGACCAGTCAATGTATAATGCGCATGTGCGCTTGACCAGTACTAAAAATAGCCTGTTGCCGAGCAAAATAAGTGACCATGGGTATCGAGAAAGGACAAAGGGGCACGCTGACCACGAGGCAGCGTGTTCATAGAAAATGGAAGTCGGAAGGATTCAAAATAGCCCCCGTATATTTTGGTCAAGTTAACGGAAAAGATCGTGTAGCTGAGCTAAACGCTAACTCAGGAGCTGCCAAAATACGACAGAGGGAGTATCCCATATCTCATTTTCAGGAAAAGAGATCTGTCTCTTGGGATTTGGATAAAATCCAGGAAAGGCTCAAGCTTCTTAGTGGGCTTATGTTCCATGAATAGGTTAGTTAACACTCCCCGCTTTGTGCTTTTTGATTCCTCAGCCTGCACCCACTCCCAGTAGATTTTTTTAACCACTCGCTTATGGGGTGGCGACTGGGAGGTCCAAAATTCTCCCAAACCTAGGTTCACAACCAGCTGCCTCAGTTTATTTATCCATTGAATCTTGTTTGAACCATTCAGGGTGATCAACTCATCCAAAACCGAGGCATAGTTTGCCAATTCTGGTGTCCTTCTCAGGCGCACCCAGAACAGCAAGGGTCGCAGGCGCACTATGTCTACAATTGAATATTTTCCCATGTCTGCAAAAAGGGGTTTTAACGGGGTCGAGAGCGGGAGGGAAACTAAATCCCTCACAAATGAATTCTCCGCTCTTACCAAGTCCACGGTGTTCTCACAGCCCCACAGCTCTGAGCCATAGACAGCAGAGGCCAAAGCTTTGCCGGTATAGACTTCCAGAGCAGGGGCTACCGGTCTGCTAATAGACATACGCTGGTTTCTCAGAATGGCTCCAGGCGCTCTTTTGAGGTTTAGGAGCATTTTGGCAACATGGGAGTCCCATTTCATTCTGTTATTGATTCTGACACCCAGGTAGTCAAACTCCTCCACCACCTCTAGTGGGGACCCATTGAGAGTTATGTTTATTCTCCTAGCTTTTTTTGAAGCAGACAGTACCATCAGCTTAGTTTTGGAGGTATTTACAGTGAGCCCCCGCTCATCACAGAACAGGCTGAATCTATCTAATAGCTTCTGCAGGCCCGATGGAGTTTTGGACATTAGGAGGGTATCGTCTGCAAAGAGGAGGGTAGGTGTTTTCTCCCCCGCCAGGACCGGGGCATCCAATGACATCTCCCTCAAATGGTCTACCACCCCATTGATAAAGAGGGAGAACAGTGTCGGAGTCATCACGCATCCCTGGCAGACCCCCCTCTGCACAGGCAACCTCCCTGTTAGTTGTCCTTAGGCCCCCCACCTAATTCTGGCATAGTTATCCTGATGGAGCTTAACAATAAACTCCAAGAGATAACTCGGGAACCCCATGTCCAGTAACACCTTCCAGAGCTTATCGCAAGGTGTCGTAACAGGCCTCAGCCAGACCCGCTAGTGCAAGGGGTTCGCCCTTCTGTGAGCAAAGTCCTTAGACCCCAAAGGAAAAAGATGGCACGGAAACTGGAAATACAAACATAAACGTTTATTACACCTCATGAGGTGGTGCTATAATTCAACCAGTACCCTTCGGTACTGCGAGAAGTAGCACCCAGAGCTTCTGAATGCATGGTTTATTTATACCCACACAAGATCTCAAAAGAAGGCGGTTCAAAGCATAAGAGTACATTTTATGTCCATACAAGGCAATATCGAAGAGCACAAGTGATCAGTGGGAGAAGCTAACAGTCTTGGGGTCTCGGCTAACACATTCCAATCTAAGGTAGGACAACGCACATGGTCGACACGAGGCAAAAAGTGACAGACAAAATATCTGCCGTGAATCCAAAATGGATGCCGCTAAATGTCAAGATAACAGCCAAAACTAAGATGTCTTTTGCTAACGCTCAACTTAATCGCTGTTAAATTACAACAGACGACCCTTTTAGCGTTAGCTAAAGACATACGCTCTTTTAGGGTAATCTGTGCATTCACCTTGTATATCTATGCACATTATATTCGTCACTTCTTCATCCAATGTTTGTTGCGCTTTCATGGCACTTCGTTTAGATGGTATACAGGCAGTTATACACATAGAACATAGCATTGGGCCACAGTGGATACACATACAGCAGGTGAAAATCACTGCAATTGCAATACATAGAATAGTCAGTAATTTCCAACCCAGGCAGAAACTAGAGCCCAAAACCATCCAGCAAAATTCCAGGTGCCATTTTTGACATGAATATCGGCAGCGATCTTATGCAGTTTGAGAATTGATTCATATACAGAAGGCGAGTTGTCAGGGATAAAATCACAACAACTACTTCCGATGACTTTACATGCTCCTCCTCTATCTGCTAACATAACGTCTAGAACCATCCGGTTCTGAAGAGTTACAATTTTAGCAACTTGCAACTCCTCCGTAATGTTTCCTAGGGCTACAGCACTTTCATTAGTGACAGCCTCCACAACTCTAGTCAATCGTCGTATTTTCCTACTATTTAATGCAGCACCGACAAAAGAAAACAAACCTAAATTAAAATTAACATATTGCTGCAGACTAGTGTCTGTCTGATCTACGTCATCAATCCGTTTTGTTCGTTTATAACGATTCATAGAAATGTTTCTAAACAGTTTAAAATCTCAGTGATATGAAGCAGGTGCTAGAAAAACAGGGAGCAATAAGAAAGAAACATAACATGTACCAGACCACCCTACAGGCAGTCTGTGATATCCATGACTTTCACATACTAGATATGTGTTATGTGAAGCCAGGAAGGCGCTCTCATTCATTTCATCCATTTTTAATACAACAACACAATCACTAGTTCACACTGGAATTAGTCCAGTACTTTGTACACAAAGATCTGCTTTTGCTCGTGTTACAGTAATTACAGATTCATTGCTTGTGGTAGAGTCTCTTGTATGGGTGAAAACATAAGGCGTAGAAGTATTGTCCGGTCGATATTCTTCCCATTCCCATATAGTTCCATTTGCTTGGGGATACCCATGTTTATCTTGGTAACACTCCTTATTCAGACGGAAAAGAAGTACACCTACTGCATGTTTTCTGTTCGAAAAGAGAAGAGTGTACCAGGCTCGACAAGAACCATTATGCGAAAAAGGAAGTGGAATAAACGGTGTTCCACCTTTCTTCTGATGAGCTGGAAGCATACCACATATCCAGCAGTTCGTAGTGTTAGTTGCATTGTGAGTATGATGGAGCATCTGGACAAACGTATTGTTCAAATAGGACTCTCGATGCTTATACTTATGATACGGAAGAGTGAAATGCTGATGCTCTTCCGGAATTGGAATAGTAGGAACCACAAAAAACTCACGAGCAGGGATCATCATTTCAACAGACCAAGTGATCACTGCTATAATTGTCAAAACAACAAAAACACCTAACACTCCTAAAATATTTTTCTTAACAGTTATCATAGTCACAAAGTCAAATCTTTAAACTAAAAAATAGAAAAAACAAAAATAGTTAATGAGCTCTTCACCCGTGGGTAGATGTTGGTTTCTTTACCACAGATCAAGACAGGTGTCACTAAACTACGCAGGGCTGATCCCCCTCCCTTGTCATATTGGCATTCCGTTTCCACTACCCAGAGAGGTTGCTCAACCAGTCTCGCAAAAAAAAAGTATAGATCACTTTCTGAATCTCAAATTGAATCGCGTCACTCCAGCGGTCGTCTCGCCCGGGAAGAACTCTGAGGATCCGTCAGGTGATACAGCAGGGCCTTTCTCTGTAGTCAGGATGTCTCGATGATCGGTCAACACAGTAGGTTCCACCAAGGTCGACAATACCTTCCAACAGTGAGTGCTATGCACCCAGTTTCTTTTGTTGGTAACTCGAACTGCCGTTCTTGTAGCGAGAAGTACTTGTTCTGGTCCACGCCACCTCGGCTCCAGGCTGCTTGACCTCTCGAACATTTTCATCATAACAAAATCACCAGGACGGAGTTCATGGCCCTCACCTTGGGATTTATCGGGGAGCGCTTCTCGAACCTGTTAATGAATGGAAACCAAGCTGTCAGTTAATTGTGCGAAATAGTCATTTATTAAAACTCAAGGTATATCATACACAGAACTCGGTTTCGGAACTCCCCAAATATTAATTGGCCGTCCAAATACCACCTCGTACGGGGTGAGACCCGTTCTAGAATGTGGTACTGATCTGATGGACAACAATGCCAATGGCAACGCATCTGGCCAAGTCAAATTCGTGGAGGCTTGGATTTTCGCAATTTTCAGCTTCAGAGTAGCGTTATACCTCTCCACCAATCCTGCTGATTGTGGATGGAACACAGCATGAAATTTCAGCTTGATTCCTAATCCCTTCAAGACATACTTGATAACTTCCCCAACAAAATGAGGTCCATTATCATTCCATAAAAGTCTGCAAACACCAAACCTCGGGAAGAACTCCTTCAGTAGCACCTTAGCAGTAGTAATAGCAGTATTATCTTTTGTGGGGTATGCCTCAATCCATTTACTGAAGGCACAAACCACCACCAGAACATACTTTAAATTATTATACCGCTCAAGCTGAATGTAGTCCATTTGCAGGACTTCAAAAGGTGCAATTGGTGTGACAAAACCTCCAGATGGAACTCGTGCCCCTTTTCCAGGATTGTATTGCAAACAAATCAAGCAAGACTGTACTACTCTCTTAGCTGTGCTAGCAATTTCTGGATGCTCCCAAAGCTGCCTAAGCATTCTTGTTATTGCGGAAGCTCCAACATGTGCTAGCCTATGTGCCATTTGAACCATAGGTTGTACGAAAGCTATAGGCAGCTTCCATCGATCCATCTGCTTGTTTCTCCAACAACCTTCGTCATCTAACTCACCCTCTTTAGACCACTGCTCACGTTCTTTGTCAGAAGCTGACTTCTGTATCTCTCGCACTTCCTGCCTAGCATCGTGCCATCTTTCAGCTTGTGACTTCACTACATACATAGAAGTGGTATTTCTCAGTAACGCAGTTTCACGTGCTACATGGTCTACAAAGGCATTTCCCTGTCCAATCTTGTCTGTTACTTTCTTGTGGGCACTGCACTTCACTATGGCTACTTTATCGGATATGTCAATGCAGTCAAGAGATTATGCACTAATTCTCAATGCATTATCTGTATTCCGTGAGATGTAAGAAAGCCTCTTTCGTTCCAGAGTAGGCCAAAATCATGCGCTACTCCAAAAGCATAGCGGTTATCCGTGTAAATATTCACACACAAACCAGCACTGAGCTCACATGCTCGCGTCAAAGCTATCAATTCAGCTGCTTGAGCCGATTTCTGTAGTATACGAGCTGTCTCCACTATTGTCTCAAGCGTGGTAATTGCATATGCGGCTGAGGTCGTACCATCTGGTAGTTTCAAGGAAGACCCATCAATCCAAAATTCACCATCCACATCTGGAAGGGTCGTATCCTGCAAATCAATACGACCCTTTGTCTGTTCCTCTGTCAGGAAAATACAACCATGCATTTCTTGTGCCTGAGGCTGAGTCACCGGATATGGCAACAACGTAGCTGGATTCAGAGTTGCACATCTCTTCAATGTAATATGGGGGCTAGCAATGTCAATTCATATCCTGTGAGACGAGCGCTAGTTAAGTGCTGCGTCTTTGTTTGATTCAAAAGGGCATCTACAGCATGTGGTACTAGCACTAACAATTTGTGTGACAAAATTATTCCCTCACTCTGTCGAATTGACACAGCTGTTGCTGCAACTGAGCGAAAACACCCAGGTAATGCTCTAGCACCAGGATCAAGAACTGCTGAGAAATATGCACACGGACGTTGCTTATCGCCGTGTAACTGAACCAACACTGACAATGCACATCCATCTTTGTCTTGTACATAAAGTGTAAAAAGTTTTGTGTAATCTGGTGTACCTAACACTGGTGTTGAACAAAGAGCTTGTCGTAACTGTCGAAAAGCACTTTCACATTCCTCTGTCCATGGAAGGGGTACTGGAGTATCTTTCGCCAAAAGTGCTAACAAAGGCTTAACAATATGTGAAAATCCCAGAATCCACTGTCTACAAAAGGAAGTAAGACCCAGGAATGCACGTACTCCTTTCTGTGTAGTGGGAACTGGTGTGTCAAAAATTGCTTGTATGCGATCTGATGTCAATGCACGCCCCTCCTTAGACCAAAGGTGACCTAAGTAGGTTACCTTTGGTCTACAATATTGCAGCTTCTTTCGAGAGACTTTGTGATGATGTGAAGCAAGGAAAGAAAGCAAAGATAGAGTACATTTTTCACACTGTTGTGGGGTGTCGGCTGCCAACAAGATGTCATCGACATATTGTATGAGAGCCACACCCTCGGGCAATACAAAAGAATCAAGTTCCCTTTTTAATGCTTGACTGTAAATACTCCGGCTCTCAGTATAGCCTTGAGGAACTCTACAAAATCGGTACGATTGATTATTCAAAGTGAAACCGAACAAATATCGGCTGTCAGGATGAATAGGGATCGAAAAGAAAGCGTTCTTCAAGTCTATCACAGAAAATGTAGTGGCAGTCGCAGGAAAAAAAGTAAGGAGTGTCGTGATGTCAGAAACCACGGGATACTGTGGTACGACAATCTTGTTCACCTCCCTCAAATCATCAATAATGAACCTGTAGACTCGTGTTCAGTATCTCTTTTCAGAATTGGGAGAATCGGACTATTGCAAACATTGTACGGGACTTCCTCAACAACCCCAACTTGGATCAAATCATGCATAATTCGTATAAGTGCTTCTTCTCCCTCCTGTGAGATCTTGTATTGCGACAAACGAGGTAACACAGCTCCCTCCTTGACACTAATCTGAACCGGAGGAATAACCATCTGACCCACATCAGTGTCTGAGGTAGCCCACAAAGATTCAGGAAGTGTGGCTAGTGCAACATCTTCCTTAACAAGGCAAATTCTGTCAAAGTCAGAGTAATTATCATTTAAAATGACTCACACCCCTTCAGGAGAACATCGTATCGTGTCTCTAAAGTACTTTAGCATATCAAGGCCCACAATATTGTCTGGTGTGTTAGGGGAAAGCAAGAACGGACATGGAGCACTGAATTTATCAACATAAAATGGGAGTGGTTGTGACAATGGGCTAAGGGAAGGTGTTCCATCGAAACCTATCAAAGTAATAGTTGTGCCAGACAGGGGAGCCCTTGGAACCAATATTTCAGACAGAGCGCTACGAGTAGCTCCTGTATCAACCAGAAACCGATCAGTAGACCCGAAAACATGTGCTGTAACATATGGACCCGTCTGATCTACTGGAACTTCAACTGATTCCTTACCCATCCTAGGCAATCCTATGCATGAGCAGAATCATAAAAATCAGGCTGAACATAATCGGACATTTGATATTGATTTCGTCTATCGAAAATGTTCTGTCTATGCTGTGGGCGTACATTTGTGTCGGGTCGGGCACGATCATTCATATTTCCCCGTGGCTCCGAGGATCCTGAACCATTTCTCCCTTGGCCCCTCCCATGTGAATCCTGCTGGGCACGCAATAATGGGCAATTACGCATCCAATGGCCAAGCTGCTTACAATATGCACATTGATTGATAGATAAATTAGTACGAGTGTAAGGAGTATTGAGAGATGCTCGTCCACCTCTATCATAGTTTCTATCAGGGCCCCTATCATAACCTCTAGAAGGCGGACCGTAAACCTGGGCCAACATAACTTTCATTTTTAACTCTTTAGATTTCTTGTCCTCATTCCCCTTCGCCTCCGCTTCTTGGCGCTCATAATATTGAGCCATCGTTAAAACAGAGGCCGGAGAGGATGTAGTCCAAGAACTTTCGCTAGCTTTTAGATGGCTGGCTATCCCTGGTAACAGATTCATAACATATTTGTCAACAAACAAATCCCTGCCGGAATTATCTGTGAAAGACAGGCCACTAAAATCATGAAAAGCTTCCTCAAAGCGTGTAAAGAAGTCAGAGACCGATTCATCTGTCTTTTGTTTACACGATGCTAGAACAGTCCAATCAATCTTTTTAGGGGGAATAATCGTTTTAAGTTTAGTCAAAATGGCTGTAGGAAGAGCTAATATTAACCGATGCGGTTTTTGGGCGGGTTCCCTGTCCGCATCTAATTGTTCCAAATCTTTCCATTCAGCACTAAAAATAGCACGGTCATCAATTTTTTGAACAGTCCTCCACATATCTGGAGGCAAAATTTGACCGAAAAACAAATCTATATCACATAAGGTCATAGTACAAGAATTTAAAGCGCCTTCGACTTCCTCATAGAAGGCAGCTGGATTTTTACGCGGATCTGGCAAAGCTGTTTTATGCGCCATTACATCTGCTCTATTCCAAGGAGTATACACCCAATTATAAATAAAATATCCCTTAGAATCAACTGAAGTTTTATCGTCACTATCACCCGTTCCTTTAGGAGGAACATATAAGGGCGCGGCTTCCCGCATAGGTCTCATGTCAGCTGGTTTTATCTTATCTGTCTCGAAGATGGAGGACTGCGACTCTCCAGTCGGATTGGACTGTGGAACGCTGTCCGCAATCTTTTTCTGCTCCTGCAGGTGGCATGCCTCATTTCGTAATTTAATCAGTCATCTAACCGCGTCGGCTACCTGGGAAAAAACAAAAGAACCATCACGTAATTGTTTACGATCATTTGCTATATCATCAGGTTCTAAAACCGAAGAGTGTTTTCCAAACTTTTCCACAACTTCCTCAGCATATGTTGCAAGAAAATATAACTGCTCCTTCTCCGACCAATCCCTCATACTTGTTAAAAGTTCAGGAGCAGAATCAGTTTTACGTAATGCCAAACGAGCAGCTTGTCGAAGTTCGACCGAACGCGCAGTAGTCAGCATGGATCGAGTATCCCGCGCTTTTCGTTGGTCCAAATCAGAGTCCTCGTCGTCTCCAGACGGAGCGGACGGAATGGCATACGGAGATGGAGGTCGATCTAATAACAAAAAATCATCTTGTGGTTTATTAAGGACAGGATAGAGAGGCTGGCGAACAGGATATTGGCCAGATATCTGCAACCTACTTTCTTTTTCCTCTCGCTCCTGTAATTCTTTTGCTTCTTTCTTTCTCAATTCCAGCGCTTTCTCATACACAGTCTTTCGCTGTTCTTTTTCAATCAACGCTTGCTCACGCTTCTCTTGCTGTCGTACCTCTTTCTCCCACATTCGCAAACTTTCAAACATATCACGTCTAGACTGTCGCTCAAACAAACATCGTTCCACATACTCAACCTTTCGCGCATCAAATGACCCATAAAGTGGCCAACAAAACTCAGGATCCTTTTTAGTGTATTTGTGCCACAACGTGCTGTACATTATGGCAGAAAGACCAAACTTTACATACATATCCCTATTAGGCATCCCCTCTGGGGGAGCCGGCTGCGATTCCTCAAGTCGTAAACTGGTACCCTTACAAAAGCAGCACAACCTTCGAAGTGCGCTGAAAACAGGCATGACACAAGAATAGTGCAAAATATACACTATTATAGGTAAAGAGCGCTTAAGGTACTTCCTTAGTACATTGTGCTATACAAATCAAAAGTTGAGGAAAAGTCCTCGCATAACCTGCCTATATGAGTTGCAACACATATATTTCCCATATGCAAATACAAATACAAATACCAAAGTAGACAAGTCTATTCCCAAATGCAAATATGCCACAGTAAGTGTTCCTAAAACTACTTTACCATACAAGGGCATCCAAAACCTACAACAGGCGCCGCAAAACGGCTCTTACCAATCATAGGCTGTCCAGATTCCAACTGCCAAGTTCTTAAATTCGACCAAACAGTCACTGCACGGCAGACCAACAGAAGAGATCTCAGTCGAGGACCGGAGCCGCCTGGATGGTTGGATCGGAAAGAAGGGAAGAACCGCCTCGGGTGCCAAGACTCGGGTCTCCTCTGGCAGCGATCGCGTCCTCAGCGAGGTTCCGAACCTTCGTCACGACCAATCCTTCGGGCATCCGAGTCGTCGATGAGCCCCACGTGCCGGGCGCCAATTTGTCATAACAGGCCTCAGCCAGACCCGCTAGTGCAAGGGGTTCGCCCTTCTGTGCACAAAGTTCTTAGACCCCAAAGGAAAAAGTTGGCACGGAAACTGGAAATACAAACATAAACATTTATTACACCTCATGAGGTGGTGCTATAATTCAACGAGTACCCTTCGGTACTGCGAGAGGTAGCACCCAGGGCTACTGAACACATGGTTTATTTATACCCACACAGGGGCTCAAAAGAAGGCGTTACAAAGCATAAAAGCACATTTTATGTCCATACAAGGCAATATCGAAGAGCACAAGTGATCAGTGGGGGGAGCTAACAGTCTTGGGGTCTCGGCTAACACATTCCAATCTAAGGTTAACCTTTAACAGATGTGGACCCTAACGGTCAGCAGCAAAACTCAGGGATGCTATTAATAGCCTGTTGCCGGGCAGATAGAGAGGCAATGTGCAGAAAGGTAGGACAACACACATGGTCGACATGAGGCAACATGTGACAGACAAAATGGCAGCCGTGAATCCAAAATGGATGCCGCTAAATGTCAAGATAACGGCCAAAACTAAGATGTCTTTTGTTAAAGCTCAACTTAATCGCTGTTAAATTACAACAGAGGGACCAGATCGAATGCGGTTTTTAAGTCAATGAAAGCCAAATATAGACTACCCTTCGCGACAGACACAGATTTCCAATATATGGCACAGAATCTAAAGACCTGATCCATTGTGCCCACATTTTGCCTGAAACCTGCCTGGAAGTGGGTAAGTATGTTACCTTCCTCTATCCAAGACCCCATTCTAGTGACTATGACCCTGCCAACTACTTTCTGAATTGTATCAATTAAACTTATTGGTCTGCAGTTGGCAGGGTCTTCTCTGTCGCCTTTCTTGTATTTAGTCACTACCTCGGCACCCTTCCATGACTCAGGGACAGAATGTCCCTGGAGGATCATATTCATTAGGAGGACAATGAAGTCTGACCACAACTTGGGTGCATACAGTAATAGGTCGCCAGGGAGCCCATCTGGGCCTGCTGCCTTACCAGGAGATATATTCATAATGGCATCGTGTACTTCTTTTGTGGAAAAAGGGTCAACATGGCTATGATTCTCTATTAGAAGTGCAACTTGCACCGTTATTGCTACATCACAGTACAATTTAGCAAAGTGGCTATACCACTGGTCCTTGGTTATGTGATTCGATATAGGCTCTGTACCCCTTCTCTCCAGTTTATTTATCAAGTTCCATTGTTTGAGTTGCTGCCAGTGTTCCTCCTCCCACTCCTTTTTAGCCAGTTTGATGCTATTTTGATATTCCTTTCTGGCTACCCTCACTGCTATTGCATCTTTACTCCTGATTGAAGACGATATGGCAGACACACATTTAATGGATGATGTCATCATTGATGTCATCAGTGATGTCATTTGCGATGTCATCAGTGATGACCATCACTGACCATGTCATGAATGATGTAATATGTGACATCGTCAGCAGTGGATTGCGGGCGCGCGAGTTATAGTGAGTCCAACTAACTATAACGTGGGAATTTCAATGGTTTTGTATGAGTAAAATGTTCATCTAACTATAACTGGTGTGAAACCTATGGTTTTTTCAGTGAATTTCAAAGGTTTTTTCAATGCTAATTCCTAACTATAACGAGTGTTAAACCTGTGTTTTTTTCAGTGAATTTCAAAGGTTTTTTAAATGCTAATTCCTAACTATAACGAGTATCAAACCTATGGTTTTTTAATTGAATTATTAGGTTTTTTAATAGCTAATTTTTATTGCTATTAATTATTATATTTTTTTCTAATGTTCCAATATTCTATATTTTTATAAAAAAAATTTTGGAATGTATTTTTCCTGTTTTTTTAATATTTAAAGCTTGGAGTGCTCAGGGAGCGCGTACCGGTAAGCGCAGCCGTACACATAGCGTGAGCGCTATTCCCGCGATCGAAAAAAAATATATGTATGTAATTAAAGTAAATAATATTGCAAGACATTCAGTGGCTTACTCACAAAAGTAGTATTTTTGATTTTTAATCACCGTATTTTGACTTTTAAACATTTCCGAAAATCAAGCAAAACGTCATTCATTCGCGCCGCGTAAGCGCCACCGGAAGCGCCTTGGTAAGCGCCTACGTACGTGCCGCGTAAGCGCCCCCGGAAGCGCCCCGGAGCGCGTAGCGTAACCGAGCAACAAGCCATGTCACCTTAAAACAATACTTTTGATTGGTATGGAAAGTCTCCACCCATTTCCCTCACTACCTCTTTGCAATTGCTGAGAGAACACCTCTTCTGCATTCTTCTTGAAAAAACTTCTTCTTTTGGAAAGATGTCTGTTTCCAGGGAGCCCTCTTCAGACTCTGAGCTGGAATTCCTACCTGAGGACGCCCCCCAGAGAAAGGTGAAAGAGCACTTCATTTGGAAGTTCTTTAGTTTCCCAGAGGGGCAAAAAAAAGTTCATGCAGTGTCATGTATTCCTATAGGTTCTGAATCGATCCCCCTATTCCTGACCCTATTCTGGTTAAACTAACTATCAAGTTAACTAACAGTCAGCCCATGAGGCAAGAAAAGCCCCCATGATGCAGATACCGTTATCTGACGCAGTCACACTACGGCACAGGATGGTGTTATCTGATTAGGTCATAACGCTTGAGATCTAATTAGACAAGCGACATTCCTCCAGCCCCTGATAAGGCATACGACGTTCTCATAACAAATCAAACCTATGACAACCTGGAAAATCCGTGCGGCCATTGTTTTGATTTCACAGAGAACTTCAGTAAAAGAATGTGCTAACGAGCAAGTCGTATGACATCTTTATTGACGTATCTATGTCCATCCTTACGTCAATCTCGGCACCTTTAATATATAAATATTGCCGATCTTGCCCTATGCAAACGCACGCGTGGTGACGAGACGGAGCAGCCATACTTGCCGAAGCCCAGAAGCAGAGCAGACCCCGCTGGCAGCAGCCCCGCCTTCCTGACGCGCTGGGAGACGCGCTGCTATCTCCTACCGAGAGACCCAGCACCGGCGCTTTCGGGCAGCCCTCGCAGGCAGCCTGGAATATCGAGAGCAGAGAAAGAGATACCATTCCTCATTCATCCTAACTTCCAGGTACAGAACTGAATAACCCCTCACAGAGAATTCTTTAGTTATTCACTTGGCAAAAACAAACTTAACTTAAACTGTAACTTTCTATTCCCGCCCACGCATTAGACTTAGGTCAGGTACACGGGGTAGGCGTATTTAGAAACACCAGTTGAGTACGTTTAGTCAAATGTATATGTGTATGTAAATATATTTTAATCATTTTAAACATCATATGGCTCAGAAACCATATCAATGTTTTTACAGTATTATTTTATACTATTGCTTTTAATGTATGCACTTTACTTAACTACAAGTATTGCAATAATATCGATCCATTTCTCTTGTACGAGAAAAGAGACTGATCAATAAATAACACCTTTTTATTGAACACGCCCGTCTCTTCCTTTTCTCTACAATCTGATGAGACTAAGAATGCACGTACTGACTGAGTAAAATAATTGCCTTGTGCTCACACGACTCTGGAGATACACTCTTGATTAGGGGAGAGCAAAGTTGTCATGTTCT
Source organism: Lissotriton helveticus (assembly GCF_964261635.1). Taxonomy (NCBI): domain Eukaryota; kingdom Metazoa; phylum Chordata; class Amphibia; order Caudata; family Salamandridae; genus Lissotriton; species Lissotriton helveticus. The sequence goes on from NC_136068.1 coordinate 648,279,385, forward strand.
ATGGTTGTCAGAAACTAAATTTCTTCTTGTCTAATCAGGGGAGTTAATTCTTTCCTGAACATTCGAGAAAGTTTCTAGCGAACTCTGAGCTATGCTGGCAAACCCAAAACTTAAGTTTAGTATCGACAGTAGTAGACCTAGTTAACGTCTGGCCTAGGCCTTTACTGCTGTAGGTATTATTCCAATGCGCAGAGCCTATTGGGAAGATAGGAACTACACTACATGGCGCCCAACGCGTTTGGAAAGGGCGATAAAACTAACGTAAGACATTTAGAGTAACTCAGTCGTGCTTTCTCACTCAGACCCCTTTTCCCAAATACTCCAAAGACGTCTGGAGTGGGTGAAAGGTTATATCCGCCAGACCTCACAGGAGGGAACTCCTATGTAAGGTTCTTGGTATAAGTCAACGTTGAAGGATACACTGTTCCAAAATATTGTGCATCTAATCTTTGTTCCATAAGAAACCTGATCTGCAAACAAACATAATACCATCCTGTCGGTAAAATGGGAGACAGTGATGAAGAAAGAGAGGCAGTTAGATTAGCAGCTGAAATAGTAGCAGCTGATACTGCAGCACTAGATGCGGACGGGGATATAATACTCATCCCGGTCGCCAAAAGGAAATCTATAACCTTAAAACTTATAGAAAATGGACTGACACCTAGAGGTGGCACAGTCATATTCGTAATTGAGGCACACGAATATCGGCAGACAGAGGTATACTATACATGGATACATTTTCCAGCAGCAAATGCTGTAACAAAGTACTTCCACTATTACAAAATAGAGGTTCCACCCGACATTTACACTCCTTTCGAGGAGGTGGAAGTACCACTCAAATTCCAAGAGCATTTGCTCTTATTTGATGGCGCCCTAATACATAACAATCACATTACAAGGCTCGGTCCTTTAGGTAGACCAGGAGCAACGTGGCCGGTCTTAGCCGGATACACACCACACCCAGACATCGAAGGGATGTCTACTGGAGAGCTGTTAATACAGCTAAAACAATTACTAAAAATTCATAGACAATTAGTCCAGTATGTAATGCGGACTTCAACAATTCAGCCAGCGATTAAACTTCCACAGCTGACCCCTCACCAGGGGAACACAAATAAAATTACACCACAGAACATCCAATCCTGCCTAGGTAAAGTTCCGGCTAAACCAGAACAAATACCATTCTGGTTGGCACAGAAAATCACCCAAATAGAGGCGGTGTTTCCTGACACCACCCCGCTAGAAAAACACAGGATTCTGACTATATGTCTACCAATGGGAATCGCACCACACATAGAGGACTGTGATACTTGGGGTACAGTCTTTGCTTCAATCTACACAAAAACGCACGGTGTTCCATCCATTTCGGTAATACCAGATGTGCTAAAAACAAATTCAAGATGAATACGGTCCAGAACCAGCTTTAACTCTTGGTATGAAATTACTGAAAGACTTCAAGCAGGTCTCGGCTATATTATTAGCCAATATAAAAGGTGAAGCAGCAAACGTGGCGATCCGCCAGAGGTTAAAAGAGACAGATATAGCAGACCAACCAGCTGAAATTGCCAGAATCATAGAAAAATCCTATGAGGAACTAGGTAGAGATAGTTTAGGTGGAATACCAGTAAAACCGCAACTGACTGAAAGTCCAGAAAAAATATTTTTTAATAATAATTCACCAAAAAAGAACTGGGATGGAAACAAACAATCCAATCCAAAAGAAAAGAAATTCCAGTCCCGAGGAAGGTCTCCTAGGCGAAGGGAGAAATCTCCGAACCAGAGACACAGGTCACCCCAGAGTGACCCCTCTGGGAAAAGATATAACCTTAGAAATAGGGATAATATTAAAAAACCTGATAGATATCAAGACATTGATACACGTCCCTCTCAATCTTTTCAGACTTCCTCGCAGAAATCGGAAAGAAGAGGACGATCAGAACAAAGAGAAGAGCACGCCAAGTCCAAAGACAAGGAACCTGCTCAACTAAAAAAGAAATTACAATTTCCAAAAAAGAAGGTAGCCAGTATCAAGGTAGTTAACAATGCCGAGAATACTGAGGACACAACTGAAGAATGGAGAGTGGGCTCAGACAATGCTAGACAGCGCAGCAGAAGTGAGCATAGCTCGCAAAGTCCTTATGAATCATCTGGAGACAGTGGACACGAATGAATATCTTCAAGTGGAAACTGCAGACACCAGAGTTAGCAAACCCCACAAGATATACGAGATAACATTACGTATAGAGGGAGATAAGACTAGGAAAATAAGGGGACTATTTTGGGATAACCTCTCCAAGGGTTATGACATCCTTCTAGCTGAAAAAGACTGGCCACCAGAGTTTGTCAGGGAGTGCCCTCATGGCGAAGAAGTAATTATGCCTGCCTTCTCGAATCAAATCCCGATTCATAAAAAATACACACTTGCTAGAAAGTGGGCAGTGGCCTTAGCACCTGCTTTATATACAAATCATGTAGGATGGGATGAGGATTCTCCTCCTCACAAAATCCAGTTAAAATCACAACCTACTGCACAAAGGCAGTACCCAAATAAGCAAAAAGCTAAAAAACAGGTAAATGAAATACTAGATCAGCTAGAATACCAGGGGGTGATTGAAACTTGCACCTCACAAATGAACAATCCTTTGTTTCCGGTCTCCAAACCAGACAATTCATATCGTCTAGTTTTGGATTACCGACACCTTAACACATGTTGCAAAACCTTTGCAGTGCAAAACTCACACAGTGCTGCACTAATGAATAACATAGTGCGCAAAAAATACAAAACAACCTTGGACATCTCCAATGGATTCTTTTGTCAAAACATAGCACCAGAGAGCAGATATTTAACTGCATTCTCAGTAAATGGCACTCAAAAGCAATTCTGTCGGTTAGCCCAGGGGTACAAGAACAGCCCGGGGGTATTCTCAGCGAGAGTAACAGAATTACTACATCTATATGATGATGAAGCATTATCTTATGTCGATGACATTTACTTAACAGACGATGACTTGGATACTCACTTGAAAAGAGTGAACACCATAATACTTGGGTTCGCAGCAGAGGGTTACAAATTCAACTTTAAAAAGTCCAGAATTGCCCATCTGACAGTCCTGTTCTTAGGATATGAGTTATCAAGTGAAGGTAAAAGCCTGGCAGACAATTTCCTAGAGAAATGTGCCGTAATCCAAGCTCCTAAAACACTAAAAAACCTACAGTCAATTCTAGGCTTCCTAAATTTCGGAAGAACATACATTGCAAATTACGCAGAAAGGGTCAAACCCCTTTATGATCTAATTAAACCAGACTTTAAAAGATCCAATTGGACTCAAACACACACAGAGATTTTGAGATCCTTACAAACAGACATGCTAATTAAAACAAAATTAGAAACACGTGATAACACACGCAATCTTGTGATTCGAGTCATCCCAGGGAGATGCGGATTCACATACCTAACCTCTAATGAGGGAGAAAAGGTACCAATTGCATTCAAATCACACTTGTACACAGAAGCTGAACAGAAATTCAGTAATACAGAAAAAATCATTCGTGCAGTTCAAACCGCAATAGCTAGAGAAAAAGACATAGCTGACGGTAGACATATCACAGTCAGAACAGCAGAATCAGCCTTTGAGGCACTAACAACACCGTGTAATTTACCAACAACAACATTGAATCCGGAATGGATACAATGGGTGAATTCAATCACAACGGACAAAGTATACTACTACTTTGATCCAGAACTAGAAGAATTAAAAAAATCTAAAATATGAAAAGACGTATCCTCTGCCAATCGACATTCTGCCTCTACGACATTACGCCTGTGTAATCTATACAGACGGACATGCTCAACCCTCCGTTTGGGGAGAACAAGCATACAACCCCACATGTGAGATTACAAAAGAAGTGTGGCGCGGAGGTAAACTAAGACCTCTATTAACAAAAACACACTCAGTTGAAACTAATTCAGAACAACAAACTGAAATAATAGCATTGAAAATGGCGCTAGATAATGCGGATCGCGAATTCCCGACACTTATAGTGTCAGATTCATATTACTGCGTCAAATCATATAACAAGGATTTGCAGACATGGATTCAGAACGGTTACAAAGATGACACAGATGCACCAATAAAGCAGAAATTGCTCTGGGAACAAATAGCTCTTTTACAAAAAAGAACTACCAAGGACTCACGTGACACACTCACTGAGTCATCAGCGTGATGGCGTTCACGTTGCAGGGAATTCATTGGCTGAAACAGCCACAGCGGCAGCAACTAAAACGGCTCCCGTAGTTCGAAAAAAGCGTACATTAAAATACATTGACGGTGAAACAGTGCTGGCAGTGAAAACGTCATCAAAAGGCGACTGCTCAGCGTTACCGATCAACTATCCACTCAATTATACATACATAATCGATGCAAACTCCGTCCCTTTTGCTCGAATCCCTGGAGTGGGGGATAGAGTGATTCCAAACATGGACAGGAGAAGCTTGTTAATCGCAGACGCACATATGGGCGAGGGTCTCAGACACCTTAAACTGAAGGATTCTCTGGAAGAATTACAATCACGGTACTGGTGGCCAGGCATGAGCCTGCATCACACCATGTTTGTAAAAAACTGCCCAAACTGCAACAGAGATCGCAGTGGGGAGAGAAACAGTTTAATACCTCGTCGTATCAAGGCAGATAATATGACCAATAAAAAGCAGGGCTTGCGATTAACATATACAGGCTAGTTTCCACTTATAATGTAGATCGCCAGCACTCGGCTGACGTCCGGACTGTTATACAAAGATTTGCGAGTCTAAATGGCATATACGCTAAGAGCATGCTACGTTCGACCATTGTTTACACTCAAGCCCACCAGCCTGGGGGGAAACATGGCCGAATGAGCACAGTCCAGCGGGAATCTTCTCACTTCCTTCCTGAGGGTACGGGATGGTGTAAAGAAAAAACCAAGGCATAAAGCAATCTATAGCGGAAAGGAAATTAGGTACGGGAGCTGGGTGGGTCAAACATCTAATAAGTGTCCAACGTAGTCTAAATAACTTGCCAAGAAATTCTCTGAAGGGATTCAGTCCGTACGAATTATTATTTGGAACTAGAATGATTATCTCTGACCTCGACAGTCAGACTTCAGTGGTTAAAGAAAAAAGCTTTGATGTCAAAGACCGTTTGGCTATTTTGCAGGACTTAAACAAAACAAGAAAAGACCTGAGCAACATACAGTTGAAACAACAGCCAACAACCACTGAAGAATCACCACCTGTCCCAGCAAGACCTGTCTGGATTCCAAAAGTCGGGGATCTAGTCAGGGAGAAGATCGCGGTAAAGAAGGAATTTGGGCCTTCTTACAGAAAAGCAGTTCCTGTCTTGTCTGTCAACGGGACAAGATCAGTTGTACTACCGCCACTTGCTGGTAAAAAGGAGAACCGAGTTGTATCCATCGACCTGGTAAAACCACAACATGTGGCCGATAACAAACAGTAGGCCAAGTGGACTCCCAATAAGTAGCAGAACACCAAGGTTTGCTACCAGTACAGAGGTCCTAACAAAGAGGCTCATCACATTCGAAACGCCTACAGAAGAACAACAAGGACTATGCAACAATGCAATAGAACTCAGACCTCTGAAAACCCAAATAAAAACATTTAGCAGAGACACACCAATCTATAATGAAGTACCAGGTGACAATTCAAGAAACAAAAATCCTAAAGCAATTGGAACAATTGACAGAACTGCATCCGGCTACTTCATAAACTTCGATGATTCCTCTGAAAGCCTCAGTGAATCAAAGACACAGCCATCATCAAAATCCTTTAAAGACAAAGCTAAGGAACTTTTGAACCAACTGAAAGAAACATATCTGATTTCTCCATGGATTGAATTTTGGGTGGGTTTTGGTGCATTTATCCTCATACTTTGGCTCATCATGGTATTAACTTTGGGACGCTTCATTGAGGGAAAATATGCTAGAATGGACACAGCAAGTCAGAACATCAACTTGGTCCTCAAACCACACACATCTTCACACGTCGAGAAAAGAGAACTTTCTTCAGCCAACTTCACAGCCAATCCTATACCTGGTGGGGTAGCCTGGGACAACACTGACTGTGAAATTTATGGTCCGGTCGAGATCCTGAAATATCCACACCAAATCAAGATCTCCTTGAGTGACTTTGCAAAACCAAACTCATTTGCTGATGATTGGGACTTCGAAAGCATTAATAACATGATGTCTGATTTAGTAATGTCTGCTAAATTTACAAAACATGATTATTTGCAAGGTTCTACAAATTATGACAGTATGTATTGCTATAACCACTATGGTAATCACTTTTTACATAAATCTGCACAACCTAGAAATGTTTTAAATTATAATCAATGGGAACATTGTGCAACACCTCCAAAAGGGAGCTCAAGAACCGTTTACGACAAATATTCATATTTTTCAGGTTTTAACACAAGTAATGCTGAAACATTCTATTTTAAATTGTCAAACAAGACAGGGATGAAAACCATGATAACCAACACAAAGTTGATATATTCAGATTCATTCTTCGAAGAAAGGAATACTTTTGGATTTGATTATTGGGACAAAAATGTTGATTTGAAAAGTGTTTGGGGTACAAAAGAATGGCAAGTACAGGGTTTAGAAGCTTTGTTTAGAGCTTGCATGATCCCAGAACAAATGATATTTTTAAATGACACTGTTCAACAAACCACCTGTCTTGGCCTAGCCAAAATCAAAGATTTAAATAAACCGTCTATTCCAAAGCCAACAATGTTTAGCAATAGCTCTGATACGGATGAAGAGATAGACGTAAACCATATATTAAACCAAAACAGAACACATCCTGATTGGAAACAATGGTTGATCTGGCCCACAGATACAAATAACTGTCAAGACAGATTCCTGAATAAAACACAGGGGTTCAAAATGACCAGGCCAGACCCTAGATATCCCCAAAGACATCACCCAGGGATAATAACAACCTACAGTGTGGGCAAATTATGCCTTCAGTGGCTACAAACTTCCACACTGCCTGAAATTAAGCAACACCTAACTTTACTTACTGATGGTGCTGACTTGCGTGATTTCATAATGGGACCACGCAAACAGCGTCAAAAGCGTTTCATAGCAGCCTCTGTATATGCAGCATGCAATGAGGCCTGGAAGGTTAATCAAATTGAAACAGCAGAGAGAATACGGGAAATTGACCGTATTAATTTGGAAAAATCACTTTCTGTAGTGGACAATGGGTTAATGACTCTGTCCTCCAGAATTTTTTCATTGGACAGCATTGTGTCTTCAGCAATCGATATATTATCGCAAGACTTACTGTTATTACAACATGGTCAGTCACAATTGCGTTCTATTGTACAGCTTGGCTGGACGTTACAAAATCTGCGTTCAGGCTATGTGCCTTGGCGTTTAATCAACACAACGTCACTATTCCAAATCTTTAACCTTACTGATAGACAAATCGGTATGGCGCAAAAGGGTGCTGATTATACAATCTTGAGCATTGAAAAACTAGAAAGATTACCAATGACAATGTCAGAACGACCTGTCAGTGAATGGATAATCCACGGAATCATAAATATTCCAATCTCAACCTTCAGGTTTCAATACTGCCAAAAATATATACAGGCTGGCATGTACGAGAAATTGGGGAAGGGGTACCTTAAAACAACTTGGAACCTGCCCTATTCACATGCATGTGTCAGTAATAAAGGACAGAAAGTGTTTCTTAGTGGCAACAATTGTGCCATGTCACTAAGCGGCACGCTTCTGTGTAACGGAATTAGTTTACATGGAGCCTGTGAAGGGAATTCATACAACCTTTCATGTCACCAGCAAGGCGCACCTGCAACTGAAATAGAACCATTCTTTCAAAGACTCTATAATGGGAGTTACATTCTTATTGTAGACCGCAAATGTTGTAGTCTTATGCCCGGGACTCCTTATCTAGTCACTACGACTGCGAAGGTCAAGTGCTGTGGACGTTCTTTGTTCCCCAGCTCCTTTCCAGACAGGGAGGCAAGGGCATGGCCCAGTTTGAAAATTACTTCTATTCGAATAGATACTTTAAGCAGAATGAAAACAGTGCTTCTTCAGACGCCTACAAGGCTCACGTCATCAAAAGAAACGTATGATCTACAAGTCGCAAGGACGACTGCAGAGATACATACATTATTATCGACTAATTCCCCCGTACATTTCGCGGAAATCCTGAGCGAAATCTTAAATATTTCTGATACCACTGGGGTCTCAAAGGTATTTAAGACAGTATTTTCGATGGCATTAACACCATTCAAAGCCATACTGGGTATTTTTCCAGATTTCGTCCATTCGATTTTTGGCGGACTTCCCCTGATCCTGGGACTAATTGCAGGAATCCTATTCTTAGTCCTTATTTTTCGTTATGGCAACCCATGTCACAGATCAAACTCTCGCGACAATGGAAGATACAATCCTACCCATTGGATACCGGGACCGGATATCAAAAATCCTGGGACTCTCCCGGCTTAGAGACCTGAACATGACTTGGTTTCTATCATTTCGACCAATGTGGCAAAGATGTGTTTTACCTGTATTGAGGTGTCTGCTATGCGGAGAAGAATGCGTGTTAGACACCTGTCTGACGCTACAATCGGATGCGCCAGTGGATGCAGATACATTGTTGATTCCTACCAAGGTTCACGCTTTGTGCTGCCCTCAAAGGCTGCCAATCCTGATGACGGCATTCGTGGAGTCTTCACCACTACGATTGAAGAGTAGTGAAGTTCAAGATGAAAGCAGCATCGAACAGGTACGACCTTCTGTCAGCAATGCGAATCAGAATGTCAATGGAGGCAATCATGCGCACGAATGCATGGTTACACCTATTTCCGACTTAGTGGAACTTTCCCATGAAGCTGTTGACAGTTTTTTCGAAAGCCTTAATGATATGATGTTCTCTCCAGAACAGAAATAGAGACTTTTGAGCAAGCTCGCACACGGCGTTCCCTGAATTCGGCCTTCAACTTTAAAAATAAAGTCACATGAACAATTTTTCCCACCAGTTCACGGACAACAATTTTTTAGCAGCCCCAAATTATTTTTAAAAAAATTTCGGGACACTTATCTTCTGCTTAAAGTAAGAAACTATTCCTAGAGAACTAAGATTTCTATTTTTAGATACTTTATAAACTTTAGTTGCCCGCTGGTATGTTCACAAATATTTTATTATGTGATGAAATGGTCTCGAACTTTCTTTCTGTATACCCATATTAAGAGCCATTTCATGTGTATTTCTCATATACCAAATAAGCAATAATGTCTACAAATGCGTGTTTACTTTAGCGTTTAATTCATAGCTTAAGTGCATACAATATATATGACTGCAATTTTTCAGTATATTTGAAAATTTCAAAATGCATTTATGTATTTTGGGGTGGTGAGGTATACACTATACTCTATAGTATGTTGTACTATGTTATACTATGCATAGATTAGTAAATATGACCATAGTTAGCGTGGAGTGGGTGTCATGTATTCCTATAGGTTCTGAATCGATCCCCCTATTCCTGACCCTATTCTGGTTAAACTAACTATCAAGTTAACTAACAGTCAGCCCATGAGGCAAGAAAAGCCCCCATGATGCAGATACCGTTATCTGACGCAGTCACACTACGGCACAGGAACGTGTTATCTGATTAGGTCATAACGCTTGAGATCTAATTAGACAAGCGACATTCCTCCAGCCCCTGATAAGGCATACGACGTTCTCATAACAAATCAAACCTATGACAACCTGGAAAATCCGTGCGGCCATTGTTTTGATTTCACAGAGAACTTCAGTAAAAGAATGTGCTAACGAGCAAGTCGTATGACATCTTTATTGACGTATCTATGTCCATCCTTACGTCAATCTCGGCACCTTTAAGGTATAAATATTGCCGATCTTGCCCTATGCAAACGCACGCGTGGTGACGAGACGGAGCAGCCATACTTGCCGAAGCCCAGAAGCAGAGCAGACCCCGCTGGCAGCAGCCCCGCCTTCCTGACGCGCTGAGAGATGCGCTGCTATCTCCTACCGAGAGACCCAGCACCGGCGCTTTCGGGCAGCCCTCGCAGGCAGCCTGGAATATCGAGAGCAGAGAAAGTGATACCATTCCTCATTCATCCTAACTTCCAGGTACAGAACTGAATAACCCCTCACAGAGAATTCTTTAGTTATTCAGTTGGCAAAAACAAACTTAACTTAAACTGTAACTTTCTATTCCCGCCCACGCATTAGACTTAGGTCAGGTACACGGGGTAGGCGTATTTAGAAACACCAGTTGAGTACGTTTAGTCAAATGTATATGTGTATGTAAATATATTTTAATCATTTTAAACATCATATGGCTCAGAAACCATATCAATGTTTTTACAGTATTATTTTATACTATTGCTTTTAATGTATGCACTTTACTTAACTACAAGTATTGCAATAATATCGATCCATTTCTCTTGTACGAGAAAAGAGACTGATCAATAAATAACACCTTTTTATTGAACACGCCCGTCTCTTCCTTTTCTCTACAATCTGATGAGACTAAGAATGCACGTACTGACTGAGTAAAATAATTGCCTTGTGCTCACACGACTCTGGAGATACACTCTTGATTAGGGGAGAGCAAAGTTGTCATGTTCTATGGTTGTCAGAAACTAAATCCCTTCTTGTCTAATCAGGGGAGTTAATTCTTTCCTGAACATTCGAGAAAGTTTCTAGCGAACTCTGAGCTATGCTGGCAAACCCAAAACTTAAGTTTAGTATCGACAGTAGTAGACCTAGTTAACGTCTGGCCTAGGCCTTTACTGCTGTAGGTATTATTCCAATGCGCAGAGCCTATTGGGAAGATAGGAACTACACTACAGCAGCAAAAGTGACCTGCAAGATATGCAACACAACTTTGTCATGTGGGGATCCCACCCGCAAATATAGTTTTGGGAATGTCAACTTGATCCGGCATGTACAGAGGAGGCACCCAAATAATTTTGCAAGGGAGAGCACCAGGGACCTGGCACACAATCCCCCAAGAGATGGCCCCAGCACCTCCACCGGAGCAGCAACACCTTCTGGTAGAGAAGCAGCACATCTAATCCCGAACATACAGCCGGTGTTTGCAGATTTAAAAATTAAATGCAAACAGTGTGATGAACTACTCTGCTACGGGGAGCAGAGCATTGAATTAATTGTTTGAAAGAAGGAGGAACACCGCTGCGTCAACCATCCCTAATTTTTCCACTTTTTTTTGCTCCTGTTGAGCAGTTTGGCATTCCCTAGTTTTGTTTTTGTTCTGAAAAAAAGACAAAAAAAATTAAAAACGTTTGGAAAAAGTAAAAAAAGTTCTTTTTAGAACTACCTCCAATTCTCCAAAAGAGCTATATTCTTTACATATTCTCAAGGAGTGAGTGAAGTGGAGTACAGTGAGAGAGGAAAGGAAAATGAGTGAGGGAGCGAAGGAAGGGAAGAGAGGGGAAGGGAAGTGAAGCAGGGGGACTGAAAGAAGGTGATTGTGGAAGGTGAGTGAGGGGAAGGGGATTGAACATGGGGAATGAGGATAAGTAAGGAAAGCGGAGTAAGGGAACGGGGGTGAGGAAGGGTAAGAGAAGAGCAGTGAGGTTGAGGAAAGAGTGGTGATGGAGGCTGGATAAAGGCAAGTCAGCGTGAGACAAGGGGAGTGAGGAAGTGAGGAGACAGAGAGAGTGAAAGAAAAGAGTGAGAGAAGGGGACTGAGTGAGGGTGCATAGAAAGGTAAGTGAGGGAGTGTGGGTGAGTTAAAGGGAGTGAGCATGAGGGAAGGGGACTGAGAGAGTGAGGGGATGGAGGTAGTGAAGCTAAAAGAGAGGGAGTGAGGGAAGGAGAATGAGGATGTGACAGGACAGAGGGAGTGAGAGAAGGAGTGAGTGAAGTGGAGTAAGGTGAGTGAGGGTAGGGGAATGAGTGAGTGAGCGAAGGAAGGAAATAGAGAGGAAGAGGACTGAAGCATAGGTACTGAGAGAAGGTGAGTGGGGGATGAAAGTAAAGGGAAGGAGAGAGAAGGATGGGGAATGAGGGATAGTGAGGGAACAGGGATAAGGGAACGGGGGTGGAGAAGGGTGAGAGATCGGCAGAGAGCGTGAGTAAAGAGGGGTGAAAGATGGTGGATAAAAGTGAGTGAAGGTAAGACAAGGGGAGTGAGGAAGTGAGAGGATAGAGGTGTGAAGGAAAGAGTGACAGAAAGGGACTGAGTGAGGGAGCAAAGAAAGGTAAGTGAGGGAGTGTGGGTGAGTTATAGGGGGTGAGCGTGATGGAAGAGGAGTGAGAGAGTAAGAGGACGGAGAGAGTGAGGCTAACAGAGAGAGAGTGAGAGAAGGGAAGTGAGGATGTGAGAGGACAGTGGCAGTGAGAGAAGGTGTGAGTGAAGTGGAGTAAGGTGAGTGAGGGAAGGGGAATAAGTGAGGGAGCGAAGGAAGGGAAGAGAGGGGGAATGGAAGTGAAGCAGGGGGACTGAAAGAAGGTGAGTGTGGGAGGTGAGTGAAGGGAAGGGGAGTGAACATGGGGAATGAGGATAAGTGAGGAAAGCGGAGTAAAGGAACGGGGGTGAGGAAGGGTAAGAGAAGAGCAGTGAGGTTGAGGAAAGAGGGGTGATAGAGGGTGGATAAAGGCATGTGAGCTTGAGACAAGGGGAGTGAGGAAGTGAGGAGACAGAAGGTCTGAAGGAAAGAGAAGGGATCTGAGTGAGGGAGCATAGAAAGGTAAGTGAGGGAGTGTAGGTGAGTTATAGGGAGTGACCGTGACGGAAGAGGAGTGAGAGAGTGAGGGGACGGAAGTGGGGAGCTAAGAGGGAGGGAATGAGGGAAGGAGAATGAGGATGTGACAGGACAGAGGGAGTGAGAGAAAGAGTGAGTGAAGTGGAGTAAGGTGAGTGAGGGAAGGGGAATGAGTGAGTGAGCGAAGGAAGGGAATAGAGGAGACGAAGACTGAAGCATAGGTACTGAGAGAAGGTGAATGGGGGATGAAAGTAAAAAGAAGGGGAGAGAAGGATGGGGAATGAGAGGTAGTGAAGGAACCGGAGTAAGGGAACGGGGTGAGAGAACCGCAGAGAGCTTAAATAAAGAGGGGAGAAGAACGATGGATGAAAGTGAGTGAGGGTAAGACAAGGGGAGTGAGGGGATAGAGGGAGTGAAGAAAAAAGTGACAAAAAGGGACTGAGTGAGGGAGCAAAGGAAGATAAGTAAGGGAGTGTGGGTGAGTTATAGGGGGTGAGCATGACGGAAGAGGAGTGAGAGAGTGAAGGGATGGAGAGAGTGAGGCTAAGAGAGAGGGAGTGAGGGAAGGGGAATGAGGAAGTGAGAGGGCAGAGGGAGTGAGAGAAGGAGTGAGTGAAGTGGAATAGGGTGAGTAAGGGAAGGGGAATGAGTCAAGAAGCGATGGAAGGGAAGACAGGGGAAGGGAAGTAAAGCAGGGGGTCTGAAAGAAGGTGAGTGTGGGAGGGGAGTGAGGAAAAGGGGAGTAAATATGGGGAATGAGAATAAGTGAGGGAAGCGGAGTAAGGGAACAGGGGTGAGGGTGGTTGAGAAAAGATTAGTGAGGTTAAGTAAATGAGTAATGAGAAAGTAAATTTTGTTTGTCAAACTTACCTTATAAGTAATGTAAACTTGATGACATTTATTTTTAAAAATGTAATATCTGTGGAAGAGAAAAAAAAGACTTATAATTTTATTAATAATTATTTCAAAATACAAGAGACGAGGCAGGAGATTAAAAGTCATAAAAGGGTAATAAGAGATAAAGTAGGAGTAAAGGACAAAGAAAGGGAAACAAAAGAATGGTGTAGGACAGAGAGAGTGAAAAAGAAATAGAGGGAGAACAAATTACTAAGAGGATAATGAGGCGAATAGGAAAGGGGAGTAAGGAAAGGGAAGTGAGTAACAGGGAAGGGGGAGTGAGTGAGGGTAGATTCACGACAATGAGGGATGGAAAGTGAGTGAGGGTGAGTGTAGGGGCATAAGAGAGTGAGAGGACAATGGGAGTCAGGGTAACAGAAAGGGAGTGAGGGAAGAGGAGTGAGGAAGTGAGAGGACATAGGGAGTGAGAGAAGGAGTGAATATAGGGGAGTAAGGTGAGTGAGGGAAGGAGAATGACTGAGGGAGCAAAAGAAGGAAAGAAGGGGAAGGAGTGTGAAGCAGAGGGACTGGGAAAAGGTGAGTGTGTGAGGAGAGAAAGGGAAAGGGGAGTTAAGGATGGGGAATGAGGAGAAGTGAGGGAACCGGAGTAAGGAAACAAGGTTGAGGGAGGGTGAGAGAAGGGCAGTGAGTTTGAGGAAAGAGGGATGATAGAGGGTGGATAAAGGCGAGTGAGTGTAAGACAAGGGGACTGAGGGAGTGAGGACATAGAGGTAGTGAAGGAAAGAGTGACATAAAGGGACTGAGTGAGAGAGCAAGGAAAGGTACGTGAGGGAGTGTGGGTGAGTTATAGGGAGTGAGTGTGATGGAAGAGGAGTGAGAGAGTGAAGGGACGGAGAGAGTAAGGCTAAGAGAGAGGGAGTGAGGGAAGGGGAGTGAGGAAGTGAGAGGACAGAGGGAGTGACAGAAGGAGTGAGAGAATTGGAGTAAGGTGAGTAAGGGAAGGAGAATGAGTGAGGGAGCGAAGGAAGGAAAGAGAGGGGAAGGGAAGTGAAGAAGGGGGACTGAAAGAAGTTGAGTGTGGGAGGGGAGTGAGGGAAAGGGGAGAAAACATGGGGAATGAGAATAAGTGAGGGAAGTGGAGTAAGGGAACTGGGTTGAGGGAGGGTGAGAGAAGGGCAGTGAGGTTGAGGAAAGAGGAGTGATAGAGGGTGGATAAAGGCGAGTGATTGTAAGACAAGGGGACTGAGGGAATGAGGACATAGTGGTAGTGAAGGAAAGAGTGAGAGAAAAGGACTGAGTAAGGGAGCAAAGAAAGGTAAGTGAGGGAGTTTGGGTGAGTTATAGGGAGTGAACGTGACGGAAGAGGAGTGAGAGAGTGTGAGGACGAAGAGAGTGAGGCTAAGAGTGAGAGAGTGAGGGAAGAGGAGTGAGGATGTGAGAGGACAGAGGGAGTGAGGCTAAGAGTGAGAGAGTGAGGGAAGAGGGGTGAGGATGTGAGAGGACAGACGGAGTGAGAGAAGGAGTGGGTGAAGTGGAGTAAGGTGAGTAAGGGAAGGGGAATTACTGAGGGAGCAAAGAAAGGAAAGAAGGGGAAGGGGAGTGAAGTAGAGTGACTGACAGATGGAAAGTGGTGGAGGGGAGAGAGGGAAAGGGGAGTAAAGGAATGGGGAATGAGGGGTAGTGAGAGAAGTGGAGTAAGGGAACAGGCGGTGAAGGAGAGTGAGAAAAGGACAGTGAGGGTGAGGAAAGAGGGATGATAGAGGGTGGAAAAAGGTGAGTGAGCGTGAGACAAGGGGAGTATAATATATATTTCACATGACAAAATACAAAATAACTTGTACAACATGTTATATGGTTTATTTCTGCTATTCTCAGAATATATTGAATTTCACTTAAAACAGTGAGTTTAATACTACTCATCATATGACAGCGGGCAAAAAAAAACACAATCAAAAAGATTGTGTTTAAAAAACCCATACAACGTTTCAATAAATAATGTAAAATTTATAAAAAAACATATCTTAACTCACTTTTGATCCATGTACTTTTCCACGAGGCCAAATAGTATATGGAAAGTCCTTTTCTTTGGAAATTACTCAATAGTATTCTTAAACTTCCATTTACCCGAGTTTCTGAAAGAAAGGCTCCAACATCTTTTACATCATGAAACAATAGTTATCTTTTTACCTCTGGCTTACTCATGATTAACATTTCCTATAATACTCATATCACTCACTATGTGATACACTTACACTACCTATATGACAACTACAAGTTTTTTATTATCTTGATCAATCTCACTCACAAACTAATTTTGAACAGTAGACTAAGTTTTATTAACTGCTCCAATCTTCATAGGCCAATTACCTTTCCTAAAATTTCGGTTGTAAGAACACTAGGTAAGAGTTTGGTAAGTCAAAAGGCAAACGTTTTTTAAAAGTCAATTGAGTATCATTACAGTGTGTCCAGCCTTTTGGACATTTTAAATAAGCTGTGTAATGTCCTGATGTTGTCGAGGGACCATCATGGAAAATAATTGCTGCAGTTGCAAAGGTTCTTCCTGAAATTGATAATTGAGAAGCCACAACATTTTTAATTAGAGTTGTCAATTTAGTTCCATCAGGTCTACATCGTTGGAACATTAAAATGACATACTGTCCATATCTTTGTATAAATAATGTTGATAGCATTGCAGATTTACATTGAGTACAGACCATGTTTTGATTGGCTTCTCCAACTAGATTATTAAAAGACACTGATTTGCAGTCTGGTAAAGTCAAATATATAAATCTTTCAGTGTCTATCATAGTAGTACTTGAAAAGGAACAATTGTCGCAGTTATGCTGCCATTTATAAGAAAGGCCAAAAAGATTTTCTACACCTTCATCTTGCAATATAACATGCATATACATTAGAAATTCCTGACAATCTTGCTGAATATTCTGTGAAAATTGATTTAGACCAGAACATATGTCTAAAACATTTTGAATTTCAGAAACACTTTGTATTTTTGTTCTATCACTGCTACATTTCTCAAACACAGAATTCGACAAACAACAAAATCTTTGATCACGATTTTCAACAATCTGTTCTTGTACAGTTTGGAGAAAAAACAACAACATTAACCACTACATTAGCATAGCAGTTGACACCAGAACTGTTTTCAAACTGAAATCCAACAACATCTTTAACTGAATACTTTTCCTTTCTGCTTACAATTACTGGTTCATCTACTTTTTTTCTTTTTGCTACAACTTCACTACACTTTTTCTCATTTCTTCTTTTATGGCCTACCACACGCTTTTCAAGTAGAGGATATTGAGGTAAATTTGGAGCATACTCTCTTCTTAACCTATTATACTCTTTTACACAATTTAGATCTGCACTAATATTTGTCTAATCAAAATCATTCAAGTACAATCCAGATAAAGTTCTGACTCGAGAGAAAGCAACATATGCCATACCCTCCTTGAATACAGAACTTTCAATATTCACCAAAGCAATATCTACACTTAAACCTTGAGATTTATGAATAGTTACTGCATATGCCAAAGAAACAGGAAACTGTTTTCGGTGGACATATAAATCTTTCACAAGCAGAAATCGAGCAGAACAACGACTGATTTGTTGTACTTCTTCAATTCCATCAAATGTAATTTTTAGAAATTCAATTCCATCTCTATTTTGGTAATTTACAAAATCAACAACATGACCCATTGCTCCATTTACTAAACCTCTTTCCACATGTAAATTCCGTCGTAAAATTATACGACAATTTAAAGATGCATACAGAGTCTTTTCCAAACCAGCAGTTTTAGATATTGTCTTCTCTAAAGAATACAATTTTGATTTCAACTTTTCTGACAAAATAATAGTTGCTCCTTCATACGCTATTTCATCAATAGCTTCCAGTTTCACAATCTCTTGATTTTCTAACTTTAACATTTTGTTGTTGAAGATTGAACATTCTTGCAGAGTTGGCATCAAGCATATGACAGATTTGTTTTCAGGAATTTTCTTAAAAATATTCTCTGGGAGAATGTTTTCGTTTGGAAACAAATTTGAAATTAATCTTGCATGTAAAGCTTCTTTGCCCTGCTCACTTACTTTTCCAATTCTTACATCTTGTAGAATATTTTTATAATCTTCATCCTTTGCCTGTCGCATATTTTGAAGCAGTTCTGCATATTTGAAATGTAACCATGTGTTAACATTTCCAATTCTTCCTAAGCACTTCCTAGTATCTTCATGCGTAAGCATTTTAAACACTGGTTGTCCTTTCACTGGAGTTAGCTGCAGTAGATCTCCAAAAACAATGATGTGTCTGCCTTCAAATAACACATCATACTCTGTTTTTAAGAATTTCTTGCATTCTTAAATGCACAAAAGCAAGCATTACATTTGATACCATGCTTACCTCATCAATGATAAGAAGTTTCATTTTCTTTAGGACTCTTGAAACTTTACAACAAGTTTCTCCAGATAGCTTGTGGTATTGTAATTTATTATCATGCTCTACTGGCAGCATCAATAAACGATGTAAAGTAATCCCATTAATGTTATGTGCTGCCAACCCAGTTGGAGCGATAACAACACAAGACAGGGATGACTTTGTTCTTTTCTGCAGATAAGTTGCAATTGCTTTAATCAGAAAACTTTTTCCAGTTCCTGCTTCTCCACTCACGTACAGTCGGACAGGTATAAATGATGTACATGAGCACCCTTTTTTTTCCTCATGACATAAACCATGCTCAATCTGTTCTGTGACTTCGTCATATATTTGTCTCTGCTCAACGTTTAGTTCTTTTTCCAAATCTTCTAAGTTAACTACATCTTCCTGAGCTTGTTCCATGGCTCTTTCCACTTCATCCATGGCAGTTGTAGCTTCATTTTGGATAATTGGTCCTCCTAGTGGATCCTGACTCAATGAAGCAGAACTCTGACTGTCTTGAGAACTGTCTCTAGCAATCTCTGCTGCAATTGTAGCTTCTTGCTGTATTTCCTCATTCAACATTTGCAGATAATTTGAAAAAACAGGACATTCTATGGTAACCTCGGTTGCATTGAACGAATCTTCATAACTGAGAAAATCTCCAAGTAGTTCCTCTTCTGTACGCCATGGCTTAAAGAGTTGCAAAAGAGCTAAATAGTAAAATTCCCTTTTGTCAGGAGATTCACAACTCAATTTTCGATGATTAATCAAATGGCCTTTTCTTTGTTTCACCAGACATCCTTCACATCCAATTACAGCATATACACCTTTTTTGATTTCTTCTGTGATGTTCCTCTTAAAAGTATAGGTTTGTAGAACTTCATAGAGACAAACGTTCTCAATATGACTACTTCTATTTGGATAGTATGTATCCAACATGTTTGTCTTCAAAATATCTGTACTGTTTGGTTCTTTCTCCGCCAAATACTCTATTTCTTGTACAGATTTCAAAACTCGGATTCGTGTTGCAGCAAGACCTAGACTCACCCAAATGATTGTTCTAGATTTCCATATAGACTTGCTGATGATAACCGATCAGAACATTCATATGCTCCAATTTCTCGATGCGATAACATCTTCAGACTGTAACTGTATAATTTCTTACTTAGGCTCTTTTCATGTGAAATTTCCTTCAGTTCCGTCTTTTCTGATTTTGTGATGTAAGACGTCTCATATCGAGCCACAGCAATAGAGTTGTCAGCAACATATTGAATATCCATGTTAGCATTCCACATGGACAAAATGACTGGGTTGTAGTCTTTTATGTATTTCGACTCTTCATTTCTTCTTCGGTTGTATGTATTTTTTGGTGATGTTCTTGTCACAGTATATCGCAGAGAAGACATAAAATTGTTCACTCTTCCTTTCGATGTTACTTGACGTGGAAATGCAAAACAACATTTTGTGTAGAACTTGTCCTTGGATTTGTATTTTCGACGACAGTATTTTCCACAACGATGGGTTTGAAAGCGTAAAACTTGATTTCTTAAATTGTTTTCTTCTGTACTTTTCGGAACAGCACATGTAGAATACTGTTTAATGAAACTGATCACGGTGTCATCCGAATCTGTTCCAAATTTGGGTGCATCTTCGATCCATAGCAGCATATGTATGTGAGGAGCACCTCTTGCTTGATACTCCTTTCTCCAAAAGAAATCCAAAACCTCTCCAAGCGGAGGATTTGTTTTGTTTGTGATGAAAGACATCATAGCTTCAGACCTATGATTGGAATACCTGCATACATTAACTGGATCCAAAGAGCACAGTTCTCCAGGTGTCTTGTATTCTATATTTTCAATGTTTGCATTTGCCTCTCGTAGAAAGTGAAGTAAGTCTTCCTAAGCATACTCAGCACAGCTAAGAGTGAGAAACCATGTAGGAGTTCCTAAGTATCTTAGCATACATTTCAATTCCCCATGACGACGGTATCAATATTCGTTAGTACCACGCTGACATGCCATGAGATTAATTAGCTGTGATTTCAAAATACTGTCTTGCAGTTTGACTTTATCCATAAAGTCCCTTCCCGAAACATTTTGCAGATGTACTCCACTTTTCAGTATATGGTTCACTGCATAAGAAAGTCCAGACAAGTCACTATCAAACAGTAGATGAAACAAATATGGAATGCATTGACGAAACCTTGGATCTTCTGCATATAATCTTAAAGTCCGGTATTCAGATGCAGGAATTTGAACAGGTCGGTCGTCATATCGTCCAACTTCACCTGTTGGAAATAACTGTGGAAAACAACGAGCTTCCAAACTTTCTACCCATACACTAATGGGACTTCCTTTTGCTTCTTTCATTTGAAACAAGTCAATAGCATTCTCCATTACTTCTCTGGAATGCAAATGATGAACACTATAATGCTCATAAATTTCTTCACTTCTAGAGACATCAACTTTTTCAATTTGTCCAGCTGAGAAATCACTGTCCTTTTCTACAGTTGTTTCCTCTTCTCCAATATATACATTTTTGTAGTAGTGATTATTTTTTACCAAATACAACGTTGCCTTTTTGACTTTCCTAACATCCACTAATTCTTGCCAGATTTTTTTACTCTTTGTTGGAACACCATTAACTAGAATAACCAGAGGTTCCTCTTCTACATTTTCTACACCAATTGTATCAATATTTTTCTTAAAATCTAGAGGCAAATAAATAACTCTTCCCTTTAATCCTCTCTGTAAATCTGAAGGAGGCAATTTCCCTGTCTTAGGCTCCATGCGAACAATAGACTGAAAAGGATGCACACATTGAATCAGAATAGACTCATAGGTATTTAAATCCATCAATTCAGAAGGAATGTCTACCAACTCCAGATTATTATGAACAGCACTAGCAGGCATTCTGTTTTCATTTAATTTATTATAACAATATTTACAAATACGTTGATCAGAACCCAAATCAAAACAATTTTCTACCCACAAATAAGTTGCAAAATCCTTCCACTCATCATTATTTTCCATTTCACTTTTTACATATAAATCAACTAATCTAGTCTGATTCTTATAATGAGTTCGTCGACAACACACACAAGAAAAATTAGGCCTTTCACTTGAAATGACCTTAAACTTTGTAATTTCATGTTCAAATTTTTCTGTACCTGAAATCTGTACATTCTCTTCCACATTACCTTCTATTACTGTATCAGTTTCTGCATTGTCCTCTTTTTCACCAAAGTAACAAAACTCAATTTCTTGACAAATGTTCTTTACACCTAATTCAGTTGCATGCCAAAGAGCACTGTTTAACTGTTTTAGCTTAAGTGCTGGACTTTTTGCATAATACAACCTTCTCACTAATTTCCTCACTTTATTATGATGCACTCCTAACATCCTAAAATGGTGAAAAACACTCTGACATACTTTTCCTGAAAGACAAGCTAGTGAATGCCCATTCAAACCTGTTTTTTCTCTCACTCTACAAGGATCTAACTCTTACAAAATCTTCATCTTTTGTTTTAGACTTTTCTTAGTATATGTCCGTAAGAAATTCAGAAACAAATCAATTGAATCCTGTTGCACACTACAAATACTACTACAATTCCAAGTATACAATGGAGCCTTAAGACATCTCCCTAAAACTTCATCAGCTAACACCTCTTCTGCATTTCTAGGCACAATTTTTTCTTTTTCAACCGGACAACCACCCTTCACCTCATATGCTCAACCACTGGTGTCAACTGCATGCACCAAATCATTATCCTGAAAGTAACTTTCTTCATTAAAAAATGGCTCACAACTTAAACTATGCTTCCATTCGCCGGAAAAAACATCACGAAAATGAGTCTGATTAATTATTCTTTTCCACTTACATTTTGATTTGAAAACATTGAATAACTTATCTAGTGTACAAATCCTATTGATTACTAAACCATATAATTTATTTTTCACTTTAAATGCCTGATCCACAATCTTCACTATGCTTTTTTTTGTTTTTTTGATACATCTTTACATTTTTTAATACATTTAAAACAATTCTGTTATAAAACATTCATCTACGAATGTCAATAAATTGATTTCTCCGTCTATTGCTATAGAGAATATCATCTCCTTCTACAGGTCTAACATTTTTTGAGGGGCAAAGTTTTTTCTTTGTATTTACAGATGTTTTATTTTTCTTTGAAAGAACATCTTTTTTTTTACATTTCATTAATTTCCTTAAAAACTCCTTTGTTTGCTTACAAGGAGCCTCCTTTTTTTTCACTGAAGATTGTGTTTTGGATGAATCTTCTAATTCAGTTTTCTTGGACCATAAATCATGTCGTCAATCTGTGGTAAAGAAAAAATAACATATTATAGACCTCTACAAACATACCACATAGCAATTACAATAAGTAAATGATATAAATACCAGTTTACAACATAAGTAAGTTTATAGCACAGCAACAGTGTCACTACAACAGTTTTTTACAGTTTCATTATTAATCTCACTCGCTGCCTGCACCATCTTACTCTGTGCCTGTGTCTCATGTCACTTTGTGCCTGTGTCTCATCTCACTCTGTGCCTCTGTCTCATCTCACTCTGTGCCTGTGTCTCATCTCAGTCTGTGCCTGCCCTATCTCTCTCTTTGCGTGTCTCATCTCACTCTATGCCTGTGCCTCATCTCACTCTGTGCCTGTGTCTCATCTCACTCTGTGCCTGTGTCTCATCTAACTCTGTACCTGTGTATCATCTCACTCTGTGCCTGCCCCATCTCTCTCTTTGTGTGTGTCATTTGTCTGTTTGTGTGTGTCTCATCACACTCTGGTAAAGGTTTTATGGTAAGAAGTATGGCTTTAAAATTTTTGACAAGGATCACACTGAGTGTCTGTATGAAATAAGGAATTATATATTCATATTTTTCAATAATGTCACATGTGTCTGCTCACAGTTTACAACTCTAAGCTTAAAGGGTACTCTGTGCCTGTGTCTCACCTCACTCTGAGCCTGTGTCATCTCACTCTGTGCCTGACCCATCTCTCTCTCTTTCTTTGTGTCATTTGTCTGTTTCCTTGTGTCTCATCTCACTCTGTGCCTACCCCATCTCTAGGGTGTGCAAAAAACAGACCACATATATATAAGCAAGACATAACATTCCGTATTCATTTCAACAGCACACCCTAGATCTTTATTGCACAGCTTACAGCCTATTTGTGAACTAAGAGGCCAGACAGACATGCTGCCTAAGATTCTCTACTAATACATATCCTAAAGCCTAACTGACTTCAAGAATACATGTATTCCCATATTTTTAAACACATCAACTAAGCAAATGTTTCACCCAGATTCATTTTAAATCAAGCTTGACTCACAGTGTGATCTTAGGCACATGACCAGGATGTAACATGTAATCTACCATGTCTGTCTCTGCATGCAATATGTGTGTTTGTGCTCATACTATCTCACTGTCTCTACTGGCAAAAAACAGACCATATATATAAGCAAGACATAACATTCCTTATTCATTTCAACAGCACACCCTGGATCTTTATTGCACAACTTACAGCCTATTTGTGATAAAGAGGTCAGACAGACATGCTGCCTGAGATTCTCTACCAGTACATATCCTAAAGCCCAACTGACTTCAAGAACACATGTATTCCCATATTTTTAAACACATCAACTAAGCAAATTATTCACCCAGATTCATTTAAAATCAAGCTTGACTCACAGTGTGATCTTAGGCACATGACCAGGATGTTACATGTAATCTACCATGTCTGTCTCTGCATGCAATATGTGTGTTTGTGCTAATACTATCTCACTGTCTCTACTGGCAAAAAACAGACCATATATATATATATAAGCAAGACATAACATTCCTTTTTCATTTCAACAGCACACCCTGGATCTGTTTTGCACAGCTTACAAGAAAGAAACCTGACTCATTTTCAAAATACATTTCCAATATGCACCATTCATGTTTTTTTGCCAACATTACATAGAAACATGAGACACAATGCAAGAATAAACAAGCCTAATATGCTTCTTAATCTTCCCTATAGTGCATCCAGCACTCTATCTATATTAAATGAATCATTACTCACCTTTAAAAATGCTTATGAAGATTTAGAACAGTGTCAGTCACACACACCAGATTTTCTTAAGCAGAATCTCTGAAATGCACATCAAACACTGCACCCACAAATGGCCCTGATTCCCTGTAATTCTTCACACATATCCCTGGACTTAACCAATCAAAATTCTTCCCACACTATTTGAAAACCAAACTAACATTTTAATTGGTTCTACATTTCAACACTTTAAAACTTACATAATATTCACCAATCTCCCAATGCTCATTCAGCCTGTTACCATGGTAACTCCCACCTAACTAAGCACACAGGTGAAAAGTTCATCATAGTATGTTGCAAATTAATCCAGCAAGGGTGTTTGACCTCTCAATATACTATCTAATCATGTTCAATGTTTCTTTCATTGTCTTTTTCTCAACCATTAGAATTACTTCTTTCAAAAAACAAAAGCATGCACCCTAATCATTTCTTCTTTTTCAAGTGCACTGATTCTTAACCACTTTTTTTCATAACTCCTACTTTCAAACTGCCATTTCATTTCCACAACGCATCTAATACAAGCACATCTACCTTCAAGATGCCAAAAGTCTGGATTGTGGGTCATAGCTTTGTTCATTGGAGTGAAAGATATGCAGCAAACAGAGGTATTTACAACCTTGATTAACCAAATGTAGATATTATGTGGATTGGCAAGAGAGGATTGAGATGTCACCAATTGATACCATTGGTAAAATCCTTTATGCATCTCCCACACCCTGACCTTATAATTGTGCACTGTGCTGGCAATGACCTGGGCACTTTGACTGGGGTAAGTCTGGAAATGCTTTTAAAGGACATCTTTGGGCAATTGATATCAATTTTTCCAAAAACTGCCTTGGTATATTCTAATATATGCCAAAGGCAAAAATGAAACTGGTCCAACCAATTTTGTCCACAGATTGAGAAAGCAAGGAAACATGTGAATAAATCTGTTTCTGCTTTCCTCAGAGACTATGGTATGGGTTCTATATACCACAACAACTTGCGTTACAACATGCAAGGCATCTATAGGAGAGATGGTGTACATTTTACAGATGAGGGGAATAGAGTCTTCCTCTTGAATTTTAGACTCTGCATCGGTACCTACTTGTAGGTACAAAAAACAAACACCCACATAAAAAACAGCTCTTTTCAGAGCTACCCTACCTCTAAGCACTCTAAATAATTTGTTTACTCTAATTTTTTTCACTGTTTTTCCCCGTGGTGCGCTCAGGGTACGCGTACCTGGACGCATACATGGGAACGCACCCAGCGCTTACCCCGTGAAAATTTCAAAAATAAATAAATGTTTTTTTTGCCCTTCAGGGCCCCTCTAGACCCCCTTCAGAAAACCTAGGGGGTCAGGGGGTATCTACCTTGCCACCTTTTAATCATTTTCCCCTTTATTTTTTCACCTCTTGTGTCTCGATTCTACCGAGACACAAGATGGCTGACTCTCCAGACTGTTTAGAATGTTGACATACACCCGAGAGCTAATCAGCTTTCCGCTCGCGCACTCCCTGTGGCGCGCCGGGTGCGCTCCCCGGTACGCGTACCGGTAAGCGCTGGAAGCACGCCCATAGATATATAATTTTTTTTAAAGTTAATTTTCGTAAAAACCACTGGAGCAATTTTCAACAAATATAGAAAAGGCACTTCTGCGTACCAGTCCCTACAATTTTGCAAAGTTTGGTGTAATTCCATTCAGCGGTTCGAGCTGTAGCCTTGTCTATTCGTCCTATGGAAATTAACATGGGGAAAACATGTTTTGGACCCCCCATTTTTCTCGGCCCCCGCATGACGAATCCCCCCAAAACTTCCTGGGAAGAAGCGGAGCGGAGCTGGCCTAAATTTTGGAAAATTACGCGCAAATTCCTCAACCGGCGCAATAGTTATGCCCAATAGAATGTTGCGGATTTCCTATGGTAGCTAGGTCCTAACTATAACTACCTACTGGCGACCGCCAGTAGGGAATATATTACCTACTGGCGGTCGCCAGTAGGTATATATAGTTAGGATTTTTTCTCAATGGGTTTTTTGAAAATTCTATGTCTAATAACTTTGGCGTTTGTGGACAGAATTGGCTGAAATTTTCAGGAAAATGGCACATTTTGTTTCTGAGCAGCCCTTGAAAATTTGGGGGGGGTTCGTCCAGTGGGGGCCGAGAAAAAAGGGGGGTCCCAAAACGGTTTTTAACATTGAGTTTTCCATAGGGCGGTTGGCCTCACTTTTAGCCCGAACGGCTGAATGGATTTGCACGAAACTTGGCAAAATTGTAGGGACTGGTAGCCCGATGTGCCTTTTGTAGGTCTCAATATATGTGCTCCAGTGGATTTTGAGAAATTAACGTTTAAAAAAAGATATATATCTGTAACAGCGGACCGGGCAGCGGCCCAGGACGCGTACTTTTCGCGCAACGGAGCTTTGTGAAGCGAAGCTGATTGGTTCTCTGGCGTCTGTCAACATTCCAAACAGTCCGTAGCGGCCGCCATCTTGTCTCTCGGTAGGATCGAGAGACAAGAGGAGGCCAAAGCGAAGGGGCAAATGACCATAAGGGGGAATAGTAGATCCTCGCTGACCCCCTAGGTTTGATGTGGAGGTTTTAAAAGGGCCCCGCAGGGCAAAAAAAAAAAATAATAATAATAATCGAACGGCTGAATGGATTTGCACGAAACTTGGCAAAATTGTAGGGACTGGTAGCCCGATGTGCCTTTGCTAGGTCTCAATATATGTGCTCCAGTGGATTTTGAGAAATTAACGTTCAAAAAAAGATATATATCTGTAACAGCGCTCCGCCTCGCGTAACGGAGGTTTGCGAAGCGGATTGGTCATTCTGTCACTGGGCTATAGTTGGGCTACATCTGGCTGATATTTGGGCTACATTTGTTTTTTTGTGTGTCTGGCGGCCATCTTTGGGCTACATTGGGCTACATTGGGCTTCATTGGGCTACATTGGGCTACATTTGGGCTCCAACATATATATAGGCCAATGTAGCCCAATATATATTTTTCAAAGTTAATTTTCGTAAAAACCACTGGAGCATATATCTTGAGACATAGCAAAGGCACATCGGGCTACCAGTCCCTACAATTTTGCCAAGTTTCGTGCAAATCCATTCAGCCGTTCGAGCTAAAAGTGAGTCCAATCGCCCTATGGAAATGAAGGAAATGAATGGGTAATTTGTAATTAGCAAATAGCTAATCGCAAACTAGGAATGGTAAAGAATCGCTATTTATTCCTTAAAGTTCGCTATTTAGGAAATGCAAAAAACTTTGATGATACATATGGCGGTTCATCTCTAACAAGATAAGAAGCATAGGGATACATTTATGATGACTGGCGCATCACCAGGGATGTGTTAGTCATTCTGTGCCGCTGTTCCGTCACCTATGGTGTGCTGCATTTACAATGCGGCGCATCATGGGGCAAAAACAGCACAGATGCGTGATGTATCTGTGCCGTAAAGGTGGCGCATTGCTGGAGTTGTATCGCAAGTGTGATGAAGCTCCAGCAAGGGTCGGGGGTGCCCCTGTCGCAGGGTTTCTGTTCTCACACAGAACTGTGGACAGAGGATTGGAACCTCGGCGAATTAGGGTGTCCCAAAACTCACGTTAGTAATCAAAAACTCCTTAGCAAGCTAGGTACAGTGTCACATTGGATATAACAAACTCTCAATGTTTAGACAATCCAGAATATGAACTTATAGTACCTCAGGATACGTGGAACTCATGAACAGTCGGTCGTTATATATTTCTTAGAAACCAGAACATGGAGTTAAGAAGAACACATGTGTATTTGAAATGTTTATTTACTAATGCCGTCTTCTGAGGCGTAGTATCTTAGATTATACAAGTACACATATTATCAGTAGCAAAATTACCAGCATAGTCAGTAGTACATAAAAAGCGAATGGTGACAGTATGTTAACATGCTGTAAATGAATAAGAGTTAGCAACACTTATAAGCAGCCGCGGGCCGTGGAGGGAGTTACGGTGAGGCAGGGAGGCGGGGAGGGGGAGAAGCAGGGTGGAGAATACAAGTACACATATTATCAGTAGCAAAATTACCAGCATAGTTACTAGTACATAAAAAGCGAATGGTGACAGTATGTTAACATGCTGTAAATGAATAAGAGTTAGCAACACTTATAAGCAGCCGCGGGCCGTGGAGGGAGTTACGGTGGGGCAGGGAGGCGGGGAGGGGGAGGGGCAAGGTAGAGAGGGCTCCACCCTGCTTCTCCCCCTCCCCGCCTCCCTGCCTCACCGTAACTCCCTCCACGGCCCGCGGCTGCTTATATCTCACCCTCCCTAATACACATATTATATTATTTGCTAAGAAGGTCTCTTTGTGTTGGTTTAGGGCGTGCCCATACTTTAGTGTCTTAGATTTGAAGGAATCACATCAGCATACACCAGCTCTCTCTTCATGTGAACCGCATCAACTGTTGTGTATGTGTGTTCGGCAAAGCAATATAAAACCCGCCTCATGCCCAGAATTGGCAGAAGTTGCACTTATGTTATGAGTATGAAGTCGTGGAGATCAGACCTCATAACAATTCTGTATCGTGTTGTTCTTGAAACTTTAGCACTCGCTGTACAGATATAGTTTAACAAGCAAAGCAGATAGTAGAGCAATAACATATTATTCTCATGTAAACCACGATGAACTACTAGGTGGAAAGCTAAAGCAACAACTAAGTGTCGTGTGCAGAAGTTGCAAAAAAGGAAAAATGATTTCATACCTTCTTCAATCTCGGCCCAAAAAATCTTTAAATTAGGACAGGTTAAAAACATATGGAGATCGTCCGCCTTCTCCAACTTACACTTTGGACAGCATGGAATAGAGCCTTTAGAAAACTTAGCCAATCTTGACGGAGACCAATAGACTCTATGAAGGGAAAAGAGATGGTTTCGCTTTAAATTGGCAGGTGAGACTGTCAGATATAGTAAGTCAAAAGATACTTGCCATATAGTCTGCAAGTCGACATCTAGGTCATGATTTTTCCAAAGATGCTTTTTAATTTTGATATACAGGTCAGTATATTACTAGTTTTCTTTGGATTATTTGGTAATTATGATGAACTCTCTCAAGATACCAACAAACTGTCTCTTTATTTAATAATTCTTGCTCGCAGAGAAATATGTAAACTTTGGGTGAGTGATAAATCACCTTTGTATATTGATTGGATTAGGGCAATCAGACATACACTTAATTTAGATAAGGTTGTATGGAAAAGAAGGAAGCATTTCTGGAACCCATGTATTAATTGGTTGGATAGGATGTAAATAACCTTGTCCAATGATTATGCCTTTTTGCAGACGGAGTTACCCTAAGATCAGTTCATGGGCCTCGATACTCGGTAGAACTGAATTGAGCCGGTATAGTGCAGTTTTGCTATGGACGCACTTGGGTATCTGCAGAAAGCGCACCTATAAGGATCGTCAGAGTCTAAAAAGGGACCCCTCTGCATTCTTGCAGAGGGTGGTTGGAAACACTGACTTTGAGAATATCCTTACGGCATATGAGGACAAAAAAAATAATTAAAAAAAAAAAAAAAAAAAAAGGAAAAATGGCGTTTAAACCGGTAATGAGCCCATGCTAACTTAACACGGTGTAAAGATATCCAGGACCTAGATGACACCTCCCCATGATCCGGAAACGAACTGAATAAGATAATAGAAGTGCCATCTCATGAGAGTAGATTGCAAGTTTATATGTGGACGGTCCGCAAGGTAAAGCATTAAAAACGAGGAAAATTTAATGCTAAAGAAAAATAAAACAGCCAAGTACTTTATCGAGTCTTAAGCCAATAGGCAAGGTAAATAATAAAAACTTGACAAATAAGTCAATGAATTGTCAATGAAATGCTAGTACTCAGCATATCAAACATGAAAAAGGTCTATGACATAACTGTGTATGCAAAATAAGCTGCAACAGCCTCCAATAGGAAGTCACCGTCTTCATCCGAAAACAGTTCAGCCATCCAATTTAAAAGCGGAAAAGAACATACGTGCTCTCCCAGCACCGGATCCTCTATCACCATCAGAGGACAGCTCGGTGGGTTTTCAAGAAAGCTCTGTTCCAAGAAAGACTGTGCTGCCGCCAGTAAATTCCAGGGACCAAGTAGTCCATGCATCAATGCCACAGCCATAATCCTTTCGCCAGGACAAACCAACTCGTGAGTAATGATAGGAGTCATCAGCTGATTAAAGTCGACATCAGGAGAAACCGGTCCGCAGAGACACAAATCAATGGCCCAATCGAAATCACAGGTCAGGCAGTGAAATACAGGCTGGACACAGGTGAAGTAGGAGAATCGAAAAGATAATCCATATGCCGTGCTTAATATCGCCAACGGCATTGTGCCATAATATTCTAGCATGCGATTGCGGAACAGTGTCAGCATCTGCAGGGTGGGAGGTTGCATAGGAGGGACATCCATATTTAAAAATGTAAAAAAGCACAAGAGCGTCCGCTGGTAATGCAAGTAAAAATGCCAATCCACGAAGCAGAGTGGAGAAAATATAATGAAAGGAAGCAGGGATGACTCCAAAGATTTTCTCAAATGAAGTCACGAGACCACTGGTAACAACTTTAAAAAAGTGCGCCAGGGCCTTTGTGGAGGATACGTTAAAGATAGTCGGAACCATCTTGCTGAAATTGAAAGGCAAATGTTAATTGAAAAGGGTCTGCACCTCTGTACGGGTGTTCGCTATGTGAAGCACGAAAGTTTCACGGGCCGAACTCAAGGCCACCTCTCTCTGAGACAAAAGAGCTCTTATTCTTGCCATGCCGTTGAAATGTGCTCCCAAGGTTGGTATTTGTGGCCAGATTGAAAACTCCCTATGTTCATGTGTGGGAGGAAATAGAACATTTCTGCAGCAAATAACCCGTTCACTTACTGTTACGATAAAAGGAATACTTTTAATTAACTCAGAACAATCTTCATTAGTGAGCATTAAATAACTACCATTTTCCAACAACTTGAACGTGGGGATGATAGCAGGAACTGGCGTGCCTTGCAACACGCAAGCCATATTTGGTCGGTGTTTGTTGCATGAACCGTGTAACTGTATGTGCCTACACATTAGTGAATGATCTGGCGTCTCAGTGCATTCCTCTCCATTCAGATAAACTTCTTGATCATCTTTGAAACATCTGTATGTGTATGGAAGCGACCAGACCTCATGAAGAAAAGCACTACCTAAAGGTTCATAACGACCTATTGGTATATATTTCATACAATTTGAAAACTTATATAAAGCAAAAGGCAGCGTTATTAAACCGTGGATAAGGCACGTTGCCAAAAAACCCGCAATCCTCTGCTGATGATGTCACTGAGCATGTCATGAATGATGTAATATGTGACATCATCAGCAGTGGATTACGGGTAATAGTATCTCTAGTTTACTCCCCTATAGCTGTCTTTCTTTTAACATAAGTGTCTGTTTCCTTCCCTTATACTTACTGTTTTTGGTTCGCTTCCGGTTCGCGTACCGGCGAGCGAACTGGGAAGCGAACTAAGAGAAATAGAGGTTGGCACAGTTCCAAATATTGTACCAATTTTTTAATAACGGGGAGGTAGTTCTGAAAAGAACTTTTTTTTTAATTGTTTTTGTTGTTTTATATTTTTTTTATTATTTTTCGGAACATTTTTTTACTTTTTTTGAATTTTTCTGAACAGTTTTATATTTTTTTGGGTTTTTCTTGGAGGGGGCAATGAAAACGATTCATTGTAAAGGGCTCAACAGGAGCAACAAAACAAAAAAAGAAGTATTTATTATTTTGGGCGTTTCGTACAAACTTGCATATGATAGTCAATAGCTCTGTTGATCAGAGTGATGCTTCTTTCTCCGTAGGAAATGAATCCATCGCAAAATACGCAGATGTGTTTTACTTCACCAAATTTCATTTGTATATTTGGCACCATCTCCCTGCCCTCTGGTCCCGTTACTTCCGGTACAACAGATCTTCTGGCCATAATAGGGAGATTATCTAGGTCGTTCCGAAACTGTGCAGCACTGTAGTTGTTAGGATGCCACCTAGTCATATGGCGATGCATTGTGTAGTTTCCGAAACTGTATTTTTTCTCGGTTCCTCTGGACAGTCTATCTTGACATATAAGGCAAGTTACGTATCTTGCATTTACTTTTTTCTGACCTTTGGGAATTTTAAAAAATTGCCAAATGAAGTTTTCTTTCCGGTGAGACGTCTTGGGCTGCTCAGGCAAAAACTGCCTCTCTTCGTGCTCGTCGTCCTGTTCCTCTTCTTCCTCTTCTTGTTGAATTATAACTTGAGCAGGTGGTCCACTCTTCCTTGGATGTGGTGGAGGTGGTGGGGAAGCACCAGCTGAAGCTACTAAAGAAGCCATTGCTCAGTGATCACAAAGGGTCTTTCTCTCACAATGATGAAAGTCAGAGTGAGGAAAGAAGGAGGGATTTTCATCATTTGGGAAAAACAAGAGTTCTCAACCAATCAAAAGTGTTCATTTTAGATTATATGACCTAGTCTTACATCATTAGGAAACCAAAAGTGAAATGAACCAATGAAAAGTGTTATTACCAAGTCACATGACTTGCTGTGTTTACGTTAAGCGCTTTGCAGGGCCTCACGGTTTGCTTCCAGAAACCTGCGCTTTGCGACTCGCTTCGCGTACCAGTTCGCTAACGTAGCACGTCATATGACGTATCACGCGACAACGTGGAACGTCATGCGGACGGGAGGCGTCACGATGTTGTTTTCTAACGCGGCACTTGCGGTAAAGAAACGTTTACCGGCTCGCGGTCTATTTCGCGGCATCAAGGTCAGCTAACGGGAAGCTTCCCGATTCGCGAAGCGGGAACGTAGAAAAAAAAATATAAAAAAAAAAAATTATTCATAAACATATAAAATATATTTTTGGATTTAAAGAAGAATACATTTTACAGCTACAGATATTAGCTGTTAAAAAACCAATGAAATTCACAGAAAAAACCATAGGTTATAGACCATATATAGTTAGGAATTAGCATTTACAAAACCTTGAAAATTCACTGAAAAAACCATAGGTTATAGACCATATATAGTTAGGAATTAGCATTTAGAAAACCTTATTTTACTCACACAAAACCATTGAAATTCCATATATAGTTAGTTGCACTAACTATATATCGCGCACCCGCAATCCACTGCTGATGATGTCACATATTACATCATTCATGACATGGTCAGTGACATCACTGATGACATCACTGATGACATCTCAAATGACATCACTGATGATATCTCATTTGACATCAATGGTCACATCAATGATGATATCATTAATGTGACAATACAATGCATCTCCTCACACTTTAATATAACCTCTGTTACACCCAGTGTTAAATACAGAGTATAATTTTTGAAACCATTGACACACCAATACTAGTTACTACATACGCACTCACTGATTCCTACGTCTACACACACATTCACTCATTCACCCATACAATCATTCATACATACAATCACTCATCTTTACAACACTATCATATGCACTCATACACCTATACAGACACTCACACTCTGCCACTCATCCATGGAGTTACTCACACACCTAGTCAGTCCTGTAAAGAATCAATCACAGTTCCATTTTCTAATCTACACAGTTAAACATAGAGTACCTTACATTTTCAAACATATACTAACACATACTTACTCTCTTATAGAATCACTGATACAAGTACACATTGATCTGCACAGAGTCACACACCTCCCAGCCAGCCATACACACACTCAGTCTCCCATACAAATACTTGTGCAACCAATCAATAACCCATATAGCTACTTATATAGCTACTGATCAACACATGCAGCAGCTTGCACAACAACAGACATGCTGATGCACACTTTCAGACAGTTTAGTCACTAACCCGTGCATTTAGTAAGACGCATTTAATCACTCACTCATACAGTCAATCACGCACCTACTAAAACCTTCATTCAGACACTTATACATCCACTCATTCTTCAATATGTAAAACATATTTAAACTTTACAGAAACACATAATCACTGGATGTTGTCATCAGTGATGTCATTTGAGATGTCATCAGTGATGTCATCAGTGATGTCATCAGTGATGTCACTGACCATGTCATGAATGATGTAATATGTGACATCATCAGCAGTGGATTGCGGGTGCGCGATATATAGTTAGTGCAACTAACTATATATGGAATTTCAATGGTTTTGTGTGAGTAAAATAAGGTTTTCTAAATGCTAATTCCTAACTATATATGGTCTATAACCTATGGTTTTTTCAGTGAATTTTCAAGGTTTTGTAAATGCTAATTCCTAACTATATATGGTCTATAACCTATGGTTTTTTCTGTGAATATATATATATATATATACATATATATATATATATACATATATATATATATATATTACCTACTGGCAATAGCCAGTATGTATATATAGTTAGGATTGTTTTCCATAGGGAAATTGCAACATTCTATTGGGAATAACTTTGGCGCCGGTTGAGGAATCTTCCTGAAATTTTCCTTAACTTTGCCTCGCGGCGCTCCGGTCCTTCCCTGAATGTTTGGGGGGGATTCGTCAAGCGGGGGCCGAGATAAAAGGGGGGTCTCAAAACGTGTTTTCCCCATGTTAATTTCCATAGGGCGGTTGGACTCACTTTTAGCCCGAACGGCTGAATGGTTTTCCACCAAACTTGGCAAAATTGTAGGGACTGGTAGCCCGATGTGCATTTGCTATGTCTCAAGATATGTGCTCCAGTGGTTTTTACGAAAATTAACTTTGAAAAATATATATTGGGCTACATTGGGCTATATATATGTTAGAGCCCAAATGTAGCCCAATGTAGCCCAATGTAGCCCAATGTAGCCCAAAGATAGCAACCATAGACAAAAAAAACAAATGTAGCCCAAATATCAGCCAGATGTAGCCCAACTATAGCCCAATGACAAAATGTCCCAGAGTGTTCTAAAGAACAACTAGAGCGCTAACAGTCTTACTTAGGACAAAAGTATGGCACACCTGAAGTCATCTTGATTGGAATAAAGTGTTAACACTTAAAACATTTAATTTGCAAAGGAACAAAATGAGGGGGTTCATTTTGCCATAGAAATTATGATTAGTGCTGAAGAAAGAAAAATTAGGGCACATTTTGAGTGACTTCTCAAATCCTCTTATATTTCATTAAAAAAATTCTGATATGCAGTCTCCCAAGATGGCCACCAGAGACAAAAGAGCCTGTGCTTAAAAACACTGGCAGGCATTTGAGATTTAAAAAACGTTTTAATATATAAAAACGTTATCCGCTAATAGAATTAGCATTTAAAAAACCTTGCGAATTCACTGAAAAAACCATAGGTTTCAGTCTTTATATAGTTAGGAATTAGCATTTAAAAAACCTTTGAAATTCACTGAAAAAAACCATAGGTTTCAGGCCTTATATAGTTAGGAATTAGCATTTAAAAAAACCTTGCGAATTCACTGAAAAAAACATAGGTTTCAGGTCTTATATAGTTAGGAATTAGCATTTAAAAAAACCTTTGAAATTCACTGAAAAAAACATAGGTTTCAGGCCTTATATAGTAAGGAACTAGCATTTAAAAAACCTTGCAAATTCACTGAAAAAACCATAGGTTTCAGGCCTTATATAGTTAGGAATTAGCATTTAAAAAACCTTTGAAATTCACTGAAAAAACCATAGGTTTCAGGAGTTATATAGTTAGGAATTAGCTTTTAAAAAACCTTTGCAATTCACTCAAAAAACGATAAGTTTTAGTGGTGTTATAGTTAGCTGGACATTTTACTCATACAAAACCATTCAAATTGCTCCTATATAGTTAGTTGTACTAACTATATTTCGCGCACCCGCAATCCACTGCTGATGATGTCACATATTAGATCATTCATGACATGGTCAGTGACATCACTGATGACATCTCAAATGACATCACTGATGACATCACTGATGACATCATCCACGTGACAATCACATACACCTTTTCATACACTATTACAATTTGTCATCACTCTTTGTAAAATACAGAGTATCATATTTAAATCCATTGTCACAGCAATACAAGTATCTAAAAATCCACTCAGTGATTCATAGATGTATACACACATCTAATCACTTACCTATGGATTCACTCATACATGCTGTCAATGAACAATAGAACACTATCAAAAATACTTATACATCTATATCGACATTAAACAACAGCAAGCATTCTATTCACATATGAAGTCATCCTACTCACTTATGCAAACAATGGATCATACTTACATATTTTCTTAGCAAAACACTTATACAAACACCACTTCTTCTATTCATTTAGATAGTAAGTCATACTTAGTGAATTATAAAATCATTATTACAAGTATACAGTTATCCATACAGTCACTCACACAATCATTGAGTCTTATGTATACTTATTTATATACAACAACTGACACATACACTGCCTTTTATTTTTCTAGTTTGTTGGACCTGTACCATTGAGAAATGTATTTGCTCATCACCACACCCATAAAGATATTCACTCACCCAAACAACTGTTAGAACATGTAGTTTTAACTTCATATATCTACTGAATCAACTATTCACACATCTTTGGACAGTCACACACCCCCCACCGAACCACACACACTTTCACACTCCCATACAAATACTCAGTTAACTAATCAATAACTAATATAGACTTTCACATAGCTAGTAACCAACTGTAGAATCAGTTTACACAACAACTGACAAAGTGATACAGATATTCACACAGTTTAGTCACTATCCACTATATTTAGTGAGACATTATAAATTGGTCAAGTAAACAGTCAATTACACTGCTACTAAATCCTCCATTCAAATATTTATTTATATATCCACTTATTCTTCAATGCAAATTGCTATATATATAATGCATATTTAAATAACGAAGAAAACCACATTCACTGGATGATGTCATCAGTGATGTCATCAGTGATGTCATTTGAGATGTCATCAGTGATGTCACTGACCATGACCATGTCATGAATGATCTAATATGTGACATCATCAGCAGTGGATTGCGGGTGCGCGAAATATAGTTAGTACAACTAACTATATAGAAGCAATTTGAATAATTTTGTATGAGTAAAATGTCCAGCTAACTATAACACCACTAAAACTTATAGTTTTTTGTGTGAATTTCAAAGGTTTTTAAAAGCTAATTCCTAACTATATAACTCCTGAAACCTATGGTTTTTTCAGTGAATATATATATATATATATATATCTCCTACTGGCGGTCATCAGTAGATAGTTATAGTTAGGACCTTGTTTCTATTCAAAAGAGGTTTTTCTTTTGCCAATCTCTTTAGCGCAGTTTGATGAATCTTCGCAAGTTTTAAAAATATTGGTTCACTCAAATCAGCTCCTGTCCTGAAAGTTTTGGGGTGATTATTCAAGCAGGGGCTGAGAAAAAAGAGGGATCCAAAATGCGTTTTCCCCATGTTCATTTCTGTATGAAATTTTGGAACAGGCTACAGCCCAACTACTGAACGGAATTACACCAAATTTGGCAAAAAGGTAGCTCTTGGTTAATATTTATGCAGTTCTCTTCCTCTTTCTGCACCCCTCCTGCCTCGTTTTCCACCATTGTTTGTTCTTTCTACCTCTCTTTTGCTTTGTTCTGCACTTCACTTGCCTCTTTCCCTACCCCTTTTGCCTCTTTCTGCACCTCTGTTAGTTCTTTCTACATTGCTCTTGCTTCTTCCTGCACCTCTGTTCAACATTTCTGCATACCTCTTGCCTTTTTCTACACCCATCTTCTCTCTTTCTGCACGTCTCTTGCCCCAGTCTGCCCACCTGTTCCCTCTTTTTGCAACCCTTTTGCCTGTTTCTGCAACTCTCTTGCCTCTTTCTGCACCTCTTTTGCTTCTTTCTGCACCTCTCTTGCCTCTTTGTGTACCTCCCCTAAATATTCATAAACACCTCTTGCCTCTTTTTGCACCTATGTTGGTTCTTTCTGCCTGCTCTTGCTTTTTTCAGCAATTCTCTTGCCTCTTTCTGCACTTCTCTTGCTTGTTTCGGCACCTCTCTTTCTTCTTTCGGCACCTCTGTTGATATGTCTGCATCACTCCTGCCTCTTTCTGCACCCCTTTTCTCTCTTTGTACACCTCTCTTCCCTCTTTCTGCACCACTCTAGCTTCTTTCTGCATTTTTCTTGCTCTTTCTGCAACCTTTGTGCCTCTTTCAGAAACTCTGTTGCTTCTATCTGCACTTCTCTTTATTATTGCTGCACCTCTCTTGCTTCTTTCTGCACCTCACTTGCCTCTTTCAGCACTTCGGTTGCTTTTTTTCAGCAGATGCCTTGCTTCTTTCTGCACCCTACTTGCCTCTTTCATCTCCTCTGTTGCTTTTTCTGCAGATCTCTTGTCTCTTTCTGTACGCCTCTTTTCTCTACTGCATCTCACTTGCCTGTTTCGGTACCCCTCTTGCCTCTTTCTGCACCCCTGTTCCCTCTTTCGATACCTTTCCTGCCTGTTTCTGCACCCCTTTTGCCCCTTTCTGCATCTCTGTTGCTTCTTTCTGCACTTCTATTGCCTATTTCTTCACCTCTCACTTCTTTCTGCAACTCACTTGCCTATTTCAACAATCTGTTGCTTTTGTATGCAGATATCTTGCCTCTATCTGCACACCTGTTCCCGCCTTCTCCACATTTCCTGCCTGTTTCTGCACCCCTCCTGCCTCTTTCTCCACCTCTCTTGCCTATATGTACATCCGTTTAACCATTTTCTGCCCCCCTTGTCTCCTTTTGCACCTCACTTGGTTCATTCTGCACTGCTATTGCTTCTTTCTGTTCCTTATTTGCTTCTTTCTGTACTTCTCTTGCTTCCTTCTACACCTCTGTTGCTTGTTTCAGCAATTCTCTTGCCTCTTTCTGTAATACTCTTCCTTCTTTCAGCACCCCTCATGCCTCATTCTCTACCTCTCTTGACTCTTTCTGCACTTCTCCTACCTCTTTCTGCACCCCATGCCTCTTGTTGTACCTCTGTTGGTTCTTTCTGGACTGCTCTTGCTTCTTTCTGCACCTCACCTGCCTCTTTCTATACCCCTCGTCCCTCTTTGTGCAACTCTCTTGCCTATTTGTAGACCTCTTTTCCCTCTTTCTGTACCACTTGTGCCTCTTTCTGCACCCCTGTTGCTTCTTTCTGCACTTCTCTTGCCCCTTCCTGCATCTCTGAGTTAGAGGTAGTTTTAATCTCCATGCCCTATTATGTACGATGGTGTTACATCTTTTATTATATATTTCTTTTCTGTCCATTAACCTTTTGCTGGGTGACATCATGATGTCTTGAGCTGCCTGTGCATGCACTATGTTTATATTCCAATGGTATTCTAGATTCAGGAAGGTTATGAGGAACCGGAGCCAGTTGCATCTGGACTTTCAAGCAAGGAACTATGAATGCTGCGCTGGAAATAAAATACTAACTTATTTTTACCTGATTCATGGATTTAATTCTTACAAATTTGGCGACGAGGGAGAGGAACCAAGATACACTCCAGTCATTTGCCAGTACAGGTACGGAGTGCTTCATAAATATTTTACTTTAATAACTTTTGTGCTCTGATAGCACCAGCGGCAGTTTGTCATATTACTTAGTATTTATTGTGCACTGATAGCACCTGCAGCTGTTTATTTCCAAGAACAATCAAATTAATGTATTTTATTTGATTCTTTTTCATTGGAGAATAGTTACTACTAAGAGAGACTACTTTAAAACAGTACATGCTTTGGAATTATTAATGTGAACGTTTGCTACAGCATTTTGTCGTATTTAGCATACTGTGCTATTTGTTACCGTTCCGACATTGCTCTACTGTGAAAGGAAGGCGAACAGAGGCATATATCTAGTAAACGATAACTTACTCTTCCGTTTTCAATTGACCAGCGGAGGCGGGGAAGCGCTGTATTACAAAGTACTTTTTGTGTATTGCAGAGTACATTTTTCATTGTTTCAACAATTCATATTGAACGGTGCAGTCTATTTTCACCAGCGCATCTTTTAAAAAACTTGACTCACGTTTACCGAGTTGGCATTTTTCGATCGGCAGAATCCGAAAGCGGTTCTGCGTCTCTCTGATTCTGTGGGGATTCGAGGTTCTGCTTCTGCGGTCTTCATCATCGTTGGACTATCCTACGTCCTTACGTCAGCGCGGATGCATTTTCCATGAAACCTCATGCTTCACGCTGGCGTGCAACGTCATCGGCGGCCATTTTGCCATCACCTTGGAGATTATAAACAATAATACACGGCGATTTTCTTTTGTCATTTCCAACGCGAAAGATGTTAATACACGATGATTTTTTATGTAATTCTCAACGCGAAGGATGTTAAAATGTGCAGTGCAATCTTCTCTTTTAAATAGTAAGATCTATTATGATGAATGTTAAACGGTATTAGGACATAAATAGTAGTAAGGTAATAAGTATTATTATTTATTATTCTACAGTATTTTTTATTAGTGTAGCATCTGGTTTCATATTTAGAAATTCAGTCAACGTACAAATACAATATTTAAGTACTGTTTATAATCACATTTTATTAACACAATTATCAATATGCAATTTGACCACCCGGCAAAGTTTTTACAGTCCAAGGGTGGTCCTCCCATGCCCTGGGCAAGATGGAAAGAAGAGTTTATTACGTACATTAAGACCATAGATGGAGAACGCATGGGGGCAGAAAGAAAAAAAGTATTTTCTTACATTGTTTAGGGTTGGAGGGCCAAGTTATTTTTAGGTCTTTGCCTCAAATTACGTCGCAGAGTGATGGAAGTGGAGACAATTTGAATGTATATAATGAGGCTTTATTGAGAATAGAAAAAAGATTTAAGCCAGTTACAAGTATTGCGTTAAATAGATTTAAGTTTTATACCAGGTCGCAAAAGAGTGATGAGAATTTTGATGATTTTCATACTGGATTAAGATCTTTATCTTTACATTGTAATTTTGGACTTTTAACTGAAGAAATGATAAGAGATCAGATAATAGTACATGTTAAGAATTAGAAAATACAAGAAAGGTTATGGGTTTTAGGGAATCCCAGTTTGACTGAGGCCATTTCGGAAGCGAAAGCACTAGAACAATCTGAAAAATGGATGGAGGTTGTCAAAGAAAATTCTAATAAGAAAGTAGCAGAAGAGGAAGTTTGTTATATTAAATCAAAAGAGGAGAACCAAATGCAACAACAATCAACACGTGTCCAACATAATTATAGAGGTGTAACATTATGTCTGATGTCCCTACATACACTTGTAAAATGCCCCATTCTACCACAGTTCCTACATTCCTTGTTAATCGCAGGACATCCTGGAAATGACGCAAGATGAGACTTGTTGCCACAACCAAAGCAAACAGTCATGTTCCGCGATTGACCTTGAGTATTTCTATGCATATTACTGTTTGAATTTCCTGATGCAACAACAATCAACACATGTCCAACATAATTATAGAGGAGGAAATTCAAACAGTAATATGCATAGAAATACTCAAGGTCAATCGTGGAACATGACTGTTTCCTTTGGATGTGGCAACAAGTCTCATCTGGCGTCATTTCCAGATGTCCTGTGATCACAAGGAATGTAGGAACTGTGGTAGAATGGGGCATTTTACAAGTGTATGTAGGGACATCAGATGTAATGTTACACCTTCTAGGGGAGCAGTGTCCTATATTGCAAATAATGAGGTAGCTATTCCTAATGTAATACATGAAACACACAAGGTAGATAAGGGTTTTTTTGTGTCTATTATTGATGGGGTTCCTGATCATATTATGAAGTCACCTAATAGTGATTTCAGAGTTTGTGGTGTAGATATTGTTTTGATGGTGGATTCAGGTTCTCCATGGACGATCATCACATGTCAATATTTTCTAGAAAAATTTAACAAACAATTGTGTCTAGAGAATTTAGTACCATCTGACATTATTGTGAAAGTTTCGAAGGTAATACGATTGATGTTGAGGGTTATTTTAGAGTAAATATCTGTTTTAAATATAGAATTGCTGAAATTAAACTATACATTGCAAGGAAAGGAGTAAACGCCCTAGGATGGCGTGATCAATATAAACTAGGAATTATTTTGAACCAAAGAGCAAAAGAGCCTGTCACTTTATGTGATGATACACTATTTAACCAGGTTGCAACCATTGGTAACAATGATAACTATGATGAAAAGGAGAAGGCGTTAGTAAACAGCTACAAGAATGTATTTTGTGATAGGTTGGGGAAGTTGAAAACTTTTTCTCATAGAATTGTTTTAAAGGAATATGCAACATCAATCAAACAAAAAATCAGGGGAGTTCAAATAAGTGTAAGACAAGAATTGAAGGATATGTTAAAAGAGTTGTCTGATGAGGGGATTATTGAAACAATTGAGTCAGCAGAATGGGTTTCTCCCATTGTTCTGGTCCGCAAGCCGGATCAAAAGTTTAGAGTGTGTGTAGACCTTAGAGCTCTCAACGCTAATAATATTATAGATTGTCATCCATTACCGAATATTAATGAGGATGTATCAATGTTTGAGGGAGCTCAGATATTTTCAACATTAGACTTGTGATCAGCATATCATCACATAGAGCTTATGGAAGAGTCAAAGAAACTCACAGCGTTTATTACGCCCTTTGGCTTATATCATAATACGAGGATGCCATTTGGCCTGGCATCAGCGACGTCAGTGGTCCAAAGAGTGATGTTCCAAATATTTAGATATTTGGATGAATATGTCAAATGTTTTCAGGACGATATTTTAATCTTTTCAAGGAATGAGACTTAGCATGTTGTTCATTTGAATGAAGTTTGCAAGAGGTTAGAAGGTCAAGGTCTCACATTAAAGGCACACAAGTGTAAACATTTCAAACGTACAGTTGAATACTTGGGTCACACATTGTCCGGGAATGGAATTGTTCAGAAGAAAACCAATGTAGATGCGATTGTTAATGCTCCATCACCAGTTAACAGGGATTAGTTGTTATCATTCACAGGTATGTGTGAATAGTACAGTAAGTTCGTGGAAAGCTTTGAAACTAAAATGGAACCATTGCGGGCTTTATTAAGACAAAATGTGAAATATGTGTGGTCAGACAAACAACAGGAGGCTTTTGAATATATAAAGAAAGATATAATTAATGCACCCACATTGAAACCTTTTAGGATGAAGAAAGAGTGTGTAATCACAGTGGATGCCAGTTTATATGGTTTAGGGGGTATTCTTTCACAAAGAAAAGGAAAAGAGGAATGGAACGTGGCATTTGCATCACGCACATTGAACGAGTGTGAAAGGAAATACGCAGCAATTGAAAGAGAATTACTTGCATGTGTGTGGGCGGTAGAACATTTTAGATTATATGTGTGGGGTAGTAGATTTATATACAGACCATAAACCGCTAGTTAATATATTGTCTACAGGTGGTGGTTGGCATTCAACGGCTAGGATTGCGAGATTATCATCAAGATTACAGGAGTACAATTTTAGCACAGAGTATGTTCCAGGTAAAAGAAATGGTACCGCCAATTTCTTATCTCGGTTGCCGTGTGAGCAGGATAAAGTGGAAGTAGTTAAGGAGGTGGAGTTTATTGTAACCATAGCTGATGTGATGGGTGACCAGTTTCAAGAGATTACAGAAGAGAAGTGGACCAGTTGTGTAAAATAGATGATATGTGGAGTACCCTTAAAAAATATGTGATGGAAGGTTGGCCAAAAAGAAATTTAATTAAAGAAGCGATTTTACCATTTGCAAAAGTTGCAGAAGAATTAGAATGGGAAAATGATTTTCTGTTTAAGTCAGGCAAATGTGTTCCACCACAAGGTATACAAGATGTCATTCTTAAGTTGGCTCATAAGACACATCCGGGTACATCCCCTATGAAAAGGCTAATTAGGAGTTTCATTTGGTGGCCAGGGATGGATACATTCATAGATAGGTTAGTGAGAGAATGTCAAGATTGTGTGTCAAGTGAGAAAATGCTCAGAACCAATGTTCCAACTTTAAAA
The DNA here is from genome assembly GCF_964261635.1 of Lissotriton helveticus. Classification (NCBI taxonomy): domain Eukaryota; kingdom Metazoa; phylum Chordata; class Amphibia; order Caudata; family Salamandridae; genus Lissotriton; species Lissotriton helveticus. The sequence continues at coordinate 648,323,598 of NC_136068.1, forward strand.
GTTGTGAAGTGGCCAGACATGCAGTGGCAAAAGTTAGCATTTGATATTTTGGGGCTATTTAAGAATTTACCAGAGAATTCACAATATACATTAGTTTTGATTGATTATCACTCAAAGTGGCCATAGGTAAAATTTGTACCTAATGCTACCACTAATGCAGTGATTTTTTTTTAAAGAGATTTTTGCTCGGTCAGGTTGTCCTTCTGTTTTAGTTACGGACAATGGAGTGCAGTTGAAATCAATAGAAATGGAGAACTTCCTAAAAGAATATGGTATTACACACAAATGTACATCACTATATGAACCACATGAGAATGGTCAAGTGGAACGGTTTAATAGGGTGTTGAAGTCTACAGATGTGGTTAGTACACGGGGAGAATGGATGAATGAGTTAGGGGAAAGATTGTGGGTTTATCGAATTACGCCTCACTCCACAACGGAACTTAGTCCATTTAAGTTACTTAAAGGAAGAGATCCAGCGTCAAAAATGTGTCCATGGTGGTTTAAGAATAAATGCCAAAATAAACTGGACATTAAGGAATGTGTACATGACACAGCTAGAAGAGTAGAAGCGAAACAAAACAAAACTATGAGTTGGTATAGTAAAAAATGGAAAGTTAAAGCTCATGATTTTGTTGTGGGGGATTGGGTAAGGATTCTAAGACCAGGTTTGATGAATAAAGGTTTATGTAAATTTGGAAAACCTATACAAATCAAAAAAGGGTTTAGTAATTCTGTAGTTACCCAAGATGGGAAATTGTGGAACGTAAGAAGATTTGTAACAATTTTACTTATAATTCTAGTGTTAGTCATCACACCAACTCTAATAATCTAGAACAGAATTTTTATGACACGGTAGCTTCAAGGATCAAACAAAATGCTCGTGAAAGAAATAGACCAAGCAGATTTACTGATTATGTTTGAACATCAATGTTTGCTTAATGGAAAAGGGGGATATGTTACATCTTTTATTATATATTTCTTTTCTGTCAATTAACCTTTTGGTGGGTGACATCATGATGTCTTGAGCTGCCTGTGTCATGCACTATGTGTACATTCCAATGATATTCTAGATTCTGGAAGGTTATGAGGAGCTGGAGCCAGTTGCATCTGGACTTTCAAGCAAGGAACTATGAATGCTGTGCTGGAAATAAAATACTAACTTATTTTTACCTGATTCATGGATTCAATTCTTACATATGGCCTTACAGGGAGGTCATGTCAATCACAGTGGTACCCCATCCCTAGTGTATGTAGGTGTTTTCACTGTATTCTAAGTGTTTTTTAGAACAGCACTGGCTCCGGGCCTGGTTAGTCAGAGTCAGCTACCACCAGTACCAGTCAGCAAAATGTTAGGGACACAGGGTGTCTTTGCAACAAGGCCTCTTTCTGCACCTCTGTTGGTATTTTCAGCATATGTCTTGCTTCTTTCTGCAATTTTCTTCATCTTTCTGAACTTCTGTTGCCTCTTTCTATATTTCTCTTGCTTCTTTCTGTGCCTTTCTTCCTCTTTCTGCACATGTCCTACCTCTGTGGCATAGTTAGAAATTAGTATTTAAAAACCTTAGAAATTCACTGAAAGAAACCTAGGTTTCAGGGACGTTACAGTTAGAAATTAGCTTTTGAAAAAGCATATAAATTCACTGAAAAAAGAACAGGTTTAAGGGATATTATAGTTAGTTGGACATTTCATTTGTACAAAACCAGATAAATGTGTCCGATATAGTAAGTTGAGCTAACTAAAACTTGTGCACTTACAATGCACTACTGATGACATCACATATTACATATTACATGTTACATTACTCATGGTTAGTGACATCACTGATGACATCTCAAATGACATCACAGATGATATCACTGAGCCCCTCCTTCCCCACACTGCCCCGGGGAGAACCACCTTCACTGGGCATTACATATCTAAATGGGGGTTTTATTGCAGACCCCTGGGCCCTGGGGACCACTACCTCCCAGGGGCTTAAATTAGTTGGGAGGGGACCGCGCAGCCCCCTTTTTGGAACCTCGATGGCCCTGGGGACCGCCACCCCTCAGGGCCAGCTCCTGCAATGTCCTGCCGTGCTCACCCCCAAGACATTGCCATTTGCTATGGCAGGGCAGGAGCTCAGCTCCCGCCCTGTAATAGCAAACTCTGCTTTGCTTCATTGAAGAGAGAGCAGGAAACTGCTCTCGCTTCAACAAAGCAAAGAAGAATTACTTTTGGGCAAGGTAGCTGCATGTTGGTTGCTCCCTTTGTCCAAAAGTAATGCCCCGCAGGAGGCAGAGAACCAGTGGGGACTGTGGGGGCAATGGGGCGCCCCCCAAAGGGTTGCCAAGACTGAGGGACAGACCTGGGGGATGGGGTCCCCAGTCCATAATTGGCCATGGCCCTCCTGTACTATTTTTATTTTTTTAACGAGGCAACTCCCCAGGCGATAGGGTCCCCAGGCCATTATAGGCCTCAGGAGGGGGTGTCACGCGGTCTCCCTCCCCCCAAAAATTATGGACAGGCAGTGAGAAATGGGATCCCCAAGGCCAGAAATTGCCAAGTGAAGGGGGGCCATGCAGCCCCCCTTCTGTACTATTTATTAAATAAAAATAAATGACAATGCCCTGGGGGATGGGGTCCCCAGGGTCATTACAGGCCTCAGGAGGGGGGCCACACTGCCTCCCTCCAAAATAAAAATTAAAAAAAATGCTGGCCAGGCCCCTGTGTATGGGATCCCTGAGGCAAATAACGAATATTGGAAGTGGGGTGTTTTTTTTTTCTTACGAGTTTGGAGACATGACTCCAGCACAGCTCTCAGCATGGCCCCCGCATGTAACATTGCGTTGGATTTGTGAATTCATCTTAAATAAATAATTAAGTAGGATATAATTTAGAAGTTAGCGTTTTATTTATGAAGTTGTTTTAAAGAGATATTGTGATTGAAGTTAATGACAAGATTACAATTGATAGACTTGTTAAAAATACATAAAATTAAAAAATAATAGTTAAACTTGAAAAGTGTATTGTGTTGTAGTACATTGAATTCATGCTTTTGAAGATTTGTGTCGGGTGCATGAATCCACAAAAATATTTTAAAAAATGTATGTGAATTCTTTTTTATATTTGCTACTTTGTTAAAAGGTACCTCTAAAAAGAGCCTTTGTGTTTATTATGAGTTTGTTGTAGCTACATGTAATTGCAGATGCAGAGCTTTAGGTTGTTGAGAAAGACTCTTTCCTGGGAAGTGTACTCCATCACTTCTGTAATGGTCAATCATATCAAAACGTATATTGTTATTGTAGGTGGATGCCATTCTATGATCTCTTAGGTATGCAGAAATAGCTTTATTGAAATTTTCCCAAGCTTTTTTAATCATTGGACAGAATTGATTTGACCACTTCTATTTCTGTCTTTAGCATTCATTAGAGTAAACAAACACAGTTTGAGGTAAAAGCAACATCAATTGTGCAAAGGTGTCCTTCATGAGCATTTCCAGTCCTGCCCCAGTCAATGTGCCTAGGTCATTGCCACCACGGTGCACAATCATGAGGTCAGGGGGTTGGAATTGAAAAGGGTTTTAACCAAAGGAATCATTTGATGCCACTTTAATCCTCTCTGTGCAATCCATTTAATATCCAAAGCTAGGTCTTTGTCAAAACCTCTGTGTTCAGCATACCTATTGCACCAGAAAATATAGCTGTGGTCAAAAATCCATACTGTAAGCATATTAAAGGGATGTCTGGAAGTAGAGAAAATATGTCTGTAGCTCAGGTAGTCAGTTGGTAGAATGAGAGGCATGTAAAATGGTGGACAAGATGCTGTTTTTTTTAAAAATAGAACATTGATTGGCTGTTTAAGAACATTGAACATTCAAAAATAGGGTGCACTTTACTTTCTTTAAAAAGCATGTTTCTTATTGGTTAGTAAAAAATGTTTAAAGGTACAGTAGATAGGATAAGGTGATATTTTGGAAATGTCAACCACACCTGCTATTTGCATTTGCAACATTGTGTGGTGAACTTGAAAATGTGGTGAACTTGTGACCTGTCAGTTTAATGGAATGTTCCATGAACTGTTACTATGGAAGCTGGCACTAAGCAGAAGGGGGGAAGGGTTGAAACTTAACTGTGGACTTAAAATGTGAAAATGTAATTTATATATAAGTGATATCTTATTAAAGTTAGATTTCCCAAGTCAGTACTATCTTTAGAAGTAGTGTGTCCTTAGAAAATAGTGCTATTTTTATTTGTTATATATTTTTGACCTCCTGTATGGATTCGCCGCTCCATTGTGTTGGTGCATGGGGAAGTTGCGACTCCCAAAAATTCCAGAACTAGTTTGAGCACTTTTAGAAGACAGTTGGTAAGGGTGAATATGTCTAACCAATAGAAATGTGTATTATAATTTGAAATAATGTAGAAAGCTATTTGATTTGTTACTTAAAGGTATTTGTGTGGAGAAAGAGAGAGAAACATTGCCATTACTTGTTTTACTTTGCTGGGAGTGGTGCATTACATTGGTTGTGTGCATAAGAAAATCATTTAAGAGTATGTGATATTTTTAAATTCTACAAATCTATTTGGAAGGTGAGTTATACATTTATGAGGTGTATTATGTATCAGGTGTGTTTTAAACTTTAAAAGTTATCCAAAAACTGTGATGTTTGAAATATAATATTTAATGTAGAGTTGTGTATTGTAATTTGTTTTATTGTAGTTAAATGTTGTTTGAAATAGATTCTGTATATATGTATATTAGAAGATGTATTAGTGATTATGGTAGTTTGTTTTAGTGTGTGGGTTTGTACATTTGCAGAATACCGCATAATTTTAGCTGTTGCTTTGAATTTGGAGATGGAGTCTGTCAAGTTTTAAGGTGTGCATGAAGTTCTGTCTTAAGTATGTTTCTACTGGTATATGTTTTTTCATATGTCTTATACATTCGAAGGTCCATGATGTATAACAAAGAGCTGTTGTTGCTTTTTATGTGGTAGGCTCAAGACTGTGGGTACTAGTAGAATGGTGAAGTTGCAACACAAATGTGTTGTTTAAAAGATGCTGACATAAGGTGTAATTGATTAGGCCTCTTTTTTTAAGTTTCTAGGGAGGTACAGTTGAAATATGCTGCATAATTTTGGATGTTTGCTTGAAATTGGAAGTTTGTTCTGTGAACTTTTAAGGTTTGGATAATGTTATGGTCAATATATACTAATGTATGCTTTTAGAAATATGGGGAATCTTGTACTGAAGATATGTGACGGGTTCCTTATTTGTATTGGGTAGGTGCAATATTATAAATAGTTGTAGAACGGTTAAGCATCAGCCTGAAAGTGTGATTTGAGATGTTTCTAGAGATGTTAATTATTAGAGTAATTTGTATGATATAAGGAATGTTATATTTCATATATACTGCATCATTTTCAATATCTGAAAACGTAAGTGTACTTTGTGAAGTTTTGAGATGTGCATGGTGTTGTGATTGAGATGTATGTCTACTTATTCTTATATTATGGTATGTGTTATGTATCTGAAGATGTTATATGTATAAAACACACATGTACATTTATCTGTTTTTTACTTTTATATATGATGCTGGTAGGAAAAGGTACAGTCATCATCAAATCTTTATTTGAGTCAAAGAATCATCAAAGCTTATAAAACAGGTATTTGTACATATTATAATTTACATTCATCTAAATATAAACATAAAAACGTATTTTATTTACAAGGGTCTTAAATGCAAAACATATATAGTGTTTAAAATGTCTCCTTTTTGTCTTGACCCCTATGGGACTTAATTTGATTAAAATTCTTCCCAATACAGTACAAAGATAACAATTAAATTAGCATGAGTGGACCAATTTGGGCTCAACTACTGCTGGGATTTTCAGATTAATCCGACTGAAACCATTACAAAATTAGAAATACATTCAAGATTCTATAAATCCATTTTAAACTTTTTAAAACTTAAGCCTATTCCCATATCTTATACGACTGACAGCTAACAAAAATGTACTAATGCCAAATACAATAAGTTGGCCACTGTCAGTTTTTAAAATTCTAAGTGACTCTAAGTAGATCCTGATGTTCAAACTTCTGTACAGGGGCTTGATCTATTGATGTCTGGGGCTAGCATATGCTGCCCAAAAGAATAAAACATGCGCAGTATACTCATTAGCACCTAATGTACACAGTGAGCATTTAGGATCACTAGCCTTCAATTAAAGTTTTGCCCATTTAGCTGTAAAAACAATAACTTGTAATATCTCATACCTAAATTTCATATAGAAGGACTTTGCTAGTTGTGGTTCAATCTCATCTAAAAGGGTTCAAAGCTCGGAGTCAGTTTAAAAGACCAACATTGAGTAGTCTCCCCAACTCAGGATTTAAAGTGACTGTGAGTTATGAATTCCCAGTATATAGATTTGATCTCTCTCTTTGAATCAGGGGTCAGCAAGCTTAGGGTTGCCCAGTATCGGCTCACACCTAGATCGGACAGCCATTTATGGATGTGGGTCAGCCAGGGAAGAGTGACAAATACATCCAAATGCAGTAGCTCCCTCAAGGTGTGCCTGTAAATCTCTAATTCCTCAATTGTCCAAATTCTGATCCAATAGGCCGATAGCCTCCATACAGCAAGATATCCTATTCTTTTTATACCAATATCATATGTAAGAGTGATCATCAGGGTATTTTTGGACATACTTGTTAGCATTCTCATGATTTGGATTTCCCCAATTATGAGAGGCTGAAGATTTTCTTCCCCCCCATAGCTCAGATCCATAGAGTGTAGCTGATTGAGCTCTGGCTTTATAAACTTCCAATGCGGGAGTGATTGCCTTTGATGAAGTAGAGTTCTATTTCTTCACTACAGGAATAGAGTTCTGCATTAGGATTGTATTTGATTTATTTATTCGAGACTTCCATGTAGGATTCGAGTCTAGTGTAACACCTAGATACACAATATTTGGGACGCATTCCAAAAACTTCCCATCATTGGTATTTTTTTCTGAAAGTTTTTATGTGGGCTGATAGCCATGTATTTAGTTTTGTCAGAGTTTACCTCAAGTCCTTTTGTCTTGCAATGATTATCAAGGCTATTAAGTAAGTTTTGGAGACCCGTAGGTATTTGTGACAACAGTAATGTGTCGTCTGCAAAGGTGCGGGCACAAATACGGGTGCCTCCAAGCTTGGGGAAATCATGTAAAGCTGAGTGTAGATGTTCTACCATGTTGGTTACATATAATAGGAACAGGGTTGGCGCCAGGACACTGCCCTGGCGCACCCCTCTCCTAATCGGAATTTATTTCGACAGCTCTCCTCCCGGACCCCAGTGAACCTTTGCAAAATTCCTGTTGTGAAGTCTTATGATCTGATCTAAAATCTTCTCTGGGACTCCCTGACTCTGTAATGATTTCCATAAAAGATCTCTGGGAATGGAATAAAAAGCTGCTTTCAGATCTATGGTAACATATCAGTATCCATGTTTTATCTTTGTGTACTTCCAAGCTATTCTGAAGAGTATAAATACTTGATCTATTGTGCGTATTTGCTGTCTAAAGCCAGCCTGACAAGGCGAGAGGATGTCTTTCTCTTCCATCCAAGCATTTACACCTTTTGGGTAATATCTATCAGGCTGATAGGCCTGTAATTCACTAGATTGTCCCTACTACCCTTTTTGTGGATAGACGCGATCTCAGCCCCCTTCCATGTGTCTGGGATAGGCTCTCTCCTGGCTATTGCATTACACAATTGATTCATATAAGGAGCCCAAACTTCTGGGGCATGTTTCAAATGGTCCCAGGGAATTTTATCTGGACCAGGGCCTTTGCTGACTTCATGCTATCTATAGTTAGCATAGTATCATCTATTCTAAATTGAAGGTGTGTAGTATGTGCTTCAGGCAGGGATTCCTCAGTGAGTATGCGTGAATCTGAGGCAAGTACATCTGGTGTGGCATAAAGCATGGAGAAATGTCTACATCATGTACCCGGATCCAAAAAGTGGTCAGTAGTCACTTTACTCACTTTGTTCCCCTATGCTAATAATTTCCAAAATTTGGATTGTCTTTGGTTTTTGCAGCTACAAGGAGGTCACTCCAGCTAGCATCCTCCCAATCTCTCAGGGCATTAATTTGTATTTTTTGTAATTTGATCTTTCAATTCTCATCTGGTTTATATCTTTAGATTTTAAAGCTCCCCAGAGTCTGCGTTTGACATTGGAACATTCCTTGTTGAACCATGGGTTCGAGGATTCTGGTCACTATCTTGGTTTATTGGTATTCCTCTGGGTTTTGCTTAGCTGTATTTTTATAATCTGAGACTTTTTTGGTAGATCTGGCCCCCGGACATGACTCTGCGTAGCCCATTAGTAGTTCACTGAAATTGTTGTATATGTTAGTAAGGGTCTCAACCTGATCTAATATTGTTGACTATTTGACAGCTCTCAGATTGTTATTTACTAATGGGAGCCGAATCTCTTCTCTTAGGTTTGTTGGATTCAATGGATGTTTAGCAAACCAACTCACTGCTAGATCTAGACATAATGGGAAATGATCGCTCTTCCATCTTATATCAGCCCTGAAGTCTTGGATTTTATTCCATTGTGCTATGCTTGCCATCAAATAATCAATTCGGGAAGTGGCATTTCCTCTAATAAAAGTATTCGAGCAACCATTATCTAAAGGGAATCGCACATTGCATACCCTTAACCCTCTTTCAATGGTAAAGTGAAATATTTGGGTTGCCGATGTAGAGCACGCCACCTTTTTGTTTAATGCAAGTGGAGGAATGCCCAAGGCCAAATCTTCCTCATGCAAGATCATGTCCATTCCGGACATCGGTTCATAGCAACAGTTAATAAAATCGCCGCCCACCAGGACTGCTCCAGGTGGCTCAATGCTATCAAGCACTTCCTCAAGATGTTGGATATCCAATGCTTCCTTTGTCCACCACCTTGGTCTTAAATATATGCTGAAGAGGTAAGTGAGTAGTCCATTCTCAGATTTAAACTTAAACCCTAATATGTCCTTGGAACCAGAGTTCACTATCTCTATAGTGGTGTTTAAGATAATTCTCACCCAGATGACTAGCCCACAAGAGGGTCTTCCTCTCTTTGAAGGAATGGCCCCTATGTGAAAGGTTCTATAGCCGAGTTTGAGCGAAGGCTTAACCGCTCACGTCTCCTGGAAGTTATTTACATAGTTCTGCCTGTCTGGGTCAGAGAGTTTTTGATGTAGCCCAGCAATATTCCAGAACATCATCTTTAAAGTTTTTTTGGCAATGTCAGAGGGAGGCCTATCGGGGGTCCTGCGTAGGGAGTTATGTCTATTATTAACAGTGTTCGTGTGAATTATTAGTGGATCTTGTATATGGGTTCTTTGCAAATGGGCATCATATAGAACATGTTGCTCCTGCTCAGGACTCGGGAGCCTCAAGTTTGTATAACTGTGTGTGCTTCCCTTGAAGCAGTCCCTCTAGGCCACGCATATAGTAAATCAACTGATTCTAGGTTGTGAGTCCCCTCACATGCTAATGATAGAGTATTTCTCTCCACCGCTGATGTTTTTGTTAATCTAAAACAGATTTTTGACTCAAAGAGTGAATGTGTCCTTAAGTTCATGGATATCAATTTATCTACAAAATTTTGGGCACGAAAGTAAATTTTATGTCGTCCAAGTTCCCCGTTTCTTGCCGAATGCAATCTGCTTTTAGGATGTCACATCTTATTATAGAACGGCATGGGCATTTATTTCTAAACCAATGCATGACTTTATTTATTAGGGACTCTTCATCCTCTCTTTTTTCATTGTTTAAACTTGGGACATTGGTATGGAAAATACTATACACATTTTCCCTAGGACTAGTTATGTATTGGGGTAATAGATAAGCTCCCCTTAGATGTTGGCTACCTATAAACCCCCCGATCTGGTCTGGAGTTCTGACTCAGCCCTTCCTGCCCCCTACGATTTGGGCCATTTTGCGTTTAAGTCTTAGGGGGATTGTTATTGCGTGCCCCTTGCCGCAAAAATGGAAGGATTCTTGGCCTAGCCTCCAAGGTGGTATGTAGGATATGGTTGTTGGCTGGTAAGAATGGGCAAAGACTATTACCAGTTAAAAAGTTCTTATTACAGGGATCCTCCATAGGGGCAGGAATGGCAAGCGTTCTAGGTGGGCACCTATTCCGCTGTTCCTGAGTTCTGATTGCAGGTGGCTTTCCCCTGTGGAGGCTTACTATTCCCTAGTGTTTCGCTTAAGATAAATTTGGTTTGAAGTGTGTGGTGTCCAACTATTTCCTTAAGAATTATTATCTCGTCTTGTATAATGTCTAATCTTTGGTATAGGGTAACCATGAGTGCATAGATGTCTATGCACTCGGTCTGGGTCTTGATTTACTACTGACTTTCACTTGGGAAGTATCTGGGATTTGCGTTACTTGCTCTTCCTCTCAAGAAATTTCTAGCAATGAGTATCTTTTATAACAAGATATTGTCGGGCCTCATTGTTTGGTGTGCTAGCTTTGTCAGGTGCCACTGGCCCCGACGTAGCAGGGGTGGGCAAACAGGCTTGCTCTGAATTTGCTTCGGAGAGGATAGAGGAATAGGAGCAACATTCTCACTGTTAGCATGATGGACTGTAATAGAACCAATGGGAGGTCTGACAGTATTTGACTTGCTCTGTGTCTTATAGTATGATGATATATTTTTTGTGCAATTAGATATTAGGTCCCTTTCAGCTAGGATTGTCTCCTCAATTGCTGCTAGAGTGCAATTATCAGCTGCTGACTTAGCTGGCCTACTGAGTTTTGCTAGCTTTTTCTTCCCTGTTGCGGCCTCTACAGCCTTCCCCTTACCCATTATTGCTGCTGTATGCCCCTAGGATCGCAATTCATTTCAATTTCCGACTGGGCTACTTAATCAGTCGACCTTTGATGTAAAGATACAAAACATAGAGTAGCTAATTTATGAATACTAATCTCCTCTGATTTAACCATGCATTAGAGTCACAGCATTTATAAACAATCAGAGCATTAAATAGGATCAAATCTGTTGATACAATCTTTCCAGTTGATGCCTCAATTGGGGACAACACCTAAACCAATTAACAAGCACAGAGAACAATTGCAGTACTGTTCCAAAAAGTCTCATATGATTTCGGACAGTGAAGTGCTGTATATTTGGTTTCAGAAACTGCACATACAAAAGGAAGATGAAAAAGGTGAGGAAACAGCAAAAACGCTTCTCATGGCGGCTTTTCAATGATATCAAAATTTGTGATCGAATTTCCACATCATGGTTGCCCAGAAAGTAAACCTAATTTGCGGGCACTGTTAGAATGTGGTGTATAACTGCAGACATTGATAATTGAGCAGATGGCAAAGTTTTACCGGAGTAGCAGAGTTGTAGGCTTTGGGCTAAAGAGGAGGGCCCAGCCCTGTCTCCTCCTGTCGATGATGGGCGCAGATGGGCCCGACCTTGGCCCGACTTTGCCTGTGCGCATCCCGTGCTGCGGGATCCCTGATCTGGTTTTAAAGCGCCTCCAGGTGCTGCCTTCTGATGCTGTACTGGGCGCTGGTGAAGCAGGGCAGTGTGGCTCCCGTGGTCTTCCTTGGACCAGTGGTGGCAGGTAGTTATAGAAGAAGATGGCAAAAGTGGGACCCGTGCTGCGGGATCCAGCGTCTGGTTTTAAAGCACCTCCAGGTGCTGTATTCTGATGCAGTACTGGGCACCGGTGAAGCAGGGCAGTGTGGCTCTTGTGATCTTCCCAGGACCAGTGGAGGCAGGTAGTTACAGGGAAGCCGGCAAAAGGTACAGACATATGCATACATGATATTCAAAATATGGGGAGTCTTTTATGAAAGATAAGTAAAGTGTTGCTTTGTTTTTAGCTATGCTTTATACCTGATTACTGCTAGAATAGTGAAGCCTTAGTATTTGAAAAGTGATGTTTAAGATATGATGGGAGAGAAATTATTGAATATGGTACTTTATAAGAGCCTACTTATGTAATCACTCATCCAGTATTCATCATGTTATGAAATCACACAGGTACTACCTTTGCACTCCTTTATTCACTCAGGCACTACGTGATTAGTCTTGCAATCACCCAAGAAGTACCCATACACTTCTAAAATCACCCAGTCACTTCCTATGTACTCATGTAAATCCTCAAATATCAACCCTTTAGTCATGCAATCACCCATGTATTACCTATGTACTCCTTTAATCCCCCAGACGTTACCCCTGTACTCATTCAATCACCAATGCATTAGCAATAAAGTGCTTCAATCAACCAGGCACTATATTTGCAGTCTTGAAATCACGCAGGCACTACTCTTGTATTTATGCAATCACTCAGCCAGTACTCATGTATTTTTAAAATCACCCAGGCACTAAGTTTGCACTCCAGTAATCACTCGGGCAGTATCTCAGCACTTCTGTAATCACCCAGGCAGTACTCATGGACTTATAAAATCACCCACTCACTTGCTATGTAATAAGTAATCCCACAGATATTACCCTTGCAGTCATGCAATCACCCAGGCACTAGCTATGTACTACCCCTGCAGTCATGCAATCATGTAGGCTGTACCTATACACTCATATAATATTCCACACACTACCCTTGAAGTCAGAGAATTACCCAGGCCCTACTGTTGCACTCATCTATTCACCTAGGCATTACTTAATGACTCATCTATGCCTTCAGGTGCTTTTTATAGACTTATTCATGCACTCAAAGTCTATGTCTGCACTCATGCTATTAGCCAGTCACTTTTTAACGTCCCCTGCAATTACCAAGTGACTACCCTTGCACTCATACAATCACCCAAGCACTACTAATGAAGTTATACAATAACTCAGGCATATCTATTACATGTCTCGGTTTCTAGTTTTCACTATAGTCCAGAAATATTGTTTACATATTTCTTTTAGATATCATGATGATTTGAAAAGGTAGAGACATATGTATGTGTGCTTCTAACAATAAGGAGAGACTTACAGCTGAGTCATGTAAAAGTCTGCTGCTTTATATGTGGCTAGGCCCAGCACTCATTTAGTTATAAAAACACTCAAATACTACCCATGCAGTTTTCCAATGATCCAGGCACTGCATATGCAGTGCTGTAATTACTCATGCATTACTGCTGCACTCATGCAATCATCTAGGCACTAACTGTTCATTCATGCAATCACCAAGGTATTACCCATGCACTCTTTCAATCATTTAGCCACTACTCATGCACTTATATAATCACCCAGGCACTACCGTTGCAATCCTTCTATCACGGAGACACTACCTTTGTACTCAGGTAATCAGTCAGTCAGTAGTCATTGTGGTACGAAATCAGCCAGGCACTACCTTTGCACTCCTTAGCACTCCTTTATTCACTCAGGCAATACCTCCGTAGTCCAGCAATCGCCTGTTGGACGTGGTACTTTTTGCAGGGTCATTCCTGACCTTTTTGCCATCTTTCTGTATTTTGTCTGACCTGTTTTTGCTGGTTTTATGACTCAGGGCACTTTCCCACTGCTGATCAGTGCTAAAATGCATATGCTCTCCCTATTGTAAATGAATGTATGTATTAGTGATTCCATGATTGGCTGGTTTGGTTTACCTGTCAGACCCTGGTACTGACAGGGCTTGTAAACCAAATGCTGCTAGTGGGTTTGCAGCACTGGTTTTGCCACCCACAGAAGCAGCCTGTAAAAGTGTGTCTCAGGTCTGGCATTGCAGAACATGTGGGCAGTCAGGTACTGCAATGCTGACTGGGCAAGTGCACCCACTTGCCAGTCCCTATACCTTCCCTTTTCTTCATACCAGACACCCCTATGGTAGGCCCAAGGGCAGATATAAGGTAAGTATAAGGTAGGACATACCTTGGTGTGTGGCATGTCCTAATAGTGAATTACAGCCATTTTCTTTTTTCACTATTGCAAGGCTAACTGTTCTCCATAGGCCAGAATGGGCAGTTAGATTATTACACCTTATAATCCTAACTGACTCAGGGAAAATGATAGAAATTCGAATTTAGTATGCCTGAACTCAGAATAATAAATTACATCTTTTGGTGAAGTTGATTTTAACATTCTGTGTTTGAAAATACCACTTTTAGATAGTAAGTATTTTCTTGTCTAACTATCCTGGCCTACCTCTGCTAGGTTGTGTATTCCTTGTCTGGAGTTTGAGTGACAGGGCTGGGGATTCCAGGAGACAGGGTGAGTCCGCCCAGTGGCGAATAGACAGATCTGCATCTTGATGGGAGTGAGGAGTTGCACCTGGGACCTGAATAAGACTGTGCCTGCCCCCCACAGTGCTGGCTCCCCCCCAGGTGGAGTGTCTGATGTCCCTGCCATGCACTGTGAGAGGAGAGAAGGAGTCATTTCAACAGAGTGCTCCAGGGTTGTGCCCTTCCTCCACAATGCTGGCTCCACCTCCTGTGGGGCGTCTGATGTTTCTGCCCTGCACTGTGAAAGGAAAGAAGGAGTCCTGTAAACAAAATGCTCCAGAACTGGTTTGGACTAGCAAAGGCCCTCAGAGGACAAAGGATTTTGGGGTATAAATATTGGTGTCGGAGTAAGCCTCAGCAAGGCCTGCGAGTGCAAGGGATTCGCCCTTCTCTGCACACAATCCTCGGACTGTATAGGAAGAAGTTGGCACAGAACCTGGAATAGAAAAGATAAAGTTTATTACACCTCATGAGGGGGTACTACAATTCAAACAGCACCCTTCGGTATTGTATGAAGTAGCACCCCAAACTAAAAGAGCATGGTCCTTTTATACCCATGCAGGGGCTCAAAGGAAGGCGGTACAAACACAGAAGCGAGTTTTATGTACATATAAGGTCATATAGAAAGGCACAATCGATAAGTGGGAGGAGCTATCGGTTTTCGGGAACTAGTAAACACATTCCTATCAGTTACTAATTACTAAAAGCTGCAGACCCTACTGGGCATGTGCGAAAGTGGGGGATGCTAAATATAGCTCGTTGCTGGGCAGATTTCAAGCGCAGTTAACAAGAAGGTAGGACAAAGCACATGGTGAGCACATGGCAACATGTGGTAGACAAAAAGGCTGCCAGAAATACAAAATGGATTCCGCTAATTGTTGCATTAGTTGCTTAATACAAGATGCTTTCTGCTAATGCTTAATTTAATCGCTGTCAAATTACAACAGTTGACCCTTTCAGCATTAGCTGAAGACATCCGGTTTCCGAGATAGTCTAAATACTCATCTTGTATATTTATACTCATTATTTCAGCTGTTTCTTTATCTAACATGTGTTGTGTTCTCATTTCTGTAATGTATTTCTTGGCTGGTATACTGGCAGTAATACACATGGAGCAAAGCATTGGACCACAGTGAATACACATACAGTATGTGAAAACAATTACAATTATTATACACAGGATAGTCAGTTGTTTCCAGCCCCAAGCAGAAACCAGAGTCCAAAACCATCTAGCAAAAGTCCAGGTACCAGTTTCTGTGTGAATGTCTGCAGCAATTTTATGCATTTTAGATATTGCATCATATACTGAAGGTGAGTGATCAGGGATGTAAACGCAGCAACTACTTCCAATGATGCGACATGCACCACCTCGATCAGCTAACATCACATCTAGCACCATACGATTTTGGAGTGCTACAATTCTTGCAATTTGTAGTTCCTCAGTAATATTTCCAAGTGCTATAGATGCTTGATTAGTAACAGCTTCCACAACCCTAGTCAATCGTCTCACTTTCCAACTATTTAATGCATCACCCACAAAAAAGAACAAACCCAAATTAAAGCTAACATATTGTTGCAGGCTAGTGTCTGTCTGGTCTACGCCATCTGTGCTTATCGTTCTCTTATTTCTCTTTTTAGTGATGTCATTAAACAGTTTAAAATCTCAATGGTATGATGTGGGTGCCAAAAATGCAGGAGGTAATAGGAAAGTTACATAACATACACCTGACCACCCAACTGGTAGTCGATAATATCCATAATTACCACATACAAAATATGTATTATGTGAAGCTACAAAACTACTATTATTTACACCTTCAATATTCAGAATCCCAATACAATCACTTATCCCCACTGGAATTCGTCTAATACTTTGTACACATAAATCTGCTTTAGTCTTTGTAACGGAAATCACAAATTGTTCATTTTCAGCAGAGTCTCTTATGTTGGTGAAGACATATGGTGTTAAATATTGTCCGGTTGATACTCTTCCCATTCCCATTTAGTTCCTTTAGCTTGGCGATACCCATCTTTTTCTTGGTAACACACTTTATTACGGCGAAAAAGAAGTCCGCCCACTGTGCGTGTTCTAGATGCAAACAAAAGCGTATACCAAGCTTGACAAGAACCATTATGCGAGAAAGGAAGAGGAATAAAAGGTGTTCCTCCTTTCTTTTGATGCGCAGGTATCAT
Source organism: Lissotriton helveticus (assembly GCF_964261635.1). Taxonomy (NCBI): domain Eukaryota; kingdom Metazoa; phylum Chordata; class Amphibia; order Caudata; family Salamandridae; genus Lissotriton; species Lissotriton helveticus. The sequence continues at coordinate 648,340,005 of NC_136068.1, forward strand.
CCCACATACCCAACAGTTGGTAGTGTTCGTGGCATTATGAGTGTGATGCAACATCTGAATAAAAGTGTTGTTGAGATAAGATTGGCGGTGCTTCTGCTCAAGATAGGGAAGCTTAAAATAATAGTGATCCTCTGGTACTGAAGTAGTAGCAACAAAAAGCTCACGAGCAGGGGCCATCTTCTCAACAGACCAGGTGATTGTTGCCATAATCACCAAAACAGCAACAAACCCTATAGCACCAAAAATAATTTTCCTATTCATCTTAGCAACAATAATAATCAATCCTTCCAGAAACTAAAGCAATTGTCGCAGCTCTTACCCCTGGGCAGCCGCTGATTTATTCACCACGGGCCAAGACGGGTGTCACTACACTAATGCATGCTGATCCCCCCCCCCCTTTTGTGGAAAAGTAAATTTTGCCATGTTCTGTGTCCCTACGTGTCCTCCATCTTATGTTATGTGTGCATGATTAATATGCATATGTATTCCCCATGTTCGATTAAAGACGCAATTACAGTTGTGTCCATCCCTAATATGCCAGTTTCCAGTTCTCGTGAAAGCTACGAATATTAGGCCTATGTAAAGTTACGTTGCCACGTCTCCCAGTGTGCACGTTATTTCATTGTAAAGTCCCCGTTTCTAGGCCTCAAATGGGCCCGGACACCAGATTCAGCTTCTGTCTCCTGAACCCTCGCTGAGGAGCGATACAGCCCCCACCTGTATCCTCGACCCTTCACTTACTTCCTGCCTCGCAGTGCCCGGCTCGGCCTGGCTCTGCCTCTGAGTCTGCCAAGAGTATGTTATGATTCTAGTTATCAGTCCAGCCCTCCTTCTCTGCATTCCTAAGCTACTGAATCGCATCAATAGTTTCCGTCATCGTCTAGCCTTTACGTCTCCATGTAAGAGAAATACTGAATTAATGGTCATTTAATATTCTTCATCACGCACTACATGTAGAATAATGCATGCTCCAGTCTTAGAGTCTGTTAGCCTCTCCCCTCCTGACTCTTAGTTTATATCAACATGTCCTCTAAACATTAGATACTAGATAGGGTTTAGGTACATGTCGCCCTGACTCTCCAGACTTCAGTCTCTGCTCCTAGCACAGAGTTCATAGCCCCCAGCTTCTCCTAGTAACACGTCATTGTCAGTTTGCGCGCACCACTAGGTTAAAGGTCCCGGCTCCTTGGGTAGCCCCCTCCATGTTTCCGCCCCATTTATGACATATTCTGTTACGTTTACATCACATGTCTATGTATACGCCTCCTGTTACACCCATTTTCACCCTTATCTTTCGCGACTGCTATTGACCACACCCACTGCTCCGCCTACTGTATTCATTGTAATGTAACTGTTTTAGTATATATGCCTGTGTATTGTTATTAAACGTTAGCGCGCTCATCCCAGATCTTGCCCCGGCAGCTGTCGGGCCCCCCTGCCGGGCCCTGTCATCCTATTCCTGTGCAGGTTGTCCTGTTCCTGTCCTTTATGCTGTATTAAACCTGCAAACTCCTACTACCTCGAATCTTGACTCTTATTTATTGAGCTATCTGTTATTGCTATGTCCAGTAAAACCTAGATCCGGTATTATTTATTTATATACCACATAATGGCGCCCGAACAGGGACTTGCCCTTTCCCCACGCGCCGGTGAAGCCACGCCGGCCCCCTGACCCTCTGCAGCCGTGACGGAACCATACCGTGCACGTGCAGATATTTCTGCTTCAAGTATCCCTCAGGCCCACGGAGGAGACGGAGGTGGCGGTCCAGCATCCAGACGAGGCGGTGGAGGAACGCGGCGAGTCCCGACCAGAGCCCAAGCCGAGAGTCCAAGGTCCGAGGTATCCGGAGGCCCACCCGTAACAGAAGTCCGAAGTTCGTCCGTCCGGCGTCGAAGCAGTCCAGTCCAGTCCGAGGCCTTCCGTTCTTGCTGCCCGGTGAGTACCGTTGCTGGGGTAGTATCTAGACAGGGTCAATCTAATTGACTCTGGTCCGTGGGTTGGTGGTACACAGACCCAAAACGAAGTGTCCACTTCGGTGGATGCGGGTCCTGACGTGTCTCTTTATGAGACCGGTAAGTTTCGTACTGTTTTAGCAGTGCATCTAGTTTCTGTTCTAGTCAGTTCTGTTCTCGAGAAAATTCATGTATTCTGTTTTCAGTATTCCAGGTAGTATTCTGTTCGAACTGTTATTTTAAATGTTCTTCATGTATTTTTAATGTCGTGGTATGAATGTGGAGTAATTATCGTGTTCATTGTGTATTGTATTGTGTCTAGATTACAGTTCAGTTATGCCTTTATTCTCGAAACTACGTCAGCTAAAAACTAGAAAAGGTCTGCTAGAAGCAGCAGTTCCTGTCCCACCTAGGGACAGTCCAGGTCATTTTATGTATCAGAAGCATGGCATAAGTGCCATATTATATCTAGATTTATGGGTGGAATACACCAAAGAGTTAGAAGAAAAGTATAGATGGCCCGTATCAGGCACATGGGATGCCGAGTGCATCATGCGAGTAGAAGAAGCATTATGGAAAAAGAAAGCCAGACAGTCACAGAAAGATGCCATCGAGTTATGGCGCAAAGAATCTCATAAGAGAACCGAAAAAGAAATCAGAAAGTCAGAATTAAGTAGAGAATCTTTAGAACGAGCCCAAGAAAGGGAATTAATCGAGATAGGTGAACGAGTCAAAACCGAACAGTCAGACAGACAGAGGCATGCCCTTATTAAGGGTATGTATCCTCTTCTTGCCGAGGGCTTGCCAAAAGCGACCCCGGGGGCATCCAGTAATTTTCCGCCACCATTAGTTCCGACTAAGCTACGTCACAAACCGACCGCAGCTGATATTTTCATCTCGTCCTATTTGGACGACACAGTCCCGGAATATGCAAATCCTGTTCCGCCAGTCCCTGTAAATCAGGCAATTCCTGTTCCTCCAGACACCGGAGTACCTGTTACGGTACCCCCGGTCCAGCCTGCATTACAATTTCCCACTCTGCCAGCACGAAGAGTGTCAGTCGACGATTCCAGTTTAGGGGCCGCAGGAGGAGGTCCTCCTGGTACCCCGCCACCACACCAACGTAGAACGTTGGCCGAGTTACATGAATGTGCGTTACAGCGTACGCCCAAATACAAGTCCGTTGCAGATATCCGACGAGCCCTTACTGAATGCCGCTATGATCCAGTCGCAGGTGATGATAGTACAGTTATATATTCCATCCGTGTAAGACGGGTGACCGGGTATTTGGACACCCTACCGGATATGAAAGAAGATCTAGACAGAATATATCGTTTCATCCGTACAGGGAATGATCCAGAAAGCATTAGCGAAGCCATGTCTCAAAGGAAAGCTGAGATCCAGCTCATGATATTAAAGTTTCTGATTAATTGTCTAATAAGAGAACAAGACTACCCGACTAAAGATCCGGCCGAAATGAGAATCCTGACAAGGTGGAGTGATAATATAGCCGAGGGTAAGCACAAGACTATCAGTAGTATAGAGAGTATGTACAAGAAAATCCGTAAAGAAATAATAAAGTTACACGAACAACGTAAAGCAGCACAAGTAAGCGAGAAAGAAAATGACTCTACCGAAGAGGTAGACGACGAGAATCCCACTAAAATAGCGTATGTAGGAAAATCTAGATTTCCAGATCGCCATTTATGCCTAGAACACAAGACAGTCTTTCATCATCCAGCACCAGAACAAGGTTCTCTAGAACAAGTATTTCAAGCTACCGATCACATTTTGAAGTCACGAATCGGTTATAGTGAGTTAAGTACTATGCATGAACAAGAACTAGTCCGATCAGCAGTCCGATGGATTACTGATTCTACCACTTTTCCAGACGAAATAGTGGCACAAATGTTTCTGAAATTGCCCCCAGCCGAGCAACGACTGGTGGGTATGTATATGATCCAGCACCTCATTACTCTGTATGAGGGTCAACATTCTGATCCAGGTCCGTTACACGATGTCCTGAACGAGTTACTCCAGTATAGATGGAAAGGTCTAGGTACCGATTTAATTAGTGTCATTCTAGAACAGCGCCACAAATATAGAACGTTTTTGAACCCGCATTTTGTTCATGTCTCACCCCCAGAAAGTAAACCGTTTTACATAGATAGACAGAACCCGTTACGAGAAGTACACCCAGTCAGGACAACAGATGGTGAAATGCAACGAGTGTTTGTTTACACCCCGATTACAAAGATGGAACTCTTAGAGATGAAGAAATTAATTCCCTGTCATGACAAAGATCCAGCAGGGTTCCACCGAGAATTAAAAGACATGCTCCGTATGGGAGAATACACGTATCCAGATATAATTAAAATGCTAAAAGTCCTATTGCCCGCAGGGGTATATGAGAAACTCAAGGAAAAAGATTGGGAGGTGGGAGAGAAAAAGATCGATTGGGCAGTTCTAGAAGCTGAAGATAAGATATGAGTACCAGGTACCGGTCTAGGAGAGAAATGTAAAGAATTACCAGAACTGTTAATACAAGTTTTGCCTAGATTATTAGCCACTAAAAAGGAAGACTGGGATGCAATCTCAGCCTGTAAACAGAAACCAGACGAAGACACTAGTGATTTTTATTCTAGATTTGAAAAGTGTTTTATTATAAACAGTGGCCTCAAGACAAGTAGTGAGTCATACCCTCATCTTTTTGTTACTAAATTAGTCGAAAATTCAAGTCCCCAAGTAAAGAATCGAGTTTTGAAAGTCGAAAGTACGTGGCAAGCTAGTACCCCGTCCCAGATGTTACAGATGCTCCAGTACCACCAGAATAGAATCAGAGAAGAGCAAGATCATGAAAGAAAACGTATGAAAGACACGAAAATGAAAGTACTAGTTGCACAATCTGTTCCTCAAGACAGTCAGAAGAGGGGTACGAATCAAGCCAGTCATCCTACAGTTCCCGTTAAAGGGACATGCAATTATTGTAAACAGCCAGGTCATTATATAAACGAGTGTGCAGTTCTGAAACACAATATAGCTACTGGTAAGACTAAAGAAAGACCACGTCCGCCTAGACAAGAACAAGTTTCACAGGCTTCTCAGCCACAGAATGCACAACAGACAGTTCCAGCACCGCAGCCTATTGCTGCAACACAGCATGTTACACAGCAGATGTACCAGTATGCACAGTCCGAGTATCCAGAATATCAGCCATATTCATGAAACAGCCTAGAGAGGGAGGTAGGCTTGCCTCTCATCGAGATACCTGTAGATCAAGAGGGTCCCTATGTTCATAGTCAAGTATTAGGGAAAGACAGAAAGTTTCTGATTGATACAGGGGCAAGTAGGACCACCATCAGTCACGCCGAGGTTCCAGGGGCTCCGCTCTCAGGCTCTAGAAATGTTTCCCTTGGATTTTCAGGAAAGCCTATTATAAACGAGATATCTAAGCCAGTCACTCTAGAAGTAGGTCCATTGTCCCGCACTACTGATCTATTACTTACGAAGTCATGTCCAGAAAATCTGTTAGGTATTAAAACACTGAAAGAATTAGGTGCAGTTATTTGCTGTTCCCCCGAGGGAATACGACTGTTTCTACGTGACTTCAAGGGTCACTATGTATTACGAGATTTTGATCCGAGATTGTCTAATGTCCCGCAGCATCTATGGGCGCAAGGTCCAACTGATGTTGGTTATATGCAAATCACACCCCATCGTGTGACTCTCAAGCCAGGTGTAGTCCTGCCACGAATCAGACAGTACAGATTGCCACCTGAGGCTGTAGCAGCCTTATCCAAAATCATTGACGAGCTCATGGCTCAAGGAGTAGTTGTAGAAACTGACTCCAATGTATGTAATTCTCTGATCATTCCAGTCATGAAACGTACTGATCCAAATGCACCCCCAGTATATCGATTAGTGATTGACCTTCGAGAACTTAATAAATGTATTATTCCCCAGTACCCAGTTGTCCCAGATATCTCTTCCCTATTGACAGCTATTGATTCCGAAGCCTCATTTTTCACAGTCATAGACCTCAAGAACGTATTTTTTAGTGTCCCCATTCATCCAGACAGCCAGTTTCTTTTCGGATTTTGTTTAAATGGAAGGAGCTATATGTTCACACGAGCTCCTCAAGGTTTCACAGAAAGTCCTAGTATTTACAGTCAAGCACTTAAGAGACAACTAGACAACATTCACATGCCAACTGACACTGCCCTGCTCCAGTATGTCGATGATCTACTAATCACAGCCCGTTCTGAACGTGCTTGCGAGCGAGCATCACTTACAGTCTTGTATTTCCTTGCCGAGATGGGGCACAAGGTGTCCCCTTCGAAGCTTCAATTCTGTGTCCAGCAAGTGATCTATTTAGGCCACTTACTGTCCAAGAGGGGTAGGCAGTTGACACCTGACCGTATCCAGTTAATAGCGAGTCTTCCTCAGCCAAAGACCCAGAAGGAGGTACGTGCTTTTATCGGCCTTACTTCTTACTGCAGACAATGGATTCCTCAGTATGCATTTCTAGCCAAGCCACTGATACAGTTAACGACACAGGAGGCAGCCGTATCGACTGTCCTCCCTTGGACATCTGAACATACACTTAGTTTTAATGAGTTAAAGAAAGCTTTATGCCAAGCTCCTGTTCTAGCTACACCGAACTACAGTAAGCCTTTTACACTTTTCGTCACAGAACGCGAAGGTACAGCATTATCTGTTCTCACACAAGATCAAGCAGGACAATACAAGCCATGTGCTTATTTTTCGAGCACACTAGATCCTGTAGCCCAGGCTCTGCCTGCGTGCCTCAAGTCAGTTGCAGCCACAGCACTAGCTATCAGACAAAGTGATTCCATAGTATTAGGACATTCCTTGACAGTACAAGTTCCACACTCCGTGGAAGTTCTTTTAAACCGAACACAAACTCAGCACTTGACAATTGCACGTTTAACAGGTTATGAATTGACACTGTTCCAGCCACACATAGAAATCAGACGCTGCAACGTTCTAAATCCTGCAACACTGTTACCATCAGTTAATTCAAATCCTGCCACACACGACTGTGTGGAAGTAGTCAACATTATGTCTAAGCCAAGACAAGATCTGACAGATATTCCATTACCAGATCCCGACCTGACACTTTATGTGGATGGTTCATGTATGAGAACAAGTACAGGAGAACTAGTAGCCGCGTATGCAGTGACTACTGACACTGAAGTTATAGAAACACACCGTATTGACACCCTGTCTGCTCAAGCAGCAGAGCTAGTTGCTCTGACCCAAGCCTGCATACACGCTAAGAACCTGAAAGTTAATGTTTACACAGATTCACGCTACGCATTCGGAGTTGTACACGACTTTGGAGTGCTCTGGCAGGAGAGAGGTTTCATGACTTCTCATGGAACCAAGATTCAGCATGGTCTCCTTATTCAGGCTCTGTTAGATGCCATACACTTACCGACATCTATTGCTATCATGAAGTGCAAAGCACATACGAAAGTTACTGACACTATTTCCCAAGGTAATGATCTAGCAGATCGCACAGCCAAGCTTACAGCACAGACTCCAGACATTTCAGTTAATCCGACACAGACACATACTCCAGATCAGACTACATGTATGACAGTTAAGGACCCCACTCAAGATGTCATAGATATTCAGTTACATGCTACTCCCGATGAAATCAAGAAATGGTCCGAACAAGGAGGGGTCCAGACAGATCAGGGATGGGTAACGAAGGGAAAAGCCACATGGTTTCTCCCCGACTCCATGGTTCAAGTCATTATCAATACCGCACATAGTCCAGCACATTTAGGAGAAAAAGCCATGTTAGACAGTATCCAGAACATTTGGTTCAACAAGCATTTACGAGCTGCAGCCAAGCAGAAAGTCCGTACCTGTATGATATGTTGCCAGTTTAATCCAGGTAAAAGTGTCCCGGTGGATCAAGGTGGATTCCAGCCCCCTGACCACCCTTTTGAAGTCCTCCAAATGGATTATATTCAGATGGAGCGATGTCGAGGTTTCAAGTATGTCCTTGTAGTTGTATGCGCTTTGTCCAGGTGGACAGAAGCATATCCAGTCCCACATTACACAGCCGCGACCACTGCCAAGCAGTTGGTTCGTGAATTCTTCCCCCGTTATGGACTCCCTAGAGTCGTATATTCTGATAACGGCCAGCCATTCTCATCCGAGCTTATGAAACACATTTCCCTGTTGTTAGGGTACCAGTGGAAGTTCCATTGTGTACGCCATCCAGAAGCAGCTGGTCTAGTAGAGAGACATAATCAGACCCTGAAAATCCGCATCGCCAAAGTATGTAAAGAGAAAGGTGTGGACTGGCTAGTAGCTCTGCCAGTCGCTTTATTTTATATGCGCATGGTCGCACATTCCAGATCAGGTCTGTCCCCGTATGAGGTCGTATTCGGCCGCCCCCCTAACATGTGGGGTACACCTAGACCTCGAAGTATTACCGATGTTTCAAGTAATATGCTGACAGATTACCTAGCTTCCTTGATGTCTGCCCTACACTCTTGTCGTTCACAGGTTGCCGCCGCATTTCCAGACAATACCGAGGTGGCACCGCATGAAATCGTTCCCGGATGCATGGTTCTGGTCAGGAACTTTGATCGTTCAAGTCCGCTGGAGCCTCGCTGGAAGGAACCCCGACAGGTCCTCCTGGCCACCCGTACTGCCGTCAAGCTGGAAGGCAGGAAGGGCTGGGTCCACCTGTCACATGTGAAAAGATTTTTTGGACTAAAGCCTGTTTCTAAGAACATTACCGAGGATTTGAAGGACTGCCAAAGTACTATTCTTAAGGACTGTCCCGCAAAAGACAATGATATTGAACCCTCCCTGTTAGAGAAAACTCCGCAACAGGAGTATAAGCTCAAATTAAGGTCTAGTAAAATAAGTCAGCCAGTTTGATTGTCTAAGTCCTCCCCTAGGTGAAACGGTTAGACCGGTTTCTGACATGTATAAAATAGACCCCCATAGTGAGAGAGTTAGTCAAAACTCAATCCGATGTATCGTTTTTCTAAGTTTCATATTGTTTTTCAGCCTTATGATTACCTGCACATGTTATGCATTTTATTTGTATTTTCCAGTTTCTCATGTAAATAAGTCTGCTAATGCTACAGTAGACCACACGTTTAGTGATCTGCCTCCTCATGAACTCTCATATCGTCTCGCTATGCGAAATAATTCTTTTATCCGCATGTTACATTATTCACACCAGACCAGCAATGCCACTAATTGTTGGGTGTGTGGTCGACTCCCCCCTTTCCAGACACCGAAGGGAGTTCTGCCACTCTTTCCTTATCCATTTTCACATAATGGTTCGTGTGGAGCATGGTCCACGTTAACGTCATCCTCAACAGATATGTCTTTTCTTAACAGTACATGTTTCCCAGACAAGCAAGGTCTTCCCCACAGAACAGGGTTAGATCTAGAAAATGAAGTTTATAATTTGGGTAATTATTCTTCGAATTTTATGGTCCTGAATGTTCAGTCTGATTCTACTCCAGACTTACCTGCTATGTCAGTATTACCAGTCAAAGGTGAATTATGTGTCCGAAATAATGGTTCTGTACATGTAGGACATAGTGATTGTACTACTATTGTCAAGTATAGTGACAGTAGGAAATCTATTTTCAAAGCTTCACGTCATTCTTATTTTGTTTGTGGTCAGACCGCATATGTTCGTCTGCCCCTCGATTGGGAGGGAACCTGTTACATTGCCTTCCTACTGCCACCAGTTTTCCTAGCCCCACCTGACTATCATAGGAATTCCCACCTAGTACATACTAGACACAAGAGAAATCTCCCGATTGTCGATCATACTGAAACTGCTCTAGAACAATACATAGATATCAATAAAGGTGTCTTCCCCTACTTAGGTACTGTTGTAAATAGTAAACTGATACGTAGATTAACCAGAACACTCGAAGCAGTAGTGATTGAGACTACTTCTGCTCTAGGTAACTTAACCGAAGAGCAATCCTTTATGAGAATTGTCGTGCTCCAGAATCGTCTCGTCCTTGACGTCATACTGGCCGATAGGGGCGGGGCATGTAGAGTCATCGGATCTAGTTGCTGCATTTTCATTCCTAATAACGCACCGTCTGTTTATTCAGCTATAACCAGACTCCATAATATTGCCCATATGTTACACCAAAATCCAGGCACCTGGACATGGTCCGGTTGGTTCTGGAATACAATTTCCGCCTGGGGATGGAAAGTTTTATCCTTTCTAGGTATTGCAGTAGCGATCATATTCAGTTGCTGCCTCTGTATACAATGTGGCCCTGCGATTTGCGGCATTTGTGCTACCTCTTGTATTCCTAGTCCCAAGTCTCGTTCTAAATCCCATTCCAAGAAAATTCGAGACGAGCAAATGATACTGTATGAAATGATAGATGGTATCATGAATATTGATGTTTCCTGATGGAAACGTAGTGACAAGGAGGGAATGTGGAAAAGTAAATTTTGCCATGTTCTGTGTCCCTACGTGTCCTCCATCTTATGTTATGTGTGCATGATTAATATGCATATGTATTCCCCATGTTCGATTAAAGACGCAATTACAGTTGTGTCCATCCCTAATATGCCAGTTTCCAGTTCTCGTGAAAGCTACGAATATTAGGCCTATGTAAAGTTACGTTGCCACGTCTCCCAGTGTGCACGTTATTTCATTGTAAAGTCCCCGTTTCTAGGCCTCAAATGGGCCCGGACACCAGATTCAGCTTCTGTCTCCTGAACCCTCGCTGAGGAGCGATACAGCCCCCACCTGTATCCTCGACACTTCACTTACTTCCTGCCTCGCAGTGCCCGGCTCGGCCTGGCTCTGCCTCTGAGTCTGCCAAGAGTATGTTATGATTTTAGTTATCAGTCCAGCCCTCCTTCTCTGCATTCCTAAGCTACTGAATCGCATCAATAGTTTCCGTCATCGTCTAGCCTTTACGTCTCCATGTAAGAGAAATACTGAATTAATGGTCATTTAATATTCTTCATCACGCACTACATGTAGAATAATGCATGCTCCAGTCTTAGAGTCTGTTAGCCTCTCCCCTCCTGACTCTTAGTTTATATCAACATGTCCTCTAAACATTAGATACTAGATAGGGTTTAGGTACATGTCGCCCTGACTCTCCAGACTTCAGTCTCTGCTCCTAGCACAGAGTTCATAGCCCCCAGCTTCTCCTAGTAACACGTCATTGTCAGTTTGCGCGCACCACTAGGTTAGAGGTCCCGGCTCCTTGGGTAGCCCCCTCCATGTTTCCGCCCCATTTATGACATATTCTGTTACGTTTACATCACATGTCTATGTATACGCCTCCTGTTACACCCATTTTCACCCTTATCTTTCGCGACTGCTATTGACCACACCCACTGCTCCGCCTACTGTATTCATTGTAATGTAACTGTTTTAGTATATATGCCTGTGTATTGTTATTAAACGTTAGCGCGCTCATCCCAGATCTTGCCCCGGCAGCTGTCGGGCCCCCCTGCCGGGCCCTGTCATCCTATTCCTGTGCAGGTTGTCCTGTTCCTGTCCTTTATGCTGTATTAAACCTGCAAACTCCTACTACCTCGAATCTTGACTCTTATTTATTGAGCTATCTGTTATTGCTATGTCCAGTAAAACCTAGATCCGGTATTATTTATTTATATACCACACTTTGCCACATTGGTTCTCCATTTCACTAACCCAGGGCAGCTCAAACAATTTTCTCAGGTACTGCAGACTCTTTTCTCGGTCTTAAATTATATCGCGTTGCTCCAGGGATCATAGGGTCCAGGAAGAACTCCTCAGATCCGTCAGGTGATACAGCGTGGCCTTTCTCCGTAGTCAGAATCTCTCGATGTTCGATCAGCACAGCAGGTTCCACCAAGGTAGGTAGTTTTCTTTTGCAGTGAGTACTATGCACCCAATTTTTCCGATTTGTTACTCAAACTGCTGGCCTCGTGGCCAAAAACACCTGTTCTGGGCCTCGCCACCTTGGTTCCAAGCTGCTTGATCTTTCAAACAATTTGACCATTACGTGGTCACCAGGTCGGAATTCATGGCCTTCACCTGTAGATCTGTTAGGAAGTGCTTCTCGAGCCTGTTGATGAATAGAAACCAAGCTATCAGTTAACTGTGCCAAATAATCATTCATCAGGACACAAGGTACATCATATATAGAACTCGGCTTAGGAACTCCCCAGATATTCATTGGCCTTCCAAACACAATTTCATAGGGAGTAAAGCCTGTTTGAGAATGCGGCACTGATTTAATAGACAACAATGCCAGTGGCAAAGCATCTGGCCAAGTCAAAGATGTAGAAGCCTGTATCTTCGCTAATTTCAGCTTCAGAGTAGCATTATATCTTTCCACCAATCCTGCTGATTATGGGTGGAACACCGCATGGAACTTCTGTTTGATCCCTAATCCTTTCAGGACATAATTAATAACTTCCTCAACAAAATGAGGTCCGTTATCATTCCACAAAAGTCTGCAAACACCAAACCTCAGAAAGAATTCTTTCAAGAGCACCTTTGCTGCAGTAATAGCAGTAGTATCCTTTGTGGGGTATGCCTCTATCCATTTACTAAAGGCACATACCACCACCAAGACATACTTCAGATTATTGCAGCATTCAAGCTGAATATAATCCATTTGTAGAACTTCGAAAGGTGCAGTTGGTGTAGCAAACCCTCCTGCAGGAATTTGTGTCTCTGTCCCAGGATTGTATTGCAAACAGATCAAACAAGACTGTACTACTCTCTTAGCTGTGCTAGCAATTTCTGGATGCTCCCAAACTTGTATAAGCAATTTCGTTATCGCTGAAGCTCCAACATGTGCTAGCCCATCTGCCATCTGAACCATAGATTGCACAAAAGCTATGGGCACCTTCCATTTATCCATCTGATTATTCCGCCAACAACCCTCATCATCCAACTCTCCTTCTTGAGACCGTTGCTCACGTTCTTTCACAGAAGTAGCTTTCTGTATCTCTAATACTTCTTGACTAGCATCATGTGACTTCACTACATACATAGAAGTAGTGCTCCGCTGCATCGCAGTCTCACGCGCCACATGGTCTGCAAAGTCATTACCTTGTCCCACCTTACCAGTCACTTTCTTACGTGCATTACACTTCACAATAGCTATTTTCTTTGGATATGTCAGTGCAGTCAAAAGGTTATGCACTAGTTCTCCGTGCATTATCTGTATCCCGTGGGATGTAAGAAAGCTTCTTTCCTTCCAGAGCAGGCCAAAATCATGCGCCACTCCAAAAGCATAGCGGCTATCTGTATAAATGTTCACACACAAATCAGTGCTAATCTCACATGCTCGTGTCAAAGCTATTAGTTCAGCTGCTTGAGCTGACTTCTGTAGTATGCGAGCTGTCTTCACTAACGTGTGATTTATAGTAATTGCATATGCAGCTGAGGTCGTACCATCTGGCAACTTCAAACAGGACCCATCAACCCACAATTCTCCTTCTACATCTGGAAGGGGCGTATCTTGCAAATCAATGTGACCCTTTGTCTGTTCTTCAGTAAGGAATATACAATCATGTATTTCTTGCGACTGTGACTGCGACTGCGACTGAGTCACCGGATATGGCAACAAAGTAACTGGGTTTAGTGTTGCACATCTCTTCAGTGTAATGTGAAGAGCTAGCAATGTCAGTTCGTATCCTGTCAGACGAGCTCTAGTCAAATGCTGCGGCTTTGCTTGATTAAAGAGGGTATCAACCGCATGGGGTACCAGCACCAACAGCTTATGTGACAAAACTATCCCTTCACTCTGGCGTATTGACACAGCTGTTGCCGCAACTGAACAAAAACACCCAGGCAACGCTCGAGCAACAGAATGAAGTACTGCTGAAAAATATGCACAAGGACGTTGCTTATCGCCATGTGTCTGCACTAAAACTGACAATGCACATCCATCTTTCCCATGTACGTATAGTGTAAAAGACTTTGTATAGTCTGGAATAACTAACACTGGTGCTGAACAAAGGGCTTGTCGTAACTGTCGAAAGCATTCTCACATTCATTTGTCCATGGGAGGGGTATTGGAGTATCTTTTGTCAAAAGTGCTAACAAAGGTTTAACAATGTATGAAAACCCTAATATCCATTGCCTACAAAAGGAAGTAAGACCGAGAAATGCACCAACTTCTTTCTGTGTAGAAGGTACTGGTGTGTCTAAAATTACCTGAATACGATCTGATGTAAGTGCACGGCCCTCCTTAGACAAAAAGTGACCTAAATAGGTTACCTTTGGTCTACAATATTGCAATTTCTTTTGTGATACTTTATGATGATGTGAAACAAGAAAAGAAAGCAAGGACAAAGTGCATTTTTCAGATTGTTCAGGGGTATCGGCTGCCAACAAGGTATCATCGACATATTGTATGAGAGACACCTTCAGGCAGAACAAAAGAATCAATTTGTCTTTGTAATGCTTGACTATAAATATTAGGACTCTCCGTATAGCCTTGAGGAACTCTACAAAATCCATACGATCGGTTATTCAAAGTGAAACAGAACAAATATCGGCTATCAGGATGAATAGGAATCCCAAAGAAAGCGTTCTTCGAGTCTATCACAGGGAATGTAGTTGCAGTTGGAGGAACCAAAGTAATAAGTCTCGTAATGTCATAAACCACAGGATATTGTGGTACCACAATCTTATTCACTTCTCGCAAATCAATTATGAATCGATAAATTCTAGTATCAGTATCTTTTTTCAGAATAGGAAGAATTGGACTGTTACAAACATTAAATGGAACCTACTCAAGAACTCTAACTTCAATAAGATCATGCACAATTTGTATGAGTGCTTCCTCACCCTTCTGTGAAATTCTATATTAAGGCAAACGTGGCAACACAGCTCCCTCCTTAACACTAATATGTACCGGTGGGATAATCATTTGTCCCACAACAGTATCTGAAGTAGCCCACAAAGTATTAGGGAGCGAAGCTAATGCAATATCCTCTTTAACCCCTTCGGTGCTCATGACGGAACGGTTCCGTCATGAGCTTTGGTTGGCCTGTGCTCATCACGGAACCGTTCCGTCATGAGTCCGTTGGCCCAATAGAACCTTCAGCACAGTGCGAGAATTCACGCCGCGCTGAAGGGGTTAACAAGGCAAGCTCTTTCCATTACGGGATAATTATCATACAGAATAACACGCACTCTTTCAGGAGAACATCGTATTGTAGCCCTGAAATATTTGAGCATATCAAGACCCACACTATTGTCTGGTGTATTTGGAGAAAGAAAAAACGGACATGGAGCAGTACATTTATCAACATGTAGTGCAAGTGGTTGTGACAATGGGCTAAGGGAAGGTGTTCCATCGAAACCTATCGATGTAAGTGTTAAGCCAGACAGGGGAGCCCTTGGAACCAATTGTTTAGACAAAGCGCTATGAGTAGCTCCTGTATGAACCAGAAACTGATCAGAAGAACCCAAAACATGTGCTGTAACATAAGGACCCCTCTGATCTACTGGAACTTCAAAGGATTCCTTACCCCTACCTAGGCAATCCTATGCATTAGCAGATTCATGGAAATCAGGATGCACATAATCAGACATCTGATATTGATTCCGTATATCAAAAGTGTTGAACCCATCCTGCACTCGTACATTAGCATCAAACTGTGATGTATTCCTATAGGTTCTGTATCGATCCCCCTATTCCTGACCCTGTTCTGGTTAACGAGTTAACTAGCAGCCATCCCATGATGCAGAAACCGTTATCTGATTAAGCCACACTACGGCACAGGAACGTGTTATCTGATTAGGTCATAACGCTTGCCATCTAATTAGACAAGCGATATTCCTCCAGCCCCTGATAAGGCATACGGAGTTCTCAAAACAAATCAAACCTATGACAACCTGGGAAAAACCCTGCGGCCATTGTTTTGATTTCATCGAGAACTTCAGCAAAAGAATGTGCTAACGACCAAGTCGTATGACATCCTTATTGACGTATCTATGTCCATCCTTACGTCAATCTCGGCACCTTACAGGTATAAATATTACCGGTATTGCCTTAAGCAAACACACGCGGTGGTGACGAGATCGGAGCAGCCAGACTTGCCGAAGCCCAGAGCAGAGCAGACCCCGCTGGCGCAGCCCCGTCTTCCTGACGCGCTGAGAACGAGACGCTGCTTTCTCCTGCCGAGAAATCCAGCTCCGGCGCTTCCGGGTAGCCCTCGCAGGCAGCCTGGAATATCGAGACCAGAGGCGAGAGATACCATCCCTCATTCATCCTAGATTCCAGGTACAGAACTGAATAACCCCTCGCAGAGACTTCTTGAGTCAGTCACTTGGCAAAACAAACTTAACTTAAACTGCTACTTTCTATTCCCGCCCACGTATTAGGCTTAGGTCAGGTACACCGGGGTAGGCGTAGTTAGAAACACCAGTTGAGTACGATTAGTCAAATGTTTATATGTATGTATCTATTTTATCAATTTTAAACTACCTTATGGCTTAGAAACCATATAAATGTTTTTACAGTATTATTTTATACTTCTGCTTTTATTGTATGCACTTTACTTAACCATAAGTATTGCAATAATATCGATCCATTTCTCTTGTACGAGAAAAGAGACTGATCAATAAATACCATCTTTTATTGAACACGCCCGTCTCTTCCTTTTCTCTACAATCTGGTGAGACTAAGAATGCACGTACTGACTGAGTAAAATAAGTTGTCTTTTGTTTTCACACGACTCTAGAGATACACTCTTGATTAGGGGAGAGCAAAGTTGTCATGTTCTATGGTTGTCAGAAACTAAATCCCTTCTTGTCTATCCAGGGAGGTTCAACTCCTCCTTGCCTATTCGAGAAAGTTTCTAGTGAACTCTGAGCTAGCTGGCAAACCCAAAACTTTAAGTCTAATATCGACAATAGAAGACCTAGTTAACGTCTGGTCTAGGCCTATACTATTGAAGGTATTATTCCAATGCGCAGAGCCTATTGGGATAATAGGAACTACACTACATGGCGCCCAAACGTTTGGAAAGGCGATAAAACTAACGCAAGACATTAGAGTAACTCAGTCGTGCTTTTTCACTCAGACCCCTTTTTTCCCATAATACTCCAAAGACGTCTGGAGTGGGTGAAAGGTCATATCCGCCAAACCTCGCAGGAAGAAACTCCTATGTATGGTTCTTGGTTTAATCAACGTTGAAGGATACACGGTTCCAAAATATTGTGCATCTAATCTTTGTTTCCATAAGAAACCTGATCTGCAAACAAACAAAATAACCTTCCTGACAGTAGAATGTCAGACACTGAAGAAGAAAGAGAGATAGCTAGAGTAGCAGCTGAACTCGTAACAGCTGATAATACTATGCAAGAAGCAGACCCGACTTTAATACTCATCGGGGTCAACATAAGGAAATCTATAACTTTGAAAGTTATAGAAAATGGACTGACACCTAGAGGTGGCACAGTCATATTCGTAATAGAGGCACACGAATATCGGCAGACAGAGGTATTCTATTCATGGATACATTTTCCAGCAGCAAACGCTGTAACAAAGGTCTTCCACCATTACAAAACAGAGGAACCTCCTGAAGAATACACTCCTTTCGAGGAGGTGGAAGTACCACTTAAATTCCAAGAGCATCTGCTCTTGTTTAATGGCGCCCTAAAACACAACAATCACATCACCAGGCTCGGTCCATTAGGTAGACCAGGAGCAACGTGGCCGGTCCTAGCCGGATACACACCACATCCAGACATCGAAAGAATGTCTGCAGCAGATCTTCTAATACAACTAAAACAATTAATAAAAGTACATAGACAATTAGTCCAATATGTAATGCGGACTTCAACAATCCAACCAGCAATTAAAATTCCACAGCTGACCCCTCATCAGGGGAACACAAATAAAATTACACCACAGAACATACAGTCCTGCCTAGGTAAAGTACCAGCTAAAAGGGAACAGATACCATTCTGGTTAGCACAAAAAATCACCCAAATAGAGGCGGTGTTTCCAGACACCACTCCTGTGGATAAACACAGGATTCTGACTATCTGTCTTCCAATGGGAATCGCACCACACGTGGAGGACTGTGACACTTGGGGTACAGTCTTTGCTTCCATTTACACAAAAACACATGGAGTTCCATCCATGTCAGTAATACCAGATGTGCTAAAACAAATTCAAGACGAATACGGTCCGGAACCCGCTTTAACTCTTGGTATGAAATTACTGAAAGACTTCAAACAGGTCTCGGCTATATTACTAGCCAACATAAAAGGAGAAGCAGCGAATGTGGCAATCCGCCAGAGGTTAAAAGAGACAGATATAGCAGACCAACCAGCTGAAATTGCCAGAATTATAGAAAAATCCTATGAAGAACTAGGTAGAGATAGTTTGGGTGGAATACCAGTGAAGCCCCAACTAATTGAAAGTCCTGAAAAAATATTTATTAAAAATAACCTAAACAGTCAAAAGAAGAACTGGGATGGAAACAAACAATCCAATCCAAAAGAAAAGAGATTCCAGTCCAGAGGAAGGTCTCCTCGGCGGAGAGAAAGATCTCCGGACCAAGGACCCAAGTCTCCCCAAAGTGAGCCCTCTGTGAAAAAATACAACCTTAGAAATAGGGATAATATAAAGAAACCGGATAGATATCAAGATTTTGATACACGTCCCTCTCAATCTTTTCAGACTTCCTCGCAGAAATCGGAAAGAAGAGGACGATCGGAACCCAGGGAAGGGCACGTCAAGTCCAAAGACAAGGAACCTGCTCATCCAAATAAGAAATTACAATTTCCAAAAAAGAAGGTAGCCAGTATTAAAGTAGTTAACAATGCCGAGAATACTGAGGACACAACTGAAAAACGGAGAATGGGCTCAGACAATGCTAGACAGCGCAGCAGAAGTGAGCATAGCTCGCAAAGTCCTTATGAATCATCTGGAGACAGTGGACACGAATGAATATCTTCAAGTGGAAACTGCAGACACCAGAGTTAGCAAACCTCACAAAATATATGAAATAACTTTACGTATAGAAGGGGATAAGACTAGAAAAATAAGGGGACAATTTGGGGATAATCTCTCCAAGGGCTATGACATCCTTCTAGCTGAAAAAGACTGGCCACCAGAGTTTGTTAGGGACTGCCCTCATGGCGAAGAAATAATTATGCCTGCCTTCTCAAATCATATCCCAATTCATAAAAATTATACACTTGCAAGAAAGTGGGCAGTAGCTCAAGCTCCTGCTTTATATAAAAATCACGTAGGATGGTATGAGGACTCTCCTCCTCACAAAATCCAGTTAAAATCACAACCTACTGCACAAAGACAGTACCCAATTAAGCAAGAAGCTAAAAAACAGGTAAAAGAAATCCTAGATCAACTAGAATACCAGGGGGTGATTGAAACTTGCACCTCACAAATGAACAACCCTTTGTTTCCTGTCTCCAAACCAGATAATTCATATCGTCTAGTTTTGGATTACAGACACCTTAACTCATGTTGCAAAACTTTCGCAGTACAAAACTCGCATAGTGCAGCACTAATGAATAACATAGTGCGCAAAAAATACAAAACAACATTAGACATCTCTAATGGATTCTTCTGTCAAAATATAGCACCAGAGAGCAGATATTTGTCCGCGTTCTCAATAAATGGCGCTCAAAAACAATTCTGTCGGTTACCCCAAGGGTTCAAGAACAGCCCAGGATTATTCTCAGCGAGAGTAACAGAATTATTACAAACATATGACGAAGAGGCATTATCTTATGTCGATGACATATACCTAACAGATGATGACTTGGATACTCACATGAAGAGAGTGAACACCATAATACTTGGGTTCGCAGCAGAGGGTTACAAATTCAACTTTAAAAAATCTAGAATTGCCCATCTAACAGTCCTGTTCTTAGGATATGAATTATCAAGTGAAGGCAAAAGCCTGGCTGACAATTTCCTCGAGAAATGTGCCGTACTCCAAGCACCTAGAACAGTAAAAAACCTACAGTCAATTCTAGGCTTCCTAAATTTCGGAAGAACATACATTGCAAATTACGCAGAAAGGGTCAAGCCCCTTTATGATCTAATAAAACCAGATTTTAAAAGAACCAATTGGACTCAAACACACACAGAAATTTTGAGATCCTTACAAACAGACATGTTAATTAAAACAAAATTAGGAACACGTGATGACACACACAATCTTGTGATTCGAGTCATCCCAGGAAGATGCGGATTCACACACCTGACCTCTAACGAGGGAGAAAAGGTACCAATTGCATTCAAATCACACTTGTACACAGAAGCTGAAAAGAAATTCAGCATTAAAGAAAACATTGTTCATGCAGTTCAAACCGCAATAGCTAGAGAAAAAGATAAAGCTGACGGTAGACACATCACAGTCAGAACAGCAGAATCAGCCTTTGAGGCATTAACAACACCGTGTAATTTACCAACAACAGCATTGAATCCGGAATGGATACAATGGGTGAACTCAATTACAACGGACAAAGTAAAATACTACTTTGATCCACAATTAAAAGAATTGAAAAATCTAGAATATGAAAGAACATTCCCTCTGCCAATCGACATTCTGCCCTTACGACAATACGCCTGTGTAATCTATACAGACGGACATGCTCAACCCTCCGTTTGGGGAGAACAAGCATACAACCCCACATGTGAGATTACAAAAGAAGTGTGGCGCGGAGGTAAACTAAGACCTCTATTGACAAAAACACACTCAGTAGAAACTAATTCAGAACAACAGACTGAAATAATAGCATTAAAAATGGCGCTAGATAATGCGGATCGCGAATTCCCGACACTTATAGTGTCCGATTCATATTACTGCGTCAAAACATATAACAACGATTTGCAGAAATGGATTCAAAACGGTTACAAAGATGACACAGGTGCAACAATAAAGCAAAAACTGCTTTGGGAACAAATAGTTCTGTTACAAAAAGAACTACCAAAGACTCACGTGATACACTCACTGAGTCATCAGCGTGATGGCGTTCACGTTGCAGGGAATTCATTGGCTGTGACAGCCACAGCGGTAGCAACTAAATCGGCTTCCGTAGCTGGAAGAAAGCGTACAATAAAATACATTGACGGTGAAACAGTGCTGGTGGTGAAAACGTCATCAAAAGGCGACTGCTCAGCACTACCGTTCAGTTATCCACTCAAATATACATACATAATCGATGCAAACTCCGTCCCTTTTGCTCGAATCCCTGGAGTGGGGGATAGAGTAATTCCAAACATGGACAGGAGAACCTTGTTAATTGCAGACACACATATGGGTGAGGGTCTTAGACACCTTAAACTAAAAGATTCTCTGGAAGAATTACAATCAGTGTACTGGTGGCCAGGCATGAGCCTGCAGCATGACATTTTTGTAAAAAAATGCCCAGACTGCAACAGAGATCGCAGTGGCGAGAGAAACGGTATACTACCGTGGCGTTTCACTCCAGAAAGGATCAGCAGTAAAAAGCAAAGTGTCCGATTAACATATACAGGCTAGTTTCCACTTATAATGTAGATCCCCAGCACTCGGCTGACGTCTGGACTGTTATACAAAGATTTGCGAGTCTAAATGGCATATACGCTAGGAGCATGCTACGTTTGACCAATGTTTTCACTTTAGCCCTCAAGCTTGTGGGGAAGCACGGCCAAATGAGCATAGCGATGCGGGATTCTTCTCGCTTCCTTCCTGAGGGATACGGGATGGTGTAAAGAAAAAACCAAGGCATAAAGCTATCTATAACAGAAAGGATATTAGGTTCGGGAGCTGGGTGGGTCAAACATCTAATAAGTGTCCAACGTAGTCTAAATAACTTGCCAAGAAACTCTCTGAAGGGATTCAGTCCGTACGAATTATTGTTTGGAACTAGGATGTTAGTCTTAGATCTTGACAGTCAGACTTCAGTGGTAAAGGAAAAAAGCTTTGATATCAAAGATCGTTTGGCTATTTTACAGGACTTAAACAAAACAAGAAAAGACCTGAGCAACATAAAGTTGAAACAGCAGCCAACAACCACTGAAGAACCACCACCTGTCCCAGCAAGACCTGTCTGGATTCCAAAAGTCGGGGATCTAGTCAGAGAAAAGATCGCGGTAAAGAAGGAATTTGGGCCTTCTTACAGAAAAGCAGTTCCTGTCTTGTCTATCAACGGGACAAGATCAGTTGTACTACCGCCGCTTGCTGGTAAAAAGGAGAACCGAGTTGTATCCATCGACCTGGTAAAACCACAATCATGTGGCCGATAACAAACAGTAGGCCAAGTGGACTCCCGATAAGTAGTAGAACACCAAGGTTTGCTACCAATACAGAGGTCCTAACTAAGAGGCTAATCACATTCGAAACGCCTACAGAAGAACAACAAGGACTGTGCAACAATGCAATGGAACTTAAACCTCTGAAAACCCAAATAAAAACATTTAGTAAAGACACACCAACCTACAATGAAGTAACAAACGAATATGCAAGAAACAGTAATCCTGAAGCAATTGGAACAATTGACAGAACTGCATCCGGCTACTTCATAAACTTCGATGATTCCTCTGAAGACCTCAGTGAATCAAAAACACAGCCATCAACAAAAACCTTTAAAGATAAAGCTAAAGAACTTTTGAAACAACTGAAAGAAACCTATCTGATTTCTCCATGGATTGAATTTTGGGTGGGCTTTGGTGCATTTATCCTCATACTTTGGCTCATCATGGTACTAACTTTGGGACGCTTCATTGAGGGAAAATATGCTAAAATGGACACAGCAGGTCAGAAAATCAACTTGATCCTCAAGCCACACACATCTTCACACGTCGAGAAAAGAGAACTTTCTTCAGTCAACTTCACAGCCAATCCTATACCGGGTGGGGTAGCATGGGACAATACTGACTACGAAATTTATGGTCCGGTTGAGATCCTGAAATATCCACACCAAATTAAGATCTCGTTGAGTGACTTTGTAAAAACAAGCTCATTTGCTGATGATTGGGATTTTGAAAGTATAAATAATATGATGTCTGACTTAGTGATGTCTGCTAAATTTACCAAACATGATTATTTGCAGGGTTCGACTAATTATGATAGTATGTACTGTTACAACCACTATGGTAACCATTTTCTACATAAATCTGCACAACCTAGAAATGTTTTAAATTATAATCAATGGGAACATTGTGCAACCCCTCCAAAAGGAAGCTCAAGAACCTTTTACGACAAATATTCATACTTTTCAGGATTCAACACAAGTAATGCTGAAACATTTTATTTCAAATTGTCAAATAAGACAGGGACAAAGACCATGCTAACAAACACGAAATTGATATATTCAGACTCGTTTTTTGAACAAATGAATACTTTTGGGTTTGATTATTGGGACAAAAATGTTGAAGTAAAAAGTGTTTGGGGTACAAAAGAATGGCAAGTACAAGGTATAGAATCATTGTTTAGAGCCTGCATGATCCCAGAACAAATTATATTTTTGAATGACACTGTTCAACAAACCACCTGTCTTGGCTTAGCCAAAATCAAAGACTTAAATAAACCGTCTATTCCAAAGCCAACAATGGACAGCAATGGCTCTACAGATGAAGAGATAGACGTATACTATATATTAAACCAAAACAGAACACATCCTGATTGGAAACAGTGGTTGATCTGGCCCACAGATACTAATAACTGTCAAGACAGATTCCTGAACAAAACACAGGGGTTCACATTGACCAGGCCAGACCCTAGATATTCCCAAAGACAACACCCAGGGATATTTACCACCCACAGTGTGGGCAAATTATGCCTTCAATGGCTACAAACTTCCACACTGACAGAAATTAAGCAACACCTAACTTTACTTACTGATGGTGCTGACTTGCGTGATTTCATTATGGGACCACGCAAACAGCGTCAAAAACGCTTCATAGCAGCCTCTATATATGCAGCTTACAACGAGGCCTGGAAGGTAACTCAAATTGAAACAGCAGAAAGTATACGGGAAATTGACCGTATTAATTTGGAAAAATCACTTTCTGTAGTGGACAATGGGTTAATGACTCTGTCCTCCAGAATTTTTTCTTTGGACAGCATTGTGTCTTCAGCAATCGACATAATATCGCAAGACTTACTGCTGTTACAACACGGTCAGTCTCAATTGCGTTCTATTGTACAGCTTGGCTGGACGTTACAAAACCTGCGTTCAGGCTATGTGCCTTGGCGTTTAATCAACACAACGTCACTATTCAATATCTTTAACCTTACTGATAAACAGATCAGTATGGCACAAAAGGGTGCTGATTATACAATCCTGAGCATTGAGAAACTCGAGAGATTACCAGTGACAATGTCAGAACGACCTGTCAGTGAATGGATAATACATGGGATAATTAATATTCCAATATCAACCTTCAGGTTTCAATACTGCCAAAAATATATACAGGCTGGCATGTACGAAAAATTGGGAAAAGGGTACATTAAAACAACATGGAACTTGCCCTATTCACATGCATGTGTCAGTAATAAAGGACAGAAAGTGTTTTCTTAGTGGCAATAATTGTGTGATGTCACTAAGCGGTACACTTCTGTGTAATGGAATTAGTTTGCATGGAGCCTGTGAAGGGAACTCAAATAACCTTTCATGTCACCAGCTAGGCACACCTGCTACAGAGATAGAACCATTCTTTCAAAGACTCTATAATGGGAGTTACATTCTAATTATGGACCGCAGATGCTGTAGTCTTATGCCCGGGACTCCTTATCTCGTAACTACGACTGCGAAGGTCAAGTGCTGTGGACGCTTATTGTTCCCCAGCTCCTTTCCAGACAGGGAGGCAAGGGCATGGCCCAACTTGAAAATTACTTCTATTCGAATAGACACTTTAAGCAGAATGAAAACAGTGCTTCTTCAGACGCCAACCAGGCTCACGTCATCAAAAGAAACGTATGATCTCCTAGTCGCAAGGACGACTGCAGAGATTCACTCATTGTTATCAACTAATTCCCCCATACATTTCGCAGAAATCCTGAATGAAATCTTAAATATTTCTGATACCAGTGGAGTCTCAAAAGTATTTAAGACAGTATTTTCGATGGCATTAACACCATTCAAAGCCATACTGGGTATTTTTCCAGATTTCGTCCATTCGATTTTTGGCGGACTTCCCCTCATTTTAGGACTAATTGCAGGAATCCTATTCTTGGTCCTTATATTTCGTTATGGCAAACCGTGTCACAGACAAAACACCTGCGACAAGGGAAGAAACAATCCGAGCCATTGGATACCGGGGCCGGATATCAAAAATCCTGGGACTATCCCGGCTTAGAGACCTGAACATGACTTGGTTTCTTTCATTTCGACCAATGTGGCATCGATGTGTTTTACCTGTATTAAGGTGCCTGCTGTGCGGAGAAGAATGCGTGTTGGACACCTGTCTGACGCTACAATCGGATGCGCCAATGGATGCAGAAACATTGTTGAGCCCAATAAAGGCTCATGCTTTGTGCTGCCCTCAACGGCTGCCAATCCTGATGACGGCATTCGTGGAGACTTCACCGCTACGATTAAGGGGTAGTGGAGTTCAAGATGAAAGCAGCATCGATCAGGTACGACCTTCTGTCAGCAATAATAATCAAAACGTCAATGGAGACAATCATGCACATGAATGCATGGTTACATCCTTTTCCGAGTAAGTGGAACTCTCCCAGGAAGCTGTTGACAGCTTTTTCGACAGTCTAAATGATATGATGTTCTCATCAGAGCAGAAATAGAGACTTTTGAGCAAGCTAGCACACGGCGTTCCCTGAATTTGGCCTTCAACTTTAATAACAGAATACCACGAACGATTTCCCCTCCTGTTCACGGACAGCAATTTTTCGATTTTTTCGGGACACTTATCTTCTGCTTAAAGTAAGAACTATTCTTAGAGAACTAAAATTTCCATCTTTAGAAACTTTATAGACATTAGCTGCCCGCTGGTATGTTCATAATTATTTTTATCCTGTGATGAAATGGTCTCGAACCCTTTTCTTCTGTATTAAGAGCCATTTCGTGTGTAAATTCTCATATACCAATTAGCAATAATGTATACATATGCGTGATTACTTTAGCATTATTCTACAGCTTGAGTGCATATAATACATGTGACTATTTTTTCCATATATTGGATAATTTCGAAATGCATTATATGTATTTTGGGGTGGTAAGGTATACACGATACTCTACAGTATGTTTTACTATGCCTAGATTCATAAACATGGCCATAGTTAGCGTGGAGTGGGTGTGATGTATTCCTATAGGTTCTGTATCGATCCCCCTATTCCTGACCCTGTTCTGGTTAACGAGTTAACTAGCAGCCATCCCATGATGCAGAAACCGTTATCTGATTAAGCCACACTACGGCACAGGAACGTGTTATCTGATTAGGTCATAACGCTTGCCATCTAATTAGACAAGCGATATTCCTCCAGCCCCTGATAAGGCATACGGAGTTCTCAAAACAAATCAAACCTATGACAACCTGGGAAAAACCCTGCGGCCATTGTTTTGATTTCATCGAGAACTTCAGCAAAAGAATGTGCTAACGACCAAGTCGTATGACATCCTTATTGACGTATCTATGTCCATCCTTACGTCAATCTCGGCACCTTACAGGTATAAATATTACCGGTATTGCCTTAAGCAAACACACGCGGTGGTGACGAGATCGGAGCAGCCAGACTTGCCGAAGCCCAGAGCAGAGCAGACCCCGCTGGCGCAGCCCCGCCTTCCTGACGCGCTGAGAACGAGACGCTGCTTTCTCCTGCCGAGAAATCCAGCTCCGGCGCTTCCGGGTAGCCCTCGCAGGCAGCCTGGAATATCGAGACCAGAGGCGAGAGATACCATCCCTCATTCATCCTAGATTCCAGGTACAGAACTGAATAACCCCTCGCAGAGACTTCTTGAGTCAGTGACTTGGCAAAACAAACTTAACTTAAACTGCTACTTTCTATTCCCGCCCACGTATTAGGCTTAGGTCAGGTACACCGGGGTAGGCGTAGTTAGAAACACCAGTTGAGTACGATTAGTCAAATGTTTATATGTATGTATCTATTTTATCAATTTTAAACTACCTTATGGCTTAGAAACCATATAAATGTTTTTACAGTATTATTTTATACTTCTGCTTTTATTGTATGCACTTTACTTAACCATAAGTATTGCAATAATATCGATCCATTTCTCTTGTACGAGAAAAGAAACTGATCAATAAATACCATCTTTTATTGAACACGCCCGTCTCTTCCTTTTCTCTACAATCTGGTGTACTTTCCTCATCCATTTGTTTTAAATCTCTCCATACCGCCCCAAAAGCTGCGCGATCATCAACTTTACGAACAGTCCTCCACATATCTGTCAGTAATATCAACCCGAAAAATAAATCAATGTCAGGCAAAGTCATAGTACAAGAGTTAATCGCTTCCCCAACTTCCTCATGGAAAACGGCTGGATTTTTCTGCATGTCAGGTAATGCTGTTTTAAGTGCCATTACATCTGCCCTGTTCCAAGGAGTATACACCCAATTATAAAAGAAATAAACTTTAGCATCGACAGAACGTTTATCATTACTTGTACCCGCTCCCTTAGAAGGAACATGTAAAGGTGCAGCCTCGAACATAGGCTTCGCATGCAGTATCGTAGTCTTATCTGTTCCGAAGATAGAAGCTTGCGCCCCGCCGGTCTGAGATGTCCGTGCTGCTGCATCTGCTCCCTTAGAAGGAACATGTAAAGGTGCAGCCTCGAACATAGGCTTCGCGTGAAGTATCGTAGTCTTATCTGTTCCGAAGATAGAAGCTTGCGCCCCGCCGGTCTGAGATGTCCGTGCTGCTGCATCTGCTTTCTTTTTCTCCTCTCGCAAATGGACCGCATCAGTTCATAATTTAAACAAACGCCTGATCGTATCAGCCACCTGGAGAAGAGCAAAAAGACCATCACGCATTTGCTTACAATCAGCTGCTACATCATCGGGTTCTAGGTTAGCACAATATTTCTGAAATAGTTCAATAACTTATGCGGCAAACGTCTCAGTAAAATATAGCTGCTCCCTTTCCTGTCACCCATCTATGCTATCTAAAATTTCAGAAACAGGAACAGTACTACGAAGTGCTTTATGAGCGGCCTGCCTGAGTTCGGACGCACGATCAGCGGACAGCATAGAGCGAGTGTCTCGTATCCTTTGTTGCTCTGAATGGGAGTCCTCATCTACATCAGCAGGGGCTGACGGAACGGCATACGGAGGCGGAGGGCGTTCTAGTAACAAAAAATCATCTTGCGTTTTTTTAAGGACATGATAGAGAGGTTGCCGAACAGCGTATTGGCCAGATACCTGTAATCTGCGTTGTTTCTCTTCTCTCTCTTTCAATTCTTTCACTTCTTTCTTTCTCAACTCCAATGCTTTCTCATACACATTCTTCCGCTTCTCTTTCTCAATCAAGGCTTGCTCACGCTTCGCTCGTTCACACACTTCTTTCTCCCACATTCGTTCACAGTCAAACATATCTTGCCTAGACTTCCGAATAAACATACATTGCTCCACATACTCAATCTTTCGCAAATCAAATGACCCAGCATTGGCCAACGTAACTGAGGATCCGCACGAGTGTATTTATTCCATAATGTGCTGTACATTATAGAAGAAAGACCATACTTAACATACATATCTCTATTAGGCGTCCCCTCTGGGGGAGCCGGCTGCAATTCTTCAAGTCTCAAATTGGTACCACTACAAAAGCAACACATCCTACAAAGTGCGCTAAAAACAGGCATGCCAAAAATAGTGCAGAATATGCAATATTATAATCAAAGTAGCACTTAAAGTACTTCTAGTATGGCGTGCCGTTCAAATCAAAATCAGATTGGAGAAAAATCTCCTCATTACCTGCCTATATGGGTTGCAACTCATATATACCAAATACAAAAGATACAAATCTGACTAGTCTTCCAAACAAATTGCCACAGTAAGTGTTCCTAAAACTACCTTACCAAACAAAGGCACCAAAACCCACAGTAAGTACCGAAAAATTTCTCTTACCAATCACAGGATGTCCAGATTCCAACTGCCAAGTTCTAAGATCGACCAAATGGTCACTGCACGGCGAATCAACAGAAGAGATCTCAGTCGAGGACCGGCGCCACCTGGATGGTCAGATCAGAAAGAAAGGAAAAACGCAGTGGGTCCCAAGACTCGGGTCTCCTCTGGCATGCGATCGCGTCCAAAGTGAGATTCCAATCCTTCGTCGCGACCACTCCTTCAGGCATCCGAGTCGCCGATGAGCCCCATGTGTCGGGCACCAATTTGTCGACTTAAGCCTCAGCAAGGCCTACCAGTGCAAGGGATTCGCCCTTCTCTGAACAAAATCCTCAGACTGTATAGGAAGAAGTTAGCACAGAAACTGGAATAGGAAGGATAACGTTTATTACACCTCATGAGGGGGAACTACAATTCAAACAGCACCCTTCGGTATTGTATGAAGTAGCACCCCGAACTAAAAGAGCATGGTCCTTTTATACCCACGCAGGGGCTCAAAAGAAGGTGGTACAAACACAGAAGCGAGTTTTATGTACACATAAGGTCATATAGAAAGACACAATCGATAAGTGGGAGGAGCTAACAGTTTTCGGGAACTAGTAAACACATTTCTATCTGTTTCTAATTACTAACAGCTGCAGACCCTACTGGGCATGTGCGAAAGTCGGGGATGCTAAATATAGCTCGTTGCTAGGCAGAATTCAAGCACAGTTAACAAGAAGGTAGGACAAAGCACATGGTGAGCACATGGCAACATGTGGCAGACAAAATGGCTGCCAGAAATACAAAATGGATTCCGCTAATTGTTGCGATAGTTGATAAATACAAGATGTCTTCTGCTAATGGTTAATCTATTCGCTGCCAAATTACAACATTGGGACCCTGATCCCAAGAAATTAGATAACTTTTGGACCACAAGAAGAAACCTCTACTGAGGAGAGGAACCTGAATAAATTGAATAAACTAAGGAAAGACTATTCCTTAGCTGAAGTGCTGCTTAGTGGATTGGCCTGCAGTGGTTGCCTTATGCCAAAGAGAGGAGAAAAAACTTTGTGTGCTTTACTTTCAACTTGTGAAGTATCTCCAAGGGCTTGGAAAAGAGCTTGTCTCTTGCTGAAGTCTCAGGGACAACAGACTTCACCCCCAGCTCCCCAGAGTTGTTTGGAAGTGCCTGCTGCTATTTTGGGCCTTCTGAGGGACTGCGTGTTGCAAGGAGCTGGAAGCGCAACTCAATGAGGAAGAAGCATGTTGCCGTCGCTGCTGCTGCCGTCGCATTGTGAATGTAGGTGCTGTACTGTCGTATTGCACCGCATTGAGAGAAGCGTCTCGCAACAAAGAGGAATCACGTCGCCGTCGCTACTGCTGCTGTCACAAATCCAAGGGAAGTGGTTGCCGGTATAGCTGCCGTGTTGCACCGCATAGAAAGAAGTGTCTCAGAACGAGGAAGAAGCGTGTCACCGTTGTTGCTGCTGCTGTCGCATCGTGAATGTCAGCGCTGTAGCTGTCGTATTGCACCGCATCGAGGAAAGCACCCCGCATCCACAGAGAAACGTGCCGCCGTCGGAACTGCTGCCGTCGCATCTTGGATGTCGCCGCTTTAGTTGTCGTATTTTGCGGAAGCCTCTCACAACGTCGCAGAAGATTGTTGCAGCCGAGGATTTTGCCATCGCATCACTGAACAAGATTGTCGCCGCTGATGTTGACGCATCGAACCGAGACTTCTCGCATCATCGGGGAAGCGTGCCGCATCTGGAAGATCTTCACGTCTTTATTTCTTTGCACCAGAACTTTGCCACATTTCCATCGCTGCAAAATTACTTACTGTGGAAGCGCCACGCATCGTAAGGTATATTGATGCAAAGAGTCACATCTTAAGAACTGAACAGAACTAAGCTAAAACCATTTTTAAGTATAGCCTTGTGGATTTTTGTCTTTTGTGGTCTTGTGTTAAGTTTATATAAAGAAAACTTATTTTTAATATACAACTTTGTGGTGTCCATCTGTGGTGTTGGCACTGGATTACTGTATGTGGTCACAAATGCTTTACACACTGCCTCTGAGATAAGCCTGTCTGCTTTTGCCAAGTTATCAAGGGGGTGAGTAGGGGATTTTTTAGGAGTGTACCCCCTTACCCTGACTAGAGGCAAGGGTCCCTATTTGTCACAAGTACCTACCTGTGCCAAGTAGAAACCCCCAAATCTAACATTGGTGGGCAGCGGTGGAGATTCAGGACTTGCATTTGTAACTTATGTACAGTGATTGGTGAACACTACTAATGAGTGCTGACCAAACGCAACTACATACTGTTTTTTCGACTTTATGGTGTCCTCCTGAAGGTATTATTTTTTACTGTGGCCCTGGTTATTTATTGAAAAATGGAACTCAACTTCTGGAAACATATTTGTCTACACAATGAAGGAGCTACTTGTGTTTTGCAAGGAAAGGCATCTGCCTGTGAAGAGAAGGTCTAGGGAGGACCTAGAGGCATCCGTACTTCAGTATGAGTTAGCCAGCTGGAAGGCAACACTACCAGTGGAGTCTGAGAAGGAGGAATTCCCTGAAAGTGAGGGAGAAATAGAAAAAGATAGCTGGCTTCTGGATTATGAGCAGAGGATGAGAGAAATTGATGAAGAGTTGAGAGGGATTGATGAGTTCCAGAGAGCCTTAGTCCGAGGAGAAGATCTTTGGGCCACTCAGAAAGTGAGCTTTGCTGAGTTGGAGGTGGATTCCAGCTCAGATGGTGGCAGCAAAATTGAGTTATCTAGTGCTGAGGGAGCAGTACATACACCCAGAGATGTGGTGCCCTACTTAAAGGAGGGGGTTAACATACACCAGAAGGTTCAAGGACATGAGGTAGCTCCAGTAGTGCACAGCATCCCTGAGGAAAATGGGAAACTGACGCAGGGGTTCATGGTCCTAGTAGTGGGAAGGATACTCTACTGACTCTAGATGAGAGGTGCAGGGAGATGGGTTCCGCCCAAGGTTGAAGTCCTGGTATAGGAGTGTGAAGACCGCCCAGATGAGTGTGGGTTGAATAACAGAGAAAGTCAGATACTGTATTGCCAATCTCAGGAGAGTAGTGTGGAGTGCGTGTGTGAGGCACTGGATGGTGAGGTGAAGGATAGTTTGGTTAACCCCTCTTGGTGGATTCCAGAGGGTCTGGAGAGGCATTGGGAGTGACCCTGTGGGGAGTGGCTCAGGTATCTTCCAAACCCAGAGTGTTGGAAGTGGATCAGTGTATTCCAGCTAGGTCCCAGTGTAGTGGGAGTGGAGTAGGGACTTGCGTCCTGTCTTAGTGGATAAGGAGTGGGTGTGGGGCCAGGTGCCCAAAACCTAGTCTCAGAGCCTGGATTGTTCTTTAAGGGAACACCAGGTGGGGAGCCTAGGCTGTCCTGATGGGCCGCCCGTTGAGGGAAATCTCCTAGTGTCTGGTGAACTGGGAGGGTCTGTAAGCTGGCCTCCATTAGTTCTGGTGTCTAGCAGTGGTGCTTCTAAGTGGAGGGTAGAGTAGTCCAGACTGAGGGGTGAGAGGGAGAAAGAGTTCCCAGTGGAGGAACCAGTGGGCCAGGGGCCAGCCAGAAGGGCTGCATCACCAGGGAGTGACCATGGTGACACCACTTCTGTCCTGGGAGATCTTCGTGCACTTTCAGAGGGTCAGGAGTTGGGAGATCTGCACCAGGTAGACAGTCACACGACACGTGAGTTATGTGTCACCCTCGGGGAGGGCATATGCACTCCCCAGGACATCCTGGTTTGCCGGGCAAGTGTTCAACTACAGGGGATTGTCCCTTGGTTGGAGAACCAGGTTCAGGTGTTGTCTGACCTGGAGGGTGGGACAACTGTAATCAGGGTCCTGTCCCAAGTCGCTTCTAGGGGTACCACTCCAATTGGGAGGGTGCAGTGCTCTGGAAGGGGGTAAAGAGGGAGGGAGTCCTCGCCTCTGGCCCCGGTGCAACCTGACGGTTTAGACCCTAGGTTGGAGGGCCAGGTTCAGAGTGCCCCCCTCACTTGGAAGCCCAGTTGAAGGATAGAACCCATGAACCAGTGGGCAAATTATGCAGGACACCTGCTACAGGCACCCTGACAATTCTGCAAGGGGGTACCGCTCCAGGTGGGAGGTTACAGAGCCCCATGGAGGAGGACCAGGTGTGGGAGAGGCCACTTCAGTTTTGGGCCCAGCTGCCGGGTACAGGCCTGGGGCTGATGGGTCAGTGTCAGGATGTCATACCTGACCTAACAGGAGGGAGAGTGGACAAAGGGTGCCAAGCACCTGGGGTTACTGCCTCCCGCTCTCAGATGCCACAAAGGTGTGAGATCCCTGAGAGGCATAAGGCCTGGGTCTCATCACTGACTACTGTCAGTGGCCACTGTACCTTGATGTCTGTCTGTTGGGACACACCTGTGAGCAAGCTAACGTTAGGTGAAGCACAGATGGTATCCACAGAGGAGGAGAAGGGTTCCACATAGTTTAGACTGGTAGGCCCTGTGAGTAAAGTAAAGTAAAGTAAAGTCCACATTTGTAAAGCACACAATCACCCGTAAGGGTCTCTAGGCGCTGGGGGGCCGTCGGGAAGATTAAGCGAGCTATTGCCCAGAGTCACATGGTGCTGGGCTGACCTGCCGCCGGAGCCGGGGATCGAACCCTGGTCCCCAGATTCCAGCGTCAGTCGCCCTGGCCGCGGCGCCACACCTCTTCACTGAGTATGGACAGAGGAATTGAAATGGGTTCAGATTGGCGTAAAACTGGCATATGCCCCTGCTGTTGTCATCAGTGATGTCATGAGTGATGTCACTGACCATGTCATGAGTGATGTAATATGTGACGTCATCAGCATTGGATTGCGGGCGCGCGTGTTATAGTTAGCTGAACTAACTATAACGGTGGAATATCAATGGTTTTGTATGAGTGAAATGTCCAGCTAACTATAACATGTCAGTAACCTATGGCTTTTTCAGTGAATTTCTAAGGTTTTTTAAATGCTAATTCCTAACTATAATGTGTCTGAAACCTATGGTTTTTTCACTGAATATATATCTATATCTATATCTATATCTATATATATATCTATATATATATAGATATATATATATTCACTGAAAAAACCATAGGTTATAGACCATATATAGTTAGGAATTAGCATTTAAAAAACCTTATTTTACTCACACAAAACCATTGAAATTCCATATATAGTTAGTTGCACTAACTATATATCGCGCACCTGCAATCCACTGCTGATCATGTCACATATTACATCATTCATGACATGGTCAGTGACATCACTGATGACATCACTGATGACATCTCAAATGACATCACTGATGACATCACTGATGACAACATCCAGTGACTGTATGTTTCTGTAAAGTTAAAATATATCTTACATATTGAAGAATGAGTGGATGTATAAGTGTCTGGATGAAGGATTTAGTAGGTGCGTGACTGACTGTATGAGTGAGTGATTAAATGTGTCTCACTGAATGCATGGGTTAGTGACTAAACTGTCTTAATTTGTGCATCATTATGTCTGTTGTTCTGTAAACTGCTGCATGTGTTGATCATTAGCTATACGAGAGGCTATATGTGTTATTAATTGCTTGCCCAAGTATTTCTATGGGAGATTGAGTTTGTGTGGGGGTGGCTGGAAGGTGTGTGACTCTATGCATAGATGTGTGAACAGTTTATTCACTAGGTGTATGAGTTCAAGAGTGCATGTGGAAACAGCTACATGGGCAGTTGACTGTGTGCATGAGTGTATTGATGAGTGAATGGATATCTCAATGCTACATGTCATAGTAAGTACATATGTAAAACACAGTACATGTGAGAGTTGGCATATATAAATAACTGTGCATGAGAGCCACCGAATGAGTGAGTGGTTGTATCGATCATTGTGAACTTGTATCAGGGATTGTATAAGAGAGTAAATATGTGTTAGTATATGTTTCAATAAGTAAGGTGTGTTTAACTGTATAGTTGAAGAAATGGAGATGAGATTGTTTCTTTGCATGACTGACTGGGTGTGTGAGTAACTCCATGGATGAGTGGAAGTGTGTGAGTGTCTGTATACACTGAGTGTATCTAAGGTTATATTAGAGTCTGAAGAGGTTTATCGTATTAGCACAAGAATGATGTCAAATGAGATGTCATCAGTGATGTCATCAGTGATGTCATTTGAGATGTCATCAGTGATGTCATCAGTGATGTCACTGACCATGTCATGAATGATGTAATATGTGACATGATCAGCAGTGGATTGCAGGTGCGCGATATATAGTTAGTGCAACTAACTATATATGGAATTTCAATGGTTTTGTGTGAGTAAAATAAGGTTTTTTAAATGCTAATTCCTAACTATATATGGTCTATAACCTATGGTTTTTTCAGTGAATTTTCAAGGTTTTGTAAATGCTAATTCCTAACTATATATGGTCTATAACCTATGGTTTTTTCAGTGAATTTCAATGGTTTTTTAATAGCAAATATCATAAGCTGTCGAATGTCAAGTACGTGGTAAGTGAAAACATTTTCGTGTTTATGCACACTGATCTGCTTTGAATGGTGCCCCCCCCCCCTCATTTCTATTAGGAGTACTCTCTCTTTGCAGATAGTGAAAGGTAGTTAACGCAGGTCTTTGCCCCCATTGTAATCCGTCGTGCCTGCTTCTCTCTCCATTTGATTGATTGTTATCCAAGTATTTACTGTTTTAGAATTAGTTCTCTTTGGTTCATTCTCTATTTACAAACAAACACAGAGTCGCAATACTCTGTTTAGTCTTTGCAGATAACGAAAAATCGTGTAAAAAAAAAAGAAAAGGAATCGAGCAAAATCAGTAGGCCACTAATGGGATCTCTTTTTGACCTCGCTAAAATAGAAACATTAGGAACAACCCCTCATGACAAATACAAAACTAGTGAGATGAACTGAACTCCACACAATGATGGCTGCAAAACAGCTCGGCTCCGCCACCCACCCCGCCCAAAATAACGATAAAGAACGGCTGCCATGATTGGTTGCGGAATGACCACGACGGAGCTACGAAATGGTGCTGCTCTCATGCTAACCCCAGCTTCAGTCTGAAACATCCAGAAACACTGTAGACTACCAATTCGATCAGTTCCGGTAGCGCCCCAATGTAACCCGGTAGAGAAGAACTAGCTCTCCCCTCTTTGACTGATGGTTCTTGTTGCCTGTCCCTTCTGTTGTCATTTAACAGAACTATTTAGCCTGCTGAAAGGGGTTGTGTTCCGACCGCTGGTTGGTGGAGACATTTTGACTATATTCTGTACCTGCGTTGTCGCGTAATGCGTCATATGACGCGCCGCGTTAGCGCATCCGGAAGTCATCCGGGGCGCGCAGCGCGTAACGTAAGCATAACAAGTCATGTGACTTGTTAATAAAACTTTTCATTGGTTCATTTTACTTTTCTTATTGTAATGATGAAAGGCTTGGTCATATGACCTAAAAATTACGCTTTTCATTACTTCCGAACATTATTTTTTCTTAAATATATGTTATAATGTTCCAGGCTAATGTACTTTCCCGGAAATTTTACAACTGTCCTGCAAGTAAAATATATTCTTTTTTCGAGAAAAAGAGCGCTTCTTTGTCCCATGACGGAGCCGTTGAGCAAAAGAGGGTCGACCTGCTGTCTTAGTCGCCGATACGCCTGAATATGAGATTCTTATCGATCACTTTATGTTGCAGGAATAGAAAACACAACAGCCCTTGACCATTTATCTTTACTGCGTTCCTTCGTATTATACCTTTTACCCTTCATGTAATTGGTCTGCTTTATTTCACTTGCCTTTTAATGATTCTAAAACAGTCACTATTATTAAAAACTTTACCAATGTATATACTACTACCATGTTTTCTTTTAAAAACCTTTATTGAGAAAATTTCATTATACAAATACGAGCCTATAACCACGTGGGCCTGCCACAGAGCAAACTGTAATCGTATATGATGAATAGACATTTACACTGTAGAGGAACGTAACGGGCGGGCCATTAGGTTGCAAGAACTAAGGTGTCTAACAGTTACGGAATCGGTGGACGTACATTTTATAATTAAAATACGACAGGGCCAGTTACAATAAAATTATCTAGATATACATTTGCGGGCAAGTACCATGGGTGACGTTAATTCGAACTTTCAACAGTACAGTAATCAATAACACATCAGAACTTAATATCAATAGGGATGTCGAAATATTCAATCAATTCTCGTCCCCGCCCGCCATGTGCTTCAAAACTGCATACGTATCTCGTGATTTCAAGGTTCTGCAACCAGTACACAACAAGGAGTTACGAGTCCCATTTATTCTGGCGCCATTTTGGGCGAGGACGGGCAGGTCCAGGATATAGTCAAAATGTCTCTACCAACCATCGACTATGATGATGTTCATATGCTGTATTTATTAGAGTAACACTCATCTGTCCACATGAAATTAATTTGCCACAATCTAAACATGTCATTTTAATCTTTCCAAAGTTCTTCTAAATATTTGGGACCGTTTCCCTTGCCTCTGAAGCTCTCAGTGCCACTTCTTTGATGAATGTACTAGCAGGTCAGGGGTTCTCCTCCAAATCTCTCTTTTATGCAGCACTATAATTAATTGGTGCCACCTCTCCATATGACGATGCATGGTATAGTTACCACAACTATATTTTTTTTCGGTTCCTCTGGAGAGTTCATCGTGGCAGATGAAGCGTGTAACGTACCGGGCATTTACCTTTTTTTGCATGTACAGGAAAGGAAAAAAAAATCGAGCGTCCGAGTTCTAAGGTGTCCCAGGGCCATTTTGGTGGACCAGGCCCAAATCCAAAGAACAGCCATCTCACAGGCTAATGGGGCGACCCACGCCGAGTTTCAGCATTGTAGGATGACCACACAAGTACAGCAACTTGCTAGACATCACCTCGGTGCCATCCGGATCTCGGCGCCCCACTGCAGATGAAGTGCCTCTCAACTATGAAACCACCACGGTGACATCCGGATCTTGGCGCGTTGTGCTGCCTTCGGCCTATTCGCACATCGGTCCGCTACTGACGCCATCTCACAGGCTAATGGGGCGACCCACGCCGAGTTTCAGCATTGTAGGATGACCACACCAGTACAGCAACTTGCTAGACATCACCTCGGTGCCATCCGGATCTCGGCGCCCCACTGCAGATGAAGTGCCTCTCAACTATGAAACCACCACGGTGACATCCGGATCTTGGCGCGTTGTGCTGCCTTCGGCCTATTCGCACATCGGTCCGCTACTGACGCCATCTCACAGGCTAATGGGGCGACCCACGCCGAGTTTCAGCATTGTAGGATGACCACACCAGTACAGCAACTTGCTAGACATCACCTCGGTGCCATCCGGATCTCGGCGCCCCACTGCAGATGAAGTGCCTCTCAACTATGAAACCACCACGGTGACATCCGGATCTTGGCGCGTTGTGCTGCCTTCGGCCTATTCGCACATCGGTCCGCTACTGACGCCATCTCACAGGCTAATGGGGCGACCCACGCCGAGTTTCAGCATTGTAGGATGACCACACCAACTTGCTAGACATCACCTCAGTGCCATCCGAATCTTGGCATCTCAACGCCTAGTGGTATCTTCCATACAAAAAATATTGTTACGCTGCCTTTGGCCCCATTCGCACATCAGTCCGCAACTTAGACATCACCTCGGTGCCATCCGGATCTTGGCATCTCAGCGCCTTGTGGTGTCAGTCAGAAAATATTGTTGTGCTGCCTTCGGCCTATTCGCACATCGGTCCGCTACTGACGCCATCTCACAGGCCAACGGGGCGCCCCACGCCGACTTTCAACATTGTAGGATGGCCACAGAAGTGCGACAACTTACTAGACACCACCTCGGTGCCATCCGGATCTTGGCGCGTTGTGCTGCCTTCGGCCTATTCGCACATCGGTCCGCTACTGACGCAAACTCACAGGCCAACGGGGCGCCCCACGCCGACTTTCAGCATTGTAGGATGGCCACACCAGTGCGGCAACTTGCTACACACCACCTCGGTGCCATCCGGATCTTGGCGCGTAGTGAAGCTGCAGCAGCTGCAAATAAGCTTCAGACAGTGTTACAACCGCTGCTCAGAACTCTCAACTATGACACCACCTCGGTGCCATCCGGATCTTGGCGCGTTGTATTGCCTTCGGCCTATTCGCACATCGGTCCGCTACTGACGCCGCCTCACGTGCCAACGTATTTTCTCCGCATTTTATACCCTATGCCGCATAACAGGTCATGTGACTTGTTTATAAAACTTTTCATTGGTTCATTTTACTTTTGGTTTCCAAATGATGGAAGGCTTGATCATATGACCTAAAAACAACACTTTTCATTGGGTGAAAACTTTTTTTTTCCCCCAAACGATGAAAGCCCCACCTTGTTTCTGGATGTTTCAGACTAAACTGGCGTCAGCATGAGAGCACCACCATCTCGTAGCTCCGTCGTGGTCATTCCGCGAGCAATCATGGCAGCCGCTCCCCACCAGAAGCCTGCAGGAGTCGGGGCCCCCAAAACTTTTGATGAATTCTCAAGGCGGAGGGGACGCTTTCGAGAATGGGGTCCAAGACCTAGCAGACAAGCGTCCGATTTCCAAGGTGTCCCAGGGCCATTTCAGTGGACCACGCCCAAAAAGGAAAGAGCCTGCCGCCATTTTGAGAGTCCTGTGGCAGCCGCCTATCGCTGCACCGCAAGAGTGGGCGCAACTCAGCTGAATGGCGGATTTTGACACAGTGGACCAAAAGCGGACGGAATGGCAACTGAAACGGTAAAGGGGCGCCCCACTAAAACAGATGAGACTCCACCTGGAGAGGCCCGTTCACGCCGCCTCCCCCGGGGCGCTCCACGCCGTTATTCGGAGCAGCATTGTAGGATACCAAAACCAGTGCGGCAACTTACTGGACATCACCTTGGTGCCATCGTTCTGCTGCCTTGGAACTATTCGCACAACAGTTTGCTACTGATGAGCCACCCCCCGCGATGCCCCACGCCGTTATTTGCTGGGTGGCAACTTACTAGACATCACTTTCGTGTCATCTAGATTTCGGCGCGTTCTGCTGCCTTGGAACTATTCGCACAACAGTTTGCTACTGATGACCCACCCCCCGCGACGCCCCACGCCGGAAATCTGGACGTTGTGCTGCGTTGGGACTATTCGCACAGCCGACCGCTACTTCGTTGTTTTTCTCTAAAAATGTTTATATGTTATTACTATTTTTGTTTTCTTGTATATATTTATAAATTATGAAAGTTTTATAATCGTACTACTTTGTCGGAGTGCTATATATTTTTAATGTGACACATAATTGTAAAAACTTTGATGTACAAAGAGTCATCCCTGGAATCTTCCGCTTCACGCTCGGTCCCCTCCCCAATCACAATACAGGATGGTTTTCAGATAATAGCAACGCTTCTGCTGTGACGGATCTCATCGAGTGTGGGCCTTGATCTACTATAACTCCTTTGAAGAGGGGTGATTCTTTACAGCTGTGGCCATAAACTACATCTGCAGGGCTAGCTGATAGCCTAGGACCGGCCTGGACAATCGGACACAGAGGAAAAGGAGTGTCAGAGGGTGCGGTAGTGAATAGGGCGAAAGGGAGGTGTCGGGCGGGCACAGGGTGTGATTCTCAGGGAAGAGCAGCGCAGATGGGGGGAGGTTTATTACCCATGCATAAGACAGAGAGCGGGGG
Source organism: Lissotriton helveticus (assembly GCF_964261635.1). NCBI lineage: Eukaryota > Metazoa > Chordata > Amphibia > Caudata > Salamandridae > Lissotriton > Lissotriton helveticus. Next base: position 648,380,748 of record NC_136068.1, read on the forward strand.
TGACCACTGCCTGGGTGAGATGCTTGCGAGGGTGGGGAGCCATGCTAAGGATCGACAGCGTGCACAGAGTGGGTCTGGTCAAGGCATCTAAAATGGCTGCCGTGCACGACAAAAGTGTGGCATTTGAAAAAAGACAAGATGGCGCACACAATGTTTTTCAACAATTCCTGATTTCCTTCGAATCGAACGTTAACAGACGTTGGGGCATATTACCAAAGTTAAGCGATATTTATCCCTAACGATGCATTGCAAAGATTTTTTTACCGTCAGAAATTATCGCAGATAAACCTTGCTATTATCAAGGTTTATCGCAAATACGATAAAAAACGAGCGCAATGCATTAATATCGCTGAAAACTCCGCGATATTCATGCATTACCGAGCTAATGCTCTTAGCCATGTTATCCACCTCCCATTGGATAACATGGCTAAGAACTGCTCAGGGCAGCTGTTACTTTTTGGAAATATTCGCGCTTATCTCGAATATTTCCAAAAGTTGATAATAGGAGATAGCGATGTTAGCGACTGTTTCCAGTCGCTAACATCTTGGCATGCCCACTTTGCATGTCATTAGTGATAAATATCACTCACATGCAAAGTGGGACCCAAGATGGTCGCTATCTCCTACTAGCCGTCGCTAACTGGTGTTAGCAACAGCTAGGTAATACAGATATAATTTTATCTCCGCGAAGCGGAGCGCTGTTACAGATATATATCTTGTTTTTGAACGTTAATTTCTCAAAATGCACTGAAGCACATATATTGAGACATAGCAAAGGCACATCGGGCTACCAGTCCCTAATATTTTACCAAGTTTCGTGCAAATCCATTCAGCCGTTCGATTATTATTATTATTTTTTTTTTTTGCCCCGCGGGGCCCTTTTAAAACCTCCACATCAAACCTAGGGGGTCAGCGAGGATCTACTATGCCCCCTTATGGTCATTTGCCCCTTCGCTTTGGCCTCCTCTTGTCTCTCGATCCTACCGAGAGACAAGATGGCGGCCGCTACGTACTGTTTGGAATGTTTACAGACACCGGAGAGCCAATCAGCTTCGCTTCGCAAAGCTCCGTAACGCGAAAAGTACGCGAAGCGGTGCGCTGTTACAGATATATATCTTTTTTTGAACGTTAATTTCTCAAAATCCACTGAAGCACATATATTGAGACCTAGCAAAGGCACATCGGGCTACCAGTCCCTACAATTTTGCCAAGTTTCGTGCAAATCCATTCAGCCGTTCGATTATTATTATTATTATTTTTTTTTGCCCCGCGGGGCCCTTTTAAAACCTCCACATCAAACCTAGGGGGTCAGCGAGGATCTACTATGCCCCCTTATAGTTATTTCCCCCTTTGTTTTGACCTCCTCTTGTCTCTCGATCCTACCGAGAGACAAGATGGCGGCCGCTACGGACTGTTTGGAATGTTGACAGACGCCGGAGAACCAATCAGCTTCGCTTCACAAAGCTCCGTTGCGCGAAAAGTCCGCGAACCAGTGCGCTGCCCGGTCCGCTGTTACAGATATATATCTTTTTTTAAACGTTAATTTCTCAAAATCCACTGGAGCACATATATTGAGACCTACAAAAGGCACATCGGGCTACCAGTCCCTACAATTTTGCCAAGTTTCGTGCAAATCCATTCAGCCGTTCGGGCTAAAAGTGAGGCCAACCGCCCTATGGAAAACTCAATGTTAAAAACACGTTTTGGGACCCCCCTTTTTTCTCGGCCCCCACTGGACGAACCCCCCCCAAATTTTCAAGGGCTGCTCAGAAACAAAATGTGCCATTTTCCTGAAAATTTCAGCCAATTCTGTCCACAAACGCCAAAGTTATTAGACATAGAATTTTCAAAAAACCCATAGAGAAAAAATCCTAACTATATATACCTACTGGCGACCGCCAGTAGGTAATATATATATATATATATATATATATAATATATATATATATATATATATATATATATATATATATATATATATATATATATATATATATATATATATATATATATATATATATATATATATATATATATATATATATATTTACCCACTGGCAGTCGCCAGTAGGTAGTTACAGTTAGGACCTAGCTACCATAGGAAATCCGCAACATTCTATTGGGAATAACTTTGGCGCCGGTTGAGGAATATGCTTGTAATTTTCCAAAATTTAGGCCAGCTCTGGTGCGCTCCCTCCCTGAAAGTTTCGGGGGGATTTGTGAAGTGGGGGCTGAGAAAAAAGGGGGGCCCAAAAACGTGTTTTCCCCATGTTAATTTCCATAGGACAAATATACAAGACTACAGCCCGAACCGCTGAACGGAATTACACCAAACTTTGCAAATTTGTACGGACTGGTACGCAGAAGTGCCTTTTCTATATTTGGTGAAAATTGCTACAGTGGTTCTTGCGAAAATTAACTTTTAAAAAATATATGTATCTATAGGTGCGCTTCCAGCGCTTACGTGTACGCGTACTGGGGAGCGCACCGGGCGCGCTATGGGAGTGCGCGAGTAGAAAGCTGATTGGTTTTCGGATGTCTGTCAACATTCCAAATAGTCCGGAGAGTCCGCCATCTTGTGTCTCAGTAGAATCGAGACACAAGAGGTGTTAAAAAAAAGGGGAAATGATTATAAGGGGGCAGTGTAGACACCCCCTTACCCCCTAGGTTTTCTGAGGGGGGCCTAGAAGTACCCTGAAGGGCAAAAAACCGATTTTTTTTGTTGAAATTTTCACGGAGTAAGCGCTGGGTGCGTTCCCCTGTAAGCTTACCGGTATGCGTACCCTGAGCGCACCACGGGGAAAAACTGTGAAAAAAATTAGAGCAAAATAAGAATTTAGAGCGCTTAGAGGTAGGGTAGCTCTGAAAAGAGCTGTTGTGTTATGTGGGTGTTTTTTGTACCTACAAGTAGGTACCAATGCAGAGTCTCAAATTCAAGAGGAAGACTCTATTCCCCTCATCTGTAAAATGTACACGATCTCTCCTATAGATGCCTTGCATGTTGTAACACAAGTTGTTGTGGTATATGGAACTCATACCATAGTCTCTGAGGAAAGCAGAAACAGATTTATTCACGTTTCCTTGCTTTCTCAATTTGTGGACAAAATTGGTTGGACCAGTTCCATTTTTGCCTTTGGCATATATTAGAATACACAAAGGTAGTTTTTGGAAAAAGTGTCATCAATTGCCCAAAGATGTCCTTTAAAAGCATTTCCAGACCTACCCCAGTCAAAGTGCCCAGGTCATTTCCAAGACAGTGCACAATTATGAGGTCAGGGTGTGGTAGATGCTTAAAGGATTTTAACAATGGTATCAATTGGTGACATCTCAATCCTCTCTGGACAATCCACATAATGTCCACATTTGATAAATCAAGGTTGGAAATACCTCTGTTACTTGCATATTTTTCACTCCAGTGAACAAAGCTATGACCCACAATCCAGACTTTTGGCATCTTCAAGGTAGGTGTGGTTGTATTCAGATGAGTTGTGGAAATACAATGGCAGTTTGAAAGTAGGAGTTATGTAAAAAATGTGGTTGAGATTCAGTGCCCTTGAAAGAGTAGAAATGATTGGTGATTTTTAAAATTCTCCACTGATAATTAGGGTGTATGCTTTTGTTTTTTCAAAGAAGGAATTCTAATGGTTGAGAAAAAGTAATTGAAAGAAACATTGCACATGATTAGCTAGTACATTGAGAGGTCAAACACCCTTGCTAGATTCATTTGCAACATAGTATGATGAACTTTTCAACTGTGTGCTAAGTTAGGTGGAAGTTACCATGGTAACAGGGTGTATGAGCACTGGGGGGATGGGTGAATATTATGTGAGTTTGAAAGTGTTGAAATGTAGAACCAATTAAAATGTCAGTTTGGTTTTGAAATAGGGTGGGAAGAATTTTTATTGGTTAAGTCCAGGGATATGTGTATAGAATTACAGGGAATCAGGGTAATTTGTGGTTGCAGTGTTGGAGGAGCATTTCAGAGATTCTGCTTAAGAAAATCTGGTGTGTGTGACTGACACTGTTCTAAATCTTCTAAAGCATTTTTAAAGGTGAGTTATGATTCATTTAATATAGATAGACCTTTGTATGCACTATGGGGAAGATTAAGAAGCATATTGGCCTTGTTTATTCTTGCATTGTGTCTCATGTTTCTATGTAATGCTGGCAAAAAAAAAAATTGTGCCTATTGGAAATGTAGTTTGGAAATAAGTCAGGTTTCTGCCTTGTAATGTAGTGATTATTTAAATGGGCTGTGCTCTGTGTGTAAAACGATTTACTATGCTACATGTTTTTTGATAAAATGTAAGATGGTGATTGATGGTGAGATGGTATGAGCACAGACACACATAGTGGAGGCAGAGACAGACATGGTAGATTACATGTAACATCCTGGTCATGTGCCTAAGATCACACTGTGAGTCAAGCTTGATTTTAAATGAATCTGGGTGAATAATGTGCTTAGTTGATGTGTTTAAAAATATGGGAATACATGTGTTCTTGAAGTCAGTTAGGCTTTAGGATATGTACTAGTAGTGAATCTTAGGCAGCATGTCTGTCTGGTGTCTTAGTTCACAAATAGGCTGTAAGCTGTGCAATAAAGATCCAGGGTGTGCTGTTGAAATGAATAAGGAATGTTATGTCTTGCTTATATATATGTGGCCTGTTTTTTGCCAGTAGAGACAGTGAGATTGTATGAGCTCAGACACACATATTTCATGCAGAGACAGACATGGTAGATTAAATGTAACATCCTGGTCATGTGTCTAAGATCACACTGTGAGTCAAGCTTGATTTTAAATGAATCTGGGTGAATAATGTGCTTAGTTGATTTGTTTAAAAATATGGGAATACATGTATTCTTGAAGTCAGTTAGGCTTTAGGATATGTACTAGTAGAGAATCTTAGGCAGCATGTCTGTTAGGCCTCTTACTTCTCAAATAGGCTCTAAGCTGTGCAATAAAGATGCAGGGTGTGCTGTTGAAATGACAAATGAATGTTATGTCTTGTTTATATATATGTGGTCTGTTTTTTTGCCAGTAGAGACAGTGAGATAGTATGAGCTGAGACACACACATTGCATGCAGAGACAGATGAATAATTTCCTTAGTTGATGTGTTTAAAAATATGGGAATACATGTATTCTTGAAGTCAGTTAGGCTTTAGGATATGTACTAGTAGTGAATATTAGGCAGCATGTCTGTTAGGCCTCTTACTACACAAATAGGCTCTAAGCTGTGCAATAAAGATACAGGGTGTGCTTTGAAATGATTAAGGATTGTTATGTCTTGCTTATATATATATGTGGTCTGTTTTATTGCCAGTAGAGACAGTGAGATAGTATGAGCAGACACACACATATTGCATGCAGACACAGACATGGTAGATTACATGTAACATTCCAGTCATGTGCCTAACATCACACTGTGAGTCAAGCTTGATTTTAAATTAATCTGGATGAATAATTTGCTTAGTTGAAGTGTTTAGAAATATGAGAATACATGTATTCTTGAAGTCAGTTAGGCTTTAGGATATGTACTAGTAGAGAATCTTAGGCAGCATGTCTGTCTGGCTTCTTAGTTCACAAATAGGCTGTAAGCTGTGCAATAAAGATCCAGGGTGTGCTGTTGAAATGAAGAAGGAATATTATGTCTTGCTTATATATATGTGGTCTGTATTTTATGTCAGTACAGACAGTGAGATTGTATGAGCACAAACCCACATATTGTATGCAGAGACAGACATGGTAGATTACATGTAACATCCTGGTCATGTGCCTAAGATCACACTGTGAGTCAAGCTTGATTTAAAATGAATCTGGATGAATAATGTGCTTAGTTGAAGTGTTTAAAAATATGGGAATATATGTATTCTTGAAGTCAGTTAGGCTTTAGGATATGTACTAGTAGTGAATCTTAGGCAGCATGTCTGTCTGGCCTCTTAGTTCACAAATAGACTGTAAGCTGTGCAATAAAGATCCAGGGTATGCCGTTGAAATAAATAAGGAATGTTACGTCTTGCTTCTATATATGTGGTCTGTTTTTTGCCAGTAGAGACAGTGAGATAGTATGAGCAGACACACACATATTGCATGCAGAGACAGACATGGTAGATTACATGTAACATTCTAGTCATGTGCCTAACATCACACTGTGAGTCAAGCTTGATTTAAAATGAATCTGGATGAATAATTTGCTTAGTTGAAGTGTTTAGAAATATGAGAATACATGTATTCTTGAAGTCAGTTAGGCTTTAGGATATGTACTAGTAGGGAATCTTAGGCAGCATGTCTGTCTGGCTACTTAGTTCACAAATAGGCTGTAAGCTGTGCAATAAAGATCCAGGGTGTGCTGTTGAAATGAAAAAGGAATATTATGTCTTGCTTATATATATGTAGTCTGTTTTTTGTCAGTACAGACAGTGAGATTGTATGAGCACAAACCCACATATTGTATGCAGAGACAGACATGGTAGATTACATGTAACATCCTGGTCATGTGCCTAAGATCACACTGTGAGTCAAGCTTGATTTTAAATGAATCTGGATGAATAATGTGCTTAGTTGAAGTGTTTAAAAATATGGGAATATATGTATTCTTGAAGTCAGTTAGGCTTTAGGATATGTACTAGTAGTGAATCTTAGGCAGCATGTCTGTCTGGCCTCTTATTTCACAAATAGACTGTAAGCTATGCAATAAAGATCCAGGGTGTGCTGTTGAAATGAATAAGGAATGTTATGTCTTGCTTATATATATGTGGTCTGTTTTTTGCCAGTAGAGACAGTGAGATTGTATGAGCACAAACTCACATTTTGTATGCAGAGACAGACATGGTAGATTACATGTAACATCCTGGTCATGTGCCTAAGATCACACTGTGAGTCAATCTTGATTTTAAATGAATCTGGAAGAATAATTTGCTTAGTTGAAGTGTTTAAAAAATATGGGAATACATGTATTCTTGAAGTCAGTTAGGCTTTAGGATATGTACTAGTAGTGAATCTTAGGCAGCATGTCTGTCTGGCCTCTTAGTTCACAAATAGGCTGTAAGCTGTGCAATAAAGATCCAGGGTGTGCTGTTGAAATGAATAAGGTATGTTATGTCTTGCCTATATATATGTGGTCTGTTTTTTGCCAGTAGAGACTGTGAGATAGTATGAGCAGAGACACACATATTGCATGCAGAGACAGACATGGTTGATTACATGTAACATCCTGGTTATGTGCCTAAGATCACACTGCGAGTCAAGCTTGATTTTAAATGAATCTGGATGAATAATGTGCTTAGTTGAAGTGTTTAAAAATATGGGAATATATGTATTCTTGAAGTCAGTTAGGCTTTATGATATGTACTAGTAGTGACTCAGAGGCAGCATGTCTGCATGGCCTCTTATTTCACAAATAGACTGTAAGCTGTGCAATAAAGATCCAGGGTGTGCTGTTGAAATGAATAAGGAATGTTATGCCTTGCTTATATATATGTGGTCTGTTTTTTGCCAGTAGAGACAGTGAGATTGTATGAGCACAAACTCACATTTTGTATGCAGAGACAGACATGGTAGATTACATGTAACATCCTGGTCATGTGCCTAAGATCACACTGTGAGTCAAGCTTGATTTTAAATGAATCTGGAAGAATAATTTGCTCAGTTGAAATGTTTAAAAATATGGGAATACATGTATTCTTGAAGTCAGTTAGGCTTTAGGATATGTACTAGTAGTGAATCTTAGGCAGCATGTCTGTCTGGCCTCTTAGTTCACAAATAGGCTGTAAGCTGTGCAATAAAGATCCAGGGTGTGCTGTTGAAATGAATAAGGTATGTTATGTCTTGCCTATATATATGTGGTCTGTTTTTTGCCAGTAGAGACTGTGAGATAGTATGAGCAGAGACACACATATTGCATGCAGAGACAGACATGGTTGATTACATGTAACATCCTGGTTATGTGCCTAAGATCACACTGTGAGTCAAGCTTGATTTTAAATGAATCTGGATGAATAATTTCCTTAGTTGAAATGTTTAAAAATATGGGAATACATGTATTGTTGAAGTCAGTTAAGCTTTAGGATATGTACTAGTAGAGAATATTAGGCAGCATGTCTGTTAGGCCTCTTACTTCACAAATAGGCTCTAAGCTGTACAATAAAGATCCAGGGTGTGCTGTTGAAATTAAAAAGGAATGTTATGTCTTGCTTATATATATGTGGTCTGTTTTTGTGCCAGTAGAGACAGTGAGATAGTATTAGCACAAACACACATATTGCATGCAGAGACAGACATGGTAGATTACATGTCCCATTCTAGTCATGTGCCTAACATCACACTGTGAGTCAAGCTTGATTTTAAATGAATCTGGATGAAAAATTTGCTTAGTTGAAGTGTTTAAAAATATGAGAATACATGTATTCTTGAAGTCAGTTAGGCTTTATGATATGTACTAATAGAGCATCTTAGGCAGCATGTCTGTCTGGCTTCTTAGTTCACAAATAGGCTGTAAGCTGTGCAATAAAGATCCAGGGTGTGCTGTTGAAATGAATAAGGAATGTTATGTCTTGCTTATATATATGTGGTCTGTCTTTTTTGCCAGTAGAGACAGTGAGATAGTATGAGCACAGACACACATATTGCATACAGAGGCAGACATGGTAGATTACATGTAACATCCTGGTCATGTGCCTACGATCACACTGCGAGTCAAGCTTGATTTTAAATGAATCTGGATGAATAATTTCCTTAGTTGAAATGTTTAAAAATATAGGAATACATGCATTGTTGAAGTCAGTTAGGCTTTAGGATATGTACTATTAGAGAATATTAGGCAGCATGTCTGTTAGGCCTCTTACTTCACAAATAGGTTCTAAGCTGTGCAATAAAGATCCAGAGTGTGCTGTTGAAATGAAAAAGGAATGTTATGTCTTGCTTATATATATATGGTCTGTTTTTTGCCATTAGAGACAGTGAGATGGTAGTAGCACAAACACACATATTGCACATAGAGAGATTGGTAGATTACATGTAACATTCTTGTCATGTGCCTAACATCACACTGTGAGTCAAGCATGATTTTAAATGAATCTGGATGAATAATTTGCTTAAAGGGTACTCTGTGCCTGTGTCTCACCTCACTCTGAGCCTGTGTGTCTGCTCACAGTTTACAAGTCTAAGCTTAAAGCGTACTCTGTGACTCTGTCTCACCTCACTCTGAGCCTGTGTGTCATCTCACTCTGTGCCTGCCCCATCTCTCTCTCTTTGTATGTATCATTTGTATGTTTGCTTGTGTCTCATTTCACTCTGTGCCTACCCCATCTCCAGAGAGTGCAAAAAGCAGACCACATATATATAAGCAAGACATAACATTCCTTATTCATTTCAACAGCACACCCTGCATCTTTATTGCACGGCTTACAGCCTATTTGTGAACTAAGAGGACAGACAGACATGTTGCCAAAGATTCTCTACTAGTACATATCCTAAAGCCTAACTGACTTCAAGAATATATGCATTCCAATATTTTTAAACACATCAACTAAGCAAATTATTCATCCACATTCATTTAAAATCAAGCTTGACTCGCAGTGTGATCTTAGGCACATGACCAGGATGTTACATGTAATCTACCATGTCTGAGATCGCGAGAGAAGTGCGACGCCTATCACAAGTGGGAGAAAAGGACCTAAAAAAAGAAAAAACAAAGCTGCAGACACTAAGGTGTGTCTACAGAAAGAAGTTGGGGGAAGCAAAATCAGAGTACAAAGAATCAATCTGGCAGCAACTACTAATAGCTAGTAAAAAACCCAATACCAGCGATTTCTGGGGGATTATTAACAGGCTAACAACAGGTCCAACACTCCAGCAACAGGCAGGTATAGGTGCTGAAATCTGGACAGACCATGTAAAGACCTTGTTTAACCAATCTAGGAGGGACCCAGAACAACAACCCCAGAGGCAACATCATGACCAAAAGGAGGCACAAGCTGGACCGAGTCATGCAATAACAACAGCCAATTTACCCCATCTAAATTCCTCTTTCGAAGAGCAAACTCCTCTGACAAATGAGAAAGAACTAAAAATCCTCATAAAGGAATTAAAGTCCGAGGGAGCGGCTGGGCCAAATGGTATTCCAAACGCAATCTTTAGGAATAACCCAGACCTGTGGTCTGAAATCCTAACACCAATCTTCAACGGGATTTATGAAAATTCTAATATCCCAGCTTCCTGGAGGGGGTCTGTCATTCACCCCATATATAAAAAGGGAGACCACGGTAAACCAGGGAATTATAGATTAATCTCCTTGATTGACGTGGAAGCTAAACTATACGCTTCGTGCCTATTGAACCTTCTGCAACGTTGGATGGAGGAACAAAACATCATCCCCAACTTCCAAACAGGATTCAGGCAAGGCATGGGCACTCAATGGAACCTGGCAACCCTAGCCCTCTTGACGGAACAGGCGCAAAGAAGAAAAGTCTGCCTCCTAGCCTGTTTCGTGGATATCAAATCTGCATTTGACAGAGTGAGCAGGAACCATTTATGGAGCAAACTTAAAAGTTGGGGCATACCAAATGCACTCCTCACCGCCATTGTAACTTTGCACACTGACACCTGGACAAGAGTCAAGCTGGGAAACGGGTCGAGCACCACTGGAATCATCCCGACACAAAGTGGCCTGAAGCAAGGCTGTGTCTTGGCCCCAAGTCTTTTTAATCTGTATTTATCGGACATTGCCCGATACTTTGAAGACCCTGATTGTCACCCCCCGAAACTGGCCAACAAGCCAGTCGCAATCCTCCTATATGCAGACGATATAGTTCTGCTAAGCCAAACCCCAGTGGGATTACAAAGATCAATAAACAACCTGGCATCCTACCTGGATTCGAATCAGCTAGAGATAAACAAAGAGAAAACAAAAATAGTTTGTCTGGCTGACTATAGGAAATTAAAGTACAAATGGAGGGTTAAGGAGGCCCACGTGGAAGAAATAAGTTCATATAAATATTTGGGTGTAATTATCGGGCAGGGCACAAGTCACAAGGAACACAAAATGTGCCTCAAAGCGAAGACCCAGTCCCTGATCTATGCCTATAGATCCCTTCGTAGAAAACTGGACTGCCCTAACCATTCGTATTTGTTAAAAGTTATGGCTGCTCAAATCCAACCAAGCTTGTCATACGGTCTTATCCCTTGGCGTGGCAAAGATTCGCATTTCCAGAACGAATTGCAGTCAAAAATTTATAAAGCAGTTTTTGATTTGCCAAAATGCGCCTCACCCGCCCAGGTAAGACTGGAATTCGGGCTTCAGGACCTCAAATACAGGGAAATGTGTAACTTTATCAAATTCTGTCATACCCTCCGGTCATCCGAAGTGGACACTCTAAATAGACTTTGCTGGGATGTAGTAAGGTCAGAGAACGAGCGAGAAACCCCAAACTCTTGGGGGAGCTACCTGAGTACATCTTTGGTCACTTTGGAACTCCAATCAGCATGGGACAACAAGATGAACCGAGCGTCCTTTAACAAAACTGTCAATGTCGCAAGTAAAAAGAAATCTTTATTGGAAGATAAACTTGCACTCACAAAGAGACAGCATGGATGGACAGTCATGAACTCATACAAATCTTCGAAGCCACAAACCTACTTATCTGCCAACTTTAGTTCCATTTTGAAGATGTGCTTCCTAAAGTTCAGGATGGGGGTGCATGTCTAAAAGGATTTATCTCCCTATTGGTTGACAGTTTTTAACTCAGAACGTTGTCGCTTATGCGGATTCCAAAAGGAAACCTTGGCCCATTTGCTGTGCGCATGCCCAGTCATGTTAACCCAAAGGAGACAATACCTAAAGGCGATCTTTATCAACCTGAACATTTGCACTAGCAGACAAGCAGTGATAAGGTGGCTGGAGTGTTCATCGTGCATCTTGTCTTGCCGAGGAGTCAAGTTTATGAGACTAGTTAACAGCTGCCTTTTGCAAGTGGACGTTTTTTAATCTTAACTGTATGTAACAAATTCCTATTCTTTTAAAGTGGTTGCTACATAATTTTTACTTTTTGCTGAAATTTGATCTAAATATAGTTTTAGAATGATTTTAAAATAACAGACTTTTTACACATTTGAAATGTATGGGAGTCAGAGCACAGTTGCACTTTGTATATATGACACCTCTAGCCGTTTGAGAAGATGAAACGTATTCTTTTTATGTAGGGGGGTATTGTGATGATTTTAATTAATCAAACAATAAACATTAAACTTGAAAAAACGATCTCACTGTCTCTACTGGCAAAAAAACGGACCACATATATATAAGCAAGACATAACAATCCTTAATCATTTCAACAGCACCCCCTGGATCTTTATTGCACATCCTACAGCCTATTTGTGAACTAAGAGGCCAGACAGACATGCTGCCTAAGATTCTCTACTAGTACATATCCTAAAGCCTAATTGACTTCAAGAATACATGTATTCCCATATTTTTAAACACATCAACTTAGCACATTATTCACCCAGATTCATTTAAAATCAAGCTTGACTCGCAGTGTGATCTTAGGCATATGACCAGGATGTTACATGTAATCTACCATGTCTGTCTCTGCATGCAATGTGTGTGTGTCTGCTCATACTATCTCACTGTCTCTACTGGCAAAAAACAGACCACATATATATAAGCAAGACTTACCAATCCTTAATCATTTCAACAGCACACCCTGGAACTTTATTGCACATCTTACAGCCTATTTGTGAACTAAGAGGCCAGACAGACATGCTGCCTAAGATTCTCTACTAGTACATATCCTAAAGCCTAACTGACTTCAAGAATAAATGTAATCCTATATTTTTAAACACATCAAAGAATCACATTATTCACCCAGATTCATTTAAAATCAAGCTTGACTCACAGTGTGATCTTAAGCACATGACCAGGATGTTACATGTAAGCTGCCATGTCTGTCTCTGCACGCAATATGTGTATCTGTGGTCATACCATCTCACCAATCTTGCTTATATATATGTGGTCTGTTTTTTGCACAACCTGGAGATGGGGTAGGCACAGAGTGAGATGAGACACAAGCAAACAGACACATGACATATACAGAGAGAGAGAGATGGGGCAGGCACATAGTGAGAGGACACACAGGCTCAGAGTTAGGTGAGACACAGGCACAGAGTACCCTTTAAGCTTAGAGTTGTAAACTGTGAGCAGACATAGGTGACATTATTGAAAAATATGAAAATATAATTCCTTATTTCATACAGACAATCAGTGTGATCCTTGTAAAAAATGCTAAAGCCATACTTTTTACCACAAAGCATTTACCAGAGTGAGATGAGACACACACAAACAGACAAATGATACACACAAAGAGAGAGATGGGGCAGGCACAGAGTGAGATGATACACTGGCACAGAGTTAGATGAGACACAGGCTCAGAGTGAGATGAGACACAGGCACAGAGTGAGGTGAGGCACAGGCTTAGAGTGAGATGAGACACGCAAAGAGAGAAATGAAACACACAAAGAGAGAGATGGGGCAGGCACAGACTGAGATGAGACTCAGGCACAGAGTGAGATGAGACACAGGCACAGAGTGAGATGAGACACCTGCACAGAGTGACATGAGACACAGGAACAGAGTGAGATGGTGCAGATAGAGAGTGAGATTAATAATGAAACTGTACTGCACTGTTGCTGTGACACAGTTGATGTGGTATAAACTTGCGTATGTTGTAAACTAGTGTTTATATCGTTTACTTATTGTAATTGCTATGTAGTATGTTTGTAGAGGTCTATAATATGTTATTTTTTCTTTACCACAGATTGTAATCATCTATAGAAAAATAAAAGAATATGCCGACGAAGGAAAGACGACAAAAATTCTATAAACATCATTTATGGTCCAAGAAAACTAAATTAGATGATTCATCCAAAAAACAATCTTCAGTGAAAAAAAAGAATGCTCCTGGTAAGCAAACAAAGGAGTTTTTAAGGAAATTAATTATATGTGAAAAAAAAGATGTTCTTTCAAAGAAAAAAACTCCATCTCTAAATACAAAGAGAAAAGTGTGCCCCTCAAAAAATGTTAGACCTGTAGAAGGAGATGATATTCCCTATACCAATAGAAGGAGAAATCAATTTATTGACATTCGTAGACGAATGTTTTATAACAGAATAGTTTCTAATTTATTAAAAAATGTAAAGATGTATCAAAAGAAGAGTGCTTTTTACAAGAAAAAAAGCATAGTGAAGATTGTGGATGAGGCTTTTAAAGTGAAAAATAAGTTATATGGTTTAGTAATTAATATAATTTGTACACTAGATAAGGTAATCAATGTTTTCAAATCAAAATGAAAGTAGAAAAGAGTAATTAATCAGACTAATTTTTGTGATGTTTTTTCTGGAGAATGGAAGCATAGTACAAGCTGTGAGCCATTTTTTAATGAAATAAGTTACTTTCAGGATAATGATTTGGTGCATGTAGTTGACACCAGTGGTCGAGAATATGAGGTGAAGGACGGTTGTCCGGTTGAAAAAGAAAAAATTGTGTCTAGAAATGCAGAAGAGGTGTTAGCTGATGAAGTTTTAGGGAGATGTCCTAAGGCTCCAGTGTATACTTGGAATTGTAGTAGTAGTTGTAGTGTGCGACAGGATTCAATTGATTTGTTTCTCAATTTCTTACGGACATATACTAAGAATAGTCTAAAACAAAAGATGAAGATTTTGCAAGAGTTAGATCCTTGTAGAGTGAGAGAAAAAACAGGTTTGTGTGGTTATTCACTGGCTTGTCTTTCAAGAAAAGTATGTCAGAGTGTTTTTCATCATTTTAGGATATTAGCAGTGCATCATAATAAAGTGAGGAAATTAGTGAGAAGGTTGTATTATGCAAAAAGTCTAGCACTTAAGCTAAAACGGTTAAACAGTGCTCTTTTGCATGGAACTGAATTAGATGTGAAGACCATTTGTGAAGAAATTGAGTTTTGTTACTTTGGTGAAAAAGAGGACAGTGCAGAAACTGATACAGTAATAGAAGGTAATGTGGAAGAGAATGTACAGATTTCAAGTACAGAAAATGTTGAACATTAAATTACAAAGTTTAAGGTCAATTCAAGTGAAAGGCCTAATTTTTCTTGTGTGTCGACGAACACATTATAAGAATCAGACTAGATTAGTTGATTTATATGTAAAAAGTGAAATGGAAAATAATATTGAGTGGAAGGATTTTGCAACTTATTTGTTGGTAAAAATTGTTTTGATTTGGGTTCTGATCAACATATTTGTAAATATTGTTATAATAAATTAAATGAAAACAGAATGCCTGTTAGAGCTGTTTATAATAATCTGGAGTTGGTAGACATTCCTTCTGAATTGATGGATTTAAATACCTATGAGTCTATTCTGATTGAATGTGTGCCTCCTTTTTAGGCTATTGTTTGCATGGAGCCTAAGACAGGGAAATTGCCTCCTTCAGATTTACAGAGAGGATTAAAGGGAAGAGTTGTTTATTTGCCTCTAGATTTTAAGAAAAATATTGATACAATTGGTGTAGAAAAAGTAGAAGAAGAACCTCTGGTTATTCTTGTTAATGGTGGCCCAACAAAGAGTAAAAAACATTTGGCAAGAATTAGTGGATGTTAGGAAAGTCAAAAAGGCAACATTGTATTTGGTAAAAAACAATCACTACTATAAAAATGTATATGTTGGAGAAGAAGAAACAACTGTAGAAGAGGACAGTGATTTCTCAGCTGGGCAAATTGAAAACGTTGATGTCTCTAGAAGTGAGGAAATTTATGAACATTATAGTGTTCATCCTTTGCATTCCAAAGAAGTAATGGAGAATGCTATTGACTTGTTTCAAATGAAAGAAGCAAAAGGAAGTCCCATTAGTGTATGGGAAGAAAGTTTGGAAGCTCGTTGTTTTCCACAGTTATTTCCAACAGGTCAAGGTGGACGATATGACGACCAACCTGTTCAAATTCCTGCATCTGAATATCGGACTTCAAGATTATATGCAGAAGATCCAAGGTTTCGTCAATGAATTCCATATTTGTTTTATCTACTGTTTGAGAGTGATTTGTCTGGACTTTCTTATGCAGTGCACCATCTCCTGGAAAGTGGAGTACATCTGCAAAATGTTTCGGAAAAGGGACTTTATGGATAAAGTCAAACTGCAAGACAGTGTTTTGGAATCTCAGCTAATTAATCTCATGGCATGTCAGCGTGGCACTAACGAGTATTGGTACCGTCGTCATGGGGAATTGAAATTTATGCTAAGAAACGTAGGAACTTCTACATGGTTCCTCACTCTTAGCTGTGCTGAGTATGCTTGGGAAGACTTACTTCAATTTCTACGAGAGGCAAATGCAAACATTGAAAATATAGAATACAAGACGCCTGGAAAACTGTGCTCTTTGGATCCAGTTAATGTATGCAGGTATTTCAATCATAGGTTTGAAGCTGTGATGTCTTTTATCACAAACAAAAAAAATCCTCCGCGTAGAGAGGTTTTGGATTTCTTTTGGAGAAAGGAGTATCAAGCAAGAGGTGCTCCTCACATACATATGCTGCTATGGATCAAAGATGCACCCAAATTTGGAACAGATTCGGATGACACAGTGATGAGTTTCATTGAACAGTATTCTACATGTGCTGTTCCGAAAAGTACAGAAGAAAACACTTTAAGACATCAAGTTTTACACTTTCAAACCCATCGTTGTGGAAAATACTGTCGTTGAAAATACAAATCCAAGGACAAGTTCTACACAAAATGTCGTTTTGCATTTCCACGTCCAGTAACATCGAAAGGAAGAGTGAACAATTTTATGTCTTCTCTGCGACATACTGTGACAAGAAAATCGCCGAAAAATACATACAACCTAAGAAGAAATGAAGATTCCAAATACATAAATGAATACAACCCAGTCATTTTGTCCATGTGGAATGCTAACATGGATATTGAATATGTTGCTGACAACTCTATTGCTGTGGCTCGATATGTGACGTCTTACATCACAAAATCAGAAAAGACGGAACTGAAGGAAATGTGGGAGGAAGTTTCACATGAAGAGAGTCTAAGTAAGAAATTATACAGTTACAGTCTAAAGATGTTGTTGCATCAAGAAATTGGAGCATATGAGTGTTCTGATCGGTTATCATCAGCAAGTCTATATGCTAAATCTAGAACAATCATTTGGGTGAGTCTAGGTCTTGCTGCAACACGAAACCGAGTTTTGAAATCTGTACAAGAAATAGAGTATTTGGCGGAGAAAGAACCAAACAGTACAGATATTTTGAAGACAAACATGTTGGATACATACTATCCAAATAGAAGTAGTCATCTTGAGAACGTTTGTCTCTATGAAGTTCTGCAAACCTATACTTTTAAGAGGAACATCACAGAAGATATCAATAAAGGAGTATATGCTGTAATTGGATGTGAAGGATGTCTGGTGAAAGAAAGAAAAGGACATTTGATTAATCATCAAAAATTGAGTTGCGAAACTCCTGACAAAAGGGAATTTTACTATTTAGCTCTTTTGCAACTCTTTAAGCCATGTCGTACAGAAGAGGAACTACTTGGAGATTTTCTCAGTTATGAAGATTCGTTCAATGCAACCCTGGATACCATAGAATGTCCTGTTTTTCAAATTATCTGCAAATGTTGAACGAGGAAATACAGCAAGAAGCTACAATTGCAGCAGAGATTGGTAAAGACAGTTCTCAAGACAGTCAGAGTTCTGCTTCATTGTTTCAGGATCCACTAGGAGGACCAATTATCCAAAATGAAGCTGCCACTGCCATGGATGAAGTGGAAAGAGCCATGGAACAAGCTCAGGAGGATGTAGTTAACTTAGAAGATTTGGAAAAAGAACTAAATATTGAGCAGAGACAACTAAATGATGAAGTCACAGAACAGATTGAGCATGGTTTATGTCATGAGAAAAAAGAGTGCTCATGTACATCATTTATACTGTCCGACTGTACGTGAGTGGAGAAGCAGGAACATGAAAAAGTTTTCTGATTAACGCAATTGCAACTTATCTGCAGAAAAGAACAGAGTCATAGCTGTCTTGTTTTGTTACCGCTCCAACTGGGTTGGCAGCACATAATATTAAAGGGATTACTTTACATCGTTTATTGATGCTGCCAGTAGAGGATGATAATAAATTACAATACCACACACTATCTGTAGAAGTTGTTGTGAAGTTTCAAGAGTCCTAAAGAAAATGACTTCAGTGCAATGTCAGCAAAACCAAGGTAATGTTGTTTGGGGAGGTTAAAATGTTATGGACTCCAGAGTGGTGGCCACAAGACCTAGGAGCAGTACCTGAACCTAAACAAGTTGTGAAGAATCTGGGGATCCGATTCGACCAAGATCTGTCACTCAAACAACACACAAATTATTTTTCAGGAATATGTTTCCATACCATCAGCCTCTTACGTAAAGTTTTCCCTCTGCTGCCTGACTCTGCAAGAAAAACCCTTGTTCAAGCACTGATCCTTAGTCGGATCGACTACTGTAATGGCCTGTTGCTCTCTGCCAACGAAGGGGTGTTGGCGAAGCTACAGGTCATTCAAAAGACGTCAGCTCGCCTTTTTCTCAATGCCCCCCCGAGAACTGCCTCCAAACCTCTCCTGGAGCAGCTGCACTGGCTCTCAATACGACAACGAGCTAAATTTAAAATATGCTGTCTGATCCACAAATGTCTAAATGGACAAGGGCCTGCCTATTTAGAGCGAAAGTTTGTCCCCTACGTCCCAACCCGATCTCTTAGGTCCAGTAACAATCTCCTCTTAGTGGTCCCCCGTGCCAAAAAAAACAGACATGGATGTAAAGCTCTATCTATTACCGGACCCATTCTATGGAACAAACTCTCTCTGTCTCTAAGACAATATAAAAAACACCTTACATTCCGGAAACTCCTGAAAACTGCACTGTTCAGAAATGAGATCTAATTTCCCTTCACCCATTCACCACTTCTGTTACTACCGGCTCCAAAAAGCGCAGAGATACTCCAATTGGAGTCGATTCAAGCGCTATACAAACCAGCAAATAAATAAATAAATAAATAAACTTCTTATCATTGATGAAGTAAGCATGGTATCAAATGTAATGCTTGATTTTGTGCATTTAAGAATGCAAGAAATTCTTAAAACAGAGTATGATGTGTTATTTGGAGGCAAACACATCATTGTTTTTGGAGATCTACTGCAGTTAACTCCAGTGAAAAAACAACCAGTGTTTAAAATGCTTACGCAAGAAGATGCCAGGAAGTGCTCAGGAAGCATTGGAAATGTTAACATATGGTTACATTTCAAATATGCAGAACTGCTTCAAAATATGCGACAGGCAAAGGATGAAGATTATAAAAATATTCTACAAGATGTAAGAATTGGAAAAGTAAGTGAGCATGGCAAAGAAGCTTTACATGCACGATTAATTTTAAATTTGTTTCCAAACGAAAACATTCTCCCTGAGAATATTTTTAAGAAATTCCTGAAAACAAATCTGTCATATGCTTGATGCCAACTGTGCAAGAATGTTCAATCTTCAACAGCAAAATGTTAAAGTTAGAAAATCAAGAGATTGTGAAAGTGGGAGCTATTGATAAAATAGAGCATGAAGGAGCAACTAATATTTTGTCAGAAAAGTTGAAATCAAAATTGGATTCTTTAGAGAAGACAATATCTAAAACTGCTGGTTTGGAAAAGACTCTGTATGCATCCTTAAATTTTCGTATAATTTTACGATGGAATTTACATGTAAAAAGAGGTTTAGTAAATGGAGCAATGGGTCATGTTGATTTTGTGAATTACCGAAATAGAGATGGAATTGAATTTATAAAAATTAAATTTTATGGCATTGAAGAAGTACAACAAATCAGTTGTTGTTCTGCTCGATTTTTGCTTGCGAAAGATTTATATGTCCGCCGAAAACAGTTTCCTGTTTCTTTGGCATATGCGGTGACTATTCATAAATCTCAAGGTTTAAGTGTAGATAGTGCTTTGGTGAATATTGGAAGTTCTGTGTTCAAGGAGGGTATGGCATATGTTGCTTTATCTGGAGTCAGACACTTTAGCTGGATTGTACTTGATTGATTTTGATGAGACAAAGATTAGTGCAGATCTAAATTGTGTAAAAGAATATAATAGGTTAAGAAGAGAGTATGCTCCAAATTTACCTCAATATCCTCTATTTGAAAAGCGTGTAGTAGCCCGAAAAAGAAGAAATGAGAAAAATTTTAGTGACTTTGAAGCAAAAAGAAAAAAAGTAGATGAACCAGTAATTGTAAGCAGAAAGGGAAAGGATTCTTTTGAAGATGTTGTTGGATTTCAGTTTGAAAACAGTTCTGGTGTCAATTGCTATGCTAATGTAGTGGTTAATGTTTTTTTTTCTCTAAACTGTACAAGAACAGATTGTTGAAAATCGTAATCAAAGATTTTGTTGTTTGTTGAATTCTGTGTTTCAGAAATGTAGCAGTGATAGAACAAAAATACAAAGTGTTTCTGAAATTCAAAATGTTTTAGACATACGTTCTGGTCTAAATCAATTTTCACAGAATATTCAGCAACATTGTCAGGAATTTCTAATGTATATGCTTGTTGTATTGCAAGATGAAGGTATAGATGTAGAAAATCTTTTTGGCCTTTCTTATTAATGGCAGCATAACTGCGACAATTGTTCCTTTTCAAGTACTACTTCAATAGACACTGAAAGATTTATATATTTGACTTTACCAGACTGCAAATCAGTGTCTTTTAAAAATCTAGTTAGAGAAGCAAATCAAAACATGGTCTGTACTCAATGTAAATCTGCAATGCTATCAACATTATTTATACAAAGATATGGACAGTATGTAATTTTAATG
Organism: Lissotriton helveticus; assembly: GCF_964261635.1. NCBI lineage: Eukaryota > Metazoa > Chordata > Amphibia > Caudata > Salamandridae > Lissotriton > Lissotriton helveticus. The sequence continues at coordinate 648,401,607 of NC_136068.1, forward strand.
TTCCAACGATATAGACCTGATGGAACTAAATTGACAACTTTAATTAAAAATGTTGTGGCTTCTCAATTATCAATTTCAGGAAGAACCTTTGCAACTGCAGCAATTATTTTCCATGATGGTCCTTCGACAACATCAGGAGATTACACAGCGTATTTAAAATGTCAAAAAGGCTGGACTAATTGTAATGATACTCAATTGACTTTCACACAACGTTTGCCTTATCAGTTACCAAATTCTTACCTAGTATTCTTACAACCCAAATTTTAAGAAAGGTAATTGGCCTATGAAGATTAGAGCAGTTATTAAAACTTAGTCTGCTGTTCAAAATTACTTTGTGAGTGAGATTGATTAAGATATTAAAAACTTGTAGTTGTCATAGAGGTAGTGTACGTGTATCACATAGTGAGTGATATGAGTATTATAGGAAATGTTAATCATGAGTAAGCCAGAGGTGAAAAGATAACTATTGTTTCATAATGTAAAAGATGTTGGAGCTTTTCTTTCAGAAACTCGGGTAAATGGAAGTTTTGGAATACTATTGAGTAGTTTCCAAAGAAAAGGACTTTCCATATACTATTTGACCTCGTGGAAAAGTACGTGGATCAAAAGTGAGTTAAGATATGTTTTTTTAAAGTTTTACATTATTTATTGAAATGTTGTATGGGTTTTTTAAACAAAATCTTTTTGATTGTGTTTTTTTTGCCCGCTGTCATATGATGAGTAGTATTGAAGTCACTGTTTTAAGTGAAATTCAATATATTCTGAGAACAGCAAAAATAAACCATATACCATGTTGTACAAGTTATTTTGTATTTTGTATTGTGAAATATATATTTTACTCTCCTTGTCTCACGTTCAATCACTGTAATGAACCCTATATCACTCCTCTTTACTCAACCTCTCTACCCTTCTCTCACCCTCCCTCACCTCCCTTCCCTCATTCCACTTCTCTCATTTATCCTCATTCCCCATCCTTAACTCCCCTTCCCCTTCATTCCTTCCTTTGCTCCCTCAGTAATTCCCCTTCTCTCACTCACCGTACTCCACTTTACTCACTCCTTCTCTCATTCCCTCTGCCCTCTCACTTCCTCACTCCTCTTCCCTCATTTCCTCTTTATTACCCTCATTTCCTCTATACCCTCACTCTCTCACGCTCCTTTACTCACTCCCACTCACCTTTCATCCCTCATTGTCGTGAATGCACCCTCACTCACTCCCCCTTCCCTGTCACTTACTCCCCTTTCCGTACTTGCCTTTCCTCCATTAGTTCTGATAACTCACATTCCTGTAGTATCTTACTCACCTTCAGTTCATTTCTCTCTCCCTCTTTTGCTCTCTGTCACAAAATCTATCCGCCTCATTATCCACTCAGTAATTTGCTCTCCCTCTATTGTTTTCCCCTCTCTCTGTTCTTCAGTATTCCTTTGTTTCTCTTTCTGTGTCCTTCACTCCTACTTTATCTCTTAGTATCTTTTTTATGACTTTCGATCTCCTGCCTTGTCTCTTGCATTTTGAAATATAAATAATAAAAACTATAAGTATTTTTTTCCTTTTCCACAGATATTAAATGCATTAAACATATGTCATCAAGTTTACATTACTTATAAGGTAATTTTGACAAACAAAATTTACTTTCTCATCACTCTTTTCCTTAACCTCACTACTCTTCTCTCACCCATCCTAACCCCCGTTCCCTTTCTCCACTTTCCTTACTTATCCTCATTCCCCATGTTCACTCCCCTTCCCCTCACTCACCTCCCACACTCACCTTCTTTTAGTCCCCCTGCTTCACTTTCCTTCCCCTCTCTTCCCTTCCTTTGCTCCTTCAGTCATTCCCATTCCCTCACTCACCTTACTCCACTTCACTGATTCCCTCTCTCACTCACACTGTCCTCTCACATCCTCACTCCCCTTCTCTCACTTTCTCTTTCTTAGCCTCACTCTCTCACTCCACTTCCGTCACGCTCACTCCCTATAACTCAGCCACACTCCCTTACTTATCTTTCTTTGCTCCCTCACTCAGTCCCTTTTTGTCACTCTTTTCTTCAATCCCTCTATCCCCTCACTCCCTCACTCCCCTTGTCTTACCCTCACTCACTCTTATCCACTGTTTTTCACCCTTCTTTACTCACACTCTCTACTGTTCTCTCAACCCTGTTTCCTTACTCCGGTTCCTTCACTACCTCTCATTCCCCATCCTTCTCTCCCCTTCCTTTTACTTTCATCCCCCATTCACCCTCTTCTAGTAACTATGCTTCAGTCTTCTTCTCCTCTATTCCCTTCCTTCGCTCACTCACTCATTCCCCTTCCCTCCCTCACCTTACTCCACTTCACTCACTCTTTCTCTCAATCCCTCTGTCCTGTCACATCCTCATTCTCCTCCCCTCACTCCCTCTCTCTTAGCTTCACTACCTCCGTCCCCTCACTCTCTCACTCCTCTTCCGTCACGGTCACTCCCTATAACTCACCCACACTCCCTCACTTACCTTTTTTTGCTCCCTCACTCAGTCCCTTTCTGTCACTCTTTCCTTCACTCCCTCTATCCCCCCACTCCCTCACTCCCCTTGTCTTACCCTCACTCACTTTTATCCACCCTCTTTACTCACGCTCTCTGCCGATCTCCTACCCTCCTTCATCCCGTTCCCTTACTCCGGTTCCCTCACTATCCCTCATTCCCCATCCATCTCTCTCCTTCCCTATACTTTCATTCCTCACTCACCTTCTCTCAGTACCTATGCTTCAGTCCTCTTCCTCTCTATTTCCTTCCTTTGCTCACTCACTCATTCCCCTTCCCTCACTCTTCTTATCACACTTCACTCACTCCTTCTCTCACTCCTTCTGTCCTGTCACATCCTTATTCTCCTTCCCTCACTCCCTCTCTTTTAGCTTCACTACCACCGTCTCCTCACTCTCTCAGTCCCCTTCCCTCATGCTCACTACCTTTAACTCACCCACACTCCCTCACTTACCTTTCTATACACCCTCACTCAGTCCCCTTCTCTCACTCTTTCCTTCACTCTCTCTGTCTCCTCACTTCCTCACTCCACTTTTCTCATGCTGACTTGCCTTTATCCATCCTCTATCACCGCTCTTTCCTCAACCTCACTGCTCTTCTCTTACCCTTCCTCACCCCCGTTCCCTTACTCCGCTTTTCTCACTTATCCTCATTCCCCATGTTCACTCCCCTTCCCCTCACTCACCTCCCACACTCACCTTCTTTCAGTCCCTCTGCTTCACTTCCCTTGCCCTCTCTTCCCTTCCTTCGCTCCCTCACTCACTTTCCTTTCCTCTCTCACTGTACTCCACTTCACTCACTCTTTGAGAATATGTAAAGAATATAGCTCTTTTTGGAGAATTGGAGGTAGTTCTAAAAAGAACTGTTTTTTTTCTTCTTTTTTAGTTTTTTATTTTTTTTTTACTTTTTCCAAATGTTTTTAATTTTTTTTGTCTTTTTTTCAGAACAAAAACAAAACAAGGGATTGCCAAACTGCTCAACAAGAGCAAAAAAAAGTGGAAAAATTAGGGATGGGTGGAGCAGCGGTGTTCCTCCTTCTTCCGAACAAGTAATTCAATGCTCTGCTCCCCGTAGCAGAGTAGTTCATCACATTGCAAACACCGGCTGGATGTTTGGCATTAGATGTGCTGCTTGTCTACCAGCAGGTGTTGCTGCTCCTGTGGAGGTGCTGGCGCCATCTCTTGGGGGATTGCGGGCCAGGTCCCTGGTGCTCTCCCTTGCAAAATTATTTGGGTAGCTCCTCTGTACATGCCGGATCAAGGTGGCATTCCCAAAACTATATTTGCGGGTGGGATCCCCACGTGACAAAGTTGTGTCGCATATCTTGCAGGTCACTTTTGCTGCATTAACTTGTTTTTTACCCCTCTGGGAAACTAAAGAACTTCCAAATGAAGTGCTCTTTCACTTTTCTCTGGGGGGGGGTGTCCTCAGGTAGGAAATCCAGATCTGAGTCGGAAGAGGGCTCCCTGGAGCCAGACACCTTTCCAAAAGAAGAAGTTTTTTCAAGAAGAATGGAGAAAAGGTGTTCTCTCAGCAATTGCAAAGAGGTAGTAAATGTAAAATGTAAATTGATACTTGTATAGCGCACTACTCACCCGCAAGGGTCTCAAGGCGCTTGTACGAATACCGCTGTGGAACCCATCCTGGCTTTCCCTGTGAGGTGTCCACTCCTGGGCACCCCCAAGGTGGAGGCCAGGCATCCTCAGCGTTGTGGGGGCCATTGTGGAGATTAAGCAAGCTATTGCCCAGAGTTGCAAAGTGGGACTCCATGATTGGAATAGGCACCGAGGCGAGAATTATCAGGTCCGTGGAATTTTTGAGCCCAAGACCCGCCGAGGCGGGGAATTGAACCCTGGTCCCGGGCCAGACTTCTGCATCAGGGTCTGCGGCTCTCACCATTGAGCCACACTTCTCCAAATGGGTGAAGACTTCCCATAGTTGTGTAAAAAACTGTTATTAACCAATCAAAAGTGTTGTTTTAAGGTCACATGGCTTGATGCGCACTTACTCTACGCGATCCAGGGCGTTTCCGGGGGCGCTTATGCGACGTACGTAGGCGCTTACGAAGGCGCTTCCCGGGGCGCTTACGCGGCGTGAATGAATGACGTTTTGCTCCATTTTTGGAAATGTTTAAAAGTCAAAATACGGTGATTAAAAATCTAAAATACTACTTTTGTGAGTAAGTCACTGAATGTCTTGCATTATTATTTACTTTAAATACATACATATTTTTTTTTACGATCGCGGGAATAGCGCTCATGCTACGTGTACGGCTGCGCTTACCGGTACGCGCTCCCTGAGCGCTCCAGGGTTTAAATATTAAAAGAAAACAGGAAAAATACATTCCAAATATAAAATTATAAAAATATAGAATATTGGAATAATTAGAAAAAAATATAATAATTGATAGCAATAAAAATTAGCTATTCAAAAAACGTAATAATTCACTAAAAAAAACATAGGTTTGACACTCGTTATAGTTAGGAATTAGCATTTAAAAAACTCTTGAAATTCACTAAAAAACCATAGGTTTAACACTCGTTATAGTTAGGAATTAGCATTGAAAAAAACTTTGAAATTCACTGAAAAAACCATTGGTTTCAAACCAGTTATAGTTAGCTGAACATTTTACTCATACAAAACCATTGAAATTCCCACGTTATAGTTAGTTGGACTCACTATAACTAGCGCACCCGTAATCCACTGCTGATGATGTCTCATATTACATCTTTCATGACATGGTCAGTGACATCACAAGACTATTAAAAACTATATTGGAGATCGTGGAAAGGGGGCAGGGTGGAGACTCCCTGACTCCCTAGGTTTTCTCAGGGGGTCCATTAAGGACCCCCAAAGCAAAAAAGAAACATTTTTTTTGTTTTCTTGTCGCCAAAAAGTTACGGGTGCGCGCACGGTGCGCGCACGACGACAAAGATTGGAGGTAAATTACAAGTTTGAGTGTTTAGATGTTAGATGGCTCTAAAAAGAGCCGTTGTATTTATTGGGTGTTTTTGGTACTTACATGTAAGTACCGATGCAGAATCTTATGTTACAGAGGAAGACTATTCCCCTCATCATTGAAATGTACACCATCTCTCCTATAGATGCCTTGCATGTTGTAACGCAAGTTGTTGTGGTATATACTACCCATTCCATAGTCTCTCATGTACACAGAAACAGATTTATTTACATGTTTCCTTGTTTTTTCTATCTGTGGACAAAATTGGTTGGACCAGTTCCATTTTTGCCTGTGGCATATATTAGAATATACTTTACACAAAAGAACAGACCAGGTCTAGGAACAAAGTGTGGCTCTACCCGTCACCGTAGTCACACGCAGTGCGTATGCAAGTGGAGGTTGCTGTCTGCATGAATTCATTGAGAACACATTTTAACAAAAATTGTTAAACAAAAAGCTAAAGCAATTCCCATCAGACCACCCTTTTTGGTGGATTTCACGTCATGTGGGGATCGCTGAACATTCCATCCGACCTTAAAGTGCCGGTGTGGGAATGAATAACAGTAATGTAGTCATAATAAACATCTCAGTATGATGTTGGCGAAAGAGTGCAGTGCTAAAGTGATGGTGATAGATAAAAATGGCTACACAGACTCAGAAAAGGGTTTAACAAAAGTCTATGTGCCATACGTTAAAAAAGCGCCAAGTAGTGAAGCTACCTACTGGCGCGATGCAGAGCGGTCAACATGTTTCAGCCATAGGGGCCATTACCCCGGCTTTCTTCAGGACCATAGAACATAGATTGGCTACTGCACCTTCATATGAGTGAGAGATATGAAAAAATGTACTACATAAACAATATATAAATTATTGTCTACCAGGAACTTCAATACTTAAGTGTCCACTGGAAGGGGATCAATGTGTTTTCTTCCTATCAAAAAACATGAAAACATTTCGTCAGACCACACTAAACTATACATAAACAACCACATGTGTACACAGAGACCGATTGGCCACAACTGCAAGAATAATTTACATTCTGCATTCTTAAACATTTCTAAACAAGCATACTAGCTTCATCACCGTGAGGCATTTCCTCACGATGATACTCACCCAGCTTTGTGTGGGTGAAGACCTCACCTCACCCGGCGACCGCTCGGGAGTATGAGGCCCCGCTCTGTAGTGTAGAAAAAGGGTTACAGTGAGCACACACCTTCACAATACCCAGTCCAATAACTCTACACATATATCCCAACAAACGTGTGAAAACAATCCATCTGCCCAACAAGAAAACTGCCACCTACGGGGTCCCATAAACCGTATGGAGACCACGCATCTTGTAATGTTTATCATTTCACAGGGTATAGTATAGGCACTTGTGTGCATATCTAGAAAGCTTGACCTTCATTGACACTAAAGGTCCGTACACTAACCTGGGACCACTGTGCATTGACACAAGTGGGGGGTATTATAAGGCAACAATAAGTCGCCAAATAATGACATCCATGGTCACATCGTTCCTTAATTTACTAAGGAGCACAAACGACAGAAACATATGACTAGAGACAGAAGTAGGAGTTCCAGGGCATACTAGCTGTTGCACTTCCCATTGCCTTACAGTAAATGTGCTGACCCTGTCTCTGCTACACGTCCTATTCTCTTAAAGTGAATTTATTGGCCCTAACTGCTTCGTAGGAACCAACATATATAGACCGGTAAAAAAAGTTAGTTAACAAACGGGACAGCGGGCGGCTCACCTCTCCGTCGGTACCTCCCGTCTTTGTAGCGAGCGGAAGTGGAGGTATGGGTGATGCCGCCCTGTCCCCTTAAGTAGCAATCGGTAATTAGATGCAAGTCGTAGTAAGGAAATTCGCCGGAAGCGAGTACGAGGAAGAGCACTGTCTATTCGCGCATGTGCGATTGCCAAAAACCTCTGTTTCATCGCACATGCGCAGAAAACTATGGACGCCCAACCGTAGCGTCAATGTATAACGCTTTAATGATTAAAGGAAAATACGCTTAGAAAGTTGACATACCGAATCTTTTCAAACCAGGGTGAAGTGACCTGGCTAAAAAAGGGGGGCCAGCTTTTATGATCATTGTATTTTATATTTCACTCGGTCAAAAGACATGTGTCAAGAAAGCACATCTACTGAATAAGCAATGGATCTTCAATAGTCTCTTAGATGTATGATGTACCATTGTAAAGTCTGTCAGAGGTGACTCTTCACCCTTGAGTAAAGTCAGAGAGTACTGAATAAAGCCCCTTCATTGATTGTTTCTGTTACACACAGTGAGTGTTGTTATACTCGAGTGTCAGGAGATGTAGACAGAAGGGCAGTTTACACAATAGAGTTGGGAGAGCTATGGGTGCGAACAAAACTACGTTCGCATCTATATCTAATTGACCCGCAACTTATCAGTTGCTCTAAACAGTGAAAAACAGAACAGGTGTGTGGAGGGTCAAGGGGAATCTTTAACGACCTGTCTGCTCATACCCCTTATGACAATATACTTTACACAAAAGAACAGACCAGGTCTGGGAACAAAGTGTGGCTCTACCCGTCACCGTAGTCACACGCAGTGCGTATGCAAGTGGAGGTTGCTGTCTGCATGAATTCATTGAGAACACATTTTAACAAAAATTGTTAAACAAAAAGCTAAAGCAATTCCCATCAGACCACCCTTTTTGGTGGATTTCACGTCATGTGGGGATCGCTGAACATTCCATCCGACCTTAAAGTGCCGGTGTGGGAATGAATAACAGTAATGTAGTCATAATAAACATCTCAGTATGATGTTGGCGAAAGAGTGCAGTGCTAAAGTGATGGTGATAGATAAAAATGGCTACACAGACTCAGAAAAGGGTTTAACAAAAGTCTATGTGCCATACGTTAAAAAAGCGCCAAGTAGTGAAGCTACCTACTGGCGCGATGCAGAGCGGTCGACATGTTTCAGCCATAGGGGCCATTACCCCGGCTTTCTTCAGGACCATAGAACATAGATTGGCTACTGCACCTTCATATGAGTGAGAGATATGAAAAAATGTACTACATAAACAATATATAAATTATTGTCTACCAGGAACTTCAATACTTAAGTGTCCACTGGAAGGGGATCAATGTGTTTTCTTCCTATCAAAAAACATGAAAACATTTCGTCAGACCACACTAAACTATACATAAACAACCACATGTGTACACAGAGACCGATTGGCAACAACTGCAAGAATAATTTACATTCTGCATTCTTAACCATTTCTAAACAAGCATACTAGCTTCATCACCCTGAGGCATTTCCTCACGATGGCCATCGCGCATGCGCGAATAGACAGTGCTCTTCCTCGTACTCGCTTCCGGCGAATTTCCTTACTACGACTTGCATCTAATTACCGATTGCTACTTAAGGGGACAGGGCGGCATCACCCATACCTCCACTTCCGCTCGCTACAAAGACGGGAGGTACCGACGGAGAGGTGAGCCGCCCGCTGTCCCGTTTGTTAACTAACTTTTTTTACCGGTCTATATATGTTGGTTCCTACGAAGCAGTTAGGGCCAATAAATTCACTTTAAGAGAATAGGACGTGTAGCAGAGACAGGGTCAGCACATTTACTGTAAGGCAATGGGAAGTGCAACAGCTAGTATGCCCTGGAACTCCTACTTCTGTCTCTAGTCATATGTTTCTGTCGTTTGTGCTCCTTAGTAAATTAAGGAACGATGTGACCATGGATGTCATTATTTGGCGACTTATTGTTGCCTTATAATACCCCCCACTTGTGTCAATGCACAGTGGTCCCAGGTTAGTGTATGGACCTTTAGTGTCAATGAAGGTCAAGCTTTCTAGATATGCACACAAGTGCCTATACTATACCCTGTGAAATGATAAACATTACAAGATGCGTGGTCTCCATACGGTTTATGGGACCCCGTAGGTGGCAGTTTTCTTGTTGGGCAGATGGATTGTTTTCACACGTTTGTTGGGATATAAGTGTAGAGTTATTGGACTGGGTATTGTGAAGGTGTGTGCTCACTGTAACCCTTTTTCTACACTACAGAGCGGGGCCTCATACTCCCGAGCGGTCGCCGGGTGAGGTGAGGTCTTCACCCACACAAAGCTGGGTGAGTATCATCGTGAGGAAATGCCTCAGGGTGATGAAGCTAGTATGCTTGTTTAGAAATGTTTAAGAATGCAGAATGTAAATTATTCTTGCAGTTGTGGCCAATCGGTCTCTGTGTACAAATGTGGTTGTTTATGTATAGTTTAGTGTGGTCTGACGAAATGTTTTCATGTTTTTTGATAGGAAGAAAACACATTGATCCCCTTCCAGTGGACACTTAAGTATTGAAGTTCCTGGTAGACAATAATTTATATATTGTTTATGTAGTACATTTTTTCATATCTCTCACTCATATGAAGGTGCAGTAGCCAATCTATGTTCTATGGTCCTGAAGAAAGCCGGGGTAATGGCCCCTATGGCTGAAACATGTCGACCGCTCTGCATCGCGCCAGTAGGTAGCTTCACTACTTGGCGCTTTTTTAACGTATGGCACATAGACTTTTGTTAAACCCTTTTCTGAGTCTGTGTAGCCATTTTTATCTATCACCATTTCTTTAGCACTGCACTCTTTCGCTAACATCATACTGAGATGTTTATTATGACTACATTACTGTTATTCATTCCCACACCGGCACTTTAAGGTCGGATGGAATGTTCAGCGATCCCCACATGACGTGAAATCCACCAAAAAGGGTGGTCTGATGGGAATTGCTTTAGCTTTTTGTTTAACAATTTTTGTTAAAATGTGTTCTCAATGAATTCATGCAGACAGCAACCTCCACTTGCATACGCACTGCGTGTGACTACGGTGACGGGTAGAGCCACACTTTGTTCCTAGACCTGGTCTGTTCTTTTGTGTAAAGTATATTGTCATAAGGGGTATGAGCAGACAGGTCGTTAAAGATTCCCCTTGACCCTCCACACACCTGTTCTGTTTTTCACTGTTTAGAGCAACTGATTAGTTGCGGGTCAATTAGATATAGATGCGAACGTAGTTTTGTTCGCACCCATAGCTCTCCCAACTCTATTGTGTAAACTGCCCTTCTGTCTACATCTCCTGACACTCGAGTATAACAACACTCACTGTGTGTAACAGAAACAATCAATGAAGGGGCTTTATTCAGTACTCTCTGACTTTACTCAAGGGTGAAGAGTCACCTCTGACAGACTTTACAATGGTACATCATACATCTAAGAGACTATTGAAGATCCATTGCTTATTCAGTAGATGTGCTTTCTTGACACATGTCTTTTGACCGAGTGAAATATAAAATACAATGATCATAAAAGCTGGCCCCCCCTTTTTAGCCAGGTCACTTCACCCTGGTTTGAAAAGATTCGGTATGTCAACTTTCTAAGCGTATTTTCCTTTAATCATTAAAGCGTTATACATTGACGCTACGGTTGGGCGTCCATAGTTTTCTGCGCATGTGCGATGAAACAGCGGTTTTTGGCCATCGCGCATGCGCGAATAGACAGTGCTCTTCCTCGTACTCGCTTCCGGCGAATTTCCTTACTACGACTTGCATCTAATTACCGATTGCTACTTAAGGGGACAGGGCGGCATCACCCATACCTCCACTTCCGCTCGCTACAAAGACGGGAGGTACCGACGGAGAGGTGAGCCGCCCGCTGTCCCGTTTGTTAACTAACTTTTTTTACCGGTCTATATATGTTGGTTCCTACGAAGCAGTTAGGGCCAATAAATTCACTTTAAGAGAATAGGACGTGTAGCAGAGACAGGGTCAGCATATTTACTGTAAGGCAATGGGAAGTGCAACAGCTAGTATGCCCTGGAACTCCTACTTCTGTCTCTAGTCATATGTTTCTGTCGTTTGTGCTCCTTAGGAAATTAAGGAACGATGTGACCATGGATGTCATGATTTGGCGACTTATTGTTGCCTTATAATACCCCCCACTTGTGTCAATGCACAGTGGTCCCAGGTTAGTGTACGGACCTTTAGTGTCAATGAAGGTCAAGCTTTCTAGATATGCACACAAGTGCCTGTACTATACCCTGTGAAATGATAAACATTACAAGATGCGTGGTCTCCATACGGTTTATGGGACCCCGTAGGTGGCAGTTTTCTTGTTGGGCAGATGGATTGTTTTCACACGTTTGTTGGGATATAAGTGTAGAGTTATTGGACTGGGTATTGTGAAGGTGTGTGCTCACTGTAACCCTTTTTCTACACTACAGAGCGGGACCTCATACTCCCGAGCGGTCGCCGGGTGAGGTGAGGTCTTCACCCACACAAAGCTGGGTGAGTATCATCGTGAGGAAATGCCTCAGGGTGATGAAGCTAGTATGCTTGTTTAGAAATGTTTAAGAATGCAGAATGTAAATTATTCTTGCAGTTGTGGCCAATCGGTCTCTGTGTACACATGTGGTTGTTTATGTATAGTTTAGTGTGGTCTGACGAAATGTTTTCATGTTTTTTGATAGGAAGAAAACACATTGATCCCCTTCCAGTGGACACTTAAGTATTGAAGTTCCTGGCAGACAATAATTTATATATTGTTTATGTAGTACATTTTTTCATATCTCTCACTCATATGAAGGTGCAGTAGCCAATCTATGTTCTATGGTCCTGAAGAAAGCCGGGGTAATGGCCCCTATGGCGGAAACATGTCGACCGCTCTGCATCGCGCCAGTAGGTAGCTTCACTACTTGGCGCTTTTTTAACGTATGGCACATAGACTTTTGTTAAACCCTTTTCTGAGTCTGTGTAGCCATTTTTATCTATCACCATTTCTTTAGCACTGCACTCTTTCGCTAACATCATACTGAGATGTTTATTATGACTACATTACTGTTATTCATTCCCACACCGGCACTTTAAGGTCGGATGGAATGTTCAGCGATCCCCACATGACGTGAAATCCACCAAAAAGGGTGGTCTGATGGGAATTGCTTTAGCTTTTTGTTTAACAATTTTTGTTAAAATGTGTTCTCAATGAATTCATGCAGACAGCAACCTCCACTTGCATACGCACTGCGTGTGACTACGGTGACGGGTAGAGCCACACTTTGTTCCTAGACCTGGTCTGTTCTTTTGTGTAAAGTATATTGTCATAAGGGGTATGAGCAGACAGGTCGTTAAAGATTCCCCTTGACCCTCCACACACCTGTTCTGTTTTTCAATATATTAGAATATACCAAGGCAGTTTTTGGAAAAAGTGTCATCAATTGCCCAAAGATGTCCTTTAAAAGCATTTCCAGACCTACCCCAGTCAAAGTGCCCAAGTCATTGCCACCACAGTGCACAATTATAAGGTCAGGTTGTGGAAGATGCATAAAGGATTTTACCAATGGTATCAATTGGTGACATCTCAATCCTCTCTGTCCAATCCATATAATGTTCATATTTGGTAAATCAAGGTTGTAATTACCTCTGTTAGCTGTGTATTTTTTAGCCCAGTGGACATAGCTATGACCCACAAACCAGACTTTTTGCATCTTCAAGGTAGATGTGCTTGTATTCAGATGAGTTGTGGAAATGAAATGGCAGTTTGAAAGTGGGAGTTATGAAAAAAACTGGTTGAGATTCAGTGTAATTGAAAAACAAGAAATGATTGGTGCTTTCTTAAATTTCAGCACTGAAAATTAGGGTGCATGCTTTTTTTTTAAAGAAGTCATTTCAATGGTTGAGAAAAAGTCATTTAAACAAACATGGCACATGATTAGGTAGTACAGTGAGAGGTCAAACACCCTTGATGGAATCTTTTGAAACATTGTATGATGAACTTTTGCTCTGTGTGCTGGGTTAGGAGGGAGTTACCATGGTTACAGGGAATGAACACTGGGGGGATGGGTGAATGTTATGTGACTTTCAAAGTGTTCAAATGTACAACCAATTAAAATGTGCAGTTTGGTTTTGAATTTGTGTGGGAAGAATTTTTTTTGGCTATGTACACGAATATGGGTCTGAAATGAAAAAGAATCTGTGCCATTATTATCAGGCTCTAGTGTCAGAAGCATAATTCTGAGATTCTGCTGCAGAAAATCTGCTGACTGTGATTGACACTGTCTAGATCTTCCAAAGCATTTTAAAAGGTGAGTAATTATTATTTTAATAAAGATAGAGTGCTGTATGCACTATGGGGAAGATTAGAAGCTTATTGTGCTTCTTTATTCTTGTATTTTGTGTCATGTTATTTTGTAATGCTGTTTCAAAATAGAATGGTGCATATTGGAAATGTATTTTCAAAATGAGTTAGGTTTCTGCTTTGTTTCTGTAGTGGTAATTTAAATGAGCTGTGCTCTGTGTCAAAAACGATTTACTGTGGAAAATGTTTTCTGGTAAAAAGTGTGGGGTTTAAATTTTGGTCAAGGATTACTCTGAGTGTCTCTTTAAAGTCAGAAATTATATTTATATAATTTTCAATAATTTCACATGTGCTTTGTAACAGTTTGCCTCTTTTAGCTTAAAGGGTTTTGTGCCTGTGTCTCATCTTACTCTGTGCCTGTGTGGTATCTGAAATATGATTTATTTAATGAAGATACACTGCTGTATGCAGTATGGAGAAGATTAAGAAGCATATTGTGTATTTGTATGGTGTATATTGGAAAATAATTTTTGAAATTAGTTAGGTTTTTTGTTTGGTTTGTAGTGGTCATTTAAATGGGTTGTGCTCTGTGTTTTATGGTAAAAAGTCTGTTATATATATATGCTTATATATAGGTGGCCTGTTTTTGGCCAGTAGAGTCAGTGAAATATTATGAGCAGAAACACACATACTGCTTGCAGAGACAGAGATTGTAAATTACACATACTGCTTGCAGAGACAGAGATGGTAAATTACACTCAGTGCTTGCAGAGACAGAGATGGTAAATTACATGCAACATGCTGCTCATGTGTTTAGATGACTTAAAAAGGATTTATGAGCAGAGACACACATACTGCTTGCAGAGACAGAGATGGTAAATTACACATACTGCTTGCAGAGACAGAGATGGTAAATTACATGCAACATGCCACTCATGTGTTTAGATGACTTAAAGAGGATTTATGAGCAGAGACACACATACTGCTTACAGAGACAGAGTTGGTAAATTACACAAACTGCTTGCAGAGACAGAGATGGTAAATTACACATACTGCTTGCAGAGGAGGATAGTAAATTACATGCAACATGGTGCTTATGTGTTTAAGATGACTTAAAAACGATTTAGTATAGAAAATGTTTTCTGCTAAAATGTGGTGTTTAAATTTTGGTCAAGGATTACTCTGAGTGTCTGTTTAAAGTCAGAAATTATATTTATATAATTTTCAATAATGTCACATGTGCTTTGTAATAGGTTGCCGCTTTTAGCTTAAAGGGTTTTCTGTGCCTGTGTCTCATCTTACTCTGTGCCTGTGTGGTATCTGAAATATGATTTATTTAATGAAGATACACTGCTGTATGCAGTATGGGGAAGATTAAGAAGCATATTGTGTTTTTGTATGGTGTATATTGGAAAAAAATGTTTTTAATGAGTTAGGTTTCTGCTTTGGTTTGTAGTGGTCATTTAAATGGGTTGTGCTCTGTGTTTTCTGGTAAAAAGTCTGTTATATATATATATGCTTATATATAGGTGGCCTGTTTTTGGCCAGTAGAGACCGTTAAATATTAGGAGCAGACACACATACTGCTTGCAGAGACAGAGATGGTAAATTACACACACTGCTTGCAGAGACAGAGATGGTAAATTACATGCAACATGCTGCTCATGTGTTTAGATGACTTAAAAAGGATTTATGAGCAGAGACACACATACTGCTTGCAGAGACAGAGATGGTAAATTACACATACTGCTTGCAGAGACAGAGATTGTAAATTACATGCAACATGGTGTTTATGTGTTTAAGATGACTTAAAAACGATTTAGTATAGAAAACATTTTCTGCTAAAAAGTCTGGTATATATATATGCCTATATATATAGGTGGCCTGTTTTTGGCCAGTAGAGACTGTTAAATATTAGGAGCAGACACACATACTGCTTGCAGAGACAGAGATGGTAAATTACACACACTGCTTGCAGAGACAGAGATGGTAAATTACATGCAACATGTTGCTCATGTGTTTAGATGACTTAAAAAGAATTTATGAGCAGATACACACATACTGCTTGCAGAGACAGAGATGGTAAACTACACATACTGCTTGCAGAGACAGAGATAATAAATTACATGCAACATGGTGCTTATGTGTTTAAGATGACTTAAAAACGATTTAGTATAGAAAATGTTTTCTGCTAAAAAGTCTGGTATATATATATGCTTATATATAGGTGGCCTGTTTTTGGCAAGTACAGATGGTGAAATATTATGATGAGACACACATACTGCTTGCATAGACAGAGATGGTAAATTACACACACTGCTTGCAGAGACAGAGATGGTAAATTACATGCAACATGTTGCTCATGTGTTTAGAGGACTTAAAAAGGATTTATGAGCAGAGACACACATACTGCTTGCAGAGACAGAGATGGTAAATTACTCATACTGCTTGCAGAGTCAGAGATAGTAAATTACATGCAACATGGTGCTTATGTGTTTAAGAGGACTTAAAAACGATTTAGTATAGAAAATGTTTTCTGCTAAAAAGTCTGGTATATATATATGCTTATATATAGGTGACCTGTTTTTTGCCAGTAGAGACGGTTAAATATTAGGAGCAGACACACATACTGCTTGCAGAGACAGAGATGGTAAATTACACACACTGTTTGCAGAGACTGAGATGGTAAATTACATGCAACATGCTGCTCATGTTTTTAGATGACTTAAAAAGGATTTATGAGCAGAGACACACATACTGCTTGCAGAGACAGAGATGGTAAATTACACATACTGCTTGCATGTATTTAAGATGACTTAAAAACGATTTAGTATGGAAAATGCTTTCTGCTAAAAAGTCTGGTATGTACTGCTAGATAATCTTAGGTAGCATGTCTGTTAGGCCTCTTACTTGCCAAAAAGGCTCTATGCTGTGTAATAAAGATGTGTGTAACATGGTAATAACATTTGTGGGGTTTTTTTTTTAGTGTTTGCTGCTCAAATCCAAGAACCTAGGGTGTAATTGAGAGTGTTCTGAATCTTCAAAACCATTTTTAAAGGTGAGTTTCTAATTTGTAAAGGGGATCTATTTTTTGTAGTTTAAAATAATAAGAAACAATTCTCTCAATGTTTCTTTGTTGACTAACAGTGTGATTTTAGACACATGACCAGCATGTTACATGCAATCTACTATGTATGTCTCTGCCTGTACTATGTATCTCTCTGCTCATACCATCTCACTGTGTCTCTACACCTTCTTTTTTTGTAACTGCTGCATCTGTTCTTTTACTTAGAGCACTGTACCATCTATTCTCTGACTGTAACAGTTTACTGTCTGCCTGCGTTATTTTATTTTTTGTCAGCACCATCTCTCTATATGTGTGCCTATACCATCTCTCTATACCCTTTTATATGCATTTGCAGAGGTCTATTATGATATGATTGCTCATGTTTAGCATGAAATTTTTTACATGCTGTGCAATTTAGATTCTGAGTGTGCTGTTCAAAGGCAAAAGCAACTGTCTCTGTGGCAAATAGTAATCTTTTTAGTGAATTTACATTTCTGCACTGTGAGTTCCACCTTCAGTCTGTACACAGTTTAAACACCAGTTTATTGTGCTAAACTTAGAAAATCCATTCCTAGAAATAAATTATAAAGTCTTTCATCAGTTCTATAGTCCAGAAAACCCTTAAACAAAACGCACAGTAAGACCTCTTTTGACTGCAGTAATTGCAAAGCATAGTGGGCCAGATGTAGGTCATTCCTATTTACCGATTCATAAATACCGAATTTTACCGAATCGGTATTTATGAATCGGTAAATAGGGAGGTGGGAGATGTAGATAATTCTTACATTTGAATTACCGAATCAGTAACATTCGGTATTTACCGATTCGGTAAATACCGAATCGGTATTGCCCATTGATTCCTATAGGCCTTGAAGCCCATAGGAATCAATGGGCAATACCGATTCGGTCTTTACTGAATCGGTTAATACCGAATCCTGCAAGGGTGCAGGGGGTGACACTTTGACACCCTCTAGCACCCCAAATACAGGCATGTGTGCCATGTGGCACACATACATGCCCTAAGGGCATGTCTGTGTGTCATATGGCACAGGTGTGCATGCACAGATGTGTATGCACAATTGAATTCGGTATTTTACCACCCAATAGGATTGGGTGGTAAAATACCGACTTTTAAGGGCCTGTGGCACTCTCAGGAGTGTCACCTACATGTGGAATTACCGAATCGGTAAAATGATCGATTCAGTATTTTACAGAATCGGAAAATTTACCGAATCAGTAAATTTACCGATTCTATAAAATGCTGGCCCTACATGCCGAATCCTAAATACCGGTTGGTAACGGTTGAAATCGGCCGTTACCGACCGGCATTTCCTTTCCTACATCTGGCCCAGTGTAATGTGACTAGGATCACAGTGTCAGTCTGTTTTAAAAAAAGAGGAAGGTGGCAGATTAATTTGTGTAGTTAATGTATTTAAAAGTATGGTAATATATGTACTTATAAAATTGTTTAAGGTAGTTTTTAATGATCTATTTGTGAAAAAGATATAATTAAGTCTTTATATTTTTTGGAAGGACCAGCAACATAATATTGCAATATACAATGGAAGAGAATCAAGAAAATGTTGCTTTGACTTTTGAAATCTCAACTGATGTATTAGACGAACTGAAAGATGAAATTTTTCCAGAGGAAAATGAGACTGTAAATGAAGATTTTATGGATGAGAGTTTGGACAGTTCTTTTGTTGAAGTGCTAGAAGCATTTGAATTGGAAAATCAAAATTTTTGGTATGATCAAAATGAAATTCCAGATGATGTCATGTTGCAAGTTTTATTGGACTATGAAATGTTTGACTCAAAAAATATTTTATTATAAATTAAAAATGTGTTCGTCAGTCTTCTTGTAGTATTGATCATTCATGTTTTTAATTATTATGAAAATAAATGTTTTAATGAAGTGTGTAAGAGATTAGGGTCACAAACATTAATTCCACTATGACCCCCTACACCGCCTGAAAACTACTGTACTACTTTTAACCCTAAAATATTATTCTCAGCCAATACGTCTATAATTTTGATATATCAATGCTCTGCTATCAAGTCAGAAACAGCACTCACTACATGATTTCCTACTTTGTTCAGAGACTGTTGCTATGCCTTATTTTTACTTATAAACTGGACCAGTGTTTACATTATTTAGTGGTTATAATTTCTATGTTATATGTTAGTAGAGGTCTATATTATTTTTTTTCTTTATTCATAACATATTATAATTTTGAACAGAAAGAAAAATCAACATGCCGAACAAAAATGAAAAAAGGAAAAAACAAACATACTATTCTAAGAGAAAACAATTAGAAGAATTACGTAATCAACAAAAGACGGACAAAAAGAAGAGTGCTCCTGGTAAGACAACCAAGGATTTTCTAAAAAAATTATGTCAAAGTAGAAAAAAAAAAGATAATGTGGGAAAGGAAAAACATTTTGCAGTATCCACAAGGACAAATCAGAGAAAATAGAAAAATGTTTCCCAACTCTGCGGTGAACAAATTAATAGACGTACTAATCAGTTTGCAAAAATCAGGAAACGTATGTTTTATAATAGAGTAGTTTCGAATTTGTTCAAAATAGAAAAAATTCCTAAAAGGAAATCTGCTTTTTATAAGAAAAAAAAGTATATGGAGAATGTTGTTGAATGCGCATTTCAGACAAAAAAAAGTTATTTGCTTTAGTAATTAATAGAATAAATACACTGAATAAGGGAATCAAAGTTTTAAAAGCTAAGTGTAAATGGAAAAGAGTAATTAATCGGACTAATTTCTGTGATGTTTTTTCTGGAAAATGGATGTATAGTTCAAGTTGTGAGCCATTTTTTAATGAAGAGAGTTACTTTCAAACTAATGATTTGTTGCATGCAGTTGACACCAGTGGTCGAGCATATGAGGTAAAGGACGGTTGTCCTCTTGAAAAAGAGAAAATTGTGCCTAGAAATACAGAAGAGGTGATAGCTGATGAAGTTTTAGAGAGACGTCCTAAGGCTCCTGTGTACAGTTGGAATTGTAGTAGTATTTGCAGTGTACGACAGGATTCAATTTATTTCTTTCGCAATTTCTTATGTAAGTATGCTAAGAAAAGTCTTAAACAAAAAGTTAAAATGTTGCAAGAATTAGACCCTTGCAGAGTGAGAGAAAAAACAGGTCTGCAAGGGCATTCTCTGGCTTGTCTTTCTAAAAAAGTAAGCCAGAGTGTTTATCACCATTTCAGGATGTTAGCAGTGCATCATACCGACGTAAGGACATTAGTGAGAAGGTTGTATTATGCAAAAAGTCCAGCACGTAAGCTCAAACAGTTAAATAGTGCTCTTTTGCATAGATCTGAATTAGATGTAAAGAAGATATGTGAAGAAATTGAGGTTAGTTACTTTGGTCCAGAAGAAGACAGTGCAGAAACTCATACAGTAATAGATGGAAATGTGGTAGAAAATGTCTGGAATTTTAATACTGAAAAAACAAAATTTAAGGTTATTGCAGGTGAAAAACCAAATTTTCCTTGTGTGTGTTGTCGACGCACTCATTACAAAAATAGAAACAAGGTTAGTTGATTTATATTTAAAAAGTGAAGAGGAAAATAATAGTGAGTGGAAAAATTTTGCAACCTATTTGTTGGTAGAAAATTGTTTAGATTTGGGTTCTGATCAACGTATTTGTAAATATTGTTATAATAAATTAAGTGAT
Organism: Lissotriton helveticus; assembly: GCF_964261635.1. Classification (NCBI taxonomy): domain Eukaryota; kingdom Metazoa; phylum Chordata; class Amphibia; order Caudata; family Salamandridae; genus Lissotriton; species Lissotriton helveticus. The sequence goes on from NC_136068.1 coordinate 648,421,948, forward strand.
AATAGAATGCCTGCTAGAGCTGTACATAATAATCTTGAGTTGGTGAGTATTCCATCTGAACTGAAGGATATAAAATACCTATGAGACTATTCTGATTCAGTGTGTGCATCCATTTCAGGCTATTGTTCGTATGGAGCCTAAGACAGGGAAATTGCCTCCTTCAGATTTACAGAGAGGATTAAAGGGAAGAGTTGTATATTTGCCTCTTGATTTAAAGAAAAACATTGAGACAATTGGTGTTGAAAATGTACAAGAGGAACCTTTAGTTATTCTAGTTAATGATGTGCCTACAAAGAGTAAGAAAATCTGGCAAGATTTAGTGGATGTTAGAAAAGTCAAAAAGGCAACGTTGTATTTGGTCAAAAACAATAAATACTATAAAAATGTATACGTAGGAGAAGAAGAAATAAATGAAGAAGAGGAAAATGATTTGACTGCTGGACAAATTGAAAAAGTAGATGTGTCCAGAAGTGAAGAAATTTATGAACATTACAGTGTGCATCCACTGCATTCCAAAGAAGCAATGGGGAATGCTATTGAATTATTTCAGATGAAAAAAGCAGAAGGAACTCCCATTAGTGTATGGGAAGAGAGCTTGGAATCTCGTTGTTTTCCTCAGTTATTTCCAACAGGTAGAGGTGCACAATACGATGACCGACCTATGCAAATTCCTGCATCTGAATACCGGACAACAAGATTATATGCAGAAGATGTGAGATTTCATCAATGTATTCCATATTTGTTTCATCTTCTGTTTGAAAGTGACTTATCTGGACTTTCTTATGCAGTAAACCATATACTAAAAAGTGGAGTACATCTGCAAAATGTTTCAGCAAGGGAGTTTATGGATAAAGTCCAACAGAAAGACACTGTTTTGGATTCTCACCCAATTAATCTAATGGCATGTCAACGTGGTACTAATGAGTATTGGTACCGTCATCATGGAGATTTGAAATGTATGCTAAGAAACTTAGGCGCACCTACATGGTTTCTAACTCTAAGCTGTACTGAGTATGCTTGGGAAGATTTACTTGAATTTCTTCGAGAGGCAAATGCAAACATCGAAAATATAGAGTACAAGACACCTGGAGAACTGTGCTCTTTGGATCCAGTTAATGTTTGCAGATATTTTAATCATAGATTTGAAGCTATGATGTCTTTTATTACAAACAAAAAAATCCTCCTCTTGGCGAAGTTCTGGATTTCTTTTGGAGAAAAGAGTATCAAGCGAGAGGTGCTCCTCATATTCATATGCTATTGTAGATCAAAGATGCTCCCAAATTTGGAAAAGACTCAGATGACACTGTACTGTCTTTCATTGAAGAATATGCAACATGTGATATACCCAAAAGTACAATTGATAAGGACTTAAGAGGGAAAGTGTTACGATTTCAAAGCCATCGTTGTGGCAAATATTGTCGACGAAAATTCAAATCAAAGGATAAATTCTATACCAAATGTCGTTTTGGATTTCCACGAGCAGTAATTCCAAAAGGAAGAGTGAACAATTTTATGTCGTCTTTGCGACATACTGTTACAAGAAAATCACCAAAAAATGCATACAATTTAAGAAGAAACGAAGAGTCAAAATACATAAATGACTATAACCCAGTCAGTTTGTCCATGTGGAATGCTAACATGGATATTCAATATGTTTCAGACAACTCTATTGCTGTGGCTCGATATGTAACGTCTTACATCACCAAATCATGAAAAGAGCCTAAGTAAGAAATTGTATACCTACAGTTTGAAGGTGTTATCTCATCGAGAAATTGTAGCATATGAATGTTGTGATCGATTATCATCAGCAAGTCTTTACGCAAAATCTCGAACAAAATTTTTGGTGAGTTTAGGACTGGCAAGATCACAAAACTGAGTTTTGAAAACTGTTCAAGAAATTGAATATTTAGCAGAGAAAGAACCAAACAGTACAGACATTCTGAAGACAAACATGTTGGATACATACTATCCAAATAGAAGTAATCTGCTTGAAAACATTTGTCTGTATGAAATACTACAAAACTACACTTTTAAAAGGAATATTACCGAGGATATTGATAAAGGTGTACATGCTGTGATTGGATGTGAAGGATGTCTAGTGAAACAAAGAAAAGGATATCTGATTAATCACCGAAAGCTGAGTGGTGAAACTCCTGACAAAAGAGAATTTTACTATTTAGCTCTTTTGCAACTCTTTAAACCATGGCGTAAAGAAGAGGAACTACTTGGTGACTTTGACAGTTATGAAGATTCATTCAATGCATCTCAAAATAGTATAGAATGTCCTGTTTTTAGTAATTATCTGCAAATGTTGAAGGACGAAATAGAGCAAGAAACAACAATAGCAGCAGAGATTGCTAGAGACAGTTCTCAAGATAGTCAAAGTTCTGCATCGTTGAGTCAAGATCCACTTGGACAACCAATTATCCAAAATGAAGCAGCCACTGCCATGGATGAGGTGGAAAGTGCAATGGAACAAGTTCAAGAGGATGTAATAATCTTAGAAGATTTGGAAAAGCAACTTAATCTGGAGCAAAAACAGATATATAATGAAGTGACAGAGCAGATTGAGCATGGTTTTTGTCATGAGAAAAAAGAATGCTCATGTATGTCAGTCAGTCAGTCAGTCAAAATACTTTTATTCGATTTTTGATAAAATCATAAAAAGACAAACATTTCATACAAGTTAATATACAATGAAACCTTTACAGACATAATTTCAGATACATGATTTAAATAAAATTAATAAAACATTTTCAAAAGTATTTACAAAGTTCATTCGACAAAGCAGTAAATACGGTCAAATGTGCAAAAAAGCAATGTGCAGTGCAAAATGACAAAGTGGGACTCGGGGGGTGAACGGTCATTGAATGCTAGGTGATGATTCAAGGCTCAATTTAATCCGTGAAGCTGCTGCCAAATAATTACCCATGCAAAACATGGTACGAATGTTAGACATGGACAGAAGATACACAAGTGCCGGTCTAACTTGGGTGAAGCCAACCTCCCTCAGCATTGGTAACAAATATTTATTACAGGGAACTGAGAATAATGAGCAGAACATAACAAAATGCATGGTATCCTGGGTTGAAAAATTGTCACAGGGGGGGGCTGATTCTGGTCTTACCCAGGATTTGTAGTTACCCAAATGATAATGAATGAGGTTAAATCTAAATTTAGTCAAAAGAAATCTGTGGAAAGGTCTAGTAACAATGCTGAGGTAAGGTTCCATAGAAGTGGAATTAATTGAGATGTAATGGGACCTCACCGTCGGCTTCTGCAGTTCCTTTTCCTCACGCACTAGTCTGGCCAGGGACAAGAACTGTCTCTTGACTAGAACTACGTCCGTGTTAGTGATACGTGATGGAAATTCAAAAAGTTCCAATCTCCCTATTTGCTCAGAAGACTTCCTCAGGTAGTCCAGCCACGGGATCTTTTTATAATGATCTAAGGACATGACATCCTCCATAATTAAATGATTCAGGGATAGCTCCTTGTTAAGCCATGTCCTTAACCAAAAGATCAACGGGGCCAAGCTAAGCCTGTCTGTAATATAATCCAAACCAACCTCCGCATGAATGGAATATTTTGGGGTGGAGGTAGGAACAGTCAATAATGAGCGTAAAAACCTGTTTTCTGCCATCTGTATGGGCTCAAGCTGGGCATATCCCCAAATGGGAGCACCATACATTGCAATAGGGATGCATTTGGTGCTGTAAACCTTCAAAAGGGCATCTATTTGCCTAGCCCCCAATCTTTTTGAGAAGGCCATAAGGGCCCCCGCTGACCTGGCCACTGATACGCTTTTTGCCCTCACCTGGGGGCCCCACGAACCCCTCTCATCAAAGAGCACCCCCAGGTAGGGAAAAGTTGCAGTTCTAGAGACTACTTGTCCCTTACACCTAAATGTTTTTGGCTTCCCTTCGCGTCTATGGGCTCCGATCACCATCGTGTGGGATTTGCCAGCATTAACCTTCATGTCCAACTCGTCCATGAAGGCGCCAAATGCGTGCAACAAATTCTGCAGTCCATTACTAGTGTGGGCAATGAGGACGGCGTCGTCCGCGTATAGGAGAGCAGGGATCTTAGCTTCTCCTACATGCGGGAAGTCCCTCTCTGACTCCTCAAGGTGGCTCCCTAATCCGTTATTGTATATGGTAAACAGTAAGGGGGCCAGTATGCAGCCGTGCCGTACCCCTCGCATGGACTTGAACGAGGGGCTGCATCTTCCCTCCCTGGTAACCCTGACCATAGCGGACAGGTCCTGGTGAAGGAAGGCCATGAACCTAACCAGGGCCTCGTCTATCCCAATCCTCATTAGGGAGGTCCACAACTTTGACCTGTTTACCAGATCGAAGGCTGAGGAGAGGTCCATAAACGCAAGGAATAAAGACCCCTCCTTGGCCACCGTGTACTTGGCAATCAGGAGATGCAAATTTGAGCACTGCTCCATTGTCCTTCGCTTCTCCCTAAACCCATATTGGATGTTAGCCAACCCGCCACAGTCCTCCATGCTCTCCCTCAGCTTGGTTAGCAGGACTCTGCCTAGAATCTTAACTGCAGAGTCCAAGAGGGATATAGGCCTATAACACCCAGGGTCATCACGGTGGCCTTTCTTAATAATTGGGACTATGATGGAAGTAGCCCATGAAGTTGGGAGGGAGTTACCTGTGGCTGCATTAAATACATTTGTCAGGACTTCCGCCCATAAGCCTGGGGTGTGTTTAAAAAAGTCGGCCTGGACCCCATCGGGGCCCGGTGCTTTATTCTTCATAGTTGCACGAATAGCTTTTTCTACCTCTCCCTTAACGAAAGTCATAGGGGTCGTCTCGCGTGCTGCATGCAAGCTAAAAGAGCAGTCCGCTGGCGCTCCCTCATATACAGCGCTGAAGTGGGTGATCCATTTTTCATCCGAGATCACACAATCCATGTCTGAATTGGTTGAGTCGGAGAAAAAGGGCTGGTTTATTACGGACCAGAACTGACTACTGTCCCTCAGGACGTCCGTACTAAGGAGATTTTCCCAGGCTGTCTTCTTAATTTCCTCTCTCCTTGTTTTAAGGGCCAGCTTTTATAGCTTCCTCTGGGCGACGATGTTGCTTTAATCCCTCGGTATGTGTTTAAGTGCCAGCATCAAGGATTTATGTGCTTTGGAGCAATTTGAGTCAAACCAACGGGAGTGCTTTGGGGCTCCTGCCCTCGAGCTAGCCGTTAGCTCGAGAGAGATTTGACTGCAAATAGCTTCAAAGGCCCCCGTTATCTCCTGGGCCGGGGCCATGGTGTTTTGGCATACCTCTAAGTGTCCTTTGATTTTTGGTAAGATTTCTTGATAAAAAGTATTGGGCATAACGCTTGACCACTTTAGCCTTCTCCCCTGGTCCACTGGGCATATTAACCTCTTCAGTGCTGCGCGAATTTCGCTGCAGTGCTGAAGGGTCATAAATCCCATTGACTCATGACGGAAATGTTCCGTCATCAGCACCGGAGCACCGACGCTGATGACGGAACCGTTCCGTCATGAGCATGGAAGGGGTTAAGGGCTGTACCTCAAGTGGATGGGGCTTAGGCCCCATATGCTGCCCCCAGGCTACCTCTAATACTACAGGATTGTGCTTGCTATGAGCGGAGACCATTGCATAGTAGGAAGTTACCCTATTCAAGATCCCTGTGGTCGTAAAAATGTAGTCTATAATGGACCCCGGATATGATCCTTTATAGGTATTGGATCTGTATTTCCCTTCAGGGGAGTTAGGTTCGTAAAAATTATAAACAGCCAAAAGGTCTTCTAACTCCTCTCAATCCTGGGAATGTTCAAAATGTGGACCCACCAACTCTGCTTGCCCCTCATTGTGCCTTGTGCCGCAGAGGTCTTTGCACGGATGAACGTTAAAATCCCCCAGAAGGATGAATTCATGATTAAAACGTGTATTTTGACTGACTGAGGATAAAAATGAATCTAATATGGCTATGCTATTGTTACCAGAGTCCTTATTCCTTGAATTATAAAAATTAATGTAAAAAGTACTCTCAGTGGAAGAGACTGACCGTTCCACGATTAGTATATTTGGGGAGGGGTTTTTAACCAAGTTCAGGGAGCCTTTGAGATTCAGGGAAAAAAGGATTGAGAGGCCTCCCATAGCTCTGCCCGATCTACTTGGGGAAGCAGCTAGGACAAAGCTAGTGAAGCCGTCCAACCAAAAACTGTCTGCAGTGTCCCATGTCTCTTGAAGGGTAATAACTTCATACTTAGACACCAGGCTCACCCACTCCTCGTCCTTAACTTTGGATTTGATCCCTGCCACGTTCCAGCTAAGAAGTTTGCATACTGTGGCCTCCTCCTGGTCAGGCAGACCAGTTAGAGGGGTCTGTTCATTGGCTAGTGGTCAATCGATGCCCTCCATGCCCTCCTCACATAATAGGGGTGCAAAACGATAACTAGTAACTAGCCCGCTACCCACAGCTACGCCGTCCAAAGCCTGGATGTAAGTTGGCGATAAGGCGGACCCTGCCCTCTGGTCACAAGAATGAAGAGGACCCACAATACTGCCCCTCCTCGGTAGATGGTTCAAAGGTGGGGCCTTGATGGAGTGGCGATAGCTGGAGTGAACTCGCTGTAAGGGGGTAGAAGAAACCCAAGGGTACAGGTCTCACGAGGTCCTTTGCTGTAATGGCTGAACCGTCCCAAAAAAGTTTGTCAGACACATTGGCCTTATTCAAATTTATGATGACACAGTCCCCCTGAGTAGTCTTTGGTTGATTTCCAACCCACCCCACCCTCCTTGCAAAGATAAGTGAGCCTGAAATATCCTTCCCGATGCAAGAGTCAGCACATCAAGTCTTTGTTTTGGATACTAGGGCGGTGGTGGATTCAGTCTCGCCCTCGTGAAGCGGTGGCACCCCTATAAACACTGCGACCAGGGGAGCGGCTGCCGGTGGCAAGGATAAATGAAACTTGCTCGGAAGTGGTTTCCTCCTGTGTGGCATGGTAGGCTGTGACAAAGTGGGATGGGGAGATGTAGTACTTTCCAGATGTAAGGAGGGAGCACCCGAAGGGTACTGCCCCCCGAAGACTGTGCCCTCACCCCTCTGCCCCAGGACTGGAGGGCTTAAACTTGTCCCTTCTGTCTTGCCAAGGCTGTGTGTCACTGGGCAATTCTTAGGCATCTCCACAAGTGAGGAATAAGAGTTAGTTAATTTATCCAACTGTGAACATTTCTTAAGGAGGCCCGACAGACATGTGTTCAGTGTGTCGACAATATCCTTAGCAATCCCAACTAGCATAGGCTGGATTCTGTCCACAAAAAGGGCCTCCAGTTGGTCACCAAGGGGGTCAGGGGTGCGACAAATTCGCTTACATTGTTGGTTTTATTCCCCCTGGCCCGCTTCGGAGGTTGGACGGCCGGTGGGGGACGCTGCGCTGGCTCTTCAACAGAATGACATGGGGTGGTCAATGGTGTCACAGTGGTGGGGTTAGTTACGATAGTCACCACGGGTTCCAGGGGTATAGGGTGTACGTCGCACGGGACACCCTGGGAACTTAAACATGTAGCCTCAATGGGGGGAGGCTCTACTAAGCAGGGGACTGACAGACCCAGTTCTTGTTCGGCGTTCTCAATTTCTTTGCTAAGAACCCCCACCGCAGATGATAAGTAAGACAGTATAGACTTGGAATGTCTAGGCATTTTGGCATTTTTCCCCTCCTCCTCGCAGTTAGTTGCTTTCTTGCGCTTCCCCATTTATGGTGGATGTTAGAGGGGTGGCCCCGCCCGCCTCCTTCTGCCTCGGACTGCCAAAGACTGCCCCGCCCTTGTCCCGGGCTTCTCCCGGGCAGCTCCCGCGCGCGACTCATGAGGCCAGAGGCGTTTCGCTGATTTCAAGTGCCTCTGGGCTCGTCTGCCACGTCACAGGCTAGCCGGGGCAGCAGGGAGTTGTGGTTCTCCCGCTGCTGCTGGTGGGTCCGGCGTGCAGTGAAAGCCATTTCCCTCATGGCGGTCCTGGGAGCAGGGTGATGGCCATTGCCCTCACGGCGTGCCGGCAGGTAAGTGCCTGTGTCCCCCAGAGCGCTTCGGCGCTTCGCTGATTTCAAGCGCTTCCAGGCGCGTCTGCCGCGTCACAGGCTAGCTGGGGCAGCTGGGAGTTGTGGTTCTCCCGCTGCTGCTGGTGGGTACAGCGTGCAGTGAAAGCCGTTTCCCTCACGGCGGTCCTGGGAGCAGGTGATGGCCGTTGCCCTCACGGCGTGCCGGCAGGTAAGTGCCTGTGTCATTTCAACCTGTCCGACTATATGTGAGTGGAGAAGCTGGAACTGGAAAAAGTTTTCTAATTAAAGGAATTGCTACATATTTACAGCAAAGAACTGACTCATCACTCTCTTGTGTTGTTACCGCTCCAACTGGGTTGGCAGCACACAATATTAAAGGGATTCCTTTACATCATTTATTGATGCTGCCAGTTGAACATGAAAATAAATTACAATACCACAAGCTATCTGGAGAAGCTTGTTGTGAAGTTTCTAGAGTTCTTAAAAAATGAAACTTCTCATTATTGATGAGGTAAGCATGGTATCAAATCCTTGCCTTTGTGCATTTAAGAATGCAACAGATTCTTAAAACAGAGTATGATGTGTTAGTTGGAGGCAAACACGTCATATTTTTTGGAGATCTACTGCAGCTAACTCCTGTAAAAGGACAACCTGTATTTAAAACTGTGACACATGAAGACACCAGAAAGTGCCTGGGAAGTATTGGAAATGTTAATATATGGTCACATTTCAAATATACTGAACTTATTCAAAATATGCGACAGGCAAAGGATACTAAATATGGAAATATTCTCCAAGATATAAGAATTGGAAAACTAAGTGAAGATGCCAAAGAAACTTTACAAACACGATTACTTTCCAATTTGTTTCCAAATGAAAATAATGTGGCAGAGAAAATATATAGTAAAGAGGCAGAAGATAAATCAGTTATATGCCTGATGCCAACTCTACGCGAATGTTCTATGTTCAATGAAAAAATGTTGAAGTTAGAAAATGAAGAAATTAAGAAACTGGAAGCTAAAGATAGAATACAGCATGAAGGAAGTACTATTATTTTGTCAGAAAGGTTGAAGTTAAAATTGGATTCTTTAGAGAAATCAATATCTAAAACTGCTGGTTTAGAAAAGAATCTGTATGTATGTTAAAAATGTCGTATTATTTTACGAAGAAATTTACATGTGGAAAGAGGTTTGGTGAAGGGAGCAATGGGTAATGTTGTTGGTTTTGTTAATTACCCAAATAGAGATGAGATTGAATTTTTAAAAATCAAATTTGATGGAATTGAAGAGGTACAACAAGTCAGTCGTTATTCAAATCGATTTTTGCTTGTAAAAGATTGATATGTCTGACGAAAACAGTTTCCTGTTTGTTTGGCATATGCGGTGACTATTCATAAATCTCAAGGTTTAAGTGTAGATAGTGCTTTGATAAATATTGGAAGTACTGTGTTCAAATAGGGTATGGCCTATGTTGCTTTATCTCGTGTTAGAACTTTATCTGGATTGTGTCTGATTGATTTTGATGAGACAAAGATTAGTGCAGATCTAAATTGTGTGAAAGAGTATAACAGATTAAGAAGAGAATATGCTCCTAGTTTACCTCTATATCCTTTAATTGAAGAGTGTGTGGTAGGTCGAAAAAGGAGATATGAGGAAAAATGTACTGAAGTAGTTGAGAAACGAAAAAAAAAAAATGAACCTGTGATTGGTAGCAAAAAGCAAAAAGTTAGTACTGAAGAGATTGTTGGATTTAAATTTGAAAACAGTTCTGGTGTCAACTGCTATGCAAATGTAGTGGTTAATGTTGTTTTTTTTCTTAAAAGTTTACAGCAACAGATTGTTGAAAATCGGGACCAAACATTTTGTTGTTCACTAAATTCTGTGTTTCAGAAATGTAACAGTGATAATAGTCAAATAGGAAATGTTTCTGAACTTCGAAATGTTTTAGACATATGTACTGGACTAAATCAATTTTCTCAGAATATTCAGCAAGATTGTCAAGAATGTATTATGTATATGCTTATAGTTTTACAAGATGAAGGTGTAGATATTGATAGTCTTTTTGGCTTTTCTTATAAATGGCAATATAACTGCGACAATTATTCATTTTCAAATTTTACTGATATACTCACTGAAAGATTTATATATTTAACATTACCGGACTGTAAAGCAGTGTCTTTCAATAATCTAGTTAGAGATGCGCATCAAAACATGGCCTGTTCTGAATGTAACGGAAGAGTGAGAAAACGAGGCAGAAAACACGGACGGACGCCGGAGCAGAACACATCCAGTTCAAGAAAGGGGTAATCCTGAAAAATACTCCTCGGTGACAATGCCCCTCGTTGTGTCAAGATTTTGACTTACATGGAGATTTCCGGATCCTGTAAATAGAAAATCGAAGTTTAACCTTGGATGACATAAGAAGACAAAGCTTTATGAACCAGACCCATTACATAAATACACATAAACAGCACCTAACAGGTTGCCCATAATAAAAGAGAGCACTAATCAGTGGAAACAGACGGATATCACGCCATATACTAGATTCCTTCTTCCTTCCTCCAATAAGAAAAGAAGGATTTCAAAATTTGAAGCTGGTGACCCCAAAGAATATCCAGTCCTGAAGAAGGTGTTACAGTATCCATGTTTCGAACACCGAAACACGTCGACGCAGTGTTGTCTATAGAATCCATATAGAGCCCCGGGAATAACAGATATTCATGTACTAGTGGTACTATTTTTTCCTAAGAAAGTTTCTGAGAGGCGAATGGATCGGTCAAAAGAGTAGCTAGAACATACTGAAGCTACAAGTAGAAGGGGGTTAAATGTGATAAACTGATGTATTTTTCTTAATAGAGTCTTACGGCTATTGTGTCTGAGTTATTCTGCCGGTATTAGATGAATTTGTGTTTACATTTGTTTCTAATGCCATGTACTGTGAATTGCTATGATTTTTTAACTGTGTTATTGTTTTTTAACTGTATACTTTTTCAGGAAATTGGTTCTGGAATTTTAAATTGTATATGAAGGAGTAGTTTCTTCTATTTTTATGAGAAATAAAGATTGTAAACGTTACATTTTAGTGTGGGAACTTATATTTTAATTTAATTCTCTGGTGTGTATGAGAGACCAGAGACGATAAAAAGCGGTAGAAAATACAGCGTGTCCCCAGGGACTTTCCTTTGACTTGAACTGTTCTCAATGTAACTCAGAAATGTTATCAACATTATTTATCAGAAGATATGGACAGTATGTAATTTTAACGTTCCAACGGTGCAGACCTGATGGAACAAAATTGACAACTTCAATTAAAAATGTTGTGGCTTCTCTTCTATCAATTTCTGGAAGAACTTTTGTAACTGTAGCAATTATCTTCCATGATGGTCCTTCAACAACATCAGGACATTACACAGCTTATTTGAAATCTCCAACAGGCTGGACTAACTGCAATGATAGTCAATTGACTTTTAAAAAATGTTTTCCTTTTGACTTACCAAATTCTTATCTGGTGTTTTTGAAACCCAAATTTCAGTAAAATTATTTGGCATAGGAAGATTACTACTGTTAAGAAAAGATACACTGTTGGTCAGAAATATCATGCAAGTGAGGGTGATGGAATTTAAAAACTGAAACTTATATTTGGCATAGTGAGAGTATCAGGTACAGGTTTAAGTAATGTTTAATAGAACAGAGCACGTGGGAACGTTTTATTATAAAGGTCAGGAAAAGAATGGTTAAGAGTACAATTAAGTAATTTGCAAAATAAGGACTTTACTCATACTATTTGGCCGTGAGGAATAGTATCTGAGAACAAAATGACTACTTCAGATAAATGTTGGTAAAACATGCTTATACAGAAGTTTATTGAGAGGTATTTAAAAATAAGTCATATTATTTTATTAGTTTGTGATTGTAGAAGATGTAGCAAACTTACACAAGAAATTGCGATTTAGAGAAAAACATTTAAGACATGTTTTTTTCTCATATTTACATTATGTAATCAAATGTTGTCTGGGTTTTTTAAACACAATCATTTTGATTGTGTTTTTTTTCCCCGCTGTTATATGATGAGTAGTATTCAGCTCACTGTTTATAGTGAAAATCAATTTATTCTGAGAACAGCAAAAATAAATCATATAACATATTGTACAAGTTATTTTGTATTTTGTATTCACAAATATTTATTATAACTGTTTTGTTTATTCTCTTCCACAGATATTACATTTATAAGGTATGTACGACAAATAAAAAATACTTTTTCATTCGTTTTTTATTTCTGTTTCTCCCTATACTTCCCTCACTCACTCTCTGTTACCCTAACTCTCTTCATCTCCTCACTTTGTCAGTCCCCTTCTCGCACGGTCACTCACTTTAACTCATCTATATTTCGTCATTTACCTTTCTTTGCTCCTTCCCTGAGTCCCCTTCTGTCACTGTTTCATTCACTCCCTCTGTCTCTTTCCTTTCTCACTCCCCTTGTTTCATGCTCACTCTCCTTTATCCACCCTCTATCACCCCTGTTTCCTCAATCTCAATGCCTTTCTCTTACCCAACCTCACCCCTGTTCCCTTACTCAGCTTCCTTCACTTCTCCTCATTCTCCATACTTCAATCCATACTTCAGTTCCCTTAGCCTACTCTATTTCCGTGTATCCATCCCTTACACTCCTTCCCTGTCTCTACCCCATTCACCTTCTCTCACTCACTCTTCTTAACTCTATTTCCCTTAGTGCCTTAACACTCTTCTTAACTCACTCCTCTACCCTTAGTCCTTTTGTTTTAAACATTGTTTCACTCATCTTCCATTTTCTCATCACACTCTCCTTTCCTCCCTCACCATACTTTCCTTTCCACAGTCATTCCCTCAGTCCCTTCCTCTCTTTCACTCAGTCATCTTAGTCATTGATTTATACACTACACATTCTGTCCCTCTCTCTCTCTCTCCCTTTCTCTTCCTTTGTTTCACTTTCTGTTTCCTGCAGTCCTACTTTTTTTTGTTTTATGAAATGTATATTATAACTCAATTTTTTCTTTTCTTCCACAAATAGTATATTTTTAAAAGAAATTTACTATTAGTTTGTTACTATTTCTAAGGTAAGTATGAAAAACAGAAATACTTTTTAATCACTCTCTTACTTCTCTTTGTGTCTTGGTCATTGTTAAATCTATCTCTTATTTGCCTTCCTTAACTCTTTTTACTTTCCTTGAGTTTCCTTAACTTACTCCCATTATTTCCCTTCTTTCTTCTTTACAGTCTTTCTTTCATTATTAATACTGTTTTTTCAGCCTCACTCACCTTGTCTAACTACCTTTTTCTGTCTCTGTCCTTTACTTGTCTTTCCTATCTTCTACTATCACTACGTTTATTTTGCTTTTTTTTCCATTACTCTTTTCCCCTCACTCTTATATCCCTTCCCTCACTATCACTGCCCTTTAATGAATCTCACTCATCTAATACCACCACTTGTTCTCTTCTCTGTGCATCACTCCCATTCCTTTTCTTCTTCTCCAATTTCTTCAGTACCCCTCTTTTTTCCTCACTTCATCTGTCAATGTTGCTCCCTAATTTCTTTTTCTCATTCCCTTGTGCTACCTCCTTTTCATTAACTCTCTCACTCATAATTTGAATATTTTTTTCTCCTTCTTTTATTGTGTGTAACTCAGTCTAACTTCTCTTCCTGTTTGTATCTCACCCCTTTTCTCTTTTCCTCTCTCTTTCCATTACTCTCCCTCACACTCTTTCACTCATTTAATTACTCAGGGGCAAATTTAAAAAACCCACTGCGCCTCTTTTATACCGCCTGTGTATCAGTTTTCTTACACAGTGGCAGTGCAAAAGAAGTGCCATAGTGCAGAGAGATGCATCACGTTGTCAAACCCTGTACCACATCAAACCAGTCTCAGGTTTCATGTGGGCATTTCCACACAGGGGTAGGTATTCCGTCAAAAGAACTCCTTTGAAAAGTGATTCAGTGAAATCTACAAGATTTCACTGAGTCACTTCACCAACACTAATGTGTCAAAACATTGCATCTGTTGAAGCAGGTGTAAAGGTTGACATAGCACGTTACAGATAGAGGAAGTTGGAAAAGTGCTGGAGTTGCGTCCTGCATGCAACTGAATTTAAAATACTGTGCAAACTTTCAGCCCTAGATGTGATGTACATCATAAGTGGTGCAAGGATTAATTTGTGTATCGCATCTTTCCTGGTGAATCTTTACTATTTTGCAAAGATGTATTGGGTAACATAAATCTGTCCCTCTGTTCCATTCCCTTTCTATGCTTTCCTAAGTCCCTTCATTCTCTTATTCAATGTTTTAATCACTAATTTACCAATTCTCACTTTAACTTACCTCCCTTTTATCATCCTCAAATCCCCTTCCTTCATCATCTTTCCATTTCCTTCTTTACCTTCACTCCCCTAACCCTACTCTATGTATCTCTCTTTGTCCCTTACTGCCTGTCCATATACCCTTCTGTGAGTCCTGCACCTTTATTTTCTTTTCCATACTGTTCTTCCCATAATTTTTAATTTCCTTTAACTCACTAACCTACCTTTAAACATCTTGGGGCACATTTACAAGCCCTTTACGCATCTTTTGCGCCGCTGTTGCGTCACTTTTGTGACACTGCAGCGGTGCAAAAGATGCACCATGGTGCATGTTATTTACAACATGGCGCATCTGGGAGATGCGTCACGTTGTAAAGCCCTGTGCCTTAAGGAGGCGTTATGGTGAAGGGGGAGGCGTTCCTGCGCAGGAACGCCTCTAAAAGTGGCTAAGTGAAAACTACATGATTTCACTCAATCACTTTTAGGCCAATGCTATGTCAAAACCCTGCGTCTGATTGAAGCAGGCGTAAGGCTTGACGCAGCATTAGTTGAATGGGTCCCCAGGAGCATTGCTGGAGCTGCATCGCGCATGCAACGCAACTCTAGCAATGCAACATCTTTACGGTACAGATGCGTCAGGCATCTGTGCCGTTTTTGTCCCATGGTGTGCCACATTATAAATGTGGAACATCAGTGGTGGCGCTTGGGTGGTTTTGCTTGTCGTAGGTTACTTGGCGCATCGCTGCTGATTTGCAGAGATGCACCATGTAACGTACATCTGCCTCATTGTTTCAGTCACTCTTTTACTTCACTTTCTTCAGTCACTATACTTCCTTTACCTCACTCATTTGCTCAGTCCCTTACTCCATTTTTGTCATTCATTTCAGTTAGCCATTTATACACTACACATTCATTCAAAATAAAGATGACACAGTGCAAAAGAAATAGAGCTCTTTTTTGAAAAATGAGTTAGTTCTGAAAATAACTTTTTTTTTTGGTTTTGTTATTTTGTATATTTTTTTTAACAAGTTTTATACTTTTTTGGGGGGGTTTGAAACGCAAACTGAAATCCTGAACTCCAAAAGTGTTCAACAGGAACAACCAAAAACTGAAATTTAAAAAAATGATCGCCTTCTTGTGCCTACATGCTCCGTGATGCGCTTTTCAACAAGCACAAGGCTTAGTTCAGAGTATACAAGAATTTCGTTGCACTTGTTGCACCTCATGTGCACCTTCTTTAAATATGGTCTCAGGTCCTGTTCGGCAGTTGAAGGAGATGGAGGTGTTGCCGATGAAGTGCCGGCCACAGCTGGTGGCATTTGTGTGGCCAGGGCTCTAGTGGATGCCTTCGCAAACTGTGCAGGGTGCACTTGCCTCACATGTCTCATCATTGTGTGAATTGAAAATGAATATTTTTTTGAAGGGTTTCCCCTAGAAAGGACAGTGTCACAAATGGTGCACGTGACTTTAGGTGCATTCACCTTCTTTAGTCCTTCAGGATATTTAAAAAATTGCCAAATAAAAGATTCTTTCACTCGCCGTTGAGGAGATCCATACTGTCCATCAGAATCAGATGACGATGATTCCTGTCTGGCTGCCATTTCAATAATTTCTCAGAGAAGCTGGAGAGGGTCCTTCTTCCACGAGATGAAACAGATAAAGAGGGAAATGGGCGGGGTTTTTGAAGATTCTAGAACTGAAACTACTATGAACCAATGAAAAGTGTTGTTTTTGAGTCACATGACTCGACGTGCGCGACCAGGTGCGCGCATGTGGTGCGCGCACCCGGTCGCGCACGTCGCTTTAATATGGAGTTTTGCCCGATTTTCATAAAAGTTTCAAAACGTAAAAAGGAGGCAAGGTAGAAACACCCTGACCTCCTAGACCTTCTGAAGGGGTCCCAGAAGAATCACGTCGGGTCAAAAAAACGTTTTTTTTGTTGAAAAACAGCGGGGTGAGCGCACCCGGTCGCGCACCCAGTCTCAAAATGGCGTTCAACTCGATTTACATAAAATTTTCAAAATGTGAGAAGGAGGCTTGGAAAACACTCCCTGACCCTCTAGGTATTCTCAGGGGGTCCATTAAGGACCCCCGAAGCCCAAAAAATACTTTATTTTTTTTCTAAAAAGTTGCGAGGTGACCGCACCCGGTCGCGCACGTAGGGTTAAAATAACGTTTTACCCGATTTACATAAAAGTTTCAAAACGTGAAAAGGAGGAAACATAGACAGTCCCTGCCCCCCTACAGTTTCTCAGGGAGTCCCTAAACAACTCCGACGGACAAAAAACCAAACTTTTATTTATTTATTTTTTAATTGCGGGGTGCGCGCACCCGGTCGCGCACCTCACAATTGAAATAAAACAAAAAAGCCAAGTCATGTGACTCAAAAACAACATTTTTCATTGGTTAATATTAGTTACAGTACTAGAATCTTCAAAACCCCACCCATTTCCCTCACTATTTGCTTTATTCTCCTGAAAGAAGGACCCTTTTTGGAGCTGGAGACAGAAAAAAGAACAGGATGGCAGAAAGACAAGAAACATCATCTTCTTCTTCTGACTCCCACATGGAATATCGTCAGCCAGCTAAGAAAGGGAAATCTTCTTTTATTTGGAAGTTTTTTACTTTTCCTGAGCATCAAAAAAAGGTAAATGCTCCTAAAGTAACGTGTACCCTTTGTGGTACTGTTCTTTTAAGGGGAAACCCTCTTAAAAAATACTCTTTTTCTATACATACGATGTTAAGACATGCGAAAAATATGCACCCTGTGCAATATGCCCAAGCAGCCACAAGAGCTGTGGCCCTGCAGATTCCACCAGCTGTGGCCAGAACATCTACAGCTCTACCTCCATCGCCAGCAACAGCAGAAATGGACGTGAGGCCATATTTGGGACATGTGCAAATGCGGTGCATCAAATGTTTTGATATTATTGTTCATGGAGAACTGAGCTTGAATATAATTGAACGCATGATTCAGAGTCATAAATGCTCTGAAAGGAGATTTTTTTTTTTCTATTTTTCATTTATTTTGTTCCGGTTGAACAGTTTCCTTATTGCAGTTCCTGAATTTTCTTGAAAAAAAAAAATCTCAAAATTTTAAAAAAAGAAAAAATATATATAAAACAACAAAAGAAAAATAAACAGTTCTTTTCAGAACTCATTCAATTTTCTAAAAAGAGTTATATTCTTAAACACTGTGTCGTTCATTTTTTTTTAATGAAAGTGTAGTGCATAAATGAGTGATTGAAATGACTGAGGGAAGGAAGGGACTGAGTGAAAGAGTTTGAAAAGGGGAGTATGGTGAGTGACAAAAGAGGAGTTGAAGAGTAACTGAAAGAAGGGGACTAAGGGTAGGGGAGTGAGTTAAAGGAACTGAAAAACTAAGGGAAGGGCAATAAAGAAAGGAGAAAAAAACTACTTTCAGTGTTTTGATGTTGTATTTAAATTCATAATAAAAAACAAAGAATTTTACACATATTTTATTTAGGGGTTAGCATTTAAAAAACCTTGCAAATTCACTAAAAAAACATAGGTTTTACACACGTTATAGTTAGGAATTAGCATTTAAAAAACCTTGCAAATTCACTGAAAAAACCAAAGGTTTTACACACGTTATAGTTAGGAATTAGCATTTAAAAAACCTTGCAAATTTACTGAAAAAACCATAGGTTTTACACACGTTATAGTTAGGAATTAGCATTTAAAAAACCTAGCAAATTCATTGAAAAAAACAATGGTTTTATACCAGTTATAGTTAGCTGGACAATTTACTCATACAAAACCATTGAAATTCCCATGCTATAGTTACTTGTACTCACTATAACTGGCGCGCCCGCAAAGCACTGCTAATGACATCACATATTACATCACTCATGACATAGTCAGTGACATCACTCCTGACATCACTGATTACATCTCAAATGACATCATTGCTGAGCGCCGGGGCCACATTCAAATGAATCTTGAGCAGGAATCCACTGCGACCATGATATATTTATAATTGCCATCCCTTTGTAAGGGATCACAGTGGTCGAGGCAAACACACACTAGTGGTTTATCTGAAATCAGAAGGGGCGTCTGCGCCGACCGTTTCACTGTTGAAACTTTCATTTTCTGGCATATTTCACATTCCAAAACATAGTTTCTGGTTTGTTTCCTCACGCGTGGCCACCAGTAACGTTGTTTTAATAACTAAACTGTGGCGGAAACACCTGCATGTGCAGAGGCAAGCCCTTCATGTGCCGCTAAGAATAGTCCGAACCTATGTTCCATGTTTGGGATTACTCTGTCCCTCACTCCAGGAATTTGAGCAAAAGGAACATTATTTGCATCAGTTATATATGAGTACTTGAGTGGATAGTCCCTCTGTAGTGTTTTACCACTGTCTTTTATTGAAGCAGTTACTGCTTGCATTATTTCGCTGTCTATTTTCGTTTTTTAATGAGTAATTGCAGCTACGGTAGAAGTTTGCACAGCTGCCTTTGCAGCTTCATCAGCCAATGAATTCCCTACAACGTGAACGCCATCACGCTGCTGACTCAGTGTATGAATCACGTCTTTTGTAGTTCTTTCTGTAAAAGAACTACCTGTTCCCAAAGCATTTTATGCTTGATTTTGCCACCTTTTGCGTCTTTAAAACCATTTTGAACCCAGGTCCGCAGATATTCATTGTAAGACTGGATGCAGTAATACGAATCATACATTATGTGTGTGGGGAATTCGCGATCAGTATTTTCAAGCGCCATCTTGAATGCCTGTAGTTCAGCTCGCTGAGCTGTACAGTCTCCGAGAGATTGAGTTTTTGTGACCATAGGTCTGAATTTACCATCATGCCAGCGACCTTTAACAATCGCGCACGCTGCGCTATAAGCCTGTTTACCCCCAATCGCGGGTTGTGCTGATCCGTCTGTATATATTATACAGCCGTAATGTTCTAGAGGTAGAAATTCAATAGGCAGCGGACATTCTTGTTCGTATTGGAGAAATTCTTGTGTCTTCAAGTAAGGGTCAAAAATGTATTCAACGTCTGTTGCAGCAAACAAATTAACCAATTGTATCCATCTCGGATGTAGAGCTTTTGCATTTGCAATACTTGCCTTCATCACTGCCTCTAAGGCAGGTACAGGTGTAACGACTTTAATGCGTTTACCCTGTGCGACGGCTCTCTCCTTTGATACAGCAGTCTAAACCGCTGTCAGAATTCTTTCTGTTGAAGTGAATTTCATTTCAGCTTGTGCGTACAAGTGTGACTTGTAAGCTATTGGTACCTTTTCATCTTCGTTAAAGGTTTCGTATGTGAATCCGCATCTCCCTGGGATAATTTGGATTACAAGGTTGCGTACATTGTCACGTGTTTGTAAATTTGTTGTTGCCAACATGTCTGTTTGCACTGAGCGCAAAATTTCTGTGTGATTTTGAGTCTAATTAGTAGGTTTTGAAATCAGGTTTGATTAATTCGTAGAGAGGTTTTACCCTTTCTGCGTAATTCAGAATGTAAGTTCTTCCAAAGTTTAGGAATTCTAGAATTGACTGTACGTTTTGCAGCGTTTTTGGAGTTTGAAGAAGTGCACATTTTTAAAAAAAAAGTTTGCTGCCAGGCTTTTGCCTTCACTCGAAAGTTCGTATCCTAAGAATAGGACATTGAGGTGGGCAATTTGTGATTTCCTAAAATTTTATTTATACCCTTTTGAGGCGAACCCAAGTTTTATGGTGATTACCCTCTGCAAGGGGAAACATCCTTTACAATGCAACTTTTACCACCAGTGCTATTACAACGCAGGTTTTACAACGAAAACCATTACAACGCATTGCGCTGGGGGGGCGCTCTAGGATAGGGAATAGATTTAATTTACTATACAGCACATTCCCTAGTGTCCATGGGGACTGGAGTTGGAATAGTAAATTAAACTATTCACTATCCAGCACCCCTAAGCGCTATGCGTTGTAAAGGTTTGCGTTGTAATACCTGCGTTGTAAAAGCATGCGTTGTAAAAGTATGCGTTGTTATGTCATACATCCTCTGCAAGTGCCTGTCCAAATCATCATCTGTAAGATAGATGTCATCGACATAAGATAATGCCTCATCATCATACGTTTGTAGTAACTCTGTTACTCTGGCTGAAAATAATCCTGGACTATTCTTGAATCCCTGGGGGAGAGGGAAAAATTGTCGCTGTGTCCCCATGATTGAGAAAGCGATCAAATACCTGCTTTCTGGTGCAATCTTTTGACAGGAGAAACCATTTGAAATGTCTGTAGTCCAAAACTAGACGATATGTATTTGGAGACAGGAAACAAAGGATTGTTCATTGACGAGGTGCATGTTTCAATCACCCCTTGGAATTCAAGTTGATCTCCCTGACTTGTTTTTTAGATTCCTGCTTTACTGGATACTGCCTCTGAGCAGTAGGTTGATTTTTTAACTGGATTTTATGTGGGCACTCCCTGACAAATTCAGGTGCCAAGTCTATTTCAGCTAGAAGGATATCATAACCTTTAGATAGTTTTTCCCAAAAGAGTGCTTTTATTTTCCTAGTTATATCCCCCTCTATTCCGAGCGTTACTTCATATAACATATGGGGTACACTAACCCTGGTATCGGCAGTTTCAACCTTAATGTATTCATTCAGATCTACTGTCTGCAGATGATCCTTCAGGATCCTGCAATCTATGGTGACCTCTGCTGCACTGTCCAGCATTGTCTGGGCCCACTCCTCGTTCTTGAGTAGTGTCCTCAAGATCCTCGGCATGTCTGATTTTTGACTTGCTACCTTCTTTTTGGTGAATTGGGTTTTCTTATTCTTCGGAATGTGTTCATTGTCTTTGGACTTAACGCGTTCTTCTTTTTGTTCTGATGGCCCTCTTCTTTCGGATTTCTGCGAGGAAGTCTGAAAGGTACGAGCGGATCGTGTATCAGTATCTTGATATCTATCAGGTTTTCTTATATTATCCCTATTTCTAAGATTATATCTCTTCTCAGAGGGCTCCGTGTGAGGAGACCTTCCTCTGGACTGAGAATGCTTCTTTTTAGGAAGTGTCTGTTTAGTGTTCTCCCACTTCTTTTTAAAAGTTGTGAGATTATTTTTGATAAAAACTTGTTCAGGATTTTCTGTTAGTTCGGGCTTTACAAGTTTCCCTCCCAAACTATCTCTATCTAGTTCTTCATACGATTTTTCAATAATTCTGGCAAGTTCATATGGTTGCTCAGTAATATCTGTTTCTTTTAGCTTTTGGCGGATTGCCATAGATGCTGCTTCACCTTTAATGTTGGCTAATAGTAAAGCTGAGACCTGTTTGAAATCTTTCAGTAATTTCATACCAAGATTTATGGCCGGTTCTGGACCGTATTCATTTTGGATCTGTCTTAGAACGTCTGGTATTAAGGGACACCATGTGTTTTGTGTAGATCGAAGCAAAGACTGTACCCCAAGTTTCGCAGTCCTCTACATGTGGTGCAATCCCCATTGGTAGACAGATTGTTAGAATCCTGTGGGGCAGATTTACAAGCTCCTCGCACCTGTTTTACGGCACCGTTGCGTTACTTTTGTGACGCAGTTATTGTGTTTCTATCTAGGACCCTAATTCGATATTTCTGTTTTATGCCCTTGTACGGTTATAATAAATAATATCCTCATAAAGGCATAGGAATTATATCCATATTTAGGCGTAGCCCATGCAGTCCACATTAAGCAAGGCTACTTCCCCGGACTCCTAGAGAGCACAACGAGTTCTCTAAACAAACCAAACCTCCAGCAACCTGGGAAATCCCCATTGCTTTTGTTTTGATTCATCCTAGAACTCCTGTGAGCACTGTAAGAACGGCCAGTTATTAGTGACTTCTTTATTGACGTCTTATGTCCAACCTTACGTCAAACCCAGCACCTTTCAGGTATAAATATACCAATGTTGCCTTAAGTAAACACACGGTGGTTTTGGAGCAGAGCGGCCATCTACTTGCCCGAGAGCCCAGCTGATGCGAGAGCCCACGGACGCCGCCCATCCCTTTTGATGCACTGAGTGAGACGCTGTCTTTTCTCCTGCCGAGAAATCCAGCTCCGGTGTTTCCAGATACCCTCGCGGGTTACTGGGATATCGAGTCCTGAGAGAGAGATACCAGACCTCCTGCTTTCTATTACCCAGGTACGGAGCTGACTAAACCCTTGAAGAGAATTCTTGAGTCAGATTCTTGGCAAAACCAACTTAACTTAAACTGCTACTTACTTACTCCTTCAAACGTATTAGGCTTAGGTCAGGTACACCGGGGTAGGCATATTTAGAAGCACCCGTTGAGTACGTTAGTCAATGTATATTTGTATGTATATATTTTATCTATTTTAGAGTATCATATGGCTAAGAAACCATATCAATGCTTTTACGGTATTATTTCATAATACTCCTTGTACTGTAAGCACTTTACTTTACTATGAGTATTGCAATTGTGGCAATTCATTTCTCTTGCATGAGAAAGAAGACTGCTCAATAAATAACACTTTTTATTGAAAACGCCCGTCTCTCTATTCTCTGCACTCTGGTGAAACTAAGTATGCACAATTGACTGAGTGAAATAGCTGTCTATTGTTTTCACATGACTCTATAGATACACTCTTATTCTGAGGGAGCAAAGTTGTCATGTATTATGGTTGTCAGAAGCTAATCCCTTCTTGTCTATCCAGGGAGGTTAAACTCCTCCTCGTTTATTCGAGAAAGTTTCTAGTGACCTCTGAGCTAGCTGGCAAACCTTAAGTCAAATATAGTCAGTAGAGACCTAGATAAACTCAGTCCTACGTCTACACTGCAGTTTATATTATTCCAATGCGCCGAGCCTATTGGGAATATAGGAACTACACTACATGGCGCCCAACATTTGGTAAGGCGATAAATCTAACGCAAGACGTTAGAGTAACTCAGTCATGCTTTTTCACACAGACCTTTTTCCCGTAAAAACTCCAATGGACGTCTGGAGTGGGTAAAAGGTTAAAATCCGCCTGAACTTAGTAGGAAGAGATTCTTATGTATAGTTTTTGGTTAATTCAACGTTGAAGGATACAGTGTTCCAAAATATTGTGCACCTAATCTTTGTTTCCTTGAAACTTGATCTGCAACAAAAATCTTTCTGTCAGTAAAATGGGGGAAAGTGAAGACGAAAGGGAGGCAGCTAGAATAGCAGCTCAACTCCTAGCGGATGACACAAGTCTCCAAGACAATGACCCGAATGTTATACTCATTCCGGTCAACATAAGAAAAACTATAACTCTTAAACTTATAGAAAATGGACTGACATCACGAGGTGGTACAGTCATATTCGTGGTAGAGGCCCATGAATATCGGCAGACAGAGGTATTCTATTCATGGATAAACTTTCCAGCAGCAAACGCTGTAACACACGAATTCCGCTATTACAAAATAGAGGAACCTCCGGATGAATACACTCCTTTCGAGGAGGTTGAAATCCCATTAAATTACCAAGAGCACCTGCTCTGGTTTAAAGGCGCCCTAAAACATCAAAATCACATCACCAGGCTCGGTCCACTAGGTAGACCAGGAGCGACGTGGCCAGTTCTAGCCAGCTACACACCACATCCTGACATTAATAAAATGTCAAGCAAAGAACTCTTAGTTAAAATAAAAGAATTAACAAAGGCATATAGAGAGTTAGTTCAATTGGAAACGGAGGATATAACTTACCTCCAGAAATTGAAAGAAACATATATACCAGAACAACCATTTGAACTTGCCAGAATCATAGAAAAATCCCATGAAGAACTAGAAAGAGATAGTTTGGGTGGGAAACCAGTAAAACCCAAATTAACTGAAAATCCTGAAAAGATATTTATTAAAAATAATCTAAATACTCCAAAAAAGAGCTGTGATGGAAATAAACAATCCACTCACTAAGAAAAAAGATTCCAGTCCAGAGGTAGGTCTCCTCGGCGGAGAGAAAGATCTCCGGACCAAGGACACAAATCTCCCCAGAGGGAGCCCTCTGAGAAAAGATATAACCTTAGAGATAGGGATAAATTAAGAAAACCTGATAGATATCAAGATATTGATACACGTCCCTCTCGATCTTTTCAGACTTCCTCACAGAAATCGGAAAGAAGAGGACGGTCAGAACACAAGGAAGAGCACGTCAAGTCCAAAGACAAGGAACCTGCTCATCAAAGTAAAAAATTACAATTTCCAAGAAAGAAGGTAGCCAGTATTAAAATAATTTAACATGCCGAGGATACTGAGGACACAACTGAAAAATGGAGAGTGGGCCCAGACAATGCTAGACAGCACAGCAGAAGTGACCATATCTCGCAAGATCCTGATGAATCTTCTGGAGACAGTGGACACGAATGAATACATTCAGGTGGAAACTGCAGATACCAGAGTTAGCAAACCTCATAAAATATACGAAATAACATTCCGTATAGAGGGAGATAAGACCAGGAAAGTAAGAGGTCTCTTTTGGGATAACCTTTCGAAAGGCTATGACATCCTTTTAGCTGGGAAAGACTGGCCACCAGAGTTTGTCAGGGAGTGTCCTCATGGCGAAGAAATGATTATGCTTGCCTTCTCAAATCATATTTCAATTCATAAAAAAGCATTATATGCAAGAAAATGGGCAGTAGCCCAAGCTCCTGCATTATATAAAAATAAATGTAGGATGGGATGAGGACTCTCCTCCTCACAAAATCCAGTTAAAATGTCAACCAACTGCACAAAGGCAGTACCCAGTTAAGCAAGAAGCTAAAAAGCAAGTCAGGGAGATCTTAGATCAACTTGAATACCAAGGGGTGATTGAAACATGCACCTCTCAAATGAACAATCCTTTGTTTCCTGTCTCCAAACCAGACGATTCATATGGTCTAGTATTGGACTACAGACACCTCAACTCATGTTGCAAAACATTTGCAGTGCAAAATTCACACAGTGCAGCACTAATGAATAACATTGTGCGCAAAAAATACAAAACGACATTGGACATCTCTAATGGATTCCTTTGTCAAAACATTGCACCTGAAAGCAGGTATTTGAGCGCTTTCCCAATAATGGGGTCACAGAAAATGTTCTGTCGACTCCCACAGGGATTCAAGAATAGCCCAGGATTATTCTCAGCATGGGTAACAGAGTTACTACAAATATATGATGATGAGTCATTATCTTATGTCGATGACATCTATCTCACAGATGATGACCTGGAGACTCACTTGAAAAGAGTAAACACCATAATACTTGGGTTTGCAGCTGAGGGTTACAAATTCAACTTTAAAAAGTCACGAATTGCCCATCTAACAGTCCTATTTTTAGGATATGAACTATCAAGTGAAGGCAAAAGCCTAGCAGACAACTTCTTAGAGAAGTTCGCTGTACTCCAAGCACAAAAAAAGCTGAAGAACTTACAATCAATACTAGGTTTCCTGAATTTCGGAAGAACTTACATTCTAAATTATGCAGAGAGGGTTAAACCTCTCTATGAATTAATAAAACCTGATTTCAAACCAATCAATTGGACTCAAAAACACACAGAAATTTTGAGATCATTGCAAACAGACATGTTAGCTAAAACAAAATTGCAAACTCGTGAAAACATATGCAACCTTGTAATCCGAGTCATCCCAGGAAGATGCGGATTCACATACCTGACCTCTAATGAGGGAGAAACGGTACCAATAGCTTACAAATCACATTTGTACACAAAAGCTGAAATGAAATTCAGTTCAACTGAAAAATTCTAACTGCGGTTCAGACAGTTGTAGCAAAAGAAAGAGCCCTAGCACAGGGTAAACGAATAATAATCGTAACACCAGTACCTGCCCTAGAAGCAGTAACAAAAGCAAGCATTCCAAATGCTAAAGCGCTACATCCAAGATGGATACAATGGGTTAATTCTCTTGCTGCAACAAACGTAGTATACGTATTTGATCCTAATTTAAGAACACAAGAATTTCTCCAATATGAATACGAATGTCCTCTGCCAACCGAAATCCTGCCTCTAGAACATTACGGCTCTCTAATATATACAGACGGATCAGCACAGCCTGCAGTTGGGGGTAAACAAGCTTATAGTGCTGTGAGCGCGATTGTTAAAGGTCGTTGGCACGAAGGAAAATTTAAACCACTGGTCACTAAAACGCAATCTATAGGAGATTGTACAGCTCAGCGAGCTGATCTACTAGCATTTAAGATGGCGCTTGAAAATACCGATCGCGAATTCCCCACACTAATAGTGTGCGATTCATACTACTGCATTCAGTCTTATAATGAATACTTGCAGAACTGGGTTCAAAATGGTTTCAAAGATGCAAAAGGTGGCACAATCAAGCATAAAACGCTTTGGGAACAAGTAGTTCTTTTACAGAAAGAACTACTAAAGACTCACGTGATACATACACTGAGTCATCAACGTGATGGCGTTCACGTTGTGGGGAATTCATTGGCTGATGAAGCCGCGAAGGCAGCTGTGCAAACGGCTTCTGTAGCTGCTATCACCCGGTCAAAAACAAAAAATGACAGCGATATAATGCAAGCTGTCAGTGCTACAGTAAAAAATGATAGAAAAACACCCCCGAAAGTCTTTCCAGTAAAGTACTCATACATAACTGATACGAATAATGTTCCATTTGCTCGAATCCCTGGAGTGAGGGATAGGGCAATTCCAAACATGGAACACAGGTTAGGACTAATTACAGCGGCACACGAAGGACTGGCTTCTGCACATGCTGGTGTTTCCGCCACAATATCAATATTAAAACAGAGATATTGGTGGCCGCGCATGAGAATACAAACTAAGAACTATGTTCTAGAATGCGAAATATGCCAAAGAATGAAAGTATCAACAGTGAAACGACCAGCACAGACGCCCCTTCTAATCTCAGATAAACCATTAGCTTGCGTTTACCTGGACAACCGTGGTCCATTACAAAGGGATGGTAACTATAAATATATGATGGTCGCAGTGGATTCCTGCACTAGATTCATTTGGATGTGCCCCCAGCGCTCGGCTGATGCCACAACTGTTATAAAAGATTTGCGAGTCTTTATCGGCACATACGCAATTGGCATGCTACATTCAGACCAGGGTCCTGCTTTTACCTTTCGGGCTTATAAGGAGGCCATGACCAGCATGGGCATTGCTTTGCGGTACTCTTGTCCTTTCCATCCTGAGGGAAATGCGGTAGTGGAAAGAAAAAACCGGGACATAAAGCAATCTATAACGGCGAGGGTATTAGGTTCGGTGATGGGTGGGTCCAACATTTAACAAGTGTCCAACGTAGTCTTAATAATCTGCCAAGAAATTCTCTAAAAGGTTTCAGTCCGAAAGGACTATTGTTCGGGACTAGAATGCATATTCAGGACCTTGATAGTCAGACTTCAGTGGTAGAAGAAAAATGCTTTGATATCAAAGATCGTTTGGCTATTTTACAGGACTTAAATGAAACAAGAAAAGGCCTGAGCAACGTAAAGTTAAAACAGCAGCCATCAGCCACTGAAGATAAACCACCTGTCCCAGCAAGGCCTGTCTGGATTCCAAAGATTGGGGATCTGGTCAGAGAGAAGATCGCGGTGAAGAAGGAATTTGGGCCTTCTTACAGAAAAGCAGTACCTGTCTTAGCTGTCAGCAGAACAAGATCAGTTGTACTACCGCCCCTTGCTGGTAAAAAGGAGAACCGAGTTGTATCCATCGACCTGGTAAAACCACAATCATGTGGCCAATAATAAGTAGTAGGCCCAGTGAACTCCCAAGAAATAGCAGAGTACCAAAATTTGCTACAATACAAGAGGTTCAAACTGAGAGACTAATCACATTTGATAAACCTGCAGTGAATAATAAAGGACTATGCAACAAAGCCATGGAACTTATGCCTCTTAAAACCCAAATTGCAACAGTTCGTCAAGAAACACCTGTAAATGTAAATGTAAATGAATTTATATAGCGCAAATCACCAAGCGGTTTCTAAGCGCTTGCTTAGGGAACCCGTCCTGGTTTTCCCCTGTGAGATAACCCCGGCAGGGTATCTGCAAGGTGAAAGCCAGGCATCCCGCCGCGAGGGGCCGTTGTGGAGATTAAGCAAGCTATTGCCCAGAGTGTGAACCCGTGAATCGAGTAGGCACCGGAGCAAGAATTGTCGAATCCATGGACATTTTAAGACTAAAGACACCGCCGAGCCGGGAATTGAACCCTGGTCCCAGGCTGACCTCTGCTTCCAGGTCTGCCTCCTCTAACCAGTGAGGCACACTTCTCCACTCTCCACCTGTCTACAACGATGTAGCCTCAGACTATGCTGATAAAACGAAAAATGCAAAAGCAAATGAAAATCCGGATGCGATACCAACAATTGACAGAACTGCATCTGGCTACACTTCATCAATTTCGATAACTCTTCTGAAGATCCAAGCGAACCTGAAGAAAAGCCAGGAACAAAAACTTTTAAAGACAAAGTAACTGAACTCTTTCATCAACTCAAAGAAACCTATCTGATTTCTCCATGGATTGAATTTTGGATTGTGTTAGGTGTACTTTTCCTCTTGCTATGGCTCATCATGGTTCTTTGTTTGGGAAAATTCATTGAGGGAAAATACATTACAATGGACACAGCAAGTCAGAACATCAACTTGGTCCTAAAGCCACACAAGTCATCTCACATCGAGAAAAGAGAACTATCATCAGTGAATGTGACAGCCAATCCAATAATGGGTGGGGTAGCATGGAACAAAACGGATTATGAAATCTATGGCCCGATTGAGCTCTTGAAATATCCACATCAGTTCAAGGTTTCATTAAGTGACTTTGTAAAACAGAGTACATTCTCTGATGATTGGGACTTTGAAAGTATTAATGATATGATGTCAGATTTAGTAATGTCAGCAAAATTTACAGAACATGATTATTTACAGGGTTCGTCAAATTATGAAGAAATGTATTGCTATAATCACTTTGCACATCACTACTTGCATAAATCTGCTCAACCTATAAATGTTTTTAATTATAATCAATGGGAACATTGTGCAACTCCACCTAAAAGCAGTTCAAAAACATTTTATGAGAAATTCCCATACTTCTCAGGGTTTAACATAAGTGATGCAGAAACGTTTTATTTCAAAATGTTAAATAAGACAGGGATGAAAACAATGCTGACAAATACTAAATTAATCTATTCTGAAACATGTTATGAAAAAATGATTACATTCGGTTTTGATTTCTGGAAAAACAACATTGAAACAAAAACCATCTGGGGTACCAAAGAATGGCAGGTCAAAGGTTTAGAAGCATTATTTAGAGCTTGCATGATCCCAGAACAAATAATATTCTTGAATGACACCGTTCAACAGACTACTTGTTTTGGCCTAGCCAAAATGAAAGACTTAAACAAACCGTCTATTCCAAAGCCAACATCTGACAGTAATAGCACTACAGATGTTGAGATAGACGTATCCCATATTTTAAACCAAAACAGAACACATCCTGATTGGAAAAAATGGTTGATCTGGCCCACAGACACAAATAACTGTCAAGATAGATTCCTGAACAAAACACAGGGGTTAAAATTGACCAGGCCAGACCCAAGATACTCCCAGAGACAACATCCAGGGATAGTAACAACAAACAGTGTAGGGAAGCTATGCCTCGAATGGCTACAAAAATCCACACTGGCAGAAATTAAGCAACACTCGACTTTACTTAAAGACGGTGCTGACTTGCGTGATTTCATAATGGGACCACGCAAACAGCGTCAAAAACGTTTCATAGCGGCCGGTATATACGCTGCGTACAACGAAGCTTGGAAAGTAATGCAAATTGAGACAGCAGAAAAAATACGAGAAATTGATCGTATTAATTTGGAAAAATCACTTTCTGTTGTGGACAATGGGTTAATGACTCTGTCCTCCAGAATATATTCACTGGACAGTATTGTATCATCTGCTATTGATATAATAGAGCAGGACTTACTAATGTTACAACATGGTCAGTCCCAATTACGTTCTATTGTACAGCTTGGCTGGACGTTGCAAAATCTGCGTTCAGGCTACGTACCATGGCGTTTAATCAACACAACGTCATTATTCCCTATCTTTAACCTTACTGATAAACAAATCAGTTTGGCACAAAAAGGAGCAGACTATACGATTCTGAGCATTAAAAAACTTGAGAGATTACCATTGACAATGTCAGAAAGACCTGTCATTGAATGGATAATACACAGAATAATTACGATTACGATAACAACTTTCCAATTTAAATACTGCCAAGAGTATATACCAGCGGGCCAGTATGAAAGGTTGGGTAAAGGGTACATCAAGTCATCATGGAAATTACCTTATACACACACATGCTACAGTGAAAAGAAAAAGAATGTATTTCTTAGTGGTAACAATTGTAAAAGATCACTGAGCGGTACACTTCTTTGTGAAGGCATTAACTTGCATGGAGCCTGCGATGGGTCTTCAAATAACCTTTCATGTCACCTGCACGGCGCCCCTGCAACACAGATAGAGCCATTCTTTAGACAACTTTCTAACAGGAGTTATATTCTAATTACAGACCACAGCTGTTGTGGCATGGTGCCAGGGAAAGCCTATCTCGTGAGCGTGAGTTCCATGGTCACTTACTGTATGCAAGTATTGTATCCAAACAGCACTCCAGATATGGAGGCGACAATTTGGCCTTCTTTGAATATCTCTTCTATTCGAATTGATACTTTAAGCAGAATGAAGTCTGTTCTTTTACAGACAACTGTGCCCTTAACGTCATCAAAAGAAACGTATGATCTGCAAGTTGCAAGGACAACGGCAGAGATACATTCCCTTTTATCAACAAATTGCCCCGTGCATTTCATAGAAATGCTAAGCCAAATCCTAAATATGTCAGATACCAGTGGTAACCCACATGTATTTAAGACAATTTTTTAGGGACTGTTAACACCCTTCAAAACAGTTCTGGGCATTTTTCATAATTTTGTCCATTCTGTCTTTGGCGGCCTGCCACTTCTTTTGGGACTCGTAGCAGGAATTTTATTTTTGATCCTTCTGCTTCGATATGGCAAGCCAAGTCGCAGACAAGACTCCAGCAACAATGGAAGAAACGATCCTAGCTATACGCTATCGGGACCGCATAACTAAAGTCCTTGGATTAGCCCGGCTGAGAGATCTGAATATGACCTGGTTTCTTTCATTCAGACCCATCTGGCAAAATTGCATCTTACCTGTGCTTCGATGTATGCTATTCGGAGAAGAATGCGTGTTGGACATCTGTCTTACACTACCATCAGCAGTACCATTGGATACAGATACTTTGCTAAGTCCTGTAACGGCTCATGCATTGTGTTGTCACCAGCGGCTACCCATTCTGATGACGGCATTCGTTGAGACTTCACCACTACGAGTATGTGGCAGTGGAGTACGAGATGAGAGCAGCATCACCCAGGTACGACCTTCTGTGGGCATTGCTGATCCTGACATCGATGATAGCAATCATGCTCAAGACTGCACTGTTGCGGCATTTTCAAAGTTGGTCGAACTTTCACCTGAAGCAGTAGACCAATTTTTTGAGAGTCTGTCTGAAATGATGTTCTCCCCTGAATAGAAAGAATAACTATTTAAGCAACGAGCACACAGCGTTCCCTGAACTCTGAATTCGGCCTTCAGCTTTGATAAACAAAAGCTACTGAAAATATTTTGAACTATTTTTTTCCCCTGAAAGCAAAATTATTTTTTCCAATTCCAAAATATTTACCTTTTTTCTGGCACATGTACTTTGCTTAAAGTAGAACTATTCTTAGAGAACAGAGCTTCTATATTTGTAACTCTAGAGACAATATATTACCTCAGCCTCTAGCACATTTACAGCATCTGTATTAATATGTGATGAAATGGTCTCGACCTTCTTTTCTGTATTCAGAGCCATTTCATGTGTAATTTTCGCAATTCATTCAGCCGATATATATATGCATCTTTTTCACTGAATGATAACACTGCTGGAAGAGCGTACAGTACCAATCCTTTTCATGTATTTACCATATACCATTTCAAATGCGAAATATGTATTTTGGGGTAGGTTGGAAAACACATGCACCTTTATATGTTTACTATTGCTTAGTTTTAGTAATGATGGACATTAGATCGTGGAGTGGGTATTGTGTTTCTATCTAGGACCCTAATTCGATATTTCTGTTTTATGCCCTCGTACGGTTATAATAAATAATATCCTCATAAAGGCATAGGAATCATATCCATCTTTAGTCGTAGCCCATGCAGTCCACATTAAGCAAGGCTACTTCCCAGGACTCCTAGAGAGCACAACGAGTTCTCTAAACAAACCAAACCTCCAGCAACCTGGGAAATCCCCATTGCTTTTGTTTTGATTCATCCTAGAACTCCTGTGAGCACTGTAAGAACGGCCAGTTCTTAGTGACATCTTTATTGACGTCTTATGTCCAACCTTATGTCAAACCCGGCACCTTTCAGGTATAAATATACCAACGTTGCCTTAAGCAAATACACAGTGGTTTTGGAGCAGAGCGGCCATCTACTTGCCCGAGAGCCCAGCTGATGCGAGAGCCCACGGACGCCGCCCCTCCCTTTTGACGCACTGAGAGAGATGCTGTCTTTTCACCTGCTGAGAAATCCAGCTCCGGTGTTTCCAGATACCCTCGCGGGTTACTGGAATATCAAGTCCTGAGAGAGAGATACCAGACCTCCGGCTTTCTATTACCCAGGTACGGAGCTGACTAAACCCTTAAAGAGAATTCTTGAGTCAGATTCTTGGCAAACCAACTTAACTTAAACTGCTACTTACTTACTCCTTCCCACGTATTAGGCTTAGGTCAGGTACACCGGGGTAGGTGTATTTAGAAGCACCAGTTGAGTACGTTAGTCAATGTATATTTGTATGTATATATTTTATCTATTTTAAAGTATCATATGGCTAAGAAACCATATCAATGCTTTTACAGTATTATTTCATAATACTCCTTTTACTGTACGCACTGTACTTTACTATGAGTATTTCAATTGTGGCAATTCATTTCTCTTGCATGAGAAAGAAGACTGCTCAATAAATAACACCTTTTATTGAAAACGCCCGTCTCTCTATTCTCTGCACTCTGGTGAAACTAATTATATGCACAATTGACTGAGTGAAATAGCTGTCTATTGTTTTCACACGACTCTAGAGATACACTCTTATTCTGAGGGAGCAAAGTTGTCATGTTTTATGGTTGTCAGAAGCTAATCCCTTCTTGTCTATCCAGGGAGGTTAAACTCCTCCTCATTTATTCGAGAAAGTTTCTAGTGACCTCTGAGCTAGCTGGCAAACCTTAAGCCTAATATAGTCAGTAGAGACCTAGATGACCTCAGTCTTACGTCTACACTGCTGTTTATATTATTCCAATGCGCAGAGCCTATTGGGAATATAGGAACTACACTACATGGCGCCCAACGTTTGGTAAGGCGATAAATCTAACGCAAGACGTTAGAGTAACTCAGTCGTGCTTTTTCACACAGACCTTTTTCCCGTAAAAACTCCAATAGACGTCTGGAGAGGGTAAAAGGTTAAAATCCGCCGGAACTTAGTAGGAAGAGATTCCTATGTATAGTTTTTGGTTTATTCAACGTTGAAGGATACAGTGTTCCAAAATATTGTGCACCTAATCTTTGTTCCCTTGAAACTTGATCTGCAACAAAAACTTTTCAGTCGGTAAAATGGGGGAAAGTGAAGACGAAAGGGAGGCAGCTAGAATATATCGGCACAGATCGAATTCGATAAAATTATAAAGAGCAACGACATCACCCCTTCGCAAGACCTCTGCAACTCCCTCGCCTCCTACTTCCACAACAATATCGCGGAAATACACAACAGCTTCAACACTCAACCGACGCACACCATGACCGAACCACCGCCCCCCACTACCACCCTCCACGCCTGGACCCCGATCAGCACTGAAGACACCGTCCGCACGATGAACTCCATCCACTCCGGATCTCCGACCGACCCCTGCCCTCACCACGTCTTCAACAAGGCCGACGCTATCATCGCACCCCACCTGCGGGACATCATCAACACCTCCTTCGACACCGCCACCTTCCCGGAGAGCTGGAAGCACGCCGAACTCAGCGCTCTACTAAAGAAGCCATCAGCCGACCCCACCGACCCCAAGAACTACCGCCCCATGTCGCTGCTCCTGTTTCCGGCAAAAGTCACCGAGAAGACTGTCAACAAACAGCTGGCCGCCTTCCTCGAGACGAACGGATCCCTCGACCCCTTGCAGTCTGGCTTCCGGGCCAACCACAGCACCGAGACCGCCCTGATCGCAGCAACCGATGACATCCGAGCCCTGCTCGACAACGGAGAAACAGCGGCCCTCATCCTCCTGGACCTCTCCGCGGCCTTCGACACTGTCTGCCACCGCACCCTAGTGCAGCGCCTCAGCAACGTCGGAATCAAGGAGAAGGCACTGGACTGGATCATCTCCTTCCTCGCCGGAAGGACACAGAGAGTCCACATCCCCCCGTTCAGATCAGAAGCCACCGAAGTCATCTGCGGCGTTCCTCAAGGCTCCTCGCTCAGCCCAACCCTCTTCAACGTCTACATGAGCCCCCTCACAGCCTTCGCACGCCAGCACAACCTCAACATCATCTCCTACGCCGACGATACCCAGCTGCTCCTCTCCCTCACCAACGACCCCGCCACCGCCAGAGCCAACCTACACGAAGGGATGAAAGAGGTAGCCGAATGGATGAAGAACAGCCGCCTGAAACTGAACTCAGACAAGACGGAAGTCCTCATCCTAGGATCCCACAATGTAAGTATCTTCCTAGACAGTTATAAATCGCTAACAGTCTAAATATAAATTGTCATTCCTGAGCAGAAGAAATGTAATGTCAAGCAAGGAGAATATATAAAAGATCTGTATTTATTTAAAAAATGAAGGAATAAATGAAATTGCAATAAAAACACAATAAATTCAACAGTTATTATTATTATTATTATTATTAAAACCATTTATGAAGCGCCTGGTTACCCAAAACAGGGTGTCCCCGCGCTAGACACTATACAGAAAGCAAAGAGGACAGAGCAGGGGAGGGCCACAGAGCCAAAAGATTAGGCCTGAGGAAAGAGAAAAGTTTTGAGCTTTCTTCGAAACATACTTTCCGAGGGCTCCAGCCGGAGACCAAGCGGGAGCTCGTTCCAGTGTTTAGCCGCTAAAAATCTAAATGAGCGTCCGCCCATTCTGGCTTTAGTGATTTTCGGGAGTTTAAAAATCATTCTGCCAGCAGATCTAAGGTCTCTAGTGGGGCGGTGTATCGTCAGTAAATTTTGCAGATAGGCTGGGCCTTTGCCTAGAGCTATGCGATGAGCGTAGCAAAGAGATTTAAATTTGATACGCTCTCTTATCGGGAGCCAATGGAGTTTGACTAGGGCAGATTTACCTGATGCTTTACGGGGAAGTTTGAGTACTAGGCGAGCTGTGGCATTCTGTGCACATTGTAGTTGATGTAATCCTTTTTGGCTCAACCCTAGCAATAGAACATTTCCGAAATCAAGGTGGGGGGTTACCAATGCGTGGACAAGGGTCTTTCTCGAATTTATAGGTAAGAGGTCCAGAATTTTGCGCAGGACCTTCAATATGCCGAAACACTTGGTTGTGACTTTATTCACTTGGGTTTTGTAGGAGAGATCCGAGTCCATAGTAATGCCCAGATTGCGCACCGATTCTACCGGACTGGGGGGACTACCCAGTTCTTTGGGCCACCACAAGTGTGACCAAGCAGATACTGATTTCCCCACTACCAGCAGCTCAGTTTTGTCGCCATTAAGGCGAAGGCAGTTATGGTCCATCCAGGCTGCTACCGATGTAAGGCAACTCGAGAAGTTACTGGCCTCTTCTCTACACTCTGGAGTAAGTTTCAGCAACAGCTGGGTGTCGTCGGCATAGCTAACAATGCCTACCCCAAAACTCTCGACTATGCGGGCCAGGGGTGCCATATAAATGTTGAATAAAGTAGGGCTCAAGCTCGAGCCCTGAGGAACCCCATGGCCTACATTTCTGCGCGAGGATTTAAAAGGGGGGCAGTGCATTTGAAAGCTCCTATTAGTCAGGAAAGACTCCACCCAAGCCAGAGCTCGTCCCTTCACTCCAATGTCCACCAGCCGAGACAGCAGCGTTCAGTGCAGCACGGTGTCAAAAGCTGCACTAAGGTCTAATAAAACCAACGCTGCTGTCTCTCCCTCATCCACTATTCTCCTCAAGCCTTCGGTGGAAAAAAGCAGGGCTGATTCTGTGGAATGACCCGCTCTAAAACCTGATTGAGTGGAATGCAGGAGAGAATGTTGTTCCAGGTAGCTCATAAGCTGTTTATTCACCACCTTCTCCACGATTTTAGCACAGAAAGGGAGAAGCGAGATGGGACGGAGATTTTGAAAGTGGGTGATATGGATGTTGTTTTTTTTTTTTAGAAGGATAACCTGGGCAGTCTTCCATACGTCTAGTACCTGGCATTCCTGAAAGGAGAGTGACACCAAGAGGCTGATCTGATCTATTATAGTAGTCTCCAGTAGTCCTTTAAAGCGAGCAGGAGGACAGACATCGCTGGGTGAGCCAGATTCAATGCTATTAGCAATACTTACTAGATCATGTTTTTCAGGTAAGACAAAAGAAGAAAGACATGGCATTTTTATAGTTAATTGTAAATGCAAAATATACAGTCAAAATACGATACAGTCAATATATCACAATTAAAAACAAAAAGATTCCTTTGTCTAATCTAATAGACAAAAATGTGGCGAAGTTGAAATGAGTTCCGACTCGCGTTTCGGCGCTATAACAGCACCTTCTTCTGGGAATCGAGCCACAAATTCCTATAATTAATAAACACATGATTTATATTAAAAATTTGTATACAAGCTTGACAAAGCAATATTTTAGCTATAGTGGTGCTCAAACGAAATGACCAGAACAATAACATTTGATTTAACATGTGTTGCCTTCAAAAGAAATAATGGAAAGACATTGCTAGATCTAGCGTACAGATGTTTAGAGAATATATAATATTTGTCTAAGCATATGTTTTCAGAGAACATAATGAAATTGTGCATGCAATTATTTATCAACAACATTAAAATAGCACAAAACTAGTACATATGGGAATATAAAAGAATAAAGGAATAAGAGCATTTATAGCAAAGGTAACAGAATGGTTGAAGAAAAAAGGTGACGTGTGTGTTACACCCAAGAGGAAGAAATATAGGGTTAATCAAGAAAAAGCACCATCTGTTATCTCCCCAGATCTATCAGTGTGCAGATTGTGCTTCATATGAAAATGGGAATTAGAGTGATATAGTCTGGAATACCTGTATTAATATGGACCAGCAAATTGTATATGATGGGGCTGGTACTTCTGAACTTTAGGGAATTTTTTTCATTACTGAAACATATATAAGGGATAATATTAATCATGATGTTCTCATTTTAAATTTAAGGAATCTTTTAAAATACAGAATATAAGCACAAACCTTCTGATTAAAAGGAATTTATATTGTCCGTTTCTTTATAATATGTAGATCCTTTTGATGAAGATCTACAGCACAATGATGTAATTCTACTGGAACATGTCATGGAGAAAGAAATGTAAAGGCTCTATAAAAATAAAAAGTAAATAAAGATAAAATATATAGCTGGTAAATGAACATACATGGAATCCTTATTTACACTGTATTCCCCAGTATTTAAGGTTACAAGGGCCATGGATATGAACCATACATGTTATGTACGGATTTAACATATTACCTTATATGATAAAAGTGGGCCTCTCAAATCGGATTTTCTTCTAAGGTTTAGTGTATTCCATGTGCCAAATGTTGTATAATTGATCAAAATTGGCGTTCCTGTCAATAAAAGAATCCGAGATTACCAATATTTTAACGATAGATATGGGCTGTTTATTTTGTGACAAGTCATTTATAACAAATAAGTACCTGCTGAGGAAAATGAGATTCCCAGCATGACTACAGATGATTAAATAGAAAAAGAGACTAGCGATGCACAAGATCCCGTAAAGTAAAAGAATTGCATAAATAAATCAAAAATATGTAATCTCGGCATTCTGCAGACTAATAATGAATGCCGCTCATGTTTTCTGTCTGAGTTGGCCGTGTCTGCCGTTTCAAAGATTACACGTAGTACTAGCCTACCACTATTCACATACTTTGCTTGCAGAGGACGAATCTGCTATTTCGAAAATTGCACCTTCTATTACCAGTGTGAAGGTATGTTTATAACTTTAAGTTAGAAGCAAGTCTGCTAAACAGTTCATATTACCGCAGTATTATTTAAGGGCTAGGCAGGAAGCAAAGTAAGTGGTTTGGGCGGGGTGTCAAACATCCCAAAAAATGCCATGCACGGCTGGCATGGAGCAATTACCAAACGGACTTAATGCTAGCAAACAGGGTACTGGTCTCCTTCTTACCGGATGTGGTTGGAAATCAATCTGCCTGGTCTCCGGACAGCGTTCGGGTGTCAGCTGATGAAGTGACAGATACAACAAACGTAAAATATGTATCTTTCAATATCGCGAGATTGCAAGGAGCGATCAAATAACATCCTAGGATCTTCACCCTCCGCCTGGGACGACTCCTGGTGGCCCCCCGCCTTAGGCAGCGCACCCAAACCATCAGACCACGCACGCAACCTGGGCTTCATCCTGGACTCCTCCCTCTCCATGACCAGACAAGTCAACGCCGTCTCCTCGTCGTGCTTCAACATCCTGCGCATGCTACGGAAGATCTTCCGGTGGATCCCCACCAAGACTAGGAAGACGGTCACCCAGGCCCTCGTCACCAGCCGTCTGGACTACGGCAACTCCCTCTACGCCGGAACCACCGCCAAACTCCAGAAGAGACTCCAGCGGATCCAGAACGCCTCAGCACGACTCATCCTGGACATCCCCCGCCGCAACTACATCTCCGGATACCTGAGAGACCTGCACTGGCTCCCGGTCAACAAGAGAATCACCTTCCGTCTCCTCACCCACGCACACAAAGCCCTGCACAACCAAGACCCAGGATACCTCAACAGCCGCCTCAACTTCTACGCTCCCAAACGCCAGCTTCGATCGACCGGCCACGCCCTCGCCGCCGTCCCCCGCATCCGTAGAGCCACCACAGGGAGAAGGTCCTTCTCCTACCTCGCCGCCAAGACTTGGAACTCCCTCCCGACCCACCTCCGCCTGACTCAGGACCACCTCGACTTCAGGAAGCAGCTCAAGACCTGGCTGTTCGAGCAGTAGCGGACCCTCCCTCCCCCAGCGCCTTGAGACCCTCCGGGTGAGTAGTGCGCTATATAAATGCTTTGATTGATTGATTGAGGAGACATGACTGAGTGACGATACCCTAAATTCCTTAGTTACAGAAGGATTTGCCCATTACTCTAAAGCAGCAAAGAAAAATAATCTGGGGAGGCCATCAGGGGGTCAATTAATGCTAATCTCCACACAGATAGTGAGAAGGGTTAAAAGGCTAAATGTACTCAGTGAGTGGGCACTAGGCTGCAGAATCCTATTGCAGAAAGTAGATCCAAGATATGAGGGAATATGCATTATAAATGTGTATATACAGAAGGGAAAGGCCCATGATTATAAGGAGAATTTGGGTAAACTGAAAGAAGATCTGGAGTCAACGAGTGCCAAGCATCTGCAGGATTTAGTATTAGTAGTAGGTGATTTTAACCATAGATTGGACCCCAGAAAGGTGGACAGTTGGCATAAAAAATTGCTAGTAGCACATAACATTGAAGCAGCACTCTTTCCAAGGGGGGAGCTCTCACAGCAGGGCGAGTCATTTAGTCAGCTAATGGGCTCCTTGGGCATGGTATGTGCAAATGGAAGATTTCAGCAAGACCGGTCAGTGGGAAACACTTTTGTGAGGGGCCAGCAACTTTGCCCAATAGACTATATGTTCTGTCAGGCCTGGTGTTTTAATCAAATAAGAAATTTCGAGGTGGTGAAAATGACAGGTAGCGACCATTTTCCTTTGAAGATAGAAATACACATACCAAAACGTAAATGTAGAGAGAGGATTGTACAGGTCCATGTGGACTACCCCAAACGTTTATCAACCTGTATTTCCGATGAACAGCTGGGAAAGCTTAGGCTAATTCAACAGTCGATCCCAACTGAAGAAATTCATCCTAATGCAGGAATCCCGTGGTTTGAACTGACCATAGGTAAGTTGGCAGATTCCCTCAAGAAGTAATTCAAGGTAAAAAAGTCAGGACTGGGCAGCTATGTAGTTAATAAAAATGGGAAACCCTGGTTTGACGAAGAATGCAGGGTAGGTAAGGCACAGATAAGACAGAAGGAGAGAAGAGTAAGGGCCAAGTTCAAAGTGGATCTATATCAGTCACTTCAGCACCTAAGGTTGAAATATAAAACATTAATTCGGAATAAAAAAAGAAGGTATGAAGAGAAATGTTGGGCAAATTTGTTGGAGGTGATTGAAACCAAGGATGTGAGAGGGTTCTGGAAATTAGTCCAAGAGAGTTTGGGCGGGAAATCCGGTTCCTTGGCCTGTATGGTCCCTGAAGATGACTGGGTAGGCTATCTGGAAGAAACCTATGGAAGATGGCCGACACAATCAATACCGGGAACCTTAGGTTGGTCACGGATAAGGGATGATATAAAGGACCATTTTACCCCAAGATATATAATGGAGATTTAAGCTAGTTTGAACCTTACCCGTGCCGCAGGACCAGATAACCTCCCGACAGTGATAGTTAAAGCGAGGCCTGAATGGTGGGCAGAGTTTTTTGCAAAGATGTTTCTGGTAATCCTGGATACGGGAATTATTCCAGAAAGCTGGAAGGGCGCAATTATTAGGCCTATTCATAAAAAGGGTAGCCACAAAATACCGA
The DNA here is from genome assembly GCF_964261635.1 of Lissotriton helveticus. NCBI lineage: Eukaryota > Metazoa > Chordata > Amphibia > Caudata > Salamandridae > Lissotriton > Lissotriton helveticus. The sequence continues at coordinate 648,463,206 of NC_136068.1, forward strand.
AAAATTATAGGCTTATAAACCTCCTGGATATAGGGGAAAAAGTCTTTGCAAAAGTAATTTTAAATTTACTAAAAGATTGGGCAGAGGAAAACCAAATCATTCCTCAGGAACAGGGTGGGCTTAAAGCCGGCCATTCTACAATCGACCATTGTTTCGTTCTTTGGGCCATAGCACGGAAGTCAATGGAATCGCAGGGTTAGTTATTCTGTTGTTTTGTTGACTTCCGTGCAGCCTTTGATCTAGTGGACCGGGAGCTGCTGTGGGAGGCCCTAATTAGTCAGGGAATTCCTAATGATATACTGCGGCTGCTTCAAATGCTCCACACTAAAAATTGGGCACAGATAATCTTAGACATAGATGGTAGTTTATCAGGGAAAATAGAAATTGGAAATGGTCTGTGTCAGGGATGTGTACTAGCTCCCCTGTTGTTCTCCCTGTTCCTAGCAGACCTACCATCAATGTTGGGGAACATAACTGGGGCTAGCCCGAAACTAAATGGCAAGCAGATACCATGCTTACTGTACACCGACGATCTGGTGATTATGGACCGGACCGTGGTTGGCTTGCAAAGGAAATTAAATGTATTTAATGACTACTGCTTAAGAAAAAAACTTGTGATAAACATGGATAAGACCAAAACATTGAGTTTTGGCCGGAGGAAAACTGAGTTCTCATGGTGGATTGGGTCAGAAAAAGTGGAATCAGTAACAGAGTATAGATACTTGGGGTTATGGTTCGAGCAGAATCTGAAATGGAATACCCACTTAGAGGAATCTAAAGTAAGAACCTCTGCATCGATTAGTGGTCTGTTATTGTTTAATAAAGCCTATGGTGCTATGACCGACAAACCAGTGCTAAAAGCCTATGCTACTATTGTACCCCCACAATATTTATATGGCGCAGAATTGTTGTTCCTAAGTGGCAAGGAAAACTGGGATGTGGAAGAAGGTAAAAACCTAAAAAAGTTATTTACGCTCCCCCGGTCAGCGATGTTTCAGGCAGTAAGACTGGAACTAGGCCTGACCTCATGGGGTATGCAAGTGGGTGTGGTCCTGTTGCTCTTCTGGCAACGCCTAGAAATAGGCGCAATTACCAAAATATCTCAATGGTGCAAAAATGAAATACAGGATAGCAAACTAAAATGGGCAAGAGAGACCAGGGGGAAAATAACAAAGCTATGCAAGAAGATGAGAGTTAATGTATGCCCTTCTATCTCCGTGGCTTATCTTGCAAGTAAAACTTTGATCCGTTATATGATGGATGCATGGAATAATGTTTATTGCTTCCCCTACATTGATAAGTTACCAGACCGGCAATTACGAAATGAGGTTCTGAGGGTTAGAATTGGGGTAAACCCTTGTTATATGAACAACTCGGTAAAGCGGGCTATGATCAATGAGGTGGGAAGCTGTACTTGCTCATTAGGGTCCAAATGTGATATGCTGCACATTTTACTTGATTGTCTGTAGTTTTTGGACTTACGTATTACATTTTTAAAACCGATTTTTATGAAATATGAGATTAAAACTAGGACCCAGGCTCTGACACTGATGACAGAAATGTCCCACTTAGATATTGCTGTGGCTATTGGGAAATATATGTAAAAAGTGAAGGCAGTTTTATATCTTTTTAACGAATTTTAACAAATAGCTATTTTTAAAACAGATAATAGTGGGCTTTTAGATCAAATATGTCTTAGGTTGTTTATGCGAGTTAATGAAATGTTTTAAAATTTTTCCTTCTCTTCTTTTGGATGAACCTTTTATCGACATGTATTGTTTGTGGACCAATGGTCCGAATAAACGAGAATTAAACTTGAACTATTAGGAATATAGGAACTACACTACACAGTGGCGGTGCAAAATATGCGCCATGGTTCGGGGTATTTACAACGTGACGCATCTGGGAGATGCTCCGCATAGTAATTACGGCGCCCATGGTGCGCCGCATAGTAAATACGGCGCATCCAGGGTGGCAGAGCTGCGGCGCACAATAACTGGCGCATCCCTGCTGATATGCAGGTATGCGCCAGTAATTATAAATCTGCCCCTGTGTTTCTTATGAGGTGTACTATCGGGAAATACTGCCTCTATTTGAGTAATTTTCTGTGCTAACCAGAATGGAATTTGTTCCCTTTTTGCAGGCAACTTACCGATTACAGACTGTATAGTCTGTGGTGTGATTTTGTTTGTCTTCCCCTGATGAGGGGTGTGCTGTAGAATCTTTACAGCTGATTGGACTGTTAAAGTCCGCATGACATATTGTACCAATTGTCTATGTATTTTAATTAGTTGTTTTAGCTGAGCTAACAGTTCTACATTTGTCATTCTTTCGATGTTAGGATGTGGTGTATAGCTGGCTAATACCGTCCATGTAGCTTCTGGTCTACCTAGTGGACCGAGCCTGGTAATGTGATTTTGATGTGGTAGGGCGCCATTAAACCAGAGCTGATGCTCTTGGTAAGTTAGTGGAATTTCAACGTCCTCGAAAGGAAAGTATTCCGCTGGAGGTTCATCCTTTTTATAGTAGCGGAACTCATGTGTTATTGGATTTGCTTGTGGAAAGACAATCCATTAATAGAATACCTCTGTCTGCCAATATTCATGTGCCTCTATCACAAATATTACTTTACCATCTCTCAATGATACTCCATTATTTATGAGTTTGTAAGTTATAATTTTTCTCACATTTGCCGGATGTGTATAACATCCGGGTCATTTTGTTGGAGACCTGTCTAGTCTAGGTTTAGTGCAAGTGCTGCTGTTGCAGCTCTAGCTAACTCTTCGTCACTCTACATCATTTTTTATGAATGTTTGCAGAGCAAGTTTCAAGGAAATAAAGATAAGGTGCACAATATTATGGAACACTGTATCCTTCAACATTGAACAAAACCAAAAACTAATACATAGGATTTTTTGTCCTACTCAGTTTGAGGCGAATATTTTATCCTTTAACCCACTCCAGATGTCTATTGGAGTATTTTATGGGAAAAGGGGGATCTTTGTGAAAAGCACGACTGAGTTACTCTAGTATCTAGAGTTAAATGAGTGCCTTACCAAACATTGGGCACTATGTAGTGTAGTTCCTATATTCCCAATAGGCTCTGCGCATTGGAATAATATATCCTGTAGATTAGACGTAGGACTGATGTCGACTAGGTATCTACCGAATATACTATTTATTTCAAAGGTTTTATATAGCGCTACTGGACCCAAGTGTATCAGAGCGCTTTACAAGGATGGTGAACATAATAAGATAAAATTAACAACTAAGCAAAAAAGAGTTACATATGATAATGCATTCAACAGTGCTAAGGGGACAAAGAAACAGAGAGATAAAATTAAGTGGAAAATGAATATTAAAAGTTAGGAGAGAGAGGGGGTGAAGAGAGGGGGAGTGAGAAAATGAAGGGATTGAGAGGGGGTGGGAAGAGGAGTGGACAAGGGAAGAGAAAGGAGTGAACATGGTCAGAGTCAGTAACATTAGATACCCCAATACTTGTTGAGAAGAAGTACTTTGAGTTCCTTTTTGAAGAGAGGGTAAGAGGGGTTGCAGCGAAGATCCTTAGGGAGAGAGTTCCAAATTGTAGGAGCGTTACCAGAGAACGCATGGGATTGGGTCTTTTGACATTTTAGTCTGGGTGGGATCAAGACAAGGGAGTTTGTGCTCCTCGGGGACCTGGAGCAACCTGCTTTGTGTAGCTTTGTTGTAAGGTAAGAAGGGGTGTTTTGGTGAAGAGCTTTGTGAGTGATGCAGGCAATCTTGTAGGTAGATCTTCCTTCTATTGGGAGCCAGTTGAGATTTTTGAGGACGGGGAGATGTGATCAAATTTTTTACAATCAGAGATGAGTCTCGCAGCTAGATTGAGGACAGATTTAATCGGTGCAAGATGGATTTTAGGGGTGCCAGCCAAAGTGCCGTTGCCATAGTCAATCCTGGAAAGGACAAGCGATTGGACAACAAGTTTGAAATCGTCTGCTTGAATAAATGGTTTAAGTTTCTTGAGGTGGAGAAGGGTGAAAAGCGTACTTTTGGATGCATTTTTAATGTGGGGGGTGAGATTTAGATTCTGGTCGTTACTGATGCCTAGGGATTTGACAGAATTAGAGGTGGAGAGTGGGAAGTTAAAGCTTTGATGTCATTTATCCAGAGTTGAATGGGTAGGGGGTTGTTTTGGGGGGAGAAAAGGAAGATTTCAGGTTTATTCAGATTCAGTTTGAGATGGTTCCGATGGAACCAGGTTTGAATTCTGGTCAAGGTCTCATTGAGGTGGAGAATGTCTTTGTGGGATTTGATCTTGTAATGTAATTGGGTGTCATCGGCATAGAGGTGGTAATTGATAGTAGCTTGTTTGAGGATGAGGGTGAGTGGTTCCATGAACAGATTGAATAGTGTTGGGGAGAGGATAGTTCAAGTTCAAGTTCGGGCATTTATATAGCGCACTACTCACCCAGAGGGTCTCAAGTCGCTTGGGGAAGGGGTTCATTATTTGTCGAATAGCCAGGTTTTAAGTTCTTTTCTGAAGGAGATGTGGTTTTGAGTAAGGCGGAGGTGAGTGGGGAGTGAGTTCCAGGTCTTGGCAGCAAGGAAGGAGAAGGATCTGCCACCCATGGTGGATTTTCGGATGCGCGGGACTGCGGCGAGGGCTTGATTGGACGATCTTAGTTGGTGGGTGGGTTTGTAGAAGGACAGTCGAGTGTTAAGGCATTCGGGTCCTAGATTGTAGAGGGCCTTGTGTGCGTGGGTGAGAAGACGGAATGTAATTCTTTTGTTGACGGGAAGCCAGTGGAGGTCTTTTAGGTGTCCGGTGATGTGATCTTGGCGAGGGATGTCCAATATGAGTCTCGCTGATGCGTTTTGGATGCGTTGGAGTTTTTTCTGTAATTTTGCTGTGATTCCGGCGTATAGTATGTTACCACAATCCAGACGACTCGTGACCAGTGCGTGGGTGAAAGTCTTTCTTGTCTCGAGGGGGATCCAGCGGAAGATCTTTTTGAGAATGCGAAGTACGTTGAAGCAGGAGGATGAGACTGCGTTGACTTGTCTGGACATCGAGAGAGAGGAGTCTAGGATGAAGCCAAGGTTACGTGCATTGTCTGTGGGTCTGGGTGCTGTGCCCAGAGCGGAAGGCCACCAAGAGTCGTCCCAGGCAGAGGGGGAAGATCCTAGGATGAGCACCTCCGTTTTGTCTGAGTTGAGTTTTTAGGCGGCTATGTTTCATCCATTCGGCTACTTCTTTCATGCCTTCGTGAAGATTGGTTTTGGCGGTGTTAGGGTCTTTGGTGAGGGAAAGGATTAATTGGGTGTCGTTGGCATAAGAGATGATGTTGAGGTTGTGTTGGCGCGCGATGGATGCGAGTGGGCTCATGTAAACGTTGAAGAGGGTGGGACTGAGTGATGATCCTTGTGGTACTCCACAGATGACTTCAGTGGCCTCTGAGTTGAAAGGGGGAAGTCGGACTCTCTGAGTTCTCCCAGCTAGGAACGAGGTGATCCGGTCTAAGGCTTTTCCTTGTATGCTGATGTTACTGAGGCGTTGTATAAGGGTGCTGTGGCAGACTGTGTCGAAAGCGGCCGAGAGGTCGAGTAGAATGAGGGCCGCTGTTTCTCCGTTATCCAGTAGTGTTTGGATGTTGTCTGTTGCTGCAATGAGGGCAGTTTCGCTGCTGTGTTTGGCTCGAAATCCGGACTGAGAGGGATCAAGGGAGTTGTTGGATTCAAAGAAGGCGGCAAGCTGGCTGTTGACGGCTTTCTCAATGACTTTGGCCGGGAATGGGAGGAGGGATATGGGTCGGTAGTTTTTAAGTTCAGAGGGGTCTGCTGTGGGTTTCTTCAAGAGGGCGCTGAGTTCGGCGTGTTTCCAGCTTTCTGGGAAGGTGGCAGAGTTGAACGAGCAGTTGATGACATCACGGAGATGGGGTGCGATGATGGAGTCAGCTTTGTTGAAGATGTGGTGGGGGCAGGGGTCGGTTGGCGAGCCAGAGTGGATTGAGTTCATTAGGCGGATGGTGTCTTCAGTAGTGATTGGGTTCCAGGCGCTAAGGTTGTTAGTTGGCGGAGTAGGATCTGAGGGGGGTGGGGAGGGTTGATCGCTGAGAGTATTCTCGAAGCTGTTGTGGATGTCGGCAATTTTGTTGTAGAAGAAAGAGGATAACGCATCGCAGAGGTCTTGGGAGGGAGTGATGTCGTTAGATGCTGCAGTGGGGTTGGTGAATTCTTTGACGATGTTGAAAAGTTCCTTGCTGTTGTGAGTGTTGTTGTCGAGACGATCCTTGAATGCTTATTTCTTGGCGGATCGAATCAGTTGGTGGTGTTTGCGGGTGGCTGCCTTAAGGGTGGCCATGTTGTCGGTGGTTGGGTTTTTTCTCCATGTTTTCTCCAGGGTGCGGCATAGCTTCTTGGATTTTTTAAGGTCATCATTGAACCAGGGAGCCTTTTTGCTAGCTGATTTGATCTGGTGCTTTTTCAGGGGTGTTAATTCGACAGCACTGTGGGTGATCCATTGCTTGAGATTGGTGGCCGCTTGGTTTGGGTCCAATGAGAGGGTGGGAGGGTTTTGGTTGAGTGATGTGAGGAGTTGGTCGGAGGTGATTTTGTTCCAGTTTCTCCGAGGAATAGGTAGTGGGCGGTTGTGGGTCAGGGTGGTTTTGTAGCTGAAGTGAACACAGCTGTGGTCCGTCCAGTGGAGAGCTGTGGTGCGATCGAAGGAAATGTGCTTGCTAAAGGTGAAGATAGGGTTGAGCGTGTGTCCGGCTGTATGGGTGGGGGTGTCCACAAGTTGTTTGAGTCCGAGATTGACCAGGTTGTCCAGAAGGGTGGAGGTGTTGCTGTCGTGTTTGTTTTCAAGGTGGAAGTTGAAGTCTCCTAGTAGAATGTAGCTCTCGGAGGCGAGGGCATGTGGGCTGACGAAGTCCGTGATGTCATCGCTGAATTGAGTGCGGGTACCTGGAGGCCTGTAGATTAGGGTGCCTCTAAGTGTTGTCCTAGGGTCGGTGTGGATCTGAAAGTGGAGATGTTCGGCGGTTGTAACATTTTTGTCGGAGCTGGTCGTGATTTTGATGGTGTTCCTATGGATGATGGCGATGCCTCCTCCTGTTTGATTGGTGCGGTCTTTTTGGATAATCTTGTAATCGTCCGGTATGGCTATGGTGATGTCGGGTGCTGATGATGTGTTCATCCATGTTTCTGTGAGGAAGGCGATGTCCGGTGACGCAGTGTCGAGTAGGTCCCAGAGTTCAGTTGCGTGTCTGTGGACCGAGCGGGTGTTAAGTAGGATGCACTTCAGGCGGTTAGAGTCGGAGCTGTGTATGGAGGAAGTGTATTTGGTGAGGGTCCTGAAGCAGTTGAACTTGCAGGAGAGGCAGGCGAATGGGCCGTGGGTACCTCCTGGGGTGGCTTCGCAGCATTGTGATGTGCGTCTGGGGTTGAGGGCGAGGAGAGTTGCGGCATCATATGTGACTCTAGTGGGTTGGGTGCGGCAGGGCCAGGGGGACAGGCGCTGGGCGCGGTCCAGGCGCGGACGGGCGTAGACGGGCTTACCTTTGGCGCACCTTCGGCGCGACCGCTGCGCGCGACCGCTGCGCGTGACCGCTGCGCGCGTAGGTATCTGTCATATGTGGATGGTAGAGGGGGGAGGGGTGAGGGTGGGTCAGCTGGGAGGCGGGAGCGGGTGGAGGGGCGGGCTGATAGGAACAAAACAACAACAAAATGGCCGCAAACTGAAGCAAAAGCAGGACGAGACTGGGGCACAGATAGGGAAATAGCGCGGATGTGGGCTCCGGTACAATCAGGTACAGTTGCAGCTACCAGGCAATGCGAGTTTACATAAAAGCGCCACGTGTTGCACAGGAGCGATATGGGTCATGCACTGAAAGCGCTCAGGCAAACCACAAGCAGCCACAATAAATGAATGCGAGCAGGGCACAGAAAATGCGATACGAATGTACTAGGAGCAATCAAGCGCTACAATGTCAGCAGAGATAAACAAAGCGCTACAATGTCAGCAGAGATAAACAAAGCGCTACGATACCAGGGTGAGAGGAGGGAGCGTGGGGAGCGACCGCTTCCGATCGAGTCAGAACGGTCAACGGATGGATCCTTGAGGGACGTCGAGTGAGACAGGTTGAGGTTTAGAGAGAAAGTGGCTGAGCTTGATTTGCTGTGATCTGTTTTGAAAAAATTAGGAGAACCATTTGAATACGTTGCCATCTAAGCCGAACCGGTCTTTGAGAGTGTTGAGAACGGTGGGGTGGTGGACGGTATCAAATGCAGCTGAGAGGTCGAGGAGGATTAGTAATGAGGTTTCCCCTTTGTCTAGGGAGCGCTGAATGTCGTCAGTGATATTTAGCATAGCAGTTTCTGTACTGCATTCCTTTCTAAAGCCGGATTGGAAAACATCAAGGAGGTTGAAGGAGGTGATATGTTTCTCTAATTGCAATAGGACACATTTTTTTGGGCTTTAGAGAGGAATGGAAGGTTAGAGATAGGGCGAAGGTTGTTAAGGTCATTGGGGTCAGCAGTTGTGTTTTTGAGAATGGGTGAGATTTGACCAAGCTGAAGGGAGGATGGGACACAGCCAGTGGAAAGAGAGGAGTTGATGATTTTGGTCCATATAGGGGCAATGATAAATTGAAGTTCTTGAACCAAAACGGCAGGAAGAGGATCTTTGGAGTGGGAGGAAGGTTTTAGTTTGGCAATGATATTAGTGATCGTAGATTCAGATACTGGATTAAAATCACTCCATGAGGCATTGTTTTTAGCAGGGGGGCTTATTTTCAGAAAGGTATCTTGTTGGGGGAGAGCAGGGAGGGGATGAGAAGGATCGTGAGGTGTGGAAAAAGTGGAAGGAGGAGAGTTAGGAGTGTTGGGGAGGATGTATAGAATGGGAGTAGGTTGAAGGGAGAGTGGGAGGGAAGAGAAGGATAGTCCGATCTTGTTGATTTTGTTCGTAAAGAAACTGGCAATTTCTTTGCATCTGTCAATAGAGGCTAATATTTTAGGAGGGCCAGTGGAGGTTTGTTTTTTAACAATGTTAAAGTGTTCTCTAGGGCAGTTTCTGGCTTGATCAAGTTGTGATCGCAGAAAGGAGGCTTTCTCATTAAAGATATGTTTTTTGTACTGAGCTCTAGCAGTTCTAAGGAGAGCCAGATTGTCAACGGTTGGATGATTCCTCCAACCCCTTTCAAAATGTCTATGGGTCCGTCTTTCGTTCTTAAGTTCAGAATTGAACCAAGACTTAGGAGGGTTGCTTTTTTGTTGTTTGAGTTTGATTGGAGCAATTTGGTTGAGGGCTTCAAGAATAGAATTGTTATAATGGTTAGTTAGGTCGGTGGTGCTGTCAGAGAGAGGGGTGAGAAGTAAGTGGGCCTTAATTGTGGATTCAAATTCGCCAGGAGGAATAAGGTGAAGGTTGCTTGTGTATTTCTTAGGTGAAGAGCTGATGGGGGCGGGGCGAGTCATGGATCTATTCATGGTGATGAGGATAAGGTAGTGGTCAGACCAGTCTACCTGAAGTATATTTGAGAGGGAGGCCAGATCGTTGCTGTCATAATAGCATCAAGGGTGGCACCTTGTTATGGGTGGGAGAATGGCAGAGTTGGGTCATATTGGTGATGTCCATCATTAAATAGGATGACAGCAGGATCATCACTTTTGTCCCAATGGATGTTGTAGTCACCGAGGAAGAGATTTTTAGAATGTGAAAGCGATGATTGTATAATAAGATCAGTCAACTCTTCCGTAAAGGGGATGTTATTTCCAGGGGGATGGTAGATAGTGTGCAACCGGGTGGTGGGGGAGTCAGGCATAATGACATCAGTGCAAAGGTATTCAAAGGATGAAGGGTCTTGTAGGTGAACGAGCGAGATGTTAAGTTCAATTTTAAAAATTATGGCGAGTCATCCTCCTGTTTGTTCAATTCTATCTTTTTTAATGATAGAGTAACCAGTGGGATAAGCAAGTCGAGGATGGGAGTGGAGTGGGAGGTGAGTCAGGTTTCTGTTAGGAATGCAATGTCAATGTTTTCACTAAGAATGGTTTCAGCAATCACAGTAGTGTGGCAGGAGGCGGATCGGCAATTAATCAGCATGCAACAGAGGGGAGTGGGGTCAGGCGATTTGGAGGGGGGATAAGGGGGGATAGGTCTAATTTGTTGGGGTGGTCTAGGGGAGGTCGTAGGAAGGGGGAGTCTGCTTATTCCTAAGAGAACAGGGATGGTAGACAGTTGTGTAGGGGGATAGTGGACGAAGGTGGTGAGGGAGAGGTAGTTAAATTAGTGGAACTGTTAGCTTCAGAGGTTATTGGGCGAATACCAAGTTGTGGCGGTGTGGGTAAGTTGGTAGTGTAGGGAGGGACGATTAAGGAAGGTTGAGTGGGTAAGGTGCTGGTTGTGTAGTTGCTAGAAGTTAAGTTAGTGGAACTGTTAACTTCAGAGGTTATTGGGTGTGTACCAAGTTGTGGCAGTGTGGGTATGTTGGTATTGTAGGGAGGGACAATTAAGGAAGGTTGAGTGGGTAAGGTGCTGGTTGTGTAGTTGCTAGAAGGAGGAGTGTTTCTGTTGGTGATAGAGTTTGGCGGACAATATGTGGATGTGTTGAGGAGAGTGTCGTTGTGCGAGGAGATGGTTTTAGTAAGGAATTAGGTATCGCTTCTGAGTGAGGAGAGTTCTAAAATGAGGGACATAAGGACAAGTTCAATGGTAGGGGAAGCCAGTGTGTGTGTTGATGAGTGCTGTGAATCCGTATTTATTGGGCTGTTGGTCGAGTTAGGGTTGTTTAGGAGGGATAACGTGTGAAGGATGAGGAGGAAAGCCTGGAGGAGGGGTGGGATTATAATGCTGGTGGAGGATCATTTTTGGAGAGCGAAGGTGAACAAGAGGAGGATGTAGGAAAGGTATTCATTTCGGACAGTTCGGTGAAAGTGGCATAGAGGAAGTAGAAGGTAGTGTTTTTGATGGATTGTGGGTTGTTGAAGAAAGCAGGGAGGTTTTGCAGGGTGAATATGGGGGATATGTGGAGGCAGTTAAGGGGGAGTGGGGAACTGAGTCAGAGATAGATGTGGTAAGGGAGTCAAGGGGAGGGAGGAGCATAGAAGAGAGTGTGTAGTTGTAAAAGGGGGTACTATGGGGTAAGTGGTAGATGGAGAAATGATAAGGGAGTCAGGGGAGGGAGGAGTATATAAGAGAGTATATTATTGGAACAGGGGGAATCTGGGGAAAAGTGGCAAAGGGGTAAGGGATGTGGGAGTCAAGGGGCGGAGGGGCATAGAAAAGAGTGTATTAATGGGACATGGGGGTCCCAGGAGGTAAGAGGCAGAGGGAGAAGTGGGAAGGGAGTTGAATGGAGGGAGGAGCGTTGAGTAGAGTGTGTTTTTGGAATCGGGGAGATCATCTGGTAAGTGGGAGATGCAGGGGGTGTCGTTGTGTAGATGTATGATGTGGTGCAAGGAGGGGGGATGTTGGAGAGGAGGTTGAAAGGAGAGGCGCGTGTACCAGAGCATATCAAATTAGGAAGCGGCGATAAGGTGGAGGGAGAAGTGAAGGGAGATGAAGACAATAAGAATTGGGGAAGGTCAGAGAGACGAGGTAAGGGGGATGGGGATGATATGGGGGTGATGAATCTAGGGGTAGAGCGGGTGAGAGGGCAGGGTTCAGGGATTATGTGAGGGTTTAAATAACAGAGGACAAAAGTACTCAACTGGTGCTTCTAAAATACGGCTACCCCGGTGAACCTAACCTAAGCTTAGTACAAGGGAAGAAGTAAGCAAGGTGTAGCATAAATGTAGTATTCTTTTGAAGTGTAATCATCTCTGTACCTTAGTTTAGAATGGAGAAGGCTGGTCTTGGGACTCGATTTCCCAACAACCCGCAAGGGTAGCTTGGAAACACTGGAGCTGGATTTCTCGGCAGGAGAAAAGACAGTGTCTCTATCAGTGCGTCTGCTGGAGGGTCGGCTTCCTTCGGCACTTGCTGTAGCAGGCTGCATCGGGCAAGTAGATAGTCGAACTACTCAAAACCACCGTGTGTTTGCTTGGGCAAGTGTGGGCATATTTATACCTTGAAGGTGCCTGGGTTGACGTATGGTTGGACATAATAACATCATCAAAGAGTCTCAGTTCTTTGAAAACTCCATTAGTTCTTGGATAAATCAGTGCTCAAGCAAGGGGAAGTCCCTGACTGCTGAAGGCGGGTTTTTCCAAGAAATCCTTGTGGATTTTCGGAACTAGTGGAAGTAGCCCTGCCATATTTAGACTGCATGAGCTATGCCTAAATATGGTTATGATATCTATGCCTATATAAGGATATGGTGATTTATACCTATATAAAGGCATGAATCGGTAAACTTACAATAGGGTCCTAAAATAATATATAACAATAGAAGACCTTTGTTTTTATTCATAACATGAGGTCCCACGTATTAAAACTTTTAGCGACTCTCTTAGTTTTTTCATATCACACTTACACTAATCCATACACACAGCACCACCACTTACACTTTATCACAGCACCTTAGTTTAAACTACCTCCAGCAGAGAACCCTCTGGGGGGACCCAATAGGCATTGCAGTGCTGACCCAACGAGGAGCTGCCCGATGATGAAACACGACGCCCATCTGGGTGTGAGAGGGTTGTTGCTTCTGAACAATCAGATCCCCCAATCTGCTTCCTGAGACCCTCGCCTGACCTTTTTTGATTCTTTTAGGAATGGCATACTCCACTTGTATAAATGTACTTTTAGGAAGCTTGTTTGCTGGGCCTGGACCTGCTTCCAGTCCCTCTAGTATCGTGCACTACACACCTCACCATTCATTACCAGTGGTACATTAACAAAACGCCTGATAGACCATGTACATAACAAGAATTTAACTAAAATACTCTAACTAAAATCAATCTTCAAGTGCTCAAAATAGCTACTGGGATTAAATCTTTTGCCAAAAAGGATAACAGATACGTAAGCATGAATGGCTGTGTCACTAACTCTTAATGGCATAAAACAAATGATCCACTTCCTAAATGTTTCTCTATAATCTCATCCCCTTTGACAAGGATCAAACAGATTATCGGCTTTGAATACTAAACCTTTAAGCAAACAAATTAAAAGGAGCTTTGCCACGTCAAAAATGTTAATTGTGTGGTCATTATTTTCAACACTGGAGATTTCTTGTGTATGCTTTTCATTTGAGAGGTGGGATGTGCATTGCATTGTGGCACTCCCACTTTGAGTATAAGTTAATGCTAGCTAGAGAGATCATTTTTCAAACCAGTGAATGCTCGCAAGTCCGAGGCAGACTGCAGGCCCAGCCGTCCTACAAGCATGAAGGTGTCCATTGCCTTCCTGCTCTTGGCTTTAAGCAACTGCTTTGGTAAGTCATTATTACCACAGATCTCGCCAAAAAGGAACTGCTAAATCATTGGCACTCATAAAAAAGTGCAAAACATTAAGGGCCCAATTTATATCTTGGCAGTATGGATTGTCTTTGTTAAATTAAAAAGAAAGAGTTTGGTGCAGGGCTCCGTCATGTTGATGGAGCCCTGCACCAAACTGTAAACAGAATTGACAAGAACTGATGTAATGCCAGTTCCTGTGAATGCTTTAGAAATTACCACCAGCTTAGCATTAATTTCTAAATTTATTGGACAGAGTAGTCTCGGCCTGGCAGATTTTAAGTCTTCAAACAGGCAAACTGAGATTACTCTGTCCTCCAACAAATAAATCAGGCCCTCAGCCTTGTTTTTCCTTAGAGCTAGCCTAGGGAGTGCAACTCTGCTTCACTGCCCTGCAAAATTATCACATTCTCATGCCAATCTCCAGAAATAGTCCTTACGAACAGAATCAGCTCTCGGTGGTGTTATTCCTTACATTTTCTCTGCTCATACTGTATTTTTACGAATATTTTTTATACTAATGTCCTTTATAAGTAAACCAACATATGTCTTTATTACCTATCCACATTTCCTATTTCCATTATTAACTCATTACACAAGTTGCACTTTACAGAGCACTCCTTACCCATGAATTGCCTCATAAGAGCCACCGATATCAAATCACATAAAACACACTTTCTTTTCTGATGTTTTTGCTCTCCGTCTCAAAGCCCATTCCCTCAGCACATAATCTTGCACCTAATTTTGCTGGACTGATCACCTACAACATACAGAATTATGGATGGTAACAGTGAATTAAGGGGATGTTTTACACCTAGGGGTCGAATAGATGAGAGTGAAGTTCGAGCTTTCTATGATGTTACTCCGAACCCTAGGGTAAAGCACATCCCCATAATTAACTTTTTTACCAATCTATAATTTTATATTAAGTATGGCCTCCTAAATCATCTGCCCCTACCTTCAACTACTGAGCACGGGCAGAATATAATGGGAGGGCCATACATAACAAGTCCTCTCATCCCTGACGCATATGTGAAAAATAATGATCTTACCTGCTATCCTTAACTAAAACCGAGGACCTTCCCTGCCTTATGTCCCACCTCCTGCATTGTACTTTCTGCTTTTAATTCATAGCAGAGAAGCAGACAAGTAGAGCTGAGCTGACAGGCCCTCAGAAAGCCCAGTCACCTGGCCTGGAAGGCCTTTATGACATCCCAGCAGTTGATACCCAGTTTTGTATCAGCTGTTGTAATGTGATATCAAGGCAAGGAGTTCCAACTTTCAGATATTGAAATAAACGAGCCTTACATACCAGCCTAGATCTTCTCTTCCCCTAAATCAACTGCTGTCGTTGATGAATTCATGCTGAATAATTACACCTACCACCCCCACACACCTTTGTGAGTGGTCTTGCAGTCACCCATAGGCTTTTCATCCAGATTAAAAGCATTCTGTCGGTCTCCTCTTCTTCTTTTGAACACCTGTTTCCCAGAGTAACTTTTAGATTCATATTCTTAGAAACAGTCCACTGGGACCATCCCTCTTCGGGATAGAACAAACAATTAATTATTGATTACTTTGATCTCATCTCTTCATCCTTAGTACCTCCTTCTAACAATACATACCTTGGTAACCTAAAAATCCCAGCGGAGCAAAATATTAAAGGTCTAAATAATTGCTTTCTCAGCAATATTGCATCAGTCAAATTAACATCTCATGCAAACTGTTCCATCACACCCCAATAGTAACTCTCCCATTTGTTATCTACCTTGCATTGACTCTCTAGCTGAGACCGTATTCCTCGAAGCTTGACTGACCATTTAGCTATTCATATTCCTTTTTCTAGTCCCTGGAGACCACATGAAACCATCTGTAATTAATAACCACAAAACCAATAAAGAATGTCCCATTAGACGTTGTCATATAGATTCTCGGTGCACTGCCTGCTGGTATGTTTGCTGCTCCAGGCATTCTTCCTTCAACCGCAAAGAGGCTTCTTTAATATGTTAGAAGAAAGATATGACCTTTTCTATTTAAAAATGGCTCAGCTTGGGCACTTAGAACCTAGTGGTGCCCAGGAAATAAAGGCTAACAAAAAATATATTCCTTTGGCTGGAAACAACATTTCGGAATGATTCAGAAAATGCATAAAATGTGTAATAGGGTCGTGGCTGTTTCGTGCTTTCGAAAGCATTCTCACTTTATTTGTGTTTTACACTTTTGTCTCCCACTAGTAATCATTTTTGTCTTACACTTTTCTTCTACAGCTCTGTCTGATTACTTCATCGATCTCGTTTTCATTCACTATATCCACTCCTTACTTTTTATATGTCTGTCACGTCTGCTCTAGATACACCTCTTTTTAAACTATTTAAATTATTATTTTCTTTTTTATAATTATCCCCTTAGTCTACTTATTTTTGGTTTATTTTGTGTCTACTCTTCCATTTCTCAAAAGACACACAAGAGTCTGTGATGAACATTTATTTTTTCCAATTCACAGACCGACAGAGACCTTTTTGATATTTGTTTCATTACTTGTTAGTGGCTTATATTGTATGCGCCACAGGAAAAGGGCAGGGATTTAAGGCAATACGGCCAGGCACAGGCAGCACAGGTAAAATCGGTGGGGCAGGGCGGGGTAGGGGGATGTTGACAGACAACAGGATAGGGCAAATGACATTTTTAAAAAACACTTACCTTGCTCTCGCTGCATCGCCGACTTGGCAATGCAGCGAGCTCAAGGTTAAGTGGTTTTATAATTTTTTTTATTCCCTATTCTGTCGTCTGTTGACATCCCCTGCCCCCCCCCCCCCCCATCCTACATCTGTTACCTGCGCTGGCCGTGGCTGAATAGGACACATTTCTATCCTTTCCGCTGTGCTGATACACAATTGGCTGCCTAGCGCCAATGCAGACACACCCTTGCATTATGAAGTATGGGTGCCTGCATTTTATTGTATGCAGGATTGTTTTTGTGCAGGAAGGGTTACCTTCCTGCTCAAAAGAAATCCTGAGAGGCTTTCTCCTCTTTCTATGTGTGCTGCATAATGCAGCATACATAGAGGCAAAAAACAAGGAGAAAGGAAGGTATTTCTCCTTGTTACGCCTCTCCTTGGACAGTGTATATTTTTAGCAAATTCACAGATTTCATGTCTGGAATTCGCCAAAATATATGGAAGTTGCATAGTAACACCCATGAAACACCCATGGAAAAGCCTTTCTGGCACAAAGTAATGCAGCACAGTGATTTGCAATGTTTTCCATTATCCGTGATGTATGAAGCCACACAGGGCCACGCAAGGTGACCTTGCATGACCTCATAAATCGCATGTTTCATTTGTGTGGCTCTTTTTCCATGTTGCATGGTGCAAGCGCTATGCAAAGAGGCTCATAAATATATGCCTATGTTTCTACCAGCATGACTGGGTGATTAGGCATCATGGTTAATGGGGCAAATACCTACCATCATGCTCAGGAGTCTATCACTATGCACATTTATTAATGAGAACAGGAGGCATGGAGAGCTTAATTATTTGCATAAGGAATAACATAAACTAAAATGAAGGAGCACCTTATCTCAGATTTAAAGATGTTTGTCTAGTCTCCAACTTTTGATAACATAAAGCCATGAGTCGCGATTCCAAAAGAGACTAAGTTCTATTTTCTGTGTTTCCACCCACACAACTGCAAAATTCCATTATTTGCATTAGAAATTACATAAACAAAATTGAAGGAGCCTCCTCCCCCCAGATTTCAAGATGTTTGGCCGGTACCCAAAATTTGATAACACAAAACCGTGAGTCTTGCACCCAAAAGAGACCACATTTTACTTTTTCAGGACCCACACTAAATATAATACACCACTTGTAGACTGAATGTATTCAATGGTTTATAATATTGTCTTTTAGGAATCCAATTTTTGACAGTCATTGTACTTGTATGTAGTATGCTTTAATGGTCATTATTATTAGGCGTGATTTGAGATGTTCTACATTTCAACGGTTTTATTCATATGTCTGTTCATATGTAATTCCCTTTGGTTAGCCAACTCTCATTGAAAAAGTGATTCATTATAAAAGGCAGAGAAAACTGAGAGGACATATATGGTATTGGGTGCCTGTGAAAGAATGCCTTCCTTATCATATGTTCTCTTCTCTGTTTTGTAGGATACTCTGCTGCTTCCAAATTTCAGAATAGTTCCAAGGGTGCAAAACAGCCCACTCTGAAGGTAAGTGGATTTGATTTGTTAGGTTTTGATTTCCATTCTCTCCTTTTGTCATCTTTGTCTCTCTCTCCCTCTCTTACTTCGTTCTTCCTCTCTTTCTTAGGTTTAGTCCAAGACCTGCATATAGTGTCTCTGGAGAGACATATTGTTGTCTAGCAGCCAAATTAGATGCCACCCGCTGCTTATATTTAGTTGGCTTCAAAGTCACTCTCATTTGCTGGATTCTTGCTTGATCAACTGTTGTAGGCTTCGGTTCTCTTCATGTAGCTGTCTCTCCTCTTGAGCAAAGACAGATTACTTGTGCCCTTCCACTTTTTATTGCTTTTTAAGCACTCCACCAGATTGTGTCTTTTTCAGTTGTCTTTCTAATGCATATAACCGTTCCGCCCGCTTTCCTTGCTGTTTGTCCTGTTGCCTCCCACCCACCGTTCTTACATTGTACATGCTGCCCCCACCCACCATCCCTCTGTTGCTGTGTTGACCCACTGACCAGCCATCCCTTGTTGTATCTGTTGCCCCACCATTCGCCCTCCTTTAATTATCCATGTTGCCCCACCGCACCACCCGCCTCCTCTCTGTTGTCCGTGTTGCTCCTCACGCCAGCTTTGCCCCCACACCCTCCTCAATAGTCTGTGTTGCTGCTGGTACCTGCCCTTCCTTCGTCACCCATTACATGCCCTCTATGCTGCCCCCGCCATCCGCCTGTCGTGCCCGCGTTGTCCCTATGCCATAGTGCTTTTTTTCTCACACCCAGCGGTGTAGCAAAGGAGGTGTGTGTGTGTGGGGGGGATTGTTCTGCCCCGGGCAGCACAAGTTTTGGGGGTGACAGACACCCTCCCTTACCTGAGGCCGTCATGGGGCAGCAGACGCAGAGACCGTCGTTGTGCTCCCCCCTCACCTGCGGCCTTCGCGGGCGGCAATAGCTACACCTCACATCCTTGTCTGTGTTGCCCCCAACAGGCACTCCCTTCCTCCAGCAATAAAAAGAAATCCCTATGATGTGACGAGTGCTAGCTTCGCCCTAGCGCTTTTATTCTTTTAACTTTCTGCCATGCTTCTGTACACCATGGTTAAAAAAAATTATAAACACAATACCTTGTATTGCCAATGCTTGTTCTAAACGGCTTTATGACAACTATAGCTGGATTCTTACTCTATTACATAACCTTTAAACAACATGACCTGTTCTGCTCTAAAGAGAATCACCTGATCCAAGCCTATTTAATCAAAACAAATTTGTTTCAGCCTACCCTTCCCAATGGGGGAGAGTAAACCCTTATACCCTTCTCTTGTCTCTTCTTTATCGCTCTACTACACTCAGGATTATTTTTCTTTATGTTTTTGCTTCTGAATACCACCAACGCCAACATTGAAGTATGTTTTTCACTTCCGACCCATTTTTCTATACACACTCAGTATCTTCTTTCCAATGCTTCCTCTATTTACCCGTCTGTCGCTCCTCTCTTATGTCTTCTTAGTTATCTCTCTTCTCATCTCTTCTCGTGCTCAGTGTTGCCAGATTTTAAGACCTGTTGAA
Source organism: Lissotriton helveticus (assembly GCF_964261635.1). Taxonomy (NCBI): domain Eukaryota; kingdom Metazoa; phylum Chordata; class Amphibia; order Caudata; family Salamandridae; genus Lissotriton; species Lissotriton helveticus. The sequence goes on from NC_136068.1 coordinate 648,482,351, forward strand.
GGCAGAAAAAGGAAAGAGGATTAAGCCCAAGATATGCCCAATGCTGTATTGCTCAATTAGTGCCAACATATTCTTCATTAATACATTTTTACAAGTTTAGTGTACATCTTAACAGCAATGAAGAAAACATTAAAAGTATTTTTGATAATAAGTTTAACATTTCACTATACTAAAAATCACCACGAAATCTTGGGCCGAACCCCGCGAGAAGCAGAAAACTGTGAGGTGGTATATGGATGGATCCTACACAATGGAAACGAAGGCCCTTTATGTGGATAGATTCTTCTCTGATATTGTGCTTAGAGAGTGATTGTTCCATATCTAAAACGTATTGAAGTGGTGTATCAATTTACAAATTGTATTTACGCCTACTATTGTTGAGAATGGACAACATGCACCTCTTCATGTCCATGTTAACTTCTGTCTCTTCTAGAAAGTCAAAAAGGAGTTGTATACTTTGGTTTACACCAAAATGTTATGTGGCCTTTACGCCCTCCACTGCGTACAAACACTGGCGGCGTAACAAGGTGTCACACTAAAAGTACTATAGTGGATATGTTCACTATGAGAACAATGCACCTCACGCTAGTGTCACTGATAAGGTTCTTTCTAACACAACCCCAAAACCTGCCGACATTTTCCTGTAACTCAGTTGCATGAATTACATTTTTCTTCACTGTAGATTCAAAGAGATAACCAATGTGGTCAATTCCTGTTCTTTCATAAGGTTTGATTTTGATGTGCCACAAACAAATGAGCCATCATCTTTTGATGGAACACAGATATTTGAACCTCGATCTCTTAGTGAAATCATCAAATATATTTCCCTATGGTCGTATGGACATTTTTTAGTCGAACTCAAGCAATTTAAGGGAGCTAACATCAAAAATGCATAACAAATATTGTGAAGCCAATGTGACTTTACAATGACGACCAAGAATCGATTATTTCAGCCATAAAGGTTTATTTTAGAGCATTAATCCAACTAGTGTATATGTACACCAGGAATCAATTCAAAAGGCATAGCAATAAGGTCTGAAGACCAAAGTGTGGCCGAAAATATATCACAATAAAATGAGATACAAACTAGTAACAGCCACAATGCAAAGAAAACAGATTGCAATAAGGTGTTCCACAAAGAAACGTTCCTTTTCTAATCCAAGCATGAGCGTGTGTTTGGAAACTGCCTACGCTTTTGTTAGGAAAGCGCGGGGCAGACTCTGGCCTTGTGTTTAAGTATTACTGTTAATTGGATCCCGTGAAGGGGCTCTGATTAACAGCAATACTTGAACAAAAGGCCACAGCAAAGCTGCCAAGGTTTCAAATTGCTATGTGTAACATTTTCATAATTTCATTGTAATTTCGAGTGACATTTCAAGAACTATGAGTGACACTTCATCGGAAGCAAAAATCAAGCATGAAACATATGGAGAAACATATAAATATAAAAAAAGACACCCATTTGAGCAACAAGAAACTCTAAGAAGTGCACTAACGGGGAGGGGCCTGCCTGTGAAGAGCGCGCTGCTCTGCCAAACAATGCTGCCCATGCTGAGTAGCACCCTGAGTAAAAGCAACCAAGAAAACTAAAAAAAAAAATCAGCAAAATCTCACGGTATGTGTAGAGATGAAATCCAGTGTGGAAACCAGCACATTTACACCATGTTCCAATGTTGGCAACTTAGGCTCCATTATAACATGATCTTGTTGTGTGACAGCCAGCCTTGCAGTGCTAATTACTGCTACATTAATGGAATCAGAAGGGCACCAAACATGAGTGTGACACAGGGCAGAAGGGCACCAAAAAAGAGTGAGCAGAGGGCAGAAGGGCACCAAAAACGAGTGGGGCAGAGGGCAGGAGGGCACCAAAAATGAGTGTGACACAGGGCAGAAGGGCACCAAAAATTAGTGGGGCAGAGGGCAGAAGGGCACCAAAAACGAGTGGGGCAGAGGGCACCAAAAGTGAGTGGGGCAGAGGGCAGGAGGGCACCAAAAACGAGTGGAACAGAGGGCAGGAGGGCACCAAAACGAGTGGGACAGAGGGCAGAAAGGCACAAAAAACGAGTGGGACAGAGGGCAGAAGGGCACAAAATCCAAGTGGGACAGAGGGCAGAAGGGCACCAAAAACGAGTGGAACAGAGGGCAGAAAGGCACAAAAAACGAGTGGGACAGAGGGCAGGAGGACACCAAAAACGAGTGGCATTTGGCACCGCAGACACGCGAGGTTCGGTTCCTGGTGCACATAGCCATGGTTGCAGCGCACAGAGACCTTCCACTGCCGCACACAGAGGAAAACAATTAGAGGGAACATTGCATGAGTGTGCATATGGCGCACATGCATGTCCTATGGGCATGTGTGTGCGTCACATGCCACCTTCAAAAATGCCAAATTGTGCATTTTTTAAAGAATTCACAAATTACCATCAACTACAAGTTGGTGGTAATTTGCGATTTCTTAACCAAAATTCGCAATTCAAAAATGCTACATACATAAGCATTTAAGGAAACTCAAAATTGCGATTCCTTAAATGCTATGGCAAAATAAGGAATCGCAAATTTTTGTTATTCCTTAATTTGCGAATTTTTGATGCATGCCAAAACATACAAATAGACCGTTTGCGATTCGCAAAGGCCGAAATCCTGCGAATTTCAGCATTTGCGATTCGCAAAAGGCTTAATACATCTAGGCCTTGGTCTCTCTTGATTCAAGATGAAGTCTACCTAACTAGGTCTGAACAACCAATTAAAAATACAGCTGACAGTTTCTAGAACATCTATATCTCATTCCACAACTAAGAGTGAATCAGGTAACTAAATTCGAAGGAAATCAATATACTCCATAAGTTCTCATCTCCAAGCATTTAGGAACGCAGCTATTAACTTGAACGTTGCTTCCACCTGGTACACCGTGGACAGAAGGCCTTTTCTCACCATTGGTTCTTCACAATTGTTGCAAATTTCTTCTCACAGTCCTCACTATCAGATATCTAATACAAAACAATAAGCCTTTCACTAGGTACCGGGGATCACTATAAGACATTTGCAAAGGAGCGAGAATAGCATACTGGTGGAATTAGGCAATCATTTTCAGCTAAGGCCTAATGTCAAGCTAGTTAACTCGAGAGTAAAAATGGCTGCATGTTGCAGTATTATAAATCAATGAAAAGCACACAAAAAACAATGTCATTTGAGAATATATGTACCACATGCCTACATCAGGCTATGAATTAGCCTAATGAAGTTATATGTAAACTTTTAGCAATCATAATAGTTACATTTTATTATTATTTCGGATAAATGTGCCAAACACGTTAATAAAACTAGACCACACTTTGTATATAAATGTTGTATATAGGTGCATACATGTATGTATATGATGGAAGTAGGGTGGGACCAAAATTACACTGCTCCACCTTTCAACCAACAGAATTAAATCGAATAAACATGGTCCACTTTTTTTCAAGATAAATGAATGCATATGTATTTAATTTTAAATTGCAAAATCTCTGTGGAACCCAAACTATAGTTCATTTTAATACCAATGTGTTGGATGTGGTGCATTGTGTGGAGTGAAGGGTAGATAAGGACAATGCATTCCTTTTTATTTCTTATTTTAAGTCTGCCTTTTTGAATTTGAGGGAGTGAGATTCACTACACGCTCCCATGCTGAGCTTTGGGAGCAGTGTGACAGAAACTGATAGCCAAAAATTGATTTAATTGTTCAGAAAAATTTGCACTTCTAAGGCTCCAACTGCTTTGCATGTCCACCATCAAACTCTCGTCACATCCCCAATCAGCTTGGACAAGTTCCGTACCGAATTCCTCTTTGAAAACATACTTCCTTCTGCCATTCATAGTCATCAAATTTTGACTAATCTTGAAAAGAATGTGCTCGACTTACGTTTGTAAACACTCACAAATGAGTTTGTAGTTGATCGTTACTTTGGTAGGTAACCCTACCCTTGAATAGACTACATGCAGGTGAGGCTAGCTGGGCCATCACTGGCAGGATTGGAGGGAGGAGCAGGGCACAGCCCCACTTACACCTGAATTGGCTGTGTCCTGCCAAGGTAAGGAAGGCAGGAGGCCTGGGTCCTTCAAATGGAGGTCTCTAGAATATTTTCCTACACTTCAAAGGCATAACTGGGTATACATTCTGGACCTCAGACACCAACTCTTCAGTACTCTTCTGGACCTGTGGATACTCTGCCAGGAAGACGGACGGCTGTGCTGCAACAAGGACCGCCACTCCGCTGACCTGCTGCTCTGAAGAAACTGCTACCTGCTGTGTCGACCTGCTGCCTGCTGCCTTTTGCCTGAGTGAGAAGGACTGGCATCACATCTCATGAACGCAGAACACAGAGTGACTCCAAGGTCCTAGTTTCCTGATCTGAAGCCTCAGGGACATAACATGGTTCCAGCAATCTTGCCCCTGCACCTGATCTCTGCCCTCTGTGAGCATACCCTGCCAATTGGTGCCACCTCAGCCCATGGAAGAGGGCTTAAGGGGCTTTCCAGCATCTGTGGATCCAGCAGAACCGATACATCTCTGTTGCGTGGCACAAGCCCAAGTAGTACTGAGGTATCTCTGCTGCTGCCTGGACAGGACCCATAGTAAAGACTTGACTCGCTACTGCAGCCCGCATCACCTTTGGAAGCACTGGTGCACAAGACATCCTTGGCACAGGCCCTCGCAATGCTGGTCGATTGCAGCCTTGACGTGATGATGGAATCTGCATCTCAGACTCGCAGCTCTTCGGATCCAACGCATTGACCCGACTGCGCAGCCCATCCTCAAGACTGAACTTCACATCACAAGACCCATCGTCAGGATCCTCGATGAAACGCAGGGCCTTGCATCGCAAACTGGCCACATCTAGGTACCGATGCATAGCTTTGGCTGTGCAACACATCTTTGGGCAGATCCACGCAACACTCCGCAAACCAGGACTCAAGGTACTTTTGCTCAGCAGGCCAACTGGCTCCCAGTAGCATGCCCACGCTCCATCATGGTGGGCCTGACCTTGTGACATCGTCCCAGTATGGCATCACCAGATATCCACAGTTGGTGCTTTCTGCCTTGTGGTACTATTTTCAATGGACACTTTAAAATTTAATATTTTCAGTTTTACTAATTATATGTTTGTCATTTTGGTCTTGCTTTATTTATTTTCTTAAGCTCTATGTTTCTAGGTTGGTTTGGAATCTTTTCGTGTGCTGTTCTCACTTATTAATTGGTTTAATTGTTGAACAAATACATTATCTCTCAGGTAAGCCTGCCTGCTCGGTGCTACGCTACCAGAAGTCTTAGCACAGGTTAATTTGGGGTGTTCTTGTGCCTTACCCTGATGAGATTGTGGTTGCTGCTTGTCCAAGGCTCACCCTTCAGTCAAACAGCAACCTAATTTCTTACAGGACCTGATTCTGAGTTTGTCAGAGTGAAGGTGCTATTTTTGTACACCAATAAAAGATGATACCCTGAGGCACGTTATATTATCAGGTGCAATAAATAGCTTAAATTGTGAGTTTTGGGAGAATAAAATGCAGATTTTGGCGCTTACCGACCCAAAATCAGCATGGTACCATAAATACCATACAATTTCCCCCCACTAAATTCCAGTAGGTTTGACCTGCAGAAATGTAGCGAATAGTGAGTGTTAGAAATGGGATTTCTGGTTGGCTGAGGCTTGAGCCAAAGTCAGGCAGAGACCACCACTCTCGTTAGGGCAAGGGAGTCACACTCCAAAGATAACCCCTGCTCACCCCCTTGGCAACGTCACACGCAGCAGTAAGCCTGATCCCGGAGGCAATGTGTAAAGCATTTGTGCATGCACCAACCAGCAACCACATCCTAGGCCCCCCACAAAAGGAACTCCACACAAGGTTATATATAAAAATAGCCGTTGTATTATACCAAACACATTAGATAATAAACACACAATTTACACTGTGCCACTGGCACAGGCGGAATTTACAGGGGATTATACATAGGACAGGGCCACATGGGCCACTGTCAGGAATAAGTACTTGGTAGAACTAGGACTTTGTAGAAATAGTACTTAGAACATAGAAGAGTTGTAGCACAAAATAGCAAATGTAACACACAACCAGTAACCACTGGTAAAAGGTAAGTACACCCTACGCAATCCTAAACACCTTAGGCACATATTACGCAGGGAACTATGAACTCACTAGCATAACTATACTAGGAAACACAACCTCCTGAGCATAAAAATACATTTAGGGGTATAAGCAAGAAGCATTGCATATTATGCATAAATCACATCAAGGTCCAGGTTGCGCCACTGTGCCAAAACCTAAACGTAGCAGCTGCCCACTACTTGCTGGGCAGCTGAGGACAAGAACATGGCCTAAATGCTGCAGCTGGCACTAAGTGCTCTGCAGCTGTGGGAGGCCAAAGTAGGAACAAAGGAGTGCGACTCACTCCTGAGTCCAAAGACATGTCCCTAGAAAGAAAACCTAAATGGTGCAGCTGCCCACTACTTGCTGGGCAGCTGTGAACTCAGGGCTGCGACAGGGGCCCTCACTGGCCCTCAGAACAAAGACTGTGCCAAAGGTTGGAGCCATCTGGCTCTAGAACTATGAGGAGAGGGTGTGGGCTAGAACACGGGCCCCTCCTGGACCCTTTAAACACTTAGGGCCAACTACTGGGGCCGTCTAGGCTCTTGAAAGACATAGGGGGGAGCCAAGCCGGGCTCTGAATTAAATGTGTCCCCATGTCCCTCACGGGGACTCTAGAAGTAACTGGGGGCCTCGTTGGAGCCATCTGGGCTCAGAAAACATATGGGGCGCAGGGGAGCCACCTAGGCTCCTTAAACAAATATGCCCCGGTTGTTGGGGCGGTCCTCTCGCAAGCGGGGCCGCCCGGGCGCTGACAAAATGCCCTAAAATGGCCACAGACATGGGGACCCCCGCGGGGCCCTCTCGGCCACCATCTCCACATTGGAGCAGCCCACTGCAGGTACGGGGCCGCTCTGACTTCGCCTCTCTCCTCCCCCCGGACTTCCTCAGGCACTCACTGGTTGGAGCGGGAGGCTGTCTTTTTGCAGGGCTCTGTCATGCGTGTGGAAGTCAGCGCGGCTCCCCCCGCTCGCTCCTCGACTCCGTCCCTCTACGGGAACACAGGCCTGGGCGGGGGAGCCAGCGGGACTCCAAGCGACTCTTTCAGGCAGTCGGGGCATGCACGGGACTTCTTCTGTGAACCCGGATGTCCCGCCCGCCACCAGGTAACTCCTTGCCTGACTTCTGCTTTTGCCGCAGCTGCGGCGGCAATTTCTTTTCAGGGGCAGTACCGAGGGGTGGGCACCCTCGGTGCGAAAATAAACATAGAAGCGGGGTGGGCAACCACTAAAGCACACAATTAAGTGGGGTGGGCACCCTCTCCAGAATTAATTAATTAAGCGGCGTGGGCACCCGCAGGTGAGCCATTTTTGGGGGAATCCCTACGCCGGGGATTCCCTCGGGTCAAGTGGCAGCTCAGCGCTGTAAAGTGAAAACCAAAAGCGCTCCACCTGGCAATCCAAGCGCTGTGCCATAGTGGAGAGCACTCCCAGAGCACAAGAGGAACAGAAGGGTCCTGTAGGGGAGAAAACACAGCGCTCATAAGGAACCATCAACCCTTTGCAAGGGCAGGACAAGGGCAACAAGGTCTGAAGTAGAAGCAAGGCAGAAGGGACCCAGCAACAAAGTCCATCAGGCATCCAGGGGCTGGGCAGGGCCCAGGGAGGCAAGCCTTCCCCTGGGCCCCAGCAGCAGCACGCCCCTGGTAGATTCAAGTAGGAGAACAAGAACATTTTACATGAGGTCACAGCCTCTTTTTATACACATATTTCCTTTGTCTCAGGCTGCAGGGTTAAGGAAAAACCAGATGCAACTGGTTTTGGAGCACTTTGTTGTCCTTAGACCCTCTCCTCATTCAGAGAACAGGCTCGGGACATCAGTCGCACCACAGGGGGCAGAGCCAGCATTGTGTAGGGAAGGCCCAGCCCTATTTAGGTCCCAGGTGCTGCCCTCCCTCACATCAACATGCAGATCTCTCCATTCACCACCGAGGCAGACCCATCCTGACTCCTGGAGCCAGGCACACCAACCAGCTCCAGCCAATCACAAGCCAGACAGCCAATTCACATTCACTGTACAGGCAGGCCATTTTCTAGAAGTGGCACTTCCACATTAGACACAATAAATCCACGCACATCATCGCGCAGCATTTAATCACACGAGTCCGCACATACCAAACTCGACCCTGCACTCCCCACACATCAGGGACTACCATCGACACACATACCCCCCATGCATTCCTATGGAAGGGCAGGCCAATCTCACACACACACTCAGAGAGCGCACGCCCTTTACACTGGGACACAGTGTCAAAGTGCGCAAAGACCAGAAATCACTATAATTATCTCAGAGTTCAATGCAAAAAGTTCAAGGGTGAACCTGCCAGAAGGGCCAAGTCCAACAGTGAGATGTTTAATACACCCAGTAGTTTTCAGATGTGGAAAAATCACTCAATTTGGAATTCCGATCCCTGTATATATAAGAATTTGCGAAAGGGTCCGAATGTTCCGCCCAATCCATGTTTCATTACTGCTTGGCTTCTTCTAAGGCATTTGGCTGTCATGATTCTACTATCTGTCAGTCTGAGAAACAACCGGGACTCTATGGGTCATAACAAAATATGGAGTACATAAAATGCAATCAGTGGCTAGTAAGTAGATCACCATCGCCACTATTGCCACACCTCCTTCCTCACCAGCCTGCCATGGCTTCCCAATACATACTTACGGTATTTCACATACACAGTAGAATTTAATTAATGGTATTAACAAACAAAACACCATATGAATCATATGGAATGCCACTGCATGGAGCACTTTACTTCAAAGTTTGTACTCCGAAAAAGGTGCATTTTATTATCAGACTCAAACAGTACCATTCATTACCAATGTAGGGAACAGTGAATCTTAAGGCAGCATGTTAGCACACATTTTTAAAACATAGAGAGGCAATGAATAAATACCTCCACATTTTCCAAACACCATCCCAAAAACAAAGAATGAAAAGCGCCTTGAGCTCTTCGTTCTTGCAATTCCTATACACTCGCGTTGCTAGGAAAATTGGGCTTTCAATATATTGCTTTCATTTTACATTAAAAACTCTAAACTCCATCTTTCTGCTCTTTTTCAGGACAATGACGCCTTTTACTTCTTCAGGCGTTTTAAGGGTGCTATCTCCATGTACCAACAGGCTCTGGTAAGATTCATATTGTTATGCCTTACTGTTCCTCGCTCACAGGAAAAAACAATAGGGCATTTAGACCTTTGTGGGTCTTTAGGGAGCTGCGATTGAGGGTGAGCATTGGGTAAAAGGAGGAAAGTTTGTAATTTGTTCTAAGTGCTTTGGTGTCATGTCACGTAGCACATCAACTGAACAGCAGTGCTCAAGTTGTAAAAGAATAAGTGCCAGGACATAAACTTTTGCTCAGAAACCTGCAGTGTGCGCTTCTGAATGTTGAGGTTGCTGAACACAAAGGGCCCAATGCACAAAGGGCTTCTGCACTAGCGTAAGAAAACGTGAGGGGGACCCCCTACAAGGTAAGTGGAGGGGCCCCCTTGGGACACAATCAGGAGGTCCCTGGCCAGAGTACTGTGCTGAGGGGGCCCCCTAGAGCTTAAGGCCCCTGTACTGCGAGGGCTGGGGAGGGCTGTGTGCCGCCATTGGGCCTCTGCCTGGCGGAGACCCCACAGTCGTGGTTGGGGGCAGGCACTCATAGTGGGGAACTGCACTTGTGGTGGGATCCCTCCATGAGTGAGGGCGCCCTGCCACTAGTCATCCCCCCATCCCACCAAACCACAACTGCCAGGCCTCCTCCACAAGGGTGGAGGCCCTTTGTGAATTAGGCCCCAAGGCTGTCTAGTCTCCAGACCATCTTATTGCCTTGCCATCCCCTATCCTACAATCCCTACCCCTTTATTTCAACTCCTGTAGGGTCATTTTCATCCCTGCTTTGTCCCCTTGTCACTGTTTTCCTTTTTTCTCTAGGTTCTAAATTACAATCAGATGATGAAAAATATTTACTGGTCCCCATATATGAGTACTGTGGACCCCGCCTACAACCACTGGGTCACATTAAGCACTGCTTAATGAAAATATGTGTTCGCCTAATCCCGCGTCATTACTCTTTTCTGCGTAGAATGCAGCCACAGAAGTTCAATCAAAAGCAAGCTCACAGGAGCTAATAGTTTTAAATCTACTGATTTTATAAAAATCATGCAAAGTGCAATGCCTTACGTCTCTATGTGCAGCCAATCATTATTTAGCACGAGGACAGTGTAATACAGGGGTACTCATAGTACGGCCCGTGGGCCGGGGGCGGCCCGGCAAGCCTTCCCTGGCGGCCCGCAGACCCCCGAGACATCATACCTGTGTTTTACGGGTTGTTTTTTTTAAGTGTTTTTTCAGCAGGGCGAGAGACTCGGCTGCTTTGTGGGGGCCGCCCGGGCCGGGCGATCCGAGCAATGGCCAGAGTAAACCTGCAGGGGCCTAAGAAGAGGTGAAATACAAAGGCCTCATTAACATGCAAATGGCCTTTAACGACCTGTGAAGTGCTCGGGTGCGTGAAATGCTCGGGTGCAGCTGTGCGTGTGTGTGTGTGTGTGCCCCGGCTGGCACACAGGCAGGGTGAGATGACAGAGGGAGACAGAGGGAGTGGGAGGGAAAGGGAGGGGGACGGAGAGGGAGTGAGAGGGAGTGAGAGAGAGTGAGTGAGTGAGTGAGTGAGAGGGAGTGAGTGAGTGAGTGGGAGGGAGGGAGGAAGGGAGTGAGGGGGAGGGAGGGAGGGAGTGAGAGGGAGGGAGTGAGAGGGAGTGAGAGGGAGGGAGTGAGTGAGAGGGAGTGAGTGAGTGAGAGGGAGTGAGTGAGAGGGAGGGAGTGAGAGAGAGGGAGTGAGAGAGAGGGAGTGAGTGAGAGAGAGTGAGTGAGAGAGAGTGAGTGAGAGGGAGGGAGACGGAGAAGGAGTGAGAGGGAGGGAAAGGGACGGAGACGGAGAGGGAGTGAGAGGGAGTGAGAGGGATTGAGAGGGAGGGAAAGGGAGGGAGACTGATAGGGAGTGAGAAGGAGGGAGAGTGAGGGAGAGGGAGGGAAAGGAAAGGAAATGGAGGGAGAGAGAGGGAAAGGGAGTGAGACGGAGAGTGAGTGAGAGGGAGGGAAAGGGAGGCATACGGAGAGGGAGGGAGAGAGAGAGGGAGGGAGAGAGAGGGAGGGAGTGAGAGGGAGGGAGTTAAAGAGAGGGAGTGAGAGAGAGGGAGTGAGACAGTCAGAGTGAGACAGAGGAAGACAGGAGAGAGAGCTAGAGAGAGGGAGAGAGAGAGAGGGAGAGAGACCAAGAGAGAAAGAGAGAGAGAGATGTGTGTATGCTGGGACAGCTCAGTGGACGAAGGCGTCCGTTGCAGGGACCTGTGATCAACCTCATGGTCAGTTTTATGTTGTTGCTGTAGCCCCACCCCCACTGACCCTGACCCCCACCGATGCGGCCCTCGGACACAAACCAAACTGTAAATTTGGCCCCCGAGCGAAAGTTTGTGAGTACCCATGGTGTAATACATGACACACACCACTTGCAGTTCAAGAGTTTTTGCCTAGTTTAGATGAATACAATTATTGACTCCATGTATGTTTTAACGTGTCCAGAACTAAGCTTTTTCCTTGGGATAAGTAAAACCATTTTTTGTTTTTGCAAATTGTGCTGAAAAAAAGAGTATTTTCCATGACATTTTCAGGCTTTTTAGAAGGGGGGTTCCTCAATATCCCCAAGTTTTGTAATATTGGATTTAGAACCTTTGGATTTTTTTTAAGTTCAAGTTTATTGAAAACAAAATGCAAAAAGAAGTACAACATGGAGGCATCATACAAGATAATGTAAATAGAACTATAAAAGCTAGCTTCTTTGAAAATTGTGCTATAAACACACCATTTTGCCCTTTTTAAAAAAAATTGCTTGGAGAGACAAACACCCGCCTCTCAAAAAAAACAAAAAACCTCCTAGTGGAAATCTGTTTTTCTCACTTTGCACGCTCACTCCGATTCAGGGGCGACACTTATTTATAACCTACCTGTTTTAGGGACACCAACCACCAAAATCACTACAATAAATTGAATATAACAAAAGTGGGGTAATTTGGAAGTCTTATACCTGTTAGGCAGTCACTTATGCAGTCCTAAAGGACTTCTTGTCAGTTGAAAATCCAACTGGGGAACAGACATGAGATTTCAGACAAAATCATGCAAGGAGAACCCAGTGATGTGAGGTACATAAAATCACACCGTGAGAGCACTCTAAATCTCACAAAGTACCCAATGACCCTGAATATGCTTGCCGCGCTTATGGCAAATTCACATGTAAAAAAGTAAATCTGAGAATCTGTTAGCCACAGCCACAGCGTTACTTTTATTGACGCTGTGGTGGCGATAGGGGCTGCGCCTTATTTACAAGGCAGCTTTAAACCATTTAACATGTCTTAACGCTGCCTTATAAATAAGGCACTCTCTTGTGCTATACTATAGTTGTGCAGCCTTGGTTTCAGAAGTGGCGTAGAGAGGCGTTAAGGCAGAAAGGCTAATGCCTCTCTCCGCCACTTCTTTGTACATATCCCCCTCTGGATGTAGTAGATACGCTAATGCCCACAGGCCATCAAATGTATGGTAGGTACAATAATGCCCATAGTTCTGCCAAGAAAAGTACAACTTTGATGTTTTTGTACAGCTTGCTCGAAGTAGAATGACTTACTCTTGAACTTCCCCACTTCCAGAGGACCCTCAAGGCCTCAAGGCCTATCACATGTCAGGCCACCTACCAAATCAGGTAACTTCTGACCACCTCTCACTTCACTTTACTGTTCTCCCTTCTGATCATTGTTTGTTTTGTGTCCAACTAGTGTTCATGTTCTGATCCATAATTTACTAATGCTAATTCTAATTGAACTCATAAGTATTCAAATCCTAATAACAAGCATTGGCAAAACCAATAGTTCTGGCCTAAACAAGCAATTAATTAGTATTTATTTTTTTTGCAAACAGAAAATCCAAACTTGTTGCAGATATATAAAAATATAAAAGTAAGGAAATGACTGCATCTCTGGCACACAAGACTTGTTCATGAATCTCACTCTTTTTCAAGCAGCTGTACACCTGTGATTATGAAAAATACCTTCACTGAAAGGGCAGTGCAGACAGTGAAGGACATTGGCTGACAATTGCCCCATAGAGTGTGTTTTGTTGGACAGATGAAATATGTGAATGACAGTTGAACAGACAAATGGATGAAGCGGGTTGAACCAAAGCCCCTCTATGTATGCATATATGTATGCATTTTTATTCATTGTGGGTTTTTTTGGAAAACATGAGGGTGACCAGTAGCTACAGCGGTCTCGTGCCAGATCCAAAATGGAGATGAAGAAAATCATTTAAAAAAAAAAGACTCTCTATAATATCCTGCTATTTTATAACGTTTGTTACAGTACACCAACAAATAACTGGAGGACGGAGGATATTTAGTTATTTATTTAATATTATTTGTTTCATATAGACAGGCAACATCATTCCTGCTGATGTCCTAGTTCTATTTAAATAGAAACATAGTTACAATTGGTTTTTGTTCTATACACCAGCAAGTTAGTTAAAATAAGGTCCATCTGTTCAGGGCTGGTTCTAGGATTTTTTGGGCCCTGGGCAAGAGGGACTCTAAATTGCATCCTGGTGACACATTCAGGGTTGTTTTCATCTAAATAGATGTCCACTGCTCCGAAGCTGCAGCCCCTCCTTCTCAGCCACTTGCAAGCACCTCTTAACAGCTCACCAAGAGCTGAAGGTGAGAGGGTTGCTTCTCTCCAGAGAGGGTAATACTGTCAGGGAGCTAAACAGCCACCCCTATGTGCCTCTGCGTGGGTGGGGGGAGGAGGCCTAATTGCCGGACAAACCTGAGGAATGTATCTGCTTGCAACTGGAAATGGGGGCACCACCCCTCCCCCCTTCTCCTTGCTACACCAGAGCAGCGAGGCCAGGTTAGGGGGCCTCCTATGGTGGTGCACTTGCAGGCTGCAGCTATAGCATTGGTGCAGGTTCCAGGTTGGAGGGTTGACTACGCATCTGTGGAAGGTCCACATGCAGGGTAAATGTACATGAAGACGCCCAAAACTGGCGCAGGGCACGCACCGCCCCATACGTTTGAAATTATTGCAAACAACTCTTCTTCCTTGGCATTATTTTCACTTTGTAGACCTGCTGGAGAACACCAACAATAACTGCACTAATACTTTTCTTCCAGCAAAGTAAACCGCCTGCCAGAGAATTTAAAATGCGGTGCAGCATGAACAACTTCTTCACAGTTATGGTAAGATGAGATTTTTTCTACTTAGACCTGCGGGGCTTTCAGAGTGAGACCAAGGCTGATTTGCATATGGCCGGTCCCCCAGTTTGAAACAGTGAGAGACACAAAGGACGGACTCTAATGCTTGTTAGAGCAATGCCAGTGGTTATGATTAAATCAAGCATTACGGAAATATCCTCTATTTGGAATGCAGCAATGATATACTATGACCTCAACCCACATCCAATCAGAACATGGCGCGTGATAGGCAGGCGCGCAACACCCATTGGGCTCGCCGGGCTTCAGCCCCCCCCCCCCTCGCCTCCTCTGCCCGGGCTAAGATGAGATGCACTGAAATGATTCACGAACGCATCCGATCCGAGAATGTGATTTTTTTTATCCTTTCTGAGAGGCCCGGCAGCCCGAGCCAGACAGCCAGCCTCTGAACAGTTTCAGCGAGTGAACCCCCCTGCCCCCACCTCTTGTTTTCCTTTAGAGTGGCACTGAGGTGAAATCCTTGCCTGAAGGCAGGGATTTCACCTAAGCACTTGAGCATGGGGTGGGAAGTGCACAGCAGGGGGAAAGAGCTGGCCAGTGCAGGCGACGCTTTTCCTTTGTAAAGGAATTTCTGCTGGCATCATAGCCCAGGGTGTGCTGTCTGTGCACTTGTATAGATGTGTATTCCATACAAGTGCACAGACAGCAAACCCTGGGCTATGACGCCAGCAGAAATTAATTTACAATGGAAAAGCGTCACCTGCACTGCCATCCCTTTGCCCCTGCTGTCCGTGCACTTGGATGGAATTCACATCCACTGCACTGCTCACTAGATGAATGGTGCTAGTGGGTAACTTTAGGGTTCAGGGTGGGCGTGGGTTTTAGTGTGCTAGGGAGACATTTTAGGGTTCAGGGTGGGTTACGAATTGGGGTGCCAGGGGGTAGTTTTAGGGTTCTGAGTGGGTATGGGTTTTGGGGTACCAGGGGGGTAATTTTAGGTATCATGGCAGGTATTGGTTTTTGGGTACCAGGGGTCATTTTAGGGTTTAGAGTGGGTGTGGGTTTTAGGGTGTCAGGGGGGCAATTTGAGGGTTCAGGGTGGGTATGGGTTTTGGGGTGCCAGGGGGTAATTTTAGGGTTCAGCGTGGGTATGCGTTTTGGTGTACCAGGGGTAATTTTAGGGTTCAGGGCAGATGTGGGTTTTGGGGTGTTAGGGGGCAATTTTAGGGTTCAGGGTGGGTATGGGTTATGGGGTGCCAGGGGGAAATTATGGTTCGGTATGAGTTTTGGGGTGCCAGGGGTAATTTTAGGGTTCAGGGCAGGTGTGGGTTTTGGGGTGTCAGGGGGCTATTTTAGGGTTCAGGGTGGGTATGGGTTATTGGGTGCCAGGAGGGAATTTATGGTTCAGGGTGGGTATGGGTTATAGAGTGCCAGAGGGGAAATTATGGTTCAGCATGGGTATGGGTTTTGGGGTGCCAGGGGTCATTTTAAGGTTCAGGGTGGGTATGGGTTTTGGGGTGACAGGGGGCTATTTTAGGGTTCAGGGTGGGTATGGGTTATTGGGTGCCAGGGGGAAATGTATGGTTCAGGGTGGGTATGGGTTATGGGGTGCCAGAGGGGAAATTATTGTTCAGCATGGGTATGGGTTTTGGGGTGCCAGGGGTAATTTTAAGGTTCAGGGTGGGTACGGGTTTTGGGGGGCAAGGGTGTAATTTTAGGGATCAGCTCGGGTATGGGTTTTGGGGCTCCAGGGGGGTAATTTTAGGGTTTGGGCTGGGTATGGGTTTTGGGGTGCCAGGGACCTACACATATTGCCAAGTGCACAATGCTATGCATACATGAAATGCAAAGTTTCCGAATGCCCCCGACGTTTCAGGTATTAGAAATGTTTTTCAAGACTCCCTCCCGCACAATTTACCACGAGCCAGTACGCATACCTAACAGTAAAGCAGTCACGTCTGTTAACAGATGATTAATGGTAGTACTGCTACACACAGTCATGGGCACAATCCCCAAACTACCGACTTAGACTCTTACACTTAAACTTTTTACATCACATGTACTGCACCCCGGTTGGGTTGGACAAAATGGGGCTGGGAGACGACTCTAGATATGGCAGGTGCTCTGCTCTAGCCGCAGATTTTCTGCACCTCGTCTGGACATTCCCGGGCTTTGCCTCATATTGGGAGGAGATTTTTGTTTGACTGTGTGACATATTGGGACTTCCGCTTGAGTGTTCAGCCCTGGCGGCACTGCTGGCCTTTGTGAAGGGGATACCCCCCGGACATGCGCAAACTGGCTGCGCTCGTGTTGTTGCTAGCTATAAGGGTGGCCATGAAGTGGGGGCTGAGCACCCTGCCCCGGGCGACAGACGGCTTAAGTATGCTGCTATTGCCAGGAGCAGCTTACGAGCTAATGGGAACTTGTGTCAGTGCAGTCGTGACCCTGTGATATTTGGGACCCGCTAGAAGAATATTTGTGTAGCCACACACCAGCATAGACCGTAGACTGTGGATCTGTGTAATTCACTTATACTGAACCATAGAGTGTAGGTATGGCACCACTGCTGGAATGGTTTCCCCCTCACAGAGGCAAGAGGTGCGTGTTAGATTGCTCTTGTCAGATGCGATGTGCACTCACGCTTATACTGATTCAAATGCCAATGCTGATTGTTTGCTATCTATCATATTGTGTTGTTGTTAAACTTCTATACTTAATGCGTTCCTCCTACCAATGGCATGGAATGACGCAATGGATTTGTAAGCGATGTCCATAGTATGTGATACTGTATGAGCATAGGAGGTAAAGTGTATACCACATAGAAATATCGGCAGCTTGGCCTCAGTATTGTAAGCAGTTGTTCCTGCATACTAAGGGTATGGCCCCAGAGCCCAAGATGGCAGCTGTGAGGCTTTCAAAATGCTGGATACAAATGTATGAATACACATGTGTATCAGTTGAGTAGTGTGTAAAGCATGTAAACGGTTACTGTCTGCCTATGCTAATATAAGTCTGTATGAAGTTAATAAATTAAATATTTTTTCTGTGTGAAATTGGTTATATTGTGTTCCTAAAGTGCTTTGTAGTAAAATATATTAAATTGGCCTTTTAATTCAGTACATTCTGTTCCTTTTTCATAAGACAATAGCATATAAATGCATCAAATTAACAAAAATCACCACATTTTTTCTCAACTTGACCTGAGCATTAACCGATCCTGATTATCTGCCATTTTAGCTCCGCCCCATTAATTAACATTAGCCACGCCCCTTCATTTGCCATGTTAGCCCCCCCGAAATTAAGATCTAGTTGCGCCCCTGGTGATAGGTAAGGGGGTGGTTTAAAGACACGCGCAAGTATTTCACACAGCAGGCAAGTTCTGAAGTTAGGATTTTCGGGGTCGTTTGAGATCATTAAATATATTTCTTACTGCTTTGTCTTCAGAAAGAACTGTGTTTTGAGATTGGCTGGAGCCTTACAGACGTTATGTTGAAGATGGTAAGAAACGCTTCTAAGATATCATTTGATGATTGATCGGGTGATGGCTGAGACAACATCTCGGCTTGGAAGGATTTTGAATGTATGTAATGAACGGTTCATACTCTTGGAGACTGGGTTGTATTCTGTGTTCGCACCTCTTGGTGTTTTAGTGGACCCGTTTGGTCCTAAGTGCAGGCGATTCACTCTACAGCCTGTTATAGAAGTCAAATATCTGTCTTAATAAATGCTCCTTCAAGTTGGTGTGTGAAGGTACATGAAAGCGAATAAAATAACTTAGAAGCTTCCCACAGTTAGTGTCACAGGGTTAAGAGGCAGGTACAATTTTATGACAAACAGTATGCATACTGCGGTACTCCTCATTTTCACCCTACCGCAGGCAGCATCTGTGCTGTGTACACGAACAGCAGAAAGGTGGCAACCATGAGTGCCGCAGGTGCAGTTGCCCCGGGACGCAGGGATGTTAGAGGTCCGTATGGTTTACTCCCTAGTGGAGGCCATAGATTTCCTCTTGGGCGCTATAGCATAAAACTGTTCCACCCATTCTCGAAGGGGTGCATCCTGTGTGATGATTAAAAGGAGCTACTCATACCTTTAGCTCCTAATTGTGCAACTAAGCGCTATATAAACGCCCCACCAAGTCACTGCAGCAGATTATCCTAAAATGCCCCGACTCAGCAATTCGAATAACGCCCGGTTAGATAAGCCGGTTGCTCCACTGTGTCTTTACAATGCGGCGCACCATGGGACAAAAGCGGCACAGATGCGTCACGCATCTGTGCCGAAAAGTGACGCATTGCTGGAGTTGCGTCGCAAGCGCGACGCAGCTCCAGCAATGCTTTGGGGGGCCTATCTTGTTAATTCTGCGTCAATCCTTACGCCTGCTTCAAGCAGGCGCAGGGTTTTGACGCAGCATGGGCCTCAAAGTGACTGAGTGAAATCTTGTAGATTTCACTCAGACACTTTTAGAAGGTGTTCCTACGCCGGAATGCCCCCCCTGCACAGGAACGCCTCCTTCTGGCGCAGGGCTTTACAATGTGACGCATCTCCCCGTACCATGGCGCATCTTTTGCGATGCTGCTGCGTCGCAAAAGTGACGCAACAACAGCGTAAAAGAGGCGCAAGGGGCTTGTAAATCTGCCCCTTATTGTTTTCTATCACCAATAAAATACATAAAAAATACATAAAAAATAGTCTGCAGCAAAAGTTCGATACAAGTCAGTGACGCTCCAGCAGGAAGTAAGTCGTTATGGCGCAGATCATGTCTGAGATGCCACTGAAATTGTACAAGCCGCAAAGCAAATGATCTCTCGCCACTCAATGTGTGCTCCCTTTGGCCAAAGGCATGGCGCTCATGTTTGTATTATTGGATTGGACTCTGTCACTTGCGGGTTACATGCAGATCTTTACGGCAGGTGCATTAACTCACGAAGTTGTCTTACTAGACTTCTAACCTGTAGGTGACAAAGAGATCCCTGCTGAAGGTGCATTAAACCTCCGAGTTGTCTTCCTGAAAGTCCAACCCTGAACTTTAGGGTTTTCATCTTCCTAGAATTCTGTCCTGCAGCCTGCAGGTTACGCACAAATCTCTGTGGCAGGTTGGTGAGGCCTATCAAGTTGTCTCTTTCAGTTTTAAAAAGTGATTGAAGATGACATACATATGTCTGCAACTGCAAGTCACCAAGGAGTTCCCAAGTACGTGTAAAAGGAGAAGGTTGAGAGGGGAAACGGCCACTACAACGAAGCCGTTTCCACGAAATCCTTAACCACGCATGCAGTACAACGCATGCGTGGTTACCACAAAAGCCTTTACCACGCATACCTTTACTACGAGGTTTGTAGTAAAGGCATATGTGGTAAAGGTAAAAAGTAAAAAAAGGGCGGGCTTGGGGGGGTCTCCCCCCCCCCCAAAAAAAACTCACCTGAAGTCACGCGGGTTATGTATTTAATCAGCGTCGTTTAAGAGAAATCAGAAAATAAACTTCCGTTTTCTCTTAACGACGTATGACGTCACCACGCAAGCAATCGAGGTAAAGGTTATGCGTGGAAAGCGAATTCCGTTGTAACGCATGCGTGGTAAAGGCATGCGTTGCAACGGAATTCGTTGTAACGTCATACATTCGGTTGAGAGCTGAATTGCGCTATGAAGTTATGGAACTCTGATGTTTTCTGCAGCATTCTTATGGCGGAGGGTAGTTTAAGTAACACTGCCATAAATGTGTTTGTTCTGCTGACTGTTCTTTGCAGTGTTGGCATGCAGAAGCATGCACTCTCTCTCTATCCTACCACTACTCTAACCACACTGGGCCCTGCTACAACTAAACTCTATCTAACCCTGAGGTGACAGTTCTCTGCTGGATTTTATTTTATTTTTTAGAGTTTTATATAGCGCAAACTAGACCCAAGACATTAGGTAGATAAGAATATTGTATTTTTTCAACTGTAAATACCGGAATGCATTACATTGTCGCCCTTGCATCCCCGATTTAATTGAGAGCTTCCACCATTAACATTACCTGTAATGGATGAGGCTGTTATCACCCCCTCCACTCCCCCCATTGTTTTCTTGTTGGTGACCCTCAGCCAGGAATGGGAGCAGTGCTTTCTGTGTGAAATGTTCCCCTGCACCTGGCTTTCAGTTTCCTCACTGCTTTCTCTTGATGCGGAAAATACATATTCCATAGCAAAGATATTAACCCTCTGAGTGTGAGACACAGGATTAGATGGGCTGCGAGGAGACCTACAGTGAAGTAGATAGTGGTGTTGTAACTTAAACCCTGCCAGTCCACCCCCGCTGCTCGCCGTTCTTTTTCCCCGGCCATGGGCGACAATCTGAGGGATAGCCCCGGGCACCAGAAGCTCTAGCTACGCCACTGATACAAGTACAATACAAACAATACAAAATAGTCTTGTACAAACATGCAAATCAATTTGGGGACAATTAAACACGAGATGGACTCGAGGAAAGTATTGTACTTCAGAGGGTGGGGTCATGCAAGCATAATCTAGCTTCTGCCAGCTAATGAGAATTCATTGAAAGTTCCACATAATGGTTTTGTATTATAATCTTTGAAAATAACCTTCACTTTGTTATGTTTCTTATCCCTTTCCAGGGTTTTACAAAGTCAATGACCACGGAATTCCTGTTATTAATGGAGGTAAGAACAGCTTTTCCTAGGACCTCAGTACAGAATGTGGGGCTGAAATCTTTTTTTTTTACAGAAGTGGGTGGATCAGTGAAGAAGGGAGAAAAGGAGAAGTGGGGCAATGTTAGAATTTCGGTCTCTAGTTGGCAGTGGTATGCATCCTGTCCAAGTAGGGACACTCAGTCTAGTCAGGGTAAGTAAGGTACACACTAAGACTATCCCCAGCTCACCCCCTTGGTATGTTGACCCAAAGCAGTCAGGCTTATCCCCAGAGCTAAGGTGCAAAGTATTCCTATACACACACACACACACACCCCCACACCCATACCAACACCCCCCCCACACACACAGTGAAAACACGACAAAATGACCACATACCAGTTTAGAAAAATAGCCAATATTCATTTGATTAAAACAAGACCAAAAAGAGAAGAATCCAACATACACAAGTCAACATATTAGGAACCAGTGATTGCGCTTGACCAGGACAAAGTACCTTAGACGCATAAAAAATGATGCATGGGGCGGGGGATGGGGGAGATGAGGCGTCGAAAAGCAGGTGATACATCTTTTCCTTACTGCTAATCAGGTCGTTGGCACATTGGTACTCGGAGACAGTGTGTTTCACCGAGGAGGTGATGCATCTCTGTAGACGGTGATGCGTTGATTTCTTAAGGCGGTGCAGTCATTGAGCCACTAACGCATAGTGATGATACGTGGCACAGGGGAGGTGATGTGTTGTTTGCAGGCATGATACCTCAGTTCCTTACTGCGGTGCAGTGTCGATGATGAAATCGGCACCCAGGGAGAATGTGTCAAAAGTCAAGCTGTGCTGCGTCGATTCCAAGGTGTTGACTCAGGTGCTGCCTGGTATTCGGACCAGTGTGTCACAGATTTCGGTGATGTGGTAGTAGAGACTCACGTGGCGGCAGTTCTCTAGAGGTCCTGCAGCAAAAAGTCAGGGTCTGCGTTGAAATCTGGGGTCATTGTGTCAAGTAGGGACCCCGCTTTGGTGCAGGTAGTGGCTATGCGTTGCGATTTGTAATGTTGCAACAGTTCCAGTTCCGGATTACCAAATAGGCAAAGTGGGATTTGGCCTATTGGCCCCACTCTTTTTAGAGGCCATGACAACTGATCAAAATAATTTTGATTTGATCTTGAAAGAAAATTACAATCAAGCTATCTTAAATTGGTTCCAGTTAATTTTTGTTTAATATCATTGATAATTGTTAATGTTTAGTTTTATGTAATAAATTTGGTTTATTAAAATTGTTGGTTGGTAAAATTTAAAACGTATTGGGAGATAACTTGAGAGGGGGGGCCCAAAATTTTGTTTGCCTTAGGGCCTCCACAGGATTAATCTGACACTGGCCCGCTCCAACATGCCGCTTGGAGTCAATGCGTAGATTTTTTTTCTTTGTACACCAAAACTCACCTTTAACAGCCCAGGAACTTGATCTGGTACCACTTGGCAGGATAGGGCTCCCCGCAGAGGAGCTCAGGTGCTGGCAGGTGAAGTGGTTGATTGCGCTGGGACATCCTACAGGAGGCAAGCTCAAATCCTGCCCTTGGAGAAATTTTGAAAGCGAAAAGTAGAGAGCAAAGTCCATTCCTCTCCCAGGACAGAAGCAGCAAGCAGGAGGCCAGCACAGCAAAGCAAAGAGAAATGGACATCCCTCCTTACAGCAACACAGCTCTTCTTATTGGCAGAATGTTCTCAATCCGAAGTGTTCTGAGTATATTGTGTCAGAAGTCCACTACTTGTACCCATTTTATTATTTGAAGTGGGGAGACTACAAAGAGACATCTTTTAAGTGCACATGAATCTGCCCTGCCCGGACCTGGCTCCAGACACACCCTAGGGGGTAAGAATCTCCTTTGTGAGAGGATAGGCACAGCCCTATTCAGGTGTTTCATCTCCTCCCACCAACTCTAGCTCAGGAAGGCCCATCAGACTGGTCATCAGATATGCAGGACACACCTCAGCTGCCTTTGTGTGACTGTTTAGAGTGAATTCACAAGAGCCCAACTGTCACCCTGACCCAGGCATGTATTCAGAGGCAGGCAGAGGCACAGGATGGTTAAATCAAGAAAATGCCAACTTTCTAAAAGTGGCATTTTCTGACCTGCAGTCTAAAAAGTAAAACCACCTTATCAAAAGATATGATTTTAAATTGTGTGTCTAGACACACCAAGCTTTAATTTTCTATTGGCTCCTAAAGGGAAATTGCACCTAAAGGATGCCTCAAGGCATCATTTTGTTAGCCTATGAGAGAGATAGGCCTTTCTGTAGCGATAAACGAAGGTAGCAGTTTTTCACTACTACAAAATGCAAAACACAAAAGTGCATGTCCTACCTTTTAAATACACTACACCCTGAGCCATGTTTAAAGGACTACTGAGTGGGTGGCACAAGCAGTGCTGCAGGCTCACGAGTAGAATTTAATTTACCGGCCCTGGGCACACAGAGTGCATTTTACAGGGACGTAAAAGTAAATTAAATATGACAATCATAGAGGAACCAAGTGCCAATACATGTGAGACACAGAACACTTACACTTTAGCACTGGTAAGCAGGGGTAACGCGTCCAGAGTCCTATAACCAGCAAAAATGAGGTAATAAAATAGGTGGAGGAAGGCTAAAAGTCTGGGACTAGCCCTGCAAAAAGTCCCAGCCCCCCATCCTAAAGCCATTGTAGATATATCAATATCTTGATGGGCTTCCTTGCTTAGGGTGATAGAACCTGGACCCTTGCCCGCAACTGCAGGAGCACGTCTGTCAATGCTCCCAGAACATACTAAGCTAACCCATGGGGAATCCTTCTCCACACCTATGGACCCCATCTGTGAAGCATCTAACCTTACTTGGCTCAAAGATGCATCCCAGTAGGCAGCCAGTACCACCATGGCCAACAAAGTGATGTGGCCCATCCACCCCTTGGGTCTGACTTATGTCCCCATCCCAGGGAAAACTCTGCCCACAAGGACAGCAAGCAACAGAGGCCACTGACAGCTGGCAGTTTCAAGGGCTAGGCCCCCCGGCCATCCAGGGGCCTATGATCACTGTGGTTTCTCAAAGTGGGGGACAGTAGCACCAGGTGCCTTGCACCCTTTTTCCACTTCGCCTCAAACCAGTTCAGGAGTAGTATACTGAGACTGGTCTCTCAGCACAGGGTCTGTACCCTGAGGCTGAATTGGAGACAGGTGTGGGATCTCCTTCACTTTTTCCCTCCCTCCGCGGTCCTATACTTCCTCTTGGGAGGGGCACCCCAGAAAACAGATCTGTTAGGGCACCTGTGGTGACACTGGGGGCAACTCATTCCACAGAATGCAATCAATGGGTATCTGGGGACTAACTATGACCCTTCTCTGGGACACCTCTCCACCCCACTCTATGGATACCAGGTACATAGGGCAGAAGAAGTCCTGCCTATGGGCTGGAGTTACACTTCACATCTGGCCGGTGTACTGCTCTGGGGAAACTAGCTTTTCCACCATCATGATGTTGCCTGGCCAGGTGTCCCTCAGGGAAAACACTGGGGCCCCATTCACTATCACCTGGTGGAAGTGATGACTCCCACCCTCAGGGTTCACAAATTCACCCTCTAAATCTACCTCCCAACTAAAGGAGAGCACAACATGGTCGACTACCTGCTGCCAGGGACTACTTTCCCCTAATTCCACATTGGCCAACTCGGTAGAGATAACACCAGTGAATGGCTTCTATGGAGAGATAGTACCCCTCTCCCTGTGTCCTAACTAGGAACACTCAAAGCAGCAGATTTATTAATGGGGTATTCTGGTCCACCATCCCCCAGAACCACCACCCTGATTCTCAGAAAGGGCATTGGATCAATTTCCTTCTATCTTAGGCTGGGACCTGTCTGTGTCTCTCAGGGTCTCCCCCTGACTCTGCTGGGGAGATCCTGAACCACCATTTGTTGGTGGATTTCCAACATACAGCTTCATTGGACCCTGGTGCTGAACCAGAGGTCCGCCTGCTGAGCAAACTTCCTTGGGTCAGTAAGCTTACTTTCAATCAAGTGCTAGCGCAGCTCTGGAAAAACAGAGGACCCCAGGTTCTGAAAGATGACGTATTTGATGGCCCTGAGCCTTACAACAGGAAGCAAGCTCCAACAAAACCCTTGGGGAATCTTAGAAAGCAGTATGTAAAGAGAAAATTCCAGTCCCGTCACTCCCAGGACAAAAGCAGCAAGCAGCAGGCTAGCACAGCAAAGCAAACAGTAGAGTGGCAATACCTCCTGACACCTGACAGTAACACAGATCTTCTTCCTGGCAGAATGTCCTCAATCCAGAAGTGTTCTGAGTATATGCTTCGTTTGTTTGAAAAGCTTTATTTGAGATATGTACTCATAAAAGCACAACATACATTTAAAATACATCACAATTAAATATTTGAATCACATTTATACAAGTACATATTTCTAAAACAGTTGTGCAAGCTTAATCAATATAAAAGTTAACACACATTTAAAACAGGAATCAAATTGCATTTGTAGAAAGAACCCTCCGCCTAATTGACCACGCCCACCCCAAATACTTAGCTAATCCCAGAACAATAGGCTCATCAGTGGAGGTACAGATGATTCTCAATGCCTCAACACCACTAGATGTCCCAAGATTTTTACAAACTGGAGCTAGCCATACCCTCCTTGGGGTGGCGTAGGCATTACAAACAAATAGGAAGTGGCCTATGCTTTCATTGGCTGCCCCGCACGCTGGGCAGCACAGAGTGTTCAAAATCCTCCACCTGCCTGTTAGGTATCTCAAGGGGAGGGAACCAGATCTCAACTGGAAAAATAACTTCTTGTCCATAGGGACAGTTATACTGTCCCAATACTGTTCTAACACGGGACACATTTTAATTTCCAGAAAACGACCCCCCATTGAATCAGATTTTGTACCCCTCCAACGCCTACCATCTATCCAATCCCAGTATAAAGTCTTGAGGGTATCTTTATTTGGAAAAATTTCCCCCGCGGGATTGTCCCAAAGGTTGGAGAGGCCAAGTTCACCTAACATAGCCCTTAGATTTTTCAGCCATGATATTTTGTGGAAGGTGTCAACTTTGATTATTGCAAGAAACCCATCTGCATAGTGCTTGATCTCGAGATAAGTAAACTCCCTAACCACCTCAAGCTCGATATTATTCAGATATATCCTAGGACGAGGTTTACATCTTGGGGAAAAAGCCATCAGCTTGGTCTTGCCAACATTAACCTCGAGGCCATGCTCCAGGCAGAACCCATCAAAAATATTTAAGGCACGTTGTAGCCCAGAAGTGGTCTTGGACATGATTAGCGTATCGTCAGCGAACATCAGGATCGGGACCCTGAGGCTCGCTAACGAAGGTTCGTCAACACTAGCATCCAGCATCCTACCTACGATTCCATTAATAAATAATGAAAAAAGCAAGGGTGCCATTGCACAAACTTGGCGAACCCCACGTTCAACCGGAAAGTCGACGGACGATTGACCATTCAGGCCCCACTGGACTTTAGCGAAATTACTCTCATGCAACCTCATGATTAGAGTGAGCAATTCTGCTGGGATACCTATTTTATTTAAGACTGTCCAAAGCTTGCTCCTTGGGACTAAGTCAAAGGCAGCCCGCAAGTCGACAAAGGCGACATACAGGCTGCCCCTGCCAAGAAATACCGTCCCCCACCGTAGCATAGTAAAACGAAACACCTGATCGACAGTGCTAGTAGCCCGCCGAAAACCTGCCTGGTAAGGGGAGAGGGAATTATTCTCATCCACCCATTCCATAAGTTTGTTTACCACCATCTTACCTATCACTTTTTGGATAGTGGCAATCAAGCTTATTGGCCTGTAATTAGCCGGGAGGGACCGATCTCCTTTTTTATAGATCGGTATGATGATTGCTCCCTTCCATTGTTCTGGGACTAGCACGCCCTTGGCAATAGCATTCCCCAATAGGAACACATACCTAACCCACCTTGGTTTATCATTTTTAAAAACATCCGAGGGTATCCCTTCTAGACCCGGGGCCCTTCCCCCTTGTACGGAGCATATTGCAATTTCAACTTCTTTGGGGGAAAACAAATTATCAGTAGAAAATACAGCTGGAATCACTTCCCCCACCACCACCTCCTTTGTCTCTGCATATTGGGGTCTAAAATAATTCACCCAAGCAGCCTCAGCAACATTGTTGTCTGGTTTATTTGGGATGCCACCTCTACCCCACTTCACTATCTTCCAGAAGAACCTGGAATCCTTGGCTCCAGAGCCTCCTTTAATTCAGCCCAATACTTCTTGTCCCATGTTTTCTTTGCCTGGGATATGCTTGCGTTGTAGTGCTTCCTTGCTGTACAAATCGCAGCCCTATCCCTTCTCCTAATAGCACTACCCAGGGCTAATCTGGCTGCCCTACACTGTTGATTAAACCACCTAGCTGGTTTGGGAGGTGGTGTACGATTTGCCTTGCGTGTTCTCAATAAAGTGAGGTCTTAGAAGGGAAAAGAGATTGTTGTGGATGTCAGTAATTACCCTAGACCCTAGGACTGTGGGACTTACTAACTCCATAGAGGCGAGAGCACTGTCCACCTCAGAACTAATGAAGTCCATGGATTCCGCATTCGCCAGCACACATGGCCATTTCAATCTGCGCATATCATTGGTCATGTCAGGGAGTGAACCATCACTTGGCTGCACGTTGTACTGGGCGACCGTCCACCAGGTATGGGTCACACAGAGGGGGTTGTGATCGCTTTCTAACCTACCCTTAATTTCCATGTCACAAACCCCCTGCCAAAGATTAAGACTACATATAACGTAGTCTATCCTGCTTCTATTGTGGCCATTGTCAAATGTGGAAGCACCCTCCTTGTCACCCTTTGTCCTCCCATTAAGGGCTCTCATCCCATATTCCAGACACATGGCATTTAGGAGAAGTGTGTCCTTCGTCCAGCGTTTAACAGGAGCTAAATTCAAAGTAGGGACTCCCCAAAGGTTATCCTCCTCCTGCCCCACGGGATCATCAGTACTGTCTAGGTGTTCAAATGTCCTATTTAGATCCCCAGCTACTACTATTCTATTTCCAAGGGACTTTGTTTCTAGAAAGGTAGACAGGGCTTCTAGAGTGGGGGAACTCCCGGTATTGGTGCCCCTGGCATAAACATTGTACAAATCTATCACACCCCACTTTTCTGAGGACATTCGCAACATTAAAATGTCTCTACAGCCCAAATCCCACACTTTTATTGTAATTTCCAAACTCTGCTTGATCCAAATTGTAAGACCTCCCATTGGTCTACCCCTGGCACCTCTGTTTGCTGGAATAGAGAAATTTAAATAACCTGGAAGAAAAATGGGATCACAAGCCCATGTCTCCTGTAAAAAGCACACTTCAAACCCATTGATAAAATCAATCCAGGTTTGTGACATCAGCTTGCTACCCAATCCTGCAATATTCCAAGATATAAACTTCCCTACGATAGAACCATCCATCCATACTACTTTTGTCGAGGACGAGGTAGGGAGGTTGACTGGGCTGCCCCATGCCCTCCCCAGTTTTGATCTTTTCCCATAATATTGTGCTCTACTTCTTGAGTACCAGCGATACTTGATGTGGGTAATTCCCCACTCCCCTGGTTTTGCGTTAACTCCCCGCTTGCTTCCTCCACAAGTACAATCTTTTCACCTGCATTTATTTCATTTGAAACCACATTAATATTCAAAGCAGAAGCATTAAGGTTCCCACATAAATTCCAACAAGTTGTGCCTCCCCTACTATTCAAATAATCAGACTTTGGTCACCAACCCCAACCCAAACCTTGCATACCATCCGAAGAGTTATAATTTAGGCCATTACAATGGTTTTGCGGTGGGCTGCGGTAGGAAACAGCCGAGCAGACAAAAAAGCAGTCCAAAGGTCCAAAAGCCCCAACAAACACAGAAGGATTCCAACGGACAATCAAATCGCCTGGTATTTCAGTGCTGAGGCGGGGGCGGGGCAGGCAGGGAGAGCGACCCAGGTGTTGCGGGTCTAGACCTCACGCAAGGACTCCTGGTACTTTGAGTCCCTGCGGGTCAGCTCGCAGCCCTGCGGTTCTCCCAACACACACACAGCGATACACAGTCCCAGACGCCTCCGGTGGAAGGGCGCTCACCCCAACAGGCGAGGAGCTGTGGTGGGCTGCGGTGGGCTGCGGTAGGAAACAGCCGAGCAGACAAAAAAGCAGTCCAAAGGTCCAAAAGCCCCAACAAACACAGAAGGATTCCAACGGACAATCAAATCGCCTGGTATTTCAGTGCTGAGGCGGGGGCGGGGCAGGCAGGGAGAGCGACCCAGGTGTTGTGGGTCTAAACCTCACGCAGGGACTCCTGGTACTTTGAGTCCCTGCGGGTCAGCTCGCAGCCCTGCAGTTCTCCCAACACACACACAGCGATACACAGTCCCAGACGCCTCCGGTGGATGGGCGCTCACCCCAACAGGCGAAGCGGGACCCGCGCAGCGGGTCCGACGAGGAGCTGCGGTGGGCTGCGGTGGGCTGCGGTAGGAAACAGCCGAGCAGACAAAAAAGCAGTCCAAAGGTCCAAAAGCCCCAACAAACACAGAAGGACTGTCAGAGGTCCAGCACCTATGCCCATTTTAGTCTTTGAAGTTAGGAGACAGCAAAAAAAGGTCTTTGAAGTGCACAGGAACCTGCCCTTCCTGGCCCTGAATCCAGACTCACTCTAGGGGGTAGGAGACATCTTTGTAAGAGGCCAGGCACAGCCCTATTTAGGTGTGTTAACTCCTACCATCCACTGTACCGTAGGAAGGCCCATCAACCTGGGGATGGGCCATCAGGATATGCAGGGAACACCTCAGCTCCCTTTGGGTGACTGTCTAGAGTGAATTTACAAGAGCTCAACTGTCACTCTGACCCAGACGTGGATTCAGAGGCAGGCAGAGGATGGTTAAAGCAAGAAAATGCCAACTTTCTAAAAGTGCAATTTTCAGACCTGCAATCTTAAAGCCACCTTTACAAAAAGATGTGTTATTAAATTGTGAGTCTAGAGACACAACATCCAATTGTATATCTGCCACCAAAGTTAAATTTCACTTAAAGGATGCTTCAAGGCCTTCCTGTAGTGAAAAACGAATTTAGCAGTTTTTCACTACTAGGACATGTAAAACGCAAAAGTACATGTCCTACCTTTTGAATGCGCTGGACCCTACCCATGCAGCCTCCTAGGACCTACCTTAGGGATGCCTTACATGTAATAAAAGGAAAGGTTTTGGCAGATACACTTGACAGGTCAAAATGGCAATTTAAAACTGCACACACAGGCACAGGTGGAGAAGTGTGGCTCACTGGTTAGAGGAGGCAGACCTGGAAGCAGAGGTCAGCCCAGAACCAGGGTTCAATTCCCGGCTCGGCAGGGTCTTGAGTCCTAAAATGTCCATGGACTTGACAATTCTCGCTCCGGTGCCTACTCGATTCACGGGTTCACACTCTGCGACTCTGGGCAATAGCTTGCTTAATCTCCACAATGGCCCCTCGCGGCGGGATGCCTGGCTTTCACCTTGCGGATACCCTGCTGGGGTTATCTCACAGGGGAATACCAGGACGGGTTCCCTAAGCAAGCGCTTAGAAACCGCTTGGTGATTTGCGCTATATAAATTCCTGTACATTTACATTTACATTTAAGCAATATCAGACCTGAGACATGTTTAAAGGGCTACTTAAGTGGGTGTCACATTCAGTGCTGCAGGCCTATTAGTAGCATTTAATTTACAGGACCTGGGCACATGCAGTGCACTTTACTAGGGACTCATAAGTAAAGCACTTGTTAACAGTGGTAAAGTGTGCAGAGTCCTAAGGTCGGCAAAAGCAAAGTCAGCAAAAAACAGGAGGTGTGAAGGCAAAATGTTAGGGGTAAACTACGCCAAGGATGCCAGGTCTAACACAAGTTATCACTAATGCAAAGGCAGGACTTGCAGTAGTTAAAAATTAATGTGCAAGTTTTCCACTATCAGGACACATAAATGTTAAAAATACATGTCCAACTTTTTTAATTCACTGCACCCTGCCCTATGGGGAACTTAGATCCTACCCGGATGTGAATCATATGTGTTAAAAAGGGTGATCTAGCCTAGCACACAGTTTATTTTGCCAGGTCAGCATGCCAGTTTAAACTGCACTGACAGGCTGCGATGGCAGGCCTGCAAATTGTTTAAAGGACTACTTGAGTGGGTCACACTATAAGTGGCTCATCTACTGTAGTAGCATTTAATTTACTGGCCCTGGGTACCAGAGGTACCATTATACTAGGGTCTTACATGTAAATTAAATGTGCCAATTGGGCGAAAGCAAATATTTTCATGTTTAAAGGAGAGTGCAAAAGCACTTTAGCACTGGTTAGCTGTAGGGTGGGTGGAACTTTAAATTCCACTCATAGAATTGGAGGAATTTAGTAATGTTGTGTTACTCATGTAACACGGAATTACTAATAAATTCTGCAGCTCTGCAGTGGAATTAAAACTCAGCACTGATGTGTAAATCCCCAAATCCTTTCCTGAATATAAACTACCAGCAGGGCAAGGAGAGCTTAGGTTTACAACTCAGGGCCTGCATAAGAGCAAAGGGGCAGAGGTATGGTGTGCTGGGATATCCCCCCTTCTACACCACCACCAAGGAGAAGACAACAGAGGAGTCAGGACGCGAGGAAGCACGCAGCTGAGCAGGCATCGCAGATAGGAAGCGCAAGTATAGGATCTCCCCACTCCAGGCCGTAGCTGCTCTAACCTCCCTGCTACAGGCAACAGCTGACACACTTTCTCTGTGCAAGCATCAGTTCCCTCCCTGCAGCAGAAAGCAATGGGCTGTCCCTACACTGTAATCAGGGTGCTACTGGGGGACTTCTTCCTGCTAGTGGGGGCAGTGAAAGTGACATATCACAATTCAGCAGAGGTGAACCAACAGCTGGTGAGTGAGGGGCTGGTGTTGTATTGTCAATTTTTCATGACGGATGAGCAGCTAAAAAAGTATGTAAGTGTGCTGGGGTACTAGGGTGAAGGCGTGACAGTGTCACTTCTCTTGGGACTTAAACTGCCATTGGCATTCCTGTCGATAGAGCCATGTTGGCCATGTGTGAGGGAGAAGTTGTATTTTAACTGACCTGCTTCTTGTTGTTTTAAAAGACTTATATATTATTCTTGTGGAGCCGCATGTTATTACTTTTTACTGGCGCTGCATGCCTGTTTCTGTCTCTGCAGCATGCCCATTCTGTCCCTCTGTGGAATTCCACTGAATTTTAAAGTAATTCTTTGAAATTCTGCGAAATGAAACTCAAATTCCACCCAGGCCAACTTAGCAGTGGTAAAGTGTACAGAGTCCTTAGAAGACAAAAAAAGAGATCAGCAAAAAACACGTAGGCGCAAGGCGAAAAGTTTGGGGGAAGACGCCCTAAGGCTGACAGGTCCAACAAGGGGAGTAATCTTGTTCAGGGCAAACATGTAAGGTCCCTCAATAATATGCTGGTGGGCTAGTAACTTTGCACTTAGGTAAATCCAATACTAAGTTTACAATTTTACCCTGGTATTGAATTACCAGGAAATTGATAGTTTTATATGTTAGAATGAGGTGAGCGTGCACAAGAGAAGGACACATTTTCCATATGTCTGTCCTGTTTTCCCATTGCAAGTTGAAACATTCATCACCTGGAAAAAATAACTAAACTCTGAATAACAGCAACAGTTGCAAACACTGGGGCATATTGCCGCATTCCGCCACTTAGGAAACGCAGGACTGCACCATATTTACAAGAATACTGTGTAGCCCTGTGTTTCTCCCTGCAGTGGTGCTAAATTGAGCAACCCAGGCACCCTTGCACCATAGTGCAGTGGTGCCTGTGTTGAGGGTGTCTCTTCCTTCATATAACCAATCTGGAATGGCGTTCTGTAACTTCTATGTGTGCTGCAATTTGTAATATTTTTTTAATTATTGTTTATGTGTAGGAAGAGACTCCTTCCTGCACATAAACAATCAATGACGTATTGCTATTTATATGTGTGCTGCCCAACGCAGCACACATAGAAACAGCCAGGGTAAGACCAGGTTGTCCTTGGCCTTAATTCTGGTGCAGCCCCTTAATTACGCCACTCTTATAAATATGTGACAGTGTCAAAATCAGTGGGTGTTGCAGTGGAGCACTCACCACAACACCCATTGCCCGCCTCTTTCACGCTAAGTATAGCATGAAAGGGGGCCTTATTTACAAGGCAACATTAAACCATGTTAAGTGACTTATAGCTGCTGTGTAAATAGGTCATGAACATTTTAATCTGTAATGCTTGTCTTGAAACTTTTATGGTCTGTGGAACCGAATAAAGTTATTTTGACCTGACTTAATGCTGCCTTGTAAATAAGGTGAAGCCCATATCGCCACAGGAACGTCTCTTAAAGTGACGTTCCTGTGGGGCTAGGGGCTTGTAAATATGACCCACTGTTTTCGCTGGTAGTAATGAAAGGTTTGTAATCAGAGTTAAGTTGAGGCAATTGGTGTAACAAAGGGGTGATTTTGCCAACTGATACATTTATAATTTTGTGATGAGAGCTTAAAGCTTTCAGAAGCGGAACCTGTCCACGAAAATACAGGGAGGCGGGAGGGGGGTGGGGGCTGGAGAACACAAGGTTCAATTCTGCACAAGGTGAGCACTGAATTAGTCGGGACAGTATCTCCCACGAAGATAGCACTCCAGAATCGGCCAGTGATGATGCTTGGGCAAAGGCACTACAATGCAGATCTTCCTTGACAGAATAGTGAAGGGAAGTACGAGTCACAAAAACTACTCTTCCCAGCAAACACTGGCTCACAAAGTACTAAGCTCAGTCATGAGCTTAGTCTATATCTACCAGTAATACAATTTCCGGTCACTAGTTTCCACCATATCAACATCTGAAGAGTCAATTGTTTTTGAGAGTAAGATTAGCACAGAGCTTGCGCCTCACAGGAAACCACTGGCACAAATGTCAATATCTAGCATCTAAATCTGTCCCAGTGGAATCAAATTAAAAGATTTTCCTTTGAAAAATTCACATAATGTGAACAACGGAAGATTCAGGATGTTTGGTTATGGAAATGGGATGCAATGGGTGTCTGTGCAGCATGTTAAAAGAAAAATACATTAATGGAATTTCTGTCGCTTTTCTGTTTTGATGCAGAACAAAGTTCATAAACTTCCGCTGAAAAAATGTGAAAACCTGCTTAATTTCTTGGTGAAAGGAACCAAAGAACTTATGGTAAATGCAACCTTTTTTAACTTTAAAAAGTGTTCACGCGGTCATAGTTGAGTTTTAAAGAACACAAGAATTTGTGATTATCAGTTGTTCACGGTGGTCAAGTTAATCTCTACAAGCGGGGAAAGGGAAGACGCGGTGTGTTGCTGACTTTTTGTGTTTCCCTGTTTGAAGTTATTTTTTTTTCTTTTCAGAGCGGCTATTTAGGAAATTTTCTTGGTGAATATAGCAGTGAACTGGTAAGTGCATCATCTTTTTATTTTAAGTCACAGATGCCTATGAAGAAGAACACGGGTCCTGATGAGTCTTCATTTCTAAAGCTTGACGTGTTTGTTTTTTGCAGAGCCAGAGAGTCAGCTGAAAAAGAGAAGGGCGATAGAGTTAAAGTGTAGAAAGAAACATGGGAGTGGTACTCAAATTGGGTCCCACGGTGGAGTCAGTTCAGAAGAGCAGCATAGCTGTAAGAAGAGATGGTCTGACATGGTGGGAGCGGATGGGTGGTACTAGGCTGGGACTGATGTGGATGTGGTGCCACCCATCTTTTATTTAAAACACTTACTGCAATGAGATATACTCTGGGAATAAATCTCATAAATAACTCCTCCTAGCACCTCCCAACATCCAGCCAAGTAGGGATACTGCTGGATTTTGTCAGAGGCTGGATAGAAGTCCAGCAGGAATTTCCTTAGTGTTATACACCTGCAGGGCCTGCTGGCTACTTAACTCTTGAGTAGTTCCTTGAACATTAATGTGACCAGTGAGAGTACCTGCCTTTCAGTTTGTGGCACCTGGCCATCTTCTATGGTTACACACAGCTTTCTGAAAACCTTAAAGCATCTTGAATGACCCTTTTCCTAAAAAATATGACCCGATATATACAAACTTCCTTACCTTTTTTCAGCTTCACTCGAGTTCCCTTTCCTTACAAATTTGAAAATGTAGAGATGTTTGCATTGACCAGTGTCTACTGGATAGCACAGCTTGGTGGGTTACCTGTTGGCTGCATAGTTATTTGTGTAAACCTTTGCATTTTTAAAGATAATTTTACCTAGACATTCCAAGGTAGTCTGCAAAAATGTTTGATTTGGATATTAAATGCACAATCAATTGCATAGTGTGGTAGTATCTACCACATGAACTGAACGTATACTGCTTTAGAGTGGAAACACTTTAAAACAAATGGTGAGCAAGAGAGAGTGCTTGGTAGCCTAGGCCTGTACTCCAGAAAGGTAGGCACATGCTGTACATAGGCCCTGTTGGGCTCCACTCACTCTATCTTGGACATGAAGAGACCCACCCCAGAACCCGCAGCCATGCTCCAAAGAAGGGAGCCGCAGCCATGCTCCAAAGAAGAGAACTGGCAGCCTTGGAGCCACCTGCCACTGTAGGCAGGAAGCACATCTAGGTGGCCTGATGCTAAGTGGTGTGCTTTTTCTATAGTTAGGAAGCAAAAGACACACAATTGATGGACAGAGTGCAGAATCAATCAAAACATTCAACCCCAGTCAAGAGATCTGGGTTAAATCCATCATTCTTGGTGAAAAGCACATGCCCGTTATCAGGGTTGTGAGCATCTCTTCCGTTGGAGCACCCAGTTACAACTACACTCCCGCCTTTTCCAACATAAATCTGGGGACTGCTCGAAGACTGTCTCACAGTGAATCAATTTCCTCGAATTGGGTTGTAGCGTTGATAGGGCAAGTAGGGTGGGGATGGGGTTAATCTTGAGTCAGATGTCACTTGCCTGCAAGAACCTATGGTGGGAAAAAAATAATTTAACGGTATCACATGTGAAGGGCCAGAAGCGCAGGGAAAATGAGTCATGTCAGATGCATGTGCAGGCACTGGCAACCAGAGAAAAGGGCACGGTGCATTGGTTGTGCCACCTGCCTTTAGGACAGGCGGAAATAGGATCCTCACAGGGCGAAAGTGCAGGTCATTAGTGCACAAAAGAACACTGGGACTGACCTGCATATCTCCATTGACCAATGCACTTGTGCAATCAAGGCCTATGTGTAACAGTCATTGTGTCTTCCACTTCATCCTGTAATGTCTCTCTTCATGCCCATTGGAGTCCTCCGAAGGTCACAATTTCGAATCACAGCAAGGCAGACTCAATCTTCCATCCACTGCTTAATTTTTAAAATAGGCATACCTCGGCACACACCTATGCTCATTCGCTGGCACTGGCGCTGCAGAAGGTTGTGGAGGAAAATGCCAAGGCTGCGTAGTATTGATATTCCTAATGGATCTTTTATCTATCACCGGACACTCTATGCGCCTTAAACTCACTCCTGCATGGTCTGTTTCTTCCTTATGCATTTTCTCTTTATCACTGTTTTACTATATTTCTCTTCCTCCATCTTTCCCACTTTTGTGTTTTTCTCTCTCTTGTTCTGGGTCAAAGTCTGATGGAGGAAAAATAACTGCCGGCGCCCACAAATAGGTTCCGGTGGGTCCCACCTGCAACATCCTGCTCAAATTAAACACTGCTTCCATCCGTCCAAATTCCAGCTTGGTAAATTTAGTACAATGAATTAGGCATTAGTAGCCGCAACACGCTTTCTGGTGCTTCTGCCGCAGCATGAATTGACATTTGAAATAACAATGTTAGTCATTGCACCTGCAAAATGGTTACTGCTCCGAAAATTATTTTTAGGGGCAAAGTAGATACATTTTGCAAAATTACCCAATCAGCACTGCCCTATTAACCAATACATTTTATCCAATACCTTTGCCAGAATGTGATGCAAAATTCTGCATTTTTTCAACAATTTTTAATTTTTTCTCAGGGATGGGGGGACCTTGGGAAAATGTGTGTTTGTAAACATCTCTTACCTGCTCCATATTATTTGGGCAGATGTTTGCGCATCACCACTTTCACATTTCACCAGACGTTTTTCCAATTCTGAGTGTGCTTTATTGCGCGTGCTCACAGAAATCGAGGTACAAAGACATATGTCTGCAACAGTGCGCTTGCTCAAGTTTAGTGCATACCATTGGGCTATGCAAAGAGCAGAGAGGAAATACAACTACACCAGAATACAACAGAAGCCTTGCTGCACAATGAGCCCTATTACGATGGCGGTGGAACCACCACTGTCAGGCCATCAGTAGCGGTGCCTTGTGAGTAGAAAAGAGGGGTACCCCCAACTATGAATCCTAAACCGGGGTAGTTAAATCATGTGTGAATATATATTTAGGAAAGAATATATTAATATGGACACCAAATCTGAGCGTACCTGTGGTTCTTCTGCGGGACTCGTGGCATCTGACAGGAGCTAACCCTTTATCCCCCCTCCCGAGGGGATACCGCTTCCTCACTCTACCTCTCGCCATGACATTTTTGGTTACTGTATTTATTGAGAAATTATGTACTCTGATTATATGACATTTATATAAGTCAACGTTTAAAGATGAATATGAAGTTTAATACTCAATCAAGTAATAAAACAAATAAAACATGTTAAATGTGGGTAACTTAACCTTCTTTGATATTTATATGTACTGTTTCACGGTCGATTGGTTAGGTCCATATTAATTGGTTGGTTGATAGCTTTATTTCGATATGCAGATATATCTTAAAAGCATTACATACATATTTAAAACTGCAGATCATCAATTTAAAAAATGCATTCAAGGATAAAAACAGAATAAAAAATGCCATTGATACATATAAATAAGTTAAAATAAAAATGAATTAAATTGAAATGGACAATCTTTTAGAGCGAATCAACCAAGCCCATCTTAAAAATTTTGAGACACCACAGACTATAGGGGGGGAAGTAACAACGTATATTTAACAAGGACCCCCTGAAGACATAGATAATGTAGTTCCTAGGTCAGGGTAAGAATCTCATGTGACAAAAAACAACCTTGGCAACCTAAGATATGAAAGACAGTGATTGATGTGAAGGGACACAGGCTGTCAATTATTATGAAAGCAGAATTTTATTCTCAGATTTAAAAACACAATAAACAGTGACATAAAACAGATTTAAAAGTATATTAATCAAGAAATGTTACAGAATAAAAATTCATAAATCCGACATAGTACATAAAGTAATTTATACAATAATTAATACATAGTATGAAACAAAAGGAAACAAAATGTAACCAATTCCAAAATATTAAAAAATGAGTGGCCTAATGGTTCTCTACGCGCGTTTCGGCGACCAGCGCCTTCTTCTGGAGTTGCCACGTGATTTTCTAAAAGAGTAGAAAAAGTCATACAAAAAATACAATTATTTATGGCAAATGACCTGACATATTAAAAGTAACTGTACTTTTCATCAATAATTCGGCCATTACGTGAACCCTTCTATTTTACTAAATGACATCATATATTTAGTGGAACTATTAACCTTTGTTCATTTCCTTACTTATTCAGTTCCTTTCAGTGGGATATTAGTTAAATATATGGGTACTTTCTATTCTCTGTTGAAAATGGGAGGTAGTTGCAGAAAATCAACAACCTAGTTCTCTCATTTCCCATGACGTATCAGTCATTATAGCTAGAATAGATAACTATTGGATATTGATTCATCGAATATGTACTTACAAGTAGTAGTGGAATGGGATTAGTACGGTGCGGATGATATGACGTTTCGTATTGTTGTCTTTATAAAACCTCGAGGCAGTCTTTGATAAAGCTTAGAAAAGATTTAAAAATTATAGTCAATTATTGGATTTATTCTGGTAGACACATATTTCTTCAGAGGCTTTAGAGAGTCAAACATCTCCATGGTTTTTTTTAAAATAGAAAAATATACAACAAGTTCTATTGTTCCGGTAATTTCATTTTTTAGTATTGTGATATTAGGAGGTACTCTCATTTCAAATAGCTTCAATGTTTTCAAACAACTAATTCTATTATGGAAGGAGACATTTTGTTCAGAATATATGACTGTTTAATTGCAGACAGTGTAATTACTACTAAGAATATACATAAGGCCGAGCCACTGAGTTTGCACAAAGACTGACATCTAACTAATAGGTTATTTCTTCCGTCATCTTTAGACTGTTTGTAGACAATGAGAAATTGGTTAATCTTGCCCCGATACAGGTATGACATCATGCTCTTATTTTGACTTTCGATAAAATACAATGTCTTAATAGATCTCTCTGCGTAAAAAGATAAATGCAAGAGATAAATTTAGAGAGGGCATGCATCTATGTCACTATGGTGATATGTATTATGGGTAAGTTCGACCTAACTTACCCTCAACTTTTGCGACAGAGCTCATTGATTCTTTCAAAAGGATGTAGTTGTTAGCGTCTCAACGGCGAAGAATGATGGATCGCAAATATAGTTTTAGTCAGATATAGTATATTAAAAGATCTCCCTGTCTGGAAAAACATGGGAGATAAGTTTGAGACAAACCTGTGTTTGAGACAAGAATGTATTAATGTCATGCAGTGTTTTAAGTATGTTAAGTCAAGTCGGACTTACTCGACAATAGACGACAGGGCTCCTTCACTCACTCGAAGGGATGTACAGACTTGCGTCTTGGTCCAGGAGGCGAATCTTCAGTGAGTTTATATCAATTATTATATTTTAAAAGATCTCCCTGCCTAAAGAAAATAGGAAGCGGATTTTAGAAAGAGACATGTTGTCATTCTTTGGCGGTGATTCAACTATGGGGCCAAGCAGCGATTTAACTAAAGGGCAAGGCGGGTCAGCTATAACTTACCTGGCAATAACCAACAGGGCTCCTTAACTCCCTCGAAAAGATGCAAGAAATCGCGTTTTGTTCAGGGAGGTGGGCGGCTCTTGAAAAGGGTTTACATCAATTGTTATTTTTTTATATAAGATCTCCCTGCCTGTAAACAAATATATATATGAAATAGGTTTTAGAGAGAAACGTATTTTCATTCATTAGCGGTGATTAAACTAAGGGGCAAGGCGGGTCAAATTTAACTTACCCGGCGATAGAAAGCAGGGCTCCTTAGTTCCCTCGAAGCACTGTAAAGACTCGCGTCTTGATAGGGGAGGCGGACGGATCTTGGATCGGATTTACGTCAATTAAAAATGTTATTTTAAAAGATCTCCCTGCCTATAGAGAAATATATAGAAGATGGTTTTTAGAAAAAAGGCATATTTTTATTCTTTAGCGATGATTTAGCTAGGGGGCAATGCGGGTCTGGATTAACTTACCCGAGGATAGACGGCAGGGCTCCTTGATTCCCTCGAGGTACCGCGCAGGCTACGTCTCGCGTCTCGACGGGTAGAGATGATAAATGGGAGTTTGTCCACGGGTCTCTCGCTTTTATATTGGTAATTCTAGTTCAAATAACTTCCAGCTGAAAAGATGTTTATATTGCGGAAGGTAGAAGTAGGACTATCTTTTTTAGATGGGACCTTCGTCGAGATAGGACTACTCCTTCTGTTGTTTCGATTGATCCATGGCATCCATTACTAAGAGGTGCGGGGATCGAGACTAAAAATAGATAACGGACTAACTAACTTCTGTTGTTTCAATTGATCCATGGCATCCATTACTAAGAGGTGCGAGGATCGAGACTGAAGGTAAATAACGGACTAAATAACTTCTGTTAGAGATCTAGCATTCGTGATAATGCACTATTATATAAATTTATACAAAATAAGGTGAGTCCGTGGTAGAAAATAGAGAGAAACCAATAAAGAGAAAGTGGAAAATTGATATTATTTAACACCAAAATGCTGGTGTGCATACACATATGGGGCAAAGGATTCATATTTTTAGTAACTCAGATGTCATTTTCAAATTATGATTGAATTTGAAAACAACTGGAAGGTGAAAATAGTTTTCTTACAAAAGGGGTGATGAAGGTATTGAACAGCGTTTAAACAGACATAATTGTTTTTACTTATATAAGAATTGTCTATTCTGTCTACAAAATTGCCCCTTTCCTTGTGTGGGTAGATAAGGAGCGATGTTAAATATAGTTGCTAAAGAGCTTTCATTTTTGGCAGGCGAACTCAACTTTTCCAGTGGTAATATTATTAATAAGTGGCAATTTTACTAATGAATGGCATGTTCCCATGGGATTTCGCTGGTCAATCCCTGACTAAAGGAGTTAAAAACAAAAATCCAGAAGACTTCTCTTTTTTTCCGGATTGCAGTACCACCATTGGAATCCGGGGTATGTATTTTCTCTAGGATTCTCCACTTGAAGTCTTCTACACTATGTCCTTTTTCTAGGAAATGTTTCACCATCGGTGAGGTAATCTTTTTAGTTCTTATTGCAGAACGATGCTCACTGAGGCGGGTTTGGATCATGCGTGACGTTTCCCCTACATATCCTAAGAGGCAAGGACACTGTATGAAGTATATCACATTGGTTGTTCTGCAGTTCCACATCTCTTTGGCTCTTGTTGTATGGCCATTGTGGGTGAATTCTTCTCCTCTCAGGATATTTCCACACGATGTACATGAAGAACAGGGAAAGGTTCCTCTCACAGGATTATTGTTTAGAATTGATCGTTGCGTCCAATTCTCTTCAACTGAGGTATTTTTAAAACGAGAATGGACTATATACTCTTTGATATTTTTATTTCTTTTGTGGGCAAAGAGGGGTTTGGCCATTCTCTGTTCACTTGAGCAATTGCTGTTTAAAATGTGCCAGTTAGAGTTTATTACGTGCTTTACTTTTGCATTAACCGTCGAGTGTTTGGTTATGCACACTATTTGATCCTTTTGTTTCATTGATTTAGTTCTTAAAAGACAATCCCGGTCGTAAAACCGGGCTCTTTTGTAGGAGTGTCTCACTAATCGGTGAGGATACCCTCTTTCTATGAATTTTGATCTCATTATTAGAGCTTGTCGGTCAAAATCCACCAGATTCGTACAGTTACGTCTGACCCGTAAGAACTGAGAAAACGGGATGCTGTCTTTCTGTGTAGACGGATGGAAACTCTGGTAGTGAAGCAACGTATTTCTGGCTGTCGGTTTCACATGTAGGTCAGTTATTAGGGTTCCAGCATCGTTTAGTATTTCAATGTCTAAGAACTCCACTTTTTCCTTACTAATGTGTGAAGTAAAGTTCAGGTTGGGATTTGCTGCATTGATCCATAGAATTAACTCATCTAAGGTTTCTCTCCCATTGGTCCAGATAAAAAAGATGTCATCAATATATCTGGACCAATGGGAGATGGATTCGAAGAAGGGGGCCACTTTGTTCTGGATGAATTCCTTCTCGAATGCAGCCATGAAAATATTTGCTATTGAGGGGGCTACCGAAGCCCCCATGCTTACCCCCTTGATTTGGCGATAGATATTTGTTCCAAATTCAAATATATTTTCCGTTAGGACTATTTCTAGGCAAGCCAACAAGAAGGTTTTGGGACAGGGAATATCGTGGAGATCAATGAACCAGCCGGTCGTTTTCATTGCTTCTGCTAAGGGGATGTTGCTATATAAGGAGTCAACATCCATAGTTACTAATAAGTCATTGTTTGAATTAAAGCTCAGTCCTTCTGTTTTCTGTATCATGTCTCCTGTGTCTCTTACGTAGGATTCAATTTTTGGTATGTATGGACGTAAATAGTTATCAACAAACTTGGATAATGGTTCAGTTGCTGTGCCTATGGTGGAGACAATAGGACGATAGGGAGGATTTAGAACATTTTTGTGTATCTTACGGAGACCGTATACACATGCTATTTTCCCTTGGTTATGGTTTAAAAAGTCAAACTCTTTTGTGGTAATGAATCCATTCTCTAGAGCAGATTTAGTCAGAGACATGATTCTTTTAGATAAATTTATTGTTGAGTGAGTTCTAACAGGGGCATAGAAGGTGGGATCGTTAAGCATCTGAAGCATGTTGTTCTCATATTGAGAAGTGTCTAAAATAACGATACCTCCTCCCTTATCTCATCCTTTGATTGTAAGGTCTTTATTCGTTGACAAAGATATTAGGGCCTCATGTTCTTCTCTTCCTAGATTATAAATCGGTTTAGGGATGAATTTTAGGGCTTGATCTAGTTTCTTCAAAACCACCAACTCAAACGTTGCAACTTCGGGTCCTAGTTGTTCAAGGGAGGGACTGAATGTGGATGGTAGGCTTTATTTCGATATGCAGATATATCTTAAAAGCATTACATACATATTTAAAACTGCAGATCATCAATTTAAAAAATGCATTCAAGGATAAAAACAGAATAAAAAATGCCATTGATACATATAAATAAGTTAAAATAAAAATGAATTAAATTGAAATGGACAATCTTTTAGAGCGAATCAACCAAGCCCATCTTAAAAATTTTGAGACACCACAGACTATAGGGGGGGAAGTGTCAGTTAGTAAAATACGTAACGCCACCAAGTGCTGGCGTGTCCCTAATAGTCTAAATAGAGGTTTGAGCCAACACCTCCTTGGTCGGGAATAATCGGGGCACTCAAAAAGGATATGTGTCACCGTCTCGGGCCTTGTGGAACAGAGGGCACAAAATGGCGATAGCTGCACAGGCATTTTCCATCTGGAAAGGAGAACCCCTATCGGGAGAGTGCCCACTCTAAACTTAAAGTAAAGAGCCCTATCAATTGGCATGGTAATCAAATCCAGATAGGGTTCATAGGCCACCACGTCCTTGATTCTTAGAAAAGCTGCGGTGGAATTGCAGTGACGGGAATTACCGATAAGTTGAGAGGAGACCCATTCCCAGTATAGTTTTTTCAGGCTAGCGTTGGGTGGGGCAGATTTTGTAGCCCAAAAAGCCCCCAAACCCAGTTCCGCCAGGAGGTTTTTGATATCCCTTAGCCACTTAATCTTATGCCAGCCCCCCATTTCCATCACCTCGGACAGCCCATCGGCATATGATTTCAGTTCTGGGACCCTCCACAAGCGGGCCCATAGAAGCAGCGACCGGAGGCGAGCCTGGTCCCTGATTGATTTACAGCCCACGTCCAAGAGCACCGGAACTGTTGGGGTGCTCAGGGGGAGAGCCAGTAGGTCTTTCAGAAATTTACTCTCTGACTTGGATAGAGCCTCCAAGTTACAAAGACCCCATAGCTCCGCCCCGTATAACGCTGAAGTGACTCCTCTTGCTTTGTAGATGTCAATTTCTGGTGCCACGGACTGTTTGGATGAAGCGCGATACTCCCTTAACAGCGCACCCCCCACCCTTTTATGGCTAAGAACCATCTTGTTGATATGGGGTGTCCAGCTCATAGCATCGCTCATACGTATTCCCAAATAGTCAAACTCAGAGACTTTCTCGAGAGGGACGGAGTTCAAGACTGGAGCGTGTCCTAGTTTCCGAGGTGGGTGCATGATCAGGTATTTTGTCTTGTCCACATTGATCACCAGACCCCTTGCCGAACAAAATTCCTGGAAACAATTCAGAAGCTTCTGGAGACCCTGGGGAGTCTTGGCAATGAGGAGGGTGTCGTCCGCAAACAGCAGGGTAGGGATCCGTACGCCCCCCAGGGAGGGTGCATCTGCTGGTTCTTGAAGCAGGTGCTCTACCACACCATTTACGTACAAGGAAAATAGTGTAGGAGCTAGCACACATCCCTGTCGGACGCCCCTGCAGACCGGGATCCTGTCAGTCTTTTCCCCATTCTGG
This sequence comes from Lissotriton helveticus, assembly GCF_964261635.1. NCBI lineage: Eukaryota > Metazoa > Chordata > Amphibia > Caudata > Salamandridae > Lissotriton > Lissotriton helveticus. Next base: position 648,527,201 of record NC_136068.1, read on the forward strand.
CCCCAACGCACCTGTGCATAATTGTCTGTGTGGAGTTTGATCAGGAGCGACAGAATGTAAGGGGGCAACCCAAGACCCTGCAGAACCCTCCAGAGTTCCTCCCTAGGAACCAGGTCAAAGGCAGTCTTCAAGTCAATGAAGGCCAAGTAAAGACTGCCTTTGCCCAGCACCACCACCTTCCAATGCAATAGCATCAGTCTGAAGACCTGTTCGATGGTCCCCGTTCCTGAGCGGAAACCCACCTGAAAATCAGACAGGATATGGTTTTCGTCCACCCAGTGAAGGATCCTCCCCAGAATCACCTTCCCCGCCACCTTTTGTGTCGAGTCAATCAGGCTTATCGGTCTATAGTTCCCAGGGTTGTCCCGACATCCCTTTTTAAATATGGGAACAACCTCTGCCCCTTTCCATGATTCAGGGACAGGTCCTCCCTCCAAGATGGCATTCAAAAGGGCGGTTACCAATTTACCCCATTCAGTCGGGTAGGCTCGGAGTAGGTCCCCTGGGAGCCCATCAGGACCAGCTGCCTTCAAGGGTACCAGGGACTTAATTACATTCGCAACCTCCCGTAGAGTGAAGGGGTCGAGAACGCTGTCCTCTGCCAAGAGGGCAAGGGAAAATGGCTCATTGAGGGACCCTTCTACCGGTGAGTATAAGGCCCTAAAGTGGTTAAACCAGATCTGGGCCGGGATAGTGCAAGTCCTCAATGTGCCCTCAGGTCTGTTCCTGGATCCCACCAAATTCCAGAAGCCCCTAGCATCCTTTCCTTGACTAGCATCCAGAAGGTCCGCCCAAAACTTTTCCTCCCACTCCCTTTTCGCTATTTTTAAGGTTTGGGAGTAAATCTTTCTAGCCGACCTGGTCCTAGTTTGGGACTTGGATTTGACTGCTTCCACCAGTGCTTTCTTACTTGCCCTACATTTGTGGGTATACCAGCCCTCTCTTTTCAATAGGCGGGCCCGTGTATTAGCCCCGGTGTGTCTAATTGGAACAATAAACAAATTGCTTATAGCCGTGGTCAAGTCGCAAAAGGTCCCAAACACCTCCTCTGGCCCACTCTCAGGAGAGTCCAATTTACATTGGGCTGTGGCCAGAAGTAGTGTTATAGCTGCAACCTTCTCCGCGGATAGGGTGATTTTTGCCCACTTCAGCCGCCTACCACAATTCGAGACGAATGTTTCCCCGAATTTGGCGATGGTACGTGGCCCGGGGCCCCTTTTGCCCTCCGACCACCAGGGAGTCAAAGCGAGAGAGAGCAGATTGTGATCGCTCTCAACGGACGTAATAATTTCCATATCCCTCACCGAGCTCCAAAAACACACGTCAAGCAAGATATAGTCAATTCTTGACGTGTGGTTGGGCCTGTTGTACGTATGGGCTCCCACCTTATCAGAGCTTGACCTCCCATTGAGGGCCCTCAGATCAAATTCCATGCAGAGGGTGTTAATCTGGAGTGACACTTCAGTCCACCTCTTGATCGGGGTTAGCTCTAAAGCCGGAATCCCCCTCTTTTGGTCCTCCTCCTCCAGATCCATGGTGTCGTCCGAGCCCAAGGGCTCGAATGTAGAGTTTAGGTCGCCCGCAACCAGGGTACATGATTTAAATGGAGATGACCTTAGCAGGCCCTCCAGGAGAGCAATAGTGGGTGACTGTCTACCTCCCTTTGTGCCCCGAGCATAGATGTTATAAATGTTCAAGATGGCACGACCCCGGGCATCTTTTAGGGTAATGTTAAGGAGATCAGGGCAATTGGTCTGGTGCTCCTCTACTCTACAATTTAAAGAAGTTGCCACCCAGATGAGGAGACCACCCGAGGGGCGTCCCCTCCCAGATGCCGGATAGACAGCAGAAATAGAGTAGGAAGAATATCCCACCTTATGGGTGGGCTCCCTGCTCCATGTCTCCTGAAAGATGCAAATAGAATACTCTTCCACAAGGGCATTCCAGTCCGGCAGGGCCAGCTTCCTGTCAAGTCCAGCCACGTTCCAGCTTAAAATCCTTAGGACTGGATCCGTTACAGCTGGGACGCGGCTGGGCACGACATCACGGCGGACATCTGCCCCGACCGGAACGAGAGATCCACTGCCCTCTCTATTGTTACCCTGCCCCCCACCAGGTTCCCGGATGACAGATGGGGCTATGTGGTTTATTGTTGGGGTGGATGAGCTGGTCAACAGTGCAGTAGGATAGGCAACCCCGCCCACTTTTGAACCCCCAAGGCCACCCCACAGACATCATCAAGTCAGTAACCCGAAGATCCCCAGTTCCAACCAGGCCAAGCTGCCTGTGGGTGGAACTGTGGTGCCACCGGAAACTCTGGGCGGCCACTATAGCTGTGTTGTGTCTCAACATAGGGTGAGCCGATGTGATTCATAACAGGCCGCAGGTAGATATAAGTTAAATCCACCACATCAATGCCTGAGCCGCCTGCTACTTGGTTGTAGTTACAGATTGTGTGTGCAACTCTACTGTCTTTAAAGTTGACTACCACACAATCTCCTTCTAGGCGTTTCTTGCCATGTCCTACCCAGCCCACCCTACGTACTCCAAGAATCAGCACCACCAGGCCCCTAGGTAGCGGTTTGTTGGATTTCAGCCAGTGCAGAGTTTTATTCTTTAAGGCCTGGTGGGTTTCGAGATGAACATCCTTCAGAGGGGGGACATTAATAAGGACAGCAACATATGGGTGGCACTCTGGGGGGAGATGTACAGGTGGGCTCCTTGGAGTCACTTTCGGCGGTATGACAGCTGAAGAGCCAACTCCCAGATGGCTCGCAGCCTGTTTAGCCTGGGGAGCAGGGCCGACTCCCCTGCCATTGACCGCTACCTGAGCCAATCGTTTAGACTTAACCGAATCCCCGTCAACTGGCAACTTAGCATGGCCGGATATCATATTTGAAGCTTTTGATGTCTCAAGGGAGCTTGAATGGACCTGGGCAGTATGGATAATGGTCCCAGATTTGGCCACGGTAGGAGCTGCAGGAGTAATGGTTGGGTCCTTACAGACTGCAGTAGTAAGTAAAGTCGTTATCGAGGGTGGAGCCTGCACTGCATCGACGGATACCCGCTTGCCCACATTCCCACCCGTGCTGTCCTCCCTGGCTCTTGACTGGAGTTTGATAAGGGTTTTCAATGAGTAAAAGTTGTCCAGTGTAGTTTGCTCAAACCTGTCTAACCTTTCCCCCAGACCCTTAACTTGATCAATGAGCGGGACTAGTAAGGAATTAAACAGGTCCTCAATTTGTTTAAGAGAAGCTGGGTCATGCAGTAATGCAGATTTGTCAGGATGGTTGGAATATGCCTGCACAACCTCAGGTGTAGTGCTTAGGGAAACAAACCCTTCTCCCATCTCGGGGTTCACCAAGGCTGAACCGTTGCCTGATTTGGGTGCCAAATCCCTTGCAACCAGCTTCCTTGGGCGCTTGTGCAGTGCGGTGAAGACACCCTTCCGCGAACTCACAGCCCTTTTCCTTTTCCTTTTCCTTTTTGTGCAAATTGAAGGGTCGTGGACCAAGGACGGCAAAATCGGAGCCAGTGGAGGGCCTTGGTGTAGCAAGGGCAAATTCTGGTCGATGGAGAGGCACGGCAGATCTAGGGTGCGAGGACCCAAGGCCGCAGGACTGCCAGTATGGGGTGGCGATTGTGCAACCAAACTCTCCAACCTGTCAATGCTTGCTCTAATAGCAGCCACCCGTGGCTGTTCGACCAAGCCCGAAGGGAGAGGGGAAGTAGCGTGGATAACGGTGGGCGACTGGGCCAGCGCCATTGCCCCAAGCGAGGAGCGTCTGGCCGGTAGGAGTTCCTGTGAGAGGTGTCGCTCCGTCATCACAATCTCTTTCTCTATTACAGCAGCTACTCTGGTGATGAATTTGTCCATTGTACCTATCGTCGTACTCCCAGGACCCCCCTCACCCCCACCCCTTAGTATTTTCCCCGACCGAGTGGACATCGGTGTAGCTAAACCCTCAGCCAATGTCCAATTACCTTCGGAACCTGAGGTATCAGATGACAGGGGGGTGGCCCAGCCCAGCCTCTGACAGCCCCTGAGTGCCACAGACTGCCCGCCCTTTGCCCGGGCTTCGCTCGGCGTCCCGCTCGCGTCCCGCTACACGAAGCCGCTCCTTGGTAAGAGGGCATTGCGGGAGGGGGGCGTGGTGTCCAGGGGGCGCGGCGGCAATTTCCGGCACTTTCCGGCACTGCGCAGGGGCTCCTGGTCAGTGTAGTCCCTGGCGCTTGCTCCGCCTCCCAAGAGCTCCTCGTTGCTCCCAATGGCCGCACTACAGGAACAGGACAGAATACCCGAGCAGCCCCTCGCTACCCACGCGAAGCGGCACCCGCAAAGCGGGTGCGGCGAGAGGTGGAGTGAGGTAGCGGTATCCCCTCGGGAGGGGGGATAAAGGGTAAGCTCCTGTCAGATGCCACGAGTCCCGCAGAAGAACCACAGGTACGCTCAGATTTGGTGTCCCACCTGTTGACAAAAACCCCCGGCCTTTTACACCTGGCCGGGCGGGGGGCGTGGTGTCCAAGGGGCGCGGCGGCAATTTCCGGCACTGCGCAGGGGCTCCTGGTCAGTGTAGTCCCTGGCGCTTGCTCCGCCTCCCAAGAGCTCCTCGTTGCTCCCAATGGCCACACTACAGGAACAGGACAGAAGACCCGAGCAGCCCCTCACTACCCACGCGAAACGGCACCCGCGAAGCGGGTGCGGCTAGAGGTGAACAATATAGTCGATCCTAATCGATCGACTATATTGTTCAGACATGACATTTTTGGCTACTGTATTTATTGAGAAATTATGTACTTTGATTATATGACATTTATATAAGTCAACGATTAAAGATGAATATGATGTATAATACTCAATCAAGTAATAAAACAAAACATGTTAAATGTGGTTAACTTAACCTTCTTTGATATTTATATGTACTGTTTCACGGTCGTTCGCTTAGGTCCATATTAATATTTTCTGTACTAAATATATTTTCAAACATCATCAGGAGCGGTGCCACCACCATTTGCCCCTGAAGGTCCGTCTGCCACATTACAATGGCGGGTGGATGGTGGAATGGCAGAGAGACCATCTGCCACGCATTTGATCGGCTCAAGAAGGCCGTCAGACCATCATAGGGACTGCAGGGCCTGCTCAGGCACTGCCGTAGGCACTACAATGTGAATTTCCGCTGGCTGTTTCATGCCAGTTAATCCGCCATGAAAAGGCAAGAGGAAAGTGACTTTGGGGGTCTCTAGTGGTCCCTCTCCCCCTCTGGCCCTCTGCTATGGGCCCTGGGTGGCACCTATGGTGCCCCCCTAAATATCCTTCACTATGTGCCAGGCACCGCTTGGTGTTTGCCACGTAGTACAGGGATGTTTTAAATGTGGGTTTTTTTGTATTGTCGCAACAGAAAATATACACAATGTGACTGCAGTTAAGGCGGTCACATCGTAATGAAGCCGGAGGGACCTCCGACTCCTATTTGGGCGGTCTTGCTTCCGCTGACATCCTAATCAGGCCCCATTTCAACAAGGAGCTGAATCCAGAGGGACAAAAGAAGAAAAATAAATGTGGTACTGGGTAACAAGACATAGCTGGCAAGTTTTAGGTGTGCCCATGTGTGATATTTTCAATTTGTTTGCGTGCTGATATGTGACATTTTACTGCATTACATGTTACACGTTTAGTGGCACTATGTGGGAGCACAGGGGAGGACGAGAGGCAGCACAAATTTAGAGCCAAAGCCCAGAAATGCATGAAGACAATAGAAACATTGGTTAAAAAGCACACTGGACTTAAACAAAAGGGCAGATAGCTGAGGGAGGATATAGAAATGGGGACAGAGTACATGAGTGGTATAAATAATGAGAACAGAAAGCCATGATGATGATGAGAAGGGTAGAAAGTCCAGGGAATATAAATGATGGCGGTGGCATGGCCAGTCTGGGAACCCAAAGCAGCCCTGGCAATTTTGTCGGACCGGCCCCCACCCCCGAGGTTGAGGGGGATCACAAGTGTCAATCCTCTGCTCGCTTAACAAAACTGGCACCCATTGCTCCAAAACCGCCCCCATTGCTCCAAAACTGCCCCCGTCCCTCCAGCCTCCAGGGCAAATGCCCAATGCCCACTACGGCTAGCCAGGCCTGTGGAGTGCATGGAGCAGATATATTTCAATTATGCTGGCTCTGAATCCACCCAGTGTCATTGCTCATGTCTCCTCAGTGCTCATGACTCTACTGCCACCTCAGTGATCCTTGATGCTCTTTGCTGTGCCAGGCAGTGGGCATGTTGGCATGCATGAATATGGTAAATGCATGATGCAAAGCCTCAAGTCATATTTGTGAAGCCATGGAAATCCGCTTTGTGTGGCTTTGAATGGCTTCACAAATATGGTGTAATGCAAAGCTGCGCAAATTGCTGCATTGCATTACAGAGAGGAGGCATTCCATTGGCCTCGTGGTGGGTGCCCCCACGCAACTCCCATGGTTTTTGATGCATTCCCAGATTTGCAAGGACTTGTAAACCTGGGAATGCGTCAAAATATTACGCCTCCCCAGGTGAGGCGTATAGAGGAGAAGTATGTTTATTTCTACTTGTTTTTTCCTCTTTCTCTGTGTGTTGCATTCTGTAGCACACATAGAAAGAGGAAAACGCCTCTCAGGATTGTTTTTCTCCAGGAAGGTGCCCCTTTCTTCCCAAAACCAATCCTGGCTGTAACACAGGCACCCTTGTACCATGGTGCGAGGGTGCTTGTGTTGGTGTTAGGCTGCGGAAACGGTGCCTGTGCAGGGGGGAAGGACATTCCTGCCCCTTCCTTGTCACACAGAGCAGTGCAGCATGGAAAATATGCCCCCTAGACTTTGCCTGGGAGTCAGTCAACAGCAGGCCATGGACCATATTTACTCAGGAAACTCCGCAAAGTGCCCCAAGCACTTACAAAGGCTGAGAGGACCTCCAATTGCATGACTAATGCATTTTAGTATGGTGATGCTGGGCCAAGCACTGAATTGCGTTAGTCTGACCAGCGATTCATGGCACTTGACAGGGCTGAGAAGATAAGCTCTTGTGCCTGTCTACTAGAATATACTTTGATTGACAGTAATAGTTCAATGGTTTAACATCATTTATTCACAACATTAAACTACATAATGGGTATATTTGACAATTTTAAAATATTATATTTTTGTCTACTTTCCTGATTCGAGCTGAAGAGGACTTGGCCATGAGGCTGACATCTCTGTACTTCAAACGTTTTTGTGAGGGTTCTTTGAGTTGTGTGTGTTTTTTATGGTGACTTTTCAGGGTTCAAGACAGATGCAAAGATGCTACTGTTCGCGTTTTTTTTTTTCACAACCAATTTTATTGAGCAAATGAGCATTGAGAATGTGGCATCTCCACAACCGAAGAACACCACGACAGTATCAAAACAGCAATTACATAGGCAGCAAATGCTAGAGTAGACTCATAAAATATGCTCAGTATAGAAACACCCCAGTGACCCACCCTAACCCACAACTCCACCCCCCCAACCCCGGACACCCCCCAACCCCCCCCACCACACGTGCATAGAAAGCAGTAAAGAAAAGCAAGTAGGTGCAGCGCCACCAGGGCAATGCTACTTCGGGCCAACAGTGTCACTGTGATCAAATGTCCTCCTCTCGCTCCGCTGGGGGGTCCAGGGATAGACCACGATAGTCAGCCCAACGCTTCCAAATTTTGAAGTGCTTGTGAGGACAGCCCCGCGCTTCAAAGACCGGCCTCTCCAGACCCATGAAGTAATCTAGCCCCGCCTTCCAAGCAGAAAGGGGGGGGGGCCCTCACCGCTTTCCATGCCCGGGCCAGGTCTCGCTTGGCCACAACCAGCCCCAATAGCAGCAAATGGCGCTTATATACGTTACCCCCAATCCCTTCCATGATGTGCAGTAGGCCCAACCGGTGGGTACGAGGAAGGTCCCAGCCCAGCACATCAGCCAGGCAACTCCACACACCCCTCCAGAACCCAGTCAGCCGGCCACACGTCCACACAGTATGCATTAAGGACCCAGGCACCGACCCACAGTGCAAGCATTCCGGGGATGCAATCAAACCAGCTTTCCACAATCGTTCACGTGTATAGTATGCCCGATGCAGGTATTTGAATTGAATGAGCCGGAGCCGGATAGCAATGGCAGTTCCACGTGGGGACTCCAGCGCCTCCCTCCAATCGTCTTCATCGAGGGGACCCACGTCCACCTCCCACGCCTCCCGAAGAGAGTGCAGGGTGGAGGAGCAGTGGACAACAAGTGTCTGGTATATCTTGGAGACCTTTCTGTCCCCCAAGTCTCCCATAAACACCTTAGCCTCGACCGGGCTAAACTCTGGCAAGGAGTCGAGACCGGCGATGCTCGGGGCGAGGGCATGGCGCAGCTGAAGGTAGCGGAAGAATTGGAACTGAGGCATCTGGAATTCCGTGCGGAGCTCCTCGAAGGATTTGAGGGTGGTGCCAGACACGACCCGGCCCAGTTGTGTAACCCCTATGGCCTCCCAACCCTCAAAGCCGGCCAGAGCCGCCAGCTCTGGGAGCAGACCATTATGCCAAAGCGGCGTCTCAGCCGTCAACTTGCCCCACCATCCCATGCGGCGCAAGGATTGTCGCCACACGGCAAAGACCACCCTTGTGACCGAGGGTAACCCACGACGCAGGCGAGCCGAATACAGGATGGTGTGGAGCGTATGATCACCCATGAGTGACCGTTCCAGGGCGTAGGCCGGATCGCTTCTATCGCCATACCACCACTCATTAAGAACAAGTAGCTGGGAAGCCTGGTAGTAGGAGAGGAGGTCCGAGGTGGCCAGGCCGCCACAGTATGTGGACAGAAAACACGTCTTCAGTGCTAATCTGGCCGCACCCCCATCCCACAGGAAGCGACCCAACACCGAGTTAACCTGACGGAACCACTCCAGGCCGATGGGGTATGGGAAATTCTGGAGCTGGTACAGTAGACGCGGAAGCGCCACCATCTTGAAGATGGCCGATCTACCAAAGATAGTGAGCGGCATCCTGGACCAAGTTTTGACATCAGCCTGTACCCGTTCCCACACCGGCAGGACTCCACGTGCCCAGGCCACAACCCGCGACTCCGATAGGAAAACGCCCAAGTACTTTAGGCCTCCCGTCGCCACTCGCAACTCCGCAGCCCAGGGGTCGGCAACCACTCCGCCGCCCAGCACCCACAGGGTCGATTTGTTAAGGTTGAGACGGAGGCCCGATGCCTCGCCGAACGCACGCATAATCTCTAGGACCCGGGGGCCCGAGCGTTGCAGGTCGGTGAGAAAGAAGAGGACGTCATCCGCATACAGCGCAATTCTGTCCGCCAGGTCCCCATTCCAGACAAAGCCACACAATCGGGCATCCACTCGTACCCGCGACGCCAGGGGCTCCATGGCAAGGGCAAACAGATACGGGGACAGAGGGCAGCCCTGCCGAGTGCCACGTCCTATATGGAAACGCCCAGAGGTAGCTCCGGCCACACGGACCGAGGCCGTCACGTTAGTGTAGAGGAGACGGACATACGACAGGAAAACCGGCCCCAGGTTGAGGCGGGCCAGGAGGGCAAACAGATAAACCCAACTCACAGAATCAAAGGCCCTGTCCATATCCGCCAAGAAGAGTGCCGCCTGCTCATCGCTAGCACCCATAGCATCCACTGCCGCTTGCGCCCGTTGGATGTTATGTCGGGTGGCCCTCCCTGGCATGAATCCAGCATGGTCGGGGTGGACCAGGTCAGTGATGTGGGGTAGCAGGCGGTTTGCTAAGGCCTTAGCTAGGATCTTAGCCTCGATGTTTAACAAGGAAATAGGCCGGTAAGAGTCGTATCTGTCCGGCTCCCTGCCCGGTTTTAAGAAGACCACGATCTCGGCGTGGCGCCAGTCCGGCGGCATCTCCCCCTGAGCCCGCGCCGCCTCCAGGGCACGCTGATAGTGGGGCCCCCGCTGGACATGAAACTTTTTATAGAATTCGCACGGGTAGCCGCTCGGGCCGGGCGCCTTCCCGGCATTCAGTTGACCAAGGGCCTCCCCGAGTTCCTCAGCCGTGAGCGGGGCGTCCAGGGCAGTCCTGGTCTCATCAGGAACGGCCCGCGGTAGCAGGTCGTCAAGATAAGCGGAGATCCCACCCTCCTCCAAGTGGTCACAAGGGGCGTACTGCGTCTCGTAATAGCGGGCAAAGCTAGCCGCCAATAGGGCTGGGTCAGTCATAACTGAGCCGTCCTCAGCCGTAAGACCCGGAAACACAAGAGGCTGGAAAGTCGCCTGACACAACCTGTGTAGCATAGTGCAGGACTTGTCGCCCCACTGGTATACCCTGCTGCGCGTGGCGAGCCACGCCTGCCGGGCTTCATCGTGTAAGACGGAGGCATACGATTGTTGGGCCTGTAGGAGCCGCCGCACCATGTCTTCGTCGCTCCCGAGACTACCACGCCATTCCAGCTCCTCTACACGGGCGGCAGCGGTCACAATGGCTTCCCGATGCTTCCGCCTAGCAGCCACGCACCAAGCAATATCAATACCCCGCAACGTGGGTTTCAGCGCCTCCCACACCACCATTGCATCCACATCACCCACAAGATTCTCACGCCAATAATGATCAATCGCCTCGCGCAGGTGATGCACGTACTCGGGCCATTGCAGCTGCCAGGACGACATCCGCCATCTAAACGGCTGTCGTTTGGAAGGGAGGGTCATGGTTGCCAGGACCGGGGAGTGATCAGACAGGCCCCTGGGGAGTATCACTGCATCCCTGACTCGACTCAGACAGGCACCCGGCACAAACAGATAGTCCAGCCTTGAAAAGGACCCATGCACCGCCGACACGAATGTGAATTCACGCGCAGCAGGATGAAAGTGGCGCCACACATCAACCCATCCCAGGCCACTCGCAGTCGCACTCAATCTGGTGGGAGCAGCAGCGGGGGGGGGATCCACCACAGCAGGCGCCCGCCTCCGACGATCCAGGCCCACATCCATAACCTCATTCCAGTCACCTCCCACCATGGTCAGCACCTCCGGAATCTCATCCCACAGCGCGAACAGCCGCTCAGACAGGGCCCATTGGAGAGGGGGGGGTGGGCGTACACGCTATACTGTTCGCGTTTTTGAGTAGAAACAACATTCTGATGGGTGGGATGTCAGCGGGAGGGGGGAGAAGAGGGGGAGAGGGAGGGGAGGGGGAAGGGTGTTGGTGATGGGGGTTTGAACAATACAGCACAAAATGATAAAATACACAGAGACACACCACTAGAGGGAAGTACTAAGGTGGCGACTAGAAAGGAAAAAAGCAGCAAGTACAAATGGCGTTAAGGATTGCTTCTGTGAATATTTGTGGCCTTAATAACGGAGGGAAGAGTGTTAGAACTGGCTATTTCTGGTAGGCTAAGGCTGACGCCAAAGCCAGGCAGAAACCACCATTCTAGTCAGGGCAAGGGAGTCACACGCCAAGATAACCCCAGCTCACCCCCTTGGTAGCTTGGCACGAGCAGTAAGGCTAAACTCGGAGGCAATGTGTAAAGCATTTGCGCCAGCACACAACAGCAACAACATCCAAGGTACACCACAAAAGGAACTCCGCACAAGGTTATGTAAAAATAACTTCTGTATTGTCAAAACACATCGGATAGAAATCACACATGTACATTGTGCCAACTGGCACGGGCAATATTCCCAAGGGATTATTTAAACCAGGACAGGGCCACATGGGCCACTGTCAGAATCAACACTTTTAGAAATAGCACTTTTAGAACTTAGAATAAGTATAGCACAAAATAAAAATTATAGATCACAACCAGTAACTACTGGTAAAGGTAGGTACACACTACGCAATACTAATAACCATAGGCCTAGATCACGCATGGACACATAACCTCGCTAGTATAACTATACTAGGCAAAACACAACCACCTAAGAATAAAATACACTTAGGAGTATAAGAAAGAACACATTACACATGATGCATCAAAACATTCAGCGGTGTAATAACAAGGCACATGATGCATCAAAACACATCAGAGGTGCAGGGAAGGAAAAACACATGATGCATAAAACATACATTCAGCGGTGTATTAACAAGGCACATGATGCATCAAAAACACATTCAGAGGTGCAGGGAAGGAAAAACAGATGATGCATAAAAACATTCAGAGGTGCCAGACCATAACTCCATAGCGCAAAAACACATGATGCCTAAAAACATTCAGAGGTGTGAGATCAAGGTGCGTAATCATATTAAATGCATTACATTTCCTAGCACCACATCACATTGCGCAAAACTCACATTAGGCAATTACCATCATATAGATAATCACATTGTGCCTAAATAAAATCACATACCAGCCCCCATCTAATAAAGGGCCTAAAGAGCCCTGTGTCCAGAATGTCAGGGCGCGCTGCCACGCAGCGCCTGTCAGGGGTGCGCCACCGGCGCAAAACCTAAACGTTGCAGGTGCCCACTACTTGCTGGGCACCTGGGAACCATCACAGGGCCTAAACGTTGCAGCTAGCACTAAGTGCTGTGCAGCTGTAGCAGGCCTGGCACCACTGTGCCATCTCTGTCCCACACAGGAACTCTTTCTCCAATTGCGCCTAAACGGTGCTGCTGCCCACTAATTGCTGGGCAGCTAGAGACAAAACTGCGACAGGGCCCTCACTGGCCCTTGGACACATCTGCGCCATCTGTTGGAGCCCCACAGGCTCTGAACTCTGCGCACCTTGGAGCCACACAGGCTCTGACAACAGACATGTGGGAGCCACACAGGCTCCGACACCACACATGCCCAAACGTTGGAGCCACACAGGCTCTTAAACAAATAGGCCCCATGGAGCCCTCAGGCTCTGAAAACAACTGTGCCCCCTAGAGCCTCCGTGGCTCTAAACACAAAATGCCCCGAGCCTCTGAGCAAATGTCCCCAGGAGCCCTCTGAGCATCGCTTTGCTCAAAATGGCCAAATGCTCCCCAGAGCCTCTCTGGCTCTACAACAAAAATATGGGCCCGGGTTGGAGCACTTGGGCTCCGTTGAAATGTTGGGGCGGCCCACTGTCATCTGGGGCCGCCCTACTTCCATTCTCGTCATTGTGCCGTCTCCCGGCACCAACAGCAGCCCCTCTGGAGCCCCCCGGCCCTTTTTACTCACCGGGCCGCTCTCTCTGGGGACTCCACTTTTCCTCGGGCTGGCGGCATAGGCGGCGAGGCTTCTCTCCCAGCGCGGGGCTCCTCTTCGGGAACGGAGCCCCGCCGGTCCCTCCAGCCGCCTCTTCTCTGGGTGCGGGGCTCCCTCTTGGTCACGGGAGCCCCACCGCGGCAGGCGCCATCTTCCTCCCCGCTCTCTACTCTCTCGGGCAGCTTCACTCCTCCGGCCGGCGGCGGGCGGGACTTCCTGCCGGATTGCAGGCCCCGCCCCCGTACCGGCCAAAAGATGCCTGACTTCCGGTTTCTGCGGCGCGAGGGCCGCGGCGGTGAAGACACGGGGCAATAATGAGGGGTGGCACCCTCAAATTCAAAATAAAGTATAGCCGTGGGGTGGCACCCGCTAAATCAATTAATAAACGGGTTGGCACCCGTAATTTACAAAATAATTAAAATACGGGCAAAATGCGGCGTGGGCAGCCGCGAAAGTGAAAATTAAGCGCTCTCAAGCGCTAGAGAAAACTTCAAGCGCTCCTAAGCGCTAGGGATAATTACAGCGCCTCCCAAGCGCCAGAAGCCAAATAAAGTTCCAACAAAGTTCTTCAGGGGATGCAGCAAAGTCCTGGGGCCAGGAAGAAGGTCCAAAGGATCCCAGGGCAAAGCAAAGTCCCCCTAACAGCCCAGGCAAGGCAGGCAGAGGGGTCCCCCAGAAGTCCTTCAGGCATCCAGGGGCTGGGCAGGGCCCAGGGATTCCCCTGGGCCCAAGCAGCAGCATGCCCCTGGCAGGATTCAAGTTAGAGACAAGAACATTTTTAGAGTGTCACAGCACCCTTTTTATACCCAAAATCTTTTGTCTAAAGGGTGCAGGCAGTGTGAGAACCAGCTAGAACTGGTTATAGGGAATTCCTTTCGCTGGCCAGGCTAGGGACATCAGACACATCCCAGGGGGTGGAGCCAGCATTGTGTGGGGAAAACCCAGCCTCACTCAGGACCCTCAAACCAGACGGTCAATCCACAAGCAGGCCCAGGCTCACTCCTCCCCTCACATCAGCATGCTAAACACTCCATTCACCACCAGGGCAGACCCTCCCAGACTCTTGGAGCCAGGCTCACCAGCCAGCCTCAGCCAATCACACGCCAGACACAAATTACCCAAATATGCCAACTTCTAAAAGTGGCACTTCTACACTAGACACAATCATGCCGCATATACCATTGGGCAGCATTCAATCGCACGAGTTTGCACATATCAAACACGACCCTGCACTCCCCACACATCAGGAACTACCATGGGCATACATATTCCCCATTCATTCCTATAGGAGGGCAGGTCACTCACCACACAGACACAGAGAGCTCACGCACTTTACACTGAACCACAGTGAAAAAGTGCGCAAAGGCCTAAAATCACCAACACCAGGTCCCAGAAACAGGCTAGGAAAAAGCAAAAAAAAGTTTTGGGGTGAACCTGCCAAAAGGGCCAGGTCCAACAAAGAGGCAGAAGGTGGCTGCCATGTTAAGAATGCTGAGACTGGATGTAATAAATATGCCTCCAAGAGACACATATCGTGGGAAAGGACAAATTTATGTTGGAGCAGATGGGGTTTGATGTGCTCGCTCACACAAAGCAAGAAACTAGGACAAGAAGGGTCGCTATTTTAGCCAAGAAAGGGACTGTTAAATTGAAAAGAAAAAAGGAGGATCAAGGGGGGAGATGGGTAATGGTGGAAGGGTAAACAGCCGCTGGGTATTGTACAATTGTTTCTGTTTATGGTTCTACGGATGATGAGCCTGAGGTCTTTGAATATCTGGACTTGGAACTTCCACTGTGGCCAGAGCCTGAAATATGCTGTGGGGATTTTAATATCAATGGACTGGATGGATTGAGATTAACGGGCGGGGGAGCCTATGGAGGTCGGAAGAGGAAGACATGCAATGCTATATATAATCTAGCGCAACATAATGCTTTGGTGGATGTGTGGGCTAAGAACAATCCAATAGGAACAGGGAGTACCTATTATTCAGCACCCCATAGGGTGGTAGCCAGGCTAGATTACCTTTTTATTTCAAGCTCAATGATGTGTGGTTCCCAGTTAGAACGGCTGCCAAGGATAGTATCGGACCATAACCCGCTTGTGCCAAGTCTTCGACTGGTTAATAGAGGGGGCAAAAAAACAACACATGGACTTTTGAGAGAGGGTTGCTGAGGGAGGAAGAGTATGTTAGACAAATGCAGGAATGGATTACACAATTTTGCGGGATTAATAGGGAATCAGCTTCGGCTGATATGGTTTGGGATGCTTTTAAGGCCGGAGTTAGGGGGGAAACACTGAGTTACACGCTGCAGAGAGGTAAGAAGGAGAAAATTAGGATGGATAAAAGGCTTTGAGACCTGGAGAGGCTAGAAGAGAGTTTTATCATGGCCATAACCAATCATGAACCAATAGAGGGGATATTGTTGGAAATAGAGCTAAATAAAGCAGAGGCAGGGGAAACCTTGGCACGGAAGGCGGCAGGAAATGTTCTGGCGAAAAAAGAAAAATGTTATGAATATAATGAAAGGGTACGCCACCTACTGGCAATTTGGACTAGACAAAGTTTAGCAGCAGGCGAAATAAAGGAAATAAAAGATGGCACAGGTAAGATAGTAAACAAGGTGGAAGAGGTGCAGGAGGTCTTTAGGAAATTTTATGAAAATCTTTATGAAGAGAGCCAAAACAGCACTGATTAGGAGATCACGGAATATCTGGCAGAGATACCACATGCAATGTTAAGTATTGAGGGGAAAGAGAAGCTAGACCTCCCTTTAACTTTACAGGAAGTACGCGAGGCTGCATTTAATCTACCATCGGGGAAAGCTACAGGGTCGGATCAAATACCAGCAGAATTTTATAAGACCTTTTGGGATACAATGGGGGAGGACATGCTGGCGACCTTTAGGCAGGCACAGTTAGGTAGGTCAGTACCACACTCCTGGGCAGGGGCAGACATCATAGTGATTTTAAAGAAGGATAAACCTCCGCTAGAACCAGGGTCTTACAGGTCATTCACCCTCTTAAATGCTGCTGCAAATTTTTTTTCTAAACCGCTTGCTCAAAGATTGAGCCGGGTCATTGAGGGTATAGTCAGCACCTCGCAACATGGGTTTATCCCGGGGAAAGGGACCACCCAGCATACAAGGCAAATGATCACCATTTTGGATGCTGCAGAGGTTACAGGAGGTTGCAGGAGACCCTGTCGCGGCTATATTTCTCGATGCGGAGAAGGCCTTCGACAGGGTATCCTGGGACTATCTGTGGAAGGTTAGGAAGTGGTTCGGGATAGGGGGGGATATATTAAAGCGATTCAGGCCCTATATGAAGGGCCGACTGCAAGGATAAGAATTAATAAAAGTTACACAAAGGCAGTACAGATCAGACGCGGAACAAGGCAGGGCTGCCCAGCCTCGCCCCTGCTCTCATTATATCTGGATCCTATGCTAAGGAGACTTGCTGGTAATAACAACATTCCCCCAGTCAGGCTGCATGAAAAGGAGTACAAACTTTTCGCCTATTCGGATGATGTGGCTAATATAACACCGAATCCAGGGGGGGGCGATAGCTGAAATAGAACAGGAGGCAGTGAATTTCGGGGCAGTATCAGGATACCTGATTAACAAAGGGAAGACCCAGATAGTGCAAAATAGCTATACAATACATCAGGACGCTAGAGTGGTGCCCGAAGCAACATATCTAGGGATAAGAGTGACCGCCGATTTAGATAGATGAGTGGGCTTAAATATGGAACCATTACTAGAAAAAATAAAGAGAAATACTGAAAGGATTCATAACCTACACTTGACTCTAATGGGCCGCATAAACGTGATCAAGATGATAACATTCCCGAAATTCTTGTACATATTCAGGGCTATACCACTTTTCTTTGACCATGCATGGTTTAGTAAACTAGAAGTAATACTCAATAGGCTTATCTGGGCACAAGGGAAGACCAGGAGAGCTTATCGGTTTATGACACTGCCCAGGGAAAAGGGGGGCCCCTGATTTCAGACTCTATTACTGGGCCACGGCTCTGCAATATTTTCAAGGGTTGATAGGTGGAGGGGGAAGTAAGCAAACAGACCTGGCTTCACAAATGTATATAGGGCACTGGTGGGGGGAGAGGCTGAAAATGGTTTATTAAACACGATTGATTATAGCTATTTCTAACACACCAGGTTTAAGACCTTAAGAGTGGCATATAATATCTGGAAGGCGGCCGCAAAAAAGCTTGGAATAGGTAGATACAATAGATATATACGATTACACACGAGTCATTCACTCCCAGGGGATATTTTTAGGGATTCAGTTATGAAGGAGTGGCATAATAAGGGGATCAAGAAGGCAGGGGATTTATTGGATATGTAGGGGAGGATTTTACAATTCCAGGAACTACAGGAAAAAATTGAGATTTCTGGTATCAGCTTTTTTAAGTATCTACAGGTAAGAAGCTACTTTGCAAACAAACAGGGAGGCTTAATAGGGTTTGACCACTGCAGAATAATGGATTACATAGAAAGGAGCAACCACTGTACAATTCGGCATCTGTATGCAGAGCTTTATGTATTAAAAAATGACGATAGGGAAAAACACGCTAGTAAGTCGGTGGAGAAAGTGGGGTCTCGTCCTGAGGGATTACAGATATCTTTAGACTTGGGGCGTACAGTTTTATGCTCAGCGACGCTACAAGCACAGCATTACAAAACACTGTACTCTCTTTACCACACTCCTGCTAGAATTGCACAGTGGGGGGGGGGGTTACAGGAATAACTTGCCCGAGATGCGATTCAAGTAATGCGGATATTGTCCACATGTT
Organism: Lissotriton helveticus; assembly: GCF_964261635.1. Classification (NCBI taxonomy): domain Eukaryota; kingdom Metazoa; phylum Chordata; class Amphibia; order Caudata; family Salamandridae; genus Lissotriton; species Lissotriton helveticus. Next base: position 648,545,197 of record NC_136068.1, read on the forward strand.
TGCGCAGTGTCCACAACTGCATTCATTAAAGGTGAGAAATTTTTGGAAGGATCGTTAGGGATTAAGACCAAAATGACAGATGAACTAATATTGCTGGGGGTGATGGCAGGGGTAGAGGGCCTCCCCACAGAATTTCTGTTTATGGTAGCTGCAGTATATCGGATTGGTATTGCGAGGGCATGGCTTGACAGGGCACCACCGACATTCCAAACATGGGTAGCAAGGCTACTCTCTACGTACAATATGGAGAAGGCAATATATGATAGGAAGGGCGAGAAAATTGGGGAGGAAGATATGGCAACCCATAGATCAGTGGAAAAAAGGGCGGGATAGTGGAGGGATCTCCACTGTTGGGTCTGGGGATGAAGCTATAGCTAATGCAAGAAATTGAAATGAAATTATTTGTGTTATTGTGTATTCTGATTATTTGTGCTGTAATATGTATTGGAATACTCTGGAAAAAAAAATGAAAAAACTTTAATAAAAAGAATAAAAAAAAAAAAAAAGAAACAACGTTCTGATGTGCCTCAAGCCGGCAATATGTACCCATAAATCACATGCTCAACAATTCCGTCTGGGTTGTGTTATTTTTCTTACACAAAGCCAACGCAAAGTGTTCAGGTCGGAATTACAATAGTATTGGATAGTAACCCAAAGTATGTCAAAGTTGTGCAATATGCTATTGTGCATTACTTTGCCTCAGGGGCGTTGCATGGGTGGTGTATGCGAGATCCCATGTACCCACTTATGGGTTTTGCTACAAAGCCCTAACTACAAAGATTTGTAGACAGGGTTTTGTGCCAAAATCCTGTGCCTCATCAAGGCAGGCACAATAAGGAGACATGTTTTAATTTCACCTTGGTTTTCCCACTTCTCATTTGTGCTGCATTGTGCAATACACATAAAAGGGGGGTAAAGCCTTAAAGCACAGGTTTTGTACTGGATGGGACTACTTCCAGTACAAAACCAGTGTTTTGTCAAATTCAGATACCCTTGCACTATGGCCCACGGATGGCTGAATTGATGCATGCCTGCCTAAAGTGCAAAGAGAGACCAGAATGGTGACACATCTTAGTAGCACCACAAATAGGGCAGCATTGGGGCGCAGTGGCAATTCTAGCTCTTATGTAGAGGCAGTGAAGCAGAAGGGCCCAATACGAGGAACAAATGATTTCTTGGGGAGCAATAAAAAATATCTGAGAGACCCAATAGATACAAACAAAATGGAAAATCGGGGGGATAAAAGACCCATTACCCAGAGCAGGATCCTTAATAAACCCATGAACACCACTGTCTTCATGACAGGGGTACCGGAGCTTAGCCCTAACACGTATGAGAATAGCAATTCCATCTCTAATAAAGCTATTCACTGGCTGGGACATGTGAGAGGGTGCAGGTCAGTCATCAGGGAAGATTTGATTAAGGTTAAAATATTGTCCCTGTGCAGCCCTGCTACAAATTGCATAGAAATACAAGTACAACTAGTCAATATGGAGATTGCTGAAAACCTAGTGTCCCTTGAGTATAGAACATCCCCCCAGGCGTATTCAAATATACAAATCCGACAGTCACCATTATGGTCAAAAGCTAGTCATCGGGACGAATCAGACCTCAATAATATAGATTGACTAAGTATAGGAACCCAGCCAAATAATGTTACACACACACACTTAAGTCAAATGACTGAGTTTCAGTCTGACACCATTGTAAGTCCTGTGGTGCCGGGGATGGAGTCGCCACTCATTAAAGGACCCATCGGGCTGATGGAGACCGGACACCAAGAGGTAAACCATCAAATCATAATAGAGGAGGGTATTCTTCCTCAAGCTCCTGTTAAAACTGTAGAGGGAAACTTAAAAATAATTAACCTTGTCTCATGGAATATAGCAGGCCTCGAAAACAATTTGTCCATCCCGGAATGGAATGAATTTATTAAGAAGTTTCAGATTTGTCTGTTTCAAGAAACGTGGAGCAAGATCCCACTACATAAGAATGGCTATGCGACCTACTTTATCCCAGCGACTTCGATAGCAAGAGGGCGCCCATCTGGCGGCCTCCACATATGGATTAGTGTAGCGCTTAATTGGGTTGTATCGATCCATAAGTTGCCAACAGAGGACATATTATATATTTGTCTTAAAGGTCCCCACACTGATTCATCTATGGAATTGCTCTGCGTATACACCAGGGGTACCCCTGGGGGCCAAATTTCTCCAACGATAGCAGTTCTTGATGGAGCACTAGCAGGTGTTCCTCCTTTGTCCAATATTATTGTAGGCGGTGACATGAAATGCACATATGAACCCCTAGCCGAAGATGACGTGTTGGGTATTAGTGTAGAGGACACTAGGCAGTCGATTCCTCCCTTAAATTTGGCAACTATCAAGAGGTGGTCACCACGAGCTATACAACTAAATGCTTTAACATTAAAACATAACTTGCGCGCTTTAAATGGGAGGACCCGCTCTGATGCAAACGGGGCTATGACGTTCAATAGACTTAGCTGCCCGTCTCGCATTGATTATATCCTGTTGGATACTAGATCCTGGGGGAGACTGGTGGATATGGAGGTCAAACAAACGCAGGATAGTGATCAATATCCACTCTGCATGACAATCAAAGGGGGGAGGGAGGTGCTAATAGAAAGTGGCCCACTAATGATTGCTAAAGAAGTAATCCCTTCGCATTGCAATCGCAAGCTCAAATGGAATAGAGTTATGTGTCATGAGGACAATCTGAATAGCATCAAGGAGCTTGTACAAACAGAAATTAGAGACCTTTTGGCCTCTACACCCACACAGGCGAATGCCCTAAGTTTTGATTTACTTGAATCCTATAAAAATCTAATAGAGAAGATTGGTGCCTTCTTTACCATGGGGGAGACTAGAGGGTCCTCAAAGATCCAGGTACGCAAGAAGGGAACCCCCTGGTACACGGCCGATTGTAGGGCAAAGAGAAAAGCCATATCGTCCTCCATTAGGAGTAAAGATGCATTAGCAGTGAGGGTAGCCAGAAAGAAATATCAAAATAGCATTAAACTGGCTAAAAAGGAGTGGGGGAGGAACACTGGCAGCAACTCAAACAAGCGTCCTGCCTGAAAGATCCAACCAGGTTCTGGAACTTGATAAACAAACTAGAGAGAAGGGGTGCAAAGCCTATACTGAACCATATAACCGAGGGCCAGTGGTATACTCACTTTGCTAAATTGTATTGTGATATAGCAATCACGGAGCAATTTACGGTAGAACCAACTGCATTTGTAAAAGAGAATCATAGCCAGGTTGATCCCTTTTCTACAAGAGAAGTACACAATGCCATTATGAATATACCCCTTGGTAAGGCAGCAGGCCCAGATGGGCTCCCTGGTGACCTATTACGGTATGCACCCAAGTTGTGGTCTGAATTCATTGCCCTCCTAATGAATATGATCCTCCAGGGACACTCTGTCCCTGAGTCATGGAAGGGTGCTGAGGTAGTGACTATATTTAAGAAAGGCGATAGGGAAGACCCTGCCAACTACAGACCAATAAGTTTAATTGATACAATCCAGAAAGTAGTTGGCCGGGTCATAGTCACTAGAATGGGGTCCTGGATAGAGGAAGGTAACATACTCACCCATTTCCAGTCAGGCTTTAGGCAAAATGTGGGTACAATGGATCAGGTCTTTAGGTTTTGTGCCATATATTGGAAATCTGTGACTGTCGCGAAGGGCAGTCTATATGTGGCTTTTATTGACTTAAAGACCACATTCGATCTGGTCCCTCGTGATAATCTCTGGAAAGTGTTGCTGGACATGGGTTTCCGGAGTTTTCCTTTGAAGTTTATTGTAAAGCTCCATCAGGATAACTACGCCAGAATTAGGTGGGGGGCCCAAGGACAACTAACAGGGAGGGTGCCTGAATAGAAGGGGGTCCACCAGGGATGCGTGATGGCTCCGACACTGTTCTCCCTCTTCATCAATGGGGTGGTAGACCATCTGAGGGTGGATCCTGCGGATGCCCTGGTCCTGGCAGGGGAGAAAACACCTACCCTCCTCTTTGCAGACGACACCCTCCTAATGTCCAAAACTCCATCGGGCCTCCAGAGGCTATTAGATAGAGTCAGTCTGTTTTGTGATGAGCGGGGCTCACTGTAAATACCACCAAAACTAAACTGATGGTATTGTCTGCATTGAAAAAAGTTAGGAGAATAAACATAGCTCTCAATGGGTCCCCACTAGAGGTGGTGGAGAAGTTTGACTATCTGGGTGTCAGAATCAATAACAGATTGAAATGGGACTCACATGTGGCCAAAATGCGCCTAAATCTCAAAAGAGCGTCTAGAGCCATTTTGAGAAACCAGCGCATGTCTATTAGCAGACCGGTAGCCCCTGCTCTGGAAGTCTATGACGGCAAAGCATTGGCCTCTGCCATCTATGGCTCAGAGCTGTGGGGCTTTGACAATACTATGGATCCGGTAAGAGCGGAGAATACGTTTGTGAGGGACTTAGTTTGTTTCCCTCCCGCTCTAGACACCGTTAAAACACCTTTTTGCAGACATGTGAAAACATTCAATTGCAGATATAGTGCGCCTCCGTCCTTTCCTGTTCTGGGTGCGCCTGAGAAGGACACCAGAACTGGCAAACTATGCCCTGGTTTTGGATGAGCTATCACCCTGAATGGCCTAAATAAGATTCAGTGGTTGAATAAATTGAGGCAGTTGGTTGTGAACCTAGGATGGGGAGGTTTGTGGACCACCCAGTCCCCACCCCATAAGCAAGTTGTAAAAAAAAATCTATTGGGAGTGGGTGCAGGCAGAGGAATCACAAAGTATAAAGCGGGGAGTGCTAACTAGCCGATTCATGGAACATAAGCCCACTAAGAAGCTCGAACCTTTCCTGGATTTCATCCAAATCCCAAGAGACAGATCTCTTTTCTTGAAAATTAGATATGGGATACTCCCATTTAATAAATTAATCGAAGGATGGAAAGGAACGAGGACCCATTTGCATACCTGTCCTGGGTGCCCATCCACGAGTGAATCTCAACCCCACTTCCTGTTCGCTTGTAAAGCATACAAAGTACCTAGAACTAGATGGCTAAAGCCTGTAGGTAGGGAGTTGGGAGTGAGAGATTTTAGGATAGCCCTTCGTATTCTCTCATCAGACACTACATCTCTGGTTATCGTATGTGGTGTTGCTAAGTACATAGCAAAGGCTTGGTTCATACGCACAATGCTGCTAAACACTGTAACAACTTAGACTACGTTACCTAATCTGGTAATTAAGCCCATCACTGTGTATGCACTTTATGACTTTTAATATAACCCGTTGTTTTAATTGTAAATACCTTTTTATCTTTTTATCCCATGAAATGAAATGAACATAATATTTTAAATATCTTGTTTTTACGTGTGAATTGTTTGTACTTTTATGATATGTACATATCGAATAAAGTATTACAACAACAGTAGCTGTTATGCTATTCTGCTCTCTTCCTTTCACACAATGTAATTCAGGGCAGCAATTTTACTTGCACCCCTGCATTTTGTGACTTCATAAATGTAGGCTTTCATCTCCAAAGAGGTGGGTGAAGTCATTGAAGTTAAGTCTCTGTGCCAGAGACAAATGTGACTGTCTGTTTATAAGGGATGGAGAGAGAAGGATAGTGTTAGAAATTGGGTTTCTGGTTGGCAGAGGTATGTACCCTGTCCAAGCAGAAACCATAATCCTAGTCAGCATAAGAGTAGTACACAAGAAGTTTACCTGTGCTCACCCTCTGGTAGCTTGGCACAGAGTAGTCAGGCTGAACTAAAAAGTCAATGCGTAAAGTATTTGTGCACACACACACACACACACACACACACAGAGTGAAAACACCACAAAAGTACTCCACACCAGTTTTTAAAATTATCCAATATTTATCTGAGTAAATCAAGACAAAAACAATAAAATCTAACATACACAAATTGAGTTATGATTCAATTTAATTCAATGCACTTTATTCAGTTTACTTAATACGAAACCATAAAAGTTACAAATTACAGAATACTTTATAATCACTGGTTAAAATACACAATATAACACTTCAGTGGGGTTTTTAGAAATTCAGATCACTCGGGCGCACTACCTCGGTTAGACGTTACAGAGTGTAAACTGACAGGTGGCAATGTAGTGCGTGAAGAGCAGGCGGAAAAACACCCTTAACCGTCTAAAAAGTCAAGGGACTAAACAAATATATACAATTGTGCTCTCGCTACTACAAAAAAGTATTACAAACAGTACAGTGACTGATGAGTATTTAAGAAGACAGAAGCAGATTCTTTGGTGTGTTCTTGATACAGCAAGAAGATGGTTTATTCTCTCCAGACTCAAGAAATGTTATGCAAAGCCGACACGTGTTTCGTCGTGTACAGTTGAGTCAACACGACTCTTCAGGGCTTGAAGATTGGTATGTTCGTGGTTCGTGTCCGTACAGGGAGACGGCGACCGGGAAACACAGGAGGAGGGATACCAAGACAGAGCGCACCGCCTGTTTAGAGACGCACCTGTCTCTAGCGAGCCCTAAGCAAGACGGATCCCCTCCCGGCTACCTCCTGATACACCAGGAGTCAGAGTGAACAAACACGAAGATTTGTGACATCCAATAGGCAGACTGCCATTTCATAAGTACTTTCTACGTGACTATCCTAAAGGGACAGACCGTTTCTGTGTAGTCACATTTGAATTGTGTCTCTCTCCGACAAGTAACGTCCAATACATGGATATTAGCCCAGACCTAATGCCAAGTACCACGAACATACCAATCTTCAAGCCCTGAAGAGTCGTGTTGACTCAACTGTACACGACGAAACACGTGTCGGCTTTGCATAACATTTCTTGAGTCTGGAGAGAATAAACCATCTTCTTGCTGTATCAAGAACACATCAAAGAATCTGCTTCTGTCTTCTTAAATACTCATCAGTCACTGTACTGTTTGTAATACTTTTTTGTAGTAGCGAGAGCACAATTGTATAAAATACACAATATGTAGACACAATAAATATACTCGATCCCGGTTGTTAAAACACTAGTAATGATATAACTTCCATGTCAGCGAAATGGTGAGGGCATCATAAATAAATAGTATAAGTTAATAAAATCATGAAATACTTTAACCAATTCATTTAGGGTTCCAAACATTTTCTATACTTCAAGGAACATTTCAGAAAACCGGTCACAAAAGTAATACATTCAGGATATACCAATTGCAGATAATAGAGAGCGGGACATACTTGCACTAAAAGAGTTTTTAAATAAAAGTTCCTGGGCAATTCATAAAATTTACAGAAAAACATGAAGTTCAGCAGATACTGTGGAGACAGGTTGTCGCAGCCACAGGGTGCTAGCACATTCCCTTTATGACATCCCCTAGGAACAGCTAGTAAAAGATGGAAGAGATCCATTCTAAACCTGATAAGTAAAAATCTTTCGTAGGCAGGTAATGGCCAAGATAAATATAGTTCCAAACCTATTGATGTTTTAAACATCATATATTTACAAACACTTGGCTTCAATAATTCTTTCTCCTCTCTTTCCATTAGTTTACGCAGGGAAAAGGAGTGTTTTACAAGTGCTACATCTTCTTTGGTAATACTATCAGGTGTTAAAAACAAATCCAAGCGTCCCAGCTCGCTAAAACACATCTTTAAATATTTCATCCATGGAATGGTAATCATATGATCTAGGCCCATGATCTCTTTAAGAAGGTTATGACTGAGATTATGATGTTTATTAAGCCCACATTGTAGCCAGAAAGTTATGGGACGCACAGCCAAAATATCACTTAAATAAGGCATACCGGTTTCTTCGTGTACTATTATGTTTGCAGCCCCTTTTGGAACACTCATACGTTTTTTTAAAAATAGTTTTCCATCACTTCTAGACCCTCAAGTCCGGAATATCCCCATAGGTCACTCCCGTAGCTGGCTCTAGATATAATCCTGGCTCGATAAAATTTTAACATCGCAGCCACTGGTCGATTGCCCATTTTGGCTGCAAAGCCACATAGCGCTGCATTAGCCCTGGTGAGTTATGAATTCTGCAAGATTAAATCGAAATATAGTGCTTAGAAATCAATACCTCCAACTAAGGCAATCTGGTGCCATTTCACCGGGGCAAATCCAAAAGTTTAGTCTGACTACGATGGAGCATGAGCAGGATACAAGAGTCACGCAGACCCCCGGGCATACCTTGGATGCATGAAGCTCGGGACAACATATTGAGCATAGGAGGTGATGTGTCGCTGTCAAAGGCAATGCGTTGTTTCCAAATTTAGGTAACCTCTTGAGGCATCTATGTCAAGAAGCACTGTGCATCTGGCATATGCCTGAATGTTGAACCACGGGGGGTGTCAGGGTCTATGGACAGTGTGTTGCAGACATCGGCTATGCAGTTTCTGGGGCCCGGGCAGCAGCAGTGCTGCGTCAGTGCTGTGTCGGCAAAGTTGAGACTGGACTGTGTGGTCATTGCATTGCACACTCAGCAAGCGGTGTCCGCAGCACCAGTGCAAGCAGTAGCGATGTGTCAGAATAGGGAGGGAAATGCCCAGCCAGTCAAGGCATCGGTGTCAATACGTTGGTTTCTTAAGCAGCAGCACCAACCACTCACTTCCAAAGGCCCAGGACTGGATTTGGCGCCGCTTGGCAGAGCAGGACTGACACAGCAGAAAAGCCCAGATGCTGGTAGACAGATGCAGATGAAGTATTTGATGTTCCTGAGACTTTAGAAACAAGAGGCAAGCCCAGCAAGCCCTTGAAGAACATTTAGAGTTGCAGGATGTAGAGTGTCAAGCCCGGTTCTCTCACTCCCAGGCAAGAAGCAGCAGGCAGCAGTTCAACACCAACACAGCAAGGCAAACAGCAAAGTAGTAGTCCAACTTGGGAGCCCATCTGCTCTTTTTCCTGGCAGAATGTCCTCAGTTCCAGAAGTGCTCTGAGTATATGGTGTCAGAGGTCAAGTAGTTATACCCATTTAGCCTTTGAATTTGGAAGACTTCAAAGAAACGTTTTTGTAGTGCACAAGACCCTGCCCTTCCCTTACTCCAGATTCCCTACAGAGGGGTATGCAACCCTCTGTGTAGGGACAGGCCCAGTCCTCTTCAGGTGCAGTGTCAACTGCTCCCTCTCTCGCTTGTTCAGAAAGACCAATCAGTCTGGTGATGGGTCATCAGGATGTGAGCGACACACCTCAGCTCCCTTTGTGTGTGGCTGTCTAGAGGGGATGTAAAAAGCCCAGCTGTCATCAAACCCAGTTGTGTAGTCCAGAGACAGGCAGAAGGCACAAAATGGTTAAAGTAAGAAATTCCAACTTTCTAAAAGTGGAATTTTCAGACCTGCAATTTAAAAAACCAACGTAACTAAAAGATATGTTTTCAAATTGCGAGCCCTAAGACACTAAACTTACACTTCCTGTCTTTTCCCAATTTGAAATGTGTTGGACTTGGCCCTTTTTGCAGGGTTATACCCTAACATTTTGCTTCTTCCTCCTATTTTGTTCCTGACCTGTTGTTGTTGGCTTTAGGAGCCTGAGCTCTTTACCACTACTAATTAGTGCTAAAGTGCATATGCTCTCTGTGTAAATTATGAACTTCATTGGTTATCCATGATTGACATATTTGACTTACTGGTGAGTCCCTAGTAAAGTGCACTAAGTGTGCCAGGGCTGGTAAACCAAATGCTACTAGTGGACCTGCAGCACTGATTGTGCCAACCACACGAGTAGCTCTGAAAACGTAACTCAGACCTTCCACTGCAGTGTCTGTGCGCAGTTGTTAACTGCCATGTCGACTTGGCAAGTGCACCCACTTGCCAGGCCCTAACCTTCCCTTTTCTTACATGTTAGTCACCCTAAGGTAGGCACAATGTACCTCTGTGGGCAGAGTGCAGTGTATGTGAAAGGTAGGACATTTACTGATGTGTGCAACAAGACCTGATAGTGAAATACTGCCAATTTTGTTTTCACTATTGAAAAGCTATCTTGCCCCATTGGACAAAATGGGGAATGATTTGAAACATTTAACATGCATATGTTTCCCATAGGGATCGTATTGAAAAATGAAGTTTAGGCTCTCTTTACTCAGAAATGAATACCACATTATTTACTAAAGATGTTTTTCAAATTGGGTGTTTGAAAATGCCACTTCTAGAAAGTAGGTTTTTTCCTGTGTGCCTCTGTCTATCTGTATATTGACTGTCTGGTTTTGGAGGAACAGGGGCTGGGGAGGTGTGTCTCTCAGGTTGATGTGGGTCCTGCCTTTCCTAAATGAGTCAGGTCTCGGCAGAATAGACCTGGGCTGCAATCAGAGTAGGGGAGTAGTTCTCACTAGTACTGAAAAGGCCCGGTCTGCATTTCGAGTGGTGGGAGGAGATTTCCCTTGCACCTGAATAGGGCCTGTCTGCCTTACATAATGGTGTCTCCACCTCCTGCCGGGCAGCTGCACCAGACAGGATAGAAATGGTTTGGACAGGCCTCAGAGACCCTTGCACAAAGAGAACAAAGACATTTTGGGGTATAAGTATTAGACCTAAAACCCATGAACTTTTGACTACTTTTGGAAAGAGGAAACTTTGCCAAGGAGAAGAGCTGGAGAAACTGAGGAGAAGTACTGCCTTTGCTGTGTGTCTGGGGTTGGCCTACAGTTGCTATTTCTGCAAAGGAAAGGAGAAGGACTTTGCGTGTGCTGTGTCCCCTGCTTCAGGAAAGTCTTCAAGGACTTGAATAGAGCTTGCCTCCTGTTTTGAAGCCTCAGGAACACAAAGACTTCACCCTCAGCTCCCCAGAACTTACTTTCCGGGAGTTATGATCTGCCATAAGTGTGTGTTGCTGTGTGTGGCCTCTGAAGGTTATTTCTGTTACTGGGAGCTGGAAAGCAACGCAACAACATGAAAATCAATGCATCGCTCTTCTTGCGACAGATTTTCCGTCGCAACGCCATGGTGCGAGGAGAATTTCTATGCACCGCCATGCCGTTGCTGAAACCGACTCAACGCCTCTTGCCGCTGCAAGAATCGATGCATCGAGGGATTGCAGCAGAAGAAATCGACACAGCACCGCTCAACACCAATTCATCGTTTGCTGACGCAGGCCAGATTTTCCACGCATTGTCCCTGTGTGGCAAGTTTTCCCCGATGCATCACCCGCAGATTGGAGTCGTCTCAGAATCAATGCACCACTTCCCCCTACACACCGGACCCGACGCACCACTCCCCTGTATCCAGCTGAACTGCCTCATCACATCCACGAAGGTCTCAGGAATCAACAAATCTCTTTGTTTTTCGGTACTTCTCATCGCTGCGGCTCCATGGCTTGGAAAATTTGTTGCAACAACAGGTACTTTGCAAGAAATCACGCATCTATGGTTTTCTATGGAATTATTTGCTAAAACCCTTTGAAATAAATTTTTCTTAATACTTGTATGTTGGATTTTTGTCATTTTGCTCTTGTTAAAGTTTAGATAAAGATACCCTATTTTTCTAAACTAGTGTGGTGTCCATTTGTGGTGATATCACTGTGTTACTGTGAGTGTTGGTCAACTACATTACACATTGCCTTTGGGATAAGCCAGTCTGCTCGTGCCAAGCTACCAAGGGGGTGAGCAGGGGTTATCTAGCAGGGGTATCCCCCTTACCCTGACTAGAAGCAAGGGTCCCTATTTGGACAAAGGTACCTACCTCTGCCAAGTAGAGACCCCATTTCTAACAAAATTACACTAGTAAAATGTTACAAGGCAGCTCCAATATTAACCTATGCAGAGATAGGCCTTGAAGCACTGAAATACAAGTTTAGGAGTATTTCACTAGGAGGACATGTAAAACTGAAAAGCATAGGTCCCACCTTTTAAGTACACTGCACCCTGCCCATGGTATGTCCAGGACCTACTCTAGGGGTGTTCTGTTTTCAATAAAAAGGAAGGTTTAGGCCTGAGAACTCGAAATGGCAGTTTAAAACTGCACACACAGGCTCTGCAGTTGCAGGCCTGAGACGTGTTTAAAGGGCTTCTAATGTGGGTGGCACAATCAGTGCTGCAGGCTCACTAGTAACATTTGATTTACAGGCCCTGCGCACATGTAGTGCACTGTACCAAGAGCTTATCAGTAAACCAAATATGGCAATCATGGAAAGACCAAATGCCATTACATTTTTGACACAGAACATACATAATTTAACACTGGTGAGCAGTGAAAATGGGCACAGAGTCCTAAAGCCAGAAAAAGGCTGACAGTCAAAACAGGAGGTCCAAAAGCAAAAAGTCAGGGGAAACCATGCCAAAAGATGCCAGGTCCAACAGAAAGCGAGAGAGAGAAACAGTCTGAAGTTTAGATGTGTGGCAAAGGATTGCATTGCAGACAAGGGTGTATGACACACCCTGTGAAAAGGAGAGGATTTGTTGGGTGGCGGGGTGTATGTAAATATAAGGGAATATCTTCTACATTTAAGTATGCTTGTGTTAGTCTTATCAGCCTAAGGGTGGTCTTCCCCATACCATTTTGCCTCCTCCTCTCCTGTTTTGCTGATTTTGTTTTTTTTTGGGGCCTTAAGACTCTGGGCACTTTACCACAGCTAACCAAGTGCTTGTTCTCACTACCTAAACATGATACAATTAACACTTGATTGGGATATTTAGTTTGCCTATAACTCCCTGGTAAAGTGGTATATCAGATATCCAAGACTGCAAATTAAGTGCTACTAGGGGGCCTGCAACACATATAATGTCACCCGCTCAAGTAGACCTTAAAAACATGTCTCATGCCTTCCTTTGCAGTCTTTGTGAAGTTTTGAACTGCCAATTTGATCAGGCAAAATAAACCTTTTGCCCAAGCACAACCCTCCCTTTTCAGTACATGAAAGTCACCCCTAGACAAGACTGTAAGCAGCCAATAGGGCAATGTGCATTGTATTTAAACTGTTGGACATGTACCTTTATGTTTTAAATGTTTAGATACTGAAAAGTTAATTAATTAGCTTTTCAGGACCATACGGCCTACCTCTCCCATAGTATAATATTGGTATGCCTTATCACATTTAATAAGTGTTAACTTTTGTTTTGGAGCAAATAGAAATGTCTTGTTTGGTGTCTAGGAAATTGCCATTTTATATCCTATTCAATGGTAAAGTCAGATTTTAAGACACACGTCTGAAAATTATACTTTTAGAAAGTTGGCATTTTCTTGTACAAACCATTTGGGACATGCAGTGAGGTTCCTGGGTCACATGACTAGGTGCATTGGCAGTTGGCCTTTGTGTATTTCTCCCAGACCGTCACACAAAAGTGTTGGCAGGATGGGCCACCTTGAGGGATCATTGGGGCGGAGCTGTGTACAGCACCCCTTCTACTTCAAAGCAGCTGCATCAGCCCACATACACAGAACTGCACTCTAGCCTCTTGTGCCCGCATACATCCTGGGTCCAGGGCAGGGAGGAAGAAAATGTCAACACCATCTGTGGTGGAAAACTCTAAAAGTTTCTTCCACTTCAAAGATGGCACCAGGTTTAATATTTGGACTCTCAGAACACCCACTCTTTAGTTCTCTTCTGGGCAAGCCAAGAACTGGCAGAGGAATGCTCTGCTGCCTGTAGCCTACAGTGAACTTGAACTTCAGAGCAGTCCCCTGCTGCACCAAGAGGACTGCCCAGCTGCCTGACACCTGCCCTGTGGTCTCGAAGGACTGCTCTGCTTCTTGAGACCTACATTTCTGCTTGAAGCAGGGCCTACCCACCAGAGTGACTCCAATGGCTATTTGGCTGGCCTCATGTTCAGAGGCTCAGGAACAGAAAAGGCTTCAACTATCTTAAAGACACACTTGATCCCAGCCGGAGTGAGATCTTACCCTCTTAGGTGTGCCTCACCAGTCCTGGACCCTTGGAAGTGGTGCTAAAGGTGGCCAGATAGCCCAAATCAAACATTTGGGACTTGAACAAATTTCAGCCACAAAGTGCTCTACGAACCAAGAAGAGACCGAAACCTACCTGCTTCAAAGTCCTCTCAAGGTGCATTGCCCGTCGGCCTGATTTTGCACTAGCTCCCATGTATGTTCTTCTCCACAGCAAAATAAGCTTTGATTTTAGGCATTATTTTTCACTTTAAAATGTGAAAGTTCCTAACTCTGGTTCTACTAATTAGATGTGTGTCATTTTGATCTCAGAAAATGTAATACATTTTACTCTATTATTCGAAAATAGTATGGAATTGTTTTGTGTTGTCTTTTCACATTCATTGCTGATTAAGTACTACATAAATATTTTACACATGGCCTCTAAGTTAAGCCTGACAGCTTTTGTGCAAAGATACGACAGAGTTATGCACAGGTTTGTTTAGTAACTTTTGTGATTCACCCTGACAAAGATTTTAGCTGTTGTTTAAGAAGGGCTCACACACCCCTCAACCAACGACCCAATTTCTCACAGCACAAAAGAGGACATAATGTGTGATGCTCTGTTTGATAAATATATTGGGTGAAATGAAGAGGGCAGTTCTCAAGCATAATAGAGATAGTGGATTCTCTGAATCTACCTTTCATAGCTATTACAATTTTGAGGTTGTTCTCACAAGCACCAACAGACATTTTATAAAGTTAAAACCATGTAGGCATTGTTGGTCTTGGCCCTTTTTGCAGGGTCATCCCTGAACTTTTTGCCTTCCTCCTAGTCTTTTTTCTGACATGGTATTGGTGGTTTTAGGACTCTGGGCACTTTATCACTGCTGTCCAGTGTAAAGTGTGTGTGCTCTATATGGTATACATGGTAAGATTGGTCTACACCTGTTTGGCGTATTTAATTTACCTGTCAGTCCCTTGTAAAGTGGTATTCCAGATACCCAGGGCCAGTAAATTAAATGCTACTGGTGAGCTTGTGGCGATGCTTGCGCCACCCACAAAAGTAACCTTTCAAACCTGTCTCAGGCCTCTGCCATTGCAGGACATGTGCGCACAGTTTACTGCTGCTGTGACGTGGCACATAAAGTGGGTACCACCTCTGTAACCCCTCCTTTTACTGCATGTCAGTCACTTCTAAGGTAGGCCCTAGCTAGCCCTACGGGCAGGGTGCATTGTAGGTAAAAGGTAAGACAAGTACCTTATTTGTGTGACATGTCCTGGTAGTGACAAACCGCCATTTTGGTTTCTCACCACTCTGAGCTGTCCTCTCATAAGAATGCATTAGGGATTCCCTGGTGTGTGATTCAGTGGTAATTCCTGACATGAGAGGGGCAGCGTGGTCAAGTTTGGTATCTTTGGAATAGTAATAATAAATGCTGTGAAATGGTGTGCGCAGATTTATTATCACTATTTTAGAAATGCCACTTTTGGAAGTTGGCATTTCTGTGTTCTATGTGTCTTTGTGCCTGCCTGATGTGTATTGCATGCTTGGCTCTGGAGTGGCAGGGGCTGGTGGAGTGTGTGGCTCTAGAGGGGCATTGTGAGTCAGCGCAAGCGGAATAGGCAGATCTGCATTTGGAGTAGTGGATGAAGTAGCTCTTGTCCCTGAATAGGACTGTTCCTGCCTTGTTCAATGCTGGCTCCGCCCCTCTGTGGTGTGTCTGGGGCTAGAGCTTAATCTAACTAAGGATGGTGTGAGCACTGTATAGAAAGTGCTTCAGCCCCCCCCTCCCAAGCCCGGGCAGAACAAAGACAAAGCCTGATATAAATATTGGAGCTGTGACCCCATGTCTTTGTGCTTTTTGGTGCTGAGTTGTTGCTGCAGGGCTGCTGGGCCAGGAGGAACAGCCGTGGGACCCAGCAGCTGTTTCCTGGGGTCCCTACCTTCTGGCCTGCCTGTGTCCAGCTCCGCCTTCTAAACTTGGGTCCTAGGGCTTTGTGAGCGCTGCGTTCTTTTATGGTCCATGGGAGGGGGCTCCAACTTAGAGTCTGGGGAGTCGCTGTTGCACCGTGGCGGAAGAACCAGGAAGTCTGGCAGCTGTTGCCTGGCTGTGGGTGGGGCTCTCATGGTGGTAAAGAGAGCATGCGTGCTTCTATGAGGAGTGGCTCTAACTTTGCTTGCCGGGTGCCTGACGAGCACTGCTTAGTTGCCTTTCCTTTTTTTGGGAAATCCACGAAGATGGGCAAAAACTCTGCTTGTTCTGCGTGAAACCGGAAGTCAGGCACCCAATGCCTGGCCAGGTGCAAGTCTGGTCCAGGATGGGGAGCCAACCGTGAATTGGTGCTGCCGGAAGACAGGCAAGGTCTGTGCCTGGTTAGAGGTGGGGCTCCCGATCTGCAAGGGAGAACCCCGTGGGGGTACCAGACGCAGATTGAGCTTGCAGGCTCACCGGAGCAACCAGAGGAGGACCTGCTCGATGATGAGAGACCGGACCTGCAGGAAGAGGTGCCGGCGAACGGGCCGTGTGGCTGTGCCTCACCCAGAAGTAGCAACGTGTCTTGAGAGCCTGATGGGGAGGTGAATTCCTCAGGGATGAGCTGGCATAAGACCAGTCCCTTATTATTTTTGCCAAGAAGGAGACAGCAGCACCACAGGAAAGCCGGTGGACGCCTTGGGGGCCATCCCTTAGGTTTGGAGGGGCGGAGGGAGACTGAGTGAGGTCGTAGGTGCAGAGAGAGCACCGAGGAAATCCCTGCAACTGACCCCTTCTGAGTGCAGCTGCACCACATGGTTGCGGGTAGCTGCATGATTTTGCGAAACCTGGACCATTTGATTTGGTGGCATTCCAGGGCAAGCCTAGGAAATGAGACCCCGGGATTATGTGAGACGGCCGGATGCACCCCTCTGTGCCCAGGTTGAGTTGATGGTTGCACCCTATAAAGGGTGGTAGTAGTGCGCTGTTGGTATGATGGACTGCCTAATACTTTTTCTTAATGAGTGCACTACTGCTGACTATGTTGTATGCATAATAGGCTATTCTATGCAATGCCATGATTGGATGCCTAATATGGTTTCTGTCTAATGCGATTATGCATACTGTGTTTATATTCCCAATGTTGATGCATAAGGTGTTTTTGTCACTAATTACTGGTGGATTTGATTTCCCTAATAGTGAGATCTACTGGTTCTGGCAGTGGCCTGATTGGCCCTGTCATGTATATAATCCCCTGTAAAATATTGCTTGTGCCAGATGGCACAGTATAAGTTTGTGATTTTGTTCTAATGTGTTTATGGATAATACAAAGGCTATTTTTTTTTTATATAACATTCTGTGGACTTTCTTTTGTGGTGTGCCTAGTGTGTCGCCGCTATGTGTGTGTGTTGCGCAAACGCTTTATATTGCCTGTGGGATAAGTCTGACTGCTCGTGCCAAGCTACCAAGGGGATGAACAGGGGTTATCTTCAGTGTGTGTTTATCCCTTGCCCTGACTAGGGTGGTGGTTTCTGCATGGTTTAGGCTCATGCCCTAACCAACCAGAAATCCCATTTCTAACAGGCATATATAAAAAATATTAGTTACATTGGGAAAATGATTTAGAACCACTTCCATATTCATGTGAATTGGGGCAGAGAAAACAGGTTCCTGGATAGGCATACCCTTAAAGTCACAAACATTCACAAATGTATTTGTGAGTATTCGCCAACTTTTTCTCAGCCCATTCCATCCTGGAAATGGTCAGATATTTAATGCAGCAATGTGTAATAGTTTCCAGGGTGGGAATGGGTTCGGGACACCACCACAAATGTGGGGTGTAGGGTAGGGAGGTCTTTCCACAAGAATGCAATATTTACTTTGTGTAAATGCACACGTTTCAATTCTTTACGAACACATTGGTACACTGGGTATATTATTATAGAAACATGCCTTTGATGCTCTTCCTAACTGTGATGTGGTATGGGTCAGTAAACCTATTTTGTTGAAACGCTTTTCTGAATTACAAAATAGGTCTAGTGCTTACCAAAAGCCATTTTGTAGTTTTGAACAATGCGAGTTTGCGAATTGTAGGGTTAGGACTGCAAAACAGCTTCGTACATTAGACTCTTTGATTTTGAAAATGTGACCTGCAAATTGTCAGACACCTCTGCAGTAGGGACTTTAACCTCCTGAGCTCTCTTGGTAGATGGCCTTCATACTCTCATAAAGTCACAATGAAAAAAACAAGGTCCTTATAAAAAATGCAGCAGTCCTGGGACGTCCGTACTTGTGGTGGCGGTCCGACCATTTTCAGTGCTGTGAGTCCACCCGCTCTATTAAGAGTGTGGCAGTTGGACTGCCACAGGAACGCCTCCACTGCCAGGATCCTGCAGTGTTGGCAGTGCGGTTTGGAGGGCAAATGTGTGACAAATTACAACCTGTCTTTCAACAAAGCATTTCATGGAAATGAGTTTTCCATGAAATGCTTGATGAAAAGGTAGGGAAAAGGGCCCCCATCAGGGCCCAAGGGCAAATCTGCACATGCGGGTTGGAGCTGGGAGCACAAGATGGGCCCTCCCACAAGTCCATGCCCCTGCGTGCACTGTGTGGCATGCATGACTTGGTGCATGCCACACAGTGCACACAATGTGGCAGCGACCCCACAGTGCCAGCATGACTGCTGTCTATAATCCTCAGTCAAAATATCCCCCTGCTTTGGGATTGCCACACTGCCCACACACCCTAGATTCTTCTTAGAATCCAGCGGGTGCACCACGGACTTGATGGTACTCCTGTGTGCGCAGAAGTGTTGGTCCTACAGGAGGAACGCCAAACTCATTATAAGGTGCTAAATATCCACAAACCTGGTTAATAAAGGTATTAGCAAGTGCGAATAATTAAAAACACATTTTGACCTTGTATCTATCATAAAAAGGACAGGGGGATTTAAACCCACAATCTCATAGTTAAAAATCTTCTCTATATGTTCTCATTGAAAATACCTCTACATCAGCATTTGTAATTTCTTATTATTACTATCTCACATATAAGTGTGCATTATTTCATGTTCCTGAGACCTAATTTAATTCATACGTATCATACTATTATGCAAACAGCTATTGTATGTAGCCATAGGACAAATAGTATAACTGGCTATTTGCAGGGGAATTAACAGTCAAGAAAGAATACTTTGCTGGACGCCAATGACCATTGATTGATCTACTATTCTGACCATACATACTGGTCATCTAACACCGTCAAAGACACTTCTAGCAAATATGTTATCGAGTCACAGTCTGGTCTCTTCTGATCATTATGGCTTTGACTCCCAGAAATGTGTTTCATGGAGGACAGAATACAAAAGACTGTGCACATGGGCAGCATGATGGTTGATAATGTGATGGGTGCAGTTGATATTGGATATAATTGGGGAATGGTTTGAATGAGTCATCAAACAAATGGGTGGGGCATGTAACTTCCTTTCATTAGGGCCACTGCAACCTTGCTATGCCACTGATTCTCTGAGTGATTGATTCCACTGAATGCTTGATTCTGTTAACAATGTGAGTTATTTAGAGGAACCGGGGGCCTCCTAAAATCTAGTGAGCTCTCCTAGGTCTCTCCATGGCTGACTCATACTCTCCCTGGCTATTTCCACACCAGAAAGAGGCTGAGTTTCTGTTCCTGTACAGTCTCTCCCCATGCAGGGCAAAGCACTCTGATATTCCCCCTCGGCAGACAGGCAAGCTTCTAGGCTATAGACAGACTCTCAGCTCGTTCAGCAGAAAGAACAGCCTTCTGGTGTTGTCCCCTTACCTCTGGGAGACATCCAGACCACACACCAGGGCACACAGCAATCATTTGGTTTGCATTCTACCTTTATGAATGTTTTCCAGACCAGGGATATGGATTAATTGTCCAAGGCTTCAGAGTCCTTTTAAATTGGTTCTCTTTCAAAGTTATTTCAAGGCTGCTGTTCAGAGATCGTCCCTGTGCAAAGTCCCAGCAGTGCCCAAATCATTTCCCTTTCTCTAATGCAAACTCTCTCCCTTTCTTACCCAACTACAAAGACACAATAGTGGTTCGAAGTAGTACACACACTTTTACCATGCAGGGAACATTTGCATTCAAATCCAAGCAGATAGTTGCTTGCTATTCTTTTTAGTTAAAAAAATATAATGTTGCTAATGTGAGTTGCAAGGACATTTGGGACTTGTAACATCAAATTGGTAAATGTCATTTTTGTTTTTCTCTGAATCAAAGCCTGAAAAAGTCAATGTTTGCTAGAGAGAAAAAAGTTTATGTCTGGCCCAAAGTAAGAGATGGTGACATGGACATATCTTAAAGACAGGATAAAGGGTGGAAAAGCAATAAACTAAGAGTTATGCATTGGGTTAGTAGTAGGGTAAGAAAGGGAGAGAGGTTGCATTAGAGTAAGGGTAATGATTACGTAAGAGCTAGTTTTATGGGCTAGTAAAACAGGCTCCCATTACGATGGCGGTGGACTGCCACCAACAGGTCATTGGTGGTCGTTCGCCCGCTATCAAGGGCATCCGTCCAACTGCTGCATTACAATGCAGCCGGTCAGATTGCAGAGGTCTGCCGCACCCAACAGGATCCAAGAATCCGTCGGGACAGCAATTGGACTCCTATTTCTACAATGGAGGCGGTGTCTATGCAGGCGCCGCGGTAGGGATTAGGATGTCCCTTTCTGACTGTCTTCTCATAGCGTTCCTACTGTCATGAAAAAGCAGATGGAAACTGACTTGGGGGACCCAAGCCGGGCCCCCATTTCCTGTGGGCCACATGTAGTGCCCCCCACACATCCTTGCACCATTTGCCAGGCACCACATGGGGCCTGGAACACAGTGCATAGATGTGCCCAAAGTGCCATTTTCTACTGTGACTTGTTCTGCAGCCCTTTTCCTGGACCGCAGCACAAACCACAGTAGAAAAAGGCACTTTCGGACATCCTGAACTGTAGCCTGATCCCTAATCAGGCAGGTGGAACCGCTGACTCATGCTCATAATAAAGGACATAGTTTCAGGAACTGCTGTGTTAAGGGATAAGGCTAGGATTAGGGTAATGTAAAGGAATTTGGTTAGGGTGTAGGCATATAGTTAAACATACATTTAGAAAAAGGCAACACAATGATTAGGCTAAAGGTTAGGGCTAGAGCTAGTGTTAGAGTGAGTGTTCCAAAACACCTTTATGGAAGAGTTATGTCTAGCGAAGATGTTCTCGCAGACTTATATGCATTTTAAACATATTTCTGGGAATTTGCTTTAAAAAGGTTGTCTGGTAAGGATGTCTCATTTCCTTAACTCCTTGTAAATTAAAACCGACTCCAGGTAGGAGTAGAACTTGCAATAATTGTGAAGAATTTTCCCAAATACCCCTTATATTTCAGTGGCTATAGAGTAAGGGTGTATATCCATAGAGGGAACTTATTTCCAGGAGGATAAAATGTGGAATGCCCATTAACACAATGCCTTCAGACTGATCACCATGCACACCAGTATGCATCTGTTTAGTGCTTTAAGGAGTAAGAAAAAGAACATCTTTAACCTCATGCCTTCCTTTAAGGTCCATGAATCAAAAGAAATTCAGCATTGTACAAAAACTTTAGAAGGCCCATTCACAAACTGCCTCTGAACCTCCCATCTTTTTCAGTATGAGAGCTCTGCCCCAAATGCAGAGTGTCCTCACATATAAGTATACATTTTAGTTGTAAATGTGAGAGGAGAAGATAGATGGGGAGTGGCTGGAAAATGGGGAATACTTACTACTAAAGTGGAAAGAATAGGGATGAGTAAAGAGGGGTTAAGGCAGGATGATGAAGGGGCTTAAGAAGGGACGTATACCCACCCACAGAAGAGTAAGCCCTTTATTTAACACTAAAATAGTATAACATTTTTACTTTTCCCTATACTTAACTATAGGGATACTCCACAGTCGGGGCTGAGATTCTCATGTGGGAAAGAATAGGGAATGGCTCCCTATAGATTACCATAGGGAAATATTGGATGGAGATCAGTAGATGGTAAAGTTCAGGAAAAAAATTGCTATTTTTTATCATGCAGAGCACTCCAAGGTGGCTGAAATCTCTGCATGATAAGGTATAAGACAAAGTAAAAAAAGTGTTTTAAACTTGGAAATATTTTGCAAAAGTGTTCGTATATTAAATATTGATGTAAAATAGTATATATATGTATTTTAACTGTAGAACTAAAGAATAAAGAAAAAATGCTACTGGACTATCAACAAAATGTTTCATCGAAAATAAAATGCTTTAAATTATATTAATGTATTTTAAAGTTACAATTTGAAGTTTATTTAAAAAATACATTCCCACCTTAAATAACAATATATTTTTTTATTATGAATTAATAATATTTAAGCTTGATGTAAACATTTTTTTGAAAATAATAATTATTTGTAGTGTTACGTTAATTTTTAAATGCAAGTGGTTATTTTTATATTTTACAATTACATTAAAAATCTATGTTTTTAATATTTTTTAACATTACATTATATTTATTTCTATTTGTAAGTATTTAAAATGATTTAATTTAAACTAAAATAATTTCCTGCAGGGTTTACATTGAATAGCCTGCCTCCATTATTTTCTATGGGAGGGTGTGGTATTTGACTTAATACCTTTCTTTGTACTGGTAACATATCAAAAGTGTGACTCCACCCCCTTTTTCAGGGGATCGGAACATAAAAGTATACACTTTTGATGGACTTTACACTCACATTTTGTGTGTACCCAAAAGTAGTAAAGTTACTCAAAAGTGTAAGAGTAAAGTTACACACATAAATTGCTCTTTAGTGCAACTTACATTTGTAAATTGCCCTGAAGAGATAAAACTGATTGGATTTTATTTTTAGAATTGGCCTTCGGTCAATAGAAAGAATGAGAGTGAGGTAAAATGGAGATGATGCGAAAGGGATATTTAAAAGTAGTAACACATGGAGATATAAACAATATAAGTATTTAGCCCAAAATGGAAGAAAGAGAAAGAGAAAAAGAAGTAGAAGCAGAAAGAAAAAGTGTGCAAGAGAGGAAAGGCACAGAAAGGTACTGAGAGAGAGGTACACAGACACATGTTTGGTGAAAGTGAAATAGAGAGAAAACGGGGACAGAATAAAAACAATACAGAGAGCAGGAGCAACACAGCAGAATATATATACGTGAGAGTGTACAAGAGCTTTGAGTACAAGAAGCATTACAGTGACATGCAGGTTGTAGAAGACACATCCAGAGAGAGTCATTGAGAATCCTAGGACCAACTGGAGGAAGAATGCAGCTGAAAGACCAAAGCATAAAGGAATAAACAAAGATTGAATATTATAACACAAATAGAGCACTGTGAATTCAGGTGGTGCTAATTAATTGACAGAAATACAGTGGAAGTTCCAGATAGACTACTTCCTCTATTCATTTCACATGGACAGTGAATTTCATTTGTAGAGCATTTATGATAAAATGTTGGTGGCAAATGATATTTTGAGGGATACATCCTTATTAACTGTAAGTTATTATTGCTGAATTTGTGTCAAATAGAGTGTTTTCCTCCAAACAGGGAATCTTCTGACATGTATTATTCTTCCCATTAGATATCAACTACTGGTCTTCTACATGGTGTCACAGGAAAACTTCATGGTGGAGTAAATGGAGGCCACAGTGGCAGTCTTAATGGATTTACAAGTGTTTCTGGGGGACTTGCTGGAGGACTTGGAGGTGCTGCTGAAGGTTTTGCTGGAGGACTGGCAAGAGGAATCAAAGGTGCTGCTGGAGGACATGGAGATGGCCTTAGAGCTGGAGGAGGTTTTGCAGGTTCAACTGGAGAACGTGGTGGAGGAATCAAAGCAGGTGTTAGAGGACAAGCTGGTGGACTTGCAAGGGGACTCAGAGGTGCGGATGAAGTTGGTGGAAGTGTTGGAGGTGTTGCTGCTGGTATCGCTGGAGGACTTGGAAGTACCATCCAAGTAGTAGCTAATGCTGGAGTTGCTGGTGCCTCTAGAGGACGTGCTGATGGAATAAAGGTTGGCGGTGGCGGACCTGCTGGCAGACTAGCTGGAGGTCTCAACGGTGCAACTGGAGCTGGTAGAAATAGTGGAGGTGCTGCAACAGGTGCTGTTGGAGGAATTGAAAGAAGAATCAAAGGTAGTGCTGGAGAACTGGCTGGAGGACAAGCTGGAGTACTCAAAGGTGCTCTTGGAGTTGCTGGGAGTGCTGGAAGTGCAGCAATGGGTAATGCTGAAGAATTCCGCGGTGCTCGTCAAGTTGGAGGAAAGGTTGGAAGTGCTTCCCCAGGTGGTGCTGAAAGATTTGCTGGAGGATTCAAAGTTGATGCTAGATCTGAAGTGCGTAGACCAGCTGGAAGACTTGGACATGGTACTGGAGATGGTGCAAGGTCTGGAGGGGGTCCTGCTGCTGTTTTTGGAGGACATGGAGATGCTCAACAAGTTGCAGGAAATGCTGGAGGCATTGCTAAAGGCGTCACCGGAAGAGTTGGAGGTTCTCTTAAAGTTGTAGGAAAAGAAGGACCTGCTGCTGAAGATGCTGCTGGAGGTCTTACCGAAACAATCAAAGACAGTGATAGAGTACTGGCAGGCAGACTAACTGGAAGACTCGGAAACGTTATTGGGGTTGGTGGAAGTACTGGGGCTGCTCATGTAGGTGTTCCTGGAGCAATTGCTGGAAGAATCGGTGGTGGGGCTGGTAGACTGGCTGGAGGACTTGGAGGTGCCAATGGTGTTGTTGGAAATAATAGGGTTGCTCAGATAGGTGCCACAAGTGGGTTTGCTGGAGGAATCAAAGGTGATGCTGTTGGACTATCTAGCAGACTAGCTGGAGGACTCAGACGTGATATTGGAGTTGGTGGAAGTGCTGTAAGGGTTGCTGCAAGTGCCCCTGGAGGATTTGGAGGTGCTCTTGGTGCTGTTAGTACTGGGAGGTTTAAAGGTGGACATGACAGCACCCTTGGTGATGTTAGCAAAGTTCAAGGATCTACTAGGAAAGTCACAGGCATAGCTGGAGAAATGACTGGAGAAATCAGAGGTGCTTCTGGGAAAATGAATGGAGGACTTGAGGGCACTCTTGAAGGTGCTGGAAGAGTGGAAAGTGCTACTTGGAAAATCACAGGCAATACAGAAGGAATGACTGTAGGGCATGTTGGTGCTTCTGGAGGACTTAACAGACATGCTAAAGGAAATCTTGTGGGTGCTGGAAAAGTAGCTAGTGAAAATGTGAAAATCAAAGAGAATGAGGGAGCAATAACTGGGGGACTCACAGGTGCTTCAGGAGTAGATAAAGGAGAAGTCGATGGGATTAATGGAAGTGTTGGGAAAGTCGGAGGTGCTACTTGGAAAATTACAGACAATGCTGGAGCATTGACAGGAAGACTCCCAGGTCCTAGTGGAGGACTTAGAGGAGGACTCACAGGTGTTTCTGGAGGTCTTAAAGAAGAAGTCGATGGAACAGCTCGAAGTGTTGGAAAAGTCATAGGTGCTACTGGGAAAAACACAGACAGTGCCGGAGCAATGACAGAAGGATCCACAGGTGTTGTTGAAGGACTTGAAGGAAGCCTTCTTGACAGCAATAGCAGAGATGCTGGAAAAATTGGAAGTGCTACTTGGAAATTTGCAGGCAATACTGTAGGAATAACTGGAGGACTTGCTGGTGAATCTAGAGGTCTTAATGGGCAATTTGAGGGTACTCTTAGAGATTCTGGAAAACTTGGTGGTGCTGCTTGGAAAATCATTGGCAATGATGGGGGAATCACAGGAGGATCCCGTAGTGCTTCAGGAGGACATAAGGGAAGTCTTGATGACACTCATGTGGGGGCTGGAGGTGCTGCTGTAGGGATTACTGGAGGACTTGGAGGTACCATTCAAGTAGTAGGAAATGCCAAAGGTGCTGTTGCAGGTTCTGCTGGTGGACGGGAGAACAGAATAAAGGGTGGTACTCGAGAACTAGCCAGCAGACTAGCCGGAGGGGTCGAAGATGCTTCTGGAGTTGGCGGAAGTGCTGGTGGTGCAGCAACAGGTGCTATTGGAAAACTCGGAGGTGATCTTCAAGTTGTAGGAAATGCTAGAGGTGCTGCTGCAGGTGCTGCTGGAACAATCAAAGGTAGTGCTGGAGATATGGCTGGAGGACCAGTTGGAGTACACAAAGGTACTCTTGAAGTTGGTGAAAGTGCTGTAATGGGTAATGCTGGAGCACTCCGCAGTGCTCCTCAAGTTGGAGGAAATGCTGGAAGTGCTGACTCAGGTGGTGCTGAAGGATTTGCTGGACGATTCAAAGGTGATGCTAGAGCTCATAGACCAGCTGGAAGACTCGGACGTGCTAATGGAGATGGTGAAATTTCTGGAGGTGGTTCTGCTGGTGTTGTTGGAGGACTTGGAGGTGCTCACCTAGTTGTTGAAAATGCTGGAGGCATTGCTTTAGGTGTCCCCGGAAGTCTCGGAGGTGCTCTTAAAGTTGTAGGAAAAGAAGAAGCTGATGCTGAAGATGCTGCTGGAGGTCTTACTGAAAGAATCAAATACAGTGATAGAGTACTGGCGGGCGGACTAACTGGAAGACTCGGAAGTGTTATTGGGGTTGGTAGAAGTACTGGGGCTGCTCCTGTAGGTTCTCCTGGAGCACTTGTTGAAAGAATCAGAGGTGGTGATGGTAGACTTGCTGGAGGACTTGAAGGTGCCATTGGTGTTGTTGGAAATAATGGAGATGCTGAAATAGGTGCCACTGATGGGCTTGCTGGAGGAATCAAAGGTGATGCTGGAGGACTAACTAGCAGACTAGCTGGAGGACTCAGAGGTAATCTTGGAGTTGGAGGAAGTACTGATAGTGTTACTGCAAGTGCCCCTGGAGAACTTCGAGATGCTCTTGGTGCTCTTAGTTCTGGGAGGTTTGATGGAGGGCTTGATAGCACCCTTGATGATGTTAGCAAAGTGGCAGTATCTACTAGGAAATTCACCGGCATAGCTGAAGGTATTGCTGGAGAAATCACAGGTGCTTCTGGGAAAACGAATGGAGGACTTGAAAGCACTCTTGAAGGTGATGGAAGAGTTGAAAGTGCTACTTGGAAAATCACAGGCAATACGGAAGGAATGACTGGAGGGCTTGTTGGTGCTGCAGGAGGACTTAATAGACATCTTAAAGGAAATCTTGTGGGTGCTGGAAAAATAGGTAGTGAAAATGAGAAAATCATAGACAATGAGGGAGCAATTACTGGTAGACTCACAGGTGCTTCAGGAGTAGAGAAAGGAGAAGTTGATGGGACTACTGGAAGTATTGGGAAAGTCGGAGGTGCTGCTTGGAAAATTACAGACAATGCTGGAGCAATGGCAGGAAGATTCACAGGTGCTACGGGAGGACTTAAAGGAGAACTCACAGGTGTTTCTGCAGGTCTTAAAGGAGAAGTCGATGGAACTGCAGGAAGTGTTGGAAAAGTCATAAGTGCTACTGGGAAAAACACAGAAAGTGCCGGAGCAATGACAGAAGGACCCACAGATGTTGTTGAAGGACTTGAAGGAAGCATTCTTGACAGCAATAGCAGAGATGCTGGAAAAATTGGAAGTGCTACTTGGAAATTTGCAGGCAATACTGTTGGAATAACTGGAGGAATTGCTGGTGAATCTAGAGGTCTTAATGGGCATTTTGAGGGTACTCTTAGAGATGCTGGAAAATTAGGTGGTGCTGCTTGGAAAATCATTGGCAATGATAGAGGAATCACAGGAGGATCCCTTAGTGCTTCAGGAGGACATAAGGGAAGTCTTGATGACACTCATGTGGGTGCTGGAGGTGCTGCTGTAGGCATTATTGAAGGACTTGGAGGTACCTTTCAAGTAGTAGGTAATGCCAAAGGTGCTGTTGCAGGTTCTGCTGGTGGACTTGAGAACAGAATAAAGGGTGGTGCTCGAGAACTAGCCAGCAGACTAGCCGGAGGGGTCGAAGAGGCTGCTGGAGTTGGCGGAAGTGCTGGAGGTGCAGCAACAGGTGCTATTGGAAAATTCGGAGATGATCTTCGAATTATAGGAAATGCTAGAGGTGCTGCTGGAACAATCAAAGGTAGTGCTGGAGATCTGGCTGGAGGACCAGTTGGAGTACACAAAGGTACTCTTGAAGTTGGTGAAAGTGCTGTAATGGGTAATGCTGAAGCACTCCGCGGTGCTCCTCAAGTTGGAGGAAATTTTGGAAGTGCTGCCTCAGGTGCTGCTGAAGGATTTGATGGAGAATTTAAAGGTGATTTTAGAGGTGGAGCTCATAGACCATCTGGAAGTTTCAGAGGTGCTATTGGAGATGGTGGACGTGGTTCTGCTGGTGTCATTGAGGGACATGGAGGTTCTCATCTAGTTTTTGAAAATGCTGGAGGCGTTGCTTTAGGTGTCGCCGGAAGAGTCGGAGGTGCTCTTCAAGTTGTAGGAAATGATAGAGGTACTGCTGAAGGTACTGCTGGAAAAGTCAAAGGTAGTGCTGGAGATCTGGCCGGAGGACCAGCTGGAGTACTCAAAGATACTCTTGGAGTTGATAAAAGTGCTGTAATGGGTAATGGTGAAGCACTCCGCAGTGCTCCTCAAGTTGGAGGAAATGTTGGAAGTGCTGACTCAGGTGCTGCTGAAGGATTTGCTGGAGGATTCAAAGGTGATGCTAGAGCTCATAGACCAGCTGGAAGACTCGGACGTGCTAATGGAGATGGTGAAATTTCTGGAGGTGGTTCTGCTGGTGTTGTTGGAGGACTTGGAGGTGCTCACCTAGTTGTTGAAAATGCTGGAGGCATTGCTTTAGGTGTCACCGGAAGTCTCAGAGGTGCTCTTAAAGTTGTAGGAAAAGAAGGAGCTGATGCTGAAGATGCTGCTGGAGGTCTTACTGAAAGAATCAAATATAATGATAGAGTACTGGCGGGCGGACCAACTGGAAGACTCGGAAGTGTTATTGGGGTTGGTAGAAGTACTGGGGCTGCTCATGTAGGTTCTCCTGGAGCACTTGTTGAAAGAATCAGAGGTGATGATGGTAGACTTTCTGGAGAACTTGAAGGTGCCATTGGTGTTGGAAATAATGGAGATGCTGAAATAGGTGCCACTGATGGGCTTGCTGGAGGAATCAAAGGAGATGCTGGAGGACTAACTAGCAGACTAGCTGGAGGACCCAGAGGTAATCTTGTAGTTGGAGGAAGTGCTGAAAGTGTTACTGCAAGTGCCCCTGGAGAACTTCGAGGTGCTCTTGGCGCTCTTAGTTCTGGGAGGTTTGATGGAGGGCTTGATAGCACCCTTGATGACGTTAGCAAAGTTGAAGGATCTACTAGGAAATTCACTGGCATAGCTGAAGGGATTACTGGAGAAATCACAGGTGCTTCTGGGAAAATGAATGGAGGACTTGAGAGCACTCTTGAAGGTGCTGGAAGAGTTGAAAGTGCTACTTGGAAAATCACAGGCAATACAGAAGGAATGACTGGAGGGCTTGTTGGTGCTGCAGGAGGACTTAATAGACATCTTAAAGAAAATCTTGTGGGTGCTGAAAAAATAGATAGTGAAAATGAGAAAATCATAGACAATGAGGGAGCAATAACTGGCAGACTCACAGGTGCTTCAGGAGTAGAGAAAGGAGAAGTTGATGGGACTACTGGAAGTATTGGGAAAGTCGGAGGTGCTGCTTGGAAAATTACAGACAATGCTGGAGCAATGGCAGGAAGATTCACAGGTGCTACGGGAGGACTTAAAGGAGAACTCACAGGTTTTTCTGCAGGTCTTAAAGGAGAAGTTGATGGAACTGCTAGAAGTGTTGGAAATGTCATAAGTGCTACTGGTAAAAACACAGACAGTGCCGGAGCAACGACAGAAGGACCCACAGGTGTTGTTGAAGGACTTGAAGGAAGCCTTCTTGACAGCAATAGCAGAGATGCTGGAAAAATTGGAAGTGCTACTTGGAAACTTGCAGGCAATACTGTAGGAATAACTGAAGGACTTGCTGGTAAATCTAGAGGTCTTAATGGGCATTTTGAGGGTACTCTTAGAGATTCTGGAAAACTTGGTGGAGCTGCTTTGAAAATCATTGGCAATGATGGGGGAATCACAGGAGGATCCCGTAGTGCTTCAGGAGGACAAAAGGGAAGTCTTGATGACACTCATATGGGTGCTGGAGGTGCTGCTGTAGGCATTACTGGAGGACTTGGAGGTACCATTCAAGTAGTAGGAAATGCCAAAGGTGCTGTTGCAGGTTCTGCTGGTGGACGTGATAACAGAATAAAGGGTGGTACTCGAGAACTAGCCAGTAGACTAGCCGGAGGGGTCGAAGATGCTTCTGGAGTTGGCGGAAGTGCTGGTGGTGCAGCAACAGGTGCTATTGGAAAACTCGGAGGTGATCTTCAAGTTGTAGGAAATGCTAGAGGTGATGCTGCAGGTGCTGCTGGAACAATCAAAGGTAGTGCTGGAGATCTGGCTGGAAGACCAGTTGGAGTACACAAAGGTACTCTTGAAGTTGGTGAAAGTGCTGTAATGGGTAATGCTGAAGAACTCCGCAGTGATCCTCAAGTTGGAGGAAATGCTGGAAGTGCTGACTCAGGTGGTGCTGAAGGATTTGCTGGAGGATTCAAAGGTGATGCTAGAGCTCATAGATCAGCTGGAAGACTTGGACGTGCTAATGGAGATGGTGAAATTTCTGGAGGTGGTTCTGCTGGTGTTGTTGGAGGACTTGGAGGTGCTCACCTAGTTGTTGAAAATGCTGGAGGCATTGCTTTAGGTGTCACCGGAAGTCTCGGAGGTGCTCTTAAAGTTGTAGGAAAAGAAGGAGCTGATGCTGAAGATGCTGCTGGAGGTCTTACTGAAAGAATCAAATACAGTGATAGAGTACTGGCGGGTGGACTAACTGGAAGACTCGGAAGTGTTATTGGGGTTGGTAGAAGTACTGGGGCTGCTCCTGTAGGTTCTCCTGGAGCACTTGTTGAAAGAATCAGAGGTGATGATGGTAGACTTGCTGGAGGACTTGAAGGTGCCATTGGTGTTGTTGGAAATAATGGAGATGCTGAAATAGGTGCCACTGATGGGCTTGCTGGAGGAATCAAAGGTGATGCTGGAGGACTGACTAGCAGACTAGCTGGAGGACTCAGAGGTAATCTTGGAGTTGGAGGAAGTGCTGAAAGTGTTACTGCAAGTGCCCCTGGAGAACTTCGAGGTGCTCTTGGTGCTCTTAGTTCTGGGAGGTTTGATGGAGGGCTTGATGCCACCCTTGATGATGTTAGCAAAGTGGCAGGATCTACTAGGAAATTCACCGGCATTGCTGAAGGGATTGCTGGAGAAATCACAGGTGCTTCTGGGAAAATGAATGGAGGACTTGAAAGCACTCTTGAAGATGATGGAAGAGTTGAAAGTGCTACTTGGAAAATCACAGGCAATACAGAAGGAAAGACTGGAGGGCTTGTTGGTGCTGCAGGAGGACTTAATAGACATCTTAAAGGAAATCTTGTGGGTGCTGGAAAAATAGGTAGTGAAAATGAGAAAATCATAGACAATGAGGGAGCAAAACCTGGTAGACTCACAGGTGCTTCAGGAGTAGAGAAAGGAGAAGTTGATGGGACTACTGGAGGAATTGGGAAAGTCGGAGGTGCTGCTTGGAAAATTACAGACAATGCTGGAGCAATGGCAGGAAGATTCACAGGTGCTACGGGAGGACTTAAAGGAGAACTCACAGGTGTTTCTGCAGGTCTTAAAGGAGAAGTCGATGGAACTGCTGGAAGTGTTGGAAAAGTCATAAGTGCTACTGGGAAAAACACAGGCAGTGCCGGAGCAATGACAGAAGGACCCGGAGGTGTTGTTGAAGGACTTGAAGGAAGCCTTCTTGACAGCAACAGCAGAGATGCTGGAAAAATTGGAAGTGCTACTTGGAAATTCACAGGCAATACTGTAGGAATAACTGGAGGACTTGCTGGTGAATCTAGAGGTCTTAATGGGCATTTTGAGGGTACTCTTAGAGATGCTGGAAAACTTGGTGGTGCTGCTTGGAAAATCATTGGCAATGATAAGGGAATCACAGGAGGACCCCTTAGTGCTTCAGGAGGAGATAAGGGAAGTCTTGATGACACTCATGTGGGTGCTGGAGGTGCTGCTGTAGGCATTACTGGAGGACTTGGAGGTACCATTCAAGTAGTAGGTAATGCCAAAGGTGCTGTTGCAAGTTCTGCTGGTGGACGTGAGAACAGAATAAAGGGTGGTGCTCGAGAACTAGCCAGCATACTAGCCGGAGGGGTCGAAGATGCTGCTGGAGTTGGCGGAAGTGCTGGAGGTGCAGCAACAGGAGCCATTGGAAAATTCGGAGATGATCTTCGAATTATAGGAAATGCTAGAGGTGCTGCTGCAGGTGCTGCTGGAACAATCAAAGGTAGTACTGGAGATCTGGCTGGAGGACCAGTTGGAGTAATCAAAGGTACTCTTGAAGTTGATGAAAGTGCTGTAATGGGTAATGCTGAAGCACTCCGCGGTGCTCCTCAAGTTGGAGAAAATTTTGGAAGTGCTGCCTCAGGTGCTGCTGAAGGATTTGATGGAGAATTTAAAGGTGATTTAAGAGGTGGAGCTCATAGACCATCTGGAAGTTTCGGAGGTGCTATTGGAGATGGTGGACGTGGTTCTGCTGGTGTCATTGAGGGACATGGAGGTTCTCATCTAGTTGTTGAAAATGCTGGAGGCGTTGCTTTAGGTGTCGCCAGAAGAGTCGGAGGTGCTCTTCAAGTCGTAGGAAATGATAGAGGTACTGCTGCAGGTACTGCTGGAAAAGTCAAAGGTAGTGCTGGAGATCTGGCCGGAGGACCAGCTGGAGTACTCAAAGATACTCTTGGAGTTGATGAAAGGGCTGTAATGGGTAATGGTGAAGCACTCGGCAGTGCTCCTCAAGTTGGAGGAAATGTTGGAAGTGCTGACTCAGGTGCTGCTGAAGGATTTGCTGGAGGATTCAAAGGTGATGCTAGAGCTCATAGACCAGCTGGAAGACTCGGACGTGCTAATGGAGATGGTGACATTTCTGGAGGTGGTTCTGCTGGTGTTGTTGGAGGACTTGGAGGAGCTAACCTAGTTGTTGAAAATGCTGGAGGCATTGCTTTAGGTGTCACCAGAAGTCCCAGAGGTGCTCTTAAAGTTGTAGGAAAAGAAGGAGCTGATGCTGAAGATGCTGCTGGAGGTCTTACTGAAAGAATCAAATACAGTGATAGAGTACTGGCGGGCGGACTAACTGGAAGACTCGGAAGTGTTATTGGGGTTGGTAGAAGTACTGGGGCTGCTCCTGTAGGTTCTCCTGGAGCACTTGTTGAAAGAATCAGAGGTGATGATGGTAGACTTGGTGGAGGACTTGAAGGTGCCATTGGTGTTGTTGGAAATAATGGAGATGCTGAAATAGGTGCCACGGATGGGCTTGCTGGAGGAATCAAACGTGATGCTGGAGGACTAACTAGCAGACTAGCTGGAGGACTCAGAGGTAATCTTGGAGTTGGAGGAAGTGCTGAAAGTGAAAATGAGAAAATCATAGACAATGAGGGAGCAATAACTGATAGACTCACAGGTGCTTCAGGAGTAGAGAAAGGAGAAGTTGATGGGAATACTGGAAGTGTTGGGAAAGTCGGAGGTGCTGCTTGGAAAACTACAGACAATGCTGGAGCAATGGCAGGAAGATTCACAGGTGCTACGGTAGGACTTAAAGGAGAACTCACAGGTGTTTCTGCAGGTCTTAAAGGAGAAGTTGATGGAACTGCGGGAAGTGTTGGAAAAGTCATAAGTGCTACTGAGAAAAACACAGACAGTGCCGGAGCAATGACAGAAGGACCCACAGGTGTTGAAGGACTTGAAGGAAGCCTTCTTGACAGCAATAGCAGAGATGCTGGAAAAATTGGAAGTGCTACTTGGAAATTTGCAGGCAATACTGTAGGAATAACTGGAGGACTTGCTGGTAAATCTAGAGGTCTTAATGGGCATTTTGAGGGTACTCTTAGAGATGCTGAAAAACTTGGTGGTGTTGCTTGGAAAATCATTGGCAATGATGGGGGAATCACAGGAGGATTCCTTAGTGCTTCAGGAGGACATAAGGGAAGTCTTGATGACACTCATGTGGGTGCTGGAGGTGCTGCTGTAAGCATTACTGGAGGACTTGGAGGTACCATTCAAGTAGTAGGTAATGCCAAAGGTACTGTTGCAGGTTCTGCTGGTGGACGTGATAACAGAATAAAGGGTGGTGCTCGAGAACTAGCCAGCAGACTAGTCAGTGGGGTCGAAGATGCTGCTGGAGTTGGCGGAAGTGCTGGAGGTGCAGCAACAGGTGCTATTGGAAAAATTGGAGATGATCTTCGAATTGTACGAAATGCTAGAGGTGCTGCTGCAGGTGCTGCTGGAACAATCAAAGGTAGTGCTGGAGATCTAGCTGGAGGACCAGTGGGAGTACACAAAGGTACTCTTGAAGTTGGTGAAAGTGCTGTAATGGGTAATGCTGAAGCACTCCGCGGTGCTCCTCAAGTTGGAGAAAATTTTGGAAGTGCTGCCTCAGGTGCTGCTGAAGGATTTGATGGAGGATTTAAAGGTGATTTTAGAGGTGGAGCTCATAGACCATCTGGAAGTTTCGGAGGTGCTATTGGAGATGGTGGACGTGGTTCTGCTGGTGTCATTGAGGGACATGGAGGTGCTCATCTAGTTGTTGAAAATACTGGAGGCGTTGCTTTAGGTGTCGCCGGAAGAGTCGGAGGTGCTTTTCAAGTTGTAGGAAATGATAGAGGTACTGATGCAGGTACTGCTGGAAAACTCAAAGGTAGTGCTGGAGATCTGGCCGGAGGACCAGCTGGAGTACACAAAGGTACTCTTGAAGTTGGTGAAAGTGCTGTAATGGGTAATGCTGAAGCACTCCGCGGTGCTCCTCAAGTTGGAGAAAATTTTGGAAGTGCTGCCTCAGGTGCTGCTGAAGGATTTGATGGAGGATTTAAAGGTGATTTTAGAGGTGGAGCTCATAGACCATCTGGAAGTTTCGGAGGTGCTATTGAAGATGGTGGACGTGGTTCTGCTGGTGTCATTGAGGGACATGGAGGTGCTCATCTAGTTGTTGAAAATGCTGGAGGCGTTGCTTTAGGTGTCGCCGGAAGAGTCGGAGGTGCTCTTCAAGTTGTAGGAAATGATCGAGGTACTGATGCAGGTACTGCTGGAAAACTCAAAGGTAGTGCAGGAGATCTGGCCGGAGGACCAGCTGGAGTACTCAAAGATATTCGTGGAGTTGATGAAAGTAATGTAATGGGTAATGTTGAAGCACTCCGCAGTGCTCCTCAAGTTGGAGGAAATGTTGGAAGTGCTGACTCAGGTGCTGCTGAAGGATTTGCTGGAGGATTCAAAGGTGATGCTAGAGCTCATAGACCAGCTGGAAGACTCGGACGTGCTAATGGAGATGGTGACATTTCTGGAGGTGGTTCTGCTGGTGTTGTTGGAGGACTTGGAGGAGCTAACCTAGTTGTTGAAAATGCTGGAGGCATTGCTTTAGGTGTCACCGGAAGTCCCAGAGGTGCTCTTAAAGTTGTAGGAAAAGAAGGATCTGATGCTGAAGATGCTGCTGGAGGTCTTACTGAAAGAATCAAATACAGTGATAGAGTACTGGCGGGCGGACTAACTGGAAGACTCGGAAGTGTTATTGGGGTTGGTAGAAGTACTGGGGATACTCCTGTAGGTTCTCCTGGAGCACTTGTTGAAAGAATCAGAGGTGATGATGGTAGACTTGGTGGAGGACTTGAAGGTGATATTGGTGTTGTTGGAAATAATGGAGATGCTGAAATAGGTGCCACGGATGGGCTTGCTGGAGGAATCAAACGTGATGCTGGAGGACTAACTAGCAGACTAGCGGGAGGACTCAGAGGTAATCTTGGAGTTGGAGGAAGTGCTGAAAGTGTTACCGCAGGTGCCCCTGGAGAACTTCGAGGTGCTCTTGGTGCTCTTAGTTCTGGGAGGTTTGATGGAGGGCTTGATAGCACCCTTGATGACGTTAGCAAAGTTGCAGGATCTACTAGGAAATTCGCCGGCAGAGCTGAAGGGATTGCTGGAGAAATCACAGGTGCTTCTGGGAAAATGAATGGAGGACTTGAAAGCACTCTTGAAGATGATGGAAGAGTTGAAAGTGCTACTTGGAAAATCACAGGCAATACAGAAGGAAAGACTGGAGGATTTGTTGGTGCTGAAGGAGGACTTAATAGACACCTTAAAGGAAATCTTGTGGGTGCTGGAAAAATAGATAGTGAAAATGAGAAAATCATTGACAATGAGGGAGCAATAACGGATAGACTCAAAGGTGCTTCAGGAGTAGAGAAAGGAGAAGTTGATGGGAATACTGGAAGTGTTGGGAAAGTCGGAGGTGCTGCTTGGAAAATTACAGACAATGCTGGAGCAATGGCAGGAAGATTCACAGGTGCTACGGTAGGACTTAAAGGAGAACTCACAGGTGTTTCTGCAGGTCTTAAAGGAGAAGTTGATGGAACTGCGGGAAGTGTTGGAAAAGTCATAAGTGCTACTGGGAAAAACACAGACAGTGCCGGAGCAATGACAGAAGGACCCACAGGTGTTGAAGGACTTGAAGGAAGCCTTCTTGACAGCAATAGCAGAGATGCTGGAAAAATTGGAAGTGCTACTTGGAAATTTGCAGGCAATACTGTAGGAATAACTGGAGGACTTGCTGGTAAATCTAGAGGTCTTAATGGGCATTTTGAGGGTACTCTTAGAGATGCTGAAAAACTTGGTGGTGCTGCTTGGAAAATCATTGGCAATGATGGGGGAATCACAGGAGGATCCCTTAGTGCTTCAGGAGGACATAAGGGAAGTCTTGATGACACTCATGTGGGTGCTGGAGGTGCTGCTGTAGGCATTACTGGAGGACTTGGAGGTACCATTCAAGTAGTAGGTAATGCCAAAGGTACTGTTGCAGGTTCTGCTGGTGGACGTGAGAACAGAATAAAGGGTGGTGCTCGAGAACTAGCCAGCAGACTAGTCGGAGGGGTCGAAGATGCTGCTGGAGTTGGCGGAAGTGCTGGAGGTGTAGCAACAGGTGCTATTGGAAAAATCGGAGATGATCTTCGAATTGTAGGAAATGCTAGAGGTGCTGCTGCAGGTGCTGCTGGAACAATCAAAGGTAGTGCTGGAGATCTGGCTGGAGGACCAGTGGGAGTACACAAAGGTACTCTTGAAGTTGGTGAAAGTGCTGTAATGGGTAATGCTGAAGCACTCCGCGGTGCTCCTCAAGTTGGAGAACATTTTGGAAGTGCTGCCTCAGGTGCTGCTGAAGGATTTGATGGAGGATTTAAAGGTGATTTTAGAGGTGGAGCTCATAGACCATCTGGAAGTTTCGGAGGTGCTATTGGAGATGGTGGACGTGGTTCTGCTGGTGTCATTGAGGGACATGGAGGTGCTCATCTAGTTGTTGAAAATGCTAGAGGCGTTGCTTTAGGTGTCGCCGGAAGAGTCGGAGGTGCTCTTCAAGTTGTAGGAAATGATAGAGGTACTGATGCAGGTACTGCTGGAAAACTCAAAGGTAGTGCTGGAGATCTGGCCGGAGGACCAGCTGGGGTACTCAAAGATATTCTTGGAGTTGATGAAAGTGCTGTAATGGGTAATGCTGAAGCACTCCGCAGTGCTCCTCAAGTTGGAGGAAATGTTGGAAGTGCTGACTCAGGTGCTGCTGAAGGATTTGCTGGAGGATTCAAAGGTGATGCTAGAGCTCATAGACCAGCTGGAAGACTTGGACGTGCTAATGGAGATGGTGACATTTCTGGAGGTGGTTCTGCTGGTGTTGTTGGAGGACTTGGAGGAGCTAACCTAGTTGTTGAAAATGCTGGAGGCATTGCTTTAGGTGTCACCGGAAGTCCCAGAGGTGCTCTTAAAGTTGTAGGAAAAGAAGGAGCTGATGCTGAAGATGCTGCTGGAGGTCTTACTGAAAGAATCAAATACAGTGATAGAGTACTGGCGGGCGGACTAACTGGAAGACTCGGAAGTGTTATTGGGGTTGGTAGAAGTACTGGGGCTGCTCCTGTAGGTTCTCCTGGAGCACTTGTTGAAAGAATCAGAGGTGATGATGGTAGACTTGCTGGAGGACTTGAAGGTGCCATTGGTGTTGTTGGAAATAATGGAGATGCTGAAATAGGTGCCACGGATGGGCTTGCTGGAGGAATCAAACGTGATGCTGGAGGACTAACTAGCGGACTAGCTGGAGGACTCAGAGGTAATCTTGGAGTTGGAGGAAGTGCTGAAAGTGTTACCGCAGGTGCCCCTGGAGAACTACGAGGTGCTCTTGGTGCTCTTAGTTCTGGGAGGTTTGATGGAGGGCTTGATAGCACCCTTGATGACGTTAGCAAAGTTGCAGGATCTACTAGGAAATTCACCGGCAGAGCTGAAGGGATCGCTGGAGAAATCACAGGTGCTTCTGGGAAAATGAATGGAGGACTTGAAAGCACTCTTGAAGATGATGGAAGAGTTGAAAGTGCTACTTGGAAAATCACAGGCAATACAGAAGGAAAGACTGGAGGATTTGTTGGTGCTGCAGGAGGACCTAATAGACACCTTAAAGGAAATCTTGTGGGTGCTGGAAAAATAGATAGTGAAAATGAGATAATCATAGACAATGAGGGAGCAATAACGGATAGACTCACAGGTGCTTCAGGAGTAGAGAAAGGAGAAGTTGATGGGAATACTGGAAGTGTTGGGAAAGTCGGAGGTGCTGCTTGGAAAATTACAGACAATGCTGGAGCAATGGCAGGAAGATTCACAGGTGCTACGGTAGGACTTAAAGGAGAACTCACAGGTGTTTC
This sequence comes from Lissotriton helveticus, assembly GCF_964261635.1. Lineage (NCBI taxonomy): Eukaryota > Metazoa > Chordata > Amphibia > Caudata > Salamandridae > Lissotriton > Lissotriton helveticus. The sequence continues at coordinate 648,583,812 of NC_136068.1, forward strand.
TGCAGGTCTTAAAGGAGAAGTTGATGGAACTGCGGGAAGTGTTGGAAAAGTCATAAGTGCTACTGGGAAAAACACAGACAGTGCCGGAGCAATAACAGAAGGACCCACAGGTGTTGATGGACTTGAAGGAAGCCTTCTTGACAGCAATAGCAGAGATGCTGGAAAAATTGGAAGTGCTACTTGGAAATTTGCAGGCAATACTGTAGGAATAACTGGAGGACTTGCTGGTAAATCTAGAGGTCTTAATGGGCATTTTGAGGGTACTCTTAGAGATGCTGAAAAACTTGGTGGTGCTGCTTGGAAAATCATTGGCAATGATGGGGGAATCACAGGAGGATCCCTTAGTGCTTCAGGAGGACATAAGGGAAGTCTTGATGACACTCATGTGGGTGCTGGAGGTGCTGCTGTAGGCATTACTGGAGGACTTGGAGGTACCATTCAAGTAGTAGGTAATGCCAAAGGTACTGTTGCAGGTTCTGCTGGTGGACGTGAGAACAGAATAAAGGGTGGTGCTCGAGAACTAGCCAGCAGACTACTCGGAGGGGTCGAAGATGCTGCTGGAGTTGGCGGAAGTGCTGGAGGTGTAGCAACAGGTGCTATTGGAAAAATCGGAGATGATCTTCGAATTGTAGAAAATGCTAGAGTTGCTGCTGCAGGTGCTGCTGGAACAATCAAAGGTAGTGCTGGAGATCTGGCTGGAGGACCAGTGGGAGTACACAAAGGTACTCTTGAAGTTGGTGAAAGTACTGTAATGGGTAATGCTGAAGCACTCCGCGGTGCTCCTCAAGGTGGAGAAAATTTTGGAAGTGCTGCCTCAGGTGCTGCTGAAGGATTTGATGGAGGATTTAAAGGTGATTTTAGAGGTGGAGCTCATAGACCATCTGGAAGTTTCGGAGGTGCTATTGGAGATGGTGGACGTGGTTCTGCTGGTGTCATTGAGGGACATGGAGGTGCTCATCTAGTTGTTGAAAATGCTGAAGGCGTTGCTTTAGGTGTCGCCGGAAGAGTCGGAGGTGCTCTTCAAGTTGTAGGAAATGATAGAGGTACTGATGCAGGTACTGCTGGAAAACTCAAAGGTAGTGCTGGAGATCTGGCCGGAGGACCAGTGGGAGTACACAAAGGTACTCTTGAAGTTGGTGAAAGTGCTGTAATGGGTAATGCTGAAGCACTCCGCGGTGCTCCTCAAGTTGAAGAAAATTTTGGAAGTGCTGCCTCAGGTGCTGCTGAAGGATTTGATGGAGGATTTAAAGGTGATTTTAGAGGTGGAGCTCATAGACCATCTGGAAGTTTCGGAGGTGCTATTGGAGATGGTGGACGTGGTTCTGCTGGTGTCATTGAGGGACATGGAGGTGCTCATCTAGTTGTTGAAAATGCTAGAGGCGTTGCTTTAGATGTCGCCGGAAGAGTCGGAGGTGCTCTTCAAGTTGTAGGAAATTATAGAGGTACTGATGCAGGTACTGCTGGAAAACTCAAAGGTAGTGCTGGAGATCTGGCCGGAGGACCAGCTGGGGTACTCAAAGATATTCTTGGAGTTGATGAAAGTGCTGTAATGGGTAATGCTGAAGCACTCCGCAGTGCTCCTCAAGTTGGAGGAAATGTTGGAAGTGCTGACTCAGGTGCTGCTGAAGGATTTGGTGGAGGATTCAAAGGTGATGCTAGAGCTCATAGACCAGTTGGAAGACTCGGACGTGCTAATGGAGATGGTGACATTTCTGGAGGTGGTTCTGCTGGTGTTGTTGGAGGACTTGGAGGTGCTAACCTAGTTGTTGAAAATGCTAAAGGCATTGCTTTAGGTGTCACCGGAAGTCCCAGAGGTGCTCTTAAAGTTGTAGGAAAAGAAGGAGCTGATGCTGAAGATGCTGCTGGAGGTCTTACTGAAAAAATCAAATACAGTGATAGAGTACTGGCGGGCGGACTAACTGGAAGACTCGGAAGTGTTATTGGGGTTGGTAGAAGTACTGGGGCTGCTCCTGTAGGTTCTCCTGGAGCACTTGTTGAACGAATCAGAGGTGATGATGGTAGACTTGGTGGAGGACTTGAAGGTGCCATTGGTGTTGTTGGAAATAATGGAGATGCTGAAATAGGTGCCACGGATGTGCTTGCTGGAGGAATCAAACATGATGCTGGAGGACTAACTATCAGACTAGCTGGAGGACTCAGAGGTAATCATGGAGTTGGAGGAAGTGCTGAAAGTGTTACCGCAGGTGCCCCTGGAGAACTTCGAGGTGCTCTTGGTGCTCTTCCTTCTGGGAGGTTTGATGGAGGGCTTGATAGCACCCTTGATGACGTTAGCAAAGTTGCAGGATCTACTAGGAAATTCACCGGCAGAGCTGAAGGGATCGCTGGAGAAATCACAGGTGCTTCTGGGAAAATGAATGGAGGACTTGAAAGCACTCTTGAAGATGATGGAAGAGTTGAAAGTGCTACTTGGAAAATCACAGGCAATACAGAAGGAAAGACTGGAGGATTTGTTGGTGCTGCAGGAGGACCTAATAGACACCTTAAAGGAAATCTTGTGGGTGCTGGAAAAATAGATAGTGAAAATGAGATAATCATAGACAATGAGGGAGCAATAACGGATAGACTCACAGGTGCTTTAGGAGTAGAGAAAGGAGAAGTTGATGGGAATACTGGAAGTGTTGGGAAAGTCGGAGGTGCTGCTTGGAAAATTACAGACAATGCTGGAGCAATGGCAGGAAGATTCACAGGTGCTACGGTAGGACTTAAAGGAGAACTCACAGGTGTTTCTGCAGGTCTTAAAGGAGAAGTTGATGGAACTGCGGGAAGTGTTGGAAAAGTCATAAGTGCTACTGGGAAAAACACAGACAGTGCCGGAGCAATAACAGAAGGACCCACAGGTGTTGATGGACTTGAAGGAAGCCTTCTTGACAGCAATAGCAGAGATGCTGGAAAAATTGGAAGTGCTACTTGGAAATTTGCAGGCAATACTGTAGGAATAACTGGAGGACTTGCTGGTGAATCTAGAGGTCTTAATGGGCATTTTGAGGGTACTCTTAGAGATGCTGGAAAACTTGGTGGTGCTGCTTGGAAAATCATTGGCAATGATAGGGGAATCACAGAAGGACCCCTTAGTGCTTCAGGAGGAGATAAGGGAAGTCTTGATGACACTCATGTGGGTGCTGGAGGTGCTGCTGTAGGCATTACTGGAAGACTTGGAGGTACCATTCAAGTAGTAGGTAATGCCAAAGGGGCTGTTGCAGGTTCTGCTGGTGGACGTGAGAACAGAATAAAGGGTGGTGCTCGAGAACTAGTCAGCATACTAGCCGGAGGGGTCAAAGATGCTGCTGGAGTTGGCGGAAGTGCTGGAGGTGCAGCAACAGGTGCTATTGGAAAATTCGGAGATGATCTTCGAATTATAGGAAATGCTAGAGGTGCTGCTGCAGGTGCAGCTGGAACAATCAAAGGTAGTACTGGAGATCTGGCTGGAAGACCAGTTGGAGTACACAAAGGTACTCTTGAAGTTGGTGAAAGTGCTGTAATGGGTAATGCTGAAGCACTCGGCGGTGCTCCTCAAGTTGGAGAAAATTTTGGAAGTGCTGCCTCAGGTGCTGCTGAAGGATTTGATGGAGAATTTAAAGGTGATTTAAGAGGTGGAGCTCATAGACCATCTGGAAGTTTCGGAGGTGCTATTGGAGATGGTGGACGTGGTTCTGCTGGTGTCATTGAGGGACATGGAGGTTCTCATCTAGTTGTTGAAAATGCTGGAGGCGTTGCTTTAGGTGTCGCCGGAAGAGTCGGAGGTGCTCTTCAAGTTGTAGGAAATGATAGAGGTACTGCTGCAGGTACTGCTGGAAAAGTCAAAGGTAGTGCTGGAGATATGGCCGGAGGACCAGCTGGAGTACTCAAAGATACTCTTGGAGTTGATGAAAGTGCTGTAATGGGTAATGGTGAAGCACTCCGCAGTGCTCCTCAAGTTGGAGGAAATGTTGGAAGTGCTGACTCAGGTGCTGCTGAAGGATTTGCTGGAGGATTCAAAGGTGATGCTAGAGCTCATAGACCAGCTGGAAGACTCGGACGTGCTAATGGAGATGGTGAAATTTCTGGAGGTGGTTCTGCTGGTGTTGTTGGAGGACTTGGAGGTGCTCACTTAGTTGTTGAAAATGCTGGAGGCATTGCTTTAGGTGTCACCGGAAGTCTCGGAGGTGCTCTTAAAGTTGTAGGAATAGAAGGAGCTGATGCTGAAGATGCTGCAGGAGGTCTTACGGAAAGAATCAAATACAGTGATAAAGTACTGGCAGGCCGACTAACTGGAAGACTCAGAAGTGTTATTGGGGTTGGTAGAAGTACTGGGGCTGCTCCTGTAGGTTCTCCTGGAGCACTTGTTGAAAGAATCAGAGGTGATGATGGTAGACTTGCTGGAGGACTTGAAGGTGCCATTCGTGTTGTTGAAAAAAATGGAGATGCTGAAATAGGTGCCACTCATGGGCTTGCTGGAGGAATCAAAGGTGATGCTGGAGGACTAACTAGCAGACTAGCTGGAGGACTCAGAGGTAATATTGGAGTTGGAGGAAGTGCTGAAAGTGTTACTGCAAGTGCCCCTGGAGAACTTCGGGGTGATTTTGGTGCTCTTAGTTCTGGGAGGTTTGATAGAGGGCTTGATAGCACCCTTGATGACGTTAGCAAAGTTGCAGGATCTACTAGGAAATTCACCGGCATAGCTGAAGGGATTGCTGGAGATATCTCAGGTGAATCTGGAAAAATGAATGGAGGACTTGAGAGCGTTCTTGAAGGTGCTGGAAGAGTTGAAAGTGCCCCTTGGAAAATCACAGGCAATACAGAAGGAAAGACTGGAGGGCTTGTTGGTGCTGCAGGAGGACTTAATAGACACCTTAAAGGAAATCTTGTGGGTGCTGGAAAAATAGATAGTGAAAATGAGAAAATTATAGACAATGAGGGAGCAATAACTGATAGACTCACAGGTGCTTCAGGAGTAGAGAAAGGAGAAGTTGATGGGAATACTGGAAGTGTTGGGAAAGTCGGAGGTGCTGCTTGGAAAATTACAGACAATGCTGGAGCAATGGCAGGAAGATTCACAGGTGCTACGGTAGGACTTAAAGGAGAACTCACAGGTGTTTCTGCAGGTCTTAAAGGAGAAGTTGATGGAACTGCGGGAAGTGTTGGAAAAGTCATAAGTGCTACTGGGAAAAACACAGACAGTGCCGGAGCAATGACAGAAGGACCAACAGGTGTTAAAGGACTTGAAGGAAGCCTTCTTGACAGCAATAGCAGAGATGCTGGAAAAATTGGAAGTGCTACTTGGAAATTTGCAGGCAATACTGTAGGAATAACTGGAGGACTTGCTGGTAAATCTAGAGGCCGTAATGGGCATTTTGAGGGTACTCTTAGAGATGCTGAAAAACTTGGTGGTGCTGCTTGGAAAATCATTGGCAATGATGGGGGAATCACAGGAGGATCCCTTAGTGCTTCAGGAGGACATAAGGGAAGTCTTGATGACACTCATGTGGGTGCTGGAGGTGCTGCTGTAGGCATTACTGGAGGACTTGGAGGTACCATTCAAGTAGTAGGTAATGCCAAAGGTACTGTTGCAGGTTCTGCTGGTGGACCTGAGAACAGAATAAAGGGTGGTGCTCGAGAACTAACCAGCAGACTAGTCGGAGGGGTCGAAGATGCTGCTGGAGTTGGCGGAAGTGCTGGAGGTGCAGCAACAGGTGCTATTGGAAAACTTGGAGGTGATCTTCAAGTTGTAGGAAATGCTAGAGGTGCTGCTGCAGGTGCTGCTGGAACAATCAAAGGTAGTGCTGGAGATCTGGCTGGAGGACCAGTGGGAGTACACAAAGGTACTCTTGAAGTTGGTGAAAGTGCTGTAATGGGTAATGCTGAAGCACTCCGCGGTGCTCCTCAAGTTGGAGAAAATTTTGGAAGTGCTGCCTCAGGTGCTGCTGAAGGATTTGATGGAGGATTTAAAGGTGATTTTAGAGGTGGAGCTCATAGACCATCTGGAAGTTTCGGAGGTGCTATTGGAGATGGTGGACGTGGTTCTGCTGGTGTCATTGAGGGACATGGAGGTGCTCATCTAGTTGTTGAAAATGCTGGAGGCGTTGCTTTAGGTGTCGCCGGAAGAGTCGGAGGTGCTCTTCAAGTTGTAGGAAATGATAGAGGTACTGATGCAGGTACTGCTGGAAAAGTCAAAGGTAGTGCTGGAGATCTGGCCGGAGGACCAGCTGGAGTACTCAAAGATATTCTTGGAGTTGATGAAAGTGCTGTAATGGGTAATGCTGAAGCACTCCGCAGTGCTCCTCAAGTTGGAGGAAATGTTGGAAGTGCTGACTCAGGTGCTGCTGAAGGATTTGCTGGAGGATTCAAAGGTGATGCTAGAGCTCATAGACCAGCTGGAAGACTCGGACGTGCTAATGGAGATGGTGACATTTCTGGAGGTGGTTCTGCTGGTGTTGTTGGAGGACTTGGAGGTGCTAACCTAGTGGTTGAAAATGCTGGAGGCATTGCTTTAGGTGTCACCGGAAGTCCCAGAGGTGCTCTTAAAGTTGTAGGAAAAGAAGGAGCTGATGCTGAAGATGCTGCTGGAGGTCTTACTGAAAGAATCAAATACAGTGACAGAGTAATGGCGGGCGGACTAACTGGAAGACTCGGAAGTGTTATTGGGGTTGGTAGAAGTACTGGGGCTGCTCCTGTAGGTTCTCCTGGAGCACTTGTTGAAAGAATCAGAGGTGATGATGGTAGACTTGGTGGAGGACTTGAAGGTGCCATTGGTGTTGTTGGAAATAATGGAGATGCTGAAATAGGTGCCACAGATGGGCTTGCTGGAGGAATCAAACGTGATGCTGGAGGACTAACTAGCAGACTAGCTGGAGGACTCAGAGGTAATCTTGGAGTTGGAGGAAGTGCTGAAAGTGTTACCGCAGGTGCCCCTGGAGAACTTCGAGGTGCTCTTGGTGCTCTTAGTTCTGGGAGGTTTGATGGAGGGCTTGATAGCACCCTTGATGACGTTAGCAAAGTTGCAGGATCTACTAGGAAATTCACCGGCAGAGCTGAAGGGATTGCTGGAGAAATCACAGGTGCTTCTGGGAAAATGAATGGAGGACTTGAGAGCACTATTGAAGGTGCTGGAAGAGTTGAAAGTGCTACTTGGAAAATCACAGGCAATACAGAAGGAATGACTGGAGGGCTTGTTGGTGCTGCGGGAGGACTTAATAGACATCTTAAAGGAAATCTTGTGGGTGCTGGAAAAATAGATAGTGAAAATGAGAAAATCATAGACAATGAGGGAGCAATAACTGGTAGACTCACAGGTACTTCAGGAGTAGAGAAAGGAGAAGTTGATGGGACTACTGGAAGTGTTGGGAAAGTCGGAGGTGCTGCTTGGAAAATTCCAAACAATGCTGGAGCAATGGCAGGAAGATTCACAGGTGCTACGGGAGGACTTAAAGGAGAACTCACAGGTGTTTCTGCAGGTCTTAAAGGAGAAGTTGATGGAACTGCTGGAAGTGTTGGAAAAGTCATAAGTGCTACTGGTAAAAACACAGACAGTGCCGGAGCAATGACAGAAGGACCCACGGGTGTTGTTGAAGGACTTGAAGGAAGCCTTCTTGACAGCAATAGCAGAGATGCTGGAAAACTTGAAAGTGCTATTTGGAAATTTGCAGGCAATACTGTAGGAATAACTGGAGGACTTGCTGGTAAATCTAGAGGTCTTAATGGGCATTTTGAGGGTACTCTTAGAGATGCTGGAAAACTTGGTGGTGCTGCTTGGAAAATCATTGGCAATGATGGGGGAATCACAGGAGGATCCCGTAGTGCTTCAGGAGTACATAAGGGAAGTCTTGATGACAGTCATGTGGGTGTTGGAGGTGGTGCTGTAGGCATTACTGGAGGACTTGGAGGTACTATTCGAGTAGTAGGTAATGCCAAAGGTGCTGTTGCAGGTTCTGCTGGTGGACGTGAGAACAGAATAAATGGTGGTGCTCGAGAACTAGCCAGCAGACTAGCCGGAGGGGTCGAAGATGCTGCTGGAGTTGGCGGAAGTGCTGGAGGTGCAGCAACAGGTGCTATTGGAAAACTCGGAGGTGATCTTCAAGTTGTAGGAAATGCTAGAGGTGCTGCTGCAGGTGCTGCTGGAACAATCAAAGGTAGTGCTGGAGATCTGGCTGGAGGACCAGTTGGAGTACACAAAGGTACTCTTGAAGTTGGTGAAAGTGCTGTAATGGGTAATGCTGAAGCACTCCGCAGTGCTCCTCAAGTTGGAGGAACATTTGGAACTGCTGCCTCAGGCACCACTGGAGTAATTGCTGGAAGAATCAAAGGTAGTGCTGGAATACTGGCTGGAGGGCCAGCTGGAGGACACCAAAGTGCTCTTGGAGTTGGTGGACATGCTGGAAGTGCTGCAGTGGGTACTGCTGAAACACTCCGTAGTGCTCTTCAAGTTGGAGGACATTTTGCAAGTGCTGTCTCAGGTGCTGCTGAAGGATTTGCTGAAGGAGTCAAAGGTAATATTGGGAGCCTAGCTCATAGACCAGCTGGAAGACTCGGTGGTGCTCTTAGAGACAGTGAAAGCTCTGGAGGTGCTGCTGCAGGTTTTGCTGGAGTACTCAGAGATGCTCACCAAGTTGTAGGAAATGTTGGGCGGGCTGTTGTAGGTGTCTCCAGACAAGTCGGAGGTGCTCTTAAAGTTGTAGAAAATGAAAGAGCTGATGCTGGAGATACTGCTGGGAGTCTTGCTGAAAGACTCAAAGTCAATGATGGAGTACTGGCTGGTGGACTAACCAGAGGACTCAGAGGTGTTGTAGAAGTTACTGGAAATACTGGGGATGCTCCTGCAGCTGCTGCTGGAGCACTTGCTGGAAGAATCAGAGGTGGTGCTGAAAGACTGGTAGGAGGACTCGGAGGTGCTATTGGTGTTGTTGAAAATAATGGAGCTCCTACAATGGGTGTAGCAGGTGGGCTTAAAGGAGGAGTCAAAGGTGTTGCTGGAGGACTATCCGGCAGAAAATCTGGAGGACTCAGAGATGATATTGGAGTCAGTGATAATTCTGGAGTTGTTGCTGTAAGTGCCCCTGGAACACTTGGAGGAGCTCTTGGAGCTGTTGATTCTGGAGGGCTTAAAGGAGGATTTGACAGCACTCTTGGTGATGCTGGCAAAGTTGAAGGTTCTACTTCGAAACTCACAGGTATAGCTGAAGGAATTAGTGAAGGAATAACAGGTTCCTCTGGAAAACGTAATGGAGGACTTGATAACACTCCTGGAGGTGCTGGAAAAGTCAAAAGTGCTGCATGGCAAATCACAGAAAATACAGAAGGAATGACTGGAGGGTTTGTTGATGCTTCTGGAGGGCCTAATGGACGTATTGAAGGCAATCTTGTCGGTGCTGGAAAAGTAGGCAGTGAAACTTTAAAAATCAAAGACAGTGAGGAAGCAATAACTGGAGATCTCACATCTGCTTCAGGAGTTCTTAAAGGAGAAGACAAAGGGTCAACTGAAAATGTTGGAAAAGTTGGAGGTGGTACTTGGAAATTCACAGATAATGCTCAAGTAATTACAGGACGATCTACAGGTGCTGCTGATGGACTGAAAGGAGGACTTGACAGTATTAGTGGAGATGCTGGAAAAGTCAAAGGTGCTACTTGGAAAATCAAAGGCAATACAGAAGGAAGGACTGAAGGGCTTGATCATGCTTCTGGAGGACCTATTGGACATCTTCAAGGTAATATTCTGGGTGCTGGAAACGTAGAAAGTAAAACCTGGAAAATCAAAGGCAGGGATGTAGCAATAACCAGAGTACTCACAGGTGTTTCAGCATTTCCTAAAGGTGAAATTGATGAAACTACTGGAAGTGTTGGAAAAGTTGGAGGAGCTACTTGGAAATTCACTGACGATGCTGAAGTAATGACAAGAAGACCTGCAGGGGCTACAGGAGTACTAGACGGAGGACTCGATAGCACTATTGGTGATGCTGGAAAAGTCAGAAGTTCTACTTGGCAAATCATAGGCAATACTAAAGGGATAACTGGAGGACTTGCTGGTACTTCTGGAAGATTCAATGAACATCTTGAGAGCAATCTTGAGGGTACTGGGAAAGTAGGTGGTGCAACTTTGGAATTCTCAGACAATACGAAAGAAATAACTGGAGGACTCACCGGTGCTTCTGGAGTTCTTAAAGGAGAAGTCGATAGGACTATTGGAGTTGTTGGAAAAGTTGGAGGTGCTACATGGGAAATCAAAGAAAATGTTGGAGCAAAGACAGGTGGGCTCACAGATGCTGCCACAGGGCTTAACTGGAGACTTAACAGCCCCGATGGAGGTGCTAGAAAAGTTGGAAGTGCTACTTGGAAATTAACAGGCAATACTGAAGGGATGACTGGAGGACGTGGTGGTGATTCTGGAGGACTTAATGGTCATCTTGAGGATACACTTGGAGATGCTGGAAAATCTGATGCTGCTACTTGGAAAATCATGGCCAATGATAGAGGAATGATTGGAGGGCTTGCTGGTGATTCTGGGGAAAATAATTCACATCTTGAGGGCAATGTTGTGGATGCTGGGAAAGTAGGTGGTGCAACTTGGAAAATCAAAGGCAGTGAGGGAGCAATAACTGAAGGACACGCAGGTCCTTCAGGAGTTCTTAAAGGAGAAGTTGATGGGAATTATGGAACTGTTGGAAAAGTCAGAGGTGCTACTTGGAAAATCACAGACAATGCTGGAGTAATGACAGGAAGACTCACAGGCACTGCTGGAGGACTAAAAGAAGGACTTGATAGTACTATTGGTGGTGCTGGAAAAATAAGAAGTAGTACATGGAAAACCACAGGCAATACTGAAGGAATACCTGGAGAACTTGCTGATGCTCCTGGAGGATTTAAAGAACATCTTGAGGGCAATTTTGAGGGTACTGGAAAGGTAGCCAGTGCAACTTGGAAAATTACAGGCAGTAAGGGAGTAAAAACTGGAGGGCTCACTGGTGCTTCGAAAGTTCCTATAGGAGAAGTTGATGGACCTATTTTAGGTGTTAGAAAAGTCGGAGGTGATACAGACAATGTTGGAACAATGACAGGTGGACTCACAGGTGCTGATACAGAACCTAATGGGGTTCTTGACCGTCCTAATGGAGGTGCTGGAAAAGTCAGAGGTGCTACTTGGATATTAACAGACAATACTGGAGGAATGACTGGTGGACTAGCTGGTGATTCAGGAGGACTTAATGAGCATCTTGAGGATGCTCTTTTAGATGCTGGAAAACCTGGTGGTGCTACTTGGAAAATCATGGGCAATGATGGAGGAATGACTGGCGGATCCCTTGGAACAAATGGAGAACTTAAGGGAAGGCCTGATGGCACTCTTGTGGGGACAGCAAAAAAGGGTTGTGCTGCTAGGAAACTTAGAGGCAGCAAGGAAGGAGTAACTGGAGGACTCACAGGTGCTTCTGATGGTCTTAAAGGAGAAGTAGACAGGACTGTTGGAAATGTTGGAAAAGTTGTGGGTGCTACTTGGAAAATCAGAGACAATGCTAGAACAATGACAGAAGGAGTCGCAGGTGCTTCTGAAGGACTTAAAGAGGGACGTTATGGCACCCTTGCAGGTGCTGGAAAAGTTGGAATTGATACTTGGAAATTTACAGGCAATAATGGAGGAATGGCTGGACGATTTGGTGGAGATTCTAGGGGACTTAATGGGCATCTTGAGGGTAATCTTGGAAATGCTGGAAAACCTAGTGGTGCTACTTGGAAAATCCCAGGCTATGATGGAGGAATGACTGGAGAATTTGTTGGTGCTTCTGGAGGGCTTAATGGAGAGGTTGATGGGACTATTGGAGCTAGTGGAAAAGTCAGAGGTTTTACTTGGAAAATCACAGACAATGCTGGAGCAATTAAAGGGGGTCTCACAGGTGTTCCTGCAGGAATGATTGAAGGACTCACAGGTGCTTCTGGAGGAATTAAGGGAGGACTTAAAGGCACTTCTGAAACTACTGGAGGAATGACTGTAGGACTTGGGGATTCTAGGGGACACAATTGGCATTTTGAGGGTACTCTGGGAGATGCTGGAAAACCTAGCAGTGCTACTTGGAAACTCCCAGGCTATGACAAAGGAATGACTGGAGGATTCTCTGGTGCTTCTGGTGGGCTTAAAGGAGAGGTTGATGGGACTATTGTAGGCAGTGGAAAAGTCAGAGGTGTTACTTGGAAAATCACAGACAATGCTGGAGCAATTAAAGGGGGTCTGACAGGTGTTCCTGCAGGAATGACTGAAGAACTCATAGGTTCTTCTGGAGGAATTAGGGGAGGACTTAAAGGCACTGCTGAAACTACTGGAGGAATGACTGGAGGACTTGGTGGAGATTCTAGAGAATTTAATGGGCATTTTGAGTCTACTCTTGGAAATGCAGGAAAACCTAGTGGTGCTAATTGGATAATCACAGGCTATGACGGAGGAATGACTGGAGGAGTCCTTGGTGGTTCTGTAGGGCCTAATGGAGAGGTTGATGGGACTATTGTAGGTAGAGAAAACGTCAGGGGTGTTACTAGTAAAATCACAGACCATGCTGGAGCAATTAAAGGGGGTCTCACAGGTGTTCCTGCAGGAATGACTGAAGGTCTCACAGGTGCTTCTGGAGGAATTAAGGGAGGACTTAAAGGCACTTCTGAAACTACTGAACAAGTCAGAGGTATCAATTGGAAAATCACAGGCAAAAGTGAAGGAGTTACTGGAAGAAATTCAGGTGTTTCTGCTGGAGGAGCATCTGGAGACAGTGCTGTAGTAAATAAAATGGAAGAACAAAAATCGAGCAGAGGATTTTTTGCTGGACTTTTTGGACGCTAACTGAAGGTAATAATATGAAGGAAACTTCTTTAAAAACATCTAAATCTTTCACCTGATTCAATTATGCTTAACATTTGAAAGTACTGACAATCATTTTTTTAAACTCCTTGATTGTATTTTTTATAAATAAACGCTTGTTGTTCCGAGAATCAACTTGGCTCAAAATGAATAGGGTTGCAGATATATATAATTCCTATTAGGTTTCCATTTGCATCAAGAGAAATATAGACAACATTCCAACAGAACTATGTCCTGGTCTTCTTAGTCTAGGGTAAGGGTAACGAGTGATAGTGGGCGAACATGGGCGATGGGCAATAAAAGTATTAATGTTGTTTGGGAGAACAGGGATTTGCACTTTTGAAAGAGCAGGGGTTATTTGGTTACATTTTGAGGTGTACTATTACCAAGGGTAAGTAGGTGCCACAAGCACAGGGATTAATTCAGCAGTATAAAGAACACTCACACTTTCTGTGCTGAACTTTTTTTATTTCAATGCTCATTCTGAGGCATATATGCATTTCTTTACCAACTCATTGTTTTATGTTCTTTATTTTAAGGAGAACCTCTTCTGGCAGACAGATAACTTCAACTACAAATTGACAAATGCAGTCATCAGAGTCATCTCTTCTGCAGATTCACCATGCAAAAGATTATTTCCCACTTCTATGGATCAAAATATTATGTTATTATCCAAACACCTTTGTTATCCTGCTGTCCCTTGTACCACTTCCAAATAAAGTAGTCCAAAATGATCATACATTCAGCTTTTTTGTTTCATTTCTCTTTACAAGCAGCCAGTTCTCTTCTTCAATCGGTTGAAGTATGTTTACATAGGTCATATCATTTTAAAAGCAGTAGAGGAGGAATGATGTTACTTGCTACCCAGTCAAACCAAAGCATGTGATTTACATGATCTTCTGTTACACGTTTGACGCAATACAACTGAAAAGGATTGTCTCTAAACTTAAACCTGTGGTTGTTCAATGGTCGATACTTTGAGTGAACTCCATTTAACAGGGGTATCTATTTTGTCACACCACTTATACAGTTCCTAAGCTACATGAGCAACAATGAACCCTCAAAGAGACTACTGATCTTACCCAGCAGTCTTTCTGAAATCCAGAAGTCTCAAAGATCTCACTAATGGGCTTAGATATTAATGCACACGCTAATCCACATAGGGCTAATATATGTATACAACTATTGAAAAGCGCGTATTTGAGCAGACATTCAATTTTCAGAGCTCATAAAATGATGTTTTTAGAAAAATTGTTGCATTTCCAAAATATATTTAAATCTGATATTTGAGTGATATACTATGCAGCATTGGGTAGACTTGCTACTTCTAGCATTACCTTAGTGCCAGAGGTTCTGCAGGTATGGCTGTTTTGTATTGCACACCTGGAGACATTCCACATTGACAAAGCCTTTTAAACATTGTTACTGGGAACTATGCTTGATGAACTGAGCTGAACCTTGCTGGTAATCTTGCTTATGGTAGCCACTAATGCAATTTGTCATATGTGATAGCTAGTCCAAAACTAATAACATAAGTAGCTCAGGGTGAATTTATGTAATCGAATGTAAGTAGCTCTCATTACAGAAGAGTGTTGAAGACCCCTTGTGTAGAACATCTGCTATTCTCAAAGGATTAAGGTGTAGATCACATGGTCGTTAGGTCCTCAACTTTCAATGGCCTGCCCTTGTCACACAAAGAAACTCTGTGAGTCTCACAAAACTAACACCAAAAAACATTCTAAAGTTATGATGGTCTAACCACTCACCTGAAATCCAGGTAGTCGACAGGGGTGATGACTATGCTCAAACCCACCCAGAATATATCCCAGCCTCACTGAATTACAGAAACAGTGATCCTGGCAAAATACTCAAAGAGGGAAGGGGTTTTGGGAAGAGAAACAAAACAGAGAGAAGAGACACCGCAACTCTGTTACTAGGACCTGCCGGGATCTTACTTGCAGAATCGTCCACTTCTGTCTGTTCTGAGTGAAAACAACACATGCACTATATCATTAACTATACCAATGATTCAGACAATGGTAGATGTGTTATACTATCAATGATAATCACCTGAAATAGCGAGAACCCCCTGAACTTGGTTCTATGTCGTTCTCAACACACTTGTTCCAGTAACAGGTTATCATAAATCATCATGCTAGAAATAAGCTAATACAGGTAGAAAATAAACAACATGCAACATGTAATAGAGTCTGTGTATTCCAGCTTAACTTTCTGTATACACAGACATAATCAGTTTCTCACCTTAGTGTAATCTGTATTGCTGCCCTAAGGACCACGTAAACTCAGCTTGGATATCTGTCTGTCATCAACTAACAGCTTCCTTATAAATATCCTTGTCGTACAACAGCAAGATAACAATTCCACAGCAGGTTCTATAAATGTGCCTGATTAGTTCTTCAGGTTTTCAATCAGCTCAACATTAACTAAAACTATCTAGAAAAAACAGCTCCTCGAAATGCAAAGCGCAATACCTACATGGTTAATGAATGCATTTGGCATTCACACTTTCTCATTCTCAAAAAACAAAATGATCGTAGAACAACCAGAGTCTGCCAATTACAATAAGAATGCATTCAGCATTCACACATTACCATTAGCAGCTCTGTCTTTAAACCATTAGCAGCAATGGTATTAGGGCAAAACATCTCCATTAGCAATGATGGCTTTAAAGTAAAACATTTCCTTTTGCAATGATGTCTGTAAATCAAAAGAACTTATCTTCCTGGAATGTCCTGAATCAATGTTGGAGCTGTCTCGAAGAAACTCTGAAAAGCATCCAAATTCGTTGCTAGGAAACGGCACGATCCTCAGCTGGCAGAAACGAAGTCAAGCTGGGATTGCATGACTCGTGGCTATTTGTAGCTGAGCCTTGGGCGTTGGCCGCATGTGTCAATAACAGCTGAATCTACACGTCTATCATTGTCAGAAGGCATTTCAGAGACAGCTGCTGTGCTGGAAAGTGTTCCCTTGCGCATTGAACCAGCAGGTGCACGATAAGCACACCATCATCGGGAAATAATGAGGGGTAAATGTAAAATGTTCTTTTAAATGCATGTTAAAGGAAATGGAATGATAGGTTTTAACAGTAGTAAACAAGTACACAGGACAAGTAGGCAATTGCATGTACTTTGAGGTGCAAGGTAAAAGAATGGCAAATCACATATTAACATGTTTTGGGATACAAACATGGTTAATGTACTTGCCTTGTGCATACCAACAGACAATGCAGAATGTGACACCTGCCGATGTGCATTGATTCCTGCCAGTCCTCCCCCGCAAAACCCCTGATACAGGACGTGATTTTGAGGAATGTTGCTGGTGGAATTGCCTAACCAAACGAGGAGCGTGGACCGAGGATGCTGGCTCCCAGGAATTTTCTTCCGCCCCATAACCCTTCCATTCTAACAGGTAGTATAAGATACCATGATATCTTTTGGAATCTAAAACTTTTGCGACCTCATATTCCCATTGACCATTTACTATCCCCTTCGGAGGAGGTTGGCCTGTTCGGGTATGTACTGTATAGGGTTGTAAAAGGGACACATGGAAAACTGGATGAATCCGATAATCACTGGGCAGGGACAGTTCCATTGTGACTGGGTTGATGACATTCTTAATGGGAAATGGGCCTAAAAATTGGGGCTGCAATTTAGGAGATCCATCTAGACGTAAATTCTTAGAGGACAACCAGACCATGTCCCCTATACTATATATTGAGTAGGTCTTCTATGTTTGTCTGCCTCTTTTTTGACCTGTTGTTGATAGTTCTGTAGTTGGGAGCGTACTTGAACCTGTATTTTATGGAGTTGCGAATGATGGGTAGAGACGGCTGGGACTGCTTCTAAAGGGTCAGTTTGTGGAATAGGTAACATACGTGGATGATAACCTAATAAACAATGAAAGGGAGAAACTCCTGTTGCTGAATGTACTGAATTATTGTACACAAATTTAACTAAAGGCAGGGACTTATCCCATTCCGTGGCCCTTGAGGAAAAACAACACAAGTGTTGCTCCATGGTTTGATTGAGGCGTTCCTTCTGTCCATCTGTTTGTGGGTGGTAAGCGGAGGACAGATGGACATCTATGCCTATTGATGAACAAAAGTTACGCCAGAACCTGGAGACAAATTGAGGATCACGGTCGGAGACAATTGTGGTTGGTAGTCCATGTAACCTAATTATTTGTTGCACAAAAGGATCTGTGAGTTCTTTGGCAGAGGGCATATGTTTAAGTGGGACAAAATGAGCCATCTTGGTTAAATAGTCAATAACCACCCAGATGATATGGTGACCATTGGACACAGGGAGCTCAGTGATGAAATCCATAGTTAATGTATGCCATGGTGCAGGTGGCATAGGCATAGGTTATAGATAACTAGCTGGAGCAACATGAGGGGTCTTAGACTGTACACAAACGGGACAGGTTTGGGCGTAAGTCCTGACAGGGGAACACCCGTTACATCGCAAGTACTGCATCGCGCTGCTATCGCAACGCGACTATTACATCGCGGGTGGCTGCACACCGCATGCTAGCACGCCGCATGCTAAGACGTCGCAATGACTTGTACATCGCTAGCCATTACATCGCCAGCGATGACATCGCATCGTGATGGGCAAATTAAGAAACTGAAAAAACTGCAAAACTGATGTAATTGGAAATATGCTAAGATAAAAATGCTAAACTGCACGATATAATATTCACCAAAATGATGACGTAATGGGGAAAATGTGAAATAATATTCACCACACGGAAATGAAGAAAATGGAAAATACCAAAAATGCTAAACTGCACGATATCATAATCACCATAATGAAAAATAAACAAAAATTGCTCTAAACTGTGACGTGCGAGCATGCGAGTCACAGTGTAAACCGATATAATATTCACCATGACCTGCGAGGCCCCCAAATATATATACACTTACACATTTCCACACGGAAATTAAGATGATTAACTGGGACGTGCAAGTCACAGTGTGAAACGATATAATATTCAGCATGACCTGCAAGGACCAGAAACGATGTAATATTCACCATGTAATGGGAAACGCTCACAAAATATCTTAATTGAGCTGCTCACAAAATATCTTAATTGAGCTGCGTGCGAGGCCCGCAAATATATATACACTTACAAATTTTAATGTGTTTTGTTGACACTACGCTCACCTAATATATTAATGCTAAGGGTAATGATCACAAACTCTAAACTGCGTGCGAGGCCCCCAAATACTACAAAAGATTCACGAACATATAACGGGAAACGATGTGGTCTGAGGCCAAGCGCTGCCGACTTTAGTGCTGGGAGCTAAGGTTCGAGCCTCCTGTCACGTCTCCCAAAACAAACGCTCACCTAATATATTAATATTATGGGAAACGATCATAAAATATATACATTTAGCTAAACTGCGTGCGAGAACCCCAAATATACACTTACTACATTTTAAGTGTTTTTGTCACACTTAATACTTTTTATGTGGATGGATGGGTGGGTGGTTGGATGGGTGGATGGATGGATGGGTGGATGGGTGGATGCGTGGGTGGATGGATGCGTGGATGAGTGGGTGGATGGATGGGTGGATGGATGGATGGGTGGATGTGTGGGTGGACGGGTGAGTGGATAGATGGGTGGATGGATGGGTGGATGCGTGGGTGGATGGGTGGGTAGGTGGATGCATGGGTGGGCGGATGCATGGGTGGATGGGTGGGTGGATGAATGGGTGGATGCGTGGGTGGATGGATGCGTGGATGGATGGGCCGGTGGGTGGGTGGATGTGTGGGTCGATGGATGGGTGGATGCGTGGATGGGTGGATGGATGGATGGGTGGATGCGTGGGTGGATGGGTGGGTGGATGGGTGGTTGGGTGGATAATTTATTTTAAAGTGTTTTGCAACTTCCCAAACTCTTTTGACAAATTGGTCAATTCAAGATTCTAGCGCAGAAGACGTATCTTTTAATTCTGCTTGGTGCAGTGGTGAATAGGTCAAATACAGCTGTTGCCTCAGATACCTTTATTAGGCGGTGCTTTTGAGTGGAATAAAACAATCTTGGGGGGGAGGGGGCGTTGGAATGGCCAAAGGTGTGTCCAAAGGTTCTTTCAAAAGGTGTGATCTTTGTAAGTAGGAACCATCCCTCAACCAAGTGTCTCTGGAAAAGCTGCTCCTCACAAATTGAATACAGCATGCTGCCTGATACGCTAGAAGGCGCAAGAACACAGCCAGCAAATAAACGCAAGGCAGAACAAAATTCGGGCCACGGGTCTGAGGGGAACAGCGGCCTTCAACTTTTAGAGAAAGTTTCAGATTTACATTCAGGAAACAATTCTTGCTCTGAGCTCCGTTAGGGGAATATCTACAGAGCCCAGAAACGATTCGTTTAATCACCCTCTGAAAATTCTGCCCGTGCTCAGATCTGGCAGGACCCGCCCCACTTAAAGACCGGCCATTAGGCTTTATAGAGATACTAAGCAATGTCTCCAAAATCAACAGTGACTGTATCAAGATACCGTTTTCTGCACTCTGCCAGTGTACAAGGGATCTGTGCTCTTCTTTTTGTCGTCTCGAACGAGTAGATTAACTCGATTTAATACTGAGTTAATTCATCTTTTGCTGACAGCGAAGCTCAGAAACATAATGCAGTAACTGCTTCTCTGTGATTCCGTGCTCTGGTGTCAGAACAACATGCATTAATCGGAGAGATTTCGAATTAATGAACTCATTCGAGATGCCGAAAAAAATCACACATCCCTTCTGCCCTGGCGAAGTGCAGAAAGCACAAGATTATACGGCCTCTGCTGCAGTTACTTGATGTGAGAGGAATATTAATAAAAAACACATTCGAGTGCATCGTAAAAAACCCTCCTGAAGTCTTTCATAACTCACACGAAATGAAACCAGGACCCAGGTTCATGTCTAACCACACAATATCTGGTGCAATTGCGTGAATAATAAATAGTAAAAGTCAATTCAAGGGCGCGATACAAAGATCCTGGGTAGGGGGGTCAACTGGCATAGATGCAAATGCAGGACAATGAGTGTAAAAATTCAGGACAAAGGTTAGGATATATTTATAAAATTAATTTACACACCCCGCCAAAAACAAAAAACATGCAATAAAAAGGGAAGATTTGGCATTCGGGGGACGGGGGGATGTGGGGGCCAGGGCTTACAGGCGGGTACACGCAGGCGATATCAAACACCTCGTTGTTTTGCCATGCGACTTGGTGTACTGCGGGGTAATGTACGGGCCAATAGAAAGCAACGGAATCGCGTTGCAACAGACAGCGAGGTAAAAACAGACGATGTCATGGTCTGTGCGATGTAAAAGATGCGGGGGAAAAGCGTGCGATCTCAATGTGCGCGATGTAACGTCATACATCCGTCCTGACATCATCAATGAATGTAGGCCACCAAAACTGTCTTTGACAAAATTCAACAGTTTTTTTAATACCAGGATGTCCTGCAAAAACTGAGTCATGAGTTCAAGACAACACTGTCTGTTGCAATTCCAGGTTTGGAACATATAAACGAACAGTGTAATACAATAAATCTCCTTTTTTGATCAACTCAGGTAATACTGGAGCCTAGACTTGCGATTTTTGTATGTGAGTTAAAAAATCTTTTGAACACAAAGGGCAAGTAGTTTATTCTCTGGGATAAGGGGTTTTATTTGTTCTGTACTCATCCCGGAACCATGATAACTGAAACAGGACAATGTGCCCGCTTTCTGTTGTTCCTTTCCAGGTCTATAGGTAATGATACAATCGTATTCATTAAAAAAGAGAAGTCAGCGAAGTTGGCCTGTTGTCAGGGACTTTACACTTTGGTAGAACTGCAAGTTGCGATTGTCCGTATAAATGGACTTACGCTGATGTGTTTTAGAAAGCACAATACTGTCTAAAAGGGGAGGTGATGTAGAGAAAAAACGAAAAACACGAGAACAGTTCTTCATGTGTAAATTCAAAACATACACATATGGTCTCAATAGCCGTGAAGAATGGGAGAGACTAAATAGATAATGAAGGATGTGACATATAATTAACAACTGGACAATCTGTATAGAATCTAATACTGAACTACACTTGAGAAGGACCTCACGTAAACATATCTGTGAGTGATCAGGCATGAAGAGACAACCACGCTACTGCACCATTCCAAGTGTAATAATAGGAACCCAAAAAGAAGCCTCTCGCTTCAGCACATCGGTGAGGGACTAGTAAGTAAGAGATAATAATGATAAAAATGTTACTCTATTGTATAAACAGGAACCCACCTATACCTATAGACGAGGTGACACATACCAGAAGTAGCGTATTTTCACAAATAAGACTCTTGTAACATGAAATCTGCACCATGTATAGAGCAATATATAGAGGGTGTATTTCACGTTCTGATAACAAAGGACCTTTTTCTCCATCAGTAATACACACTATTATTGCGCAGGTTACAAGCTAATAAGGAAGAAGGAAAGTGAAAAGAGAGGCACTGGGGGACTCAAACTCCTACTAAGATGGCGCCTATAACAGTGAGTTGAAATAAAAATATGAGAGGTCAAATGAACCTTTTTGGAAATACCAGAGGCCAGGAAGTATTCCGATATGATCATGCCACAATAATATGTAGCGGCGCAGTCTAGTGTATGCACGTTACGTGCCGACGTAACGTGCAGGCGGCCATGTTCTGGCTGCGCGCGCAGAGGCGCCGGCATTAGCGCGAAAGCCGAGAGAGATGCACTAGCGGCTCGGCGCTCTTTGGAGCAAAAAAGTAAATAAACCTGACGCTAATCCTCAACGCTTGCAGTGTCGTTATTTATGGTAATTACAACATTACAATGGCGACGAGGATGGGATGCTAGACCCACCCACCACGAGGAATAACACGAGTAGCAGTCACCGAGGGAACCAACAACCACACCGGTGCACAGAAGACACGTGGCAGAGGAGCAGGACCACAGCGCTGAAAGGTTGAGAGAGCTGGAGGTCGGAAAGAGACTAGCCAGCACCAAACACACAGGTACCAGCCCTAAAGAGCGTGGCAGAGCCCAGGGTCACCCAGAAAAGCAGAACAAACCCACTGAAGGGACAGGGCACTACCCAGGAGCCCACAAGATTGCGCGCCAAACCAAGCAAGCCCAAGGCAAGGCGCGCCAAACCAAACAGCGACCGGCGAGACAGGAATACAGCGCTGGATCCCCCACCAAAGAGCGAGGGGGCGGACGCAAGCAGTCCCCAGTCATACACAAGCAAGGAAGAGCAAGACAACACACCAGGCAGTCCCAGGAACCAAGGGAGCACACCCCCGCGATCAAAAGTGAGAAGATGAGTGCGCAGGCAGGATACGCGATGGCGCCAGTACAATTTCTACCCAGGCCAGGGGAACCACTAATGAAGTGGGAGGACTGGAGAGAATACATAGACAATTTTATAGGAGTATTGGAAGACGAGAGTGAGGAGGTGTTCAATGCCAAAAGAAAAAAACGCATCCTATTACTCAACCTAGGCCCAGAAGGTCTGAGAATATACAAGAGCCTGGTGCCGAAGGAAAGAGGAAGCACGGATGACGACGTGTATGCTCATGCCATCGACGATCTAAAAGAACACTACAGACCGGCGGTGTGCGTGTCGGTGGACAGGTTCAATTTCCAGCAGAGGAAACAACGTCCAGGCGAGACAGTGGAGGAATATGTTGCAGCCCTGAAGAGACTGGCCTCCACTTGCAAGTACGACAATTGGGAAGAAGAGTTCATCAAGGACCAGGTGGTGATGCACACCACAAGCACAGCCATGCAGGACAAACTGTGGGCAAGCAGAGACACTACGCTGAAAGAGGTGATGGTGATCGTCAAAAGGGCTGAACTTGCACGCAGGTGTGCGGAAGCAACGAGGAAGGAAACGGCGGCCTCTGCCATGGTGAACAGAGTGGACGATGAGGAGCCTCGCCAGGACCACAAGTACAAGGGGTCGGCGGCGAAAGGACCCAACAAATGGCAAGGCAACCCAGGCCCTCCGGGTAAACAAGCGGGAAACAACAAGAAGTCATGCTATCGGTGCGGGAGCTGGTCCCACGAGGCGCACGACAGGAAGTGCCCAGCATTCCGCGCCAAATGTTTGTACTGTGGGATAGTGGGCCACTATGAGAAGGTGTGTCGGAGAAAGGCCTCGAAGAGCATGGTGAAGTATGTCGGACAGGACAGCGAAGAACAAGAAGAGGGCGCAGAGGAAGATGTCGTCACAGTCATTTACATAGAAGATCAAGTACTGGGCGTGGATGGTCAAGTGCTGAGCGTTGACAGCAAGAGAACGATGAAACCTGTCCTGGAGATGCTGATAGGTGAAATACCAATAAACATGGTGGCTGACACAGGCTCACCCTACACCACCATCCAGAGAGCGGTGTGGGAGGAGAGTTTTGCACCACACCTAGGCCCAGATCTGGAGAAGCTGGACATCCGCCCAGTGACGTATAATGGGGACCGCATTCCCATGGCTGGATTCAGACCATTAAATTTTGAGTTCAGAGGCCGGTCCGCGTTCTGCAAACTGTACATATCTGAGAGAGGACCCTCGGTCCTAGGATAGCTTGACCAAGGCGACCTGGGCATCAAGCTGGACCCAGGGGGCAAGGAACAGATACTACTCGCGGAACTGGAAACCTGGCCTGACTAGACAAATGGAAAGAAGAGTACCCCAAGGTATTCGGAGGCACAGTCGGAAGGATGGAGAAATTCACGCACAAGATAGTCCTGAAGGAAGATGCCGTACCGGTCGCCCACAAGGTGAGAAATGTACCATTGGCGGTAAGGGACGCAGTGCAAGAAGAACTACAGGATCTGGAAAGGAAAGGGATCATCGAACCCATCACGTGTGCGGAGTGGCTCGCACCCTTAGTAGTAGTGAAGAAGCCAAGCGGGAAGGTCAGGCTGTGCGTCGACCTGCGCGAACTGAACAAGAGCATCGTGGTGGAGAAATTCCCTTTGCCCCGGATCGAGGAAATGCTGGCTAGAACCAGGGGGGTCAAATGGTATTCTACCATAGACTTGACCTCCGCCTACCACCAGATCGCCCTGCACCCGGAAAGCCGAAAACTCACTTCCTTCATCACCCCATTTGGGTGCTACCAGTTCCGCCCCATGCCGTTCGGGCTTGCCACGGCGGCTGCGGTGTTCCAAAAGTTGATGCACCAACTGTTTAAAGACACAGATGGAGTCCAATATTTCCAGGACCACATCCTGGTAATGGGACGAGACAGACCGGATCATGATAGCAAACTCGGAAAGGTACTAAAGATCCTCGAGGGTAAGGGCCTGACAGCCGAATGGACCAAGTGCCGGATAGGAATGGAGTCTGTGACTTACCTGGGACATGAGATTGGGGTGCGAGGGGTTACCCCGAAAGCAGACAATGTGAGAGCCATCTGCGAGGCGCCACCGCCCTCCAACAAAGAAGAAGTCAGATCGTTCCTCGGAATGGCGGAATATTATAGTAAGTTTGTGCAGCACTTCGCCTCCAAAACCCACCACATGAGGCAGCTGACAAGAGACAACATAGAATTCTGCTGGTCGGAGGAAGCGCAAGGTGATTTCGAAGTCATCAAGAGAGAGGTGGCTGGAGCAGTACCACTCCAAGGATATGACCCCCAAGGAAGCACAGTGCTCACCACAGATGCCAGCGACAAGGGGCTGGGTGCTGTCCTTATGCAAGACCGAGGTCAAGGGAGAATGGAAACGATCAGTTTTGCATCCCGCACGCTGAGTGAAACCGAAAAGAAGTACAGCGTAATTGAAAAGGAGATGCTGGCGGTCGTATGGGCCATGACCCGGTTCAGGCAGTTCTTGTGGGGCACGCGCTTCTTATTGAAGACAGATCACAAACCCTTACTGAAGGTACTAACGTCCAGCGGACATGCAAGTGCAACGCCAAGAATCTCAAAGATGACTCTCAAACTGCTAGAATTTAGGTACGACGTGGAACACATCCCCGGCAGTAGGAACAGGGTGGCAGACTATCTGAGTAGAGCAGCGGCTATGGATCAGAGTGGAGAAGACCAAGCAGGGGCAGAAGAAATGGTGGCACTCATGGAAGACCAAGAGAAAACCATAGGACATCAGGAATGGAGGCAGGCATATGGAAAAGACCAGATCCTAGAGGAAGTAAAATCATACATCACAGGGGGATGGCCAGATAAAAGACAAACCCGTGGAGACCTCAACCCATACTTCGAAGTCAGAGAAGAGTTGTAGATGGACGACCCAGGAGTGTTTGTATACAGAGGGGAGAAAGTCATCCCCCCGGCAGGAATCATCCCCAAACTATTGGACATGCTCCATGAAGGACACTTGGGGATAGGGAAATTGAAATTGAGAGCCAAACAAAACTACTGGTGGCCAGGGATGGACGTAAGGGCCGAGAGGCATGTCAGGGACTGCTCACAGTGCCAAGGGGCGGATAAGACACTTAAACCTATACGCCGAGCTCTCGGCAAGTTCGATCCCCCAAGGAACCCATGGGATGAGTTATCGGTGGATATTCTGGGCCCCATACTGGACATACATGGAGTCCAAAAGTACGTATGTGTTCTTATGGATAGGTACTCCAAATGGCCGGAGCTGAGAATTGATGAGGCGATGGATGCCGAGACCATCATTAAGTTCCTGGCTGACACCTTTGTGAGGGAAGGCATCCCTAAGTCCATCCTAAGTGACAATGGTCCCAAATTCAGGTCAGAGAAATGGAACAACTTCATGCAGAGAAATGGCATACTGGTCAAGCACACGTCAATATATCACCTCGCAGGAAACGGACTGGTGGAGAGATTTAATAGAGTGGTGATGGGGTCCGTTCAAGCAGCTATCTCCAACAACAAGGACTGGGAAAAGGAGATATGGCACCTGGTATGGGCGTACAGGATCACCCCAACGGGGACTGGGTACAGCCCCTTCCAGATATTAAGAGGCCGCGAACCATTCACACAAGACAATCGAGTGTGGAAGGAAAAGACCATAGTGAGCGAATGGTCCCCTGCAATGGTGCGAGCCAACTTGGACAAGGCGCAAGCCATTTACTCGAAACACTACAACAACCGGAAAAACGTGAAGGAGACAAGGTTGGAAAAAGGGGAATGGGTGCGAGTAAAGTTGGCCACGCTGCAGAAGAAAGGAGACAGCAAGTATAGCAAACCCATGCAGGTCAAGGAAGTGCTGGGCAGAGCAGCTCTGCCAAGCGATGGGAACGTGTGGTCACTGGACCGCATGGCAAAATGCAACAAAGTGCTACGTTGGGACCAGGTTGGAGCAGACCTGGAAGACAAGGAGGAAGGGACTGTAGAGCAAGAACGTCCGGAGATGTATCCGGATGAGGAGAGCCGAGAGCAGCAAGAGGAGAGACCCGGTGATGCCAACCAAGCGTCGGCGAGTGAAGGTAACGTGGGCAGAAGAGAAAGTAGTGCGGCTGCATCAGGAAGAGGAAGGAGCGACGAAAGGACTCAGGAAGGAGGAGCCCTGTCTACCCCGGTGAGACTGACCAGGAGGGGGAGGGCGGTGGTCAAACCAGCCTGGTTCCGAGACTTTGACATGAACAGCGGACTGTGAGTCAACAGTTTCTGTATTGGGAAAAAGGGGGAGATATGTAGCGGCGCAGTCAAGTGTATGCACGTTACGTGCCGACGTAACGTGCAGGCGGCCATGTTCTGGCTGCGCGCGCAGAGGCGCCAGCATTAGCGCGAAAGCCGAGAGAGATGCACCAGCGGCTCGGCGCTCTTTAGAGCTAATAAGTAAATAAACCTGACGCTAATCCTCAACGCTTGCAGTGTCGTTATTTATGGTAATTACAACATTACATAATGATTTAAAAACTGTAGTGGCGCGCTCTAGTGCTCGCACGTCACGTACACCACGTGACGTGCAGACGGCGATGTTAGGCTGCACGCGCAGGAGGCGCGAAAGGGATTAGCGCAGAAGCCGCGAGAGAGACTGACGGCTTGGCGCTCCTTAGAGCTTGATCACAAATAAATACACGTTAACCCTTACCACTTGCAGCATCATCATTTATGGTAACAGCAACGTTACAATGCCGATGAGGGTCGGATAGCAGAACCAACCCCACGAAGCACAGCGAGACCAGGAGCCACCGAGGGAACCAACAAACACACCGGGGCACCGGGACCACGCTGCAAGGGAGAGGGACAGGGAGCCAGAAGGGTAAAGGAGCTGGACGTCAGGAGCAGCCAGCCAGAAAGCAAAATAATAAGAATACACACCAGATATCAGCCCTAAGGAGCGTGGCAGAGCCCGAGGACACACGAGAAAGCAGGAAAGGACACTGCTGAGACGGGGCACCACCCAAGCCCCAAGAGATAGCGCGCCCAACCAAACGGGCACAGGCCAAGGTGCGCCGAACCAAACAGCGACCGGAGAGGCGGAGAGACAGCGCTGGATCCTCCACCAAAGAGCGAGGGGGCGGACGCGAGCAGTCCCCAGCATCACACAAGTAAGGAGGAGCAGGACAACACGCCAGGCAGTCCCAGGAACCAGGGAAGCGCGCCAACCAAGATCAAAAGTGAAAGGATGAGTGCGCAAGGGGGATATGCGATGGCGCCAGTGCAATTTCTACCCAGGCCGGGTGAGCCACTTATGAAGTGGGAGGACTGAAGAGAGTACATAGACAATTTCATAGGAGTCTTGGAAGACGAAAGTGAGGAGGAGTTCAACTCCAAGAGGAAAAAACGAATCCTATTACTCAATCTAGGCCCCGAAGGCCTGAGGATATACAAGAGCTTGGTCCCGAAGGAAAGAGGGAGCACGGATGACGATGTGTACGCCCATGCCATCGATGACCTTAATGAACACTACAGACCGGCGGTGTGCGTGTCAGTGGATAGATTTAATTTTCAACAGAGGAAACAACGTCCAGGCGAGACAGTGGAGGAATATGTGGCCCCCCTAAAGAGAATAGCATCCACGTGCAAATACGACAATTGGGAAGAAGAGTTTATCAAGGACCAAGTGGTAATGCACACCACGTGCACAGCCGTGCAAGACAAACTGTGGGCCAGTGGAGACACAACCCTGAAAGAAGTGATGGTGATCGTCAAAAGAGCAGAATTAGCGCGCAGGTGTGCGGAAGCAACGAGGAAGGAAACGGTGCCCACTGCCATGGTGAACAAGGTTGACGATGAGGAACCACGCCGGGACTTCAAGTACAAGGGGTCGGGGGCAAAAGGACCCAACAAGTGGCAAGGCAACCCTGGTCCACCAGGCAAACAAGCGGGAAGTAACAAGAAGTCGTGCTACAGGTGCGGAAGCTGGTCCCACGAAGCGCATGACAGGAAATGCCCAGCGTTCCGCGCCAAATGTATGTACTGCAGAATCGTGGGACACTACGAGAAGGTGTGTCAGAAAAAGGCATCGAAGAGCATAGTGAGGTACGTTGGACAAGACAGCGAAGAGCAAGACGAAGAAGCGGGGAAAGATGTTGTCACAGTTATCTACATCGAGGACCAAGTACTAGACGTGGATGGTCAAGTAATGAGGGGCGACGGCAAGAGAACAATGAAACCAGTCTTGGAGGTGTCGATAGGAGGAGTGCCGATAAACGTAGTAGCCGTTACGGGCTCGCCCTTCGCCATCGTCCAGAGAGCAGTATGGGAGGAGTGTTTCGTGCCACACCTGGGCCCAGAATTGGAGAAGCTGGACATCCGTCCGGTGACGTATAATGGGGACCGCATTCCCATGGCAGGGTTCAGGCCGTTACACTTCAAGTTCAGAGGACGGTCCGCGTTCTGCAAACTCTATGTATCGGAGAGGGGGCCCTCGTTGCTAGGATGGCTGGACCAAGGCGACCTGGGAATAAAGCTGGACCCAGGGGGCAAGGAACCGATACTACTCACGGAACTGACACCATGGCCGGATCTAGAGAAATGGAAAGAAGAACACCCCAAGGTGTTTGGAGGCACAGTTGGCAGGATGGAGAAATTTGCGCACAAGATAATCCTGAAGGAAAACGCTGTGCCGGTTGCCCACAAGTTGAGGAATGTACCACTGGCGGTAAGAGACGCTGTACAAGAGGAACTACAAGAACTGGAGAGGAATGGAATCATCGAACCAATCACGTGCGCGGAGTGGCTCGCACCGGTGGTGGTAGTGATGAAGCCAAGCGGGAAGGTCAGGTTGTGTATCGACCTGCTGGAACTGAACAAGAGCATCGTGGTGGAGAAATTCCCTTTGCCCAGAATCGAGGAAATGCTGGCTAAAACCAAGGGGGCCAGATGGTATTCCACCATAGACTTGACCTCCGCCTACCATCAGATCGCCTTGCACCCGGAGAGCCGTAAACTCACCCCTTCATAACCCCGTTTGGGTGCTATCAATTCTGCCGCATGCCGTTCGGGCTGGCCTCAGCGGCTGCAGTGTTCCAAAAGCTAATGCACCAACTATTTAAGAACACCGACGGTGTCCAATATTTCCAGGATGACATCCTGGTGATGGGACAAGACAAGCAGGATCACGATAACAAACTTGAGAAAGTATTGAAAATCCTCGAGAGCAAGGGCCTCACAGCTGAATGGTCCAAATGCCGGATAGGAATGGAGTCCTTGACCTACTTGGGACATGAAATTGGGGTGCGTGGAGTTACCCCGAAAGCAGACAATGTGAAAGCCATCTGTGAAGCTCCACCGCCCTCCAACAAAGATGAAGTCCGTTCGTTCCTTGGAATGGCCGAATATTATAGCAAATTCGTCCAGTACTTCGCCTCCAAGACCCACCACATGAGGCTGCTGACCAGGGACAACACTGAATTCAACTGGTCGAAGGAGGCACAAGGTGAATTCGAAGTCATAAAGAGAGAGATAGCTGGAGCGGTACCACTGCAAGGGTATGACCCTCAAGGAAACACGGTGCTCACCACCGATGCCAGCGACAAAGGGTTGGGTGCCGTCCTGATGCAAGACAGAGGTCAAGGGAGGATGGAAACGATCAGTTTCGCATCCCGCACGCTGACTGAAACCGAAAGGAAGTACAGTGTAATCGAAAAGGAAATGCTGGCGGTGGTGTGGGCCATGACCAGATTCAGGCAGTTCTTGTGGGGCACACGGTTCTTGTTGAGAACAGATCATAAACCTCTACTGAAAGTGCTAACGTCCAGCGGACATGCTAGTGCGACGCCCAGAATTGCAAAGATGACGGTCAAGTTGCTGGAATTTAGATACGATGTAGAACACATCCCAGGCAGCAGGAACAGGGTGGCTGACTATCTAAGCAGAGCAGCAGTCACGGACGTGTGTGGAGAAGACCAAGCGGGAGCGGAAGAAATGGTGGCGCTCACAGAAGACCAAGAAAAAACCATGGGGCTTCAGGAATGGAAGGAAGCGTATAGAGAAGACCAGATTATGGAGGAAGTGAAGACGTGTATCACCAGAGGATGGCCAAACAAGCAACAAACGCGAGGCCACCTCAAACCCTATTTCGAAGTCAGAGATGAGTTGTCGATGGACGACCTAGGAGTGTTCGTGTACAGGGGAGAGAAGGTCATCCCCCCGGCAGGAATCGTCCAAAAACTATTGGGCATGCTCCATGAAGGTCACTTAGGAATAGGAAAATTGAAACTGAGGGCCAAGCAAAATTACTGGTGGCCAGGGATGGACGTAAGAGGGGAGAGGCATGTCAGGGAATGCACGCAGTGCCAAGGGGCAGATAAGACACTCAAACCGCTACACCCTGCTCTTGGTAGGTTCGATCTCCCGAGGAACCCATGGGAGGAGTTATCGGTTGACATACTGGGGCCAATACTGGACACGCAAGGAGTCCAAAAGTATGTTTGTGTTCTGATGGATAGATATTCCAAGTGGCCGGAGCTGAAAATAGGCGAAGCGATGAATGGTGAAACCATCGTTAAGTTCCTGGCTGACACTTTTGTGAGGGAAGGCATCCCGAAGTCCATCTTGAGTGACAATGGTCCCCAATTCAAGTCAGAGAAATGGATGGATTTCATGCAGAGAAATGGCATACTGGTGAAGCACACGTCTATATATCACCCTGCTGGAAACGGATTGGTAGAGAGATTTAATAGAGTGGTGATGGGGTCCGTCCAAGCAGCCATCTCCAGCCACAAAGACTGGGAAAAGGAATTATGGCACTTAGTCTGGGCATACAGGATCACCCCTACAGGGACAGGATACAGCCCCTTCCAGATACTAAGGGGCCGTGAACCATTCACCCAAGACAATCGAGTATGGAAAGAAAAAACTATAACGAGCGAATGGTCCCCTGCAGTAGTAAGAGCCAACTTAGAAAAAGCACAGGATGTTTACTCGAAACACTACAACAACAGGAAGAACGTGAAGGAGACAAGATTGGAAAAGGGGGAATGGGTGCGAGTAAAGCTAGCCACCCTACAAAGGAAGGGTGACAGCAAGTACAGCAAACCTATGCAGGTCGAAGAAGTACTGGGCAGAGCAGCTCGGCTAAGCGACGGGAACACATGGTCCATGGACCGCATGGCAAGATGCAACAAGGTGCTGAGTTGGGACCGAGTGGGAGCAGACCTGGAAGACGATGAAGGGGAAACTGTGGAGCAAGGACATCCAGAGGCAGACCCAGATGAGAGGAGCAGAGAGCAACAGGTAGAGAGATCAGGTGACGCCGACCAGGCATCGGCGAGTGAAGACAACACGGACTGGAGAGACAGTAAGGCGCCCGCACTAACAAGGGGGAGGTGCGGCGAAGGGAGTCAGGAAGGAAGGCCCCTGCCCAACCCGGTGAGACTGACCCAGAGGGGGAGAGCGGTGGTCAAACCAGCCTGGTTCCGAGACTTTGACATGAACGGCGGACTGTGAGTTAACAGTTTTGTATTGGAAAAAAGGGGAGATATGTAGTGGCGCGTTCTAGTGCTCGCACGTCACGTACACCACGTGATGTGCAGACGGCGATGTTAGGCTGCGCGCGCAGGAGGCGCGAAAGGGATTAGCGCAGAAGCCGCGAGAGAGACTGACGGCTCGGCGCTCCTTAGAGCTTGATCACAAATAAATACACGTTAACCCTTACCACTTGCAGCGTCATCATTTATGGTAACAGCAACGTTACAAAAACACCGGCTGATGAGCAATTTTTATGAGCATGCTTAATAAGAATGCATAACACTGCGACAAGGCTTAAGATAGACTCGCAGGAAGAAGCGTGCAAATATGTAAATAACACAACACTATAGCAGCTAATTATTTTGATAAATGTACAATACTCTATTCCGCGTTGTTTTAATGATCGCGCGGAACACAGAATGAAAATGAATGATATATCAGGGTTTATGAACCTAATAAAAGGAGATCTCAATTAAAACGAAATATTTGAGAATACGTAGGTCGATAATGTAATAAATGGTGCATTGAGCCAATCGAGTATATATGGGAACAAGCGGGATATGTACCATTACTTAATGGCGCTTATAATAAACTCCACAAGTAAACAAAAAAAGATGAGAGGCCCGTAATGAGGTCACGTGATTGTGACGAATAATTTAAAATGCCGGAACCAGCATGCACTTTCCTTTTCACTCGAGAAACTGGAAGGACCTATTCGGCCACTACGGATAACCCCAGGTGAGAGCAACGCCGAGATTAGGGTATTTTGCGGACATGGCAGTAATATCTAGCCAACTGTTAAATGTACGTATATTTAGGAAGGTTAGGCGCAAGTATGACAGGAACATCGTAAAGTAAGGTTGCCAGCGTCTTGAATGTTAATTAGCAAAACACGGACACGATCTTCATGAACGTGTTCGAACGTGGATATAGCACTATCGAATGCTTTAAAATAATAGAACACGAACGTAATGAACGTGTGAGAGAGAGAGGTTCGAGTTGGGATTAGAGCCAACTATTGCTTTCAAAAATACTATGCAAAGCCAGGTGCAGTCATGAAAGGAATACGGTGAAGGAAGGCTGCTAGCGTTACGGAATGTTTTTAGTACAATAGAACATGAATATAGTAAACATGTCCGAGAGAGGGATTGGAGCACTAAGATAGGAAAAGCACACTTGCTGTGGATCGCTGTTAGCTATCAAGAGCAGGAGTAGGAATAACATCGTGGGCAATGCTAACAATTAAGAAACGTAACAAAACAACAAGAATGTAGGAATGAAGATCCCCTAGACTAGAGTTGACCAGGAGGAACAAGAATATAATATAATAAAATATGCCATGGGGATAGCTTATAAATAGTCATGTCGAAGATAAATAAATGAATGTAGAACTGAGTGCCTTTTGGCGTCCCTCCACAGAATTGAATACGTGGATAATTGAATAAATCCAGTTGAAAAGAAAGAGGTTTTAAACATATGTGGCTCAACTCAAGGAAAATGAAAATGTATTATTAAAGGTGAGCCGCATAGGAAATATGTGAATGACAATAAATATACAAATGAATAAATGATACATGGACTAAGAGCCTCTCTATTTACTGTGTCCTTGGAGAATAAGACTCTACCGGAGAAATTGATTTGAAAAGCCAAGGTGGAAAGAAAGCAAAGCTTGGGAGTATTTATACTACTAATAATAACTGCTACTATTGAGAGGGGTGAGTGTTTTGATTTAATGCGGACACACAAGATAAATTAGAGTCATGAGTAGAGGAAAGTAAAACAGACAATTATCTGCTTGTTCAGCTGCCTAATAAACATATGGAGAAACTACTTGCAGCTAGACCAACATAACGGCCAGAATACCCCCCAAAAAAGGTCTTAAAAGGTATGACCAACAAGGGTGGTAAGATGTACCTGAAAATTGAGTATTGGGGTGGTCCCATAATTAGAGAAATGTCTATATTCACAGATGTTAAAGTTAATAACCGGAGAAACCTGTGGTCCTACCTATATGAAACAATAGGAAGATACGTACAAGGCCCAATAGAGGTATGAAAATTGGAGTTCATAGTATGAATGGGTAGTATGTGTGGGAAATCGGTTCAAGAAATACTAATGACGAAGTATGATTGGTTGAAATTTGATCAACATATGGCATCCAGGAGATAAGTGGGACTACAAACATCATAATAAAACAAAGTAAAGGTTTTAGAAAAAATGTAAAAATGGAATTCCAAATGTACTTGAATTCTTATATTTGAATTTTTATATTTACAGATTATTGTGTTTTTAACTGTCCTGAGGAAGGTTCAAGTTCAAGTTCAAAGATTTGTATAGCGCACTACTCACCCAGAGGGTCTCAAGGCGCTTGGGGGAGGGGGGGTACTTTACTTATCGAATATCCAAGTTTTTAGTTGCTTTCTGAAGGACAGGTGGTTCTGTACAAGGCGGAGGTGGGTGGGGAGAGAATTCCAGGTTTTGGCCGCTAAGTAGGAGAAGGATCTTCCCCCCATGGTGGATCTGTGGATGCGCGGAATTGCGGCGAGGGCTTGATTGGACGATCGTAGTTGGCGGGTGGGGGTGTAGAAGGACAGTCGCGTGTTGAGGCATTCGGGTCCTAGGTCGTAGAGGGCTTTGTGTGCGTGGGTGAGGAGACGGAACGTTATTCTCTTGTTGACGGGGAGCCAGTGGAGGTCTTTCAGGTGACCGGAAATGTGAGCTTGACGGGGGATGTCCAGTATGAGTCTAGCTGAGGCGTTTTGGATGAGTTGGAGTTTTTTCTGTAGTTTGGCTGTGGTTCCGGCGTAAAGGGTGTTTCCGTAATCCAGTCGGCTTGTGACCAGTGCATGGGTGACCGTCTTTCTTGTTTTGGTGGGGATCCAGCGGAAGATTTTTTTGAGCATGCGTGGGATGTTGAAGCAAGAAGATGAGACGGCGTTGACTTGTCTGGTCATCGAGAGGGAGGAGTCCAGGATGAAGCCCAGGTTACGTGCGTGGTCCGTAGGTATGGGTGCGGTTCGCAGGGCCGGTGGCCACCATGAGTCGTCCCAGGCGGAGGGGGATGATCCTAAGATGAGGACTTCCGTTTTGTCCAAGTTCAGTTTTAAACGGCTGTTCTTCATCCACTCGGCTACTTCTTTCATTCCTTCGTGTAAGTTGGTTTTGGCGGTGTTTGGGTCTTTGGTGAGGGAGAGGATCAGCTGGGTGTCGTCTGCGTAGGAGATGATGTTGAGGTTGTGTTGGCGTGCGATGGATGCGAGGGGACTCATGTATATGTTGAAGAGGGTGGGACTGAGTGATGATCCTTGTGGTACGCCGCAGATGACTTCGGTGGCCTCTGATCTAAAAGGGGGGAGGCGGACTCGCTGGGTTATTCCAGCAAGGAACGAGATGATCCAGTCCAATGCTTTTCCTTGTATTCCGACGTTGCTGAGGCGTTGTATGAGGGTGCTATGGCAAACTGTGTCGAAGGCTGCGGAGAGGTCAAGTAGGATGAGGGCAGCTGTTTCTCCGTTGTCCAGTAGAGTTCGAATGTCGTCTGTTGCTGCGATGAGGGCGGTTTCGGTGCTGTGTTTGGCTCGGAAGCCGGACTGTGAGGGGTCGAGGGATTTGTTGGATTCGAGGAAGTCGGCGAGCTGACTGTTGACGGCTTTCTCAATAACTTTGGCAGGGAATGGGAGGAGCGATATGGGGCGGTAGTTCTTAAGTTCAGTGGGGTCTGCTGTGGATTTCTTCAGAAGGGCGCTGAGTTCGGCGTGCTTCCAACTTTCCGGGAAGGTGGCGGAGTTGAGGGAGCAGTTAATGACGTCTCGGAGATGGGGTGCGATGATGGTGTGTGCTTTGTTGAAAATGTGGTGGGGACATGGGTCGGTTGGTGATCCTGAGTTAATGGAGTTCATCAGGCGGATGGTGTCTTCAGTGGTGATTGGGTTCCAGGCGTAAAGGTTGTTGGAGGGGGGTTTAAGTTCGGAGGTGGGTGGAGTGGATTGGTCTCCGGACTCAGCTGTCATGTATGTCGGCGATTTTGTTGTAGAAGGAAGAGGCTAGGGAGTCGCAGAGGTCTTGGGAGGGAGTGATGTCGTTTGTGCCGGCGGTGGGGTTGGTGAATTCTTTGACGATGTTGAATAGTTCCTTGCTGTTGTGGGCATTGTTATCGAGTCGATCCTTGAATGCTGATTTCTTGGTGGATCGGATCAGTTGATGGTGTTTGCGGGTGGCGTTCTTGAAGGTGGTCAGGTTGTCAGTGGTTGGGTTTTTTCTCCAGGCTTTCTCGAGGGTGCGACATAACTTCTTGGATTTCTTAAGGTCATCGTTGAACCAGGGGGATTTTTTGCTACCTTGCTTGATTTGATGGTTTTTCAAGGGTGCTAGTTCATTGGCGCTGTGGGTGATCCATTGTGTGAGGTTGGTAGCTGCTTGGTTTGGGTCCGATGTTTTGGCAGGAGGGTTTTGGTGAAGTGATGTGAAGAGCTGGTCGGTAGTAGTTTTGTTCCAGTTTCTTCGGGAATAGGTTGTGGGGGGTTGTGGGTCGTGGTCTTTTTGTAGTTGAAGTGAACGCAGCTGTGGTCCATCCAATGGAGAGCTGTGGTGTGATTGAAGGAGATGTGCTTGCTGGAGGTGAAGATTGGGTCTAACGTGTGTCCGGCATAGTGGGTGGGGATATTGACAAGTTGTTCGAGTCCGAGGTTGGCCAGGTTGTCCAGAAGGGTGGTGGTGTTGCAGTCGTTTTTCTTTTCTAGGTGGTAGTTGAGGTCTCCTAGTAGAATGTAGTCCTTGGAGGCGAGGGCGTGTGGGCTGAAGTCAGTGATGTCTTCGCTGAATTGTGTACGGGGTCCTGGTGGCCTGTAGATGAGGGTGCCTCTGAGTGTGGTCTTGGGGTCGGTGTGGATCTGGAAGTGAAGGTGTTCGGCGGTAGAGAGGTGGTTGTCGGAGCTGGTCGTGATGCGGATGGTGTTCTTATGGACGGTGGCGATGCCTCCTCCGGTTTGGTTGGTGCGGTCCTTTCGGATGACCTTGTAGCCGACCGGGATGGCTATGGTGATGTCGGGTGCTGATGAGGCGTTCATCCAGGTTTCTGTAAGGAAGGCGATATCCGGCGATGTAGTGTCGAGTAGGTTCCAGAGTTCAATGGCGTGTCTGTGGACCGAGAGGTTGTTGAGCAGGATGCACTTTAGGTGGTTAGTGTCGGAGCTCTGATTGGAGTCTGTGGATTTTGTGTGGGTCCTGATGCAGTCGAACTTGCAGGAGTGGCAGGTGAAGGGTCCATGGGTGTGTCCTGGGGCGGCTTGGTAGCAGTTTAGTGGGCGGCCGGGGTTAAGGGCTGAGAGGGTTGCGGCGTCGTATGTTATGCGGGCGGAGTGGATTTTGCGGGGGCCAGGGGGTCTGGCGCTGGGCGCGGTCCAGGCGCGGACGGGCGTAGACGGGCTTACCTTTGGCGCGCCTTCGGCCCGCATGGGGCGCGACCGCTGCGCGTGAACGCTGCACGCAAAAGCATCTGTCATATATGGATAGTGGGGGGGGGCGGAGGGAGGGAGGAGCAGCTGGGAGGCGGGAGCGGGGTGGAAAGGACGGGCTCCGAGGCACAACAACAAACAAGATGGCAGCAAAAGCAAAACCGAAACAGGTTGGGGCACAGAGCGAGCAATGCACAGAAGAGCAAAATAAAATTAAGACTGGAAAAACGAGCAATGTAAAAGTCAGGGTTAAAGCGCTATTCAATTTAAGCAGGCAGCAGTTTTGTAAAGCACTAAGCAATTGAGAGCAGCCCAACGATACCACAGGAGACCAGGGAGCGTGGGGAGCGATCGCTTCTGAAAGCGTCAGGACGGTCACAGCGCTTCTGAGGACGGGGCGAGCCTTAGCGGTCCGTGGGAGGGAGGAGCAGCTGGGAGGCGGGAGCGGGGTGGAGAGGACGGGCTCCGAGGCAAAACAACAAACAAGATGGCAGCAAAAGCAAAACCAAAACAGGTTGGGGCACAGAGCGAGCAATGCACAGAAGAGCAAAACAAATTAAGACTGGAAAAACGAGCTATGTAAAAGTCAGGGTTAAAGCGCTATTCAATTTAAGCAGGCAGCAGTTCGGTAAAGCGCTAAGCAATGTGAGCGGCACAAAGCGAGCAATGCACAGATGAGCAAAATAAAATTAAGACTGGAAAAACGAGCAATGTAAAAGTCAGGGTTAAAGCGCTATTCAATTTAAGCAGGCAGCAGTTCTGTAAAGCGCTAAGCAATTGAGCGCAGCCCAACGATACCACAGGAGACCAGGGAGCGTGGGGAGCGACCGCTTCTGAAAGCGTCAGGACGGTGGGGCTAGTAGCTGAATCCACCGAAACGCGTTGACAAAAAACCTCTATGGTTTTAAAATTTGTGGTTGTATAAATGTTTTTATGTAAAATTGTGTATTGGCACTAGGCACTGTATTAAATATGAAATGTTTATGCCAAGAGAGTGGAATATGATGAATTGTTGCTAAAATCAGAAAATCACTCCTTAAGTGATAAACTCAAAATAGAAAACTTTTTAACTATATGTTTTAATAAAAGTAAATGGAACGTACATTTGGATTTAGTGATTTACTTTGAGTTTCATGTCTTTGTAGTTTTACTTATATGTGCGGGGTGAGAGAAAATTA
Organism: Lissotriton helveticus; assembly: GCF_964261635.1. Taxonomy (NCBI): domain Eukaryota; kingdom Metazoa; phylum Chordata; class Amphibia; order Caudata; family Salamandridae; genus Lissotriton; species Lissotriton helveticus. Next base: position 648,622,135 of record NC_136068.1, read on the forward strand.
TATTAGTTGTGGTTAAAAAGTGAGTGGATAGCTCTGATGTGAGAAGGATAACTGATTAGATTGATTTCATAGATAAATATAAAAACACAGAGGGCACACTTTTATTTTTATTGTATTTTACCCAGTTCCCGTTGGTTCAAGGGTTACTCTCTTTCTCTTAAACCGGAAAAAAATGGTTACAGTGTGATGAGCCCCTAACAGATGGTGATGCCATTGTTGAACAGCTCATTTTATAGCTAGCAACTCGCGTTCTGCCAGTGTAATTCTGCACAGCAGGCAACAGACTTTTTGAAAAGTATGCCACAGGATGAAGATGACCAGTGTCAGGATCTCTTTGGAACAAGATAGCTCCTACTGCCACCAGAGAAGAGTCTGTCTCAACATACAACGGTTGTGTCGGGTCAGGGTGATGTAAAATAGGAGCTTCAGGGGAGGTGGAGTGACGAATAAACCCCTTAATCAATAAGTCGTCAAGATATTCTCTCAGATAACGGGTCTCTGGATCGGACAAGGCATACTGTCGTGTATTTCTATAGGTTCTGAATCAGTCCCCCTATTCCTGACCCTAGTCTGGTTAAACTAACTATCAAGTTAACTAACAGTCAGCCCATGAGGCAAGAAACCCCCCATGATGCAGATACCGTTATCTGACGCAGTCACACTACGGCACAGGAACGTGTTATCTGATTAGGTCATAACGCTTGAGATCTAATTAGACAAGCGACATTCCTCCAGCCCCTGATAAGGCATACGACGTTCTCATAACAAATCAAACCTATGACAACCTGGAAAATCCGTGCGGCCATTGTTTTGATTTCACAGAGAACTTTAGTAAAGAATGTGCTAACGAGCAAGTCGTATGACATCTTTATTGACGTATCTATGTCCATCCTTACGTCAATCTCGGCACCTTTAAGGTATAAATATTGCCGATCTTGCCCTATGCAAACACACGCGTGGTGACAAGACGGAGCAGCCATACTTGCCGAAGCCGAGAGCAGAAGCAGACCCCGCTGGCGCAGCCCCGCCTTCCTGACGCGCTGAGAGACGCGCTGCTATCTCAAGCCGAGAGACCCAGCACCGGCGCTTTCGGGCAGCCCTCGCAGGCAGCCTGGAATATCGAGAGCAGAGAAAGAGATACCATTCCTCATCCATCCTAAATTCCAGGTACAGAACTGAATAACCCCTCACAGAGAATTCTTTAGTTATTCACTTGGCAAAAACAAACTTAACTTAAACTGTAACTTTCTATTCCCGCCCACGCATTAGACTTAGGTCAGGTACACGGGGTAGGCGTATTTAGAAACACCAGTTGAGTACGTTTAGTCAAATGTATATGTGTATGTAAATATATTTTAATCATTTTAAACATCATATGGCTCAGAAACCATATCAATGTTTTTACAGTATTATTTTATACTATTGCTTTTAATGTATGCACTTTACTTAACTATAAGTATTGCAATAATATCGATCCATTTCTCTTGTACGAGAAAAGAGACTGATCAATAAATAACACCTTTTTATTGAACACGCCCGTCTCTTCCTTTTCTCTACATTCTGATGAGACTAAGAATGCACGTACTGACTGAGTAAAATAATTGCCTTGTGCTCACACGACTCTCGAGATTGACTCTTGATTAGGGGAGAGCAAAGTTGTCATGTTCTATGGTTGTCAGAAACTAAATCCCTTCTTGTCTAATCAGGGGAGTTAATTCCTTCCTTGAACATTCGAGAAAGTTTCTAGCGAACTCTGAGCTTAGCTGGCAAACCCAAAAATTAAGTCTAGTATCGACAGTAGTAGACCTAGTTAACGTCTGGCCTAGGCCTTTACTGCTGTAGGTATTATTCCAATGCGCAGAGCCTATTGGGAAAATAGGAGCTACACTACACTTTACTGCAAGTCAGGGTGGCTCCAGGAATTAGGTCGATTCGGCAGTTGTATGAACGATGTGCGGGCAGTTGAGTAGCCTGAACCTCCGAGAACACATCATGAAAGTCTTCATAGATTAGTGGAAACTTAATCTCTTGTGTCTCAGCATTTGTACAAACAGAGATGCAATGTAGAGGTGTAATGGGTTGTTGCCACTGTTGATAACCAGACTTGGAACAGTAAATGAAATCTAGAGTGACGGTTCTTTTGACCCAATCAATTTTGGGATTGTGCATCTACAGCCAAGGAATTCCTAATATGGCTCCAAATACTGGGGTATCAATCAAATCGAATTGTATTTGTTCAGAATGACCGTCAGCGCAAATCATGGTCAAAGGTAGTGTTTGGAATTGAATCAAACCAGAGGTCAATTTGGAACCATCAACAGCTCAAACAGGTTCAGGAATGGTCTTCCTCACTGTAGAAATGTTTAAAGGTGTTGGCTAACCCAATATCTAAAAATTTGCCAGTGACTCCCAAATCTATATGAATCGGAATCACTTTTCTGGTCTGAGCCACCAAAAGCAAGGTAACGATAAGAGTTAGGTGTTGAGTAGCAGCTGAAACAGTATTGGCCAAATGTTGAGGAGAGACCCTTGATTCTGATGCCCTCGATAATGAGGTCTCTTTCCTTACCGGGCTGATACGTTTTTCGACTGATAAGACTCCAAAAGAGATCAGCACAACCAACCGCCTTACGTGATGTGCTTGGTTTCAAGGAACAGTCCCGGGCAAAATGTCTGTTTTCCACAATGCAAACACAACTTTAGTCTATGTCTGCGGTCCTTTTCATCTTGGGACAATGGTCCTCTAATACTACCAATTTGCATAGGTTCAGTACTATCTGATGAAGAATGGACAACTTCCTTTTTCTCTTGCTTTAGTATATGTAATCTGGGCATATCATTACAGTTCTTTTCTCCCTTGCGTTCCCCCAAACGATGGTCTAAGCGAACTAATAGATCAATAAATTCCGTACATTCTGTAAGAAGGTCTACGATTTGAGCAAGGACATCCTTGATCTCATCTCAGAGCCCCCGGTAAAACAATGACGTTCTTTTTTCGGTTTCAGCAATGAGGCAATTAAATAGTGTAATATACGTTAATAAATCCTTTGAGACCTGACGTACATTCAGGAGCTTGTTGTCACTAGCCTGAACAAACTGATGCCTGGCAAACAATTTTCGCATCTCTGTTTTAAATCGCAAAAAATCCTTTAATAAATGATCGTCTTTTTCAACAAAAGGGATGGACCATGTTTCGACTACTCCACCCAAATATGACAAAACAAAAGCCACCTTAGCCTCATCAGAGGGAAATGCTGCTGGACAGCACAAAAAATGCAGTTGACACTGGTTCATGAATATATTGTATTTACTATGGTCTCCGAAAATACGTTCTGGTGGGGCCAAAGGAACCAGTGTCGGAGTACTGACAGAGATGTTTACGGGTTGGACTGTGGGATTCTCAGCATGCATTGTATTAAAATTAAACAGAGGGGGCTGAAGCACTACTTTGGGTTTTACTGAATCATCCCATGGGCTAGTATGCGGTTTATAACATTGTAAATCAGTTTTTAGGGTAGTGTTTTCCTTTTTCAAGGTAACTACCTCTTGTTGTAACTCTACGAGTAGTCTGGTTAACTCTTGCATGGAAATAAAGTCTTGACCTGAAGCTACGGGATCACTATTTGACCTGTCCATCGCCCAGGCCGACCTAAAATGTTGGGGCTTGACTTTCTGTTATGATGGTTTAACCACTCACCTCAAATCCAGGTAGTCGACAGGGGCGCCACTTTATTGTAAATTTGCCCCATTGTTTTTTATAGCCCTCACACACAGGGCCCCATGTCTCATTACTTTACATTACAATACTCAAGTAAAACCTTTTTAAATTCAATTGTCTCTTTCATAATTGTTAGAAAAAAATAAGGTGAAAAGGAATAGGTAGTGTCTTTGTTAATCATTAAAGACAACACTCCTTCATAGTGCAAAATGTATGTAATAATGTGAGGTATGGAGTTGCGATTTTTTGTGTTCTCACAAGACCTGTAATCTATAGGACCTCTAATGCTCTTGGGTTATTGCAAATATAAACATTTGGGAAGAAAACACTTGAAAGTAGTCCTATTTCACAATTTAAGATGTGTTTCATTTAAAAGATATCTGTATCATCCTTGGTATGTGGTCGATAAACAGCTGCACTTACAGCTTCTCTGTAATATATTTACATGTTTTCCCTTAGTTGCCTTTTGGTGGTCAGAGCAACCATCAGCATGCAAAGGTTTCGAGTGGTGCAAAATTGCCAAAGTATTTTTTCCAACCTTAACAAACGTCTATGAAAATGCTCAGAAAATCCCCGAAGCTTACAATTTTTAGCCTTGCCACTTCTGAAGGCAAATTAGGAACTTATGTCTACTTAGGTAGCACATAATATATTCAACACAAAACGCCAGAGAATGCATAATTTGAAGAAAACTCTCAGGGAGATATTTACAAAGAAAGAGGCGGAGCGTTTTGTTAAGCCTAGAAGGCGAACAACACACTCCGTCACTTTATCCATGCAGGGCTGCACCCTTGCCCCATAGTGCAGGGCGGGACAGGGAACAGCAGCCAGTTCTGGTGGGTTGCTGCTCAACCGGCCCTGGGAGGAGGGCGGAGAGGCAGGAAGCACCGCTCCCGCTTTTCTTACAGAGGGCTGGTGTTGCAGCACTGCTGCAAAACAGCCTCCCTGTATGAAAAGCCACCCCTGCAGCAACAAAACTGACCCTCACCCCTACGACCCCCTTCGACCCACTGGGTAAATGACCAGTGTCCGCTATGGCCCATCTGCCCTGAGTGCATGGGTGCCTGTGTTGAGGGGGAAGATTGTTTATGTGCAGGAAGATCCCCTTTCCTGCACATAAACAATATTGAAATGCCGTTTTGTAACTTCTATGTGTGCTGCTTAAAGTCACAAAACAGCATTTCTTTAAATGATTGTTTATGTGCAAGAAGCGGGATGTTCCTGCACTTAAACAGTCATAGGGAATTTGCTGTTTCCATGTGTGTTGCACAAGGCAGCACACATGGAAACAGCAAAAACAAGGATAAATGAACCATTTCTCCTTGTTTCACCTGTTCAAGACCATGTTTTTCCTGGTCTTAATTTTGGTGCTGCCTCCTATTTACGCTGCCCTTGTAAATAGGAGGCAGTGTCAAAACCAATGGGTGTTGCAGTGGAACAGCCACTGCAACACACATTACCCTCCCCTTTAACGCTAAGTACAGCATGAAAGGGGGCTTAATATACAAGGCAGCGTTAAGCCACGTTAAGTTGCTTAACGCTGCCTTGTAAATAAGGCAAAGTTCCTATTGTCATCACAACTTCACTAAAAGTGACGTTGTAGTGGCGATTGGGGCTTCTAAATATGCCACACAGGGTGCAATCATAGGTTATCCCATACTTGTGGCGCAGTAATAACAGGTGCGGTTTGACTGTTACAACGTGGTAGACATGCAACTGTACAACCTATTATGAGAATCACATACAGAAACGAATGCTTCTGGCAGAGTCACTCGTGTTATTCCACATTTTGAATCGGATTTTCACTGGTTGAAAAAACCCAGTTAAAATGCTCCTGGAGGGTTACTCTGGTTATCAATCGGACGCGGATCACCCACCACCTTGAGGAAGCCACACAATTGTTCTTCTCCAGCAGAATTCCACTCTGCATCCATTTTCAAGCTTGATTGGGTATTAGCAAAGTAAAAGGATCCTGATTTATGATGAAAATTACCTCATAATGCAGGGAAAATGTTGCTAATGAAAAAGTGAATATAAGCCAGGATGCTTGGTTAAATTTGCAAAAGGCAAAAATTTAGAATTTTTCAAATCAGGAGACTTTAGGGCCCCTTACGATGACAGACGGAAGGCCATCTGTGCTGGGGGCGGTGGCTGAAAACCATCATGATTTCCGCCTCAGGTGCGGTCAATGCGACCAACAAACCACAATGGACCCACAGAGGCTATTTTCGTCCGCCGCAGTCTGTCAGTTTCCTCATGTTTGCTCATATGCAAGGGTGGCAGACAGAGCCATCAGGGCAGGACTTGCGTGTGGAAACACGTTCCGTCTGCCAAGCATATCACAATGTTGCAACCAGCCCTTCCCACCGCAGCGTAAAAACCACCACATTGCGGATGCCGGAAATACAACTACGGAGAGGGAGAGCTGAACAGAAGCCATCTAAACCACCGGAGCTGCCATGGATCCCGCGCAACAGGCCCTCATACCTGCTGCACCTCCGGCAGAGAAGACGCTGCCGCGCCCAACAGCAGAGGTATATACCAAACATTTCCACACATGCAACCCCTGAACAACTACAACTCCCAGCAAGTGTGCCAGCACCACGATGATCATGGCAACCTACGAAATGCAAAGTGCGAGGCCCACCCAATCCCCACGAGTGACCCTTGATGCCTCCACAGGCAATTAGGGACAATTAAGAGCCTTGCAGTTGCAGAGCGAGCACACCGCAACATCTAAACATGTACGCTGAAGGCACCCATTGGCTGATGGCACATCTGCATTGTGTGTGACATACCCTGGTGGCCCGGACGCTGCAACCGCAACCCTGTAACTTTCAAGTGGGGCCAATTTGTGTCATTGCTGCGAATGCCAGCTACGGCTCATGCGCACCCATACTGCATTTGCATTGGCTACCTGACAATTACATCACACATCACAACAAATTTGCCTAAAGTGACTGGTGCATTCCATGTGCAATGATGTGGGCACGAGGCCTCCAAGCAAATAAAGTAACCACCCATACACTGTACATGTATAGGAGAACCGACCCAGGGCATGTGCGTCTTGCTCCGTTTGTTGGCAGGGTCACATGTCCAGTGATGCCTGTGCTAGGTGGCTGGGCGGTGGGGGGGTAAGCCAGCTCTCTGGGAGTGTCAGGTACATCAGAACAACTGAACAGTGATCAGCTGCTCACTACACTGTGAAGGGAGGAGAGAGTGTGACCCATGAGCCAAGTCTTCACACACATGGAATGTCCAAGGAAAGGAGAGTGAAATCACATACATAGCCATGCCTCGTGGCCAGATGGACTTAAATGAGGGAAGTGTCAGGTTGCCCCACAAGTCTTACCTTTGCTTGTGACGCGATTCCGCAGAGACGACAAGAGCACCCGTCCCTGTACCCACCTGACCCTCGTGGAAGACAATACCCAGCAGGGATGAGATGGACGCAGGGATGGGAGCCAGGGTGTAGGGTTAAGGATGGCGTGGAGCTGGCGGGGCGTCCCGGTGTCAACTGGAAACCAAAGAAGATAGATCAGAAACTGAAGCAGACCCGAAAAGGAACCACCTCCCACATACACACACAGGACTAGTTACCCCTTGAGGACTCACCAAAGCTCCCGGGAAGAAAGGTCCCCAGATGAGCACAGCTCCGGAAGTGAATAGCGAAGGTATGGCGCTCCTGCGCGTTATCGCCAAGTTCAAACTAAAGAAAGCGCTCCTGCGCGTTTCACCCAAGCTAAAACAAAAAGAAAGCGCTCCTGCGCGGGTAGCTGAAGACTGGAAGCAACCACTCAACCTGTGGCATCCCCGATAAGGAACCCAAGTCTGTAGGCTGAGTTGTTTCCCTTTAGCGCTCCTGCGCGGTGGGAAACCGAAAGTACAAACCCCAAAACACAATCCAGGTTCAATAAACACCCTCAAGGCGCTCCTGCGCATCAAGGGTTAAGAAAACAAAAACGGGCACTTTCCTGGAACCCCCAGGAGAAGGAACAAACAAGCGCTCCTCAATGGCGCAGTCTTGAGGCAAAGTAGCGCTCCAGCGCGGCTTGCCTCCTTAAAGTCAGCTGAGGCTAAGGAGAGCTCCGAAGGACGGCTGACGTGACAGCCGAGCAGCGCTCCAGCGCGGCTCTTCTCCGGAAAGGCAGGTCTCGGCAAGCGGGAATCCCAGAAGGAATCCGGAATCCGAAGCACTCAGCCGGCGGGAAACGCGAGGTTTAAGCGTTTTGCCCCGGAAGTGCTTCTGTGCTTTGCTGCCCAATGACTAGACCCGGTACTCGACTTCTGCCGGAAGTGAGTATTCCGGCCTCCCGTGTGTGTCTGCGGGAACGGCCGGCGGCGGCAACGCCGCGAACCGTGACAGGAAGGAGTCAAAAAGGGCAAAGGTCTCCCGCACCATCCCAATGCTGTGTAATGAAACATCCAACCTGTGAACCCCACCTGATTTTTCCTTGACAACTGACTGGCGTCTCTGGGCCAGGGGTCATCTTGTGAAGAGTCAGTGGTGTAGGCAGACAACCAGAGGTGTCCATTGTCTGCAAATCAGATATTTGTGTAATCCCTAGCATGTCCAAAACATGTACTGGTGTGGCATGTAGTGTGCCCAGCTGCCACTGCCTGGAAATGTCCCCACACACTTCCTGAGTCAGTTATTCTCCAGACCAAACACCCTAAAAAATCCTTCCCATCAGTATGTATGACATGTGATTACCACACCTTGCAATCCTCATTCCTCATTGGCTTTGTGACATTCCCTGTAGTCTGATGTACTTATTTACTTTTGTTTGGTAAAGGAAGATACAGTAACAAGAAAGTCTGTCATTTTACAGACACAAATGCACCAGTTGACATATTGTATACATTGCAGGGAGAAGGAATGTATAGCAAAGAATACAGTCCGCAAAGTCCATGATGTTACCCTTAAACTTTAGAATAGGAGCTCAACAGCTCGGTGAAGATATCAGCATGTGAAAATACTGGTCAACATTCACTTGAGGCTGTTACAAGATACCACATCATTGACTACCAACAGCAGAATATCGGAACCTCAACATTGCCCAATGCAGTTAGGGTGAAAGTATGGGGGAAGATGGGCTAGCGACCTGTGGTACAAAGTACATTCATCATGCGAGCAACTTACAGTAATACAACCCCAGCAGTTACACTTCGTCATTGGAGAGAGGAGCAGCTAGTGGATGTGTCAGGAGGTAGCCTTTAAAACGGTCCCCAATATCTTTAGTCCCTGAAGTCGGGGAAAGCAGCTGTGCATAATTGTTTATCTGCTCCTGGCAGTGTATTAAGTCAGTGAGCCAATCCTTGAATTTCGGCGCCCTCCCTCTGCCCCATCTACATGCAATGCGGTGCTTGGCCATTAAGAAAGCAATGGCAACGTAGCACCAGTAGGGCTTGTCCATTAATTCAGTGTAGCCCAGCAAGGCCTCTAAAGGTGTCCGATCCAGGGTTACTGATGTCATCTGCTCCAGAGGATCAAAAATCTGACCCCAATAGACATATATATTTGGGCACCCCTAGCCAAGTGGAGAAAGTCAGACCCTCCGCGCCACACTTATCACATCTGTTGGAGTCCCTCAGCTTGTATTTGTGCATTTTGGCCGGGGTATATTATAAGAGATGTAAAAATTAAAAGTGCATGATGCGGAGTCTGCTACTCACCAATATAGAGGTAGCTTGAAACACCGGGTGTAGAATGGCTAATGTGGGTGGCTCCAAAGGGAATGCTGGGGTATTATGCTATAGGCTCTGTTGAAGCCTGACATAGAGAAACACATCTAGTGGAGTTGATGGAATCTCCCAGAACATTTGCTCTAGAGAGCGGAATGTCCCATTAGGATATAGATCTCCCCAGTTCGTGATTTTAATCCGTTCCACGAGTTTACAAAACCCTGTCTCCTGAAGTATTTGCATCTGGGGGTGATACAGTAATGGAAGTAGTGGTGAATAAAGCATGGAGCTTTTAACAGGGTCATAATGCGTCTCCAGGCATCAACCGTACACATGACCAATGTACGTTCCTTGTGCCGAGGCCGAGGAATATTGCATATCACATCTGCCAAGGGGACCGGGTCAGCCATCCACTGCTCCAATGCTACCTGAGGCATATACCTTGGTGGGTGGAACCAGTAGAAGGCGTAATGCATCTGAGTGCATGTGTAGTATAATTCGAAATTAGTGACTTTAAAGCCACCTGCAGAATATGGCCTGGTAAGTAAATTCCACTGCAGTTGTGGCTTCCCCCCCATATTAATCTGATCATCTCTGAACGTAGGGCCTTAGAAAAGTGCCCAGCCCGGGTGATATGGGACATTCAGGAACAGGTACAGTAACTGTGGAAGCACAACCTTTTTGATTAAAGAGGTTCACCACGCCATAGAAAGTTGAAGTGTGAGTCAGCGCATTACACAGTTTGTGATGTGGTCTAGTGCTAGTTGAGGCGCAGTAGCTCCTCCTGATCCATAGTTATTCATATACCCAAATACTTCTTGTCTGTGTCACACCAGTATAGTGGATAGTCCAGGGGAAAGGATACAGCTGCCTTTGCAATTGGAAATATTTGTGTTTCCCCCTATTCATGTGAATCCTGGGTACTTCCCAAAAATTATGAATTCTCGCAGCAATGGGTTAAGGTTTTGTTGAGGGTCTCGAACATATAGGGGAATGTCATCTGAGTATAGTGAATAAGTATCTGGCGCAACCGCTAGGACGAAAAGAAGGGGATAAAGTGGGCACCCCTGCCTAGTGCCCTTAGTAATGGGGAAAGCCGGGGACAACCGCCCATTAATTAGGACCCTAGGCATTGGGAGTCAGTATAGTAAGCCTATCAAAGAGAGAAACAGTGGGGGGAAACCCAATCAACATTGCACACCTAATAAATAGTCCCACTCGATGGAATCAAATGCTTTTGATGGCGTCTAAAAAGGCCACCACCAGCGTGAGTTTGGGAACTACATTATGTAATATGGAGAAGAAAGTGCGCAGGTTGTGAGTGGTCGCCAGCCCTGCGATAAACCTAGCTTGATCGGGGAGGACACATTTCTCCATCAATAAGTTCACCCGATTTGCTAGGACCTTAGCAAGAATTTTAGCATTGTTGTCGATAAAAGAAATGGTCTTTTGGAATCGGATTGAGTTGCTGGCTTCCCGGGTTTAGTAGCGAGGAAATGAGCGCCTCTCTCATGGGGGGCAGGAGTGTCCCGCATCTTCATACGCATCTTCATACACCTCTTTAAGGATGGGGGCTAACTGGTCAATGTATGCCTTATAGAAGTCAATAGGGAGCCCGTCTAGGCCAGGGGCCTTGCCGGACTGCATATGCATAATGGCTTCCCGTATCTCGTCATGTTCAAAGGGGGCACATACAAATTCTCTCTGTGAGTCGACCAACCATCCCATAGCCACATCCCTCAGGTAACCATCCAGGTCATGAGGGTCACGCCTGCCAGAGACATACAACCCTGAATAGTAGGTAGTGAAGGCCTCTAGAATCTCTGTACTATTTCTGTGTCATAATCCCTCAGGGCTCACAATTTCTAAGACATAGTTAGAGAAGCAGGGTTTCTTTATAGTCTCTGCTAGGGCCCTGCCGGGGCGTTCATCCTCTCTGTATTTACGGGCCACCCAGTATTTGCCTCTAAATGTAGTCTCGAGATCAGCAGTGGCTGTGTAGTCCAAACGTTTCTCACAAAACGTGCATTGGGTGTTCCTGTCTGGGCTTGTAGAGGGCAAAGCTCTGCCTCTAGCTTTTTTAGTGTTCTTTGAATATCACGCAGGATATCAGAACTTTTTGACATGCTAAATCAGCGGATTGAGGCCTTAAATCCCTCCCTGGCCACTTCCACGCTGTCCACAGACCCTCTTATTTCTTTGAAAAATATCTGTGATTTTCTCCCCTAGTTCAGTATGGAATGCTGTGTCAAGTAGCATGAGAGGTAACAACCTCCAGGCACTACGTGGAGTGCCATACCCCGGGGGTGAGCGTCAATCTAACCAGGGAATGATCAGAGTATGTTCTCGCTAGATGAGTTACCTCGGCTATCAACGGGCGATACTAGACAACAATCAAGGTGGGCCCAAGATGCATGTAAGGCTGTGTAGTGTGTGCCTTCGGTGGACTGTGGGTGAACATGGCGCCAAGTGTCAAGTAGTCCGTAATCAGCCACTATGCCCCGCAACACCCTGTGGGATCTATTATAATGATGGGGCGAGGGGTTAGATCTGTCCAATGCAGGATTGAGAGTGTGTTAAAGTCTCCCTCCCAGATAATGTAGGTGGCGCCAATCTCCATAATTTTTCCTCATAACATGGCAAAAAACTCAGGGGTTTGAATATTGGGACCGTCACATCACACTAAGGTGATGGTCTCTGCACCTAACCTGCCCCAAGTGATGCAGTATTGCCTCTGTGGATCACAGTCAGGGCAAATTAGGGCAAATGAAGTTTGCTTTTTAACAAGTTTGGCTGTCCCTCTTGAGTAGGAGGAGTAGGTCGAGAATATTCTATGTTCTGCCCATTTACGCGCATTTGCGTCACCTGTGTCTGACCGTGTGCCCTAGTATCCTCAGCCTCCGAGATGTGACGTTCTGTTTCTTTGATGCGCTTGTCATGGCCATCAAGCTTGTGGACTATGGCATCCATTCGATTATTCATAGCATCCATCTTGTATGCAATCGAGGTTATGCTTTGTCTCATTTCGAGGAGCAGAGACTTTATGTCCTCATCCTGCAGGGGTGCTGACCCCTGTGCGGGCTCTTCATTGATATCATCATGAGCGTCTTGTTGTGCATGGCTGCCCTTTTAGGCTTCAAATGTCAGCCAGGTTTGTTTGTCATCTGTCTTCCCCATGGTTATGCCTTTTTGTACCTGCTGCGAAATTGGCACCTGTGCGGGCTGCAGTGATGAGCGTCCCTGCAGGGAGGTTAGACAGTGTGGGTGACTAGGCAAGTGGACATAACGACCCAGGTGGATGAAAGCGATTAGTCCTTAGGGATCAGCAGATGGCACGACCTTCCTCAAGGATCTGCAGTGAGGTTAGCAGATGCTGTAAGGGTGTATCCGATAGTATTGATTCTTACAGGATATGAGGTCTGCATGTGTGCGCCTCACTGTGTGTAAGTCCAGGGATGACTAAAGTGTGCTGCGTGACCCAGGGCCACCAGAAAACTCAGTCCACCTAAAAGGAAACTCACAGAGCGTTATAGCTCATATAGACTGTTCTAGTAACCAGGTAAGCGGGAAGGAGGCAGTGGAGACTGAGAGGGTAGGTTGCAGTGGCCAACACTTAAGCAACATCACCGATGGAGGTATGGCCGACCAACAAAACTATGTCATTCCCCAAAGAAGGAATGTGCGGATGGGTGAGAGACAGTCACTCAAACCTGCGCCATAGGCAAGGGGGCAGCCAAACAAGGGAGCTAAGGGATCAGGCCCATACTTCTATCTCAAGTGAGGACACGTAGATTTGCAGAACTAACCTTCGCAGGATAGACCGAGAACAGGTGTTGCCAACAGGTAACCCCGGCCTCTATTGAGTGCACACTAAAGGCGGGACGGTTTGGAGAAGGGCTGGGTGTAATTGGTCAATAATGGAGTGCATCTATGCTTCAGGCACCATGCATGGGAGTGTGGCGGTGGGAAAATGACGGCCTCTCAATCCAGCTGCTGTGCCGTCAAAGCTCAGTGGTGTATTAACAACAGTTCCGCTCATTCAAACCGGTTGTATGCGCCGACAAAGCCAGTCAAAGGTGCCGCCGGTCAGTCTCGCGATATGCCGTAGGGGCCGTATCTTGAAGTCTACTAGACGCACACGTTCATTAGTCAGGATGGGGCGGTGGTGCAGCGAGGGGTGGCAAGCCGCCTCCAATGGTCAGAAGTCTTTATGGCAGTGTGCCGGGCTGACGAGTGCCCGAAGGCCCCCAGTAGGTGCACACTCACCTCCCAGCTCCCCGACGCCTCAAGCTCTGGTCATGGCAGGAATGGGGCCTGGCTGCTACGTGGCTGCCGCGGTGGTTGTGTACCGCGACCTGTCCAATGGGGTATCCAGACACACCGAATCACTCCAGCGGTGCTTCAAAGAAGGAGCTGCGACGGTATGTAGTGGTGCACGGGAGCCTACAAAATTACACCACATGGTCAGCTGGCTGTACCCTCCTCGCCGTTACCACAAGCTGTGTGACGGCACCTCCTGGCAAGGATACAGTACAGGATATATGAACTGAGCTGCAGGAGCCTCACACCAATACAGCTTATATACTTGCATGCCTGATTGCTCTGTACAATGTGTGCATGATGTAAAGTACTGTCACACCTTACACCCATATCAGTAGGGACATACAACAAATGTAATGCACATAAGCGAGTGGCTATGGAGAGATGAGGTGCGCTGGACGAGGGTGGCAGAGAGGAAATCTGAGGAGAAGGGCATGAGTAAGAGCCTGAAAAGTGTCACTTGCCTGATACGCCCACCTCAGAATACCTCCTCCTCCCATCGGAGGACCTTTTCATTAATAAATACACTTCTTGAGAGTGACAACATCTAGAATATGAATTCCGAAGGAAAGAATGTGTCTGTCTCTCAGGCCCTTGAAAAACTGAGGAGAGATAAAGGAGGGCCCTGAAGCAGGCCTCGCAAGAGACAACAGAGACAAATCGGGCACGCAGTGGCCCACCCAAATGCTTTGTTAACCGCTTCAGCGTGGCGCAAATTCCTGCGCTGTGCTGAACGTTCCATTGGGCTTATGGAACCATGACGGAACGGTTCCGTCATGAGCACAGGCCAACCGACGCTCATGACGGAACCGTTCCGTCATGAGCATGGAAGGGGTTAAACCACAGAAACAAAGATACCTTGAGCCGGCCCTGCCTGGGAGGCATTTCAAATGTCGATGACAGCCATTGATGGTACCCACATTGGCCTTGAACCACCACAGGCAAGTGAACCCATCTCTAGGAACCGCAAACACTACTACTCCATCAACGTGCAAGTGGTATCACAAGCAGAGCAGATCATCTCACATGTGAATGCAGAGAATCTGGAGTCGGCACATAATTGCTACATCTGGGGGACCAGCAACATCCCCCCAACCCAACTCACACATATCCAGTGGCGATGACAGTGGTGAGGAAGAAGTCCTTGACCAGCGTCAATAGCTCATCGTCAACTACTTCCGTTGAATGTGATGCAACAATTACCAACTATGACTGTGCCTGTGTGCCTTTCTGTTATCTGACAGACTCTGACAAATGTTCCAGAGACCTCGTAACCATACAGGATAAGGTGCTGGATTAGAAAACACATGCATGCAGGGACAGGGCACCCCGAAGCACCCCTACGCACAGGACACCATTGCTATACTGCCTCACTTGTTTCCCTACTCACTCTGAGAAATTCAAGCACTTATACACAAGCAGACAAGTTGAAGGAGGAAACGTTTCCAAAATTGAAATCTTTACTACAGTGTCAAAGCATGCAACATACGTGCCACAACAGGTTGAAAATGCAAGAGTACCCAACCAGTAGCCACAGTGATATATCTGTTTAACATGAAGCTAGCTTTTGCATCAATATTTCACTCTGGACATTGAACCATGTGCATATCCCCCCACCCCTTGTAGGAAGGAGTTTCAAGGGATGTCCTTGGTCCACAGCCTTTGTTAGCAGAACCCATCACTCAGCCTATACATGGTGAAATTACACCACATTGGCTGTGTTGCACTCATCACTGGATGAATCACCCTCCAAGTGTGGGGCATCTGGCCCACAATCCCATGTCATTCAAACGGGTTCTGTGTCCTCCTGCAGCTTTGAGACTTTGTTGAGTCACGATGCTAAAGCCTTAACTTAACTGAATGAAAAGGGACAAGGTTCGCTGACCACGGACAGAATGTCCAGACAGTAGTCCAGGACCATGCAGAGAACAAAATCAGCGGACACCTCTCATGTGACAGACATGTACTGAGGGACTTGCAGGGCACAAGTTCTAAGAAAAGAAGTGGGGGATTGACCAAGTAAGACAAAATGCAAAGGACCTCACAACGTCACAACGTAGTGCTATGAAAGAAGCAAAATAGTGCGACTAACATGATTTGTGCAAATACTGGAACAGACTAACCCATATGACAGTCTAGCAGTGTCCACATTGATATACAGGGACTGAACAGAGGCAAAAGCATGCCTCCCGTAAAGTTCCTGTAAAGAGACGATAAGCTCTGTACATATGAGACTTTAAATGGCATCTACATCAAAATGTAAGGTCCAAGGCAGTGCCCAGTCAGCATGTACAAACAAAAGGAGGCTGGATGACCCCTTTACCTTGACCCGGCTGGAGGTGAGAATAGGCTCACTCGCTGCATGCACATTGCTGCTGAGAATGGACGGCAGTCAACGTGCAGGTGCTGCGGAATCTTTCCTGGTATCAGGAGTGTACAACCGGACAAGGTAAGCAAATCCATGTGGGGATCAACATCCTAGCAAGGGGGACAGCGCCCATCCCTTGCAAAGAGGGGGGCACCCTGTATCTGCATGTAGCCCCGACTTGAGCCCTGGGTACTTGCAAAACAACAACGCCATGTAATCTTCGTGCACTACAGCTGCACAATTTAAGTTGGGCACATGCCAGATGACAATGTCCACGTCGGTCAGTTGACAGCCCCCACTTGCTCTGTTCTGTGGTAACAAGCCAAATGCATACAGGGCCAAGGCCAGAATGCTGGTTGCCAATTCTAGTCAGGAGGCTTGAAGAAAGGAAAACGATGATTGACTATGTCACCAATAGTTCCTGTTGCTGTGAAGTAGTTACAAATCCAAAAGGGCAAAGGCAGCTTCGAAGGTAATCAGTTACAAGAGATGAGCTAGTTCATCTTCAGCAAAGAAGACTGCCATCCAATCCAGCAGTATGTACAAACAGATGTGCTCCTCGCACAACAAGGTTGCAAGGTGCATCCCATCGCATCCTGTGAGTGGTTTGACGTAGGCATTGCACAGGAGCCATTGCGTGAAGGCACAGGTGCAGCTATCAGCCTGTCTGACACTTTGAATGGCATCCCATCAATGTGTCTCACCAAAGCAGTCTTGCACGTGGACCAACAAAGGAGTCACCCAAAGCTCATGATCCAGGTCAGCAAGGGATGTGTTTGAAAGGTAGACATCCAAGGCCCACTCAAACAGACATCTTCTGCATGAGAAGATGGGTTGCACACAGGTGAAATATGCATGGCGGAACATCAGCCCATAACTGATGCCCAGCTCAGCTAGTGGGACACATCCATAGAGAAACTGCATGCGGACACGGTACAGTTGCACCTAACCGGGCTCGGCCTAGCCCACTGGACGGTCAGACATGGCGTGAGAGCAATCATAGAAACAGCTCTGAACTGTACAGCCAAACTTATGATCAGAAAGCGCGAAATGCAGTGTGCTAATTGGAGGACGGACACCCGGTGGTACCCCTGAAAAAGCATGGAAAGAAGAGCCCACAAGTCTGATAAAAAGTGTGCAACAGCCTTCAGTATCAGATGCTATCAAAACTCCGTGACTCCGTTCACCACGAAAATAGTGGGCGAGCCGTGTTCAACACTGGCTGAATTGCGCGGGCCGGTCAAGACACCTGGTATCTGAAGGTCTTCGGGCTGGTGTGGGAGCGACTACTTGTCTGAACAGGGGCCCATTGTGCATGCACACTCATAGTTGCATGCATTCACTGTGGGAATGTGAGGCCACGATTGACTATCCACAATCACTTATGGGGGAGTTAGCAGAACATTGGCACAGAAAGGACACGCTATGTAACTTTTACCACATACGTAATGCCTGGCCTGTGCATGCAGGAGGGGCCCTGCAGGTTCTCCTCACCTTAACAGACCAGGGAGTATGCATCACAGGGTTCAGCTTCTGGGCGGGGGAAGGGCTGCTGGCGTCCATGGCACGATCACCTGCTGTTGCTATTGAGTCACCTTTTGGAGTTAGGTCACTTTTGTCAGCATGTTCTGCACACAGCACAACTTAGATATTCATGTTTGCCACATTTGAATTGAGGTGACATGACTTTTGCCTTGGCTTTACTAGACACTCATGAAAAGTACCTCATCAGTCGCACATGGTGTGTATCTACATACAGGTCTTTCAGTGAGCCTGTTCTCACCGGTGCTGTGCACCTCTCTTTTTCTGAGTGGGCCTCGGTACGGGTCTCTTTCCTGCTCTGTTTTGTGCCCTGCCACAGGTGGTCCAATCTTCCTGCTGGAATGCACAGCCAGCAGGCACATTGATGTGCGCATGGTCACACTCCTCACTTCTCAGTGGTGGAGTAGTTACGGCATGATGTCATACCAGGTGAGCGTTGTGGGGAAGTGAAATTCTTTGTGGATTCAT
This sequence comes from Lissotriton helveticus, assembly GCF_964261635.1. Lineage (NCBI taxonomy): Eukaryota > Metazoa > Chordata > Amphibia > Caudata > Salamandridae > Lissotriton > Lissotriton helveticus. The sequence continues at coordinate 648,640,236 of NC_136068.1, forward strand.
TTTTTCTCTGGAAATCACTCCTTTGGAGACTCATAAGCAGCAGAATTCTTGTGGGGGTCATTTGGCTCCATGCTGTTTGTGAGGGGAGACAGAGGGCCATGTGGGAGTTGTGGTGTTGTAGTCAGGGCTCGACATCCCCATCCCCAGTGATATGGTTAGCTACCTGTTGGGAGGCACAGTCGACCGTGTTAGCTACCACTTGGCTGTGGGGTAGGGAGGGTGAGCCATGCTGGTCGGAAGGGAGGCCAGGGTGCCTGAGCTGACCACCTACCTGTGAGGTTGAACTGATTAAGGAAATCAATCAATCAATCAATCAATGACACTTATAGAGCGCGCTACATACCCGTAGGGTCTCAAGGCGCTTAGGGGAGGGGGGGGGGGGGTGCCGCTACTGCTCGAACAGCCAGGTCTTCAGCTTCTTCCTGAAGGAGAGGTGGTCTTGGGTCAGGCGCAGGTCGGTCGGGAGGGAGTTCCAGGTCTTGGCGGCCAGGTAGGAGAAGGACCTTCCTCCTGTAGTTGCTCTTCGGATGCGGGGGACGGCGGCGAGGGCGTGGTTGGCTGAGCGGAGGTGGCGTTTGGGAGCGTAGAAGTTGATCCGGCTGTTGAGGTAGCCCGGGCCTTGGTCGTGTAGGGCTTTGTGTGCGTGGGTGAGGAGGCGGAAGGTGATTCTTTTGTTGACGGGGAGCCAGTGAAGGTCTCTCAGATGTCCGGAGATGTGGCTGTGTCGTGGGATGTCGAGGATGAGTCTGGCTGAGGCGTTCTGGATCCGCTGGAGTCTCTTCTGAAGCTTGGCGGTGGTACCGGCGTAGAGGGCGTTGCCGTAGTCCAGTCGGCTAGTGACGAGGGCCTGGGTGACGGTCTTCCTGGTCTCGGTGGGGATCCACCAGAAGATCTTCCGTAGCATGCGTAGGATGTTGAAGCACGCCGAGGAGATGTTGTTGACTTGCCTGGTCATGGAGAGGGAGGAGTCCAGGATGAAGCCCAGGTTGCGTGCATGGTCTGTCGGTTTGGGTGCGGTGCCCAGGGCGGGAGGCCACCAGGAGTCGTCCCAGGCGGAGGGTGAAGAACCCAGGATGAGGACCTCCGTCTTGTCCGAGTTCAGTTTCAGGCGGCTGGTCGTCATCCACTCGGCTACCTCTTTCATCCCTTCGTGTAGGTTGGCTCTGGCGGTGGCGGGTCGTTGGTCAGGGAGAGGATCAGCTGGGTGTCGTCGGCGTAGGAGATTATGCTGAGGTTGTGTTGGCGTGCGATGGCCGCGAGGGGGCTCATGTAGACGTTGAAGAGGGTGGGGCTCAGAGAGGATCCTTGAGGGACGCCGCAGATGACTTCGGAGGCCTCTGACTTGTACGGTGGTAGGCGGACTCTCTGTGTTCTTCCGTTGAGGAAGGAGATGATCCATTCCAGCGCCTTGTCCTGGATTCCGACGTTGCGATGCTGTCCTTGTGACTCATTCATATTGTAAGCGTGCATTCCACAGGAGTTTGATGTGGTCTGGCGATTGGGGCTCACTTGTTGTGAACAACGATGTATTGTAGTGTGATGTGATCATTTTGTTGGGACTTACCAGCTTCCTGGCCCCCTGATTCTTGTGAGACTCTCTGGATGCATTATGGCAGGCACCTTCGCCTCCCATTTGGTGAAGGTTGGAGGTGGAATGGGAAGTCCGCCGCCTGTACTTTGGGCCGCTGCATGTTTCATCTGCGCCGGATGCCTATCCTGGCCCTTGGGGTCACCCCACTACTTCCTGATATCATGCACAGTGCGTAGGGTGGTCCCTATGATGTAGTAGTAGTAGTAAGCATACATTTATAGTGCAACTATCACCCAGAGGGTATCCTGGCGCTTTGAATCATAATGACCTAGCCCACACAACAGAAGGTTTTACACATCCCTAGGAAAAAGATGGGATTTCAAGCCTTTCTTGAATGAAGCAAGATTGTCAATGCTCCTTAATGTTAGCGGGAGAGAATTCCAAAATTTGGCTGCAGTGTGACCAAAGGAACGGCCACCCATTCGCACCCTTTGCATTCTAGGCACCGCCACTAGATAGGCTGATGAGGACCGTAAAGATCTGGCTGGGGTGTACCAGGAAAAAAGCTCCTGTACCCGTACAGGCCCCTGACCATGAAGGGCCTTGAAGACAATGCAAGATGCTTTAAAGTCAATATGCTGAAGGATGGGCAACCAGTGCAAATCCTGCAGCGCTAGAGGAGGAGGCCGAGCACAAACGGGAAAGGGCCAGCTTAGCTGCCAATTGCTGAATGTGTTGCAGCTTGCCGATCAAACAGCCAGGGGCACCCAGCAACAGCGCATTGCAGTAGTCTAATCTACTAAGGATGATGCTGCGCACTACCTCTGGTCTGGCTAAGGTCGGAAGCAGGGGAAGAATTTTACGCAAAGAACGCAGTAGCATCATACAGGTAGCAACAGTTTTATTGACAGAGGCATCCAACTGGAGATTGGGTCCAAACAGAACACCCAAATTGCGCGAAGAGTCTGCCGCCACCACGGTGCCCTGGGAAGAAAGTGGCCAGAAATCCGCTGGCAGAGGACGAGGGGTGCGGTCCAAGGAGCAGTGTAGTACCTCTGTTTTAGCGCTATTAAACTGGGGGGAATTTAGGCGCAGCCAGTCTGCCGTGGCTGTGTTATACACCGATAAAAAGTCTCCTGTGACACAGCATCCCTGCCTTCAAAGGAAAAGATAAGCTGGGTATCGTCAGCGTAATTCACAACTGAGATACCAAATGATTTTATCAGCCTGACCGGTGGGCGAAGATATAAATTAAAAGGGATAGGGCTTATAGCCGAGTCTTGGGGCACCCCTTGCCCCACTATCCTGGGGGCAGACCTAAAAGGTGGCAAAGCCACTACCTGGTGCCTCTCATGCAAATAGGAGACCAACCAATCCCGGGCCAGGTCTGTCACCCTGGCTTCCTTTAGTCTGCTGATGAGTATCCCATGGCTGACCGTATCGAATGCGGCCCACATGTCGAGCAGCACTAAAAAGGCTGCCCGACCAGAGTCGACACGCGAACGAAGGTCATCCAGCACTACCACCAAAGCAGACGCGGTGCCATTAGCTGGCCGAAAACCAAACTGGGCCACATCCAGGCAGTGATTGAGTTCCAAAAACCTGGAAGGATCTTAATGGGATATGGAAGCAACGATATTGGCCGGTAGTTCGCCACACATGTCGGGTCCAGAGTAGCCTTCTTCAAAAGAGGGGAGACCACCGCCAGTTTCCAACACGCAGGAACTGTGTAACAGTGCTAAGCGATTGGCAGCACATGGCATGAAGAGGAGGAAAGAGTTCCTCCTGAAACACCTTCCAAAATCTATGGGGGAGCGGGTCCATGGGCGATCCTGAAGACCCACTATTAGCCAAGATACAGAACTCATCAAAATGAGGGGAGGGAAAACTATCTAACTGTACCAACCCTGCCACTTCCGCATCAACCTCGGCAATAGGTGGCAAAACGAAGCGGATAGAGGCTGACCGGTGGTAATCGGGTTAGATAAACCGCTAAGGATGGTAGCGATCTCGTCCTCAAAGGCCGCGGCCAAAGAGTCACATAAGGACTGGGAAGCCGGAATATTATTAGTATCACAAGCAGGATGCGAAAGATCTTTAACAATCTTAAAAAGAGTCTGAGATTTGTTCACAGCATGTATTAGCGTCTCTTCCAGAAACTTGGCTTTAGCGCACTTGATTTGCGTTTTATAGTCCAAATGGGCCTGTTTAAAGAGAGCTTTTTCTTCCACTAAATACTGCTTTCTCCAGGCTCTTTCTGCCTGCTCGCATCTCAACTTCAGCTGAAGGAGATCTTTAGTGTACCACGGCATGGCAGGTTTAGGCCTATCTCTTGATTTCCTCAGAGGGGCAATTTTGTCTAAGGATTCGGTAATCATTTGGCATAGACTCACATAACTATCTTCTACATTACCTCCCAAAGTAAAGACACTGCTAACCAGGTCGGAAGGCTGGAATGTTTCAACAACCTAGACCATTGCCTGCTAACTTTACCAGTTCCTATACTGCCTTCCCAAGTAGTGCCAGCAGGGAGGGATAGGGAAAAATGGACAAGAGCATGGTCGGTCCAACATTGAGGGAAAATACCTCTAATTCTAACTTGAGCGTCATTTGCAAACACCATATCAAGGACATGTCCCTTTAAATGAGTCTGAGATAGTACCAATTGCTGTAAATGGATATTACCACACGCCTTGCACAGCTCCCGGTAAGCAGAATCCAGGGGCCCGTCTGGCCACAGATTGAAGTCCCCCAACACCAGCAGCCTAGCGTGGGTATTGGACAGGTCATATAGGAGATTTACCAATTCCGGAAGAGCTGAAGAGCATTTCCCGGCGGTCTATAACATAACAATCCAGAATGCAGAGCTCCCCCTTGGCCATTTAACCCCTTCAGTGCTGCGCGAATTTCGCTGCAGTGCTGAAGGGTTTAAAACCGTATTGGCTCATGACGGAAATGTTCCGTCATCAGCACCGGAGCACCGACGCTGATGACGGAACCGTTCCGTCATTAGCATGCAAGGGGTTAAGGTAAAGCCCATGAGTTCAAAGCCTTGAACTTCCTTAAGCTCCAACTGAGAGAGCGCCAAGGAATCCCTAAAGATAAAGCCTACACCTCCGCCTCTATTCCCGATACAGGGTTTATGTTTGATTTTATAACCCGAAGGTCATGCCAGGCCTAGTTCCACAATACTATCGGTTCTAGTCCATGTCTCTGTCAGAAATAGCACATCTAGGGCCAGATGTAGGTAGAATAGATTTACCGATTCTTAATTACCGAAAATTACCGAATTTTACCGATTCGGTAATTAAGAATCGGTAAATCTGAGGGGTGGATATGTAGGTATTCCAGATGTGCTGGAATAACGAATCTGAAACATTCGGTATTTACCGATTCCGTAAATACCGAATCGGTAATGCCCATTCATTCCTATGGGCTTTGAAGCCCATAGGAATGAATGGGCATTACCGATTCGGTATTTACCGAATCGGTAAATACCGATTTTCACAAGGGTGCAGGGGGTGTCACTTTGACACCCTCTGGCCCCCCCAAAACAGGCTTGGGTGCCATGTGGCAGGCATACATGCCCTAAGGGCAGGTCTGCCTGTCACATGGCATAGGTGTGCATGCACACATGTGCATGCACACCGGAATCGGTATTTTACCATCAAATTGGATTTGATGGTAAAATACCGATTCGGTAAGTCCTCTGGGACTCAGAAGAGTCCCACCTACATCTGGGTGCCTCAGATTCGGTAAATTTACCCAATTTTTATTTTACCGATTCGGTAAAATTACCGAATCGGTAATTTTACCGAATCGGTAAAAAAATGCCCCCTACATACCTGTCACCCATTTACCGATCGGTAATGGCCAAAATCGTCCGTTACCGGTCGGTAAATGGCCTGAAACGGCCACCTACATCTGGCCCCTAGTTCATATAATTCAATAAGGAGTGCAATTTCCATATAATGCTTGCTGAGCGATCTAACATTCAGCAGACCACAGGATAATGTCCCCGGGTGGTTATTAATGGTATCACGCTGGTCTCTTAGATTAGGGCATAAGTCAAGATGCAAGAGCTCTTCTCTAGGATACACTAAACGGGAGGGGGAAGGAGTAGAAGAGACAGCATGGCTGGTGCTGGTCGCGACCCGTTCGCTGCACGCTTGAGGGTTGAGCATCTTAAATAGCCGTAAACACGGAAGTCCTCCAAGGGAAGCTCTAGCCCCCAACCAAGATGGCGCCCGCAAATCGGCACCAGCCTGGTCTCCCTGACCCAAAATGGCGGCCTAAATCGCCACGATGCGGTAGATCACGAGCCCCAGAACGCCCTGAAGCGCCCTAAATCCCGCAAAATACGGGGTGTCAAACAATTATGATGCAGGTAAGGTTCTAAACTAAATTATCACCCCCAAAGAAGTGTCAGTGGAAAATACGCGCCTGAATTACAGGTCAGCAGCGCAATGACGCAACGAGTACGAGTTGGTTAAAAGTATTAAAAACACAGCAAGAGACAAGAAGTGCGTGCACGCTGCAGTCAATAATATGCCATTGACTTTGCTGTGGATCCTTGCCCACATCTTATTCTTGTACGCAAGTAGGGTGTGTTGGACCAGGTCCCCAAACAAATGTAGTTCTGCCCCGGATTGTCTTGTCTGGCATCACTGTAAACTCTGAGTCAGTGATGTTGGGCATTTTCTAGCGGCATGGTACAAATTAAGTATGGGTGAAATTTGCGAATTCGCGGTCCGCGAAATCAAAAAATTTGCGATCCGCAGAATCCGCGCATTTGTGCGAATTTGCGGATTGTTTTTGCGTGTTCACGGGGTTTTTTGCGTATTCGCGGGCCGCTTTCAGCGCACTGACCGTGAAGTTACCCATGCGGTCGTACATGGGCGCGGTCATCTTGTGCGCGTTGCGTATTTCCGTTTCCGGACACAATTGGCAAGCTCGCATTGTGTGCGGCACGCTAATACGAGTTTGCGTGTGTTTTTGCGTGCTCGCCGGGGGAATATCGCGCAAACTTACCCACGCGGTACTCGATGGGCACGGCCATCTTGTTTTTCATTCATTGGTATGGTTCTGGGCATGCTTTTCCTATCATCCCCTAATCTTTGCAATCCTATGTTTCTTTTTTGGATCTGTTTTACTCATTATCTATCCCTCTATTTTTCTACATCTATATTTTTTGTTTTTTTCAACTTTTCGTTACTTTTAAAGCTACTTTTGTAAACTGTTTTCTTTTCTTTACTTTTTCCCTATTCTTTCCTATTTTTTTCTTCAGGTGTCCAGGACCATGCCAAAGGGAGCCGGGAAGAGTAAGGGGAAGGGTCCCGCACCTCGCACCCGGCTCCCATGTGGGCGATTGAGGGGGAGCAAGTGGTGGCCAGGGAGATTTTCCCCGTGATGGAGGTAGCCGCCCTTATATTTTTTGTTCTGCGCCACCTCCCTAAGACAGTGGCCGCAGGGGGCAGGCCCGGTCAAGGTTATGGCCTCCGGGAGCGTCGCCAGCGGTGGTGTTAGACTCCAACCAGCCCAAGCACTGCAGGAACGTAGCATGCACCAATCCCCTTTACTTGCCCCTTGGACCCCCACAGGTCAAACTCTATGTGGGCACCAATGGACCCGAAAAGAGGGTGGTAATGTTGAGGAGACACCAAGTCTTCCACCCTTGGCGATGAAAAGGACACAGCTCCCTCCTGCTTTACGCTTCTGCACCACTGTATAAGGGGAGACAAAACAATCCCTTCATGTATCTCTGCCGGTATTAACACCATCAACCCTTAATGATCATGCCTTGCAATACATACAACAACCCCCTCTTACCGCTGTGATGTGCAGGCTTTGCTTCGTAAAGGTAAGGAGTTCGACCTAGTGAAAGTCGCACTCCAGTAACTGCAATGATGACTGTATAATTTGCAGGAAGTGGAGGGAGCTTTCGCCGTAAAAATCCAAAAAATAATATAACAAATGAGGGGAAAAAGGTCTTACTATGGTAAAAGCCACCGCCTAAAAAAAACCCTTCGATTAGTTTCTAAAGGACAGGGACAGAGGGTAGACTTCCGTAAATCCCCACAACAAACCCAGCACAGCCTTCGCGGAGTGACCCGAAACGTCACTTCCGCACAAAACGAGGCAAAAAGCAGTCCCAGCAAAGACGCGCTGGAACCGCCGGAGCTTCGTCTAAAGTTCGCGTTGCTTTCTTTTCTCAACACGAGAGAATACGTCTCCGTGCAAACGCAAGTGTATTCGGGGGCCCCCGAACACACCAAAACAAGAAAAATAGTGCTGGGATACAAAATAAAAGGATAGGCAGGAGGGAAGGGAAACCCGGGAACCCAACACAGACTTACTAACTAAGGGGACATGGCGGGGGAAATGGGAAAAGGCGAATCTTCTCACGAGCCCGTGAGAAAGGCAAAAATAAACCAAAGGGGCTTCCTAAAAGCTGGGAGATTCTCGGAACAGCAACAAAACGGCAGCCAACAACCAGGGAAGGAATCCAAACACTGGCAATATCAAGCATCGAAGTAAAGGTAGGACCACCTTTTATCCTACTTCCTTTGTCATGTGATGTCAAGGCATGATCATAAAAAAGGGACTAACCCGATTCCTAACAGTACCCCCCCCAATGATCCTCCCCACAGGTCGGGGCTTCGAGGGGTGTTGTCTGTGGAACAATCTAACCAATCGCGGGGCATGCACCCCCCCTGCTGGTTCCCATGTCCTGTCCTCCTTAGTGTACCCTTTCCAATCCACCAGGTACAAAAGGCGCCCTCTAACCCGCTTCGAATCTAGAATAGCCTGAACTTCAAATTCCTCCTGCCCATCCACCAAAACAGGAGGTGGAGGCGGTAAGACTTGGACTGATGGTATATAGGGTTTAAGCAAGGAGGTATGAAAAACGGGGTGTACCCTATATTCTTGTGGTAAACTGAGCTTCATTGCTACGGGGTTAACAACCTGTAGTATGGAAAAAGGGCCCACAAATCGGGGCTGCAATTTACGAGATCCCTGCAATCTCAAGTTGCGTGAAGCCAGCCATACAAGATCCCCTATCTTGTAAGCCGGAGCATCGACTCGATGCTTATCCGCCTGTGCTTTCATCGCCCCCTTTGCTTCTATGAGGCTGTCCCTGGCTAACTCCCATATGCCTCTCAATTGCTCACACACGTCATCGATGGCTGGCACGCGACCCGTGGGCTGTATAGCTACGGCTCTAGGATGATACCCAGGTGAACAGTAAAAGGGTGTCATGCCCAAGGCGGAATGCACACTGTTGTTATAAGCGAATTCCGCAATGGGCAGAGCAGTTACCTAATCACAGGACAAGGATGCTATCAGACACCGTAGGTATTGTTCCATCGTCTGATTAGTGCGCTCAGTCTGACCGTCAGACTGAGGATGGTAAGCCGAGGATAAACGTATCTCGGTTTTAAGCACCTGACACAGTTCAGTCCAAAAGTGTGAGACGAACTGCGCCCCCCTGTCCGATACAATCACCACCGGCAACCCATGTAACCGCACAACCGAATACATAAACACCACCGCCATCTCCTTCGCAGAAGGGATTTTAGGAAGCGGTATGAAGTGGGCCATTTTGGTGAACAAATCTACCACCACCAATATGGCGGTGCAACCAGCAACTAAGGGTAGATCTGTTACAAAATCCATACTCAAAGTATGCCATGGACCAGGTGGTACCTCCAAAGGCTGTAAGAGTCCTGAGGGTTTACAATGCGAGGGCTTGCTGATCGCACACACAGGGCAAGCACTCACATATCCCTGAACATCCTTAGTCATGGATTCCCACCAGAACCACCTCATACACATCTCCTTGGTCTTCCTTATTCCTGGATGGGCGGCCAAGGCAGAGGAATGACACCACTCCAATACCTCTTCTCTCAGCACAGGTGGAACAAACAACCTATTCTCATTATACAAAAGCCCATCTTTCATAGATATCTGGGGTACAGACAACCAAGGCGCCAGATCTACTTGGTTCAACCGTTCTTTCACGAGGGCAGGAAAGTCTTCCACAACCAAAGCCCCTATTATCCTTTCCCCCGCTATCATCGCCCTGCTCTCCTTCACTACACCTTCTTCCTTTGCCTCAACGTGTATTCGGGAAAGAGCATCAGATTTCGCCTGTTGGGCTGCAGGTCTGTATGTTATGATGAAGTCATATTCATTAAAGAATAGAACCCATCTCATCTGGCGAGGAGTCAAGGCCCTGGCAGAACGAAAGAATTCTAGGTTCTTATGATCGGTGTAGATGGTGATGACATGTCTGGCACCCCATAAATAATGTCGCCATTCCTCAAACGCCAGTTTGACCGCCAGCAGCTCTCGTTCTGCCACAGTATAATTACGTTCTGCTGGTAACAAGGTTTTAGAAAAGAACGCAATTGGATGCATGTGACCAGTGGCTTCATTCCGCTGTGACAATACCCCACCTACAGCACACGAAGAAGCATCAGTTTCTACAAAATACGGCATGGCAGGGTCAGGATGCACCAATACCGGTGCAGACACGAACTGTCTTAGCAACGTACGAAAAGCCTCCTGAGTCTCACTTGACCAATCAAAAAGGACGTCCTTCCTCAAAAGGCGAGTCATCGGAGCCACAATGTCAGAGAAATGCAGTATAAATCGCCGATAAAAATTGGCGAAACCTAGAAGCACCTGCATTTGCTTCACATTTGTTGGTACTGGCCAGGTCTCTATAGCCTGAATCTTTTTCGGGTCCATTCGGATGCCTGCTGCAGATATTACAAACCCCAAAAACTCTACTTCGGAAGTACTAAACTGCCACTTCTCCAACTTAGCATATAAATGATGTTCCTGCAAAGTCTGCAAGACCTGTAACACATGCTTGGTGTGGTCGAGCCCTTTCTCTGAATATATTAGTATGTCATCCAAGTATACTATGACTGTCTGATCCAGATACTGGCCTAGGACTTCGTTGATAAAGAACTGAAATGCCGCTGGCGCATTACACAAGCCAAACGGCATTACTGTGTACTCAAACAGTCCGTACTTTGTTTTAAATGCCGTCTTCCACTCATCTCCTGGCCGGACCCGTATGAGATGGTATGCGCCCCGCAGGTCTAACTTGGTAAATACCGTCGCCTTGCGGAGCTGGTCTAACAACACGGAGATGAGCGGAAGAGGGTACCGGTTTTTGATGGTGGCCGAGTTCAACGTTCTGTAGTCAACGCATGCCCTCAAAGACCCCTCCTTCTTTGGTATGAAAAATATAGCCGATGACACTGGCGAGGAGGAAGGACGAATGTAACCCAAAAGCAACATCTCATCTATATACGATTTCAAATGGGCCTCCTCAGGCTCAGACAATGCGTAAACCCGACTGCACGGCAAAGGTGCTCCTGGTATTAGATCGATCTTGCAGTCATACGACCTATGCGGTGGAAGGCCTTGGGCACACACCGTATCAAACACATCCTCATAAGCTGAGTACTGGGGAGGAATAACACTCTTTTCAATCATGGCACAAGACAAGGGGTTGATCTGTTCCGCTGCCACAACATAGCAATTCCTCAAACAATGTACTGAGTCCAACGTTACCAATCTCTGTACCCAGTCAATCCTCGGGTTATGTTTTTGCAACCACGGGACCCCTAATACCAACCCGAAAGAAGGTGCATCGATTAAATCAAAGATCACGCTTTCCACGTGTCCGTTCTCACACAACAAACCCAGGGGAGCAGTCTGTCTAGTAATACACCCTGATGTCAACTCTGTCCCATCAATCGCCCTTACTGGCTCGGGCTGTTCCTTCAGGTGACAAGGAACCATCAACTTCTCAGCCATCGAGATGTCTATAAAGTTTCCGGTGGCCCCAGAATCTAATAATACCGACACAGGAATGCGTTTCTGCGCCGAAAGCAGCAAGTGAGCGCTAATCACGAAATGTCTTGGAGCTTGATCTAAGGCCCCTACCACCTCATACTGCTCTATTCCGTCTTTACCTGAACTTTGATCCACTTGTATGCATGCCACCTTCTTGCCAAACCCTACCCCTGATGGTTTCACAGGGCAATCACGTGCAAAATGGCCCCCCTGTCCACAATAAAGACACAGATTCAGCTCTCTTCTTCTTTTCTTTTCCTCTGAAGTCAAGGGTCCCCTTACTCCACCTATTTCCATGGGTTCCGGAGCTGCTCTACTCTCCCCTGTTGACTTCACCTCTGGTTTCACATAACTGCCACGGGAAGACTGGAACCGAGTACGTTCTCCACGCCGTTCCGTCATCCTATGATTCAGTTTTACCACAAGATCGATAAACGCTGCACAATCCTCAGGCGGATCCACCACCTGTGACACTGTGTCCTTTAATTCCTCACAAAGTCCCTGATAAAACAGAGACGTCCTTTTCTCGATTGGCCAATGCGTCTCTGCTACTAATCGATTAAAGTTGGCTATATAAGACAATAAGTCCTGCCTGCCCTGCCGTAGTTTCAACAATTCAGCATCGCTGGCCTGCATAAACGCGTGCTTAGCAAACAGACCCCGCATTAATTCCTTAAATGCCTGATAGTTATACAGCACACGGTCGTTGCTTTCTACCAAGGGTATCGCCCATTGGGCCGCGTTGCCAGCCAGATACGACAGTATAAAAGCAATCTTAGCAGAGTCATCGGGAAAGGCATTCATCCTACACATAAAGTGCAGCTGACACTGGTTCATAAAGGTGCCAAACTTATTGCTCTCTCCTGAGAATCTCTCCGGGGGGGCCAAGGGGACTGCCACGGGGGTCGTCACAGTTACCGCTATGGGATTACTGCCACTCGTAGTACTTGTTCCCGCCCCTTCTGTATATGAAAATGCAGCAGGCTGTATAACAGAGCCTGTGCCCCTGTTAGATGCTTGTTCTCTGGCTCTAACAGCCACCAGTTCCTGTTTCAGTCCTACATTCTCCTGCTTTAGCTCCTGCACCTGTGCCTGGAGGGTATGCACGGCTCCCATAATATCCTGCAAAGTAAGAACACCCGTTCCCCCGCCTACCGGATTCCCATCCTCATCCATGCTAGTCCAGGCAGTGCTATTATATCGTGGGCTTGATATTCTGTTAGACTCCAACCAGCCCAAGCACTGCAGGAACGTAGCATGCACCAATCCCCTTTACTTGCCCCTTGGACCCCCACAGGTCAAACTCTATGTGGGCACCAATGGACCCGAAAAGAGGGTGGTAATGTTGAGGAGACACCAAGTCTTCCACCCTTGGCGATGAAAAGGACACAGCTCCCTCCTGCTTTACGCTTCTGCACCACTGTATAAGGGGAGACAAAACAATCCCTTCATGTATCTCTGCAGGTATTAACACCATCAACCCTTAATGATCATGCCTTGCAATACATACAACAACCCCCTCTTACCGCTGTGATATGCAGGCTTTGCTTCGTAAAGGTAAGGAGTTCGACCTAGTGAAAGTCGCACTCCAGTAACTGCAATGATGACTGTATAATTTGCAGGAAGTGGAGGGAGCTTTCGCCGTAAAAATCCAAAAAATAATATAGCAAATGAGGGGAAAAAGGTCTTACTATGGTAAAAGCCACCGCCTAAAAAAACCCCTTCGATTAGTTTCTAAAGGACAGGGACAGAGGGTAGACTTCCGTAAATCCCCACAACAAACCCAGCACAGCCTTTGCGGAGTGACCCGAAACGTCACTTCCGCACAAAACGAGGCAAAAAGCAGTCCCAGCAAAGACGCGCTGGAACCGCCGGAGCTTCGTCTAAAGTTTGCGTTGCTTTCTTTTCTCAACACGAGAGAATACGTCTCCGTGCAACGCGAGTGTATTCGGGGGCCCCCGAACACACCAAAACAAGAAAAATAGTGCTGGGATACAAAATAAAAGGATAGGCAGGAGGGAAGGGAAACCCGGGAACCCAACACAGACTTACTAACTAAGGGGACATGGCGGGGGAAATGGGAAAAGGCGAATCTTCTCACAAGCCCGTGAGAAAGGCAAAAATAAACCAAAGGGGCTTCCTAAAAGCTGGGAGATTCTTGGAACAGCAACAAAACGGCAGCCAACAACCAGGGAAGGAATCCAAACACTGGCAATATCAAGCATCGAAGTAAAGGTAGGACCACCTTTTATCCTACTTCCTTTGTCATGTGATGTCAAGGCATGATCATAAAAAAGGGACTAACCCGATTCCTAACAGGTGGGACAAGGTTTGCCGGGCCATGCGGGCGGAGTCGGGGGTCCGGCGCACCTATGTCCAAGCGACGCACCGGTGGGCCGACGTCCTCGACCGGGAGCAGGACCTGCTCCACCTGCTAGGCGTGAAGATCCCTGCCCTTGGTGAGTAGCTATTTAATAACTACTTTGGATTCTTCGCCTCTGTGTTATATTGCTAATATATGTTTTTCCCTAAGAGCAAGAATGCTGCCTATTCGATTACATTGCAGGTAAAATAGTGTTTAAATAGCTTCTGTGATTGCATGTGCTCGCCTCCTCAGTGGCGTTGCTACTATTCTTACTTATTTGCAACTTTGTGCTCATTTGGGCTAAATATGTATGAGTGTAGTCCTTTACAGACCTGCGTAATGCTAGAGAGACTAGAGACTCAAGTCTAGTCCTTCCTTTGTACTCCTGCTGCCACTAAGAAGAAGAGATAAAGTGATGGATTGATAGGTTGTGTATATTATGACTTGTTATTAGAAGTAGGACATTTTTTAGTGCTCTGCAATCATGATGATGGACTGTGTCTGTCACGTCGCGTACTGCTGAGTGCTGGCAGTCGTAGTAGAACCTTTTTGTTGTTGGTTTAGTTAGTGATTTACATAACTTTCCAAGTAGGCGGTCTGCAAATCGAGCAATACTGTACTAGTATCCTCCTACTTGACCAGGTCAGATAGGTCAATACATGTAGTGTAATTGTTGCTAATTTTTTTCCCCGAGATAATTTTAGATTGTGGTCAAAGAAATCAAATATTTCAAAAAAACAATCATCCATGTTTGTGTTTATTTCATGATCATCAGCACCTCCCAGGGGCAAGGCAGCAACATCCCAGACTCTGGCGGAACAGAGTGGGCAGGAACGGTCCTCTGCAGGCTCTTCTGCTGGCCCCAGTAAGTTGTTCTGTTGTTAATATAATTATACTTCCCTTAATTTTACAACTCCTATTCATTCCAAACTGTTTCCTAATTCTATTTTTTACAAAATAGTCTTTGATCTTCTTGTAGACTGTTTCTACTTTCTTATCCTGCTCTCTAGCATCACTCTCTGTGCTACTACTATTTACTATTATTTATGAGTCGGTCTGTGTAAGTAGCTAAGCGTGCCCAGTTGGCAAACGGTGTTAAACAAAACTCTGATCCAGAAATAGCTCTAGAGGCACTCAGTGCAGTCCTCTGGGTTGCCCTTGCTGTCTATTCCAGTCTTCTTAATGTTAGTGCTTTGACAATTTCCAACAAGAAAATGTCAATGTCCACCAAGAATAAGCTAGTAGTTGGCTTTTTGATTTGATAGTAGCACATACCATACCGCTAGTGTTTCAAGGACTATTCTGCACATACAGAAGTATGGACAAGAGAAATAGCACATTGTTGGTGATAGGAGCAGTTCGACTTTCCGCATACCTCAGTCAAAAGTAACTGTGCGGGACTCGGGAGCCCTCACCTTGTTGGAACTTCAAGTCCTCCTGGTGGTGATGAGGAGTAGTTGGTTCTGTCTGTAATTATAAAAATGTTGCACATTAAAGAGCAAGCATCAGTTGTGCCAAAAAGAGTTGCATGCTATGGCTAAGCATATAAGTTAACACCCTACCCAAAACCGTGACTTCTTCTCAGTCCCAATAATTAAAAATTGTTTAACATTTTCTCTTCTATTACGAGACGAAGTAGGGGGTGGTGTATGGCATCTAAAAATATGACATGTTTTTTCTAGGCGTCACAACATCGAATGCAGCACTTGCCACCACCAGTGCCGGGGCCAGCAGCACGGAGGGGTCCACTCAAGCGGCAGATGTGGCGGCGCCACCAGGAGGAGCTGAGTGGGATGGCTCAGCAGCGGTGGGCGGTGGTAAGTTATTATTATACTTCTTACTTATTGACATTTTAGAGTAGGCACGCAAAGGAGTGTATGATGTACTGTACAGTAGACTGTACACTACTACAAGCACACTGTACTGTTAAGAAAGGTTACTGATTCAGAACTACATTTTTTTTAGCCAATCACGGAGAAGACAGTCACCCTTGACTTAGCAGTAGCATTAGCGGCGGTAGTTCTTGAGTAATCAATGGCCCCCTCTATTTGACTTCAAATCAGGGAAACTTTTATTGTGAAGCCAAGTCATATCAGATGAACTTGAGGGATGTGATGAACGAAAAGGGAAAGAACTTAGGGTCAATGGAAGGACGAGCGAGTCGTAACATTTATGACTAAAGAATGATACGTGCTTTTTTAATGCAGGCAGAGGTGGCTGTTAGGAAGGAATCAGATGCATGGCTGCTTGAAGCAAGGATGGTTGGAGGAGAAAGAAAAAATGACTGCCTGTGTGGGTCAATCAGAAAATTCATGTGTGGTGTGCATTGCAATATATCATTTTGGTGAAACTCAAATGCAAGTCAAGACGATGGTTTACCAAATAAAATGAAAAGGGTGTTATTTGGTTGTTGAGAAAAAGTAAAGTTGTTACAGTTGAGACATTAAGAAGAATTATAGACATTTAATGTGGAAGCCTGGATGGTGTCTTCTTCTTCATACATAGCAGAGGTGAATGTAGAGCAGACACTCAGTGCATGAAGAGTGTTTCTTTGTTCGAACAGCATGTCCGTGCCAGAGTAGCAAAGCAGAGGAAATCCAAATACTACAAGTTGTGATTGTTCAGAAACTCTCCCTTGCCTAAAGTAACAGTACGGTAGTTTACTTTGCAAGCACAGCATATATTGTGTATGTATTGTATAGTTGACAATTATATCAAGTCAAGTCCTTTCCTCCGGCAATTATGGTTACCACACTCACTCCCTATGTTCATAATTTTCTTTCTGCTGTGTTAATCATGGGTTGACTATCACTGTTGTTCACTCAATCTATCACAACAAAACACCTAAAGTCATCCATCATATAAGCAAAGAGATCATGTGCTCGGCTGGATACATGATCAGAAATGAATAATCGTAATTTTCCTTTTGTAGTACTGAAGGCCCAGGGGGGGCAGTACGAAATATAAATTGCATTGAGCAGTAGCCCTTGATGTAACCGAGTATGGCCAGTGCCACCCCTATACAAAAGTAAGAGCTTCCCTATCCCCACCTGCATGTACTTCTTAAAGTAATGCATGCAAGTCTGCGTCATCATGGCTTGTGTCTCTTTTTCTTGTGTGCAAGCTGACTGAGCAGGCATTATGCCGGCTACCACAAGTTCACATACAAGTAATTTCTTTCGCAAAACTAGAGAAAAAAAGAGCAATACTGGTGTACTCTCTGACTATGTATTGAGTCCATAGTGCTGCCTGGTAGTAGAATTCCTGAAACTCCCACTGTTACAGGCCTACAAAGACGGTGGAAAGATACATGCCAAAATGTTATACTGTGCTTGCAAATTGCTAGTTTTACTGTGAGACAACTTTCTGTTGAATTATTTGGTGTTATTGTTAAAGAGTATTGGTTACATTATTTTTCTTTCTTTCTTCATATAGATGCTTCCAAAAAGCTCACCAGAAGGGAGATGGCTGTCCGGGCCAGGGCCCTGAAGCTGGAGGCCATTCGGGTGGAATATTGCCGGCTGTGGGCTCGGGAACAGGAGGAGGGGGCGTCAACAACCTCCTCCAGCACTGCCCCCCGTGTCCACCAGCCAGCAGCCTCCAGCACGGCGCCGTGCTCGGACAGCCCCCCACCGCCGCTCAGCTGCAAGAACACCAGCAGCTGCCCCCCCCAGAGCCTGGAAGGCACGCATGCCCCGCCTAAGCCTAAGAGTGGACTACCTGGAGCGCAAGGTGGAAGACCTTGAAAAACAGCTCCGGGACCTCCGCAAGGAGCGGCGGGACCGCCTGTCCAGACACTGCCGGAAGTGACTGTGTCCCTTGCCCCTTTTTTAAAGACTGTTGGGGGGTGGGAATCAGGAGTTGGGGATTATTTGGGACTAGTGGACTATTTGAAATGGACAATTGTTTGGGGTGGGGAGGGGTGGGACTAGTTTATTTTTGTTAGGGGAAATATATCATTATTCATTTTACATACTTCAACATGGTGTACGCGTTGGTCTTATTTTGTGGGGTGGTGGGCGGGGGTTACAGCAGGTTTGGTTTCCTCAAACTTACCAGCATGAATTATCTAAAACGTCCAAAAATTTTCAAAAGTGCCACTAACAGAGTTAGTAAATTCAATTGGCCTACTAGTACTACTGTCAGTCTCTCCTCTGAGTCCTAGCCCATTATTCTACATCCCCAAAATGCTTATCTTGCCTGTGATTCATGTTTGAGAATAGAGCTAGGCACAGCGCTGGCTGCATGACAAATGGCGATTACGCCATCCCGGACGGAAATTCCGTTGTTGTGGTGTTAGTAGGAGTGGTACCACACTAGCAGTAGCAGCATTTGAAAAACAAAGTAAAAAATGAGACATTGAGTGGCCTGAAAGGAGTATTAGAAGGAACAGTAGCCTAAGCAATACTGAAGATAAGTATGGGGAAAAAAGAATTGCATGGGTGATTGTGGCGACAACAAGAACAGTGACACAGCAGCATAACAACAAGTCTTCCTGACATGTAGGAGGATGATGTTGACAATGGATCCAATCGATGGTGGGCATGAAATTCAGAATTTATTTTAAAATACTCATTGTGTTTTTTTAACCAGAATTACAATATCCTAGGATTCATCTAGTTGCCTTAAAATTGATTTGAGGAGGTTGCTTGCACCTTATCCTCCCCAGCAAGTGTGTGGAATTATTGTTGTAATTTACTCACAGCTCAATGAAAACCACACAGCCCGGGGAAAGAGGGTTAGGGTTTGAAACTTGGATGGGAATGGGGTTTGTGGGGAAAGTTTTGTGGAGATCGAAAAAAAAACTCAGCATGGACAAAAAACAAATGAAGATAAACAAATCTTTGGATACAAACCTATTCATAAATCTTTTAAGGGACATAAAGGAAGTGCATGCACTACTGCATGCATGCAGTTGTTTGCTAAATGGATAGGTTACTGAAAAGTAAGTAGTACTTTCTACAATGTACTAACTATGAAGAAACAATGTGACAGGTACAGGGCTGCAGTAATTACGCAATTTTACTTGCCTATCTGCCCTCAGAGAGAAGAACCGCTTAGTACATTAAATTAGTTTAAAAAATAGCAAAGACAAAAGTATACAATGGCTGGAGGGATGAATTGAAGCAGATAGCAAACAAATGCACAGAGTCACACTCATAGAAGTTCAGAGCAATAACATTACTTAAAAGATAAGTAAAAATGAAGATGGATACTGTAACTGTATGTTGTTGTAGTTGTCCTGGTGAATTTGGGAAGTTGCATGCATCCAGCCATTCCTCTTTTTCGCGGTACTCCTCCATTCAATCTGACGGTCCGTCAATCAATGTTGGGGACCAGAAGACACCTTGTCCGCTGCCTGCCTGGCGGATGCTGAATTGCGGGTCGCTAATTGTAAGCCTTAGTTCATCCTTTTTGTTATTGCACAGGGTAAAAGCCGGCCTGTAATTGTTGATGGAAAAACAGGAAGTGATATTAAAACACCACGGAGAAAAAAATATAAGGTACGCTGTTTAGTGCAAAAATAACACTTTCAGTTTCAGATTCGACAGTATAACAATACATACAAGCATCATTTTGAAAGTGCGTACTCTGAGTCTCCTTTTCAAGGATAAATAAGTGTGGACGAAATTTGCGGATCTTTCCCCTCAAGCTAGGTGTAAAGTGTAAACTGCGATTTTGGAACAAAATTAGACCTTCCCAGCAGTGCTCCCAGACCCCCCAACCCACCCCCAAACATCTACAACCCCCCAAGCAGCCCCCCAAAAACATGAGATACTACTAGGCCTAACTTTCAACAGTGCCAAAACGCTCTCTGCAACTAGGGCTAGGCCCAAACACCCCTTTTCCACCATGGATTTCCTTCCAACCACTTGCATCCGATATTAGACCTTCCCAGCAGTGCCCCCAGACCTCTCAACCCACCCCAAACATCTAGAACCCCCCAAAGCAGCCCCCCAAATACATGCAATACTACTACTAGGCCTAACTTTCAAAAGTGCCAAAAAGCTCTCTGCAACAAGGGCTAGGCCAAAACCCCCATTTTCCACCATGGATTTTCTGCAAACCACTTGCATCTGATATTAGACCTTCCCAGCAGTGCCCCCAGACCCCTCAACCTACCCCCAAACATCTAGAACCCCCCAAGCAGCCCCCCAAAAACATGCGATACTACTACTAGGCCTAACTTTCAACCGGGCCAAACGCTCTCTGCAAGTAGGGCTAGGCCCAAACCCCCCTTTTCCACCATGGATTTTCTCCAAACTACTTGCATCCGATATTAGACCTTCCCAGTAATGCCTCCAGACCCCTCAACCCACCCGCAAAAAAGTAGAACACCCCCAAACAGGCCAAAAGCAAAAATAGAAAATGTCACACTTAGAAAATTTGAGGCCTACATCAAAATCACTCCAAACGCACTCTCCAGCTAGGCCCTAACTCCCCTTTTCCACCATGTATTTTCTTCAAACCACTTGCAATCAAAATTAGACTTTCCCAGCAGTGCTCCCAGACCCCCCAACCTACCCCCAAAAACCTAGAAACCCCCAAATAGCCCCCCAAAAACATGCAATACTGCTAAGCCTCAGATTAAATTGTGCCAAAACGCTGTCTGCAGCTAGGTTCAAACCCCCCTTTTCCACCATGGATTCTCTTCAAACCACTTGCAATCAAATTAGACTTTCCCAGCAGTGCTCCCAGACCCCCAACCCACCCCCAACAACCTAGAACCCCCCCAAAGAGCCCCCCAAAAACACGCAAGAGAGCTAAAAAGGAAAAACGTTTTTATCATTGATTTTGTCCAAATCACTTGCATTCAATATTAGACCTTCCCAGCAATGCCCCCAGACCCCTCAACCCACCCTCAAAAAAGTAGAACACCCCCAAACAGGCCAAAAGCAAAAATGGAAAATGTCACACTTAGAAAATTTGAGGCCCACCTCAAAATCACTCCAAACGCTGTCTGCAGCTGGGCCCAAACCCCCCTTTTCCACCATGGATTTTCTTCAAACCACTTGCAATCAAAATTAGACTTTCCCAGTATTGCTCCCAGACCCCCCAAACCACCCCCAAAAACCTATAACCCCCCCAAACAGCCCACCAAAAACACGCAAGTGAGCTAAAAAGGAAAAACTTTTTCACCATGGATTTTCTCCAAACCACTTGCATCCGATATTAGACCTTCCCAGCAATGCCCCCAGACCCCTCAACCTACCCGCAAAAAATTAGAAACCCCCAAACAGGCTAAAAGCAAAAATGTAAAATGTCACTCTTAGAAAATTTGAGGCCTACCTCAAAATCACTCCAAATGCTGTCTGCAGCTGGGCCCAAACTCCCCTTTTCCACTATGGATTTTCTTCAAACCACTTGCAATCAAAATTAGACTTTCCCAGCAGTGCTTCCAGACCCCCCAACCTACCACCAAAAACCTACAACCCCCCCAAACAGCCCCCCAAAAACATGCAATACTGCTAGGCCTCAGTTTAAATTGTGCCAAAACGCTGTCTGCAGCTGGGCCCAAACCCCCCTTTTCCACCATGGATTTTTTTCAAACCACTTGCAATCAAAAATAGACTTTCACAGCAGTGCTCCCGGACCCCCCAACCCACCCCCAAAAACCTAGAGTCCCCCCAAACAGCCCCCCAAAAACACGCAAGTGAGCTAAAAAGGAAAAACTTTTTCACCATGGATTTTCTCCAAACCACTTGCATTCGATATTAGACCTTCCCAGCAATGCTCCCAGACCCCTCAACCCACCCGCAAAAAAGTAGAACACCCTCAAACAGGCCAAAAGCAAAAATGGAAAATATCACTCAGAAAATTTGAGGCCTACCTCAAAATCACTCCAAATGCTGTCTGCAGCTAGGCCCAAACCCCCCTTTTCCACCATGGATTTTCTTCAAACCACTTGCAATCAAAATTAGACTTTCCCAGCAGTGCTCCAAGACCCCCCCAGAGCATCCCCAAAAACCTAGAACTCCCCAAACAGCCCCCCAAAAACATGCAATACTGCTAGTCCTCAGTTTAAATTGTGCCAAAACGCTATCTGCAACTAGGCCCAAACCCCGCTTTTCCACCATGGATTTTCTTGAAACCACTTGCAATCAAAATTAGACTTTCTCAGCAGTGCTTCCAGACCCCCAACCCACCCCCAAAAACCTAGAGTCCCCCCAAACTGCCCCCCAAAAACACGCAAGTGAGCTAAAAAGGAAAAACTTTTTCACTATGGATTTTCTCCAAACACTTGCATTCGATATTAGACCTTCCCAGCAATGCCCCCAGACCCCTCAACCCACCCGCAAAAAAGTAGAATACCCTCAAACAGGCCAAAAGCAAAAATGGAAAATGTCACTCTTAGAAAATTTGAGGCCTACCTCAAAATCACTCCAAATGCTGTCTGCAATTAGGCCCAAACCCCCCTTTTCCACCATGGATTTTCTTCAAACCACTAGCAATCAAAATTAGACTTTCCCAGCAGTGCTCCCAGACCCCCCAACCCAACCCAGACCATCCCCAAAAACCTAGAACTCCCCAAACAGCCCCCCAAAAACATGCAATACTACTAGTCCTCAGTTTAAATTGTGCCAAAACGCTATCTGCAACTAGGCCCAAACCCCGCTTTTCTACCATGGATTTTCTTGAAACCACTTGCAATCAAAATTAGACCTTTCCAGCAGTGCTCCAAGACCCCCCGGCCCACGCCCACAAATCTAGAACACCCCCAAACAGCCCCCCAAAAACATGCAATACTGGTATATCCAAAACATGGCAAATTGCGCTGTTCACAAAAAATTGCTGTTTTCAGCTTTCCACTACTTCGATCCTCTTGAAACTTACCTGGACTCTTGTTTCAGCAAGGCAGAACAAACTCTAACCACTGCGCTCTTTGAAGAAGAAGAAGAAGAATAAGGTGTACGACTAGTTTTCACTTTTCACCCAAACACACGCGTCCGCAAAACACCAAAAAATGCCAAAATTCTGCCAATTCTGGACCAAAGAACGCCAAACCCCCCTAAAACCTTGCCAACATCATTATGAACGAGCCTGCATTGGGCCCTGAGCCCTAGACTCAGCAGGAACCCTACCAACTTAAACCCAAAAACCCTAGTAAATCACACTGAACCCTAAACCCTAGATATGCTTTGTCTGTCTGTGTCAAAGAGCCTATGTATGCTACATCAGGATGCTTCAGTCAACAGTACACTGCCTCGCCCTCGACCACTACATACCATGAATAGACAGACATGTAGGTCTGCTGTAGTAGTTGTTGTAGACTGGTTTACCTGTTTGCCACTCACAAATCGGCCATAGTTCTTCCGTAAACCGACGCTGATGATCCATCCATCCCAGTGAGTGACTGTAAAGAAAAAATATATATTATTTAATCAATCATCATGGTATATTGGCAACTGAGTCCACTCCAAGTTGCATATTGGAAAATGCAACATAGTGGCCCATGAAGTTGAAGTACAATTTGAATTAAACAAGGTAAAAAAAACAGAGTAGTAGACATGAGTTACAATTACTGTGTAAAAGATTAAATAATAACTAAGACAAGACATATGATTCATTTCATGCATAAAAAACAAACAGCAATTGGTTTCATCAGAGCCAGGGAGCCATTGCTGTCCACTGCATGCCATCTTCTCATTATTCATTACCTGTTCTACTTTTTGTCCGCATCTTCTTCGGAAAGTGAGGGCCCACTGGGCAGCCTCTCCTGTCAATTTCAGAAGTAACTCTGTCAGCAATCAGCAAGCATGTAGTCAGTCAGTAATTTCAGTCCCACTTGAGGGGACCCGTCTACGAAGACAAAGTTTATTTACTTCTTCATAATCCATCCATCTGCCTTGAGGGAAATGGATAGGGTGAGTCTGGAGGAGGAGGATAGAGGAGCATGATTGAGTTGTGAACTTGTGAACCTCAGGAATGCAGACTGCGGCATCTTCAAATCAATAAGGAAAAAAAGATGAAGACAGTGCTGCTGATGGACTTGTTGTGATTAGGTGATTAGAGTTTTTTTGTTGTGGTAAACGTTGCAAAACAAAGAAAGACACACAGGAATAAAAGTGAATAAGGACGACAAAAAAGGAAGTTATTTTCAGGCCTCGGTGTCGGGGAAGTAGAGCTCGTCCTGAAACTCTATGAATTGAGACGGGAGTAGGTCAGCTAACAGAGAAGAACTTCTGTCACCTAAGTCGGTGTCCTCTTTTCCTGCGTGCATTCAGGTATTTTGTAATCTGGTGGTATGAAGTGCTGATTCATTTTGATCAGTGTTAACCTCTCCACATTTTTGGGCAAGAGGCGGGTCCTTTTTGAAGTTACAATGGCACCAGCAGCTCTGAAAACACGTTCAGAAGACACACTTGCGAGTGGGCAAGACAAATAATTTAGAGCCAGGTTGGTGATCAGTGGCCATAGAGGCCTTTTCCTATAGCAATACAGCAATGGGTTCTGATTAACAAAGACCTCTGTTGGGTCATCCAGATAGGCCTGCACCATCGACTCAAGGTTCTCCACGGTTGCTCCACTTTGAGTACCATCTGTGGCTTTTGCAGCACCGGAACGAGCAAACCCTTGATGAGTTAGCCAATCCGCTTCCGACAATATTATGGCTGGGCCTGGTGCAGGTGAGGATGATGATACGGCTGCTGGTGTCGTTAACAGCTGTGAGGGAAAGTGACTCCCTTCGGCCACAGATTCAGAAGTAGAACTTGACGCCGGATGGCCTGCTGATTCAGTTGTACTTCTGCTGGCTCCTTGAATTTTCTGCTGCTCTTTTTCGAACCGAGTGGCTGACACAGCTAGCCAATGTTTGTACTTTGAAACATCTGCTTCAACAAAAGGAATGAATGCTTTGCTGGCCACTGCCTTTTTGTACCGTGGATCTAGAATAGTGGCACAAATGTAATGTTGTTTTGTATGTATGTTTTTAAGCCTTTCATTGGCAACTAGGTGGCTTAATAACCTCTCCGCCAACTGATATGCGTCTTGCTTTTCAGCATCATCTCGGAAGGTTGAAGACACCGCCTTCAGTTGGTGCTCTAGCATGACCAACAATGGGATAGCTTTGCCCAAAGAACAGTCCTCCCTGCTGACTTCACACGTGAAGACCTCAAAAGGACGAAGCATGCCTGTCAGGCTAGCAACTAACTTCCATTGCTCCAACTCTAGCCTCATGTCTTTCATAGTGGAACCCAGTTTATAGACATAATCATTTATTACCCCCACTGCTCAGACAGACACTCAAGCATGTAAAAGGTTGAGTTCCAACGTGTTGCCACCTCCTGGATGAGTCCTTTGACTGGCAGTCTACGTTCATCTTGAATGCTCCTCAGCTCCTTCCAGGCCTTAAAAAATGGCTGAAATGTGTGCAGATTCTTCGGCAGGTGGTCAGTAACTTGCTAACTGTGTTTTCTTTTTTCAAGAAATCTTGCACCACGATGTTAATACTGTGCGCCAAACACAGCACTCTGAAATAGTCACCTTGCTGCCATTATCCATGGAAACATAACCCACTATGCGATTTCTTGGATGCAGCCATTCCTTCAATCAAACTCCTCCAAAAGGTTAGGTGCAGTATGAGTTTTCTCCATGGCAAACATGGCTACTGTTGCATGTTTCCGACTAGCTTGAAAAATTGTGGCACTGTCAACACCTGCAGATAACTTGTCTCTAACCCCTGCAAAAGAGACCCAGTGTGCAGTGATGCACATGTAATCAAGGGCTTGGCAACTGGTCCACATGTCTGTTGTCAGGTGGATAGTGTGATCAGCACTCTTCTGCAAAGCTGCCCCAATCACCTCCTGCTTTTTTCCAATCACCTCCAGCACATCTTGATGTAGTGCTGGAACCGCAACTCTGGCAAAATAGGACCGGCTAGTAACCTTCCATTTAGGGCAGACTGTTGCCACAAATTCTAGAAAACCCACCCCTTCCACGAAAGAAAAAAGGAGAAGTCCAGCGCTAACATTTTAGCCAGCTTTGCATTATACAGACGTGCCGTTTGGTGGTTGGGTTCAAATGGCGCCTCCGACCAAAACTTTCTGCTAATGGTGGTCTGGACCATTTTGCGTGATGATGATGATGCAGAATTCTTTAAACCAGTTAGGCTCATTGATGTACTTTTTTCGCATTGGTGTCTCTCCCAGACTCTTAGTGTGCCTCATATATGTTGCAGGGGTAGAGGGTGTGGGCGCTACCACTGCAGTGCTGCTGCCAGGGGTACTGGGTGTACCAGAAAAAATGTCGATCGGTTCTTGACTTCCACCCTGCACAGCCCCTCGTCAGCATCAGATGCAATGTGAATGGATACATTTGGATCAGTTCTACTTTTGGCTTCCCGGATCTTTCTTAGGTGCGCCTCCTTCTGGATAATGTGGTGTTTTTGGAGATGACCTCTCTGGCCTCCGGTACCATAGTTGGTACCAAGCTTACCCCGACTAACTAATGTTTTACAAATTGAACAAACAACCATGTTTTCCGCCTTTTGGCTGACAGTAAAGAAGTCCCAAACTGGGGACTGGAGATGTCTGCTGGTGGTGGAGGTGCTACTTTGAGTTTCAATGCCAGATGAAGTGGATAATGGGCGTGGATGAATTTGTTTCTGTTGTTCACTTACAGCACCACTACTTGAGGTAATGGAGGTCGGGCTGAATGGAGGTCCCTGACGGCCTTCTGACTAAAAAATATGGAAGCTGTAGGTTGTGTTGATGTTGTAGTTAACTGCGTTGGTGGTGGTACCAGTGCCGCGCCTCCCACATCCCGCTCAGCAGCCATTCGGGATAGGGTGAAAATGTCTGTCTGCTGCATGCCCACTAGGGCTGGAGTGACAACTGTGATGACTGGGTCGTCATCAGACTGTTCATTAGCAGCAGAATACAACACTTCTTGTTCGTCGTCATCACCCATAAGTGGAAGCCTTGCGGGAACCTTCCTTTTAGGCTTAGCTACCTTTGTCGGCTCATGGGGTGCCTCACTCTCAGACTGTATTGGTGGGTTCCAATCAAGATCAATGTCATCAGAATGAAGGGGGCTTGAAGAAGAACTTGTAGTAGTAGTAGTAGCCTTCCTTGACCTTTTTCTTGCTGGGGATCTGGAAGACAATGGATCATCATCAGGAGGAGTGGCTTCCTCGGATGATACCTCCACTTGAATATCAATTTCCTTATGTGTCCCTACTTCTGGAGGAACAAGCGTTGTAGGCAGTTGTGCCACTCCAATAACCTCCAATAACCTCTAGTTGCACCTCTCCATGCACCTCTCCATGCACCTCTACTTGCGCCTTTACTTGTGCCTCTCCTTGCGCCTCTCCTTGCGCCTCTCCTTGCCCATGTACTTGCGCTTGTACTAGTTGCACCTGTGGTTGTCGTTGCGGCTGTGGTTGTTGAACACTCGTCAGCTGAGTTACACCCAGCGTTGATTGGATTGCACTTTCTTGTGATGAGCCAACATCACTGGTCAATGGTGATTGAGAAACTAAAGTGGCTGCCTCAGCAGCACTCATGGTCTTGGACCTAACTTGGCGTGGTGCCACTGAGCCGAATGAAGCAGGGGTGCTGCTTCCAGCTTGGTCCCCGGCGGACACCGCTGCAGGCGTAGTTTTTTTTTACCAAAAAAGGTGTCGGTGGGCCCACCAGTCTCCTTGGTAGGTGGTGCCACTTGCTTCTTCTGCTCCTTCTTATTGGCAGTGGCACTGGCAACTTTTTTTGCTGAGGCACTAGGGCCACCTTTCTTTGGGCCCATCTTCTTCAGATGTCAGAACAGCAAGCCGCAGTTGCACGAGTTGCAGAGATGTCTTGTCTGTGGCCACATGTGACGTCACGTGACGTTGTGCTGCACACACCGCTGCAGGACTTCTTCCTGGCACTGGTGGTTCTCTTGTGCACCTAAAAGCAATGGAAGCCAGAGGAACATCAGTTAAACACCCCAAAAAGTCGAAAAAAACACAGAAATCACCAAAATCCAATGCCATCCATGCCCTCAATGATGTTTAAATTCAAGACACGCCACAGACAGACTTGGTCCATGCACCACTCTCTACCCCTGGGCCTAATGGAAGAAAGCAAGGCAAACTGGGTGCAGGCCTGAGCACACTGCCTGGCTTCAAAATGGGCCCTGGTCCTTGACCCCCAGCTACATGGCCAGGCCCTGCCTGGACCAGGCCTCAAAATGGCCCCCACCCACATGGCCAGGCCCCAACACCACCCCAAAAAGTCGTAAAACACACACAAATCACCACAATCCAATGCCATCTATGCCCTCAATGAGGTTTAAATTAAAGACACTCCACAGAATGACTAGGTCCATGCAGCACTCACTACCCCTGGGCCTAATGGAAGAAAGCAAGGCAAACTGGGTGCAGGCCTGAGCCCACTGCCTGGCTTCAAAACGTCCCCTTGAGCCCCAGCCACATGGCCAGGCCCTGCCTGTACCAGGCCTCAAAATGGCCCCATCCACATGGCCAGACCCCAACAACACCCCAAAAGTCGAAAAACACACAAAAAGCACCACAATCCAATGTCATCCATGCCCTCAATGATGTTTAAATTCAAGACACCCCACAGAAAGACATGGTCCATGCACCACTCACTACCCCTGGGCCTAATGGAAGAAAACAAGGCAAACTGGGTGCTGGCCTGAGCACACTGTCTGGCTTCAAAATGGGCTCTTGACCCCAGCTACATGGCCAGGCCCTGCCTAGACCAGGCCTCAAAATAGCCCCCACCTAAATGGCCAGGCCCCAACAACACCCCAAAAAGTCGGGAAAAAAAACAAAAATCACCACAATCCAATGCCATCCATGCCCTCAATGATGTTTAAATTCAAGACATCCTACATAAATACTTGGTCATGCACCACTCACTACCCCTGGGCCTAATGGAAGAAAGCAAGGCAAACTGGGTGCAGGCCTGAGCACACTGCCTGGCTTCAAAACGTCCCCTTGAGCCCCAGCCACATGGCCAGGCCCTGCCTGTACCAGGCCTCCAAATGGCCCCATCCACATGGCCAGACCCCAACAACACCCCAAAAGTCGAAAAACACTCAAAAAGCACCACAATCCAATGTCATCCATGCCCTCAATGATGTTTAAATTCAAGACACCCCACAGAAAGACATGGTCCATGCACCACTCACTACCCCTGGGCCTAATGGAAGAAAACAAGGCAAACTGGGTGCTGGCCTGAGCACACTGTCTGGCTTCAAAATGGGCTCTTGACCCCAGCTACATGGCCAGGCCCTGCCTAGACCAGGCCTCAAAATAGCCCCCACCTAAATGGCCAGGCCCCAACAACACCCCAAAAAGTCGGGAAAAAAAACAAAAATCACCACAATCCAATGCCATCCATGCCCTCAATGATGTTTAAATTCAAGACATCCTACATAAATACTTGGTCATGCACCACTCACTACCCCTGGGCCTAATGGAAGAAAGCAAGGCAAACTGGGTGCAGGCCTGAGCACACTGCCTGGCTTCAAAACGTCCCCTTGAGCCCCAGCCACATGGCCAGGCCCTGCCTGTACCAGGCCTCCAAATGGCCCCATCCACATGGCCAGACCCCAACAACACCCCAAAAGTCGAAAAACACTCAAAAAGCACCACAATCCAATGCCATCCATGCCCTCAATGATGTTTAAATTCAAGACACCCCACAGAAAGACTTGGTCCATGCACCACTCACTACCCCGGGCCTACTGGCTAGTGTGGCTTTACACGCACCCCAAAATGTAAAAAAAAATCCACATATAACAGTGAGCTATTTAATTCCATGACATAAATGATATTTAAGCTCAACAAAACTCACAGAAACAGTTGTATCATGCACCCATGACTAACCCTGGGCCTACTGCATACTGTGGCTATCCACAATATATTTTTTTTAAAGTTGTGAAATAGTTTAACAATTGTAGTTGCAGCAACTGCAATGCCCCAAGCAAACAACACCAACTTACATGTAAAATCTCAAATCCAAAAGTAATCCAAAAGTGATCCAAACAAAAAGTCCTCAAATACAAATATCCAGCAGTAGCCACAAAAAGTAATCCTTCCAGCTCCAGATCCAAATGAATAGTGACCAGGACATGGACAAAGCACTAGGAGGAGCCTGCTGGACAGGAACAGGAAGTTGGAGACTCTGGGGCACTTCCTTCCTCCCACCCCCCCCCCCAAAATTGGACTCTTTGCACCAAAAAGTGCAGCCAAATGTCAATCTGAGGAGTTATTCTGATAAAAATCATCATTTTCAGAAGGTTTATGCTGCCTGCGGTGGATTTCTTGTGCAGAATTGCAATTTTTGCAATTTCGGAAAAGCGAGCTGTTCAAATCTCCCTCCGGAAGTCAGCCGCACACCGCATCTATGTGTTCGGCATTGTTTACTTCCGCGATGCGTGATCGCGGGCCCTTATGACGTACTCGTGTTGTCAAACTCTCGCTGTGCAAGATGGCGGGACGCGATGACGTAATCACGGTCGAAAAACTCTCTCGCGATCACGCAGCAAGATCCAAAATGGCGCAGCACACGCAAACCAGGACAAAAACAACTCGGTGAACACAGAATCACGGTAAGTCGATATTGTATTTGCAAGATCGACCAAGCAAAAAAATCCGCAGCTTGCGAATTTGCTGATTTTTGGGCAAATTTGCGCGATGCGCTGACCGCAAATTTGCCAAAAATCCGCAAATTTCACAAACGAAACAGATTTTACGCCCATGCTTAGTACAAATGAATGAGGGGTGCAGGGTGCAATGCAATGGTGGAGGGATGTGATCTGTACGGGTGTAAGTGGTGTTGTGTGGAGATAGGTGGGGGTGATGTTTTGCATTGTGAGTCAATGGTGTCCTGTCTCTGTCTCGGCTTGTGGTCTTCAAATGCTGCTGCTGCAGGTAGGGGCTAGTTTTCATCTGTGTTGAGTGGGTGTGTCCACATGGGTGATGACCTTCAGATGTCTCTTTCATGCTGCGCATGGCTTTCCCTACCGGGAGCAAGTTGGGGTGTGTCATTGTGGCGTGTGTGTTGTGATTGAGGGTGGCAGGGAGTAAAGGCACACTTCAGCGTTATTGTGGGGTTGGTTCCGCCCACCATTCAATTGGCCTGTGTGTGTGTGCGAGGTGGTTGGATGGCAGTGCTCAGTCAGCCAGCTGTGTCTTCTCATCGTAATTGGCCGTGCGGTCATGCCACGCCAGGAGTTGCCTTTTTGAGCTGTTGTCCACCGCAATCCGATTTTGCTTACATTACATCATAATTTGAACGACGGAAATGCCGCGGGTCATGTATGGAGATTTTTTCCCCATTTCATGGCGGGTGGAGGCTTTTCCGTCCGTCATCGTAATAGGGCCCTTTGATTGGACCACCTCTTAATAATGGTGCTTATTGGAGGTAACTGGTGGGCTAGTTGGCCCCCAGGGACCCTCAGGAGGCAAGGGGACCTCATCCCCCAATCAGGAGTGCGCCAGGAGGCGAGTTTCTGAGTGGTGGGGAAAGGGTGTGTGGCCTGTGTCCACTCTCAGCAATCCGACTATCTGGGGCATACTGGAGGTATCAGGTGGGCTAGTCAGCCCCTAATGACCCCCAGCAGTGAAGAGGAGTTCAATCCCCATCTAAGAGTGTGCAAGGGAGCGTGTTTGCAGACTGGTGGACAAAGGGGGCATGGCATGCTTTGAGAACTTGTCACAAAGTCAAACAGAACCTGTTTGTGGCTTTGAGAACTTACCATTGCTGCTATATGGGACTCACTGGAGGTGATAGGAGGGTTAGTTGGCCCCTAAGGTTGTCCTTGGGGGCCAACTACCCCTCCTATTACCTCCAGTAAGTCCCACACAGTGGTATTGCTAATAGGTCTTCGGTGGCCATGCCCCCTTTCCCCAGCACTCTGCAAATGTGTCTCCTGATACACTATAGGTTGGGGTATGATGTCCACTTTACTCCTGAGGGACTTTAGGGTCGAAGACACCCTCCTGGTACCTCCTGTAAGTCCTCTGCAGTGGAATTTCTGAGAGCTGGTCGGAGGCCCAGCCCCCTTTCTCCACCGCTCAGCAAATCTGATTAGAAGTTAAAGAAGCATTTGTAATGTAATAGGTTTCACATTTGGGAGAGTTAGAGCTATTGGAGTTATAAATGTAAAAGATTTTTACTAATGTTTTTTGGAGTGAAGTGAATTTTAGTTGTGTGTAGTGGAATTATGTGGTATGTTGTGCAGTGAAATTATGTGGATAGAAAGTATGTGGTATTTAGTGTATAGGAATTATGTAGAGTGGGATTATGTGTTAAAGTGAGTAATTATGTGGTATGGTAGTCAGTGTTGTGGAGTGGTAACCTCAGGTTTAATCTTCCTCATCTCTATAGAAGTTAAACTATAAACTCAATGAGACAAAAAAAGAAGGAACCAGTGAGTAGCACTTCTGGACCTATTCAGAGGTATGAGCAAGGCCACTAGAATTATGTGACTGTTTGGCCACACTGATTTCCGCATAATTATCCATTTTACACTTTTGCCGCATACTCCATCATCTGCTGTATAATCTGAAGACTCAAACAAAAAAATCTTGTTCTAGCTCAAAGAGCTCAAATGTTACAAAAATGCAGCAACAAGTGTTACAGCATGGTGGAAGGTCCTTTGCAAAGCTGGAATGGTCAACTGTTACTTTTTGTTAAATGTGGGTGTTAAATTGGTACTAATGGTGTGCACACCATTCTTGCTTCATTCTGCACTTCTCTTGCCTTTTTGTGCTCATCTCTTGCCTGTTTATGCACATTCCTTACTCTTACTGCGCTTCTCTTGTTTTTTCTGCACTTCTCTTGACTCTTTCTGTACTTTTCTTGCCTCTTTGTGCACCTCACTTCCCTCTGTCTGTACCTCTCACATCTCTTTCTGCACCTTACGTGCCTCTTTCTGTACTTCTCTTGCCTCTTTGTGCACCTCGCTTGCTTCTTTCTGCATCTCCTTTGCATCTTTTGCACCTCTCTTGCCTCTTTTTGCATGTTGTTTGCCTCTTTCTGTACCTTTCTTACCTCTTTCCACACCTCACTTGCCTCTTTCTGTACTTCTCTTTCCTCTCTCTGCACTTCTCTTCCCTCTTTCTGCACTTCACTTACTTTTTTCTGTACTTCTACTGCTTCTTTCTGCACTTCTATTGCCTCTTCCTGCACTTTTCTTGTGTCTTTGTGCAGTTCTCTTTCTTCTTTCTGTACTTCTCTTGGCTCTTTCTATGCACTTCTATTTCCTCTTTCTACACGTCTGTTCCTTCTTTTGGCACCTCTCTTGCCTTTTTGTGCTCATCTCTTGCCTGTGTATGCACATTGCTTACTCTTTCTGTGCTTCTCTTGTTTTTTTCAGCACTTCTCTTGACTCTTTTTGTACTTTTCTTGCCTCTTTGTGCACCTCACTTGACTCTTTCTGCAGTTTGCTTGCCCCTATCTGCACCTCACTCTTTTCTTTATGCACCTCTGTAGCCTCTTTCTACGTTTCTCTTTCTCTTTTCTGCACTTTTCATGCTTCTTTCTGGAACTCTCATGCCTCTTTCTGCACGTCTCTTGCCACTTTCTTCTCTTCTCTTCCATCTTACTGTGCCTCTTTTGCCTCTTTTTGCTCTTCTATTGCTTCCATCTCTTGCCTCTTTCTATTTATTTATTTATTTAGTGTATTTAGTATAGCGCGCAGCTACCCCAACGGGGTGTCCCGGCGCTCCTGTGTGAGTGTAAACTGGATCTGACTCAGATGGAACTAGCAGAATCGGAATGTTTTCAAGGCTTTTCGGAATGGTAGCTCTTCCTGAATCATCCGGATGAAGATAGGGAGCTTGTTCCAGTGGGAGGCAGCACATACTTGGAAAGTTTTACCCCCAGAGCGTACTTTTTTTAATCTGGGGGTGATAAGAAGATTTTTTTAACTGGATCGGAGGAGTCTGGCATTGCTGTAGGGATGGAGGCAGGAGGAAAGGTATGTAGAGCCCTTTCCCTTACCTGCACGGTGGGTCAGAATTAGGGCTTTGAATTCTGCCCTTTTTGAATTGGTAACCAGTGGAGTCTTTGCCGATATGGCGAGATGTGCTCATGAAGGGAAATGCCACAGACCAGCCGTACTGCAGCATTCTGCACCTTATGTGCCTCTTTCTCTACCTCGCTTGCCTATTTCTCTACCTCACTTGCCTCTCTGCACTTCTTTAGCCTCTTTCTGTACTTTTCTTGCCTCTTACTGCACTTCTCTTGCCTCTTCCTGTAACTCTTCTGCCTCTTTATGCAACTCACTCTGCAGTTCTCTTGCCCCTCTCTGCACCTCACTCTCTTCTTTCTGCACTCTGAATTCTGCCCTTTTTTGAATTGGTAACCAGTTGAGTCTTCGCCGATATGGCGAGATGTGCTCATGAAGGGAAATGCCACAGACCAGCCGCACTGCAGCATTCTGCACATTATGTGCCTCTTTCTCTACCTCGCTTGCCTCTTTCTCTACCTCACTTGCCACTCTCTGCACTTCTTTAGCTTCTTTCTGTACTTCTCTTGCCTCTTTCTGCACTTCTCTTCCTTCTTTCTGCACCTCACTTGCCTCTTTCCTTACTTCTCTTGCCTCTTTCTACACTTCTCTACCTTCTTTCTGTGCTTCTTTTGCTCTTTTTGCACTTCTCTTACTCTTTTCTCTATCTTACGCTATTCTTTCTGCACCCCTCTTGCCTCTTTCTGTACTTCTCTTTCCTCTTTCTGCACTTCTATTCCTTCTTTCCGCACCTCTCTTGCCTCTTTCCTTACTTCTCTTGCCTCTTTCTACACTTCTCTACCCTCTTTCTGTGCTTCTTTTGCTCTTTTTGCACTTCTCTTACTTCTGTCGGCACCTTTCTTGCCTCTTCCCGCACCATACTTGCCTCTTTCTCTACCTCTCTTGCCTCTTTCTGCACCTCACTTGCCTTGCTCTGCAATTCTTTTGCTTCTTTCTGTACTTCTCTTGCCTCTTTCTGCACTGCTCTTGCTCCTTTCTGCACCTCAATTTCCTCTTTCGGTACCTCATTGCATCTTTGTGCACCTCACTTGCCTCTTCATGCACTTCTCTTGCCTCTTTCGGCACTTCACTTTCCTGATTCTGCACTTCTCTTGCTTCTTTCTGCACTTCATTTGACTCTTTCTGCACTTCATTTGCTTCTTTCCACTGTACTCTTACCTCTTTCTGTACTTCTCTTGTTTCTTTCTGCACTTCTCTTGGCTCTTTCCGCACTTCTATAGCCTCTTTCTGCACTTCCCTTCCTTCTTTCTGCAAATCTTGCCTCTTTATATACGACTGTTGCCAATGTATGCAGTTCTCTTGCCTCTTTCTGTACTTTATTCCCTCTTTCTGCACTTCTCTTGCTTCTTTCTGCAAATCTTTTGCCTCTTTCTGCACTTCTCTTGCCTCATTCTGTACTACTGTTGCCAATGTCTGCACTTTTCTTGGCTCTTTCTCCACTACTATTGCCAATTTCTCTACTTTTCTTGCCTCTTTCTGTACCCCTCTTGCCTCTTTCTGCACTTCACTTGTCTCTTTCTTCATTTCATTTGCCTCTTTCTGCACTTCTCTTTGCTCTTTCTACACTTATCTTGCTTCTTTCTGTATCTCTCTTGCCTCTTTCTGCACCTCACTTGCCTCTTTCTGTACCTTTCTTGCCTCTTTCTGTACCTCAATTGCCTCTTCATGCACTTCTCTTGCATTTAACTTTATTTTTTCTTGCCTATTTCTGCACCTCACTTGCCTATTTCTGCACTCTAATTGCCTCCTTCTGCACTTCTCTTGCCTCTTTCTGCACTGTTCTTCCTTCTTTCATCAATTCACTTGCTTCATTCTGCACTTCTCTTGCTTCTTTCTGCACCTCACTTGCCTATTTCTGCACTCTAATTGCCTCCTTCTGCACTTCTCTTGCCTCTTTCTGTACTTCTCTTGGCTCTTTCTACAGTTCTCCTGCCTCTTTCTACACATTTCTTACTCTTTCTGCACTTCTCATCTTTTTTTCTGCACTTCTCCTGCCTCTTTCTGTACTTTACTTGCCTCTTTCTGCGCCTCACTTGACACTTTCTGCATTTTTAACGCCTCAATCTGCACCTTACTCTCTTCTTTCTGCTTTTCTTTGCTTTTCATTCTTCTTTCTGCACCTCTCTTGCCTCTTTCTGCACTTCTCTTCCTTCTTTCCTTGCTTATTTTGTTTCTTTTTGCGCTTCTCTCGCTTCTATCTGCACCTCTCTTGCTTCTTTCTGTACCTTACTTGCCTCTATCTGTACCTCACTCTCTTCTTTCTGCATCTCTCTTGCCTCTTTCTGCATTTCTCCTTCTCTTCTTACACCTCACTCTCTTCTTTCTGCACCACCTCGCTTTCCCCTTTCTGCACTTCTCTTGCCTCTTTCTGTACTTCTCTTCCTTCTATCTGTACATCTCTTGCCTCTTTTTGCACTTCTCTTGCTTTTTTCCACACCTCTCTTGCCTATTTCTGCAACTTATTTGCCTCTTTCTGTAATGCGTTCCTCTTTCTGCACCTTACTTGCCTCTTTCTGCACTTCTTTTGCCTCTTTCTGCTCTTCTTCTGCCTCTTTCTGTACTTCTCTCACTTCTTTCAGCACTTCCCCTGGCTTTTTGTGTACTTCTATTTCCTTTTTCTGCACTTCTCTTTCTTCTTTCTGCAATTCACTTGCCTCTTTCTATAACTCCCTTCCCTCTTTTTGTGCTTCTCTTCCCTCTTTCTGCACTTCTCTTTCCTCTTTCTGTACCTCACTTGCCTATTTATGCACTTGTTTCGCCTCCTTCTACACTCCTCTTGCTTCTATCTACACCTCTCTTGCCTCTTTCTGCATTCATCTTTCTTTTTTCTTTGCTTTTCATTCTTCTTTCTGCACCTCTCTTGCCTCTTTCTGCACTTCTCTTCCTTCTTTCCTTGCTTATTTTGTTTCTTTTTGCACTTCTCTCGCTTCTATCTGCACCTCTCTTGCTTCTTTCTGTACCTTACTTGCCTCTTTCTCTACCTCTCTTGCCTCTTTCTGCACCTCAGTTCCCTCTCTCTGTACTTATTTTGCCTCTTTCTGTACTTCTCTTGCCTCTTTATGCACTTCTCTTGCCTCTTCCTATAACTCTTTTGCTTATTTTTGCACCTCACTTGCCCCTTTCTGCAGGTCTCTTACCTCTATCTGTACTTCACTCTCTTCTTTCTGCATCTCTCTTGCCTCTTTCTGAACTTCTCTTTCTCTTTCTTACACCTCACTCTCTTCTTTCTGCAGCACCTCTCTTTCATCTTTCTGCACTTCTCTTGCCTCTTTCTGTACTTCTCTTCCTTCTTTCTGCACATCTCTTGCCTCTTTTTGCACTTCTCTTACTTTTTTCCACACCTCTGTTGCCCATTTCTGCACCTTATTTGCATCTTTCTGTAACTCGTGCCTCTCTCTGCACCTTACTTGTCTCTTTCTGCACTTCTTTTGCCTCTTTCTGCTCTTCTTCTGCCTCTTTCTGCACTTCTCTCCCTTCTTTCAGCACTTCCCTTGGCTTTTTGTGTACTTCTATTTCCTCTTCCTGCACTTCTCTTTCTTCTTTCTGCAATTCACTTGCCTCTTTCTGTACTCCTCTTCCCTCTTTTTGTGCTTCTCTTCCCTCTTTCTGCACTTCTCTTTCCTCTTTCTGTACCTCACTTGCCTCTTTATGCACTTGTTTTGCCTCTTTCTACACGTCTCTTGCTTCTATCTGCACTTCTCTTGGCTCTTTCTGCACTTCACTTGCCTATTTGTGTACCTTAGTAAGCCTCTTTCTGTACCTCTCATGCCTCTTTTTGCAACAGAAAAGACAGGTGAATGAGTGTTAATTGCGCTGGGAAGGAACACAGGTAAAATTCAATAATATGTTCAGCCCTAAGGATAAGATCCTGGTCACCCTCCATTGATCAAACACTGTGATTTATGATAAAACACAAATGTAAAGCAGAAAAACAAGGGGTATATCCTGAGCCGTGGCGGCTTGTGTTTGTTCGTTTGAAGAAGACTGAAATAAATCAAGATGAAATGAGAACTAATCGTCTGATTGAATTGAATTGATGGACTTTAATACTTGGCTTGAAGCTCAGGATATACCCCTTGTTTTTCTGCCTCTTTTTGCACCTCACTTGCCTCTTTCTGTAATTCTTTTGCCTCTTTCTGCACTTCTCTTGGCTTTTTCTGCACTTCTCTTGCTTCTTTCTGTACCTCTCTTGCCTCTTTTTGCACCTCACCTGCCTCTTTCTGTTCCTCTCTTGCCTCTTTATGTACTTCACTTGCCTCTACCTGCATTTTGCTTCTTTCTGTACTTCTCTTGCCTCTTTCTGCACTTCTCTTGTCTCTTTCTTTAACTTTCCTGCCCTTTTCTGTACCTCACTTGCCTCTTTTTGCTCTTCTCTTGTTTCTTTATGCACCTGTTTTTGCAAATGTCTGAATCTCTCATTCCTCTTTCTGCACCCCTCTTCCCTATTTCTCTACCTCTCTTCCTTCTTTCTGCACTTTTCTTGCTTCCTTCTGCGCTGCTCTTGCTTCTTTCTGCACCTCTTGGCTGTCGAAACTTGCGACCTCATTCGGAATGACTGGCACTCCCAAGGAAGGTGGCCTTCTGGGGTCTGCAGACCACCATGTCTGGGACTGCTTTGTCACTAAAGCAGTTATTTTTACAGCAGCCCATTTTTCTTAAAAGAAAACGGGATGCATAAAAGAAATTAAACATTTTTGTTTCATTTTTCTAAGGGAAGAGAGTGGTCCCTGGGACATGGCCCGCTCTGAAGAAATGTTTGCGTATCCATTCACAAAGGGGAAGGGGTCCCTTGGGGACCCCTTCCCGTTTGCAAATGGTTTACCACCTTCTTGAAGAAGGTGGTAAACTGTGAGCATTTTTCAACCGGAAATGCGGTCCCAAAACATTCTTACATGGGGTTCAGAGTCAATATTAGGAAGGGATGCGCTTGAAACGTCCATTCCTAATAGCGAGTACCAAATCAATTTGTGACTCGCAAAATAGGATTAGTATATGGGCCACAGGTTTTTTGCAGGGCAAACGGGTCAAAAATCCATTTGCACTTGCAAAAAATCGTTGTACATCTGGCCCATAATGCTTTCTTTCACAAAGGCCCTATAGTAAATGTATAGATATATAGCTGAATTAACATTTTCTATACCAGCAGCATATTTTTCCAATTTCCTTTCATTCATTCATATTACTTCACAATTTTTTTTTATACCAACCATTTCTAAGATGTTGACTCACTCTCCAGAGAAAGGGACTGATATAGACTTTGGCAGATTGGTACTCCATCGTAGATTATACTGACCAGCTCTCCTGTCCACCTTATTACCAGTGTTTTCGGATATAATGCTGATTGGCTAACAGCTGCATTTGTGATGGAGTACCCGCCTACCAAACTGTAAATCAGGCACTAAGCCTACAGTTTGTTTTGGCCAGTTTGTCTCTCCGAACTCCCCTTTCTGTTGACCTTTTCTGGTTCCCAAGGTCCAGCTATTAAATTAACTATTTTTTTATGATCAATGATATTGGTGGTCAGATGACAATTGTCTGCTAGTTGTATTTATGCCCTGTGCTTTCATTTAAATAATTATTTGCAGTCAGAAATGTTGTTGCATGGATATTACAGATCAAATTGAAAAACAAGTGCATTTTGATTTTATCTTCTTTCAGATAAGGGCCTAAATAAACATTATAGTTAAACATTCACAATACAGAGCTTCTGTGTTCTTTATGCATAGCAATGATGAGACATGCTTTGAGATGCTTGGCTACTTTATTAGGAAGTGACAGATAGGCCAATCATGATTATGAAAAAGCTTGTGAAGAACCTTGATTGAAGGCAATGCCTTGCATGAAAAGGCTGGACATATACAAATCCAATTAGCTGTCACCTCTGTGTGATGAATGAAGTATTAAAAAGGCTTGAAAGCCACCTCCTTTAAAAGAGAAGAACCTAAAATGTATTAAACCACTCATGGTTAGAAAGAGATCAGAAATCAAACACCAACAAAAAGTTAATTTCCCCAAACGATCATCCTTCACAGAAGCAGACCAAAGGCATGTTTCCACTCAATAACACGCAGATCAATCATTCCACTCAACACTTTATCATAGAAATGATTCCACTCAGTAACCAATAAGGACTCCTTTCCATGCAAACACTGATTGGTTAAGTGGCTATTCTACTCAGGCAGTTACCATATACATGTATTCATCTTAAAACAACCTTATTCACCAAAATAAGCTATTCAATTAAAGTACGAGATTAACGGATCATTTCACATCCAGGCCACATGAAGAAATGTTTTCAAATCACAGCCACACAAAGTATTCCACTCAAGCATCAGTTAAAGAGTTCAAGTACCAAACAGTAAATCAAAGCTATTTGTATAGTGCCAGAAAGTGTCATTGTACTCACAATCCACTCAATCTGTCACAGAGTAGGAATTATTTCCATTGTGCTATTGGACCTGATTGTTCTGTTGCACTACCTAGACCAACGCCATTGACAATAGCGCCAATTGATCTGATTACATGATTCAAGCCAATGAGAGTGAGTAGTGCAGTCTCTTTTAACTATTGAAGTTGCAATTAAGAAGTATTTTGAGATTAAAATGTAAAATAAATTAGTAGGCCAAGATTATGCAGCACATTCAGTCTAAACGCAAAGCACAAAACCTTTCAATGAAGAAAACTCAGGTACTGAACCCAGATCATGGGATTTATAAGAAAATATTAGCAAAGTAATTAATTTGTTTGCACAACAAGATGGCACAAAATATATGTTCTGAAACAATGTCCTGGCATAGAGTATTATATAAAAGAGACAGCTGTTCATTCTGAGGGTACTGGCTAATAATAACTAATCTGGCAGAGAGTATTACCAATCCAATAGTCTGCTGCTGATGGTAAAAAAGTATCAGAAACAGAAGTGACATCTACACAAATTAAAAACAGTTTTGTCTTAAAAATATTCATAACTCATTGCAGGAGATAAATATTCTAGTTTAACATCTGTTAGATGTATGTCATACACTTGATACAGAATATGTCTGTAAGTATCTCAACATTTTTCTTGGATCAGGAATGAAATTGCCAAGCATTCCCAAAATAGAAACTATTACCTAAATTAATGACCCAGAAGACCATCAACAAGACCACCATTTTCTCCTCCAAAAAGACAATTAACAAGTCCACCATGTTCTCCTCCGCCAAGCAGGCCTTCAAGAAGGCCCCCTTTTCCTTCAAGAAGACCCACAAGAAGCCCATTCAGCCCCAAAATTGTGTCCTGGTCAAAAGAAAAATGTTGTAATCTTACTTGGTTCCTTCCGTCCCCCCCTTCCCTTGCCCCCTTTGGTATTGTCCACTCAAGAATGCATGAACATTCCACAGCTGCCTCCAGCTGACTGGAACCCGTGATGGTGTTAAGATGTAATAAAGAAGACGTCTAATCAACTTCAGTGTACATCGTTATTTTATTACACTGGCGACGGAAGACTGCGTGGGGGCAGTTCACCATCACCCCCAAGTGATACTCCAGCACAGCAAGTGATTAATTGATGATTTAATGAAATTACCTGAGAAGAGAGGAGACATTCCTCGCCGAGCTTCTTCGCCTTTGTAGGTGAGGGCAGAGGTTGAGGCGTCTGTTCCGAGCTCCTCACTACGTTGCTGTTATCGTCGTGCTCAGGTGAGGTGTGGGGACCCTTCCGGTGCGATCATCGGCTGTATCATCCAGCTAGTTTTCCGTGGCCTGACGGTTGAGTGTTGTCAGGTGTGGTAACTTTGAGAAAAAGTAATTGTACCCTCTAGTGTCGCCTGGTAGAGTTATGTGCCTCATCTCCGTGGGGTAGACTTGTGCGTTTAAGATTTTTGTCACAGCTGCGGAGTATATCGGTGGTACAGCAGGGGCTCTTGGCGGTGTTCTGCATGTTTACCTTGAGGAGTTGTGTGGCACAAGCTACTTCTTTCGCCGTTGCGGTGTGGTCTCCTCAAGGAATGCGGTTCCTGTCAAAGAGTGCGCCTGAGCCGGGGAGCTGTGGAGAGAGCACCGCGTCTGCGCAGTTTGATTTCCTCACACAGCTTGAGTCGGGGAGCTGTGGAAATATCACTGCATCTGCGTAGTCAGTTTTCCTCATAAGCCCCTGAGCAGGGGAACCGTGGAAAGTACACCGCACCTGCGCAGTAATCTTCCTCGCAGCGCCAGAGCCCGGAAGCTGTGTAGGAACACTGCACCTGCGTACTGGATTTTCCTCACAGCGGTACCCGGCAGTAACGTTAAGCTTAAGTGTGCCTTCTCCTGAGTATTAAGGGGAGCTTTGAGGGTGTGTAAACCCCTTTGGTGCCACTCTGTCGTTGCCTGCTTTCTTCGCTGACAGGCACAGCTGATCATATTCACACGATTTTGGGAGAAAGTACAACGCCGGCGTCACCTGTTTCTTCAAGGAGGTGTTTCTACAGGTACCTTCCATTCTCTACTTGCATCTTCGCTGACAGGCACAGCTGGACAGTTTTCTTGCCCTGCATGTTCAAAGAATTGCCTGTCTATCTTTCGCTGATGGGCACAGCTGTGTAGAGTTGGTAGAACTTTTCGGGGTGTTTGAACAAGAACCCTACATGAAAACGTACTGTCATCCTCTATCTTGTTACTCTATTTGTACTTTTGAAATGTTTTAGAGCATTATTGGTTCAAGGTTGTGCGTTCCTGGCAATATTTCATTATTATAATATTGAAGTTTAGTCATTGGTTCATTTCTCCTACAATGGCGAGCACGAGTATGTCTCAGCCACCAACATTTTTGAACGAGGTGGGGAAGCCACAGCTACTTTGGAAACAATGGTTGGGACTCCTAGAGTCTTATCTGATAGCCATTGGGGGCGAAAAATGTTCTGCTTTAAGAAAACTGCACACCTCACTTCATAATTTGGGAGTGGAAGGGCGTAAGACTTATGATAACATTTCTGCAGAGGTAGAGGAGGATAGTGATGATGATGAAAATGTTTATTTAGCAGCAGTTAACAGGCTGGAAAAAAAATGTTGGGAAAACTATTAACGTAGTTTTGGAAAGGCATACATTTTTCTCTAGGGTACAAGGTAAAGGGGAAAAAGTGAAAAGTTATATTGCAGCACTCAAAGGTTTAGCAAATACTTGTGAGTTTGATAATTTACAAGATTCCCTCATTAGAGATCAACTAGTTAGGTGCACTAATAACAGCAAAATTCAAGAGAGACTGTTGGTTGCAAATCCTGATCTCAAACAGGCTGTGGATATTGCTGTAGGAATCGAACACACAGCAGATTGCATGGCAGCCATGAAGGGAGAGGGGCAGAAGAACACGGAGGTTAATGCTATAAACAAACAAGAAACTAACAAGGAAATTAAAGGG
Organism: Lissotriton helveticus; assembly: GCF_964261635.1. Lineage (NCBI taxonomy): Eukaryota > Metazoa > Chordata > Amphibia > Caudata > Salamandridae > Lissotriton > Lissotriton helveticus. Next base: position 648,683,369 of record NC_136068.1, read on the forward strand.
AAAAGTCAAGGGCTGGTTCCTCCTGGGACTAAACTTAAGTGTTTCAGATGCGGGAGCCCTAATCACTTGGTCAATCATTCAAGGTGCCCGGGTAGATCAGTCACGTGTCACAAGTGTGGAAAAAGGGGACACCTAACTAGACTGTGCAGAGATTTTCAACCTAAATCAGTCCATTCAATTGAACAGGAGACTGACCATGAGGTCAAAATGGTGTTCAAGGTTGGTGATGAAGAGGAAGCTGAGAAGTTTCCGTCTTGTACTATTACTTTAGACCAAAGGGAAGTTACAGTTTTTGCTGATTCATGTTCTCCATATACATTAGTTGAAGAGGGGACATTTTCTAAAGTGTTTCCAACAAGACAGCACGACTTACAACCTGCAGACATACACCCAGGGGGGTACAATAGGGACCCCATACCCTTAGTGGGAATGACAACGATGAGGATTGGGTTTTAAGGAAGATGCCCAGTTGGTAACATTTATATCACAAAGAAAGGTTCTCATCTGTTGGGATGGAGACACCAATGAGAGTTAGGCATCAAACTTGACCCCAATAGTCCTGACCAAGTACTCCTGGTGGATCAATCTGTAGGGGGGGGAGAATGTGTGTGAGGAGTTTTCCCAGGTATTTACGGATAAATTGGGATTACTCAAGGGCTACCAGCATTCTATAAAACTTAAAGGGAAGGCTAAGCCTGTGGCTCATAGGATGAGGCCTATTCCCCATTTGATGCAGGCTCCGCTACAAGCAGAGTTAGACAGACTGTTAGCTCAAGGAGTTATTGAGCCCATAGAGAGTTCACAGTTGTTGGCCCCGATTGTCCTCACAACGAAGTCAACTGGAAAGGACATTAGGCTATGTGTGGACCTTAGAGACCTCAACAGTAGCATTTGGGTAGACAGGCATCCTTTGCCACGCATACACGAGGTCCTCACCTTGATCAAAGGTGCTAGTTTTTTCAGTGTCCTTGATCTTTCTTCTGCTTACCACCAGGTAGACTTACACCCCAATTCACGGCACTTAACCTCATTCATCACCCCATTGGGAGCCTTCCAGTACATCCGCATGCCTTTTGGTTTAGCCTCGGCCGCTGCTGCATTCCAGAGGATCATGCAACATGCGCTGGGGGGCCTTCCTAAAACGTTGTGCTTCCAGGATGACATCCTCATCTATGGCAAGGACGTTGAGGAGCATGATTCCATTTTGAGGGGGGCGTTGACCAAATTAGAGGCTGCGGGGTTAACCCTAAAAAGAGAGAAATGTTGCATTGGGGTGGGGTCAGTGGAATACCTGGGCCACACAATTTCAGAAGATGGCATTAAGCCCAAGTTAAACTTAGTTGAGGCGATTCAAGGTACCAAACCACCAACAAATATTGATGAGTTAAAGTCATTTCTTGGACTTTCAGAGTACTATGCCAAGTTTGTGAGGAATTATGCCAGTATTGTTGAACCACTAAGAATCTTGGTGAAAGCAAGAACTTCGTTTATTTGGAATGAAAGTTGTCAAGTGGCGTTCACCACAGTGAAAGACAGCATTGCCTCAGCCCCATCTTTGGGGAGATTTGACCCGACCAAACCCACCATTCTGTTTACCGATGCAAGTAACAAGGGAGTGGGGGCTAGCCTCGTACAGATGGATAAGAACAAAGAACAAGTTGTGGCTTTTGCGTCACGCGCTCTTAAAGGTGCGGAGGTTAACTACTCTGTAGTAGAAAAAGAGGCCTTAGCATGTACATGGGCTATTAAGCATTTCCGTTTCTTCCTATGGGGCATTCCTTTCACTGTGCGGACCGACCACAAACCCCTCATGTATGCCTTCACTACGAAGGGATCGGAGAAAACCACGCCACGTATTTCAAGGTGGATTTTAGGTTTGGAGGGGTACAATTTCAGTGTTAAGTACATGCCAGGCTCACAAAATGTGGTTGCAGATTTCCTGTCCCGCTCACCTAACAGTGCTAATGAGAACGAAGAGGTAACAGAGGATGAGGAACGTGTGTTGAAACTCACTTGTTTGAGCAAAGAGGAGTGGGAACAAGGTTTGACCTAAGACAGATACATGCAAGCACTCAAGGGCTACATAGTAAATGGATGGCCGGGTGAAAAGAACAAGGTGGCACCTGAATTGAGTGGATTCTGGGAGGTGAGGTTGGAACTTAATATTCATGATGGTGTGGTATTCAGAGGAGAAAAAGTGGTCCCACCTGATTCCTTAACCCCTTCCATGCTCATGACGGAACGGTTCCGTCATGAGCGTCGGTTGGCCTGTGCTCATGACGGAACCGTTCCGTCATGAGCCCGTTGGCTCATGACAAAAACGCTCAGCACAGCGCGAAAATTCGCGCCGTGCTGAAGCGGTTAAGACAGAAAATTGTTGACCTGGCACATGTGGGACACTTGGGCCGTAGCTTAACTAAAAGTAAGATCAGGATGGACTACTGGTGGCCGGGGATGGATGCCATGGCAGAACTTGTTGTAAGAGACTGTATTGTGGTAAATAAATAAATAATACCCTATTTTTGACTAGACTTATAGTATAACAGATAGCTCAATAAATAAGAGTCAAGATTCGAGGTAGTAGGAGTTTCTGCAGGTTTATTACAGCATAAGGACAGGATCAGGACAACCTGCATAGGAACAGAATGACAGGGCCCAGCAGGACAACTGGGGCCCAGCAGGACAACTGGGGCCCAGCAGCTGCCGGGGCTTGGTCTGGGATGAGCGCGCTAACATTCAATAACAAAACATTGACTTATATACATAGCGCAAACACATAGCATTACATTGCAATAGGCGTAACAGTGGGTGGAGTAGAAGGCGTGACGCGTAGCAGTCGCGAGAGATAACAGTAATAAGAGGTGTAACTGGGAGTTTACTTAGACATGTGATGCAAAACGTAACAGAATATGTCATGAATGGGCGGAAACATTGGAGGGGGCTACCTAAGGAGCCGGGACCTCTAACCTAATGGTGCGCGAAAACTAGCAATGACGTGTTACTAGGAGAAACTGGGGGCTACGAACTCTGTTCTAGGAGCAGAGACTAGAGTCTGGAGGGTCGGAGCGACATGTACCTAAACCCTATCTGGTATCTAATGTTTAGGGAACATGTTGATATAAACTAGAAGTCATGAGGGGAAAAGCTAACTTGATTCTAAGACTGGACCATGCATTATTCTACATGTAGTGCGTGAAGAATATTAAATGACCATTAAATACAGTATTTCTCTAACGTGGAGACGAGAAGGCTAGACAATGACGGAAACTATTGATGCAGTTCAGTAGCTTAGGAATGCAGAGGAGGAGGACTGAACTGATAGCAGGAACTATAACATACTTTTGGCAGACTCAGAGGCAGAGCCGGGGTGCACCGGGCACTGCAAGGCAGGAAGTAAGTGAAGGGTCGAGGATACAGGTGGGGGCTGTATCGCTCCTCAGCGAGGCTTTCAGGAGACAGGAGCTGAATCTGTGGTCCGGGCCCTTTTGAGGCCTGGAAACGGGGACTTTATAATTGAATAACGTGCACACTGAGAAACGTGGCAACATTACTTACATAGGCCTGATATTCGTAGTATTCACGAGGACTGGAAACTAACATATTAGAGGTGGACACAACTGTAATTGCGTCTTCAATCAGAAATGGGGAATAACATATGCATATTGGTCATGCACACATAACATATGATGGATGGGGCGTAGGGACACAGAACATGGCAAAATTTACTTTTCCACATTCCCTCCTTGTCACTACGTTTCCATCAGGAAACATCAATATTCATGATACCGTCTATCATTTCATACAGTACCATTTGCTCGTCTCGAATTGTCTTGGAACGAGATTTAGAACAGGGCTTGGGACTGGGAATACAAGAGGTAGCACACATGCTGCAAATCGCAGGGCCACATTGTATACAGAGGCAGCAGCTAAATATGATCGCTACTGCAATACCTAAGAAGGACAGGACTTTCCATCCCCATGCGGAAATTATATTCCAGAACCAACCGGACCATGTCCAGGTGCCTGGATCTTGGTGTAACAGATGGGCAATTTTATGGAGTCTGGTTATAGCTGAATAAACAGACGGCGCGTTATTTGGAATGAAAATACAACAACTGGATCCGAGAATTCTACAGGCCCCGCCCCTATCGGCCAGTATGACGTCAAGGACGAGACGATTCTGTAAAACGACAATTCTCATAAAGGATTGCTCTTCAGTTAAGTTACCTAGAGCGGAGGCAGTCTCATCTACTACTGCTTCAAGGGTTCTTGTTAATCTACGAATGAGCTTACTATTTACAACTGTACCTAAATAAGGGAAAACACCTTTATCTATATCAATGAATTGCTCTGCGGCGGTTTCAGTATAATCGACAATCGGGAGATTTCTCTTGTGTCTAGTGTGTACTAAGAAAGAATTCCTATGATAGTCAGGTGGGGCTAGAAAAACAGGTGGCAGTAGGAAAGCAATGTAACAGGTTCCCTCCCAATCGAGGGGCAGACGGACATATGCAGTTTGACCACAAATAAAATAAGAATGACGTGAAGCTTTGAAAATAGATTTCCCACTGTCACTATACTTGATAACAGTAGTACATTCACTATGACCTATATGTACAGAACCATAACTTCGGACACATAATTCGCCTTTGACTGGTAGTACTGAAATAGCGGGTGAGTCTGGAGTAGTATCAGACTGAACATTCAGAACCATAAAATTCGACGAATAATTTCCTAAATTATATACTTCATTTTCTAAATCTAAACCTGTTCTGTGGGGGAAACCTTGCTTGTCTGGGAAACATGTACTGTTAAGAAAAGACATATCTGTTGAGGATGACGTTAACGTGGACCATGCTCCACACGAACCATTGTGTGAGAATGGATAAGGAAAAAGTGGCAGAACTCCCTTCGGTGTCTGGAAAGGGGGGAGTCGACCACACACCCAACAATTAGTGGCATTGCTGGTCTGGTGTGAATAATGTAACATACGGATAAATGTGTTATTACGCATAGCGAGGCGGTATGCATATTCGTGAGGAGGCAGATCACTAAACGTGTGCTCTACTGTAGCATGAGCAGACATATTTACATGAGGAACTGAAAAACACAGATAGAAAGCATAGCTGGTGCAGGAAATCATTATGCTGATGAATAATACGAAACTCAGAAAAACGATATATTTGATTGAGCTTTGACTGACTCTCTCACTATGGGGGTCTATTTTATACATGTCAGAAACAGTCTAACCGTTTCACCTAGGGGAGGACTTATACAATCAAACTGGCTGACTTATTAGACCTGAGCTTTAACTTATACTCCTGTTGTGGAGTTTTCTCTAACAAGGGAGGGGTTGTAATAAAGTCTGGTGCGGGACAGTCCTTCAAAACAATGTTCTGGCAATCCTTCGAATCCTGGGAAATGTTCTTGGCAATGTCTGGTTTCGATCCTTTGAAAAGTTTTACGTGAGAGAGGTGTACCCACCCCTTCCTGCCTTCCAACTTGACGGCAGTTCGGGTGGTCAAGAGGACCTGACGTGGCTCCTTCCAACGTGGTTCCAGCGGACTTGATCTGTCAAAATTTCTGATCATCACAAGGGACCCTGGAACGATCTCGTGCGGTGCCACCTCGGTATTGTCTGGAAATGCGGCGGCAACCTGTGAACGACATGAGTTGAGGGCAGACATCAAGGAAGCTAGGTAATCTGTCAACATATTACATGAAACATCGGTAATACTTCGGGGTCTAGGAGTACCCCACATATTAGGGGGGCGGCCGAAAACGACCTCATACGGGGACAGACCTGATCTGGAATGTGCGACCATACGCATGTAAAACAGAGCGACTGGCAAAGCTATTAACCAGTCCACACCCTTGTCTTTGCAAACTTTTGCTATACGGATTTTCAGAGTCTGATTATGCCTTTCGACTAGTCCAGCTGCTTCTGGATGGCGTACACAATGGAACTTCCACTGGTACCCTAACAAAAGGGAAACATGTTTCATGAGTTCGGATGAGAATGGCTGGCCGTTATCAGAATATACGACTCTAGGGAGTCCATATCTAGGGAAGAATTCACGAACCAACTGCTTGGCAGTGGTCGCGGCTGTGTAATCTGGGACTGGATATGCTTCTGTCCATCTGGACAAGGCGCATACAACTACAAGGACATACTTGAAACCTCGACATCGCTCCATTTGAATATAATCCATCTGGAGGACCTCAAAAGGGTGGTCAGGGGGCTGGAAACCACCTTGTTCCACCGGGACACTTTTACCTGGATTAAACTGACAACATATCATACAGGTACGGACCTTCTGCTTGGCTGCAGCTCGTAAATGCTTGTTGAACCAAATGTTCTGGATACTGTCTAACATAGCTTTTTCTCCTAAATGTGCTGGACTATGTGCGGTATTGATAATGACTTGAACCATAGAATCGGGGAGAAACCATGTGGCTCTACCCTTCGTTAACCATCCTTGATCTGTCTGGACCCCTCCTTGTACAGACCATTTCTTGATTTCATCGGGAGTAGCATGTGACTGGATATCTATGACATCTTGTGTAGGGTCCTTAACTGTCATGCATGTAATCGGATCTGGAGTATGTGTCTGATTAACTGGAATGTCTGGAGTCTGTGCTGTAAGCTTGGCTGTGCGGTCTGCTAAATCATTACCTTGGGAAATAATGTCAGTGACTTTCGTATGTGCTTTACATTTCATGATAGCAATAGATGTCGGTAAATGTATGGCATCTAACAGGGCTTGAATAAGGAGACCATGCTGAATCTTGGTTCCATGAGAAGTCATAAAACCTCTCTCCTGCCAGAGTACTCCGAAGTCGTGTACAACTCCGAATGCGTAACGTGAATCTGTGTAAACATTAACCTTCAGGTTTTTGGCATGTATACAGGCTTGTGTCAGAGCGACTAGCTCTGCTGCTTGAGCGGACAGAGTATCAATACGGTGTGTTTCAATAACTTCAGTGTCAGTAGTCACTGCATACGCGGCGACTAGTTCTCCTGTACTAGTTCTCATACATGAACCATCCACATAAAGTGTCAGGTCAGGATCTGGTAACGGAATGTCTGTCAGGTCTTGTCTTGGCTTTGTCGTAATGTTAACTACTTCCACACAATCATGTGTGTCTGGATTTGAACTAACTGATGGTAACAGTGTAGCAGGATTCAGGACGTTGCAGCGTCTAATTTCTATGTGTGGCTGGAACAGTGTCAGTTCATAACCTGTTAAACGTGCAATTGTCAAGTGCTGAGTTTGTGTTCGGTTTAAAAGAACTTCTACTGAATGTGGGACCTGTACTGTCAGGGAATGTCCTAAAACTATGGAATCACTTTGTCTGATGGCTAGTGCTGTGGCTGCAACTGACTTGAGGCACGCAGGCAACGCCTGGGCGACTGGATCTAATGTGCTCGAAAAATAAGCACAGGGCTTGTATTGACCTGCTTGATCTTGTGTGAGAACAGATAATGCTGTACCTTTGCGTTCTGTAACGAAAAGTGTAAAAGGCTTACTGTAGTTCGGTGTAGCTAGAACTGGAGCTTGACATAGGGCTTTCTTTAACTCGTTGAAACTAAGTGTATGGTCAGATGTCCAAGGGAGGACAGTCGATACGGCTGCCTCCTGTGTCGTTAACTGTATCAGTGGCTTGGCTAGGAATGCATACTGGGGAATCCATTGTCTACAATAGGAAGTAAGGCCGATAAAGGCACGTACCTCCTTCTGGGTTCTGGGCTGGGGAAGACTCGCTATTAACTGGATACGGTCGGGTGTCAACTGCCTACCCCTCTTGGACAGCAAGTGTCCTAAGTATACCACTTGCTGGACACAGAATTGAAGCTTCGAAGGTGACACCTTGTGCCCCATCTCGGCTAGAAAATACAAAACTGTAAGTGATGCACGCTCGCAGTCACGTTCAGAACGGGCTGTGATCAGTAGATCATCGACATACTGGAGCAGGGCAGTGTCAGTTGGCATGTGAATGTTGTCTAGTTGTCTCTTGAGTGCTTGACTGTAAATACTAGGGCTTTCTGTGAAACCTTGAGGAGCGCGTGTAAACATATAGCTCCTTCCATTTAAACAGAATCCGAAAAGAAACTGGCTGTCTGGATGAATTGGAACACTAAAAAATGCATTCTTGAGGTCAATGACAGTGAAAAACATGGCTTCGGAATCAATGGTTGTTAACAGGGAAGAAATGTCTGGAACAACTGGGTACTGAGGAATAATACATTTGTTAAGCTCTCGTAAATCAATCACTAATCGATATACTGGGGGTGCATTTGGATCAGTACGCTTCATGACTGGAATGATCGGAGAATTACATACATTGGAGTCAGTTTCTACAACTACTCCTTGAGCCATGAGCTCGTCAATAATTTTGGATAAGGCTGCTACAGCCTCAGGTGGCAATCTGTACTGCCTGATTCGTGGTAACACTACACCTGGTTTGAGAGTCACACGATAGGGTGTGATTTGCATGTAACCTACATCAGTTGGACCTTGCGCCCATAAATGCTGCGGAACATTAGACAATCTTGAATCAAAATCTCGTAATACATAGTGACCCTTAAAGTCACGTAGGAACAGACGTATTCCTTCTGGGGAACAGCAAATAACTGCACCTAACTCTTTCAGTGTCTTAATACCTAATAGATTTTCTGGACATGACTTAGTAAGTAACAGATCAGTAGTACGGGACAATGGACCTACTTCTAGAGTAACTGGCTTTGATATCTCATTAACTATGGGTTTTCCTGAAAATCCAAGGGAAACATTTCTTGAGCCTGAGAGCGGAGCCCCTGGAACTTCGGCGTGACTAATTGTGGTCCTACTTGCCCCTGTATCGATCAAAAACTTTCTGTCTTTCCCTAGTACTTGACTATGAACATAGGGACCTTCTTGGTCTACAGGTATCTCGATGAGAGGCAAGCCTACCTCCCTCTCTAGGCTGTTTCATGAATATGACTGGTACTCTGGATACTCGGACTGTGCATACTGGTACATCTGCGATGTAACATGCTGTGTTGCAGCAATAGGCTGCGGTACTGTAACCGTCTGTTGTGCATTCTGTGACTGAGGAGTCTGTGAAACTTGTTCTTGTCTCGGCGGACGTGGTCTTTCTTTAGTCTTACCAGTAGCTATGTTGTGCTTCAGAACTGCACACTCGTTTATAAAATGACCTGGCTGTTTACAATAGTTGCAGTTCCCTTTAACGGGAGCCGCAGGATGACTGGCTTGATTCGGACCTCTCTTCTGACTGTCTTGAGGAATAGATTGTGCAACTAGCACTTTCATTTTTGTGTCTTTCATACGTTTTCTTTCGTGTTCTTGCTCTTCTCTGATTCTATTCTGGTGGTACTGGAGCATCTGGAGCATCTGGGACGGAGTATTTGCTTGCCAGGTGCTTTCGACTTTCAAAACTCGATTTTTAATTTGTGGACTTGAATTCTCGACTAATTTGGTAACGAAAAGGTGAGGGTATGACTCACTACTTGTCTTGAGACCACTGTTAATACTGAAACATTTTTCGAATCTAGAATAAAAATCACTAATATCCTCTTCTTGTTTCTGTTTACAGGCTGAGATTGCATCCCAGTCTTCTTTCCTAGTTGTCAATAATCTGGGTAAAACTTGAATCAATAATTCTGGTAATTCTTTACATTTATCTCCAAGACCGGTACCTGGTACTCGTGCCTTGTCTTCAGCTTCTAGAGCTGCCCAATCGATCTTTTTCTCTCCCACCTCCCATTCTTTTTCCTTTAACTTTTCATACACCCCTGCGGGTAGCAGGACTTTTAACATTTTAATGATATCGGGGTAAGTGTATTCTCCCATACGGAGCATGTCTTTTAATTCTCTATGGAACCCTGCTGGATCTTTGTCATGACAGGGAATTAATTTCTTCATTTCAAGAAGTTCCATCTTTGATATCGGAGTGTATACAAACACTCGTTACATTACGCCACCCGCCCCTTGGACTGGGTGGACTTCTCGTAGCGGATTCTGTCTGTCTATGTAGAATGGTTTACTTTCTGGGGGTGAGACATGAACAAAATGCGGGTTCAGGAACGTTCTATACTTGTGGCGCTGTTCTAGAATGACACTAATTAAATCGGTACCTAGACCCCTCCATTTATACTGGAGTAACTCGTTCAGGATATCGTGTAACGGGCCTGGATCAGAATGTTGACCCTCATACAGAGTAATGAGGTGCTGGATCATATACATACCCACCAGTCGTTGCTCGGCTGGGGGCAGTTTCAGAAACATTTGTGCCACTATTTCGTCTGGAAAAGTGGTAGAATCAGTAATCCATCGGACTGCTGATCGGGCTAGTTCTTGTTCGTGCATGGTACTTAATTCGCTATAACCGACTCGTGATTTAAGGATGTGATCGGTAGCTTGAAATACTTGTTCTAGAGAACCTCGTTCTGGTGCTGGATGATGAAAAATAGACTTGGGTTCTAGACGTAAATGGCGATCTGGAAATCTGGATTTTCCTACATACGCTATTCTGGCGGGATTCTCGTCTTCCTCTTCAGGATCAGAGACACTTTCTTTCTCGCTTACTTGTGCTGTTTTACGCTGTTCGTGTAACCTTATTATTTCTTTACGAATTTTCTTGTACATACTTTCCATGGCACTAATGGTCTTGTGCTTACCCTCGGCTATATTATCACTCCACCTTGTCAGGATTCTCATTTCGGCGGGATCTTTAGACGGGTAATCTTGTTCTCTTATTAAACAATTGATCAGGAACTTTAATATCATGAGCTGAATCTCGGCTTTCCTTTGAGACATAATCTCGCCTATACTTTCTGGATCATCCCCTGTACGGATGAAACGATATATTCTGTCTAGATCTTCTTTCATATTCGGTAAGGTGACTAGATACTCGGTCACCCTTCTTACGCGTACGGAATATAAAACCATATTATACTCGCCTGGGACTGTGTCATAGACACATTCGGCAAGGGCTTGTCTGATTTCTGTAACAGACTTATTACTTTTAGGAGTACGCTGTGATGCTTGGGCATGTAATTCGAGTGCTGATAAACGCTTGTGTGGCGGCGGGGTTTGAGGAGGACCTCCTCCTGCGGCCCCTAGACTAGAATCGTCGACTGACATTCTTCGTGCTTGCAGGGTCGGTAATTGTAACGTGGGCTGAACTTGTATGGCAGACTGACCCGGGGGTACCGTAACAGGTACTCCGGTGTCTGGAGGAACGGGAAGTGCCTGATTTACAGGGACAGGTGGAGCGCGAACTGGATTTGCATATTCTGGAACTGTGTCGTCCAAATAGGACGAAATAAAAATATCAGCTGCGGTCGGTTTGTGACGTAGCTTGGTCGGAACTAATGGTGGCGGGAAATTACTGGGTGCCTCTGGGGTCGCTTTTGGCAAGCCTTCGGCAAGGAGAGGATACATACCCTTAATAAGGGCATGCCTCTGTCTGTCTGACTGTTCGGCTTTAACTTGTTCACCTATCTCGATTAATTCTCTTTCTTGGGCTCGTTCTTGGGATTCTCTACTTAACTCTGACTTTCTGACTTCCTTTTCCGTTCTTCTATGCGCTTCCTTACGCCATAACTCGATGGCATCTTTCTGTGACTGTCTGGCTTTCTTTTTCCATAATGCTTCTTCTACTCGCATGATACATTCGGCATCCCATGTACCCGATACGGGCCATCTATACTTTTCTTCTAACTGTTTGGTATACTCTACCCATAAATCTAGATACAATATGGCGCTTATGCCATGTTTCTGATACATAAAGTGACCTGGACTGTCCCTAGGCGGAACAGGAACTGCTGCTTCCAGCAGACCCTTTCTAGTTTTTAACTGACGTAACTTGGAAAAGAGCGGCATTCTAAACTTGAATCGGAACACAATACAATACACGAAAAACAATAACAATTGGGAAAACAATTCAGGCATACCACGACATTGGAAATACATTAAACAACATTATAAATAACAGTTCGAACAGAATACTACCTGAAAATACTGAAAACAGAACAGAATTCTCGAGAACGGAACAGACTAGAGTTACTGGATGCACTGCTGTAACAGTACGGAACATACCGGTCCCATAAAGGAACGCATCAAGACCCGTATCCACCTAGGTGAACACTTCGTTTGTGGGCTTGGGTACCACCAACCCACGGACCAGGAGTCAATTCAGACTGACCCTGTCTAGACACTACCCCAGCAATGGTACTCACCGGGCAGCACGGAACGGAAGGCCTCGGACGGGACTGGACTACGACGGACTTCGGACTTCGGACTTCAGTTACGGGTGGGCCTCCGGATACCTCGGACCTTGGACTCTCGGCTTGGGCTCTGGTCGGGACTCGCCGCGTTCCTCCACCGTCTCGTTCGGATGCTGGACCGCCTCCTCCGTCTCCTCCGTGGGCCTGAGGGATACTTGAAGCAGAAATATCTGCACTTGGCCAGTATGGTTCCGTCACGACTGCAGAGGGTCAGGGGGTCGGCGTGGCTTCACCGACGCGTGGGGAAAGGGCAAGTCCCTATTCGGGCGCCATTATGTGGTAAATAAATAAATAATACCCTATTTTTGACTAGACTTATAGTATAACAGATAGCTCAATAAATAAGAGTCAAGATTCGAGGTAGTAGGAGTTTCTGCAGGTTTATTACAGCATAAGGACAGGATCAGGACAACCTGCATAGGAACAGAATGACAGGGCCCAGCAGGACAACTGGGGCCCAGCAGGACAACTGGGGCCCAGCAGCTGCCGGGGCTTGGTCTGGGATGAGCGCGCTAACATTCAATAACAAAACATTGACTTATATACATAGCGCAAACACATAGCATTACATTGCAATAGGCGTAACAGTGGGTGGAGTAGAAGGCGTGACGCGTAGCAGTCGCGAGAGATAACAGTAATAAGAGGTGTAACTGGGAGTTTACTTAGACATGTGATGCAAAACGTAACAGAATATGTCATGAATGGGCGGAAACATTGGAGGGGGCTACCTAAGGAGCCGGGACCTCTAACCTAATGGTGCGCGAAAACTAGCAATGACGTGTTACTAGGAGAAACTGGGGGCTACGAACTCTGTTCTAGGAGCAGAGACTAGAGTCTGGAGGGTCGGAGCGACATGTACCTAAACCCTATCTGGTATCTAATGTTTAGGGAACATGTTGATATAAACTAGAAGTCATGAGGGGAAAAGCTAACTTGATTCTAAGACTGGACCATGCATTATTCTACATGTAGTGCGTGAAGAATATTAAATGACCATTAAATACAGTATTTCTCTAACGTGGAGACGAGAAGGCTAGACAATGACGGAAACTATTGATGCAGTTCAGTAGCTTAGGAATGCAGAGGAGGAGGACTGAACTGATAGCAGGAACTATAACATACTTTTGGCAGACTCAGAGGCAGAGCCGGGGTGCACCGGGCACTGCAAGGCAGGAAGTAAGTGAAGGGTCGAGGATACAGGTGGGGGCTGTATCGCTCCTCAGCGAGGCTTTCAGGAGACAGGAGCTGAATCTGTGGTCCGGGCCCTTTTGAGGCCTGGAAACGGGGACTTTATAATTGAATAACGTGCACACTGAGAAACGTGGCAACATTACTTACATAGGCCTGATATTCGTAGTATTCACGAGGACTGGAAACTAACATATTAGAGGTGGACACAACTGTAATTGCGTCTTCAATCAGAAATGGGGAATAACATATGCATATTGGTCATGCACACATAACATATGATGGATGGGGCGTAGGGACACAGAACATGGCAAAATTTACTTTTCCACAGTATGGAATGCTGCAAAGCTGATAAAACCCATCAAACCAGGAAACCTTCCCTGTCCCCGGTGTCTATACCAGAAAGGCCTTGGTCCAAACTAGCCCTGGACATAATTGGCCCACTAAATTTGAAAACCTTGAGGGAAAGATTCATGTTTGTATTGGTGGACTACCACTCAAAGTGGGTGATTTATAAATGTGTCCATCAAATTGACACCAAAGCACTCGTAAGTTTCCTCAATGAAACCTTTTTCGATGAAGGCATCCCTGATATTCTAATTACTGACAACGGGGTGCAATTTACATCAGATGAAATGAAAGAGTTTCTTTCAGACATGGGTATCATTCACCAAAAAACTGCTTTATATTGTCCCCGTGCTAACGGGCTGGTGGAGCGCATGAACCATTTGGTAAAAGAGTGCATACAGCGTGCAGAAGTTTTAAACACACCTGCTGCACAGGCTCTTCAAGAAACGATTTGGGCTCACCGCACTACGCCTAACTTAGTCACGGGGGTGTCTCCTTTCACCTCATTGAAGGGGAGAGTTCCTAAAACCAGACTTTCTCCCCCTATTAAAAGACTGGCCAATGTTCTGGTAAACAGAGATGAGATTGGAGAACGCTTTAAAAGCCACCAACAAAAGTATGAAGCAAGGTACAATGCTGATAAACATGTAAAAACTAGTCAAGTGAGAGAAGGGGATTTGGTTCGTATTGACCTTCCCAAGTCTAGACGAAGAGGTGCATCCAGATTCTCGGATCCCCTGAGGGTGGCTAAAGTGGGTAAGAATGTGGTACAGTTAGCCAATGGTCAAACCTGGAGCATGGATAGAATTGTTCTACACAAGGAATTCAATGTTCCCCAGTTGCAGGCTTTACCTCATGGTATGAGTCAAGTGACCCCCAGAAGGTCGTCTAGACCCACAGTTGCACCCCGGTGGAGCAAAGATTACTATACCACATGATTAATTCTTATGGCACTGGTTACTGTGTTGTGGCAATATTGCCTCTCTACTGCTTACCTTATTAATTGAATATTGTTATCCATGCAATCTACTTTTTATCCCTTCTTCTTTCCCCCCATAAGGAGATGTGTTGTAATCTTACTTGGTTCCTTCCGCCCCCCCCTTCCCTTGCCCCCGTTTGTATTGTCCACTCAAGAATGCATGAACATTCCACAGCTGCCTCCAGCTGACTGGAACCCGTGATGGTGTTAAGATGTAATAAGGAAGACGTCTAATCAACTTCAGTGTACACCGTTATTTTATTACAAAAAAGTTATTATAAAGATCCAATATTTTTTCACTTATAAAATTGTGTATTTCAAAATGTGTCTCTTTGATATTGCCAAGACATCATACAGAATTACAATGTAAAGTTACCATATAAATAAAAAAGACCATTCTGATAAGTTGTTGAAAGTGCAGCACGAAACAGATTGCGAGTCAAAGGCATGTGCTGTTGACAAGGGGAAACATCCTTTACAACGCAACTTTTACCACGCAGTGCCTTTACGACGCAACTTTTACAACGCAAACCATTACAACGCATTGCGCTGGGGGGCGCTCTAGGATAGGGAATAAGTTTAATTTACTATCCAACACCTTCCCTAGTGTCCACGGGGGCTGAAGTTGGAATAGTAAATTAAACTATTCACTATCCAGCACCCCAAAGCGCTATGCGTTGTAAAAATAGCGTTGTAAAGGCATGCGTGGTAAAAGCATGCGTTGTAATGTCATACATCCGATGACAAGGAATGTGTGCAGCGAGTGCACATTTTCTTCATTGATGCGTTTTTAAGGTTATCAAACGGACATGGGCAATTGATAATTGGTCTCTTTCAGCATTCTTTTTTCATAGCTCAGCCTAGCGTGCACACACTATAAGACTGTATAAGTGCTAATATATAGGAGGCATATTCGCACTACATTGCTCTGCCCTTTCATGGCTGGTGTGTGAAAATTTAAAATTACATATCTGAGTTAAATGTTGCTGAAAGTTCTATTACCTTTCTGCTAGCTTCTCACTATGAACGTGGGGCCCAATTTACAAAGGTAATGTTTCGGTCTTAAGTTTTACTGAAACTGGACTTTTGGTCTCAGTTAAACTTAAGACCAAAACTTAAGTGAAACTGAGTGAAAAGTCTAACTTTTCTACTCGTGAATGCCCTTTGTGAATACCGAAATTCGTAAAGTTGGACCTTTTTGGTCTCAGTTTACCCTTGTGGATTGTGCTCTTGGATTTTATTATCTCCTTCCTCGCTATGTGTTTGCTTTGCAAATTATAACAATCTCACTGGTCTGAACGGCTCTGCACACAAATATGATGCCATGCTCAAATGTAATCGCCCATTTTGGTCCATAATGCCGGATCAAGCAGTAAAAAACAACAGTTGTACATTTTTTATGGCTTGCATGCAGATACAAAAAATTGTAAAGACATTTTGACAAAAATCAGTATCCCAATGGTTCTCCTTTCACTGCACATATGAAGGAATTAGAACTGTCAGACGTGCGTGGGATGTCAAAGGTTACCAACATTTTTATGTGCTGTCAGAAGCTTCAAACTGTTTTAAATTTGTTTAAAACAAGTGGAATAATATTGAAATCTTTTTAGGAATATGTCATTAGTGAGAATGATTTAACCCACTTGCTATACATGTTGTCAATGTTTGAATTCTTGGTGCCAAGGCTTCAAATTATAGAATATATTCCATACATTTGACATTATATTGAGAATCATCGTTGTATTTTCTATGCTTTTCAGATTTAGCTCCCCCCCATTTCATACTATAAAACATTACAAAAAAGCGGAATTAGTTAAAACATGTTCTTTATTAAACATTGCATTTGAAAGGTGAAACGTTCTGAAACATTTTTGTTTGTTTATAAATGGGAGATTGCTTTTTCCAAATAAAAACAAATAGCTCCAATGTGCAGGGGGATTTGTCCCTGGCCATTAAGGCTATTTTATATTTTTTCTGCACCAGTACACTATGCTTTGAATGGCAGATATGAGCGGATATTGATAGCAATCCCCCCAACAATAGGTGAAGTGACAGCCACTATGACCTTCGGGGTATGGGTCACTGTAGCAGGGGTTACTGTCAGTGTAACCAGCCGAGGCTCTGCCAAAGTTAACCCAGTGTTTCTCCCACTTCTAAATGAGATGGAAGAACCGTAGGTTTGGTGGAAAGGGAAGATATCCACTTTAACTTTTTTCTTCCGCTTTGTTAGAACATAAATGAGGCCCTAAGTATTTGTCAAGTACAAAAATGTGTATTTACTTTTAATTACTGAAACTAGTTTAAATGGGATTAGGGAAGTTGATTTTGTATTTAAAGAATTAATATACACATGGGGGCCTATTTATAAGGCCCTTTGAATTGCTGTTACACCATGCAAAGAGATGCAAGAGCAACGCAAACTTTAAGACAGATTTTTGAAGCTACGCTGAGCCACTTTGCATAGCTCTGAGGGGCTCCAAAAAGCTATAGTAACGCAACACAGGGCAAATCTCTGCATTGAGTTACTCTGCCCTGGGTAGACAATTCAGGGGTGTTGCGTTGGTGCTCCCACGCAACTCTCATGGATTTTGATGCATCCTCCGATTTACAAGAATTTGGAAAACTGGGGATTCACCAAAATCTTATACCTTCCAAGGGGAGGCATAACGAGGAGAAATAGCTCTATTTCTCCTCCTTTCTTCCTCTTTCTACATGTGCTGCATTCTATAGCACAACAAGCAAGAGTAATATGACTCCCAGGATAGCTTTTGTGCAGGAAGGTGCTCCTTCTGACACAAAATTAATCCTGCATGCAATGAAGGCAAAGTTGCTCCATGGTGCAAGGGTGCCTGCATTGGTCCTTGGCTGCCAAAAGGGTGCCAGCTCAAGGAAAAGGATAGGACGGTGCTGTATTGCCTTAAATACAATGTATTCCTGAAAGGCGCTGCCGGCACAGGTAACAGCAGTGGAGAGGCGGGGCGGGGCACTGCATTACTTCCCCATAAATAAGGCCCCAGAATAGCAATTTAATTTGGAGTACTTTTTCAATAACATTTCTAATATTTATTCAAACGTTCATGATTTAGTATTTGTTTAAAGTTACAAACATACTTTCTTCTTTTTATATTTCACAACTTTTAAGTTTCACCTTCTTAAGTTAAAAAGCACTAACTGCTCTTTCTTGATAAATTGTCTTTTTGAGTAATCATATTTCCCGAATCAAGGTGTGATTAACCATATCTGGACTATTCTATTCTATTCTATTCTATTCTATGGTTTTGGTAAAGCGCAAACAGCTGCCCCAGCAAAGAGGTGTCCCGGCGCTAATGAGGGCCACAGTCCCCAGCCTGAGTTAGGAAGAGAGGGAAAGGAGAGGGAAGGTTAGAGAGAGGGAAACAGGTGTGTCTTAATGGCCTTACGGAAGGTGGGAAGGCTTTCCATGCAGCGGATATTTAGAGGAAGAGCATTCCAAAGCTTGGCTCCCATAGCCCTGAAGGAGCGGCCGCCAATGCGGCAAAGCTTTGTCCGGGGGATGCTCAGAAGATGCTGGCTAGAGGATCGTAGATCACGCCGTGGAACATAAGGAGTGAGGAGAGGTCGTAGGAGTATAGGGCTTCCGAGTTTGAGAATTTTGAAGATCATAATAAGGGTTTTGAAATGGATCCTGGAGTTGACGGGTAGCCAGTGCAATTTGCGAATAGTGGCTCTAACCGAGCTTCTGCGGGGAAGGCCGATTAATGCTCTTGCCGCAGCGTTTTGCACGCGCTGCAGTCGTGCTATTTCTCCTTTGTTTGCACCTAGGAGGAGGACATTGGCGTAATCTAATCGAGAAAGAATTGTCGCTTGGATGATAAGTTGGCGGACTTTAGCGTCAAAAAAGCCTAGTATAGGGCTGAGACTCCTCAACAGACCAACACACGTGGCAGCCACTTTCTTGGTGTGTGTCTGATAACTAAGTGAGGCATCCATCCAGACTCCTAGATTTTTTACAAGGGACTTGGGAGGAGGAGTGGGGCCTAAGGATGAAGGCCACCAGTGCTCATTCCAGTGGCAGGTGTTTTTACCAAAGAGCAGCACTTCTGTTTTTCCGGCGTTAAGCTGTAAATAGTTATCCGTCATCCATTGGGCCACTGCCGCAAGACCATCTCTGAATCTAGAGGCCAAGATGGAAGGGCCTTCCGTGAGAGTGATGGCCAGCTGTGTGTCGTCAGCGTAGGACACCAGCGTCAGGCCCCACTCTTTGGCCACTGCTGCAAGTGGCTGCACGTAAAGGTTGAAAAGGGAGGGGCTTAGAGCAGAGCCCTGTGGAACTCCCTGTGCAATCGGATGGGGTTTGGATAGGAATGGAGGGGCTGACACCCGGAAGGATCTATCTTTGAGGAAGGAGCCGAACCATGTCAAAGCAAGGCCGGAGACTCCGACCATCTCCAGACGATTAAGAAGAATGTCTTGGGATACCGTGTCAAAGGCCGCGCTGAGATCAAGGAGAATCAGCGCTGCACTCTGACCGGAATCTAAGATCGTCCGGAGATGTTCGGAAGTAGCCATGAGGGCAGACTCCGTGCTGTGGCCTGGTCTGAACCCATTTTGAGATGGGTCCAGGATGTTATTCTGGTCCATGTGTTGGGACAGGACGCTATTAACATGGGCCTCTGCAAGCTTGGACAGCCATGGAAGCAGAGATATGGGTCGAAAATTCTCTGGTTTAGATGGATCCAAAGTGGGTTTTTTAATGATGGGTGAGACCCAAGCTTGTTTCCAGGCCGTCGGGACACTAGCAAAGGAAAAGGAAAGATTGAGTATGGCAGCTAAGGAAGGCAGAAAAAAGTTGAGTGAGTCCACGAAATGAGTGGGGCTCATAGGGTCTGCAGGGGAGCCTGATTTAACTTTCCTACACAGTTTGGTAAGGTCATCATGAGAGATTTCTGGGATGTGAACCAAGAGGGTACAGTTAGGGGTGAAATTGGTAAGGTTGATGGGATTGGGGGAGTGCTGTGGGAATGAACTGTAGATTTTTTGAACTTTCTCTATGAAGTATGTGGCAATATCCTCGCATTGTTGCGCAGACGAAATGCTGGGGGAAGGAGACCTACTGCTCTGAAGTTCTTGAACCAGATTGAAAACTATTTTGGCGGGATTAGGACTCGAGTTGATTTTGTCTGCGTAGAAGGTAGCGCGTGCGGCGCGAATAGCTTTATGGTACATTTTTAGTGTCGATAAATAGTTGATTTTATCCCCATTGTTGTATTCTTTTCTCCAGGTACGCTCGGCTTTTTTACATTCCTTGCGCATGGATTTAAGGGTATCATTGTACCATGGCTTGGAGGGTGAGGTGCGCCCTTTAGCCCATTTGGCTGGAATAAGAGCGTCTAGTCCTCTGGTGATCCAGTCGTTAAAAGCGCCATAGGTTATATTAATGTCCTGGTCAGCTTCTCGATGGAAATCACCAAGAGTGACGTGAAGGTCACTGGTTGATAATTTGTGCCATGGTCTTTTAAGGCGGCAAGTTGGTTTAGTTTTATACGCTAAACCATTGACCAGTATAGTTAGCTTAATGAGATAGTGGTCCGTCCATCCCATTGGAACAGGCATCTCAGTTTTGACCTCCTGGATGTTTGTAAACACCGGGTCTAAAGTATGTCCGGAAGAATGTGTTGGGGCCTGAATTAGGGAGTTAAGTTGTAAAGCCGATAGGTCTGCAAGGAAGTTTTTAATAGTAGAATCGGTAGGTACATCAAAATGGAGGTTGAGATCACCTAGTATTGTAAAATTTGCAGATTTAGTCACCAGAGAGTTTGCTGCCTCAAGGAGGGCTTTGGTAAATCTTGAGGCAGGTCCAGGTGGGCGATAGATATAAAGGCCCGACAGGGCAAAGTGTGGGCTAGTTGTAATTTTAAAGCGGGCACATTCACAGCCGGGGAGATCTTCCTTGGTGAATGAGCAAGAAAATTGCTTTTTTGTAAATTACAGCGATGCCTCCCCCTCTTGCATCTCGATTTAAAGTCAACATATGGTAGTCGTCTGGAAGCGTGAGGTTAGGTATGGCAGACGTGCCGTCACGTAGCCAAGTTTCACAGAGAAAAAGGATGTCCGGGTCCTCATCAAGTATGAGAGAATTCACCTCCAGGTAATGTTTGGTGAGGGATCTGACCATGAGTTGAAGGATCGTGAGGGGGGAAGATTTAGGCAAATCTTGTTCCTGTCGTATACGACGGGGGCTGTCTGTAATAAAGAGGCAGGACTTACATTGGAGGTGCGTGTGGCCAAGAGTACCTGTGATGTCAACACAGCTCCGCCCAGGGTTCAAGGCAATGAGGTGTTCTCTATCGTAACGAAGGGGTTTCTGTGGAATCCGGCCAGGGGGACTGGCGAGAGGCGATGACTTGGCGATGACGGGCGCAGATGGGCTTGCCTTAGGTGCGCAAACGGCGCGCCTGCTGCGCCCGTCCGCTGCGCGTCCGGTGAGAACACATGTTTATCAGGGAAGCGGAAATGGGCGGGGGCGTGGCCTCGAAGTGGGCGTGGCCTCGCAGCACGCCGTCAATGGCGGCAGGTTTGTTTGTATTCTGGCGATTCCGCTGCAGCGCTAGATCCGCTGCGCGGTCAGTTCGAGGAGCAAGTCCTTAAGGTGCCAGGGACAGAGTGAGTACAATTTTTAAAATACACAGATTATTCGTGACACAAAGATTAAAAATGAGCAGTACAAACTCCCGGTTTCCGCCTCAGGAGGGTATGTGGATCTGGCAAGAAACGCTAGCAATCAGCGTCTTTATACCGAGGGCGGGGGCGTGGCCTCAAAGTGGGCGTGGCCTCGCAGCACGCCGTCAATGGCGGCAGGTTTGTTTGTATTCTGGCGATTCCGCTGCAGCGCTAGATCCGCTGCGCGGTCAGTTTGAGGAGCAAGTCCTTAAGTTGCCAGGGACAGAGTGAGTACAATTTTTAAAATACACAGATTATTCGTGACACAAAGATTAAAAATGAGCAGTACAAACTCCCGGCTTCCGCCTCAGGAGGGTATGTGGATCTATCACAACGTTTGTCAGATAAGATTGTTTCCAGGGAGTATTTCAGTTGTTTACATGTGTTTGTTTGTTCCTGGTGATGCCATTGCTTTAGAGTAATTTAGAAACAGAGAAATAAAGAAAATAGATTTACCAGTACTCCTGATAAAGTACCAAGCAGAGGTCCTAGAAGGTTTTTCTGCAAATAAACAAAAGCAATAAACACATTAATAATAATGAGGCATCAGTTCATACCATAATTCTCATCTCTATTAACAGTGGTGGCTGTTATGTAGAAGTTACAAGGGAGCATTGGTCCCCACACATACACACACCCACACTCCCTTAAACCCATGCATTCACATGCAGATATGCACACACACACCCATTCGCAACAAGCACTCGCAAATAGACATGCATTTATACGTACAAGCATACAAAAAACAGTCAATAAAATCAACACTTACCTGCTGCAACTCTCGGGTGAGAAGCCTTGTATGTGCCAGGAGGGTTACGACTGCTGCTTCCCATGTCAGCCAATGAGGGCAGGCAGCAGTCCCTACATCATCACAGGAGTAGGATGGGGTCAGAGAGACTGCTTACCCAACCCACTCTGTGACAAGGTGTCATTGATAGGCACTCAGCCCTGGGCACTTCAGGGCTTAAAGCTGAAGCGCCCAGGCAAGATGCTATCTCTGACGCCCCCTCTATTATCAGAAGGGAGAGGCCCTCAAAGACCTTTGCGAAGCTAAAGAGGTTATGCCTACAGGAGCTGTGACATCTTCTGCCTAGCAAAGTTCAGCTCAGGCAGCCGGGAGCATGCACACTTACCGCATGTCTAGCTCGTGGCTGCACAACCTGACAAAAAAGAGTGTTTGTCAGGCTGATCTTTGCTCAGCCTGACAGACACGATTTATGTCTAAAGGATGCAGAGACATGGCCACTACTGTTTATTAATAATGACAACATGTGGACAGAGCAATTTATTAATCACAAAAAAATCACAGCCATGCAATAATGCAAAAGTACGCACTGATAGACACTATTACCACAACAAAATGTAAATTAGAGAGGGTGTTTTAACCACTAATTTGAGAACTACACCCAACAAGCTGCCAAGAAGATTTTCACATTTCATGGGATCCATGTTTTCAACAGACCCATAACCCTACAGCAGAGGAGAAAAGGTTAAAATCCAATTGAGGTTTCATGTTTGTTTACCAGTGCAGATTATTATGGTAGTGCATGTTTTTTTTATTGACCTTGTTCCTCAGAATCCAGTAATTTTATAATTTCAATGTTGAATTATTTTAGTGTGGGAAATTGTGATCTGGAAATGTTTGGGATCAGCAACACTAGGTCTGCTGTGGCTTGAAGTTAAATCTAATGCTAAATATAAGAAAACCTGTACATAAACATGTTATGTCACAAACTAAGTATACCGTTATAGGGTAAAAGTAGAAAGGTATGCAATTTGGGATCTTTATTTTAGTGCAACAACAAACATAATGATGGGATTTAAAGTTTGGCAAAAGATGGGGAATTGCACAAAGGAAACAGAAGACAGACATCTGCCAGATTCAAGATTTGAGCTGTTGCATGTTCTTGTCTTATGATTACATGAAAGTGTGTACATAAGTGGTATACCTCAAAGTCATAACAGAGTTACAAAAGCCATGAAAGTAATAAAGTGACCAGTTTGAGCCTCTTCAATGAGGAATATCACAGAATAGCACACCAAATACCAAGAAGAATGATCCAAGCTATGACCGGTCACATTGCAACACAGTAGGGGTAAAGATGGTATTATTTCTGATCAAAATTAGATGCTCCTAGAAAGTTGTTTGCATATTAAATGATGCGTAAAAACACAAGAGAAAGTAAAACTGGAGTGATATTGCATCATTACATGGCAAGAGGCTGTATAGTTGCGTACTGATGACATGTTGGAGTTAAAGGAATGGCTTTATGACATTTAATTGCAAAAATGTAATTTATTTAAAAAACAATTAGTTCCTTCATTGCTGAGAATATAACTGATAGATTACCTTCATGAATTTGCATGTAATTGTTTTGCTTTACCTGAATTATTGCCCCCATTTCTTGAATCTGCATCTGGGAAAAACCCTGGAAAGAAGTTTAAAAAGTGAGGAAGAGGTACTCCTTTTGTGTGATGAAAACAGACAGACAAGGAATGCTAGTGTATTGTAGCCTTTGCATGGAACATTGCTTTCCTGAAGACTTAGATTCCTGCTAATACAATTGTCAGTCCAATATTCATGTAAAAGGGCACCGATCTTGACAGCTATCACTTGAGTTGACACTGACTCTAAATCTATCAAAGACATTTTGATTTCTTAAAATCTTTTCATAGTTCTATTATTTATGTTTATTGTAATTATGCTATTAAGGGCCATTTTAATCTTTGCCAAATTTGCCATATTTGTCATTTTATAAAAATGTTATTGTTATTTGGTCACAGTTGACCTCACATTTTGAACATAAAAATAAGAGGCAGATCTACAAGGAAGTGCCGCAGCATGACACTGCAGGCCCTTTGGCTGCGCCACGCTGTGTCACTTCCAAAGGACAGGGATAGGACATATTTACAAGAGTATGTTGCATCTCTGTGCTTCCCCCTGCACTGGTTCAGGCACCCTCACACCATGGTGCAAGGATGCCTGCGTCATGGGGGGATTGTTTTTGTGCAGGAAGGGACACCTTCCTGCACAAAAACAAACACTACAGGCATTTGCCTCTATTAATGCATGCTGTAGGAAAAAACAATGAGATATTAAAACATTTCTCCTTGTTGCGCCTCACTGTGCCACCTCTAGGGTGGCGTAGCATTCAGATACATCTCCAGATTTACGATTTCCTGTCAATCTGGAGATGGTCTTGTTCCATGGGTGTTGTTTGGGAACACCCACAGCAACACCCATGGAACGCCCCTTTAACGCGAAGTGCTGCGTGTGAAGGGGCCGTATTTACAAGGAGAGGAAAATTCACACAGGGTGGCTTTTCCTGTCCTTGTAAATATGGAGGAGCCGCCTGAGCCACCAGTACGTCAGGAAAATTGACGGACTGGTGACGCAGGGGGCATGTACATCTGCCCCATAGTAATGAACATGCATGGTGGTGATATGTACAGCAATACAAAACAAAGACTTATGTTTTGTTGCCTTAAGCACAAAAAAGTTACTTTGAATAACATAGCAGTAGAGATGCAAAATAAGAGTTTATTTGGAATATAGAAATATGTAAAATTATAGGAAGTATCAAAATAAGCAGGTGTGAGTAGCAGAGAGTAGCGATAAAAGGCTGAACAGATTATATCATTGCAAAATACTTTCAGTCACTATTTAGAAGACAGAGAGGCACAACCTACTGTTCTGAAGTCCTTCTTGTGAAAGGGTTCCCAACACACTCATAATGACTCATTTGTCAGTCCGATACCATACGTAGGTCATAACAAAGAGTAAATCACAAGACCCACATTATTATTAAAAGAGAACGTATCACACTCTGGAGATATGCCACTACAACAAGGTCTTTAAGTTAGAGACATTTGTGGATGGCATTAGTACAACAGGGCTGTTTTGTGATTTATGTTTGGAGTCCATGAGTCTTTCAATATCATTTTGAATGGAGCTTCAATTATTGTACATTTGGCCACATCATTATACCTATAGTTACTTGACTCATTATAGAGGGTAAGAATGAAAGTAACAATGTCTGTAAACAGTACTGTAATATGATATCATTTTATAGAGCAGGATGGGAAAGAATTTGTAAGCACCAAAAACATTATGATAAATTGGCTGTATTACAAGATACCATTAGTAAGTACGTGGGTCAAGGGGAAGTAATGCATTTCTTCATTATCACGGTAGACCGATTACAGGAGGGAATGTTTAGGAAAAGGATAAGCATGTTTTATGTAGTGGTGGCTGGTGACATTTGAAAGTGGTGGGCGGAAAGTTTCTGTCTGAGTGCACTGTGGCGAACGAGCGTAGCCATCGAACCCAAACAGCTTTATTTTAAATTTGCAAA
The DNA here is from genome assembly GCF_964261635.1 of Lissotriton helveticus. NCBI lineage: Eukaryota > Metazoa > Chordata > Amphibia > Caudata > Salamandridae > Lissotriton > Lissotriton helveticus. The sequence goes on from NC_136068.1 coordinate 648,709,230, forward strand.
CTTTGCAGATAAATCTAAATTTAAAAAGCATCAAAGCAGGCTTTAAAACGCTTGACCTGGAAAAACGCCTCATATCATTTGTTTGCCAATAACCCGCCATATAACAAAATAAGGCCACTGCATCTGTTAAAATCATCCCTTAATCCTAGTCAGCACAGGGCGAAGCGGCAGATGCAAATACCATAGAAACACAGTACTGTACTACAAGCGTACCCATGAACTGCTTCGGATGCACTGCCCATATTAATGATCTTTCAGCGCCCTGCTGAATTCAGAGCAGGCCTCCATGCTATAATCCCAGACCAACTACAGGCACATGGCAGCGAACGCTCATCTCATCTGCTTGGCTGCATGAGGCAGGCCAAGCCTTTTTATTTCCTAGCTTCATGTCACAGTGATAAATCATTAACACTGTTTGAATTTCATTCACACCTGTGGTCTCGCTCTGCTCCCTCTTTTGTCTGTCCATCCTGGACTCCAAACTCTGCCTTAATTAACAAGCCACTCTTATTCTAGTAGTCACAACAGATTACTTTAATGTTATTCCTTCCCAGAGATCTCGTTATTCTTGTCAACAGTGGCAAATGAGTCCTACATCATACACGAATTATACATTTCTTTACGTAAATTGTCAATTGTGCAACTTAACATCTCCATGTGTCTCTGCACTATTACCGTTTTTATAATTTTCTCATACAACATGAGAGGCTTATGTTTACACATATTTCTAGGTTACCCAAGACCATGGCCACGTTAAATATGTGCAGTTTAGCCTTTAGCAGTCGGATGCCTAACAGAAATATCACAACACATTTGTGTTATGTACAAAGGACCAATTTATAAATCGTATCAATACGCCATGACAAAACAACATATGTCCAAACCAAGGTAGCACAACGGTTACCGAACCAGTCCACAGCCAAGTTCCAAGCTCACCCTGAGGCTTTTCGTCCTCGCTACCCGCCCTTCAGCTTTCTTTCCATCCTTGTATGTTCGAGACTCAATATCTCCATCTGTTCCTGAGTCCTTTATCCTCACAATCTTTCCCCTCCATATCACCCTCCATCTGTGCCCATATCTTGGTGTCCTTTATCGTCCATATTTCTTCCCTTTGTATATGCTTTCACTCTGCTCGTAACATCTGCCCCTCTTTGTTCTATCCCCTAAATCCTCTCCGTTTCTTTATTTTCTTCTTATCCATCGCCTCACCATGCCTGTTTTCTCTTCTCCTGTCCCGTATCTGTGCCTGATCTCTACTTTCTTGCCTGTCTCCTCATATCATACATTTGTTTCCTGTCTTTCTGTCTTATCTTTCTTCTTTAAAATGTATTGTGTATCAGAGACCCAGATGCAAGCTACATCTCCTCTCCTTTTCCTAGTTTTCACTGCTGGGCAATGTTTGCATTCATTCCTGTTTTTTCATCCTCCCCTTTCATTGCCCCAACATGTAGCTCTTCATTCTGTCCCTTTACATGAATGTCCTCCTCGTCACTGCCCTATGCCTCCTTTCCCCTCTATTATCCACCCCTTGCCTCCCTCTCTTCATCTCTTCCCAGTTCTCTCCTCCTTTTGCTTTTCTCCTTCAAATGTCTCTTTATCCCCACCTCTTCTTCACATGTCTCCCTTTGTCTCACCCATCTCTGTCCGTATAATTTCCTCTTCCACCACAATATGCCCCCTCGTCAGCTACTTTCTTGATGCCCTTCTCCTGCCCCATTTCCCTCCCTTTACTTATTCTCAAAGTTTCTGTGTCTCTTCCCGTATTCCGTTGCACTTTATCTTCCCCCTCGCCCCCCACCTTGTATCTACACTTCTTTCTCCTGCTCGCCCTGTCAGCCCCATGCTTCTCCGCCACCATATCTTTTCCCCAGCTCTCTCTCTCTCTTTCTCTCTCTCTCGCTATGTCCTGCCATGTCTCCCCTATCGTTCCCCCATCTTCTTCATAGGTATTACCTACCTACTCCCCTCCTACTCCCAGAGAGCTCTTACTCCTTCTCTTCCCTTGGGGGCGCCTGCATTAGTCCCAATCTTTAGCAGAAACACACCCTTCAGACAGCAGGCATCGCCTCGAGGCCCAAACAATGGCAGAGTAGCGCTGTCTAAAATCAAAGTATTATGGCTTCATATTTAGCTTCCCGATATCAATCAATCAATCATACCACTTGTATAGCGCGCTACTCACCCGGGAGGGTCTCAAGGTGCTTGGGGGAAGGGGTCTGCTACTGTTCGAACAGCCAGGTCTTGAGTTGTCTTCTGAAGGCGAGATGGTCCTGGGTCAGTCGAAGGTGGATGGGGAGGGAGTTCCATGTTTTGGCCGCCAGGTAGGAGAAGGATCTTCCTCCGGCGGTGGCTCTTCGGATGCGTGGAACGGCGGCGAGGGCGTGGCTGGTCGATCGTAGCTGGCAGGTGGGTGTGTAGAAGGTCAGGCGGTCGTTGAGGTACTTGGGGCCCAGGTCGTGGAGAGACTTGTGTGCATGGGTGAGGAGCCTGAACGTGATCCTCTTGTTGACGGGGAGCCAGTGCAGGTCCCTCAGGTGGCTGGAGATGCGGCAGCGTCGGGGGATGTCCAGGATGAGTCGGGCGGATGCGTTCTGGATGCGTTGGAGTCTTCTCTGTAGCTTGGCTGTGGTTCCGGCGTAGAGGGTGTTTCCGTAGTCCAGTCGGCTGGTGACTAGTGCCTGGGTGACCGTCTTCCTGGTTTCGGTCGGGATCCATCGGAAGGTCTTGCGGAGCATGCGTAGGGTGTGGAAGCAAGATGATGAGACGGCGTTGACTTGTCTGGTCATCGAGAGGGAGGAGTCCAGGATGAAGCCCAGGTTGCGTGCGTGGTCTGTTGGTTTGGGAGCGGTGCCCAGGGCGGGGGGCCACCAGGAGTCATCCCAGGCGGAGGGTGATGGTCCCAGGATGAGAACTTCCGTCTTGTCTGAGTTCAGTTTCAGGCGGCTGGTCTTCATCCATTCGGCGACGTCTTTCATCCCTTCGTGTAGGCTGGTTCTGGCGGTGTCGGGGTCCCTGGTGAGGGAGAGGATCAGCTGGGTATCGTCGGCGTAGGAGATGATGTTGAGGTTGTGTTGGCGTGAGATGGCTGCAAGAGGTCTCATGTAGACGTTGAAGAGGGTGGGGCTGAGTGATGATCCTTGTGGTACGCCGCAGATGACTTCAGTGGCCTCGGATCGAAACGGGGGGAGGCGAACTCTCTGTGTTCTTCCGGCGAGGAACGAGACGATCCACTCCAGTGCCTTCTCCTGGATGCCGATGTTGCTGAGGCATTGAACTAGGGTGCGGTGGCAGACAGTGTCGAACGCTGCAGAGAGGTCCAGGAGGATGAGTGCCGCTGTTTCCCCATTGTCGAGCAGGGCTCGGATGTCGTCAGTGGCTGCGATGAGGGCGGTTTCGGTGCTGTGGTTGGCTCTGAAACCGGACTGCAAGGGGTCGAGGGATCCGTTCGTCTCGAGGAAGGAGGCCAGCTGTCTGTTGACGATCTTCTCGATGACTTTAGAAGGAAAAGGGAGGAGCGAGATGGGGCGGAAGTTCTTGAGGTCGGTGGGGTCCGCTGTTGGTTTCTTCAGTAGGGCGCTGAGCTCGGCATGCTTCCAGCACTCCGGGAAGGTGGCGGTGTTGAAGGAGGAGTTGATGATGTTCCGGAGTTGGGGTGCGATGGTGGAGTCGGCCTTGTTGAAGACGTGGTGGGGGCACGGGTCGGTGGGTGATCCGGATTTGATGGTGTTCATCGTGCGGGCTGTGTCTTCGGTGGTCACTATGGTCCAGGTGCGGAGGGTGGTGGTGGGGGGCGTTGGTTTGATGGTTGGGTGCGTGGGTGGGCGCCGAAACTGTTGTGGATGTCGGCGATCTTGCGGTGGAAGAACGAGGCGAGAGAGTCACAGAGATCTTGTGAGGGAGTGATGTCATTGTTGCCGGTGCTGGGGTTGGAGAGCTCCTTGACAATGCTGAAGAGTTCCTTGCTGTCGTGGGGGTTGTTGTCCAGTTGATCCTTTAGTGATTTCTTCTTGGTGGTGCGGATGAGCTGGTGGTGCTTGCGGGTGGCTTGTTTGAGGGTGGTCATGTTGTCTGTGGTCTGGTCGAGGAGCCAGGCTTTCTCAAGGGTGCGGCAGTTCTTCTTGGAGTCCTTGAGTTCGTCGGTGAACCGGGAGGCCTTCTTGCTTCTCGGTCTGCTGGGAGGGTTCTTCAGTGGTGCGAGGTCGTCGGCCGAGGCGGTCAGCCACTGTGAGAAGTTGCAGGCTGCTTCGTTGGGGTCCGTTGTGCTGGCGGGTGGGCTCTGGCTGAGGGAGGTGGTGAGCTGGTTGGCGGTGATCTTGCTCCAGCTCCTGTGAGGTACCTGTTGCGGGTGGTGGTGGGCCATGGTTCTTTTGAAGCTGAAGTGGACGCAGCTGTGGTCGGTCCAGTGGAGTCCGGTGGTGTGGCTGAAGGTGATGTACTTGCTGGAAGAGAAGACGGGATCAAGCGTGTGGCCGGCCTAGTGGGTGGGGGTGTTCACCAGTTGCTTGAGTCCGAGGTTGGCGAGGTTTTCCAGCAGGGCGGCGGTGTTGCGGTCCTTGTTGTTCTCCAGGTGGAAGTTGAGGTCTCCTAGGAGGATGTAGTCGGCGGAGGGGAGGGCGTGCAGGCTGATGAAGTCGGCGATGTCTTCGCTGAATTGTGTGCGTGGTCCCGGGGGTCTGTAGATGAGGGTGCCTCTGAGGGTGGTCTTGGGGTCGGTGTGTATCTGGAAGTGGAGGTGTTCCGCGGTGGCGAAGGTGTCGTCTGAGTCGGTCGTGATGCGGATGGTGTTCTTGTGGACGATGGCAATGCCTCCTCCGGTCTGGTTGATGCGGTCCCTCCTGATGATCTTGTACCCGTCCGGGATGGCGATGTCGGGGGCTGAGGAGACGTTCATCCAGGTTTCCGTGAGGAAGGCGATGTCGGGTGATGTTGCGTCGAGGAGGTCCCAGAGTTCCACGGCGTGTCTGTGGACGGAGCGGGTGTTGAGCAGGATGCACTTCAGGTGATTGCTGCTGGTGTTCGGCTTGGCGGGTGCGGTGCAGGTTCGGAGGCAGGTGAACTTGCAGCTTTTGCAGGTGAAGGGTCCGTGGGTGCGTTTCGGGGTGGCTCGGTAGCAGGCGGGGTTCCGTCCGGCGTTAAGTGCGTTGAGGCTGGCGGCATCGTAGGTCCGTCGGGTCGTCTTGCAGCGGCGGGGGCCAGGGGTCCTGGCGCTGGGCGTGGGCCAGGCGCAGACGGGCGCAGACGGGCTTGCCTTTGGCGCGCCTTCGGTGCGCAATCGGCACGCCCGCTGCGCGTCAACGCTGCGCGTGCGTGGGAGCGACATAAGAAGGAGCCGGGAGGGAGGAGCAGCTGGGTGGCGGGAGCGGGGCGGCGAATGGGCAGGAGGGGGGCGGGCCGCAGGAGGCAGCGGCGGAAAAGGAGGGCAGAGGGCGGCTCAGTCGCCCTGTGGGACAAATGATTGAAAACAAACTAGGGCAGCAGAAATGAAGGCAGCAGAGGGCACCAAGGGCAGCAGATGACAAGAGAGAAGGAGGAGGCAAAACGTAGAGTGAAAAAAAACCGAGTAAAAAATGATAAAAAACGGGAAAAAACGAGTAAAAACGAGTAAAATAAAATTAAGACTAAGGCAGCTAAACAGGGCAGCAGGGGCACCAAGGGCACCAGAGGGCTGATGGAGGCAGTAGCAGGGGTGTGTGGGGGCGACCTCGCCTGCACACATTTCTCTTTTTTTCTACCTAGTCTCTTCCTCTCAATATCTCCTTCCAGTTCTCCTCTTCTTTATTTTCCCATGCCCAGTCCCCCTCTTTCCTCTGCTCTACCATATCTAAAAATCTCCCTCCTTTTTCTTAGACTTCCACATTTCTGCTCTTTATCTCCATCTCCCCCTACCCACGCTACTCTTCCCATGCGCATCTTGCCCTCGCCTGACTCATTTCCCCTTGTCTGCAGTTTCTCCCTACCAATTACCCAACTATCTCTTCCTTCCCCCTTTACCTTCCCCGTGTGCAACGCACCCTTGCCTTTCATGTCCACTTTCCTTCCTCCCTCTATCCACACCCCTCAAGCTCCCGGGTCTGCTCTGGCCACCCATCTCGGCTCCTTAATCAGGCATATGTTTGACAGCCTATGTTATGTTATCATATGTTGGGGCACTTGCAGCGCAGCGACTCACACCTGAATGTGTGTATCTCGGAGCTTTGAAACTTGCTTTGTTCTTTTGTTACGTGCGTACAAAGATGTTGGTCATCGGAGGGTCTCACTGAGAGAGTGGGGGCTTTAAAGAAAGGGTGTGGGAAAATTGTGGCACATTACGCCCCCCCTCACCCCTGTGTCTCAATCACTCCCCATCTCTGCCATAATTTCTCACTGTCTCCCCTTATTCTATGACCTGCCCTCTCCATAACTCTTCCCTCCCACCGATGTGGGAATGTAACACCACCAGCATGTAACACAGAAGGGTATGAAAAAAATAAAATAAAAAGTAAAACCAATGAATGAACTTTAAACCTACCGCCGGACCCGCTTTGCATCACGTCTCCGAGTCCGAGTCCTCTCACAAAGTGACGTTGGCAAATCATAAGACTGGATGTGACTGAGGGCGGCCACACGGCTAGATCCTGCCTTTGACAGGGCATCGGGCGAAAGTACATCACCGCCCGACAGGTTCCTATCTTTAGACTCCTGCATTACACTAGGCATGCACAGCATACCTAGTGTAATGTCAATGGAGTTGCCGTGCAGAAATGAAACCGCCCTCAGCTCACACTTGCGCAGTCGGAGTCTGCTGGACTCCTGCTGCTCTCGCCGTCGCCTACGTGCCTGCCTGCGTTTGATGTTCACCATGAATTGCGTCTGCTTACATTTCTTGCTGCCCGTGATTCTGTTGCTGATCCTGCCTAGTGGGGCACCGCCCCCGGCGCCCCTTTAGACCAACTGCCACTGGTTTTATGATGTGTAAAGGTTTTTGCTTTGCTATCAGTTTTACTTGTTGTCCATTTATATCTTTACTGGCATTCTATATTGTTCTATCTTCTTTGTCTAACTAGTGATGGCAAATTCACCACCACAACTTCACCCATTTTTACGATTTTAGCAGAATTTGGAGAGATTTGACAACAGCAAGACTGCAGGATAATGGAGGTATTTTTTAACTCTTTGGGAACAAAAGAAGAATTTGTTAAAACACTTGCATTGAAAGAAGGAAAACGCAAAAAAGCTTCATAGTTAGATGCTTCATATACAAATAAAAATAACAAATTTCACAGGCTGTAAAATGTTAAATGAATTAAGGAAGCACCAAATCTATACTAATATAATAAAGGAAGAACTTTCAGCCTTTGAGGCGGGTAAACTCGGGAACCACAGCGCCAATCCACACACCCGATACACAGTTGGAATCGTCAGGGTGTGTAGATGGTTATAGGCTATATAAATGTTAAACAAAAACGTTATTTAAAAAATTTTAAGTAAAAAAAAAAGTAGTCTCTCCGAAGTAGCGCCGGCCACGACGTGCGTGCTCACGTCAGGAGCGCGGGGAGGAGCGGCGTCCAGGAGCGCGACGAGGAGTGGCGGACATAGTGCGGGGGAGGAGCAGTGACGTGAGGAGCAGCGGACAGGCCAACGGCGGTGCGAGCAGCGGACAGGCGGGAGGAGCGGCGGCTCAGGTAAGGGGACCCATGTCAGGGCAGGCGGGGGTCGGGGCAGGCGGGGGTCGGGGCAGGCGGGGGACAGGCTGGGCGTGGGCCCGGGCTGCTGCACAATGTAGGGGCGGGCGGGGGTCGGGGAAGCCTGTTGCAACCGGACAAGGTCGGGATGGGATGCTAGTAAACTGATAAAGAGGTTTCAGGGTATCGAGAACCCTCCAAAAAATTGAATACCTTGAAAAACCCCTACAGTCATCAATGCCAACATATCAGCTGGAATCAGGAAGAAAAGTATCTCTGCTCTGTTTATTGCTTATGCAACAGGCCGCCATGTGATAATGTCATGAGAAGTGAGTACTAGAGCACCAAAGCTGGGTGAAAAATGTCCGCGGATGAAGCCCTGGAATCATGGATTAAATGGACTCTTAGACTACATTATGTTGGGACAATTGAGTAGACAATTCAACAAACAGGTGTATAGTACAATGACTACCAATAAGTTGTGAATATCCCAAATTAACAGGAGACAAATGACTCACTGATCTAACGGGAAGTAGGTATAGTGTATAGCACACTCTGCAACTGACATTTATATCACTTACTGAATAGTAAATACATTTGAATGGTTCTCTTACCATCTGCCGCATCACATCTTCAACAGAGCATCCCAAGTTATCAGCCAATTCTTCCTAAGGAACAATAAAGAAATACAAAATCTAATCTATACATGTTTTACTGAGAAAACCGAGCAGTGCAAAACTTGCAAATAAGTATCCACTCCTAATTTTTTTTTTTTTTTAAGATTGAGTCATATTTAATTGGGTGAATTCCACTCAATCATCTTTCAGTAAATTACCTAAATGCATCTCGTACAAGAATTGATTTTTAGAAGTCTTCAAATGCTGTTAATCACCGCAAATTATATATTTCCTCCTCTGCCTTGCCAGACTTGTAGCAGGGCTATATCTAACGTTTACATCAATAATGGAAGGGATGAATGTATAATTACTCCCAAAAATGTCAACTTGCACTATTTTTTGTAACTACATTTAATTATTTGCAGTAACAAATATAGAATGACATATTCATGAGGTTTATATATTAAATATTAAACAAAAGACACAAACGCATACATTTGTAGAGACAGCAAGATGCATTTATTAATTGACAGGCAGATCACATACAGAACTAGTGTACTGTTTTAAATGAATAATTTGTGATATTAACAAGTATTCAAAACATTAAAAAAAGTAAAGTATCTGTGTTTACCAAAACAGTGAGGAGATTGTGCAGGCTGCATTTCATTTCAAAAGTTCTGCCCATTGATGTGCCTTGCTGAAAAAACAAAAACCAAGCTGTGATACACACTTTACATTTCGAATAAGCTTTCTAAGTGAAACCACTCATCAATGGAGTCTAATGGAGATCATGTTTCCCCTACGGCTCAAGTTATCCTGTAGGCCAAGTAAAACCAGTATTTTCTTTCATTAGTTTGGGAAACATTTATCATAATAACTAAAGGAAACATTCAATCTATAGTAAACATTTGAACATAAACATTGCCAGTAAAGCAATTTGAACAATTGGTTATAAAATAGGCCTCAGGCCATTCGTTGCTGCTGGAAGTCCATCCTAAGGTAGCTAGATTGAGGTTTTCACACGTAGGGGCATATTTACATGTTCTGGCGCATCTCTGCAAATTAGCAAGGATGCGTCAGAACAGATACGTCATGCAATCCCCTCCTTCTGCCACCACAGATGCGCCGCATTTACAATGCGGCGCACCATGGTGCAAGGAAGGGAAGATGCGTGACGCATCTTGTGGCGTATGGGCGGCGCATTGCTGGAGTGGTGTTGCAAGCGCAACGCAACTCCTGCAATGCACAGGGGCCACCCATACTCAACGTGGTGCGTCACTCCTTACGCCTGCTTCAAGCAGGCATAAGGATTTGACGCAGCAGCGTCGTAAAACTGACTCAGTGAAATCTTGTAGATTTCACTGCATCAGTTTTACGGGGCTTTCCTGCAAGTGAACGCCCACCCTGCGACAGAACGCCCACATGAAACCTGACGCAGGTTTCATGTGGCGCAGAGCTTTACAACATGACGCATCTGCCTAGATGCATCACGTTGTAAAAAAACGTGGCACATTGTTTACGCCGCTGCTGCATTACAAATGTGACGCAACGGCGGCGTAAATGTGTTGCAAGGCGCTTGTAAATCTGCCCCTAAGTAACTGAAGAGTGGCGGAACAACTTTCATTCTCAGTGATAGACTTTGAAGAAAGATCACATCACTGTACTACTTGTTTCACTGTAATGAGTTAGGAACACATCATTGCTCTCATTGGGTGACTTGCCTCTTGCACTGGTAGAAATGCCGGTTACATAGTTCAGTTGTAGACATATGATTTCAATTCTGACTGACTATACTCTCTAGGTTTGGAAGTGAAGTAATTTTAGAACTCAGGCTAAATTTCACAGTACTGCACACCAATAAATTAAATTCACTCATGATCAATTCTATTGCAAAAGGAGATGTACATACTGATAAGCAGCCTGTAAACAGACATCACCTGCAGATGCTACTCAGCTTATGAGTAAGTTTTACATGTATGCATGTGTGTATATGTATTTATATGGTATTTTGTGGAGCGCTGAATATGGTCAAAGGCAAGCTTAACATCTGCATGCAATAGGATACGAAACTCAGTTGTGTATAGTTAACGGTGGGTCTTCAGTTCATTCCTAAAATGGAGCAGTGTTGGGTTGATCCTAACAGGTATGGGGATGTTGTTCCAGATCCTGGGTGCATTGATGGAAAACATCTGCTGTCTTGTTTTTGTCTTTTTTACATTTCTTTGTCTGTAGTCTGATACTGTCCTGGCTGTGAGTGAGCCTAGGACCATCAGAGAGGTTGAGTTTGTCTGCTAGACAAGTGGGGTGCTGGTTGTGATGTTCTTGTAAATGCTCCAGCTGGTTTTTAAAGATGGTGTAGGCTGGGAATAGGAACCAATGGAGTTCTTTAAAGATGGGTTTGGTGTGATCATATTTCTTCAGGCTCTGGATGAGATGTGCTGGTACATGTAAGATGCTCCTTGTGACTTGCTTGCAGAGTTCTCACCTTCAGGCATGTGCTACCTTTGGGTATGCTACCTTCACCACCTAGCAAGTTCAGAAATGTTCATCTCCTGTCCACTGATTCCCTACTGAGCTTGGCTGATGGTGTGCAGACCCTTTGGTGATTTGTAGAGTGCAATTGAGCAGGTTTTATTCTTGGTGCGCATGCAGAGCATAGTGGCGAGGTGGAGACCATATATGATTGTATTTGTATGTACAAAATAGACTACTCATAAACAGAACCCATGCTTCCTAAAAAAAGGCAAGGTTTACAACACTTGGTAGAACTTCAGCTGATGCATTTCAGTGGATAACATAAAAGAAGTGTATCACAGGGCTTTTTAGTCTGGACTCTGAACTTTGTATCTCTGTCTCCTAATCTAGCCAAACTGAAGTGTGGATGTTTAATTTTAACATCCACATATGTGCTATGATTGCATCCCTGGCGGCAACAGCAAAATATAAAAGTCAGGAATACAGTGCTATATTGTTAACAGATTTACCGAATGATGCTTATATTCTTAGAACTGATGACCTTCAGCATAGTTGCACAGATTATTCAACTTCAAAAAAAGCTAATCAAATTCGTTATGAAGATGACAGATAACGGGGAATATGAAAAACATTTCAACAAAAATAGAAATTGCGAAAAGAGTGGCAATTCTAGATGAAGGTAGTATAGAAAAAAGTAGAATAAAAAGATAAGAAACATTGAAGGAAAACATCAGGAAACGAAATTGAAGACAGGAATTTAGTGATGTAGTATAAATGAATATATTACAACGAATAGAATACCCCATCTGCAAATTAAAAGGATATTGTAAATATCTTTGGAATTTTGTGGTTTTATAAAATAACTGGGTTTGTGGAAATGGTTCATCTGCATGATCCTGAAATGTATCTGTGAAGTAATCGCTCCATACTATATCTTGGTAATGGCAGTTTACCTTTCTCGTCATACACCGCCAGCTTTGGTCAAAGGTGAATTGGCAATCTTTAATGTGCAGAACAGTATATACTAATGTTTACCTTGGCTGAATCATTTGATTGTTTACTTGACAAAACTCTCATTAATGTCATTGTAACCTCTGACCTAGACCTAGACGTAATTAGAGTAAAATGCCCGTATTGAGACCTTGATTCCTTTTCGTAATGCTGCTACAGGACATCACATATCGTAATCAGTAGACTGTTGTGTGCATGTATACCATTAAATAAAAGGACACAGGAAGACGACATCGTTCTTTGCCCTGTTTCACCGGATCACTTGCACAGACAGTTCAAACATTAACTCGATAGTTGCTGATCAGAGGGGGAGCCCAAGGAAATGTGCGGGATTCTTGGATGATATGCCTAGCACGTGGCACATGAGTGGCCCCACTGTTTGTTACATTGCCACATAGCTGCCCCTCCCTCCCACGAGCCCCCTCACTTCTGTGCGCTGCGCTCCTACATGTCCCCGTCTGTGCGGGCCCACCCTCATGGTAAATGCTACATTGCAACATCAACTACTGTGGCCCTGGTGGCGACTACACCCCAACACAGAGAAACACTGACCGCACTTCCTGCACGAGGCCCAGTCCGTGCCATGCCATGCTGCCCCTGCCAAATCAGCACACCCCTGCGGTGACCTAACGTATGCCAGACCAGCACACGCCGCATGTGCAAGCGGGGGTGTGCGTGCGCAGCAACAGGTCCAGGGTCACTGCCACCGCTGAGGTGACATGGTAAGGTCCGCTGACGACAGCACCCTGTGACATTGCAGAACCAGTGCCCATCATGCTGACACAATGACTACACGGACACACTTGCTCAGATGGTGTGAATGGCTACATGCACGTGCGCATGGCCACATTTAATAGCAGGCACACATACCAAGTGACACCTGTGTTGGATGTGTGTGGGGTGTGTGCACAACAGCCGGCAAGGGGTGCCTGGTACAGTCAGAAATCGACATCAGTGTACATCGTAAAGGACATTACCATACAACCATTAAGGACCAATGGCTCATTGCGGACGGAGTTAGTGGCACCAGGGCTGTTGGGGATGCCGCCTGCGATGAGGCATGTCCAATGTTGTGGACTCCTCCACATCTTACCCAAGACACAGTTCCACTTGTGTGACCTACTTGACCGCAGTCTAGGCCTGAGGCAGCGGCCAGTGCAGGGCCACAGACACATGGCGTTGATGACCCCAATAACACCTTCATAGAGGTCATTGAATATACCAGGAGAAGGGGTCCCAGATGTGACCAGCACAAAGTCCATGGCCCAGGATGCACTGCAGCCGGAAAAGACACACCTCCACGTCGCGGTGACTTGCGGTGCAGTCGAATGGGCCATGTGACCTGGGTGGGTCCTCTTCAATGACCGAGGTGCAGGTGGCAGAGGATTGCGGCGGACAGTGGAAGATGTACTCCAGGGCATGATGCAGATGGTGGAGGCTATCTGCAAGCAGCAAGTGGAGGAGTGGTTTGCCACAGCATCGTTTTTGCCATGGAGACAGTATCACTGACATGATGGCGACGACAAACCCAAAACCATTGACTCGGTCACCTTGCGTTGAGCAGGAATAGTCGCACCACGTGTCGCAGGACTGCCATATGGAATTATGCCTCACTGATCGAAGGGGATCTGGTGCTGTGGCCGCTGCCAGGGACTTGGGGTCACTGCCATTCAGGACTCAGGACACAGTTCCACATTAGGGGCCTACTGGGCCAAAGAGGACACCGATGGAGTATGTAAATGAGAAAGGAGTACTGTGGGCCAGCATCGGGGGGCCAGTGATGGTCTGCGGAGGCTGCAGAGGTCGCGGGCCTGGTGCTTGGATCCTGCCCCGCACATGGTGGGCCCTCTTTGACACACACCGGTGTAGGCAGGTGAGCGGAGCCTTGTTGGTACGCTACGGCAGGCATGAGGGGTCTGGGGACCAGAGGCCCAGGGTGCAGCAGGTGCACAGGGACTCAGGCATTGCCGCGGTCGGTGCAGGACTCGTGGTGGGCTGGGAGGTGCCGCCCTGGCAGACGTTGTCCATTCAAAATGTGAACCATCGAGCAGTGCGAGGGCTTTTTGTTCATACCATTATGCAGGCCTGGCGTACGCAGGTCCAACTCACTACGCAATCACATGCAGGGGGAGACGTAACGTGCGACATTTCCTCTTTCCGCCCCACATCCTGTGGGGACATGGTAATATCCACTGGCCACTGCACTCCATGCACCAGAGGTTGTTCACAACATGGAATTTCCATAGTTTGCACTCTGTGGTTTGTCAGGCACCTCCAGGCCACACCTGGCATTGGCTGTGCTCACGTTCCTAGGTCACTTGCCATTCTTGCACATGCCTGCTGATGCCTCTCCTCACGTCCTTCTAGTGCGTGATCATTGTCTCTGTGGCATCAGTGGGTCTTCAGGTGTCGCTCTCGGCTAGGCTCCCTTTCATGCTGTGGGTAGTCGTCCTGCTTAGCACCAGCAAAAGGCAGGTGTTAAATCCCTGCAGCTACTGCGGCTTATCGCCTGGTTTTGGTTCGCACGGATCTGGCATTTTGTTGTGAAAGTGGTGTGTTTTTTTCGTGTGTTTTTGCACTGGAATGCCTACTCTGCATCTTATTAGGGTTAGTTGGTGGTGTCCACCATGGAGGTACATTTTTGGGCAGTTATCACAGGAATACTGGCAATGTCCGCAGTTTGCACCAGCTTGTGAAAAGGGTGTTAAATCTATCTCTGATTTCGATGCGGTACGGTGGGGATAAATCGAAGTTACGTCCTTGTGAATATACCCCTAAGTATCTATACCGAGGTAAACAAGGCAGCATTCCAGCCTTTTCACACATCATATTCACGAAGAGATTAATGATTCTGCACCGCAAGCTTATAACATCACATTGGTATTGGTAACAACTTTCTGAAAATCCAAAAACTTTCCAGCAGTACACATGAAAATCTCTGCCAATGTCAGATTTAACCTGAAAAACTATTTGTGAATTCCTATGTTTCCAGTGCAGAGGCATTTTCACATGTGAACTGTAGGTGTGGTGCAATTGTAAACAGTGAAATAGCATTGTCTTTCTGAATAAGCATCATTTTTTCCTCCTGGTGGGACACAGTTTTGTCAGTGAAGAAAAAATGTCCACTACATTCTCACCAACATTGGATTTCTCACCTTACCTTTCGTGTCTTGGAATGAGATTATGTCTAATGTACTAATTACTGGTTGGAGAAATAAGGTCACACATTTTGACCAGTATGTTAGTACTAGCGGAATTTAATGAGCTGTCCTATATGCTAATAGGTCAGTTAGCCTAATTTTGATTTGGAGTGAGTCACAAACCGGTCTAACTTAAGGTAAGTCGTAAATTGTGACTTGCTCTGAATGGTGACTATCACAGAGGGAAGTCAATTTTCTTTGGTCACTTTTCCCTAATGGAACTGGGGCTGTGTTGAAAAAGAAATTCAGTCTAACAGTTTGTTTCATACTTGACAGTGGCTCTATGGACCCTTACCTACCATGCAACTAACTTTTTGTTTTTAATTCTAAAGGTAAATCCCAGTTTTGTTGATTCAGTATAGTGAGACAATGTTTATGAGAACACTCTCTGCTTAGTCATGTGGACTCTAGCGATATTTTAGTTAGAACAGAAAACAGTGTTAGTCATTACTTGGTATATTATGATGTTCAGGCAAGATGAAGGACAATGTGAACACAATCTAATGTTAACATAAACTCAGCTCGTAATGCTCTTTATTAACAAGATTTCAAGATATTTATTTACTTAGATTTAGACCTCTAATGGGGTCAACAAATAAATAAAAATACATTTTAGTTTTTCTTTTAAAACCAGTTATAATATATCTTCTTTAAAATATTTTTAAGAAACTCTTTAAAAATGTTAACAAATTGTAACAGACATATTCTTTAAGTGGTAATTTAAAAAACATTGATAGTCCTTGTACTGTGTGTATATTGTATATAAGACAGGTAGGTTTTAAATGACGATGTTTGTCCTCTATCAGGGTTAAGTTTGGGTAAACAAACAATCCATGTAATAGATCTTGCAATCCTTGACAACACAAATCCTATAAACCTGTAGTTTTGTCAGAGTTGTTCCAGTTAATCGTAAAAGTTTTTCACTGTAAAATCTGCAGCCGCATTAAAATAGTATTGCGACATACCCTGTGGACTAACTGATGTACCTACTGATAATGATGCCACAGAGGTGACATCACACTAGAACCTCTGGAACATCATAGTGATGTACCATTCTAATCAATAAAGCATATGCACAATACTCAACAACATAACATGTAAATATAACAGTCTTCAACTCTCCCTGGCTCTTTCTAAAACAATGTATCTGTTCAACTGTTCAGCTTGCACTATGAGAATGACTGAAGGTCTGATTCATTTCTTGGGGAGGGGAATACTCCATCACAAATGTGAGGAATATCCTGTCCACCATGGAGATCGTATTTTGGCATGGATATCTGTCATTATTGTGATGGAGTATTCCATCTGCTGAGATCTAAATAAGGCCCTTAATCTCAATGTATTACTGTGATGAGTGAATCCTCAAACGTATCCTAAAGTAAAGTGTTTCATCCCAATTGGTGAAAATTCCTGAGAACCATGAATTCCCATAGAATGTATAAAAGTCTTTGTCTAAAGCCTTATAACAGTACATGGAGTTCTGTAATCGGAGGTATCCCCTTTCTGACCTTTAGAAGGTGAATCTTTTCCAGAATTTCCTTAGAAATGTAACAAGTTCTTCATAGCTACGATTTGTATGCTTTGCTGCTAAACTCTCTTATACCATGTTTATTGTAATTTGTCTCTTAGTTCTTTATGGGAAACTTTGAAACTACAACCCTTGTTTGTCATTCGTAAGAGAATATTTCAGCCTATTGATGCGAATTTACCTTTTTAGAAATAGTGACAGTTCCAGTTGGGGAGCAGCAAAGTACGTATCAGGACTACTATGATCCCGGTCCTAACTGTTGGCTCACCCTATGAACTAGAATTTGGGAGTAAATTGTGTGCCAACAGCAGTTGGAAGGGACACCTACAACATGCTCCTTCCAAATATCAAATTCATGTAGACACACAATCTCATTTTAAAAGTTGATCAAATGTACTGATTTCTAAAATCAGATTAGACAATTTTTTTTGTAAGTCTTTTTATTGTGGTATGCCAAAAAACAGATGTTACAGCACAACTGTACACATGCAGGCAAAGGGTGAAGCAGTATACGGGTTAAGTAGTAGTACACAGCCATTCAGTCCACAATCCTGAGGTCGGACGGCATCTTAATAAGACAATACCATATGAAAAGCAAATGAATACCTGCATGAGACACAGATAAAGTCACTGCACCACATATTTTGTTTTGAACAATAACCATCAACCAAATAAAGAGATCCAGCAGAGAAAATCAAAAATTGCATCCAATCTAACCTGAGTGTCCAGCTCTGACCATCATGCCGCAGCGTCCATGGCCCCTGTTGGTGTACAAACATGCATAGGGGCAACACTTACTTCGCAAAAAAACCATGCCGATCACAGCAGAGACGAGTCCAATCCCCCCAGGTTCATAAACCCGTCCCCGGGTTCCTACGGGATAATGCCAGTTCCGCCGTAGGGGAATCGCACAGTTCGCCACGGTATGAATTCCAGTGGCCCCATTTCTTGTCCCAAACCTTAGGGCAGCCCCTTATTTTATACACCGTCTTCTCCGCTATCATGCATTGGTCCATTGCAGCCACCCATCCTACTACCAAAGGTCTATCTGGGGAGCCCCAACCCATGGCCACGGACCGTTTGATCAATAGAAACCTCAATGCCGCCCATTGTAACTCTGGGGCGTTTAGGTCATTTGGCCCCCATATATTGAGGACACGTTCCCTAGGTGATGTGGGGAGTGGTTTTCCCAGGGAGGTGCTCATTTTACGTATCGCTGTCGTCCAGAACTGTTGTATCCCTGGGCAATCCCATAGTATATGGTAGAAAGTCCCGGGGAGGCCACATCCTTGTAGGCACAGAGCATCAGGCCTTCGGCCAATCTTGGCCAGGGTAAAGGCAGACATGTATGCTCTGTGCAGCACCTTTAGTTGAATCAATCTAAACCTATGGCATATGGCCGATTCCCTCGGAGACATTAGCGCTGACCGCCAATCCTCTTCATTTAAGGGGCCCAAGTCTGACTCCCATTTGGTCCGCAATGACAGGAAGGGGTCAAATGTAAAACTAGCTGAATGAAATCCTGTAAATAGGTCAAAAGCATTTAGCCTGAAGGTCTGAATGTAAGTGTCATTTCAAATTTTTGGTTAGGTGAATGCATCTTTACAGTATAAGCAACAATCATATTCTACTATGAAACAAGAAAGCTTATTTTTCCTCCGTATGGAAAAAATAATGAGCTAGGTAGAAAGAGTGGGAGAAGCAGGAAAAGGGAGGCCGTGCACACATAAAAACGCATGCAAAGAATAACTGAACAGGCCAAACAATGTCTGATCCAGTTGCTTACCATACTCAATCATTTAATGAAAACCAGCCGGAAATGAAAGTCGACAGTTTCAGCCCCTGCTTCTTTACTCACAGTACCCAGGGAGAATGGCAAAATGACTAGCAGCAGGAGTTTATATGTCAATTCATTAACTGTCTGTGTCAGACTGGCAAAAAGACTGGTTCATAACTAGTAGATCACTTCAAGACCGAGGGTTTTTTCCTCATATAACAGATCACCCTGAAAAATAACTGAAAATGTTTTGCCATTATCAGCTGGATGATCATCATGGGACATTTTCAATTAATTTTATTGATTCTCTCCTCTTTAGATATTTGTGTTCCAGTTTCTCAGCCGATGCGGAAAGGTTATAATGAATTTGATAATAAGATGTAATACACATGGATTCATTAATATGGAGTCTTATAAATGTACTATATATTCGTGGGAAACCATGAAACGGGTGCTGTGATTGGCTAGGAAGTGAGCCAAATAGATTATAAGGCAAGTTTAGGCAAGGGTTCAGAAAACATCCATCACATTGCATAGAGACTATACACTGCTTTTTAAGCAAAATGTGACGTCTTATTTCCAAACATCCAACCTAGAGATCATCATGTTTGCCTTTGTATGAAAGTGAATTGAATCACTGTTTAAACATTATTCTGAATAACGACAAAATAAACTAATTTTTAGGTCACAGGACTCTAAACAGTGAACGTTCCCAACAATCTTTATACGAAAATAGTCCTCTCAAAACGTGGCAGACTTTGGCTTACAGTCCCTTATTTCAATAGACCCTTACTTACCCAAGCAGCCACCCGGAGCCACGAGGAGGAGGGCAATAGGCGACATCATGTTTACTGTAGGACTGGTATTTGAACCTTTTGCAGAACTGCTGATCACTCAAACACCTGTGAAAGGTCCATGCCTGAGGCCTCTATTTATGCCGACAGCACGTGCCGTAGGAGGCAGGATTTTCCCAGGAACATGCGCTATGGTCATCGCCTCGGTCCTGTCAACCAGAACATCACAGAGATTTTCCAAACAATGGGCGTTTTGGACCTATTTGAAAAAGATGTAGTGAATTACTTAGATAAGGTGTGCGAGGCATGAGGAAGTGTCTGTGACTCTTTGTAAATAATGTGTTTTTTGTTCTTTGTTTACCTCCTTAAGGTCATTTTGATCCTTCTCTTGATAGAAGCATGGATCTTCCCACCTGTATTACCCATCAGCTGCTACCAAGTCAAATCAGATTCCCACTGTGACTTGGAAAAAGCGCTAAAATGACTCCTTTGGATGGGAACCTCGTTTCCGAATGCAATTGTTCAAAAAAAACAATAGCAATAGCTAAAATGAACAATGAGAACTCAGCAATACATAGCAAGCTTGTTATGTTGTGTCTTTCTAAAAACAAAAATACAGCAGGGGATATGTTTTATGTTGTTCTGATGTATGTAAGTGAATGTCTTTCTAATTATTTGAACTTACTAAACCTACCCTCGTTCAACCAACATTATTTTTTTATTTTTTTATTTAAACGGTTTTATATAGAGCTGGCTAGACCCAAAGGTATAAGAGCGCTTTACAAGGGTTGGGAGTGGAAACAATTGCAATATAACTTTTGTACAAAAAAGAACAGTGCAAGATAATAGGAACAAAATGCAAAGAACAGTAAATACATTGACAATAAAATAAGGAGTACAATTAGTCAATAACCAGAATTGAGTAGTTGAGGTAGTGTGAGTGGTCAAGGATGGGGGGGAGTGAGGATTTAGGGGGAAACTGAGGCCGGTGATGGGAGAAGAGATAACATGTAGGAGTAGGCATTGATTAAAAGAGAACAAGTAGGGGAAGTGTGGAAGTATATGTGCGCATGAGAGGAGGGGGGTAGTAAGTCAGGTAAAATGTGGTGAGAACATAATACCGTCATGGGCAGGTTGAGACACTCAATTAGGTGGCAGGATAAGGAACATTGAATTGGTTCTCTTTGGCAATGAAAAGTAGTTTAACTCCAGAGCTTGTGTATGAAGATGTATAAAGAGTACAGTGGTAAGAAGTGTTAGCAAATGTTCATATAGCCACAGCAAACATAATGCAGTGAGAGTGGTAGAACTGGACACTGAGAAACATCCCAAGTGGCCGAATAGATGAACCTTCTCTAAATATAGGAAAACTCAAGAACATATCATCCTGCTGACTCTCAGCTCTTGGTCCTGGAGAGCACAAATCAGCTGCAGCAATACATGAAATCACTCTTCGTATTTCATCAAGGTCATTTCTTGTGATTGGGATGGTACCCTTGCTTAAAAACAAAACCGCAACCTTATCACAATGCAAGGTACATTTAATCTATACTTGTTGCGCCATACACTATTTACGGCACATTGAACAGCCAGATTGCAGTCACATGACTTTGGTAATGGACAGCGATTGGCACTGGACTGAATCAAATTCTTACAATCAAACAATAGTGGACAAATCTCCATACTTGGCTTTTCATATCCCTGCTCCTATTCGATGACAGTATCGCCTTTTACTAACAGATTCAATCATTATCATGACCATTTTAAGAAATATGCGCAGCTGTCATTTATTTCCAACTTTGAATGAACAGGAAATCTGACATCCATACCAACAAGATTGATTTGTCCGGAATGTCTAAGCAAGGTAAGCCTTGCGCATTGCTTCCCAAGGGTAGAGTAATTCCTGGAAATCAACGTAAACTTAATACAACTTTGCTATTGCTGGTGATGCAGAGAAGTCCACTGTATGTAGTTGTTAAGCCAGCACAGTACCAGTTCTTCTTAAAGAGCAAATCAATTCCGTTGTTCTAGGAAGCATAATTTTTGGGACGTAAGAGATATTCCATTTAGGCATTTTCTTGCCTTAGCCATTTGCTGCCTGTAGCCTGTCTCTGGGTTACAGGGCTGGGTATGGGTGACAGTTGGGCTTTGTCCATACTTACTAGGCAGCCACACACAATGGGGAGCTTAGGTGTGATCGGGTAGACCATCGCTGACAAGATGGGAGGAAGGAGCTGGGCCCAGTCCCACTTAAACTTGAATAGGCTGTGTCATACCCCCATACAAAGGGCTGCATAGTTAGTCTGGAGTAGGGGCCAGGAAGGCAAGGCATTTATCTTCACATCGATATTCTTGACAACGATATTCTTGGCATCGATATTTTCATGTTATGATATTTTAATCCTTATTTTCTTGTACATTGATATGTGCAACTCAACATTTTGTCTAAACACCGGAATGTTTCCTTTATCTTTTTAATCTCTATATGGAACTCTTCTGAGATCAAATAAAGAGATTAAGCCCTTCATTATATGCTGACGACCTGATTGTGTGCACATCGGAGGTGGAGAGTGCGGTATCCTAAGTAATATGGGAAGTGAGGCAGTTTGGGAATTCTCTAGGTATGAGGTGAATAAAACCAAATAATAAAAATGACCTGGAACTCTGTGTGTGGTAAAGAAGTAAAGTACTTGGGAGTCAGGATTGTGTAGAATCATGAGGACATCCCAATGGATAACCTGAAAAAAGTCAGCAATAAGGTAGGTAGACTACTGAAACAATGGAGAAATCTGTCACTCACTATGTATGGATGGGGAAATCTGGTCAAGATGGCTATCTTGCCAACATTTTCCTTCCTATTTGATAACATCCTGCTGAGTTTCAATTGGAAAGAGCTCAGGAAGATCCAAGGGAAGATCACCTCGTTCATCTGGGCAGGGAAAGCCATACAGCTGTCTTGGGAAAAGCTCAGGAGGAGGCTGGCTCTACCTGACATCCAGCTTTACTGTTGGGCATTTCAGTTTAAAAGTGCAGGATGCTTTTCTTCCACCCAGAAAAATCCTTCACTCTGAGAACGTACAGGGCCATGCTAGTAGGTCTACCAAGAGAGGTGTTCTGATATAAATATGATGCACCAAAGTTTTTTAAAGAAGTATGATTCAAATGTTTTAGCTCAGCTTCTGGCCTATTGCTTGAGATAAGCTTGTTCCAAGGAATTCCATACTGTAGCGAACTGTCACCAACATGGGATTCTCGACTGAGTGTTTAAAAGACTGTTTAACAAGACTACTTTGAGACTATGGAATAGCTAAGCGGGGGGCGTTAGTGGAGGTAGGGAAAGCATTACCATGGAAAACCTGGGAGAGGATCACTCAGGGGACACAGTCATGGTTCACATTTTACCAGTTGACCACCTGGCTGACAGAGCAGTGGTGGATCTACTGGCAGACCCACAGTATGTGGAGGAACTGCAGGATCCTAATACAAGGATTTTTTAACTATGAACTATGAATGAATACATTTTATTTGCGTGGTTACTCAAAACCATTACAATAAAAAAAGAAGAGCACTACATTTTAAAAGATAGACAGTGTAATAAAAATCTAAAGGTCTAAAATTCAAAGATAGCTCTTTGTACTCAGCAAATAGTTGTACATGTTCCAGTTAAGCTAAGAGGATAATACAAGATGATAGGTGACCTCAGCACAAGTGCTTGCCTGATCGCTTAACAGGGAGTGTCCGTCAGTTTTGTGCGAGTCTGTTGTACAAATTTGCCAAACATAGCCATGTTCTTCACTATGGCCAGAGTATAAAGTTGATGACTGCCTCCTTTACAGTTAGAGTGCCCAATTTTAGCAAGATGGGCCTGAGATACATTCTGTGAGCTAAGCACAATGCCGGGCAACAAAATAGGATATGGGCCAAAGACTCACGTTTATATTTACAGAGCCGGCACTCCATGATCGCCGGTCTTGTTAACCCGGTGGGGTATAATTCTTTAAGGGGGAGAGGGTGTAGTCTGAATGCTAAGATCCTGTGTAAGGCTTGTCTCCCCATGGCCTGCATAAGGTGAAGTTTGGAGTAATGCTCTGTATGTGTGAGGCTTTGGGACTCATGGAAACCTCTTGTTACCAACGATTCCATGTCCAAGGTGCAAGAGCAAGAACATACTTTTTTTCTATTGTGCTTTTGATAGCAGTGTACTTGACTGTCTTGGGGTCCAATTTCTCTGGTGCAAGTTTCAAAAGGTCTTTGGCAGAAGCGAGACTGGCTGACCAAGGATTGCCCGGTTCTAAAAAGATACTTTTTATTGGAGCCTTCATTGTGTTCTCTGGTGCCGCCATTGTAAGGTAGAAATATATACTCAGAGAGGCCATCTCTTCCAGTTTTTGTTGGTTGAGATTGAATTCCAACCAAACTAGATTGTTCCTGGTGCAGACGGGTAGGTGGAATAGTTTTTTATAGGCTGTGCAGTTGTTTTTTTCTAGGTCTTTCGCGAGTTTTCCTGGGAATGCCTGTTGTGCATAGTTAAGAGATGGTATTAGTTTCATCCTCAAGACTCTTTGGATAGCCGTTGTTGTAGGGCTATGTAAGGTGGAGTATAGTTTGCAGAGCGCGTAAATAATGCTTTTCCCTTTCATCTGCATTTTGTGGAGATGGACTCCTGGGCGGCCTGTTTCACTAAACCAAACTCCCAAGTAGTTGTAATGTTGTATACAGTCCAAAGTCAGCTGACCAAGCCTCAATTGTGCCCGTTTTTTTTAGGGTATTGCCCAAAAATTACTGTTTTGGATTTTGATGGATTTGCAACCAACTTATTTTTGACAGTGTAAGTTGCCAGGGACCTAAGTGCTTTTTGTAAGCCAATTTTAGTATGGTCTAGGAGTACCAGGTTGACGGCATATTACATTAGTTGGATCTTTTTGCGCCCAATCCTGGGTGTTGCTAGTGTAGCTCCAGTCAAGGCTTGGCCCATGTCTGCCGTGTATAAATGAAAGAGCATCGGGGCTAAGAAGCACCCTTGCTTTAGGCTGCAATCCTTGTCGATTTTCTCTGTTCCAGATTTGCTCAAGAGTTTGCATCTTACCCAAGTTTGTGAGTACAATGATTGAATCGCTTGTAATAGAGATGGATTGATATTCCAGCGTGTCAACTTCTGCCAGAGGATGTTATGGTCTACGCCATCGAAAGCTGACGAATAGTCAATGAAACAAGCAAAGAGCGGCAGACTTTGGCGAAATACGGCTTGTTGAGCTAGATATGACAGAGCGATTATGTTATCCACCGTTGATGCCCCAGGTCTGAACCCTGTTTGAAAGAAGGGCAGAAGGCCTTCAGTTCTAGCCCAAGTTGATAGTTCCGCCAGAAGGGTACTTGCATAGGCCTTGCCCTCGATGTCCAGCAGGGCAATCATACAGTCGTTTTTTGGGTCGGACTTTGGCCCTTTCTTATATATTGGGTGCAGTAGCGACCCTCTCCAGGAGTCTGGAACATCTCCCAAGAACCTGCATTCGGCATATAACTGGGTCAGAATGTCCGTCCAGAAGTCTGTGTCTGCCCTGAAGAGGGAGCCAGGCAGGCCGTTAAGACCTGGTGCCCCGTAGTGCCTGATCTTTTTTAAAATTGTGTGAACTAAAGTTTTGTCTGGAGGAACTTTTTCAATGTGTGTACAGTGATGTCTGATTCTTCACTCGCGTTAAGGCCTTTATTTAAGGAAGTTCTGCTTTGATCTTCTTTGTACAATGTTTTCACATGAGTGGCCGAGGTACCTGCATCAAGTGAATTCTCTCTGTGGGTGTCTCCTTGGGTTAGATTAGTTAAGTATCGCCAGAACTCTTGGAATTTACAAGGTCTCAGCAAGTGAAAGATCTTCAGCCATTTCGCCTTAATACATTCGCGTTTCGCGGCCCAGACCTGCTTCGAATGGCTTTTTATGGCCTCTTTAAGTAGCCTTTTGGTGGATGCTGAGCCAGTTTTCCGATAAGCCCTACGTTGGGCATTTAATTGTTTGGCCCGCTCTTTAATTGCAGGGACGAGTCCTAGAGTATGTGATGGGTCTAGGGGGGTTCTGCTTATTGTGTCCCCTCGAAGCAAAATGGCTAATTTGCTGACGGACTGATCCCATTCGTCTATAGCGACCCTGATATTTGCGCCAAGTTGCCAGCCTGCCCATGTTTTTTTCCATGTATCAAACTTGTTAATTGGCGCAGGCCCCCATTTGATTCTTCTTAATAACTTGTGCAGTTCTTCTCCGTTAGATGCCCCAATGCAGCATAGAGTGTGGTGTGAATCTGCTATGAGGACCTGGAATGTTTGCCAAGAGTTTTAGAAGTTTGCTACGATTAAGAATATCCCACTTACCCTGTGAGACGTAGACAGGGTACAGCAATATTTTCAGATCATCGTGGTTTAAAGATGGCAGATTTTGTTGGATGATTACCTCCTGTGGGTCATGGGCCTTTGTAGGGTTTGGGGTTGTCTGTGCCTGGGTGTCCAAATCAACCTCTACCTGATTTGAGTTAGCCACCGTCTGCTGAGTTTTGCTCTCGGTCAATGGTCTAGTTAGCATAGGTTTCATCTCTCTGTTATTGGTAAATTCGATGTTGCCTTGAGATGCCCTGTGGCCTTATGCTGCGTAATAGTATGTTTACTTATATTAAGAGTTCCTTGGTTCATGCTGTTGGAACTTTTATCCGCCAGTTTAGTCAAACAACTCGTGATGGCACCCACCCACGCCGCCGGACACACGCTGGACACCATCTTCTCCACCAGCCCCCACGTCTCCTTTAACCACACCACCGAACCCCACTGGACCGACCATAGATGCGTCCACTTCACCTTCAGGAAACCCACCACACACCACCGCTCCCAACAACTGCCACGCCGCTGCTGGGGCAAGATCACCAAGGACCAACTGACTACCACCCTCGCCCTGAGACCACCCGCCGACCCCACCGACCCAGACACCGCCGCGACCAACCTCAAACAGTGGATCAACGACTGCGCCGACACCCTCGCCCCTCTCAGGATCTCCACAACCAACCACACCAACAAGAAAGCCGCCTGGTTCACCGAAGACCTCCAGATCTCCAGGCGTACCTGTCGGAAGCTGGAGAAGAAATGGCTCCACGACAGAACACCAGACAGCCACACAGCCCACAAGAGCACCACCCGCAGACACCTCCAACTCATCAGGACTGCCAAGAGGACCGCCTTCAAGGACCGCTTAGACAACAAGGCACACAACACCAAAGAGCTCTTCAGCATCGAGAAAGAACTCTCCAACCCAAGCTCCAACACCAACAACATCCCACCTTCACAAGACCTGTGCGACTCCCTGGCTGCCTTCTTTTACCGCAAGATCACCGACATCCACGACAGCTTCAACAGCTTCAACTCCGACACCCCCGCACCCACCACCAAGTCCACCACCCTTGCGACCACCACCCGCACCAGCCGCCTGACCGCCTGGTCCAACGTCAGTGACAAAGACACCATCAAAATCATGAACTCCATCCACTCCGGATCCCCATCTGACCCCTGCCCTCACTACGTCTTCAACAAAGCCAGCAAAACTATTGCGCCCCACTTCCGAAAAACAATCAACAGTTCCTTCCAGACAGCAACTTTCCCAGAAAGCTGGAAGCTCGCCGAGATCAACGCCCTTCTGAAGAAGCTCAAGGCAGACCCCAAAGACCTCAAGAACTTCCGGCCCATCTCCCTGCTCCCATTCCCGGCTAAAGAGACAGAGAAGATTGTCAACAAACAACTAACCCGCTACCTCGAAGACAACAACATTATGGACCCCTCCCAATCAGGTTTTCGCAGAAACCACAGCACCGAGACCGCCCTCATCGCCGCCACTGACGACATCAGGATCAGGGGGACTGCTTTTTGACTCGGAGTGGGGCACGGAGGGGGGCTCCAAACTCACCTGCTATCCCGGATCTTTGCTGGGCACTGCACTATCGCTGGGTCCCTGACGCTGTGGTTTCCCCCGCCGCCGAGCTGGTGACATCACTCGGACGCGGAGCGGGGTGGAAACTACAGCTCCCAGCCTGCCCTGGGAGGTCAACACGCCCACTTCCTGAACAGCGCGCCTGGAGGCGCTTAAATCCCGACAGCTTCCACGGAGGAGCGGGGACTGCTTTTTGACTTGGAGTGGGGCACGGAGGGGGGCTCCAAACTCACCTGCTATCCCGGATCTTTGCTGGGCACTGCACTATCGCTGGGTCCCTGACGCTGTGGTTTCCCCCGCCGCCGAGCTGGTGACATCGCTCGGACGCGGAGCGGGGTGGAAACTACAGCTCCCAGCCTGCCCTGGGAGGTCAACACGCTCACTTCCTGAACAGCGCGCCTGGAGGCGCTTAAATCCCAACAGCTTCCACGGAGGAGCGGGGACTGCTTTTTGACTCGGAGTGGGGCACGGAGGGGGGCTCCAAACTCACCTACTATCCCGGATCTTTGCTGGGCACTGCACTATCGCTGGGTCCCTGACGCTGTGGTTTCCCCCGCCGCCGAGCTGGTGACATCGCTCGGACGCGGAGCGGGGTGGAAACTACAGCTCCCAGCCGGCCCTGGGAGGTCAACACGCCCACTTCCTGAACAGCGCGCCTGGAGGCGCTTAAATCCCGACAGCTTCCTCCGCGTCACGGACGCGCGCGGGCGGTGCCGGGCGGAGCCCGGGCAGAGGGCGGGCCATCTGCGGCCATCATAGGCCAGAGGAGGCCGGGCCGGGGCACCCCCCTTGGATCTACGTTAAGAAAAGAAGGGGAAGGACCTAAGGAATAGATACCCTCTGACTATTCCTACTGTCACACAGGTCTCTCCCAAGTGTCATCATAGCGGAACAGGAGAGCTATTCATTGGGGAGGTGATATTGCATCAGTGCCCTCTATTATAAGCTACTCTGTCATGAATCGTGAGGGGGCCATCAGTAAATCATTCAACCAGAGTAATTTGCTTAGGGGGACAATGGATTATTACATTAAAAACTCTGTTCTCCCTATAGCCTGCGAATTAGAGAGAATAGAACGCTCACCAGTTATGGATAGTTCACCCAGTGTGTGTTTGTCTCTGCAGTCTGTCAAAGTATCCCAACCTATATCATTACTGGAGGAATTAAATAACATGTGCAGATCCACATATGCTCCTGTGGAATCAGGAGACCGTCAACCTAGAGCTCCTATCCCCCCCATGGCAATGGCTAGCCCTAGGACTAGCTGCTCACCTCAACCTACCCAATTCACACAGGGTACTCCCCTTGTTACACGCCCAATAGTAAGCTCACACTCCGTTGTTGCTACCCAGGTCTCCTCGATTAAAAGGAGGAGAGCTGGGCCTAAACAAACGGGGATGCAGGCCAAGCAGCAATCACCAACTATAATTTCCGCATCCCCTAATACCCCTAGCAGTGTAACATCAAAAGTATCTACCAATGCCTCCTTACTGGCCTCACTTGAAATCATGATAAAGTCAATAATCTCTCCGTTAATTGACAAAATGACCAGTTTAGGGGATAGGCTTTCGGGGGTTGAAGAAGCAATTAAGGCAAATTCTCTAGTTTTAAGAACCAAGCCAGGACCCCCTCACTTACTGTGTCCAGCCCCCACAGAACCGTCCAACACCAACTTACAAAGCAAGAACATCCACAATCAATCAGTAATCTTGCACAGTACAAACATAAACCCCCCCGAAGTTAGTCACAATCGAACGGAGTTCCCAGACTAGAAAAGGGCCAATTAAAGATATGTCACCACATAATGTAATTGCGGCCAATTGTCATAATACGCCACAAAAAACAAATCATCTAGATGTGCCACCAGAGGCAGCTCCTATTGTGTGCGTCCTCTCGGGTGTACCAGAACTCCCATTGGGGAAACAAGAACGCCACCAGGATTTAAGAAACATGGTAGTGTTCTGGCTGTCTAAAAATAGACCTCTCCCACCCAACATTGATGGTACCATACTAAGCGTCAGAAGGGTGGGCTGGTTAGGACCCCTTCCAAAACATACCGTGGGTGACCTGGTACTTGTTAAGTTTAAAAATGAACATGTTGTCCCATACCTTCAATCTCGACAGCCACAGATAGGAGATGGGCCTATATCCACTTGGAGTCTAACTGATTTCTATCCCAGAACATCGTATGTTCTGCCGTCCTGTCAAAAAGAACTTAACAATCACTGGATGGGCAGAAATGGTCATATATCGAGTGGTCGCTTTATCTCCACGCTTAATTAACTTATTTTACTCCCCTGCCCCTAATGATCAGTTGATTTATCTTATTGATTTAATCCTTTTTAACACACGTCATTTTTTACAAAATGAAATGTATTGATGTATTTGTTTTTATTTATGCACTGTTGTACCTTTATAATTTTTAGACTGAAATTTACCTTTTATGTTTTTTGCGATTGTATTGTATGTGCTTTTATGATTTGTTTTTACATTTCGAAATAAAGCTAATAAATGAATGAATGACATCAGGATCTTGATGGACAAAGGAGAAACAGCCGCCCTCATCTTCCTGGACCTATCAGCAGCCTTTTACATTGTCTGCCACCGCACTCTATCAGCACGCCTCCTTGACACCGGAATTCAAGAGAAGGCCCTGGCCTGGACCACATCCTTCCTCTCCGGCAGAACCCAGAGCATCCGCCTGCCACTCTTCCGCTCGAAATCAACAGAGATCATCTGCGGCGTCCCACAGGGATCCTCCCTCAGCCCGACGCTGTTCAATATCTACATGGCACCGCTCGCCCACGTCGCTCGACAACACAACCTCAACATCATCTCCTACGCCGACGACACCCAGCTGATCATATCCCTCACCGAAGACCCCCACACCGCCAAAGCGAACCTCCACAGAGGAATGAAGGCCGTAGCCGACTGGATGAAGGACATCAGATTGAAGCTGAACTCAGACAAGATGGAGGTCCTCATTCTCGGACACACCCCATCAGCCTGGGATGACTCTTGGTGGCCCACATCGCTAAGCACAGCCCCGGAACCCACAGAGCACGCACGCAACCTGGGGGTCATCCTCGACTCCACCCTCTCCATGACCAGGCAAGTCAACGCCGTCTCCGCGTCCTGCTTCAACACCCTCCGCATGCTCCGCAGGATCTTCAAATGGATCCCTCCTGACATGAGAAAAACCATCACCCAGGCCCTCATCACCAGCAGACTGGACTACGGGAACGCCCTCTACTCAGGAACAACAACCAAGCTCCTGAGACAACTCCAACGAATCCAGAACGCTTCGGCACGACTGATCCTCGACGCCCCCCGACGCAGCCACATCACACCTCACCTGAGAGGCCTACACTGGCTCCGCGTCAACAAGAGGATCACCTTCAAACTCCTCATCCACGCACACTAAGCCCTACACAACACCGGACCCACATACCTCAACAACCGTCTCAGCTTCCACACCCCCACCCCTCAGCCAACCTCGCCCTCGCCACAGTTCCTCGTATCCGGAAAACCACCGCCGGCGGCAGATCCTTCTCCTACCTCACCGCCAAGACCTGGAACGCTCTCTCCACCAGCCTACGACAGACTCAGGACCTGCTGGCCTTCAGAAAATTCCTCAAGACTGGCTATTCGACCAGTAGCGCCCCTCCCTCACCCCAAGCGTCTTGAGACCCTCACAGGTATGTAGCACGCTTTATAAATGTAGTGATTGATTGATTGATTGAATGGGGGACTCTTTAAATTTAATTCCTGGACTCTCTGTAATTCACAGTTTCCTTCCCCGGCTTTTTGTCCTTGTGAGTTGTTAGAGCGCCAGCTTTGTTTTTGTTCCCTCGTGACCACAGGATTTAACAGATGGTCCATGCGGTGACCAACAATATCATCAGGGTTAGTTTCGAAGTTGGTTTTACCTAGTATTACTGAACATGCAATATTTTTGTTTAGGTTCTGACTCTGAGGTGGGATAGTGGTCTCACGTTGATCGTCAGTGTGAACCTCGGGCTCCTGGTTTTCGGGCAGCAGCCACTGCAGAATGGAGCCGTTATTGTTGGATTTGTTTTTTCTCTGTTTGTTTAACTTTTTTTTATTTTTTCTTGTTTTTTCGAGAAAGATGATGATTGTGTGGGCTTGCTGGCTTTGGCTTATTTGGAGTTTTTTATTTATTTATTATTACATTTATTAAGCGCACAGCTACCCGGAGGTTTCCCGGCGCTAAACTAAAGTTCCGTGGTCGTTGTCAGGATTAAGGCTGGTTTTTATTGCAATTTCTTCAGCCCTGCATAGATGCTTGGCCACTGTCCTTGTCGTATCTTGCGAGGGTTCTTTGTCATTAGTTTGTGTATCTTTCATGCTTGTGGACTCCTTGGTGTTTTGCTGGAAATGTGAGATGTTCCGTTGCCTGCTAACTTCTTCCTTAAGATCCTCGATTAGCGTATTCATTAACTCTGGAAGCTTTTCTAGGTTGTACAATATTGGACTGCAACCACAGCCCTCTTGTTTGACTGTTGGTGTTGTATTAGCCTGGGCTCTGTGTATCAGTGAATTCAAATGTTCCAGTTTGGAATCTATTCCTGAAATCAGACCAGCAACTGTTTGTAATATGTTTATTTGAGCGTCCAGTTTGTCTGCATGCATTATTGCAGCGTTTGCCATTAAGATCAAAGCTTCATTGATTAGTGCTAAGTGATTTTCAAATATGGGGGGCTTCTGCTCTTTTTCCGCTCCCCCTCTGGGAGGACTCTTGTTGTCTTGTACGGAACAACTGAGGTTTGAGGGATTGGCTTCTGATGTTTCGCTCGTTATGAGAGCGTTAGCTCCATTGGCTCCGTTAACCACATGGCCGGTTTGCATGTTCCCTAATTTTTTAGTTGCTGAGTTGTGTGGGCTATTTTGGCTAGACGTGCCTAGTGCCGTGTTTGTTTCTGATACTCTGTCCCCCCGAACAATGATTATTTCTGGTGAAAGTGGAGTGGCTAGGTGCCTGGATGAGTAGGGTCCTAAAGTTCTGTCGCTGGCATCTGTTGATGTTCTGGCCATTCTGGTGGTTTTTCCTGAGCATGGTGAACCCACTACTCCTCCAGATTTGCCAAGTTTGTTGTTAGGAATTGTATGGTGCAGGAACTCTCTTATGTCTCTGTTGCCATCTATGCTGGTCGTTCTCTTTGTGGTGCTGAGACTGTTCCTGTTAGCCGTGGGCTTGTGTGGAGTGGAAGCCCTTCCCAATGGGGTTGCAGGTGCTGGTACTGATAATAAGTTTCCTTTTTGCTGGTCCTCCAGGGGGCCCTCCTTGGGGCTTGACCCTAGTTTGGAACTCCCTCTGCCTGGAGGGTACAGCAGCTTTAAGTTTTTGCCGCCTTGCTGATTTGTGGGGGCGAGACTTCTCTTGATGTTGGACCAGGTTTGAGTTTCTTGTTCTCATATTTGTGGTTACACTGAGTTCGCGTTAAGGAAGGTTGATATCGTTGAGGGGAATTAGATTGAGGCCTCCTTTTTAAATTGTTGGACTATTAAAACTACTAACCTATTAAGCTGTTGAACTGTTGGAGTAGTAGTTAAACGGTTGAGTTGAGGGGCTGTCGGGCTATCGGGCTATCAGGCTACACTAGTCGAGTATCTGTATCTTGCTCCCAGAAAGAAAGAAATGGCCTGAGCTTAGCTTGAGCAGAGCTATCGAAGGTTAGTTTTGGTTTCGTTGTACTTTGCTGGTCTCAAGCTCTCCGAGATAATAAACATATTGTTGGAGCTGCTGTAGTACTTTTGAGTGCCTTTTAAAAAGAAGAGAGGCCCATGAGATGAAAGACTACAGAGTTAGTTACTGCTTACCTAGTTCCCAAGTGTTTGCACTGGGTGCCTCTGGTGCCTCTGGTGTCTAGTAGCTGTGTCTGTGTGGATCTAGCTGCGAGTGCCAATCCACCAGACAGCGAGGCTGCGGAGGTGCGGGGTCGAGTGATTGGGAGATCGAGTTGGAGTTCTTTCTTTTCACACACTCATTCCTTGTTCGTCACCCCTCCCCCCATCACTCACCTCAAGAATGCAGGAGAAATGGGGAGCAAGTGGGGCTGTTACTCTTGCTCAAGTTGTGTTGTGCCGGTACCAACTCCAGCTGTTTTTGTGGCTTGTGACTGGCCACCTGATGCTGCCGCCTCCCGTCCGAACAGTGGTGATGGCAGAGTGCAAGCGGGAGCCTTATACGAGGAGTTGAGCGGAGCTTCTGCAGCCCCAGCGGTTCCTCCCTGGTACAGCTCCTCCCAGGTGCGGCAGCAGTAGGATACACACGGGAGCCTTTCTGGGGCTTTTGCAAAGCCTTCTGCTTCTGCTTTTGAGGATTCCACGGCAGCCAGCAGGCACCTCCCAGGTACTAAGGTGCCAGCCAAAGACGGCAGAGCAGCGAATCGGCAGCAGGACAGCAAGGAAAGCGGCTGGGAAAGCAGCTGTGGGCCACCGCCGCTGCCGTGGCACGTCCTCTAAGGTGCTCAGTTCCTCTGTGGTTGGGCGCCCACGAAAGTGCTAAGGAGGGGGCCCCCTGCTGTCCGGGCGGCAGGCTCAGGCTCAAAGCTCGAAGCTGGGGCCCGGGAGCCAAGAGCCGAGCGCTAGCTGGATCGGCGTCTTTCTTGCACGTCGCTCTCTCCTCGCGCCTGCAGTCGGCTAACCACAGCTCTTCCTTGCTTCTGATCTTGATCGCAATACTTCACCGACTGCAGAACCCTACCCACAACCGCATATGCGAACGGCAAACAAGAAGTCGCCTAACGAATGAACTCACAAGCCCACATCAGCTTTCTTTCAAATGAATGACCAGTCAGTGATTTTGTGTGCACTGCCATCCCATATCTAAGTCCTATTCAAGTTTTAAAACCTGCTTGATTGGCTTTTTGCTTTTTTAATTTCATTCCTACTCTACCTGACCGTTTCTGTCTGTTGCCACACTTGCAAGGATGGAATTTGAGCTTGCCAACCTAGAGAGCTATACAGAGGTTGAGCTTGAGGACTTTGGTGCAGGAGTGGAGGATGGCCACCAAAAGAAGCCACAGCAAAGTGGTGATCCAAAGGGCCTAGAGTGCATGGGAGAGGCCCACCAGCCATCAACTGACTGGTGGAGGGGATGGGGGAGAGGATGATGAGGAGCAGGAGGATCTTGGAATGCACCGTGCTGAAGAAGGGGGGTAACCTACTCCCCTGATTGGAAATACCTCATCGTGCAGGGAGCGGTGTGTCCTCCAGGGGCCTGAACCAAGGGGAATTGGAGGACAGGATAGAGGAATGGAAGTTCAAGTTAGAGTTGGCCAAATTTAAACTGGAGAAGGAGAAGGCTGAGGCTGATGGAGTCTTGGAGGAGAGTAGACAAGCAATGGAGGAAAGGAAAGTGGCCCATGAGCTAAGTCTCAGAGAGCTGGACATGAGAGCTAAGCAGGTAGCATCCATCAGTAATGATGGAAGCATACCTACAGTGTCCTCTGGAGACAAGAGATCCATATTTCTAAAGCTCTTGTCAGAGGCAATATTGACAAGTAATTATAGACTTATGAGATTGACTTACAGATGCACCACAAGACCCCGAGGAGGATTGAGAGGCTTTTCTGTGGAGGCATATCCTTATTGAAGATAAGGACACCCTGATGACCCTAGAGAAAGGAGACAGGCAGAAGTTTCCCCCCCCCCCCATGAAGGAAGCCCTTCTCATGAAGTATGGCCCCACCCCAGAGAAGTTTAGATTGAAGTTCAGGGAAAGTCAGAAGCTGGCCCATCAGACCTAGGTGCATTTCATGGATTCCTTTAGCAATGCACTGGATGATTTGGTGAAGGGCAATAAAGTAAACAATTATCAGGGGCTGTACAATATGATTGCAAAGGAGCACATGTTCAGTTTTTGTTTTGAAGATCTGCACCAACAGAAGATTGATTGTATGCTCACTGACTCCAGGGAGCATGCTAAGAAGGCGGATCGCTGGTACAGCACCAGGGTCCACAAGAAAGTATATGGGGGCGATCACCAAAAGGGTGGACACGATTTCCAATAGAAATAGGAGGGGGTAGATAAACTTAAAAACAGGGATTTCTCTAAAGTCCCACAAAAACTAGTTCTAAAGGTCAGGACTCCCAATCCACACCTGAGCATTAGACGAAGAAATGGTTCCCTGACAGAAAGTCATCAGGGAAGGCACCACCAAATGCTATGAGTGCCAACAGGAAGGGCACTTCAAGGGAGATGCCAAGTGTACTAAGTGGGCACAGCCACCCACCGGTGGACCATCACTCGGGTTGTCTAGTGTAGTGCATGGGGCGGAGATTCTCCCAAATAACAATAGGGACAGTAGAGAGGTACCCCTAGTATCCCTGGGTGGCGGAGAGATGATTCAGGGAATCCACATACCTCGTAATACTAGGAAATACAGACAGTGGGTCAGCATTAATGGGAAAAGTTTGGCGGCTCTGAGAGATACTGAAGCCAGCAAGACAGCTGTCACATATCATCTGTTGATCCCAAACAGATAGTCCCTGATGCATTCCATCAAGATTTTACAGCTGACAACTATGAGATTCACTACCCTGTGGCTCCATTTCTCTATGATCATGTTCCTTGAGGATATCTGTGAGCCCATCCATGCCTACAGATTATCCGCTTGGCAATGACCTGGAGCACACAATCTAGACGAGGTGGAGCGCAGGCCCCACTTGGCGATGTTAGGGTTATCTGAGTGGATGTGCTTGATTACAAGGTCCATGGCCAGCCAAGAGGTTAGCCAAAAGAATCTGAGCCAGTAAGAATGGCCCTGGTGCCTACCAATAAGAGGAAGGCTAAAGGGAGTCAGAATCCCACTTCTGACACTCCCATGGTCCAAGAGGAGGCTGAACTAGGGCTTTAAGTGGGCCGGGTCTCACCGGTGCTGTGCACCGGCAGTTTTTTTATAAGGGGGCCTCAAAACGTGTACCTATTGGGCTCTCTATTTTTTCCACACTGCAGTGACAGCAGGCACATCGATGTGCATGTGCTCACACTGCTCCCTTCTCACTAGTGGAGAAATTACAGCATGACGTCATGCTAGGTCAGCGTAATAGGGGAAGGGTACTCCTTTAGAGAATCATTTTCTCTCTGGATTTTCTTTCTCTTTCCGAAGCTCAGGAGTACCAACATTGTTGTGATGTCACCAGGACTTTTGATGGAAGCTTTTTCAATATTCTATACAAGCCATAGTTGCTGCTTATTTATCTTATGCAGCTAAGAACCAATAACAAAGCCAATAGTCCTGACTTGCTGTAGGTATGATGTTACTTGTGTCATATATCTGGATGAAATGAGAGAGAGAGCAAAATACATGTTGGGCGGCACACAATGCTAAGCACAGATTTTTAGCTTACATGTTTTAAGCCACAACCTTATTTACATTGGCCATGCTCCTTTGAGAGCCTCTCCAGTTTTTTCTTCCAACTTCTAGCTCTGGGCTGTACCTTAAGGGGATGCTGCAGAGGTTAAAGGGTAGGATGATGCATCCCTTGGAAACATACCTCAGTGGAGCAAGAAGGGGTCCGTACCAGGGAGATATTCTGCAGGGTGCATTTGGAGTGCCCTACTCTTGTGGGCGATGGCAGCAGGCTGAGGCCCAGGCTGCTGACAAAACCTCTGGTGATCACGTAATTTACTGGTAGAATGGTCTCCTGTATAGCGAGCTTATGGCGGCTGAGCCTGGGGCAACCTGTGCATTGGTGGCAACCCAGTGCTACAGGGCCTTCCTACTGGGATTGGCTCATTTTGGACCCCTAGCATGTCATTTAGGTAAGACAAGACCTTTGACAAGCTTGTCACCCACTTTTATTATCTTAAAATAAAATAGCCCTTAGATAAGTTCTGCAGGTCCTGTCCTACCTGCCAGGCCAGTGGCACGCCAGGAAAGTAGAGCAAGGTGTCCCTGCAACCCTTTCCTGTTATTGGCTCCCACTTTGAAAGACTGGGCATTGCCATTGTTGGGCCTTTAGACACCAAGACAGCCGTGGGGAACAAGTTCATCCTGGTCTTGGTGGACCATGTCGTCCGGTACCTAGAAGCTATCCCTCTGAGGTAAGTGGCTTCACCTGCAGTGGACAGGGCACTGATTGGTATTTTTAGCCATGTGATGTACCCAAAGGACTTGGTGTCAGATTGTGCTACTAACTTCATGTTGGTGTACATCAAGGCCATGTGGAAGGAGTGTCGAATAACCTACAAGTTATCCCCTCCTTACCACCCTCAAAACAAGGGATTTGCTGAGAGATTCAACAAGACCCCAAGGAGCATAATCTCAAGCCTGTCAGAGCTCTTGAGGTAGCTTTGTGACATCTTCTTACCATGCTTTTTGTCTACATTCTGGGAGGTGCCTCAGGAGGAGGTTGGCTTCAGACCCTTTAAGCTCCTTCATCGGTACCCGGTAGGAGAACCTCTCAGTCTGATCAAGGATGTGTGGAAGCAAGCTCCAAGCAAGGTCCCCCAGGATGTGGTCAGCTACATTCTGGCCTTCCAGGCCCAAATGAATTGGCTCTGGAAGCAAACAAAGGTTAACCTCGAAGCCACCCTGGAGGTCATGAAACAGTGATATCACCAGAAGGCCACTCTAGTCGAGTTTCAGCCTGGCCAAAAAGTGTGGGTGATGGGGCTTGTGGAGCCCAGGGCCCTGCAAGATCATTGGCCTGTGCCTATGTGGTGAAAGAGCACAAGAGTGGGGTCACCTGCCTGGTGGACCTAAAAACATCAAGGAACCCTAGAAGAGTTTTGCACATCAATAGCCTCAAACCTCTCCTAGAGAGGTCTGAGTTAGTCATGCTCCTGGTCTTGGATGATGGGAAGGAAGAGGAGATTGAACATCTCCCTGAACGTCTTTCTTCCAATGGGCAGGATGGGTCAGTGCAGGGTGTCAGCTTCTCCCCTACACTGACTCTAGAAAAACAGGGGTACTACCAGCAGTTGATGGGGCAGTTTGCCTCTTTATTTTCCTTTACCCCAGGACTCACTACATCGTGCACCCATGATATTGATACAGGGGACAGCACAGCAGTGAAGAGTAAAATCTACCAGTTGTCAGACATGGTGAGAGCCAGCATTACGGTGCAGGTCTCCAAGATGCTGGTGTTAGGGGTTATTGAGCCCTCCAACACTTATTGGACCAGCCTAAGGGTGGTGGTCCTAAATCTGCCCCTTCATGTGCCACCGCAGCTCGGAGATTAGTGGAGAAGTGTGGCTCAATGGTTAGAGCGGCAGACCCTGATGTAGAGGTCTGCCCCGGACCAGGGTTCAATTCCCGCCTCGGCGGGTCTTGGGCTCAATTTCCCCAGACCTGATAATTCTCGCCTCGGTGTCTATTCTAAGCATGGGTCCCACTCTGCAACTCTGGGCAATAGCTTGCTTAATCTCCACAATGGCCCCAACAGCGCAAGGATGCCTGGCTTCACCTTGGGGGTGCCCATGATTGGGCACTTCACAGGGAAAGCCCAGGAAGGGTTCCACAGCGGTATGTGTACAGCGCCTTAAGAGCCCTTCGGAGGTGATACGTGCGCTATATAAGCACTACATTTACATTTGTTTTTTTTTTTATGTGTGTATTACCTGAGGCTAAATGCATTCATCAAGACCAATGCACACCCCATCCCCCCGAGCTGATGAGCTCATAGACCGGTTGGGAGCTGCCAAGTTTTTCAGCATGTTTGAATTAATGTCTGGGTACCTGCAGATTGCCTTGACCTAGGGGGCCAAAGAGAGATCTGCATTCTCTACCCCTTAAAGGTTATGCCCTTTGGGTTGAAAATCGCCTGCACCACCTACCAGAGGATGGTCAACAATGTCCTGGCTGGCTTCAAAAACTTCAGTGCCACCTACCTTCAGTCCTAGCTGGGAGGACCACTTGTGCCTCCTCAGAGAAGTGCTTCTGCAGAGGGCAGGCCTGATTATCAAGGCCAGTAATTGCTATCTAGGGCAGGGATCCGTGTTCTTTTTGGGTCACGAAGTGGAATGAGGCAAAGTGCAGCCCCTCAGGGCCAGGATTGAAACCATTCTGGCTTGGGAACCCCACACGACCCAGATAGGGGTGAGACCCTTCTTAGGCCTCACTGGCTACTACAGGATATTTGTAAAGGTGAATGGCACCATTGTCGCCCTCTTGTTAGAGTTGTTTTACAAAATGCAGCCGCGTCAGGGGATCTGGACAGAGGTGTGCCAGAACGCTTTTATCACCCTGAAGGAGGCCATGTGCACAGCACTCGTGCTCAACTCCCCGGACTTCTCCCAAGAATTCATTGTGCAGACAGACACCTCAGAGCATGGCATAAGGGCCAGAGATGATGCTGCAGAGCTTAAACCTGAAGTTACAGTAAATACAACATGCTGTTTTGAATGGGCAATAATTATGACAACCTTTATGCAGTGGCAGAAAGCAGCAGCCAAGCAAAATCATTGCTGTGCCGGACGACTTTTTACGCACCTCAATGATGAAGGCCAAATAAGCATAAACCAGACTTGAAATGAGTTTGTACTCACTTGAGGATTCTTTGTATGGAATTAATACCAAGGCTGATTGCATAAGGTTAGTTTCTGCCTGAAGTAATTGTCTGGAATGTGGCTGATTTTAATGATCAGTGGTTGACTTTACATGAATGAGGCAACTCCACCTTTTCTGCATGGAAACCGTGGATGTTTGACTTTTTTATGAACACTACTTGTGCTTGTACTATGACTCTGTCCAGGGTAAAACTACTGTTCAGTGCCCCACTGTGTGTGTTCTGTCTCTAAACTGTACTGCAAATGTAAGTTGGTACAAAAATTGAACCCATTGTGTGGATGTTAAAGGACATATGTAGACAGGTGGATTTTCAGCACAGTGCTTAAGGGAGCATCATTATGCTGTGACTTGGCTGCATTTTAAAAGCATTGCATTATTAAATGGCAAGGAAAAGAGATATATATATATATATATATATAGCGGTGTGTAGAAAAATATATTTGTATATATTAGACCTCGAAAGTGTGCCTTGTAAACCCT
The DNA here is from genome assembly GCF_964261635.1 of Lissotriton helveticus. Lineage (NCBI taxonomy): Eukaryota > Metazoa > Chordata > Amphibia > Caudata > Salamandridae > Lissotriton > Lissotriton helveticus. The sequence continues at coordinate 648,749,269 of NC_136068.1, forward strand.
TGAGGCTTCATGTGCATAATAAAATATATGTTTCATACTAGTCATTTGAAATAATATATGTTTACAGGGAAACGTTATCCAATTGCTGTTTTACTTGCGCAGGTAAAGCTGTGCTTTGCAGGAATTTTCCGAAAAACTCCTATCCGTGGCAGGAGGAAACCCATTTCCCATCTCGCAAGGGTTTTCTACAAGGGAAATATACATTTTTTTCCAGTTACTCTTTTGTCCGTTGCATGGACATACTTAGAAACTATAAAATCTTGATCATTTCTGTCAACCAGCATTGGTCACAGGTTGCCAGAAGTGTTATCCAACATATATATATTTTTTAACTAACAGTTTGTGCATGTGAACCCAAACAACGCGCTAAACCTACAGGAACTTGCTAAGGAGTCTTTGTCTTATTTTTCTTTTTTTTTTTTAAGAATTTAGCAAAAGGGTTTGAAACGCAAGAAGGAGTACATGTTTACCCTAGTGGCATGTAATCCTCTCCATTGAAAACTAAGTCCAAGTGATAATAAAATGTAAGATTAAGACAAGCAGAGTCATCTGCTGTGGTTCACCAGCGTCTGCAAACAATGTACAACTGTATGTCCATTCCTTGTATATATTTCTAAGGCGTGAATGGCATTTTCGGCTGAATTATATGAAAACCTAGGCGTGAACTCTTTGGAGTACTGAGCTCAGATATTATCTGCAGTGATGCAATCCATTTATGTATTTTGTCTGGCAATATGACTAGGAAGTGCCACAAATCACAGGTTACAAGAAGGATGTACAACCACCATGTTAGTTTCTCATCAATTGAACTCTTGCAGCAGTTCTACACTCTGTTTTATCCCTGATACGACTGACGTTTCACAGAAAGATCTGATAATCCACATCAAGGCTGCAAGACAATCTTAATATTTTTTAGTTGGTGAGCATTGCTCTACTGATGCACCTCTATCATACCCACTAGTGATACCTCATTTTATAATGGTGAGCAAAAGAATGATGGATTTAACTCAGATCCTTGTGACTGGGGGTGAATGTTTGCATTGTCAGCATTCCGTCCATCTACTGTTTCTTTTGCATCATTTTATAATAGTAGCACACACAGTCAAAATCCTGCTCCTCACTACATGAGTCACAGTCACACAAGGGAATTCTTTATCAGCCAGTTTCTGCCCTGTACTACAACCTCTCTACAGCATAAATATATTCATCCACTCTGCACACACCAAGCAAGCGGCACCCCCTAACCCTCACCAGGAAGAAATGCCACTTTAATAACTAAACCTTCTCACTTTTTTCTCCCAAATTAGCATTTTCGAAGCATCTCTCTGAAGGAAAATATGTAGAGTAAATATGATATAAACAATACATATACCACAAGTGCTTTTATGATTTATGTAAATCGAACAAAGCTTATTTGATTGCAGAACATATACCAAAAGATATAACAAATTAATGATTGTCTCCTGCACAATTATTCTGATAAATATGGAGTATATTAATTTATTTTATATAGGTGTTCCCCTTAGGAAAATAAAAAAATACTATAGATTACTCAGAGGAAGGTAGCTAAAACATCAATATACAAATTGTTAGGCTATACCTTGGCAATAATGTTTGACATAATAATAATGCTGTGAAAGGCTTTGATTGGCATTTGTTCTCCTCCCTGGGATGCTTCAGTGGCTGAAATGAAGAGGATTCATTATTTATTCAGCTTTAGAACGAGCCAGAAGATTCACGGAGTTTCACATACCTTTCCCATACCTCGTGTGTAATCCAGATTCTAGGTCCAATGTGGAGATAAAGGGACCTGTCATCAGATTAGGTGTCTATCTACAAAGATATTAGTGCTCTTCTAGCCACTTTTTTATGCACTCTTACTTTAACTATGTGAAATGGCCTAAAACATCTAAAATGGGAGTATTTCAGGATTCTTCACACACAATTAATAGAAATACAAAGGACAGTGCCCTCTTTGCCCTATTACTAATAGAAAGTTAGATATTTTGTGCAATTCACAAAGATATTTACAAATAAGTACTACAGTACTACTAAGAAAAAACCACAAATCTATATCTATATATATCTATATATATATATATGACGCTCAAGGTTTCCCCACAGTTTGTAGGAACCACGCACTCTCGGGTCGTTTTACTCCAAACAGTTTATTTCGTCGTTTGTAACAGACGCGTTTCGGCGCTCCACCTTCCTCAATGCTACAATGTCAGAGACTGACAGGAAGGTGAGCGCGGATATATATATATATATAATTATATATATATATATCACGCTCGGCTTCAAAATTAATTGATTTTCCAAAGAACCGCACTCGTAAATCCAGTTAGGTACTCACACCATCAAATTTATTTCCATCAGAGACAACAGACGCATTTCAGCCTAAAGCCTTCGTCAGTGTTCATGGCTGGATGAACTGATGGGAAATCCGGAGTGCGAGGCTTCACACTCCCAATATCTCCCCTCGTAGCGTGAGGGGAGCGACGCCGATACACGGCAAGATTAACTAACATTTCCCAATAAACGTGCCAGCAAACACAGCGCCTAAATGTGCAGGATGTACTGTAAAAGAACATATAGAATGTAAATAGTATGTATATAGACATGTTCTAAGATGGCGCTCAAATTTGCCACACTGCCGCAGTCCATCTTCAATGTTTAGTAACAGGAAGGAATGCATGTAAAATCGAGTCAGCGCAAGCAGTGCTATCAACACTGACGAAGGCTTTAGGCTGAAACGCGTCTGTTGTCTCTGATGGAAATAAATTTGATGGTGTGAGTACCTAACTGGATTTACGAGTGCGGTTCTTTGGAAAATCAATTAATTTTGAAGCCGAACGTGGTGTTAGTGCGGGAGCCCTCAACCGCAAACTGCACCCGCCCGTGAGTGCCCGGGACTTGTCAGGGGGACCTGGAGCGAACATATATATATATATATATATAACTATATATATGTGTATATATATATATATATTTTACCTACTGGCGGTCGCCAGTAGGTAGTTATAGTTAGGACCTAGTTTCCATAGGAAATCCGCAACATTCTATTGGGAATAACTTTGGCGTCGGTTGATGAATCTTCATGAATTTCTCAAAGAAGATGGCCCGCTCCGCTCCGCTTCTTCCCTGAAAGTTTAGGGGGGATTCGTGAAGTGGGGGCTGAGAAAAAAGGGGGTCCCAAAACGTGTTTTCTCCATGTTATTTTCCATAGGATGATTAGACACGGCCATAGCCCGAATGGCTGAACGGAATTACATGAAATTTGGCAAAATGGTAGAGTCTGTTTCGCAGATCGGCCTTTTGTTTAAACGGTGTAATACCTTTCAGTAGTTGTTGAGAAAATTAAGTTTAATTATTTTTATATATCTATATGCGCGCACCGTGCGCGCACTGTGCGCGCACCTATGCGTGCGCAAGCTGAATTCTGATTTGCTGTTGGACGTCTGTCAACATTCGAATCGTTCGAAATCAGTAAGTGTTGGACACCATGTTGTCTTCGAGGCAGAAGGTAGCCCCCAAAAAAAGTGGGAAACATGAGAAGGGGCCAGGGTGGAGACCCCCTGACCCCCTAGGCCTTCTGAGGGGTTCCTGAAAGGACTGCAAAGGCCCAAAAATGTTTGTTTTTTTGTTTTAGAAAAATCGGGAGGTGCGTGCACGGTGCACGCTCCCCACGAGATAGAAGAGTTTTGAAAACTAAAGTGGAGAACGTGAAAAGGAGGCAGGGTAGAGTCTCCCTGACCCTCTAGGCTTTCTCAGTGGTCCCTGAAGGACCCCGAAGGGCACAAAATGCTTTTTTTTCCCCAAAAAAAGTCGCGAGGTGCACGCACGTTGCGCGCACCAAACAGCCGCCATTTTGTGTAGTTTCAGAAGAGAGTGAAGCATGAAAGCGGAGAGCGTGGTGAAGGAGGCAGTGAAGAGACCCCCTAGGCCTTCTCGGGGACCCCGAAGAAAAAAAAAAACATTTTTCTTTTTTTTTTTTAAATCGCGAGGTGCGCGCACGATGGGCGCACGTCAAAAAGAAAACAAAAAAAAATACAGTTAAATAACAAGTTAGAGTGTTTAGATTTTGGTTGGCTCTAAAAAGAGCCGTTGTATTCATTGAGTGGTTTTTGTACCTATAAGTAAGTACCGATGCAGAGTCTAAAGTTTAAAAGGAAGACTCTATTCCCCTCATCTGTGAAATGTACACCATCTCTCCTATAGATGCCTTGCATGTTGTGACGCAAGTTGTTGTGATATATAGAACCCATACCATAGTCTCTGAGGAAAGCAGAAACAGATTTATTCACGTGTTTCCTTGCTTTCTCAATCTGTGGACAAAAATGGTTGGACCAGTTCTATCTTTGCCTTTGGCATATATTAGAATATACCAAGGCAGTTTTTGGAAAAAGTGACATCAATTGCCCAAAGGTGTCCTTTAAAAGCATTTCCAGACCTACCCCAGTCAAAGTGCCCAGGTCATTGCCACCACAGTGCACAATTATGAGGTCAGGGTGTGGTAGATGCATAAAGGATTTTACCAATGGTATCAATTGGTGACATCTCAATCATCTCTGGCCAATCAACATAATATACACATTTGGTAAATCAAGGTTGTGAAAGCATCTATTTGCAGCATACCTTTCACTCCAGAAAACATAGCTATGTCCTACTATCCAGACTTTGAGCATCTTGAAGGCAGATCTGATTGTACTCAGATGGGCTGTGGAAATGAAATGGCAATTTGAAAGTAGGAGCTTAGAAAAAAATGTGGTTGAGATTCAGTGCACTTCAATACCAAGAAATGATTGGTGGTTTCTGATAATTTAAGATTGAAAACTAGGGTGCTTCCTATTGTTTTTTAAAAGGAATAATACTATTGGTTTAGAAAAAGTGATTGAAAAGAACATCGCCCAAGATATGCTGGTTTATTGGGAGGTCAAACACACCTGCTAGTTTGGTTTACAACATTGAGAGATGAACTTTTCACCTTTTGACTTCAGTTAGGTGGTCTATGGAGAGTTACCATGGTAACAGGCAGAGAGAGCAGTGGGGGAAGGTTGAACATTATGTGAATTTGAAAGTATTGAAATGTACAACCAGTTAAAATGTTAGTTTGGTTTGGAATTTGTGTGGGAAGTCAGGGCCATTTGTGGTTGCAGTGTCTGAGGTACATTTCAGAGATTCTGCTTAAGAAAATCTGGTGTGTGATTGACACTGTTCTTAATCTTCAAAAGCATTTTTAAAGGTGAGTTATTAATGTGTGAGGGGATATATGTTGTGCATTTTAGGTTAATAATAAAAATGAGTTGCAATGTGGAAGTTAGTCACTCTCCTTCTCTTTCACTCTTCCTCACTGTGTTCCTTACTGTCCAACACTGTTCTTTTTCCTTCTTCAGTTTCTCTATAAATCCTTCTGTTTTACTAACACCTTTTTCCTTTTTCTAAATATGCTTTTTTTTCTCTCACTCTCCTTTCCTTACCCTCATATCCCTTTCCTTCACTCCTGTTTTCTAACTGCTTCTCTCCATCTGATTTACTTCCTTTTGTTTATTTATTCCCTCTAATTTTCTCTCTCTTTCTGTTTCCTTCACCTTTGCTCTCTCTATACATCAGTACTAGGAAGGTCCCCTCCTCCCCCCTTTCACTGTAGTAATCATTTGACTGAATTGCAAGGATTTCTGTTATGTGTCTAAGGTCACAGTGTGAGTCTCATGTTTGGATGTAATCTGGGAAAAAGTAATGCTGCAAATTGGAAATGTATTTTGAAAATGGCTCAGGTTTCTACAGTTTAATGTAGTCTCTTAATCGTTTCAGTGTGGAAAATGTGTTTTGGTAAAATGTGTGGTTTGAAAGTTTTTGTCCAAGACCACACTGTGTGTCTGTGTAAATTATAGAATTATATTTGCACCTATTTGTATAATTTCCTATGTCTCTCCTCACAGTGTACCTCTCTCTGCTTCCACTCTTTCCTTATATTTTCTTGTTTTTTTTAGCTAAGTTAACAAAGACCCATTTAATATAGAAAGAGTGCTGTATACACTACGGGCAGATTTACAATCATATTGGGCCTCTTTCTTCCTGTATTTTGTCTCATGTTTGAATGTAATGCTGGCAAAAAACTAATGCTTCATATTGGAAATGTATTCAGGAAATGAGTTCGGTTTCTGCATTGTAATGTAGTGCTCATTTACATGGGCTGTGTTCTGTGTTCTTAAACGATTTACTATGGTATATGTGTTTTGGTGAAATGTATGGTTTTAACATTTTTTACTATGATCACACTGACTGTCTGTGTAATTTAAAGAAATATATTTGCACCTTTTTGTATAATCTGCTCTGTCTCTCCTCACAGTGTACCTCTCTCTGCTTATACTGTGTTTTTTTCTTCTGATATTGTTTCTCATGTTTGGATGTAATGCTGGCAAAAAAGTAATGCTGCAAATTGGAAATGTATTTTGAAAATGAGTCAGGTTTCTGCATTGTAATGTAGTCTCTTAATCGTTTTAGTGTGGTAAATGTGTTTTGGTAAAATGTGTGGTTTTAAAGTTTTTGTCCAGGATCACACTGAGTGTCTGTGTAAATTAAAGAATTATATTTACACCTTTTTGTATAATCTCTTCTGTCTCTCCTCATAGTGTACCTCTCTCTGCTTATAATGTGTTCTTTCTTCTGATATTGTGTCTCATGTTTTGATGTAATGCTGGCAAAAAAGTAATGCTGTAAATTGGAAATGTATTTTGAAAATTACTCAGGTTTCTGCACTGTATTGTAGTTCCGAAAAAGATTGGCTGTGTTCTGTCTCTTAAACTTTTTGGTGTGGTAAATATGTTTTGGTAACATGTATGGTTTTAAACTTTTTGTCCAGGATCACACTGAGTGTCTGTATAAAATAAAGAATGACATTTGCACCTTTTTGTATAATCTCCCCTGTCTCTCTTTACAGTCTACCTCTCTCTGCTTATCTCATTTTCTGTCTGTACCAACCCTCTCCCACTGCCTGCATCCTCTTATGTGTATCTGCAGAGACCTATTATGATATGGGTGCTGGTGTGTATTAGACAGCGCTTATATGTTAAATATTTTTCTGCTCTGTGTGTAATCTTGCACCCTCAGTGTGTATCATTTTACCTTTGTCTTTACTAACTCTCCGTGTGTATGCTCCAATTAGCCTTTGCATGTAACATTTCTCTCACTGTTTCCAGTATTTCTTCTCTGTTGTACCATTTTATCCTCTGTGTGTAACATGTCTGTGTCTGCTTGCACTATCTGAGTGTCTGCTTGAGCCATCTCACCCTCTCTCTGCACCATGTTTTCTCTGACTGCACCATCTCTTCATCTGCCTGTAGCCCTGCATCATTTATCCTCTGATTGTACCAGTTTACTCTCTGCGTGCAGTATCTCATTTTCTGTCTGCTCCAACCCTCTTCTTTTGCTTGCGGAAAATGACAATGTATATGTACATAAGCGGCGTTCATTTGTGTTCACCATACCCCTTGCTGTAAGCAGAACGAATACCGCGAAGCATTGACCGCATCATCCCGCCAGCATAGGCCCATGCACGCATGTACACGACAACCATTTTAGGCACCAAGGCCTCTCTGCCCGTTTGTTAAATCCCCAGCACGCCCCCCCCCTGTTGAAATCTAGTTCGTGAACTGAACATCGTCTGCGCCATCTTGTCCATTTCCGCAGACTCACGCACAAATATGCACGGCAGCCATTTTAGGTGCCATGGCCTCTCTGCCCACTGCCGATAGCCAGCGCGTCTCTCCCCCTCACTCCCCGGCCTCGCAAGCATCCCCCCCGTGCCCTGACAGCCCCCGGTCTCTCCTGCTTGGGCCCTAAACGCACCTCCAGCACGACCCTGCCTCCGAGCCACATCCCGTGCTGAAACCCCACACTCTTTCATCTCATTCATAAAACAGGCCCTTTGATAACCTCTTCCTCCTTGCCCGATTGTCCGGCCTGATCCCAGGCCATCACCTAGCCCAACAGATGCAGTTTATTGCCCCTACAGCAGGACCTCGCCTCGCATCAAAGGAGCGGGGATTAATCAATGCCCTCACACCCCTAGATCCGACCGATCGCCCGCATTTCTGTTCCCAGCGGAATGTCCAGTTGCGCAATAGCCATCATGCTGAGATTGGGGTGGGGACTCCTACTGTAGATATGTGTGGGAACGGGCCTGAACCGGGGATTCCGGGGATGCCTTTTCGTACTTCAAAGTGTCTTTATTGCAATAAGGAATGTTTGTGTATCATAAACCTGTGTATAAAAGACGGAGCCGCAGAGAAACTTGTTAGAGCACCTCTTGAAGACATTGTGCGCGTGTCCGAAATGACAGGCTCTCCTCATGAGAAATAAAAACCTGTTCTTGCACTCCCGCTCCCAGCGCCCGTCTCTTTATTTGGTAACTGTTCAAAATGGGAACTAAGAGGCGTCTTGTGCCAGCAGCCTGGGCATCAGTTGTAATTTGGGCTGTTTTTCCTCAATTGGCGTCCCAACGCGGGGCCCATCAGCGACATAAGGTCCGGTAAGAGAGGTCCAGACGATGGGGTGAACATCTGAACGATTGGAGTATACCTGCCTTGAGAGGGCCCTCGTCCGGCTGCCGATTGAATGAACTTCACCGATTCCGAACGGACCTCTCTCAAGCGACCTACTGTCCTGACTGGGATCCCACAGGAATGCTGCGGTAAAAACATGGAGTAAGAGAACGATCGGGCGCTGGAAAGGGAAGGCGAAGAACTGTCCACACGGTCCGGTCCGGGTAAGGTTAAGTAGGACGTCTTTACGTCTGATTGATAGGATGGCTTTATACATCTGATTGATTGATTGATTGTTTATATTGGAATCGGTATTTAAATACTGGTATTGTTCATTGATTGGTTCATTTAGCCTTGGTTGCTACTTGAAGTATTGGTTCTCTTTGAGACATTCTCTGTTTGCAAACAGCGACGAATAGGAACGTTCCTCTCTCTTTGCAAATAGTGAAGGATAGGTAATGCGGACTTTTGTCCCCCGTTGTAATCCGTCATGCCTATTTTTCTCCCCACTGATTGATTGGTTGCTCTGTTGCTCTTTGAGACATTCGCTGTCTACAAATGGGGAAGAATAGGAATATTCTGTCTCCCTTTGCAGATAGTGAAGGGTAGGTAATGCAGACTTTTGTCCCCCATTGTAATCCGTCATGCCTATCTTTCTCCCCACTGATTGTTTGTTATCGATTTTTTATCGATTATCGCTCTTTTGAGATATTCCCTGTCTACAAACAGAGAAGAATAGGAATATTCTGTCTCCCTTTGCAGATAGCGAAGGATAGGTAATGCGGACTTTTGTCCCCCGTTGTAATCCGTCATGCCTGTTTTTCTCCCCACTGATTGATTGATTGTCTGGACATTTATTGTTCAAGGAATAGTTCTTTTGAGGTATTCTCTGTTTGCAAATAACGTGGAATAGAAATATTCTGTCTAGTCTTTGCAAGTAGCGAAGGGTAGGTAATGCGGACCTTTGTCCCCCGTTGTAATCTGTCATGCCTATCTACTCCCCACTGATTGGTAAACTAGTTCCACCCGGACCATTTATTAGAGGTAGATCATCTGGCTCAACCGGAGGGCGCCCCTAATAAAAAGGACATATGTAAAATACGAAGTAATCACCGTATCCTGTTAACAGAAACTTTAGCACGAAACACACTAGAAAAGGAAGGAAAAAGAAATCTAGCAAAATCAGTAGGCCACTGATGATTTTTTCTTTGACTTCGCTAGAAATAAGAAACGTTAGAAATAGCCCGCAATAAGAAACATGAAAGTGGTGAGAGAAGCCAAGCTTGACATCACGGCAGCCACGAGGTAGCTAGGCTCCGCCGCCCCTCACTGCTCCAAACATGTCTGTCCCACCGCCCGCCACGCCCAATAACGGTAACATAAGATAGATACAAGTCAGCAGATACCTACCCCCATTCCGGAAGCTCCCGAAGTGCAACAGGTCCACGGTTACGCCCATCCGGAAGACGAGGCCTCGACACGTGCAGGGCGGGGCCCGGCTGGCCGCCATCGGCCGGAGAGGTCTTGGGGTGGATGGCCCGGAATGTACTGGTCTTCCCATCCTCTTCTGGCGCCTTGCAGGCCACGGGGGGGATGTCTTGCTTATGCCTCTGACCTCCCCCCCTCTCTCATCGCCTGGTCCGGCCATCACGAATGTCAGCGCCAGGAGACGGCGTGGGGTGCACTGGGAGGGAGAGGCGGCACGGACGAGCCTCTCCCACCTCCCCAGGTGGAGGCCCCTCAGCTGCACCCCCAACGCTCCACTCACCCGACAAGGGTTCGTCCACTCTTGCGGTGCAGCGACGCTCCACTCACCCAGCGGGGTCTCGTCCACTGTTGCGATACAACGGCGCTTCACCCAAACCAGCTGAGTTCCTCCCACTCTTGGGACACAGCGCTGCACCCCTGCACCTCACTCACCAAGATGAGTTGCGCCCACCCCTCTTGCGGTGCAACGCCACGCCCGACAGGCTGGAGTCCGTCTGCTCTTGCGATCCAGCGACTGCCGGTTGCAGCGGAACTCATAAAATGGCGGTCGACTCTGCAGGATTGGGCCTGGCGTGCAAAGATGGCCTGGTCGCTTGTCGGCTAGAAAATGAGTCCACCGTCCAGAAGCGTTCTCCTCAGCTTTGAAGATTCTACGAGAACTGCAGGGGCCCCCGACCCTCGCGGGCCCCCCCACCCCCGATGGGGAATGACTGCCATGATTGCCCGCGGAACGATCAAGACGTAGCCACGAGACGTTGGCGCTCTCATGCTGGCACCAGCCTCAGTTTGAATGACCAAAATCCTGCAGACTACCAATTTGATCAGTTCCGGTGGAACACCAGTATGACCCGGTAGGAAAGATTGTTGCCTCCCTCCCCCCTTTGACTGATGGTTCATATCGACGGTCCCTTCTGTTGCCCTTTAACGAAACTTTTGGACTGCCGAAAGAGGCTCTGGTTCAACCACGAGTTGGTGGAGACATTTTGACTATACTTGGACCTGCCTGACCTCACCCAAAATGGCGCCGGTACAAACGAAACTCGCAACTCCCTGTTGTGTTCCGGTTGCTCAGCCTTGATATCATGAGATATGTATGCAGTTTTTGAAGCGCATGGCGGGAGGGGATGGGTACTGATTGAACATTCGGACAATGAATTGATATTAAGTTCTGACGCGTCATTGATTACCGTATTATTAAAAGTTCGAATTTTCGACACTTATGGTACTTGCCCACAATGAATTTTCGATATGATTTTATTGCACTTGTCGCACCTTTATGAAATCAACGACCACCGACTCCGTTAAGTTTTCCTCAAATAAATATCCCCTCATGTACAGTTCCAGTCTGCTCCGTGGCCGGCCCACGTGGTTGTAGGCCCGTATTTGTACGCCAACATTTTTAAATAAAGGTTTTTTGAAAAGCAAATATAGTTGTAGCGCTTAGATTGGTAAGTTTCGAATAAATGCCCACTGTTTCCGATATAAGTAAAACACAGGTGAAATGAAGCAACTCGATTACTTAAAGGTTAAAAAGCAAAGTACACAGAAATATTGCAAATGTGAATGGTCCAGGTTTGTTGTGTGTGTGTTTTTTTATTTTTATTTTTGTGCAACGTAAAGCAATTGATAAAGGTCCCGGTATTTAGCCTTTACTTTATATGCCACATGTATCAGGGAAGTTGTTTCAGATGCCCCTAAGCCACTCCGAAGGAATGCCACCTAGCCCCTCTAGTTTCCGTGCCTGATGAACAAAAACGACCCTGTACCACTGTAGACCATCCCTCCTCCTCGAAGGAGAGCACAAGTTCACCCCCCCACTTTACACTGACTGCCCCTTTGTTTTGACCCTTCCCTACACACGATCCGTAATACCACGATCTATGCAATACACAGTTCATCAATGATTATCTCTCCCGCACTACCAGTCCCTCTGGGCTTAAACGCCGAGATGAAAGGGACTGCATCCCGCGGAGATAGGTCGAGTATGTGGTAAGTAAAAGCATTTTCGGGTTTTTGCGCGCTGATGTGTTTTAAAACGCTGCCCCCACCCCTTCTTTTTTCCCTTCTTTTCTGCAGGTCACAGCGGAACGTCGACTAAAGTATGGAGAAGACCTAAGCAACACGCCATGGTTCCGCACGGAAAAATTGTATATTATCTGTGGGGACTGCCCCTGAGAACGTGACGAATTTGTGTGATATGAATGCACGCGTGTATGCCCTGATGTGTATAGCTCGACTGAATACACGTTGCACACGTTTGGATTGATAAGAGAAATGTTTTATGTATGACTTAAGTGATGATCGAACGGCCGATGGAATGGGGAAAAGGGGTCTGAACATGGTGCCTATACACGACGAACAAACAAAGATATAGCACTCCCTTACTTAGAAACGACTGTCTCTCTCTCTGAACCCAGCGACTGGAAGGGTGGCCTGAAGTAGAAACTTGGCGGGTTATTGCAGTATGACAAAATATGACTTCAACCGGCACCCCAAATAATGCAACCAAGAATGACGTGCACCCATGAGTAAATTCATACGGTAACTAAATAGGGAAAGGTTCAGGAATATTCCGGGGTGAGGTTTACCCAAGTACCCTCCTCCTGGAAGACTAGGAATATTGTCAATGTTTAAGACTTACCACCTCCTTCTTGCACCCTCATAGACATGAAACTCAAAGCTGCCCCATTGTACTCCCGACTGATACCCTCCGTTGCCTCAGCCTGGATACCCATTCGCTAAAAATGATTCGAAGATCCCACCGTAAGTATTAGCCCGACCAGGTTAGTTCCCGAACAATTGACAAAGGTGTAAGTATTTGCAACCGAGGCCACCAGCAAAGGCAGCCAGATGAATTAAGTAGGATACTAAGGATGCGCAGCATGCAGGAAGAAATCTTTTTGGCCAAGTACTGTTCTATGTTTTGTCTTGGATTTTTGTATATAATACATGTACTATCCCCCCCCCGCCTGAATTCATGTGTACATAATGTATGGATCTACGTCGTCCCTCAGCCTGTGTTTCCATATAACTTGACCTCTGCTGTTCTGTGTTGTGTGCGCACTAAATGGCCTATTATTGTACACGTTTCTCTCTCTCTTTCTCTCTCTCTCCATGTCGTACGTGTACCGAATAGTTCATTTAAAATGCGGACGACTCTCTCTCTGAGGGTCCCCCTGTTCCCTCTTCCTTTGTGTGATAACGTTGTGCCCCGCCGGCACAAGCCTAATTGGTTTTTTAACACAAAGGTGTTCGGCAAAATTGACAGAAACTAAAACAATTGTAATTTGCCATATTACTACCTCTCCTTTCTGTAAAATGATGGAACTTGAATTGGCTAAGAAGGAAAGGACAGGTAAGACGACTGATGTCCCCTAATCTGGCCTTTTTATAGGGGGACTATATGTCAGTGGCCTTCTGTTCTCAGTTCGTTAGAAATACAATCCCCAATGCCCAGATTGCCCCACCTCTCTGCACCCAAGTACGGATGTCCAAAGCGTCCTCGTTTCTCCCGATTGACCCCAGCTCCATATCCCGAAGTATAACTGATGACCCTGATTAACCGTTGCTCCCCGAGAAAAGAATGTTTAGCCTCTGTCCCTCTCTCATGATGATAAAAGACTGCCAGGGCTCTGGTTAGAAAGACGAGTCTCTACCGAAGGATCCGATTTCGAGTTTGATGGAATAGGCAGTTGATAGGAGTCTGACTTCTCTCCATATACGTCATGAATGAACGCCAAATAGACTTAGTACAAACTCAGTAGAAATGCCCGCATACATACTCCATAGTGATAACTTCTACCCGTGACCGATGAACGTATCCCCAACTACTTAAGATTGGGGGCGGAATTGAAATGTATAAATGTCTTCTCCTGCCAGTTCTCTAAAGCTTGTTTTGTACCCATTCAAAGATACACAATCACCGGAGGAGAGGGGCCGGACGTGACGCACAGCCTGGCCGCAGATCATGAAGCACATGTGACCTCGACCAAAGGTGGAGCCGCAGAGCAACGAGACGCGGGACGAGGCACCACTCTCAAACACGGAAAATGAAAGGATGGAGGGCTGCCTTAAAGCCCTCTGCTTGCTGACCCACGCGTGCCAGAAGTCCCCGCCCCTTTAAGCCCGATTGATGGGCCTGCCTGCTCGTTATCCTTTGCTCCCTTGGTTTGTCTCAAAGATCTGATCCCACTCCGCCCTCTCTTCCCTCGATTATCCGACAACCCCCCCCCTTTTTTCACATGGATTTTGACTCAGAGAAGAAGAACAGCGTTTAGGTAGAATAGGGTTTGCCACGGAAGAAGAAAGAAATGCAGGTTCCCAGCATGAGGCACCCTTAAAAAGATTAGTTAGGAAACAGGACTGTGGTCTAACAGCAGAGGACAGATCACACCCTGCGACGTGTAAGGATGGATCCGAGCTGGACCAATAGCTCCACCGCCGGTGCTCAACAGCGCCAACGGAAGAAAACGAACTACTAGAGCCTACCAGTGATGGCTCGCTGCTAAAAAGACACTGTGGCGAAGACCCCCCCTTTCTGAACTTTCTACCCCCCCCTGACTAATTGCTTGTATTGAACTAAATTCCTCCCTCAACCACTTTGTATTGCTTTCAAAATGTTTCATCGGTCACTTTTAACTGTACATTGATACCGCCGGAGAGAGAGTCAGAACATGGTTCCATAATGTGTCTGAACATTTCCTTGATTGACTCCGACTGAGTAGTATACCGATCTCTAGACTCGTATGTATAACACGACAAATGTAAATTCATATGTATTGCACCTCGTCTATCGCCTCGACTGCACATGGTTATATGCAATCCGCCAGTATTGACAAACGCTATTTCATTGACCACACATGGCTATATGTACACCCCGTCAGTTATGATACACACGGAAATGAACTAACTTATGTTAAAAAGCGGCGACTGTGGAAAATGACAATGTATATGTACATAAGCGGCGTTCATTTGTGTTCACCATACCCCTCGCTGTAAGCAGAACGAATACCGCGAAGCATTGACCGCATCATCCCGCCTGCATAGGCCCATGCACGCACGTACACGACAACCATTTTAGGCACCAAGGCCTCTCTGCCCGTTTGTTAAATCCCCAGCACGCCCCCCCCTCCCCTGTTGAAATCTAGTTCGTGAACTGAACATCGTCTGCGCCATCTTGTCCATTTCCTCAGACTCACGCACAAATATGCACGGCAGCCATTTTAGGTGCCATGGCCTCTCTGCCCACTGCCGATAGCCAGCGCGTCTCTCCCCCTCACTCCCCGGCCTCGCAAGCATCCCCCCGCGCCCTGACAGCCCCCGGTCTCTCCTGCTTGGGCCCTAAACGCACCTCCAGTGCGACCCTGCCTCCGAGCCACATCCCGTGCTGAAACCCCACACTCTTTCATCTCATTCATAAAACAGGCCCTTTGATAACCTCTTCCTCCTTGCCCGATTGTCCGGCCTGATCCCAGGCCATCACCTAGCCCAACAGATGCAGTTTATTGCCCCTACAGCAGGACCTCGCATCGCATCAAAGGAGCGGGGATTAATCAATGCCCTCACACCCCTAGATCCGACCGATCGCCCGCATTTCTGTTCCCAGCGGAATGTCCAGCTGCGCGATAGCCATCATGCTGAGATTGGGGTGGGGACTCCTACTGTAGATATGTGTGGGAACGGGCCTGAACCGGGGATTCCGGGGATGCCTTTTCGTACTTCAAAGTGTCTTTATTGCAATAAGGAATGTTTGTGTATCATAAACCTGTGTATAAAAGACGGACCCGCAGAGAAACTTGTTGGAGCACCTCTTGAAGACATTGTGCGCGTGTCCGAAATGACAGGCTCTCCTCATGAGAAATAAAAACCTGTTCTTGCACTCCCGCTTCCAGCGCCCGTCTCTTTATTTGGTAACAGTTCAAATTGGGAACTAAGAGGCGTCTTGTGCCAGCAGCCTGGGCATCGGTTGTAATTTGGCCTGTTTTTCCTCAACTGTTTCATGTGCATCTGTAGAGGCCTATCATGATATGGCTGCTGGTGTGTGTTAGACAGTGCTTATATGTTAAATCTTTTCCTTCTCTATCTGTAGTCTTGCACCCTCTGTGTGTACCATTTTGTCTCTGTTTGTACTTTTTCTCCCTCTGTGTGGTAAATCACCTACATCATGAAGTGAGTCATGGTTTAGGTGATGTTGTTATAGAAAGTCCTATGCAGTATGTGTTTCAGGCGTCTTAATTTTCAAATTATGTTTATGCTGTGCAATTTAGATGCTGGGTGTGTTGTTGAAATGCTAAAGCAACGGTGTCTGTAGCATATAGTAATCATTTCAGTGAATTTGTTTTATACCTTCAGTCACTACACTGGTTTAAGTTCACTTCATTGTGGTAAATCCTGAAACTCCATTCCTAGAAAAATATTAAAACCTCTTGCAACACAACTGCAGTGTTGTAAATCCTAAAAGAATATTTCCAGAAAGACTCCCTTTCATTGTAGTACTCATTTTACTGAATTGGAATGGATAGTGTTCTGTCTCTTAAAGGTTTTCCTGTGGTATATGCGTTTTGGTGAAATCTATGGTTTTAACATTTTTTACCAAGATCACACTGAGTGTCTGTGTAAATTAAAGAATTATATTTGCTTTTTTTGGTATAATCTCACCCGTGTCTCCTCACAGTCTATTTCTCTCTTATTATCTAATTTTCTGTCTGCACCAACCCTCTCCCACTGTCTGCACTCTGTCATGTGTATCTGTAGAGGCCTATTATGATATGGTTGCTGGTGTGTATTATACAGCGCTTACATGTTAAATCTTTTCCTTCTCTGTCTGTAGTCTCGCACCCTCTGTGTGTACCATTTTATCTCTGTCTTTACTAACTTTCCCTGTGTATGCTCCAATTAGCCTCTGCATGTAACATTTCTCTCACTGTTTCCAGTATTTCTTCTCGGTTGTACCATTTTATCCTATGTGTGTACCATGTCTGTGTCTGCTTGCACTATCTGTGTCTATGCTTGAACCATCTCATCCTCTCTCTGCACCACCTTTTCTCTGACTGCACCATCTCTTCCTCTGCCTGTAGCCCTGCATCATATATCGTCTGATTGTACCAGTTTACTCTCTGCCTGCAGTATCTCATTTTGTGTCTGCACCAACCCTCTCGTACTGCCTGCACCCTTTCATGTGCATCTGCAGAGGCTTATTATGATATGGCTGTTGGTGTGTGTTAGACAGCGCTTACCTGTTAAATCTTTTCCTTCTCTGTCTGTAGTTTCACACCCTTTCTGTGTACTATTTTATGTCTGTCTTTAGTAACTCTCCCTGTGTGTGCTAAATCACCTAAATCATGCACTGAGTCATAGTTTAGGTGATGTAGTTGAAGAAAGTCCTATGCAGTATGTGTTTCAGGCGTCATCATTTTCACATTGGGTTTATGCTGTGCAAATTGAGGTGCGGGGTGTGCTGTTGAAATGGAAAAGCAACTGTGTCTGTAGTATGTAATAATCATTTCAGTGAATTTTCATTTGTACATTCTCAGTGCAACCTTAATTCAGTACACTGTCTTAAGTCCAGTTCATTGTTCTAAACCCTGAAACTCCATCCCTAGAAAAATATTCAAAACTCTTGCAACACAACTGCAGTGTTTTCATTAAATGTTGGTATAGAAATAGTGCTGTGAATTGGAAAAGATGGTGCAGAAAGAGGGTGAAATGTTTCAAGTGGAGACACAGATAGCGCAAGCAGACACAGACATGGTACACACAGAGGATAAATGGTGGAATGCTGTAGGCAGAGGTACAAATAGTGCAAGCAGACACAGACATGGTACACACAGAGCGTTGATGGTGTAGGGCTGCAGGCAGAGGGACAGATGGTGCAGTCACAGAAAAGATGGTGCAGAGAGAGGGTGAAATGGTTCAAGCAGAGACTCAGATAGTGCAAGCAGACACAGACATGGTACACACTGAGGATAGAAGATGGAGGGCTGTAGGCATAGGGACAGATAGTGCAAGCAGATACAGACATGGTACACACAGAGGGTAGATGGTGTACGGCTGCAGGCACAGGGACAGATGGTGCAGTCACAGAAAAGATGGTGCAGAGAGAGGGTGAGATGGTTCAAGCAGAGAGTCAGATAGTGCAAACAGACACAGACATGGTACACACAGAGGATAGATGGTGGAGTGCTGTAGGCAGAGGGTCAGATAGTGCAAGCAGACACAGACATGGTATACATTGAGCGTTGATGGTGTAGGGCTGCAGGCAGAGGGACAGATGGTGCAGTCACAGAAAAGATGGTGCAGAGAGAGGGTGAGATGGTTCAAGCAGAGACTCAGATAGTGTAAGCAGACACAGACATGGTACACACTGAGGATAGAAGATGGAGGGCTGTAGGCAAAGGGACAGATAATGCAAGCAGATATAGACATGGTACACACAGAGGGTAGATGGTGTAGGGCTGCAGGCAGAGGGACAGATGGTGCAGTCCCAGAAAAAATGGTGCAGAGAGAGGGTAAGATGGTTCAAGCTGAGTCTCAGGTAGTGCAAGCAGACATAAACATGGTACACACAGAGGATAGATGGTGGAGTGCTGTAGGCAGAGGGACAGATAGTGCAAGCAGATACAGACATGGTACACATAGAGCGTTGATTTTGTGGGGCTGCAGGCAGAGGGACCGATGGTGCAGTCACAGACAAGATGGTGCAGAGAGAGGGTGAGATGGTTCAAGCAGAGACTCAGATAGTGCAAGCAGACACAGACATGGTACACACTGAGGATAGAAGATGGAGGGCTGTAGGCATAGGGACAGATAGTGCAAGCAGATACAGACATGGTACACACAGAGGGTAGATGGTGTAGGGCTGCAGGCACAGGGACATATGGTGCAGTCACAGAAAAGATGGTGCAGAGAGAGGGTGAGATGGTTCAAGCAGAGAGTCAGATAGTGCAAACAGACACAGACATGGTACACACAGAGGATAGATGGTGGAGTGCTGTAGGCAGAGGGTCAGATAGTGCAAGCAGACACAGACATGGTACACATTGAGCGTTGATGGTGTAGGGCTGCAGGCAGATGGACAGATGGTGCAGTCACAGAAAAGATGGTGCAGAGAGAGGGTGAGATGGTTCAAGCAGAGACTCAGATAGTGTAAGCAGACACAGACATGGTACACACTGAGGATAGAAGATGGAGGGCTGTAGGCAAAGGGACAGATAATGCAAGCAGATATAGACATGGTACACACAGAGGGTAGATGGTGTAGGGCTGCAGGCAGAGGGACAGATGGTGCAGTCCCAGAAAAAATGGTGCAGAGAGAGGGTAAGATGGTTCAAGCTGAGTCTCAGGTAGTGCAAGCAGACATAAACATGGTACACACAGAGGATAGATGGTGGAGTGCTGTAGGCAGAGGGACAGATAGTGCAGGCAGATACAGACATGGTACACACAGAGCGTTGATTTTGTGGGGCTGCAGGCACAGGGACATATGGTGCAGTCACAGAAAAGATGGTGCAGAGAGAGGGTGAGATGGTTCAAGCAGAGACTCAGATAGTGTAAGCAGACACAGACATGGTACACACTGAGGATAGAAGATGGAGGGCTGTAGGCAAAGGGACAGATAATGCAAGCAGATATAGACATGGTACACACAGAGGGTAGATGGTGTAGGGCTGCAGGCAGAGGGACAGATGGTGCAGTCACAGACAAGATGGTGCAGAGAGAGGGTGAGATGGTTCAAGCAGAGACTCAGATAGTGCAAACAGACACAGACATGGTACACACTGAGGATAGAAGATAGTGCAGAGAGAGGGTGAAATGGTTCAAGCAGAGACTCAGATAGTGCAAGCAGACACAGACATGGTACACACTGAGGATAGAAGATAGAGGGCTATAGGCAGAGGGACAGATAGTGCAAGCAGATATAGACATGGTGCACACAGAGGGTAGATGTTTTAGGGCTGCAGGCAGAGGGACAGATGGTGCATCACAGACAAGATGGTGCAGAGAGAGGGTGAGATGGTTCAAGCAGAGACTCAGATAGTGCAAGCAGACATAAACATGGTATACACAGAGGATAGATGGTGGAGTGCTGTAGGCAGAGGGTCAGATAGTGCAAGCAGATACAGACATGGTACACACAGTGGATAGGTGGTGTAGGGCTGCAGGCAGAGGCACAGCTGGTGTAAAAAAAAGCCGGAAAGAATATTCCCAGCAAGACTCCCTTTGATTGTAGTAATCATTTTACTAAATTGGAAGGGATAGTGTTATGTGTGTAAGATCACGTTGTGAGTCTGTTTTCATTTAAGAGGAAGGTGGCAGATTAATTTGCGTAGTTAGTGTATTTAAAAATATGGGAATATATGTACTTATAAAATTGATTAAGGTAGTTTTTTATTATCTATTAGTGAAAACGATATAATTAAGTATTTATATTTTTTTGCAAGGACCAGCAGCAATATTATATTGGTGCAATGGAAGAGCATCAAGAGATCGTTGCTTTGAATTTTGAGATCTCAGGCGAATTAATAGAGGATGGCAAAGATGGACCTTTTCCAGAAGAAATTGATACTGAAAATGAAGATTTCTTTGATGAGAATTTGGACAGTGTTTTTTTGGAAGCAGTAGAAGATTTTGAATTTGAAGATGGAAATTTTGTATTTGATGAAAATGAAATACCGGACGAAGTCATGATGGAAGTTTTATTAGAATACGAAATGTTTGATGAATACATTTATAATTTAATAATAAAAATTACTTGAGTGAGTCTTTTTGTAGTATTGTAATAATTTGGATCGTTGATGTGTTTAAAAAAATGAGAATAGATGTTCTGATGAAGTGTGTTAGGGTTTAGGGTATGTAGTATTAGAAACTGCTATGCAGTATGTCTGTCAGGCCTGTTAATTAGGAAATAGTCTCCATGCTGTGTACTGAAGATCGTGGCTGTGCTGTAGAAATGCCATAGACAAAGAGATGGTACACACAGAAGAGAGATGGTGCAGGCAGAGACACAGATAGTGTAAGCAGACACAGAGATGGTACACACAGAGAATAGATGGTATAGGGCTGCAGGCAGAGGGAGAGATAGTGGAAGCAGACGCAGACATGGTACACACAGAGAATAGATGGTATAGGGTTTCAGGAAGAGGGACAGATAGTGGAAGCAGACACAGAGATGGTACAGATAGATGATAGATGGTGCAGGTAGAGACACAGATAGTGGGAGCAGACACACAGATGGTACACACAGAAGAGAGATGGGGCAGGCAGAGACACAGATAGTGGAATCAGACACAGAGATGGTACACACAGAGGATAGATGGTGCATGCAGAGGGAGAGATAGTAGAAGCAGACATAGAGATGGTACACACAGAAGAGAGATGGTGCAGGCAGAGACACAGGTAGTGGAACCAGACACAGAGATGGTACACACAGAGGATAGAGGTGCAGGCAGAGACACACATAGTGGGAGCAGACACAGAAATGGTACACACAGAAGAGAGATGGTGCAGGCAGAGACACTGATAGTGGAAGCAGACACAGAGATGGTACACACAGAGGATAGATGGTGCAGGCAGAGGGAGAGATAGTGGAAGCAGATATAGAGATGGTACACACAGAGAATAGAAGGTGTAGACAGAGACACAGATAGTGGAAGCAGACATAGAGATGGTACACACAGAGAATAGATGGTGCAGGCAGAGATACAGATAGTCGGAGCAGACACAGAGATGGTACACACGGAAGAGAGATGGTGCAGGCAGAGACACAGATAGTGGAAGCAGACACAGAGATGGTACACACAGAGGATAGATGGTACAGGCAGAGACACAGATTGTGGAAGCAGACACAGAGATGGTACACACAGAGGATAGATGGTGCAGGGCTGCAGGTAGAGGAACAGATGTTGTAGTCACAGAAAAGATGTTGCAGAGAGAGGGTGAGATGGTTCATGCAGAGACACAGATAGTGCAAGCACACATAGACGTGGTACACACTCAGGAAAGATGGTGCAGGGCTGCAGGCAGAGACTGTATGATGTGCTACTTTGCTCAGACACTGTTGCTGTACCTTCAACTTTATTATGAAGTGAATCATTGTTTACATCATGTAGTTGTTGTAATTGCTATGTAGTATGCTAGTAGTGGTTTATAACATTTTTTTTTTTACTTCACATTAGATTTAAAGAAAAGACTAAAGAAAATCAAGATGCCTACTAAAGAGGTGAAGAGAAGAAAGTATAAAAAGGCTTACTTTTCCAAAATCACACAATTACAAGATGCATCCAGACAACATTGTACAGAGAAAAAGAAGAATGCTCCTGGTAAGACAACCAAGGATTTTCTAAGGAAATCAACGGTAAGGAAAAAAAATGCGGATAATGTGGCAAAGATGAATAAATCTTCAAAAACAACTAAAAGAAAAGTATTAGTGAGAAAAGAAGGTGGAAAAGTGGGTGGCAATGAGAGCATCTTTGGTAACAGACGAAGGAGTCAATTTGTTGAAATAAGGAAGAGAATGATTTATAACAGAAGTATCTTAAATTCATTGAAAAGTGGAAAGATTTCTAAAAGGAAAACTGCTTTTTATAAGCAAAAAAAATTAATCGAAGGTATTGTGGATGAAGCGTTAGAATTAAAAAAGAAATTATATATTTTGGTAATCAATAGACTTCGTACACTAGACAAGGCAATTAATGTTTTGAAAGGGAAAAGTAAGTGGAAAAGACTAATTAATAGAACACATTTTTGTAATGTTTTTTCTGGAGAATGGAAGCATAGTTCAAGTTCTGAGCTATTTGTTAACGAAGAGAGTTACTTTCAGATTAATGATTTGTTGCATCAAGTTGACACCAGTGGTCGAGCATATGAGGTGAAGGACGGTTGTCCGATTAAAAAAGAGAAAATTATACCAAGAAATGCAGAAGAGGTGTTAGCTGATGAAGTTTTGGGGAGACGTCCTAAGGCTCCAGTGTACACTTGGAATTGTAGTAGTATTTGTAGTGTACGGCAGGATTCACCATTTTAGGATGTTAGCAGTGCATCATACTAAAGTGAGGAAATTAGTGAGAAGGTTGTATTATGCAAAAAGTCCAGCACTTACGTTGAAACAGTTAAACAGTGCTCTTTTACATGGATCTGTATTAGATGTAAAGAACATTTGTGAAGAAATTGAGGTTAGTTATTTTTCTCAAAAAGAGGGCAGTGCAGAAACTGATACAGTAATAGAAGGTAATGTGGATTAAAATGTTCAAAAGTTTGGTACAGAGAATTTTGACCAAGAAATTACAAGCTTTAAGGTCACTTCAGTAGAAAGGCCCAATTTTTCTTGCTTTTGTTGTAGAAGAATTCATTATAAAAATCAGACCAGGTTAGTTGATCTATATTTAAAAAGTGAAAAGGAGAATAATAATGAGTGTAAGGAATTTGCAACTTATTTGTTGGTAGAGAATTGTTTTGATTTAGGTTCTGATCAACGTATTTGTAAATATTGTTATAAAAAATTAAATGAAAACAAAATGCCAGCTAGAGCTGTACATAATAATCTTGAGTTGGTAAATATTCCTTGTGAACTGATGGATTTAAATACTTATGAGTCTATTCTGAGGGACAAGTGACGGAAACATTTCCCGTAACTCGAGGTGTCCGTCAGGGGTGTGTTCTGGCCCCAACACTCTTCCTCCTTTTCATTGACCAAGTTGTTAAATTCTTCATGGATACCCCCACTGATGCCCCAATGTTGGCTGGGATGAGATTCCCCCTTCTCATCTTCGCCGACGACACTTTACTCCTCTCAAGAACACGCAGCGGACTCCAGCGGGCTTTGGACCGCTTTGAGGAGTACTGTGCCATTAACAACTTGGTGGTAAATGTGGGGAAAACGAAGTTTATGGTTTTTACTAAAAATCACCCAGTTCGGAGCTCCGTGAGGCTGAACGGAGTTAACCTCGAGCAAGTTGACACCATGACCTACTTGGGGGTCACCCTTGACAGCCGTTTGAGATGGAAAGACCAAATTAACATCCAACATCTCAAATTTGCAAGGCTGACTGGCTGCCTCGTTAAAGAGCAAAGGGAATCTACCACAAAGCGGGTTCTACCGGACCTCAAGATTTATGACGCTAAAATCTCTACCACCATTCTTTATGGCGCTGATCTCTGGGGCTATATGGACCTGCTCAACTTATTTAAAACCCAATGTAAGTTCTTTCGTAATCTAGTAGGTCTTCCACAGTCGACCCCCTCGATTCCCCTCTGCCTGGACCTAGGGTCCCCTCCGATCAACGAGATGGCTAGTTTTAGGTTGGTGGCCCTGTGGAGACGTATATGGACGTCTCCAGATCTATTTCTTTTTGCAAAGGAATTGGCTGAAGTTAGGTCTATCACTGGATCTGGGAAAATTCCATGGTTTTCTGCTGTAAAAACCATCCTTACTGATATGGGCTTAGAACATCTTTGGTCATCCCCCCAATCCAATGTATTTCCCTCCAAATATGAGTTTAAATCCCTGTACTGGGCTTCGATCCGTCTAAAAAGAGTTTCACTCTCTAACAATAATAGCCTTACGGGCCGGTTTTTAACATTCAAACTTGACCTATTGCGAGAGCCCAATTGGGATATAATAACCAGACCACTAGATAAAAAACTGTACCATCAGTTTAGAGTGGGTTCTTTGCCTCTGAACTCTTTCTCAAACAAATGGTCCACAGGGTCCTCAACCAACTGTAAAAGTTGCCCTGGTCATAATGAATCCGAGGGACATTTTCTGTTTGCTTGTCCTAGATATGCTGTACCCCGAAAGAAATGGCTAAAACCTCTGTTTCAAAAATTACCATTTAAAACATCGGCGGAAGCCATCTGGGCGCTTAAGACCAACACCTCTGAACTTATTGTTGTAAGTCTGGCAAAATATTTGGGCTGGGCCTGGCTCTTAAGGCTAAAACAAATGTTATAGCTCCCTGGGCCACCCATACTGTCTCGTAACTTGATAGAATATGTATCAGTTTAAATCACTTGTTATTAGTACTTTCCATCTGCATCCCTTGCATATCCGGCAAGAAAGGGTTCACTGATGATGAATACGAATTGAAATGCTTCTTTTTTTTTTAACTTCAATCAGGTTTTTCATTAATTGATATTTAATACTTTTTTTATACATTCTCCTTTTTGGTCTGTTCCAAATGTGTTTTGTATCTGTTTTTTTTTTTTTTTTAATGGTTGTTTTTTTTCTCTGTATTTTAATGTGTCTTTTATGATTTGTCAAAAAATCGAAATAAAGACTTGAAACCTGAACCTGAGTCTATTCTGATTCAATGTGTGCATCCATTTCAGGCTATTGTTCGTATGGAGCCTAATACAGGGAAATTGCCTCCTTCAGATTTATTGAGAGGTTTAAAGGGAAGAGTTGTATATTTACCTCTAAATATAAAGAAAAATACTGAAACAATTGGTGTAAAAAATGTGGAAGAGGAACCTCTAGTTATTCTAGTTAATGGCGTTCCTTCAAAGAGTAAGAAAATCTGGCAAGAATTAGTGGATGTTAGGAAAGTCAAAAAGGCAACGGTGTATTTGGTAAAAAAACAATCAATACTTCAAAAATGTATATGTAGAAGAAGAGGAAACAACTGTAGAGGAGGACAGTGATTTGTCAGCTGGACAAATTGAAAAAGTGGATGTGTCCAGAAGTGAACAAATCTACGAACATTACAGTGTTCATCCACTGCATTCCAAAGAAGTAATGCTATTGTGTTATTCCAAATGAAAGAAGCAAAAGGAAGTCCCATTAGTGTATGGGAAGAAAGCTTGGAAGCTCGTTGTTTTCCTCAGTTATTTCCAACAGGACAAGGTGGATGATATGATGACCGACCTGTGCAGATACCAGCATCTGAATACCGGACAACAATATTATATTCAGAAGATCCAAGGTTTCGTCAATGTATTCCATATTTGTTTCACCTTCTGTTTGAGAGTGGCTTGTCTGGACTTTCTTATGCAGTGAACCACATATTAAAAGTGGAGTACATCTGCAGAATGTTTCTGCAAGGGACTTTATGAATAAAGTCCAACAGAATGACAGTGTTTTGGAATCTCAGCTAATTAATCTGATGGCATGTCAGCGTGGTACTAACGAGTATTGGTACCGTCGTCATGGGGAATTGAAATGTATGTTAAGAAACTTAGGAACTCCTACATGGTTCCTTACTCTAAGCTGTGCTGAGTATGCTTGGGAAGATTTACTTCAATTTCTTCGAGAGGCAAATGCAAACATAGAAAATATAGAATACAAGACACCTGGAGAATTGTGCTCTTTGGATCCAGTTAATGTATGCAGGTATTTCAATCATAGATTTGAAGCTATGATGTCTTTTATAACAACCAAAAGAAATCCTCCTTTGGGAGAGATTCTGGATTTCTTTTGGAGAAAGGAGTATCAATCAAGAGGTGCTCCTCACATACATATGCTGCTATGGATCAAAGATGCCCCCAAATTCGGAACAGATTCAGATGAGAAAGTGATGAGTTTTATTGAACAATATGATACATGTGCTGTACCAAAAAGTACAGAAGAAAAGAATTTAAGACAACAAGTGTTACGATTTCAAACCCATCGTTGTGGAAAATACTGTAGTCGAAAATACAAATCTAAGGATAAGTTCTACACAAAATGTCGTTTTGGATTTCCACGTTCAGTAATATTGAAAGGAAG
This sequence comes from Lissotriton helveticus, assembly GCF_964261635.1. Classification (NCBI taxonomy): domain Eukaryota; kingdom Metazoa; phylum Chordata; class Amphibia; order Caudata; family Salamandridae; genus Lissotriton; species Lissotriton helveticus. The sequence continues at coordinate 648,776,002 of NC_136068.1, forward strand.
AGTGAACAATTTTATGTCATCTTTGCGACATGCTGTGACAAGAAAATCACCGAAAAATACCTACAACTTAAGGAGAAATGAAGAGTCAAAATACATAAATGACTATAACCCAGTCATATTGTCAATGTGGAATGCTAACATGTATATTCAGTATGTTGCAGACAACTCTATTGCTGTGGCTCAATATGTTACATCTTACATTACAAAATCTGAGAAGACAGAACTAAAGGAAATGTGGATGGAAATTTCTCATGAAAAGAGCCTAAGTAAGAAATTGTACAGCTACAGTTTGAAAATGTTGCCTCATCGAGAAATTGGAGCATATGAATGTTCAGATCGCTTATCATCTGCAAGTCTATATGCCAAATCTAGAACAATTATTTGGGATAGTTTAGGACTTGCAAGAACACGAAACCGAGTTTTGAAATCTGTACAAGAAATTGAGTATTTAACAGAGAAAGAACCAAACAGTACAGATATTTTGAAAACAAATATGTTGGATACATACTATCCAAATAGAAGTAATCATCTTGAGAACGTTTGTCTCTATGAAGTACTGCAAAGCTATATATTTAAGAGGAATATTTCAGAAGTTATTAATAAAGGAGTATATGCTGTAATTGGATCTGAAGGATGTCTGGTGAAACAAAGAAAAGGACATTTGATTAATCATCGAAAACTGAGTTGCGAAACTCCTGTCAAAAGGGAATTTTACTATTTAGCTCTTTTGCAACTCTTTAAACCATGGCGTACAGAAGAGGAACTACTTGGAGATTTTCTCAGTTATGAAGATTCATTCAATGCAACCAAAAATACTATAGAATGTCCTGTTTACACTAATTATCTAGAAATTTTGAACGAGGAAATACAGCAATACGCTACAATTGCAGCACAGATTGGTAGAGACAGTGCTCAAGACAGTCAAAGTTCTGCTTCGTTGAGTCAGGATCCACTAGGAGGACCAATTATCCAAAATGAAGCAGCCACTGCCATGGATGAGGTGGAAAGAGCATTGCAACAAGCTCAGGAGGATGTAATAAACTTAGAAGAATTGGAATAACAACTAAATGTTCAACAGAAACAAATATATGATGAAGTGACTGAGCAGATTGAGCATGGTTCACCTCATGAGAAAAAAGAGTGCTCATGTACGTCGTTTCAACCTGTCCGACTGTATGTGAGTAGACAAGCAGGAACTGAAAAAAGTTTTCTAATTAAAGGAATTGCATCTTATCTTCAAAAAAGAACAGAGTCATCACTCTCTTGTGTTGTTACCGTTCCAACTGGGTTGACAGCGCATAACATTAAAGGGATTACTTTACATCGTTTGCTGATGCTGCCAGTAGAGCATGAAAATAAATTAGAATACCACAAGCTATCTGGAAAAGCTTGTTGTGAAGTTTCCAGAGTTCTAAAAAAAATGAAACTTCTTATTATTGATGAGGTAAGCATGGTGTCAAATTTAATGCTTGCCTTTGTGCATTTAAGAATGCTACAAATTCTTAAAACAGAGTATGATGTGTTATTTGGAGGCAAACACAACATCGTTTTTGGAGATCTACTACAGCTAACATCTGTGAAAGGACAACCAGTGTTTAAAACTGTTACACATGAAGATAACAGAAAGTGCCTGGGAAGCATTTGAAATGTTAATATATGGTTATATTTCAAATACACAGAACTGACTCAAAATATGCGACAGGCAAAGGATGCTGATTATAAAGTATTCTTGAAGATATAAGGATTGGAAAAGTAAGTCAACATGGCAAAGAAGCTCTACAGGCACGATTACTTTCTAATTTGTTTCCAAAGTAAAATGTTGGTGCAGAGAATATATATAGAACAATTGCATAAAAACAATCAGTAATATGCTTGATGCGAACTCTGCAAGAATGTGGAATCTTCAATGAAAACATTTTGAAGTTAGAAAATCAAAAAATTATAAAATTGGAAGCTATTGATAAAATAGAGCATGAAGGATCTACTAATATTTTGTCAGAAAAGTTAAAGTCAAAATTAGATTCTTTAGACAAGTCAATATCTAAAACAGCTGGTTTAGAAAAGAATATATATGTATGTTTAAATTGTCGGATCATTTTACGACGTAATTTAGATGTGGAAAGAGGTTTAGTAAATGGGTTGTTAATTTTGTGAATTACCCAAATAGAGATCAGATTGAAATTATGAAAATCAAATTTGATGAAATTGAAGAAGTTGAACAATTGTGTCGTTGTTCTACTCGATTTTTGCTTGTAAAAGATTTATATGTGCGCCGAAAACAGTTTCCTGTTTGTTTGGCATATGCACTGACTATTCACAAATCTCAAGGTTTAAGTGTAGCTAGTATTTTGGTGAATATTGGAAGTACTGTGTTCAAGGAAGGTATGGCATATGTTGCTTTATCTCGAGTCAGAACTTTATCTGGATTATATTTGATTGATTTTGATGAGACAAAGATTAGTGCAGATCTGAATTGTGTGAAAGAGTATAATAGGTTAAGAAGAGAATATGCTCCAAATTTACCTCAATATCATTTATTTGAAAAGGTTGTGGTAGGTCGAAAAAGAAGATTAGAGAAAAATTGTAGTGAGGTTGTAGAGAAAAGAAAAAAACTAGATGAACCAGTAATTGCAAAGAAAAAGAAAAAGGATAGTATTGAAGAGGTTGTTGGTTTTCAGTTTGAAAACAGTTCTGGTGTCAACTGCTATGCTAATGTAGTGGTTAATGTTTTTTTTTTTCTTCAAACTTTACAGCAACAGATTGTTGATAATCGGGATGAAAGATTTTGTTGTTTGATGAATTCTGTGTTTGAGAAATGTAGCAGTGATAAAACAAAAATAGAAAGTGTTTCTGATATTCGAAATGTTTTAGATATATGTTCTGGAGTAAATCAATTTTCACAAAATATTCAGCAAGATTGTCAGGAATGTCTTATGTATATGCTTGTTGTATTGGAAGACGAAGGTATAGATATTGAACATATATTCGGTGTATCTTATAAATGGCAACATGACTGTGATAATTGTTTGTTTTTAAGTAGTACTCAAATAGACACAGAAATATTTATATATTTGACTTACCAGACTGCAAATCAGTGACTTTTAATAATCTAGTTAGAGAAGCAAATCAAAACATGGTCTGTACTCAGTGTAACTCAGAAATGTTATCAACATTATTTATACAAAGATATGGATAGTATGTAATTTTAATGCTCCAACGATGCAGACCTGATGGAACAAAATTGACAACTTTAATTAAAATGTTTGTGGCTTCTCAAATATCAATTTCAGGAAGAACTTTTGTAACTGTAGCAATTATTTTCCATGATGGTTCTTCTACAACATCAGTAAATTATACAGCATACTTAAAATGTGCAAAAGGCTGGACTCATTGTAATGACACTGAATTAACTTTTAAACAATGTTTGCCTTTTGACTTACCAATTCTTACCTAGTGTTTTTGGAACCCAAATGTTAGGGAAAACAATTGGCCTAGGAAGATTAGTGCTGTAAAAAAAGGTTAATCTGCTGCTGAGAATTACTTTGCAAGTCAGGGTGATGAAGATAAAATTAAACTTAAACTTGTCATAGAGGTAGTGTAAGTGTATCATATAGTGAGTGATATGAGTATTACATGAAATGCTGATCATAAGTGAGGCAGAGGTGTTTTAGATTTGTTGTAGTTGTTGGAGAGGTTGGTGACATGTTTTATTCCCTTGAAGAGATTTCTTTTAATGGTATACAGCTCCTTGGTGAAATAAAGGATGAGCAGAGTGTGATCAGCATACCATATGATGTTGAGGTTCTGATAGCATGCTATTTGTTTAAGGTTCTATGTTCATGATAAATACTATTGGGTGGAGGTATAACCATTGTTCGATGGACCAAAAGATGTGGGTGCTTTTGTTTCAGAAGGTCGGGAGACGGATGCTTAAGAGTACTATTACGTAATTCCGAAACTAAGTATTTCACAGATACTATTTGGCCATGAGGAATAGTATCACAAACAAACGACTATTTCGGGTAAATTTTGTTAGCATATGTTTGGTTATTAGTTTATTTAGAGTGTATAAGAAAGAAGTAGTAATGTTTTGTTACTTTGTGATTGTTCTTCACATTGTTTACTTAGGTAAAAAATTGCGGTTTAAAAAAGACATTTAAGATATGTTTTTTTCTAATTGTTACATTGCGAATGAAAATGTTGTATGGGTTTTTTAAACACAATCTTTTTGATTGTGTTTTTTTTTTGCCCGCTGTGATATGATGAGTTGTATTGAACTCACTGTTTTTAGTGAAATTCAATATATTCTGAGAACAGCAAAATAAAATATATAACATATTGTACAAATTATTCTGTATTTTGTATTGTGATAAATATTATAACTCAATTGTTTCTTCTTTTCCACAGAAAATATATGTAGGTAAGTTCGAGAAACAAAAAATACTTTTTTTTTTTTACTTCTATTTCTTTTTATCCTTTCTTAACTGACTATCTTATTTCTTTACCTTTCCTCGTGTTACTCCTCTTCCCTCATTCTACTTATTCCCCTTCATTCACCTTTACTCTGCCTCTGTCATCATCAGTACTGTACTTTCACCTTTACTCATGTTGTTTAACTCCCTCTTTCCTCTGTCTGTTACTCAGTTCTCTTTCCTAACTTCCTCCATCACTACTGTTGTCTTGCTGTATCAATCAGTCTCTTGTCACTGCCCCATTACTCTCTTTCCTTCATATGATCACTGATTGACCTTCACTCACTCCACTTCTTTCACTTCCTCACTCCCTTTTGCTCACTGCCCTTTTCTACACTTGTATCTAAGTCTGTTCCTCTGTGTCAGTAAGTATAACTGATTTACTACTTCACAGTCTGTCACTCTTTCTCTGTTTCTTTCTTTTACTGTCTCATTCTCTCTCCACCAGTGTTCCTTTTGTTTTCTCTCTCTTTCCATAAATTCTTCTCTCTGACTTACTTCTTTTTCCTTTCTCTTAATATTTGTTTTTTCCTTCACTGTCTTTCCCTCACTGTTATATACCTTCCCTCACTATCCCTGCCCTTCATTCAATCTGAGTCTTCTTCCTCCACTTCATGTTCTCTTCTCTCTGCATCACTCTCATTCCATTTCTCTTGCACCCATTCCCTCATTCTTCCTCACACTCTTTTGCTTACTCCATCCGTCAATTCCTTTCCCTTAATCTTGTTTCCTCTTTTCATTTTGGTAACTCTCATTCCTTTAGTCTCTTACTCCTTTCAGTCCATCACTCAGTTCCTCTCTTCATCTGTGTTTCTCCTTCACCCTTCCTTTCTTTCCCTTTCTGTTTTTTTCACTTGTACTTTCTTTTGTATTATAAATAATATATTGTAACTTATTTTTTTCTTGTATTCCACGGATACTATATTTATGGAAAAGAATTCTATTAAGTTGTCATTATTTATAAGGAAAGTATGACAAACAGAAAAATATTTTTTCTTCACTCTCTTACTTGTGTTTCTCTCTTTCTTCTTCTTTAATGTATTTCTTACTGTTCTTCCTCTAGTCGTCTAACTTTCCTTTTCTCATTCTAATTATTGCCCTTGATTCACTTTTATAGTTCTTTTGTGACTATGAGTACTGTGGGGTTTCTGTCAGTCACCTTGTCCAACTCTTTGTTTACCCTGTCTGTCTCTCACTTCTCTTTCCTATGTTCCTACATCTCCATCTATGTGTTACTGTGTCATTTAGTTTCTTGTCACTCCCCCCTTACTCTCTTTCCATAACATTAACTCTCACTGATCTTCGCTTACTCCATTTATTTTACTCCCTCACTCCCTTTTGCTCAATTCTCTTCCCTTATTCCTTCCCTCAGTTACCTTTCCTCCATCTGTTTCTAAATCTCTTTTTCTGTGTTAGTCACTGTAACTGATTTACTCCTTTACACCCCGTCATTCTTCTTTTGTTTGTCTCTTTTACTGTTTTCCTCTCTCTTCACGACTCTTTCTTTTATTTTGTTTCTCTCTTTCTATAAATATGCTTATTTTTGATTCACTCCTTTTCCCTTAATCTTATATTCCTTCCTTCACTGTTACTGCCCTTTATTTAATCTGAGTCCTTATTCACACTTCATGTTCTCCTCACTATATATCCAACTTTGTCTTTACTCTCTCTGTTTCTCACTTCTCTTTCTATTTTCCTACATTACTACCTTTGTCGTGCTGTATCACTCAGTGTCTTCGTAGTCTCTCCTTACTAATTTTTCTCCACATTATCTCTCAGTCTCATTCACTCACTTCCCTCACTTTGTTTACCTCACTCTGTCTTGCAGTCCCTATTCCTTACTCCTCTTTGCTCATTCATTTTTCTTTAGTCCCATTTGTTTAGTCCCACACTTCTTTTCATTTCTTTTCTATTTTCCTTTCTCCCTCTATCTCAGTCAGTCTAAGTGCCTTACTCTCTCTCACTCACTTCTTGTCCGTCTCTTTCTTTCTTACTCTCCCTCTCTCTTTCTCCCCCTCACCCTTCCTGTCTTTCTCTTTCTGTTTCCTTCATTCTTACTTTATCCCTTAGTGCTCTTTCTTCTCACTTAATGTTGTTCCTTCTCTCTCTTTGTCTTTTGTCACCTGTATTCCCTTTTTCTCAGTGTTACTGCCTTTCACTCACTTAGTAGTTTTCTCTCAGTCACCTTGCCTCACTCTCCTTTTCTCACTCCCTCAATCCATCTCATTTACTCCCCTTCACTTATTCTTTCCCTCTTTTTTTCCATCTATTTTTACCTTCCTGTTTCACTCTGTGTCACTGAGTCTCACTGGCTCACTCCTTCTCAGTTGTTTGCTCTCCCTCTCCCTGTCTCGCACTCTGTTATTCTCTCTCCTTTACCCTTAAACTCCTATTCTCTCTCTTTCTATCACTCTTGTTATTTTCCTCAATAATTTTTCCTATCTCTTAATTTTGTTCCTTCTCACTCATTTTTCTTTTCTCTTCCTCATACTACTTCCGTAACTATCACTGTTGTTCAATCACCATCATTCACTTTCTCTCTCTGCACTTCATCCTATCTGTATTTTTCACCACTATACTTTCCCGCTCCGTTTTTGTCACTCTCTCTCTCACTCTGCTTCTGTCACTCCCCTTCCCTCACTTTCTTTCCTTTAACCCTTTCATTACACCCTCACTCCATCTCACTTACTCACTTTCGTTTACTGCCTCTCTCACTTTTTTACATTTTTTTTCTCTCTGTCTACCTCTGTCTTACTCACTGTAACTGCTTTACTGATTCCTACTTTACAGATAATAAAGAATATTATCGCACAAGTTGCATTGGAGGTGGACATTGGTGAAAAGTGGCCAGATATTTACAGCAGTCAATGAAGGGGATGCTCTAGTAGATGAAGTGCTGGGAGCAACAACTGGAAGGTTCACTGCAAGGGTTTGGGTAGATGCCCTTGCATTATTGTTAGAATGTACATTTTTACATTTTTACATTTTTTACATGTGTAATCAATGTGTGTATAGTAAAAGTCTAGTGTTTCTTTTGGTGTGCTCTAGATATGACACTACCACACATTTTGCAGGTGAATTTTGGTGGATTTACTTTCTAGTGCCCCTCTAGAAAGGTGAAAAACTTCCAGATAAACGACACCTTGGTGTTCTTAGTACGTGCCTGTTCCTCAATAAACTCCACATCTGAGTCAGATGATAAAGTTTCTTTACTCCCCCATTCTCCTTAACTCAATTTCTCTATCCACTTCTTTTTCTGTCTTACTCAAAGTAACTGCTTTACTCCATCTCAGTCACTCACTCTCCCTCTTTTTCTCTCTCACTCTATCTCTGTCTTTCTCTCTCTCTCACTCTTCCTCTCTTTCCGTTTCTGTTTCTGTTTCCTTCACTTCTACTTTTGTTTCTATTACGAAATATATATTATAGCTAAATTTTTTCTTTTGTTCCACAGATAATATATATTTTTTTAAATATAGTATAAAGTTGTCATTATATGGAAGGTAAGTTTGATAAAAAAAAAATACTTTTTAATCACTCCCTTATTTTTCTTTCTCTCTTTCACATTCTTTAATCTCTCTCTTACTAACCTTCCTTTTCTGATCTTACTGTGCTTTTGTCATTGTTATTACTGTCCTTTATTCACATCTACAGTTTTTCTCTCAAAAAGTACTGTTCCTTTACAATAACTGACCTTGTCTAACTCCATCTTTCCACTGCTTGTCTCTCACTTCTCTTTCCTATCTTGCTCAATCACTACCTTGTGTTGCTGTATCTTTCAATGTTAGCTCACTCCCCCTTTATTCTTTTTCTATTACATCATCCCTCACTAACCTTCAGTCACTCCACTTCTCTCACTTATTCACTCCCTTTTGCTCACTTCCCTTCCTTTATTCCCTCCTTCACTCCCCTTTCCTCCATCTGTCTTTAAGTCTCTTCCTCTGTTTTAGTAACTGTTTTATTTCCCTCTGTCTGTGTGTGCTTACACTATCTGTGTTTCTGCTTGAACCATCTCACCCTCTCTCTGCACCATCTTTTCTGTGACTGCACCATCTGTCCCTCTGCATACAGCCCTACACAACCTATCCTCTGTGTGTACCATGTCTGTATCGGCTTGCACTATCTGTCCCTCTGCCTACAGCCCTCCATCTTCTATCCTCAGTGTGTACCATGTCTGTGTCTGCTCACACTATCTGAGTCTCTGCTTGAACCATCTCACCCTCTCTCTGCACCATCTTTTCTGTGACTGCACCATTTGTCCCTCTGCCTGCAGCCCTACACCATGAACGCTCTGTGTATACCATGTCTGTATCTGCTTGCACTATCTGTCCCTCTGCCTACAGCACTCCACCATCTATCCTCTGTGTATACCATGTTTATGTCTGCTTGCACTATCTGAGTCTCTGCTTGAACCATCTCACCCTCTCTCTGCAACATCTTTTCTGTGACTGCACCATCTGTCCCTCTGCCTGCAGCCCTACACCATCTACCCTCTGTGTGTACCATGTCTATATCTGCTTGCACTATCTGTCCCTCTGCCTATAGCCCTCCATCTTCTATCCTCAGTGTGTGCCATGTTTGTGTCTGCTTGCACTATCTGAGTCTCTGCTTGAACCATCTCACCCTCTCTCTGCACCATCTTTTCTGTGACTGCACCATCCGTCCCTCTGCCTGCAGCCCTACACCATCTACCCTCTGTGTGTACCATGTTTGTGTCTGCTTGCACTATCTGAGTCTCTGCTTGAACCATCTCACCCTCTCTCTGCACCATCTTTTCTGTGACTCACCATATGTCCCTCTACCTGCAGTTTGTCTCTTTCACTGTCTCTGTCTGTCTTCACTATTTTTCCATTTCTTTTCGGTCTTTCCATAAATAGATGTCTCCCACATACTTTCCATTTTGTTAATATGCTTCTTTTTCCATCACCCCTCTCCCCTCACTCTTATATCCCTTCCCTCACTGTCACTGCCCTTCACTCAATGTCACTCCTCTTCTCCCACTTCATGTTGTCCTCTCTGTGCATCACTTCAATTTCCTTTTCTACTGCTCCCATTCCCTCAGTCCCCCTCAGTCCCTTTCCCTTATTTCCGTTTCCTCATTTCCTTTTGACGACTCTCATTCTTTTAGTCTCTCACTCATCTTCTCTACATTTTTCTATCCCTCTCTCACTGTGTCTCACTTGCCTTTCCTCCTGTCTGTATATCACCTCTCTTGTATTTTCCACTCTGTTTCCCTCACTCTCCCTAACTCTCCTTCACTCATTTAAATCCTCAGACACATTTTTTCTCTACGCTTTCATAAGACAATCCATTCCCTCACTCAATTTTTCTCTTACTCATCCCCACTTCTTACTTTCACTTACCTCCTTTTTATAATCCTCATACCCATTCACTCACCATCATTTCACTTCTCTTACCTTCACTTCCCTTACCATACTCTATTTCCCTCTCCTTAACTCACTCCCCTACCCTTAGTCCCCTTTTTTCAGTCACTCTTTGATTCCCTTTTCCTCACTCACCATACTCCCCTTTCCTCACTCATTACTTTAGTCCCTTCCTCCCATTCACTGTGTTATTTCAGTCATTCATTTATACACTAAACATTCATTCAAAAAATTAATGACACAGTGTGTAAGAAATACAGCTCTTTTTGGAGAAGTGAGTTCGTTCTGAAAAGAACTTTTTTTTGGTTTTGTTGTTTTATATTTCTTTTTCTTTTTTGAAAGTTTTATATATATATTTTTTCTTTTAAAACAGGAACAACAAACTGGAATGGCAAAACTGTTCAACAAGAACAAAGTAAATCAAAAATGAAAAAAAATCACTCTTCGCTGCATTTGTGCTCTGTAATTCTAATATCTATTAGGTTTACACTTTGCTCTCCATAGCAAATGATTTTGTTGCAGTTAGTGCAGGAAATATACACTTTTCTAAAATTTGGATGTATGTCCAGTTCTGTTGTACCAGGAGATTGAATTCCTGATGATGTGTTAGGTACAGCAGGTGGAAGTTCATTCGCTTTTTCTCTGGTCGCTGCACGAACATAGTTTCTAGGATGCACTTGTTTAATGTGCCGAATCATAGTATGAATACTAAAGCTGTATTTCTTTTTCGGATCTCCTCTGGACAAAACACTTCCACAGAGCACGCAGGTCACTTTGGGGGCATTTACCTTTTTTAGCCCCTCTGGTATTGTAAAAAATTGCCAAATGAAAGATATATTTTTTTTCTCTTTCGGTGGCTCCACAAGGACAGATTGGATATCACTGTCTGATGAAGACTCCTGTGCCATCTTCACAGTTGAAATGAGCAGGATGTATGCAGAGGTGCTTCTCCAAAGAAGCGAAAGAGATAGTGAGAGAAGTGGGTGGGGTGTTTGAACATTGTAGAATAGAAACTGCCATAAACCAATGAAAAGTGTTTTTTTCAAATCACATGACTTTAGGTGCGTGCAAAGTGCGTGCACGCATGCGCACACGGTGCATACACGCTGCTTCAAAATGGCGTTTTGCCCGATTTCCTAAAAAGTTACAAAACACAAAAAGAAGGCACAGGAGAGAGTCCCTGACCCCCTAGGCTTACTCAGGGAGTCCCTGAAACACTCCGATGGGCAAAAAAAGCATTTTTTTTAATTAACAAATCGTGAGGTGCACGCACGGTGCAAGCACCCCGAGGCAAAAGCGAGTAAAAAACAATAGTGGAGAACGTGGTAAAGGAGGTTGTGAAAACACTCCCTGACCCCCTAGGCCTTCTTAGGTGGTCCCTGAAGGACCCCGGAAGGCTTAAAAAAGGTTATTTTCAAGTAAAAGAAATTGCGAGGTGCGCGCACGGTGCAAGCACCCCAAGGCAAAAGTGAGTATAAAACAATAGTGGAGAACGTGGTAAAGGAGGTTGTGAAGACACTCCCTGACCCCCTAGCCTTGTGAAAGAGTGGCACACCTCCTCTCACCCTAATATAACCTTTGATACACACATTTGAAAATGGAAAATACAATTTAAAAAAAAATGGAGATATCAATACCAGTTACAACAACCTATTAGGTAATTGTAACATGTACATACACATCCACTCATTAACCAACAGTTCTATATAATCACTCATACATGTATTCACTCATTATATGTACTCATACACCTATACATCCTGTAACACACTAATACTCATCCATATAGTTACTCACATACATAGTCACACATGCCAATAAACTTTCAAACTTCCATTTATTTGTATATACAGCTATACACACACCACTACACTGACTTCTACAAAAACGTACACAAACTTACTCTCTTAAACAATCAATTGTAAAAACACATACGTATTTATACAGGTACTCTTCCAAACTCTCACTCTCACATATACTCAATTATGTACATCAATACTCACATATACTAGTTTAAAATATATGTAGTTACTCATGAATACACTATTGAGACAGTCATTCACTCACTAACCCACCCATACACACAATCATCCACGCATACAGTCTTGCACACATGCTGTCTTGAAAACACATACAAACAGTGAGTCACTCATTCATGCATCTGTGCGCTAAGTAATATCCCCCACCGAAGCATGCAGACACTCATACTGATACGCAAAAAAACAACTAATAACCTATATACACGCTCATGTAGCTACTCACCAACCCATGCAGCCACTTATACACAAAGTGAGACACAGATACAGATATTTAGATATTTAAACATTACTCGTTAATGTATGTATTCACTAAGATACACTTAATAAGTCAGTTAACCAATCAATTTTAAAAAAAACCCATCCATTTAGACACTTATTTACCAATGTATTCTTCCATCAACCTTTAGATATACATATATAAAAAATAATTATTTTTCAGAAAGATACACATTCACAGGATGATGTCATCAGTGATGTCATTTGAGATGTCATCAGTGATGTCATGAGTGATGTCACTGACCATGTCATGAGTGATGTAATATGAGATGTCATCAGCAGTGCATTGCGGTCGCGCGAGTTATAGTTAGCTGAACTAACTATAACGGGGTAATTTCAAAGGTATTGTATGAGTGAAATGTCCAGCTAACTATAACATGGGTGAAACCTATGTTTTTTTCAGTGAATTTGCAAGGTTTTTTAAATGCTAATTCCTAACTATAACGTCGCTGAAACCTATGTTTTTTTCAATGAATATATATATATATATATATATATATATATATATATACAAAAATGCCCAGAAGCTTGAGGCCGCACAGCACTGCAGGTGAGTAACAACTTTGTTTAAACCAAGCAGGCAGCTTAACATCCCCTTGAAGTCCATAGCATGCAGCGGAGGTAACCCACTAGAGGGCGTTAATTGTCAAAATGAGATCTCAAATCCCAGCGTGCATTTAAAAATGAACTGCCACCAAAGGAGGAGCACTGAAAGCCCCCTATTATGGAAACATACAGGCCATGGACTTCAAAGGGATGTTAAGCTGCCTGCTTGCTTTAAATAGAGTTTTTACTCACCTGCAGTGCTGTGCGGCCTCAAGCTTCTGGGCGTTTTTGGTTACTTGTTATGCGGCGGTTCCAGGCCACAGAGGGATCGCACTGCCCACAACCAATGGGCATTAGGAGAGAGGAAGCTTCCTCTTTCTGAATTTGCAGGGAACCTTTAATGAAGCCGGCAGAGTCTGATCCAAGGCTCAATGGAGGGCCGAGAAAAATTGTCCATAATTAGCTGCAGTGGAGGTAACCCACTAGAGGGCGTTAATTTGCAAGATGAGACCTCAAATCCCAGCGTGCATTTAAAAATGAACTGGAGCAGCACTGAAAGCCCCCTATTACATAAACGCGCAGGGGAGATGCGGTAGCCACTAATCACCTCCGCTGACACGCCCTCTGAGGAGATGCAAACAGCTGCATTGAAACGCGTCAGGCCATGGACTTCAAAGGGATGGTAAGCTGCCTGTTTGGTTTAAATAGAGTTGTTACTCACCTGCAGTGCTGTGCGGCCTCAAGCTTCAGGGCGTTTTTGGTTACAGTAGTTATAGTTAGGACCTAGTTTCCATAGCAAAAGTGTTTTTTGATTTGCCAATATCTTTGACGCTGGTTGACGAATGTTCACAAATTTTTCAAAACTATTGGGGCGCTCAGGACAGCCCTTTTCTTGAAAGTTTCGGAATGATTCATCAAGTGGGGCTGAGAAAAAGGGGGGGTCCCAAAACGCATTTTCTCCATGTTAATTTCTATAGGAAACTTTAGACAAAGCTACAGCACAAACCGCTGACTGAAATTACACCCAATTTGGCAAAAAGGTAGGTCTTGTTTCAGAAAGGGTGATGTTTTTAAGTGGTGTAAATCTGTTCAGTAGTTCCTGAGAAAATCAAAAATTTAAAATATTGATAACTAGTGGCCGAGGAGCTTTTGCGTACCCTCCCGAGCACGAGCTTCATTCTTATTGGCTGCCAACACTCCAAACCAAGTGTTGACAGCCATCTTGTGACTCAGTAAATCTGAGGCACATGGATAAGGGTAAAAAAAAGCTTAAAAAACAAATAAGGGGTGCTCGAATCAGGCATAATACCAAATGAAGTGCGGGGTCCCACACTTTGTTTTCCTTAAGCCCCAGGGTGGACCAGGTCCCAGGGGCAAATACAGGGGCCTACGTCAGCCTCTGCAGCCTCCCCGGGGCTTAGTTATGAATGTGTAGGGGACGTGTAGCCCCCCACAGCCCCAGGGAGCACCACCTCCCCAGGGCATAAACATATTTAACAAAAGTGTGGAGGGGGCTCCTGCCTAAGCATGAGCGCAAAATCCGCTCCGATCGCGGATTTTGCGGATTTTCGGCAAATCCGCGATCCGCGAACTCTTGCGGATTTGCCGAAAATCCGCAATCTGCGATCGGAGCGGATTTTGCGGTCAAAAGTTCAAGCGCGCCTAATTAACGATGGCGCCGGCAAGCTGCCAGCGCCCATCCTGCAATAGTTACTTAATTAGCTTCAACAGGAAGCTCTAACAGATAAGATACAGCAGGGGCTCGAGCGCCTGCTTTATTTTAGCAGTTGGAGCTTCCTGTTGAAGCTAATTAAGTAACTTTTGCAGGATGGCGCTGGCAGCTTGCCGGCGCCATCGTAAATTATTTCAACAGTGGTGTCTTCTTGAATAAATATGAAGGGCAGGGTTCATTCGGGCACGACGGTCCTGGCACAAAAAAATAAACCTCAACAGGAAACACTTGCAAATATCAATAAAGCATGTGCCCTAGTTGAAGCTTAAATTCAGTGACTCATTCATCAGCCCAAAAATTAATCTGCTGCTCTGATCGGTCTCTGACCTTTTATACACACAAGAGGCATGCTCGCATGGACGCCCCGTCCGTTTGGCCCCGCCCACACACTCGAGGTGTGCACCGTCTTCCCGCCATTTACCCACTATGATGGACATTTCACTCAAGGGACCCCTGCGCACTTCGGCGCGATTGCATAGTGACACACACTTGGTCGCTGGAACTAGTTGAAGCGCAAATGCAGTGACTCATTCAGCATACGAGCGCAACCCCCGTGCTGTTCCTGTGACCAGGGGCTTCTGTCTCTTAATCTGCTGCTCTGATCGGTCTCTGACCTTTTAGACACACAAGAGGCATGTGCGCTCGCGTGGAAGCCCCGTCCGTTTGGCCCCGCCCACACGCTCGAGGAAGCCCCGCCCCCAAATCCGCAAATCCGCTGAATCCGCGGATTTTGCGGATCCACGATCCGTGAATCCGCTGAATCCGCGAATCGTGGATCCGCAAAATCCGCCCATGCTTACTCCTGCCCCTCCCCAGACTGCCCTGGGGACCACCACCTCCCCGGGGCCTTCATTATTAAGGTGTGGGGGGCCTCATGGGCCCTCAAGCCCCGGGAACCACCACCACCCCGGCGCCCCAAATGAATTAGAGAAGTGGGGGGGTCATACCCCTTCCTGTACTGCTCCTGGGACCACCTCCTCCCCAGGCCACTGATTTTGTTAATACAGGGGTTCATTGCAGACCCCTGGCCCTGGAGCCACCACCTTCCCAGGGCTTTAATACTTATGGGAGGGGGCCGCACAACCCCCACCTGAAGCCCTTTATGGCCCTGGGGACCGCCAACCCCCAGGGCCGGCTCCAGCAATGTCCCAGGGTGCCCACCCCCAGGACATTGCAGTTTTCAATGACAGGACAGGAGCATGGCTCCTGCCCTGCCATTGCAAACTTCTGCTTTGCTTGGTGGAAGCAATAGCAGAACATCTGCTCTTGTTTCCACGAAGCAAAGCAGTATTGCTTTTGGACAAGGGGAGGTGCATGTCAACAGCTCCACTTGTCCAAAAGCAATGTTGGATCCTGCTGGAGGGGGGAGCTGGCTGGGAATGTGGTGGCATTGGAGCTCCTCCGTGGTCCCCAACGTAAGGCCGGTCACCCAGGGATTGGGTCCCCAGGGCCATACTTGTACGCGTGGCACCCCTCCAAAAAAATAAAATAATAAAGTCTGACCATCCCCCGGGGATGGGGTTCCTGAGACAAAAAGTGGCCCAGGGATGGGGGACATGCGGCCCCCACCATTTTATTAATAATAAAAATAAGAAAAACAAGGCCATGCCCCAGGAGATGGGCTCCCTGGAGCTGAAATCGGCCTTGGGAGGGACTAGCCCACCAGATACCTCCAGTAAGCCCCACACAGTGGGATTGCTGAGAGGTGGTCTGAAGCCATGCCCCTTTTTACACTACTCTGCAAACACCCCTTCCTCATGCACTACTGGTGAGGCAATGTGGTCCTCTTGTGGCCTGAGTACCTCAGGACTGAAATGGACATCATACCGAGTAGCATTGTACCAGGAGGTGTGTTTGCAGAGTGGTGTAAAAAGGGTGTGTGGCCTCAGACCACTCTCAACAACCCAGCTGTGTGGGGCCTACTGGAGGTACCTGTTGGGCTAGTTGGCTCCCAGGGACCCTAAAAAAATCAAAATGACTTCATCCCTCAACCAAGATCATGCGAGGAGGCATGTTTTCTGAGTGGTGGACAAAGGGGGCATGGCCTGTGTCCACTTATCAGCAATCCCACTATCTGGGGCATACTGGAGGTATCAGATAGGCTAGTTGTCTCCGAAGGACCCCTGTCAGCGAAGTGGACCTTAAACCCCATCCAAGAGCATACCAGGGATTGCTTTGCAGAATGGTGGGAAAAGGGGGCGTGGCCTGCTATGAGAACTTAGCAATGCTTCCTGTGTTCGACTTACTGGAGGACATAGGGTAGGGTAGCTGGCTCCCAAGGTTGTACTTGGGGCCAACTACCCCTCCTGTGACCTCCACTTAGTCCCACACAATGAGATTGCAAAGAGATCTTCGGAGGCCATGCCCCCTTTTCTCCACCACTCTGCAAATGCGCCTCCTGGCACAGTACTTGCTTGGAG
Source organism: Lissotriton helveticus (assembly GCF_964261635.1). Taxonomy (NCBI): domain Eukaryota; kingdom Metazoa; phylum Chordata; class Amphibia; order Caudata; family Salamandridae; genus Lissotriton; species Lissotriton helveticus. The sequence goes on from NC_136068.1 coordinate 648,792,868, forward strand.
ATGAAGTCCACTTTACTCCTGAGGGACTTTGGGGGCCAAGAATCCCTCCTGGTACTTCCTGTAAGTCCTACACAGTGGAATTCTTGAGCACTGGTCGGAGGCCCAGCCCTTTTTCTCCACCAATCTGCAAGCACGACTAACAGTTAAAGAAGGTTAATAGGCCTCACATTTGCAAGAATTTGAGCTATTTGCATAGTAAATGTAAAGGTTTTTTACTAAGGTTTTTGGAGTGAAGTTGATGTACTTTGTGTGTAGTGGAATTATGTGGTATGCTGTGCAGTGAAATGTGGATAGAAAGTATCTGATATTCAGTGTATAAAAATTATGTATAGTGGGATTATGTGCTATGAAGAGTAATTATGTGTTATGGTAGTCTGTGTTGTGGAGTGGTAACCTCAGGTTAAGTCTTCCTAATTTACATAGAAGCTAAACTATGGACTCTTTTTATTAATTTTGCAATTTTTATGGAAGGAGTAAACAAGCATCACACATAAATAGATGATATTTTTTTTTTTTTTTTTACATGGGATCAGAAAAAAAAACACAATGCCATTATCGCCTAATTTATGACATAAGCAAAGAAGACATTAGAAAAGAAAATATGTACATCAACCAATCAAGGCAGAAACAGAGAAATCAGAAAAAGCAAGGGGAGGGAACAATGCTTAAATCCAATCAGTTACAGGGGTCCACAACCTTACCCCAAAGAGCCTCTTCCTACTCCCCTTAGTCTTATAAATGGCGGGTTCCAGGTTATACATTGCCAGCAGTCTTGCCGGCAAGAAAGAAATGAAGGAGGGTCCGGAGAAATCCATTTCTTTGTAATACAGGCACATACAATCAACATACAAATAAATACAAAAGCAGTTGTTGTTTTAGATGTAGGTAAGACAGGTTCTGTCTGAACTCCTGTCAGGACCATTTCCCCGTTAATGCACAGAGGTCTACCAATTAACAATGCCAGTAAATGTTGAATAGCAAAAAAATAATCCAACAATTTGGGGAATGAAAAAAACATATGGGGCGAATCTGCAGCAAACGCCCTGCATCTGGTACATTTGGTTCCAGCTCCTGTGCCCCACTTTGAAATTTTGCCAGGGGTATAATACATATCATAAATAGACATATAGTGCTGTGCCCGCATCCGACATGTCAATAAAGCTTGATTTACCAAAGCTATGGAATTGGTTAAATCTACCCCTTCTATATTTAGTTTACTTGCCCACTTCTCCTGGCATTGCTCTAGATCTGTTGGAAGTAACATAATCAAATTAGAATACAATAGATAAATAGGTGTTCGTTTCTCCAAGAGATCCATTAATGGGAGTTTTCTAAATTGGGCATCTAAGCCAGGCCCGAACGTATTCAAAAAGCTATGGAATTGCAGGTATTTGAAGAAGTCCTGTCTTGGCAAGCCGTATTGAGCTAGGAGATCTATAAAAGCTGATAGAATGCCATCAGGGCAGATATCTCCCAAGCAGCAAATTCCCTTCTGACGCCACCTATAAACCGTTTGGTCTAAAAAAAATCAAAGGAAGAGCACCTACAGTCTCCAAAGGGGTATAAGCATTTACATTGATAAGGCCTAGATGCTGCTTCACCCGTTTCCAAACCAAAAAGGCAGCTTTCACAATTTTGAATTTAGTTTTTTTAAAGTAAATTGGCTCCAGAACTTTGACCAGACAGCTGTTAACTGCTTCCCCCAACCCACATTCGTAGATTGAAGGGGAATGACAGGCCAATATAATAGCTCTGTCCCCGACCATCAGTGGGGAAATTAACTGCCAAACCGCCGCCCAATAATAAAACAACAAATATGGAATACCCCAGCCCCCCTCAGATCTAGGCAAAACCATCTTCTTATATGCCCTTCTATGCCTTTTATATCCCCAAAGGAATCTAGAACAAGTATTTTCAAGTATTTTAAAACAAGACGCTGGAAATTCGAGCGGAATAGTTCTAAAGAAATAGAGAAATTTGGGTAACACAAGCATTTTTAAAACATTCGACCTCCCATGCAATGATAGGTGGAAATGATCTATTCGTTGTAAAATAGAGTTCACCTTATATATTACCGGATTAATATTCAGCTCTGGAATCTTGTTGATTGGCGAGGATAACTTAACTCCTAAATAAGTGGCTTCTGCAACAGTGGATATGCCCTCTGGAAGGCTTCCGCCAATGCATAAGATCTGTGTTTTGGTAAGATTGAGCTTGTACCCAGAAAAGCGCCCAAACTCTGATGCCTGGCCTTCAATTATTGGCAATGTGGAAGCTAAATCAGTGGTGACAACAATAATATCGTCCGCATAGGCCAGACCACTATATTCTAAATCACGGATTTTAACTGGTTTAGTATCAGCGGAATAATTAAATTTGGCAAAAAAAGTCAATGTAAAGGGCAAACAATAAAGGGGAACAGGGACAGCCTTGTCGCGTACCCCGACTGATTGAAAGTGGGCCAGATTCTCTACCGTTTAAGCAAATGCAAGCAGTAGGGAGATGATACAAGGACTTCAATGCTTGCACAATAACTGGACCAAACCCCTTCACATGGGGCACTTCCCACAAGTATGGCCAAGACACCCTGTCGAATGCCTTCCCGGCATCCAACAGGGTGATTCCAATTGTACTCTTTGTGGCTTCTGCCCAGTCCATCATCGCTATCACCCGCCGAACATGATCGGCAGTATCACGTCCGGGGATAAACCCATGCTGAAATTCTGATACTAAAGTTGAGATAATTCTAGACAGACGCCCGGCCAAAATGTTGGAATAAATTTTGTTGTCGCCATTAATTAGCGCAATTGGTCTATAAGAGGATGGTGAGGTAGGAGAATTACCCTTTTTTAAAAAGACCATGATGGTAGAATTCTGCTAAGACATCGGGGAGGTACCTCTTTGTACACACAAGAAAGTTGCCAGCATTTGTTCTTTCAGAGCTGAAAAAAAGGTTCTATAAAATTCAAGAGGTATCCCGTCTGGTCCCACTGCCTTACGGACAGCGAGCGATGTTAATGCTGCCTCGAGTTCTTCATAAGTAATATTAGCATCCAGCTCTTCTTTTTGTTCACTGGAGACTTTGGAGAATTCCCTCTCCCACCAAAAATCTGCTCATTTCCCTGCTACCGGCGTTCTATCATCGCCAGCGTAAAGCTGGGTATAAAAGTTACAAAAGATATCCAACACTTTTGCCGGGTTCTTGTGAAGTAGCCCCTGCTCATCCTGAATAGAATGAATCCTAGTAGCTGCCTCTTTCTGCCTCAACCTTTTAGCTAGGATGCGCACCGAATTCTCACCCACCTCATAAAGCTCCGTGCGGTGTACTGCTGTAAGAGAGGGCAGTTTTGTTGCAAAGTTCTGATACACCTTCATTTTCTGTACAGCAAGATAAATTGAAATTTGTTCATGATCCCGTCCATCAGTGACAGCCGTCATAAAATTAGTCTCTAAAAGCCGTAGTTTGTTTAGTTCTTCTACATATTCTGCCCTTAACCTAAGTTGTTTATTAATGGAGTAGCTGAGGGTTTCCCCCCGCACTCCTGACTTAAAAGCATCCTATATCATATCCTCTGAGGCAGAGCCACAATTAAACTGAAAAAAGTCTATTATCCACTTATTCATTTTTCTCACAGTAGCCCGGATCAACTAAAATCTGGCGCTCAAATGTCCAAGGTTTCCGGGGAGACTTATTCCCAGCTTCTATTTCTAATTGTATGGTAATTGGGTTGTGGTCCAAAAATTATTTTCGGTTGAATCTCAAACCTAGCATTAGTAGACATTCCCATAGGCACAAAGAAGTAATCAAGTCGTACATGCTTATGATGAGGGGCAGAGAAAAAAGTCCTTCCGGGAGCACCCCTTCCTCTCAGCAACCAGACATCTACCAATCCAAAATCGATTAATAGACCCCTAGTGGCTTTAAACACTTTACTCTTTAAACCCCATCCAAGAGCATGCCAGGGATTGCTTTGCAGAATGGTGGGAAAAGTGGGCGTGGCCTGCTATGAGAACTTAGCAATGCTGCCTGTGTTCAACTTACTGGAGGTAATGGGGGGGGGTAGCTGGCTCCCAAGGTTGTCCTTGGGGACAACTACCCCTCCTGTTACCTCCACTTAGTTGCACACAATGAGATTGCAAAGAGATCTTCGGAGGTCATGCCCCCTTTTCTCCACCACTCTGCAAATGTGCCTCCTGGCACAGTACTTGCTTGGAGATGAAGTCCACTTTACTCCTGAGGGACTTTGGGGACCAAGAATCCCTCCTGGTACTTCCTGTAAGTCCTATACAGCGGAATTCTTGAGCACTGGTCGGAGGCCCAGCCCCCTTTCTCCACAACTCTTCAAGCATGACTAACAGTTAAAGAAGGTTAATAGGCCATACATTTGCAAGAATTTGAGCTATTTGTGTAGTAAATGTAAAAGTTGTTTACTAATGTTTTTTGGAGTGGAGTTGATATATGTTGTGTGTAGTGGAATTATGTGGTATGCTGTGCAGTGAAATGTGGATAGAAAGTATGTGGTCTTTATTGTATAAAAACTATGTAGAGTGGGATTATGTGCTATCAAGAGTAATTATGTGTTATGGTAGTCTGTGTTGTGGAGTGGTAACCTCAGGTTTAGTTTTCCTCATTTACATAGAAGATAAACTATGAACTCAATGTGACAAAAAAGAAGGAATCACTGAGGAGCACTTCTGGACCTAGTGAAAGGTATGAGCTGGGCCACTGGAATTATGCAACGGTTTGACTGCACCGACTTTTGCACAATTATACATTTCCCATATTAACGACATATTACATCTTCTGTTGCCTAATGTGCAGATTTGAACAAAAAAGCCTTGTTTCTAGCTCAAACGGCAAAAACTTTACCAAAAATGCAGCAACACGTGTAAAAGTGTAGTGGAAGGTCCTTTGCAAACCTAGAATGGCCACCTGTTTCTTTTTGCAAAATGCGGGTGTTAAATTGATACTAATGGTGTGCAAGCAACTCTTAATTCTTTCTGTGCCTCTCCTGCCTCTTTTTGCATTTATTTCTGTTGCTTCTTTCTCCACCTTTCTTCCTTTTTGTGCACTTCTCTTGCCTCTTTCTGCATATTTTTCTACTTTCTGCACCCCTTTTGTCTATTTCTTTGCCTCTACTCCCTCTTTCTGCATCTCACTTGCTCATTTGTTCACCTCTTTTGTCTCTTTCTGCACCCCTTTTCCCTGTTTCTGGAACACTCTTGTCTCTCTCTGCACCTCTGTCCCTTCTTTCTGAACTTCTTTTGTTTCTTTCTTCAACTCCTTTGCTTCTTTCTGCACCCCTCTCGCCTGTTTCTCCACCCCTTACCCTTTTCAGCATGTCTGTTGCTAGTTTCTGTATTTCTCTTGCCTCTTTCTCCACTCTACTTTCTTCTTTCTGCATCTCTGTTGCTTCTTTCTCTACTTATCATGCATCTTCCAGCATATTTCTTACTTCTTTCTTCACCACTTATGCCTTTTTCTGCACCCTTCTTCTCTTTCTGCACTTCTATTGCCTCTTTCTGCACCTCTTTTCCTTCTTTCTGCACCTCTCTTGCTTCTTTCTGCATCCATCTTGCCTCTTTCTCTACCCACTTCACCCTTTCTGCATCTCTGTTGCTTCTTTCTGCACTTCTCTTGTCTCATTATCTAACCCTTACCTCTTTCTGCACCTCTGTTGCTTCTTTATGCACCTCTCTTTCTTCTTTCTGCACCCCTCATGCCTCTTTCCTTACCCATCTTGCCTTTATCTGTGTCTCTGTTCCTTCGTTCTGCACTTCTTTTGTTTTTTTCTGCACCTCTCAATTCTTATTGCAACCCTTTTAACTCTTTCTGCACCCCTCTTCCCTCTTTCTGCACCCTCTTGCCTCGTTCTACACCTTTGTTCATTCCTTTTGCACTTCTTCTGCTTCTCTCTTCAGCACTCTTGCTTCTTTCTGCACCTTCTTGCCTTTTTCTCCACCCATCTACCCTCTTTCTGCAACCCTGTTGCCTCTTTTTGTGCCTCTGTTTTTTCATTCGCCCCTTATTTTGTTTCTTCCTGTACTTCTCTTGCTTCTTTCTGTACCCGTTTGCCTCTTTCTGTACCCTCTTCCCTCTTTTTGCATCCCTCTTGCCTCTTTCTGCACCTCTGTTGCTTCTTTCTGCACTCCTCATGCTTCTTTCTGCATTCCTCTTGCCTCTTTCACAACCCTCTTTCCAATTTTGGCACCCCTCTTATAGCACATTTGTTCCTTCTTTCTGCACTTGAATCATTTATTTCTGACCTCTCGCTTCTTTCTGCACCCCTTTTGACCTTTTCTGCACACCACTTGCCTCTTTCTGTACCTCTGTTCCTTCTTTCTGTATTTCTTTTGTTTCTTTCTGCAGCTCTCATGGTTTTTTCTGCACACTCTGCCTCTTTCTCCACACCTCTTCCTTCTGTTTGCAACCTAGTGCCTCTTTCTGCACCTCTCTTGCTTCCTTCTGCACTACTCTTGCTTCTTTCTGTACCTTTTTTCTTCTTTCTGTACCATTTGTGCTTTTTCTGCACCCCTCTTCCCTCTTTCAGCACTCCTCTTGTCATTTTGTGCTCCTCTGTTCCTTCTTTCTGCTCTTCTTTTTTCTATCGACACCTCTCTTGCTTCTTTCTGCTCCCCTCTTGCCACTTTATCCACTCCTTTCCCCCTATTTGAATCTCTGTTACTTCTTTCTGCAATTCTCTTGCCTCTTCCTCCACACCTCATCCCTCTTTTTGCACATCTGTTGCTTCTTTCTGCACTTCTGTTGCTTCTTATTGCACCCCTATTCCTTCTTTCTGCACCCCTCTGCCTCTTTCTACAAATCTGTTCCTTCTTTCTGCACTTCTTTTTTTTCTTTCTGCACCCCTCTTGCTTCTTTTTCTACCCCACTTCCACCTTCCTGCATCTCTGTTGCTTCTTTATGTATTTCTATTGCCTCTTTCTCCACCCCTTTTCCTTCTTTCTGCATCCCTGGTGCTTCTTTCTGTACTACTTTCTTCTTTCTGCACCTCTTTCCTTCTTTCTGCACCACTTACACTTCTTTCTGTACCCCTCTTCCCTTTTTCAGCTCTCCTCTTGCCTCTTTCTGAACCTCAGTTCCATCTTTCCACTCTTCTTTTGTTTCTTCTGCACCTATCTTGCTTATTTATGCACCCCTCTTGCCACTTTTTCCACCTCTTTCCCCCTATTTGTATCCTGTTGCTTCTTGCCTCTTTCGCCACCCCATCCCTCTTTCTGCACCTCTGTTGCTTCTCTCTGCACTTCTTTTGCTTCTTATTGTACCCTGTCCATTTATTCTGCCACACACTCCTCTTGTTTCTTTCTCCACCCCACATCCCCTTTCTGCATCTCTGTTGCTTATTTATGTATTTATCTTGCCTCTTTCTCCACCTCCTTCCATTGATCTGCACCTCACTTACTTCGTTCAGCACCACTTGTGTATCTTTCTGCACCCCTCTTCTCTTTCTGCACTCCTCTTGCCTCTTTCTGCACCTCTGTTCCTTCTTTCTGCATTCACTTCTTTAGTTTATTTCTGTAACATCTCTGTTGCTTTTTACGCACTCATCTTCCTTCTTTCTGCACCTCTCTTGCTTCTTCTGCACACCTTGTACCTCTTTCTGCATCATTCTTTCCTCTTTCTACACTCCTCTTGCCTCTTTCTGCACATCTCTTACTTCTTTCAGAACACCTCATGCCTCTTTCTGCACCTCATTATACCTCTTATTGCACACCTCTTACCTCTTTCTGCACCTCTGTTGCTTCTTTCTGCACACCTCTATTGCTTCTTTCTGTGCCACTCATGTTTCTTTCTGCACCCCTATCCTCTCTTTCTGTACCTCTGTTGCTACTTTCTGTACCTCTGTTGCTTCTTTCTGTACCTCTGTTGCTTCTTTCTGTAACCCTCGTGCATCTGCCACACCCATCTTCCTGCACCTCTCTTGCCTCTTTCTCCAATCCTATTCCCCCTATTTGTATCTCTGTTGCTTCTTCCTGCACTTCTCTTGCCTCTTTTTCCACATCACAACTCTCTTTCTGCAACTCTGTTGCTTCTTTCTGCTCTTCTTCTGCTTCAATTTACAACCCTTAAGCTTCTTTCTGCACCCACTTCTCTCTTTCTCCACCCCTCTTGTCTCTTTCTGCACCTCTGTTCCTTCTTTCTGCACTTATTTTGTTTCTTTCTGCACATCTCTTGCTTCTTTCTGCAACCCTCTTGCCACTTTCGCCACCTATGTTACCCCTTTGTGCATATATGTTGCTTCTTTCTGCCCTTCTCTTGCCTTTCTCCACCTCTCATCTCTATTTTTGCACCTCTGTTCCTTCTTTCTGCAATGTTTGTGCCTCTTTCTGCACTCCTCTTCTCTCTTTCTGCGCCTCTGTTAATTGTTTCTATACTTCTTTTGTTTCTTTCTGCATGTCTCTTGCTTCTTTCTGCTCCCCTCTATCCTATTTTTGTACCCCTCTTTTCGTCACCTCAGTTCCTTCTTTTTACACTTCTCTTGCTTCTTTCTACTCTTGTCTTGCTTCTTTCTGCACCACTTGTGCATCTTTCTATACCCCTCTACACTCTTTCTCACTCTTCTTGCCTCTTTCTACACCTCTGTTCTTTCAGCTCTTCTTTTGTTTCTTTCTGCATCCCTCTAGCCTCTTTCTCCATTTCTCTACACCCGTTTTGCACCCCTCTTGCCTCTTTCTGCACCTTTGTTCTTTGTTTCTGTGATTCTTTTGCTTTTTTCTGCATGTCTCTTGCTTCCTTCTGTACCCCTCGTAACTCTTTTTGCGCCCCTTCCCTCTTTTTCTACTATCTTGTCTCTTTCTTCACTCTGTTGCTTCTTTCTGCAGTCCTCTTGCTTCTTTCTACACATCTGTTGCTTCTTTTTGCACCCCGCTTCTCTCTTTCTGCACTTCTCTTGCCTCTTTCTGCACCTCTGTTTCTTTATCCTGCTCTTCTTTTGTTTCCTTCTGCACCTCTCTTGCTTCTTTCTGTAGCCTTCTTGCCACTTTCTACACCCCATTTCCCCCTTTTGCATCACTGTTGCTTCCATCTACACTTAACTTTCCTCTTTCTCCACCGCTCATCACCACCAGGCAGGTCGCTCCCCTCACCGCTGAACAGCCCCCTGTATGTGACCTGTGAGCTGCTGTCACCCGTGTTGGCCTGCCTGCATCCTTGCGAAGAACTGCTCTGCTGTTGTTTCTGTGTTTCTGTGCCCATCTTTGGCATTCTGTTTTGTTTCACATTCTGTTAACCTGTGCCCGTTTTTCGCCCATGTGCCCCCTTCTCTCCTGCTCCCTCGCCTCCGTGTCCCCTGCCGTTTCCCGCCGCTGCGTCCCTGCGGCCCCGTCCCCTTCTCTCCCATTGGCCGCCCGCTCCCACCTCCCAGCTGCTCCTCCCTCCCTCTGCCCCTCATATGGAGGCCGCGAAGTGGTAGAGAGAGCGACCTTTGACCCTGCCACCAGGCAGGTCGCTCCCCTCACCGCTGCGCAGCACCCCGTGTGTGACCTGTGAGCTGCTGTCAACCTTGTTGGCCTGCCTGCATCCTTGCGAAGTACTGCTCTGCTGTTGTTTCTGTGTTTCTGTGCCCATCTTTGGCATTCTGTTTTGTTTCACATTCTGTCAACCTGTGCCCGTTTTTTGCCCCTGTGCCCCCCTTCTCTCCTGCTTTCTCGCCTTCCGTGTCCCCCGCCGTTTCCCATCACGGCGTCCCTGCGGCCCCGCCCCCTTCTCTCCCAGTGGCCACCTCGCTCCCACCTCCCAGCTGCTACTCCCTCTCTCTGCCCCTCATATGGAGGCCATGAAGCGGCCGCGCCGAAGGCGCACCAAAGGCAAACCTGTCTGCGCCCATCCCCGCCAAAGCCAGGAAACCCGACTGAAATACGACACCACCGCCCTCAACGCACTCAACACCGGGCGGCCACCCGCCTGCTACTTAGCCACCCCGAAGCGCACCCATGGACCCTTCACCTGCCAAGCCTGCTCATTCACCTGCCTCCGTACCTTCACCCCGCCCCCCGGACCTAGCCACAACAACAACCACCTCAAGTGCATACTACTCAACACCCACTCCGTCCACAAGCACGCCGTCGAACTCTGGGACCTCCTCGAAACAACAGCCCAGACGTCACCTTCCTCATGGAAACCTGGATGAACGCTTCCTCAGCCCCTGACATCGCCATAGCCATCCCGTATGGATACAAGATCACCCGTAAGGACCGCATCAACCAAACCGGAGGCGGAATCGCCATCATCTACAGGAACACAATCAGCGTCACTATCAACACCGAAGACACCCTCACCGCCGCCAAACACCTACACTTCCAGATCCACACGGACCCCAAGACCACCCTCAGAGGAACCCTCATCTACAGACCCCCAGGCCCACGCACACACTTCAGCGATACCATCGCTGACTTCATCGGCCCGCATGCCCTAGCCACATCAGATTACATCCTCCTAGGGGACCTGAATTTCCACCTGGAGAACATTAACGACAATAACACCACCACCCTGCTCGACAACCTCGCCAAGCTCGGACTCAAGCAACTGGTGAACACCCCCACCAACTACACCGGCCACATGCTCGACCCCATCTTCTCTGCCAGCAACCATGTCTCCTTCAGCCACTCCAACGGCCTACACTGGACTGACCACAGCTGCTTCTATTTCACCTTCAAGAAGACTACCTCCCACCACGGCCCGCAACAGATCCCCCGCAGAATCTGGAGCACAGTCACCACAGACCAGCTAACCACATCACTGAGCCAGAACCCACCAACCGACACCTCTGACACCAACAACACAGCCTGCAACCTCGCACAGTGGATCACCAACTGCACCAACGCCCTCGCTCCACAAAAAAAACCCAGGCAAGACCGGCAACAGGAAAACCACATGGTTCACTGACGCCCTCAAAGAATCAAAGCAATCCTGCCGAACTCTCGAGAAAGCCTGGCACCAAGAGCAAACAACAGAAAACATGACAGCTCTCAAGAACGCCACTCACAAACACCACCAGCTTATCCGCACCACCAAAAGGACCTTGTTCAAAAAGCGAATGGACAACAACACTCACAACAGCAAGAAACTCTTCAGCATCGTAAAAGAACTCTCCAACCCCAACGCCAGCAACAATGACATCACACCATCGCAAGACCTCTGCAACTCCCTCGCCACGTTCTTCTACCGCAAGATCGCCGATATACACGACAGCTATGGTGCCCAGACTCCACCTACACTTAACAAACCAACACCCCCTACCAGCACCCTCAGAGCCTGGACCCCCATCAGCACTGAAGACACCACCCACGTCATGAACACCATCGACTCTGGCTCCCCCTCTGACCCCTGCCCCCCACCAGCACCCTCAGCACCTGGACCCCCATCAGCACTGAAGACACCACCCACATCATGAACACCATCTACTCCGGCTCCCCCTCTGACTCATGCCCTCACCACATCTTCAACAAAGCCGACGCCATCATTGCACCCCACCTTCGGAACATCATAAACAACTCCTTCACGTCCTCCACCTTCCCAGAGAGCTGGAAACACGCAGAGATCAATGCCCTTCTGAAGAAACCCACAGCGGACCCCAAAGACCTCAAGAACTTCCGCCCCATCTCTCTCCTTCCCTTCCTGGCAAAAGTCATCGAAAAGACCGTCAATAAACAGCTGACTACATTCCTCAAGGCCAACAACTCCCTCGACCCATCCCAGTCCGGATTTCGAGGCAACCACAGCACCAAGACCACCCTCATCGCAGCCACCGACGACATCATCAGGACCCTGCTTGACAACGGGGAAACAACCGCTCTCATCCTCCTAGACCTATCGGCCGCCTTTCATACCATCTGCCACAGCACCCTAATAACCCGCCTCCACGACACGGGGATCCAAGGAAAACCCATGGACTGGATCACCTTGTTCCTCTACGACAGAACCGAGAGTCCGCCTCCCTCCCTTCTGCTCCGCGGCCACCGAGATCATCTGCGGCGTACCCCAAGGCTCCTCACTCAGCCCAACCCTCTTCAATATCTACATGAGCCCCCTCGCCGTCATCGTACGCAAACACAACCCCAACATCATCTCCTATGCCGACGACACCCAGCTGCTACTCTCCCTCATCAAGAACTCAGCCACCGCCAAAACCAACCTCCAGGAAGGAATGAAAGACGTCGCGTAAAGGATGAAGCTCAGTCATCTGAAAATGAACTCAGACAAGACGGAGGTCCTCATCTGAGTGTCTGTGTAAATTAAAGAATTATATTTGCTTTTTTTGGTATAATCTCACCCGTGTCTCCTCACAGTCTATTTCTCTCTTATTATCTAATTTTCTGTCTGCACCAACCCTCTCCCACTGTCTGCACTCTGTCATGTGTATCTGTAGAGGCCTATTATGATATGGTTGCTGGTGTGTATTATACAGCGCTTACATGTTAAATCTTTTCCTTCTCTGTCTGTAGTCTCGCACCCTCTGTGTGTACCATTTTATCTCTGTCTTTACTAACTTTCCCTGTGTATGCTCCAATTAGCCTCTGCATGTAACATTTCTCTCACTGTTTCCAGTATTTCTTCTCGGTTGTACCATTTTATCCTATGTGTGTACCATGTCTGTGTCTGCTTGCACTATCTGTGTCTATGCTTGAACCATCTCATCCTCTCTCTGCACCACCTTTTCTCTGACTGCACCATCTCTTCCTCTGCCTGTAGCCCTGCATCATATATCGTCTGATTGTACCAGTTTACTCTCTGCCTGCAGTATCTCATTTTGTGTCTGCACCAACCCTCTCGTACTGCCTGCACCCTTTCATGTGCATCTGCAGAGGCTTATTATGATATGGCTGTTGGTGTGTGTTAGACAGCGCTTACCTGTTAAATCTTTTCCTTCTCTGTCTGTAGTTTCACACCCTTTCTGTGTACTATTTTATGTCTGTCTTTAGTAACTCTCCCTGTGTGTGCTAAATCACCTAAATCATGCACTGAGTCATAGTTTAGGTGATGTAGTTGAAGAAAGTCCTATGCAGTATGTGTTTCAGGCGTCATCATTTTCACATTGGGTTTATGCTGTGCAAATTGAGGTGCGGGGTGTGCTGTTGAAATGGAAAAGCAACTGTGTCTGTAGTATGTAATAATCATTTCAGTGAATTTTCATTTGTACATTCTCAGTGCAACCTTAATTCAGTACACTGTCTTAAGTCCAGTTCATTGTTCTAAACCCTGAAACTCCATCCCTAGAAAAATATTCAAAACTCTTGCAACACAACTGCAGTGTTTTCATTAAATGTTGGTATAGAAATAGTGCTGTGAATTGGAAAAGATGGTGCAGAAAGAGGGTGAAATGTTTCAAGTGGAGACACAGATAGCGCAAGCAGACACAGACATGGTACACACAGAGGATAAATGGTGGAATGCTGTAGGCAGAGGTACAAATAGTGCAAGCAGACACAGACATGGTACACACAGAGCGTTGATGGTGTAGGGCTGCAGGCAGAGGGACAGATGGTGCAGTCACAGAAAAGATGGTGCAGAGAGAGGGTGAAATGGTTCAAGCAGAGACTCAGATAGTGCAAGCAGACACAGACATGGTACACACTGAGGATAGAAGATGGAGGGCTGTAGGCATAGGGACAGATAGTGCAAGCAGATACAGACATGGTACACACAGAGGGTAGATGGTGTACGGCTGCAGGCACAGGGACAGATGGTGCAGTCACAGAAAAGATGGTGCAGAGAGAGGGTGAGATGGTTCAAGCAGAGAGTCAGATAGTGCAAACAGACACAGACATGGTACACACAGAGGATAGATGGTGGAGTGCTGTAGGCAGAGGGTCAGATAGTGCAAGCAGACACAGACATGGTATACATTGAGCGTTGATGGTGTAGGGCTGCAGGCAGAGGGACAGATGGTGCAGTCACAGAAAAGATGGTGCAGAGAGAGGGTGAGATGGTTCAAGCAGAGACTCAGATAGTGTAAGCAGACACAGACATGGTACACACTGAGGATAGAAGATGGAGGGCTGTAGGCAAAGGGACAGATAATGCAAGCAGATATAGACATGGTACACACAGAGGGTAGATGGTGTAGGGCTGCAGGCAGAGGGACAGATGGTGCAGTCCCAGAAAAAATGGTGCAGAGAGAGGGTAAGATGGTTCAAGCTGAGTCTCAGGTAGTGCAAGCAGACATAAACATGGTACACACAGAGGATAGATGGTGGAGTGCTGTAGGCAGAGGGACAGATAGTGCAAGCAGATACAGACATGGTACACATAGAGCGTTGATTTTGTGGGGCTGCAGGCAGAGGGACCGATGGTGCAGTCACAGACAAGATGGTGCAGAGAGAGGGTGAGATGGTTCAAGCAGAGACTCAGATAGTGCAAGCAGACATAAACATGGTATACATAGAGGATAAATGGTGGAATGCTGTAGGCAGAGGTACAAATAGTGCAATCAGACACAGACATGGTACACACAGAGCGTTGATGGTGTAGGGCTGCAGGCAGAGGGACAGATGGTGCAGTCACAGAAAAGATGGTGCAGAGAGAGGGTGAAATGGTTCAAGCAGAGACTCAGATAGTGCAAGCAGACACAGACATGGTACACACTGAGGATAGAAGATGGAGGGCTGTAGGCATAGGGACAGATAGTGCAAGCAGATACAGACATGGTACACACAGAGGGTAGATGGTGTAGGGCTGCAGGCACAGGGACATATGGTGCAGTCACAGAAAAGATGGTGCAGAGAGAGGGTGAGATGGTTCAAGCAGAGAGTCAGATAGTGCAAACAGACACAGACATGGTACACACAGAGGATAGATGGTGGAGTGCTGTAGGCAGAGGGTCAGATAGTGCAAGCAGACACAGACATGGTACACATTGAGCGTTGATGGTGTAGGGCTGCAGGCAGATGGACAGATGGTGCAGTCACAGAAAAGATGGTGCAGAGAGAGGGTGAGATGGTTCAAGCAGAGACTCAGATAGTGTAAGCAGACACAGACATGGTACACACTGAGGATAGAAGATGGAGGGCTGTAGGCAAAGGGACAGATAATGCAAGCAGATATAGACATGGTACACACAGAGGGTAGATGGTGTAGGGCTGCAGGCAGAGGGACAGATGGTGCAGTCCCAGAAAAAATGGTGCAGAGAGAGGGTAAGATGGTTCAAGCTGAGTCTCAGGTAGTGCAAGCAGACATAAACATGGTACACACAGAGGATAGATGGTGGAGTGCTGTAGGCAGAGGGACAGATAGTGCAGGCAGATACAGATATGGTACACACAGAGCGTTGATTTTGTGGGGCTGCAGGCACAGGGACATATGGTGCAGTCACAGAAAAGATGGTGCAGAGAGAGGGTGAGATGGTTCAAGCAGAGACTCAGATAGTGTAAGCAGACACAGACATGGTACACACTGAGGATAGAAGATGGAGGGCTGTAGGCAAAGGGACAGATAATGCAAGCAGATATAGACATGGTACACACAGAGGGTAGATGGTGTAGGGCTGCAGGCAGAGGGACAGATGGTGCAGTCACAGACAAGATGGTGCAGAGAGAGGGTGAGATGGTTCAAGCAGAGACTCAGATAGTGCAAACAGACACAGACATGGTACACACTGAGGATAGAAGATAGTGCAGAGAGAGGGTGAAATGGTTCAAGCAG
Organism: Lissotriton helveticus; assembly: GCF_964261635.1. NCBI lineage: Eukaryota > Metazoa > Chordata > Amphibia > Caudata > Salamandridae > Lissotriton > Lissotriton helveticus. The sequence continues at coordinate 648,808,526 of NC_136068.1, forward strand.
AGACTCAGATAGTGCAAGCAGACACAGACATGGTACACACTGAGGATAGAAGATAGAGGGCTATAGGCAGAGGGACAGATAGTGCAAGCAGATATAGACATGGTGCACACAGAGGGTAGATGTTTTAGGGCTGCAGGCAGAGGGACAGATGGTGCATCACAGACAAGATGGTGCAGAGAGAGGGTGAGATGGTTCAAGCAGAGACTCAGATAGTGCAAGCAGACATAAACATGGTATACACAGAGGATAGATGGTGGAGTGCTGTAGGCAGAGGGTCAGATAGTGCAAGCAGATACAGACATGGTACACACAGTGGATAGGTGGTGTAGGGCTGCAGGCAGAGGCACAGCTGGTGTAAAAAAAAGCCGGAAAGAATATTCCCAGCAAGACTCCCTTTGATTGTAGTAATCATTTTACTAAATTGGAAGGGATAGTGTTATGTGTGTAAGATCACGTTGTGAGTCTGTTTTCATTTAAGAGGAAGGTGGCAGATTAATTTGCGTAGTTAGTGTATTTAAAAATATGGGAATATATGTACTTATAAAATTGATTAAGGTAGTTTTTTATTATCTATTAGTGAAAACGATATAATTAAGTATTTATATTTTTTTGCAAGGACCAGCAGCAATATTATATTGGTGCAATGGAAGAGCATCAAGAGATCGTTGCTTTGAATTTTGAGATCTCAGGCGAATTAATAGAGGATGGCAAAGATGGACCTTTTCCAGAAGAAATTGATACTGAAAATGAAGATTTCTTTGATGAGAATTTGGACAGTGTTTTTTTGGAAGCAGTAGAAGATTTTGAATTTGAAGATGGAAATTTTGTATTTGATGAAAATGAAATACCGGACGAAGTCATGATGGAAGTTTTATTAGAATACGAAATGTTTGATGAATACATTTATAATTTAATAATAAAAATTACTTGAGTGAGTCTTTTTGTAGTATTGTAATAATTTGGATCGTTGATGTGTTTAAAAAAATGAGAATAGATGTTCTGATGAAGTGTGTTAGGGTTTAGGGTATGTAGTATTAGAAACTGCTATGCAGTATGTCTGTCAGGCCTGTTAATTAGGAAATAGTCTCCATGCTGTGTACTGAAGATCGTGGCTGTGCTGTAGAAATGCCATAGACAAAGAGATGGTACACACAGAAGAGAGATGGTGCAGGCAGAGACACAGATAGTGTAAGCAGACACAGAGATGGTACACACAGAGAATAGATGGTATAGGGCTGCAGGCAGAGGGAGAGATAGTGGAAGCAGACGCAGACATGGTACACACAGAGAATAGATGGTATAGGGTTTCAGGAAGAGGGACAGATAGTGGAAGCAGACACAGAGATGGTACAGATAGATGATAGATGGTGCAGGTAGAGACACAGATAGTGGGAGCAGACACACAGATGGTACACACAGAAGAGAGATGGGGCAGGCAGAGACACAGATAGTGGAATCAGACACAGAGATGGTACACACAGAGGATAGATGGTGCATGCAGAGGGAGAGATATTAGAAGCAGACATAGAGATGGTACACACAGAAGAGAGATGGTGCAGGCAGAGACACAGGTAGTGGAACCAGACACAGAGATGGTACACACAGAGGATAGAGGTGCAGGCAGAGACACACATAGTGGGAGCAGACACAGAAATGGTACACACAGAAGAGAGATGGTGCAGGCAGAGACACTGATAGTGGAAGCAGACACAGAGATGGTACACACAGAGGATAGATGGTGCAGGCAGAGGGAGAGATAGTGGAAGCAGATATAGAGATGGTACACACAGAGAATAGAAGGTGTAGACAGAGACACAGATAGTGGAAGCAGACATAGAGATGGTACACACAGAGAATAGATGGTGCAGGCAGAGATACAGATAGTCGGAGCAGACACAGAGATGGTACACACGGAAGAGAGATGGTGCAGGCAGAGACACAGATAGTGGAAGCAGACACAGAGATGGTACACACAGAGGATAGATGGTACAGGCAGAGACACAGATTGTGGAAGCAGACACAGAGATGGTACACACAGAGGATAGATGGTGCAGGGCTGCAGGTAGAGGAACAGATGTTGTAGTCACAGAAAAGATGTTGCAGAGAGAGGGTGAGATGGTTCATGCAGAGACACAGATAGTGCAAGCACACATAGACGTGGTACACACTCAGGAAAGATGGTGCAGGGCTGCAGGCAGAGACTGTATGATGTGCTACTTTGCTCAGACACTGTTGCTGTACCTTCAACTTTATTATGAAGTGAATCATTGTTTACATCATGTAGTTGTTGTAATTGCTATGTAGTATGCTAGTAGTGGTTTATAACATTTTTTTTTTTACTTCACATTAGATTTAAAGAAAAGACTAAAGAAAATCAAGATGCCTACTAAAGAGGTGAAGAGAAGAAAGTATAAAAAGGCTTACTTTTCCAAAATCACACAATTACAAGATGCATCCAGACAACATTGTACAGAGAAAAAGAAGAATGCTCCTGGTAAGACAACCAAGGATTTTCTAAGGAAATCAACGGTAAGGAAAAAAAATGCGGATAATGTGGCAAAGATGAATAAATCTTCAAAAACAACTAAAAGAAAAGTATTAGTGAGAAAAGAAGGTGGAAAAGTGGGTGGCAATGAGAGCATCTTTGGTAACAGACGAAGGAGTCAATTTGTTGAAATAAGGAAGAGAATGATTTATAACAGAAGTATCTTAAATTCATTGAAAAGTGGAAAGATTTCTAAAAGGAAAACTGCTTTTTATAAGCAAAAAAAATTAATCGAAGGTATTGTGGATGAAGCGTTAGAATTAAAAAAGAAATTATATATTTTGGTAATCAATAGACTTCGTACACTAGACAAGGCAATTAATGTTTTGAAAGGGAAAAGTAAGTGGAAAAGACTAATTAATAGAACACATTTTTGTAATGTTTTTTCTGGAGAATGGAAGCATAGTTCAAGTTCTGAGCTATTTGTTAACGAAGAGAGTTACTTTCAGATTAATGATTTGTTGCATCAAGTTGACACCAGTGGTCGAGCATATGAGGTGAAGGACGGTTGTCCGATTAAAAAAGAGAAAATTATACCAAGAAATGCAGAAGAGGTGTTAGCTGATGAAGTTTTGGGGAGACGTCCTAAGGCTCCAGTGTACACTTGGAATTGTAGTAGTATTTGTAGTGTACGGCAGGATTCACCATTTTAGGATGTTAGCAGTGCATCATACTAAAGTGAGGAAATTAGTGAGAAGGTTGTATTATGCAAAAAGTCCAGCACTTACGTTGAAACAGTTAAACAGTGCTCTTTTACATGGATCTGTATTAGATGTAAAGAACATTTGTGAAGAAATTGAGGTTAGTTATTTTTCTCAAAAAGAGGGCAGTGCAGAAACTGATACAGTAATAGAAGGTAATGTGGATTAAAATGTTCAAAAGTTTGGTACAGAGAATTTTGACCAAGAAATTACAAGCTTTAAGGTCACTTCAGTAGAAAGGCCCAATTTTTCTTGCTTTTGTTGTAGAAGAATTCATTATAAAAATCAGACCAGGTTAGTTGATCTATATTTAAAAAGTGAAAAGGAGAATAATAATGAGTGTAAGGAATTTGCAACTTATTTGTTGGTAGAGAATTGTTTTGATTTAGGTTCTGATCAACGTATTTGTAAATATTGTTATAAAAAATTAAATGAAAACAAAATGCCAGCTAGAGCTGTACATAATAATCTTGAGTTGGTAAATATTCCTTGTGAACTGATGGATTTAAATACTTATGAGTCTATTCTGAGGGACAAGTGACGGAAACATTTCCCGTAACTCGAGGTGTCCGTCAGGGGTGTGTTCTGGCCCCAACACTCTTCCTCCTTTTCATTGACCAAGTTGTTAAATTCTTCATGGATACCCCCACTGATGCCCCAATGTTGGCTGGGATGAGATTCCCCCTTCTCATCTTCGCCGACGACACTTTACTCCTCTCAAGAACACGCAGCGGACTCCAGCGGGCTTTGGACCGCTTTGAGGAGTACTGTGCCATTAACAACTTGGTGGTAAATGTGGGGAAAACGAAGTTTATGGTTTTTACTAAAAATCACCCAGTTCGGAGCTCCGTGAGGCTGAACGGAGTTAACCTCGAGCAAGTTGACACCATGACCTACTTGGGGGTCACCCTTGACAGCCGTTTGAGATGGAAAGACCAAATTAACATCCAACATCTCAAATTTGCAAGGCTGACTGGCTGCCTCGTTAAAGAGCAAAGGGAATCTACCACAAAGCGGGTTCTACCGGACCTCAAGATTTATGACGCTAAAATCTCTACCACCATTCTTTATGGCGCTGATCTCTGGGGCTATATGGACCTGCTCAACTTATTTAAAACCCAATGTAAGTTCTTTCGTAATCTAGTAGGTCTTCCACAGTCGACCCCCTCGATTCCCCTCTGCCTGGACCTAGGGTCCCCTCCGATCAACGAGATGGCTAGTTTTAGGTTGGTGGCCCTGTGGAGACGTATATGGACGTCTCCAGATCTATTTCTTTTTGCAAAGGAATTGGCTGAAGTTAGGTCTATCACTGGATCTGGGAAAATTCCATGGTTTTCTGCTGTAAAAACCATCCTTACTGATATGGGCTTAGAACATCTTTGGTCATCCCCCCAATCCAATGTATTTCCCTCCAAATATGAGTTTAAATCCCTGTACTGGGCTTCGATCCGTCTAAAAAGAGTTTCACTCTCTAACAATAATAGCCTTACGGGCCGGTTTTTAACATTCAAACTTGACCTATTGCGAGAGCCCAATTGGGATATAATAACCAGACCACTAGATAAAAAACTGTACCATCAGTTTAGAGTGGGTTCTTTGCCTCTGAACTCTTTCTCAAACAAATGGTCCACAGGGTCCTCAACCAACTGTAAAAGTTGCCCTGGTCATAATGAATCCGAGGGACATTTTCTGTTTGCTTGTCCTAGATATGCTGTACCCCGAAAGAAATGGCTAAAACCTCTGTTTCAAAAATTACCATTTAAAACATCGGCGGAAGCCATCTGGGCGCTTAAGACCAACACCTCTGAACTTATTGTTGTAAGTCTGGCAAAATATTTGGGCTGGGCCTGGCTCTTAAGGCTAAAACAAATGTTATAGCTCCCTGGGCCACCCATACTGTCTCGTAACTTGATAGAATATGTATCAGTTTAAATCACTTGTTATTAGTACTTTCCATCTGCATCCCTTGCATATCCGGCAAGAAAGGGTTCACTGATGATGAATACGAATTGAAATGCTTCTTTTTTTTTTAACTTCAATCAGGTTTTTCATTAATTGATATTTAATACTTTTTTATACATTCTCCTTTTTGGTCTGTTCCAAATGTGTTTTGTATCTGTTTTTTTTTTTTTTTTAATGGTTGTTTTTTTTCTCTGTATTTTAATGTGTCTTTTATGATTTGTCAAAAAATCGAAATAAAGACTTGAAACCTGAACCTGAGTCTATTCTGATTCAATGTGTGCATCCATTTCAGGCTATTGTTCGTATGGAGCCTAATACAGGGAAATTGCCTCCTTCAGATTTATTGAGAGGTTTAAAGGGAAGAGTTGTATATTTACCTCTAAATATAAAGAAAAATACTGAAACAATTGGTGTAAAAAATGTGGAAGAGGAACCTCTAGTTATTCTAGTTAATGGCGTTCCTTCAAAGAGTAAGAAAATCTGGCAAGAATTAGTGGATGTTAGGAAAGTCAAAAAGGCAACGGTGTATTTGGTAAAAAAACAATCAATACTTCAAAAATGTATATGTAGAAGAAGAGGAAACAACTGTAGAGGAGGACAGTGATTTGTCAGCTGGACAAATTGAAAAAGTGGATGTGTCCAGAAGTGAACAAATCTACGAACATTACAGTGTTCATCCACTGCATTCCAAAGAAGTAATGCTATTGTGTTATTCCAAATGAAAGAAGCAAAAGGAAGTCCCATTAGTGTATGGGAAGAAAGCTTGGAAGCTCGTTGTTTTCCTCAGTTATTTCCAACAGGACAAGGTGGATGATATGATGACCGACCTGTGCAGATACCAGCATCTGAATACCGGACAACAATATTATATTCAGAAGATCCAAGGTTTCGTCAATGTATTCCATATTTGTTTCACCTTCTGTTTGAGAGTGGCTTGTCTGGACTTTCTTATGCAGTGAACCACATATTAAAAGTGGAGTACATCTGCAGAATGTTTCTGCAAGGGACTTTATGAATAAAGTCCAACAGAATGACAGTGTTTTGGAATCTCAGCTAATTAATCTGATGGCATGTCAGCGTGGTACTAACGAGTATTGGTACCGTCGTCATGGGGAATTGAAATGTATGTTAAGAAACTTAGGAACTCCTACATGGTTCCTTACTCTAAGCTGTGCTGAGTATGCTTGGGAAGATTTACTTCAATTTCTTCGAGAGGCAAATGCAAACATAGAAAATATAGAATACAAGACACCTGGAGAATTGTGCTCTTTGGATCCAGTTAATGTATGCAGGTATTTCAATCATAGATTTGAAGCTATGATGTCTTTTATAACAACCAAAAGAAATCCTCCTTTGGGAGAGATTCTGGATTTCTTTTGGAGAAAGGAGTATCAATCAAGAGGTGCTCCTCACATACATATGCTGCTATGGATCAAAGATGCCCCCAAATTCGGAACAGATTCAGATGAGAAAGTGATGAGTTTTATTGAACAATATGATACATGTGCTGTACCAAAAAGTACAGAAGAAAAGAATTTAAGACAACAAGTGTTACGATTTCAAACCCATCGTTGTGGAAAATACTGTAGTCGAAAATACAAATCTAAGGATAAGTTCTACACAAAATGTCGTTTTGGATTTCCACGTTCAGTAATATTGAAAGGAAGAGTGAACAATTTTATGTCATCTTTGCGACATGCTGTGACAAGAAAATCACCGAAAAATACCTACAACTTAAGGAGAAATGAAGAGTCAAAATACATAAATGACTATAACCCAGTCATATTGTCAATGTGGAATGCTAACATGTATATTCAGTATGTTGCAGACAACTCTATTGCTGTGGCTCAATATGTTACATCTTACATTACAAAATCTGAGAAGACAGAACTAAAGGAAATGTGGATGGAAATTTCTCATGAAAAGAGCCTAAGTAAGAAATTGTACAGCTACAGTTTGAAAATGTTGCCTCATCGAGAAATTGGAGCATATGAATGTTCAGATCGCTTATCATCTGCAAGTCTATATGCCAAATCTAGAACAATTATTTGGGATAGTTTAGGACTTGCAAGAACACGAAACCGAGTTTTGAAATCTGTACAAGAAATTGAGTATTTAACAGAGAAAGAACCAAACAGTACAGATATTTTGAAAACAAATATGTTGGATACATACTATCCAAATAGAAGTAATCATCTTGAGAACGTTTGTCTCTATGAAGTACTGCAAAGCTATATATTTAAGAGGAATATTTCAGAAGTTATTAATAAAGGAGTATATGCTGTAATTGGATCTGAAGGATGTCTGGTGAAACAAAGAAAAGGACATTTGATTAATCATCGAAAACTGAGTTGCGAAACTCCTGTCAAAAGGGAATTTTACTATTTAGCTCTTTTGCAACTCTTTAAACCATGGCGTACAGAAGAGGAACTACTTGGAGATTTTCTCAGTTATGAAGATTCATTCAATGCAACCAAAAATACTATAGAATGTCCTGTTTACACTAATTATCTAGAAATTTTGAACGAGGAAATACAGCAATACGCTACAATTGCAGCACAGATTGGTAGAGACAGTGCTCAAGACAGTCAAAGTTCTGCTTCGTTGAGTCAGGATCCACTAGGAGGACCAATTATCCAAAATGAAGCAGCCACTGCCATGGATGAGGTGGAAAGAGCATTGCAACAAGCTCAGGAGGATGTAATAAACTTAGAAGAATTGGAATAACAACTAAATGTTCAACAGAAACAAATATATGATGAAGTGACTGAGCAGATTGAGCATGGTTCACCTCATGAGAAAAAAGAGTGCTCATGTACGTCGTTTCAACCTGTCCGACTGTATGTGAGTAGACAAGCAGGAACTGAAAAAAGTTTTCTAATTAAAGGAATTGCATCTTATCTTCAAAAAAGAACAGAGTCATCACTCTCTTGTGTTGTTACCGTTCCAACTGGGTTGACAGCGCATAACATTAAAGGGATTACTTTACATCGTTTGCTGATGCTGCCAGTAGAGCATGAAAATAAATTAGAATACCACAAGCTATCTGGAAAAGCTTGTTGTGAAGTTTCCAGAGTTCTAAAAAAAATGAAACTTCTTATTATTGATGAGGTAAGCATGGTGTCAAATTTAATGCTTGCCTTTGTGCATTTAAGAATGCTACAAATTCTTAAAACAGAGTATGATGTGTTATTTGGAGGCAAACACAACATCGTTTTTGGAGATCTACTACAGCTAACATCTGTGAAAGGACAACCAGTGTTTAAAACTGTTACACATGAAGATAACAGAAAGTGCCTGGGAAGCATTTGAAATGTTAATATATGGTTATATTTCAAATACACAGAACTGACTCAAAATATGCGACAGGCAAAGGATGCTGATTATAAAGTATTCTTGAAGATATAAGGATTGGAAAAGTAAGTCAACATGGCAAAGAAGCTCTACAGGCACGATTACTTTCTAATTTGTTTCCAAAGTAAAATGTTGGTGCAGAGAATATATATAGAACAATTGCATAAAAACAATCAGTAATATGCTTGATGCGAACTCTGCAAGAATGTGGAATCTTCAATGAAAACATTTTGAAGTTAGAAAATCAAAAAATTATAAAATTGGAAGCTATTGATAAAATAGAGCATGAAGGATCTACTAATATTTTGTCAGAAAAGTTAAAGTCAAAATTAGATTCTTTAGACAAGTCAATATCTAAAACAGCTGGTTTAGAAAAGAATATATATGTATGTTTAAATTGTCGGATCATTTTACGACGTAATTTAGATGTGGAAAGAGGTTTAGTAAATGGGTTGTTAATTTTGTGAATTACCCAAATAGAGATCAGATTGAAATTATGAAAATCAAATTTGATGAAATTGAAGAAGTTGAACAATTGTGTCGTTGTTCTACTCGATTTTTGCTTGTAAAAGATTTATATGTGCGCCGAAAACAGTTTCCTGTTTGTTTGGCATATGCACTGACTATTCACAAATCTCAAGGTTTAAGTGTAGCTAGTATTTTGGTGAATATTGGAAGTACTGTGTTCAAGGAAGGTATGGCATATGTTGCTTTATCTCGAGTCAGAACTTTATCTGGATTATATTTGATTGATTTTGATGAGACAAAGATTAGTGCAGATCTGAATTGTGTGAAAGAGTATAATAGGTTAAGAAGAGAATATGCTCCAAATTTACCTCAATATCATTTATTTGAAAAGGTTGTGGTAGGTCGAAAAAGAAGATTAGAGAAAAATTGTAGTGAGGTTGTAGAGAAAAGAAAAAAACTAGATGAACCAGTAATTGCAAAGAAAAAGAAAAAGGATAGTATTGAAGAGGTTGTTGGTTTTCAGTTTGAAAACAGTTCTGGTGTCAACTGCTATGCTAATGTAGTGGTTAATGTTTTTTTTTTTCTTCAAACTTTACAGCAACAGATTGTTGATAATCGGGATGAAAGATTTTGTTGTTTGATGAATTCTGTGTTTGAGAAATGTAGCAGTGATAAAACAAAAATAGAAAGTGTTTCTGATGTTCGAAATGTTTTAGATATATGTTCTGGAGTAAATCAATTTTCACAAAATATTCAGCAAGATTGTCAGGAATGTCTTATGTATATGCTTGTTGTATTGGAAGACGAAGGTATAGATATTGAACATATATTCGGTGTATCTTATAAATGGCAACATGACTGTGATAATTGTTTGTTTTTAAGTAGTACTCAAATAGACACAGAAATATTTATATATTTGACTTACCAGACTGCAAATCAGTGACTTTTAATAATCTAGTTAGAGAAGCAAATCAAAACATGGTCTGTACTCAGTGTAACTCAGAAATGTTATCAACATTATTTATACAAAGATATGGACAGTATGTAATTTTAATGCTCCAACGATGCAGACCTGATGGAACAAAATTGACAACTTTAATTAAAATGTTTGTGGCTTCTCAAATATCAATTTCAGGAAGAACTTTTGTAACTGTAGCAATTATTTTCCATGATGGTTCTTCTACAACATCAGTAAATTATACAGCATACTTAAAATGTGCAAAAGGCTGGACTCATTGTAATGACACTGAATTAACTTTTAAACAATGTTTGCCTTTTGACTTACCAATTCTTACCTAGTGTTTTTGGAACCCAAATGTTAGGGAAAACAATTGGCCTAGGAAGATTAGTGCTGTAAAAAAAGGTTAATCTGCTGCTGAGAATTACTTTGCAAGTCAGGGTGATGAAGATAAAATTAAACTTAAACTTGTCATAGAGGTAGTGTAAGTGTATCATATAGTGAGTGATATGAGTATTACATGAAATGCTGATCATAAGTGAGGCAGAGGTGTTTTAGATTTGTTGTAGTTGTTGGAGAGGTTGGTGACATGTTTTATTCCCTTGAAGAGATTTCTTTTAATGGTATACAGCTCCTTGGTGAAATAAAGGATGAGCAGAGTGTGATCAGCATACCATATGATGTTGAGGTTCTGATAGCATGCTATTTGTTTAAGGTTCTATGTTCATGATAAATACTATTGGGTGGAGGTATAACCATTGTTCGATGGACCAAAAGATGTGGGTGCTTTTGTTTCAGAAGGTCGGGAGACGGATGCTTAAGAGTACTATTACGTAATTCCGAAACTAAGTATTTCACAGATACTATTTGGCCATGAGGAATAGTATCACAAACAAACGACTATTTCGGGTAAATTTTGTTAGCATATGTTTGGTTATTAGTTTATTTAGAGTGTATAAGAAAGAAGTAGTAATGTTTTGTTACTTTGTGATTGTTCTTCACATTGTTTACTTAGGTAAAAAATTGCGGTTTAAAAAAGACATTTAAGATATGTTTTTTTCTAATTGTTACATTGCGAATGAAAATGTTGTATGGGTTTTTTAAACACAATCTTTTTGATTGTGTTTTTTTTTTGCCCGCTGTGATATGATGAGTTGTATTGAACTCACTGTTTTTAGTGAAATTCAATATATTCTGAGAACAGCAAAATAAAATATATAACATATTGTACAAATTATTCTGTATTTTGTATTGTGATAAATATTATAACTCAATTGTTTCTTCTTTTCCACAGAAAATATATGTAGGTAAGTTCGAGAAACAAAAAATACTTTTTTTTTTTTACTTCTATTTCTTTTTATCCTTTCTTAACTGACTATCTTATTTCTTTACCTTTCCTCGTGTTACTCCTCTTCCCTCATTCTACTTATTCCCCTTCATTCACCTTTACTCTGCCTCTGTCATCATCAGTACTGTACTTTCACCTTTACTCATGTTGTTTAACTCCCTCTTTCCTCTGTCTGTTACTCAGTTCTCTTTCCTAACTTCCTCCATCACTACTGTTGTCTTGCTGTATCAATCAGTCTCTTGTCACTGCCCCATTACTCTCTTTCCTTCATATGATCACTGATTGACCTTCACTCACTCCACTTCTTTCACTTCCTCACTCCCTTTTGCTCACTGCCCTTTTCTACACTTGTATCTAAGTCTGTTCCTCTGTGTCAGTAAGTATAACTGATTTACTACTTCACAGTCTGTCACTCTTTCTCTGTTTCTTTCTTTTACTGTCTCATTCTCTCTCCACCAGTGTTCCTTTTGTTTTCTCTCTCTTTCCATAAATTCTTCTCTCTGACTTACTTCTTTTTCCTTTCTCTTAATATTTGTTTTTTCCTTCACTGTCTTTCCCTCACTGTTATATACCTTCCCTCACTATCCCTGCCCTTCATTCAATCTGAGTCTTCTTCCTCCACTTCATGTTCTCTTCTCTCTGCATCACTCTCATTCCATTTCTCTTGCACCCATTCCCTCATTCTTCCTCACACTCTTTTGCTTACTCCATCCGTCAATTCCTTTCCCTTAATCTTGTTTCCTCTTTTCATTTTGGTAACTCTCATTCCTTTAGTCTCTTACTCCTTTCAGTCCATCACTCAGTTCCTCTCTTCATCTGTGTTTCTCCTTCACCCTTCCTTTCTTTCCCTTTCTGTTTTTTTCACTTGTACTTTCTTTTGTATTATAAATAATATATTGTAACGTATTTTTTTCTTGTATTCCACGGATACTATATTTATGGAAAAGAATTCTATTAAGTTGTCATTATTTATAAGGAAAGTATGACAAACAGAAAAATATTTTTTCTTCACTCTCTTACTTGTGTTTCTCTCTTTCTTCTTCTTTAATGTATTTCTTACTGTTCTTCCTCTAGTCGTCTAACTTTCCTTTTCTCATTCTAATTATTGCCCTTGATTCACTTTTATAGTTCTTTTGTGACTATGAGTACTGTGGGGTTTCTGTCAGTCACCTTGTCCAACTCTTTGTTTACCCTGTCTGTCTCTCACTTCTCTTTCCTATGTTCCTACATCTCCATCTATGTGTTACTGTGTCATTTAGTTTCTTGTCACTCCCCCCTTACTCTCTTTCCATAACATTAACTCTCACTGATCTTCGCTTACTCCATTTATTTTACTCCCTCACTCCCTTTTGCTCAATTCTCTTCCCTTATTCCTTCCCTCAGTTACCTTTCCTCCATCTGTTTCTAAATCTCTTTTTCTGTGTTAGTCACTGTAACTGATTTACTCCTTTACACCCCGTCATTCTTCTTTTGTTTGTCTCTTTTACTGTTTTCCTCTCTCTTCACGACTCTTTCTTTTATTTTGTTTCTCTCTTTCTATAAATATGCTTATTTTTGATTCACTCCTTTTCCCTTAATCTTATATTCCTTCCTTCACTGTTACTGCCCTTTATTTAATCTGAGTCCTTATTCACACTTCATGTTCTCCTCACTATATATCCAACTTTGTCTTTACTCTCTCTGTTTCTCACTTCTCTTTCTATTTTCCTACATTACTACCTTTGTCGTGCTGTATCACTCAGTGTCTTCGTAGTCTCTCCTTACTAATTTTTCTCCACATTATCTCTCAGTCTCATTCACTCACTTCCCTCACTTTGTTTACCTCACTCTGTCTTGCAGTCCCTATTCCTTACTCCTCTTTGCTCATTCATTTTTCTTTAGTCCCATTTGTTTAGTCCCACACTTCTTTTCATTTCTTTTCTATTTTCCTTTCTCCCTCTATCTCAGTCAGTCTAAGTGCCTTACTCTCTCTCACTCACTTCTTGTCCGTCTCTTTCTTTCTTACTCTCCCTCTCTCTTTCTCCCCCTCACCCTTCCTGTCTTTCTCTTTCTGTTTCCTTCATTCTTACTTTATCCCTTAGTGCTCTTTCTTCTCACTTAATGTTGTTCCTTCTCTCTCTTTGTCTTTTGTCACCTGTATTCCCTTTTTCTCAGTGTTACTGCCTTTCACTCACTTAGTAGTTTTCTCTCAGTCACCTTGCCTCACTCTCCTTTTCTCACTCCCTCAATCCATCTCATTTACTCCCCTTCACTTATTCTTTCCCTCTTTTTTTCCATCTATTTTTACCTTCCTGTTTCACTCTGTGTCACTGAGTCTCACTGGCTCACTCCTTCTCAGTTGTTTGCTCTCCCTCTCCCTGTCTCGCACTCTGTTATTCTCTCTCCTTTACCCTTAAACTCCTATTCTCTCTCTTTCTATCACTCTTGTTATTTTCCTCAATAATTTTTCCTATCTCTTAATTTTGTTCCTTCTCACTCATTTTTCTTTTCTCTTCCTCATACTACTTCCGTAACTATCACTGTTGTTCAATCACCATCATTCACTTTCTCTCTCTGCACTTCATCCTATCTGTATTTTTCACCACTATACTTTCCCGCTCCGTTTTTGTCACTCTCTCTCTCACTCTGCTTCTGTCACTCCCCTTCCCTCACTTTCTTTCCTTTAACCCTTTCATTACACCCTCACTCCATCTCACTTACTCACTTTCGTTTACTGCCTCTCTCACTTTTTTACATTTTTTTTCTCTCTGTCTACCTCTGTCTTACTCACTGTAACTGCTTTACTGATTCCTACTTTACAGATAATAAAGAATATTATCGCACAAGTTGCATTGGAGGTGGACATTGGTGAAAAGTGGCCAGATATTTACAGCAGTCAATGAAGGGGATGCTCTAGTAGATGAAGTGCTGGGAACAACAACTGGAAGGTTCACTGCAAGGGTTTGGGTAGATGCCCTTGCATTATTGTTAGAATGTACATTTTTACATTTTTACATTTTTTACATGTGTAATCAATGTGTGTATAGTAAAAGTCTAGTGTTTCTTTTGGTGTGCTCTAGATATGACACTACCACACATTTTGCAGGTGAATTTTGGTGGATTTACTTTCTAGTGCCCCTCTAGAAAGGTGAAAAACTTCCAGATAAACGACACCTTGGTGTTCTTAGTACGTGCCTGTTCCTCAATAAACTCCACATCTGAGTCAGATGATAAAGTTTCTTTACTCCCCCATTCTCCTTAACTCAATTTCTCTATCCACTTCTTTTTCTGTCTTACTCAAAGTAACTGCTTTACTCCATCTCAGTCACTCACTCTCCCTCTTTTTCTCTCTCACTCTATCTCTGTCTTTCTCTCTCTCTCACTCTTCCTCTCTTTCCGTTTCTGTTTCTGTTTCCTTCACTTCTACTTTTGTTTCTATTACGAAATATATATTATAGCTAAATTTTTTCTTTTGTTCCACAGATAATATATATTTTTTAAAATATAGTATAAAGTTGTCATTATATGGAAGGTAAGTTTGATTAAAAAAAAATACTTTTTAATCACTCCCTTATTTTTCTTTCTCTCTTTCACATTCTTTAATCTCTCTCTTACTAACCTTCCTTTTCTGATCTTACTGTGCTTTTGTCATTGTTATTACTGTCCTTTATTCACATCTACAGTTTTTCTCTCAAAAAGTACTGTTCCTTTACAATAACTGACCTTGTCTAACTCCATCTTTCCACTGCTTGTCTCTCACTTCTCTTTCCTATCTTGCTCAATCACTACCTTGTGTTGCTGTATCTTTCAATGTTAGCTCACTCCCCCTTTATTCTTTTTCTATTACATCATCCCTCACTAACCTTCAGTCACTCCACTTCTCTCACTTATTCACTCCCTTTTGCTCACTTCCCTTCCTTTATTCCCTCCTTCACTCCCCTTTCCTCCATCTGTCTTTAAGTCTCTTCCTCTGTTTTAGTAACTGTTTTATTTCCCTCTGTCTGTGTGTGCTTACACTATCTGTGTTTCTGCTTGAACCATCTCACCCTCTCTCTGCACCATCTTTTCTGTGACTGCACCATCTGTCCCTCTGCATACAGCCCTACACAACCTATCCTCTGTGTGTACCATGTCTGTATCGGCTTGCACTATCTGTCCCTCTGCCTACAGCCCTCCATCTTCTATCCTCAGTGTGTACCATGTCTGTGTCTGCTCACACTATCTGAGTCTCTGCTTGAACCATCTCACCCTCTCTCTGCACCATCTTTTCTGTGACTGCACCATTTGTCCCTCTGCCTGCAGCCCTACACCATGAACGCTCTGTGTATACCATGTCTATATCTGCTTGCACTATCTGTCCCTCTGCCTATAGCCCTCCATCTTCTATCCTCAGTGTGTGCCATGTTTGTGTCTGCTTGCACTATCTGAGTCTCTGCTTGAACCATCTCACCCTCTCTCTGCACCATCTTTTCTGTGACTGCACCATCCGTCCCTCTGCCTGCAGCCCTACACCATCTACCCTCTGTGTGTACCATGTTTGTGTCTGCTTGCACTATCTGAGTCTCTGCTTGAACCATCTCACCCTCTCTCTGCACCATCTTTTCTGTGACTCACCATATGTCCCTCTACCTGCAGTTTGTCTCTTTCACTGTCTCTGTCTGTCTTCACTATTTTTCCATTTCTTTTCGGTCTTTCCATAAATAGATGTCTCCCACATACTTTCCATTTTGTTAATATGCTTCTTTTTCCATCACCCCTCTCCCCTCACTCTTATATCCCTTCCCTCACTGTCACTGCCCTTCACTCAATGTCACTCCTCTTCTCCCACTTCATGTTGTCCTCTCTGTGCATCACTTCAATTTCCTTTTCTACTGCTCCCATTCCCTCAGTCCCCCTCAGTCCCTTTCCCTTATTTCCGTTTCCTCATTTCCTTTTGACGACTCTCATTCTTTTAGTCTCTCACTCATCTTCTCTACATTTTTCTATCCCTCTCTCACTGTGTCTCACTTGCCTTTCCTCCTGTCTGTATATCACCTCTCTTGTATTTTCCACTCTGTTTCCCTCACTCTCCCTAACTCTCCTTCACTCATTTAAATCCTCAGACACATTTTTTCTCTACGCTTTCATAAGACAATCCATTCCCTCACTCAATTTTTCTCTTACTCATCCCCACTTCTTACTTTCACTTACCTCCTTTTTATAATCCTCATACCCATTCACTCACCATCATTTCACTTCTCTTACCTTCACTTCCCTTACCATACTCTATTTCCCTCTCCTTAACTCACTCCCCTACCCTTAGTCCCCTTTTTTCAGTCACTCTTTGATTCCCTTTTCCTCACTCACCATACTCCCCTTTCCTCACTCATTACTTTAGTCCCTTCCTCCCATTCACTGTGTTATTTCAGTCATTCATTTATACACTAAACATTCATTCAAAAAATTAATGACACAGTGTGTAAGAAATACAGCTCTTTTTGGAGAAGTGAGTTCGTTCTGAAAAGAACTTTTTTTTGGTTTTGTTGTTTTATATTTCTTTTTCTTTTTTGAAAGTTTTATATATATATTTTTTCTTTTAAAACAGGAACAACAAACTGGAATGGCAAAACTGTTCAACAAGAACAAAGTAAATCAAAAATGAAAAAAAATCACTCTTCGCTGCATTTGTGCTCTGTAATTCTAATATCTATTAGGTTTACACTTTGCTCTCCATAGCAAATGATTTTGTTGCAGTTAGTGCAGGAAATATACACTTTTCTAAAATTTGGATGTATGTCCAGTTCTGTTGTACCAGGAGATTGAATTCCTGATGATGTGTTAGGTACAGCAGGTGGAAGTTCATTCGCTTTTTCTCTGGTCGCTGCACGAACATAGTTTCTAGGATGCACTTGTTTAATGTGCCGAATCATAGTATGAATACTAAAGCTGTATTTCTTTTTCGGATCTCCTCTGGACAAAACACTTCCACAGAGCACGCAGGTCACTTTGGGGGCATTTACCTTTTTTAGCCCCTCTGGTATTGTAAAAAATTGCCAAATGAAAGATATATTTTTTTTCTCTTTCGGTGGCTCCACAAGGACAGATTGGATATCACTGTCTGATGAAGACTCCTGTGCCATCTTCACAGTTGAAATGAGCAGGATGTATGCAGAGGTGCTTCTCCAAAGAAGCGAAAGAGATAGTGAGAGAAGTGGGTGGGGTGTTTGAACATTGTAGAATAGAAACTGCCATAAACCAATGAAAAGTGTTTTTTTCAAATCACATGACTTTAGGTGCGTGCAAAGTGCGTGCACGCATGCGCACACGGTGCATACACGCTGCTTCAAAATGGCGTTTTGCCCGATTTCCTAAAAAGTTACAAAACACAAAAAGAAGGCACAGGAGAGAGTCCCTGACCCCCTAGGCTTACTCAGGGAGTCCCTGAAACACTCCGATGGGCAAAAAAAGCATTTTTTTTAATTAACAAATCGTGAGGTGCACGCACGGTGCAAGCACCCCGAGGCAAAAGCGAGTAAAAAACAATAGTGGAGAACGTGGTAAAGGAGGTTGTGAAAACACTCCCTGACCCCCTAGGCCTTCTTAGGTGGTCCCTGAAGGACCCCGGAAGGCTTAAAAAAGGTTATTTTCAAGTAAAAGAAATTGCGAGGTGCGCGCACGGTGCAAGCACCCCAAGGCAAAAGTGAGTATAAAACAATAGTGGAGAACGTGGTAAAGGAGGTTGTGAAGACACTCCCTGACCCCCTAGCCTTGTGAAAGAGTGGCACACCTCCTCTCACCCTAATATAACCTTTGATACACACATTTGAAAATGGAAAATACAATTTAAAAAAAAATGGAGATATCAATACCAGTTACAACAACCTATTAGGTAATTGTAACATGTACATACACATCCACTCATTCACCAACAGTTCTATATAATCACTCATACATGTATTCACTCATTATATGTACTCATACACCTATACATCCTGTAACACACTAATACTCATCCATATAGTTACTCACATACATAGTCACACATGCCAATAAACTTTCAAACTTCCATTTATTTGTATATACAGCTATACACACACCACTAATCTGACTTCTACAAAAACGTACACAAACTTACTCTCTTAAACAATCAATTGTAAAAACACATACGTATTTATACAGGTACTCTTCCAAACTCTCACTCTCACATATACTCAATTATGTACATCAATACTCACATATACTAGTTTAAAATATATGTAGTTACTCATGAATACACTATTGAGACAGTCATTCACTCACTAACCCACCCATACACACAATCATCCACGCATACAGTCTTGCACACATGCTGTCTTGAAAACACATACAAACAGTGAGTCACTCATTCATGCATCTGTGCGCTAAGTAATATCCCCCACCGAAGCATGCAGACACTCATACTGATACGCAAAAAAACAACTAATAACCTATATACACGCTCATGTAGCTACTCACCAACCCATGCAGCCACTTATACACAAAGTGAGACACAGATACAGATATTTAGATATTTAAACATTACTCGTTAATGTATGTATTCACTAAGATACACTTAATAAGTCAGTTAACCAATCAATTTAAAAAAAAACCCATCCATTTAGACACTTATTTACCAATGTATTCTTCCATCAACCTTTAGATATACATATATAAAAAATAATTATTTTTCAGAAAGATACACATTCACAGGATGATGTCATCAGTGATGTCATTTGAGATGTCATCAGTGATGTCATGAGTGATGTCACTGACCATGTCATGAGTGATGTAATATGAGATGTCATCAGCAGTGCATTGCGGTCGCGCGAGTTATAGTTAGCTGAACTAACTATAACGGGGTAATTTCAAAGGTATTGTATGAGTGAAATGTCCAGCTAACTATAACATGGGTGAAACCTATGTTTTTTTCAGTGAATTTGCAAGGTTTTTTAAATGCTAATTCCTAACTATAACGTCGCTGAAACCTATGTTTTTTTCAATGAATATATATATATATATATATATATATATATATACAAAAATGCCCAGAAGCTTGAGGCCGCACAGCACTGCAGGTGAGTAACAACTTTGTTTAAACCAAGCAGGCAGCTTAACATCCCCTTGAAGTCCATAGCATGCAGCGGAGGTAACCCACTAGAGGGCGTTAATTGTCAAAATGAGATCTCAAATCCCAGCGTGCATTTAAAAATGAACTGCCACCAAAGGAGGAGCACTGAAAGCCCCCTATTATGGAAACATACAGGCCATGGACTTCAAAGGGATGTTAAGCTGCCTGCTTGCTTTAAATAGAGTTTTTACTCACCTGCAGTGCTGTGCGGCCTCAAGCTTCTGGGCGTTTTTGGTTACTTGTTATGCGGCGGTTCCAGGCCACAGAGGGATCGCACTGCCCACAACCAATGGGCATTAGGAGAGAGGAAGCTTCCTCTTTCTGAATTTGCAGGGAACCTTTAATGAAGCCGGCAGAGTCTGATCCAAGGCTCAATGGAGGGCCGAGAAAAATTGTCCATAATTAGCTGCAGTGGAGGTAACCCACTAGAGGGCGTTAATTTGCAAGATGAGACCTCAAATCCCAGCGTGCATTTAAAAATGAACTGGAGCAGCACTGAAAGCCCCCTATTACATAAACACGCAGGGGAGATGCGGTAGCCACTAATCACCTCCGCTGACACGCCCTCTGAGGAGATGCAAACAGCTGCATTGAAACGCGTCAGGCCATGGACTTCAAAGGGATGGTAAGCTGCCTGTTTGGTTTAAATAGAGTTGTTACTCACCTGCAGTGCTGTGCGGCCTCAAGCTTCAGGGCGTTTTTGGTTACAGTAGTTATAGTTAGGACCTAGTTTCCATAGCAAAAGTGTTTTTTGATTTGCCAATATCTTTGACGCTGGTTGACGAATGTTCACAAATTTTTCAAAACTATTGGGGCGCTCAGGACAGCCCTTTTCTTGAAAGTTTCGGAATGATTCATCAAGTGGGGCTGAGAAAAAGGGGGGGTCCCAAAACGCATTTTCTCCATGTTAATTTCTATAGGAAACTTTAGACAAAGCTACAGCACAAACCGCTGACTGAAATTACACCCAATTTGGCAAAAAGGTAGGTCTTGTTTCAGAAAGGGTGATGTTTTTAAGTGGTGTAAATCTGTTCAGTAGTTCCTGAGAAAATCAAAAATTTAAAATATTGATAACTAGTGGCCGAGGAGCTTTTGCGTACCCTCCCGAGCACGAGCTTCATTCTTATTGGCTGCCAACACTCCAAACCAAGTGTTGACAGCCATCTTGTGACTCAGTAAATCTGAGGCACATGGATAAGGGTAAAAAAAAGCTTAAAAAACAAATAAGGGGTGCTCGAATCAGGCATAATACCAAATGAAGTGCGGGGTCCCACACTTTGTTTTCCTTAAGCCCCAGGGTGGACCAGGTCCCAGGGGCAAATACAGGGGCCTACGTCAGCCTCTGCAGCCTCCCCGGGGCTTAGTTATGAATGTGTAGGGGACGTGTAGCCCCCCACAGCCCCAGGGAGCACCACCTCCCCAGGGCATAAACATATTTAACAAAAGTGTGGAGGGGGCTCCTGCCTAAGCATGAGCGCAAAATCCGCTCCGATCGCGGATTTTGCGGATTTTCGGCAAATCCGCGATCCGCGAACTCTTGCGGATTTGCCGAAAATCCGCAATCTGCGATCGGAGCGGATTTTGCGGTCAAAAGTTCAAGCGCGCCTAATTAACGATGGCGCCGGCAAGCTGCCAGCGCCCATCCTGCAATAGTTACTTAATTAGCTTCAACAGGAAGCTCTAACAGATAAGATACAGCAGGGGCTCGAGCGCCTGCTTTATTTTAGCAGTTGGAGCTTCCTGTTGAAGCTAATTAAGTAACTTTTGCAGGATGGCGCTGGCAGCTTGCCGGCGCCATCGTAAATTATTTCAACAGTGGTGTCTTCTTGAATAAATATGAAGGGCAGGGTTCATTCGGGCACGACGGTCCTGGCACAAAAAAATAAACCTCAACAGGAAACACTTGCAAATATCAATAAAGCATGTGCCCTAGTTGAAGCTTAAATTCAGTGACTCATTCATCAGCCCAAAAATTAATCTGCTGCTCTGATCGGTCTCTGACCTTTTATACACACAAGAGGCATGCTCGCATGGACGCCCCGTCCGTTTGGCCCCGCCCACACACTCGAGGTGTGCACCGTCTTCCCGCCATTTACCCACTATGATGGACATTTCACTCAAGGGACCCCTGCGCACTTCGGCGCGATTGCATAGTGACACACACTTGGTCGCTGGAACTAGTTGAAGCGCAAATGCAGTGACTCATTCAGCATACGAGCGCAACCCCCGTGCTGTTCCTGTGACCAGGGGCTTCTGTCTCTTAATCTGCTGCTCTGATCGGTCTCTGACCTTTTAGACACACAAGAGGCATGTGCGCTCGCGTGGAAGCCCCGTCCGTTTGGCCCCGCCCACACGCTCGAGGAAGCCCCGCCCCCAAATCCGCAAATCCGCTGAATCCGCGGATTTTGCGGATCCACGATCCGTGAATCCGCTGAATCCGCGAATCGTGGATCCGCAAAATCCGCCCATGCTTACTCCTGCCCCTCCCCAGACTGCCCTGGGGACCACCACCTCCCCGGGGCCTTCATTATTAAGGTGTGGGGGGCCTCATGGGCCCTCAAGCCCCGGGAACCACCACCACCCCGGCGCCCCAAATGAATTAGAGAAGTGGGGGGGTCATACCCCTTCCTGTACTGCTCCTGGGACCACCTCCTCCCCAGGCCACTGATTTTGTTAATACAGGGGTTCATTGCAGACCCCTGGCCCTGGAGCCACCACCTTCCCAGGGCTTTAATACTTATGGGAGGGGGCCGCACAACCCCCACCTGAAGCCCTTTAT
Organism: Lissotriton helveticus; assembly: GCF_964261635.1. NCBI lineage: Eukaryota > Metazoa > Chordata > Amphibia > Caudata > Salamandridae > Lissotriton > Lissotriton helveticus. Next base: position 648,830,745 of record NC_136068.1, read on the forward strand.
GGCCCTGGGGACCGCCAACCCCCAGGGCCGGCTCCAGCAATGTCCCAGGGTGCCCACCCCCAGGACATTGCAGTTTTCAATGACAGGACAGGAGCATGGCTCCTGCCCTGCCATTGCAAACTTCTGCTTTGCTTGGTGGAAGCAATAGCAGAACATCTGCTCTTGTTTCCACGAAGCAAAGCAGTATTGCTTTTGGACAAGGGGAGGTGCATGTCAACAGCTCCACTTGTCCAAAAGCAATGTTGGATCCTGCTGGAGGGGGGAGCTGGCTGGGAATGTGGTGGCATTGGAGCTCCTCCGTGGTCCCCAACGTAAGGCCGGTCACCCAGGGATTGGGTCCCCAGGGCCATACTTGTACGCGTGGCACCCCTCCAAAAAAATAAAATAATAAAGTCTGACCATCCCCCGGGGATGGGGTTCCTGAGACAAAAAGTGGCCCAGGGATGGGGGACATGCGGCCCCCACCAATTTATTAATAATAAAAATAAGAAAAACAAGGCCATGCCCCAGGAGATGGGCTCCCTGGAGCTGAAATCGGCCTTGGGAGGGACTAGCCCACCAGATACCTCCAGTAAGCCCCACACAGTGGGATTGCTGAGAGGTGGTCTGAAGCCATGCCCCTTTTTACACTACTCTGCAAACACCCCTTCCTCATGCACTACTGGTGAGGCAATGTGGTCCTCTTGTGGCCTGAGTACCTCAGGACTGAAATGGACATCATACCGAGTAGCATTGTACCAGGAGGTGTGTTTGCAGAGTGGTGTAAAAAGGGTGTGTGGCCTCAGACCACTCTCAACAACCCAGCTGTGTGGGGCCTACTGGAGGTACCTGTTGGGCTAGTTGGCTCCCAGGGACCCTAAAAAAATCAAAATGACTTCATCCCTCAACCAAGATCATGCGAGGAGGCATGTTTTCTGAGTGGTGGACAAAGGGGGCATGGCCTGTGTCCACTTATCAGCAATCCCACTATCTGGGGCATACTGGAGGTATCAGATAGGCTAGTTGTCTCCGAAGGACCCCTGTCAGCGAAGTGGACCTTAAACCCCATCCAAGAGCATACCAGGGATTGCTTTGCAGAATGGTGGGAAAAGGGGGCGTGGCCTGCTATGAGAACTTAGCAATGCTTCCTGTGTTCGACTTACTGGAGGACATAGGGTAGGGTAGCTGGCTCCCAAGGTTGTACTTGGGGCCAACTACCCCTCCTGTGACCTCCACTTAGTCCCACACAATGAGATTGCAAAGAGATCTTCGGAGGCCATGCCCCCTTTTCTCCACCACTCTGCAAATGCGCCTCCTGGCACAGTACTTGCTTGGAGATGAAGTCCACTTTACTCCTGAGGGACTTTGGGGGCCAAGAATCCCTCCTGGTACTTCCTGTAAGTCCTACACAGTGGAATTCTTGAGCACTGGTCGGAGGCCCAGCCCTTTTTCTCCACCAATCTGCAAGCACGACTAACAGTTAAAGAAGGTTAATAGGCCTCACATTTGCAAGAATTTGAGCTATTTGCATAGTAAATGTAAAGGTTTTTTACTAAGGTTTTTGGAGTGAAGTTGATGTACTTTGTGTGTAGTGGAATTATGTGGTATGCTGTGCAGTGAAATGTGGATAGAAAGTATCTGATATTCAGTGTATAAAAATTATGTATAGTGGGATTATGTGCTATGAAGAGTAATTATGTGTTATGGTAGTCTGTGTTGTGGAGTGGTAACCTCAGGTTAAGTCTTCCTAATTTACATAGAAGCTAAACTATGGACTCTTTTTATTAATTTTGCAATTTTTATGGAAGGAGTAAACAAGCATCACACATAAATAGATGATAATTTTTTTTTTTTTTTTTACATGGGATCAGAAAAAAAAACACAATGCCATTATCGCCTAATTTATGACATAAGCAAAGAAGACATTAGAAAAGAAAATATGTACATCAACCAATCAAGGCAGAAACAGAGAAATCAGAAAAAGCAAGGGGAGGGAACAATGCTTAAATCCAATCAGTTACAGGGGTCCACAACCTTACCCCAAAGAGCCTCTTCCTACTCCCCTTAGTCTTATAAATGGCGGGTTCCAGGTTATACATTGCCAGCAGTCTTGCCGGCAAGAAAGAAATGAAGGAGGGTCCGGAGAAATCCATTTCTTTGTAATACAGGCACATACAATCAACATACAAATAAATACAAAAGCAGTTGTTGTTTTAGATGTAGGTAAGACAGGTTCTGTCTGAACTCCTGTCAGGACCATTTCCCCGTTAATGCACAGAGGTCTACCAATTAACAATGCCAGTAAATGTTGAATAGCAAAAAAATAATCCAACAATTTGGGGAATGAAAAAAACATATGGGGCGAATCTGCAGCAAACGCCCTGCATCTGGTACATTTGGTTCCAGCTCCTGTGCCCCACTTTGAAATTTTGCCAGGGGTATAATACATATCATAAATAGACATATAGTGCTGTGCCCGCATCCGACATGTCAATAAAGCTTGATTTACCAAAGCTATGGAATTGGTTAAATCTACCCCTTCTATATTTAGTTTACTTGCCCACTTCTCCTGGCATTGCTCTAGATCTGTTGGAAGTAACATAATCAAATTAGAATACAATAGATAAATAGGTGTTCGTTTCTCCAAGAGATCCATTAATGGGAGTTTTCTAAATTGGGCATCTAAGCCAGGCCCGAACGTATTCAAAAAGCTATGGAATTGCAGGTATTTGAAGAAGTCCTGTCTTGGCAAGCCGTATTGAGCTAGGAGATCTATAAAAGCTGGTAGAATGCCATCAGGGCAGATATCTCCCAAGCAGCAAATTCCCTTCTGACGCCACCTATAAACCGTTTGGTCTAAAAAAAATCAAAGGAAGAGCACCTACAGTCTCCAAAGGGGTATAAGCATTTACATTGATAAGGCCTAGATGCTGCTTCACCCGTTTCCAAACCAAAAAGGCAGCTTTCACAATTTTGAATTTAGTTTTTTTAAAGTAAATTGGCTCCAGAACTTTGACCAGACAGCTGTTAACTGCTTCCCCCAACCCACATTCGTAGATTGAAGGGGAATGACAGGCCAATATAATAGCTCTGTCCCCGACCATCAGTGGGGAAATTAACTGCCAAACCGCCGCCCAATAATAAAACAACAAATATGGAATACCCCAGCCCCCCTCAGATCTAGGCAAAACCATCTTCTTATATGCCCTTCTATGCCTTTTATATCCCCAAAGGAATCTAGAACAAGTATTTTCAAGTATTTTAAAACAAGACGCTGGAAATTCGAGCGGAATAGTTCTAAAGAAATAGAGAAATTTGGGTAACACAAGCATTTTTAAAACATTCGACCTCCCATGCAATGATAGGTGGAAATGATCTATTCGTTGTAAAATAGAGTTCACCTTATATATTACCGGATTAATATTCAGCTCTGGAATCTTGTTGATTGGCGAGGATAACTTAACTCCTAAATAAGTGGCTTCTGCAACAGTGGATATGCCCTCTGGAAGGCTTCCGCCAATGCATAAGATCTGTGTTTTGGTAAGATTGAGCTTGTACCCAGAAAAGCGCCCAAACTCTGATGCCTGGCCTTCAATTATTGGCAATGTGGAAGCTAAATCAGTGGTGACAACAATAATATCGTCCGCATAGGCCAGACCACTATATTCTAAATCACGGATTTTAACTGGTTTAGTATCAGCGGAATAATTAAATTTGGCAAAAAAAGTCAATGTAAAGGGCAAACAATAAAGGGGAACAGGGACAGCCTTGTCGCGTACCCCGACTGATTGAAAGTGGGCCAGATTCTCTACCGTTTAAGCAAATGCAAGCAGTAGGGAGATGATACAAGGACTTCAATGCTTGCACAATAACTGGACCAAACCCCTTCACATGGGGCACTTCCCACAAGTATGGCCAAGACACCCTGTCGAATGCCTTCCCGGCATCCAACAGGGTGATTCCAATTGTACTCTTTGTGGCTTCTGCCCAGTCCATCATCGCTATCACCCGCCGAACATGATCGGCAGTATCACGTCCGGGGATAAACCCATGCTGAAATTCTGATACTAAAGTTGAGATAATTCTAGACAGACGCCCGGCCAAAATGTTGGAATAAATTTTGTTGTCGCCATTAATTAGCGCAATTGGTCTATAAGAGGATGGTGAGGTAGGAGAATTACCCTTTTTTAAAAAGACCATGATGGTAGAATTCTGCTAAGACATCGGGGAGGTACCTCTTTGTACACACAAGAAAGTTGCCAGCATTTGTTCTTTCAGAGCTGAAAAAAAGGTTCTATAAAATTCAAGAGGTATCCCGTCTGGTCCCACTGCCTTACGGACAGCGAGCGATGTTAATGCTGCCTCGAGTTCTTCATAAGTAATATTAGCATCCAGCTCTTCTTTTTGTTCACTGGAGACTTTGGAGAATTCCCTCTCCCACCAAAAATCTGCTCATTTCCCTGCTACCGGCGTTCTATCATCGCCAGCGTAAAGCTGGGTATAAAAGTTACAAAAGATATCCAACACTTTTGCCGGGTTCTTGTGAAGTAGCCCCTGCTCATCCTGAATAGAATGAATCCTAGTAGCTGCCTCTTTCTGCCTCAACCTTTTAGCTAGGATGCGCACCGAATTCTCACCCACCTCATAAAGCTCCGTGCGGTGTACTGCTGTAAGAGAGGGCAGTTTTGTTGCAAAGTTCTGATACACCTTCATTTTCTGTACAGCAAGATAAATTGAAATTTGTTCATGATCCCGTCCATCAGTGACAGCCGTCATAAAATTAGTCTCTAAAAGCCGTAGTTTGTTTAGTTCTTCTACATATTCTGCCCTTAACCTAAGTTGTTTATTAATGGAGTAGCTGAGGGTTTCCCCCCGCACTCCTGACTTAAAAGCATCCTATATCATATCCTCTGAGGCAGAGCCACAATTAAACTGAAAAAAGTCTATTATCCACTTATTCATTTTTCTCACAGTAGCCCGGATCAACTAAAATCTGGCGCTCAAATGTCCAAGGTTTCCGGGGAGACTTATTCCCAGCTTCTATTTCTAATTGTATGGTAATTGGGTTGTGGTCCAAAAATTATTTTCGGTTGAATCTCAAACCTAGCATTAGTAGACATTCCCATAGGCACAAAGAAGTAATCAAGTCGTACATGCTTATGATGAGGGGCAGAGAAAAAAGTCCTTCCGGGAGCACCCCTTCCTCTCAGCAACCAGACATCTACCAATCCAAAATCGATTAATAGACCCCTAGTGGCTTTAAACACTTTACTCTTTAAACCCCATCCAAGAGCATGCCAGGGATTGCTTTGCAGAATGGTGGGAAAAGTGGGCGTGGCCTGCTATGAGAACTTAGCAATGCTGCCTGTGTTCAACTTACTGGAGGTAATGGGGGGGGTAGCTGGCTCCCAAGGTTGTCCTTGGGGACAACTACCCCTCCTGTTACCTCCACTTAGTTGCACACAATGAGATTGCAAAGAGATCTTCGGAGGTCATGCCCCCTTTTCTCCACCACTCTGCAAATGTGCCTCCTGGCACAGTACTTGCTTGGAGATGAAGTCCACTTTACTCCTGAGGGACTTTGGGGACCAAGAATCCCTCCTGGTACTTCCTGTAAGTCCTATACAGCGGAATTCTTGAGCACTGGTCGGAGGCCCAGCCCCCTTTCTCCACAACTCTTCAAGCATGACTAACAGTTAAAGAAGGTTAATAGGCCATACATTTGCAAGAATTTGAGCTATTTGTGTAGTAAATGTAAAAGTTGTTTACTAATGTTTTTTGGAGTGGAGTTGATATATGTTGTGTGTAGTGGAATTATGTGGTATGCTGTGCAGTGAAATGTGGATAGAAAGTATGTGGTCTTTATTGTATAAAAACTATGTAGAGTGGGATTATGTGCTATCAAGAGTAATTATGTGTTATGGTAGTCTGTGTTGTGGAGTGGTAACCTCAGGTTTAGTTTTCCTCATTTACATAGAAGATAAACTATGAACTCAATGTGACAAAAAAGAAGGAATCACTGAGGAGCACTTCTGGACCTAGTGAAAGGTATGAGCTGGGCCACTGGAATTATGCAACGGTTTGACTGCACCGACTTTTGCACAATTATACATTTCCCATATTAACGACATATTACATCTTCTGTTGCCTAATGTGCAGATTTGAACAAAAAAGCCTTGTTTCTAGCTCAAACGGCAAAAACTTTACCAAAAATGCAGCAACACGTGTAAAAGTGTAGTGGAAGGTCCTTTGCAAACCTAGAATGGCCACCTGTTTCTTTTTGCAAAATGCGGGTGTTAAATTGATACTAATGGTGTGCAAGCAACTCTTAATTCTTTCTGTGCCTCTCCTGCCTCTTTTTGCATTTATTTCTGTTGCTTCTTTCTCCACCTTTCTTCCTTTTTGTGCACTTCTCTTGCCTCTTTCTGCATATTTTTCTACTTTCTGCACCCCTTTTGTCTATTTCTTTGCCTCTACTCCCTCTTTCTGCATCTCACTTGCTCATTTGTTCACCTCTTTTGTCTCTTTCTGCACCCCTTTTCCCTGTTTCTGGAACACTCTTGTCTCTCTCTGCACCTCTGTCCCTTCTTTCTGAACTTCTTTTGTTTCTTTCTTCAACTCCTTTGCTTCTTTCTGCACCCCTCTCGCCTGTTTCTCCACCCCTTACCCTTTTCAGCATGTCTGTTGCTAGTTTCTGTATTTCTCTTGCCTCTTTCTCCACTCTACTTTCTTCTTTCTGCATCTCTGTTGCTTCTTTCTCTACTTATCATGCATCTTCCAGCATATTTCTTACTTCTTTCTTCACCACTTATGCCTTTTTCTGCACCCTTCTTCTCTTTCTGCACTTCTATTGCCTCTTTCTGCACCTCTTTTCCTTCTTTCTGCACCTCTCTTGCTTCTTTCTGCATCCATCTTGCCTCTTTCTCTACCCACTTCACCCTTTCTGCATCTCTGTTGCTTCTTTCTGCACTTCTCTTGTCTCATTATCTAACCCTTACCTCTTTCTGCACCTCTGTTGCTTCTTTATGCACCTCTCTTTCTTCTTTCTGCACCCCTCATGCCTCTTTCCTTACCCATCTTGCCTTTATCTGTGTCTCTGTTCCTTCGTTCTGCACTTCTTTTGTTTTTTTCTGCACCTCTCAATTCTTATTGCAACCCTTTTAACTCTTTCTGCACCCCTCTTCCCTCTTTCTGCACCCTCTTGCCTCGTTCTACACCTTTGTTCATTCCTTTTGCACTTCTTCTGCTTCTCTCTTCAGCACTCTTGCTTCTTTCTGCACCTTCTTGCCTTTTTCTCCACCCATCTACCCTCTTTCTGCAACCCTGTTGCCTCTTTTTGTGCCTCTGTTTTTTCATTCGCCCCTTATTTTGTTTCTTCCTGTACTTCTCTTGCTTCTTTCTGTACCCGTTTGCCTCTTTCTGTACCCTCTTCCCTCTTTTTGCATCCCTCTTGCCTCTTTCTGCACCTCTGTTGCTTCTTTCTGCACTCCTCATGCTTCTTTCTGCATTCCTCTTGCCTCTTTCACAACCCTCTTTCCAATTTTGGCACCCCTCTTATAGCACATTTGTTCCTTCTTTCTGCACTTGAATCATTTATTTCTGACCTCTCGCTTCTTTCTGCACCCCTTTTGACCTTTTCTGCACACCACTTGCCTCTTTCTGTACCTCTGTTCCTTCTTTCTGTATTTCTTTTGTTTCTTTCTGCAGCTCTCATGGTTTTTTCTGCACACTCTGCCTCTTTCTCCACACCTCTTCCTTCTGTTTGCAACCTAGTGCCTCTTTCTGCACCTCTCTTGCTTCCTTCTGCACTACTCTTGCTTCTTTCTGTACCTTTTTTCTTCTTTCTGTACCATTTGTGCTTTTTCTGCACCCCTCTTCCCTCTTTCAGCACTCCTCTTGTCATTTTGTGCTCCTCTGTTCCTTCTTTCTGCTCTTCTTTTTTCTATCGACACCTCTCTTGCTTCTTTCTGCTCCCCTCTTGCCACTTTATCCACTCCTTTCCCCCTATTTGAATCTCTGTTACTTCTTTCTGCAATTCTCTTGCCTCTTCCTCCACACCTCATCCCTCTTTTTGCACATCTGTTGCTTCTTTCTGCACTTCTGTTGCTTCTTATTGCACCCCTATTCCTTCTTTCTGCACCCCTCTGCCTCTTTCTACAAATCTGTTCCTTCTTTCTGCACTTCTTTTTTTTCTTTCTGCACCCCTCTTGCTTCTTTTTCTACCCCACTTCCACCTTCCTGCATCTCTGTTGCTTCTTTATGTATTTCTATTGCCTCTTTCTCCACCCCTTTTCCTTCTTTCTGCATCCCTGGTGCTTCTTTCTGTACTACTTTCTTCTTTCTGCACCTCTTTCCTTCTTTCTGCACCACTTACACTTCTTTCTGTACCCCTCTTCCCTTTTTCAGCTCTCCTCTTGCCTCTTTCTGAACCTCAGTTCCATCTTTCCACTCTTCTTTTGTTTCTTCTGCACCTATCTTGCTTATTTATGCACCCCTCTTGCCACTTTTTCCACCTCTTTCCCCCTATTTGTATCCTGTTGCTTCTTGCCTCTTTCGCCACCCCATCCCTCTTTCTGCACCTCTGTTGCTTCTCTCTGCACTTCTTTTGCTTCTTATTGTACCCTGTCCATTTATTCTGCCACACACTCCTCTTGTTTCTTTCTCCACCCCACATCCCCTTTCTGCATCTCTGTTGCTTATTTATGTATTTATCTTGCCTCTTTCTCCACCTCCTTCCATTGATCTGCACCTCACTTACTTCGTTCAGCACCACTTGTGTATCTTTCTGCACCCCTCTTCTCTTTCTGCACTCCTCTTGCCTCTTTCTGCACCTCTGTTCCTTCTTTCTGCATTCACTTCTTTAGTTTATTTCTGTAACATCTCTGTTGCTTTTTACGCACTCATCTTCCTTCTTTCTGCACCTCTCTTGCTTCTTCTGCACACCTTGTACCTCTTTCTGCATCATTCTTTCCTCTTTCTACACTCCTCTTGCCTCTTTCTGCACATCTCTTACTTCTTTCAGAACACCTCATGCCTCTTTCTGCACCTCATTATACCTCTTATTGCACACCTCTTACCTCTTTCTGCACCTCTGTTGCTTCTTTCTGCACACCTCTATTGCTTCTTTCTGTGCCACTCATGTTTCTTTCTGCACCCCTATCCTCTCTTTCTGTACCTCTGTTGCTACTTTCTGTACCTCTGTTGCTTCTTTCTGTACCTCTGTTGCTTCTTTCTGTAACCCTCGTGCATCTGCCACACCCATCTTCCTGCACCTCTCTTGCCTCTTTCTCCAATCCTATTCCCCCTATTTGTATCTCTGTTGCTTCTTCCTGCACTTCTCTTGCCTCTTTTTCCACATCACAACTCTCTTTCTGCAACTCTGTTGCTTCTTTCTGCTCTTCTTCTGCTTCAATTTACAACCCTTAAGCTTCTTTCTGCACCCACTTCTCTCTTTCTCCACCCCTCTTGTCTCTTTCTGCACCTCTGTTCCTTCTTTCTGCACTTATTTTGTTTCTTTCTGCACATCTCTTGCTTCTTTCTGCAACCCTCTTGCCACTTTCGCCACCTATGTTACCCCTTTGTGCATATATGTTGCTTCTTTCTGCCCTTCTCTTGCCTTTCTCCACCTCTCATCTCTATTTTTGCACCTCTGTTCCTTCTTTCTGCAATGTTTGTGCCTCTTTCTGCACTCCTCTTCTCTCTTTCTGCGCCTCTGTTAATTGTTTCTATACTTCTTTTGTTTCTTTCTGCATGTCTCTTGCTTCTTTCTGCTCCCCTCTATCCTATTTTTGTACCCCTCTTTTCGTCACCTCAGTTCCTTCTTTTTACACTTCTCTTGCTTCTTTCTACTCTTGTCTTGCTTCTTTCTGCACCACTTGTGCATCTTTCTATACCCCTCTACACTCTTTCTCACTCTTCTTGCCTCTTTCTACACCTCTGTTCTTTCAGCTCTTCTTTTGTTTCTTTCTGCATCCCTCTAGCCTCTTTCTCCATTTCTCTACACCCGTTTTGCACCCCTCTTGCCTCTTTCTGCACCTTTGTTCTTTGTTTCTGTGATTCTTTTGCTTTTTTCTGCATGTCTCTTGCTTCCTTCTGTACCCCTCGTAACTCTTTTTGCGCCCCTTCCCTCTTTTTGTACTATCTTGTCTCTTTCTTCACTCTGTTGCTTCTTTCTGCAGTCCTCTTGCTTCTTTCTACACATCTGTTGCTTCTTTTTGCACCCCGCTTCTCTCTTTCTGCACTTCTCTTGCCTCTTTCTGCACCTCTGTTTCTTTATCCTGCTCTTCTTTTGTTTCCTTCTGCACCTCTCTTGCTTCTTTCTGTAGCCTTCTTGCCACTTTCTACACCCCATTTCCCCCTTTTGCATCACTGTTGCTTCCATCTACACTTAACTTTCCTCTTTCTCCACCGCTCATCACCACCAGGCAGGTCGCTCCCCTCACCGCTGAACAGCCCCCTGTATGTGACCTGTGAGCTGCTGTCACCCGTGTTGGCCTGCCTGCATCCTTGCGAAGAACTGCTCTGCTGTTGTTTCTGTGTTTCTGTGCCCATCTTTGGCATTCTGTTTTGTTTCACATTCTGTTAACCTGTGCCCGTTTTTCGCCCATGTGCCCCCTTCTCTCCTGCTCCCTCGCCTCCGTGTCCCCTGCCGTTTCCCGCCGCTGCGTCCCTGCGGCCCCGTCCCCTTCTCTCCCATTGGCCGCCCGCTCCCACCTCCCAGCTGCTCCTCCCTCCCTCTGCCCCTCATATGGAGGCCGCGAAGTGGTAGAGAGAGCGACCTTTGACCCTGCCACCAGGCAGGTCGCTCCCCTCACCGCTGCGCAGCACCCCGTGTGTGACCTGTGAGCTGCTGTCAACCTTGTTGGCCTGCCTGCATCCTTGCGAAGTACTGCTCTGCTGTTGTTTCTGTGTTTCTGTGCCCATCTTTGGCATTCTGTTTTGTTTCACATTCTGTCAACCTGTGCCCGTTTTTTGCCCCTGTGCCCCCCTTCTCTCCTGCTTTCTCGCCTTCCGTGTCCCCCGCCGTTTCCCATCACGGCGTCCCTGCGGCCCCGCCCCCTTCTCTCCCAGTGGCCACCTCGCTCCCACCTCCCAGCTGCTACTCCCTCTCTCTGCCCCTCATATGGAGGCCATGAAGCGGCCGCGCCGAAGGCGCACCAAAGGCAAACCTGTCTGCGCCCATCCCCGCCAAAGCCAGGAAACCCGACTGAAATACGACACCACCGCCCTCAACGCACTCAACACCGGGCGGCCACCCGCCTGCTACTTAGCCACCCCGAAGCGCACCCATGGACCCTTCACCTGCCAAGCCTGCTCATTCACCTGCCTCCGTACCTTCACCCCGCCCCCCGGACCTAGCCACAACAACAACCACCTCAAGTGCATACTACTCAACACCCACTCCGTCCACAAGCACGCCGTCGAACTCTGGGACCTCCTCGAAACAACAGCCCAGACGTCACCTTCCTCACGGAAACCTGGATGAACGCTTCCTCAGCCCCTGACATCGCCATAGCCATCCCGTATGGATACAAGATCACCCGTAAGGACCGCATCAACCAAACCGGAGGCGGAATCGCCATCATCTACAGGAACACAATCAGCGTCACTATCAACACCGAAGACACCCTCACCGCCGCCAAACACCTACACTTCCAGATCCACACGGACCCCAAGACCACCCTCAGAGGAACCCTCATCTACAGACCCCCAGGCCCACGCACACACTTCAGCGATACCATCGCTGACTTCATCGGCCCGCATGCCCTAGCCACATCAGATTACATCCTCCTAGGGGACCTGAATTTCCACCTGGAGAACATTAACGACAATAACACCACCACCCTGCTCGACAACCTCGCCAAGCTCGGACTCAAGCAACTGGTGAACACCCCCACCAACTACACCGGCCACATGCTCGACCCCATCTTCTCTGCCAGCAACCATGTCTCCTTCAGCCACTCCAACGGCCTACACTGGACTGACCACAGCTGCTTCTATTTCACCTTCAAGAAGACTACCTCCCACCACGGCCCGCAACAGATCCCCCGCAGAATCTGGAGCACAGTCACCACAGACCAGCTAACCACATCACTGAGCCAGAACCCACCAACCGACACCTCTGACACCAACAACACAGCCTGCAACCTCGCACAGTGGATCACCAACTGCACCAACGCCCTCGCTCCACAAAAAAAAACCCAGGCAAGACCGGCAACAGGAAAACCACATGGTTCACTGACGCCCTCAAAGAATCAAAGCAATCCTGCCGAACTCTCGAGAAAGCCTGGCACCAAGAGCAAACAACAGAAAACATGACAGCTCTCAAGAACGCCACTCACAAACACCACCAGCTTATCCGCACCACCAAAAGGACCTTGTTCAAAAAGCGAATGGACAACAACACTCACAACAGCAAGAAACTCTTCAGCATCGTAAAAGAACTCTCCAACCCCAACGCCAGCAACAATGACATCACACCATCGCAAGACCTCTGCAACTCCCTCGCCACGTTCTTCTACCGCAAGATCGCCGATATACACGACAGCTATGGTGCCCAGACTCCACCTACACTTAACAAACCAACACCCCCTACCAGCACCCTCAGAGCCTGGACCCCCATCAGCACTGAAGACACCACCCACGTCATGAACACCATCGACTCTGGCTCCCCCTCTGACCCCTGCCCCCCACCAGCACCCTCAGCACCTGGACCCCCATCAGCACTGAAGACACCACCCACATCATGAACACCATCTACTCCGGCTCCCCCTCTGACTCATGCCCTCACCACATCTTCAACAAAGCCGACGCCATCATTGCACCCCACCTTCGGAACATCATAAACAACTCCTTCACGTCCTCCACCTTCCCAGAGAGCTGGAAACACGCAGAGATCAATGCCCTTCTGAAGAAACCCACAGCGGACCCCAAAGACCTCAAGAACTTCCGCCCCATCTCTCTCCTTCCCTTCCTGGCAAAAGTCATCGAAAAGACCGTCAATAAACAGCTGACTACATTCCTCAAGGCCAACAACTCCCTCGACCCATCCCAGTCCGGATTTCGAGGCAACCACAGCACCAAGACCACCCTCATCGCAGCCACCGACGACATCATCAGGACCCTGCTTGACAACGGGGAAACAACCGCTCTCATCCTCCTAGACCTATCGGCCGCCTTTCATACCATCTGCCACAGCACCCTAATAACCCGCCTCCACGACACGGGGATCCAAGGAAAACCCATGGACTGGATCACCTTGTTCCTCTACGACAGAACCGAGAGTCCGCCTCCCTCCCTTCTGCTCCGCGGCCACCGAGATCATCTGCGGCGTACCCCAAGGCTCCTCACTCAGCCCAACCCTCTTCAATATCTACATGAGCCCCCTCGCCGTCATCGTACGCAAACACAACCCCAACATCATCTCCTATGCCGACGACACCCAGCTGCTACTCTCCCTCATCAAGAACTCAGCCACCGCCAAAACCAACCTCCAGGAAGGAATGAAAGACGTCGCGTAAAGGATGAAGCTCAGTCATCTGAAAATGAACTCAGACAAGACGGAGGTCCTCATCTTCGGACATTCCCCATCCGCCTGGGATGACTCCTGGTGGCACACAGCATTGGGCACCGCACCAACACCCACGGACCACGCACACAACCTAGGATTCATCCTGGAATCCTCACTCTCAATGACCAAACAAGTCAATGCCATCTCATCCTCATGCTTCAACACCCTGCGCATGCTCCGAAAAATCTTCCGGTGGATCCCCACCGAAACCAGAAAACAGTCACCCAGGCCCTCGTCACCAGCCGACTGGACTACCGGAACGCCCTATACGCAGGAACCACAGCCAAACTTCAGAAACGACTTCAGTGCATACAGAACGCCTCCACCCGACTCATCCTCGACATCCCTCACCACAACCACATATCTGCCCACCTGAGAATCCTGCACTGGCTCCCCGTTAGCAAAAGGATCAGGTTTAGACTCCTCACCCACACACACAAAGCTCTCCATGACACAGGCCCCGAATACCTTAACAAACGCCTCTCCTTCTACACTCCGACCCGCTAGCTCCGCTCCCCCAGCCTCGCCCTCGCCACTGTCCCACGAATTCGCAGAACCACCACCGGAGGAAGATCGTTCTCCTACCTGGCCGCCAAGACATGGAACTCCCTCCCCGCCCACCTGCAAATGACCCAGGACCACCTCACCTTCATGAAGCACCTCAAGACCTGGCTATTCAAGCAGTAGCAGCACCTCCCATCCCTTCAGCGCCTTGAGACCCTCACGGGTGAGTAGCGTGCTCTATAAATGGACTGATTGATTGATTGATTAACTTTCCTCTTTCTCCACCCCTCATCCCTATGCCTGCACCTCTATTGCATCTTTTGTACTTCTCTTGCTTCTTTTTGCATCTCTGCCCTTTCTTTCTGCAAACATCGTGCCTCTTTCTCCACCCTTCTTACCTCTTTGTATATGACTCTTTCCTCTTTCTACACCTCTCTTCCTTCTCTCTACACCCCTCTTGCCTTTTTCTGCACCTCTGTTCCTTCTTTCTGTACTTCTTTTGTTTCTTTCTACACGTCTCTTGCTTCTTTCTGCACTCCTTGTGCCTTCTTCTGCATACTCTTCTCCCTTTTTGCATCTCTGTTGCTTTTTTCTGCACTTCTCTTGCCTCTTTCTCCACCCCTCACCTGTCTTTCTGCACTTCTGTTGCTTTTCTTCTGCACTTCTCTTGCTTTTTTATACACCTCTGTCCCTCCTTTCTGTGACACTTGTGCCTCATTCTGCACCCCTCTTCCCTCTTTTGGCACCCCTCTTCTCTCTTTCTGTACCCTTCTTTCCTCTTTCTCCACCTTTGTTCTTTGTTTCTGTGCTTATTTTGCTTTTTTCTGCACATCTCTTGCTTTCTTCTGTACCCCTCGTAACTATTTCTGCACCACACTTGCATTTTTCTACACACCTTTTTACTCTTTCTCACTCCTGCCACTTTTTGCACCTCTGTTCCTTCTTTCTGCTCTTTGTTTGTTTCTTTCTACACCTCTCTTGCCTCTTTCTTTATCAACCTACCCCCTTTCTGCACTTCTCTTGCCTCTTTATACACCGTTGTCCCTTCTTTCTGCAACCCTTGTGTGTGTTTTTACACAACTCTTCCATCTTTCTGCATCCCTCTTGCCTCTTTCTGCACCTCTGTTCCTTCTTTCTGCATTTCTTTTATTTCTTTCTGCATGTCTCTTGCTTCTTTCTGTACCCCGCATGCCTCTTTCTGCACCTTTCTTCCCTATTTTTGCACCCCTCTTCCCTCTTTCTGCACCCCTCTTGCCTCTTTCTCCACCTCTGTTCCATCTTTGTGCACTCCTTTTTTTTCTTTCAGTAACGCTATTGTTTCTTTCTGTATCCCTCTTGCTTCTTTGTGTACCCCTTGTGCCTCTTTCTGTTCCTCTCTTCCTTCTTTCTGCACTTCTTTTGTTTCTTTCTACACCCTACTTCCCCTTTCTGCATCTTTGTTTCATTTTATTGTTTTCGTTTACTCAGTTCTCATGCTTCTTTAGGCTCTTCTCTTGCTTCATTCTGCACCCTTGTGCCTCTTTCTGCACCCCTCTTCCCCCTTTCTGCACTCATCTTGCCTCTTTCTGCACCTCTGTTGCTTCTTTCTGCACTTCTTTTGTTTCATTCTGCTTTCCCTTGCCTCTTTCTGCACATCTGTTCTTTGTGGACTTCTTTTTGCTTTCTGCATCTCTCACTTCTTTTTGTTCCCCTTTTGCCGCTTTATGCTTACCTCTTGCCTCTTTCTGCACCTCTGTTTCATCTTTGTGCACTTCTTTAGTTTCTTTCTACAGCTCTCTTGCTTCTTTCACCACCCCACTACCCCCTTTATGAATCTTTGTGCTTCTTTATGTAGTTCTCTTGCTTCTTTCTGCATACCGCGTGCCTCTTTCTGCATCTCTATTCCCTCTTTCTGTACTCCTCTTGCTTCTTTCTGCATGTCTGTTGCTTCTTTGTGCATTTCTTTTGTTTATTTCTTCTCTACTCTTGCTTTTTTCTGCATCCCTTGCCTCTTTGTCAGCTACTCTTCGCTCTTTTTTATCCCTGCTGCCTCTTTTTTGCACCTCTGTTTCTACTTTCTGTACTTCTTTTGCTTCTTTCTGCAAATCTCCTGCTTTTTTCTGCACTGCTTGTGCCTCTTTCTGCACCCTTCTACCTTCTTTTTGCAACCCTCTTGCTTCTTTCTGCACCTCTGTTCCTTCTTTCTGTACTTCTTTTGTTCCTTTCTATACATCTATTGCTTCTTTCTGCACCCCTCATGCCTCTTTCTGCATCCCTCTTCCCTTATTTCTGCACCCTCTTGCCTCTTTCTGCACCTCTGTTGGTCCTTTCTGTACTACGCTTGCTTTTTTCTGCACCTCTCTTGCTTCTATCTGCACCACTCGTGATTCTTTCTGCACCCCTCTTCCGTCTTTCTCCACCCCTCTTCCCTCTTTCTTCACACCTGCTGCCTCTTTCTGCACCTCTGTTCTTTCTTTAAGCACATCTTTTGTTTCTTTCTGTACATCTCATGCTTCTTTCTGCACCACTCCTGCCTCTTTTTGCAACCCTCTTGCCTCTTTCTGCACCTCTGTTCCTTCTTTCCGCACTTCATTTGTTCCTTTCTGTACACTTGTGTTTCTTTCTGTACCCCTCTTCCCTCTTTTTGCACCCCTCTTCCCTCTTTCTACATCCCTCTTGCCTCTTTCTGCACCTCTGTCTGATTTTTTTGTACCTCTCTTGCCTGTATCTGTGAGAGATATAAATCGATCTTTCTATAGTTATAGTGCTAGTGGCCTAGGATATCTTTTGTTAGCATGATGTATCCACCTATATCCTTATTGATTAGTCTTAATATGATTTAGTTGAGTTAGTAAGGGTATTTACTGCTCGTGTGCTCTGCCATACTGAACGAGCCGAAAAACACCCAGACGCCATCTTTGCCTTGTCCGTATCAGTCTCAAGCAGTGGTCACGTGTTATTCTCCAGTAGTCAGTAGGTCCCTGTCTAGTTGAATTATTGAGAGCAGCTGAATGCAGACTATTCTTTCTCTGTCCTGGGACTCAATGTCACATCTGGCTTCAGGGGCGATAAGTGCATTCCTGAAGGCACCGTGCCTGCACTCCCGGGCCCCAGGACGAAAGGGAGTCACCTCTCCTGACCTTCCCCAATAATAGTAGAAGCAGAGTTTCGAACTAATCATGTGTGCCACATATGGTCTTCCCTTAGAGCCTTAGAGCCAAGTAGTACTTTTTCATGTACGGTGACTTCATGTGTTGGTTTGAAGGTATATATGCAATGTATTGACTGTGAGCTGGGAGTCTTCTCGGTGCACCTGATGGGTGAGGATGGGAGAGGTTCCTCTATAGAGTATTTTGTATAATATATGTTTGACTTTTCTTCACTGCCAACTGACTGGTTATTTGTTACTTGGTATTGGGGCTATTGGTAAGTATAGCTCTTTATGTTATTTTTATGGTACGTCAGTTGGCGACTCTGGTGGGACTCCGCATTTGGGGTCGTCATCCCGTGATTGGGGGGAAAAGGACAAAGAAAGGGGAGCTCTGGTCGAGGGGGTAGACTGACTAATGATCCTGACTTACTCCGCTCTAGCGATCAGAGAGCCTCAGCAGCTAGTGACTCTTCGCTGGAGTCCTACGGGCGTAACCCAGGAACTGACCGTGTTCGTCTTCGGGAGTTGGCAGTGGAGAACACGCAATCATACCTGTGTGCACCAGGTGAGTGTATGGATTTTGGTGTTTTTGAATCACGCCGTTGAGTGAAGCAGTTGGAAGCAGTTAACTGTATTGGATTTGGTGGTTTGAATACCACAGAGAACTTTAGGGGTCTAATGGGGCAGCATTGTGGCTGCATGGACAGATACTCCACGGACTTGTTTGGTGAATAATAGAGGTTTCGATTGGATGCCTAGGTGTGACACGCGTGTTGCGCACCCGGCCAGACTGCTCTCGGAAAAGCCCACCGTTGTACCTGGGTAGCCTTTTGGACACATCTGAAGTGACGCTAAGGCAGCAGGCTTAGTCAGAATAGTCCTAAGGGTGAACCAGGAAGATTAGGGGATGGTCTGTAGGTCGGTCTGTGGTTAATCCCTGTCTGATGGCCTTTTGGTAGTCTTTGGACAGCCTAATTTTGGTATCTGTTGGTCTGGTAATTAAATCAATGAGTTCTCCATGAACGGGAGTCGACGGGCTCCGTTCCTTGGTTTTGGATAAGACAGGTCATTTTGTATTTTTATGTTTTTCTCTGTTTTGCTCTGTGTGTGTTTCTCTGATACAATGTTGAGAATGTATGAACATGGCCATGTTTGAAAGATTGTTTTTTTAAATGAAATTGTGTTGTCTGTAAGTAAGGATGTCGTGTTTTAGTAAATTGTGTTTTGAGTGTTGCTGCTGCCGGAAAGGCACTCGATTGGATGAGAGTCCGCCTGCCCCTCCAGAGGGAAGCCCGAGTCATGATATGTATGTTAAACATGGGATTTCACCTATTTTTTTTAATGCATTGTGGCATAAATATACCAAAGATAATGTGGAACTACAGTGGCCTTTAATCTGGTCTTTTGACGAGAAAAAGATACATTATCTACAGGATTGACTATTTTCAAAACGAAGTCGGCAGGCAATGTTTGATTCTTTAAAAAGTGACAAAAGGAAGCAAAGCGCAGGCGCATTACAGAGGAGAAGCTATGTAAAATGAAGGGAGGTCAGACCATCACACAGAAAGCTATAGCTTATGATAAAGAACAGACTGAGAAAATTATTGACTGCACGAATAGGCAATTTAGGTTACAGGTGGACAAGAGCTATGTAGCTCGGACAGAGCCTGAGGATGAGATAGAGGATTTATTGGATGTGCGTCCCCCTCCTCCCTATGCTCCCCAGTGCATATACCCTGCAGTCCCTTTAACTACAGCCTCAGCCCCAGCCGCCTCGGCGCTCGTTGCATCTACTTCCCCCGCCCCTTTGGGAACGACACATGTTTCATCACCTTCGGCACTTGGAATGGCTACTCTATTAACTGATGCATTGTCATCCCCTGCCATGTCCCCAGTGCTGGTGACTTCCCCAACTCCGGCTTGGCCATCCCTGTCTGAAAGCGCAACCCCTACTGTAGCTGATTCAACCCCCTCTCATGTCCCAGGGCCTCTTAGTGCACGACTCCTGAATACTCGATCAGCTGTAGGATTTGATGAGAAACAGGAGGTTGTGAATCAGGCATCCCAGTGGATACGGAACCCTATTTATACTATCAAAGATATATGGAGTACTCTTAGAGATTATGAACCAGTTATGCAGCAGTATGCTTTGGAGAGTATGCCAAACATTTGGTTTCCCTATGGGAACAGTGTCTCCCGGACGGGAGAGCCCCTCAGGTTTTGTATGACATTCTGGATTGGGCCCATAAGTTTGAGTTAGGACAGGAAGATGTGTACAGAAATGTAGAGACTTAAGTGAGATTCAGAGAACGGTTGGATTTGAAATGCCCAAACTGGGACTCTCAGCATCCCATGCGAGACGTCCATCATATTTATCATCCTGAGATACCGGAGTTAAGAGATGCTCATGATCAAGTAACTAGAGCACGTGTGGATGCTCGATTTCAAGAGCAATGGGTTTATACCCCTTGGAAAAGGAGTGAGGTCCTTTCTCTGAAATCGCAACTTCTTGACCCCCAAAAGAATCCCACTGCCTATTATAAAGAGCTCACCGAGGCAGCCTCTTTGGCTGTCATGACTCTGGCTGATATAGAGTTATTTTTCGGTTTACTGGTTCCTGTTGATGTGTGGCGTCAGGTGCATGATCAGAATCATGCCACAGGGTTGGGGGGGGGGGACTTGGGAGCAATTTAAAGACTGGGATCGGAATCGAAAGCCTGGCGATAAACCTCAGCCTGAGATTCTGGCTTTAGCAGGTCGGTTTATAATGTACATGCCTTCTTTGATTCCACCCCGAAAGGTAGACCGGGATAAATTGACTGCTTGCAAACAGAAAAAGGACGACAGTGTTTCTGACTTTTTTACTCGGTTTGAAGGGGTGTTCATTGATTTTAGTGGACAAGACTTGTCAGTGGAAGGTAGTATACGACTGTTTGCTAAACGTTTTGTGTCTAATCTGTTACCTGAGATCTCTGCGTGGCTGCAAGCTGCGGAGAGTACTTGGAACACTTATGGCTCAGTATTATGATCATAGGGAAAACAAGAGTAAAGACAAGTCAGAAAAGAAAGCAAAGGATCTTAAGTCCCGAGTGTTATTGTAACAAGTAATTAGGGGACGAGGCAGAGATGGAGGCGGTAGAAGGTTCATCCCGAGGGGGCGGGAGCTGGACGAGGCGGAGGTCCAGCGGTTGCTTTTGGAGTGAACCAATGTGCTTACTGTAAACAGGAAGGGCATTGGCAAGCTCAGTGTCCCTTGTTGTTAGCACAGAATGGAGCAGTGAGGTTAAGAGGAAGAGGTCGAGGTAGAGTGGATCGGAGTGATATGAGAAGAGAAGAAGTAGCGCACGGTGAGTCAGTGAGGAATTGCTTTGATAATCTGAGAGAAAGGCAGTACTATTATGAGGACTATGTGACCGATGGGACAGATGGGAATGTGTACACATAGGACAGCCACAGACAGAGTGGGGGCCAGGTGGCAGTACCCGTTGATCAGCAAGATCCTTCTGTCAAGGGACGATTAATGGGGACTTCTGAAAGCTTTCTAGTGGACACGGGTGTAATGAATAGCTCTATTGCTCGTTCGCTAGTCCCAGGGGCTGCTCTGTCTGGGCAGAATAATGTTTCAGTAGGATTCTTTGGGATCCCGGTGGTGAGCCCCATTTCTAAACCTATCCAGATTACTATTGGTCAAGTTACAGTGGATTCCCCGTTTTTGTTGACATCACATTGTGGAGAAAACTTACTGGGACTAGATTTGTTAAAGAAATTGCATGCAAAGTTGTATTGGTCCCCTGATGGTGTGTACTTGACTATACAATCACCTGATAAGCACGCTCGGCAGTGTTTCACAAAAAATGAGCCCCTCCGTACTGAGCTTGCTGCTATCCCATCAACGTTGTGGGTGACTGGAGATACCGATGTGGGTCTCTTAAAGATTCCGCCTGTCTCTATTACCCTGAAACCCAATGCTCGCTTACCACGCATCCCTCTGGACAAGATTTCACCGGCTAGTGAGAAAGCTCTGTTAGCCATTATACAGGACTTAATTGACAAAGGCGTGGTGGAGGAAACGGTTTCTAATGTATGTAACAGCCCCATATTACCGATCCTGAAGAAGGCTCCTATTTGGAGCGATCCTGATTATGCTGATACATATAGTTTTGTAATTGACTTGCGAGAATTTAACAAAATAGTGGTACCACAATACCCGGTGGTTTCTGACATCACTATTATCCTCACCATGATTCCCCCACTGCTAAGTATTTCTCAGTGATTCATTTGAAGAATGCTTTCTTTAGCATTCAGATCCACCCTGGTAGCCGTCATATTTTTGGCTTCTCTTTATCTGGACACAGCTTTAGATTTTGCCACGCTCCTCAGGGGTACACTGAGAGTCCTAGCATTTATAGTCAAGCTTTGAAAGCAGTATTGGATGAATTAATTTTGCCCCCAGGTAATGTGCTCCTCCAGTATGTAGACGAATTGTTGGTGGCTTCCGACACTGAGGAAGGTTGTAAGGAAGCCACGGTTAAATTATTGTCTCACTTGGCAGTTAATGGTAATAAGGTATCCCTCTCCAAATTTCAATACTGTCAACACGAGGTGACCTACCTTGGTCATCTACTGTCGAAAGAGGAGAGGAGACTAACTCCTGAACGTGTGGCTACTATTTCTAACATGCCTAAACCTCGTACTCAATGTGATGTCCATGCATTTCTTGGCATAACCTCTTACTGTCGCCAATGGATTCTTAATTTTTCCCTTCTCACTAAACCTCTTCTGTACTTAACCACAAAAGATGTGCATGAACCTCTACCCTGGACTGATGAATGTCAGAAAGCTTTTGATTCTTTAAAATCTGTACTCTGTTCCGCACCTGTCTTAGGAACTCCTGACTACCGAAAACCTTGTGTACTCAATTTACACAAGGTGGACGGTTGTTCACTTTCTGTGTTAACACAAGGATTTGGTGGTAAGCAAGAACTTGTGCTTATTTTTCGGCGGTGTTGGATAACGTTGCCAGAGCACTTCCTAGCTGTTTAAGGGCTACTACTGCGGTTGCGGTGGCTATTCGACAGTCGGAAGGACTCGTTCTGAATACCGACCTCACAGTGATGGTACCGCACGCTGTGGATACATTATTGAACAAAACAAAGACCCAGCACCTTACGAGTGCGCGTCTTACTGGATATGAATTGACTTTGTTTGATCCACATATTACAATCAAAAGGTGTGCCCCTCTGAATCCAGCCACGTTACTACCCCTTCCTTCGGATGAGCCAAACAATGACGTACATGATTGTATATTTCAAACAGAAGAAGAGACAAAGGGACGGGTAGATCTCACAGACACTCCTCTATCTGACCCCCCAAGGGGAACTGTATGTGGATGGCTCTTGTTTCAAGTTACCAGATGGCACAACGACAGCTGCGTTTGTGATTACGACTCTCTGCACTGTAGTTGAGGCCTCTCGAGTACCCTATCAGTCAGCACAGGGAGCTGAGTTAGTGGCATTGCTGCGAGCTTGCGAGTTAAGTGAAGGATTGAGAGTAAACATTTATACTGATAGCCAATACGCCTTCGGTGTGGCTCATAGTTTTGTCCGGCTGTGTGCGGAGAGGAGTTTCCTCACTTCTCATGGTCAACGAATACAACATGGCCATCTGATTTTACGATTACTGACTGCTTTGACATTACCGGAGAATGTGGCTGTAGTCAAATGCAGCGCGCATAAGGCAGTAGTGGATGCAGTGGGAGAAGGGAATGCTTTTGCTGACCAGGTAGCGAAAGAAACAGCTAGATCTTAAATGTCTCCCATGTAGGTGAGCTCAGCCAGATGAGTTGAGGAGACAGAAATGTTTGACAACACTATGGAAAGTGTGCGAGAGATACAGAGAGAAGCTACTCCTGCTGAACTGGCCCGTTGGGAAAAGGAGGTGGGAAGATTAGATGACAATGGTTGCTGGGTTGATTTGACTGAAAAACAAAGATGGTTGCTCCCCAATGCATTAGTTAAGGCGGTAGTAACAATGGCCAATGGTACGGCACACGTTGGGGTGAAAGGCATGTGCGCATTGTTAGACCCTGTGTGGAATAATCCTAACATTCCGAAAACTGCTGCCCACCTAGTTCAGTATTGCATGGTCTGCCTGCGACACAATCCTGGAGGCAGGGAACCTGTTTTTAGTGGAAATGCTGCATCCCCATCTTTACCATTTGAAGTGCTCCAGATGGATTATATCCGATTGGAACGCGTGAGCAACTTGAAGTATGTCCTGGTCGTGGTGTGTGCCTTTAGTAAATGGGTGGAAGCCTACCGAACCAAGGAAAACACTGCTCTAGCGACTGCCAAAGATTTGATTAGGGAATAGTTTCCACGCTATGGATTACCTAGGGTGATCTGGACAGATAATGGGGGACACTTCAATGCAGATCTTGTCAGACATGTTTGTAATGGGTTACAAATTAAGCAAAAATTCCATGCCACCTGGCATTCCCAATCCGCAGGACTGGTAGAGAAATATAATGGAATATTGAAGTTGAAACTGGCAAAAATCCAAGAGGGCACTGGGCTAAAATGGCCCGATGTCTTGCCTTTAGCTTTGATGTCCTTGCGCATTACTCCACATTCTCAATCAGCCCTATCACCATATGAGGTCATCTTCAGACGACCAGTGAATGTTGGTGGTGTTCCAAGACCTAGAACGTTTTGAGAGATTGATTATTCTATGATGATGGATTACTTGTATGCTTTAACTAAAGATCTCTGTTCCATTCATCAACAGGTGTCAGCAGTGTTGCAGCCCCTGTTGGAGGGTACTGGACATCGTTTGGAACCAGGACAGTGGGTCCTCATCCGCAATTATCAGTGAAAATCAGCCTGGACCCTAGGTGGTCAAAGCCATACCAAATTCTTCTGGCTACCCGGACAGCGGTGAAGGTGAACGGCAAGCGGCATTGGATACACGCTTCGCACGTGAAACACTTGCCTCTCCCGCTTCCCTTTGATCAACCAAACCAAGAAGTTCTGACCCAGGAGAGCGAGCGAGCCCCTCGTTTTGCTCCTTTTTCTGACACCTTGGAAGTTGGAGAAGGGAAAGGAGAAGGAGCATTGGGCACAGAAGTGGTTTTATCATCTGCACCAGCAATTGCCCCGGATTCTGTTGCCCCCACAGTTGTACGAGAGGTTCATGATACTCCAATTGCCACAAATGCATCCCCTTCTGCTTTGTTTATTGATCAGGAATTACCTGGCCATGATCGATACAACCTGCGGCCCAGAAAACGACACGGTACCACAGGTGAAGATGGTAGGAGATAGGGAGTGCAATAGGGCTTGATAGAATGTATCTGGGGTACTGAGCAAGACACTGAACTGAACGCGTTGAGAGCTTAGAACATTGGATCGCTCTGTTCAGAAAGAAAGACTAAACGTAAAAGGAAAAGGGCCCAGGTTGTGGATTTCTTCCAGAGTAGTGTAGAAATATAACTTCGACACAAGGATCTGTTTTGTTTTTCTTTTGATGAACAATAGGAGCCTGCCTGTGAGGCTCTAGACAGACGCAGTAAAGAAGCACCCTCTGGCAGGTTGGACTGCATTGCCCTAGTTTAGTTTTGGACTTTTAGCTAGCATGTACCCTTTTGGTTGTTTGGTTCCTGAAGAGGAACGCCCCCTTGCACCCTGTTATTTGCCTACATATATGCCTGTGTTTTCTTCTTGGACCATGCGTGTAAAAATATCTTTCGTAGTCACCATTTCAATTTTGTTGATCATATTAATGAGTGTGTTTGTGTATTTAGAACTTCGTCATCCTATGCATACTGTATTGGGAACAACTACCCCGCCACCTGAACACTTTTTTACTTTAGCCCCACATAAAGAAAGACACAGTCAGACATATACTAAAAATGTATTTGTTGAAATGCTTCTTCAGACGCATAACGCTAGTAATACGACAAATTGTTGGGTTTACGGTCTTTTACCTTCTGTGATGCATAGGCATGATTTATTCATTTCATTACCCTTATCCTATTTGGGAAGTTGTGAGGCCTGGTTTAAATTACTATTGATGATGTACATGCATTATACAGTAGATACTGCTCGTTATTCCGAGAGGATTACGAGATGATTTTGACATCAAGGTTTTGACCCGCAAGGAAATATTGGGGAGGGGTCATTAGATCCAAATGCCTGTATGAACTCATATAGCGAACATGAAAATGTTACTTGGTTGGGCAATGAAATACTAGATTTTGCAGAGTTTAACTTTACTCAGTATTTTCAGCAATTTCAAGACAGGAATGTTACTGATGACAAAGCCATCCCGGTGCCCATATTGAATAGTACTTCAGCATTCTGTGTCCAGGAAGCAGGACACATTTCAGAAGGAGACAGTCTTTGTAATTATACCTATCGACTGTGCACCTTCAGCAGCCCACCATTGTTAACCCCTTCAAATGTATACTTTGTTTGAGGAGAAACTGCTTAGACATGGCTTCCCCGGGGTTGGGCTGGTCACTATTATTTGTCTTTTCTGTATCCAGAAGTGTATATAGCCCCCTCTTACTATCACAAGGACAATCTATTAGATGAACTGGGTCCCTCAGCAGTTCGAGACAAGAGAGAGATCGACACTACTGAAATAGATCAGACTGATACCCCTGAACAGCACTTTATTGATATCGCAAAAGGGGTATTTCCTATCTGGGGCCCTATCATTACTAGCAAGGAAGTAAGGCGTCTGTCTAGAGTAGTTGAGAGGGTAATAAATACCACTGCAGGTATCTTGACCAAATTAACTGTGGAGCTTCAAGCGACGAGACTCGTTTCGCTTCAGAACAGAATGGTTCTAGATGTTATATTGGCAGATCTAGGAGGAGCATGCCGCGTGATCGGCAGCTCCTGTTGTGTATATATCCCTGACTCCGCCCGGTATGTACATTTGACCATTCAATGGTTATATTGTTTTGCTTCCAAAGTACATACAGATACTGGTACCTGGTCATTATCTGGGTGGTTCTGGGGTCTGTGGTCCACTTGCGGATGGAACATTTATATGATTCTAGCAGGCATAGATGGAGTCATCTTTACTTGTTGCCTCTGCACACATTGCAGACCTGCTTGCTGCTCTTACTGTGCCGCAAAAAGTACTTCCTCTGTAACTAGTCCTTCTCCAACTGCAGCAAAAGCTCAAATGGTTCAGCAAGAAATAAGGGAAATTATGCAAATTGATGGGGGCATTTTCGAAGACTAACCTCTTTTAGTTAGATACATCATGCTAAAAGGGTGGTTCTGAGAGATAATTTGATCTTTCTATAGTTATAGTGCCAGTGGTCCAGGATATCTTTTGCTAGCATGATGTATCCACCTATATGCTTATTGATTAGTCTTAATATGATGTAGTTGAGTTAGTAAGGGTATTTACTGCTCGTGTGCTCTGCCATACTGAACAAGCCGAAAACCACACAGACGCCATCTTTGCCTTGTCGGCGGCAGACTCAAGCAGTGGTCACGTGTTATTCTCCAGGAGTCAGTAGGCCCCTGTTTAGTTGAATTATAGAGAGCAGCTGAATGCACACTATTCTCTCTCTGTCCTGGGACTCAAGGTTGCATCTGACTTTAGGGGCGATAAGCGCATTCCTGAAGGCGCCGAACCTGCACTCCCGGGCACCAGGACAAAAGGGAGTCACCCCTCCTAACCTTCCCCAATAATAGTAGAAGCAGAATTTCCAACTAATCATGTGTGCCATATATGGTCTTTCCTTAGAGCCTTAGAGCCAAGTAGTACTTTTTCATGTACGGTGACTTCATGTGTTGTTTGAAGGTATATATGCAATGTATTGACTGTGAGCTGGCAGTCTTCTCCGCGCACCTGATGGGTGGGGATGGGAGAGGCTCCTCTATAGAGTATTTTGTATAATAAACAATTGACTTTTCTTCACTGCCAACTGACTGGTTATTTGTTACTTGGTATTGGGGCTATTGGTAAGTATAGCTCCATATGTTATTTTTATGGTACGCCATCTGCACCACTCATACTTCTTTATGCACCCCTCTTCCCTCTTTCCGCACCCCTCTTCTCTCTTTCTGCACTCCTCTTGCCTCTTTCTGGATCTCTGTTCCTTCTTTCTTCACTTCTTTTATTTTTTATTGGAACTCTCTTAATTCTTTCTGTACCCCTCTTGCTTCTTTCTCTACCCCACTTCCCCCTTTTTGCATCTCTGTTGCTTTTTTCTGTATTTCTCTTGCCTCTTCCTCCACCCCTCATTCCTCTTTCTGCATCTCTGTTGCTTCTTTCTATAACTATCTTGCATCTTTCTGCACCTCTTTATCTTCTTTCTGCACCACTTGTGCCTGTGCCTCTTTCTTCTTCTGTCTCTCTTTCTGCACCCCTGTTGCCTCTTTCTGCACCTTTGTTCCTTCTTTCTGCACTTCTTCTGTTTCTTTCTGCAGCTATCCTGCTTCTATCTGCACCCCATTGCCTCTTTCTCCACCACTCTTACCCCTTTCTGCATCTCTGTTGCTTCTTTCTGTACTCCTCTTGCCTATTGTTTCACCTCTTTTGCTTCTTTCTGCACTTCTCTTGCTTCTTTAGCACCTCTGTCCCTTTTTCTGCAATCCTCTTGCCTCTTTCAGTACCCCTCTTCCCTCTTTCTGTACCCCTCTTGCCTCTTTCCCCACCTCTGTTCCTTCTCTGTGCACTTCTTTTCTTTCTTTCAGTAACTCTATTGCTACTTTCCGTTCCCTTCTTGCTTCTTTGTGTACCCTTTGTGTTTCTTTCACACCCCTCTTATCTCTTTCTGTACCCCTCATGCCTCTTTCAGTACCTCTCTTCCTTCTTTATGCACTTCTTTTTTTTCTTTCTGCACATCTCTTGCTTCTTTCTGTACTGCTTGTGCCTCTTTCTGCACCCTTCTTCCTTCTTTTTGCAACCCTCTTGCTTCTGTATGCACCTCTGTTCCTTCTTTCTGTACTTCCTTTGTTCCTTTCTGTACATCTCTTGCTTTTTTCCGCACCCCTCGTGCCTATTTCTGCATCCTTCGTCTTTCATTTCTGCCCCCTCTTGCCTTGTTCTTCACCTCTGTTGGTCCTTCCTGTACTACTCTTGCTTTTTTCTGCACCTGTCTTGCTTCTATCTGCACTACTCGTGCTTCTTTCTGCACCCCTCTTCCCTCTTTATCCACCCCTCTTCCCTCTTTCCTCACCCCTGCTGCCTCTTTCTGCAACTCTGTTCTCCTTCAGCACATCTTTTGTTTCTTTCTGCACATCTCTTGCTTCTTTCTGTACCACTCGTGCCTCTTTTTGCACCCCTCTTCCCTATTTTTGCAACCCTCTTGCCTATTTCTGCACCACTGTTCCTTCTTTCTGTACTTCTTTTGTTCCTTTCTGTACACTTGTGCTTCTTTCTGTACCCCTCTTCCCTCTTTTGCACCCCTCTACCCTCTTTCTGCACCTCTGTTGGTTTTTTCTACACTACTCTTGAATTTTTTGCACCTCTTGCTTCTATCTACACCACTCATGCTTCTTTCTGCACCCCTCCTCCCTCTTTCTGCACCCCTCTCGCCTCTTTCTGCACCACTGTTCCTTCTTTCTGCTCTTCTTTTGTTTCTTTCTGTAGCTCTTTTGCTTCTTTCTGCACCCTTCTTGTCACTTTCTCCACCCCTGCCCCCCATTTTTGCATCTCTGTTGCTTCTTTTTGCACTTCTCCTGCTTATTTCTGCACCTCTGTCCTTTCTTTCTGCAACCCTTGTGCCTCCTACAGTACCCATCGTCCATCTTTCTGCTCACCTCTTGGCTCTTTCTGCACCTAAGTTTCTTCTTTCTGCACTTCTTTTGTTTCTCTCTGTAACCCTCTTGCTTCTTTCTATATTCATCTTCCTTCTTTCTCTACCCCACTTCCCCCTTTTTCTATCTCTGTTGCTTCTTTAGC
The DNA here is from genome assembly GCF_964261635.1 of Lissotriton helveticus. Classification (NCBI taxonomy): domain Eukaryota; kingdom Metazoa; phylum Chordata; class Amphibia; order Caudata; family Salamandridae; genus Lissotriton; species Lissotriton helveticus. The sequence continues at coordinate 648,859,859 of NC_136068.1, forward strand.
ACTTTGCTTGCCTCTTTCTTTGCCCCACATCTGTTATTCTGCACCTCTATTGCTTCTTTCTGCACTTCTCTTGCTTATTTCTGTAACTCTCTTGCTACTTTCTGCATCCCTTGTGGCTCTTTATGCACACATCTTCCCTCTTTCTGCACCCTCTTGCCTCTTTCTGCATCTCTGTTTGTTCTTTCTGTTCTTTTTTGTTTCTATCTGCTCTCTCTTGCTTCTTTGTGCACCTTTTACCTCTTTCTGCATCCCTCTACATCTTACTGCACCTCTGTACCTTCTTTCTGTACTTCTTTTGTTTATTTCTGCGGCTCTCTTGCTTATTTCTGCAGCCCCTTGCCTCTTTCTCCACCCTCTTCCCAATTTCTGCACCCCTGTTGCCTCTTTCTGTATCTCTGTTCCTTCTTTCTGTACTTCTTTTGTATCTTTCTGTACATCTCTTGCTTCTTTCTGTACTTTTCTCGCCTCATTCTATACTCAAATGGGAAGTGCAAGCTGTCAAGTTTAAAGGTATGCATGCTCCTGTGACTGAAGTATATGCCTACTTGTATTTGTATTTTTACATGTGTTATTCATCTGAAGATGGTGGCTTAAAAAGTGGGTAGCTACTTCTATAGGTGGTTACATGCTCACACTTCTGCTTTGTCATTTAGTTGCACAGGGAGACATGGCATATGTATATAGGTGTTATAGAGCCCTTCAAATATACTATTGAATACCCATGTGCCATGTATTTTGAGCAGAAAGAAATACATACACCTTTTTGAAAAACATGACTAATCCTTTCTGTAATTAAACACAGTCATAAATAATATTATGAATGGTTTAACAGTATGATAGCTGACGATCTAAAGACACAATTAAACACAAATATAAATCATGATGTGAATGGCTTTACGGTATGATAGCTGATGGTGGATTGACACTACGCGCGTTTCGGCAGAAATGCCTTCATCAGGGAGCCGTGTCATCAATATTTAGAGCCACATGGATATGGCTACAGCAGAATAGGGTTGAATATGGGGATTAGCCGAAGACTTCAAAAGGGCCTACTGTGAGCAGACGCTCAACCTTGTGCCGGTATTTGACACAGCGAGCAGGCGACAAGGATCTAAGCGCCCTAAGATAATATGTGCAGCTACTGCACAGGTAACGAATGAGTTCAATTTAAGAGGTCACCGCCATCAGAAACTGTGAGGATGACTTGGTACCGGTAAAGAAGTATAGTGGGGTTTGACCACTGGATAACCCGGTCTACGGTAAATGTATATAAAGTGAACCAGTCTGGTGGAATCAAGATACTCCATGTGAGGCGGGCTCAATATTGGGAAGTGTAGGCAACGGTGGATGCTTCTAAATCAGTGTGGTCACTGGCCATAATGTCGCTGCACAATGGTACACATTCTGCCTGATGCCCCTCTGATAAAATCAACTCCTCCTTCTGGGAAAACAGTCACTTCAGTTGAGCAATTTGCACCGTTTTAAATTAGGCAAATTTTCCACAGCTAGTGAGGTGAGGACCTTGATCCGCAGCATTAACAGATTTGAATTCTGCCAAGCAGAGCAGGAAATCATAAGCATTAGAGCATCGAACGGAGTGGCCCACTTTAAACTACTTTGCAAATTCTCTTTGATTTGATTACGGTGTGAAATCCTGGCCAGGAGTTTTTTTCAAAAGCCACATTTTGACAAACATCTCTAATTACTTTTCACCGTTGAGTCTATTTTCTAGTTGTAGAGATGAAAATGTGCTTGTAGTTCTGACGTCCGATTCGTTTTTAAAGCATCAGGTTTAAACTATTTTTTACTTCCATGGTGTTACCCTTTGTGAGACCATTTGCTCTATTTCTTTCAGCAATCTCACAGCAGGCTCAATGGAGAATCATGGCTTCCCACAACTGATTGAATTGAATTGAAAAAATATTTATATTGCGCAGAACACTAACCCGAAGGTATCAAGGCGCCTAGCAAAAAGGTCAGGAAGGACCAGAAAAGGAGACATTAAGATCTTAGACATAAGCTTGCTTGAAGAGAAGGGTCTTTAAGGCCGTGCGAAAATTCTGAAGGGATGGGAGGGATCTCAGATCCAAAGGAAGTTCATTCCACCACTTAGGAGCAAGAGTGGAAAAAGCTCTGCCGCCCCACCTAGCTTTCCGAACACGGGGGGCTGCTAGAAGCCGTTTCCCTGAGGAACGCAGGTCTCTTCGGGGAACATAGTGGGAGATAATGGATCCAATTCCAGTGTCGCTCTTTTTAGCGATGGCTCTGTAGGTCATACACAGGACCTTAAACCGGATACGCTGTTCTACCGGCAGCCAGTGCAGTGTTTTCCTGGCTGCAGTGGCTGAAGAGCGTCTGGGAATGTCCAGGACAAATCTGGCTATGGCGTTTTGGACCACCTGCAGGCGCTGCAGCTGTCCTTTATTGAGTCCTGCATACAGCGCATTACAGTAGTCCAAGCGCTGTGCCGCTTGACATCCAGCGGCACAGATCTCCTTAAAATATGAATCCTTTCACTTTCCAAAAACTGGAGTTCTTCACTTCACCATTTTGCATGATTTGTGGTTTTATTGTGTGTGGGACATATTAGTGCACTGGAAATTAAGATTGCTGCTTAGATGGACTGCAGGGGAGGTTGGGCACTTAAGGTCATGAGCAGTTGAGATTGGAAGAAGGAGTGTTTGGGCACCTGAGTATGATCTGCAGCTAGACCCTAAGATCACTCAATCGTTTGTGCTGCAGGTATTGCAGGTATGTTAATTTAGAACATGGTCATGTACTGCAGAGCATCGTCTGTTTGAAAGCTAGATTTGAGGAGTACCCTCATGTCAGTGGCCAATCTTCTTCCTGCTCCTGGATATATTGACTACCTGGCATATTGTAGCCTTGAGGAGTGGCAGGAAACCTACACTAATTTCAACTTGAGGTGCATTAAAAACCGGTGCTGTCATTTTGTAAGGGTCACTTCCTAAAAAGAGAACCAAATACATATTAATGTCAATAAGTAATTTTGAAAACTTTATTAACTTAATGCATGTGCAAAATAAATGAAATTAATTGAAAAACATATGAGTTAACAATATTGGTGAAGAAATACAACACTTTTAGCATAAAATTAATTAATCTTGATTCTTTTAAAATCCATTCAACTTTCAAGTTTATTTATTTTACGTGCTTGGTTAATTTGGACTATTATTTATTTATTTATTTTTTCCTTAATCCTCATTAGCCTTTACGCCACCGATTTATCGATTGTTTCCGCCCTGGGCTTTTATCTCATATGCTGGCTATAGACTCGGACATATGCGGCTCTCCAGCCCGCTCTGGGCCAAAAAAAAACCTCTCTGTACCGCCCTGTAAAGACAATGGCACAGCCTTACTGGAGGCCGCAACCCGGTCTCCGATTCCTCCTTCACGAAGGACGGACCTGCTCAACACGCCTGCGAGATAGGCCAAGGCCTTAATCATAGGATTTTTCATTTTGTGTCCTGATCTCTTACAATGTACCAAGGCGTAGGCCCACTCCTTACCCAAAATGTTGCAAAAAAAAGTGACCAAAATCTATGCTTCTTGTTCCTCCGACCTTTGCAGTCTAGTGTTGCAAAGTGTCTCATGCTCTTTATCCAGTCTATAAATGTCGGTGTCATAGCTTCTACCCATACCTTACAGATTTCCCTGCGAGCTAGCAGAACCCCATAGAAAACTAACTTTGCTTTATCGTTTATTCTATTATCATGTAAATCGTATCTCCCAGTAATAATTAATTCAGGGCTTACCTCAATCGTGCAGCCAATTGATTGTGACAAACAGTTGCTTACCGCCTCCCAAAATTCCCTGATGTTCAAGCACTCCACGAACATGTGTAGGTCGTCCACATTTATATTTCTGCATTTTGGGCACTCAACCCGTCCACCAACTTTAAACTTTGATAATCTACGGGGAGTCCAATAGGCTCTATGGATAGTAAACAGAACATTTCGCCTTAAATTTGCGGATTTTACTGTTTTATAAAGTATAGTCATCATTACTTGCCATTGGTTTTCTGTAGCGATGTCCGGCAAGCAATCTCCCCATAGCAGTTCCGGCAGTGTGAACGGGCCATCTTCCATCTCCACCATTGCCCAGTACCATATCGCAACTTCCTTCTTGAATAATTGTGGTGAATATATTTTGTCTTCAAAGTCATTCTGGAGGCCGATAACATTGTCCGACTTGTCTGCCCAACTTTGCATCTGCAGATATTTAAATTTAGATAGCCCTTTACCCCACACCTGTGCCCCTTGTATCCATCCAATTAACTTTCCCTCTGGAAATAGGTCTCCCCAAGTTTGTAATCCTGCTATTTTCAACAGGATAGCCAATGCATCCTTGTCCAAGACGGTGATCCTGGTGTATCCCAAATAGACGACCTATACCCATAATACCTCAACTTTGCTAGTTTCCTGATTTTATACCAGAGCTCTGCCGCTTCCTGTAAAGTTTTCAGTTTCACTTTTTTTAAAAATTTTGGGTCTGAAAATGTATACATGAATCCGTCCTCATCATAGTTGCTCAAGCTTAACATAGCCAAAAAGATATGCCCGTTGGTTGTAGCCTTCGGTACTCTCATGAGCTCTCTCAAATTTTTTAAACGAAAAGCCCAGTCATATAACAAAAAGTCTGGGGCTGATAGCCCGCCCTTGTACCATCTTCTTCTAATTTTCTTCCAAGATAGGCGAGATCCCTTAGAGGCCCAAATAAAAGAACAAATCTCGCTTTGTAATCTCTTAAGCCCATTCTTGTCAAAGTCCCAGGGAATTGTTTCAAACAGAAAAGTAAGTTTTGGTAGAATCACCATGTTAATCAGATTAGTACGACCAAACAGAGTAAGAGGTAGATGACTCCAACTTTGCAATATAGTCCCTATTTCTTTCTTCACCCTAAAAAAATTAGTTTTTGTTAAGTCCGCTATATTCTGCGTTATTCTCACGCCTAGGTATCTCATCTCCTTCTTACATTTAATGTCTTCTGTATCTAAGTTCCATGCCATTAGCTCTGTTTTACTCTCATTGATTTCATACCCTGAAACCTTGCCAAATTCTTTAGTGAGCTTAAATATGTTTCCCATTGACTCTTTCAAGTTGGAAGTGAAAATAATAATATCATCCGCGTAAAGACCAATCTTCTTATTCCACTCACCTGCCCTAAAAGGGGCTATTGTATCCATAGCTCTAATCCTACAAGCAATCGGCTCTATATACAAATTAAATAATAATGGAGAACTAGGGCATCCCTGACGCGTACCCCTCATTACCCTAATCGAGGGTGTCAAAATGCCGTTAACCAGCACCTTAGAGGTAGGGGAGCTACACAGTGATAGCAAGGTGTTGGTATAACTTGAACCTAACCCCAGATGCTGAATGAGTTTCTTCAGATAAAGCCAATTCACGCGGTCAAAAGCCTTGGCGGCATCCAGAGCAATAAGAGCAAGAGGGAGATTAAAAACTGTTGCCATGTCTATTGCGCCAACCAGTGAGAAGGTGAGTTCTTTTAGATATCTACCCTTCATGAATCCCTTTTGGTCCTCATGAACTAAGTGCGAAATAACTAGACTCAATCTATCGGCCATAATTTTAGTAAACAATTTATAATCATTATTTAATAATGATATTGGCCTGTATGCATCTAGATATTTGGTGATTTGCCGGGTTTTAGGATCAAGACTATTACCGCCTCATTCCAAGACTCCGGCATCGCTATGTCTCCTCTAAAGATGTTGTTAAATACTCGATGTAATAGGGGAGCAATTAAGCCGATCAGGGTCTTATATACCTCCAGAGGAAGACCGACTGGCCCCGGGGCCTTGCCTCTCTTACCATTCTTTATGGCTTTTTCCACCTCCATCAGTGAAATTTCTGAATTCAAAATCTGTTTATATTGGATTGGAAGTGGCTTTATTAACTGTACCCATGCTATTGCCTCTTGTAGGTCTGGTACTAACTCCTCCTTATAAACCGTGGAGAAATGCTCAAAAAAAGCTTCTGCAATCCCTCCACTATCTGTAATAGCTGTATCTCCTTCAGACCCATCCACTCTAATTTCCTTGATGAAGTTTCGAACAAGGTCCTTCTTTGCTTTCCATGCCAAAAGCTTACCACACCCCTCCCCATATCTAAAATGTGCCAGGCAGCTAGCATCATATCTCTCTTTGTTTCTGGCTGCAAGAACTGTAACTAATTCAGCCTTCAGTTTTAATATGTCAATAATGGCCTGGTCCCTTAGCTGCTGCTCATTTTCTCCCATGATCCTTGCTTCATGTTGTCTGATTTTTTCTTCCAGATCAGTAATTCTGCTATAGTATAACCTTCTCTTCTTTGCCCCTAAGGCCCCCAGCCTCCCCCTCAAAAAGGCCTTACACGTGCCCCAAACCACATCTAGCTTGGCAGCGTCTACGTTCGCAGTCAGAAAAACCTCCAGTTCGCCTTCTACAGTCTCCATAGCTTCTTGATCTAACAGAATCGTACGATCTAATCTCCAAACCGGGCTCTGCGTTTTTTGGCCAAATGTCAGATGTAAAAGGATAGCTGAATGATCTGATAGATGTACACCTGCATGACTAATACTTGTAACATACTCCACCATCCTTAAATCTGACAAAAAATAATCTATCCTTGACTTATGCCTATACTTTTGATTATAGTATGTGTAGCCCACCTTCTGGCCTGATTTAATACGCCAAATATCGCACAATCCAAACTGCGTTAACAGCACCTTTGCTCTGTTAGACATCTTAGCATTCATCTGCGCTCTCTTTCCTGAACGATCTAGGTCTTTATCCATGACCGTATTAAAGTCTCCTGCCATAACAATATTGTCAGAAAAGCTTAATAATTCAGCCGCTAATTTATCCAAAGGTCCCAGGTCATCAATATTTGGCCCATAATATCCAACCAAGACAAGGTCTTTCCCTAGCCACCGTGGGCTGTACTATGAGCCACCTCCCCCCGGGATCTGCCACCATCGCTCCAAAAGAAAACTGCACCCCTTCCCTGACTAAAATTGCAACCCCTTTAGTCACCATAGTCTGGGGTGTATAATACTTATAAGCTATCCACTTCTGTGTTCCAAACATATCATTACTTTCCACATGGATATGGCTACAGCAGAATAGGGTTGAATATGGGGATTAGCCGAAGACTTCAAAAGGGCCTACTGTGAGCAGACGCTCAACCTTGTGCCGGTATTTGACACAGCGAGCAGGCGACAAGGATCTAAGCACCCTAAGATAATATGTGCAGCTACTGCACAGGTAACGAATGAGTTCAATTTAAGAGGTCACCGCCATCAGAAACTGTGAGGATGACTTGGTACCGGTAAAGAAGTATAGTGGGGTTTGACCACTGGATAACCCGGTCTACGGTAAATGTATATAAAGTGAACCAGTCTGGTGGAATCAAGATACTCCATGTGAGGCGGGCCCAATATTGGAAAGTGTAGGCAACGGCGGATGCTTCTAAATCAGTGTGGTCACCGGCCATAATGTCGCTGCACAATGGTACACATTCTGCCTGATGCCCCTCTGATAAAATCAACTCCTCCTTCTGGGAAAACAGTCACTTCAGTTGAGCAATTTGCACTGTTTTAAATTAGGCAAATTTTCCACAGCTAGTGAGGTGAGGACCTTGATCCGCAGCATTAACAGATTTTAATTCTGCCAAGCAGAGCAGGAAATCATAAGCATTAGAGCGTCGAACGGAGTGGCCCACTTTAAACTACTTTGGAAATTCTCTTTGATTTGATTACGGTGTGAAATCCTGGCCAGGAGTTTTTTTCAAAAGCCACATTTTGACAAACATCTCTAATTACTTTTCACCGTTGAGTCTATTTTCTAGTTGTAGAGATGAAAATGTGCTTGTAGTTCTGACGTCCGATTCGTTTTTAAAGCATCAGGTTTAAACTATTTTTTACTTCCATGGTGTTACCCTTTGTGAGACCATTTGCTCTATTTCTTTCAGCAATCTCACAGCAGGCTCAATGGAGAATCATGGCTTCCCACAACTGATTGACATCCAGCGGCACGGATCTCCTTAAAATATGAATCCTTTCACTTTCCAAAAACTGGAGTTCTTCACTTCACCATTTTGCATGATTTGTGGTTTTATTGTGTGTGGGACATATTAGTGCACTGGAAATTAAGATTGCTGCTTAGATGGACTGCAGGTAAGGTTGGGCACTTAAGGTCATGAGCAGTTGAGATTGGAAGAAGGAGTGTTTGGGCACCTGAGTATGATCTGCAGCTAGACCCTAAGATCACCCAATCGTTTGTGCTGCAGGTATTGCAGGTATGTTAATTTAGAACATGGTCATGTACTGCAGAGCATCGTCTGTTTGAAAGCTAGATTTGAGGAGTACCCTCATGTCAGTGGCCAATCCTCTTTCTGCTCCTGGATATATTGACTACCTGGCATATTGTAGCCTTGAGGAGTGGCAGGAAACCTACACTAATTTCAACTTGAGGTGCATTAAAAACCGGTGCTGTCATTTTGCAAGGGTCACTTCCTAAAAAGAGAACCAAATACATATTAATGTCAATAAGTAATTTTGAAAACTTTATTAACTTAATGCATGTGCAAAATAAATGAAATTAATTGAAAAACATATGAGTTAACAATATTGGTGAAGAAATACAACACTTTTAGCATAAAACTAATTAATCTTGATTCTTTTAAAATCCATTCAACTTTCAAGTTTATTTATTTTACGTGCTTGGTTAATTTAGACTATTGCACCAATTGATAAACAAATACATTTGTTTAAACGCTAAAATACCAAAATGCCTTACAATTTCGCTGTGTTCTTTAAAAAGCATTTTCATTCACACCATCTTTGATCAGAAAACATTTTAAAAGTAAAAGCAACGCTCATAATATCAAGCAGCTAGTGCAGCATAAGAAAAGACTGTGGCTATAAACTGCTGCAATGTGATGTTTCATAGTCACCTTTTTCTTCTTTTTTTTTTAACTATTGGGGGGGGGAATGATCGTATTTGCTACCAAAGCATGTGGTCTAATCCGCTGAACTATATGACCTTCTGTTACTCATCTGACGCAATATAATTGAAAAGTGTTGCCTCTAATCTTAAACCTGTGGTTCTTCACTGGTCAATACTTTAAGTGGACTCCATTTAACAGTGAAATATATTTTGTCACACCACTTACACGGTTCCTAAGCTACATGAGCAACCATGAACCCTCAAAGAGACTACTGATCTTGCCAAAAGTTTCGTTGTAATGGTAGTGCGTTGTAAAAGTTGCGTTGTAAAGGTTGTTTCCCGTCCTCATCCCATTCATAACAAAGTGGAGATAACCATCTCCCAACAGAAAAAAACAAGAGGAATGCTGGAACCCTAATTCTGCCCCTCCCACTCGGAGTACGTAAGCAGTACTTACCCAGCATCCCATCTGTTCAATTTTCTGTCTGTCGACAGATTGGACATGACTGTGCTGGTGCTGCTCCTGCTGGGCTGGAGTGGCGGTGCCTCTCTTCACCACCCCCCGCCAGGCTGTCTGACTGTGCGGGCCCGGGGTTCCCTGGACTGTCTCCTGGCCTGCCGGGCTTGCTGGGAGTCAGTCACTCTTGGAGCAGGTGTCCTGCTTGCTGCATCGCCTCCCGGCCCTTTGTGGCTGGGGTTGGAGTTCCCGGTTTTCTTACGGGTCGCGGGCTCATCTTCCTTAGCTTGGCCAGGTGAGACGTGCTGCGCTGGATGGGCTCCTGTCGGTCTCCTGGTGTGTTGGCGATTGGAGTGGGGGCCTTGTTCCTGGGGTTGGCCCCCACTCTGGGTGAATGCAACTTGCCGGTTTTCTTACTTATCTGCTTGTGCTGCCTGTTTCGCTATATTGCCTCCCCCTGTGCACTGTTTTGCTGCAGGGATTTGGCATGCGGTTGCTGTGCACTGGCGGTGGGGCCTTGTTTTCTGGTGTCCCTAATTCCGCTTGGCGGCTTCCATCCCTGGCCTACTGTGGTCATTGCTGCCTCTTTTCAAGTGCGTGGTGGTGCTAGGGGGGCTTGTGCGTCTGTCTTATGACGCCACGGGGCCAGGTTCGGACGTGTGCTTTGGCGGAGTGGACAGGCCGTGCTTCCGTGCATATGTTGAGGTTCTCTTTTTGCAGCCTCCTTCCCCATGATATGTTCCTGTGATGGGTGACTTGTGCTGCTCTTCTCGCAACAGCATCTGCATTGAGATGAGCCTTTTTCCCCCCCTGAAACTGCAGCAACGGCCCCCTGGGGGTGCGCCCCAGGGTTTTGGGACTCTGCCTTGGGTCACTGCCCTTTGCGGGTTCCTCACGGCAGTACTCTCCTCTGGCGTGCTCTCCAGCAGTGTCGCTGGGGTTCCTGTGACCCATCCATAGGACCCTTGTTGGTGCGGGCTGTTGTGCTCTGTTCCCGCCTGCTGTGGGACTTGTCCCTTTCTGGTGTGCTGACTCTTGTGTTTTCTGTCGCTGTTTTGTCTGCGGTGTCCGGTGGCCCTGATTGTGGCGCTCCATTGCATGGCGGTGTGCCACGCTTTCTATGGGGTTGGAGTGCTGCTCTGCTGTCCTCCCTTGTTTTGTGTGGGGGCATGGGTTTGGTGTCACCGTCTTGTGGCACGGGCTTCGGTTCATGTGCTCTCCCTGGGTGTTGTTTCAGTTCCCGCCTGGCCTCCCTTGTTCTCCTTTGTTGGGAGTCTTGGACTTGTGTCCCCTGGGAATGGGGCTTTGTGCCTTGCTTCTCTGCTGGTTCCTATCTGTGTGGGCCTTGAGGGGGCTTCCTTTTGGGGGTGCTCTGGGGGGCTGTGCGCTGTGCAGGGGTCCTGATGCATCCTGTTGCGGTGCTTTTCTGGTCCTCCCTGCTTTGGGCTCCTTCGCGGCTCCCGGCCCTCGGCTGGGGAGGTGGGACATTGTTCCTGCTCCTTTGGCAGCTGACTGGGGGGTCATGTTGCCTCCCCTGGGTTCCAGTTGTCCTCCCGCGTTCTGCCCCGCTTTTCTTTGCTGCCTCGCTTTCTTTGCTGCCCCTGTGCATTTCTGTTTCTCTGGATGTCGCTGGTTACGGGTGTTGTGGCCTGGCCTTGGGTGAGATGGGTCCGTCTTTCTGCTCCACCCTTTCTCAGGCATCCTTGCATCCTCTGTGGGCAGCCTGTTCGGTTGTGGCTTCTGCTCCACTTGGGCGTGCTTGTGTTCGCTTCCTGGCTTCTGCTTGGCTGGTCAGGATTGGTGGTTGGGTGCTCCTGGTTCCTGTCTTGGGCCCCCCCATCCCTTGCCTGGGCCTGGTTCCTCTTGGAGGCTTCCCGGTGTCGTACCTGGTGCTCTCTGCATGTGTGTATGTAATAAACAATAGGAAGCTAATACTGAGAATATCCTTTACCATATTTTAAACACGTCACATTGACCCAAACAAAAGTGACCACTAGACCTTTTTACTTCTCAGTTTTTTAACCTATCAAAATGTATTGATCCACAAAATAATTTGAACGGATTATTCAAAATCATTACAATAGTTCTACATACCAAATAAATCCTGCATACTGACATTTAACAACTGACACAAACTCACAAGTATACCTTAGACATTACATTTGGACTCAGTTTTTCAACCATACCTCATCCACTCTAGCAGCAAAACAACCATTCTTCCTTTCACTCTAAACAAAAAACTACTTTTTATTGTACATAAAAATATTTTTTGAAACAACAAGACCTATAGTGCATAAATTTCACAATTGCTATAAGAATCAAAAATAATTCCAACAATTAAAAACACTCAATTGGTCACAAATTGCATGTTGACGAGTTTCGAACACCTCAAGTCAATAAATGGTGTTCTCCTCAGGACCAACAAGCTGCATAGACACAAACAGAACACAATTCTAAGTTACTCTGCGCAATACAGTATAGCCTCCTACCTCCCTCCCTCATTACTGCCAAGGGTCTCAGGCTTACCTTAATCTATTTAAATAGATCAGCCAATCTATTTAGCTGCTAGAAGTGTAACTCATTATCTGAAATGCCAAGTTGTATAGCATATACTGAAAAAAACCACACCAATTCCACAGTGCGATGTATTTCACCACCAAAGACTCTTACTCGTAACGGCACGGTGAGCAGTTTGAAGCCAGAAAGACTGAACGCGAATGGCTTACTCAAAATTCACTCGCCCAAAACATATTCCTTCAAAATAAATGGGGGTCACTTAATCTCCGCATTTTGTTATATATATGTCACATGATACAACGCTTGTTACCCATTCAATAACGGTGTTGAACACTTACTTGCCACAATCCTCTGTAAAAGCCTTCAGAGAAAACAAGACTCCTTCACAGCGGAAGTCTCTTTAACGTAAGGTTTACTCTGTAACAAAAAGCGGGAAAGTCACCCGTCAGTCACACCTTCGAATCACTGCTGCTGTTATTAAATCTCTCTTTGTCACTTGACAAGGCATACCTTAATCACCCAGGGGGATGGACTCTTTCCTAATCCGTGTGTTTGGAAACAGGCAAACACCTCGGGCGGCTGCTTCCGGGTCTGTGCCGCGTAAAGCGGTGGTATGTGACCGCCTTCTAATTCTGGGCGGGTCTCTAATTTGCGCATATGCGCTGTGACTAATGGGAAATGTAGTGCCTGTGGTTAAATCTATTCCGATCTCTGAAATTTGTCGAATTATAACTATACGCATCCATAAAAGAGTGTTGCAGACTTGAATGCATAAATTGATATTTTTGATTAAAAATCGGGGGGAAAATGATCCCACATGGTGGCGCTATTTAAATTTTATAATGTAACCCATGATGGTTAAGTGACACCGTGTACTTTGCATAGGTGTCCTCTTGTGAACAAAAACCGTTGTCTCTTAAATTTCTATGGAGAACAATGCTGGGCTCCTGTGATAAACATGAATGGGATGGTGTTTCAGAATGAAAAAACTGTGGAAAGACCAACACGCTATCACGTTGCTGCTTATCCATTATCCGGCAGCATGTGATGGTATCACGAAATGACTTTGGGCCAGAAGTATGTAATCTCAATTTACCTATTCTTAAATACCGAATTTTACAGATTCGGTATTTAAGAATAGGTAAATGGGATGTAGATAATTTTTCGGTAGCAATTAGCGAATCGGTAAGATTCAATAATTAAGAATCGGTATTTACCACCGAGTCGGTAAATACCGATTCAGTAATTCCCATTCATTCTTATGGGCCTGGAGGCCCCTAGGAATGAATAGGAATTACCGATTCAGTATTTACAGATTCGGTAAATACTAAATCGGTAAATACCGAATGGGTAAGAGGGGGAACCCTTTCAAGGGTGGCAGGGTGTCACATTGACACCCTGTTGCACCCCTGAATAGTGCATGGGTGCACATGTGGCACAAATACATGCCCCTAAGGGAATGTATGTCTGCCACATGGCATTGAATAAAAAGCACAAAATGGCTTTTTAAAAGGCTAATAGTTCGTGGTAAATAACGAATCCTTAAAGTGCTCTCTACAGTAAGGATTTGGTAATTTACTGAATCGGTATGTTAAGAATTCGGTAATTTACCGATTCCTTAACTTACAGATTCAGTAAATTATCGAATCCTACAATTTGGCCACCTACATCTGAAAAACCTAATTCCGGTCCGTAACGGCCGAAATGCAGTAATTTTGGCCGCTACTGACCGTAATTAGGCTTCCTACATCTGGCCCTTTGTGTGGATGATTAATAGCATATCAACGGCTATATGTAAAAGAACTTAAGCGGGAAGAAATCCTTATCCCAGCTTGTTAGAAGGGGCGATCCCAGGGGAGGCCAGAATATGTACCTGACCACCCTGTGACCCACCTCTCCTAGGAACCCTGCCGAGCACTGGCGGGAGACCCCTCGGGGAGAGGATCTCGAATCTAGGATCGCACCGCTGAGCTAGCATCACTCGACAAAGGACACCACACCGTAGGTTTCAAGAGAACGTATTCTTTATCTCTCAAGCAAAATGGATCTTTATGATCCGCAGACTTGTATATACAAGCAGAGCAAGGGCTCAAAGAGTCTCGGTAGGGATTAGGGTAGCGGGACAGTCTTAAGGTTCAAAGTCAATGCGGGTGCGTATCCGGCGCACAGCTCTCAATCCTCGAGCTGGGGGATATGGGTAGATCTTTGGTCCAACTGGACCAGGATAGTCTCTGAACCGCGATCAAATCAGCAAGGCTTGAGCAAGGATGAGGCAGTTCTGACGGTCTGTAGGGAGCCGCGATCGAATCAGCAGGGCTCAGATGGATTCAGGCAGAAGTCCTTCTCTGCCGGGTAGGAGCCGCGACGAGGTCAGCAGGGCTCAGATGATTTCAGGCAGAAGTCCTTCTCTGCTGGGTAGGAGCCGCGACGAGGTCAGCAGGGCTCAGATGGTTGCGTGCAGAAGTCCTTCTCTGCTAGGGAGGAGCCGCGACAACGTCAGCAGGGCTCACGTAGTTCCAGAATACAACTAACTTGATCATCCCAGAGCAACCCTTGATATAGGACTGCTCCTCTTTGATGTCCGGAGTCCTCGCAGGCGGAGGTCTTAGCACCTGGGGGCCGGTTGTTGTGGTTTCCTCCTAGGCGGTTCCTTTCATCCTTTCAAGTTGGGTCTGAAGGGATCCCAGACACGCAGCAGGCCTGGAGCCAGCCTCAGGGAGACCGGATGGCGATTGAAACTCATCTCTCGAGGGGAGGTGGGAGGTGTGATTGAACTACTCCTCCCTCTCTCACTCACGGGGAGCGCTCTACCCCCAGCCGGGTATGGCACGCCTAGGGCCGAGGTCGGGCTGGGGCGGGGACGGCCATCTTAGGTGCAGGGACATGGGCACCGGGCCTCGGGTACCAGGAAGATGGAGGGAGAGGACGGGGAAGTCCATTGTCGTGGGTGTGGGTCATGGAGGGAATGGTCGGGTGAATCAGGGCCATGGGGAGGTGCACGGGTCAGGAGGGGTCACCACGGGTCAGTGAGGACCACGCCACGAGGCCCACCACAGCTTGTAAATCTCAGATAATTTGTTTAATCCATTGACTGCTGAATTGAATTTAACAATCAGCATTGCTTCCCTACGAGTCAATGTTAACTCCACATCGCCACCTCTAGTATCTAGTTCAACTTTTGAGATCACACTCCATTTTAGATCCTTTTCAGCACGATTATTTAGCCTCCAGTGGTCCATCAGGGGTGGTATTTGTACATTTTTACGGATCCATGATTTATGTTGTGGAATTCTGAATCTCACTTCCAGGTTTGTTTTTCCAATGTATAACTTCCTGCATGGGCAGATAATCCCATAAACCACATTTTTTGATTTGCAGTTAGTGAAGGATTCATGTTTCCAATAGATGGAATTGTGTGTAAACAGTACTCCTTCTTGGGCAGATTCGCAGCATGAACATGTACCACATCTGTGGTGTCCTGTTACAGGAGGCAAACCAACGTAATCTCGTAATGTGTTTGGCTTTGGTTGGAAAACTGCTGCTCGTACGATCTGATTAGCAATACTATCTTTGTTGGAGAGCAGCGTTTACAACGCAACTTTTACAACGAAGTACCTTTACGACGCAACCATTACAACGCAACGTTTACAATGACTTGCACTGAGGGGCGCTCTAGGATAGGGAATAGTTTTAATTTACTATCCAACACCTTCCCTACTATCCACGGGGACTGGAGTTGGAATAGTAAATTAAAGTATTCACTACCCAGCGCCCCCCAACGCAAGTCGTTGTAACAACTTGCGTTGTAAAACTTGCGTTGTAAAGGTATGCATTGTAAAAGCATGCATTGTAACGACGTACATCCATCTTTTTTAAATGCAAAAAGTGGCTTTAAAGGCAAGGATTTATCCACATGTTTGATCAAATGCCAGTTCTGATAGATAGCGTTCTTTAGATGGTTCAAGTTCAGACAAAAAGTTGACACGCATACAATCCTATCCATTGGTGTTTTCTCTCTTCTTTCTATTAGTACCTCCAGTGGCATCCACCAAGCTCTTATCATTGCTCTTTTTAGCAATTTTCTCTGATATCCTCCGTCAATCAAATTGCCTATTAGATTTGTAGCATGAAAGGTGTATTCATCTTTATAGGTACAATTTCTTCTTAGCCTTAAAAATCGTCCATAGGGCAAGTTGTCTTTTAAACTTTTCGGTTGATTGCTTGAGAAATATAAGGCTTTATTCCTGTCTGTGGACTTTTTGAACAGTGTTGTAACAAGTCTGCCTTCTTCAACATATACCTCCACATCAAGGAAAGGCATTCTGATGTTGGAATGACGTAAACTGAACTTAATATCTGTAAACCTATTGTTTAGCCACACATGGAATTTGACTAAATTGTCAACGGTACTTGTCCACACCATAAAAATTTCGCCAATGAATCTTACCCAACTCCCAGTAAATTGGGAGAAGAGATTATTGTTGTATACACATTTTTCTTCATATTCCACCATGAAGAGATCAGCTAGCTCTGGGGCGAATGGACACCCCATGGCTACACCCTTCATTTGAAAATAGAAGTCACCATTGAAGTTAAAGTCGTTTTTTTTGTGAGAAACTCGCCAACTTTATTATAAACTCTGTTGGTATTTGTGTTGGTTGTTCTCTGCCATTCAAATAGGCATCAATTACTGCCAGGCCTTCATCCTGGGGGATTTGAGTATACAGCAATGCTACATCCAATGTGACCAGAAGATGGGCTCCTTGGACAAATTGTATTGCCTCCAATTTGTTAATAAAATCAGTAGTATCTTGAAGGAAAGAAGGAACATCAGACATGAAAGGTTTTAAAAAATAGTCGACAAATTTAGAAATTGGCTCCATTAGTGATCCACAACCGGAGACGATCGGTCTTCCGGGGGGTGAGGTCTCATTTTTATATACCTTGGGTAGTACATAGAAAAGCGGAATCCTAGGATATTTATTCTGCAGATATTCATATCATTTTTTACCGAGGAACCCCTGGTCGAAGCTCTTTTGTAAAATTTCAAAGAGTGCTCCCTGTAATTCATGGGTTGGATCTTTGCTAATTTTTCTGTAGCATTCCACATCTCCTAGTTGTCTCATGACTTCTAGTGGGTATTCTGTTGTTCCCCTTACCACAATTGAACCCCCTTTATCCGCATGTTTCATTGTTATGGATTGGTCATTCTTCAGATTCAAGAGAGCTTCTTTCTCTGATTTAGATGTATTGTATTTAATAAATTTCATTTTCTTTTTCATTTCTGTAATAGCTGATAGAATAGTACTTTTAAACGTCAATACTTCCTTTGCAATCTTTGTTGAAGGTGGGCAGAGTGATGATTTTTTCCTTAGGCCTGTGACTTCCATGCTTGGGGCAAAAGGATTCTCAGTAAAAATGATTTTAACCGTATTTTCCTACAGAATTCAATAACCTGGTGCTCTCTGCGGTGCTCTGCCCCCGCTGCCTGAGGTCCGGTTTGCGTTTTTGTTTTACCTGCTTCCGTCCCATTCTGTGGGTTGGCCTCTCTGTGTTCCTGGGTTGCCTTGTGCTGGGCTGGCTTCTTTCCCTCATGCTGCCTCATGTGTGACTGTTCTGTTCTCCTTTGCTCCAGCCTGGGGTTTCGGGTGTTTGTCCAGTGGCCTTCTGTGTGCTTGGGTTGCTTCCGGGGTCTGGCTGGTTGGTGCTGTCTCTGGTTGCTTGCCTCTTCCTCACTGGGTACTTCTGTCTTTGGTTGCTCCTGCCCTGGCGCTCCCTGTGTTTGCCTTTGGCTTGCTTCAGTGGGCCCTGGCCACCCCTCCTGCTTCTGCCGGTGGCTGTATTTTTGGGCCTGACTGTCTTTAGCGGCTGCTGTGTCCTTGGCGTGGCCTGTTTCCCCTCTTCTGGGGTTCTCCCAGTTGGGAGTCGGTCTGGGCTCTGGGTGCTTTTGTTTCCTGGGGGCTCCTGGTCTAATCTGTTTCCTGCCATGGAGGGCTGGCTGGGTGTCTGCTGGAGCTTTCAGGCTCCTGCAAGTTTTGCGCGCCTGTTGGTCTCCTTTTTGGACTGTGTCCTTGCCTGTGCTCTCTTTGTGTGATCAGGTGGGGCGCGTTGCTGGTTTGTGGCTGGTGGGTCCTTCTGGGCCTGCTCCTGCCAGTGGTTCTCTTCCCGGGCCTGGTTCACCTCTGGTTTGGTGTCTGTGTTTTGCCTGGTCCTGGGATTTCCGCTGACTGCTGTTGGGCTTCGGCTTTCTCCTTTGCCCCGGTGCTCCTTCGTCATTGGCCCATCCTCCTGGCAGACCTGTGTGGGGTCCTGCTTGCCTCCTGTTCCTCCAGGTCTGCTGGCTTCCTGCTGGTTCCAGGTGGCCTGGGGCTGTGCCTCCTTGGCTTGCTGGCTGTGCTGTTGCTTTTTGGCCAGCTCTGGGGTGTGTTTTGCTGGGCGTTCCTGGTGCTTTTCTGGTTCTAGTGTTCTGGCTCGCTCCTTTCTTCCCTTGCTTCCCCGGGCTCTGTTCCCGGTGTGTGTCTGTTAGGGGCCTTCCCCCCCTTCTCTGGTTGGGGTGCAGTTATGGGGTGTTCCTCTTGCATCTGTGGGGTCCGCCCTCCTGGCTGCGGGTTGTCTGAGGTTTTGCTGCTGCTTGGTCCTCTGCCTTCTCTGCTTCCTCCAGTTTCCGCTTTGGCGGTTTCCTCCGTTTCTTTTTCCAGCCTTCTGTGTGGTTTGGCGGTGGTGTGCTTGGGGTCCCTGCTCCTCCCTGACATTTCCTTTTGCCTGGGCGGTGTGTGGGCTCCTTCAGAGAGTTGGTCGGGCCTGCGGGTCCTCCTGCATTGGCGAGTTGCTTGGCTCTGTTCCTGGCTTCCTCTTTCTTTTGCCGTTGGTTGCCCTGGTCTGTGCAGTTTTCTTGGCTCCTCTCCAGCGTTGCTGGGGTCGGGCCTTGTGGTTTTGGTCTGGGTGCTGTGCGGCCTGGGGCCATTTGTTTCCACTGCTCCTGCCCTTACTGCATGCTGGGCCTAGGTGTGGGGTGCCTGTGCAGTCCTCCACCCTGTTGGCACTTGTTTTTTCTGCCCTCTGTGGTTCACTGGATTCCTGCTTGGTTGTTTCCTGGTTTGGGGGCTGCTGGGCATCCACGGTTACCCTGGTATCCCGTCCTACCTTGTTTTTCCCTCCCTTTTGGGGTTGGGGGTTTTTGGGGGTTATGGCCAGTGGCCCTGGCCCTGCCCTTGTGGGGCTTGTTCGTTGTTGGTTTCTCCTTTGTTGGTCGGCTTTCGGCTGGTTATTTCTGTGGGGCGTCTCTGGCCTGTGGTCTTTGGGTTGGCCTCCTCTGCCTCTGCTGGGTGCTTGGTTTGGCCCTGAGGGTGCTGTTGCTTGTACCTGAGCTCTGTGGGCTGCTCTTGGCTTCTTCTTTGGCCTTCTTTGGGCGGTCAAGGTTTGTTATGTGTCTGTGTGGCTGCTGGGTCCTGTGTGCCTTCCTGGTGGTTCTGGGCTGGGTGGCCTTGTCCGGTGGGTTTATTGGCCGTGTCCTTTAGGCCTTGGTCCTGGTTGCCCTATCTCCAGTTTTTTTCCAGTTGACGGCCTCCTTTTGGGGACCTGGTCTTCTGTTTTCTTCTTGGTTGTCTCCGGTCCTTGCTTGGTCCCTGCTGTCCTGTTCTCGGTTGCGGGCCGGTTGCTCGGTTGCCAACTTATACATCAAAAACGCTGGTGAAGGTATAATTTGCAGAAAACACTCAGAGTGCATTCATAGGTTATCCCCTACTTATGGCACAGTAATAAGAGGTGCGGTCTGACTTTTACAACGTGGTATACCTGCAACTGTACCAGCCTTCAGTAGATTCCACACCTAGAATGGCGAATTACATGCGGTCCCTCTTTCCTCCCTTCTCGGTGCTCCCTTGTGTTGCTGTTTTTGTGGTGGTTTCCTGGGTGTGCTTGTGGATTCGGAAGGCCGGGTTTTTGCTTTGGTATTCTCCACTTTGTTATGAATGGGATGAGGAAATAAGGGACCTGGGGGTAATTCTCTATTACTTACCGGTAATCTTCATTACTCCGGGTCACGTAGTCCTCATCCCATTTATACAACCCTCCCTCCGGCCCGGGCGGCCGGCCATCCTGTGTGGGCTTATTTGTACAGGCGGGTGCTGGATAAGTACTGCTTATGTACTTCAGGAGGGAGGGGCAGTATTAGGGTCCCAGCATTCCTCTTGTTTTTTTCTGTCGGGAGATGGTTATCTCCACTTTGTTATCAATGGGACGAGGACAATGGGACCCGGAGTAATGAAGATTACCGGTAAGTAATAGAGCATTAATGCACACGCTAATCCTAATCCACATAGGGCTAATTTATGTATGCAAAAATTGAAAAGCGCATATTCGAGAAGACGTTCTATTTGCAGAACTCATAAACTGATGTTTTTAGAAAAATGGTTGAATTCCCTAAATTTATTTAAAATTGATATATGAGTGACACACCATGCAGCATTTGGGAGACTTGCTACCTATAGCATTACTTTGGTGCCAGATGTACTGCAGGTATGGCTGTGGAGGCATTTCAGAATGACAAAGTCTTTTTACATTATTATTGACAACTATGCCTAATAAACTGAGGTGAACACTGCTGGCAATCTTGCACATGGTAGCCAGGGCCGGACTAGCCATATCGGGCACCGGGCGTTTCCCTGATGGGCCGGAAGGGTGGGGGCGTTTTGGGACCAGTGGGGGCTGTTTTTCATACAGGAGACTGGTTTTGCATCAGTGCTGAAGTATCACCTCTCTGTACCAAAAGCAGCTGCAGTGTTTTATTTGCGACCACCCCCTATCCCCTGTCCTGCGCGTGGCCGGTCTGACTCATTTGCCAGTTTCCATTCCGGCCCTGATGGTAGCCACTAATGTAATTTGTTTAATGTGGTAGCTATTACAACACTAATAACCTAAGTAGCTCAGGGTGAATTTCATTGAATGTAAGTAGCTCTCATTAGAGAAGAGGTTGGAGACTCCTGGTGTAGAACATCTGCTTTTCCTCAAATGATTTATTGCTTTGATCACCTAGTTTTTGGGTGCTCAACTTTCAATGGCCTGCCCTTGTCACTCAAAGAAATTCCTTGAGTCTCACCAAACTAACGCCAAAATGCATTCCATATTTACGGTATCTTTGTTTTTTATAGCCCGATGTCTCATTACTTAACATTACAATACTCAGGTAAAACCTTTTCATGTCCAATGGTCTCTTTCATAATCGCTAGAGAAAAATAAGGTGGAAAGGGAATAGGTATTGTCTTTCTTAATCAATAAAGACAACAAGCTTTTTTAGTGCACAATATATGTAACACAGTGAGGTATTGAGCGGTGATTTTTGTGTTCTCACAAGACCTGTAATTTATAGGACCGCTAATTCTCTTGGGTTATTGCAAATATAAACATTTTGGAAGAAAACAATTTAAAGTAGGCATATTACACAATTTATGACGCGTCTCATTTCAGAAATTTCGGTTTCATCTTTGGCTAGTGGTCGATAAACTGCTGCACTTACAACTTCTTTGGTATATATTTACATGTTTTCCCCCTAGTTGCTTTTTGGAGCTCAGAGCAACCATCGGCTTACAAAGGTTTCAAGAGGTTCAACATTGCCAAAGTGTTTTTCCAACCTTCACAAACGTCTTTGAAAATGCTAAAACAAAATCCACGTAACTTATACATCAAAAACGCTGGAGAAGGTATAATTTGCAGAAAACACTCAGAGTGCAATCATAGGTTATCCCCTACTTATGGCACAGTAATAACAGGTGCGGTCTGACTTCTACAACATGGTATACCTGCAACTGAACCAGCCTTCAGAAGATTCCACACCTAGAATGGCGAATTACATGCGGGAACCAATGCTTCTGGCAGAGTCCCTTGTGTTATTCCACATTTTGAGCCTGATTTTAGCAGGACGAAACACCCAGTTAAAATGCTCCTGACCCATAGGGTTACTCTGGTTATCGACTGTACGGGGTTGAGGGGGCCACAAAATGATTCTTCTCCAGCACAATTCCACTCTGCATCTATATTGTGAAGCTTTTAAACTCTATTTGTATTTTCAAGAGTACATCTCACAATTAAAAACCATTAATCATTGTCACAGTGAATCAACACATCATAACATAAAACCGTCCATCCAATGGTCACGGAACTTAATATGACTCATTAAGCAGTCCTTGGCAAGGTGATACACAAATCATAGAGCAATCATCACAGAGGTACAGTAATACATTCAAAGCAGTGGCAAATAAATTGGTACACACTTTTCTATGGCACATAGTCTGTTCAGATGGTACAACATGTCCTTTTACAGGTTAGTGGAAGAATCGTCATGCGGTTCTGTGTCCCCATGTGATAAGATATATACCTGAAGGGGCCCCCATATGTCTTTGGGCTTAGAGGTGAGTGGCAGTAACTAAGCATATGTAGTATATTGTTCCTGGCAATAGAGTAGGTCAGCCATCCACTCCTTGAACTTTGGAGCTCTGCCCCTTCTCCATCTACATGCCACTCTACGCTTAGCCAAAAGAAGCGATAAAGCAACAAATTTCCTGTGTGAGGCAGCAATCTGTGCTGTATGTCCCAACAAGGTGAGCAACAGATCTCTCTCCAGACTAACACCTGTCATACCATCCAGCGCTAACAGCACCTGCTCCCAGAAATCCCGCACAACCGGGCACTCCCATGCCAGGTGAAGAAATCCCACCCCTGATTTCTTACATCTGTCGCATCTATCTGTAGCAGCCAACCGAAACCTACGTTTCTTTGCCGGTGTATAATATAATCTATGTAAATACTTGTAGTGTATAATACTCAAGCGACTACTAGCCGAGATTTGTGCTGTTTGCCTGCAACAATACTGCCATTGTACATCTCCCCAACTCCTCCTCCCAGTGTTCTCGGGAACCACCATGCACTCCCTGATACCAGATGCTTCCCATCGGTAGACCCTAACATCTGGTGGAGCGAAAGGAGATTTGCCGGTTCGTGGGGGAAGTCTGGAAGTATAGACCGCATCCCCTGCCTAAGACGTACATAAAGATATCTAGAGGCGTTGTCGTCAGTCCCCGAAGAAAATGTTCCAGCAACTGGAACTTTCCATCATGAAAGAGATCTCCCCAGGTAGTGACCCCAGCATGCTTACAGAGTCCCTGAAATCCTGGCTCCTGTAGAAGTGAGAGATCCGGGTGATACGAGAGCGGAAGCTGCGATGAGTATTGAACAGGCAATTGAAGCACCTCCTCGACCTGATGCCATGCAGCCACAGTACACGAGACAGTGGTAGGTGATGCCGCTCGCGTACCAACGGGTCTTGTATCACACCAGTTAGCGGTATCGTTTCAGCCAACCAATCTGCCACGGACACTTGTGGCATATAGCGAGGGGGTTTTACCCAATAGTATGCACAGTGTGCCTGCGCACTCAAATAGTATAATTCAAAGTCAGGGATATCGAAGCCTCCCTGATCATATGGTTTCGTCAGTATTGACCACTTAATCCTCGCCTGTCTCCCTCCCCATAAAAGCCGGAGTCGCTCGGTGCGCAGTGTATTAAAAGAAAACCTCCCCGGGGCATAGGGAACATTAAGGAACAAGTAAAGGAAGTGAGGAAGAACAACCATTTTTATCAGGGAGGCCCATCTGCTAGGGAAAGAGGCAATGAAATCCAGCGTGTTACATTTGCAGTTAAGCGTGTTATGGCCGTGCCGTAATTTTCCCGCAGTAATTTACTTTTCTGACCTGCTATTGTTCACCTGGCATCCCCATTCGCCAGCTCACCTAATCGCTTTCTGGTGCCCAGCAGATTCAGGGCTGAGGCACACGGACCTTCACACAAGCGGCGGCCATCTTAGGTGGGTGGGAGGATTCGCCTGCAGCGCTCTAGTCATTTCGCCCTTAAAAGAGCTTCACAAGCAGGTGTGAGTCTTGCTGACTGTTGTTCCCTCCTGAGGCGGAAGCCGGGAGGTTGGTGTGTTGTGTGCCAAGCTAAGCTTGCTTTCTTGTGTTTTTTCGCTTTCTTGTGTTATTTAGCCTGATTGAATAGGCAAATACCATTTTAAAACCTTGTCGTGATTTTAATAATTAATTCAAAATCGTAATTGGAAAGCTGATTACTTTTCTGACCTGCTATTGTTCACCTGGCATCCCCATTCGCCAGCTCACCTAATCGCATTGTGGTGCCCAGCCGATTCAGGGCTGAGGCACACGGACCTTCACAAGAGCGGCGGCCCTCTTAGGTGGGTGGGAGGATTCGCCTGCAACACTCTAGTCATTTCGCCCGTAAAAGAGCTTCACAAGCAGGTGTGAGTCTTCCTGACTGTTGTTCCCTCCTGAGGCGGAAGCCAGGAGGTTGGTGTGTTGTGTGCCAAGCTAAGCTTGCTTTCTTGTGTTTTTTCGCTTTCTTGTGTTATTTAGCCTGATTGAATAGGCAAATACCATTTTAAAACCTCGTCGTGATTTTAATAATTAATTCAAAATCGTAATTGGTAAGCAGATTACTTTTCTGACCTGCTATTGTTCACCTGGCATCCCCATTCGCCAGCTCACCTAATCACTTTCTAGTGCCCAGCCGATTCAGGGCTGAGGCACATGGACCTTCACACGAGCGGCAGCCATCTTAGGTGGGTGGGAGGATTCGCCTGCTGCGCTCTAGTCATTTCGCCCTTAAAAGAAAGGGTGATGCCTCCTCGAAGCAGACGCACTCAGCGGACGCGCCGGACCATCGCCGGAGTCACGCCAGAGTCCTGCCCGTCTACGCCCGTCAGCGACAAGCAGGCGCCAGGGGCAGGAACACTGCCCCCCCTCTCCCTTCTACCATGGTGGAACCCCTTTATACCTTTAGCACCCTACGAGCCCTCAAACCCCCTCGCCTACCTTGCCATCATACCATCACTCCGGAAACGCTCTCAATGACTCCCGAGTGCTGCTGGATTAAGACAGCTAACCACCAGCAGGCCCCGGATACCGGTAAATATCTGCCCTCCTCCTTAAGGCCAGGTCCTCCTCCTACGCCTATCCACACCGGTTTCCTCATCAATACCCGCTCGCATGTTAAAAACAATATCACTTTCAAGGAATTTACCTCCGACAAGCAACCCCCGTGGGTTTTTATCACCGAAACCTGGGCCATTGACTCTTCTGAGCCGGACCTAGTAAACGCCATCATTGAGAATGGATAGAATAGGGCGTGTGGGATACTTTACCGTAGCTCGATAAAATGCTGAATCTCTTATCTGTCCTCCCCGCACGACCCCTTTCAGGCTATGCATTTTATTTTAAATCCGTCCCCTACAGTCTCCTTTTCAGGGATTCTGATCTATAGACCCCCTGGACCCAGGTCCGCTTTTTGTCTCGAACTTCTAAAAATTCTAGAACCCTACATCGATACCCCTAATTTTACCATCCTCGGGGATTTTAATTTTCATTTAGAAAACCGCAAGTCCCCCGACACCGTCCATTTGTTGGATTCCCTAGCCTCCTGCGGTCTGCTGCAGCTAGTGGGCAATCCGACCCACTTAGCTGGGCACACCCTGGATGGGGTACTTTCCAACGACCCCTGGCTCCAGACTGGATCCCCCTCCCCCTGTCCTGGTCTGACCATCTGGCCGTTCCCCTTGAATTTGTAACCCCCCTTCCCATTGGACCCCAGCCAGACCGCAACAAGTGGGATTTGAGAAGGAATTTTAGGAAGATAAGTAATGAGACCCTTACTTCCTTCCTATCCAAACGCACGACCCTGCCTATAAAAGATGCCGAAGCTGCGGCTCTCAAGCTCTCTAACACCTTAGCTGAGGCCGTTGAATCTCTCGCCCGGCTCGCCGACACTATTCAGCCAGGAAGCGACCCTCGGCCCCCTGGTTCTCGGACTCCCTTAGGAACCTTAGACAGGGCTGTAGGAGGCAAGAAAGACTATGGAGATCACACTTGGACCCTATAGAGAAGGATAAACATAAAACCCTCCTCAAGGGCTATAAAGCGGCAGTGCGGGCTGAAAAGAAGGCGCACTTTACTAAACTAACTGGCTCACTTACGTCCCCCAGAGACCTGTTCAATATAGTCAACACTTTATCCCTCCTTCAGGCTCCCGAACCCATAATAGCCTCCCAAGATCTATGCGATTGGATTTCCACCTTTTTCCATACAAAAATCTTGGATATTTACACTGATTTGGAAACCCTCAACCTCAATCTCAACCCCGTGATCCCTCCCTCATCTGCCGTAACTCTGGAAAATCAAGCTACCGAGCTCTCCACTCGGCTCACCCATTTTCCCCCTCTTATCCCCGACCACCTTAGTGTGCTCTTGGACAGGCTTAAGTCCGGATCCCCGCTTGATCCCTGTCCTGTAAAAATCGTGAAAGAATGCAGGCAGGTACTTATGCCCCCTCTCATGGAGGTCATGAATCTAGGTATTTCTGAAGGGGTTTATCCCTCGACGTGGAAAACGGCCATTGTCAAACCCCTTCTGAAAAAGCCCACACTGGATCCGGAGACTCTAAAAAACTTTTGTCCCATCTCCCTTCTTCCTGCCCCCGCTAAGCTCCTGGAGGCACACCTTAACCACCACTTGAGTGCCTTTCTCAACAGTTCCAGTTCTTTAGACCCCTCTCAGCATGGCTTCCGAAGGGCACACAGCACCGAGTCGGCACTCACTGTTGTTGTCGACAGCATTCGGGCCAAGGTTGATAGGGGCCCAACTGGTGCTGCTTGACTTAACGGCGACTTTTGATACCCTTTCTCCATCTATCCTTGCAAGCCGCCTTAGCAGGATGGGTGTAGATGGCCCCGCACTCAGCCTCCTCACATCCTTCCTTGACCAACGGCAGCAAAGGGTAAAGCTTGGCGACTTCATCTCACCAATCATGCCTGTGAAGTGTGGGGTCCCCCAGGGCTCCTTTTTGAGCCCTACGCTTTTTAACATTTATGTGGCCCCACTCGCCAGGCTTGTAAGGTCCTTTGGCCTAGAAGTTCTTTCCTATGCCGACGACACACAGATCATGGTCTCCATAACACAATCTGTGGATATCACAGCTCTTAACTTTAAAAACTGTATGGAGGCGGTCGCTGACTGGATGGTCAAGAACTTCCTTAAATTGAATGGGGAAAAAACGAGGTCCTCATCTTTGGAGCCAAACATGAGACCTGGTCAATGGACTGGTGGCCCCCTGCCCTTGGCATCTGCCCCACGCCTTCTTCCTCCGCCCGTAATTTGGGTGTTATCCTGGACACCACTCTTTCCCTCGAGAAACAGGTTAGCAGGACAGTCTCCACCTGCTGTGGTGCTCTGAGGATTTTAAGAAAAATCACCCACTACCTGTCCTTTGAAGCCCGCAAACAGTTCACACTGGCTCCAGGCTGGACTACTGCAATGCACTTTATCTTGGCATTAACATCGGCTTGGTCCAACGCCTTCAGATTGTGCAAAACGCAGCGGCCCGGTCTGTTATGGATGCCCCGAAACACTTTTCGGGTTCGGCCATTAGGAAGAACCTGCACTGGCTCCCCATGCAGGCTAGGATAAACTTTAAGGCCATCTGCCTTACGCACTGTGCCTTGAATGGCACTGGGCCCGAAGACATTCGGTCACTTGTGTCCCCTTATGTCCCGGGCAGAGCACTTCGCTCCTCCAGCAAAAATCTGCTTGTTGTTTCTCGAGTCTCCATGGCCAGATGGGGCGGAAGGGCCTTCTGAGCTCCCGCCCCAGACTCTGGAACACCCTCCCTGATGACCTCAAGGGTCTTGCTTCCCATGCCCTTTTTTGCAAAGCACTTTAGACCTGGCTCTTTCAGGAAGCTTACCAATAACCCGCTCCCACTCCTCTTCTAAACAAACAGTTTACCATCCTAAGCGCCTTGATGCCTTCGGGTTTAGTTGTGCTCTACAAATCTATTTTCTTTCTTTCTTTCTTCTTTCCTCACGATCTGTAGTTATTTGTATACCTAGATACCGCAATTCCGTCTTGCATCACTCTATGTAGAAGTCCAACGGGAATTTGGATACTGCTGGCATAAGCTGGAAGACCTGGGACTTCCCCCAATTGATGCCTACACCAGACAAATAACCAAATTTCACAAAGTTGCGCAGAATGGGATTAACATTTTGTTGTGGATCTCTGACATAAAGCGTGATATCGTCAGCGTACAACAATACCAATATTGGCCGAAAATAACAACGAAACGCCTTATCCTGATGTAATTGTCATAGTCGACAAGCCCGGGGCTCCACCACGAGGGCAAAAAGAAGCGGTGACAGCGGGCACCCTTGTCGGGTGTCCCTAGAGATCACGAGTGGTTGGGATAGGTAGCCATTATTAACACCCTGGCCGTGGGGAGATGGTACAGTAACTCAATCCAAGCCATGAACACTTGAGGGAAGCCCATTCGCCGCATCCCCCCAAACAAATAGTCCCACTCCACCGAGTCAAACGCCTTAGTGGCATCTAAAAAGACTGCGGCGAGCGGGAAGTCAGGCGCAACATTTAGGATAAGTGAGAAGAGGGTTCTGAGGTTGTGTGTCATGGCTCTACCAGGCACAAACCCCGATTGGTCAGGCAATACAAGTTTGTCAAGTAGCAGGGACAGTCTATTGGCCAATACCTTTGCTAAGATTTTCGGATCGCAATTCATTAGGGACAGCGGCCTATAAGAGTCGCAAGACTCCGACGGCTTTCCAGGTTTCAGCAGGGACGTGACTATCGCTTCTCTCATTGAGGGCGGTAGCGTACCCACTTCCAACGACTCCTCATTCACCTCCTTCAGCAGCGGAGCCATGACGTTGATATAAGCCTTATAGAACTCCGCCGGGAGGCCGTCTGACCCCGGCGCCTTCCCGCTCTGGAGTTGCACAATAGCTTCCCTTATTTTGTCAAGTTCGAATGGCATGCTTAAAAATTCCCGCTGGGTGTCCCCGAGCCAACCAAGTGCAACTTCTCCCATGAATTCCTCCAGATCAGCAATACCCCGCCTTTGGGATATGTACAATGCGGAGTAATGTGCTGTAAATGCCTCTAGATTAGAACACTCTGTGAGTCCCGATGCAACGGTCCCTCCAACTCTTGTATTTCTATAACAGGCGCGCTACACCTAGGGATCCGCGTCAGTGCAGCCAGTACCTTCCCTGGTCTCTCACCCTCCCCATATCTACGCGCTGTCCAATACTTGCCCAGAAATTTTGCCTCTCTGTGCGCAAAATCCTCATTTCAGTCAACGTTGTGCGAAAATTCTTTAGCACTTGTCCCTCCTTCCCCCTCACCATGCGCTTCTCCATTCCTTTCAAGTCACGATCTAAGTTACGCAGCGTGTTCTGCAAATCTCATAGCACCCCAAAACTCTTAGACATACAGTACCCGCGGACCGTAACCGTGAACGCTTACCATATTGCCTCCACACTATCAACAGACCCTTTATTGCGGATGAAGAAGTCTTTGATTTCCTCCCCAAGTTCTGTGCGGAATACCAGAACCAGTAGGGCCATAGGTTGTAATCGCCAGCTCAGTCTTGGTCTACCATATCCTGGGAGTGAAAGGGGGACCCTAACTGGGCAGTGGTCAGAGAATGTCCGAGCCAGATGTACAGCACTCGTAGAAGTGGGGCATAACCCCCTAGTTAGCAAACAGTAATGTATGCGCGACCAGGTTCCTCCATAGAATGTAAAGGGTGTGCCTTCATGCTGTAGGGGATGCATGTTCCTCCAACTGTCCACCAACCCACCTTCCACTATGATTCCCTGCAGCACCTCCTGTTCCCCTGTGTAATGCTGCGGCCCTGCATTGGATCTATCTGCCTGCGGATGTAATGCCACATTGAAGTCATCCCCCCAGATTATATTAGTTGAGCCTGCCAACAAAATTTTGCCCCAGAGATTCGTAAAAAATTCCGGGCAATCAGTATTGGGCCCATAACAGTTCATTATTTTCACCGTCTCTTCCCAGGCGCCCCCACAGTATGATGTACCTCCCCTGTGGGTCCTCTAGAACACCCATCTTCTCAAATTTTGTGTGCCTACTGAATAGTATGTGGAAAAAACAAGAAGTATCCCAACTGGTATAATTTGTAGGCAGTTAATCTGGATATGTATACACTATTATCCACACAGAAACAAGGAGACTCTAATAGTTTGTAGCATGTGCTCATGGCAACATTTATCCTTAGAGATCAAGAAGGGGATGTACATTAAATCATTTACAGTTGTAACAGCACTGTAGTAACATAATTAGTAGCGATTCATGACAACCCAAATTGTACGTGGTGCTTGTGGTATGTGAGTGAAGAACCGGAGTAGCAACGCAAGTGACAATGTGAACAGCATGGGCGGCGCGAAGAGGTAAGTGCAACAATATCTACAGTGAATAATTGGTACAGTATGGTTCTGGTTAACTTCAGGAGTTTTAGTTTGTAGTTGAATGTATTTATCGTTCAAGAACCATTCCGTTTGACACGCCTATGGCTGCGCTGGTGTGTCGACGACGTTTCGATCCGTGCAATTGGGATCACCATCAGGACTGGGTTGGGATGGAAAACAGTGCGGAGGCTGCGCGTGGTCAGCGAGGAATCGTTCAGGGCGGTTCCGTCGTGAGGTACGGGGTCAGCGTGCTTGAATCAGGAAGGAGGCAGTCACGGTAGGTCCCAGGAGTCGATCCATGTGTGATCGTGCTCGGGAGAATCAATCTCTCGTGGGAGAGGAATCGGCAAATTGCTCTGGTTAGGCTTTCGTCGATCGACTCCCAGGACCTACCGTGACTGCCTCCTTCCTGATTCAAGCACGCGGACCCCATACCTCACGACGGACCCGCCCTGAATGATTCCTCGCTGGCCCCCCGCTGACCACGCGCAGCCTCCGCACTGCCCACTGTAGTCCACCACGGCACAGCCTTCAGAAATCAGCCATGATATAGGAATATACTATCAGTCACAGTTATTCTCCCAGCTCTCCCGTAGAGGTCCAGCCACTGCAGATCTGACAGTCTACTGTAGTTGGTGCGAGTGCAGGCCGCTGTCTGTGGTTATCCCAGCTGTATGTTGAAGTCACACTGTGCTGTCTCCTTAGTGAAGAGTATAGACAATGTCGCCCTCCGCGTTGTGTGGTATTGGTTGCGCCATCTGTCCTCTTTCCTCCCTCCGATGCTCTTTGCAATAACGGCAACAGGCCAGAGCACAAGACTTCCCTCTTCAGCGGCCCTCGAGTTTTTAGTCTCCAGCCCCCACTCCTGCCCTCAGTCCTCTGGTGGGGGTGTAGGACCAAGCGGTGGGGGTGTAGGACCAAGCGCCACTAATTAAATGCCCCCTTCGTGTAGTAACTCAGTCCCATGTGCGTGCCGCCTACAGTGCGCTTACCGCGCCAGACCACTAGGAGATATGATGGGCAATGTCGCCTCCCAGGCCTTGTACCACTGATTTCACTGTCCACACATGCCCCTCTCCAGCGCTCCATGCAATGGCGGCAGTAGGGCTGTGGTCAAGAATTTCTCTCCGCTTATTATCAGTAACAGCTTCTAGCTCCTGTTTCTGCAGGCAGCTCTTCAAATCAGTGCACAACCGATCATCATTCTCTGGTGGATGACTGCACACAGCCTCTTCACTCCTGCCCCCCCTCACGGCGCGCATGCCTCGCCGATCTTTCTCGAGGCAGGCTGCAGCTAGCGGCCCGTAATGGCGCTGAGCCGCCTCCAGTGGGGCCGTGAAGACAATCCGCGATAGCAGCAGCCGGCACAGACAGCGGGATGCCTTTCCTCGGGCTGAGAGCTCAGAAGGCGCAAGGTCCGCACCGCTCATCCCAATGATGATGGCCGCAAAGCTCCTCCGCCAGCCAGGCTGTCTCACCTGCAAGCCCCCAGGTCAGTGCATTAGCGGTGCAACACGGCAGCTTCCCTTCTTACCGCGCTACACCCGCCGCTTGTCAGCTCCGTCTCTGGCGTACTCAAGGTCCCGCAGCCACCTCTCTGTACCCCAGGGCTTCTCCGCACGGCCGCGTCACGGCCCAGCTGCCACGAGGCGATCCTGGGGCTTGCGCAGCCACTCACACAGCCAGTCCGTTTCAAGGGCAGCCAGCGTCTCCCCCGGTGCACAACTCACCCTCTCTGCAGCCGCTCCGGTCTCCTGCTCTCGGCAACTTTCAAGCCCCGTAGCAGTGCCCGGAGTTCAGGATAACATTCCACACTTTGAAGTACTAAGTGTGAGTGGATAGGCGGATAAATCCCAGATTTTGACAGTCGGTCCGTGGGAGCCTCACTCCATGGCAGCCATTCCACTGGTGCGCCACCTAGCGTCCCTCTATATTGTGAAGCTTGAATGCGTTTGATGAAAATGAAATGGTCCTGCTTTATGATGAAAATTACCTCATAATGCA
Source organism: Lissotriton helveticus (assembly GCF_964261635.1). Classification (NCBI taxonomy): domain Eukaryota; kingdom Metazoa; phylum Chordata; class Amphibia; order Caudata; family Salamandridae; genus Lissotriton; species Lissotriton helveticus. The sequence goes on from NC_136068.1 coordinate 648,892,151, forward strand.
GGGGAAATGTTGCTAATGAAAAAGTGACTTTAAACCATGATGCTTGGTTACATTTCTAAAAGAGAAAAATTGATAGCTCGCAAATCAGGAGACTTTGAAAAAAAAAGAGAATGCCGTCTGCAGTTAGCAGGAGGAAACATCAAATATAACTCAGCCAACAGCAAAGCGGTTCATAATGTACGGCCCTGGAGCTGCATATGGCCCTCCTGACCAGGGCCGATCTGGCTCGGGCATTTCCCCGGTGGGCCGCTAGGGAGGGGGCCGGTTTTGGACCCCTGTGGGCCATTTTTGTTTCCCCCTGTAACAAAATTGCCAGAAACCAGCCATCGCATCCTGCTCGGCTGCACCCCCCCTCAACCCAGGGGGGGCAGCTGAGCAGTTTCCCAGGGTTGGTTTTGGTTCCCAGTCCTACCCTGATCCTGATCTTTACATGGGGCCCCCAGATCAACAGCGTAAACAAAAACAATTCCCAACAGGTATTATTGAGAGACAATTTCAATTGTGCATGCCTGAAGGCATTACTGAGAACAGAAAACAAGGAGTCAAAAGGATTTTAGAGGAACGGTGGTATTATTTACCAAGGACAAGGGTATTCAACATATGTTTACAGTTTTCTACAGCACTGTAAAGATTAGATCTTGTGACAACCCAGTGGCACTTGGTGCAAGGTGCTATATACAGTTTCAGTGAAGTGAAGTGCAAGTGCTTAAAAACAGCATTGGTGGCGCATAGAATGTGGTATATACATCAATTGCAGCTTCAATTATAATAGACAAGTTACAATCACTTGAGACAATTATTTTCTTGAAGAAAGCTGAAAGTGTCATATGCGTCATTTGATTCAAGCTGTGTGGTCGACGGCGTTTCGATCCCCTTGAGTCGGGATCGTCATCAGGACGGGGTTGTTCTTAATGAATACAGTGCTGTGGACAAGGAAGGATAATGATGAGGGTGGAAGGCGGGAACGGGCAGGCGTGGATGGGATGAGGATAGGGAGTGCGGAGGTGAGGGCGCACTCGGGGCGGCTAAGGGGCAAGGAATAAGGTGTTTAGGGCGAAGTGAGGGTGGTGATGGCCGCAGAAAGTGGGGTGATATTAGGGGTGCCTAATGTGGAGAGTAGGTCTGTTTATTTGTGTGGGGTCGTGTACCACAAGGCAAAAGGAAAATAACTTACAAAAACCATGCAAGGATGCGTGGTTTACAGCTTACGAAATCAATGCGTACTGGTCACTGGAAGGAAAAAGGCATTTGTTAGGTACAGGACGCATGGGTCACTGGTAGGTACCGAACACGCACTGGGGGTATCAGTACCTGGTGGCGTCTTGTCCTGGGACTGCTCACGAGTTTGGGCAGCTCCTAGAGAGGAAGACAAGGGGTGCGTGGTCAATAAGGCGAAGAAGTGCCCAAGATCGAACTCGAAGAGCGCGATTAGGCGTGTAGCCGGTGGCCGACGGCGAGACTCTTACCTTAGAGGAGGAGGGGCACAGAGGGCAATCGCTCTTCTGGCGTGGCTGTATTGCACTTAATGCAGCGGCAGACAGCGTCTTCTCTGTATCTAGGAGATTATACCAGTTACCGCGCGGAGGGGGCGGGGTAGGGGGCGTCTGTCTGGGGGCAGGATCTGCGAGTGAATGCCGAGGTGGCGCGGAGTCATTGGTGAGAGTGAGGGCGGGGGGCAGGGAGTGGGTGGGACGGTGAAAGGTTACCCGGGCAACCAGAGTAATCAGGAAGTCACAGAGCCCGAGTCGGCGCATTGATTTGCATTGATCGGCTCCCTTGATTTGCAGGTAGTAGATGTTTTTGTACATGAAGTAATTGTTTTGTAATGCCACTCTCAAAAGATCCATAATGAAATCTGTGGGGATCTTGGGTGGTTGTGGTCTGGTGTCCAATAGATTTTTGATAACCTGGAGTCCTTCACAATGGGGAATGTTCGTGTAAAGGGACTCGATGTCCAGACTTGCCATGATTTGGTTTTCCATATCAAAGGGTTGATCTTCAATTGTGTTGATCAGATCCATGGTGTCCCGGATATAGGTGTCTGTGATAGGTACAAACTCTTTGATCATTGAATCCACATATTTGCCAAGGGGTTCCAAGATGGAGCCACACCCTGATACGATAGGGCGTCCCGGTGGGTTTCTGGCATCCTTATGTATTTTGGGAAGTACGTAAAGGACAGGAGTCCTGGGGTGTGGGTTATTTAAGAACTCAAATTCTTTTTTGGTAACGATGTTGTTGTCTCTTGCTGCAGTTGTTATAGCGAGGATCTTCTGTCTTATGTCTGCTAATGGATCTTTTGTTAGGGCACGATAATGGTCGTGGTTCATAAGTTGTCGTTCCACCTCTCGGTCGTATTCAGTGTTGTCAAGGACAACTATCCCACCACCCTTGTCTGCGGGCTTGATAACTATTCCGGGGTTATTTTGGAGGGTGGTGAGCGCTTGTTTCTCTTCCCAGGGCAGGTTGTAGGGGACGTATCGTGGAGTGGTCTTAAGTTCCATCACTTCTTTAAGGACGAGTTTTTCAAATGTCAGAATTTCGGGAGGCATTTGGTGTGACGGTGGGTTGAAGGTAGAGGGAGGTCGGAAAGGGGAAACCTCCGCCCAGTTGGTATCTGGTTTGTCTGAGAAAAAATATTTCAATCTGATCCTCCTGAAGAATTTCAGGAGGTTGGATTGGAGGTCCAGGAAGTTGGTTCTCACCGTTGGCACAAACGAGAGACCACGCGATAGAAGTTTGGTTTCTAAAGGGGTCAGATTATGGCTCGACAGGTTGAAGATTGGGATGGACGTTATTGCAGTTGTAATTCCTTCGTCCATTATTGGGGTTGTCCCCATTGGTAATACCTGTTGCGAGTTTGTCTGTTGCCTGGAACTGGGGGTTGATATTGTTTGGCCCTCGTTTGGCGATTCTGTGGTTGAGGATGTTGACCGCGGCCTCGGCCTCTTCCTAAAAAACCGGGTGGAAGTAGTGGCTGTGGACCTGAGGTGCTGGCGTCTGTGTCTTCCCCTGAGCTGTTTGAGGAGACAGAGAAAGTAACACGCTGGTTGTTTCTGTATCGGCCCCAGTTTTGTGATCTTGGCTGGTTCTGAGGTGTGTTATAGAATTCCTCACTTAGATAAGGATACGTATTCTCGTTCTTATAGTTCTTGATATCTTTCTCAATTTTGTTGATTTTCTTGTTAACTTCGAAGGTATTGAAGGTGGCAATGGAGCTGTATATTTTCTCCAGGAGGTTTTTTGCGTCAATAATCGTCGAGTCTTCTAGAATGCGTTTTTCCAAGTCTTCAATTTCTTGGAGTTCTTGGCGGCTATGTTCTATCGCTGTGTCTATTCCCAAGACCATCCAGTGGCGAGAACAAGTCGTCGCAAGGTGGCTGAAGCTGACTCGGAATTTGGGGTCCTGCGTGAATATAGCCGGGGTGTTCCGGATTTGTAGGCCTAACGGGATGACGCCAGATCGTAGATAATCTGTCAGCATACGGGCATGTAGGTCCGTTCTGATTTGTTTTTTCTTTAGTTTCTCCAGTTGTTCCAAAAGGATTCGGGATGTGTTGGGGGTGGTGGAGGTTGACGTAGACTGTTGTGGGCCTGACAGTAATGAGGGCCCAGTGAGTCTGGATTGAATATATTCCTCAGAGTAAGTCAGGGACTCCTTGGACATCTTGTACAGGCCGGGTGGTCCTGGGCAGATGTGTACCTAAATTAATGAGGCAAAAGGATAGAGTACACAGAGGTACTTCTCTCGCAGCGGGCACGCTGCTCCTAGTAATGATAGGAAGAACAGGAGGGGACCCATAAACCGAGTTGGGATGGGTATACTGTGTAAACAAAAACAATTCCCAACAGGTATTATTGAGAGACAATTTCAATTGTGCATGCCTGAAGGCATTACTGAGAACAGAAAACAAGGAGTCAAAAGGATTTTAGAGGAACGGTGGTATTATTTACCAAGGACAAGGGTATTCAACATATGTTTACAGTTTTCAACAGCACTGTAAAGATTAGATCTTGTGACAACCCAGTGGCACTTGGTGCAAGGTGCTATATACAGTTTCAGTGAAGTGAAGTGCAAGTGCTTAAAAACAGCATTGGTGGCGCATAGAATGTGGTATATACATCAATTGCAGCTTCAATTATAATAGACAAGTTACAATCACTTGAGACAATTATTTTCTTGAAGAAAGCTGAAAGTGTCATATGCGTCATTTGATTCAAGCTGTGTGGTCGACGGCGTTTCGATCCCCTTGAGTCGGGATCGTCATCAGGACGGGGTTGTTCTTAATGAATACAGTGCTGTGGACAAGGAAGGATAATGATGAGGGTGGAAGGCGGGAACGGGCAGGCGTGGATGGGATGAGGATAGGGAGTGCGGAGGTGAGGGCGCACTCGGGGCGGCTAAGGGGCAAGGAATAAGGTGTTTAGGGCGAAGTGAGGGTGGTGATGGCCGCAGAAAGTGGGGTGATATTAGGGGTGCCTAATGTGGAGAGTAGGTCTGTTTATTTGTGTGGGGTCGTGTACCACAAGGCAAAAGGAAAATAACTTACAAAAACCATGCAAGGATGCGTGGTTTACAGCTTACGAAATCAATGCGTACTGGTCACTGGAAGGAAAAAGGCATTTGTTAGGTACAGGACGCATGGGTCACTGGTAGGTACCGAACACGCACTGGGGGTATCAGTACCTGGTGGCGTCTTGTCCTGGGACTGCTCACGAGTTTGGGCAGCTCCTAGAGAGGAAGACAAGGGGTGCGTGGTCAATAAGGCGAAGAAGTGCCCAAGATCGAACTCGAAGAGCGCGATTAGGCGTGTAGCCGGTGGCCGACGGCGAGACTCTTACCTTAGAGGAGGAGGGGCACAGAGGGCAATCGCTCTTCTGGCGTGGCTGTATTGCACTTAATGCAGCGGCAGACAGCGTCTTCTCTGTATCTAGGAGATTATACCAGTTACCGCGCGGAGGGGGCGGGGTAGGGGGCGTCTGTCTGGGGGCGGGATCTGCGAGTGAATGCCGAGGTGGCGCGGAGTCATTGGTGAGAGTGAGGGCGGGGGGCAGGGAGTGGGTGGGGCGGTGAAAGGTTACCCGGGCAACCAGAGTAATCAGGAAGTCACAGAGCCCGAGTCGGCGCATTGGGAAATGCGCTTTGGGCAGGTCCAGGGAGCGGGAACCAAGGGCATGTTTTGGAGAAGCAGTGCCAAGAGAACTTAGTACATAGGACGCAAGGTGATGTAAACATGACAAAATCAGAGTCGCCTTGAGAAAAATAATAATACAACACACACACATTGGTAGAGGTGGCTGGCGGCAGAACAAAGGAAAGCTGTTAATTAACATCGATTCGGTCAGGGTATAAAACCGGACAGTTAATTACATAGAGAAATAGGGGTGGGCGCCAGTTTAGTCAAGGGGAGCAGGGAGGGGGTGCAGAGTAACGGACAGCTCATATGGTTAAGGTACGCTTCTCATTTTATCTTAAGCCATATGTGTTTACAGGGTGCGTGGTAGAAGATGGTCCCAGGGGTCAATTAAATGGCGATCGTATTAGTCCATTCATCCAGGGTGTTGAGCCCCTGGTTGACCGAGTCAACTTTGGCAATCCATTTGCATTCAGCTCTGTTGAGCAGGGCCTTCATGTTACCTCCTCTGAGAGGTAAGGTGGGTTTCTCAATGACCTGCCATCTGAGGTCCGAATCCGTGTGTGAATGCTCAATGAAGTGCGAGACCAGAGGTGCTGTAAGTACCTTGCAGTTAATTCTGCTTTTGTGTTGAATGATACGCTGTTTTATCATTTGTGTTGTCTGGCCGATGTAAATCAGATCACACGGGCATCGGATAGCGTAAATAACGTTCTGGGTTTTGCAGTTGGAATGTTGGGCGAGGTGGTGTGTCTGGCCATTGAATGTGAACTCCTTGGTGTTGGTTGTCAGCTCGCACACGCTGCATGATTGGCATTTAAAGTGTCCCATGACCGGGGGCAGGCCCCAGGATGCTGTGATGGTGTTTTTCTCTGTACTGGGGGCCGGCCATGTAATGGCATGCACTAGATGGTTAGCAATGTTGTTGCCTCTCTGATATGAGAACAGAGGAGGTTCATTGAATTGTTCTTCCGAACGTAGGATAGTCCAGTTCTTTTTAATTATCTTCGATACTCTGTTGCTGTCGGGGCTGAACACTGAGACAAAGGGGATCCTCTTCAAGGTTTTTTTGTTCAGATTTGGCCTCAGTAAGTCCTCCCGGTGGTTGTACCAGGCCCGTTTTCTGGCCAATTTGACCAGACGACGTGGGTACCCCCTGTTGATCAATTTAGAAGCTAAGATGTCCGCTTCCCTGAAGTAGTCCTTGTGCCATTTGCAATTTCTCCGAATGCGGAAAAATTGGCCAAAAGGGAGACCATCGCGGAGACCTCTGGGGTGGTTGCTTGAGTAGTGCAACAAAGTGTTGCGTTCAGTCGGTTTGCGGTAGAGCACAGTTCCAATTTTGCCTTCTTCCGCATGTATAGTGACATCAAGGAAGTGTAGGTCATTGGGTTTGGTTTCGTATGTGAATCTGAGATGTTCCTGGGAAGAGTTTAGCCAGTCAATACATGGTTGAAGAGAGTTGGCAGAGCCATTCCAAAATAGTAGAATATCATCGATATATCGACGCCATAGGTGGATTTGGGGTCGATATGGGTTGATCTGGTTGAGGAACAATGATTTCTCAAGGGCATGTACATAAAGGATGGCAAAATTTGGAGCGAAGCAAGCGCCCATCGCTACTCCCTTGATTTGCAGGTAGTAGATGTTTTTGTACATGAAGTAATTGTTTTGTAATGCCACTCTCAAAAGATCCATAATGAAATCTGTGGGGATCTTGGGTGGTTGTGGTCTGGTGTCCAATAGATTTTTGATAACCTGGAGTCCTTCACAATGGGGAATGTTCGTGTAAAGGGACTCGATGTCCAGACTTGCCATGATTTGGTTTTCCATATCAAAGGGTTGATCTTCAATTGTGTTGATCAGATCCATGGTGTCCCGGATATAGGTGTCTGTGATAGGTACAAACTCTTTGATCATTGAATCCACATATTTGCCAAGGGGTTCCAAGATGGAGCCACACCCTGATACGATAGGGCGTCCCGGTGGGTTTCTGGCATCCTTATGTATTTTGGGAAGTACGTAAAGGACAGGAGTCCTGGGGTGTGGGTTATTTAAGAACTCAAATTCTTTTTTGGTAACGATGTTGTTGTCTCTTGCTGCAGTTGTTATAGCGAGGATCTTCTGTCTTATGTCTGCTAATGGATCTTTTGTTAGGGCACGATAATGGTCGTGGTTCATAAGTTGTCGTTCCACCTCTCGGTCGTATTCAGTGTTGTCAAGGACAACTATCCCACCACCCTTGTCTGCGGGCTTGATAACTATTCCGGGGTTATTTTGGAGGGTGGTGAGCGCTTGTTTCTCTTCCCAGGGCAGGTTGTAGGGGACGTATCGTGGAGTGGTCTTAAGTTCCATCACTTCTTTAAGGACGAGTTTTTCAAATGTCAGAATTTCGGGAGGCATTTGGTGTGACGGTGGGTTGAAGGTAGAGGGAGGTCGGAAAGGGGAAACCTCCGCCCAGTTGGTATCTGGTTTGTCTGAGAAAAAATATTTCAATCTGATCCTCCTGAAGAATTTCAGGAGGTTGGATTGGAGGTCCAGGAAGTTGGTTCTCACCGTTGGCACAAACGAGAGACCACGCGATAGAAGTTTGGTTTCTAAAGGGGTCAGATTATGGCTCGACAGGTTGAAGATTGGGATGGACGTTATTGCAGTTGTAATTCCTTCGTCCATTATTGGGGTTGTCCCCATTGGTAATACCTGTTGCGAGTTTGTCTGTTGCCTGGAACTGGGGGTTGATATTGTTTGGCCCTCGTTTGGCGATTCTGTGGTTGAGGGTGTTGGCCGCGGCCTCGGCCTCTTCCTAAAAAACCGGGTGGAAGTAGTGGCTGTGGACCTGAGGTGCTGGCGTCTGTGTCTTCCCCTGAGCTGTTTGAGGAGACAGAGAAAGTAACACGCTGGTTGTTTCTGTATCGGCCCCAGTTTTGTGATCTTGGCTGGTTCTGAGGTGTGTTATAGAATTCCTCACTTAGATAAGGATACGTATTCTCGTTCTTATAGTTCTTGATATCTTTCTCAATTTTGTTGATTTTCTTGTTAACTTCGAAGGTATTGAAGGTGGCAATGGAGCTGTATATTTTCTCCAGGAGGTTTTTTGCGTCAATAATCGTCGAGTCTTCTAGAATGCGTTTTTCCAAGTCTTCAATTTCTTGGAGTTCTTGGCGGCTATGTTCTATCGCTGTGTCTATTCCCAAGACCATCCAGTGGCGAGAACAAGTCGTCGCAAGGTGGCTGAAGCTGACTCGGAATTTGGGGTCCTGCGTGAATATAGCCGGGGTGTTCCGGATTTGTAGGCCTAACGGGATGACGCCAGATCGTAGATAATCTGTCAGCATACGGGCATGTAGGTCCGTTCTGATTTGTTTTTTCTTTAGTTTCTCCAGTTGTTCCAAAAGGATTCGGGATGTGTTGGGGGTGGTGGAGGTTGACGTAGACTGTTGTGGGCCTGACAGTAATGAGGGCCCAGTGAGTCTGGATTGAATATATTCCTCAGAGTAAGTCAGGGACTCCTTGGACATCTTGTACAGGCCGGGTGGTCCTGGGCAGATGTGTACCTAAATTAATGAGGCAAAAGGATAGAGTACACAGAGGTACTTCTCTCGCAGCGGGCACGCTGCTCCTAGTAATGATAGGAAGAACAGGAGGGGACCCATAAACCGAGTTGGGATGGGTATACTGTGTAAACAAAAACAATTCCCAACAGGTATTATTGAGAGACAATTTCAATTGTGCATGCCTGAAGGCATTACTGAGAACAGAAAACAAGGAGTCAAAAGGATTTTAGAGGAACGGTGGTATTATTTACCAAGGACAAGGGTATTCAACATATGTTTACAGTTTTCAACAGCACTGTAAAGATTAGATCTTGTGACAACCCAGTGGCACTTGGTGCAAGGTGCTATATACAGTTTCAGTGAAGTGAAGTGCAAGTGCTTAAAAACAGCATTGGTGGCGCATAGAATGTGGTATATACATCAATTGCAGCTTCAATTATAATAGACAAGTTACAATCACTTGAGACAATTATTTTCTTGAAGAAAGCTGAAAGTGTCATATGCGTCATTTGATTCAAGCTGTGTGGTCGACGGCGTTTCGATCCCCTTGAGTCGGGATCGTCATCAGGACGGGGTTGTTCTTAATGAATACAGTGCTGTGGACAAGGAAGGATAATGATGAGGGTGGAAGGCGGGAACGGGCAGGCGTGGATGGGATGAGGATAGGGAGTGCGGAGGTGAGGGCGCACTCGGGGCGGCTAAGGGGCAAGGAATAAGGTGTTTAGGGCGAAGTGAGGGTGGTGATGGCCGCAGAAAGTGGGGTGATATTAGGGGTGCCTAATGTGGAGAGTAGGTCTGTTTATTTGTGTGGGGTCGTGTACCACAAGGCAAAAGGAAAATAACTTACAAAAACCATGCAAGGATGCGTGGTTTACAGCTTACGAAATCAATGCGTACTGGTCACTGGAAGGAAAAAGGCATTTGTTAGGTACAGGACGCATGGGTCACTGGTAGGTACCGAACACGCACTGGGGGTATCAGTACCTGGTGGCGTCTTGTCCTGGGACTGCTCACGAGTTTGGGCAGCTCCTAGAGAGGAAGACAAGGGGTGCGTGGTCAATAAGGCGAAGAAGTGCCCAAGATCGAACTCGAAGAGCGCGATTAGGCGTGTAGCCGGTGGCCGACGGCGAGACTCTTACCTTAGAGGAGGAGGGGCACAGAGGGCAATCGCTCTTCTGGCGTGGCTGTATTGCACTTAATGCAGCGGCAGACAGCGTCTTCTCTGTATCTAGGAGATTATACCAGTTACCGCGCGGAGGGGGCGGGGTAGGGGGCGTCTGTCTGGGGGCGGGATCTGCGAGTGAATGCCGAGGTGGCGCGGAGTCATTGGTGAGAGTGAGGGCGGGGGGCAGGGAGTGGGTGGGGCGGTGAAAGGTTACCCGGGCAACCAGAGTAATCAGGAAGTCACAGAGCCCGAGTCGGCGCATTGGGAAATGCGCTTTGGGCAGGTCCAGGGAGCGGGAACCAAGGGCATGTTTTGGAGAAGCAGTGCCAAGAGAACTTAGTACATAGGACGCAAGGTGATGTAAACATGACAAAATCAGAGTCGCCTTGAGAAAAATAATAATACAACACACACACATTGGTAGAGGTGGCTGGCGGCAGAACAAAGGAAAGCTGTTAATTAACATCGATTCGGTCAGGGTATAAAACCGGACAGTTAATTACATAGAGAAATAGGGGTGGGCGCCAGTTTAGTCAAGGGGAGCAGGGAGGGGGTGCAGAGTAACGGACAGCTCATATGGTTAAGGTACGCTTCTCATTTTATCTTAAGCCATATGTGTTTACAGGGTGCGTGGTAGAAGATGGTCCCAGGGGTCAATTAAATGGCGATCGTATTAGTCCATTCATCCAGGGTGTTGAGCCCCTGGTTGACCGAGTCAACTTTGGCAATCCATTTGCATTCAGCTCTGTTGAGCAGGGCCTTCATGTTACCTCCTCTGAGAGGTAAGGTGGGTTTCTCAATGACCTGCCATCTGAGGTCCGAATCCGTGTGTGAATGCTCAATGAAGTGCGAGACCAGAGGTGCTGTAAGTACCTTGCAGTTAATTCTGCTTTTGTGTTGAATGATACGCTGTTTTATCATTTGTGTTGTCTGGCCGATGTAAATCAGATCACACGGGCATCGGATAGCGTAAATAACGTTCTGGGTTTTGCAGTTGGAATGTTGGGCGAGGTGGTGTGTCTGGCCATTGAATGTGAACTCCTTGGTGTTGGTTGTCAGCTCGCACACGCTGCATGATTGGCATTTAAAGTGTCCCATGACAGGGGGCAGGCCCCAGGATGCTGTGATGGTGTTTTTCTCTGTACTGGGGGCCGGCCATGTAATGGCATGCACTAGATGGTTAGCAATGTTGTTGCCTCTCTGATATGAGAACAGAGGAGGTTCATTGAATTGCTCTTCCGAACGTAGGATAGTCCAGTTCTTTTTAATTATCTTCGATACTCTGTTGCTGTCGGGGCTGAACACTGAGACAAAGGGGATCCTCTTCAAGGTTTTTTTGTTCAGATTTGGCCTCAGTAAGTCCTCCCGGTGGTTGTACCAGGCCCGTTTTCTGGCCAATTTGACCAGACGACGTGGGTACCCCCTGTTGATCAATTTAGAAGCTAAGATGTCCGCTTCCCTGAAGTAGTCCTTGCGCCATTTGCAATTTCTCCGAATGCTGAGAAATTGGCCAAAAGGGAGACCATCGCGGAGACCTCTGGGGTGGTTGCTTGAGTAGTGCAACAAAGTGTTGCGTTCAGTCGGTTTGCGGTAGAGCACAGTTCCAATTTTGCCTTCTTCCGCATGTATAGTGACATCAAGGAAGTGTAGGTCATTGGGTTTGGTTTCGTATGTGAATCTGAGATGTTCCTGGGAAGAGTTTAGCCAGTCAATACATGGTTGAAGAGAGTTGGCAGAGCCATTCCAAAATAGTAGAATATCATCGATATATCGACGCCATAGGTGGATTTGGGGTCGATATGGGTTGATTAAACTGACTAAACTGGCGCCCACCCCTATTTCTCTATGTAATTAACTGTCCGGTTTTATACCCTGACCGAATCGATGTTAATTAACAGCTTTCCTTTGTTCTGCCGCCAGCCACCTCTACCAATGTGTGTGTGTTGTATTATTATTTTTCTCAAGGCGACTCTGATTTTGTCATGTTTACATCACCTTGCGTCCTATGTACTAAGTTCTCTTGGCACTGCTTCTCCAAAACATGCCCTTGGTTCCCGCTCCCTGGACCTGCCCAAAGCGCATTTCCCAATGCGCCGACTCGGGCTCTGTGACTTCCTGATTACTCTGGTTGCCCGGGTAACCTTTCACCGCCCCACCCACTCCCTGCCCCCCGCCCTCACTCTCACCAATGACTCCGCGCCACCTCGGCATTCACTCGCAGATCCCGCCCCCAGACAGACGCCCCCTACCCCGCCACCTCCGCGCGGTAACTGGTATAATCTCCTAGATACAGAGAAGACGCTGTCTGCCGCTGCATTAAGTGCAATACAGCCACGCCAGAAGAGCGATTGCCCTCTGTGCCCCTCCTCCTCTAAGGTAAGAGTCTCGCCGTCGGCCACCGGCTACACGCCTAATCGCGCTCTTCGAGTTCGATCTTGGGCACTTCTTCGCCTTATTGACCACGCACCCCTTGTCTTCCTCTCTAGGAGCTGCCCAAACTCGTGAGCAGTCCCAGGACAAGACGCCACCAGGTACTGATACCCCCAGTGCGTGTTCGGTACCTACCAGTGACCCATGCGTCCTGTACCTAACAAATGCCTTTTTCCTTCCAGTGACCAGTACGCATTGATTTCGTAAGCTGTAAACCACGCATCCTTGCATGGTTTTTGTAAGTTATTTTCCTTTTGCCTTGTGGTACACGACCCCACACAAATAAACAGACCTACTCTCCACATTAGGCACCCCTAATATCACCCCACTTTCTGCGGCCATCACCACCCTCACTTCGCCCTAAACACCTTATTCCTTGCCCCTTAGCCGCCCCGAGTGCGCCCTCACCTCCGCACTCCCTATCCTCATCCCATCCACGCCTGCCCGTTCCCGCCTTCCACCCTCATCATTATCCTTCCTTGTCCACAGCACTGTATTCATTAAGAACAACCCCGTCCTGATGACGATCCCGACTCAAGGGGATCGAAACGCCGTCGACCACACAGCTTGAATCAAATGACGCATATGACACTTTCAGCTTTCTTCAAGAAAATAATTGTCTCAAGTGATTGTAACTTGTCTATTATAATTGAAGCTGCAATTGATGTATATACCACATTCTATGCGCCACCAATGCTGTTTTTAAGCACTTGCACTTCACTTCACTGAAACTGTATATAGCACCTTGCACCAAGTGCCACTGGGTTGTCACAAGATCTAATCTTTACAGTGCTGTTGAAAACTGTAAACATATGTTGAATACCCTTGTCCTTGGTAAATAATACCACCGTTCCTCTAAAATCCTTTTGACTCCTTGTTTTCTGTTCTCAGTAATGCCTTCAGGCATGCACAATTGAAATTGTCTCTCAATAATACCTGTTGGGAATTGTTTTTGTTTACACAGTATACCCATCCCAACTCGGTTTATGGGTCCCCTCCTGTTCTTCCTATCATTACTAGGAGCAGCGTGCCCGCTGCGAGAGAAGTACCTCTGTGTACTCTATCCTTTTGCCTCATTAATTTAGGTACACATCTGCCCAGGACCACCCGGCCTGTACAAGATGTCCAAGGAGTCCCTGACTTACTCTGAGGAATATATTCAATCCAGACTCACTGGGCCCTCATTACTGTCAGGCCCACAACAGTCTACGTCAACCTCCACCACCCCCAACACATCCCGAATCCTTTTGGAACAACTGGAGAAACTAAAGAAAAAACAAATCAGAACGGACCTAAATGCCCGTATGCTGACAGATTATCTACGATCTGGCGTCATCCCGTTAGGCCTACAAATCCGGAACACCCCGGCTATATTCACGCAGGACCCCAAATTCCGAGTCAGCTTCAGCCACCTTGCGACGACTTGTTCTCGCCACTGGATGGTCTTGGGAATAGACACAGCGATAGAACATAGCCGCCAAGAACTCCAAGAAATTGAAGACTTGGAAAAACGCATTCTAGAAGACTCGACGATTATTGACGCAAAAAACCTCCTGGAGAAAATATACAGCTCCATTGCCACCTTCAATACCTTCGAAGTTAACAAGAAAATCAACAAAATTGAGAAAGATATCAAGAACTATAAGAACGAGAATACGTATCCTTATCTAAGTGAGGAATTCTATAACACACCTCAGAACCAGCCAAGATCACAAAACTGGGGCCGATACAGAAACAACCAGCGTGTTACTTTCTCTGTCTCCTCAAACAGCTCAGGGGAAGACACAGACGCCAGCACCTCAGGTCCACAGCCACTACTTCCACCCGGTTTTTTAGGAAGAGGCCGAGGCCGCGGCCAACATCCTCAACCACAGAATCGCCAAACGAGGGCCAAACAATATCAACCCCCAGTTCCAGGCAACAGACAAACTCGCAACAGGTATTACCAATGGGGACAACCCCAATAATGGACGAAGGAATTACAACTGCAATAACGTCCATCCCAATCTTCAACCTGTCGAGCCATAATCTGACCCCTTTAGAAACCAAACTTCTATCGCGTGGTCTCTCGTTTGTGCCAACGGTGAGAACCAACTTCCTGGACCTCCAATCCAACCTCCTGAAATTCTTCAGGAGGATCAGATTGAAATATTTTTTCTCAGACAAACCAGATACCAACTGGGCGGAGGTTTCCCCTTTCCGACCTCCCTCTACCTTCAACCCACCGTCACACCAAATGCCTCCCGAAATTCTGACATTTGAAAAACTCGTCCTTAAAGAAGTGATGGAACTTAAGACCACTCCACGATACGTCCCCTACAACCTGCCCTGGGAAGAGAAACAAGCGCTCACCACCCTCCAAAATAACCCCGGAATAGTTATCAAGCCCGCAGACAAGGGTGGTGGGATAGTTATCCTTGACAACACTGAATACGACCGAGAGGTGGAACGACAACTTATGAACCACGACCATTATCGTGCCCTAACAAAAGATCCATTAGCAGACATAAGACAGAAGATCCTCGCTATAACAACTGCAGCAAGAGACAACAACATCGTTACCAAAAAAGAATTTGAGTTCTTAAATAACCCACACCCCAGGACTCCTGTCCTTTACGTACTTCCCAAAATACATAAGGATGCCAGAAACCCACCGGGACGCCCTATCGTATCAGGGTGTGGCTCCATCTTGGAACCCCTTGGCAAATATGTGGATTCAATGATCAAAGAGTTTGTACCTATCACAGACACCTATATCCGGGACACCATGGATCTGATCAACACAATTGAAGATCAACCCTTTGATATGGAAAACCAAATCATGGCAAGTCTGGACATCGAGTCCCTTTACACGAACATTCCCCATTGTGAAGGACTCCAGGGTATCAAAAATCTATTGGACACCAGACCACAACCACCCAAGATCCCCACAGATTTCATTATGGATCTTTTGAGAGTGGCATTACAAAACAATTACTTCATGTACAAAAACATCTACTACCTGCAAATCAAGGGAGTAGCGATGGGCGCTTGCTTCGCTCCAAATTTTGCCATCCTTTATGTACATGCCCTTGAGAAATCATTGTTCCTCAACCAGATCAACCCATATCGACCCCAAATCCACCTATGGCGTCGATATATCGATGATATTCTACTATTTTGGAATGGCTCTGCCAACTCTCTTCAACCATGTATTGACTGGCTAAACTCTTCCCAGGAACATCTCAGATTCACATACGAAACCAAACCCAATGACCTACACTTCCTTGATGTCACTATACATGCGGAAGAAGGCAAAATTGGAACTGTGCTCTACCGCAAACCGACTGAACGCAACACTTTGTTGCACTACTCAAGCAACCACCCCAGAGGTCTCCGCGATGGTCTCCCTTTTGGCCAATTTCTCCGCATTCGGAGAAATTGCAAATGGCGCAAGGACTACTTCAGGGAAGCGGACATCTTAGCTTCTAAATTGATCAACAGGGGGTACCCACGTCGTCTGGTCAAATTGGCCAGAAAACGGGCCTGGTACAACCACCGGGAGGACTTACTGAGGCCAAATCTGAACAAAAAAACCTTGAAGAGGATCCCCTTTGTCTCAGTGTTCAGCCCCGACAGCAACAGAGTATCGAAGATAATTAAAAAGAACTGGACTATCCTACGTTCGGAAGAACAATTCAATGAACCTCCTCTGTTCTCATATCAGAGAGGCAACAACATTGCTAACCATCTAGTGCATGCCATTACATGGCCGGCCCCCAGTACAGAGAAAAACACCATCACAGCATCCTGGGGCCTGCCCCCGGTCATGGGACACTTTAAATGCCAATCATGCAGCGTGTGCGAGCTGACAACCAACACCAAGGAGTTCACATTCAATGGCCAGACACACCACCTCGCCCAACATTCCAACTGCAAAACCCAGAACGTTATTTACGCTATCCGATGCCCGTGTGATCTGATTTACATCGGCCAGACAACACAAATGATAAAACAGCGTATCATTCAACACAAAAGCAGAATTAACTGCAAGGTACTTACAGCACCTCTGGTCTCGCACTTCATTGAGCATTCACACACGGATTCGGACCTCAGATGGCAGGTCATTGAGAAACCCACCTTACCTCTCAGAGGAGGTAACATGAAGGCCCTGCTCAACAGAGCTGAATGCAAATGGATTGCCAAAGTTGACTCGGTCAACCAGGGGCTCAACACCCTGGATGAATGGACTAATACGATCGCCATTTAATTGACCCCTGGGACCATCTTCTACCACGCACCCTGTAAACACATATGGCTTAAGATAAAATGAGAAGCGTACCTTAACCATATGAGCTGTCCGTTACTCTGCACCCCCTCCCTGCTCCCCTTGCCTAAACTGGCGCCCACCCCTATTTCTCTATGTAATTAACTGTCCGGTTTTATACCCTGACCGAATCGATGTTAATTAACAGCTTTCCTTTGTTCTGCCGCCAGCC
Organism: Lissotriton helveticus; assembly: GCF_964261635.1. Taxonomy (NCBI): domain Eukaryota; kingdom Metazoa; phylum Chordata; class Amphibia; order Caudata; family Salamandridae; genus Lissotriton; species Lissotriton helveticus. The sequence goes on from NC_136068.1 coordinate 648,908,913, forward strand.
ACCTCTACCAATGTGTGTGTGTTGTATTATTATTTTTCTCAAGGCGACTCTGATTTTGTCATGTTTACATCACCTTGCGTCCTATGTACTAAGTTCTCTTGGCACTGCTTCTCCAAAACATGCCCTTGGTTCCCGCTCCCTGGACCTGCCCAAAGCGCATTTCCCAATGCGCCGACTCGGGCTCTGTGACTTCCTGATTACTCTGGTTGCCCGGGTAACCTTTCACCGCCCCACCCACTCCCTGCCCCCCGCCCTCACTCTCACCAATGACTCCGCGCCACCTCGGCATTCACTCGCAGATCCCGCCCCCAGACAGACGCCCCCTACCCCGCCCCCTCCGCGCGGTAACTGGTATAATCTCCTAGATACAGAGAAGACGCTGTCTGCCGCTGCATTAAGTGCAATACAGCCACGCCAGAAGAGCGATTGCCCTCTGTGCCCCTCCTCCTCTAAGGTAAGAGTCTCGCCGTCGGCCACCGGCTACACGCCTAATCGCGCTCTTCGAGTTCGATCTTGGGCACTTCTTCGCCTTATTGACCACGCACCCCTTGTCTTCCTCTCTAGGAGCTGCCCAAACTCGTGAGCAGTCCCAGGACAAGACGCCACCAGGTACTGATACCCCCAGTGCGTGTTCGGTACCTACCAGTGACCCATGCGTCCTGTACCTAACAAATGCCTTTTTCCTTCCAGTGACCAGTACGCATTGATTTCGTAAGCTGTAAACCACGCATCCTTGCATGGTTTTTGTAAGTTATTTTCCTTTTGCCTTGTGGTACACGACCCCACACAAATAAACAGACCTACTCTCCACATTAGGCACCCCTAATATCACCCCACTTTCTGCGGCCATCACCACCCTCACTTCGCCCTAAACACCTTATTCCTTGCCCCTTAGCCGCCCCGAGTGCGCCCTCACCTCCGCACTCCCTATCCTCATCCCATCCACGCCTGCCCGTTCCCGCCTTCCACCCTCATCATTATCCTTCCTTGTCCACAGCACTGTATTCATTAAGAACAACCCCGTCCTGATGACGATCCCGACTCAAGGGGATCGAAACGCCGTCGACCACACAGCTTGAATCAAATGACGCATATGACACTTTCAGCTTTCTTCAAGAAAATAATTGTCTCAAGTGATTGTAACTTGTCTATTATAATTGAAGCTGCAATTGATGTATATACCACATTCTATGCGCCACCAATGCTGTTTTTAAGCACTTGCACTTCACTTCACTGAAACTGTATATAGCACCTTGCACCAAGTGCCACTGGGTTGTCACAAGATCTAATCTTTACAGTGCTGTTGAAAACTGTAAACATATGTTGAATACCCTTGTCCTTGGTAAATAATACCACCGTTCCTCTAAAATCCTTTTGACTCCTTGTTTTCTGTTCTCAGTAATGCCTTCAGGCATGCACAATTAAAATTGTCTCTCAATAATACCTGTTGGGAATTGTTTTTGTTTACACAGTATACCCATCCCAACTCGGTTTATGGGTCCCCTCCTGTTCTTCCTATCACCCCAGATCAACAGCAGCACTGGGTTGCTCTTGACTCAATTGAGCACTAACATGAAAAAGATGACAAATATACAGTCAAGCCTTTATTTAAAGGTTAATTGAGGTTAAAGAAAGGAGGAGACTAGGTTGTCCTGCGCCACTTAACTTTAGTAACACCTTTACTTTCAAAGCTATCTTGTACCAAAACTGCACATGGATACCCCCCAACCTTGGATCGCCACCCTGCTGGCATTGATGCTGCCCTCAGTCTCATAACAGACCAGAGTTGATTGCCATTGGAAAAATGTTTGCGAGTACCCATGGTCTATGCTGTACCTGAACCATTAGCAAAGCCAATAGTAAAGATTTTAATGTGCTGAAGCAAGTATACAGACTCAAACAAAAATGCTGTTTGCCTACACTGCATGTATAAACAGATCTTGTGACAATTAAGCCGGCTCTACTGGTTTGGGGAAAGGTAGCAAAAAAAGAAAAACGAGATAAAGAATTCACCCGTTAACGGCTGGGCCTTTCTAAGAGAGGCAATTTTCCCTATTTTGTGTCCTCTCAACCTCTTTCTAGTTTGTGATGGAAACCAGTGTGAAACTCATGGATGATCCAGAAAAGCTATGTAGATAACATTCTGAATTCAGCCAGGAATCATATGGTTAGATCCCTCAATGTTTTCCCCAAGGGAAATTAGCTCCTGAAATAAAGAAATATGGAAAAAACAGCATGACAAAACATGCATTTCTGACGTTTTCATCTGCAACTTTGTGTGACAATGGCCAATTTACATAAACAATATAACAATATATCCACTAGATCATTTGGGTTGAGGGAATATATAGGGTCTGTAGGCTGTCTTAGAACCCTGGGAACCCACAGCCAACAACTGAAAAGTGCTGTGCAATGGATTTGCACTGATTACTGAGTAAAGACCATTTTATATAGTGAGATAGGCAGAGTGAAAAATAACTATAAAGGAATCCCTGGTGCATGGGAGGCACATGGTGCATGCAGGGTGGGAGCCCTGACTGCATAAATGCCAGTTCCTGCACAGCAGGGACTGCAACTTGCTTTGGTGCTCACTCGGCACTACAGTTCAATGTCGCATATGTGAGGCTTTGAACTGCAGAACTCCCACCCCGCCCACCCGCCAGATCACAAAATGACCCATCTTGGAGCGGGACACTGGCGTGGGTGTCCGCTTTAAGACTGCCAAACTCATAATCGGGCCCATAGTCTGCCTCATCACAAGAGTCTTTTGAGGAAACTGTATATACATTTTCCTGGTAATTAATGGCATTAACAGTATCAGATGAAGCTGTTTCTTCTATTTGTTGACTTAAGGTAGAACATATCTTGGCATTAGCATACAACCTGCCATACATATCAATATCTTTTAGCTGCAGTTCATAATGTGGGTCAAGTTGCACCTTGGACGTTTCATTGGCTGCACCTCTGCTGGAAATTAGGGAATATCCCTCGACAGTGATAACTTAATTCCCTTCCTCTCACACTAGTTGTTGCTTTTAAATACTCCCCCGTAGTGGCCTTGGAAACTGTTTGCTGTGATTGGTCAGCCAAATCAATATCAAGTGTGGAAGTAGGGTTGCAACCTAAGCAGTTATTTACAGGCTTGGGCTCTGTTTTTCTATTGAGGTCAAATAAAAAGGTGGCAATCCTATCTGGGAAACATGATTACCTTATCAGACGCACCTTGTGAAGCTCTCTCATTGCGTTCAACTCTCTCTGAATCCTCATTAACAATATCTGCTTGCCTTTCCTCCCCAACAGAGTTTATTTACCTGAGGTTAGTTTTTAGAGTGATATCCATCATTTTATCAGACAGAAATAAACCAGTTTACCTACAAACCAAGTCTGATTAACAGCTCATCTTCTGCCTCAACAAGTTCCCTTGACCCCCACTACTTTTAGGAGGGAAAGGTTTTGCCATCACTGCAGCTTTACACAATTCTCTGCCTCATGCAATGGTAGAGTGGGCCGATTGGTGCCGCCGGGCGGATCTGAGAACTAGTCTAGGTCTCCAGTGGTGTGCTGTGGGTCACAAAGGGTCAGGTGTGATGCATCAAAAGAAGTTAGATACATTTGCACAGCTAAGAGCTGACCCCAAATTGGAGGGAGGGGGTGAGCAATAGCAACAGCCAGTTGCGGAGGAGGAAGCCCTCACTCTACAAGATGTATTGGCAGCAATTCAGAGGGGTATGCTCGGCCCTGGAGAATACATTTGACAGTCTTTACAGAAGTTACCCTGATGCACGCAGATCTCTGGGATTTAGGCACCTGCATCATGATCACTGAGGACTCTATAGCTGAACTCCAAATCACCACTAAAAGACTTGAGGTTCATGTGAAGTAGCTTCACACTTCTGCAGCATCTTGGGAGTTGAAACTTAAAGATTTTGAAAGGTGCACTCACAGGAATAATGTTAGAACCCTGGGTGTGCCAGATATAGTGCAGGGGCCAGCTGCGGACCTCTTAATTGAGGACTTGATTGTGAAACAGCTGCATTGTCTCTTGAACTATTTCTCGATGATGCAAGCCCATCGAGCCCAGGGGGGCCTAACCATGAGCAGGCGTGACCCTGCGTCCTATAGTGGCAATGCTTTTCAACTATAGAGAAAGATATGTTGTATTGCAGACATCTCACTCTGCCCCTCCACTCAAATATGAAAATGCCACTGTTAAAGTTTTCCCGGACTTTAGAATCAAGTTGTTCCGGGCCGAACTCAGGGTCGAAGCAGAGGGAAAGATGTGTTTTTTTTTACTCACCTGAGGAAGCCTGGAACTGGTATAGATAGCTGGTGACACCCTATAAACAAACGACCGAGTAACTAGAGTCAGAAGAGCAGCAATGATAGATTACAACAGGAGTTACAACAAGGTCAGGTGACATAGGGTACTTTGGAGGGAACTTCTGATGCTGTACCACTGTAGGGAACTCCTGTCTGGACTAGCTGGGCTCTGGCAGGTGCCAGGGCCTGTATGCGCCTTGCTAAACTTACAGTGACTGGGCTAAGATTGAGTTTTAGGCCTATGCAGGTCTACCTAGCTCCCGTACAATGGAACTACTGGGGATTGAAAGGCCTAGTGGGGCTTCATTCCCCCATCCCTGGGTTGTTGACTTTGCAAAAAGATGCTGATATAACGTGGGCCTTGGTAGCGACCGAATTAAACAAATGCAGAATGGGAAAATCTTTACTTGGGGGGGTGCCGGTTGGATGGTTTGGCTGTGATATGCTCCCCTGCAAAATAAAGAGGGGGTGTGCATATACCTGCCCCTACCTCCTGTCCTCTTTGATACTTTGTGATCCTACTGTTCATGGTGCTTTCTTTTTCTGCTCAGGTTGCTGACCATGCTCCTTCCCTATTCCCCATGTTGTAACTCTCCAATGGTGTGCCCCTCCCGCCAGTCCTCTTTGCTCAAAATGTTCCTCCTACATCTATTGGCCTGCTCAGTATGGTCAACTTGGTGCCTCTGCCCTTGCCTCCATCCTTCTGCCATCTATTGTCCCTTGTACTGCTCCTGCCCATATTGAATTGCCCTCTGCAGTCAGCTTTGTGCCCCTGCCCAGTTCACCCACAACCACAGATTATCCATAGATACAGACTGCTTTCATTGAATATTTGCACAGCTGAGGGTTAGCCACCCATGGGTAGGCTGTATGCAAGGCCTAGCTAGATGCTAATCCCTACAGCCAGGCCCCCTCTACTGCTCATGGCTGTAAGCTGTGTAAAGTGGAGAGTTTGCTGATTATGATCAAAAAGTCCCCAAGATTTACTAAAAAATAAAAAAGTATAAAGTGATGTTATAGTTAGGTATGGAAACAACACCCTAACTGGGTCTCCCATAGGAAGTCCAGTAATTGTCCTGACATAATGAAGGTCACCCCTAAAACATGGTATCTTTATACGCATAATAATGGGCCTGAGATAATACCCCTAGCATATGGTATCAAACCTTGACATATTAGCATCAACCCAAGCTTAACAGAAAATACTTAATATCTGTTATTTTTTCTTGTTTCTTGGTTAGCAATACTAAAATATAATGGACTTAAACATGTATGTGAGATAGACTTTTCCTCTGTAGGTTTTAAGCACATATGAGCACCTAAAAGACCAAATGTGTCTATGGCATAGTAGTTTATGTCTGAGGTTTATTTACAAGTAATAGGTATCTTCTGCATGGGGAACCAGTTATATACAGGTACCAAGAAGCATTGGTGTCTGGGTATAGGATTGCATTTTCAGAAGTATCAAACCGTTTTGAGAAATAATTAGATTATCTAGTGAGAATAAAAATCTAATACGTATTACCAGCATGTGAGTACGCTAAAATATGGTAAGCTGGTGTTTGGTAAAATAATTATTATATTTCCATAATACATTTAAGGTTAATTTTTGAATGATAATTCTGCTGTTTTGATATTAATATTTCTTTGTTGCCATAGCTCACTTGTTACGATGACGGTTGTTTAAAGACACATCTGGAAACATTTCAGAATCTATATTGGTACAGATTTTATAACGTTTTTATTATCCTTATTTCTGTCTGAATTGGATATCTGTCTGACTGGGGTAAATTAAGGGACAGGTATAATTTCTGTGTGGTAAAACATTAATTCGACACCTGAATTCCAATGAATTGAAAAAGACCCACTTGAGGTAGAAGTGAGCAATATTGATTAATACACTTGGAAAATTGCACCCCTAATTATTTCAAATGATACTAAGGCATAATAGAGTAGATTGCCTAATTGTTTAATGCAACTCAGTTCAACAGCAACCAAATTTGCTATTCTGCATTGCTCAAGGGAAAAATAACAGAGCAGAGCCATATCTGTACAGGTTGACCTGCTCCAGCTGTCTTTGCCTGCACTGGTGCTCTCAAATGCTCCCTTACACAACACACAACCTCACAACTGTGAGTGTGTGCTGTTTGGCTAAGGATTTCCATTGAAAAGCATACACTTCCAATATACATTTCCATGTCTAGACAATCATGGAATGATACCATGTACTGCATATGTGCATTGAACTTCAGCACACATACAAGGGCTGGGTTCTTTGTTAATGCTTGCGTCAAGGAGGCGTTTGTTTTTTATGCAAAGCCCGGTCCTGTTATCTTAGTAGATCATGCTTTACTTCAAAAACTGTGTGTGTTTGTATGTAATGCCCTAGAAATGCCGCCTTTCATTAAAGCAATCCAAAGTGATACAAAGCATTCTAAAGTGCCCTTTGCACTGAAAAGGCGCACATTTTTCTGCACAAACTACCTTTTGAGCCAGAACTTCAATAGTAATGTATTGGTTTGTGTGAGTATGGATCACTTCGTGATGCTATAAAGTGTCTGTAAATTTTGGCCACAGCATTTAAACAAATGTTTAGGTGAAGTGAACACATAATGCAGCATTTTAACACTGTATTTTAAATACACATTGGCAAATGAGTAGCCCCTATATCCTGTTGAGGACAGGTTTTACTTTGTTTACCAGGAAAATAATGAAGTATTTGCCTGTGATACTTCTCTTGGAGGAGAGCCATGCATCATGAAACCAGCACCGCTGGGGAGGGACTACAACTCCCATTACCTCCCGCTGCAGTTTCCTGGACTCGCACTTAATAGTGCACTGAAGCCAATGGCAGGCTCGTCCATGCCCATTGGAGCCCAGAGGAGGCAGGGCTGGCCCACCCGTCTAACGCCCGCCATTCGACCATTTGTTCTTTGCTGTAACTGAAATCCGGATTGTGATGGGAAAGAAGAAGATAATCCCCAGGGCCACCACAAGGGTAACTATATACATCTTGAATCTTTCCTAACTAAAGCTACTAACGCAATTTCCAAGGAGATCATCATGGCAGAGAGAAGACACTTCCTGGTATACAGCACTCTTGTTTGTAACGAAGGGATGCTCTCTGCCACTGGGCCAAATATTAATGTTGTAGTTTAGGGGATTTCACAGCCTGATTCATGTACATGCCGTTTTGCGTGTCCCTAATAGCGAATCATAGCGATTCGCTATTGAGGACACGCAAAACGGCATTCATGTAGGAATTGCTACTTAAATAGCGATTCCTACATGTTCTTTATTTGCGAGTAGCAATTTGCTACTCGCAAATACTCCCCATTCATTCCTATGGGCCAAGAGGCCCATAGGAATGAATGGGGATTTGCGAGTAGCAAATTGCTACTCGCAACTGAGATAGCGATTTTAAGGGTGCCAGGGGTGTCCAAAGGACACCCTATAGCACCCCTAAAATGCACTTTTGGACAGGTGTTGCGCACACACATGTCCAAAGGACATGTGTGTGTGCTACATGCAACTTTGAAAAATGCTTTTAAAAGCATTTTTCTGAGTTTTTGCTATTTACCGACAGGTCTGACCTGTCGGTAAATAGCGGCCCCAAAAGTCCAAAATCGCTATTTTGTTTTGTGTCATGAATAGCATTTGAGGAATCTCTATTAGAGATTCCTTAAATGCCATTCCACGCAAATATGCGAATTCTTACATAGCGATTTTTGCATTTGGTATCATGAATACCAAATGCAAAAATCGCACTCGCAAAGGGCCAGATTCTCAGAATCTGGCCCTTTGCGAGTGCAATTTACCTACATGAATCAGGCTGTTAGAGATTATCAGTTTCCAACAGCTGTACAGGCAACTTCCTTGGACACTCCTACTTCTTCCCATTTCCCAATTTTCCTACTACGACTTCAAGTGGCATGAGGAAAAAAAAGGCACTTATAAGGAAACTGTAGTGTTGGCTTTCTAGTTTATTCACTGACGTGACCTGATCATCATTTTACTTCACTACAGAAACCCCACTCAAAACCAAAGAAACTACGGAAGTAGACACCATTGCAGATCAGCACAGAGCCTGGAAAAGACAATTCTGAGGACTTTTGCGCTAAGTTATCTTCCATGTTACACCCAATCCTCTTTTGTTTGGATTCTATTGAACTGAAACTCCAAGAGTTACTAAAAATTAGCACAGCCCCAATAGAAAATACAGCTTCTAACATTTATCCAACTCATATTTGAATAACCCCCCAATTGCTATAACTCCACACTCCCAGGTTGGCATGGGTACAAATGCCAGCAAAACAGGGCTTGCTCTGGAAAAGGAACCCTGCACCGCCATGGCACTATCAAACAACGGCACAGCACAATCAAGCGGGTGAGATTCTAACTTATCAGTAAGGCCCACTTGTAATAATCCAGGAAAAGGTAGTTTCAAAAAGGTTTATCATCAGCACAGCATAAGGTCCTTGTACAGCAACAACAGGATGACAACTGACAGGCAATACAGAATGCTACATGAGCAAAGCTCTGTTAAGAACATAGAATGCATTGAGAAACATAACATGTTGCATGCATTTAAAGGAGCAGGAGTAAACGATTAAACAACAGTAAAACTCATGACAAGGATATATACCACATCTCCCTTATTAAGAACAAAATGAAATTACACGAAATCTTGTAGAGAAGTGGGTTTCCTTCTGACTCGCATATCATTTTTGATTCTTGATGCCACAGAGTCAGAAAAGGAATCAGGTCTAATTTCATCATTAAAATTATAGCATTGGCTAAGATTAACTTGAGACTGTATAACATTTTGTGTAGGACATTTAGCTACTTTACTTACATTTCAAACCTTGCCATCTAGGGTGATGAAAGAATTATTGAAAACCTTTTTTATCTGAATGGGTCTACCATACTTACTCATACCCTTGCTAACCATAAAGGGTTTCAAGATCCTGATCCAATCACCAACCTCCAAATTATGTTCTTTAGTCTTCCACCTCTTATTGTACCACAAAACTGACTTGTTTTGCTTGCACCCAACGTTATCTGCAACCCTTTGGACATCTACCACATTCTCTGTAATGTCTTTACATTTCTCCTTAAACCACCAAGGACATATATTAGAAGCAGGATCCCTCCCTTTAAGTAATTTAAAAGGACTAATTTCCGTGGTGGTATGAGGAGTTATGCGATAAGTCCAAAGCTTCTCCCTAAGCACATTTAACCAATTACTATTCTCCTTAATAGCATCTGAAACAAAACCCTTTAGAACTCGGTTAAAGCGCTCAACTTGTCTGTTCTCATGTGGTTCATAAAGAGATGTCCGAATGTGCTTAATGTTGCAAGTCTGTAAAAATGATTTCATCTCAGATGAAACAAACTGTACACCATTGTCAGATACTAACACAGAAGGGCACTCTTCTCTTACAAAAACTTATTTGAAGAAGGTAATAACAGCATCAGAGGTTGCTTTAGCAACAAATTTCACTTCTGGCCATTTCGAATGATAATCTATAATACCTAAAGCAACACATGAGGCTTCTGGTAAAAGATAAAAAGGGCCTGCAATATCAAAGGCTATTTTACTCCAAGGAAATTCTGGCCATTTCACAGTTTTTAGGGGTGGAACATGCAATTTTAGCATCTTATCACTCATGCAGCACTCACTACACTCTCTAACAGTACGATCAACAAATCTGTCCATCCCTGGCCACCAAAAATTTAATCTAATCAAATGCTTCATTGCCGAGATTCCGGGGTGAGTTTTATGTGCTAATTTTAGTATCAACTCTTGTACTCCACAAGGCGGAATACATTTCCCAGCTTTGAAAATCAATCCACCTTCACACCATAACTCTTCTGCAACTTTATAAAACGGAAGTAAATCATCACTGACATTAGTTTTGTTTGGCCAACCTTCTAAGAGACATTTTTTTAACATTGCAAATTTCTCATCATCATCTTGACATTTCATCCAAAATTGTTCAGTGATGTCCAGATATTGAGGAGAAACCACATCAGACAAACTTAGAACAAAATCAACCTCCCTGAGTCCATTTACATGGTCATTACTACTTTCACAGGGAAGGCGCGTCAAACAGTCAGCAGTAAAAAAAAAAAAATTCCAGGGATGTATTCAACTGTAAAATTGTATTCTTGTAACTTTGTTGCAAGGCGTGCAATTCTTGCTGTGGAATTCCAACCTCCTCCTACAGATAAGATATGTACAAGCGGTTTATGATCCGTTCTTAAGATAAACTTGCTGCCCCAAATGTAAATTCTATAGTGTTTGATAGCCCACACACAAGAAAGCAACTCTCGTTCAATGACCGCATACCTGCTCTCCGTCTCATTTAACGTCCTAGAAGAAAAAGCCACATTCCATTCCATGACACCATCCGTCTAAGATAACACACACCCAAGACCATACAGACTTGCATCAGTAGTGATGATGCATTTCTTCCCCATCCTAAAAGGTTTCAAAGTTGGTGAAGTGACAATATCATTCTTAATATCAGTGAATGTTCTTTCTTGTTCTGCTTCCCAAACAAACACATGGCTTTGTCTTAGTAATCTTCTTAAAGGCTCCATTTTGGTAGCAAAGTTTACAACAAATTTGCTGTAGTATTCGCACATACCCGAAAATGACAGCAGTTGTTCCTTATTACTTGGGGCAGGAGTGTTAAGGATAGCTTCTACATTTGATTTTTTAGGAATTAAACCCTCCCCCGATAATGTGTGTCCTAAGTACTCAACAGATTTCCTAAATAACTTGCATTTGTGTGCTTTGAGGGTAAGACCATATCTTTCAAGTCTACTACATACCTCATCTAAGTGTGAAACATGCTCAAGTTCATTTTTAGAAAAGATTAAGATATCGTCTTGAAAGCATTTTACAAATACATCAAGGTCCCTAAAAATTTGGAACATAACCCGTTGAAAAACAGAAGCGGCAGATGCCAACCCAAAAGGCATCCTTTTGTATTGAAAAAGTCCCATGGGAGGGATGAAGGCTGTATATTTTTTAGATTCTTCCGTGAGCTCAATTTGATGGCACGCTGACCTAAGATCCAGGGTAGAAAAGATCTGCGCACCATCAAAGAGGGAAATAAGCTCATTAATATTGGGGAGGGGATGACAATCAATAATAATGTTTGAAGTGAGTGCCCTCAAATCAATGCAGACTCTCAACTTTTGATCGGGCTTCCGTACTAGAACTATGGGCAAAACCCATTCTGACGACTCAATAGGTTCTATAATATTATCCTTCAGCAAATCATTTAACATTTCTTTTAACTTGTCTCTAACATTAAGAGGAACTCCTCTTAGTTTTTGTTTAACCGGAAGTGCCCCATCCTTAAGAACAATCTTATGTGCGAAATTTTTCAATTTTCCTAACTGGTCACAGAAAACTTTGTTAAACTTGTTGCTCCAAAAGGAGATATAATTTTTTCCTTCCCAACTAGGACAAATAACAATTATCATGTCTTGCTCACTACAAAGAGAGAAAGGATATTTGGCACGTGCATTTAACTTGATGCCAAGTTCCCACTGGTCATGCCAATCGAGTACATTGACTCCCTTCACTGCAATATACAGTTTTATGTGAGCCAACCTGCCCCTAAAACTTAAAGGAACTTTTAAATAACCTTCAATATCAATCATGTTTCCGTTGAAACTCTCTGCTATTATATCAGATTGTTGTATGTTAGAAATGTCACACACATTTTGTAAATTTTTGTTAAAATATTCCCTGGTGATTATGGTCCACTGGGACCCTGAATCTACCATAAGTTCAATTGCAACAGTATAAACGTAAAAAACACATTTGGGTGACTTCTTACTGGTTAGCATTACATATCCACTTTGAACAATAGAGACCACATAACCTCTGTCAAAATCTTGTCTCATTTCCTCAACCTTGCAGAAGACATTTTTGCAGGAATAACATTATTAGTGGATGGACGTGATTGTCCAGCCCGCAATTGACTATTATAATGTTTTTCTCTGCAAACGTTAGTAAAATGACCTAACCTACCACAAATATTACATTGTTTATTTATAGCAGGACAACCTTGGAATGACACAATATGTGATTTGCTACCACATCTAAAACAAGAAAAAGAATTATTAGAAAAGTCTGTTCTCCTGTTATTGATACTATACGAGTTTTTTGCTCTCCCTTGAGTAGGAAAGACATTTTTATTATCTAATTTGGGCTTTACAATGCATACTTCTTCTTCAGTAGAGGTTTTGCTAGAAGAAGGACTTTGTTTATCGAGAATGTTCATCCATTTTTCTGACATTTCAGTGGATTTAGCGATGGTAATAGTTTCCTCCAAATTTGGATCACCTATGCACCACAATTTATCTTGAATTTTTTTGTTCTTAACATGAACAATCATTTGGTCACGAATCATTTTGTCGGACTTGACTCCAAAATTACAATGCAAGGATAAGGCTCTTAACGCAGTAAGGAATTTATCAAAAGATTCATTCTGCTTTTGTGCTCTAGTGTAACATTTGAAGCGATTTAGAGCAATATTAGCTGTAGGTTTAAATCGTTTCTCCAATCTGTTAAGAGCTTCTGTATAAACATTTAAAGTATCTCCACTGCCAGTAGGAACTGTCAACTGGGGTAAAGTTCTAAAATCTCTTGTCCCTCAGAGCCATTACAGTGTAAAAGAATGCTTTTTTTGCTTTCCGCCCCATGCGTTCTCCATCAATAGCTCTCATATAGTTGGAAAATTCCTCCTTCCATCTAGACCAAGGCATGGGGGGATCACCCTTGATCTGTAAAAATTTTTCTGGAGGGTCAAACTGCATTGTTACAATAAGCTACTAAAAATTATTTAGACCAAAATATAATAAAATAGCATAACACACAATAAACAGTTTAATAGTACTTGCCCAGATTGTGATCCACAAGAGATATTATGCGCCTTTAATATTTTGTTCAAGTATTCCTATATTATGTTGTATAGTAGCACAAAATGACTTAAATGGACTTCGTTTTGTAAATAGACTTCGTTTTGCACAAAAATGGATAAAATAACCTTGGTTTACTCTCAAAGACACAGTCCTTGTAGACAGAAGGAAACCTTCCGGTGCTTCTGATTGCTAAGCAACAAGCGCGATGATGTCAGCGCCGTCTGTGGAAAAGGAAGAAGGACGGCAGATAAAGAAAAGTTGAATGCGCTCACGTCAGCGCTGGAAATACACTGGTGCTCGGGATGATGCTCGCGATGACTAAACAACGCACAGAAAGCGTGATGAAGTCTGCGTTGTCGGCACAGATAGTTGCATGAAAACAACGGTTGCCAGGGAACTCCGGTGTAGCGTGGAGACGTCCGATCCAAGAATGTGGTTGCCAGGAAACACTCGTCAGCTCCAAAGCTCCTATGACAGAGGAAGAGAGCTCGAGTCGAATTGCATGGACGACCGGGTCTGAACAAATCTAGGCAACAGAAAGTTCAAAAGATGCACTCGAGGTAAGACGCTCAAATTGAATCTGGAAAAGCAGGAAAAACTTCAAAGCCAGAATACTCCTCGCAGTAGATCGTAGTAGGGTAGAAATGAAGTAGTTCTGGAGGTAGAACTAACACCAAAAACTCACAGTTCTCCCCAAAAAAATAATAATGTAAAAGTGGGTCCAAACTCTGCTCCTGTGCTGGAAATGGCTGGAGTAGGGTTGTCCTCGTCTCCAAAATGTGTAATAATCCAGGAAAAAGGTAATTTCAAAAAGGTTTATTATCAGCACAGCATAAGGTCCTTGTACAGCAACAACAGGATGACAACTGACAGGCAATACAGAATGCTACATGAGCAAAGCTCTGTTAAGAACATAGAATGCATTGAGAAACATAACGTGTAGCATGCATTTAAAGGAGCAGGAGTAAAAGATTAAACAACAGTAAAACTCATGAGCAGGATATAACACCACTGCTGAAACATCTTCAGGCATTTCACCTTTGATGATGCGTGAGGATAAGCCAGTCTCAAGCAGCTCGCTGGAGTGTTTCGTCAACTCTAACAAAACTTTCACTAACTTAACACACAGTGAACCTACTCAGTACCAGACGGAATCTAATCATCAAACCAACAACCTCCCGACCACTGCTTGCCCTTTAGTTTTAGTCCAGGTAAGCGCTCCAGCGCTTAGATCAACACAAAGAGAATCCACCATTCAGCTCATGGGCAAAACTCAACATTGGCTCCCTATTTACACCAGATCAGGGCATCAGTTCAGAAAAATCTTATATTGGCTAGGACAATTCCGTGGGTAGGACCAACCCTAAAGGCCTACGAGTGCGATTGTATTGTTTTAAATTTCGATAGTCCACAGATCCTAGGAGTTTTACTTTTTAAACACCCATTAACTCTTAAGGCATCAACCAAGATGTTCCCTGTACTCCTGGCATTTTTTTTATAAACCACAGAGTCTACAAAGTGAAAAGGTACTAAACATCATCTTGGACCGCCTTGTAGATGATAGGAGAACACTGATAACAATTGTATGAATTTCTGCACATTTCACATGTTCGCCCCAATATCAGGCCTGGATTGTTATGATTGACTCATGCTTAACAACCAGAGATCCCAGACACCACTCCAAATAGAGGGTAATGAGGGTGAGGCAAATAGTGCACTATGGACATCCCAGGGGCAGATAGAACAGTGGAGTTGCAATGCTTCCCACCCCTTAGATTTATCCCATAAGGTTGTTAAGGAACCAATCCTTGGTGCAAATGACCTAACCTATGCCCTCCTGTCCTAGAATGCAGCAGGCTATAGTAGTAAGTGGAATAATGAGGAGTGGCTTAATTCCATGGTTGATTTCCATATTATCTGTGTGCAAGAAACCTGGGAGACAGCGCCAATCTTTATTAATGGATACCGATCTTTTCATACACTGGCATCACCTTCAAAAGTGGCAGAGCTATTGGGACCTACTCACACGGATATCCAATACGGTTGCACTTAATATCCTACGGTTCACAAATAACTCACCCTATTTCCATATTCTAATAATTAAAGGTTATGACACCTGGAACCTAGTGCTAGTGAATTGTTTTAACAATAACTTCTCAAATCTTGAGGTTATAGCTCAACATATAGACAACTCCATAGATGACCTAGTGGTGTCTCACCCAAACCTGATACAATTTATTTGGTTGGGAGACTTTAACTTAAGGGCATGCCCAAGAAAGGATTGATGTGGGATTGTAGATAACAGAGAAGCCCCAATTCACCGCATCATGACCTCCTGGGGAACGCTATAAACAGCATACTGATGAAATGGCAATTTGAGCTCCGTAATGAAATAGACCTACCTACGAGGCAATTTCCTCCCACCTTTCAGAGAGCTGAATGTTGTACACTATCGATTATATAATTTCTACTGATAGCGTCAGAACAAGCATCACTAAGATGAAGATCAAATTTAAATTATTTAGCCATCATGCTATGCTTTATTGTGCCTTACACTGGCATAATTTGAAAATATGTTATGGTATCATAATCTTATTTGGTCCCCTTTATTAACTGTGGTTTTCAACTCAATAGCCAAGACCAGACCTCTGCCCTCCTGGAAAGAATCTGTGACATTTCCGATCTACAAAAAAGGGGACGCTACTAACCCCTGCTAATTAACTTCCAATTTCATTGCTTGATAGTACTGCCAAAGTTATGGGAAGGTTATTGTTCAACAAATTGGAATTTTGGTTGGGGGAAAAAGATCCTTGCAGAATTACAGTATGGGTTTAGACGGTTAAGGGGAAACATTGATTACTGCCTCAACCTGACACTAATAATAGGAAAGTATACTTTGGCCAAAAAAGGCCCATATATATATTGCCTTTGTGGACCTGTCTTAGGCCTTTGACAGTTCACAGCAAAATCTGGCACATTCTGAAGGAAATGGGAATGGATGGTGCAAGAATTAATTTTATATGGGAGCTATATATGGGCACTACTGCTACGGTTCACTTTGGGAGGCAAGGCAAATGTACAAACCCATTTTAAATTGAAAGGGGCATTGGACAAGGGTGTGTCTTGGCACTGTTTTTGTTTGTTCTTTACACAAATAAATTAAATGATGTCCTGATTAACAATTCATAGGATACCCCCCAAGTACTGACGTCTTCACACCCTACTCTTATTTACGCAGATGAAATGAAATGAAATGAAATTTGATTTATAAAGAGCATGGCTGCCCAAAAGCGTCCCAGGGCTAACAAAATAGAACAAAGAACTAAACTGAAGAGGGTACCGATAATTAGGAGTCCTTGGGAAAAAGAAATGTTTTAAGGGCCTTTCAAAACTTAAAATAGCAGGGTTCGGTACGGATCCGACTGGGGAGAGAGTTCCAGTTTTTTGCCGCATTTACAGAGAAGCGGCGACCCCCTGTGCGTACCTTCCTAACTCTAGGAACCTTAGCTAGGTTTCCGAGGTCCGACCGGAGAGCCCGAGATGATTTGTAGGGGCAGATCAGGCTCCTGAGGACCGGGGGTCCTTTACCCTGAAGAGCCTTTTGGGTGATACATAGCGATTTAAAGATAACTCTTTCGCGTATTGGCAGCCAGTGAAGTGCTCTCAAGACCGGTCTAGCCGAAGATGTTCTTGAGGCACCCGCAAGCATCCTGGCTGCAGCATTCTGCACCCGTTGTAGGATATTGATGGTAGCTTCAGGAGCTGCTAAAAACAGGGCGTTACTATAATCCAGTCTGGATAATATTAACCCCTAGATCAGTAATGTTCTGGACTGGGGAGGTAGGAGAGGGAGAACTTTCCCTACTGATCGTAGTAGGCCAAAACAAATGCCTGCAACTTTCTGTGCTTGCGTCTTAAAAGTTAGGTCGGGCTCAAACCACACCCCTAAGCTTTTAATTTTGTCTTTCGGTACGGGCAACTCACCCAAGCAGGGGGGCCAGACAGCTTTGGGGAGAGATGTAAAATGATGGCCCAGGAGCATGATCTCCGTTTTTGCTCCATTTAGTTTGAGCCGCGAACTGGACATCCAGGAGAATATTCCGGCAAGGCAGGCGGAGAGGTTATCCAGACATCCCTCTTGTTGGGTTAGCGAGACGACTAATTGGGTGTCGTCCGCGTAGGTGACTGTTTTGATCCCAAAGGGAGCCACCACCTCCTCCAGTGAGGCCATATATATGTTAAACAAAGTAGGGCTCAAAGAAGAGCCCTGAGGTACTCCACACTGGAGGGGGTAGATTTAGACAGTACACCACCTTCCCAGATTCTAAAAGATCAGTTATTCAAAAAGTATGTAAGCCATTTCAGGGCCATTCCTGTTACGCCCAGTCTGGCAAGACGGTGAGTTAGAATTTCGTGGTCCACCGTATCAAATGCTGCACTTAGATCCAGGAGGATCACAGCAGCGGATCCTCCTGAATCTAAGATACACCTTGCCTCCTCCGCCACCACTATCAGGGCTGTATCCGTTGCCTGGCCCGGATAAAAACCCGTTTGGGAGTTACTCAGCAGCAGGTTATTTTCGAGGAACCCGGAGAGCTGCTGGTTAACCATTTTTTCGGCAATTTTGCCAAGGCCGGGTAACAACGAAATCGGGCGAAAATTGGCCAGGTCCGAAGGATCAAGCCCCGTTTTTTTTAAAAGGGTTTTGACCCTGGCCTGTTTCGAACTAGGTGGCACAACCCCGCAGGCAAAAGAGGCATTTAAAAGCTCTGTTGCCAATTGGGCGATAGTATCTGCGATCCGCTTAAGGATATACATGGGCGCAGGATCAGACGGAGAGCCACTTTTCAAGGAAGATAGAGCTTTACAGAAGTCATCCCTGGTAATACAACTAAAGGAGTCCAGCCGGGGGCCAGAAGTAGGGGCCAGGTGGATGTCGCCATAAGAAACAGAGACATTCTGCGGTAGACTATCAAGGATTCTTAATATCTTAGAATCAAAGAAATCCGCTAGTTGATTACATCTTTCTCTGTACATTCCAGGGTGCTACTCGAGAAGGAACCTTAAGTAGTTGTTTAACTATTTTAAAAGTTTCTCTCGAGGAAATGGATGATAAATTAATTTTATTCTCAAAGAAAGCCACCTGTGCTTTTTTCAGGGAGGTTTTATAGAGTCTCAGGGCAGATCGGTAGGCCGCTTTATTATTAACTGCCCAGTCTTTCCTCCATCTGCGTTCTAGTTTTTTGCAGATTTTTCTGAGATCCTTAAGCTCTGGAGTGTACCACGGTGATTTAAAAATACTACTTTTCTTTGTGACTGTTTTAAGAGGTAGTACCACATCCAGGGAGTTGTTCAGCCAATTACAAAAGCTTATATCTGCAACCAATGGATCTGATTCTGTTTTAGGGGCAGTTTGGTCAAGTGCTAGAGTCAGCCTTTCCAGAGATAACTTGGGCCAAGCCCTTTCTAAAGTGCGAGGTAATGCTGCCCGTCGTACCTCTGTGCAGGTTTTCCAAGAGAATGGTACTAAAAAATGATCAGACCATGGTACAGGAAGAGGGGGGCTAGTATTAAGCTGACTACAATTTGAGAAAATAGGGTCTAAAAGATGACCTTTAACGTGTGTTGCCTCTTTATTTATGAGCTTCAGCTTAAAAGATTTAAGATCAGAACAGAGATCTGTGGCAACTTTATAATTCGGATCATCAAAATGTAAATTCAAATCTCCTAGAATCAAGAAATTCGATGATAAAGCTGCTGCAGCTAAGGTAGTATCTAATAAGGATCCTATAAACTGTCTTGTGCAGCCCGGCGGGCGATAAATAAGAAGTCCTGAGAGAGACTTGTTAGATGTTATTTGAATACTGAAACGGACACGTTCTGAGTCTGATATATCACAATCTTCGATTCTGCAGGTAAGTTTGTATTTGTAGACTATAGCAAGTCCAGCTCCTTTCCCTTGTTGTCTATGTTGGCACTGAATAAGAAATCCATCCGGAAGGGCAGCAGGGATATCGAACTCAGAATTTGAAGATAGCCACGTTTCAGTTAAAAACAATACATCGAGATTACCTTCTTGGATCATAAGGTTGATCTCGATGGCATGCTTCGATAGGGACCTGCAATTCAGGAGCGCCATATCGAGATCACTGGGAACCTGCTTACCAGTATCCCTAGCTAAGGTGGAATTAGTACACAACTTACACCTCCTGTATAGTTTATCAAAACTCTCAAACTGGCAACACAATGAACCTCCCTTATCTTGAAGCTCAATAAGATCTTCCTTAGAATATCCAATCCGCGGTTTAGTGGCCACGGGCATAATAACTGGCCCTAGGCCCGGTCTGGCCCGGATAGCTGAATGCATGACATTGTTCTGCATTCTGTCCATCAACTGTTGTTTTTGCATTTGTCACCCCGAGTGGGACAGGTATGCTCAGACGTCAGTCTTGTGCTCTCCACACCACTGGAGTCAAGCTATCCTGGCTGATGACGGCTGATAGCCAGAAACCGGTCCTAGGATGCTTGATTGCGGTCCAGGGAAGACATGGCTTGGCAGTTCGGGCTGGACTGTTCCCATGAGGGACAGGGTCAAGGATGATTTGCATATGGCCGTGTCTGAACTGGGGTGGTGTGGAGTGCAAAAAAACGATGAATTTAGGCCCATATCTCTGTACTGGGTTGAATGCATGACATTGTTCTGCATTCTGTCCATCAACTGTTGTTTTTGCATTTGTCACCCCGAGTGGGACGGGTATGCTCAGACGTGAGTCCCGTGCTCTCCACACCACTGGAGTCAAGCTATCCGGGCTGATGACGGCTGATCTGGGCAAAGGATGCTTGATTCCGGTCCAGGGAAGACATGGATTGGCAGTTCGGGCTGGACTGTTCCCATGAGGCACAGGGTCAAGGCTGATTTGCAACGAGGGGGGGGGCAGGACAGCAAGCACAAGCAATGAGGGGGGCAGGGGAGCAAGCACAAGCAATGAGGGGGCAGGACAGCAAGCACTCACCGGAGGACTCGGCAGCTTCTCCACTTCTTCCGGCAGCAGTCGGGCTGCAAATGGTGGTGTTGTGGGGAGAATGATCTTTTAGGTTCATTTTCTCAGCGACATTTGGAACGGGTCTTATTCTGTTGGGACCTGGGGTGCTAGCCTGAGGAAGATTCTGTGAAATTTTCCCTCATCTTCGTACGTCGATGCCACTTTCACATTATAGATACTGGTACATTGCTACAATATTGACAGCAAAGCACATACGATGTTATTCTGTGTCCTATCATAGCAAAAGCCAGAATTCAGGTTATTAAGTGAAAGGTGCAGCAGGACAATTCAAAGCCTCAGGCTTATCCTAGTGTTTTCTGATTGTGTTTCCGTGCCCATTTCGATTTAGCAATGGCTCGGAAGAAGCGCTTGCAGCTGATTACCGAGATGGCTCGCAAGATTCGCGAGTATCTGGCTCTTAAGAATTGCCCGCGTGATTCGCAGCGCTATGCCTTGGATTACCAAACCATGACCCGACCCTTCACTGGAAAGCGGCTACCCGTGCTGGCTTGGGAGGACGTTCGCAAAGAAAGCCGCCCCTTCTCCCTGCTCAGCGGGCTGCGTCACTTCGGCATCGGGCGGATTGTGACCCTCAAGTCGTGGCTGCAAAGCAGCGAAGACCCTTGCTACTGGACCATCACGAAAGTGAAGGTGGACTACACTGCCGAGGTGGGTAGTTCATCAGTTGCAGGGTGATCTGCCTTAAAGCGTACACTTTTGTTTATTTTTTACAGCACAACTTGCTCTTTGGCAGCTTCCCAAGGTCTGAAAATCTGTAGGAGTCATATATTTGATGACAGTCCAAAAAGTGACATGTCGCAAAATGTAACATCAATGATAACACGAGAAGTGTTGTTGGTAAAATAATGTATACAAAAATCAAATGACAGTCCATTACTATAACGGCCCGTGGGATGGTTATGCAAGTCAGAGAGGTCCTCTCCTGGTATCTCGTTTCCCCATCCCCGCTGACCACACCTGCTCACCCGGCGCCGCTCATGGAATTGTCTTGAGGTGTAGGACTTATGAGGCGTTTCATAGACCTGCCTGATCCGGGACTTGGTTCACTGATTCACTTCGGTTCCTGCGCGCATTCAGAGGGCATGGTGCGGTACATGAAGCTTAGAGATGCACTCCAGACGTGGTGCACATAGCATAGTTTTACAGGTCCAAGCCTGGGGTGCAGAGCCTGTCTAGGGCTGTTGTTTTATAAATTCTGGAAGTGGTAGTCCTTATTATTTTTGTTCTTCTTCTGTAATGCCATACACATGAATACAAGTACTAAAATCAACCCGAAACCCCCCCACCCACCCCAAAAATACATGGGCTCGAGCAGCACATGGGATTAGGAAACTTGTGGGCTTCGCATGAGTGTTGCTGAGCAATTTTAAAATAATGCATTGCTGTCAATATTGTAGCAATGTACGAGTATCTATAATGTGAAAGTGGCATCGACGTACGAAGGTGAGGGAAAATTTCACGGGAATCTTCCTCAGGCTACCACCCCAGGTCCCCACAGAATAAGACCTGTCCCAAATGTCGCTGAGAAAATGAACCTAAAAGATCATTCTCCCCACAACACCTCCATTTGCAGCCCGACCGCTGCCAGAAGAAGCTGCCGAGTCCTCCGGTGAGTGCTTGCTGTGCTGCCCCCTCGTTGCTCGTGCTTGCTCCCCTGCCCCCCCTCGTTGCTTGTGCTTGCTGTCCTGCCCCCTCGTTGCTGGTGCTTGCTGTCCTGCCCCCCTCGTTGCTCACGCTTGCTGTCCTTCCTCCCCCCCTCGTTGCTTGTGCTTGCCCCCCTGCCCCCTCGTTGCTTGTTGTGCCTCTGTCCCCTGCCCTGCTTGTGATCTGGTTTTTGTGCCTCTGTGCCCCCATGCCCCCTCGTTGCTTGTGCTTGCTGCCCACTCGTTGCTTGTGCTTGCTCTCCTGCCCCTGCCCCCTCGTTGCTTGTTGTGCCTCCGTCCTCTGCCTGCTTGTGATCTGGTTTTTGTGCCTCTGTGCCCCCCTGCCCCTTTGTTGCTTGTGCTTGCTGCCCCCTCATTGCTTGTGCTTGCTCTCCTGCCCCTGCCCCCTCGTTGCTTGTTGTGCCTCTGTGCCCTGCTTGTGATGCGGTTTTTGTGCCACTGTGCCCTGCTTGTGGTCCGGTTTTTGTGCCTCTGTGCCCCCCTGACCCCTCTTTGCTTGTGCTTGCTGCCCCCTCGTTGCTTGTGCTTGCTCTCCTGCCCCTGCCCCCTCATTGCTTGTTGTGCCTCTGTTCCCTGCTTGTGATCTGGTTTTCGTGCCTCTGTGCCCTGCCCTGCTTGTGATACGGTTTTTGTGCCTCTGTACCCCCATGCCCACTCGTTGCTTGTCGTGCCTCTGTACCCTGCTTGTGATTCATTTTTTGTGCCTCTGTGTCGCCCTGCTTGTGATCTGGTTTTCGTGCCTCTGTGCTGCCCTGCCCCCTTGTTGCTTGTGCTTGCTGCCCCCTCATTGCTTGTGCTTGCTCTCCTGTCCCAGCACTTTACTGAAGAGCTATGGTATGCCACTTAGGCCTTCTATAAACTAATACAGGAATTTCCCCCATGCAGTCCCAAATTCCTGTGTGACTTGTACCATTTTAAAAATGTATGCCTGGTGGGACTTTATCCAACATGTATCAGTTCTTCTCTACAAGATCGACATGCATCTTGTAGTACCATATCAGAATTTTTTGGGAGTCTATCATGCTTATAATACGATCATATTCTTACTTTTCGGCAGTGCCATTATTTATATAATAAGTCTATAGCAGCACTTTTCTGCAGGGATAATGTGAATCTAATAGATGCACTCAGCGTATCACTTGCTGCAAGGCTATCGTGCTTACATTATTAGTGTATCAGCACTTCTCTGCAGGATCTACACGCACTTCATAAGACCATATCAGAACTTCTCTGCAAAGCTGTCATGCATACAATAGGAGTGTGGTGGCACTTTCCTGCAAGGCCACCATGTATATAATCACATTATAGCAGCACTTCTCTGCGGAATCAATGTGCATCTAAAAAGAGCATATCAGCACTTTTATGCAAGGCTGTCATGGTTATAATAGGAGCTTATCTGCACTTTCTGGCAAGGTTACTATATATATATATATATATATATATATATATATATATATATATATATATGTATATGTATATATATATATATATATATATATATATATATATATATATATATATATATATATATATATATATATATTTATTTATAATCAGGCTATTGCAGCACTTCTCTACAAAAGCAAAATGCATCTAATAAGAACATATCAGCACTTCTCTGCAAGGATGTCATGCACACAATAGGAGCGTATCAGCACTTTTCTGCAAGGCCACCATAAATATAATCAGGCCATAGCGGCACTTCTCTGCAGGATCAATGCACATCTAATAGGAGCACTTTAATACAAGGCATGCATATCATAGGAGAGTATCAGCACTTTTCTGCAAGGCCATCATGTATATAATGAGATGAAATTAGCACTTCTCCTCTAATAAGAAGATATCAGCACTTCTCTGCAAGTATGTCATGCTTGCAATAAGGGTGTATCATCACTGCTTTTCTGCAAGGCCACCATGTATATATTGAGACTATATCGGCCTTCTGTGGGAGTAACGTGCATCTAAAAAGAGCATATCAGCACTTCTCTACAAGGCTGTTATGTTTTAACAACAGCAGTGTACCAACAAAATAAATCATGAATATAATCAGACTATGCCAGTACCACTCGGCAGGATAGTATGTATGTGTAAAACCCAGACCAGCGTTGCTCTGCGTGGCTGCAATGTGCGTGCCATGAACTTATCTGCACTTCTCTGGATCCTTGTCATACTTGTAATCGGAAAATATCATCACTTTTCTGCCGGGCAGTCGAGCGCAATATTTACATATCAGGACTTTTCTGGATGCTTCAACAGAGGCTTATCAGTATTTTGCTGAGGTGTTATAATAGGCATATAATACGACCTTATTTATGTTTCTGCTGAATCATGATGCATATGAGAGCGCCGAGGTTTTCTGTAGGGCCACTATGCATTTAATGGTCCTTATGAACAGGTCTCAGTAGCACTTCCAACCAAGTGATGGACCAATTAAACACTTCTCGGCAGGGCTTCATTCATTTACTGAGACCATATGAAAGGTTCTCCATTGGGCTGCCATACCAGCATTGCTTAATAAGTTTGCATGTCAGTATATTAGTGTCAGCAGTATCTACCGACAAAAAATGCATACACTACCTTGCCTACCACTGTATCATCAAAGTAACTATATATTTCCTCTTCTTAACTCCACATTTACTTGTACTGAAGATATACTGGTAATCAAAGTAGTTGATGCAACATGTTTTGTCATGCGCTATATTCCATGAGGGATAATAAACCTAGCAACATCACAAAATATAATGATGGAGGGAGTGTTGAAACTTTTCAAGCACTCACCCCTAGTCACAGATCTGGGTTTAAGCCATCATTATTTTGCTAACCACATCATCCCAGTTTGGACCCAGCCAAATGTAAATCAGTCCTAAACCTAAACTCTTTACTACTCACTCTCTCACTATTTAATACTCACTCTTTCACTTTTTACTACTCGCTCTCTAATACTCTCTTTACTAATAACTCTCTCCTACTCAATATCATCTACTCACTCTACTACTTACTCTGTGTGTGGGTGCTAATGCAATAGGTCTCGCATATGCAAGTGATTAAGCTATTGGCAATATAAATGACAATTACATAAATTTATGATTTAAAAAAAAAAAATGTCATGAGCAATGCCAATAGCTCTACCTTTAATAATGCCGAGACCATTGCATTGTAAATGCTTGTTATATTTACAGTATGAGGCATCATGTCGCAAAGAGTTACAGATACGTCAGTATTTCCGACGTATCTGTAGGCACAAAAATGACACATTGCTGGAGTGTGTCACAAAAGTGACGCAACTCCAGCAATGGGTCATTACAGATAGACAAGGCCCATGTGAAATATGCCAGCGTCAGTCTTACGCCTGCCATGAGGCAGGCGTAAGATATTGATGCATTTGTGTCCTAGAAGTGGCGCAGTGAAATAGATTTCACTGCGTCACTTCTATGACCCTTTCTTGCGTCAGAACGCCCCCCGCATACTTTATCCCTGGGACAGGTATAATGTGGTGCAGGGGTTTACAAAGTGACGCAGCTACCTAGATGTGTCACTTTGTAAATAATGCACAACAAGGCACATTTTTTACGCCACTGGTGCATCACAAAAAGTCACTCCCCGGCGGCATAAAAGTGACGCAAGGGCTCATAAATAAGCACCTTAAAGTTTTAAGGGTCGTTTTTGATATTAAATTAAGCTGAAAGGAAATGTTACATGTAGAGCAAATCATATGGCTAAAAGTATTGCTGCTATATTTGGATTTTCTAAAAGAACTGGGCTGCAAGCCAATATCGCAAATGGCCAAAATGTATCTGGCCAAAACGCTATCAATTGTCACCTATGGGGCAGCAATATGGGGTACCACGGACGTGATCGCACTCCAAGTTATAGAAGATAAATTTGTTAAAAGACTTTTATCAGTCCCACTAGCATGCAATAAATGTAATTCACATAATGAAGTAAGTCTGCACTTCTTTACTGATGTTATTAAACTAGCCCCACTTTCCCTTTGGCTGTCAGTGTGGAAAAGAAGTACTGTTGGCCTGAATCAATAGATATTGAAAAGACATACTGAACTCAGACCAGACTCATGAAATACCCCAGATACTATACGTCAGACAAACCATTATACCGTTGGGGCTTGCGTATTTATACGACACTCCTACTCTCTGTAAACATTTTCCAAAATCAAAACTAAAAGATATGATATTTTTAATAAGAAAGCAGCCTTAGATAGGTGGGACAGATACAAAGGTAAACAATCTGTAAAGGTTTATAAATGTTTACCTCAGATACCCCAAGGCTCTCGCTCTTACCTCGCATTCGTAGAGAACAAACAGCACCGCTATATTCTGATTAGATGTTGTCTAAACTACATTCCGTTAATATTGAGGCACCCAATTAACTTATTTTTAATAAGCAATCTACCGTTCTGCTCATGCGATGACAAGGAAATTGAAGCAACTTCGCACCTCTTATTTTATTGCCCTTTTTACACAGCAGAGAGAAAAACATTTATGTTTCCATTGTTGAAAAAATTCCCCTTGTGTTCTCCAGCATTAGCGATCTCCCTATTATATCAACTAAAAGAGCTATGTTTCTATGTCATGCACTGGCTTCCTTTTTACTGGCTACTATAAAAACCTTTCAGGCATTTGGCATGACACCTGCTATACCTTAAAGACAATTGCTGTAACTCAGATTTATATCATAACAACTCGTAAGAGAGGGTCCGAGGGAGGTGTTTAACGACCAAACAGGCTAATACCCCCTGTACAACTATCTAAATAACTAACAAAGCCTGTAGGTCAAGTGGTGCTGAGATATATCAATTAACACTGGTAAGGTTGCACGGAAAATGAATCAAGCAAAGACTATCAGCTGTTGCTGATTGAGTCCTATCAGCCCACCTGATGGCGGAGCCTCATCATCTAGGACTTCCAAACCCAGGTCTGTGTGCGATCACCCAGTTGTATATTAGCGACGCATCACAAGACCAAGGTATGGTCACCACAGTTGTAAGTCCAGATAGTGGGACTGATATGTGCAGTGCAAAGAATTAAAGTGAAGTGAAGTGTATTAAAATGGCTATCAAAGCAAACAAAGACCTTTAATAGTGTTTGCCTGGACGTCAGATTAAAAATAGTGGACTGACAGTGTGAAAGAATCACTGTCTAACTTGCTTGGTAGAAATCAAACAAAGATCTATACAGGGCCAACATGTTTCTGCCTTGCTGTGAAGTATCACTGGCATTCGTCAGGGCCAAGCTATAATCTGCTACTGCAAGGGCACTATCATATGTGCTCAAACCAAGGACATAAGAAAATAAACAAAAGAGTGATCAATTAGAAACCATCCTACCACATCTTCTCAGTGTTGTTCTGTTGATGCAATAGGTCTTTCCTGTGTGAGAACAAGAACGGAAAGAAAACATTGTAGACATTGCATGTGTATAGTCCTCACAATTATATTTACAGCAAAAATTATATACAAGTTGCTGTAACGTGTGCAAAACCAGTGGTAATTCAAAATACTCTCAGACTAGACCATCACGCCTCTGTGATAGTCACATATACAGTGTATTGTATTACATCACCAAACGATAATAAACATACAGAAATTTGACACTTACCCATCAGTTTGTGGGAAGTGAACCTCACCTCACCCGGCAACTGCTCGGACGAATAAGGCACCGCTCTAAACATACAAAGACAATCTCTGTAATAGATGCATGTCTTGAGGATAAGACCTCAGTGTACTGTTGAAAAAACCCACCTATTTTCTTATCTGTCTATATTAAGTAACCCACCGGTGTCTCTGATGGCTACATCGGACGCCTAAGGTATCTGATCCCCTTCAATGATTTTCAATGGGGTGCTCTATGATTGTACCACGGCATCTACTGATGCCTAAGTAAACAGCTAGGTGATATTGCTGTTTATAACTGGTGGAAAAATGTCTCCCCTAAACTTATCTGTTCCTCAAAGGGGAGGCCAGACTATAAGCTTAATAGTCCCTTATGCCTGGACAACCCGGTACCACGAGCGACTCAGGTATCTGGTCCCCTTCAATATGTTCAAGGGGGGGGGGGGGGGGCTCTGTCGTTGTGCCAAGGCATCAGCTGATGTCTGTATAAACAGCTGAGTGTTGTTACTGCTTATAACTAGTGAAAAAGTGTCCCCAATCTTAACTATCCATCAAGTAGAGTGGCAAAGCTAAAAACTGTTTACTATTTAGCCCCCTGGGTCTAAGTAACCCGGTCCCATCTTACCTGTCCGTCGGTACCTTGCGGCGGAATCCCGAGCCGAAGGGGAGGCACCGACGGGCAGGTCTGGCGTCTATTTATAGCGCAGCTGAGTGAGTGATAGAACTCAGCTGGGCCATTCTGTTCTCGCGCTGCCATTGCGCTGTGTAGGACAACTATACCCCGCGCATGCGCACATCTACGCGGACATCAGGCGCGCATGCGTGGGGACAAGTGCGCCCGCTAGAGCGCACAGCGCATGCTCGTTGGCGGTGTACTGTCTCTCGTTTCTCGCCGGGAGCGAGACACTGCCTGAATCAGTATCGCATTTGCGCAATGTAATCCCTAAACAACACTGCCTACCGCATCTATGCGGAAACTGTAAGGACAGCATTATTATTGGCAAAACAGGCGCCACGATGCAGATGTCATCGAAATTAAGGCAAGCATCATTTCTTGATTAATACCAGTGGATGATAATATTAGTTGCTAAAGTCACTGGTTGTTTACCAATAATAGGTGGCGTGAAGAACGCTGCACGGCCTAAACCAGCAGTGACTAGATGTAAATCAGGGGAAAGACATTTGTCATGATATTATGCTTCCCTGGGCCCCTAGACTAAGATATTAATTAAGGGTGGGAGATCTAGAATAAGATCAATGGTGAATGTCGTCAAAATGCCTGCTATATTGGTGAATCTGAAAATGGGCAAGTAAGTGGGGACCCAAATTTAGAACCTGAAAATTAATAAGGTGCCAGATATAGTGAGTACCACAAAAATGTGGAAAGTCTCAGTCTCAAGTAGTCTGCGCACCTGGTAGTGATATCAAAGGGCACCCAAAGGTAAGTGTTGTACTCAGATGGATAACCATGGAATGCTATCATTCAGTCCGTTGACATCAGATTTCAATCTATAAATCCACCGTTGCTCCTTAACAAAGAGGAAGTGGGAGACATCGGTGATGTGTGACGGAATATATGGCTGTTCCAGCACAACCCAGAACAAATCCTCCACTTTGTGATTTGCTTCCAGGAAGTGATTGGTAAGGCCTGTAGATTGTTTCCTGCATCGGATTGTGCTTTTATGTTCGCTGATGCGAGACTTAATCCTCCGCGTTGTATGCCCGACATACTGCTTCTTGCAAGGGCAAGTGATCAGGTATATTAATTTATCTGAATTGCAGTTTGTGTGCCTTGTCAGTCTCCAAGGTCTGTTCGAGCCAATGTCAATCGTCAAGGTCTTACGTGTCTGAGGACAGGCGGCACAATTCCCACAGGGGTAATGACCTTGGACTGGATTGCTATTCCAGAGGGTGTTGGTGATTTGTTTCATCTCGGTGCGAGGTCTGGTGTGCACCAAGTTATCTCGAATGGATGGTCCTCTTTTAAATGCAAACAATGGGCGAGGTATTGTCCCTGCTGCTGTATTAAGAATTTTCCAATGCTTCAGTATGATTTTCTTCACTTGATTGGAAGATGTAGTAAAAGTTTGAACCATAGTCATCCGGTCTCTGATAGTCTCTGACCTCTGGTGTTGTAGGAGTGCCTCACGGTTGTTGTTGAAGGCTCTCTTACGCGCCCGGCGTATTAGCTGGTTAGGGTAATGCCGATCTTTCAGGTTGAGTGCCAGTTCTTTAGCATGGTGTTCGTATAAGGTGTTAGACGAACAATTCCGTCTTACCCTGAGAAATTGGCCTACAGGTAAATTCTCGCGTAGTGATTGAGGGTGGAAGCTCTGGAATGACAGAAGCGAGTTACGTGCCATTGGTTTCTTGAAAAGTTCACTCTGTAGGCCTCCCTCTGCCGGGAAGATCTGAAGGTCAAGGTACGCCAATTTGTCTTTGCTACTCTCCATGGTAAACTTAAGAAACTGATTCTTAGAGTTTAACCATGTGTGAAAGGACGATACCTCGGTTGCCGTCCCTCTCCATATCACCAGGATGTCATCGATGTATCGTTTCCACAGTACCACCTGATGGATGAAGGGGTTACTGTGGTTCAATACATGGTCTAGTTCGAATTGGTGCATGTAAAGGTTTGCCAAACTAGGCGCAAAGACACTCCCCATTGAGGTCCCTGACACCTGGAGGTAGAGATCGTTTTGGTACTGGAAAAAGTTTTCCATCATGGCGATCCTAGCACATTCCATAATGAAGGCAACAGGTGTTATGGAGTCCATTTGTTTAGCCTCTAGAAGGCTCCTGATGCAATCCAGTGTTTCTTGCTGCGGGATTGATGTATACAATGATTCAACGTCGAAGCTGACCAGTAGGTCTGTCTCAACGTTGAACTCAATGTCGGCCAGAAGTCTGAGCACATCACCAGTATCCTGGAGATATGTTGGTGTTTCCTTAACGATGGGTTTAAGGAAGAAATCCACAAAAGTAGATAAAGGCTCGAGTAACGAACCTATGCCCGAAATAATGGGCCTTCCCGGAGGCGGCCTTTGGGCCTTATGTATTTTGGGAAGGCAATAGAAGTAAGGAATGACCGGGTGTGTAGTTATTAGATATCTTGCTTCGTGAGGAGTAATCCAGCCTTCTGCTGTTCCTTCCTCCACCAGACTCTTGATGTCATTCGAGATTCTGGGAGTAGGGTCTTCATTAAGGAGACGGTAGGATTTAGTGTCATTTAGTTGTCTTTGGCATTCTTGATGATAAGCTGTGGTGTCCTGTAGCACTATGGCTCCGCCCTTGTCGGCCGGCTTGATAGTCAGAGATCTGTCATTAGACAGAGTAGAAAGTGCTGATTTCTCTAAGTTGGACATGTTATGAAACGTCTTTTGTCGTTGTTCGGTATTCATAACCTCATGTGTCACTGCTTGTTCAAAAGCTAAGACATTTGCTGGTACTTGTTGGTTCAGAGGAGTAAATGTTGATTTAGGTCTGAGGCCGGTGTTCTGTTCACCTTGGTAATAGTCCTGAGCTCGAGGACTATTACATCGATTGAAAACACTGTTTTGAACAAAGGGCTGGGCTTCGTTCCTACCAACACAGGCGATATGTTCAAACTGAGGTGCGAGCTTGAAAATTTATATAGGAAAATACGTCTGCATTTCTTTTTCAAAACATCTAGCTCTAACATGAACGAGTTTAATACGGTTGACCAAGGTGAACAGAACACCGGCCTCAGACCTAAATCAACATTTACTCCTCTGAACCAACAAGTACCAGCAAATGTCTTAGCTTTTGAACAAGCAGTGACACATGAGGTTATGAATACCGAACAACGACAAAAGACGTTTCATAACATGTCCAACTTAGAGAAATCAGCACTTTCTACTCTGTCTAATGACAGATCTCTGACTATCAAGCCGGCCGACAAGGGCGGAGCCATAGTGCTACAGGACACCACAGCTTATCATCAAGAATGCCAAAGACAACTAAATGACACTAAATCCTACCGTCTCCTTAATGAAGACCCTACTCCCAGAATCTCGAATGACATCAAGAGTCTGGTGGAGGAAGGAACAGCAGAAGGCTGGATTACTCCTCACGAAGCAAGATATCTAATAACTACACACCCGGTCATTCCTTACTTCTATTGCCTTCCCAAAATACATAAGGCCCAAAGGCCGCCTCCGGGAAGGCCCATTATTTCGGGCATAGGTTCGTTACTCGAGCCTTTATCTACTTTTGTGGATTTCTTCCTTAAACCCATCGTTAAGGAAACACCAACATATCTCCAGGATACTGGTGATGTGCTCAGACTTCTGGCCGACATTGAGTTCAACGTTGAGACAGACCTACTGGTCAGCTTCGACGTTGAATCATTGTATACATCAATCCCGCAGCAAGAAACACTGGATTGCATCAGGAGCCTTCTAGAGGCTAAACAAATGGACTCCATAACACCTGTTGCCTTCATTATGGAATGTGCTAGGATCGCCATGATGGAAAACTTTTTCCAGTACCAAAACGATCTCTACCTCCAGGTGTCAGGGACCTCAATGGGGAGTGTCTTTGCGCCTAGTTTGGCAAACCTTTACATGCACCAATTCGAACTAGACCATGTATTGAACCACAGTAACCTCTTCATCCATCAGGTGGTACTGTGGAAACGATACATCGATGACATCCTGGTGATATGGAGAGGGACGGCAACCGAGGTATCGTCCTTTCACACATGGTTAAACTCTAAGAATCAGTTTCTTAAGTTTACCATGGAGAGTAGCAAAGACAAATTGGCGTACCTTGACCTTCAGATCTTCCCGGCAGAGGGAGGCCTACAGAGTGAACTTTTCAAGAAACAGATGGCACGTAACTCGCTTCTGTCATTCCAGAGCTTCCACCCTCAATCACTACGCGAGAATTTACCTGTAGGCCAATTTCTCAGGGTAAGACGGAATTGTTCGTCTAACACCTTATACGAACACCATGCTAAAGAACTGGCACTCAACCTGAAAGATCGGCATTACCCTAACCAGCTAATACGCCGGGCGCGTAAGAGAGCCTTCAACAACAACCGTGAGGCACTCCTACAACACCAGAGGTCAGAGACTATCAGAGACCGGATGACTATGGTTCAAACTTTTACTACATCTTCCAATCAAGTGAAGAAAATCATACTGAAGCATTGGAAAATTCTTAATACAGCAGCAGGGACAATACCTCGCCCATTGTTTGCATTTAAAAGAGGACCATCCATTCGAGATAACTTGAGCACACCAGACCTCGCACCGAGATGAAACAAATCACCAACACCCTCTGGAATAGCAATCCAGTCCAAGGTCATTACCCCTGTGGGAATTGTGCCGCCTGTCCTCAGACACGTAAGACCTTGACGATTGACATTGGCTCGAACAGACCTTGGAGACTGACAAGGCACACAAACTGCAATTCAGATAAAGTAATATACCTGATCACTTGCCCTTGCAAGAAGCAGTATGTCGGGCATACAACGCGGAGGATTAAGTCTCGCATCAGCGAACATAAAAGCACAATCCGATGCAGGAAACAATCTACAGGCCTTACCAATCACTTCCTGGAAGCAAATCACAAAGTGGAGGATTTGTTCTGGGTTGTGCTGGAACAGCCATATATTCCGTCACACATCACCGATGTCTCCCACTTCCTCTTTGTTAAGGAGCAACGGTGGATTTATAGATTGAAATCTGATGTCAACGGACTGAATGATAGCATTCCATGGTTATCCATCTGAGTACAACACTTGCCATTGGGTGCCCTTTGATATCACTACCAGGTGCGCAGACTACTTGAGACTGAGACTTTCCACATTTTTGTGGTACTCACTATATCTGGCACCTTATTAATTTTCAGGTTCTAAATTTGGGTCCCCACTTACTTACCCATTTTCAGATTCACCAATATAGCAGGCATTTTGATCACATTCACCATTGATCTTATTCTAGATCTCCCACCCTTAATTAATATCTTAGTCTAGGGGCCCAGGGAAGCATAATATCATGACAAATGTCTTTCCCCTGATTTACATCTAGTCACTGCTGGTTTAGGCCGTGCAGCGTTCTTCACGCCACCTATTATTGGTAAACAACCAGTGACTTTAGCAACTAATATTATCATCCACTGGTATTAATCAAGAAATGATGCTTGCCTTAATTTCGATGACATCTGCATCGTGGCGCCTGTTTTGCCAATAATAATGCTGTCCTTACAGTTTCCGCATAGATGCGGTAGGCAGTGTTGTTTAGGGATTACATTGCGCAAATGCGATACTGATTCAGGCAGTGTCTCGCTCCCAGCGAGAAACGAGAGACAGTACACCGCCAACGAGCATGCGCTGTGCGCTCTAGCGGGCGCACTTGTCCCCACGCATGCGCGCCTGATGTCCGCGTAGATGTGCGCATGCGCGGGGTATAGTTGTCCTACACAGCGCAATGGCAGCGCGAGAACAGAATGGCCCAGCTGAGTTCTATCACTCACTCAGCTGCGCTATAAATAGACGCCAGACCTGCCCGTCGGTGCCTCCCCTTCGGCTCGGGATTCCGCCGCAAGGTACCGACGGACAGGTAAGATGGGACCGGGTTACTTAGACCCAGGGGGCTAAATAGTAAACAGTTTTTAGCTTTGCCACTCTACTTGATGGATAGTTAAGATTGGGGACACTTTTTCACTAGTTATAAGCAGTAACAACACTCAGCTGTTTATACAGACATCAGCTGATGCCTTGGCACAACGACAGAGTACCCCCACCCCTTGAACATATTGAAGGGGACCAGATACCTGAGTCGCTCGTGGTACCGGGTTGTCCAGGCATAAGGGACTATTAAGCTTATAGTCTGGCCTCCCCTTTGAGGAACAGATAAGTTTAGGGGAGACATTTTTCCACCAGTTATAAACAGCAATATCACCTAGCTGTTTACTTAGGCATCAGTAGATGCCGTGGTACAATCATAGAGCACCCCATTGAAAATCATTGAAGGGGATCAGATACTTTAGGCGTCCGATGTAGCCATCAGAGACACCGATGGGTTACTTAATATAGACAGATAAGAAAATAGGTGGGTTTTTTCAACAGTACACTGAGGTCTTATCCTCAAGACATGCATCTATTACAGAGATTGTCTTTGTATGTTTAGAGCGGTGCCTTATTCGTCCGAGCAGTTGCCGGGTGAGGTGAGGTTCACTTCCCACAAACTGATGGGTAAGTGTCAAATTTCTGTATGTTTATTATCGTTTGGTGATGTAATACAATACACTGTATATGTGACTATCACAGAGGCGTGATGGTCTAGTCTGAGAGTATTTCGAATTACCACTGGTTTTGCACACGTTACAGCAACTTGTATATAATTTTTGCTGTAAATATAATTGCGAGGACTATACACATGCAATGTCTACAATGTTTTCTTTCCGTTCTTGTTCTCACACAGGAAAGACCTATTGCATCAACAGAACAACACTGAGAAGATGTGGTAGGATGGTTTCTAATTGATCACTCTTTTGTTTATTTTCTTATGTCCTTGGTTTGAGCACACATGATAGTGCCCTTGCAGTAGCAGATTATAGCTTGGCCCTGACGAATGCCAGTGATACTTCACAGCAAGGCAGAAACATGTTGGCCCTGTATAGATCTTTGTTTGATTTCTACCAAGCAAGTTAGACAGTGATTCTTTCACACTGTCAGTCCACTATTTTTAATCTGACGTCCAGGCAAACACTATTAAAGGTCTTTGTTTGCTTTGATAGCCATTTTAATACACTTCACTTCACTTTAATTCTTTGCACTGCACATATCAGTCCCACTATCTGGACTTACAACTGTGGTGACCATACCTTGGTCTTGTGATGCGTCGCTAATATACAACTGGGTGATCGCACACAGACCTGGGTTTGGAAGTCCTAGATGATGAGGCTCCGCCATCAGGTGGGCTGATAGGACTCGATCAGCAACAGCTGATAGTCTTTGCTTGATTCATTTTCCGTGCAACCTTACCAGTGTTAATTGATATATCTCAGCACCACTTGACCTACAGGCTTTGTTAGTTATTTAGGTAACTCAGATTTAAACATTTATGATTGTCGCCTAGTGAATATATATTTTTTCCCATCTTAATATGAATTGTTACATTTTATTCGGAAATTGTTTTTGTATTGTAATCACTTTTATGATTGCCTCTTTTATGCACTGAAATGATTTTTAGATATACTTTTATGCATTTTTTGAAGAGCAAAATAAAGTCTTTGATTGATTGATTGAATGAAATACCACTATTAATATTATTTTTATTTTGGAGGGAAACCTGCTTCTAACATAAAAACAACATAAAATACAATATATATTATCACCTGCAATATTAAGAATAATACAATTAAAGCATTTATTTAATCTGTAATACTAAATTCCTAAAATACTTCAATTGATCTACATCTGATCTACCGAAGCCTACAGAAAATAGCTTGAAACCACACAGACAAACCGCTCAGTAATATCTGTTCTTGAAATTCAAATTGCATCTGCATAGCATCTCATGCCCAACAAGAGGCAGATTGGGAATAACCAGATCTTCCTTGAATGATGATAAATGAAACAGAAAAACAAGAAATGCACTTTCCTGCCTCAGGGAATACTTTACATGAAGGACAAAAGTGTGAAATGGTCAGCTTTCGACATTTACTGCAAAATCTATTCCCTGCTATATCCCACACTTGAATTTTAGAAAGATCGATATCGTTGTTCTGTACGATCCATAAACATTTCAAATTCCAAGTTATATTTGAAGTTGATAAATCTTTCTGTCAGGGTACTTGCTGATGTCTCCACTATCCAGCTATTTAAATGACCCAACATCTCCTTAGTGATCTGCTCTGGGTTGTCCATGGCTACATGCAAGTCAAGCTTATACATACAGGAATGAATGTGGTTAAACCATGTTATAGATCAATTCTAATCTAACACTTTTAAATCTGCAAATGCTAGTTTGTAGGATTCGTAAGTCTAATTGAATAGATCAGTGGTTTGAGCTTGGCAACATTCGCTATGTTCCTTAAACCCAACTCCAAGTGCATAGGTGTAAGTGGGGTACTTTGGGGCAACTTGTGAATCAATTCCATGAACTTATTATCTGTTTTGCAGGATAGAGATCCAATGCAGGAGCTATAGGTGGAAAATTAAATGAATTCAATTTCTTCACACCCACTAACCCTGTTTGCTGCAGTGGCATTTGTCTTTGCATTATTTGGGAGTGCTCATGAAAGTGAGTTAGTAATCCGCACACCCAAATGATCAAAGTCTCTGACTTTCTGCAAGTCAGTGGATCCCAACCTCACCTTCCCTGTAAAGGACCTACTTCTTGCATTTGCTAGATAACCAATCTATTAACTTCTGCAAGCCCACTTGAGTTCCAGAATAGTGAATCCTTAACTTTGTACAGTGCATGATTGAATGAAGTGCAATGTATCAGCATTTTCTTTCTACTTACCAGATTATCATTCTCTATTTGCAAATATTTCAAATGTTCATAATGTGAAATGGTACTTTTAGTCCTGCAACCTTCTGTCTTATATATAATGCTTTAATTCACAACGGCCCTATGGTAAATGTTTAATTATATACCTGAATTGACATTTCCTATACCAGTGACATCTTTTTAGCATTTTCCTTTGATTCATTCATCTTACTATGGACTCACTCTCCAGAGAAAGGGACTGTTGTTGAGTATGTCAGATTGGCACTCCATCGCAGATGTATCCTGTCCTGTCCAGCTAACCTGTCCGCCTCATCATCAGTGTATTAGGATATATTGCTGAAAGGCTATCAGCGGCCTTTGTGATGGAGTACCCACTTGCCAAACTCTAAATCAGGCCCGAAGTTTGCAGTTTGTTTTGGTCAGTTTGTCCCTCTAAACTCCCTTTTATGTGTACGTTTTCTGGTACCCAATGTACAGCTATTAAATTAAATATTTTTTTATGATCAATGATATTGGTGATCAGATGACAAATGTCTGCAAATTGCATATCTGCCCTGTGCTCCCATTAAAAAAAGTTATTTACAATCAAAAATGTTGTTGCATGTGTATTACAGAGCAAATCGAAAAACAAGTGCATTTTGATTTTATCTTCTTTCACATAAGGGCCTAAACATTATAGTTAAGCATTCATAATACAGTCCTCTGTATTCTGTATACATAAGAAAAATGAGACATGCTTTGAGATACTTGGATACTTTATTAGTAAGTGACACAAGGGACAATCATGATTCTAAAAAAACTTTTGAAGAACCTTGATTGAAGAAAATTCCTTGCATGAAAAGGTTGAAAAGGAGAAAATCCAATTAGCTGTCACCAGCCCTCTGTGTGATGACTGAAGTATCACAAATGCTTGACAGCCACATCCTTTAAAAGAGAAGAACATAACATGTATTAAACCACTTATGCTTAGAAGGAAATCAGAAATCAAACACCAATCAAAAGTTAATTTCCCCAAACGATCACCCTTCCCACAAGCATACAGAAGGCATGGTTCCACTAAATAACACCCAGAGAAATCATTCCACTCATCACCTTTTCATAAAAATGATTCCACTCAGTCACCAATAAGGGACTCCTATCCATACAAACTCTGAATGGTGAAGTGGCTATTCTACTCAGGCAGTTACCATACACGTTTCTTTGTCTTAAGACAAACCTGTTCACCAAAATAAAACATTCCGTTAGAGTACCAGCTTAACGGATCATTACGCATCCAGGCCACATGAAGAAATGTTTTCAAATAACACCCACACAAATTATTCCACTCAAAAATAAGTTAAATAGATCAATTACCAAACATTGAATGATATCAATTTGTATAGTGCCAGAAAGTGTAATTGTACTCACAATCCACTCAATTAGTCACTGGTTGGTACTAAGTAGGAATTATTTCCATTGTGCTATTGGACCTAAATATTCTGTTGCACTACCTAGACCAACGCCATTGACAATATCCAGCTTTGATCTGATTCTGTGATTCAAGCCAATGAGAGTGAGCATGCAGTCTCCTTACACTACTGATGGTGCAATTGAGAAGTATTTTGAGATGATATTTTAATTTAAATGACTAAACCAAGATTATGGAGCACAGCCAGTCTAAATGCAAAGCACACAACTTTGCAATGAACAAGACTCAGGTACTGATCTAGGGGATATCTAAAAAGATTACAGCAAAGTAATTCATTTGTTTGACCAACATAATGGCACAAAGTATATGTTCTGAAACAATGTGCTGGCATATAGTATTATATAGAAGCTGTCCATTCAGGGGGCACTGGTTAATTATACCTAATCTGGCAGAGAGTATTCCCAATCCAATAGTCTGCTGCTGATGGTAAAAAGTATCAGAAACAGAAGTGGCATCTGTACAACTTCAAAAAACATATTCATAACTCAGTGCAGGAGAAAGATATTCTAGTTTAACATCTGTTCATACACTTGATGCAGAATATTTCTGTAACTATCTCAACAATTTTCTTGGATCAGGAGTGAAATTGCCAAGCATTCCCAAAATGGAAGCTATTACCTTAATTAACGTCCCAGAGGACCACCACCAAGTCCACCATTTTCTCCTCCAAGAAGACAATTAAAAAGTCCACCGTGTTCTCCTCCGCCAAGCAGGCCTTCAAGAAGCCCACCATTTCCTCCAAGAAGACCTCGCAGAAGCCCATTCGGCCCCAGAATCGTGTCCTGGTCATAAGAAAATATAATTAACAGATGCAATATTTTTTCACTTCTAAAATTGTATATTTAAAAATGTGTCTCTTTGATATTACGATGACATCAATACAGAATTACAATGTAAAGTTACCATATAAATCCAAAAGAACATTCTGATGAGTTATCTAGGGCCAAATGTAAGACCATTAATTTTTTGCAAGTCACAAATTGCGTCAAATTGCGACTCGCAAAAATGAATGTACAACAGTGTCTCAGATACTGTCTGCGATTCCAAATGTGGAATCATTAATATTCATGAGGTTGTAACAATTTGCGACCCAATTGGGAATGACTCGTACTCACAGGGATGGTGGCCTGCTGGGTTCAGCAGACCACCATGTCTGTGACTGTTTTTTCAATACAGCAGTTTCTTTTTTTTAAAATGCATTCCATTTTCCTTAAAGGAAAACGGGATGCATTTAAAAAAAGAAAAAATGTAACTGTTCAGTTTAATTTTTAAAGGACAGGCAGTGGTGCAAGGCAAAATATTTTCACACCCATTCCCATTAGCGAGTGGCTTACCACCCTTTTGAAAAGGGTTGTAAACTGCAAGTGTTTTGCTACCGCAAATGCGGACGCAAAACAATGGCACATGCCATTTGCGCTCGCTATTAGGAAGGGACGCCTTTGGCACGTCCCTTTCTAATAGCTAGTTGCAAACCATATTTTGTGATTTGCTAATAGGTTAGCGACACACAAAATATGGTTTGTACATGGGCTTGACCTTTTTCGCGGTTGCAAACAGGCCGAATTCCCGTTTGCGACCGCAACAAATGGTTGTACATCTGCCCCTTAAAGTGCTGAATAAAACACATTGCAAGTCAAAGGCATGTGCTGATGATAAGGAATTTGTTCAGCAAGCCAACAATATTATTTTTTATTCATGCTTTATAAGGTTATCAAACAGACAAGGGTAATTGATAA
The DNA here is from genome assembly GCF_964261635.1 of Lissotriton helveticus. Lineage (NCBI taxonomy): Eukaryota > Metazoa > Chordata > Amphibia > Caudata > Salamandridae > Lissotriton > Lissotriton helveticus. Next base: position 648,949,228 of record NC_136068.1, read on the forward strand.
TTTGCCTCTTTCAGCATTTCTTTTCTTAGCTCAGCCTAGCGCACCCACACTATAAGACTGTTTTAGAGCTAAATATAGGATGCATTTTCGCACGACATTTCTCTGGCCTTTCATTTCTGGCGTGTGAAAATGTAAAATTAAATATCTGAATTAAATGTTGCTGAAAGTCCTGTTACCTTTTCTGCTAGATTCTCACTATTAACTTGGATTTTATTATCTCCTTCCTCACTGTGTGTTTGCTTCGAAAATTATAACAATCTCACTTGTCTGAACTGCTCTGCACAGAAATATGATGCCTTGCTCAAGTTTCATGCCCATTTCGTCCTAGAATGCCAGGTCAAGCCATAGAAAACGGTAGTCCATTTTTTATGAATTGCATGCAGCTAATTTTTTTGTTGTTGTAAAGACATTTTGACAAAATTCAGTTTCCCAGTGGTTCTTGTTTCACTGCAAACACTGCACATATGAAGCAACTGTCAGACTTGCGTGGGATTGCAAAGGTTTCCAACATTTTTATACGCTGTCAGAAGCTTCTAACAGATTTAAGCATGTTTTAAAAAAGTAGACTTAGCGATGCGGTGAGCGCAAGGTAAGTAGTCTTATTTAATTTTTTATTTTACTTTCCCTATCCCGCCATCTGTTAACTTGCCCTTCACCGCCCTGCCCCACTCCACTTCCCGCCTGTGGTTACCTGTGCCATTCACGCCTGTCCCCTGACCTGTCCTTGTCACGCAGCGCAGTGAGGCCCCTAATGACCAATTTTATTTGAAGTACATTTCTAAAATGTATTAAAACTTTAATGATTTATTAATTGTTTAAAGTTACATAAATACTTTCATATTTTTATATTTCACAACTTTTAAGTTTCACGAAAGGACTAACTGCTCTTTCTTGACAAACTGTCTTTCTTGTTGTGTCCTGCTGGACACATTCTAGTTGATCACAGGATGTGATCTCACACTTTACACCCACCGTGACACAGTCAATAAAAGGAGCCAAGCGCACGTGCTCGTGGCTCATTAACCCAGCAACCAGTGTGTGTCTGCGTCCACTCATTATGCTAATGCGGGCCTAGGGCCCCGACACAACAATGGCGATGAGGAGTGGTAGCTGTGCCCAGCGTGCTACAACCATTTTCGTCGTGGGTGAAAGGGGGAGAGAGAAGCAGGGCGACATTGTGCCCCCTCCCCTCCCCCAGGATCGGCGATAGCCTGCAGAGCGGCCCACGGGGCGCGTGCCTTGCCCCAGGTCCAGAGGTACATCACGAGGTGACAGGGAGCCCACCCCGCACCTCGCTGGTCAGCGGCGAACTGCCTGTGGTGAGGGGGACCTCCACCGTGCAAGCGGACCGACCGGAGCCCACCCGGGACGGCCGCAATTGAGCCCCCACTGCGTGGAGAAGGACGCGGTGCTCAACCGCGATAAGGAAAAGGCCCGTAGGCAGGAGGTGAGCCCGGGCACTTAAGAATGCCTGGGGGGCCGCACAAGCCAGGAGCAACCCCCCTCGAACTGCATATCAAGCGGAACTAACCCGCTATCAGTGAACACTGCCCAGATTAAGGTGAGGCCAGCGGAGCCCACCTGTGGCCTGCCAGCAGTGACCCGGGGCCCCGCCGCGCAGCGTGCGACTGGAGCTGCTGCGGCGGTGGGCTGAATGAACCCGCAGTGTGAGAAGAGCCGCAGGGCGCTGTGTGCAGGAGGAGGGGTGAAAGTGGCAAAAAGCAGCGCCAGCGGAGCCCACCCGCGGCCTGCCTGCAGTGTCCCCCGTCCCCGCCGCGCAGCGTGGGGAAGTGAGGCTGCAGCGGCGGGGGAATAAACTTTAAAGAAAGAGCGCCCGCAGCGTGTGAAGAGCTGCGGGGTGCCGACGTTAAAACGGAGCCACCTTTGATACACCGATCCTCAGCGGAGCCCACCCGCAGTCCAAAGTGCCCAACCAAGCAGCACCGCATGACCGGACATGGCCCCCAGCCCCTCCCCTCCTGCCCGCGTGCGAAGGGACTGCGGCTGCCGCGGTCAGGGAGTAGGAAAAGTGATAGGAAATGCGCCCGCAATGTAATTGAGCCGGCGGGTGCTCACCCACACAGCTCATATAGGAATGAGCTCCCCCTGCCTGAGCGAGGACTGTGAGGCTGGCGGGCAGGGAGGGCGAAAAAAAATACACAGCATGGCCGCAGCACAAAGAAATATGACCCCACCTCCTGAGCACCCGGCAGAAGGAATAAAAGTATTAAAACCAGCGAGAAGGCATCCTGCAGCAGAGTGGGAACCCATACCGCAGCTGCATACTGCCCCAACTGAAACAAAAGAAAAGGAGAAAAGAAATGGGACTTACCTCTAGTCAGCGGTGACTCCAGCCACCTCCTCTCCTGCACACTCCATGGAAAACAGCAGGTCCTGCAAGCATGGGACCCCAAGCACAAACAGGAAAGAAAGTAAAGGTGAAAATTAAGCTGCTGCTGAGGGAAACCGGAATCCTACACTGCCATATAGTGGACACTGGATGGTACTGCAGCCAATGAAGCAAACAAGCACAAGACAAGCCAAGGGAAAGCCTACAGAGGGAAAGCCAGCCTGCAGCGACGCAGACGAAAACTGAGACCCATCATCACTGCTGAGGTGACGCCTAGTGGCCACAGGTGATCACCGCAATCGCAGGAGAAGACAGCATTACCCTGGACAGTAAGGGAGAGTCAAAAGTCTACCGCAAGCAGCAAGATTCAAAGGCAACCGATGGAAGAGCGCAAGTGTACCCCGGACGCGGACGGTACAGGACAGTGCCTGACAGTAAGGAAGCCACACCTCAAGTACTAGAAGAAGTACGCAGCAAGTACCCAACGTACTGGAAGAAACAGAAGTGCAGCACGCACGTGGAGTAGAGCGATGATGCCAGAGAAGATAAAGAAACGCAAGGAACAAAGCGACACTGAAGATGTACCACGACGGTACGAAGTGAAGCACAAACTTGCAATTGCCATGCACAATGACGTGCAATGAAAGAGTGACGCAACATCACCACGCCAAGAAGCTAAAGAGCCTCACCGGCAGCGCGCACGAGAAGTGCACCCACCGGAGAAGGTCCATGGAGCGGTGAAGTAACCCTCCGGAAACAGCAGAGCCCACGAAGAGCGCAGAAGAAACTGCGCAAACGCAAAACCACTGCAGCAGAAGCAAATGGTGATCCCAACGATCACGGATAGCGAGAAGACTCACGAAGAGGAAGCTGTCCACCCCATCTGGGAGCAAGGAAGATCGCCTAAGAAGAAAAGGATGATCCGACCAGCCAGATGCGCACCCACAGAAAAAGCCGACCAATCAGATGGTTGCCCGAAAAGGAAAAGAGAAAACCGATTTGCCAATAGGTCGCCGGAATGCTGATCCGCCATAAAGGCGCAGCAAAGGTATTCTGCCAGGAAGTCAGGATGAAGATGTCATGTCAGAAGGTCCAATGTGAAGATCAAGAAGAGGTCCAGGGATGGGACCACGAAGAAGTCTGATGACACCGACCTGAAGAAAAGAAGTAAAACGGAGGCAAGAGAAAAGATCGTAACGACCGGTCCAGTCACAGAAGAGTGGAGAGAAGACAGTGTCCGAAAGCCAGGACAAGACCAGAGGGAAACAGGGTGAGTGCACGCTGCTTGAAGAAGCCTGGTCAGGAAGACAAAGACAGAAAGGTGACAGCACCGTGTCGTGAAAAGAAAAATGAAGAAAGAAGTCATGCGGCACGACGCCAAGAACAACATCTGGAAAAGGTGAAGAGAGGTGTGATAAGTCTACACACTTACAAGAAGAAGAGGTGACACACACCACAACATCGTGTACAGTGACCCACACATCCAGGAGAACACTGATGGCACCAGGAACAGAACAGGCACCTATTCACAAGATCCCGACGACCAGTCGACTACAGGAGAGCACAGGCCGGACCATTGGCAACACCCACCTTTGGTTTTGAGCGGAAACCTGGATGCGGAGGGAGCTCAGACGGCCTGAACAAGGAGAACTGACCAATCCACACCAGCCCGTGGAGATCCAAGGGGCAAAGGCCTCAGGGACACCGGTGGCAGAGGGTCCCGACAAGAGAGATGGATCCATCGCCGTCTAATCTGCACGTCCAAGGAAGAAGAGGAACTTGTGCGCGAAGGCAGGAGTCAACAACAACCCTTCAGGTGGAAGTACGGACTCTGTGAGGTAGTACTCTCATCGTCTCCTCCATTCACACACAGACTGTGGAGTTGGAGCAACGCTGTGGAGAACACCTGGCCCAGTGGAAACCTGATGAAAAGGGCCTCCGGGACATCTCGTGGCAGGAGAACACCCGTGAGAGGGGCGTCCTAGTGAGAAGGATGTCTTTCAATCACTCCATCCTTTGTAATGCCTACAGTGAAGAAACCGACGGAACAGTAGAAGACAACATCCTTCAAGTCTAACATCTGGTCATCCTGTTTGGCGTCACCCTTAAAAGCAAGATCTCAGTGGACTGACCAACACACTTCCACGGCGCAAGTGCAGCAGAGCACGCCCACCGAGAACCAGGGCGTCGAGCCAAGAAGAATAAATATTTCAGCAGCAATTTCCACCGTCGTCATCAAGCACGCAGCTGAAGAGACTCAATGTAAATCTGTAATTAGTGTATATTTATGTACTTCCTCCCACAGGTTCGGACTTTTGTCTTTCCTTAATTTTTATCAAATTTTGGGAGGAATGTTGTGTCCTGCTGGACACATTCTAGTTGATCACAGGATGTGATCTCACACTTTACACCCACCCACCACTGTGTCACGAGTCACGTGACACAGTCAATAAAAGGAGCCGAGCGCACGTGCTCGTGGCTCATTAACCCAGCAACCAGTGTGTGTCTGCGTCCACTCATTATGCTAATGTGGGCCTAGGGCCCCGACACAACATTTCTGAGGAATACTTTTTCCCAAATCAAGGTGTGATTAATCATATAATTGCATTCACAACATTTATCTGAGCATATTGTTTCCTAAGGGTATTTCAGTTGTTTACTTGTGTTTTTTTCCTGGCCATGCCACAGCTTTAGAGTAATTTAGTAACAGAAAAATTAAGAAAATGGATTTACCAGTAATCCTGATAATGTACCAAGAAGAGGTCCTAGGAGATTTTTCTGCACATAAACAAAAGCAATGAACATGTTATTAATAATGTGATATAAGTTCATACCATAGTGTTCATCTCTATTAACAGTGGTGGCAGTCATGTACAACTTACAAGGGGGCAGTGAGCCCTTTACACACATGCACACTCCCTTAAACCCATGCATTCACATGCAGACATTCACCCACACAGTCATTCACAACACTCACTCACAAATAGACATGTATTTATGCATACATGCACGCACAAAACTGTCAATAAAAACAAGACTCAACTGCTGCAGCTCTCTGGCAGGAAGCATTGTATGTGCCAGGAGGGTTGGGACTGCTGCTTCCTAGGTCAGCCAATGAGGGCAGGCAACAGTCCCTACTTCGCTACAGGAGTAGGATGGGGTCAGAGAGATAGCTTACCGCACACACTCTGTGATGGGGTGTCAGCGATAGACATTCAGCCTTGGGCACTTCAGGGCTTAAAGCTGAAGTGCCCACACAAGCAGCTATCTCTGAAACTCTCTCTCATCACGAGAGAGATGGCCTCAAGGACTTTTGTAGAGCTAAGGGGTTACGCCCAAAGGATCTGCGAAATCCTCTGCCCAGCAAAGTTCAGGTCCGGCAGCTCGGAGCCTGCGCATTTAGTCCATGTCTAGCTCCTGGTTGCCCAACCTGAAAATAAAGAGTGATCAGTCAGCCTGACAGACACTCTTTATGTCCAAAAGGTGAAGAGGCGTGGCCACTGCTGTTTATTAGTAATGACAACATGTTGACAAAGCAACTTATTCATTACGAAAAATGCATAGTCATGCAATAATGCAAAAGCATGCACTGATTGACAGTATTACACATCACCACAATAAAATGTAAATTAGAGAGGGTGTTTTTACCACTAATTTGAGAACTCCACCCAACAAGCTGCCAAGAAGGGTTTCACATTTCTTGGGTTCCATGTATTCAACAGACCCAGAACCCTACAGCGGAGGAGAAAAGGTTAAAATCCAATTGAGGTTTCATGTTTGTTTACAAGTGTAGAGTCTTATGGTTGTGCAAGTGTTTTTAATTTGACCTTGTTCCTCAGATTCCAGTAATGTTACAATTTCGATGTTACATTTTTTTAGAGAGAAACATTTACATCTGGAAATGTTTGAGATCAGCAACACTAGGTCTGCTGTGGCTTGAAGTTAAATCTAATGCTAAACATAATAAAACCTGTACATAAACATGTTGTGTCTCAAACTATGAATAGAGTTATAGGGTAAAAGTAGAAAGGTATGCAATTGGGGTTCTTTATTTTAGTGCAACAACAAACATTATTGTGGGAATTAAAATTTGGCAAAAAATGGGGAATAGCACAAAGGAAACAGAAGGCAGGAACCTGCCATTTTCAAAATTGGAGCCTGTGCATGTTCTTGTCTTATGAATACTTGAAAGTGTGTCCATAAGTGGTATACATGAAAGACATACCAGAGTTACAAAAATTATGTCTAAATAATACAGAGACCAGTGTGAGTCTCTTCGATGAGAAATATCACAGAAGAGCACACCAAATCCCCAGAAGAATGATCCAAGCCATGACCGGTCACATTGCAACACATTGGGGTAAAGATGGTATTCTTTCTAATCAAAATTAAATGCTCCTAGAAAGTTGTTTGCATATAATATTAGTGCAAAAACACAAGAGAAAGATAAACCGGATATATTTTGCATAATTGCACGCCAAGAGATTGTATAGTTGCATACTGATGACATTTTGGAGTTAAAGCAATGGCTTTATGACATTTAATTGCAAAGTGTAATTCATCTAAAATACAATTGGTCCCTCCATTGCTGAGAATATAACTGATAGATTACCTTCAAGAATTTGCATGTAATGGATTTGCTTTACCTGAACTATTGCCCCCATTTCTTGGATCTGCATCTGGGAGAAACCCTGGAAAGGAGTTTAGAAAGTGAGGAAGAGGTACTTCTTTTATGGGATGAAAACACAGACAGACAAGTTATGCTAGTGTATTGTAGCCTTTGAATGGAACAATGCTTTCTTAAAGACTTAGATTCCTGCTAATACAATTGTAAGTCCAACATTCATGTAAAAGGGCACCTGTCTCTCTAATGATCTTGTCAGCTATCACTTGAGTTGACAGTGACTCCATCAAGGACATTTTGATTTCTTAAAATCTTTTCAGAAGCCCACAACAACTTCAGAGCCGCCACCAACGCCCACCATCAACTCATCAGAGAAACGAGGAAAAAAGCGATTGAAGACAGAATCTCCACCCACGCACACAACAGCAAGGAACTCTTCAGCATCATCAAGGAGTTCGCCCAACCCACCAGCGAGTCTACCGACATCCCTCCCTCACAAGACCTCTGCGACAAACTCAGCACCTTTTTCCACCACAAAATCAAGAGCATCTACGACAACTTCGACGAAGACAACCAACACACTGAACTCTCACCAACCACCCCCGACACCCGGAAACCAGCGATTGATGACTGGACTGCCCTCACCACCGAAGACACACTGAAGACAATGAAGTCAATCCACTCCGGGGCCCCCACGGACCGCTGCCCCCACCACATCTTCAACAGAGCCGCCGACACCATCGCACCCATGCTCCGCCACACCATCAACCGCTCCCTGGCGACTGCCTCGTTCCCCGACGACTGGAAACACGCAGAGGTAAACCCCCTCCTAAAGAAACCCTCAGCGGACCCCACCGACCTCAAAAACTACAGAAGTCATCGAGAAAGCCATCAACAGCCAACTCGCCACATTCATTGAAGAACACAACATCCTCGACTCCTCCCAATCCGGCTTCAGAAAAAACCACAGTATGGAAACCGCCGTGCTCACCGCAACAGACGACATCCGCACCCTACTGGACAAAGGAGAAACAGTAGCCCTCATCCTCCTCGACCTATCAGCGGCGTTCGACACAGTCTCTCACCACACCCTAATAAGCAGACTCTATGACGCAGGAATCCAGGACAAGGCCCTCGACTGGATCTGCTCCTTCCTCCCTGGCAGGACGCAGCGGGTCAGACTCCCCATTCCTCTCGGACCCCACACCTACCACCTGCGGAGTCCCCCAGGGCTCCTCCCTCAGCCCGACGCTCTTCAACGTCTACATGGCTCCACTTGCCCCCATCGTCAGAACCTACGGACTCAACATCGTGTCATACGCAGACGACACCCAGCTCATCCTCTCCCTATCCAACGAGCCCAACACCGCCAGACGCAACTTTCGAGAAGGCATGGAAGCCGTCGCCAAATGGATGAAAAACAGTTGCCTACAACTAAACACCAACAAAACAGAAGTACTCATCATGGGCCCAAAACCCGACGCCTGGAGCGACACCTGGTGGCCCACCGCCCTCGGAAACCCCCCAACCCCCACAGACCATGCACGCAACCTGGGAATCATCCGGGACTCCGAGCTCAAAATGGACCGCCAGATCAACTCTGTCTCATCTTCCTGCTTCCACACCCTCCGCCTCATTCGTAAGACCTTCAAATGGATCCCCATCGAACACTGAAAGACAGTCACTCACGCCCTGGTCACTAGCAGACTCGACTACGGCAACGCACTCTAAGCCGGAATAAACAAAAACCTCATCCGCAAGCTACAGAACATCCAGAACGCCGCAGCAAGACTGGTCCTCAACCTGCCAAAACACTGCCACATCTCCCAGCACCTGCGCACACTCCACTGGCTCCCTGTCGAGGCGAGAATCACCTTTAAGATGCTCACCCACGTACACAAGGCCCTCCACGGCACCGGACCAGCATACCTGAACAGCCGACTCAAATTCCACGCACCCCAAAGGACCCTACGATCAGCCCAGCTCTCCTACGCCGTGGTCCCCCGCACCAGAAAGACCAGACCGGGAGGCCGCTCCTTCTCCTTCCTCGCTGCCAAAGCATGGAACGCCCTTCCGCTCCACCTCAGACAGACAACATCGCTTCCCATCTTCGCAAGAAACCTCAAAACCTGGCTCTTCGACAGACCCCCTCCTTGATGGAATGGAACCTACACCCCCCCACCCCTAGCGCCTTGAGACCCTTACGGGTGAGTAGTCGCGCTTTAACAAACCCCTGATTGATTGATTGATTCATAGTTCTTTTATTAATGTATATTGTAATTATGGTATTAAGTGCCATTTTAATCTTTGCCATATTTTCTATTTTCTATAAATATTTATTGTTATTTGGCCACAGTTGACCTCGAATTTTGAACATAAAAACATAGTAATGAACATACATGTTTGTGATATGTACAGCAGTACAAAACAAAGACTTGTATTTTGTTGCCTAAAGTATGAAGAAAGTTACTTCGAATAACATGGTTACTGCAAAAACAACAATGATGGACAGAATGTGGAACAATGTCACACATTCACCCCAGTCAAAAGATCTGGGCCCAAATCCATCGTTTTTCCACTCCACACCACCCTGGGTTAGACAATGGCGATATGCAAATCAGCGCTGACCTTGTGCCCCATGGGAACAGTCCAGTCCGAACTACAAAAGCCATGTCCTTCCCAGAACGGAAACAAGCATCCGAGGACCGGCCCGGTTTCGAGGTAACACCTCTCATCAGCCCGGCTAGCTTGCTTCCAGTGGTGTGGAGTGCCTGGGACTCACGTCTGAGCATCCCCAGTACACTTAGAGCGGTTACTGCAAAAACAACAATGATGGACAGAATGTGGATCAATGTCACACATTCACCCCAGTCAAAAGATCTGGGCCCAAATCCATCGTTTTTCCACTCCACACCCCCCTGGGTTAGACAATGGCGATATGCAAATCAGCGCTGACCCTGTGCCCCATGGGAACAGTCCAGTCCGAACTACAAAAGCCATGTCCTTCCCAGAACGGAAACAAGCATCCGAGGACCGGCCCGGTTTCGAGGTAACACCTCTCATCAGCCCGGCTAGCTTGCTTCCAGTGGTGTGGAGTGCCTGGGACTCACGTCTGAGCATCCCCAGTACACTTAGAGCGGTTACTGCAAAAACAACAATGATGGACAGAATGTGGATCAATGTCACACATTCACCCCAGTCAAAAGATCTGGGCCCAAATCCATCGTTTTTCCACTCCACACCACCCTGGGTTAGACAATGGCGATATGCAAATCAGCGCTGACCCTGTGCCCCATGGGAACAGTCCAGTCCGAACTACAAAAGCCATGTCCTTCCCAGAACGGAAACAAGCATCCGAGGACCGGCCCGGTTTCGAGGTAACACCTCTCATCAGCCCGGCTAGCTTGCTTCCAGTGGTGTGGAGTGCCTGGGACTCACGTCTGAGCATCCCCAGTACACTTAGAGCGGTTACTGCAAAAACAACAATGATGGACAGAATGTGGATCAATGTCACACATTCACCCCAGTCAAAAGATCTGGGCCCAAATCCATTGTTTTTCCACTCCACACCACCCTGGGTTAGACAATGGCGATATGCAAATCAGCGCTGACCCTGTGCCCCATGGCAACAGTCCAGTCCGAACTACAAAAGCCATGTCCTTCCCAGAACGGAAACAAGCATCCGATGACCGGCCCGGTTTCGAGGTAACACCTCTCATCAGCCCGGCTAGCTTGCTTCCAGTGGTGTGGAGTGCCTGGGACTCACGTCTGAGCATCCCCAGTACACTTAGAGCGGTTACTGCAAAAACAACAATGATGGACAGAATGTGGATCAATGTCACACATTCACCCCAGTCAAAAGATCTGGGCCCAAATCCATCGTTTTTCCACTCCACACCACCCTGGGTTAGACAATGGCGATATGCAAATCAGCGCTGACCCTGTGCCCCATGGGAACAGTCCAGTCCGAACTACAAAAGCCATGTCCTTCCCAGAACGGAAACAAGCATCCGAGGACCGGCCCGGTTTCGAGGTAACACCTCTCATCAGCCCGGCTAGCTTGCTTCCAGTGGTGTGGAGTGCCTGGGACTCACGTCTGAGCATCCCCAGTACACTTAGAGCGGTTACTGCAAAAACAACAATGATGGACAGAATGTGGATCAATGTCACACATTCACCCCAGTCAAAAGATCTGGGCCCAAATCCATCGTTTTTCCACTCCACACCACCCTGGGTTAGACAATGGCGATATGCAAATCAGCGCTGACCCTGTGCCCCATGGGAACAGTCCAGTCCGAACTACAAGATACTCTGTCCATCACCACCCCCTTTTGAAATATTTTTGGCCACCATGAGTGTGGAAGGGTATGCTCAGACGTGAGTCCCTTGCTCACTGCACCATCAGGATTCAAGCAAGCCGGGCCGAAGACGGCTGTAATGCCAGAAACCGGTCCCCGGAAGCTTGGTTCCTTTCCAGTGAAGAATTGGCTTGGTAGTTTGGTCTGCCCTGTTCCCATGATGCACTGGGCCAGGGACAGACTAATTTGCATATAGCCAGGTTCTGAACTGGGATGGTGCAGTGAGCTAAAAAACGGTGATGGATCAAGCCCTGATCTGTTGACTGGGTAGGAGTGTTCTGATTAACTCAGATACTCTGTCCATCACCACCCCCTTTTGAAATATTTTTGGCCACCATGAGTGTGGAAGGGTATGCTCAGACGTGAGTCCCTTGCTCACTGCACCATCAGGATTCAAGCAAGCCGGGCCGAAGACGGCTGTAATGCCAGAAACCGGTCCCCGGAAGCTTGGTTCCTTTCCAGTGAAGAATTGGCTTGGTAGTTTGGTCTGCCCTGTTCCCATGATGCACTGGGCCAGGGACAGACTAATTTGCATATAGCCAGGTTCTGAACTGGGATGGTGCAGTGAGCTAAAAAACGGTGATGGATCAAGCCCTGATCTGTTGACTGGGTAGGAGTGTTCTGATTAACTCAGATACTCTGTCCATCACCACCCCCTTTTGAAATATTTTTGGCCACCATGAGTGTGGAAGGGTATGCTCAGACGTGAGTCCCTTGCTCACTGCACCATCAGGATTCAAGCAAGCCGGGCCGAAGACGGCTGTAATGCCAGAAACCGGTCCCCGGAAGCTTGGTTCCTTTCCAGTGAAGAATTGGCTTGGTAGTTTGGTCTGCCCTGTTCCCATGATGCACTGGGCCAGGGACAGACTAATTTGCATATAGCCAGGTTCTGAACTGGGATGGTGCAGTGAGCTAAAAAACGGTGATGGATCAAGCCCTGATCTGTTGACTGGGTAGGAGTGTTCTGATTAACTCAGATACTCTGTCCATCACCACCCCCTTTTGAAATATTTTTGGCCACCATGAGTGTGGAAGGGTATGCTCAGACGTGAGTCCCTTGCTCACTGCACCATCAGGATTCAAGCAAGCCGGGCCGAAGACGGCTGTAATGCCAGAAACCGGTCCCCGGAAGCTTGGTTCCTTTCCAGTGAAGAATTGGCTTGGTAGTTTGGTCTGCCCTCTTCCCATGATGCACTGGGCCAGGGACAGACTAATTTGCATATAGCCAGGTTCTGAACTGGGATGGTGCAGTGAGCTAAAAAACGGTGATGGATCAAGCCCTGATCTGTTGACTGGGTAGGAGTGTTCTGATTAACTCAGATACTCTGTCCATCACCACCCCCTTTTGAAATATTTTTGGCCACCATGAGTGTGGAAGGGTATGCTCAGACGTGAGTCCCTTGCTCACTGCACCATCAGGATTCAAGCAAGCCGGGCCGAAGACGGCTGTAATGCCAGAAACCGGTCCCCGGAAGCTTGGTTCCTTTCCAGTGAAGAATTGACTTGGTAGTTTGGTCTGCCCTGTTCCCATGATGCACTGGGCCAGGGACAGACTAATTTGCATATAGCCAGGTTCTGAACTGGGATGGTGCAGTGAGCTAAAAAACGGTGATGGATCAAGCCCTGATCTGTTGACTGGGTAGGAGTGTTCTGATTAACTCAGATACTCTGTCCATCACCACCCCCTTTTGAAATATTTTTGGCCACCATGAGTGTGGAAGGGTATGCTCAGACGTGAGTCCCTTGCTCACTGCACCATCAGGATTCAAGCAAGCCGGGCCGAAGACAGCTGTAATGCCAGAAACCGGTCCCCGGAAGCTTGGTTCCTTTCCAGTGAAGAATTGGCTTGGTAGTTTGGTCTGCCCTGTTCCCATGATGCACTGGGCCAGGGACAGACTAATTTGCATATAGCCAGGTTCTGAACTGGGATGGTGCAGTGAGCTAAAAAACGGTGATGGATCAAGCCCTGATCTGTTGACTGGGTAGGAGTGTTCTGATTAACTCAGATACTCTGTCCATCACCACCCCCTTTTGAAATATTTTTGGCCACCATGAGTGTGGAAGGGTATGCTCAGACGTGAGTCCCTTGCTCACTGCACCATCAGGATTCAAGCAAGCCGGGCCGAAGACGGCTGTAATGCCAGAAACCGGTCCCCGGAAGCTTGGTTCCTTTCCAGTGAAGAATTGGCTTGGTAGTTTGGTCTGCCCTGTTCCCATGATGCACTGGGCCAGGGACAGACTAATTTGCATATAGCCAGGTTCTGAACTGGGATGGTGCAGTGAGCTAAAAAACGGTGATGGATCAAGCCCTGATCTGTTGACTGGGTAGGAGTGTTCTGATTAACTCAGATACTCTGTCCATCACCACCCCCTTTTGAAATATTTTTGGCCACCATGAGTGTGGAAGGGTATGCTCAGACGTGAGTCCCTTGCTCACTGCACCATCAGGATTCAAGCAAGCCGGGCCGAAGACGGCTGTAATGCCAGAAACCGGTCCCCGGAAGCTTGGTTCCTTTCCAGTGAAGAATTGGCTTGGTAGTTTGGTCTGCCCTGTTCCCATGATGCACTGGGCCAGGGACAGACTAATTTGCATATAGCCAGGTTCTGAACTGGGATGGTGCAGTGAGCTAAAAAACGGTGATGGATCAAGCCCTGATCTGTTGACTGGGTAGGAGTGTTCTGATTAACTCAGATACTCTGTCCATCACCACCCCCTTTTGAAATACTTCGAATAACATAGCAGCGGAGATGCAAAATAAGATTCTATATGTAATATAAAAATATGTTGAGTTATAGAAAGTATCAAAATAAGCAGCTGTGGGTGGCAGAGAGTAGCAATAATAGGCTGAACAGATTATATCATTGCAAAATTATTTCAGTCACTATTTAGGAGACAGAGAGGCACAATCAACAATTCTGAAGTCCTTTTCGTGAAAGGGTTCCCAACACACTCTGATTGACTCATTTGGCAGTCCGCTACCATACGTAGATCATAACAAAGAGTAAATCACAAGAACCACATTATTATTAAAAGAGAACGTATAACACTCTGTAGATATGCCACTATGACAGTGTCTTTCAGTTAGACATATTTGTGGATGGCATTAGTACAACAGGGGTGTTTTGAGATTTATGTTTGGGGTCCATGAGTCCTTCATAATCATTTTGAATGAAGCTTCTTTTATTATAAATACTGCTACCTCATCATACCTGTAGTCACTTGACACATTATAAATTTCTATTTTCTATTTAAAATTATTTATACAGCGCACGTACACCAGCGGTTTCATGGCGCTAAACTGACAGAGAGCTAAACATGAGGGGAAAGCTCAGATTATTAGTTAAAAAGATTTAGCAAAGAGATGTGCCTTAAGCTGTTTCCGAAACAGTAGGTACGAAGTAGAAGCTCTAAGTTTCAAAGGCAGTGAGTTCCAAAAAATCGGGGCAAGGGTCGCAAATTTAGAGCCTCCCCATTTCTTTCTCCGGAACCGTGGGACCGTAAGAAGGGATTGGGTAGAAGACCGCAGTTCCCTGGCGGGGACATAGGGAACAATCTCAGATGAGATGAAAGCCGGAGCCGTGCCCAGTCATGCTTGGAAGGTGATAGAGGCAAGCTTGAACTGGACACGGGCACAGACAGGAAGCCAGTGTAGGGACTTTAGGAGGGGAGTGACATGGTGGGATTTAGGGAGTTTGAACACCAGGCGCGCCGCCTGGTTTTGGATCTGCTGCAACCGCCGAAGACTATATGCAGGAATACCTGCATATAGGGCGTTGCCGTAATCCAGGCGGGACATGACCATGGCAAGAGTAATCAGTTTAAGTGCATCAAATGAGAAAAAACGGGACACCTTGCGTATGGTACGCAGTGCCAGAAAGGAGGAGGAGACCACGGAGCTGACCTGGGAGTGGAGGGTGAGTTGGGGATTAAGCTTGATGCCGAGAGTTTTAACTGAGGTTGAGGGGGCAGGTGGGGGGCCAAGGGAAGGGGGCCAGAAGATAGGGGACCAGGGGCTGGATGAACCACCCGTCAACACCAGCTCTGTTTTGTCTGGGTTGAGTTTAAGATGATTGTGGTTCATCCAGTCACGGATGTGAATCATGATGGTTTGAAAGTTAAGAGCAGAGTCGGGGGAGGAAGAAAGGTTAAAGACAAGCTGGAGGTCGTCCGCATAATTAAACACGGCGACCTCCATTTGTTGCAGTGAAAAAATAAGAGGGGAGATGTATAGGTTAAATAAAAGGGGGGAAAGGGAGGAGCCTTGGGGGACCCCGCACTGAACATTACAGAAGTCCGCAGTGAAGTCACCCAGGCGGACAGCCTGGGTGCGGTCCCTCAGGAAGGAGGATAACCAGACCAGCGCCGTACCCCCGATCCCCGCCGCCTTGACACGGGAAAGCAAGATGGAATGATCCACCGTGTCAAAAGCGGCTGAGAGATCGAGGAGGACCAGGGCCTGAGGTTGATTGGTATCCATACCCTCCCTGAGGTTGTCAAGGACCGAAAGCACTACGGACTCCGTAGAGTGTGCGGGGCGAAACCCGGCCTGGCGGGGGGCGAGGACCCCATTCTTCTCCACGAAAGAACTCAAGGCAGAAGTAACATGGCGCTCGAGAACTTTCGCCAGAAACGGCAGGAGGGAAATGGGGCGAAAGTTGGCTGGAACTGAGGGATCAGCGCCCGGTTTTTTCAATATGGGGACAATGACGGCGGATTTAAGTGAGTTAGGTACCACGCCCTGAGAAAGAGAACTGTTAAGAGCGTGGAGAGGAGGGTCAGGACAGCTGAGGAAGATGTGACGGAGAATATGGGCCGGGCAGGGATCTAGTGGAGAACCAGATTTGACGAGTGGGATTATAGCAGTCAAAGATTCTTGAGTTAGAAGTGGGAGGGCAGTGAGGTGTTCCTTAGGGGGAGGGCACTGAGGGTCCACAAAAGAGGGGGAAGGAGGGGGGATGTTGGTTTTTATAATGGCAATTTTTTGAATAAAGAAATGATTGAGAGAGTGACAAAGATCCTGGGAGGGAGTGGGTTTGAGGGAGGTTCTGTCCGAAAACGCCAGATTATGGATAATCGAAAAGATTTCCTTCGATTTGTTTTCGGCTGCGAGTATTTTGGAGGAAAAATAGATGGTTTTTGCCTCCAAGATATTTTTTTTGTAGAGAGTCAAGATGTTAATAAACTCTAGTCGCAAAAAGGGGCAATAGTTTTTCCTCCAAGCTCGCTCCGCCCGGCGAACCGCTAGTTTAGTGGCTTTTAGATCTTGATTGAACCACTGATTGGCTTCCTTCTCTCGTTTGGTTGAGACTCGCTTCAAGGGGGCAACCGAGTCACAGCCTGCAGAGAGCCATAGATCAATGGCCTTGACCTGGGAATGAATAGGCAGATTTTTCAGGGAGGGAAGGGAAGTGGTGAGTAGGGAAGCTAGACTGTCCGGGTCCACTCGGCCCCATGCACGCACCCAGATGTTTTTCGGGAGTGAGGGCTTGACCTTAGGGTGGATAAGGAGCGAAAAAGAGATCAGATGATGGTCAGACCAAGTGCAGGGCGAGACAGAGGGGGACTCTACTGGGCAATTTAGGGACCAAATCTGGTCAAGAGTATGACCCTTGATGTGAGTGGGAGAGTGAATATGAGAAATGAAATTAAGAGAGTGGAGAGTGTCTGCGAATTCTTTAGAAGATGAACATTCCGCCGGATCAGAGGGCCAAAAATTAAAATCTCCCAAAAGCAAAATGGAAGAATTATTGACTGTAGTAGTAGCCAAAACTTCCAGAAAGTCCGGGAGAAATGATAACGCGGATTGAGGGGGACGATAGATAAGTATACAAGTAAGAGGGGGCATGATGGAGGTAGTGCGGATGGCTAGATACTCCGTAGTGGCAATATCTGGTAAGGATAAGGTTTTAAAGGGAAGGTCGGTTCGAGCAATGACCGCCACCCCGCCCCCGGCTCTGCCATTTAAGCGATCAGTGCGGATAGCGTAATATGGCGTTGGAAGAGTAGCCAAGAGGACAGGGAGGGAGTCATCGCAGAACCAAGTTTCCGTTAGGAAAAGCAAGTCAGGGACATGAAGATCCAGTAGAACCGAAAGCTCATGGGCGTGAGCTACTGCAGACCTAGTGTTTAAATAAAGAGCCGTAAGGGCTCTGGGGGTAGCAGGAGTAGCGCTACCTCTGGGAGGAGGAGAGGGGGCAGGTTGGGGGAGAGGAATGGCAGGAGGGGCGGGTGGAGATAGGCCAAGAGACATGATGCGTGAGCGAGTGGGGGCAGGTAGTGACCAAGGGCCCTGGAGACGACGTAGTTGGGAAGAGGAATAGCTTGTAGGGCGAGCAGAGAGGCATGCCCCTAGTCCCGGCCGGTCGCGGACGAGCGCAGACGAGCTTGCCTTAAGCGCGCCTTCGGCGCGCAATCGTCGCGCCCGCTGCGCTCGTCCGCTGCGCTTCCTGCCAAGGCACATGATTTATGATGGATGGAGGGGGCGTTGGAGGGGGCGCGGCCAACAGAGGTGGGCGTGTCTCGTGGTGCACCTCGCCCTCGAGAATGGCGACCAGGAAGTAGGGAATCGTTGCAGCGTAGGACCGCTGTTTACACAATGCCAGGAAGTGCAAGAAGCTAGGTAAATTTAAAACAGAGTATCACAACAAATTGTTAAAAAAAAAGCTTTTGCGCTCCCGGCTTCCGCCTCAGGAGTCGCTCGTCAATATCAGTGTCGCGCCTTAGATCTGCGCGCACTATTTATAGCAATGGTGAGGGGGCGCGGCCAACAGAGGTGGGCGTGTCTCGTGGCGCACCTCGCCCTCGAGAATGGCGACCAGGAAGTAGGGAATCGTTGCAGCGTAGGACCGCTGTTTACACAATGCCAGGAAGTGCAAGAAGCTAGGTAAATTTAAAACAGAGTATCACAACAAATTGTAAAGGGTGAAAATGAAGGGTGAGAATGAAAGTAACAATGAATTTCTGTAAACAGTACTGCAATATACTATCATTTTATGGAGCAGGAGGGCAAAGAATTTGTAAGCACAAAAAACATTATGTACTACAAGATGCCGTGAGTAGGTATATGGGTCAAGCGGAAGTAATGCATTTCTTCATGGCCACAGTAGACCGATTACGGGGGGGAATGTTTTGGGAAAAGTCAAGCATGTTTTATGATGCTGAAAGGTTTTGCTTCATTGACAATTTTATTTGTTGTCCATTATTATCTGTACTGGCATTATATATTGTTTTATCTTCTTTGTTTCATAAGTGATGTCAAATTCAAAATATGATAAAACTTCACCCATTTTTACAATTTTAGCAGAATCTGAAGGAGAGACTTGACATCAGCAATGACTGCGGGATAATTTAGATATTTGGCAACTCTTTGGGAGCAAAGGAACAATTGTTTAAATACATAAATTGAAAGAAGGAAACTCGAAGATACTTCATCGTTAGACGCATCATATTTGAATAACAGTAACATATGTCACAGGCCGTAAAATCTTAAATGAACTTAGGAAGTGGCAACTAATCCACTAAAGAGGTTTCAGGGTATTGAGAACCCTGGAAAAAATGAGTACCTTTAAAAACCCCTACAGGGATCAACGCTTCACAGATGAAGCCCTGGAATCATGGATAAAATGCACTGTTAGACTTCTTTATGTTTGAACAATTGAGCAGATAATTCATCAGACAGGTGTACAGTACAATGACTACTTATAAGTTGTGAATGTCCCAAATTAACAGGAGCTCAATGACTCACTGATCTGAAGGGAAGTAGGTATGGTGTATATCACACTCTGCAACTGACATTTATATTATTTACTGATTAGTAAATACATATTAATGGTTATCTTACCATCTGCCGCATCACATCTTCAACAGAGCACCCCAAGTCATCAGCCAATTCTTCCTAAGGATCAATTAAGAAAGACAAAATCTAATTTATACATGTTTTACCTAGAAAGCCCAGCAGTGAAAAACTTGGGTCTACTCCTAATTGTTTGATTTTTTTTTAAGACTGAGTCTTATCTAATTTGGTAAATTCCGCTCAATCATTTTTCAGTAAATTTCCCAAATGCATCTCATTAAGGAATTGAATATTAGAAGTCTTCAATGCTGTTAATCACTGCAAATGATCTCTCCCCACCTCTGCCTCACTAGTGTTTGCATCAGGGCTGTATATAACATTTACATCAATAATGGAAGGGATGAATGTAAGAAAATGTCACCCTTCCACTATTTTTTTAAATACATGTATTTCTTCATAGACACTAACAAATAAAGAATTACATATTCAGGGGGGTATATATATTAAATATTAAACCAAAGGCAGACACATACATTTATAGAGACAGCAAGATACATTTATTAGTTGACAGGCATATCACATACAGAACTAGTGTACTATTTTAAAAGAAAAATGTGTTATATTAACAAGTATTCAAATCATTAAAAAAATAAAGTATCTGTTTTACCAAAACAGTGAGGAGATTGTGCAGACTGCATTTCATTTCAAATGTTTTGCCCTTTGATGTGCTTTTCTGAAAAAGAAAAAGAAAGCTGTGATAAAAACATTACATTATGAAAAAGCTGTCTAAGTGAGACCACTCATCAATTGAGTCTAATAGGGAGCAGTTTTCCCCTATGGCTCTACTTATCCTCTAGGCCAGGTAAAACCAATATTTTATTTTATTTAGTCTGGGAAACATTTATCACAATAACTGAGGGAAACATTCAATCTAAAATAAAGATTTGAACATAAACATTGCCAGTGAAGCAAGGTGAACCATTGGTTATAAAATAGTCCTCAGACCATTCATTCCTACTGGGAGTCCATCCTAAGGTATCTAGACTGAGGGTCTCACACTAAGTAACTGTAGAGTGGCGGAACAGCTTTCATTCTCAGTGAGACACTTTGAAAAAAGAAAACTACTTGTTTCACTGTAAAGGGTTAGGAACACATCATTGCTCTCCTTGGGTGACTTGCGAGTTGCACTGGCAGAAATACATCAGTACATTCCCGGTTACACTGCACTGTTGTAGAAATATGATTTAAATTCTGACTGACTATACTCTCCAGGTTTGGAAGTGAAGTCATTTTACTCAGGCTCCTGTTCTTGGGTCTAAATGTCACAGTACTGCACACCAATAAATTCAATTCACTCATGATCAATTCTATTGCAAAAGAAGATATACATACTGGTAAACAGCTGGTAATGAGCCATCACCTTCAGATGATATTCAGCATATCAGTTAGTTTTATATGTGTGTATGTGGATATGTATGTATATAATATTTTGTGAAGCAATGTACATGGTCAAAGGCAAGCTTAACATCCGCAAGTAATATGAGAGATAGCAGAGTTGTGCATGGTTAATGGTGGGTCTTCAGTTCATTCCTAAAATGGAGCAGTGTTGGGGTTCTCCTAATAGGATTAGGGATGTTGTTCCAGATCCTTGATGCATAGATGGAAAATGTCTGCTGTCTTGTTTTTTCTTTTTTACATTTCTTTGTCTGTAGTCTGATACTGTCCTGGCTGTGAGTGAGCCTAAGACCATCAGAGATGGTGAGCTTGTCTGCTAGACAAATGGAGTTGTTGGTTGTGATGTTCCTGTACATGATCCAGCTGGTTCTAAAGATGGTGCAGACTGGAAAGGGGAGTCAATGGAGTTATTTAACGATGGGTGATGTGATCATATTTCTTCATGCTCTGGATGAGATGTGCTGGTACATGTAGGATGCTTCTTTTGACTTGTCTTCAAAGTACTCCCCATCAGGTATGTGCTCCCTTTGAGTAAGTTTCCTCCACCCCCTGGCCTTATTGTCATTGAGAAGTTCTGACATGTTCTTCCCCTGTCCACTGATTCACCATTGAGCTTGGCTGATGGTGCGCAGACCCTGGCTGACTTGTTTGGTTGGTGATGTGTGAAGTGCAATTGAGCATGTTTTATTTTTGGTTTGTGTGCAGAGCATAGTGGGGATGTGGAGAACATTGATGATTGTTTTCGTATTTACAAAATAGAGGACGAATAAACAGAACCCATACTTCTTAAAAAGAAATGCCAGCTTTACAGCAACTGGTAGAAATTCAGGCTGATGCATTTCACGGGCAAAAATGAAAGAAAAGTATCCCGAGGCATTTAGTCTGGTCTCTGAATGTGCTATCTGTGTTCCCTAAACTAGTCTAGCTAGTGTGAGTGTTTCATTTTAACATCTACGTATGTGCTATGATTGCATCTCTGGCGACAACAGCAAAATATAAAAGTCAGAAATTCAGTGCTAGATTTATAACACAGGTTTGATGAATGATGATTATATTCTTAGAACTGATGACCATCAGCATAGTTGCACAGTTATTCAACTTGAAAAAAATCTAAAAAATTCTTCAGGAAATTCTTCATGAAGATGACGGATATCGAGTAATATGAAAAACCTTTGAAAAATCCCACAAACAGTATTGTAAAAGGGTTTGTCTAAAGCCCTATAAGAGTACGTGGACTTCTGTAATCGAACAAACCTCCCTTTCCAACCTTATAAGGTGGAATGTATGTCAGAATTCGCTTAGAACTATAATGAGTTATTCGTACCTATGATATGTATGCTTTGCTGCTAAACACTTTTATAGCATGTTTATTGTAATTTGCCGTTTAATTCTTTATGGAAAGCTTTGAAACGACAATCCTTGTCTGTCATTCTTAAGAGAATATTTCAGCCTATTGGTGCAAAGTTACCTTTATAGAAATAGTGACTGTTCTAGTCGGGGAGCACCAAAGTCCCTATCGGGATTACACCAATCCCAGCCCTAATCATTAACTTGCTCTATTGGCTAGAATTTGAGACTAAATAATGTGCCGACAACAGTTGTAAGGAACACCTACAGCATTCTACTTCCAAATACCAAATTCATGTGGGCATGCTATTTCTTTTTAGAAGCTGATGAAATGTGCCGATTTCTAAAATCAGATCAGACCACTTTGAAAAGCATGTTTACGGTTGCAAACGCTGAATCTGAGGTTTTGCGACTGTATAAATGGTTAGTATATATGACCAATAATCTTGACCTGTTTGGAATAAATCTTAGAGCATATCTTGTATTGGAAGGTGTACGATTAAAGTGTAAGACTACCTACAAATTTGAATTTTCCAACTTTGCTAGGGAAATCTGGCCCTGGATCGCTCAGCTATCACCCCTTGAGTGTGGTCACTCACACAGATTACACCATTGTGGGCTAATATGAACGTGTTTCAAAGATGTACAAGTATGTAAGCTTTCTGTGAATACCTAGCTCTCAGAAAACGAATCATTTGAATCTGATTAGAAACGCAAGTATCCCTTTACGTTGACAATATTTATAACCTCTCATAACCATGCCAGTATAACTTTAAAGACCTGCACTCTAATTCTACCACTGAATAATCAGGACTTACCAAGGAAGTAATGCACATTGTCACTGCAGGGGCCTGATGAGCACCCATGCAAGTGCTACAACATCCCTTCTGCTTGATTTTCTGGCTACTTAAGAGAACTGCTGTTTTTATCCTGAAGTTCAGTTAAGATAAGAAACGAGAATTTTACCATGATCATTTGGTAATTCTTCAGGTTGCTCTTTATGCATCGTGTGAAGTAATAGGCATCTTCTTGCTGAAAAAAATCAATATGAGTAGCCAATCAGTTTCTGCAAATAAAAGGAACGTAAGAAGAGTCTATCTGACCCAAGGGCATATTTACAATAGAATGGAGGAGCGTGCTTCAGGCTAAATTTGATGCCACGTTTTGCAATTCTGAAAACACAAGGATGCGCCATATTTACGAAGATATGGCACACCCCTGTGTTTTCCTTTGGCTGGCACTAAATTAACTTGGCTAGCACCAATGCAGGCCCCCTTGCACCATAGTGCAAGGGGGCCTGCATTGAGGGATTTAATGTTGATGTGCAGGAAGGTGTCCCTTCCTGCACATAAACATTCACTAATGGTGATTTGTAACTCCTATGTAACTCCTATGTATGCTGCATTGTGCACCTTCCTGCACATAAACAATCATGCATGTTGATTTGCTGTTTCTACGTGTGCTACACTATGCAGCACACATAGAAATAGCAAAATCGAAGATAATATAAATATTTCTCCTAGTTTCACCATGTTAAGAACCAGGTTATTTTTCATCTTAATTTTGGTGCTGCCACATAATGAGGCCATCCTTGTAAATAGGGGGTAACGTCAAAATCAATGAATGTTGTGGCGGAACACCCACTGTAACACCTATTGCCCGCCCCTTCACGCATAGTTGGAAAGGGGGCCTTATTTACAAAGCGGTGGTAAGGCACGTTAAGTGACTTAACACTGCCTTGTAATTTAGGCGAAGGTTTTATTGCCACAGGAACATCGCAAAAAGTGACATTCCTGAGGCGATAAGCCCTTGTAAATATGCCTCCCAGTGTTCGATGTTTGTTATGATGAAGAGCAAGAGAGTGCAGTCATCTCTCCTTTCCACAAGAATCTTCCATGTATGTGGCCTTTCATATTTTAGATGAATATAAGAATCGCTCCAGTGCAAGCCTGGCTATACTCGATTTCTTCATAGAAACTGTGAACTGAAACAGCAGTATTATTTGTTTTGCTTTTCTGTAAAGAGCGAAATGTTCCACAATTAACGTATTTGCTCAACAATAACCTTTTGCTGAAGGCCAAACATGGAACAATATATTTCACTATAGTTTAAATCCGAATGATAATAGAATCTGCAGCATAGGGTGTAGAATTTTAAAGCATAATTAGGTATGTATACACTTCCCTTAGACATGTAGTCAGGGGGTGAACTGCACTGCATGGAGCGGCCTTGACTCTGGCAGGTTCATGTTGCTAAGGTCTCAGGAGAGCAGTTAGCTGATGATCTTAACCCCATTGCCGTGGGGCTAATTTCCACGTGGCGCGGGGGAAGGGAGGCGATGCTGATGACAAGCTCGGCTCGTAACGCAGCACGGTGGTGCTGTGCTGATGACGAGCTGAGCTCGTCATGGCCCCGCACGTTCAATGGAACGCCCAGCACAGCGGGGTTAATATCCCCCCCGTGGGCGTTCCGCGGAGGCCATGACGAGCTCAGCTCGTCATCAGCACAGCGCCACCGTGCTGAATGACGAGCTGAGCTCGTCATCAGCATGGAACAGGTTAAGATCTCAATAGCTAGCTGTTGAACCCATGAAGTAAGCACCTCTTAACCAACGGAGACATACCTTCATGCCTGAAGATTTCTGCTGCAGGCTGTAGTCAGAAGGGATTGCTGTAAAAGATAGACGTGTTAACCATATGACCTGGCCCTGGCTCAATCAGGATTCTTTAACATATTATGTTTTCATGATGGCACAAATAGACTTTGACCCACCACTGCATTTGGACAGAAAGCAGCACAGTGCTGAATTTCTGAACACTTATTACAAAATAAACAATCCCTAAGGGATAATTTTTCACGATTATGGAAAATGCATGAAGTTAATTCTCTTTGCCATACAACACACATTTTAACACATGTGCATCTCTAACCCTGACAACTTCACTGTCTAACCATTTAGTTATTTTACATTTTGTGTAAATAATTTAAAATCCTAATCTAAGCGTGTTCCTGCCATCACTGTTTAAATCCTCAAATGTAAAACTAGCTGAATGAAATCCTTTAAATGACTTAAAAACATTTAGCCTGAAGGTCTGAATGTAGCTGTAATTTCAAATGTTTAGGTACGTGAAAGAATCTTTACAGTACAAGCAACAATCATATTCTACTATGGAACAAGATATGAAGAAAGCCTATTTTTCCTCTTTGTGCTAAGAAATATTGAGCTAGCGAGAAACAGTGGGAGAAGCAGGAAAAGGGAGGCCATACACAGAAAAACACTTGGAACGAATACCTGATCAGACTACACAATGTCGGATCCTGTTGCTTACCATCCTCAATCATTTAATAAAAAGAAGCCTGAAATGAAAGTCGTCAGTTTCAGTCACTGCTTCTTTACTCACAGTACCTAGGGAGAGTGGCAAAATGACTAGCAACAGGAGTTCATAGGTCAATCCATTAACTGTTTGTGTCATACTGCCAAAATTACTCACTAATAACTAGTAGATCACTTCAAGACCGAGTGTCAAATAACAGATCACCAAGAAAAATAACTGGAAATGTTTCGCCATTATCAGCTGCCTGATCCTCTTGGAAAATGTATTCAGTTCATTTGATTGGTTCTCTCTCCTTTAGATAGTTGTGTTCCATTTTCTGAATTGATGTTGAACTTTTTTAATGGTTTAATAATAAGATGGAATACATAGGGATTCATTCATATGACGTCTTATAAAGGTACTGATATATCTGTGGGAAACCATGAAAAGGGCGCTGTGATTGGTTAGGAAGTGAGCTAAACAGATTATATTACAATGTTAGGAAAGGGTTCAGAAAACACCCACCACACTGCATAGAGACTATACACTGCTGCAAAAGCAAATGAGGCGTCCAAATCCAAAACATCTAACCTGAAGCTCATCGGGTCTGCCTTTGTATGAAAGTGAATTGAATATACTGTTTAAGCATTATTCTTAATAACCACAAAATAAACGCATTTTTAGGTCAAAAGTAGTTATCTCAAAACATGGCAGACACTTGCAAACAGTCCCTTATTTAATTGAACTCTCACTTACCCAAGCAGCCACCGAGAGCCACGAGGAGGAGGGCAATGGAAGACATCATGTTTGCTGTAGGCCTGGTATGTGAGCTTTTTGTAGAACTGCTGATCACTCAAACACCTGTGAAAAGGTCCATGCCTGAGGCCTCTATTTATGCCGATAGCAAGTGCGTAGGAGGCAGGATCTTCCCAGGAACATACACTATGGTCTTCGCCTCGGTCCTGTCAACCAGAACATCACAGAGATTTTCCAAACAATGGGCGTTTTGGACCTATTTGAAAAAGATTTAGTGGATTACTTAGATAAGGTGTGCGAGGCATGAGAAAGTGTTTGGGAAGTTTGTAAATATTGTATTTTTTGTTCTTTGTTTACCTCCTTAAGGGCCTTCTAGATCCTTCTATTGATAGAAGCATGAATCTTCGCACCTGTATTAGCTCTCAGCTGCTACTAAGTCAAATCAGATTGCCAGTCTGACTTGGAAAAAGCGCTAAAATGACTCCTTTGGGTGGGAACCTCGTGTCCGAATGCAATTGTGCAAAAAAAATACAATAGCAATTGCTAAAATGAGCATTGAGAACTCAGCAATATGTAGTAAGTTTGTTATGTTGTGTCTTTCTAAAACAAAATAAAACAAAAATACAGCAAGGGATATGTTTCATGTTGTTCTGATATATGTAAGTGAATGTCTTTCTAATTATTTGAACTTACTAAACCTACCCTCGTCAACCAACATTGAATTGGTTCTCTTTGGCAATGATGATTGTGTGTGGGGACTGCACTCATGAATCAAATTTAACCTGTTTGTACGGTATGTGTGCGCGTTGGATTAGTGCCTGCACACTTTAAATAGCTAAATGTAGGGCCTGGTAACAAAGGTGACCAGGGCTCCAGCGTGCACCAACAATATCAAATTATCCAATCAAAAAATATATTTCATGTTTTAGTCACATATTTAATCGCTATTCATTGTATTGTTTCACCAATTGCATTACATTTCAAGTAAATATCATGAATAAAGTCCAATGCAAAGTACATCAATAACACCAAATTAAATGACATCATAAATTGCATAAACCCAATGCATTTCGGGGCTTTTGCCCCTTCGTCAGGGGTCTGTGTAAAGAAAAAGAAAGAAAAAGAGAGAAGGAAAACTAAGTTACTTCCAGTGCTTGGGAGGAAGATTTTTAACATATAATATGTTTAACATTAATCTTACCGCAACTATGAACAGGCGAACCCACTCTTGGATTCGATGAATAGCGTGGCGCGTAGCTGCGTGTAATCTAAGAAATGAGTAAGTATTGTAAGAAAACTCAAAATTCTGTGAACCACAAATGTGTTTATAGGGAACGCACAGAAGTGCTAGTTACCTGAATGCTGGTAGTTGAGGTAACTGAAAGTAAATGGACAGGCAGAGTGTATAACGTTTTTAGATTGGAACAAACCGATCTAAGATTAAACAGTTAACGTATGAGGTAACTGAAAAAATAATAATACTAAGCTCACCTGCTGGATTAGAAGTAAAGCGTTTTTATCTGCAGAATTGAAAGAGAAAGGAGGCTAATAAGCATTATGAAAATGCATGCTCACGAAGAAATGACCCTCAGCAGTGCAGGGACTAGCGTTTACCTGATGAAGTTCGATGTTCGTTACAAGGCGGCAGTTTAACGAGCAGTTTAACGAGCAGTCACCGCATTCTGTGGAAACAGTAAACGGTTTGGGACTTAAAAAACGTAAACAGTTTGGGTTTGCAAAAAAACGGACTCGGCAGCTGTAGACATTATCAGCTGATATGAGAAAGCGGAACTCACCGCAAAACTCGACCGGCTAGTCAGAAAAGACCTCCACACCCGTGCTTAGGTGGACACAACTAGTCCCTTTTCCTCTGTTTGTAACTCGTGAGATCTGAGAGCCGACGAGATTAAAAAACGGACTATTACGTGCTCAAGGGAAGCGCCATTGTTGAATGCCTTCGGTCACATTCTATAGTTAGTATATGCAAAGAATTGGAATTGCATATATTGTTTTAGGGGGCCTATATAAAATAGCGTGTATCCTGCAGAAAAAAGATAGTAAATGGAAAGTAGTGAGAAACAGACACTAAATAATAAATGCAAAATATTTTACATTAACTGCCTATTTACAATCTGATGCTGCGCAGCCCATTTTTTAGAGGATCCAAAAGTGGAACTTTTGTGCAAATGTCCTGCCTATTTACAATCTTATGTAGCTTAGATGGATCACCATGATTAATTATGTAGATAAGTATGGTGGGGGATGAGTGTGTGGGTAATACTGGTATTATTAGTAGCACCGTGGAATTGAGATCATGAGGGGTCCTGGTTTACAATGTTCATAGAAAACAAACCATTTCCATTTTGTCGTTAAGCCCACCTGGGGACATTGTTCGCAATTTTCGAATCCAAAAGGCCTCCCTCTGGAGGAGGATCCTGGCATTGTCATGACCCAAACGTTGTGGGATCAGTTCGATTATTTGAAATCTTAATTGGGCAAGCGTGTGCCTTGCGTCAATCCAATGCTTTGCCAAAGGAGATGTGAGGTTTTTGTTCCGTATCCGGCTTTTGTGCTCTGACAGTCGAATTTTTAATTTTCTGTCCGTCTTTCCGACGTACAGAAGACCACATGGACATTTGATCGAATAGACCACATGCTCTGAGTTGCAGTTTGTCGTGTGTCTCAATGGTATTTTCTCACCAGTTTGAGGGTGCAATAGGGTGCTCCCAAGTATGGCATTATTGCAGTTTTTGCAATTGAAGCACTTCGTCGTGCCTTTGTATGTTTCATTTTGCTGTCTCCCATCGTTCAATGATTTATTCAAGACCTCTTTGAAATTTTGAGCTCTTTTATATGCGAACAAAGGTTTGTCCGTGAACAGTGTACCAAAATCATTCTCTGTTTGAAGAATTTCCCATCTTTTCAATATGATCCTTTTTATGTCTCTAGAAGATGTTGAAAATTTAGATACGAAAACCATTCTTTGATTGGTCTTTTTGGATTTCTTTTGCAGGAGATCTTTTCTTGGGATTGACTTAATCTTTCCTAAATGTGCTTCAAGCAATTTTCTAGGGTATCCCCTGTCCAGATACCTATGTTTTTGTTCAGCAAGACTTTTTTCACATTGCAACTCGTCCGTTGATATTCGTTTTATCCTCATGAACTGTGAGATTGGGAGATTATTGATCAGAGAAGCCGGGTGGAAACTACTGTAAAGCAAAGCTGTATTCTTATCTGTAGTTTTTTTGTACAAGCTTGTTTGGATAGAGCCTTCTGTTATTTGTACCATTACATCCAAAAATGGCAATGCTGTTTTACTGATGCTGTGGGTGAATTGAATCCTCGGGTTTGCTAGATTTAGGGTTTTGATGTTTTCCTGTAATTCTGATGTTGACCGATTCCAAATCAAGAAAACGTCATCTGGAGGGAGGAGCTAAGATGGCGACTGAGGCGGACGTGTAGGCTCCCGGCTCTGCTAGCCTTTGTCTCCCGCGCTAGTATCCTGATGCCTATCCTGTGCTAAATCTGCCGCGGGAGGACGATGACGGTGCGCGGCGTTGGTTCGCGTTCCTCCGGTGTCCCTGCCTGCCTGGAAACCGGAAATATCGAGGCGATTGATTGTCGGCCTTTGTAGCCCTGGAACCGGGACCTGTGTTTTCGTGCGCTGCTGGAGGCTGCTGGGGCGGCGGCGAGGGCTCGAGCTGGAACGGACCTGGCGTCTTGCGGCGCGCTGCCCGCTGTGAGGGGACAAAGCAGACCCGGATTGGACTTGTGTGCTGCGGCTAAGTGGGAGCGCATTCTGTTCCTCTCACATTTTGGGACACTGCAGATGGGCTGTGTGGTGCCGAACCCATTCTGGCGCTGCCTGGCTATGGTGTTGTGCCCCCGTGTGTCCCCCCGTCTTGAGACGCAACTGAGATGGCACTCGCTGTGGGCGGCTTTTCCCTAGAGTGTCCGGACAAGACCGGCGGCTTGGCCCCCAGCCTCTCGGTGCCGGTTCCGCCTCCACACTCCTGTGCATCCCCCGTCGGGGTGGAGATGGCGTCTGGCTCCTTGGCTATGGGGGTGAATGTCTTCTCAACTCCTGACTGTGTCGCCCTGCGGGGAACTGAACGGTGCGCTGGACAGTTTGTCACGTCCCATACCACGGACTTGTTGGACCGACAGCCGGTGTTCACCTACGGTTCCGTTCTGGCCGCTCTTGCCGATTTACGGTCTGAATGGAGGGAGTGTACCCGAGTGCTGTGTGGGAGGCTGGATGCTGTTTCACTGGCTCTGGGCAATGAGCCGCTATCCTGCTCTTCTAGATCTGCCGCTCTGCCTCCGTTGCTTTCTGACTGGGGTACGGTCATACCGCGTGAGTGCTTAGAAGTACAATCCTTCGAATGTGCTGGAGCTTGCTGGCCGCGGTCCGCCTACCTGAGCAGCGCTACAATGTCTCCCTCTCAGCCGAGGCCTTCGCCCTCGCCCTTGAAGTCGCTACTTTTGTTTCCTACGCTGCAGCCACGGCTACTTGTTCCCCTTGATGCTTTTGCATCTCTGGCTAGGCTGTCCCTACAATGTACTGCATCTTATCGGTTGACCTTGGAACTGCCCCCTGCCTGTGATAATGGAACTGTTTGTGACTGGCGGTGTTCATTCTGTTTTGGTGCACATCTTCTTCACCGAAAGTGGCCATTTTGTTCCTTTGTTCTGTCTGGGGCCGGTCTTCTTTTGGCGCCGTGCTTGGGGACATGCCCACGAACTGGCCAGGGCTAGAGGACTCCTTTTTTTTTACAGCTTGTGATTGGATGGCCGGTGGGGACGCGGTCTGGAGCGCGTCCACAACACGTACTGCTGTGATAAGTGCTAATTCTCCCCATTTCCTCCTGTACTTATGTCATTTTGTTGTGGTTTATTATACATGGGGTCGAATTTACACATGTGGCGGAGGAGTTCGGGCGCACTTTGGTTTTGCCCTCCTTCGGTCTTTTGTGACTTTCTTTTTCTTTTCTTTCTTTCTTTAGTCCTATATTTCGGGTTCTTTATTGGGCGACAGGCACACTGCTGGGGGAGGGTAGGCCGTGGCCCCTGCATGCGTGTAGGGTGGTGGGTGGGTGGTGGGGATTTTTATTTTTTTCTTTCGTTACTATGAGCCTGATTTTTTCCCTTTCCTCTTAATTCTTTTCTTTTCTTGTTTCTAACTTGGGTCCGCGGGTTGGTCTGTTACGGGGTGGGTACCGGTTGACATGATCTATATTAGTTGTTTGGTATTCCTGTTACGTATATCCTTGTTCCACCACGCGAGTGGAGGGACTTCGTTGCTTGCGAACATTTATTCCACGATGCTGCCACCTCCGGTTGTCAGAGGATTGTACGGACTCCGTTTCTCCTTTTGTGCTCTATTTGAAAATGTTTTATATTAAGAAAAATCTTTAAAACTAACCTTCAATGCTCCTGTCCTCAGTACCACGATGATATCCGATGCGACCCTAATTGCTTGTTACATTGTGTAGAGGTGCTACTGAGTTGCCGTATTGCTTGTGATGTTGGCTCGAATGCTATTGTGGCCAGCCGGATGGTTGTGGGCCCGTATTTGTTCTTCTGTTATTTCACAAATAAAGGTTTTTAAAAAAAAATAAAGAAAAAAAAAAAAAGAAAACGTCATCTATGTAACGTTTGTAGTATACTAGCCCGTCTTGCCAGGTCCTGTCTTCAAGAATGTAGTCCAGTTCAAATTTCGCCATAAATACATTGGCGTAGATACATGCCCCCGGAAATCCCATTGCTGTTCCCGACAATTGGATGAAATAGTCATCAAACCATGTGAAATAGCTGTTTATTAAACAGAATTCAAGAAGTTGCATAATCATCAATTTCGTCTCGACAGGCTTATCAATTCTCAATAGTGCCCACTCCATGGCTTCTAGACCTTGCTTATGTGGGATTGAAGTGTATAATGACGTAACGTCGATTGTACATAGTGTCCATTCCATGCAGTTGTCTGTTGAGATTGTTGAGAGGCTTCTAAGGAAGTCGGAAGTGTCTTCCAGATATGTCGGCCACTCTCGGATGAAGGGCTGCATCTGAGCATCGATGAATATACCTGGGTTTTCGAAGATTGACGAGCAACCAGACACTATCGGTCGAAAAGGGGGATTTTCCAGGCTTTTGTGTACTTTCGGGAGAAAGTAAATTCTAGGTCTTCTTGGATACATTTGTTTAAGAAAGCGTCTAGTCGTGTTGTTAATCCATTCTTGTTCTTCTGCTTTCTCCAAAATCATATCCAGTGTCTTAACAATTTCCAAAGTCGGGTCTTGTTCAAGTTTCGCATATGTATTCATGTCTAGTACATGTTCATTGCCCCGTTGTGTGTAATACTCCGAATCCATTATTACCAGACCTCCTCCTTTGTCTGCCTTTTGGATCTTGATGGTACTGTTTTTTGCCAATGCATAAAGTGCGCTACGCTCTGCTCTTGTTAAGTTGTTAGATTTCCTTTTGTAGTGTATTTTGCTCAGATCAGCTTTAACCAAAGTCTCAAATGTGTCCAATGTTTTGTGTGAGACAGGTGCCAGAAAATTACTCTTTGGTTTAAAGTGAGTTTCTGAGGTTTCCATGGTTTCAATCGGATTAAGGATTGTGAAGAAATGCTTGAGACGCAAGATTCTCATAAATTTGAAAAGTGCTACTTCAGTTTCAAGTTCATTTGTATGGTACGTACTAACAAATGACATGCCTTTATTTAACAGTTTTTCTTCAAACTCAGAGAGGGCGTACTTCGATATATTTATTACGAGGCTTTGGTTTGGCTCCTTAATCCTGTCTTTTTCGATGATTCTTTCTCTTTGTCCTTTTCCCTTTCCTCTTCGCGTCTTTTTTCGTTCATTTGCATTGACGGTGGATCCGGTGGCTTGGTTGTTGACTGGCCAGCTTCTAAAAAAGAATCAGATCCAGATGCTTGATCAGGTGCAGTAGATATTTGTGAACTCGACGCTTGATGTTGTTGTACAGAAATAGGTTGCCTTGACGTATTCGTGTCATTGTCGGACATTGCACTTTCATCGGATGAGGCTGCTGGTTGTTTCTTGCCAGTGTATCTTCTTTTGGCATAAATCTCAGCCCAAGTATAGGTTTCATTGAGCTTGTAGTCTATAGTATCTCTCTTAAACTTCCGCAATTTTGTTTCCTGAAGTTCCTTCCCATATTTATCGAGCCTTGTGTCTATGTCCTCTAGGATTTTTGACCATGGTTCCTCTTCGATCTTAGCTGAGAGCTCTCTTTTAACGTTAAAAATCTCTTCTTCCAAATCATGTATGGTCTTAGCCAGCTCTTCAACTAGCAAGAGTATTAAGTCCAACGAACATTTGTTCAATATCTCGAACCATTTTTCCATAAATTTGGGATTACTGTTTAGTCTGTAGAGCATGGGGCGTATTGCCAGTCGGAGACCCCTCGGGATCCGCTGAACTCGGTGGTACTGTATCAATGTAGATGCGTGTAAACGCTGGTTCAGTTCACGCCTCACTAAATATTCAAGCTGCTTAAGCTGTTGCGTGGTAGAGCCTCCTTTAGCATCAAAAGTCTTAGTTTCCTTGATAAGTTTGTAAATTTGAGAGGCTTCATCCTGTGTATAAACTTTAGTATTTGCGCGATTATCTGTGATTGCCGCGATAGAATCAAAAGACATTTTGAACTTGGTGCTAGTACCCCAAATTGTGCAGTATGTATCAACAATGATTGTGTGTGGGGACTGCACTCATGAATCAAATTTAACCTGTTTGTACGGTATGTGTGCGCGTTGGATTAGTGCCTGCACACTTTAAATAGCTAAATGTAGGGCCTGGTAACAAAGGTGACCCTTTGAAATGTAATGCAATTGGTGAAACAATACAATGAATAGCGATTAAATATGTGACTAAAACATGAAATATATTTTTTGATTGGATAATTTGATATTGTTGGTGCACGCTGGATCCCTGGTCACCTTTGTTACCAGGCCCTACATTTAGCTATTTAAAGTGTGCAGGCACTAATCCAACGCGCACACATACCGTACAAACAGGTTAAATTTGATTCATGAGTGCAGTCCCCACGCACAATCATTGTTAATACATACTGCACAATTTGGGGTACTAGCACCAAGTTCAAAATGTCTTTTGATTCTATCGCGGCAATCACAGATAATCGCGCAAATACTAAAGTTTATACACAGGATGAAGCCTCTCAAATTTACAAACTTATCAAGGAAACTAAGACTTTTGATGCTAAAGGAGGCTCTACCACGCAACAGCTTAAGCAGCTTGAATATTTAGTGAGGCGTGAACTGAACCAGCGTTTACACGCATCTACATTGATACAGTACCACCGAGTTCAGCGGATCCCGAGGGGTCTCCGACTGGCAATACGCCCCATGCTCTACAGACTAAACAGTAATCCCAAATTTATGGAAAAATGGTTCGAGATATTGAACAAATGTTCGTTGGACTTAATACTCTTGCTAGTTGAAGAGCTGGCTAAGACCATACATGATTTGGAAGAAGAGATTTTTAACGTTAAAAGAGAGCTCTCAGCTAAGATCGAAGAGGAACCATGGTCAAAAATCCTAGAGGACATAGACACAAGGCTCGATAAATATGGGAAGGAACTTCAGGAAACAAAATTGCGGAAGTTTAAGAGAGATACTATAGACTACAAGCTCAATGAAACCTATACTTGGGCTGAGATTTACGCCAAAAGAAGATACACTGGCAAGAAACAACCAGCAGCCTCATCCGATGAAAGTGCAATGTCCGACAATGACACGAATACGTCAAGGCAACCTATTTCTGTACAACAACATCAAGCGTCGAGTTCACAAATATCTACTGCACCTGATCAAGCATCTGGATCTGATTCTTTTTTAGAAGCTGGCCAGTCAACAACCAAGCCACCGGATCCACCGTCAATGCAAATGAACGAAAAAAGACGCGAAGAGGAAAGGGAAAAGGACAAAGAGAAAGAATCATCGAAAAAGACAGGATTAAGGAGCCAAACCAAAGCCTCGTAATAAATATATCGAAGTACGCCCTCTCTGAGTTTGAAGAAAAACTGTTAAATAAAGGCATGTCATTTGTTAGTACGTACCATACAAATGAACTTGAAACTGAAGTAGCACTTTTCAAATTTATGAGAATCTTGCGTCTCAAGCATTTCTTCACAATCCTTAATCCGATTGAAACCATGGAAACCTCAGAAACTCAATTTAAACCAAAGAGTAATTTTCTGGAACCTGTCTCACACAAAACATTGGACACATTTGAGACTTTGGTTAAAGCTGATCTGAGCAAAATACACTACAAAAGGAAATCTAACAACTTAACAAGAGCAGAGCGTAGCGCACTTTATGCATTGGCAAAAAACAGTACCATCAAGATCCAAAAGGCAGACAAAGGAGGAGGTCTGGTAATAATGGATTCGGAGTATTACACACAACGGGGCAATGAACATGTACTAGACATGAATACATATGCGAAACTTGAACAAGACCCGACTTTGGAAATTGTTAAGACACTGGATATGATTTTGGGGAAAGCAGAAGAACAAGAATGGATTAACAACACGACTAGACGCTTTCTTAAACAAATGTATCCAAGAAGACCTAGAATTTACTTTCTCCCGAAAGTACACAAAAGCCTGGAAAATCCCCCTTTTCGACCGATAGTGTCTGGTTGCTCGTCAATCTTCGAAAACCCAGGTATATTCATCGATGCTCAGATGCAGCCCTTCATCCGAGAGTGGCCGACATATCTGTAAGACACTTCCGACTTCCTTAGAAGCCTCTCAACAATCTCAACAGACAACTGCATGGAATGGACACTATGTACAATCGATGTTACGTCATTATACACTTCAATCCCACATAAGCAAGGTCTAGAAGCCATGGAGTGGGCACTATTGAGAATTGATAAGCCTGTCGAGACGAAATTGATGATTATGCAACTTCTTGAATTCTGTTTAATAAACAGCTATTTCACATGGTTTGATGACTATTTCATCCAATTGTCGGGAACAGCAATGGGATTTCCGGGGGCATGTATCTACACCAATATATTTATGGCGAAATTTGAACTGGACTACATTCTTGAAGACAGGACCTGGCAAGACGGGCTAGTATACTACAAACGTTACATAGATGACGTTTTCTTGATTTGGAATCGGTCAACATCAGAATTACAGGAAAACATCAAAACCCTAAATCTAGCAAACCCGAGGATTCAATTCACCCACAGCATCAGTAAAACAGCATTGCCATTTTTGGATGTAATGGTACAAATAACAGAAGGCTCTATCCAAACAAGCTTGTACAAAAAAACTACAGATAAGAATACAGCTTTGCTTTACGGTAGTTTCCACCCGGCTTCTCTGATCAATAATCTCCCAATCTCACAGTTCATGAGGATAAAACGAATATCAACGGACGAGTTGCAATGTGAAAAAAGTCTTGCTGAACAAAAACATAGGTATCTGGACAGGGGATACCCTAGAAAATTGCTTGAAGCACATTTAGGAAAGATTAAGTCAATCCCAAGAAAAGATCTCCTGCAAAAGAAATCCAAAAAGACCAATCAAAGAATGGTTTTCGTATCTAAATTTTCAACATCTTCTAGAGACATAAAAAGGATCATATTGAAAAGATGGGAAATTCTTCAAACAGAGAATGATTTTGGTACACTGTTCACGGACAAACCTTTGTTCGCATATAAAAGAGCTCAAAATTTCAAAGAGGTCTTGAATAAATCATTGAACGATGGGAGACAGCAAAATGAAACATACAAAGGCACGACGAAGTGCTTCAATTGCAAAAACTGCAATAATGCCATACTTGGGAACACCCTATTGCACCCTCAAACTGGTGAGAAAATACCATTGAGACACACGACAAACTGCAACTCAGAGCATGTGGTCTATTCGATCAAATGTCCATGTGGTCTTCTGTACGTTGGAAAGACGGACAGAAAATTAAAAATTCGACTGTCAGAGCACAAAAGCCGGATACGGAACAAAAACCTCACATCTCCTTTGGCAAAGCATTGGATTGACGCAAGGCACACACTTGCCCAATTAAGATTTCAAATAATCGAACTGATCCCACAACGTTTGGGTCATGACAATGCCAGGATCCTCCTCCAGAGGGAGGCCTTTTGGATTCGAAAATTGCGAACAATGTCCCCAGGTGGGCTTAACGACAAAATGGAAATGGTTTGTTTTCTATGAACATTGTAAAC
The DNA here is from genome assembly GCF_964261635.1 of Lissotriton helveticus. Classification (NCBI taxonomy): domain Eukaryota; kingdom Metazoa; phylum Chordata; class Amphibia; order Caudata; family Salamandridae; genus Lissotriton; species Lissotriton helveticus. The sequence goes on from NC_136068.1 coordinate 648,986,471, forward strand.
CAGGACCCCTCATGATCTCAATTCCACGGTGCTACTAATACTACCAGTATTACCCACACACTCATCCCCAACAATACTTATCTACATAATTAATCATGGTGATCCATCTAAGCTACATAAGATTGTAAATAGGCAGGAAATTTGCACAAAAGTTCCACTTTTGGATCCTCTAAAAAATGGGCTGCGCAGCATCAGATTGCAAATAGGCAGTTAATGTAAAATATTTTGCATTTATTATTTAGTGTCTGTTTCTCACTACTTTCCATTTACTATCTTTTTTCTGCAGGATACACGCTATTTTATATAGGCCCCCTAAAACAATATATGCAATTCCAATTCTTTGCATATACTAACTATAGAATGTGACCGAAGGCATTCAACAATGGCGCTTCCCTTGAGCACGTAATAGTCCGTTTTTTATCTCGTCGGCTCTCAGATCTCACGAGTTACAAACAGAGGAAAAGGGACTAGTTGTGTCCACCTAAGCACGGGTGTGGAGGTCTTTTCTGACTAGCCGGTCGAGTTTTGCGGTGAGTTCCGCTTTCTCATATCAGCTGATAATGTCTACAGCTGCCGAGTCCGTTTTTTCGCAAACCCAAACTGTTTACGTTTTTTAAGTCCCAAACCGTTTACTGTTTCCACAGAATGCGGTGACTGCTCGTTAAACTGCTCGTTAAACTGCCGCCTTGTAACGAACATCGAACTTCATCAGGTAAACGCTAGTCCCTGCACTGCTGAGGGTCATTTCTTCGTGAGCATGCATTTTCATAATGCTTATTAGCCTCCTTTCTCTTTCAATTCTGCAGATAAAAACGCTTTACTTCTAATCCAGCAGGTGAGCTTAGTATTATTATTTTTTCAGTTACCTCATACGTTAACTGTTTAATCTTAGATCGGTTTGTTCCAATCTAAAAACGTTATACACTCTGCCTGTCCATTTACTTTCAGTTACCTCAACTACCAGCATTCAGGTAACTAGCACTTCTGTGCGTTCCCTATAAACACATTTGTGGTTCACAGAATTTTGAGTTTTCTTACAATACTTACTCATTTCTTAGATTACACGCAGCTACGCGCCACGCTATTCATCGAATCCAAGAGTGGGTTCGCCTGTTCATAGTTGCGGTAAGATTAATGTTAAACATATTATATGTTAAAAATCGTCCTCCCAAGCACTGGAAGTAACTTAGTTTTCCTTCTCTCTTTTTCTTTCTTTTTCTTTACACAGACCCCTGACGAAGGGGCAAAAGCCCCGAAATGCATTGGGTTTATGCAATTTATGATGTCATTTAATTTGGTGTTATAGATGTACTTTGCATTGGACTTTATTCATGATATTTACTTGAAATGTAATGCAATTGGTGAAACAATACAATGAATAGCGATTAAATATGTGACTTAAACATGAAATATATTTTTTGATTGGATAATTTGATATTGTTGGTGCACGCTGGAGCCCTGGTCACCTTTGTTACCAGGCCCTACATTTATCTCTTTGGCAATGGACAGTAGTTGACCTCCAGACCTTGCATGAAGATGTAAAACATGTACAGTGCTAAGAAGTGTTAGCAAACGTTCATACATCTACAGCAGATATAATGCCGCGAGAGTGGTAGTACTGGACCCTGAGAATCATTCTAAGTGTTGAAACAGCTGGCCTAAAAGATTCACTTCCTCTAAATATAGGAAAACTCAAAAACATATCATCCTGCTGACTCTCCGCTCTTGATCCTGGAGAGCAGAAATGAAAAGCAGCAAACATGAAATCACTCTTTGTATTTTATCAAGGTAATTTCTTGTGATTTGGGATGGTACCCTTGCTTAATAAACAAAACAGGCAACCTTATCACAATGCAAGGTAATTTTCATCTATACTCGTTTCCCCATTTCCCCATTGGACAGCCAGATTAGTCACATGACTTTGTAAATGGCCAGAGATTGGCCTGGACTGAATCAAATTCTTCCATTCAAACTATTGTTGCGAAATCACCTTACTTGGCTTTTCATATCACTGCTCTTACTCAATGGCAATATCTGTATTTTACTTACATATTCAATCACTAGCATGTCTATTTTAAGGAATATGCGCAGCTAGAATTTATTTCCAACTTTGAATGAACAGTAAATCTGGCCTCCATGCCAACAAGAACAACGGACTCAAGCACATTTTATACCAGATTAAAGAGAGAAAATGCAATATCTCTGGTCCAACGAATTGAATTTTTGTCATTGTAGTCTTCTTTTATTTATTAAAGAAAGTGTTCTAACTTGATGTGCAAACCTTTTGTTGTGGTGTTTTCACTTTATTACTGTCTGAAAAGTTGCCCAAATTATTTACACATTACCTCTAAGTTAAGCCTGACTGCTCTGTGCCAAGCTACCAGAGGGTTGACTACATGTTAATGTAGGGTTGGTTTGTGCCACACGTTGATGAGGCTTGTGGTTGCTGTTTGGCCAGGGCTCACAACCCAGTCAACCTACAACCCAATTTCTTACTGTGAAATGTGTAATCTCTGCATTTACCATTTATTCTTTGCCAGGTGTTGCAAAAATCCAGTCTCTATTTGGGGGGCTTAATTGAGAAGGTTGTGATGACTTGTCTAGAGAATTATCAAGCAGAATGGTACGGTCACATACAAGTATTAAAAGGCCCTTGAAGTATAGCTAGACACCAGTGCAATAGGTCAGTGTCATCAATATTTGGTCCATAATAGCTAGCTAAGGTTAGTGCCTTCTGTCCTATGTTAATTTCTGCAACCATAAACAAAAACTCCTTCTCCTGATTTTGACAACAAGAATTATAATGCTATCCTGCCATAGGCAGAGATTGCACAAGTCGGGAAATCAGTCTAGGCGTGGGTTACCAAATTTGCAACTTAATCAATTGCAGATCAGTATTGACATGAACAAATATTGCAAATACAAAGTTAAAAATGTCATTCATTTATTAAAACAAATTGTATGTTAAAAAACTAATACATTATATCATATGTATTCTGCAGACAATTCTATGCAGAATACATATGATATAATGTATTAGTGTTTTTAACATACAATTTGTTTTAATAAATGAATGAAATTTTTAACTTTGTGTTTGCAATATTTGTTCATGTCAATACTGATCTGCAAGTGATTAAGTTGCAAATTTGGTAACCCACGCCTAGACTGATTTCCCGACTTGTGCAATCTCTGCCTATGGCAGGATAGCATTATAATTCTTGTTGTCAAAATCAGGAGGAGTTTTTGTTTATGATTGTTGACCCAATCCTTTTCCTGACAAAAGGGTAGCTCCCTCCTCATTTATTGGAATTTCTGCAACCAACCACCGGCCCGTTCAACTAATTTTTACTTTACAAGTTCTATCCCTGAGTTTGATGTACTTAAAATAGCTACTCCTTTCTTGCAGTGTTGTTGATTGGTAGCTATTATCTCCTCCATCCTACTGAACCTTGTCATAAACTCTCTGCACTGATGCCTTAATAGGTAAATTTCATGCAACATTATTTTATGTGCCTTTGACTCTTTAAAATATTGCTATGTAGATCGCTGTCTCCTTGCCTCCTTTAACAAAACAATGGGCGTTTTGGTCCTATTTGTAAAAGATTTAGTAGATTACTCAAATAAGGAGTACAAGGCATGAGAAAGTGGCTGGGACTCTCTGTAAATATTGTGTTTTTTGTTCTTTGTTTACCCCCTAAAGGGCCTCTTGATCCTTCTATTGATAGAAGCATGAAACTTCCCACCTGTATTACCTCTCAGCTGCTACTAAGTCAAATCAGATTCCCACTGTGACTTGGAAAGAGCGCTAATAAGACTCCTTTGGGTGGGAAACTCGTGTCCGAACGCAATTGTACAAAAAAAAACATAGCAATTGCTAAAATGAACATTGTGAACTCAGTATTATTTAGAAAGCTTGTTATGTTGTGTTGTTCTAAAACACAAATACAGTAGGGGATATGTTTCATGTTGTGCTGATGTATGTAAGTGAATGTCCTTCTAATTATTTGAACCTACTAAACATACCTTTGTCAACCAACATTGAATTGGCTCTCTTGGAAAATGGAGAGTTAAACTCCAGAGCTTGTGTATGAAGATGTAAAACGTGTACAGTGCTAAAAAGTGTTAGCAAATGTTCATCATAAGAAGGAGAGAGGATAAGTCTCCTGCTAGTCACCCCCTTATGCCATATTTCCAATTTTCTATCTCTCTACACTGATTCAAACTGGACATTCACTTGTAGATCCTAGAGTACAATATTTTAAATTTTTTCCTAAATGCTCCCAACCTCCCCCCCCCACCCATAGAAATCCTCCCATTTCTTATTTTTGGCATCTCTAGGAATGTCTAAATGAGTTATTCCCTCATTTGTCCAACTACTTCCATGTGTTTCCTTCCCATTCTCTCCCTTGATACCTGCAATACATTAATCAACTGCTGTTCAAAAATGTTATGCATTGTATTCCCCCACTTTACTCCTAGGAATGCTGGGAATCACAGTTGGACACTTGCCGCAACTTTACCTAATTACTCCATATGTTTACCTGATTACCACTGTCTATCCTCTGTAGCTCAAGAGATACCAGACCTAATGAGAAAAGAGAGGCACCACACCCTGCAAGGACTTCTCCTTAAGTCACAGGCTCACAATGTAACCAGGATTTTACAGGGGTTCTTCTGACCTGGTTTAAAGTTAAATGGGTCTCTGTGTGAGGCCTGCATTACTTGCATTAGTTCAATAGAAGGCATAATCTGGAGTAAGGCTGATTTCAGTAATTTAGCCTCAAAAAGTTTCATATCACTTCCCTCCAATCTTTCTGCCACTTTCAGGATTCCGTGGTTAATCTTGCTGTTGATGTTTCAAGTCCTTCTTTTATACACAGTTTTGCTTACAAATTAGGTAGAAGCTTTTAAAGGCATGCCTGTAAAGTGCACAGTTGCCCTGCCTTCGTGGCCCTGATTACAGACTAACTATGCAGCCCTTTGTGTGGATGCATGATACAGCCTATTCAGTGTAAGTGGGACTGGCCCCAGCTCCTTCCTCCCATCCTGCAATTTAAGTCCCACCCAGTCACTCCTAAGCTCCCCATTGGGTGTGTCTGCCTAGTAGGAATGTGCAAAGCCCAACTGTCACCTATACCCAGCCCTGTAACCCAGAGACAGGCTGCAGGCACCAAATGGCTAAGGCAAATAAATGCCATGGCGGAATATCTCTTAGGCCCGGAACATTGTGCTGTCTGGAACAACAGAAACAATTTCCTCTTTAAGAAGAACTGGTACTTTGCTGGTACTTTCCAATCTCTCTAGACTATCACCTAACACCCTGCCTTACTGTTTTAGCCTAGTTATTTCCTGTTTGTTTAGGGTCACCTCTATGTATGTTTAACTCATCTACTTTACTTTCCAGAGCCCCTATGCGCTCAGCAAAACTCTCTATTTATTCCTCCAGATTTAGGCAAGTCTCCTAAATCTTTTTCTGATTTGATTCAGAAATAGCAAACCTACCCTTTACAGCTTTTGTTAAGGCCCTAATCATCTCCTAAAAATGTTACCACCCTTGCAGATCCTGACTTTCTATGTTGGGGTTCTGTGAAGGATTCCTCTCTAGCTCCATCGCCTGGCCAACCTTATTGAAGGTAGTGCAAGAGGTCTCTCTTGTTCCTTTCGAGTTTGCTGACGTGATATCATCAGGGGCCACCTCTGCAAGTAGGGGAAACCTACTTCTCACTTGTAAATCCCCCAAAATATCTTCTTTTCCTCCTGATTCAGGACTCCGTTTATCCTCTGGTGACACTGCACCCTTGCAAACTTGCTTTGGGAACACGGCTACTGGGGCTACTGTCCCAGCAGCCTCCCCTTGACTTTCCAGACCTGTGTGGGCTCCCAAGTCCATTTTTGCTTTAAGAAAGGTTAGTAGCGAAGGATTTTATTAAAGTATTGCTTCTCCTGAGCTTATTGAATGTCCTGATGAGGATTTGCTTGTTGATGTGGCCCCTTTGAGAAATGAGGGTTTCAAATTGTTTTCCCGTAAATCTAGTTTTTCTTTATACATTTGTTTTAGCTTTCTGTTGGCCTTCCTTATTTACAGTCACTACGACCAGTGTAGATGTTAACATATAGTCCCCAATTTAAATTTCAACTGATCTCAAAGAGTATTTACTCATCATGCAAGCCCCCTCACTTTTGTCATAGCTTTGGACCCAGCTTTTTAGGGATTATGAGCCTAATGTAGTCACCTTACCTTCTCTTACAGGTAGGGAGTCTCTTCTGGCTTCCGCCATCAGCCAGTTACAACACTTTCCATATCCCAGCTTTCCACAAGCTGCTTGAGGATTCCTAAAATGGTCCTGCATTTCTCTATGGGGTCATGAGGTTCATCGTTATACCCAGGAGTGTGCTCAGCTTCTCCTCTGCTGCTGCAGGAAGTGCAATTACTGATCCCCTCAGTTGATTCGCTGGCGTGCCGGTGTTGGAGATCGTTATGTCTTGCCTAGCTGAAGTGTGGTGTGTTGTATTTGTCTGAGCTCCCAGGCTGCCAGAAGCCACCACAGTGTGGTTTGCTGAAATGAGAGGGAGGGTCATCCGGGAAAGTGAGAAATTCAAGGTCATATTTTTTATTTGGATAATTGTGTGTATTATGCTTGCGAGCCCAGAGGACAGCTCACAATTGGCCATCTAGCTTAGGGGTTTCAGCAGGTTTTCTTCCATAAATACGTTAGCTTGTGGGGTAATATAGATTCCTAAGTATTTGAACCCCCTGGTCACAATTTGTAAGGGAAAATCAGGGGGGAGCGTAGGCACTGGGCCGTACAGTACATACAGCAAGGACTTCGCCCAATTTATGGTATAGCCGGACATCTTACCATACATCGTGAGGATGTCTAGCAGGGCCGTCAGGGACGTTAGATATATCAGCACGTCATCCGCATAAAGGGAGACCCGGTCCTCCCAGTCTGCTTCCCATGTTATTCCTCGGAGTAATGACGTTGTGCGTATCCACATCTCCAGGGGTTCTAATATTAACGCAAGAGGAGCGGGGACAGCGGGCATCCCTGCCGCGTTCCCCGTCCCAGTGAGATTTCTCTTGATATATGACCATTTGCTACTACGTGTGCCAGTGGCACCGTGTATAGTAATTTGGGGCCGAAACCCATCCCGCAAAGTACTGCGAATAGGAATGGCCATTCCACTAGGTCGAACGCCATTGTGGCATCTAAGGAGAAGATGGCCGCGTCTTCCTGGAGCAACGGAGTACGGGCCAATACACCGTTGAGGCGTCGTAGGTTAAGGGAGGTGTTCCGTCCAGGCATGAAGCCCGACTGGTCAGGGTGGACCAGTGTCGTAAGGTGTGGTTGCAGTCGGAGCACCAGTATTTTCGCCAATATCTTTGCATCAGTGTTCATTAGGGATATCGGTCGGTAGGATGAGGATTGCTCCAGAGGTTTACCTGGCTTGTGGATCGCCACAATTGTGGCCAATCGTTGGTCTCTAGGTAGCGTACCTTGCGTTAAACAGTCAGTGTACATATTAAGTAAGTGGGGGGTGATCTTATTTGCTACTCTTTTGTAGAGCTCCACCGGTAAGCCGTTAGGCCCCATCGCCTTTCCTGTTTGAAGTGGCACTATCACTTTCCCGACCTCCTCCGATGTCAAGTCTTCCTCAAGTGTATGCATGTCTTCCAGGGAGAGAGTGGTCAGTGGTATATTGTGTCGGAATCCCATGCAGTTCTCTACCGTTGCTGTAACTCATGGTGTGTACACCCTTTCACAGTAGGTTGCCAATTCCTCCACTATCAGTCAGGGATCTGTTGTATGTATACCATCTCCTAGTGTCAGTTGGGGGATCCACCTATCTGCCCTTTCCTTCCTTTCCAACGATGCCGGTACAAAAGGGGGTGGTGAAGGACGGAGCATCTGAACCAATCAAACACTCAAACCCAGTCAACAGATCTGGGTTTAATCCATCACCGTTCTTTAGCCCACTCCGCCACCCCAGTTCAGACATGGCCATATGCAAATCAGCCTGACCCTGTGCCTCATGGGAACAGTCAAGCCCGAACTGCCAAGCCATGCCTTCCCTGGACCGGAAACAAGCTTCCGAGGACCGGTTTCTGGCATTTCAGCCGTCTTCAGCCCGGCTTGCTTGAATTCAGTGGCAAAGTGAGCAAGGGACTCACGTCTGAGCATACCCTGCCAACTTATGGCGAACAAAGCGGTACAAAAAGGGGTGGTGATGGACGGAGCATCTGAACCAATCAAACACTCACACCCAGTCAACAGATCTGGGTTTAATCCATCACCGTTCTTTAGCCCACTCTGCCACCCCAGTTCAGACATGGCCATATGCAAATCAGTCTGACCCTGTGCCTCATGGGAACAGTCCAGCCCGAACTGCTGAAACTGAAATGGTGATGGATTAAACCCAGATCAGTTGACTGGGGGCGAGTGTTTGATTTGCTCAAACGCTCCGTCCATCATCCCCTTTTGTATCGCTTTGTTCGCCCTAAGTTGGCAGGGTGTGCTCAGACGTGAGTCCCTTGCTCACTTTGCCACTGGATTCAAGATAACCTGGCTGATGAGGATCATGAATCCGAAACCGGTCCCAGGATGCTTGTTTCCGGTCCAGGGAAGACATGGCTTGGCAGTTCGGGCTGGACTGTTCCCATGAGGCACAGGGTCAGACTGATTTGCATATGGCCATGTCGGACCTGGGGTGACAGAGTGAGCTAAAGAACGGTGATGGATTAAACCCAGATCAGTTGACTGGGGGTGAGTGTTTGATTTGCTCAAACGCTCCGTCCATCATCCCCTTTTGTATCGCTTTGTTCGCCCTAAGTTGGCAGGGTATGCTCAGACGTGAGTCCCTTGCTCACTTTGCCACTGGATTCAAGATAACCTGGCTGATGAGGATTATGAATCCGAAACCGGTCCCAGGATGCTTGTTTCCGGTCCAGGGAAGACATGGCTTGGCAGTTCGGGCTGGACTGTTCCCATGAGGCACAGGGTCAGACTGATTTGCATATGGCCATGTCTGACCTGGGGTGGCAGAGTGAGCTAAAGAATGGTGATGAATTAAACCCCGATCAGTTGACTTGGGGTGAGTGTTTGATTTGCTCAAACGCTCCGTCCATCATCCCCTTTTGTATCGCTTTCCAACCTTGCCAGCATTTTCCCTGTCTTGTCCCCCAGCTCGTATATCTTGTGTAGAGTGTCTGTGTACTGAGTCTTTCCCATATCCTCCGGATAGGCTCGGTATTCCTGAGCTGCTAGTGTCATAGTCTGCGCTATGGTAGCATTGGGAGTCATGGCGTGTGCCGCTTCCGCCTGCTGTGCTGCTGCTTCTAGGGGGTCAGGGGCCTGCCTGTGTTCCCGCTTATGTTGAGTGATAGTCGAAATGGCCTGTCCCCTAATTACGGATTTATATGCCTCCCGGAGAATGCACGGTGAGTCTACTGTCGATATATTTTCGGTAAAGTACTGTTCCGTAGTGGTTACTAACGTTTTGGCAATCTTACGGTTCTTTAGGTAGCCAGGGTATAGGTGGTAGATTCTCTGTCTTCGGGGGAGCTGTGTAGTGTAGGTAAATTGAATCGGGGAGTGGTCTGAGATCCCCCGTGGCAGGTGTTCAATCACCGTGACCTTCTCTGGAGCCATCGCTAATGTCAATATATAGTTTATCCTGGAGAGACTATTATGAGCCCCCGAGTGGAAGGTGTATTGATACTCAGTTGGGTGCTTAAGCCTCCACATGTCCGTCAGTCCCATGGCATCTATGAATTCCCTAAGGGTCTGATTGGATCTGGCGTCTTCCCTGGGCGGCTTACGGTCGAGTGTTGCGTCGACCACTATATTGAGATCTCCCCCATGATTAGTTCCCCCTCAGGTAAGTCGAGCAACAGTTTCCCAAGGTTGTGGAAGGCTGCCTGGTGAAGCATCGGGGGGATATATGCACTGATCATATTGTATACGCGTCCCTCCCATTGGCAAGTGATTGCTGAGAATCATCCCTGGTCATCCGTCCAAGCTTTCGTGATCACCAGCGACGAGCTCTTATGTATCAGGATACCCACCCCCGGGACCCATTGGTGAACTCCGCATGTTTGGCCATTTTAAACCTCCAGCGGTTTAGTGCTTTACAGGCCATTCCAGTCAGGTGCGTTTCTTGTAGTAGCACCACTGTGGGGGCCTTCCTCTTCCAGTATTGCAGGACTAGACCCCTTTTAATCTTATGGCCCAGCCCGTTCACGTTCCATGAAATGACATTCAAGGAGGGGGTGATCAAACGCTGTGACTGGGAGTCATTGTCCTGCACCTCGCTTCCTAGCATTGTGTGTGTGGTGTGATGGTAATCGTTCGACTGTGATTCCCTCCCGAACTAGTACAAGGGGCACGCCATGTGCAGGAAAGCCCCCCACTGTTATGTAACATTGCTCGTATTCGGAACAGCCATTGCCCGTGTAGTTTTAACATCATCCTAAGGAGAGATTGTGAAACGTTAACATTCAAACAAAACCAAAAAAACAGTGCGATGCTGTAACACCTTTCCCCCCACCCTGCCTCCCTGCCCGGCGGATCTGAAACCGTCCACCTCCCCAACTGAGCAGAGCGCTAACTATCCCTCGTAACTTGCATAACCTGTGAGGGTGAGTCCTTAGCGACCATTATGATTTCCCCCCTCGAAGATTGTCACTACAGCACTGTATAGGTTCGATAGCTCCTACCTGTTGGAGTCCTCATTCTCGTACCAGCAGTGTCAGCCGAATGCTATGGTAGTCCCCATTTTCAGCATTTCGCCCCGCCTCCTCGGCAACCCCACAGCATGGGTCACTGTCAAAAACCAGTGCAGGCCCTCCGAAATGTCTTTCGGACCCTTTACTCCGCAGCCTGTCCTGGGATCATCCTTGAAGCACAGCCAGTAAATTCAGTTCTCTGGGTGACGCCCTTCTCCTCCCGGATTGTTGTGCGGTGTACCTCGGTTCCTTGGTCCACGAGCCGGGCGCCATCCCTCTAGCCAGTCTCTTGCTTCCCCTGGGGATTCTAAGAACCATGTCTTTCCTTCAGATTCCACGCGCAGTCTGGCAGGAAAAATCATAGAGTACTTGATTTCTATGGTGCGGAGCTCCTTCTTCACCTCCGTGAAGCTTTGTCGCTGTTGTGCTACTGCTGCCGTGTGGTCAGGGTAGAAGGTAACCTCCGAATTTTCAATTTTGATTGGCGGGGCAATGCGTGCGGCTTGCAAAATGGGGTCCCAGTCGTGGAAGTTAAAAATGCGCGCCAGGATCTGTTGTTGTGGATTCCCTGGGCGCGGCTTGCTGCCGGGTACGCGGTGGGCGCGCTCCACCGAAAAATATTTGGAAAGTCCTCTTGGGTGGAGTTGATTTTGAATGAGATCTTCCACGAAGAGGTCAAGTGCTGGACCCCCGGCCGTCTCCGGTACTCTGACCAGGCGTACATTATCTACCTTCCTGCTCGTCCAGCTTGGTCTTCAACAGGGTGTTGTCTTCCTCCAGTTTGCGCACTTTGGTCTGTAATTCCACCGTGTCTGCAGTTAGTCCTGCCGTCGTTTTCTCCACATCTCCCACACGATCCGACATTTTGGCGAGGTCTGCACGGATAAGAGAAATGTCAGTGGAGATCGTGCATGACATCATGGAGTGTGATCTCCTCTGCGGCGCCGGGGTTGTCCGTTGGGCGGGCAGCCGAATGTGGCACGTTGACTTTAGTAGTGTCCGCGCCATCTTTATTATATGCGAATTTGTCGAGCCTAGGCACTTTCTGCCCTCTGGATTACCTGGCACTCATCATGCCTTTTTGTGGTGTAATAAAGGTAAGTCTGTGTGGGTCACTGTTATGATAGTGCAGAGGTGGGGTCTCACAACGACTGCAATGCGGCAGCACCTACCCGGGCCAGGGCCAGATGAAATCTCTCGGTGCCTCCGAGTCCGGCTTGCGCCTCCTATGCCGTCTACCCAATATTGTACTCTGCGGAGTTCGTGGGCACCACTTGTCTCTCCACAGTCCCGTTCTGATGATGATGACGGGGGCCGTGCAAGGCTCAACACGGGCCTCCTGTTGGTTCCCGGCGCCCGAGTCCGGCACCAGGCCCGACTGCGCGGAGACCCCCCCACTCCTGAGGGTCAGCTAGCCGTAAGGGTTCGTGGATCAGTGGCTGCCAGGCACAGGGTTATGGACGGACCGCTGTCCTCCTCCACGTTAGTTTAGGATCCAGTGGTACTCAGGCCTCGGATGCTCCCTCGCCGCCAATTTCGGGTCCGCCCGCTTTCTCCCCGCTACCGGAGGGGGGGCGTCCCGCTCTCGTCGCCGGCGTCCCTGCGGGGACTCGGCCCGTGCTGCAAATTTTCCTCGGCCGTCCCGTTTCTCCGGCGGCTACAGAGCCTCACCAGTCGTTTCACCACCGGGCCTCTTTGTCACCCCAGGCCCCGGCTCCTGCAGGCACAATAGGCCGCGATCTTCACGGCAGCGCCACATCGCGGCTGAAGGGAGTTTGCGAGTGCAGGTAGATTAGTTGCGGAGCGGAGACACTCCGATTGCAGTTTATAGGCAGAAGCGCTGCCGCAAATCAGGATAAGTGAGGCGGATAGTCGGGGAGAGCTCGTCAGGTTGCGGAGCTCAGTTAATCCGCGGCCATCTTAGTTGGTCGCTGGCCACACCCCCCAAAATAAGTATTATTAAATACAAAATAATCATTCATTTATTTTAATTAAATTGCTTCCCTCCCTATTCCCCTATAAACCCACAACCCCCTATGGAACAAAAAAACACAACATTTAATTACATTAATTTTAATAACTACTAAGAATGTAACACATATATGAAAAAACATGAGCAACACATACAAGAAAATTACATCACATACATTTAAAATAAAAACTAAAATATATACCACTTATTAAAAAAATGATATTTTATCAATTGTATTTTTGCCAATGATATTAACAACTTCCATATTTTAAAAATCAATAATACTTACCTTCAAATTGATATTCTTGAAAACGATATTCTTTGCATTGATGTTTCCATTTCATGATATTTTAATCCTGATTTTCTTGTACATCGATATTTGCAACTCAATATTTTGTCTAAACACCGGCAGAGAAGTACCCTTTACCCGCTCCTTTTTGATCTCTAGATAGAACCCTTGGCCCAATGTATGAAAGCAAATAAAGAGAATAACTCCTTTATTTCTAGCAAACTTTCCCCAAAAATATCATTATATGCTGACAACCTGATTGTATACACATCGGAGGTGGAGAGTGTGGTATCCTAAGAAATATGGGGAGCAAGGCAGTTTGGGGATTTCTCTAGGTATAAGGTGAATAAAACCAAATAAAAAGAATGACCTGGAACTCTGTATGGGAGGGTGGAGCATAAAGAAGAAGTAAGGTTCTTTGGAGTCAGGAACGTGTAGAATTATAATGACATACCAAGGGTTAACCTAAAAAGTGTCAGCAATGAGGCAGATAGGCTACTGAAAACATTTGAGGCATCTGCCACTCACTATATATGTGGAATTATGCCCAAGATGTCCATCTTGCCAAGGTTTACCTTCCTATTTGATAACATCTTGCTGAGTTTCATCAGGAAAGAGCTGAGGAAGATCTTTGGGAAGATCACTATCGTTCATCTGTGTAGGCAAAGCCATACATCTGTCATGGGGAAAGCTCAGGAGAGGCTGGCTCTACCTGCCATCCAGCTTTTCTGTTGGGCATTTCAGTTTAAAAGTGTAGGATGATTTTATTCCACCCAGACAAATCTTTCACGGGGAGAATGTACAGGACCTTGCCAGTAGGTCTACCAAGAGAGGGGTCCTTATACAAATATGGTGCACCAACGTTTTTTAAAGAATTACGATTGAAATGCTTTAGCTCAGCTGCAGGCCTATGATTTGAGATAGGATTGTTCCTAGGAATTCCATACTCTAGCGAACTATCACCAATAAGTGATTCTTGACTGAGTGCTTGAAAGACTGTTTAACAAGACCACTTTTATAATGTGTAATAACTAGGTGTGGGTAGTTATTTGTGTAAGAGAAGGCATTGCCATGGGAATCCTGGGAGAAGATCACTCAGGGAACACAGTCATGGTTCACATATTACCAGTTGTCAGCCTGGCTGGCAGACCAGAGGTGGATCCACTCGGAGACCCACAGTATGTAGGAGAAATTGCAGGAGCCTAATATAAGGAAGAAGGAGTTGGCCCTGTGGCATCAACTTCTATTAGATGCAGCAGAAGGGAACATGAAATCAGCACATCATGTCTGTGATGTTTGCTTGCTGGATGCAGACTTGGAGACGTTACTGCAAACATTGATTAACTTACTTTATTTAGTAGTGAAATCTTTGCCTTTAAAAAGGAACACTTGTTCACTCTCCACAGAGCCTTCTGTTCACCACAGAGACTTGCTAAAGCCAGGAAAAGTAACAACACCAAGTGCAATAGGTGTGTAGTTTAAGGTACAGAATATATATATAAAAGCTTGCCAGCTGGGAGAGAACAAGCAGATGGGAGAAGATGGCAGCTGACTGAAGAGCTCAGTCATGAGCTCCTTGCCTGAGGGAATGGTATTGCCGACAACGATCACCGGGACAAGCTAAGAACGGAGCACCAGGTAATGACGGCCATGTCATCGTAATACACCGCTATTCTTGACAAGCATAATGGTATAACAACAAGATTCAACAAGATTCCACAAAGTATTCTCAGCCAACCTGAGCTCACTTACCTGTTGTCTTCACTCCTTTGGTCTGGACCGCCGCGGTAAACACTGAGGAACATCCGCATCCGCATCCACATCCTCATCTGTATCTGCAGGTGCACCGATGAGTGCCGTCGGTGAGTTGCCCTACAGTCTGTACGCTCTGTGCCCCTGTGGTCTGGATTTTCGTGAGTAACACTAAGGAACATCCACACCCATATCGGTGAGTGCCACCGGGGCGCGCCCTACATTTTGCACGCTCAGCGCTCCGTGCTCTGTGCTCTGAGCGAGGCTCCGGTGCGAGGTGCGAGGCTCCGCTGCGGAGGGTCGCATCGGGTCCGCGTCGGGTCCGTGTCCGGAGCAGCTTTTTTCTTTTTGAGCTATCCCATGGGTACTCACAAACTTTCTCTCAGGGGCCAAATTTACAGTGTGGTTTGTGGCCGAGGGCCGCACCGGTGGGGGCGGGGTCAGTAGGGGAGGAGGCGGGGCTCGAGCAACAAAAAAAACTGGTACCATGAGGTTGATCACTGGTCCCTGCAGCGGACGCCTTCGTCCACCGAGCGACAAGACCCGGCATACACACATCTCTCTCTCTCTCTCTCTCTCTCTCTCTCTCTCTCTCTCTCTCTCTCTCTCTCTCTCTCTCTCTCGTTCTTTCTCAGTTTCTCTCTCCCTCTGTCTCCCTCCCTCTCTCTCTCCCTCTTCCTCCCTCCCTCTCTCTCCCTCTGTCTCTCTGTCTCCCTCTGTCTCACTCCCTCTCACTCCCTCTCTCCCTCTGTCTCACCCACTCTGATTGTCTCACTCCCTCTCTCCCTCTGTCTCACTCACTCTGACTGTCTCACTCTCTCTCTGTCTCCCTCTCTCTCTCTGTTTCCCTCTCCCTGTTAACCTCTCCCTCTCTCTGTTTCCCTCTCCCTCACTCTGTTTCCCTCTCCCTCACTCTATTTCCCTCTCCCTCTCTCTCCTTCCCTCTCCTTCCTTCCCTCTGTCTCCCTCTGTCTCCTTCCCTCTCCCTCCTTCCCTCTGTCTCCCTCTCTCTCCTTCCCACTCCCTCACTCTGAGGTCTCCCTCCCTCGCTCTGTCTCCCTCCCTCCCTCACTCTGTCTCCCTCCCTTGCTCTGTCTCCCTCTGCCTCCCTACCTCGCTCTCCCTCTGTCTCCCTCTGTCTGCCTCTGACTCCCTCCCTTGCTCTCCCTCTGTCTCCCTCCCTCGCTCTCCCGCGCACTCCCTCGCTCTCCCTTGTCCTCCCTTGGTCTCCCTCCCTCGCTCTCCCTTTGTCTCCCTCCCTCGCTCTCCCTCGCTCTTCCTCTGTCTGCCTCCCTAGCTCGCCCTCCTTCTCCCTTTGTCTTCCTCCCTCGCTCTTCCTCTGTCTCCCTCCCTCGCTCTCCCGCGCACTCCCTCGCTCTCCCTTGTTCTCCCTTGGTCACCCTCCCTCACTCTCCCTTTGTCTCCCTCCCTCGTTCTGGATCCCTCGCTCTCCCTCTGTCTGCCTCCCTAGCTCGCCCTCGTTCTCCCTTTGTCTCCCTCCCTCGCTCTCCCTCTCCCTCGCTCTCCTTCCCACTCCCTCACTCTGAGGTCTGCCTCCCTCACTCTGTCTCCCTCCCTCACTCGGTCTCCCTCCCTCGCTCTGTCTCCCTCCCTCGCTCTGTCTCCCTCCCTCACTCTCCCTCTCCATCCCTCTGTCTGCCTCTGTCTCTCTCCCCCTCATCCTCCCTCCCTCTCCCTCTGCCTCCGGGCGCTGGCTTAGATCTCCCGAACGTGAACAAGAGAGAGGACATGCATACTGTGGGCCTGGTGAAAGACCCTTTGTCGAGGGCAGCCCCGATAACAAACGTGCTTCAGTGCTGGGACTTGGTGTAATCTCGAGGTTTGGTGGGGGGCCTTTGAACGTTAGACAACACAAGCACAAGAATCACACTATTGGACAGCGCCCAGAGGCGAGGAATAATTCTCCTGAACACCCTGTCAGGCGCAGGGCCTGAATATTTGAAGTGGGCACGAGGAAAATCCATGGCTGGAGTGCATGGAAGTGAATTTGTTAGAGCCAGTGCATTTTGGCCCATTGCCGCCGATGTGAAAACCCGGCTCACATGATTCGGAGGTGCGGTTGATGGGTAAAACAAAGGGACGGCAGTCTGGAATAGCGGACACCAAGAGACTCGGTTAACATGGGCTGGCAAGTGGGAAGTCATTGTGACGACACATGCAACATCGAGGTCCTGGGGAAACCTCAGTAAGTGGTCAGTTCACATCCCGGTCGGTCTGGGGAGGAGTGGATTACATATAACACTGAACTGAGCTGCACGGTGCACCAGCGCCAAGATACGGCTGGGAGTTTTGAATATACGGCGGGTGCCGCCTAAGCTGGGAGCATGAGTTATACAACAATGGGGTTAACCCGAAATAGGCCACTGGACCCGGGTAAGTTAGTAGTACCAAAAGGTAATGTCACAGTTTACAACAGTCCGAGATACATTCAAGAAAATAATTATCCCTTGGTATATTCAAAAATTGAACACCACCATTTCATCCTGCCTGCGTGTGCCTGGGCTAACACAGCTCCCGGGCACACACATTCACAGCCGCACCCGAGCACTTCATAGCTCTTTAAAAGACCATTCACATGTTAATGAGGTTTTGTTCACCTCTTAGGCCCCTGCAGCTCCACGGAATCACCCGGCTCCGGCCCCCACAGAGCAGCAGAGTCTCTTGACTCGCGCTGCTGCAGGGGTGTTTGGTGACAGTCTTTTAGAAAATATATATTTAAACACGGGTACGATGTTTGGACGGTCCGCGGGACGCCAGGGAAGGCTTGCCGGGCCGCCAGAGGCCCGCGGGCCGTACTATGAGTACCCCTGAACTATCCCAACCCCTGCCTGCCTGCCTGCCTGATTGGGGATCGAGGGAGGCGGCAAGTTGCTTGGCTGGCGGCAGCAGTAAACCGCAGTAAACCGCAGCAGGCAGGGGGAACAGGGGCCAAGCGATCGGTGCTCTCGGCTCTGTGATCCGCAGTGGTGACTGCTTCAAACTGGTTCGAAGTTAGTACAGGCAGTCTGAATCAGCAACTCGGCGCCAGCTCTAGTGTGCCTGTACCTGTACCCTGCACGAATCCTACCGATTGGATCCAGTGAAGCAAGCTGGGAAAAAGCAGCGGCAGGCAAGTGGCTGCAGCAGCTGTGAATCGGCCTGGCCCGGGGGGAAAAAGAGACCCCTGCGATCTACACCCTGTGCTCTCCCCGACACTACGTGGCACAGAACAGGGACGCATCAGCTCAGGCCCAAGCAGGCCCAAGCGGGCTCAGGCGAGCAGACACATTATGAAACTGTAAAAACAGCAAGAAAGAAAGTGAAGCCAGGCAAGAGGCAAAAAGGCAAGGGGTGAGGAGACAAAGGGGCAGAGGCGAAGGCTGAAAAGAGGCTGGCAAGGAGGCAAGGAGGCAAGGTGCACTGTAAGACAGCAAGACCCAGCCAGGCAGAGGCAAGAGGAAAAGGAAAAAGGCAAAGAGGCCAAAGAGGAAAAAAGGCAAAGGGCTGACAAGGGCTGACAAGAGGTTGCCAGAGAAGGCAAGGAAGACAAAAAAGCAAGAGGCTTGCCAGAAGGGAAGAAGACAAACGGAGTGGCGGACTGAAAGCACGGAACACGGGAATTGGCAGGCCAAGGCAGCTCCCCCCTCAATTTGAAAACGGAATCCAGAAAGACGGAGTCCACCACAGCGGCTCCCCACTCACTCGGAGTGTGGGCAGAAGCAGTGAAAGCGCGCCGCACCAACAGGAGGGCAGGAAGCAGACTATCCTTTCGAAGTAAGGAGGTGGCAGCTGAAATAGAAAGAAGCAGGAGTGGGAGTTGCGTCTCACAAGCCATACACGGCGGTACAGAGAGGAAAACAGCACAGCAACAATATCTATTTAACCCAGTAATCCAAAAACCTTCTTTATTCAACACACTTTTCCCTACTAGCGGAAAACCGAGAGGGGGCCAGTCTGTCCCAGAAAGCCTAGGAACAACTATGCCATCACTACATAAGCTGGAAACTATTGAGGCCCCCAAGAGCCCGCAGCCTCTCAGCAGACACAAAGAAGATACAGTTCATGAGAGAAAGGGGTAAGTCTAAGAAGTAAACCTTCAGAGATAAAAGCCAGTACTCCATCTAAAGGAAAAGGCCATTCGCCAGCCAGTGCTTCTTCTAGAGGGGAAAAAAGGAATAACAAAAGACACGTCTCGGGGCAACTGCAAGCTCATCCAGAGCAAGCCTCAAATCTACGGGACGCAACGCTTTAAAAATTACCCCATCACTCAGGTACTATTTTAAGGTTCAGTATAAAGATACGATCTTTATCTCTGAGAAAGTTTGGGAGAGGGACACTTGGTATCTAGACCTACCCACCCCAGGCAGGGGCCAAAACCTCAAAATGGCGGATAACCAGAAACAGCTTAAACAGAGCGAAGGAATACTCGACTTAACTGTCAGCAATAAATATCAGGCCCTTTTTCCGCCGATGAACTAGAAACAGAAGCAGAAGTAGACCATCGACCTGGAGCGACAAGGATAGATTTGGAAAAAATCCCACAGGGACAAGTACAAACACCGCTGGTACCCCCTACCCCCGCTGCAAATGCTGCAGATGCCAAGAGTTTCAACATTCCTGAGAATCTCCTCGAGGAGTTGATGAAGGAGCTGAGAACTAAATTCGTAATCTCTGAAAAAAAAACAGTCCACAATACAGGAAGTGTGCGAGGTCCTGGATCAGAAAATAAATAGTCTCATCAACAGGGTGACACATGTCGAGGGCGAAATAGAGGTACTAAACAAGAAAACAGAGGCAAACCACAATGAAATAACTAAACTAAAAACTAGTGAAGCTGAGATCAGCGAAAGAATGGAGTCCCTGGAAAACAACGCCAGGAGAAACAACATTAAAATCCTGAACATTCCGGAGGGAATCGAAGGAGAAGACATAAAAGGATTCATAATCCAGCTACTAGAGGAAAAATTCCCCTGGGCTAAATCGGTTAATCTAAACAAAGACATCCAAAGGGTACACCGAGACCCCTTCAGGAAGGGGAAGTTTAGAAAAAACCTGAGGAAAGTTATGATCGATTTCATGACATATTCACTGAAAGAGCGAATACTTAGTAAAGGCCTAAAAGCTGTATCTTACACAAAGGACGACTGGTCCTGTAAAATCAGATCAGACCTATCAAAAACGACTCAAGATCACTGTTCCCAATAGGCTGCGCGGGTGAGCGCGCGCACACAGAGGTCACCCTTAGCGCGCAGTGAACTTTATTTACCGCACACTCCCTGCAACATCGTTTGCGCCACTGCTGCTTTAAATGCCAGAGGCGCGAAAAAATGCCATTTCTAAGCGGGAGACTGACAATTCCTGACAGTTCTCGAGTGCACAGCTGTGGGATATGTACTAGTACTTGTGCTATTTGCAATGCACACCAGCAGCTGGGCACTGTTAGAAATGTAATGCAGAGTGTCATACACGCGGCATTCGATCGTTTCGCGCTCGGAAATTAAAACTCTTCCTTGCAGTTTGCGAAAGCCACAAACTATAGAAACTCATATCCTTAGATTAGCACTATGGAAACAATCTCTGATAGTCTGGTGAAGTAACAGACGACTGCAGCTCACACGGACAGAAAAAGTAAAAACCATTCTTACATACAGTAAGAAAAGTTTCAACATCGCCAACTCTTACAAAAACATTGGGATGTATAACACCACAAAATAACTATTTAAAGATGTACAGGCAGACGCATTCTTTGAAATAAAGCATTCTCAGTAGATCCTGGGTAACTCACTGCTTTAAAAATCTGCATAATTGAAATCCGCAACCAATCACATTCAGCCTGCCTTTTCCTGACACACACAGCCGAGCCTCTCTCTCATTACATTTAAGTAGTGCAGTGTGCACGAGCGGCCCCAGCCGGGCCTCTGCCATGCCCTGACCTCTGCAGTTCTCGGCTGCCATGAGTTAAGGTTTGTCGTTTTGCAGTCTGTAACTTAATGGTCTGATACTTTTTATCAGTTTTATTTGGATGCCGTCCTTCTCCCCCCTTTTTATCATCACCCCCCTCGACAGCTCAAATGAGAATATTGATTAATCGCATTGTGCCAAGTGCTGAATCATGAGTCATGGTTTCTCTTTCAGGAGACTATTACTCGGTGGAGGAAAAAGCAGGTCAAAACCATCAATTTAATTAATGGGTATTTCTATTTATCACCAGCAGCCAGAGGGGTTTTGCTACATGCTCTGAAGACCCTAAACCATCATTAAAAGGAGGCTTTGTCACAAGTGTAAAGGGCACTGAAACATCCTAACTTTAACCTGCAGCCTTCCAACTCACTCCCAATATTTCATAATTTCTGCATTTCTAGACCTAATTAGCTCAATCAGTTCTTGGTATCACCCTTTATACATTACTGAAACACCCACAGTGTTTGTCGAGAATAAGGTGCCTTGGAGGCAGTGAGTTAACCCCAGCTCTCCCCCTATCAAAACACAATTTTTCGAGAACAGGAAGGCAGTGGTGAGGGTCAATATGTCTTAGCCATGTTTTACAGCAGTGTGGCTGCTATCCAGTATGGCTACAAATTACTGGTGCAAAGTGGCGTGGAGTGAAGCCTTCTAACGTGGAGTAGAGTGCATTGTTATGGAGTGGCGTGGAGTTGAGTGTTATGGTGTGTTATGAATAAGCATGGGCATAAAATCCGCTCCGATCGCGGATTTTGCGGATTTTCGGCAAATTCGCAATCCGCGAACTCTCGCGAATTTGTCGAAAATCCGTGAATTCGCTTGCGGCGGATTTTTTGCTTGGTGATACAATATTGCGGCGCGCGGCGTGGTGCACGGCGTTCACTATCCGTCATTAAGCGTTTGCCGAGTTGTTTTTCTCGATTATATTTTGCGAGTGCTGCGCCATTTTGGATCTTGCTGCGGGATCCCGCGGGAGTTTGGCGCCCGCGAATACGTAATCGCGGCTTGCCACCTTGCACAGCACGCCTCGCGAGAGTTCGCAATTGCGAACACGTAGTTGCGGCGGACAGGAACAATCTCGCACTCGCGAAATAGAGATTTTGCAATTCTGCACAAGAAATCCACCAGTAAACAGGATAAACCTTCAGAAAAGGATGATTTTTATCAGAATCACTCCTCAGGTTGACATTTGCATGGCCTTTTTTTTTGCAAGGAGTCCATTTTTGGGGGGGGGGGGGGGAAGGAAGTGCCCCACAGTCTCCAACTTCCTGTTCCTGTCCAGCAGGCTCCTCCCAGTGCTTTCTTCATGTGCTGGTCACTTTCATTTGGACCTTGACCTGGAAGGATTACTTTTTGTGGGTGCTGCTGGATATTTGGATTTGAGGCCTTTTTGACTTTCTTTGGATCACTTTTGGATTAGAAATCAACTTTCACAAGTAAGTTTGTTTGGGGTATTACAGTTGCTGCAACTACAATTTTGGAACTTTTTCAGAACATTAAATAAAATATATTGTGGGTAGCCACAGTATCCAGTAGGACCAGGGTTGGTTATGGGTGCATGATACAACTGTTTTGTTGAATTTAAACACCATTGACTCCTCTATGGCCGAGCGTAGGGCTGAACGCCGTCGCTCGACCGAAAACCTGAAAAATAGACCATTAATTGATTTTTCCACTCCCCAAGACAGTGAGTCCCTCTTTGTCAGCGAGGGCCCATTATCTGAGGAGGGCATCCCGCTCTTGCTGAGAAACCTTACCACTCCCCTCAGTTCACCGACAGAGCAACCGCCTACGGCGATTGATTCAATCACCCCCAGCAGAGACCCCATTGATTTAATCTCACAACCTACCCTACCGACCAAATCAGCCACTACCGGGAAAGGTAAACAAAAACTACGTCCCGATGTGAAGCTCTATGCTCCCCCCCCCCAATAAGCGAAGAAGAAAAACGAGGGGAGGTTACGCTAAATCAAAAATTTCCCATTCTGATTTTGGAAAAGGCTCAAACCCACCTCCAAAGCATGATCGAATAGCGGACGAAGTGCACAGTTCGCCCCTCGTTGGAGCCGTCCATACTCCTGACGTTGTGGAAACTCCAATGATTAATCTAACTAATGAACTACCACCCTCAACTTCCACTGGCAACCTTGAATTCCTGCTTAGATCTCTGCTTCTCCCTATTAGTGAGTCTATAAAAAAGGTGGAGATTAGGCTCACTATTTTAGAAGCCACACTGACCAGTCTGAAAGCAGCGGTCACCAGTCGGGATAGACCTACTGACCCCAAACCTTCTTCTACCTCACATCTTACCCCACAAGCTGTGCAACGTAACCCAGACCCTCCCCTGGTGATCACAGATAATTCCCACTTACATCCTCCCACGGTTAATCCGCCTCAGGTGCCACATAGTAAAATTACTAAAACTACTAATCCATTACCTCACCCTTTACAGGTCTCAGGCTCAACTCTCCATTGTGACAAACAATTTAACACAATTAAATCTTCCATCACCAACAGTCAAACCTAGTTTGTCTACAAATAATTTATTAAGCAGAGATTCGGGGGTGCAGTCAACACAATACTCAAAAAGACCAAGACGTAGGATAGTTGATTTACCCCCGGACTCAGCTCCATACACGATCATCTTGACAGGAGTTCCAGAGCTAACAGAAGGGGCTAGAGAAAACTATCATGCACTAAAAAATAAAACCATTTATTGGTTGAGGCAGAATAGACCCCTTCCCGCACACATAGACGGAGAAATCCTGTCAGTAAGGCGAGCGGTGTGGGTGGGCTCAAGGCCAAAAGATAAAAAGGGAGACGTTATAATTACAAACTTCAAGGACCATAGGGTGGTCAGAACATTAGGAGATTGGTATGAGCCCAGGGGTGGAGACATTATCTCCACACACTATGTTAATTACTTCTACCCACGAGAATTGTTAAACAACCCCAGACAATGGCAAACGAGAAGATACTGTCCGGAGTGGAGAGAAGTACGCCACCAACCTACCCAGAATCACCTCTTCAATCTACCATTACAACAATTTCACCCTCAGTCATACCGGGGTAATTTGAATAACAATCATCAATCACCATTTCTAGAGTTCAATATCCCAACTTTTAACCACTTTTCGGCATTTAGTGATCTAGATGGACTGGATTGACTTAATAGCAAACCCAAAGTCTGCCCTAGGTTAAAAGAAGACACTCTACGTGGCGATATTCCCCCAGAAAATTTGGGTCGAACCCACACCATAGACGATCAAACCCAGTTGGCAAAAATTAATCAACCACCAGAGAGGGTTAGGGTCAACTCAATCAGAGGAAATAACAACACTGTCCCACCTATTCTATCCAGTGAGGTGCACAACGGGGTGGTGCTGGGATGTGCGCAAAATACTACAGATAGGACTGCAAACAGGATAAACAGATCCACAAGAGGAGAAATAATTCAAATTATGTTCTGGAATTGTGCTGGCCTTCGTGAAAAAATCCTGTCCGGAAGCATCGTAGAGTTTGGTAATGATTCTCAAATTTTAGCCTTACAGGAGACTTGGCTCACAAAAGAAATGCATCTGATAGGATATAAAACATATTTTTCAACCGGGATTGCAGGAATCCATGGGAGACCTAAAGGTGGGTTGCCAACTTATATATCGAACACAATAGTTGGTTTGGTTGTTACCCCAATTAGCTTAGAGACCCACTATCAGATCCTGAGACTGTCATTTAAAGCAAATAGGACCATTCTTTTTGTCAACCTTTATGACAATTTGGTGGGAAATGATAGATTAAAAACATTGGGGGCCCTATGCAAGAAGCTAAGTAGTGATATGAAACTTATGCCAGGGGTAGAACCATCGAGCATCATCTGGGGAGGCGATTTTAACCTCCACCCATGCGAAAAACACAATAGTAACATCTGTGGTTTGGGACATGGATTGGAGGAGCAAACAATCCACTTCTCTCACTCAGCGGTGGGAGATTTTTTAAATGAGTCCATGTCCAGTTTGGATCTAACAATACTGAACCAAATAAACCCTCTACTTGGGAAACTCGACCCTACATATCTTGGTAGGGGTAGTGCAACTACAATTGACTACATTCTCACTACAGCGACCCTTGAAAATAAGATCGTGAATTTCGGAGTAAAAACCAACACATTAATTGACCACTCACCTTAATCTTTGATCTAACTTTGGATCAATCTCAGCTATCAGCCCAAATCTTAATGTCTACCCTCTCCCAGAATAATATCCAGCTTACAAGAACAAATGGCTATACTCTAGGGTGGGGGAAGATTGACCCAAATCTCCTGACAAGTAAGGTTGTAAAGGCAGCACAAACAGACATTATGAAGTGCTTAGACATGGAGGTACCCAATGACGAAGTCCTATCCCATTTTAATATAATCTTGGGTAAAGCAAACGAATACCTTACTGTAAAACAGAAAGGGATTACAGAAAAAAGAAACAGATGGTTTAACCATGATTGTTCGGTAGCTCATAAAAAATTAAAGACAGCATTATCACAACCAAAAAGAGATAAGGAGAGGGTCAGGAACTTGAGAATAGCTTACAAATTGGCCTGCAAAATGAGAAAAGAAGAGCTGAAAAAGGCGTTATGGGACCAGCTCCACGAAAGCTCGCTAAATAAAAACAGTGACTTATTCTGGAAAGTAGTTAAAGCACCTTTCCTGATAGACTCAACAGACCATCCAACCCTCGAGGTAGCTATTGAGGGACAATCTTGGATAAACCATTTTTCCAGGATCTTCCGCAAACCACCAGTAGCAGACGATGGTGTGAAAAATGATAATGTAAATGTGGATAACCCCTTTCCAATTCCAGTGACAGTCGATTTATCTGAGGTAATAAACGCACTAAACGCCAGTAAGAGTAGAAAAGCCCCAGGTCCGGATGGGATTCCAGTTGATTTTTTTAAATTTAGATTAGATCTTTAGGCACCAATAATAAAAAGGGTGTTTGATGCAGCAATGGCTTGTGGATTGCCTATATCTTGGACCCAATCAATCTTGGTCCCAATTTTTAAGAAGGGAAATAGAGAGGAAACAACATGTTACCGTCCAATCTCCCTCCTGGACTCACTGGGGAAGGTACTGGGCAGAGTGGTTCTCCAGCGTCTGCAGGAGTGGGTGGACGAGACCGGGTCCCTCTCGGATATCCAGTATGGCTTCCGAGAGGGCCACGGAACAACAGAACAAGCCCTTAACCTGGCCTTATTGATGGGAAAGTATGTTCTAGCAAAGCGCGAGAGGTTCTACATGGTATATGTGGACCTCTCTGCTGCCTTTGATTACGTCAGCCATGCAAAACTCTGGTCAGTCTTGGCAAAAATGGGAATCGACGAGGCCCTTGTGACCTTTCTTAGAGAGCTCTACTCCAACGCTTCTGCGAGAGTTCGATATGGAGTTCGGGGCGAACTGACAGATTCCTTTTCAGTAGAGCGCGGCGTCAGGCAAGGATGCGTCCTGGCCCCCTTTCTTTTCTCCCTCTATACCAACGGCCTTGAGGTAGAGATGTTACGGGGGGGCCAGGACCTGCCCCGTGTCAAAGATCGACTGGTGCCTGCGCTCTTATATGCAGACGTTGCGGTAATCATAGCACGTACACCTCGCGAGCTACAAAAATCTTTGAACAGCTATGCGAAATTTATGAGTGACTTAGATCTCCTCATAAACATTAAGAAAACTTTTGTTATGACAGCAGGACGCGCCAAGAAAAATTAAAAACCTATTTTCTTAAACAACGTAAAACTAGAAACTACTTCCCAATATCCCTATCTGGGAATTATGATAGATAGGAAGATCAACTGGAGAGCGGCCATAGAAGCGTGTAAACACCAACTCCGGCGCTCTATCGCCGCCCTCATGAAATTTGCCCAGAAACTATGGAAGAAACCTCCGGTTGAACTCCTCCAAATCTACAGAGCCAAGTGCCACTCAACTGCACTTTATGGGGCGGGCTTATGGGGCCACAAACACACTAAACCCCTGCAGGTTGCAGAGAACACCTTCATAAGATTCTTACTGTCAGTACCCAAAAGAGTATCTACTTTTGCCTCTCACACAGAACTGGGACTACCACATATTGAGGACTTGGCCAAAATTGAACCTGTACTCCTATGGCGTAGAATATGGGTCTCAACAAAGAATTCTTTAACTAAAGCTATAGTCGCGGACTGTATGAAACTTGACCACGCAGAAAATATAGATTGGCTAACTTATGTTAAAAATCTCCTCATTGATCTAGGAATGGCCGACTTTTACTATAATCCTGACACTATAGCCGGAATTCCCAAGAAAGAGCTCAAGGCAAAGGCGCTGAGCCACTTTGAAGAACTACGTATTACTGAGGAGATCAAAAAACCATCAGTACAGCACTCCTTGGCAGTTATGACGACCATTGAAATGGAACCATACTTAACCTATGTTGTCTCGCAGTTCGAACGATTCTTACTAACGAGATTCAGATTGAAAATTTTTCACAGGATAGTAGCATTCCCAATTAGAAACAGTTGGGAAGAGAGTTTAATCCCCTGTCCTTGTGATGGAATATCTGAACAATGAACAATGCATACGGTTTTGTTTTGTAAATATTATTCTGTCCATCGAAGACTCTTTTTAACCCCATTGTTGAAAATTTTTGGACTTCGTAAATGTCGTCCTGCAATGTTGAGGTCACAATTTTTAAGCTCAGAATATACCTGTAAAGTCGTCAGCACCTTCCTAAAATGTATTTTTAAGTCAAGGGTCAATTTCCAGAACTACAATAGCTAAAATCGTCTTACTTAAGCAATTTTATGATCAATTGTAATGATTAGAAAATACTTTCTTTTTAAAATGTTTGTAAATGAAATGTAAAAATGCTTTTATGGTAATTCATGGAAAATGAATCCCGAATAAAGATTTTACTACTACTCCTCAGGTTGACATTTGCATGGCCTTTTTTTTTGCAAGGAGTCCATTTTTGGGGGGGGGGAGGAAGTGCCCCACAGTTTCCAACTTCCTGTTCCTGTGCAGTAGGCTCCTCCCAGTGCTTTCTTCATGTGCTGGTCACTTTCATTTGGACCTTGACCTGGAAGGATTACTTTTTGTGGGTGCTGCTGGATATTTGGATTTGAGGCCTTTTTGACTTTCTTTGGATCACTTTTGGATTAGAAATCAACGTTCACAAGTAAGTTTGTTTGGGGCATTACAGTTGCTGCAACTACAATTTTGGAACTTTTTCAGAACATTAAATAAAATATATTGTGGGTAGCCACAGTATCCAGTAGGACCAGGGTTGGTTATGGGTGCATGATACAACTGTTTTGTTGAATTTAAACACCATTGAGGCCATGGATGGGCTGGGATTGTGCTGATTTTTGTTGTTTTTGTCGTTTTTTTGGGGCTGCTGGTGGGGCCCTTTGCCCAGGGGTGGTGAGTGTTGCATGGGCCTAGTCTTTCTGTGGGGTGTCTTCTTGAATTTAAACATCATTGAGGCCATGGATGGGCTGGGATTGTGCTGATTTTTGTGTTTTTTGTCGTTTTTTTGGGGCTGCTGGTGTGGCCTTTTGCCAAGGGGTAGTGATGCATGGACTGAGTGTGCCTGTGGGGTCTCACTCTCTTTAATGTAAACATCCTGGATGGCATTGGATTGTGGTGATTTTTGGGTGTTTTTCGTTTTTTTTGGGGTGTACTGTTGATGTGGACTGGCCATGTGGGTGGTGGTGGTGGCCATCTTGAGTGCTGGCTGGTACAGGCAACATGTGCTTGGGGTGCAAGGGGCCATTTTGAAGAGAGGCAGTGTCTGAGGCCTGCACTTATTTTGCCTACTTTTCATCCATTATCCCCAGGGGTAGTGAGTGTTGCATGGGCCTAGTCTTTCTGTGGGGTGTCCTCTTGAATTTAAACACCATTGAGGCCATGGATGGGCTGGGATTGTGCTGAATTTTGTGGTTTTTGTCGTTTTTTGGGGCTGCTGGTGGGGCCCTTTGCCCAGGGGTGGTGAGTGTTGCATGGGCCTAGTCTTTCTGTGGGGTGTCCTCTTGAATTTAAACACCATTGAGGCCATGGATGGGCTGGGATTGTGCTGTTTTTTGTGTTTTTGTCGTTTTTTGGGGACTGCTGGTGTGGCCTTTTGCCCAGGGGTAGTGGTGCATGGACTGAGTGTGCCTGTGGGGTCTCACTCTCTTTAATATAAACATCCTGGATGGCATTGGATTGTGGTGATTTTTGGGTGTTTTTCGTTTTTTTTGGGGTGTACTGTTGATGTGGACTGGCCATGTGGGTGGTGGTGGTGGCCATCTTGAGTGCTGGCTGGTACAGGCAACATGTGCTTGGGGTGCAAGGGGCCATTTTGAAGAGAGGCAGTGTCTTAGGCCTGCACTTATTTTGCCTACTTTTCATCCATTATGCCCAGGGGTAGTGAGTGTTGCATGGGCCTAGCCTTTCTGTGGGGTGTCCTCTTGAATTTAAACACCATTGAGGCCATGGATGGGCTGGGATTGTGCTGAATTTTGTGGTTTTTGTCGTTTTTTGGGGCTGCTGGTGGGGCCCTTTGCCCAGGGGTGGTGAGTGTTGCATGGGCCTAGTCTTTCTGTGGGGTGTCCTCTTGAATTTAAACACCATTGAGGCCATGGATGGGCTGGGATTGTGCTGTTTTTTGTGTTTTTGTCGTTTTTTGGGGGCTGCTGGTGTGGCCTTTTGCCCAGGGGTAGTGGTGCATGGACTGA
Source organism: Lissotriton helveticus (assembly GCF_964261635.1). NCBI lineage: Eukaryota > Metazoa > Chordata > Amphibia > Caudata > Salamandridae > Lissotriton > Lissotriton helveticus. The sequence goes on from NC_136068.1 coordinate 649,015,910, forward strand.
GTGTGCCTGTGGGGTCTCACTCTCTTTAATATAAACATCCTGGATGGCATTGGATTGTGGTGATTTTTGGGTGTTTTTCGTTTTTTTTGGGGTGTACTGTTGATGTGGACTGGCCATGTGGGTGGTGGTGGTGGCCATCTTGAGTGCTGGCTGGTACAGGCAACATGTGCTTGGGGTGCAAGGGGCCATTTTGAAGAGAGGCAGTGTCTTAGGCCTGCACTTATTTTGCCTACTTTTCATCCATTATGCCCAGGGGTAGTGAGTGTTGCATGGGCCTAGCCTTTCTGTGGGGTGTCCTCTTGAATTTAAACACCATTGAGGCCATGGATGGGCTGGGATTGTGCTGAATTTTGTGGTTTTTGTCGTTTTTTGGGGCTGCTGGTGGGGCCCTTTGCCCAGGGGTGGTGAGTGTTGCATGGGCCTAGTCTTTCTGTGGGGTGTCCTCTTGAATTTAAACACCATTGAGGCCATGGATGGGCTGGGATTGTGCTGAATTTTGTGGTTTTTGTCATTTTTTGGGGCTGCTGGTGGGGCCCTTTGCCCAGGGGTGGTGAGTGTTGCATGGGCCTAGTCTTTCTGTGGGGTGTCTTCTTGAATGCAAACATCATTGAGGCCATGGATGGGCTGGGATTGTGCTGATTTTTGTGGTTTTTGTCGTTTTTTGGGGCTGCTGGTGGGGCCCTTTGCCCAGGGGTGGTGAGTGTTGCATGGGCCTAGTCTTTCTGTGGGGTGTCCTCTTGAATTTAAACACCATTGAGGCCATGGATGGGCTAGGATTGTGCTGAATTTTGTGGTTTTTGTCATTTTTTGGGGCTGCTGGTGGGGCCCTTTGCCCAGGGGTGGTGAGTGTTGCATGGGCCTAGTCTTTCTGTGGGGTGTCTTCTTGAATTTAAACATCATTGAGGCCATGGATGGGCTGGGATTGTGCTGATTTTTGTGTTTTTTGTCGTTTTTTTGGGGCTGCTGGTGTGGCCTTTTGCCCAGGGGTAGTGGTGCATGGACTGAGTGTGCCTGTGGGGTCTCACTCTCTTTAATGTAAACATCCTGGATGGCATTGGATTGTGGTGATTTTTGGGTGTTTTTCAGTTTTTTTGGGGTGTACTGTTGATGTGGGATCAGCCCCCTGGTATACACCAGAGCTGAGAACACTTAGGAAGGGCTGCAAGAGGATGGAGCGGATTTGGAGGAAGGATTGGAGTGAAAACAGCCGGACAGAATATCGGGTGGCTCTCGGTACCTATAAATCTGCCATCAAGGCAGCGAAAGCTGTGTTCTTCGAGGAGAGAATAGGTCTCTCTTCTAACTCCTCGAAGGAATCCTTCAGGGTTATCAGAGAACTCCTGCAAACTCCTGAACCCCCGGTTACTCACGACAACCCACGTGAGAAATGTTCCGAACTGGCTTCTTTCTTCAAGACCAAAGTCGAAAACATCTTGGCATCTCTTCCTCGGCTAGCCCAGGAGACACACTCGGGTGGCAGCCCAGGGCCTCGACCCGGGCCGCGGTCAGTGGAGCTGGATTCCTTTGGTCTAGTCACGGTGGAGGAAGCTCTCGGGGTTATGGCGACTGTGAAGAGTGGGTCCCCGCGAGACCCCGTACCGATGAAATACCTGAAGCAGGTCGCCCCTACCATCGGCGGCCCGGTGACTGACCTTATAAACCTTTCTTTTTCCAAAGGAGTGGTGCCCCCCAGTTGGAAGGGAGCGGTTGTCAAGGCCCTCTTGAAGAAGCCTAGCCTGGACCCCGTCGACCTTGCTAATTTTAGGCCCATCTCTCTGCTCCCCGGCATTAGCAAGGTGGCGGAGAAACTCGTGAACAAGCGCCTATCGGGTTTTCTGGAATCCAATTCCCTCCTGGGTGATTCCCAAACGGGTTTTCGCCCTGGTCAGGGGACGGACATTGCCCTGCTCGCAGTCGTGGAGAATGCCAGGAGCATTTTGGATTCAGGGGGATCGGTGGCAGTGATCCTCCTGGACCTCAGTGCGGCTTTTGACACCGTAGACCACCAGGTGTTACTCCATCGGCTGGCGGAGGTGGGGGTCTCCGGGATGGCCCTGAAATGGTTTGCATCTTTCTGGAGGGCCGGACGTTTGAGGTCTGGGAAGGCCAGGAGAAATCAACATCTGTCCCTCTCCAGTGTGGTGTGCCACAGGGCTCATCGTTGAGCCCCACATTGTTCAACATTTATATGGCCCCACTGGAGAGTGTGGTGCTGCCACTGGGTATCAAGATCATCAGCTACGCTGATGATACCCAGTTGGTGGTAGGGCTCCCCCAGGCGGCAAACCAACCCGACCGGCTGCACACCTGTTTATCTCAGATCTTTAGGTGGATGTGCAGCTCTGCACTCAAGCTTAACGGTTCGAAAACCGAATTGATGATGCTGGGGAACTCCCCTCCCTCCCTCTCATCGAGCAGCTGGCCCAGCTGCCTGGGAGTGGCACCCACCCCCAAACAGGAGATTAAGAGCTTGGGGGTGTGGCTAGAGCAGGACCTTTCTTTTAGGACCCACGCTAAAAAGACAGCAGGCGTGTGTTTTGGTCTGCTCCGGTCTGCCCGGAAGATCCTACCTCTCCTCCCGATGGCTTCGAGGAGGCTGCTAATCCAGGGACTCATCATCTCACGGCTGGATTTCAGCAACGCGCTGTTTCTGGGGGCTCCAGAAACAACCCTAAACAAACTGCAGCAAGTACAAAATGCTGCTTCTAGGCTTTTGACGGATCTGCCCAGGCGCCAATCTGCCCGTCCGGCGCTTAAGGCGCTCCATTGGCTTCCCATCAGAGAGAGGGTGAATTTTAAAGCACTCTGCATGGCCCACAAAATCCTGCAGGGCAAAGGGCCACCTATCCTACGGGAGATGGTCCAACCCTATAAGGCCCCTCGTACCTTGCGCTCGGATCACCAACATCTGCTACAAGTTGCGAGAGTAAGGAAGGCCAGGACTGGCGGCAGAAGATTTTCCATAAACGTTGCAACTTTGTGGAACTCCCTTCCGTTATCCCTACGCTCTGAAACGAGTTTTTTACGGTTCCGTAAACTTTTAAAAACCCATCTGTTCTCTGCCTAATGCCTCTGTCTTTTGTTATGGTGCCTCTGTTTTTTTTCTGGAAGAGCGCGGGGATGCCCAAGGGTAACCAGGCGCGATATAAAACTCAGTAATAATAATAATAATAATAATAATAATGTGGACTGGCCAAGTGGGTGGTGGTGGTGGCCATCTTAAGTGCTGGCTGGTACAGGCAACATGCGCTTGGGGTGCAAGGGGCCATTTTGAAGAGAGGCAGTGTCTGAGGCCTGCACTTATTTTGCCTACTTTTCATCCATTATCCCCAGGGGTAGTGAGTGTTGCATGGGCCTAGTCTTTCTGTGTGGTGTCTTGAATGTAAACATCATGGATGGCATGGGATTGTGCTGATTTTTCTGTGTTTTTCGATTTTTTGGGGTGTATAACTGAACTGATGTTCCTCTGTCTTCCATTGCTTTTAGGTGCACAAGACTCAAGAGAACCACCAGTGCCAGGAAGAAGTCCTGCAGCGGTGTGTGTGTGCAGCATAACGTCACGCGACGTCACGTCTGGACACAGACAACTCTGCATCTCGTGCAACTTCTGCCTGCTGTTCTGACCTGCTCTGAAGAAGATGGCCCCAAAAAAAGTTACCCGGAGCTCCTCTAGCAAGAAAGTTCCCAGTAAGGAGCAGAAGAAGCAAGTTACCAAGGAGACTGGTGTGCCGGCCGCCTCTTTTTTTGGGAGGTAAAAAAAAAGTACGCCTGCAGCAGCAGCGGAATCTGCTGGGGACCAAGCTCGGAGCAGCACCCCCGCTCCATTGGGCTCAGGGCCACCACCACCACCACGCCAACTTAAGTCCAAGCCCTTGACTGCTGCAGAGGCACTTAGTCTAGTTGTTCAATCACCATCGACCAGTGATGTTGGCTCATCGCAAGAAAGTAGCAGCAATGTCCCTCAATCAACACAGGTTGTTGTAACTCACCTGACGAGTGTTGAACAACCACAGCCGCAACAAAAACCACATGTGCAAGTACAAGCCCAAGTACATGTGGAAGGAGAGGCAGCGCAAGGAGATGCACAAGCAGAGGTGCATGGAGGGTCACAAGTGCCCACAATAGTTGTTCCTCCCGAAGTAGGGGCACATCAGGAAATCGACAATCAAGGCGAGGTATCATTTGAGGAAGCCACTCCTCCTGGTGATCATTCATTGTCTTCCACACCCCTAGCAAGGAAGAGATCAAGGGTGGTGTCTACATCTTCTTCAAGCACACCTCCTTCTGATGATACGGATCAAAATTGGGAACCAGCACCACTGCCGTCTGAGAGTGAGGCACACCATGATCTGACAAAGGTAGTTAAGCGTATAAGGAAGCTCGTCCAAAGTCTCAGAGTTATGGAGTGTGATGATGAGGCTCAACAAGAAGTGGCGGATACTGCTGCTGATGAAGACTCTGACAACGACGACCCAGTCATCATAAAGGTCACTGCAGCCCCAGCGGGCATGCAGCAAACAGACATTTTGACCCTAGCCTGAAAAGCTGCTGAGCGTGATGATGATGATGTTGTCGACGAGGAGGCAGTGGAAACACCACAATCATTGGAGTTAACTAGTACACCAACTCGTACCGCTTCCATATTTCTTCCTCGCCAGAAGGGACCTCCATCCACCTCAACCTCAATTAGTGGTGGTGAAAGTGCACAACGTACTAAAGTTCGGCAATCCACATCCTCCACTTCATCTGGCATTAGCAGCATGACCACCACCACCAGTATCGCCGCCTCCTCCGGCCCCCACAGACAATTCAAGTCCCCAGTTTGGGACTTCTTTAGTGTTTGCCCAAAAAGGCAAAATTACGCCATTTGTAGCATTTGTAAGCTTGCAGTTAGTCGTGGTAAGTCCAGAGAGGTCATCTTAGGAGACAGCACGCTTTCCAATGGTATGCGCACCTAAATGCGATCAAGGAAGCCCGAATTGGAAGTCAAGAAAACGTTGATGTTTCATCTGATGATGACGAGGAGGAAGAAGACGTGTCAAACACTTCACTTACACCCAGTACCCCTGTCAGCAGCACACCCCATGTGAGGCACACTAAGAGTGTTGGAGCGAGTGAGCCACCAACGCGAAAAAGTTCACCAGCGAGCATAATTGGGTCAACGAAGTCATTATCACCCCGTAAAGGCAACATTAGAACCATGTTTTCTTCAGACGCGCCATATGAACGCAACCACCCACTGACGCGTCTGTATAACACTAAGCTGGCTAAAATGCTAGCTGTGGACCTTCTCCCTTTTTCTTTTGTAGAAGCGGTAGGTTTTCTAGAATTAGTGGCAGCGCTCTGCCCTAAATGGAAGGTTCCTAGCCGGTTCTATTTTGCCAGAGTTGCGGTTCCAGCACTACATGAAGATGTGCTGGAGGTGATTGGGGCAGCTTTGCAGAAGAGTGCTGTTCACACTATACATCTGACAACAGACATGTGGACCAGTGGCGCAGGCGCGGATTACATGTGCATCACTGCACACTGGGTCTCTTTTTCAGGTGTTAAAGCAAAGCTAAACGCAGGTGTTGACCCGGACCAAGTTTTTAAAGCTGCTCGGAAACATGCAACACTAGCCATGTTTGGCTTGGAGAAAAGTCACACAGCACGAAACATTTTGGACGAGTTTAACAAAAAGGTCTTTCACTGGCTGTCCCCAAAAAAACGCCGGATTGGTTATGTTTCCACGGATAATGGCGCCAATGTAGTTAAGGCCATGGCGCTGGGTGACTATTTCAGAGTGCCGTGTTTGGCGCACTGTATCAACCTGGTAGTTCAAAAATTCTTGAGTGATAAAGACAGTCCAGCGTGCGAGGTAATGGCCACCTGCCGAAAAATGTGCAACCATTTCAGCCATTCTTTTAAGGCCCGGAAGCATCTGAGGAGCCTGCTACATGAACGTCGAATGCCAGTGAAAGCACTCATCCAGGAGGTGGCAACACGTTGGAACTCAACCTTCTACATGCTTGAGCGTCTGTATGAGCAGTATACGGTACTCGATCACTATTTCCTAAAACAGGGTACAGCTCAGAAGGACCTGAGGATGGGTGCGGCGCAATGGGACATAGTTAAAAGCCTGACAGACATGCTTCGTCCTTTTGAGGTCTTCACGCGTGCAGTCAGCAAGGAGGACTGTAATTTGGGAAAAGCTATCCCATTGTTGTGCATGCTGGAGCACCAACTGAAGGCGGTGTCTTCTGAGTTAGAAAAAGATGAAAAAAACAAAGACCCTTTTGTTTTGTCGGAGAAATTATTAGAGCGCCTATGTGGTGATGAACGTCTTAAAATGATCAACTCAGAACAGCATTACATTTGCGCTACTATTCTGGATCCACGCTACAAAAAAGGCGCTGGCAGGCCAAGCATTCTTTCCTTTTGCTGATGAAGATGTTAAAAAGTACAAACGTTGGCTAGCCTGGTCAGCCAAGAGGTTTGAAAAAGAACGGCAGGATATTGAAGGAGAAGGCAGTACATCAGCATCAGCATCAGCAGGCCATCCCCATTCAAAAGAATCCACTTCTGCACCTGTGGCTGTGGCACAAGTGACCTCTCAGCCGGTAAAGACACCGGCAACCGGATCATCTGCACCACACACAAGAGTAACATTGGCTGCTGAAGAGGATTGGCTAACTTGTCTTGGGTATGGTTCTCGAAAAAAGGTCACAAGCACAGCAAAAAGTAAGCAAAGTGGAGGAACCATTGAGGACCTTGAGTCGATGGTGCAGGACTATCTGAATGACTCAACAGAGGTCTTTCTTAATGATGATCCATTGCAGTATTGGCATGGGAAAAACGGAGAGCTCAAACGCCTTCAGCTGGTTCAGAACCAGGCCGCCAGACTCCTCCTGAACCTCTCTAAGAGGCAGTCTGTAAGATCCGGCCTGAAACAGCTACACTGGCTGCCTGTGGAGCAGCGTGTGGCGTTCAAAACAGGGTGCATTGTATTCAAATCTCTGCATGACTCTGGCCCCCTTTTCATCAGAGACATGTTCACGAGATACACTCCCTCACGTAACCTCCGCTCCACTCATAAATCCCTTCTGACTGTTCCATCTTACAAAAGGAAGCGTCTTGGAGGCAGTTGCTTTGACCTTCTTGCAGCTGGTTTCTGGAACTCCCTTCCCCTCCATCTGAAACTGAACGACAACATCCTCAGTTTCAGACATTCCTTGAAAACCTGGCTTTTCACTCCGGCGCATTGTTGAGCCGCTCCTTTCCCTGTGACCCTGCGCTAGCTCCTTTCTACAGCGCCATGAAGCCCCCGGGCGTACGAGCGCTTACAAATACCTATTAACATTAACATTAACAATTGTGGCCACAGCTCTCCAACCTGGCTATAAACTACTTGTCTTGCCCAGTCGCAAGATGTCTTCTGAACGTGTTTTCAGTGCTGCTGGTGGCATTGTAACTCCCAAACGGAGCCGCCTCTCGCCCAAAAATGTGGAGAGGCTAACAATGATCAAGATGAATCAGCACCTCATACCACCAGATTACAAAGTACGAGAAAGCACGCTGCATGAAGACGAGGAGGACAGCAACGTAGATGAGGGAATTTCTTCTCTGTTCGGTGACGCTGACCTCATCCTGCCTGAATTCGCAGAGTATGATGACGAACTCTTATTCTTATTCCATGACACCGAGCCCTGAAAATGAGACAATGAATCAATAACTTTCTTTTTCGTCCTTAATTATTCACTTTTATTCCTGTGTGTCTGTCTTTCTTTGTTTTGCACAGTTAACTTAATTCAAACTTTAATCACCTAATCACAAAAACAAGCCCATCAGCAGAACTGTCTTCACTTGTTTTCTTATTGATTCGAAGGTGCCGCAGTCTACATTCCTCAGGTTCACAAGTTCAGAAGAACATGCTCCTCTATCCTCCTCCTCCAGACTCCTATTTCCCTCAAAGCAGAGGGCTGGATTACGCCCAATGAAGAAAGACTCAGCACTTGTGGAGGTGTTCTACTTCTTTGCGGGTGAGTTGACGGCTCTGGGCCCATTGCTGTGAAGCTCTAATAACGGATAAAAGTGTTTTGGACCAAATATGAGGCGGAAATTTCTTGCCGTTTTTGCTGACTTGCTTGCCTTTGAGGTGCTCTTTGGCGGGGTTCCGGGTGTTTGTGGGTGAGTTTTGGGGTCTGGGAGCACTGCTGCGACAGTCTAATCTTGATTGCATTTGTTTTTCAGGAAATCCGTGGTGGAAAACAGGAGTTATGATGATGACCTAGCTGCACAGCGCGTTTGGACCGAATGCCGAGAGATATTGTAAGTATGAGATTTTGATTTTTGGCTGTTTGGGGGTGTTGTCGCGTGCTTTTTTGCGGGTGGGTTGGCGGGTCTTGGGGCATTCCTGGGAAGGTCTAATACCGGATAGAAGTGGTTTGGACAAAATCCATGCAGAATTTTTTTTTGCTATTTCTTCTGACATCTTGCTCAATGTAGCGTTTTCGGGGGCCTGTTTGGGGGGCTTCCTGGTGTTTGTGGGTGGGTTTTGGTGTCTCTGTCGGAGCACTGCTGCGACAGTCTAATCTTGATTGCATTTGCTTTTCAGGAAATCCGTGGTGAAAAACAAGAGTTATGATGATGACCTAGCTGCACAGCGCGTTTGGACCGAAGGCCGAGAGATATTGTAAGTATGAGATTTTGATTTTTGGCTGTTTGAGGGTGTTGTCGCGTGCTTTTTTGCGGGTGGGTTGGCGGGTCTTGGGGCATTCCTGGGAAGGTCTAATACCGGATAGAAGTGGTTTGGACAAAATCCATTCAGAATTTTTTTTTGCTATTTCTTCTGACATCTTGCTCAATGTAGCGTTTTCGGGGGGCTGTTTGGGGGGCTTCCTGGTGTTTGTGGGTGGGTTTTGGTGTCTCTGTCGGAGCACTGCTGCGACAGTCTAATCTTGATTGCATTTGCTTTTCAGGAAATCCGTGGTGGAAAACAGGAGTTATGATGATGACCTAGCTGCACAGCGCGTTTGGACCGAAGGCCGAGAGATATTGTAAGTATGAGATTTTGATTTTTGGCTGTTTGGGGGTTTTGTTGCGTGCTTTTTTGCGGGTGGGTTGGCGGGTCTCTTGGGGCATTCCTGGGAAGGTCTAATACCGGATAGAAGTGGTTTGGACAAAATCCATAAGGAAAAGCCTTTTGGCACTTTTTGTAACTTAGGGTTCGTTAGGGTTAGCCCTAGCAGCAGGATTGCATGTGTTTCGGGGTGTTCTAGATTTTTGCAACTGAGTTCTGGGGTCTTAGAGCACTCTTGGAGCGATGCTGGCTATGGATACTTTTGCTTGCTTGCAAGTGGTTTGAATACAATCCACGGTGGGTAAGGGGGTATTTGGGCCTACTTTTACTTTCAAAGTACGTTTTGTCACCATTTTTCTGCTAGGCCTCGTTTTTTGAGATCTGATTGGGGTCTTCTACATTTTTGCGACTGGCTTTAGTAAGGGTCTGGGTGGGAGCACTGCTGGGAAGGTCTAATTTTGTTCTAAAACACAGTTTACAGTACACCTAGCTTGAGGGGAAAGATCCGCTAAATTAATTTGGCCATACTTATTTATCCTTCAAAAGGTGACTCAGACAGAGTACGCAATTTCAAAAATATTGTACTGTCTATTAGGAAAATCAAAGTGTGACTTTTTGCACCACACAGCGTACATACCTTATATTGATTTATCAGTAGTATTGTAATAGCACTTACTGTTTTCCGTTCAATAATTACAGGCCGGGTTTCAGTCTGTGCAATGGGGAAAACAGATGGAGTCAGGCTTCACATTAACGAGCCGCAATTCAACATCCGCCAGGCAGGCAGTGGACAGGGTGTCTTCTGTCAGTGGTCACCAACATTGATGGACGAAGCGTCAGCTGGAATGGAGGAGTGCCGCTAATAAGAGGAATTGTTTGCTGCATGCAACTTACTTACCAAATTCAACAGGACAACTCCAACAACATACAGATACAGTATCCATTGTTTTCTTCTATGAGTGTGACTGCATTTCTTGGATCTCTCTCTGCTTCTAAATTGATCCCTACAGACATTCTATAGGTTTTACTTCGGCTAATTTTTAAACCTAATTTAATGTAAGAAGTGTTTCTCTGAGTGCAGAGATAGGCTAGTCAAAACGCTGCAGCCCTGTACTGTCGCATTCTAGTACTGCTTACTTTTCAGTAACTAACAATGCATGCAGTAGGGCGTGCACTTCCTTTATGTCACTTAAAAGATTTGTGGTTAGCTTTAGTTTGTACCCAAAGATTTCTTTATCTTCAATTATTGTTTGTCCATGCTGTGCTTTTTTTTTTCTTCTCTCAACAAAACCTACCCAAAAAGAAACCCCCATTCCCATCCATTTTCCAAACTCTAACCCTCTTCCCCCGGGCTGTGTGGTTTTGCTTGATGTGTGACTAAATGACATCAATAATTCCACACACTTGCTGGGGAGGATAAGGTCATAGCAACAGGCTGGTGAAGGAATCCGAGGATATATTCTAGACTTACTCAGCTTCAGTACTATTTCTTGTAGTAGTAGGAGCCAATGTCAAATAAATTCAACGCAAGTACTAGTTATACTTGCAATACTTTACCATTTGTTAGGCTACATTGTGGCACTGTTCTAGTGTACTGTCACCTGCTATATTCTCTATCGTACCGTAACCGTTGTAATGCTACAGTAAGGACAAACCAGGTTTCGTTTTCTTTTTTTCCATAGGCATGCAACTGCCACTGTGTCACACCACTAGTACCATCGCAATGAGGACATTTCATCCGCCCAGGATTGCCAACCTTAATCCCTATTTCCCGTGGAGCCAGCCCTGGGCCTAGCCCTACTTTCAAACACAAATTACAGGTAAGATAAGCGTTTGGTGGGAGGTAGTATAATGGACTATTAGGACTAGACGAGAGATTGACGGTAGTACTACTAAAGTCCTAGGACTCTTCAGGAAAACAAACTTACTGTTAAACCCCCACCCACCAGACTCAAAAGCAGTAAAAAACAGGTATGGTCAGATAACGTTTAAAAAAGTATATTTATGTAGCCCTAACAAAATAATCTCCCTCAAGACCCTCCCTAACCCCAACGATTGTCTTTCAAAAGTCCCAAAAAGAACCCAACTCCCAAATCCCACCCCCCCAAAGTCTCTAAAAAAAGGGCAAGGGACACTACACTACTGGAGGGTGCTGTTGAATTTAGCGGCCAGGGCATCCTTGAGGAGGGTGGCATGGTCGAAGCGGAGGCCCTCCACCAAGTTCTTATAGTTGTGGACCTCCTGCTCCAGGTAGGACACTCTTAGGGATAAGCGGCGCTGGCGTGCCTTGCAACTCCTGTGGGGGGCAGCTGATGTCTTTGCTGCTTGGCGGTGGCGGTTGGCTTTGGTAGCCCGGCTCCGTACCGCTGGAGCACTGCGCTGTCTGGCAGCCCGTGGGGGCACGGAGGAGGATGCAGCTGTCCCAGTGGAGGATGTTGTGGTTCCACCGGTTGACTGCGTGTCCTCCTCCTCCAGGGCCACCAGCCGCCGATATTCGGCGACAGTGGCATCCAGCCTCCGTTGCCGGGCCATTCGAGCCTGCTCCCTCCGTGATGTTGATTTGGAAGAGGCAACTATATGAAAAAAGAAAGACATAGTCTGTAACCAATGCTCCTTAACATTAATAACACAAAGTGATTGAGCCAAAAGTTGTGTCACAGTACAAGTAGCAAATTGAAAGCACAGTACATAACTATTGAGGACAGTATCTATCTAACCTCCCACTTCTGCATCCTTGCTCTAACATTAGTGGGAGTTTAATGAACAAATTCTACGACCACTATGGACTTCCATTACAGTCGACTATGACAGTACACCAGTCTTATTCTTCTTCTTCTCTCTTGTTTAGGAAAATTGGTACGTTATGTTATGCAAGCCGGCAGAATGCCAGCGCAGTGAACTTGCACCCGAGAAAAACAGACGCACACCATGATGAGTGAAACAGACTTGCGTTACTGTACCGGTCCAGTATATGCAGGTGTTGAAGCTATTACTTTTCTATTACGGGTGGCACTGAGAATACTCTGTTACAAGGGCTACTGCTTAATTAATTTACCTTTCACCCTACAGTGCAAATGAGTACTAGAAAAGGAAAATGAAGAAGCTAAATAATTTGATTATTTATCACTTCACATGGGATGTATTTGATGACATATGGGATGACTTTAGGTGCTTTGCTTATTATTGAGTGAACAGTGATACACCCACACATGAATGACGTACTACTACTAAACTAAAGTTATTAAGAGAGGTACGGAGTGTCCACCGTAATAACCGGATATATGCTGTGCTTGCAGTTGCAATACAAACTACTGCTACTATTCATGGTAGTATTGGACAAATTTACAACTTCTTTTCCTTGCCTTCCCTACACTGGAACGGACGTGCGGGTGCGGTGTTACATGCTCTTCAAGGTAACACTTAGTTCATCCAGTGACCATCTACTCTCTCTAGATACACATATGCTATCTAAGAGTCAGATAATACCATGCTCCAGGCATCCATCCATTCAAAGTATATGCACACATACAGTTTCTGTTTCACCCACCCAGGCTGTTCTCCTTCCACCCACCCTTGCTTCATCATTGACCCAGCCATGCACCATACCATATTCTTTCCTTCCCAGCCACCTCGGGGACCAAGCAAACACATATCATTCTTCTTTGCCAGCCATCATAAAATTTCTCGTCCTTCCACACTTACTTACACCCTTCTTTCGCTTTTCGATCATCCCATCCATCAAGTTCACCTAAGATCTTATTGGGATTCTTCTCACCAAAAACTTCACAGCTAAGTCGAAGTACATTTAGAGGAGGATACTACCTGGTTGATTTATAATACACCCGTGCAGAAAGCACACTATGCAGTCTTCAATCTCAATAAATTAGGAATATATAGCTTACCTCTTCCCGCCACCACCGTGTGAACCCTCACAGGAACGTCCGGCACTTGCACCGCATCCTCCCCAGAGTCCTCGTCCAACACCACCACCTCCGCGCTGGCCCCGCCACCAGATGTTACACCTACAAAGTACATTTAAGAATGTTAGAAATACACCACTCACTACTATATAATATTTGGTCTAGGAGGAATAAAGAAATGTAAAAAAAATGAAATACAATGTAATAATTTGTAACTGTATACTCTAAAGTAAAAATGTCCCTTTTTCCAGGGAAGGCTGTTGTCTTGCAGCACTTTTTGGCACAACTGATGAATGCTTGCTTTTTATTTTTAACACACACCACTTTTTCTCCTAACAGAAGCTTGACTTCTAAGAACACGATCAGGGTCAAGCTCAAGTTCAAACCAGGTGAGAGCTCAGCTCGACCACAAGAAATGTGTCCAATTAATCGTTAGCACTAAGCACTTTTCCATTTTCAGTTAAACGTTTACTTTTATGACAAAGTTGATTTTAATAAATGTGTTTAGTTTTAATAAAGCTTTTAAACTTAAATAGACTCTGTGGTTTTTGGTCCTACAGACTAGAGTGGATGAGCTAAAGGTTTTGGAATTTTTGCAAGCATGAGTGCCTCTGACATTTCTTGACTGTGACTCCGTACTCTTGTCCTGTGTTGGATAATCTTATCATCATTGGGGATCAATCATCGGTGACTTTGGGAGCTAAATGACTCTGCCACACTATCTATCTAGTCAGTAAGGAGATTGGGGGTTCTTCAAAGTCTGATATCACTGAGGTATGTGGAAAGAAAGTCTACCTGCGCCTATTATAATTGATAAACAATGCACTATTTAGTGTTCATAGTTCGGTTTGTGTAGATTTGTCCCTGCAACAGTAGTAGAATGGATTGTCCTCCTATCCAAACCAAAAGTAAAGTAGTATCTTATTCTTTCTTGGTGGTCATTCACCTTTTTATTGTTGGCAATTGTCAAAGCATAAACATTTAGAACACTTGAAAATTCATTATGGACAATCCCAGAGGTCTGCACTCAGTGCATAGAGCTATTGCTGACTAGAATGGGAGTCCAATGGAATTGCCAAATGTGCAATCTTAGTTAGCTACACAGACAGACTAATAAGAATAATCTAGTAATACCACAGGGAGTCATAGTCGAGGCAGGATAAGAATTTAGATCCAGTCTACAAGAAGATCAAAGACGAGTTAGAAAAAATCGAATGAGGAACGCTAGGAAAAAATAGGTACTCTATATTAAAATTAAAACTTACTGGGGCCAGCAAAGGAGCCCTCGCCTGCCCGATCCTGGCCTGCATCCTCCTGAACAGCACCCTCCTCCTCCTCCTGTGTCCTCTTGCCCTTGGGGGGAGCTGATGTACAACATGAAAGAAAGAAAGACCAGAAAACATGGATGAGATTTGTCAACCAAATCAAACATTTCAAAAGAACAATAACAAAATATTTTGGAGAAATAGCAAATAGATAGACAACTATCACACGGGATATATTGACCAATCTCATGTGGTATACTACGTTATTCGTATTGCCTGATTTGCAGACCGTTGACTTTGAAAGTTCCTATGTAACTCACTAAACAGACTACTAAAAAGGTTTGCCTAGGCCTGGCAGGCAGCAGTCCGCAGCACGCGAAGTGACAGACAAAGTCCATTGTGCATGCAGATCAGTGAATACTCAAACTATCAATCCACCGACCACCACCACTATTTCTTCTTATAGCCATGTGTCTAAAGGAAGTACTGGACTTCAGTCTGTTGGGGCTGATTTAGAAGTCCCTTGCGGCTCATTTTCCTCCATTGTTGCGTGACTTTTGTGACGCAGCGGCAGAACAAAAGAGGCGCCATGGTGCGGCGTTTATAAAAAAAAAATGACGCATATGGGAGATGCATCACGTTGTAAAGCCCTGCGCCATCAGGGGGCGTTCCGGCGCAAGGGAGGGCGTTCCTGCGCAGGAACGAATCCTAAAAGTGGCTGAGGGAAATCTACAAGATGTCAATCAGTCACTTTTAGGACAATGATGCGTGACTGAAACACTGCGCCTGCTTGAAGCCGACGTACGGCTTGATGCAGCATTGGGGAGATAGGGCACCCCAGAGCATTGATGGAGCTGCGCCATCTATGGCACGCAACTCCAGCAATGCGCCGCCTTTACGGCACAGATGCGTAAGGCTTCTGTGACGTTTTGGGCCCATGGGTGGTGGTGGTGGCATGGCGCACAATTACTGCCGCATCCCTGCTACTTTGCAGGGATGCGCCGGTAATTGAAAATATGACCCTTAGTGTCTAGCATTACGCAGTTCTTTACACTACACTCATACATAATTTCTCAGGCCAATGAAATGAACACAAAATACAAAACAAATAAGCATAGTAGCAAGGCTACTGAGAAGGAGAGCAGTGCACCTGAAATGCATAGAAGATTTTGAAATATAATTTACCTACAATGTAATCGGCAGCATTATTGCTCTTGGTAAAGAACAAAGATTTGCAAATAACAGAGCCGGATAAAACACAGTAGTGATGAAATAGCTAGAAATAGCTACTACTACTCACCAAGCCCGGGGACCTCTACGCTGAGCGCGTCCAGCAAGTCGCGTTCCCGGTCCATGACGTCCGTACAGCGGTGGGTGGCCTGGTTATAGGTGCGCCGGACCCCAGAGAGTTTAAACATGGCCCGGCACACCTTCTCCCACCGCTTCCGGCGCTCCCGGATGCCATAGCCGGTTGCGATCTTGCCGCCTCCCAGGATGGTCTTGGGGAGGCGGCGCTGGACGTGGAATATTAGTGCGGCCACCTCCTCCGCACTAAAAATCTCCCGGGCTGTCACTGTCTCCCCCCTCAAACGCCCGCACGGGAGCCGGGCACGGGGTGCGGGACCCTTCCCCTTCTCAGGGTGCTTCCCGGCTCCCTTTACCATGGTCTGGGCAGAAATGAAGTTAAATAATAAAGAAGAAATAGAATAGTGAAAAAGAAAAGAAAAGAGTTTAAAAAAGTAGTTTAAAATTAACAAAAAGTAGCAGAAAACACAAAAATATAGAGCTAGAAAAATAGAGGGATAGATAATAAGTAAAATAGATCAAATAAACTTCAAACAAGCAAAGGATGGCAGAGATTCAGAGAGGATACAGAAAGCATGCCCAGAACCATAGCAATGAATGAGAAACAAGATGGCCGCGCCCATTCACGACCGCGTGGGTAAGTTCGCGCGAGATTTTCCTCGCGATCACGCGCGAAATTGTACTAGCGAGCAGCACACTTTGCGAGATTACACATAGTGGCCGGAAACGGAATTACGTCACGCAAACAAGATGGCCGCGCCCGTGTACGACCGCTAGGGTAACTTCGCAAACGTATCACTACAAGCGCCTTGCGAACACGCAAAAAATCACGCGAACATACACGCCGCAAAAAAAAAATTGTGTATTCGCACGCATTCGCGGCTTCCGAAATCGATCTTGCACGGATTCGCGCCCCGCAAATTGCGCAAAATTGCAGAAAAACGATTTTTGCTAAATTGAAAGCAATGAGCAGGTGCAAAAGTTCAAACTTAACATTAGTAACCATTCACTCTAGTGCTTCCTGAGGGGCCCCTCTAGAGTTCAGTTGCCTATTTGCAACTATTCTATGACCCTGCTATGACCCAAACAGCTGGCTCATAGAATAGCTACAAGTAGACCATAAAGGTCCTGTGAAAAAAAATTGCACTGCAACAGAAAGCAAATTACAGATAAGGAAGGAAGCAGGTGCCAGCCAGACTGGAACTTTCAAAATTACTGACACATTAATCACCCCCAAATTAATTCATGGCAGTTGAAGCAGGGCAGGTGTGCTTGCTTTTTTTCACCCCCATAATCTACAGTGATAAACAAACCTAATGGGTGGCAGTGAGGATGTACCAGAGGGTGGCATGGGTGTACCAGAGGGTGGCAGTGGTGAAACAGAGGGTGCTGTGAACCTGTGATGATAAACCAGACGTAGAAACAACATAGTCGCGGCCGTTGCGAGCCGAAAAGTAAGTTCGCAATTGCGAAATGGTCCACAAATCCTCGCGAACGCTCGCCAACACAAAAAACATAAAAATCCGCAAATCCGAGAGTTCGCGGATTTTGCTGATTGCAAATCCGTAAATTCGCAAATTCGCGTACGTGAGATCCGCTAAATCCGCCCATGCTTAGTTATGAAGTGGTTTATAGTGATGTGGAATGTAATCTAGGAAGTATAGTGTTGACCTAAAAAGTATCCAATGGCCCTGATGCAGACTCTAGCATATGAGGGCTACACTCTATACTACTAAGCAAAATATGGTTAATAAAAACAGTCTCATTGTTCTCTTAAAAACGATAGCATTGCCTCAACACTGATTTTATTATGAACAATGCTCGGGCTGTTTGATGCTAATGTTCTACCCCACAACCGACCTCCAAAATTAAGAGATGACATTTTGCCCTTACTACCAGTGAAATACCTAAATCAACATTTACACCCTTGTTAGGGTAGGACAAAAACATATCTGAAAACATTCAAATTTGCTCCTAGAATGCACAAAAGTTTAAAATTAAAGGCTGCACATTGTCCACAATGTCCACAGAAGTAGCAAATACTCTACCTCTCCCTCCCTCCATCTCCTTCTCCCTCCCTCTATCTCCCTCCCTTTACCGCTCTGTCCCTCCCTCAACCTCCCTCTCCCTTTCCCTCCCTTTCCCTCTACCTCCCTCTCTGTCTCTGCCTACCCCTCCCGCTCTATCCCTCCCTCTCCCTCTACCTCTCTGTCCCTCCCTCTACCTCTAGCTCCCTCTCCCTAGCTCTCCCTTTCCCTCCCTCTCCCTGTACCTCCCTCACTGTCTCTACCTACCTCAACCTACCTCTCCCTCTCTGTCCCTCCATCACCCCCCTCCCTCTACCTCCCTCTCTGTCTCTACATACCTCCCGCTCTGTCCCTCCCTCTCCCTCCCTCTCCCTTTCCCTCCCTCTCCCTCTCTCTCTGTCTCTACCTTCCTCTCCCTCTCTGTCCCTCCCTCCCCCTTTCCCTCCTTCTAATTCCCTCCCTGTCTCTAGATACCTCTCCCGCTCTGTCCCTACCTCTCCCTCCCTCTCCCTTTTCCTCCCTCTCTGGCTCTACCTACCTCTCCCTCTCTATCCCTCCCTCTCCCTTTCCCTCCTTCTAATTCCCTCTCTGTCGCTACCTACCTCTCCCTCTCTGCCCCTCCCTCTCCGTTTCCCTCCTTCTAATTCCCTCTCTGTCTCTACATACCTCTCCCGCTCTGTCCCTCCCTCCCTCTCTACCTCCCTCTACCTCAGTCCCTCCCTCTTCCTCCCTCTCCCTCTACCTCTCTGTCCCTCCCTCCACCTCCCTCTCCCTTTCCCTCCCTCTACCTCCGTCCCTCCATCTACCTCTGTCCCTCCCTCTCCCTCTAGCTCCCTCTCCCTTTCCCTCCCTCCCTCTCTGTCTCTACCTACCTCACCTGCTCTGTCCCTTTCCCTCCTTTCCCTCCCTCTACCTACCTCTCCAACTCTGTCCCTCCCTCTACCTCCCGCTACCCCTGTCCCCCTCTCCCTCTCCCTCTCTGTCCCTCCCTCTCCCTTTCTCTCCCTCTACCTCTCTGTCCCTCCCTATCCCTCCCTCCCTCTCCCTTTACCTCCCTCCCTCTACCTCTCTGTCCCTCCCTCTCCCTTTCCCTCCTCTACCTCCCTCTCCTTCTTCCTTCCCCTACCTCTCCGTCCCTCCCTCTAGCTCCCTCTTCCTCTAGCTCTCTCTCCCTCTACCTCCCTCTCCCACCCTTTCCCTCCCTCTACCTTGCTGTCCCTCCCTCTCCATCTACCTCTGTCCCTCCCTCTACCTCCATCTCCCTCTACCTCTCTGTCCCTCCCTCTCCCTCTCTGTCCCTCCCTCTCCCTCTCTACCTCCCTCTACCTCCTTCTCCCTCCGCACCTCCCTCTCTCTACCCCCCTCTACCTCGCTGTCCCTCCCTCTCCATCTACCTCTGTCCCTCCCTTTCCCTCTCTGATCCGCCCTCTCCTTCTCTGTCCCTCCCTCTCCGTCCCTCTGTCCCTCCCTCTCTAACTCCCTCAACCGCTACCTCCCTCTGCCCTTCCCTCTCCCTCTCTCTCTACCTCCCTCTACCTCTATCTCCCTCTCCATCTACCCCCACTCCCTTACCTCCCTCTCCCACCTTCTACCCCCTTCTCCCTCCCTCCCTCCTCTTCCCTCCCTCCGTCTACCTTCCTCTCTCTCTCTACCTCTGTCTCTATCTATCTGTCTGTCTCTGTCCCTATCTGTCCAAATTCTGAATGTGCTTACATCCAGGCGTGCAATGCCCATTGGGCTCAAAGGGCTTAAGCCCCAGCCTCCCCCACTTACCCATTCGTTTGTGGCAGCCCGGGCTGAGACAGCTTCCTGGGCGCGCACACAGCTGTACCTGAGTACTTCACAGGGCTTCCATTTACTTGTTAATGAGGCTTTGTTGTTTTTTTCACACCTTCTTACAGCCCATGCATCTCCACTTTGCCTAGAAACTACAAGGCAAGGTGCGTGCGCCGCCAATGAAGGCCTGCTAGGCCGGCGGCGGCCCGCAGGCCGTACTATGAGTACCACCAATGTAATTAGTTTACACAACTTTAAAATACTTTTTAAGTGCTTTTAACTTATATTTGCTATTTTGTCAGCTAAAAATTACGGCAAACCTATCCACACAACACAGTATAGTTTAACGTGACACTGTATGTGTGGAAATGCACCATCTTTTCAGATTTTTAAGCAAAAGTTTGGAGGGATATTTGGCGCTGCACACACGCACGGTCTGGTTCCTGGCGCACATTGCCATGGCTGCAGCGCACAGAGACCCTACACTGCCGCACACAGAGGAAAAAAATTAGAGGGAACATTACTCAAGATAGACAATGGGAGCTGGGCCAACACATGCCTCAATTGAGGGCACTCAGAGCCAATGTCCAGATGCGCTTTCCAGCGCTACTCAAAATCATGTGGAACAATAAAATGTTCAATATAAGAGACCCGAAAGAAGGGGAAGGGCTAATAGAACAAATCAAGACCCACCAGTAAGATCAATCCCTTTCAAAATAGGAAATAAAGTAACACCACCACAAAAAAAAGGATATAAAATGGCTGAAATACCGGTGGGAAAGTAAAAACTTGATTAAACCAAAGGCAAGGAGCTCGAAAAGGGCAGTCTCAATACCCAGAAATAAGAAGACAAGGAAGGCTTCTCCAGGGTGGGGGGGGAAGACCACACACATAAGTTCACCAGAAAATCCTTAAAAAGAAAAAAGAAAAAAACAAAGCACGCGGTGGGGAGCAAAATGAGAAAGAAAAAAAAAAGTCCTAATAGCAATACCAGAGGAGTACAAACGCCCATTCAGAAGATATTAAGACCAGACCAATGATGATGACTACTGGTAAGAGCGTAGGAAAAGAAATTAAATAAGATGGCGGCCGCCTGAGACCGCAGTGCAGGTCACTCAGTGCTCTCGGTCAACTCGAAGGAAATTTGACCCTAATGAGCGCGGAAACTGAAGAAAATGAAGCGATCCTGAGCGAAAAATACCAAATACCGAATAGACCACAACCTAAAGACATTAAGGGAAGCTGAAGGTCTGTATTTGGTTTACGCTAAATTACAGTCGGGGAACACAAGATGCCCCACACATAATGACTGCAGACACCCCCTACAAAGAACAGACCACGCACGTAAAGAGCCAAGTAAGGAACCAGCTCCCCATATTGGCTAAGGCACTAGGACTCGCTGTCATACAGTACTACTTCCAGCATATCAGTAACCACAGAAGCCTCTGCCTGACCCACCTGTGTTCCGCCGTGGGATCAGATGCAGACCCGCAGCCTGGTTTGACGCCGGAGCCAACGGAGCCGAGTGTGCCGGGTGACCGCGACTGCGGTGTTGGTATGGCGCCGAAGAATGCAGCAGCGGCTGCTGCAAAGGCGAGAGCAGCGCGACTCGCTCAGCGCGAAAATATGGAGGCTTCGGTTAGGGGAGGTGGAGGCGGAGTGAGGAGTCCGGCAGCCGTGGGGGCCCTTGAGAAGACGCCTGGCAAGTCGGCTACTGGCGCCGCTCGGAAAGGCGGGCAGAATACTCCCTCTGTCGTCGACTTCCTCCGCAAACCCCCAGGGAAGCTCCTTCCGGGGCAAGCTGTGCAGAGTCAGTCAGGCGCAGAGCGCAGACCCCAGACGCCGGTAACAGAGACTGCTCTGTGTGAACCAGCTGGAGCCATGACAAGTGAAAGGGCTCCACACAGACGAGCAGGGACAGAAGGTGGAATCGCGCAGGACAAAACGGTGAGCGAGGACAATGTCAATATCAGTGTCAATGCTAATATGGGATGCAAGGTGAAAACGAGCAGCATGAATAAAAAAGCATTGGTAACTGCAAATGCCTTAAATATTACAGTTTCAAATGAACTGCCTGATTCTTTAATACAAACCAATTTGCTGACTCCTGGATCTATAATTACTGAGAGTGTGAATGACATCTCTAGGGGGGCAAATGCTGTATCAACTCAATCAGACTCACGCGTGATACCAGTGGATATGGATGTAGGGTTGGTTATACTTCCCGGGACTAATGTACAAACAGATATTCAGCACAACGGAATAAGTATTGTCACTGAAACTCCTGCTGAACCTAGAACTTGCAATCTGGAGCCTATAAACCCAGTTCCAGCTATAGTTGAGCCTACGGACACCCAAACAAACTGGCAGACAAAATCTCAGGCTGCTCTACATCTGGATCATTTGGGGCATGAGGAACATGAGGAACATGAGGAACAAGGGGTGGCTCTCCCAGCAGAATCACACAGTCAGAGCGATATTGAAGCTGATGGTGAAGATGATACAGATAAGGACAGAGACTGGGAAATGGATAAGGAAAGAGATAAGGATAAGGATCCGAGTGATTTCTATTCCTTCTCAGACGAGCCCGGTTGGGCATCAGGTTCAAATCTAGGTGACTCTAGTGATGATGAAACTAGCATTAAGGCTGTGAAAACTGCTCAAAAAATCTTACATAGACACAGAAGGAGCCAACAAGACACAGACGAATTAACATGGGACTACGCAACTACAAGTAGTTTACCACCGCCAGCTGCGTTAGCGACCCAACAACCAGATTTTGGGACTCCAACTGCAACTGATAAATCTGCCCCTACAATTGAGACGGTGCTGCTAGCTATTGCGGCACATCGAGAAGAGACTTCTCAGGATGGGCGGAAGGCACAAGCGGAGCTACGAAAAGTTCAGGGAGTGGTCCGCAAACTATCAAGGAAAATTACTTCATTTAATGATCGTATGACTGAGGTAGAAGCAAGGGTGGTCGCTAATGAATCCGAGATTGCTGTAAATCGCGAACAGATTGACAACCATGAGAAGGGGCTTACTGATGTGATGTGGAAGCTCGAAGATATGGAAAACCGCTTACGCAGAAATAATCTGAGAGTCCTAGGTGTTCCAGAAGGAGCGGAGGGAGCGGACGCCCGCCCCTTTTTGGTCAAACTATTTCAGGACTCCCTACCAGAACTTTCAGCCTGGAATTGGGACCTAGAGATCCAGCGTGCACATCGCGTACCTCTCACCATGAGAAATGCCCCGAAACCCGGTGCATATCCGAGAGCTATACTTGTATACTTCGGGAATTTCATGCTGAGACAGGCAATATGGGAAAAAGCACGTCCAGAGTCAAAAAAAACTAGCGGGCAGATAACCTATTTTGTACGCCCTGACTTCTGTCACACCACAGTTGAGCGAAGGTGGCGCTTGCGCCAGCTCATAAAACCTTTTCAAGACAAGAAGCTCCAGGCATACTTAAATAATCCTGCTAGGCTGAAAGTGATTAACGGCACCCAGATAAAGTTTTTTACCTCAGAGGTTCAGGCAAAAGAGTATTTAGATAGCCTTCCATGAGGTGGAAAAGACGAGACTAAAACCTTCTATATTTGATTGCTCACGCTGCATTTTTGCTTCTTCATTTACAAATTCTTTCTGGTCACTTTTCACTTATGGGATTAGGACCTTATGAATAATTATTAACTGTTGGACTGGGAGCACCAGAGTGACAACGCACGCACATCACCACAGACTCTAATGGAGTCTAATTGCCTTTGTTTTTGGAGGGTGGGGGGGAGGGAAGGGCCAGAGGGTGGGAATGGGCGGGGGAGCAGCTGGGGGAAAAAATCTAAAAAAAGCAATCATGAATGTAGAAGCAGAAGCAGAATCAGAAAAAAAACTTGTATTTGTAACTTGGAAAATAAAGCTTTGTTTGACAATATAGTGGATCAGGAATGGGGGAAAAAACAAAACATAATATGGCTAGGATAAAACTTTGCTCCTGGAATGTGGCTGGCCTCAATGATAGGACAAAAAGAGAGCAAATGTGTGGGATAATTACACAGAATGCGTTCGATATTGTATGTCTTCAAGAGACTCATATTCCTTGGGATGAAAGGGGAGTATTAAGGGTCCCTGGATTCAAATTGTTGGGATGTACCTCTCATACCTCAAGGACTAGAGGAGTTGCTATATTGGCTAAACCTTTTTTGGGTGAACCGAAACGCGTAGCTGCTGACTCACTGGGCAGATGGGTTATAGTTGAGCTTAAGCAGGGGATTACAATATGCTCTATTTATGCCCCAAATGAGGACGATCCTTCTGTATTTTTTGATCTCGAGACAGAGTTGTCATCGTGGCCTCAAGCACTTATATTTTGTGGTGATTTCAATATCTCCCTGCCGAAAATGGAATGTGCTTACAATCAATCCCGTGACAAATATACTGGCCGTAAGCCTAAAGTTTATAGCGCTCTTCTTCAATTAAAGGAAAGTTTAGGTCTATCCGACATATGGGATCTGAAACAGCCACAAGATCCAGGATACACATATTTCTCGTGTCCTCATAAAAAATATGTCCGAATAGATTACATCTGGTTGTCTAGTAACAGGGCTAGCCAGGCAAGAATTTGTAAATTACCGAAACTCATAGCGGATCATAATCCGTTAGTACTCTATATAAATATAGATAATATGGCTAGACCTCGGACAAGCTGGACATTCGATCGAAAACTCCTTGTTAATAGGGGATATACTGATCATATTAAAGTATGGGCTCAAGGATTTTTCGATTGTAATAGATATAGCTCATCCAGAAATACGGTATGGGATTGTTTTAAGGCATCGATACCGGGCGAGACAATTAGCTACGTAGCCAGGCACAGAAGAGAAACTGCTATGTTAAATGATATACAACTACAAAACTTAGCTAGGAAAGAAGAGAGGCATACTGCTATAATTGCTCAGGGTGGCAAGGATGGAGAGGGGGATTTAATTTTGAGAGAAATGACGATCCTCAAGGCAGCGATAAATAGCAAACTAACTCAAAGGGCAGCTGAGACGTATCAATCCCACCGCAATGAGATTTATGAAACTGGAGAGAGGGTAGGGAAGCAACTAGCACTCAGTACGCGACAAAAACAATCTCTCAATTCAATTGTGTGCATTGAGTCCGAGGGACAAGAACATACAACACCAGAAGCAATATTAGAAGTTTTTAAGAATTTCTATAAGAAACTGTATAATAATGAGGATTCTCTCGACCTCAAAGCAATTCAAAACGAAGTGGCCGGATGGGCTGTTGAATCAGGAAGTATCTCAGGGTTAGATATGGCTACTAGACAAGACCTAGAAAGGGATATAACCCTGAGTGAAGTAAGACTAGCCTTAGCAGAACTGGCCTCGGGCAAGGCAGCAGGTCCCGACAAAATTCCCCTTGAGCTCTATAAAATTTTGGATAGTATTATAACTCCTATTCTCCTCGATCTATTTATTGGAGTTCAAGTTAGTGGTAAACCTCCTAGATCATGGTTGGAAACGAACATTGTGGTATTTCCAAAAAAAGATAAATCTCCCAAATTGCCATCATCCTATCGACCGATCTCTCTGATCAATTCAGACTCGAAGCTATACTCTAAGATCCTGGCTAATCGGCTCAGGGGGACGATCGAGTCTCTGGTCTCCCCGTGGCAGCATGGTTTCATTCCGGGTAAGGACACTACGGACCATACTAGACGGGTCATCGCCCTGTTTGACGCCATGGCTGTCGCGGGGGGCCGGATGTCGGTGGTCCTCCTGGATGCCGAGAAGGCCTTTGACCGGGTTTCATGGGCTTTTTTGTGGGCAGTGCTAGAGTATAATAACATGGGACCATGTCTAATTAAATCTTTAAAAGCAATGTACTTCTCACCTAGGGCCAGAGTTTTGGCGATGGGTCAGGAATCGAGTCTTTTTGATATATCCCGTGGGACTAGGCAGGGGTGCCCATGCTCCCCTATCCTCTTCGCACTGTATATAAATCCCCTCATTATAAAATTATTAAACACCGAGGCAATTAGACCAATAACTCTTGGTCCATTCGACACTAAAGTATTGGCCTATGCCGATGACGTGGCGGTAGTAACATCACACCCCAAGGAGGCAATAACGGAAATTGAACGAATTACTCATGCTTTTGGTCAGGTTTCGGGATATTCCTTAAATACGGATAAAACGATGGTTATATGTACACAAAATACCCAATTTATAGACCCTAGGAAAGTAGATAGCGCGGTATATCTGGGAGTCCGTATATCCTCTAAAATTGATGAGATTATTAAAATAAACTATGATCCACTAGTACAGAAAATAACAACAGATCTAAAGCGGATAGATGGTATACATCTTTCAATCATTGGAAGAAGTAACTTCCTTAAAATGAACATTCTACCTAGGGTTCTCTATTTGTTCCGGGCGATCCCGCTATTGGTGGATGACAAAACCATTAAGATCCTCGAATCTCAGATGAGTACGTTTATATGGGGATATGGGAAGATAAGGAGATCTATCCGTTTTCTTTCTCTCCCCGTCATAAGAGGCGGTCTCGCAATACCTAACCTGGGATACTATATGCTTGCAGCTCTACTACATCAGATGAAGCCACTGTTTTATATAAGATCGCTGAGAAACGAAGTAGGTGAGAGTTATATTCCCTCAATATTCGAACTAGTTATCGGGGATAAGGCAAGAGGCCTTTTAGTAAAACAGCTTGAGCCCTCATACTACAAAAAAGTTAAATTTAAGACTATACTGAGCGTTTGGGGTATTTGGAAAAAAATTAGAAAACAACTGAATATTACCAAATACAATAAGTACACATCACTTTGGCACTCTACCATACTGCCACCAGCTATATATGATACAATTGCCAGGAAATGGGAAACATGTGGAGTCTCGACTCTCGGTAACTTCCTGTCCCCTCCTGTTGGACAAAGATTCCAACAGTTACAATCTAAATGTTCTATTCATAGCAATAGTGTATTTAAGTACATTCAGATTAACACGATATTGGGCTTAAGGAGTGCAGATATTACACTGGAGAATATTCCTCTACTTGACTGTCTATTAAGATCATCAACCAGGATTGGTACGATTTATGATGTACTAATAGACAGCCAATCTGATGACGTCGATGTGGTGGAGCAGGGTTGGTCAAGGAAATTAAATAATCCCAATGTCGATATCGATAAGATATTGGTTTTGTCAACAAAACTGTTTATGTCTTCTAATTTAAAAGCACAGTTGTATAAGACCATATATGATCTATATTTCACCCCCGCTAAACTTTTCGCATGGGGGAAAAGAGCTAATTCAGAATGTCCTAGATGTGGAAATTGCCCGGCACATCTGATTCATATGCTATACGAGTGTGGAAAATTAGTATTATTGAAAAAAATGATAATGGATTTTTGGCAAGAAGTGTTTAGTCATCCAATCGCTGAATCCCCCTCCTTGTTTATCGTGGGATATGATAATACACTATCACATACCAATGAAGAAGAAGTACTGCTTTTTTTGGGGTCAGCAGTCTTTCGTATTATATTAACAGCACGGTGGAAAGACACAGATCCCCCCAACTTTCAGATATGGTTATCAAGACTGTTGGGTATGTATAACCAAGAGAAAGCGATATTTGCCTGTAAAGGGTTGAGGGCTCAAGCACGTGGTATTAAGATTCTGAAACCAATTGAGAATTGGAGCAAATACTAGAAATGCTAGTCAGAATGAAATCACCTATGTAAATAATATCTTGCTCTCTTTCTCGGTTTTTTATTTTCTTCTTTCTCTCTTTTCTCCATTTTGTGTTTCGTAGTTTTTGTTCTCTTTTTGTAAATTTGTTTTCGGTGACTAAAAAGTATTGTTTTTGTCTGCATTTGTGAATTGCCAAATAAAATCTTAAAAAAAAAAAAAAAAGGAAAAGAAATTAAAATATTAACGTGGAATACAAACGGACTTAGAATTAAATCACGGAGAATGAAGATATTGGAGTATTTAAAAAACTGCAATTGCGAAGTAATTCGAATCCAGGAATCACACCTAACAAAAGAGTAGTGGGGACCAATCTGCAA
Source organism: Lissotriton helveticus (assembly GCF_964261635.1). NCBI lineage: Eukaryota > Metazoa > Chordata > Amphibia > Caudata > Salamandridae > Lissotriton > Lissotriton helveticus. Next base: position 649,043,356 of record NC_136068.1, read on the forward strand.
AACTGAGGGTTGGATAGACCACTGCATATGCACAAATCAAAACTGCAACATAAAGGGAGTCGCAAATATTTTTAAAAAATCTTTGAAAGCAGTGATCGACAAAACAGAAATCGTCAGAAAGGGCAGATAGGCCATCGTGATGGCAAGAATCTATAACAACTCATATACACTGGTGGGCTACTATGGCCCAAATTACGATTACCCTGAATCACTTAAGAAGATATATGCCAACCTCCCAGCAACCAATACTCCAATAATAATGGGAGGAGATTTTAACATCATGTTAAATCCCTCAGAGGACAGACACCCTGCAAAGAACTTCCCCAACCTGGCAAAAATGAGAGAATGGGTGGGGCGATGTGTGAAAGACCTAGGCATGGTGAACGTATGGAAAGAAAAAGGAAATAGAAATCACTGATTCACCTATAAAAACAAAAGACTAGGGCATGAATCTAGAATAGACTTTTTTCTTATCAGTAAGAGTCTAGTAGAACAAACAGAAAAGTTGGAACCATTCCCAGCCCATATCTCGGGCCAACTCAGCGGTACAACTCATACTGATGCTAAAAACTTCACCTCTTCCCCAGAGGTGGACTGTGGATAGGAGCATCTTCCTAGTCCAGGTCTATAAGGAAAAACTTGCGGATGAAACAAAACTGTTCTTTGAACTAAATAATGCTGGAACTACAAAACATCAAAGGGAAAATCCTCAGTATCGCATCTCACAGAAACAAAGAAAAGAAGTTATTTATTGAACAGATTGAAAAAGATTTGTTATCTCTAGGTGCGGACCTCAAAACTGCCAAATCCAGCAAGTTAATCTCTGAAATAGAAGAAAAGATAAGAAACAAAAAAACAGAGCTGAATGACTTCCTGGAAACAAGAGTTAGAGATAAATGGGAAGCCAGTAAACTCTCACATTATGAATACGGAGAAGGTTGCGGGAGGATCTTGGCCTGGAAAGCAAAAACCGAAAGAACTAAAAATAGGATCACAAAGATACAAAGAGAAGGCCATCCAGGATACACCTCAGAAAGCAGTATAATTAGGCAAGAATTTAAATGCTTTTTTGAGGATCTTTACACAGAAGACCTAACTAGCTCTGAAGACCAAATACAGAACTTCCTAAATGGTATTACTACTCTGGCAGCATCTGAGGAACAGAAGCTTGCTCTCAATCAAGAGATCTCGAAAGAGGAAGTCAGAACCGCAATTAAGACCCTTAAAAGAGGGAAAGCCGCAGGCCCGGGCTCCCTATCAAATGAACTATATCTACAAGAAACACTGTTAACACCTCTTACAGAACTTTTAAACTGTATATTTCTAGATAACCAAAAACTCCCAAACTCCTAGAATGATGCAATCATTAACATTATCTTAAAACCAGGAAAAGACCCAACTAAATGCGAATCATACAGGCCCATCTCCCTCTTGAATACGGACTACAAATTATACACACAGATTCTGGCAAAAAGACTAGGGGCAGTGGCAGGGTCTCTAATCCACCCAGACCAAAAAGGTTTCATTAAAGGCAGGCAAATACATGAACTATCCCATGAGCTCATCACTGCCATAGACAATGCAACTCACTATACTGTCCCTTTATCTGTAATAACTTTTGACGCAGCAAAAGCGTTCGATCGAGTCAGCAGGCCCTTTCTGAATGCTACCCTAACTAAATTTAATTTAGGTGATGACATCAAAAACGGTATATCCAACATTTACGCAAGTCCTAACGCAAAAATTCTAGTAAATGACGCTAAGTCTCAGAGAGTTAGACATCAGAGCTAAGCAGTTAGAGTCCAGCAGTAATAGTGGCAGCATACCTACAGTGCCCTTCTGGAGGCAAGAGGTTCATAGTCCCAAAGGTATGGTCCCTGAATTTCTTGTTGGAGACAATATTGGCAAGATATGTGAAATGTAAGAGGTTGACTTACAGATGCACCACAAGACTGGGTGGCTAGTCTGTGGATGTATATCCCTATTGAAGGTAAGGACACCCTGTTGGCCCTAGAGAAAGGAGACAGGAGGAAGTATCGCCCCAGGAAGGAGGCTCTTGTCAGGAAGTATGGTCTTACCCCAGAGAAGTTTAGACAGAAGTGCATGGATGTTCAGAAGCTGGCCCAACAGACCTAGGTGGATTTTGTGGATTCACACAGGATAGTTTGGTGAATGGCAGTGAAATAAATGATTGTCAGGGGTTGTACAATATGATTTCAAAGGAGCACATGTTCAGTATTTGTTTTGAAGATCTGCACCAACACCAGATTGATGTTATGCTCACTGACCCCAGGGAGCTTGCTAAGGAGGTGGACCACTGGGTCAACACTGGGTCAGCACCGGGGTCCACAAGATGGTATGTGGGGGTGATAACCCCAAGGGTGGACATAATTTCCACTAGAAGCTGGAGGGGGGAGACAAACAGAAAAACAGGAAGTTCTCTAAAGGCCCATAAAAACTAGTTCTAAAGGTCATGGTTCCCTGAGAGAAAGTCATCAGGGAAGGCACCACCAAGTGCTATGAATGCCAACAGGATGGGCACTTCAAGGGGGATTCCAAGTGTATCAAGTGGGCACAGTCACCCTCTGGTGGTCAGTCACTGGGGTTGTTTAGTATAGTGCTTGGGGTGGAGATTGTACCAAATAGCAGGAGCGACAGCAGAGAGGTAACCCTAGTATCCCTGAGCGATGGAGAGATGGTGCAGGAAACCCACATACCTAGTAATATTAAGAAATACAGGTAGTGGGGCAGCATCAATGGGCAAGGTTTGGAGGCTCTTAGAGATACTGAAGCCAGCAAGACAACTGTCAGATATCATCTGGTGACCTCAGAGCAGATAGTCCCTGATGCATTCCATCAAGTTGTTTCGATTGACAACCATGAGAGTCACTACCCAGCGGCTCTGTTTCCTTATGAGTAGGGAGGGTCTCAGGTTCCTTGAGGATATCTGTGAGTCAATCAATGCCTATGGATTATCTGCTTGGCAATGACTTGGAGCTCAGGTCCTACTTGGGGATGTTAGGGTTATCTGAGTGGATGTGCCTGACCACACTGTCCATGGTGACTTGAGAAATTAGTCAAGAGAAACTGGAGCCTGAAAGAGTGGCCCTAGTGCCTGCCAATAAGAGGAAGGCTGTGGTGTGTGGAAATCCTGCTCCTGACACTCCCATGGTCTGGGAAAACGTTGAACCATAGGGGGATGCCCCGGAGGTTAAAGGGGAGGTTGTTGCAGCCCTTGGAAACGTACCTCAGCTGGCCAACTGGCAGGAGGAAGGGGCCGCACCAGGGAGAAGTTCTGCAGGGTGCATTTGGAGTGTCCTACTGTTGTGGGGTGACGGCAGCAGGCCGAGTCCCAGGCTGATGACAGCACCTCTGGTGATAAAAAAGAATGCAGCCCCTGAATAGGGGTTATTCCCCGATGCACAGCGTAAGGAAACAAATGAATGTTTTAATCCAGATTCAAGTTAATCAAAAGTTTGAAGCAAACAGTCCATCATCAAAGTAGTTTTTATTGACCACTTCCATTCAATGATCAATTATCTTCATGGTGTACCCGCCGAGCTGTAGTCTTCCGGTAGCAGAGCATCCAAACACAACAGCACGCCAGGGGGCATAAGAGAACAGTAATGGCCCTATACCTGATGGAGTGGAGCAGCTACTGACGAGATGTGGCCTCCCGACAGCCGCATATCTAACAACAGCCACACACCTGGGAGCTTATAAGATCTGCCCCGAAGAGACCGCTTTGCTTACATCTGTTCTCCCACGCCGGCCCTCGCTTGTGCTGACGCCGGTGGAGTGTCCTGAGGCACAGCGAGGGTCCGCGACCTTACCAACAGCACTGTGGAGACAAGCCCGGACGGGAAATTGAATCGGTTGAAGCCCGAAGCAATTCTACCGTGTGGCCCCGCCCCCCTCCGGCCAGTGATGATACATCGAGAGATTTGAGGAGCTAGCCCCCAAGGTTACTTCCAGTAAAACTAATAGGCGCGCTTCTGCCCCGTGATTTACTCCCTCTCTCTGTGAGTTGCGCAGAGAGTGCAAAAAAGCTGAAAGGACTTGGCGTCGCCAGCATGACCCCAGCGACAAACATAAATATAGGGATCTACTAGGCTTTATCACCGCCACATTATGGCTGAAAAAAAAGCCTATTTTGACAAGAGGATAGAGGATGCAGCGAATACGAGTAAGGAAATATTCCGCATTGTGAAAGATTTCATTTCCCCCACCACGATTTTGCCATCTCATTCCCACACTGAAACCTGGATCTGTCAACTTGCACTCTTTTTCGCGACTAAAATTAAAAAAATTCAAGATACTTTCTCTCCCCTTAGTTTAGTACCTGCACCTGCGGTGAGTTTTTCTCGATCTCCATCTTTGGTATTGGAAGGCCCCTCCCTGTCTGACTTTCCACCTATGTCTCTTTCTGCTTCATTAGATTTTCTTATCCAGCTTAAATCCGGCTCTCCGCAGGATCCTTGCCCCGCGAAGTGTCTTGGTAGAGTAGCCCCCGCCATCAACTCTTTGCTCAACCCGGTACTTAATCTGTCTCTAAGCACGGGATTGGTGCCCCAGGCTTGGAAACACACCCTGATCTTGCCACTCATTAAGAAGCCCAACCTGGACCCATTAATTCATGCTAACTATAGGCCGATTTCCCTTCTCCCAGCCTTGGCTAAGGTGGTGGAGAAGCATGTGCATACCTCCCTATCTAACTTCATTGAGAGTAATAATATTCTTCACGATACTCAGTCAGGTTTTCGGACCAACATGAGTACGGAGACTGCTCTTCTTGAGGTTACTGATGCCATCAGGGAGGTACTAGACACTGGAAGAAAGGCCATTTTAGTTATGCTGGATTTGTCGGCGGCTTTCAACACCGTTCCCCATGACGGTCTCCTTTTAAGACTCTGGGAGATAGGAGTACGTGAAACGGTGTTGAAATGGTTCGAGTCATTTCTGGCCAGCCGCCGGCAAACGGTCTGGGCGCCACCTTTCTCCGCCACTATGCCGCCGCTGGAGGTGGGGGTGCAGCAGGGCTCTATTCTAAGCCCCACCCTTTTTAATATCTATATGGCCTCTCTGGCGGTGGTGGCGGGGTCGTTTGGTGCCCAGATCGTATCCTACGCTGATGACACCCAGCTTCTCTTTACCTGCTCGAAGAGCTCTGACTTTGATTGACTTTGATGGTACACAGATTAGAAGCTGCTTAGAGGCGGTTTTCGACTGGTTTAGGCAGCACGGCCTTAAATGTATTTCCGATAAATCGGAATTGCTTTTTTTTGGCTGTTCGCCTGATCCCAGGTGGAAGGCCTGGTGGCCCCGGACATGTACCCTCTGGCAGATGCCTCTTCCAAAGCAAAAAATGTGGGGTTTCAGATTGATGATGGTCTTTCTTTTGGGCCTCAGATTCGTGAGCTTTCAGGGAAATGTTATGGCATCCTCAAAATGTTAAGGAAATTCCTTCCTATCCTGTCTTTTGAGCTTAGAAAGATCACGGTGCAGGCACTGATAGGCTCACGCCTAGACTATGCTAATGTGCTCTATTTGGGGTTGCCAACATATTTGGTATTACGCCTCCAGATGGTGCAAAACTCCGCCGCAAGGGCCATTTATGGCCTTCAGCGTAAAGTGAGTGCATCAGAGTTGCTTAAAGAGCTCCATTGGCTACCTGTCGCAAGAAGGATTACTTTCAAGGCTCTCACCCTTGCTTTTAAAGCGCTTCACCAGATTGGGGCAAGATATATAAGGAAACGCCTGACATTCTATGTTCCTTTTAGAAGTCTGAGATCGTCCTCCTTGGCTCTGGCTTCTGTTCCTTCCATCAGGCGGGCTAGAATTGGAGGACGCTCCTTTTGATGCTTGGCTCCGCGATGTTGGAATTCTATGCCCGTCGCTCTTAGCAAAATCAGTGAATTACTGGTTTTCAGGAAGGAGCTGAAGACATGGCTTTTTACCCAGTAATTCCCTTTGTTTCTTGCCCTGCATTTGCCCTGGTCTCTTTTTTCGGGTTTTTGTCAAAGCACCGGGACACTCCATGGAGTAGCCGTGCGCTATAAAAGACCCGTTTTAACATAACATAACATAACATAACATCACCGAGAGCGTTCATGGAAATTAAATAACAGTCAGAGAGTACCGCGCAAGCGAGCCTCCCCAGCCGATGTGGAGGACTGCCATTTAGACCTCTGTTTTTGCATCTTTATTTCTGACTTGCCGGTTTGGCATCGAGTTTGCACACTAAAATGGCGGAAAGTGAAGTAATAAAATCACAAAACAAAGAAGGTGAGAAGCACCCCCCCCCCTCCTTGGTCTAACAGAGGCTGCAGATCATCACCCCCCAGGCCACATACCAACCACTGCAACTGAAAGAGGACAAGTGCTCTGATCGAAAAACTAGAATGCAACTAGCAGTCCTCAATAAATGGAAAAGGAAATAGGACTTCAACGTTGATTAAGAGACTGGCACTAACAAGGCGGCCATATTGGAAAAGCACCACCGCAAGGAAATCTCACCCTTTTCACCAGCCGATCTTAACATCCAGCCAAAACAGGTCAGATTGTTCATATAACTCCTTTAGCACCTCACCAATACACCTATCAGTATATCTCAATATTTATATGTTCCTTTCTGCCTACACTATTTTATCTCAATAGTTATTTGGCCTGCTATTCCTTTTTCTTACACCATTTTTTTCCCCGCTGATCTGTCAACTCTCACCATACCAACAGACCTTAGATTCCATTCTATATTCCTTTATTTTAGACGTCTAATCACTACCACGATACTTCACGCACTACATCATACCCACCCACCTCCTCAGGCCTGACCCCCCACATCCATCTCCCACACCCAGACTATTCTTCACCCCACACCCAGATATCAAACCACCTCCTTAAGCCTGACCCCCATACACTCCATCCCTCACACCCAGAATAATTCCTAGCCACCCCCACAGCCGACACCGTTCTTTTTTTTCCCTCCCATCTCCCTAAATAGGACCCCATATCCCCTACCTTCTCTCCATTACAACACGGACCGCTTACAGAAACACACACACTACACCCAACTAGCTATTCTATACCTATGATGGAGCTCACAGGCTCACACACTTACACCATCATCTACCCCCCAAAACCCTCTAAAAGCGCAGCCAAACGCTTCAAACACAACCTTATAAAACACCATCCTGAAACACCCATAGCAGATCCCTATTTCGCAATACAAAACGAACACACAACTAATGATATCATCTTTCACACGAAGCGTAGAGCGCAATGGAGAAATGCATTCCTAACCTTATTTACATTCTCCGCCACCAGGAAAATACCACATGGTTTAGTTATTTATATCGCCCCCTCCCAACTTTTCCAAGCAACAGCAACCATCACTATCTATAATAATGGAACCATACTAATGCAATCTACAGATCGCAATCTATCCCTTTTAGACAACATCTTCCCAATCATCAAGAATCAAGTGTCTAAATTCCATACGACCATTCAGGCCATACCTCCCGCTAATAGCAGAGATAGCACGCCTGCAACGCGTGCAGAACACCGCGGCAAGAACCTTGGTCGGGCTTCCCCGCAGGTGCTCAGCCAAAGCTACAATCCGAAAGTTGCATTGGCTACCTATCGAGTCCCGAATCCAGTTTAAAGCTCTCATCATTATCTTTAAAATCCTTAAGACTGGATGTCCAGAACTTCTCCGGCCACTCCTCACACCTTATGTGTCACAACGCAATCTGCGCTCACTAGGCCAACCACTACTGACGGTCCCCCCTCACAAAGCTAGCTCGTACTGGCGGACGCTCCTTCAGAGTGCTAGGAGCCAAACTTTGGAACACCCTGCCAGTGAACATTTGCTCATTGGAAAATCTGTCTGCCTTCCGGAGAGCTGTCAAAACCACCTATTCCCTCCCCTTTCGGTCCCCCACTTCCTTCTTCTGTCCTCCGTGGAGTTTCTGTGGTTCTTTAGCGCCGGGACGCCTCTTTGCTGGGGCAGCTGTTTGCGCTTTATCAAATTTTAACATAACATAACATAACATAATACTCAACATACCACACGTCCTATCCCCACCAACAACAACGCCATTTCACCTAGACCTCTACCCGCCAACACACGCCAAGCCACTACACCGAACCCCCAACTCAACATAGCCAAAGCGTCCTAAGCACCCCCAGCAAACACCGTTCACCGCCAAACTATCACAACTGATGCCCCTTTGACTAACCCCGCTCGTCCCTCACTAACACTCCCGCCTCTGCAAACTCTGCAAACTTCCCAAACACCACCACACATAGTAATCACTCCTCCCACGCTAAACCACCACCCTTACACCAGTGGTTAGATCACACCAAGACACCCTACCCAGAGGACTGTGAGGACTCACGGCCCCTTGCTATCACCTCGCCTCCGAGCACACTTCCTAAACAATCATCCCAGCCACCCACTCCCACAACGCACCCACTGCCATACATAACTCTACCCACTCCACCAGCCCAGCTCTCCTCCTCCATAACACAGTCACTCCCACAGCCCACTCATCATCACCCATAACTCTTCCCGTACCATCGTGCCAACCGTCCTCCCCTACAGACCACCAAACACACATATTCACACCTATAACTCCCCTACCTTCCCCGCATACTTTAACCCCTTACCACACACCAAGTCAGTCCCCAGCACCTACTGCTTTATCCTCAACACAGTTACACTCCCCTCTCCTAGCCACCCCAACAGACCACTCAACACACACACTCCCACCCGAAGCACTCTTCCCATCCACACTCTCACACACAACAAACCATACACCAGACCAGACCCCATTGCATGCATCCAAATCCAAATCCAAACCCACACCCATAACACAGCCATATACCACACGCCCCTCGGCACATAACCCCATACTTGATGAGATCATAACTTCTTTGAACCAAATCAAAGAAGAACTACAAGCTCTCAATGTTCGTTTAGCGAAACAATCATGGGGTATTAAAACAACTAGACACCCCAAAATCTGAGGCCGCAGAAACCAAAGTACCATTAACCTGAATCACCACTCCTCCAACTGGTCCTCAGTCCCCTCCCACAACAATTCATCACGACCAATCAGAAGCACCAATCCGCTCTCAGAGAGCGATTTACTCTCCCTGTTGAGCTCCTATGATCCTGCTCCTTTGAAGCCTACCACATCCACACCATCATTAATTCCTACTATCCCTCCTAATCCCTATAGGACCTCTAAACCAAACACTAGATGCGTCACAAACTCCAACCTCAGAAGTATTCTCTTCACTCATGAACCCTCTTCAACCATCAGCACGCCCGAACTCAAATGTCAATCAATCAATCAATCATATCACTTGTATAGCGCGCTACTCACCCGGAAGGGTCTCAAAGCGCTTGGGGGAAGGGGGCCGCTACTGCACGAACAGCCAGGTCTTGAGTTGTCTTCTGAAGACGAGGTGGTCCTGGGTCAGCCGAAGGTGGATGGGGAGGGAGTTCCATGTCTTGGCCGCTAGGTAGGAGAAGGATCTGCCTCCGGCGGTGGCTCTTCGGATGCGTGGTACGGCGGCGAGGGCAAGGCTAGCGGATCGTAGCTGGTGGGTGGGTGTGTGGAAGGTCAGGCGATCGTTGAGGTACTTGGGGCCCAGGTCGTGGAGAGACTTGTGTGTGTGGGTGAGGAGCCTGAACGTGATCCGCTTGTTGACGGGGAGCCAGTGCAGGTTCCTCAGGTGGCCGGAGATGTGGCTGCGTCGAGGGATGTCTAGGATGAGTCGGGCGGAGGCGTTCTGGATGCGTTGTAGTCTTTTTTGTAGCTTGGCTGTGGTTCCGGCGTAGAGGGTGTTTCCGTAGTCCAGCCGGCTGGTGACGAGGGCCTGGGTGACCGTCTTCCTGGTTTCGATCGGGATCCATCGGAAGATCTTGCGGAGCATGCGGAGGATGTGAAAGCATGAAGAGGAGACGGCGTTGACTTGTCTGGTCATGGAAAGTGAGAAGTCCAGGATGAAGCCCAGGTTGCGTGCGTGGTCTGTTGGCTTGGGAGCGGTGCCCAGGGCGTGGGGCCACCAGGAGTCGTTCCAGGCGGAGGGCGATGGTCCCAGGATGAGGACTTCCGTCTTGTCTGAGTTCAGTTCCAAGCGGCTGTTCTTCATCCACTCGGCAACGTCTTTCATCCCTTCGTGGAGGCTGGTTCTGGCGGTGTCGGGGTCTGAGGTGAGGGAGAGGATCAGCTGGGTGTCGTCGGCGTAGGAGATGATGTTGAGGTTGTGTCGGCGTGCTATGGCTGCGAGGGGTCTCATGTAGACGTTGAAGAGGGTGGGGCTGAGTGATGATTCTTGCGGGACGCCGCAGATGACTTCGGTGGCCTCGGAACAAAATGGGGGGAGGCGGACTCTCTGTGTTCTTCCAGCTAGGAACGAGATGATCCACTTCAGTGCCTTCTCTTGGATGCCGGTGTTGCTGAGGTGCTGGACTAGGGTGTGGTGGCAGACAGTGTTGAACGCTGCAGAGAGGTCCAGGAGGATGAGTGCCGCTGTTTCCCCGTTGTCGAGCAGGGCTCGGATGTCGTCGGTGGCTGCGATGAGGGCGGTCTCGGTGCTGTGGTTGGCTCTGAAACCGGTTTGCGAGGGGTCGAGGGATCCATTCGTCTCGAGGAAGGCGGCCAGCTGTCTGTTGACGGTCTTCTCGACGACTTTGGCAGGAAAAGGGAGAAGCGAGATGGGGCGGAAGTTCTTGAGGTCGATGGGGTCCGCTGTTGGTTTCTTCAGTAGGGCGCTGAGCTCGGCATGCTTCCAGCTCTCCGGGAAGGTGGCGGTGTCGAAGGAGGTGTTGATGACGTCTCGGAGTTGGGGTGCGATGGTGGAGACGGCTTTGTTGAAGATGTGGTAGGGGCAGGGGTCAGTCGGAGATCCGGAGTGGATGGGGTTCATCGTGCGGGCTGTGTCTTCGGTGGTCACTGCGGTCCAGGTGTGGAGGGTGGCGGTGGGGTGCGTTGGTTCGATGGTTGGGTGTGAGGATGGTGTGCCGAAGCTGTTGTGGATGTCGGCAATCTTGCGGTGGAAGAACGAGGCGAGGGAGTCGCAGAGATCTTGTGAAGGGGTGATGTCGTTGTTGCTGGTTCTGGGGTTGGAGAACTCCTTGACGATGCTGAAGAGTTCCTTGCTGTCGTGGGTGTTGTTGTCCAGTCGATCCTTCAGTGATTTCTTCTTGGTGGTGCGGATGAGCTGGTGGTGCTTGCGGGTCACGTGTTTGAGGGCGGTCATGTTGTCAGAGGTCCGGTCGAGGAGCCAGGCTTTCTCGAGGATGCGGCAGGTCTTCTTGGAGTCCTTGAGTTCGTCGGTTAACCAGGGGGCCTTCTTGCTTCTGGGTTTGCTGGGTGGGGGTTCTTCAGTGGTGCGAGGTCGTCGGCGCAGGCGGTCAGCCATTGCGTGAAGTTGCGGGCTGCTTCGTTGGGGTCTGGTGTGCTGGCAGGTGGGTTCTGGCTGAGGGAGGCGGTGAGCTGGTCGGCGGTGATCTTGCTCCAGCTCCTGTGAGGAACCTGTTTTGGGTGGTGGTGGGTGGTGGTTTTTCTGAAGCTGAAGTGGACGCAGCTGTGGTCGGTCCAGTGAAGTCCGGTGGAGTGGCTGAAGGCGATGTGCTTGCTGGATGAAAAGACGGGGTCGAGCGTGTGGCCGGCGTAGTGGGTGGGGGTGTTGACCAGTTGCTTGAGTCCGAGGTTGGCGAGGTGTATTCTCCTAAACTGCAGATCGGCCGTCAGACATGCGGCGGACATAGCTGACCTCATCCTCACACATAAGACAGACCTATTAATGCTAACTGAAACCTGGCTCAAGGATTCCTCCACACCAATCATTGACATTTTAGTTCCACCCAATTACAACATCATCAGACTAGATAGAGCTAGAGCCGACACGTCGGGGGGAAGCATAGCCTGCATACACCGTAGTAATATATCGCTAAGCAGAACCATCTCCCCATTATTCCAGTCATGCGAATACATGTGCCTTAACATCACTAGCAAGGGTAAACCTGTTTGCTCTATGCATACCATCTATCACCCACTAGGTGAGAACCTCGCCTTCATCGAACACTTCATGGACATGGTTTCATCTTACACGGAGCGACAAACTACTCAAATATTCCTCGGAGATTTCAATCTCCATTGGGATGACCCTTACGATACTGCAGTGAACAGTCTTATGAATTTCCTGGCTGACCTACAACGAATGCAATTCTGCAACATCCCAACACATGACAAAGGATCGATCCTGGACTTAGTAATCTCTAAATCAGACTCCATTCAGCTAGACTCGATCCTACCCTGCGACTGGTCAGACCACCACATCATCACTTTCACCATTAAGGAAACGGTGAAATTGAACTCAGCCCAATCCACAAGACCAAAAGTCTGGAAAAGAGACCTGAAAAAACTTAACCCCAACACCCTGCCTTCCTCTTGTTCCAACCTACTGCTGCCTCCCGCAGGATCCTCCACAGTTCACGATTTCACCAGTCACTACCTTACGACCATGACTTCAATATTAGACAAGGTAGCTCCTCTGCAACTAAAAAGAGTCTCACTGAAAGATTCCAAACCTTGGTATAATGGTATACTCAACGAGGACAGGCGCTCACTCAGAATTGCAGAACGGATCTAGAGATCAACACCTTCAACCTACCACCTGAGGTTCCGTGACGATTTTACTCGTGTTTGTAACATTGTCGTAAATACATAATTTTGGTATCAGTGGACCGCAAATGATCCATTTAGTATATCCTGGTGTTTTCGCTATGCTACGAGCAAGAGCACTCCAGTTACAAACACATTTCTGTTCTACCCATGGCATCCATTTTAGAACACGGAAGCCATTTTGTATTCCTTGCCCTCACATAGTCAATGGACACACAATGACCTCTTTTCATTTAAGGACACGTAGGCTTTGGCCGGCGATTCACCTTGCGAGTGACACGTGCACCTTAGGCCAGCAACGCTGTGGCAGCATGACTCGGCAAGAGCTGCCTCCCCAGCCTGAGGCCAGTCCTGCTATACTGGTTCTTGTGTTCGTTGGCCTGATCATGATTAGGCGGCCGAAGCTGGTAACCGTGCCCATTTACGACCCACAAACATCTCTTATCCTGTCTTTCTATCTTCCACACCTGGCTCTGCTCCTTTCCTTCTGGGCCTTTATTAGGGGGAGGTAACGAAATTTACGATGAGGCGGTCCGGGTCTTGAATGAAGAATTGACATGGGATTATGATGGACTAGTGGGAACCCCTCATTCGTAATGTTTTGACATCAGATACTGTTGACGATTCCTGTGCAACGCCAAATATTTATTGTTTAAGACACGAATGTTTAGAACTGTGGTAACATGTAAAGAATTTGCCCCGAGCAGAATATTTAGTATATAAGGAACAACCCTCTTTGTACAAATTGAACAGGCTCCTAGACACTGCCCGTGTGCAGTTTCTGTGACTTCTGTGTCCCTGCAGTAATAAACCTTTGGTCTTTGACGCCACCATCGAGAAGCCCGTGTTTCTGTTTGTTTGTGCACCGAGACAGGTTGAACTCCGGGGTCTTCGGGTGTTGTCCCTGACACCTCTGGACGGAACCAAAAAAGTCCAGAACTCCAATTGGCGCCCAACGTAGGGCGACGTCATTCGGTACCGGTCCAAAAGCCTGAAGAGTTCGAGGAGCTTCGTGTGAAGATTTCAGAGGGAGGCGCCCCACTTCATCGATCCCGGCATATCGCAAAAGTGGCCCCGGCGTTCTCTTCCACGAGGGTTCCCGTTCAGACGGCTGCAGTGGTCCGTTGCCTTGACCGTCGCCCTGTCTTGGACCCGAGGTGCAGTCCTTAGTACGGCGAGACGTGACGGGTTTCTCCTTGGTGACGTCTTCAGTACCTCAGTTAAGTATTTTGTGAGGGTTGCTCCTGTTTGGATAATCCTTTTAGTTCTCAGTTCAGTTCAGTTCTGTAAGATTATCACTGGTTATTCTGGTTACGATAATCATTCTGTTCAGTTCAGGTATCGATACATTTGTCAGTTCTGGTAGGCCTAAGTTCTTGGTTCGAGTGCGCATCTTTTCTGTTTGTGTCTTGTTTGTTTTGTGTTCCGGATTATAAAATGGTAAGTCGGAAAAATTGTAGGTTGTCTTGTTTTAGTTGCAACAGTGATTCCCAGTTGGAGGACTCGTGTTTGGTTCCTCCGATTGGAACTCCCCTTTATGATCTATATTGCAAATTTGGTGTGGGCCCTATCTCTTATAACGAGGTATGGATCCGCTTCACAGAGAAAGATGGTGTCCTTAGTTGGCCACTACATGGTAGTTTTGAACCTGAAGTTCTCGATAATCTAGAAAGAAGGTTGTTTAAGAAGAAAGCCCGGCCGGCAATGTTTGATTCTTTCCGTTATTGGCGAAAAGAATCCAAACAGAGAGAAATTAAAAAGTTGAAGAAAGAACAGAAAGAGCAAGAGTTGACTTTAGAACAGTCTGCTAGGCAGCTGCAACTCAGCGAGTCTGAAAAAGCGATGGAGGTGGCCAATAGAGAGCGTAATTTAGCGATAGACAAGTGCTATCCTGCTTTACCATCGAGTACGGCTAAGATAGTAGAGGACCCTGAAAAGGATCCCCTGTTGTCTTACTTGTTACGATCACCCCCACCGTATGCACAGGGTGCTACGGCTCCACCTATACCGAATGTTCAATTACCGGTTGCTGGACAACCTGGTGTTCCCGCTCCCCTGAATCAAGTTCCTGTATCTCCTGTGGTCAATATTAATGTTCCTTCGACAACCCCTCTTCCAGGGTTGCCGGCTTCTTTACCTATACCTGTATCGCTCACACCTGCTAGTTCACAAGCTATTTTTCCTGCTACTCCTACTGTTCCTAATCTATCTGTTCCAACTGCTACTCTATTTACTGCCTCTGCTAATATTATGACTCCGCTTTCTGTTCGTCGGAGAATCACTGATTCTGTCTCTAATATTCTATCTCCCTTCTATAAAACTCTGATTAAGACTCCTACCTCTGACTCTGTACAGAGGCGTAGTCAGCTTCCCAGTACTGAAGAAAGAGGAATATTAGATTCCACTGCTCTTAGATGGGTTTCGAAAGTTGGAAGATATAATGTACAAGATGTATTAGATACATTTATGCAATGGAATGAACCGACACAACGATATGTGTTCGATGAAATGTGTTTCCTTCTACGTGAGGAATTGGAAGAGGATGACCCTGAATCAAATCTAGAAGAATTAATTAATGTTCAGAAAGAGTTTGCTGCAGGTATGATAGTTGGACAAAATATAAAAGAAGCGATGGAACTGGTTCTAAGTTATAGAACCGACTCATCCCTTCGTTCACCAAGAGAGTTAGGGAAACGCAGTACGAAACAAAATCGTCAATACCCAATGAGAGAGGTTCCACCAATTTGGCGTGAAGCTGTGCAAGCTAATGTAAACCTTGGTATTGCAGCCGCTCCGGCACAATTCCAGAGAGTATGGATACATATTCCATGGAAGCGAGCTGAAGTATTAGCAGTGAAACAGGCCTTGCCAGATCCGCGTAAAAATCCTGCAGGGTACTACAAAGAGTTGGCTCAAACGGTTGACGCTTGTGTATTGAATCTTGCTGACATAGATCTGCTATTTGGTAATGTAGTACCGCAACCAATTTGGGCTAAAATTCGTAAAGAGAATCATCCAGTTGCCCTAGGTGGTGACTGGGCAGCTATAATTGCAGCGGATGGTCAACAAATAGGTGGTTCCAAACCAGAACCCCTAATTACTAATTTGCCTGGTAGAATAATCGATTTAATGAAAACCTTGATGCCAGCATTACGCGTTAACTGGGACAAATTGTCCGCGTGCAAACAAAAGAAAGACGAAAGCGTCTCAGACTTTTTCACAAGATTCGAGGAGACTTTCGTGGATCATAGTGGTCAGGATATGAGCACAGAAGGAGGCCAGAGATTATTTGTTGATAAATTTGTGCACAATCTGTTACCAGAACTTAGTGGTAAATTAAAGAATTCTGAAAGTGCGTGGGCTGTCTCTACGACTGCGCAAATACTTGCGACTGCCCAGTACTATGAAAATAGGGATAAAGAAGAGAAGGAAAAATCAGATAAAAAGACGAAAGATTTAAAAACTAAAGTACTTTTACAGCAAGCTTATCCGCCTCGCACGAATCAGACTAATATGCAGCAAGGGTCATATCAAAGAACGGAATATAATTTTCAAAGACCACAATACCAATGGAATCAATGTGCTTATTGCAAAGTGGAAGGTCATTACAAAAATGAGTGTCCAGTTCGGGCACAAAATAATGCTGCGGCAGCTCAGAGAGGTCGTGGTAGTTCTATGCAAAACTCTAGAGGTCGAGGACGAGGTGCTATGCCTCCGCAGACGAGTGATCGCCCTTCTAATTATTTCGACCAGCGAAATGGACAATCTGCCCAACAGAATAGGTCTCCACAATATCATGTTGAAGACTATTATGAAGCTAGTGAGGAAGTTCAGCAAAGTGAGTACTAGGACAGCCATGGACAAAGAGAGGGAGTAGTATCAGTTCCAGTAGATCAGAGTGGGCCTTATGTCGCAGTAGCAACATCAGGTATAGTCGAACCGTTTCTGTTGGATACTGGTGCAGCAAAAAGTTCTATCATACATGCGAAACTCCCTGGCGCACCTTTGTCTGGCTCAACAAACGTTTCAGTAGGTTTTTCGGGCGCCCCTGTTCACAACCCTGTTTCTGGTCCTTTGTCTATTTCTGTTGGACCCTGTCAATTGAAAGCACCCCTGATTTTGACGACAGGTTGTAACGAAAATCTGCTTGGTTTAGACTTGTTAAAACGCCTGTACGCGACATTGTACTGTTCTCCAGCAGGAGTACAGCTTACGTTGGGTAAAAGAATAATCTCTCCGATGTACTTGTCGATGGATGCGCTCCCACCAGAGCTGCGTTCACTCCCTGATACTCTTTGGGCGACTGGTCCTAATGATGTAGGTCTATTGGAAATTCCACCCTATGTAGTAACTTTGAAAGCAAATGTCAAACTTCCACGAATTCCACAATACAGAATCTCTAGTGAAGGTGAGCGTGCGCTCCTACTGATAGTGCATGATCTGATTGAGAAAGACGTTATAGAAGAAACTAGAGGTAATGTCTGTAATAGTCCTGTACTGCCTATTTTGAAACGAACTGACCCTACAAAACCTCCAGTATATAGGTTTGTAATTGATCTCAGAGAGATTAATAAAATTGTGATTCCACAGTTTCCTGTGGTTTCAGACATTACTGCATTGTTAACGTTGATTCCTGCTACAGCAGCATGGTTTTCGGTTGTCGACTTGAAAAATGCCTTTTTCAGCATTCCGATAGCCGAAGAAAGCAGAGATATCTTCGGTTTCTCTCTAGGAGGACGAAGCTTTAGGTTTAAACGCGCTCCACAAGGCTATTGTGAAAGCCCATCCATTTACAGTCAAGCATTAAAAAGCCAGTTAGATTCCTTCGTACTTCCTCTTGGTTCTGCTTTAGTACAATATGTCGATGATCTTCTGGTGGCTGCTGATGACAAGGAAACTTGCAAAACAGCTACGATTTCTTTATTGCATCACTTGTCAGATTTGAATCACAAGGTGTCACCTTCAAAAATGCAATACTGCTGCCAAGAAGTGACCTACCTAGGTCATCTCTTGTCAAAGGAGGGAAGGAAGTTGACCCCAGAGAGAATAAAAGCAATTACACAGATGAATGTTCCTAGCACGCAGAGAGAAGTACGTGCCTTTTTAGGTATTACCTCATATTGTAGGCAATGGATCCCAAATTTTTCTCTTTTAGCAAAACCATTGGTAGCCTTGACTGGGAAAGGTGTTCCGAGTCCGGTACCATGGTCTGCAGAATGTCAGCAGAGTTTTTCTGAATTGCGAAATGCACTGTGTTCAGCTCCTGTATTGGGTACACCCGACTACAGTAAGCCATTCACGCTCTATGTCCACGAGAGAGAAGGTTGTGCATTGAGTGTTTTGACGCAGAAATTTGGTGATAAACAACGCCCTTGTGCGTATTTTTCATCAACGTTAGATCCGGTAGCCAGAGCATTGCCTAGTTGCTTGAGAGCTACAGCCGCAGCTGCAGCTTCCATTCGACAATCTGCTGGTTTGGTAATGAACAACATGCTAGTAGTTATGGTTCCTCATGCTGTGGATACACTCATGAACCGAACCAAGACGCAACACCTTACCAGTGCTAGATTATCAGGTTATGAACTGACACTGTTAGCTAGTCATATTCAGATCAAAAGATGCAATGTATTGAATCCAGCAACATTGTTGCCGACTAGCCAAGAGTCGAGTGATTCCGAACCACACGACTGTTATTTCAAAACTGAGGAAGAAACAAAAGGACGAATTGATCTAAAAAACACTCCGTTGTCAGATCCAGATGGCACGCTGTATGTTGATGGGTCTTGCTTCAAATTGGAGAATGGTGATGTGACTGCTGCTTATGCAGTAACGACCTTGAGTACGATTGTGGAGACTGCAAGAGTGAGTCAGAATTCTGCCCAGGCTGCAGAATTGATCGCGCTAACAAGAGCGTGCGTTTTAGCTAAGGGAAAGAGAGTGAATGTGTTCACAGATAGTCAGTACGCGTTCGGCGTGGCCCATAGTTTTGGCCGTTTGTGGAAAGAGAGAGGTTTCATTACGTCCCATGGGACTAAGATTCAACATGGCCAGCTAGTTAATGACTTGTTGGAATCTCTAACCTTGCCGACTGAAGTTGCGATTGTGAAATGCAGTGCTCATAAAGCAATCACGGATGATGTTGGTCGTGGGAATGCTTTTGCTGATGAGACTGCAAAACAGACAGCTAGAAATATGATGAGTAGAATGTATGTTGCAACGTCTGCAAGATGGATTTCTGAGTCTGGAATGTGTGAGGACACAGTGGAAAGCGTGAAGGAAATTCAGAAAGAGGCGACTGAGGAGGAAAAGCTTGCATGGAGAGAGAGCACGGGTAAATTGGACTCGAGTGGGTGTTGGATTGACTTGTCGGAACAACAGCGTTGGATGTTGCCTGATGCGTATGTGCTTGCAGTAGTAACGATGGCACATGGAACAGCGCACATCAGTTCTAAAGGGATTTGTAAGATGTTGGCTCCGGTCTGGAAGAATGATGGGATTAGTAAGTGTGCAGAGAGAGTGGTGAGAAATTGTATGGTATGCTTGATGCATAATCCTGGCAAGGGAATCCCCACACCTGCAGGTCACTTCGCTCCTCCTTCCTGCCCCTTTGAAGTGATCCAGCTAGACTTCATTCACATGGATCGTTGTAATAACCTGAAATACGTCCTAGTGGTAGTTTGTGCTTTCTCCAGATGGATCGAAGCATACCCGCTAAAGGACAATACTGCCTTATCCACTGCCAAAATTCTTCTTAAAGA
Source organism: Lissotriton helveticus (assembly GCF_964261635.1). Taxonomy (NCBI): domain Eukaryota; kingdom Metazoa; phylum Chordata; class Amphibia; order Caudata; family Salamandridae; genus Lissotriton; species Lissotriton helveticus. The sequence continues at coordinate 649,062,812 of NC_136068.1, forward strand.
ATACTTCCCCAGATACGGAATGCCACGGATTGTATGGTCAGATAACGGAAGTGAGTTCGTAGGGAAAGTTATGCAGAGTGTGTGTGCCGGCCTAGGGATTAGACAGAAGTTTCATAGTGCGAATCATCCCCAGTCCGCGGGTTTAGTCGAGGGTTACAATGGCACCCTTAAACTGAAACTTGCTAAGATACAAGCATCCACGGGTTTGTCCTGGCCAGACGCATTGCCTTTGGCTTTACTATCAACAAGAGCAACTGTACATTCTAGAGTAGGGCTTAGTCCTTATGAAATAGTTTTTGGTCGTCCTGCAAATGTTTGGGGGGTACCTAGACCAAAAGAATTCAAGCAGCTGGAATACCCAATGTTAATTGATTACCTTTTCGACTTGACTGCTAAATTGAGTCTTATTCACCAACAGGTTTTCGATGCATTGCCAAAGCCACCGGAGAGTCCAGGCCATCAGCTGAAACCAGGTGATCAGGTGGTCATTAGAAATTTTGCAAGAACGAAAAATCTTCAGCCCAGATTCATTGGCCCTTTCCAAGTCCTACTAGCAACGAGAACTGCTATTCGTGTGGCCGGAAGGAAGAACTGGATCCATACGACACATGCTAAACGTGTGCCTCTGCCACTTCCTTACGACAACTGGGTAAAGAAAGGAATCGGTGCCTCTGAAACGGAACAAATCCCCAGGTTCATACCTTTCAGCGATGCAGAACTGATCACGGATTCACCAAATTCTGACTCTCCTCCTGAAACTGCTCTTTTGAACCCTGAACATTTGCCATCTGCACCAAAAGAACATTTGCCATCTGCGAACGTGAACATTGCAACGTCAGCTGAAAATACATTGTTTCCAGATCAGACAGCTCCTGCAAAACTGAGATACAACTTACGTTCTCGCAATATGGACAAATAAAGCAGGAAACTGCCTATTTTCAGATTTGAATTTGCTATACATTGCCTCCAGCCAGGAAGTTTGCTAATACTTTGTATTGTTTCTTTTTGTTTTAAAATTGCCTTGCCGTCTGGGTAGCCGTAGGGTCGTGGCTGTGTGCCTAGTTGAATCTGCGGGGGTCAGACACAAGGTCGATCTTTCTGTTAGTTCTGGGAACTCCCAGGGCTGATAGAGGCATTTTCATCTACGTACACATCATCAGTGGTCGCGAACGGTCGTAGAAGATGGAGCTTCCTGAGCTGCAACGAGAAAATGTAATTTATGTTCGTAGAAATAGACTGTACCGAATACTTCACAGCAAATGCTTTCTAATACAATGTGCAGTTACGTTTTTAATCGTTTTGATAACGTTGGTGGGTGGAATCATCTTTGGTGTACATTTGATTTTTATGCCAGTAACTACAGTACCTCCCCTTGATCCTACTACTTCTACGGTTTCTTCTATGCATTCTTTTCACTCATTTCCTGAACACGAGCAAGCTCGACGCTCAGAATTTATTAACAATACATTTGTACAGCTCTTGCATCAACACCAACTGGTAGTTAATACTACAGACTGCTGGGTGTGCGGCTTGATACCTCACACTATGGATAAAGGCATTCCCTATTTAGTCTTGCCTTTTAGCTACAATGGATCATTTCAGGCCTTTCAGACCATTTTTTCATATGCCCTTGAGACCTATCCTCCGCGTCCACCACGGTCCACTAAATACAACTCAGCCAACAAAGCTTTAGTCCAGGGAATTATTGATATGATTAAAGACGTCAATAATACTCCATCTTACCCTAGAGATGAATTACGGGTGTATTTGAGTTGGAACTCTACAGAGTATCGCCTTAGTTTGGGAGAAAGCAAGCGTAAAAGCTCCACTTCAGTTTGGGTCGTGCCTCACCGAGGTCAAGTCTGTTTGCAAGGAAATGGGAGAAATCCGAGAGCTCAGCTAGGGAGGAGTGAGTGCGTTGAGACTTACGTATTTCCGTCTAACTCCTCCCCTGCCTTCCTGACTGCTAGGGGTACCTACTTCATCTGTCAGGACAGAGCTTATACATGGCTGCCTGCTGACTTCTCAGGTTCGTGTTATATTGCTCGATTGTTACCTCCGACATACACTGCTTCTTCAGATTATCACAAGACCAGAGTAGCAAGAGGTGTCTTCAGCAAGGAAGATACCGCTGGTCAAGAAGCTGGAGACTTTTTCAAAGGTTTCCTTCCGTTTTGGGGGCCTATGGCCAATAGTAGAAATCTACGTCAACTAACACGGGTAGTTGAATCTACTATTACAGAAACTGCTGGTGCCCTTAGTAACTTAACAGCTGAGCTTCAGGCGGATCGTCTCATGACGTTGCAGAACCGTATGGTTCTAGACGTAATACTTGCAGATCGAGGTGGGGTATGCAGAATGATCCAATCGAGCTGCTGTGTCTTTATTCCAAATAATGCTCCAACAGTCTATGAAGCAATCTCTAAGCTACACAAGATTTCCGACTCTATACACGTAGATAAGGGAAACTGGTCCTTCATGGAGTGGTTTTGGACTCTGGTATCAGCGTGGGGATGGAAGGTTCTGATGGTCATTGGTGTCATCCTAGTATTTCTGTTCTCGTGCTGTCTTATTATCCAATGTGGTCCCGCTCTGTGTAGTCTCTGTGCTGCAACCTGTTTCAGAAAACCACCTGCATTAGGAGAAAAGGCACGAGACAGGATGATGATACAACAACATGTCACTGACCTAATGAGCATAGAATTAGACTCTGACTCTGACATAGACTGAGTAATTGCCTATGTAAGGGCAAAAGGAGGGTTCTGAGGTTCCGTGACGATTTTACTCGTGTTTGTAACATTGTCGTAAATACATAATTTTGGTATCAGTGGACCGCAAATGATCCATTTAGTATATCCTGGTGTTTTCGCTATGCTACGAGCAAGAGCACTCCAGTTACAAACACATTTCTGTTCTACCCATGGCATCCATTTTAGAACACGGAAGCCATTTTGTATTCCTTGCCCTCACATAGTCAATGGACACACAATGACCTCTTTTCATTTAAGGACACGTAGGCTTTGGCCGGCGATTCACCTTGCGAGTGACACGTGCACCTTAGGCCAGCAACGCTGTGGCAGCATGACTCGGCAAGAGCTGCCTCCCCAGCCTGAGGCCAGTCCTGCTATACTGGTTCTTGTGTTCGTTGGCCTGATCATGATTAGGCGGCCGAAGCTGGTAACCGTGCCCATTTACGACCCACAAACATCTCTTATCCTGTCTTTCTATCTTCCACACCTGGCTCTGCTCCTTTCCTTCTGGGCCTTTATTAGGGGGAGGTAACGAAATTTACGATGAGGCGGTCCGGGTCTTGAATGAAGAATTGACATGGGATTATGATGGACTAGTGGGAACCCCTCATTCGTAATGTTTTGACATCAGATACTGTTGACGATTCCTGTGCAACGCCAAATATTTATTGTTTAAGACACGAATGTTTAGAACTGTGGTAACATGTAAAGAATTTGCCCCGAGCAGAATATTTAGTATATAAGGAACAACCCTCTTTGTACAAATTGAACAGGCTCCTAGACACTGCCCGTGTGCAGTTTCTGTGACTTCTGTGTCCCTGCAGTAATAAACCTTTGGTCTTTGACGCCACCATCGAGAAGCCCGTGTTTCTGTTTGTTTGTGCACCGAGACAGGTTGAACTCCGGGGTCTTCGGGTGTTGTCCCTGACACCTCTGGACGGAACCAAAAAAGTCCAGAACTCCACACCTCAAGACTCTTAGGACAAAGAGGAACACATATTTCCGCAAGATCAAGCGCACCAAAGCCGATTTTTTCAGCCTCCAACTTGACCAGGCAAGAAACCGTCCCAAAAAACTCTTTGATCTGATAAAAACCCAATCTAAGGATACACCCTAACGACCACAAGACTCTGAATACTCGCAGCCAAACTGTGAAGAATTCTCCACCTTCTTCACCCTGAAGACTGACACTATCAAGAACGACCTCCTAAAGGATCAAACCTTATACGCAAGACCGAATACACTAACCTCTCTTGCCCCCAGGCCTTCGCCTGGCCAATTCTCAAAAAATAACGCAGATTGGTCATCATTCTCCTATTACTCCGAAGATGCTCTAGGCAAAATTCTCAGTGCTTTGAACTCAGCTAACCACTCTTCTGACCCGCTTCCGGCAAATGCAGTCAAAACCCTTACTCCACTACTTCTACCTCTCTGGTCCAAGATCATAAACAGTTCACTTCAGCAAGGATGCATCCCAGACACCCTCAAAGTGGGCCAGGTCTCTCCCATTCTTAAGAAGCCCACGGCGGACCCCACAGATCTAAACAACTATCGCCCTATCTCCAATATCCCTACCGTAGCCAAGTTGCTGGAAAAATGTGTGCACCTGCAGCTAACGAAACATATCGACAACTTTGACCTTCTCAACAAACACCAGTCAGGTTTCCGTGCTGGCCATAGCACAGAATCAGCCATGACACACATCATCGATGATGCGCTGCAAATACTCGACCAAAATAGATCTTGCCTACTCTTCCTACTTGATCTCTCCTCGGCCTTTGACACGGTCAAGCACGCGAACTTGCTAGACCTCCTGAAACACAGAATGGGCCTATTTGGTGTAGTGCTGAGCTGGTTCACTTCTTTTCTCCAAAACCGGACACAACAATTCAAAGTCAATAACACCCTATCCAAGCCCGTCCCAGTAACTCTGGGTGTACCGCAAGGATCTGCTCTATCCCCAACACTGTTTAATCTCTTCTTGGAACCTCTCACCGAAATTCTACAATCCTCTAACGTGCAATATCACATGCACGCAGATGATACACAACTATACCTCAAGATACACACCCTAGAGGACATTAAATTACTTAACACAGCTCTTAAGAATACCCAAACATGGCTGGCAGAAAATCATCTTAAATTGAACGCCCTCAAGACCGAATTCCTACTAATAGCTCCGCCAGCCCAAATCCCGAAAATGCAAAACTTGATCAAACATATCACGGCGTTTAACGTACAACCTACCATTGTGGACTCGGCGAAGTCACTTGGAATGACTTTAGATAGTAACCTTAACATGCAAAAACATATCAGCATTGCTACAAAGGGAGCTAACTTCCAGATAAACACTTTAAGGAAACTGAAACCCTTCCTACCACATAATGACTTTCAGCAGGCAGTTCAAGCTCTGGTTATTCCAAGAGTGGAATACGGTTGTGTCTCCCTATGTGGCCTACCCAAAGCATCAACTGCACCTCTCAGAGCCTCTATCAACGCCGCAGTAAGACTCATACCTGGATCTAAATGCAGCTCCCACATCTCCCCGGACCTTCAATCCTTGAACTAGCTACCCCTTGAGGTGAGAATTCATTTGAAAATTGCGTGCATGACACACAGAGCCCTACATCAAAAGACACCAAGTTACTTGGCACAGAAACTTAGATCTCCGGTGGGGCCAGATCCTCAAGAAATGCGGAAAAATTACTTCTGAAACCACAAAAATTCCAGAAGAAAAAAACTTACAACAGATCCTTCTCTGAGATGGCACCGAGAATTTGGAACGCCTTACCCCCAGAAACCAGACTTAACCCGTCCTCTAATTCTTTCAAAAAGGAAGTTAAATCCATCCTCATGGCCCAATACACATGACTAGGGTCTGCTGAATCCCTGTAATGAGATGTTTTCGCGCTCTCAACTACAAGACACTTATTGATGCTAAATCTAACTATGCTGCTTTTTACTACATGTTATGTACATTTAATTTTATATATTTCTGTTTCCTGTATAAGTAAACATTTATTGTCTGTACAGCGCTCTGATATCCGATAGGATCTTGTTCGCGCTTTATAAAACTCTCCAAATGAATAAATAAATAAATACTGCTATTCGCAAATTGTGTTTCTAATGTCTCTTATTTACATCTCCAGGTTACATCAATGATCCCAATGCATTTCGGGCATTATTGTTGCCCTTCGTCAGGGGAAAAATCTACAAACATAAAAGATAATAACGGGATCTTAGTAGAAAGCATCTGAGTCTATCAAGTGATTATATTCAGGTAATGTCAAGCTCCGTGGTGGATCTTCTAGAAGTATAACCATGCAGTGAGGATTGAGGTGAATAAATGGTGCTCTTCATGTGGGCTGAACGGCCATCGTTGAAAAATAATGAATGTCGATAACGAGTAGTGCACATTAACGGTGGGGAAATATAACAGTGGGAAGCAAGGTGAATTAGTTGTGCTGTCGGTAATGTCTAAACTTCCAACATAGGTGAATGATAATTATCAGTGAAAGAACGAGTGTGTAGAAATTCGATAAAAACGATCTGTGACAGTTAGGTTAAGGTAAACCTGTGAAATAAGCTGTACGTTCCGTAAACAATAAAAAAGGTGCCATAGCGCTGGCACTGTGAAAGTGAGTCCGCTATGCATATAGTTGAAAAAATGCTCCGTGGTGTGTTTGGTAAGATAATAATGAAAAGGGTTCTCACATGGTCGATGAATCGCTAGAAACGCAACCGGCTGTAAAGCAAGTGAAATACAAAGCATAAGGTCAACGTGGTTGTTCGTAACTTGTATGTGTCCACGAGAATTAAAATCCGCGAATGCGGTACTTACAGGGTAGGAGCTCACGAAGTGTCAAGTTCGTCCCGAGCTAAATTTTGTGGTACTGCCGTCTGCTGAAAGTTGTTACTAGTGAATTAATGGCGCTCGCGTGACGGGTTAAGTTAGTAAACGGTGTGAGCAGCATAGAAAATGGACTTATTCCGCCCGAGGTAGCGCGGACGCCATCTTGGAATGGTGGAAACGTGAAGTATCAAGCTGATGTATTATGTGCTGGGTGTTCTATGTGCAAGATGTAGTAATAAATACCAGACAGAGGGTAAATAAATAATAAATGTCGGATAAATCATACATGCAATCAGATAAACAATATCAACAAGGGTTGATTAGGTGAATGGTTACCCAAAGGTGAGTAACAATAAATGCACATTAGTTCAAGAACTAGGAATACAAAAATGCAAAGTATATCGACATCAGATCCACCACGGAGCTTGATATTACCTGAATATAATCACTTGATAGACTTAGATGCTTCCTACTAAGATCCCGTGATTATCTTTTATGTTTGTAGATTCATCCCATGACGAAGGGCAACAATAATGCCCGAAATGCATTGGGATCATTGATGTAACCTGGAGATGTAACTAAGAGACATTAGAAACACAATTTGCGAATAGCAGTACACCATGAAGATAATTGATCATTGAATGGAAGTGGTCAGTAAAAACGACTTTGATGATGGACTGTTTGCTTCAAACTTTTGATTAACTTGAATCTGGATTAAAACATTCATTTGTTTCCTTACGCTGTGCATCGGGGGACAACCCCTATTCAGGGGCTGCATTCTTTTTTGTTCTAATTCACAACACTGTTTGGTTCAGACTGTGAAGCCCTAATTGCAGGCAACACTTAACCAACTTCATTAACCTTCTACGAACACAGGCTGTGCGTGTCCACTTCCCTGTGTTATAAACACCTCTGGTGATCACATAATGTACTGGTTTATTAATCTCCTGTATAGCGAACCTAAGGCTGCTAAGCCTTGGCCAACATGTGCATTGGTGGCCTTCCAGTGCTACATGACCTTCCTACTGGCTTAGGATCATTTTTTTACCCCAGGCAGGTCATTTGGGGTAAGACAAGTCCATTGACAGGCTTTTCACCCACTTTTAGTGGCTTCAAATGAAAAAGGACTCAGATACGTTCTGCAGGTCCTGTCCTGTCTACCAGGCCAGTGGCACATCAGGAAAGAAGTGCAGGGCCCCCTTACAACCATTTCCTGTTGTTGGCACCCCTTTGAAAGGCTGGGCACTGCCATTGTTGGGCCTCCGGACCCCAAGACAGCCATGGGGAACAGGTTCATCCTGCTCTTGGTGGACCATGTTACCCAGTACATAGAGGCTATCCCCCTAAAGTAAGCGACTTCACCGGCAGTGGCCATGGCACTGATGGGTATTTTTACCTGTATGATGTTCCCCAAGGAGGTGGTGCCAGATCGTGCCACTAACTTCATGTTGGCATACATCAGGGCCACATGCAAGGAGTGTGGAATACCCTACAAGGTCTCCCCTCCTTACCTACCTCAAAAAATTACTTTTTTGAGAGGTTCGACAATACACGTTAAGGGCATAATCATCGGCCTGTCAGAACTCTTGAGGCGGCAGTGGGACATCTTCTTACCATGCTTATTGTTTACGTAATGGGAGATGCCTCCAATGGGTGTTGACTTCAGCCCCTTTTAGCTCCTTTATGGGTGTCAGGTAGGAGAACCACTCAGTCAGGTCAAGGAGGGGTGGAAGCAACCTCCCACCAAGGTCCTTAGGATGAGGTCAGCTGCATTCTGGCCCTCCTTACTTCTGAAAGTAAACAAAAGTTAACCTAGAAGTCACACTGTTGGTCATGAAACAGCGGTATCACCAGACGGCCAATCTAGTCGAGTTTCAGCCTGGCCAAAAAGTGTGGGTGATGGGGCCTGTGGAGACCAGGGCCCTGTGAGAACATTGGTCTGTGCCCTATGAGGTGAAAGAGAGCAAGAGTGCGGTCACCTGCCTGGTGGACCTAAAAACTTCAAAGAACCCTAGAAGAGTTTTGCATATCAATTGCCTCAAACCCCTCTTGGAGAGGTCTGAGTTAATCATACTACTGGTCATGGATGATGGGAAGGAAGAGGAGATTGAACTGCTTCCTGACCGCCTTTCTTGCAAGGAGCAGGATGAGCCAGTAGAGGGTGTCAGTTTCTCCCCTACACTGACTCTACAACAACAGGGAGACTGCCACCAGTTGATGGTGCAGTTTGCCTCTTTATTTTCTTTTACCCCAGGACTCACTACATGGTACACCCATTATATTGATACAGGGGACAGCACAGCAGTGAAGAGTATAATCTACCAGTTGTCAGACAAGGTGAGAGCCAGCATTAAGGAGGAGGTCTCAAAGATGCTGGAGTTAGGGGTTTTGATCCCTCCAACATTTATTGGGCCAGCCTAAGGGTGGTGGCATTATGTCTGCCCCTCCAGGTGCCACCACAGATCTTAGGTTGTGTGTGGATTACCTGGGGCTCAATATAGTCACTAAGACTGATGCACACCTCATCCCCTGAGCTGATGAGCTCATAGACCAGTTGGGAACTGCCATGTTTTTCAGCATGCTTGTCTTAATCTCTGGGTACCTGTAGATTGCCTTGACCTTAGGGGCACACGAGAGATCTGCATTCTCGGCTCCAGAAGGGTTATTCCCTTTGGGTTGGAAATCACCCCTGCCCGTACCAGAGGTTGGTCAACGAGGTTCTGGCTGGGTTTGAGAACTTCAGTGCTGCCTAACCAGTTCTAGCTGGGATGACCATTTGTGCCACTTCAGAGAAGTGCTTCTGCAGAGGGCAAGCCTGCCTGTCAAGGCCAGTAAATACTATATAGGGCTGGGATAATTGTTTTGTTGGGACTTGTAGTGGGATGGTGCAAAGTGCAGCCCCTTCGGGCAAGGATTGAAACCATTCTGGCTTGGGAACCCAACAAGACCCAGATAGAGGTGAGAGCCTTCCCAGGCCTCACTGGCTACTACTGGTGATTTGTCAAGGTCAATGGCACCCTTGTTGCCCCCTTGATATAGTCGCACTCAAGACCCCTGACTTCTCCCAAGAATTCATTGTGCAAACAGATGCCTCAGAGCAAGGAATAAGGGCTCTGAGATGATACTGCAGAGCTTAAAACTGAAGTAACTGAAGTAACAGTAGATAAACCATGCTGCCTTTGAATGGGCAATAACTTTGACAACCTTTATGCAGTGGCAGAAAGCAGCAGGCAAGCAAAATCATTGCTGTGCTGGAGGACTTTTGAAACACCTCAATGATGAATCCCAAAAACATTCAAAAGTCTTGGAATGATTTTGTACTCACTGAATTGTTCTTTATATGGTAATACCAAGGCTGATTGCATAAGGTTAGTTTCTGCCTGAAGCAATGGTCTGGAATGTGGCTGATTGCAATAATCAGTGGTTGACTTTACATGAATGAGGCAAATCCACCTTTTCTGCATGGAAACCGTGGATGTTTTACCTTTTATGAACACTACTTGTGATAGTACTACGACTCTGTCCATAGCAAAACTACTGTTCAGTGCCCCACGGTGTGTGTTCTGTCTCTAAACTGTAGTGCCAATGTAAGTTGGTGCAGAAATGGAACGCATTGTGTGGATGTTAAAGGACATATTTAGACAGCTCAGTGGATTTTCGCCACAGTGCTTCAGGGAGCACCATTGTGCTGTGGCTGGCCTACAGTTTGAAGGCATTGCATTATTAAATGGCAAGGAAAAGAGATAGCGCTTTGTATAAAAATATGTTTCTATACATTAGACCCCAAAAGTGTGTCTTGTAAACCCTTGAGGCTGAATGTGCATTATGAAATATATATTTCATATTAGCCATTTGAAATAGTCTATGTTTACAGGGAAACGTTATCGCATTGCTGTTTTAATTGCGTAGGCAAAGCTGTGCTTTGCAGGAGTTTACCTTGCAACTCCTATCAGTGGTAAGAGTAAATCCTTTTCCAAGCTCAACAAGTGTTATCAAATCTTGATCATTTCTGTAAACCAGCATCGGTCACAGGTTGTCAATAGTATTATCCAACATATTCTTTTTTTTAAAAGTTAACAATTTGTGCCTGTGAACCCAAACAAAGCGCTAAACCTACAGGTACGTGCTAATGTGTTTTTCTCTTCATCATCATCATCATTTAAACTTTATTTGGGTTTGTTTATGAACCATAAAAGTACAACAGAAAAAGAATACATTTTAAACAATAAGCTAATACACAAGTTACATCTCATTACATATATACAGTCAATATGTTAACATATGGTTTATGGAGTAACAATTAAAATACTAAGACAATAATTTATATATGCACAGATAAAAAAAAATATATATATATTTTAGAACACAATGGAAGCCCAAGTTTTACTGAGACGTGTTGTCTAACTACAATCAGGGTACCTTGTTGCTACCGAATCAATCTCCGTCTAGTTAACCACATGGAAAACAAAAATTTAGCAATAGCTGTAACTATTAATGTATTAGTGTCAGATTTTAAAATTCTAAAAAACTCTAAGTAGTTCCTAACTCCTAGGTTCACACATAGCTGTATAATCCATTTCTTCCTGCTAGCGGAATAAGCAGGACAGAACAAAATCACGTGCATTAGGGACTCATTTGGATCCTCACAACCTGGGCAAGGGCGGACTGGACCCATTTTCCATTTATCTTTGTGAGAGTGCAGGGGTAGTGTACCGTATCTGAACTGTAAATACAGTTTCTTTGCTAAAACCGGTTCTATAGTGTCTAGTTCCTTCTCAAAGCTATAGACATTCTTAAAGTCTAGAAAGCTATCCGTGAGACTAGAGGGCCTGGCTGATCGGAGAGCTTCTTGTAGGTTATGTTGTTTTATGGTCTCTGCCAGGGTTCGCCTCGAGATGACTTGGCACGTGGCCTCCGGATTAGACCAGAGATTCTCCATGCCAATCCTGGACGCCTGCCCTGTTTTTCTCTTCTTTTTTTTAAAGAATTTAGTTGAAGGATTCAAATGCCAGAAGAAGCACATGTTTACCCTAGTGGTATGTAAGCCTCTTCATCGAAAAGTAAATATTAACAAAGTCAAAGTGATAATAAAATGTAGGATTAAGACAAGCAGTGTCATCTGCTGTGGTTCACTATCTTCTGCGAACAATGTCCAACTATTGGTCCATTCCTTGTATATATTTCTAAGGCGTGAGTGGCATTTTCGGTTGAATTATGTCAAAACCTAGGCGTGAACTCTTTGGAGTACTGAGCTGAGATATAAACTGCAGTGGTACAATCGGTTTATGTATTTTGTCTGGCAATATGACTAGGAAGTGCCACAAATCACAGGTTACAAGAAGGATGTACAGACCACAACGTTAATCAGACCAGGGATGAGCATGCGCTGTTACCCCCCACGCCCTTTTATAATGTCGAGTGCTCCCAATCCTGCAAACACAATGCAATATGCACAGTGCGCCCTGGGAACAGTCCCACTAGATAGGAGAAGTAAGTGATGCCAAATAAATGGAAAGTAAAGTACCAAAGTCCAAGAACTCACATTAGATGTTTTCAAGTGTAGACATCTGATGTTATCCGGCAGCTGATGTTATCCAGTGTGGGCGTTTGTGGTTTTCGAAAGCAGACGTCTGCTAGCCTAGAAATCTGTAAATCCAATGGATGATGCAAAGAGAGGGATTGTAACGATGTTGAGACCTGAACCTTGTGTAAGATGCTGGAATTTGATCCGTCCCTCATCGCCAGTGTAAAAAAAGATAAGTCTTAATAATGGAGGATTCCAGTTGAGAAGGAAATGTGAAGTTTATTCCAAGTTCAAAGGGTCCCATCCATCCACATTAGCTGCCCTGCATCAACTGCTCACAAGCCCTATCCTTCTGCTACTCAAGGTTCCATCGCCACGGTATCACTCAAGCATAAACAATATCTTAAGGTGGATACCTCAATACCACAATAATATATATATATATACCAAAAGTGCTTTTATGATTTATATAAATTGAATAAGGCTTATTTGATTGCAAAACATATACCAAAAGATATAACAAATAGATTCTTTTGTCTCTTGCGCCGTTATTCTGATAACTATGGAATATATTGATGTATTTTTATGTAGGTCTTTCCTTTAGAAAATGAAAAATAATATAGATTACTCAGACGAAGGTAGCTTTGAAGGCACTGGCCTCAGCTCAAGGAAACAAGTAAAGACTATGGATCGACATTAACTTATTATAGGAAACAGCATTGAGTTTATGGTGTTGAATGTTGCACTTAGTACACAAAGTGACATAAACCATCAATATGCAAATTGTTAGGAACTACCTTGGCAAGAATGTTTGACAGCCCATTCTAAAAATAATAATGCTGAGAAAAGCTCTGGTTGACCATGGTTCTCCTCCCTGGAATGCTTCTACGGCTGGAATAAAGAGGATGCATTATTTGTTGAGCTCCAGAAAGAGCAAGAAGATCACACAGTTTCACATAACTTTCCCATAACTCACGTGCAGTCCAGGTTCCAAGTCCAATCTGATGGGCAAAGGGACCTGTCATTCCAAGATTTGGGGTCTAGCCACAAAGTCATTAGTGCTCTCTTAGGCACTTTTTATGTACTCGTACTTAACAATGTGAATTGGCCTCAGAACATTTAGGGGCAGATTTACAAGCCCCTTGCGCCACTTTTGCGTCACTTTTCCCATGTTAAAAGTGACGCAAAAGTGGTGCAAGGGGCTTGTAAATAAGCCCCTTAAAATGGGATTATTTAAGGAATCTTCACATACTATGAATACAAATACAAAGGACGGAGCCCTCTTTGCCCTTTTACTAATAGACAGTTAGACATTTTGTGTCGATTCACAGGGGTATTTAGAGGTAATTACTATAGTACTACTAAGAGGAAAAATATATATAAATATATAGATCACTACTTTATGTATGTAAATATATATAATATATAAATAATAAAAATATATGTCTATACTATGGTACTACCTTCTTCATATATTTCTATAGTCCTATAGTACTTCTTTCCATACTTATAAATGCTTCTGTGACTCAGCCCAATAGTTTAATGCTACACAAAGTAATGTCTTGTAGAGTGGCATTGGCCATATTACAACAGATTTTTTTAGGAGCCCCTTGACAGGGTTCTTTCCGTGTACCCGATGTAAGGCATGGAAATATAGCAGCAAAGTAAGAGATTATGAAGTCCCGGGAGTCGGAAAGACGAACATGATCACTAAACTGCTCAACAGCAATTCTGAATTTGTGATATTCTGTTTGTTGTGTCTTTGTGAGAAGAAATATGATGGCAGCACACAGCATTGGGCTAAGAAGCAGGTATTCAAACTTATGCAGGCTATCACTTACAAGAATTCTGCTTATCTGGCTGCGAGGCACTTTAAGACCATGAATAATAGTAACCGGAACGTTTTAAGATTCTTCTGCAGCTACCCATGTGGAAAAGCAATGCTGGCGGGACTGTGGGTGCATTGTGGCTCCCCCATGGTCCAAAATGGAAATGGACGGCTCTGGGGGATGGGGTCCCCGGGCCCTGAAGTGGCCCCGGAGGGGAGCAACGCGGCCCCCCTCCCTGATTAAAATATATAAAAAATTAAAAAATAAAGAGGCACAGCCCCGGGAGATGGGGTCTCCGGGGCCACATATGGCCTCAGGAAGGGGCCACGCCGCTCTCCTTCTTTTACAAATGATTCACACATGTGGCCATGCCCCAGGGGATGGGGTCCCTGGGGGCAAAATTGGCCTCTGGAGTGGGCCGTGCGGCCCCATTGCCAATTTTTAATTTTTTTTACAAAAAGGGGTAAGGCCCTGTGGGATGGGGTCCCCAGGGCCCCCAAATTGTTTTAAAAAAGGGAGGCCACTCAGCCCCCCTTGTAAAAAAATTTGAGACGTCATCAGTGGGGCTTCTATTTAAAAAAATTATTAAACCTGTGTGGGGGTCTTGAGTCCCCCATATGACCTAGGGACCACCACCTCCCCAGGGTACTAAAAACGTATAATGGTGGTCCATTATGGACTTCCGAGCCCTGGGGACCACCAACACTCTGGGGCTATTTTCAGAAAGGGACGTGGGCCGCCCAGCCATTGCAAACACTGCTTTGGATTTTGGAAGCGAGAGCAGCGAAACCTACTTTCTCTTCCAAAATCCAAAGCAGATTGGTTTTCAACACAAGGAGCTGCATGTCAGGAGCTCCCCATGTGGAAAAGCAATGCCGGCTCCCGCAGGACGCTGGGAGCCGGCGGGACCGTGGGGGCATTGGGTCTCTCCCAACAGTATGGGTGAGCCCGAGGGATGCGATCCTTAGGGCTAGAAGTGGCCCGGGGTGGGGGCCACGTGGCCCATCCCACCCAATTTTTTTTCAATTAAGGCCTGCCGGGGCATGGGGTGCCCAGGGTCAATAGAGGCCTCAGGAGGGAGGCCACCCAGCCCCCTCCTTAAAAATGTAATGTATGTGGCCATGCCCCAGGGATGTGGTCCCCGGGGTCGGAATTGGACATGGGAGGGGGGGCCCATGCGGCCCCCTTCTCGTTCAGATACTTTTGTTTTTTTAAGGCATCAGGCCCTGAGGGATGGGGTCCCCAGAGCCAAAAATTGGAAAAAGAAGGGGGGCCACACAGCCCCCCTTCTAAAAAAGAAAGAAAAAAAATACCAGCATTGTGCCGGAGGCCCCGCCCCTCCCAGCAACACTCTGCAAACGCATCCTGCACACATTTTAAGCTGGGGAATTAGTTCCCCTTCAATACTGGGGGTCCCTGGGGGCCAACTAGCCCACTAGATACCTCCAGTATGCGCCACAGGCCAGCCTTGCAGAGAGGTGGTCCGAAGTATGCCCCTTTTTACACCTCTCTGCAATGCAGCTCTGTGGCGCTTAGTGGAGGTCCCTTGTGGGCTAGTTGGACTCCAGGGACCCTCAGGACTCAAGGGGATTTATTCCCCCAATTTACAATGCACCAGGGGGCGCATTTGTACAGTGGTGAAGGGAAGGGGTTTGGCCTGATTTGACAAGTGTGCAAACTCGCCATGTGGCTCACATTATGTTGGAGGATTAAGTCCCCTTTATTACTAAGGGTCCTTGTTACCTCCAATAAACGCCCCCTAGTGATATCAAGCCCCGCCCCCTCCCTGCACCACAGTGCAAACATGCCCTGTGGCGCGTTTTAAGTTGGGGGATTAATTCACCTTCAATCCTGAGGGTCCCTTGGGGACAACTAGTCCAGCAGGTACCTCTTGTAAATGCCACAGGGCTGTGTTGCAGAGATGTGCTCTGAGGCCATACCCCTTTTTATACCACTATGCAAACTCTGCTTCTGGTGCACTGCTGGTGGGGAAAGGAGATCCTGTCACAAAAAAAGTACCCCAATGGACCAACACATGGTCAGTGGTGTAGGCTAACTCACTTTATGGGAGAAGGAATACAAAATGGAGGGAAGAGGGGTGTGAAAAAAGAGGGGAGGAAGGTGGGCCTTTCTAGTGAAAGGTTGTACTTAACTCAACCATGAATGTGGGGGAGAAACACTTTTTGTTTTAAATACCCTCATACACCCTAGTGGTGTCATGCTTCATCATCGGGTCACCCCGACTCCTAAAAGTCAGGGTGGGCTCAACCACAGTGTTGGGAGCTCTTTAGATAAATGAAGATCGGGGGTTAAAGATTAAAAAACCTCAGGCAGACCCCTGGTTTCCCTCTATTTTTGGGTCTGTCTGGGTTAATAAAAAATCTATAAAAACGGGTTCGTAGGAGTTTTATGGTCCTAAGACCCTGGTGCTGACAAGTTTCAGTCCTGGGGGCCATAAAGGGCCTGGACTTTCTTCAGGGCAAGGAAAATACCCCCTCTGTGAGGATTGTAGGGATGGGAAGTCCCTATCCTATCTGTGAAGAGAGGGCAGATTAGCTGCTCCTCGTCGGTGTATGACAGACAACGATTGTGTTATCTGTTATCCTCCATCTGTGAAAATAAAAGTACAAGGACAGACAACAGTACACACAGAATTGCTGTAATGCTTAGTCCAAATTGGGTACTTGGCGGAGACCAGACATGTTAGAATGCCAAAGTTTCTGTGCATGACAGTGTCATCAGTCTCATTCCCTCTTGTGCCACTCATCTCTACTTCTGCAACATACTGTTTCTATGTGACAAGTAGTCGTGAAGTGGCGATTTTATTCACATGCTAACACTAACTTCGTGTTAGTCACCATATATATCAGGGTGCCTGCACCAGGTGCCAGTCTCTAAGTGCAGAAAACAGCATTCATACCTCTCAACTTTGTGCCAATAATATTAAAAAATATATATATTCTTTTGTATATACACACATCACATTTCCAGCTATCACATACACTCTACCTCATACGCACTGACCTTACCCAATTAGGGGAGGCTGTAGGTATCACACAGGACCGGTAGATGCTGCGTGTGGTCCTGAAGTGACCAACGAGTCAAGGTCCAGGTGGAATTGTTAGTGGGAGGAGAAAACGAAACTCTCTGAGTTCATGCCAGCGAGGAAGGACTATGTACAGTTAACTAGCGTAGAGGGAACACTCTAAGTGTCAGCGTGTCGTCTTTATCCACTTACTTGTTTCAAAGATCTCACCCCGCTCATCAAACCTAGTATGGACCCGGTCCTCGGCTTTCGCATTGTGATAACAAAGTCAGGAGAATATAAAGCCAAGAGTAGCGCGGGAACCGGAGTGCCAGTGTACCGTCCTCGTTGCTTGGACCGGAAATTACGTCAGCGCGATCTGACATGTGGGACACTGGGCATTGGTTGGCGGGTTTGGGATTTGTAGTTCTTGAGGGGTAGTAGTTCAAGGTCTAGAGGGAGTGCTAGGGTAAACAAACTATGATATTGGCATGGTAAAAGGGCGTGGTGACGTTTAGAGCGTCATCGGGAGGCCAAGACAAACCTGCGCCTTGCAACTGGAGCGATGTTTAACATATGGTAATTCTACCAGTATCCAGTCATAGCCTACATTGAGATGTGTTAATAAAGGACCATGGGTGCCTGTTTACATTTTGCTATATGACAAAAAAATATAAAAAACGTGAATGTTTTGAGGGAGAACGAAATATTGTTGTTGGAAATGTCAGAAGTTTTTAACCTAATATGTAGGCAGAAGTTGGAATAAATGTATCTGACTTTTTTTTTACCAAAAGCCCGAGGGCGAAACACGGATCACAGGGATATCGGGAGTGTTTAAAGGAAAACTACTGTGACTGGGTAAAGCATGCTAGGAAAAAAGTAGGATCTCCATATACACGTGAGAGGAGCTCAATAACTCTCTATCACTGGTGTTAATATATAACACGTGTGGGTTTCATCTTCTGCTGGGTGCTAGCCACATGAGTGATGTGTAAGCCTAAAGTATTCAAAGGTGGGCTATGCTTTCACTGGTCTGTATGGTCTCTGTATGATGGAAGATTGGGACCCTTGCTTGATGTAGAATAAGGAGTCGACTATTGTTTTATTTACTGAGCTGGGTCCACAGGATACCATCGTTCAGGCCATCCTCATGGGTTTTTAAACGGTAGACCCAGCGTTGTTCTCTGTCCAGGAGTCTTATCTGCAGGTTGCCGCTCCCCTTGACCTTCTCAATCACTGTCCACCATATATCTGTATCTTTATGTTGTTTTTCCTTGTAGTGTGCTGTTAGTCTGGTGGCTGTGATGGCATGTCTGATTGTGCTCCTCTGATCGATAATGCGAATCTTCACCTTCCGACTTGTCATGCCTACATAGATCAAGTTGCAGGGGCATTTGATGAGATAAATAACTTACTGTTTTAGTTTTTCTGTGTGATTCCGTGCTTCTTTCTTGTAGTCTTGGAGATCTGAACAATTTCTCCGGATTCGTAATGTGTTGCAGAGAGGTGGCCCGAGGCCATGCCCCTTTTTACACTACTCTGCAAATGAGGCTTCTGGTGCACTGCTGGTGGGGCAATGTGGTCCTCATGTGTCCTGAGGACCTCAAGACACAAGTGGACTTCATCCTCTGAGCTTCAGTGCACCAGAAGCTGCATTTGCAGCGTGGTGCAAACAGGGGCGTAGCCTCAGAACACTTCTCTGAAACGCAGGTCTGTGGCGCTTACTCAATGTACCTGGTGGACTACTTGGCCACCAGGGACCTTCAGGATTCAAGGGGACTTAATTGTGTTGTCATAGTTAGAAATTAGCATTTGAAAAAACATTGAAATTCACTGAAAAAAAACATAGGTTTCAGGTACGTTAAAGTTAGAAATTAGCATTTAAAAACACTTACAAATTCACTGAAAAAAACATTGGTTTCAGGGACGTAATAGTTAGCTGGACATTTTACTCTTACAAAACCATTGAAATTCGGCAGTTATAGTTAGTTCAGCTAACTATAACTAGTGCACCCGCAATGCACTGCTCATGACGTCACATATTACATCATTCATGACAAGGTCAGTGACATCACTGATGACATCACTGATTAAATCTCAAATTACATCACTGATGACATCATCCATGTGAAAATCCGATGCACCTCATCACACTCTAATATAACCTTTGATGCACCCACTGTAAAATACAGACTACCATTTTCTAAATCACTGACACACCAATACCAGTTACTAGATATGCACTCACTGATTCCTAAGTCTACACACACACACACATCCATTCATTCATCCTTAAAATCACTCATACATCCAGTCTCTCATCATTACAACACTATCATATGCACTACTACACCTATACAGACACTCACACACCAGCATTCATCCGTGCAGTAACTCACACATCAAGTCAGTCATGCTAAGAGTCAATCACACTCCCATTTACTCACCTATGCAATTATACACACACCACCTCACGTATTCATACAGATACTAATGCATACATACTCTCTCATATAATCAGCGATACAAGTACACACTCATCCCTACATCCAGCCTAACAATCACTGACTATCATGTAGAGTCATTTATATACTTCAACTCTTACATATACTGCCTTTTTTATATGTAGTTACTTGGACATGTACCACTGAGACATACCTTCACTCACCAGCATACCCATACACACACTCACAAACACATACAACTGCTTTCACATGTACTCTTGTACCCATACACCCAGTGAATCAACCACTCACACACCTATGCAGTGAGTCACACACCTCCCATACACCCACACACACACTCAATCTCCCCAAGAAATACTCAGACAACCAATCAATAACCTATACAGACATTCATGTAGCTACTGCCCAACCCATACAGCAGCTTGCACAACAACAGACAGACTGATACAGACATTCACACAGTTTAGTCACTAACCCATGCATTAAGTAAGACACACTTAATCACTCACTTACACAGTCAGTCACGTGCCTATAAAATCCTCCATCCAGACACTTATACACCCACTCATTCTTCCATACACCTTGGAGTATATATATAAAACATATTTAAACTTTACAGAACCACACAGTCACTTGATGATGTCATCACTGATGTCATCAGTGATGTTATTTGAGTTGTCATCTGTGATGTCACAGACCATGTCATGAATGATGTAATATGTGACATCATGAGCAGTGCATTGCAGGTGCGCGAGTTATAGTTAGCTGATCGTTCTTCTAGGGTGATGTTATATGGAATGTACTTGCGCCCCTTCTTCTTATCCTCTATCAAGTTTAGTACCACTCTTTCAAAAGCCAATAGCTCAGGGGGCATCATACCATTCGTGGGATAGAATGTTGAGGGTGGTCGTAAATTTGTGACTGAATCTTGTGTGTATTCCTCCTTTCCTAAAAAGAATAGTTTAAGAAGAGTCCTTTACTGAGTAGGGATATCTCAGAGGAAGATAGCACATATTGCGATAGGTTAAAGATGGGGATATTATCCATACCTAGTATGGATAGAGGATATGAAGAAGGAGCGCAAATACATTCAATATAACATCACCTTAGAAGAACGAAGGGCTCTTACTAATCTAAAAAACGATCAATCCATAATCCTAAAACCAGCAGACAAAGGGGGTGGGATTGTTAAACAAAGCAGAGAAGATTACAAAACTGAGATCAGAGGCCAGATAGGCCAAGAAAGACACTACAAGAGACTGGACACTAACCCACTAGAGACCATTAAAGAAAAAATCCTCAACATTTATTTATTTATTTATTTAGCGATTTATAAAGCGCCTGGTGACCCGGAGGCATCCCCGCGCTAATGATACATGTGAAGGCCAGAGGGGAAAAGGGAGCTTATTTGGGGAAAAGCAAAGTTTTTAATTTTTTACGGAAGAGGAGGTGGCAGGGTTCCAGTCGCAGGCAGCGGGGGAGTGAGTTCCATCCTGCGGAAGCTTTTACTGCGAACCGTCTACCGCCGGTGCGCGCCTTCCTAAATCTCGGAACGATGGCCAAACGTTCGTTGTCCGAGCGTAGAAGTCTAGGGGCCTTGTGAGGGGTGACCATGTCTCTCAGGATAGAGGGGCCAAGCCCATTGAGGAGTTTGTGGGCAGTACACATCGCTTTGAATTCTACCCTCTACTACATTACTACTGAGGGGTCAACTTAGGCTATGTGAGCAAGAAATAATATGGTTTTCTCAATGCTAAACATCCTAGAACGCCAGTGTTGTATACAATTCCTAAAATACATAAAAGCACCACGAATCCCCCAGGTCGGCCCATATTGTCAGTTTGTGGTTCGATTCTCAAACCCATCGGCAGATATATAGACTTTTTTATTAAAGACTTTGTTCCTCTGCAGGACTCATATGTCCGTGAGTCAATGCACATGATTAACTTGCTGGAAGGGAGAGCTACAACATAGAGAAAGAATGGCTACCTACCATGGATATCACCTCTTTGTACACGAACATACCACAAAGGAAGTGTTTACAAGTTATCAAAGATCTATTAGACACCAGACCACGCCCAGTGCAAGTGCCCACTTCAATAATTATTGAACTATTACATATAGCTCTGACATATAACTACTTTGTCTCAGAGGGCACTTTCTACCAACAATGTTCTGGTACCAGCATGGGGGCAATTTTTGCCCCGAATTTGGCTAACATATACATGGACTATGTAGAGCATAGATACGTACTAACCCGTAACAATATGTACCACCCCAGCATTCTATGCTGGAAACGATACATAGATGATATCTTCCTTATTTGGTCAGGCGCCATTCTGATTTCCTAGAGTTCGTCACATACCTAAACACAATACAAAGGCACCTCTCCTTTACATCAACCATCGACAAATGTAATGTGGCATTTCTAGATCTAACTATACGACATGATGATGGTCTACTATATACATCCCTACACAGAAAACCGGCAGAGCGTAACACGCTACTTACATACAATAGCCATCCTCCCAGGGCTCTGCGAGATGGTTTACCCTACGGTCAATTTTTAAGACTACGGCGAAACTGTGCCAAGAAATATGACTACATGAGAGAGGCAAATACACTAAGAAATAAACTACTAAATAGAGGTTACCCAAAAAGACTTGTAAAAAAATCACACAAAAGAGCATGGTTTTGCCCGAGAGAAACATTACTCATGCCTAAAGACAAGTCTTCCGTAAACAAAATCATATGCGTCACCACATTTGGTGTACACACCAACAAACTACGTAAGCTTATTACTAAGAATTGGCGCATCATCAAGAGTATAGAGCCTAGCATAGGAGTCCCAATGTTCGCTTTTAAGAGAGGCAAAAGCGTGAAAGACCACCTTATCAGATCATCCTTAGAAGGTCCTGCACAAACAGCCAAGACATTGCACAGTGCATTGGGCCTCGCAGAACTGAAAGGAAACTTTAAATGCGGTAACTGTGTAGCTTGTCCGCTTACCAACAATACTAGAATATTTGAACACAGCAATGTAATGCAAGATCTAGAATTCTTTGCGAATTGTAACACCAAAAATGTGGTGTACTATATTACCTGCCCCTGCGGTTTTCCCTACGTGGGTAAAACCCAGCAGGCCATCAAAGCCCCCATTGGGCAACATCGCAGCAGAATCAGGAACTCTGTTCCCAATGCTACATTGGTTAACCACTACCTAGAAAAATCTCACACAGCAGACAAGCTTAAATGGCAAGTCATAGATAAGGTCCAACCTCTACCTCGAGCGGGGGACCTAGCACAGACTCTGCAAAGACTAGTATGTCGCTGGATAGAACGTATTAACTCTATCGCAATGGGCCTCAACTCAGCAGAAGAATGGCGAGGATTTGTCATATCATTTTCATTGTAAAGTACCAAGAGCCGACAAGATGACATCAGATGAACACATAGACATGTACTGGGGAACTACCACCTAGAACCCATAGAACTGTGCAAACCATTTAAGATGTCCCATCATACATTAGCCATCGACTCCAACTTCTTATGTAATATGTGCTAGACAATTGAGATATGTATAACTGTACCTGCGTAATCCCTTCAATGCGAGTACTACTGTTAAAAACTAACATTAAGTGTATGTTAAATATGTTTTACTGTGAGCATTGATTGTCTCTGTAAAAACGTACATGCAAGGATTATGACCATCATACATCAAAACATTATCCATTAGGGTCACTCCAAAAACATGAGGAATTAAATCCCATGTCTACACATTGCTTATCGGCACCATTATATGCCAAGCAGTGGGTTGTTACTATTAGGCACATTGACCTACCCCCAGTGCTTAATTTGTAAAATATTAAGTGCAGGTGCTAAACTTTTTGTAGGAGGCCACACCCACTTTCCCAGCTCCACCCACTTCTTATACTGGCTCCACCCACTTGCTATATTGGCTCCACATCCATCCTCAACTGGTACCTCTGAAGACATGCGAGGCAGACAGGCATGCATCCGAACAGAAGGAGGCGGTGGAAGGGACAGTAGATATATTACTTGGCCATTCACAAGGGATGTAAATTAAATAGCCCTGGCCCTGTCAAGTAAGTGCCAATGCATAGCACCGGAAACCAACTGCACAAATTAAGCACTGTTCAAAAATGCCAAAATGCCTGAAGTCTTTCTTTTTTCTCTAAGTATACAGCTTGCACTCTCCATAAAGCGCTGACCTGTGATCTCTTAATTCATAATGCAGTCATGTTATTCACACCCTCCCCTTTCCCTGCTAGGAGCTCTGATACAGGTGCAAGTCAGTGCAAGCACTATATAAAAATATCCAAAGGCAATTAAATTAATAATAATGACCACTAGCAGGGCTGCAACCTCCTTTACCCAGTAAAGCAACGGCTGCCTGGTGTTTATTGTTGTTGGTGTTGCTTGGTCATTGTTATCGCGATTATTTGGGATGGTTGAACAATGAGACAAAGCGTTTTACTTTCAGGTCTGGTTGACTTGATGCTTATAGTAGACATTTGTAGGACAAAGACCTGTCCCTTGTTCTGAACGGCAGGCACTGTTGAAACCAGTGGTCTGGCGTTCTCCTGGATTATGTTCCCGATTTTCTTGATTTGGGGTGATGTAAAACGGGTTCTGTTTTATAATGCAACACCTCCCCCAAAACCCAAAAGGGTTTCACTACGTACTTGGAATTGTAAACACACGTTTAAACTCCAGCTAAAAACTGCATGGAAAGATTCGTATCAAAACACCTAAGGACCATCCATTCACATTTTCCCCTCAACTCTCTGTCCACAACTCTTTTCTGAACTCTCTCATCCCTCCACTTGTCCTCACCATTTCCGTACTCCTCCTCGCTGCCAGCACTCATCTCCTTCCTCTATGAGCCTCCCCTCCCTCTGTAGCTCCCCTTTCCCTCCAGTGACAACTCCCGGTTCCGCACCTTATGCCCCCTGTGCCCTATATAAAGGGATCCGGAGCCCGGCAGAACGCACACACACAGCACCCTGGCCCCCTCGGCTCACGCCCAGTCTCGCCTCGACGCCAGCTGTGGCGAACCATGATGCTAGCTGAGCGCACCGTGCACCGACCCTCTGCGTGATGCACGGGGGGGGGGGGGGGGGGGGCGGGTTGAAGGCGCTAACCTGGAACTCATCACAATCCCCTGCTTTTGTAAATACCAAATTCCAGCATGCAGAAAAAGATTGTTTGGAAGTATGATGTTAGCCATTTCCAACAAATCTGAGAATTTCCAAATAACTATCACTCTGTTAGTACAAAAATTGTTCTAGAGCTTCCATACCAGTCTCAAGTGCTATACATGTATGCAGCCCGGTGGGATTCCATACCAAAGTCTGCAAATACATATTTACATATTGTGCCAAGTCCTCTATGGCTGATGCATTACCCTAAATAATGGGCCTACCAGGTGGGGAAGAACCCATCATGTGCATTTTGGGAAATATATAAATACATAGGTAACATAACGGCGACAATGAACCTTCAGAAAAGAGTATTCATAATCTGATGTTAAACCACATTCCTTCCACTGAGTGAGTTTAGCATTAATGGATGTGGTAATAGATGGCATAGTGTTACCGTTCAGTTTTTCTTAACAGCTTCCCTCCTGTAACAGCCTTGGGATTTCACCCATAAAGTCTGACTTGTTCAAAGTGACAATATTTCCATCTTTGTCCGTCTCACCTATGCCATTGTTATCATTCTTCTGCAACACCCATCTCTTGTATAGATATTCTATCTATGGTGACATGACATTTACTCTCCTTAGAGTGAGAAATTAGGGGTGGGGGAAAGTCAAGTGATTTTACTTTGCTGAATTCAACAGAGTTACGTGGGAGGGGGGTCAGGGGCCGCACTCCTCCGCTATCCTCGTTAGGGGGGGGGGGGGGGGTGATGTGTGTGTGTTTTGACGTTCTGTACATACAACGTTATTAAAGAAGGAGTGAAGATTACACACCTTGTAGAGGTAACATTCAATAGCTATTGCATTACAAAAATGTTAGCATTTTAATTGGAAATATATTATACGAGGAGATGCAATAATTATATTGAAAATACTAGGAACGTCGCAAATACCCTGGTTTCTGTTTATTAGGCTTTCACAATGGTTAAGTAAAAACAATTCATTAGATCAGTTCAGAGATATTTGCTCACAGTTTACAACACAGAAAAGTACGATATCACAGCCAACATAGTCAGTCCGAAACCCTAGACAAGTTGCATTTATCAAACATACATCCATTTCAATTGCTTGATGTCGCAATTTAACATGACATCACAGCCGTTTAATTGTTCACGGTGGACATGTGTCTGGGGTGTGTCAATGAGTAATCGTAACATTTCAAACCTTTCTGTTAAGTCCTCTTTCACCATTTTATCAGGGAGACAGCCAGGGCTTCCTGGCGCCTGGAAGGCAGTGACTGCTAATCTACCAGCAGATTTTGTCTTTAAGGGCCCAACCCAAGTAAGTGACAATGTTCACATCTCCTTTTTAAGTGTTTTCACCCCTAAAGAGTCGCTCAAGCGTCAAGCCCTCCCCGGACACCCTCATCTCCAGTTCTGTTGTTGTGCAGCAAGATGTCCGTCAGTCTGCGCCAAGCTGCAGTGCCTCCCCCCACACAGCCGCCCTGTCAGGAGCTGCGAAAGGGCAGCCAGAGGGCGAGAAACCAAAGGGAACGGAAACAAAAAAAACACAAGCACTGGCTAAAACCAATAGATTTGAGATTTCGCCTAACTTAAAAGTGCTTCACTTGATTCTAATCTTACCGTTACTCGTGGTGGGCCGGGGGACACAGTCTACACACACTGCTGGCTCCACTGCAAACTGCCTTGTGCCTTTGCTTAGTAGGTACGAACGTTACTACAATTAATTTGGCGGCTGCGCCGGCGCCGGCCTTGTGGTGCTGGCCTGCAGTGATTATGCTGGGGCGTGGCAACTGGTGGAGGCAAAGTGAAAGAAATCTGCGCGCGCTCCCGCCAAAGGCGCCCAAATACTTAGAATGTCCCGATTCCGAACTTCCGAGGCAGGCTGCCTGCTGGCTGCTGCAGGCTAAGTGATTAACCGCTATATGTATCAACAAACCATTTTGCATTTCCTAAATAGCGAATTTTAAGGAATCGCTATTTAGGAAATGCAAAACGGTATGTATGTACAAAATCGCTTTCCAATAGCGATTCCTTAGCATTCCTTAATTTGAGATTAGCAAATTGTCAATCGCAAATTACCCCTTCATTTCCATGGGCCAGGAGGCCCATAGGAATGAAAGTGCAATTTGCAATTAGCACTTTGCTGATCGCAAATTAGGGATGTTTCCAAGGGTGCAGGGGTGTCTCAAGAACACCCTGCTGCACCCCTGAAAAAGACATTTGGGGGCATATGGCGCACATACATGCCCTAAGGGCATGTATGGGCGTCATATGGCACCTTTGGTTTTTATCAAAAAAGATTTTTGATAAGAATTCGCAAATTACCACCAACTAGAAGTTGGTGGTAATTTGCTACTCCTTAATGGCATTTTTTGCATTTTATTTGTTTGATACATTGCATTTAAGGAATCGCAAAATTTGCAATTCCTTAAGTGCAATCGCAAAATAAGGATTAGCAAATTTTGCTAATCCTTATTTTGCATCAAACTTGTTTGATACATTCCATTTGTCTATTTAGCATTCGCAAAGGCCGAAATTCGCAGAATTTCGGCCTTTGCGAATGCTAAATAGCTTGATACATATAGCGGTAAGAGCTGGGAGTGAGTCGCAAAAACACTAAACGCCACCGTGACTCACACTCGGCGGGATACATACGTGTAAAATACACTGCGTGGCTGCATCGAGTACAAAAAGGTACATTTTAAAAAATATTCATGTGGGCGTGCGCAGCAAATGCGTAGACCCGGCCCTGGCAATTAAGTGCCGGTGCTAAGCACCGGAAAGCACCGGCACAAATTATGCATTCGCATACACATGTAGCACATACACAGTCCTGTCAAGCGTCAAGCAACAGGTGTGACGCTCACGCATTTCAGTGCGGTGATCTGCATCACCGCACTGACTGAAATGGAAGGTCACGCATTTTGCCACCTGCTGCCAGGCGAGCCACCAGTGGCGCCTGTCACTGTGCCCGTGGCTCTCTGCTGCTCCGAGAGAGGTGCGCCTGCTTCCGTCGTGTCCCACAGTACTAGACTACTGCTGCAGCTCTCAGCTCTGAGAGCGCTACAAATGTATCGAAAAGAGTGCTTCACGTCCGCCTGGAAAAGGAAGTTAGTAAAAGCGGCGGGTAAATCTCAGAGTGCAGGCTGCCTGTTGCTCACAGCTTCTCTTATGCCAGAATGGCAGGAGGCCGCCCGCCGCGGCCGCAGGGGGTCCGGCCGCAGCATGATTCGATTTGCTGCGCGGGTGAGATCGGCTGCCCTGGTGGGTGAGTAAGGTCTGCTGCCCACAGGGCGAGAGAGCGAGAGAGGTCTGCACTGCAGCGCTGGATGGGTTATGCAGCCGCAGGTCGGTGATAGCCGTATCTCTTTAGAAGTCGTTAGGCAAGGTATGAATAATCGCGTCGCAAAGTTCCTAAGCAGTGCCTCGTTTGGGTAATGAGTGAATGTTATGCTCCCGCTTCCCTTGCTTTGTAATGCTTGAACTTCAAAAGCCTATCAAACTATGTAATTTGTTTAACGTCTTTCAGTACAGAAATGTTATGCTCTGCCCACTGCACTGTTTATCAGGACCCCCGCATCGCCCCTTACTCCGTGGTGTATGCTCCCTTGAAATA
The DNA here is from genome assembly GCF_964261635.1 of Lissotriton helveticus. Lineage (NCBI taxonomy): Eukaryota > Metazoa > Chordata > Amphibia > Caudata > Salamandridae > Lissotriton > Lissotriton helveticus. The sequence continues at coordinate 649,091,061 of NC_136068.1, forward strand.
AAATGTATGTATGCGCCGTGCAAAGAAATGGACGTATAACATAGGTTTTGCTCCGAGTCATGGCCTGCACTGATATTTTTTAACTGTTGACAATAAATAAATGCATTGGCCGCCATTCAAAATCTAAAGTCTCCGACACACAAAAGCAATGCACTGCTGCACGAAATGTAAATATGCTGATAAAGGCTTTGGCTGTCTCCGTATTTTACTACCAAAGTGAATAGTTCTGTTAAGGTTTCTTCCTCAGTGCAAGCTTGCACGTTGGTTGGGGAAACAGAGCTGGATATCCTTTCTCCTATTTTATTATTAATTGATGTAGGTATCTGGTGGATGGATGGAGGTTGTCTTGTGACCCCTTCACACTGCAAACCCAATAGGCAAGATGGAAGTTATGGTGTTCATGGATTAAACTGATGAATGGGTAATTCGTTGGTGCGAGCTTCATTGGCACTCCAAGGGGAGAGTGAGCAGAAGACGGTCCCTTGCTTTTATTTGCATAATATGTCACTGTTCACTAAAATAGTTAAAAGAATGCTATTGTTTTTTACTTTTAATAATTGGCGTGATAATCAATATTATTTTGGTGTCATTGACATGGAGTGCCCTAGCGGTGCAAACGTCATCGCTTAGCTACAACTCATCATAGTATTGAATAGCCAGGCCTTAATTGCAGCTGTTGATCTTCCTGTGTCTTCGACATTGCACAAATATTCACGTTCCGTTGCTTGTGCTGGATAAAACGGCAAAAATAAACAAATTCCAAACTTTGCAAACTCGTTTCCAGGTGTGTCACCCTCTTCTCAGTGATACAGCATTCCTGCTGTCATGCCAGCTTCTTTGCAATTGTATGACTTTCTTCCTTCCTCATTCTTTTCCTACCATTCTTGATCCCTGCGTCCGTCCGGTAGTTCTCAGATACAGTGAGGTAATATCCTGGTGCCGCCCTGAGGTCCAGCTGCGAGGGTTTCCTTTAAACGTGGGTAAGTGGGTAAAGAGTTGATTTGGGTTTTGTAGAGCGCAGCTTCTGCCCGTGGGTTTCTTGGCGCTGCCATCTGCTTGAAGGTAAGAGAGGTGCCTAAAGTCTGCCAATAGTCTGACCTACAAGGGTAGAGTAAACAGCCAGGTTTTAAAGAGTTTTCTGAAAATAAGAAAGTTAGGCTGATTTCTCAGATTCCATAACATTTGATTCCAGAGACGGGAAGTAGCATGGTGAAACTTGTGCCACCCCAGGAGGCTTTGTGAATTAACAGAACGGACACGTTCCTAGATTGGCTGATCGAAGCGATTTATTAGAGTGTACCTGAATATTTTATTTTTAAGAAAAGCAGCGCCAGAGTTATTAAGCGTTTTGTGTGCCATGCAGAGCGCTTTGAAAGCTACTCTTTTCTTTTTTTCATGGGGAGCCAGTGTAGTTCTTCTATGGCTTTAGAGATTGGTTCATATGTCTTAATATTTTTAACAGCTCTGACTGTGGCATTTTTCAGTCTCTGAAGTTTTTTAAGATGCCCTGTTGAGCACCAACATAAAGGGAATTATAATAGTCCAAATTTGATAATGCATGATAAGTGACCACTGTTTTCTGCATGTCAAAAGGGAACAAGCATTGGCATTGCCAATAGGTCTCGCATTTGGGACCTTATAAGTGTTTCACCAAGGATATTCTGCTGCATAACTAAATACTTTTAGGGTCCAAAAAACGAGACCTATTGGTTATGCCAATGCTTATTTTCTTGTACCATAGCCATGATTTTCTTCTGAGCTGCCACCGTCTGCCCTGTTACAGCTGAGAACTGACTGTACATCACATAGCAGTCTGTCTTCCCACTGACTGTAAGCTGTGCTAGTAGTTGCTCGCACTTGAGTCAGGTGATTGTGAGAGCCACTGGTGCTTGCCAACGTAACTTCTCAGTGCACCAAGCATCACGGAGTCAGAATAGCCTGTAGTGTATCTCTGTGTGACAAACTGTGAGTGGGGTGATGGTGCCACCAAAAGGGTTTGCCAGGTAGTGGGCGGCATGCAGGACCATGGCGCACTGCTTAATAATACAACTTGTGGATTATGATGTGACTCGTCCTTGTTGCTCAAATGGGTTTAATTTCTGAAATGTATATATTTCTCTTGTCTTCATTGCTAGATTTTGCTCGCGAGAAAATGTCACTCATAGTCGTTGAAATGTCACTCATAATTACACTGAAATTTAGAAAATGTCACACATAGCAATCTGAAAGCTTGGCAGCTATGCTCCTGCTCTCGGCAACTTTCAAGCCCCGTAGCAGTGCCCAGAGTTCAGGATAACATTCCACACTTTGAAGTACTAAGTGTGAGTGGATAGGCGGATAAATCCCAGATTTTGACAGTCGGTCCGTGGGAGCCTCACTCCATGGCAGCCATTCCACTGGTGCGCCACCTAGCGTCCCTCTATATTGTGAAGCTTGAATGCGTTTGATGAAAATGAAATGGTCCTGCTTTATGATGAAAATTACCTCATAATGCAGGGGAAATGTTGCTAATGAAAAAGTGACTTTAAACCATGATGCTTGGTTACATTTCTAAAAGAGAAAAATTGATAGCTCGCAAATCATGAGACTTTGAAAAAAAAAGAGAATGCCGTCTGCAGTTAGCAGGAGGAAACATCAAATATAACTCAGCCAACAGCAAAGCGGTTCATAATGTATGGCCCTGGAGCTGCATATGGCCCTCCTGACCAGGGCCGATCTGGCTCGGGCATTTCCCCGGTGGGCCGCTAGGGTGGGGGCCGGTTTTGGACCCCTGTGGGCCGTTTTTGTTTCCCCATGTAACAAAATTGCAAGAAACCAGCCATCACATCCTGCTCGGCTGCACCCCCCCTCAACCCAGGGGGGGGGGGGGCAGCTGAGCAGTTTCGCAGGGTTGGTTTTGGTTCCCAGTCCTGCCCTGATCCTGATCTTTACATGGGGCCCCCAGATCAACAGCAGCACTGGGTTGCTCTTGACTCAATTGAGAACTAACATGAAAAAGATGACAAATATACAGTCAAGCCTTTATTTAAAGGTTAATTGAGGTTAAAGAAAGGAGGAGACTAGGTTGTCCTGCACCACTTAACTTTAGTAACACCTTTACTTTCAAAGCTATCTTGTACCAAAACTGCACATGGATCCCCCCCAACCTTGGATCGCCACCCTGCTGGCATTGATGCTGCCCTCAGTCTCATAACAGACCAGAGTTGATTGCCATTGGAAAAATGTTTGCGAGTACCCATGGTCTATGCTGTACCTGAACCATTAGCAAAGCCAATAGTAAAGATTTTAATGTGCTGATGCAAGTATATAGACTCATACAAAAATGCTGTTTGCCTACACTGCATGTATAAACAGATCTTGTAACAATTAAGTCGGCTCTACTGGTTTATGGAAAGGTAGCAAAAAAAGAAAAACGAAATAAAGAATTCACCCCTTAACGGCTGGGCCTTTCTAAGAGAGGCAATTTTCCCTATTTTGTGTCCTCTCAACCTCCTTCTAGTTTATGATGGAAACTAGTGTGAAACTCATGGATGATCCAGAAAAGCTACGTAGATAACATTCTGAATTCAGCAAGGAATCATATGGTTAGATCCCTCAATGTTTTCCCCTAGGAAATTAGCTCCTGAAATAAAGAAATATGGAAAAAAGAGCATGACAAAACATGCATTTCTGACGTTTTCATCTGCAACTTTGTGTGACGATGACCAATTTACATAAACAATATACCAATATATCCACTAGATCATTTGGGTTGGGGGAATATATAGGGTCTGTAGGCTGTCTTAGAACCCTAGGAAGCCACAGCCAACAACTGAAAAGTGCTGTGCAATGGACTTGCACTGATTACTGAGTATAGACCATTTTATATAGTGAGATAGGCAGAGTGAAAAATAACTATAAAGGAATCCCTGGTGCATGGGAGGCACATGGTGCATGCGAGGCACATGGTGCATGCAGGGTGGGAGCTCTGACTGCATAAATGCCAGTTCCTGCACAGCAGGGAAGGCAACTTGCTTTGTTGCTCACTCGGCACTGCAGTTCAAAGTCGCATATGTGAGGCTTTGAACTGCAGACTCCCACCCGCCCACCCGCCAGACCACAAAATGACCCATCTTGGAGCGGGACACTGGCGTGGGTGTCCGCTTTAAGACTGCCAAACTCATAATCGGGCCCATAGTCTGCCTCATCACAAGAGTATTTTGAGGAAACTGTATATACATTTTCCTGGTAATTAATGGCATTAACAGTATCAGATGAAGCTGTGTCTTATATTTGTTGGCTTAAGGTAGAACATATCTTTGCATTAGCATACAACCTGCCATTCATATCAATATCTTTTAGCTGCAGTTCATAATGTGGGTCAAGTTGCACCTTGGATGTTTCATTGGCTGCACCTCTGCTGGAAATTAGGGAAGATCCCTCGACAGTGATAACTTTATTCCCTTCCTCTCAAACTAGTTTTTGCTTTTAAATACTCCCCCCTAGTGGCCTTGGAAACTGTTTGCTGTGATTGGTCAGCCAAATCAATATCAAGTGTGGAAGTAGGGTTGCAACCTGGGCTCTGTTTTTCTATTGAGGTCAAATAAAAAGGTGGCAATCCTATCTGGGAAACAAGATTGCCTTATCAGAAGAACCTTGTTAAGCTCTCTCATTGCGTTCAACTCTCTCTGAATCCTCATTAACAACATCTGCTTGCCTTTCCTCCCCAACAGGGGTTTATTTACCTGAGGTTAGTTTTTAGAGTGATGTTCATCATTTTATCAGACAGAAATAAACCAGTTTACCTACAAACCAAGTCTGATTAACAGCTCCTCTTCTGCGTCAACAAGTTCCCTTGACCCCCACTACTTTGAGGAGGGAAAGGTTTTGCCATCACTGCAGCTTTACACAATTCTCTGCCTCATGGCCAGTACTTCTACATTTGGCGCTGAAAGGTGTTTGAGCAAAATATTGATTTAAAAATATCGGCAGGAAGGAATATTGGAAATTAACCAACATCTTGATGCACAAATATCGTTGGAGCGAACATCTTTTTTTAGGTAAATAATACTTTTGTAAGTGGTATTGATGTTTTAATATCGTTTTCAGTCATATAGTGGTTCAAAATATTGGTTGTAAATTATTTTAATGGGTTTTAGTTCATATATATTAACTTTATACATTACTATTGTTTATGTAAATGTTATTAATTGTTTTTAAAATATAGCTTGTAATTTTAAGTGATTTGGAGTTCTCTAATCATTTTATTAATAATTAACAGTGTAGTAATGGGTTGGTGGGTATGTAGTGGTTGGAGTAGGAAGTCACTTAGGTAGTAATTAATGAAGAATTATTTAATACATTTTATTTAATTATATGGTTGATATTAATTATGTAATTTATGTAAGAAAGACTTATTTTTGTTACATTATTTGCGAAATATTAGGTTTGTAGGGCTGGGAAATTAATGAAGTAATAATTAATTACCAGTAATTAATTATTTAATTTATTTTTACTTGTGTAATTTATGAAGTACTTATTTATTTTACAGATATTTTAGTTGCTGTCTGCTAGATTTACAGGTGTAGGGGTTTAGGAGATAATAAGGTAATAATTAGTTACGATTTGTTATTCATTGTGAATTAATCACTTAATTTATTTTTAAATATGTAAAATATGGGGGAGTGGAGGGGCCACCAGTCTGGTGTGATGGCCGCACCTTGAGCGAGCTCCTTTGACCCGCTGTCTAAATCCCCCACATATCTCTTAAAATATCTGATTACCATGCTGCCTGGTGGTATAAGGAAGCCCCGTCGATGCCCCAGAGAGGTTGACGTCCCACGCGATCTCCGAATTGGATTGTTTTGCAGCAGTGCGCAGCAAGGTTTTGATGTGCTGTGTGGTCAGCGTCCATAGCGGTGATAGGAAGGTAGCCCTGAGAGTGAGGATACGTCCAAAGCTGATGAAGGAGCAACAGTGCTGCTCTATCCTCCGAGGTGGAGAGGGGCGCTGTGTGTATGTGTGTGAGGCAAACTGTAACCTGGTTGGCGGTGGAGTACTGGCTCACCTGCAGATGGAGGCATCTGTCGCCTGGGACCACGATCCAAGAAGTGGGTCCCTACATTGATCATCAAACAATGACTGAGCAACGGTGGTCTGGGGCTGCTGCGAGGCCGCTACTACTTGATGCACCCAACACACGGAGGAGCCTATGTTGCATGGGGCTCTGGTGGATCTGAGGCCCGATAAAAGATTGTGCTGGAGAGGCTGAAATGGGAGTTGACCCCACTGTCAATCAATCAATCAATCAATCATAGGCATTTATATCGCGCACTACTCACCCGGAGGGTCTCAAGGCGCTTTGGTGGGGGGGGGTCCGCTACTGCTCGAACAGCCAGGTCTTGAGCTTCTTCCTGAAGGAGAGGTGGTCTTGGGTCAGGCGTAGGTCGGTCGGGAGGGAGTTCCAAGTCTTGGCGGCCAGGTGGGAGAAGGACCTTCCTCCTGTTGTCGCTCTGCGGATGCGGGGGACGGCTGGGGGACGGCTGCGAGGGCATGATTGGTCGAGCGAAGATGGCGTTTGGGAGCGTAGAAGTTGAGCCGGCTGTTGAGGTAGGGCGGGCCTTGGTTGTGTAGGGCTTTGTGTGCGTGGGTGAGGAGCCGGAAGGTGATTCTTTTGTTGATCGGGAGCCAGTGCAGGTCTCTCAGGTGTCTGGAGATGTGGCTTCGTCTGGGGACGTCGAGGATGAGTCTCGCCAAGGCGTTCTGGATCCGCTGGAGTCTCTTCTGGAGAGGGCGTTGCCGTAGTCCAGTCGGCTGGTGACGAGGGCCTGGGTGACCGTCTTCCTGGTCTCGGTGGGGATCCACCGGAAGATCTTACGTAGCATGCGCAGGATGTTGAAACAGGACGAGGAGGTGGCGTTGACTTGTCTGGTCATGGAGAGGGAGGAGTCCAGGATGAAGCCCAGGTTGCGTGCGTGGTCTGTCGGTTTGGGTGCGTTGCCCAGGGCGGGGGGCCACCAGGAGTCGTCCCAGGCGGAGGGTGAGGAGCCCAGGATGAGGACTTCCGTCTTGTCTGTGTTCAGTTTCAGGCGGCTGGTCGTCATCCACTCGGCCACGTCTTTCATCCCTTCGTGTAGGTTGGCTCTGGCGGTGGCGGGGTCGTTGGTCAGGGAGAGGATCAGCTGGGTGTCATCGGCGTAGGAGATGATGTTCAGGTTGTGTTGGCGTGCGATGGCTGCAAGGGGGCTCATGTAGACGTTGAAGAGGGTGGGGCTGAGCGAGGAGCCTTGGGGGACGCCGCAGATGACTTCCGTGGCTTCTGATCTGAATGGGGGCAGGCGGACTCTCTGTGTCCTTCCGGCGAGGAAGGAGGTGATCCATTCCAGTGCTTTCTCCTCGATTCCGACGTTGCTGAGGCGCTGCACTAGGGTGCGGTGGCAGACAGTGTCGAATGCCGCGGAGAGGTCCAGGAGGATGAGGGCCGCTGTTTCTCCGTTGTCCAGCAGGGTTCGGATGTCGTCGGTGGCAGCGATGAGGGCGGTCTCGGTGCTGTGGTTGGCCCGGAAGCCTGACTGAGATGGGTCGAGGGATCCAGTCGTCTCGAAGAAGGCTGCCAGTTGCTTGTTGACGGTCTTCTCGATGACTTTGGCTGGAAACGGGAGGAGCGAGATGGGGCGGTAGTTCTTGAGTTCGGTGGGGTCCGCCGTTGGTTTCTTTAGTAGAGCGCTGAGTTCGGCGTGCTTCCAGCTCTCAGGGAAGGTGGCGGTGTCGAAGGAGGTGTTGATGATGTCCGGCAGGTGGGGTGCGATGACAGCGTCGGCCTTGTTGAAGACGTGGTGAGGGCAGGGGTCGGTTGGAGATCCGGAGTGGATGGAGTTCATCGTGCGGATGGTGTCTTCGAGGTTGATCGGTGTCCAGGCGTTGAGGGTGGTGGTGGGGGGCGTTGGTGCGGTCGTGGGGAGCGTTGTTTGTGTGCTGAAGCTGTTGTGTATGTCACCGATCTTGTTGTGGAAGTAGGAGGCGAGGGAGTTGCAGAGGTCTTGCGACGGGGTGATGTCGTTGATTCCGGCGTTGGGGTTGGAGAGCTCTCTCACGATGTTGAAGAGTTCCTTGCTGTTGTGTGCGTTGTTGTCCAGCCGGTCCTTGAATGCTGTTTTCTTGGTGGCGTGGATCAATTGATGGTGCTTTCGGGTGGCGAGCTTGAGGGTGGTCATGTTGTCCGGTGTTGGGTCTCTTCTCCAGGCTTTCTCGAGGGCACGGCAGTTCTTCTTGGAGCTCTTGAGTTCGTCGGTGAACCACCGGGCCTTCTTGCTTCCGGGTCTGCTGGGCGGGGTCCTCAGAGGGGCGAGTTTGTCTGCGCAGGTGCAGATCCATTTCTTGAGGTTGTCGGCGGCTTGGCTGGGGTTCGCTGAGCTGGCGGGAGGGTGCTGGCTCAGGGATGCGGCGAGTTGGTCGGCTGTGATCTTGTTCCAGCTTCTTCGTGCAGCCTGTTGCTGGTGGTGGTGGACCGTGGTTCTTCTGAAGGTGAAGTGGATGCAGCTGTGGTCTGTCCAGTGGAGTCCAGTGGCGTGGCTGAAGGTGATGTCTTTGCTGGACGAGAAGACGGCGTCGAGTGTGTGTCCGGCGAGGTGGGTGGGGGTGGTCACCAGCTGCTTGAGTCCGAGGGTGGCGAGGTTGTCAAGCAGGGTGGTGGTGTTGCGGTCGTTGTTGTTCTCCAGGTGGAAGTTGATGTCCCCGAGGAGGATGTAGTCGGCGGAGGGGAGGGCGTGCGGGCTGATGAAGTCGGCGATGTCTTCGCTGAATTGAGTGCGTGGTCCCGGGGGTCGGTAGATCAGGGTGCCCCTGAGGGTGGTCTTGGGGTCGGTGTGGATCTGGAAGTGCAGGTGTTCGGCGGTTGTCAGGGTGTCATCGGTGTTGGTCGAGATGCGGATGCTGTTCCTGTGGATGATGGCGATACCTCCTCCAGTCTGTTTGTCGCGGTCTCTCCGGATGATCTTGTAGCCCTCTGGGATGGCGATGGCGATGTCGGGCGCTGATGATTCGTTCATCCAGGTTTCCGTGAGGAAGTCGACGTCAGGAGCTGTGGTGTCGAGGAGGTTCCAGAGTTGGACGGCGTGTCTGTGGACGGAGCGGGTGTTGAGCAGGATGCACTTGAGGTGGTTGCTGCTGGTGTTCGGCTTGGTGGGCGCTGGTGCAGTGCAGGTCCGGATGCAGGTGGACTTGCAGAACTGGCAGGTGAAGGGTCCGTGGGTGCGTCTCGGGGTGGCTCGGTAGCATCCCGGGGCTCGGCCGGTGTTGAGTGCGTTGAGGGTGGCGGCGTCGTACGTCCGGCGGGTGGGCTGGGGTCTGCGGGGGCCAGGGGTCCTGGCACTGGGCGCGGTCCAGGCGCGGACGGGCGTAGACGGGCTTACCTTTGGCGCACCTTCGGTGCTCAATCGGTGCTCCCGCTGCGCGCGTCCGCTGCGCGGTCGCTCTGGGGGCGTCATAAGAGGGGAGCCGGGAGGGAGGGTCTGCGGGGAGCGCGGGAACCAATCGGCGGGCGGGGGGGGCGGGGTCTCGTGGGAAACCGGCGGGAAAAGCCTGGGGGCTCGGCGGCGGCCCTGCGGTGGCTGGGGCGGCGCTGGGGTGGCTCTGCGGCGGCCCTGCGGCGGCTGGGGCGACGTGCAGTGCGAGGCTCAGGCAGCAGCTAAGGAGGAGCAGGCGGGGGGTGTGGGGGCGACCAGGCCAAGGGCCCCACCTTGTGGAATAAAGGTAGGCTTCAATGTCCTGAAGACACTTCTTCCTCACCTTCCACAGAGGGGGCAAACGTATGAATGATGCTTCTGCCTCGGTCACAAGGGGAGAGGTGAAGCCAATGAAGGCCACTGGACTGGTTTGAGATGGGGATCGGAGGCATATTACCTACGAATTACTTGAGACTGTCTGTGGGGGCCCAGCCTGGATTCGAGGAACTGCCTGGGTGGGGCACTGAACTGGTGCTCTATTCTCCAGTCTGGGACAGCCACTCTAAGTGATGCTTCTGAGCTACTATCTGGGACTAGGTAATAGAGCAATGGTAGAGTGGGCCGATTGGTGCCGCCGGGCGGATCTGAGAACTAGTCTAGGTCTCCAGTGGTGTGCTGTGGGTCACAAAGGGTCACGTGTGACGCATCAAAGGAAGTTAGATAAATTTGAACAGCTAAGAGCTGTCCCCAAATTGGAGGGAGGGGATGAGCAATGGCAACAGCCAGTTGCGGAGGAAGAAGCCCTCACTCTGCAAGATAAATTGGCAGCAATTCAGGGGGGTATGCTCGGCCCTAGAGAATACATTTGACGGTCTTTACAGAAGTTACCCTGATGCACGCAGATCTCTGGAATTTAGGCACCTGCATCAGAATCACTGAGGACTCTATAGCTGAACTCCAAATCACCACTAAAACACTTGAGGTTCATGTAAAGTAGCTTCACACTTCTTCAGCATCTTGGGAGGTGAAACTTAAAGATTTTGAAGGGCGCTCTCACAGGAATAATGTTAGAACCCTGGGTGTGCCAGAAATAGTGCAGGGACCAGCCGCGGACCTCTTCATTGAGGAATTCATTGTGAAACAGCTGCAGCTGCATTGTCTCTTGAACTATTTCTCGATGATGCAAGCCCATCGAGCCCCGGGGGGCCTAACATGACCAGGCGTGACCCTGCGTCATATAGTGGCAATGATTTTCAACTATAGAGAAAGATATGATGTATTGCAGACATCTCACTCTGCCCCTCCACTCAAATATGAAAATTCCACTGTTAAAGTTTTCCCGGACTTTACAATCAAGTTGTTCCGGGCCAAACTCAGGGTAGAAGCAGAGGGAAAGATGTGTTTTTTTTACTCACCTGAGGAAGCCTGGAACTGGGTAAATAGCTGGTGACACCCTATAAACGAACAACCGAGTAACTAGAGTCAGAAGAGCAGCAAGGAGAGATTACAACAGGAGTTACGACAAGGTCAGGTGACAGAGGGTACTTAGGAGGGAACTTCTGATGATGTACCACTGTAGGGAACTCCTGTCTGGACTTGCTAGGCTCTGGCAGGTGCCAGGGCTTGTATGCGCCTTGCTAAACTTACAGTGACCGGGCCGAGATTGAGTTTTAGGCCTATGCAGGTCTACCTAGCTCCCGTACAATGGAACTACTGGGAATTCAAAGGCCTAGTAGGGCTTCATTCCCCCATCCCATGGTTGTTGACTTTGCAAAAAGATGCTGATATAACGTGGGCCTTGGTAGCGACCCGATTAAACAAATGCAGAATGGGAAAATCTTTACTTGGGGGGGTGCCGGTTGGATGGTTTGGCTGTGACATGCTCCCCTGCATTTAGTTATGAGGGTTGGGGTATACAGGAGCTCTGCAATGTTGGAGGGGTGGGCAGTTTAGAGTCCATGATGCAGGGGGCAGGGAGGGTGAGGTGAGGGAATGTTACTCAAGTTTTATTTTCTTGTTTTATTTGCAATGTGCATTGATGACAGTGCTACTGATTTATGACAAGTGTTTCAAAAAATTGGACAACATAAGTTAGAGCGTCTCCCAGATGGACCCGAGGACATATATAGTGGGCTCCCCTGTTTTTCTTAGATATGTTGTGTCTAGGCCGAGAATTGTTCCCAAGACCTCTAATATCCCAGGCGAGATGTTACGACAGTATATATGCAAGATATTGTGAGTATTACCCATGTTTCCAATAGTTAAACAATCCTCTCTTGGAATGTGAATGGTCTGGGGGACAAAATAAAGAGGGGGTGTGCATACACCTGCCCCTACCTCCTGTCCTCTGTGATACTTTGTGCTCCTACTGTTCATGGTGCTTTCTTTTTCAGCTCAGTTTGCTGACCATGCTCCTTCCCTTTTCCCCATGTTGTAACTCTCCAATGGTGTGCCCCTCCCACCAGTCCTCTTTGCTCAAAATGTTCCTCCTACATCTATTGGCCTGCTCAGTATGGTCAACGTGGTGCCTCTGCCCTTGCCTCCATCCTTCTGCAATCTATTGTCCCTTGTACTGCTCCTGCCCATATTGAATTGCCCTCTGCGGTTAGCTTTGTGTCCCTGCTCAGTTCACCCACAACCACAGATTATCCATAGATACAGACTGCTTTCATTGAACATTTGCACAGCTGAGTGTTAGCCACCCATGGGTAGGCTGAATGCAAGGCCTAGCTAGATGCCAAGCCCTACAGCTAGGCCCCCTCCACTGCTCATGGCTGTAGGCTGTGTAAAGTGGAAAGTTGGCTGAATATGATCAAAAAGTCCCCAAGATTTACTAAAAATAAAAAAGTATAAAGTGATGTTATAGTTAGGTATGGAAACAACACCCTAACTAGGTCTCCCATAGGAAGTCCAGTAATGGTCCTGACATAATGAAGGTCACACCTAAAACATGGAATCTTTATACGCATAATAATAGGCCTGAGATAATACCCCTAGCATATGGTATCAAACCTTGACATATTAGCATCAACCCAAGCTTAACAGAAAATACTTAATATCTGGTATTTTTTCTTGTTTCTTGGTTAGCAATACTAAAATATAATGGACTTAAACATGTATGTGAGATAGACTTTTCCTCTGTAGGTTTTAAGCACATATGAGCACCTAAAAGACCAAATGTGTCTATGGCATAGTAGTTTATGTCTGAGGTTTATTTACAAGTAATAGGTATCGTCTGCATGGGGAACCTGTTATATACAGGTACCAAGAAGCATTGGTGTCTGGGTATAGGATTGCATTTTCAGAAGTATCAAACCGTTTTGAGAAACAATTAGATTATCTAGTGAGAATAAAAATCTAATACTTGTTACCAGCATGTGAGTATGCTAAAATATGGTAAGCTGGTGTTTGGTAAAATAATTATTATATTTCCATAATACATTTAAGGTTCATTTTTGAATGATAATTTGACACCTGAATTCCAATGCATTGGAAAAGACCCACTTGAGGTAGAAGTGAGCAATATTGATTAATACACTTGGAAAATTGCACCCCTAATTATTTCAAATGATACTGAGGCATAATAGGGTAGATTGCCTAATTGTTTAATGCAACTCAGTTCAACAGCAACCAAATTTGCTATTCTGCATTGCTCAAGGGAAAAATAACAGAGCAGAGCCATATCTGTACAGGTTGACCTGCTCCAGCTGTCTTTGCCTGCACTGGTGCTCTCAAATGCTGCCTTACACAACAAACAACCTCACAACTGTGAGTGTGTGCTGTTTGGCTAAGGATTTCCATTGAAAAGCATACACTTCCAATATACATTTCCATGTCTAGACAATCATGGAATGATACCATGTACTGCATATGTGCATTGAACTTCAGCACACATACAAGGGCTGGGTTCTTTGTTAATGCTTGCGTCAAGGATGCGTTTGTTTTTTATGCAAAGCCCGGTCCTGTTATCTTAGTAGATCATGCTTTACTTCAAAAACTGTGTGTGTTTGTATGTAATGCCCTAGAAATGCCGCCTTGCATTAAAGCAATCCAAAGTGATACAAAGCATTCTAAAGGGCCCTTTGCATTGAAAAAGGGCACCTTTTTCTGCACAGACTACCTTTTGAGCCAGAACTTCAATAGGAATGTATTGGTTTGTGTGAGTATGGATCACTTCGTGATGCTATAAAGTGTCTGTAAATTTTGGCCACAGCATTTAAACAAATGTTTAGGTGAAGTGGACACAGAATGCAGCATTTTAACACTGTATTTTAAATACACATTGGTAAATGAGTAGCCCCTATATCCTGTTGAGGACAGGTTTTACTTTGTATACCAGGAAAATAATGAAGTACTTGCCTGTGATACTTCTCTTGGAGGAGAGCCATGCATCATGAAACCAGCACCGCTGGGGAGGGACTACAACTCCCATTACCTCCCCCTGCAGTTTCCTGGCCTCGCACTTAATAGTGCACTGTAGCCAATGGCAGGCTCGTCCATGCCCATTGGAGCCCAGAGGAGGCTGGGCTGGCCCACCCCTCTAACGCCCGGCATTCGGCCATTTGTTCTTTGCTGTAACTGAAATCAGGATTTTGATGGGAAAGAAGAAGATAATCCCCAGGGCCACCACAGGGGTAACTATATACATCTTGAATCTTTCCTAACTAAAGCTACTAACGCAATTTCCAAGGAGATCATCATGGCAGAGAGAAGACACTTCCTGGTATAAAGCACTCTTGTTTGTAACGAAGGGATGCTCTCTGCCACTGGGCCAAATATTAATGTTGTAGTTTAGGGGATTTTAGAGATTATCAGTTTCCAATAGCTGTACAGGCAACTTCCTTGGACACTCCAACTTCTTCTCATTTCCCAATGTTCCTACTACGACTTCAAGTGGCACCAGGAAAAAAAAGGCACTTATAAGGAAACTGTAGTGTTGGCTTTCTAGTTTATTCACTGCTGTCATCATTTGGAATGTTTTCATTCATGATGACAGATCAGAATGTTTGATTCTCAGCTATAGTCAGTTGGGAGCTCGGGACTGAGCTGACTGGTGACAGCTCCTGGTGGGGTTTTTCTTGATCTTAATCTTATTCCTATTATTTTAATATATATATATATAAAAATTACCACCTTGTACCATCTTACTTAATAAATACCTACTTCTACAAGAACCTACGTGACTTGATCATCATTTTACTTCACTACATGTTGGGCGACGTTTAGGGCACTCCAGATTTATACTCAAATGGACTTTTGAACTTTAGGGTAAAACATTTTGTGATTATTCTAAATATGCTTAAGCATACTGGCACGCTAAAAAACCTCACCAGTGACCAATCCACTCTTCTGGTCGCCCTCATCCTGATCTGCCAGTCCCTGCTTTCTAAGTCCTTCAATCTACAGCAACAATTGATTTACTTGCCTGCAGCGTTTTAATTCACATATGCCTGCTGTATTCCATTCTGCTACCATGAAACAAGCATTCATTTCCTTTCAACTGTTCTTCAGTCTTATGATTCACGATTTATTCAATGCGGCGTTGCTCTGGAGTGCTTCAAACCTTAACAGCATTATTGACCCCTCATTCAAATGTTTAGGATTATCACTTAGTTTTCAAATCAAATGGAGTTATGGCGATGTTTCAATGTTATTTTTATTTCTTTATTATTATTATTATTATGTAGTGACAATGTGTAATAATCACGAATAAACGAACTGTAGTTAAATAAAGAATTTATTATAATAAAGGAACTTGCGGGGAGGAACAGGTGACCGACAGGAAAGAAGGGCGAAGCTGTCAGTGCCGGCTGAGGCACTGACGTCACTTTTATACACACTGTCAGCTAACAGCTGCGCGAGCCATGTGGCCAATGGCTCGAGAGCAAACTGTAAACAACTAGACCGACAACATCTCCCTTTCTAAAGGAAGCACTAACTCACATCATAATCTTTGTACATACTGGGTAACTGTGCAATCCTGCCCGACTTGGTACATGTCCCTTGCCACCCTCCATGTATACAGTCTTCAGTGGAAGATCTTGCGATCTCTGAACGAGGAAGATTACTGTACACATTGTCACGGGCATTATCTTGGTCAATGTTTTCTTCGTCATATACTTGTTCATCAATAACATCACTAGTATCACAATAACTGTTTCCCATTCTACTTTCAAAACCATTATGACCATCATTTTCAAAACTAGATCTGACTGCATTGGTATTGGGTATACATTTCTCATTGCCGTTTAAAGTGTTTAACCATGAGTACTCCTCATTGTAGCCTCTTCCAACAACTTGATCACTTTGCCACACATCAGCCTGCTGCTTGCTAACTCTGATTACATCACTTCTATTACGCCACCCTGCATATTTAAGACGAACAGCACTTTCTGAGACTTCCACTACTTCTTCGGGGGCAAAATACTTGGACTCTCCCTTGACCTGATGACCTGGCTTGGTGGCCAACGCCCAATCTCCTTTACAGAATTCTTTGCATATAGCCCTATGCACCTTGTCATGATATAGTTTACTTTTCATTTGACAATCAGTTATTCTTTTCTTAACATGAACAGATCATCATCAATAACGATAGAGGAAGGCAATTCTTTCCCTGATGACGGAAACTTGGGAGTAATGTCATGGTTGCATCTCCTTCCCCTCAACAGAATGATCAGAGAGAAACCTGTGACTGAGTTTTGAGTCATGTTGTAAGTAAACACCCTTTCTCTTATAAAGTCTTTCACTGGTAAGTTAGATGACAGGGCAAGTTGGATACCCTCCTTGAGGAACCTGTTGACGCGTTCAATTTGTCCATTCGATTTAGGCGAATACAAAGGAGTTTTCTCCTGGGTGATTCCATGTGATTTGAAAAAAAACTGTCATTTTGGTCGATGTAAGTTGTTTACCATTGTCTGAGACAATAATACGTGGACTGCCTTCAATGTCAAAACACGTGCGTAGGAATTCAATGACTGTGTCAGAGTCTATAGTGCTAACAAATTTGTGGTATATCCACTTTGAGTAGTAGTCACTGGCTGCAATTATGAATTTCTCGTTCTGTCCCAGCAGTTGGAACGGTCCTGCCATGTCAATGGCAATCTTAAACCACGCTGAATTAGGGATGGACACAAGTTGCATCTCATGAGTTCTCAATTTCCAATGTTTGTCAGCATTTGCGCAGGCCTCACATTTTTCTATGAATAAGTTCACATCAATGTCCATGCCGGGTCACCAGTAATGTTCTTTGATGCGTCTCTTGGTCATGGTGGCTCCCAAATGAGTTTTGTGTGCAATGTCTATTATTCTGTTTCTGACACTGGTGGGGGGAATAAGCAAATCCCCTCTTCTGATGCACCCCTTCACTATGCTCAATTCATTTGCCACTTGCACAAGTGTTCTAAGGTCAGAAGACAAATTACGTATGGGGGGCCATGAAGTAGACATATATTTCTTAACTTTAGACAAAGTTACATCCTTACCCATAGCTTCTACCCATTCTTCATTAGAAATGGTCATATTGCTCTGTTGTATCACATCTACATTAGACACTACACATTCTGTTTCTTCAACTATTTGTTTATCTTGACATTCTGTAGGCAACCTGGAAAGAAAATCTGCTCTGATGTTACACCTGCCCGAAATATGTTTAATATTGAAGTTATACTCCTGAAGCCTTGCCAACAATCTCATCAATCTAGATGAAGCTCTCCCGTTGCCCCTACCATATTCATCGAACAAAAATATGAGAGGTTTGTGGTCGGTGATTAACTCAAATTCTTTGCCCCATATGTAAATTTTTAGTTTCTCAACCGCTCAAACACAGGCTAGTGCCTCTCTTTCTATGGTACTGTAATTTTTCTCTGTGTCATTTAGTCTTCGCGAAATGAAAGCCACTGTATGGGTATGCTTACCTACTTTCTGGGTAAATACTGCACCAATTCCCACAGAACTTGCGTCAACTGTAATGACATTACAACCCTGTGAATCAAAAGGTTTCAATGTGGGTGCCTTAACAATCGCTTCTTTAACCTCCTTGAAAGCCACATCATGTTGCTTTTCCCAATTAAAATTCTGTCCTTTGCGCAACAATGCCCTTAATGGTTCTACCATTCTGGCATAACCTTCAATGAATCTGGAGTAGTACTCACTAAGGCCTAAGAATGACCTGAGTGCATCCTTATTGTCGGGGTTGGGAGCATCGGTTATTGCCTGTACTAGATTAAGTTTTGGTTTGATGCCTTCAGCACTGAGTACATGACCTAAATACTCAATCTCAGTTTTCAAAAATTTACATTTATCCCTCGAAACTGTCATACCTCTTTCCTGTAATCTGTGCAATACCGTATCCAAGATCTCGTTGTGCCTGCTTTCTGAGTCTGCGTGAACCAGAATGTCGTCCTGGAACTTCTGCACCCCCTCAATTCCGCCGAACGCGTTCTCCATTAATTTCTGAAAAACACTTGCAGAAGATGCCAATCCGAAAGGCAGACGAACATATCTAAACGCTCCCAGAGGAGTGATGAAAGTAGTTAACATTTTGGATTTTTCGTCCAGCTTTACCTGGTGGTATGCCGATTTGAGATCTATTAACGAAAAATACTTGGATCCCGATGTGCTGGCTAAAATCTCTTGAATCCTAGGAAACGGGAAACAATCTACCAATATGTTTTTATTTAATGATCTCAAATCGGCACACAGACGGTACTCTCCATTTTTCTTCTTAATCAAAACTATCCCTGAAACCCACTCTGCAGAATCGGCAGGTTCAATCACTTTTTCTTTTACAAGTTTATCTAACAGCAACCGTAACTCTTCCTTAACTGATAAGGGTAACGGTCTTACCTTGTGTTTTACAGGGGAAGCATCTTTTTTGAGTACTATACTGTGCATGAATCCTTTCACACACCCTATGCGTTCTTCAAATAACCTTTTAAACTTACTTAATATATTGGATAATTCTCCTTCTGATTCTGAGTAACCCAAACTCTTAGACTCTGTAGGTACAGTAATGAGAGATACAAAGGCTTCATCTAACACGATGGGATACTCTGCCCCTGGTTTGAGGATTATTTTTAACTTTGCGAGATCTCTCCATCCCACTATATCTCTGCCCCTTTCTGCTACATACATTTTTGTTTCAATGCATCTGCCCTTAATGTTCAAGACATCCAAAAAGTACCCGAACATGTTTATGTCATGTTCCGCAAATGCCTTGGGATTGACATCTGGTGCTAACAAGTTTGTATTGGGCCAGTACTTCAGATATTTTTTATCTGATACAATTGTAATAGGTGACCCAGAATCTGCCATGATACTGAGTTCCACCTCGCCTACATGTGCTGTACCTATAGGACCTTTTATATCATGGTCATTGTCACCTAGCGCTAATACAATATTCGAGCACATGTCTTCTTCAAATTCTTCTATTACATTTACTTTTGCTCTTTCTACTCTTTTATGGCCAAAATTGCCGCACACGCTGGCGAAGTGCCCTACCTTCTGGCATCTCGTACATCTTTTTCCTGTAGCCTGACAGCTCACGGAATCTGCTTTGTGGTTGTGTGAACCACATCTATAACATACAAAATTTGCAGGATTAACCACAGAATTTGACTTGACATAACGATTACCATTATACTCTTTTCTTCTTCTATCATTGACATATGAAATACTGGCATTTGTTGAAACACTCGACCTGGCCAACTCTCTTCTGCCCTCCAATGAACGTTCAATCCCCTTAGCGATGTCTATGACTTCCGACAATGAGGGATTTTTGCACGCTAATAACCTTTCCTGAATTTTGATCTCATGACAATGGAATACAAACTGATCACGTAAATATTCATCAACTCTGTCACCAAATCCACATTTAGCAGCCAAAACTCTTAAACTGCCTACATATTCCTCTACATTCTCAGACTCAGTTTGCTTCCTCATAGCAAATCTATGTCTGCCAACCATTATGTTTTCCTCCTCATCAAACTGTCTTTCCAGTCTCTTGATGGCTTCTTGGAATTCGTCGCAAGGAATAAATTGTCCTGGCACAGGTTCATATTCAGGCAAACTATAAAACATTTCTTGACCAGCAACACCTAATAACCCATAGAGAATAGCTTTTTTGCATTCTGGTTCGAATCTTTTACCGTTTATAGCTACCAGATAATTGTCAAATGCCCTGTACCAATTTTTCCATGACATGACAGGCTTGCCTGGTGTTTCAAGAAAATGTGCTGGAGCACAGAAATTGCTTTCATTTGCCATTTGAACTCTATCCTCCTCGAGGGTCTCTTTTTTAATAAACCACGCAATTTTGGAATCAAAATTACACTTAGAATTCTTTTAACACTCGCTGCAACACGCATTACTTTTAAAATACCTGAAATTCTCTACTTCTCTGTTTTCATTTGGAATATTGTTCCGTGATGAGGAAATGCCAAACGATCTTGTGAGGGAAACAAACTGCACAAAATGGCGGCACGCACTCGATTGTGGGTGATGACGTGCACACGTTGCTTCGTTACTCTCAGCTGGTGCCGATCTCAATACAGCTGCAAGTGACGCGCTGACGTCAGCTTGCCGAAGGCGGTTGACAGATGACAGTTGGTCCTGTCGACCGTTTCCTCACAGGCGTACCATTACTTCACTTTCCGCTGAAATGCAGGAAATCAGTGTTAAATTCCGTATGCTTCCACAGCCTCACACAAACATCCGAACTTGCCTGAAAACTTGCTCCGGTCAGCTGCTCCTAATATGCTCTGCTCCGGTTGCTTCGCTTCGGGTCCCCTAGCTTCCGCTCAGATGCCTCGAGTCTTCACTGGATTCTTGCAATTATCTCGGAGATAATAAACTTTGAATTATAATCATGTTAACTCTCGGGAAATAAAGAGTATCAAAGACTTGCCTCAAGTGAAAGAACATCCTCCGCAACTTCTCCTCCGCAAGTTCCGACTTTATTCGTCCCGCCCTCGTCGCCAAATTGTAGTGACAATGTGTAATAATCACGAATAAACGAACTGTCGTTAAATAAAGAATTTCTTATACTAAAGGAACTTGCGGGGAGGAACAGGTGACAAATAGGAAAGAAGGGCGAAGCTGTCAGTGCCGGCTGAGGCACTGACGTCACTTTTATACACACTGTCAGCTAACAGCTGCGCGAGCCATGTGGCCAATGGCTCGAGAGCGAACTGTAAACAACTAGACCTACAACACACACACCTCACCTTTAGGGCAGTTAAACTGCCAGCAGTCGATTCAAAATTGGCTCGTGTTGATGCACTGCGCGTTAATCCAGCACGTGCAGCCTTACATAGGCGCAACGTTTCTCTATTGTTTGTTCCTCTGCAATGACGCTCCTTCAACATCAGTAAACCTCTGTTTTGGTTTCTTGGTGCATTTACTTGCCGCTAACCAGCCTGCACAACGTATAAAATGTGTCGCCATTTTGATGAATTCCACATTTCTGCCAACCACCTTAAGCCAGCCACGTTTTTATGTGCTGTTTCAGTAAAGTTTTCTTCATCACGCAGTTACTCCGTTTTTCTTCAGATCTTCCGATTTTCTTGTGGGAACGTTTTAATATGTCTGAATCTCCAAGTTATTGAAGAGACTCTTATTTCAGTGTTCATCACATTCCATGTATTCTAAAGTGAGTGTACAATCGGAGTACACAGGTACTGTTTCAAATTATTCTTAGTTTAACAAATTGGGATCAACTACACCAACCATGTTCCTATATTCAGTGACATGCACACCATTTATTTATTTATAATACAGCAAGTTCTGTATTTTTATTAAGTTACAGCACAATGTTTCCATTTCAATTTTATTGACAAATGTTATTGTGCTGTGGTTTTGAGTGTGAATCCCCTGCGCTGATTCGCACAGCCTTTTACATTTTTTAATTAATCTCAAAGCATATTGACAGCGGTGACAACTTTATTTATTTTAGTTTATTATTTTCAGTACATTGTCAGCGATGACAACTTCAATTATTTTAGCTTAATATTTGCTCCTAACAATTGACAACTGTGACAACTTTACTTATTTTAGTTATTTGTTTTTCCTATTCAATTATTACATATTTGGTCTAAATTCACTTACCAATTTATGTTAAGTTTTTTTTTTTTTTGTATTGTGGCATACTTATATAGCGCAACCTGTCACCACCAAGGGCATCCTGGCGCTTTGACCCGTACTCAATGAAAACAGTAGCTCAGCTACGCTCTATTATGAATTAATGTTAATGGTGTGCATTATATTTTATGTGTTTTATAATTTTATATTCATAATGATTTTAGGTTGCTGCAGGTATATTTACTATTTATTAATTACGTTAATTATTCATGGTTTTTTGCTTTATTATATTCCATTTTATGATTCAAAACCTGTTGTGTGTTCCTACATGCTTTTCTTTATTACATGATTGATATATGCAATAGGTATAAATTATTACCACCTCTTAATTATGCACATGGTTATTGTTTGTAATTGCTTTGGTCACATCTTAGTTTTTGTTTGCAATTGCAAAATGTATAAAAGGGGAAGATGTGTAGTTTATTCACTGCTGTCATCATTTGGAGTGTTTTCATTCATGATGACAGATCAAAATGTTGGGTTCTCAGCTATAGTCAGTTGGGAGCTTGGGACTGAGCTGACTGGTGACAGCTCCTGGTGGGGTTTTTCTTGATCTTAATCATATTCCTATTATTTTAATACATATATGAATTACCACCTTATACTATCTTACTTAATAAATACCTACTTCTACAAGAACCTACGTGACCTGATCATAATTTTATTTATTTATTTATTTATTTATTTATTTCGGTCAGTTGGCCATAAAAGACACACATATATACATACATAAAACGGAGGATCATAGCAATATACGTACATCAATACTTTTAAAAACAATTGAATTTTTAAAATACAATACAAAATTAATTTTTCTCCAGCCTCTTTAAAACATGTTTCATTTAGCAGCAGAAATATAAGCTTGTAAAGGAGTCCCACTCAAAGCATCTGACCAGATTTCCTGCAAACAATATAGACAGAGTAGAGGAACCTACTGATACTGAATACAATAAACTGGGCAGTATTAGTTTTTAAGATCCTATATGCTGTGAGACAAGATCTAGTTCCTAGGAGCGCACACATGGGTTTTAGCCATCTTTTTCGGGCTTTCGAATACGCTTTACATGTAAACAACATGTGGACCTCGTTCTCCATACAAAAAACTGAGCACATTGGACATCTCCCACTTTTGCTGTTCAGACATTCCAATTTTTTCTTTGACCAACGTTCTATGTTAGAGTTCAACATAAGATTCTCATACCTGAATTTCAGAAAAAGAGACTTCGCAACAGGGGGCTCTATTTCGTCCAAAAAGGATTCGAAACAAGGTTCATCCTTAGAGGATAAGAAATCTTGTATTAGGGTCCCAGTTTTACTTTCATGTGCAAGCCTATTAGTCATATAAGACCAAAAGGCTCTCTTTACTATGGACTTGGCGTAAGGTGGTAAATTCTCTGGATTTTCCCACAACGGATACAAGCCCAGCATTGTGAGCCATTTTCTAATATGCCCAAACCTTAGGATAGAGTTAAAAGAGTCCAGATTCAATAACTCTCGAAGGCCATTCCTGTAATCTAGCAATTCTGGGGTGGACCAAATCCTTATCCAAAACATTAATGGTCTTATGATGGTCAAATAATATTTTATGTGTTTTATAATTTTATATTCATAATGATTTTAGGTTGCTGCAGGTATATTTACTATTTATTAATTACGTTAATTATTCATGGTTTTTTGCTTTATTATATTCCATTTTATGATTCAAAACCTGTTGTGTGTTCCTACATGCTTTTCTTTATTACATGATTGATATATGCAATAGGTATAAATTATTACCACCTCTTAATTATGTACATGGTTATTATTTGTAATTGCTTTGGTCACATCTTAGTTTTTGTTTGCAATTGCAAAATGTATAAAAGGGGAAGATGTGTAGTTTATTCACTGCTGTCATCATTTGGAGTGTTTTCATTCATGATGACAGATCAAAATGTTGGGTTCTCAGCTATAGTCAGTTGGGAGCTTGGGACTGAGCTGACTGGTGACAGCTCCTGGTGGGGTTTTTCTTGATCTTAATCATATTCCTATTATTTTAATATATATATGAATTACCACCTTATACTATCTTACTTAATAAATACCTACTTCTACAAGAACCTACGTGACCTGATCATCATTTTACTTCACTACAGAAACCCCACTCAAAACCAAAGAAACTAAGGAAGTAGACACCATTGCAGATCAGCACAGAGCCTGGAAAAGACAATTCTGAGGACTTTTGCGCTAAGTTATCTTCCATGTTACACCCAATCCTCTTTCGTTTGGATTCTATTGAACTGAAACTCCAAGAGTTACTAAAAATTAGCACAGCCCCAATAGAAAATACAGCTTCTAACATTTATCCTACTCATATTTGAATAACCCCCCAATTGCTATAACTTCACACTCCCAGGTTGGCATGGGTACAAATGCCAGCAAAACAGGGCTTGCTCTGGAAAAGGTACCCTGCACCGCCATGGCACAATCAAACAACCGCACAGCACAATCAAGCGGGTGAGATTCTAATTTATCAGTAAGGCCGACTTGTAATTATCCAGGAAAAAGGTAGTTTCAAAAAGGTTTATTATCAGCACAGCATAAGGTCCTTGTACAGCAACAACAGGATGACAACTGACAGGCAATACAGAATGCAACATGAGCAAAGCTCTGTTAAGAACATAGAATGCATTGAGAAACATAACATGTCACATGCATTTAAAGGAGCAGGAGTAAAAGATTAAACAACAGTAAAACTCATGACAAGGATATAACACCACTGCTGAAATATCTTCAGGCATTTCACCTTTGATGATGCGTGAGGATAAGCCAGTCTCAAGCAGCTCGCTGGAGTGTTTCGTCAACTCTAACAAAACTTTCACTAACTTAACACACAGTGAACCTACTCAGTACCAGACGGAATCTAATCATCAAACCAACAACCTCCCGACCGCTGCTTGCCCTTAAGTTTTAGTCCTGGTAAGCGCTCCAGCACTTAGATCAACACAAAGAGAATCCACCATTCAACTCATGGGCAAAACTCAACATTGGCTCCCTATCTACACCAGATCAGGGCATCAGTTCAGAAAAGTCTTATATTGGCTAGGACAATTCCGTGGGTAGGACCAGCCCTAAAGGCCTACGAGTGCGATTGTATTGTTTTAAATTTTGATAGTCCACAGATCCTAGGAGTTTTACTTTTTAAACACCCATTAACTCTTAAGGCATCAACCAAGATGTTCCCTGTACCCCTGGCATTTTTTTATAAACCAGAGTCTACAAAGTGAAAACGTACTAAACATCATCTTGGACCGCCTTGTAGATGATAGGACAACACTGAGAACAATTGTATGAATTTCTACACATTTCACATGTTCGCCCCAATATCAGGCCTGGATTGTTATGATTGACTCATGCTTAACAACCAGAGATCCCAGACACCACTCCAAAAAGAGGGTAATGAGGGTGAGGCAAATAGTGCACTATGGACATCCCAGGGGCAGATAGAACAGTGGAGTTGCAATGCTTCCCACCCCTTAGATTTATCCCATAAGGTTGTTAAGGAACCAATCCTTGGTGCAAATGACCTAACATATGCCCTCCTGTCCTAGAATGCAGCAGGCTATAGTAGTAAGTGGAATAATGAGGAGTGGCTTAATTCCATGGTTGATTTCCATGTTATCTTTGTGCAAGAAACCTGGGAGACAGCGCCAATCTTTATTAATGGATACCGATCTTTTCAAACACTGGCATCCCCTTCAAAAGTGGCAGAGCTATTGGGACCTACTCACACGGATATCCAATACGGTTGCACTTAATATCCTACGGTTCACAAATAACTCACCCTATTTCCATATTCTAGTAATTAAAGGTTATGACACCTGGAACCTAGTGCTAGTGAATTGTTTTAACAATAACTTCTCAAATCTTGAGGTTATAGCTCAACATATAGACAACTCCATAGATGACCTAGTGGTGTCTCACCCAAACCTGATACAATTTATTTGTTTGGGAGACTTTAACTTAAGGGCATGCCCAAGAAAGGATTGATGTGGGATTGTAGATAACAGAGAAGCCCCAATTCACCGAATCATGACCTCCTGGGGAACGCTATAAACAGCATACTGATGAAATGGCAATTTGAGCTCCGTAATGAAATAGACCTACCTACGAGGCAATTTCCTCCCACCTTTCAGAGAGCTGAATGTCGTACACTATCGATTATATAATTTCTACTGATAGCGGCAGAACAAGCATCACTAAGATGAAGATCAAATTTAAATTATTTAGCCATCATGCTATGCTTTATTGTGCCTTACACTGGCATAATTTGAAAATATGTAATGGTATCATATTCTTTTTTGGTCCCCTTTATTAACTGTGGCTTTCAACTCAATAGCCAAGACCAGACCTCTGCCGTCCTGGAAAGAATCTGTGACATTTCCGATCTACAAAACAGGGGACGCTATTAACCCCTGCTAATTAACTTCCAATTTCATTGCTTGATAGTACTGCCAAACTTATGGGAAGGTTATTGTTGAACAAATTGGAATTTTGGTTGGGGGAAAAAGATCCTTGCCGGATTACAGTATGGGTTTAGACAGGGAAGGGGAAACATTGATTACTGCCTCAACCTGACACTAATAATAGGAAAGTATACTTTGGCCAAAAAAGGCCCATATATATATTGCCTTTGTGGACCTGTCTTAGGCCTTTGACAGTTCACAGCAAAATCTGGCACATTCTGAAGTAAATGGGAATGGATGATGCAAGAATTAATTTTATATGGGAGCTATATATGGGCACTACTGCTACGGTTCACTTTGGGAGGCAAGGCGAATGTACAAACCCATTTTAAATTGAAAGGGGCGTTGGACAAGGGTGTGTCTTGGCACTGTTTTTGTTTGTTCTTTACACAAATAAATTAAATGATGTCCTGATTAACAATTCGTAAGATACCCCCCCAATTTCTGACGTCTTCACAACCTACTCTTATTTACGCAGATGATGCAGTTTTGCTGGCAAGGACTCCTCGTGCCCTCAAAAACCGCATTGCACAATATTGAGACTCAATGACCGTATTGGACTTACATGTAAATAAAGCTAAAACATTTATCATGGCGAAGGGTGGTGCTAAAAAGAAGATGATAAAATACCATCAAGCTGGGGGAAAAATAGAGCAAGTTCAGGGCCTCATTCATGAAAAGTGACACATCACTGCGAGAAAAGAGCGATGCGTCACTTTTCATTGCTCCCTCCTTGCAACACTAATGATGCGTCATATTTACTGTATGAAAAACAACAGATGATGGACAGAATGCAGAACAATGTCATACATTCACCCCAGTACAGAGATCTGGGCCTAAATCCATCGTTTTTTTGCACTGCACACCACCCCAGTTCAGAAAATGCTTGATTCCGGTCCAGGGAAGACATGGCTTGGCAGTACCGGCTGGACTGTTGCCATGAGGCACAGGGTCAAGGCTGATTTGCAGATGGCGATGTCTGAACTGGAGTGGTGTGGAGTGCAAAAAAACGATGGATTTAGGCCTGAATCTCTGTTATGGGGTGAATGTATGACATTGTTCTGCATTCTGTTCATCAACTGTTGTTTTTGCATTTGTCACCCCGAGTGGGACGGGTATGCTCAGACGTGAGTCCCGTGCTCTCCACACCATTGGAGTCAATCTATCCTGGCTGATGACGGCTGATAGCCAGAAACCGGTCCTAGGATGCTTGATTCCGGTCCAGGGAAGACATGGCTTGGCAGTTCGGGCTGGACTGTTCCCATGAGGCACAGGGTCAAAGCTGATTTGCATATGGCCATGTCTGAACTGGGGTGGTGTGGAGTGCAAGAAATGATGGATTTAGGCCCAGATCTCTGTACTGGGGTGAATGCATGACATTGTTCTGCATTCTGTCCATCAACTGTTTTTTTTTGCATTTGTCACGCCGAGTGGGACGGGTATGCTCAGACGTGAGTCCCGTGCTCTCCACACCACTGGAGTCAAGCTATCCTGGCTGATGAGGGCTGATAGCCAGAAACTGGTCCTAGGATGCTTGATTCCGGTCCAGGGAAGACATGGCTTGGCAGTTCGGGCTGGACTGTTGCCATGAGGCACAGGGTCAAAGCTGATTTGCATATGGCCATGTCTGAACTGGGGTGGTGTGGAGTGCAAGAAATGATGGATTTAGGCCCAGATCTCTGTACTGGGGTGAATGCATGACATTGTTCTGCATTCTGTCCATCAACTGTTGTTTTTGCATTTGTCACGCAGAGTGGGACAGGTATGCTCAGACGTGAGTCCCGTGCTCTCCACACCACTGGAGTCAAGCTATCCTGGCTGATGAGGGCTGATAGCCAGAAACCGGTCCTAGGATGCTTGATTCCGGTCCAGGGACGACATGGCTTGGCAGTTCGGGCTGGACTGTTCCCATGAGGCACAGGGTCAAGGCTCATTTGCATATGGCCATGTCTGAACTGGGGTTGTGTGGAGTGCAAAAAAACAATGGATTTAGGCACAGATCTCTGTACTGGGGTGAATGCATGACATTGTTCTGCATTCTGTCCATCAACTGTTGTTTTTGCATTTGTCACCCCGAGTGGGACGGGAATGCTCAGACGTGAGTCTCGTGCTCTCCACACCACTGGAGTCAAGCTATCCTGGCCGATGACGGCTGATAGCCAGAAACCGGTCCTAGGATACTTGATTCCGGTCCAGGGAAGACATGGCTTGGAAGTTCGGGCTGGTCTGTTCCCATGAGGGACAGGGTCAACGCTGATTTGCATATGGCCATGTCTGAACTGAGGTGGTGTGGAGTGCAAAAAAACGAAGAATTTAGGCCCATATCTCTGTACTGGGTTGAATGCATGACATTGTTCTGCATTCTGTCCATCAACTGTTGTTTTTGCGTTTGTCACCCCGAGTGAGACGGGTATGCTCAGACGTGAGTCCCGTGCTCTCCACACCACTGGAGTCAAGCTATCCTGGCTGATGACGGCTGATAGACAGAAACCAGTCCTAGGATGCTTGATTCCGGTCCAGGGAAGACATGGATTGGCAGTTCGGGCTGGACTGTTCCCATGAGGCACAGGGTCAAGGCTGATTTGCATATGGCCATGTCTGAACTGGGGTGGTGTGGAGTGCAAAAAAACAATGGATTTAGGCACAGATCTCTGTACTGGGGTGAATGCATGACATTGTTCTGCATTCTGTCCATCAACTGTTGTTTTTGCATTTGTCACCCCGAGTGGGACGGGAATGCTCAGACGTCAGTCTCGTGCTCTCCACACCACTGGAGTCAAGCTATCCTGGCTGATGACGGCTGATAGCCAGAAACCGGTCCTAGGATGCTTGATTCCGGTCCAGGGAAGACATGGCTTGGCAGTTCGGGCTGGACTGTTCCAATGAGGGACAGGGTCAAGGCTGATTTGCATATGGCCGTGTCGTTACTGGGGTGGTGTGTAGTGCAAAGAAACGATTAATTTAGGCCCATATCTCCGTACTGGGTTGAATGCATGACATTGTTCTGCATTCTGTCCATCAACTGTTGTTTTTGCATTTGTCACCCCGAGTGGGACGGGTATGCTCAGACGTGAGTCCCGTGCTCTCCACACCATTGGAGTCAATCTATCCTGGCCGATGACGGCTGATAGTTAGAAACCGGTCCTAGGATGCTTGATTCAGGTCCAGGGAAGACATGGCTTGGCAGTTCGGGCTGGACTGTTCCCATGAGGCACAGGGTCAAAGCTGATTTGCATATGGCCATGTCTGAACTGGGATGGTGTGGAGTGCAAGAAAATGATGAATTTAGGCCCAGATCTGTGTACCGGGGTGAATGCATGACATTGTTCTGCATTCTATCTATCAACTGTTGTTTTTGCATTTGTCACCACGAGTGGGACGGGTATGCTCAAACGTGAGTCCTGTGCTCTCCACACCACTGGAGTCAAGCTATCCTGGCTGATGACGGCTGATAGACAGAAACCGGTCCTAGGATGCTTGATTCCGGTCCAGGGAAGACATGGATTGGCAGTTCGGGCTGGACTGTTCCCATGAGGCACAGGGTCAAGGCTGATTTGCAACGAGGGGGGGGGCAGGACAGCAAGCACAAGCAATGAGGGGGGCAGGGGAGCAAGCACAAGCAACGAAGGGGCAGGACAGCAAGCACTCACCGGAGGACTCGGCAGCTTCTCCACTTCTTCCGGCAGCAGTCGGACTGCAAATGATGGTGTTGTGGGGAGAATGATCTTTTAGGTTCATTTTCTCAGCGACATTTGGAACAGGTCTTATTCTGTTGGGACCTGGGGTGCTAGCCTGAGGAAGATTCTGTGAAATTTTCCCTCATCTTCGTACGTCGATGCCACTTTCACATTATATATACTGGTACATTGCTACAATATTGACAGCAATGCACATACAATGTTATTCTGTGTCCTATCATAGCAAAAGCCTGAATTCAGGTTATTAAGTAAAAGGTGCAGCAGGACACCTCAAAGCCTCAGGCTTATCCTAGTGTTTTCTGATTGTGTTTCCGTGCCCATTTCGATTTAGCAATGGCTCGGAAGAAGCGCTTGCAGCTGATTGCTGAGATGGCTCTCAAGATTCACGAGTATCTGGCTCTTAAGAATTGCCCGCGTGATTCGCAGCGCTATGCCTTGGATTACCAAACCATGACCCGACCCTTCACTGGAAAGCTGCTACCCGTGCTCGCTTGGGAGGACGTTCGCAAAGAAAGCCGCCTCTTCTCCCTGCTCAGCGGGCTGCGTCACTTCAGCATCGGGCGGATTGTGACCCTCAAGTCGTGGCTGCAGCGCAGCGAAGACCCTTGCTACTGGACCATCACGAAAGTGAAGGTGGACTACACTGCCGAGGTGGGTAGTTCATCAGTTGCAGGGTGATCTGCCTTAAAGCGTACACTTTTGTTAATTTTTTACAGCACAACTTGCTCTTTGGCAGCTTCCCAAGGTCTGAAAATCTGTCGGAGTCATATATTTGATGACACTCCAAAAAGTGACGTGTCGCAAAATGTAACATCAATGATAACACGAGAAGTGATGTTGGTAAAATAATGTATACAAAAATCAAATGACAGTCCATTACTATAACGGCCCGTGGGATGGTTATGCAAGTCAGAGAGGTCCTCTCCTGGTATCTCGTTTCCCCATCCCTGCTGACCACACCTGCTCACCCGGCGCCGCTCATGGAATTGTCTTGAGGTGTAGGACTTATGAGGCGTTTCATAGACCTGCCTGATCCGGGCCTTGGTTCACTGATTCACTTCGGTTCCTGCGCGCATTCAGAGGGCATGGTGCGGTACATGAAGCTCAGAGATGCACTCCAGACGTGGTGCAGTGGCATTTGTGTTTGCATTATTTGGACGTGCTAGTAATCCGCACACCCAAATGATCAAAGTCTCTGACTTGCTGCAAGTCAATGGATCCCAACCTCACCTTCCCTGTAAAGGACCTACTTCTTGCATTTGCTAGATAACCAATCTATTAACTTCTGCAAGCCCACTTGAGTTCCAGAATAGTGAATCCTTAACTTTGTACAGTGCATGATTGAATGAAGTGCAATGTATCAGCATTTTCTTTCTACTTACCAGATTATCATTCGCTATTTGCAAATATTTCAAATGTTCATATTGTGAAATAGTACTTTTAGTCCTGCAACCTTCTGTCTTATATATAATGCTTTCATTCACAAAGGCCCTATGGTAAATGTTTAAATATATACCTGAATTGACATTTCCTATACCAGTGACATCTTTTTACCATTTTCCTTTGACTCATTCATCTTACTGTGGACTCACTCTCCAGAGAAAGGGACTGATGTTGAGTACGGCGGATTGGTACTCCATCACAGATGTATCCTGTCCTGTCCAGCTAACCTGTCCGCCTCATCATCAGTGTATAAGGATATAATGCTGAAAGGCTATCAGAGGCCTTTGTGGTGGAGTACCCACTTGCCAAACTCTAAATCGGGCCCGAAGTTTGCAGTTTGTTTTGGTCAGTTTGTCCCTCTAAACTCCCTTTTTTGTGTACTTTTTCTGGTACCCAATGTACAGCTATTAAATTAACAATTTTTTTATGATCAATGATATTGGTGATCAGATGACAAATGTCTGCAAATTGCATTTCTGCCCTGTGCTTCCATTAAAAAAGTTATTTGCAGTCAAAAATGTTGTTGCATGTGTATTACAGAGCAAATCGAAAAACAAGTGCATTTTGATTTTATCTTCTTTCACATAAGGGCCTAAACATTATAGTTAAGCATTCATAATATAGTCCACTGTATTCTGTATACATAAGAAAAATGAGACATGCTTTGAGATACTTGGATACTTTATTAGTAAGTGACACAAGGGACAATCATGATTCTAAAAAAACTTTTGAAGAACCTTGATTGAAGAAAATTCCTTGCATGAAAAGGTTGAAAAGGAGAAAATCCAATTAGCTGTCACCAGCCCTCTGTGTGATGACTGAAGTATCACAAATGCTTGACAGCCACATTCTTTAAAAGAGAAGAACATAACATGTTTTAAACCACTTATGCTTAGAAGGAAATCAGAAATCAAACACCAATAAAAAGTTAATTTCCCCAAACGATCACCCTTCCCACAAGCATAAAGAAGGAATGGTTCCACTAAATAACACCCAGAGAAATCATTCCACTCATCACCTTTTCATAGAAATTATTCCACTCAGTCACCAATAAGGGACTCCTATCAATACAAACTCTGAATGGTGAAGTGGCTATTCTACTCAAGCGGTTACCATACACGTTTCTTTGTCTTAAGACAAACCTGTTCACCAAAATAAAACATTCCGTTAGAGTACCAGCTTAACGGATCATTACGCATCCAGGCCACATGAAGAAATGTTTTCAAATAACACCCACACAAATTATTCCACTCAAACATCAGTTAAAGAGATCAAGTACCAAACATTGAATGATATCAATTTGTATAGTCCCAGAAAGTGTAATTGTACTCACAATCCACTCAATTAGTCACTGGTTGGTACTAAGTAGGAATTATTTCCATTGTGCTATTTGACCTGAATATTCTGTTGCACTACCTAGACCGACACCCTTGACAATATCCAGCTTTGATCTGATTCTGTGATTCAAGCCAATTAGAGTGAGCATGCGGTCTCCTTAAACTACTGATGGTGCAATTGAGAAGTATTTTGAGATGATATTTCAATTTAAATGACTAAACCAAGATTATGCAGCACAGCCAGTCTAAATGCAAAGCACAAAACTTTGCAATGAACAAGACTCAGGTACTGATCTAGAGGATATCTAAAAAGATTACAGCAAAGTAATTCATTTGTTTGACCAACATAATGGCACAAAGTATATCTTCTGAAACAATGTGCTGGCATATAGTATTATATAGAAGCTGTGCATTCAGAGGGCACTGGTTAATGATACCTAATCTGGCAGAGAGTATTCCCAATCCAATAGTCTGCTGCTGATGGTAAAAAGTATCAGAAACAGAATTGGCATCTGCACAACTTCTAAAAACATATTCATAACTCAGTGCAGGAGAAAGATATTCTAGTTTAACATCTGTTCATACACTTGATGCAGAATATTTCTGTAACTATCTCAAGAATTTTCTTGGATCAGGATTGAAATCGCCAAGCAGTCCCAAAATGGAAGCTATTACCTAAATTAACGTCCCAGAGGACCACCACCAAGTCCACCATTTTCTCCTCCAAGAAGACAATTAAAAAGTCCACCGTGTTCTCCTCCGCCAAGCAGGCCTTCAAGAAGCCCACCATTTCCTCCAAGAAAACCTCGCAGAAGCCCATTCGGCCCCAGAATCGTGTCCTGGTCATAAGAAAATATAATTAACAGATGCAATATTTTTTCACTTCTAACATTGTATATTTAAAAATGTGTCTCTTTGATATTACGATGACATCAATACAGAATTACAATGTAAAGTTACCATATAAATCCAAAAGAACATGCTGATTAGTTATCTAGGGCCAAATGTAAGACCATTCATTTTTTGCAAGTCACAAATTGCGTCAAATTGCGACTCGCAAAAATGAATGTACAACAGTGTCTCAGACACTGTCTGCGATTCCAAATGTGGAATCATTAATATTCATGAGGTTGTAACAATTTGCGACCCAATTGGGAATGACTCGCACTCACAGGGATGGTGGCCTGCTGGGTTCAGCAGACCACCACGTCTGTGACTGTTTTTTCAATAAAGCAGTTTCTTTTTTTTAAAATGCATTCCATTTTCCTTAAAGGAAAACGGGATGCATTTAAAAAAAGAAAAATGTAACTGTTCAGTTTAATTTTTAAAGGACAGGCAGTGGTGCAAGGGACCACTGTCTGTTCTTAAAAAATATTTTCACACCCATTCCCATTAGCGAGTGGCTTACCACCCTTTTGAAAAGGGTTGTAAACTGCAAGTATTTTGCTACCGCAAATGCGGACGCAAAACAATGGCACATGCCATTTGCCCTCGCTATTAGGAAGGGACGCCCTTGGCACGTCCCTTTCTAATAGCGAGTTGCAAACCATATTTTGTGATTTACTAGGTTAGCGACACACAAAATATGGTTTGTACATGGGCTTGACCTTTTTGGCGGTTGCAAACAGGCCGAATTCCCGTTTGCGACCGCAACAAATGGTTGTACATCTGCCCCTTAAAGTGCTGAATAAAACACATTGCAAGTCAAAGGCATGTGCTGATGATAAGGAATGTGTTCAGCAAGCCAACAATAATATTTTTTATACATGCTTTATAAGGTTATCAAACAGACAAGGGTAATTGATAATTTGCCTCTTTCAGCATTTCTTTTCTTAGCTCAGCCTAGCGCACCCACACTATAAGACTGTTTAAGAGCTAAATATGGGATGTATTTTCGCACGACATTTCTCTGGCCTTTCATTGCTGGCATGTGAAAATGTAAAATTAAATATCTGAATTAAATGTTGCTGAAATTCCTGTTACCTTTTCTGCTAGATTCTCTCTATTAACTTGGATTCTATTATCTCCTTCCTCACTGTGTGTTTGCTTCGAAAATTATAACAATCTCACTTGTCTGAACTGCTCTGCACAGAAATATGATGCCATGCTCAAGTTTCATGCCCATTTCCTCCTAGAATGCCAGGTCAAGCCATAGAAAACGGTAGTCCATTTTTTATGAATTGCATGCAGCTAATTTTTTTTGTTGTAAAGACATTTTGACAAAATTCAGTATCCCAGTGGTTCTTGTTCCACTGCAAACACTCCACATATGACGCAACTGTCAGACTTGCGTGGGATGTCAAAGGTTTCCAACATTTTAATACGCTGTCAGAAGCTTCTAACAGTTTTAAGCATGTTTTAAAAAAGTAGACTTAGCGATGCGGTGAGCGCAAGGTAAGTGGTCTTATTTAATTTTTTATTTTACTTTCCCTATCCCGCCATCTGTTAACTTGCCCTTCACCGCCCTGCCCCACCCCACTTCCCGACTGTGGTTACCTGTGCCATTAATGATTTATTAATTGTTTAAAATAACATAAATACTTTCATATTTTTATATTTCACAACTTTTAAGTTTCACGAAAGGACTAACTGCTCTTTCTTGACAAACTGTCTTTCTTGTTGTGTCCTGCTGGACACATTCTAGTTGATCACAGGATGTGATCTCACACTTTACACCCACCCACCACTGTGTCACGACTCACGTGACACAGTCAATAAAAGGAGCCGAGCGCACGTGCTCGTGGCTCATTAACCCAGCAACCAGTGTGTGTCTGCGTTCACTCATTATGCTAATGCGGGCCTAGGGCCCCGACACAACATTCTTGAGGAATTCTTTTTCCCAAATCAAGGTGTGATTAATCATATAATTGCATTCACAACATTTATCTGAGCATATTGTTTCCTAAGGCTATTTCAGTTGTTTACTTGTGTTTTTTTCCTGGCCATGCCACGGCTTTAGAGTAATTTAGTAACAGAAAAATGAAGAAAATGGATTTACCAGTAATCCTGATAATGTACCAAGAAGAGGTCCTAGGAGATTTTTCTGCACATAAACAAAAGCAATGAACATGTTAATAATAATGTGATATAAGTTCATACCATAATGTTCATCTCTATTAACAGTGGTGGCAGTCATGTACAACTTACAAGGGGGCAGTGAGCCCTTAACACACATGCACACTCCCTTAAACCCATGCATTCACATGCAGACATTCACCCACACAGTCATTCACAACACTCACTCACAAATAGACATGCATTTATGCATACATGCACGCACCAAACTGTCAATAAAAACAAGACTTAACTGCTGCAGCTCTCTGGCAGGAAGCCTTGTATGTGCCAGGAGGGTTGGGACTGCTGCTTCCTAGGTCAGCCAATGAGGGCAGGCAACAGTCCCTACTTTGCTACAGGAGTAGGATGGGGTCAGAGAGATAGCTTACCGCACACACTCTGGGATGAGGTGTCAGCGATAGACATTCGGCCTTGGGCACTTCAGGGCTTAAAGCTGAAGTGCCCACACAAGCGGCTATCTCTGAAACTCTCTCTCATCACGAGAGAGATGGCCTCAAGGACTTTTGTCGAGATAAGGAGGTTACGCCCAAAGGATCTGCGAAATCCTCTGCCCAGCAAAGTTCAGGTCCGGCAGCTCGGAGCCTGCGCATTTAGTCCATGTCTAGCTCCTGGTTGCCCAACCTGAAAATAAAGAGTGATCCGTCCGCCTGACAGACACTCTTTATGTCCAAAAGGTGAAGAGGCGTGGCCGCTGCTGTTTATTAGTAATGACAACATGTTGACAGAGCAACTTATTCATTACGAAAAATGCATAGCCATGCAATAATGCAAAAGCATGCACTTATTGACAGTATTACACATCACCACAATAAAATGTAAATTAGAGAGGGTGTTTTTACCACTAATTTGAGAACTCCACCCAACAAGCTGCCGAGAAGAGTTTCACATTTCTTGGGTTCCATGTTTTCAACAGACCCAGAACCCTACAGCAGAGGAGAAAAGGTTAAAATCCAATTGAGTTTTCATGTTTGTTTACAAGTGTAGAGTCTTATGGTTGTGCAAGTGTTTTTAATTGGACCTTGTTCCTCAGAATCCAGTAATGTTACAATTTCGATGTTACATTTTTTTACAGAGAAACATTTACATCTGGAAATGTTTGAGATCAGCAACACTAGGTCTGCTGTGGCTTGAAGTTAAATCTAATGCTAAACATAATAAAACCTGTACATAAACATGTTGTGTCTCGAACTATGAATAGAGTTATAGGGTAAAAGTAGAAAGGTATGCAATTGGGGTTCTTTATTTTAGTGCAACAACAAACATTATTGTGGGATTTAAAAATTGGCAAAAAATGGGGAATTGCACAAAGGAAACAGAAGGCAGGCACCTGCCGTATTCAAAATTGGAGCCCATGCATGTTCTTCTCTTGTGAATACTTGAAAGTGTGTCCATAAGCGGTATACATGAAACACATAACAGAGTTACAAAAATTATGTCTAAGTAATACAGAGACCAGTGTGAGTCTCTTCGATGAGAAATATCACAGAAGAGCACACCAAATCCCCAGAAGAATGATCCAAGCCATGACCGGTCACATTGCAACACATTGGGGTAAAGATGGTATTCTTTCGAATCAAAATTAAATGCTCCTAGAAAGTTGTTTGCAGATAATATGAGTGCAAAAACACAAGAGAAAAATAAACTGGATATATTTTGCATAATTCCACGCCAAGAGATTGTATAGTTGCATACTGATGACATTTTGGAGTTATAGCAATGGCTTTATGACATTTAATTGCAAAGTGTATTTCATCTAAAATACAATTGGTCCCTCCATTGCTGAGAATATAAGTGATAGATTACCTTCAAGAATTTGCATGTAATGGATTTGCTTTACTTGAACTATTGCCCCCATTTCTTGGATCTGCATCTGGGAAAAACCCTGGAAAGGAGTTTAGAAAGTGAGGAAGAGGTACTACTTTTATGGGATTAAAACACAGACAGACAAGTTATGCTAGTGTATTGTAGCCTTTGAATGGAACAATGCTTTCTTAAAGACTTAGATTCCTGCTAATACAATTGTGAGTCCAACATTCATGTAAATGGGCACCTGTCTCTCTAACGATCCTGTCAGCTATCACTTGAGTTGACAGTGACTCTATCAAAGACATTTTGATTTCTTAAAATCTTTTCATAGTTCTTTTATTAATGTATATTGTAATTATGGTATTAAGTGCAATTTTAATCTTTGCCATATTTTCTATAAATATTTATTGTTATTTGGCCACAGTTGACCTCGCATTTTGAACATAAAAACATAGTAATGAACATACATGTTTGTGATATGTACAGCAGTAAAAAACAAAGACTTGTATTTTGTTGCCTCAAGTATGAAGAAAGTTACTTCGAATAACATAGCAGTGGAGATGCAAAATAAGATTCTATATGTAATATAAAAATATGTTGAGTTATAGGAAGTATCAAAATAAGCAGGTGTGGGTGGCAGAGAGTAGCAATAATAGGCTGAACAGATTATATCATTGCAAAATTATTTCAGTCACTATTTAGGAGACAGAGAGGCACAATCAACAATTCTGAAGTCCTTTTTGTGAAAGGGTTCCCAGCACACTCTGATTGACTCATTTGGCAGTCCGCTACCATACGTAGATCATAACAAAGAGTAAATCACAAGAACCACATTATTATTAAAAGAGAACGTATCACACTCTTTAGATATGCCACTATGACAGTGTCTTTCAGTTAGAGATATTTGTGGATGGCATTAGTACAACAGGGGTGTTTTGAGATTTATGTTTGGGGTCCATGAGTCCTTCATAATCATTTTGAATGAAGCTTCTTTTATTATAAATACTGCTACCTCATCATACCTGTAGTCACTTGACACATTATAGAGGGTGAGAATGAAAGTAAAAATTAATTTCTGTAAACAGTACTGCAATATACTATCATTTGATGGAGCAGGAGAGCAAAGAATTTGTAAGCACAAAAAACATTATGTACTACAAGATGCCGTGAGTAGGTATATGGGTCAAGCGGAAGTAATGCATTTCTTCATGGCCACAGTAGACCGATTACGGGAGGGAATGTTTTGGGAAAAGTCAAGCATGTTTTATGATGCTGAAAGGTTTTGCTCCATTAACAATTTTAGTTGTTGTCCATTATAATCTTTACTGGCATTATATATTGTTTTATCTTCTTTGTCTCATAAGTGATGTCAAATTCAAAATATGATAAAACTTCACCCATTTTTACAATTTTAGCTGAATCTGAAGGAGAGACTTGACATCAGCAATGACTGCGGGATAATTTAGATATTTGGCAACTCTTTGAGAGCAAAGGAACAATTGTTTAAATACATAAATTGAAAGAAGGAAACTCGAAGATACTTCATCGTTAGACGCATCATATTTGAATAACAGTAACATATGTCACAGGCCGTAAAATCTTAAATGAACTTAGGAAGTGGCAACTAATCCACTAAAGAGGTTTCAGGGTATTGAGAACCCTGGAAAAAATGAGTACCTTTAAAAACCCCTACAGGGATCAACGCTTCACAGATGAAGCCCTGGAATCATGGATAAAATGCACTGTTAGACTTCTTTATGTTTGGACAATTGAGCAGATAATTCATCAGACAGGTGTACAGTACAATGACTACTTATACGTTGTGAATGTCCCAAATTAACAGGAGCTCAATGACTCACTGATCTGAAGGGAAGTAGGTATGGTGTATATCACACTCTGCAACTGACATTTATATTATTTACTGATTATTAAATACATATTAATGGTTATCTTACCATCTGCCGCATCACATCTTCAACAGAGCACCCCAAGTCATCAGCCAATTCTTCCTAAGGATCAATTAAGAAACACAAAATCTAATTTATACATGTTTTACCTAGAAAACCCAGCAGTGAAAAACTTGGGTCTACTCCTAATTGTTTGATTTTTTTTGAAGATTGAGTCTTATCTAATTGGGTAAATTCTGTTCAATCATTTTTCAATAAATTTCCCAAATGCATCTCATTAAGGAATTGAATATTAGACGTCTTCAATGCTGTTAATCACTGCAAATGATCTCTCCCAACCTCTGCCTCACTAGTGTTTGCATCAGGGCTGTATGTAACATTTACATCAATAATGGAAGGGTTGAATGTAAGAAAATGTCACCCTTCCACTATTTTTTGTAAATACATTTGTTTCTTCATAGACACTAACAAATAAAGAATTACATATTCAGGGGGGTATATATATGAAATATTAAACCAAAGGCAGACACATACATTTATAGAGACAGCAAGATACATTTATTAGTTGACAGGCAGATCACATACAGAACTAGTGTACTATTTTAAAAGAAAAAAATGTTATATTAACAAGTATTCAAATCATTAAAAAAATAAAGTATCTGTTTTACCAAAACAGTGAGGAGATTGTGCAGACTGCATTTCATTTCAAATGTTCTGCCCTTTGATGTGCTTTTCTGAAAAAGAAAAAGAAAGCTGTGATAAAAACATTACATTTTGAAAAAGCTGTCTATTTGAGACCACTCATCAATTGAGTCTAATAGGGAGCAGTTTTCCCCTATGGCTCTACTTATCCTCTAGGCCAGGTAAAACCATATTTTATTTTATTTAGTCTGGGAAACATTTATCACAATAACTGAGGGAAACATTCAATCTAAAATAAAGATTTGAACATAAACATTGCCAGTGAAGCAAGTTGAACCATTGGTTATAAAATAGTCCCCAGGCCATTCATTCCTACTGGGAGTCCATCCTAAGGTATCTAGACTGAGGGTCTCACACTAAGTAACTGTAGGGTTGCGGAACAGCTTTCATTCTCAGTGAGACACTTTGAAGAAAGAAAACTACTTGTTTCACTGTAAAGGGTTAGGAACACATCATTGCTCTCATTGGGTGACTTGTGACTTGCACTGGCAGAAATACATCAGTACATTCCCGGTTACACTGCACTGTTGTAGAAATATGATTTAAATTCTGACTGACTATACTCTCCAGGTTTGGAAGTGAAGTAAATTTACTCAGGCTCCTGTTCTTGGGTCTAAATGTCACAGTACTGCACACCAATAAATTCAATTCACTCGTGATCAATTCTATTGCAAAAGAAGATATACATACTGATAAACAGCTGGTAATGAACCATCACCTTCAGATGATATTCAGCATATCAGTTAGTTTTATATGTGTGTATGTGGATATGTATGTATATATTATTTTGTGGAGCAATGTACATGGTCGAAGGCAAGCTTAACATCTGCAAGAAATATGAGAGATAGCAGATTGTGCATGGTTAATGGTGGGTCTTCAGTTCATTCATAAATGGAGCAGTGTTGGGTTTCTCCTAATAGGATTGGGGATGTTGTTCCAGATCCTTGGTGCATAGATGGAAAACGTCTGCTGTCTTGTTTTTTCTTTTTTACATTTCTTTGTCTGTAGTCTGATACTGTCCTGGCTGTGAGTGAGCCTAAGACCATCAGAGATGGTGAGCTTGTCTGCTAGACAAATGGAGTTGCTGGTTGTGATGTTCTTGTACATGATCCAGCTGTTTCTAAAGATGGTGCAGACTGGGAACGGGAGTCAATGGAGTTATTTAAGGATGGGTGATGTGATCATATTTCTTCATGCTCTGGATGAGATGTGCTGGTACATGTAAGATGCTTCTTTAGACTTGCTTTCAGAGTACTCCCCATCAGGTATGTGCTCCCTTTGAGTAAGTTTCCTCCACCCCCTGGCCTTATTGTCATTGAGAACTTCTGACATGTTCTTCCCCTGTCCACTGATTCACCATTGAGCTTGGCTGATGGTGCGCAGACCCTGACTGACTTGTTTGGTTGGTGATGTGTGAAGTGCAATTGAGCATGTTTTATTTTTGGTTTGTGTGCAGAGCATAGTGGGGATGTGGAGAACATTGATGATTGTTTTCGTATTTACAAAATAGAGGACGAAAAAACAGAACCCATACTTCTTGAAAAGAAATGCCAGCTTTGCAGCAACTGGTAGAAATTCAGGCTGATGCATATCACGGCAAAAATAAAAGAAAAGTATCCCACGGTGTTTAGCCTGGTCTCTGAATGTGTTATCTGTGTTCCCTAAACTAGTCTAGCTAGTGTGAGTGTTTCATTTTAACATCTACATATGTGCTATGATTGCATCTCTGGCGAAATCAGCAAAATATAAAAGTCAGGACTACAGTGCTAGATTTATAACACAGGTTTGATGAATGATGATTATATTCTTAGAACTGATGACCATCAGCATAGTTGCACAGTTATTCAACTTGAAAAAAAGCTAATAAATTCTTCAGGAAATTTTTCATGAAGATGACGGATATCGAGTAATATGAAAAACCTTTAAAAAATCCCACAAACAGTATTGTAAAATGGTTTGTCTAAAGCCCTATAAGAGTACGTGGATTTCTGTAATCGAACAAACCTCCCTTTCCAACCTTATAAGGTGGAATGTATGTCAGAATTTGCTTAGAACTATAATGAGTTATTCGTACCTATGATATGTATGCTTTGCTGCTAAACACTTTTATAGCATGTTTATTGTAATTTGCCGTTTAATTCTTTATGGAAAGCTTTGAAACGACAATCCTTGTCTGTCATTCTTAAGAGAATATTTCAGCCTATTGGTGCAAAGTTACCTTTATAGAAATAGTGACTGTTCTAGTCGGGGAGCACCAAAGTCCCTATCGGGATTACACCAATCCCAGCCCTAATCATTGACTTGCTCTATTGGCTAGAATTTGAGACTAAATAATGTGCCGACAGCAGTTGTAAGGAACACCTACAGCATTCTCCTTCCAAATACCAAATTCATGTGGGCATGCTATTTCTTTTTAGAAGCTGATGAAATGTGCTGATTTCTAAAATCAGATCAGACCACTTTGAAAAGCATGTTTACGGTTGCAAACGCTGAATCTGAGGTTTTGTGACTGTATAAATGGTTAGTATATATCTCCAATAATCTTGACCTGTTTGGAATAAATCTTAGAGAATATCTTGTATTGGAAGCTGTACGATTAAAGTGTAAGACTACCTACAAATTTGAATTTTCCAACTTTGCTAGGGAAATCTGGCCCTGGATCGCTCAGCTATCACCCCTTGAGTGTGGTCACTCACACAGATTACACCATTGTGGGCTAATATGAACGTGTTTCAAAGATGTACGAGTATGTAAGCTTTCTGTGAATACCTAGCTCTCAGAAAACGAATCATTTGAATCTGATTAGAAACGCAAGTATCCCTTTACGTTGACAATATTTATAATCTCTCATAAGCATGCCAGTATAACTTTAAAGACCTGCACTCTAATTCTACCACTGAATAATCAGGACTTACCAAGGAAGAAATGCACATTTTCACTGCAGGGGCCTGATGACCACCCATGCAAGTGCTATAACATCCCTGCTGCTTGATTTTCTGGCTACTTAAGAGAACTACTGTTTTTATCCTGAAGTTCAGTTAAGATAAGAAATGAGAATTTTACCATGATCATTTGGTAATTCTTCAGGTTGCTCTTTATGCATCGTGTGAAGTAATAGGCATCTTCTTGCTGAAAAAAAATCAATATGAGTAGCCAGTCAGTTTCTGCAAATAAAAGGAATGTAAGAAGAGTCTATCTGACCCAAAGGCATATTTACAATAGAATGGAGGAGCGTGCTTTAGGCTAAATTTGATGCCATTTTGCCATTCTGAAAACACAAGGATGCGCCATATTTACGAAGATATGGCACACCCCTGTGTTTTCCTTTGGCTGGCACTAGATTAAGTTGGCTAGCACCAATGCAGGCCCCCTTGCACCACAGTGCAAGGGTGCCTGCATTGAGGGATTTAATGTTGATGTGCAGGAAGGTGTCCCTTCCTGCACATAAACATTCACTAATGGTGATTTGTAACTCCTATGTAACTCCTATGTATGCTGCATTGTGCACCTTCCTGCACATAAACAATCATGCATGGTCATTTGCTGTTTCTACGTGTGCTACACTATGCAGCACACATAGAAATAGCAAAATCGAGGATAATATAAACATTTCTCCTAGTTTCACCATGTTAAGAACCAGGTTATTTTTCATCTTAATTTTGTTGCTGCCACATAATGAAGCCATCCTTGTAAATAGGGGGTAACGTCAAAATCAATGGGTGTTGTGGCGGAACACCCACTGCAACACCTATTGCCCGCCCCTTCACGCATAGTAGGAAAGGAGGCCTTATTTACAAAGCGGTGTTAAGGCACGTTAAGTGACTTAACACTGCCTTGTAATTAAGGCGAAGGTTTTATTGCCACAGGAACATCACAAAAAGTGACATTCCTGAGGCGATAAGCCCTTGTAAATATTCCTCCAAGTGTTTGATGTTTGTTATGATGAAGAGCAAGAGAGTGCAGTCATCTCTCCTTTCCACAAGAATCTTCCATGTATGTGGCCTGTCATATTTTAGATGAATATAAGAATCGCTCCAGTGCAAGCCTGGCTATACTCGATTTCTTCATAGAAACTGTGAACTGAAACAGCAGTATTATTTGTTTTGCTTTTCTGTAAAGAGCGAAATGTTCCACAATTAACGTATTTGCTCAACAATAACCTTTTGCTGAAGGCCAAACATGGAACAATATATTTCACTATAGTTTAAATCCGAATGATAATAGAATCTGCAGCATAGGGTGTAGAATTTTAAAGCATAATTAGGTATGTATACACTTCCCTTAGATATGTAGTCAGGGGGTGAACTACACTGCATGGAGCGACCTTGACTCTGGCAGGTTCATGTTGCTAAGGTCTCAGGAGAGCAGTTAGCTGATGATCTTAACCCCATTGCTGTGGGGCTAATTTCCCCGTGGCGCGGGGGGAGGGAGGCGATGCTGATGACAAGCTCGGCTCGTAATGCAGCACGGTGGCGCTGTGCTGATGACAAGCTGAGCTGGTCACGGCCCCGCACGTTCGATGGAACGCCCAGCATAGCGGGGTAAATATCCCCGCGTGGGCGTTCCCCGGAGGCCATGACGAGCTCAGCTCGTCATCAGCACAGCGCCACCGTGCTGAATGACGAGCTCAGCTCGTCATCAGCATGGAACAGGTTAAGATCTCAATAGCTAGCTGTTGAGCCCATGAAGTAAGCACCTCTTAACCAACGGAGACATACCTTCATGCCTGAAGATTTCTGCTGCAGGCTGTAATCAGAAGGGATTGCTGTAAAAGATAGACATGTTAAATGACTTAAAATCATTTAGACTGAAGGTCTGAATGTAGCTGTAATTTCAAATGTTTAGGTACGTGAAAGAATCTTTACAGTACAAGCAACAATCATATTCTACTATGGAACAAGATATGAAGAAAGCCTATTTTTCCTCTTTGTGCAAAGAAATATTGAGCTAGCGAGAAACA
Organism: Lissotriton helveticus; assembly: GCF_964261635.1. Classification (NCBI taxonomy): domain Eukaryota; kingdom Metazoa; phylum Chordata; class Amphibia; order Caudata; family Salamandridae; genus Lissotriton; species Lissotriton helveticus. Next base: position 649,136,048 of record NC_136068.1, read on the forward strand.
GTGGGAGAATCAGGAAAAGGGAGGCCATACATAGAAAAACACTTGGAACGAATACCTGATCAGACTACACAATGTCGGATCCAGTTGCTTACCATCCTCAATCATTTAATAAAAAGAAGCCTGAAATGAAAGTCGTCAGTTTCAGTCACTGCTTCTATACTCGCAGTACCTAGGGAGAGTGGCAAAATGACTAGCAGCAGGAGTTCATAGGTCAATCCATTAACTGTTTGTGTCATACTGCCAAAATGACTCACTAATAACTATTAGATCACTTCAAGACCGAGTGTCAAATAACAGATCACTAAGAAAAATAACTGGAAATGTTTTGCCATTATCAGCTGCCTGATCCTCTTGGAAAATGTATTCAGTTCATTTGATTGGTTCTCTTTCCTTTAGATAGTTGTGTTCCATTTTCTGAATTGATGTTGAACTTTTTTAATAGTTTATTAATAAGATGGAATACATATGGATTCATTAATATGACGTCTTATAAAGTTACTGATATATCTGTGGGAAACCATGAAAAGGACGCTGTGATTGGTTAGGAAGTGAGCTAAACAGATTATATTACAATGTTAGGAAAGGGTTCAGAAAACACCCACCACACTGCATAGAGACTATACACTGCTACAAAAGCAAATGCGGCGTCCAAATCCAAAACATCTAACCTGGAGCTCATCAGGTCTGCCTTTGTATGAAAGTGAATTGAATATACTGTTTAAGCATTATTCTTAATAACCACAAAATAAACGCATTTTTAGGTCAAAAGTAGTTATCTCAAAACATGGCAGACACTTGCAAACAGTCCCTTATTTCATTGAACTCTTACTTACCCAAGCAGCCACCGAGAGCCACGAGGAGGAGGGCAATAGGCGACATCATGTTCGCTGTAGGACTGATATTTGAGCCTTTTGCAAAACTGCTGATCACTCAAACACCTGTGAAAAGGTCCATGCCTGAGGCCTCTATTTATGCCGACAGCACGTGCCGTAGGAGGCAGGATCTTCCCAGGAACATGCGCTATGGTCATCGCCTGGGTCCTGTCAACCAGAACATCACAGAGATTGTCCAAACAATGGGCGTTTTGGACCTATTTGAAAAAGATTTAGTGGATTACTTAGATAAGGTGTGCGAGGCATGAGAAAGTGTTTGGGACGTTTGTAAATAATGTATTTTTTTTCTTTGTTTACCTCCTTAAGGGCCTTCTAGATCCTTCTATTGATTGAAGCATGAATCTTCACACCTGTATTAGCTCTCAGCTGCTACTAAGTCAAACCAGATTGCCAGTCTGACTTGGAAAAAGCGCTAAAATGACTCCTTAGGGTGGGCACCTCGTGTCCGAATGCAATTGTACAAAAAAAATACAGAAGCAATCGCTAACATGAGCATTGAGAACTCAGCAATATGTAGTAAGTTTGTTATGTTGTGTCTTTCTAAAACAAAATAAAACAAAAATACAGCAAGGGATTTGTTTCATGTTGTTCTGATATATGTATGTGAATGTCTTTCTAATTATTTTAACTTATTAAACCTACCTGTCTTTGGCAATGGACAGTAGTTTTACCCTGGACAGAGTCATAGTACAAGCACAAGTAGTGTTGATAAAAAAGTCAAACATCCACGGTTTCCATGCAGAAAAGGTGGAGTTGCCTCATTCATGTAAAGTCAACCACTGATCATTACAATCAGCCACATTCCAGACAATTACTTCAGGCAGAAGCCTTGGTATTAATACCATACAAAGAATCCTCAAGTGAGTACAAACTCATTCCAAGTCTGGTTTATGCTTATTTGGGCTTCACCATTGAGGTGCGTAAAAAGTCCTCCGGCAGAGGGGCTGCACTTTGCCTCATTCAACTTCATGACCCAAAAAGAACACTGATCCCTGCACTAGATAGCAATTACTGGCCTTGATAATCAGGCCTGCCCTCTGCAGAAGCACTTCTCGGAGGAGTCACAAGTGGTCCTCCCAGCTAGGACTGAAGGTAGGTGGCACTGAAGTTTTCGAAGCCAGCCAGGACATTGTTGACCATCCTCTGGTAGGTGGCGCAGGCGATTTTCTATTTAAAAAAGGGGGGTGGTGATGGACAGAGTATCTGAATTAAGCAGAACACTCCTACCCAGTCAAAAGATCAGGGCTTCATCCATCACCGTTTTTTAGCTCACTGCACCATCCCAGTTCAGAACCTGGCTACATGCAAATTAGTCTTTCCCTGGCCCAGTGCATCATGGGAACAGGGCAGACCAAACTACCAAGCCAATTCTTTACTGGAAAGGAAACAAGCTTCCGGGGACCGGTTTCTGGCATTACAGCCGTCTTCGGCCCGGCTTGCTTGAATCCTGATGGTGCAGTGAGCAAGGGACTCACATCTGAGCATACCCTTCCACACTTGTGGTGGCCAAAACATTTAAAAAAGGGGGGTGGTGATGGACAGAGTATCTGAATTAAGCAGAACACTCCTACCCAGTCAAACAATCAGGGCTTGATCCATCACCGTTTTTTAGCTCACTGCACCATCCCAGTTCAGAACCTGGCTACATGCAATTTAGTCTGTCCCTGGCCCAGTGCATCATGGGAACAGGGCAGACCAAACTACCAAGCCAATTCTTTACTGGAAAGGAAACAAGCTTCCGGGGACCGGTTTCTGGCATTACAGCCGTCTTCGGCCCGGCTTGCTTGAATCCTGATGGTGCAGTGAGCAAGGGACTCACATCTGAGCATACCCTTCCACACTTGTGGTGGCCAAAACATTTAAAAAAGGGGGGTGGTGATGGACAGAGTATCTGAATTAAGCAGAACACTCCTACCCAGTCAAACGATCAGGGCTTGATCCATCACCGTTTTTTAGCTCACTGCACCATCCCAGTTCAGAACCTGGCTACATGCAAATTAGTCTGTCCCTGGCCCAGTGCATCATGGGAACAGGGCAGACCAAACTACCAAGCCAATTCTTTACTGGAAAGGAAACAAGCTTCCGGGGACCGGTTTCTGGCATTACAGCCGTCTTCGGCCCGGCTTGCTTGAATCCTGATGGTGCAGTGAGCAAGGGACGCACATCTGAGCATACCCTTCCACACTGGTGGTGGCCAAAACATTTAAAAAAGGGGGGTGGTGATTTTCTACCCACAGGGCATAACCTTTAAGGGGTAGAGAATGCAGATCTCTCTTTGGCCCCCTAGGTCAAGGCAATCTGCAGGTACCCAGACATTAATTCAAACAAGCTGAAAAACTTGGCAGCTCCCAACCGGTCTATGAGCTCATCAGCTCGGTGGGATGGGGTGTGCATTAGTCTTGATGAATGCATTTAGCCTCAGGTAATCTACACATAATCTCAGTGCTGTGTTGGCACATAAAGGGATAGATTTAGGACCACCACCCTTAGGCAGGTCCAATAACTGTTTGAGGGCTCAATAACCCTTAACTCCAGCATCTTGGAGACCTCCTCCTTAATGCGGGCTCTCACCTTGTCTGACAACTGGTAGATTTCACTCTTCACTGCTGTGCTGTCCCCTGTATCAATATCATGGGTGCACCATGTAGTGAGTCCTGGGGTAAAGGAAAATAAAGAGGCAAACTGCCCCATCAACTGGTGGTAGTACCCCTGTTTTTCTAGATTCAGTGTAGGGGAGAAGCTGACACCCTGCACTGACCCATCCTGCCCCTTGGAAGAAAGACGTTCAGGGAGATGTTCAATCTCCTCTTCCTTCCCATCATCCATGACCAGGAGCATGACTAACTCAGACCTCTCTAGGAGAGGCTTGAGGCTATTGATATGCAAAACTCTTCTAGGGTTCCTTGATGTTTTTAGGTCCACCAGGCAGGTGACCCCACTCTTGTGCTCTTCCACCGCATAGGCACAGGCCAACGATCTTGCAGGGCCAAGGGCTCCACAAGCCCTATCACCCACACTTTTTGGCCAGGCTGAAACTCGACTAGAGTGGCCTTCTGGTGATACCACTGTTTCATGACCTCCAGGGTTGCTTCGAGGTTAACCTTTGTTTGCTTCCAGAGCCAATTCATCTGGGCCTGGAAGGCCAGAATGTAGCTGACCACATCCTGGGGGACCTTGCTTGGAGCTTGCTTCCACACCTCCTTGATCAGACTGAGAGGTTCTCCTACCGGGTACCCATGAAGGAGCTTAAAGGGTCTGAAGCCAACCTCCTCCTGAGGCACCTTCCAGAATGTAGACAAAATGCATGGTAAGAAGATTTCACAATGCTGCCTCAAGAGCTCTGACAGGCTTGAGATTATACCCTTTAGGGTCTTGTTGAATCTCTCAACAAATCCCTTGTTTTGAGGGTGGTAAGGATCGGAGAACTTGTAGGTTATTCAACACTCCTTCCACATGGCCTTGATGTACACCAACATGAAGTTAGTAGAACAATCTGACACCAAGTCCTTTGGGAACACCACATGGCTAAAAATACCAATCAGTGCCCTGTCCACTGGAGGTGAAGTCACTTACCTCAGAGGTGTAGCTTCTAGGTACCGGACAACATGGTCCACCAAGACCATGATGAACCTGTTCCCCACGGATGTCTTGGTGTCTAAAGGCCCAACAATGGCAATGCCAAGTCTTTCAAAGGGGTAGCCAATAACAGGAAAGGGTTGCAGGGAAACCCTGCTCTTCTTTCCTGATGTGCCACTGGCCTGGCAGGTAGGACAGGACCTGCAGAACTTATCTAAGGCCTATTTTATTTTAAGCCACTAAACGTGGGTGACAAGCCTGTCAAAGGTCTTGTCTTACCTAAATGACATGCTAGGGTCCAAAATGAGCCAATCCCAGTAAGAAGGCCCTGTAGCACTGGGTTGCCACCAATGAACAGGTTGCCCCAGGCTCAGCCGCCATAAGCTCGCTATACAGGAGACCATTTTACCAGTAAATTACGTGCTCACCAGAGGTTTTGTCAGCAGCCTGGGCCTCGGCCTGCTGCCATCACCCACAAGAGTAGGGCACTCCAAATGCACCCTGCAGAATATCTCCCTGGTACGGACCCCTTCTTGCTCCACTGAGGTATGTTTCCAAGGGATGCATCATCCTACCCTTTAACCTCTGGAGCATCCCCTTAAGGTTCAACCCAGAGCTAAAAGTTGGAAGAAAAAACTGGAGAGGCTCTCAAAGGGGCATGGCCAATGTAAATAAGGGCGTGGCTTAAAACATGTAAGCTTAAAATCTGTGCTTAGCATAGTGTGCCGCCCAACATGTATTTTGCTGTCTCTCTCATATCATCCAGATATATGACACAACAAGTAACATCATACCTACAGCAAGTCAGGACTATTGGGTTTGTTATTGGTTCTTAGCTGCATAAGATAAATAAGCAGCAACTATGGCTTGTATAGAATATTGCAAAAGCTTCCATCAAAAGTCCTGGTGACATCACAACAATGTTGGTACTCCAGAGCTTCGGAAAGAGAAAGAAAATCCAGTGAGAAAATGATTCTCTAAAGGATTACCTTTCCCCTATTACGCTCACCTGGCATGATGTCATGCTGTAACTTCTCCACTAATGAGAAGGGAGCAGTGTGAGCACATGCACATCAATGTGCCTGCTGTCACTGCAGTGTGGAAAAAATAGAGAGCCCAATAGGGACACGTTTTGAGGCCCCCTTATAAAAAAACTGCCGGTGCACAGCCCTGGTTCAGCTTCCTCTTGGACCATGGGAGTGTCAGAAGCGGGATTCCGACTCCCTTTAGACTTCCTCTTATTGGTAGGCACCAGGCCATTCTTACTGGCTCAGATTCTTTTGGCTAACCTCTTGGCTGGCCATTGACCTTGTGATCAAGCACATCCACTCAGATAACCCTAACATCGCCAAGTGGGGCCTGAGCTCCACCTCCGTCTAGATTGTGTGCTTCAGGTCATTGCCAAGTGAATAATCCGTAGGCATGGATGGGCTCACAGATTTCCTCAAGGAACATGAGACCCCCCTCTTCTCATAGAGAACCGGAGCCACAGGGTAGTGAATCTCATAGTTGTCAGCTGTAAAAGCTTGATGGAATGCACTAGGGACTATCTGTTTGGGATCAACAGATGATCTCTGACAGCTGTCTTACTGGCTTCATTATCTCTCAGAGCCGCCAAACTTTGCCCATTAATGCTGACACACTGTCTGTATTTCCTAGTACTACGAGGTATGTGGATTCTCTGAATGATCTCTCCGCCACCCATGGATACTAGGGGTACCTCTCTACTGTCCCTACTGTTATTTGGGACAATCTCCACCCCATGCACTACACTAGACAACCCAAGTGATGGTCCACCGGTGGGTGGCTGTGCCCATTTGGTACACTTGGCATCCCCCTTGAAGTGCCCTTCCTGTTGGCACTCATAGCACTTGGTGGTGCCTTCCCTGATGACTTTCTGTCAGGGAATGATTTCTTCGTCTGCTGCTCAGGTGTGGATTGGGAGTCCTGACCTTTAGAAGTAGTTTTTGTGGGCCTTTAGAGAACTCCCTGTTTTTAAGTTTATCTACCTCCTCCTATTACTAGTGGAAATCTTGTCCACCCTTTTGGTGATCGCCCCCATATACTTTCTTGTGGACCCTGGTGCTGAACCAGCGATTCGACTTCTTAGCATGCTCCCTGGAGTCAGTGAGCATACAATCAATCTTCTGTTGGTGCATATCTTCAAAACAAAAACTGAACATGTGCTCCTTTGCAATCATATTGTACAGCCCCTGATAATTGTTTACTTCATTGCCCTTCACCAAATCATCCAGTGCGTTGCTAAAGGAATCCATGAAATGCACCTAGGTCTGATGGGCCAGCTTCTGACTTTCCCTGAACTTCAATCTAAACTTCTCTGGGGTGGGGCCATACTTCATGAGAAGGGCTTCCTTCCTGGGCAGAAACTTCTGCCAGTCTCCTTTCTCTAGGGTCATCAGGGTGTCCTTACCTTCAATAAGGATATGCCGCCACAGACTAGCCTCTCAATCCTCCTCGGGGTCTTGTGGTGCATCTGTAAGTAAATCTCATAAGTCTCAAATTACTTGTCAATATTCTCTCCAACAAGAAAGTCAGGGACAAGAGCTTTAGAAATATGGATCTCTTGTCTCCAGAGGGCACTGTAGGTATGCTTCCATCATTACTGAAGGATTCTACCTGCTTAGCTCTGACGTCTAGCTCTCTGAGACTTAGCTCATGGGCCACTTTCCTTTCTTCCATTGCTTGTCTACTCTCCTCCAAGACTCCATCAGCCTCAGCCTTCTCCTTCTCCAGTTTAAATTTGGCCAGCTCTAACTTGAACTTCCATTCCTCTATTCAGGCCCCTGGAGGACACACCGCTCCCTGCACGGGGAGGTATTTCCAATCATGGGAGTAGGTTACCCCCCTTCTTCAGCAAGGTGCATTCCAAGATCCTCCTGCTCTGATCCCTCCTCATCATCCTCTCCCCCATCCCCTCCACCAGTCAGTTGATGGCTGGTGGGCCTCTGCCCATGCACTCTAGGCCCTTTGGATCCCCACTTTGTTGTGGCTTCTTTTGGTGGCTATCCTCCACTCCTACACCAAAGTCCTCAAGCTCAACCTTGGTATAGCTCTCTAGGTCAGGTAGAGTAGGAATTAAATTAAAAAAGCAAAAAGCCAATCAAGCAGGTTTTAAAACTTGAATAGGACTTAGATATGGGATGGCAGTGCACACAAAATCACTGACTGGTCATTCATTTGAAAGAAAGCTGATGTGGACTTGTGAGTTCATTCGTTAGGCGACTTCTTGTTTGCCGTTCGCATATGCGGTTGTGGGTAGGGTTCTACAGTCGGTGAAGTATTGAGATCAAGATCAGAAGCAAGGAAGAGCAGTGGTCAGCCGACTGCAGGCGCGAGGAGAGAGCGACATGCAAGAAAGACGCCGATCCAGCTGGCGGTCGGCTCTTGGCTCCCCGCCCCCAGCTTCGAGCTTTGAGCCTGAGCCTGCCGCCCGGACTGCAGCGGGCCCCCGCTTCGCACTTTCGTGGACGGCCGACCACAAAGGAACTGAGCACCTTAGCGGACGTGCCATGGCGGCAGCGGTGGCGGTGGTACACAGCCACTTTCCCAGCCGCTTTCCTTGCTGTCCTGCTGCCAATTCACTGCTCTGCCGTCTTTGGCTGGCACCTTAGTACCTGGGAGGTGCCTGCTGGCTGCCGCGGAATCCTCAAATGTCAAAAACACAAAAATAATGCCCACACCCTCCTTATTAATTATAACTCTGTTATTTCAGTTGAGACCAAACAATACTTCATTACGTTTGGTCAGGTACTTTTATTTATACCAATCATTTTATGTTATTTAGCAAAATGTCATCTATTTTTTTTTTTTTTTAGGCAGAAGCTGATACATGTTAACAAACACTTGAATCACTTTTTACACACATATATACATATTATACAACACAAATATATTCACAAGTCAAAACAAAAAACATCCAAATAACATTAGACATTAGACATTTCAATTATCGTTTTCTCTACCAAAGGTCTACTTCAAGATTATCTAAGACTACGTCAAATACCAGGAACATTTGGATTTGTGCCTATTTCCAGTGTATACCTAATATACTAATTTGTTCCCGTTGATGTGCCGACGCGTGGAATCCTCAAAAGCAGAAGCAGAAAGCTTTGCAAAAGCCCCAGAAAGGCTCCCGCGTGTATCCTACTGCTGCCGCACCTGGGAGGAGCTGTACCAGGAAGGAACCGCTGGGGCTGCAGAAACTCCGCTCAACTCCTCGTAAAAGGCTCCCGCTTGCACTCTGCCATACCCACTGTTTGGACGGGAGGCGGCAGCATCAGGCGGCCGGTCAAAAGCCACAAACACAGCTTGAGTTGGTACCGGCGCCCCACAAATAGAGCAACATTAACAGCCCCGCTTGCTCCCCATTTCTCCTGCATTCTTGAGGTGAGTGATGGGGGGAGTGGTGACGAACAAGGAATGAGTGTGTGAAAAGAAAGAACTCCTACTCGATCTCAAAATCACTCGACCCCGCACCTCCGCAGCCTCGCTGTCTGGTGGGTTGGCACTGGCAGCTAGATCCACACAGACACAGCTACTAGACACCAGAGGCACCAGAGGCACCCAGTGTAAACAGTTGGGAACTAAGTAAGCAGTAACGAACTCTGTAGTCTTTCATCTCATGGGCTTCTCTTCTTTTTAAAAGGCACTCAAAAGTACTACAGCTGCTCCAACAATATGTTTAATATCTCGGAGAGCTTGAGACCCGCAAAAAACAACGAAGCCAAAATGAACCTTTGATAGCTCTGCTCAAGCTAAGCTCAGGCCATTGCTTTCTTTCTGGGAGCAAGATACAGATACTCGACTAGGGTAGCCTGATAGCCCAATAGCCCAACAGCCCCTCAACTCAACCGTTTAACTACTACTCCAACAGTTCAACAGCTTAATATGTTAGTAGTTTTAATAGTCCAACAATTTAAAAAGGAGGCCTCAATCTAATTCCCCTCAACGATATCAACCTTTCTTAATGCGAACTCAGTGTAACCACAAATATGAGGACAAGAAACTCAAACCTGGTCCAACATCAAGAGAAGCCTCGCCCCCACAAATCAGCAAGGCGGCAAAAATTAAAGCTGCTGTACCCTCCAGGCAGAGGGAGTTCCAAACTAGGGTCAAGCCCCAAGGAGGGCCCCCTGGAGGACCAGCAAACAGGAAACTTATTATCAGTACCAGCAACTGCAACCCCATTGGGAAGGGCTTCAACTCCACACGAGCCCACGGCTAACAGGAACAGTCTCAGAACCACAAAGAGAACGACCAGCATAGATGGCAACAGAGACATAAGAGAGTTCCTGCACCATACAATTCCTAACGACAAACTTGGCAAATCTGGAGGAGTAGCGTGTTCATCATGCTCAGGAAAACCACCAGAATTGCCAGAACATCAACAGATGCAAGCGACAGAACTTTAGGACCCTACTCATCCAGGCACCTCGCCACTCCACTTTCACCAGAAATAATCATTGTTCGGGGGGAAAGAGTATCAGAAACAAACACAGCACTAGGCACGTCTAGCCAAATAGTCCACACAACTCAGCAACTCAAAAATTAGGGAACATGCTGTGGTGTATTTACTATGGGTACTGTATCGATCCCCCTATTTCTGACCCTTGTCTGGTTAATAACTAACTAGCAGCCATTAAACTGCACAGAAACCCGTTATCTGATTAGCCACACAACGGCACAGAAGCCCCGTTATCTGATTAGGTCATAGCGCATGCCATCTCATTAGGCAAGCACTATTTCTCCAGCCCCCTAATAGGCATACGGTGTTCTCAAAACAAATCAAACCTACCACGACCTAGGAAATCCCCACAGCCATTGTTTTGATTTAGCCGAGAACTTCAGTAAAGAATGTGCGAACGACCAGTTCGTATGACATCCTTATTGACGTATTTATGTCCATCCTTACGTCAATCCCGGCACCTTTCAGGTATAAATAATACCGACATTGCCTTAAGCAAACACACGAGGTGGTGACAAGATTGGAGCAGCGAGACTTGCCGAGGAGCCCAGCTGACCGCGAAGCCCACAGACGCTGCCCCTCCTTTCTGACGCGCTGAGAGAGAGAGACGCTGCCTTTTCTCCTGCCGAGAAATCCAGCTCCGGCGCTTCCAAGCTGCCCTCGCAGGCAGCTGGAATATCAAGACCTTAGATAGAGATACCAACCCTCCAGCCTTCTAAATCCCAGGTACTGAACTGAATAACCCTTTGTAGAGAATTCTTGAAGCAGACTCTTGGCAAAGCAAACTTAACTTAAACTGCTACTTATCTACTCCTGCCACGTATTAGGCTTAGGTCAGGTACATTGGGGTAGGCGTAGTTAGAAGCACCAGTTGAGTACGATTAGTCAATGTATATATGTATGTATCTATTTTATCCATTTTAAGTATCATATGGCTAAGAAACCGTATCAATGCTTTTACAGTATTATTTTATAATACTGTTATTACTGTATGCACTTTACTTAACAATAAGTATTGCAATAATAGCGATTCATTTCTCTTGTATGAGAAAAGAGATTGATCAATAAATAACATCTTTTATTGAACACGCCCGTCTCTTCCTTTTCTCTACAATCTGGTGAAACTAAGAATGCACTGAACTGACTGAGTAAAATAAGTTGTCTTTTGTTTTCACACAACTCTAGAGATACACTCTTGATTAGGGGAGAGCAAAGTTGTCATGTTCTATGGTTGTCAGAAACTAAATCCCTTCTTGTCTATCCAGGGAGGTTTTACTCCTCCTTGTCTATTCGAGAAAGTTTCTAGTGAACTCTGAGCTAGCTGGCAAACACTAAACTTTAAGTCTAATATCGACAGTAGAAGACCTAGTTAACCTCTGTCCTACGTCTATACTATTGAAGATATTATTCCAATGCGCAGAGCCTATTGGGATAATAGGAACTACACTACATGGCGCCCAACGGTTTGGATAGGCGATAAATCTAACGTAAGACATTAGAGTAACTCAGTCGTGCTTTTTCACACAGACCCCTTTTTCCCCATAATACTCCAAAGACGTCTGGAGTGGGTGAAAGGTTACATCTGCCAAACTTAGTAGGAGGAGACTCCTATGTATGGTTCTTGGTTTATTCAACGTTGAAGGATACACTGTTCCAAAATATTGTGCATCTAATCTTTGTTTCCATAGAAACCTGATCTGCAAATAAACAAAATCTTCTTGACAGTAGAATGTCAGAAAATGAAGAAGAAAGGGAGACAGCTAGAATAGCAGCTGAACTCATGGCAGCTGACAATACTCTGCTGCAAACTGACCCGGAGGCAATACTCATCCCGGTCAACATAAGGAAATCTATAACTTTAAAACTTATAGAAAATGGGCTGACACCGAGAGGTGGTACAGTCATATTCGTAATTGAGGCACACGAATATCGGCAGACAGAGGTATTCTATTCATGGATAAACTTTCCAGCAGCAAACGCTGTAACAAAGGACTTCCACTATTACAAAATAGAGGAACCTCCTAATGAGTACACTCCTTTCGAGGAGGTGGAAATACCACTCAAATACCAAGAGCACCTGCTCTGGTTTAATGGCGCCCTAAAACAACAATCACATCACCAGGCTCGGTCCACTAGGTAGACCAGGAGCAACGTGGCCGGTCCTATCCGGATACACACCACATCCAGACATGGAAGAAATGTCTGCACCAGTTCTTTTAGCACAGCTAAAACAACTAATTAAAATACACAGACAATTAGTCCAATATGTAATGCGGACTTCAACAGTCCAACCAGCTATTAAAATTCCACAGCTGATCCCTCACCAAGGGAACACAAATAAAATTACACCACAGAACATACAGTCCTGTCTAGGTAAAGTACCCACAAAACGGGAACAAATTCCATTCTGGTTAGCACAAAAAATCACTCAAATAGAGGCGGTATTTCCAGATACCACCCCGGTTGAGAAACACAGGATTCTGACTATCTGTCTTCCAATGGGAATCGCACCACATGTGGAGGACTGTGACACTTGGGATACAGTCTTTGCTTCCATTTACACAAAAACACATGGTGTTCCATCCATGTCAGTAATACCAGATGTGCTAAAACAAATTCAAGATGAATACGGTCCAGAACCTGCTTTAACTCTTGGTATGAAATTACTGAAAGACTTTAAGCAGGTCTCGGCAATATTATTAGCCAATATAAAGGGAGAATTATTTATTATTTTATTATTATTTAAGAAGCTTATAAAGCGCGCAGCTACCCCCGTCGGGGGTGTCCCGGCGCTAAGAGAACAAGTTAATCACTAGAGAGGGAAGCCTGGGTCCTACCATCCAGCCAGAGATTACAAAGGCACACCTGATCAGAGTTGGGAAAACAGCCAGGTTTTTAATTTGCGACGGAAGATCTGCTCTGACTCAATGAACCTGAGGTCCAAAGGGAGGCCATTCCAGTATTTAGCCGCCGTCACACTGAACGTTCTGCCACCACTCCGGGCGAGCCTAAATCTAGGAACAGTCAGTAGACAGAGACTATTGGATCTTAGGTTCCTTTCTGACATGGATAATTTGAGTCTTTTACTCAGGTATGCTGGGCCAATTCCATGGACAGCCCGAAAGGCAAGGGTCAGGATTTTAAACTGAACCCGACGGGCGATAGGGAGCCAGTGTAGGTCATTGCGATATGCTTTAACCGATTTGCGGGTAGGGATGTTTCCAATAAGCCTAGCTGCCGCATTTTGAACGATTTGCAATCGGTCAATGAGATAAAGGGGAGCTCCGGTATACAAGCTGTTGGCGTAATCCAGATGTGTTGTGATCAGAGCATGGACAATCGTTTTACGGGACGTCTGAGGGAGGTAGGGAAAAATCTTCCTAATCATGCGCAGCTTGCCAAAGCAAGCCGCGGTGACTTTGTTGACCTGAGCTTTACAGGACATGGTGTTGTCAAAAAGGAAGCCGAGATTGCGGGCTGACTGTACTGGATTGGGGGGGGATTCAGAATCGTAGGCCACCATAAGGCGGCAGGGGGAGCTGATTTCTGGCTAAAAAAGAGTACCTCAGTTTTGTCTGTATTTAGGGCCAGATGATTGGAAGCCATCCAAGAACAGATGTTGCCAAGGCAGTTACGAAGCAGCAATTGTGGCGATCCGCCAGAGGTTAAAAGAGACAGATATAGCAGACCAACCATTCGAGATTGCCAGAATCATAGAAAAATCCTATGAAGAACTAGGAAGAGATAGTTTGGGTGGAAAACCGGTGAAACCCCAACTTATTGAAAAACCAGAAAAAATATTTATTAAGAATAATCTAAACACTTCAAAAAAGAGCTGGGATGGAAATAAACAATCCACTCCTAAAGAAAAAAGATTCCAGTCCAGAGGAAGGTCTCCTCGGCGGAGAGAAAGATCTCCGGACCAAGGGCACAAGTCTCCCCAGAGGGAGCCCTCTGAGAAAAAATACAACCTTAGAAATAGGGATAATCTGAAGAAACCTGATAGATATCAAGATATTGATACACGTCCCTCTCAATCTTTTCAAACTTCCTCGCAGAAATCGGAAAGAAGAGGACGATCAGAACACAGGGAAGAGCACGTCAAGTCCAAAGACAAGGAACCTGCTCATCAAAATAAAAAATTACAGTTTCCAAAAAAGAAGGTAGCCAGTATTAAAGTAATCAACCATGCCGAGAATACTGAGGACACAGCTGAAAAATGGAGAATGGGCTCAGACAATGCTAGACAGCGCAGCAGAAGTGAGCATAGCTCGCAAGATCCTTATGAATCATCTGGAGACAGTGGACACGAATTAATACATTCAGGTGGAAACTGCAGACACCAGAGTTAGCAAACCTCATAAAATATATGAAATAACATTGCGTATAGAGGGGGATAAGACTAGGAAAATAAGGGGTCTCTTTTGGCATAATCTCTCCAAGGGCTATGACATCCTTCTATCTGAAAGAGACTGGCCACCAGAGTTTGTCAGGGAGTGCCCTCATGGCGAAGAAATGATTATGCCTGCCTTCTCAAATAATATTCCAATTCATAAAAAATATACACTTGCAAGAAAGTGGACAGTAGCCCAAGCTCCTGCATTATATAAAAACCATGTGGGATGGGATGAGGACTCTCCTCCTCACAAAATCCAGTTAAAATCACAACCTACTGCTCAGAGGCAGTACCCAATAAAGCAAGAAGCTAGAAAACGGGTAAAAGAGATCCTAGATCAACTTGAATACCAGGGGGTGATTGAAACTTGCACCTCACAAATGAATAATCCTTTGTTTCCTGTCTCCAAACCAGACAATTCATATCGTCTTGTTTTGGACTACAGACACCTTAACTCATGTTGCAAAACCTTTGCAGTACAAAACTCGCATAGTGCTGCACTAATGAATAACATAGTGCGCAAAAAATACAAAACAACATTAGACATCTCTAATGGATTCTTCTGTCAAAATATAGCACCAGAAAGCAGATATTTGACCGCGTTCTCAAAAAATGGCACGCAAAAAAAATTCTGTCGTTTGCCCCAGGGGTTTAAAAACAGCCCAGGATTATTCTCAGCAAGAGTAACAGAGTTACTACAAATATATGATGATGAGGCATTATCTTATGTCGATGACATCTATCTAACAGATGATGACTTGGATACTTACTTGAAGAGAGTGAACACCATATTACTTGGGTTCGCAGCAGAGGGTTACAAATTCAACTTTAAAAAGTCAAGAATTGCCCATCTAACAGTCCTGTTTTTAGGATATGAACTATCAAGTGAAGGCAAAAGCCTGGCTGACAATTTCCTAGAGAAATGTGCTGTAATCCAAGCACCTAGAACACTAAAAAACTTACAATCAATTCTAGGTTTCCTAAATTTCGGAAGAACTTACATTATAAATTATGCAGAGAGAGTTAAACCTCTCTATGATCTTATAAAACCAGATTTTAAAAGAACCAATTGGACTCAAAAACACACAGAAATTTTGAGATCTTTACAAACAGATATGTTAGTTAAAACAAAATTACAAACACGTGACAACACACGCAACCTTGTGATTCGAGTCATCCCAGGAAGATGCGGATTCACATACCTGACCTCTAATGAGGGAGAGAAGGTACCAATAGCATACAAATCACATTTGTACACAGAAGCTGAAAAAAGGTTCAGCATCAAGGAAAACATTGTTCATGCGGTTCAAACAGCTGTAGCAAAAGAAAAATACCAAGCAGACGGTAGACAGGTTACAGTTAGAACAGCAGAATCAGCTTTTGAGGCATTAACAACACCATGTAATTTACCGACAACGGCACTGAATCCAGAATGGATACAATGGGTAAATTCTGTTGCTACAGACAAAGTAAAATACTATTTTGACCCGACCCGGAAATGAAAGAATTAAAATATCTAGAATATGAGAGAGAATACCCTCTGCCAATCGACATTCTGCCTTTACGACAGTACGCCTGTATAATATATACAGACGGACATGCTCAACCCTCAGTTTGGGGAGAGCTGTCTTACAATGCCACATGCAAAATTGTAAAAGAAGTGTGGCGCGGAGGTAAATTAAGACCTCTACTTACAAAAACACACTCAGTAGAAAATAATTCAGAACAACAAACTGAAATAATAGCGTTAAAAATGGCGCTAGATAATGCCGATCGCGAATTCCCGACACTTATAGTGTGCGATTCGTATTACTGCGTCAAATCATACAATAACGATTTACAGAAATGGATTCAAAACGGTTACAAAGATGACACAGGTGCAACAATAAAGCAAAAAGTGCTTTGGGAACAAGTAGTTCATTTACAGAAAGAACTACCAAAAACTCACGTGATACATTCACTGAGTCATCGGCGTGATGGCGTTCACGCTGCAGGAAATTCAATGGCTGAGACAGCCACAGCGGTAGCAACTAAATCGGCTTCCGTAGCTACAAAAAAGCGTGCAGTAAAATACATTGACGGTGAAACTGTGCTGGCAGTAAAAACGTCATCAAAAGGCGACTACTCAGCGCTACCGATCAATTACCCACTCAATTATACATACATAATCGATGCAAACTCAGTCCCTTTTGCTCGAATCCCTGGAGTGGGGGATAGAGTGATTCCAAACACGGACAGGAGAGGCTTGTTAATAGCAGACGCACATATGGGTGAGGGTCTCAGACACCTTAAGCTAAAAGATTCTCTGGAAGAATTACAATCAGTGTACTGGTGGCCAGGCATGAGCCTGCATCATCACATTTTTGTAAAAAACTGCCCAGACTGCAATAGAGATCGCAGTGGCGAGAGAAACGGTTTATTACCATGGCGTTTCACTTCAGAATGTATCAATTAAAAAAATAAATAAATAAATAAATAAAAACTCAGTATGAATAATACGTCACATTAACATGTAAAGGCTATTTTCACTTATAATGTAGACCCCAACTCTCGGCTGACGTCGGAACTGTTATACAAAGATTTGCGAGTCTAAAATGGCATATACGCTAGAAGCATGTTACGTTCTGAGCAAAATTTTTCCTTTAGCTCTAAAACAGCTTATGGGGGGTGCCGGCCCAGAATGAACATTGCATTGCGGGACTCTTCTCACTTCCTTCCTGAGGGAAACGGGATGGTGTAAAGAAAAAACCAAGGCATAAAGCAATCTATAACAGCAAAGGTATTAGGTTCAGGAGCTGGGTGGGTCAAACATCTAATAAGTGTCCAACATAGTCTAAATAACCTGCCAAGAAATTCTCTGAAAGGATTCAGTCCGTACGAACTATTGTTTGGGACTAGAATGTTAATCCAGGACTTAGATAGTCAGACTTCAGTGGTTAAAGAAAAATGCTTTGATATCAAAGATCGCTTGGCTATTTTACAGGACTTAAATGAAACAAGAAAAGACCTGAGCAACATAAAGTTGAAACAGCAGCCAGCAACCACTGAAGAAAAACCACCTGTCCCAGCAAGGCCTGTCTGGATTCCAAAAGTCGGGGATCTGGTCAGAGAAAAGATCGCGGTAAAGAAGGAATTTGGGCCTTCTTACAGAAAAGCAGTTCCTGTCTTGTCTATCAACGGGACAAGATCAGTAGTACTACCGCCCTTGCTGGTAAAAAGGAGAACCGAGTCATAGCCATCGACCTGGTTAAACCACAATCATGTGGCCGATAACAAATAGTAGGCCAAGTGGACTCCCAAGAAGTAGCAGAACACCAAAGTTTGCTACATCAACAGAGGTTCAAACTGAAAGACTGATCACATTTGGAAAATCTACAGTGAAACAACAAGGACTATGCAACAAAGCAATGGAACTTGAACCTCTTAAAACCCAAATAAAAACTTTTCATCAAGGAACAACAACCTACGATGATGTAACTACAGACTTTACTAATGAAATAAAGCAAAATCCAAAAACAAAAAGTAATCCAGAAACAATTGGAACAATTGACAGAACGGCATCCGGCTACTTCATCAATTTCGATGATTCTTCAGAAGAACAAAGCGAACCAGAAGTACAGCCATCAACAAAAACTTTTAAAGACAAAGCAAAGGAACTTTTTCATCAACTAAAGGGAACCTATCTGACTTCTCCATGGATTGAAATTTGGGTGACATTAGGTGCATTTATCCTCATACTTTGGCTCATCATGGTACTATGCTTGGGACATTTCATTGAGGGAAAATATGCTAAAATGGACACAGCAAGCCAGAAAATCAACTTGGTCCTTAAACCACACACATCTTCACACGTCAAGAAAAGAGAACTTTCTTCAGTGAACTTCACAGCCAACCCTATACCAGGCGGTGTAGCATGGGACAATACTGATTATGAAATCTATGGCCCGGTTGAAATCCTGAAGTATCCACACCAATTTAAGATCTCGTTAAGTGACTTTGTAAAACCAAGCACATTTGCTGATGATTGGGACTTTGAAAGTATTAATGATATGATGTCTGACCTAGTAATGTCTGCTAAATTTACAGAACATGATTATTTGCAGGGTTCGTCTAATTATGATCAAATGTTCTGCTATAACTACTATGGTAACCATTATCTCCATAAATTTGCACAACCTAGAAATGTTTTAAATTATAACCAATGGGAACATTGTGCTACTCCACCAAAGGGTAGTTCCAAAACATTTTTTGATAAATATTCATACTTTTCAGGGTTTAACACAAGTAATGCAGAAACATTTTATTTCAAATTGTCAAACAAGACAGGTTTGAAGACCATGCTTACAAACACAAAATTGATATATTCAGATTAGTTTTTTGAGCAAATGAATACATTTGGTTTTGACTTCTGGAACAGTAACATTGAAACAAAAACTGTTTGGGGTACAAAAGATTGGCAAGTACAAGGTATAGAATCCTTGTTCAGAGCCTGCATGATCCCAGAACAAATTATATTTTTGAATGACACCATTCAACAAACTACCTGTCTTGGCTTAGCCAAAATCAAAGACTTAAACAAACCGTCTATTCCAAAGCCAACAACGAACAGTAATAGCTCTATAGATGTTGAGATAGAAGTGAACCATATTTTAAACCAAAACAGAACACATCCTGATTGGAAACAATGGTTGATCTGGCCCTCAGACACAAATAACTGTCAAGACAGATTCCTGAACAAAATACAGGGGTTCAAATTGACCAGGCCAGACCCTAGATATTCCGAAAGACAACATCCAGGGATAGTAACTACTTACAGTGTGGGCAAGCTCTGCCTTCAATGGCTACAAACATTCACACTGGCAGAAATTAAGCAACACCTAACTTTACTTCAAGACGGTGCTGACTTGCGTGATTTCATTATGGGACCACGCAAACAGCGTCAAAAACGTTTCATAGAGGCCTCTATATATGCAGCTTACAATGAAGTTTGGAAAGTAACTCAAATTGAGACAGCAGAAAAAAGATGGGAAATTGACCGTATTAATTTGGAAAAATCGGATCACTGACATAATATCGATGTCACAAATATCGAGATACACAAATATCGAGTGAAAAATATCGAGTGACAAAATATCGACTCCCTATCTACAAACAGGTAAGTACCAAAATATCGACTCCAAAATATCGACTTACAAAAATATAGACTGTCAAAATATCGATTTTTTTAAATGTCTTAAAATTAAGTTAAAACTAATATAGTAATAAATATATTTAATATAAACTTAGAAATAATTATTTTAAAACTTTAATTTTAATAAATAATTTCTATAATTAAAAAAATTATATCACCAAAAATAATACATATATATATATATATATATATATATATGTATATATATATATATATATATATATATAAAAAACATATTATTAAATAAACATATATAACATTTTTAGCGTAGCATAGAAAATGGTTAAAATTTATTGTAACAACTATAGTGAGTTCAACATTAGCAAAAGTATTGGATAGCGTAGAGGTAAAATTTACTATTCCCACTCCAGTGGGTGCAACAGTAGGGAAAGCGCTGGATAGCGTAAGGGTTAAAATTACTATTCCCACTCCAGGGATGTATGACGTTACAACGCATACTTTTACAACACCTACCATTACATCAAAACTTTTACAACACAAAAACTTTTACAACTCATACATTTACAACGCAAGATTTTACAACGCATATACCTTTACAACGCATGCCATTACAACGTAAGTATTGGTAAGTATATAATATTTTTTAATATAAATTAATTTAAAATATTATAATATAATTTAATTTTATTTAATTGTATTTAATTAATGTAATTTAAATGTAATTTTACTTTATTTTTACAAAGTACCCCTGTACCCCAAAAACCCTAAACTGACCCTGAACCCTAAAAATACCCCTTTACCCAAAAACTGAAAACTGACCCTGAACCCTACAAATACCCCTTTACCCAAAAACTGAAAACTGACCCTGAACCCTAAAAATACCCCTTTACCCCAAAAACTGAAAACTGACCCTGAACCCTAAAAATACCCCTTTACCCAAAAACTGAAAACTGACCCTGAACCCTAAAAATACCTCTTTACCCCAGAAACTGAAAACTGACCCTGAACCCTAAAAATACCCCTTTACCCAAAAACTGAAAACTGACCCTGAACCCTAAATATACCCCTTTACCCCAAAAACTGAAAACTGACCCTGAACCCTAAAAATACCCCTTTACCCAAAAACTGAAAACTGACCCTGAACCCTACAAATACCCCTTTACCCAAAAACTGAAAACTGACCCTGAACCCTAAAAATACCCCTTTACCCCAGAAACTGAAAACTGACCCTGAACCCTGAAAATACCCCTTAACCCAAAAACTGAAAACTGACCCTGAACTCCAAAAATACCCCTTTACCCAAAAACTGAAAACTGACCCTGAACCCTAAAAATACCCCTTTACCCCAGAAACTGAAAACTGACCCTGAACACTAAAAATACCCCTTTACCCAAAAACTGAAAACTGACCATGAACTCTAAAAATACCCCTTTACCCAAAAACTGAAAACTGACCCTGAACCCTAAAAATACCCCTTTACCCAAATACTGAAAACTGACCCTGAACCCTAAAAATACCCCTTTACCCAAAAACCCAAACATATAACATTTTAAAAATAATTATATACTTAGCAATACTTACGTTGTAATGGTATGCGTTGTAAAGGTATCTGCGTTGTAAAAACATGCTTTGTAAATGTATGCGTTGTAAAAGTTTTTGCGTTGTAAAAGTTTCATTGTAATGGTAGTGCATAGTAAAAGTTGTGTTGTAAACGTTGCATACCCACTCCAGTGGGTGCAACATTAGGGAAAGTGTTGTATAGCGTAGGGGTTAAAATTACTATTCCAACTTCAGAGAGTGCAATAATAGGGAAAGTAAATACTTCACAAATAGATATAAATAACAAATAGTAATACCAATTACAAATAAATAAAATATTGTACTTGTGTATAAAAAATATTACATATTTATTTATAAATACAAAATAAAATTATTTAATTATAAAAATTGCCTACTCATACTAATTAATTACCTATTAACAATAAATTAATTTACAATTTCAAAATTAATAAATTAATTTTAATTACCAATTATATTTTAATTAATTACCTATTAAAAATTAATTAACAATTAATTCAAAATAAATACCAATAATTTAAATGACATATTTAATTAATGAGAATTAAATTATTTCCCACCCTATTCCCCTATAAACCCACAACCCGCTACAGAAAATAAATGAATGAAATTAACATATTTATCAATTAATCAATTAAAATTATTTACCAATCATATTTTTATTAATTACCAATTATTATTTAATTAACAATGTATTCCAAATATTTAAGAATAAATAAATTAACATATTTAATTAATTATAATTAAATTACTTCCCACCCTATTCCCCTATAAACCCACAACCCGCTACAGAAAATAATTTAATAAAATTAACATATTTATCAATTAATCAATTATAATTAATTACCAATTATATTTTAATTAATTACCAATTAATACATAATTAACAATTAATTATAAATAAATATCAATAAATAATTTAAAAAATGTAATTAATTATAATTAAATTACTTCCCACCCTATTCCCCTATAAACCCACAACCCGCTACAGAAAATAAATTACTAAAATTAAAATATTTATCAATTAATCAATTATAATTAATTACCAATTATATTTTAATTAATTACTAATTAATAATTAATTAACAATTAATTCTAAATAAATATCAATAAATAAATTAACATATTTAATTAATTATAATTAAATTACTTCCCACCCTATTCCCCTATAAACCCACAACCCGCTACAGAAAATAAATTACTAAAATTAAAATATTTATCAATTAATCAATTATAATTAATTACCAATTATATTTTAATTAATTACCAATTAATAATTAATTAACAATTCATTCTAAATAAATATCACTAAATAAATTAACATACTTAATTAATTATAATTAAATTACTTCCCACCCTATTCCCCTATAAACCCACAACCCGCTACAGACTTATATTACACAAAAAATAAAAATTAATATTAACTTACCTTAAATTCGATATTTTTGTTGGCTATATTATGTCTAGTCGATATTATGTCCATTCTATTTTTTTGATTCGATATTATGTCCATTCTATTCGATATTAATTTTCTCTAGTCGATATTTTTGTTGTCTATATTATGTCTAGTCGATATTATGTCCATTCTATATTTTTTACTCGATATTCTGTCCAGTCGAAATAAAAGACTCGATATTATGACTGCCCACCGGAAAAATCACTTTCTGTTGTGGACAATGGGTTAATGACTCTGTCCTCCAGAATATATTCACTGGACAGTATTGTGTCTTCAGCAATCGATATAATATCGCAAGACTTACTGATGTTACAACACGGTCAGTCCCAATTGCGTTCTATTGTACAACTTGGCTGGACGTTACAAAATCTGCCTTCAGGCTATGTGCCTTGGCGTTTAATCAACACAACGTCACTATTTAATATCTTTAACCTTACTGATAAACAAATCAGTTTGGCACAGAAGGGTGCGGACTATACAATTCTGAGCATTGAAAAACTTGAGAGATTACCATTGACATTGTCAGAACGACCTGTCATTGAATGGATAATACATGGGATAATAAATATTCCGATAACAACTTTCCAGTTTCAATACTGCCAAAAATATATACAGGCAGGCCAGTATGAAAGGTTGGGTACAGGATACATTAAGTCAACATGGAACTTGCCCTATACACACGCATGTGTTAGTAATAAAGGACAAAGTGTGTTCCTTAGTGGCAATAATTGTGAAAGGTCTCTAAGCGGTACACTTCTGTGTCAGGGTATTAGTTTGCATGGAGCATGTGAAGGGAACTCAAATAACCTTTCATGTCACCAGCTAGGCACACCTGCAACACAAATAGAACCATTCTTTAAGAGAGAGAGAGTCTGCTGCCCGGAAAACCTTATCTCATAACCGTGACTACGAAGGTCATGTGCTGTGAACGAGTATTGTTCCCGAACGATGCCCGAGACAGGGAGGCAAGGTTGTGGCCCAGTTTGAAAATTTCTTCTATTCGAATTGATACTTTAAGCAGAATGAAGACAGTGCTCCTACAGACGCCAACCATGTTAACGTCATCAAAAGAAACGTATGATCTCCAAGTTGCAAGGACAACTGCTGAGATTCATTCACTGTTATCAACCAATTCCCCCATACATTTCGCAGAAATACTGAGCGAAATCTTAAATATTTCTGATACAAGCGGAATCGTGAGTGTATTTAAGACAGTGTTTTCGGGAGCTTTAACCCCATTCAAAGCCATCCTGGGTATTTTTCCTGATTTTGTCCATTCCATCTTTGGCGGACTTCCTCTCCTTTTGGGACTAGTGGCAGGCATCCTATTTTTGATCCTGTTACTTCGCTATGGCAAACCACGTCACAGACAAGACACCAGCGATAATGGAAGAAACAATCCAAGCTATTGGCTACCGGGACCGCATAACTAAAGTCCTTGGACTAGCACGGCTACGAGATTTGAACATGACTTGGTTTCTTTCATTCAGACCGATGTGGCAAAGTTGTGTTATGCCTGTATTAAGGTGCTTGCTATGCGGCGAAGAATGCGTGTTGGACACCTGTCTGACACTACAATCGGATATGCCAATGGACGCAGAGACTTTGTTGGGTCCGGTAACGGCTCATGCATTGTGCTGTCCTCAGCGGCTACCAATCCTGATGACGGCATTCGTGGAGACTTCACCACTACGATTGAAGAGTTGTGAAGTACAAGATGAAAGCAGCATCGATCAGGTACGACCTTCTGTCAGCTATGCTGATCGAAACATCAATGGAGGCAATCATGCTCATGAATGCATGTTACAAAAATTTTCCGAGTTAGTGGAACTCTCGCAAGAAGCAGTTGACAGTTTTTTCGAAAGTCTCAACAATATGATGTTTTCACCAGAGCAGAAAGAATGACTTTAAACAAACTAGCACACTGCGTTCCCTACACCCTGAATTTGGCCTTCAACTTTGAAAATAAAGCAATAAGAAATTTTCTCACCAGTTTTTTCGGAGAGCGAGACAATTTTTTCTCCCCTTCCATTTCCAAAAATATTTACGATTTTTTGGGACACTTATCTTCTGCTTAAAGTAAAACTATTCTTAGAGAACAACATTTCTATATTTAGCTACTCTAGAGACATTAGCTACCCTCTAGCATGTTCACAAGTATTTATGATTTTTGTGATGAGATGGTCTCGACCTTTTCTTCTGTATTAAGAGCCATTTCATGTGTAATTTCCGCATTTCGTTCATGCTGATTTCAAAATATGCGTTTAGATTTAGCATTATTATACTGCTTGAAGTGCATATAGTAACTATACTCATCTTTTCGTGTATTTCGCATTTCCAAATTTCAATATGCAAATGATTGTATTTTGGGGTGGTTCGGTATACACATGCACTACTAGTTTTGTTTACTATGCCTAGACTTGTAAATATGGACATAGATTACGTGGAGTGGGTGTGGTGTATTTACTATGGGTACTGTATCGATCCCCCTATTTCTGACCCTTGTCTGGTTAATAACTAACTAGCAGCCATTAAACTGCACAGAAACCCGTTATCTGATTAGCCACACAACGGCACAGAAGCCCCGTTATCTGATTAGGTCATAGCGCATGCCATCTCATTAGGCAAGCACTATTTCTCCAGCCCCCTAATAGGCATACGGTGTTCTCAAAACAAATCAAACCTACCACGACCTGGGAAATCCCCACAGCCATTGTTTTGATTTAGCCGAGAACTTCAGTAAAGAATGTGCGAACGACCAGTTCGTATGACATCCTTATTGACGTATTTATGTCCATCCTTACATCAATCCCGGCACCTTTCAGGTATAAATAATACCGACATTGCCTTAAGCAAACACACGAGATGGTGACAAGATTGGAGCAGCGAGACTTGCCGAGGAGCCCAGTTGACCGCGAAGCCCACAGACGCTGCCCCTCCTTTCTGACGCGCTGAGAGAGAGACGCTGCCTTTTCTCCTGCCGAGAAATCCAGCTCCGGCGCTTCCAAGCCGCCCTCGCAGGCAGCTGGAATATCAAGACCTGAGATAGAGATACCAACCCTCCAGCCTTCTAAATCCCAGGTACTGAACTGAATAACCCTTTGTAGAGAATTCTTGAAGCAGACTCTTGGTAAAGCAAACTTAACTTAAACTGCTACTTATCTACTCCCGCCACGTATTAGGCTTAGGTCAGGTACATTGGGGTAGGCGTAGTTAGAAGCACCAGTTGAGTACGATTAGTCAATGTATATATGTATGTATCTATTTTATCCATTTTAAGTATCATATGGCTAAGAAACCATATCAATGCTTTTACAGTATTATTTTATAATTCTGTTATTACTGTATGCACTTTACTTAACAATAAGTATTGCAATAATAGCGATTCAATTCTCTTGTATGAGAAAAGAGACTGATCAATAAATAACATCTTTTATTGAACACGCCCGTCTCTTCCTTTTCTCTACAATCTGGTGAAACTAAGAATGCACTGAACTGACTGAGTAAAATAAGTTGTCTTTTGTTTTCACACGACTCTAGAGATACACTCTTGATTAGGGGAGAGCAAAGTTGTCATGTTCTATGGTTGTCAGAAACTAAATCCCTTCTTGTCTATCCAGGGAGGTTAAACTCCTCCTTGTCTATTCGAGAACGTTTCTAGTGAACTCTGAGCTAGCTGGCAAACACTAAACTTTAAGTCTAATATCGACAGTAGAAGACCTAGTTAACCTCTGTCCTACGTCTATACTATTGAAGATATTATTCCAATGCGCAGAGCCTATTGGGATAATAGGAACTACACTACAATGCAAACTGGCCACGTGGTTAACAGAGCCAATGGAGCCAACACTCTCATAACAAGCGAAACATCAGAAACCAATCCCTCAAACCTCAGTTGTTCCGTACAAGACAACAAGAGTCCTCTCAGAGGGGGAGCGGAAAAAGAGCAGAAGCCCCCCATAATTGAAAATCACTTAGCACTAATCAATGAAGCTTTGATCTTAATGGCAAACGCTGTAATAATGTATGCAGACAAACTGGACACTAAAATAAACATATTACAAACAGTTGCTGGTCTGATTTCAGGAATAGATTCCAAACTGGAACATTTGAATTCACTGATACACAGAGCCCAGGCTAATACAACACCAACAGTCAAACAAGAGGGCTGTGGTTGCAGTCCAATATTGTACAACCTAGAAAAGCTTCCAGAGATAATGAATACGCTAATCAAGGATCTTAAGGAAGAAGTTAGCAGGCAACGGAACATCTCACATTTCCAGCAAAACACCAAGGAGTCCACAAGCATGAAAGATACACAAATTAGTGACAAAGAACCCTCGCAAGATACGACAAGGACAGTGGCCGAGCATTTATGCAGGGCTGAAGAAATTGCAATAAAAACCAGCCTTAATCCTGACAACGACTACGGAACTCCAAATAAGCCAAAGCCGGCAAGCCCAGACATTCATCATCTTTCTCGAAAAAACAAGAAGAAATTAAAAAAGTTAAACAAACAGAGAAAAAACAAATCCAACAATAATGGCTCCATTCGGCAGTGGCTGCTGCCCGAAAACCAGGAGACCGAGGTTCACACTGACGATCAACATGAGACCACTATCCCACCTCAGAGTCCGAACCTAAACAAAAATATTGCATGTTCAGTAATACTAGATAAAACCAACTTGGAAACTAACCCTGATGATATTGTGGGTCACCGCATGGACCATCTGTTATCTGTTAAATCCCGTGGTCACGAGGGAACAAAAACAAAGCTGGCGCTCTAATGACTCACAAGGACAACAAAGGAAACTGTGAATTACAGAGAGTCCAGGAATTAAATTTAAAGAGTCCCCCATTCACTCAATCAATCAATCACTACATTTCTAAAGCATGCTACATACCCGTGAGGGTCTCAATGCGCTGGGAGTGAGGGGGGGCCGCTACTGGTCGAAGAGCCAGGTCTTCAGGAGTTTTCTGAAGGCCAGCAGGTCCTGAGTCTGTCGTAGGCTGGTGGGGAGAGCGTTCCAGGTCTTGGCGGTGAGGTAGGAGAAGGATCTGCCACCGGCGGTGGTTTTCTGGATACGAGGAACTGTGGCGAGGGCGAGGTTGGCTGAGTGGAGGTTTCGGGTGGGGATGTGGAAGCTGAGAGGGTTGTTGAGGTATGTGGGTCCGGTATTGTGTAGGGCTTTGTGTGCGTGGATGAGGAGTTTGAAGGTGATCCTCTTGTTGACGCGGAGCCAGTGTAGGCCTCTCAGGTGAGGTGTAATGTGGCTGCGTCGGGGGCGTCGAGGATCAGTCGTGCCGAGGCGTTCTGGATTAGTTGGAGTCATCTCAGGAGCTTGGTTGTTGTTCCTGAGTAGAGGGCGTTCCCGTAGTCGAGTTTGCTGGTGATGAGGGCCTGGGTGATGGTTTTTCTCATGTCGGGAGGGATCCATTTGAAGATCCTGCGGAGCATGCCGAGGGTGTTGAAGCAGGACGCGGAGACGGCGTTGACTTGCCTGGTCTTGGAGAGGGTGGAGTCGAGGATGACCCCCAGGTTGCGTGCGTGGTCTGTGGGTTCCGGGGCTGTGCCTAGCGATGTGGGCCACCAAGAGTCGTCCCAGGCTGATGGGGTGTGTCCGAGAATGAGGACCTCAGTCTTGTCTGAGTTCAGCTTCAATCTGCTGTCCTTCATCCAGTCGGCTACGGCCTTCATTCCTCTGTGGAGGTTGGCTTTGGCGGTGTGGGGGTCTTCGGTGAGGGATATGATCAGCTGGGTGTCGTCGGCGTAGGAGATGATGTTGATGTTGAGTTGTCGAGCGACGTAGGCGAGAGGTGCCATGTAGATATTGAACAGCGTCCGGCTGAGGGAGGATCCCTTTGGGACGCCACAGAGGATCCCTGTGGATTTCGAGCGGAAGGGTGGGAGGCGGATGCACTGGGTTCTGCCGGAGAGGAAGGATGTGGTCCAGGCCAGGGCCTTCTCTTGAAATCCAGCATCATGGAGGCGTGCTGATAGGGTGCGGTGGCAGACTGTGTAAAAAGCTGCTGATAGGTCCAGGAAGATGAGGGCGGCTGTTTCTCCTTTATCCATCAGGATCCTGATGTCATCAGTGGCGGTGATAAGGGCGGTCTCGGTGCTGTGGTTGCTGCAAAAACCGGATTGGGAGGGGTCCAGGATGTTGTTGTCTTCGAAGTAGCGGGTTAGTTGTTTGTTGACAACCTTCTCTGTCACTTTAGCCAGGAATGGGAGCAGGGAGATGGGCCAGAAGTTCTTGAGGTCCTTGGGGTCCGCCTTGGGCTTCTTCAGAAGAGCGTTGATCTCGGAGTGCTTCCAGCTTTCCGGGAAAGTTGCTATCTCGAAGGAACTGTTGATAGTTTTTTTCGGAGGTGGGGCGCGATAGTTGTGCTGGCTTTGTTGAAGATGTGGTGAGGGCAGGGGTCAGATGGGGATCTGGAGTGGATGGAGTTCATGATTTTGATGGTGTCTTTGTCGCTGACGTTGGACCAGGGGGTCAGGCAGCTGGTGCGGGTGTTGGTCGCAAGGTTGGTGGACTCGGTGGTGGGTGCGGGGGTGTCGGAGTTGAAGCTGTTGAAGCTGTCGTGGATGTCGGTGATCTTGCGGTGAAAGAAGGCAGCCAGGGAGTCGCATAGGTCTTGTGAAGGTGGGATGTCGTTGGTGTTGGAGCTTGGGTTGGAGAGCTCTTTCTCGATGCTGAAGAGCTCTTTGGTGTTGTGTGCGTTGTTGTCTAAGTGGTCCTTGAAGGCGGTCCTCTTGGCGGTCCTGATGAGTTGGTGGTGACTGCGGGTGGCGCTCTTGTGGGCTGTGTGGCTGTCTGGTGTTCTGAAAATATTGCTGTACCCTGTCTACGTCTCACAGGGTAAGTTGGATATTCTTAATCGTAGCAAACTTTTAAATGCCAAACGTAGGGCTTATCGGAAAACTGGCTCAGCATCCACCAAAAGGTTACTTAAAGAGGCCGTAAAAAGCCATTCGAAGCAGGTCTGGGCCGCGAAACACGAATGTATTGAGGCGAAATGGGTGAAGATCTTTCACTCGCCGAGACCTTGTAAATTCCAAGAGTTCTGGCGATACTTAACTAATCTAACCCAAGGAGACACCCACGGAGAGAATTCACTTGATGCAGGTACCTGGGCCACTCATGTGAAAACATTGTACAAAGAAGATCAAAGCAGAACTTCCTTAAATAAAGGCCTTAACGCGAATGAAGAATCAGACATCACTGTACACACATTGAAAACGTTGGATGACCAAGTTCCTCCAGGCAAAACTTTAGTTCGAACAATTTTAAAAAAGATCCGACACAACGGGGCACCAGGTTTTAACGGCCTGCTTGGCTCCCTCTTCAGGGCAGACACAGACTACTGGACGGACAATCTGACCCAGTTATATGCCGAATGCAGGTTCTTGGGAGATGTTCCAGACTCCTGGAGAGAGACGCTACTGCACCCAATATATATAAGAAAGGGCCAAAGGCTGACCCAAAAAACAACCGTATGATTGCCCTGCTGGTCATCGAGGGCAAGGCCTATGCAAGTACCCTTCTGGCGGAACTATCAACTTGGGCCAGAACTGAAGGCCTGCTGCCCTTCTTTCACACAGGGTTCAGACCTGGGGCATCAACGGTGGATAACATAATCGCTCTGTCATATCTAGCTCAACAAGCTGTATCTCGCCAAAGTCTGCCGCTCTTTGCTTGTGTCATTGATTATTCGGCACCTTTCGATGGTGTAGACCATACCATCCTCTGGCAGAAGTTGACACGCTGGAATATCAATCCATCTCTATTACAAGCGATTCAATCATTGTACTCACAAACTTGGGTAAGATGCAAACTCTTGAGCAAATCTGGTACAGAGAAAATCGACAAGGATTGCAGCCTAAAGCAAGGGTGCTTCTTAGCCTCGATGTTCTTTAATTTATACACGGCAGACATGGGCCAACCCTTGACTGGAGCCACAGTAGCAACACCCAGGATTGGGCGCAATAAAATCCAACTAATGCAATATGCCGTTGACCTGGTACTCCTAGACCATACTAAAATTGGCTTACAAAAAGCACTTAGGGCCCTGGCAACATACGCTGTCAAAAATAAGTTGGTTGCCAATCCATCAAAATTCAAAACAGTACATTTTGGGCAATACCCTAAAAAAAACAAAAAACAACTGGCAAAATGGAGGCTCGGTCAGCTGACTTTGGACTGTATACAACATTACAACTACTTGGGGGTTTGGTTTAGTGAAACAGGCCGCCCAGGAGTCCATCTCCACAGAATGCAGATGAAAGGGAAAAGCATTATTTACGTGCTCTGCAGACTATACTCCACCTTACATAGCCCTACAACACGGCTGTCCAAAGAGTCTTGAGGATGAAACTAATACCATCTCTTAACTATGCACAACAGGCATTCCCTGGAAAACTCGCGAAAGACCTAGAAAAAATCAACTGCACAGCCTATAAAAAACTATTCCACATACCCGTCTGCACCAGGATCAATCTAGTTTGGTTGGAATTCAATCTCAACCAACAAAAACTGGAAGAGATGGCCTCTCTGAGTATATATTTCTACCTTACAATGGCGGCACCAGAGAACACAATGAAGGCTGCAATAAAAAGTATCTTTTTAAACCGGGCAATCCTTGGTCAGCCAGTCTCGCTTCTGCCAAAGATCTTTTGAAACTTGCAACAGAGAATTGGCACCCCAAGACAGTCAAGTACACTGCTATCAAAAGCACAGTAAAAAAGTATGTTCTTTCTCTCGCACCTTGGACATGGAATCGTTGGTAACAAGAGGTTTCCATGAGTCCCAAAGCCTCACACATACAGAGCATAACCCAAACTTCACCTTACGCAGGCCGTGGGGAGACAACCCTTACACAGGTTCTTAGCATTCAGACTACACCCTCTCCCCCTTAAAGAATTATACCCCATCGGGTTAACAAGACCGGCGATCGTGGAGTGCTGGCTCTGTAAATATAAACGTGAGTCTTTGGCCCATATCCTATTTTGTTGCCCGGCATTGCGCTTAGCTCACAGAATGTATCTCAGGCCCATCTTGCTACAATTGGGCACTCAAACTATAAAGGAGGCAGTCCATCAACTTTATACTCTGGCCATAGTGAAGCACATGGCTATGTTTGGCAAATTTGTACAACAGACTCGCACGAAGCTGACGAACACTCCCTGTTAAGCGATCAGGCAAGCACTTGTGCTGAGGTCACCTATCATCTTGTATTATCCGCTTAGCTTAACTGGAGCATGTACAACTATTTGCTGAGTACAAAGAGCTATCTTTGAATTTTAGACCTTTAGATTTTAATTACACTGTCTATCTTTTAAAATGTAGTGCTCTTCTTTTCTTTATTGTAATGGTTTTGAGTAACCACGCAAATAAAATGTATTCATTCATGGTTCATAGCTAAAAAATCCTTGTATTAGGATCCTGCAGTTCCTCCTACATACTGTGGGTCTCCCAGTAGATCCACCACTGCTCTGACAGCCAGGTGGTCAACTGGTAAAATGTGAACCATGACTGTGTCCCCTGAGTGATCCTCTCCCAGGTTTCCCATGGTAATGCTTTCCCTACCTCCACTAACAGCCCCCACTTAGCTATTCCATAGTCTCAAAGTAGTCTTGTTAAACCGTCTTTCAAGTACTCAGTCGAGAATCCTATGTCGGTGACAGTTCGCTACAGTATGGAATTCCTTGGAACAATCTTATCTCAAGCAATAGGCCAGCAGCTGAGCTAAAACATTTGAATCATACTTCTTTAAAAAAACTTTGGTGCATCATATTTATATCAGAACACCTCTCTTGATAGACCAACTAGAATGGCCCTGTACGTTCTCAGTGAAGGATTTTTCTGGGTGGAAGAAAAGCATCCTGCACTTTTAAACTGAAATGCCCAACAGTAAAGCTGGATGTCAGGTAGAGCCAACCTCCTCTTGAGCTTTTCCCAAGACAGCTGTATGGTTTTCCCTGCCCAGATAGACGAGGTGATCTTCCCTTGGATCTTCCTCAGCTCTTTCCTATTGAAACTCAGCAGGATGTTGTCAAATAGGAGGGAAAATGTTGGCAAGATATCCATCTTGACCAGATTTCCCCATCCAAACATAGTGAGTGGCAGATTTCTCCATTGTTTCAGTAGTCTACCTACCTAATTGCTGACTTTTTTCAGGTTATCCCTTGGGATGTCCTCTTGATTCTACACAATCCTGACTCCCAAGTACTTTACTTCTTCTTTACCACACACAGAGTTCCAGGTCAATGTTTATTATTTGGTTTTATTCACCTCATACCTAGAGAATTCCCAAATTGCCTCAATTCCCATATTACTTAGGATACCGCACTCTCCACCTCCGATGTGCACACAATCCGGTCATCAGCATATAATGAAGGGCTTAATCTCTTTATTTGCTCTCAGAAGAGTTCCATATAGAGATTAAAAAGGAGTGGATAAAGGAAACATTCCTGTTGGTGTTTAGACAAAATATTGAGTTGCACATATCAATGTACAAGAAAATAAGGATTAAAATATCATAACATGGAAATATAGATGCCAAGAATATCATTGTCAAGAATATCGATGTGAAGGTAAATGCCTTGCCTTCCTGGCCCTTACTCCAGACTAACTATGCAGCCCTTTGTATGGGGGTATGACACAGCCTATTCAAGTTTAAGTGGGACTGGGCCCAGCTCCTTCCTCCCATCTTGCAAGCGATTGTCCACCCAGTCACACCTAAGCTCCCCATTGTGTGTGGCTGCCAGGTAAGAATGGACAAAGCCCAACTGTCACCCATACCCAGCCCTGTAACCCAGAGACAGGCTACAGGCAGCAAATGGCTAAGGCAAGAAAATGCCTAAATGGAATATCTCTTACGTCCAAAAAATTATGCTTTCTGGAACAACGGAATTGATTTGCTCTATTTGCTCTTTAAGAAAAACTGGTACTGTGGTGGCTTAACAACTACATTTACCATGGGCAAGTGGACTTCTCTGCATCAACAGCAATAGCAAAGTTGTATTAAGTTTACGTTGATTTCCAGGAATTACTCTACCCTTGAGAAGCTTAGACATTCAGGATAAATCAATCTTGTTGGTATGGATGTCAGATTTACTGTTCATTCAAAGTTGGAAATAAATGACAGCTGCGCATATTTCTTAAAATGGTGATGATAATTATTGAATCTGTTAGTAAAAGGCGATACTGCCGTCGAATAGGAGCAGGGCTTATGAAAAGCCAAGTAAGGAGATTTGTCCACTATTGTTTGATTGTAAGAATTTGATTCAGTCCAGTGCCAATCGCTGTCCATTAACAAAGTCATGTGACTGCAATCTGGCTGTTCAATGTGCCGTAAATAGTGTATGGCGCAACAAGTATAGAGTAAATGTACCTTGCATTGTGATAAGGTTGCTGTTTTGTTTTTAAGCAAGGGTACCATCCCAATCACAAGAAATGACCTTGATGAAATACGAAGAGTGATTTCATGTATTGCTGCAGCTGATTTGTGCTCTCCAGGACCAAGAGCTGAGAGTCAGCAGGATGATATGTTCTTGAGTTGACCTATATTTAGAGAAAGTTCATCTATTTGGCCACTTGGAATATTTCTCAGTGTCCAGTTCTACCACTCTCACTGCATTATGTTTGCTGTGGATATATGAACATTTGCTAACACTTCTCACCACTGTACTCTTTATACATCTTCATAGACAAGCTCTGGAGTTAAACTACTTTTCATTGCCAAAGAGAATCAATTCAATGTTCCTTATCCTGCCACCTAATTGAGTGTCTCAACCTGCCCATGACGGTATTATGTTCTCACCACATTTTACCCTCCTCTCATGCTCACATATACTTCCACACTACCCCCCTCCTCTCATGCTCACATATAGTTCCACACTCACCCTACTTGTTCTCTTTTAATCAATGCCTACTCCTACATGTTATCTCCTCTCCCATCACCGGCCTCAGTTTCCCCCTAACTCCTCACTCCCCCCATCCTTGACCACTCACACTACCTCAACTACTCAATTCTGGTTATTGACTAATTGTACTCCTTATTTTATTGTCAATGTATTTACTGTTCTTTGCATTTTGTTCCTATTATCTTGCACTGTTCTTTTTTGTACAAAAGTTATATTGCAATTGTTTCCACTCCCAACCCTTGTAAAGCGTTCTTATACCTTTGGGTCTAGCCAGCGCTATATAAAACCGTTTAAATAAAAAATAAATAAAAATAATGTTGGTTGAACGAGGGTAGGTTTAGTAAGTTCAAATAATTAGAAAGACATTCACTTACATACATCAGAACAACATAAAACATATCCCCTGCTGTATTTTTGTTTTTAGAAAGACACAACATAACAAGCTTGCTATATATTGCTGAGTTCTCATTGTTCATTTTAGCTATTGCTATTGTTTTTTATTTGTACAATTGCATTCGGACACAAGGTTCCCACCCAAAGGAGTCATTTTAGCGCTTTTTCCAAGTCATAGTGGGAATCTGATTTGACTTGGTAGCAGCTGATGGGTAATACAGGTGGGAAGATCCATGCTTCTATCAAGAGAAGGATCAAAATGACCTTAAGGAGGTAAACAAAGAACAAAAAACACATTATTTACAAAGAGTCCCAGACACTTTCTCATGCCTCGCACACCTTATCTAAGTAATCCACTCAGGGGCAGATTTACAAGCCCTTGCGCCACTTTTGCGTCACTTTTCCCATGTTAAAAGTGACGCAAAAGTGGCACAAGGGGCTTGAAAATCTGCCCCTAAATCTTTTTCAAATAGGTCCAAAACCCCCATTGTTTGGAAAATCTCTGTGATGTTCTGGTTGACAGGACCGAGGCGATGACCATAGCGCATGTTCCTGGGAAAATCCTGCCTCCTACGGCACTTGCTGTCGGCATAAATAGAGGCCTCAGGCATGGACCTTTCACAGGTGTTTGAGTGATCAGCAGTTCTGCAAAAGGTTCAAATACCAGTCCTACAGCAAACATGATGTCGCCTATTGCCCTCCTCCTCGTGGCTCCGGGTGGCTGCTTGGGTAAGTAAGGGTCTATTGAAATAAGGGACTGTAAGCCAAAGTCTGCCACGTTTTGAGAGAACTACTTTCGTATAAAGATTCTTGGGAACGTTCACTGTTTAAAGCCCTGTGACCTAAAAATGAGTTTATTTTGTCGTTATTCAGAATCATGTTTAAACAGTGATTCAATTCACTTTCATACAAAGGCAAACATGATGAGCTCTAGGTTGGATGTTTGGAAATAAGACGTCACATTTTGCTTAAAAAGCAGTGTATAGTCTCTATGCAATGTGATGGATGTTTTCTGAACCCTTGCCTAAAATTGTCTTATAATATATTTTGCTCACTTCCTAGCCAATCATAGCACCCGTTTCATGGTTTCCCACGAATATATAGTACATTTATAAGACTCCATATTAATGAATCCATATGTATTACATGTTATTATCAAATTCATTATAACCTTTCCATATAGGCTGAGAAACTGGAACACAAATATCTGAAGAGGAGAGAACCAATAACATTAATTGAAAATGTCCCATGATGATCAGCCAGCTGATAATGGCAAAACATTTTCAGTTATTTTTCAGGGTGATCTGTTATTTAAGGACAAACCCCTCGGTCTTGAAGTGATCTACTAGTTATGAACCAGTCTTGTTGCCAGTCTGACACAGACAGTTAATGAATTGACATATAAACTCCTGCTGCTAGTCATTTTGCCACTCTCCCTAGGTACTGTGAGTAAAGAAGCAGGGGCTGAAACTGGCGACTTTAATTTCAGACTTGTTTTCATTAAATGATTGAGTATGGTAAGAAACTGGATCAGACATTGTTTTGCCTGTTCAGTTATTCTTTGCATGCGTTTTTATTTGTGCATGGCCCCCCTTTTCCTGCTTCTCCCACTCTTTCTACCTAGCTCATTATTTTTTCCATACGGAGGAAAAATAAGCTTTCTTGTTTCATAGTAGAACATGATTGTTGCTTATACTGTAAAGATGCATTCACCTAACCAAAAATTTGAAATTACACTTACATTCAGACCTTCAGGCTAAATGCTTTTGACCTTTTTAAAGGATTTCATTCAGCTAGTTTTACTTTTGATGATTCAAGCATCGATTGCAGGAACACGCTTAGATAAGCTTTTAAATTATTTACACAATATTTTAAATGGCTAAATAGAACGACCCTGAAGTTGTCGGGGTCGGAGATACAAAGATACAAATGTGTAACGATTTTTGTTGGATTGCAGAGAGAATTAACATCCTGCATTTTTCATAACCAAGAAGAAAAATCCCTTTGAGATTGTTTATTTTTTAACTTGTGTTCAGAAATTCAGCACTGTGTTGCTTTCTGACCAAATGCAGGGGTGGGTCAAAGTCTATTTGTGCCATCAGGAAAACATATTATGTTAAAGAATCCTGCTTTAGTCCAGGTCATATTTATAATATATTTGTATTTTTACAGCAATCCCTTCTGACTACAGCCTGCAGCAGAAATCTTCAAGCATGAAGGTATGTTGACATTGATAAAGGGGTGCTGGCTTAATGGGCTCAACATCTATCTATTGAGATCTTAAGATCATCAGCTGACTGTTCTCCAGAGGCAACCTGCGGCTGCCAGAGTCGAGGCAGCTTCATGCAATGTAGTACAACCAGGGTCGGATTGGGATCACAATTCGGCCCGGGCACTGATGAAAAAAGTGGCCCACATTCAAGAGGCATGGCCCATATTTAAGGGCCGTGGCCCATATGCAAGGGGCGTGGCCCATATTTAGGGGCGTGGCCCACATTCAAGGGGCGTGCCCTTTCATGAAACACCATTTGCACAGACAAGGAATGAAAGTGGGAGGATACTGTTCTTGCACAGGACACAGGGCCAAGGTGACAATGGCCTACATGCTGAGCAACTAAAAAAAATAGCAAGGCCCCTTTCTGTCACAAAATTATTCCAGCCCTCCAGCACAGGAGCACCTGAAAAGCAGCAAAGCCCCTGCTATTACTAACCTACTTAGCCCTCCCCAGACCTTCAGCTCAGGAGCACATGAACAGAGGTAAGGCCCCTGCAATTAGTAAATTAATCAGCCCTCCAGGCCTCGGGAAAATGTCCTGGCAGGGGAGCACAAAACACAGCTTTCTGGGTCATCCAAGGTAGCCAGGTAGCCAGGGGGGAGGCTGAGGTGAAGCTGGTGCATGGGAAGTGCCTTCCCAGTGTGTTCTGGCAGTTTGAGTGTTCATCATTTACTGTAGTATTACCCTTGTACCTGTGTATGGTACCCTTTTGTAACGTGCACATGTCACTTTTCTCTGGTATCACACTGTATGCTACCTCTCACTTTTGTTTGCTTTAGATACTTGCACAAGTGCCACCATTGCCTACGTAACGTTTGTTCTTGTACTGGAGTGTCTGCCATTTATTGCAGTATTATACCTCTACTTGTACTTTGTACGCTTTTGTAACCTGCACACATATCACTTTTTCCTCCTGTAATGTACCGATTGCTACCTCATGTATTTTGGTTGCTCACTATTGTCACTTTTGATTCATGTAACTTAACGTTTGCTTTTGTAATTTGTCCACTTGTAATTTTTCTCCTCATGTGTTATTGCTGTTCCTAGTGTGAAGCGCTCTGACACCTTCGGGTAAAGTCTGCGCTATATAAAATCGCATAACTAAATAAATAAAATAAAAAAATTCCAAGCATCACCTGGCCCCCACAGCAAGACCTATTCTTCCTCGCCCACTATGCCCTGAATGTGAAGGGCTGTGGGCGAGGTGTTATGACTAACACCGTTTCTGGGCTGCATGGGCCCAAGGGGGGCTGAGGTGAAAATGGCACAAAGGCCTGAGAAACACCTGGCCCCTGTAGGGCCTTGCATCGTTAGGGGCGCAGGGCCGGCAACGCTGCACGTGACACAAGACCCGGGACACTGGTGCTTTGGTCCGCGTGGTCCGAACTAACTCCGGGCCACGCCTCCTTTATTTTTATACTACGCGGCGTGCAACGTAACGCCCGCGTATGCGCACGGCTACGTGCGCTAACAACTAGACCGCGGGACGGGAGTCGCCGGACATTACATTCCTTTCAACCTTTATTAGAATGCAAACAACAAAAACACCACCTCAGAGTCATTGGGCACGATCATACTGATAAAACAAAATGGTGGCCATCCGGCCTGTTACCAGCCAGTTGTACAGGAGTCCAGTTCTCAGCCCATAACAAAATCTGCCAGCTGCGAAGACGGGGCTGGGTTTCTTCTTAGTCCATAACCTGCTGCTTCTCCACGGAATAGCACTCTCTGGGGGGCCTCCAGTTGTGGCGTTCCTGTGCTCTGGGGGCCCGCCGCGAAGTGGGGGCTGGTGGTTCTCGGCGTCTCCGTGGCGAGAGGACTTGTTGTTGGGCTGTCCGTTGAGACTGGCGGTTCCCATTCCTGGGGACTGGAGGTTTCTCCCGCTGAGCTGCCCACTTCCGGGCCAGGTTCTCGGCTAGGGCATTCCCCTGACGGAGTGGAGGCTTTCTTGAAGAAGGATACATTGCGCGTGACACTTTCTCCCTCCCGTTGGG
This sequence comes from Lissotriton helveticus, assembly GCF_964261635.1. Classification (NCBI taxonomy): domain Eukaryota; kingdom Metazoa; phylum Chordata; class Amphibia; order Caudata; family Salamandridae; genus Lissotriton; species Lissotriton helveticus. The sequence continues at coordinate 649,175,176 of NC_136068.1, forward strand.
CAGTCACCATGGTGCCAGTGCGACGCATGACTGTCCATGGTCTTGGTTCAAAAGGGAGCCTGAACTTGCTTCCGGGATACATGTCTTTCACATAGACTTGATCTCTTTCCCCGATGGCAGGCTCCTTGGCTCTGCGTCGGAAGCTGGCGTAGTCATTGGACCGCCTCCGATTGAAAAGAGTCCGTCGGGGGCTTGCTCTTTTTGGAGTCCAGGTAGGATGAGTGGGTATAGTGTCTCGGACTATCCTTCCCATTGTCGACGGGCCGGGGGCGGCTTCAGTGGTGCGATGAGGAGTCAATCTGTACTCTCTCAGGAACGTGTAGATCGCTCTCTCCAATGGGGCTTCTTCAGCATGGGCGATCCGGATGACTTTGTTGAGAGTGCGCATAAACCTTTCGACCTCCCCGTTGGCTTGAGGCCACCGGGGGTCACTCTCCAGTGTTGGATTCCCCATTCTTTGAGGTATTCTGCAAAGTCTTGTGCCTGAAAGGGGGGTCCATTGTCGGTCTTGACTCGCTCGAAGATACCGTGGGTGGCGATAACCTTCTCGAATTTGGCTATGACTTCTTTTGCCATGAGTGTCGTCACTATCTCCACTTCAGGGTATTTGGTAAGATCATCAATGATGACAAGCATGTATCTCCCGTCTGGCAGATGTCCAAAATCGGCGCTGACCTGTTCCCATGGTCTCCGCGGGTTGTCTTCCGTGATGACTGGGGCCGGGTTCTCCGGTTGTTCTGCCGCCTGGCACCAATGGCACGCTTTGACCGTCCGTTCTACGCTGGCGTCCATGTATTTGAATTTGAATTTAAATTTGAATTTAAAAACATTTTTATAGCGCGCTTATACCGTGCGGTTTCTTGGCGCTGTTGGGTTGCAAGGAGGCTAACGGGAGCAAGGGGAGTCTAGACATTATAGGCTTGGGAGAAGAGCAGAGTTTTGAGACCTTTCCGAAACTCGGTATAGGAGGGCGTCATGCGGAGTTTCGTAGGGAGGGAGTTCCAGAATACAGGGGCAAGAACTGCAAATTTTGTTCCGCCCGCCTTTTTCTTTCTGAAACGAGGGGTAGTTAGCAGGGACAGATGGGTGGATCGAAGCTCTCTTCCCGGCGTATAGGAAGTGATGGCGGAGCAGATGAACTCCGGGGCAGTGCCCATTTTGGCCTGAAAGGTGGTACAGCCAAGTTTAAACAGGGCTCGCTCTTTCACCGGCAGCCAGTGCAGGGCCTGCAGTAGAGGGGTAACTCGATGGAATTTAGGCAGGCCGTGAATCAGGCGGGCAGCCTGGTTCTGCACTAGCTGCAAACGGTGGATGGCATAGGCTGGGGCGCCATTGTAAATGATGTTGCCATAATCAAGGCGCGAGAGCACCATAGCCATCACTATGATCTTTAGGGCAGGCAGAGAGAAGAAGCGAGAGACCTTCCTAATGGTTCTAAGGGAAAAAAAACAGGAAGAAACAACCGAATTAACCTGGGAGTGGACAGAGAGTGAGGAGTTTAGGAAAATACCAAGAGTTTTGACTTTGGGGACAGGGAGCGGGGGGACACCAAGTGAAGAAGGCCAATGGGAAGAGGACCAGGGACTGCAACCACCTCCGGTCAAGACAAGCTCCGTCTTGTCCGGATTGAGTTTGAGGTGGTTGCAGTTCATCCAATCTTGGATGAACGACATGACGGATTGGACATTCAGGGAGGACGAGGGGGAGTGGGAGAGGTTGAAAATTAGCTGGAGGTCATCGGCGTAATTAAACACCGTGACCTCGAGCTGCTGTAACATAAAGATAAGGGGATAGATGTATAAATTAAACAAAAGAGGGGAAAGTGAGGAACCTTGGGGGACTCCGCATACCACCCTACGAGGGGCAGCGGTGAAACCAGCTAGGTGGACTGCCTGAGCCCTGCCACTCAGGAAGGACTCCAGCCAGGCGAGGGCCAGGCCCTCTATGCCCGCCGCCCTGACACAGGTGAGGAGGATGGAGTGGTCCACCGTGTCAAATGCGGCGGACAGATCTAAAAGGATGAGGGCCTGCGGGATGTTGGTATCAATGCCCTCGCGTAGGCTGTCCATCACTGAGGTCACCACCTTCTCCGTAGAATGGAGGGGGCGAAAGCCCGCCTGCCGAGGGGAGAGGCAGTGGTTAGTTTCCACATGGGAGCTCAGGGTGCTGGTTACGTAGGTTTCTAGAACCTTGCCCAGGTAGGGCAGAAGGGAGATAGGACGGTAATTGGAAGGGGATGAAGGGTCAGCACCGGGCTTTTTTAGAATAGGAATAACAGCCGCAAGTTTGTGAGCGGTGGGGACCACTCCATTACTGAGTGAGTCGTTCAGAAGTGTGAGGGGGGGAATAGGGCAGTTTAAGAAGATTTCTCTCAAGATATGGGCAGGGGCAAAGTCTAGGGGGGAGCCTGACTTTACCTTTTGGAGCAAGGGAAGAAGTGTAGCCTTGGTCAAGGGGGGAATGGAAGTGAGCTTGGAAGTGACAATGGGTGGGGAGGGGTTAGTAAAGGTAGGGGAGGGGAGAGGAATGTTGGACTTAATCTTAGCGACCTTATCAACAAAAAAGTTGTTGAGTGAGTCGCAGAGCAGTTGGGAAGGGGGAATCGAAACCGTGGTTCTATTGGATGAGGCAAGCTCGTGTACTGTCGCGAAGATTTCTTTAGCTTGAGATTCCGCTTCCAGTATTCTGTTGGAATAGAACAGGGTCTTAGCATCGAGGATGCCTTGCTTGTACGCCTTGAGCACGGAAAGATAAATACGTTTTTTTTCAGGGCAGTATTGTCTTCTCCATAAGCGCTCAGCTCTGCGTGCGGCCAGTTTCTTCTCCTTGAGGTCAGGGGTGAACCAGCGGTTAGCAGCATGGGCGCGCTTAACCGTTATTCGCCTCAAGGGAGCAAAGTCGTCTCCTGCCTGGGTCAGCCAGCCATCGATAGTGGCCAGTTGGGCCTTGGCACAGAGGCCTGAAATGTCGGGGCAGGAATTAACTAAGGATGAGCAGAAAGATGACATATCTGCCTTACCCCATTTTCTGACCCAGATATTCTTGGGAAGGGGGGGTTTAATAGCTGGAACCAAAGAAAGGGAAAAGGAGATTAAAAAATGGTCCGACCAGGAGCAGGGGGAAATGGTAAGGGGAGTAGTAGGAACATTCAAAGTCCAAACCTGGTCGAGCAGATGGCCATGCACATGAGTGGGGCTGTGAACCTGGCAAATAAAGTTGAGGCTGGTCATAAGGTCGGTGAATTCTTTGGATAGGGGACTTTCGGCGGGATCGTTGGGCCAGAAATTGAAGTCACCCAACACCAACACTGAAGAGTTGTTAACGACCAGTGTTGCGAGAACGTCCTGGAGACTGGAAATAAAGGAGGGAGTGGCGTGTGGGGGACGGTAGATGAGGACAGCAGTGAAAGGGGCCGAATAAGAGCTGGCGCGAATTATCAGACAGTCAACCTCGGGGATGGGAGGAAAGGGGAGAATCTGAAAGTGAGCGTCAGCATGGGCTATCAAGGCTACTCCCCCACCTCTAGTGCCCTCAAGTCGATCCGCACGAATGATGGAATATGAGGGAGGAAGTGCGGCTAAGACGTGAGGTAGGGAGTCAGCCTTGTACCAGGTCTCTGTTAAGAACAAGAGGTCTGGATTGTGGGTGTCAAGGTAATCAAATAGCTCATGCTGATGGCAGACTGCTGATCTGGTGTTAAGGAGTGCAGCAGCGATGTTAAAGGTCGGCAAGAGGGGGGCAGGGGGAGGATTGAGTATGGGGGTAGCGGTAGGGAGCAGGGGGGGGTAGGGAGGGGAACAAGAAATGGCGGTAGGTGGGGTAGTCGGAGGACGCGAAAAAAGACTTAGGCTTTGCAGTAGGTTGAACACATGCGGGCTGACGGTACCTGGGAGCCAGTAGGAGAGGAGGCTGGGGGATGAATATGACAGCGGTGGGACATAGGGAGATGCCCCTGGCCCCGGCCTGCCGCGGACGGGCGCAGACGGGCTGGACTCAGGCGTGACTCCGGCGCGAAGCCGGCGCGCCCGCTGCGCTCGTCCGCTGCGCTGACGCATGTGGAGCGTTTAAGTAGGCGGATGCGAGGGGGGTGGGCGGAGTCAACAGGGCGGGTTGGGAGGCGGATTAAAAATCACAAACAAGCCAGCCGCTCGTAGTCAGCGGGACGAGGGACTGCTTGTCTGGAAACCACACTTTCGCGCGGAGTCTGCTCTTGGTCTTTACCATTCCTTGGTGCCCCCGGTGTGCCTGTTCAACTGCTTGTCGGGTCAGGCTTGTTGGCACCACAATCCGCGGCACCCTCAACAGGCAGCCTCGGCTGTCCACCGACAGTTCATCTTTTACCTTGAGAAAAGTCTCTAGTGCACTCCTTGCCTGGGGTGTTCTCTTGCTTAGTGATTCTTGGAGGGTTTTCCAGTCGTTGGCCTGCAAGGCGTTCACCACTAGTTGGATAACTTCGTCATCGTTGGTTGCTTCGATGATCATCTCCATGCTCATGGGCAGAGGTCTTGATCTTTCCAGGACCACTTTCACGTACTCCTCCGTTTCTTCAGCATCTTCCTCTTCCCTGCTGGTCGCTGCCCTGGGATGCCTCGAGAGGTAGTCTGCCGGGTTCGTCGCACCTGGTTTGAATTCTAGTTGGTAGTCATACTCCTGGAGTTGCAGGATCCATTTCTCTATCCTGGGTGGTGGCTTGGAGACTGACCCTCTGAATAGAGGAAGTAGGGGCTTGTGATCTGTGGAGACGGTGAATGGATGCCCATACACGTAAACGTGAAAGTGCCGGCAGGCCCAATGGATTGCAATCGCCTCCCGCTCTATCTGGGAGTAGCGTTGTTCGGTCTCGGTCAGCGACCGGCTGGCGTAGGCAATGGGCATCCAGTCCCCTCCTTCCTGGCGCTGTGTCAGTACTGCTCCTAGGCCGTAGGGGCTTCCGTCCACCGCTATGTTGGTCGGTCTTGCCGGGTCGAAGTATGACAACGTTTTGTCTGCCGACAGTGCTGCCTTGGTGTCTTGAAACGCCTTTTCTTGTTCCTCTCCCCACTGCCAGGGGGTGCTGGCCTTTGTGAGTTCCCGGAGGGGTCTGGTAAGGTTGGATAAGTCCGGGATGAATCTCCCGCAGAAGTTGACCATGCCGAGGAAGCTCCGTATCTCCGATATGTTTGTCGGCGCAGGTGCTGATTGTACGTCTCTCACTTTCTCAGGATCTGGGGCGATCCCTTGGTCCGAGAAGGTGTATCCAAAAAAACTGATCTTGTTCTGGAGAAACTGGCACTTCTCGCGGTGCAATGTTAGGCCTGAATCTTTGATTCTCTGCAGCACACCTCTCAGCCTTTGGTGGTGTTCTTCAACGGTATTTGCGTATATGAGCAGGTCGTCACTGACGTTCAGGACTCCTGGGAGCTCGCTTAGGACCTCCCGGATGGTATTTTGGAAGACTTCCGCCGCGCTGGAGATCCCGAAGTTGAGTCGTCGGTACCGTCTGAGACCCACATGGGTGGAGAAAGTGGTTATGTACCGGGAGTCCGGGTGCAGGGGTAGCTGATGATATCCTGACCGGAGGTCCATCTTGGAGAACCACTTCGCTCCGTTTAATTCTCCCAAAATGTCATCAATGGTGGGTGTCAAATGTCTCTCCCTCTTTACTGCTGCATTGGGTAAACGCATGTCGACACAGATGCGGACCTGTCCCGGCTGTTTGGGTTTTCGCGCCACCACAATTGGCGATACCCAGGGAGTAGGCCCACTGACCTTCTCGATGATGCCCTGTCGCTCGAGGGCTTCAAGTTCTTGTTCCACCTTTTTCCTCAGGTGGAATGCTATTCTCCTGTGCCTGAGGGCCACCGGTTGGATGGACCGATCTATATGGAGAGACACCTCTCTACCTTTTAGACAGCCAATGCCATGGAACGTGTCTTCGAATTCTTCGAGGATGGTGTCCAACTCCTCTTCCAACACAGCCATCGCGAACAAAATGAGGTGAAGTTCTTCAGCCGACTGTCCACTGAGAAGCATGCCACTACCTTCTTTGGTTACGTAGACGGTTGTCGGGATCTTCCGTTCCTGGTGTTTTAATTCTGTTTGGAAGCATCCGATCAGCGGGATTGGAGTCTTCTGTCCGTAGGCAAAAACCCGGACTTTTGCTGTCTTCAGGGTCGGCTTTTCCTGCAATTGGTTGTATAGGTTCGCCGCCATGAGTTCAATCGAGGCTCCGGTGTCGATCGTGGCCCTCACCTCTTGGTTGTGGATCGTTATGCGGCACTTCGGGAGGCGCCTCTTCTTCCTATGTGGCTGATCGATAGCAAATACGTATGGACTGGGTAATCATTGGAGTCATCATCCATATCTTCGTTGTCTGGGCTTCCTCTGATTGTGTGGACAGCTCCAGGTTTCTGCTTTGATGACCTGCACACTGTTGCAAAGTGATTCATACGTCCACATGATCCGCATTTCTTCCCCCACGCCGGGCAGTCTTGTGCCCGATGGGGCGCCCCTCCACAGTATCCGCAGTCGGTCCGACGTTCTTGCGGTCTTCTGCCGCCAAATTGGCGTTGTTTCGGCTGGACAACGTTGACCTGTTCGGCTGTGTTGATCTGTTCAGTCTTAGCTGGTCTATGGAGCGCTGCTTCCATATGTGACGCTCTCGCTTTTGATAGTTCCTTGGAACGGCCAAGTTTCAGAATGTCCGCCAGCGGTTTCCCATCTTCTTGGAGGATCTTCACTCTTAGGTTCGAGGAGTAGCACCCCTGAATTATCTGACCCCGTATCTCCTCTTGCTCGTCGCGGAAACCACAGGTGCTGGCGAGTTCTTTCAGTCTGCCATGAAATGCGTCTAGGGACTCATCGGCTTCCTGACGCGCCTGTCTGAATATGAATCTCTCGTAATCTTTACTGGCCACTGGCTCGAAATGCGCATTGAGCGCGTTGAGGAGTGTGACGTAAGTGTGCGGTGTGGCCTCTACCAGGGTCTTATAGATTCTGTGAATGTCTTTCCCCCCCAAGTGAAGTAGAAGCGCCCTGCGCCTTTCCCTCGCTGTTCTGGCACCCTCAAAGTAGAATTGCAGCCGCTCCGTCCAGTCCTTCCAGCGAGGCGCCAGGGTAGCCGGCGCGCCATCGACTACAAACGGCTCGATGGGGGGAATGGCCGCCATCTTGGCACGTGGGGTCCTTCTTATTCGCTCAGTTGACGGAGCACCGGAGTGCGTAGGGTGTGGAGCAGGTCAGCGTTGTGTGGAGCCCTCCTAGGTGAGGCTCACGTCCGACTGGGCGGAATGGGAGTGGGGCTTCTTCGGGCCAGCTGCGGGTCGTGCTATGCCCTTACCCAGTGCTGCGCATCCCGCCACACTCACAGCTCTCCTTGCTCTTTCCGCCACTCTCCCCTGCCGGGCCGCCGCAACTCAGGACACCGGCGATGTGCGCCGTCATGCGCCAACATCCGTAACTGGGGCAGATGGTTCAGGCCGGGCCCACCGCACACGGGGCCCCAATGTCATCTGCCCGATGGCGCACCGCTGTAGGGCAGACTGAAACGGCAGGCTGAGCTCAGCATGGGTCCAGAGAGACCCTCGTCGCCATTGTAGGGCCTTGCATCGTTAGGGGCGCAGGGCCGGCAACGCTGCGCGTGACACAAGACCCGGGATAATGGTGCTTTGGTCCGCGTGGTCCGAACTAACTCCGGGCCACGCCTCCTTTATTTTTATACTACGCGGCGTGCAACGTCACGCCCGTGTATGTGCACGGCTACGTGCGCTAACAACTAGACCGCGGGACGAGAGTCCCCGGACATTACAGCCCCCAGGGAGGCCGATTCTTGCAAACAATCACCCCTCCCCAGCCCAGCCTCAGCTTGATTGCTTGGCAGGGCAGGGGTGAAGGAGAGGCCACAGCTGACAATCGCTGTCTGGTCGCACAGCGAGGCTGCTTTCATTTTCTCTGTTTGTCTCCATGCACTCTGTGGGCCGTTTTTTTCTCCCCTTTCCTAGTCCACTCTCTGTGGACTGGGACAGGGGAGAAAAAAACGGCCCACAGAGGGCATTGAGGCACCGGCCCTTCGGCCCATGCCCGAATGTCCGCCTTGCCAATCCGCCCCTGAGTACAACCCATGACTACATATCTAAGGGACATGTATAGATACCTAATTTTGCCTGAAATTCAACACCCCATGCTCCAGATTCCATTGTCATTAAATGAGTCCAGGATTTAAACTGTAAAGAAATATTTTGTTCCTCTTTGGGCAAAAGGCTATTGTTGGGTAAATGTGTTTATTGTGGAACATATTGCTCTTTGCAGAAAAGCAACTCAAACGATACATTTTGTCGTTTCAGTTCACAGTTTCTATAAAAAACAGAGAGTATATCAAGGCTTAAACTGAAGCGATTCCTGTATTCATCTAAGATATGAAAGGCCACATACATGAAAGATTCTAGTGGGAAATAGAGATTACTGCACTCTCCCGCCCTTTACCATAACAAACATTCAAAAGTGGGGGGGATATTTACAAAGGCTTATTGCCACAGGAACGTCACTTTGTGTGCCGTTCCTGGGGCGATAAACCCTTCAACTTATTTACATGGTGGTGTTAAGTCACTTAACGTGACTTAAAGTCGCCTTGTAAATAAGGCCCCCTTTCATGCTACACTTAGCGTGAAAGATGTGGGCAGTGGGTGGTGCGGTGGGTGCTCTGCCGCAACACCCATTGATTTTGACGTTGCCCCCTATTTTCAAGGGTCGCTTAAATATGGGGAAGCGGCAAAATTAAGACCAAAAATAACCTGGTTTTAACATGGTGAAACGTTCTACTCAATTTTGCTGGTCCTGTGTGCTGCATTGTGCAGCACACATAGAAACAGCAAATCTCCGTGAATGATTGTTTATGTGTAGGAAGGTGTCCCTTCCAGCACATAAACAATCATTAAAAAATTGACGATTTGCAAATTCTATGTTTGCTGCACAATGCAGTACACATGGGAGTTTCAAATCACCATTAGTGGATGGTATTTCTTCCTGTACAAAAACATTCATTCTCTCAACTGAGGCACCCTTGCACTATGGTGCAAGGGTGCCTCCATTGGCACTAGACAGCTGAATTTAAAGCTAGGGAAAATGCAGGGCTGCACTGTAGCATTGTAAATACGGTGCATGCCTGTGTTTTCAGAATGGTTGAGCGTGTCATTAGCAATTTTAGCTCAATGCCTCGGTCCGCCATTCTATTGTAAATATGCCCCGGGTCAGATAGAATCTTCTTACATTCCTTTCAATTGCAGAAACTAATTGGCTCCTTTTAATTATTTTTTTCAGCAAGAAGATGCCTATTACTTCACAAGATGCATAAAGAGCAACTTGAAGAAATCCCAAATGATTATCGTAAAATTACATTTCTCGTTTCTTATCTTTGCTGAACGCCAGGATGAAAGCAGCAGATCTCTTGAGTAGCCAGCATCAAGCAGAAGGCATGTTGTAGTACTTGCATGGGTGGTCAGCATGTCCCTGCAGTGAAAATGTCCATTACTTCCTTGGTAAGTCCTGATTATTCAGTGGTAGAATTAGAGTGTAGGTCTCTAAAGTTATACCTGCATGGTTATGAGAGGTTATAAACATTGTCAAGGTTTATGCTATTTGTGTTTTTAATCAGACTTATATACACAAATATTCAATTACTGAGTGCTAGGTATTTATAGAAAGCTCATGTACTCGTACATCTTTTACACATGTTCAGTATTAGCCCACAATGGTGTAATCTCAGTGAGTGACCACACTCAAGGAGTGATAGTTGAGCAATCCAGGGCCAGATTTTCCTGGCAAAGTTAGGAATTTCAAATTTGTGTGTAGTGTTAGTCTCTTATTCATACCCCTTCCAATTCAGAATATGCTGAAATATTTATTCCAAATAGGGCAAGATTAACAACCATATATAGTAACCATTTTTACAGTCGCAAACACTCAGATTCAGTGTTTGTAGCACTAAAGTGTTGTTTAAAATTGTCTAATCTGATTTTAGAAATCAGTGCATTTGATCAACTTTTAAAATGAGATTGTGTGTCTACATAAATTTGATCTTTGGAAGGAGCATGTTGTAGGTGTCCCTTCCATCTGCTGTTGGCACACAATTTACTCCTAAATTCTAGTTCATAGGGTGAGCCAACAGTTAGGACCGGGAGCATAGTAGTCCTGATACGTACTTTGGTGCTCCCCAACTGGAACTGTCACTATTTCTAAAAAGGTAAATGTGCATCAATAGGCTGAAATATTCTCTTACGAATGACAAACAAGGGTTGCAGTTTCAAAGTTTCCCATAAAGAACTAAGAGACAAATTACAATAAACATGCTATAAGAGAGTTTAGCAGCAAAGCATACAAATCGTAGCTACGAAGAACTTGTTACATTTATAAGGAAATTCTGGTAAAGATTCACCTTCTAAAGGTTGGAAAGGGGATACCTCCAAATACAGAACTCCATGTACTGTTATAAGGCTTTAGACAAAGACTTTTATACATTCTATGGGAATTCATGGTTCTCAGGAATTTTCACCAATTGGGAAGAAACACTTTACTTTAGGATACGTTTGAGGATTCTCTCATCACAGTAATACATTGAGATTAAGGGCCTTATTTAGATCTCAGCAGATGGAATACTCTGTCACAATAATGACAGATATCCATGCCAAATTACGATCTCAATGACGGACAGGATATTCCTCACGTTTGTGATGGAGTATTCCCCTCCCCCGAGAAATAAATCAGACCCTTAGTCATTCTCATAGTGCAAGCTGAAAAGTTGAACAGATACATTGTTTTAGCAAGAGCCAGGGCGAGTTGAAGACATCTTTGATTCAGTATAGTGAGAAAATGTTTATGAGAACACTCTCTGCTTAGTCATGTGGACACTAGCGATATTTTATTTAGAACAGAAAACAGCGTTAGTCATTACTTGGTATATTATGACGTTGAGGCAAGATGAAGGACAATGTGAACACAATCTAATGTTAACATAAACTCAGTTTGTAATGCTCTTTATTAACAAGATTTCAAGATATTTATTTAATTAGATTTAGACCTCTAATGGGGTCAACAAATAAATAAAAATACATATTGATTTTTCTTTTAAAACCAGTTATAATATATCTTCTTTAAAATATTTTTAAGAAACTCTTTAAAAATGTTATCAAATTGTAACAGACATATTCTTTAAGTGGTAATTCAAAAAACATTGTTAGTCCTTGTACTGTGTGTATATTGTATATAAGACAGGTAGGTTTTAAATGACGACGTTTGGCCTCTATCAGGGTTAAGTTTCCATGTAATAGATTTTGCAATCCTTGACAACACAAATCCCATAAACCTGTAGTGTTGTCAGAGTTGATCCAGTTCAAATCTGCATCCGCATTGAAATAGTACTGCGACGTATCCTGTGGACTAATGCACAATGTAGATATCTTTGGTGAGTTTTATATTCTACGGTATCTGCGTTTTGTGCATACTGGTTCAATTGGCTAATTCTTGGGGTGGAGATTTTTGAGAATAACTTCAGGTGTGTGGGGATTTAAGACTTTAAAAGAGCTATCGTACAGGATGAGAGATTTAATGCAATAATAAGATTCTTATTAAAAGTATATTGCAACAGCTCTTTTTTAAAGGTCTCCAGCTTTAGTATGTTTCTTAGTGATCATGGTTTGGTGTTTAAGGGATTGTATGCCCATCTTATTATAGTAACAATAGCTCCCCTTCTCTCTTTCCGCCATATTACAGGACCGGCACCATGGTGCACATGAATGTTCTTGCAGATGCTCTGAAAAGCATTAACAATGCAGAAGAACGTGGAAAACGCCAGGTTATGATCAGGCCATGCTCCAAAGTGATCATGCGATTCTTAACTGTGATGATGAAACATGGTTACATTGGTGAATTTGAAATCATTGATGATCACCGAGCTAGGAAAATTGTTGTGAATCTCACTGGCAGACTAAACAAGTGTGGTGTAATCAGTCCACGGTTTGATGTGCCACTGAAAGATCTGGAGAAGCGGCAGAACAATCTGTTGCCATCTCGTCAGTTTGGATACATTGTTCTCACAACGTCAGTGGGTATCATGGACCACGAAGAAGCTAGGCGAAAACATACAGGAGGCAAAATCCTGGGATTCTTTTTCTAGAATGAAAAAAAAGGAGACTAATAAATTGTAATTGTAAAACGAAAAAAAAAAAAGTAACAATAGCTATAGCATAAGAGCTGACTAGAGACAGCTTGAGACGCAAAGCCTGGACAGGAACTGCTTGGTTAACTTTGATCATTTTACGAAGCAGGTTCCCTTCTCTTATATTTGCCGCTTGCCAGTTATTAGTTGGGAGATATTCTAGAGCATATGATAAGAATGGAGCTGTTTTCATGCGGAAAACCTCTAATAAAGTGTGAAAATGTCTATGCCCAGAGGAAGAATATAGCCACTTCAGCACACCAATATGGGCTTCCTCTTTGAGGCTTATATGCTGGAGATGGACAGAGTGTTGTAAGGTTTGCGAAAAGATTCTCCCCAAATAGGAATATTCTTTAACTACCTCTAGTAGTTTTCCCCTGAGTGTCCAATTAAAATGAGAGAAGTATTTTTTCCTCTAAAAGGTGCTACTTTTGTTTTAAGAATAATTGACATTAGTAACTTTTCTTCTGTATTGCAAAATAACACGTTTAGATTTTGTTGTAGGCCGATTGGAGTAAGATCTAATATAACAACATCATCGGTATACATGAAAATGTGCATATTGCTGGTTGCTATTTTTGGAGGAAAATTTCTAATTAAAAAGAAAAAACATTCCGGGGGAACGCTTATGTTGAGGGAAAATAAAAGAGGAACCAAAAGACACCCTTGCTTTAATCTGTTTGGTGTAGCTATTGATCAGGTTAATTTATTTTCTCCCCCCTTTTGTACTCTGCACCATGTTGCTGTATGTAGTGAGATAATTATCAATAAAATATTGTCAGGTATTCCTAACTTCTCTAGCTTCTTCCAGAGGGTAGGTCTGTCTAATCTGTTGAAAGCAGTTGTGTAGTTTACAAGTACCCAGCAGACGACGTGTGATTTTAGCACTAAATTTTTTACTATAATTGCCTGTAATGCCGCAATAATATCTATCACAGAGGGTATTGGGCGGAATCCAGCTTGAGTCTTTGGGATCTATTTCAGCGTTGCCATTCATCTGCATTAAGGTCCATGGGAAAGTAGGCAGTAGTATGACTTATTGACAGAATATGAGCTCTCTCACACTGCTAAATTGGTATGCAATGTATCAACATTTTGAGACTGTAATTTAGTTGCAAAACAATAAAAAGTGACTGATTCCTATTCTGCCTGGTATTGCACATGCAACAAAACTGGGATTTACCTTTAGAATTAAAAACAAAAAGTTTGTTGCATAGTAGGTAATAGTCCATAGATCCACTGCCAAGTATGAAACAAACTTTTAGACTAAATTTCTTTTTCAACACAGCCGCAATTCCATTAGGGAAAAGTGACCAAAGAAAATTGACCTCCCTCTGTGATGGTCACCATTCAGAGCAAGTCACAATTTACGACTTACATCATTAACATCCTTAAGTTAGACCAATTTGTGACTCCAAATCGAAATTAGGCTAACTGACCTATTAGCATTTAGGACAGTTCATTAAATTCTGCTAGTACTAACATACTGGTCAAAATGTGTGACCTTATTTCTCCAACCAGTAATTAGTACATTGGACTTAATCTCATTCCAAGACAGGAAAGGTAAGGTGAGAAATCTAAAGTTGGTGAGAATGTAGTGGACATTTTTTCTTCACTGGCAAAACTGTGTCCCAACAGGAGGAAAAAAAGATTCTTATTCAGAAGGACAATTCTATTTCACTGTGTACAATTGCACCACACCTACAGTTCACATGTGAAAATGATTCTGCACTGGAAACATAGGAATTCACAAATGGTTTTTCAGGTTAAATCTGACATTGGCACAGATTTTCATGTGTACTGCTGGAAAATTTTTAGATTTTCAGGAAGTTGTTACCAATACCAATGTGATGTTATAGGCTTGCGGTGCAGAATCATTAATATCTTCGTGAATATGATGTGTGAATAGGCTGGAATGCTACCTTGTTTACCTCGGTATAGGCACTTAAGGGTATATTCACAAAGATGTAACTCCGATTTATCCCCACCGTACCGCATCAAAAGCAGAGAGAGATTTAACACCGTTTTCACAAGCTGGTGCAAACTGCAGGCATTGCTAGTATTCCTGCGATACCTGCCCAAATATTTGCCTCCATGGTGGACACCACCAACTAACCCTAATAAGATGCAGAGTAGGCGTTCCCGTGCAAAAACACACGAAAAAAACACAACACCACTTTCACAACAAAATGCCAGATCCGCAATGCGAACCAAAACCAGGAGATAAGCCGCGGTAGCAGCAGTAATTTAACACCTACCTTTTGCTGGTGCTAAGCAGGACAACTACCCACAGCATGAAAGGGAGCCTAGCCGAGAGCGACACCTGAAGACCCACAGATGCTATGGAGACAATGATCATGCAATAGCAGGAGGAGAGAGAGGCATGGAGCAGGCATGTGCAAGAATGGCAAGTGACCTAGGAACGTGAACTCAGCCAATGCCAGGTGTGGCCTGGAGGTGCCTGACAAACCACAGAGTGCAAACTATAGAAATGCCATGTTGTGAACAACTGCTGGTGCGTGGAGTGCAGTACCCAGTGGATGCTACCATGTCCCCACAGGCTGTGGGGCAGAAAGCTGAAATGTTGCACGTTACTTCTCCCCCTGCATGTGCGTGCATAGTGAGTTGGACCTGCGTATGCCAGGCCTGCATAGGGGTATGAACAAAAAGCCCTCACACTGCTCGATGGTTCACATTTTGAATGGCCAACGTCTGCCAGAGTGGCGCCTCCCAGCCCACCAAGAGTCCTGCACAGAGCACGGCAATGTCTGAGTTCCTGTGCACCTGCTGCACCCTGGGCCCCTGGTCCCCAGGCCCCTCATGCCTGCCCCAGCTTACCAACGAGGCTCCACTCACCTGCCTACACTGGCACGTGTCAAAGAGGGCCCACCATGTGCGGGGCAGGATCCAAGCACCAGGCCCGCAACCTCTGCAGCCTCCGCAGACCATCACTGTCCCCCCGATGCTGGCCCACAGTACTCCTTTCTCGTTTACATACTCCATCGGCATCCTCTTTGGCCCAGTAGGCCCCACATGTGGAAGTGTGTCCTGAGTCCTGAATGGCAGTGACCCCAAAGTCCGTGGCAGCGGCCGCAGCACCAGATCCCCTTCGATCAGTGAGGCATAATTCCATATGGCAGGCCTGCGACACGTGGTGCCACTAACCCTGCTCAATGCAAGGCGACCGAGTCCATGGTCTTGGGTTTGTCATCGCCATCATATCAGTGATACTGTCTCCATGGCAAAAACGATGCTGTGGCAAACCACTCCTCTACTTGCTACTTCCGGAAAGCCTCCACCCTCTGCATCATGCCCTGGAGGACATCTTCCACTGTCCGCCGCAAGCCACTGCCACCTGCACCTCGGACATTGAAGAGGACCCGCCCAGGTCACATGGCCCATTCGACTGCAACGCAAGTCAACGCGATGTGGAGTTGTGCCTATTCCGGCCGCAGTTCATCCTGGGCCACTGACTTTGTGCTGGTCACGTCCGGGACCCCTTCTCCTGATATATTGGATGACCTCTGTGAAGGTGGTATTGGGGCCATCAACGCCATGTGTCTGTGGCCCTGCGCTGACCGCTGCCTCAGGCCTACACTGCGGTCAAGTAGGTCACACATGTGGAACTGTGTCTTGGGTAAGATGTGGAGGAGTCCACAACATTGGACATGCCTCATCGCAGGCGGCATCCCCAACAGCCCTGGTGCCACTAACTTTGTCTGCAATGAGTCATTGGTCCTTTATGGTTGTATGGTAATGTCCTTTACGATGTACACTGATGTCGATTTCTGACTGCACCAGGCACCCCTTGCCGGCTGTTGTGCACACACCCCACACACATCCAAAACAGGTGTCACTCGGTATGTGTTCCTGCTAATAAATGTGAAAAAAGGTAAACAACAAGAGAGAAAGGGTCAGTAGGTGACTCTTATACCCCTTGTACAAATTATATCAAAACAACAAAAGAGTACCTATGAAAAAGGAAAACAATCTATCTATGTGAGCGTACAAATTTACTCCACCACCAAAGATTTGAATAAACAATCCAAAAAGTAGGACGGATGTTAGTAAGATAAAAGAACGCTCAGGCACCAGATAAACATTTGGCTGCCATTTATCTTCATTGGGTCCTTTCTGAGAAAACGTGAAATTCTACGTAGACAACACCAAGAAGTGCATGTTAAAAAGAGTATCGACTGCCACCCAAATAGAAAAATTATTTTAATGTGGGGGTAGTTCAAACTCTGTTAAAAACGCGGTAGAAAGACGGACATATAGGTGGTTGAGTTACTTTGAACCACATGTCCTGGAAAAAGGTCGACATGTTTGTGCTAAAGAGCCCATCTTCAGCTCAGCATTCCTCAGGACCATACATACCCTCGCCTCAGAAGAGGCACACACTAAGGCGCCAAATCTTCGGGGAGTAGACAATAGAAAGACTACACCAACTTGTTTGGGGGTCTATGCACCGCAAAGGTCACGTGCTGTCCTTCCAAATCGTTAGGACTGTGAAATCTGATTTTTTTTCATAAAAAGACAAATAAAAGTGTACATCTGTACCCCTTCGCAAAAAGATTCAATGCATGTTTACTGAGACCATTGTCAAATGAATAAAAACATCCTTCTTGATCTGATTGTTTAAAGTGTGCTTGATCAGCATTTTAATATTACATTGCCTCGTTGTATATATTACAAATCCTAGACACTGTGAGCAAGTGCAGTGATCCTTGTGATAGCCACACCGCGGAACATAATGACAAACTACATTATGTTCCCAAGGCTAACTAAGCCTGTATTCCATCGTCTTATTGAGTCCGACTTGAACATAGATATAAGACGTTTTTTCTTTAAAACAAATTGGGAAGTGCCCATTTTATGTCAGATATATAGAGAGATACCACCTTCAAATTAATGGAAAAATGCCGTAAACAACGTGTCTACTTACTAAATAAATTAGCGAGTCGGGCCCCCTGGGCTCGTGGCAGGGGAAACATTCACGCCCGGATAATCACTGAAACAGATAAACAAACAGGGGTGTTTCCCATAAGTTCCTCCATCTCAGCTGTGGGCGGACTAGGTTTTAGAAGTACACCCGCCTCAACAACGTGGTCGTATGTTTTTCGAAAGCAACTTACTTGATGCCGAGCGACTGCCCGCCTGGTAACCTACTCCGGTCACATCCACGGCCCGTATACGGCGGCTCCGTGTTGGCGGCTGTTTTTATTTTTTCAATTTTACGTCCACGACGTTGCCTGTGATCACGTGGTCGCTGGACTTAGTGGTTTTTGCATTTTCTTAAAGGAGAGGCTGTTTATTTCTAAACACACGTAGTTTTTTCAAAACTTTATTAGTCTCTCAAAAGCTGAAGTACTTTTACAGGACAGATACTGCCTTATTAATGACTTACTCCCTCACGCTCATAATGCTCCAAATTGAGCTAGTGTATACTAGTTATGAGGAAGCAAAAACCCATCCGTCAAACGGATAAGTGAGTAAAGTCAATACAATACAATTATCTGGACAAAGGGGCATAACAGATAATATCAGTGGGTTTATCTCCGCAACACCGACCCCCAGGGTATGTCATCATTTAATCCTTCTGTATGTGTGGAAAGACGGTAAATCCATCTTTGTTCTTTTTCAAAGATGGATTTGTCAGTACTCAGATTTAATTGCTCTATTACCGTCCATCGAATATCATTAGGGCAATGTCCTCGATCTAGAAAATGTTTAGTTAGTTTAGTTGTCCCTTTGCGGCATCTCACATTGCTGCGATGCTCGCACATACGCAATTTAATTTTTTGTGTGGTCATGCCCACATATTTTAGGTGACAGGGACACGTGATCAAGTAAATGACATTAGTTGAATTACAATTCGTATGACTACGAAGGTGCCATAATTTGCCCACTTCCAAATTCAGTGTCTTAGTCGCAGTAGTGAGGTGTGAGACACTGCATCCGCCACAGGGATAATGACCTACAACAGGAGGCATTCCCCAGGCAGTCAACACACTCGGGTCCTGCATTATGTCATTAGTTCTCGGACGGGTGTGTACCAATGCGTCCTGTAAACTTCTTTCCTTTTTGTATGCGAATAGGGGTTTTTGCCAGTTCCGCCCTTTACTGTTTAGAACCTGCCAGTGTTTACTGCCAGTGGCTAATAAATGTGGCCATGCGCACGTGCAAGTAGCCATTCACACCATCTGAGCAAGTGTGTCCTTGTAGTCATTGTGTCAGCATGATGGGTACTGGTTCTGCAATGTTACAGTGTGCTGTTGTCAGTGGACCTTACCATGTCACTTCAGCTGTGGCACTGACCCTGGACCTGTTGGTGCGCACGCACACCCCCGCTTGCACATGCGGCATGTGCTGGTCTGGCATACGTTAGGTCACCACAGGGGTGTGCTGATTTGGCAGGGGCAGCAGGGTGTGGCACGGACTGGGCCTAGTGCAGGAAGTGCGGTCAGTGTTTCTCTGTGTTGGGGTGTAGTTGCCACCAGGGCCACAGTAGTTGATGTTGCAATGTAGCATGCACCATGAGGGCGGGTCCGCACAGACGGGGACATGTAGGAGCCCAGCGCACACAAGTGAGGGGGCTCGTGGGAGGGAGGTGCAGCTATGTGGCAATGTAACAAACAGTAGGGCCACTCATGTGCCACGTGCT
This sequence comes from Lissotriton helveticus, assembly GCF_964261635.1. Taxonomy (NCBI): domain Eukaryota; kingdom Metazoa; phylum Chordata; class Amphibia; order Caudata; family Salamandridae; genus Lissotriton; species Lissotriton helveticus. Next base: position 649,194,027 of record NC_136068.1, read on the forward strand.
GGGCATCAAGAATCCCAGGGTCACAGACATCCCACCAAACCCACAACATGTCTCTGTACATCTCCTGTATGCATGCAGATGGTGAAGTTACTGTAGGGATGAAAGGTCCTTTGTCTGCACTATCAGGCGGTAGCACATCTCAGCTCTAAGCAAGAACTTGCATGTGGCCAGCACCCCCTGGCAGATAGGAGAGCATTGGCTTGTGACTCCCACACTACTCACTGACCGACGTGGGGCCAATGTGTACACATTCCACATGCAGGAGTCCTTGGTCATAGCCAGCATGCGTGAAATGGCCTTCACATGTACTCCCACCCCACCCCAGGTCTTCACCAGTTGCGCGCAGACACTGCTCATTGCACCAAGCTGTGCCATTTCATCCACAGGTCTGGCACAGGGCAAGCCAGTGCCGCTACAAGCAGAGCCGCTGATGCAATGGCAGGCTATCCCATACACATGCTCGCCTCCAGTCACGTGGAGCTGTACCATGCAAATCTGCTGCATGTCTCGGGGTAGTGACCTTGGCAGTGCTGCGGGTACGTTACCAGCTGAGCTTCCACCTTGCGGACGTCACCTGCATTCAGCCTGTGTTGCATTGTTGCTCATGCATATTCGAGTGGTTCATGGATGTCTGCCTCTCCAACGTAACAGTAGATGACCTCGATTTTGACGTGTGTGTGCACCCCCTGTTGGCCCATGACCAGGAGTGTCACTGTGATGCCCGTTTGTGGCATGCATGGCTGTTTGGCACGCAGGCTGGGAACTGGGCCTGGGAGATTGCATGAGTCATCATGTGCAGTGAGCACATCGAGACACTATCCGATTGGGCTTTGGTGAACATTGGCTCGAGAGGTTGGTGTCAAAACATCTGTCTGGGTCAGCTGAGGGATTACGTCGACAACATGTCGGATGTGTTGGATGACGTTTGCTCATTGTAGGTGTTGGCCTACGCTGCTACACTCGCGTTCATGAACGAGTGACAAGGCACCGGCTGCCACAACTTGATGTGACCCATTGCACGTGTTCCGCCGCCTGTTTGCAGGTGGTGGATCTTGTTACATGTCCCAAGACGACAGTTGACATGGCTGCGTTGTCCTGGACAGATGGTCTTGCCGCGGTGAACCAACGCGGGTTGGGACTGACTTGTGTTGGTGGTGGACTCCCCCGAGGTGGACATGGGCGCTTTCCTAGGTTCCCCATTAAGGCATGCTGCTGCATTGGTCTGCCTATCGTGGCAATTCTCTTGGCCGCATTAACACACACTTGTTGATAAAGTTTGGGCACTTTCACTTGTCTCCAACTGTGTTGGGTCTTCATTTGTACGGCCAAGTGTGTGTCATGGTCTCTCTGGCTCCCTGCCATACGTGCATTGTTACCTCATCAGGACTGTGGGTTTGTACTTTTGCATTCTTGTGTCCCTGTTTTGTGGTTTGCCAGGTGTGTATGGCCGTTTCAGGCCACAGGCGGGTGCACTTGTGTTCGTTTGTGCAAATTCTGGTGTTTGTACCACATTATGTTTGATGTCAGGGTGCTCTGCTTCCTAAGTGTTTGTGCTGTATTGTGTGTGGGATGTCCCTTCGGCTTTGATTTGGCTTGCCCTTCTCCCTTTCGGGCAGTGTGGTTTTTAGATCTGTGTGTGTTGTGGGCCTGGTGATGCTTATCCCTGTTTCCTCACCGCTGATGGGATCATCGCACTTTTTTTCACGTTGAGGCTTGTATTTTTATCTTAGTCGTGGTGGTTGTATCATAGAAATTGGCCTTGTTTTCGGCAAACTATCGCATGGTACCACGGTGTTGTGAATTTCATGTTAACACGGGGTTATTTTCCTGCAATGGGCTACATTGTGTAAAGGTGCATTAGCATGTTTGTTATACTGTTCTGCACATTAAAGATTGCCAATTCACCTCTGACCAAAGCTGACGGTGTATGTCGAGAAAGGTAAATTGCCATAACCAAGATATAGTATTGAGAGATTACTTCACAGATACATTTCAGGATCATGCAGAGGAACCATTTCCACAAACCAAGTTATTTTATAAAACCACAAAATTCCAAAGAAATGTACAATATCCTTTTAATTTGCAGATGGGGTATTCTATTCTTTGTAATATATTCATTTATACTACATCACTAAATTCATGGCTTCAATTTCAATTCCCGATGTTTTCCTTCAATGTTTTTTATCTTTTTATTCTACTTTTTCTATACTACCTTTATCTAGAATTGCCACTCTTTTCGCAATTTCTATTTTTGTTGAAATGTTTTTCATATTCCCCGTTATCTGTCATCTTCATAAAGAATTTCCTGAAGAATTTGATTAGCTTTTTTTGAAGTTGAATAATCTGTGCAACTAGGCTGAAGGTCATCAGTTCTAAGAATATAAGCATCATTCGTTAAATCTGTTAACAATATAGCACTGTATTCCTGACTTTTATATTTTGCTGTTGCCACCAGGGATGCAATCATAGCACATATGTGGATGTTAAAATTACACATCCACACTTCAGCTTGGCTAGATTAGGAGACAGAGATAAACAATTCAGATCCCAGACTAAAAAGCCCTGTGATACACTTCTTTTATGTTATCCACTGAAATGCATCAACTGAAGTTCTACCAAGTGTTTTAAGCCTTTCATTTCTTTAGGAAGCATGGGTTCTGTTTATAAGTACTCTATTTTGTACATACAAATACAATCATATATGGTCTCCACCTCGCCACTATGCTCTGCATGCGCACCAAGAATGAAACGTGCTCAATTGCACTCTACAAATCATGAAAGGGGCTGCACACCATCAGCCAAGCTCAGTAGTGAATCAGTGGACAGGACAGGGGATGAACATTTCTGAACTTGCCAGGTGGTGAAGGTAGCATTCCCAAAGGGAGCACCCTGCCTGAAGGTGAGAACTCTGCAAGCAAGTCACAAGGAGCATCTTACATGTACCAGCACATCTCATCCAGGGCCTGAAGAAATATGATCACTTCACCCCCATCTTTAAAGAACACCATTGGCTCCTATTCCCAGCCTACACCACCTTTAAAACCAGCTGGATCATTTACAAGAACATCACAACCAGCACCCCACTTGTCTAGCAGACAAACTCGCCCTCTCTGTTGGTCCTGAGCACACTCAAAGCCAGGACAGTATCAGACTGCAGACAAAGAAATGTAAAAAAGAAAAAACAAGACAGCAGATCAACCCAACACTGCTCCATTTTAAGAATTAACTGAAGACACACCGTTAACAATCTACAACTGAGCTTCGTATCCTATTGCATGCAGATGTTAAGCTTGCCTTTGACCATATACATCTCTCCACAAAATACCATCTAAATACATATACACACATGCATACATATAAAACTAACGCATAAACTGAGTAGCATCTGCAGGTAATGTCTGTTTACAGGCTGCTTATCAGTATGTACATCTCCTTTTGCAATAGAATTGATCATGAGTGAATGTAATTTATTGGTGTGCAGTACTGTAAAATGTAGCCTGATTTCTAAAATGACTTCACTTCCAAACCTAGAGTATAGTCAGTCAGAATTGAAATCACATGTCTACAACTGAACAGTGTAACCGGCATTTCTACCAGTGCAAGGGGCAAGTCACTGAAGAGCAATGATGTGTTCCTAACTCATTACAGTGAAACAAGTAGTACAGTGATACGTTCTGTCTTCAAAGTCTATCACTGAGAATGAAAGTTGTTCCGCCACTCTTCAGTTACTTTGTGTGAAAATTTCAATCTAGCTACCTTAGGATGGACTTCCAGCAGCAAAGAATGGCCTGAGGCCTATTTTATAACCAATTGTTCAAATTGCTTTACTGGCAATGTTTATGTTCAAATGTTTATTATAGATTGAATGTTTCCCTCAATTATTATTTAAAAAGGTCAGCGCACAGCGGGAAAATGCGCCGCACCGATGGTGTTAATATCACAAATTATTCGTTTAAAACAGTACACTAGTTCTGTATGTGATCTGCCTATCAATTATTAAATGCATCTTGCTGTCTCTACAAATGTATGCGTTCGGTTTAATATTTAATATATAAACCTCATGAGTATGTCATTCTATATTTGTTACAGTAAATAATTAAATGTAGTTACAAAAAATAGTGCAAGGTTGACATTTTTGGGAGTAATTATACATTCATCCCTTCCATTATTGATGTAAACGTTAGATATAGCCCTGCTACAAGTCTGGCAAGGCAGAGGAGGAAATATATAATTTGCGGTGATTAACAGCATTGAAGACTTCTAAAAATCAATTCTTGTACGAGATGCATTTAGGTAATTTACTGAAAGATGATTGAGTGGAATTCACCCAATTAGATATGACTCAATCTTTAAAAAAATCAAACAATTAGGAGTAGATACTTATTTGCAAGTTTTGCACTGCTCAGTTTTCTCAGTAAAACATGTATAGATTAGATTTTGTGTTTCTTTATTGTTCCTTAGGAAGAATTGGCTGATGACTTGGGATGCTCTGTTGAAGATGTGATGCGGCAGATGGTAAGATAACCTTTCAAATGTATTTACTAATCAGTAAGTAATATAAGTGTCAGTTGCAGAGTGTGCTATACACTATACCTACTTCCCGTTAGATCAGTGAGTCATTTGTCTCCTGTTAACTTGGGATATTCACAACTTATTGGTAGTCATTGTACTATACACCTGTTTGTTGAATTATCTGCTCAATTGTCCCAACATAATGTAGTGTGAGAGTGCATTTAATCCATGATTCCAGGGCTTCATCCGTGGATATTTTTCACCCAGCTTTGGTGCTCTAGTACTCACTTCTCTTGAAATTATCACATGGCGGCCTGTTGCATAAGCAATAAACAGAGTAGAGATACTTTTCTTCCTGATTCCACCTGATATGTTACCCATGAGGCATTGATGACTGTAGGGGTTTTTCAAGGTATTCAATTTTTTGGAGGGTTCTTGATACCCGGAAACCTCTTTATCAGATTAGTTGGTGCTTCCTTAAATCATTTAACATTTTACGGCCTGTGAAATATGGTATTTTTATTTGTATATGAAGCATCTAACTAAGAAGCTTTTTCGTGTTTTCCTTCTTTCAATGTATGTGTTTTAACAAATTCTTCATTTGTTCCCAAAGAGTTGCATAATACCTCCATTATCCTGCAGTCATTGCTGTTGTCAAATCTCTCCAAATTCTGCTAAAATCGTAAAAATTGGTGAAGTTGTATTCTGTGGTGAATTTGCCATCACTTATTAGACAAAGAAGATACAACAATATTGAATGTCAGTAAAGATATAAATGGACAACAAGTAAAACTGATAGCAAAGCAAAACCTTTACACATCATAAAACATGCTTATCCTTTTCCTAAACATTCCCTCCTGTAATCGGTCTACCTTGATAATGAAGAAATGCATTACTTCCCCTTGACCCACATTCTTACTAATGGCATCTTGTAATACAGTCAATTTATCCTAATGTTTTTGGTGCTTACAAATTCTTTCCCATCCTGCTCCATAAAATTATAGCATATTACAGTACTGTTTACAGACATTGTTACTTTCATTCTTACCCCCTATAATGAGTCAAGCAACTATAGGTATAATGATGTGGCCAAATGTGCAATAATTCAAGCTCCATTCAAAATGATATTGAAAGACTCATGGACTCCAAACATAAATCACAAAACAGCCCTGTTGTACTAATGCCATCCACAAATATCTCTAACTTAAAGACACTGTCGTAGTGGCATATCTCCAGAGTGTGATACGTTCTCTTTTAATAATAATGTGGGTCTTGTGATTTACTCTTTGTTATGACCTACGTATGGTAGCGGACTGACAAATGAGTCATTCAGAGTGTGTTGGGAACCATTTCACAAAAAAGGACTTTAGAACTGTAGGTTGTGCCTCTCTGTCTTCAAATAGTGACTGAAAGTATTTTGCAATGATATAATCTGATCAGCCTTTTATCGCTACTCTCTGCTACTCACACCTGCTTATTTTGATACTTCCTATAACTTTACATATTTCTATATTCCAAATAAACTCTTATTTTGCATCTCTACTGCTATGTTATTCAAAGTAACTTTTTTGCTTAAGGCAACAAAACATAGGTCTTTGTTTTGCATTGCTGTACATATCACCACCATGCATGTTCTTTACTATGAGGCAGATTTACATGCCCCCTGCTTCACCAGTACATCAATGTTCCTGACGTACTGGTGGCTCAGGGGGCTCCTCCATATTTACAAGGACAGGAAAAGCCACCCTGTGTGACCTTTCCTCTCCTTGTAAATACGGCCCCTTCACACGCAGCACTTCGCGTTGAAGTGGCGTTCCATGGGTGTTGCTGTGGGTGTTCCCACGCAACACCCATGGAACAAGACACATCTCCAGATTTATGAGAAATCGTAAATCTGGAGATGCATCTGAATGCTACACCACCCTATAGGAGGCACAGTGAGCCACAACGAGGAATTTATTCTAAATTTCTCCTTGTTTTTTCCTAAACCATGCATTGATAGAGGCAAATGCCTGTAGTGTTTGTTTTTGTGCAGGAAGGTGTCCCTTCCTGCACAAAAACAATCTCCCCATGACGCAGGCACCCTTGCACCATGGTGTGAGGGTTCCTGCACCAGTGCAGGGGGAAGCACAGAGATGCAACATACTCTTGTAAATATGTCCGATCCCTGTCCTTTGGAAGTGACACAGCGTGGCACAGCCAAAGGGCCTGCTGTGCCATGCTGCGGCACTTCCTTGTAGATCTGCCCCTTTGTTTTTATGTTCAAAATGTGAGGTCTACTGTGACCAAATAACAATAACATTTTTATAAAATGGCAAATATGGCAAATATGGCAAAGATTAAAATGGCCCTTAATAGCATAATTACAATAAACATAAATAATAGAACTATAAAAAGATTTTAAGAAATCAAAATCTCTTTGATAGATTTAGAGTCACTGTCAACTCAAGTGATAACTATCAAGATCGTTAGAGAGACCGGTGCCCTTTTACATGAATGTTGGACTGACAATTGTATTAGAAGGAATCTAACTCTTCAGGAAAGCAATGTTCCATGCAAAGGCTACAATACACTAGCATTCCTTGTCTGTCTGTGTTTTCATTACAAAAAAGGAGTACCTCTTCCTCACTTTTTAAACTCCTTTCCAGCGTTTTTCCTAGATGCAGATTCAAGAAATGGGGGCAATAATTCAGGTAAAGCAAAACAATTACATGCAAATTCATGAAGGTAATCTATCAGTTATATTCTCAGCAATGAAGGGACTAATTGTATTTTAAATAAATTACATTTTTGCAATTAAATGTCATTAAGGCATTCCTTTAACTCCAACATGTCATCAGTATGCAACTATACAACATCTTGCCGTGTAATGATGCAATATCACTCCAGTTTTACTTTCTCCTGTGTTTTTACGCAGCATTTCACATGCAGACAACTTTCTAGGAGCATATCATTTTGATCAGAAATTATACCATCTTTACCCCTACTGTGTTGCAATGTGACCGGTCATAGCTTGGATCATTCTTCCGGGTATTTGGTGTGCTATTCTAATTTACATTTTGTTGTGGTAACATGTAATACTGTCTATCAGTGCGTACTTTTGCATTATTGCATGGCTGTGAAATTTTTGTGATGAATAAACTGCTCTGTCCACATGTTGTCATTATTAATAAACAGTAGTGGCCATGTCTCTGCATCCTTTAGACATAAACAGTGTTTGTCAGGCTGAGCAAAGGTCAGTTTGACAAACACTCTTTTTTGTCAGGTTGGGCAGCCACGAGCTAGACATGCGCTAAGGCTGCAGGCTCCGGCCTGCCTGAGCTGAACTTTGCTAGGCAGAAATGTCACAGCTCCTGTAGGCATAACCTCTTTAGCTTCGCAAAGGTCTTTGAGGGCCTCTCCCTCCTGATAATAGAGGGAGCGTCAGAGATAGCATCTTGCCTGGGCGCTTCAGCTTTAAGTCCTGAAGGGAGAGGTGTGGCGCCGCGGCCAGGGCGACTGACGCTGGAATCTGGGGACCACGGTTCGATCCCCGGCTCCGGCGGCAGGTTAGCCCAGCACCATGTGACTCTGGGCAATAGCTCGCTTAATCTCCCCGACGGCCCCCCAGCGCCTAGAGACCCTTACGGGTGATTGTGCGCTTTACAAATGTGGACTTTGAAGTGCCCAGGGCCGAGTGCCTATCAATGACACCTTGTCACAGAGTGGGTGGGGTAAGCAGTCTCTCTGACCCCATCCTACTCCTGTGATGATGTAGGGACTGCTGCCTGCCCTCATTGGCTGACATGGGAAGCAGCAGTCCCAACCCTCCTGGCACATACAAGGCTTCCCACCCGAGAGCTGCAGCAGGTAAGTGTTGATTTTATTGACTGTTTGTTGTATGCTTGTACGTATAAATGCATGTCTATTTGTGAGTGCTTGTTGTGAATGGGTGTGTGTGTGCATATCTGCATGTGAATGCATGGGTTTAAGGGAGTGTGGGGGTGTGTGTGTGTGGGGACCACTGCTCCCTTGTAACTTCTACATAACAGTTACTGTTAATAGAGATGAGAATTATGGTATGAACTGATATCTCATTATTATTAATGTGTTTATTGCTTTTGTTTATTTGCATAAAAATCTTCTAGGACCTCTGCTTGGTACTTTATCAGGAGTACTGGTAAATCTACTGTCTTTATTTCTCTGTTTCTAAATTACTCTAAAGCCATGGCATGACCAGGAACAAACACATGTAAACAACTGAAATACTCCCTGGAAACAATCTTATCTGACAAACGTTGTGATGGTCCAGATATGGTTAATCACACCTTGATTTAGGAAATATGATTACTCAAAAAGACAATTTATCAAGAAAGAGCAGTAGGGGCCCGATGTAGGTCGGTCGGTAACGGCCGAAAATCGGTATTTTCGGCCGTTACCGACCGGTATTTAGTAAATGGTATGTAGGGCCCAGAATTTTACAGATTCGGTAAATTTACCGATCGGTAAATTTACCGAATCTGTAAAATACCGAATCGGTATTTATACCTATTCGGTATTTTTGATATGTAGGTGGGACTCTTCTGAGTCCCACAACCCTTACCGATTCTGTATTTTACCATCAAATATATTTGATGGTAAAATACCGAGTCAGGTGTGCATGCACATGTGTGCATGCACACCTGTGCCATATGACAGGCAGACCTGCCCTTAGGGCAGGTATGCCTGCTACATGGGCCCCGAATCTTTTTTGGGGGTGCTAGAGGGTGTCAAAGTGACACCCCCTGCACCCTTGTCAAAATCTGTATTTACCGATTCAGTAAATACCGACCGGTAATGCTCCATTCATTCCTATGGGCTTCAAAGCCCATAGGAATGAATGGGCCATTATCGGTCGGTATTTACCGAATCGGTAAATACAGATTTTTACCGAATCGGTAGCAGGAACATCTGGATGTTCCTACATCTCAACCCCTTAGATTTACCGATTTTTAATTACCGAATCGGTATGATTCGGTAATTAAAAATCTGTAAATCTATTTTACCTACATCGGGCCCCTAGTCCTTTTTAACTTAAGAAGGTGAAACTTAAAAGTTGTTAAATGTAAAAAGAAGAAAGTATGTTTGTAACTTTAAACACATACTAAATCATGAAAGTTTGAATAAATGTTAGAAATGTTATTGAAAAAGTACTCCAAATTAAATTGCTCATCAGGGGCCTTATTTATGGGGAAGTAATGCAGTGCCCCACCCCGCTTCTCCACTGCTGTTACCTCTCAGGAATACATTGTATTTAAGGCACTACAGCACTGTCCTATCCTTTTCCTTGAGCTGGCACAATTTTGGCAGCCAAGGACCAATGCAGGCACCCTTGCACCATGGAACAACTGTGCCTTTGTTGCATGCAGGATTCATTTTGTGTCGAAAGGAGCACCTTCCTGCACAAAAGCTATCCTGGGAGTCATATTTCTCTTGCTTGTTGTGCTGTAGAATGCAGCACATGTAGAAAGATGAAGAAAGGAGGAGAAATAGAGCTATTTCTCCTCGTTATGCCTCCCCTTGGAAGGTGTAAGATGTCGATGAATCACCAGTTTTCCAAATTCTGGTAAATCTGAGGATGCATCAAAATCCATGGGAGTTGCATGGGATCACCAACGCAACACCCCTGAAATGCCTACCCAGGGCAGAGTAACTCAATGCAGAGATTTGCCCTGTGTTGCGTTACTCTAGGTTTTTGAAGCCCCTCAGAGCTATGCAAAGTGGCTCAGCGTAGCTTCAAAAATCTGTCTTAAGGTTTGTGTTGCTCTTGCATCTCATTGCATGGTGTAAGAGCGATGCAAAGGGCCTCATAAATAGGCACCTATGTGTTTATTCATTCTTTAAATACAAAATCAACTTCCCTAATCACCTTTAAAGTAGTTTAAGTAATTAAAAGTAAATACAACATTTTAGTACTTGACAAATACCTAGGGCCTCATTTATGTTCTAACAAAGCGGAAGAAAATAGTTAAAGTGGCTATCTTCCCTTTCCACCAAACCTACGGTTCTTCCATCTCATTTAGAAGTCGGAGCACCACTGGGTTAACTTTGGCAGAGCCTCAGCTGGTTACACTGACAGTAACTCCTGCTACAGTGACCCATACCCCGAAGGTCTGCCAGGTCATAGTGGCTGTCTCTTCACCTATTAGTAGGGGGATTGGTATTAATATCCACTCATATCTGCCATTCAAAGCATAGTGTACTGGTGCAGCAAAAATATAAAATAGCCTTAATGGCCAGGGACAAATCCCCCTGCACATTGGAGCTATTTGTTTTTATTTGGAAAACGCAATCTCCCATTTATAAACAAACAAAAATGTTTCAGAACGTTTCACCTTTCAAATGCAATGTTTAATAAAGAACATGTTTTAACTAATTCCGCTTTTTGTAATGTTTTATAGTATGAAATGGGGAGAGCTAAATCTGAAAAGCATAGAAAATATAACAATGATTCTCAATATAATCTCAAATGTATGGAATATTCTATAATTTAAAGCCTTGGCACCAAGAATTCAAACATTGACTACATGTATAGCAAGTGGGTTAAATCAGTCTCACTAATTACAAATTCCTAAAAAGATTTCAATATTATTCTACTTGTTTTAAACATATTTAAAACTGTTTGAAGCTTCTGACAGCACATAAAAATGTTGGTAACCTTTGTCATCCCACGCACGTTTTACTCTTCTTAATCCTTCATATGTACAGTGAAACGAGAACTATTGGGATACTGATTTTTGTCAAAATGTCTTTACAATTTTTTGTATCTGCATGCAATTCATAAGAAATGTACAACTGTTGTTTTTTATTGCTTGATCCGGCATTATGGACCAAAATGGGCGATTAAAATTGAGCATGGCATCATATTTGTGTGCAGAGCCGTTCAGACCAGTGAGATTGTTATAATTTGCAAAGCAAACACATAGTGAGGAAGGAAATAATAAAATCCAGGAGCACAATCCACAAAGGTAAACTTAGACCAAAAAGGTCCAACTTTACGACTTTCGGTATTCACAAAGGGCATTCACGAGTAGAAAAGTTAGACTTTTCACTCAGTTTCACTTAGGTTTTGGTCTTAAGTTTAACTGAGACCAAAAGTCCAATTTCAGTAAAACTTAAGACCGAAACATTACCTTTGTAAATTGGGCCCCACGTTCATAGTGAGAAGCTAGCAGAAAAGGTAATAGAACTTTCAGCAACATTTAACTCAGATATGTAATTTTAAATTTTCACAAGCCAGCCATGAAAGGGCAGAGCAATGTAGTGCGAATATGCCTCATATATTTAGCACTTATACAGTTTTATAGTGTGTGTGCGCTAGGCTGAGCTATGAAAAAAGAATGCTGAAAGAGGCCAATTATCAATTGCCCATGTCCGTCTGATAACCTTAAAAACGCATCAATGAAGAAAATGTTCACTCGCTGCACACATTCCTTGTCATCAGCACATGCCTTTGACTCCAATCTTTTTCGTGCTGCACTTTCAACAACTTATCAGGATGGTCTTTTTTTATTTATATGGTAACTTTACATTGTAATTCTGTATGATGTCATGGCAATATCAAAGAGACACATTTTTAAATACACAATTTTAGAAGTGAAAAAATATTGGATCTTTATATTTAACTTTTTCTGAAGACCAGGACACAATTTTGGGGCCGAATGGGCTTCTTGGGGGTCTTCTTGGAGGAAAAGGGGGCCTTCTTGAAGGCCTGCTTGGCGGAGGAGAACATGGTGGACTTGTTAATTGTCTTTTTGGAGGAGAAAATGGTGGACTTGTTGGTGGTCTTCTGGGTCGTTAATTTAGGTAATAGTTTCTATTTTGGGAAGGCTTGGCAATTTCATTCCTGATCCAAGAATTTTTTTTAGATAATTACAGACATATTCTGTATCAAGTGTATGACATACATTTAACAGATGTTAAACTAGAATATTTATCTCCTGCAATGAGTTATGAATATTTTTTAGACAAAACTGTTTTAAATTTGGGTAGATGTCACTTCTGTTTCTGATACTTTTTTACCATCAGCAGCAGACTATTGGATTGGTAATACTCTCTGCCAGATTAGTTATTATCAGCCAGTACCCTCAGAACGCACAGCTGTCTCTTTTATATAATACTCTATGCCAGCACATTGTTTCAGAACATGTATTCTGTGCCATTTTGTTGTGCAAACAAATTAATTACTTTGCTATTATTTTCTTATAAATCCCATGATCTGGGTTCAGTACCTGAGTTTTCTTCATTGAAAGGTTTTGTGCTTTGCGTTTAGACTGAATGTGCTGCATAATCTTGGCCTAGTAATTTATTTTACATTTTAATCTCAAAATACTTCTTAATTGCAACTTCAGTAGTTAAAGGAGACTGCACTACTCACTCTCATTGGCTTGAATCATGTAATCAGATCAATTGGCGCTTATTGTCAATGGTGTTGGTCTAGGTAGTGCAACAGAACAATCAGGTCCAATAGCACAATGGAAATAATTCCTACTTAGTGACAGATTGAGTGGATTGTGAGTACAATGACACTTTCTGGCACTATACAAATTGCTATGATTTCCTGTTTGGTACTTGAGCTATTTAACTGATGTTTGAGTGGAATAATTTGTGTGGCTGTGATTTGAAAACATTTTTTTATGTGGCCTGGATGTGAAATGATCAGTTAAGCTGGTACTTAATTGAATGGCTTATTTTGGTGAATAAGGTTGTTTTAAGATGAATAAATGTATATGGTAACTGCCTGAGTAGAATAGCCACTTCACCAATCAGTGTTTGCATTGAAAGGAGTCCTTATTGGTTACTGACTGGAATCATTTTCATGATAAAGTGTTGAGTGGAATGATTGCTCTGCGTGTTATTGAGTGGAAACATGCCTTTGGTCTACTTCTGTGAAGGATGATCGTTTGGGGAAATTAACTTTTTGCTGGTGTTTGATTTCTGATCTCTTTCTAACCATGAGTGGTTTAATACATTTTATGTTCTTGTCTTTTAAAAGATGTGGCTGTCAAGCCTTTGTAATACTTCATTCATCGCACAGAGGCCTGGTGACAGCTAATTGGATTTTCTTATGTCCAGCCTTTTCATGCAAAACATTGCCTTCAATCAAGATTCTTCACAAGCTTTTTTATAATCATGATTGGCCTATCTGTCACTTTCTAATAAAGTAGCCAAGCATCTCAATGCATGTCTCATCATTGTTATGCATAAATAACACAGAAGCTCTGTATTGTGAGTGTTTAACTATAATGTTTATTTAGGTCCTTATCTGAAAGAAGATAAAATCAAAATGCACTTGTTTTTCAATTTGATCTGTAATATCCATGCAACAACATTTTTGACTGCAAATAATTATTTAAATGAAAGCACAGGGCATAAATTCAACTAGAAGACAATTGTCATCTGACCACCAATATCATTGATCATAAAAAAATAGTTTATTTAATAGCTGGACCTTGGGAACCAGAAAAGGTAAACAGAAAGGGGAGTTTGGAGAGACAAACTGGCCAAAACAAACTGTAGGCTTAGTGCCTGATTTACAGTTTGGTAGGTGGGTACTCCATCACAAATGCAGCTGTTAGCCAGTCAGCATTATATCCTAATACACTTTTAATAAGGTGGACAGGAAAGCTGGACAGGATAATCTACGATGGAGTACCAATCCGCCGAAGTCTATATCAGTCCCTTTCTCTGGAGAGTGAGTCAACATCTTAGAAATGGCTGGTATAAAAAAAAATTGTGAAGTAATATGAATGAATGAAAGGAAATTGGAAAAATATGCTGCTGGTACAGAAAATGTCAATTCAGCTATATATTTATACATTTACTATAGGGCCTTTGTGAAAGAAAGCATTATGGGCCAGATGTACAACAATTTTTTGTGCGTGCAAATGGGTTTTTGACCCGTTTGCGCCTGCAAAAAACCTTTGGCCCATATACTAATCCTATTTTGTGAGTCACAAATTGATTTGCAACTTGCTAAATAGGATTAGGGACTCGCTATTAGGAAGGGGCGTTTCAAGCACATCCCTTCCTAATATTGACTCTGAACCCCATGTAAGAATGTTTTGGGACCGCATTTGCGGTCGAAAAACTATCACAATTTACCACCCTCTTCAAGAAGGTGGTAAACCATTTGCAAACGGGAAGGGGTCCCCGAGGGACCCCTTCCCCTTTGTGAATGGATGCGCAAACATTTCTTCAGAGCGGGCTGTGTCCCAGGGACCACTCTCTGAACTTAGAAAATGAAACAAAAATGTTAAATTTTTTTATGCATCCTGTTTTCCTTTAAGAAAAATGGGCTGCTGCAAAAATAACTGCTTTAGTGACAAAGCAGCCCCAGACATGGTTGTCTGCTGACCCCAGAAGGCCACCTTCCCTAGGAGTGCCAGTCATTCCCAATGAGGTCGCAAGTTTCGACAGCCAAGAGGTGCAGAAAGAAGCAAGAGCAGTGCAGAAGGAAGCAAGAAAAGTGCAGAAAGAAGGAAGAGAGGTAGAGAAATAGGGAAGAGGGGTGCAGAAAGAGGAATGAGAGATTCAGACATTTGCAAAAACAGGTGCAGAAAGAAACAAGAGAAGTGCAAAAAGAGGCAAGTGAGGTACAGAAAAGGGCAGTAAAGTTACAGAAAGAGACAAGAGAAGTACAGAAAGAGGCAAGAGAAGTACAGAAAGAAGCAAAAAAGTGCAGGAAGAGGCAAGTGAAGTACATAAAGAGGCACAAGAGGTACAGAAAGAGGCAGGTGAGGTACAAAAAGAGGCAAGAGAGGTACAGAAAGAAGCAAGAGAAGTACAGAAAAAGCCAAGAGAAGTGCAGAAAGAGGCAAAAGAAGTACAGAAAGAGGCAAGTGAGGTGCAAAAAGAGGCAAGAGAGGTACAGAAAGAGGCAACTAAGGTGCACAAATAGGCAAGTGAAGTGCAGAAAGAGGCAAGAGAAGTGCAGAAAGAGGCAAGTGGGGTACATACATTTGCAACAGTAGTACAGAAAGAGGTAAGAGAAATGTAGAAAGAAGGAAGATAAGTGCAGAAAGAGGTATTAGAAGTGTAGAAAGAGGAAAGAGAAGTGCAACAAGAGGGAAGAGAAGCACAAAAAGAGGGAAGAGAAGTACAGAAAGAGGCAAGTGAATTGCAGAAAGAAGAAAGTGAAGTGCATAAAGAGGAAATAGAAGTACACAAAAAGCCAAGGGAAGTGCTGAAAGAAGTGAGAGAAGTGCAGAAAGAGGCAGAAGAAGAGGAGAAAGAGGCAAAAGAAGTCATTTGTCTCCTGTTACCTTGGGATATTCACAACTTATTGGTAGTCATTGTACTATACACCTGTTTGTTGAATTATCTGCTCAATTGTCCCAACATAATGTAGTGTGAGAGTGCATTTAATCCATGATTCCAGGGCTTCATCCGTGGATATTTTTCACCCAGCTTTGGTGCTCTAGTACTCACTTCTCTTGAAATTATCACATGGCGGCCTGTTGCATAAGCAATAAACAGAGTAGAGATACTTTTCTTCCTGATTCCACCTGATATGTTACCCATGAGGCATTGATGACTGTAGGGGTTTTTCAAGGTATTCAATTTTTTGGAGGGTTCTTGATACCCGGAAACCTCTTTATCAGATTAGTTGGTGCTTCCTTAAATCATTTAACATTTTACGGCCTGTGAAATATGGTATTTTTATTTGTATATGAAGCATCTAACTAAGAAGCTTTTTCGTGTTTTCCTTCTTTCAATGTATGTGTTTTAACAAATTCTTCATTTGTTCCCAAAGAGTTGCATAATACCTCCATTATCCTGCAGTCATTGCTGTTGTCAAATCTCTCCAAATTCTGCTAAAATCGTAAAAATTGGTGAAGTTGTATTCTGTGGTGAATTTGCCATCACTTATTAGACAATAATTGAATGTCAGTAAAGATATAAATGGACAACAAGTAAAACTGATAGCAAAGCAAAACCTTTACACATCATAAAACATGCTTATCCTTTTCCTAAACATTCCCTCCTGTAATCGGTCTACCTTGATAATGAAGAAATGCATTACTTCCCCTTGACCCACATTCTTACTAATGGCATCTTGTAATACAGTCAATTTATCCTAATGTTTTTGGTGCTTACAAATTCTTTCCCATCCTGCTCCATAAAATGATAGCATATTACAGTACTGTTTACAGACATTGTTACTTTCATTCTTACCCCCTATAATGAGTCAAGCAACTATAGGTATAATGATGTGGCCAAATGTGCAATAATTCAAGCTCCATTCAAAATGATATTGAAAGACTCATGGACTCCAAACATAAATCACAAAACAGCCCTGTTGTACTAATGCCATCCACAAATATCTCTAACTTAAAGACACTGTCGTAGTGGCATATCTCCAGAGTGTGATGCGTTCTCTTTTAATAATAATGTGGGTCTTGTGATTTACTCTTTGTTATGACCTACGTATGGTAGCGGACTGACAAATGAGTCATTCAGAGTGTGTTGGGAACCATTTCACAAAAAAGGACTTTAGAACTGTAGGTTGTGCCTCTCTGTCTTCAAATAGTGACTGAAAGTATTTTGCAATGATATAATCTGATCAGCCTTTTATCGCTACTCTCTGCTACTCACACCTGCTTATTTTGATACTTCCTATAACTTTACATATTTCTATATTCCAAATAAACTCTTATTTTGCATCTCTACTGCTATGTTATTCAAAGTAACTTTTTTGCTTAAGGCAACAAAACATAGGTCTTTGTTTTGTATTGCTGTACATATCACCACCATGCATGTTCTTTACTATGGGGCAGATTTACATGCCCCCTGCTTCACCAGTACATCAATGTTCCTGACGTACTGGTGGCTCAGGGGGCTCCTCCATATTTACAAGGACAGGAAAAGCCACCCTGTGTGACTTTTCCTCTCCTTGTAAATACGGCCCCTTCACACGCAGCACTTCGCGTTGAAGTGGCGTTCCATGGGTGTTGCTGTGGGTGTTCCCACGCAACACCCATGGAACAAGACACATCTCCAGATTTATGAGAAATCGTAAATCTGGAGATGCATCTGAATGCTACACCACCCTAGAGGTGGCACAGTGAGCCACAACGAGGAATTTTTTCTAAATTTCTCCTTGTTTTTTCCTAAACCATGCATTGATAGAGGCAAATGCCTGTAGTGTTTGTTTTTGTGCAGGAAGGTGTCCCTTCCTGCACAAAAACAATCTCCCCATGACGCAGGCACCCTTGCAACCATGAGGGTTCCTGCACCAGTGCAGGGGGAAGCACAGAGATGCAACATACTCTTGTAAATATGTCCGATCCCTGTCCTTTGGAAGTGACACAGCGTGGCACAGCCAAAGGGCCTGCTGTGCCATGCTGCGGCACTTCCTTGTAGATCTGCCCCTTTGTTTTTATGTTCAAAATGTGAGGTCTACTGTGACCAAATAACAATAACATTTTTATAAAATGACAAATATGGCAAAGATTAAAATGGCCCTTAATAGCATAATTACAATAAACATAAATAATAGAACTATAAAAAGATTTTAAGAAATCAAAATGTCTTTGATAGATTTAGAGTCACTGTCAACTCAAGTGATAACTATCAAGATCGTTAGAGAGACCGGTGCCCTTTTACATGAATGTTGGACTGACAATTGTATTAGAAGGAATCTAACTCTTCAGGAAAGCAATGTTCCATGCAAAGGCTACAATACACTAGCATTCCTTGTCTGTCTGTGTTTTCATTACAAAAAAGGAGTACCTCTTCCTCACTTTTTAAACTCCTTTCCAGCGTTTTTCCTAGATGCAGATTCAAGAAATGGGGGCAATAATTCAGGTAAAGCAAAACAATTACATGCAAATTCATGAAGGTAATCTATCAGTTATATTCTCAGCAATGAAGGGACTAATTGTATTTTAAATAAATTACATTTTTGCAATTAAATGTCATTAAGGCATTCCTTTAACTCCAACATGTCATCAGTATGCACTATACAACATCTTGCCATGTAATGATGCAATATCACTCCAGTTTTACTTTCTCTTGTGTTTTTACGCATCATTTCACATGCATACAACTTTCTAGGAGCATATCATTTTGATCAGAAATTATACCATCTTTACCCCTACTGTGTTGCAATGTGACCGGTCATAGCTTGGATCATTCTTCCGGGTATTTGGTGTGCTGTTCTAATTTACATTTTGTTGTGGTAACATGTAATACTGTCTATCAGTGCGTACTTTTGCATTATTGCATGGCTGTGAATTTTTTGTGATGAATAAACTGCTCTGTCCACATGTTGTCATTATTAATAAACAGTAGTGGCCATGTCTCTGCATCCTTTAGACATAAACAGTGTTTGTCAGGCTGAGCAAAGGTCAGTTTGACAAACACTCTTTTTTGTCAGGTTGGGCAGCCACGAGCTAGACATGCGCTAAGGCTGCAGGCTCCGGCCTGCCTGAGCTGAACTTTGCTAGGCAGAAATGTCACAACTCCTGTAGGCATAACCTCTTTAGCTTCGCAAAGGTCTTTGAGGGCCTCTCCCTCCTGATAATAGAGGGAGCGTCAGAGATAGCATCTTGCCTGGGCGCTTCAGCTTTAAGTCCTGAAGGGAGAGGTGTGGCGCCGCGGCCAGGGCGACTGACGCTGGAATCTGGGGACCACGGTTCGATCCCCGGCTCCGGCGGCAGGTTAGCCCAGCACCATGTGACTCTGGGCAATAGCTCGCTTAATCTCCCCGACGGCCCCCCAGCGCCTAGAGACCCTTACGGGTGATTGTGCGCTTTACAAATGTGGACTTTGAAGTGCCCAGGGCCGAGTGCCTATCAATGACACCTTGTCACAGAGTGGGTGGGGTAAGCAGTCTCTCTGACCCCATCCTACTCCTGTGATGATGTAGGGACTGCTGCCTGCCCTCATTGGCTGACATGGGAAGCAGCAGTCCCAACCCTCCTGGCACATACAAGGCTTCCCACCCGAGAGCTGCAGCAGGTAAGTGTTGATTTTATTGACTGTTTGTTGTATGCTTGTACGTATAAATGCATGTCTATTTGTGAGTGCTTGTTGTGAATGGGTGTGTGTGTGCATATCTGCATGTGAATGCATGGGTTTAAGGGAGTGTGGGTGTGTGTGTGTGTGTGTGTGGGGACCACTGCTCCCTTGTAACTTCTACATAACAGTTACTGTTAATAGAGATGAGAATTATGATATCTCATTATTATTAATGTGTTTATTGCTTTTGTTTATTTGCATAAAAATCTTCTAGGACCTCTGCTTGGTACTTTATCAGGAGTACTGGTAAATCTAATTTCTTTATTTCTCTGTTTCTAAATTACTCTAAAGCCATGGCATGACCAGGAACAAACACATGTAAACAACTGAAATACTCCCTGGAAACAATCTTATCTGACAAACGTTGTGATGGTCCAGATATGGTTAATCACACCTTGATTCAGGAAATATGATTACTCAAAAAGACAATTTATCAAGAAAGAGCAGTTAGTCCTTTTTAACTTAAGAAGGTGAAACTTAAAAGTTGTTAAATGTAAAAAGAAGAAAGTATGTTTGTAATAAACACATACTAAATCATGAAAGTTTGAATAAATGTTAGAAATGTTATTGAAAAAGTACTCCAAATTAAATTGCTCATCAGGGGCCTTATTTATGGGGAAGTAATGCAGTGCCCCACCCCGCTTCTCCACTGCTGTTACCTCTCAGGAATACATTGTATTTAAGGCACTACAGCACTGTCCTATCCTTTTCCTTGAGCTGGCACAATTTTGGCAGCCAAGGACCAATGCAGGCACCCTTGCACCGTAGAACAACTGTGCCTTTGTTGCATGCAGGATTCATTTTGTGTCGAAAGGAGCACCTTCCTGCACAAAAGCTATCCTGGGAGTCATATTTCTCTTGCTTGTTGTGCTGTAGAATGCAGCACATGTAGAAAGATGAAGAAAGGAGGAGAAATAGAGCTATTTCTCCTCGTTATGCCTCCCCTTGGAAGGTATAAGATGTTGATGAATCACCAGTTTTCCAAATTCTGGTAAATCTGAGGATGCATCAAAATCCATGGGAGTTGCATGGGATCACCAACGCAACACCCCTGAAATGCCTACCCAGGGCAGAGTAACTCAATGCAGAGATTTGCCCTGTGTTGCGTTACTCTAGGTTTTTGGAGCCCCTCAGAGCTATGCAAAGTGGCTCAGCGTAGCTTCAAAAATCTGTCTTAAGGTTTGTGTTGCTCTTGCATCTCATTGCATGGTGTAAGAGCGTTGCTGTAAGAGCGTTGCAAAGGGCCTCATAAATAGGCACCTATGTGTTTATTCATTCTTTAAATACAAAATCAACTTCCCTAATCACCTTTAAAGTAGTTTAAGTAATTAAAAGTAAATACAACATTTTAGTACTTGACAAATACCTAGGGCCTCATTTATGTTCTAACAAAGCGGGAGAAAAAAGTGGCTATCTTCCCTTTCCACCAAACCTATGGTTCTTCCATCTTATTTAGAAGTCGGAGCACCACTGGGTTAACTTTGGCAGAGCCTCAGCTGGTTACACTGACAGTAACTCCTGCTACAGTGACCCATACCCCGAAGGTCTGCCAGGTCATAGTGGCTGTCTCTTCACCTATTAGTAGGGGGATTGGTATTAATATCCACTCATATCTGCCATTCAAAGCATAGTGTACTGGTGCAGCAAAAATATAAAATAGCCTTAATGGCCAGGGACAAATCCCCCTGCACATTGGAGCTATTTGTTTTTATTTGGAAAACGCAATCTCCCATTTATAAACAAACAAAAATGTTTCAGAACGTTTCACCTTTCAAATGCAATGTTTAATAAAGAACATGTTTTAACTAATTCCGCTTTTTGTAATGTTTTATAGTATGAAATGGGGAGAGCTAAATCTGAAAAGCATAGAAAATATAACAATGATTCTCAATATAATCTCAAATGTACGGAATATTCTATAATTTAAAGCCTTGGCACCAAGAATTCAAACATTGACTACATGTATAGCAAGTGGGTTAAATCAGTCTCACTAATTACAAATTCCTAACAAGATTTCAATATTATTCTACTTGTTTTAAACATATTTAAAACTGTTTGAAGCTTCTGACAGCACATAAAAATGTTGGTAACCTTTGTCATCCCACGCACGTTTTACTCTTCTTATTCCTTCATATGTACAGTGAAACGAGAACTATTGGGATACTGATTTTTGTCAAAATGTCTTTACAATTTTTTGTATCTGCATGCAATTCATAAGAAATGTACAACTGTTGTTTTTTATTGCTTGATCCGGCATTATGGACCAAAATGGGGGATTAAAATTGAGCATGGCATCATATTTGTGTGCAGAGCCGTTCAGACCAGTGAGATTGTTATAATTTGCAAAGCAAACACATAGTGAGGAAGGAAATAATAAAATCCAGGAGCACAATCCACAAAGGTAAACTTAGACCAAAAAGGTCCAACTTTACGACTTTCGGTATTCACAAAGGGCATTCACGAGTAGAAAAGTTAGACTTTTCACTCAGTTTCACTTAAGTTTTGGTCTTAAGTTTAACTGAGACCAAAAGTCCAATTTCAGTAAAACTTAAGACCGAAACATTACCTTTGTAAATTGGGCCCCACGTTCATAGTGAGAAGCTAGAAGAAAAGGTAATAGAACTTTCAGCAACATTTAACTCAGATATGTAATTTTAAATTTTCACAAGCCAGCCATGAAAGGGCAGAGCAATGTAGTGCCAATATGCCTCATATATTTAGCACTTATACACTTTTATAGTGTGTGCGCGCTAGGCTGAGCTATGAAAAAAGAATGCTGAAAGAGGCCAATTATCAATTGCCCATGTCCGTCTGATAACCTTAAAAACGCATCAATGAAGAAAATGTTCACTCGCTGCACACATTCCTTGTCATCAGCACATGCCTTTGACTCGCAATCTTTTTCGTGCTGCACTTTCAACAACTTATTAGGATGTTTTTTTTTTTATTTATATGGTAACTTTACATTGTAATTCTGTATGATGTCATGGCAATATCAAAGAGACACATTTTTAAATACACAATTTTAGAAGTGAAAAAATATTGGATCTTTATAATAACTTTTTCTGAAGACCAGGACACAATTTTGGGGCCGAATGGGCTTCTTGGGGGTCTTCTTGGAGGAAAAGGGGGCCTTCTTGAAGGCCTGCTTGGCGGAGGAGAACATGGTGGACTTGTTAATTGTCTTTTTGGAGGAGAAAATGGTGGACTTGTTGGTGGTCTTCTGGGTCGTTAATTTAGGTAATAGTTTCTATTTTGGGAAGGCTTGGCAATTTCATTCCTGATCCAAGATTTTTTTTTAGATAATTACAGACATATTCTGTATCAAGTGTATGACATACATTTAACAGATGTTAAACTAGAATATTTATCTCCTGCAATGAGTTATGAATATTTTTTAGACAAAACTGTTTTAAATTTGGGTAGATGTCACTTCTGTTTCTGATACTTTTTTACCATCAGCAGCAGACTATTGGATTGGTAATACTCTCTGCCAGATTAGTTATTATCAGCCAGTACCCTCAGAATGCACAGCTGTCTCTTTTATATAATACTCTATGCCAGCACATTGTTTCAGAACATGTATTCTGTGCCATTTTGTTGTGCAAACAAATTAATTACTTTGCTATTATTTTCTTATAAATCCCATGATCTGGGTTCAGTACCTGAGTTTTCTTCATTGAAAGGTTTTGTGCTTTGCGTTTAGACTGAATGTGCTGCATAATCTTGGCCTAGTAATTTATTTTACATTTTAATCTCAAAATACTTCTTAATTGCAACTTCAGTAGTTAAAGGAGACTGCACTACTCACTCTCATTGGCTTGAATCATGTAATCAGATCAATTGGCGCTTATTGTCAATGGTGTTGGTCTAGGTAGTGCAACAGAACAATCAGGTCCAATAGCACAATGGAAATAATTCCTACTTAGTGACAGATTGAGTGGATTGTGAGTACAATGACACTTTCTGGCACTATACAAATTGCTATGATTTCCTGTTTGGTACTTGAGCTATTTAACTGATGTTTGAGTGGAATAATTTGTGTGGCTGTGATTTGAAAACTTTTTTTATGTGGCCTGGATGTGAAATGATCAGTTAAGCTGGTACTTAATTGAATGGCTTATTTTGGTGAATAAGGTTGTTTTAAGATGAATAAATGTATATGGTAACTGCCTGAGTAGAATAGCCACTTCACCAATCAGTGTTTGCATTGAAAGGAGTCCTTATTGGTTACTGACTGGAATCATTTTCATGATAAAGTGTTGAGTGGAATGATTGCTCTGCGTGTTATTGAGTGGAAACATGCCTTTGGTCTACTTCTGTGAAGGATGATCGTTTGGGGAAATTAACTTTTTGCTGGTGTTTGATTTCTGATCTCTTTCTAACCATGAGTGGTTTAATACATTTTATGTTCTTGTCTTTTAAAGGATGTGGCTGTCAAGCCTTTGTAATACTTCATTCATCGCACAGAGGCCTGGTGACAGCTAATTGGATTTTCTTATGTCCAGCCTTTTCATGCAAAACATTGCCTTCAATCAAGATTCTTCACAAGCTTTTTTATAATCATGATTGGCCTATCTGTCACTTTCTAATAAAGTAGCCAAGCATCTCAATGCATGTCTCATCATTGTTATGCATAAATAACACAGAAGCTCTGTATTGTGAGTGTTTAACTATAATGTTTATTTAGGTGCTTATCTGAAAGAAGATAAAATCAAAATGCACTTGTTTTTCAATTTGATCTGTAATATCCATGCAACAATATTTTTGACTGCAAATAATTATTTAAATGAAAGCACAGGGCATAAATTCAACTAGAAGACAATTGTCATCTGCCCACCAATATCATTGATCATAAAAAAATAGTTTATTTAATAGCTGGACCTTGGGAACCAGAAAAGGTAAACAGAAAGGGGAGTTTGGAGAGACAAACTGGCCAAAACAAACTGTAGGCTTAGTGCCTGATTTACAGTTTGGTAGGTGGGTACTCCATCACAAATGCAGCTGTTAGCCAGTCAGCATTATATCCTAATACACTGGTAATAAGGTGGACAGGAAAGCTGGACAGGATAATCTACGATGGAGTACCAATCCGCCGAAGTCTATATCAGTCCCTTTCTCTGGAGAGTGAGTCAACATCTTAGAAATGGCTGGTATAAAAAAAAATTGTGAAGTAATATGAATGAATGAAACGAAATTGGAAAAATATGCTGCTGGTACAGAAAATGTCAATTCAGCTATATATTTATACATTTACTATAGGGCCTTTGTGAAAGAAAGCATTATGGGCCAGATGTACAACAATTTTTTGTGCGTGCAAATGGGTTTTTGACCCGTTTGCGCCTGCAAAAAACCTTTGGCCCATATACTAATCCTATTTTGTGAGTCACAAATTGATTTGCAACTTGCTAAATAGGATTAGGGACTCGCTATTAGGAAGGGGCGTTTCAAGCACATCCCTTCCTAATATTGACTCTGAACCCCATGTAAGAATGTTTTGGGACCGCATTTGCGGTCGAAAAACGATCACAATTTACCACCCTCTTCAAGAAGGTGGTAAACCATTTGCAAACGGGAAGGGGTCCCCGAGGGACCCCTTCCCCTTTGTGAATGGATGCGCAAACATTTCTTCAGAGCGGGCTGTGTCCCAGGGACCACTCTCTGAACTTAGAAAATGAAACAAAAACGTTTAATTTTTTTATGCATCCTGTTTTCCTTTAAGAAAAATGGGCTGCTGCAAAAATAACTGCTTTAGTGACAAAGCAGCCCCAGACATGGTTGTCTGCTGACCCCAGAAGGCCACCTTCCCTAGGAGTGCCAGTCATTCCCAATGAGGTCGCAAGTTTCGACAGCCAAGAGGTGCAGAAAGAAGCAAGAGCAGTGCAGAAGGAAGCAAGAAAAGTGCAGAAAGAAGGAAGAGAGGTAGAGAAATAGGGAAGAGGGGTGCAGAAAGAGGAATGAGAGATTCAGACATTTGCAAAAACAGGTGCAGAAAGAAACAAGAGAAGTGCAAAAAGAGGCAAGTGAGGTACAGAAAAGGGCAGTAAAGTTACAGAAAGAGACAAGAGAAGTACAGAAAGAGGCAAGAGAAGTACAGAAAGAAGCAAAAAAGCGCAGGAAGAGGCAAGTGAAGTACATAAAGAGGCACAAGAGGTACAGAAAGAGGCAGGTGAGGTACAAAAAGAGGCAAGAGAGGTACAGAAAGAAGCAAGAGAAGTACAGAAAAAGCCAAGAGAAGTGCAGAAAGAGGCAAAAGAAGTACAGAAAGAGGCAAGTGAGGTGCAAAAAGAGGCAAGAGAGGTACAGAAAGAGGCAACTAAGGTGCACAAATAGGCAAGTGAAGTGCAGAAAGAGGCAAGAGAAGTGCAGAAAGAGGCAAGTGGGGTACATACATTTGCAACAGTAGTACAGAAAGAGGTAAGAGAAATGTAGAAAGAAGGAAGATAAGTGCAGAAAGAGGTATTAGAAGTGTAGAAAGAGGAAAGAGAAGTGTAACAAGAGGGAAGAGAAGCACAAAAAGAGGGAAGAGAAGTACAGAAAGAGGCAAGTGAATTGCAGAAAGAAGAAAGCGAAGTGCATAAAGAGGAAATAGAAGTACACAAAAAGCCAAGGGAAGTGCTGAAAGAAGTGAGAGAAGTGCAGAAAGAGGCAGAAGAAGAGCAGAAAGAGGCAAAAGAAGTGCAGAAAGAGGCAAGTACGGTGCAGAAAGAGGCACAAGTTACAGAAAGAGGCAAATAAGGTACAGAAATAGGCAAGAGAGTTGTGGAAAAAAGCAAGAGAAGTGCAAAAAGAGGCAAGAGATGTGCAGAAAGAAGGAAGAGAAGTGCAGAAAGAGGCAAGAGAAGTGCAGAAAGAGGAAAGAGAAGTGGTACAGAAAGAAGAGAGTGAGGTGTAAGAAAGAGAATGAGAAGTGCAGAAAGAGGCAAGAGAGATGCAGAAAGAAGAGATTGAGGTACAGATAGAGGTAAGAGACCCGCAGAAATAGGCAAGAGAGGTGCAAAAAATGGACAAGAGTTATAGGAAGAGGCAACAGAAGTGCAGAAAGAGGCAAGAGAAGTGCAGAAAGAGGCAAAATAAGTACAGAGAGAGGGACGTGAAGTGCAGAAAGAGGCAAGAGAGATAGAGAAAGAGGCAAGTAAGGTACAGAATGAGGCAAGAGATGTGCAGATAGACGCAAGAGAAGTGCAAAAAGAAGCAAAATAAGCATAGAAAGAAGGGAGAGAAGTGCAGAACGAGGAGGCAAAAGAGGTGCAGAAAGAAGAATGAAAAGCGCAGAAAAAAGAAATATGAATGCAGAAAGAGGCAAGAGAGGTGCGGAAAGAAGAGAGTGAGTTGCAGATTGAGTCATTAAAACTACAGAAAGTGGCAAATGAGGTACAGAAAGAGGCAAGAGAAGTGCAGAAAAAAACATGGGAAGTGCAGAAAGAGTAAGAAATGTGTAGAAAGAGGCAAGAGAACTGCAGAAAGAGCCAAGAGAAGTGCAGAAAGAAGCAAAAGAAGTGCAGAGACACCAAGAGAAGAGCCAAATAGGCAAGAGAAGCACAGAAAGAAGCAGGAGAAGTGCAGAATGAAGCAAGTGAATTGATGAAAGAAGGAAGAACAGTGCTGAAAGAGGCAAGAGAAGTACAGAAAGAGGCAAGAAAAGTGCATAAATTGGCAACAGTAGTACAGAGAGAGGCAAGAGAAGTGCAGAAAGAGGCAAGAGATTTGCCGAAAGAAGCAAGAGAAGTGCAGAAAGAGGGAATAGAAGTACAGAAAGAGGCAAGAGAACTGCATACATTGGCAACAGTCGTATGGAAAGAGGCAAGAGAAGTGCAGAAATAAGGGAGGGAAGTGCAGAAAGAGGCAAGAGAGATGCAGAAAGAAGCAAGAGAAGTGCAGAAAGAGCAAAGAGAAGTGCAGAAAGAGGCAAAAGAAATGAAGAAAGAGACAAGTGAAGTACAGAAAGAGGCAAGAGGGGTATAAAAAGAGGCAAGAAAAGTACAGAAATTGGCAATAGTAGTACCGAAAGAGGCAAGAAAAGTGCAGAAATTGGCAACATTAGTACAGAAAGAGGCAAGAGAAGTATAGAAAGAGGGAATAGAAGTGCAAAAAGAGGCAAGAGAACTGCATACATTGGCAACAGTCATATATAAAGAGGCAAGAGAAGTGCAGAAAGATGGAAGGGAAGTGCAGAAAGAGTCTATAGAAGTGCGGAAAGAGCCAAGAGAATTGCAGAAAGAAGCAAGAGAAGTGCAGAAAGAGGGAATAGAAGTGCAAAAAGAGGCAAGAGAACTGCATACATTGGCAACAGTCATATATAAAGAGGCAAGAGAAGTGCAGAAAGATGGAAGGGAAGTGCAGAAAGAGTCTATAGAAGTGCGGAAAGAGCCAAGAGAAATGCAGAAAGAAACAAGAGAAGTGCAGAAAGAGGTAAGAGTACAGTAGAAAGAGGCAAATGAAGTGCAGAAAGAGGCAAATGAAGTGCAGAAAGAAGCAAGAGAAGTGCAGAATCAGGCAAGTGAGGTGCAGAAAGAGGCAAGAGAAGTACAGAAAGAAGCAAGAGAAGTGCATGAAGAGGCAAGTGAGGTGCAGAAAGATGCAATGAGATACAGAAAGAGGAAAGTGGGGTGCAGAAAGAAGCAAGAGCAGTGCAGAAAGAGGCAAGAGAAGTACAGAAAGAGGCAAAAGAAGTGCAGAGCAAGGCAAGTGAGGTGCAGAATGAGGCAATAGAGGTAGAGAAAGAGGCAAGTATGGTGCAGGAAGAAGCAAGAAAGGTGCAAGCAGAAGTAAGGGAAGTTCAAAAAGAGCAAATGACGCAGAGAAAGAAGGTAGAAAAGTGTGGAAAGAGGCAAGAGAAGTAAGGAAAGAGGCAAGATAGGTGCAGAAAGAAGGAAGAGAAGTGCAGAAAGAGGCAAGAGAAGTACAGAAAGAGGCAAGAGGGGTGCAGAAAGAAGAGCGTATGGTAGAGAAATTAGAAAGAGAAGTGCAGAAAAAGGCAAGAAAGTGCAGAAAGAAGAGAGTGAGGTGCAGAGAGGAGCAAGAGAACTGCAGAGTGAGTTGCAGAAAGAGGCAGAAGAGTTACAGGAAGAGGCAAGAGAAGTGCAGTAAGAAGCAAGAAAAGTACAAAAAGAGGCTAAAGAAGTGCAGAGAGAGGCAAGTGAGGTAGAGAAAGAGGCAAGCGAGGTAAAGAAAGAGACACATAAGGCGCAGAAAGAGGCAAGAGAGGTGCAGACGGAAGCAATAGAAGAGCAAAAAGAGGCAAAAGAAGCACAGTAAGATGGAAGAGGAGTGAAGAAAGTGGCAAGAGAAGTGCAGAAAGAGGCAAGAGAGGTGCAGATAGAGGCAAGAAAACTGCAGAAAGAGGCAAGTGAGGTGCACAAAGAGGCAAGAAAAGTACAGAAAGAGGCAAGAGGAGTGCAGAAAAAATCAAGAGAAGCGCAGAAAGAGTAAGGAATGTGCATAAACAGGCAAGAGATGAGCACAAAAAGGCAAGAGAAGTGCCAAAAGAAGGAACAGAAGTGTAGAAAGAGGAAATAGAAGTGCATAGAAAGAGCCAAGAGAAGTGCAGACAGAAGAAAGAGAACTGCAGAAAGACACAAGAAAAGTGCAGGAAGAGGCAATAGAAGTGCAGAAAGAAGCAAGAGAAGTGCAGAAAAAGTAAATTAAGTGCAGAAAGAGGGAAGAGAAGTACAGAAGGAGGCAAGAGAAGTACAGAAAGAGGCAAGTGGGGTGTGGAAAGAGGTAAGAAATGTACAGAAAGAGGCAAGCAACATGCAAAAAGAGGCAAGAGAGGTACAAAAGATGCAAAGGAGATGCAGAAAGAAGCAAGCGAGGTGCACAAAGAGTCAAGAGAAGTACAGAAAGAGGCATGTAAGGTGCAGAAAGAGGTATGAGAGGTACAGACAGAGGGAAGTGAGGTGCAGACAGAGGCAAGAGAAGTGCAGAAAGAGGCAAGAGAAGCGCAGAAGGAAGCAAGAATGGTTTGCACACCATTAGTACCAATTTAACACCCACATTTAGCAAAAAGTAACAGTTGACCATTCCTGCTTTGCAAAGGCCCTTCCACCATGCTGTAACACTTGTTGCTGCAATTTTGTAACATTTGAGCTCTTTGAGCTAGAAACAAGATTTTTTTGTTTGAGTCTTCAGATTATACAGCAGATGATGGAGTATGCGGCAAAAGTGTAAAATGGATAATTATGCGGAAATTAGTGCGGCCAAGCAGTCACATAATTCCAGTGGCCTTGCTAATACCTCTGAGTAGGTCCAGAAGTGCTACTCACTGGTTCCTTCTTTTTTTGTCTCATTAAGTTTATAGTTTAACTTCTATAGAAATGAGGAAGACTAAACCTGAGCTTACCACTCCCCAACACAGACTACCATACCACATAATTACTCACTTTAACACATAATACCACTCTACATAATTCCTATACACTACATACCACATACTTTCTATCCACATAATTTCACTGCGCAACATACCACATAACTCCACTACACACAACTAAAATTCACTTCACTCCAAAAAACATCAGTAAAAATCTTTTACATTTATAACTCCAATAGCTCTATCTCTCACAAATGTGAAACCTATTACATTACAAATGCTTCTTTAACTTCTAGTCAGATTTGCTGAGCGGTAGAGAAAGGGGGTAAGCCTCCGACCTCTCAGAAATTTCACTGCGAAGGACTTACGGGAGGTACCAGGAGGGTGTCTTAGACCCTAAAGTCCCTCAGGAGTAAAGTGGACATCATACCCCAACCTGTAGTGTATCAGGAGGCACATTTGCAGAGTACTGGGGAAAGGGGGCATGGCCACCGAAGACCTCTTAGCAATACCACTGTGTGGGACTTACTGGAGGTAATTGGAGGGGTAGTTGGCCCCCATGGACAACCTTAGGGGCCAACTAACCCTCCTATCCATCCAGTGGGTCCCATTTAGCAGCAATGGTAAGTTCTCAAAGCCTCAAACAGGTTCTGTTTGACTTTGTGACAAGTTCTCAAAGCATGCCATGCCCCCTTTGTCCACCAGTCTGCAAACACGCTCCCTTCCACTCTTAGATGGGAATTGAACTCCTCTTCACTGCTGGGGGTCATTAGGGGCTGACTAGCCTACCTGATACCTCCAGTACGCCCCAGATAGTCAGATTGCTGAGAGTGGACACAGGCCACACCCCCTTTCCCCACCATTTATAAACTCGCCTCCTGGTGCACTCTTGGTTGGGGGATGAAGTCCCCTTGCCTCCTGAGGTACCCTGGGGGGCAACTAGCCCACCAGTTACCTCCAATAAGCACCATGGCTAAGAGGTGGTCCAATCAAAGGGGTCTATTACGATGACGGACGGAAAAGCCCTCCTCGCGCCATGAAATCGGGAAAAATCCCCATGCATGACCCTCGGCATTTCCGTCAGTCAAATTATGATGTAATGTAAGCAAAATCGGATTGCGGTGGACAACGGCTCAAAAAGGCCACTCCTGGCGTGGCATGACCGCACGGCCAATTACGAAAAGAAGGCTGAGCTGGCTGACCGAGCACTGCCATCCAGCCCCCTCGCACATACACACAGGCCAAATGAATGGTGGGTGGAACCAACCCCACAATAACGCTGAAGTGTGCCTGTACTCCCTGCCACCCTCAATCACAACACGCACGCTACAATGACACACCCCAACTTGCTCCTGGTAGGGAAAGCCATGCACAGCATGAAAGAGACATCTGAAGGTCATCACCCATATGGACACACCCACTCAACACAGATGAAAAACAGCCCGTACCAGGAGTAGCAGCATTTGAAGACCACAAGCCGAGACAGAGACAGGACACCATTGACTCACACTGCACAACATCACACCCACCTATCTCCACACAACACCACTTACAAACGTACAGATCACATCCCTCCACCATTGCATTGCACCCTGCACCCCTCATTCATTTGTACCATGCCCCTAGAAAATGCGCAACATCACTGGCTCAGAGTTGACAGTGATGCCGGACAAGACAATCAGGGCAGAACCACATTTGTTTGGGGACCTGGTCCAACACACCCTACTTGCTAACAAGAATAAGATGTGGGCAAGAATGCACAGCAAAGTCAATGCCATAGGGACCACCCTGCATGATATCATGCACTGTGCATAATATCAGGAAATAGGGGGGTGACCGCAAGGGCCGGGATAAGAATCCAGCGCAGATGAAACATGCGGCGGCCCAAAGTACTGGTGGCGGACCTCTCATTCCACCTCCAACCTTCACCAACTGGGAGGAGAAGGTGCCTGCCATAATGCATCCAGAGAGTCTCACATGAATCAGGGGGCCTGGAAGCTGGTAAGTCCCAACAAAATGATCACATCACACTACAATACATCGTTGTGCACAACCAGTGAGCCCCAATCGCCCGACCACATACAACTGCTGTGGAATGCACGCTTACAATATGAATGAGTCACAAGAACAGCATTTCCTTAATCAGTTCAACCTCACAGGTAGGTCATCAGCTCATGCAGCCTGGCCTCCCTTCCGACCAGCATGGCTCACCCTCCATACCCCACAGCCAAGTGGTAGCTAACACGGTTGACTGTGCCTCCCAACAGGTAGCTAACCATCTCACTGGGGATGGGGATATTGAGTCCTGACTACAACACCACAACTCCCACATGGCCCTCTGTTTCCCCTCACAAACAGCATGGAGCCAAATGACCCCCACAATATTGCTGCTGCTTATGAGTCTCCAAAGGAGTGATTTCCCGAGAAAAAATGAATCCACAAAGAATTTCACTTCCCCACAACGCTCACCTGGCATGAAATCATGCCGTAACTACTCTACCAGTGAGAAGTGAGGAGTGTGACCATGCGCACACCAATGTGCCTGCTGGCTGTGCATTACAGCAGGAAGATTGGAATACCTGTGGCAGGGCACAAAACAGAGCATGAAAGAGACCCGTACCGAGGCCCACTCAGAAAAAGGGACGTGCACAGCACCGGTGAGAACAAGCCCACTGGAAGACCTGTATGTAGATACACACCATGTGCAACTGATGAGGTACTTTTCATGAATGTCTAGTAAAGCCAAGGCAAAAGTCATGTCTCCTCAATTCAAATGTGGCAAACATGAATATCTGAGTTGTGCTGTGTGCAGAACATGCTGTCAAAAGTGACCTAACTCCAAAAGGTGAGTCGATAGCAACAGCAGGTGACCGTGCCATGGACGAACCCAGCAGCCCCCCGCCCAGAAGCTGAACCCTCTGATGCATACTCCCTGGTCTGTTAAGGTGAGGAGAGCCTACAGGGCCCCTCCTGCATGCACAGGCCAGGTATTACGTATATGGTAACAGTTGCATAGCATGTCCTTTCTGTACCAATGTTCTGCTAACTCCCCCATACGTGATTGTGGATAGTCAATAGTGGCCTCACATTCCCACAGTGAATGCATGCAAAAATGAGTGTGCATGCACAATGGGCCCCTGTTTAGACAAGTAGTTGCTCCCACACCAGCCGAAGACCTTCAGATACCAGGTGTCTTGACCGGCCCGCGCAATTCACCCAGTGTTGTACACGGCTCACCCACTATTTTCGTGGTGAACGGAGTCACAGAGTTTTGATAGCATCTGATACTGAAGGGTGTTGCACACTTTTTATCAGACTTGTGGGCTCTGGCCTTGTCCCTTCTTTACATGCTTTTCCAGGGGTACCACCGGGTGTCCGTCCTCCAATTATCACACTGCATTTTGCGCTTTCTGATCATAAGTTTGGCTGTACAGCTCAGAGCTGTTTCTATGATTGCTCTCACACCATGTCTGACCATCCAGTGGGCTAGGCCGAGCCTGGTCAGGTGCAACTGTACCGTGTACGCATGCAGCTTCTCTATGGATGTGTCCCACTAGCTGAGCTGGGTATCAGTTATGGGCTGATGTTCCGCCATGCATATTTCACCTGCGTGCAACCCATCTTCTCATGCAGAAGATGTCTGTTCGGGTGGGCCTTGGATGTCTACCTTTCAAACACAGCCCTTGCTGACCTGGATCATGAGCTTTGGGTGACTCCTTTGGTTGTCCACGTGCAAGACTGCTTTGGTGAGACACGTTTATGGGATGCCATTCAAAGTGTCGGACAGACTAATAGCTGCACCTGTTCATTTGCGCAATGGCTCCTGTGCAATGCCTACGTTGAACCACTCACAGGTTGCGATGGGATGCACCTTGCAACCTCGTTCATACTGCTGAATTGGATGGCAGTCCTCTTCGCTGAAGATGAACTAGATCATCTCTTGTAACTGATTACCTTCGAAGCTGCGTTTCCCTTTTTGGATTTGTAACTACTTCACAGCAACAGGAACTGTTGGTGACATTCAATCATCGTTTTCCTTTCTTCAAGCCTCCTGACTAGAATTGGCAATCAGCATTCTGGCTTTGGCCCTGTATGCATTGGCTTGGACTGTGCTATTCTCTGTGGTCTATTTGGCTTGGTACCACAGAACACAGGAAGTGGAGGCTGTCATCTGACCGACGTGGACATTGTCATCTGGCATCTGCCCGACTTAAATTGTGCAGCTGTAGTGCACGAAGATTACATGGCGTTGTTGTTTTGCAAGTACCCAGGGCTCGAGTCGGGGCTACATGCAGATACAGGATGCCCCCCTCTTTGCACGGGATGGGCCCCCTTCTAGGATGTTGATCCCCATATGGATTTGCTTACCTTGTCCCGTTGTACACTCCTGATACCAGGAAAGGTTCCGCAGCACCTGCACGTTGACTGCTGTCCATTCTCAGCAGCAATGTGCATGCAGCGAGTGAGCCTATTCTCACCTCCAGCCGGGTCAAGGTAAAGGGGTCATCCAGCCTCCTTTTGTTTGTACATGCTGACTGGGCACTGCCTTGGACCTTACATTTTGATGTAGATGCCATTGAAAGTCTCATATTTACACAGCTTATCGTCTCTTTACAGGAACTTAAGGGAGGCATGCTTTTGCCTTTGTTCAGTCCCTGTATATCATTGTGGACACTGTTAGACTGTCAGATGGGTTAGTCTGTTCCAGTATTTGCACAAATCATGTTAGTCGCACTATTTTGCTTCTTTCATAGCACTACGTTGTGACGTTGTGAGGTCATTTGCATTTTGTCTTACTTGGTCAATCCCCCACTTCTTTTCTTAGAACTTGTGCCCTGCAAGTCGCTCAGTACATGTCTGTCACATGAGAGGTGTCCGCTGAGTTTGT
The DNA here is from genome assembly GCF_964261635.1 of Lissotriton helveticus. NCBI lineage: Eukaryota > Metazoa > Chordata > Amphibia > Caudata > Salamandridae > Lissotriton > Lissotriton helveticus. The sequence continues at coordinate 649,228,781 of NC_136068.1, forward strand.
TCTTTGCATGGTCCTGGACTACTGTCTGGACATTCTGTCCGTGGTCAGAGAACCTTGTCCCTTTTCATTCAGTTAAGTTAAGGCCTTAGCACCGTGACTGAACAAAGTCTCACAGCTGCAGGAGGACACAGATCCCCTTTGAATGAAATGGGATTGTGGGCCAGATGCCCCACACTTTGAGGGCGATCCATCCAGTGATGAGTGCAACACAGCCAATGTGGTGTAATTTCACCATGTATAGGCTGAGTGATGGGTTCTGCTGACAAAGGCTGTGGACAAAGGACATCCCTTGCAACTCCTTCCTACAATGGGTGGGGGGATATGCACATGGTTCAATGTCCAGAGTGATTATTGATGCAACATCTAGCTTCATGTTAAATGGATATATCACTGTGGCTACTGGTTGGGTACTATTGCATTTTCAACCTCTTGTGGCACGTATGTTGCATGATTTGACACTGTAGTAAAAATGTCACTTTTGGAAACGTTTCCTTCTTCAACTTGTCTGCTTGTGTACAGGCGCTTGAATTTCTCAGAGTGAGTAGGGGAGCAAGTGAGGGAGTATAGCAATGGTGTCCTGTGCGTAGGGGTGCTTCGGGATGCTCAGTCCCTGCATGCATGTGTTTTCTAATCCAGTGCCTTATCCTGTATGTTTACATGGTCTCTGGAAAATTTGTCAAAGTCTGTGAGATAACAGAAAGGCACACAGACACAGTCATAGTTGGTCATTGTTGCATCACACTCAATGGAAGTAGTTGACAACGAGCTATTGACGCTGGTCAAGGACTTCTTCCTTACCACTGTCATCATCACTGGACATGTGTGAGTTGGGTTGGGGGGATGTTGCTGGTCCCCCAGATGTAGCAATCATGTGCCAACTCCAGATACTCTGCGCACACATGTGAGATGATCTGCTCTGCTTGTGATATAACTTGCACGTTGATGGAGTGGTAGTGTTTGTGGTTCCTGGAGATGGGTTCACTTGCCTGTGGTGGTTCAAGGCCAATGTGGGTACCATCAATGGCTTCCATCAACATTTAGAATACCTCCCAGGCAGGGCCGGCTCAAGGTATCTTTGTTTCTGTGGTTTAGCAAAGCATTTGGGTGGGCCACTGTATGCCCGATTTGTCTCTGTTGCCTCTTGCGAGTCCTGCTTCAGGGCCCTCCTTTATCTCTCCTCAGTTTTTCAAGGGCCTGAGAGACACATTCTTTCCATCAGATTTCTCATTCTAGATGTTGTCACTATCAAGAAGTGTATTTTTTAATGAAAAGGTCCTCCTGATGGGAGGAGGAGGTATTCTGAGGTGGGAGTATCAGGCTAGTGACACTTTTCAGGCTCTCACTCATACCGTTCTCCTCAGATTCCCTCTCTGCCACCCTCGTCCAGCGCACCTAATTTCTCCATGGCTACTCGCTTATGTGCATTACATTTGTTGTATGTCGCTACTGATATGGGTGTAAGGTGTGACAGTACTTTACATCATGCACACATTGTACAGAGACAATCAGTCATGCAAGTATGCAAGTACATGGGGGGCGCTAGGTGGCACACAAGCAAGATGGCTGCAATGGTGTGAGGCTCCTGCAGCTCTGTTCATATATCCTGTACTGTATCCTTGCCAGGAGGTGCCGTCACACAGCTTATTGTAATGGCGAGGAGGGTACAGCCAGCTGACCACGTGGTGTAATTTTGTAGCCTCCCGTGCACCGCTACATGCCGTCACAGCTCCTTCTTTGAAGCACCGCTGGAGTGATTCCGAGTGACTGGATCCCCAGTTGGACATGTCGTGGTACGCAACCACCGCAGCAGCCACGTGGCAGCCAGTCCCCATTCCTGCCATGACCTGAGCTTGAGGCGTCGCGGAGCTGGGAGGTGAGTGTGCGCCGACTGGGGGTCTTGGTGCACTCGTCAGCCCAGCACGCTGCCATAAGGACTTCTGACCATTGGAGGTGGCTTCCCACCCCTCGCTGCACCACCGCTCAATCCTGATTCATGAACGTGTGCGTCTAGTAGACTTCAAGTGCTCACATGCGTCCGCTACAGCATATCGCGAGACTGACCGGCGGCACCTTTGACTGGCTTTGTCGGTGCATACAACCGGTTCGAATGAGCGGAACTGTTGTTATTACACCTACTGAGATTTGACGGCACTGCGGCTGGATTGTGAGGCCGTCATTGTCCCACCACCACACTCCCATGCATGGTGCCTGAAGCATAGATGCACTCCATTATTGATCAATTACACCCAGCCCTTCTCCAAACCGTTCCGCCTTTAGTGTGCACTCAATAGAGGCCGGGGTTACCAGGTGCCAATTTCACAGCAGGTACAAAAAGGCATAACCATGGGGAAGACAGATGCCAAACAAACCTGACTGACATTTGAAGCCAAAAAGGGCAGCCGTGCACAGCAAGACGCTCATGATGATATCAATGAAGAGCCCGCATAGGGATCAGCGCCCCTGCAGGATCACAACATGAAGTCTCTTCTCCTCGAAATGAGACAAAGCATAACCTCGATTGCATACAAGATGGATGCTATGAATAATCAAATGGATGCCATAGTCTACAAGCTTGATGCTCATTACAAGCGCATCAAAGAAACAGAACGTCGCATCTCGGAGGCTGAGGATACTATGGCACACGTTCAGACACAGGTGACGCAAATGGAAAAACTACTTAACTACTACTTGGACCAAGCGGGACGAAAGAGATAGTCGAGGTAGGACAACTAAAATACTAAACTATTCCCTGCCATCTTACAAGAAGGAAGAATTTGTTAATAAAACGTCGTGTTTGTCGATCGCAGGCTTCTTTCAAGCCTACACCAGCGGACACTCGAATTGTTGCAGTGAAAACCAGCTGAAAGCCCATAGAAGTAAGGACTTTTTTCTCACAATCTTCGACCAATGTTGATGCGGCCATTTAGATAAAACATTCATACGGTCCATTATTATTCTTGTAGATAATGAATGCCACTATGGAAGTCACCGTGTATATGAAAACTAGTTAAGGTAAGAGAGTCATTGCTCCCGGCTGGGAGAGGGTGTGCTTACCATTAGTGTTGTTATAACTCATTAAGACATAGTTCTTTCCTTATTTTTCAGAACCATCTGAGGTCCTGGAGAGAGTTCCTTACACTGGGAACTCGAAACGCGTCGACCAGCTTTGTGTTAGGCCAATCAATGTTAATTATGAAAAAAACATTTTGAAATGACGTTTAACGTTATAGATGGCCTATTGTTAAATTCAAATTTACATATTGAATTCTAAATGGTTTCCCCCTCCCCCTCTTTTGTTGATATTAGTTTCCAAAATCGGACTTGTTTATTATTATTTGTTGATTTTGTTAAGACTTTCTCCCACCCCTCTTTTCTTTTCTTTCCCAAACACCACATCCTTGATGTTGAAAATTGTATATATGAGTATGCATGTAAAAATGAATGAATGTTTGTAAGAGTGTGCTATTTTAGAAAACACAAATTTCATTGAGGCAAGGGATTATCCACTCCCTTTCTTTCCCCCTTCTCTCTCCTGTGGACTTAATATGTTATTTGTTGTCAAAAAAGAAAAAATTTGATTTTCGACTCATGATTTGAAATGGAATAAATGGATTTACTCAAACGAATGGATTGTTCTGAAGAATTAGTTTAATTTTTTTTCTTCAGGTTTAGGTTGTGCTAAACAATTTTGCAGTACTGGCATACGGTTGTTGTTTTATAATTCTAAGGCTTGGCCTTACTGCAGATGAGCCAAACCCTTGATTGGTTTACGTTACACACAGTGAGGCGCACACTCGCAGACCTCATATCCTGTAAGAATCAATACTATCGGATATACCCTTACAGCGTATGCTAACCTCACTGCAGATCCTTGAGGAAGGTCGTGCCATCTGCTGATCCCTAAGCACTAATCGCTTTCATCCACCTGGGTCGTCAAGTCCACTTGCCTAGTCACCCACACTGTCTAACCTCCCTGCAGGGACGCTCATCACTGCAGCCCGCACAGGTGCCAATTTCACAGCAGGTACAAAAAGGCATAACCATGGGGAAGACAGATGCCAAACAAACCTGACTGACATTTGAAGCCAAAAAGGGCAGCCGTGCACAGCAAGACGCTCATGATGATATCAATGAAGAGCCCGCACAGGGATCAGCTCCCCTGCAGGATGACAACATGAAGTCTCTTCTCCTCGAAATGAGACAAAGCATAACCTCGATTGCATACAAGATGGATGCTATGAATAATCAAATGGATGCCATAGTCCACAAGCTTGATGCTCATGACAAGCGCATCAAAGAAACAGAACGTTGCATCTCGGATGCTGAGGATACTAGGGCACACGTTCAGACACAGGTGACGCAAATGGAAAAACTACTTAAAATCATTGCCGCCAAAAACGACAACATTGACGCCCGCAGCAGGAGAAACAGCATCCGTGTTCTTGGTATTCCGGAGAGTACCAACACAGGTTGTATGGAGGAGTACATGGAATGACTGCTGCATGAAACAATTGGTGCAGAATCCTTCTCTTCTCAATTTATAGTGGAAAAGGCGCATCGTTCCTTCGGGCCAGAACTCCGCTGGGCAGCACGCCATGCCCTATTATCGCACAGCTTCTGAATTACTGAGACCAGGATGTGGCTCTCAGCACAGCGCAGAACAAGAGGCAACTCAACTTTGAGGGGAACGCGTTCTCCATTTATTCTGACTTTACAGCGACAGTGCAAGAAGAGCGACGCAAGATCCCCCGTCAAACAAAAATTCCACCAGGCGCAAATGGGATGCTACAGTGGGTGGGGGTGGGAATGCAATTGTTCACAAGGTTTGACACTGCACAAGACATACACTACGACAGGCAGGTAAACCACTGTTACCATCTCCACTTCACATTAGAAGCAAGGCCACAACGCACCACATTCAACACCCTCTGGCTCCATGACAAACCCAGGGCCTAATCAACACTTACACATTCTTACTTGGAATGTTAGAGGATTCGGGGACCCATGCAAACATCGGCGGATTTTAGTATATTTAGATCGCCACCAGGTCCACATTGCACTGCTTCAAGAGACCCACCTCAACCACAGGCACGACAGCACCTTTGCGTGTAAATGGGCAGAGCATAGAATATTCTCAACCTACTCCTCCTACTCAAGAGGGACAGCCAAACATGTTAAAAAACAAACTTCATTTGCCCTAATTAGCCCTGACTGTGATCCACAGGGGCAATACTGCATCACTTGGGGCAGGTTAGGTGCAGAGACCATCACCTTTGTGTGATGTGACGGTCCCATTATTGACACCCCTGAGTTTTTTACCATGTTATGGGGAAAAATTATGGAGATTGGCGCCACCTACATTATCTGGGAGGGAGACTTTAACACACTCTCAATCCTGCATTGGACAGACCTAATCCCTTGCCTTATCATTATAATAGATCCCACAGGGTGCTGCGGGGCATAGTGGCTGATTACGGACTACTTAACACTTGGCGCCATGTTCACCCACAGTCCACTGAAGGCACACACTACACAGCCTTGCATGCATCTTGGGCCCACCTTGATTGTTGTCTAGTATCGCCCATCGATAGCCGAGGTAACTCATCTAGCGAGAACATACTCTGATCATTCCCGGGTAACATTGACGCTCACCCCCGGGGTATGGCACTCCACGTAGTGCCTGGAGGTTGTTACCTCTCACGCTATTTGACACAGCATTCCATACCGAACTAGGGGAGAAAATCACAGATTTTTTTCAAAGAAATAAGGGGTCTGTGGACAGCGTCGAAGTGGCCAGGGAGGCCTTTAAGGCCTCAATCCGCTGATTTAGCTTCTCAAAAAGTTTTGATATCCTGCAAGATATTCAAAGAACACTAAAGAAGCTAGAGGCAGAGCTCAACCAACAGAAAGGTTTGCTCTCTACAAGCCCAGACAGGAACACCCAGTGCAAGTTTCGTGAGAAACTTTTGGACTACACAGCCACTGCTGATCTCGAGACTACATTTAGAGGCAAATACTGGGTGGCCCGTAAATACAGAGAGGGTGAACGCCCCGGTAGGGCCCTAGCAGAGACTATAAGGAAACCCTGCTTCTCTAACTATGTCTTAGAAATTGTGAGCCCTGAGGGATTATGACACAGAAATAGTACAGTGATTCTAGAGGCCTTCACTACCTACTATTCGGGGTTGTATGCCTCGGCAGGCGTGACCCTCATGACCTGGATGGTTACCTGAGGGGTGTGAGTATGGGATGGTTGGTCGACTCACAGAGAGAATTTTTATGTGCCCCCTTTGAACATGACGAGATACGGGAAGCCATTATGCATATGCAGTCCGGCAAGGCCCCTGGCATAGACGGGCTCCCTATTGACTTCTAAAAGGCATACATTGACCAGTTAGCCCCCATCCTTAAAGAGGTGTATGAAGATGCCCTCGAGTCAGTGTTCCCAGCAACGTGCGCAGCCACAACACAGCCCGGGAGATCATTCGCGCCACCTTTTTTATAACTCGAGCGGCGCGAAAAATGACACTTTCCAGTTGTTGTGGCTCCTGCATTTGCTGTAATTCCTCCTTTATGGAGCACGGCTGCGGGGTGATCGTGGGACTTTGTGAAAATATTTGTTAATTGCAGCACCGTAATGCGCTGCAATTAACATAAATATTTCCACAATGGCCCACAATCACCCCGCAGCTGTGTTCCATGAAGGAGGAATTACAGCAACCCAAAGCCCCTCGAGCCTCTCTTGCATTGCCCCCTGTACCTCATGCACTGGCACACCTGCAGGGCTCTCGCAAGTCATCACAGCCCACAGCATCTGCAGAGCTCCGACTTGCATTATTTTCCTGGACCTCAGCGCCGAGTTGTCCACAGGACTCTGAAAAGGATTTGGAAAAACAAGTTTCGGCAGGCATTGGAGCGCTGAGAGGCCGTTTTCTTGTGGGATAGTTCTTAGAGGTAAAATGTTGGCTGCGGTGATGGTCAACGTTTAGTTTAAAACTATAGTGTGCTTTCTTTCAGAAGCCATTGAAATTAGCACCTCCGTCTATAGGGCAACAATACAACCCCTGCTAGAACAGCGCCAGGACCGTGCTAGTCACTTACAAGGCGCTCTACACATTCGACCGGTTTCATCTGAGAGCCCCAAGTGGTTGTACGAATCTGTTCTCCGCAACGCTGTTAAAAAGCTGTAAAAGATCAGGTGGAGCTTCGAGGGCCTCGCACAGAGTGTCAGGTGATATATCAGTGAAACCATAACATGCCACGGAAAACCCTGCACTCCACAGGTTCTATGTTTGAATCCCAGTTAGATAGCTCAGTGGGTTGAACTCTGCAGCAGAACTCTTTCTAAATGCAGGGCACACATTACTACGCCCCTTATATTGCTTGGTTGGTGAATGCACCCACTAGAAAGACCTCTAATGTGAAAGTTATGCTTCTGGTCCCAGTGAGGCAGCCTGTCAGGTTAATGCACCTGCTGCAGATATCTGTGGGTTGTACAATCTTGCACTCGCTTCTTATGTACTCTGGGTTATGCAATTCAGATGAGGGAATTAAGGTATGTGCACAGTGTAACCATGAGCTAAAAAGGCAGACATAGCTGCCAAGGTTCCAGATTGCTATGTGTGACATTTTCGTAATTTTAGTGTAATAATAAGTGGCATTCAACGACTGTGACTGACCTTTTATCGCAAGCAAAATCAAGCAATGAAGACAAGGGAAACCTATATGGAAGGGCTTCCATCTAGTATCCTTTTGAGCTGACTGTACAGTAAAACAATTGTGTAACTGCAGTATATTTGAAGTGTTTGATCTGGAGGAGCACAAATTGAGAATTGAAAACGTACCACAGTAGTTGGGGTTGACATAAGAATAACATTTTTTTAGAGTGTTTTATATCGCAAACTAGACCCGGGATATCCGGTATCGGAGCGCTTTACATGAGCACCAGTTTCGTTGCAGAAGGACACATTAATTTTTGTTAGGCACAGCGAGATTCGGTGATTTGCCCAGAATCACAGGATGTTGAGCATTGTTGCCGAGACTTCACCACCACCAGCTTCGAAGTTGACTGCTCTAGCCATAAGGCTAAATCCTCTCCCCCATTTCAAAACAATCTAATCTCTTTTAGCAACATTAGGTTCTGTGATATGCATGATGCACGTTCTTTGCAGCAGGCACATTAACCCTTTACGCTACTGGTGAGTCAACTTGCATAGGGCAAATCTCTCTCCCAGGAGGAACATTAAACCCCAGGTTCTCTTTGACTTAACAATGGAGTCAGTGCTGGGAAAATAACTTCTGCTGCTCCGCATGTACATTGCAGCTGCAGCCTGTGGTGACACTCACTGCAGACAATTGCTTGGTCTGTGGAAAGGGCTGTGATGTGCTGGAGACAGTTGTAGTCTGAAGATAGCAGGATAGCACAGTGACATAAATGATTCTGCTGCTCCTCTCCGCATACCATAGAGTACTGCGTTGTATCTGTCCTGAAGCAGTAGTTTGTGATTTTTTTTTAAGGAAGGAACAGCATGCTTTTTTTCTGAGAAGGGTCTGCATTTACTACATCTGTTTCAAGGTGTAGTTCTTACACGGTTTAGCATTACTCTGCCTCCTTGGAATGGATAATTGGGGAGAATGGTATCCTGCCTCGCAGCCTATTTTGCTCCATGTCAACTGTTTTGTCTCTTCTACTGTTTAACATTTTTTATATCTGTGTAATGGAACAACTTCGAATCTCAGTCAACACGAACTCCTTTTGTAATAACTATTGTAGCTGATCCCAGCTCCTTTAGGCCTCTGCAACAGTGGGAGCGAAGGCCTGAACAATGTATGTTCTCATCCTTTACGATAATCTCTTATTGATAGTTCTTTGTTTAAACTAGAATTTCATTATAGCACAAACTGAAACAAATCAACGCTGGATCGAAAATTTAATCGTCAAATGTTTCTTTTTTTTTAAGTTCAAATCATTTTTATTGAAAACATACAAGGGAAGACAATACAAAAACCAAAGGAGTGCAAAGTACACATCATTAATACATAATACATAATACACATCATTCTGGAACAGTAAGAATTAGGAATAAGCCCATGTTGTACTAAATATAAAGTAAAACGGCAACAGCTAATACAACAATTTATAAAACAAGAAGAAGGGAGAAAGAATAAGAACACTTAATAAATAAGATGACCACAAATAATCTAGCCTTTTGATGGTTATTGTGCCAGTGACAGCTAAGCTAAGGTGGATTTGAAAGTGTCCGAATTTGAGGCATTATATGCTCACTGTTAGTTGAAAGTTCATGGTGGGTCGTAGCAGAGTTCTAAGGAGTCGAGGGAGCCCCATAGTTTGCTGTGCGATTTACGCCATGGTGAAGTGTGGAGTGCCTGATTGTCTGCTCCTCTTAGTGAAAACAGCCACTCTTTCCACAATTTAAAGGAGACTTCATTCGAACTCTTCCACTTACTTAGTATAACTTTGCACCCTAGTGTGAGCATGAGATCCATTCAGTGCCGATCTTAGACATTACCAAGATGAGGATCTATAGCCCCCAGCAATTCATAAGCAAATTCTTTAGGTGGGCGGTAGTAAAAGGTCCTTTGAATGTAATTATAAATCTTATCCCAGTAAGATTGTAATAACGGGCAATAAAAAAGCATGTGCGCCAAGTCACCAACCGGAAGTCTGCAATTCCAGCAAGTGGGACTATCAATAAGTTTAAGTTTAAAGATTTTCTCCAGAGTCCAATACGTTCTGTTTATTATTATTAGTTTTGTTTGAGAAAGTATAGGCGAAACTTTGCTAAGGAAAGGAGCCAGGTTATCTTTTCCCAGTCAAATGGTATATTTGCAGAGTTTTCCTCTTTTTCCCAGGATGTTTCACATTTCCTGTGTGCTTTTTGTGAGTTTGGGGAGAGGAGTTTGTAAATCTTGGAGACTGTGTGACCCTTTTGTATCAGTTAGGATAGCCTACGGGTTAATGTCGGATCGGAAGGAGAGATGGAGCGGGCCGAGATTAGTGATTTGAGTTGTAGGAATCTGTAAAAGTCCATAGGTTTAAGTCGAATTGGGACTGTAAATTGGAGAAAAGTAAAGGCAAAGAGCCCATGTATAGATCTTTGACTGAATTGATCCCGCTTTTTTACCAGTGCTCCCAGTAGAGGGACTTGCCATTTATTTTTTAAGGTCGGGTTATGCCATAAGGAGGCCAGATTGAATTTGTGTATTTTGATCTTGACTTTATGGTTCCTCTCTTGGCTTAGCAGGGCCCTCTTAGTGTTGAGCAAGATGTATCTAGAATGGGGAAAAGCAGAAGTATCTGTCGTCAGTATAGCAGAGAGAGGCATATTGTTAACGATCGCTCTTTCTATATTTACCCAAACAGGAGTGTAATCCGCGTGAGAAAGGAGCCAATTGGCTCCCTGTTTACATAGGTAAGCAGACTGATAGTTCCTGAAGTTCGGCAGCCCTATACCCTATTTCTCTTTAGGTAACTTGAGTTTTAGGCAAACTGGAGTTATAGGCAAAATTTACATGTGATGGGGAAGCACAGTATTTTAGCGCTAAGTTTTGTCTCATCTCAAAAAGTGATTGATAATCAAATGTGAAATATTCACCACATTTGAAGAAGGCATGGCGAGGCTGGCACACAGTCTTCAGAGCCTTCAAACCCTTGGCACATTTCCTTGTGATAGCCCCTGTCGAACACTTTACCCCCTTCCCCCTTCCACAAGGGGAAGGCAGTACCTGTCAATGAGGACTACCTTGTCCTTCAATTTCATTCTGATGGCAGCAAATCCTTGTGGACTGAGCTAGTTGCAAGAGGATTTGAAAACTGAAAACATTCTGCCTGCACCGAGCGTTTCAGTCCCTGACACAAGCCAGCAGGCTGCTGCTTAACTTCGTCCTTTAGCAGCACTAACACTCCATGGACTGCCTGGCACTAGTAAACTTGACTGTGTTGAGCAGGCCATAAGGCTGCACGCACGTGCATATTAATACTGACTAATTATTGCCGTGGGAGGTCGGAAAGGTCAGCCTACCTACATAACAAGCAAAATACCAGGGTAAACAATCAAAGCATAGCAGAATTCGTGTAGTCTGATGTGCCCCGTCTGCTTTGTGTTTCTGTAACCTAACAAAATATCAGACTCTAAAACCATAAAAACCGGTAATACACTCAGCTTTTAAGTACGCTGATTTGCATGACAATTGTTTTACATGCGGTAATGTAACTTAAAATGCGTTAGGCAGGGCTGGGCAGAAAAGGCGGACTACATTGAATCGATCTTTACAACCGGAAGCCAAAATATGGAAGTTAAGCCTAATCAATAGTCATTCCCTCCCAAAACATAAAATAGAAATACGGCTTCTGTTGGAAGAGGGAGATTTTGATGTTTTGTTTATTATGGAATGTTGGCTTAACAATAGATCAGATCTGGTTATTTTGATGGTCCTTCCCTCTGGGTCTCAAATACTCAGACCAGATTGTACAGGTAAGGTAGGGGGCGGCATAGTTAATATACTAAAGGACAAACTAAAATGCACCATTACTCCCCTCCAAATATCAGATTGCAAAGCTTTCAATTCACCATCTCATTTTCTCCTACATATACTTTTTTAGTCCAGCCCTGCCTGCCCCATCAAACAGGCCTCGTCACTTCCAATACTTAGGTTATTGATCTGCACAATCAAGCAGGAACCCCAGTGTCAGAACCCCTGTTGCTGCACCCACACATACGGTCGGGTTCTTGGCGCACATTGCCGTGGCTGGAGTGCACAGAGACCTCACACTGCCACACACAGAGGAAAAAAATTAGAGGGAACATTGCCTCGAGTCTGGGACACTCCTGCCCTCCATGAGAGAGGCGCTCATTTCCTCACTACTAAACCCGGGAAGCCAGCATCTCAATCCGATTCCAAAAGATCAATGCTAACATTTTTGCTAAGTTCCTAGCGAATCGGGTGAACTTATTGATGGAGAAATGTGTCCTCCCCGATCAAGCTGGGTTTATCCCAGGGCTGGCGACTACTCACAACCTGCGCACCTTCTTTTCCATATTACATAATGTAGATCCCAACCTCGCGCTGGTGGTTGCCTTTTTAGACGCCATCAAAAGCATTTGATTCAATCGAGTGGGACTATTTATTAGGTGTGCAATGTGGATTGGGCTTCCCCCCACTGTTTCTCTCTTGGATAGGCTTATTATACCGACTCCCAATGCCTAGGGTCCTAATTAATGGGCGGTTGTCCCTGGCTTTCCCCATTACTAAGGGCACTAGGCAGGGGTGCCTACTTTACCCCCTGCTTTTCATCATAGCGGTTGCGCCAGATATTTATTCACTATACTCACATGACATTCCCCTATATGTTCGAGACCCTCAACAAAACCTTAACCCACTGCTGTGAGAATTCATAACATTTGGGAAGTTACTCAGGATTCACATGAGTAGGGGGAAACACAAATATTTCCTATTACAAAGGCAGCTGTACCCTTTCCCCTGGACTATCCACTATACTGGTGTGACACAGACATGAAGTATTTGGGTATATGAATAACTATGGATCAGGAGGAGTTACTGCGCCTCAACTATTGCAAAGCACTAGACCACATCACAAACTGTAAAATGCGCTGACTCACACTTCTACTATCTATGGCGGAGTGAACCTCTTTAATGAAAATGGTTGTTCTTCCACAGTTACTGTACTTGTTCCTGAATGTCCCATATCACCTGGGCTGGGCACCTTTTTAAGGCCCTACGTTCAGAGATGATTAGATTAATATGGGGGAGGGGGCACAACTGCAGTGGAATTTACTTACCAGGCCATATTCTGCAGGTGGCTTTAAAGTCACTCATTTCGAATTAATGGACAAGCCCTACTGGCGCTACCTTGCCATTGCTTTCTTAATGGCCAAGCACCACATTGCATTTAGATGGGGCAGAGGGAGGGCACTGAAATTCAAGGATTGGCTCACTGACTTAATATACTGCCAGGAGCAGATAAACAATTATGCACAGCTGCTTCCCCCGACTTCAGGGACTAAAGATATTTGGGACCGTTTTAAAGGCTACCTCCTGACACATCCACTAGCTGCTCCTCTCTCTAATGACGAAGTGTACCTGCTGGGGTTGTATTACTGTAAGTTGCTCGCATGATGAATGTACTTTGTACCCCAGGTCGCTAGCCGATCATCCCCCATACTTTCACGCTAACTGCATTGGGCAATGTCGAGGTTCGGATATTCTGCTGTTGGTAGTCAATGATGTGGTATCTTGTAACAGCCTCAAGTGAATGTTGACCAGTATTTTCACACGCTGATCTCTTCGCCGAGCTGTTGAGCTCCTATTCTAAAGTTTAAGGGTAACATTATGGACTTTGTGGACTGTATTCTGTGCTATAAATTCCTTCTGCCTGCAATGTATACAATATGTCAACTGGTGCATTTGTGTCTGTAAAATGACAGTGGGCCCAATTCACAGAACTAACTTAAGACAAAATCCTAAACTTACTACTTTTGGTATTCACAGAAGTTAGGATTTTGTCTTAAGTTTGTCTTAAGACAGACTTAAGACAGCCTTAAGTTAGGATTTTGTCTTAAGTCTGTCTTAAGTCTGTCTTAAGACAAACTTAAGACAAAATCCTAACTTCTGTGAATACCAAAAGTAGTAAGTTTAGGATCTTCTCTTAAGTTAGTTCTGTGAATCGGGCCCAGACTTTCTTGTTACTGTATCTTCCTTTACCAAAAAGAAGTATATAAGTACATCAGTCTACAGGGAACGTCACAAAGCCAATGAGGAATGAGGATTGCAAGGTGTGGTAATCACATGTCATACATACTGATGGGAAGGATTTTTTAGGGTGTTTGGTCTGGAGAATAACGGACTAAGAAAGTGTGTGGGGACATTTACAGGCAGTGGCAGCTGGGCACACTACATGCCACACCAGTACATGTGTTGGACGTGCTAGAGATTACACGAATGTCTGATTTGCAGACAATGGACACCTCTGGTTGTCTGCCTACAATACCGACTCTTCGCAAGACGACCCCTGGCCCAGAGACGCCAGTCAGATGTCAAGGGATATTCAAGTGGGGTTCACAGTTTGGATGTTTCATTACACAGCATTGGGGTGGTGCGGGAGACCTTTGCTCTTTTTGACTCCTTCCCTCATTTAAGTCCATCTGGCCACGAGGCATGGTTATGTATGTTATTTCACTCTCCTTTCCTTGGACATTCAATGTGTGTGAAGACTTGGCTCACGGGTCAAACTCTCTCATCCCTTCACAGTGTAGTGAGCAGCTGATCACTGTTCTAGTTGTTCTGATGTACCAGACACTCCCAGAGAGCTGGCTTGCCCCCATCGGCACAGCCACCTGGCACAGGCGTCACTGGACATGTGACCCTGCCAACAAACGGAGCAAGACGGACGTGCCCTAGGTCGGTTCTCCTATACATGTACAGTGTATGGGTGGTTACTTTATTTGCTTGGAGTCCTCGTGCCCACATCATTGCACATGGAGTGCACCAGTCACTTTAGGCAAATTTGTTGTGATGTGTGATGTAATTTTCAGGGAGCCAATGCAAATGCAGCATGGGTTCGCATGAGCCGTAGCTGGCATTCGCAGCGATGACACGCATTGGCCCCACTTGAAAGTTACAGGGTTGCGGTTGCAGCTTCCGGGCCACCAGGGTGTGTCACACACAATGCAGATGTGCCATCAGCCAATGGGTGCCTTCAGCATACATGTTTAGATGTTGCGGTGTGCGTGCTCTGCAACTGCGAGGCTCTTAATTGTCCCTAATTGCCTTTGGAGGCATCAAGGGTCACTAATGGGAATTGGGTGGGCCTCGCACTATGCATTTCATAGGTTGCCATGATCATCGTGCTGCTGGCACGCTTGCTGGGAGTTGTAGTTGTTTAGGGGTTACATATGTGGAAATGTTTGGTATATACCTCTATTGTTGGGCATGGCAGCGTCTTCTCTGCCGGAGGTGCAGCAGGTGGGAGGGCCTGTTGCGCCGGATCCATGGCGGCTCCAGTGGTTTAGATGGCTTCTGTTTCGGCTCTCCCTCTCTGTAGTTGTATTTCCGCTATCCGCAATGAGGTGGTTTTTACGCTGTGGTGGGAAGGGCTGTTTGCAACATTGTGATATGCTTGGCGGACGGAACGTGTTTCCACATGCAAGTCCTGCCCTGTTGGCTCTGTCTGCCACCCTTGCATATGCAAAAAACGTGAGGAACCTGACAGACTGCGGCGGTCAGAAAATAGCCTCTGTGGGTCCATTGTGGTTTGTTGGTCGCATTGACCGCACCTGGGCCGGAAAACATGATGGTTTTCAGCCACTGCCACCAGCACAGATGGCCTTCCGTCTGTCATTGTAATGGGCTCTTAATTCTCCTGATTTGAAAAATTCTCAATTTTTGCCTTTTGCAAATTTAACCAAGCCTCCTGGCTTATATTCACTTTTTCATTAGCAACATTTTCCCTGCATTATGAGGTAATTTTCATCATAAATCAGGAACATTTTACTTTGCTAAACCCTATCAAGCTTGAAAATGGATGCAGAGTGGAATTCTGCTGGAGAAGAATAATTGTGTGGCTTCCTCAAGGTGGTGGGTGATCCGCGTCCAATTGATAACCAGAGTAACCCTCCAGGACAGGAGCATTTTAACTGTGTTTTATCGACCAGTGAAAATCCGACTGAAACTGTGGAATAGCATGAGTGACTCTGCCAGAAGCATTCGTTTCTGTATGTGTTTCTCATAATAGGTTGTACAGTTGCAGGTCTACCACGTTGTAACAGCCAAACCGCACCTGTTATTACTGGGCCACAAGTAAGGGATAACCTATGATTGCACCCTGTGTGGCATATTTAGAAGTACCAATCGCCACTACAACGTCACTTTTAGTGAAGTTGTGATGGCAATAGGAACTTTGCCTTATTTACAAGGCAGCGTTAAGCAACTTAACGTGGCTTAACACTGCCTTGTAAATTAGGCTCCCTTTCATGCTGTACTTAGCGTTAAAGGGGAGGGTAATGTGTGTTGCAGTGGGCGTTCCACTGCAACACCCATTGGTTTTGACACTGCTTCCTATTTACAAGGGCAGCGTAAATAGGAGGCAGCACCAAAATTAAGACCAGGGAAAACCTGGTCTTGAACAGGCGAAACAAGGAGAAATGTTTTTTTTATCCTTGTTTTCGCTGTTTCCATGTGTGCTGCCTTGTGCAACACACATGGAAACAGCAAATTCCCTATGACTGTTTAAGTGCAGGAACATCCCGCTTCTTGCACATAAACAATCATTTAAACAAATGCTGTTTTGTGACTTTTATGTGTGCTGCTTTAAGCAGCACACATAGAAGTTACAAAACGGCATTTCAATATTGTTTATGTGCAGGAAAGGGGACCTTCCTGCACATAAACAATCTTCCCCCTCAACACAGGCAGCCTTGCACTCAGGGCAGATGGGCCATAGCGGACACCGGTCATTTACCCGGTGGGTCGTAGGGGTGAGGGTCAGTTTTGTTGCTGCATGGGTGGCTTTTCATACAGGGAGGCTGTTTTGCAGCAGTGCTGCAACACCAGCCCTCTGTAAGAAAAGCGGGAGCAGTGCTTCCTGCCTCTTCGCCCTCCTCCCAGGGCCGGTTGAGCAGCAACCCACCAGAACTGGGTGCTGTTCCCTGTCCCGCCCTGCACTATGGAGCAAGGGTGCAGCCCTGCGTGTATAAAGTGACGGAGTGTGTTGTTCGCCTTCTAGGCTTAACAAAACGCTCCGCCTCTTTCTTTGTAAATATCTCCCCGAGAGTTTTCTTCAAATTATACATTCTCTGGCGTTTTGTGTTTAATATATTATATGCTACCTAAGTAGACATAAGTTCCTAATTTGCCTTCAGAAGTAGCAAGGCTAAAAATTGTCAGCTTCGAGGATTTTCTGAGCATTTTCAAAGACGTTTGTTAAGGTTGGAAAAAAACTTTGGCAATTTTGCACCTCTCTAAACCTTTGCATGCTGAGGGTTGCTCTGAGCACCAAAAATCAACTAAGGGGAAACATGTATATATATTACAGAGAAGTTGTAAGTGCAGCTGTTTATCGACCACTAGCCAAGGATGATACAGAATTTGTTTTAATGAAACACATCTTAAATTGTGAAATAGGACTACTTTCAAGTGTTTTCTTCCCAAATGTTTATATTTGAAATAACCCAAGAGCATTAGAGGTCCTATAGATTACAGGTCTTGTGAGAACACAAAAAATCGCAACTCCATACCTCACATTATTACATATATTTTGCACTATAAAGGATTGTTGTCTTTAATGATTAACAAAGACAATACCTATTCCTTTTTCACCTTACATGTTTTCTAACAATTATGAAAGAGACAATTGAACATAAAAAGGTTTTACTTGAGTATTGTAATGTTAAGTAAAGAGACATGGGGCCCTGTGTGAGAGGGCTATAAAAAACAATCGGGCATATTTACAATAAAGTGGCAAAATATTTGGTTACGCCAAGGCTAATGACACACTTTGTTACTTTAGAGATGCAGGCTAGACCATATTTACTAGAATATGGTGCTACCCTGCATTTCCCCCTGCACTGGCACTAACTTTAGCTACCCAGCGCCAACCTAGGTACTCTTCCACCATAGTGTAAGGGTATATGCGTTGAGGGGAAGATTGTTTAAATGCTGTTTTGTAACTTCTATGTGTGATGCTTATCGCAGCACACATTGAAGTTGCAAAATAATTTGTTTTAGGGGGATCTTCCTGCATATAAACATTTATTGGTATTTTGCTGTTTCTATGTGTGCTGCACAACGCAGCACACATGGAAACATCAAAAATGAGGAGAAATTAAGCAGTTCTCCTTGTTTCCCCTGTTCAAGACCAGGTGTTCCCCTGGTCTTAATTTTGGAGCTGCCTCCTATTTACGCTGCTCTTGTAAATAGGGGCAGCATAGAAATCAATGGGTGTTGTGTTGGAACACCCACCACAGCACCTTTCATTGAGTGTTGCGTGAAAGGGGGCCTCATTTACACAGCAGCGTTAAGCCGTGTTAAGTGGGTTAAAGCTGCCTTGTAAATAAGGTGAAGCTCCTATTGCCACCACAATATCACTAAAAGTGATGGTGTGGTTCAGTATTAGATTCTATACAGATTGTTCAGTTGTTAATTATATGTCACATCCCTCATTATCTATATAGTCTCTCCCATTCTTCACGGCTATTGAGAGCATATGTGTATGTTTTGAATTTACACATGAAGAACTGTTCTCGTGTTTTTCGTTTGTTCTCTACATCACCTCTCCTTTTAGACAGTATTGTTCTTTCTAAAACACACCAGCGTAAGTCCATTTATTCGAACCATCGCAACTTGCAGTTCTACCAAAGTGTAAAGTCCCTGACACCAGGCCAACTTTGCTGACTTCTCTTTTTTAATGAATATGATTTTATCATTACCTGTAGACCTGGAAAGGAACAACAGAAAGCGGACACATTGTCCAGTTTCAGTTATCATGGTTCCGCGATGAGTACAGAACAAATAAAACCCATTATCTCAGAGAATAAACTAGTTGCCCTCTGTGTTCCACAGATTTTTTAACTCACATACAAAAAGCGCAAGGCCAGGCCCCAGTATTACCTGAGTTGATCAAAAAAGAAGATTTATTGTATTACAATGATCGTTTATATGGTCCAACCCAGGAATTGCAACAGACAGTGTTGTCTTGGACTCATGACTCGGTTTTTGCAGGACATCCTGGTATTAAAAAAACTATTGAATTTTGTCAAAGACAGTTTTTGTGGCCTACACTCATTGATGATTTCAGGACTTACGCCCAAACCTGTCCCGTTTGTGTACAGTCTAAGACCCCTCATGTTGCTCCAGCTGGTTATCTACAACCTACGTCTATGCCACCTGCACCATGGCCTACACTAAGTACGGATTTCATCACTGATCTCCCTGTGTCCAATGGTTACCATATCATCTGGGTGGTTATTGACTATTTAACCAAGATGGCTCATTTTGTCCCACTTAAACATATGCCCTCTGCCAAAGAACTCACAGATCATTTTGTACAACAAATAATTAGGTTACATGGACTACCAACCACAATTGTCTCCGAACGTGATCCTCAGTTTGTCTCCAGGTTCTGGCGTAACTTTTGTTCATCAGTAGGCATAGATGTCCATCTGTCCTCCGCTTACCACCCACAAACAGATGGGCAGACGGAACGCCTCAATCAAACCATGGAGCAACACTTGCATTGTTTTTCCTCAAGGACCACGGAATGGGATACGTCCATGCCTTTAGTTAAATTTGTGTACAATAATTCAGTACATTCAGCAACAGGAGTTTCTCCCTTTCATTGTTTATTAGGTTATCATCCACGTATGTTATCTATTCCACAAACTGACCCTTTAGAAGAAGTCCCATCCGTCTCTACCCATCATTCGCAACTCCATAAAATACAGGCTCAAGTACGCTCCCATCTACAGAAAATATCAACAACAGGTCAAAAAAGAGGCAGACAAACATAGAAGACCCACTCCAATATATAGTATAGGGGACATGGTCTGGTTGTCCTCTAAGAATTTACGTCTAGATGGATCTCGTAAATTGCAGCCCCAATTTTTAGGCCCATTTCCCTTTAAGAAAGTCATCAACCCAGTCACAATGGACCTGTCCCTGCCCAGTCCATCACCACCCCCTTTTGAATCGTTTTGGCCACCACAAGTGTGGAAGGGTATGCTCAGATGTGAGTCCCTTGCTCACTGCACCATCAGGATTCAAGCAAGCCGGGCCGAAGACGGCTGTAATGCCAGAAACCGGTCCCCGGAAGCTTGTTTCCTTTCCAGTAAAGAATTGGCTTGGTAGTTTGGTCTGCCCTGCTCCCATGATGCACTGGGCCAGGGTCAGACTAATTTGAATGTAGCCAGGTTCTGAACTGGGATGGTGCAGTGAGCTAAAAAACGGTGATGGATCAAGCCCTGATCCTTTGACTGGGTAGGAGTGTTCTGCTTAATTCAGATACTCTGTCCATCACCACCCCCTTTTGAATCAGTGATTATCGGAGTCATCCAGTTTTCCATGTGTCCCTTTTACAGCCCTACACAGTACATACCCGAACAGGCCAACCTTCTCCAATGGGGAAAGTAAATGGTCAGTGGAAATATGAGATCGCAAAAGTTTTAGATTCCAAAAGATATCATGGTATCTTATACAACCTGTTAGAATGGTAGGGGTATGGGGCGGAAGAAAATTCCTGGGAACCATCATCCTCGGTCCACGCTCCTCATTTGGTTAGGCAATTCCACCAGCACCATCCCTCAAAATCACGTCCTGTATCAGGGGTTTTGCGGGGGAGGACTGACAGGAATCAATGCATATCGGCAGGTGTCACATTCTGCATTGTCTCTTGGTATGCAGAAGGCAAGTACATTAACCATGGTTGTATCCCAAAACATGTTAATATGTGATTTGTCATTTCTTTTACTTTGCACCTCAAAGTACATGTAATTGCCTACGTGTCCTGTGTACTTACATTTTCCCTTTATTATTTCCCCATGATGGTGTGTTTATCGTGCACCTGCTGGTTCAATGCGCAAGGGAACACTTTCCAGCACAGCAGCTGTCTCTGAAATGCCTTCTGACAATGAGAGACGTGTAGATTCAGCTGTTATTGACACATGCGGCCAACGCCCAAGGCTCAGCTATAAATAGCCACGAGTCAGGCAATCCCAGCTTGACTTCGTTTCTGCCAGCTGAGGATCGTGCCGTTTCCTAGCAACGAATTTGGATGCTTTTCAGAGTTTCTTCGAGACGGCTCCAACATTGATTCAGGACATTCCAGGAAGATAAGTTCTTTTGATTTACAGACATCATTGCAAAAGGAAATGTTTTACTTTACAGCCATCTTTGCTAATGGACATGTTTTGCCCTAATACCATTGCTGCTAATGGTTTAAAGACAGAGCTCTTAATGGAAATGTGTGAATGCTGAATGCATTCTTATTGTAATTGGCAGACTCTGGTTGTTCTACGATCATTTTGTTTTTTGAGAATGGGAAAGTGTGAATGCCAAATGCATTATTTAACCCTGTAGGTATTGCGCTTTGCATTTCAAGGAGCTGTTTGTTTCTAGATCGTTTTAGTTAATGTTGAGCTGATTGAAAACCTGAAGAACTAATAAGGCACATTTATAGAACCTGCTGTGGACATTTTATCTTGCTGTTGTACGACAAGGGTATTTATAAGGAAGCTGTTAGTTGATGACAGACAGATATCCAAGCTGAGTTTACATGGTCCTTAGGGCAGCAATACAGATTACGCTAAGGTGAGAAACTGATTATGTCTATGCATATAGAAAGTTAAGCTGGAATACACAGACTCTATTACATGTCACATGTTGTTTATTTTCTACCTGTATTAGCTTATTTCTAGCACAATGATTTATGATAAACTGTTACTGGAACAAGTTTGTTGAAAACGACTTAGTACCAAGTTCAGGAGGTTCTCGCTATTTCAGGTGATTAACATTGATAGCATAACGAATCTACGATTGTCTGAATCATTGGTATAGTTAATGGTATAGTGCATGTAAGACCCTGGCAGGTCCTAGTAACAGAGTTGCTGTGTCTCTTCTTTCTGTTTTGTTTCTCTTCCCAAAACCCCTTCCTCCTTCCCTCTTCGAGTATTTGCCAGGATCACTGTTTCTGTGATTCAGTGAGGCTGGGATATATTCTGGGAGTGTTTGAGCATAGTCATCACCCCTGTCGAATACCTGGATTTCAGGTGAGTGGTAAGACCATCATAACAATAGAATGTGTTTTGACGTTAGTTTTGTGAGACTCGCAGAGTTTCTTTGTGTGACAAGTGCGGGCCATTGAAATTTGAGGACCCAACAACCATGTGATCTATGCCTTAATCCTTTGAGAATAGCAGATGTTCTACACCAGGAGTCTCCAACCTCTTCTGTAATGAGAGCTACTTACATTTGATGAAATTCACCCTGAGCTACTTATGTTATTAGTTTTGGACTAGCTACCATATATGACATTAGTGGCTACCATAAGCAAGATTACCAGCAAGGTTAACCTCAGTTCATCAAGCATAGTTCCCAGTAACAATGTTAAAAAGGCTTTGTCAATGTGGAATGTCTCCAGGTGTGCAATACAAAACAGCCATACCTGCAGAACCTCTGGCACCAAGGTAATGCTAGAAGTAGCAAGTCTACCCAATGCGGTATGGTATATCACTCAAATATCAGATTTAAATATATTTTGGAAATTCAACAATTTTTCTAAAAACATCAGTTTATGGGTTCTGAAAATTGAATGTCTGCTCAAATGCGCGCTTTTCAATTGTTGTGTACATATATTAGCCCTATGTGGATTAGCGTGTGCATTAATATCTAAGACCATTAGTGAGATCCTTGAGACTTCTGGATTTCAGAAACACTGCTGGGCAAGATCAGTAGTCTCTTTGAGGGTTCATTGTTGCTCATATAGCTTAGGAACTGTGTAAGTGGTGTGACAGAATATATTCCCCTGTTAAATGGAGTTCACTCAAAGTATCGACCAGTGAAAAACCACAGGTTTAAGGTTAGAGACAATCCTTTTCAGTTGTATTGCATCAAACGTGTAACAGAAGATCATGTAAATCGCATGCTTTGGTTTGACTGGGTAGCAAGTAACATCATTCCTCCTCCACTACTTTTAAAATGATATGACCTATGTAAACATACTTCAACCGATTGAAGAAAAGAACTGGCTGCTTGTAAAGAGAAATGAAATAAAAAAGCTTAATGTATGATCATTTTGAACTACTTTATTTGGAAGTGGTACAAGGGACAGCAGAATAACAAAGGTGTTTGGATAATAACATAATATTTTAATCCATAGAAGTGGGAAATAATCTTTTGCATGTTGAATCTGCAGAAGAGATGACTCTGATGACCGCATTTGTTGATTTTTTAGAATAGTTGAAGTTATCTGTGTGCCAGAAGAGGTTTTCCTTAAAATAAAGAACATAAAACAATGAGTTGGTAAGGAAATGCATATATGCCTCAGAATGAGCATTGCAATAAATAAAGTTCAGCACAGAAAGTGTGAGTGTTCTTTATACTGCTGAATTAATCCCAGTGCTTGTGACACCTACTTACCCTTGGTATTAGTACACCTCAAAATGTAAACAAATAACCCCTGCTCTTTCAAAAGTGCAAATCCCTGTTCTCCCAAACAACATTAATACTTGTATTGCCCATCGCCCATGTTCGCCCACTATCACTCGTTACCCATGCCCTAGACTAAGAAGACCAGGACATGGATCTGTTGGAATTTGGGCTATATTTCTCTTGATGCAAGTGGAAACTTAATAGGCATGATATATTTCTGCAACCCTATTCATTTTGAGCCAAGTTGATTCTCGGAACAACAAGCGTTTATTTATAAAAATTACAATCAAGGAGTTTAAAAAAATGATTGTCAGTACTTTCAAATGTTAAGCATAATTGATTCAGGTGAAAGATTTAGATGTTTTTAAAGAAGTTTCCTACATATTATTACCTTCAGCTAGCGTCCAAAAAGTCCAGCAAAAAATCCTCTGCTCGATTTTTGTTCTTCCATTTTATTTACTATAGCACTGTCTGCAGATGCTCCTCCAGCAGAAGCACCTGAATTTCTTCCAGTAACTCCTTCACTTTTGCCTGTGATTTTCCAATTGTTACCTCTTACTTGTTCAGTAGTTTCAGAAGCACCTTTAAGTCCTCCCTTAATTTCTCCAGAAGCACCTGTGAATCCTGCAGTCATTCCTGCAGGAACACCTGTGAGACCCCCTTTAATTGCTCCAGCATTGTGTGCGATTTTACTAGTAACACCTCTGCCTTTTCCACTACCTCCAATAGTCCCATCAACCTCTCCATTAAACCCTCCAGAAGCACCAGCAAATTCTCTAGTCATTCCTCCATCATAGCCTGGGATTTTCCAAGTAGCACCACTAGGTTTTCCAGCATTTCCAAGATTACCCTCAACATGCCCATTAAGTCCCCCAGAATCTCCACCAAGTCGTCCAGCCATTCCTCCATTATTGCCGGTAAATTTCCAAGTAGCAATTCCACCTTTTCCAGCACCTGCAAGGGTGCCATAAAGTCCCTCTTTAAGTCCTTCAGAAGTAACACCCCTGATGTTTCCACTACCTACAATAGTCCCATCAACCTCTCCAGTAGGCACTCCAGAACCAACAAGGACTCCTCCAATCATTCCTCCATCATAGCCTGGGATTTTCCAATTAGCACCAGTAGGTTTCCCAGCATTTCCAAGAGTAGACTCAAAATGCCCATTAAATTCTCTAGAATCTCCACCAAGTCCTCCAGTCATTCCTCCAGTAGTTTCAGCAGTGCCTTTAAGTCCTCCCTTAATTCCTCCAGAAGCACCTGTGAGTCCTTCAATTATTCCTGCAGGAACACCTGTGAGACCCCCTTTAATTGCTCCAGCATTGTCTGTGATTTTCCAAGTGAAACCTCTGACTTTTCCACTACCTCCAATAGTCCCATCAATCTCTCCATTAAGCCCTCCAGAAGCACCAACAAATTCTCCAGTCATTCCTCCATCATAGCCTGGGATTTTCCAAGTAGCACCACCAGGTTTTCCAGCATTTCCAAGATTACCCTCAAAATGCCCATTAACCCCATTAGGTTCTGTACCAGCACCTGTGAGTCCACCTGTCATTCTTCCAACTTTGTCTGTAATTTTCCACATATCACCTCCGACTTTTCTAACACCTAAAATAGGTCCATCGACTTCTCCTATAGGAGTTTTAGAAGCACCTGTGAGCCCTTCAGTTTTGACTCCCTTACTGCCTGTAATTTTCCAAGTTGCACCGGCTACTTTTGACATACCCTCAAAATTGCCCTCAAGATGTTCTTTAAATCCTCCAGCAGCGTCAGCAAGTTCTCCAGGTATTCCTTCAGTATTGCCTGTGGCTTTCCATGTACTACCTCTGATTTTTCCAGCACCACCAATAGTGCTATCAAGTCCTTCTTTTAGTCCTCCAGCAGTGCCTGTGAGTCTTCCTGTCATTACTCCAGCATTGTCTGTGATTTTCCAAGGAGCACCTCTGACTTTTCCAACAGTTCCAGAATTCCCATCAACTTCTCCTTTAAGAACTCCTGAATGATCCACAACATTGCCCTCAAGATGTGAATTATTTCCCCCAGAATCACCAGCAAGCCCTCCAATCATTCCTCCATCATTGGCCATGATTTTCCAAGTAGCAGCAGCAGCAGATTTTCCAGCTTCTCCAAGTGTATCCCCAAGATGACCATTAAGTCCTCCAGAATCACCACCACGTCCTCCAGTCATCCCTTCAATATTGCCTGTTAATTTCCAAGTAGCACTTCCAACTTTTCTAGCACCTCCATCGGGGTTGTTGAGTCTCCAATTAAGCCCTGCAGCAGCATCTGTGAGTCCACCTGTCTTTGCTCCAACATTTGATTCTTTGTTTTTCCATGTAGCACCTCCAACTTCTCCAACAACTCCAATAGTCCTATCGACTTCTCCTTTAAGAACTCCAGAAGCACCGGTGAGTCCTCCAGTTATTTCTTTCTTACTGTCTGAGAATTCCAAAGTTGCACCACCTACTTTCCCAGTACCCTCAAGATTGCCCTCAAGATGTTCATTGAATCTTCCAGAAGTACCAGCAAGTCCTCCAGTTATCCCTTTAGTATTGCCTTTGATTTGCCAAGTAAAACTTCTGACTTTTCCAGCATCACCAATAGTGCTATCGAGTCCTCCTTCTAGTACTCCTGTAGCACCTGCAGGTCTACTCGTCATTACTTCAGCATCGTCAGTGAATTTCCAAGTAGCTCCTCCAACTTTTCCAACACTTCCAGTAGTTTCATCAACTTCACCTTTAGGAATTGCTGAAACACCTGTGAGTCCCCTGGTTATTGCTACATCCCTGCCTTTGATTTTCCAGGTTTTACTTTCTACATTTCCAGCACCCAGAATATTACCTTGAAGGTGTCCAATAGGTCCTCCAGAAGCATGATCAAGCCCTTCAGTCCTTCCTTCTGTATTGCCTTTGATTTTCCAAGTAGCACCGCTGACTTTTCCAGCATCTCCACTAATGCTGTCCAGTCCTCCTTTCAGTCCATCAACAGCACCTGTAGATCGTCCTGTAATTACTCGAGCATTGTCTGTGAATTTCCAAGTACCACCTCCAACTTTTCCAACACTTCCAGTAGTCCCTTTGACTTCTCCTTTAAGAACTCCTGAAGCAGATGTGAGATCTCCAGTTATTGCTTCCTCACTGTCTTTGATTTTCAAAGTTTCACTGCCTACTTTTTCAGCACCCACAAGATTGCCTTCAAGACGTCCATTAGGTCCTCCAGAAGCACCAACAAAACCTCCAGTCATTCCTTCTGTATTTTCTGTGATTTGCAATGCAGCAATTTTGACTTTTCCAGCACCTCCAAGAGTGCTATCAAGTCCTCTATTAAGTTTTCCAGAGGAACCTGTGATTTCTTCACTAATTCCTCTAGCTACACCTGTGTGTTTCCAAGTAGAACCTTCAACTTTGCCAGCATCACCAAGAGTGCTGTCAATTCCTCCTTTAAGAACTCTGGAACCAACAGCTCCAATAGTTCCTTCAAGTGTTGTAGGGGCACTTACAGCAACAACTCCAGCATTATCACCGACTCCAATATCACCTCTGAGCCCTCCAGCTATTCTGCCAGATAGTCCTCCAGCAACACCTTTGACTCCTCCTTTAAGCCCACCAGCTACACCCGTTGTAAGAGCGCCATTATTTTCAACAACACCAATAGCACCTCCAAGTCCTCCTGCCAGTCTTCCAGCGCCACCTTTGATTCTTCCAGCAGCACTTGCAGGAGCATCCCCTGTATTTCTACCAACTTCAATAACACCACTGAGTCCTCCAGTTAGCCCTCCAGCTAGTACTCCATCACCAACTTTGATTCTTTCAGCAAGCCTCCCAGAAGTATCTCCAGCAGCAGTTCTTTCATTTTCTCCAACTTTTTCAACACTTCCAGTAGTCCCTTTGACTTCTCCTTTAAGAACTCCTGAAGCAGATGTGAGATCTCCAGTTATTGCTTCCTCACTGTCTTTGATTTTCAAAGTTTCACTGCCTACTTTTTCAGCACCCACAAGATTGCCTTCAAGACGTCCATTAGGTCCTCCAGAAGCACCAACAAAACCTCCAGTCATTCCTTCTGTATTTTCTGTGATTTGCAATGCAGCAATTTTGACTTTTCCAGCACCTCCAAGAGTGCTATCAAGTCCTCTATTAAGTTTTCCAGAGGAACCTGTGATTCCTTCACTAATTCCTCTAGCTACACCTGTGTGTTTCCAAGTAGAACCTTCAACTTTGCCAGCATCACCAAGAGTGCTGTCAATTCCTCCTTTGAGAACTCTGGAACCAACAGCTCCAATAGTTCCTTCAAGTGTTCTAGGGGCACTTACAGCAACAACTCCAGCATTATCACCGACTCCAATATCACCTCTGAGCCCTCCAGCTATTATGCCAGATAGTCCTCCAGCAACACCTTTGACTCCTCCTTTAAGCCCACCAGCTATACCCGTTGTAAGAGCGCCATTATTTTCAACAACAC
Organism: Lissotriton helveticus; assembly: GCF_964261635.1. Classification (NCBI taxonomy): domain Eukaryota; kingdom Metazoa; phylum Chordata; class Amphibia; order Caudata; family Salamandridae; genus Lissotriton; species Lissotriton helveticus. The sequence goes on from NC_136068.1 coordinate 649,256,414, forward strand.
CAATAGCACCTCCAAGTCCTCCTGCCAGTCTTCCAGCGCCACCTTTGATTCTTCCAGCAGCACCTGCAGGAGCATCCCCGGTATTTCCTCCAACTTCAATAACACCACTGAGTCCTCCAGTTAGCCCTCCAGCTAGTACTCCATCACCAACTTTGATTCTTTCAGCAAGCCTCCCAGAAGTATCTCCAGCAGCAGTTCTTTCATTTTCTCCAACTTTTCCAACACTTCCAGTAGTCCCTTTGACTTCTCCTTTAAGAACTCCTGAAGCAGATGTGAGAGCTCCAGCTATTGCTTCCTCACTGTCTTTGATTTTCAAAGTTTCAATGCCTACTTTTTCAGCATCCACAAGATTGCCTTCAAGACGTCCATTAGGTCCTCCAGAAGCACCAACAAAACCTCCAGTCATTCCTTCTGTATTTTCTGTGATTCGCAATGCAGCAATTTTGACTTTTCCAGCACCTCCAAGAGTGCTATCAAGTCCTCTATTAAGTTTTCCAGAGGAACCTGTGATTTCTTCACTAATTCCTCTAGCTACACCTGTGTGTTTCCAAGTAGAACCTTCAACTTTGCCAGCATCACCAAGAGTGCTGTCAATTCCTCCTTTAAGAACTCTGGAACCAACAGCTCCAATAGTTCCTTCAAGTGTTTTAGGGGCACTTACAGCAACAACTCCAGCATTATCACCGACTCCAATATCACCTCTGAGCCCTCCAGCTATTCTGCCAGATAGTCCTCCAGCAACACCTTTGACTCCTCCTTTAAGCCCACCAGCTACACCCGTTGTAAGAGCGCCATTATTTTCAACAACACCAATAGCACCTCCAAGTCCTCCTGCCAGTCTTCCAGCGCCACCTTTGATTCTTCCAGCAGCACTTGCAGGAGCATCCCCTGTATTTCTACCAACTTCAATAACACCACTGAGTCCTCCAGTTAGCCCTCCAGCTAGTACTCCATCACCAACTTTGATTCTTTCAGCAAGCCTCCCAGAAGTATCTCCAGCAGCAGTTCTTTCATTTTCTCCAACTTTTTCAACACTTCCAGTAGTCCCTTTGACTTCTCCTTTAAGAACTCCTGAAGCAGATGTGAGATCTCCAGTTATTGCTTCCTCACTGTCTTTGATTTTCAAAGTTTCACTGCCTACTTTTTCAGCACCCACAAGATTGCCTTCAAGACGTCCATTAGGTCCTCCAGAAGCACCAACAAAACCTCCAGTCATTCCTTCTGTATTTTCTGTGATTTGCAATGCAGCAATTTTGACTTTTCCAGCACCTCCAAGAGTGCTATCAAGTCCTCTATTAAGTTTTCCAGAGGAACCTGTGATTCCTTCACTAATTCCTCTAGCTACACCTGTGTGTTTCCAAGTAGAACCTTCAACTTTGCCAGCATCACCAAGAGTGCTGTCAATTCCTCCTTTAAGAACTCTGGAACCAACAGCTCCAATAGTTCCTTCAAGTGTTCTAGGGGCACTTACAGCAACAACTCCAGCATTATCACCGACTCCAATATCACCTCTGAGCCCTCCAGCTATTCTGCCAGATAGTCCTCCAGCAACACCTTTGACTCCTCCTTTAAGCCCACCAGCTACGCCCGTTGTAAGAGCGCCATTATTTTCAACAACACCAATAGCACCTCCAAGTCCTCCTGCCAGTCTTCCAGCGCCACCTTTGATTCTTCCAGCAGCACCTGCAGGAGCATCCCCGGCATTTCTACCAACTTCAATAACACCACTGAGTCCTCCAGTTAGCCCTCCAGCCAGTACTCCATCACCAACTTTGATTCTTTCAGCAAGCCTCCCAGAAGTATCTCCAGCAGCAGTTCTTTCATTTTCTACAACTTTAAGAGCACCTCTGACTCGTCTGGCGACACCTACAACAGCCCCCCCAGAATTTCCTACAACTTCGTGAGCATCTTGCAGTCCTCCAACAAAACCCACAGCAGCACCTCCAGAACTTTTACTGTCTCCCAGAGCACCACTGAGTCTTCCATCTGGTCCACGAGCTAGGCTTCTAATATCACCTTTGACTCCTCCAGTAAATCGTTCAGCAGCACCCGAGTCAGCACTACCAAAATGTCCTCCAACTTGAAGAGCACCAGGGAGCGTTTCAGCAGAACCCACTGCAGCACTTCCAGCATGTCCGCCAACTCCAAGAGCACTTTGGTGTCCTCCAGCTGCTCCTCCAACCAGTATTCCTGCACTACCGTTGGGTCCTTCTGTCATTGCTCCGGCATTGTCTGTGTTTTTCCAAGTAGCACTTACAACTTTTCCAACACTTCGAGCAGTTCCATCGACTTCTCCTTTAAGACCTCCAGAAACACCTGTGAGTCCTCCTTTAAGTCCTCCATTAGGACCTGGGAGTCTTCCTGTCATTGCTCCAGCATTGTCTGTAATTTTCCAAGTAGCACCTCCTAATTTCCCAACACTTCCATTAGTCCCATCGACTTCTCCTTTATCTACTCCTGAAGCACCTGTGAGTCCCCCAGTTATTGCTCCCTCATTCTCTTTGATTTTCACATTTTCACTAGCTACTTTTCCAGCACCCACAAGATTTCCTTTAACATGTCTGTTAAGTCCTCCAGAAGCACCAACACGCCCTACAGTCATTCCTTCTGTATTGCCTGTGATTTTCCAAGTAGCACTTTCAACTCTTCCAGCACCTTCAAGAGTGCTCTCAAGTCCTCCATTCATTTTCCCAGAAGCGACTCTGATTTCTCCAGTCATTCCCCCAGCTATGCCTGTGACTTTCCTAGTAGAGTCATCAACTTTGCTAACATCACCAAGGGTGCTGTAATGTCCACCTTTAAACCTTCCAGAACTAACAGCACCAAGAGCACCTCCAAATCCTCCAGGGGCAATTGCAGCAACCCTTACAGTACTTCCACCAACTCCAATATCACCTCTGAGTCCTCCAGCTAGTTTGCTAGATAGTCCAACAGCATCAACTTTGATTCCTCCAGAAAGCCCACTTGTGGCACTTATTTGAGCATCCCCATTATTTCCAACAACACCAATGGCACCTCCAAGTCCTCCAGCCAGTCTACCAGCCCCACCACCGATTCTTCCAGCAATTGCTCCAGGAACACCTACATGAGCAGCCCCAGTACTTCCACCAACCCCAAAAACATTTCCAAGTCTTCCAGTTAGTCTGCCTGCCAGTATGCTATCACTGTCTTTGATTCTTTCGGTAAGACCTCCAGCAGCATCTACAGCAGCAGGTCCTTCTTTTCCTACAACTTTAGGAGAACCTCCAACTCTTCCGGTGACGCCTATAGCAATGCCTCCAGCATTTCCTACAACTTGTTGAGCATCTGCATGCCCTCCAACAACAGCAGCAGGACCCCCTCCAGAGCTTGCACCATCTTCAGTAGCACCTCCAAGTCTTCCAGCAGGTCTACGAACTTCACCTCTAGCATCACCTTTGAATCCTCCAGCAAATCTTTCAGCACTACCTGAAGAAGCACTTCCAACCTTTCCTCCAACTTGACGAGCACCCAGGAGTTGTTCAGCATTACCCATTGCAGCACTTCCAGCAACTCCAAGAGCACCTTTGAGTACTCCAGCTTGGACTCCAGCCAGTTCTCCAGCACTACCTTTGATTCTTCTTTCAATTCCTCCAACAACACCTGTTGCAGCACCTCCTTTATTTTTACCAGCTCCAGTAGCACCGTTGAGACCTCCAGCTAGTCTGCCAGCAGGTCCGCCGTCGCCAACCTTGATTCCATCAGCACGTCCTCTAGAGTCACCAGCAACTCCAGCATTAGCTACTACTTGGATGGTACTTTCAAGTCCTCCTGAGATACCAGCAGCAACACCTCCAGCACTTCCACCAACTTCATCTGCACCTATGAGCCCCCTTGCAAGTCCACCAGCTTGCCCTCTAACACCTGCTTTGATTCCTCCAGCACGTTCTCCAGTAGAACCTGAAAAACCTCCTCCAGCTCTAAGGCCGTCTCCATGTCCTCCAGCAGCACCTTTGAATCCTCCTGCCAATCCTCCAGCAAAACCTTCAGCAGCACCTCGAGCTTTTTCAACAACTCCAGCAGCACCCCCAAGTCCTCCAGCAAGTCCCCCAGAAACACTTGTAAATCCATTAAGACTGCCACTGTGACCTCCATTTACTCCACCATGAAGTTTTCCTGTGACACCATGTAGAAGACCAGTAGTTGATATCTAATGGGAAGAATAATACATGTCAGACGATGCCCTGTTTGCAGGAAAAAACTCTATTTGACACAAATTCAGCAATAATAACTTACAGTTAATAAGGATGTATCCCTCAAAATATCATTTACCACCAACATTTTAACATAAATGCTCTACAAATGGAATTCACGGTCCATGTGAAACGAATAGAGGAAGTTGTCTATCTGGAACTTTCACTGTATTTCTGTCAATTAATTAGCACCACCTGAATTCACAGTGCTCCATTTGTGTTATAATATTCAATCTTTGTTTATTCCTTTATGCTTTGGTCTTTCAGCTGCATTCTTCCTCCAGTTGGTCCTAGGATTCTCAATGACTCTCTCTGGATGTGTCTTCTACAACCTGCATGTCACTGTAATGCTTCTTGTACTCAAAGCTCTCATACACTCTCACGTATACCTATTTTGCTGTGTTGCTCTTGCTCTCTGTATTGTTTTATTCTGTCTCCGTTTTCTCTCTATTTCACTTTCACCAAACATGTGTCTGTGTACCTCTCTCTCAGTACCTTGCTGTGCCTTTCCTCTCTTGCACACTTTTTCTTTCTGCTTCTACTTCTTTTTCACTTTCTCTTTCTTCCATTTTGGGCTTAATACTTATATTGTTTATATCTCCATGTATTACTTGTTTTAAATATCCCTTTCGCATCATCTCCATTTTACCTCACTCTCATTCTTTCTATTGACCGAAGGCCAATTCTAAAAACAAAATCCAATCAGTGTCTCTTCAGGGCAATTTACAAAAGTAAGTTACACTGAAGAGCAATTTATTTGTGTAACTTTACTCTTACACTTTTGAGTAACTTTACTACTTTTGGCTGTACACAAAATGTGAGTGTAAAGTCAATCAAAAGTGTATACTTTTGTGTTCCCATCCCCTGAAAAGGAGGTGGAGTCACACTTTTGATATGTTGCCAGTAAAAAGAAAGGTATTAAGTCAAATACCACACCCTCCCATAGAAAATAATGGAGGCAGGCTATTCAATGTAAACCCTGCAGGAAATTATTTTAGTTTAGATTAAATCATTTTATTTAAAAAAAAAATCTTTTTAATGAAAACAAAACACATATAAACAGTGACCGAAATGCAGAGACCACAATCGCAAAGTTCCAATGTTGACTTCTAGGCTTATTCAATACTTGACAGATAATAGAGAAACAAGGCCTAAGAATTCTCCAGGACCACAGTAATAGGCTCCAGTGCAGGGGGTTCACAGATATCTTCACGATATGCATTCCATGCGCTCCATATCTTGACCCATTTTCAGGGCCGCCCCCTAGAGACATACACTGACTTCTCACGAAACATACACCAATCAAGATCTTCCATCCATTTCCCAACCCTGGGTGCCCGAGCCGCCCCCCAAAGCTGCGCAATGTTGCGTTTGTCAATTGCACACGCTAAAGTCACCCACACCCCACCATGAGTCGGCAGGTCCGTGGGTTCCCACACATTTAGCAAACATCGCCGTGCCTCGGGATCAACTCGCAGCTCCCACACTTCACTCATCTTTGCATGTATACGGTTCCAGAACTCCCGGACCTCCCTGCACTCCCAAAGAATATGCATTAATGACCCGGCTGCCCACATCCCCTGCGGCACTCAGGTGAGTCAGTCAGTCCCATCCGCTGCAGGCCGAGGCCCGTTACATAAGAGCGATGCAAGATCCGAAGCTGTACCAAGCGGAGTCTCATTGGAACTGCCACCTCCTTAGGGGATGCCACCGCCTCCCTCCAATCCTCATCATCCAGGAAAAGACCATCGGCGACCCACTGCACCCGAAGGCGCACCAGCAGGTCGTCCGTATGGTTGATCAATTTACGGTATGTGAGGGAGATCGCTTTAGTAGGTAAGAGGCCATCAAGCAGGCGGTCCTCCAGCGAGGAGACCACTGGCAGCGTCGCCCCGCCGGGCACCACCGCGCTCAACGCATGGCTGATCTGAATGCAACGAAACCGCTCAGTGTCACACAACTGGTATTTGGCCTGCAGCTCCTCAAAAGTCAATATCCTATCTTTGCCCCATATATCTCGGATATGCGATATTCCTATCAGGTCCCACCGATCAAACCCCTTCGACTTCCAGAGCATCCCAAGCTTCTCAGAGCTCCACAGCGGAGTGGACAAGGTCAGGCGTCCAGCCCATCGAAGGGCACCAGTGGCCTCATGCCACACTCTCGTAGAGCACAAGGTGGGCCCCCTCAGCGGGAAGCGGCCGCGTCATGCATACAAAACTCGGGTGAACTCACCCCCCGGCAACCGACCACGGTCCATTGCGTAACCCGGGTCAACCAGGGATCCATAAATCACATGATTAATGGGAGCCAGTTGTGACGCCCAATAATATATGCGAACATTCGGCAAGCCGATTCCACCGTCGTACCAGGGCAACATCAATTTAGAAAGAGCTATGCGCGGCCTTCCCTCCCACAGAAGGCCGCGCTGAAGAGACTCAATCTCGCGGAAATACGAGGGGGGCACAGGATCAAAAGAGTTCTGAAGAGTATATAAGAAGCACGGAAGGGCCATCATTTTAAAAAGAGTAGCGCGACCCAGCATGGAGAGAGGCAACGCCCTCTACGGAGCCGTGTCCGCCCGGAGCCTGGCTAGGGGGGCAATAAATTTAGGCGATGGCGCACTATGGGGTCTAAACAGATATGAATCCCTAGGTAGCGAAAGCTAGTCGATTCCACTCTAACGGGACAGTTCGCGGGCACCCTGGTCGGATCCCCGCTCAATACAAACAAAACCGACTTCGCCTAGTTAATTAAGAAACCAGAATATCTGCTGAAGATGGCGAGGACATCCATGAACACTATCAAAGAAGCCCGGGGGGAAGTCAGATACAACAGGATGTCATCCGCGTAAAGCGAAATCTTGTCTTCCCACTCCGGGGTCCAGCGCAACCCCTTTATGGAGCGGTCCAGGTGCACCCAGGCTGCAAGAGGCTCAAGGGCCAGAGCGAACAACAACGGCAAAAGGGGGCACCCCTGACGGGTGCCACACCCTAGAGAAAAATTGCCAGATCTGTGATTGTTCACTACGACTCGTGACAAGGGTGCAGAGTAAAGGAGGCGGACCCAGCCGATGAAGCCGGGGCCGAATCCGAATTTAGCCAACACCGCGAAGAGATAGGGCCATTCCACGTGGTCAAAAGCCATAGTGGCGTCAAGGGACAGTAATATTGCAGGCTCATGGATAGAAGATGCGCAGGCCAGAACACCGTGGAGGCGCCTAAGATTGAGAGCAGTACTCCTTCTGGGCATAAAGCCGGATTGATCGGGATGGACCAGGGTGGAGATAACCTTCACGAGGCGCGTAGCGAGCAGCTTTGCTAACACCTTGGGTTCCACATTTAATAGCGAAATCGGTCGATACGAAGAGCATTCCAACCGAGGCTTACCCTCCTTGTGGATGACGACTATGTTGGCAATCCGCTGATCGTATGGCAACTGACCACGCTCCAAGCTCTCTGCAAACATTTCCTTCAAGTACAGAGCTAATCTGTCGGCATGGGGTTTAAACAATTCAATTGGGAGACCGTTAGGGCCGGAGGCTCTACCGGAATGCACAACCCTGATGGCCATCGCCACCTCGTCATTAGTGAGAGAAGAGTCCAGGTACTTCCTATCATCATCCGACAATACTGGCAAAAGAATATTGCGCAACATATCCGAGTTATCGGCCTCAGAAAACGCACCGAGGAGGTGTAAATCTCAGCAAAATAACGGGCAAACTCATCTGCAATCAGCTGGAGGTCCGACGTGTCCACAGAGCCACCGACATGCAGCTCCGGGACCAGTCTAGAGCCCCAGTCACCCTTCTCTAGCCAAGCAATCAGTTTCCCGGCCTTATCGCTGTGCTCGTAAATCCTATCCTGAATGACGTCGAGCTGCGCCCTAGCCGTATCTCTAGTTAAAGTTTTGTATTCATCCCAGAGCAGCCCAAGGCAGTGATCCGCCCACGGGTCACCCCCGGAGGAGACAGCAGTTTCCAATGTTAAAAGCTCCGCCTCCACCCTATCTAGCTCAGCCCTCCTCTTCCTTTTTTGTTCAGCAACAAGGGAGAGAACCTCCCCCCTGACAACTGTCTTGTATGCCTCCCATAAGGAGCATCTGGAAGCAACCGAGCCCTCGTTCTCGCTTAGATATTTGTTAGTCACACGCTCCAGTTCTTTCTTCACTACCGGGTCTCGCAAGCGCCAAGCAGGGATGGGAGCAATCCTGCCCACATCTCTCCGTCCCACACACAAACGCAGCCATAATGGTGAGTGATCGGAAACCCCTCGCACCAAGTGTGTTACTTCGCCGACCGCGGCCGCGTGGGCCGCCGGCAACAATACATAGTCAATACGAGAGAGGGAACGGTGCGCCGGGGATGCGTGAGTGTATTCCACCGCTCCCGGGTGTCGCAATCTCCAGCCATCGATCAATCCAGAAACCGATAGAAAGTCAGGCAACCACCTACGGGAGGGCAACAAAGCACGGGAGGGGAGCCTATCCAATTCACCGTCCACAACCGCGTTGAAATCGCCACCGATCACCATAAGGCCCATAGGCAAAGCAAGAAACACTCGGCCCAAGTCACAAAACGTGTCGGTCTGCAGCGACGGGGGGACATAGACAGAGAGAAACGAGACCGTCCTTCCCTCCCAAACTCCAAACACACCAACATAGCACCCACGAATATCAGACCAAGTAGACTGGATCGTAAGCGGGAATGAGTTTTTAACCAGGATGCCCACACCCCTGGAGCCCGAGGTAAAACCAGCATGTGCCATAAGCTTATAACCACCCCTGTGCAGAGTCATACAGCGTTTCCCCAGCAAGTGGGTCTCCTGTAACAGGACAATATCTGACAATCGCCGTCTGATAAATTGATTCACGGCTGTGCGCTTAATCCTATCACCCAGGCCATTAACATTCCAACTAAGGACCGAGAATCCCAGGCCCTGTCTAGACGAAGCCATTAGTCATTGAAGAGCAAGAGTACTACAAAGGGTCCTGCATACACCAGTCACAAACCGCAAGCAAAACCACACCCCAACCCCCCCAGCAGGGTGGGGGGAATAGAACTCCCCCCACCCTGCACCTCTGCATGTAGCGTGTACACATCCCCAACTCGCAGTGCGCCTGTCGCCCCCACTAACTAGGATCTAAAAGTAGAAAACGGAGGAGGACCTTACAACAGGTCGCCAGCCCCCACCACCCCAGACCAACCGAGTCCCCCTCCTTCCCAAATGAAGAGATATTAAATAGAAACGATAAATGGCAGAGGGGTGAAATAAAGAGTAACAAACCCCCCGTCAATCCCTCTACATCAATAATGGTAAATGTTCGCTGCCTAGGCCAAACAGTTCATCATTCTTCGTCTTCCGTCTGGGTATGCATCTCGGGACCAGGGTCCCCGAGTCGATCCAGCCAGTCCGCCGCTACCTCCGGAAAGTCAAAGAACCAAGTCTTGCCACCATGTTCTATTCGGAGGCGGGCCGGGTACATCATCGAGTACTTCATGTCCCGATCTCGAAGTCTCCTTTTTATTGTCACAAATCCCTGTCGCTGTTTCTGCACCATCCGGGTAAAGTCAGGAAAGAACATCAAGGAAGCATTTTCGTAGGCTAGCGGGCCCGAGGATCTCTCCGACTGTAAAATGGCGTCCCTGTCTCGGAAGTTCAGGACACGGGCGATGATGGAACGTGGAAGCGCCCCAGTGTGCGGGCGACCACCGGGCACCCTATGAGCCCTCTCCACAGTAAAAAACTTGCTCAGACCCTTGGGCTTAAGGTGTTGCAGGACGAGTTCCTCAACAAAAAGGTCCGGGGTAGCCCCCTCCGATCGTTCCGGAACCCCAAGGATGCGAATGTTATTCCGGCGTGCCCGACCTTCATACTCATCAAGCTTTCGATCAAATTGGTTATGGGCCACCTTGAGATCAGACACCACCTTCTGTAGTTCCGACACGTCCTCGATGAGGCTCCCCGTCTTTCTCTCCAGGTCCTTGACCTTCTCGCAAGTTTTGGTGGGGTCGGCCCTGACGAGACCCACCTCAATAGTGACCGTGTACAACTTTGTGTCTATTGTCCCCAAGGAGGATTGAACCCCCCTGATGGCCGCCATCAGTTCCTTCAGGGTCAGATCATCACCGACCGGGTCCCCCTCGGGGCCCCCAGCCTTGGAGCGTTTCGCATCTGACGGGGATCCCCTTGAGACTGCGTACTTATCGATGCGATTCGATTGGACTTGACGTTTCGATCTCTGGGCCTTTGGGAGGTTCTTATCGAGGTCTCGCGCTGCCATCTCGACCGCAAAAGCAGGAGAAACCCACCACTCCTCAATCGAGCGGGGAAGGGTCTTACAGTGATCGTCTGTAGGTTATTGCAGAGAGGGCAAGGACGCTCCGATCGCCACCCGGGCACAGCGAATGAAGATCCGGCCGGCCACTTCCGGTCTCGGTGGCCGATGTTGTCGCACTTCGCACCGGATGGTGGCACACCCGGGGTCCCGGTCCTCGACGTCGCAGGCCCCAATTCTTCTATCGACGATATTCAGACGCCAAAGCAATCAATCGAGCCCAAATTTCACCTAGTGACTCAGGTGACGGTCCCCCACAAGATAGTGGGGACGGGGTATAGGATAGTATGCCGGATAGGCGGTCAGGATGTAGCGGCCGGCGGAGCCGATGCTCAAGCGGCCATCTTGGTCGCTGGCGCGGCTCCTCCCCCCAGATTAAATCATTTTAAATACTTACAAATATAAATAAATATAATTTAATGTTACAAAATATTAAAAACATAGATTTTTAATGTAATTATAAAATATAAAAATAACCACTTGCATTTAAAAATTAACGTAACACAACAAATAATTGTTATTTTCTATTTTTTTTTTTTACATCAAGCTTAAATATTATTAATTCGTAATAAAAAACCATATTGTTATTTAAGGTGGGAATGTATTTTTTAAATAAACTTCAATTTGTAACTTTAAAGTAAATTCATATAATTTAAAGCATGTCATTTTTGATTAAACATTTTATTGATAGTCCAGTAGCATTTTTTCTTTATTCTTTAGTTCTACAGTTAAAATACATATATAAACTATTTTACATCAATATTTAATATACAAACACTTTTACAAAATATTTCCAAGTTTAATACACTTTTTTTACTTTGCCTTATACCTTATCAAGCAGAGATTTCAGCCACCTTGCAGTGCTCTGCATGATAAAACATAGCAATTTTCTTCCTAAACTTAACCATCTACTGATCTCCATCCAATATTTCCCTATGATAATCTATAGGGAGCCATTTCCTATTCTTTCCCACATGAGAATCTCAGCCCCGACTGTGGAGTATCCCTATAGTAAAGTATAGGGAAAAGTAAAAATGTTATACTATTTTAGTGTTAAATAATGGGCTTACTCTTCTGTGGGTGGTTACACGTCCCTTCTTAAGCCCCTTCATCATCCTGCCTTAACCCCTCCTTACTCATCCCTATTCTCTTCCACTTTAGTAGTAAGTATTCCCCATTTTCCAGCCACTCCCCTCCTATCTTCTCCTCTCACATTTACAAATAAAATGTATACTTATATGTGAGGACACTCTGCATTTGGGGGAGACATCTCATACTGAAAAAGATGGGAGGTTCAGAGGCAGTTTGTGAATGGGCCTCTTAAAGTTTTTGTACAATGCTGAATTTCTTTTGATTCATGGACCTTAAAGGAAGCCATGAGGTTTTTTTAATTTATTTTTTATTTATTGAATTTGTTTGGGCAGTGGAAAGTTGCAAAATACTGATACACAAATTAATTCATAAAAAGGAAAAGACAAAATAAATACAGCACCATTTTCAAATAAATATTACACATTTTTTATCAAATACAAAATAACGTTATCCTGAAAAAAAGAGAAGAAAAAAAAACCCATCAAATTCGCTTAGCTTATTTTTTAGAACATAATAAACCAGTTAGATCCAATTACTAATAGGTGACCATCATTTTTGACCAAACAACCTCTTACGCCGGCCCTTAAGTTTATATACCGCATTATCAAGCCGGTATACATTTAATAGCTTTGATTGCCAATGATAGAAAGCTGAGGGGTCCACATCCAACCAGCGTGAGGTAATACAATATCTATACACAGACATAATGATAAATAGAAAGCCTTCTTTTTTGATTGTTCTAATACCAATTTGATCAGCTTGAATTCCCAATATCACTAGTTCTGGTGATAGCACTGGTGTTGATTCTAGGATATTATCCAAAAAGCCTTGCACTTCTAGAATAAACTGATTCAATTTTGGACATTGAACAAACATATGTATTGAATTGGCGGCAGCATATCCACAGCGACTACAATTCGTGCCCCCCTTAGCTTTCCATAGCGCCAATTTCGACGGTGTATAGTACAAATCGAAAATGTGCATGAAATGCTGGCTTTTAAATGACCCGTTGAATAACACCATACTGGCCATTTCTAAGGATCTAGATATGTCAATCTCATCTATTCCCAGATTCCTTTGCCATTTAGCAGTATATATCTTGAGGTCATCTTTTATTCTGTTTAACATCAGTTGGTATATTATGCCAATTCTATTTTTCCTGATACAGTTTTCAAATACATCTATTTTATTCATAGAACCGGTATTTAAAAGATTTTTAGACACTATAAAGCTACGGATTTGGAGATATTTAAAGAAGTCTCTCCTTGTTAGACTATATTTATCCTGCAAATACGAATATGATACTGTTTGCCCATTCTGGAACAGATCCCCGAAAGAGCAGATCTTGAGATTATTCCACCTCTGCATAACAGAATCCTTGAAAATTTCAGGGAGCGAGAAATTTTTCAGAAATGGTGTATAATAGTTCAACTTCGTGTTAAAACAGAACTTTTTGTTAAATTGTTTCCATATTTGCCAAGCTGAAATCAAGACTTTAAACTCTGTTTTCTTATAGTAACTTGGTTCTATCAATCTCAGTAAGCACTGTCAGGCCTCTATTCCTAACAACATTTCGTAAATAGAGGGAGCCATTGCTTCCTCCAAACAAACATCTGGAAATATTAAATTGCCCAATAATATAGTCGAAAGTTCGGGACGCCCAATCCTCCTCTTAATTTAGACATAGTACACCATTTCAGAGATCTTCTAACTCTACGGTATCCCCAGATGAACCTAGAGGTAGTTCTCTCTAATTTATTTAAAAAAAAGAGGGAAACGGAAGTGGTATAGTACGGAACAGATACAAAAATTTGGGGAATATAACCATTTTTATTGCGTTTGTGCGGCCGTATAATGATAGCTTTAAGTAGTTCAGCCTCTCAAGAGTCCTATTGACAGAAATTAGTAGCGGATCTTTATTCAATCCAACAATATCTTCAGCTTTAGCGGAGATTGTCACACCAAGATAAGAGGCTGTAGGAGCAAATATTAGATCTTCCAGCCTGCCTTCGGCTGAATGCAAAAGCTGGGTCTTCGTTATATTTAATTTATATCCAGAAAATTCCCCATATTCTAGAGCGAGCTCTATGATTTTGGGTAAAGCAATTGCTACATCTGTCGTGACAATTTCCACATCATCGGCATATGCGAAGACTTTGTGAGCTACATGATGTAGCATAACCGGGGTAATCCTAGTTTCTTTTATTAGCCTGATTAGATATGGCTCTATATAAAGCGCGAACAACAGGGGGGAGCAGAGACACCCCTGCCTTGTCCCCCTTGTGATCGAGAAAGGATCTGATGTACCAGTAGCGATACGTATTACAGCTTTTGGATTGTTATATAACGCTTGAAATGCATAAATATAATCTTGAGGAAACCCTTTCCAAGCCAAAACGGACCACAGGAAACCCCAGTCGACCCTGTCAAAAGCTTCTTCAGCATCTAATAATACAACGCCGACTGGGGATCCTGTGGCCTGTGCCCAATCCAGCAAAGTAATAATGCATCTGACATGGTCAGTAGTATCCCGCTTTTTTATAAAGCCATGATGGATCTTAAAAACTATCATTGGCATTATATCAACTAATCTGTTTGCTAAAATGTTTGAAATTTTTTTACTGTCTGATGTGAATAAGGATATTGGCCTATAGTATCCCATTTCCTTGCTAGCCTTCCCTTTTTTCTTGAATATCACTATGTCAGCCATACCCTGCTCTTGGATAGACTGGCCAATTTCGGGATTCGGGATACGGCCTTTCAGTGGCTTCAATCCTTCCTGTCGGGAAGGACACAGCGGATTCAGCTGGGGGACAGTATATCGGAGGAGGGTAACTTGACGTGCGGAGTCCCACAGGGCTCCGCACTATCCCCATTATTGTTTAATCTTTATTTGCAACCATTGATTAACTCCCTGGCAAATATGGGTTGCCGTGTGTTTAATTACGCTGACGACACCCAGCTGCTACTTAGTATAGACAATACGGTCTCCGCGCAGAACTACGCGCAGGACATTCTCAGATATGCAGTCAGTTGGATGACTGCAAATCTGTTAAAAATTAATCCTGAAAAAACTGAGGTTCTTGTGGTCTCGACTATAAGTTCCCTCTGGAGTGATCTATATTGGCCCCAGGAATTAGGTCCCACCCCAACACCATGTGACAAGGTGAAAAGTCTTGGTATCACGATTGACTACGAACTGTCAATGGCCAGCCAGATTTCCTCCGTTGTGGGGACTTGCACTGGTCTAATTAGACAGTTGCGTAAGTTAGCTCTTCTTCTCTCCCCGTCCATGCTTCGCACGGTAGTTTCTGCTACAATCATCTCGAGGCTGGACTACGGGAACGCTCTCTATTTAGGTCTGCCGAAAATCTTGACCAATAGATTGCAGGTTATCCTGAATGATGCCGCACGACTCATTTTATGCTCCCGAGAAGATCCCACGCCTCTCCTTTGTTACAGCGCCTTCATTGGCTGCCCATTAGGCAACGGGCAGAGTTCAAAAGCTTATGCTTATGCACGGCCCAGAAGGCAATCTATGGGCAAGCACCTGCCTATATTAAAGAACGGTTGGAGGTGTATAAACCTGAACGAAGGCTGGGGTCTTCTGAGGCTCAGTTGTTAGTTTGCCCACGGTTTAAACTAGCAACAAAGGGTGGGAGATCCTTTTCTGTTCTAGTTCTCCAAATCTGGAAAAGACTACCCGAGTCCGTTCGCAAAGAAGGCAACCTTCTGCGTTTTAGGAAATCGTTAAAAACACTTCTATTCAGGGAGGCTTTGGGTTTAATTTAGACCGCATTATGTTACTGGTCTTTCCGATCTGCTAATAGTTGTTCTGTCCTTCGGTCATGAGCGCCTTGAGACCTGCCGGTAAGTTGGCGCTATACAAACCGAAGCTAACAATAACAATAACAATAACAATAAAAATAACAATATAGTGGCCATAGACCAGGAAGTAGGGGGGTGCCCTAAAAAAACTTGCTGAAAGATCTCGAGTAATTGGGGTTTGAGCATGTTTCAAAAAGCACTATAAAACTTCAGGGGAATCATATCTGGTCCCATTGCTTTACCTGAGGCTAGGCCCAGAATAGCCGTTTCGATTTCTTCCCAGGAAATAGGAGCGCTTAAAGATATTTTATCTGCATCAGAAATAGGGAGATTATCAATGCTCCTTAGATATTCCATTGGGGCCCTATCTTGGATGCCCTAATCCTCTTTTTTATTATATAATAACTCATCAAAGTCACTAAACGCCGCCAATATCCCTGTTTGCGTTTCTTGGATTGCACCATAATTTTTGTAATGTCATTCAGAACTGCTTTTTGTCTTAGCCGTTGAGCTAGGATTTTACCTGTCTGATCGTTTAATTCATAGCATTCTGCTTTATATTGTTTATACTTAATAGCGACCTGATCAGCTATTTAAGTATATAAGGCGGCCCGTTCAATGGTTAAGTGGCGCTGAGCTTCCTCAACTCCAAGACCCCTGCTGATAGAAATAGCTAATTTAAGCTCTGCCGACCTAACCCGATCAGAGTTATTTTTAAATTCCTCTTGAATTTTTTTCCGGTAGAAATTAGAAAAATTAATAGTTTCCCCTCTGACAACTGATTTAACCGCATGCGTGCGGGCGGAATTCCGCCCGTACGCTGGTGTTTTTTAAATCGCACTTTACGTGACGAGCTGGGCTCGTCATGAGCGTGCGAGGAGGTTACGCCATGACGAGCCCAGCTCGTCATGAGCGTCGAAGGGGTTAAATGTATCCCAAACAATCTGGGCTGAGGCCGTCCCACTATTACATAAAAAAAAGTCCTGGATAGTTTTAGCTATATGTAGCAGATATTGATCATTTAGAAGTAGATTTCCTTGGAACGACCATTGGCGATTGGGATTGAAACCCTGGGAGGAAAATGATAATTCTAGTATGACGGGATTATGATCCGAAAGTGATTGAGGCATAATATCAATATTGGCCCTTTCCCAAAAAAAAGAAGAGATAAAAAAATAGTCCAATCGGACAAATTTTTGATGTGGTGATGAAAAAAGAAGTATATCCAGGGTCAGTAGGGAAAAAATTATTCCATGCGTCAAATAACCCATTTCCTACCACTAAGGCTCTTAAAGCTCTGTATGTCTTAATCCTTCGGCCAGTATACCTCCCTTGGGCCCTAATATTCCAATCAGACTCAATGTTAATGTTTAAATCACCACAAAGAGTTAACGGTTGACTCCAGGTAGCAAGTTCTAAGTTGACTGTATTGAATACCTCTCTATCGTCCAAATTTGGACCATATAGACAACACATTGTACATTTATTACCTTCTACAATTACTTCCGCAAGCCCCCATCTCCCCCATTTATCAGCTACTGTTCTGATACATTTCCCAGCCCCTTGTCTCATAAAAATCGCAATCCCTCTCTTAACCCCTGTCTGCTTAGAGCAAAGTAGAAGTTCGAGACCCAAACTATTCAGTACATTTCTTTTGTCCCAAGAAATGTGCGTCTCCTGTAAACATAATATATAAATCCATGACAGCTTGATTAATTTAGACAAAATCCCTATCTTTTTTGGGGTATTCAGGCCGTTGATATTTAACGTGCAAATTTTAATCTGTTTATCCATTATAACACAGAATTATTGCCAAACTTAACATCATTGAGCTTCTTTTACAAAGAATTGTACCAGTTACTTCAACTTCCTTGACTTTTTGTATCTTAGCAACTACCACTGCCTTACACCCCCACCACCCCGTGCCCATGGCTCCCCCCCACCCAACAACCAGCCCCCTCCCCTCTCCCCAACATATGAGGCTCAGGAACAATCAGTTCCTGTTGAGTATGGAATACCGTGTCCCCCCGCCCACGATCCCCTCCAGGAGAGAAAACAACAAAAAAAAGGAAGGAAAAATAGGGCAGACCAAAGACCAAGAAAAATGCATACATATAGCATAGATCATCTCTACAACAAATGGCTATAAAAAACATCAATAACCTTTCTCAATTTTTTTAGCTAGAGTTCTGACTAAACTTCTCACTTGACCATGCCCTAGTTTTTAGAGCCTCATAGAGAATCTAAATATTCTTTGGCTTTAATTTCTGGAAAAAAATTGGTCTGCCTTTTAATCACAATTTTTAGTTTAGCAGGATTCTGCAAAAATACGGTAGCCCCCTTCTTCTGGAATTCTGGTATTAACTGCCTTAAATGCCAGCGCTGAGAGACTGTGGCCTGGCAGAAGTCAGGATGTACAAAGAATGCACAATTCTTAGCTACAGCTTTTTTGTCAGGGCGGGCTAGGCTATAGATTTCTTCCCTGGCAAGAAAATTGTTAAAAGAAACTAGTATCGCCCTAGGATATTCTTCCTCGCCCTGCCTGGTCTTTCTTACACTAAACGGAAATCTGTGCGCTCTTTGCACTTCCTTTAACCAGTCCCATGATGTAAGGTCGGGAAATGCTTCAGTCAATAGTTCGATAATAAATCTTCTTGGGTCCGGCCCCTCCTTTTTCTCAGGTATTCCGAGAAAGCGCAAATTGTTCCTGCGTGCCTGATTTTCAAGCCCAGACAGTTTATATACGATATCCTCTTTGTACGCTTTGGCATGCTCATGTTCAGGCTTTTGTGCCACTGTCTCTTCTTCCAAAGCCAAGATTCTTGCCTCAGCTTCCGATACTCTGCTGGCCGTCTCAGTGCAAAGTTTGATAACTCGTAGCACCGCATTTTTAACTTTGGAGCACGTTGCCTGAGTACGTTGATTTTCTGACTTACTTTCAGCATGGTGACTCATCATAGTATGGTAAATAGTAGTTAGAGTTATCTCTTTGGAATTCACTGTGGTGCTCTCATCTCCGTAATTTTCTCCAGTATTAGGTCTCGCTTGCTCCACTGATTCAAGGGTAGCTACTTCAGGCCCTTCATGAGTTACTGCGCACTCTTCGCTAACCCTAGCGGCCATGCGTTGCGAGACCCTTTTCTTTCGCCGTCTAACAGTGGAAGCAGAAGCGTTTGAATGTGGCGATTTTGCATTATGTCTTGATTCCTCAGACTCTGCTTCAACAGAGCTACTCTCTTCGGTGTAGTCTGCCCAATCTTTGCTATGGTTCACCGTCTCGTCTGAAGAGGGATCAGACAAAGAAAAAATATATTCCGCTGCTTCTTGCGAATCAAGGGCCCCCAATACCATTGAGCCTGCTGATGTGTCAGTCAACTCAGGCGCACCTATATTTTTCAGCGTAGCACCAGCGCTTGAATCCTTTTTATTTTTTTTACTTTTTTTTATTTTTGTTTTGAGAGTTCGTGAACACATATCACATAACAAAATGCCATTCATTCCAGATGCAAAAATGCAATATACAAGTCCGATATACATAAACAAATAATGGTCGCATATGTATAAAGAGAAAAAAAAAACAAGAAAGGCAAGACTCTAACTAGTTGAATTAAATTAAAACGTAGCCATTCTTACATTTCATATCTCCACATTTAGCATTCTAAATAAAAGGGAGCTATACAAAAAAACAAAACCTAAGGCTGAACAATTGATATCCCACTCGGCTGACCCCTCATCCTTGCCGCCCTCCAACTAGCCACTGGTGCCCAAAGCCGTAACCCCATCTCTCTTGTTTTTAAACCCTTAAGTTCATATAGGGCTCCCTCAATGTTATGGATGCCGAGGAGTCCACATAGCCACATTTGAAATGTTGGAGCCTCTATATCTTTCCAGGCGGCTGATATTAATATTCGGAATACAGCTACTGCTATGAAAACTAAAGCTTCCTCCTCGATCCTTAGATTTAGTTTAATATCGCACCCAATAATCAGTAATGTTGGGGATAGATTTATTTTGACATCTAGCAGCCCTTCTAAAAAGGCCACGATCTCCGTTTTGATTAACTCCTGTTTCTCGCACCCATAAAACATGTGTACGATATCTGCAGGTCCTTTACCACATCTAGGGCAATCACTATCCACCCTCTTCCCCCAATCAAACAGCTTGGAGGGCGTATAATATAAATTAAATAAAGTTTTAAAATGCTGAGCTCTAAGGTTGGAGGAACGCAGAAATCTTTTATCAAATGAAAGGGCTCTATCCAGATCAATCTCTGGGTCCCCCAATTTTATAGCCCAGGCTGCCTCAGTCTTGACCATATCATCTGGAGATCTTTCCATAAAGATTTTGTACAGTCCCTTGATTCTGCGCCCCCCACCCTTCAGATAATCCAGAAGTGCACTCCTTTTTCCCAGAATTATTCGGGGTCTTACTGCTCTAATGGTATTAACCACCTGAAGATATTTATATTCTTGCCCTTCCTATAGTGAATATCGCATCTTTAGATCCTCCAGTGATCTACAGACATCCTTCACCATTATTTACCCAAGTGTTACAATGCCTTGATGCTCCCAATGTCTCCAGAATCCATCCTTACACAAGTTTGGGAAAAGTCCAGAATTCCATAAAGGAGTATGATGATTATACCTGGGAACTCCCATTACTTTCTGTACTGATGCCCAAACCCCCACTATACCTTCGAGCAATTTATAACGTGTTTTCTTATAATACCTTCTTTCCGTTCTCCTCAAGAGTACACCGAATGCTTCATTAACCAATGCCAGCTGAAATATGGATGGAATATCGTCTTGACCCATTCCCTGTCCCGCCCCCTCCGATCAAAGAGTATTGCCATTTCTGTAAGGAGACAGGACCAGTGATAATTCCTAATATTTGGCATACCTAACCCTCCCCTTTCCTGAGGTAGAGACATAAACTTATTTGATCTTCTAATCTTGCCATATTGCCATAAGAATTTCATAAAAATGGCTTCAATTTCCTTTATTAATTTATCCTCTATTTTAAATGGGATGGACCTGAATTTATACAAGATGTTGGGAAACATAGTCATTTTAATGACATTGGCCCTACCTATTATCGATAAATGTAGTGTATCCATCCTTTTTAGATCCTGTTCCATTGATTTCAGGAGCGGTATAAAATTATCTCTAATTATAATACCTGGTTGTGAATTAAGTGTTATACCAAGGTACACCACCGAATTAACATACCTAGCATCCCGTTTAATTACATTCTTGGAGCACAGAATTTGGGTTTTAGCCTCATTTAGTCGGCATCCTGAATATTTCCCAAACAAACTTGTCATAGACACTATTTCCCTCATAGCAGACTCCGGATGAGTCGTGATGACAGCTAGGTCATCCGCATATGCAAGCAATTTTGTTTGAAAGCCTTTTATGACTACAGGTTTTATCACCATATTGGACATTATTTGGGATATTAATGGGTCGATGTACAACGCAAATAGGATAGGGGAACAAGGGCAACCCTGTCGAGTCCCCCTCATTATACTAATTTTTCCTGAGCTCCCCCCCATCAACTGGATCCTAGCTGTAGGAGTAGAATACATTGCCTGTATGGCCTGTCGAAACCTTGGTCCGAACCCCCTCTCCTCCAGCACCCTCCACAAAAAAGACCACCTTACCTGGTCAAATGCCTTTTCCGCATCGAGGAGGACCATCGCGACCCCCTCCCCCCCGGCAGCAAAGATATCAAACATGGTAATCGCTCTTCTAATATGATCCGTCGTACCTCTCCCTGGGATGAACCCATGCTGCCAGGGTGATACTAGAGCCCCGGTGATCCTCCCAAAGCGGATGGCCAAGATCTTAGCATACAGCTTATTGTCAGCATTGATTAGGGAGATAGGCCTGTAGGAGCCTGGATTTTCTTTAGGTTTACCTTTTTTGTGGAACACTACAATGTTGGTACTCATCCATGATTCCGGTATTTTGCCAGTTATCATAATCCCATTAAACAAGTCTAGAAGAAGAGGGGATATTTCCTCCCGCAAGCACTTATATATTTCAAGTGGTAGCCCATCTGGGCCCACCGCCTTTCCTAATGCCAGACTTTGTAATCCTCCTATTATCTCATTCATAGTGATAGCCTGTTCGAGAACGTCCCTCTCTTCCTGACCCAGTCTTGCACCTGTGCTTTCCCAGTTGGTAATTGGGGCATCTGTCACCACCTCCTCCTGGTATAGGTCTTGATAGTACCTTCTAAAGACCTCCAGGATCTCGGATGGTTCCTCATAGACTCTCCCCTGTTCTTCTATTTTTGTAATTACATTTTTTGACTTGACCTGTTTAATACGCAGCGCTAGTGCCCTCCCGGCCTGTTCCCCTGTCTCATATAACCTAGTTCTCTGTGTATGGTATTCTGCAGCTGATTTTTTAGCCAATTGATTCTGTAATCCCGCTTTAATAGTATTGATCCTCTCGAGACTTTCCAATCCTTGCTGCCCCTGACATATATCTCTTCGATGTTGCCCTTCTGCCTCACTCAATCTATTCAGTAATTGCACCCTTTCCAACTTAACCCTTTTCCACTGCCTGTTAGTATAGCTAATGGTCTCCCCTCTTAACCCTGCCTTATAACTGTCCCATACTACCCCCCGGGAGGCACTGTATCTATTGACATCGAAAAAAACCTGTGACCAGTTTTTGCTATATATTCTATGTAGACACTGTCGGTTAATAATTTCCTATCAAAAGTCCAGGGTCTATGTCCTTTTGTAGGTCGATTAACATCCATTGTTATTACTAGGGGGTTATGATCGGACATTATCATTGGAAGTTTGGAGATTTGAACCTTGTTCAATTCAGTAGCTGATACGAAGAAGTAGTCTAGTTTAAAGTATTTGTTGCAGGGATGTGAGAAGTATGGGAACCCAGCATCCCCTGCTTTTTTATTACCCCAAACATCTCTCAACCCATGTGACTGCAACAACGAAGATATAGCTCTATATACCCGGGGCTTGCGTCCAGTATATGGGGTACCATTAGCGAAGTCAGCCGATCTATTGAAATCCCCGCAGACTACTATTGGGGCTGGCCAGTCTATCAATTCCTTCTCAATAAGATCAAAAATCTCAGGGTCGTCAGAATTGGCTCCATATATTGAGCAGACAGTAAATCCCATATTCATTTCACATACAGCCCACCTGCCAAGAGCATCTGCCTTACAACGCATAATGCCTCCCAGGCCCACCTTCCCAATAATAGCTACCCCCCTTATGGTAGACGTTTGAGAAGAGCATGACAGAATCTCAAACCCTTTTAACTTAAGCCAATGCTTTTTCTTCCATGGTAAATGAGTCTCTTGTAACCCAAGGATGTCTATGCCTGTTGTTTTGAGATATTCCTCAAATCTACCCCTCTTCTTCCAGTCGTTCAATCCATTAATGTTTATAGAGCCAATCTTAAGTTTAGGCATACTCCTGAACCAGACATTGCCAGCTTCTCAAACGACAAAGAAACATATTAGATACATAATTGCAACACCTCTTTTTTCGTATATTTACAATTGAATTTGTGTGTGAATTAGTGACACGTGCCCTCTTTCCTTTTGTGTTTACTCCCCATCCCACCCCTCCCCCCTCCTGGTCCCCCGTTACACCCCATGCCCCCCCCCACACTGGCCCCTCGGCCACTCGCCCACTTCTGTGGGGTGCTCAGACTAAGTCTGTGCATGTGATGGGTGCAGCGTCACAGCGAGGACTAAAATTATACTACTTACTGGCCTTAATGGCCTTAGCCTCAGAGTTCATATTTACAATAACCAACCAAAGAATAGCAGGTAGCAAACACTTGACAATTCCATTCATTGCCTAGACCTAAAAAAAACCACAAAAAAAACCTCTACCATTTCCGCCATCTGATGCTATGTACAACCTCTAACATCATATCCCTTCATGCATAAGTAACTTCCAGTACATCCTGATATCTATCTATCCATCCACCCGGACCCATCCTAAAAAGCACCAGTACAAGATGAAATTATATGGAGTCCAGAAATTCCTTTGCCTTGATTTCTGACGGGAAATACAAGTTCTTCCCATGGTGGATTACTTTGAGCTGGGCTGGGTTTATAAGATAGACTTGAACTTTTTTATCCTGGAAAGGCTTAATCAGCTGGCGTAGCCTCCAACGTCTCTCTACCGTAACATGGCAGAAATCAGGTCTAACAAAAAATGATAGCCCCTCGCTTGTTCTCTTAGCATCAGGTCTGGCCTTTTCCGCTATAGCCTGGCGCAAAATGAAGTTCCCCAGAAAAATCTGAATTGCCCTGGGTTTGTCTCCTTCCCTTGGGTTTCGATTTATCCTGAACGGGGTTCTGTGTGCCCGCTGAATTTCTGACTCCCAACACCAGCTATCCAATTCAGGAAATGCTTTTGCAAATAATTTAACAATAAAGGCTCTCACATCCCCCCCCCTCCGAGCCTTCCGGGACCCCCAAGACCCTTAGATTGTTTCTCCTAAGCCTATTTTCAAGGTCCTCCAGTTTCCATTGTATGTCCTGGGCTTGTGCCCCATACGATTCCACCTTGCAGGTAGCGGCAGCAGATTCAGCCTCAGTGGAAACCACTCTTTCTTCAAGGTTCGATACTCTATCATCCACCGTCGCACAGGTCTTTGAGAGTTTCCTCACGACACTCTTTATCTTCCTCATAGCTGCTTGGGACTTACGATTGTCCTGCCTGGTTTCCTCCCGATGCGCGATTATTTCCTGGTGGATTGCCTCTAACATGGAACGTTAGATGGACTCATGGTCCTGATCTAGGTTAGGGGACCCTTGAAGCAAAGTAGTAGGTGAATGATCCCAAGCCAACCCCTTCTGCTCACTCTTTTTGAAGGAAGTCCCTGGTTTCACAGCCGTTACAGAGATGGCCTCCTCCGGGTCACTGTCTGACTCTAGGTTACTTCCATCTATATCTGAGATGTGCTCCCCCTCATCTTCAGACCAGTCTGCTTCTTCGGCCACTGAGTGGAAACATTCACTGGGAGTCCTCTCACTCTCAGTATTACTAGCTACCGCCGTCTCCTCAGTTGAGACAATGCCTTTGGTTAATTTATTGACTACAGCGGGATTAGCCTTAGTTATATCACAGTCTTTAAAAGCACTGCGTCCCATATCCTCCAGGCGTTCCATTACTGTTGCAATTGCTGAGTCTGGATTAACAGCATCAATATCTACCTGGGTGTTACTCTCATCCGGGGATACATCTGCGAGTATGTCAGAGGCGCCCCCAACCGGAACCATAATTGAGTCTATGGCTGTGGGGCCAGTAGAGTCAGTAGAATCAGACCCACCAATACCTTCTTGGTCTATTAGGCCGACTTCATTGCCCCCAAGGTCCTTTTGAACCTCCAACGTTGTTTCGCCCCCAGACGCACCAGCCTCTGCTTCAGTCACAGTTACAGTTACAGGAACTTTCCCCCCTTTCTCCTTACCACCACGGGCGAGCATCTCTACTATGCTGACACTTGCAGTAATAGCGGTGGTTTGGCGGGTCCTGACCGCTGGTGGCCTGGTCTCCTTCACCGGGGGTTGAGATTGAACTGGTGTTAAAACCTTCATTTTCACCGCCGGCTCCATACTCTGTCCGGAATTGCCATCAATTGCTGCGGGAGTGCTCGCGATTTCGCCCGCATTCTTTTTCTTACTCGCAGCCTTCCCACTGGCATTAACTTTTGGGGCCATCCTGCAGCCTCGCTGTCTGGCCCTGAAGCAGATCACTTTGCCCAGCTCGATCCTCTCGGGTCGGCAGCGCTTCCTCCCTCCACCACAGAGGATGACCGTGAGCACGCCGGGTTCACTCCGCCCACTGACTCCGTGAGCTCCGCAAACTGCTTCCGTGCTGCCCGATTCCAACTCTGTCTCCAGGCTAATTGAGACTCCTGCCGTTGCAAGCCCCCGAAGCACAGCGGGTGGCAGCGTCAGCCGGTAAGTAATCATCTGCTCCCACTCCCGCATAAATTGCCATACGCCCGCTCTGAGGCATAATAGTTCATAGCTCCATGTCCTCACCACAAACGCTGCTGCTCAGCCGCTCAGCATGGCCGCCATCTACCCCCCCGCCTAAAGGATGCACTTTGTTGTTGATTTTAGGACCAGCGCTTGAATCCAACAGTGTATCACAGTGTGGTTCTATTGGGACTCCATCTCCGATAATACAACTGTCTCCAGCGGCCAAGTCTCTTGTACCTAATGGTAATCGTATTAGCCTGCCATCTAAAGTATTATCCTTTGTAGTTTGTGCCACCTCAGCATTCTCCCCCATTTCACCTGTTCTATCAGTATCACCTATCTCGCTCACTTTACGGTTTCTGGCAGTCTGTTTCTCGAACAGGGTGGGCACAGTCAGAGTCCTCGCTTGCACTGGCGCGGGTGTATCCGTGTCCGCATCAATGCCTACCGGCTTTTTCTTAGCACCTGACAACACAGTGCCTGCACTGTTTCGCCCTTCGGCAATCTTCGATGTGGTGCAACCGTTTTGGATTGGTCTTTAGTCTCCTTTGGCGGCATTTTCTTTCTACGGCTCCCTCGATGGCCACGGATCATGAAGCTTCAGAAACCTGAAGCGGACACGGGTAAACGCCACACCGGGGCGCAACGTCGAGAGAGGAGCAAAGCAACCAACATCCACAGATCGTAGTAACAGGTACGTAAATCTCCAGCTGAGTGAATGAAGCCGAGGAGCCGCTTTCGATGTCAATTACATGCCGCCTCTGGCTATTTTGTTGTTTCGGAGAATACAGGCACCGCAATCGCTGTAGAAGCTATGGTGGCAATAATCCCATAGAGAACCGAATTTAGTCCTGCTGAGTACAAAGCGTTCTTCCCCTGTGGGTTCGGAACGAGGAGCAAGCTGTTCACCCAGCCCACGCCACGGCAGCCATCTTGCCTCTCCTGGTTCGCAGGGAAGCCATGAGGTTAAAGATTTTCTTTTTATTACTCCTTACAGCCCTAAACAGATGCCTACTGGTGTGCATGGTGATGAGTCTGAAGGCATTGTGTTAATGGGCATTCCCCATTTTATCCTCCTGGAAATAAGGTCCATCTATGGATAAACACCCTTACTCTATAGCTACTGAAATATTAGGGGTATTTGGGAAAATTCTTCACACTTATTGCAAGTTCTATCCTACCTGGAGTCGGTTTTAATTTACAAGGAGTTAAGGAAATGAGACATCCTTACCAGACAACCTTTTTAAAGCAAATTCCCAGAAATATGTTTAAAATGCATATAAGTCTGCGAGAACATCTTCGCTAGACATAACTCTTCTATAAAGGTGTTTTGGAACACTCACTCTAACACTAGGTCTAGCCCTAACCTTTAGCCTAATCATTGTGTTGTCTTTTTCTAAATTTATGTTGAACTATATCCCAACACCCTAACCAAATTCCTTTATATTACCCTAATCCTAGCCTTATCCCTCAACACAGCAGTTCCTGAAACTATGGCCTTTATTATGAGCATGAGTCGGTGGTTCCACCTGCCTGATTAGGTATCAGGCTACAGTGCAGGCTGTCCGAAAGGGCCTTTTTCTACTGTGGTTTGTGCTGCGGTCCAGGAAAAGGGCTGCAGCACAAGTCACAGTAGAAAATGGCACTTTGGGCACATCTATGCACTGTGTTCCAAGCCCCATGTGGTGCCTGGCACATGGTGCATGGATGTGTGGGGGGCATTACATGTGCCCCCCACAGGCCACTTAGTAGTGGCCTACAGGGGACGGGGGCCCTGCTTGGGTCCCCCAAGTCAGTTAGTTTCCATCTGCTTTTTCATGGCAGTAGGAACGCCATGAAAAGACAGACAGAAAGGGACATCCTAATCCCTACCGCGGCACCTGCACAGACACCGCCTCCATTGTAGAAATAGGAGTCCAACTGCTGTCCCGACAGATTCTTGGATCCTTTTGGGTGTGGCAGACCTCTGCAATCTGACTGGCTGCATTGTAATGCAGCAGTTGGACAGATGCCATTGATAGCGGGCGAACGACCACCAATGGCCTGTTAGTGGCATTCCACCAGCCATCGTAATGGGAGCCTGTTTTACTAGCCCATGAAATTAGCTCCTATGTAATCATTCTCCTTTCTCTTATGCAAACTCTCTCCCTTTCTTACCCAACTACTAACCCAATGCATAACTCTTAGTTTATTGCTTTTCCACCCTTTATCCTGTCCTTAAGACATGTCCATGTCACCATCTTTTACTTTGGGCCAGACATAAACCTTTTTCTCTCTAGCAAACAATGATTTTTTTCAGGCTTTGAATCAGAGAAAAACAAAAATGACATTTACCAATTTGATGTTACAAGTCCCAAATGTCCTTCCAACTCACATTAGCAACATTATAATTGTTTAAATAAAAAGAATAGCAAACAAATATCTACTTGGATTTGAATGCACATTTTCCCTGCATGGTAAAAGTGTGTGTACTACTTCGAACCAGTATTGTGTCTTTGTAGTTGGGTAAGAAAGGGAGAGAGTTTGCATTAGAGAGAGGGGAATGATTTTGGCACTGCTGTGACTTTGCACAGGGACGATCTTTGAACAGCAGCCTTGAAATGACTTTGAAAGAGAACCAATTTAAAAGGACTCTGAAGCCTTGGACAATTAATCCATATCCCTGGTCTGGAAAACATTTATAAAGGTAGAATACAAACCAAATGATTGCTGTGTGCCCAGCTGTGTGGTCTGGATGACTCCCAGAGGTAAGGGGACAGCGCCAGAAGGCTGTTCTTTCTGCTGAACGAGCTGAGAGTCTGTCTATAGCCTAGAAGCTTGCCTGTCTGCCAAGGGAGAATATCAGAGTGCTTTGCCCTGCATGGGGAGAGACTGTACAGGAACAGAAACCCAGCCTCTTTCTGGTGTGGAAATAGCCGGGGAGAGTATGAGTCAACCATGGAGAGACCTAGGAGAGCTCACTAGATTTTAGGAGCCCCCCAGTTTCTCTAAATAACTCACGTTGGCTGAAGCATTCTGTAGAAGCAATCACTGAGTAAATCAGTGGCATAGCAAGGTTGCAGCAGCCCTAATGAAAGGAAGGGACATGCCCCCGCCCCTTTGTTTGATTTATTTTTTATTTTTTTGGTTTTTAAAGATCTTTATTATGCAGGAGGTATACATCATAAAAAATATCTGTGAAGGCACGCAGGGCCCGCTGAGCAGAAAACAAGCATGTAAGCCTCTAACTTGATGACACAGCCATTGAGCCGGCAACCCGGGGGTCCGGTGGCAAATCTAACGTTCATACATATGCAGTTATCCGGTATCTAGTCACATTAACAATAGATCTTGTGATTTTGTCTGTTTTTGTCCAAAGTGGTCATACTGTCGTTACCCAGCATTGGTGCTGTGCTAGCAATCTCCCCTGTCCCCACAGATGGTCCGAGAGGCTGCTGTAGTGAGCCGATAGTGGGGGGGTGAGTAGTATGAGGTGTTTCACCAAATCCGTAATCGCAATGCTGTCCATGTATAGGCAAGATATGTGGTGGTATAGCTCACTGAGGCATAATAGTAGGTGAGTGTGCGCGGCAGGGTTGGTCTGCAGCCATTTCGATCAAGGCTCAGATGGCCAGTACTGCAATGTCTGTGTTCCTTCCCAGTGTTGGTGTTGGGGTGTTGCAATGGACGTGGCTGTGGTCGGTAAGCCATGCAGCGTATCCTTCATTAGCATGTGCGGGTGCGAGTGCAGGACTGCTCCTCACATATCATGTAGATGTCGCCGCGTCTCTGCAGAGTGCGGGTAGCATACGGGCAATAAGGCTTCACTTCCCAATTGTGACGTGTTGCATGTAGTGTCCTCAGTCGGGTTAAGTAAAGGGTCTGGTCGGGGAACATGACCAGCAAACAAACTGTCCCCTATGCCTTTACAACGGCGGGGAGAACCAGGGGCAGGAAGGAGGGGGGGGAAGGGGGGAAAGTGAGAGAGATATCTTGAGTTTTCATAATCGGTCGCAACAGCAGGGTGGGGCGTGACAGAGCAGCTAGTATTGCGAGGTATGCGGTGGGGGGAGTATCATTCCCAAGCTGGGGCCGCCAGGTTCTGCCTATGGTGAGCCGTCGGAGTGCAAGCCAGTCCGTCATAAGGTGGTGACGCCATCTATTGGCATGGAGTCTGTCCTCCTGCAGGGAGGGTTGGGGAGGGGGGGGGGGCATCTCCCCGTCGGCACATACAATCGACCCAAGAAGTTTGGAGCAGAGGCAATGGTGGGCGTGCAGCGCTATTTGGGGTCCTGTGCAAATCCGAGTATGTCTGGCGGGTGCGTTCAGTTTTGTAGGACTTGTGTTCCGAAGAGGTGGGGGGGGTGGGGGAGAGGGTGACAGGGTCACATTCACCCCCGGGGGGCGAGTGGTGTTACAAGGGTGATGAGGTCCGTCTCCTCAAGTGATTCCCTGCTCTTGGCAGGTGCGCTGGAATGCTTTGAGGAGGTCACCCCAAAGCTGAGCGATAGGGAACTTCCGGAGTCCCGTCGTTTCCTCTCGGAGGAGCACCGTGCTCTCCGCCCTCGCCCAATTGGTAAAGGAGGCGTGCCAGTGCCGAGTGTGGGGGGGGGTCGCAGCCTTCCAATGTTTGGTAAGCAGGCGTTTGGCCGTTATGAGCCCCATGTCCCAAAAGCGCGTCCGCACTTTGTTTAGTTTTGTGCGCTTATACAGCCCCAGGATGCACGCCTCCCATGTGTGCGGTAGTTGTTCGTCAGTGCTGCGCGTAAGTAGCGTTATGACCTCGTCCCAGTACGTGTGAATGTCGGGGCAGTGCCATATCATGTGTAGTAGGTCTGCTCCATTCAGAGAGCAGCGCGGGCAAGCGGCATCAGTGGTTGTGAAGTATCTATTAATCTTGTCGGGTGTGAGATAAGCGCGCTGTAAGATGTAAAACTGAATGATTTTGAAGCGGGGGTTGCGTGGGATGTACGTCGGTACAGCCAAGATTGTCGCCCATTCTTTATCAGTCCAGACCTTTCCCCTGTCTGTCGCCCATTTATCTCGGAGCAACAACGTGGGTGGCTGCGAGTGCATCTGTAGGGCCTGCGCCAGCCAATGGATTACGTGGGAGCCGTTCCCCATAACGTGTAGGTATTGCATGAAGCTGTGCATCGGTAATTCTTCAGTCATGTCTCCCCAGGATGCATTGAGTGTACGTAAGAGAGCCGCGTGTAACAGGAACTGGCCTGGCGGGAGTTCTGTGCTAGCGGCCAGTTCCTCAAAAGTGAGTAGTGTTCCGTCAGTGTACAGGTCACCCAAAGTGTCCACCCCTGCCTGTGTCCAGCTAGCTAACCTGGCCACAGTCAGTTCGTCCGTTGGTCCCGGAGTGCCCAGGATGGGTAGTGCTGGAGCGTATGGCGTTGCTGTCCGGGTGAGTCTCAGGCATCGCAAGAAGCATTTGCGCGCCACAGCTAGGTGCAGCTGCGTGGGGCAGGGGGTGCGGGTCAATGGGTGGAAAAGCCAGCAGATTTGTGTTTGCGTCCAGGCAGCAGCGGTCGAGGCAGTATCAACGAGATGCTTGCCGCTGAGCCACCCCGACACCCACTGCATCTGTGCCGACAGGTAATATAGCTCCATGTTAGGCTCCGCCAGACCCCCCAGCTCCGTAGGCATGTAGAGCTTGGTCAGCGCCACTCGGGGCCGGCCCGAGTTCCAAATGAGGCTACGCAACATAACCTCCAGGTCTCTAAATATTTTATTCGGCACATACGTGGGTATGTTGGCGAAATAGTATAGTAGCCTAGGCAGTACTATCATTTTAGTGAGCGCTACGCGGCTAGGTACGTTGAGGGGTAGGGTATTCCAGAATTTGATCTGCGCCCGAACCGAGGCAATGGCCCTCAGGAGATTCCCCTCTAAGATGTCTGTTGGGTTGCGATATATTCGTATCCCCAGGTAGCGGAACGTAGTGGGATACACCTGCAACCTACCTCCGCCCAGGCGCACATCGCACTCCGGCGTGTCCGGGCTAAAGGAGAAAGCCCCCGATTTGGACCAGTTAACTCGCAACCCCGACATCTCCTCGAAGGTTCGAAAGGCGTCGGCCAGGGAGTCAGGGATATCTGTTATGTCTCGGACGTACAGCAGTAAGTCATCGGCGTATAATGACACCGTGTGTAGGCCATCCGCTAGCGGAATCCCCCATTCTGGCCCCTGGGTCCTGAGGGTTGTAGCCAGGGGTTCCATGGCCAGGGAGAACAATAGAGGCGACAGGGGGCAGCCCTGCCTTGTGCCTCTCCGTACCCGGATGGCGTCCGAGAGCAGCGCGCCCGTGCGGACACGTATTGTTGGTTTGTCATATAGCAGGCCTACCATGGCTTCGTAGCCTCCTCCCAGTCGGAACTTTTCCAATACCGCTCCCAGGTACGGCCACTCTACCGAGTCGAAGGCCTTCTCTAAGTCTAGGATCAGGCATCCCGCTCTGGGCCACTGCCGGGTAGCATACTCTTTTTTTAAATTTTTTTTTTTTAAAACCTTTATTGAGAAATGCATATAAGTACAAGCGCAGGCCTACAACCACAGGGGCCGGCCGCAAAAGCAGGAGAGTCACAAAGGAGCAAAAACAGTGTGTACGAAAGAATGAGTACAGGATAAACGTAGAATAAAGTCGGAACAGAGTCAGCGCCAGGATAAGAAAGGTTTCATTTTATGTTTTATAGAGGAGGCAAACCACATCTACCAGGGCATCATGCAACATAGTCAGAAAAAGGGGGGGGGCGGGAGGGATACAGCCCCCCACGCAATCAAGGAACCACCGTAGGGCGAGGCCCAGAGACATCCCACGCCCATCCAGAGTTAAAAAAATAAAGGAAAAAGCATAGCAAACAAATAAATCGGACGCCACATAGACATCCCTCCCGCCCCGAAAAAAGGAGAAAGTGCAGACACATACGAAACGAGGCAGTGAAAGCAAAGGGACATAGCCCACCCCCTAGAAAAAGGCAAAAAGGGACCATAGAATAAAACAAACTAAAATAACAAACACCCCCCCCCCCACCCTACATCACTGTAATGGCTATGGCCTACCCCACTAAACAGCGTGTCTGTCGCCCAGAAACACCCGAAATATAGAAGAAAGAAAGGAAATAATAACAACGAGAGAAAAAGGAGAAAGAGAGAGAAAAAGAGGAAAAGGAAGGAAGAGAGAGGAGAGGAGCTGGCGATCGAAATACAGAACACCACCCCCCCCGAAACAACGGATCACTAATCGAGGTCAAAAAGGGATATAGAAAAAAGCCTACACAAGGATGGAGACAGGATTTGTCCAAATAATGAGGTCCGGAGATGCCATTTAACAAAACAAGGGTCCCGCAGGCAACCAGGCACGATCACCCCTGTCCACTTCTATGAAGAGTCGAGCTGCCAGACTCCGCCATGGTCAAGAAACAGCATGAAATAGTAGGTTCATACCAGTCAGGGAAAGCAAGTGGGATCTCCGCGGAACACCGTCCCAGCCAACAAGAAGCAACCAGGCGAACTCGGCAGCAGTCAGAATGCAAAAGTACCTCAAAGATCCACGTGGCCAAGCACAATATCTGGGCTGTCCAGCACGAAGCAAAGAAATCAGGATGTAGAAAACACTGCAGCATCGGCATCGGGTCCACTTGGTCCCACAGAAGCGAACACCCAGCCGGAGATCCCAGCACAGCAGTTGGAGAAGTTTCAGCCATAACAACTCGGGGAGACGACACCGCGTCACAAGATGGCGGAGCAACCATGGCGGCGATCCGCAACTCCAAGTCCCGGTATTTCAAGGACAAGTCGATCCGCAGAACAGCCAGGGCAAACAAAACAGCACTCCGAGTAGGAGCCGCCCGAATCAAATGAAGTTTGGAGAGGGCAAGTGAAGCAACGTCCCTGTTTCCAGGAGAAAGACACTCCGAGGGGCCGTCCGCCATCTTGAGCAAATCGTCCTCCGCCATCGTCGCAGCCGACTCCAATCCCACCAGGAGCGCCGGAGGCCACAGGATACACAGCCGATCCGCGGCGGATGGCGCTCGGCGGAGAAAGGAGAGTCACCAGAAGAACGGGCGTGCTCCCCACAACACTCGGGGGGGCCCTGCACCGGATCCCAGGCGGGACAATCGACAGAAGTGGGCTTCTCACTCGAGGGGTGCCGGACAGCGCGGCTTCTCTTCTTCGGGCCGGCAGGCAACCAGGCATGCGGGGTGGCCCACCATCGGGGGTGGGTCCGCTCCGGCGCTTCCGGCTCGCGGCTCTCAGGCTCCCACCATCGGGTCTCGCCACCGGTTCCGGACCGCCGGCACTCCGAACAACTCCGGGCAGGCGCAGCACTCGAGGCCCCGGCGTCAGGGCCGGGAAGGCCAGCAAGTCAACAAGGGCAGAACGCAGAAACCCCTGCACGCCAGAGCCCCAGGAAAGGACGGTGAGTGAAGGCTTTTTCTTGGTAACCAAATTCGGCACACCCCGAACAGGATGAAAGACAGGATAGGTGGCGGGGAGGAAGGGATCTCGGAGCGAGGCGTTTATGCGACTGTTCCGATCGCCATCTTGGCTCCTCCCCGGGTAGCATACTCTTGAATTAGGAAAAGGCGGCGGATATTATGGTAGGTGTGGCGAGTCGGGACAAAGCTGTTCTGGTCTTGGTGCACCAGGCGGGGCACATGGGGGGCCAGTCTCCGGGCTAGTGTGGAGGCTAATATTTTATAGTCCGTGTTTAACAGCGCTAGTGGGCGGTAAGATCCCATCCGCGTGCTGTCTCTGTCAGGCTTAGGGATGGAGATCAGGGTAGCTTCATTTAGCGTTAAGGGTAATGCTGCATCCTCTGCCGCTGCAGCGTACATCTTCAGAAGTTCCGGGATGAGCATATCTGAGCCTGCTTTATAAAATTCGGCCGGGAGCCCGTCTGGGCCTGGGGATTTTCCGTTAGATAGGTTAAAGATCGCGTCGCGCAGTTCATCGGGTTCAAGCGAGGCCCCCAGCTCGTCCTGTTGTGCCGCTGTTAGCTGTGGCATGAGCAGAGGGGAGAGGTAGTCAACAATGTCTGTGCGTGTGCGTGTTAGACGGGAGCGGTATAGAGTTTCATAATGATCGGTGAACGCTTCATGAATCTGGCGTTGCGAATACAATAGGCCTGTCCCCATTACATGTATAGCTGCCACTGGGGTCGAGCGGGTCTCCTGTGAGATCAGCTAGGCCAGTAGCCTACCAGGTCTGTCACCCAGATGGTGTGTCCTCGCCGAGTGCGCAGCATAGTTGATGTCGCGAAGTCGCTCCAGTAGGCCCGCGTGTTCTGCGCGCGCCCCCTGTAGCGAGTCAGCGCCACCGTCTATGGCCTCCCCCTCTCTCGCAAGCAGCTCCAATTCCAGCCTGGTCAATTCGCTCTCTAGTTGTTGTCGCATTAGGCCCTGCGTCCTCAGGCAGTGTCCCCGGATCACCACTTTAAAGGCATCCCACTCCACCTGGGGGGTAGATGCCGTGCCTGCGTTATCATCAAAGTACTGGGAAGTACGTGTAAGTAGGGATTCGCGGAAGGCCGCGTCAAGCAGGAGCGCTGGCTGTAATCGCCAGGTGGGAACGGGGGGTCGCGGGCGGTCCCAAGCCATGGATAGAATGTGTGGGTTATGGTCTGAGTGCGTGCGGCCCATGTATAATGTGTCTGTCACAAGGGGTAGAAGCTCAGTGGACACCATGAATCTGTCCAGGCGGACATGCAAGTCGTGTGCGCCAGAGTAATATGAGTAGACCCGTGTCCCAGGGTTGTGTGATCTCCAAGCATCATGTAGACCCCAGTGTTCTGCCCAGTCCAGTAGGGCCTTCGTGGCGCCACGTGTCGGAGCACCCATGGGGGGTGGAGTGGAGCGGTCCAATGTAGTGTCAAGCGTGCAGTTGTAGTCGCCGCCTAGTAGCCACGGGGCCGCGTGCCAGGCCGCCATTGTTGTGGAAAGGCGCGCTAGGAAGTCTCCCTGGTCAGTGTTAGGAGCATATAGTGATGTCAGTACTACCTGCTGCCCATCTAGCCTGCCATGTGTCATAACAAATCTGCCCTCTTGGTCTATCGTGGTGTCCGTAACTGCCCAGGGGGTCCCGGGTCGTATCCATATCAGTGCACCACGGGCGTAGGAGGAGTATGTGGTCGCATAAAGTTGCCCGCGCCATTTGCGGTGCAATACTAGGGCCTCTGTCTTGTTTAAATGTGTTTCCTGTAGTAGAGCGATGCCTATCTTGTGTCGTTTGAGGTATGAGTAAATCTGGTAACGCCTGGCCGGTGTGTGCATTCCCCTGACGTTCCAGGTGCAAATTCGTGTCTCAGCCATAGATTCCGTATGTGTAGGCTCTCCCAGCCCTCCCATGAGTCAGACCCTCAATTAGTGCTTCCCGTTGGGTTCTAGGGCCCGCCCCCTGTACATAGTTGCTCCTAGGTTGCAGTACAAAGTGTGTTGATCTCCAGTGGTGCGGAAAGGTAGGGAAAGGGGGGGGAATATATAGCCTCAACATGGCCACATAACCTGTAATGCCAAAAGGTCGGCTGCACAACATGTCGCCGTCCAAACGCTCAAGTGAGCTCGTAAACTATACAGTTCTAGGGGGTATCTTGTGGTTTAAGCTACAACAATAGAAAGTACAAAGTAGTCCATGGGGCTTGCGGCATCCCCCCCGGGTGGGGTGATGAGGCCAGTGCTGCCTGGCAGATGCTTGGGTCCTGCCCCATCGTGCGAGGGTGTCGTCTCTTTCAGGCTTTCAAGTGGAGGGAGCGAGGCTCCCGGAAGGGGATCAGCTTACCCGAATGGCCCAGGTGATGACTACTGGTATGTGTAATGGTGTAGAGTAAGTGTCTACTTCGGGGTAGTGGGCTTTTGGGCTGTGTGTATATAGTAAGCACAGTACCTTGCTGAAGTCCAAAGTGATCAGGGTCCATCAGCGTATAGCTGTGCAGGCCTCTACCTGTGTGGGGAGGGTCCATGGAGCACCAGCATAGTCATGTTCGAATCAGTGCAGGAGAGCAGGTGGCCGCCCGGACCAGGTCAGCCAAATAGGTCGGCAGTCTGAGGAGTGACATCCGGAAGATCATCAGTGCGTTGGGAATCCGACAGACCATAAATTGCCTCATCATCGCTTGGAAGAGGCGCCGGGCTGTTGTTCGGGGCAGGCGACGGAGCCGGGGTGTTGCTGATTTCCGTAACGCTACGGAGAGCGTCCTGCTGTCCTTGTAGCATCTCGTGTGCAGACGGGGAGTGAGCCTGTGATTCACGAACCTGGGGAGGCGCAGGAGCCCCGCGCCGGCGGCGTCGCCGCGCCCCCCGTGCACGGTCCATGGTAGCTGTCCCTTGTGCCCGCCTGGGTACGTCCGGCATATTCTCATCGAGCCAGGCCTCAACCTCTTCAGGGTTCGTGAAAAAGTGTGTCCTATCTTTCGCCACCACCCGTAGTTTGGCCGGAAAGAGCAGTGAGTATTTGAGTCCGGCCTGTCGTAGCCGTCTCTTCACTTCCAAGAAGGAGTGCCTTTGTCGTTGCACTTGCACGGTGTAGTCCGGAAAGAACATGACTGTGGCATTGTCGATTCTGATCTCGCCTAGCCTTCTGGCCTCCCGCAAGATTGCATCACGGTCTCTGTAGTTAAGGACCCGGAGGATGACAGGCCTGGGGTTCGAGCCAGCAGAGAGGGGTTTCGTTGGCACCCGGTGGGCACGTTCCACCACAAAGTGGGGCGACAGCGTGTCTTCTGGCAGCAGTTCTCGTAGCCAGTCCTCGACCTTTTGCGTGGGGTCCATTCCTTCCCATTTCTCCGGAATGCCCACCAAGCGGATGTTATTCCTCCTCCCCCGCCCTTCTGCATCTTCCGCTCGGTCCTCCAAGAATTCCACCCGGTTTAGGAGGTCTTGTATGTGTCTATCTGAATGGGTCACCTCCGGTTCCAATGTCGCCACCGTGCCCTCCAGCGTTGTGGTGCGGTCCTGCAGTTTTTTGTGATCCGCCCTGAGGTGGGTAAGGTCAATCGCCACACTGTCTATTCTAGTTTCCAAGGAAGTGCGCGTCTGCTGGAGGGACTCTTCCATCCTCTCCATTGCTGCCAGTACGGAGTCCAGCTTCGACGCCACGTGGTCGGCGTCCATCTTGGATGTTAACTTCGGCGTCTTCCCCTTCACCGATGTACTCCCCGTTCCAGTGCGTGTCATCACCCCTCCAGACATATGGCAAGCAGTGCGCTCAGGCAGTGTCACTGGCAGCGCTTGCGTCTGTCTAAATGGGCACAGGGGGGCAGACGAGGCCACGTCCGCAGCGTGTTGGACAGTTCAGACAATCAGGGCGTCGTTCATGGCGCCAGTGTCGCCAGTGCGTCCGTCCCTCGGCGCGGCCCAGAAGTGGGGGTTCGCCCGATTATTGGCAGGCTTCCGCTCAGGTGCCTAGGCGTCCCGCGCCGCTCCGCTAGGCCACTGGGTCCCAATCGCCTCCCCAGCACCCACGTGGCTGCCCCTCAGCTCTAGGGTCCTGTGGTGTAGTGGGTATGCTCTGTGTTAGGTCTGGATGCCAGGCTGGTCTGGGGTCTGAGTGAGTCCGCCGTGCCCAGTCGCTATCTGAGGCCTACCAGGGCAATTATGGGTCCGTTATGGGGCCTCCCGGGGCGGTGCTGCTGGTAGTGCGTGGGGGTGTTGGATACCTCCATAGTCGCGCTCCGGCAGTGCCCCCTCAGCATGCGGTGCACTGCTCCTTCTATGTGGGGGGGTGAGGGGGGGGCCGGGCCGGGGCCTCGACCCGAGTACTCACTGTGTCCCTTCTAGTTGCCGCAGGTTCCAGAGTCGGGCATGGCGGTGGGTGGCAGCGCGTAGTTATGGAGGGGGAGAAGGAAGCAGGCTCCGCTCGCTCCCCAGCGCCGCCTTCGTGTCTCAGCCCAAACCGCATCCGAGGGAGGCGGGAGTCCGCCTTCGCTCCTCCGCGTTCCCGCAGGCCCGCCTCCTCCAACCCCGATCTCCGTCTGACTCCTGCCGCGGCCGGTCCGCCGTCGCCCCCGCCGTTGTTCTCCGGGGCCTGGCGTGTGGGGGCTATAATTATGCCTTGGCTACCGCTGGGGTGTTCTCTGTTGTCCGCGCCCGTTAGGGATCGGGCCGTTTCCGGTGGATCACAGCTTGAGGCCTAGCAGCCCGTGAGAAGCCTCGGCGTCGCTTGAGCTCGTCCCCAGCAGGGTCGCGGTCAGGCCGGCCAGGT
Source organism: Lissotriton helveticus (assembly GCF_964261635.1). NCBI lineage: Eukaryota > Metazoa > Chordata > Amphibia > Caudata > Salamandridae > Lissotriton > Lissotriton helveticus. The sequence continues at coordinate 649,295,056 of NC_136068.1, forward strand.
TGGCGTCGCCAGTCTCGGTGCGGAGCCCCGCAGCCGATCTCGATAAAATTCGGCCTGGGTGTTGTCCAGGGATGTGGGCAGGTCCACTGGCAGTTTCAAGCCAAACAGGATAGATTTGGCCGGAGAAATTAGGGGAGCTCAAGCAGGAGCTCTACCCAGGCACGTCTTCTCCCATTGCGCGCCAAACCACGCCCCCCCGCCCCTTTGTTTGATGACTCATTCAAACCATTCCCCAATTATATCCAATATAAACTGCACCCATCACATCATCAACCATCATCCTGCCCATGTGCACAGTCTTTTATATTCTGTCCTCCTTGAAACACATTTCTGGGAGTCAAAGCCATAATGATCAGAAAAGACCAGACTGTGACTCGATAACATATTTGCTAGAAGTGTCTTTGACGTTGTTAGATGACCAGAATGTATGGTCAGAATAGTAGATCAATCAATGGACATTGGCTTGCAGCAAAGTATTCTTTCTTGACTGTTAATTCCCCTGCAAATAGCCAGTTAAACTATTTGTCCTATGGCTACATACAATAGCTGTTTGCATAATAGTATGATAAGTATCAATTAAATTAGCTCTCAGGAACATGAAATAATGCACCCTTACATGTGAGATAGTAATAATAAGAAATTTCAAATGCTGATGTAGAGGTATTTTCAATGAGAACATATAGAGAAGATTTTTAAATATGAGATTGTGGGTTTAAACCCCCTGTCCTTTTTATGATAGATACAAGGTCAAAATGTGTTTTTAATTATTCGCACTTGCTAATACCTTTATTAACCAGGTTTGTGGATATTTAGCACCTTATAATGAGTTTGGCGTTCCTCCTGTAGGACCAACACTTCTGCGCACACAGGAGTACCATCAAGTCCGTGGTGCACCCGCTGGATTCTAAAAAGAATCTAGGGCGGGTGAGCAGTGTGGCAATCCCAAAGCAGGGGGATATTTTGACTGAGGATTATAGACAGCAGTCATGCTGGCACTGTGGGGTCGCTGCCACATTGTGTGCACTGTGTGGCATGCACCAAGTCATTCATGCCACACAGTGCACGCAGGGGCATGGACTTGTGGGAGGGCCCATCTTGTGCTCCCAGCTCCAACCCGCATGTGCAGATTTGCCCTTGGGCCCTGATGGGGGCCCTTTTCCATAACTTGTCATCAAGCATTTCATGGCAAACTCATTTCCATGAAATGCTTTGTGGAAAGACAGGTTGTAATTTGTCACACATTTGCCCTCCAAACCGCACTGCCACCACTGCAGGATCCTGGCAGTGGAGGCGTTCCTGTGGCAGTCCAACTGCCACACTCTTAATAGAGCGGGTGGACTCACAGCACTGAAAGTGGTCAGACCGCCACCACAAGTATGGACGTCCCAGGACCGCCGCATTCTTTATAAGGACCTTGCTTTTTTATTGTGACTTTATGAGAGTATGAAGGCCACCTACCAAGAGAGCTCAGGAGTTTAAGGTCCCTACTGTAGAGGTGTCTGACAATTTGCAGGGCACATTTTCGAAATCAAAGAGTCGAATGTACGAAGCTTTTTTGCGGTCCTAACCCTGCAATTCGCAAACTCGCATGGTTCAAACCTACAAAATGGCTTTTGGTAAGCACTAGACCTACTTTGTGAGTTAGAAAAGCGTTTCAATAAAATAGGCTTATTGACCCATACCACATCACAGTTAGGAAGAGCATCAAAGGGAAACAACGTTTACAATGCAACTTTTACAACGCACTACCATTACAATGAAACTTTTACAACGCAACATCCATTACAACGCATGTCATTACAACGCAACCATTACAACGCATGACACTACAACGCACACCACTACAACGCATGTCTTTACAACGCAGTCATTACAACGCATACCATTACAACGCATAACATTACCATCCAACACTTACCCTACTGTTGCACCCCCAGGAGTTAGAATAGTGATTTTTACCCCTACACTATCCAACACTTACCCTACTGTTGCACCCCCTGGAGTTAGAATAGTACATTTTACCCCTACACTATCCAATACTTACCAAACATGCAATGTAATGTAATGCGTTGTAATGGTATGCGTTGTAAAGGTAGTATGCATTGTAATGGAATACGTTGTAAATGTAGTTTTTAAATTTTCGTTGTAATGGCATGCGTTGCAAAGGAATGCGTTGTGATGGATGTTGCGTTGTAAAAAATGCGTTGTAAAGGTATGCGTTGTAAAAATATGCGTTGTAGTGACATACATCTGCATCAAAGGCATGTTTCTATAATAATATACACAGTGTAGTAATGTGTTTGTACAGAATTGAAACATGTGTGCATTTACACTTTATTTCCTTCACAAAGTAAATATTGTATTCTTGTGTAAAGATCTCCCTACCCTACACCCCACATTTGTGGTGGTGTCCCGAACCCCTTCCCACCCTGGAAACTATTACACATTGCTACATTAAATATGTGACCATTTCCAAGATGGGCAAAGACTCACAAATACATTTGTGAATTTTTGTGAACGTTAAGGGTATGCCTATCGAGGAACCTTTTTTCTCTGCCCCAATTCACATGAATATTGAAGTGGTTCTAAATCATTTTCCCAACGTAACTCATATTTTTTATATATGCCTGTTAGAAATGGGATTTCTGGTTGGTTAGGGCATGAGCCTAAGCCATGCAGAAACTATCACTCTAGTTAGGGCAAGGGAGTTACACACTGAAGATAACCCCAGCTCATCCCCTTGGTAGCTTGGCATGAGCAGTCAGACTTATCCTACAGGCAATATAAAGCGTTTGTGCAACACACACACATAGCAACGACACACTAGACACACCACAAAAGAAAGTCCACAGAAGGTTAAATAAAAAAATAGCCTTTGTATTATCCATGAACACATTAGAACAAAATCACAAACGTACTCTGTGCCATCTGGCACCAGGCAATATTTTACAGGGGATTATATACATGACAGGGCCAATCAGGCCACTGCCAGAACCAGTAGATCTCACTATTAGGGAAATCAAAACCACCCGTAATTAGTGGCAATAACACCTTACGCATCAACATTGGGCATAAACACAGTATGCATAATCACAATAGGCAGAAACCATATTAGGCATCGAATCATGGCATTGCATAGAATAGCCTTTTATGCATGCAACATAATCAGCTGTAGTGCAGTCATTAAGAAAAAGTATTAGGCAGTCCATCATACCAACAGCGCACTGCCACCACCCTTAATAGGGTGCAACCATCAACTCATTGCCTCCTGCCCAACCTGGGCACATAGAGGAGCATCCGGCCAATTCACATGGTCCCGGGGGCTCAGTTCCTGGGCTTGCCCTGGATGCCACCAAATCAAATGGTCCAGGTTTCTCAAAATCATGCAGCTACCCGCAACCATGTGGTGCAGCTGCACTCAGAAGGGGTCAGTTGCAGGGATATCCTTGGTGCTCTCTCTGCACCTACGACCTCACTCAATCTCCCTCCGCCCCTCCAAACCTAAGGGATAGCCCTCAAGGCGGCCGCCGGATTTCCAGTGGTGCGGCTGTCTCCTTCTTGGCAAAAATAATAAGGGACTGGTCTCCTGCCAGCTCTTCCCTGGGGAACTCACCTCCCTATCAGGCTCTCAAGACACGTTGCTTCTTCTGGGTGAGTCACAGCCACATGGCCCGTTCGCCGGCACCTCTTCCTGGAGGTCCGGTCTCTCATCATCGAGCAGGTCCTCCTCTGGTTGCTCCGGTGAGCCTGCAAGGCTCAATCTGCGTCTGGTACACCCACGGGGTTCTCCCTTGCAGATCGGGAGCCCCACCTCTAACCAGGCACATTCATGGATTTCCCAAAAAAAGGAAAGCCAACTAAGCAGTGCTTGTCAGGCACCCGGCAAGCAAAGTAAGAGACACTCCTCGTAGAAGCACGCAGGCTCTCCTCACCACCATGAGAGCCCCGCCCACAGCCAGGCAACAGCCGCCTGGCTTCCTGGTTCTTCCGCCATGGTGCAACAGCGACTCCCCAGCCTGTAAGTTGGAGCCCTATCCCCAGGCTCCCATGGACCATAAAAGAACGCAGCGCTCACGAAGCTCTAGGACCCAAGTTTAGAAGGCGGAGCTGGACACAGGCAGGCCAGCAGGTAGGGACCCCAGGAAACAGCAGCTGGGTCCCACGGCTGTTCCTCCTGGCCCAGAAGCCCTGCAGCAACAACTCAGCACCAAAAAGCACACAGACATGGGGTCACAACCCCAATATTTATATCAGGCTTTGTCTTTGTTCTGCCCGTGCACAGGGCTTGGGGAACCAGTCCCTACTGGTTCGAGGGGGGGGGGGGGTACTGAAGTACTTTCTATACAGTCCTCACACCCTCCTTAGTTAGATTAAGCTCTGGCCCCAGACACACCACAGAGGTGCGGAGCCAGCATTGAATTAGGCAGGAACAGTCCTATTCAGGGACAAGAGCTACTTCATCCACTACTCCAAATGCAGATCTGCCTATTCAGCTTGCGCTGACTCACCCTGCCCCTCTAGAGCCACACACTCCACCAGCCCCTGCCACTCCAGAGCCAAGCATGCAATACACATCAGGCAGGCACAAAGACACATAGAACACAGAAATGCCAACTTCTAAAAGTGGCATTTCTAAAATAGTGATAATAAATCTGCACACACCATTTTACAACATTTATTATTACTATTCCAAAGAGACCAAACTCGACCACGTTGCCCCTCTCATGTCAGGAATTACCACTGACTCACATATCAGGAAATCCTTAATGCATTCTTATGAGAGGACAGGTCACAGTGGTGAGAAACCAAAATGGCGGTTTGTCACTACCAGGACATGTCACACCAATAAGGTACTTGTCCCACCTTTTACCTACAATGCACCCTGCCCGTAGGGCTAGCTAGGGCCTACCTTAGAAGTGACTGACATGAAGTAAAAGGGGCGGTTACAGAGGTGGCACCAACTTTATGTGCCAAGTCACAGCAGCAGTAAACTGTGCGCACGTGCCCTGCAAAGGCAGAGGCCTGAGACAGGTTTGAAACGCAACTTTTGTGGGTGGTGCAAGTATCACCACAAGCACACCAGTAGCATTCAATTTACTGGCCCTGGGTATCTGGGATACCACTTTACAAGGGACTGACAGTTAAACTAAATAAGCCAAACAGGTGTAGACCAATCTTACCATGTATACCATATAGAGCACACACACTTTACACTGGACAGCAGTGATAAAGTGCCCAGAGTCCTAAAACCACCAATACCATGTCAGAAAAATGACTAGGAGGAAGGCAAAAAGTTCAAGGACGACCCTGCAAAAAGGGCCAAGACCAACAATGCATACAGGGTTTTAACTTTATAAAATGTCTGTTGGTGCTTCATGTTGGTGTAATAGCTATGAAATGTAGATTCAGAGAATCCACCATCTTGGCACAAAAGCTGCCAGGCTTAACTTAGAGGCAATTTGTAAAATATTTATGTAGTACTTAATCAGCAATGAATGTGAAAAGACAACACAAAATAATTCCATTCTAATTTCGAATAATAGAGTAAAACTTATTACATTTTTTGAGACCAAAATGACACACATCTAATTAGTAGAAACAGAGTTAGGAACTTTCACATTTTAAAGTGAAAAATAATGCCTAAAATCAAAGCTTATTTTGCTGTGGAGAAGAACATACATAGGAGCTAGTGCAAAATCAGGCCGACGAGCAATGCACCTTGAGAGAACTTTGAAGCAGGTAGGTTTCGGTCTCTTCCTGGTTCTTAGAACACTTTGTGATTGAAATTTGTTCAAGACCCAAATGTTTTGATTTGACCTATCTGGTCACCTTTAGCACCCCTTCCAAGGGTCCAGGACTGGCAGGGCACATCTAGGAGGGTAAGATCTCACTCTGGCTGGGACCTGGTGTGTGTTCAAGATAGTTGAAGCCTTTTCTGTTCCTGAGCCTCTGAACAGGAGGCCAGCCAAATAGCCCTTGGAATCACTCTGGTGGTCGGTCCTTGCTTCAAGCAGAAATGTAGGTCTCAAGAAGCAGAGCAGTCCTTCCAGAGCACAGGGCAGGTGTCAGGCAGCTGGGCAGTCCTCTTGGTGCAGCAGGGGACTGCTCTGAAGTTCAAGTTCACTGTAGGCTACAGGCACCAGAGCATTCCTCTGCCAGTTCTTGGCTTGCCCAGAAGAGAACTAAAGAGTGGGTGTTCTGAGAGTCCAAATATTAAACCTGATGCCATCTTTGAAGTGGAAGAAACTTTTAGAGTTTTCCCCCACAGATAGTGTTGACATTTTCTTCCTCCCTGCCCTGGTCCCAGGATGTATGCGGGCACAAGAGGCTAGAGTGCAGTTCCGTGTAAGTGGGCTGATGCAGCTGCTTTGAAGTAGAAGTGGGGCTGTACACAGCTCCGCCCCACTGATCCTTTCAAGGTGGCCCATCCTGCCAACACTTTTGTGTGACGGTCTGGGAGAAAGACACAAGGCCAACTGCCAATGCACCTAGTCATGTGACCCAGGAACCTCAATGCATGTCCCAAATGGTTAGTACAAGAAAATGCCAACTTTCTAAAAGTATATTTTTCAGACGTGTGACTTAAAATCTGACGTTACCATTGATTAGGATATAAAATGGCAATTGCCTAGACACCAAACAAGACATTTCTATTTGCTCCCAAACAAAAGTTAACACTCATTAAATGTAATAAGGTATACCAATATTATACTATGGGAGAGGTAGGCCGTATGGTCCTGAAAAGTTAATTAATTTACTTTTCAGTACCTAAAAATGTAAAACATAAAGGTACATGTCCAACAGTTTAAATACAATGCACATTGCCCTATTGGCTGCTTACAGTCTTCTCTAGAGTTGACTTTTATGTACTGAAAAGGGAGGGCTGTGCTTGGGCAAAAGGTTTATTTTGCCTAATCGAATTGGCAGTTCAAAACTTCACAAAGACTGCAAAGGAAGGCATGAGACATGTTTTTAAGGTCTTCTTGAGCGGGTGACATTATATGTGTTGCAGACCCCCTAGTAGCACTTAAATTGCAGTCTTGAATATCTGATATACCACTTTACCAGGGAGTTATAGGCAAACTAAATATCCCAATCAGGTGTTAATTGTACCATGTTTAGGTAGTGAGCACAAGCACTTGGTTAGCTGTGATAAAGTGCCCAGAGTCTTAAGGCCCAAAAAAACCCAAAGTCAGCAAAACAGGAGAGGAGGAGGCAAAAAGGTATGGTGAAGATCACCCTTAGGCTGAAAAGACTGACACAAGCATACTTAAATGTAGAAGATATTCCCTTATATTTATATACACCCTGCCACCCAACGGATCCTCTTCTTTTCACAGGGTGTGTCATACACCCTTGTCTGCAATACAATCCTTTGCCACACATCTAAACTTCAGAATGTTTCTCTCTCTCGCTTTCGGTTGGACCTGGCATCTTTTGGCATGGTTTCCCCAGACTTTTTGCTTTTGGACCTCCTGTTTTGACTGTCAGCCTAACTTCACTTTTGCTGGCTTTAGGACTCTGTGCACATTTTCACTGCTCACCAGTGTTAAATTATGTATGTTCTGTGTCAAAAATGAAATGCCATTTGGTCTTTCCATGATTGCCATATTTGGTTTACTGATAAGCTCTTGGTACAGTGCACTACATGTGCACAGGGCCTGTAAATCAAATGTTACTAGTGAGCCTGCAGCACTGATTGTGCCACCCACATTAGCAGCCCTTTAAACATGGCTCAGGCCTGCAACTGCAGAGCCTGTGTGTGCAGTTTTAAACTTCCATTTTGGGTTGTCAGACCTAAACCTTCCTTTTTATTGCACACAGAACACCCCTAGAGTAGGTCCTGGACATCCCATGGGCAGGGTGCAGTGTACTTAAAAGGTGGGCCCTATACTTTTCAGTTTTACATGTCCTCTTAGTGAAATACACCTACATTTGTATTTCAGTGCTGCAAGGCCTATCTCTGCATAGGTTAATATTGGAGCTGCCTTGTAACATTTTACTAGTGTAATTGTGTTAGAAATGGGGGTCTCTACTTGGCAGAGGTAGGTACCTTTGTCCAAATAGGGACCCTTGCTTCTGGTCAGGGTAAGGGGGACACACTTGCTAGATAACCCCAGCTGACCTCCTTGGTAGCTTGGCAGGAGCAGACTGGCTTATCCCAAAGGCAATGTGTAAAGTAGTTGTACCAACACTCACAGTAACACAGTGATATCACCACAAATGGACACCACACTGGTTTAGAAAGATAAATTATCTTTATCTAAACGTTAACAAGAGCAAAATGACAAAAATCCAACATACAAGTATTAAGAAAAATGAATTTCAAAAGGTTTTAGCAAATAATTCCAAAGAAAACTATAGATGCCTGATTTCTTGCAAAGTACCTGTTGTTGCAACAAATGTACCGAGCCAAAGAGCAGCAGAGATAAGAAGTACTGAAAAACAAAGAGATGTCTTGATTCCTGAGACCTTCGTGGATGTGATGAGGCAGTTCCGCTGGACACAGGGGAGTGGTGAGTCGGGTCCGGTCTGTAAGGGGTAGCGGTACATTGATTCTGAGACGACTCCAATCTGCGGGTGATGCGTTGGGGAAAACTTGCCACACAGGGACAATGTGTGGAAAATCTGGCCTGCGTCAGCAAACGATGCGTTGGTGTTGAGCGGTGCTGCATCGATTTCTTCTGCTGCAATCCCTCAATGCATCGATTCTTGCAGCGGCATTGCGGAGCATGGAAATTGTCCTCGCACCATGGCGTTGCGTCAGAAAATCTATCGCAAGAAGATCGATGCATTGATTTTCTTGTTGTTGTGTTGCTTTCCAGCTCCCAGTAACAGAAACAACTTCCAGAGGCCACACACAGCCACACACACTTCTGGCAGGTCAGAACTCCCAGAAAGTATGTTCTGGGGAGCTGGGGTGAAGTCTTTGTGTTCCCGAGACTTCGAAACAGGAGGCAAGCTCTACTCAAGCCCTTGGAGACTTTCCTGAAGCAGGAGACACAGCACACGCAAAGCTTCTCCTTTCCTTGGCATAAATAGCAACAGTAGGCCAACCCCAGACACACAGCAAAGGCAGTACTTCTCCTCAGTTTCTCCAGGTCTTCTCCTTGGCAAAGTTTCCTCTTGATTCCAAAAGTAGTCTAAAGTTCATGAGTTTTAGGTCTAATACTTATACCCCAAAATGTCTTTGTTCTCCTTGTGCAAGGGTCTCTGAGCCCTGTCCAAACCATTTCTGTCCTCTCTGGTGCAGCTGCCCAGCAGGAGGTGGAGACACCATTGTGTAAGGCAGACAGGCCCTATTCAGGTGCAAGGGAAATCTCCTCCCACCACTCTAAATGCAGACCGGGCCTTTTCAGGTGCTAGTGAGAACTACTCCCCTAATCTGATTGCAGCCAATGGTCTATTCAGCCGAGACCTGACTCATTCAGGAAAGGCAGGGCCCACATCAACCCCCTGGTGGCTGTCAGAGAGACGCACCTCCCCAGCCCCTGTCCCTCCAAAACCAAACAGTCAATACACAAATAGGCAGAGGCACACAGAATGGTTAAACAAGAAAGAAAAAAACTACTTTCTAGAAGTGGCATTTTCAAACACCCAATTTATAAAACATCTTTAGTAAAATATGTGGTATTAATTTCTGAGTTCAGAGAGCCTAAACTTTATTTTTCAATACTATCCCTATGGGAAACATATGCTTGTTAAATGTTTCAAATCATTCCCCATTGTGTCCTTTGGAGCAAGATAGCTTTTCAATAGTTAAAACAAAATTGGCAGGATTTCACTATCAGGTCTTGTTATACACATCAGTAAATGTTCTACCTTTCACATACACTGCACTCTTCCCACAGAGGTACATTGTGCCTACCTTAGGGTGATTAACATGTAAGAAAAGGGAAGGTTAGGGCCTGGCAAGTGGGTGCACTTGCCAAGTCGACATGGCAGTTAACAACTGCGCACAGACACTGCAGCGGCAGGTCTGAGTTACGTTTTCAGAGCTACTCATGTGGGTGGCACAATCAGTGCTGCAGGCCAACTAGTAGTATTTGATTTACCAGCCCTGGCACACTTAGTGCACTTTACTAGGGACTCACCAGTAAGTCAAATATGTCAATCATGGATAACCAATGAAGTTCATAATTTACACAGAGAGCATATGCACTTTAGCACTAATTAGTAGTGGTAAAGTGCTCAGGCTCCTAAAACCAACACCAACAGGTCAGGAACAAAATAGGAGGAAGCAGCACAATGTTAGGGTATAACCATGCAAAAAAGGCAAAGTCCAACACATTTCAAATTGGGAAAAGACAGGAAGTGTAAGTTTAGTGTCTTAAGGCTCGCAATTTGAAAACATATCTTTTAGTTACTTTGGTTTTTTAAATTGCAGGTCGGAAAATGCTACTTTTAGAAAGTTGGAATTTCTTACTTTAGGCCTTCTGCCTGTCTCTGGACTACACAACTGGGTTTGATGACAGCTTGGCTTTGTGCATCCCCTCTAGACAGCCACACACAAAGGGAGCTGAGGTGTGTCGCTCACATCCTGATGACCCATCACCAGACTGATTGGTCTTTCTGAACAAGCGAGAGAGGGAGGAGCTGACACTTGCACCTGAAGAGGACTGTGCCTGTCCTCACACAGAGGGTTGCATACCCCTCTGTAGGGAGTCTGGAGTAAGGGAAGGGCAGGGTCTTGTGCACTACAAAGACGTTTCTTTGAAGTCTTCCAAATCCAAAGGCTAAATGGGTATAACTACTGGACCTCTGACACCATATACTCAGAGCACTTCTGGAACTGAGGACATTCTGCCAGGAAAAAAAGCAGATGGGCTCCCAAGTTGGACTACTACTTTGCTGTTTGTCTTGCTGTGTTGGTGTTGGGCTGCTGCCTGCTGCTTCTTGCCTGGGAGTGAGAGAACTGGGCTTGACACTCAACATCCTGCAACTCTAAATGTTCTCCAAGGGCTTGCTGGGCTTGCCTCTTGTTTCTAAAGTCCCAGAAATATCAAATACTTCATCTGCATCTGTCTACCAGCACCTGGGTTTCTCAGCTGTGTCAGTCCTGCTCTGCCAAGCGGTGCCAAATCCAGTCCTGGGCCTTTGGAAGTGAGTGGTTGGTGCTGCTGCTTAAGAAAGCAACGTATTGACGCCGAAGCATTGACTGGCCAGGCATTCCCTCCCTATTCTGACACATCGCTACTGCTTGCACTGGTGCTGCTGATAACGCTTGCTGAGTGTGCAATGCAATGACCACAACTTACAGTCCAGCCTCAACTTTGCCAACAGAGCACTGACGCATCACTGCTGCTGCCCGGGCCCCAGACACTGCATAGCCGATGTCTGCAACACACTGTCCTTAGACCCTGACACGCCCCGTGGTTGGACATTCAGGCATATGCCAGATGCACAGTGCTTCTTGACATAGATATATCAGGAGGTTACCTAAATTTGGAAACAACGCATTGCCTTTGACAGCAACACATCACCTCCTATGCTCAATGCATTGTCCTGAGCTTCAATGCATCCAAGGCCTGTGTGACTCCTGTATCCTGCTCACGCTCCATCGTAGTCAGACTAAACTTTTGGATGTGCCTGGGTGAAATGGCACCAGATTGCCCTAGTTGGAGGTATTGATTTCTAAGCACTATTTTTTGATTTAATCTTGCAGAATTCATAACTCAATTTGTGTATATTAGATTTTATTGTTTTTGTCTTGATTTACTAAGATAATTATTGGATAATTTTCAAAACTGGTGTGGAGTACTTTTGTGGTGTTTTCACTTTGTGTGTGTGTGTGTGTGTGTGTGCACAAATACTTTACACATTGACTTTTTAGTTCAGCCTGACTACTCTGTGCCAAGCTACCAGAGGGTGAGCACAGGTGAACTTCTTGTGTACTACTCTTACGCTGACTAGGATTATGGTTTCTGCTTGGACAGGGTACATACCTCTGCCAACCAGAAACCCAATTTCTAACACTATCCTTCTCTCTCCATCCCTTATAAACAGACAGTCGCATTTGTCTCTGGCACAGAGACTTAACTTCAATGACTTCACCCCCCTCTTTGGAGATGAAAGCCTACATTTATGAAGTCAAACAATGCAGGGGAGCCAGTAAAACTGTTGCCCTGAATTACATTGTGTGAAAGTAAGAGAGCAGAATAGCATAACAGCTACTAAGATGTGTCACCATTCTGCTCTCTCTTTGCACTTTAGGCAGGCATGCATCAATCAAGCCATCCGTGGGCCATAGTGCAAGGGATTCTGAATTTGACAAAACTCTGGTTTTGTACTGGAAGTAGTCCCATCCAGTATAAAACCTGTGCTTTAAGGCTTTACCCCCGTTTTATGTGTATTGCACAATGCAGCACAAATGAGAAGTGGGAAAACCAAGGTGAAATTAAAACATGTCTCCTTATTGTGCCTGCCTTGATGAGGCACGGGATTTTGGCACAAAACTCTGTCTACAAATCTTTGTAGTTAGGGCTTTGTAGCAAAACCAATTAAGTGGGTACATTGGATCTCACATACACCACCCATGCAATGCCCCTGAGGCAAAGTAATGCACAATAGCATATTGCACAAGTTTGAGATACATTGAGTTACTATCCAATACTATTGTAATTCCCACCTGAACACTCTGCGTTGGTTTTGTGTAAGAAAAATAACACAACCCAGACGCAATTGTTGGGCATGTGATTTATGGGTACATATTGCCGGCTTGAGGCACATCAGAACGTTGTTTCCACTCACAAACGCGCACAGTAGCATCATCTTTGCATCTGTCTTGAACGCTGAAAAGTCACCATAATAAACACACACACCTCAAAGAACCCTCACAAAAACGTTGGAAGTACAGAGATGTTAGCCTCAAGGCCAAGTCCTCTTAAGCTCGAATCAGGAAAGTAGACAAAAATACAATATTTTAAAATTGTCAACATTGTTAACATAGGGGGAGGAGCCAAGATGGCGATCGGGATGGCTGCATAAACGCTCGGCTCCGTGAGCCCTCTCACCCCGCACATATATCCTGGCAATTATCCTGAGAAGTGTTTGCTTATCTAAGTAGGTGAAGGAAATCATTCATTTACCATTTGCTTCTGAGGCTTCACCGTGCGGTAGACCCGAAGAAATGTCCCCGACTGTTTGGCGGCCTTCGAGGTGCTGAGACCGGGATCTCGATTGAGGAGAGTGCCTGGCCGTGACTGCAACAACAGCGGCCTCTGGTTGCGATGGGAAGCCGGTCGGAGGGAACCTGAGACCTGCGGGTCAAAAGCGATGATACCAACCCACTCCAAATAGTGGATTGCCCTGCGGGAGGTGCGGTATAGCTGGGCCGGAGAGAATCCATGATACCCAGTTCCCCTTCGGTGTGATACCCGGTCATATTAACAGCCCCCCAGGGAACCGGTGGGTGGCTCCCGGGGAGCAGCAGGGAGCTTGTTTAGCCTATTGGTGACCCTCCTTTGCGATGCCTGCCCCGACTATTGAGATCCCTCTGTGAATGAAGAAGGAGGAGGCAGGAACGACTAAAATGGCGGATGACACCCTCTTGCGCACCCCTCATCCGGGCAGAGAAACCGTTGTACAAGGGAGTCCTGGGGTTTGGCACCACGAGAAAACACCCACGTCCAGAGATATACTGGCTGCACTAACAACCCTGCAGACTACCCTGATCCGGGAGGCCCGAGAATTGGGGAAAAGGATGGCCGCCATTGTTGTCCCACCATTCTGTAACGGCATGGATCACTCTCAAGGAGGCGCCGATGTGTCTCCCTCTGATTCATTGACGAGTTCCCCGGATGAGTCTGCATTCGTGGAGACGCGGATAGACTTGGTTCATGAGATTGCTGTGGATAAACCTGTTGCACATGTGATTGTCTCCTCGGGGCCTTTTTCTGATCGGCGAGTGAGGGAACAGCATCGATCCATGGTATGGGCGGCCCCGGCGGGGTTTCGGCGTTTCTCGCATCGTGTGATTCCTTTTCCATGGCTGGCGGGACTGTGTTCGGACTTAAGACTTTTGGCGGTGTTGATATTGCCGCAGTCAGACTTCCGCCATACATCATCAGCGGGGTTTTGGTGGCTGGAATCCTATGGAGCGACGATACTGCCTGATCCTCCCCGTACATTCGGACCCTTTGTGCTACTTTGTATCCTGTTTGAGGGATGGTTATACGTTGGCACTATTGACAGAAGAGGCCAGGGGTGAATCCACTTGGGACATGGAGGGACTCATAGATGGTTGACGGTGATTTAAGGGGCACTTAGCGGGGATGTAATTGATTGCGTTATAAGTGATTGCTGTTATTTATACTTCTTATACCATTGCTGTTCAGACGATTTTTGAACGCGGTGGTGGGAGGGGCAGGATGGCCGGATTGAGGGCCCTTCTCCTACATTTTGTCTTCTTCTTTTTCCCTTTTTCTTCCCTGTATTTGGGGTCTCTTATTTAGGGCGACAGGCACGCTGCTGGGGGGGGGGGGGTAGGCCGTAGCCTTCTGCAGGGGTGCAGGGTTGGGGGTTGGGGGAGGGGTTTGTTACTTTGTTCGGTCTTTGTTTCTATGGCCTTTTGACCTTTTCCTTTTTCGATGTCGTCGTCTTCCATGTTTCCCATAGTGTGTTTCGCCTTGAGGGGTGGGGCTAGTTCGCCATGAATGTTATGTGTTTTTTACAGCTATCCTGACTCTTATGCCCCATCACTTCAAATATATGTACATCACTGGCGATACTTTTTGCTTTTAGTTAGCTATAGTAGGGGAGTGTATGATTGTACGGCACTGATTTTCAATGTATTTTTCATTATTGTAAACTGAACCTTCTTAGATCCTCATTCTTGCATGGTAATTTAAATGAACGTCATATCCTGGATGCTTATCAGCCCTCGGTCTCCGGACCACTGTATGTTTTTACACTTCATTGCTATTTTCCTGATTTGAATAGCGGCTGACCGGATTGGTTGTAGGCCCATGTTTGTATTTCGTTGCTACAACAATAAAGGTTCTTTAAAAAAAAACCATTGTTAACATAATTTCTCAATAAATGCAGTCAACAAAAATTTCATGGCTGAACAATATAGTCGATCCTAATCGATCGACTGGGGTTGAATGTTTTGATTTGTTCTGCATTCCGTCCATCAATTGTGTGGCTTTTGCTTCCTCACCATAGAAAAAGCACACTACTTAGCACCAGGCCAACAAGATGTGCTTCCTGCCTACAGTGGCAGGTGGCTCCAAGGCTGCCGGTTCTCTTCTTTGGAGCATGGCTCCGGCTTCTAGAGTGGGTCTGTTCATGTCCAAGAATGAGTGAGTGGAGCCCAACAGGGCCTATGTACAGCATGTGCCTACCTTTCTGGAGTACAGGGCTAGGCTACCAAGCACTCTCTCTTGCTCACCATTTGTTTTAAAGTGTTTCCAATCTAAAGCAGTATACCACACTATGCAATTGATTGTGCATTTAATATCTAAATCAAACATCTTTTCAGACTACCTTGGAATATCTAGGTAAAACGATCTTTAAAAATGCGAAGGTTTACACAAATGTCTATGCAGCCAACAGGTAAGTTGGTAACCCACCAAGCTGTGCTATCCAGTAGACACTGGTTGATGCAAACATCTCTACATTTTCAAATTTGTTAGGTAAGGAAACTCGAGAGAAGTTGAAAAAAGAGAAGGAAGTTTGTTTAAATCAGGTCATATTTTTTAGGAAAAGGGTCTTTCAAGATGCTTTAAGGTTTTCAAAAAGCTGTGTGTAAGCATTGAAGATGGCCAGGTGCCACAGACTGAACGGCAGGTACTCTCACTGGGTATACATTCATAATATCGAGTAAAAAATATAAATGGGCAAAATATTGAGTTAAAAATATAGAATGGCCAAAATATCGAACGGACAGAATATAGACTACAAAAATATCGAATAGAATAGCAGTAATATCGAATCCAAAATATAGAATGGACAAAATATAGAATGGACAGAACATAGACAACAAAAATATCGATGGACAGAATATAGACAACAAAAATATCGAATTTTAGGTAAGTAAGTTAATATTTATTTTTTAATAATATGTAAGTGTTTTTTATGTCAGTATATGTCTTAAAAGTGTATTTTTATTTTATAATTTATTTTAATTAATTAATTTTATGGTATTTAATTCTTGCATAATACAATTCTGGAGCGGCTTGTGGGTTTATAGGGGAATAGGGTGGGAAGTCATTTAAATAAAATTAATTGAATATTTTAATTTATTTATTGGTATTTATTTTGAATTCATTGTTAATTAATTTTTAATTGGTAATTAATTAAAATATAATTGGTCATTTATTTTTATTAATGGATTAACTGAAAATTATGTTAATTTTATTAATTTATTTTCTGTATCGGGATGTGGGTTTTTAGGGGAATAGGCTGGGAAGTAATTTAAATGTAATTATTTAAAAATTTTAATTTATTTATTGGTATTCATTTTGAATTAATTGTTAATAAATTAAAATATAATTGGTAATTAATTTTAATTGATTGATTAACTGATAATTATGTTAATTGTATTAATTTATTTTCTGTATCGGGTTGAGGGTTTATAGGGGAATAGGGTGGGAAGTAATTTAATTATAATGAATTAAATATTTTAATTAATTTATTGGTATTTATTTTGAATTAATTGTTAATTAATTTTTAATTGGTAATGAATTAAAATATAATTGGTAAATAATTTTTATTAAATGATTAATTGATAAATATGTTCATTTTAGTAGTCTAAAGTTCATGAGTTTTAGGTCTAATACTTATACCCCAAAATGTCTTTGTTCTCCTTGTGCAAGGGTCTCTGAGCCCTGTCCAAACCATTTCTGTCCTCTCTGGTGCAGCTGCCCAGCAGGAGGTGGAGACACCATTGTGTAAGGCAGACAGGCCCTATTCAGGTGCAAGGGAAATCTCCTCCCACCACTCTAAATGCAGACCGGGCCTTTTCAGGTGCTAGTGAGAACTACTCCCCTAATCTGATTGCAGCCAATGGTCTATTCAGCCGAGACCTGACTCATTCAGGAAAGGCAGGGCCCACATCAACCCCCTGGTGGCTGTCAGAGAGACGCACCTCCCCAGCCCCTGTCCCTCCAAAACCAAACAGTCAATACACAAATAGGCAGAGGCACACAGAATGGTTAAACAAGAAAGAAAAAAACTACTTTCTAGAAGTGGCATTTTCAAACACCCAATTTATAAAACATCTTTAGTAAAATATGTGGTATTAATTTCTGAGTTCAGAGAGCCTAAACTTTATTTTTCAATACTATCCCTATGGGAAACATATGCTTGTTAAATGTTTCAAATCATTCCCCATTGTGTCCTTTGGAGCAAGATAGCTTTTCAATAGTTAAAACAAAATTGGCAGGATTTCACTATCAGGTCTTGTTAACTACATCAGTAAATGTTCTACCTTTCACATACACTGCACTCTTCCCACAGAGGTACATTGTGCCTACCTTAGGGTGATTAACATGTAAGAAAAGGGAAGGTTAGGGCCTGGCAAGTGGGTGCACTTGCCAAGTCGACATGGCAGTTAACAACTGCGCACAGACACTGCAGCGGCAGGTCTGAGTTACGTTTTCAGAGCTACTCATGTGGGTGGCACAATCAGTGCTGCAGGCCAACTAGTAGTATTTGATTTACCAGCCCTGGCACACTTAGTGCACTTTACTAGGGACTCACCAGTAAGTCAAATATGTCAATCATGGATAACCAATGAAGTTCATAATTTACACAGAGAGCATATGCACTTTAGCACTAATTAGTAGTGGTAAAGTGCTCAGGCTCCTAAAACCAACACCAACAGGTCAGGAACAAAATAGGAGGAAGCAGCACAATGTTAGGGTATAACCATGCAAAAAAGGCAAAGTCCAACACATTTCAAATTGGGAAAAGACAGGAAGTGTAAGTTTAGTGTCTTAAGGCTCGCAATTTGAAAACATATCTTTTAGTTACTTTGGTTTTTTAAATTGCAGGTCGGAAAATGCTACTTTTAGAAAGTTGGAATTTCTTACTTTAGGCCTTCTGCCTGTCTCTGGACTACACAACTGGGTTTGATGACAGCTTGGCTTTGTGCATCCCCTCTAGACAGCCACACACAAAGGGAGCTGAGGTGTGTCGCTCACATCCTGATGACCCATCACCAGACTGATTGGTCTTTCTGAACAAGCGAGAGAGGGAGGAGCTGACACTTGCACCTGAAGAGGACTGTGCCTGTCCCCACACAGAGGGTTGCATACCCCTCTGTAGGGAGTCTGGAGTAAGGGAAGGGCAGGGTCTTGTGCACTACAAAGACGTTTCTTTGAAGTCTTCCAAATCCAAAGGCTAAATGGGTATAACTACTGGACCTCTGACACCATATACTCAGAGCACTTCTGGAACTGAGGACATTCTGCCAGGAAAAAAAGCAGATGGGCTCCCAAGTTGGACTACTACTTTGCTGTTTGTCTTGCTGTGTTGGTGTTGGGCTGCTGCCTGCTGCTTCTTGCCTGGGAGTGAGAGAACTGGGCTTGACACTCAACATCCTGCAACTCTAAATGTTCTCCAAGGGCTTGCTGGGCTTGCCTCTTGTTTCTAAAGTCCCAGAAATATCAAATACTTCATCTGCATCTGTCTACCAGCACCTGGGTTTCTCAGCTGTGTCAGTCCTGCTCTGCCAAGCGGTGCCAAATCCAGTCCTGGGCCTTTGGAAGTGAGTGGTTGGTGCTGCTGCTTAAGAAAGCAACGTATTGACGCCGAAGCATTGACTGGCCAGGCATTCCCTCCCTATTCTGACACATCGCTACTGCTTGCACTGGTGCTGCTGATAACGCTTGCTGAGTGTGCAATGCAATGACCACAACTTACAGTCCAGCCTCAACTTTGCCAACAGAGCACTGACGCATCACTGCTGCTGCCCGGGCCCCAGACACTGCATAGCCGATGTCTGCAACACACTGTCCTTAGACCCTGACACGCCCCGTGGTTGGACATTCAGGCATATGCCAGATGCACAGTGCTTCTTGACATAGATATATCAGGAGGTTACCTAAATTTGGAAACAACGCATTGCCTTTGACAGCAACACATCACCTCCTATGCTCAATGCATTGTCCTGAGCTTCAATGCATCGAAGGCCTGTGTGACTCCTGTATCCTGCTCACGCTCCATCGTAGTCAGACTAAACTTTTGGATGTGCCTGGGTGAAATGGCACCAGATTGCCCTAGTTGGAGGTATTGATTTCTAAGCACTATTTTTTGATTTAATCTTGCAGAATTCATAACTCAATTTGTGTATATTAGATTTTATTGTTTTTGTCTTGATTTACTAAGATAATTATTGGATAATTTTCAAAACTGGTGTGGAGTACTTTTGTGGTGTTTTCACTTTGTGTGTGTGTGTGTGTGTGTGTGTGCACAAATACTTTACACATTGACTTTTTAGTTCAGCCTGACTACTCTGTGCCAAGCTACCAGAGGGTGAGCACAGGTGAACTTCTTGTGTACTACTCTTACGCTGACTAGGATTATGGTTTCTGCTTGGACAGGGTACATACCTCTGCCAACCAGAAACCCAATTTCTAACACTATCCTTCTCTCTCCATCCCTTATAAACAGACAGTCGCATTTGTCTCTGGCACAGAGACTTAACTTCAATGACTTCACCCCCCTCTTTGGAGATGAAAGCCTACATTTATGAAGTCAAACAATGCAGGGGAGCCAGTAAAACTGTTGCCCTGAATTACATTGTGTGAAAGTAAGAGAGCAGAATAGCATAACAGCTACTAAGATGTGTCACCATTCTGCTCTCTCTTTGCACTTTAGGCAGGCATGCATCAATCAAGCCATCCGTGGGCCATAGTGCAAGGGATTCTGAATTTGACAAAACTCTGGTTTTGTACTGGAAGTAGTCCCATCCAGTATAAAACCTGTGCTTTAAGGCTTTACCCCCGTTTTATGTGTATTGCACAATGCAGCACAAATGAGAAGTGGGAAAACCAAGGTGAAATTAAAACATGTCTCCTTATTGTGCCTGCCTTGATGAGGCACGGGATTTTGGCACAAAACTCTGTCTACAAATCTTTGTAGTTAGGGCTTTGTAGCAAAACCAATTAAGTGGGTACATTGGATCTCACATACACCACCCATGCAATGCCCCTGAGGCAAAGTAATGCACAATAGCATATTGCACAAGTTTGAGATACATTGAGTTACTATCCAATACTATTGTAATTCCCACCTGAACAATCTGCGTTGGTTTTGTGTAAGAAAAATAACACAACCCAGACGCAATTGTTGGGCATGTGATTTATGGGTACATATTGCCGGCTTGAGGCACATCAGAACGTTGTTTCCACTCACAAACGCGCACAGTAGCATCATCTTTGCATCTGTCTTGAACGCTGAAAAGTCACCATAATAAACACACACACCTCAAAGAACCCTCACAAAAACGTTGGAAGTACAGAGATGTTAGCCTCAAGGCCAAGTCCTCTTAAGCTCGAATCAGGAAAGTAGACAAAAATACAATATTTTAAAATTGTCAACATTGTTAACATAGGGGGAGGAGCCAAGATGGCGATCGGGATGGCTGCATAAACGCTCGGCTCCGTGAGCCCTCTCACCCCGCACATATATCCTGGCAATTATCCTGAGAAGTGTTTGCTTATCTAAGTAGGTGAAGGAAATCATTCATTTACCATTTGCTTCTGAGGCTTCACCGTGCGGTAGACCCGAAGAAATGTCCCCGACTGTTTGGCGGCCTTCGAGGTGCTGAGACCGGGATCTCGATTGAGGAGAGTGCCTGGCCGTGACTGCAACAACAGCGGCCTCTGGTTGCGATGGGAAGCCGGTCGGAGGGAACCTGAGACCTGCGGGTCAAAAGCGATGATACCAACCCACTCCAAATAGTGGATTGCCCTGCGGGAGGTGCGGTATAGCTGGGCCGGAGAGAATCCATGATACCCAGTTCCCCTTCGGTGTGATACCCGGTCATATTAACAGCCCCCCAGGGAACCGGTGGGTGGCTCCCGGGGAGCAGCAGGGAGCTTGTTTAGCCTATTGGTGACCCTCCTTTGCGATGCCTGCCCCGACTATTGAGATCCCTCTGTGAATGAAGAAGGAGGAGGCAGGAACGACTAAAATGGCGGATGACACCCTCTTGCGCACCCCTCATCCGGGCAGAGAAACCGTTGTACAAGGGAGTCCTGGGGTTTGGCACCACGAGAAAACACCCACGTCCAGAGATATACTGGCTGCACTAACAACCCTGCAGACTACCCTGATCCGGGAGGCCCGAGAATTGGGGAAAAGGATGGCCGCCATTGTTGTCCCACCATTCTGTAACGGCATGGATCACTCTCAAGGAGGCGCCGATGTGTCTGCCTCTGATTCATTGACGAGTTCCCCGGATGAGTCTGCATTCGTGGAGACGCGGATAGACTTGGTTCATGAGATTGCTGTGGATAAACCTGTTGCACATGTGATTGTCTCCTCGGGGCCTTTTTCTGATCGGCGAGTGAGGGAACAGCATCGATCCATGGTATGGGCGGCCCCGGCGGGGTTTCGGCGTTTCTCGCATCGTGTGATTCCTTTTCCATGGCTGGCGGGACTGTGTTCGGACTTAAGACTTTTGGCGGTGTTGATATTGCCGCAGTCAGACTTCCGCCATACATCATCAGCGGGGTTTTGGTGGCTGGAATCCTATGGAGCGACGATACTGCCTGATCCTCCCCGTACATTCGGACCCTTTGTGCTACTTTGTATCCTGTTTGAGGGATGGTTATACGTTGGCACTATTGACAGAAGAGGCCAGGGGTGAATCCACTTGGGACATGGAGGGACTCATAGATGGTTGACGGTGATTTAAGGGGCACTTAGCGGGGATGTAATTGATTGCGTTATAAGTGATTGCTGTTATTTATACTTCTTATACCATTGCTGTTCAGACGATTTTTGAACGCGGTGGTGGGAGGGGCAGGATGGCCGGATTGAGGGCCCTTCTCCTACATTTTGTCTTCTTCTTTTTCCCTTTTTCTTCCCTGTATTTGGGGTCTCTTATTTAGGGCGACAGGCACGCTGCTGGGGGGGGGGGGTAGGCCGTAGCCTTCTGCAGGGGTGCAGGGTTGGGGGTTGGGGGAGGGGTTTGTTACTTTGTTCGGTCTTTGTTTCTATGGCCTTTTGACCTTTTCCTTTTTCGATGTCGTCGTCTTCCATGTTTCCCATAGTGTGTTTCGCCTTGAGGGGTGGGGCTAGTTCGCCATGAATGTTATGTGTTTTTTACAGCTATCCTGACTCTTATGCCCCATCACTTCAAATATATGTACATCACTGGCGATACTTTTTGCTTTTAGTTAGCTATAGTAGGGGAGTGTATGATTGTACGGCACTGATTTTCAATGTATTTTTCATTATTGTAAACTGAACCTTCTTAGATCCTCATTCTTGCATGGTAATTTAAATGAACGTCATATCCTGGATGCTTATCAGCCCTCGGTCTCCGGACCACTGTATGTTTTTACACTTCATTGCTATTTTCCTGATTTGAATAGCGGCTGACCGGATTGGTTGTAGGCCCATGTTTGTATTTCGTTGCTACAACAATAAAGGTTCTTTAAAAAAAAAACATTGTTAACATAATTTCTCAATAAATGCAGTCAACAAAAATTTCATGGCTGAACAATATAGTCGATCCTAATCGATCGACTGGGGTTGAATGTTTTGATTTGTTCTGCATTCCGTCCATCAATTGTGTGGCTTTTGCTTCCTCACCATAGAAAAAGCACACTACTTAGCACCAGGCCAACAAGATGTGCTTCCTGCCTACAGTGGCAGGTGGCTCCAAGGCTGCCGGTTCTCTTCTTTGGAGCATGGCTCCGGCTTCTAGAGTGGGTCTGTTCATGTCCAAGAATGAGTGAGTGGAGCCCAACAGGGCCTATGTACAGCATGTGCCTACCTTTCTGGAGTACAGGGCTAGGCTACCAAGCACTCTCTCTTGCTCACCATTTGTTTTAAAGTGTTTCCAATCTAAAGCAGTATACCACACTATGCAATTGATTGTGCATTTAATATCTAAATCAAACATCTTTTCAGACTACCTTGGAATATCTAGGTAAAACGATCTTTAAAAATGCGAAGGTTTACACAAATGTCTATGCAGCCAACAGGTAAGTTGGTAACCCACCAAGCTGTGCTATCCAGTAGACACTGGTTGATGCAAACATCTCTACATTTTCAAATTTGTTAGGTAAGGAAACTCGAGAGAAGTTAAAAAAAGAGAAGGAAGTTTGTTTAAATCAGGTCATATTTTTTAGGAAAAGGGTCTTTCAAGATGCTTTAAGGTTTTCAAAAAGCTGTGTGTAAGCATTGAAGATGGCCAGGTGCCACAGACTGAACGGCAGGTACTCTCACTGGGTATACATTCATAATATCGAGTAAAAAATATAAATGGGCAAAATATTGAGTTAAAAATATAGAATGGCCAAAATATCGAACGGACAGAATATAGACTACAAAAATATCGAATAGAATAGCAGTAATATCGAATCCAAAATATAGAATGGACAAAATATAGAATGGACAGAACATAGACAACAAAAATATCGATGGACAGAATATAGACAACAAAAATATCGAATTTTAGGTAAGTAAGTTAATATTTATTTTTTAATAATATGTAAGTGTTTTTTATGTCAGTATATGTCTTAAAAGTGTATTTTTATTTTATAATTTATTTTAATTAATTAATTTTATGGTATTTAATTCTTGCATAATACAATTCTGGAGCGGCTTGTGGGTTTATAGGGGAATAGGGTGGGAAGTCATTTAAATAAAATTAATTGAATATTTTAATTTATTTATTGGTATTTATTTTGAATTCATTGTTAATTAATTTTTAATTGGTAATTAATTAAAATATAATTGGTCATTTATTTTTATTAATGGATTAACTGAAAATTATGTTAATTTTATTAATTTATTTTCTGTATCGGGATGTGGGTTTTTAGGGGAATAGGCTGGGAAGTAATTTAAATGTAATTATTTAAAAATTTTAATTTATTTATTGGTATTCATTTTGAATTAATTGTTAATAAATTAAAATATAATTGGTAATTAATTTTAATTGATTGATTAACTGATAATTATGTTAATTGTATTAATTTATTTTCTGTATCGGGTTGAGGGTTTATAGGGGAATAGGGTGGGAAGTAATTTAATTATAATGAATTAAATATTTTAATTTAATTTATTGGTATTTATTTTGAATTAATTGTTAATTAATTTTTAATTGGTAATTAATTAAAATATAATTGGTAAATAATTTTTATTAAATGATTAATTGATAAATATGTTCATTTTATTAATTTATTTTCTGTAGCAGGTTGTGGGTTTATAGGGGAATTGGGTGGGAAGTAATTTAATTGTAATTAATTACATTTTTTAATTTATTAATTGGTATTTATTTTGAATTAATTGTTAATTATTTTTCAATTGTTAATTAATTAATTGTTGTTGGTAATTAATTTGAAGTAATAGATAATTATTTTTTAGTAATTCATTTTCTTTATTATTTTTAATTGATTAATTATTATATTAAATTGGTAATGAATTTTAATTAATTTGTAATTAGTAGTAATATTTAATTTATTTTTAATCATATATGAAGTATTTACTTTCCCTACTGTGTAGTGTAGTTCCTATATTCCCAATATGCTCTATGCATTGGAATAATATAAAAAGCAGTGTAGAGGTAGGACTGAGGTCGACCAGGTCTCTACTGACTATATTAGACTTAATTAGTTTTGCCAACTAACTTCACTAGAAACTTTCTCGAATTTTCAGGAAAGAGTTAACTCTCTTGATTTAGACAAGAAGGGATTAGTTTCTGACAACCGCATAAACATGACAACTTTGCTCCCTCAGAATAAAGAGTGTATCTCTAGAGTCGTGTGAAAACAATAGACGGTTATTTTACTCAGTCAATCGTGCATACTTAGTTTCACCAGAGTTCAGAGAAATAGAGAGGCGGGCGTTTTCAATGAAAGGTGTTACTTATTGAGCAGTCTTCTTTCTAATGCAAGAGAAATGAATTGCCAATATTGCAATACTTATCATAAAGTAAAGTGCGTACAGTAAAAGGAGTATTATAAAATAATACTATAAAAGCATTGATATGGTTTCTTAGCCATATGATACTTTAACATGGATAAAATATATACATACATAAAAACATTGACTAACATACTGAACTGGTGCTTCTAAGATACGCCTACCCCGGTGTACCTGACCTAAGCCAAATACGTGGGAAGGAGTAAATAAGTTGCAGTTTAAGTTAAGTTGTTTTTTTGCCAAGGAATCTGAATCAAGAATTCTCTTAAGGGTTTAGTCATCTCCGTACCTTGGTAATAGAATGAAGGAGGTCTTGTATCTCTTTCTCAGGACTCGATCTCCCAGCAACCCGCAATGGTGACTGGAAACACTGGAGATCGATATTCTCGGCTGGAGAAAAAGACAGCGTCTTTCTCTGTGCGTCAATAGGGAGGGGCGGCTTCCTTCGGCTCTCGCATCAGCTGGGCTTCTGGGCAAGTAGATAGCCGCTCTGCTCCAAACCACCGTGTGTTTGCTTAAGGCAACGTTGGTATATTTATACCTGAAAGGTGCCGGGTTTGACGTAAGGTCTGACATAAGACGTCACTAAGAACTAACAGTTCTTTCTGGACTCTAGGAGTTCTTGTGCAAATCAAAACAAGAGCAGGGGCATTTCCCGGGCTGCTGGAAGCTTGGTTTGTTTAAAGAACGCGTTGTACTTTCTAGGAGTCTAGGGGAGTAGCCTTGCCGTATTTGGACTGCATGGGCTATTACTAAATATGGATATGAATCTTATGGCTTTATAAGGATATTATTTATTATAACCATACAAGGGCATAAATCAGGAATATCTAATTAGGGTCCTATATAGAAACACAACACCCACTCCACGTATTAATGTCCATCATTACTAAAAACTAAGCAATATTAAACATATAACGATGCATGTGTGTTATATAACCCACCCCAAAATACATAATTCGCATTTGAAATGGTATATGGTAAATACACGAAAATGAGTATTGGTACTGTACGCTTTTCAAGCAGTGTTATCATTCAGTTAAATGCATATATATATCAGCTGAATGAATTGCGAAAATTACACATGAAATGGCTCTGTATACAGAAAAGAAGGTCGAGACCATTCCATCACATATTTATACAAATGCTGTACATGTGCTAGAGGCTGAGGTAAAATATTTTCTCTAGTTATCCTAAAATTAAAAGCTCTGTTCTCTAAGAATAGTTCTACTTTGAGCACAGTACCATGTGCCAGAAAAAGGGAAAATATTTTGGAAGTGAAAAAAAATAATTTCGCTTTCCGGGGAAAAAATAGTTCCAAACGTTTTCAGTAGCTTTTGTTTATCAAAACTGAAGGCCGAA
The DNA here is from genome assembly GCF_964261635.1 of Lissotriton helveticus. Lineage (NCBI taxonomy): Eukaryota > Metazoa > Chordata > Amphibia > Caudata > Salamandridae > Lissotriton > Lissotriton helveticus. Next base: position 649,321,525 of record NC_136068.1, read on the forward strand.
TTCAGAGTTCAGGAAACGCTGTGTGCTCGCTGTTTTAAAAGTTATTCTCGTTGTTCAGGGGAGAACATCATATCAGACAGGCTTGCAAAAAATTGGTCTACAACATCAGGTGAAAGTTCGACCAAGTTCGAAAATGCCAAAATTGTGCATATGTGAGAATGATTGCTATCATCAATGTTTGGATCAGCAATGCTCACAGAAGATTGTACCTGTTTGGTGCTGCTTTCCTCTCGTACTTCACCGCCACCTACTCGTAATGGTGAAGTCTCAACGAATGCCGTCATCAGAATAGGTAGCCGCTGGGGACAACATGATGCATGAGTCGTTACCGGACCTATCAAGGTATCTATATCCATTGGTATTGCTGATGGTAGTGTAAGACAGACGTCCAACACGCATTCTTCTCCGCATAGCATACATCGAAGCACAGGTAAGATGCAATCTTGCCAGATTGGTCTGAATGAAAGAAACCAAGTTGTACTTAGATCTCTTAGCCGGGCTAATCCGAGGACTTTAGGGATGCGGTCCCGGTAGCGTATAGCTAGGATCGTTTCTCCCATCGTTGCTGGAGTCTTGTCTGTGGCTTGGCTTGCCATATCGGAGCAGAAGGATCAAAAACAAAAAATTCCTGCTACGAGTCCCAAAATAAGAGGCAGACCGCCAAATAACGAATGGACAAAATTCGGGAAAATGCCCAGAACTGTTTCAAAGGGTGCTAACAGTCCCGAAAAAACTGTCTTAAATACATGTGCGATGCCACTGGTATCAGACATGTTTAAGATTTGACTTAACATTTCTACGAAATGTACGGGGTAATTTGTTGATAATAGGGAATGTATCTCTGCCGCTGTCCTTGCAACTTGCAGATCATACGTCTCTTTGGACGAGGTTAAAGGCACAGTTGTCTGTAAAAGAATGGATTTCATTCTGCTTAAAGTATCAATTCGAATAGAAGAGATATTCAAAGAAGGCCATAACGCAGCCTCCATGTCTGGATTGCTGTGTGGATACAATACTTGCATACAGCAAATGACCCTGAAAGTGACGGTTATGAGATAGGGTTTTCCTGGCACCATGCCACAACAGCTGTGGTCACTTATTAGAACATAACTGCCATTCTAAAGCTGTCTGAAAAATGGCTCTATCTGTTTTGTAGGAGCGCCATGCAGGTGACATGAAAGGTTGTTTGAAGACCCATCGCAGGCTCCGTGCAAGTTAATACCTTGACACAGAAGTGTACCACTTAGTGATTTTTTACAATGGTTACCACTAAGGAATACTTCCTTTTTTCCTTCACTATAACATTTGTGTGTGTAAGGTAAATCCCAGGTTGATTTGATGTATCCTTTACCCAACCTTTCATACTGGCCTGCTGGTATATACTCTGGGCAATATTTAAACTGGAAAGTTGTTGTCGGAATTGTAATTGTTCCGTGTATTATCCATTCAATGACAGGTCTCTCTGACATTGTCAATGGTAATCTCTCAAGTTTTTCAATGCTCAGAATCGTATAGTCGGCTCCTTTTTGTGCCAAACTGATTTGTTTATCAGTAAGGTTAAAGATAGAGAATAATGACGTTGTGTTGATTAAACGCCATGGCACGTAGCCTGAATGCAGGTTTTGCAACCTCCAGCCAAGCTGTACAATAGAACGCAATTTGGACTGACCATGTTGTAACATTAGCAAGTCCTGCTCTATTATATCAATAGCAGATGATACAATGCTGTCCAGTGAATATATTCTGGAGGACAGAGTCATTAACCCATTGTCCACTACAGAAAGTGATTTTTCCAAATTAATACAATCAATTTCTCGTATCTTTTCAGATGTTTCAATTTGTGTTTCTTTCCAAGCTTCGTTGTATGCAGTGTATATACCGGCCGCTATGAAACGTTTTTGACGCTGTTTGCGAGGTCCCAGTATGAAATCTCGCAAGTCGGCACTGTCTTTAAGTAAAGTCAAGTGTTGCTTAATTTCAGCCAGTGTGGATTTCTGTAGCCATTCGAGGCATAGTTTCCCTACACTCTATGTTGTAACTATCCCTGGATGTTGTCTCTGGGAATATCTTGGGTCTGGGCTGTTCTATTTTAACCCCTGTGTTTTGTTCAGGAATCTATCTTGACAGTTATTAGTGTCTGTGGGCCAGATCAACCATTTTTTCCAATCAGGATGTGTTCTGTTTTGGTATAAAATATGGGATACGTCTATCTCCACATCTGTAGTGCTATTACTATCAGGTATGGGCTTTGGAATAGATGGTTTATTTAAGTCTTTTATCTTAGCTAGGCCAAGACAAGTAGTTTATTGAATTGTGACATTCAGAAATATTATTTGTTCTGGGATCATGCAGGCCCTAAATAATGCTTCTAGACCTTGTACCTGCCATTCTTTTGAACCCCAGATGGTTTTTGTTTCAATATTGTTTTTCCAAAATTCAAAACCAAATGTAGACATCTTTTCATAAAACTTTTCAGAATAAATTAATTTAGTATTTGTCAACATTGTTTTCATTCCTGTCTTATTTAACATTTTGAAATAAAACGTTTCTGGATCACTGTTGTTAAACCCTGAGAAGCATGTGAATTTCTCATAAAATGTTTTCGAGCTGCCTTTTGGCGGTGTTGGACAATGTTCCCATTGATTATAATTCAAAACATTTCTAGGTTGAGCAGATTTATGCAAATAGTGATGACCATAATGATTATATAAGTACATTTCTTCATAGTTCGATGAACCCTGTAAATAATCATGTTCTGTAAATTTTGCTGACATTACTAAATCTGACATCATATTATTAATATTTTCAAAGTCCCAATCATCAGAGAAAGTACTTGGTGTCACAAAGTCACTTAAGGAAACCTTAAATTGATGTGGATAGTTCAAGAGCTCAATCGGGCCATAGATTTCATAATCCGTTTTGTCCCATGCTACCCCACCGGGTATTGGATTGGCTGTGATGTTCACTGATGACAGTTCTCTTTTCTTGACGTGAGAGGATCTGTGAGGCTTTTGGACCAAGTTGATGTTCTGACTTGCTGTGTCCATTGTACTATATTTTCCATCAATAAATCTACCCAAACATAAAACCATGATGAGCCAAAGTAGGAGGAAATGTACACTAAGCATGAGCGCAAAATCCGTTACGCTCGCGGATTTTGCGAATTTTCGGTAAATTCGCGATCCGCGAACTCCCGCGAATTTACCGCGAATTCGCAAATCCGCGAGCGGCGGATTCCGAGGGCAAAAGTTAAAGCCTTGCTGGCCTGTTGTAACTATTTTACGATGGCGCCGGCAAGCTGCCAGCGCCATCCTAAAATAGTTACTAAATTAGCCTCAACAGGAAGCACTAATAGATCAAATAAAGCAGGTGCTCGTGCATCTGCTTTATTTAATCTATTCAAGCTTCCTGTCGAAGCTAATTTAGTATTTAGTTTAGGATGGAGCTGGCAGCTTGCCGGCGCCATCGTAAAATAGTAACAACAGGCCAGGCAGGTGGCGTCTTCTTGAATAAATATGAAGGGCAGGGTTCATTCTGGCACGATGGTCCTGGCACAAAAATTAAACCTCAACCGGAAGCACTTACAGATATCAATTAAGCATGGGCCCTAGTTGAAGCTTAAATTCAGTGACTCATTCATCGGCCCAAAAAACAATCGTGAGCGTTGTCAAGGCTGGGCAGATGTGCCTTCTTCCCAAATATACCATCGAAAATCAGCTGTGATGCTGGACAGAGGCCTTTGCATCCAATGACTTTCACAAGCGCAATCCTCGTGCTGTTCCTGTGGCCAGGAGCTTCTGTATCTTCATCTGCTGCTCTGATCGGTCTCTGACCTTTAATGCACACAAGAGGCATGTGCACTCGCATGGAAGCCCCGCCCCAAATCCGCAGATACGCAAATCAGCAAAATCCGCGGATTTTGCGGATCCACGATCCGTGAATACGCAAATCCGCGAATCGTGGATCCGCAAAATCCGCCCATGCTTAATGTACACCTAACACAATCCAAAATTCAATCCATGGTGAAATCAGATATGTTTCTTTTAGTTGTTGAAAGAGTTCAGTCATTTTTTCTTTGAAAGTTTTTGTTGCTGGCGTTTCTTCATGCTCACTGGGATCATCAGAAAAGTCATCGAAATTGATGAAGCAGCCAGATGCAGTTCTGTCAATTGTTGGAATTGCTTCCGGATTTTCATTTGTCTTTGCAATTTTCTTTGTTTCATTAGCATAGTCTGAGGCTACATCGTTGTAGACAGGTGTTTCTTGATGAACTGTTGCAATTTGGGTTTCAAGAGGCACAAGTTCCATGGCTTTGTTGCATAGTCCTTATTTATTCACTGCAGGTTTATCAAATGTGATTAGTCTTTCAGTTTGAACCTCTTGGATTGTAGCAAAATGTGGTCTTCTGCTATTTCTTGGGAGTCCACTGGGCCTACTACTTTTTATTGGCCACATGATTGTGGTTTTACTAGGTCGATGGATACAACTGGGTTCTCCTTTTTACCAGCAAGGGGTGGTAGTACTACTGATCTTGTTCCGCTGACAGCTAAGACAGGTACTTCTTTTCTGTAAGAAGGCCCAAATTCCTTCTTCACCGCGATCTTTTCTCTGACCAGATCCCCAATCTTTGGAATCCAGACAGGTCTTGCAGGGACAGGTGGTTTTCCTTCAGTGGTTGTTGGCTTTAAATTTATATTACTCAGACTTTTTCTTGTTTCATTTAAGTCCTGTAAAACAGCCAAACGGTCTTTGATATCAAAGGCTTTTTCTTCTACCACTGAAGTGTGACAATCTAGATCCTGAATGTGCATTCTAGTACCGAACAATAGTTCGTAGGGAGTGAGACCTTTTAGAGAATTTCTTGGCAGATTGTCAAGACTATGTTGGACACTTGTTAAATGTTTGACTCACCCATCACCCGAACCTAATACCCTCGCTGTTATAGACTGCTTAATGTCCCGTTTTTTTCTTTCCACTACCGTATTTCCCTCAGCATGGAAGGGAGAAGAGTACCGCAATGCAATGCCTATGCTGGCCATGGCCTCCTTGTAAGCCCGAGAGCTAAACTCAGTACCCTGGTCAGAATGTAGCATGCCACATGTGTTGTATGTGCCGATAAAGACTCGCAAATCTTTTATAACAGTTCTGGCATCAGCCAAGCGCTGGGGCCACATCCAAATGAATCTCGTGCAGGAATCCACTGCGACCATGATATATTTATAGTTGCCATCCCTTTGTAAGGGACCACAGTGGTCCAGGTAAACACACGCTAATGGTTTATCTGAGATTAGAAGGGGCGTCTGTGCTGGTCGTTTCACTGTTGATACTTTCAATCTTTGGTATACTTCACATTCTAGAACATAGTTCCTAGTTTGTTTTCTCATGTGCGGCCACCAATATCTCTGTTTTAATAACGATATTGTGGCAGAAACACCAGCGTGTGCAGAAGCGAGCCCTTCGTGTGCCGCTAAAATTAGTCCTAACCTGTGTTCCATGTTTGGAATTGCCCTATCCCCCACTCCAGGGATTCGAGCAAAAGGAACATTATTCGCATCAGTTATGTATGAGTACTTTACTGGAAAGCCTTTCGGGAGTGTTTTTCTATCATCTTTTACTGAAGCACTGACAGCTTGCATTATATCGCTGTCTATTTTTGTTTTTGACCGGGTGATAGCAGCTACAGAAGCCGTTTGCACAGCTGCCTTTGCGGCTTCATCAGCCAATGAATCCCCCGCAACGTGAACGCCATCACGTTGATGACTCAGTGTATGTATCACGTGAGTCTTTTGTAGTTCTTTCTGTAAAAGAACTACTTGTTCCCAAAGCGTTTTATGCTTGATTGTGCCACCTTTTGCATCTTTGAAGCCGTTTTGAACCCAGTTCTGCAAGTATTCATTATAAGACTGACCGCAGTAATATGAGTCGCACACTATTAGTGTGGCGAATTCGCGATCGGTATTTTCAAGCGCCATCTTAAATGCTAGTAGTTCAGCTCGCTGAGCTGTACAATCTCCTAGAGATTGGGTTTTAGTGACCAGTGGTCTAAATGTTCCTCCGTGCCAACGACCTTTAACAATCCTGCACGCAGCACTGTAAGCTTGTTTACCCCCAACTGCGGGTTGTACTGATCCGTATGTATATATTATACAGACGTAATGTTCTAGAGGCAGGATTTTGGTCGGCAGAGGACATTCATATTCATATTGGAGAAATTCTTGTGTTGTTAAATTAGGATCAAATTTGTATACTACGTCTGTTGCAGCAAGAGAATTAACCCATTGTATCCATCTCGGATGTAGTGCTTTAGCATTTGGAATGCTTGCTTTTGTTACTGCTTCTAGGGCAGGTACTGGTGTAACGATTATTATTCGTTTACCTTGTGCTAGGGCTCTTTCTTTTGCTACAGCAGTTTGAACCGCAGTTAGAATTTTTTCAGTAGAACTGAATTTCATTTCAGCTTGTGTGTACAAGTGTGATTTGTAAGCTATTGGTACAGTTTCTCCCTAATTAGAGGTTAGGTACGTGAATCCGCATCTTCCTGGGATGACTCGGATTACAAGGTTGCGTACGTTTTCGCGAGTTTGCAATTTTGTTTTAGTTAACATGTCTGTTTGTAATAATCTTAACATTTCTGTGAGTCCATTTTATTGGTTTGAAATCAGGTTTTATTAATTCATAGAGAGGTTTAACCCTCTCTGCCTAATTTAGAATGTATGTTCTTCCGAAATTCAGGAAACCTAGTATTGATTTTAAGTTCTTAAGCGTTTTTGGAGCTTGGAGTACAGCACACTTTTCTAAGAAGTTGTCTGCTAGGCTCTTGCCTTCACTTGATAATTCATATCCTAAAAACAGGACAGTCAGATGAGCAATTCGTGACTTTTTAAAGTTGAATTTGTACCCTTCAGCTGCGAACCCAAGTATTATGGTGTTCGCTCTTTTCAAGTGTGTCTCCAGATCATCATCTGTGAGATAGATGTCATCGACATAAGATAATGCCTCATCATCATATATTTGTAGTAACTCTGTTACTCTTGCTGAGAATAATCCTGGGCTATTCTTGAATCCCTGTGGGAGTCGACAGAAGTGTTTATGTGACCCCATTATTGAGAAAGCGGTCAAATACCTGCATTCAGAAGCAATGTTTTGACAAAAGAATCCATTAGAGATATCTAATGTCGTTTTATATTGTTGGCGCACAATGTTATTCATTAGTGCTGCACTGTGTGAGTTTTATACTGAAAATGTTTTGCAACAGGAGTTTAGGTGTCTGTAGTCCAAAACTAGACGATATGAATCGTCTGGCTTGGAGACAGGAAACAAAGGATTGTTCATTTGTGAGGTGCATGTTTCAATCACCCCCTGGTATTCAAGTTGATCTAAGATCTCCCTGACTTGCTTTTTAGCTTCTTGTTTAACTGGGTACTGCCTTTGTGCAGTGGGTTGATTTTTTAACTGGATTTTGTGGGGAGGTGAATCCTCATCCCATCCTACATGATTTTTATATAATGCAGGAGCTTGGGCTACTGCCCATATTCTTGCAAATGTATATTTTTTATGTATTGGAATATGATTTGAGAAGGCAGGCATAATCATTTCTTCGCCATGAGGGCACTCCCTGACAAACTCTGGTGGCCTGTCTTTCTCAGCTAACAGGATGTCATAGCCTTTAGATAAGTTATCCCAAAAGAGATCCCTTACTTTCCTAGTTTTGTCCCCCGCTATACGCAGTGTTATTTTGTATAATTTATGGGGTTTGCTAACTCTGGTGTCTGCAGTTTCCACCTGAATGTATTCATTCGTGTCCACTGTCTCCAGAAGATTCATCAGGATCTTGCGAGCTATTGTTACTTCTGCTGCGCTGTCTAGCATTGTCTGGGCCCACTCTCCGTTTTTCAGTTGTGTCCTCAGTATCCTCGGCATGTTTTATTCTAATACTTGCTACCTTCTTTTTTGGAAATTGTAATGTTTTACTTTGATAAGCAGGTTCCTTGTCTTTGGACTTGACGTGCTCTTCTTTGTGTTCTGACCGTCCTCTTCTTTCCGATTTCTGTGAGGAAGTCTGAAAAGATCGAGATGGACGTGTATCAATATCTTGATATCTATCAGGTTTTCTTAATTTATCCCTAGCTCTAAGGTTGTATCTTTTCTCAGTGGGCTCCCTCCGGGGAGACTTGGGTCCTCGGGCCGGAGATCTTTCTCTCCGTTGAGGAGACCTTGCTCTGGACTGGAATCCTTTTTCTCTGGGAGTGGATTGTTTATTTCCTTCCCAACTCTTTTTTGGATTATTTAGATTATTTTTAATAAATGTTTTTTCAGGATTTTTAGTTAGTTGTGGTTTTATTGGTTTCCCACCCAAACTATCTCTTCCTAGTTCTTCATAGGATTTTTCTATGATTCTGGCAAGTTCAAATGGTTGTTCTGTTATATCTGTTTCTTTCAATTTCTGCAGATATGTTATGTCGTCCATTGCCAATTGAACTAATTCTCTGTATGCCTTTGTTAATTCTTTTATTTTAACTAAAAGTTCTCTGCTTGACATTTTTTCTATGTCGGATTCTGGTGTGTAGCTGGCTAGAAACGGCCATGTGGCTCCTGGTCTACCTAGTGGACCGAGCCTGATGATGTGATTTTGATGTTTTAGGTCGCCTTTAAACCAGAGCAGGTGCTCTTGGTAAGTTAGTGGGATTTCAACGTCCTCGAAAGGAGTGTATTCATCCGGAGGTTCCTCTATTTTGTAACAGTGGAAGTCTTGTGTTACAGCGTTTGCTGCTGGAAAGTGTATCCATGAATAGAATACCTCTGTCTGCAGATATTCATGGGCCTCTACCATGAATATGACTGTACCACCTTGTGATGATACTCCATTTTCTATACGTTTTTTAGTTATAGTTCGTCTTACATTTACCGGGATGATTATAGCATCCGGGTCATTCTGTTGGAGAGTTGTGTCATCCGCTAAGAGCTGAGCTGCTATTCTAGCTCTCTCTGTTTCATCGTCACTTTCCACCATTTCTATTGACAGAAAGTTATTTTTTGTTGCAGATCAAGTTTCAAGGAAACAAAGATTAGGGGCACAATATTTTGGAACACTGTATCCTTCAATGTTGACTAAACCATAAACTAATACATAGGAATCTCTTCTTACTAAGTTCCGGCGGATTTTAACCTTTTACCCACTCCAGACGTCTATTGGAGTTTTTACGGGAAAAAGGGTCTGTGTGAAAAAGCACGACTGAGTTACTCTAATGTCTTGTGTTAGATTATCGCCTTACCAAACGTTGGGCGCCATGTAGTGTAATTCCTATATTCCCAATAGGCTCTGCGCATTGGAATAATATAAACAGCAGTGTAGATGTAGGACTGAGGTCGACTAGGTCTCTACTAACTATATTAGACTTAATTTGTTTTGCCAGCTAGCTCAGAGGTCACTAGAAACTTTCTCGAATGTTCAGGAAAGTGTTAACTCTCCTGATTTAGACAAGAAGGGATTAGTTTCTGACAACTGCATAAACATGACCACTTTGCTCCCTCAGAATAAAAAGTGTATCTCTAGAGTCGTGTGAAAACAATAGACGGTTATTTCACTCAGTCAATCGTGCATACTTAGTTTCCCCAGAGTGCAGAGAAATAGAGAGACTGGCGTTTTCAATAAAAGGTGTTATTTATTGAGCAGTCTTCTTTCTAATGCAAGAGAAATGAATTGCCACAATTACAATACTTATCATAAAGTAAAGTGCGTACAATAAAAGGAGTATTATAAAATAATACTGTAAAAGCATTGATATGGTTTCTTAGCCATATGATACTTTAAAATGGATAAAATATATACATACATAAAAACATTGACTAACGTACTCAACTGGTGCTCCTAAGATACGCTTACCCAGGTGTACCTGACCTAAGCCTAATACGTGGGAAGGAGTAAATAAGTTGTAGTTTAAGTTAAGTTGTTTTTTTGCCAAGGAATCTGAATCAGGAATTCTCTTAAGGGTTTAGTCAGCTACGTACCTTGGTAATAGAATGAAGGAGGTCTTGTATCTCTTTCTCAGGACTCGTTCTCCCAGCAACCCGCAATGGTGACTGGAAACACCGGAGCTGGATATTCTCGGCTGGAGAAAAAGATAGCGTCTTTCTCTGTGCGTCAAAAGGGAGGGGCGGCTTCCTTCAGCTCTCGCATCAGCTGGGCTTCTGGGCAAGTAGATAGCCGCTCTGCTCCAAACCACCGTGTGTTTGCTTAAGGCAACGTTGGTATATTTATACCTGAAAGGTGCCGGGTTTGACGTAAGGTTGGACATAAGACGTCACTAAGAACTAACAGTTCTTTCTGGACTCTAGGAGTTCTTGTGCAAATCAAAACAAGAGCAGGGGGATTTCGCGGGCTGCTGGAGGCTTGGTTTGTTTAAAGAACGCTCTGTACTTTCTAGGAGTCTAGGGGAGTAGCCTTGCCTTATTTGGACTGCATGGGCTATTACTAAATATGGATATGATTCTTCTGCCTTTATAAGGATATTTTTTATTATAACCATACAAGGGCATAAATCGGGAATATCTAATTAGGGTCCTAGATAGAAACATAATAACTGTTGCTCTCCTTTGAGTGGGAATAGTAATTTTTACCCTCCTGGTATGCAATGCTTTAACTACTGTTGCCCTCCCTGGAGTGGGAATAGTAATTTTTACCCCTACGCTATCCAACACTTTCCCTACTGTTGCACTCTCTAGAGTGGGAATAGTAATTTTTACCCTCCTGCTATCCAACGCTTTCTCTACTGTTGCACTCTCTGGAGTGGAAATAGTAATTTTTACCCCTACGCTATCCAATCCTTTCTGTACTGTTGCACTCTCTGGAGTGGGAATAGTAATTTTTACCTTCTCCCTATCCAACGCTTTCCCTACTGTTGCACTCACTGGAGTGGGAATAGTAATTTTTACACTCCCGCTATCCAACGCTTTCCCTACTGTTGCCCTCCATGGAGTGTGAATAGCCATTTTTACCCCTACGCTATCCAATGTTTTCCCTACGGTTGCACTCACTGGAGTGGGAATAGTAATGTTTACCTCTACGCTATCCAATGCTTACCCTACTGTTGCACTCCCTGGAGTGGGAATAGTAATTTTTAATTAAATAATTAAACACAGAGGAAGGTCCCAGGGGAGTATTTAAAGACCCTAACTGCTAAACCCTCTGACTATAAATGACACCAACCAATTTTTACCCTCCCGCTATACAAAGCTTTCCCTACTGTTGCACTCACTGCAGCTGGAATAGTAATTTTTATCCCTATGCTATCCAACGCTTTCCCTAGTGTTGCACTCTTTGAAGTGGGAATAGTAATTTCTACCTTCCTGCTATCCAACGCTTTCCCTACTGTTGCACTCACTGGATTAGGAATAGTAATTTTTACCCTACGCTATCCAATGCTTACCCTAGTGTTGCACTCCCTTCAGTGGGAATAGTAATTTTTACCCCTACGCTATCCAAATGCTTTCCTTACTGTTGCACTCTCTGGAGTGGGAATAGTAATTTTTACCCATACGCTATCTAACGCTTTCCCTACTGTTGGACTCTCTGGAGTGGGAATAGTAATTTTTACCCTCCCGCTATCCAACGCTTTCCCTACTGTTGCACTCACTGGAGTGGGAATATTAATTTTTACACTACCGTTATCCAACACTTTCCCTACTGTTGCCTTCCTTGGAGTGGGAATAGTAATTTTTACCCCTACGCTATCCAACGCTTTCCCTACTGTTGCACTACCTGGAGTGGGAATAGTAATTTTTACCTTCCCGCTATCCAACGCTTTCCCTACTGTTGCACTCACTGGAGGTGGAATAGTATTTTTTATCCCTACGCATCTCTAACGCTTTCCCTACTGTTGCCCTCTTTGGAGTGGGAATAGTAATTTTTACCTTCCCGCTATCCAACGCTTTCCCTACTGTTGCACTCACTGGAGTGGGAATAGTAATTTTTACCCCTACGCTATCCAACGCTTTCTCTACTGTTGCACTCAGTGGAGTGGTAATAGTACATTTTACTGTCCCACTAACCTACGGTAAAAATATTATATATGTTTTATTAATATTATGTTTATATATATATATATGTATGCATTTAAAAATTAAATTGTATGTTTATTTATTTTTAACTTAAATTAATAATGTATTGATTTTAAGGTTATTTAAGTATTTTAAGTATGTTTAAGTTAATTATATTCCACATTTTATTATTTTTCAATTACTTTTAAGCCATCTAAAAAATTCAATATTTTGACTATCTATATTTTTTACAATGATATTTTTGATTCGATATTTTTGCACTTACCTGTTTGGAGATAGGAGTTCGATATTTTTGTATTCTATATTTTTAACTCAATATTTTGCTATATCGATAATTATGTTATCGATATTATGTCAGTGATCCCTCTGACTGGTCACATTAATGTTCAAGGAACTACTCAAGAGTCAAGTAGCCAGCAGGCCCTGCAGGTGTATAACACCAAGGAAATTCCGGCTTGATTTCTCTCCAGCCTCTCGCAATATCCAGTATCCCTACCTGGCTGGATGTTGGGAGGTGATAGGAGGAGTTATTTATCAGATGTATTCCCAGGTTCCCTCTCATTGCAGTCAGTGTTTTAAATACAAGATGGGTGGCTCCACATCCACATCATACCCAGCCTAGTGCCACCCATCCACTCGCACCATGTCAGACCATCTGTTCCTACAGCAATGCTGCTCTTCTGAACTGACTCCACCTTGAGTCATATCCCTCAGCACCTCAGGGAAGATATTCCGAGCGACACTGCAAGCTGACCAATAAAGGTATTTAGTTTTTTACCTTCCGGCCAGTGAGTCCTTGCCCCCCTGCCATGCACAGCTGAAATCCCCATCACATACAAAATGCAATCGCCAGACTTGCTCGCCACCAAACAGCCAGCGCTTTGTGATGAACTGATCATGTGTTCCTGCAGTTCTCTTTTCATCTCCTCCCATAAATGATAGGGCTGCACCCCTTACGCCCATGCAGGCCAGAAGCCCCTGAGCGAAACCTGGGCCAATAATGACTTGTCCTTTGACAAAGCCTGTGGTGATAGTGAGGTGGGAATATTGATGACAACCCACATCGTCAGATTTGATCAGGTGCTGGCCCTGAGAGTGCCTGTTCTTCTCGCAGTAGCAACTCCCAAAACCAAAACATCCAGTGTGGGTTGGGCTCTTAGACCTCTGCGCTCTGGTGCCTTTCCAATACTGATAGCTAAGCCCCAGTTTCTGTACCACTTCCACATTTCTTTTTACTCTTTCACTCTCTTGCCCTTCTCTTTTTCAGCGGACTCTCTGGCTCTTAAATGCTCTTTCTGTGTTACCTGTAAGAAACAAACACCTCCTGCTTTAGAAATGAAGACTCATCATTACCCGTGGTGTTCTTCTTCAAATGCATCTGTGACTAAAAACAAAAAGATCATACACTTACCAGTTCACTGCTATATCCATCAAGAAAATGTCCTAAAAAGCCCCTCTAAAAGAAAAAAAAAAAGCAACTTCAAACAGGGATACACAAAAACACAGCAACACACCGCGTCCTCCCCTTCCCCGATTGTAGACAGCAACTTGACCATCGTGAACAACTGAAAATCACACATTCTTGTGTTCTTTAAAACTCAGCTATGACCACGTGAAGACTTTTTAAAGATAAAAAAAGGTTGCATTTACCATAAGTTCTTTGGTTCCTTTCACCAAGAAATTAAGCAGGTTTTCACATTTTTTCAGCGGAAGTTTATGAACTTTGTTCTGCATCAAAACAGAAAAGCGACAGACATTCCATTAATGGCTTATTCTTTTAAAATTCTCCAAAGACACCCATTACACCCTATTTCCATAACCAAACATCCTGAATTTTCCGTTGTTCACATGATGTGAATTTTTCAAAGGGAAATCTATTCATTGGATTTCACTGGGACAGATTTAGATGCTAGATATTGACATTTGTGCCAGTGGCTTCCTGTGATGTGCAAGCCATTTGCTAATCTTACTCTCAAAAACAAATGACTCAGATCTTGATATGGTAGAAACTAGTGACCGGAAATTGTATTACTGGTAGATATAGACTAAGCTCATGACTGAGCTTAGTACTTTGTGAGCCAGTGTTAGCTGGGGAGCGTGGTTTTGTGATTCGTACTTCCCTTCACTATTCTGTCAAGGAAGATCTGCATTGTAGTGCCTTTGCCCAAGCATCATCACTGGCCGATTCTGGAGTGCTATCTTCGTGGGAGATACTGTCCCGACAGATTCAGTGCTCACCTTGTGCAGAAATGAACCTTGTGTCCCCCAGCCCCCCCCCCCACACCCCCCCTCCCGCCTCCCTGTATTTTCGTGGACAGATTCCTCTGCTGAAAGTCTTAAGCCCTCATTACAAAGTTCCTACATTTACCAGTTGGCAAAATAACCCCTTTGTTACACCAATTGCCTCAACTTGACTCTGATTACAAACCTCTCATTATTACCAGGGAAAACAGTGGGACATATTTACAAGCCCCTATCCCCACAGGAATGTCACTTTAAGAGACATTCCTGTGGCGATATGGGCTTCGCCTTATTTACAAGGCAGCTTTAAGTCAAGTCAAAATAACTTTATTCCGTTCCAGAGACCATAAAAGTTTCAAAACAAGCATTACAGATTAAAATGTTCATGACCTATTTACACAGCAGCTATCAGTCATTTAACATGGTTTAATGTTGCCTTGTAAATAAGGCCCCCTCTCACGCTATACTTAGCGGGAAAGAGGCGGGCAATGGGTGTTGTGCTGGGCGCTCCACTGCAACACCCACTGATTTTGACACCGTCCCATATTTAAAAGAGTGGCGTAATTAGGGGGCAGCGCTAGAATTAAGGCCAAGGAAACCTGGTCTTGCCCTGGCGAAATGAGGAGAAATGCTATATGTCTCCTTGTTTTTTCTGTTTCTATGTGTGCTGCGTTTTGCAGCACACATTTTGCAGAACACATAGAAATAGCAATAGGTCATTGATTGTTTATGTGCAGGAAGGAGTCTCTTCCTACACATAAACAATCATAAAAAAAAATCACAAGTTGCAGCACACAAAGAAGTTACAGAACGCCATTCCAGATTGGTTATGTGAAGGAAGAGACACCCTCAACACAGGCACCGCTGCACTATGGTGCAAGGGTGCCTGCATTGGCACTAGGTTGCTCAATTGAGCACCAGTGCAGGGAGAAACGCAGGCTACACAGTATTCTTGAAAATATGGTGCAGTCCTGCGTTTCCTAAGTGGAGGAATGCGGCATTATGCCAAGGAGGCTAACACAGCGTTCGGTCACTACGTTTGTAAATATGAACCCAGTGTTTGCAACTGATGCCGTTATTCGGAGTTTAGTTATTTTTTCCAAGTGATGAATGTTTCAACTTGCAATGGGAAAACAGGACAGACAAGGAAAATGGGTCCTTCTCCTGTGCATGCTCACCTCATTCTAACATGTAAAACTATCGATTGCCTGGTAATTCCATGCCAGGGTCAAATTGTAAACTTAGTATTGGATTTACCTAAGTGCAAAGTTACTAGCCCACCAGCATATTATTGAGGGACCTTACATGTTTGCCCTGAACAAGATTACTCCCCTTGTTGGACCTGTCAGCCTTAGGGCGTCTTCCCCCAAACTTTTTGCCTTGCACCTACGTTTTTTTACTGATCTCTTTTTTTGTCTTCTAAGGACTCTGTGCACTTTACCACTGCTAAGTTGGTCTGGGTGGAATTGGAGTTTCATTTCGCGGAACTCCAAAGAATTACTTTAAAATTCAGAGAAATTCCACAGAGGGGCAGTGCCAGTAAAAAGTAAAAACGTGCATCATCTGCAAGAATAAAATATAAGTCTTTTAAAACAACAAGAAGCAGGTCAGTTAAAACACAACTTTTCCCTCACACATGGCCAACATGGCTCTATCGACAGAAATGCCAATGGCAGTTTAAGTCCCAAGAGAAGTGACACTGTCACGCCTTCACCCTACTACCCTAGCACACTTACATACTTGTTGAGCTGCTCATCCGTCATGAAAAATTGACAATACAACACCACCCCCCTCACTCACCAGCTGTCGGTTCCCCTCTGCTGAATTGTGATATGTCGCTTTCACCGCCCCCACTAGCAGGAAGAAGTCCCCCAGTAGCACCCTGATTTCAGTGTAGGGACAGGCCATGGCTGTCTGCTGCAGGGAGGGAACTGATGCTTGCACAGAGAAAGTGTGTCAGCTGTTGCCTGGAGCAGGGAGGTTAGAGCAGCTAAGGTTGGAGTGGTTTGATCTGCTGCCTTCTCAGGAGGGTGGGGATCCTATACTTGCGATGCTTGCTCAGCTGCCTGCTCCCTCGCGTCCTGACTCCTCTGCTGTCTTCTCCTTGGTGGTGGTGTACAAGGGGGGATATCTTGAGGGGCTTTGAGTTCTGGGAGACCTGGTTCCTTGTCCACCGCTGAGGCTGCTGCTGCTTTTGACTCCGAGCCCCCTCACTGCTGCTGTCCCACTGCCATTGATCGCACTTTCCCGCACTGCTGAAACAGTAGCACGGGGTGCTTGATAGGTGCGGTCTTTAATGTGCGACGCAGCATGTGTGCGCTGGTTGGAAGACTACATCTCCCATGGTGCATGAAGGAGAGCGTGCGCAATATTCCCAACACACCATACCCCTGCCCCTTTGCTCTTATGCAGGCCTTGAGTTGTAAACCTAAGCTCTCCTTGCCCTGCTGGGCGTTTATATTCAGGAAAGGATTTGGGGTTTACACATCAGTGCTGAGTTTTAATTCCACTGCAGAGCTGCGGAATTTATTAGTAAATCTGTGTTACATGAGTAACACAACATTACTAAATTCCTCCAATTCTACCAGTGGAATTTAAAGTTCCACCCACCCTACAGCTAACCAGTGCTACAGTGCTTTTGCACTCTCCTTTAAACATGAAAATATTTGCTTTCGCCCAATTGGCACATTTAATTTACATGTAAGACCCTAGTACAATGGCACCTCTGGTACCCAGGGCCTGTAATTTAAATGCTACTAGAGTGCATGAGCCACTTATAGTGGGACCCACTCAAGTAGTCCTTTAAACAATTTGCAGGCCTGCCATCGTAGCCTTTCAGTGCAGTTTAAACTGGCATTTTGACCTGGCAAAATAAATTGTGTGCTAGGCTACACCACCCTTTATAACACATATGGTTCACATCTGGGCAGGACCTAAGTAGCCCATAGGGCAGGGTGCAGTGAATTAACAAAGTTGGACATGTATTTTTAACATTTATGTCTCCTGGTAGTGGAAAACGTTCACATTAGTTTTTAACTACTGCAAGTCCTGCCTTTGCATTAGGATATCATTGAGTTACCTTATTGCATTTGATAAGTGATAACTTGTGTTTGACCTGGCATCCTTGGTGCAGTTTACCCCTAACATTGTGCCTTCACACCTCCCGTTTTTTGCTGACTTTGCTTTTGCCAATCTTAGGACTTTGCACACTCTACCACTGTTAACCAGTGCTAAAGTGCTCTCTGCTTAAACCATGGTAATATTGACTCATTCCTAACTGACATATTTAATTTACTTATGAGTCCCTAGTAAAGTGCACTGCATGTGCCCAGGTCCAGTAAATTAAATGCTACTAATAGGCCTGCAGCACTGAATGTGACTCCCACTTAAGTAGCCCTTTAAACATGTCTCAGGTCTGCTATTGCATAGCCTGTGTGTGCAGTTTTAAATTGCCATTTTTACCTGTCAAGTGTATCTGCCAAAACCTTTCCTTTTATTACTTGTAAGGCAACCCTAAGGTAGGTCCTAGGAAGCTGTATGGTTAGGGTGGAGCGCATTCAAAAGGTAGGACATGTACTTTAGTGTTTTGCATGTCCTAGTAGTGAAAAACTGCTAAATTGTTGTTTCACTACAGGAAGGCCTATCTCTCCCATAGGCTAACACAGGGATTGCCTTGAAGAATCCTTTAAGTGCAATTTACCTTTAGTAGCAGATATACAATTGGAATTTGTGTCCCTAGACTCACAATTTGAAAACACATCTTTTTGTAAAGGTGGTTTTAAGAGTGCAGGTCGGAAAATGGCACTTTTAGAAAGTTAAACACACAAGATGATGGACGGAATGTTGCACAATGGCAAAACATTCACCCCAGTCACAGATCTGGGTTTAATCCTTCGTTATTTTGCTCACCAAGCCACCCCAGTTCAGACATTGCCATATGCAAATCAGTCTTGACCCTGTGTCTCATGGGAACAGACCAGACCAAACTTTTTGGAAGCCTGGTGGAAGTTCTGCTACTTTTAAGGTCATCTTGCTCTGATTTCCCTGTGGGGACTGCTCCCTGTTCTAGCGAGGCCCTGAGCGTCATCGCACCTTGCCAGTCCTGCCATCACCGGTATCGCCGAAGCGGGGGACTTCAACACCCAGAATGCCCGGCGGCGCAACGAGTCACAGCTCTGCGCCAGGAGGCACGTAAAAACCACTCGAGCCCCATGTTTTGTGGAAGCCTGGTGGAAATTCCGCTACTTTTAAGGTCATCCTCTTCTGATTTCCTTGTGGGGACTGCTGCCTGTTCTAGCGTGGCCCTGAGCGTCATCGCACCTTGCCAGCCCTGCGCGGAGGACTTCAACACCCAGAATCCTCGGCGGCGCAATGAGTCACAGCTCTGCGCCAGGAGGTGCATAAAAAACACACGGGCCACAGGCAGCGTGGGACGTGCGCGGGCGTGCCCAGGCGATGCCCGGGCGAAGCCCAGGCCAAGGGCGGGCCCGTCTGCACCCGTCAGCGGCAGGTAGAGGCTGGGCTGAGCCACCCCCCTTTCATTGTGGAAGAGGAGCCTTAATGAGCTGGTTAGTGATCTCGGACCCTTTACAAGGGGCACTTGAAGTACAACTGCTAGATTTATTGAGCATTCTCTTGCTGCAGTATAACATTGTGCTTTGTGCTTTGAAGGAGAGAATTGTTAAACTTGTATCTGTTATATATTGTGGGGGAATTGCCTGCTCTAGATAACTAGAGGTCCCTGATAATCAAGTTAGAACTATGGGGAGACGCAAGACTCAGGCAAACCAGGATGAGGTTTTGAGAAATGCTAAAGTGACTGACCACGATGGACGCATTCTTGACCAGAGCAGCTACAGTGATAGATAGGGAGATTAAGCTGGTAAATAGGCGGCATCCAAGATCTCCAGCTGCTGGCTCAGGGGTGCCCTTGCAGGGGGAAATAGCTCATCCAACCAACTGTACCGATGAAACTGTGAACTCCACTCACATGCAGGGATCGGAGAACGGTATCTCCAACTTGAGTGTGCTTTCTCCGGTCGTGGAGTCTCAGTCAGACATTATTTCTGCTCCACTATTTCCTGTTGTCACTATAATTCACAAGCAGGGGGCTGTTAAACCTACCCAATCAGCTCCCGGAAGCATGGGCGGGGGTAAAAGTCCGACCATCAATACCCGTAGAAATACGAAGGCCGCTAGTAAGCCTAACCCACTGCAACAACTCGGGGGGGCACGTTGCTCCACTGGTAGTACCAAGAGGAAAGGAAAAGAAACGGGCAGTCAAGCAAAAAAATCTAAAACTACTGTCCCATTTTCTTCAGGTGGGGTAGTCCAGCCTGTGCCTGATCCTTCATTAATAGAAGTTTTTAAATCCACTCTCATCAGTATACTAGAGGACACACTACTCCCAATTATGACTAAACTTCACAACATTGAACACAGTATAGCTGACCAGCATAATATCATACAATCTTTTCAACATCATATTTGTATAGCAGCAGCTGCCCCCCCTGCTGCAACCACCACCGATGTTGTGAAGGAGCCTGCCGAGGGGTTGGGTGCTGCTCCATGTGTTCAAAATAATTGTGCCCCAAGGCCTATGGACCAGATTAGCAGTAATAGTGTAGGGGGCGGAATGATAAAACTCTGGGTTGCTTGCAA
Organism: Lissotriton helveticus; assembly: GCF_964261635.1. Lineage (NCBI taxonomy): Eukaryota > Metazoa > Chordata > Amphibia > Caudata > Salamandridae > Lissotriton > Lissotriton helveticus. The sequence goes on from NC_136068.1 coordinate 649,341,484, forward strand.
TCAGATGTGATAGAGAGGACTAGTGTAGCAGTTAAAGCCGTGGAAAAGAAAGGAGGCTTGCATCAGGATCAAATTTATGCTGCCCACAGAAATTACCAACTATTGATCTACCACTTCAATCAACCCCGCTGGTGGTAATCTTGGGTAACGCCCCACCTCTCATAGATGGAGCTAATGAGGAGTATGGCCAACTAAAAAACAAAGTAACTCATTGGTTGGCTCGCAACACAGCCGCAGGACCAAATATGGTACACAATATTATTATGGTTCGGCGTGTTGCTTGGTTAGGAGGCTCCAGGAAAACAAGAAGGGGGGATTGTGTTGTGGTAAATTTTAGTAACCCCGTATTTGTTGAGAGAATTTTCATGGAGGCCAATGCTGGTTCTTCACACAGCGATCAAGGTATACAAGTACTGCCTTTAGGATTATGTTATAGAGCGGAGAACCCCAGGCAGAACTAATTGAACACTGAACACTATACATGGCCCCATAAGCCTATGGTTCATAGTAGGACCGGCAATCTCAATCACTGGGTGGACAGGGTTAATCCATGGGGGGCCTTCCATCTTTCTCCCTTCACCCAGGGACAGAATAAATTTGCAGCTCTCTCTGGGCTGAATGATTGTGATTGACTGAGTGAGAGCATAACCCAATTAGATCAGATAGTCCAGACACCTGAGCCCATCGGTCTAGCTCTGCCGGGTATCGAGCCTCCACCTAAAGCATCAACAGAAGCGATAAGTGCAGTACGGCCAGAAACCTTTATAGACAAGGGGTTAATGGAATGAGAGCTGCAAGGAATTCTTATTGATGCCCCACATCAGGATACAAATATTGTCCCGCTAGATGATCCACTTATGACCCATGACTATAATGTGTTGTCATGGAATATAGCGGGGATTGCAGAGAAGTTTGCAGACCGGGTATGGGTGTAGTTTGTTAGCAATTTCCCTGTAATATGTCTCCAGGAGACATGTCTCGTCAACTGTAACCTCTTCTTGGAGGGGTACAAAGCTTTCTTTGTTCCTGCAATTCCAGCATCTAGTGGGAGAGCAAAAGGCGGCCTGGTAATTTTTACCTCTCTGTCTTGTCTCTGTCTTGCAGGATTAAGACCATTTTCTCTTCCCATAGAGATTTTCAGGCAATTGTTATTGAACGAGGACATCTCAGCCTATGCCTGATTAACTTTTATAATGCAGTACATAGAGAAGAGGATTGTAAGATAATTGAGTTGGACAACTATGTCAAACGTTACTGTGGTCCCTACAGAAACAGCCTTATGATTGTGGGCGACTTTAACGTCCACCCATGTGGAGATCCTGGACTCTCCAAAATGTGTGACCTGGGGTGTCCAAGGACTAAGGGCCTTCATTTTGAGAACTTTCTACAGGGAGATGTCCTCAATGACATGCTCAATGAATTTGATTTGTTTTCTGCCATGAGCCTTGTGCCCCCATCTAGCAAACAAAATGTACCGACCTTTAAAGGTCGCAGTGGTGGAACATTTATAGATCATATTTTAATCTCCACAAACTTTCACATCTATCTATTGGGTTACACAATCTTAGAAAGTCCTTTGAGTGATCATAACCCCTGTGTGTGCGCCTAGGAGAGAATGTACTGAAAAGGAAGGAGTCTGTAGTAAAAGCGGGAATTCTGAAGCCAACCGATGGTAGGTGACGCCTTAAATGGACCCAGGTAACACTGCCCCTCTTTTACAAAAAAGCTTCAGAGAATCCTGTGAGGCAGAATTCTCCTATTGTTTGAATCCTGACTCTACAGCCTTAGGCACCCTCAATGCCTTTAAGGGGATTGTCTCCAAAGTAGGGTTACTGCTATCCGTCTCAGGACAGAGCGAGAATATTGGTGACTCCAAGTGGTTTAACCCTTCATGCTCTAAAGCCGCCAGAGAATTAAAGGCTGCTCTAAAAGTAACTCCTAGGGACAACTCTCAGATCCGTACCTTACGTACCAACTATAAAAAGTTGTTGGCCATTCGAAAAAGGGAACTAAAGGAGGACACCTGGAGGGAGCTCTTAGATCCCCTGACCTTATCCAGTAGCTCCAGATTTTGGAACATCATTAATAGACCTCTTTTTATAAGGGAAAGAACTGAGGCTCTGGGCACCAATATAATGGAGGAGGAATGGGTATCCCACTTTAGCGCCATATTTAAAAGTGTGTCAACTTTACCCCTGCTGCAGGCAAGATCCCAGAAAGGGGATGTGGTTGTATTCATGGCACGAGTGGGCCCAGAACGGGGATGTGGTTGTATTCACGGCACGAGAAGTAGAGGATGGTATTATTTGCCTTACATGTGAGAAGGCTCCAGGTCCGGATGGCGTCCCACCGGACCTTTTTAAATTTAACCCCTCTTTGTGGTCGTCAATCCGGGTGGCTGTGTTGAATGTGGCCGCCAAGGAAGGGTGCCTGGAATCATGGGCAGTTTCTACAATTGTTCCAGTATTTAAAAAGGGATATCATAACTGCACCATGAATTATAGACCAATCTCCCTTATCGATTCCGTGGTTAAGGTTGTAGGCGGAGTCGTACTAAATAGACTGACTGCCTGGGCGGAAGAAAACAAGATTATATCCGACATCCAGTATGGTTTTCGCCCAGGTCGTTCAATCATGGCACAATGTGTCAATCTCTATCTAATCCTCAGAAAGTAGACCATCGCCCGCCAGGGAACAATCTACATGGCCTTCATGGACCTTTCCTCCACTTTTGACTGCGTCAACCGGGAAAGGCTGTGGCAGTCCATGAGGGCCATGGGGGTGGAGGCAAATTTAGTGGATTTTCTGAGGGATTTACATAGAGATACCAGGGTGAACATTAGGTACGCCCAGGATCTGAGCGTCACTCCGGACTTTAATTTAGAAAGGGGGGTATGACAGGGGTGTATTTTAGCCCCTTTCCTCTTCAACCTGTACATTAATGATTTGGATAAGACCCTGCAGGAAACCGGGGCCGACTTTCCGTACGTGGGACGCAGGGGACTGCCCATCTTTCTATACGCAGACGATGCGGTTCTCCTGGCACGTACCCCCAAAAGTCGGCAAATCCTGCTTGATACCTTTCGAGGGTTTATGGCAGAGCGAGATCTGGCCATAAGTAATACAAAATACTATGTAATGCAGGTAGTGCTCTGCCCAAAACGACAGTACACCTTTTCGGTGAAAGGAGAGAGAGTACCGATATCCCCTACTTTTTCCTACCTCGGCATCCTACTGGACGATCGCCTGGACTGGGTTGCCTTAATCAAGAAGAAAAGGGGTGACGTGACCAGGTCCAATGCAGCGATCTTCAGCTTTGCAGCTAAAATGGGCAATGTCAGTGTTTCTATAGCCACCTATGGGAGTAAACTGTGGGGTTATATTGGTGTGGAGGGTATTCCGGTGACAGAAAATAACTTTTTAAAACAGTTGCTGGGGGCTCCTAAAGGGGTTGCAAACTTTACTGTCCATGAAGAAACTGGCCTTCCATATATTTGTGATCCCCTGGGTATGCGCCCGCTGCTTTTCTGGCTTAAAAGTTGGTTAAATAAAGATCTAGACCTTACCCACAAGCTATTAAAAGAGGCCCTGAGCCTGGACCACATGACTGACATACCATGGCTCAACTATCTAAAGGGGTGCTTTAGTGAGCTGGGCCGCTTGGACCTTTTTTAAATACCTGACTGTATTACTAAGGCAGACATGGCCTTTGTGATAGAATCCTTTATAATGCGTAAACAAGCTAAGCGAGAGGAGACGGAATTGATGAAAAATGGCGTCCGTAAACATCTGATGCTTAGAACATCCCCAGCAATGGAGCCATACCTCTCGTGGCCCCTGTCAGCGCACAAGCGATTTCTACTAATCAGGTTTAGAGTGGATTACTTCCATCTTTTATTAGCTGTACCTAAGGGGAGCTACAAAGGAAAAGTGTTAGCACCTTGTGGCTGCGACAATACATCTCCTCAGGATCTGCTACACTTTTTGTTCTTTTGTCACTATTATGAAGCCCCACGGAGGCTTTAAAAAAGCTAAACTTTTTACAGGTTCACCCCGCTCTCTATTTTTTGCAACTTTTAAAGCCTGAATATATCCTGTTTGTGGTTGGCTTCTTAAAATGCTCCTTAAGGTATAGGAAATGTTTGGAACCCTAAGTGACCTGGATGCTCTATTTTTATGAATTGATTTCTATTACCAAATAATGTGATGCCCTTTGACCCTATAATCACCGACTGAAAAATGGAACAATTGTATTTTTTAACTTTTATATTTTTTGCCCTATTTTTTATTGATGAAATCTAACTTTTATGGTTTTCTATTATGTGAACCGAATAAAGTTTAATGAAATGAAAAATTACCAGACCGAACTGCCAAACCATGTCTTCCCTGGACCGGAACCAAGCATCCTAGGACCGGTTTCTGGCTATTAGCTGTCTTCAGCCAGGATTACTTGACTCCAGTGGCGTAGTGAGCAAGGGACCCACTTCTGGGCATACCGTTCCCACATAGGGTGAACAGCAATAAACACAAGATGATGGATGGAATGTTGCACAATGGCAAAACATTCACCCCCAGTCACAGATCTGGGTTTAATCCATCGTTATTTTGCTCACCAAGCCACCCCAGCTCAGACATGGACATATGCAAATCAGTCTTGCACTGTGCCTCATGGGAACAGTCCAGACCGAACTGCCAAGCCATGTCTTCCCTGGACCAGAATCAAGCATCATAGGACCGGTTTCTGGCTATCAGCCATCTTCAGCCAGGATAGCTTGACTCCAGTGGCTAAGTGAGCAAGGGACCCATGTCTGGGCATACCCTTCCCACATAGGCAGTTTGATCTGGACTCTTCCCATGAGGCACAGGGTCAAGACTGATTCCAATAGGGCCATGTCTAAACTCGGGTGGCTTGGTGAGCAAAATAGTGATGGATTAAACCCAGATCTGTGACTGGGGGTGAATGTTTTGCCATTGTGCAACATTCCATCCATCATATTGTGTGTTTTGCTGGTCACCCTATGTGGGAAGGGTATGCCCAGACGTGGGTCCCGTGCTCAATACGCCACTGGAGTCAAGCTATCCTGGCTGAAGACGGCTGATAGCCAGAAACCGGTCCTAGGATGCTTGATTCGGTCCAGGGAAGATATGGCTTGGAGGTTCGGTCTGGACTGTTCCCATGAGGCACAGGGTCAAGACTGATTTGCATATGGCCATGTCTGAACTGGGGTGGCTTGGTGAGGAAAATAACGATGGATTAAACCCAGATCTGTGACAGGGGGTGAATGTTTTGCCATTGTGCAAAATTCCATCCATTATATTGTGTGTTTTGCTGTTCACCCTATCTGGAAAGGGTATGCCCAGAAGTGGGTCCCATGCTCACTACACCACTGGAGTCAAGCTATATTGGATGAATACGGCTGATAGCCAGAAACCGGTCCTAGGATGCTTGATTCGGTCCAGGGAAGACATGGCTTGGCAGTTCGGTCTGGACTGTTCCTATGAGGCACAGGTTCTAGACTGATTTGCATATGGCCATGTCTGAACTGTGGTGGCTTGGTAAGCAAAATAACGTTGGATTAAACCCAGATCTCTGACTGGGGGTGAATGTTTTGCCATTGTGCAACATTCCGTCCATCATATTGTGTGTTTTACTTTTAGAAAGTTGGCATTTTCTTGCTTTAACCATCCTCTGCCTCTGCCTAGGTGCACAGTCTAAATATCGAGTTTTAAATATTGACCTACAAAAATATCGAGTTGTGAATATCGAAGGGACAGAATATCGAGGTCAAGAATATCGTTGGACAGAATATCGACCCTAATATCGATTTTTTTATATCGATGTAAGTAATATCGAAGTTACTAATATCGATATTTGTATAATGGTTATGCATTTTATTATGTATGTGAAATATCTTTTTTTTAAGTATGTAACCTATTTTCAATTATATGCGTGTACTATTTTTATATATTAATAATGTTATTTTTAAGTAAATGTTATGTTTTAGTACCGTAGCAGATTGTGGGTTTATAGGGGAATAGGGTGAGAACTAATTTAAATACACTACATGAATTATTATTTTTAGGAATTATGAATTAATTTTAATTAATTTTTGTGTTTATTTCTGTAGCGGTTTGTCGGTTTATAGGGGAATTGGGTGGGAAGTAATTTAATTGTAATTAATTCATGATTTATTTTTCTTTATTGTTATGGATAATTATTTTATTGTTAATTAATTATGAATTGGCAATTAATTATTTTAATGATAATAAAATAATTTAATTGGAAATACATGTTTTTAATTAGTAAATAATGTTTTTAATTGGTAATTAAGTTTTTTAATTGGTAAATAATTTTGTTAATTGGCAATTACTATTTTTAATTGGTCATTCATTTTTATCAAATGGAAATTATTTTTAAATAATTGGTAATCAATGTTTCATAAAAAGTATTATTTGGTAAGAAAAATATTTTCATTTTTCAATATTTTTCATTGTGAATTAATTTTAAATTAATTATTTTTTTGTAATGGAAAATATTTTATTGTTCAATATTTATTATTGGTGACTAATATTTATTAATTAATATTTATTGGTATTTGTTGTTAATTAATTGTTAATTAATTATTCAATTGTAATTATGTTTTTACTAATTATTAATGGGTATTTGTAAATGATGCAGAGTTACTTAAAAATGTAAATATTTATTATTTATATACAAAAATTATTTATAAGTATTTTATATTTAAATCCTACGCTATCCAACGTTTTCCCTACTATTTCACACTCTGGAGTTGGAATAGTAACTTTTACCTCTATGCTATCCAATGCTTTCCCTACTGTAACATCCTCTGGAGTTGGAGTAGTAATTTTTACCCCTACGCTATCCAACGCTTACCCTACTGTTGCACCCTCTGGAGTTGGAATAGTAATTTTTACCTCGACGCTATCCAACGCTTTCTCTACTGTTGCCCCCTCTGGAGTTGGAATAGTAATTTTTACCCCTACGCTATTCAACACTTTCCCTACTGTTGCACACTCTGGAGTTGGAATAGTGACTTTTACCCCTACGCTATCCAATGCTTTCCCTACTGTTGCACCCTCTGGAGTTGGAATAGTAATGTTTACCCCTACGCTATCCAACACTTTCCCTACTGTTGCTCCCTCTGGAGTTTGAATAGTAATGTTTACCTCTACGCTAACGAACGCTTTCCCTACTGTAGCACCCTCTGGAGCTGAAATAGTAATTTTTACCCCTACGCTATACAGCGCTTTCCCCACTGTTGTCCCCTCTGGAGTTGGAATAGTAGTTTTTACTCATACACTATCCAACGCTTTCCCCACTGTAACACCCTTTGAAGTTGGAATAGTAATTTGTACCCCTATGCTATCCAAAAGTTTTCATACTGTTTCACTATTTGGAGTTGGAATAGTAATTTTTACCTCTACACAATCCAAAGCTTTCCCTACTGTAGCACCCTCTGGAGTTGGAATAGTCATTTTTACCCATACGCTATCCAATGCTTTCCCCACTGTTGTCCCCTCTGGAATCGGAATAGTATTTTTTACCCCTACGCTATCCAACGCTTTCCCTACTGTTCCACCCTCTGGAGTTGGAATAGTAATTTTTACCCCCACTCTATCCAACACTTTCCCTACTGTTGCACCTTTTGGAGTTGGAATAGTAATTTTTACCCCTACGCTATCCCTACTGTTGCACCCTCTGGAGTTGGAATAGTAATTTTTACCCCTACGCTATCCAACTCTTTCCCTACTGTTGCCCCCTCTGGAGTTAGAATTGTAATTTTTACCTCTACACTATCCAACACTTTCCCCACTATTGTCCCCTTTGGAGTTGGAATAGTAATTTTTCTCCCTAGGCTATCCAATGCTTTTCTTACTGTAACACCATTTAGAATTGGAATAGTAATTGTTACCCCTATGCTATCCAAAGATTTTTCTACTGTTGCACCTTCTGGAGTTGGAATAGTAATTTTTACCCCTATGCTATCCAACGCTTTCCCTACTGTTGCCCCCTCTGGAGTTGGAATAGTAACTTTTACCCCTACGCTATCCATTGCTTTCCCTACTGTAGCACCCTCTGGAGTTGGAATAGTAATGTTCACACCTACGCTATCCAACGCTTTCCCTACTGTTTTACTCTCTGGAGTTGGAATAGTAAGTTTTTACCCCCTATGCTTTCCAACGCTTTCCCTACTGTTGCACCCTCTGGAGTTGCAATAGTAATTTTTACACCTACGCTATCCAACGCTTTCCCTACTGTTGCATTTTCTGAAGTTGGAATAGTAATTTTAAGTGTTACGCTATCCAATGTCATCATTACTGTAGTTTTTTTTTGGACTTTGAATAGTAGTTTTATTTATTTAGCTGTTTAATATTTTTATTATTATTTTTGATAATGTAGTATATTATTAATTTTAAAAGTATATTTAATTTTTTTAATTTATTAAGTATAATTATTTACTTTTTATTTATGTTAATGTTTTATGTGTGTAGATTGATTTGTAATTTATAACATTTGATGATTATTTTTATACGTTATTAAAATAATTATTAAAACTTATAATTAAGTAAGCATATATGATATATTTTATGTATATGTTTCATTAATGTTATAATATTGTATATGTATTATTTAATAATTGTAAACATTATTAAATATTTTTAACTATGTTCATTTGGTTTATAAGTATTATTTACTTTATTTTACAATTTTTGTTTTACAAAAAAAAACAATATTTTTGTACTTACCATGTTGTAGATAGTATGTCGATATTCTTGCCTTCGATATTCCAGCGTCGATTTTTCTGCAGTTCGATATTTTGTCCATCGATATTCTGTCAGTGATCCCTCTGCCTGCCTCTGAATACACGTCTGGGTCAGGGTGACAGTTGAGCTCTTGTAAATTCACTCTAGACAGTGACCCAAAGGGAGCTGAGGTGTTCCCTGCATATCCTGATGGCCCATCCCCAGGCTGATAGGCCTTCCTAAGGTACAGTGGATGGTAGGAGTTGACACACCTAAATAGGGCTGTGCCTGGCCTCTCACATAGACTTCTCCTACCCCCTAGAGTGAGTCTGGAGCCAGGGCCAGGAAGGGCAGGTTCCTATGCACTCCAAAGACCCTTTTTTGCAGTCTCCCAACTTCGAAGACTAAAATGGGCATAAGTGCTAGACTTCTGACAGCATTTACCCATACCACTTTTGGATTGAGGACATTCTGCCAGGAGGAAGAGTCAGGAGGGATTGCCACTCTACTGTTTGATTTGCTGTGCTAGCCTGCTGCTTGCTGCTTTTGTCCGGGAAGTGACAGGACTGGAATTTGCTCTTTACATATTTCTTTCTAAGATTCTCCAAGGGGTTTGTTGGAGCTTGCTTCCTGTTGTAAGTCTCAGGGCCATCAAATACTTCGCCTTCCAGCACATGGGCTCCTCTGCTGGGAGCCCTAATCTGTGAAGTGGTGCCAAATCCAGTTCCTGGGCATTTTGGAGTGAGTTCTGGAGAACAAAGAACAAAAATGTACGCAACAACTCTAAGCACCATTTCGGAACCAGCAAATCATTGCAATACTCGATGCATTGACACTGCCTACACTGAAGTGTGGTCCTCGCTACAACTGCGAATTTCAACACAGGCCTCTAATAAACAAGTTACTTACCTTCGGTAACGCTTTTTCTGGTGGCTACAGTATCTGCCTGTGGATTCCTCACCTTGTGAATATCCCCTGCGCCATCAGCATTCGGAAATTATTTATAGCTATCCCCGCCAACGAGGACGACGTCACTGCACCATGGCTCCGCTTGCAACTCCGCTGACGTCACTGGTGTCATAAGAGAGCCTTGTCGGCTTGATGACGTCAGTTCTGCTTTTTTCCGTGCCTTCAAGGCACACGGACAGACCGGCACAAACATACGCAGTAAACACAGTACACAGTATTCAAACCAACACACAAAGTGTGAAATCAATGCAGTAATGCAAAAAAGAATTCATCATTTTCCTTGAAAACAACAGTTATAAATCAACAACATTGTCAGTATACAACGGTGGACAACAGGGAGGCGGGTATGTCAGTGAGGAATCCACAGGCAGATACTGTATCCATCAGAAAAAGCGTTACCAAAGGTAAGTAACTTGTTCTTCTGATGGATACATCTGCCAGTGGATTCCTCACCTTGTGACTAGAGTCCCACAGCAGTCCCACTCCCGGAGGAGGTTGTCCACCTTTCTATACCAAAAAGTCCTGAAGGACGGAACGAGCAAAGTGGCCGTCCCTCCTCACTTCGGAATCTAAACAGTAATGCTTCGTGAAAGTGTGGAGGGAGGCCCAAGTTGCCGCTCTACAAATGTCCTCAATAGGAACACCTCAGGATAAGGCAGATGTAGAAGACTTTGCCCTGGTAGAATGAGCTCTTAAAGCCTCTGGAGGTTCCTTACTGGCCAAAGAGTTACAAATCTTGATGCACAAGACAATCCATATGGAAAGTGTGCGCTTGTGCACCGCTCTGCCTTTCATGCAGGCAGCAAAACCCACGAAGAGCTGGTCATCCACACAATAGTCTTTAGTCCTATCGAGGTAAAAACTTGCCACCCTCTTAGGGTCCAAACGGTAAGGCCGCTCTTCCTCCTTGGAAGGATGAGGGGGAGGATAGAAGGAAGGAAGGGTAATGGACTGCCCCAGATGGAAGGGAGTAACCACCCTAGGCAGAAAAGCAGCCCTGGTCCTGAGAACCATTCTATCAGAATGAATAGTCAAGAATGGGGGTTTTGAACTCAGAGCTTGAAGCTCACTTACCCTCCTTGCAGAGGTAATGGCAACAAGAAATACAGTTTTAAAAGACAATAGTCTCAAGAGGCACTTGTGTAAGGGCTCGAAGGGAGAACCCATCAAGTAGGTTAAGACAAGATTTAAGTCCCATTGAGGCACAATAAATGGAGTGGTGAATATTTGTTGGTAAAACCCTTAATGAATCGTAACACAATGGGCGACTTAAACAAAGACGGCTGATCCAGCAAGCAAAGGAATGCCAATAAAGCCAATAAATAGCCCTTCACAGTAGCTACAGCAAAGCCCTGCTGGGCTAGAGAAAGAGCAAATTGAAGGATGTTGGATAAGCGAGCCCTCAAAGGGTCAATAGATTTCGCCCCATACCAATGAACACATTTGCACCACCTATAGGAATAGATAGACTTGGTGGATAGACGTCTGGTGGACAAAATAACGTCCACCACGTCAGAAGGAGAGAAAAGAATTCAGGTTGCCCCGTTCAATCTACAGGCATGAAGGTGTAAGCTCTGGAGGTGGGGGTGTAGAACCTGCCCCTGCGACTGAGAGAGGAGGTCTGCCCTGAGAGGGAGATGAAGCGGAGGGCATGAGGAGAGGTGGAGAAGATCTGTGTACCGCACCCTTCTTGGCCAATCCGGGGCGATCAATATGATTAGGGCCTGGTCTTGGCGAATCTTCCTCAGAACACAAAGAATCAAGGGTATGGGAGGAAACGTGTAAAGGAGTTGTGAGTTCCAACTCAACTGAAACGCGTCCTCAATGCTCCCTGTAACGGATACTGGAGACTGCAGAATGACGAGCAATGAGCGTTCTCGTGATGGCAAACAGGTCCACCCGAGGAGTTCCTCACGTCCAGAAGACGTGACGAACCACCTCCGGATGAAGCTTCCACTCGTGGTCTGCAGAGAACTACCGACTGAGACTGTCTGCACGCACGTTCAGAACTCCGGCCAGATGATTTGCCATCAGACATATCCGATGGTCCCGAACCCAGGACCAGAGACGCAGAGCCTCTCTGCAGAGACAACGCAACCCCACTCCTCCCTGCTTGTTGACATACCACATTGCGGTACTGATGTCTGTCAGGACTTCAACAAACTGACTGCATAAGGAAGGAAGGAAGGCCTTGAGCGCCAAACGTACTGCCCACAACTCTAGAAGGTTGATGTGAAGCAACCTTTCCTCTGGAGACGAAAGACCCTTGATCTCCAGATCCCCCAGATGAGCACCCCACCGTAGAGTGTAGGCATCCGTGATCACTGTGGCCATGGATGGAGTTAGATGGAAGGGCTTTCCTTGAGACAGATTGCCCTCCACGCTCCACCAAGACAGATCCGCAGCAGCTTCTCTGGAGATCCTCACAAACTCCGTGAGATCTCTGTTGTGTTGATACCAGTGCCTGCGGAGGGACCACTGGAGCGCTCTCATGTGCCAGCGTGCATGGTCAACCAACAGAATGCAGGAGGCAAACAGACCGAGCAGGGCGAAGGACCTTCAGGACTGGAACGACCGCTCCGTTGTAAAACAATGGAATAATTTCCTGAATGTCGAGAATCCTTTGTGGAGGAGGGAATGCTCGACACACAGTAGTGTCCAGTACCGCCCCTATGAACAGGTTGCGCTGAGAGGCCACCAGGTGAGACTTGGGCACGTTTATCCAGAAACCCAATTTGTACAACAGCTGAGTTGTAACCTGGAGATGGTGAAGCACCTTCTCTGACAAATCTGCTTTGATCAGCCAGTCATCTAGATAGGGGAAATACGGAACACCCGATCTCCTGAGATGGGCTGGTACCACTGCCATCACCTTGGTGAAGACTCGAGGTGCAATAGTAAGTCCAAACAGGAGGACCGCAAACTGATAATGTTGCAACCCTAACGTGAAACGGAGACACTTTCTGTGCGATTTCAAGATCGGAATATGAAAATACGCGTCCTGTAAGTCGATCGACACCATCCAATCTACCTGTTGCAACGCTTGAAGAACCTGCGCAAGGGTGAGCATCTTGAACTTCTCCTGCTTCAGAAAAAGGTTCAAGATCCTGAGATCCAGGATTGGATGTACCCTGCCATCCTTCTTGGGTATCAGGAAATACCGGAAGTAGCATCCCTGACCCGTTTCCTGCTCTGGAACCACCTCTATCGCACCTTTTTTCAATAATGTTAGAACTTCCTCCTGCAGGAGATAAGGTGGTCCTCCGAGCAAGCACCTTGGCAAGGAGGGTAATTTGGAGGGAATTCCTGAAAGGGAAGAGCATACCCATTCTCTACAAGATTGAGAACCCAAAGGTCTGTAGTGACCTATTCCCAATCTTAAAGAAAATGAGTAAGCCGACTCCCCACAGGACCAGCATGATCCGGAATGGTGGATCTAGGGCTGCTTTGCTGAGGTAAGAGGAGGGGAGGTAGAGGAAGAGGAGGAGGAAGGCTGACGGCCCCGTGGGCGACCTCTTTTCTTTCCCCTGTAGGATTTGTATAATGTGTTTTGCTGCTGCTGTTACTGCTGCTGGGGCTGTCTATAGGTCCGAAAGACAACCTTCCAAATCCTCTGTACCTCCTGAATGATGAGCCTCTAGATTGAGCATAAAGACCAAGAGATTTGGCTGTTGCTTTACTGTCTTTAAATCTCTCTAAAGCAGTATCCGCTTTTTTGCCAAAAAGCCCATAACCATCAAAAGGGAGATCCAAAGCATAGCCTGATCATATGGGGAGAACGCTGAAGATTTCAGCCATGCACTCCTTCCAGTAGCCACCGAAGATCCCATGATTCTGGCCACAGAGTCAGCAGTGTCTAAACCACTTTGTATGACCTGACGTGCAGCCGCTTGAGTATCTTGCAAGACCTCATTAAAATGTTGTATATCTTTTTCGGACAACTTAGGTGCAAACTGTTTCGCCGAGTCCATTAAAGCATGGGTATAGCGATCTAAGAGACAGGTGGCATTAGTGTACTTTAGGGCCATGCTTGCCGAAGAAAACACCTTTTTAGCTGACTGGTCGAGTTTCTTCGATTCCCTGTCAGCCGAAACTTGTGGAAAGGCACCAGAAGATCTTTTTGAGCATGCAGCTTGGACCACTAGGCTCTCAGGAGAAAGATGGGATGTCAAAAAGTCAGAATCCCCTGGAGCCATCCTGTATCTACTGGCAATGGATTTAGAAACTGCTGGAGCCTATTCCATTACAGGCTCAGTGATTGCCTCATTGAATGGCAGTAGAGGCTCTATTACAGAAGAAGGAGAATGAAGAACATCTGTCAAAATATTTGATTTAAATTCAGTAGTGGGAAGCTGAAGATCTAAAGGTTCTGCTGCCTTTTTTATCACTGTGTGGTAGGGGACCACATCCTTTGAAGGATGTAGGCAAAAGTTCCCACTCTGGAGACAAATCAAGGCCATTTGCTTCCCTTAACTCTCCAAAATAGTCATCAGAATCTTGAACCTCACCTTCCTCCATTTCTTCCAAACGAAACCTCTGCTCCTCTATAACCCTCTGGGCTTCTCTCCTAGACCTCATTCTAGGTACCGGCGTCGGTGGAGCAAAGACCGACTCCAATGGATCGGGAGCTGGCGTCGTACACGGATCCCTCGACACAGCCTGCGCTGATCGAGGTCGAGCTGATGGCGCCGGAGATGAGGGAAACGGTGTTGATGTCCTCGATGCCGGTAAATGCCAAGATGTCACCGCCGGAAGAAATGGCATGTAGGGGGCCTGGGCATAGGCCTAAGGAACCCCCAGATTAAACGCTAATGGACCCATAGGACCCGAAAGTGCTCCAGAGGGGTACATAGCTCAATGGAAGACTCCATACATAGCATTAAGATAATGCGAGGGGTCTTGACCCGGGCCAGGGAAAGGAGGATATGCCCCCGGACTGATTCCTGTGTAGGCGTTACCGTGTTCGGGCCAGCCGGCGCCAACGACAGATCCAATGGAGTCGCCTGCTCATTCGGCACAGGAACCTCTTCCACTGGAGCCAGAGAATGTTCCAAAGTCGGTGAATGAACCGGCGTCGGAGATCGAGCTGGAGAAGCTGCAGAGAAGCCGATCTTGCAGGAGATGCCAGATTTGAGGGAGAAGGAGACATGAAGTCCTTATGGCGTTGACGAGCTGGAGAGGTCAACTTCGGCGCCCCTTCTCTATCAGAATGGCGTTTTAAAGACTGCCTTTTCTTCTTCTTATGCTTCTTGGCTCACGAAGCATGTCCCGACGTCGACTTTGAGCCCGACTTTGACCTCGACCTGGAACGAGACCTCGACCTTGACCTTCTTCTACCTCTTTCTCCTTTCTCATCTTCGCCTTGAAGAGTTTTGCTTTTCTCTCCTTCAATGCCTTCAGATTCATTTTCCTACAGCAGGCACTACCCCCGACGTCGTGATGACAGGCACCAAACACAATCTTCATGCAGATCTGTAATGGATATATTTCCTCCGCACTCCCTGCAGGGCTTGAACCCGGACTTCCTTGACGACAGCCTTGAAAGGAAAGAAGAACAAGAATATAGCCAGAAACACAAAACACAAAGTAGCAAGTGAAACTACGGAGAGTCCTAGAAAAACCGTTAGCGTAGACGGCACAGAAAAAAGGGAACTGACGTCACCACGCCGACGAGGCTCTCTTATGGCTCCAGTGACATCAGCGGAGTTGCGAGCGGAGCCATGGTGCAGTGACGCCGTCTTTGTCGGCGTGGAGAGCTACAAACAATTTCCAAATGCTGCTGGCACAGGGAATATTCACAAGGTGAGGAATCCACTGGCAGATGTATCCATCAGAATTTTGCGGCAGTGCCTCCAAAGAACCACCGCTGTGTGAGTCTCGAGCACCACATCACCGAAGTCCATGATGCAATGCTCTGACTTAATTGCCTTGGAAATGACGCAGCATGGGTTGACTTTCAGTGCATCCTCCTAAGGCATCAATTTCATCATCAACACCACATCGCAGTAAGGAAATGAGGTTAGCAGACTATGCATTACCTCCCCTGCATCTTGCATCATCTCCAGACGTTAGTGCCTCAACGACTCTGCAGCACTTTAAAAAACTGATGCATCAGTGTCTACAGGGACGCCTTTCCTCCTCTGTGCAATGCACTAGACAGGGTGCGTACCCCTGCCAACTAGATACCCCATCTCTAACACTGGTGGCAGCTGTGGGATAGGACTTGTATTTGTACATTACATACAGTGATTGGTGTACACTACTCCCATGTCACAGACATTAAATACCATCATACTATTTTTGTTTTTCACTGTTGTTTTGGTTTTGCATCCCTTTGAGTTTCTACAATTATGTCTCAGTCTGGAGAGCCATCAGTATTACCAACATAATTTGTGTTTGAGCAAGAGAGGTTGGAAACCTGTATAGTGCCTCAGCTTAAAAAGTTCTGCAGGGAGCTCAAATGTCCTTTTAAAGTCCCAATTAAAGGGAGGAGCTGCAATTGGCACTGAGGGCCTGGTTGGCAGCAAGGAAGGCTGGTGAGCACACTGAGGAGGGGGGGGTGGAAATGGAGACAGAGGAGCCCAGTCTGAACTTGGATTTTTTAAAATCAGGATCTGCCCATAGAGAAGGTGCCCTCCAGGGCAGGGAGCAGTGTTTCTTCCAAAGGCTTATCCTTGGAGCAGCTGAAGGACAAGTGGCAGCAAAGGAGGCTCCAGATAGAGCTGCCAATACTAAACACAGGTGTGGAAAAGCAAACATTGGAGATGGAGAAAGAGGGGCTAGCCATGGAGAAATATTGGCTGGCCATTGAGGAGAGAAAGATGATTCTAGGTTAGAAGCTGAGCTTGAAGAAGCTGGAGTTGAAGGCCAGGTCCAGCACAGATGGTGGCAGCATTTCAACAGTGAACTCAGAGGGAAAGGTACACATACTAAAGGATGTGGTGTCTGATTTTAAACCCGGTTCCAGTCCTATGAAGTTGCTTTACTCATGCACAGGGCCCTTGAGAGAGATTGGGAGGCAGGTTTATGGAAGCATTTTACAGGGAGGAAGAGGACAAGATGAAAAATCATGCCATGAAGGAAGCCCTCATCAAAAGATATGGTCTTGAATAGGTTTAGAAAGAGTACTAAGCTAGGCTCACAAACATGGGTGGATTGTGTTAATTACTTTTACATGTCACTGGATGGTAGGGTGAAGGGCAATAAGGTAACAGACTATCAAGGGTTGTACAATTTCATTTAATGAGAGCACTTGTCTAGTCTTGTTTTTCCAGAGCTTGTCTAGCACTTGATTGAAAGTAAGCTTACTGAAACAAGGAAGCTTGCTCAGCAGGCGGACCTCTGGCTCAGCACTAGGGTCCATTGAAGGTACATGTTGGCAATCCACCAAAAATGGTCGTTCAGGATCTGCCCAGCCGACTCAGGGGGAGACCCTGAGAGACACAGACAGGTCCCAGCGTAAGGGGGAAGGAAATTGATCCCATGCCCTTTCTGAGAATCAATATGATGGTTCTGGGGGATGGTGGGCCAGAGTACCCCATTATTAAATCTGCTGCTTTTAGTGTTCCTAGTTAGGACACAAGGAGAGGGGTTTTATCTCCCCAAAGAAGCCATCCACTGGTGTTATCTCTACCGAATTGGCCACTGTGGAATTAGGGGAAAGTAGTCCCCAGCAGCAGGTAGTCGACCATGCTGCGCTCTCTTTTAGTTGGCAGGTAGATTTAGGGGGTGAATTTGTGATCCCTGATGGTGGGAGTCATCATTTCCACAAGGTGACAGTGAATGGGGCCTCAGTAATACCTCAGAGGGACACCTGGCCTAGCAACATCATGATGATGAAAAAACTAGTTTCCCCAGAGCAGTACACCGGCCAGGTGTGAAGTGTAACTCCAGCCCATAGGCAGGACTTCTTCTGCCCTATGGACCTGGTATCCATGGAGTGTGGTGGAGAGGTGACCCAGTGGAGGGTCATAGTTAGTCCCCAGATACCCATAGATTGCATTCTGGGGAATGCGTTGCCCCCAGTGTCTCCACAGGTGCCCTAACAGATCTGTTTTCTGGGGTACCCCTCCCAAGAGAACGTGAGAGGACCCCGAAGGGAGGGAAACAGTGAGGGAGATCCCACACCTGTCTACTATTCATCCTCAGGGTACAGACCCTGTGCTGAGAGACCAGTCTCGGTATACCACTCCTGAACTGGTGGGAGGCGAAGTTGAAAAAGGATGCAAGGCAGCTGGTGTTACTGGTCCCCACTTTGAGAAACTACAGTCATCATAGGCCCCTGGATGGCCAGGGGGCCTAGCCCTTGACACTGACAGGAGTCAGTGGCCTCTGTTGCTTGCTGTCCTTGTGGGTAGAGTTTTCCCTGGGATGGGGATATAAGTCAGACCCAAGGGGTGGATGGGCCACATCACTTTGTTGGCCATGGTGGTACTGTCTGCCTACTGGGATGCATCTGTGAGCCAAGTAATGTTAGATGCTTCACAGATGGCGTCCATAGGTGTGGAGAAGGGTTCCCTGTGGGTTAGCTTAGTAGGTTCTGGGAGCATTGACAGAGGAAACCAACTGGGTTCAGAAAGGCATGGAACGGGAATGTGCCCCTGCAGTTGCAGGCAAGAGTCCAGGATCTATCACCCTAAGCAGGGAAGCCCATCAAGATATTGATATATCTACAATGGCTTTAGGATGGGGGGCTGGGACTTTTTGCAGGGCTATCCCCAGACTTCTTTTAGCCTTCCTCCACCTATTTTTATTACCTCATGTATGCTGGTTACAGGACTGGACACTTTACCCCTGCTTACCAGTGCTAAAGTGCAAGTGTTCTGTGTCTCACATGTATTGGCACTTGGATCCTTTATGATTCCCATAATTAGTTTACTTTTACGTCCCAACTAAAATGCCCTCTGTGTGCCCAGGGCCTGTAATCTAAATTCTACTGGTGAGCCTACAGCACTGCTCGTGCCACCCTTTAGTAGTCCTTTAAACATGGCTCAGACCTGAGTTTGCAGAATCTGTGTGTGCAGTTTTAAACTGCCCTTTCGACCTGGTAAGTGCCCCCGCTTGCCAAGCCCAATCCTGCCCTTTTATCACATATAAGGCACCCCTGAGGTAGGCCCTAGGAAGCCCCATGGACAGGGTGTAGTGTATTTAAAAGGTAGGACAAGCACTTTTGTGTTTTGCATATTGTAGTAGTGAAAAACTGCTACCTTTCATTATCGCTACAGAAAGGCCTATCTCTCTCATAGGCTAACAAAATGATACCTTGAGACATCCTTTTAGTGCGATTTCCCTTTAGGAGCCAATAGAAGATTGAAGCTTGGTGTATCTGGACTCACAATTTAAAATCACATCTTTTGGTAAGGTGTTTTTAGACTGCAGGTCAGAAAATGCCACTTTTAGAAAGTTATCGAACAAGAGATGTTTGGCCCATTGACAGGAACCAGATGGGGCCACAATACAATATATATACAAAAAGAACCTGGATTCCCACTTTTCAATTTATCGACAACCACACTATATTCTTTTGATGGTTAGGCTATTCTGATCAGCCTTTCAATTTTTAGTTTAAATATTTTCCCTGAATAGGATAAACACTCCAATACTCGGAAGGACACACAATTTTTAAACAATACAAAACATTAATTCAACATATAAACATACATTTCGGCCAAACTTAATTAGACTTCAAAAATACACAAAACATAATATCAATTGCTTCAAATTTCAGTTTAACCAAAAGCAAAAACACTACTCAGCATATTTCATCACCATGAGTAGCGTCAATGAATATTGCCTATTTGTAGAGCACCAAAAAGAACATACATTTCATACACAAAAGATAATATCAATTGCACCAAAAGTAGATTTGGCATGTTTTGACATGCTAAAGTGCAGGAATCAATTAAATTACGTGTATTGATTCTGTGAGATTTGTACTTTTTGGTGCTTTACAAATTGGCAATATTCATTGACGCTACGCATGGTGATGAAATATGCTGAGTAGTGTTTTTGCTTTTTGTTAAGCTGAAATTTGAAGCAATTGATATTATGTTTTGTGTATTTTTGAAGTCTAATTAAGTTTGGCCGAAATGTATGTTTATATGTTGAATTAATGTTTTGTATTGTTTAAAAATTGTGTGTCCTTCCGAGTATTGGTGTGTTTATCCTATTCAGAGAAAATATTTAAAATAAAAATTGAAAGGCTGATCAGAATAGCCTAACCATCAAAAGAATATAGTGTGGTTGTCAATAAATTGAAAAGTGGGAATCCAGGTTCTTTTTGTATATATATACTTTTAGAAAGTTGGCATTTTCTTGCTTTAACCGTCTTGTGCCTCTGCCTGCCTCTGAATACATGTCTGAGTCAGGGTGACAGTTGGGCTCTTGTGAATTCACTCTAAACAGTCACACAAAGGCAGTTGAGGTGTGTCCTGCATATCTGATGACCAGGCTAATGGGGCTTCCTGAGCTAGAGTTGGTGGGAGGAGTTAAAACACCTGAATAGAGTTGTGCCTAACCTCTCGCAAAGGAGCTTCATACTCCCTAATGTGTGTCTGGAGCCAGGGCCAGGCAGGACAGGGTCCTGTGCACTTCAAAGATCTCTCTTTGTAGTCTTCCCGCTTCAAATAATAAAATGGGTATAAGTAGTGGACTTCTGACACAATATACTCAGAACACTTCTGGATTGAGGACATTCTGCAAAGAAGAAGAGCTTTGTTGCTGTCAGGAGGGATGCCCATTTCTCTTTGCTTTGCTGTACTGGCCTGCTGCTTGCTTCTTCTGTCCTTGGAGAGGACTGGACTTTGCTCTCTACTTTCCGCTTTCTAAATTTCTCTAAGGGCAGGATTTGTGCTTGTCTCCTGCAGGAAGTCCCAGGGCAATCAACCACTTCCCCTGCCAGCATCTGAGCTCCTCTGCGGGGAGCCCTATCCTGCCAAGTGGTGCCAGAACAAGTTACATGGGCCTTTAAAGGTGAGTTTTGGTGCACAAAGAAGAAAAATCTATGTGTTGACTCCAAGCGGCATGTTGGAACAGGCCAGTGCCAGATTAATCCCAGTGGAGGCCTTAAGGCAGTCAAAATTTTGAGGCCCCCCTCGCAAGTTATCTTGCATTACATTTTACATTTTACCAACCAACAATTTTAATAAACCAAATTTATTACACAAAACTAAACATTAACAAATATCAATGTTACTAAACAAAAATTAACTGGAAATAATTTAAGAAAGCTTGATTGTAATTTTATTACAAGGTCAGATCAACATTATTTTGATCAGTTGTCATGGGCCCCTAAAAAGAGTGGGGCCCATATGCCAATTCTTACTTTGCCTATTTGGTAATCTGGAACTGCAACTGGTGCAACATTGCAAATCGCGACGCATCGCCACAACTGCACCGAATCGGGGTCCCAACTCGACACAAAGACCCAAGATTTCAAATCAGACCCTGACTTTTTGCTGCAGGACCTCTGGAGAACTGCCGCCGTGTGAGTCTCTAGCACCATATCACCGAAGTCTGTGACACACTGGTCTGAATTCCAGGCAGCACCTGATTCAACACCTTGGAATCGACGCAGCACAGCTTGACTTTTGACACATTCTCCCTGGGTGCCGATTTCCTCCTCGACACTGCACCGCAGTAAGGAACCGAGGTATCATGCCTGCAAACAACACATCACCTCCCCTGTGCCACATATCATCACTAGGCATTAGCGGCTCAATGACTGCACCGCCTTCAGAAACCAATGCATCACCGTCTACATAGATGCATCACCTCCTCGGTGAAACACACTGTCCCCGAGTACCAATGTGCCAACAACCTGCATAGCAGTAAGGAACAGACGTATCACCTGCTTTTCGATGCCTCATCTTCCCCATCCCCCACACCATGCATCATTTTTTTATGTGTCTAAGGTACATTGTCCTGGTCAAGCGCAACCACTGGTTCATAAGAGCTATCACTTTATTTAACCTTTAAAAACTAATATCTTAACTTGTGTATGTTGGATTCTTCTCTTCTTGGTCTTGTTTTAATCAAATAAATATTGGCTATTTTTCTAAACTGGTATGGGGTCATTTTGTCGTGTTTTCACTGTGTTACTGTTTGTGTGTGTGGGGGGTGTGGCCGTGGGTGTGTGTATGTGTGTAGAAATACTTTGCACATTACTTCTGGGGATAAGCCTGACTGCTTTGGGTCAAGATACCAAGGGGGTGAGCTGGGGATATTCTTAGTGTGTACCTTACTTACCTTGATTTGACTGAGTGTCCCTACTTGGACTGGGTGCATACCACTGCCAACTAGAAACCCAATATCCAACATTGCCCCACTTCTCCTTTTCACCCTGCTTCACTGATCCACCCACTTCTGTCAAAAAATTCTTTCAGCCCCACATTCTATACTGAGGTCCTAGGAAAAACTGTTCTTACCTCCATTAATAACAGGAATTCCGTGGTCATTGACTTTGTAAAACCCTGGAAAGGGATGAGAAACATAACAAAGTGAAGGTCATTTTCAAGATTATAATACAAAACCATTAATGTGGAACTTTCATTGAATTCTCATTAGCTGGCAGAAGCTAGATTATACTTGCATGACCCCACCCTCTGGAGTACAATACTTTCATTGATTCCATCTCGTGTTTATTGTTCCCAAATTGACTTGCATCATTGTACAAGACTATTTTGTATTGTTTGTATTGTTCTTGTATCAGTGGCGTAGCTAGAGCTTCTGGTGCCCTGGGCTATCCCTCAGATTGTCGCCCATGGCCGGGGAAAAAGGACGCCGAGCGGCGGGGGTGGACTGGCAGGGTTTAAGTTACAAAGCCCCTCTCTACTTCACTGTAGGTCTCCTCGCAGCCCATCTAATCATGTGTCTCACACTCAGAGGGTTAATATCTTTGCTATGAAATATGTATTTTCTTCATCAAGAGAAAGCAATGAGGAAACTGAAAGCCAGGTGAACGGGAACATTTCACACAGAAAACACTGTTCCCATTCCTGGCTGAGGGTCACCAACAAGAAAACAATGGGGGGGGAGTGGAGGGGGTGATAATAGCCTCATCCATTACAGGTAATGTTAATGGAGGAAACTCCCAGTTAAATCTGGGATGCAAGGGCGACAATGTAATGCATTCCGGTATTTACAGTTGAAAAAATACAATATTCCTATCTACCTTATGTCTTGGGTCTAGTTTGCACTATATAAAACTCTACAAAAAAAAAGATACAGCAGAGGACTGTCACCTCAGGGTTAGATAGAGTTTAGTTGTAGCAGGGCCCAGTGCAGTTAGAGTAGTGGTAGGATAGAGAGAGAGTGCATACTTCTGCATGCCAACACTGCAAAGAACAGTCAGCAGAATAAAAACATTTATGGCCGGGCTAGAGTTTTTAAGTGAAAGCCAGGATTGTCTTTGCATGATACCCAATGTCTGAAATAAAATCATTTTCGGAAGTTGCTTACATAAAACTGCTTCCAACATACTTTTCTAACAAATTATGAACTTTATATTGGTGTTCCTACTGGTGTGTTTTATTTCGCACTACAGATTTCATATTTATTCTGCGTATTATCAATCATAATATTTTTGGAAAAGGAACAAGCAACTAATGATTTATTAATTAGGACGAAGGTTAAAGATGTGGCCATGTATTATGAGAAATAAACTACCCTCCGCCATAAGAATGCTGCAGATCACAACAGAGTTCTATAACTTCATAGCGCAATTCAACTCTCAACCTTCTCCTTCTACACATACTTGGGAACACCTTGGTGACTTGCAGTTGCAGACATATGTATGTCATCTTCAATCACTTTTTAAAACTGAAAGAGACAACTGATAGGCCTCACCAACCTGCCAAAGAGATTTGTGCATAAACTGCAGGCCAGAATTCTAGGAAGATGAAAACCCGAAAGTTCAGGGTTGGACTTTCAGTAAGACAATTCGGAGGGTTAATGCACCCTCAGCAGAGAGCTCTTTGTCACCTACAGGTTAGAAGTCTAATAAGACAACTTTATGAGTTAATGCACCTGCCGTAAAGATCTGCATGTAACCCGCAAGTGACAGCATCCAATCCAATAATGCAAACATGAGCGCCATGCCTTTGGCCAAAGGGAGCACACATTGAGTGGCGAGAGATCATTTGCTTTGCAGATTGCACAATTTCAGTGGCATCACAGACACGATCTGCGCCATAACGACGTACTTACCGCCACAGCGTCACTGGCTTGTATCGAACTTTTGCTGCAGACAATCTATTTTCTTTTTTTATGTATTTTATTGGTGATAGAAAACAATAAGTGTTAACGTGAAACAGAGGATGTTTCAAAGTGATTTCAAAGATAAGGGTAAAGTGAAGTGGGTTGAATGGCGGGGGAAGGAGAGTTGAAAAATTGTGCCCTTGTCAGAAATCTGCCTAAAGGGCAGGGTATGAAATTGCAAACCAAAGACACAGTGGAGCAACCGGGCTAATCTAACCGGGTGTTATTCGTATTGCTGAGTAGGGGCATTTTAGGATAATCTGCTGACGTGACATGGAGTGGGGTGTTTATATAGCGCTTAGTTGCACAATTAGGAAGGTATGAGTAGCTCCTTTTAATCATCAATACAGGATGCACCCCTTCGAGACTGGGTGGAACAGTTTTATGCTATAACGCCCAAGAGGAAATGTATGGCCTCCACTTGGGAGTAAACCAGACGGGCCTCTAACATCCCTGTGTCCCGGGGCAACTGCACCTGCTGCACTCATGGTTGCCACCTTTCTGCTGTTCATGTACATAGCACAGTCGCTTCCAGCGGTAGGGTGAAAATGAGGAGTACCGCAGTATGTATACTGTTTGTCACAAATTTTTACCTGCCTCTTTACCTTGTGACACTAACTGTGGGAAGCTTCTGAGTTATTTTATTCGCTCTCACGTACCTTCACACACCAACTTGAAGGAGCATTTTTTAAGGCAGGTATTTGACTTCTTTAACAGGCTGTAGAGTGAATCGCCTACACTTAGGACGGATGTATGACATTACAACGCATACTTTTACAATGCATACCTTTACAACACTTTTTTTACAACACAACATCCTTTACAATGCATTCCATTACAAAGCATGCCATTACAACGAATTTTTAAAAACTACCTTTACAACACATTCCTTTACAACGCATACTACCTTTACAACGCATACCATTACAACGCATACCATTACATTGCATGTATGGTAAGTATTGGACAGTGTAGGGGTACAAATTACTATTCTAACTCCAGGGGGTGCAACAGTAGGGTAAGTGTTGGATAGTGTAGGGGTAAAAATTACTATTCTATCTCCAGGGGGTGCAACAGTAGGGTAAGTGTTGGATAATGTAAGGGTACTATGCGTTGTAATGGTTTTCGTTGTAATGGTATGCGTTGTAATGACTGAATTGGAATGACATGAGTTGTAATTGTATGCGTTGTAGTGTCATGCGTGGTAATGGTTGCGTTGTAATGGCATGCGTTGTAAGGGATGTTGCGTTGTAATGACTGCGTTGGAATGGTAGTGCGTTGTAAAGGTTGTTTCCCCTTAGGACCAAACGGGTCCACTACAACACCAAGAGGTGCTAAACACAGAATACAACCCAGTCTCCAAGAGTATGAACCGTTCATTAAATACATTCAAAATGAAATGTTGACTCAGCCATCAGCCGATCAATAATTAAACGGTATCTTCAAAGCGTTTCTTACCATCTTCAACATAACGTCTGTAGGGCTCCAGCCAATCTCAAAACACAGTTCTTTCTGAAGACAAAGCAGTAAGAAATATATTTAATGATCTCAAACGACCCCGAAAATCCTAACTTCAGAACTTGCATGCTGTGTGCAATACTTGCGCGTGGCTTTAAATCACCCCCCTTACCTATCACGCGCCATGTTCTGATTGGTTGTGGGTTGAGGTCATAGTATATCATTGCTGCATTCCAAATAGAGGATATTTCCGTAATGCTTGATTTAATCATAACCACTGGCATTGCTCTAACAAGCATTAGAGTCCGTCCTTTGTGTCTCTCACTGTTTCAAACTGGGGGACCGGCCATATGCAAATCAGCCTTGGTCTCACTCTGAAACCCCCGCAAGTCTAAGTAGAAAAAATCTCATCTTACCATAACTGTGAAGAAGTTGTTCATGCTGCACCGCATTTTAAATTCTCTGCCAGGCGGTTTACTTTGCTGGAAGAAAAGTATTAGTGCAGTTATTGTTGGTGTTCTCCAGCAGGTCTACAAAGTGAAAATCATGCCAAGGAAGAAGAGTTGTTTGCAATAATTTCTAACGCATGGGACAGTGCGTGCCCTGCGCCAGTTTTGGGCGTCTTCATGTACATTTACCCTGCATGTGGACCTTCCACAGATGCATAGTCAGCCCTCCAGCGTGGAGCCCGCACCAATGCTACAGCTGCCAGCCTGCAAGTGCACCACCATAGGAGGCCCCCTAACCTGGCCTCGCTGCTCTGGTGTAGCAAGGAGAAGGGGGGAGGGGTGGTGCCCCCATTTCCAGTTGCAAGAAGACACATTCCTCAGTTTGTCCGGCAATTAGGCCTCCTCCCCCCACCCACGCAGAGGCACAGAGGGGTGGCTGTTTAGCTCCCTGACAGTATTACCCTCTCTAGAGAGAAGCAACCCTCTCACCTTCAGCTCTTGGTGAGCTGTTAAGAGGTGCTTGCAAGTGGCTGAGAAGGAGGGGCTGCAGCTTCGGAGCAGTGGACATCTATTTAGATGAAAACAACCCTGAATGTGTCACCTAGATGCAATTTAGAGTCCCTCTTGCCCAGGGCCCCAAAAATCCTAGAACCAGCACTGAACAGATGGACCTTATTTTAACTAGCTTGCTGGTGTATAGAACAAAAACCAATTGTAACTATGTTTCTTTTTAAATAGAACTAGGACATCAGCAGGAATGATGTTGCCTGTCTATATGAAACAAATAATATTACATAAATAACTAAATATCCACCGTCCTCCAGTTATTTGTTGGTATACTGTAACAAACGTTATAAAATAGCAGGATATTATAGAGAGTCTTTTTTTTAAATGATTTTCTTCATCTCCTTTGTGGATCTGGCATGAGACAGCTGTAGCTACTGGTCACCCTCATGTTTTCCAAAAACCCCCACAATTGATAGAAATGCATACATATATGCATACATAGAGGGGCTTTGGATCAACCCGCTTCATCCATTTGTCTGTTCAACTGTCATTCACATATTTCATCTGTCCAACAAAACACACTCTATGGGGCAATTGTCAGCCAATGTCCTTCACTGTCTGCACTGCCCTTTCAGTGAAGGTATTTTTCATAATCACAGGTGTACAGCTGCTTGAAGAAGAGTGAGATTCATGGACAAGTCTGGTGTGCCAGAGATGCAGTCATTTCCTTTCTTTTATATTTTTATATTTCTGCAACAAGTTTGGATTTTCTGTTTGCAAACAAAAAATTATAATAATTACACACTTGTTTAGGCCAGAACTATTAGTTTTGCCAATGCTTGTTATTAGGATTTTAATAATTATGTGTTGGGCATTATTGTACCTACCATACATTTGATGGCCTGTGGGCATTAGCATATCTACTACATCCAGAGGGGGATATGTACAAGGAAGTGGCGGAGAGAGGCATTAGCCTTTCTGGCTTAACGCCTCTCTACGCCACTTCTGAAACCAAGGCTGCACAACTATAGTATAGCACAAGAGGGTGCCTTATTTATAAGGCAGCGTTAAGAAATGTTAAATGGTTTAAAGCTGCCTTGTAAATAAGACGCAGCCCCTATCGCCACCACAACGTCAATAAAAGTAACGCTGTGGCTATGACTAACAGATCCTCCGATTTACTTTTCTACGTGTGAATTTGCCATAAGCGCGGCAAGCATTTCCATGGTCATTGGGTACTCCGTGAGATTTAGAGTGCTCTCACGGTGTGATTTGATGTCCCTCACATCACTGGGTTCTCCTTGCATGATTTTGTCTGAAATCTCATGTCTGTTCCCCAGTTGGATGTTTAACTGACAAGAAGTCCTTTGGGACTGCATAAGTGACTGTCTAACAGGCTACGACTTCCAAATTACCCCACTTTGTTATATTCAATGTATTGTAGCGATTTTGGTGGTTGGTGTCCTGAAAACAGGTAGGTTAAAAATAAGTGTCGGCCCTGAATCGGATTGAGAGTGCAAAGTGAGAAAAACAGATTTCCACTAGGAGTTTTTTTAGTTTTTTTTGAGGTGTGGGTGTTTGTCTCTCCAAGCAAATTTTTTATAAAAGGGAAAAATGGTGGGCCCGATTCACAGAATGAACTTAAGACTAAATCCTAAACGTACTACTATTTGGTATTCACAGAATGCACTTACTACTTTCGGTATTCACAGAGTGAACTTACTACTTTCGGGATTCACAGAATAAACTTACTACTTTCGGTATTCACAGAATTGATTTAAGACTAGTAACTCTAAGGCCGAACTCGGGCCGGATATTCCGGCCCGGAGGTGGAGCTTCCGGCTTTGGGGCGGAGCTTGTGGCCCGGAGGTGGAGCTTGCGGCTTGGAGGCGGAGCTTCCGGCTCGGAGGTGGGGATTTTAACCATGGCTGAAATCTCCACCTCTGGGCCGCACGCTCCGACTCCGGGCCTGAAGCTCCGCCTCTGGGCCGGAAGCTCCGCCTCCTGGCCGCAAGCTCCGCCCCAAGCCGGAAGCTCCGCCTCCGGGCCGGAATTTCCGGCCCGTGTTCGGACTTAGAGTTAGTAGTCTTAAATCTATTCTGTGAATACCAAAAGTAGTAAGTTTATTCTGTGAATCCCGAAAGTAGTAAGTTCACTCTGTGAATCCCGAAAGTAGTAAGTGCATTCTGTGAATACCAAATAGTAGTAAGTTTAGGATTGGGGGCCAGATGTAGGTAATTCCTATTTACCGACTCTTAAATACCGACTCATACCGAATCGGTATTTAAGAGTCGGTAAATAGGAAGGAGGCAGATGTAGGTAAAAAATTACCGATTCTGTAAGAGTCGGTATTTACCGAATCTGTAAATACCGATTCGGTATTTCACATTGATTCCTATGGGCCTTGAAGCCCATAGGAATCAATGTGAAATACTGATTCGGTATTTACAGATTCGGAAAATCAAAATACCGAATCCTGCAAGGGTGCAGGGGGTGTCACTTTGACACCCTCTAGCACCCCAAGTACAGGCATATCCCTGCTGCCTGCATGTTCTAAAATCTTGGAACGACATGTGAACACTCAGCTTAATTCATTTGTCGAGAACGTGGGATATCTACATCCGTTCCAATCTGGGTTTCGCGCACATTACTCCACTGAATCCGCACTCCTCGGGGTGACGGAGAGGCTTCGGCACGGTATCGATCGCGGGGAGACCTTTGCACTCATCCTTTTGGATTTGAGTGCAGCGTTCGATACCGTGTCTCATTCCATTCTTCTTGATTCTCTCCGCTCCCTTGGTGTTGCTGGATCTGCGCTGGCCTGGATTGCCTCCTTTCTAAGTGAGCGCACCTTTCAGGTGTTTTCGACAGAAGCTGAATCTGCTGTCTATTCCTCGGCATATGGCGTCCCCCAGGGGTTGATTCTCAGCCCTCTGCTGTTTAACATCTATGTTAGACCCCTTGCTACCATCGTGGAGGACGCCGGTTTGACAATCTATTCGTATGCCGACGACACGCAGATTGTGTTCTCTCTCTCCAGCAGTGAGGGCCGTGGGGTCTCTGCCTTGAAATCTGGCCTGTCACGCGTTGCTGCTTGGATGCATAACCATCTGCTCAAGCTCAACGGTGACAAGACCGAGGTTGTTATTTTGGGCAAGAATAAAGATCTGCGGGGCCCTCGGCATTGGCCCTGTGATATGGGTCCTTTGCCGAATCCAGGCCCCGTAGCCCGCAACCTCGGCTTCCTCATCGACGACAGGCTCTCCATGAGACAGCAGGTAACAAGGGTCGCTGCAATCTGTTTTTCCACCTTAATATGGTTGCAGAAGATCCTATGGATGCTGCCTCGCTCTACTCAGAGAACTGTCGTCCAGGCTCTTGTGATCTCCCGCATCGACTATGGGACTGTGCTTTATCTTGGGGCCGATAAGGCCACTATAAATAAGCTTCAGGTGGTGCAAAACTCGTCAGCCCGTTTATTGTGCAATGTACCCCGGAGATCTTCCGCAGCTCAGGCTCTGTGTGACCTTCATTGGCTTAAGGTCCCGAACCGTGTAAAATTTAAAACCTTATGCCTTCTCTTTAAAATCAGGCAGGGTTCTGCCCCTAAATACCTGCAGAACCTGGTTCAAGTCTATAAGCCTGGTCGCACTTTAAGATCTTCCACTAGTGCCGATTTTTCTGTTACCAGAATTAAACTGCCCAAAATGGGTGGCCGTTCGTTTTCTTATCTTGGCCCAAAGATGTGGAATGCTCTTCCGCCGGCCTTGTAAGCCGAGACTGATCTCCTCCCTTTTCGTAAAAAATTGAAGACCCTTCTGTTCAATTAATCCCTCTGCACTGTTTGTTCTGTTTTGGGCCTATGCTTGTTTTTCTTTCTTTTATCTATCCCTGGCGCTGGGAAACCCATTGAGGGTAGCTGTGCGCAATATAAATTCAAAATAATAATAATAATAATAATAAAAAAAAAAAAATGTGGCACACATACATGCCCTAAGGGCATGTCTGTGTGTCACATGGCACAGGTGTGCGTGCACAGATGTGCATGCACACCTGAATTCGGCATTTTACCACCCAATAGGATTGGGTTGTAAAAAAACGACTCTCAAGGGCCTGTGGCACTCTTAGGAGTGTCACCTACATATGGATTTACAGAATCGGAATATTTACCGATTCGGTAAAATACCGAAGTGGTACATTTACCGAATCGGTAAATATACCGATTCTGTAAATTCAGACCCACCTACATCTCAAAAGCCAAATACCGGTCGGTAACGGCTGAAATCTGCCGTTACCGACCGGTATTTGGCTACCTACATCTGGCCCTTAGTCTTAAGTTCATTCTGTGAATCGGGCACGGTGTATTTATAGAACAATTTTCAAACAAGCTGGTTAAAAATCCAAAGGTTCTAAATCCAATATTACAAAACTTGGGTGGTATGCCAGGAAAACCTTCCTATCATTAGGGAGGTTGAGGAACCCCCCCCCCCCCTTCTAAAAAGCCTGAAAATGTCATGGAAAATACTCTTTTTTTCAGCACAATTTGCAAAAACAAAAAATGATTTTACTTATCCCAAGGAAAAGCTTAGTTCTGGACACGTTAACACATACATGGAGTCAATAATTGTATTCATCTAAACTAGGCAAAAACTCTTGAACTGCAAGTGGTGTGTGTCGTGTATTACACTGTCCTCGTGCTAAATAATGATTGGCTGCACATAGAGACCTAAGGCATTGCACTTTGCATGATTTTTACCAAATCAGTAGATTTAAAACTATTAGCTCCTGTGAGCATGCTTTTGATTGAACTTCTGTGGCTGTATTCTACGCAGAAAAGAGCAATGACGCTGGATTAGGCGAATACATATTTTAATTAAGTAATGCTTAATTTGACCCAGTGGTTGCAGGTGGGGTCACAGTACTCATACATGGGGACCAGTAAATATTTTTCATCATCTGATTGTAATTTAGAACATAGAGAAAAAAGGTAAAGGAAGAAGAGAATGATAGGAAAACAGTGACAAGGGGATAGAGCAGGGATGAAAATGACCCTACAGGAGTTGAAATAAAGGGGTAGGCATTGTAGTATGGGGATGGCAAGGCAATAAGATGGTCTGGAGACTAGACAGCCTTGGGGCCTAATTCACAAAGGGCCTCCGCCCTCGTGGAGGAGGCCTGGCAGTCGTGGTTTGGTGGGATGGAGGGCTGACTAGTGGCAGTGTGCCCGCACTCATGGAGGGATCCCACCACAAGTGCAGTACCCCACCATGAGTGCCTGCCCCCAACCACGACTGTGGGGTCTCCGCCAGGCAGAGGCCCAATGGCGTCACACATCCCCCCAGCCCTCGCAGTACAGGGGCCCTAAGCTCTAGGGGGCCCCCTCAGCACAGTACTCTGGCCAGGGACCTCCTGATTGTGTCCCAAGGGGGCCCCTCCACGTACCTTGTAGGGGGTCCCCCTCACGTTTTGTTACGCTAGTGCCGAGACCCTTTGTGCATCGGGCCCTTTGTGTTCAGCAACCTCATCATTCAGAAGCGCACACTGCAGGTTTTTGAGAAAAAGTTTATGTCCTGGCACTTATTCTTTTACAACTTGAGCACTGCTGTTCAGTTAATGTGCTACGTGACATGACACCAAAGCACTTAGAACAAATTACAAACTTTCCTCCTTTTACCCAATGCTCACCCTCAATCGCAGCTCCCTAAAGACCCACAAAGGTCTAAATGCCCTATTATTTTTTCCTGTGAGTGAGGAACAGTAAGGCATAACAATATGAATCTTACCAGAGCCTGTTGGTACATGGAGATAACACCCTTAAAACGCCTGAAGAAGTAAAAGGCGTCATTGTCCTGAAAAAGAGCAGAAAGATGGAGTTTAGAGTTTTTAATGTAAAATGAAAACAATATATTGAAAGCCCAATTTTCCTAGCAACGCGAGTGTATAGGAATTGCAGGAATGAAGAGCTAAAGGCACTTTTCATTTTTTGTTGTTGGGATGGTGTTTAGAAAATATGGAGGTATTTATTCATTGCCTATCAATGTTTTAAAAATGTGTGCTAATGTGCTGCCTTAAGATTCACTGTTCCCTACATTGGTAATGAATGCTACTGTTTGAGTCTCATAATATTATGCACCTTTTTTGGAGTACAAACTTTGAAGTAAAGTGCTCCATGCAGTTTGTGGCATTGCATATGATTCATATGGTGTTTTGTTTGTTAATACCATTAATTAAATTCTACTGTGTATGTGAAATACCGTAAGTATGTATTGGGAAGCCATGGCAGGCTGGTGAGGAAGGAGGTGTGGCAATAGTGGCGATGGTGATCTACTTACTAGCCACTGATTGCATTTTATGTACTCCATATTTTTTGAAGTTGTCTCTCAGACTGACAGATAGTAGAATCATGACAGCCAAATTCCTTAGAAGAAGCCAAGCAGTAAATGAAACATGGAGTTGTCGGAACATTCTGACCCTTTCGCAAATTCTTATATATACAGGGATCGGAATTCCAAATTGAGTGATTTTTCCACATCTGAAAATTACTGGGTGTATTAAACATCTCACTGTTGGACTTGGCCCTTCTGGCAGGTTCACCCCTGAACTTGTTGCATTGAACTCTGAGATAATTATAGTGATTTCTGGTCTTTGTGCACTTTGACACTGTGTCCCAGCGTAAAGGGCTTGCGCTCTCTGAGTGCATGTGTGAGATTGGCCTGCCCTCCCATAGGAATGCATGGGGGATATGTGTGTCCATGGTATTTCCTGATGTGTGGGAGTGCAGCGTCGAGTTTGGTATGTGCGGACTCGTGTGATTAAATGCTGCGCGATGATGTGCACGGTGTTATTGTGTCTAGTGTGGAAGTGCCACTTCTAGAAGTTGGCCTGCCTGTGCATTGAATGTGAATTGGCTGTCTGACTTGTGATTGGTTGGAGCTGGTTGGTGTGCCTGGCTCCAGGAGTCAGAATGGGTCTGCCCTGGTGGTGAATGGACAGATCTGCATGTTGATGTGAGGGAAGGCTGCACTTCGGCCCTGAATAGGGCTGGGCCTTCCCTACACAATGCTGGCTCTGCCACCTGTGGTGCAACTGATGTCCCTTGCCTGTTCTCTGAATGGGGAGAGGGGCTAAGCACAACAAAGTGCTCCAAAACCAGTTGCATCTGGTTTTTCCTTAACCTTGAAGCCTGAGACAAAGGAAATGTGTGTATAAAAAGAGGCTGTGACCTCATGTAAAATGTTCTTGTTCTCCTACTTGAATCTACCAGTGGCGTGCTGCTGCTGGGGCCCAGGGAAAGACTTGCCTCCCTGGGCCCTGCCCAGCCCCTGGATACCTGATGGACTTTGTTGCTGGGACTCTTCTGCCTTGCTTCTACTTCAGGACCTTGTTGCCCTTGTCCTTCCCTTGCCAAGGGTTGATGGTTTCCTGGGAGCGCTGTGTTTTCTCCCCTACAGGACCCTTTTGTTCCTGTAGTGCTCTGGGAGTGCTCTCCCCTATGGCACAGCGCTTGGATTGCCAGGTGGAGTGCTTTTGGTTTTCACTTTACAGCGCTGAGCTGCCCCTTGACCCGAGGGAATCCCCGGCGAAGGGGTTCCCCCAAAAATGGCTCACCTGTGGGTGCCCACTCCGCTTAATTAATTATTTCTGGAGTGGGTGCCCACCCCACTTAATTGTGTGCTTTAGCGGGTGCCCACCCCGCTTCTATGTTTATTTTCACACCCGGTACTGCCCCCGAAAAGAGATTGCCGCTGCGGCGAAAGCGGAAGTCAGGCAAGGAGTTGCCTGGTGGCGGGCGGGACTTCTGGGTTCACAGAGGAAGTCCCGCGCATGCCCCGACTGCCTGAAAGAGTCTCTTGGAGTCCTGCGGGCTCCCCCGCCCAGGCCTGTGTTCCCGGAGAGGGACAGAGTCGAGGAGCGAGTAGGGGGAGCCACGCTGACTCCCATGCACAGGACAGAGCCCTGTGTGCTGCCACCAGCCCCCGCTGCCTTACAACGAGTCCCGGTCTCCAGGAGAGGGGCTGGGTGAAAAGACAGCCCCCAGCTCCAACCGGTGAGTGCCCGAGGAAGTCTTGGGGGGAGGAGAGAGGCGAAGTCAGAGCGGCCGGGGACCTGCAGTGGGCCGCTCCAACGTGGAGATGGTGGCCGAGAGGGCCCCGCGGGGGTCCCCATGTCTGTGGCCATTTTGGGGCGTTTTGTCGGCGCCCGGGTGGCCCGCTTGCGAGAAGGACCACCCCAACGACCGGAGGCATATTTGTTTAAGGAGCCAATGTGGCTCCCCCGCCCCCCATTTGTTTTCTGAGCCCAGATGGCTCCAACAAGGCCCCCAGTTACTTCTAGAGTCCCGGTGAGGGACATGGGGACACATTTAATTCAGAGCCCGGTTTGGCTCCCCCCTATGTCTTTCAGGACCCTAGATGGCCCCAGTAGTTGGCCCTAAGTGTTTAAAAGGGTCCGTGTTCTTGCCCACACCCTCTCCTCATAGTTCTAGAGCCAGATGGCTCCAACCTTTGGCGCAGTCTTTGTTCTGAGGACCAGTGAGGGCCCCTGTCGCAGCTCTGAGTTCACAGCTGCCCAGCAAATGGTGGGCAGCTTTTTCTTTTTTTGCAGGATTTTCTTTATAGGGACATGTCTTTGGACTCAGGACTCCTTCGTCCCTACTTTGGCCTCCCACAGCTGCGCAGCACTTAGTGCCAGCTGCAACGTTTAGGCCCTGTTGTTGTCCTCAGCTGCCCAGCAAGTAGTGGGCAGCTGCTATGTTTAGGTTTTGGCGCAGTGGCGCAACCTGGACCTTGATGTGATTTATGCATAACATGCAATGCTTCTTGCTTATACCCCTAAATATATTTTTATGCTTAGGAGGTTGTGTTTCCTAGTATAGTTATGCTAGTGAGTTCATGGGTCCCTGCGTGATATATGCCTACGGTGTTTAGGATTGCGTAGGGTGTACTTACCTTTTACCAGTGGTTACTGGTTGTGTGCTACATTTGCTATTTTGTGCTACAACTATTCTATGTTCTAAGTACTATTCCTACAAAGGGCTATTTCTACAAAGTGCTAGTTCTACCAAGTGCTTATTCCTCACAGTGGCCCATGTGGCCCTGTTCTATGTATAATCCCCTGTCAATTCCGCCCGTGCCAGTGGCATAGTGTAAATTATGTGTTTATTATCTAATGTGTTTTGTTTAATACAAAGGCTATGTTTATATATAACCTTGTGTGGAGTTCCTTTTGTGGGGGGCCTGGGATGTTGTTGCTGGTGGGTGCGTGCGCAAATGCTTTACACATTGCCTCCGGGATCAGCCTTACTGCTCGTGTCACGTTGCCAAGGGGGTGAGCAGGAGTTATCTTTGGAGTGTGACTCCCTTGCCCTAACTAGAGTGGTGGTCTCTGCCTGACTTTGGCGCATGCCTCAGCCAACCATAACTCCCATTTCTAATACTCACTATTCGCTAAATTTCTGCAGGTCAAACCTACTGGAATTTAGTAGGGGAAAATTGCATGGTATGTATGGTACCATGCTGATTTTGGGTCGGTAAGCGCCAAATCTGCATGTTATTCTCCCAAAACTCGCAATTTAAGCCATTTATTGCACCTGATAATATAACGTGCCTCAGGGTATCATCTTTTATTGGTGTACAAAAATAGCACCTTCACTCTGACAAACTCAGAATCAGGTCCTGTAAGAAATTGGGTTGCTGTTTGACTGAAGTGTGAGCCTTGGACATGCAGCAACCACATCCTTGTCAGGGTAAGGAACAAGAACACCCCAAATTAACCTGTGCTAAGACTTCTGGTAGCGTAGCACAGAGCAGGCAGGCTTACCTAAGAGATAATGTGTAAAGTATTTGTTCAACACTTAAACCAATTAATAAGTGAGTACAGCACACAAAAAGATTCCAAACCACCCTAGAAACATAGAGCTTAAGAAAAAAAATAAAGCAAGACCAAACTGACAAACATACAATTAGTAAAACTGAAAATATTGAATTTTAAAGTGTCCATTGAAAATAGTACCACAAGGCAGAAAGCACCAACTGTGGATATCTGTGGATGCCATACTGGAACAATGTCACAAGGTCAGGCACACCATGATGGAGCGTGGGCATGCTACTGGGAGCCAGCTGGCCTGCTGAGCAAAAGTGCCTTTAGTCCTGGTTTGCGGAGTGTTGCGTGGATCTGCGTCAAAGATGTATTGCCCAGCCAAAGCTATGCATCGGTACCGAGATGTGGCCATCGAGGATCCTGATGATGGGTCTTGTGATGTGAAGTCCAGTGTTGAGGATGGGCTGTGCAGTCGGGTCAATGCGTTGGATCTGAAGAGCTGCGAGTCTGCGATGCAGATTCCATCGTCACGTCAAGGCTGCAATCGACAAGCATTGCGAGGGCCTGTGCCAAAGATGTCTTGTGCAGCAGTGCTTCCAAAGGTGATGCGGGCTGCAGTGGCGAGGCAAGTCTTTACTATGGGTCCTGTCCAAGCAGCAGCAGAGATACCTCAGTACTATTTGGGCTTGTGCCATGCAACAGGGATGTGTCGGTTCTGCTGGATCCACAGATGCTGGAAAGCCCCTTAAACCCTCTTCCAAGGGCTGAGGTGGCACCAATTGGCAGGGTATACTCACAGAGAGCAGAGACCAGGTGCAGGGGCAAGATTGCTGGAACCATATTATGTCCCTGAGGCTTCAGATCAGGAAACCAGTCAACTAGGACCTTGGAGTCACTCTGTGTTCTGTGTTCATGAGATGTGGTGCCAGTCCTTCTCACTCAGGCAAAAGGCAGCAGGCGGCAGGTCGGCACAGCAGGTAGCAGTTTCTTCAGAGCAGCAGGTCAGCGGAGTGGCAGTCCTTGTTGCAGCACTACCGTCCCTCTTCCTGGCAGAATATCCACAGCTCCAGAAGAGTACTGAAGAGTTGGTGTCTGAGTTCCAGAATCTATACCCAGTTATGTTATGTTATGTTATTGTTATTTGTTGTGCGCACAGCTACTCCAGCTAAGGAGCGTCCTGGCGCATTTGACAAGGTAAGGCATAACACAACAGGTGCTAACAGAAAACTAAAGGGGGCAACTAAAACAGAAAGGTTTTTATGGCTTTCCGGAAAGCCGTGAGGTCCTCCAGCAGGCGAATTTCAACCGGAAGAGAGTTCCAAGTTATTGCAGCTTTAACGCTGAAGGAACGTCCCCCCACGCGGCAAAGTCTGTATCTAGGAACTACAGCAAAGGCCTGGCATAGGGAACGGAGAGTACGTGTTGGGACATAGAAAGAAAGAAAGCTGGACATAATTTCAGGGCCTATACCTCTCAGAACCTTAAAGGTCAAACAAAGGACCTTGAAAAGGATACGCTTCCTCACTGGAAGCCAGTGTAAGGAGCGAAGGACACTTGACACCGAGCAAAATCTGGGCAGGCCAACAATCGCTCTGGCCGCAGCATTTTGTACCCGTTGCAGGCGAGTGAGCTCAGCCTGATTAGCCCCGACCAGGAGAGAGCTAGCGTAATCCAGTCGAGAGATGATAGTGGCCTGGATTACCAGCTGCCTGGTTGGGGCATCAAAATATTTGAGGACTGGTCTTAAGCCTCTCAGCAGGCCAAAACAACAGGCAGCTGTTTTTTTGGTGTGTCCTACAAAGGTAAGGCCAGCGTCCAGCCAGACTCCCAGATTTTTTAACTCCGACACCGGCGTCGGGGTTGGTCCCAACTCTGGTGGCCACCATTGGTCACCCCATAGTTCCACTCCCCTTCCGACAATCATAACTTCTGTCTTAGTGGCATTAAGCTGGAGACAGTTCCCCGTCAACCAGCTAGCCACCGCCTTCAGTCCATCCTGAAACCTGGGGGCATCTTGTTCCGCATCCCCGCTGAGAGTAACCGCCAGCTGAGTGTCGTCGGCATATGAGACCAAAGTTAGGCCCCACTGCCTGGCGACCACAGCCAGCGGTCTCACGTACAGATTGAACAACGTGGGACTCAGCGAGGATCCCTGCGGAACCCCCATGGCCAATGGCTGGAAATTGGACTTGAAGGGAGGGATGGCAACACAGAAGGAACGATTGCCGAGGAAGGAGCGGAACCACTGTAGCGCCTGGCCCCCGACACGAATCTCCTCGAGCCGACACAGAATGATATCGTGAGAGACCGTGTCAAAGGCGGCGCTGAGGTCTAACAATATCAGCGCCGCCGTCTGACCGGCATCCAGCACCGCCCGTAGATGCTCTACCATCACGAGGAGAGCAGTCTCCGTGCTGTGGCCAGCACGGAAACCATTCTGTGTGGGATCAAGGGCGTTGGTCCGGGCGAGATGTTCTGATAGGGCCAAGCTGACATGAGCCTCCGTTATCTTCGCCGGCCAGGGTAACAGTGAAATGGGACGATAACTTTCGGGCTTCGATGGGTCCAAGGAGGGCTTCTTGATGATTGGGGACACGACCGCCTGCTTCCACTTAGTTGGAACCACACCCGACTCCAGTGAGAGGTTGACTAGGGAGCGTACGACTGAGCGTCCCATAAAGGCCTGGTCTCTAAAAAGAGCAGGTCTTACTGGATCCGATGGAGAGCCAGATTTAACTTGCAAAGCAAGTTTGTCAAACCCCTCCAGAGAAAGAGGGGGAAATGAAAGCAGGGTAGTGTGACATAGTGCCCCATTGGAACTTCCCAGGCCGATCCCTGTGCTGGGGAATGCCCGATAGATAGCTTGGACTTTTCCCAGAAAGTAAGAAGCAAGGGATTCGCAGTGGGAGATGGAACCCACAGTCACAGAGGAAGTCCGCTTTGCCAAAAGATCTTTCATGGCCTTGAAGATGGTCTTCGATGGGTTTGAGCTGTCGCGAATTTCTGCAGCATAAAATGCCGCACGGGCTCGACAGATGGCCCGGTGATAGATCTTGATGGAAGCAGCATACGCAGCTTTTAAATCAGCCTCATACGTCTTCCGCCATGCTCTCTCCGCCCGTCTACAGGCTCCCTTCAAGGCACGTAAGGCGCTGTCATACCAGGGACTCGACTCTCTAGTACTGATTTTACTCGATACGATGGGAATCAGAGTGTCCAGAGCCCTGGTAATCCAAGAGCAAAAGTGGTCATAGCCCTCTATGCCTTTGAAGTGTAGGAAAATATTCAAGAGACTTCTATTTGAAGGACCCAGGCATCCTGCCTTCCTTACCTTGGCAGGACTCAGCCAATTCAGGTGTAAGTGGGGCTGTGCCCAGCTCCTCCCTCCAATCCTGCCAGTGATGGCCCAGCTAGCCACACGTGCATGTATTCTATTCAAGGGTAGAGTTACCTACCAAAGTAACAATCAACTAAAAACTCATTTGTGAGTGTTTACAAACGTAAGTCGAGCACATTCTTTTCAAGATTAGTCAAAATTTGATGACTATCAATGGCAGAAGGAAGTATGTTTTCAAAGAGGAATTCGGTACGGAACTTGTCCAAGCTGATTGGGGATGTGACGAGAGTTTTCCACCACGCATGGAACACCATTTTTCCCCATTTAAAATTATAACAACATTCAAAGTGCAATGGCACTCTTGCATTTCATTTCCACACGAGGGAATGTATGCTTCCAACATTTCCATATGAATGCTTAGTCGTGTGATGTTTATAGGAATCAATGACGGTGACACTTTTCAACTTCTAAGGAGAGCTGCCAGATTTATTTGGGAATTTCAGGGAGATCACAAATATAGGCATATCATAAACGCCAGTTTATGAGTGCAATTTCTCCGCTTTCAAGAACCATTCAAAGTGTTAATCTCAGAAGTTTACGAATTATGAGGTTGTTCGTTCTATGTTACAATTGCTGACACTGATCTGTAGGGTGGAAGGTATCCAATATCAATGACAGTTGAAAGAGAATGCAATGATGGTGGACATGCAAAGCAGTTGGAGCCTTAGAATTGCACATTTTTCTGTACAATTGAATCATTTTTTTGCTATCAGTTTCTGTCACACTGCTCTCAAAGCTCAGCATGGGAGCGTGTAGTGAATCTCACTCCCTCAAATTCAAAAAGGCAGACATAAAAAAAAGAAATAAAAAGGAATGCATTGTCCTTTACTACCCTTCACTCCACACAATGCACCACATCCAACACATTTGTATTCAGATGGGCTATAGTTTGGGTTGCACAGAGATTTTGCAACTTACAATTAAATACATATGCATTCATTTATCTTGAAGAAAAGTGGACCATGTTTATTCAATTTAATTATGTTGGTTGAAAGGCGGAGCAGTGTAATTTTGGTCCCACCCTACTTACATCATATATATACATGTATGCACCTATATACAACATTTATATACAAAGTGTGGTCTAGTTTTATTAACGTGTGGCACATTTATCCGAAATAATAATAAAATGTAACCATTATGAGTTTACATATAACTGCATTAGGCTAATTCATAGACTGGTGTAGGCATGTTCTACATATATTCTCATATGACATTGTTTTTTGTGTGCTTTTCATTGATTCATAATACTGCAACATGAATCCATTTTTATTCTCGAGTTAACTAGCTTGACATTAGGCCTTAGCTGAAAATGTCTGTTCTAATTCCACCAGTATGCTATTCACGCTCCTTTGCGGGTGTCTTAGTGTGATCCTCGGTACCTAGTGAAAGGCTTATTGTTTTGCATTAGATGTCTGATAGTGAGGACTGTGAGAAGAAATTTGCAACAATTGTGAAGAACCAATGGTGAGAAAAGGCCTTCTGTCCACGGTGTACCAGGAGGAAGCAACATTCAAGTTAACAGCTGCGTTCTTAAGTGCTTGGAGATGAGAACTTATGGAGTATATTGATTCCCCTCGAATGTAGTTACCTGATTCACTCTTAGTTTGTGGAATGAGCTATAGATGTTCTAGAAACTGTCAGCTGTATTTTTAATTGGTTGTTCAGACCTAGTTAGGTAGACTTCATCTTGAATCAAGAGAGACCAAATCTCTCTCTGCTGGGCTCCCGAGTGAGAAGCTTTTCCTATTTTCCAGGAACTTCTACTGAATTATGACCCAATGCTGACGCCTTCTATGCTTCCCCTTTGGAGCTCTCCTTTAGAGAATCTTGGTCCCAACCTATGCTTGGATTAGAAAAGGAAAGTTTATTTGTGGAACACCTTATTGCAATCTCTTTTCTTTGCATTGTGGCTGTTACCAGTTTGTATCTCATTTTATTGTGACTTAATTTACTGCCACACTTTGGTCTTCCGACCTTATTGCTATGCCTTTTGAATTGATTCCTGGTTTACATATACACTAGTTGGATTAATGCTCTAAAATAAACCTTTATGGCTGAAATAACCAATTCCTGGTCTTCATTGTAAAGTCACATTGGCTTCACAAAATTTGTAATGCATTTTTGATGTTAGCTCCCTTAAATCGCTTCAGTTCCACTAACAAATGTCCATACAACCATACGGAAATATATTTGATGATTTCACTAAGAGATTGAGGTTCAAATATCTGTGTTCCATCCAAAGATGATGGCTCATTAGTTTGTGGCACATTATAATCAAACCTTATGAAAGAATAGAAATTGACCACATTGGCTATCTCTTTGAATCTACAGTGAAAAAAAATGTAATTCATGCCACTGAGTTACAGGAAAATGTCGGCAGGTTTTGGTATTGTGTTAGGAAGAACCTTATCAGTGACGCTAGAGTGAGGTGCATTGTTCTCATAGTGAACATATCCACTATAGTACTTATAGCGTGACACCTTGTTACGCCGCCAGTGTTTGTCCGCAGTGGAGGGCGTAAAGGCCACATAACATTTTGGTGTAAAACAAATTATACAACTCCTTTTTGACCTTCTAGAAGCGACAGTAGTAAACATGGACATGAAGAGCTGCATGTTGTCCATTCTCAGCTATACTAGGCGTAAATACAATGATGTATGCACCACTTCATTACGTTTTAGATATGCAACAAT
Source organism: Lissotriton helveticus (assembly GCF_964261635.1). Classification (NCBI taxonomy): domain Eukaryota; kingdom Metazoa; phylum Chordata; class Amphibia; order Caudata; family Salamandridae; genus Lissotriton; species Lissotriton helveticus. The sequence continues at coordinate 649,383,801 of NC_136068.1, forward strand.
CACTCTGTAACCACAATATAAGAGAAGAATCTATGCACATAAAGGGCCTTCGTTTCCATTGTGTAGGATCCATCCATATACCACATCACAGTTTTCTGCTTCTCGCGGGGTTCGGCCCAAGATTTCGTGGTGATTTTTAGTATAGTGAAATGTTAAACTTATTATCAAAAATACTTTTAATGTTTTCTTCATTGCTGTTAAGATGTACACTAAACTTGTAAAAATGTATTAATGCAGAATATGTTGGCACTAATTGAGCAATACAGCATTGGGCATATCTTGGGCTTAATCCTCTTTCCTCTTTCTGCCTTCAACAGGTCTTAAATCTGGCAACACTGAGCACGAGAAGAGATGAGAAGAGAGATAACTAAGAAGACATAAGAGAGGAGCGACAGACGGGTAAATAGAGGAAGCATTGGAAAGAAGATACTGAGTGTGTATAGAAAAATAGGTCGGAAGTGAAAAACATACTTCAATGTTGGCGTTGGTGGTATTCAGAAGCAAAAACATAAAGAAAAATAATCCTGAGTGTAGTAGAGCGATAGAGAAGAAGAGACAAGAGAAGGGTATAAGGGTTTACTCTCCCCCATTGGGAAGGGTAGGCTGAAACAAATTTGTTGTGATTAAATAGGCTTGGATCAGGCGATTCTCTTTAGAGCAGAACATGTCATGTTGTTTAAAGGTTATGTAATGGGGTAGGTATCCAGCTATAGGTGTCATAAAGCAGTTTAAAACAAGCATTGGCAATACAAGGTATTGGGTTTATAAATGTTTTTAACCATGGTGTACATAATCATGGCAGAAAGTTAAAAGAATTTAAAAAAGCGCTAGGGCGCGGCTAGCACTCGTCACATCATAGGGCTTTCTTTTTATTGCTGGAGGAAGGGAGGGCCTGTGGGGGGCAACACAGACAAGGATGTGAGGCGTAGCTATTGCCGCCCGCGACGGCCGCAGGTGAGGGGGGAGGACAACAACGGTCTCTGCGTCTGCCGCCCCATGACGGCCTCAGGTAAGGGAGGGTGTCTGCCACCCCCAAAACTTGTGCTGCCCGGGGCAGAACAACCCCCCCCCTCACACACACACACACACACACCTCCTTTGCTACGCCGCAGCGCCGCTGGGTGTGAGAGAAAAGCACTATGGCATAGGGACAACGCGGGCACGACAGGCGGATGGCGGGGGCAACACAGAGGGCAAGTGGTGGAAGAAGGGCAGGTAGCAGCGGCAGCACAGACTATTGAGGAGCAACACGGACAACAGAGAGGAGGCGGGTGGTGGGGCAACATGGATAACTTAAGGAGGGCGAATGGTGGGGCAACAGATACAACGAGGGATGGCTGGTGAGTGGGTCAACACAGCAACAGAGGGATGGTGGGTGGGGGCAGCATGTACAATGTAAGAACGGTGGGTGGGAGGCAACAGGACAGACAGCAAGGAAAGCGGGAGGAACGGTGATATGCATGAGAAAGACAACTGAAAAAGACACAATCTGGTGGAGTGCTTAAAGAGCAAGAAAAAGTGGAAGGGCACAAGTAATCTGTCCTTGCTCAAGAGGAGAGACAGCTACATGAAGAGAACCGAAACCTACAACAGTTGATCAAGCAAGAATCCAGCAAATAAGAGTGACTTTGAAGCCAACTAAATATAAGCAGCGGGTGGCATCTAATTTGGCTGCTAGACAACAATATGTCTCTCAAGAGACACTATATGCAGGTCTTAGACTAAACCTAAGAAATAGAGAAAGAACGAAGTAAGAGAGGGAGAGAGAGACAAAATTGACAAAAGGAGAGAATGAAAATCAAAACCTAACAAATCAAATCAACTTACCTTCAGAGTGGGCTGTTTTGCACCCTTGGAACCATTCTGAAATTTGGAAGCAGCAGAGGATCCTACAAAACAGAGAAGAGAACATATGATAAGGAAGGCATTCTTTCACAGGCACCCAATACCATATATGTCCTCTCAGTTTTTCTCTGCCTTTTATAATGAATCACTTTTTCAATGAGAGTTGGCTAACCAAAGGGAATTACATATGAACAGACATATGAATAAAACCGTTGAAATGTAGAATATCTCAAATCACGCCTAATAATAATGACCATTAGAGCATACTACATACAAGTACACTGACTGTCAACAATTGGATTACTAAAAGACAATATTATAAACCATTGAATACATTCAGTCTACATGTGGTGTATTATATTAAGTGTGGGCCCTGAGAAAGTAAAACGTGGTCTCTTTTCGGTGCAAGACTAAATGTTTTGTGTTACCAAATTTTGGATACTGGCCAAACATCTTGAAAGCGTGGGAGAGGTGTGGCGCCGCGGCCAGGGCGACTGACGCTGGAATCTGGGGACCACGGTTCGATCCCCGGCTCCGGCGGCAGGTTAGCCCAGCACCATGTGACTCTGGGCAATAGCTCGCTTAATCTTCCCGACGGCCCCCAGAGCCTAGAGACCCTTACGGGTGATTGTGCGCTTTACAAATGTGGACTTTAAATCTGGGGAGAGGAGGCTCCTTCAATTTTGTTTTTGTCATTTCTAATGCAAATAATGGAATTTTGCAGTTGTGTGGGTGGAAACACAGAAAATAGAACGTTGTCTCTTTTGGAAGCGCGACTCACGGCTTTATGTTATCAAAAGTTGGAGACTGGACAAACATCTTTAAATCTAAGATAAGGTGCTCCTTCATTTTAGTTTATGTCATTCCTTATGCAAATAATTAAGATTTCCATGCCTCCTGTTCTTATTAATAAATGTGCATAGTGACAGACTCCTGAGCATGATGGTAGGTATTTGCCCCATTAACCACAACGCCTAATCACCCAGTCATGCTGGTAGAAACATAGGCAAATATTTATGAGCCTCTTTGCATAGCGCTTGCACCATGCAACATGGAAAAATAGCCACACAAATGATACATGCGATTTATGAAGTCATGCAAGGTGACCTTGCGTGGCCCTGTGTGGCTTCATACATCACAAATAATGGAAAAAGATTGCAAATCGCTGTGCTGCATTACTTTTTGCCAGAGAGGCGTTTCCATGGGTGTTGCATGGGTGTTACTATGCAATTTCCATATATTTTGGCGAATTCCCAGAATTCATGAAATCTGTGAATTTGCTAAAAGTATACACTTTCCAAGGAGAGGCGTAACAAGGAGAAATATCTTCCTTTCTCCTTGTTTTTTGCCTCTAGCAGCACACATAGAAAGAGGAGAAAGCCTCTCAGGATTTTTTTTGAGCAGGAAGGTAACCCTTCCTGCACAAAAACAAACCTGCATACAATAAAATGTAGACATCCATACATCATGATGCAAGGGTGTCTGCATTGGCGCTAGGCAGCCCATTGTGTGCCAGCACAGGGGAAAGGATAGAAATGTGCCCTATTCAGCCACGGCCAGCACAGGTAACAGCGGTGGGAAGGGGGGGCAGGGGGAAGTCAACAGACGACAGAATAGGGAATAAAAAAAGTATAAAACCACTTAACCTTGAGCTCGCTTCATTGCCAAGTCGGCGATGCAGCGGGAGGAAGGTAAGTGTTTTATAAAATTTCATTTGCCCTATCCTGTTGTCTGTCAACATCCCCCTACCCCGCCCTGCCCCACCGATTTTACCTGTGCTGCCTGTGCCTAGCCGTATTGCCTTAAATCCCTGCCCTTTTCCAGTGGCGCATACAATATGAGCCACTAACAAGTAATGAAAAAAATATCAAAATGTCTCTGTCGGTCTGTGAATTAGAAAAAATAAATGTTCATCACAGACTCTTGTGTGTCTTTTGAGAAATGGAAGAGTAGACACAAAATAAACCAAAAATAAGTAGACTGAGAGGATAATTATAACAAAGAAAATAATAATTAAATAATTTAAAAAGAGGTGTATCGAGAGCAGAAGTGACAGACATATAAAAAGTAAGGAGTGGATATAGTGAACGAAAACAAGATAGATGAAGTAATCAGACAGAGCTGTAGAAGAAAAGTGTAAGACAAAAATGATTACGAGTGGGAGACAAAAGTGTAAAACACAAATAAAGTGAGAATGCTTTCGAAAGCACGACACAGCCACGACCCTATTACAAATTTGATGCATTTTCTGAATTATTCCGAAATGTTGTTTCCAGCCAAAGGAATATATTTTTTGTTAGCCTTTATTTCCTGGGCATCACTAGGTTCTAAGGGGAATATTTACAATAAGTGACACATCCCTGCATATCTGCAGGGATGCGCCACTTATTGTGGGCCATGCCTCCGCCTCAATGGATGCGCCTTATTTATAATGTGGCGCACCATGAGTCAAAAACGGCACAGATACGTGACTCATCTGTGCCGTAAAAGTGGCGCATTGCTGGTAACCGCGACGCAGCTCCAGCAAGGCTCGAAGGTGCCCTATCCTTCAAATGCTGCGTCAATCCTTACGCCTGCTTCAAGCAGGCGCATGGTTTTGACGCAGCATGGGCCCTAAAGTGACTGAGTGAAATCTTGTAGATTTCACCCAGCCACTTTTAGGAGACATTCCTGCGCCGGAACGCCCCCCCCCCCTCCGCAGGAACGCCTCTTTCTGGCGCAGGGCTTTACAACGTGACGCATCTCCCAGATGCGTCACGTTGTAAATCCCCCACACCATGGCGCATCTTTTGCGCAACAGCTGCGTCACAAAAGTGACGCAATGGTGCCGTAAAAGAGGCGCAAGGGTTTTGTAAATCTGCCCCTAAGTGCCCAAGCTGAGCCATTTTTAAATAGAAAAGGTCATATCTTTCTTCTGACATATTTAGAAGCCTCTTTGCTGTTGAAAGAAGAATGGCTGGAGCAGCAAACATAGCAGCAGGCAGTGCACCGAGAGTCTGTATGACAGCGTCAAACGGGACGTTCTTAATTGGTTTTATGGTTATAGATTACAGATGGTTTCATGTGGTCCCAAGGGACTAGAAAAATGAATCGGAATAGCTAAATGGTCAGTCAAGTCACGAGGAATGCCATCTCAGCTAGAGAGTCAATGCAAGGTAGATAACACATGGGAGAGTTACTATTGGGGTGTGATGGAACAGTTTGCATGAGATGTCAATTTGACTGATGCAATATTGTTGAGAAAGCAATTTTTCAGACCTTTAATATTTTGCTCCGCTGGGAGTTTTAAGTTACCAAGGTATGTATTGTTAGAAGGAGGTACTAAGGATGAAGAGATGAGATCAAAGTAATCAATAATTAATTGTTTGTTCTATCCCGAAGAGGGATGGTCCCAGTGGACTGTTTTTAAGAATACGAATCTAAAAGTTACTCTGGGAATCAGGTGTTCAAAAGAAGAAGAGGAGACAAACAGAATGCTTTTAATCTGGACGAAAAGCCTATGGGTGACTGCAAGACCACTCACAAAGGTGTGTGGGGGTGGTAGGTGTAATTATTCAGCATGAATTCATCAACGACAGTAGTTGATGTAGGAGAAGAGAAGATCTAGGGGCATATTAACAAGCTGAAGTATCGCCGCTTTCTCGGCACAATTCGCCAAGAAAGCGGCGATACTTCCAGCGCCCTATTAACAAGGGCATTGCAACGCCTGCCTCAAGCCCACTTTGCATGTCAGCGAGAAACATCGCTAATGACATGCAAAGTGGGCGTTCCCACGGCCAACCACATATAAAATGTGGTTGGAGGTGTGAATACCCTATCACATAGGCAGGCGTTGGGAGGAAAAGATCTGTGATAAACTAGTTTAACAAAGACAATTCAGAATGCTCCCCTTCCTACTGGAGTCCTCTCCAATGGATAGGGGAGCATTTACCAATTTTCACTGCCCCTTAACTCCAGGGTTTTCCTGGCAGTGATGATAACATTGACCTCTAATTCCACCCATCTAAATTAAGTGGGTGGGACAGGAGGTCAACCTCTGATGGCCCTTATTCCCTCGGGCCGTTGGAGAGGTTTAAACATGGCAGAGATGGATTAGTCACCATCATGATTAAAGTTAAGTCCTGCTTGCATCGAAATCTGGTGGGAAGACCACAATCTTGGTGATATGGATACTCTGTCTTTGGTGATATCTGTGGTAATAACGACTTACCAAAGCAGTTGCTTAAAGCCAAGAGCAGGAAGGCAATGGACACCTTCATGCTTGTAGGACGGCTGGGCCTGCAGTCTGCCTCGGACTTGCGAGCATTCACTGGTTTGAAAAATGATCTCTCTAGCTAGCATTAACTTATACTCAAAGTGGGCGTGCCACAATGCAATGCACATCCCCCTTCTCAAATGAAAGGCATACACAAAAAATCGCCAGTGTTGAAAATAATGACCATACAATGAACATTTTTGACGTGGCAAAGCTCCTTTTAATTTGTTTGCTTAAAGGTTTAGTATTCAAAGCCGATAATCTGTTTGATCCTTGTCAAAGGGGATGAGATTATAGAGAAACATTTTGGAATTGGATAATTTGTTTTATGCCATTAAGAGTTAGTGACACAGCCATTCATGCTTACGTATCTGTTATCCTTTTTGGCAAAAGATTTAATCCCAGTAGCTATTTTGAGCACTTGAAGAATGATTTTAGTTAGAGTATTTTAGTTAAATTCTTCTTATGTACATGGTCTATCAGTCGTTTTGTTAATGTACCACTGGTAACGACTGGTGAGGTGTGTAGCGCACAATACTAGGGGGACTGGAAGCAGGTCCAGGCCCAACAAACAAGCTTCCTAAAAGTACATTTATACAAGTGGAGTATGCCATTCCTAAAAGAATCAAAAAAGGAAACAGAAAATGCAGTAGGTCAGGAGGGGTCTCAGGAAGCAGATTGGGGGGATCTGATTGTTCAGAAGCAACAACCCTCTCACACCCAGATGGGCGTCATGATTCATCATCGGGCAGCTCCTCGTTGGGTCAGCACTGCAATGCCTATTGGGTCCCCCCAGAGGTTTCTCTGCTGGAGGTCTTTTAAACTAAGGTGCTGTGATAAAGTGTAAGTGGTGGTGCGATGTGTATAGATTGGTGTAAGTGTGATATAAAAAAACTAAGAGAGTCGCTGAAAGTTTTAATACTTTGGACCTCTTGTTATGAATAAAAACAAAGGTCTTCTATGTTGGAGACAATGATCTGGTACAGCTCAAAGAAAATAGTGAGAGCGTCGGTCAACATGTTTAATGTCATGTAAAGTCTCTGCGTATTAGGGCACTTTATAAAGACCTTGTAACCTAATCTACCAATGATTGGATTTAAAGTAGTAGTAATTAGAAATAATACCCAATCTCAAAAGTCAACCTCGAAGTGTAGGGTAAACCTTATGATATCTAAAGTCTGACCTGCAATGAAAAAAAGACAATGCATTAGGCAATTGTAGAAGAAATCCATGCTATAGGTGGAATCATGCCTGTCAGTGAGAGTGCAAATACATATGAGAACAAACAAACAGATAAGTACTTCAGGTCTCTCATTTCCTCTGCCAGGTCCTTAAACTCTTGTATCAGTTTATACGTTACTATCCATACAGGATTGCCTCCCTTATTTATACACTTTCCTGGAGTTCCGCCCTATGTCCCAGTCATGCAGTGAGCTGATTCCTGCCTATCTTGCAGTTCATCTTGCAAGTACCTGGGCTGCTCAGTGTATCTCAGTGATCTATCAGAAGGAACTTATGTTGTACATGATGATGGCACTGTAAATGACCTGTTGAATAAAAGGCACCCCTCTTTAGTTGGCTCCCACTGGGGACTCTTGACCTAAGAAGGGCTGTATATTCCTAGGGTGCTTCCAAGGGAATGCAGCTAACTAGTATGAACCAAACTGAAAATTAGGTAAAAGGAGTCCTGAGAGTGAGAAGACAAGACAAGTTTGGTTGATAGCAACTCGGGCACAGACCTGCAAATACAAATTATCACACCTGATTTACAATAAGGCGTATTAGATCATCCCACATTACTTATATTATTGACCTCTCATTGAATTATATAAGCAACATGAACTATGACAACATATATGGTTGTCAAATAAATGGAGCAAACACATAAAAACGATGGGCGGAGCACTGAAACCTTTCAGACACTCACCACCAGTCACTATTAGATCTGGGTGGAATACATCATCGTTCTTTAGCTCACTTCACTACCCCAGTTCAGACCCAGCCATATGCATATCCGTCTTGACCCTGTTTCTCATGGAAACGGTCCAGCCCGAACTGCCAAGCCAGGTCTTCCCTTGATTGGAAGCAAGCATCATGGAGGGTAACAACTCTCATCAGCCAGGCTAGCTTGAATCCAGTGGCAATTAAATGGTGCCTGAAACAAATAGAGCATAGTTATAGGCCTTGTTCTAAACATTAGTTTGGGAAATATGCTGTGAGTACTTACATTCAGAATTAGAAGCAATGTCAAAAATGCAGTTTGGGTGTAGGGTATGGTGCAATAAGAATTAAAAACTGCATCACAAGAGAACTGAGATACACTGGTACTAGTACCTCACATTTTCTGATTGACAGGGCAGAAAGGTCTGCTGCTAATGTTGATAGGCACTGAAAAGCCAGCAAAACAAGTCTCTAGCATACTTCTCTCTACCTTGTTGATGATTACTAGGAAGAAATGGCAAGCCTGACAAAGGTTATTGGTCTTACACTGCTCAATGATTGGGCCCCGTCCTAATAAACTTATTTGGAGATTCTGGAGATTTGGGTAAAATCAGTAATACTGTAGTGTCAGCATGCATCATTAAGCAACATTTCAATATTTCTTTCTTTTATGGGTTGGTTAATCCTGAAAGGTTATCAGGAAGTAAAAAGTTTCACCATGAACAACTATCAAAATAGTATCTTCTAGGAAGGTAATTCTTCTCACGATCATTCTCTAAGTAGATAGCCTGTGACACTTAAGGAAGCCTCAACACCTTCTCCCTTCCTCACGAAGAGTGTCTTCCATAACCGAACAGAAAAAAAGATGACTGATCTTAAAATTTCCCTGTAGCAACATCAGCATTTGAGAGCTGGTTGCATGTCAGCATCGATCGGCACTGAAAAATCAGGGCCCGATTTACAAAGGTAAACTGAGATGAAAGTCTAACTTTAGGACTTTCAGTACTCACAAAGGACATTTACGAATAGAAAAGTTTGACTTTGATCACAATTTAGCTTAAGTTTTGGTCTTAAGTTTAACTGAGACCAAATGTCTAGTCTCAGTTAAACGTAAGACCAAAATTTGAGTTAAACTGAGACAAAAGTCTAATGTTACTACTTGTAAATGCTCTTTCATCTCAGTTTACCTTTGTGAATTGGGCCCGTAGTTTACCGTACTTTCATCTCAGTTTACCTTTGTGAATTGGGCCCGTAGTTTACCGTACTTTCATCTCAGTTTACCTTTGTGAATTGGGCCCGTAGTCTTGGTTAGAGAGTCAGCTCCATCAGTGACATTTGCAGCTGAAGTGGGATTGTTGTAGAAGCTGCCATGTTGGAGACTGAGGATGAGTTAGTCTTTCAACGGGCACCCTCCAGCACAACAGCTGCATGCTTAAAGACCCCATCCCTTGAGGGACAGCAGGGCAGTCGCACAGCAGCACGTTCTTTCCTAACCAATATCCCATTTGAAATTCCAAGAGCTCAGTCAGAAGGATCCTAATATCTCCTATGCTTGTCTGGGTGACTAAAAGGTCTATAGATCTTGTCCATAAGATGAAAAGACCCCAATGTCCTAAGTATATTGAGCTCCTTTCACAGTGAGGTCACCCCCACCTCCTTGAACTTTTGCAGTGATGTCAATGTGACTAAGTGGCCCAATAGAGCAAAAGGGAAGTAACTGAAAACATTGTTTAATGCCATCCAAAGAGTTCCCCGTTTCCTGTAGTCAAAAACATATATTATGGTTGTAAAGGTCTACAAACATATTTTCATACTGAAGAAATGTTTTCACTGTCAATAAATGAGTATTGCATATCAATGTTGGGGTCTGCCAGATAGGTTACATAGCACTTTAGACAAATGCTGTGTAGTGGTCTGTGTCCAGAGATCAGAGCGCACAATAGCTGCACCAGAAGTATTTGCAACTATCAATTTTGGAATCATATTTAAAAGGCAACACAAAAGAACGTATTGTGTTTTTACCAATATCTTCCAACCCCTAAAATATCAATGCCTGTGAATCCAAATGGCTAACAGGGCTGTCCAGTGACAAAACCTTACAAAAAAGCAATTTTCACCACCTAACCTTAGAGACCAATATGAAGTAGCACCTGGTCCCCTTATAAACCTTTAGCATCCCTGTTTCTCAACATGATCTTCTTGACCCCTAACCCTAACTGAAGTTAAACATAAGCCAAAGACTAAATTAGTAAGGCATCCTATCTAGGATGCCCTCCATATATAATATCCAGTATATCCCTAACCCTGGAGTCAATCAGAACTATAATGGACCCCTCACTGTTCTGCCTATTAGAGGATGGTGGGCAATCATGGGGAAATTCACGGTTGGTCAATGTGGAAGGATGGGAGAGTGATTGCTTTCACAAGCTACAGCCAGATCATAGGTCATTCATGGGATACGGTAAAAGAAGAGGGTAGTTAAAGTTTGTACATGTGTTACTTTGTATTAAATATATGTGTATAAGTCCAAAAGCAAACTGATGTTGTTAGTTTAAAATGGTAGTGTGCTAATGTGGATTTTGAAAGTATGTATCAAATTAGAGTAGTATGTTGAAAAGATGGCACATACAGAGCAATACTTGAAGCAAATTGCCCACGCACATGAAACCTGTCATTGCAGCTGCTCATGCAGTACCTGTTGTGTGATTGTGAGGAGGCATGCTTGGTAAACACCTTTTCCCCATTGGAAGAAATCCAAAATAGTGTGCACTATGAAGGAGGGATTAAAGGGCGTTAATTAGGAAGGTAGTTGAATGTGCTTTGGGGAGACAATGCATTGGAAGACTACTAGGACAAAACTGGCTATATGCTTCCGTTGCACTCTGTGAACAAGAATGGAAAAGGTAGCAGTAGTGCATGCCACCCCATTACACAAGAAACATATTCCACATTTGTAGCAGCAGTGCATATTTCCCTCATACACACACAGGTTGGAATTGATGTATAAATATAATATTTGGTTATTGTGTATCAGAAGAGGTTTCTTTAGTACAGCATATAACAGTTTCTTAGTCCCTTGGGGTATTAAGTTCTTATACGAAGTATCATGTTTAACCGCTACCGTGTTACCGCGTTTTCCCGCTGTGCGCTGGAATTTCAAAAATGCGCAGTTTGTGACAAAGCCAGCTCATCATCCGCGTAGCGCAGGTAACGCCCATGACGAGCTGGCTTTGTCATCAGCACGGAAGGGGTTAAGGTTGTGGATTTACCCATTATATAAGTATAAAGGACGTTTTGGGAAACAAAAAGGATATTCCTTTTCGGAATGGTCCTGGTTTGTCAGTTCAGACAGCACCTATTGGGGCAGGACCAAGGCTGATTTGCACAGGACTGGGTCTAATCTGAGGTGGCAGAGTGGTCAACAACGTGATGGGTCGAAATGCTAACCACGCCATTGTTAATGGTTAGACCATTTGTAATAATTTCTCCCATCAACGTTTGTGTGTTTAGCCTCCCCTTTCCCCTGGCTTGAGTAGCTGTGAGTGGTGGAGAAATTAGGGTTTTCCTTGCAACTGTGTGTGGCAATGGGGACAGATCTTGCGTTCCTCCAACTTCTTCCTTGCAAGTATGAGTTATGTCATGGGTTGGCCTATGGGTTACTGTGCCTGCCGGGGTGCTTTTCAAATACCCTATGTCATTAGTGAAGTGTTGTGATGTGGCGCTAAGGTTCTTGCGCCCATCCCCTTGCCCTGTGATACCTCAATCCAGACCACCTTTTACAACTCATTTGCATCATTGCTGCACGTCAAACCCCACTTCACTGCTCCACCTGTGATTGCTTTGGTGGAATGTGTCATGATTCTGTCTCAGCCTTTCTTTCCTCAGTGGCTTTTTTCTGTCTGAACTTCCCACAACTTAAGATTTCCTCAATACTATGCATTCCGATGATTGGGCCCTATCCTTAGCAAACATCTGCCCTTGCTGTCCCGGCCCAGATTTTCCTCCCGCACCAAGGATGAGTGTTTCTTCCTGCACCATGAGTGAGTGCCCTGCATCATGTGCGCCCCTTCAAAAACACAAATGTTGAAGGGAAGATGATTGTAGTAAGTCTAACCACTGGCAATCCCTTAGGGTAGAATACCAATCCAATGTTCTTTTGTCCACCGTGCCAAACCAGATAAGACCCAGCCATGTGCAAATTATTCTGGACCCTGCTCTAAACGGTCCAGCCTGAACTGTGAAGCCCGGTCCTCTCTGAACTGGAACATTCCTTTTTTTATGTCGAACCTATAGCAGCGCATGCGCTGCGTGCTCGACATTTAGTAAAGGGTAAAAAAAAGTGCTAGCTACCAGAGTTTTGCTGGTCTGAAGCTTGAGTGCATGTGCGAGTGCACGCACGCACGCAGTCACCATCTGTCTCCTCCGTAACAGGTCATTAAGTTGCATTCCCTTCTGCTTCAGTCCGATCATTTTAACTTTCACTTTCGTGGAATTTGCGAAATGTAAATGTGCGTGGTCACAAACGTCCCATTCCTGTTTGCTTTTGAAACCAATTAAGTACCGTTAATAAAAAAATGTGTTAAAACTTTACATTACTCATTATTGCCCGTAATACAGCAAACCCCACAAATATAAGTGCACCAAAAAAAAGGAGGACTTTTCACTGGCAAAATGCTAATCTACCATTTTGTACTTAAAACTGTGCATTTTGTTTCATTGCTTTTAGTTTTAAATTTCACCTGTAGACTACAGTGGGTTTCGGAAATTAGCCCTCCTGCTGTTGGTTTCTATCAAGTTACTTATCTACATTTCACACATGCTGCTGAAGAAAAGATTAGGGGCCAGATGTATCAAAGGGTTTTACCCATTCTGTGTCTATGGGAAAATGTGTTCATACATATGGCCCTTGATCTTTACCACCAGAGGCCGTATTGAATAACAATTCACTCGTTTTCCCTTCCTTTCACAACTGTTGGGGGGGTGCATGGGCGGGGAATGGAGATTTCTAACACTAGTGCAGACTTTTAGGCTCCCTTACTTTCAACAAAAGAAAGGCCATTTGAGTAAATTCATGAGTTTGCATACAAACTACGTACTCATTAACAAATAAATAAGACTATTTTTATTATTTACTTTTTGGTAAACACTAAAAAATACGAGTAACGTGGCTCCAGCTGCATTTTTTATAATTAATTGGAAAATATGTAACTGCTTCGGTTTTCATTACGCGTGACTTTTAAATACCCTCCTATTTACTTTTGCACTGTTACAACACTTTACTTATAATTCTGTTTGAAGGGAATTTCAACCCAGTGCCACTTTTTACTTACACGGGATACATTCTTTCTTTTCACTTTGGTCCCCTGTTAATATTTGTCTATTATAAATGCTGTTCGTTTTATTACTAAACAACAAATCTCACGGGAACCATAGGGCAACAATATTTTCACTTGTCCATTGTATTACAGAAATTATGCTAAAGCACTGTGTTTCTCACTGTAGCTCGAACTGAACTTTTGAACACTTGTTTTACATGTAATAAATGTGCACGTGAATGCAAGCAGCAGCTTTCTCTGAATATTCTAATTAACAGCACTCTCGTGTCTCAGAGAGGAGGATGTGCATATACATGATACACAGTGGGGCCTATCTACAAAGGCATTTTGGAGCACATTCAATAGGACTCCAGTAATTCTCTTTTACATACTATCAGATGCTTCTGTGAATTGGCTTCTATCATCTAAAATGTGAACCTTTAAGGAATATTCGTATAGAATATCCTAGAATAGAAAGGACTGTTATGAATAGGATCTGCGACGAATAGGAAGTTACATGTTCTGGGGCAGATGAAAGAGTGCATACCAGAGTACTCCTTACCGTACTTACAAATATTTTTGTCCTCAGTGTATCTGAAATAGTAAAACTACTATTCTGGCGAGCAGGGGCGGCCTTAGGCATGTGCAAGCTGTGCACCTGCACAGGGCCACCAAACCCCAGGGGCCACCACGCCACTATATATCCTTAATATAATAATCCTCTGAGGATGGACACATACTTGCGTGGCGGCCCCTGGCAGGGATTTGGTGGCCTCCAGTTCTGTTCCACTTCCAAACACCCTGACCCAGGTCCCCCCCTCTTCACTGGCCTCCCCGCCTGCGTTCCTTCTGGTTCCTGAGCTCTGAGGGGCTCCACCCCACCCGGATCCCCTCTTCCGGGGCCCCCTACCTACTCTTCCTGCCCAGGGCCGCCATGAGCCTAGAGCCGCCCCTGTGGCGAGTAAATACATCATCTGTTACAGTTTCCTATATATCAAGCCCTTGATATAAGCCTCTACCAAGCATGATCGGGAACAGGTTTCGCGTGAAGCCCGTACACTAGTCTCTGCTTAACATTCAAGCAGTAAATGTCCGGCAAACCTAAGAATCTCTTTTTCGCAGAGGAGCAGAACTTTATGTAATATGGTCCGACGTTTATGAAATACCGCAGGTGGGCGCCATCTTCCAATGGAAGATTAAAGTGAAATAAAGAAAGCATTTAAATAACATGTTTAGCATCCAGCGGCAAGAGTTGAAAGAACATGGGGGTTTTGCGCATTCTTTAATTGAGCAAAACGTTGCATGTAATTAAAGTTTTGGTTACACAGAGATATCAAAATGCTTTAATGCATACGTCGGTTATTTTGCTGAGCTGCAACGAATGCTTCCATAAAATGGGAATGTGTCCTGCAGAAAAGGAGGAAAAGAGAAACACACAACCACAACCATACACACAACCACACACACACACACAACCACACACACACACAACCACACACATACACACAACCACAACCACAACTACACACACAACCACACACACAAGCACAACCACACTTACATTCACACTTACAACCACAAACACACAACCACACACACAACCACACCATCAGTGCACACTTTCACCAGGCACAAACACCATCAGTAGTCAGTGCACGCTTTCACCGGGCACAAACACCACCGCCGTCAGTGCACCCTTTCACCGGGCACAAACACCAACAGCCGTCAGTGCACGCTTCTCCCAGGCACACACCACCAGACGTCAGTGCACACTTTCACCAGGCACACACACACCACCAGCCGTCAGTGTACGCTTTCACCAGGCACACACACACCACCAGCTATCAGCGCACGCTTTCACCAGGCACACCCCTCCAGCCGTCAGTGCACGCTTTCACCAGGCACACACACCACCAGCCGTCAGTGCATGCTTCAACCAGGCACACACACCATTAGCCAGCAGTGCACACTTCCACCAGGCACACACACCACCAGCCATCAGTGCACAATTTCTACAGGCACACACACCACCAGCCATCAGTGCACATGTCAATTGTTAATGCATTCACAATTAACTATTGTAGCAATCACAGTATGGCACACTTTACTTAAACATATTCATCTAAAGCGCAGCATGCCACCATTGCTATAAAAATAAATACACATTTTTTTGTCCTACAATTTATAGACTTTTGTTGCAATTGGTGTTGCAAAATTTAGCAATGCCAATAGCTCAAACGTAATTAATGCGAGACCTATTGCATTGCAAATGCTTGTTTTTTTAGTGTGCTGGGAAAAGTGTTTTGCATCATGTCCCTTGTGTGGGGATGTCATACAGGCACTTCACTCCTCCCTAAATCCCATAGGATTCGAGGGCAGTTCCCCCATCCCCTGAGGCTACTGTGATATGGAGGAAATGGGTTTAACAAAGGAAATAGGTTTAAAAAGGGAAATATATTTTTCAGAGGAGACGTACAAAAATGTCAATGACCACAGCATATATGCAGAAGCTGCTTCACAAAATTGTTGTAGATGCATTTCTGAACACTTTTGTCAATATTTAGTCTTTGTGAATCCCAAAACAAGATGTGATGTGGTAATCCTGCAGTTCCACATTTCTATCTTTAAGTTTTGTACATGCCTAGTGTTTTTCTTTGGAATTAGGAGGTTGAATGCAATTATGAGTATGTTGGAAAAATTCAACCCTGACTTTATTTCACATTCATTACAATGATGGTAGTGATGAAGCATCCTAGATTTGATAACAAAGGTGTTCCATGTTTTTCCTGGTGGTCTAGTGGGTATTCACCCAGGGGGTGGGTAGATTGGGGATAAACGTCTAAATCTGCCTTTAGGGGTAGCAGAAAGACTGTGGGGTCTAGAATGGTAGGAAATCAGCGTCATGCACATGTTTGTGTGGCTGCTCCTCCACCGCAAACGACTGTCCATGTGCCTTACTGTGGTGTCTAATGGACTTTCTGCCCCAAAGGGGAAGATTGAGGTGTAACACCCCCGTTCTCACCCAATGTGGAGCAGGAAAACTGATATGTACCAGGAAGGGAAAACAGGCCTATGCTAATGGGGTCGCACCTCAAAAAATGCTGTTTACATTTATATATCCCTCGTGTTTAGTGGACTTGTTGCGCTCAAGGGTGTGCCAGAATTAATGGGGGGAACACCTTCAGGTGCCCGACTCCCCAGGCCATTGGGAATACTCCACTGGAAAAAATATATTGCCTTTCCAAAATCCCTGGTGTCTAGGTGGAATTCTTCCCACCCGAGCGGAAGATTGGGTGTGAACACCCTGAATCTGCATCCCAGGAGGGGCAGAACGTCTGATTTGTCACAGAGCAGCGGGTGCATAGGCTAAGGCAATGCAGTCCGACCCCTCCCCCCAAAAAAATGCTGATCCCTGTTATAATGTGAACTTCCTGCCTCAGGGGGCTGAATGGGAGTGAATAAAAAAGTACTAACTAATCCTGGGGCATAGAGAAGCGCAGACCCATTCACAGGTGGGCCTCTACCCCAAAATAATGCTGATGTTTATCAATCCCTATGCCTAGTGGCCTTTCTGCCATGGTGTTAGATTTGGGGGTCTCTAGTTTGCAAAGGTAGGTATGTTTGACCAAATAGGGACCCTTGAGTCTAGCCAGGGTAAGGGGGTACACTCCTAAAATAACCCCTGCTCACCCCCTTGGTAGCTTGGCAGGAGCAGGCAGGCTTATCGCAGAGGCAGTTTGTAAAGCATTTGTGAACACATACAGTAACACAGTGACAACACTACAGATGGACGCCACACAAGTTGTAGTATAAAAAACAGTATTTTTATATAGACTTAACACAAGACCACAAATGACAAAAATCCACAATACTGTACTTTAAAAATGGTAGAAATAGCTTAGTTCTCTTTAGATGTTAAATGCAACACTTTAAGTTAAATGTACCTTTGGATGCGTTACGCTATACAATTAAAGTGTTGAAGGGAAGGTGACGCGTCGGTTCCTTACACGCAAGAATGGTGATGCGTCGGGTCCCTACTGCTGCGTAGGGGATGCACTGGTTCTTCTCCTCGTGTGGGGGTGATGCATTGGTTTCTTACTGCGCTTCCGTTGCGATGCGACCAACAGCGCCGGGATGCGATGAAGATCCAGTGCAATGAAACAAAATGACATCTTCTTGATGCGACAACGATGCGTGCACGCCCGACTGTCGTGCGGCGACTCAACAATTCTTTTGAGCCGCGACAGGCGCTGCGACATGCTTCTCAAGTGATAAGATGGCGTCTGCTGCGACAACGACACTCTTCTCCGGTGATGCAAGGCGCTACGGGTGATGCGATGGCGATAGCGGCGGCACGCTTCTCCGGTGATGCGACAGCGTCTGCTGCGATGGCGACACTCTTCTCCGCTGATGCGACAACAATGGCTGTGGTGGTGACACACTTATTCGGATTGAGTCATGCTTCCTGCTCCCAGCGACACACAGTCTCTCAGAAGGCCCAGATCAACAACAGGCACTTCAATTCCCGGCAAGGGAAGGCAGGGGAGCTGGTTGGTGAAGTCTGTTGTCCCTGAGACTTCAGCAGGAGGCAAGATCTATCTCAAGCCCTTGGAGATTCTTTACAAATTGATGTGAAAGTAGCACACGGTTCTTTCTCCTTGCTTTGGAAGTTAGGTAACCACTGCAGGCCAATCCCCCAAAAAGCACTCAGCTTAGGGATAGTCTACTCCTCAGTTTCTCTGGTTCCTCTCCTCAGCAAAGTTTCTTCTGGTTTCCCAAAAGTGATCTAAAGTTCTTGGGTCTGGGTCCTAATATTTATACTAGCAAATCATTTGTCCTCTGAAGGCAGAGGGTTCTTTATCCAGTCCAAACCAGTTCTGTGCAGTCCTGGAGCACTTAGTTAACAAGACTCCTTCTTTCCTTTGACAGTGTGGGGCAGAGACATCAGACGTACCACAGAAGGTGGAGCCAGCATTGTGGAAGGCAGGCAGAGCCCTATTCAGGACCCAGGTGCAACTCCTCCCACCCATCTACATGCAGATAGCTCTATTCATCCCTGTGCTGACTCACCCTGTCTCCTGGCATCCCAGGTGCAACTCCTCCCACCCATCTACATGCAGATAGCTCTATTCAGCCCTGTGCTGACTCACCCCGTCTCCTGGCATCCCCAGCCCCTGTCACTCAAACTCCAGACAAGGAATACACAACCTAGCAGAGGCAGACTTGGATAGTCAGACAAGAAAATACCCACTTTCTAAAAGTGGTATTTTCAAACACAGAATGTTAAAACCAACTTCATAAAAGATGTATTTTATCATTCTGAGTTCAGACATACTAAACTCGAATTTCTACCTAGTTCCCCGAGTCAGTTAGGATTATAATGTGTTATAATCAAACTGCCCATTCTGGCCTATGGGGAACAGGTAGCTTGCAATAGTGAAAAACTAAAATGGCTGTAATTCACTATTAGGACATGCCACACACATCAGGGCATGTCCTACCTTTTACTTACAATGCACCCTGCCCTTGGGCCTACTATAGGGGTGACTAATATGCAGAAAAGGGAAGGTTTAGGGACTGGCGAGTTGGTGCACTTGCCCAGTTAACATGGCAGTACCAGACTGCGCACAGGCTCTGCAATGGCAAACCTGAGACACACTTTACAGGCTGCTTCAGTGGGTGGCACAACAAGGGCTACAATCCCGCCAGCAGAATTTGATTTGCCAGCTCTGGGCACCAGCAGTGCACTGTTCTAGGGTCTGACAGTAAATCAAATAAGGCAATCATGGAGTCACTAATCCATACATCAATTTACAATAGGGAGAGCATATGCACTTTAGCACAGATCAGCAGTAGTAAAGTGCCCAGAGCCATATAATCAACAAAAACAGGTCAGACAAAAGACAGGAGGAAGGCACAAAGTTCAGGGATGACCCTGCAAAAAGGGCCAAGTCCAACACATGGGAAGAGATGGATTGGGGGTGAATAACACTTATTAGCCCCCACTGGGTTGTAGAAAGGCTGATGTGTCCCAGACTTGTGGGGGAGCACAAAAACATGCCATGGGAAAGCTACCCTAAAAAAATACTGATATTAAAAACATCCCTGGTGTCTAATGAGATTTATGTCCCTCAGGGGCAGATTGGGGTTAATAGCCCCCATCCGTTTCCTAGGGGAAGAAAGACTAACTGGTTCCTTAGCAGTTGCAAGCACAGGTCCATGCCATTGGAGCTGTTTCCCTCAAAAGACTACAGCATTTCAAAAGTCCCTGGTGTCTAGTTGGCAGAAAGTTCACTGCAGAAGGGAGCTGATTAGAGATGAACACTCATTATCTGCCTATCCACACCTCAGACAGGCACTGAGGCTGATTTGTCCCAAGGTAGTGTGGAGCAAAGGTATTTGCCAAGGGGGCTGCTCCCCCCAAAACATGCTGATGTTTATAAATCCCTGGCGTCTAGTGGTATTTCTGCCTCCTTAGGGGAGGATTAGGAGGACATTCACCATATCACCCTCCATTGAAGACTGAAAGACTAACAGGACTCTGGTCAGGTAGGATTACAGACTCATTCCCTAGAGAGTTCTCCCCCTCCAGTAACATGCTGATGTTTATAAATCCCTGGTACCCGGTGGGCTTTTTGCCCCTTAGGGTGCAGATTGGGGGTTCACACCCCCATTTTCACCGAAGGGGCAATAGGAAGACTGACGTGTCCTAGTGCGGAGAGATCTCCACCCATGCCAATGGAGGCCACTCCCCCCAATAAAATATTGATGTTTATTAATCCTTGAGGGGAGAACAGCCTCTATCCAACCCCTAGGGGAAATAGAAGGAATGATTTGTCCCTGGCCACCAGATGCACCGGTCCATACAATGGAAGCTGCTCTCCTCATAACATCTTGTGTTTATAATTCCCTGGGTTCTAGTGGGCATATTGAGAATGAAAACATCCATCTGTCCTACCATGGGGCAAAAAGACTAAACAGGCTCAGGCCACAGGGTGCACAGACCCATGCCATTGGCACATTACCCACTAAAAATACTGCCTTTCAAAAATCCCTGGTTTCTAGTATGCTTTCTGTCCATCAGGGGGGACAGACTTGGGGTGCACACCCCCATCTGCCTCCCAGGGAGGGCACAAAGGCTAACTATGCCCAGTGGCAATTATTTACCACATGCCAAGTATTCTTCTCTTCTGTGGTGTTTCGACTCCATTCAAAAACATTTCAGGTGATGTTTGAGAAGTGGGTTAATCTAATCATGGACCTACTTGCTTCAGCAAATGATGCTCTTCTTTCACAGCTTTTTAATTAGATAGGGGAGAATGGCAATGTCAGTGGCCTGTCTTGGTATTGGCCATAAGTCCTGAACCCTTAATTTCCATTGATTCCCCTCCACCCAGAGCTGCTGAGGAAGATTCATTGGGAGAGTATAGTGTTTGTTCTTTGGGCAACTCATTGGTCCAGGTGACCCCACTTCTAATTTTCTTCTGAATATGCTTGTAGGATCTCCACAATGGTATCTAGTGAATGTATCCCCTGCTGCTCTTAAGTATGGTCTTTCATTACTCTTCTTTAAATAAATGATGCTTGACGGCCTAGAAATTGAGAGGTTTATGGTGCTTGGCTGCAGTACCTGTAGCTCCCAAGTCTTCAGCACACCTTCAACCATATCCAATTATCAATGTCTTTACGAACAGTTGAATGAATGGTGTAGCAAGGTTCCAGTCCCTTCTCTTGCAATCCCTAATTGGAGTTTTAAGGGATTGCTTTCCTAAAGGTAAAGCTATAACTTGAACCTGTGCCTACATTTCCATATTTAGGTTTGGTTTTTGCTGCGAACGGCTCATGGAGTGGGCACTTGGCCCACGCCATGGGCAAGTTCTCGAAAGCCACCAATTTAGTCTTGAGCTTGCCGCGCCCAAAGAAAATAGGTGCCACTAGAGCTATTTTAAAATGTTTTAGATTACAGTGCCTGCCGGTAGCCACATATGGAGCAGAGCTTTGGGGGTTGGGAAGAAGCACAGGTATCCAGCGAGAAGAAAGCCGATTTTTCAGGAAAATACTGGGCGCCCCAATCTCATCTTCTGAATTTATCTGCCATAATGAATTAAACCTTGCTTGCTGACCTTGTTGTTGGGGCAGGAATCCAGGAGCCCGTGGTCCCGCTGCCAGAGACTCAGGAGAGTCTGACATCACTGCCGCTGGTTCCCTCGCCGCCGTGCACCATCTCAGCGGCTGTAGCGAGGGGAACTACAACTCCCTGGGGGCATTGCGGCAGGAGCCGCCATCGTCATTTCCCGCCACCGGAGGCGCTTGAAATTGCGCGCACTCCCGGTGGAGCGGGTGGAAGCTTGCTGACCTTGTTGTTGGGGCAGGAATCCAGGAGCCCGTGGTCCCGCTGCCAGAGACTCAGGAGAGTCTGACATCACTGCCGCTGGTTCCCTCGCCGCCGCGCACCATCTCAGCGGCTGTAGCGAGGGGAACTACAACTCACTGGGGGCATTGCGGAAGGAGCCGCCATCGTCATTTCCCGCCACCGGAGGCGCTTGAAATTGAGCGCACTCGCCGCGTCGCGGGATCGAGCGCGGGCCTGTGCCGGGCTGAGCCCGGGCAGAGGGCGGGCCGTCTTAGGCCTCAGAGGCCGGAGGAGGCTGGGATGGGCCCGAAACTCTACCCTTTCTGCCTACCGTATCCTGGCCCGGTAGGCTTTCATTTATGACCCATTTAATATTCTTCTTCATGACAATATTAGCCTGACTATAGGAGCATTACTCCTGATTTATTACATGCTATATTATGCCTAGTGAAACCAGAAGTAAGGCTGCTGCTGGAGGGGCAAAGTTGATTGGGACCCTTGATGATTTCATCATACGCACAAACACATTGATAGACCAGGGAATTGTGCTAATGGAGAGAAGAGTGTCTCAGGATCTAGCATTTGCTAAGAGGTACTCTATGGGCCACATTGCTGAGGCCCGCAGCCCTAAAAACGCTGTGGGCCAGACCACCTCTGAGCAGATACTTGTAGAGGTCCATAATAATATGATTACCCAGCCAGAACTCCGGGACTCTCTTTCTTCTGACTCACAGTATTTGGCACCATCTGGGAATATCTTGATTTCTACGCACATAGATCCCCAGGTAGAAAAAAGTAATATTGAGCTACAAGGGAAAAGGGAGGGAGCAATCCCTAAGAATAGGCATACTAAAAACATTCCCATCATTAAAAAGAAAAATGCGACACCTGTACATAAATTGGGACCTGTAAACAGTACAGAGCAAACAAGGGGAGCTTCTAGAGAGGACACTAGGAAAGAAGTAGTTGGTCCACTAACGATGCCTTTGACTATTGATGACTCTACCCTAGATGATACTCTGGCGGATATTTTTAATAATAGCTCCACACCCAATAGCACAGCCACTAATATAGATAGGGAAGATCCTAATATAGACAGGGAAGATCCCTTCATATTTACATTAAAAACCCTTATCAAATCTTTGCTGTCTCCCTTGGAAAATAAGCTTCTGGCAATAGAAACACAACTAAATGTTATGCACAAGGATATAGAAGCCTTGCGCCCGACTCAGACTAAAAAATTAGCACATCCAACCCTTCCTCTAAACAAGCTACAAATAACAAACAAATCTTTAGCTGAAGTCACTAAATCTGCCCCTAAAACCCCTCTGCTAAATCCATGTCCCCTTGTGACAAGTAAAAATTCAATTAAACCTACTCCATCTACTGAGGTTAACAAAAACAAATCAGTGACCTCAAATACCCCTATCCACACCGTTGAGAAACCCACCCAAGACAAAATGGAAAAACGTAGAGGGATCAATTTACCACCAGATGCTTGCCCTTACGTGGTAATCTTAACTGGAGTCCCCGAATTAGCTGCCCAGGGTACAGAATCATTTTGGGCACTTAAAAATAAGGTGTTCCACTGGTTGAATTCTAACCACCCCCTTCCACCGAATATAACTAGTAACATTTTAATGGTGCAGCGGGTCCCCTGGGTGGGGAAAACTACAAAAAGACTACAAGGAGACTGTGTGGTGGTAACTTTTGATGATCCCAGCTCAGTGGATTATATCTGCCAAAGGGCCAAGAGAAATAACGGAACAACAATTGTGGCAAGACCACTTTCCTTTTTCTACATGCCAGCACAGACCACGGATAATAGATGGAGTTGGTTGAGGGGCCCTAATCATTCCCGGGGAGGGTGGGGTCACGAAATGCGTTGGGATCCAGCCCACAATACATGGGGGGAAGGGGTAAATGATGGATGGACTACAATTCAACGTAGGAGGGGGGAACACATTATCCAGACCAATTTCGGCATACAGAATGGAGGGACCCACAATACGTTCCGTTTTCCATCCCCTGCTTCAATCGGTTTAGCGATTTGGAGGCAGTAGATTGACAGTTAGACAACCAGGCACTAGAATCTTCCTCATTCTTATCCACCCTAAGTAAGCCACCGGATAGCGCTGGGAATGTTGTACCACCTGACATGAGCACAAGGCAGGAAAATGGAAAAAACGTATTAATTATAAATGATACATTAAATGTGACTAATATCTTGGAGAACAAGATTAAAAAATCCAATGGAGCAGATACCAGGACTTATGTTAGTACTGACCAAAACAATGACATATGTACCTCAATGTTCTGGAACGTGGCAGGACTGAAAACAAAAATCACTAATCCCTCCTGGGAGACTGTTACAAATGATTGGACATTATGGCTCTCCAAGAAACTTGGGCTACAGATCAGATACATTTAAATGGTTATAAAACATTTTTCACTCCAGCAGTAGGTGTTACACATGAAAGACCGAAGGGTGGTTGATTACGTACCTCTCGAATGGTTTAGGGTATGAGAGGGTACGTTTTTACTCTAAGTGTGATTTCTACCATAAATTAGCAATAGATACTAAAACTGGACTGTGCCTTGTAATTATAAACTTTTATAATAATATTCCAGGCAATATGTCACGAAACATTCTGAAAATGTTAGCCAATGATTTACAACGTGAATTAGACAGCAATGGAAAAGAAGTAATGATTTTATGGGGGGGGTGATTTTAATTGTCCATTATGCACAATAGGATGTAAAGGCATTTGTGGTTTAATGTTGGAGCAGGAAATTAATTTACCACATTTTAAACATACAGAGACTGGGGACTTATTGAATGAACTACTGTTTGATTATGATTTGGGTTTTGTCAATGAAATGATCCAGCAACCAGTACCTTTTCAACCAACCTTTATTGGGAGGGGAGCATCCACTACCATAGACTTTAGCCTTTGCTCAAATGGTTATGGTCATAAGATAGGTAGTTTTAAAATTCTGGATGCACCAATGAGTGACCACCTACCGCAAATACTAGAGATTGAGAACCTCTTTTTGCCTCGCCGTAATGATCCCGTACTGGTTGCCCCAGATGTTACGTTAGGGAGGCAGAACGGGTACACGCTCAAGTGGAGTAAGGTGGTACCGGAAGATTTTCTTAAAAAATTGGTAAATAGTTGTGCCGATAATTTTAAAATCTGCGTAGACGAAGATTCTGATAGTGAAAGTATAATAGCCCACTTTAATATTATTGCATGCACTATCAAAGAGAATCTGAAATTAGCGTCAAAAAAAGGACTAATGAAAGGCACAAGATGGTTTGATAGGACTTGTACTAAGGCCCTCACAGAGCTCAAGCATGCAATACATAAGGATCCACGTGATATTACACAGATAAGAAATCTAAGGAAAGGTTACAACCAGGCCCTAAAAGACAGAAGAAATGCCATTAAAAAAGGAGTATGGGAAGAACTTTGTACAGCCTCACAAACAAAAGATATATCTGCATTCTGGAGGGTGGTAAACGCCCCGCTTCCATATGAAAATACTAAAGCTCGGATGGAAATTGCTATTAATGAGGATGATTGGGTCGCACATTTTTCCACCCTGTACACGCCCATAGATGAGGTAGAAAAAATAGACCTAACTATGGAAGGCGAATTAGTAGAGGAGGTAAATGAACTGAAGGTAACAT
This sequence comes from Lissotriton helveticus, assembly GCF_964261635.1. NCBI lineage: Eukaryota > Metazoa > Chordata > Amphibia > Caudata > Salamandridae > Lissotriton > Lissotriton helveticus. The sequence continues at coordinate 649,409,204 of NC_136068.1, forward strand.
TACCTGAGATCCTAGTAAGTCTGGGAGCCACAAAGGGCAGCAAGGCGGCCGGCTCAGACGGAATTCCAGCAGATTTGTACAAGGCAAATAGTGAACTCTGGGGCCCGATACTTGTACAACTTTTTAATGCAGCTCTCCTGAGGGGATTGAGTCCTTCCTGGTATACATCAATTATTGTACCCATTTATAAGAAGGGAAATAGACAAGATTGTGCCTGTTATAGGCCAATATCCCTACTTGACTCATCAATAAAGATCCTCGGCAGAGTGATTTTAGCTAAATTGCAAAACTGGGCAGAGGAGGTTGGGGCAATCAGTGATTTACAATTTGGATTCCAAAAGGGTATAGGAACAACAGAGCAGGGTCTAAATTTATTTCTGATCCAGCAGAAATATACCATGATAAAAAGGGAGCGTTTGTATTTTATATTTGTTGATCTTACATCAGCTTTCGATTCCGTGTCTCACTATAAATTATGGGACTTGATGTCACGGCTGGGCGTGGAAAAAACGATAATTCGATTTTTAAGGGAGTTATACTCAGGAGCAACTGCTGTCCTGCGTTATGGCAAAGGGGGGGAATGTAGTAGGTCTTTCGGAATAGGGCGCGGAGTGCGCCAGGGGTGTGTCCTGGCGCCCTTCTTATTCCTTATCTACATAAATGGCCTGGAGAATCATCTGCTGCAAGAGTGTAGGGATATGCCTAAGATTGGAAAGAGATTCATCCCTGCACTGTTGTATGTAGATGATGCCGTCTTAATGGCTCGTACCCCCATGGCCCTACAAAAAATGATAACATCTTTTAATCGGTTCATGCTCAACCTTGATTTAAAAATAAATTGCAGTAAGACCTTTTCTATGAATTGTGGCACACGCATTAAAAAACAAATGAAATCGATGTATATAAATAACGCCCCTTTAGAAAGAACATCCACTTTCCCTTACGTTGGAATCTTGTTCCACGAAACTGGTTCCTGGACAAGTGCGGTGAAGGCCAGAACGCTCCTGTTTTCCAAGACAATTATGGCACTGAAGAGTTTCACACGAAAACTGGGAATGAAACCAATCAGGGAAATTTTAACTATTTATAATGCAACGTGTGTATCTGTGGCATTGTATGGAGCTGGACTCTGGGGCTATTCTAACACAAAGGCAATCGAAACAGTTGAAAATAAATTTTTAAGGCACATCTTATCATTACCAGAAAGTACAGCGACTTTTTTTTGCCATGAAGAGTTGGGGTTGCCGTATATCACAGACACAATTAGAGTACAACCCATTCTCCTATGGCACAGAGTCTGGACTGTGAACGAATGTGTTCTAAATCGTGCCATACTACAGGATGTCTTAAAACTGGGGAGAGTAAACGGAGTCGAATGGCTAAACTATATTAAAATATTCCTGAAGGAAATAGACCGTTCGCAATACTATGACGATCCGTCTTCCATGGTACACATCCCCAGAAAAGTACTGAAAAAACTCTGTATGGACTGCCTTAGAGATAAAAGACAGCTTGAAGAAACTAAGAAAAACTCTGTCACTTCTCATCAGTTAATTTTAATAAGTGACAAACTACAGCCATACCTAAGCTTACATATGCCCAATTATGACAGATTTTTTCTAACACGTTTTAGAGCTAATATTGTTTTTAGATTATTTACCTTGCCTGAAATGAACTCGTGGTCCAAGGAATTGCCTGTATGCCCTTGCGATGAAAAATCCGTACAATCTAACATCCATGTCTTATTTTTTTGTAAATTTTATACATTGCCCCATAGAAAATTGATCGTCCCTATCCTAAAGGAAATGAATTTGCACAGATGTCGCCCAGCGTTTTTAGAATTGCAAAAAATGGACAATGTTTTTACTGTTGCCTCGTTATCTGAGTATTTTAAACAGGTTTTTAAATATAGGAAATCGATTTGTCTAAACGAACTGTACCAGTGTAAATACTATGTATTATACTTATATCTTCCTTTTGATTGCTGTACCATTCAGAATTGTAAATGAAATGTGACTTTCTGTTGCTTTTATGGTTATTGCTTTTTAACTGAATGAAGTACTTTTTGACTTTTGACCTTTGAATTAAACCTCCCCTATGTATGTGATTTTATCAGACCCAGACCAGCTCTATTCTGGGTCAGGATTTGGAGGAATAACTCAGCAACTCTTACACAAAATATTATAAAGGATTGTTTAAAATGTGACCATGGCATGGCGATTCCATGGCTTTCTGGAGTGTCGTAAACATTGAGCGCCGTGGACAGAGGCAGCCTCTTTTCCGACCCTACTAGGATCGAGCCAAAGGATAAAATCGAGGTTAAACATGCACTGTACGCACTTTATAATTCCGAACGAATGGGAAGAGAATCATCAAAATCAACTGTTGCAAAATACATGGGGAACGATCTATGTAGGCAACCACTCCCGCACTATCTTACCCTACCTATGACCAACTGGGAGAGATCACTCTTGTTTAGTCTAAGAGCGGGTTCTGTGAAATATCTGTTGGCCTTCCCTCTGGGCTACCGACATAGCACAGATTATAGCCCATGTCCTTGTGATGGTGTTAGCACACAAGATGATTTGCACTTCCTATTCTTCTGTAAATTTTATCTAAAGTATATCAACTGGCTTTTAACCCCATATTTTAGGAAACATAGACCTCTCTCGTTGGGGGAGTCTTATCTATTGATGGTTTCCCTGGATTCAGATGAATTGATTCTACGCACTAGCACTTTTTTGAGACTGATAACACGAGTACGCAAAATGATGGAAAACCCTTGAAATTAGTTTAATCAAAAACTGTATTATATTTTTAACCATGTAATCTTGATGTTTTATGTAATGAATTGTTTTTATGTGGTACTTTTATGAATTTTATGAAATTCGAATAAAGGTCTTTTGAACTTGAACTTGTATAGCTCATTTGACTTTGAATTCAAATGGTGACAATTATGGCTGTAATGCAGAACTTCTCAAGATTTGCTTGAGTTGCTGAAAAGATTAGTTTATAGGTTACTTCAAAGTTTCAGAAATTATATGCCAGGTAGCTGTCCTCATACAACCTGGGTTCTTCTTACCTTGTGCTTAATGATTAACAAAGAATCTTTTTTTTTAATGCTAACATACACAACTACCTTGGCTAGGACATTTTAGTGAACTGATTATATAGTAGTAACTAGCAGCCTGTCCCGCCGTTGTCCGGGTAGGCTTTGCGACACAACTTTATGTGAAAGGTACTCACCAGCAACGCGCACCCCGGACACGGGCACTCCGCACTGCCTAAGGTCTGTTTTCTGATAAATTTAGTGAAAACCTTATGATAGGAGTTCCAGTGCCAGCTTCAGTGCATCTCCTTTAACAGTGTGTCCCTGCGCTGCATCTCAATCAACAGTCTGTCCCTGCGCTGCATCTCATTCAAAAGTCTGTCCCTGCGCTGCATCTCACGCGCTGGGCACCAGCACAACACAACGTACACGCTCATGGCCGTTTGTTGGGCATGTTGGACTCCGCAGGACACAACTTTATGTGAAAGGTACTCACCAGCATCGCGCACCCCGTACACGCCGCCTAAGGTCCGGTAACTATCCGTTGTGCGTGATGGCGTTTGTTGGGCATGTCGGACTCCGCAGGGTGTCGGTTCCGCACTCCTGGCCGGTTGTTGGGCATGTTGGAGTCTGCAGGGTGTCGGTTCCGCGGTCCTGTCCGTTTGTTGGGCATTTTGGAGTCTGCAGGGTGTCTGTTTCTCGCTCCTGGCCGCCCAAGCGCACATTACGCTCCTGACCGGTTTACTTTATCAAAATGGCCGACCCGTCACTCTTATGTGATGTCAGCACACCTACTGCATTCAACGTCGTTAAAGCACACGCCCACCTCAGAGATGGCGCTACTTCCAAGGGACTACTTTGGCAAAGAACGTACTTTGCCCTTCTAACGTATATGTTTTGCTGCTATATAGCCTATGTCCATCTGCTTACCCTGACATTTCCAATGCTGTATTGGGTGTTTTGATTGGCGCTGTGGTTCCTGAGTTTACCCGCCTCAAAGGTTCACAGTTCTCTCTTTATAATAGTAGTATAGATTAGTAATTCATTATTGTTGCAACCTATACGAAAATTTTACATGGTTGTGTTGTGTTACATGCGCCTACTTTTTCCCCAAAATGTCTTCTAAACTCCTTTGGGAAAGAAGATATATTGCCTAGATTTTATCCAGATTCTAAGCATGAAAGGAAAACGATTTACATGCATTTGATGCTTTTAGCCCTATTATTATGTACAAAAGCTTTTGGAGACTAAAGTGTATTTGTTGTTACATTTGATAAAGCACAAAAAGGAAAGAAATCTTAATATCACTGGGAGTATGGAAGTCTCTTTAGCTGAGAGGCAGGCGGTCTCCCTATTAGAATAGCATAGGGCATGGATTTCACATGATACATTTGTATTTGCAATTCCACTTATATAGAGCTTACTAACCCTGGTTAGGCATTGAAGTGCTTCATGCCAGGCAACACACTGCTCCGGAACCTTCCTTGAAGTAGGAGAAATTTCAATGAATTCCCATTGAAGTGCTTGAAGATTCCTGACTCTGTTGCTATGGTTCCGAGCCGGTTGCATGAACAATGCAGGTTGACAAGTCCTTGGTGTGAAGGCAGAGCACAGTCTATTCAGTTGAAAATAGGTTGTGCCCAGCTCCACCTCCCCATCCTGCTAGTCATTTTCTCATTCGGGCCCACATAATGCCGATATTGTGTGGCTGACTACCTCTAATCATGTGACCCAGTGGAGGCTGCAGACATCAAATAGTCCAGTGCAGGAAATAACCAACTTTCTAAAAGTGGCCATTTCAAATCGTAACTTAAAAAACGGCTTTACCATTAAAGAGGATTTTTATTTACAATATCTAAGACACTAAACATGAAAATCTTACCTGTTCCTGAGCAAAGATTTTCACTTATTAAATGTAATAAGAAACCCAAATTCATCATCTGGGACAGGTAGTCCTCAAAGTAGTAGTTTTTCACTACCAGGGCATGTAAAACTTAAAGGTACATGCTTACGCTTTTAACTACAATGCACTCTGCCCTATGGGCTACCAAGGGCCTACCTTAGCAGGGACTTGTATGCAGTAAAAGGGGAGTTTAAGTCCTGGCAAGGGGGTTACATTGTCAAGTCGATTTGACAGTTTAAAACTGCGTTTAGGCTGCAATGGACTTGGAGTTAGATAATGATATCTATGGTAAGAAACTCTTCCGCATTTCTCCAATTATATAACCGCAGGAGCGTGGGACAAACTCTAATGCGATCACCCATGCAAGTCAATCCCAACTCTATTTGACAAATAAAATGGGAGGAGGATAGAGTTAAAGAGAGGGCTTTTGCCAAATCGGCTTTCCTCCACCTGTATTGCTTCACAATTTGCAATCCCCCAATCTCAGCCCCACAGATTGCAACAGGGACACATTGTGTGGCATATATCTGTAATAATGGACTTTCTTCCAGAGGATGAGGTGGACTGAGAAGTGAGCCAGCTGCCCTGGATAGCATCAGACTGCAATGAGTAATATTAGGTCCCCATGAACCAGTTGCATCTGATGAAAGAATAGTTATTTTGTCCCCGCCACTGACCGGCACTTTACTTGAGCTAAACACCCTGCAGAGTTAGAAAAGCCACAACGACGTTATACTCCGGGCCCCGAATTTAACAGATTACTATTTGGCTTGTACACTCCCAATAAGGTGAGATAGTGACCAAGTCTTTCGACAAGTATTAAATTTAACTAATGCCTGTAATGGAAGCCATATAAATGATATCAATATCCATATGGACCTCATATATTTATCCATGTAGGTGATTAACATTGGAAAAATACAAATACGCCGAAGAGTGATAAATAATATTTCATCATTGCGGACCAAAAATGAAGGTAATAAGCAAATCCAGTCATGTTGAACCTTAATAATAAACAGGGGCCTAACAACAAATTTTGTATATTTGTGCCCTTATCGGCAAAGCTAACCCCCAGGTGGCACGATTGACCAGATAAGAAAATTGTCACAAAGAATTAACAATTCACTAATTAAAGGTATTTACTAGTCAGAATTGATCTTCAGTGGATTTATTTATTTTTAAGACCCCTGAATAAAAGGATTAAAATAGGAGTACTAATATCGATCTCATTGTACCCCGGAGATTCCTTTTTAAACATTGCAGCACCTTCCTTCTTAAAGTGAATCAAGGAGGACTCTTTAATTCAAGTGTGATAGCACTGGTGAGTCTCTATGACTTATGAAATATGGATGATTGATTTCATTTGAATGGTGAGAATGTGTGTTGGAGAAATGAAGCACTTACAAAGAATTGTGAATAATAAAGAATCGTAATGGTTCTTATGTTGTCAAACTAAGGGTTGGCTCTACATGAAACTACTTATAGCTAGGCTGTGGTTAAGCCAGTGGCAAATGATACATCAGTTTTGCTATATGTATAGTGAATGTATCTCAAATTATTAATGAAATCACACTGTATTGACTAATAAGTTTTTTTAAAAAGCCTTTTTAAATTTGATGCATTTAGAGTTATAGCATTATAATTATGCTTTTGTATTGATGGTAGATAAATGAATGTTTTGTTTTGTTTTATATTAGGTGATACCTATGCAAAAGGAGATAACTTGTACATATGTCCTGAAGAAGGTGGTTTTATAGACTCAATACCACTGAAACGCGTTGACGCCCCAGTTTTTGTTATATTCGGAAAACAACAGGGTTTGGGTTTGATGAAGCAAAGCTTCGCATATTTGCGACCTTGCTGTATTCAAGAACCTCGTTTATGTGTAACAAGGTAATAAATGTACGTCTTACTAACATTTATATTAAGTTTGAGTAAAAGTTTATGACGCTTGCTTATGTGTATTTCTAATGCATTTAATCCGTGTCCTTTAATATGGCCGCCGCTTGTATTTTAGTTACTGCGCATGCGTCAGCCACACTCACGTGTCCTGACGCGTCTGCAGAGTTGGAGGGAAAATTATGCGCATGCGTAATACATAGCTGTGCCCATCATGTGGTACTGCTCGTGCCACTGCTCTTGTGCCTGTTTCCATGTAGCTAACATTTAGACTGCATAAGTATATGTTATAATGATAAGTTGAAAGTACAACCCTGTGAATGAGATGTCATAACGTTATTTCTGTGTATTAATTTGTTCTCGCTTACTTTTCATGTACCGCGGGGAATGGGGGTCCAAACTGATTGGGAGCCATATTGACGGTCTCTTCTGCGCATGACCAGAGAATACTGAAAGGTGGCCACTTTGGACAGTGGAACTCAGCCAGCTGGCAGCCACAGTCAAGATGCGCCTGGGAAAGCCACCTCTGCGCTACGAGAACGGCGAATGTTGCTCCTCATGTGTTACAATGTAAATTTTCACTCGTATTTCTGCACAGTTCTCATGAGAACCCCAATCTCTGTAGGCGGTACCCAAGTATGCTAATATAGGCTCGAATTAGCGTGTTCTGATTGGTGTGTTACCCAAATCCTACTTTAGGACCAATCCAAATTGAGGAATTCTGACACTTTGCAACATTGGGGGGTGGTACACCGTCCCAAAAGAGTATATCTACCCTGGGTTTAACTAGGGAATTGTCCGACTTGTCTGGTTTAGCTGACCTGTCACTGACCCATCGTACTCAATAGGTGACTGAAGATACAGAGAGCTGCGGAGCACTCTGTCCTAAATTGACCATAGACAGAGGTTCTACTGAACCTTAAAGTGCTGGCGAAGCACTTTGCTGGGAGTTCGCTGACCCAATCGGGGTCTTGATCGATAGCTGCAGAGAGGGTGGAGCGCAGGCGTTGCTTCCAAACTGCGGGTGCGGTCCTGTCCTGAGCGGTCCTGTCCTGAGGGTTTGCTGTCCTGTCCTGAGGTCCTGTCCTGATTCCTTATCTGAGGGTATCCTGTCCTGTCCGGGGTGTCCATTCTGCACCTGCTGTTCTTTGAGGGGTATCCTTCCTTGAGGGTTTCCTGTCCTTAACTGACCCGTGGCCAGGGTTTGGTTTCCACACCAGTCTAGGTAAATACTGCTCTAAGTTCTTTAAAACTTGCACCTTTCTATATTTCTACCTTTTGCTATAATAAAGTGACACCTTTGCATATGTTGATTTTCCATGCTTTTACCGCAAACTATTGAACGAATGTCATTTGCATATTTTTCATGATATGTTCCCATGTCACCCAATCTTTTAGAGATTATATTTTGCATTGCTGTTTGTCATTTCCTGATATGGTCTAGAACCTCCTTACCTAGGCTGTTTAAAGGTCCCTTTACTTTAAGTTTAGCGTGTTACTCTTTATAGGCCCTCCTATAGTAACCCATGCATAGTCTGTCCATGCTTAAACATTTCTGAGAATTTAGTATTTTCCCATTTGCATTCCATATTGCATTTTGAATGGTTACCCTGTCGTTAGTTCTCTATAGCTATATAATTTACATTATCTTGGTTATTGATTGCCTCATACTCGTGTATCTCATGCTTGATGATAACGAACTTTAGATAAACATTTCAAAACTTCCAGTTGTCCGTGGTCATTTAAACAATATTGAATGTCATTTGAAATTGCATTTTGCTGCCTTTCCTTTTACAGCTAGGCCCCTGATTCATTGATGTCATAGGTACCCGTGTTGGTGGATGGTAAGTTGGGTACACTGAGTAATAACAGTAGGGAACACACACAATTGGTAGCAGCCCGTGAAGTCGCCAGGTCAATGAATAGTGTGAATTGAAAGTATATGGGCCCTGAAGCCGGAAACGGCGGAATCATTGGCTGGGTGACCTCGCGCGCTCTATCAGTTTTCTGGTAGATCAGAGGATGGTTAGGGACTAGCTAAAGGTTAGGCAGGATTAGTAAGACTAGTTAAGTCGGAAGCTGCTAGTACATTAATGCTGCTAAAAGAGCGGCTGTTCTAAAGAGACCTGATCAATCTCTTGTGAATACGCACGAATAATATTTAGTAAAAACAATTCATGAATTGCTGTATTTTTATTATTCTTGTTCTTATATTGTTATATGTATTAATCCATGCGTTTGTCAACCGTTTAGTTTCTTGTTGTCCGAACTCCCCGGGGAATTGAAAGGGCAAGTGGTGAATAGAATCCATTGTCCTGAGGTCACAGGCTTAAAGGAAAGTTAGGTGCAGGTTAGGATAACCGGGAAGCACTAACTAGGGTTTTTCTGAATACATGTGTGAATAAATGTCAGTAACGAGGTTCATTGGCAAAATTCCCATAGTGGCGTAACCTAGTAAGGGTCACATCGGAAAAGTAGCAGGTTCCTCGGAGCTTGGGTGAAAGCAAAGGGGTCCGCTGAGAAACCTTAGACTCGGAACATATCCCGGAAAGAAGTGGATGAGTTTAGGGGAATAACAGGTTCACTGATGCTAGAGTGAAGGGTAGGCGGAAGAGATCTGCCCGCAGCGCGTGAAAAGTAAATGGAAGTAGTTTACTTGCAGCGAAACAAAGCTATACTGTCTAGACACTTGAGCACTGTGGCGAATGTGTATTTGTTGTAAAATAACCAAGCACTGAGCACTTTAAAGGAAAGAAAGTTTCCGTTACCTTGTGAAGGGAGGGAGTCAGTCGCGAAGCGTCTCTGACGTCACTCCGTGCCACGCTGGGATTGGTAGAAACAGCGGGTGGGTAGCGGGGCTGGAATTGTAAAGGAGGGGTGAAGCACCGAGGAGTGAGAACTATCTCACGAAGGGGCCGCGCACCCATTGGTCGAAATTATTTGAACGCGTGCACCTCATTGGTCGCACAGAATTGCAAGGCGCGTTCTGATTGGAGGTAGCTTTGTAAACAAAGTTAAGCGTAGAAATCGTATGTGGCACTCGTATTGTCCAGAGACTAGACCCGATCCAAGAAACCAAGGGTTCGAAAGGGATCAGTGGAAAGCCAATAGATACGATATTATGTACGGAGGAAAGAGAAAGATGTCCCTTGTAAGTAGGGTAAAGAATTATTTCAAAACGGACAAACCGATTAAATCTAGGGAAGGCGTTGTTGTCCCGCCACCGAATACTCCTGCCTCATTCATGATGTTTGACCGAGGGTACAACACCTGTGTGTGGTTGGAGAATTGGGTGAAGTACACAAAAGATGACGGAGTATTGGCTTTTCCGTTAGACGGTACTTTTAATGGTAGGATTTTATTCAATTTGAGAACCCGCATGAATGAATTACATCCCAGACCGAGACTAACGCAGTATGAGGCATTAGAGGAATGGGAAATTGAGGCTTTTGAAAGAGAGAAACCCCGAATGGACAAAGGTCTGACCAAATGGTACCCCAGGCTGAAACAAGAGACCAGGGATAAGAGGATGAAACAGTGGAGGCAGAGCATGATTGTTGAGGGTCTGTTTCCTATGATGCCAGCATGTACCCCGGCAGGGGGAGAAAAAAGGACAGAAAAGTGTAAGCATTGGGGAGCTCTTGGAGAGTCAGATGATGAATTGTTAGATGACATCTTTACGAGAAGTCCGCCCCCTTATAATGAGGGAGCCCGAACTTCCAGTACAGGAGAGAACCACCAGCGTCCATCTATTAAGGAGGAGGACAGATCCCTAGGTAGGGGGGGAGGGGGCCAGGTATTGCCCTATTTTGAGAAACCCGAGCCCCCGGAGGTACGCAATATATATCCTAGGATGCCCGAGAGCTCAGAGGAAAAATATTCCCGTGAAAGAACATTTTACCCCAGACCTCTTTATGAGAACGAAGAAAAGCCAGTAGGTTCAGGGGTACCCTTTTTGCAGCCTCCATATGGGGAAGAGCGTAGGTCATTTGGCACGGGAACTTTGTTCCCGAAACCAAATTATGGTGGGGGACCAAGTGAGACGCATCCTACTGCCCCGAGTTTTACGCCGCAACTGACCCCACAGATGATACCTGACCGAACATTAGGAAGAGTGTTAGATGAAAGGGAGCAAGAGGCCATAGCTAAACAGAGGTCAGAAATAATTCAGAAAATTTCCCAGTTAAATACCAGTCCTGAAGCTTTGACTATTCCGGTAACAATCGGACCAGTGGTTCCATTGTACGGGAATAATCAAGGAGGTCTGAACCCTCCAGTTATGAACCCGATAATGGCCCCGCCGAGGCAAGAGCCCTTACTAATAGACGATCAGTCCAGTGAGTGTGAGTCTGATGTTGTGTTCTTGGATCTGCCAAACAAGCAAACAGGGAAGGGAGTGCAGAAGAGGCATAATCCTTTTGATACGAAAGAAATTAAATTAGAGTCAGCAACAGGTACTAGGAGTGTCTCTTTGGTAACGCCAGAAGAAATTGAAAATTGGAGTCGTGAATTAGAAAAACAGGCTCCGCAAACGAAGCCTTTAGACCTCTACAAACTGAGAGTAGAAATAGAGGAATTAATGGCAGGAAATGTGGGGTTAGACAGATTGAATACCTATTCTGAAGAAGAGTTGCTGTTTATGTGCAAAAGTCTTACCCGGAGTACTAGGGTGCTCCATGAAAAACTGACCGACACTGCAGCTAGTATGGGGATAGATATATCAAGATCGAAGCCCTTGCAGAAACCATACCGAGCTGAGTTTTCCGACAAAGATTTAGAAAGTCTGAATGTGTCAGGGAGAAAATTGCAGATTAAAGAATTGCTTGCAGTCCTGCAAAAATGGGGAGATGTGGAAAAATGGAAAACAAGGTGGGCACATAAGAAAGAGGAGGCCCGTTCCAGACAAGCTACCCCTGAGTTCCCTCTGAGAGAAGTAGACAAACCCGAAACTTTATGCCCCATGCGCGAAGTACCCGGTGGGAGGTATGTGCACGTTCCGTGGTCCAGACAGGATATTGTGTCCTTTACTAACGATTTCCCAAAATTGCGGGAGAAGCCAGTTGAATGGTACCGGCAAGTGGAAAGGTTTGTAAAGGTACAGAAATGCCTATGGAAAGACCTGGATGGGTTTTTCGACATTGTGGTCCCAGTCGATCTATGGACCGAGTGTAAAATAGCTATAGCCTGGCCTAGCGAGGAATACCCGAGAGATGAAAAAACTGGGGAACCATCGAAAGAAGTGATGAGAAAATATGAGCAGGTAATTCAGCATCTGAAACTAAAGGTCCCAGCAAAGGAAACTGATTGGACCAGGATAGATAGAACAACGCAGGAAAGAGAAGAGACAGTGCACTCCTATTATGAAAGGCTGTTACAGGCGTTCAAAACATACAGTGGTATAGATAACATCGAGATGAAGGACATGACGCACTTCATTTACAGGTTTGTAAATGGTTTAAGACCTGAGATTTGTCAGTGGATAAAAGATAACAAAATCTGTTGGCACTCCAAGAAGGTAGATGAGGTCCTGCGGTACGCCAAGTACTGCGAGGACGAGATGGCAGAAAAGAAAAAGGCTCTAAAGGAAAAAGTGATGTGGGCTCAGGTGAAGTTCGCAGAGCAGCAGGAAAAGCAGTTGAATAACATGGTCAAAAATGCTAAGAATGAAGGTCCTGGGGGAGGGGGAGGAGGCAAGCCCCGGCCCAAAATGAGCAGGGAGGAGGCTATGAAGAAATTTCCCTGCCATCAGTGCGGCGAAATTGGACATTGGCGTAACGAGTGTCCTTACTTGCCCTAAGATAACTCCAAAACTCCTGATTTAACTCCACAGACGCAGAAAGAAAGACCGAGAAAGACTCAACCACAGGTAAAAACAGTTCAGGTGCCCCGAGCACCAAAGCAAGTATACAGGGGAAAACAGGCAGAGGGAGATGAGATAGAAGTCTGGGAAAGCAATGAGAACAAAAATACAGCAACTTCGCAGTATCTTCTAAATGATACCTTCCTTTGTGATGACCAGTACTGACGGGGCCTGAGAGGGGAGGACGAGGAGTGCGTACTTGGCGCCTCCTTGCCGGTAGACCAGTCCGGACCATACATTGAAGGAAAGGTTGACGGAAATGATGTCACCTTTCTGTTGGACACTGGCGCTACCCGTTCTACTGTGAGAACAGTGGACGTTCCAAACCTACCCCTCTCGGGAGAAGCCATCCAAGTAGTGGGTGTATCTAATCAATTGATTAGTACTCCTGTTACCAAGCCCATGGAGATCTCAATCGGAAACTTTAAGGAAATGCATAGATTTGTAGTTTGCGACACCAGTCCAGTAAACTTACTGGGACGTGATTTGTTGTGCAAAATGAACTGTACCATCTTTTGCACACCAAAGGGTGTTGAAATTCAGACCCCAGATGAAGACGGCATTTATAAATTAATGTTAGTCCGCCCTGACTCGGAAATTAAACGAATGACCATGCAGGATTTACCCAAAGAACTCCAGGAAGCAGTGAAGCCGGAGGTGTGGGACTTTACTGGGAAAGATGTAGGGTTGATGAAAAATGTGGACCCCATACAGATAGCAATAAAGGACAATGCGGTATACCCCAATACTAAACCCTACAGGATGAATGCAGAAGTGAAAGCTGGTGTTGCTGTGGAAATCAAGAAATTGTTAGAAGGAAACATCATACAGGAGGTGATGAGTAGCCCATGTAACTCTCCGATTATGGGCATTAAGAAACCTAGTGGCAAGTACAGAGTAGTGCAGGATTTGCGAAAAGTTAACAAAATAGTAGTCCCCTGTTGCCCTATTGTCCCGAACCCAGCAGTGATTCTGTATCAGATTCCCTGGGATGCTGAGTGGTTCACAGTGATAGACTTGTGTCATGCATTCTTTTCCATTCCTTTGCATCCAGATAGCAAATTTCTTTTCTCATTTGCTTTCGAAGGTCACGTGTATTGCTGGAACCCGGTCCCTCAAGGGTATACAGAGAGCCCCTCTATCTTTAATCAGATCTTGAAAAAATGTTTGGAAACTTTAGTCCTACCTGGGAACTCTGTCTTAGTGCAATATATAGACGACCTCTTGGTGGCGTCTAAAAGTCATAAGGATTGTGTGATTGACACCATTGCCCTACTGAATCACCTGTGTGAAAAGGGACATAAAGTGTCCCCTGACAAGTTACAGTTCTGTGCAAAATCGGTGAAATATCTGGGGCACCAGATAGAAAAAGGTGTCAGAAAAGTGACATCGGAAAGAGTGAGAATAATTCAAAAGATGCAGTTGCCCCGTACTCAGAAAGAAATAAGAATGTTCCTGGGTGTGATAGGATACTGCAGGCAGTGGATTCTGGGATTTGCAGTCCTAGCTAGGCCCTTGATAAAAATGACCAAGAGAGGAACACCCGAGATTGTAGAATGGGATGATGAAAGCTTAACGGCATTCACCAAACTGCGAGATTGTCTGTGTACAGCCCCTGCATTGGGAATGCCAGACTATTCCAAAGAATTTGCCCTATTCTGTGACACTCGCGATAATTGCGCGTTGTCTGTCCTAACTCAAGAACATGGCACAACCAGAAGGCCCGTGGCATATTTATCTGCCACCTTAGATCCAGTGGCTGCGGGATTACCAGGTTGTCTGAAAGCAGTAGCTGCTACCTGTGCCAGTTTAGAACAGAGTGAGTCAATTGTCATGGGACATCCGGTAACTGTGTATGTTCCGCATGGAGTGGTAATTTTGTTGACCAGAACAAAAACACAGTATCTCACCCCTAGTCGGCTGACTAAATATGAGAGGATTCTTGTGGGTGCTGCAAAGGTAAACATTGTTAGGTGCAGTATTCTGAACCCAGCCACTTTACTCCCCGACCCAAAGGATATGGAATGGGGGGTGGATGATGAACACGATTGCATAGACTTTACTGAATTCAACACCAAGCTACACCCAGACATAAAAGAAACGCCCTTGCCTGAGCATGACAAAGAATTATTTGTAGATGGTTCATGTCTAAGGCATGAACAAGGAGGCCTGAGTGCTGCCTATGCAGTAGTGTCCTTCGAGAAAATTGAGGAAGCAGGTTATTTATATCACATCAAGTCTGCACAAGTAGCCGAATTGATTGCTATGATAAAAGCTTGCCAAATTGGGAAGAACATACGCATAACAGTGTACACTGACAGTCAGTACTGTTATGGAGTCGTGCATGACTTTGGCCAATTGTGGCTACAGAGGGAGTTCCTGACTTCATCAGGTACCCCTATTCGAAATGGAAAGGTTATTCAAGACCTTTT
This sequence comes from Lissotriton helveticus, assembly GCF_964261635.1. Classification (NCBI taxonomy): domain Eukaryota; kingdom Metazoa; phylum Chordata; class Amphibia; order Caudata; family Salamandridae; genus Lissotriton; species Lissotriton helveticus. The sequence continues at coordinate 649,424,347 of NC_136068.1, forward strand.
AGAGGCAATCCAGTTACCAAAGGAACTGGCAGTGGTAAAATGTGCTGCTCATAAGAAGAGCATGGACAAGGTATCACTGGGAAACGATTATGCTGATCGAGTGGCCCAATGGTGCGCAAGAGATCGGTATATCGTGAATCCAAAACGAGGGGGGCCAGGAACCAGCTGCCAACTTCAGGTGTTTGAGGAAGTGCCTACATGGGATGAAGTGAAAGAGTGGCAGCAGGCGGCACCTTGGCAAGAAAGAGAGAAGTGGAAGGATGATGGGTGTCGACCAAGACGTGTGGATGGTGTCATCTTAGGTCCGACTGGGATGCCTGTATTGCCTAGACACTTACTTAGCACAATGGCGAGGTTGATACATGAAGGATCACACATTGGTAGGGACGCCATGATTCTAGTGTTCCAACAGACTTGGTACAGTAAAAAGTTCAGGAAAGTAGCAGAATCCCTCTGCCAGAGGTGCCTGTCATGTCAAAAGATGAACCCAGGAAAGAAGACTGTAGTGGAACTGGGAAAAATTGGGAGGTCCGGGGGTCCCTTTGTAAGGATACAGGTCGATTTCATCACCATGCCCCGTTGTGAAGGGAAAAGATATGTCCTTGTCATGGTCTGTTTATTTTCCAAGTGGGTGGAAGCTTTCCCTACTCCCCAAAATGATGCAAAAACAGTAGCTAAGTGTTTATTAAAAGAACTGATACCCAGGTTCGGGGTTCCAGTCACTATTGAATCAGATCAAGGCTCACATTTTCAGAATGCAGTGATCGATGAACTCTGTAAGGCCTTTGGAATTTCCCAAAAGCTTCACTGTGCCTACCGTCCAGAGGCTTCTGGAGTAGTGGAACAAATAAATGGAACTATCAAAAACAGACTAGCCAAACTGTGTGATGCAACTAAATTGACCTGGGTAAAGGCCCTGCCCTTGGTCCTGATGGGACTCAGAAGTATCCCTGATCGCAAAACAGGCCTAAGTCCCCATGAAATCATTATGGGAAGAGTGATGAGACAAGCATGGGTGCCTGGAAGCAAACTGTTGAGTATTACTGATGATTTGGTACTTGAATACTGCAAGAGATTGGGTGACCAAGTGCGTTCTATCTCTCGCCAGATCGGAGAAGACGCCATCCTCAATCCAACGACTCCTCTCCACAAACTGGTCCCGGGGGACTGGGTGAAGATAAAGAAGCACACTCGGAAGACCTGCCTGGAGCCAAGGTGGGGAGAAAAACGTCAGGTGATTCTGGTTACTACCACAGCAGTCAAGTGTGCCGGGGTTCCGCGTTGGATACACGCCAGCCACACCCAGAAGGTACCACCAGACGAAGTGCCTGAAGCAGAAGGACGTCCAGCAGAGGACTCTGCAGGAGCCAGACCAGAAGTAGCTGACAGCGTACAGCCCAGTACCAGTCAAGCTGCAGAATCAGCAGACGTTGGCCCAAGAATAGTTGACAACGAACTACCAGGAGCCCAGCCTGCTGAAGGAGTCCAAGGAGCTGAGCCAGAAGTAGCTGAAGACGAGCTGCCAAGCATATGGCCAGAAGAGTGGATTCCATTGATTGACCTCACTGAAGACCCTATTCGAACAAATGAAAGACTTTGGGAAGGTAGAGAGTGGACTAGTCAGGAAAAGCAAGGCATAGGCGAAGAGCCTCAGAATCTTGAGATTCACATCAAAACTGAGGAAGGAGAAGGTCAGACAGGGACAGAGCACGTGATTGATACAGAACAAGTGAATAAGACTGAACAAGTGCCCGATACTGAACAAGTGAAGGATCTCGAACAAGAGAGGAATACAGAACAAGTGATTGATACTCCACCACTGACACCTGATATTGGGAAGGGACAGACTAGACATAGTGTAATAATTCGAGCAGAAGAAAATCAAGAGATCGAAGAGCTTGAACAGGATCAGATAGGATTAGGAGAAAGTGTTCAGGAAATAGAATCAGAGACACTTGAAGAGCAAACACACAGTATACCTGAACAAGGCCAGATTAGTACCCAGACAGAAGAAACAGATACTAGCCCTGGAATTAGTCAGATAGAAGAAGAGGAAACTGAAGCAGAATTGCCACAAGCTAAGGAGAATAAAAGGGCAAGAGAAGGAAACGAAGTCCAAGTACCAGCCAAGAGACTTAAGAAAAGAAAGCATCTTGAGCCTAAATACATAAAGAAATTGAGATTGAGAATAAAAACAGTAGAAGAAAAACGTGCAGAAGAAAGGAGAAGTGCTCGTATAGCAGAACAACCAGAAGACTCTTCCAAAAGAAGGAGTAATCGGATAAAGAGACAAAACAAAAAGTACAAGTCACCTGAATGGACACTTGTGTTAGAAGAGCTTGAAGATCTCGACATCACTGACGTAAGTGACGGAGAGCCCGTCCCTGAGTACTCTGACGAAGAGGAAGAAGAGCCACCGTGAATTTGCACAAAGTAAGATACTCGTGTAAAGTCACAAAGAGGGGTCAAGAAACTTCTTCTGAGCCATAATGTCTGATTCAACAGTGAATGGTAGACCTAGTCGCAGCTGTTGCAAAACTTGCTGCAAGGTATGTGTCTGTAGTGTAGTTGTCCTGATATTACTCTGGATAGGACTAACAATCTTTATACCCTTTGCTGTGAGTAAAGATACTAACATTGTCCCTACTGAAATTGTAAATACTGACAGTGAAGAGCTGACAACACAGAGTGTAGCTAGACATGAAAGAGCACTGAGACAAACAAAACAAGACTTAGAAGCATCAGATGAGGAACTACATTATCATAGAATCAAAAACAGGACACGCTTAAATGTTTTCGCAAACTTGTTAATACACTATGTAGAGACTATGGAAATTGAAGATTGCTATGTCTGCATGAAGCTACCTACTTCTGTGGCTGAAGGCGTGACATACCATCACTTGCCACTGACATACGGAATTTCCTGTAGCATTTTAGCTAGCTTATTTTACAAAAGAGGACCGTTACAGTACTATTACTCTAACAATGACGTGATCTTTTCTGAGCTTCCTATACGTGGGAACTTGAATCCTGTACATACCAAAAGTGACGCAATACGATACATGGGAGATTATTTCCTGACTATAGGTAACATTGACATAGTGGACGCACACAGAGATAACTTGACTTGTTCTTTGCATGAGCAGGAAAAGATGTTCCTAAACATGGCAGAGAAAAGGAGAATTAAAATACAAAAGAAGGCTAATGACGAAAGTCAGAAAAAGCCAAAGTGGGCAGAGAACATGGAAGGCACCTCAACTGGTGGGGCGGGTCCTGCTCTGTTGCTGGATTTTGAAAAGAAAGGCAAGCTATGTCTTCACCGCGAGAAGACTAGCTATTATAATAACATTTTCATTGGTTCCAGTGAATGCGAACATAATTACAAGGTAATTGGAGGTTGGGGTTTCAAAAATGGGTCAGAGCCTGTGTTTCCTGGAATTTATTATATTTGTGGGGACAAGGCTTATTTCAAATTGCCGGATCACTGGTATGGAAGTTGCTATTTTGGCATTGTCTTCCCGAAAATATACCATGTGAATGGAGGCGCTGGAAGCAGTGAAAATACTAATGGCTTAGTGCGTAGTAAAAGAGAAAGTATAGGTGAAATTATGGGTAGTATTTTCAGTGCACTGATACCTGGAGTGGGAGTGGTTCTGAACACTCACAGAATTTGTAAATTGTCTACTATAGTGGATGTATTGTCTACTGAGACAGCTCATGGATTTCTGCTGGTCAATACTGAAATGGTTGCGATCAGATCAATGGTTTTGTAGAATCGACTTGCTCTTGACACCTTATTAGCAAAAGAGGGCGGAGTCTGCCGGATGTTGAAGGCGCAACATTGTTGCACTTATATTCCGGATAAAAGTGTACAGATCAAAAGATATGTGAAAAATATTACTAATTTGGCAAAGGAACTCAGACCACTCGAGGTTGATAGTGCCTGGAAGAGACTGGTAGATGGTCTCTCAAATGTAGGTCATTGGTTCGCTAGTATAGGTAAAGGCTTATTGCTCAAAGTACTGATGCCAATTGGGATTATAGGTCTCATCTTATTTTTCATATTTGTCTGCTGCAAATGCCGCAAGCGCACCGGAAAGCATGAAGTGAATGCCAGAGGGGTGAAACGAAGTGTGGATGAGATTGAATTGGAAGAAGTGAATGATCAAATATCCAAAAAGGTGAAGACTTCTCACCCTACCAAAACTGAAAGAGAGAAATTGGAACGATTGCTGGAAGAGATAGAATTGTATAAAGTGTGAAAGAAAGTTGGCATCTGGTTCCATTTATTTGTGATGATAGTAAATATCATCAAAGAGGGGATTGATGAAGCAAAGCTTCGCATATTTGCGACCTTGCTGTATTCAAGAACCTCGTTTATGTGTAACAAGGTAATAAATGTACGTCTTACTAACATTTATATTAAGTTTGAGTAAAAGTTTATGACGCTTGCTTATGTGTATTTCTAATGCATTTAATCCGTGTCCTTTAATATGGCCGCCGCTTGTATTTTAGTTACTGCGCATGCGTCAGCCACACTCACGTGTCCTGACGCGTCTGCAGAGTTGGAGGGAAAATTATGCGCATGCGTAATACATAGCTGTGCCCATCATGTGGTACTGCTCGTGCCACTGCTCTTGTGCCTGTTTCCATGTAGCTAACATTTAGACTGCATAAGTATATGTTATAATGATAAGTTGAAAGTACAACCCTGTGAATGAGATGTCATAACGTTATTTCTGTGTATTAATTTGTTCTCGCTTACTTTTCATGTACCGCGGGGAATGGGGGTCCAAACTGATTGGGAGCCATATTGACGGTCTCTTCTGCGCATGACCAGAGAATACTGAAAGGTGGCCACTTTGGACAGTGGAACTCAGCCAGCTGGCAGCCACAGTCAAGATGCGCCTGGGAAAGCCACCTCTGCGCTACGAGAACGGCGAATGTTGCTCCTCATGTGTTACAATGTAAATTTTCACTCGTATTTCTGCACAGTTCTCATGAGAACCCCAATCTCTCTAGGCGGTACCCAAGTATGCTAATATAGGCTCGAATTAGCGTGTTCTGATTGGTGTGTTACCCAAATCCTACTTTAGGACCAATCCAAATTGAGGAATTCTGACACTTTGCAACATTGGGGGGTGGTACACCGTCCCAAAAGAGTATATCTACCCTGGGTTTACCTAGGGAATTGTCCGACTTGTCTGGTTTAGCTGACCTGTCACTGACCCATCGTACTCAATGGGTGACTGAAGATACAGAGAGCTGCGGAGCACTCTGTCCTAAATTGACCATAGACTAAGGTTCTACTGAACCTTAAAGTGCTGGCGAAGCACTTTGCTGGGAGTTCGCTGACCCAATCGGGGTCTTGATCGATAGCTGCAGAGAGGGTGGAGCGCAGGCGTTGCTTCCAAACTGCGGGTGCGGTCCTGTCCTGAGCGGTCCTGTCCTGAGGGTTTGCTGTCCTGTCCTGAGGTCCTGTCCTGATTCCTTATCTGAGGGTATCCTGTCCTGTCCGGGGTGTCCATTCTGCACCTGCTGTTCTTTGAGGGGTATCCTTCCTTGAGGGTTTCCTGTCCTTAACTGACCCGTGGCCAGGGTTTGGTTTCCACACCAGTCTAGGTAAATACTGCTCTAAGTTCTTTAAAACTTGCACCTTTCTATATTTCTACCTTTTGCTATAATAAAGTGACACCTTTGCATATGTTGATTTTCCATGCTTTTACCGCAAACTATTGAACGAAAGTCATTTGCATATTTTTCATGATATGTTCCCATGTCACCCAATCTTTTAGAGATTATATTTTGCATTGCTGTTTGTCATTTCCTGATATGGTCTAGAACCTCCTTACCTAGGCTGTTTAAAGGTCCCTTTACTTTAAGTTTAGCGTGTTACTCTTTATAGGCCCTCCTATAGTAACCCATGCATAGTCTGTCCATGCTTAAACATTTCTGAGAATTTAGTATTTTCCCATTTGCATTCCATATTGCATTTTGAATGGTTACCCTGTCGTTAGTTCTCTATAGCTATATAATTTACATTATCTTGGTTATTGATTGCCTCATACTCGTGTATCTCATGCTTGATGATAACGAACTTTAGATAAACATTTCAAAACTTCCAGTTGTCCGTGGTCATTTAAACAATATTGAATGTCATTTGAAATTGCATTTTGCTGCCTTTCCTTTTACAGCTAGGCCCCTGATTCATTGATGTCATAGGTACCCGTGTTGGTGGATGGTAAGTTGGGTACACTGAGTAATAACAGTAGGGAACACACACAATTGGTAGCAGCCCGTGAAGTCGCCAGGTCAATGAATAGTGTGAATTGAAAGTATATGGGCCCTGAAGCCGGAAACGGCGGAATCATTGGCTGGGTGACCTCGCGCGCTCTATCAGGTTATAGGGAAATATATCTCTTGCCTCCTGCTTTAACTTTGTCTGAAATAACACCTTTAAGACAACGTTTAATGTCTATATGTCTCCTGTAGTTCCATGAAAATGGTCCTTTTTAAATTAGCTTATTTCGAAAAAGTGTTTTAACAAATTTTGTATATTAAGGAAAATTGTTGATTTTTAATGAAGAATAAATCTTGCGACACATTTTGAAATAGTTGTTTCTTTGTAAGTGCTTTACTGTTTTATATTGTTTTATATTTCCTGATAGAACGGCGAATTGTTCTGTATGTGAGTTGATTGAGGTATCGTGATTGCTTCCTAGTTGAGCTATCCTAAAGGGAAACCTTTTTGTTTTACCATATGGTATTTGGGCACTCTATTCCCTTTGGTTGTAAAGAGCCCCTCTCCTTGTTTTCTGAGAACTAACTTAAGACAAAATCCTAAACTTACTACCATTTTGATATTCACAGAACTTAATTACTACTTTTGGTATTCACAGAATGCACTTCCTACTTTTGGTATTCACAGATTCCACTTACTACTTTTGGTATTCACAGATTGCACTTACTACTTTTGGTATTCACACTACTAACTTTACGCCCGCACTCAGGCCTGAATTCCCGCACCTGGAGCGGGAATTCCGCACCTGAGCTGGAATCTTCGCTTTTGGGCTGGAATCCCCACTTTTGAGCCGGAATCCCTGATTCCGGTCCGGAATTACCGATTTCGGGCCGGAATACCTCCATTTTGGCCTGATGATCGTTTCAAGTGCCTACCATCCCCACCACGCTCCAGCTGAAGTCAATTACCACTAACTTGCGGTGAGTAGGCAGCTGCCGACCCCACCAACATTCTTTGTGAGACAATTAGTTCCTGGTGTCCTACTGTTTAAATCGAGCAGCATAATTTATTAATTCATCAATTGAGTAAATGTTTTTAGAATGATATGCGATTTTGAAAACATGTAACATTGCCGATTTTGCACACTCCGATTCCTTTTTGCTGATATTGATCTTTTAATTGAGTCATGTTTTTAGACTGAAATGCTATTTTAAAAACTGATAATATTGCCCACTTTGCACATTTATACTCTGTTACCTTGCTCCCGCCTCGGTCCCCGCAGCTGTGTGCTGTTTGAGTGGAGGGCGTGGAGACCGGGCACTAGAACGCGCAGGGCATCCATGGCAGCACATGGGGGGGAGCTGATCACGAGCTCCGCTCTCTATATAAACAATGTGTCAGCGCTCGCGCAGCGGGCGCGCCGAAGGCGCGCCTTAGGCGAGCCCGTCTGTGCCCGTCGGCGCCTATCCCGCGCCTGGTGCCGGTTACTCTGCTCCAACTGACCTGATAGCTTGTCGCAGATGGTCTAGAGACAGTCTCCTAGACCTAAGACCCCCTACAGTTGATAAGCACCCTAGATTTAACCCTGCGCTTCCCACTGACAGCGTCACCTGCTCCAACTGTCACTTCTCTCTCCATCTCCATGCGCCTCGCTCCCTTAAATACACAAGAGAGAGACACCCCCCTGCCCCATTACGTGAACTAAAGGCCTGCCTAGTCAATTGTCGTTCTCTGCCCAAACATGCCAGTGACATCTGGCTCGATATCACATCGAACGCCTGGGATCTAATGTTCCTGACGGAAACTTGGACGAAAGAGGCCTCCAATCCAGATATTACGCTGGCAGTCCCCCCTGACTATGAATTTGTTGGGCTAAATAGACCCGGTAGAAAGACGGGGGGAGGAATAGCTATTATCCTGAGATCCCATTGGAAAGTCTCATACAGAAAACTAGCTAACCTGGGACCTATTGAGGCTATGTATTTTAGCATCTTTGAGGCCTCTCTCTTAATCTGCGCCGGGGTGCTAATCTATAATCCCCCCAACACCCCTCCCATCCATACTACGGATTTAGTTACAATCTTGGCTGACCTTTCCTTAAAACATCCCCACTTTACGGTCCTCGGGGACTTTAATCTTCATATAGATGACAGCAACTGCGCAAAGGCATGCTCCCTAGTAGAAACTTTGGCGGGCATTAATCTTTTTCAGAAAGTGGTGGGCCCCACACACACTACTGGTCACATTCTGGACCTTATCTTCACGAACCTACCTGCCCTATCTACTCTCGCCCCTCTCCCGGTGGAATGGTCGGACCACTTTATGATTCCTTTTAAAATCAGTTCCCCTCCTATCACGACCCCCACCTGTAGGACAGAGAAGGTTGGAAGAAAATGGTTTAAAGTAACGATGGAAGCCATGGAGTCGGCACTTGCCGGGCTCAATTGGCAACCTTCCGCAAATATTAATGAGGACGTAGTAAACCTGGATCACTGCTTTACCACGGCTATTGACAGTATTGCTCCCCTCACTGTTCTTTCCTCAGCCAGAACTAAACCTTCTGCACCTTGGTTTTCCAGATGCTAAGGGAAGAAAAAAGCAAATGTAAAAGGCTAGAACGCCTGTGGCGCCGCACCTACGATGTAGCGGCTAAAACAAATTATAGAATGGCGCTAAAAAAATTCAATAAAATCAAACAAAATGTCATGAAAGAATATTTCACCAGTAAAAGCAAACTAGCAGACAATTCAGCCAAGGTGCTCTTTCAAATTGTGAAAGATTTTACTAAACCCGCGGCCCTCTCCCACAAGACTGAGCCCTGTCAAGAACTCTGTGACGGACTATCGGATTTTTTCCATGAGAAAATTAATCTCATCTATGATTCATTTAATGCAGATAAAAGACTTGACATGGAGGTCACATCTGGGCTTACTTCCAACAATGGCATTAGGTTAAGTGCATTTAATACTATCACCTTAGACGCAGCACTGAAGAAACTTCAGCTTTGTAAATCAGGTTCACCTTTAGATTCCATGCCAGCCCAAGTCTTTTCTGCAGTGGCCCCGGCGGTGGTACAACCCCTTGCAACAATATGGAACACCTCTCTGCTATCTGGTCAGTTCCTGGAGACTTGGAAACAGGCCATTCTCATTCCCCTCCTGAAAAAACCAGAAGCGGACCCCACAGTACTCTGTAACTATCGCCGATATCATTGCTTCCTAAACCAGCTAAAATTTTAGAAAAAATTGTCCAAGAACAACTCTCTGACTATCTAGAAAGCAATGATCTCCTTCATGATTCACAATCTGGATTCAGGAAAGGGTATAGTACCGAGACAGCACTTTTAGAGGTCTCAGAAACTGTGCGAGAGAGTGTGGACAGGGGCGAGGTAGCCATGTTGGTGCTCCTCGACCTGTCCGCAGCTTTCGACACGGTTTCTCATGCCATCCTTCTCAACAGACTCCGCGAGCTGGGGATTTGTGACACCCCTCTAGCCGGGATCATGTCCTTTTTATCGGGCCGTACACAACAAGTATGGTGCCGCCCTTTCTGGTCCAAAGACAAAAAACCTCTGGGCTGCGGGGTACCCCAAGGGTCTGCTCTCAGTCCCCTCTTTTTTAACGTGTATATCGCACCCCTAGCAAAGGTGATTGAGACAACTGGGGTTAGAGTGGTCTCCTAAGCTGATGATACTCAGCTCATCTTTTCCATCAGAGACCACTCACCCCTTGGTTTTATAAATCTTGAAACCTGTCTCTCGAATATAGTAGCGTGGATGACTCTGAACACGCTAAAACTTAACACGGATAAAACAGAGGTACTGTTTTTTAATCAAGCAAACCCTTTGACACCGACCATCTGGTGGCCAGCAGAACTTAATCCACCCCCCTCCCCGGTAAAGACAGCCCGTAACCTTGGAGTTCAATTCGACAATGAATTATCCTTCAAAACTCAAATCCAGAAAGTCACCCTCTTCTTGCTTTGGTAAATTACACATGCTAAAAAAGATCTCCCCCTTTCTCTCTGCTGAGGCTATGAAGACAGTGACCCATGCCTTGATCACTTCACACCTGGACTACGCGAACAGTCTTTATCTTGGACTCCCTGCCTACCTACTACACAGGCTGCAGATGGTGCAGAACGCTGCAGCCAGGCTGATCTGTAGAGTCCCCTACCGCCACTCCATTTCACCCCATCTTAGAAAGTTGCATTGGCTCCCAATCTTTGCTCGCGTCAGATTCAAGACCCTCACACTAGTTTTTAGGGCCCTGAATGGCAAAGGCCCCCTATATCTGAGACAGCGACTAAAACTGGTCCATTCGTCCCTCAACCTCAGATCGAACCATCTCCGGCTCCTACTCCCCCCCAGATTCCGCCTTGCGAGGAAGGGTGGCAGAGCATTTGCAGTAGTCGTATAAAAAATTTGGAACGCCCTACCCATCAGTCTCCACTTCGCTGTCACTGAATCCCAATTCAGGGGCAAACTAAAGACCTTTCTATTTTCTGGCTGCTAATTCCTCCTCCTGTTCATTCGTAATCCTTAGCGCCGGGACACCCCCGTCGGGGGTAGCCGTGCGCTCAACAAATGTCAATAATAATAATAATAATAATAACTGCAGGACGCAGCATCACAAAACATATAAAAGCAGCACACATTGAAGAAACAGGTTTGGCCAAGGAGAGTTCGTATTTTCATTTGCTTTACATCACCAGAGGAAAATGGAACAAATGAGGAGGAAGAAGAACTTTACTACTGAGGAGACCACGATGGTTGTGGAGTTCATAGGGAGGCACCACAAACGTCTATATGGTCTCCCACCTTACTGCACCATTGGCACACAGAAGGCATCTCTATGGCAGCATTTAGCCACTGCTGTCACAGCATTGGGTTGGAGAGGTGCACAGTCCAGGACATCAAGAAGAAGTGACAGGACGAAAAACAGAGGGTGAAGGGAAAGTACTCCAAGGTTTAGTTAAACAGGATACTCCCTACCCCATACTCTGGACCCCAACTCCATCTCACCCTACTAGAGGAGGATATCCTCACCACAATCCACCCCCACATGCTCCGTGGGCAGCCTGTGAGTGATGTCCGCAACGTGGTACCAGGTAAATGGGATGACAAGAATAAGTATATGAAAAGATTTTCTGTGTTGTACTGCCATTGTGAGTAAGGAAGTTGTCCAAAGTGTATATTAAAAAATAGTCAGTCCGAGACACATATGTTACCCTCTGTATGTTGCACCACAAGTCCCAGAATCCTTTGTATTAGAAATGGCAAATACATCTCTAACTATTGAAAACATGGGCCCAGTACTGCTGCTGTATATACCTAACCCTTCTAAGTAGCAATTGACAAAGTGCCCTTTCCACTTATCCAGATGCGGCTGGGTCAGTTAAAAACCTAAGGGGGTAGGGGTTGTGGAGCATAGGAAAATCAGCTGACAACTGAATTGGGAAAATAAAAATGGGCAGATTTACAAGGTCTGACGCATCCCAGAGAAATTAGTAATTCTACCCTTACACCAACACGGATAGGTCACATTTACAATGCAGCGCACCGTGGTGCAGGGATAGACAGATGCGTGTCGCGTGGCACTTTGCTGGTGTCGTGTCGCAGCGCGACACAACTCCAGCAATGTTCATGGACTGCCCATACCTAATGTGCTGCACCACTCCTTACGTCTGCTTCAAGCAGGTGTAAGGTTTTGTCGCAGCAGCCCCTGAAAGATGACTCAGTGAAATCTTGTAGATTTCACTGCGTCACTTTTACGAGGCTTTTCCCGACAGAATGTGACGCATCTCCCTAGATGTGTAACGTTGTAAATAAGTTGCAACGTGGCACATGGTTTTCGCCGCCGCTACGTCACAGAAGTGATGCAATGGCGGTGTAAATGTGTCGCAAGGGGCATGTAAATCTGCCCTAATTATCCAAAAAGTAACTCACCCTGTGCCAGACAAATTCACAAAGCAGAATGTGAGAGATTTCTCAGATCAAAATATGTCATTCACATATTCCATTGTTCATTTCCCACACTGCCACGCCATTACATCCCAAATTCCCCACTGTTCCTACCTACACCTGTTGTGGCAGTACTCCACAACACTGTTAGCGTGCAGAAGATATGGGGAAATGCCTGACAAGTTCCACATGTACATTTCCCATTTGGTTACTTTCCTCTCTTCTCACCTATTGACATATTCAGCCGGAGCACAGACAACCGCAGTAGCAGAGATGACTGCATCTTCTGGGAGGAAACAACTTCATCCAGAACAATGCTTACCACCCTCACTAACTGGTAAGTCAAACTGGGCAGGAGATGGTCAAAAAGCATACATTGTGTGGAGACAACAGAGGAACATATAGTGCCCGAATACGAAAGGCAACCAGAGATGAAAAATGAGCTTAATAACTATTGGAGTTGTCAATGGACATTCACCTTTAGCAAATTACATTTGTGAATAGCGAAAGACAAAATAGAATATGTCTTGGCTAATCATACCTTTGTAATTGGAGAACATAACATGTATTCCACCAACAGTCCCAGACCTGGGAACTCAATCCTGGAATCATGTGCCACAACAAGTCAAAAGGGGGTCTCTACTATATTGTAATTGTTTCTCTAGACCTAATCAAGAAATACAATGTTAACAAATATGCCAATGATAAACAAGAAGTGAGATGCTATTGTCAGGAGTATTGACAATGCATCCACTGTCCATCTTAGAATGTTTTCACTATACATGAAATCGCCCAGTCCACCCAGCTGGTCATGTACTTTTTTCATTGGATGGCTTGTTTGTTGGCCATCAACAAAACACTATAGTGGACCTTACTACAGGATTTGTAGTCATGTCATTTTGATAGACGTCGCTTCTAGATAAGTTATATGTGGAATCACTCATGATATTAAGTGCTACACACTTCTGTAAGGGTGGTGCCCACAACTGCTTTTGTATCCTTTTGGCCTGAAATTGAGTTCATCACATGTGGCAGCAGAAAGGTAAAGTTGCAAACACACTTATCATTGTAGGTCCAATGAGGTCCTCCCAGAATCAAAGACTCACATTGACTTCTGCTACAAGGTTGGCTGTGACATCTAGTCAGGGACCACACACTGGGCCGGTGCTGGGCCATGGTAAGTAAACTCAAGAATAATGTACCTGAATGTTCATGAAATGTGCCTTTAATCTCCACCATATGTTGTATGTGTTGTACAACACTGTTGTCCTGCATCACAATATGCTCACGTGTGGCATTTAACCACATACTGGATCAGACCTTGGTGGCTAATGAAAGGATGGCACACAATGTATGCAAAGTGAATGCAGAATGGACATAAAATATTACAATGTATCATATGAAGTGTACAAAACACAACTGGCTTGCAATTCAAAGATATAAAAAATCCCTAGCGAAATATCAATGGTTAAATCATATTGAAATTGGTATGGGTGAGGCTCACAATGATGCCAGTTGTGTTCCTTTGAGTTGGGTGTATGGGCTGCTAAGGTGAATCTTCATGAAGTTACATTTTCAAATCACTTGGCTGAAAAGCAACACGCTAATCCAGTGGAGGAAGAAAGCATCAAAGCTTCTCAACTTAGTCGCAATGTGCGATCATAGCCAAATGTTGCATTCTGCTTGCCTCCTCTTCTACTGTATTCACATATATAGGTGAGTGGTTGACATGTGAGGTTAAGATGTCTGCTGTACGAGACACCATCCGTTGTCAGCTAAGCACTACCATGATGTTGGAAATGGAGTATGCAAACACAATACTCAAAGGATGGACATAAGAAATGTGTGTTCTCTCATTCAAAAATTAGCTTTGTGACGTCATGGGTAGGGAAGCACAAATGACCCACATTATGAACCTGACTATTGCACATCTCACTCATGAACTCCATTTGACTTGTTAACAGACAACATTACACTCATGAAACCTGTTAGTCTTAATGGTAAAGGTGTAATCAGTGCAATGTGGAGGAGTCCTGATCATTATCCCTTTTCTTGAAATATCAGTAACCTTCTCATATAAGTTTGTCTGTTGATGTGTCATCTTATTGATGTCAGTGCTGTGTGGTGGTAACAGCTGGCAACTGCTGCAAGTGAGCAGGGGCCCACATGTAAAGTCCATGAGGTAAACATGCCACACATTGTCCTGGATTATCCTGTCAATGGTCATTGAGAATGACATGTTAGCTCATAGCTACCATCTGGTGTACTGAAATATGGATATATATGTCTCATCATAGCTGCTGACAGGACGACACCAGTGCAGCGTACACCATCCCGGGGAATGCATGACATCCTGGCTGCAGCAGTGAAACCCTCTCGCACCTCTCCATCAGGTAATTGGGACATCAAGTGTGTCACTAGATTAGATTACTAAGCCATGACAAAGATCAAGATCCCCTTCTGTATAGAATCTGCAGTTGTTGTTTGCAAAGTGACATACATATTATGAGTGTAACATGTGCCTGTTTGTCAATAGTAATGCAGATCATTGAGAATGTTGTCACTTCCCTCTACAGCTGCTGGATTGGGGACAGCTATGTCAACGACATCTATGAGGAGCCAGGATCAGCAGTTGACATGAGGGGGGATCGCAAATGGACAGAAAGTTGTGGCTGAAGCTGGTGAGTTTGCTTGTATAATGTACATCTCCGTTTAACACCTCAGTGCTATGGTGTGAGCTGTCATTTGCGGTGGTACTCTAACCAGGGCACATGATCGTCATGTGTTGATGCAAAGTACAGTTAATCCAACCCTTGTGTTGCGCCACATATACCAGGTCAATTACTAATACGGTTGCAACCTCTGTTTTCTAGTTGATGATAACGATGTCTATGACGGACCTTAAACCAGTGTTGGGCGACGAGCAATCAGAGGGGACAATCCACTGCTCCTCCAGGCAGTTAGGTCGGCAGCAAGTCATGCGCAAGAGGAAGAGGAAGTTCGGAAGGATGAAGATATGGAAGATGATGGTGACTATATGTCCATCCTACCCGGGGATGACGATTCTGATGTCATGGACAGAAATCTTAGCACATTGCCCAAATCATGCACGGCATCACATCCTCTGACCAGTAACATTTGTCAGCCTCCTCCAAAACAAACAATTGTCTGTCCCCAGCATAGAACTAACCAGCCACAGCTCTCACGCATCCCAACACAGACATCACTCCCTCACTCCCCTCACACTCAGGACCGACATGGTGGTTCCCCTACACGCTCCTCCCTATACAGTGTATCCCTGGCATCCTCTCCACCATCTGGGGGAAGTACCAACCCTGTTGTGGTGCATGTATCCCCTGGGCATCATTCTCCTGCCCACAGGTTTCCACCTGCCACCCCCCTGCTGTTGGACCTGCTGGTCTCATCCACGGCTGACACCTGCAGAGAGGGCCTGCACCTGGCTATGGTGGCCAGTGGGAGCAGGACTTCTTCCAACAGCAGACAGATGTGAGGCAGGACATTTGTGCCATAGGGGTTAGCCTGTCAGACATGTCTGCGTCCCTGCAGGACATGCTCCAATTCCCTCAGGTGGTGGATACACTGACCCATGTTTTGGATAGGATGGATAGAACTCAGCAGGACATGTCCAGGAATATGAGAGACATGATATCCATCCAAAGGGACAAGAGTGCAAGACACCATGCCTTGGCCATGAAGATGATGGAGGGCATGCTGAAAGTGATCCAAAGTCTCCCTTCACGGTCAATGCAGGGAGGGGAGCCGTCATATCTGCCTGCAGGACATCACATCCACACACCTGTACCACCAACTGTACAGGACAACAGCAAAGGTACACATTCACACTGGCACCCTGAACAGGCACTCACACCACCTGCAGAACCACCATCACCCCCTGAACGGTCACTTCCACCATCTGCACAATTACCACCACCCCCTGAACAGGCACTCCCACAACCTGCATAAAAACTATCCCCCTGAATGGGCACTCCCACAACCTGCACAACCGCCCCAAATGGGCACTGCCACCACCTGCACAGCAACCCCCCTGAACAGGCATGACCACCACCTGCGCAACCACCCCCCCGAACGGGCACTCCCACCATCTGCACAACCAGCCCTTGTCCACGCACAAACACCAACTGTACATACACCATCTGCCCCTGCACATGTACTTCACCCTGTACAGGCACACGCACAACACCCACCTACACTTAGGTGACAAGTCAGACCTGATCCCTCACAGCGATCATCACCTCTGAAATTGCGATGTCGCAAGAAGGATCGCCATTGACAACATCCCAAAAACAAATTAACCTCTGTGAATATGTGTAAAGAAAAAGTAAAGATATTCGCAAGTCAAGATTCTGTTGTGTATCATGTCCTGTATACCAATGTAGGTGGCCTACAGATGTGAGGAGGTATGTGTGTGTGTGACACAGTTACAAGTTTAACCCATCATTGCAACATGCCATAATGTGCTAGCAGATGACTCGCCAAATATGTGTCCATATTTTGTACCAGACATTCACAATGAAGTCAAACGAGTGAAAATAAGTAGGATTCGTAAAGATATTTATAAATGATTTGAAGAACAACCATCCGTTTGGAAGGGAGAAAGGAAAACAAATGATGATCTTAATGCAGATGGAGAAGGGAACATGGATTGGGGTGGGGCAACAAAAACATACACGTCATGGAGCGTCAGGGAAACACGTCTATTTACAAGAGGAAAAGTAAATAATTGTCCACAAAGATAATTCTGTCAAAAATGTGTGACCTTCTAGTCATCCTCTACTACCACAATGTCCAGATCTTCCGAATCCGATGCAGGCACATGGCTGGCCAGTGCAGGAACAGGCACCACATGGGGTTGGGACACACAAGGAGTACGGGGGGAAACAATGTGGGCCAACGGACAGGGGGAGACATTGACAGTGGTATGGGAAGGAGGTTGGGAAACAACAGACGACTGTGGCCATGGGATTGATGCTGGTAGTGAGGGTGGCCAGATCTCGGGCAATCTCCTCTCGCATCATGCGCATCTCTAGACACAACTGCAGCATGTTGCGAGAAGACATGTCTGGCTGACCCTCACATACCCACAACAAATCCTCTGGGACAGCCACACGAGGAACAACACAGGGAGGGGCCTGAGTGGGACAGGAGGGATGTGGTGCCTCAGGTTCAGAGCCAATGTTGTGGTCCAGCTGGCAGCTACGATGAGGGGGACTGGTTGCAGGGATGCAGCTAGAGTCCCCCAATGGAATTAGGGGACTCTAGAGGTAGGGAGGGGCTGATGGCAGGCCCAGGTTGGATATTGGCCTGCCCCGGGGACACCTCGACAGAACCCACAGGTAAATGGTCTGGGGGGAGTAGCTCTCCACCACCCCCTTGCCAGAGGTGTCAGGTTCTTCCCTCCCACTTCAATCTCCACAGCCTCCACCCAGGCCGTAGCACCAGAGTTGTGTTCCTGGTCAGTCCTGGTGGGCACAATCCGATTGCCTCCAGATGTTGAGGGTCCCTCCTCATCCTCTTCTTCCTCACTGGTAGAAAGAGGTTGTAGCCACCGATGCACTGATGTTCTCCAGTTCTGAACCTGGTCCTGCTGTTCTACCATTTGGCCAGATGTGTCCACTGAAATTTAAACAAAATCATGATGTAGTGGTTGTATATTTCAGGAAAAGACACATACCTAGATGAGCCAAGATCGGTTTGCCTCTGATCACACTCCACAGTTGTCAGTGTTTATTTGCTTACATTACGTGTATGTTCACTGTCATCACCTGAATTGAGTCTGACATGAACATCTCATGAGAATATTTGTGGCTTACACAACTGTATTGGCCAACCCTCAACTTTGGCATTGTTGTGATCTGTGTGTCCTGTCACTGCTACATGTGCAAGTTCCAAAACCAGTCTACCAAAGGAGATCAGAGAGAGTCCAGATTTCATTTAAATTGGCCTGTGATATGGACTCTCAGCTCTTTTACGTCTGAACAAATGCCATCTTTTGTGTAGCATTATATGGGACAAGACAAATGCCGAATGTGGGTCACACATCCACATAGGGTCTGGGCTATTTGTTTTGCTACGTTGTGAGTCTAGCCTTTTGATGTCCCCTCACAAAAGCTGACAATCCAGTGCCACATATTCGCTTTTGTGACTGATAAGGTAGTGCAGTGTACCGGTGACCAGTAGTGGGTCGTTGTGAGAGCTACAAGCCGCTGAGGGAAAGACGTGTGTCAGTGGACAAACTTGGCAAATTTAGAAACACTTCAGAGTGAGGCAAGGATCTCAAAGTCTGTCTTGACTACATGGCACATGATGATCTGTCTCAATGAGAACCCAAACTCAACAAATGCAATGCAAGTCACAGCATCAAATATCCTTTGGCCTGCCATACACACACTAGACAGTGTCTGTACCATTCCTCATCCAGACCTTTCCAGGCAGGTCGCTCCCCCACGCAGCAACAGCACCACCTGTTCGCCAGTGTCTCCCAGCCCAGCTGCTGCTGCACTGACTAGTGTTCGAGGCCCGTAGGTTGCTTGTGTAATTGTTTTGGCTCCTTTTTGTACTGTTATTTGCTCTCTTGCATTCCCCCTGTTCCCCTGATGCGGGATCACAGTTTACCATATGATTTCCCAACATAGCATTTTGCTCGACCATATAGAATGAAGGTCCCATGTAGGCCCTGCCAGATGAAAATCTGGAAATATGCTATTTTGACCATTTTTATTATACACATTCAATAAATGGTAGTCCACATATCCTTATTGTTACCCCTGAACAGGCCTAAGCCAGAAAGCCACTGCCTCATGTTACCATCTTTTTGATAGTAAAATCTACTAGGCCAGATGTTCTTAAACATGCATTCTGTTGAGCTGAACATGACGAGGCAGCTTGAGCAACCACAGAACAGAAACTTTCCATAATTGCAAGACCAGCACACACACATACACAAGACCAGTTGGTACATCTTGGACCGTTTGCTTCATTGTTATTTTGAAATATTTCAAGCTTGCTCAAAAGAAACCATGACAGCTTCTTGCGATGGTAACACCTGTTTTTTAAGTTCTGCTCTCATATGTATTTTTAGAGTTATCTATGTTACAAATGTTCAGCGCGGAGATACTCCCCTGGGAGTTTATTCAAGCGCTTTATAAACACGCAAAATAAAATAAATAAAATTGTTTATATTTTTTGGTCAAGCATGGCCAACCACCCGCCCAGGCACCTGACCACTTCTGTGTCTTAGGACGTGCAGTCAACCACCTGGACCAGAACATACGTCAATGCGGTTTAATAGTTCTGCATTGAACAGGTATAATAGCTCCAATACCCCACTTAGAGATCAGAGCTCTCCTGCTGTGACTAACACGAGCGTGGGTTCTCAGCCGGCTGTTTATCTGATTTGGTACTTCAAGGCCTATTCTCAGGTGGTACATCCCAATCTAGATAACTGTTTTGCCTTTTTTTTTAAATCTCTCTAATTATTCTCTGTGTTTTTCATCCACACCCAATTCATTGCATTTAAGGTCTCTTGAAATGATAAATCTTGCATGGCTAGTTCTCTCAAGTAAGGGTTGCCTCTAGGCACTAGAAATTTTAGAGAATGTGTTCTGTATTTTTAATTCTCTAACTGATTTCAATTGTGCCTTTTAAAAGATCTTTCCTCCAGCCTGCCTTCTAGGCCCTTGCGCATTTTAAAAGTGCACTTATGTTTTAGTGCTGATGGATTGAAGTCCGCTTTTTAAATGATTCTTGTTCCAGGTAATGGCTTAATAAATGCATTTTCTGATGTGATTATGACTTAACGAATAAAGTGCCACTTCAACGTTATTTTCGTCGTCTCTCATAACTGTCTTCCTTATTCTCAGTGAATAGGTGCTTCGGTGGCTTGTGACCACGGTGACCACACCAGAAGGGCATTTTAGTCCCCTCTATCAGCTGGTGACCAACGAATCCGTCGTACCAAGACTGTTCTTGCCTGCGGTGGATCTGGAGTACTTCCACTGACTGCCCCCGAGGGTCCTGTATCCAACCACTGCTGACCATGGGTAAGCCAAGTATATTTTAGTTTTTATCTCCTTGAATTGCCTTGGCCTTTGCTATGTGGTTGTGAAGCAGGATCTTTGAGGTCCCTCTCTGGCTGATTTTCCGACCCGCTGTAGCAGCCTCTCTGGTCACGATTAGCACCCTCTCTCTCTCTCTCTCTCTCTCTCTCTCTCTCTCTCACTCACTCTCTCTAGCTCTTTGCGTGGTCACGATTTTCGCCTTTCTATCACCTCAAAAGTGTTGGTTTCTCTTGTGCACGTCCTGTGGGTACAGTTCTTGATCTGGCTTTGTGGGTTTGATGGTCTCGGTTTAAAGCCTCAGGTTCAAGTCCTGGGGGGAAAGTTCATAATGCCTTTTTCTTGTATAATAGGGGTTTGAGTCCTCTATTGTAGAATATTGAATTAACATTGTGTTCTCTTGTACATAGGATGGTATATTGCATCGCCATTGCGTTCTCTTGTACATAGGCACATAGGGGTTTGAGTCCTCTATGGTGTTTATGGGGTTACATTACATTGACCGTGCGTCTTTTTGTGCATAGGGGTTTCAGTCCTCTACTGTGGCTTCCCGTTGTGGTTTGGGGTGGTTTTACATATGCTGCTGAGTTCAAGTCCCCTACTTTGAACATATTCCTACACCTGTATTGATTATGTGCCTCTTCTCTGTATTAATATTGCATTTTGCTCTTGCTCAACTGTTTTTCCACTTCGCTTTATGATATCTGTATATTTTTTTCTTCCACTGAGGCTCTTTTCTTCACCTTCTTGTCTCCGTCTCCTGCCTGTGCTTTAAGACTCAGGGTGCCACCCCCCTCCTCTTCCATGCGAGCATCCTTCCTTTGACCATTCTGTCCCTTCAGATCTCATTATTTTATGGGCATTCCACCTGTGTTTATCTCTTCCTTTAATAGTATCCTGCTCCATGGATTGGGTGAATCTATTTTTTCCTTTATTAAACTGTTTTTGCTCTATAAACGCTGTTTTTTTAAACTGCGTTCTTCGTTGCCACCAAAATAGGAAGTCACTAGTGTTCACTGCAGCCTTCACCCTCCCTTTACCCTCTCCATGACTCTGCAGTCTTCGGCACAGCTGCCTCCGCTGCGCTGTCACACGAACTGCAGACTTCACCCTCCTTTTTCCCCCTCCATGACTCCTCACCACGGCTGGCCCAGCTGCGCTGTCACACGATTCTCCTCTTCTCCAATTCTATTCTGCCTTTCTCTTTTTTTCTCACTACGCCCCCTCTCCTCTCACTCTTTCTGTGCACACTACACCATACGCTGCTATCCTCTTCCCGTCTCCCCTTTTTTTCTAAACCAACTACTGTTCACACCTCTCTCTCCCTCTCCCAGTTTTTCATCTCAAGTTCTTTCCTGGTGCACCGCCGTTTCTAGTGAGATTTATTATCTAGGTCTGTTTATAGTACTTCTCTTTATTTTTCACGATGCATCTTCTATATTTCATCATTCATTATTTTCAATTAAATTGTCATTTTTAATGTTTGTTTTTTCATGTCTCATGTTTTCTTTTCCTTTGCCTTGTTATTTGCCAATTGTGCTTCTTATTTGCCATTTGTGCTTTTAATAACAAAGTGCCTACTTGCCCTTGTCCTACGCCACTACGCCCCACTCCTTGGTCTGGACACCATCCCACAATAGCCGAGTGTCTTCACCACCATTCACTTTAGCTTGTGCCTGGCTTGCCCTCCTATGCCTCCCCACTTCTCTATTGCAGCCTTGCTAGGTAGCTACATCACCGCCCCACTCCACCTACACCTTCTCTCTCTTGCAATACCTTTTGCGTCATATATTCCTCCACGTCATTACTTGTCTATCATTTGCCTCTGCAACTGCTAGACAAAAGGGGGGAGAAGTATTCCTCCCTCGCCCCTTACCACCCTCATCACTCCGACCATACCTGTGATGTCCAACCCCCCAAGTCCGTGATGTCCAACGCCCCCATTTATTATCAATTGCACTATCAATTTCATGCACAGCACTCCTTCTGCTGCCCATAATACCACTAGTAGCAAATTAACTCCCCTTGACAACGAAGTCCGAGATATCCTATCCAACGCTTGGGACGTACTGGGGGTCACTTTAACCCCAAACACCCAAGTTCGCATCTCTGCACTCTCCTTGACTGACCTAGTCAATGCTCTCCCACACATATCTCTCACCCCGCCATCTCCAGACACAACTTGCCCCCACCTGCATTGGCCTGACCAAGCATCGGTATACAACGTTTACAACGCAACTTTTACAACGCACTACCATTACAACGAAACTTTTACAACGCAAAAGCTATTACAACGCATACATTTACAACGCATGTTTTTACAACGCAGATACCTTTACAACGCATACCATTACAACGTGATTCCTATATTTTTTCACCCACATTCGCAAGGCCATCCAACACCCCTCCTAAGGGCACTTCTGCACGACTATTCACAAGACTCTGCAGACTCCGCATCCCTGCCTGCTCTTCCGAGCCCGCCCCATTGCTCCAACTCAATATAAGTGAATGACCAATTAGTCCTGCAGCAATACCCCACCTCAATTCACGGTATACCTGATCAACAATCATTTTGTGGGCCTCCCTGATGGTCACCCTTCTTGCTTTATCCACGTAACACCCTTAACCAGCACTGTCGTTCTCACAAAATTTCAAGCTCTCAGCATTGACTACAATCATACCAGACAAATCACGCTCTCAATCGCACCGGCATTCTCATAGTCCCTTACATTCAAAATGTGTACATCAAAACACAATAAAAAATAGCATCTCCTGCTACACTTCTGCACCAACTACCCTTCACCACCAAAAAGCCCCATGCAGGCACTTCAGGCAGTATATGAGAAGAGAATATTTGGCACTTCGGTGCACAAAACACCAGATTGGATCTCCGTACGTATCCGCCTACTATCCCCAGGCTTAGATCTACCCACCACATTCACTTCTCCTGGCCATGAAACCCATTACAAAGTAAAATCATTATTGCCCTTGCCCACCACAGTCTTGAATTCCCTGATTTCTCCCCTGCGGGAATATACAGGGGACCTGAGTAATTGGATTTAAGACTAATACTCGCCCTTATTATTCTTGATGAAATAGGAGATGAACTTATAAAAGATCTATATCCCAACTTTCCCAACAACTAGGTGGAGAAAACAGAGACAGGGTACACTCACCCTTCCTCGCAGTAACCACATTTCTCCTCACAGACTCACTTTGTACCACATACATACTAGTATCCCTATGATTCGGATACTGAGTTCTACTGTATATAAAACAACTACCGGCTTTCACATATATTTTATCTTGCGACTTGAAGGTTGGGAAGGCCGAACAAGTCTAACAAGCTATTGGCCAAGAAATCCACTCCAGTCTAAAATTGCTGACGCCTGCTTTGGTGGCCAGCTCCACTTCCCTGGTTGAATTCCTACACAGGACCACAAATTATAAAATGGTATATATAACTGTCTCCTTGAGGATGTAGGAGGTGAACTTATACCTTTTCTTAACTACAGCCACTGAGAAAGAAAAGCATAGGCAGAGTGTGTTTCACAGGAACACCCCGCCCATTAAAAGATTTACCTTGCATTTACACATCCAGTTGCCTCAATATGGCTATACCTATTCAGCACTTTCTGAATACATTCAGAGGCCAGGAACAACGCATACTCAAACACTGTAGGGAACTTCACAAACTCACCAAAAACATGAGTTATCCATGGCCCTCAGAAGGGAGTTTTGATAAGACAATACTAGATCAGGCTACCACCTTCCTAGACACCAAATACTCTGGCACCAAGCTACAGAAGAGAAAGGCTACCCTAGATCTCTGGCGCATTTTTAAAGACAATACACAGGAGCACTCTGCTACCATGCCCACTGCATCTTCAGCTCCTCCACCATATCAGGCCAGCGGTATGTACCCCTCAGTCAGGGTCACCCACACTGAAGATCCAGACTTACACCCTACCACAAATAATCTACCAGCTGCTGGAGACCACCAACACCCAGATGATTTATCTTCCCTATAAGACCCCCCTCCACCCGCTGCTGAATGTAGTACATCCCCATCTGCATCACCTGACACCAGCAGCGGCCCAACGATACCTGCTATGGTGCCAGCTTTGGACATCCCCCCGCCGGCACCACCCGCCCCAGTACCAGCCCACTACCAGTATCAGGCCACTGTGGCGTGTATTACGCCACAGTGCCAGGATTACTAGGACAGATAGACGCACAATTTACTCTAAAACTCATTCCCACTTCAATGACTACACCATTAGCTAAGGAAGAAAACAAAGGTTCAGGCACTGACTCTCTCGCATTATCTCGCCATTCACACGCATCATCTCACCATTCACTCCCTAATCCCAACGCCCTACGTGATGCAAAGGCCCCACAACTCCAGGAGTGGGAGGTCGCCCCCCAAGATCAGTTGTTGCCGTTTTTCAGCACAAACACTGACAACCAACTGTTCTCATTCTCGACTGCCCCACAACAGCACAGGAACAGGGAGCAGCAGGGCACCCCCGGCGGTTGACCTCCCCACTATGACAATTGGAGAATGTCCAAGGACACTAGCAACAGCCTGGACAATAGTCCAAATGAAAACACCCATACAAAAATATTTGACGAAATATCGCCACCTGACATCGACCTCAGTGATCCAATTCTCCAGATCAGACGGATGTCACTTAACATAGAATGATTACTAGACAGGATCACTGACACCCACAAAGGACGAGCCTTGGACCATCAAATACCGAAGCAGCAATACATACCCCACCCCCACCCACATTACACGCATATACTTTTGGTGGCCCTGAGGGCAATGGAGAGTTGTGCGACAGTGAACGTTTCCCTTGGCATGAGACAGCTGTGTCAGGACAAACACACACAACTGCCACAACAGCTTAGATCCACTTCACACATCAAGAGCCACCCTCACGAACACTGTACCTGTGGCAGATCCATTTTCCCCACCACCTACCACAGCCATGGCAGATCCATTCAGCCCATTACGCGCCCCAACTATGACAAACCCATTCCGCCGACCACGTCAGGAATTCCGAAGTTCAGATGATACAGGCGGGAGGAGAAAGACTAGGCTGACAGAGGCGGAGGCTCTCAGAGTATTAGGGTTGCACAGATGTCCGGACAACATAATGCATAATGTCTCCTGCTCCATATCTATGCGCACCACCAGAGCTAGAAAGTGTAGCAAAATGTTTCTCAGCAGACCATGTTGCCCGCGAAACAACGGTCTAACACCCAACGAGATAGTGATACTAGGTGAAGGTTCAGACAGTACTGTCAACCCCTTCACAGACGATTTGGCAGGTTAGACAGAGTCCCTGGCCCCGCAGATGCTCCCATGGCCAATAGAAGGGTCCTTTGAGCCCCAGCATATGGCAACAGCAGTAGAATGCATCCTACAGGGTGCAGGAGATGAAGATTGGGATTATGCCAATATGCAGGCCAGTCTAAAGATTTGGCAGAAATATGCCAGACTACATGACCTCACGCGGCCAAAGGAACTAGACACAGGAGTGACACATCAGAAGCCATATTATACAAAAAAGCCACTGACCCACCCATTTATATCCCATGGCCCTGCGCGGACAAGG
Source organism: Lissotriton helveticus (assembly GCF_964261635.1). Classification (NCBI taxonomy): domain Eukaryota; kingdom Metazoa; phylum Chordata; class Amphibia; order Caudata; family Salamandridae; genus Lissotriton; species Lissotriton helveticus. Next base: position 649,450,273 of record NC_136068.1, read on the forward strand.
AAAATATCAAGAAGCTCCTCCCCCCCTCGCGGAGGGTGCTGGCAAATGGATAGCGGCCCTGGAAAAGAATACTACGGGCAGCAACGTTGGGATAGGTGATATGAAAAGTTTGCTCATCTCCATCATGGGAGGGGAAGCGGAGGATATCTTCAAAAGTGTCAGTAATGATTTAATAACTATGAATGACACAAAGTATGATAGGGAACCATTTGATAAAATAAGACCAACGGTCTGGGCCACATTGCGTATAAAGTTTCCAGATTTCCCCGACATTGAACAGAGAATTAGGATCCAATTAACTTTATGTCCAGGATTAAGCAAAAGTGGCATCAGGAGTTAGGAGACAAATGGAAGGCATCAGGAGGGAATAGCAGGCTTTTCTACCACGTGGTCAAGAGAGCACTGCCAGAGGACATACAGGAAAAGTTGGATGGAGTAGTTGGATGAGATTCAGGATCACATTATACATTTCTGCAAAAAGAGACAAGAACAGGAAAATAATAGACAGCTAGCCATAGAGAATGCAGCTGCAAAATTGGTGCAACAGAAACTTAATAAGAAAAAGGACACCCCAGACACAGTAATGTTAGCTGCACCTGCCAGTCAGACGACGGCAGTCACCATATTTCCCCAGAATGCCCTGAATGCACTAACAACGAACACCCAGCCTGCCCCCAGCAGATGCAAACGCAGCCTGCCGTACAATACGTACAGCCCCAGCCCTAACTGTAGTATTTTTATCTAGGGACCTATATCGATACTCCTATTTCTGACCCTTGTCCGGTTAATAAATCACTAATATCCTTACAACGGCACAGAAACACATTTTCAGATTAAGTCATAGTGCATGCTGTCACGTTAAGCAAGCACTATTCCTCCAGCCCCCTAGAAAGCACACCGAGTTCTCAAAACAAACCAAACTTCCAGCAGACCTGGGAAATCCCCCGCAGCTATTGTTTTGATTTCGTTCAAGAACTCCTGTAAAGAATGTAAGAACGACCAGTTCTTATGACATCCTTACTGACGTATTATGTCCATCCTTACGTCAAACTCGGCACCTTTCAGGTATAAATATACCGACGCTGCCCTAAGCAAAGACACGGTGGTGATGAGCTTGGAGCAGCGCTACTTGCCGGAGAGCCCAGCTGATGCAGGAAGCCCACGGACGCTGCCCCTCCCTTTTTGACGCGCTGAGAGAGACGCTGTCTTTTCTCCTGCCGAGAAATCCAGCCTCCGGCGTTTCCGGCTTACCTTCGCGGGTAACTGGGATACCGAGTCCTGAGAAAGAGATACCAGCCCTCCAGCCTTCTAAATCCCTGGTACTGAACTGACTAACCCCTTACAGAGAATTCTTGAGTCAGATTCTTGGCAAAACAAACTTAACTAAAACTGCTACTTATTTACTCCCGCCCTCGTATTAGGCTTAGGTCAGGTACACCGGGGTAGGCGTAGTTAGAAGCACCAGTTGAGTACGATTAGTCAATGTATATATGTATAAATAACTTTTATCCATTTTAAGTATCATATGGCTAAGAAACCATATCAATGCTTTTACAGTATTATTTTATAATCCTGCTTTTACTGTATGCACTTTACTTAACTATAAGTATTGCAATAATAGCGATGCATTTCTCTTGTATGAGAAAAGAGACTGATCAATAAATAACACCTTTTATTGAACACGCCCATCTCTTCCTTTTCTCTACAATCTGGTGGAACTAAGTATGCACGTACTGACTGAGTAAAATGATTGTCTTTTGTTTTCACACGACTCTAGAGATATACTCTTGATTAGGGAGAGCAAAGTTGTCATGTTCTATGGTTGTCAGAAACTAAATCCCTTCTTGTCTATCCAGGGAGGTTAAACTCCTCCTTGCCTATTTGAGAAAGTTTCTAGTGAACTCTGAGCTAGCTGGCACACAAAACTTTAAGTCTAATATCGTCAGTAGAAGACCTAGTTAACCTCTGTCCTACGTCTATACTATTGAAGATATTATTCCAATGCGCAGAGCCTATTGGGATAATAGGAACTACACTACATGGCGCCTAACGGTTTGGTAAGGCGATAAAACTAACGCAAGGCATTAGAGTAACTCAGTCGTGCTTTTCCACACAGACCCTTTCTCCCATAAAAACTCCAAAGACGTCTGGAGTGGGTCAAAGGTTAAATCCGCCAAACTTAGTAGGAGGAGACTCCAATGTATAGTTTTTGGTTTATTCAACGTTGAAGGATACACTGTTCCAAAATATTGTGCACCTAATCTTTGTTTCCTTGGAAACCTGATCTGCAACAAAAACCCTTCTGTCAGAAAAAGTTCAGAAACTGAAGAAGAGAGGGAGACAGCTAGAATGTCAGCTCGTCTCATAGAGGATGACAATAGTCTCCTGCAGACTGACCCGGATGAAATACTCATCCCGGTCAGCATAAGAAAAACTATAACACTTAAACTTATAGAGAATGGACTAACACCAAGAGGTGGTACAGTCATATTCGTAATTGAGGCACATGAATATCGGCAGACAGAGGTATTCTATTCATGGATAAACTTTCCAGCAGCAAACGCTGTAACAAAGGAATTCCACTATTACAAGATAGAGGAACCTCCGGATGAGTACACTCCTTTCGAGGAGGTGGAAATGATGAAGCAAAGCTTCGCATATTTTGCGGCTTGCCGAAATCAAGAACCTCATTTATGTATAATAAGGTAACCCGTGTATGTTTTACTAACGTTTATATTTAGTTTAAGTAAAGTTCCCGAAGCTTGCCTATGTGTATTTCTAATGAATTAATCCGTGTCCTTTTAAAATGGCCGTCGCTTGTATTTTAGTTACTGCGCATGCGTCAGCCACACTCACGTGTCCTGACGCGTCTGCAGAAGTGGAGGGAAAGTTATGCGCATGCGTAATTCATAGCTGTGCTTATCATGTGGTACTGCTCGTGCCACTGCTCTTGTGTCCGTCTCAATGTAGCTAACATTTAAATGCATAAGTTTATTTCATGATGATGAGTTAAAAGTACAAACCCTGTGATGTGTTTTCCTAATGACATTATTATGTATTAATTTGTTTTCGCTTACTTTTCATGTACCGCGGGAAATGGGGGTCTGAGTGAGAGGAGAGCCATATTGGAGGTCCCTTCTGCGCCTGTGCGACATTCGGCAGCACGAGGGACCTTGGCTGATGGAACATAGCCAGTTGGCAGTGATGGGCGAGATGCTCCTGAGAAAGTCACCTCTGCCCTGCAAGAACAGCGAATGTGGCTCCTTATATGATACATTGTAATGTTGCGCTATTGTTTGCCGTGTAACTTCTCATGGGAACCCCAAACCTGCTAGGCGGTACCCAAATATGTTAATGAAGGCTTCAATTCGTGTATTGTGATTGGTGTGTTACCCAAACCCTACCTTAGGACCAATCGAAATTGAGGGATTCTGACACTTTGCAACATTGGGGGGTGGTACACTGTCCCCAAACTGTATATCTACCCTGGGTTCACCTAGTGAACCGTCCGACTTGTCTGGTTTAGCTGACCTGTCACTGACCCATCATACTCAATAGGTGACTGAAGATACAGAGCGCTGCAGAGCACTCTGTCCGAATTTGACCATAGACTGAGGTTCTACTGAGCCTTAAAGTGCGGGGCAAGCACTTAACTGGGAGTTCGCTAACCCAATCGGGGTCTTGATCGATAGCTGCAGAGCGGGTGGAGCGCAGGCGTTGCTTCCGAACTGTGGGTTCCGGTCCTGTCCTGAAGAGGGTCCTGTCCTGAGGGTTTGCTGTCCTGTCCTGAGGGTCCTGACCTGATTCCTTTTCCGAGGGTATCCTGTCCTGTCCTGGGTGTCCATTCTGCACCTGCTGTCCTTTGAGGGGTATCCTTCCTTGAGGGTTTCCTGTCCTTAACTGACCCGTGGCCAGGGTTTGGTTTCCACACCTTTCTAGGTAAATATTACTCTGAACCTCTTGAAATTCTTGCACCTTCTGAGTTTCTAACTTTTGCTTAAATAAAGTTCAACATTGCATATGTTATATTTCCATGCCTTTCCGCAACTATTGAACAGTCATTTATGATTTTGCAAAGTTATTCCTATGTCTTCTCATTTGTTAGAAATTATATTTTGCATAGCAGTGTGTCATTTTCTGATATGGTCTAGAACTTCGTTGCCTAGGTTGTTCAAAGGCCCCTTCACCTTAAGTGAAGCGTGTTATTCATTATAAGCTCTCCTATAGTCACCCACACTTAGTCTATCCCTGTCTAGATAATACTGACTTGCATAGTATTTTCTCGCTACATTTTATTTAGTACCTTGATGATTACTCTGTCATTATTTCTTCATGCTTATGTGATTTACGTTATCTTGGTTATTGATTGCCTTATTTTACTGTACCTCATGCAAGAAATTATTGAACTTTAGATAAACATTTTAAAACTTCCAGTTGTCCGTGGTCATTTTAAACAGTATTTGAATGTTATTGGTTGGGTTTGTATTTTGCTGCCTTTCTTTTACAGCTAGCTCCCTGATTCATTGTGGTCATTAGGCACCCGCATCGGTGGATGGTAAGTCGGGTGCACCGAAAATTGGTAGCAGGGAACACACACACACACCAACCTGATAGAGCTCGTGAAGTCACCTGATCGATGTATATGGTGATTTGAAAAGTATATGGGCCCTGAAGCCGGAAACGGCGAAAACTGTTGGTCGGGTGGCCTCGCGCGCTCTATCAGTTTTCTGGTAGATCAGAGGATGGTTAGGGACTAGTTAAAGGTTAGGTAGAATTAGTTAGACTAGGTAAGTCGGAAGCTGCTAGTACATTAATGCTGCTATAAGAACGGCTGTTCTGAGGGAACTGATCACTCTCTTGTGAATACGCTGCTGAAATTCATGAATTACTGTATTGTTATTATTCTTGTTCTTATATTGTTATATGTACTAATCCATGCAATTGTCAACCGTCTTGTTTCTTGTTGTTCGAACTCCCCGGGGAATTGAAAGGGCAAGTGGTGAATAGAATCCATTGTCCTGAGGTCACAGGTTCGAGGAAAGTTAGGTGCAGGTTAGGATAACCGGGAAGCACTAACTAGGGTTTTCTGAATACATGTGTGAATAAATGACAGTAACGGGGTTCATTGGCAAAATTCCCATAGTGGCGTAACCTAGTAAGGGTCACATCGGAAGAGTAGCAGGTTCCTCGGAGCTAGCGTGAAAGCAGAGGGGTCCGCTGAGAAACCTTAAAACTCGGAATATATCCCGGAAAGAAGTGGATGAGTTTAGGGGAATAACAGGTTCACCGATGCTAGAGTGAAGGGTAGGCGGAAGAGATCTGCCCGCAGCGAGTGAAAAGTAAATGGAAGTAGTTTACTTGCAGTAATAGAATTCTTTCTCTGTCTAGACACTTGAGCACTGTGGCGAATGTGTATTTGTTGTAAAATAACCAAGCACTGAGCACTTTAAAAAAAAAAAAAAAAAAAAGAAAGTTTCCGTTACCTTGTGAAAGGAGGGAGTCAGTCGCGAAGCGCCTCTGACGTCACTCTGTGCCGCGCTGGGATTGGTAGACGCAGCGGGCGGGTAGTGGAGCTGAAATTGTAAAGGAGGGGTGAGCGCCGGAGCGTGGGAACTGTCTCACGAAGGGGCCGCGTACCCATTGGCGGAGCTTATTTTGTGTCGCGCACCCATTGGTTGCACGAATTTTCTGAAGCACGTTCTGATTGGAGGTAGTTTGTAAACAAAGTTAGCGCAGAAGTCGTATGTGGCACTCGCGGACTACAGAGACTCGACCTGATCCAAGGCATCTAGGGTTTGAAAGGGATCAGTGGAAGGCTAATAGATACGATATTATGTACGGAACCAAGAGAAAAATGTCCCTTGTAAGTAAGGTGAAAAATTATTTCAAAACGGACAAACCGATTAAATCTAGGGAGGGTGTTCTTGTCCCAGCACCCAATACTCCCGCCTCATTCATGATGTTTGACCGAGGGTACAATACCTGTGTGTGGCTGGAGAATTGGGTGAAGTATACAAAGGATGACGGAGTATTGGCGTTTCCGTTAGATGGTACTTTCAATGGTAGGATCTTATTTAATTTAAGAACCCGAATGAATGAGCTGCATCCCAGACCAAGACTAACGCAGTATGAGGCACTAGAGGAATGGGAGATTGAGGCTTTTGAAAGAGAAAGACCCCGAATGGACAAGGGTTTGACCAAGTGGTACCCTAGACAGAAACAGGAGTCCAGGGATAAAAGGATGAAACAGTGGAGACAGAGCATGATTGTTGAAGGTCTGTTTCCCATGATGCCGGCATGTCATAACATTGGAACGGGTGAGAAAAGTACTGAAAAATGTAAGCATTGGGGGGCCCTGGGGGATTCAGATGATGAACTAATAGATGACATCTGTACCAGAAGTCCGCCACCTTACAATGAGGGAACCCGACCTTCCAGTGTAGGAGATGTTCCCCGACGCCACTTCCTAAAGGAAGAAGACAGGTCCCTGGGACTGGGAGGGGGTGGTCAAGTATTACCCTATCCTGAGAAACCCGAACTGGCGGAAACAAGGGATATATATCCCAAAGTGCCCGCAAGTCAGGAAGAAAAATATCCACGTACGAAAACTTTGTTCCCCAGACCCTTGTATGAAAGCGAAGAGAAACCCTCGAATTCGGGACTGCCTTTTGTTCAACCTCCATATGGGGAAGAGCGCAGGTCCTTTAATACTGGAACTTTATTCCAGAAACCAAATTATGGGGGAGGACCAAGTGAAACGCATCCTACTGCCCCGAGTTTTACTCCTCCATTGACCCCCCAGATATTACATGACTCAACTCTAAGAAGGGTACTAGTGGAAAAGGAGCAAGAGGCTCTAGCTAGACAAAGGACAGAAATAATTCAGAAAATTTCTCAGATAAATACCAGTCCTGAGGCATTGACTATTCCAGTAACTATTGGGCCGGTGGTCCCGTTATACGGAAATGGTCAGGGAAATCCGATTACTCCAGTTATGACCCCAGTTATGGCAACCCCGAGACAGGAACCGATCATTATAGATGATCAGTCCAGTGAGTGCGAGTCTGAAGTTGCGTTTTTGGAATTGCCAAACAAACAGACTGGAAAGGGAACACAGCAGAGGTATAACCCTTTTAATACAAAAGAAATTAAATTAGAGACAGCAACAGGTACTAGAAATGTCTCTCTGGTAACTCCGGATGAAATTGAGAGTTGGAGTCGTGAATTAGAGAAGCAGACTCCGCAAACAAAGCCTTTAGACCTCTACAAGCTGAGGGTTGAAATAGAAGAATTAATGGCAGGAAATGTGGGGTTGGATCGATTGAATACCTACTCTGAGGAAGAATTGTCGTTCATATGTAAAAGCTTTACGAGGAACACCAGAGTGCTCCACGAAAAACTGACCGAAACAGCAGTTAGTATGGGGGTAGATATCTCAAAATCCAAGCCCTTACAGAAACCGTACAGAGCAGACTTCTCAGACAAAGATATAGAACACTTGAATGTGGCAGGGAAGAAGTTGCAGATTAAAGAATTAATGGGGGTACTGCAGAACTGGGGAGATGTGGAAAGATGGAGAAGCAGGTGGGCGAAAAAGAGGGAAGAGGTTCGCTCCCGACAAGTGACTCCCGAGTTTGCTTTAAGAGAGGTAGAAAAACCTGAGCAGTTATGCCCCATGCGCGAAGTTCCAGGAGGGAAATATGTGCATGTTCCTTGGTCTAGGCAGGATATTGTGTCCTTCACGAACGATTTTCCAAAATTACGAGAGAAACCAGTTGACTGGTACCGGCAAGTGGAGAGGTTCGTGAAGGTACAGAAATGTCTGTGGAAAGACCTGGATGGGTTTTTCGACATTGTGGTTCCAGTAGATTTATGGACCCAGTGTAAAATAAACATAGATTGGCCCAGTGAAGAGTATCCCAGAAACAAGGAAACAGGGGAGCCATCAAAGGAAGTCATGCGAAAATATGAGCAGGTAATTCAACACTTGAAAGAAAAGGTGCCCGCTAAGGAAACTGATTGGACAAAAATAGATAGAACAACACAGGAAAGGGACGAGACAGTGCACTCTTTCTATGAGAGGTTATTGCAGGTATTTAAAACATACAGTGGTATTGACAACATCGACCTGAAGGATATGACGCACTTTATTTACAGGTTTGTAAATGGTTTAAGACCTGAAATTTGTCAGTGGATAAAAGACAATAAAATCTGTTGGCATACTAAGAAAATGGATGAGGTCCTGCGGTACGCTAAGTACTGCCAGGACGAGATGGCAGAAAAGAAAAAGGCCCTTAAGGAGAAGGTTATGTGGGCTCAGGTGAAGCTCGCAGAACAACAGGAAAAACAATTGAGTAACATGGTTAAAAATGCTGAGAACAAAGGTCCTGGGGGAGGGGGTGGAGGAAAGCCCCGGCCCAAATTTAGCAGGGAAGAGGCTATGAAAAAATTTCCCTGCCATCAGTGCGGCGAAATTGGACACTGGCGAAACGAGTGTCCCCAATTAGTCGATGTTAATGAGAAAACTCCTGATTTAACTCCACAGACGCAGAAAGAAAGACCAAGAAAGACTCAACCCCAGGTAAAAACAGTTCAGGTGCCTCGAGCACCCAAGCAGGTATACAGGGGAAGACAGGCAGAAAATGAAGAGATAGAGGTTTGGGAAAGCGGGGAGAACAGAAATACAGCAACTTCGCAGTATCTGCTAAATGATACCTTCCTTTGTAACGATCAGGACTGACGGGGCCTGAGAGGGGAGGACGAGGAGTGCGTACTTGGCGCTTCCTTGCCGGTAGACCAGTCTGGACCATATATTGAAGGAAAGGTTGACGGAAATGATGTCACCTTCCTGTTGGACACTGGCGCTACCCGTTCTACTGTAAGAACAGTGGACGTTCCAAACCTACCCCTCTCGGGAGAAAATATCCAAGTAGTAGGTGTATCTAATCAATTGATTAGTACTCCTGTTACCGAACCAATGGAGATTTCAATTGGAAATTTTAAACAGATGCATAGATTTGTCGTCTGTGACACCAGTCCAGTAAATTTACTGGGACGTGATTTGCTGTGCAAAATGAACTGTACCATCTTTTGCACACCAAAAGGTGTTGAAATACAGACCCCAGATGAAGACGGCATTTATAAATTATTGTTGCTTAGACCTGACTCAGAAATTAAAAGATTGACCCTGCAGGACTTGCCCCAAGAACTACAGGAAGCCGTAAAGCCAGAGGTGTGGGATTTCACTGGAAAGGATGTGGGGTTGATGAAAGATGTGGACCCCATACAAATAGCCATCAAGGACAATGCAGTATATCCTAACACTAGGCCCTACCGAATGAATGCTGAAGTGAAAGCAGGTGTCACTCTGGAAATACAAAAATTATTGGAAGGAAACATCTTACAGGAAGTGATGAGCAGCCCATGCAACTCACCGATTATGGGCATCAAAAAGCCTAGTGGCAAGTATAGGATAGTGCAGGACCTGAGAAAGGTTAACAAAATTGTAGTTCCTTGCTGCCCTATTGTCCCGAACCCTGCAGTAATTCTGTACCAGATTCCTTGGGATGCTGAGTGGTTCACTGTGATTGATTTGTGTCATGCATTCTTTTCGATACCCCTGCACCCCGACAGCAAATTTCTTTTCTCATTTGCTTTCGAGGGTCACGTGTATTGTTGGAACAGGGTCCCTCAAGGGTATACAGAGAGTCCCTCTATCTTTAATCAGATCTTGAAAAAATGTCTAGAGACTTTGATCTTACCTGGGAACTCTGTATTAGTGCAGTACATAGACGACCTTCTATTGGCGTCTAAAAGTCACAGGGACTGTGTAGTTGACACCATTGCCCTCCTAAATCACCTGTGTGAGAAAGGGCATAAAGTGGCCCCTGACAAACTACAGTTCTGTGCAAAATCAGTGAAATATCTAGGACACCAGATAGAAAAGGGTGTCAGAAAAGTCACTTCAGAAAGAGTGAGAATAATTCAAAAAATGCAGTTGCCCCGTACTCAAAAAGATGTCAGAATGTTCCTGGGTGTATTAGGGTACTGCAGGCAGTGGATTCTGGGATTTGCAGCCTTAGCCAGGCCCTTGATAAAAATGACCACGAGAGGAATGCCAGATGTTGTACAGTGGGACGATGAAAGTCTAATGGCTTTCACAAGATTGAAAAACTGTCTGTGTACAGCCCCTGCGTTGGGAATGCCAGATTATTCCAAAGAGTTTGCCCTTTTCTGTGACACTCGCGATAATTGCGCATTGTCTGTCCTGACTCAAGAACATGGCACGACCAGAAGGCCTGTGGCCTATTTCTCTGCCACACTGGACCCAGTAGCTGCTGGATTACCAGGCTGTCTGAAAGCAGTAGCTGCTACCTGTGCAAGTTTGGAGCAGAGTGAGTCCATTGTCATGGGACATCCTGTGACCGTGTATGTTTCACATGGAGTGGTAATTCTATTGACCAGAACTAAAACACAGTATCTCACCCCTAGTCGGCTGACTAAATACGAGAGGATTCTTGTGGGTGCAGCAAATGTGAGCATTGTTAGGTGCGGTATTCTGAACCCTGCCACCTTACTCCCCGACCCCTTGGAAATGGAAGGTGGGGATGAAGATGAACATGATTGTATTGATCTGACAGAGTTCAGTACCAAGCCACGCCCAGACATAAAAGAAGTACCATTGCCTGAGCATGATAAAGAACTATTTGTGGATGGTTCCTGCCTAAGACATGAATTAGGAGGCTTGAGTGCTGCTTATGCAGTAGTGTCTTTCACAAAAATTGAACAAGCAGGTTACCTATATAACATCAAGTCTGCACAAGTAGCCGAATTGATAGCCATGATAATGGCTTGCAAAATTGGGAAGGACTTACGCATAACAGTGTATACTGACAGTCAGTACTGTTATGGCGTTGTGCATGACTTTGGCCAATTATGGCTGCAGAGGGAATTCATGACTTCCTCAGGTACTCCCATTCGGAATGCAAAAGTTGTTCATGACCTTTTAGAGGCCATCCAGTTGCCCAAAGAACTGGCAGTGGTAAAATGTACTGCTCATCAAAGGAGCATGGACAGAGTATCAATGGGAAACGATTATGCTGATCGAGTGGCTCAATGGTGTGCCAAAGATCGGTATATTGTAAATCCAAAACGAGGGGGGCCAGGAACCAGCTGCCAGCTTCAGGTGTTTGAGGAAGTGCCTACATGGGATGAGGTGAGAGAGTGGCAGGAGTCGGCTCCTTGGCAAGAAAGAGAGAAATGGAAGGAGGATGGCTGTAGACCGAGACGTGTGGATGGTGTGATTTTGGGCCCAACTGGTATGCCTGTGTTACCCCGACACTTGCTTGGCACAATGGCAAGATTGATACATGAAGGATCACACATTGGTAGGGATGCCATGATTCTGGTATTTCAACAGACTTGGTACAGCAAGAAGTTCAGGAAGGTAGCAGAGTCCCTCTGCCAGAGGTGCCTGTCATGTCAACAGATGAACCCAGGCAAAAGGACAATGGTTGAGCTGAGCAAGATTGGGAGATCAGGGGGTCCCTTTATAAAGATACAGATTGATTTCATCACCATGCCCCGTTGTGAAGGGAAACGATATGTCCTTGTCATTGTTTGCGTATTTTCAAAATGGGTAGAAGCTTACCCTACTCCTCAAAGTGACGCACTGACAGTAGCGAAGTGTTTACTAAAAGAACTGATACCTAGGTTCGGAATACCATGCATTATTGAATCAGATAAGGGTGGACATTTCCAGAATGACATACTGGCTGAACTTTGTAAGGCCTTTGGAATAAGGCAGAAACTCCATTGTGCATACCACCCAGAGGCTTCTGGAATAGTGGAACAAGTAAATGGAACTATCAAAAACAGACTAGCAAAGCTGACAGATGCTACTGGCATGACCTGGGTGAAGGCCCTGCCCCTGGTCCTGATGGGACTGAGAAGTGTTCCAGACCGCAAGACAGGCCTAAGTCCCCATGAAATCATTATGGGAAGAGTGATGAGACAAGCATGGGTGCCAGGAAGCAAACTGTTGAGTATTACTGATGATTTGGTGCTTGAATACTGCAGAAGATTGGGTGACCAAGTGCGTTCTATCTCTCGCCAGATTGGAGACGACGGCATCCTCAATCCAACGACTCCTCTCCACAGCTTGGTTCCAGGAGACTGGGTCAAAATAAAGAAGCACACTCGATCAAGCTGTCTGGCACCAAGGTGGGGAAAGAAACGCCAAGTAATCCTGGTGACAACCACTGCAGTGAAAGTCGCAGGTGTTCCCCAGTGGATCCACGCTGGACACACCCAGAAGGTATTGCCAGACAAAGGATTTGAAGAACCAGGGCAACCAGCAGAGGACCCTGAAGGAGCCCGACCTGAAGCAACTGACAACGAGCAGCCCAGCACCAGTCAGGTTGCAGGAACAGCAGACGTTGGCCCAGGAGTAGTTGACTACGAACTGCCAAGAATCCAGCCTGCTGAAGAGGTCCAGGAAACTGAGCCAGGAGTAGCTGAAGACGAGCTGCCAAGCATATGGCCAGAAGAATGGATACCGATGATTGATCTGACTGAAGATCCTATCAGAACAAGGGAACGACTTAGTGAAGGTAGAGAGTGGACTAGTCAGGAAAAGCAAGGCACAGGCGAAGAACCTCAGCCACTTGAGATTCAAATCAAAACTGAGGAAGGAGAAAGTCAGACAGGGACAGAGCACGTGATTGATACAGATCAAGTGAATAAGACTGAACAAGTACCCGATACTGAACAAGTGCAGGATACAGAGCAAGTGTTTGATACTCCTCCGCTAACTCCTGATGTGGATAAGGGACAGACTAGACATAGAGTAATAGTTCGAGCAGAAGAAAATCAAGAGATCGAAGTGCTTGAACAGGATCAGATCGGGTTAAAAGAACGAGTTCAGGAAACAGAAACAGAAACAGAGACAATCGAAAGCATAAAACAAAATATTCCTGAACAAGGCCAGATTAGCAACCAGGCAGAAGAATTTGATGCTAGCCCTGGAACTAGTCAGATAAGGGAAGTAGGAGAAGAAAGTGGAGAAGAATTACCACAAGATAAAGAGAACAAGAGAAGAAGAAAAGAAAGTGAAGTCCAAGTACCGACTAAGAGACTAAAGAAAAGAAACAACCTTGAGCCTAGGTTTGTAAAAAGACTGAGACTAAGGATAAAGACAGTGGAAGAAAAACGTGCAGAAGCAAGAAGAAGTGCTCGAATAGCAGAGCAAGAAGAAGACTCTTCCAAAAGAAGGAGTGAGCGAATAAAAAGACAAAACAAAAAGTACAAATCTCCTGAATGGACATTGGTTTTGGAAGAACTTGAAGATCTTGATATAACTGACGTGAGCGACGGAGAACCTGTCCCAGAGTACTCAGCTGAAGAGGAAGACGAGCCACCGTGAATTTGCACAAAGTAAGCTAGTTGTGTAAAAAGTAAAAAAGAGGGGTGAGAACACTCCTACTGAGCTAAAATGTCTGATTCAACAGTGAATGGTAGACCTAGTTGCAGCCGTTTTAAGACGTGTTGCAAGGTGTGTATATGTAGTGTAGTAGTACTGATAGTTATCTGGATAGGATTAACAATTTTCATTCCCTTTGCTGTAAGTAAAGATACTAACATTGTCCCTACTGAAGTTGTAAATACTGACAATGAGGAGCTGACAACACAGAGTGTAGAAAGACATGAGAGAGCATTGAGACAAACTAAACGAGACTTAGAAGCATCAGATGAGAAAGGACTACATTATCATGGAATGAAAAACAGGACACATTTGAATGTTTTCGCAAACTTGTTAATACACTATGTAGAGACTATGGAAATTGAAGATTGCTATGTCTGCATGAAGCTACCTACTTCGGTGGCTGAAGGCGTGACATACCATCATCTGCCATTGACATATGGAATTTCCTGTAGCATTTTAGCTAGTTTATTTTACAAAAGGGGACCGTTACAGTATTATTACTCTAACAATGACGTAATTTTTTCTGAACTTCCTATACGTGGGAACTTGAATCCTGTACATACCAAAACTGACACCATAAGATATATGGGAGACTACTTTCTGACTATAGGGAACATTGACATAGCAGACGCACACAGAGATAACTTGACTTGTTCTTTGCGTGAGCAGGAAAAGATGTTCCTGAACATGGCAGAGAAAAGGAGAATTAAAATTCAGAAGAAGGCTAATGACGAAAGTCAGAAAAAGCCAAAGTGGGCAGAAAACATGGAAGGCACCTCATCTGGTGGAGCGGGTCCTGCTCTGTTGCTGGATTTTGAAAAGAAAGGCAAGCTATGTCTTCACCGCGAGAAGACTAGCTATTATAATAATGTTTTCATTGGTTCCAGTGAATGCGAACATAATTACAAGGTAATTGGAGGTTGGGGTTTCAAAAATGGGTCAGAGCCTGTGTTTCCTGGAATTTATTATATTTGTGGGGACAAGGCTTATTTCAAATTGCCGGATCACTGGTATGGGAGCTGCTACTTTGGCATTGTTTTCCCGAAAATATACCATGTGAATGGAAAAGCTGGAAGCAATGAAGATACTAATGGCTTAGTGCGTAGTAAAAGAGAAAGTATAGGTGAAATTATGGGTAGTATTTTCAGTGCACTGATACCTGGAGTGGGAGTGGTTCTGAACACTCACAGAATTTGCAAATTGTCTACTATAGTAGATGTGCTGTCTACTGAAACAGCTCATGGATTTCTGCTGGTCAATACCGAAATGGTTGCGATCAGATCAATGGTTTTACAAAATCGACTTGCTCTTGACACCTTATTAGCGAAAGAGGGCGGAGTCTGCCGGATGTTGAAGGCGCAACATTGTTGCACTTATATTCCGGATAAAAGTGTACAGATCAAAAGATATGTGAAAAACATTACTAATTTGGCAAAGGAACTCAAACCACTCGAGGTTGATAGTGCCTGGAAGAGACTGGTAGATGGTCTCTCAAATGTAGGTCATTGGCTTGCTAGCATAGGTAAAAGCTTATTATTCAAAATTCTGATGCCAATTGGTATTATAGGTCTTATTATACTTTCCATTTTCTTATGCTGTAAATACCGCAAGCGCACAAAAAAGCACGAGGTAAATGCAAGAGGAGTGAAACGAAGTGTGGATGAGATTGAATTAGAGGAAGTGAATGATCAGATATACAAAAAGGTGAAAACTTCTCACCCTGCTAAAACTGAAAGAGAAAAGTTAGAGCGGTTGCTGGAAGAAATAGAACTTTATAAAGTGTGAAAGAAAGTTGGCATCTGGTTCCATTATAATTTGTGATGATAGTAGATATCATCAAAGAGGGGATTGATGAAGCAAAGCTTCGCATATTTTGCGGCTTGCCGAAATCAAGAACCTCATTTATGTATAATAAGGTAACCCGTGTATGTTTTACTAACGTTTATATTTAGTTTAAGTAAAGTTCCCGAAGCTTGCCTATGTGTATTTCTAATGAATTAATCTGTGTCCTTTTAAAATGGCCGTCGCTTGTATTTTAGTTACTGCGCATGCGTCAGCCACACTCACGTGTCCTGACGCGTCTGCAGAAGTGGAGGGAAAGTTATGCGCATGCGTAATTCATAGCTGTGCTTATCATGTGGTACTGCTCGTGCCACTGCTCTTGTGTCCGTCTCAATGTAGCTAACATTTAAATGCATAAGTTTATTTCATGATGATGAGTTAAAAGTACAAACCCTGTGATGTGTTTTCCTAATGACATTATTATGTATTAATTTGTTTTCGCTTACTTTTCATGTACCGCGGGAAATGGGGGTCTGAGTGAGAGGAGAGCCATATTGGAGGTCCCTTCTGCGCCTGTGCGACATTCGGCAGCACGAGGGACCTTGGCTGATGGAACATAGCCAGTTGGCAGTGATGGGCGAGATGCTCCTGAGAAAGTCACCTCTGCCCTGCAAGAACAGCGAATGTGGCTCCTTATATGATACATTGTAATGTTGCGCTATTGTTTGCCGTGTAACTTCTCATGGGAACCCCAAACCTGCTAGGCGGTACCCAAATATGTTAATGAAGGCTTCAATTCGTGTATTGTGATTGGTGTGTTACCCAAACCCTACCTTAGGACCAATCGAAATTGAGGGATTCTGACACTTTGCAACATTGGGGGGTGGTACACTGTCCCCAAACTGTATATCTACCCTGGGTTCACCTAGTGAACCGTCCGACTTGTCTGGTTTAGCTGACCTGTCACTGACCCATCATACTCAATAGGTGACTGAAGATACAGAGCGCTGCAGAGCACTCTGTCCGAATTTGACCATAGACTGAGGTTCTACTGAGCCTTAAAGTGCGGGGCAAGCACTTAACTGGGAGTTCGCTAACCCAATCGGGGTCTTGATCGATAGCTGCAGAGCGGGTGGAGCGCAGGCGTTGCTTCCGAACTGTGGGTTCCGGTCCTGTCCTGAAGAGGGTCCTGTCCTGAGGGTTTGCTGTCCTGTCCTGAGGGTCCTGACCTGATTCCTTTTCCGAGGGTATCCTGTCCTGTCCTGGGTGTCCATTCTGCACCTGCTGTCCTTTGAGGGGTATCCTTCCTTGAGGGTTTCCTGTCCTTAACTGACCCGTGGCCAGGGTTTGGTTTCCACACCTTTCTAGGTAAATATTACTCTGAACCTCTTGAAATTCTTGCACCTTCTGAGTTTCTAACTTTTGCTTAAATAAAGTTCAACATTGCATATGTTATATTTCCATGCCTTTCCGCAACTATTGAACAGTCATTTATGATTTTGCAAAGTTATTCCTATGTCTTCTCATTTGTTAGAAATTATATTTTGCATAGCAGTGTGTCATTTTCTGATATGGTCTAGAACTTCGTTGCCTAGGTTGTTCAAAGGCCCCTTCACCTTAAGTGAAGCGTGTTATTCATTATAAGCTCTCCTATAGTCACCCACACTTAGTCTATCCCTGTCTAGATAATACTGACTTGCATAGTATTTTCTCGCTACATTTTATTTAGTACCTTGATGATTACTCTGTCATTATTTCTTCATGCTTATGTGATTTACGTTATCTTGGTTATTGATTGCCTTATTTTACTGTACCTCATGCAAGAAATTATTGAACTTTAGATAAACATTTTAAAACTTCCAGTTGTCCGTGGTCATTTTAAACAGTATTTGAATGTTATTGGTTGGGTTTGTATTTTGCTGCCTTTCTTTTACAGCTAGCTCCCTGATTCATTGTGGTCATTAGGCACCCGCATCGGTGGATGGTAAGTCGGGTGCACCGAAAATTGGTAGCAGGGAACACACACACACACCAACCTGATAGAGCTCGTGAAGTCACCTGATCGATGTATATGGTGATTTGAAAAGTATATGGGCCCTGAAGCCGGAAACGGCGAAAACTGTTGGTCGGGTGGCCTCGCGCGCTCTATCAGAAATACCACTAAAATACCAAGAGCACCTGCTCTGGTTTAAAGGCGCCCTAAAACATAACGATCACATCACTAGGCTCGGTCCACTAGGTAGACCAGGAGCAACGTGGCCGGTTCTAGCCGGCTACACACCACATCCAGACATTGAAAAAATGTCTATACCAGTACTCTTAACACAGCTTAAAATACTGATTAAAATACATAGACAATTAGTCCAATATGTAATGCGGACTTCAACAATCCAAACAGCTATTAAAATTCCACAGCTGACCCCTCATCAGGGGAACGCAAATAAAATCACACCACAGAACATACAGTCCTGTCTAGGTAAAGTACCCATTAAAAGGGAACAAATTCCATTCTGGTTAGCACAAAAAATCACTCAAATAGAGGCGGTATTTCCGGATACCACCCCTGTTGAGAAACAGAGAATTCTGACTATCTGTCTTCCAATGGGGATTGCGCCACATGTGGAAGACTGTGACACTTGGGGCACAGTTTTTGCTTCCATTTACACAAAAACACATGGTGTTCCGTCCATGTCGGTAATACCAGAGGTGCTAAAACAGATTCAAAGTGAATACGGTCCAGAACCTGCTTTAACTCTAGGTATGAAATTACTGAAAGACTTCAAGCAGGTCTCGGCAATATTACTAGCCAACATAAAAGGGGAAGCAGCAAATGTGGCAATCCGCCAAAGGTTGAAAGAAACAGATATAGCAGACCAACCATTTGATCTTGCCAGAATCATAGAAAAATCCTATGAAGAACTAGGAAGAGATAGTTTGGGTGGGAAACCAGTGAAACCCCAACTAATTGAAAATCCTGAAAAGGTATTTATTAAAAATAATCTAAACACTCCAAAAAAGAGCTGGGATGGAAATAAACAATCCACTCCCAAAGAGAAAAGATTCCAGTCCAGAGGAAGGTCTCCTCGGCGGAGAGAAAGATCTCCGGACCAAGGACACAAGTCTCCCCAGAGGGAGCCCTCTGAGAAAAAATACAACCTTAGAAATAGGGATAATTTGAAGAAACCTGACAGATATCAAGATATTGATACACGTCCCTCTCGATCTTTTCAGACTTCCTCGCAGAAATCGGAAAGAAGAGGACGGTCAGAACACAGGGAAGAGCACGTCAAGTCTAAAGACAAAGATCCTGCTCATCAAAGTAAAAAGTTACAATTCCCAAAGAAGAAGGTAGCCAGTATTAAAGTAATCAAACATGCCGAGGATACTGAGGACACAACTGAAAAACGGAGAGTGGGCTCAGACAATGCTAGACAGCGCAGCAGAAGTGAGCATAGCTCGCAAGATCCTGATGAATCATCTGGAGACAGTGGACACGAATGAATACATTCAAGTGGAAACTGCAGATACCAGAGTTAGCAAACCTCATAAAATATATGAAATAACATTGCGTATAGAGGAAGATAAGACTAGGAAAATAAGGGATCTATTTTGGGATAATCTCTCCAAAGGTTATGACATCCTTCTAGCTGTAAAAGACTGGCCACCAGAGTTTGTCAGGGAGTGCCCTCATGGCGAAGAAATTATTATGCCTGCCTTCTCAAATCATATTCCAATTCATAAAAAATATACACTTGCAAGAAAGTGGGCAGTAGCCCAAGCTCCTGCATTATATAAAAATCATGTGGGATGGGATGAGGACTCTCCTCCTCACAAAATCCAGTTAAAATCACAACCAACTGCACAGAGGCAGTATCCAATTAAGCAAGAAGCTAAAAAACAGGTCAGGGAGATCTTAGATCAACTTGAATACCAGGGGGTGATTGAAACTTGCACCTCACAAATGAACCATCCTTTGTTTCATGTCTCCAAACCAGATGACTCATATCGTCTTGTTTTGGACTACAGACACTTAAACTCATGTTGCAAGACCTTTGCAGTACAAAACTCACACAGTGCAGCACTAATGAATAGCATAGTGCGCAAAAAATACAAAACAACATTAGACATCTCTAATGGATTCTTTTGTCAAAATATAGCACCAGAAAGCAGATATTTGACCGCCTTCTCAATAAACGGCTCGCAGAAAAATTTCTGTTGTTTGCCACAGAGGTTCAAGAACAGCCCAGGATTATTCTCAGCGAGAGTAACAGAGTTACTACAAATATATGATGATGAGGCATTATCTTATGTCGATGACATCTATCTAACAGATGATGACTTGGATACTCACTTGAAGAGAGTGAACACCATAATACTTGGGTTCGCAGCAGAGGGTTACAAATTCAACTTCAAAAAGTCAAGAATTGCCCATCTAACTGTCCTGTTTTTAGGATATGAATTATCAAGTGAAGGCAAAAGCCTGGCTGACAATTTCCTAGAGAAATGTGCTGTAATCCAAGCACCAAGAACACTGAAAAACTTACAATCAATTCTAGGTTTCCTGAATTTCGGAAGAACTTACATTATAAATTACGCAGAGAGGGTTAAACCTCTCTATGACCTAATAAAACCAGATTTTAAAAGAATCAATTGGACTCAAAAACACACAGAAATTTTGAGATCTCTACAAACGGACATGTTAGTTAAAACAAAACTACAAACACGCGCTAACACAGGCAACCTTGTAATTCGAGTCATCCCAGGAAGATGCGGATTCACATACCTAACCTCTAATGAGGGAGAAACGGTACCAATAGCATACAAATCACACTTGTACACAGAATCTGAAAAAACATTCAGCATTAAGGAAAGCATTGTACATGCGGTCCAAACAGCTACAGCAAAGGAAAGAGCCCAGGCCCAAGGCAGAAGGATTACTGTTATAACAGCAAAATCAGCTTTTGAGGCATTAACAAGTCCATGTAATTTACCTACCGTGGCATTAAATCCAAAATGGATACAATGGGAAAATTCCCTTGCTACAGACAAAGTAA
This sequence comes from Lissotriton helveticus, assembly GCF_964261635.1. Lineage (NCBI taxonomy): Eukaryota > Metazoa > Chordata > Amphibia > Caudata > Salamandridae > Lissotriton > Lissotriton helveticus. Next base: position 649,470,592 of record NC_136068.1, read on the forward strand.
AATACTACTTTGGACCGAACATGCAAAAATTAAAAAATCTAGAATATGAAAGAGAATATCCTCTGCCAATTGACATTCTGCCCATACGACAGTACGCCTGTGTAATATATACGGACGGACATGCTCAACCCTCAGTTTGGGGAGAGCAAGCATACAACGCCACATGCGAGATTGTAAAAGACGTGTGGCGCGGAGGTAAATTGAGACCTCAGTTTTCAAAAACACACTCAGTGGAAAATAATTCAGAACAACAAACTGAAATAGCGTTAAAAATGGCGTTAGATAATAACGATCGCGAATTCCCGACACTAATAGTGTGCGATTCGTATTACTGCGTCAAATCATACAATAACGATTTACAGAAATGGATTCAAAATGGTTACAAAGATGACACAGGTGCCACAATCAAGCAAAAATCACTTTGGGAACAAGTAGTTCTTTTACAGAAAGAACTACCAAAGACTCACGTGATACACTCACTGAGTCATCAGCGTGATGGCGTTCACGTTGCAGGGAATTCATTGGCTGAGACAGCCACAGCGGAAACAACTAAATCGGCTTCCGTAGCTACAAAAAAGCATTCAGAAAAATACATTGACGAGGAAACAATGCTGGCGGTAAAAACGTCATCAAAAGGCGACTGCTCAGCGCTACCCATCAACTATCCACTCAATTATACATACATAATCGATGCAAACTCCGTTCCTTTTGCTCAAATCCCTGGAGTGGGGGATAGAGTAATTCCGAACACGAACAGGAGAGGCTTGTTAATAGCAGACGCACATATGGGTGAGGGTCTTAGACACCTTAAGCTTAAGGATTCTCTGGAAGAATTACAATCAACATACTGGTGGCCAGGAATGAGCCTGGAACTTCACATATTTGTAAAAAACTGCCCAGACTGCAACAGAGATCGCAGTGACGACCGAGACGGTATATTACCATGGCGTTTCGCTCCAGATTGGACTAAACAATAAAACCCAGTATGAATAATGCGTCATATTAACATATAGAGACTATTTTTCACTTATAAATGTAGACCCCAGCTCTCGGCTGACGTCTGAACTGTTATAAAAAGATTAGCGAGTCTAAAATGGCATATACGCATGGAGCATGCTACATTCTGACCAATGTCCTGCTTTTAGCTCTCAAGCTTATGGGGGGGACATGGCCAGCATGGGCATTGCATTGCGGGACTCTTATCACTTCCTTCCTGAGGGAAACGGGATGGTGTAAAGAAAAAACCAAGGCATAGAGCAATCTATAATGGCAAAGCTATTAGGTTCGGGAGCTGGGTGGGTCAAACATTTAATAAGTGTCCAACGTAGTCTTAATAATCTGCCAAGAAATTCTCTGAGAGGTCTCAGTCCGTACGAACTATTGTTTGGGACTAGAATGTTAATCCAGGACCTCGATAGTCAAACTTCAGTGGTTAAAGAAAAATGCTTTGATATCAAAGATCGTTTGGCTATTTTACAGGACTTAAATGAAACAAGAAAAGACCTGAGCAACATAAAGTTGAAACAACAGCCAACAACCACTGAAGAGAAACCACCTGTCCCTGCAAGGCCTGTCTGGATTCCAAAAATCGGGGATCTGGTCAGAGAGAAGATCGCGGTAAAGAAGGAATTTGGGCCTTCTTACAGAAAAGCAGTTCCTGTCTTGTCTGTAAACGGGACAAGATCAGTAGTATTACCGCCCCTTGCTGGTAAAAAGGAGAACCGAGTTGTATCCATCGACCTGGTTAAACCACAATCATGTGGCCGATAACAAGTAGTAGGCCAAGTGGACTCCCAAGAAGTAGTAGAACACCAAAGTTTGCTACAAATACAGAGGTTCAAACTGAGAGACTAATCACATTTGATAAACCTACAGTGAATCAACAAGGACTATGCAACAAAGCAATGGAACTTAAACCTCTTGAAACCCAAATCAAAATCTTACATCAAGAAACACCAATCTACAATGATGTAACTGCTGACTATGCTAATGAAACAAAGCAAATTCCAAAAGCAAAAAGGAATCCAGAATCAATTGAAACAATTGACAGAACAGCATCTGGCTACTTCATCAACTTCGATGATTTTTCTGAGGATCCAAGCGAACCTGGGGAACAGCCAACAACAAAAACTTTTAAAGACAAAGCACAGGAACTCTTTCATCAACTAAAAGAAACCTATCTGATATCTCCATGGATTGAAATTTGGGTGGCACAAGGTGTATTTATCCTCATACTTTGGCTCATCATGGTACTATGCTTGGGACATTTCATTGAGGGAAAATATGTTACAATGGACACAGCAAGTCAGAATATCAACTTGGTCCTGAAACCACAGAAGTCTTCACACATCGAGAAAAGAGAACTTTCTTCAGTAAACTTCACAGCCAATCCTATACCCGGTGGGGTAGCATGGGACAACACTGATTACGAAATCTATGGTCCGGTTGAGCTCCTGAAGTATCCTCATCAATTCAAGATTTCATTGAGTGACTTTGTAAAACCAAGCACATTCGCTGATGATTGGGACTTTGAAAGTATTAATGATATGATGTCAGATCTAGTGATGTCAGCTAAATTCACAGAACATGATTATTTACAGGGTTCATCTAATTATGACCAGATGTATTGTTACAACCACTATGGTCACCATTATCTGCATAAATCTGCTCAACCCAGAAATGTTTTTAATTATAATCAATGGGAACATTGTGCTACTCCACCAAAAGGTAGTTCAAAAACATTTTATGAACATTTTTCTTATTTCTCAGGGTTTAACACAAGTGATGCAGAAACATTTTATTTCAAATTGTTAAATAAGACAGGAATGAAAACCATGCTTACAAACACAAAATTGATCTATTCAGAGACATTTTTTGAAAAAATGAAAACATACGGTTTTGATTTCTGGAACAAAAATATTGAAACGAAGACAATCTGGGGTACAAGAGATTGGCAAGTGCAAGGTGTAGAATCATTATTTAGAACCTGCATGATCCCAGAACAAATTATATTTTTGAATGATACAATTCAACAGACAACCTGTCTTGGCCTAGCCAAAATTAAAGACTTAAACAAACCGTCTATTCCAAAGCCAACACCTGACAGTAATAGCACTACAGATGTTGAGATAGACGTATCCCATATTTTAAACCAAAACAGAACACATCCTGATTGGAAAAAATGGTTGATCTGGCCCACAGACACGAATAACTGTCAAGATAGATTCCTGAACAAAAAACAGGGGTTCACATTGACCAGGCCAGACCCTAGATACTCCCAGAGACAACATCCAGGGATTGTAACTACTTACAGTGTAGGGAAACTCTGCCTCGAATGGCTACAAACATCGACACTGGTTGAAATTAAGCAACACTTGACTTTACTTAAAGAATGTGCTGACTTGCGTGATTTCATTATGGGACCACGCAAACAGCGTCAAAAACGTTTCATAGCGGCCTCTATATATGCAGCTTACAACGAAGCTTGGAAAGAAACTCAAATTGAGACAGCAGAGAGAATACGGGAAATTGACCGTGTTAATTTGGAAAAATCACTTTCTGTTGTGGACAATGGGTTAATGACTCTGTCTTCCAGAATATATTCACTGGACAGTATTGTATCTTCTGCAATCGATATAATAGAGCAAGACTTACTGATGTTGCAACACGGTCAGTCCCAATTGCGTTCTATTGTACAGCTTGGATGGACGTTACAAAATCTGCGTTCAGGCTACGTGCCTTGGCGTTTAATCAACACAACGTCATTATTCAGTATCTTTAACCTTACTGATACACAAATCAGTTTGGCACATAAGGGTGCAGAGTATACAATTCTGAGCATTGAAAAACTTGAGAGATTACCATTGACAATCTCAGAACGACCTGTCATTGAATGGATAATACATGGGATAATAACTATTCCGATAACAACTTTCCAGTTTCGATACTGCAAAAAATATATACAGGCAGGCCAGTATGAAAAGTTGGGTAAAGGATACATTAAGTCAACATGGAACTTACCTTATACACACACATGTTACAGTAATAAAGGACAGAGTGTATTTCTTAGAGGTAATAATTGTGAAAAATCACTAAGTGGTATACTTCTGTGTCAGGGTATAAGTTTACATGGGGCCTGTGAAGGGACTTCAAATAACCTTTCATGTCACCAACTCGGCACACCTGCAAAACAAATAGAACCATTCTTTAAAAGACTTTCTAACAGGAGTTACATTCTAATTGTAGATCACAGATGTTGTGGCTTGCTGCCAGGAAAACCTTATCTGGTAAGCGTGACTTCAATGGTCATTTGCTGTGAGGGAGTATTGTTCCCGAATGACACTCCAGACAGGGAGGGAAGGTTATGACCCACTTTGAAAATCTCTTCTATTCGAATTGATACTTTAAGCAGAATGAAGACTGTGCTCCTACAGACGCCAACCCATTTGACGTCATCAAAAGAAACGTATGATCTCCAAGTTGCAAGGACAACGGGTGCGATACATGCCTTGTTATCAACAAATTGCCCCCTACACTTCGCAGAAATGCTAAACGAAATCTTAAATATTTCTGATACAAGTGGTATCGCGAGTGTATTTAAGACCGTTTTTTCTGGACTGTCAACCCCATTCTAAGCAGTCCTGGGTATTTTTCCAAATTTCGTCCATTCCATCTTTGGCGGACTTCCACTCCTGTTGGGACTCGTAGCAGGCATTATATTTTTGCAACTCTTGCTTCGTTATGGCAAGCCATGTCACAGACAAGACTCCAGCAACAATGGAAGAAACGATCCTAGCTATACGCTACCGGGACCGCATAACTAAAGTCCTTGGATTAGCCCGGCTACGAGATCTAAATATGACCTTGTTTCTTTCATTCAGACCCATGTGGCAGAATTGTGCTATGCCTGTATTGAGGTGCATGCTATGCGGCGAAGAATGCGTGTTGGACACCTGTCTTACACTACAATCAGACGTACCTTTGGATGCAGATACTTTGTTGGGTCCAGTAAAGACTCATGCATTGTGCTGTCCCCAGCGGCTACCTATCCTGATGACGGCATTCGTGGAGACTTCACCACTACGATTGAAGGGTAGTGAAGTACAAGATAAAAGCAGCATCGATCAGGTACGACCTTCTGTTAGCTATGCTGATCAAACCATCACTGAAAGCGAACATGCTCATGACTGCATGGTAGCGACATTTTCCAACTTGGTCGAACTTTCACCAGAAGCGGTAGACTGTTTTTTCGAGAGTCTGTCTGAAATTATGTTTTCACCAGAACAGAGAGAATGACTTTAAACAAAATTGCACACAGCGTTCCCTGAACTCTGAATTTGGCCTTCGGCTTTGAGAAAACAAAGCTACTGTGAACTATTTTTTCTCTCTTCTCCCCTGAAAAGTGAAAACTTTTCTCCCAATCCAAAATATTTTTCCTTTTGGCACTTATCTTCTGCTTACAGTAAAACTATTCTTAGAGAACAGAGCTTCTATTTTTATGAACTCTAGAGACATTACATTACCTCAACCTCTAGCTTATTTACAAGTGATTGTATTTATATGTGATGACGTGGTCTCGCACTTTTCTTCTGTATTAAGAGCCATTTCATGTGTAATTTCGCAAATCATTCATGCTGATATAAAATGTGCATCTCCTTTTTTTTAGGTCTCGCCTGTCGATGCGCATGCGCATCGAGCAAGGCGAGAGTATTGGGACTTATCCGCTCTTTATCCACACTGCAAGGAATCGTGGCGATTCCTTGCAGTGCCCGTGACTTTTAAGCTCAATGCGCATGCGCATTGAGCTTAAAAGCGCGTGCACGTCCGTCTTTGTTTACCCGCTCCGCCCCCTCCCCGCCGTCTCGCATTTCCCCTGTCGCACTTCTCCTCCCCCCTCCCCTCTCTTCCCTCCGTCTTGTTTATTGTACCCGCTCCGCCCCCTCCCCTTCCCGCCGTCTCGCATTTCCCCTGTCGCACTTCTCCTCCCCCCTCCCCTCTCTTCCCTCCGTCTTGTTTATTGTACCCGCTCCGCCCCCTCCCCTTCCCGCCGTGTCGCATTTCTCCTCCCCCCTCCCCTCTCTTCCCTCCGTCTTGTTTTCATCTTTAGATCCTTAAGGTAAGGCGTGGTTACTCACTCAATAGACGGTTATCTCTATATACATGGGGAAGAGGTTACTGCCTCGGTCGAGTGGTGCGAGTGAAACTCTTGACTGTCCCCTACTCTCACTACCCCCGCGCCTCCTCTCCCGGGAAGAGGGGGGCACATACCTGAGGGCCGCGGCGAGCAGGGAGTCCGGGAGGCCCCCGCGCATATCTGCACATAAGAAACCCTGAACTAAGTCACGTCGCTGTAGCTTCCTCTGCTTGAGGTGGGCGCCCCAGAGACTTTATCAACCGTATTTACCGTCATCCTTACAAATACTGTGTGCTCAGCCTTGATTCTGGCAACTATTTGCTAGTCTGCCACCACTGTATTTATTTAAAAGAAATCTGTGTGTACACAAACACTACTTACTCATTAATATACACGCATGTGATGTATGCAGATGCCCAGAGTGCGCAGTGCTGTTTATTATCGTTACTGAGTGCAGCGAGGGACACGGGGAGTTTCCGGGGATGCCATGTCTGTCCCTCAAAGCCGTTTAAATAGCGTATTCTTCTTTGCGGAAGTGCACGTCGGGTTCCTGCCAGGGTGATTCTAAGCACGAGGTTAAATCGCATGAGTGAAATGAAATATCTCATTACATGGGCCTCTTACAAGATGGTTAGTTAGAATGTGTCGTGCTCACACCATTCAATTCACAATTGCACTACTACCCTTGTACATATAGTTATTAGCAGATGTCATTAGTAACATTTAATTGGCTCACAATTATTATCATGGTATGTCACATGTATAGCACACGAAAAGCACTTCAGTATGTGCTTAGATAAAACTCATGTTTCAGTGCAGACCCCCCCCCACACCTCACGGTGGCCCTGTGATCTTGCACCAGCTTCTCTTCAGCCCATGCACAGGATATGTAGGCTACATAAGTGGCAGTATACTCTGCGCTGCAGCCGCATGGCCATCTGTGTACATTCCTGCAGATGAAGGTGATGTGCTTAACTTGCACCATAGCACTGTTCTGTGGAACGTTTCAAAATGTATTGAACTAATGTAACCCCTTGCAAAATTCAAGGGGGCACAGTGATCTTCTTTACCCCTGTACAATCCTGCCGTTTACGTCATGTTTTTAACCCCCAATACCATCCTGAAGAAGGGAGTAATGATGTACTTAGCCAAATGAACATGCTGCGGGAGGGTATGGTGATGTGTTTATGGCCTGTACTATTTAGATGGAGAATGCACCCTCAACCCCTCACCCTCACTCACCCTCAACCCCTCACCCTCACTCACCCTCAACCCCTCACTCACCCTCAACCCCTCACCCTCACTCACCCTCACTCACCCTCAACCCCTCACTCACCCTCACTCACCCTCAACCCCTCACCCTCAACATCAACCCCTCACCCTCACTCACCCTCACCCTCACTCACCCTCACTCACCCTCACTCACACTCACCCTCACTCACCCTCACCCTCACCCTTACTCACCCTCACTCACCCTCACCCTCACTCTCACTCACCCTCAACCCCTCACCCTCACTCACCCTCACCCACCCTCACTCACCCTCACTCACCCTCAACCCCTCACCCTCACACAGTGGAATAGGTCTCGGAGCATTTGAGTTAGAGCTTTTAGAAATGTTTATGGTTTTTTTTTTAATTCTTTAGCATTGGCTACAGGAAACAAAAATGCTAAAGATTTACAAAAAAACCCATAAACAATTCTAAAAGCACTAACTCTAATGCTGCGAGACCTATTGCATTTCCAATGCTTGTTAATGATTATACTGCTTGAATGCATACAGTATCTATACTCATTTCGTGTTTTTCACATAATTTCAAAAATAAGCCATTTTTCAAATGTAAAAAATGTATTTTGGGGTGGTTCGGTATACACATGCACTGTTAGTTATGTTTACTATTGCTTAGGTTAGTAAATATGTACATCAATGCGTGGAGTGGGTGTAGTATGTTTATCTAGGGACCTATATCGATACTCCTATTTCTGACCCTTGTCCGCATAATAAATCACTAATATCCTTACAACGGCACAGAAACCCATTTTCAGATTAAGTCATAGCGCATGCTGTCACGTTAAGCAAGCACTATTCCTCCAGCCCCCTAGAAAGCACACCGAGTTCTCAAAACAAACCAAACCTCCAGCAGACCTGGGAAATCCCCCGCAGCTATTGTTTTGATTTCGTTCAAGAACTCCTGTAAAGAATGTAAGAACGACCAGTTCTTATGACATCCTTCAACGTCAAACTCGGCACCTTTCAGGTATAAATATACCGACGCTGCCCTAAGCAAAGACACGGTGGTGATGAGCTTGGAGCAGCGCTACTTGCCGGAGAGCCCAGCTGATGCAGGAAGCCCACGGACGCTGCCCCTCCCTTTTTGACGCGCTGAGAGAGACGCTGTCTTTTCTCCTGCCGAGAAATCCAGCCTCCGGCGTTTCCGGCTTACCTTCGCGGGTAACTAGGATACCGAGTCCTGAGAAAGAGATACCAGCCCTCCAGCCTTCTAAATCCCAGGTACTGAACTGACTAACCCCTTACAGAGAATTCTTGAGTCAGATTCTTGGCAAAACAAACTTAACTAAAACTGCTACTTATTTACTCCCGCCCTCGTATTAGGCTTAGGTCAGGTACACCGGGGTAGGCGTAGTTAGAAGCACCAGTTGAGTACGATTAGTCAATGTATATATGTATGTATGTATAACTTTTATCCATTTTAAGTATTATATGGCTAAGAAACCATATCAATGCTTTTACAGTATTATTTTATAATCCTGCTTTTACTGTATGCACTTTACTTAACTATAAGTATTGCAATAATAGCGATTCATTTCTCTTGTATGAGAAAAGAGACTGATCAATTAATAACACCTTTTATTGAACACGCCCGTCTCTTCCTTTTCTCTACAATCTGGTGGAACTAAGTATGCACGTACTGACTGAGTAAAATGATTGTCTTTTGTTTTCACACGACTCTAGAGATATACTCTTAATTAGTGAGAGCAAAGTTGTCATGTTCTATGGTTGTCAGAAACTAAATCCCTTCTTGTCTATCCAGAGAGGTTAAACTCCTCCTTGCCTATTCGAGAAAGTTTCTAGTGAACTCTGAGCTAGCTGGCACACAAAACTTTAAGTCTAATATTGTCAGTAGAAGACCTAGTTAACCTCTGTCCTACGTCTATACTATTGAAGATATTATTCCAATGCGCAGAGCCTATTGGGATAATAGGAACTACACTACACAACCAGTTATACAATATGTACAGGCCCAATCACAGACTGCCATACAGTACGTGCAGCCACAGCCCTCCGTACAATACATAGCAGCACAACCGGCCTACAGTAATGATCAACAACATTATCACAACAACAACAGAAACATAGGTATGCAGGGAAGGGATAATGGAATGGGACAGCAAAGGGTCCAACTGCAGCCAGGACAACACACTTGTTTTTACTGCCACAAAGTAGGCCACATGCAGAGAGAGTGCCACACTAGACTTCGAGACCAAAGCCAGCAATCTATGGGTCCCACCCAACAAGCACCACCACGATTCCAGCAACAACAAATGTATCCACAACCCCTAAACCCCAAATGCTGTACACCTACGCCCAACCTGCCCAACAGCAAAACATGCAGCAAGTGCAGCTCCAAGCACCCTTGATTGCTCAAGCTCAACAGTTGCCTCAGCAGATGCAAGCTCCCATGGAGCAGCAACAGCAGATACCCACATACCAAGTGATGCCCCAACCGCAAAATGCTCCACCCCAAGGTGGTGCAGTGATCACCCCCAACAATCCATTCACACAAGGCACCATCCAGCAATACCAAGCAGGAGGATACACTGGCTAGGACAGCCCATAGACAACTCTTGTGTGCCCGGTTTTATCATGCACGATGAGCGGTGAAGATGACCCAACCGTTCTGGTCACAATAAATAACAGAACATATAGCTTTCTCATTGACACAGGCGCTACGTACTCCTGTATTACAGGCGGATCTCTGCCCATTTCAGATCAGATAGCAGATACTCAGGGATTCTCTGGGGCAATAGCAAGGGTCCCTTTCACCAAGCCAGTACCCGCACAAATAGGAGCCCTTGTGCTGGAACAGAGACTGCTCTATTCGCCACACTCTCCAGTGAATCTTTTAGCAAAATTGAACATGACCATTCACTTCAATGAGAACGGAGCAATGATTTGTTCTATACCAGACACACCCTTGGCAAGGATGATGGCACTCACTGTGGACTCCTCCTTGCAAGATCAAATAAGAGCCCGCCAAGTGGATGAACAAGCATCCTCCACTGCGGAACACATCATTGTAGCTAACACCAGAACTGCACAACTGTACTGTCCAGCTTCTAAAAGAGTTTTTCTTTCACCCACAGTCCCAGGATTCCCAAGTATCAGACAGGAACATGATCCTAGGCAAACATGCTCTTGAAATTACATCCACATAAGGGGCATTCCTAGCAGGTAACGACCATGCCCACACCAGGGCCTGTGTCATTTTCATTGAGCCTGGACAACTGATGAAAAGCATTTCAGATGAGCAATTCTTTGGTGATCCTGATGAGTATCTGAAAACAGAGATTGTCTGCATGAATGAGGTGCCCCTCTCAGTAACAGTGGAAAAGAGAACACCCGCTACCATACCAAAATATGATTCCATGCGTAAAGCAGATCTGGCTCAAGTCCCGGCACATTTGTGGACAATGGCCCCAAATGATGTGGGGCTTATTCACTCTGCCGCCCCATTTAAGATAACACTGAAACCAGGCGCTATCTTACCCAGAATAAGACTGTATCCACTACCTAAGGAAGCAGAGGAGGCCATTGCCCCTACCATACAGGCCTTGCTGGATCAGGGAGTCATATAACCTTGTATCTCTTCCTGATACATGTGCCTTTTTCCGGTGCGGAAGGGGAAAACCAATCAATGGCGTTTATTACATGATCTTAATGCAATTAACAACATAGTGATACCCGAGTTTCTCATCATCCCAGACCCCTCTGTCATCCCTACAAATGTTCCCCCTAATGCACAGTACTTTTCCGTGATGGACCTGAAAAATTTGTTTTTCAGAATCACCCTCCACCTAGACAGTCAGTAACTATTGGTATTTACATACAAAGGGGTACAAATGACCTATAAAAGGTTAGCTCAGGGATAATACAATATATGAAGGATGGCTGAGTGATAGTTGCGCTGGGATGTGATAAAATCCAAAATCACAATCTTTTAAGCTCCAAGGATAAGGTGATTGCCATCCACCAATAACCAAAAGTAGGTAAACCCACATATATTACAAAAAGCAAAAGGTAAGGCAACTTCGACAAGTAGAGTGTTGCCTACACCTATCACCAATCACCCAGCAAATATGTGATATCAAAGAGAGAGAAGGAGAGTCAGAGACACAGAAATAACAGCTCCATATCAAGAAAAAGAAAAAAAAGACATAATTAGTATTAGGCAGAATCCGAGAATACAATCGAACAAAGAGAAGAGAAGGGAAAAAGAAAAGTAAGAAAGAAGCAAAAAGAACAAAGGAATGGAAGGGCGAACGTCAGAAAATAAGGTAAAGTGTACGTGCACAATGGAACAAATAACTCACCTATTGCTAAAGCCAATAGATATTAGTCAGTATATGGTATCAGCAAGTGAAAACGACTAATAATAATCTATAAAAAGAAAAGGAAGGACAAACCAAAATCAGGCGTGTCAGTTTAGCCAACAATGATTGAGATCATATAACTAATTCATAATATCAAAAACCACTCACTGTAGTCTGGAGACTCTTGAATCAATCAATCTCATTATAGCAGTACAAATCCAAAATCACAGACGAGCCCCAGGTGTCCTAAGATACATAAAACGCTAGTTTAGCAACGTAATCCATAAATTCGCTCTTAGTAAAAAACACAGACATTGTACAATGCCAAACAAAAACTGGTTTAAATAATAATGTAAGTCAGGAACTGCCTCTAGGCAACTCATAACAGATCTTTGAAGCCGAGTTGTTAAACCAAATGAACCGTGACAGACTACATCCCATAATTGCTTGTGTGGTGATCCGTAATACTAATAGTCAAAGTCACAATCGCACCGATAAAATTCCCGCCCAGGTGTATAGTATATGACCAGCAATGCATGAGTCGGTATCGCAAAGTATTACCATAACATATAGAAGGTCCATAACAGTTCCTAAATTGTTAAAGAGACATTAACCATCAGTACACTGGAGCCACTATACCATCAAACAAACGGACAAAATGCATAAAATATCTCCGAAATAACACTCACCTACGGATACGATGTAATCCGACTCAAACAAGCACAGATACGCGGCGTGTAGCACCAGCGCCATATTGGTGTAACCAATATATAGTAACCATCCATCAATAGACATAGTAGTGGGACTAAACGGTAAACATCGCTCGTGTTATTAAAAGCCAGCGTCAGAAAGTGTCCGCCATCTTGTTAAAGGTAGAAGGCATTCGTCCATCTAATTTAAGTCGAGTCATATTTGTAAACAAGCTTCCTAACCTAGGTGCGGTGCGGCACATCCAAACTCCAAAGAAAATCCTGACTAACAAAACATTCGTGGGCACATTTAAACATAGTATTAACCCACAAGTTATAAAAACGAATCAAAACACCTCATCATTGAAATCCACGTAAAAGTAAGTGGCACATAACCAAAGAACAGTATATATATGTCACGTAAAACAATGCAAATGCGTAAATCAACATTAAGATAGTAACACGCTAAAGTGGAAGGGAGACTTGCACGTTATAAATCTCGTGGAGTAAACTAATATCTCTCTGGAAATGACAGTCTCTAACATAAATACATAAGCAAACAAACAAAGATTAAGAAAAGGAAAAATAAAAAGAATATACCTAAATTAGTATGTGTGAAATGTAAACTCAAAAAATAGAGACCACCCATGACAAAAAGTATAATAGCAACAAACCTAATAATACTAATGCTAAATACATTAGTTGTATTTATAAAAATCAAAAATGTGTCACAAAATGTCAAAACATGTTAAAATCATGATAAGATACATTTATACTCAATCACTTTTTAAGTTGAATCCATAGTCATCATTAGATGTCAATATTTAAATACATCATAGGCTCACAAACCTCATATAAAACATATCAATATTGCAATATTCGCCCAAAGTAAATAAACAAGAGAGTCATGTGTTAAAGGATCGATAAGCGTAATTTACAACAGTGCAACGACTGAGAGTGAATTTATGGATTACGTTGCTAAACTAGCGTTTTATGTATCTTAGGACACCTGGGGCTCTTCTGTGATTTTGGATTTGTACTGCTATAATGAGATTGATTGATTCAAGAGTATCCAGACTACAGTGAGTGGTTTTTGATATTATGAATTAGTTATATGATCTCAATCATTGTTGGCTAAACTGACACGCTTAATTTTGGTTTGTCCTTCCTTTTCTTTTTATAGATTATTATTAGTCGTTTTCACTTGCTGATATCATATACTGACTAATATATATTGGCTCTAGCAATAGGTGAGTTATTTGTTCCAATGTGACCGTACACTTTACCTTATTTTCTGACGTTCGCCCTTCCTTTCCTTTCTTCTTTTTGCTGTTTTCTTACTTTTCTTTCTCCCTTCTCATAGTTCGATTGGATTCTCAAATACTGCCTAATACTAATTATATATTTTTTTTCTTTTTCTTGATATGGAGCTGTTATTTCTGTGTCTCTGACTCTTCTTCTCTCTCTTTGATATCACATATTTGCTTGGTGATTGGTGATAGGTGTAGGCAACACTCTACTTGTGAAAGTTGCCTTACCTACTTTTACTCACGTTTGTGTCTTATATTAGGACACTATACTGCCACTTGGTGTTATGGATAGTGTCACTTCACAGTCAGATTTGGACGTTGGATCTTTGGTTCACACTGTCTGACTTGTCTGGGTGTAGCCACTTTCTGATATGTTTGTGTTCTTGACTTATTAGGACTGCTATATGCTTATGAGCAGTGTTGATGTATTTCATTTGTTTTCGTTTTGATTATGTGTATTATGATGTTCTAGCCCTGAAGAAGTCTATGGTCTATATTACCAAGACGAAACACGTGTTGGCGGCTAGATTGTTTTAAGAAGAACAACATCTTAATAAAGGAAGACATGAAGACCACTTCTTTCTCAAGACCCATTTGAAGAACTTTATTGACTCTTGGTTTTAGCTCAGGATATACTTTGCTTAGCGTAGCTCAGGGATATTGCAAGTCCCCCAGCATCTTTAACAGAGTTATCAAAGAAGATCTATCAAATTTCCTTTGTGTAACCTCCAACAAAAAGACAAGCACTTATTGTACACACAGACACCCAAACATACAAAGAATGACAAACTTGAAGATCTAAAAACCAAAGGGAATAAGTCAAATACAGGTTGGCCTACTGCACCCATTTTTCAGCTAAATAGAAAATCTAACACAACTGATGAAACAACAAAAAACATTATAGGGCCAGGCAGAATAATAAACGTAAAGGGAGAAATAACAAAAACAACTCAGCGGAAAGAAGAAAAAGATGAAAAACAAGTAGCCAAAACACAGGAAGAAACCCCTGAAAAACTCTCACTCATACCGGAATACCAGATAACAAGTGGACAAGACAACTTGAATAGAGAGAATATAATGCGGCTTTTCAAAGAAATTCCAGAACTAGAAGAAATATCATCACAAGACCTGCTGTCTGTAGAATTCATATCCAATGCAAACAATCAAAATGCAGAAGAGTCCTTAACTACTTGCTCTTCAAAAGCCATAGTAGAAAGGATACTCGCTACGAGCCAAACCTTTGAAGCCTGGGGCATTGGACTGAGGCACATCAACGGGAAAAATACCCATTCCCTCTTTTGAAAAACATCAAAAGGGAAAAGGAAGCCGGAACCTCCCAGAAATCATGCCTAAAGAGTGCATGTTCAGTAACCCCACAAAAAACATCACAAAAAGCAAGGAGCAAGGCAACTACAGAGGAGCAAGGAAGCATTCTGGAAAAGAGCACCAACTGGTCTTGGGTCACAAAGGTGTTAAGTAATAAGAGCTCCTAGCCATCGCAAATGGCCGCATGAGAACAAAAAAACACAGCTACAGATTACACTTTATGACCAAAAGGAACCGGGGAATATCCAAAAAAGTGGGGAGGACTCCAACGCGTGGAAACCACATACGATCAGAATTTGCTCGTGGAACGTCCACGGCTTCAACAATATGGGGCAAGACCACGATACCACGAAATTCTTGGAACAACATGACCTAATATTACTCCAAGAAACTTGGAATTTGAGTCAAGTATCTATCCCCGGTTACATAGAGTTTCACGTCCTAGCGGAAAAATTCTCAAAATGTGGGGACCCAAGAGGAGGCCTAACAACATATATCACACAGTTGTACGTATGGCATGTGGAAGAAATAGATATAGGGGCAAACTGGCTGCAAGCAATAAAAATTACAGAAAGAACCAACCCAAACTTGCACAATCGCAACCTATTAGTGCTCAATGTCTATGTACGCCCAGAAAAGAAACAGAAGAAGGAAAGACTTACAGCCTGATTCATCAAGCTGATTTGCGCTCGCAAAGGGCCAGATTCTGAGAATCTGGCCCTTTGCGAGTGCGATTTTTGCATTTGGGATTCATCATCCCAAATGCAAAAATCTCTATTACCGAAATCGCATATTTGCGAGGAATTGGATTTGAGGAATCTCTAATAGAGATTCCTTAAATGCAATTCATCAACCAAATAGAAATAGCGAAATCGCAATATTTGGTCTCAATTTACCACCAGGTCTGACTTGGTGGTAAATTGCGTAAATAGTGTAAAAAGCACTTTAGTGCATTTTTTTCTTTTGCATGTTACACACACACATGTCCTTTGGACATGTGTGTGCGCAACACCTGTTCAAATGTGCATTTTAGGGGTGCTACAGGGTGTCCTTTGGACACCCCTGGCACCCTTAAAATCGCTATCTGATTTGCGAGTAGCAAATTGCTACTCGCAAATAGAGAACATGTAGGAATCGCTATTTATTTAGCAATTCCTACATGAATACCGTTTTGCGAGTCCTCAATAGCGAATCGCTATGATTCGCTATTAGGGGCTCGCAAAACGGCCCCTTGATGAATCAGGCTGTTATAACCTTAATGTCCTTGATCCAAGCACTACAAACCTCACATGAATCATATTCCCTGATTATTTCAGGAGATTTTAATAGCAACTTAGTTAAGGACAATCGTATAACTCAAGAGCTCGGGGAATTGGGCCTATCAATCTTGAACGGGAAGGCAAACGGGGACAAACCAGCATCCATAACGTTCTTAAGCGGCAAGCGGAAATCAACAATAGACTTCACTATAATGAGCAACAGCCTGGTGCCAAAGGTAAGGACATTTTCGATTGGGCAGCGCACAGAAAGTGACCACCTCCCATTAATTACCAAAATTAAAATTTTGGCCAACAAAAACCAAAAAATCAATACGGTCATTCAATATACTGAAAAATTCAACCTACGGAAATTGAAATGGGGAGGAAAAGACATAAAACCTATAATGGATACATTGAAAAAACTATTGTTGGAAATGACACCAAAAGAAATAGAAAACCCAATACAAACATGGCAATATGTAACACTTTAACCAGAGATACGCCTACTAAAAAACCGAACAATGGAAGAATCGACACCAGGAAGAAGCCCTGGTTCAACCTCACACTACGGGAGGAAAAAAGGAAAATCTTACGTGAAGTCCTGAAGCAGGTAATAAAGATGAAAAACGGGAAGACACCAGATAAGGTAAAACTAAAGGCCATGCGAAAAAAATATAAGATACTGCTGAGTAAAGCAAAAAAATTCTATCAAGAAGAAATCTGGACCAAATAATTAATAGCCGGTAAAAACAATAACGGTCGGTCATTTTGGGGCATCATTAATAAACTGACAAGGGGCAACCAATTAAGACAAGAGGCAGGAATTGGAGAAAGTAAATGGATTCAGCACGTTAAAAACATGTATACAGGCAGGGAGAACGGACAAAAGCGGAATTGCAAAAAAGATTGCAGAATATGCGCCAAAAACTTGGAGCACGCTAAAACTCTTTTAAGCACACAAGAACTCCAGCGGAAAGAAATCAGGGTACCATCACAGGTCAGGGAGAATCGGCCCATAGATAACATTGGCAACGAGATTACCACATCTTCAAAAACATCCGAAGAACAAAATCAGTCCCAGAAACCCTCGTAACACCCAAACAGCTAAAAGGCATATTAAAACACCTAAAAACAGAGGGTGCAGCAGGTCCCAACGGGCTCCCGAATGCTCTCTTCAAACATTCCCCTGAGTTCTGGGCAGAATACTTAGCACCCCTCTTTAATTTGATTTATTGCCAGAATCCTGGAATGGGAACATAATACACCCTATCTTCAAGCAGGGTGATCACAACGACCCAGGGAACTACAGGATGATATCGCTGATTGATGTGGAGGCGAAACTATACGGATCATGCTTGTTACAGCGCTTCCAAGATTGGATGGAAGATACAAAAATATAATACCCATGTTCCAAACGGGTTTTAGGCCAAGGACGGGCCCATTAACAAATTTGACAACCTTAGCCCTCCTTTTATTATTATTAAATGAGATTTGTAAAGCGCACTGACACCGTGGGTTTCCTGGCGCTATAGGACAGAGGTGAAACACAAGCTGGGGGTTTGGCAAGGTTAGCAGGGTGGGGGGAAGAGGAAGGTTTTGAGCAGCTTCCTAAAAAGGAGGAGGGAGCTACTGGATTTGATGGTCAGGGGGAGAGAGTTCCAAAACTTCGGGGCCAAGAGGGCAAACCTTCGTCCACCGAATTTGTTGGTTCTGGTTTTAGGTACGACAAGCGAGTGAAGATGAGCAGAGCGTAGATTGCGATTTGGGCGGTAAGGAGTGATGAGTGAGGTCAGGAAAGCGGGGCTGGTGCAGTGGGGAGCTTTGAACGTGAGGCAGCCCAGCTTGAAGGCCACCCTCTGTTCTATAGGCAGCCAGTGCAATTTGTGCATCAGGGGTTTGGCCGATTGCCATTTTGGAGATTTGAAGATGATGCGGGCTGCCTGGTTCTGGACTACCTGAAGGCGGGAGAGAAGTGTTTTAGGAAGTCCATGATAGATGGAGTCGGAAAAGTCCAAGCGGGAGAGCACGAGAGAGATGATTACTTGGATCAGAGCCGGTGGGGGAAGAAAATGGCTGACCTTTCGAATCTTTCTGAGTTGGAAGGAACAGGATGAGATCACGGAGCCGACATGGGGTCGGAGGGAGAGTTCGGCGTCGATGGTCACGCCGAGACTCTTTACAGAGTTCGAGGGGGTTGGTGGAAGGCCCAGTTCAGTAGGCCAGAACTGGGTACCCCAAAAAGAGGGGCTGGAACCCGGGAGAAGGAGCTCCGTTTTCCCGGGGTTCAGCTTCAGTTGATTGGAGTTCATCCAATCTTGGATATGAAGCATAACGGAGTGGAAATTATCTACCGCATTGGGGGAGTTGAGTGAAAAAATGATCTGCAAGTCATCAGCATAGTTATAAACTGTGATGTCCTAGTTACGGAGTGAGTGGAGTATGGGCCGGAGGTAAAGGTTAAACAGTAAAGGTGACAGGGAGGAGCCCTGGGGAACTCCGCATGATGTGGGGGTCTTGGGTGCTGTGTAGGGGCCCAGCCGGATGGCTTGAGTTCTACCAGACAAGAAAGACCGGCTCCAGCTGAGGGCGGGGTCCTGGATACCAGCCTGTTCGACACGGTGAAGCAAGATGTTATGATCAACCGTGTCGAACGTGGCCGAGAGGTCCAGGAGGACGAGGGCCTGGGGGGTCCCCGAGTCAGCGTTTCTCCTCAGCGTGTCCAGAACGGCTAGGATGACAGCTTCAGTGGAAAAGGAAGGCCTGAAGCCGGCCTGATTAGGCTCCAGGTAGCAAGAGGTCTCAATAAAGTTGGAGACGCATCTAGTGGCATGCGCTTCGAGTAGTTTGGAAAGATAGGGCAGAAGCGATATGGGCCGGTAGTTGGATAATTCTGCTGGGTCCGCGCCAGGTTTCTTCAATAGCGGGACTAAGATAGCCTCTTTGAAGGAGCTGGGGACAGTACCTGTGCTGAGCGAGCCGTTCAGTAAAGGTAAAATGCATTCCGGTAGGAAATGACAGACGCTTTGTAGAACTGATGGTGGACAGCCATCATTTGGGGAGCCTGATTTAATCCGGGACGCAAGCTGTGCTAGGGAGGCAGGGTTGATGGGGGGGAATTCGGTGAAGACGGATGAATTGTTGAGGGGAGTGTCAGAAGTAGTGGTCTGAGGGACAGTGGGGATCGATGCTTTGATTATATTAATTTTTTTAGTGAAAAAAAGATTGAGAGCGTCACAAGTTTCTTGGGTGGGGGTTTGGCCTGGGAGGGTTCTGTCATCAGATGTGAGTTCATTCATAATTTTAAAAATTTCTTTAGATTTGTTGTCCGAGGTTGAAATTCGGTTGGGGAAGTGGGCTGATTTAGCTGAGGCGATTGCGATTTTGTAGTCTCTGCGAGCCGAGGTGTGTTGCAGTCTGTCTGATTCAGAGTAGTTGCATCTCCATGTCCTTTCCAGCTGACGTACCTTCAGTTTGAGTTTTTTGAGGTCGTCCGTGAACCATCTGTGGGAGTTGTGGTGTCTGGTTGGGGGGAATTTGATTAAAGGGGCAAATTGGTCACTGGCTGCCTGTAGCCAGGTGCCTATGTCACTTTCTAGTTTATCGATGTTGGTTCGCGAATCGAGTGCAGGCCAGGTATCTGAGAGAGTCGCAAGAAATCCTTCGGAGTCATATGAACTCCACTTGCGAGAGAGGCCACCAGCCATCAGTGGGGTAGAAGTTCTGCCACTGACCGTGAGGGTGGTATCTATTAAGTGGTGGTCTGACCAGGTACAGGGTGAGACGGTTGGGGGGGAGAGAGTTAGGTTTTGGGTCCATATCTGGTCCAGAATGTGGCCCTTAATGTGAGTAGGCGAGGTGATTTGTTGAGTCAAGTTGAGGCTGGTGAGAGCCTCGAAGACCTCCAAGGCGTGGGGCCCAGCGTTGATGTCGTTAAACCAATAATTAAGGTCACTGAAGAGGGCGAATCTGGGGTTAGAGGTGAGAAGTTTAATCAGCTGATCGGTCAGGGTGGCTGCGAAGGAAGGCATCTGTTGGGGGGGACGATAGGGGAGAAGGAGTGTTAAGGCCCCACTGTCCGTCTTTAGGCTGAAGATAAGATTATCTACTCCCAAGAGGGAGATGGACGGAGTGGAGAAGAAGGTGAGGCGTTTAGATATTATGGCCGCTACTCCACCCCCTGAGCAATTCCCTGGTCGATCGGCATGGAGAATGTAATAGTATGGGGGGAGGGCCGCCAGGATGTCATGGAGAGAGTCTGCAGTCAGCCATGTTTCGGTGAGCAGGAGAACGTCTGGTTTCTCGTTGGATAGGAGAATGAAGATGTCGGCGTGATGTTTTACCATGGAGCGGGTGTTCAAATAGAGGACCCTGATGGTAGTGTTGCTCTCGGTAGTTTGGGTAGGGGGCGCGCTCCTACTAGTGGGGCGCCGATCGGACGAAGTGATACCGGTCATGGAGATGCGTCTAATGGTGGAGGGGGAGGGCGCAAGGTTAGGGAGTTGTAGATCCCTCAGGGAGTCAGCCGAGTATGAGATAGAATAGCCAGCTTGGCTGGCCCCTGGGCCCGGTCTGGCGCAGACGGGCGCAGACGGGCTTACCTTTGGTAAAAATGGCGTCAGTGGCGATCTCAACCCGCAGCAGCGCTAAGTTCCGCTGCGCTGGGGTATTTTAGCAGGATTGCAGAGGTAAAGTGCCCAGAAATGAGTGGCTGTTCAGGTAAAATAAACACAAATACAGTGGTTTTTTAAAAACAAATATTGAGCGCTAACTCCCGGCTGTGCCTCAGGAGTGATCGGTGTCCTATGGCGTGCTAGCTATCAGCGCGGCTTATATAGGCGGGGTGGAATGGGCGTGGCCTGGCAAGAGTGGGCGTGGCCAAGGTCTTGGCGCGAAATCGCGTCAGTGGCGATCTCAACCCGCGGCAGCGCTAAGTTCCGCTGCGTGGGGGAATTTTAGCAGGAGTGCGGAGGTAAAGTGCCCAAAAATGAGTGGCTGTTCAGGTAAAATAAACAAAAATACAGTGGTTTTTTAAAAACAAATATTGAGTGCTAACTCCCGGCTGTGCCTCAGGAGTGATCGGTGTCCTATGGCGTGCCAGCTATCAGCGCGGCTTATATAGGCGGGGCGGAGAGGGCGTGGCCTGGCAAGAGTGGGCGTGGCCAAGGTCTTGGCACGAAATGGCGTCAGTGGCGATCTCAACCCGCGGCAGCGCTAAGTTACGCTGCGCGGGGGAATTTTAGCAGGAGTGCAGAGGTAAAGTGCCCAGAAATGAGTGGCTGTTCAGGTAAAATAAACACAAATACAGTGGTTTTTTAAAAACAAATATCGAGCGCCAACTCCCAGCTGTGCCTCAGGAGTGATCGGTGTCCTATCTAAAGGAAAAAGCGGAAACAAAGAAGACCAGATTGTTCGCTTGTTTTATTGACCTACGAGCCGCATTCGACAGGGTGAATCTAATCCGACTATGGGAAAAATTAAGATCATGGGGGCTACCAAAGAACTTATTGGAGTCAATGATAAGCCTGTACAGCAACACCTCGGTAAGAGTTAAACTGGGAGACGGCAGTAGCACAACTGCCGAAATCAGCACACAACAGGGCCTAAAACAAGGCTGCATCCTGGCCCCAAGTTTATTCAATCTCTACAAGGCAGATATCATCAATCATATGCAGGTGGGAGAAGGTCATCCACCGAATTTGGCAAAAACCCCCATTCCGTTCCTACAATATGCGGACGATATAGTCGTGTTGAGTCAAACCCCAATAGGGCTGCAAAGAATGATTAATAACCTTGTAACCTATTTGGAGCACGAAGGCTTAGAACTAAATAAAGGAAAGACCAAAGTGGTCCGCTTAGTAGACCCAAAAAAATCATCGTTTAAATGGTACGTAAACAGCACCCAAATAAAGGAGGAATCATCGTACAAATACTTGGGTCTAAAACTGGGGCGATGCCCAACGAATAAAGAACACAAAATTGACCTAATGGCAAAAACCCACTCCATGATCTACGCACATCGGTTATTGCAAAAAAAATTGAGTTGCCCAAACTATTCACATCTGCTAAATGTGATGAATGCACAGACTTTACCCACCTTGTCATATGCACTGGTTATCTGGTGTGGTAAAGATACAGGGTTGTTAAATAATCTGCAAACAAAAGTATACAAAGCGGTGTTTAACCTATCAAAATCAGCCTCACCAGCACGGGTTCGTCTAGAGTTTGGCCTACTGAATCAAAAGTTTCGCAGTATGGGTACCTTCACGAAGCTTTGCCACAAAATACGTCTGTCAGAGGAAGGCTCACTGGACAGCCTGTGCTGGAAAGAAATTGAAAACCAGCAGAAACAGGTCACACTAGGCAGCTGGGGAGATTTCTTGACTCAATCCTTGAGGGGCTTAGGAATCCAATCGATATGGGATTCTATCCCAGATAGAACCAGCTTTGACAAAACAACAAATAATGCTGTCAATTGGGAATCCTTTCTGGAAGATAAAACGACACTCTCGAAACGAAGACACGGGTGGACCGTGATAAATTCATACTCTCGGATAAAGCCGCAGCCTTATTTAAAAAGTCATTTCAACGAGAAACTAAAGCAGAAATATATAGAACATCGGCTGGGTTTACAGCATTCGAAGGACTTGCTACCATCCTGGAAAGGCAGTCACAAGGACCCTCATTGTCGCTTATGCGGCTACCATAATGAAACACTACCCCACCTACTATTTGTTTGCCCAGCTCTCACGGACTTAAGGAGACGTCTTTTAAAAAAACATTTTTAACAAATTGAACATTCGTACATGCAGACAAGCTGTAATTAGATGGTTGGAGGGATCATCTTCCGTGTTGGCTTGCAGGGGGGTTTAATACATGAGAAAAGCACAATCCCTCATACGACAAGCGGAGCTCGGGCAGATAAGAGACATTGAAAATGGCATATCCAACAATTGATAGACAAAGCTTGGCATGGTCATAACAACCCATCAAATTGCAGGAAAATGGACAGATTTGAGTTGATCAGGTAAGTAAGAAGAACAATCACAAAGCAAACAAACAAATTATTAAACAAGTTTCAGTGCGAGCTAAATCAATAACGCACTAAACAAGCAAATTTTTTTTTCAAAAAAGTGATCTTTGTAATGTAAATGTAATATTGTAATACTTTTTAATAATTGGACACAATAAACTTTTGACTTTGATTTCCATTGTGACAGGACCTTGCTGCAATATGTCGACAACATTTTTCTCTGCAGCCCCACAGAACAACAGTGCAGAAAAAACACCACTTCCCTGCTTACTACCTTAGCACACAGAGGTTACAAAGTGGACAAAAACAAACTTCAGTATTGCCAGAAAGAGGTGCACTATCTAGGCCAATTACTGTCAGCATCAGGAAGACGAGTCACACTAGATAGAGTTCAGACAATAAAATGCACCCCTGAGCCACAGACAGTCAAGGACATGCAGAAGTTACTCGGACTAGTAAATTATATCCGCCAATGGGTCTTTGATTTCTTAACAATAACTGCCCCTTGCTGAAAGCAGTTAAAACGGCCAAAGACACACACAACAAATTAGACTGGACACCTGAAATGACAGCATCCTTCAAGCAGTTAAAAGATGAAATAACAAACGCACCAGTGTTAAGCTCACCTTACTACATGAAAGAATTCTACCTGTTCACTCAATGCAATGGTCAGGTCATGACTCCTGTACTAACGCAAAAATACCTGATTGGCCATAAGCCCATTGCCTACTTTAGCGTCATGCTGCACTCTGTCATGAGAGGTCATTACCCAATACGAGCAAGCTCTTGCCGCAGCAGCATTCACTGAAGAAAAAAGCAGCCCCATTGTCATGGGATCCCCGTTAACACTGTACACTGAGCACGCCGTCTTTGCCATAATTTAGAAAACCAAGACAACACTAACAACAAACACGTCAGGTTATGACGTCATACTGTCATTACCTTCCCTGAAAGTCGTCAACTGTCACACAGTCAATCCTGCCACGTTCTTTGCCCATCCCATTGCAGCCTCAGATGTCGACACCCACGATTGTGCCACATACTCTCCAGATGAGTCAGAAGCAGCAAAGGAAGACCCCTTGCCAGACAGCACAGTATATTTTTTTGATGGGTCCTCCACCATTGACCAGGAAACAAGATCAGGTACACAGGAGCCCCAGTGGTTAGGGCCCAACAACATGAGTCCTCTGATTCCCTAGACATTGTACAGCAGATTGCATTACCTCCACAATATTCAGCCCAAGCTGCTGAGTTAGTGGCACTAATTGCCACTTTGAACCACGGGGCTGACAACCGCATCACCGTTTACTCAGACTCTGCATATGTCACAACAACGACACACTCCAGAATCTTGCAACGGAAAAGGCACGGATTTCTTAAATCAGGTGGGGTGGGACGCCTGTGAGTCACAAACAGTTGTTGGAAGAATTTAATTGAAGCACTTACACTGTCAACTGAGGTAGCTGTAGTTAAATGTGCAGCGCACACTAATGGACAGGATTTTGTCTCCAGAGGTAACGCTCTGGCAGACGGGCAGCAAAAGCCGGAGCTAAAGGCCCCCCACCTATAACTGCGCCAGATTCTCAGAACACCCCTATACTACTTGCCCAAGCATTAGCTCCAGCAGAGCAGACAAACATGCATGAAGAAGGTGTAGCTCCAGCAGAGCAGACAGACATGAATGAAGAAACACTTGACACAAATATTCCCTACACTATCGACAACGTACAACAGTATGATCACACTGCCTAACTACATCTCAGAGAAATATAAGAAAGTGCACCACATCGAAAGAAAGAGTTATGGAAAAAGAGGGGAGTACAGCAGGACCCTGCTGATTTCATTTACAGACAGACCATGACAGGAAAACCTGTCATGCCACAAGCGGTGTCCTCCTGTGGACAGGTCCCACACCTCTTTTTGTAGGTCCCAGAGCTGGCGCTGTTGCTTCTCTACCAATCGCTCCAGGTAGTCCACTCGCTTTCGGAGGCGGCGCAGACGTGCCATCCAGGTTATGGGGTGGGCAGCTGTTGTTCTTGCTGCTGTGCGGCGGCGGCGGGAGTCTGTCGGGCCACGGCGCCGTTTTGCTGGAGGCTGCTGGCTGGTGGACCCGGGGGCACTGGAGGAGGATGCAGTAGTTGCCGTCTCCTCCTGCTCCCAAGCCCACAACTGCCAATATTCGACGCAAATGGCCTCCAGCTTACGTGCCCTGGCCTGAACAGCCATCTCCTTGCGGGTGTGCTTTTTTGGAGCATCTATGTGAAGAAAGAAAGAAAAATACTGTAGCCAATAGTCTTTAACATTAAGTCAAAATAATTCAACAGAAAGTTGTCTCACATTAACACTAGCAACTTGCAAGCACAGTATAACATTTTGGCATGTATCTTTCCGCAGTCCTTGTAGGCCTGTGACGTTAGTGGGAGTTTCAGGAATTCTACTAGCAGCACTATGGACTCACTACTACATAGTCTGAGAGTCAGAGACTACACCAGTCTTCTTCTTTTTTTCTCTTCTTTTGCTAAAATTACTTGTATGTGAACTTGTGGTAGCCGGCATAATGCCAGCTCACTCAGCTTGCACCCAAGAAAAACAGACACAAGCCATGATGACGCAGACTCGCATTACTTAAAGCAGTACATGCAGGTGGGGATAGGAAGCTTGTACTAGTGTACTGTCTACTGTACAGTACATCATACACTCCTTTGCGAGCCTACTCTAAAATGTCAATAAGTAAGGAGTATTAGAACTTACCACCGTCCGCCGCCACTGAGCCATCCCCCTCAGCTCCTCCTGGTGGCACTTGTGGCACCGCCGCATACGCCCCTGGAGTGGCCCCCTCCGCGCTGCTGGCCCCGGCACTGGTGGTGGGTAGTGCCGCATCCGATGTTGTGACGCCTAGAAAAAACATGTCATATTTTTAGATGCCATACACCACCCCCTATTTCGCCTCGTAATGGAAGAAAAAATATTAATACATATACAATTTTTAATTATTGGGACT
This sequence comes from Lissotriton helveticus, assembly GCF_964261635.1. Taxonomy (NCBI): domain Eukaryota; kingdom Metazoa; phylum Chordata; class Amphibia; order Caudata; family Salamandridae; genus Lissotriton; species Lissotriton helveticus. Next base: position 649,496,951 of record NC_136068.1, read on the forward strand.
GAAGAAAAGTCACGGTTTTGGGGAGGGTGTTAACTTATATGCTTAGCCATTACATGCAACACTTTTTGGCACTACTGATGAATGCTTGCTTTTTAATGTGCAAAATGTTTCTAATTACAGACAGAACCAACTACTCCTCATCACCACCAGGAGGACTTGAAGTTCCAACAAGGTGAGGGCTCTCGAGTCCCGCACAGTTACTTCTGACTGAGGTATGTAGAAAGTCGAACTGCACCTATCATCAACAATGTCCTATTTCTCTTGTCCATACTTCTGTATGTTCAGAATAGTCCCTGAAACACTAGTGGTATGGTATGTGCTACTATCAAATCAAAAAGTCAACTACTAGCTTATTCTTGGTTGACATTTTGTTGTTGGAAATTGTCAAAGCACTAACATTAAGAAGACTGGAATACACAGCAAGGGCAACCCAGAGGACTGCACTCAGTGCCTCTAGAGCTATTGCTGGATCAGAGTTTTGTTTAACACTGTTTGCCGACTGGGCAAGCTTAGCTACCTACACAGACCGACTCATAATAATAGTAAAGAGTAGTAGCACAGAGAGTGATGGTAGAGAGGCAGGATGAGAATGTAGAAACAGTTTACAAGAAGATCAAAGACTATTTTGTAAAAAATAGAATTAGGAAACAGTTTGGAATGAATAGGAGCTGTAAAAGTTAGGGAAGTATAATTATATTAACAACAGAACAACTTACTGGGGCCAGCAGAAGAGGCTGCAGAGGACCGTTCCTGCCCACTGTCTTCCGCGGAGTCTGAGGTGTATTCTTCATGCCCCTGGGAGGTGCTGAATGTGAACATGAAATAAACACAAACATGGATGATTGTTTTTTTGGAATATTTGATTTCTTTGACCACAATCTAAAATTATCTCGGGGAAACAAATGACCAACAATTGCACTACATGTATTGACCTATCTGATCTGGTCAACTAGGAGGATACTAGTACAGTATTGCTGGATTCGCAGACCGTCTACTTGGAAAGTTATGTAAATTACTAACTAAACCAACAACAAAAAGGTTCTACTACAACTGCCAGCTCTCAGCAGCACGCAATGTGACAGACACAGTCCGTCATCATGATGGCAGACCACTAAAAAAATGTCCTACTACTAATAACAAGTCATAATATACTCAACCTATCAATCCACCACTATCTCTTCTTCTTAGTGGCAGCAGGAGTACAATGGAAGGACTAGACTTGAGTCTCTAGTCTCTCTAGCATTACGCAGTTCTGTAAAGTACTACACTCATACATATTCAGGCCAAATGAGCCCAAAGTTGCAAACAAGTAAGCATCGTAGCAACGCCACTGAGGAGGCGAGCACCTGCAATCGCAGAAGCTATTTAAACCTGCAATGTAATCGAATCAGCAGCATTCTTGCTCTTCGAGAAAAACATATATTAGCAATATAACACAGAGCAGAAGAAAACAAAGTAGGTATTAAATAGCTACTCACCAAGGCCAGGGATCTCCACGCCTAGCAGGTCGAGCAGGTCCTGCTCCCGGTTAAGGAGGTCAGCCCACCGGGGCGTCGCTTGGTCATAGGTGCGCCGGACCCCCGACTCCCTGCGCATGGCCCGGCACACCTTATCCCACAGCTGGCGATGCTCCCGGAGGCCATACACTCGACCGGGCCTGTCCCCTGCTGCCACGGTCTTCGGGAGGTGGTGCAGAACATAAAATATAAGTGCGGCCACCTCCACCACGCTGAAAACCTCTCTGGCCACTAAATCCTTCCCCCTCAATCGCCCGCAAGGGAGCCAGGTACGGGGTGTGGGACCCTTCCCCTTGCTCTTCCCGGCTCTCTTTGCCATGGTCCTGGACAGCTGAAAAAAATAAATAAGAAAGAATAGGGAAAAAGTAAAGAAAAGAAAAGAGTTTAAAAAAGTACCTTTAAAGTAACCAAAAGTAGAAAAAAACACAAAATATAGATGTAGAAAAAGAGAGGGATATATAATGAGTAAATAAATCCCAAAAAAGTTCAAAGAAACAAAGGATTGCAAAGATTAGGAGAGGATTGAAAAAGCATGCCCAGAACCATAGCAATGAATGAAAAACAATATGGCCGCGCCCATTGAGGACCGCGTGGGTAAGTTTGCGCGATATTTCCCCCACGAGCACGCGAACATATAATAGTGCCCCGCGCACAACATGAGCTTGCAAATAGCGCCCGGAAACAGAAATACGCAACGCGGACAAGAAGGTCGCGCCCATGTACGACCGCATGTGTAACTTCGCCGTCGGTGCGTTGCAAGCAGCCCGCGAACACGCATAAAGCCCTGCGAACACGCAAAAAAAAAACACTCATTCGAATTTGCTGATTATGCTGAACGCAAATTCGCTTTTGCACCTATTCGCCTTCCGCATAATCCGCAAATTCGTGCGCATTTCGCCCATAATTACTTTTGACTACTATCACCAGCTGTGGTTTACATGCAGTTAGTGTGGCTTGCAAAGTAGTCTCAGGATGGAATTTTTGGACACAGTCGGAAATATCCAAGTTTCATCATTGACAACAGACTGCAAACCCCATTTTGTCCATGACACTACAGGTTGCTCATGTGAAAAACGTGGCAACGAGCTGATCACGGACTTGCATACCCTGATCTCGGTTATGTGCAATGGCCAGGTTTCCCAGATTCAGAGCTAGCCGAGGTTCAAGAGGGATGATTAAGCCATGAGTTAAACAAATGTTGTGCAAAACACAACAGGCTAATATGATCTTGCACATGATTGCAGGGGAGTACAGCAGCACACCCCCTGTATGGTCAACACATCTGAATCCCGACTTCAACAGACCAAAAGTGCGCTCTATAATGGCTCTAGTCCCTAGGTGTGCCCTATTGCTGAGGTAGCCACATTTGTCAAATTCTCCTGCAGCCATCCGCCGGGCAAGAGGTGACATGCAGAATATGAAGCCGTCATGGGTACGGCCTGGGAACACTGTATGCACATCAATGAACCTCCAACCGGTACAATCAATTGCACACAGCACACATGGGAAGCGAGCAATGAGATAGAAATCTCGAGCTGCCTTTCGTCTCCTAGCCAGATTATGGGGCATTTGTAAGTGGTTGTGGGCACTAGCAGTGATGCATCTCAGTACCGGATGCAAGCACCGCGACGGCTTGCCTGGGAAATGCCCACATGGTCACTGGAGACCCTTTGGAATGACCCATTGGCAAAGAAATGGAGAGCAGAAAGGATCTTGAGATATGCTGGAATGGCATGGGGGCAGCAGGTCACAGAGTCAAGCTCCTGCTGCCATTCTTATACCATCTCTAAGATGACTTCTGGAGAGAAACGGTACCTGGCCCTGACATCTTGGCTGGACATTCCAAATAGGTTGACCCTCTCTCTGAAGACCCTCTCTGCTCTCCTCCTCCTCCTCCTCAAGTAGTTTTGCTGCATGGCAAGGGGCAAAGCAATGAATACATTCAGCGACATGTTGAAAGGATATGTGTGTGTCTGCTCTGCATTCATACATGCTGCAGGGCTGGGATTGGCTGCAGTGTGTAAGCTGATGCATGCCGGGGGATGGTCAGCACTTGGACAGGTATTTACCCTTGAGGAAAATGATCCACAGCCACAGTGCGGGTAGGCCAGGCAGTAATCGGAGATTCCAGCCTGGCAGAGGAGATTCCGGACCATGAGCGGAGATTCCGGGCCATTAGCAAAATTCCCGTAAATCCATTCTGTGAATACCAAAAGTAATAAGTGCATTCTGTGACTACCAAAGTAGGAAGTGCATTCTGTGAACACCAAAAGTAGTAAGTGCCTTCTGTGAATACCAAAAGTAGTAAGTACGTTCTGTGAATACCAAAATGGTAGTAAGTTTAGGATTTTGTCTTAAGGTATTTCTGTGAATCAGACCCAATATGTTTGGGGAACGATTTTTCCTTGAGATTTTGATGCTGGCAGAATATATATTAATTATGTGCTGTGTAAAAAGTTGATAAAAGTGTTATATTTCAAAATAGTACGAAGTAGATGGTGGGTCTGCTGGTGCAATGGAAATAGTGGAAATAGTGGAAGGACACCTGTTTTGTTTGCTTCTATGACTCGTACTCAAAGGCTGCTTCTGACACTTACTTTAGTGTTTTTCTTGGTAGAAATGTTTTGTATATACACATCAATGTAAGCTATGTTTTAAAAATAAATGTTTCAATAAATATGTACACAATGTTACATAGGTATTAAAATGAATACACAATTAGTACCTAGGCATTAAAAAAAAACACATTTATTACACGTGTATTAAAAATAATACCTGCATAATAAATTTAATACCCGGGTATTAATAGACTCCCCCACCGTAAACCCCTATTTCCCTTGTACCAATGCCAGTGGATTGGTTACAATTGTTTTCAAAAATGTTTTCAATTATCCATAATAGGAAATTGAATATCTGTTGCAATGGTATGCATTGTAATAGTATGCGTTGTTAATACATTTGTTGTAAAGGTAATTTATATTTAACCCTATTGTCATGCGTGGCAACGGTTTGCATTGTAAAAACATGCGTTGTAAAACGGTAGTCGCGTTGTAAAAATTGCATGTAAAGGTAGGCGGTGTAATGGAATGCGTTATATTTGATATTCATGTGAATTAATCTACACTATGGGCATAACATGAACATACCAATGCAGATGTAGATTTGACTGCATTGGAGACTCTAGTGTACATCAACAGTAATAATCAAGGACCCCATATAGCTACCAAAAACCTTTCTGGACCTCTCCACCCTGTTCGGTTGGATCCCATCTGTTCTGCTGTGGTAGGTTCATCTGCATTGACGGAACAGACAGCCCTCTCTATCTAACTTTCAATTTGTAATTTGTGTTTGCCGTAAACATATTCAGACTAATTCAAGCATACCTTTTAATCTGAGACAGATTCAGGAATAACCCTGCATCTGTGGTAACAATTACAGACTGGGAGGGGTGTTTCTTCTTTTTATCTTAGATGCTCCTAACACACTTGGCTTGACTTGGTCTGTGCTTTTCATCAAGCTTGTTGCTTTATATAAGAAAACATTTTGACCTAGATATGATTACCAACTCAACCTTTAATATACAAGTTGGAGATGTGCATGCACCTAAAGCATTCATGCTAAGGACAACTGGGGCACTGTACCTGATATTTGCAGGTGAGGGCATTATATTCTTAACATAGTCTCACAACATAGTTTCACAGTGTCAAAGGAATCATTAGGAATTATGCACACTGGCAGTGATAGGCCATTTTTGTGGGTGTTATTTCAGATCCTGTGCCTTTCTAACACATCTTCATAGATTTATTATTCCTGATAAACTATGTGTTTTCGGTGTAAGACAAATTGTCTGACCCAATTTAAGGTGCACGCCCATTCATAAAGTGTTCAGTGTGTTGTTGTATGTTCCCTTACAGGTACCACCAGTGAATCCACCATCTTGTCACTTCTGGATCTCTGGTTTAGTATCATATTCAATGTACCAGCATACTTGCCATTGTTGTCAATACATTGTTCCCACAATTTGTAGTCATCACACTCCCTACAGTACCTTACTCAAGATCCTGAAGAAAGCCACAATACTTTCTAGGTTACATGTTGAAACATTTCGATCCAAGTTGAGTACGATTTAATCTAATGGTTCCTGTTGTACATCTTGTTTTCTTTGTTGTTTTTAATTCTAGCACAAGGTAGCCAGAATGAAAAGGAAGCAGTAAACCTTGTAGTTTGTTTTACCTCACTTCACTATTTTCACTGCACCCCTCACAACACTTTGTTTGCTCACATTGGCTCATAGTGAGAACCCCTCTGAAAACAAAAACATCCCCGAGCTCCTGCCTAGTAGCGAGGGGGTTGTCGCCTACACCATGACTAGGCTTCAAAGTGTGAGGAGGATTCCCAATGATAAAACATGCCACCTCTGGTGTGTGAGGGAAACTGTCCTTTAAAGGGACGCCTTCTTCTTAGTCAGCCTCTCTTGCCTTTTCTCTTACTTGACAGTCCCAAGGGCATTTGTGTGCTTTTTTTTCTCTTTGTCAGACAAAAACACACACACATATATATATATATATATATATATATATAATATACTGAAGAATATGTTGTAAAACTTTTGAAGGGTTCCTCCTTTCTTGAGAAAACCCCAAACAGAGTGAAATTCGCCCAGTTATAAAATAAATCAATAAGAAGCAAACTAGAAGACAATCCATTGGTAATTTAGTGAAAGAATATTTATGATTGAATATAATATCTGTGGTCCTTCAAGTTAAGAATGAGACCACTATTTTTGTCAACGAGCCTAAATTTTGTACCGATCTTAGTTTTCTGGCAAACCAGTGTTCTCGACACTGGATGGTTCTTGGGTTAGACACACCACTTGAACACATAAGGAAACTTGAGATAGAAATTGAAGAATCGACCAGAGAAATCTGTGATGACAAAACATTTGTTAATGCCAAGGAAACAAAAAAAGCTTTGGAATAAACAATATCCAAATTTAACTATATAACCCAACAACACAAACTAGATAAAAATTCAAAAGATATAAGCAAGCACAACTAATTCCAAACCTATCTATATCTGAAAGATGAAGGAGATCGACTCCCTAAATATCCAATGTAGATCTGCGCACTACAATATATGTTACACTGAAAGTCAGGCCATGGCCTCCTGAGGAATAATCAAGAGGTGACAAAACCAGCTGACAAAGGGAGGTATTGTTATTCAAAGCATCGATGATTACCATAATGAGATCCTTACCCAATTAGCTACATGAAGGTTGCATCTGATCTCATGAACCATATCAAGGCACTCACAGGGCATCTCACACGCAAAGGTTTGGAACAAGGTTTTCTGAATAAAAATGAATGTGCTTTCTTAGATCCTAGAGCTCCTGTCATCTATACCTTCCCTAAGATCTATAAGAGAGTGCAAAACCCACCTGGACAACCCATTGTATCAGGGTACAGATCCATTTTAGATCCCATGTGCCAATATATTGATGTATTTCTTAAACTTTGGGTACCTAAGACCAGATCCTATGTAAGAGATATCATGCACTTCATCAAATTACTGGAAGATGAAGAATGTGTTGACACCCTAGAATCCTTAATAGGTTTGGCTAGAGAAATCTCTTTATACCAATATTCCCCAAATTGAGGCCTTCATAGTTATTGGTGGTTCTTTAGAATTAAGTGGACAACAAGTCAAAGTACTGACGTGGTTCATTTTGGGTCTAACCGACATAACATTGAGTGATAATAACTTTCAACTTGACAACCAATTTTATTTTCAAGCCAAAGGCATCGTTATGGGCACTACTTTGTTCCAAGCCTGGTTAATCTATTTATGGGTGACTTTGAATAATCTTACATTTTCTTCACTCACAGCCCCTTTTTAGAATACGTCAAACACTAAGAGGTCCATTAGGATGGCGGGCGGATTGCCCCCGCCAGGCTGGCGGTGGCCACCGCCAGCCTTGCGGGGGCAATCCGCCCGCCATCCTTCCCTGTATTCCCCCCCGCCATATTAGAATGGCGGGGGGACCACGGCGGAGCAAAACATCGCCCGCCACTTTTGCGCCCCGGTTGCATTGCGGCCGGGGCGGAAAATGATTAATATGGTGGCGGTGTCAAGCAGACACCGCCAGCATATTATGATGGACTGAGGGTGATGCCTTTCCGTGGCGGCGATGCCGCCACGTAAAGGGATGCGGTCTACACTCTGGGGGCCACCTGCAGGCCCCCAGAGTGAAGGAGGGGGGTATTGCACACGGGGGGTACCTGTGGTACCCCCCTTCATTTGCATTAACAAAGCGGCAGGCACCGTGCAAATGCAGAAATGCATTTCTAGCATTGTGGCGGGCGGTGCTGAGAGCACCGCCCTCCACAATGCGGGAGCACCGCCCGCCACAATGCTAGAAATGCAGGATGTGTCCGCCACTGTGGCGGGCACATCCTAATGCTGGCGTCGGGATCCCCGCCCTTAAGGCGGGCGGTCCTGTTTACCGATAGGGTGGCGGGTGGGCAAAGCCTACCCGCCATCCTAATGGACCCCTAGGTGTGGTATACAGATTACATTTTTCTGATTTGGAGAGGGTCCAATACCAGACTACAGGAATTTCAGAAATGGCTTAACAACTTAACAGCTGATCTTCAGTTTACCTTGAACTATGACCACACACTAATTCCTTTCTTAGATTTTTGGCTGAGATCAGAAGACATAAAGATATACCCTTCGCTTTACAGAAAGTCCACAAAATGCAATTCTCTAATACAACATAGGAGTCATCACCCCAGGAGCCTTAAAGAACTTTTCCTTTGGGCAGTTTTTGCACGTTCACAGGAACTACACCAAAAGGGCTGATTTTTCCAGGGAACGTGACACTCTGATTACTAGACTGATTGAAAGAAGATACCCTAAGAGACTGGTCAAGCAAGCCTGCAAAAGGGTATGGTACAATCCACAGGAAAACGTTTCTCAAACCTAATGAACGCATACCTGAGATTGACCGTATTATTTTTGTCAGTACATTTAACACAGACAGTAATGAGATAAAAGTGGTCATTATAAAACACTAGAACTTATTGAAAGACTAGTTATCCAACAAGATTATACCATTGTTCTCCATTGAAAGAGACACCAATCTAAGGGTTCTCCTAGTTAGCGCTGCCTTCCCTCTCGTATCTAACCTTATCATACAATCACAATGGGGTCTACCACCAGTTATAGGGCACTTCAAATGTGGCTCTTGTGCAGCATGTAAATATATTATTGAAACTAAAGTGTTTATGCATGATAGTGTCAAATTCAATCTCAATTCTTTCACTAATTGCCACACCAAGATTGTGGTATAAGCTATTTGCTGTCCATGCAATCTGATCTATATAGGTCAAACAAAACGGAAGGTCAAAAGCCATATACTGCAACACTAAAGTAGGATTGAATGTACAGTAACAGGGGCACCACTGGTTGAACATTTACAGCTGCAGCAGCATACAGCTGAAGATCTACGCCTGTAGGTTATCGAACAATTGTAATCAGACCCCAAAGGCACGATAAATCACAGATACTATCAATTAAGGAACTGCAAGGGATTAAATATGTGTATTCAATAATGCATGGAAGTAACTCAACAGAGAACTGGAGACAAGCAGCATTTTTCTGATAGGACTTCATGCATATTTATTTAATGCGTCTTGAATTTGATTGTGTGATTTATATACATTTTCTGAAGACCAATACTGTATATGATTGTCTACGCATGGGACATTTATCTAGCCTAAAAAAAAATGTGGGTTGCTTCACTAGCAGAACAGTGTTTCACACACACCTCAAGTATATTTCATTTATGTTTTGTATCCTAACTACATTCTTTTGAGGGTTTGTGGATTTCATTGTTTGTGTGTTCATCCATGGGCACTTAGGGTTCATTACAATGCCAGTCGGTTCGACCGCCCGACCACTTTGGCTGCTGTTTGATTCCAACCGTCAAGTCTGCAGTTTCTCCCTCTGCCGTATTTAAGCCGAATCTTCTACCACGATGGTCGGAGTAGACTTTGCATGGACTGTGCCAGTCGGAAAAGATGCCGATATGTATTCCAACACCATCATGGCTCCATTTTCACCACTGAGCAGATTACGATATTTCTGACACCTTGGCGGTTCTGTTTCAATCCATACACCTCATTGCAAGGCTGCCGTGGTACTGCTACCGCTAAACATTACCCATTCTATGCGTACAAAAAATGGCACAACATAAGTCAATTTACAAAGTGGACACACCTACCATTCCAACTAAAAAACACACCACATCCCAGACCATAATTCTTTGCTACCACCCTTCAGCATAACAGAACTGACTGTGTTTCTTGACTTTCGTATCACAGAAGCCAGCCCTTCCACACATTCACACACCTTCATCACACCATTCACTCACATAATAATTCCTTTAAACCACTTTAAAATTACTCATTCTAACTCGCTTTAAATCACACAATGTCACACAAAAAACAACCACAGTAGTCATCAAAGTGAACGATGTAGGCACCATCCGGCACACAAAGGAAGGCGTCAGAAAGGGGTTGCACAACCTGAAGGCCAGGATCAAGGGTCTGGTCAACAGACAGCATCTCGCCACACAGAAGGCTGTTGCTGGGCCTCCCGGGTCACCATTACAACTCACAGCCTGGGAGGAGAAGGTGCATGCCATCCTGTATTTGGAGGGCTTGATGGAAATACCCGCGGTTATGGAGTTTGATAAGTAACACCTCAACACCTGTATGAATATATCAATATTCCATTGGTACATATCACAGTAAGTGCCAAAATGCTGTATATCTCTTTGTTCACTATGCAGTAGCCAAAATATCTGAGATGTGTGATCAATGGTGACAATCAATATACCTGCAAACACGATCACAAGTATCAATAGCAATACCATTTCCCCATATGAAAATGTTGGCTGTAAGTGTATTACCATGAAATCATCATCCCAGCACCAATAATACGTACTAATATCCAATAGTAACACCCATCACAGCTTCATTTAGCTAACAGGTATGTAACACAAATCAGACTGTCAAGTGTTGAGTATTGGTTAATTGAAAGGACTACAGCTACCATTAGGCCCTCTACCCCAACCTCTAAACAATAGACACCTGTGTTGTTTCTATAGCCTCACATGTCAGCCATGTCTCAACTGAAGTTCCCCTCATAGGCAGGGAGTCATTGGTCAAGTGGGGGGAGGGAGTGCTTGAAATGACTACAACTACCAACAGACATTCTTCTAATTCTGAACAGGAGGATCCAGTGTTGTTCCTCCAAACTCACTTGTCAGCCATGTCTCAAATGAAGTTCCCCTTACAGGCAGCGAGCTATTGGCCAAGTGGGGGTAGGAGTGTTTGAAATGACTAAAAAAACATTAGGCCGTCTAATTTTAACTCTGAACAGGAGGCTCCAGTGTTGTTCCTCCATACTTACTTGGCAACGATGTCTCATTCACAGGCAGGAAACCATTGGTCAAGTAGGGGGAGAGGAGTGTTGAAATTAGTATAACTACCATCAGGCTCAATACTACAACCTCTAAACAAGAGGCACCTGTGTCATTTCTCCAGACTATCTTGTCAGCCATGTCACTACAGAGGGTTATGTCATGTGGACGGAGCACTGTACACACAATGCTCTGCTCATCTACATTTGTCAAGTTAGCCTAAATTTCCTCTGGTCTCCATGACTAGAAATAATGAGTCATGCACAACTGCCTACTTAGCCTAAATGTCCCCTGGTCTGCATGATGAGAAATAACGAGTCCATCTGTGAGATCATGTTAAGTGTTTACATGAATTATCACCAATGCATGGAGGTAACCCTGCAATTACAATTTGTTTGGTGATATGTTGATACTGCACAGCACAGTCAATCAATCAATCAGGGAATCTTAAAGGATACTACTCACCCGTGAGGGTCTTAAGGTGCTGCGGGCAGGGGCGTAACACAGGCCCCGCAGCCCCCGTGTTGCCGGGGGGCCCCACGCTCCTGAGGGCCCCTCGCCCGGCCCTCACTTGACTTACATTATTGTTGAAAATGACCTGGGTGTCGTCTGCGTAGGATAGTATGCTGAATCTGGGCTCACTGACGTTGGGGGCGATGGGGGCCATGTAGATATTGAAGAGCGTGGGGCTGTGCAATGATCCTTTGGGTACTCCGCAGTTGATCTCTGAGGGTTCAGATGGGAGTGAGTCTGATCCTTTGGGTTCTGCCGGCAAGATCCAGTCGAGAGCAGTTCTCCTTATGCCGGTGTCGTGGAGTCTGGCTGCAAGAGTGCGCCGGGAGACAGTTTCAAAGGCTGTGGAGAGGTTTTGCAGGATGAGGGCTGCGGTGTGGCCCTTGTCGTGGAGTGCACGGATGCCGTTGGTGGAAGTAAGGAGGGCGGTCTTGGTGCTGTGGTTTCTGTGGAATCCGGACTGGGAAGAGTCAAGGATGTTGTTCTCTTCAATGAAGGTGGTGAGCTGGGTTTTGATGATTTTCTCTGTGACCTTTGCTGTGAAGGGGAGGAGAGAGATGAGGCAGTAGTTCTTCACGGCATTGGATCTGCAGATTGTTTCTTGAGGAGGAGCTTGACCTCGGCCTGCTTCCAGTTGTTAGAAAATATGCCGGATTTGAAGGTGGTGTTGATGCTGTGGCGTAGTTTGGGCGCTATGGCAGTGGCGGCTCTGTGGTAGTTGTGCAGTGAGCAGGGGTTAGTAGGGGCTCCTGAGTGGGTGCTCCTCATGATCGTGGTGGTCTCTTCGTTGGTGACTAGGGTCCAGGTGGTGATGGAGGCTGGCTGTAGTTGCTGTAGGGGAAGGGGATTTCTAACATTTGTTTACTGAAGTTGTCGTAGAGGGTCTTGATCTTCATGTGGAAGTAGGAGCTGAGCTTGTTGAAGAGGTCCTGGGAGAGTGTGACTTCAGTGGCTTCACTGGGTGGTTTGGTGAATTGCTGGATGATGTTGAAGAGTTCCTTTGTGTTGCTGGAGTTGGTGAGGATGTTGTTCTGGATGAATATCCTCTTGGCGGCTCTAATGCATTGGTGGTATTCTGTCATGGCATTCTAGTAGGTTGTCTGGTCTTCGGTGGCTTTGCTATTTCTCCATCATTTTGTGAGCCATCTGTAGGAACATCTGGCTTCTTGGAGGTTGGTGGTGCACTACGTGGTCTTCAAGGGGTGCTATCTGTCAGGGTTGCGGAGGGGTGAAAGCTTGTCTGTGCAACTAGTGATCAAGCGGTGAAGCTCCTTGGCTGCAAAGTTGGCATTGGTCGTGGCAGAGGGGGGGTCGTGGATGAGGGTGGGGTAGAAGTGTTCTTCTGTGACCTTACCCCAGTTTCTTTGTGGTGGGCGGGCGTGGGCAGGTGCACAGTGGTGGTGTTGAAGGAAAAGTGTATGCAGTGGTGGTCTGTCCAGAGTCGCTGTGAGGTGTGGCTGAAGTGGACTTTGTTCCCTCCTGCAAAGATGAGGTTGAGGGTGTGTCCAGCCTTGTGGGTAGGGGTGGTAACGAGCTACTTCTGTCCGATGTTAGAGAGGTTGTATAGGAGGGCGATAGAGTCAGGGTCACTGCGTTATTGATGTGAAAGTTCAAGTCTCGATGAGAGTGTAGTCTGTGGAGGAAATGGCGTGGGGTGCAATGAGGTCGACTATGGAGGTAGTGAAAGAAGCACGAGGCCTGTTGGTGGGGGTGTCTTGGAGCATGGTTCTTGGGCTTGTCTGCATCTGGAAATGGAGGTGTTCGGTGTTGGAGAGGGAGTTGCTCATGCTGGAGGTGGAGAGTCAGAGGTAACTCTTGTGTGCCATGGCGAGTCCTCCACCAGGGCAGTGTGGGTGGTCCTTCCTCTGGATCTTGTATCGGTTGGGGATGGTGGTGGCAATATTCAGAGCAGAGGAGGCATTGGTTCAAGGTGACGTCTGGCGAGAGAGTGTTGAGGAGGTCCCAGACCTCTATGGCATGTCTGTGTTGGAAGTGCACATTGGAAAGGACGCACTTTAGGGCTCCAGGGATGTTGCTGTTCATCGTGGGGGTGGTGTCTGATGGGCTATGGTTAGAGGCAAAGGTCTGGTGACAGTGGTGGCCGGAGAACTGGCCGTGGATGGTGTTCGGAGTGGACAGCTGGCAGTTGTTGTTCCTTCCTGGCTTGAGTGCGAGGAGGGTAGCTAAGTCATAGCGGTGTGTGGTCTGAGATCCAGGAGTTCTGGCGCTGATCGTGGTCGGGTCACTGACAGGTGCAGACAGGCTTTACTTTGGTGCGCCTTCAGCGCGCCAGAAGCCTGACCTCGCAGCGGCGGAATTAAATAGGGAAAGGGGAGGGACATGTAGCTGTGAGGTGAAAGCTGGAAATGGCAGGGGGAAGGGCTGCAGGGTCAGCAGCGGTAGAAGCAGTGGCGGCAGCAGCACGAGTGGGCATGGACTAAAAACAGAACAGAACCAGGCACAATAGCTAACACCAGAACCAGGCACAATCACATAAACAAAAACAGGACCAGAACAACAGAAAAACGGGCACAGGACTGGACCTGGGCAGCAGCGGCCTCGAACACCTACCAGGAGGGTAAGAATCAGGCTCAGTGGCACAGCACAGACAGCGGAGCTGCTGGGGAGAGAGAAGGTCTCAGACCAGTGGTTCCTACTCATGCTCCCTGCAGAGGCCTCTGTTAAAAAGGGATGGGGAGGGATGTGCAGCTGGGAGTGGGAACCTGTAGGGGGGAAGGGCCACAGGGGCAGCAGCGGCAGGAAGGAAAACAGACATCGACCAAAATCAGAAAAAAACAAGGCACATCAGGCACAATCACAACAACAAAAACAGAAAACAGGACCAGAACAGCAGAAAAACAGGTGCAGTACTGGACCTGGGCAGCAGCGGCCTCGTACACCTACCAGGAGGAGGTGAAACAGGGTCAGCGGAGCTATTGCGGAGAAAGCAGTTCTCAGACCAGAGGTCTAGCAACAACTAAACTAATCTCAAGTTGTGTGCACGCCTTAACTTGGGCACAAATTGGAATAGTCCTCATGTAATTTCTACAGTGAGTTGATGCTAGTCACAGGGATCTGTTTTTTTTTTATTCCACATTGCAAAAAGAACCATATCAGCACTGCTAATGAGCAAGCAGATACCACATTTTGTAATTGAGATATAATAATGTCATGAAACTGAGTCAAACATAATGGGTAGAGTTGCCAGTGTTTACATAATTTTTTTCCCAGACATGAACTCACTGTGACTGAAATGATGTGGCTGTTTATACCACAGGTACAAAAATTACAATGTAATCTCTGTCCTGGTTCTACTTCCAGCGAGAGTAAGAACACCACCCAAGGTCAAACTCCACGCCAGAACCAAACCTGCAGCGATGCAGGCTCTCCTGGAAACATGAACGTGGAGGAAGAACTTAGCTTATCTGGTCAGACTGGGCAGATGGCACCTGTGAATCCAACTGGGTCCACAGCTATGTTTTCCCACCACAGCTCTAACATGACAGCTTCTTCCTACCCCAGCAACCAGACAATCGAGCTTGGGCAACATCTCCTGCATACCCTTCTCAAATTTGGAGGTGAGGAGCTACAACCTACTCACCAAAGATGGAGGAGCAAGAGGGAGAAGGCAGGCACAAACAACGGTATATGCCCGTGGGGGCAGGGGTGTTGGAAGGGCAAATGTGGTCCCAGAACCTGAGGCTTCTGATGCCACAGACGCTCAGGCCAACTTCGCCTGAGTCGTGAGTGCATATGAGGGTAACCAGGAAGGAATGGACCAGGTACTTGAGGAACTCAGGGACATTAAGCAGCTGCAGGGTCCTTAGACCACATAATGGAGAGACATAACGACCAATTGGACTACCGGGCCTTTGCACAAAAACCTAACCCTCCCCTTGGCACCACTACATCTGTCCCATCTACATCTGCAGCAGGCACAAGGAGGGATGCCCTTTCAAGGTGGGAATCCTGACACCTCGGAGCATGCAGTTGTGGATCCCTCCATCCGACGTAAGGTGAGAAATCCAAGGAAACAACCAGGAGCGCCGGATGGCAAGACACCCACCCACCACCTCCAGTAAGAAATGGGGCACCTAATTTGTTCCTTTTTTTGCAATCCATTTACTGTGTTGACTATTACTGCACACTTTCCCACTTCTGATGGAAGAAATATGTTGGACTTTTGACTCCAGTCAATATAGCTCTAATATCAACTGATTCATCCATTAAGATTGACAACTGCACTCCATTGTGGTTAGCTTAGGTCTTATTTTGTTTCATTTCATGTACTCACCATGTAGACAGCAATAAATTCACTTATCACACCAATACTACCTCACGTGGTATCATTAACATCTAGCAAGATATGTTTTAATAACCATTTGATCCCTCAGATGAAAGTTTAAGCTGCTTAGTTAAGCATGTACATGTGTAATATCAACACAATGCTACCCAATCACGCAACCATGCCACAGAAGACAGACATACAAGTTTATAGTTTCAGGGCAACTTTATTTCATAGTGCCAAACAGTAGGCTGTCATAATGTTGATGACAAATCATCAAAACAAGATATCTCACACAAATATCTGTGTCAGTAACCACAAATGCCATCTGCATACTTCTAAAACATGGTAGGAGAAGACACATCTGACAATGCCAAATAAAATAGGAAACAGACAATTGGTAATTAGTATGAGCCACACCCACTACTCCCAAAAAGTATCTCACATTACTTAGCAAACAACAAAAATAAAACATGATGTTACTACAGTTTCTTAACATAGGTTATTTCCAATCTAGTCTTGCTGCATCTGGTCGAATGTCACAAACATATGTGAGTGGTGTGCCACAAGCACTGTGGCATACAATGATGAGACACATCAACTGCTACATCCAGTTCATACACATGGAGGATTTAGCCAAAGTGAAGGGAGATTAGCATGTTTTGCTCGAACAACCACATTGTGTGGGAGCACATGATGGCACACATATTGCAAGAGGACCAGCACACAACAGGGTACAAGTCCAATGGAGTTGTAGCATCTTCCATCCCATTGCAGTTCAAGCAGTCTTTGACCAGGAATAATCCATGGCCACATCATACTTAGAGCCTTATTTTGACTGTAGAGGTCTTGGAAAGAGGCCACCACGCCGCTGATCCACTTCAAGACAGGCAAAGTCAAAAGAGACCGCCCAGCAGATTGAGACTCTTTTAGTCAATGGTGGGCAGTTCTTTGGCGATCCCATTGCAGTTTCTCTGAAAAAGGCACAGCAATGGGAACTACAAAGACAGTTCCGGCCGGGCATGGACTGTAAACAGCACGCCATGTGCTCCCCCATATGCACCCCATGACCCTGAGGGCCCACTTTGTTTCTTCACTGCCTCACTTTTCATGGTGGGTGCACCATCAGCATATTATCAGCCTCAAACTGCTGCAAGACCTGTAGGGGTTGAGGATCCATGGCGGCAGCAGCGGTTCTGTTGCAGTTCAATCGCCTAGCCAAAATATGGTGGGTGGACTGCTAGTCTGGTGGTCCAAGGACCGCCCCCGACCATGACTACACCGGTCCAATGAACCGCTGTAGTCTTAATAAGGCCCTTAGATACAGCACTGTATTCATGCTGATGTCACAACTCTGAGCTGTCCAAATGAGGATGATATGGTGAAGGTACCTAAAACATAGGTACAAATTTGAATAGATAAGCAAGGAAAGCAAACATATGACAACAATGTCTGCCATTCAAACTGGACACAGTACACAGGTAAACGTCACTTATGCAAAGCAACATCAATAACGTGTGTCAAGACCATACTCTACAAAGATCTGCACTCAGAGTTTAACCCACCTTTCCAGACGTACTACGTATCCATGCACATAGCCCTCACGGCTACATAACAACAAGCATTGGCATAGCCAATTGGTCTCGCTTTTGGGACCTTATAAGTGTTTAGCCATGCGACAGTTGGTGTTGTTGCACCAAGAATATTGTGCAGCATAACTAAATACTTACAAGGTCCCAAAAGCGAGACCTTTTGGCTATGCCAATACTTGTTACAATTGGTCTGTGTGTGGAATTCAGTGAGGTGCCTTTAACTGTGTTTATTGGCCTCCAAGGTCTTCCCTGGCTCTGGGATTGTGGACTTCTAGAAAAAACACATTCATATTTCCAGTTCATAAAACTCACCCCCACCCCTGGAATCAATATTTAATGTACCAATTTGTCATCAAAGCATTTCATCAGGGAGTTAAGGAAGCAGGTCAATAATCAATGTGACATATCGCAATAACCATTTCATTAAAGGAATAGCATTTCATTAATTAGCAATAAACATTTCATCGCTGCAGGAATCAGCATGTCATTAAACAAGAGTAAAACATTTTGTTAATCAGAAGTAAACCTTTCAGTAATCACTTTGCGTAGAAATAAACACCTCCTTACGCCAGGGTAAACATCTCCTCAATCAGGAATAAACATTTCATGGCTCAACTGGAGGCTTTCTGGAAACACTGCATTAGGCAGGAGTATAAAACATTCCATTAAAGATCAGGCAAAGCCCCCATTTCATTAGACCAGAATAACCATTGCATTTAACTGGGAATGGGTGTTTCAGTACTTAAGACAGGTCAGTAGGCCAGTAGCCTGGTTTCCTTTTGAACACAAGCAGTAAAGAACTATGCCCCAGCCAGAGGTTAACTCTACTAATTGGGCAGTCACTAAGCTCTTACTGGGGGTTCTCGCCCGGTCTCAGAAGCCCTGCGGGCACAACGGGGGCCAACGGGGCCCAACATCAGTCTGGCCCGGGGGAAGGGCAAACCCGGGCCTGCTCCGGCCTTCTGCTCTCCTCCCCGGGGGTTACCTGGGCCTTCGGGCCTCGACGGCTCCTTGCGGTGGCTGATGGCGGCTGGTATGGCCACCTGGGGACTTGTGCTCTTCCTGAGCCCTCTGGTGGCCTTGGGGGCTTTGTGGTGCTATGGCGCCCCTCCGGGCTTGCTCCGGCATGTGGGGGGCACTCGCGCACTTCAGGTGTCCCGCGCGAGCTCCGATCCTGTTCCCGGGCCTCCAGAGGCTTCCCAGGCCCAGGAGCAATCGGCAGGCTTTCCTAGGGCGGCGCGCCCACGGGGATCCTATACTTTTGGGCTGGGCTGCGGTGGTGATCGCGGCCCTTGGGTGCGCCGGATGACGGCGCCTCACTCGGTCACTCTCCTGGGCCAGGCGCGGCCCTCAGCAACACAGCGGCGGCCCTCTCCTGGTACCGAGGGCCGTCGAGGGGGCAGATGCCCGCAATGTCGGCTCTGCAGGCGGTCCGGGGCGCAGCGGTGATGTGGTGAGGACAGCGCAGTTGAGGGGCAGCGCTTCAGGGACGCTCACAGCGCTCGGCCCGCGCAGCACCTCGTTGGTCAGAGGAACGCATGGGGGCACAACAGGGGGGTCTGGGGCCACAACAGGTTGCCGATTTACAGCGCTTCTCAGGACACAGCAGGTGAGCGCTTGAGGGGCCCGGTAGGCAGTTCAGGCAGACTAAACAGGGCAGTCCACACAACAGTGGCAGGACAGCACAGGGGCCCAGGTCAAGACAAAGGGGGGCAGAAGGGACACAGCCCAATACCTGGTTGATCCCCAGTAGTCCTGTGGCAGTTAACTTTCTTCTTGGTGCTTGATGGTTCCTGCGCCATTGGTAGATAACAGATTCTTGGTTTCTTCGAAGAGGGGGTTGAGTTGAAGGCTGCTGACAGGATTCCTCAGCAGGTCACTGCAGGTGGTCCCTGGGTTCCCCTCCCGCGGGGCCAGATCAGTGGACTAGTTCAGTGTTCCTCACACAGCTTGGTGGGCAGCGCCTAAACCCTGTCACCCCCAGTGGTATAGGTTCCTGACTAGGCCCTACCGCCTAAGGCTCCTGCGTAGGTTCCCCCAGGTCAGTGATGCCCCAACTAACTAAAAACTTTCCCTCCTTTCTTTATATATGCCCAGGTCAGGTGACCACACTCTAAGGCGGCAAAAGCAGACCCCGCCCCTATTCTAGAAGGTTCCAGGAGCTTCCCTAGTCTAACTATGGGCAGGCAAGGCAGGCTGGTATTGCAACAATGTTTAAGGGTTTCAGCCAGCTCCTGGCAACTAGGGTGCTACTAACAAGACCACGCTGCAGTAGCAGGGGCCTGTGGCAGCCATGTTGGGAGTGGAGAGCACCTGCACCTTAGCATTGGTTAGCAATGGGAAGGTGCTCGGACCCCTAAGGCCAACAAAAAAGAAGGTGGGAAAAATGAGGCAAGGGCGAAAAAAATAGGGAAAGACCACCCTAGGGCTGACAGGTCTAACACAACTGTTCACTGGCTTGCTGTGGTATTAAAGCAATATGTGTGCCATCAATAGCTCTAACCACAATCGTGATGCGACCAAATCCATAAAAGTTACCCTTCACATTGGCCAAATCTTCACACTTGGGGAACTGATTATAGATGTACAAGTGTCTCATCAATGCTGATAAAAGATCACAAAGCACTATGCTGAACATTGGTTGTTAAATTACACCAGATGTAGCCACACTGTATTGGAAGGAACATGTAGCAAGGAAATGCAGTACTGTAATCACCTTAACTATTGATGTGAGAGATGTGGGATAGTTCCTATGCGGATGTAAATGTGGCTCTGTAGTATGTTTATCTAGGGACCTGTATCGATACTCCTATTTCTGACCCTTGTCCGGTTACTAAATGATTAATGGCCATACAACGGCACAGAAACCCGTTTTCAGATTAAGTCATAGCGCATGCTATCACATTAGGCAAGCACTATTCCTCCAGCCCCCCTAGAAAGCACACCGAGTTCTCAAAACAAACCAAACCTCCAGCAGACCTGGGAAATCCCCCGCAGCTATTGTTTTGATTTCGTTCGAGAACACCTGTAAAGAATGTAAGAACGACCAGTTCTTATGACATCCTTAATGACGTCTTATGTCCATCCTTACGTCAAACTCGGCACCTTTCAGGTATAAATATACCAACGATGCCCTAAGCAAAGGCGCGGTGGTGATGAGCTTGGAGCAGCGCTACTTGCCGGAGAGCCCAGCTGATGCAGGAAGCCCACGGACGCTGCCCCTCCCTTTTGACGCACTGAGAGAGATACTGCCTTTTCTCCTGCCGAGAAATCCAGCCTCCGGCGTTTCCGGCTTGCCCTCGCGGGTAACTGGGATACCGAGTCCTGAGACAGAGATACCAGCCCTCCAGCCTTCTAAATCCCAGGTACTGAACTGACTAACCCCTTACAGAGAATTCTTGAGTCAGATTCTTGGCAAACCAAACTTAACTTAAACTGCTACTTACTTACTCCATGCCACGTATTAGGCTTAGGTCAGGTACACCGGGGTAGGCGTAGTTAGAAGCACCAGTTGAGTACGATTAGTCAATGTATATATGTATGTATAACTTGTATCCATTTTAAAGTATCATATGGCTAAGAAACCATATCAATGCTTTTACAGTATTATTTTATAATCCTGCTTTTACTGTATGCACTTTACTTAACCTTAAGTATTGCAACTGTAGCGATTCATTTCTCTTGTATGAGAAAAAGAGACTGATCAATAAATAACACCTTTTTATTGAATACGCCCGTCTCTTCCTTTTCTCTACAATCTGGTGGAACTAAGTATGCACGTACTGACTGAGTAAAATGATTGTCTTTTGTTTTCACACGACTCTAGAGATATACTCTTGATTAGGGAGAGAATAGTTGTCATGTTCTATGGTTGTCAGAAACTAAATCCCTTCTTGTCTATCCAGGGAGGTTAAACTCCTCCTTGCCTATTCGAGAACGTTTCTAGTGAACTCAGAGCTAGCTGGCACACAAAACTTTAAGTCTAATATCGTCAGTAGAAGACCTAGTTAACCTCAGTCCTACGTCTATACTATTGAAGATATTATTCCAATGCGCAGAGCCTATTGGGATAATAGGAACTACACTACATGGCGCCCAACGTTTGGTAAGGCGATAAAACTAACGCAAGGCATTAGAGTAACTCAGTCGTGCTTTTCCACACAGACCCTTTCTCCCATAAAAACTCCAAAGATGTCTGGAGTGGGTCAAAGGTTAAATCCGCCAAACTTAGTAGGAGGAGACTCCTATGTATGGTTTTTGGTTTATTCAACGTTGAAGGATACACTGTTCCAAAATATTGTGCACCTAATCTTTGTTTCCTTGGAAACTGTCAATAAAATGTCAGACAGCGAGGGAGAAAGGGAGGCACCTAGAATAGCAGCTCAACTCCTAGCAGATGACACAAGTCTCCTGCAAATTGACCCGGACGCAATACTCATCCCGGTCAGCATAAGAAAAACTATAACTTTAAAACTTATAGAAATGGACTAACACCGAGAGGTGGTACAGTCATATTCGTAATTGAGGCACATGAATATCGGCAGACAGAGGTATTCTATTCATGGATAAACCTTCCAGCAGCAAACGCTGTAACAAAGGAATTCCACTATTACAAGATAGAGGAACCTCCGGATGAGTACACTCCTTTCGAGGAGGTGGAAATACCACTAAAATACCAAGAGCACCTGCTCTGGTTTAAAGGCGCCCTAAAACATAATAATCACATCACCAGGCTCGGTCCACTAGGTAGACCAGGAGCAACGTGGCCGGTTCTAGCCGGATACACACCACATCCAGACATTGAAAAAATGTCTGTACCAGATCTTTTAGCACAGCTAAAACAACTGATTAAAATACACAGACAATTAGTCCAATATGTAATGCGGACTTCAACAGTCCAAACAGCTATTAAAATTCCACAGCTGACCCCTCATCAGGGGAACACAAATAAAATCACACCACAGAACATACAGTCCTGTTTTGGTAAAGTACCCATTAAAAGGGAGCAAATTCCATTCTGGTTAGCACAAAAAATAACTCAAATAGAGGCGGTATTTCCGGATACCACCCCTGTTGAGAAACACAGAATTCTGACTATCTGTCTTCCAATGGGAATCGCACCACATGTGGAGGACTGTGACACTTGGGGCACAGTGTTTGCTTCCATTTACACAAAAACTCATGGTGTTCCATCCATGTCGGTAATACCAGAAGTACTAAAACAGATTCAAAGTGAATACGGTCCAGAACCTGCTTTAACTCTGGGTATGAAATTACTGAAAGACTTCAAGCAGGTCTCGGCAATATTACTAGCGAACATAAAAGGTGAAGCAGCAAATGTGGCAATCCGCCAAAGGTTGAAAGAAACAGATATAGCAGACCAACCATTTGAACTTGCCAGAATCATAGAAAAATCCTATGAAGAACTAGGAAGAGATAGTTTGGATGGGAAACCAGTGAAACCCCAACTAATTGAAAATCCTGAAAAGGTATTTATTAAAAATAATCTAAACACTTCAAAAAAGAGCTGGGATGGAAATAAACAATCGACTCCCAAAGAAAAAAGATTCCAGTCCAGAGGAAGGTCTCCTCGGCGGAGAGAAAGATCTCTGGACCAAGGACACAAGTCTCCCCAGAGGGAGCCCTCTGAGAAAAAATACAACCTTAGAAATAGGGATAATTTGAAGAAACCTGATAGATATCAAGATATTGATACACGTCCCTCTCGATCTTTTCAGACTTCCTCGCAGAAATCGGAAAGAAGAGGACGCTCAGAACACAGGGAAGAGCACGTCAAGTCCAAAGACAAAGAACCTGCTCATCAAAGTAAAAAGTTACAATTTCCAAAGAAGAAGGTAGCCAGCATTAAAATAATCAAACATGCCGAGGATCCTGAGGACTCAGCTGAAAAACGGAGAGTGGGCTCAGACAATGCTAGACAGCGCAGCAGAAGTGAGCATAGCTCTCAAGATCCTGATGAATCATCTGGAGACAGTGGACACGAATGAATACATTCAAGTGGAAACTGCAGATACCAGAGTTAGCAAACCTCATAAAATATATGAAATAACATTGCGTATAGAGGGGGATAAGACTAGGAAAATAAGGGGTCTATTTTGGGATAATCTCTTCAAAGGTTATGACATCCTTCTAGCTGAAAAAGACTGGCCACCAGAGTTTGTCAGGGAGTGCCCTCATGGCGAAGAAATGATTATGCCTGCCTTCTCATATCATATTCCAATTCATAAAAAATATACACTTGCAAGAAAGTGGGCTGTAGCCCAGGCTCCTGCACTATATACAAATCATGTGGGATGGGATGAGGTCTCTCCTCCTCACAAAATCCAGTTAAAATCTCAACCGACTGCACAGAGGCAGTACCCAATTAAGCAAGAAGCTAAAAAACAGGTCAGGGAGATCTTAGATCAACTTGAATACCAAGGGGTGATTGAAACTTGCACCTCACAAATGAACAATCCTTTGTTTCCTGTCTCCAAACCAGATGACTCATATCGTCTAGTTTTGGACTACAGACACTTAAACTCATGTTGCAAGACCTTTGCAGTACAAAACTCACACAGTGCAGCACTAATGAATAGCATAGTGCGCAAAAAATACAAAACAACATTAGACATTTCTTATGGATTCTTTTGTCAAAATATAGCACCAGAAAGCAGATATTTGACCGCTTTCTCAATAAATGGCTCGCAGAAAAATTTCTGTCGTTTGCCACAGGGGTTCAAGAACAGCCCAGGATTATTCTCAGAGAGAGTAACAGAGTTACTACAAATATATGATGATGAGGCATTATCTTATGTCGATTACATCTATCTAACAGATGATGACTTGGATACTCACTTGAAGAGAGTGAACACCATAATACTTGGTTTCGCAGCAGAGGGTTACAAATTCAACTTCAAAAAGTCAAGAATTGCCCATCTAACTGTCCTGTTTTTAGGATATGAATTATCAAGTGAAGGCAAAAGCCTGGCTGACAATTTCCTTGAGAAATGTGCTGTAATCCAAGCACCAAGAACGCTGAAAAACTTACAATCAATTCTAGGTTTCCTGAATTTCGGAAGAACTTACATTATAAATTACGCAGAGAGGGTTAAACCTCTCTATGACCTAATAAAACCACATTTTAAAAGAATCAATTGGACACACGGAAATTTTGAGATCTTTACAAACAGACATGTTAGTTCAAACAAAACTACAAACACGCGACAACACACGCAACCTTGTGATTCGAGTCATCCCAGGAAGATGCGGATTCACATACCTAACCTCTAATGAGGGAGAAACGGTACCAATAGCATACAAATCACATTTGTACACAAAAACTGAAATGAAATTCAGCCCAACGGAAAAAATTCTAACTGCGGTACAGACTGCCGTAGCGAAAGGAAGAGCCCTAGCACAAGGTAAACGAATAATCATCGTTACACCAATACCAGCCCTAGAGGCGGTAACAAAGGCAAGCATTCCGAATGCTAAAGCACTACATCCGAGATGGATACAGTGGGCTAATTCTCTTGCTGCAACAGACGTAGTATACGAATTTGATCCTAATTTAAAAACACAAGAATTTCTCCAATATGAATTTGAATGTCCTCTACCGACCGAAATCCTGCCTCTTGAACATTACGGCTGTATAATATATACAGACAGATCAGC
The DNA here is from genome assembly GCF_964261635.1 of Lissotriton helveticus. Lineage (NCBI taxonomy): Eukaryota > Metazoa > Chordata > Amphibia > Caudata > Salamandridae > Lissotriton > Lissotriton helveticus. Next base: position 649,522,022 of record NC_136068.1, read on the forward strand.
ACAACCCGCAGTTGGGGGTAAACAAGCTTACAGGGCTGCGTGCGTGATTTTTAAAGGTCACTGGCACGAAGGAAAATTTATACCACTAGTCACTAAAACACAATCTCTAGGAGATTGTACAGCTCAGCGAGCTGAACTACTAGCATTTAAGATGGCGCTTGAAAATACCAATTGCGAATTCCCCACACTTATAGTGTGCGATTCATATTATTGCGTTCAGTCTTACAATGAATACTTGCAGAACTGGGTTCAGAACGGTTTCAAAGATGCAAAAGGTGGCACAATCAAGCATAAAACGCTGTGGGAACAAGTAGTTCTTTTACAAAAAGAACTACAAAAGACTCACGTGATACATACACTGAGTCATCAACGTGATGGCGTTCACGTTGCAGGGAATTCATTGGCTGATGAGGCCGCGAAGGCAGCTGTGCAAACGGCTTCCGTAGCTGCAATCACCCGGTCAAAAACAAAAATAGACAGCGAAATATTACAGGCTGTCAGCGCTACGGTAAAAGATGCGATAGAAACACTCCCGAAAGGCTTTCCAGTAAAGTACTCATACATAACTGATGCGAATATCGTTCCATTTGCTCCAATCCCTGGAGTGGGGGATAGGGCAATTCCAAACATGGAATATAGGTTAGGACTCATTATAGCGGCACACGAAGGGCTCGCTTCTGTACATGCTGGCGTTTCAGCCACAGTATCGTTATTAAAACAGAGATACTGGTGGCCACAAATGAGAAGACAAACCAGGAACTATGTTCTAGATTGTAAAATATGTCAAAGAATGAAGGTATCAACCGTGAAACGACCAGCACAGACGCCCCTTCTAATCTCAGATAAACCATTAGCATGTGTTTACCTGGACCACTGTGGTCCCTTACAAAGGGATGGTAACTATAAATATATCATGGTCGCAGTGGATTCATGCACGAGATTCAAATGGATGTGGCCCCAGCGCTCGGCTGACGCCAGAACTGTTATAAAAGATTTGCGAGTCTTTATCGGCACATACGCAATTGGCATGCTACATTCTGACCAGGGTCCTGATTTTAGCTCTCGAGTTTATAAGGAGGCCATGACCAGCATGGGCATTGCATTGCGGTACTCTTGTCCCTTTCATCCTGAGGGAAACGCAATTGTGGAAAGAAAAAACCGTGGCATAAAGCAATCTATAACGGCAAAGGTATTAGGTTCGGGAGCTGGGTGGGTCAAACATTTAATAAGTGTCCAACGTAGTCTTAATAATCTGCCAATAAATTCTCTGAGAGGTCTCAGTCCGTACGAACTATTGTTTGGGACTAGAATGTTAATCCAGGACCTCGATAGTCAAACTTCAGTGGTGAAAGAAAAATGCTTTGATATCAAAGATCGTTTGGCTATTATACAGGACTTAAATGAAACAAGAAAAGACCTGAGCAACATAAAGTTGAAACAGCAGCCAACAACCACTGAAGAGAAACCACCTGTCCCAGCAAGGCCTGTCTGGATTCCAAAAATCGGGGATCTGGTCAGAGAGAAGATCGCGGTAAAGAAGGAATTTGGGCCTTCTTACAGAAAAGCAGTTCCTGTCTTGTCTGTCAACGGGACAAGATCAGTAGTATTACCGCCCCTTGCTGGTAAAAAGGAGAACCGAGTTGTATCCATCGACCTGGTTAAACCACAATCATGTGGCCGATAACAAGTAGTAGGCCAAGTGGACTCCCAAGAAGTAGTAGAACACCAAAGTTTGCTACAAATACAGAGGTTCAAACTGAGAGACTAATCACATTTGATAAACCTACAGTGAATCAACAAGGACTATGCAACAAAGCGATGGAACTCAAACCTCTTGAAACCCAAATCAAAATTTTACATCAAGAAACACCATTCTACAGTGATGTAACCATTGACTATGCTAATGAAACAAAGCAAATTCCTATAGCAAAAAGGAATCCAGAAGCAATTGAAACAATTGACAGAACAGCATCAGGCTACTTTATCAACTTCGATGATTTTTCTGAGGATCCAAGTGAACCTGAGGAACAGCCGACAACAAAAACTTTTAAAGACAAAGCAAAGGAACTTTTTCATCAACTAAAAGAAACCTATCTGATTTCTCCATGGATTGAAATTTGGGTGGCACTAGGTGTATTTATCCTCATACTTTGGCTCATCATGGTACTATGCTTGGGACATTTTATTGAGGGAAAATATGTTACAATGGACACAGCAAGTCAGAATATCAACTTGGTCCTGAAACCACACAAGTCTTCACATATCGAGAAAAGAGAACTTTCTTCAGTAAACTTCACAGCCAATCCTATACCCGGTGGGGTAGCATGGGACAAAACTGATTACGAAATCTATGGTCCGGTTGAGCTCCGGAAGTATCCTCATCAATTCAAGATTTCATTGAGTGACTTTGTAAAACCAAGCACATTCGCTGATGATTGGGACCTTGAAAGTATTAATGATATGATGTCAGATCTAGTGATGTCAGCTATATTTACAGAACATGATTATTTACAAGGTTCATCTAATTATGACCAGATGTATTGTTTTAACCACTATGGTAACCATTATCTGCATAAATCTGCTCAACCTAGAAATGTTTTGAATTATAACCAATGGGAACATTGTGCAACTCCACCAAAAGGCAGTTCAAAAACATTCTATGAAAAATATTCTTATTTCTCAGGGTGCAACACAAGCAATGCAGAAACATTTTATTTCAAATTGTTAAATAAGACAGGAATGAAAACCATGCTTACAAATACAAAATTAATCTATTCAGAGACATTTTTTGAAAAAATGAAAACATTCGGTTTTGATTTCTGGAACAATAATATTGAAACGAAAACAATCTGGGGTACAAGAGATTGGCTAGTGCAAGGTATAGAATCATTATTTAGAGCCTGCATGATCCCAGAACAAATTATATTCTTGAATGATACAATTCAACAGACAACTTGTCTTGGCCTAGCCAAAATTAAAGACTTAAACAAACCGTCTACTCCAAAACCAACACCTGACATTAATGACACTACAGATGTTGAGATAGACGTATCCCATATTTTAAACCAAAACAGAACACATCCTGATTGGAAAAAATGTTTGATCTGGCCCACAGACACAAATAACTGTCAAGATAGATTCCTGAACAAAATACAAGGGTTCACATTGACCAGGCCAGACCCTAGATACTCCCAGAGACAACATCCAGGGATTGTAACTACTTACAGTGTAGGGAAACTCTGCCTCGAATGGCTACATACATCCACACTGGTAGAAATCAAGCAACACTTGACTTTACTTAAAGACGGTGCTGAGGAAGAGGTGTGGCGCCGCGGCCAGGGCGACTGACGCTGGAATCTGGGGACCACGGTTCGATCCCCGGCTCCGGCGGCAGGTTAGCCCAGCACCACGTGACTCTGGGCAATAGCTCGCTTAATCTTCCCGACGGTCCCCAGCGCCTAGAGACCCTTACGGGTGATTGTGCGCTTTACAAATGTGGATTATTATTTATTACTTGCGTGATTTCATTATGGGACCACGCAAACAGCGTCAAAAACGTTTCATAGCGGCCTCTATATATGCAGCTTACAACAAAGCTTGGAAAGAAACTCAAATTGAGACAGCAGAGAAAATACGGGAAATTGACCGTGTTAATTTGGAAAAATCACTTTCTGTTGTGGACAATGGGTTAATGACTCTGTCTTCCAGAATATATTCACTGGACAGTATTGTATCTTCAGCAATCAATATAATAGAGCAAGACTTGCTGATGTTGCAACACGGTCAGTCCCAATTACGTTCTATTGTACAGCTTGGCTGGACGTTACAAAATCTGCGTTCAGGCTACGTGCCTTGGCGTTTAATCAACACAACGTCACTATTCAGTATCTTTAACCTTACTGATATACAAATCAGTTTGGCACAGAAGGGTGCAGAGTATACAATTCTGAGCATTGAAAAACTTGAGAGATTACCATTGACAATGTCAGAACGACCTGTCATTGAATGGATAATACATGGGATAATAACTATTCCGATAACGACTTTCCAGTTTCGATACTGCCAAAAATATATACAGGCAGGCCAGTATGAAAGGTTGGGTAAAGGATACATCAAGTCAACATGGAACTTACCTTATACACACACATGTTACAGTAATAAAGGACAGAGTGTATTTCTTAGTGGTAATAATTGTGAGATATCACTAAGTGGTATATTTCTGTGTCAGGGTATAAGTTTACATGGGGCCTGTGAATGAACTACAAATAACCTTTCATGTCACCAGCTCGGCACACCTGCAACACAAATAGAACCATTCTTTAAAAGACTTTCTAACGGGAGTTACATTCTAATTGTAGATCACAGATGTTGTGGCTTGCTGCCAGGAAAACCTTATCTGGTAAGCGTGACTTCCATGGTCATTTGCTGTGAGCGAGTATTGTTCCCGAATGACACTCCAGACAGGGAGGGAAGGTTATGGCCCAGTTTGAAAATCTCTTCTATTCGAATTGATACTTTAAACAGAATGAAGACTGTGCTCCTACAGACGCCAACCCATTTGACGTCATCAAAAGAAACGTATGATCTCCAAGTTGCAAGGACAACGGGTGAGATACATGCATTGTTATCAACAAATTGCCTCCTACACTTCGCAGAAATGCTAAACGAAATCTTAAATATTTCTGATACAAGTGGTATCGCAAGTGTATTTAAGACCGTTTTTTCTGGACTGTTAACCCCATTCAAAGCAGTCCTGGGTATTTTCCCTAATTTCGTCCATTCCATCTTTGGCGGACTTCCACTCCTGTTGGGACTCGTAGCAGGCATTTTATTTTTGCTACTCCTGCTTCATTATGGCAAACCATGTCACAGACAAGACTCCAGCAACAATGGAAGAAACGATCCTAGCTATACGCTACCGGGACCGCATAACTAAAGTCCTTGGATTAGCCCGGCTACGAGATCTGAATATGACCTGGTTTCTTTCGTTCAGACCCATGTGGCAGAATTGTGTTATGCCTGTATTGAGGTGCATGCTATGCGGCGAAGAATGCGTGTTGGACACCTGTCTTACACTACAATCAGAAGTACCATTGGATGCAGATACTTTGTTGAGTCCAGTAAAGGCTCATGCATTGTGCTGTCCCCAGCGGCTACCTATCCTGATGACGGCATTCGTGGAGACTTCACCACTACGATTGAAGGGTAGTGAAGTACAGGATGAAAGCAGCATCAACCAGGTACGACCTTCTGTAAGCAATGCTGATCGAAACATCACTGAAAGCGAACATGCTCATGACTGCATGGTAGCGACATTTTCCAACCTAGTCGAACTTTCACCAGAAGCTGTAGACTGTTTTTTCGAGAGTCTGTCTGAAATGATGTTTTCACCAGAACAGAGAGAATGACTTTAAACAAAATTGCACACAGCGTTCCCTGAACTCTGAATTTTGCCTTCAGCTTTAAAAACAAAGCTACTGAGAACTTTTTTGCTTCTTCCCCTGAAAACAAAAACTTTTTCTCCAAATCCAAAATATTTACCTTTTTGGCACTTATCTTCTGCTTAAAGTAAAACTATTCCTAGAGAACAGAGCTTCTATTTTTAGGAAACTCTTGAGACATTACGTTACCTCAACCTCTAGCTAAATTACAAGTAATTGTATTTATATGTGATGAAGTGGTCTCGCACCTTTTCTTCTGTATTAAGAGCCATTTCAAGTGTCATTTTCGCAAATCATTCATGCTGATATACAATGTGCATCTCTTTTTTGAATGATTATATTGCTTGAATGCCTACAGTACCTATACTCATTTCGTGTATTTCGCATAAGCCATTTTTTCAAATGCAAAAAAATGTATTTTTGGGTGGTTCGGTATACACATGCAATATTAGTTATGTTTACTATTGCTTAGGTTAGTAAATATGTACATAAAATCGTGGAGTGGGTGTAGTATGTTTATCTAGGGACCTGTATCGATACTCCTATTTCTGACCCTTGTCCGGTTACTAAATCATTAATGGCCATACAACGGCACAGAAACCCGTTTTCAGATTAAGTCATAGCGCATGCTATCACATTAGGCAAGCACTATTCCTCCAGCCCCCCTAGAAAGCACACCAAGTTCTCAAAACAAACCAAACCTCCAGCAGACCTGGGAAATCCCCCACAGCTATTGTTTTGATTTCGTTCGAGAACTCCTGTAAAGAATGTAAGAACGACCAGTTCTTATGACATCCTTAATGACGTCTTATGTCCATCCTTACGTCAAACTCGGCACCTTTCAGGTATAAATATACCGACGATGCCCTAAGCAAAGGCGCGGTGGTGATGAGCTTGGAGCAGCGCTACTTGCCGGAGAGCCCAGCTGATCCAGGAAGCCCACGGACGCTGCCCCTCCCTTTTGACGCACTGAGAGAGACGCTGCCTTTTCTCCTGCCGAGAAATCCAGCCTCCGGCGTTTCCGGGTTGCCCTGGCGGGTAACTGGGATACCGAGTCCTGAGACAGAGATACCAGCCCTCCAGCCTTCTAAATCCCAGGTACTGAACTTACTAACCCCTTACAGAGAATTCTTGAGTCAGATTCTTGGCAAACCAAACTTAACTTAAACTGCTACTTACTTACTCCATCCCACGTATTAGGCTTAGATCAGGTACACCGGGGTAGGCGTAGTTAGAAGCACCAGTTGAGTATGATTAGTCAATGTATATATGTATGTATAACTTTTATCCATTTTAAAGTTTCATATGGCTAAGAAACCATATCAATGCTTTTACAGTATTATTTTATAATCCTGCTTTTACTGTATGCACTTTACTTAACCTTAAGTATTGCAACTGTAGCGATTCATTTCTCTTGTATGAGAAAAAGAGACTGATCAATAAATAACACCTTTTTATTGAATACGCCCGTCTCTTCCTTTTCTCTACAATCTGGTGGAACTAAGTATGCACGTACTGACTGAGTAAAATGATTGTCTTTTGTTTTCACACGACTCTAGAGATATACTCTTGATTAGAGAGAGCAAAATTGTCAGGTTCTATGGTTGTCAGAAACTAAATCCCTTCTTGTCTATCCAGGGAGGGTAAACTCCTCCTTGCCTATTCGAGAAAGTTTATAGTGAACTCTGAGCTAGCTGGCACACAAAACTTTAAGTCTAATATCGTCAGTAGAAGACCTAGTTAACCTCAGTCCTACGTCTATACTATTGAAAATATTATTCCAATGTGCAGAGCCTATTGGGATAATAGGAACTACACTACAGCGCCAACTGCTAACATGAATCTTTAATAGTCTTTATATTACCCCGAAATTTGCAGATTATTTCTCTTTCTTTCATGGTTTGAAGGTCTGGAAAGGGCCAATATATTGGAGGCTGTCTTCTCCCTTTGCCACGGCACCTATGGTGGAGTGTACTCACATCAGGAGTTAGGATACAGTGTCCACATTAACATGTACATAGACACACCCAAAAGATCATGTGATAACACATACCAGCATAGGATAGCAGTACCTAGCAAGTCACATCAAATATACATGATATACAACAGAATACATAGCATATCCGTGTATGAGGAAAGTTGAAGATCCGCCTGGAATCACATGACAGTAGAAGACATTTCCACCACTGACAACAGGTTTAGGAGAGACCATTCCAGGCGGTAGACAGTTTAATACTCACATTAACTTTCCTGATAAATTCAGAACTCTCCAAGATTAATATAATCAGTTGGAACTATAGTAAGTTCCACCTATGTACCCCATTCTCTAGTCCACATCAATCTGTAACTGGACTGTGCACATTTACATGCACCTGTTGTATGGTGGACCCAGTCATTTTATGAAGTCTGCATCACACATACAATCAGTCACCACTGGTGTACAACACCGGGATATCTTTCAACTTATAATTTCATGTCACAGTGTGAGGAGGGGTCAAGGTCTTGGAGGGTCAGGGTCCTCTACCACAGTCACTCTAACCCTCATCAATCAACACCCTCTCCTCCTGCGCCTCCCCAGAAAATAAACAGGGTTATTTAGGCTTTCGCCGATGTACTGGTGTGTATTCATACCTCTTAATGGGCATCAGCTGCTTATGGCCTCTGAAAACGGGGTGAAAAACAAATGTTGACAATGCTTTTCAGCTCATGACACCTGCTACCATGTGATTTAGGCTCCTCACCAGATGACCGTGTTAAGGGAGCTGAAACCGTGTGACACACAGTGGCACCTTGTAAGTTTGCTGGTATGCAGTGATATGTCAGTAATGGGATGTGCAGAGCAATGTTGTCATACATCAGGTAACAACTTCCAAGAGATAAATGCAGTGGGGAGACACACTTAGAAGTTCATTTTACACACAGGATGTGAGCCCGGACATGGTGGAGCCACAACTCTTACCAATGGAAAATACAAGAACGCAGGCCGCAGCCTATTTCAGAAGTCGAGGTAGGCGGTTTCTAACACACGATACTCAGCCATAGGCTGATGGTTGTTATTGTGATGTTTTCAGTTCAAAGTATGTGTTTGCCTACAAGGGAGAGTGCTATGGAAGCCTACCCTTACCAATGGAACGTTCAGAATCACTGACTGCCGTCTAGTTTGAAGCACATGGTGGTCGGAGTGTGAGACGGAAGTCACAACCATTGGCTACATTTGGCAAATGCTACTGCTGCGGATCAGTGTTTTTGACTGCCAACACAGAGGACCATCTATCAGGCCTACGAATGTGTTTTGCGAGTTGGAATCAAGTCTCTTGCCTCCAGAAACTGCTGCTTTTTATAACTCTCCATCCGTCAGCTGCTGTTTACCACTTCTGGGAGCTGCCATGACACTCTGTGCAGGTAGCAGAGCCTCTGCCTTCAATCCTGAGGAACTTGAGACCCTGGTCGACTTAGTCCTTCCCCTGTATGGACAGGTCTACGGCACACCAGAGGAACAGGTGAGTTCTATTTATGCAGTATGTACTCGACTACATTTCATTTATCCATATCCATGGCCCAGATTGTGGCAATAAGACCCAGACAATCAACAAAGTTATGAATGTCAGATAGTGTGTCTGGTAAAAAAGGTACATATGTTCTGGTGTATGTGGCACAATACTCTTATGAACTTCACATCATACTTGTGATGTGCATACCTTGCTATAGCCTACACCCATTGTATGCACATTTTCTATGCATGTAGAAAGCTATTGTTACCAATGCTGAATGTGCAAAAATTGTAATGGAAGATGTGCTGGTAGATTTATAGGCCTTCATACCCGTTGGAATGTGTTCTGAGAGTTGCATGTGAGGATTATATGAGATATGTGTACAGTCTAATCAATCACTGAACACACATGAGGTGACACAAACCAACATTAGGGATATACCAACAACTCACAGACCCATTCACAGTGATCATGTCTGATAAAGGATGACCACCTGATGTACAGGTAGGGATGGGAAATGTGTTCATATGATGGTCATGTCTGAACAGTAGGCTTAGCATGCAGAGAGAAAATCCTGACAATGATTTGTGCAGTGTACGGTCCATGACCCAGGCTGTAGCATAGATACGTTGCCTATGGTACTGATGCACAGAGTACTTCCCCCATAGATCTGCTAATCCCCAGTTCCTGTCATCTCAAGTTTCAAAAGACTATGATTTTGCCTGGATGTTCCTAGTGTACAGATACAGGATGTGAGGCCAAGAACCAGGAGTCCTGTCCGGTCCTGTCCATTTACTCATTTTGTCAATAGGTGTCATTGCCTAAGGACAGGCACCTTACTCACACCTGAGTGCAGTTAGGCTGTCATATGAGTGATACTACAATTCTACAGGAACATTTATGATGTAAAATATGTTACCAGCGGGTAGTTTGTAACATCTGCAGGGCAGTTCCTAAGTGCATCACCTGCTGTGCTATAATGTAATATCAAGCATGTTGTACAATAGTATGTTGATGTTTGTTAGAATTGGGGGCCTCTGGTTGGCACAGGTAGGTATTTGTGACAAGCAGGGACCCTCTCCTCTAATCAGGGCAAGGGAATAACTCTCTCCAAGTAACCCCTGCTCACCCTCTAGGCCGCGTGGCGCGAGCAGTCAAGGCTTATTTCAGAGACGATGTAAGTTAAGCAGTTGTGACCACATACAGTAACCCAGTGACAACACTACTAATGGACACCACACAGGTTTTTTTTCCAAAATATGTATACTTTCTATAGAGTTATCATAAGACCAATAAACAACAAAAAGAATCCACAGTACTATGAAATTTCAAGAGTTCAGGTTAAAAAGGCTTAATTCAAGGTTCTGTGCGAGTCGGTAGCCTTGTCCGGCTACAGCGTTGCTGAAAAGAACACAGAGTCTAACAAATCCAGCGAACCGCAGCGGTCTGGGCCCACTCAAATGTCGACAGACTCAGTCAAAGTACCTTTTCCTTGAGGCAGCCGACACAGATGTGCGAGCCGGTTCCAGGGTTCGACGCTGTGCAGAAAAAGAAAGCGTTGCAGGTCACGGTGTCCTTCCAGTCACTGTGCAGGCTACAGCTTGTTGACGGCATTGAGATGAAGTCGGTGAGCTCAGAGCTCAGGGCTTGCGTTGTTCGAGGCGGACGTTGCTCGTTGCTGTGCTTCCAGCTTTACAGTGCGGCAACAGAGCCAGAGTTCGGGAGCTGGCGTCGGACAGCGGTGCAAGTCGGGCGGTGCGTCGCAAAGCATGCAAGTCGGTGCCCAACTCCGGGGCTATCACAGGACTCCAAGTCAACAGCAGTGACCGCGTCCATCAGACTAAATCGATTCTGTGTAGCGAGACGTTGCACGTCGCGGTGTCCTTCCAGTTGCGGTGCAGGCTACGGGTCGTTGACGGTGTCAAGACGGAGTCGTGAGTGCAGAACTTGCATTGTTCGAGGCGGACCTTGCTTGGTGCGGTGCCTACAGGACACCGGGCCAGTCGTGAGCGTTGATCACAGATCCCTGCCTCTGTAGCCACTTGTTTCCAGCAGCAATTCACAAAGGCTGGTGAAGTCCACTCATCCTGGGACTTCTGTCAGGGGGCAAGCTCTCTTCCAAGCCCTTGGAGATCTTTGCACAAGTTGAAAGAAAAGTCCAAAGTTCTTTCTCCTCCCTTTGGCAGCGAGGCAAACACTGCCGGCCAATCCCCCAAGCAGCACTTCAGCTTGGAATAGTCTCTCCTCAGTTTCTTCAGGTTCCTTCTCCTCAGCAGAGGTTTCGTCTTGTAAGTCCAGAAGCGATCTAATTTCATGGGATCAGGGTCCCAATACTTATACCCCAAAATCATTTGTTCTCTGAGGGGAGAGGGGCCTGTGCCCAGTTTAAGCCAGGTCTGAAGTACTCAGACTTCTCCTTGCCTTTTCACTACGCAGGGCAGGCACATCAGACGCCCCACAGGAGGTGGAGCCAGCATTGTGGAAGACAAGTACTGTCCAGGAGCACTTTGTTGACAGTCTTCCTTCTCTTCTTTCAGTGTGCAGGGTAGAGGCATCAGACACACCACAGGGGGTGGAGCCAGCATTGTAGAGGGAAGCCTCAGCCCTATTCAGGTCCCAGGTGCAACTCCTCCCTCACATCTAGATGCAGATCTCCCTATTCGCCCCCGGGCTGCCCCCAGCCTGTCTCCTGGAATTCCCCAATCCTGTCACTCCCAAACCCAGACAAGGAATACACAACCTCGCAGATGCGGGCTCAAATGGTTAGGCAAGCAATAAAAGTTTGCAAACACAGAATATTAAAATAAACTTTACTAAAAGATGTATTTTATTATTCTGAGTCCAGGCATACTAAACTCAAATTTCTACCATGTTCTCTGAGTCTGCTAGGATTATAAAAATGTAACAATCCAGCAGCCCATTCTGGCCTATGGAGAACAAGTATCCTTGCAATAGTGAAAAACTAAAATGGCTGTAATTCACTATTAGGACATGCCACACACATCAGGACTTGTCCTACCTTATACTTACAATGCACCCTGTCCTTGGGCCTACCATAGGGGTGACTAATATGAAGAAAAGGGAAGGTTTAGGGACTGGCAAGTGGGTGCCAGCAGGACAGTACCAGACTGCAAGCAGGCCCTGCAATGGCAGACCGTAGACACATTTTACAAGTCTGTTTCTGTGGGTGGCACAATCAGTGCTGCAAGTCCACTAGAAGCATTTTGATGTACACTCCCTGTGCACACTCAGTGCACTGTACTAGGGTATGACAAGTAAACCAAACATCCAATCATGGAACTACTAATCAATACATCAGTTTATAATAGGGGGAGCATATGCAGTTTAGCACTGATCAGTAGTGGTAAAGTGCCCAGAGTCATTAAATAGCCAACAGCAGGTCAGAAAAAATATAGGAGGAAGGCAAAAAGTTCAGGGATGACCATGCAAAAAGAGCCAAGTCCAACAATGTTCTTCCATTCACACTGCCACATATGGCATAATGTGTATTACTTGATGTCAGGATTTCCAAACACTAACATATGCAGATGTAGTCTAGTGTCCTAATGTGCTAATCACAAGTCAACTAATCCTTAGAGTGGGATTTTCAAATTACACTCATGGCAGCCATTTGATTGTCATCCCAAAGTTTGCTTGTAATCAAAAGCATGGTAACAGTGTTGTCTTGGACAGTGTGGATCAAGTAATTTTCTAGAATATTTAGGTGTCTGTCCAGGGCTTCACTGCATTTGTAGTCATTAGGAAGACACAATGGTGTGCTGTGTTACCTGGTAAAACCTTACAAAGCGTATGTGGTGTAGTCCCAGCCAACCTGATGTAAGTGGCTGGGTATACTGAATGTGAGCAAAGTCAGGAATTGAGAGTTGTACCCTTTGGGCTTTAACATTTTTTGCATTGGTCAGCATGTGCAGTCCAAACTTGTAACATTTGGAATCTTGTAAGATGGCTATGTTAGCTGTGTACTACCTCTGTGTCACCCTAGCAGATGACTTACTTCTTGCATGTCTCTGAAGTCTCTTCATTAATTGCAACCATACAGGTCAATGCCCATCAAAAGGTGTTCCTGTGGAAGACCATCACCCGGAATGTGACTCTGGAGGGTCACTCGTCGACTCAGTGTCCACTGCATTAAATGGTGGCAGGACCTAACAGGCTGGACTTGGAAGATCATAGAGGTCCAGCTAGGCCTGTAATCCTCAGGCAGAAGGGGTGCACACTGTACCCCTGCCCCCGTAATCATCTACATACTGGCTGTAGCCTACTCAGACCTTGAGGGGGCAGCTGAGAGTCCAGCAACAGCTAGGAGAAGTTAAGTATTGGCCTAAGTGAAATAATATAAATGACCATCTGTATTTTGTTACATGCAGCTATTTCATCATCAAGCTTGAAGGTGACTCATGTCCCACGCAGTGGGGGAGCTAATGTATGTGTATGTCTGATAGTAGGTGCATGGTGAAAACCATAGATATTGTCCATGTAACCAGGAACTAAGCAGTGTCTAGTCAAATTCCAATTTCCAGAATTGAACAGCCACATGGCTGCATAATGTCTCTGATAACATACATTACCTCTTGATGTCATGTGTGACAGTGGGCCCAAATAGGTCAATTATCATCCTAGTCTCTGGATTGATGGACCCTTAATTCTGTTTGTCATATGATGCTGGACCACTTGCTAGTGACATGACATACAACGAACTCTGGATGCAGAAACTGTGCAATATATCCCGTTGGTAAATGGGAAATATTCAGTATAGTGACAGCACTTATGCCACCGGTGCCATCTGTTGTGCTGAGTGGATACTGGCATGTGTGAACGTGTATGTTGTACTATCACATGTACAACAGTTCCATACATGACATGAGGGTCTACATATAAGCATCCTATCTGAAACCATGATATTTGCATGTGTTGGCCAACTTGTACATGACAATATATGTCTTTGATTGACATACAGAGTAGGCGTTACCAGAAATGGGGGTGTATATAGAGGTGTGGGAGTGTCATAAGACAGGTCAACATGTAGATGCCAAAACATACATAGGTTGAACCTTCCGGAATTTTGACTTAGCATACCATTGAGAAGTGTGTATTCTGTCAGATGGGATGCAGATGTGCATCTATGGAGGGTCAATATATGGCTGGTGTTATACATCAGGGAGGGATATGCTGACATGTTGGGGTGATATGTGTGTATTAGCAGTCAGTACTAGCTTGTAATTAATGATAGCATAGGATGCAAGGTACCCTGATTCCCCTTCTGTTATGGACACATTTGATGGCTCTGTATTGACTGGGTGCATTCTAAGACTCTTGTATTTTCAGTATTCTGAAGTAATTGACACAATTTTGACTGTGGATATTCCACTCATGTACAGTGGATCTCTGTGCTTAAAACGCACACCACTTGGAGTCATATTTTCTCCTTTCAACTCTTCTATACTACATGTGACACCTAGCTAAACTACTCATGTGCAACTTTCAACAGCATCCTCTGTCATTGGACATATGTGTAAGTGTTTTTTGGTAAGTATGAACAGTGTGGAATAGGCTAATCCATGTTAACGTCATCTTGGTAGTTATATTTTGCAGTAACTTAGCTGTAGCTGGTGCCCAGCAGTTCAACATGTTGTGAGTTATTGCCATCTGACCATTTGCTGATTGCAGGGCCTTGCGTGAAAAGGTAGTTATGCATTCCATGTGGAAAATCCCTTTGATGACATTAGGGAAGTATGGTATGCCACAAGGGCCTAGGTTGCAGGGTTATATCTCCTGCTGAACACATGAAGGTAGATTTGGAACAATGTCACACATGCAGTTTTACAAGACTCTGCTTATGAGACCATTATGTGTGACTGTGCACAGGTCATGTAGCTTTCATGCATGTGCTCATGGCAATGTTCGAACTCATATAGTCACCCCAGTACATATTGTGATCTATTCAATTGTGTAATGAGTTGTGTTATGATCAGTTTTGCCAGTATGTAATTGCAATAGCAGTTAACCTATTTGTACAATGTTTTTCAGCATCAACCAAGGGCAGCAAAGGAGACAAGACCCAGACTGCTGGGGAAGCAGCTGGCCACAGTGGCCCCCGTGCTGGCAGTGACCAAGCAAGACTCAGTGGCTAAGAGGGTGATGAAAGTGTCAAGGAGAAGCAGATCAACATGACTAGTTTGTCATCTTTGTCTGAGTCAACCTCTAATGAACATTCCCAGGTGGTGGTGGAATCCCTAGGACCTGCTTTCGTAACACCCAAGTCCACTATTCTCCCTACCATCTCCACCCTCCTGGCTGCTCTCCAGCCAGCTGTCTAGGCCCACTCCCTAAAATGGGAGGAGTCTCCTTTGCGCCAGGCTCTTCACCCCCGTCCTCTGTCTCCCCTACTGCCTTAAGTGTGGAGGCCATTGACATCCTGAGGCAGATCTCTGTGGATCAGACAGCAGTGCTGAAAGCACTCCAGGTGCAAAGCCATCAGCAAATGCAGATGGTGTCGTACCTAGAGGGCATTCAATCCGTCATGTCTTCCCTACAGAGAACGTTTCAGGCTCTACCTTCTACACTCACAGCAGTCTTCCAGCAATTCCAGATTTCCACCCACCCTTCCTCCTGCCTCCTCCCTAACCGCAATCTCTATTGCCATACTTACCCAAAGCAAATGCAAAGATCACCATGCATCCACCTCAACATTCACATGCAGCACACAGACACAAAAACATGAGCCAAAAGACAAAAGACAGGGACATACCCACTCAGCAGGCAAAAGACACCCTCATTACCACATGCATTGACATACACACAGGCACCACACTCACTGCACCACATACCTCCGCTACAGACATACAGGTAAACACCACACCAGCAGGCACAGCCACTATATACACCAAACTCACAGACACCAGACCAGCAGACACAGCCACTACAGATACCACATTCACAGACACCACACCTGCAGCCACAGACACATCACCGCCATCACTTCCCTCTAGCTCCAAAACCCAACCCCTGGTCTCACCTCCTCCCCAGTCTGGCCAAGAATTCCTCATGATTGCCCTTGACCTCTTCCCTATCCAACCTGATCCAACCCCTCCCAAAACCAAAAATATTACTTTGCCACCCCTTCCATACCCTTCCACGTCCACCCCTAAAAACCCAGCCAAACCCCCTCCTAAAGCCCAACCTACCCGCAATGCTATAAAAAAGAAAGAGTACCTGTCCTGACACCACCCCACACCCTCCTAAAACCCAAAGGTCCTCTTCTCTACCCCCAACCCAGCTCTTCTAAGGGGAAGAAAAGGAAAGAAGCCCACCAAAGCCTTTCATGGCTACAAAATACCTACAATGTTGAAACCCAGTCTTCCTAAGCCCGAGCACAGCCTTCCCACATACCCAGCCAACCCTCCCAAACCCAAGCCCAGCCCTTCCAAGGACCAACCCAGCCCACCCTGATTTCATCCATGCAGTGCCTTGGCTGCCCACTAGATGACTCATCCTTCGGAGGTATCCCTGGCAGTGTTTTGGAAGGCAAGTTTGGATGGTATAGCAGTATGCTGGCCCACAAGACTGTTACTTGGACTTTTGTTTTAGAAAATCCTTTGATTCTATGTAATACAGCAATTCCTTGTTGATAGTGAACTCCTTTTGTCCAGCCATTGCTTCTGTTACTAAATGTTGTTGTTGGTATTGTGTATTTTGGGATGTGTAACTACATTTGTGTTTGTTTCACCATGATAGCTAATCCTTTTTCATTAGATAGGTATATTCCGACATTGAGACCCTGGGTGTAGCCACAAACACAACACACACACAGGGATGCTTCAGAAGATGCCTGCACAAGAACAACACACAGACACTACAGGAACACATACTAAACTCCAACAGAAACAGACATACCCTGTTATCCAAACTGGGGAAAAGCAACAGGAGCACAGACACAACAGGAGTACACAACATCATCACTCAGGAACAAAACACACACACCATAACACATATCACACAAGAAGTGCATCTGGATAAACACACACTGCCACATCAAACCGACCACAGATGCACATGAAACCCTAATCAACAAACACCTCAAGGCATCAGGGGATGCACATCAGGCAATGCCAAGGCCACATACACACAGCACTGCATGCTCAACAAGCAGTGTGTGCATAACAAGCACAACAGCCACACACACACATGATTGACACAACCTCATCACACACACCACAAATCAGCACTGCACAAATACAACAGCACACCCAGGAACTGAAGCAATACCACAGCCAACACCCACACATCCAACACAACAACTACACATGCACCACTCTGGGAATACAAGAGCCCAGCCACCTCTACCAGAGCACTGGCCTGCACACACAGCTGAAGTGCACATGACCACCACAGAATAACCAATAGCACAAGGACAGCACACATAAACCATTGGGGCAATGTCCAGAGTGGAATAACACTTATGGCCCAAGAACTGCACCACAAAACACAAGCCCACAAATGAAGTGATGTGGAGGCACACACACATGGAAAACCAAGGGGACAGCTCACATCAAAGTGAAACAGCCTGCATGTCAGTAGCAGACATGTAAGGGGTGTGCCACACACAAATAGAGGGAAGGAACACCCAGAATGGCAAGGCACAAGTGGCACACATAGGGGATGGCCTAAAACCACACACACCATTCCATACAGGAGTTGAAAAAACACCATGTGCCTGCAATGCATGACAAACACAAACACAATGCCAGTGTGGAGGAGCAGGGCCACACAGTCTACACAAAAACACCCAAGACACATCGAGGATCAATCAAACACAACACTGATGTGCAGCACACACACTTTGCACACTTCAAAATTATAAACACAACAAGGAGGAGTCACACACAACACCATGGACACACCAACAAACAGCACAGTGCACTACAAACAGTTCACACAAGTGCATACAATCCTCTACACAGGGCAAGACAAAACAAACAACAGGAATACAACTCCTGGGTGACACATGTGTGTCCCTCACAATACAGGGACACACATACATCCACTACAAACTGACACCCTTCACACTGCTTACCTCTTCTACACCCAAGACCACGCATCTCATGTAGGCCATGGCACCAGGACCAAGGGCCAACACAAGATGACCATACACATACAAGGCTGTGCACACAGAAATGAATCCACACACATATTTCTTGACATATCCCAGCCAGCTTATAAACATTTTCACAGCATCACATCCTGTGCTGGCAGTGTCTCCCAACCTGACATGTGAACAGTGTAGGCAACAATAGCAAATCACTAACAAGATAACTGCATGGCAGGTAAAATAGCCATCACAGATTACACTATTTGCAGGGTCAGAATGGACTGAAGACCCTGTCATCCCTGTCTAAAAATCTGATGCCTGCAAAGAGCCTTGCAATGTTGAAGGGATACATGGAGCATGGGGCACAGCCAATCAAATGCTAACAGAAACAGAACTTTAATCAGCAAGGACGCTGACAAAACACACAACAGAAGTAACTATATTTATTCACATATTGCACAGATGTAGCAGTAGAACAATAGTAGACAACAACAAGGCATAAAATTATGTACAAATGCCAGATACCATGCACAGGTGAAACACAAACAGGAAGGCCAGTGTCCATAGCACAGGTGAGAGGCCAACACAGAAGAGCAACAGGGCCAGTGCAGGTGAGCCAGAAAGTACATGAGAGGCTGCACAGGGGAGAGTACAGCACAGCAGAGCAACAGGGCCAGTGTCCATAGCACAGGTGAGACAGCAAGTACATGAGAGGCTGCACAGGGGAGAGTACAGCACAGCAGAGCAACAGGGCCCGTGTCCATGGGAGGTGAGCCAGCAAGGACATGAGAGGCGGCACAGGGGAGAGTACTATTCATAAAGGGGGTGGTGATGGACAATTCAGATACTCTGTCCATCACCACCCCCTTTTGTGAATCGTTTTGGCCACCATAAGTGTGGTAGGGTATACTCAGATGTGAGTCCCTTGCTCACTGCACCATCAGGATTCAAGCAAGCCGGGCCGAAGACGGCTGCAATGCCAGAAACCGGTCCCCGGAAGCTTGTTTCCTTTCCAGTAAAGAATTGGCTTGGTAGTTTGGTCTGCCCTGTTCCCATGATGCACTGGGCCAGGGTCAGACTAATTTGCATGTAGCCAGGTTCTGAGCTGGGATGGTGCAGTGAGCTAAAAAACGGCGATGGATCAAGCCCTGATCTTTTGACATGGGTAGGAGTGTTCTGCTTAATTCAGATACTCTGTCCATCACCACCCCCTTTTGTGAGTCGTTTTGGCCACCATAAGTGTGGTAGGGTATACTCAGATGTGAGTCCCTTGCTCACTGCACCATCAGGATTCAAGCAAGCCGGGCCGAAGACGGCTGCAATGCCAGAAACCGGTCCCCGGAAGCTTGTTTCCTTTCCAGTAAAGAATTGGCTTGGTAGTTTGGTCTGCCCTGTTCCCATGATGCACTGGGCCAGGGTTAGACTAATTTGCATGTAGCCAGGTTCTGAGCTGGGATGGTGCAGTGAGCTAAAAAACGGTGATGGATCAAGCCCTCATCTTTTGACATGGGTAGGAGTGTTCTGCTTCATTCAGATACTCTGTCCATCACCACCCCCTTTTGTGAACAGGGGAGAGTACAGCACAGCAGAACAACAGGGCCAGTGTCCATGGCAGGTGAGAGGCCAACAAAGCAGAGCAACAGGGCCTGTGTCCATGGCAGTTGAGCCAGCAATTACATGAGAGGCTGCACAGGGGAGAGTACAGCACAGCAGAGCAACAGGGCCAGTGTCCATGGCAGGTGAGAGGCCAACACAGCAGAGCAACAGGGCCAGTGTCCATGGCAGGTGAGCCAGCAAGTACATGAGATGCTCCACAGGGGAAAGTACAGCACAGCAGAGCAACAGGGCCAGTGCCCATGGCAGGTGAGAGGCCAACAGAGCAGAGCAACAGGGACAGTGTCCATGGCAGGTGAGAGGCCAACACAGAAGAGCAACAGGGCCAGTGCCCATGGCAGGTGACAGGCCAACACAGCAGAGCAACAGGGCCAGTGTCCATGGCAGGTGAACCAGCAAGTACATGGGAGGCTGCACAGTGGAGAGTACAGCTCAGCAGAGCAACAGGGCCAGTGTCCGTAGCACAGGTGAGACAGCAAGTACATGAGAGTCTTTACAGGGGAGAGTACAGCACAGCAGAGCAACAGGGCCAGTGTCCATGGCACAGGTGAAACAGCAAGTACATGAGAGGCTGCACAGGGGAGAGTACAGCACAGCAGAGCAACAGGGCCAGTGTCCATGGCAGGTAAGAGGCCAACACAGCAGAGTAACAGGGACAGTGTCCATGGCAGGTTTCAGGCCAACACAGCAGAGCAACAGGGCCAGTGTTTATGGCAGGTGAGTCAGCAAGTGCATGAGAGGCTGCACAGTGGAGAGAACAGCTCCGCAGAGCAACAGGGCCAGTGTCCGTAGCACAGGTGAGACAGCAAGTACATGAGAGGCTGCACAGGGGAGAGTACAGCACAGCAGAGCAACAGGGCGGTAAACTTCCTTTACAATGCAACTTTTACCACGCAGTGCCTTTACGACGCAACTTTTACAACGCAAACCATTACAACGCATTGCGATGGGGGGCGCTCTAGGATAGGGAATAGGTTTAATGTACTATCCAACACCTTCCCTACTATCCACCGGGACTGGAGTTGGAATAGTAAATTAAACTATTCACTATCCAGCGCCCAAAAGCATTATGCGTTGTAAAGGTATTTGTTGTAAATACCGCGTTGTAAAGGCATGCGATGTAAAAGCATGCGTTGTAATGTCATACATCCAACAGGGCCAGTGTCCATGGAAGGTGAGCCAGCAAGGACATGAGAGGCTGCACAGGGGAGAGTATAGCACAGTAGAGCAACAGGGCCAGTGTCCATGGCAGGTAAGAGGCCAACAAAGCAGAGCAACTGGGCCAGTGTCCATGGCAGGTGAGCCAGCAAGTACATGAGAGGCTGCACAGTGGAGAGTACAGCCCAGCAGTGCAACAGGGCCAGTGTCCATAGGACAGGTGAGACAGCAAGTACATGAGAGTCTGTACAGGGGAGAGTACAGCACAGCAGAGCAAAAGGGCAAGTGTCCATGGCACAGGTGAGACAGCAAGTACATGAGAGGCTGCACAGGGGAGAGTACAGCACAGCAGAGCAACAGGGCTAGTGTCCATGGCAGGTGAGACAGCAAGTACATGAGAGGCTGCACAGGGGAGAGTACAGCACAGCAGAGCAACAGGGCCAGTGTCTATGGCAGGTGAGCCAGCAAGTACATGAGAGGCTGCACAGTGGAGAGTACAGCACAGCAGAGCAACAGGGCCAGTGTCCATAGCACAGGTGAGACAGCAAGTATATGAGAGTCTGCACAGGGGAGAGTACAGCACAGCAGAGCAACAGGGCCAGTGTCCATGGCAGGTGAACCAGCAGGTACATGAGAAGCTGCACAGGGGAGAGTACAGCACAGCAGAGCAACAGGACCAGTGTCCATGGCACACGAGAGGCCAACACAGCAGAGCAACAGGGCCAGTGTCCATGGCAGGTGAGCCAGCAAGTACATGAGAGGCTGCACAGGGGAGAGTACAGAACAGCAGAGCAACAGGACCAGCAACACACCCATATTCTAAACAATGTTCAGGACTAGCACACCTGTATGAGGCACAGGTGTATGAGGGGGATGTCAACTCACTCCTGGCTGTCATGCGGACTTGTACCTGGCTGTGTGTCGGGGACAGCAGGCCCACTTGACTGTTTGACAGAGCCCCAGGTGATGTGGAGCTAACAGTGTCTTGGCAAGCTGGAGGGCTGTGTGGACCAGGTGGCATAGTGGCACGTGGAGGTGGAGTCATGCAGACCTCTGACACAGTGTGGGTGGGAGAGGTTGGAGGGGTGCCCTTCCACTTTTTGGGAATATCAAATGGCTTCCCTGTCTTGGGGTGGATGGGAAGTGGTGATGACACAACAGGCACACACCCCAACTGTCCCACATCAGGTGCAGACACTGGCACCACCTCTGGAGATGTGCTGGATCCCGCGGAACGCTTGGTCTGGCTATGTCTCTGGACCACCTACACCTCTTTGCCATGTGTACCCCGTACAGTGCCCTCCTTCAAATTCTTGCCAGGGCTGGTCACTACTGTGCCCTCCTTTGCCTTCTTGCCAGGTGTATCCCCTACAGTGCCCTCCTTTGCCTTCTTGCCAGGTGTATCCCCTACAGTGCCCTCCTTTGCCTTCTTGCCAGGTATACCCCCTACAGTGCCCTCCTTTGATTTCTTGCCAGGGGTGGTCTCTACAGTGCCCTCCTCCACCTGCAGCAATGGTCATGGAATTGGGGTAGATGTGGTGGGTGGATGTGTCCCTGTGCTCTTCCTAGGTGTACCCCTGATATTCAACACCTCCTCAGTGGGCGCAGACACTGCATGGGTAGGTTTGTGTGATGTTTTAGTGATAGGAGAGTATATTGCTGGTGATGCCTCTGAGGCATGTGAGCCTTATGTCTGCCTGATTGCACTTCTGGCCTTGCTCTTTCCTGACTGGCTCTTGTCTGTGCATTCTGGGGTGGACATGCTCTTCTGTGGGGATGGTTTCTGTGGGTGGGAGTGTTTGGCTTGTGCCTGTTGTGTGCTCCTTGTGCTGTACCTTTTCGTTGACGCAGGTGAACCGTGGTCACTGTCATCTGATGTGGCCACTGTCTTGGGGGTGGACAAAGGCACCTGAGCTGCAATGGGAGCATGTGCCTGTGGAAGGGCTGACGTGACTGTGGATGACAACGCCTGGACTGTACGGTGTAGCCCAACCACGTCAGAGTGTATGCCCTCCATGTATGCAATCACCTGGCCTAATTTCTTGTCATGGTCACTAAAGGCATTGAGCAGGGCTGTCTGGCCCACACAAAGCTGGCGCCGGAGCTCTACACACTCTGCACTGAGTGCAGCAGGCGGGACAGGTGCAGGGGCAGTGGTGCCAGATGTGAATGTGACTCGTCCCCTCTTAGTGACACGGATACGGGCAGACCCAGAGGAAGTGGATGGTAGGCTGGGCACTGGCCGCTGGGTGGTAGATGATGATGCAGACTCCCCATCCCCTGTGCCTACCAACATGGATGCATCCCCGCTGGCATCAGATGATGTGGTACTCTGTGTCTCAGCCACGGATTCCTACTGCATACTTCTGTCCCCCTCAGATGCGCTGGTGGGCTCAGTGTCACTTGCCGCCGCTGCAGCTGTAGTGCTACTCTCGCCACCACTGGTTTCTGGCTCATGTTCCTCCGTGGTCTCTTGCGAATCTGCATTATAGAGAGATACAGGGTTGTGTAAGTGTCATCATCTGGTCACACGATTTCAAATCAATGCAGTACAGAAGAGCCCCAGACCAACATGGTAACCACCACACACTGCAATCACTGTGCAGCAACACAGTACATAGACCACACCAGTGCCTGTAATGCAGAATATGTGCCAGGAGTGAGGCATGTTGATGCCACACAGCACTACACCCTGCCCGTAGATGGAGTGCCCCCCACACTTGACCTGCCCTAGGGACATGATGTGGGTACAACACTCATTACCACTGACAGACCTTCAGGGAACAGGAGGGGACAACACACAAACCTATTATGACATTACATGCCACAATGACAAGTAGGCCATAGCAGGCAACATGTGCTAATCTCGGTCACATTGTTGTCAGATGTGTGGGCCACAACCATCATGGTGCATGCAAAGTAGGCATACATGAAGTCACACTCATAAAGCTGACACGGCAGTTCACCACAATATAGATTCCCCACACAATCCCAATGATGATTCACCACAGAACAGCAGGGAGGATCAGCTCAGTAAGGCCAGGGTGGCCCAATGCCTCATACAAGCACACATCACAGTAGCCACTTACATCACACAGCACAGCATAGCCACACATGGACATCACATGGGTCACCGCTGGCACAGGCCCTGTACACATGCATCCACATGCATCCACTCCCAGCTAAAGTCACCCTCCCCAGATACTCACCACCGCTACCTTGCTGCCAATGCTCCCTCAGACGTGCATCCAGGTCTGGATGAGTCACTGCCAGGATGCGGCCCATCAGTGGAGTCATGCTGCGCCTTGCCAAACGCCCTGTGCGTGGTAGCATCTCCAAGGTCATCTCTGCCACTTGCTTTGCCAGCCGGCTGATGTCGTCCCACCTCTTGTGACAATGGGTGTGTCGTCTGTTGGAAACCCCCAGGGCTCGCACCTTTTCTGCAATGGCCCTCCACAGTGCCTTATGCTGGTGTACCTTGAGCTGCAGGTATGAGATAAAAGAAGGGTAAACGAACAGTTACACAATGTCAGATAACAACATCTATCAGTACAGTAGCAAGACAGAGACTCAGGACTCATTGTAACCTCCCTCCCTCCAAAACTGGGTGACCCCTCACAAGGGCACTCTGCATGGCCCAAACATTTATGATTGCATGCACACATTGGGGTGTATAGGCTCCATGATGATCTGACAAGTGCAGGATACCTCAACACAATATGCATCGACAGAAGTGTGTAAGTCTGAATTTATACTAGACACAGATGGGGCATATCTACTATTCAATGTGAAGGAACAGGAGCATGTGAGTCTGGTGATGTTTTATTGTTTGGGTGGGCAGCCACTGAACCTGCTCTGTGGGTCACACTAACTCAGACTACAGGGGCACACTGAAATATTCACACAAGCAATTACTGTCCTGGCACCTACATGGCTAACATCCGTTGGCTCTGTATGGCCGACAATGTGACACACCCCACTCACACATACAAGTACAGGCATAGAAAAGAGTGACATTGGGACACACACACTCCCTCGCCCTGGAGACAGCTTGTCTGTCGGTGTCTTACACAACCCCACACCCTCAGGCATATACTGCAGCTGCACAACCACATGTCTGACACCCCCTGCCCTACAGCTACCTTCATGGAGACTTACCACTACATTGGGACCACCAAACAGCCTTGGGTACTGTGCCAGCACCTCATCCACAAGGACCTCCAGCTCCTCACTTCTGAATGGACTGGCACAGATCTTCTCTGTCCTTGCCATCCCTGTGGACACGGAACACCTGTGGTAGAAGTGAGTGGTGAGGGGTCCCAGGCAGCAGGCTCTTCAGGCAGCAGCAGGAGAGGGTCCCAGGCAACAGGCTCTTCCGGCAGCAGCGGGCAGAGGGTCCCAGGCAGCAAGCTCTTGAGGCAGCAGCAGGAGAGGGTCCCATGTAGCAGACTCTTCAGGCAGCAGCAGGAGAGGGTCCCAGGCAGCAGGCTCTTCAGGCAGAAGCAGGAGAGGGTCCCAGGCTGCAGGCTCTGTGAGCAGTGGAAATGTGAGGCTCACTCCCACAGATTTATAGTTCCCTGGGGTCTTTTGGAAGCTGAAAAGCTGCTACAATTGATTGTCCAGGTCTGCCTCTTTCAAAAGAATCCAATGACCGCCTCCGCGGTGGCGGAGCACACCTTCCGCGATTTTCAAATCTGCATCGTTCCATCGCGATCATCGCTGCCATTGGCTGTAGGCAATGCTCCATGGCGGTGACGCACCGTAGGAGCCCGGGGTGCGCTACCGCGATGGTGCATACTTCAAAAGTATCCAATGACCGCCTCCGAGGTGGTGGAGCATTCCCACCGCCATCTACACATGTCCATATGCCAATGGCCACCGCACGTGTGAAGGGGGTGTTGCTGGTGTCACACCTCCGGGGCCAGGCGGTAGTAACCACCATTTTCGCACCATTAAATGGCTATGTCCATCGTGAACACTGTATCAGTACCCAGCAGCAACATGGCGAAGGGCACATCCTTGTACACACAATGCCATTCTTCCATGTCATTCACTGGTGGACGCACGTTCTGTGTGACACACTTTGGGCTGTGGTCCTTGCCATGTTAGTTATGCATTTGATGGTTGATGATGCTTGACACTCTTGAGCTGGTGTCAATGATGTTGAAGAAATCAATGTCTTGTGGGTCAGTGCTGTCCTTGACAAGGCTTGAGTCATTGTATGGTATCATACCAGACTGGTGCTTTCACATCAGCTCATGCACACAACTGAAAGTTTTCCTGCTACTGTGATGAATGTGTGGATGGATGTGTGCAGACGTTACATGATGCATTGAGGTGTGATAGGTACAGCAGATGGGTATGATACAGTCATGGTAGTTTCAGACACATTTGCGGATGTTACAGCACCTGGTGTGCACATGTGACATGTGTGGTTCAGTATATGTGCATTCACATTTACCAATGTGTTTGTGGCACTCGTGTTTTGTTAGTGGAGAGCTGTGCTCTCTTTGTGTATCAAAAGGCTACCCATGTAACCTGGTGTGCTATGCATCTCTCAGGCAGTCTTTGTTTTTCCATGACATCGTTGATGGTATGTGCTGTGGCTATCTCATGATGGTTGTCACTGACATTTTCAAATTTACATCTCAACTAGGAGGAGGCCAAATCTCCTAAGTCACCTGACAGTGCTGGAGGACATGGAGAATGTTACAATAATTCGGAAATTCCGCCTGGACAGACCAACACTGAAGATTCTGTGTGATCTTTTGGAGCCCCACCTGCAGCCTCGCCGTCAATATCCAACTGCATTCACACCCACATACAAGGTGATGGCAGCCCTCCACTTTTTTGCAACTGGTTCCTTCCAGGAGACCGTGACTAGTGCTGGAGGGATGTCGCAGCCCATGTTCTGCCAGGTGCTGAGGGATGTTCTTGCAGCCATGATGCTCTATAGGAATTGCTACATTCATTTTCTGAGGGGAGCCGAATTGGCCAGTGTGAAGGGTGACTTCTATCCCCTTGGGCGCATCCCACATGCTGTTGGTGCCATCGATTGCACCCATGTAGATCTGGTGCCACCACAGACAACAGAGCACATTTATAGGAACCGTAAACATTATCATTCTATCAATGTGCAGGTGGTGTGCCTTGCAGACATGACAATTTTCCGTGTGTGCAAGATTTCCTGGCTCTGCACATGATTCGTACGTCATGAGGAACAGCATGGTGCCCCGGATGATGGAAAATCTGCATCCCGAGCATGCTTGGATTGTGGGTGAGTATGCCTACTGATATTGCGTGCTGTGTTACCTGCTGCACTCTGGCTGTGCAACATTGCAATGGGTTTTTGTCATTCACAGGTGACTCTGCATATCCCAGTAGGCCATGGCTGTTGAGCCCGCTAAGGAATCCCAGGACCCCGGCTGACATCCGGTACAATGAGGCCCATGGCAGGACCAGACGTGTGCTTGAGCGGACTTTTGGCGTGCTGAAGTCAAGATTTCGCTGCCTTGACAGGACCGGAGGTGCACTGTCATACTCGCCTGGGAAGGTATGCAAGATCGTTGTGGCGTTCTGTATGCTGCACAACCTGGCCATCCACAAGGGGATCCCCCTGCTCCTGGACGATGGTGAGGAACCAAGGCCACCACCTTCTCAAAGACCTGAGTCCAGTGATGAGGACAGTGGAGAGGAGGAAGGAGTTGACCTGCTCCAACAGCTCATCTACCGCTACTTCACTTGAAGGTGGGTGACGACTTATGACCTGTACATTGTCTGGTGTGGTTGCTGTTGTTGTGAAGGGCTATGCGCAGATGTAACAGACAGGCACACGTACAGTCACCTGTGTGTGCTTAATGTGACATTGACGTTCCATATGGGGACGTATGCTGGCCTCTATTTGTTCACACCTGCAGCCCATTGTCTTGTATGCCAGTAGTGTCTTGTGTATGTTTTGTGTAGTGTTCTGTCTGTGATGCTACAATGACACAGTGACTGTGGTTCTATTGTGTCTCCCTAGGTGCTTCAGAATAATCCTGCTCTACATACGGTACATAATTTGGTCACATCATGGATATTGTCAGCACTGGAAATGTTGTACTAAAAAAGATACTGCACAAAATCTGGTGCGTCAGGTATTTTATTCGTAAAGTGGACATGTTACTTGTGCGTGAATATTTACATGAAGGTCGGGAATGAGCAGTGAGTTGACAGTCATGGTTGATGAGATGCAAGAGTAGACACCACATGGATGTGGTGACCCAGTCCAACAGACAAGTGCCATTGCTAAGGAAATGTGGGGAAAGACAGTCCCCAGTGGGGAAGAGGGTTGCCATCAGGGCTGGCTCCGTGACTGGCGTGTGGGAGGTGATTTGCCTCCGGTGACTCCAAGGCTCTTCTTTGGATGCCCCCTTGATCTTTTTGGCAGTGGGGGGTCTGCTGACTGGCCAGCGGCGTCAGTGGACTCGTCCCTCTCTGTTGGCGCAGGGGAGGATGGTGCATTGTCATCCTGTGGCACAACAGGAGGGGGCTGTGGTGTTGTTTGGGACACAGGCCTGTCCCTCTGCAACGCCACTTGCTGGCCCATGAGGTCCACCATCTGTCCAAGGTGGTTGTTGATGGATCTCATCAGCAGGATGAGCTTTCTTAGTAGTTCATCAGATCGGCCACTTTGTCCAATGACTCTTGTTATGCCTCCACAACTCTGGTGAAGTGATCCAGGGATGGAGTCCACTCCTCCCGCGGTCTGGTGGTGACCCTGGCCCTCCCACCTGCCCTACTGCCACTCTGGGACCACGCATACTCTCCCTGCCCTCCACAGTTGCTGGTGTGGCCTGGTCATCCCCTGGGACAGGGAGGGTGCTGCAGGTGGTACTGGTGGTACTGATGGTGGTGGTGGTAGTGGTAGTGGTGGCCTGTGCCACACTGGCTCTTAAAGAGAACTATTTCGAATTCAAAGGCTCCTTTTACCTCCAGACTAATGGCACGTCCATGGGCAGCGTTTTTGCCCCCAGCGTGGCTGGACTCTATGTCCATCATTTTGAACGTACCCACATTACCACGGACACAAACCCCTTCACAAATCAAACCTTAAATGGCGTTGATACATAGACGACATCCTTGTAATCTGGCAGGGATCACAATTAATCAAAAACACAAGAGGGTCCCTTGAATAAGAGTGCTAGGGGAGGGAGGCAGGGAAAAACTATGAACTCAAAAACAGAAGAACCCCCCATAGGTCCGGGTATAAAGAAAGGCAAATGCTCTAATCTATAATTCAAAGCATCATCATTGTCCCACACAAAACAATTTATTTGAAAATCATATGTAAATCTATTTTGTAGATACATTTATTTTAATTTATAAATCAAGTTCAATAACAATGAAGACATAAATGTATATACAAACTCTATTTACATTTAAGAACACAGAAATGCAGCCTACCCACTCGCCACTTCAAAATAGTCATCAGTCACACTCAATCAAACCATCATTAATCATACCACTCAACACTATTTACAAAATCATACACACACCACAAAGAGAAAAACATTCCTATATATACATCATTGTACAACTGGTATACAAAAAGAAGAAAACAGCAAAGCAACAGGCGCCGACGCGCGTTTCGGAACAGGACCGATATTATCCATTCCTTCGTCAGGGCGCAAATAGGTACATAGACGTTCTTTAGTAATATTTCACAACAGAATGATCATATAATTATTTTCGATGCTTTTGTTAAAGTTATCATTGAAAGATGAAATCCAGGCTGCAGGTTCACGTCACATCATTCGGTCAACTCTGTGGGAACAATGAAGATGACCCATAAATAACCTATACACATGTCATAAAAAGAAAAACTGCTGGACTCTTGAACCCTAGAATGAAGGACAAGATAGAAACCAGAAAAAGGATGGAAACCATACACGAAGTAAAAGGGATATCACAAAGTTCCCCAAGTATCCCCATGTGTCCAGGAAAAAAAAAACTTAAGGATGCGTGAGAAAAAGACACCATCACCAAAACTCAAATAGCGGAAAGCATTCCACCCGTGTATCAGACATCCATGCCAGAGGTGGAAAAAACAATTTGTAAAGGGAACACATACCCCTATCCTCAATAGGGAAACACACAGACAATGTACGGATACAAGAGTATGCTTCACCGGGGGGCACAGTTTCAGATCTAAACGATAAAAAAATGGTTAGGAGAGACAAACCCTCCCCGGACTGTTACATGGGGCGATCTCCCCAATCTCACAGGGGCGGAGGAGGTAGCCATATGCACCCTGTGGTAATAATCACCAAATTGCTCAACATGGACTGGAGACTAAAACCGAATTCATAATACTTGGTCCCCCTCAATATCTTTATTTCGCTCCCGATAGAAACACTATTTCCCTCCCTCGGAAGAGGTAATCCGATTTCCTATGAGCTGGCCCCCTCACAAGACCTACCCAATGGATAGTGGATCTAGTTCAGTAAGACATTCCCCACGGAACTTCAGTCTGTAAAAAAGGTTCCGACTCCCCGCAGATAATCTCCAATAGCACCGGGCCTCAGGATCTGTGGAAACGGAGATGGTAGTAAACTGTCAGAGTTAACCACCTACCAGGGTCAAGAGAAGCTATAAAACAGTAAAAGAAATAATATAGCTACCTATCCAGGGAGGGCCGATGGCCTACACAAAGTTTGTAATTCCAGTCCGTAGTCTAGTAGATATTTCGAGTACCTTCGAAGGGGAAAACAAGGGAGAAATTCCCGGGACTGTAGAAAAAAATATATGGAGCACAGCACCCCGAGTCAGGCAAAATCAAATACCGGGGCACCAGTATAAGGAAAACTAACAGAATCCGGGAGAAGAGGGCTTACCGAAAAATAATCATCGCATCTCTTCAAACAGCGTTGTGGCGAGGCTCCGTTCAAATTGCCGATAGGGTCGAGGAGCCAATCCTCGGAGGGTTCTCTTTATACAGAGAGCAAAATCCCGCCCGAGTAAACAAGGGGCACCTGGGCGCAATCTGGGCGGCCCACCGGCGCACGAAACCAACCACGTGGACATGCGCTGTAACTAAGATAGAAAGAGGACTGCCCGCGGCGCTAGTGGTTCCGAGGATAAATCCGGGGTGGAAATAAATAAATAAATATATAACCACCTAAGGGTAGTAATAACAGAGAGATATCACAGATAGGAAGTGGCGAAACATACAAAAATAACGCAGAACAAAATGTAAAAAAATATGAGCCACACTAAAACATCAGAAATATCTCAGGATTTCGCATACGAGGCGAGATTATAGAGGCACAAAGCGAGGTAAAGAGAACCCAGTCAGATCCAAGTAGGAATTAAATTACTTATGAGCGGGCATTATATCAGGGCATTATGCCAAGGGATGGATTCGTTCAACCCAACTTCTGCTGTGCCCAGAGTGTAGATCCAAAAAACCTCTCTCTTAGCTCTGTAGCCATTAATGTTGTTATCAATAGGTTTATGGACTTTTTCTAGGATTCTCCATTTCAGATCGCTGAGGCAATGTTGTTTATCCTGCCAGTGGGCTACCAATGGTGCCCCACTTTTATTGTTCTTGATCGCTGACTTGTGCTCACTAAATCGGAATCTAAATTCTCGGCTGTTTTCGCCCACATACCCAAGGGGGCAAGGGCACAAGATGAGATAGATCACATTGGCTGATCTACAGTTTGTCATTTCTTTGGCAATAAATTTATTTTTGCCCCATGTTAATTCCGAAGAAACAATTGCTGAGTCACACGCATGGCAATGGCTACATTTATGGGTGCCAAGCACCGGATCAGATCCTGAAATGGATTTCTGGATTGCTAGAGGTCCTGATGTGGATTTAGAATGGACCAAATAGTTCCTGAGATTTGCAAAAATCGGTTTGGGAATAGCCCTTCCTTATGATCCAGAGTTAAGTATGTGCCACTAGGAACAGACAATTTGTCGTATCTGGTTATTGAAGTTGGAGTGACGTGTCACACAGACTAGTTTCGACTCAGTCGTTTTGTTCTCCTGGTTCAGGAGCGCGACTCTGTTATAGTACTTGGCCCTTTTGTATGAGTCCTTAAGTAGCCTTGGTGGATATCCTCGTTTAAGTAGTTTTGCTCTTAGTTCTTCAGCATGCAGTTCAAAGTTGCGCATAGATGTACAAGCCTCAAGAATTGGCTGAATGGTATTCCATCCTTTTGGCAGCGAGGGTGGAAACTCTCATATCTGAGGAGAGTATTACGGGCCGTAGGCTTCACGTACAAAGACACTTCGATCTTGCCCTCCGATGCCAAAATCCAAATGTCTAGAAACTCAATCATGCTCTTACTTTTGTTGGTACTAAATTTAAGATAGGGATCACAATCAACCCTCGATGCTTTCCTGATCTGGCTCAACAGCAGAGACCCCTACCTTAAATTCACTAGCACCTCAAGTGCCAAACAACTCGCTTTCCTAGACCTGGACATCACGGCAAAAGATGGCATGCCCGTCACCACGACCTACTATAAACCCACAGCAAGGAACTCCCTGCTTCACTTCACGAGTTTCCACCCACGATCACTGAGAGAGAACCTCCCATTTGGGCAGTTTTTGCGAATACGCAGAAACTGCAGCAGTGTGGCTGATTACAAAAGACAATCCTCAGACCTAGCTAAGAAACTTGAGGAGCGTGGCTACCCAAAAGGCATCATCTCTAAGACAAAGAAAAGGGCTAGAAACCAGAATAGAGATGCCCTACTTGAAACTAACACTAAGGAAAACCAGGAACAACCCATTACCTGCGCAACCACGTTCAATACAGCTTCCAATGAGGTAGCCAAAGTGATTCGAAAAAACTGGAGGATAATCAACTCAGGCCAAAGAAAGTGGGACACTCCCAGATTTGCATACAGAAGGAGCAACAACCTGAAGGACCAACTAGTGAGCACCCACCCTAGGACACAAACCAAACGACCAGACAATACCATTCTCAATGCCTGGGGCCTCCCAAAAGTTACCGAACATTACCCCTGCAATGACTGCAGTGTGTGCCACCTGACCACACACTCAAAAACACTCAACCTGGAACCGGGCAAGGTATGGACTCAACGCAGTCATACTAACTGTATCTCAAGCAATGCGATTTACCTACTAACCTGCACGTGCGGCCACCGCTACATCGGAATGACCACACGCAAAATACGAACGAGAATAACGGAACATAGAAGCACAATCAGGTGCAAAAAGAACATCAGTAAACTCACAAACCATTTCATCACTCACTGTCACACCCCGAATGTCCTCAGGTGGACAATAATCGAACAAATCCCAGAAAGTGTGATAGACAATGACAAAAGACTGCTGAGCAAAGAGCAGCGCTGGATTTATCGTCTTTCAACAGCTACTGAGGGCTTGAATGACGCGATCCCCTGGAACTCTATAATTTTTTAGTGATGGACCTAACATTGCAGATACATGCACCACCAAATTAAGTAGCCCTTTATATATACCATCTTATGTGCCACTCAGCGATCATGTGTCGCTTCCTATCCGACCTTATATATCAATTAAGTAGCCCATTGACGTACTACCTTATGTGCCACTTAGCGATCATGTGTCGCTTTCTATTCTGCCCAATGCGACCTTTTTATTGCAAAACATTCAGGCCGTCCTTTTGTGGTAAATAAATAAATAATACCTCTATTTTTGAATGGATAAATGAATAACAGATAGCTCAATAAATAAGAGTCAAGATTCGAGGTAGTAGGAGTTTTGCAGGTTTATTACAGCATAAAGGACAGGAACAGGACAACCTTCACAGGAATAGGATGGCAGAGCCCGGCAGCTGCCGGGGCTGGATCTGGGATGAGCGCGCTAATCATTTAATAACAATACACGATCATATATACTAAAACAGTTGCATTACAATACATACGATAGGCGGAGCAGTGGGTGTGGTCAATAGCAGTCGCGAAAGATAAGGGTGAAAGTAGGTGTAACAGAGGCGTATACATAGACATGTGATGCAAACGTAACAGAATATGTCATGAATGGGGTGGAGACATGGAGGGGGCTACCTAAGGAGCCGGGACCTCTGACCTGGTGGTGCGCGCAAAACTGGCAATGACGTGTTACTAGGAGAAGCTGGGGGCTACGAACTCTGTGCTAGGAGCAGAGACTGAAGTCTGGAGAGTCAGGGCGACATGTACCTAAGCAGTATCTAGTATCTGATGTTTAGAGAACATGTTGATAGAATCCAAAAGCTATCGGGGTAAAGGCTAACAGATTCTAAGACTGGAGCATGCATTATTCTACATGTAGTGCGTGATGAAGAATATTAAATAACCATTAATACAGTATTTCTCTTACATGGAGACATAAAGGCTAGACAATGACGGTAACTATTGATACGATTCAGTAGCTTTAGGAATGCAGAGAAGGAGGACTGAACTGATAACTGGAATCATAACATACTCTTGGCAGACTCAGAGGCAGAGCCAGGCTGAACCGGGCACTGTGAGGCAGGAAGTAAGTGAAGGGTCAGGGATACAGGTGGGGGCTGTATCGCTCCTCAGCGAGGGCTTCAGGAGACAGGAGCTGAATCTGGTGTCCGGGCCCTTTTGAGGCCTAGAAACGGGGACTTTACAATGGAATAACGTGCACACTGAGAAACGTGGCAACGTAACTTTACATAGGCCTGATATTCGTAGTATTCACGAGAACTGGAAACTGGCATACTAGAGATGGACACAACTATAATTGCGTCTTTAATCGAACATGGGGAATACATATGCATATTAATCATGCACACATAACATATGATGGAGGACGCGTAGGGACACAGAACATGGCAGAATTTACTTTTCCACATTCCCTCCTTGTCACTACGTTTCCATCAGGAAACATCAATATTCATGATACCATCTATCATTTCATACAGTATCATTTGCTCGTCTCGAATTTTCTGGGAACGGGATTTAGAACGGGACTTGGGACTAGGAATACAAGAGGTAGCACAAATGCCGCAAATCGCAGGGCCACATTGTATACAGAGGCAGCAGCTGAATATGATCGCTACTGCAATACCTAGAAAGGACAAGACTTTCCATCCCCAAGCGGAAATTATATTCCAGAACCAACCGGACCATGTCCAGGTGCCTGGATCTTGGTGTAACAGATGGGCAATTTTATGGAGTCTGGTTATAGCTGAATAAACAGACGGTGCGTTATTTGGAATGAAAATGCAGCAACTAGATCCGATGACTCTACAGGCCCCGCCCCTATCGGCCAGTATGACGTCAAGGACGAGACGATTTTGTAAAACGACAAATCTCATAGCAGATTGCTCTTCAGTTAAGTTACCTAGAGCAGAGGCAGTCTCATTTACTACAGCTTCAAGGGTTCTTGTTAACCTACGAATTAGCTTACTATTCTGGATAGGTCCTATAAAGAAGAAGAAACCTCTATTGAAATCTGTATACTGTTCTAGAGCAGTTTCAGTATAATCGACAATGGGGGACTCCCTTCTATGTCTAATGTGTACTAGATGTGTGTTTCTGTGATAATCAGATGGGGCTAGGAAAACTGGTGGCAGTAGGAAGGCAATGTAACAGGTTCCCTCCCAATCGAGGGGCAGACGAACATATGCGGTCTGACCACAAATAAAATAAGAATGACGTGAAGCTTTAAAAATAGATTTCCCACTGTCACTATATTTGACAATAGTAGTACAATCACTATGTCCTACATGTACGGAACCATAATTTCTAACACATAATTCGCCTTTGACTGGTAGTACTGAAATAGCAGGTAAGTCTGGAGTGGAATCAGACTGAACATTCAGGACCATAAAATTCGAAGAATAATTACCTAAATTGTAAACTTCATTTTCTAGATCTAACCCTGTTCTGTGGGGGAGACCTTGCTTGTCTGGAAAACATGTACTGTTAAGAAAAGACATATCTGTTGAGGATGACGTTAACGTGGACCATGCTCCACACGAACCATTATGTGAAAATGGATAAGGAAAGAGTGGCAGAACTCCCTTCGGTGTCTGGAAAGGGGGGAGTCGACCACACACCCAACAATTAGTGGCATTGCTGGTCTGATGTGAGTAATGTAACATGCGGATAAAAGAATTGTTACGCATAGCGAGGCGGTAAGAGAGTTCATGAGGAGGCAGATCACTAAACGTGTGCTCTACTGTAGCAGTAGAAGACTTATTCACATGAGAAACTGGAAAATACAGGTAAAATGCATAACTGGTGCAGGAAATCATAATGCTGAGAAACAAAACGAAACTTAGAAAAACCATACATCGGATTGAGTTTTGACTAACTCTTTCACTATGGGGGTCTATTTTATACATGTCAGAAACCGGTCTAACGGTTTCACCTAGGGGAGGACTTAGACAATCAAACTGGCTGACTTATTTTACTAGACCTTAACTTTTTCTTATACTCCTGTTGCGGAGTTGTCTCTAACAGGGAGGGTGCAGTAGTATTGTCTTTTGCGGGACAGTCCTTAAGAATAGCACTTTGGCAGTTTTTAGAATCCTCGGAAATGTTCTTTGAAACAGGTTTCAGTCCATAAAACCTTTTGATATGCGAAAGATGCACCCAGCCTTTGCGTCCCTCCAACTTCACGGCTGTACGGGTGGCGAGGAGGACCTGTCGGGGCTCCTTCCAGCGAGGCTCCAGCGGACTTGAGCGATCGAAATTTCGCACTAGCACCATGGATCCGGGAACGATTTCATGCGGTGCCACCTCGGTATTGTCTGGAAATGCGGCGGCAACCTGTGAACGACAAGAGTTGAGGGCAGACATCAAGGAAGCTAGGTAATCTGTCAGCATATTACTTGAAACATCGGTAATACTTCGGGTCTAGGAGTACCCCACATGTTAGGGGGGCGGCCGAAAACGACCTCATACGGGGACAGACCTGATCTGGAATGTGCGACCATGCGCATATAGAACAGGGCAACTGGCAGAGCTACTAGCCAGTCCACACCTTTCTCTTGACAAACTTTTGCAAATCGGATTTTCAAAGTCTGGTTATGTCTCTCTACGAGACCGGCTGCTTCAGGATGGCGTACACAATGGAACTTCCACTGGTACCCTAACAAAAGGGAAACATGCTTCATGAGTTCAGATGAGAATGGCTGGCCGTTGTCAGAATATACAACCCTAGGGAGTCCATAACGGGGGAAGAACTCACGAACCAACTGCTTGGCAGTGGTCGCGGCTGTGTAATCTGGAACTGGATATGCCTCTGTCCACCTGGACAAAGCGCATACAACTACAAGGACATACTTGAAACCTCGACATCGCTCCATCTGAATATAATCCATTTGGAGGACTTCAAAAGGGTGGTCAGGAGGCTGGAATCCACCTTGTTCCACCGGGACACTTTTACCTGGATTAAACTGACAACATATCATACAGGTACGGACTTTCTGCTTGGCTGCAGCTCGTAAATGCTTGTTGAACCAAATGTTCTGGATACTGTCTAACATTGCTTTTTCCCCTAAATGTGCTGGACTATGTGCGGTATTGATAATGACTTGAACCATAGAGTCGGGGAGAAACCATGTGGCTCTACCCTTCGTTAACCATCCTTGATCTGTCTGTACCCCTCCTTGTTCGGACCATTTCTTGATTTCATCGGGAGTAGCATGTAACTGGATATCTATGACATCTTGTGTAGGGTCTTTAACTGTCATACATGTAGTCGGATCTGGAGTGTGTGTCGGTGTCTTATTAACTGGAATGTCTGGTGTCTGAGCTGTAAGCTTGGCTGTGCGATCTGCTACATCATTACCTTGAGAAATAGTGTCAGTAACTTTCGTATGTGCTTTGCACTTCATGATAGCAATGGATGTCGGTAAATGTATGGCATCTAACAGAGCTTGAATAAGGAGACCATGCTGAATCTTGGTTCCATGAGAAGTCATGAAACCTCTCTCCTGCCAGAGCACTCCAAAGTCGTGTACGACTCCAAATGCGTAACGTGAATCTGTGTAAACATTAACTTTCAGGTTCTTAGCGTGTATGCAGGCTTGAGTCAGAGCAACTAGCTCTGCTGCTTGAGCAGACAGGGTGTCAATACGGTGTGTCTCTATAACTTCGGTGTCAGTAGTCACTGCATACGCGGCGACTAGTTCTCCTGTATTTGTTCTCATGCATGAACCATCCACATAAAGTGTCAGGTCGGGATCTGGTAATGGAATATCTGTCAGATCTTGTCTTGGTTTTGTCGTAATGTTGACTACTTCCACACAGTCGTGTGTGGCAGAATTCGAAGTAACTGACGGTAACAATGTAGCAGGATTTAAAACGTTGCAGCGTCTGATCTCTATGTGTGGCTGGAACAGTGTCAATTCATAACCTGTTAAACGTGCAATTGTCAAGTGCTGAGTTTGTGTTCGGTTTAAAAGAACCTCCACGGAGTGTGGAACTTGTACTGTCAGGGAGTGTCCTAATACTATGGAATCACTTTGTCTGATAGCTAGTGCTGTGGCTGCAACTGACTTGAGGCACGCAGGCAGAGCCTGGGCTACAGGATCTAATGTGCTCGAAAAATAAGCACAAGGCTTGTATTGTCCTGCTTGATCTTGTGTGAGGACAGATAATGCTGTACCTTCGCGTTCTGTGACGAAAAGTGTAAAAGGCTTACTGTAGTTCGGTGTAGCTAGAACTGCAGCTTGACATAAAGCTTTCTTTAACTCATTGAAACTAAGTGTATGTTCAGATGTCCAAGGGAGGACAGTCGATACGGCTGCCTCCTGTGTCGTTAACTGTATCAGTGGTTTAGCTAGAAATGCATACTGAGGAATCCATTGTCTGCAATAGGAAGTAAGGCCGATAAAAGCACGTACCTCCTTCTGGGTCTTGGGCTGAGGAAGACTCGCTATTAACTGGATACGGTCTGGTGTCAACTGCCTACCCCTCTTGGACAGTAAGTGTCCTAAGTAGACCACTTGCTGGACACAGAATTGAAGCTTCGAAGGGGACACCTTGTGCCCCATCTCGGCTAGGAAATACAAGACTGTAAGTGATGTTTGCTCGCAAGCACGTTCAGAACGGGCTGTGATCAGTAGATCATCGACATACTGGAGCAGGGCAGTGTCAGTTGGCATGTGAATGTTGTCTAGTTGCCTCTTGAGTGCTTGACTATAAATACTAGGACTTTCTGTGAAACCTTGAGGAGCGCGTGTGAACATATAGCTCCTTCCATTTAAACAAAATCCGAAAAGAAACTGGCTGTCTGGATGAATGGGGACACTGAAAAACGCATTCTTGAGGTCTATGACTGTAAAAAATGAAGCTTCGGAATCAATGGCTGTCAATAGGGAAGAAATGTCTGGGACAACTGGGTACTGGGGAATAATACATTTATTGAGTTCTCGAAGGTCAATCACTAATCGATATACTGGAGGTGCATTTGGATCAGTACGTTTCATGACAGGAATGATCGGAGAATTACATACATTGGAGTCAGTTTCTACAACTACTCCTTGAGCCATGAGCTCGTCAATAATTTTGGATAAGGCTGCTACAGCCTCAGGTGGCAGTCTGTACTGTCTTATTCGTGGCAGGACTACACCTGGCTTGAGAGTCACACAATGGGGTGTGATTTGCATAAAACCAACATCAGTTGGACCTTGCGCCCATAGATGCTGCGGAACATTAGATAATCTCGGATCAAAATCTCGTAATACATAGTGACCCTTGAAGTCACGTAGGAACAATCGTATTCCCTCTGGGGAACAGCATATAACTGCACCTAACTCTTTCAGTGTCTTAATGCCTAATAGGTTTTCTGGACATGACTTAGTAAGTAACAGATCAGTAGTGCGGGACAATGGACCTACTTCTAGAGTAACTGGCTTTGATATTTCATTTACAATAGGCTTTCCTGAAAATCCAAGGGAAACATTTCTAGAGCCTGAGAGCGGAGCCCCTGGAACTTCGGCGTGGCTGATAGTGGTCCTACTTGCCCCTGTATCAATCAAAAACTTTCTGTCTTTCCCTAGTACTTGACTATGAACATAGGGACCCTCTTGATCTACAGGTATCTCGATGAGAGGCAAGCCTACCTCCCTCTCTAGGCTGTTTCATGAATATGGATGATACTCTGGATACTCGGACTGTGCATACTGGTACATCTGCTGTGTAACATGCTGTGTTGCAGCGATAGGCTGCGGTACAGTAACTGTCTGTTGTGCATTCTGTGGCTGAGGAGTCTGTGAAACTTGCTCTTGCCTAGGCGGACGTGGTCTTTCTTTAGTCTTACCGGTAGCTATGTTGTGTTTCAGAACTGCACACTCGTTTATAAAATGACCTGGCTGTTTACAATAATTGCAGTTCCCTTTAACGGGAGCTGCAGGATGACTGGCTTGATTCGGACCCCTTTTCTGACTGTCTTGAGGAACGGATTGTGCAACTAGTACTTTCATTTTCGTGTCTTTCATACGTTTCCTTTCATGTTCTTGTTCTTCTCTGATTCTATTCTGGTGGTATTGAAGCATCTGCAACATCTGGGACGGGGTATTAGCTTGCCAGGTACTTTCGACTTTCAAAACTCGGTTTTTAATTTGTGGACTTGAATTCTCGACTAATTTAGTAACAAAAAGATGAGGGTATGATTCACTACTTGTCTTGAGGCCACTGTTTATGGTAAAACATTTCTCAAATCTAGAATAAAAATCACTAATATCTTCGTCTTGTTTCTGTTTACAGGCTGAGATTGCATCCCAGTCTTCTTTTCTAGTTGTCAATAATCTAGGCAAAACCTGTATTAATAATTCTGGTAATTCTTTACATTTATCTCCAAGACCGGTACCTGGTACTCGTGCCTTGTCTTCAGCTTCTAGGACTGTCCAATCGATCTTTTTCTCTCCCACCTCCCATTCTTTTTCTTTGAGTTTCTCATATACCCCTGCGGGCAACAGGACTTTTAACATTTTAATGATATCTGGATACGTGTATTCTCCCATACGGAGCATGTCTTTTAATTCTCGGTGGAACCCTGCTGGATCTTTATCATGACAGGGAATTAACTTCTTCATCTCTAAGAGTTCCATCTTTGTAATCGGGGTGTAAACAAACACTCGTTGCATTTCACCACCGTCTGTCTTAACTGGATGCACTTCTCGTAACGGATTCTGTCTGTCTATATAAAAGGGTTTACTTTCTGGGGGTGAGACATGAACAAAATGCGGGTTCAAAAACATTCTATATTTGTGGCGCTGTTCTAGAATGACACTAATTAAATCGGTACCTAAACCTTTCCATTTATACTGGAGTAACTCGTTCAGGACATCGTGTAACGGACCTGGATCAGAATGTTGATCCTCATACAATGTAATGAGGTGCTGGATCATATACATACCCGCCAGTCGTTGCTCGGCTGGGGGCATTTTCAGAAACATTTGTGCCACTATTTCGTCTGGAAAAGTGGTAGAACCAGTAATCCATCGGACTGCTGATCGGACTAGTTCTTGTTCATGCATGGTACTTAACTCGCTATAACCGATTCGTGATTTCAGAATGTGATCAGTAGCTTGGAATACTTGTTCTAGAGAACCTTGTTCTGATGCTGGATGGTGAAAAACTGGCTTGTATTCTAGACGTAAATGGCGATCTGGAAATCTAGATTTTCCTACATACGCTATTCTGTCGGGATTCTCGTCCTCTACCTCTTCAGTATCAGAGTTACTTTCTTTCTCGCTTACTCGTGTTTCTTTGCGTTGTTCGTGTATCCTTATTATTTCTTTACGAATCTTCTTGTACATATTCTCTATACTACTGATGGTCTTATGCTTACCCTCGGCTATATTATCACTCCACTTTGTCAGGACTTTCATTTCGGCTCGATCTTTGGTCGGATAATCTTGTTCTCGTATTAAACAATTAATCAGAAACTTTAATAGCATGAGCTGGACTTCAACTTTTCTTTGGCACATGACGTCACTAATACTTTCTGGATCATTCCCTGTACGGATGAAACGATATATTCTGTCTAGATCTTCTTTCATATCTGGTAGGGTGACTAGATACTCGGTCACCTTTCTCACGCGTAATGAATATAAAACCATATTATCCTCGCCTGGGACTGGATCATAGCCACATTCGGTAAGGGCTGTTCTTATTTCTGCAACAGACTGATATCTGGGCGTACGCTGTGACGCTTGTGCATGTAATTCGGCTAACGTTAAACGCTTATGTGGCGGCGGGGTTCCTAGAGGACCTCCCCCTGCGGCCCCTAAACTAGAGTCGTCTACTGATGCTCTTCGTCCTGGCAGAGTGGGAAATGGAAATGCAGGCTGGACTTGTATGGCGGGCTGGACCGGGGGTACCGTAACAGGTACTCCGGTGTCTGGAGGAACGGGAAGTGCCTGATTTACAGGGACTGCCGGAGCAGGAACAGGATTTGCATATTCCGGGACTGTGTCGTCCAAATAGGACGAAATGAAAATATCAGCTGCGGTCGGTTTGTGACGTAGCTTGGTCGGAACTAGTGGTGGCGGAAAATTGCTGGATGCCTCCGGGGTCGCTTTTGGCAAGCCCTCGGCAAGAAGAGGATACATACCCTTAATGAGGGCGTTCCTCTGTCTGTCTGATTGTTCAGTTTTAACTCGTTCACCGATCTCGATTAATTCCCTTTCTTGGGCTCGTTCTAAGGATTCTCTACTTAATTCAGACTTTCTGATTTCTTTTTCGGTTCTTTTATGAGATTCTTTGCGCCATAACTCAATGGCATCTTTCTGTGACTGTCTGGCTTTCTTTTTCCATAATGCCTCTTCTACTCTCATGATGCACTCGGCATCCCACGTACCTGATACGGGCCATCTATACTTTTCTTCTAACTCCTTGGTATACTCTACCCATAAATCTAGATACAATATGGCGCTTATGCCATGCTTCTGATACATAAAATGACCTGGACTGTCCCTAGGCGGGACAGGAACTGCTTCTTCTAGCAGACCCTTTCTAGTTTTTAACTGACGTAATCTCGAAAAGAGGGACATTGCAAACTTGAATCTGAACACAATACAATACACGAGGAACAATAACAATTGAGAAAACAATTCAGGCATACCACGACATTGAAAATACATTGAATAACATTATGAAGCAACAGTTCGGACAGAATACTACCTGGAACACTGAGAACAGAAACACATGAATTTCTCGAGAACGGAACAGAATTACTGGATGCGCTGCTGAAACAGCACGGAACATACCGGTCCCATAAAGGGACGCATCAAGACCCGTATCCACCTAGGTGAACACTTCGTTTCAGATCTGCGTACCCAGACCCATCGGACCAGAGACAATTTAGATTGACCCTGTCTAGATACTACCCCAGTAACGGTACTCACCGGGCAGCAAGAACGGAAGGCCTCGGACTGGACTGGACTGCTTCGACGCCTGACGGACGAACTTCGGACTTCTGTTACGGGTGGGCCTCCGGATACCTCGGACCTTGGACTCTCGGCTTGGGCTCTGGTCGGGACTCGCCGCGTTCCTCCACCGCCTCGTCTGGATGCTGGACCGCCACCTCCGTCTCCTCCGTGGGCCTGAGGGATACTTGAAGCAGAAATATCTGCACGTGCACGGTATGGTTCCGTCACGGCTGCAGAGGGTCAGGGGGCCGGCGTGGCTTCACCGGCGCGTGGGGAAAGGGCAAGTTCCTGTTCGGGCGCCATTATGTGGTAAATAAATAAATAATACCTCTATTTTTGAATGGATAAATGAATAACAGATAGCTCAATAAATAAGAGTCAAGATTCGAGGTAGTAGGAGTTTTGCAGGTTTATTACAGCATAAAGGACAGGAACAGGACAACCTGCACAGGAATAGGATGGCAGAGCCCGGCAGCTGCCGGGGCTGGATCTGGGATGAGCGCGCTAATCATTTAATAACAATACACGATCATATATACTAAAACAGTTGCATTACAATACATACGATAGGCGGAGCAGTGGGTGTGGTCAATAGCAGTCGCGAAAGATAAGGGTGAAAGTAGGTGTAACAGAGGCGTATACATAGACATGTGATGCAAACGTAACAGAATATGTCATGAATGGGGTGGAGACATGGAGGGGGCTACCTAAGGAGCCGGGACCTCTGACCTGGTGGTGCGCGCAAAACTGGCAATGACGTGTTACTAGGAGAAGCTGGGGGCTACGAACTCTGTGCTAGGAGCAGAGACTGAAGTCTGGAGAGTCAGGGCGACATGTACCTAAGCAGTATCTAGTATCTGATGTTTAGAGAACATGTTGATAGAATCCAAAAGCTATCGGGGTAAAGGCTAACAGATTCTAAGACTGGAGCATGCATTATTCTACATGTAGTGCGTGATGAAGAATATTAAATGACCATTAATACAGTATTTCTCTTACATGGAGACATAAAGGCTAGACAATGACGGTAACTATTGATGCGATTCAGTAGCTTTAGGAATGCAGAGAAGGAGGACTGAACTGATAACTGGAATCATAACATACTCTTGGCAGACTCAGAGGCAGAGCCAGGCTGAACCGGGCACTGTGAGGCAGGAAGTAAGTGAAGGGTCAGGGATACAGGTGGGGGCTGTATCGCTCCTCAGCGAGGGCTTCAGGAGACAGGAGCTGAATCTGGTGTCCGGGCCCTTTTGAGGCCTAGAAACGGGGACTTTACAATGGAATAACGTGCACACTGAGAAACGTGGCAACGTAACTTTACATAGGCCTGATATTCGTAGTATTCACGAGAACTGGAAACTGGCATA
Organism: Lissotriton helveticus; assembly: GCF_964261635.1. Classification (NCBI taxonomy): domain Eukaryota; kingdom Metazoa; phylum Chordata; class Amphibia; order Caudata; family Salamandridae; genus Lissotriton; species Lissotriton helveticus. Next base: position 649,566,601 of record NC_136068.1, read on the forward strand.
CTAGAGATGGACACAACTATAATTGCGTCTTTAATCGAACATGGGGAATACATATGCATATTAATCATGCACACATAACATATGATGGAGGACGCGTAGGGACACAGAACATGGCAGAATTTACTTTTCCACACTTTATGCAACTTAGCACTCATGTGACGCTTTCCTTTTACTTGTAGCAAAACACAGGTGTTTGGCTAGCGCATTCCCCATAAAGAAATGGACTTTCCCTCTACGCATGCCCAGCAATAACCGCACTGAGCATGCGCGACTTTCCACACTCACAGCGCATGCGCCTCCATCTCCCATAGCGGCACACAGCACACATGCGCATGGGAGTCTCCACACCTTGGTGAGTCTTTCCTCCCTTACCCTCCCGACACAGGCGAAACGAGTTGGCTCATCCCAACCAGGTATAAAAACAAGCCGCAAAACCAAGCCCATTTCAACGGAATGCGAAGACGGCACATCAGTTACTCGGAGGGCTCTGTCCGGTAAAGCTGTGAGTATGACGATCACCTCGACCATGGGTAAGCTCTCTTTCTCCTATACAGGTCTCCTAACCCCGCTGGCCTTTCTCCTATAGGGTCATCCCCATGCGGCTTCTCTCCTGGAAGCATCTACAGCTAAAACCTAGCGTAAGAATGCATTCTTTGCACTTAATCGCACCATGTACCACCTTAGTGTGATTTCCGTGTTTTAGCCACACCACACTTAATTAGAGTGCAATTTTTCTCCTTAACCGCATGCGCTCTAGCGGAATTCTGCTCCTGTGCTGAGTTTTTTAAAACCGCACTTTACATGACGAGCTGGGCTCGTCATGAGCGTGCGAGGAGGCTACCTCATGACGAGCCCAGCTCGTCATGAGCGTCGAAGGGGTTAATGGTACCACCAGTACCATTACACCGTAGCCGTCTATAGTCTACTCACCATGCACTATAGACTCGGCTATCATGATGTGTATGACTTCTTCAATTATGCTAATATGACTCTCTTTTATGTACATGTTGTGTCTATGTCCTTTACGTTGTATGTCCAGGTATGCTTGAGAAGGGAATCCCCCTCTCACACATAGACAAACACCTTAGCGAGTGTAACACATAGTCTGTATTACATAAACCCACTTTTTAGTCTTCACCATCACTATTTTATTAGGTCCTGAGGAAAGCCAGATACTTAAGGCACTGGCTGAAAAATGTCGACCCAACTATGGATGTAGGAAGTCGTAACTCTCCACCTTAATGTCCTCCAGCCTTATTTTAACCGCTGACGGCAGCCCAAATATTAAAGTGTAATTTACCCTCGGGTATTGGGACTCCCGCCAAGCCGTTTTAACTCTCACTTCACAACGCACCCTACAGTGCACTCTCAGTAATATACCAGTCCCCCTGTAATCAGGCGTCGTAGCACACCCGGGACACGGTAGGTGTCACTGGGTGGGCCCGATGATGAAGCATGCCACCAACTAGGTTGGTGGGTGAGGGCTTCATGAGCGCACCTACAAGGTGCTCACTGACAAAACCAGTCAGAGTCCTAACATAAAAATCATAACGAGCTAGTCTCTTCTGATAACTTATAAGCACCTTCTCCTCCCATGTTGTGAATGTTTTCGGTGGGATGTGAGGGCCACTGCCAGTCATGTTCGCCCGCTGCCAGTTCTTGCTCCTCTTCTCTTTGACAACCCACTTGAGATCATGCCATCGCTTCATGATCTCCTTCTTGGATCTTGGGGTGGTCCCTACTGCATTGACCCTTTAGACTATCCTTTTCCACATTTGTGTCCTCGTGGCTAATGGTGTCTGTTGGACCAGGCTACCAAACAGTTGTGGCTCTACTCTCACTATCTCATTGACCATAACAGTCAACTCACTCTCTGTGAATTTGGGCATTTTCTGTGATGTCATGGTGTGTGGTGTTTGAAGTGTTTGTGGGTGCAGGTGTGTGGGTGGCGGTAGTGGTGTTGGGGTGTGAGGTGTGTTGTGTGCTGGGGGATTGTTGGTGCTGGTGTGATGGTGGTAGTGATGGTGGTGGTAGATGTGTGTGTGTGCTGTGCTCTTTTGCCTCTCCTGTCAGATGTGGTGTATGGCCTTCTCTTCTGGAGTGTTGCAAAGGATTGTGGTCAGTGAAGGTGGTGATTTTTTACTCAGCTGTGTGGGTGTGTCCAAGTGGAATTTGGCTGTTAGGTGTGTTGTGGGAGTAGTCCTGTGCTTTTATATTTTTATTAGCATTATTTATTTTCATTTGCATGTGTTTTATTTTTTTGGAGGGCATGGCTACTTTGATTTGTGCAATGTTTGGCATCACTGCGGTGTTTTGGAATCGTCCGCCATGTTTTTCATGTTCAGTCCTCTGCGGTGGCTATGTTGCCGCTATTCCGCTATCTCTCCCATTCACACCTGTGTGCGACCGCGGTGGTCGGGAACAGCGGTTCCGACCGTGGGACCCTCAGGGATATCCTAATTTCCCGTGCGGTGTCTCTGCTTTCCTTGCGGCGGGTTGTTGCTTTTCCGCTGCTTTTCCGACCGCCGTGGTCGGTATTTTTGCCGTCACCGCCCGCGTCGGGCTGTTTTGATAGGCCCGCTACCACCGCGGTCGGTCTTTTGTGGAGGTTGATCCTAACTTGGCCGCCGGTTTATCCGCGGTCCTGGCGGGCGGTTGTCTTCCGCCTCCATGGCGATCGGGTGATTTTCCGCCCACTATCCTAATGGGGCCCTAGATATCTAAATAAAATATTATACTTAAAATTAAACTTACCCTTCCACACGCGAAGCAGCGTCCAACCGCGAACTCTTCCACGTTGAAATGACCCAAAATAACATAAAGCGGTTACAAAATAGTCCCTAACAAACAAATCGTCCCATTCATATTAACATTAAAAAAATCTAATCTAAATGTATTTAATACATGTTTCAGTATATGTTATCTAACTATTGTATTTTTTTAAATTATAAAAAAATTTAACAATGTTATACAAATTATTTACAATGTCCTGTATGTTATTTTCTATTACTTAATATTAATTTAACAAACATATACTGTAAAAAATACTTATATGATAGTATGAATATGAAACAGTATAAAATATGTTGCATTTATTTACTCTTTATATGTACAAATGATATACATAAAAACATTACTTGTGTAAAAATACTTTACCTCTGTAAAAATTATTATTATTAATATTTTATATATGACTAATAATAATTTATTGAAAAAAATACAATTGTAAATGATACATCAATGTGAACAATACCTACTTCTTTTTTGTGATATATATATAATTATGTATTAAATAAAGAAAGAATTGTTGTATATTACTTGTGAAATATTTTTTTTCAAGAAAAATTGTGAAATGAACAAACAAATGTACACTAAAGAAATATTACTTTTCTTAAAAATGATTGTATTAAAAATGTGTTTACAAAACAAATTGTTTTTCACCAAGATACAACTGTGACTATAATGTAAATATATTATTAAACTATATTTCATCAAAATAAAAATGTTTACTTAACTTAAAATTATTTTCTCATTTTATTAACCTCTTTTAAACATAATAAAATCTTTAAAATATGTTTGAGTCCGATTATTTTAATTTCACTATCAATTATAATAATTAATTTATATTTTTCTATACATGTTACTATATAATATGTATTTAAATAATGTTAATATCATTGCATAAACTCTAACAAAATACTAAACAGTCAACCAATATAATTTATTATTCCCACTCCACCTAGTATTAAGTCAGGGAAAGTGCTGGACACTAAACCCATATAATTTACTATTCCCACTCCACAAAGTATAAAGTCAGGGAAGGTGCTGGACAGTCAACCCATATAATTTACTATTCCCACTCTACCAAGGATTAAGTCAGGGAAGGTGTTGGACACTAAACCCATATAATTTACTATTCCCACTCCACAAGTATAAAGTCAAGGAAGGTGCTGGACACTAAACCCATATAATTTACTATTCCCACTCCACCAATTATAAAGTCAGGGAAGGTGCTGGACATTAAACCCATATGATTTACTATTCCCACTCGACCAAGTATTAAGTCAGGGAAGGTGCTGTAAACTAAACCCATATAATTTACTATTCCCACTCCACCAGGTATAAAGTCACGGAAGGTGCTGGACAGTCAACCCATATAATGTACTATTCGCACTCCATCAAGTATTAGGTCAGGGAAAGTGCTGGACACTAAACCCATATAATTTACTATTCCAACTCCACCAAGTATAAAGTCAGGGAAAGTGCTGGACAATAAACCCATATAATTTACTATTCCCATTCCAACTGCTATTAAATAAGGGAAGGTGCTGGACACTAAACCCATTTAATTTACTATTCCAACTCCACCAAGTATAAAGTCAGGGACAGTACTGGAAAATAAACCCATATCATTTACTATTCCCACTCTAACTACTATTAAATAAGGGAAGGTGCTGGACACTAAACCCATATAATTTATTATTCCCACTCCACCAAGTATAAAATCAGGGAAGGTGCGGGACACTAAACCCATGTAATTTACTATTCCCACTCCACCAAATAGAAAGTCAGGGAAGGTGCTGGACAGTAAACCCATATAATTTACTATTCCCACTCCACCAAGTGTAAAGTCAGAGAAGGTGCTGGACAGTCAACCCATATAATTTGCTATTCCCACTCCACCAAGTACAAAATCCAAGAAGGTGCTGGACACTACACCCATATAAATTACTATTTTCACTCCACCAAGTATAAATTCAGGGAAGGTGCTGGACACTAAATCCAAATATAATTTACTATTCCCACTCCACCAAGTGTAAAGTCAGAGAAGGTGCTGGACAAAAAACCCATATAATTTACTATTCCCACTCCACCAAGTACAAAACCAAAGAAGGTGCTGGACACTAAACCCATATAAGTTACTATTCCTACTCCACCAAGTATAAAGTCAGGGAAGATGCTGGACACTAAACCCATATAATTTACTATTCCCACTCCACCAAGTATAAAGTAATGGAAGGTGCTGGACAGTCAACCCATATAATTTACTATTCCCACTCCACAAAGTATAAAGTCAAGGAAGGTGCTGGACACTAACCCCATATAATTTACTATTCCCACGCCACCAAGTATACATTCAGGGAAGGTGCTGGACACTAAACCCATATAATTTACTATTCCCACTCCACCAAATAGAAAGTCAGGAAAGGTGCTGGACAGTAAACCCATATAATTTACTATTCCCACTCCACCAAGTATAAAATCAGGGAAGGTGCGGGACACTAAACCCATGTAATTTACTATTCCCACTCCACCAAATAGAAAGTCAGGGAAGGTGCTGGACAGTAAACCCATATAATTTACTATTCCCACTCCACCAAGTGTAAAGTCAGAGAAGGTGCTGGGCAGTCAACCCATATAATTTGCTATTCCCACTCCACCAAGTACAAAATCCAAGAAGGTGCTGGACACTAAACCCATATAAATTACTATTTTCACTCCACCAAGTATAAATTCAGGGAAGGTGCTGGACACTAAATCCAAATATAATTTACTATTCCCACTCCACCAAGTGTAAAGTCAGAGAAGGTGCTGGACACAAACCCATATAATTTACTATTCCCACTCCACCAAGTACAAAACCAAAGATGGTGCTGGACACTAAACCCATATAAGTTACTATTCCTACTCCACCAAGTATAAAGTCAGGGAAGATGCTGGACACTAAACCCATATAATTTACTATTCCCACTCCACCAAGTATAAAGTCATGGAAGGTGCTGGACAGTCAACCCATATAATTTACTATTCCCACTAAACAAAGTATAAAGTCAAGGAAGGTGCTGGACACGAACCCCATATAATTTACTATTCCCACTCCACCAAGTATACATTCAGGGAAGGTGCTGGACACTAAACCCATATAATTTACTATTCCCACTCCACCAAGTATAAATTCATGGAAGGTGCTGGATACTAAACCCATAAAATTTACTATTCCCACTCCACCAAGTATAAAGTCAAGGAAGGTGCTGGACACTAAACCCATATAATTTACTATTCCCACTCCACCAAGTATAAATTCAGGGAAGGTGCTGGACCCTAAACCCATATAATTTACTATGCCCACTCCACCAAATAGAAAGTCAGGGAAGGTGCTGGACAGTAAACCCATATAATTTACTATTCCAACTCTCCAAGTATAAAGTCAGGGAAAGTGCTGGACAATAAACCCATATAATTTACTATTCCCATTCCAACTACTATTAAATAAGGGAAGGTGTGGGCACAAAACCGATATAATTTACTATTACAACTTCACCTAGTATAAAGTCAGGGACAGTGCTTGATAATAAACCCATATCATTTACTATTCCCACTCCAACTACTATTAAATAAGGGAAGGTGCTGGACACTAAACCCATATAATTTATTATTCCCACTCCATCAAGTATAAAGTCAGGGAAGTTGCTGGACACTAAACCCATATAATTTACTATTCCCACTCCACCAAGTATAAAGTCAGGGAAGGTGCGGGACACTAAACCCATGTAATTTACTATTCCCACTCCACCAAATAGAAAGTCAGGAAAGGTGCTGGACAGTAAACCCATATAATTTACTATTCCCACTCCACCAAGTATAAAGTCAAGGAAGGTGCTGGACACTAAACCCATATAATTTACTATTCCCACTCCACCAAGTATATATTCAGGGAAGGTGCTAGACACTAAACCCATATAATTTACTATTCTCACTCCACCAAGTTTAAAGTCAAGGAAGGTGCTGGACACTAAACCCATATAATTTACTATTCCAACTCCACTAAGTATAAAGTCAGGGAAGGTGCTGGACACTAAACCCATATAATTTATTATTCCTACTCCACCAAGTACAAAAACAGAGAAAGTACTGGACAATAAACCCATATATCATACAATTCTGAACTCCACAAACTATACACTCTGAGAATGTGCACAACAATAAAACCATATAATTAACTAGCATAAACAAAATACCTCTTACATCACATTTTTAAACTTATTAAACAAAATCATATTTTTAATTTAAATAAAACATTTTCTAAAATATTGAAAATTAGTATCAAAATTATTAATAATTTATATTTTTTTATATATTTATATACATGTTAATTATTTATTAAATACATTCTACCTCTTAGATTTTTTTCAGACAAATGTTAAAATTAGTTTAAAAGTAAATTACACATTAACATATTTTTTTCCCAAAAAATAACAAAATATACATTTGTTAAATATTTCTAAATTATAACACATTTCTTAAGAACATAAATCTTTATTTACAGGACAAAAAAATCTGATTTTTCATAATATAAAAGTGTAACTTTTTGTAAAAAATAATGTAACTTTTTTAATTTTTAATTTTGAATTGTAAAATTTCTTTTTAAAACAAAATCACAAAAAACACACAAACCACCAAACAAATTTCACAAAAATTATTGATTTAATAATTTTTAAAGAATATTTGCCAAAACAAATTTTCAAAAGTTATATATTATTTATGAAAAACACAACCTACACATCATACATAACACAACAAAAACTAAAAAAAAATCACACTTTTTTAAAATATATTTTTTTTATTTTACCAAATAAAAATAAATAAATGAACACCCTCCACAATCATTTCCTAATAAAAAACAACCCAAACTTACATTTTTTTTTTTTACTTTCTAAAATTTTAAATTTTTTAATATTTTGAAATTTCAAATTCTAAATTGAAAACATCTACCCAACCTATTGTCCAAAAAAGACACATCCCGCACTTGATTTTTTATTTTTTTTATTAAAATTATTTTGAAAAAAAACCTACATTTGTATAAAAATATTAAATCAAATATATATTTTTTAAAACACTCCCCACCCTATTCCCCTAAACCCCCACATCCGGCTCCTAAATTTTGTTATACATTTTAAAAAACATAGTTAAATATTTTAAATACATTTTTATTTTTTTAGTTTTATTTAAATAAATACATTTTAAAACACTGCCCACCCTATTCCCCTAAAAACCCACATCCCACTCCTAAATTTTATTATACAATTTTTTAAAATAAAATATTTAAACATTTTAAAGAAATTATAAATTACATTTTTTTTATCTGTTTTAAAACACTCCCCACCTAGGTCCCCTAAAAACCCACATCCCGCTCCTAAAGTTATTATGCAATTTTTTAAAATCTTTAAAAAAAATACTTTTTTATACAAAAATAAATAAGATATATGGTGAACAGACTTAGGGGGTCATTATGATGACGGGCGGACTTTGTCCGCCCGTCACCATAGTGGGGAACGGGACCGCCCGCCATAAGGGCGGGGGTCCCGTGGGGGGAATTAGGATGTGCCCGCCACAGTGGCGGGCACATCCTGTAGTTTTAGCATTGTGGCGGGCGGTGCACTCTGCACCACCCGCCACAATGCTAAAAATGCTTTTTTCCATTTGCATATGCAAAGCGGCAGGCACCGCGCGGTGCCTGCCGCTTTGCATATGCAAATGTGGGGGGGTACCATAGGTACCCCCCATGTGCCCCCTGACAGTGGTGTGAACCTGGGGGCCCTGCAGGGGGCCCCCGCAGCAATCCCCGCCTGCCTTTCCGTGGCGGCATTGCCGCCGCGGAAAGGCCTCTACTTTGTGCCATTGTAATATGGCTGGCGGTGTCCATTGGACACCGCCACCATATTAATCCATTACCGCCGCGGTCGCCTTGCGACCGCGGCGGTAAAGCGGCGGACGGTCTTTCCGTCCGCCGCTGTGCCCTCCGCCATCCTAATCTGGCGGAGGGGAAAACGGGAGTGCTTGTCGGGCGCATTGCCTCCGCCAGGGTGGCGGTGGCCACCGCCACCCTGGCGGAGGCAATCCACCCAACATCCTAATGGACCCCATAATATCGAGTTGTTAATTTCGACTAGACATAATATCGAGTTTTTAATATCGACTAGACATAATATAGACTACAAAAATATCGACTAGAGTAGCCAAAATATCGAAGTCAAAAATATAGAATGACATAATATCGACTAGATAGAATATAGACAACAAAAATATCGAAAATAAGGTAAGTTAATATTTTTTAATTTTTGTGTAATATAATTCTGTAGCGGGTTGTGGGTTTATAGGGGAATAGGGTGGGAAGTAATTTAATTATAATTAATTTACTATGTTATTTAATTTATTGGTATTTATTGTTTAATTAATTGTTAATTAAAAATTAATTGGTAAATAATTAAAATATAATTGGCAATTAATTTTAATTGATTAATTGATAAATATGTTATTTTAGTAATTTATTTTCTGTAGCGGGTTGTGGGTTTATAGGGGAATAGGGTGGGAAGTAAGTTAAATATAATTAATTTAATATGTTATTTAATTTATTGGTATTTATTTTTAATTAATTGTTAATTAAATATTACTTGGTAATTAATTAAATTATAATTGGTAATTCATTTTAATTGATTAATTGATACATATGTTATTTTTAGTAATTTATTTTCTGTAGCGGGTTGTGGGTTTATAGGGGAATAGGGTGGGAAGTAATTTAATTATAATTAATTTAATATGTTATTTGATTTATTGGTATTTATTTTTAATTAATTGTTAATTAAATATTAATTGGTAATTAATTTAAATATAATTGGTAATTAATTGTAATTGGTATTAATATTTCTCTTAATTATATTTATATATGAAGTATTTACTTTCCCTACTGTTGCACTCACTGGAGTGGGAATAGTAATTTATACCCCTACGCTATCCAGCGCTTTCCATACTGTTGCATTCTCTGAAGTTGGAATAGTAATTTTAACCCCCACGCTATCCAACACTTTCCCTACTGTTGCACCCACTGGAGTGGGTATGCAACGTTTACAACGCAACTTTTACTATGCACTACTATTACAACGAAACTTTTACAACGCAAAAACTTTTACAACGCATACATTTATAAAGCATGTTTTTACAACGCAGATACCTTTACAACGCATACCATTACAACGTAAGTATTGGTAAGTATATAATTATTTTTGAAATTTTTATATGTTTGGGTTTTTGGGTAAAGGGGTATTTTTAGGGTTCAGGGTCAGTTTTCAGTTTTTGGGTAAAGGGGTATTTTTAGGGTTCAGGGTCAGTTTTCAGTTTCTGGGGTAAAGGGGTATTTTTAGGGTTCAGGGTCAGTTTTCAGTTTTTGGGTAAAGGGGTATTTTTCGGGTTCAGGGTCAGTTTTCAGTTTTTGGGTAAAGGGGTATTTTTAGGGTTCAGGGTCAGTTTTCGGTTTTTGGGGTAAAGGGGTATTTTTAGGGTTCAGGGTCAGTTTTCAGTTTTTGGGGTAAAGGGGTATTTTTAGGGTTCAGGGTCAGTTTTCAGTTTTTGGGTAAAGGGGTATTTTTAGGGTTCAGTGTCAGTTTTCAGTTTTTTGGGGTAAAGGGGTATTTTTAGGGTTCAGGGTCAGTTTTCAGTTTTTGGGTAAAGGGGTATTTTTAGGGTTCAGGGTCAGTTTTCAGTTTTTGGGTAAAGGGGTATTTTTAGGGTTCAGGGTCAGTTTTGGGTTTTTGGGGTACAGGGGTACTTTGTAAAAATAAAGTAAAATTACATTTAAATTAAATTAATTAAATAAAATTAAATAAAATTATATTATATTATGTTTTTAATTAATTTATATTCAAAAAATTATTATATACTTACCAATACTTACGTTGTAATGGTATGCGTTGTAAAGGTATATGCGTTGTAAAATCTTGCATTGTAAATGTATGCGTTGTAAAAGTTTTTGCGTTGTAAAAGTTTTGTTGTAATGGCAGGTGTTGTAAAAGTATGCGTTGTAACGTCATACATCCCTGGAGTGGGAATAGTAATTTTAACCCCTACGCTATCCATCGCTTTCTCTACTGTTGCACCCACTGGAGTGGGAATAGCAAATTTTACCTCTACGCTATCCAACACTTTTGCTAATGTTGAACTCACTATAGTTGTAACAATAATTTGTAACCATTTTCTATGCTACGCTAAAAATGTTATATATGTTTATTTAATAATATGTTTTTATATATATATATATATATATATATATATATATATATATGTATTATTTTTGGTGATATAATTTTTTTAATTATATAAATTATTTATTAAAATTAAATTTTTTTAATAAATATTTCTAAGTTTATATTAAATATATTTATTACTATATTAGTTTTAACTTAATTTTAAGACATTTAAAAAAATCGATATTTTGACAGTCTATATTTTTGTAAGTCGATATTTTGGAGTCGATATTTTGGTACTTACCTGTTTGAAGATAGGGAGTCGATATTTTGTCTCTCGATATTTTTGACTCGAGATTTTTGTATCTCGATATTTCTGACGTCGATATTATGTCAGTGATCCAAGATATATATATACTTTTTCGAAATTATTAACATTCTATATTTAAAACATCGATATTCTGACATTCTATTTTATTGCTTTCGATATTCTAACACTCTTTATTTTAACTTTCGATATTTTTAACTAACAAAGATAAACAATATTTTTGACAATCGATATTAACTACTCGATATTTCTAACTTCGATATTATTATTATTATTTTTAATCGATAAAATATACATTGATATAACTTACCTCAATATTACTTACATCTCGATATTTCTCATTCGATATTCTGTCCATTCGATAAAAATAGCTGGATATTAAGGCTGCACACCGCCTAATTAGGATGTTGGTTGGAAAGCCTCTGACCACAGGTCACAGGCTTTTCGAACAACATCCTTTGTTTGAATTCTGACTGCCATATCACGATTACGGCAGTCAGAAATTAAACTGGTCGGTCATTCCGGCTTGCTTCTGATGTGCCTAAGGAGCCCCTCAGCCAGTCGGAACCACGACCATAATCCCATACCGACGGCCTTTCTGCCATCAGGGTTATGATGGCGGATTTCTACTCGCTTTCCATGTCGGGCTTTCTGACATGGAAAGCCTGTCAGAACGTGACTTTGGGGGCCCCAGCAGGGGTAAATCCCTACGCCGTATGGCAGGCACCTCACAGGCCCCAGGGAAATCTCTACCACACGATGCAGGGATTTACAGTGACTCCCATTTCTCTGTGGTAGCTTGTGCTACAGCCAGTTTATGCCTACCACACAAGCTCCCAGAGGGCAATGGGAGTATGCGACAGCACCATGTGTGCTCATATCGTAATTGCAGTTTTGGACAGTCTCGAAACCGCAGGGATATCTGTTGGAGGTAACTCCAACCGACATACTAATCAGCCCCTCAGTTTATATAAAAGCATTTACCAATTGCAAATCTAAAAATGTAGTGTTTTACTTCTATGTCCTTGTGGGTTAGGCTACACTGGAGAAACAGCTCACCCCATGGCGATTCATCTCTCAGAACATTGTTCAGCCATCCATACTAATAAAACAACAGCCCCTCTTGTGAAACATTGTCTTGATAAACAACATAAACTAGAAGAAACTCGCTGCATCGTCCATGAAAAAATTATGATCAAAGAAGTATATGACCCCACAGTGATACAAAAGAGAAGGGAAGTTTATTGGATCTTCATTTTTGATACACTTAGACAAGGGTTGAATAATGAAATTTCATGGAACAATGCAATCAGATATAATGCAGGCTGGTTTTCAAGTTTTTAGAAAATGATTTGCACACTCTATTCATAATATTTGAAACTATATAATGGATGAGATAACATTCATAGTTCGATGCAAGTATTTAATTTTATGTCTTGAACGTTTATTCAATGATCAGTACTCTGCATAGCTCATCCATATGTAAGGTGTGATACCCATTGAGGGAAATTGTGCATGTTTATAGTAGAACTCCTCACAACATTTAACATACTTATCGCTAGTTAGTCCAAAACTATTTGCTTTTTTCGACCTGTTCCAACATGGCTGAACTCATTTAGGTTTACGGTGTGAGGTCTGGCTCGTTACATGCAGCCTGTGGAGCTTTCCATTTTCATTGTTGAATGTCACTTAGATCTTCAGATTGAACTTTCTTAAACGTTTTGAAGATGGTTGCATCAATCTAGCTTCAAGTTGTATGGTGGAACTCCAGTGATAGAGCGTGTGGAGTCCATCTTTGATTTTTATTCATTGAACACCCTTTTAATCAGGGGTAGGAGCCATATATGGAGCACATGCCTGATGCGTTATTTTTTAGACTGCATGCACTCCAGAGGACCCCGGTGGTCCAATAACTTTAAAAACCTTAGCGTCTGTCAATGTAAGGAAATCGCCACAGGGGATTGATGAACAGTTCGGGTATATTTTTAAAACTGGTTTATACTTTGATACTTTGGAGTTGTCTCACGGTTACCATATTTTCTTCCCTCAGTGTCTGTGAATTTGGGGTGGTGTGACGATACATGGAATTAATTAATGATGAGATCAGGAATCCTTGCACGTTGCTGAGGGACATGGCGGCGGCAGGCTAACGGCTGTCGCGGAGCTCCCCGTCTGGAAGTACCAAAAATGAGAATACTTGGAGGTTCCCCTACGAAAGCTTTGCGGTGAGAGCGGATGATAAGGGAAACCGAAATGGTGTGATGCCGTAAAAAAACCAAGTTTCTTTTCTTCTTGGTTTTTCCCTGTTTTTTCGATACCCCTTGTGAGTAAGGCGAGTAACGGCGGAGGCGGCGCTAGGACCCGGGGGAGATGGTAACATTGAACTCGCACCTGGAGGACAAGGCGGAGCCGTTTCACGTCGGGAGAAACGCCGTTTTGGAAGCGGTTTTGGAAACAGCAGCTAAGGTGTTGGTGACTATCTCCACGGTCTCCCTGAATCGAACAGTGAAGATAAGTTTGGGAACTGGGACTGAGGCTTGGGATTCAGGGTGTGCCAATTGGAAATGGGAAGTGTGGCAACACTCAAAAGGAGCGCTTCTGTATCACTTTAGAGGCCCTGTGTGTTGGGGGCATTTCTCTGCTATTAAATATTTAGCCCCAGTTAAAGGAAGTGTTCGTATGGAGGCAGCTCTGTCGACAGGAGCACCAGTTTTGTTAAGCCAGTGTCAAGTAAGCTCAGTAGGACTAGGTGGAGGCTCCACTGCCACAGCTCCAGTAGAAACAAACTTGGTAACAGTGTTCTCAGGGATCGGAGAGAGAGAATTAATTGGTATTAAGCAGTCTAAAAACAGAGGTGAGGTGGTAAGAAACAGGTACCAACTGAGGTCTAAACAAGAACTAAGGCAGCAGGGGGTCTGGGACTCAGCAGAATTGGGTGAAAAAGTGAGACCTACACCACTTATACCACATAAGAGTAAGAGGAAGTGGTGTGCTAAGAAGGGAGACAGTAGTAAAGCCCCCCAGCAGGTTGCAATACAAAAAAACACACCCTCTCTCAAAAGTTACTTTAAAGTTATGGAGAAAATGAATTCCATGAAGGAGGGGGTAGGTGCAGAAGTAGATGCACAGCCAACTCAGCTAACTCAGACCCCTTCTCTATCGGCCCTGGTCTTGGAGAACAGGTACTCCTCTATCATGGTAACACAAGCTGAGGAGGTGCTAGAAGATCTAGTGGGTCCGGTTAATCTAGACATAGACACACTGATGAGTGGCTGTAATAGTGCAGCCGAGAATACTCCAACTCATCAAGACTCTACGATTATTCCGATAGCAGAGCACACAGTTTTGGAAGCAATTCCAGTGCATAATCAGCCTGACACTACAATTACTTTAGCCTCTCAAACTTACGCCAGACCTGAAATGGATACAGCTCAGACCCCTACCCCTCTCCGAGAGCTTGATAAAATAGGGCTTTTATTTCAATCATTGAGGGGAGATTTGCTTGAGAAGTTTGAAATCTCTGAGGCAAATCAAAAAAGACTACATGACAGGTTTGATCTTTTGGAAGCCAAATTGGAAGGAATAGAGACTCGGACAACTACACTGGAAAAGAAGGTCTCTACCCTCTTGGTTACTACGGCAGAGAGCTCCGCAGATCTTTGCACCTTAAAAAAGCAAAACAGGGCTCTAATAATGGACATGGGACGTCTAGAGACTCACTCACGGCGGAACAATCTTCGCATACTGAAGATGCCTGAAGGGGAAGAAGTGCAGGATATTAAAGCCTTTGTCTGTAGACTCCTTAGGGAGGGTGTGTTGAAAGATCGTTTAGACATACACCTGGAGGCAGAGATACAGAGAGTCCATAGAGACCCTTTCAGACTTCACCCAGATCGTAAGGCACCCAGGAAAATTCTGGTATATTTCCAGAGGTACAATGTTAAGGAGCTGATACTCAGCAGATCTCTAGCGAGCGCCTCACTCCACTATCGAGCTAATCCATAGCAAATCAGGTCTGATATAGGAGGACGAACAGCTCAAAGACAATGGGAACTAGGTTCAAGAATGTCTGAACTTAGATCATTAGGGGCGCGAGTGCAGATGAAGTTCCCAGCTATGCTAAAAATCATGTGGAATAACAAAATGCACACATGTAACCACCAAGAAGAAGTAGATGAGCTGTTAATGAATATGAGGCAGTAGTTTGGTTTGGGTGTAACTAGTTTCTATTTACCGCCCATATTCCTAGCACTCGCTAGTATTTACTGCTTAAATGAAAATGAACATTGCACACTAGGGGTAATGATTAGTTCTCTTTGCAAAAAAAGAAAAAGGAATACACTACATATATAATGCATAGGAAAAAAAAATACATTTAATCACATATAGTAGATAGAAGGGGATAGGACAGACAGGGTGCTGAAAGGCGGGGGGCTCCATAGGGGCTAGACAACGCCTAAGATAAAGGGGGAGTTCCTCAGGGGAGGGAGTAGGTGGGTTGGGGAGGGAAGGGGAAAAAAGAATAAAAGTCCTCATTTGATCGCAGAAATGCAATACACATTGACTCAGATGTTGCAGTCATTCTGGAGGGTCGCTGGCTGGGTAATATTTGGTTATGGCTGTAAACCTACATACTAGTAGTAAAATCATTTCCTGGAACCTCAATGGTATAGGAAACAGCAAAGGGTGTGCGATTTTTTAAAGAACCTAGAGGCTAGCATATATTTGCTGCAGGAGACTCATCTTGAGGCAGAAGTGTGTAAGAAGGTTTTTGGGAAAAAAACGTTGGGTACAGGATGTGCTGTGCTCTAGACAGAAGGGAATCTCTAGGGGAGTAGCAATAATTATCATGGCAAACAAGGGAATTAGTGTTTAGAGCTGGGACACTGACCAGTCAGGGAGATGGTTGGTGGCGGTCCTTCTGATTGCTGGTTCACCTTATACTTTTGCAGTATTCTATGGCCCGAATGAAGATAATGAAATCTTTCTTCGAAACCTGGAGAAGATTCTAATCTTAAGCACAGCACCTGTTATTCTCGGGGGCGATTTTAATCTTGTTTTAGATTGTCAATTAGATCGCACCTCCAGAGCAAAATATGTCCCGCCTAAGAGGTTTTTTTCAGTTCTTAAGAATATAATAAAAGATTTCAACTTGATGGATGCTTGGAGAGCCAAGAATGGTGATTTAAGAGAGTACTCTTTCTATAGCAAAAAGTACAAGCAATTCTCAAGAATAGATCTGTTCCTGGTAGACCATATATTTAAGTCTGTTTTGACCTCAGTTTCCCACGCCCCAGTGGGTCTTTCAGACCATTCGGTTGTAGAACTAGCTATTAATTTCAAGACTTTTGTCTATGAACGTAGATGGACCCTAGATAGAACCATCCTACTGGAGGGTAGCATCGGAGCTAAAATTAAGAGCAGTATAGTGGAGTTCTTCTTGTTCAATGTGGGTTCGACCACAGAACAAACTGTCTGGGAGTCATTCAAGGCCTTTTTTAGAGGTTTTTTGGGGTACCAGATGAAACACAAAAGAAAAGAGCTAAAAGAAAGAGAAGCTAAAGATCTGGACTCTATTAAGAGGAAAGAACAGGAATTACAGCAGGCAGCTTTGGGGGAAAGAGAGAAGATCCCAGAACTCGAAAAGGAGCTTTTAGAGCTACAATTGAATTTTAAAGCTAAAGCAGATAAGTTGATCCATGAGAGATGGGAGGCCAGCAAACTTAAGAACTTTGAATATGGGGAGAAGTGTGGTGCCCTCTTATCGTGGGAAGTCAGATCAGATAGGACTAGGAACAACATCAACACCTTGTCCCAACGGAGCTCGGGAAAACAGCTGACCAATGATGAAGAGATCAGAGCTGAAGCCAGGGGATTCATGGAAGAGTTATATCAGGAAAACATAAGTATGGGAACAGAAGAATTGGAGAAGTGGTGGAGCCAGACGACACTACCTCAATTGAGTGAGGCAGATAAAAAGACTCTATCGAGTGAGATCACTGAAGGGGAAATCAGAGTGCAGATGAGTAGGAGTAAGGCCCCTGGCCCAGATGGTTTACCAACAGAGGTCTATAAGGATAATGTAGAAGAGATTCTTCCCCACTTGCTGTCTCTTTTTAATAACATATATCAGCAAGGAGGGGGTATTCCACCCTCATGGTTAGAGGCTACTATTACTTTAATAGCCAAACCCAACAAGGATCCCATGAAAATAGAGTCTTATAGACCTATCTCTCTTCTGAATTCCGACCTCAAAATATTCTCTGGAATTTTGGCTGGGAGATTAGCGAAAGTTATTAAAACCATTATCCACCTGGACCAGAGGGCTTTGTGCCAGGTCGACAGTTAAATGAGTTGACATTTCAGGCCATTGGAGCAATAGATTTTGCGGAAGAAAAGAGACTGCCGTTGGCCATCGTGGCAATTGATGCCGCGAAGGCCTTTGATCAGGTCAATTGGTTGCTCCTTTGGGATACTCTGACCAGGTTTGCCTTTCCACTATCCTTTATTCAGGGTGTTAAAATATTGTATGGGAACCCACGGGCCAAAGTACTGATCAATGGTTGCCTGACCGATTGGTTTATGACTTCAAGGGGGACGAGAAAGGGTTGTCCCCTGTCCCCTCTCCTTTTCTATCTATACATCGAGCCCTTTGTTTCATTGTTGAGATCGGATCCAACAATCATTCCTTTTAAAATGGGTGGGCTGGAGCTTAAGACTGCATTATATGCTGATGACTTACTGATTTATACTATCAATCCACTGGA
Organism: Lissotriton helveticus; assembly: GCF_964261635.1. NCBI lineage: Eukaryota > Metazoa > Chordata > Amphibia > Caudata > Salamandridae > Lissotriton > Lissotriton helveticus. The sequence continues at coordinate 649,584,714 of NC_136068.1, forward strand.
GGCTATTCCAAAGTTATTTCAATTAGCGGAGGAATATGGAGCAGTTTCAGGATATAGCATTAATAAGAGCAAAACAGATATAATGAGCTGGAATAGTCCTGTCCCTATACCAGGAGCCAAAACCAAGTTCAGGTACCTGGGTATCTATCTTACGCAAAAGTTGATTGATGTTCCCAGAATAAGCTGGCAAATAGTGGTCAAAGAAATAACTAAACTTTTACTTAGATGGGCCGGTCTACCTCTTAGTATATATGGTAGAGTCAATTTAATCAAAATGGTAGTATTGCCTAAAGTAACCTTCCTATTTAAAAGTATCCCATTGACCTTCCATAACAAAGATATCTCCAGCCTCCAGGGCAAGATAGGCTCATTTATCTGGGCTACTAAGTCACCAAGAATTGCTTGGAGGAAGTTGAGAAGGGGGTTGAAAATAGGCGGCCTGGCCCTCCCCGATTTACTTTTTTACTGCTATGCATTCCAGTTAAAAAAAAATTGACTCCTGGCTACCAAGCTGGACTCATCCTCACACGGCCGTTTGTTCCAGGCATTGTTATCTAACCTACCCCAGGGCCTTGAATTTGTTTTGTTCAAATTCGGTGCCCAGAAGTTTTATAAGAAAGTCAGCTTAAAAATCCTACTTACAGCACTTAAGTTGTGGCAAGCAGTCTGTACAATTTGGAAAATCCCCTATTACAACTCCCTAGCCCCAATCTGGGACTCCCCCGGAACACCCAAATGCTTATTAGATTGCTTATGCAGGCATTGTAAGATAGTGAGACCTGAACAACAATCTAGGTCTCCTAGATTGGACATCCCTATCTAATACAACAGGAAGATCTCTTACAAGGTTTAAATACTATCAATTATCATCCTGGTGGGGAAGCCAAAATTGGGAGCTGGAGGAAGAGGGAAGTGGATTTCTAGAATTAGTCAGCAGACAGGAAGGCTGGAAGGGGGAGGTCTCTTCTTGGTATATCTTACTAACAGGGGCAAAAGATCGGCAGGAGGGAGAAATCTCTAAACTTTGGGGTGATTTTTTGGCAGACAGCCCGGAAAAGAAGCTGGAGGTTTGGATAGATTCATTTATATTATCCCAAAAGACAATAAAACGTGCTAATCTTAGAAGGAACCATCTCTACACAGCACACAGGGTTTACTGGACTCCTTTAAAATTGACAAAAATCTCTGGAGAATCTTATTACTGTCCCAGATGTAAGCTTTTAGCTGCAGATGATTTACATATTTTTACAGATTGCCCAGAAATTAAAAACTATTGGCAACAGGTTTGCAGTTTGTTAGAGGAGGTACTGTCAAGACCAGTTATTTGTAGCCCAAGATTGATTCTTTTCGGTCTACCATATGAATACGACATCAGAGACAGTATCTTTCAGTTTATATTTAATGTTATTGTCATCCCAAGGAGGGAGGTGTATAGAGAATGGAAATCTTCGACCCCCCAAGGTTTGCAGACTGCCTAAGAAATATCATGGCTATAAGTAAAATAGATCTGTTGTGTAGTGGAGAGGGTGCGGCGAAGGTATGGGCCCCGTTGGTAAAATGGTCGGATAGATAAACGATGAAAAGTCCAATGATTATGCCAGGGGTTTGTGGTCTGGTCCTCCCTGGGGTAAGGTCTACCGATATCGAATACGGGAGTTGGACTAGTAGACAGCCTACCTCTGGGTGATCCTTAACCGCTAAGCATAAAATCCCAGGGCGCATAGTAATGATTTGTGCTGGGGGTTTTGAGAGATCCCATCTAGAGTTATAACATCTGGTGGCATATATGAGGACAAAAAAAAAAAAGGAATCCTTGCACTTTCACATAATTGAAGGGGTGTGAAACACCACAGATGAAATTGTCAACCCTGTGTTACATTCTGAGTATGGTTGACACGAGACGAGAATACACCAAAATATTAATGATTGATGTATGTGTGTAGTATCCCTCTGTGGCCATCATCTGGATTTTAATTCGAAGTTTCATGATTCCTACACTTTATAGTATATATATATATATGGGTTCACAATCCTGTAATGTCAGCAACCCGGCAGGGCACCAACACGGACAACAGGTACAGACCACAACGAGGTCTTCAGTAGAAGATAAAGTGCTTTATTCCATAGACTGGTACGGCAGCATGACGCGTTTCGTCCAGGTAACCTGGACTTGATCACATGACAGTTCCAGAAAGACATGTGGTTAAATACTGGCAGACCCTTAATTAGACCCCTCCCACAAAAGCAATAACATAGTAAAAATACTATTTACAATGTAATCACAATGGCTAAAAAAGTCTTTCAAAACTATAAGAAAAACCTCATAAGCATATGTTCAAAACATCATGGTTAACAGAGAAAATTGTCATAGTGAAGGAATAAGGTTTTCAAACCATAATAATTCCTAAACAGGCTCCATAAAACCAAATGATGAAAATTGATGAACAGAAAAAGTAAAGGGCAAGTGCCCTGAGTCATAGCCAAATCAAAATACCAGTTAAAGCTAAATTTGGTAACAGGAGGTCAAACGGACATAGCCAAAAAAAAAAATAATTACCAACCACATGAATAATAAAAAAAGTGCAACGACATAGTGCAAGAAATTCAGCCCATAAAATGAGCCAGAGCATGATAATTTCAAACCTTACAAATTACCAACAGCCAAACAGAATTGATAAAGTGAAAAAGTGCAAAGTGCAGTAAAGTGCAAAAAACGGCTGATCTATCATGAAAACATGAGCAGATGTACATTAGTAGAAAAAGTATTAGAAAGGAGACCAATAAATACAAAAGGTTGTTGATGAAAGGAGAAAAATGTTACATCATAACTAATACATCAACAATGATTAGGACAATTTCATCAATATGGTATATACATATATACAAATAAAATATACATCTATATATATACACATATACTGCTCACTAGAGAAATCCATAGGGAGGCTTAACACATTTAGCAATGAATCATCCTCAGCACAATATAAAAATAAGTAAGACCATAAATATAGGTAAAACCATTAAGATACTGTGCAACAACATGAAACAGGCTAAAATATTTACAAAAAATTATGAAGATCTTCTCCCATATTCAGCCCATTCGGAATCTTGGTATTGAGGAAGACTATGTAATGGCTTTCCAACTGTCTCAGTCTCTTTTCCCTGTCGCCACCTCTCTTAGACAAGGGTACAGCATCAATTACAAAATATTTTAAATCATTCAAATTGTTATTGTGAACTAATTTAAAATGTCATGCCACTGGGTAATTGGGGTCAGAGTTGACTATGGCACGAAGATGCTGTAAGATGCGATTATATACCTGCAATTTCGTGCTGCCAACATAAAGCAGCTCACAAATGCACTTTAAAACATAAACTGCATAATCAGTTTTGCAGGTATAGAGACTGTGGATCTTAGTAACAAAATTGGTAAGTCCTTCAGAGTATTCATTCGTGTTCATTCCAAATTTACAAGCCCTCCAAGTACTGCATTTGCGGAACCCTGTTTTATTAGAAAACCAAATAGGTTTGGTACTAACCTCAGGACTGGTTTTTACCAGGGCATCCCTCATAGAGGGCGCCCTACGAAAAGTAATACAAGGCGTGTCTTCCAGAAGAGGAGCTAATGTTATATCTGTTTTTAAAATGGGCCAATTGGACTTGAGTATTTGTCTGATCTTTCTTTCTTGGTTATTGAAGGTGGTGATTAACCGAATAGTAGGAGTATCTATTTTAATGGGCACTAATTCAGCAGTCTCAATAGTAGTAGTCCCAGAATCAATTATGGGATCATTCTGTTTGGACATCACCTTCCTCAGAGAACTAGTCAAAGCATCTTTATCATAGCCTCTACGTAAAAACCTTTGAAAGCAACCATCAAGACAAATTGCCAGATCACTCTCATTGTTACAAATACGCTTAATCCTTAAAAATTCCCCATACGGAATACTCTTGATAAGATGGCGAGGATGATTGCTTTGGGCGTGTAATATAGAATTACCGGCCGTGGATTTCCTATGCATCCTAGTCATGATCTTATTGTCCAATATGTAAACCTCTACATCTAAGAAGTCTACACTCACATTGTTCACATTGGCAGTGAACTCTAAATTTAAAGGATTGATGTTGATTTCTCTTACAAAATCTTCAGCCGAAGATTTGCAACCCTGCCAAATTATGAATACATCGTCTATGTAGCGCCACATTTTAACAATGCCTGTCTCACAGTCCCCCATACAGTCACGGGGCCCACCAAGAACATGCCTCTCCCACCAGCCCACGTGTAAACACGCATAGCTGGGGGAGAAGCATGCCCCCATACCGACACCCCGTAACTGCTGGTAGACCTCATTGTTAAACAAAAAGAAAATATTTTTCAAACATAAATCAATCATAATAATCAACATTTTGCTGTGTTCAGAATACTTAATGTCCCTTTTGGACAAGAAATATTCAATAGCTGTTAAACCGTCATCATGATTAATTGAGGTGTAGAGAGAGGTAATATCCATTACCAACAACATATAATTAGGTTTCCAAACAATGTCTTTCAATTTGGTCAAAAAATCACCAGTGTCACGCAAATAAGTAGGAAGGGCCTCCATAAAATCATGAAGAAAATAATCCACATATTTGGATAAAGGTTCCAAAAGACCATTTTGGGACGAAATAATCGGGCGCCCCGTTACAGGTAAAGTACCTTTATTGATTTGAGGTAATAAGTATAGCGTGGGAGTGATAGGGAAATTCTTCTTCAAAAACTCAAACTCCTTTTTACTTATCAAACCTTCCCTTTTCAATTGTGCTAGATTAGTGTGCACCAATTGTTTAACCTTATTCATTAAAAGAGGCCTTTCTGTAACAAACTGGATCACTCAATTGTCTCTCTGCCTCCTTAACATACATTTCACGTGGCCAAAGGACGGCGTTGCCGCCTTTGTCTGCTTTGTTGACAATGATATTCCCATGAGATTTAATTTTCTGAATAAGAGAAGAATATTGCTTATCTCTATAACTTCTATGTTTGTCTTTTCTGGCAGTAGTCCGATTCAATTCCTTTAAATCCTCAATCACACGATCGTTAAAAATGTCAATAGAGTCCCTAGGCATAACCGAGACAAACGTGGATTTGGGACAGAAAGGACTGTGGCCAGCGCTGCCACTCATGATACCCATAGAACTCAAAACTTCCTGCGTACTGGTTGTAGAATCAGTCTCATCATTGGCAAGTGAATATCCGGTTTTCAAAGCCGTAGTATCAGCAATAGAAAAAGTTTTACTCGCTTGGGAATCCTTCAAAATGGTCGCAGCTTGCTTACTCTTTTTATTCAGTGTGTGAAATTTTAGAAGTTTCAATTTTCGGATAAATTTAAAAGTGTCAAATCTCATTTGCACATATTTAAATCCATTTTTAGGGCAGAAAGAAAGTCCCAAAGCAAGAAGCTGAATTTCAGCAGCATTTAAGTCCAATTCAGTCAGGTTGATCACAGTATTTTCAACATCAGTAATTCTGGATTCTTTAGAATCATTATTTTCATATTTATCGTTTTTTTCTTTATTCACATTGTTCTCCCTTTCTTTTTCGTTTTCAATACTTTTTTAATTTTTTTCTTGAGTTTTATCATTATTCAATTCAGTTTCTAAAGTGTCATGCAAAACCAGAGTGGTAGGGAATTCTATTTTCCTTGTTGATTCCCTCTTCCTCTTTTCCCCTTCGTGAAACCGCCGGCGCTTCCTCCTCTCTTTACGGGATTTGTTTCGCCTCTTCTGCCTTTCACTTGTTGTGTGCCCCTCGATCTTAGTGTATTTTGCCGATCTTCCACCATAAAAACCAATTCCTCAGATGGAGTGAAACTGCTCACCACACTCTGTCGATCGTTATTCTCATCTTCAGAGCTTAAACTACTGTAAACAGAGCTCTGATCAGTATCCGATTGAACAGGGGCAGCCAATGGTTGCATCAGAGGACTTTGTGTCATTGGAGCACATATAGAGGTAGTCAACGCTTGTCTTTTGACTGAATCGAATTTCTTTGAGAACGTGAATACCCTTCCATTCTCATAGTCCGACATATCTCTAGCGAACTTGAAGGCTTTACGAGTCTTAATAGTTTCTTCATATTTTGCCAAGCGCTTGTTGATTTCTTCACGCCCTTTAATAATAACCTCCTGTTGCTCCATTCCATTAAGTTCGAGGTTGAGTGTTTCAATCTGAGTCATCAGTTCGACTCTATCGATTTCGGCATATTTAATCAGGATGCACACCATTCCCATGGATCCATCTAGATTGTGTTGGGCCCACTCCTTCAACATAAGGGGATTCAGGTTTTCAAAAGACGGTGCTATCAGTACCCTCAGGCCGCGGGGCACCCTTCCCACTTCTTTATATTTTTCTAGGCTTTTTTGTTCCCACCACTTAGTCAGCTCCGTTCGGAGCAATTTTTTCAACTTCTTTAGTTTCCCTCTGTGGCCATCATCTGGATTTTAATTCGAAGTTTCATGATTCCTACACTTTATAGTATATATATATATATATATATATATATATATATATATATATATATATATATATATATATATATATATATATATATATATATATATATATATATATATATATATATATATATATATATGTATATATATATATATATATACATATATATATATTTATTCCATAGGATAAATAGTCTGCATTTTACCTCTAGATGGGTCGCATTGAGTATTTGTTGTCAAATATCTTGTGAGTTAGTTTGGTGGTCCTGGTGGCTCACAATCGGGTGTAAAGGCAAGCTGAGTGTATATATTTTCCTTGACTATTTTTGGGTTATGTACATTTGTTTTTTCTTTTCACAAATGTTCCTCTTAGGGCTTAGTCCTGGCACTGATCTGGTAAGGCTGACTTCATTAAGTTTTGGTAAAAGATGACACACTTGAATGATGCATGCTTAGTGAGGTGAGAAGCCAACCTGCTTTGTCTTTTAATTCTTTTCTTGGTTAGAAATTATATTTGTGGTATTTGGCTACATGCATTGTATCAGTTATCATGTTAACATTACAGTGCTCTCATACTATTAGATATTTTTATATTCATATGCATTCTCCATGCAAAACAAATATTACTCTCCTGAGAAAGGCCTAGACCCGAAACTGCCATAAAGACTATTTGAGTGTTGTATACACCAGAGTGAATGGAAATGTACATATTGTTGGAGTATTCTATTGCTGGAGGGGTCGCATTAAGTACCTAATATCAAATATAATGTGAGTGAATTGTTGGTAGAGGTGGCTCACAATCCGGTGTAAAGGCATGCTGAGTGTATATATTTTCCTTGATTATTTTTTGGTTGTGCACAATTGTTTTTTCTTTTCACAAATGGTCCTCTTGAGGTGTAGTCTTGGCATTGATCTGGTAAGGCTGACTACATTAACTTTTGGTAACAGATGACACACTTGAATGAGGCATGCTAAGGGGCCCATTAGGTGGTTGCAAGGCGTAAAAACAGCTTTTTCCGCCCACGACCAGCGGAACTCACGTCCGCCACATTAGGATAGCAAAACATAGGTCATTTCCCGTCCGCCGCGTAGTGCCACGCACCCCCATCATAGTGCACCCGCCACCGTGGCAGTGGGAGCCAATCGAGACTTTCCGCCGTGCGGAATGACGTCCGCCCGCTCAACAAATTAGGATGGCCCAAACAAGTCGAAGCAACGCAGCGGAGACACCGCCCAGTCTGAGCTGGCGGAAACTCGCCAGCGGAGCGAGATAGCCGAGACCCGGTCCTGAACGCCATGAACCCAGCCCTCCATATGCATCTGGTGATGTTCCTCCTACAACACTATTGTCAGATGCGCCGCCGCAGGTATACAACTACACAAATGTAACACACAACACACAGACCAACACAGGGTCCAATCACCACACCGACACCCTGCTGGGGGTCACAACACATCCAGAAGGGCACCCACACATCACCCACCTAACAACATGGCACCCCTCAGCATCCGGACACACATCGTCCGCCAACCAGCAGCAACATCCCGGTACCGGTCACGTCACCGCCGCAGTGAACACATGCGCACTATGCAGAAGGCAGGGCCACTCCAAGGCATGGGCAGGGCACAAACACCAGAGGGCCACACCACCCCAAACCACACTGCAACACACCCCATCAAGTCACAGGCCGAGTGCCCATCCCGTGCACTCCCATGCACACCAACAAGCACTGCAACAACAAGCACAATACACACTCTCTGCACCACACAACACACAACCAGTGAGCAAGCCACTGCAGCAGTGGCTGACAAGGAACACACAACAACAGTGCCATAAACATTATAGGCCCACAATCCTTGCCAGCACATACACACACAAACAAACACACACCCTGGGTGTAGCCACTAACAAAACACACACACAGGGATGCCTCAACAAATGCCTGTACAAGAACAACACACAAACACTACAGGAACACATACTGAACTCCAACAGAAACAGACATACCCTGTACTCCCAACTGGGGTAAAGCAATGGGAGCACAGACACAACAGGAGTACACAACATCATAACTCAGGAACAAATCACACACACCATAACACAAATCACACAAGAAGTGCATCTGGACAAACACACACTGCCACATCAAACTGACCACAGATGCACATCAAACATCAATCAACAAACACCACAAGGCATCAGGGGATGCACATCAGGCAATGCCAAGGCCACATACACACAGCACTGCATGCACAACAAGCAGTGTGTGCATAACAAGCACAACAGCCACACACACATGATTGACACAACCTCATCACACACACCACAAATCAGCACTGCACAAATACAACAGTACACCCAGGAACTGAAGCAATACCACAGCCAACACCAACACATCCAACACAACAACTACACATGCACCACTCTGGGACACAAGAGCCAAGCCATCTCCACCAGAGCACTGGGCAGCACACACAACTGAAGTGCACATGACCACTACAGAATGACTAATAGCACATGGACAGCACACATAAACCATTGTGGCAATGTCCAGAGTGAAACAACACTTATGGCCCAAGAACGGCACCACAAAGCAAAAGCTCACAAATGAAGTGATCGGGAGGCACACACACATGTAAACCAAGGGGACAGCTGACATCAAAGTGAATTACCCTGCATGTCAGTGGCAGACATGTAATGGGTGTACCACACACAAATAGAGGGAGAGAAGACCCATAATGGCAATGCACAAGTGGCACACATAGAGGATGGCGTAACACCACACACACCATGCCATACAGGAGGAGAAAAACCACCATGTGCCTGCAATGCATCACAAACACAATGCCAGTGTGGAGCAGCAGGGCCGCACAGTCTACACAAACAAACACACCCAAGACACATTGAGGATCAATTAAACACAACACTGATGTGCAACTCACAAATTTTGCACACTTCAAACATACAAACACAACAAGGAGGAGTCACACACAGCAGCATGGACACACCAACACACAGCACAGTGCACTACAAACAGCTCACACAAGTGCATACAATCTTCTACACAGGGCTAGACAAAACAAACAACAGGCATACACTCGTTGTGACACATGTGTGTCCCTCACAATACAGGGGCACACATACATCCACTACAAACTAACACCCTTCACACTGCGCACCTCTGCTACACCCAAGACCACGCATCTCATGTAGGCCATGGTACCAGGACTAGGGGCCAACACAAGATGACCATACACATACACGGCTGGCCACACATAAAGGAATCCACACACATACATCATGACATATCCCAGCCTGCTTCAAAACCTTTGCACAGCATCACACCCTGTGCTGGCAGAGTACCACAACCTGACGGTACACAGTCAAAATATCGAGTTTTTAATGTCGAGGTACAGAAATATCGAGTTCTAAATATCACGGGTAAGTAATATCGATGTTTTTTATATCGAAGTAAAAAATATCGTCTTGTGTTATTGTATGTAATATCGATGTAAATAATGTCGAAGTAAGACATATTGATGTTGTAAATATCGAAATGTTAAAATATCGTTATATGATGTATTATATTTATGTTATTTTTAATAGATATAGGTTATATATTAGGAATAAATATTAATTATTTAAAAATGTTAGATTTTTTTAGGCGCGGGATGTTGGGTTTATAGGGGATATGGGTGGGGAGTGTTTTAAAAAATATATATTGTAATGTAATTTTTGTAATGTAAATATAAATTTCAAATAATAAAAGTGAATTTTTTAATAAATATATTTTTGTAAAATGAAATATGAATTTAAATTTGAAGTTGAAATTTGTATTTAATAAATAGTAACTAATTTTAGGAGCGGGATGTTGGATTAATAGGGTATAAGGGTGGGGAGTGTTTTAAAAAATATAAATTTAATTGTAATGTATTTTAGTGAAATTTAAATTTGAAAATTGATTATTTTTTTTATTACATTTTATTATATATTTTAAATGTAAATATGAAATTAAAAAATATATTCTCAAAAATTTAAAATGTAAATATGAAATGTAAAAATATTTTATTGAAAAATTGTAAATAATTTTAGGAGCGGGATATTGGGTTAATAGGGGATAAGGGTGGGGAGTGTTTTAAAAAATATAAATTTATATATAATTTATTTTAGTGAAATTTAAATTTGAAAATTTAATTTTTGTAAAAATTAAATTTTATTATAAATGTTTAATGTAAATATGAAATTTAAAAATATATTCTCGAAAATTTTAAATGTAAATATGAAATGTATTTCGCCCCAATGACCCCCCCAAAGCCCCGAAAAATGCACCAAAGTCACCACACCCACAGAACACCTGATTGGCAACAACCATTGGGACACCACCACCACACAGAGTATAAAATGAATCCCTCCCACTACCACAGTCCTTTGCATCACAGCATAGCTGCAAGCAAGAGGGTAAAATACCACTAACAGAAGACACACACAAACACACGTACAACCTGCACACAAACACACCCACCACACAAAGCCCCACAACACCATCCCTACACACCACACACCTGCACATCCCACCCCACCCCAACACCTTGCACATCACACACCATGGCACCAAAGAAAAATCCCAAGTTCACAGACAGTGAGTTGAAGGTCATGGTGGATGAAATCATCCGTGTCGAACCACATCTGTTCGGTACCCTAGTCCAGCAGACCACCTTGGCAACCAAAAACAACATGTGGGACAGCATAGTGACCAGAGTCAATGTGCCAGGGACCGTGCCACGCACCAAACACGAGATCCAGAGGCGGTGGCACGACCTCAAGGCAAGGGTGAAAGGCATCAGGGCCAAGAACCACCTGCGGGCACACCACATTTTAGTGAAATTTAAATTTGAAAATTGAAATAAAAAAAAAAAAATTTATTATAAATTTTAAATGTAAATATGAAATATAAAATTATATTTTCGAAAATTTTTAAATAATTTTAGGAGTTTGATGTTGGGTTAATAGGGGATAAGGGTGGGGAGTGTTTTTAAATGTATACATTTTAATGTAATATATGTTAATTAGATATAGATTGTAATTTTACATTTTCCATTTACATTTAAATTTAAAATTGTTATATCAATTTTAAATGTAAATATGAAAATTATGGGGTCCATTAGTATGTCGGGCGGATTGCCTCCGCCAGGGTGGCGGTGGCCACTGCCACCCTGGCGGAGGCAATCCGCCCGACAAGCACTCTCGTTTTCCCCTCCGCCAGATTAGGATGGCGGAGGGGACAGCGGCGGACGGAAAGACCGTCCGCCGCTTTACCGCCACTGTCGCCTTGCAACCGCTGCGTAATAGATTAATATGGTGGCGGTGTCCATTGCCATATTACCATGCCACAATGTAGGGGCTTTTCCGGGGCGGCAATGCCGTCAAGGAAAGGTAGGCGGCGATTGCTGCGGGGGCCCCCTGCAGGGCCCCCAGGTTGCCGCCACTGTTGGGGGGACATGGGGGGGTACCTATGGTACCCCCCCACATGAACATGTGCAAAGCGGCAGGCACCGCGCGGTGCCTGCCGCTTTGCATCCTGAAATGCGTCAACATATGTTCTGCATTGTGGCGGGCGGCGCAGAGAGCACCGCCCGCCACAATGCAAAACATATAGGATGTGCCCGCCACTGTGGCGGGCACATCCTAATACCCACAACGGGACCCTCACCCTTATGGCGGGCGGTCCTGATCTCCGTTAGGGCGGCGGGCGGACAAAGTCCGCCCGCCATCCTAATGGACCCCTATATGTTTACATTTAAATTTTTTATAAATATTTTTAGGAGTGGGATGTTGGGTTTTAGGGGATAAGGGTGGGGAGTGTTTTAAAATATTTAATTAAAATTATTAAATATTTTCATGAATTTGAAACTTTATTTTTAGAATTTTTAAATGTATGGTAAGGAATTGTAATAGTGTTATATATATTTTAAAGAGGATAAGGGGCACATTAGGTTGGCGGGCGGAACGGAGAACGGGACCGCCCGTTATAAGGGCGGGGGAACCGTAGGGGGAATTAGGATGTGCCCGCCACATGTAGGATGTAGGGTACATCCTACATGTTTATCACTCAGCACCGCCCGCCACAATGATACACATTTCAGCACGCATTTTCATATGCAAAGCGGCAGGCACCGTCTTTCCGTCCGCCGCTGTCCCCTCCGCCATCATAATCTGGCGGGGGGGAATCAGGAGTCAGGACATACATGTCGGGCAGAATGCCTCCACCAGGCCGGCGGTGGCCACCGCCAGCCTGGCTGAGGCATCCGCCCTACATCATAATGAGCCCCTGAGTGTTTTAATTTTTTTTTTTTATTTTAAATGGAAATTTTGAATTTAAATGTAAAAATGAAATTGAAATTTCACATTTTTAAAAATATGTCTATACATTTTATATTGTTATGTTGTGTTTATAGAGGATAAGGGTGGTGACATTTTTTTAAAAAATTGTATTTAAAAGTAAAATATTTATTTTACATCTTAAATTTTAAATTTTAATCTAAAGTATTTTATAAATATAAATATAAAATTTTAATAGAAAAGTGTAATGTAAATAGGAAATGAAAAAATATATTTTAATAAAATTATACAAATTTTTAGAAGTGAGTTTTTGTTTTTGTTTTTGTTTTTATAGGTGATAAGGGTGGGTAGTGGTTAACAAATTAAATAGGTTCAGTGTCCAGCACCTACCCTAATTACATGTAGATTGGAGTTGGAATAGTAAATTAAATAGGTTCAGTGTCCAGCACCTACCCTAATTAAATGTAGATTGGAGTTGGAATAGTAAATTAATTAGGTTCAGTGTCCAGCACCTACCCTAATTAAATATAGATTTGAGTTGGAATAGTAAATTTAATAGTTTTAATGTCCAGCACCTACCCTAATTAAATGTAGATTGGAGTAGGAATAGTAAATTAATTAGGTTCAGTGTCCAACACCTACCCTAATTAAATGTATATTGGAGTTGGAATAGTAAATTAATTAGGTTAAGTGTCCAGCACCTACTCTCATTAACTGTAGATTGGAGTTGGAATAGTAAATTAAATAGTTTTAGTGTCCAGCACCTATCTTAATTAAATGTAAATTGGAATTGGAATAGTAAATTAATTAGGTTCAGTGTCCACCACCTATCCTCATTAAATGTAGATTGGAGTTTGAATAGTAAATTAAATAGGTTCAGTGTCCAGCACCTACCCTCATTAAATGTAGATTGGAGTTGGAAAAGTAAATTAATTAGGTTAAGTGTCCAGCATCTACCCTCATTAAAGGTAGATTGGAGTTGGAATAGTAAATTAAATAGGTTCAGTGTCCAGCACCTACTCTCATTAAATGTAGATTGGAGTTGGAATAGTAAATTAATTAGGTTAAGTGTCCAGCACCTACCCCAATTAAATGTAGATTGGAGTTGGAATAATAAATTAAATAGGTTCAGTGTCCAGCATCTACCCTAATTAAATGTAGATTGGAGTTGGAATAGTAAATTATTTAGTTTGCGTTTCCAGCACCTACCCTAATTAAATGTAGATTGGTGTTGCAATAGTAATTTAAATAGTTTTAGTGTCCCGCACCTACCTTAAGTAAATGTAGATTGGAGTTGGAATAGTAAATTAATTAGGTTGAGTTTCCAGCACCTACCCTAATTAAGGGGCCTATTAGGATGGCGGATGGAAATGTGTTCCGTCCGCCATGGTCGCGGCAAAAACACTCCCGACCGCACCGCGTAGAATCCGCGGTTGCAATTAGGATATTTATGTCAAGAAACTCCGATCGCGGCGGACGGATCACACCAAACACCGTCCGTGGCGGACGGAGCACACCAAAGACCGCCGTAAGCGGACGGTAGCAAAGAAACACCCTCCGCCGTGGACGAACATGACCGCGGGAACAGGCCCAACCGCCGCTATACCTGCGGAGGGTCCTCCCGCGTGATTAGGATAACGCCGCCATTCCAACGGAACTCACCACCTTCCTCGACCGCAGCGGAAACAATGCATCGCCAAACGGACCATGACTGCGGAAGGACCACACAAACACCATCCCTGCCGTCAAACCGATTACAAAATGGCAGACGGAAGTAAATAGAAAACACACTAAACAGGACACCCACCCACCTGAAACACCCACCCCCAGCAACTACACGCCCCAATGACCCCCCCAAAGCCCCGAAAAATGCACCAAAGTCACCACACCCACAGAATACCTGATTGGCAACAACCATTGGGACACCACCACCACACAGAGAATAAAATGAATCCCTCCCACTACCACAGTCCTTTGCATCACAGCATAGCTGCAAGCAAGAGGCAAAATACCACTAACAGAAGACACACACAAACACACATACAACCTGCACACAAACACACCCACCACACAAAGCCCCACAACACCATCCCTACACACCACACACCTGCACATCCCACCCCACCCCAACACCTTGCACATCACACACCATGGCACCAAAGAAAAATCCCAAGTTCACAGACAGTGAGTTGAAGGTCATGGTGGATGAAATCATCTGTGTCGAACCACATCTGTTCGGTACCCTAGTCCAGCAGACCACCTTGGCAACCAAAAACAACATGTGGGACAGCATAGTGACCAGAGTCAATGCGCCAGGGACCGTGCCACGCACCAAACACGAGATCCAGAGGCGGTGGCACGACCTCAAGGCAAGGGTGAAAGGCATCAGGGCCAAGAACCACCTGCGGGCACACCACACTGGCGGCGGCACTCCCCCGGAGCCCATACCATTTGCAGAATGGGAGGAGAAGGTGCTGGGCATACTGCACCCTGAGAGCCTGGAAGGAATCGAAGAGGGACTAGAGGCTGGTAAGTACAAACCAATGACCACTATCACACTGCCATGGTCTGCCTTGCACCACTGCCAAGCCACATCTCCCTGGCTCAAATCCATGTATGTGGGCCACATAGTCACCCAAGTGTGAAGTCCTGGCCTCAAATGCAACCACAATGACCAAACACAAATGTTGATTCCAACGTTCCGAGCCTTGCATGTTGTCAAATAAGCCAGCACCACAACTCCCAAGAGGCCCCCATGTCTACAGGGAGGGTGGTGGGGGGTGTTAGAGACCACTACTACAACACCCAACAGGCCCCCATGTCTACAGGGAGGGTGGTGGGGGGTGGGGTGTGTGTGAGAGGTGAGTGGGATGTGTGAGAGACCAGCACTACAACACCCAACAGGCTCTCATGTCTACAGGGAGGGGTGTTACAGACCAGCACTACAACTCCCCACAGGCCCCCATGTCGACAGGGATGGTGGGGGTGGTTGGGGTGTGTGAAAGACCAGCACTACAACTCCCCACAGGTCCCCATGTCTACAGGGAGGGTGGTGGGGGGTGGGGGGTGTTACAGACCAGCACAACAACTCCCCACAGGCCCCCATGTCTATAGGGAGGGTGGTGGGGGGTGGGGTGTGTGTGAGAGGCGGGTGGGGTGTGTGAGAGACCAGCACTACAACACCCAACAGGCCCCTATGTCTACAGGGAGGGTGGTGGGGGTGGGGGGTGTTACAGACCAGCACTACAACTCCCCACAGGCCCCCATGTCAACAGGGAGGGTGGGGGTGGTTGGGGTGTGTGAGAGACCAGCACTACAACTCCCCACAGGCCCCCATGTCTACAGGGAGGGTGGTGGGGAGTGGGGGGTGTTAGAGACCAGCACTACAACTCCTCACAGGCCCCCATGTCTGCAGGGAGGGTGGTGGGGGGTGTTAGAGACCAGCACTACAACTCCCAACAGGCCCACATGTCTGCAGGGAGGGTGGTGGGGGTGTTAGAGACCAGCACTACAACTCCCAACAGGCCCACATGTCTACAGGGAGGAAGGGGGCAGTTGGGGTGTGTGAGAGACCAGCACTACAACTCCCAACAGGCCCCCATGTCTACAGGGAGGGTGGTGGGGGGTGGGGTGTTAGAGACCAGCACTACAACTCCCCACAGGCCCCCATGTCTACAGGGAGGGTGGTGGGGGTTGGGGGGTGTTAGAGACCAGCACTACAACTCCCAACAGGCCCCCATGTCTACAGTAAGGGTGGAGGGGGGTGGGGGGTGTTAGAGACCAGCACTACAACTCCCCACACGCCCCCATGTCTACAGGGAGGGTGGTGGGGGGTGGGGGGTGTTAGAGACCACCACTACAACACCCAACAGGCCCCCATGTCTACAGGGAAGGTGGTGGGGGGTGGGGGGGTGTGAGAGGTGGGTGGGGTGTGTGAGAGACCAGCACTACAACTCCCCACAGGCCCCCATGTCGACAGGGAGGGTGGGGGTGTTTGGGGTGTGTGAGAGACCATCACTACAACTACCCACAGGCCCCCATGTCTACAGGGAGGGTGGTGGGGGGTAGGGTGTGTGTGAGAGGTGGGTGGGGTGTGTGAGAGACCAGCACTACAACACCCAACAGGCCCCCACATCTACAGGGAGGGTGGTGGGGTGTGTTACAGACCAGCACTAAAACTCTCCACAGGCCCCCATGTCGACAGGGAGGGTGGGGGTGGTTGGGGTGTGTGAGAGACCAGCACTACAACTCCCCACAGGCCCCAATGTCTACGGGGAGGGTGGTGGGGGGTGGGGTGTGTGTGAGAGGTGGGTGGAGTGTGTGAGAGACGAGCACTACAACACCCAACAGGCCCCCATGTCTACAGGGAGTGTGGTGGGGGGTGTTACAGACCAGCACTACAACTCCCAACAGGCCCCCATGTCGACAGGGAGGGTGGGGGTGGTTGGGGTGTGTGAGATACCAGCACTACAACTCCCCACAAGCCCCTATGTCGACAGGGAGGGTGGTGGTGGTTGGGGGTGTTAGAGACCAGCACTGCAACTACCAACAGGCCCCCATGTCTACAGTAAGGGTGGTGGGGGCGGGGGCTGTTAGAGACCACCACTACAACACCCAAAAGGCCCCCATGTCTACAGGGAGGGGAGTGGCGGAAGTGAGAGGTGGGTGGGGTGTGTGAGAGACCAGCACTACAACTCCCCACAGGCCCCCATGTCTACAGGGAGGGTGGTGGGGGGTGGGGTGTGTGTGAGAGGTGGGTGGGGAGTGTGAGAGACAAGCACTACAACACCCAACAGACCCCCACGTCTACAGGGAGGGTGGTGGGGGTGGGGGTGTTACAGACCAGCACTAAAACTCTCCACAGGCCCCCATGCTGACAGGGAGGGTGGGGGTAGTTGGGGTGTGTGAGAGACCAGCACTACAATTCCCCACATCCCCCCATGTCTACAGGGAGGGTGGTGGGGGTGGGGTGTGTGTGAGAGGTGGGTGGAGTGTGTGAGAGACCAGCACTACAACACCCAACAGGCCCCCATGTCTACAGGGAGGGTGGTGGGGGGTGTTACAGACCAGCACTACAACTCCCCACAGGCCCCCATGTCGACAGGGAGGGTGGGGGTGGTTGGGGTGTGTGTGAGAGGTGGGTGGAGTGTGTGAGAGACCAGCACTACAACACCCAACAGGCCCCCATGTCTACAGGGAGGGTGGTGGGGGGTGTTACAGACCAGCACTACAACTCCCCACAGGCCCCCATGTCTACAGGGAGGGTGGTGGGGTGGGGTGTGTGTGAGAGGTGGGTGGAGTGTGTGAGAGACCAGCACTACAACACCCAACAGGCCCCCATGTCTACAGGGAGGGTGGTGGGGGGTGTTACAGACCCGCACTACAACTCCCCACAGGCCCCCATGTCGACAGGGAGGGTGGGGGTGGTTGGGGTGTGTGAGATACCAGCACTACAACTCCCCACAGGCCCCTATGTCGACAGGGTGGTTGGTGGGGGGTGTGGGGTGTTAGAGAGCAGCACTACAACTCCCCACAGGCCCCCATGTCTACAGGGAGGGTGGTGGGGGGTGTTAGAGACCAGCAATACAACTCCCAACAGGCCCCCATGTCTACAGGGAGGGTGGTGGGGGTGGTGGGTGTTAGAGACCAGCACTACAACTCCCAACAGGCCCCCATGTCGACAGGGAGGGTGGGGATGGTTGGGGTGTGTGAGATACCAGCACTACAACTCCCCACAGGCCCCCATGTCTACAGGGAGGGTGGTGGGGGGTGGGGTGTGTGTGTGAGAGGTGGGTGGGGTGTGTGAGAGACCAGCACTACAACACCCAACAGGCCCCCACATCTACACGGAGGGTGGTGGGGGTGGGGGATGTTACAGACCAGCACTACAACTCTCCACAGGCCCCCATGTCGACAGGGAGGGTGGGGGTGGTTGGGGTGTGTGGGAGACCAGCACTACAACTCCCCACAGGCCCCCATGTCTACAGGGAGGGTTGTGGGGGGTGGGGTGTGTGTGAGAGGTGGGTGTGGTGTGTGAGAGACCAACACTACAACACCCAACAGGCCCCCATGTCTACAGGGAGGGTGGTGGGGGTGGAGGATGTTACAGACCAGCACTTCAACTCCCCACATGCCTCCATGTCGACAGAGAGGGTGGGGGTGGTTGGGGTGTGTGAGAGACCAGCACTACAACTCCTCACAGACACCTATGTCAACAGGGAGGGTGGGGGTGGTTGGGGTGTGTGAGAGACCAGCACTACAACTCCCCACAGCCCCCATGTCTACAGGGAGGGTGGTGGAGGTGGGGGGTGTTAGAAACCAGCACTACAACTCCCCACAGGCCCCCATGTCCACAGGGAGGGTGGTGGGGGTGGGGGGTGTTAGAGACCAGCACTACAATTCCCAACAGGCCCCCATGTCTACAGAGAGGGTGGTGGGGGATGTTAGAGGCCAGCACTACAACTCCTCACAGGCCCCCATGTCTACAGGGAGGATGGCGGGGGTGGGGGGTGTTAGAGACCAGCACTCCAACTCCCAACAGGCCCCCATGTCTACAGGGAGGCTGGTGGGGGGTGTTGGAGACCAGCACTACAACTCCCCACAGGCCCCATGTCTACAGTGAGGGTGGTGGGGGGGTGTGAGAGGTGGGTGGGGTGTGTGAGAGACCAGCACTACAACTCCCCACAGGCCCCCATGTCTACAGGGAGGGTGGGGTGTGTGAGAAGTGGGTGGGGTGTGTGAGAGACCAGCACCCATGTCTCACCCCAGAGCAAGGTTGAGTCCGCCCACCATTTGCTGACCAGTGCATCTCCTCCTGCAAACTGACAGGTAGATAGACTATCTTCTCAGGGGGAACATCCAATAGCAGGACAGGACCACACATATCCAAGTATTGCCTTCCCACCTCCACGCCACCATATTGCCCTGTTCTGTCAGCCACAACAACATGATGACAACAACAACCATGTCCTGATTCCATAGTGATTTGTAATGTTGGTACCAAAAACATGTCATGTCCACAGCATTAATTATGAAAATCTTGTCCCTCAGGTGATCGCAACTTGACCAGCGAAAGCAGCAACCGCCAGCACCAGTCGCTCCCTCACAGCCCGGACTCTCTGGGGACTATCCCATTGACAGCTCAGGTGCAGAGCACGATGCTGGCCCAAGCAGACTCCCAGGGCCATCAGGCTCCCAGGACATCCCAGCCTCCACCACCTTGGCCTGTGTCACTACACCAACACCTGCCATTGTGAGCTGTGCAGCTACCACCGTCACCACCACCACCACCACCACTCCTGCCTGTGCCACTCTGCCTGACCCATCGCCCAATGATGGGCCATCAACATCCCAGCCTAGCAGGGAGAGTGGGCGGGAGAGGACACAGGTGAGGCCACATCTCACAACCAGGAGTGCAGTTGCTAGTTGAGGTCGGGAACGAGACCAACCCCATCCTGGGGCCGAGACCCTGGAGGCCATCGCCAGAGTCCATGCCTACTATGAGTGGTCGCAGGCACAGGCCGATTGGGCCCACCAAGACTTGCTAGAGAGCAGCCAGCTGTTGCTGTCCATCGACACTTGCATTGGCCAAATTGTTGACCTCCTGGGCCAGCAATCTGCTCTTTGGAGGGAGTGGTTATCCTGCACCACACCACCACCCCCTCACCCAAGTGCCCAGCGGGACAGGTCGCCAACACCACCGCCACCATCACCTGAGGCCATGGACAGGGAGGTGGCCCCTGACCAACCTGCCCCCACAGCTGTCTCCGCTCCGGCTCCAAGACGGAGGGGCCGTCTGAGGCTAGATCCAGCTGAGAGCTGTGGAAAAGCACCATCTACCCACTTGAAGAGGGGCCGCCACTGGCTTCACCCTTCCTTGAGCCTGCCATTCACCCTGTCAACTATTCTGCTCCACAATGCCAAGCATTGGCACACGTCTGTTGGACTAGGTGGAAATCACACAATGTGGTGTCCCCACGGTGTTTTCATCTGCCGTGACCTTCAACTCTCACTTCCCCCAACACCTACTTGTAAATATGCACCAACATCAATCCACAACCTGTAAATAAACACCACGTAAACTCTATGCTGTATGACCGCCATGTTTTAATCACATGTTTGTCTAATAAATTGTCATTACCAGGTGCAGGGATCAATGTTCTGGAGAATCATGCCTCTGTGGGAGTGACCTAGGGATAATGAGAAAACAACAAGCACAGGTCAGGAAAGTGATTCACACCCATCACAACACACTGTACTGCAACATCCCACAAACCACACTCATCACCAATTAAGTTGATCACAGGACACACACCAGGGAGCTTTGCATGTGCACCATCTCCCACACACATTTGAAAACAGAACATACCAGAACAGGCAGCATAGACACACCACACCCACACATCACCAGCAAACATACATCGTGCATTGTCTAGCTGCACAAGAGGTAGTTACTCACAATCAAGGAAAATAGCGATCAATGAGCTGACGCCTCTGGACCACACCTTCTTCCTCCCCACTATCCTCATCAGTGGACATGGGTGGGATGGGAGGCGGAGCAACCTGTTGGTCTTCAGGGTCCATGATCAGTTCAATGTTATTGCGCAAGGCCAGGTTGTGGAGCATGCAGCAGGCAATCACGATTTGGCATACTTTGCCTGGTGAGTATGGCAAGGCCCCTCCGGTTTTATCCAGGCAGCGAAACCTAGACTTCAGCAGTCCAAAAGTACGTTACACCACTCGACGTGTCCTCCCATGGGCATCATTATAACGCATTTCACCAGGGGTAGTAGGATTCCGTATGGGGCTCAACAGCCACGGCCGGTTTGGTTACGCAGAGTCGCCTAGGTGGGGGGATGACAGACACAAATATCATTACCAGGATTGGTGGGAAAACCATGCCACACATACAAAACAATTGTCCTCACAGCACACTCAGCTACAAGCAACGCACGTTCTGGACGCAGATTAGCCATCAGTTGGGGGACAATGCTGCTCCGCAGGATGTGTGAGTCATGGGCGGACCCGGGAAATCTGGCACACACATGGGAGATGAGGTTGTCAGCCAGGCACACCACTTGCACATTGATCGAATGGTAGTGCTTACGATTGCAATATACAGGTTCACGTGCCTGGGGTGGAATTAAACCAATATGTGTGCCATCAATGAAACCCATTACGTGAGGTATCTGGGCCAGGGCATAGAAAGTCCCCTTTGACTGCTGCCAACTCTGCCGGCTTTGGGAAATGGATGTAATTATCCTTGTAATGCATCATGGCATTCAGAACATCCCGCAGTACCATGCTGAACATGGATTGGGACATCCCCCCATCATGACCAACTGTGTACTGGAAAGTGCCTGTTGCGAAGAAGTGAAGTGCCGCCATCACCTTTGCTGTGGGTGTAATAGCTCCTGGATATGTCCTGCATGGCTGCAGATGAGGTGACAATTGTGCTACAAGCTACTGCAATCTACGTCGATCAAGCCGGAATTTGCGGATCACCTCCTCGTTAACCATGTCCTCCAGCACAGTGTATGGTCGATGCACATTTGGAGCCCTCCTGTGTGGGAGTAGATGGTAGCAGATGTCAATTGACCAACAAAGCATAGCTGTGCCACACTATCACATCTTGACCAACACAATGCAAATAATACATGTTGCAGACAGTGATTATATGTGTGATGTGACCAATATAAAAGGCAATACAGCTAACAACACACACAATGTTCACCCACAAACAACATCCTGTGTGCAAACATGTCCAATGTAATGTGCACACATGTTGAAAGATCTGGCAACAACACATGACTGAGGGCCCAAATGTGGACAAGTGTCCCCACAGACACATATGGACGTGCACACACTACACGAACATGGAACACACCCTCCTTGTCTTCATGCACCCATGACCCCACCTACAATGCTGGGCATCCTCACATGACATGCATGGGCACACAACAGGCGACACGCATACACAGAATGCATGTACACCCCCATCATTGTTACTTGCACACACAAACCACACACTCACAACAGCTTCTGAATGTGGGTACACGCCCTTGATGTACTGTGTAGATGTGTACAAATGGAAACGTGTGTCCGCCAAACCAAGACGTCAACACGTCGCCATGCACATCTGACGCTACTTAGGTGCACATTAAGCATGAGCGCAAAATCCGCTCCGATCGCGGATTTTGCGGATTTTTGGTAAATCCGCGATCCGCGAACTCTCGCGGATTTACCGAGAATCCGCAATCCGCGATCGGAGCGGATTTTGCGGTCAAAAGTTCAAGCCTTAGCCTAATGCATAATTTACGATGGCGCCGGCAAGCTGCCAGCGCCATCCCCAAATGGTTACTTAATTAGCTTCGACAGGAAGCTCTAACAGATAAGATAAAGCAGGGGCTCGAGCGCCTGCTTTATTTTATCAGTTGGAGCTTCCTGTTGAAGCTAATTAAGTAACTTTTGCAGGATGGCGCCGGCAGCTTGCCGGCGCCATCGTAAATTATTTACAATGCTGAAAAACGGAGGTGTCTTCCCGAATTAATATGAGGGGCAGGGTGGAGGTGTCTTCTCGAATAAATATGAGGGGCAGGGTTCATTCTGGCACGACGGTCCTGGCACAAAAAATATACCTCAACAGGAAACACTTGCGGATATCAATAAAGCATGTGCCCTACTTGAAGCTTAAATTCAGTGACTCATTCATCAGCCCAAAAATTAATCTGCTGCTCTGATCGGTCTCTGCCCTTTTATACACACAAGAGGCATGCTCGCATGGACGCCCCGTCCGTTTGGCCCCGCCCACACACTCGAGGTGTGCACCGTCTTCCCGCCATTTACCCACTATGATGGACATTTCACTCAAGGGACCCCTGCGCACTTCGGCGCGATTGCATAGTAACACACACTTGGTCGCTGGAACTAGTTGAAGCGCAAATGCAGTGACTCATTAATCAGCCCAAAAAAAATCGTGAGCATTGGGAGGCTGGGCAGATGTGCCTTCTTCCCAAATATATCATCGAAAATCCGCTGTGATGCTGCTCTGATCGGTCTCTGACCTTTTAGACACACAAGAGGCATGTGCGCTCGCGTGGAAGCCCCGTCCGTTTGGCCCCGCCCACACACTCGATGAAGCCCCGCCCCCCAAATCCGCAAATCCGCTAAATCCGCGGATTTTGCGGATCCACGATCCGTGGATCCGCTAAATCCGCGAATCGTGGATCCGCAAAATCCGCCCATGCTTAGTGCACATCACTAGCCTTTGTTAACCACTGGCAAGGCCAACAGTATGAGCACACATGCAACAAATGGACATGAATGTCACACGTGGACACGGGCCATTGACTTGACATAATTATTCTTGCAGCATTCCGGACATGTCCTGACACACATGTACAACTATGAACATTACATGTGTGCGGAGACATGCAATGTGTGTACATATGCCATCTGGGGATGCCTTCCACCAACACAGAAGATGACCGTTGATATAGCAATTAAGCATGACATATGCTGTATGGTCAAGGACCATCATTGTCACACCCCGCAAAACGCATGTGCGCACTACCGCGACGGTGCATCATTTGAAACTAATCACTCACTGGCGTCGCTATGGCGGGGCATGCATTCTGCGGGGGCGGTGCAGGCTAACACATACTTTTGAATATGCAATTCAAAATGGCAGTTGATACCCCCCTTTCAGTCACATTGCAGCACCCACCGCAGACCGCCAGTCCTGGACGGTCATCCACCGCCGGGTGCTGGCCAGGCACCCACCGCCAGCACCCGGCGGTGGGTGACCGTCCAGGACCGGCGGTGGGTGACCAACCAGGACCGGCGGTGGGTGACCGGCCAGGACCGGTGGTGGGTAACCGACCAGGACCGGTGGTGGGTGACCAGCCAGGACCGGTGGTGGGTGACCGGCCAGGACCGGCGGTGGGTGACCGGCCAGGACCGGCGGTGGTTGACCAGCCAGGACCAGCGGTGGTTGACCGGCCAGGGCCATCCATGCCATGGTGACCTCATTGCACAGGCCGCTCACCCACCGCTGACACCCGGCAGTGGGTGACCGGCCAGGACCAGCGGGCTGCGGTGGGTGCTGCAATGTGACTGTAAGGGGGGTATCAACTGCCATTTCGAATTGCATATTTAAATGTATGTGTTAGCCTGCTCCGCCCCCGCGGAATGCGTGCACCGCCATAGCGATGCCAGTGAGTGATTATTTTCAAATGATGCACCGTCGCGGTAGCGTGCACATGCGGTTGCCGGTGTGTGACCGTGATGGTCCGTGCACATGTAGCCAATGGAAACAGGTTACGAGGGGCGCGTAAGCGAATTCAAAAATAGCAGAAGCCGTGCACCCCCACACCAGGGAGAGTCATTGGCTCTTTTTGAATGAGGCATCCAGGGAAAACCAATTGCTGAAGACGTGTGCCACAGATATGAGCTCAGGGCCCTATATATGTGTGAATTTCTTCAGCACACATTTACTGCTTCCAGCCACTGCTGCCTGCGACCGTCACATCGACCTGCTGCTGCTGAGCTATCCAACAACTGCTGCCTGCGACCGTCACCTCGACCTGCTGCTGCTGAGCTATCCAACAACTGCTGCCTGCGACCGTCACCTCGACCTGCTGCTGCTGAGCTATCCAACAACTGCTGCCTGCGACCGTCACCTCGACCTGCTGCTGCTGAGCTATCCACGAACTGCTGCCTGCGACCGTCACATCGACCTGCTGCTGCTGAGCTATCCAACAACTGCTGCCTGCGACCGTCACATCGACCTGCTGCTGCTGAGCTACCCAACAACTGCAGCTGTAGTGCCACAGTCCTGGACCTTGCCATGCAGAGAGTGCGAGAGATCCGGTCTCGTCCCTTCACCGCAGCGGAGCTGGATGTCCTTGTGGACGGTGTGCTCACCCTCTATGAACGGCTCTACGGTGTCCCCGGACAGGTGGTAAGTGCAGTGGGCAACATGTTGGTGGGCATGAGGTGGTCACTAACCCCTGGCTTCTGCAAGCTTGGCGGTGTGCTGTGGGACCTTCACATGTGTTGTACTGAGGATGGCTGCATAAAGATACGTGTTTCTATGATGTTTGTGAATGTCAAACTGTCCACTGACATTCCCCTCTTGTCTCTCATCATGGTAGGTCAAGCTGCACCTTCGCAAGGCCATGTGGAGGACCATAGCACGTGATGTACGGGCAGTGGGTGTGTGCAATAGACAACACACACACTGCCACAAGCGCTGGGATGACATATCCAGGCTCCACAAGAATGTTGCGCAGATGACACTGGAGAGGATTCCAAGATCAACCCGGCTTGCCCGACGCACCATGACCCCTCTAATGCACCGTATAATTGCTGTGCCGCATCCTGACCTGTCCGCCCGGCTGAGAGAGGATCAACAGCAAACTAGCGGTAAGCAGACTGTATGTGTCTGTGACTTGTGAATGCATGCATGTATTGGTGCTCAGACACAGTAGTGACATCCGTGGTGCGTATGTTTTGCAGTAATTGCATGTTAGTGCCATTAGCAGAGTGAGCGTTAGCATCCATGTCCGCCAGGTGGACATACCTGTTGATTTGTAGTTGAGGGTTCCAGGACATGCTGTTGAGGTCTGTGGTCCCATGGCATGACATGTGTGGTGGTCTGCATGCACTTGCCCTGTTTGTATGATGTACATGTTTCACAGGCACCCCCGGTTCATTGATATGAGGATGTCTGGTAGGGGTGGTTCGTGTGCAGGATGGGTGCTACATGTTATTCGACTGTAAGG
Organism: Lissotriton helveticus; assembly: GCF_964261635.1. NCBI lineage: Eukaryota > Metazoa > Chordata > Amphibia > Caudata > Salamandridae > Lissotriton > Lissotriton helveticus. Next base: position 649,611,332 of record NC_136068.1, read on the forward strand.
AAAGTTCTGAATTTGTAACCTTCAGTACGTGAGTGTGGCACTTAGGTTAACAACTCTTCCCTCTCTTTCAGCTTTGGCCGAGGGCACTGACCCACAGACGACAGAGATGAGCGGTGGCAATGCATCCGGATCCGAGATCACACACACGCAGACTGACACTGAAGAGGGCAGCTCCGGAGAGGGGGACAGAACCGTACCTGAGGACTCACATGTGGAGACACCATCGTCCTCATCTGCAGACAGTGTTGGGGAGTCAGCACTGTTGTTACAGACAAGGAGTGGGCAATCAACACCTTCAGTCGGTACACAGCACACAGGGCCCAAACTGCCACCAACTGCAACAAGTACTGCTCGTGCTCGCCAGAGTAGGGGGAGCAGAGTTGCCTTCGGTGCAGGCACCGCTGCCCCTGCCCTGTGACACAAAGTGCACTTTGTGCTGAGGCTGTTGATCTGCTGCGACAGCTGTGTGTAGAGCAGACCAACATGATCAATGCATTCCAAGACCACAATAGGAAGTTGGGGCAGATGGTAGCATTCATGGAGGGGATGCATGGCGATGTTGCTGGTCTCCACAGAACAGTTCAGTCATTAGCAAGCACGGTGTCTTCAGCCATGTTACAGTCGCATGGACAGGGTACTACTTCTGTTCCCCCATCCACACCACTAGATGTCTCAGGGGAGAGTGAAATTTCAGACCAGGCGTCATTTTCGGGGTATTGCACTAGAAGCAGCCACAGGCAGCAAGGCAGGGCACAGAGGGCACAGACACCATCCCATAGGACAGGGAAATCTTTCAACAAACACGACATGAGCTACACTGGAGTTGACACACAGGATCCTCAAGGGGTGTTGGGGGAAAGGGATTCACATGTAACACAGGCATCCCCCTCAAAAGGTACTCCCAAGGCAAGGGCACCTCCCAAGTCCAGGGACACTCCCATGGACAAGGACACTACAAAGGAAAGGGCACCTCCCAGGAGCAGGGACACTCCCAAGGACAAGGACACTACACATGAAAGGGCACCTCCCAAGAGCAGGGACACTCCCATGGACAAGGACGCTTCAAAGGAAAGGGCAACTCCCAAGAGCAGGGACACTCCCAAGGACAAGGACACTACAAAGGAAAGGGCAACTCCCAAGAGCAGGGACACTCCCAAGGACAAGGATGCTTCAAAGGAAAGGGCACCTCCCAAGAGCAGGGACACTCCCTACGACAAGGACGCTTCAAAGGAAAGGGCACCTCCCAAGAGCAGGGACACTCCCAAGGACAAGGACGCTTCAAAGGAAAGGGCACCTCCCAAGAGCAGGGACACTCCCAAGGACAAGTACGCTTCAAAGGAAAGGGCACCTCCTAAGAGCAGGGACACTCCCAAGGACAAGGACGCTTCAAAGGAAAGGGCACCTCCCAAGAGCAGGGACACTCCCAAGGACAAGGACGCTTCAAAGGAAAGGGCACCTCCCAAGAGCAGGACACTCCCAAGGACAAGGACACTTCAAAGGACAGGTACACTACAATGGACAAGTCTGCTCCCAGGGACAGGGCACCGCCCAGGGATCAGGGACATTCCAGAGACAAGGCACATCCCAGGGCCAAGGGTTCTCCCATGGACACGAGCTCCATCAAGGACAGGCATACATCACCCCTGGCTGGCCTGAGGCTGATGTTGTTGAAGGAACGTAAAACACATGTGTCAGCGGTGGAGTCCCCACATACCTCAACTCCCATCCACACCCCGCAGAAGCAGAAGAAGGAGTACACTGTTGTTGCATCCCCCATTACACATGATGCAGAGGGCAGAAGGCAGGCCCACAGCAAACGTCAAGCAGGGTCCAGCACGTCCCCAGAGAGCAGACCACCACAAGCACATGATCCACCTTTGATGTCTGATGAGGTCACACCACTTACCAGTCCAGTCAGGTCTAGGGTGCCCCTACATTTCACAAAGAAACGGAGACACACACCAGTTAGACCTGAACACCCCAATGTCGCTCCAGTACAGCTGTCCCCAGGTCCCAGAGCCACCCTGCCTCCTGGCCCATACAGCCCTGTGGCTCATCATTTCAGTGGTCCTAGTGGGTCAGCTGCAGTTCACTCTCATGTGTCAGATAGTGGCACTGTGTCTGTTGTTCGCTGTCATGCATCATGTAGTAGCACTGTGTCAGTTGTGCTCTCTCCTGTTTCAGGTACTGGCACTGTGTGTGTCAGCCACTCTCATGTGTCAGATGCTGGCATGGTATTTGTTGGTCACTGTACAAGGACATGTCCTGGCAGTGTGTCTGGGTCTATGGCTCATGTGTCAGTCACTAGAGCTGTGGCTGTGTCTCACACTCCTGTTTCTGGTGCTGGCAGTGTGTCTGGGTCTATGCTCATGCGTCAGTCACTAGAGCTGTGGCTGTGTCTCACACTCCTGTTTCTGGTGCTGGCAGTGTGTCTGGGTCTATGCTCATGCGTCAGTCACTAGAGCTGTGGCTGTGTCTCACACTCCTGTTTCTGGTGCTGGCAACGTGTCTGGGTCTATGGCTCATGTGTCAGTCACTAGAGCTGTGGCTGTGTCTCACACTCCTGTTTCTGGTGCTGGCAGTGGGTCTGGGTCTATGGCTCACGTGTCAGTCACTAGAGCTGTGGCTGTGTCTCACACTTCTGTTTCTGGTGCAGGCAGTGTGTCCGAGGTGACTAGTTCAAGTAGTCCACCAGATTCTGTGCTGTGAGGTGTAGCTCCCATCACTTACATGTAATTTGACTTGGTGTCTAGATTGTCCATTGTAACCACCCTTGCATTATTAATGTCCTTGGGACGGGGCGCTTGACCCACATACTTGTGTTGCCTCTGATGTACCTGTGCCTTGCCATGGACTGTTGATGCACTTAGCCCCTCTCATGTGCTGCCTCTGATGTACCTGCTCTGTTATGAACGCTGCCCTGTTGCTGTTCTGATACTGCATTGTGCCCTCTCTTGTGCTGCCTCTGATGTACCTGCTCTGTTATGAACACTGCCCTGTTGCTGTTCTGATACTGCATTGTGCCCTCTCATATGCTGCCTCAGATGTACCTGTGCCTTGCCATGGACTGTTGATGCACTTAGCCCCTCTCATGTGCTGCCTCAGATGTACCTGTGCCTTGCCAAGGACTGTTGATGCACTTAGCCCCTATCATGTGCTGCCTCTGATGTACCTTCTCTGTTATGAACACTGCCCTGTTGGCCCTGTTGCTATTCTGATACTGCATTGTGCCCTCTCATGTGCTGCCTCTGATGTACCTGTGCCTTGCCATGGACTGTTGATGCACTTAGCCCCTCTCATGTGCTGCCTCAGATGTACCTGTACCTTGCCATGGACTGTTGATGCACTTAGCCCCTCTGATGTGCTGCCTCTGATGTACCTGCTCTGTTATGAACACTGTCCTGTTGCTGTTCTGATACTGCATTGGTCCCTCATGTGCTGCCTCTGATGTACCTGTACCTTGCCATGGACTGTTGATGCTCGTTCCCCCTCTCATGTGCTGCCTCAGATGTACCTGCTCTGTGCCATGGACTGTTGATGCACTTAGCCCCTCTCATGTGCTGCCTCAGATGTACCTGCTCTGTGCCATGGACTGTTGATGCACTTAGCCCCTCTCATGTGCTGCCTCTGATGTACCTGCTCTGTTCTCTGCCATGGACTGTTGATGCACTTAGCCCCTCTCATGTGCTGCCTCTGATGTACCTGCCCTGTTCTCTGCCATGGACTGTTGATGCACTTAGCCCCTCTCATGTGCTGCCTCAGATGTACCTGTGCCTTGCCATGGACTGTTGATGCACTTAGCCCCTCTCATGTGCTGCCTCTGATGTACCTGCTCTGTTATGAACACTGCCCTGTTGCTGTTCTGATACTGCATTGTGCCCTCTCATGTGCTGCCTCTGATGTACATGTTCTGTACCATGGACTGTTGATGCACATAGCCCCTCTCATGTGCTGCCTCTGATTTACCTGCTCTGTTATGGACACTGCCCTGTTGCTATTCTGATACTGCATTGTGCCCTCTCATGTGCTGCCTCTGATGTACTTTTGCCTTGCCATGGACTGTTGATGCACTTAGCCCCTCTCATGTGCTGCCTCAGATGTACCTGTACCTTGCCATGGACTGTTGATGCACTTATCCCCTCTCATGTGCTGCCTCTGGTGTACCTGTTCTGTTATGAACACTGTCCTGTTGCTGTTCTGATACTGCATTGTGCCCTCATGTGCTGCCTCTGATGTACCTGTGCCTTGCCATGGACTGTTGATGCTCGTTCCCACTCTCATGTGCTACCTCAGATGTACCTTTTCTGTGCCATGGACTGTTGATGCACTTAGCCCCTCTCATGTGCTGCCTCAGATGTACCTGTGCCTTGCCATGGACTGTTGATGCACTTAGCCCCTCTCATGTGCTGCCTCTGATGTACCTGCTCTGTTCTCTGCCATGGACTGTTGATGCACTTAGCCCCTCTCGTGTGCTGCCTCTGATGTACCTGCTCTGTTCTCAGCTATGGACTGTTGGTGCACTTAGCCCCTCTCATGTGCTGCCTCAGATGTACCTGTGCCTTGGCATGGACTGTTGATGCACTTAGCCGCTCTCATGTGCTGCCTCTGATGTACCTGCTCTGTTATGAACACTGCCCTGTTGCTGTTCTGATACTGCATTGTGCCCTCTCATGTGCTGCCTCTGATGTACCAGTTCTGTACCATGGACTGTTGATGCACTTAGCCCCTCTCATGTGCTGCCTCAGATGTACCTGTGCCTTGCCATGGATTGTTGATGCACTTAGCCCCTCTCATGTGCTGCCTGTGGTGTACCTGCTCTGTGCCTTGCCATGGACTGTTGATGCTCATTCCCCCTCTCATGTGCTGCCTCAGATGTACCTGCTCTGTGCCTTGCCATGGACTGTTGATGCACTTAGCCCCTCTCATTTGCTGCCTCAGATGTACCTGCTCTGTGCCATGGACTGTTGATGCACTTAGCCCCTCTCATGTGCTGCCTCTGATGTACCTGCTCTGTTACGAACACTGCCCTGTTGCTTTTCTGATGCTGCATTGTGCCCTCTCATGTGCTGCCTCTGATGTACCTGTTCTGTTATGAACGCAGCCCTGTTGCTGTTCTGATACTGCATTGTGCCCTCATGTGCTGCCTCTGATGTACCTGTGCCTTGCCATTGACTGTTGATGCTCGTTCCCCCTCTCATGTGCTGCCTCAGATGTACCTGCTCTGTGCCATGGACTGTTGATGCACTTAGCCCCTCTCATGTGCTGCCTCAGTTGTACCTGTGCCTTGCCATGGACTGTTGATGCACTTAGCCCCTCTCATGTGCTGCCTCTGATGTACCTGCTCTGTTCTCTGCAAAGGACTGTTGATGCACTTAGCCCCTCTCATGTGCTGCCTCAGATGTACCTGTGCCTTGCCATGGGCTGTTGATGCACTTAGCCCCTCTCATGTGCTGCCTCTGATGTACCTGCTCTGTTATGAACACTGCCCTGTTGCTGTTCTGATACTGCATTGTGCCCTCTCATGTACTGCCTCTGATGTACCTGCTCTGTTATGAACACTGCCGTCTTGCTGTTCTGATACTGCATTGTGCCCTCTCATGTGCTGCCTCAGATGTACCTGTGCCTCGTCATGGACTGTTGATACACTTAGCCCCTCTCATGTGCTGCCTCTGATGTACCTGCACTGTTATGAACACTGCCCTGTTGCTGTTCTGATACTGCATTGCACCCTCTCATGTGCTGCCTCTGATGTACCTGTTCTGTACCATGGACTGTTTCCCCTCTCATGTGCTGCCTAGGATGTACCTGTGCTTTGCCATGTACTGTTGATGCAATTAGCCCCTCTCATGTGCTGCCTCTGATGTACATGCTCTGTTCTCTGCCATGGACTGTTGATGCACTTAGCCCCTCTCATGTGCTGCCTCAGATGTACCTGTGCCTTGCCATGGAATGTTGATGCACTTAGCCCCTCTCATGTGCTGCCTCTGATGTACCTGCTCTGTTATGAACAGTGCCCTGTTGCTGTTCTGATACTGCATTTTGCCCTCTCATATACTGCCTCTGATGTACCTGCTCTGTTATGAACACTGCCCTGTTGCTGTTCTGATACTGCATTGTGCCCTCTCATGTACTGCCTCAGATGTACCTGTGCCTTGCAATGGACTGTTGATGCACTTAGCCCCTCTCATGTGCTGCCTCTGATGTACCTGCTCTGTTATGAACACTGCCCTGTTGCTGTTCTGATACTGCATTGTGCCCTCTCATGAGCTGCCTCTGATGTACCTGTTCTGTACCATGGACTGTTGATGCTCGTTCCCCCTCTCATGTGCTGCCTCAGATGTACCTGCTCTGTGCCATGGACTGTTGATGCACTTAGCCCCTCTCATGTGCTGCCTCAGATGTACCTGCTCTGTGCCATGGACTGTTGATGCACTTAGCCCCTCTCATGTGCTGCCTCTGATGTACCTGCTCTGTTCTCTGCCATGGACTGTTGATGCACTTAGCCCCTCTCATGTGCTGCCTCTGATGTACCTGCCCTGTTCTCTGCCATGGACTGTTGATGCACTTAGCTCCTCTCATGTGCTGCCTCAGATGTACCTGTGCCTTGCCATGGACTGTTGATGCACTTAGCCCCTCTCATGTGCTGCCTCGGATGTACCTGCTCTGTTCTCTGCCATGGATTGTGGATGCACTTAGCCCCTCTCATGTGCTGCCTCAGATGTACCTGTGCCTTGCCATGGAATGTTGGTGCACTTAGCCCCTCTCATGTGCTGCCTCTGATGTACCTGCTCTGTTATGAACAGTGCCCTGTTGCTGTTCTGATACTGCATTTTGCCCTCTCATATACTGCCTCTGATGTACCTGCTCTGTTATGAACACTGCCCTGTTGCTGTTCTGATACTGCATTGTGCCCTCTCATGTACTGCCTCAGATGTACCTGTGCCTTGCCATGGACTGTTGATGCACTTAGCCCCTCTCATGTGCTGCCTCTGATGTACCTGCTCTGTTATGAACACTGCCCTGTTGCTGTTCTGATACTGCATTGTGCCCTCTCATGAGCTGCCTCTGATGTACCTGTTCTGTACCATGGACTGTTGATGCTCGTTCCCCCTCTCATGTGCTGCCTCAGATGTACCTGCTCTGTGCCATGGACTGTTGATGCACTTAGCCCCTCTCATGTGCTGCCTCAGATGTACCTGCTCTGTGCCATGGACTGTTGATGCACTTAGCCCCTCTCATGTGCTGCCTCTGATGTACCTGCTCTGTTCTCTGCCATGGACTGTTGATGCACTTAGCCCCTCTCATGTGCTGCCTCTGATGTACCTGCCCTGTTCTCTGCCATGGACTGTTGATGCACTTAGCCCCTCTCATGTGCTGCCTCTGATGTACCTGCTCTGTTATGAACACTGCCCTGTTGCTGTTCTGATACTGCATTGTGCCCTCTCATGTGCTGCCTCTGATGTACATGTTCTGTACCATGGACTGTTGATGCACATAGCCCCTCTCATGTGCTGCCTCTGATTTACCTGCTCTGTTATGGACACTGCCCTGTTGCTATTCTGATACTGCATTGTGCCCTCTCATGTGCTGCCTCTGATGTACTTTTGCCTTGCCATGGACTGTTGATGCACTTAGCCCCTCTCATGTGCTGCCTCAGATGTACCTGTACCTTGCCATGGACTGTTGATGCACTTATCCCCTCTCATGTGCTGCCTCTGGTGTACCTGCTCTGTTATGAACACTGTCCTGTTGCTGTTTTGATACTGCATTGTGCCCTCATGTGCTGCCTCTGATGTACCTGTGCCTTGCCATGGACTGTTGATGCTCGTTCCCACTCTCATGTGCTGCCTCAGATGTACCTTTTCTGTGCCATGGACTGTTGATGCACTTAGCCCCTCTCATGTGCTGCCTCAGATGTACCTGTGCCTTGCCATGGACTGTTGATGCACTTAGCCCCTCTCATGTGCTGCCTCTGATGTACCTGCTCTGTTCTCTGCCATGGACTGTTGATGCACTTAGCCCCTCTCATGTGCTGCCTCTGATGTACCTGCTCTGTTCTCTGCCATGGACTGTTGGTGCACTTAGCCCCTCTCATGTGCTGCCTCAGATGTACCTGTGCCTTGGCATGGACTGTTGATGCACTTAGCCGCTCTCATGTGCTGCCTCTGATGTACCTGCTCTGTTATGAACACTGCCCTGTTGCTGTTCTGATACTGCATTGTGCCCTCTCATGTGCTGCCTCTGATGTACCAGTTCTGTACCATGGACTGTTGATGCACTTAGCCCCTCTCATGTGCTGCCTCAGATGTACCTGTGCCTTGCCATGGATTGTTGATGCACTTAGCCCCTCTCATGTGCTGCCTGTGGTGTACCTGCTCTGTGCCTTGCCATGGACTGTTGATGCTCATTCCCCCTCTCATGTGCTGCCTCAGATGTACCTGCTCTGTTACGAACACTGCCCTGTTGCTTTTCTGATGCTGCATTGTGCCCTCTCATGTGCTGCCTCTGATGTACCTGTTCTGTTATGAACGCAGCCCTGTTGCTGTTCTGATACTGCATTGTGCCCTCATGTGCTGCCTCTGATGTACCTGTGCCTTGCCATTGACTGTTGATGCTCGTTCCCCCTCTCATGTGCTGCCTCAGATGTACCTGCTCTGTGCCATGGACTGTTGATGCACTTAGCCCCTCTCATGTGCTGCCTCAGTTGTACCTGTGCCTTGCCATGGACTGTTGATGCACTTAGCCCCTCTCATGTGCTGCCTCTGATGTACCTGCTCTGTTCTCTGCAAAGGACTGTTGATGCACTTAGCCCCTCTCATGTGCTGCCTCAGATGTACCTGTGCCTTGCCATGGGCTGTTGATGCACTTAGCCCCTCTCATGTGCTGCCTCTGATGTACCTGCTCTGTTATGAACACTGCCCTGTTGCTGTTCTGATACTGCATTGTGCCCTCTCATGTACTGCCTCTGATGTACCTGCTCTGTTATGAACACTGCCGTCTTGCTGTTCTGATACTGCATTGTGCCCTCTCATGTGCTGCCTCAGATGTACCTGTGCCTCGTCATGGACTGTTGATACACTTAGCCCCTCTCATGTGCTGCCTCTGATGTACCTGCACTGTTATGAACACTGCCCTGTTGCTGTTCTGATACTGCATTGCACCCTCTCATGTGCTGCCTCTGATGTACCTGTTCTGTACCATGGACTGTTTCCCCTCTCATGTGCTGCCTAGGATGTACCTGTGCTTTGCCATGTACTGTTGATGCAATTAGCCCCTCTCATGTGCTGCCTCTGATGTACATGCTCTGTTCTCTGCCATGGACTGTTGATGCACTTAGCCCCTCTCATGTGCTGCCTCAGATGTACCTGTGCCTTGCCATGGAATGTTGATGCACTTAGCCCCTCTCATGTGCTGCCTCTGATGTACCTGCTCTGTTATGAACAGTGCCCTGTTGCTGTTCTGATACTGCATTTTGCCCTCTCATATACTGCCTCTGATGTACCTGCTCTGTTATGAACACTGCCCTGTTGCTGTTCTGATACTGCATTGTGCCCTCTCATGTACTGCCTCAGATGTACCTGTGCCTTGCAATGGACTGTTGATGCACTTAGCCCCTCTCATGTGCTGCCTCTGATGTACCTGCTCTGTTATGAACACTGCCCTGTTGCTGTTCTGATACTGCATTGTGCCCTCTCATGAGCTGCCTCTGATGTACCTGTTCTGTACCATGGACTGTTGATGCTCGTTCCCCCTCTCATGTGCTGCCTCAGATGTACCTGCTCTGTGCCATGGACTGTTGATGCACTTAGCCCCTCTCATGTGCTGCCTCAGATGTACCTGCTCTGTGCCATGGACTGTTGATGCACTTAGCCCCTCTCATGTGCTGCCTCTGATGTACCTGCTCTGTTCTCTGCCATGGACTGTTGATGCACTTAGCCCCTCTCATGTGCTGCCTCTGATGTACCTGCCCTGTTCTCTGCCATGGACTGTTGATGCACTTAGCTCCTCTCATGTGCTGCCTCAGATGTACCTGTGCCTTGCCATGGACTGTTGATGCACTTAGCCCCTCTCATGTGCTGCCTCGGATGTACCTGCTCTGTTCTCTGCCATGGATTGTGGATGCACTTAGCCCCTCTCATGTGCTGCCTCAGATGTACCTGTGCCTTGCCATGGAATGTTGGTGCACTTAGCCCCTCTCATGTGCTGCCTCTGATGTACCTGCTCTGTTATGAACAGTGCCCTGTTGCTGTTCTGATACTGCATTTTGCCCTCTCATATACTGCCTCTGATGTACCTGCTCTGTTATGAACACTGCCCTGTTGCTGTTCTGATACTGCATTGTGCCCTCTCATGTACTGCCTCAGATGTACCTGTGCCTTGCCATGGACTGGTGATGCACTTAGCCCCTCTCATGTGCTGCCTCTGATGTACCTGCTCTGTTATGAACACTGCCCTGTTGCTGTTCTGATACTGCATTGTGCCCTCTCATGAGCTGCCTCTGATGTACCTGTTCTGTACCATGGACTGTTGATGCTCGTTCCCCCTCTCATGTGCTGCCTCAGATGTACCTGCTCTGTGCCATGGACTGTTGATGCACTTAGCCCCTCTCATGTGCTGCCTCAGATGTACCTGCTCTGTGCCATGGACTGTTGATGCACTTAGCCCCTCTCATGTGCTGCCTCTGATGTACCTGCTCTGTTCTCTGCCATGGACTGTTGATGCACTTAGCCCCTCTCATGTGCTGCCTCTGATGTACCTGCCCTGTTCTCTGCCATGGACTGTTGATGCACTTAGCCCCTCTCATGTGCTGCCTCTGATGTACCTGCTCTGTTATGAACACTGCCCTGTTGCTGTTCTGATACTGCATTGTGCCCTCTCATGTGCTGCCTCTGATGTACATGTTCTGTACCATGGACTGTTGATGCACATAGCCCCTCTCATGTGCTGCCTCTGATTTACCTGCTCTGTTATGGACACTGCCCTGTTGCTATTCTGATACTGCATTGTGCCCTCTCATGTGCTGCCTCTGATGTACTTTTGCCTTGCCATGGACTGTTGATGCACTTAGCCCCTCTCATGTGCTGCCTCAGATGTACCTGTACCTTGCCATGGACTGTTGATGCACTTATCCCCTCTCATGTGCTGCCTCTGGTGTACCTGCTCTGTTATGAACACTGTCCTGTTGCTGTTTTGATACTGCATTGTGCCCTCATGTGCTGCCTCTGATGTACCTGTGCCTTGCCATGGACTGTTGATGCTCGTTCCCACTCTCATGTGCTGCCTCAGATGTACCTTTTCTGTGCCATGGACTGTTGATGCACTTAGCCCCTCTCATGTGCTGCCTCAGATGTACCTGTGCCTTGCCATGGACTGTTGATGCACTTAGCCCCTCTCATGTGCTGCCTCTGATGTACCTGCTCTGTTCTCTGCCATGGACTGTTGATGCACTTAGCCCCTCTCATGTGCTGCCTCTGATGTACCTGCTCTGTTCTCTGCCATGGACTGTTGGTGCACTTAGCCCCTCTCATGTGCTGCCTCAGATGTACCTGTGCCTTGGCATGGACTGTTGATGCACTTAGCCGCTCTCATGTGCTGCCTCTGATGTACCTGCTCTGTTATGAACACTGCCCTGTTGCTGTTCTGATACTGCATTGTGCCCTCTCATGTGCTGCCTCTGATGTACCAGTTCTGTACCATGGACTGTTGATGCACTTAGCCCCTCTCATGTGCTGCCTCAGATGTACCTGTGCCTTGCCATGGATTGTTGATGCACTTAGCCCCTCTCATGTGCTGCCTGTGGTGTACCTGCTCTGTGCCTTGCCATGGACTGTTGATGCTCATTCCCCCTCTCATGTGCTGCCTCAGATGTACCTGCTCTGTGCCTTGCCATGGACTGTTGATGCACTTAGCCCCTCTCATTTGCTGCCTCAGATGTACCTGCTATGTGCCATGGAGTGTTGATGCACTTAGCCCCTCTCATGTGCTGCCTCTGATGTGCCTGCTCTGTTACGAACACTGCCCTGTTGCTTTTCTGATGCTGCATTGTGCCCTCTCATGTGCTGCCTCTGATGTACCTGTTCTGTTATGAACGCAGCCCTGTTGCTGTTCTGATACTGCATTGTGCCCTCATGTGCTGCCTCTGATATACCTGTGCCTTGCCATTGACTGTTGATGCTCATTCCCCCTCTCATGTGCTGCCTCAGATGTACCTGCTCTGTGCCATGGACTGTTGATGCACTTAGCCCCTCTCATGTGCTGCCTCAGTTGTACCTGTGCCTTGCCATGGACTGTTGATGCACTTAGCCCCTCTCATGTGCTGCCTCTGATGTACCTGCTCTGTTCTCTGCAAAGGACTGTTGATGCACTTAGCCCCTCTCATGTGCTGCCTCAGATGTACCTGACCCTTGCCATGGGCTGTTGATGCACTTAGCCCCTCTCATGTGCTGCCTCTGATGTACCTGCTCTGTTATGAACACTGCCCTGTTGCTGTTCTGATACTGCATTGTGCCCTCTCATGTACTGCCTCTGATGTACCTGCTCTGTTATGAACACTGCCCTGTTGCTGTTCTGATACTGCATTGTGCCCTCTCATGTGCTGCCTCAGATGTACCTGTGCCTCGTCATGGACTGTTGATACACTTAGCCCCTCTCATGTGCTGCCTCTGATGTACCTGCACTGTTATGAACACTGCCCTGTTGCTGTTCTGATACTGCATTGCACCCTCTCATGTGCTGCCTCTGATGTACCTGTTCTGTACCATGGACTGTTGATGCACATAGCCCCTCTCATGTGCTGCCTAGGATGTACCTGTGCCTTGCCATGTACTGTTGATGCAATTAGCCCCTCTCATGTGCTGCCTCTGATGTACCTGCTCTGTTCTCTGCCATGGACTGTTGATGCACTTAGCCCCTCTCATGTGCTGCCTCTGATGTACCTGCTCTGTTCTCTGCCATGGACTGTTGATGCACTTAGCCCCTGTCATGTGCTGCCTCGGATGTACCTGCTCTGTTCTCTGCCATGGATTGTTGATGCACTTAGCCCCTCTCATGTGCTGCCTCAGATGTACCTGTGCCTTGCCATGGAATGTTGATGCACTTAGCCCCTCTCATGTGCTGCCTCTGATGTACCTGCTCTGTTATGAACAGTGCCCTGTTGCTGTTCTGATACTGCATTTTGCCCTCTCATATACTGCCTCTGATGTACCTGCTCTGTTATGAACACTGCCCTGTTGCTGTTCTGATACTGCATTGTGCCCTCTCATGTACTGCCTCAGATGTACCTGTGCCTTGCCATGGACTGTTGATGCACTTAGCCCCTCTCATGTGCTGCCTCTGATGTACCTGCTCTGTTATGAACACTGCCCTTTTGCTGTTCTGATACTGCATTGTGCCCTCTCATGAGCTGCCTCTGATGTACCTGTTCTGTACCATGGACTGTTGATGCACATAGCCCCTCTCATGTGCTGCTTCAGATGTACCTGCTCTGTTCTACCCAGTGCTCATGCTCTTGGGTAGTCTAAGATTATACCCCTATTATGTTTAATAAAGCAAGTCAATCATGTGTCGTGGTTTGTCGTTGTCATTCCTGGTTGTGTACTTGAATTGTTGATATATTGGTGCGATCGTAAATGCACTTTCTCAAACATGACACTCCCCCTCCCTACGTCACAGCCCTGGCAGGTACTCCCCTTCCGACAGCAATTGGTGTGTTGGCGTACCTGCGTCGTCGTCGGCGATGGACCATGACATGCAGGTGGTGGACCACGAAGCGTATCGGAAATGCGTGTAGCGCTGGGTCCATGACGGCGATCTGCCTGTGGTGGGTATCTCTGCAATGTGTTGTATCTCCGCTGTGGTGTATCCGCTGTGTTCAGGCACGTTGTTTTTCCGCAGCGATTTGATGTGTGTTTTCCGCCATCGTGATTTGGAGGACGGTCGGAGACTTCATTCCGTATGGCGGTGTCTCTGGATTGGTTCCGTCCGCCGCGGGGTCGGGTGTAGTTCCGTGGCGGTGCATGCTCTTCCGCCGCGTACGGACATTTGACAGTGTTTCCCATCCTAATATGGCGGATGGAGTGACCGCTGCAGGCGGACTGGAAAAAGGCATTTTCCGCCTACTCCAGGCCGGCGGTCGTCCTTCCGTCTGCCATCGTAATCGACCCCTAAATGTAGATTGGAGTTGGAATAGTAAATTAAATAGTTTCAGTGTCCAGCACCTACCTTAATTAGATGTAGATTGGAGTTGGAATAGTAAATTAAATAGTTTCAGTGTCCAGCACCGACCCTAATTAAATGTAGATTGGAGTTGGAATAGTAAATTAAATAGGTTCAGTGTCCAGCATCTACTAGAATTAACAGTACTTTATAGTGGGATTATTTTCTGAAAAAATACATTTAGAGAAATGGGTACATGTTTTAAATTTACAGTAAGTAAAAACACCATGCACAGATTTTCATATTGTTATTTTAATTTTTATTATTTAGAGAATAAATAACTGTAAGTAGATAATTTTTAAAAATGAAAGTTTAAATGTATAAGTTTTTGAAATTTTTTATTTTCACACACAAAATAAACACTATTTTTTTAGTTGTTGAGTAAAGTAAATAATAGGTATATTGAAAAAATACAGTACAAAAAACATACATTTAGCATAATAATATATTTTGTACATACTGTTGTAAACAGTTTTATATTTCACATTTCCAAATATTTAGTTCTGTACATTTTATAATATTATTAACATAATATTTTATTGTGGAAGATATGTTATAAATGTAGATCCATTTTTAAATTATAACATTTACGTAATATATTGATACTAATATTGTATACAATATTTCCCAAATTTGTTTTTGAATTATAATGTCATTTTTATTTCTAGTAATATTGATATTAATATTGTATTATTAATATTAATATCTTTCAAAATTTTATATAAAAAGTACATAAAAAGTATATTTTTTTACAAACGTATGTATTCATAATTATAATAATAAATATTATATTTTAATAATATTTAATTTTATAATTTTACAATTTTTACACATTATAATGTGGTATATAATGTTCTATTTTGTAACCACTCTTAGGGGTTTATTAGGATGGCGGGCGGCAAAGCCCGCCCGCCACCCTTTCGTTAATGTGGACCGCCCGCCTGCAGGGCGGGGGTCCCGATTTTGGCATTAGGATGCGCCCGCCACACAGGCGGGCGCATCCTGTATATTTACCATTGCGGCGGGTGGAGCTGAAATCTCCGCCCGCCGCAATGGTAGAAATGCATGTTGTGCATTTCAAGGGACAACATGACAGGCACCGCGCGGTGCCTGCCATGTTGCACATTGAAATGCGGGGGGGTACCATAGGTATCCCCCATGTGCACCCCCAAGCCCCGGACTCCCAGGGGGCTCGCAAGGGGCCCCCGCAGGGAGTCTCCGCATGCCAATGCCGCCACGGAAAAGCATTTGTAAATGCCCATAGTAATATGGCGGGCGGTGTCTAACAGACACCGCCACCATGTCACTCATTTTCCGCCCCAGCCGCAAGGCGACCGGGGCTGAAAACAGGCGGGCGGTGTTTGACACCACCGCGGTCCCCCCCGCCATTCAAATATGGCGGGGGGGAATTGGGCAGTGGATGTCGGGCGGATTTCCTCCGCCAGGCTGGCAGTGGCCACCGCCAGCCTGGCGGAGGAAATCCGCCCGACATCGTAATGGGCCCCTTAGTCTTTTTGGGTCATTTGGGAAGATTCAAGATCGCGGTTGGCAGCTACTTCGCGTCTGAAAAGGTAAGAGTTCTAATCTTTAAATTTAAGTATTGTAAGTATGTTTTGAAGGTAGTAGTTTGTTATTTATAGTGTGTGGACTAGGGTTTTAGGAGTTTTGATGTTTGTAGTTAGTTATTTACGTTTTAAGTGTTATTGTTGTTTGCACGTAATTAAGCCTAGTTTGAGTTGTTTGTTTTGGGTATATTTTGTTAGTTTTAGTGTTAAATATCTATTTATTGTTAGTGACTAATGTATATTTTTATATTTTGTGAGGGTGGGAGTGTTTATTTTTCTTTTACAGGTATTTGGTTACATCGTTTTCGTTTACGGAAGTATTCCGTTTTTTTAACTAAAGGAAGTGTATTTTACTTGTTTAAAGTAATACTTTTTTTTACACTTCCTTTATTATTCGGGTTTCCTGGAGCGTTTTTAAATTTTTTAAATGTTTTCGGGTTTTTAATCGATTGAAGTTTGCCGATTTGTAAGGGAATTTCGATGGATTTGGCACAGTTGTATTTTTACATTTTCTTGGGCTTTTTATTTTAATTGAACATTTAATTGGATGTGGATTATTTTCGATCACTTGGATTTGGTATTTCAAATGCAGCGCAAGGTAAGTGGTTTTATCTTATTTTTATTGTGGATGGGGAATGTACTGTTTATATGCTGATGTTGTTTATTATATGTTTTATTTGTCAGAATCAGAAAGTACTTTATTCGGTTAAAAATCATTAACCATGAAAGTAACAACATGAACAACATACTACATAAAGAAGCTAACAATAAAAATACACATAATCATTATATTTCATTTACACTAATAGTTTTCCTTAATTTCAAAACATATTTAAAATAGTTTAAAAGAACCACAACAATAAAAACAGTATCCATTCTCTGACATTCTAGGAAAGCTAGACGACATCTTTTTAAATTCATGTCTTTAAGAAAGGGGGTTAAAAATTTTCGGCGAGGAATGATATAAAATTTACAAAAGAATAAAATGTGAATGTCGGATTGGGACGAGGAATCATCACAGGGGCAGGTTGATTAAGTCTGCGACCATAAATTCATCTTTGTCTATTTATTTAATTTTCATAAATAATTAGACAAAATAAATACTTGTATTTTGTAACGGAAATGTGTTTGTTGATATAGTAGGATTATTTTATTTAATTTTAATTGGATAGAGTTTCTATTGTTCGATTAGTGTTTTGGCAATTATTTGCAAGTATTCTAACCCTTTTGTTGTAGGATAAAGTTGTACTTGTTGCTGTAAATATTGGTACATTTGAGCTGTTTGTCTTGATACTTTTGGTTTTAATTGCAAGACTGATTGCTCCATTCTTAATTCTTGAAAACTTTGTTCTTTTTGTATTGCCATTAGCAACTTGTGTAGTGTAGAAGTTGTACGGCCTGTTGAAGCTAGGAAGGCATTATGCCAACTCTCAACTGCATTGTTTGTTTTGGCTTCTTGATTTAATGTTGGGAGATATACATTCCACCAAGGTATTTTGAATCTAGGTTGTCGTCTGTGGCCTGACCTGTGTAATCTCCCCACCCAGTTGTCCTCGAAATAATCTAGAAGGGGGCTAGTTTTTGTTCATTTTTAGTATAGTATGCACTTTCAATTAAAATGTTATAGTGCTCAGCCACGTCTGTTATTGGCACGTGTGCTAGTGCTATTATGTGTTTGATTTGATATGCAAATGTTATATTGGTTGCATATTCAACACTTAGGGGTCCATTACCATGTCGGGCGGATCGCCACCGCCATGGTGGCGGTGGCGATCCGCCCGACAGAAATGCCTGCCGGACACCCTTTTCCCCCCGCCACATTACAAAGGCAGGGGGGACCGCAGCGGAGGCAAACACCGCCCGCCACTGTTCTGCCCCGGGGTCACCTTACGGCTGGGCGGAAAAGGGTTCATATGGTGGCGGTGTCTATCAGACACCGCCAGCCATATTTGGATGCTTGCAAATGGGTGCCTTTCCGCCGCGGCGATGCCGCCACGCAAAGGCAGGCGGTCTTTGCTTTGGGGGGCCCCTGCGGTGGCGATCCGCCCGACAGAAATGCCCGCCCGACACCCTTTGTCTATCAGACACCGCCAGCCATATTTGGATGCTTGCAAATGGGAGCCTTTCCGCGGCGGCGATGCCGCCACGGAAAGGCAAGCGGTCTTTGCTTTGGGGGGCCCCTGCGGGCCCCCAGGTAAAGTCTGAGGTGGGTGTGCACAGGGGGGGGTACCTATGGTAGCCCCCTTCATTTGCATGTACAAAGCGGCAGGCACTGCGCGGTGCCTGCCGCTTTGTATATGCAAATGCGAAAATGCATTTTTAGCATTGTGGCGGGCGGTGCATAGTGCACCGCCCGGCACAATGCTAAAAATAAAGGATGTGCCCGCCAGTGTGTCGGCACATCCTAATTCCCCCAACAGGACCTCCGCTCTTATGGCAGTCGGTCCAGAATACCGATAGGGTGGCGGGCTGACAGAGTCCGCCCGTCATCCTAATGAGGCCCTTAGTGATGATTTTTGTAAGTGTCTCCAGAGACATTGGTTGAAGTGAAAGTAACATCCTTGTATGGATATGTGAGGGTATATTTTCAGGATGGACTGTATCATGGCCTTTTCGAAGTCGATTATTATTTTTAGGGGAAAGTAGTCTGAGGTTTTTTATTTTCTTTTATTTAAAATTTCTGCATACGTTGAAGCTTGTTTGTCTGGTAATAAACAATAAATAAAAGGTATGCAAGTGTTATGGTATTGTCCATGTATAGTATATAGTTGATAGAATGGTTTAGGGCAAATGCTAAATGTGCCATCCATCATCCATGTTTGGCTTTCTTTTAATTTTCTAATATTGTTTACTGTTGCAAACATTATTATCCTTTTATCTTTGTTATTATTATCGTAGAAGATAAAATGTTCATCATTGTGGTCATGGTAAGCTCAGGTGGAAATATTACCTCTTCAAAGGTTTTAGGTGTTTGTATTGTAGGCCTTGTGGATTTTTTTGTTCTAGCTATTGTTCTTTTTATGGGAGCAATCGTTGGTAGTTGACCTCTTGCTCGCTAGGTACTTTAGGAAGTAATTCTTTTAATATTAAACTTGTTGGTAAATCAGAGGTGCTACTTAATTCTTTAATGTTTCCTAGAGTAGATCTAACCTCTATTTCAGAAATGTTAGGTGGATGGTTGTGTTCAGTTGTATTAATGACGCTAGTTTCTCTAGTTGTTGCTCGCCCATAGCATTTGTTAGAGTAATACTTTGTACATTTCCAGTTTACTTTAAGGTCTCTTGTTTCTCTTGGGTATAAGTATATCCCATATAGCATAACAAAAATTTTCCTTTTTGAGAAGTGAAACATTTTGCACCTTCAGTCATAGTGAATTTCTTTAATCTAGGAAAGATGTATTAAACATAATTGGAAAATGTTTTTATAAAATAGGTTTCATTTATTCTATTTCTACTTTACTTATGTACTTACCAATTATCGATGTGTTGACTTTGGAAGTAGATATTTGTTTGTTTAGTTGATGCTGTTTTGTCTTTTACTGCTCTGTGAAAATAAAGTTAAATATGTTTTAGTCAATGTTTACATATGTATGTTGGTTTAACACTTTGCAGGATAAGACATTTCATGATGGTAACGTTATCTTAATTCAAAAATATTTTGAACATGTTTTACAAATATAAGTTACTTATTTAGTCTAAGTGAAGTTTCACAATATGTTATTTTTCACTAGAAATATAGTACATTTCTATTTATTTTATACTTACTGTTGGACCTGGCCCTTTTGGCAGGTTCACCCTGAAACTTTTTGCTTTTTCCTAGACTGTTTCTGGACCCTGGTGGTAGTGATTTTAGGCCTCTGCGCACTTTTTCACTGTGGTACAGTGTAAAGTGCGTGTGCTCTCTGTGTATGTATGGTGAGTGACCTGCCCTCCCATAGGAATGAATGGGGAATATGTATGCCCATGGTAGTTCCTGATGTTTGGGGAGTGCAGGGTCGAGTTTGATATGTGCGAACTCGTGAGATTGAATGCTGTGTAATGGTGTATGCGGCATGATTGTGTCTAGTCTAGAAGTGCCATTTTGAGAAGTTGGCAGGCATATTTGTGTAGTTTGTGCCTGGCGTGTGATTGGCTGGTGAGCCTGGCCCAGAGTGCCTGGGCCTGCTTGTAGGTTGACTGTCTAGTTTGAGGGTGAAAGGGGCTGCAGAGCCCCAGGAGGTTGTCTGAGTCAGCCCGTGGATGAAAGGCAGCATCTTCTGCCAACAGGGGCGGCTGGTGACATTTGAAAGTGGTGTGGCGTAAACTAATTTGCATATTGCACCGCAGCGAGCGAGCGCAGCGAGCGAGCCCGAACCACCTTGCATCCATCCATACATCATTCATGCATCCACCCATCCATCCATCCACCCACCCACCCATCCATCCACCAATTCTGCATCCATCATTCATTCATGCATCCACCCATCCATCATTCATTCATGCATTCACCCATCCATCCATCCTGCATCCATCATTCATTCATGCATCCATCCATCCACCCATCCATCCTGCATCCATCATTCATTCATGCATCCACCCATCCATCCATGCATCCATCCTGCATCCATCCATCCATCATTCATTCATGCATCCATCCATCCACCCATCCATCCACCCATCCATCCACCCATCCACCCATCCATCATCCATCCTGCATCCATTCATGTGTCCACCCATCCATCCACCCATCCTACATCCATCATTCATTCATGCACCCATCCATCCATCCATCCACCATTCATTCATCCACCCATCCATCCATCCACCCATCCACCCATCCAGCATCCATCCATCATTCATTCATGCATCCATCCATCCACCCACCCATCCATCCACCCATCCATCATCCATTCCTGCATCCATTCATGCATCCACCCACCCATCCATTCATCCACCCATCCATCCACCCATCCATCCACCCATCCATCATCCATCCTGCATCCATTCCTGCATCCACCCATCCATCCATCCATCATTCATTCATGCACCCATCCATCCACCCTGCATCCATCCTGCATCCATCATTCATTCATCCACCCATCCTGCATCCATCCTGCATCCATCATTCATTCATGCATCCACCCATCCATTCATCCACCCATCATTCATCCATCATCCATCCATCCACCCATCCTGCATCCATAATTCATTCATGCACCCATCCATCCACCCTGCATCCATCCTGCATCCATCATTCATTCATCTACCCATCCACCCATCCTGCATCCATCCTGCATCCATCATTCATTCATGCATCCACCCACCCATTCATCCACCCATCATTCATCCTGCATCCATTCATGCATCCACCCATCCTGCATCCATCATTCATGTATTTTTATGACCATATAACTTGCACACAGCTTGTCAGTGTTTAATACCAGTCTCGAACCTTGTACTCCAGCACCAATGATACATGATTAATATTAATTGTTTTTAAAAACATGTATTTATTCGACACCAATTTCACACCTTAGTCGGAACATCATTTTTATTTGTTTTTTAAAATATCTATTTATTTAACACCAAAGTAAGTCATGTATACATTTTTATGGTTCGATAAGAGGCTCGAACCTGGTTTTCCCAGGACCAAAGTCGGCCGTGCTATCCGTCAGGGGTTATGTAACCGGGCTATGTAGTGACCAGCCAATCCTGCGCCAGGATTGGCTGGGGGGGCACCATGACTCCTCGCCCAGTCGCCCTGTGTAACCCCGGGGGATGCGGCCCGCCCCCTGGTCCTCTCTCTAAGGGGGAATTCACAAGAAAACGATCTGCGCATGCGCGGGCATGTTTGTGCCCAAAAATACACTTGCGCAGCTGCAGCAGCCCGATCCTCCCCCCCCCTTGCGCACTCCGGGAAGGTCGGGTGTCTCCCGGTTTCCCGGCCGGCAGATAGCGCGATTTTTTAAAATAATTGTGTTTGGCTTCTAGTGACGACGTGGTGGGTCCATGGGGCTTAGTGGGGCTTCGCCCCTACGCCCCAATGGACGCACCGCGCCTGTCTGCCAAGGAAGTGGGTGCAGATAGCACCTGAGAGTGAATGAGGCTGTGCCTGCCTGCCACAATGCTGGCTCCACCCCCCCGCTGGGCGACTGTCACCTCTGTCCCTGATACTGACAGGACTTCCCTATAACTAGTTCTAGCTGGTTCTCACACTGCCTGCACAAAGACTTCAAAGACATTTCTGTGTATAAGAAGGGGCTGTGTCCCCTTCCAAAATGTTCTTGATTTTGGACTTGAATCTGCCAGGGGCGTGCTGCTGCTTGGGCTCAGGGGAATCCCTGAGCCCTGCCCAGCCCCTGGACTCCTGATTGACTATCCTGGATGCCTGGAGGACTCCTGGGGGCCCCCTCTGCCTTGCCTGGGCAGATGGGGGGGACTTTGCTTTGCCCCCTGGGAATCTCTGGGACCTTTGCAGCATGGAGAAGCTGCATTGTCCTGCAGAGAGCTCTGGATTTGTATTTCTAGCGCCTGGAAGCGCTGTGCTTCCCCCTGAGCGCCTAGGAGCGCTCTGCCTGTTCTCTAGCGCTTGAGAGCGCTTAACTTTCACTTCGGCGGCTGCCCACACCGCATTTTGCCCGTATTTTAATTATTTATTTAAATTCGGGTGCTACCCCATGTGTGGCGCCTTAGCGAGTGCTCACCTTGCTTCTATGTTTATATTTAACTTCGAGGGTGCCCACCCCTCATTTGGTGCCGGAGAAATCGCTGTCCCCCCGCCCGGAGCCGTGGACGGAGACCCGGAGGCGCCGCGCTGTCATTGGCGGGCCTGGAAGGCTCGCCCTGTGAGGCCGCGAGCTGATTGGGCCGTTGGAGGGGGCTTGTCCCCGTGAGCCGCGCTCTGGTTGGCCAGTCCGGCCGGCCGAGGAGAGGGAGGGCGTGCGGAAGAGGCGGAGAGCGGTAATGGCCGCCCGGGGCTCCCGTGATCTGGAGGGAGCCCCGGGAAGAGAGGAGGAAGCGTGGCCTGCTGCTGGGGCTCCCGTGTGCTGAGGGAGCCCCAGGGAGAGAAGGAAGCGTCGGCGAAGGGGAGCCGCCGCCCAGGACCGCCACCAGAGGAGCCGAGGAGCAGCCGGTGAGTGTGGGAGGGCTGGGGGCTCCAGAGGGACTGCTGCTGGTGCCGGGAGACGGCACCATAGCGAGAGTGAAGGTAGGGCGGCCCCAGATGGCAGTGGGCCGCCCCAACGGTTTAACGGAGCCTGAGGCTCCCATGCCCACATTTGCGTGTCGAGCCTAGAGAGGCTCTGGGGGCCATTTTCCCTTGAGTCCCCCGAGTGGGACTCCAACGATTGGGCACACTATTGTTTGTAGAGCCCCGAGGCTCCCTGCCCCATGATGTTTAGAGCCCAGTGAGGCTCTTGGGGAACATCAGTGATTTTAGAGCCTGTGTGGCTCGAATGTGGCTACAGCCTGCGCATATGTGACTTCAGAGCCTGTGTGGCTCCAACAGGTGGCGTAGTCCTGTTTTAGGGTCAGTGAGGACCCTGTCGCAGTTTGTCTCCAGCTGCCCAGCAATTAGTGGGCAGCTGCACTGTTTAGGCGCAAGATGGGGAGTGAGTCCCTGAGAGGGACAGAGATGGCACAGAGGTGGCCGGCCAGTCACAGCTGCGCAGCACTAAGCATGGGCGTAAAATCCGCTCCGATCGCGGATTTTTCGGATTTCCGGCAAATTTTAGGAAAATCCGTGAATCCGCTCGCGGCGAATTTTTTGCTTGGTTGCGGCGCGCGGCGTGGTGCACGGCGTTCACTTTCCGTCATTTTAGCGTTTGCCGAGTTGTTTTTCTTTGCGAGTGACGCGCCATTTTAGATCTTGCTGCGTGTTCCCGCGGGAGTTTGTCGCCCGCGAATACGTACTCGCGTCTTGCCACCTTGCACAGCACACCTCGCGAGAGTTCGCAATTGCGAACACGTAGTTGCGGCGGAAAGGAACAATCTCGCACTTGCGAAATAGACATTTTGCAATTTCGCACAAGAAAATCACCAGCAAACAGGATAAACCTTCAGAAAATTATGATTTTTATCAGAATCACTCCTCAGGTTGACATTTGCATGGCCTTTTTTTTTGCAAGGAGTCCATTTTGGGGGGGGGGAGGAAGGAAGTGCCCCACAGTCTCCAACTTCCTGTTCCTGTCCAGCAGGCTCCTCCCAGTGCTTTGTCCATCTCCTGGTCACTTTCATTTGGATCTGGAGCTGGAAGGATTACTTTTTGTGGGTGCTGCTGGATATTTGGATTTGATGCCTTTTTGACTGTCTTTGGATCACTTTTGGATTAGAAATCAACTTTCACAAGTAAGTTTGTTTGGGGCATTACAGTTGCTGCAAGTACAATTTTGGAACTTTTTCAGAAAATTAAATAAATTATATTGTGGGTAGCCACAGTATCCAGTAGGACCAGGGTTGGTTATGGGTGCATGATACAACTGTTTTGTTGAATTTAAACACCATTGAGGCCATGGATGGGCTGGGATTGTGCAGATTTTCTTGTTTTTTGTCGTTTTTTTGGGCCTGCTGGTGTGGCCCTTTGCCCAGGGGTGGTGAGTGTTGCATGGGCCTAGTCTTTCTGTGGGGTGTCTTCTTGAATTTAAACATAATTGAGGCCATGGATGGGCTGGGATTGTGCTTATTTTATTGTTTTTTGTCGTTTTTGGGGGGCTGCTGGTGTGGCCTTTTGCTTGCCCAGGGGTGGTGGTGGTGCATGGACTGAGTGTGCCTGTGGTGTGGTCTCACTCTCTTTGATGTAAACATCATGGATGGCATTGGATTGTGGTGATTTCTGGCTGTTTTTCTGTTTTTTGTGGGTGTACTGTTGATGTGGACTGGCCATGTGGGTGGTGGTGGTGGCCATCTTGAGTGCTGGCTGGTACAGGCAACATGTGCTTGGGGTGTAAGGGGGCCATTTTGAGGAGAGGCAGTGTCTGAGGCCTGCACTTATTTTGCCTACTTTTCATCCCTTATGCCCAGGGGTAGTGAGTGTTGCATGGGCCTAGTGTTTCTGAGGGGTGTCTTCTTGAATTTAAACACCATTGAGGCCATGGATGGGCTGGGATTGTGCAGATTTTATTGTTTTTTGTCGTTTCTTTGGGCCTGCTGGTGTGGCCCTTTGCCCAGGGGTGGTGAGTGTTGCATGGGCCTAGTCTTTCTGTGGGGTGTCTTCTTGAATTTAAACATAATTGAGGCCATGGATGGGCTGGGATTGTGCTTGTTTTATTGTTTTTTGTCGTTTTTGGGGGGCTGCTGGTGTGGCCTTTTGCTTGCCCAGGGGTGGTGGTGGTGCATGGACTGAGTGTGTCTGTGGTGTGGTCTCACTCTCTTTGATGTAAACATCATGGATGGCATTGGATTGTGGTGATTTCTGGCTGTTTTTCTGTTTTTTGTGGGTGTACTGTTGTTGTGGACTGGCCATGTGGGTGGTGGTGGTGGCCATCTTGAGTGCTGGCTGGTACAGGCAACATGTGCTTGGGGTGTAAGGGGGCCATTTTGAGGAGAGGCAGTGTCTGAGGCCTGCACTTATTTTGCCTACTTTTCATCCCTTATGCCCAGGGGTAGTGAGTGTTGCATGGGCCTAGTGTTTCTGAGGGGTGTCTTCTTGAATTTAAACACCATTGAGGCCATGGATGGGCTGGGATTGTGCAGATTTTCTTGTTTTTTGTCGTTTTTTTTGGGCCTGCTGGTGTGGCCCTTTGCCCAGGGGTGGTGAGTGTTGCATGGGCCTAGTCTTTCTGTGGGGTGTCTTCTTGAATTTAAACATAATTGAGGCCATGGATGGGCTGGGATTGTGCTTGTTTTATTGTTTTTTGTCGTTTTTGGGGGGCTGCTGGTGTGGCCTTTTGCTTGCCCAGGGGTGGTGGTGGTGCATGGACTGAGTGTGCCTGTGGTGTGGTCTCACTCTCTTTGATGTAAACATCATGGATGGCATTGGATTGTGGTGATTTCTGGCTGTTTTTCTGTTTTTTGTGGGTGTACTGTTGATGTGGACTGGCCATGTGGGTGGTGGTGGTGGCCATCTTGAGTGCTGGCTGGTACAGGCAACATGTGCTTGGGGTGTAAGGGGGCCATTTTGAGGAGAGGCAGTGTCTGAGGCCTGCACTTATTTTGCCTACTTTTCATCCCTTATGCCCAGGGGTAGTGAGTGTTGCATGGGCCTAGTGTTTCTGAGGGGTGTCTTCTTGAATTTAAACACCATTGAGGCCATGGATGGGCTGGGATTGTGCAGATTTTATTGTTTTTTGTCGTTTTTTTGGGCCTGCTGGTGTGGCCCTTTGCCCAGGGGTGGTGAGTGTTGCATGGGCCTAGTCTTTCTGTGGGGTGTCTTCTTGAATTTAAACATAATTGAGGCCATGGATGGGCTGGGATTGTGCTTATTTTATTGTTTTTTGTCGTTTTTGGGGGGCTGCTGGTGTGGCCTTTTGCTTGCCCTGGGGTGGTGGTGGTGCATGGACTGAGTGTGCCTGTGGTGTGGTCTCACTCTCTTTGATGTAAACATCATGGATGGCATTGGATTGTGGTGATTTCTGGCTGTTTTTCTGTTTTTTGTGGGTGTACTGTTGATGTGGACTGGCCATGTGGGTGGTGGTGGTGGCCATCTTGAGTGCTGGCTGGTACAGGCAACATGTGCTTGGGGTGTAAGGGGGCCATTTTGAGGAGAGGCAGTGTCTGAGGCCTGCACTTATTTTGCCTACTTTTCATCCCTGATGCCCAGGGTGCTGTGAACCTGTGATGATAAACCAGACGTAGAAACAACATAGTCGCGGCCGTTGCGAGCCGAAAAGTAAGTTCGCAATTGCGAACTTGTCCCAAAATCGGCGCGAACGCGCGCCAACACAAAAAACGGGAAAATCCGCAAATCCGCAAGAGTTCCCGGATCTTCGCGGATTGCGAATCCGTAAATCCGCAAGTTCGCGTACGCGAGATCCGCTAGATCCGCCCATGCTCACGCAGCACTTAGTGCCAGCTGCAGCGTTTAGGCCCTTGTGAGTGTTCCCAGGTGCCCAGCAAGTAGTGGGCACCTGCACCGTTTAGGCCCCTGACATTGAGACTCAGGGCGTCCTAGCCCCAACAAGGCCAGTTGGCCTAGGGACTGCCACAGGTGGTGCCTTATGTAGGTTTTGGCGCAATTGTATGGTTTCTCCTTGCACCTCTGAATGTTTTAGGCATCATGTGTCTTTGCGCTATTGAGTTGTGTCTTTCTTTCCCTGCGCTGCACCTCTGAATGTTTTAGGCATCATGTGTCTTCTTGCGCTGTACCTCTGAATGTATTTTATTACATCATGTGCTTTGTTCTTAACACCGCTGAATGTGTAGGTCTATGCATCATGTGTTCCCCTTTACTACTCCTCTGATTGTATATTTATGCATCATGGGTAATGTGTTCTTTTCTAGACCCCTAAATGCTGTGTGATACTTAGGTGGTTGTTCTTTTTAGTACAGGTGGTCCTAGTGAGGTCCTGGTCCCCTGCGTGACATTCCCCTAAGGTGGTTAGGGTTGCGTAGGTGGTACTTACCTGTTCCCAGTAGTTACTGGATGTGATTTATAACTGTTATTTTGTTTCATATCTTATTTTCTATGATCTACAAAGTACTATTTCTAAAAGTGTTGATTCTGACAGTGGTCCATGTGGCCCTGTCCTGTGTAAATAATCCCATGCGAATATTGCCCGTGCCATTTGGCACAATGTATATGTGTGGTTCTATCTGATATGTTTTGACAATACAAAAGTTATTTTAATATAACCTTGTGTGGAGTTGGAGCTGGAGAAGGTGTCCTCGGTCAGAGTGGTGCTCTGCGCTATGCTGGCTAGTCGCGCGCATTTAGAGCGCTTACCTGCAATTTTTAATCCGCCTGTTTGGTATTTTATTTATCTTGTGTTTATTTTTCCCTTGTTTTTAAAAGCGCCGCATCAGCCCCTCACTTGCACCATAATCTATCCTTAAACCCACCGCAGTTTTGCCGGTCCGGTTCCGGGGAGGTGTGGGGGAGCGCCATCTTGGGATAGTATTGGAAGCTATCTGCCACCATCTTGGAGCGGTTTGGCGCTCGTGCAGTCAGGCAGCGTCGGCCTACTTAAGGCGGAACGTGCTGCGAGGTCAGCCTGGAGAAGGTGTCCTCGGTCAGAGTGGTGCTCTGCGCTATTGCTGACTAGTCGCGCGCATTTAGAGCGCTTACCTGCAATTTTTAATCCGCCTGTTTGGTATTTTATTTATCTTGTGTTTATTTTTCCCTAGTTTTTAAAAGCGCCGCATCAGCCCCTCACTTGCACCATAATCTATCCTTAAACCCACCGCAGCTTTAGGGGTCCGGTTCCGGGGAGGTGTGGGGGAGCGCCATCTTGGGATAGCATTGGAAGCTATCTGCCACCATCTTGGAGCGGTTCGGCACTCGTGCAGTCAGGCAGCGTCGGCCTACTTAAAGCTCCACTTTCTCTACGCGCAGCAGTGACGCGCAGCGGGAGCGCCTTCCCTGCGCCTGAGTCGTGCCAGAGTCCTGCCCGTCTGCGCTCGTCAGTGTCTCGGAGGCAGTCGGGGCAGGACGGCTAGACTCCTTCTACCTGTTACTTGCTGCCTTAGTCAGTGTGCTTTCTTATTCCTCGGCTGACCTCCTTTCCCTGCGTGGCTTTCGCGGCAGGTGTCATCATGTCTTTCCGGGTAGTCGGGCTCTCAAGAAGGGATGCTCTGAGTGTGGTTGGCGTCTCCCAGTTTTGAGGGGATTCTTCTTCGGAGGCCTCTCCGCTCCACTGCCACTGTCTCCTTCTCAATACTAGGTCATTGAGTTGTCACGCTCTTAACGTCTGGAATCTGCTGAGGGAGTCTAATACATCCTGCTTATTCCTCACTGAGACCTGGTTGAGGGAGGGATCTGCCCCGGATTTGGCTAATGCCTTACCTCCTAATTATAACATCTTTAGGAGGGATAGAGAGACTGGTAGAGGAGGAGGGGGGGCACTGATCGTTGACAATCACATTCCCTGTACGACCTTTCCTGTAAATAACATTCAGGGCTGTGAGTCCCTAGGTTTTACTCTCCATCTCTCTCCCTCCCAAGCTTGCACTGGGATTCTGCTCTATAGAACGCCGGGACCTCTGGGGTCTTTTTTTGATGACCTCCAGGCGGCACTTTCTGTGCCGTGTCTTAGGTCAGAACAGTGTATTTTACTTGGCGATCTTAATTTGCACATGGACAACAATTTGGACCCAGATGTTGCGAAACTGGTCAATATTACGGCTCCGTTAGGGTTGTTACCTTTTATCCAGGGGCCGACTCATAACAAAGGTCACACCTTGGACTAGGTTTTCTCTACAAGACCGCTTATTGTGTCCCCTCCGCAGCCCGTTCTATGGTCTGACCATTTTCTAATTACTTTTGCGCTGCTCTCTACTGCTACTTCTCGGACGAGGCCTCTAAAAGATACTAAGAGGGCCTCTCGGCCTTTTCACCTGATTTCTGCCGATATGTTATCGGAAGCTCTCCTTAGTTTCCCTTGTCAACTTTCTGGCAATCTGGAAGAGAATCTTATTCTCTTCCAGAAATGGTTTACGGCCAGACTGGAGGTGTTGGCTCCTGAGAGGAAGGCTAAATCCACTGAGAGGCGTATTTCTGCCCCATGGTTTACCCCACATCTGAGGGCCTTACGCCAGGAGTGTAAGAAGGCGGAAAGGGCTTGGCGACGAGCCTATGACCCAGCCGAGAGATTGCAATACAGAGTGGTGACGAGATCTTACCACAGGCAAATCTGGGCTGGGAAAAAAGTCTACCTGGAGCACAGAATAGACGAGGCCGATAATGCCAGTAAAGAGTATTTTAGAATTGTAAAGGATTTTATCTCTCCCTCCCTAAACACTCCTTCTCACTTGCACTCAGAGATTTGGATAAATCAATTAGCTGAGTTTTTTGTTCATAAAATCAAATCCATTCAGGATTCCTTTCCTTCCACTAGCCCCCCGCTGGATGTTAGTAGTTGGCCTCTCCTGTCTTCTCTGGACGGGACCGGTCCTTTTTTTTGTGAATTTCCCCCATGTCCCTTACCACTTCTCTAGACCTCCTGTCTCGATTGAAGTCTGGCTCGCCATTGGACCCTTGTCCGGCGAAGTGTCTGGGGAGAGTGGCGCCAGTCCTTAACACCATACTGAACCCACTTCTCAATTCTTCCTTGTCCACTGGTGTGGTCCCTCAGGCCTGGAAATGTGCCCTGATCCTACCACTGATTAAAAAGCCAAACCTGGATCCTCTTAGTCATGCGAACTACAGGCCGATCTCTCTCCTCCCTGCA
The DNA here is from genome assembly GCF_964261635.1 of Lissotriton helveticus. Classification (NCBI taxonomy): domain Eukaryota; kingdom Metazoa; phylum Chordata; class Amphibia; order Caudata; family Salamandridae; genus Lissotriton; species Lissotriton helveticus. The sequence goes on from NC_136068.1 coordinate 649,641,410, forward strand.
CTGGAGAAAGTGACCGAGAAGCATGTACATCGGTCGATCTCCAATTTCATCGAGGAGAACGACCTCCTCCACATGTCGCAATCTGGCTTCCGTGCTAATTTTAGCACGGAGACTGCCCTTTTCGAGGTCACCGACGCCATCAGGGAGGTTTTAGACGCTGGAGGTAAGGCTATGCTGGTCATGCTTGACTTGTCGGCGGCGTTCGACACCGTTCCCCACGAGGGCCTCCTTGTAAGACTCTGGGAAATTGGCCTTCGTGGGACGGTGTTGAGCTGGTTTAAATCTTTCCTTACCGGCCGCCGGCAAATGATCTGGGCGCCCCCTTATTCTGCCGATATGTCGCCGCTAGAGGTGGGGGTACCTCAGGGTTCCATTTTTAGCCCCATGCTGTTTAACATCTTTATGGCCCCTCTGGCGGCGGTAGCGGAATCCTTTGGCGCCCATATCATATCCTACGCTGACGATACTCAGCTTCTGTTCACTTGTGACAGAGGCGGGGTTTTTGACGGCACACGGATTAGGGACTGTCTTGGTGCTGTCTTCGAGTGGTTCCGGTGTCATGGCCTAAAATGCAACTCCGATAAATCAGAGCTGCTTTTTTTTGGCTGCACCCCTGATCCCGGTTGGAAGGCTTGGTGGCCTCAGGATATGTTTCCCCCGGACAATGCCTCTTCCAAAGCGAAAAACCTTGGAATTCTGATTGACTGTGACCTATCCTTCAGGCCCCATATCATCGGGCTCTCAGGGAAATGCTTTGGCATTCTCAGGATGCTTAGGAAATTTCTTCCTCTGCTGTCACTCCACCATAAAAAAAACATTGTGCAGGCTTTAATAGGGTCGCGCTTGGACTATGCAAACGCCCTCTATTTTGGTCTACCTAAATATCTTTTGACCCGCCTGCAAGTGGTGCAGAATTCCGCGGCCCGAGCCATCTTTGGGCTCCCGAGACGGGCTAGCGCCGCTGACTTACTCAAAACACTACATTGGCTGCCCATCTCCAAGAGGATTCTATTTAAGAGCCTGACTTTGGTTTTTAAAGCCCTCTATGATATAGGTCCCAAGTACATAGGGAAACGTCTTTCTTTTTACTTGCCCAGCAGGGCGTTGCGCTCAGCTTCTCTGGCCAAAATGGTCGTGCCTATCATCAAGCGTTCCAGAATCGGAGGCCGGTCTTTCCGGTATCTTGCCCCGCCAATAGCCTTCTAGCTTTTAGGAAGGAACTAAAAACTTGGCTTTTTTCTGAATAGTGCTTTGTCCGTTCTCTCCTCAGTTTTTAGCAGTTGTGTTGTTACTCTGTACCTAGTTCTCTTCGCCTAAGTGCCGGGATGCTCTTGTGAGTAGCCGTGCACTATAGAAGAAAATAAATAACTTAACATAACATAACATTTTGTGGTGTGCCTAGGATGTTGTTGCTGTTGTGTGCTGGCGCAAATGCTTTACACATTGCCTCCGAGTTTAGCCTTACTGCTCGTGCCAAGCTACCAAGGGGGTGAGCAGGGGTTATCTTGGCGTGTGACTTCCTTGCCCTGACTAGAATGGTGGTTTCTGCCTGGCTTTGGCGTCAGCCTTAGCCTACCAGAAATAGCCAGTTCTAACACTTACCAAGTGTTATGCATTTGAAGATGAATGTAGATGTTTTGTGTATCTGTTGTTTTTTTTTTTTTTTTAAGGTGGTCTGTGGAAAGAAATAAAAGAATGTTTTATTTAATGTATTTTCTTTAATGCAAAGTTGGAGATTTTTTGAGGCAGTTTGTCTAATATCTTTATTTTAAAAAGTTTGTACATTTTTATACAATGTGGAAATTTAACATGGACTTAGTTTGCTCCTTTTAAAATGTGAACATGTATTTTACTTTTTTAAGTGTAGAGAAAAATAAATTAGTATACTTACTTTTGTAGTTTGTAGTTTTCGTTACTTTTAAATGTTTAGTTTATTTGTAAAGTTTGATCTGTTGTGGAGATATAAAAAGAAAGAAATGTTAAGTATTTTAGAATTGTTTAAGCATAGTAGTTTGGTATTAGTTATCTAGTTATTTTACCAAGTTGTGTCTACTTACTTTTTGTAATCTGGAGTAGATTTCTTTTCAGTGTAGTATGTGGTATTGTCGAAAATTGAGCAGAGTTTCTTCTTTCTGAATTTTCTTTGTAGCTGTTAGTGGTTAGAGTTTTTTTGTTTATATAGTGTGTATTTAATTGTTTCTTGTATTTCATTGGTTAGATCACTTTCAAAGGTTTTCTATTGGTTAGTTTGAATTTTTTTGCAGTTAATTAAATGTGTTAGTTGTATGTGAACTACTAATGTTGAGGTATTTGTTTTATTCGTGTATTTCGAAGCGTTTTTATAAGTGGTTTTGCATTTAAAAATGTATTATATTATTTTAGAAATGTGTATAATTTAATTGTGTTTGTTTATAATGTTTAATTTGATATATTATTTTTAAATTATTAATGTGGGTATATTCTAATTTTAAGGTGTGTTAGGTAAGTATTGTAAGTATTATATGCGTGTATTTATTATATTTTAAATTTATAGTGTGTAAAAAAATAATTTTAGGTGTTTTTGTGATGTCGATAATTTTTTATTGCGATAATATTGATGTAGATATTTGTGTTGCCGATGTTTTTGTTAGGTGCTATCTTTATTTATGATTGTCGAGATATTTAAAATTGATAAGTGTGTGTACGATATTTTTTGAGTCGATATTTTTGTTTTGCGATAATGTGTCATCGATGTTTTTGTAGTTTATTAGTTAAATATAGAGTGTCGATGTATTTGTTATCGATATTTAGTAGACAAACATTTTGTATGTTGATTTTTGTAGTTTCGATATTTTGTCAGTGATTCCAACCTGACATGCGAACAGTGTATCCAACAATAGCAAATCACTGAGATCACTGCATGGCAGGGAAAATAGCCATCACAGATTACACTATTATCAGGGTCAGAATGGACTGAAGACCCTGTCACCCCTGTCTAAAAATCTGATGCCTGCAAAGAGCCTTGCAATGTTGAAGTGATACATAGAGGATGGGGCACAGCAAATCAAATGCAAACAGAAAAAGAACTTTAATCAGGAAGGACACTGACAAAACACACAACAGAAGTAAATGTATTTATTCACATATTGCACAGATGTAGCAGTAGAACAATAGTAGACAACAGCAAGGCAAAAAATGATGTACAAATGCAAATACTATGCACAGGTGAAACACAAACAGGAAGGCCAGTGTCCATAACACAGGTGAGAGGCCAATACAGCAGAGCAACAGGGCCAGTGTCCATGGCAGGTGAGCCAGCAAGTACACGAGAGGCTGCACAGGGGAGAGTACAACACAGCAGAGCAACAGGGCCAGTGTCCATGGCAGGTGAGAGGCCAACACAGCAGAGCAACAGGGCCAGTGTCCCAGGCAGGTGAGAGGCCAACACAGCAGAGCAACAGGGCCAGTGTCCATGGCAGGTGAGCCAGCAAGTACATGAGAGGCTGCACAGGGGAGAGTACAGCACAGCAGAGCAAGAGGGCCAGTGTCCATGGCAGGTGAGAGGCCAAAACAGCAGAGCAACAGGGCCAGTGTCCATGGCAGGTGAGAGGCCAACACAGCAGAGCAACAGGGCCAGTGTCCATGGCTGGTGAGCCAGCAAGTACATGGGAAGCTGCACAGGGGAGAGTACAGCACAGCAGAGCAACAGGGCCAGTGCCCATGGCAGGTGAGAGGCCAACACAGCAGAGCAACAGGGCCAGTGTCCATGGCAGGTGGGAGGCCAACACAGCAGAGCAACAGGGCCAGTGTCCATGGCAGGAGAGAGGCCAACACAGCAGAGCAACAGGGCCAGTGTCCATGGCAGGTGAGCCAGCAAGTACATGAGAGGCTGCACAGGGGAGAGTACAGCACAGCAGAGCAAGAGGGCCAGTGTCCATGGCAGGTGAGAGGCCAACACAGCAGAGCAACAGGGCCAGTGTCCATGGCAGGAGAGAGGCCAACACAGCAGAGCAACAGGGCCAGTGTCCATGGCAGGAGAGAGGCCAACACAGCAGAGCAACAGGGCCAGTGTCCATGGCAGGTGAGCCAGCAAGTACATGAGAGGCTGCACAGGGGAGAGTACAGCACAGCAGAGCAAGAGGGCCAGTGTCCATGGCAGGTGGGAGGCCAACACAGCAGAGCAACAGGGCCAGTGTCCATGGCAGGTGAGCCAGCAAGTACATGAGAGGCTGCACAGGGGAGAGTACAGCACAGCAGAGCAAGAGGGCCAGTGTCCATGGCAGGTTAGAGTACAACACAGCAGAGCAACAGGGCCAGTGTCCATGGCAGGTGAGAGGCCAACACAGCAGAGCAACAGGGCCAGTGTCCATGGCAGGTGAGAGGCCAACACAGCAGAGCAACAGGGCGAGTGTCCATGGCAGGTGAGCCAGCAAGTACATGAGAGGCTGCACAGGGGAGAGTACAGCACAGCAGAGCAACAGGGCCAGTGTCCATGGCAGGTGAGAGGCCAACACAGCAGAGCAACAGGGCCAGTGTCCATGGCAGGTGAGAGGCCAACACAGCAGAGCAACAGGGCCAGTGTCCATGGCAGGAGAGAGGCCAACACAGCAGAGCAACAGGGCCAGTGTCCATGGCAGGTGAGCCAGCAAGTACATGAGAAGCTGCACAGGGGAGAGTACAGCACAGCAGAGCAACAGGGCAAGTGTCCATGGCAGGTGATAGGCCAGCACAGCAGAGCAACAGGGCCAGTGTCCATGGCAGGAGAGAGGCCAACACAGCAGAGCAACAGGGCCAGTGTCCATGGCAGGTGAGCCAGCAAGTACACGAGAGGCTGCACAGGGGAGAGTACAGCACAGCAGAGCAAGAGGGCCAGTGTCCATGACAGGTGAGAGGCCAACACAGCAGAGCAACAGGGCCAGTGTCCATGGCAGGTGAGCCAGCAAGTACACGAGAGGCTGCACAGGGGAGAGTACAACACAGCAGAGCAACAGGACCAGTGTCCATGGCAGGTGAGAGGCCAACACAGCAGAGCAACAGGGCCAGTGTCCATGGCAGGTGAGAGCCCAACACAGCAGAGCAACAGGGCCAGTGTCCATGGCAGGTGAGCCAGCAAGTACATGAGAGGCTGCACAGGGGAGAGTACAGCACAGCAGAGCAACAGGGCCAGTGTCCATGGCAGGTGAGAGGCCAACACAGCAGAGCAACAGGGCCAGTGTCCATGGCAGGTGAGAGGCCAACACAGCAGAGCAACAGGGCCAGTGTCCATGGCAGGTGAAAGGCCAACACAGCAGAGCAACAGGGCCAGTGTCCATGGCAGGTGAGAGGCCAACACAGCAGAGCAACAGGGCCAGTGTCCATGGCAGGTGAGAGGCCAACACAGCAGAGCAACAGGGCCAGTGTCCATGGCAGGTGAGAGGCCAACACAGCAGAGCAACAGGGCCAGTGTCCATGGCAGGAGAGAGGCCAACACAGCAGAGCAACAGGGCCAGTGTCCATGGCAGGTGAGCCAGCAAGTACATGAGAAGCTGCACAGGGGAGAGTACAGCACAGCAGAGCAACAGGGCAAGTGTCCATGGCAGGTGATAGGCCAGCACAGCAGAGCAACAGGGCCAGTGTCCATGGCAGGAGAGAGGCCAACACAGCAGAGCAACAGGGCCAGTGTCCATGGCAGGTGAGCCAGCAAGTACACGAGAGGCTGCACAGGGGAGAGTACAGCACAGCAGAGCAAGAGGGCCAGTGTCCATGACAGGTGAGAGGCCAACACAGCAGAGCAACAGGGCCAGTGTCCATGGCAGGTGAGCCAGCAAGTACACGAGAGGCTGCACAGGGGAGAGTACAACACAGCAGAGCAACAGGACCAGTGTCCATGGCAGGTGAGAGGCCAACACAGCAGAGCAACAGGGCCAGTGTCCATGGCAGGTGAGAGCCCAACACAGCAGAGCAACAGGGCCAGTGTCCATGGCAGGTGAGCCAGCAAGTACATGAGAGGCTGCACAGGGGAGAGTACAGCACAGCAGAGCAACAGGGCCAGTGTCCATGGCAGGTGAGAGGCCAACACAGCAGAGCAACAGGGCCAGTGTCCATGGCAGGTGAGAGGCCAACACAGCAGAGCAACAGGGCCAGTGTCCATGGCAGGTGAGAGGCCAACACAGCAGAGCAACAGGGCCAGTGTCCATGGCAGGTGAGAGGCCAACACAGCAGAGCAACAGGGCCAGTGTCCATGGCAGGTGAGAGGCCAACACAGCAGAGCAACAGGGCCAGTGTCCATGGCAGGAGAGAGGCCAACACAGCAGAGCAACAGGGCCAGTGTCCATGGCAGGTGAGCCAGCAAGTACATGAGAAGCTGCACAGGGGAGAGTACAGCACAGCAGAGCAACAGGGCAAGTGTCCATGGCAGGTGATAGGCCAGCACAGCAGAGCAACAGGGCCAGTGTCCATGGCAGGAGAGAGGCCAACACAGCAGAGCAACAGGGCCAGTGTCCATGGCAGGTGAGCCAGCAAGTACACGAGAGGCTGCACAGGGGAGAGTACAGCACAGCAGAGCAAGAGGGCCAGTGTCCATGGCAGGTGAGAGGCCAACACAGCAGAGCAACAGGGCCAGTGTCCATGGCAGGTGAGCCAGCAAGTACACGAGAGGCTGCACAGGGGAGAGTACAACACAGCAGAGCAACAGGACCAGTGTCCATGGCAGGTGAGAGGCCAACACAGCAGAGCAACAGGGCCAGTGTCCATGGCAGGTGAGAGGCCAACACAGCAGAGCAACAGGGCCAGTGTCCATGGCAGGTGAGCCAGCAAGTACATGAGAGGCTGCACAGGGGAGAGTACAGCACAGCAGAGCAACAGGGCCAGTGTCCATGGCAGGTGAGAGGCCAACACAGCAGAGCAACAGGGCCAGTGTCCATGGCAGGTGAGAGGCCAACACAGCAGAGCAACAGGGCCAGTGTCCATGGCAGGTGAAAGGCCAACACAGCAGAGCAACAGAGCCAGTGTCCATGGCAGGTGAGAGGCCAACACAGCAGAGCAACAGGGCCAGTGTCCATGGCAGGTGAGAGGCCAACACAGCAGAGCAACAGGGCCAGTGTCCATGGCAGGTGAGAGGCCAACACAGCAGAGCAACAGGGCCAGTGTCCATGGCAGGTGAGAGGCCAACACAGCAGAGCAACAGGGCCAGTGTCCATGGCAGGTGAAAGGCCAACACAGCAGAGCAACAGAGCCAGTGTCCATGGCAGGTGAGAGGCCAACACAACAGAGCAACAGGGCCAGTGTCCATGGCAGGTGAGCCAGCAAGTACATGAGAGGCGGCACATGGTAGAGTACAGCACAGCAGAGCAACAGGACCAGCAACACACCCATATTCTAAACAATGTTCAGGACTAGCACACCTGTATGAGGCACAGGCATATGAGGGGGATGTCAACTCACTCCTGGCTGTCATGCAAACTTGTACCTGGCTGTGTGTCGGGGACAGCAGGCCCACTTGACTGTGTTGACAGAGCCCCAGTTGATGTGGTACTAACAGTGTCTTGGCAAGCTGGAGGGCTGTGTGGACCAGGTGGCATAGTGGTACGTGGAGGTGGAGTCATGCAGACCTCTGACACAGTGTGGGTGGGAGAGGTTGGAGGGGTGCCCTTCCACCTTATGGGAATATGAAATGGTTTCCCTTTCTTGGGGTTGATGGGAAGTGGTGATGACACAACTGGCACACACCCCAACTGTCCCACATCAGGTGCAGACACTGGAACCACCTCTGGAGATGTGCTGGATCCCCCGGAACGCTTGGTCTGGCTACGTCTCTGGACCACCTTCACCTCTTTGCCATGTGTACCCCCTACAGTGCCCTCCTTCGACTTCTTGCCAGGGCTGGTCACTACTTTGCCGTCCTTTGCCTTCTTGCCAGGTTTATCCCCTACAGTACCCTCCTTTGCCTTCTTGCCAGGTGTATCCCCTACAGTGCCCTCCTTTGCCTTCTTGCCAGGTGTATCCCCAACAGTACCCTCCTTTGCCTTCTTGCCAGGTGTAGCCCCTACAGTGCCCTCCTTTGATTTCTTGCCAGGGGTGGTCTCTACAGTGCCCTCCTCCACCTGCAGCAATTGTCGTGGAATTGGGGTAGATGTGGTGGGTGGATGTGTCCCTGTGCTCTTCCTAGGTGTACCCCTGATATGCAACACCTCCTCAGTGGGCACAGACACTGCATGGGTAGGTTTGTGTGATGTTTTAGTGACAGGAGAGTCCATTGCTGGTGATGCCTCTGCGGCATGTGAGCCTGATGTCTGCCTGATTGCTCTTCTGGCCTTGCTCTTCCCTGACTGGCTCTTGTATGTGTATTCTGGGGTGGACATGCTCTTCAGTGGGAATGGTGTCTGTGGGCGGGAGTGTTGTGTGATCTTTGTGTTGTCCCTTTTTGTTGACGCTGGCGAACCGTGGTCACTGTCATCTGATGTGGCCACTGACTGGGGATGGACAAAGGCACCTGAGCTGCAATGGGATATTGTGCCTGTTGAAGGGCTGGCGTGACTGTGGATGACAACGCCTGGACTGTGCGCTGTAGCCCACCCACGTCAGAGTGTATGCCCTCCATGTATGCAATCACCTGGCCTAATTTCTTGTCATGGTCACTGAAGGCATTGACTAGGGCAGTCTGGCCCTCACAAAGCCGGTGCAGGAGCTCTACACACTCTGCACTGAGTGCAGCAGGGGGGACAGGTGCAGGGGCAGCGGTGCCACGTGTGAATGTGACTCGTCCCCTCTTAGTGACATGGATACGGGCAGACCCAGAGGAAGCGGATGGGAGGCTGGGCACTGGCCGCTGGGTGGTAGATGATGATGCAGACTCCCCATCCCATGTGCCTGCCAACATGGATGCATCCCCGAGCGCATCAGATGATGTGGTACTCTGTGTCTCAGCCACTGATTCCTCCTGCATACTACTGTCCCCCTCAGATGTCCTGGTGGGCTCTGTGTCACTTGCCTCCGCTGCAGCTGTAGTGCTACTCTTGCCACCACTGGTTTCTGGCTCATGTTCCTCCGTGGTCTCTTGCGAATCTGCATTAGAGACAGATACAGGGTTGTGCAAGTGTCATCATCTGGTCACACAATTTCAAATCAATGCAGTACAGGAGAGCCCCAAACCAACATGGTAACCACCACACACTGCAATTACTGTGCAGCAACACACTACATAGGCCACAACAGTGCCTGTAATGCATAATATCTGCCAGGAGTGAGGCATGTTGATGCCACACAGCACTACACCCTGCCCATAGATGGAGCCCCCCCCAAACTTGACCTGCCCTAGGGACATGATGTGGGTACAACACGTATTACCACTGAAAGACCTTCAGGGAACAAGAGGGGACAACACACAAACCTAATATGACATTACATGCCACAATGCCAAGTAGGCCATAGCAAGCACCATGTGGTAATCTCGGTCACATTGTTGTCAGATGTGTGGGCCTCAACCATCATGGTGCATGCAAAGTAGGCATACATGAAGTCACACTCATAAAGTTGACACTGCAGTTCACCACAATATAGATTCTCCACACTATCCCAATGATGAATGACCATGTGGAGCCTAATACATCTGGCAATGATAAAGACCAGCAGGGAGGATCAGCTCAGTAAGGCCAGGGGGGCCCAATGCCTCATACAAGCACACATCACAGTAGCCACTCACATCACACAGCACAGCATAGCAACACACGCACATCACATGGGTCACCGCTGCCACAGGCCCTGTACACATGCATCCACTCCCAGCTAAAGTCACCCTCCCCTGATACTCACCACCCCTGCCTTGCTGCCGATGCTCCTTCAGATGTGCATCCAGGTCTGGATGAGTCACTGCCAGTATGCGGCCCATCAGTGGAGTCATCCTGCGCTGTGCCAAACGCCCTGTGCGTGGTAGCATCCCCAAGGTCATCTCTGCCACTTGCTTTGCCAGCCGGCTGATGTCGTCCCACCTCTTGTGACAGTGGGTGTGCTGTCTGTTGGAAACCCCCAGGGCTCGCACCTTTTCTGCAATGGCCCTCCACAGGGCCTTACGCTGGTGTACCTTGAGCTGCAGGTATGAGAGAAAAGAAGGGTAAACAAACAGTTACACAATGTCAGATAACAACATATACTAGTACAGTAGCAAGGCACAGACTCAGGACTCATTGTAACGTCCCTCCCTCCAAAACTGGGTGACCCCTCACAAGGGCACTCTGCATGGCCCAAACATTTGTGATTGCATGTACACATTGGGGCGTATAGGCTCCATGATGATCTCCCAAAAGCAGGATGCCTCAACACAATATGCATCGACAGAAGTGTGTAAGTCTGAATTTATACAGGGCACAGATGGGGCATATCTACTATTCATTGTGAAAGAACAGGAGCATTTGAGTCTGGTGATGTTTTATCGTTTGGGTGGGTAGCCACTGAACCTACTTTGTGGGTCACACTGACTCAGACTACAGGGGCACACTGAAATATTCACACAAGCAATTACTGTCCTGGCACCTACATGGCTAACATCCGTTGGCTCTGTATGGCTGACAAAGTGACACACCCCACTCACACATACAAGTACAGGCATAGAAAAGAGTGACATTGGGACACACACACTCCCTCGCCCTGGAGACAGCTTGTCTGTCGGTGTCTTACACAACCCCACACCCTCAGGCATATACTGCAGCTGCACAACTACAATTCTGATACCCCCCTGCCCTACTGCTACCTTCATGGAGACTTACCACTACATTGGGATCACAAAACAGCCTTGGGTACTGTGCCAGCACCTCATCCACAAGGACCTCCAGCTCCTCACTTGTGAATGGACTGGCACGGATCTTCTCTGTCCTTGCCATCCCTGTGGACATGGAACACCTGTGGTGGAAGTGAGTGGTGAGGGGTCACAGGCAGCAGGCTCTTCAGGCAGCAGCAGGAGAGGGTCCCAGGCAGCAGGCTCTTCAGGCAGCAGCAGGAGAGGGTCCCAGGCAGCAGGCTCTTCAGGTAGCAGCAGGATAGGGTCCCAGGCAGCAGGCTCTGTGAGCAGTGGAAATGTGAGGCTCACTCGCACAGATGTATAGCCCCTGGGGTTGTTTGGAAGCTGAAATGCTGCTACAATTGGTTGTCCAGGTCTTCCTCTTTCAAAAGCATCCAATGACCGCCTCCGCGGTGGCGGAGCACACCTTCCGCAATTTTCAAATCTGCATCATGCCACCGCGATCATCGCTGCCATTGGCTGTAGGCAATGCTTCATGGCGGTGACAAACCGCGGGTGCCCGGGGTGCGCTACCGTGATGGTGCATCATTCAAAAGTATCCAATGTCCGCCTCCACGGAGGCGGAGCACACCTTCCGCGATTTTCAAATCTGCATCATGCCACCGCGATCATCGCTGCCATTGGCTGTAGGTAATGCTCCATGGCGGTGATGCACTGCGGGTGCCCGGGGTGCGCTACCGCGATGGTGCATCATTCAAAAGTATCTAATGACCGCCTCCACGGCGGCGGAGCATGCCCACCTCCATCTACACACGTCCATGTGCCAATGGCTACCGCACTTGTGAAGGGGGTGGTGCTGGTGTCACACCGCTGGGGCCAGGCGGTACCTACCGCCATTCAGGCAGCGTAGCATGCCCACCGCCATCTACACATGTCCTTATGCCAATGGCTACCGCACTTGTGAAGCAGGTGGTGCTGGTGTCACACCGCTGGTGCCAGGCGGTAGCTACCGACATTTTCAAAACATTAAATGGCTATGGCCATCGTGAACACTGTATCAGTACCCAGCAGCAACATGGGGAAGGGCACATCCTTGTACACACAATGCCATTCTTCCATGTCATCCACAGGTGGACGCACGTTCAGTGTGACACACTTTGTTCTGTGGTCCCTGCCATGTTAGTTATGCATTTGATGGTTGATGATGCTTGACACTCTTGAGCTGGTGTCAATGATTTTGAAGAAATCAAAGTGTTGTGGGTCAGTGCTGACCTTGACAAGGCTTGTGTCACTGTATGGTATCGTACCAGACTGGTGCTTTCACATCAGCTCATGCACACAACTGAAAGTTTTCCTGCTACTGTGATGAATGTGTGGATGGATGTGTGCAAACTTTACATGATGCATTGAGGTGTGACAGGTACAGCAGATGGGTATGATTCAGTCATGGTAGTTTCAGACACATTTGCGGATGTTACAGCACCTGGCGTGCACATGTGACATGGTGGTTCAGTATGTGTGCATTCACATTCACCAATGTGTTGTGGCACTCGTGTATTGTTAGTGGAGAGTTGTGCCCTCTGTGTGTATCAAAAGGCCACCCATGTAACCTGGTGTGCTATGCATCTCTCAGGCAGTCTTTGTTTTTCCATGACATCGTTGATGGTATGTGCTGTGGCCATCTCATAATGGTTGTCACTGACATTTTCAAATTTACATCTCAACTAGGAGGAGGCCAAATCTCCTACATCACTTGACAGTGCTGGAGGACATGGAGAATGTTGCAATCATTCGGAAATTCCACCTGGACAGACCAACACTGAAGATCCTGTGTGATCTTTTGGAGCCCCACCTGCAGCCTCACCGTCACTATCCAACTGCATTCACACCCACATACAAGGTGATGGCAGCCCTCTACTTTTTTGCAACTGGTTCCTTCCAGGAGACCGTGGCTAGTGCTGGAGGGATGTCGCAGCCCATGTTCAGCCATGTGCTGAGGGATGTTCTTGCAGCCATGATGCTCTATAGGAATCGCTACATTAATTTTCCTAGGGGAGCAGAATTGGCCGGTGTGAAGGGTGACTTCTATCCCCTTGGGCACATTCCACATGTTGTTGGTGCCATCGATTGCACCCATGTAGTTCTTGTGCCACCACAGGCAACAGAGCACATTTATAGGAACCGTAAACATTATCATTCTATCAATGTGCAGGTGGTGTGCCTTGCGGACATGACCATTTCCCATGTGTGTTCAAGATTTCCTGGCTCTGCACATGATTCGCACTCATGAGGAACAGAATGGTGCCCCGGATGATGGAAAATCTGCATCCCGAGCGTGCTTGGATTGTGGGTGTGTATGCCTACTGATATTGCGTGCTGTGTTACCTGCTGCACTCTGGCTGTGCAACATTGCAATGGGTGTTTGTCATTCACAGGTGACTCTGCATATCCCAGTAGGCCATGGCTGTTGAGCCCGCTAAGGAATCCCAGGACCCCGGCCGACATCCGGTACAATGAGGCCCATGGCAGGACCCAGCGTGTAATCGAGCAGACTTTTGGCGTGCTGAAGTCAAGATTCCGCTGCCTTGACAGGACAGGAGGTGCACTGGCATACTCGCCTGGGATGGTATGCAAGATCATTGTGGCATGCTGTATGCTGCACAACCTAGCCATCCACAAGGGGATCCCCCTGCTCCTGGACGATGGTGAGGAACCAAGGCCACCACCTGCTCAAGGACCTGAGTCCAGTGATGAGGACAGTGGAGAGGAGGAAGGAGTTGGCCTGCGTCAACAGCTCATCGATCGCTACTTCACTTGAAGGTGGGTGACGACAAATGACGTGTACAATATCTGGTGTGGTTGCTGTTGTTGTGAAGGGATATGCACAGATGTAACAGACAGGCACACGTACCATCACCTGTGTGTGGTTAATGTGAAATTGATGTTCCATATGGGGACGTATGCTGGCCTCTATTTGTTCACATCTGCAGCCCATTGTCTTGTATGCCAGTAGTGTCTTGTATATGTTTTGTGTAGTGTTCTGTCTGTGATGCCACAATGACACCAGTGACTGTGCTTCAGAAAAATCCTTCCCTACATACAGTACATAATTTGGACACATCATGGACGTTGTCAGCACTGAAAATGTTGTACTACAAAAGATACTGCACAAAATCTGGTGCGTCAGGTATTTTATTCGTAAAGTGGACATGTGATTTGTGCGTGAATATTTACATGAAGATGGGGAATGAGCAGTGAGTTGACTGTCATGGTCGATGAGATGCAAGAGTAGACACCACATGGATGTGGTGACCCAGTCCAACAGACAAGTGCCATTGCCAAGGAAATGTGAGGAAAGACAGTCCAGACAGTCAATGCAGTGGGGAAGAGGTTTGCAATCAGGGCTGGCTCCGTGACTGGCGTGTGGCAGGTGCTTTGCCTCTGGTGACTCCCAGGCTCTTCTTTGGATGCCCCCTTGATCTTTTTGGCAGTGGGGGGTCTGCTGACTGGCCAGTGGCGCCAGGGGACTCATCCCTCTCTGTTGGCGCAGGGGAGGATGATGCACTTTCATCCTGCTTTTTTTTTTTTGAAGAAGAAGAACAAAGGTCCTTAGCTTAAAAATAGATAATGAAAACATTTCAACATAGACTTCAACAAGAACTATGGATAGTATTCCAATGTCCAGCCAGACAGAGGAACATTTATTTAGAGCAGTTGCAAGAGGAATTAAACAAAGTGAAAGCAACAAAAAGGGTGAAATGTGGGCACAATCTTGTACCGAGCTTACAAGAGGAAAAAATGAAAAATGAGAAGAAAACAAAGTAGCAGGCAATAACGTTGGAGCAAGTGGTGGCTTACTGTACAATACAATCTTAAGTAAGCTCAAACCAGCAGTTGCCACAATATAATTTACACAGTGGATAAATTGTGGTACTGTTTGAAAAGTCGACGTTTCGATCCCTAGCTCCTAATGCAATGGGATCATCCTCAGGACTAAACAATAAACAATTGCCTGATTTGATTTAGACGCCTGTGGGATTAAAACAGGAAAAAAAGGGGGGAGAAAAAAACACAATAAGGTACCCCATTAGAATTTGAGGTTGCATGTCAACATCATTACAAGTAGTGGGGACCATATGTATGGTCTGTGGCTAAATAAGTGATTTAATAGGCACTTTGTGAAAGGGTGACACATGCAGTGGCAATTGGTTGCGAATGCATCACGGGCCAGGCGTGGTGAAAGCCTTAAGAACTAGGGTGATAATATTTACAAGGTCCATAAAGGGGACTGTAGAATGAAATCTATGTGAAGATCAAGGACGGGCGGCGCAGTGAGAGTAGGGCGAAGTCATACTAACGCATATCATGCGCATATTAAAAAACTGGTGAAACAATTTCATGCACTGTTGATTTAGTGTCGTGCCTTGGAAGGTACGGTGTTTTAACGCGGCGAATTTTGCTTTAAGAACAATTGGCAGGCGGGGCGGAGTGCATCAAGGTTACAGTGAACTTGTAAGGGTTGCTGCGCAAGTGTGGGAATTTAGACTGATCGTGATGATGTAATTGGTGGAGGGAGTGTGGTGCCATCTAATGCGGACGAATTGGGTGGTGAGTTGCGGTCGGCGCAGTGAAGGTGTTGCCGGGGCAAACACTGAAAGTGAAGGCTGACCTTATGGGTGGGCTCGTGGTGTGACGAGCCCTGATAGTACGGCACTTGGTAAATGTAGCAATTGCCATAACATCATTCCAGGAAATTTCACTCACCATCCCATGAAGGGAACCAAGATCAAACTAAACGTCAACGCAAGCTGCAACACAACCAATGTTATTTACATGTTGAAGTGCCCCTGTGGGTCCTGCTACGTGGGGCACACAGAGAGAAAATACGCACGCGGATATTGGAACATAAAAGTAATATCCGAACCAGAAATGCTAAATCTACGGTAGCTTTGCACTTTACGAAGAACAATCACACTGTAGCACAGCTTAAGTTTCTCATTTTATAAGTGATTACACCTAGTGCCGATAACAAGAACACACTACTCAAGAGAGAAAACTATTGGATTCGCTATATGAGCACGATGCAGCCTAACGGGCTCAATGATAGAATGGAATTTACTTATTACCTTCAAACATACTGTACAATAGAGACTTTTGTGCGAATTGATATTTGGGATTATCAATATGAGCATGTCAATGCCTTGTAACAGTGTTTATTTTCATATTATTGTGATATCTGTTTTTAATCTTGGTGCCTGCTTTCACGCGCTATGCACCTTTTCTTACTTTCATCACTTTTAATGTTCGGGTTTCACCATTCCAAGATGGTGCCCGCCTTCGAGGCCAAAATCTTGGTCCTTCCTCTATTGCACACTGACATCGTTCATTCATCGCGTATGAGGATGCCACGAACCTACCGTTGTTACGGGCAAGAGGTTGTCAATACTGCATGCCACCAGCACCGAAATTAACGATCCGTTCATTTTACCACAAGTAAGTCCCTCGACCGAGGACACTCTTTCACTTTTACATATGCGTTCATATTGAGTAGTGAGTACCATTTCTGGTGTTTATTTTTCAGAGAACGCAGCGTTACAAGTTTCACCGCCGTGAGTTTACCCTCACGACGATTATACGCATGTTACCCACACCTTTTTATGCTTTTGAAACACACTGTTGAAAGTCTCAGCACTTTCCTGTATGCACCATTTTCACTGCATTGAATCTTACTCTTTGGTTTCTTGCTTCATATAAAAAAATTTACACTTGGCACTGTAAAGCATGACACACCGGTACATGAATAATATTCACAATCTTCACACAGAGCATGGTTTGTGTACACTATTCACTCTGTTGATGACACGTGTTTGTGGAATTTTTATACCACACGAGCACAGAACAGCATGCTTCCCTTGGATTCCTTGACATTTCAATCTGCTGATTTTGAGTCTCAGTTGACACGCGTTCTTGATGGGTACCTTTTCTTTATTTTCAGAACTAACCCCTGATGAAGGGCGTATTTAATGCCCGAAATGCATTGGGAAATTAAGTTTCGGTGAATTATGTATTGAGGAAAATACTCTGAAGTAAATTGGAAATTTGAAGATACATGATCATGAAATGAATGATCATTAAAGTTTGAACAGAAGAACTTTGTTGGACTTTGTGACATAAAGATTTTATGTGGATGAAAAATGTGTGTGTTTCCCTACAAGCTGTGCGCAGAGGGTTAGCCTCAAGCCCGAGGCTGCTCTGTACTAGTTGACTTTCATTACGCTGCCAGGAACAGACAGAGATACCTCCGCAGCACGGTACAAATCGATTAACTTGATCACATTCAGATAATTAGGCTGTGCGAGTCCTATTTCCCGTTATTTGCAATATCATTTTCCTCAACTTATTCGAAACAGGGGAGAAGGTTGTGACTCATGCAATTCTTTACAATTCTTTTTTTGGTTTCGGGGTCAGCAGGACTTCTCTGGGACAATACCAGGCTCGATTGGACGAGCTTCACCCTTTTTGATGATTTTCACTTTGTTTAATTCCTTTTGCATCTGCTCTAAATAAATGTTTAATAAATAAGTTCCTCTGTCCGGCTGGACATTGGAAGACTATCCATAGTTCTTATTGAAGTCTATGTTAAAATGTTTTCATTATCTATTTTTAAGCTAATGACCTTTGTTCTTCAAAATAAGTAATCACCCGAGGTCCAAAGCTACCTGATCGGGTCCCCTTGTTAATTATACTGTGACTTAGCGCAATCGCTGGATTGCAAGGGTTTTCTACCTCTCCCACCCGTGTTCGGGTTGGGCCAACCTAGTATTGAGTGTCTCTATATCTCCTATCTCCCCACCCTTCTCTATTATCCCCATTTCTCACTACAGCATGTCAGCCTTTGCATCGTTATACACAGATGATTACATTAAACAGCTTTGTTCTGGCCCATCACTACTATCTGACACTCCAGATATACCCACCTCATCTAATACTTCAATACCAGACCAACTTGAGAAACTAAAGAAAAAGCAGGTTCGTTTACAGTTAATGATTCTGATGCTTACAGACTACCTTAAGGCAGAAGTCATTCCCCTAGGTCTCCAGGTACGCAACATTCCTGGGATTTTCACCGATAATCCCAAGTATATATCCAGTATTAGCTACATTGGAACCACCTGTTCACGCCATTGGTTGGTACTTGGAATTGACATCGCCACAGAAACTCTCAAAGCATTAGAAATAGAGATTTCAGACATACTTAAACAAATCCAAGACTTAAACCCGACTAACAAAGGTAAAAAACTGTTGGACAGATCGAAAAAACGGTCGCACACTTTCACAGAATTGAGCAGAACAAAAAGGCCAACAAAATAAAGAAGGATATAAAATCTTACAGTGTAGAGACCACCTACCCATAACTACACAAAGATGTTTACACCAACAGGTCCTATTCCTCTCATCAGAACAACCACCAGGGGGCCGTTATAATAGATGCTAGAATCTGGTAGGATTTTCAGACACCTCAGCCGATTCATCGGATAGTTCTGACCCCGGAGAAGGCAGCAGTACTGCAAGACGGGGAGGCTCACATCAGAATACTTTTTCAGCCAGGGGCCCACAAGACCCGCCCTCACGCGGCAGAGTGAAGAAAACCCAGCGGTGGTACAACCCACCAGGGGAGCGGAAGACCCGCAACAATTTTTACCAATGGTAATGACAGGTCACTCCGCACTACAGCACATCAATGCTATTCCCATTTTCAATCTCTCTACTCACTCATTGGCCTAAGACGAACTTTCCCTCCTTAAAAAAGGATTATCCTTTGTCCCTACAGTTCCACCTAATTTTATCGAACTGCAAACAGATCATACTGCCAATACACCTTTCCGGCCCCATTCAACTTTCCTGCCATCTGCAGGAATGATACCTACTGAAATACTTACCTTCGAAAAAATGGTTCTGAAGGACCTATCCATCCTACAGAACAATAAAAGGTTCATTCCTTTCAATATCACACTAAAAGAAAAACAAGCAATCACTCACCTAAAAACAAATGACACACTTATAATCAAAAGTGCCAACAAAGGGGGTGGGATATTGCTCCAAGAAAAAACGTCATATATAGCAGAAATCCAATGCCAACTCGATAACAAGGATCATTACATGAGGCTGGCATCAAACCCCACAAAAGAGATACAGGGATTGATCTTAAAGACTACCACTGAGGGACTCCATGCAGGCTTCCTCTCTAAAAAGGAATTCAATTTCCTGAACGTCAAAACACCACGTACTCCTGTAATTTACACGCTCCCAAAAATCCGTAAGAATACAACCAATCCCCCTGGCCGACCAATTGTCTATGCCTGCGGCTCAATTTTGGAACCGCTTGGCTCATATGTGGATTTCTTTATCAAAGAATTCGTTCCAACCACCCAATGTTTTGTGAGAGACTCTATGGCAATGATAAACATGATTGAACACCACCCCTACAATCCCATGTCAGAGACTCTATGCACCATGGACGTGGAGTCCTTGTACACTAATATACCACAGACGGCTGCCCTCTTGGTGATACAAAAGACACTGGACTCACGCCCACGCCCACATGCTGTTCCTAGTACTTTCATTCTACAACTCCTAGAACTATGCCTTACTCGCAATTTCTTTATGTTCAATAATATCCTCTATCAACAGATCAAGGGTACCTCTATGGGGGCTGTTTTTGCCCCCAACCTAGCGATGCTCTTCATGGATCAATTGGAAACCAATGTCATTTTGACTCCAACAAACCCCTTCTTTCCGGGCAATGTGTTTTGGCGTAGATACATCGACGATATCTTCAATATTTGAGACAAGACGTCGATGTTTTATGCCAATTCCTACATTGGATGAACAATAATTGCTCAGGTTTGTCCTTCACAATCACCACTGACAGTGATTCGATCGCATTTCTAGATCTGACGATTTTTCATTCTGATGGTGAGCTACTAACACGCCTGTATCGAAAACCTACTGAGAGTAATACCCTCCTTAACTACACCAGCAATCACCCTAGGTCCCCAAGGGATTCCCTGCCTTATTCTCAATTTCTGAGAATCAGGAGAAATTGTTCATGTAAGGCGGACTACTTCAGAGAGGCTACAGTTCTTGCCTCTAAACTAAAAGACCGGGGTTACCCCAAAAGAATTGTGAAAAACGCGTCCAAACGAGCCTGGTATTGTCCCAATGAAGTCCTGCTGACCCCAAAACCAAAAAAAAAAGAATTGCAAAGAATTGCATGCGTCACAACCTTCTCCCCTGTTTCGAATAAGTTGAGGAAAATGATATTGCACCATTGGCCCATTGTGAATGCACGCAGTCTGAACATTGACAAACCTCTATTTGCATTGCATTTAGGACCACCTGGTTAGAGCTGCATTGCTGATCACTCCTAACGCCACTACTCTTGATGCAGTCTGGGGTCTGTCCCCCATCATTGGGCACTCTAAATGTGGGGGTTGCAATGTTTGTTTGTTCACAATTGAAGGTAAAACTTTACGTTTAACAACACTACAGTGCATTGCCAATCTTTCTCCAACTGCAACACATCCAAAGTGATTTATCTTATCCATTGACCATGTCAGAAAATATATATCGGGCAGACAACGCAAAGAGTCAAGACCAGGATCGGTCAACACAGAAGCCGCATCCGTTGCAGGACACCAAATGCGCCCCTTGTTGACCACTTCTCTGATGCTAATCACAGCGAGGACGACATAGACTGGACAGTTCTCAAAGTCTTGAAATTGCCCCGAAGGGGGTGGCAATATGGCCCAATTGCTCAATAGAGAGGAACTCAAATCTATTATCCTCTTTGACTCAATACGGAATGGGCTCAATAGAACAGAGGACTGGACAACCCTACTTTAAGCCCTGAACATATGAACTCTATAGAAATCCGACTAAAAGCTACTTCAGTTTCTATTCCACCAAGACACTGACAAATTGTTACTGTAATGCTTTTCTTAATGTATGAACTGCTTCCGTATTATCAAAACTGTAAATATGTAGAAAATACTAACATATTAAGAAATGTTGCCTGACACCACAAGAATTATGCACATAAGCTCCAATGCACCTACGACTACATTCTTTTTAATTGAACACTCGGCGATATTCACCTTAGTCCCCTCTCACCACTCCAAGATGTCTGCCATCTAAGCGCCCTTTCCAAAATGGCCCCCGCATCGGCGTGCGAAAAGATACTGGCTGTGCAGTCCCTTGTCTCTTTCCACACAAGTGGATGCCGTGGCTCCTAGATAAACCGCATGTCCGGGTCTACAATTGGTTCCAGCCACCATGCTGTAAGGAAAGGAAGACTCCACGCCGGCTTTACGAGACTCTATTGAGGTAAGCCCTTGATACTGAATTCCAAATACCAGACACAGCCCTTGCCGTCAGTATTCCCAGTTAAACACCCTCTCCCACTTCCAAAGCTCCTCGCATATCAGCAGCCATTGCTTGCTGCTTCAAATCCTGCGTGCTCCCATAGACGCCATGCCCGGCTGGGAACACAGAACATGATCGTATCCTCCTAGACAACGATCTACATATCCTAAACCAAGGTAATCCACCTCTGCCCTTTCTGTCACACCTTGTGCCTCGGCTTATTTAAGTAGCCGCTCATCACCACTTTTATTCCTTGATTTCCAGGTGATCCAATACCTTACCAAGTGCCGTACTATAACGGCTCGTCACACCGCGAGCCCACCCATAAGGTCAGCCTTCACTTTCAGTGTTTGCCCCGGCAACACCTTCACTGCGCCGACCGCAACTCATCGTCCAATGGCACCACACTAACTCCACCAATTACATCATCACGATCAGTCTAAATTCCCACACTTGCGCAGCAACACTTACACGTTCACTGTAACCTTGATGCACTCCACCCCGCGTGCCAATTGTTCTTAAAGCAAAATTCGCCGCGTTAAAACACCGTACCTTCCAAGGCACGACGCTCTAAATCAACAGTGTATGAAATTGTTTCACCAGTTTTTTAATATGCGCATGATATGCGTTAGTATGACTTCGCCCTACTCTCACTGCGCCGCCCGTCCTTGATCTTCACTTAGACTTCATTCTAGAGCCCCCCTTATGGACCTTGTAAATATTGTCACGTAATTCTTAAGGCTTTCACCACGCCTGTCCCTTGATGCATTCGCAACCAATTGCCACTGCATGTGTCACCCTTTCACAAAGTGCCTATTAAATCACTTTTTTAGCAACAGACCATGCATATGGTCCCCACTACTTGTAATGATGTTGACATGCAACCTCAAATCCTAATGGGGTACCTTATTATGTATTTTTTTCTCCCCCCTTTTTTTCCTGTTTTAATCCCACAGGCGTCTAAATCAAATCAGGCAATTGTTTATTGTTTAGTCCTGAGGAGGATCCCATTGCATTAGGAGCTAGGGATCGAAACGTCGACTTTTCAAACAGTACCACAATTTATCCACTGTGTAAATTATATTGTGGCAACTTCTGGTTTGAGCTTACTTAAGATTGTATTGTAGAGTAAGCCACCACTTGCTCCAACGTTGTTGCCTGCTACTTTGTTTTCATCTCATTTTTCATTTTTTCCTCTTGTAAGCTCGGTACGGCATTGTGCCTGCGTTTCACCCTTTTTGTTGCTTTCACTTTGTTTAATTCCTTTTGCATCTGCTCTAAATAAATGTTCCTCTGTTCGGCTGGACATTGGAAGACTATCCATAGTTCTTATTGAAGTCTATGTTGAAATGTTTTCATTATCTATTTTTAAGCTAAGGACCTTTGTTCTTCAAAATAAGTAATCACCCGAGGTCCAAAGCTACCTGATCGGGTCCCCTTGTTAATTATACTGTGGCACTGTCATACTGCGGCACAACAGGAGGGGGCTGTTGTGTTGTTTCTGACACAGGCCTGTCCCTCTGCAACGCCACTTGCTGGCCCATGAGGTCCACCATCTGTCCAAGGTGGTTGTCGATGGACCTCGTTAGCAGGATGAGCTCCCTTAATAGTTCTTCAGACCGGCCACTTTGTCCCTGGACCTCTTGGTATGCCTCCACAACTCTGGTGAAGTGATCCAGGGATGGTGTCCACTTCTCCCGAGGTCTGGTGGTGACCCTGGCCCTCCCACCTGCCCTGCTGCCACGGACCTGTTGCCTCGCCACTCTGGGTCCACGCACATTCACCCTGCCCTCTACAGTTGCTTGTGTGGCCTGGTCATCCCCTGGGACAGGGAGGGTGCTTCAGGTGGTACTGGTGGTACTGGGGGTGGAGGTAGTGGTGGCGGTGGTGGAGGCAGAGGCCGGGACTGCAGGGGTCTGCTGTGCTGTTGTTGTTGCAGCAGACGTGGTGGTGGGGAGGATGGGGTCTGGGGATCTCTGGGTCTGTGGCACACCAGATCGGCCGGCCTGGAGCTCATCGTCCAAACTGTCCTGGGAGTCAACATCTGAGAGTCCATGTACTGGGGGTGGAGACTGGCTCTGCTGTACGTTGTCGTGGTCCTCATCAGTGAGTTCTTCATCACCTGTGGATTAGATGGGGAATGGTCAGTGTTGTGCACTGTGCAAGTATTGTATCATCTGCGTTTCATTGACTGTCTGTACACTACACAATTATGAAGTCTCCACTAGTATTATTGATAGTAACACTGTGTGTAATTTCATAGTAGAGAGGAACTTCATTTACTCATACATGTCAGGTGTTGATGCATTGCATGAAATTGTTGCTTTGTGTAGGGATGCAGCTCTCTCACACACACACACACACACACATCAGGAAGAGTTAAGATGGCTACCTACCTGTTAGCTGAGGGAGAACTGTGCGATGGCTGACACATGCTCCTGGGTGGAGGGGTCTCCATGCTGCTGGAGTGTGGGACAGGGAGCATGCTGTGAGTAGTGATACTGGCCTCCCACCCTCAAATAGTGCTCCAATACAAGATGGCTACCTACCTGTAAGTCTGTTTGTTGAACAGTGCAATGGTTGACACATGCTCCTGGGTGGGGGAGGCCTCCATGCTGCTGGATTGTGGGACAGGGGGCATGCTGGGAGGAGTGATACTGGCCTCCCGCCCCCAAACAGTGCTCCAATACAAGATGGCTACCTACCTGTAAGGCTGTTTGTTGAACAGTGCAATGGCTGACACATGCTCCTGGGTGGGGGAGGCCTCCATGCTGATGGAGTGTGGGATAGGGGGCATGCTGGGAGTGGTAGTGCAGGCTTCCCTCCAACAGACAGACATCACAAGAAAGATAGCTACCTGCCTGTTAGGTGAGGGTCTACAGTGCAATGGCTGACACATGTTTCTGGGTGGTGTTGGGGGGGTATACATCTTGTTAGGCTGTGGTAGAGGGGGTATGGTGTGAGTTGTTGTACAGACCTCCCTCCCCCATACAGGCCTCCTAAGCAACATGGCTAGCTGCATCATTTTGGGTGAGGGTGGACAGTGTAATGGGGTTTGGGTTGTGTAAGGAAGTACTTCTCAGTGTGTTGGTTACCATTTGTTTGTACTTACCAGCCTCCGTTCCCCCGGCTATTCCTGTGAGGCTCTCAGGATGCAGTATGGCAAGCACCTTCTCCTCCCATGGTGTGAATGTTTTCGGTGGGATGTGAGGTCCACTGCCAGTCACGTTCACCAGCTGCCAGTTCTTGCTCCTCTTCTCTTTGACCACCCTCTTGAGATCATGCCACCACTTCATGATCTCCTTCTTGGATCTTGGGGTGGTCCCTACTGCATTGACCCTTTGGACTATCCTTTCCCACATTTGTGTCCTCATGGCTAATGGTGTCTGTTGGACCAGGCTACCAAACAGTTGTGGCTCTACTCTCACTATCTCATTGACCATGACTGTCAACTCACTCTCTGCGAATTTGGGCATTTTCTGTGATGTCATGGTGTGTGGTGGTTGAAGTGTTTGTGGGTGCACGTGTGTGGGTGGCGGTTGTGGTGTTGGTGTGTGAGGTGTGTTGTGTGCTGGGGGATTGATGGTGCTGGTGTGATGGTGGTAGTGATGGTGGTGGTGGATGTGTGTGTGTGCTGTGCTCTTTTGCCTCTCCTGTGAGATGTGGTGTATGGCCTTCTCTTCTGGAGTGTTGCAAAGGATTGTGGTCAGTGAAGGTGGTGGTTTTATACTCAGCTATGTGGGTGTGTCCAAGTGGAATTTGGCTGTCAGGTGTGTTGTGGGAGTAGTCCTGTGCTTTTATATTTTTATTAGCATTATTTATTTTCATTTGTTTGTGTTTTTTTTTTGGGGGGGGCATGGTTTGGCATCACTGCGGTGTTTTGGAATCGTCCGCCATGTTCTTCATGTTCAGTCCGCTGCAGTGGCTATGCTGCCGCTATTCCGCTATCTCTCCCATTCACTCCTGTGTGCGACTGCGGCGGTCGGGAACAGCGGTTCTGACAGCGGGACCCTCGGGGATATCCTAATTTCCCGTGCGGTGTCTCTGCTTTCCTTGCGGTGGGTTGTTGCTTTTCCACTGCTTTTCCGACCGCTGCGGTCGGTGTTTTTGCCGTCATCGCCCGCGTCAGGCGGTTTTGGTAGGCCTGCTACCGCCCCGGTCGGTCTTTTGTGGCGGTTGATCCTAATTTGGCTGCCGGTTTATCCGCGGTCCTGGCGGGCGGTTGTTTTCCGCCTCCATGGCGGTCGAGGTGATTTTCCGCCCGCTATCCTAATGGGGCCCTTAGTGAGGTGATAAGCCATCCTGGTTTTGTCTTTTAATTCTTTGATTGGGTAAAATCTAGATTTGTGGTGTTTGCCCAAACGCGTTGTATCAGTTATCATGTTAGCAATATAGGACTCGCAGACTATATGATATTTTTACATTTATAGGCATTCAAAACAAATATGACTCTCCTGAGGAAGGCCTAGACCTTAAACGCACATAGAGAGTATTTGAGTGTTGTATACACCTGAATTAATGGAAATGGAGCGTACTGGATTGTTGTATACACCCAAGTTAACAGAAATGTACATGTTTTGGGAATATTTTTACTATTATGCCTCTAAATTAATTTAAAAATATCATTGATTAAACATTGTGTATGTATCTCCACAAGTTATGTTTTTTGTCTAGAAGAAACCGTGTATCAACAAGACACAGAACAGGAACAAGAGTTATGAGATAATTGTTATACTGTCCCTTGGGATATTTTAATTTGTAATGAATTGTGTATGAGTATGGGTTATGAGTGGTATAAATTAGATGATTACCAAAAACTCAAAGGAATCACCCCCAATATTGAGACAAGGGTCGGGATGCACTTATACTAATAACATAAAAAAAAACTTTTCAAAATCACTTGATTTGTACCATTTGATAAGTTGGAAGGAGTGGAACTCAATGCACAATCCAGGCCTACAAATCAATATTCAAACAAATTATCAAATTCAACTCTCAATAAACATATAGAATTGCACTTAATATAAAAATAAAAATATATAAAATAAAGCAGTCCTTGTGCCACCGAAAAAGAGAACGAAAACAAGTCTATATAGATCAGTCAACAAATGAAGATATTGATTCTATAAAAATATATATTATACCGTTTTGCACATGATGAAAACAATGGGTACACAAATTTAGACTTTTACCACTTGATACATCAACAAGTATCATCAGTCATAAAAACATAATTCATAAAATATGTTCAGTTGAATATATCTTTAGAAACGGCGATTTCGGTGAAACCATCAAATTAACATCACCTTCTTCAGGACAAATATTAATATTCAAATATTATCCCTTTTTAAAGGGCAGATTTGGTACTAAATCAAGAAGATACAAATTGTCTTGTAGTGTGGAATTGTAATAGAATCTTACACTTTTCACAACCATTTGTAAATTATGGTGTACAAAGAGTTTTAGAAGCAGTCATGAAGAAAAAATTTATATATTGAAGAATGATCCGTGGTATAACGGTCCAAAAAAACAGACCATTTTCTACATATTGCAGCATTTGGCTGGTGATCGATCTAAAGAGGATACCCAAAATAAAGAGGATAATAATTCAACTAAATAATAAAGGTTGCTCTTTGCTTTTAAAGGAGTTAGAATTATAACTGCCAACCTGAGTCTCGAAATAGCGTGCATCAAAAGATTTGATTCGCTATGCACTATGGTTATTATTGAATAATACCACAGATCATTTGTCAATATATGATTTTTTTGTTCATGACTGCTGCTAAAACCCTTTTCTTGTTTTTGGAGCACCTGCTATGTGATATGATATATATTGAATTAAATTAACTGTTTGATTCTAACTGATTGTTTGTGGATCATAACGTTTGGCCAAGGAGGTTTCGGTTAAAAACCTCTCCCAAAGAGAACAATTGTCTTGTTCTTATATGCACAAGTGGATGAAGCAAGGAAACAAATGCCGCCAACTAAGCCAGGATGAAATCTTTAATTGAACCACCAATGAACCAAATTATTAGTTGATTTTGCGGTTTCCAAAGACAGCCATTTATTTTGTCTGTAATAGTTTTTTAATATTGTGCTCATTAATTCTTCATGTAAGTGTTGAATGCATGCTATGTAGGGGACAGCATGCATCTGAAAGGTTCTACGTAGTGTCCATAGTCATCTCCAATCATGACAAGTTCAGCACTTGCCCAATCACTTGCATCACACCCAGGGCCGGACTAGGGACAGCAGTCAGCCCTG
Organism: Lissotriton helveticus; assembly: GCF_964261635.1. NCBI lineage: Eukaryota > Metazoa > Chordata > Amphibia > Caudata > Salamandridae > Lissotriton > Lissotriton helveticus. Next base: position 649,668,789 of record NC_136068.1, read on the forward strand.
GCTGTTGCTGCCCGACCAGCCCTGGGAGCTGGAGCGAGGGGCGGGGGCTGCTAGTAAGAAGCACTGCTCTTGGTTTTGTCACCGGTGGACGATATTGCAGCACTGCTGCAAAACTGGCCCTCAGTGACAAAACCAGCCCACGGCCAGAAAATAGGCCCCCACCCCTCCGACCCACCTGGGAAACACCTAATGCCCACCACGGCCAGTCCATCCCTGATCACACCAGTACATTTGACAAAAGATCTATAATGTGTATTGCAGGAGATAGATCTTCAATTATGTGTATGTGAAATATAAACATGCCAAAAGTACTGTCTTTTGTACTGCTAATGATAATCTTTCTATTGTTTCAACAGTAGCGGTCGGCAGTAGGTGTTTCTGTATGGCAGTGACATGGGCAGGGGGAGGGGCAGGGTGGGGGGAAATAATGTATGGATTACGACGGAGTTTTACAGGTAAGTAAACATTTAAATAAATAAAATGAATTTCGTTGCGCGCACTGCATCACCAAATGTGATGCAGTGCGCTCAACGAAATTAGTTTTATTTTTTTAAATGTTTACTTACCTGTAAAACTCCGCAATCCATACATTATTTCCCCCCACCCTGCTCCTCCCCCTGCCCACGTCACCGCCCTACAGAAACACCTACTGCCGACCGCTACTGTGTTTCAATAGAGGGTAAGAGCTTATTTTGATTTTGGCAGATGGGTACTCCCTCGTAAGCATGGCAGATATCTTGTCCACCTTATTACAAGTGCATCATATCCTAATGCATTCTCAGACCTGCGCTAACTTGTACATTGTTGAAGACACTTCTTTTTTGCCTATAACCATAGACAGCAAAAACAATTTAAAAACACTTGAGATAAACAAAATTTATAGATTCAGACTAAATAGAGCTATGATGTTCAACGTTGAATGAATATACTTTTATTTGATTTCATTAAAAAAAATCATAAAACTTACAAAGATGTACATTGTTATTATTTTTATAAAATATTTTTTTTAAAAGGCGATATTTAAAAAAAATGTTAACATGTAAACAAGGCTGTCGGAGGATTTCGGAGCCAGTTGTTCTAACACTGCATAAGTTGATTAACGGATTAACGGATTCTGCATTGGCCAGTTCTCTTGCAGCGATTTTTAGAAAGTTTATTGCTCTGCAGGACAGTGGGATGGATGAGCCCCTGAGACATTGAATTACTACTGCTCTACAAGTTCTTATTTGTTCTTCCTGAGGACCTCCCTAAGGCCCGTTTTGCATGTTTCTATTAGAACAGGGCAAATGCATAGCAGATGAAGTAAGGACTCATCCCAAGCTCCGCACAGGCGGCATTCCTTTGATTGCCATTCGTATTTCCATTTCAGGGTAAGGTCCTTTGATGGATAAAGCCCAAGCCTCAATAGCATTAAAACGTGTTTTTTCTGATGCGGAAAATTATCTAGCAAGTAGGATTGAGGTTGCAACCTTTGGTATGTCTGTATCACGGTCCAGGCGTTTTTTTTGTTGCTAGGGCAGTTTTGTCTTTGTTGAGCACAGATTTAAAGCCGCAGTAGGTTGGAGCTGTAAGCCATGCCTCCTCTAACTTTAGTGCTGAAAGCTAGGCCTTCAGAGCTTAGAAGATTGAATTTTTGAGGCTGGCTTGCTTTTCGATTTCTACCCAACAATGGTGGGCAAGTGTGTTTTCCTCTGCATCCCGTTGTTCAGCGTTATAAGCATAGCGGTTCATCCTTGCCAATAAACTGAATAGCAGGGAATGCATTCCACCTACAAGTCCTTCACTTGCCCCATTTAATAAAACTAGACAAAGTTAGTGCATCCCAAAAAAGGCAGATTTATTTGGTTTAGTTTGTGCCATTGTATGTCCAGCAGGGTCAGCATTTGTGCTTCGGAAATAGTTTTCACTGCTGAAATGCTCAAATGTTCTGTGCTACTCCTTGGGTCATAAGATTTCTTCTGCTCCTGGTGGGGCTCCTATCTACAAATCTCAATCTCAGCAAAATGAAATCTGCCAAATCAACTAGAATCCAAACACTCAAAGGTATAATGTATTTTCTTCCTGAAATGTTTACAGCCTCCAGGAAGAGGGCTGATGAAAGGACCATACTCATGACTGATGCACTTCAATTAACTAACTCATTTAACTTTTTTTGAAAGAAGTTTATTGGTTAGTCAAACAAGAGATGACAGAAGAACATATAAAGGTTCTTACATGGCGATACAGTGCAAAGTAAATATCACAATTACAGACAAACAAAAAAAAGGTTCATATTCCAGGTAAATGTATGCGAAGGTCAGGTTGAGACAGGGTGCTATACTTCTGTTAAATAAGTGCCCTGATGTGATATACAACAGCATTCATTTACTAACGTCGTGGGGATATACCAATACACAGTATTTCCCCAACTACTGCAGCCCCCGTACTATTGTGTTGGGGCTGCAGTAGTTGGTCACTTCACGCATCATTAATAGGTAGTCTTGAAATGGTTGCCAAATGTCAAGTTGTCTGGTAGCTGGCGGCTGCAGTTGAGCGTATGTATCACTATTAGTGATGCAGTATTGTCATGCTCTGCAGCCATGCCTGTAACGTAGGGGCACACTTACCACCTCAGTTAATGGCAATTTCACGTTTAGCAATGAGGAGTTCAATAGCGACAAATCGTCGTTTGGATTTGGTGTTAAAACCTGAGTCGGGTCGGGGACAATCGATATTTGCCCGGCGGTATTGCCTCTGTGACCCTCTAGTTATTTAATCAATGAAGAGGCAGGCGCTGGAGACTGGAAAGCAGGAAACAAGGTTTTTATTTTCTCCGGAGGAGAACACAACGAAACGGACAGAAGGTATCGTTCTGAGGTGCTCTAGATACATTTCTGAGGCCTGGCCTCTTATACACTGTTTTACGACTTTATTGTAGATTACACATTCATGTTAAAGCTTTGATGTATGGAAAAGACATTCCCGGAAATCCCCTTTGGGCCCGTTCCCACACACATTTACAGTTGAAGTCCCCACCCTAGTCACAACAGGTGATGAGTATCACGCAGCTGGATATTCCGCCGATTCACGGAATGTGGGGGGTTCGATCGGATCTCATGGAGTGAGGGCTTTGATCAACCCGGGGATCCTTTGATGGGGGAAGCTTTCTATTGTACGGGGAGGGGCAAGGAATGGTATCGGCAGAGCTGGGTGTCGGCCTGGGAACGGGGAAGACAAAACGGGCACACAGGGAAAAAGGGGGTTTGCATCTAAGGGCCGGAGATCATGAGAGGGAAGCAGGGAGGTGTCGCGCTGGGAACAGGATGAGGGCCTGGGGCAGAGCAGCGCCGAAGAGGGGTTTATGACTCAAGGCAGGTGCAAGCAGGGGGTGGTCAGCGTGCAGGCTTAGTGAAGGCGAAGGGCTATGTCAGGGGCCAGCGGCATGCAAAAGGGTTCGTTCTGATCGGGGCATCTTAAAAAAATGGCGGGCGCGCACGACAAAAGTGTGGCATCAGGGGAAGAGGCAAGATGGCGCAGATAATGTTCACCAAAACGTACTAATTTTCAACAGTCCTCCCTTTAACATATTCAAGACATCTTGCTGGTTCATTTTCTACTCGGTTCTATTGTGGTGGGCATGAGAAAGAAAACGGTAGGAACCCTAGAGGAAAAGAGTTGTAAACAACACATTTTAACATTTCTAGTTTTTAGGAGGTGGGCCTATTTGATACACTTTGATCAATTTGTTTAGCAGGAAAGTCATAGGAATGCAATACAAAAACGATTCTGTAGCGAGAGCAGCAAGCATATTTCATACTGGCAGGTTATTACATATATATCAGGTTCGGATTGGAGCATGATCAATACGATGGCGGCTGGGAGAGAAATGAGGTCTAGCAGAAACGGCGATTGGGGATGTCAAATGTTCGAAGTTTAACGAGTTCTCATCATTCTTTGTTGCCTTTCGTTGGCGCTGTTGAGCACCGGCGGTGGAGCTACAAGTCCAGCTCTGTTCTAAGTTCTGCGTTGCAGGGCACGACCCTTTCCTCGCGTTTCTGGTCGGAAAGGTCCTTTTCGCCCTGTGTCCTTTGAGGTGTTTGTCAGAAAGTTCAGATGGAAGAAGAGCGTACAAAACAGTCCATAGGGTAGGTCAGAGGAAAAGGGGGATGGAGCAAGGCCAAATTAGGAACAAACTAGGGGAACGAGAGACTTCAAATAGGCGGGCGTGTGACCGAATTCAGAGAGCGGGGACTTGTCGACAGACACTGGACATCGAGCAGGGGCATCAGGTCGACCCTTTCTTCTCATGTTGTCGAAAACAGTGCCTCGTCCTGCAGCTCTTTTCTGTCGTGGTCTCGCCTTGGCTAATGTCGCAGGTGTTCCTTAGTCTGTAGTCAGGCCTCGTGCTCCCACATCCGGTCCTTCTCTCCTCCAACAGCAGTACCCTTAAACAAGTTTGAAAAGACAGTCTTTAGAGAATTTGCAGATGAAGATAATCAAAAAGTCTATTTCTCTCCCAGCCCCAGGCAAAGAATGAAAAATGCCCGTTATATTAGTGTTCACAACTGGCATATGAATGACCGGTGACGGGCCTGTTGGATTTACTATGACTTTCCTTTACAATTATTTATTACAGTCACGACAGTTCATCTGATAGTGACCCACCTTCGTGAGACGAACCTGGCAAAGATATGCCGTTCTCTAGAGTTTTACATTTACAAAGGGTACTGTGAGTCGTCAACATGGTACTACACAGGTATTTTGCTGAGAGACGAACATGGCTGAACATTTCCTTTCTATCGATGCATCCTGCCTCTCAACTACTACGGGGTTCATTTCGATGATTTCTTTACCTTGGACTAGTCTGTTAACCTTGTAAAACATCACTCTGGATCCTACGTAACCTTTTACAGCCCGATTACTTAATTAGGAAGGACAGGGATTTTATGGGGAACAACCAGGGACATAGGAAACTTGTGGTAAGGGCATAAATCGACCCATCTCTCACAACCGGAAATGAGGGGTAGTTTCATAATTCCAGTTTTTGGGCGGCTGATACAGGGGAGGTAACAGGGGTGATCATTTTTCCGGTTTGGGTATTGCGACAATTCGGGGAGGGGAGGGTCGCGTATTCTGAGGTCCTTGTTTTATACCATAGGAGCCGTTGACAGGTAGTTCCCTTATTTCGGGTCAGATTAGGGAACCTCTGTCGTCTTACCTGTCCTATCCCTTACGGCCCAACCTCGGTTCATTGACTTCTAGCGGAAAAGGAGAGGTAATGACGCGGCCTCAGGGTGATTGTATTAAAGACAAGTTTTTGTGCAAATACTGACGGTATTTGAAGCCAATTAGGTGGTGTGCTAGGGGTGGCATTCTGCCAATTTCGGGGCTAATCACTCGGAAGAGTGGGAGTGCAAAAATAGAGGGAGAGAGAGAGAGAGAGAGAGAGAGAGAGAGAGAGAGAGAGAGAGAGAGAGAGAGAGAGAGAGAGAGAGAGAGAGAGAGAGAGAGAGAGAGAGAGTGCAACGGCAGGCTAAATAGTACACGTGCAACAGAGAGGGTGGCAGTGTATTCAAGAAAGGCTATTTAGTGCATTACACAGTAAAGGGCATTCACGGGTCTGCGTTAGAATCTTGTAATCATGCAGTTTGAGCATTAGACAGGGTAGAGGGGACGTGCCTTGAGAAAAAGGAAAGAAGAAAGGAGGTACCATTTTGTCGCACTTCTCGCATTCTCGGTCCTTCGACCAGTTGGGTCGACGCCTCAGTCACACACACACATTCCCTCATAGTTTCGCATCATACGTGACATGGGTTCATTCGTCCGGTCTGGTTTAAGGGTGATCACTTTTTATCAGGTTGTGCTAATTTTCCGGGTTTGTTCGATACGTGAGTAGTTTGCAGGCGTGCTTAGACACCACCTTGCGGCGCTAGTCCGCTTCGTGTATTAGACATGGCAAGGCTTCAGATCTTCGCCACACCTCGGCTGTAATCTCTGATGTAACCTGCAGAGGGAGGAAAAAAGGGGGGGGGTGGGGGAGACAACATTCGCGCATATTCAAATACATGGATTCATAAGTCCTTTACTTACCTCTTACTCGTCTTTCCTCCTCGGGGCAGGGTCCCCGGGGATATGGTTTCTGGAGTCGAGGGGGGTTAGTGTGCCCATATAGGTCGTGTGCGGGGAAACGTAAAAAGGAAACCAGAGGTGCTTAGCGCGAGGTATCTAGTCAAAGGATGTATCTCACTATCGGGATCCTTAAACCTTTTTCAACGCTGTGGCGTTCTAAGGTTCTTCGGTTCTTGGGTCAGCTCCGTTCCCTGATACTTTGGAACGTTGTACTTTATCACATTTACATTATTTCATTTCACCCTCCTTTTACATTCCCTCATTTACACCGTTCGTTTTACCCATCCTTGGAAGTCAAGATCTTCCTCTACGCGAGAGTTCATGAGTCAGTCGCGTACTTTGAAGGCGGAGTGTCGTGTTGTCGATCCGATCCGTCCTCCAGGGCTGGGCAACCATCTTCTTTTAACCTTAAAGAGAGAGCAGAGTAGGGTGCACAGAAAAGAACTTTCCCACCGATCCCACATTTTTAAAATAAAGCATGCAATACCCGTCCATAGTTTCAAAAACTTTATTTTGCAAAATCATTTCAGCATGAGGATTATGAGGGTGCGGTCGTATTTGGCCGGTCGTGGCAATGGCTAAAGTGCGTACAGTGGGGGGTGTCGTTTGTAGCAATAAAAAACATCGGAAAGTTTTACTCATTCATTTGTAAGAGACTAAAACGTCTATTAATTGGCTGGGGGTTCGGGGGCATTTATTTTCATAATTTAGAAGCATAATCATAATAGTGGTAATCAGATTTCCTATATGCATACCGTACGTGTGCGTCGTAAATGAGGTTTACATCAGTTATAAAAATATAATACATTGTACATTTGTAATCAACATTTGTAACGGGGATCCTTTCATACTGTTCGTCGAGTGAGTTCTCCTTGTCTTTTCTAGCCAAGTGTACAAAGGATCATATAAAATCTCAGAACATCAAGTTTATATTAGTGCGAAGGAACACCACGAGGTGTTCGTAAGTTCCGATTGATACCAGCGCCATTTTGGGCGGGGCCGGCTCAGTCCGGAAGCTGCATCAGGGGGAAATGTTTCCCATTACTGGCAGTTTGGACCAGAGTCCTTTTCGGCAGTTCTAGAATTCATGCTAACAGAAGGAGTGGCAATGTCATGTTTGTTTCGTTGGCGACCAAGGCAGCCGTCCCTTACCGGAAGCCTGCAAAGACCGAAGGTTCCGCCGGGGACCTTTGTAGGATCTTCAAGGCTGCGGAGATGCTGTCGGAGATGGGGGCTCGTGCTCCAGGGGGCAAATGTTCGAGTTATATTGCTGGTCAAAGTTACTCTAGTGGCCGGGGCCCGCCTTCCAGCGGACCCAGACGCCATTTTGAGGCCCTACAGGGGCCACTCTCGTCCAGTTTGCAAGAGTGGGAGAGATCCTTCGGAGTGAAAGGAAGAGGTCCCTGTTGTGTGAAAGCGGGACGTTCAGCTGGGGTGCAGCTGTGATGCCCCCCACCTGGGGGGGGGGCGAGGGAGACTCGTCCGCATCGTCTCCTTCTCCCGGTGCACTCCATGCCGCTCCTTTTCATCGCCCCGCATGAAGGTCTCTCCACATCCGGTGTTCCCCAAGTCCTGTGCTCAGTGCTGTGGGAGTATGGCCACCTGTGGCGCGCATTCGGCGCGGCACGAGTATCAGTGCAGTCATTGCAGGTTTGGTGTTCCGAAAATATGGCCACCATTGCACGTTCGGTGCTGCGCAAGTACTGGGGTGCCACCATGGTGTGTTCGGTGCTGTGGAAGTATTGGCACCATCGCCTGACTGGGGGTGTTTGGCGTCGGGCTGGGGGCTGGGAGACCTCCTATCGGTGGAGGTGGGAGAGGCTCGTCCGCGTCGCCTCTCCCTCCCAGCCCAACTTGGACAAATTGTTGTGGAGGTACGTGCAGGACATCCCGCCGTCCAGAGCTGCTGCGGCTGTTACGGAAGAGAAAAGGAAGAGGTGCCTCGTTCTTCTCTGGACATGTGGCGGGACTACTTAAGTCTATCCAGGCCCGTTGCGGCTGGCTGAGGAGACATGTGGCGGGACTACCTACAACTGCCCCGGCTGCTGGCTCCTGCCTCTCCTCCGGCTCCCCCATACGTTAAGATTTCCTGACCAAGAGTTGGCGGCCGGGCCCGCCTTATATGGGTTGCCGTTGGTTGGGCGTAGCCGTAACCCTGCCCTACTTTGGAAGGTTCCAGAATGGGGGGGGGCGAATGTTCTGTTTGACTTTCATTTTCTACAGTTTACCGTTATTATTCCTTGTTTGTTGTGCTAAATTAAAAGTTCAAGTTCATTAATGGTCTACGGATTTTGTTTTACCATTTCTTTCTTTCCAGGTCGCTTTTATGCTAAGTTTCTGCTAACAGAGGTTGAGTAACACGGAAACACGTGTAGAGGGATGACGCAGATTTGTACATTACATACACACAAACTCAGACGGGGGACAGTACAAGTACGACATACAAAGACCCAAGACGAATATAAAACAGTTATTGGTCATAATTATCTCTTTCCGTCTGCGAATTTGAAACGAGGCTGGGTTCCCGTCTTGACGTTGCCCGACCTAGGAGAACTTGAGCATGCCGCTGAAATTGTCCTGGCGAAATCTGTGCCATCGGGCATAATCAAACGTGGCGGTTCTGTCTGGTCTGTCTATGTAAGTCGGGTTCTTCTTTGTCTCGCGCTTTTTCTCGTACTGCCGGTCTGTCGTTCCTGTCGGCCCTTTGCCTTTACTCACGCTCAGTAGAGTCGGGCATTGGGCTTTCCAGTGTCCGACATACCTACAAAAAGCGCATTGGTCTGGCCCTAAGTCTGGTCGTCTTTTGCATAGTGTCGGGGGATAAGTTGTGGGTAGCGATGTCCTGGGGTTGTCCTGTCGGTATATTTCTCTATTTGGTTTGTCCTCGTCTTTTCTCTGTCGTTGCATAGCCTCTCTGCGCCACATACCGAGACTGTCGAGCATAATTGGCGTTGTCTTATTATTTCGAAGGGCTATTTCTAACGTTTCTATTTTATCAAGGTCAAAGGATCCTGCCAGTGGCCACTGTTTGTCTTGACTCTCTTCGGTATACCTGTGCCACAATTTATTATAGGCTATGGTGACTAATCCATAGTTTATGAACATGTCCTTATTAGGGGTGCCTTCTAGTGGAGCTATATGGTCCACCTCTAATACACGGTCCGGGCTAAACAGGCTATTAATCAGTGGGGAGAAGACAGACATGACGGCTCGTAACGAGGGACTAAAAAGTCAGCACTGCCTATCTTATCACTAGGTGCAAAGACTGGACAGAATATTTCTATTCAACGTTGTTTGCAGGCAGTGAATACCTCATGGATCAAAAATAACAAAAAGACCAATAAATAACAATGGGGAGAATGAGTAGGTCCGCAAAGATCTGCGTTACCTACCCTTTTCACTATCTGCAAAAAGGGTGGTCTCTTCCCTGTTTGCAGACAGGGAATCTCCAGGAAACAATAGTTTTGCGAACAACAGTTCAGTTTCAAGTAATTATTGAGTGGGGGAGAAAAATAAGCACGGCTGCTGCCCTACCTATCCTCCACTGCTTGCAAAGAGAGAGCCCGTTGTTTCTCCGTTTGTAGACAGTGAATCTCCAAATAAATAAAGAGCAATACTAGTATTTTTTAAACAATCAAACAGTCAAGCAATTATTTCGCAACTTGTCGTGATTACACGACCTTACCCGGACCATGTGGACAGTTTCTTGTCTTCCGAATCCAGCGCCCGATCGTCCTCTTTTTCTCGTATTTCTCACGGCACTCCTGATGGTCCCCAGTCAGGACCGTAGATCACTCGAGAGAGGTCTGTTCGGAACTAGTGAAGTTCGGATGATCGGCTGCCAGACGAGGGTCTATTGGGCAAGAGCTCTCCCGATCGTTGCAGTCGTTCACTCTGTCGTCGGGACCTCTCCCACTGGATCCACGAGTCGCTGATGGGCCCCACGCTTGGGACGCCAATTGTTAAAACCTGAGTCGGGTCGGGGACAATCGATATTTGCCCGGCGGTATTGCCTCTGTGACCCTCTAGTTATTTAATCAATGAAGAGGCAGGCGCTGGAGACTGGAAAGCAGGAAACAAGGTTTTTATTTTCTCCGGAGGAGAACACAACGAAACGGACAGAAGGTATCGTTCTGAGGTGCTCTAGATACATTTCTGAGGCCTGGCCTCTTATACACTGTTTTACGACTTTATTGTAGATTACACATTCATGTTAAAGCTTTGATGTATGGAAAAGACATTCCCGGAAATCCCCTTTGGGCCCGTTCCCACACACATTTACAGTTGAAGTCCCCACCCTAGTCACAACAGGTGATGAGTATCACGCAGCTGGATATTCCGCCGATTCACGGAATGTGGGGGGTTCGATCGGATCTCATGGAGTGAGGGCTTTGATCAACCCGGGGATCCTTTGATGGGGGAAGCTTTCTATTGTACGGGGAGGGGCAAGGAATGGTATCGGCAGAGCTGGGTGTCGGCCTGGGAACGGGGAAGACAAAACGGGCACACAGGGAAAAAGGGGGTTTGCATCTAAGGGCCGGAGATCATGAGAGGGAAGCAGGGAGGTGTCGCGCTGGGAACAGGATGAGGGCCTGGGGCAGAGCAGCGCCGAAGAGGGGTTTATGACTCAAGGCAGGTGCAAGCAGGGGGTGGTCAGCGTGCAGGCTTAGTGAAGGCGAAGGGCTATGTCAGGGGCCAGCGGCATGCAAAAGGGTTCGTTCTGATCGGGGCATCTTAAAAAAATGGCGGGCGCGCACGACAAAAGTGTGGCATCAGGGGAAGAGGCAAGATGGCGCAGATAATGTTCACCAAAACGTACTAATTTTCAACATTGGGGAGGTTATAAATATTCCCGAGTAATGCGATAAATGGTGTGGGTGCAACCTCCATATCAATCATATGGGATATGTCTACAAAGAATGCCCACCTAGAGCCCTCTATGTTCGGCCAAGTCCATGTAATATGCTCAAAGTCGGCACTTAGGGATCACATCTCAAACATATTTGTGGACGAGAGGGCTCTATACAATGTATTTTACTAGGTGCCATATACGCTCTCCACAGAAATTTTAAATGAAACAGCTTATGCCGATGAATGGGGAACACACGTCGTATTTGAGTGCAGCACCGGCACCAATGTGCATCTGTGACTGGATGTCCAAGGTCACATTCTCGTGCCGCCCTCACAGCGGCATCCCGACCGGGAAGCATAGCAACTACTGCCTTGTACGTTCTTGCAATGAGATGACTACCATCCCCATCCTTAATAACACCAGTCAATATTGGAAAGGCTGGTGGTTCTAACGGGTAACTGAACATATTCGCCTGCAGTGCCCTCTGTATTCTGAGCAACACAAAATGGTGCATAACTGTGGCATGCATCATAGAAACGGGGACCCTCCATGCTCCAGAAATCATGATCTTTGGGGAAAAGGTCACAAAATTAAATTTGGCCAGTGTATGCATCACTAAACCTTCTTGTAGTATATGAATACAGCCTCCCCCTGCTAATGACAATGCGGGTCAGTATAGTATACGGAATCCCGTCAGTGTTTTCAGTTTGTGCCATGCCCAGCTAGTCCTGGAAGTTTTTTTAATAGTGTGTGGGTCTCATGGAAACCCAACCGGCAATAAGGCATTACGTGGCACTGGCAGCACCAAATCTGTTTCAGGTCTGTGATATGGGATCCTAACATTGACATACCACTGTTGGACAAAGCTGGCCTGTACTACCAGATAATAAAAACAAAAATGTGGAACCCCAAACCCACCCTTCTCATATGGGAGCATTGGTGTGTCCCAGCTGAAGTGGGGTTGTCTCCTCCCACACCAGTTGTGACAACAGAGTGAAGACTTCAGATTTTTCCCAGTTAATATGCAACCTGACAGGGTGCGGTACCTTGTCAGTTCACGAAGGAGCGGCGTCAAATTATCGTCTGGGTGTCTCACATACAAGATGATGTCATCTGCGTAAAGTGTAAGGAGCAGAGGTCTTGTATTTAATTTCTGCCCCGATGGCTGTGATTATCCTGCAAATGCTGCACCAATGGGTCAAGTGCCATCACAAAAAATAGTGTTGAGAGTGGACATCCCTGTGGTGTACCCTGCGTGAGTCTAAACTCATCAGTCAGCGTTCCATTGAGACAAATGAGAGCCGTGGGTAATGTATACAGTAATTTAACCACCGCCAGGAATCGCTCTGGCACCCCCAGTCATCCCAATGTAGCATACAAAAAGGGCCATTACAGCGAATCGAAAGCCTGTTTTCCGCATCGAGCAGTACAGCGGCTGCTGCGACAGTAGGTGCTATTCTATGCAGTGTGGCAAACAATGTACAGAGGTTAAGTGCTGTAGACTCATGGGGAATGAAGCCTGATTATGCCGGTGAAATCAATTGCTCAACAACAAGTGCAAGCCGAATTGCCAATATTTTGGCTAAAATCTTATTGTCATAGTTTAGAAGCAACAGTGGCCGGTACAAACTACAATACTACATATCCTTCCCAGGCTTTGGCAGCAGGGTTATAATAACCACCTCCGTTAGAGTGGATGGGAGCACCTCCGCCTCCACTGCCTCTTGATACATATCAATGAGGTGAGGTACACTTAGAGCCTTATGTTTATTATAGAAGCACCCAGTGAACCCATCAAGTGCATTAGAGCCATCCAGGGCATCAAGAGCCTCAGTAACTTCATCTTCCAAGAAGGGATCAGCCAGGAACTCCTGATGCGCTTGCTCCATCCACACCAGCGATACCTCATCCAGATACTCACTATAGTCTGCAGGGCTCCAGGTCACCCGAGAGGTGTATAATGTAGTGTAGTAGTAAGCACCTCCTGTGCATGGGACTCAGAATAGTGAGTGTAACCATCTCAATCCATACAGTGAAATCTCCAGGCATCTACTAAACAAAACCTGCTAATGGTGTCTAGTACTGAGCGCCTTGCCCTGGGCTTGGTGTCTATTGTGTGTGCTGTGCTGTCTCGCACCGGGTCGAGCAGTAGGTTGAAATCCCCACCCAGATATATGTGCTCTGCCCCCATACGTTCTAAGTTAGTGTGAACAGTGTCAAAAAAGTCAGGGTAATCAACATTCAGTGCATTTATATTACAAACAATACAGAGTGCTCGGGCATACACCCCATAACCAGCAGAAAATGCCCACCAGGATCCCAGCATACCTCCACCTCCTGGAAGGGTACCCTCCTATGTATCAATATTGTGACTCCACGAGCGTACGAGCTATATCCGGCAAAATACTTATGTGCCCCCAGTTTGAGGCCAATGGAGTCTTAACAGATGACTCTAAATGTGTTTCTTGTATGAAAGCAATGTCCGCCAGGTGGAGTTGCAAATAATTGGTCACTTTTTTACATTTACGAGCATTATTTAGGCCCCTCACATTCCAGGACATTATTGCAATATTGGCTTCTGCATGCACCCTGTTAGCCATAACCGACTCTCTGCCTATTCAACCTGACAAGACCCAGATGTTTATGTCTATATTGTAATTGCAAATTGCGAATAAACCATGTTATGTACTTCTGCCCACACACTGCATGTCCCCCCTCCCACCACCCACTCCCCTTACCCAACTTCAGGGGGAAAACCCATCCCCATGCAATAATAATTGAAAACAAATGCAAACTAAGTAGTAAAATAAAACCATTATGATGTTGCATCAAATCAAACAGATGCATCTGCACTCGGGGGGGGGGGGGGTGACAACGCTGCGTCGCTTCCCCATGTTCTTGGCACATACGTGCCTGACTATGTAGGTATGGTTCATCCCAGGTGGCAATCCTATGCGACAAAATGAAAACAAGGAGGAGACCCAACTTTCCCTGCAATTATTTCCACAGTCACTAAAACATTATTAGGTGAAGGCTGATATTAGTGTCAGTTAACTGCCAGTAATAAGATCAGCACTGGCTCCGGAGTACGGTATGTTCTACGACTGCTGTGGGGATGGTGATCCGCGCTGTCTGTCTGATTTGTAGTGTTTCTGGCAAAACTCCTGGGCATCATGGGGAGAATCAAAGAGCCACGATCGGTCATCCACATCAACCTTTAACCTTGCGGGTATAACATCCCATTCCCAAGTCCCAATTTCCGGAGATTTGCCTTTACCCCTGCATACTTGCGTCCCACTTCCTGCACCATTGCAGTGAATTCCAGATACAGGGAGATGGAAGACCCCTGAAAATTCAGTTGTCCCTTTTCATGTGCCATCCAAAGGGCAGTGTCCCTGTCCCTGAAGTTCAGCATGCGGGCTATAATTGATCTTGGCAGGCAGCCCGGATCCGACCACAGCCCCATCATGCGATGTGCTCGTTCCACCACGAATGTGGCGGTGAAAGATTCACTACCAAAAAGATCTGTGAGGAGTGCTTTCACAAAACAGTCCAGTCACCCAGTATTGGTGGATTCGGGCACCCCCGTTTTTTAATGTTGTTACGCCACCCCCTCACCTCCAAATCTTCATTTTTGATGGCAACTGCTTTAAGAAGCATCTCCATTCTGTCAAACTTTTTGGTGGACTGGGCGGCGCTATCTTCTAGGTCAGACATCCTGCCATCAGCCATGTTCAGGCGCCCGTAATGTTGATCGAGCACCCATGGACTCCAGCCTCTTATCCAGGGCGTCAACGTGGGTGTATAGCACCAAGAAGCCTGCCCGAAGTTCTAACAACATGGTATATGGGCCCACCGCCTCCATCATGTGTGACACTCCACCAGCCACCATATCGACCTGCTGCATCATCGTGTTGGTTTCAGGCGTTTTATAGGACAGGGTAGTTTGCTTAGGGTCCTTATGACCCATGCCACCATCTGATACTTCCTAATGATCAGTCTTGTGGTGCTAGTTTTTCTCATGAGCACTCTGCAACAACAACGCATCCAGCTGAGGCACACTAATTCCCAGGGCAATCCTGCGCACAATTGTTATCCACTAGTTCATTCATGGCACAGTAGATAGTATGCAGTGGTGTCAGTGTTGTGGTACTGTTGGGAGAGGTAAATTTCACTTTGTTGCACTGCTATTCACCTTACACTGTGACAGGCGCGGGCATCCCGTTGACTCTGCAGTTGCCACTGGGGGGCTAATGAGCCCACAGCCGAGGTCCAGAGTTACCGACCAGCTCGATGCTCACCAGGCCCACCCAAGGTGCTTGTCTTCTAAGCACCACAGGAAATCCTACACTGGCGCTGTGAAATACTCCTGACTAACTGGAATGTAGACAACTCCACCCCTCCCAAACCAAAGATCTGTTCTTTTGGGGCACCCAGGCCACCTGTTGCGACGAGGAGCTGCCGTCCTAATGTGAAAAGAAGAATTGGTCAACATGTTTCTGTTTCATAATGTTCTTAACGAAGCATTCGTCAGGACCAGCACACCACGGTGGTATGCGCACGCTAAGGCGCATCCTAACCTGTGGTGGAAAACAACAAATAAACTCACAGTTGTTTTTGAGCCTTCAGGATTTCTGAAAGCGGCAAGTATGTAAAGTATTGGATAACCTCACAACATGGGCCCCGGTCAGGTCCGTGGAAGGGAGTATGCAGGTGCAATACGAGCGTGTGACTTGGACGTACATGTGACTATAAGCCACCGTCCCCCACCGGGACCCATGTCGTGAGGTTTTCCAATGCTTTCATACTTGCGGCTTTCAGAAATCCTGAAGGCCTTAGCGTGCAAATACCCCCGTGGAGTGCTGGTCCTGACGAATGCTTTGCTAAGAGCATTATGAAGCAGAAACATGTTCACCAATTCTTCTTTTCACCATAGGATGTACTCGGTCAATTTAACCAGTTATTAAAACATCCAAGGTACTTGTTTTTATCCATGACTAGTTTCTACACCATTAAAAATTTTGGGAGTAAAACAAAGGCCTTTTAATCACTTTTTTCACTCACTTATTGCACTCACGCCATACCCACTGAAAAACCTGTACCGCTGTAGTCAGGGGTTGTAGTACACCAGAGAGGCACTCTGCCTCTCTGGTGGGAACCAGATGATGAAGCAAGTCACCAACTAGGTTGGTGAGTGATGGTTCTTTTATTAAACAAGAGTGATTTCTCTTGCTGGCTCTTTTTTTGTTGCTAGCTGCTAATATAGCAATGAATTGCCATCTATTTGCCCTAACTGGAGAAATCACCAGATGCATAGAGCTGCCTAAAACTATTGAGGGGGAATAGGCAGTAAGATTGATACAAAAACAGGCTATTACATTTTTAAACATCTGCAGCTAAAAGTTCTGAAGAGCAGAGCACGTCTAAATCATGTGGATCCAATGTCCAAAACCTCGGCATCTGAGGGAACGATCGGAACTTGTGGGGCTGATTTAGCAAAGAGCTTTGTTGCCCTTGCGCCATGCACAGGGGCTCAAGGACAGAGCAACTACTAAGTCAGATTCAAGAAGCCAAGCAGGCCACCTTGAGTGCTGTGCATTACTTGATCAATCTAGAACAATGCAACACATCCCAAATCACTGTGTTGGGGTACACTTCCCCAGGCAGGTGTTCCATGGGTGGAACTTGGGTTTTACCACACATCCACATATGGATTGTGGCATATTCCTAGATTTACCATTACTGGTGGACTTTGGAATGTGTCAAAATGCTACGCCTCCCCAGGTGAGGCGTAAAGAGGAGACACACATTTTCTTAGTTTAGTTTATTCCACTTTCTATATGTGTTGTATTCTGCAGCATATGTAGAAAAAGGGAAATGCCCCAGAAGAGTATCTTTGTGCAGAAAGGTGCCCCTTTCTGCACAAAAACTATTCTGTAAGGCACTTTCGCACATGGAGCAAGGGTTCCTGCTTTGGCACTAGACAGCACATTGTGAGCCAGTGCAAGGAAAGGACAGGAATGTATTGTATGAAGTTAAATACGGCACATTCCTGCCCTTTACCTTTCACACAGCACAGCAAAGATGACTTGCTGCAGTGCATGAAATATTAATACATTTGCCAGTGTGTTTTTTTTATTTTATGATGCTAGGCAGAGACATATTATATCCATTGCATACATTTTGTGATCTGTGGAGATTTGCTCATCTGAAAGCTTTACAATTGAGTACACAGGCTGGTTAAACACTCTCACATATTTTACCCGCTGCCTGACTCCTTTATTATTCATGGTCACAAAAAGGATTTCAACTATTGGCCGTAAGATCTCATTTTTTTCACAAAGATTATGAATGAGACTCACAATTCAAAGATATGAATAATGAAACCATTTAGTCCAACCTTGAATCTTTGGATGTATATATTTCCAGGTGACTAGGTTTTCCTGGATGAATGAAAATCCCATTTCCACAAATCCAGATTTATCCAACCGACTATCTCCAGGAGTACTCTGTCAAAATATTGTTTCAAAAATATTGGACCAAATAACTTGTGTTAAAAATATTGTCATCTCAAATGTGCATGGTACAGAATGCAGAAGGTAAGCATTTTGTTTCTTTCATTCTTTTATGTTGTGTTGTAGTGAAGTACTTAGATGTTATTATGTTAATGTTAAGTATGTTTCATTATTTGTATTGCGTTTTTAGGTGGTAATATTTTTTTAATTTATGTCAGTTTTTGTCATGCTGTTAGGTTTGTAGGGCAGTGGGATAGAACGTTTTTTACAGTTTATTGTTAATTGATTATACATTTGTTATTAGTTTTAATTTGTTAATTTTATAAATATGGAAAAGGTCATGTTATTTCATAGATAGTTTTAAAATATTGGATTTTGTATTCATTTGTGAGTACATTAAAATGTTGAGTGTGTTAATTATTCATTTTATTTTAGTAATGTCACAGGGATTCTGCTGGTAAGCAGAACTGTGCCTTGGGATGACAGGGCATCAGAAAGTAGGGACAGCATTGTCAGCACCTGGTAGCCTAAATCTGCACTAGCTCCCAGTGCCTCAACCGAACTCTAAACCTTCCCAGAGTAGCAGGTTATTTTGGCAAACCTAGAACATGAAAAACAAAAAAACACAGAGTGTGATGGATGGAATGCTGCACATTGGCAAAACATTCACCCCCAGTCACAGATCTGGCTTTAATCCATTGTTATTTTGCTCACCACGCCACCCCAGTTCAGACATGGCCATTTGCAAATCAGTACTTGACCCTGTGCCTCATGGGAACAGTCCAGACCAAACTGCCAAGCCATATCTTCCCGGGACCGGAATCAAGCATCCTAGGACTGATTTCTGGCTATCAGCGGTCATCAGCCAGTTTAGCTTGACTCCAGAGGCGTAGTGAGCACGGGACCCACATCTGGACATACCCTTCCCACATAGGGCGGACAGCAAAACACACATGAACATGAACCTTTAGTCCTCAAGGGACCAGTGGAAACGGTATAATTCTGGACTGCAACCTCAATATGCAGAAACACATTAATAACGCAACGAAGGGAGCTAACTTTCAGATTAATACACTAAGGAAGTTGAAACCCTTCCTACCTCCCAAGGACTTCAAGAGTGCGGTTCAAGCTCTAGTTCTACCGAGGCTGGACTATGGAAGTGTCGCACTATGCAGTCTCCCCAAAGCCACTACAGCTCCCCTAAGAGCCGCCACCAATGCAGCTGCAAGACTCAACACTGGCTCGAAAAGAAGATCCCACATCTCCCCTGACCTAAGATCTCTAAACTGGCTGCCATTTGAAGCCAGAACTCACCTGAAAATAGCCTGCATGACTCACAAGGCCTTACATCATCGTGCTCCCAGCTATCTCACACAAAAACTCACAATATCCGGAGGGCACAGATCCACAAGAAGTGCGGAAAACCTCCTTCTGAAGCCACAAAAGTTCAACAAGAAAAAAGCGTACAAATGATCTTTCTCAGGAATGGCACCCAGGATATGGAATGCCCTTCCACCGGAAACAAGACTGAACCCTTGCCCCTCATCCTTCAAGTTGGAAGGAAAAGGAATCCTCATGGCAAGATTCACCTAAACATAATCTCATGACCCTGCTTCGTCAGCACTCCCTGGCTCGGCACCTTACTGCTTTGCTGTTTGTATACTCATTATTCTACTATAACTCACAAGGCTGTTCCTGTTCTGCATCATGTTGTGTGACTTTGTCTTCACGAATAATGCTGTGCTCTATTGTATGTTAATGTATGTTATATAACCAAACTCATCTACTGTAAAGCGCTCTGATATCCGCAAGGGTCTTGTCCGCGCTCTATAAAACTTTCAAATAAATAAATAAATACTCTCTCACTCATGCGTGCCTTTAGTAAACAAAGAAAAGACACAATGAAAGTTTGCATAACATTTATTGAATCTATTGTAGTCTATTATGAAGCAGATGCGCTGCAATTGGTAGACCAATACAACTAAGCAAAGTAATTAACTCTACTAGCAAACTGTGTACAATGTATAAACCAACCATTGCAAATTATCTATCTGTCTAGATCTATTATTACTGTGTAAACAAAGGGCTATATTAGTGATATCTGAGATTAGCAACAGACCTCATACCTGGAGTATGTTTGTTCCATGACAGGCCTCTATGCTGTAATCCTCCTCTGTGCCTAAAAAGGGACAACACACAGTTTATATGATAAAACTATGGTGTTGGAAAGCTGCACCTGTGTTGCAGTGTTATGTATATAATGTTAGCAGCTGTTGTTGATCATGTAGAAATTAGTACAACATGGTTTTATGTCTTCTATACGACCTTGCACAAGATATTCAGACTAAGGGCCTAATTATGAATATGGCGGTCGGAGGACCACCAGACTCACGGGGGTGCGGTGGTGGTGGTCAGACCACTATTGCACTGCCGCAGTCACCAGGGAACGGCGGCGTGTTGGTCAGGGCCTCAGTAAAATGCTGAAGGTGCAGTTGCAGCACTATCATTCATATTACGAGTTTCATGACCGCCATCAGTGTCATGGAGTTCCTTACTCCATGAAAAGGCTGTCAGTCTTGACACAAATCGGGTCCTACATGGCAGCCTGTTGCCCATTTGCATGGGGATGGATGCAGGGGTCACAACATTACCCCCCTGTGTGCATGCACCCCAGTTCCTTTACAGTATGGACCTTATAGTCCATGCCGTGCAGTAACTTTTTTGGGCATTCCCATTGCAGTGCCATTTTTAGAGGCACCACCATCGGACCATCAAAAAAAGCCCACCAGGCACAAGGAAACTTGTAATCTAGCAGGTGGTAGGCACACAGGTTTGATGATCTGGGTCACCGGTTTGGCGGTCTGCTCCTGCACCGCCAACTCATAACCAGGTCCTAAATCCCATGAAGAAGCACTGCATAACAAAACAATATGTACAGTGTATTTCCAAAATAGTGTCACAAAAACAAAATTTTTATGTGTGACTGTGCAAGCAGAAGCAGCTTTAAACATCTAAAATGCTAAACTAAGGGAGAACCAAAGTGGGCCCAATAGGAACTATAGAAATATATATATTAAGTTTTGAAATAATGTGCAATGCATTTGCATAGTAATTAATTATGTGGTGTTATTTAAAAAAGTGTGTATTTTTATTTTTTTTTGTTATTAATTTTACTTATTTTGTGGCTGTTGGAATGTTGCGATAATAGTGAGGGAAGTATTTTAAAACAGTTTTTTACATTTTTAATGGATACAATGCTTTTTATAATTTTGTGTATAAGTTTATATCTTAATTTGTATT
The DNA here is from genome assembly GCF_964261635.1 of Lissotriton helveticus. NCBI lineage: Eukaryota > Metazoa > Chordata > Amphibia > Caudata > Salamandridae > Lissotriton > Lissotriton helveticus. Next base: position 649,689,564 of record NC_136068.1, read on the forward strand.
CAATAATTTATATAATGTATATAACTAAAACATATTTCTTTTTATGTGTTTATGAAAAGATATTTCCAGTTTCTTTTATTCCCTACTGTTACTCAGGTTGGAGTCGGTCTAATAAATTAAACCCTTCTAATGTCCAGCACCCTTCCAGCTGTTGCTTGTGTTGGAGTGGGAATAGTAAATATAACCTTTCAAAAGTCTACTACTTTCCGTACTGTTACATAGTTTGGAGTGGGAATAGTAAATATGACATTCAAAAGGTCCAACATTCCCCCACGGTTGCTCAGGTGTTTGCAGGAACCATAAATCCTGCTCCTCCGTAGTGCAACATTTTTCCAACTTTTGCTCATGTTGAAGTGAGAATAGTAAACCTAATCCCTTCAAAGTCAAACACCATCAAAACCCGTTGCTTACATTGAAGTTGGCAAAGAAAATGCTGCCCTTTCATAGTTCAACACATTCCATAATGTTGCTTAGGTCTTCTAATGTCCAAAACGTCCTAACTGTTGCTTATGTTGAAGAGGAAATAGTAAACTCTCCCTCACTGTAGTCAAACACTATCCCTACTGTTGCTTACATTGGAGAGTGAAAAATAAATATGAGCCCACTAGAGTCCAACACTTTCCAAACTCTTACTCAAGTTGGAGTGGGAATCCTATGTCTAATCCCTCAAGTTTATTTAATTTTTACCAGTTTTTTTCAAGCTAATGTATTTTAGTTTTATTTTAAAAGTTAGTTTATTGTTAATTATTTTTATATTTTTTTAGTCATTTTCTATGCAATTTTTATTTCACTGCTGTCATTGTGTAATTTAATTTTTTAATAAGTTGTTTTATAAATATATTTATGTATTGTGCATTTATAAATGATTTTTAATAGTATTTGTATTATTTATGTTCATAGTCATTTTTTAATATCATGCTTATTGTTTTTGTGATAACATAAATGTTTTAATTTTATGTTTGAATGTTATATTTTCAATACATTTTAATACTCTAAGTATATATGTTTTTAATATATATATGTTCGAATCTACCGCCGCCATCTTAGGGGTAGTTAGGGACGCTCTACAGGCCCCACCCCCGTGAGCGTTTCAGTGCTAGGCATAGGAGGCGCCGCCACTACTTAAAGTCACCATGGAGTCGCGCAGCGGTGACGCGCAGCGGAAGCGCCGGCTCAGCGCCGGAGTCACGCCAGAGTCCAGCCCGTCTGTGCCCGTCCGGGCCCAGACGGGCCAGGGGCCTGGCACTCTGGCCTTAAAGGCTCGCGCTAGGCGTACATATGCTCGAGATGAGCTTATTGCACTACGTCATCCGCATACCACTAGTGGTAATTCGGCCGATGTTAACCAGCTATCTTCAGCAGCTTCCATGCTGAGTAAGTCCACTCTCTCCAATAAAGGTAAAAATACCATGTTGCTGGGGTTGTTGAATTGCCGTTCCCTTCCGCGGCATGCTATAGAAATTAATCTTCTTATCCAGGAACAGGAGCTAGATATCCTGTTCTTAACTGAAACCTGGATAACCCCCAGCTCCGAGGCCGATATAGTGCAGGCCCTCCCGCCGGGTTTCCTCCTGTACCATCTTGACCGAGGGGAGGGACGAGGCGGTGGCATAGCGATCCTATATAAGGATACTTATGCTTGTAAAGCCCAGAATGGTTTAATCTCTGATTGTGAGAGCTGCCATTTTTCTTTACGGATATGCTCTACAGTTTCGCTGTCGGGTTTATTGATCTATCGCCCTCCGGGATCCATAGGCAACTTTGCCAGCTCCCTAGTGGAAACCGTGACGTCCTTGGCTTCAGCCACGACCAACTTCTTAGTATTGGGAGATCTCAACTTACATTTCAACGACTCTACTGATTCAGTAGCTTGTGATCTTCAGGGCGATCTGACAGCCTGTGAGCTGGCATTAGCCAACGTTGGGGCCACGCATGAGAAAGGGCATTTACTTGACCCTCTCTTTTCTAACATTCTCCGCCTGGTAGTGAGGCCAGCCTTTCCTCTCCCGTGGTCCGACCACTTTCTGGTATCAGCACTCTGGCTAGTTGACTAACCTCCGATTACTGCCGAACAGGCTTATTTGGTGGATCGAGCTTGGTCCAGGTTATCGATAAACGACTGGACCACTAAGCTGGAAGAGACGCCTCTCTCCCTCGATGGTGACCCTATCAAGGGAGATGCCAATCTCAATCAATGGTTGACGGCCTCGCTCGACACTCTGCTCCCTAATAAGAGAGTCCAAAAGAGGGAAAAGAGAATTGGCTCTGCCCCATGGTATAATGCCCAGCTTCGAGTCTTAAGGAAGGAATGTAAAAAGCTGGAAAGGCTATGGAGAAAGAACTGGGAGACAACTAGGCAGGAGAAGTACCGTGCAGCGATGAGGGGCTATAAACTGGCTCTTCGACAGGCAAAAACACAATTTTTTGAAGAGCGCATACAATCTGCCTCAAATTCTGCCAGAGAGACTTTTAAAGTGGTCAAATAACTTCTTAAAGTCCCCGAGCCTGTGGTCATCTATGATGAACATAAGTATACGGAGCTCGCAGACTTCTTTCAATCCAAAATTCAAAAGATTTTAAACTCCCTGCCTCAGCCCCGGATGCCGCTTCATAATGATAACGTTAATATAACCTCTCGGCCTAATGGGATATTTCCCAATCTAGATACATTTGGCCCAGTAGCGGTGGAGGAGGTGGTAAAGGTCCTCAGATCCCTGAAAAGTGGGTCTCCAATGGATCCTGTGCCTATGAAGTTCCTTAAACAAGCAGCAGCCTCCATTGCGGCCCCGGTTACGGATCTAATGAATGCCTCCTTTGCCCTAGGTTCGGTGCCACCAAGCTGGAAAACAGCAGTGGTAAAAGCACTGATAAAGAAACCACACCTAGATCCTGAGGATCTCTCGAACTTTAGGCCCATCTCTCGGTTGCCGGGTATTGGCAAACTTGCCGAAAGGTTAGTGAACGAACAATTGTTGGGTTTTCTGGAGGCTAATGGTCTGCTCCGAGACTCACAAACCGGCTTCCGTCCGGGCCAGGGCACCGACACTGCCCTCCTTGCAGTCGTCGATGAAACCAGACGCATCTTGGATTCAGGGGGTTCAGTGGCAGTGATCCTCCTGGACCTAAGTGCGGCGTTCGACACCGTGAACCATCAGGTGTTGATTCGACGGCTGTCTGAGGTTGGGGTGTCAGGTGTCGCATTGAAATGGCTGAGGTCATTTCTTTCCGGACCAGGTTTGGGAGGGCAAACATCGCTCCAAAACTATCCCCCTCCAGTGTGGTGTGCCACAGGGCTCTTCCCTCAGCCCGACATTATTTAATGTCTATATGGCCCCCCTGGAGGATGTGGTGGCCCCCTATGACATCAAGATCGTCAGTTACGCGGACGATACGCAGTTGGTGGTCGCCTTATCCCAACTGGTAGAGAATCCCGACCTACTTCACTCCTGCCTGTCGGCAGTCCACACCTGGATGGATGAGTCAGCCCTGAAGTTGAATGGATCAAAGACAGAGGTAATGCTGTTAGGGAGTAAAAATCCCCGGCTCCCTCTGACCAGCTGGCCAAGTTGTATGGGAGATTTTCCCACCCCCAAAGAGGTGATCAAGAGCTTAGGGGTTTGGATAGAGCAAGACCTGTTGTTTAGGGCTCACGCCAAGAAGACTGCTGGAGTGTGTTTTGCTCTGTTACGGTCAGCGCGTAAAATCCTCCCTCTCTTGCCGGTAACATCAAGGAAGCTGCTAATCCAGGGGCTGATTATATCTAGGTTAGATTTCAGCAATTCCATCTTCCTGGGTGCTCCGGAATCTTCCCTAGATAAACTCCAGCAGGTTCAAAATGCGGCGGCAAGGTTACTTATGGGCATTCCTAGATCACAGTCCGCCCGACCTGCCATGAAGGCGCTGCACTGGCTGCCAGTGCGAGAACGAGTGAAATTCAAGGCACTCTGCACTGCCCATAAAATCCTCCTGGGGAAGGGCCCCCCATTATTGGGGAACTTAGTGGTCCCATATAAAGCCAGTAGAACACTGCGGTCCGCTCAAAAACATCTTCTCGTAGTCCCCAGAGTTAAAAGGGCTAGGACAGGCGGGAGAAGGTTTTCAGTTCACACAGCAAAGCTCTGGAACTCGCTTCCTTTTGAATTGCGCGCTGAGACTTGCACACTGCGATTTCGCAAAGGTCTTAAAACCTACCTTTTCCCTGCTTGATTGCACTAAACATACCGTTTTTTTATATGAGTCCGGAAAGCGCCGGGATGCCCAAGGGTAACTGCGCGCTATATAACATTTTAATAATAATAATAAATAAGGTTAAAGGTAATGTTTTTAATTGTTGGAATTCGATATATTTACGTATTTTTGATGATATTGAAGTCTTCTATATTTTTGTTGCAAATATTTTTGACTTTGCCATGTAAAGTATTTAAAGATGATATTAATGTTATCAATAGTTTTTTCCCCTATATTTTTGTTGCTTTTATTTTTACCTAGATATTTCATTAAACATCTAGAACAAATTTAGCTTGAAGCAATCTCAGCATATATGAAAATAAGTTTGAGATGTACGAGTTACTGGTAATGACAAATTACACAATATTTAAGCGACGTTATTGGACTGAGTTGACGTTATATGGCATATTATGTTTGTTAAGTTAATGAAAGGTCTCATCCAAACCACAAATTGTCAAATAAACACAAGACCATAATTTTATCTTAGAACCTTTATTAAAACGTATCCTAGCCTGAATCATGCCCCTTTTAAGACATGAATAGTGTCTCTGTCTGCTGAAAATACATTTTTTGCAGAATTCCCAGACAAGGTGCACAAGAAAAAAGAGAATGAGGGAGTTTATTCATTTCAATGAGAGTTATTTTTCCAGAGGATCTTTGTTATATTTTAACAAAGGTGTTCAGGTTAACTAATATAAATCTGGATATGTTTTGGAGGAGCGTACTCCTAGGTATTTGTTAGAATCTTTGTTGTAAATATGTTAAAACATCTGTGAGGAATTTTCCATTTGTGTTGAAGATCAAAACCTCACTTCTCATAGAATTCACTTTATAACCACTTACCTCAGTCTACTGGCTAAAAACCTTAAAAGCTAAATCAATGATGAATTGGTCAACATGCAAGCAAAACACTAAATCATCTTTGCAAAGCTACAGTTTGGGAATGAGAGGTAAGGCTGGTTTTATGCAGATGTTAGATCTGAGTGCAATGACCATTGGTTCAATAAACAAGCAAATTATATTGGTGACATGGGACAACCTTGTATAGTTACCCGGGGGAACCTGAAATCCTTGCATAGAGGACCATTTAGAATTAAAGATGCAGTTGCCTTATTCTATATAAAAGAAATTGCCCATGTAAACTGGGGTGAAAAGCCAATTGTTTGTACGTTATTAAATCAACATTTACAGCTCATAAGGTGGAATGCTTTCTCCACATACAGAAGATAATAAAAGCGAGATATGATTTGGATGAGGGAAAATGAGTAGGTTCTACAATACAATTGTTATGTGTATGAAGGTGCAAAGAGAGAATAACCCCACTGTGGTCTGAATGAATGAACTATAGAGCTATGGTTTCTAATCTAGCTCCTATATTTCTTCATAACAATATTGTATTCAGTGGTAATTAAAGTAGCTGGACGATACAAATTTAAGCACAGTGGATATTTTCTTTAGTGAAAAAGCATAGTAAAGATCCTTTATAAAGTGTGAGTGGCAGTTTAAGAATAGGGAGCAATCATTTATATCACTCAGATGTGAAAACATCTTTGCCTGCAGATTTGGAACTGGACAGTTTTTTAATCTCTTTAGCTATTAGCTATTCCAGAAATTGTTAGATAAGTGAGTTTGAATCAATGTGGGTATGACCAGGATCCTAGTTTACTCAAAAGAAGCTGAAGTAACTTCAAGAGATACGAGTTTCAGTTTCATGTATATTTTGAAAGGATTTTCTAAAAGTCTGCTCCTATTCTTCTGCATCAGATGTGACCACATTTGTTTTAGGTTATTTTATTATGGCGATCATCCTATTGTGAGGTAATTGATTTATATGGCAGGCTATGATTTCACCTGTCAGCTCACCTTCCTCAGAAATCTGCTGCCTTTTAGTACAAGACTAGACCATTTCTGTTTCTTGACTACACAGTGTGAGCTCTTCCTTAGTTTATTCCATTCAAAAGGAAAACATCAAAGGAGTGGTGCAATCCCTGGTAATTTCTACCTTTCAAAATGGCAATATAAATCTTACTGGTAAACAAAAACCTATCTAGCACCTATGAGGGCCATGGTGAATGCAGCAGCTAGGCTCATAGCAATATTAATGAAACAGCCACATCACCCCCACACTGACAAAACCAAAATGGCTCCAGATGGATGCAGAGCTTTTTTTATGAATACACCAAAAATACCTATCAAAGAAACTACCATGGTCAGGAAATAATGCACATTATGACGCACAGACCAGCCCATATCGGCTCCACCTTGACTCAAGAAGGAAATGACATATGCTCGCTTTTCTCTATTAACACACCCAGAATCAGAAACTCCCTGTCACCAGAGACATGTAATAACCTGTGACTAAATATCTTCAAGAACAGTGTGAAAGCTGTACTCCTACAAAGACATGTAGCCACAAAAGGGAATTCAATACTTCTCCTGTAACTCATACAAACCCCCAACACTACCTTTCTCCACAGTATGTTTGTAGTGACCGGATAATTTGTTCTATTTTCTGAGTGGTGGTGACTATGGTCTACTACCATCTTAGTATAGTGGATAGATCCCTATTCTTAGCCTATTCTTAGAGTTTGCCTATTGGCTTTGAAATTATTTTGTGCCCCTTCATCGTTTTAGGGCCTGAAGGCCTATATTAGGAGGTAGATTCTTTATTTCTGACTTAATATTACCTATTGGTAGGGCTTGCCGATGTACTTTGACAGAGCTGTGCGTCTCTTTCATCTTTTTCGGGCCTACAAGGCCCAAATGAGAGAGACTCCATTTTCCTTTCTGCCTCGGCTGCCCGAGGCGCTTGTAGGTCAAGAGTAATATTTTAGTTATGAGCTGTTGTTCGCTGGAGAGGAACCGGTCAGAGCTGGCCCTTATCGGAGGAATGTAAACGGAGCTTGGGCTTTAGACGAAACAACAGGTGGCCACTATGGGAGCGTCAGAAGCCCGGGGCCTGGTACAGGAGTCTGGTGGGCGGCAGGTTACTGTCTGGAAATTTCCATGAACGAAGAGCTCTCTATATTATCGAAATGCAGAAAGGTAGAGGAGGCAGATGATCCTTTGGAGAGACCGAAGCTACATCATGAGTTGGTCTGTTAGAGCAGTTGGAGTTAGTTTGGCGTCAGAATTAGAACAATCAGAGTAAAGAAGTTAGTTGAACGGATGGTTCTCAGAGTAGTTGAAACTATATCATTAGATTGAAGTTTGGAGGTGAGGACAGTTCGTGGGAGAGGAGAAGTCTGTGCAGATTGACCGGTGCAGAGCTGAGAAACAGAGAAGAAGACCAGAGAAGGGTTCCAGTGCTTTGGAGGGGTGACGGAGGTGAAGGAGCATAGCGGTGCAGACGTGTATCCGTGTGTGCAGAGCAGAGTCTGAGATGAGCCGAGGCACAGACGAGAGAGGGACCCAAACGACAGCCAGAACCGGACTACGTAATTATAAGGTGAAGTCTGTCCTGCTATTATAGTGCACAAATATATTAATTCTTTCCTTTACTTTTCAGGCTTTGCTTAGGTTGCTAGGTGTTAATATGACTTTATAATGCAATGTTTATTTTTATTGTTTAATAAGGGACCCCAGTTCTTAATAAATACATCTGAGTATTGTTTCCATGATAGAGCTGACCTTTCTTTTCAGCCAGGTACTGTCGTATGTAAGGATGGGCTATTCCCTTCCTAAAGGTAACTGATAACGGAGAATGATGTAAGTTCTATTTCGGGGAAAAATTCTTGAATGTAATAATTTGGCAGTTCTTGTGTGTGAGGGTCGGATCTCCTATCCATTACATGAGGGATAATAATAATTCATATGAGATAGAAGATATTTCCAGTAGATATTAGGTACTTAGGAAATTCCCAATAGAGAGCAGGAGGTATTAATAGGATAGTGGGGACACTATAAAGAGAGATCGCTCAGGATAGGGCGTTATATACTGGAGTTGCTCCCCGAGGTGCGAGGGGGTAGAGTAGTCCGGGCCGGATTGTCGTGGGACTACAAGTGGGGACACTATAAAGAGAGAACGCTCAGGATAGGGCGTTATATGCTGGAGAGGTGCGAGGGGGTAGAGTAGTCCGGGCCGGATTGTCGTGGGACTACAAGTGGGGACACTATAAAGAGAGAACGCTCAGGATAGGGCGTTATATGCTGGAGCTGCTCCCCGAGAAGCGAGGGGGTAGAGTAGTCTGGGCCGGATTGTCGTAGGACTACAAGTGAGAACACTAAGAAGAGCTGCTCTCCAACACGAGTGAGAGTAGGTTAGCCCGGGCCAGATTGTTGTGGGGCTATAAGGTGAGATCATAGGATTTAGAATGGAATTCCATAGTTATTATTGATTTCTATAGTTAGTTCTTGGCAATCCTCTAGATTTTAGTAGTATTTTGACTGTGTAGGCTTGTATATTGTGAGTTCCCCCTTCCCAAGTAAGTACCCAGGTACTGTTGTAAATAGGGCCTGGGAAGGGATGAGGTTACGTGATGACTGGGTTTGTTGTGTTTGGGTGAGCTGATAACTTGGTCTGGAAATCCGGTCATTACATTTGGCGTCACGAACACCTTTCGAAAGCCTTGTAGCGCGTTTTCTTGTTATCTTGTTTGTTTGTGCTCTGCGTGTGCGGAAGCTCTTTTTTGTATATTTTTTTGTTTATATGTGTACCTATTTCTACTTTTGGTACAATGTTTTTGAGAAGGTCAAAATCTACTTTTCAATTGCCTGTAGAGATTCCAGGTGAAGAACTTGAAAATTTCGTTCTCAGGGAATACTTACTAATATAACAAAAACGTGGCACAGAAGCTGTAATATGAAAAGACATCCTTATTAAATTTAACATAGTGAGGCCACGTCACCCAGAAGTCTAGCAAGTGAATGAGGTAGTCTGACGAACACAGAGGACAGAGGCCTTTTATATGTTTTTAGCGTTACATGACTCAGTACAAAGTAAAGGGGCAGTCCTAGGTTTTGCAAGCATGCAAAACCCAACATTCCTTCTTACACAAGCTGCACAAACCCATAATAAAACCCGGGCACACCCCATCGTAAACAGGCCATAAAGAAAGGAGCAGAGACAGGTGTGAGTAAGATAAGACATAGTTGTGTGCAATAAAGGTTTATGGCATGCTGTGCCTTGATACTATCTCGATCGGCCACTGGGAAAGGAACTGGCCGAACAGGTTTGGCTTCAGGCAGTGGAGTCAGCTTGCCCAGGTCACAGAGAAGTCAGCAAAGGTGTACGTGTCCTTCAGAATCGTCTTTGGTCTATGTGAGGGCAACCACAAAATGGCTGCTGCACACAAAATGGAACCCGAGGGTTCAGGACGAAAAACTCTGATTTCAGGGTGATTCTGTCATTTGAATATGACGAAAATGCTTGTGCATAGTGTACTAGCCATTCTCGGTCTGCTGATATCAAAATCGTCATGATACGACGATGTTTATGACACAGGTTCAAAATTTTCAGTACCACAGCTGCTCCTTTTGCCCTTACATAGGCAATTACCTATACTCACGCTAGTCTGAGTCCAGGTCTATATTTATCAAATCATCAAGATGTTGCTGAAGCATAATCCTATTACTTAGCGACTCTCTCTGGACAGGTCTCCTTACACACGCAGCAGCACAAAGGCCATATATGGCAGGACCAAATAGGGAATGCCTCTATCTGCAGTATGTGGTATAAGACCACACACCCAACAATTAGTGATGTTCACTACTAACTGGTGTCGATGCAGAAACTGTACAAAAGGAATTATCAGTAAACTCTGACCTCCTAACTAGTCCATGTTCAGGTAAAATCTGGAAAGAATGCAAAGAAGTAGAAGTAGGAAGAGACATAGGTTGGGAGGTGGGTACAGATGTGAATTGGGCAGCAAAAACAATCCCACCCATAAAAGACAATGCCATGTTTAAAAAACACTAGAAAACACATCATTAGGAACATATAGACAAAGTAGTGACCGCTATTACAAATGAAATCATAATTTTTCACAACCCTAAGCAAAAGGTAAATCCTAAAATTATCTAGTAACATTTTAGGTCTTCCTATGCATTTCTGTAATTCATTATCTGTTCAAGTGAAACAGTGGTGACCCTCATTAATGCTCTGAGGTGAAAAGGGGATACTCTTTCACAGAAAATTGACTTTATTCTGCTTTTACTAAACAGAATACTACTTTAAAAATAATGCCAGTTGAACAATAAAATTATTCTCCTAATACTTAGTCTATACAATCAAACGGAAACCTCTTGTGAAACCAACTATGCCCAGAGTCTGTTCAAAAAGCCTTTCTGGCAGGCTTCTATTGTCCAATCAAGTCTGCTCCCGTTGTTGCATGGGCCTTTGGATTCAGGCCTCCCATGAAAAAAATGCTCAGTATCTGTTGGAGTGCCCTCCTGGCAAACACTCATAGCTCATTCACAAAGTCTCAATGTCTCAAGGCAGTGCACCGTATCTCTCCTCTGCGGCAGACATTACAGATATGGGCACAGATCATCTCGTGCAGACCCGGGACCATTCTCAGACTCCAACACTCATCATTCAGTGTCAGAGGACGCTCAGGCTGCTCTTTCATGGGCACCAGAATGGAGTGCCTTTTGCCACTCTTGGATCCTCCGGTGCACTGCACTTCCGTTGAAGCAAGGGAAAAAGGGGGTGCGTGGCCAAAACTCAGGCCAAGGGGCTCAAGGGGCTGCACACTGTCAGAGGTTAACCAGCACATGACAGGCGCTCTTTTGCACTGAAATCTCAAGGGACTGCACACTGTCAGAGGCCAGCCCATGACAGGCGCTCTTTTGCACTGAAATTGTGGCAAAACCAGCTCCTCCTTCTTTTCTGATGTTGAATGCCTTCTGATGAAGCAAGTGCGATGCTTTAAACAGTTCATTGTATAACAAGGGGACTGCAAACAGGTGGCATGCGATTTTTAAAGGAGTGGCCACACGCCATGGGACAATTCTGCGTTGAAATACACTGTCATTCTCAAAGGCAATACAAAAACAAAGGCAATAGGCAAAACAGTGTCTGTAGGCTCTTCAATTGGGTTTCCGTGTGAGAGCATATCCTTCACCATCTAAGGGTAGATAGCGACATGGGAATTCTATCTGAATGGATGTCCTCACACATAGTGGCATCGTCTAATGGGGTAAACACATTTTATCTCAATGATTATATATAGGTGTTTCTAAATTCCTCATCTAGAACATCTCAAAAGAGAGATCACATACATATTATCAGGGACATGTAATTTAGTAATTGTGCATCAGGTGGACTATGCAATGCAAAAGCTAATGATCAAGATGTGGAAACGAAAGACAAGAACTAGAGAGTATTTCCATTATTTAAAATACATGTGGTCAATCAAAAATTAAAGCAGTAAAAAGGAACTAAAAACCAAAATCTAATTTATAGAATAGGCATTGAATTTGTCATATCCAAACAAAAAAACGTAAGGTGTCTCCTATTGAGGTGGAAAGCTTATCTTACTATTGTAAGTATTGAGTCAGTTAATCAGTCCTAACAGTCCTAACAGTCAGACTGGAAAAACATCAGAATAGGCCTAAAGAAAATTCTTAGAAACCAGTCTAGTTATGCAACAGGGAATTATACATAAGATGGGGGTCCATGGTACATTACTGCAATCTGAAAGTGCGAACCTGAACAATACACTAATAATAATACTGGTGAAAGGAATACGGAAAAGAGAATAAGGACACAGCTAAAATCCCCAATAACTAGGCCTGATGTGCTTGGGTGATAGTCAGGTATGTGAAACAATACCAAGAGTATGGGTGATACAAAAAAAAATCACAATAGTTTACAAATTTGACTCTACCGCTGGCCCTCTGCACCAGATACGGTAATCTCAGCTAATGTTCCAGTTCCTTCTTCAGGAAAAAATGAAACCTGGTTTCTTTTACTGTCCAGAGCCATAGGAAGGCCACTTAGGAAGCAGAGTAAAACTGACTAATGTGATATAGAAATTAGGTCACCATGTACAAGAGTCACAAATCTACAATTCATCCTTACGTCCAATGAGGATATATAATTATGGGGCTGCCTGTTCCTTACAGGAAAGGGCAGTATCGTGACTACAAATGACACAATTTGCTGTTTATTTTTCTTCAATACTTATAGCCAAATTTGACATACACTGGTGAAGTGTTGTCTGTCTGGTTCACAATATGAAAAAAAAAATCATATTTGTGAATTTTATTCAGCGAAAATTTTACCCAACTGTTGACAGCGACACGTATCGTCATACATGTCCCCTCACAACGACACGGGTGAATTTGTAATAATTTCTTAAGCAGCACATACAACATAAAACATGCAAATACGCACAAAACGGACGTCAAGCCATCAGATATACTCGCTGTAAAATGATAGCATATATAAATGAGCGGTGACGCATAATACCGTGTAAGGATACCCTCCTGTTTGACAGTAGATCACCAATAGTGGGTATCTGCTGTCAAATACAACTTTCGGACACACAGAACCAGCAAGAACAATTCATGATAGAACAAAATACACAAACATGAAAAACGCATGGACATTTCTTTTCAAAGGAGCTGCGCAAAAAAAAAAACCATCTTATTTCAACCAACCAAACTCACGTGTCTTGTTAGGATTAAAAGCCCCCAGAGCAATCCATGAATGATCTGTAAGCAGAAGCGAAAAGGAAAAAAATACACAGCACACAAAAGAGAGACATATACAATATGTACAGATAATACAGATAATAAACAGACATCAATTGTAACTTTTAAGCAGAAGACAAAACATGATACACATTAACAAACACAAAAATAAATTTCCATTACTTAACTGTTACCATCTTGTCAGTCACCTTGCAACATGAAGCCTTTTTAACTTTTAGAGGTGAAATCCTTTCCCTGACACCTAAAATTAGCCTTGCGCCACAATCTCCATGATAAAAAAACTTCTCAATTGGCAAATCGTTCTTACTTATTCATGTAGGCTTCAAAATTTTAGTAAAAGGTTGCATCTTATTTTTTTGTCTAAGACGTAATGCAACACTTCGTTTTCTGTACTAGCAGACATTATTTTTTTAGAGCAGAAATACAAATGTCATGATGTTGGGACTTTTAAAGAAACCTTTCAAGAAACCTTTTTTATATTTCCCTTTGGAATTAAGTCTTTAACTTTAAACCAGAAATTCCACCTTTCAGAGGCCTGCTTAGCAAGGTTATTCTGCATTTCACAGAGACGAGGAATTTAAAAGGTCACAATGTCAACATGACAAAGACAGAAGGCCTACTACATTTACTGTGAAGGGTTCACACATACCAGTTTTTAGAACAAATGCTTGCTACCACCCTATACAATGGTACTCATTTTAACCACCTAACGTCTAAATGGGCCCTGCTAAAGATAGAACCTTCAACCCTGATATTAAACACAAAGTTCTGCACCGGGCATATTGGCTCACCGAGCTATGAAAAACAACCTCAATAACAACCCACAAGTGTTTGTATTATGCACAAATGTATGCATTTACTGAAGCCAGAGACACTTTCAAGCTATGGTAAATGACAAGAATCTGTGTTAAAAAACCATTTAAAAAACCATTTAACTCAATTTCGACTTTTATCTTTGGGGCACTTAAAAATAAATATCCTATAATTGTTTTACATATTAATCATCCTCAGGATGTTCTTTACACGTAACAGATATTAGACATTAGTCATATCTCATGTAAATCCTTGGAAAAATGAATTTTCTACGCCTGCGCCAAGTGAAAACCAACATGCAATTTACCTAATTACACCGTAACACATAACTTAAATCAAATTTTAATACTAGGAGGTCATAGTATGAGTATTAAGCTTTATAAATATCAAAAAAACGATTTTAAAAAGCACTTATTTTTTTCTCAAATAATTTTTCCATAATTAATAATTTTTCCTGCAATGAAACCAATTATCTGTTTTTATGATAACTCCACATATAAAGGTAAGCTGCATCTCTTGCCTATCATTTTTAGATGCATTCATTTATGCGCCTACGCACAAAAAGCCTAACTTAAAACATGACATTTTTCGCGCCATTTTTAAAGGGCAATCAGTATTTCAACAGAACCAAAAATATACTTTATAAAGAATGCTTTAAGAGAGGAAAACCGTATTTGGAATGTCTTCCAGTGATACAAAGTGATGAACCTTATTTTTGTAACCCTCTGAAACACTATTCTGAAATGAAAAAGGCCAACTGTGATTAAGTAACGGCTAAGTCCTGGGCTAAATAAACATTCCAATGCTATTTATGGCCTTCGAAAAACAACATCTGCTGCCTTAAGGCAGGAAAGGCTGAAACCTGAAAGAGTGCTGAAACCTGAGCACACTTTCAGTTTTACTGAAAACAGACATTTCAAGTTTTAAAAATGCGCGTGCAAAAAGATGCATTTAACATTAGCAAGAAAAAAATTCACTTTAGCTGAGGTGTTTGCCTTTTACATGTACAACAATGCATGTAAGTAAAAAACAAAAAATCCTATAAATTCGTTTTGCTACAAACACACAATTATCTTTGAAGCCCTTCATATTCCTAGTGAATGTGAATTTAACTTATCTATTTTAAACATTTAACAATTTGCACATATGCGTTTTTGCTTAGTCTGTAAATTAAATAGCAACATATAGCGATTTTAGCATGTGACATAGTAAATTGCTGGAGTGTTATTTAATTTCTACTAAATATTAATTATTCTGACATTTTACTTAACAGACTGAAATCAAGAAACCCACAAACACATTGAGCTCATTGCAAACATAAAGAGAAATGATTCAAACCACTCAGGACACACAATACAGTGCTGTAGCTATTGTTTTCATAAATTGCCATCGCAATTTACATACTGAAGTTACACCAATGAAAAAAACCACATAGACATTGAAACACACTTTGAACCCACAAATCGACACTCAGGACGAAAACAAAGCCATTTGTAAATACTAGCTGTAAGTCATATTTACAAGACACGTCTCAATAGGGTTCCAAAAGACTGCAAAAATACAGCCCAACAGACTGCTGTATGTGCACGAAGCCACAATACACTTAATTCACTAGCTTTGGCTGGCAGAACACCAAAAATCGTTCTGCATATCTCCATTCATAAAACTGCGCAGAACAAAGGATCCTTGTTTTTGTATTATGTCATATTTTAATTCCCTGGGGAAACAAAATCACCAAGGAAGAAATATGTTTTTTAAAATCTAAACCTATTTAGATATCCCCTTTAGGGGAAGCCGGCTAATCCAAACGTATACAAAGTTGGCCAACACAAAGCTCCAAATTCGCTAAGATCAGGCATCTTATAGCTCACTAATCTAGCTTCAAACTTCAAGGGGCTATCTCTATCGATACACTCGTAAATTTACAAGACCCTCGGTTTTTGAAAATTGCAATATTCAAATAAAAACTAAGGACAAAAACAAACTAAGAACCAGACTAAGGAACCAAAGAACAAAGGACTGGGAGCGACCCACTTTACTAATCAAAATGTTATCCAGATTCTAACTGTCAAGTTCTACATGACCTAATGGTCTTTTCAAGAATACTCACGCCAAAAAGGTTATCAGTCAGGAGTGACATCATGTGGAGGATCAAAAATCAGGAAGGTCAGAAATATACTGGGCTGCAGAATCAAAGAATTTCCAGAAACCCCGTGCACAGAGTACCTTCTTAGTAGAATCCTGTTCTGTCCTCCTCAGTTTATTTCAGTCTCCTGGCACGATCACTCCCACAGAAAGTCACTTCTCTGATGAGCCCCACGCTGGGCGCCAACTGAAGAACTTGAAAATTTCGTTCTCAGGGAATACTTACTAATATAACAAAAACTTGGCACAGAAGCTGTAATATGAAAAGACATCTTTATTAAATTTAACATAGTGAAGCCACGTCACCCAGAAGCCGTAGCAAGGGAATGAGGTAGTCTGACGAACACAGAGGACAGAGGCCTTTTATATGTTTTTAGCGTTACATGACTCAGTACAAAGTAAAGGGGCAGTCCTAGGTTTTGCAAGCATGCAAAACCCAACATTCCTTCTTACGCAAGCTGCACAAACCCATAATAAAACCCGGGCACACCCCATCGTAAACAGGCCATAAAGAAAGGAGCAGAGACAGGTGTGAGTAAGATAAGACATAGTTGTGTGCAATAAAGGTTTATGGCATGCTGTGCCTTGATACTATCTCGATCGGCCACTGGGAAAGGAACTGGCCGAACAGGTTTGGCTTCAGGCAGTGGAGTCAGCTTGCCCAGGTCACAGAGAAGTCAGCAAAGGTGTACGTGTCCTTCAGAATCGTCTTTGGCCTATGTGAGGGCAACCACAAAATGGCTGCTGCACACAAAATGGAACCCGAGGGTTCAGGACGAAAACTCTGATTTCAGGGTGATTCTGTCATTTGAATATGACGAAAATGCTTGTGCATAGTGTACTAGTCATTCTCGGTCTGCTGATATCAAAATCGTCATGATACGACGATGTTTATGACACAGGTCCAAAATTTTCAGTACCACACAGGTTGGGAATCGACGCCTAGTGAGGCGCTAGCTCATGAATGGGCTGATTGTACTGGTTTGAGTGAAAACTGAATTTCTTGTATGGAATCGGCGGATCCTGCTCAGGTGATTGCTTGCTTACGGAAAGCGCCGCTTGTGAAGGGCGAAGAGCTTCCTATATTAGGACGGAGAGGTTGGATTTTGTTGTATGCGTACAGGCTTGTACATGAGAAATATATGAAATTGCAGCGTCAGTGCAAGGAATCTGAAGACCAGTTTGTTGAAGTGCAGAATGCTTATACACTTTTGAGATGTCAAAATAAATTGCTTGCCGACAAATTGGATGCATATCAGACTATTGCGGAAAGGGCTGCAGTTCGTATTGCTAAATACAGCTACAAAAATCGACGTGGTCGAGTCAGTAGAAGGAAAGTGCGTTTGGTTGTGGCAAAAGCAGAGCTCGATTGGAACCCCGATGAGTGGGATGGTCATATCTGTGACTCGAATTAATCTGGCTCCTCGGCTGAGGAGAATGGGAATCGAGAATCTTCTCGTACTGGACGTGACTGTAAATCGAGCGCTTCTTGTAAATCTGACGATCGCTGTAAATCTAACGATCGTTGTAAATCTGACGATCGCTCTAAATCTGACAATCGGTGTGAATGTGCTGATCGTGCAGAGGTCTCTGCGCATCCTGTCTTTCGGAGAAAATTACAGCAGGCTCCTGGCAATCCCAATGGGATTCCTTTGGATAGTTTGGAAGATTTTACGCAACAGGAAGTTAGTGAAATTTTGGAACGATTTTGACAGACGTCTGGTGAGGCCTTACTTCCATGGATGGTGCCTCTTTTTGAATTGGGTGCTGCTGGCATAATGTTGGACATGGGAGACTCGCTGAAGTTTTGTTCTTTGAGTTCCGATTCTACTGTACAAGACCATTTTCGGAATTATGCTAATGCTGGTCATATTAGTTTACTTCAATTGGCGATGGACGCTTGTAATCATAAATACCCTACTGAATCTGATTGGCCCTTGAATGACAAGCCGTGGTATACCTTGAGAGATGCCTCGCAAAGACTGAAGGAGGAAGGGATGAAAACTGCGATTTTTCTGAATACGTCTGACAGATTGATGGATGGTTTGTTGACTTCTTCGGTGCGGAATAGGATTATTCGTTCCGCCCCTGTTGCCTAAAAGCAAGTTATGATGACATTGTTAATTAATCAAACTGGTAGTCCTTGTCTGATGTGCTTGAGGCTGTGCGTCAGCTTGGTGAATTTAGTTGATGGCTTAAACCGGAACGACAATCTAGACCTGAGGGTCGTACTGGTCATAATCAATTTACTAGACGTGGCATGTATCTCGCCTTATTGGCTGATGGTGTGAAAAAAGAGGACATTGATGGTGAGCCGAATAATGAATTGTGGTCCATGTTCCGCAAACGTGGTTTGGACAGAAAGGAAGGAGTTAGGCGAGTGAGTAAACAAGATTGTGATCATAATCATTCTGGTGATAGTGAAGATGACGGATACAGAAACAGATATGACAGGAATGACAGAGGACGGAATGAGAGGGATGTGTCTCCCCGTCGTGAACGAGAGAGAGTGAGACAGGGGGAAAGAGAGAGGGGGAGAGATGAGCGTTTTGAAAGCAGATACAGAGAGGAGAGGGATGAATCTCCTGAATTAAGAATGAAAGATAGACGACACAGGTTTTCTGAGCGAAACTGAAAAATATTTTGTGGATGACAAGAATCCATTTCGTGAGGGAAACAAGCATGAGCAAGAGGTGACATTACCTAATAAATTTGAGAGTCTTTACCCTGATTTATCTTGGGCGTCAGAACGCAAAACAATGACTAGGAAATAGGTCAAGCTCCGGTACGCAATTGGGCTCACAGAGATAATAGACCCTATGTAGATATTGAAGTTTTTTGGATACATCGTAATATACAGAGGGCCCGAGCATTAGTAGATACAAGAGAGGAGGCGGCCTTAATTTATGGGAATCCAAAGAGATTTAAAGGAGAATTTTTCACAATTACTGGCCTAGTTGGTAAAGAAACTCCTGCAGTACAAACTGATGTTGAGATGAAAATAGGTAGAATTCCCCGAAAAGAATATTCTGTACTGGTAGTACCTCTTTGTGAATATATAATTGGAATTGACATCTTAAAAGGTATGACATTATATTTAGATGACGGATGTCATCGATTTGGAGACAGGAACTCCATATCATCAAAGTCTGTGAGAGTTGGACGTTTAAGGATTCCCCCTGTGAAAATTCCTCAAGCTACTAAAGTACAAGGTAAGACAAAAGTACGGTTATGTTTCTGGACTAAAAAGTTACCCGATGCTGGTGAGCGTTATACCCCATTTGAAAAACAGTTACTTGCATGCTATTGGGCTCTGGTGGATACCGAGCAATTGACTTTAGGACATGATGCGATTTTGAGAACTGAAATTCCTATTATGCAATGGGTTTTGAGTTCACCAAAAACTCACAGAATTGGACATGCTCAAGAAGCGAGTGTGATTAAATGGAAATGGTATATACAAGACAGAGCACGTGTAGGACCAAAGGGTGTTACGATGTTACATGAGCAAGTGGCGCTGGTGCCGTCAGGAGAAGCAGAAAGTGATTACTCTCTACCTAGACTACAGGAATCCCCTGTTAAGTGGGGTAAGTCGTTTGATGATTTGTCCGTGGAGGACAGAAAACATGTATGGTTTACGGATGGTTCAGCGAGGTACATAGGAGAGAAGAGGCATTGGAAGGCAGTATCCTACAATCCGATCACACAAAAACTGCTAAGTACCACAGGTGAAGGGAAAAATAGTCAATTTGCTGAGCTATGTGCTGTCTATCAAGTTTTGAAACAAGAATTGCCTGGTACATGTCATATTTTTACTGATTCTTGGTCCAGTGCTAATGGTTTAGCGGTTTGGTTACCGAAGTGGCATTCCCATGACTGGAGACTTCAGTCAAAGGAGCGTTAGGGTAAAGACTTATGGCAAGAGATTTGGGAGCTACTTCCTCAGAGTAATGTGACAGTTTTTCATGTTGATGCTCATAAACACGTAGACTCCCTTGACAAACTTTTTCAACAGATTGCTGATGAGAAATCTAAAATTTCTGAGGCAATGGTGGACAAACAAGATTTTGATTTGGCGGGATTGGCAAAAGGGGCCCACCAGAAGTCAGGACATTTTGGAGAAAGAATCACTAGCAGGTGGGCTGCTGACAGAGGAATTTATATTCCTCTCAATTTGATTAAAGATGCTATACTTCATTGTCCCATATGTCAGCACTCTAGACAGCGAGAAGTGCCCCAAATTATAAGAGGTCAATTACATTGAGGAAAATCCCCTGCACAGATTTGGCAAAAAGATTATATAGGTCCTCTTCCCATGAGTAAAAATTGTCGATATGTTTGTACAGTTGTAGATACTTTCAGTGGTCTTTTAGTAGCCTTTCCCTGTAAAAGAGCTACCCAGATGAACACTACTAAAACGTTAGAGTTAATCATGTTGTACTATGGTGTTCCACTTCAAATACAGTCTGACAATGCATCTCATTTCAAAGGTAAACTAGTGCAGGAATTCTGTGTGGAAGACAACATTGAATGGGTGTTCCATATACCCTATTACCCACAGGCCGCTGGCCTTGTGGAAAGAAGGAATGGCTTGTTGAAAGACCAATTACGTAAGTTATCAGATGGAACTTTTAAGACCTGGAGAGATCATTTGTTTGATGCATTGTTGATTCTGACTAATCGCCCTTATCTGAATTCTGATTCCCCGTTAATGCGTTTATTTCCTCCAGCTATTGATGCTAAACCAAATACTAATGAAAGTACAGTGATGAATTGGGAGATTTCCCCTGGAGCTTTAGCTCCATGTAGAGCAACCCCGGGTTCTGCAGGCCTGGACCTGCATTCTATGAACACCATTACTTTAAAGTAAGGAGACATTACTATTGTGGAAACCGGAATTGGTGCTCAAATACCCATTGGAAGTTTTGGATTAATTGCCCCGAGATCTGGCTTAGCCGTAAAAGGTGTCCAGGTGCTCGGAGGTGTCATTGACAGTGATTATCAAGGAGAGATTAAAGTGATCCTGGTAAACAATGGTGACTCTAATTTATTGATGCACAAAACAGACCCAGTTGCTCAATTGATAATTATGCCTGTTTTCAGTGGTGAGATTCAAAAAGGTACTACCCCAACTCTGTTAACTGTTCGTGGAAAAAAGGGTTTTGGCTCCACTGATAATCCCGGAGCGAGAGTGTGGGTTCAGTCACCTACAAATCCCCCTGAACAGGCCTAAATTATTGCAACAGGTCAGGACAATACTGTCCTAGTGATGAGGCCAGGGCAAGATAGCTGGGATGTAGTTCCAGCTGACAAATGTTATTTGCGAGAATGAATAATACCTGTATTTGATTCTGTTCTCCTAGACCATCGCATGGATTGCTGTTGCCAGAAGTGTCATCGCTGGACTCCTTTTGGTTTGCTGCGCCGGGAGACGGGATGGCCCCCAAGACCGGAATAATTCCTTGGACCGAAGACGTCATTCTTCTGCATCGTGGGATTCCTCATCGAACTTTTGGACTATATTAGCGAACAAATTAACTGATTCAAACCACTTCTGTTTAACCCCTATGCATTCAGTGACTGATATTCTAGCGACCTGCTTGGTTGCTGTCCCTGCTTCTATGGGAACCCTTACCCATATTTTTAACTTAACTGATGCTCATCCTAATGTAATTTCCAGTGACTTTGCGGCCTATGATTACTGTGCTTTATGTACGGTTCTGATTGATTCACAACCCCCTTTAAATTTGCAAATCACAACTTACAATATCACTGAAGGCGATCTTTGCTTTTTCATGACCTGTGATCCCAGAATCATAGGCAAGTGCGTTCAATTAAGACTGAATAATGTTACTTCGTTTTCCGCCCATGAGAAGACTTTATGCTCTACTAGAACACTTAAATCATGTATTTCTGTTAAAAATAATATGACTTGTAGGCGTCTTGTAGTTACAACTAGTCATTATCACACTGTATTATTACCCCCTGGATGGTTATTTTCATGTGGCAATACATCTTGGCCGTATATTCCTGCAAATATTACTGGAGGTCCGTGTGCTATTACCAGATTGAGTTTATTAATGTTTTCTTCACATCCTAATGTATTTTCCCGATCCACATGTGATGCCTCATCTTTAAGAGCAAATTGTGATTTCTCATTACATTTATTCTCTGCATCTGAATATCTTAGTCTAGCTTTCTCTATTGTAGGTGTTCCTGCATTGTCTATATATAATGCTAAATCAATTGGAAAAATTGCTTGCTGGATGGTTAAGTCTATTAACCATACTTCTGCTGTCTTATCTGACCTTTTATTAGATGCTCAAGGTGAGCGCAGAGCCATTTTACAAAATAGAGCTGTAATAGATTATCTTTTACTCAAACATGGTCATGGCTGTTCAGATTTTGAGGGCCTTTGCTGTTTTAATTTATCGGATCATTCTAGATCCATTCAATCCCATATTGATAAACTTCATGAATTAACTGAAGAAGTTAGGCAACATATAGAACAAGGGTGGTTTGATTGGCTTTTCAATTGGTTGCCTGATTTACACTCCCTACGACAAGTGTTGGGGGGTGTCTTGATTGCTATTTGCATTTTGGTTACTATTTGTTGTTGTATTCAATGTCCTTTGTCCAGATCTTTAGACCACACGCTATGTCTAGGTCTGTTAGTTTTGTTTCTTATTATTCTTCATCAGATGTTCGTTCTGTTTGAATTGTATTTTGGCTTTGGTCTAAGTTGTTAGTTGACTACAGTCAAGGGTAGAATGTAGTGACCGGATAATTTGTTCTATTTTCTGAGTGGTGGTGACTGTGGTCTACTACCATCTTAGTATAGTGGATAGATCCCTATTCTTAGCCTAGTCATAGAGTTTGCCTATTGGCTTTGTCATAATTTTGTGCCTCTTCATCGTTTTCGGGCCTGAAGGCCTATATTAGGAGGTAGATTCTTTATTTCTGACTTAATATTACCTATTGGTAGGGCTTGCCGATGTACTTTGACAGAGCTGTGCGTCTCTTTCATCTTTTTCGGGCCTACAAGGCCCAAACGAGAGAGACTCCATTTTCCTTTCCGCCTCGGCTGCCCGAGGCGCTTGTAGGTCAAGAGTAATATTTTAGTTATGATCTATTGTTCACTGGAGAGGAACCGGTCAGAGCTGGCCCTTATTGGAGGAATGTAAACTGAGCTTGAGCTTTAGACGAAACAACAGGTGGCCACTGTGGGAGCGTCAGGAGCCCGGGGCCTGGTACAGGAGTCTGGTGACAGGCAGGTTACTGTCTGGAAATTTCCATGAATGAAGAGCTCTCTATATTATCGAAATGCAGAAAGGTAGAGGAGGCAGATGATCCTTTGGAGAGACCGAAGCTACATCATGAGTTGGTCTGTTAGAGCAGTTGGAGTTAGTTTGTCGTCAGAATTAGAACAATCAGAGTAAAGAAGTTAGTTGAACGGATGGTTCCCAGAGTAGTTGAAACTATATCATTAGATTGAAGTTTGGAGGTGAAGACAGTTTGTGGGAGAGAAGAAGTCAGTGCAGATTGTCCGGTGCAGAAGACCAGAGAAGTGTTCCAGGGCTTTGGAGGGGTGATGGAGGTGAAGGAGCATAGCGGTGCAGACGTGTATCCGTGGGTGCAGAGCAGAGTCTGAGATGAGCCGAGGCACAGACGAGAGAGGGACCCAAACGACAGCCAGAACCGGACTACGTAATTATAAGGTGAAGTCTGTCCTGCTATTATAGTGCACAAATATATTAACTCTTTCCTTTACTTTTCAGGCTATGCTTAGGTTGCTAGGTGTTAATATGACTTTATAATACAATGTTTATTTTTTATTGTTTAATAAAGGGACCCCAGTTCTTAATAAATACATCTGAGTATTGTTTTCATGATAGTGTTGACCTTTCTTTTCAGCCAGGTACTGTCGTATGGAAGGATGGGCTTTTCCCTTCCTAAAGGTAACTGATGACGGAGAATGATGTAAGTTTCATATCGGTGAATAATTCTTGAATGTAATAATTTGGCAGTTCTTGTGTGTGAGGGTCGGATCTCCTATCCATTACATGAGGGATAATAATAATTCATATGCGATAGGAGATATTTCCAGTAGATATTAGGTACTTAGGAAATTCCCAATAGAGAGCAGGAGATATTAATAGGATAGTGGGGACACTATAAAGAGAGATCACTCAGGATAGGGTGGTATATACTGGAACTGCTCCCCGAGAAGCGAGGGGGTAGAGTAGTACGGGCCGGATTGTCGTGGGACTACAAGTGGGGACACTATAAAGAGAGATCGCTCAGGATAGGGCGTTATATGCTGGAGGTGCTCCCCGAGAAGCGAGGGGGTAGAGTAGTCCGGGCCGGATTGTCGTGGGACTACAAGTGAGAACACTAAGAAGAACTGCTCTCCGACACGAGTGAGAGTAGGTTAGCCCAGGCCAGATTGTTGTGGGGCTATAAGGTGAGATCAGAGGATATAGAATGGAATTCCATAGTTATTATTGATTTCTATAGTTAGTTCTTGGCAATCCTCTAGATTTTAATGGTATTTTGGCTGTGTAAGCTTGTATATTGTGAGTTCCCCATTCCCAGGTAAGTACCCAGGTACTGTTGTAAATAGGGCCTGGGAAGGGATGAGGTTACGTGATGACTGGGTTTGTTGTGTTTGGGTGAGCTGATAACTTGGTCTGGAAATCCGGTCATTACAATGTTGAATCAAACATAGACTCAGCACTGAATTTAACAATACTAGTACACTATATGGTAAAACCTCATACTGGTCACAGAAATACTGTCCCTATCTCCCACCAGAAGACATCACCAGTAACAGCCAAGGACTATGTACAGGAAATAGCAATCAGATTTATAATGAACAATGCAACCTTCACATAAAATATACCAGGCATACCTTAGACCTTAGAAAACATGCTTAACTTTATATGAAACTGTTGAGACTATGTAACCACTTTGAAAGGTGGAAAAGTGTTCTTTACTGTACAGAGCTGTGCTACCCACTAGTCATGTACCGATCATGGAAAGTGAAAGCAAAATCATTGTAGTGTGAAGGAAAACCTTTATTTTTGCAAAGCCCCTCTCCCACTGTGCGGGCCAACCCCCCTCCCCGTTAGAGCTTGTCTGATTGCTCCACCTCCTTCCCATCTTCAACTACACACCCCCTCCTGGGATATTATGTTCCTCAAACCTCTCCCACCCCCATTCCCCTCCCAGGCCCTCACTCCCTTGACCCTTACAAACCATGATACATTGTCATGCACCTGTGAGCATGAACAACTCATGAAACACCTTCCTGTCCATCAAAGCGGTGGCCACCAATAATCATTAATCTTTCACACTAATACAACTCTTGTTTTAGTTGTGATTTCTTTAGAATGTCTTGTACTGGGCATATATCATTTCATATTTTAAACAATCCAAGTGCTTTCATTTGAGTTTCACTAACTGGACCAGTTCAAAAGACACTTACGAGAAGATTCTCGGATACTGTTTGTTTGTGATTAGGAAAGGCTTGGGTATTAACGCAGTTAAAAGGGTCTTCTCTCTAATGCAATAGTCCCTGCAGTAATATTGTTTTGGGACAAGCTGTGCCTTTTCCCTAGGGAACAATGGACACTCTGGGCTCTGAAGATAGTAAATCATTTCTTGTGTGATCAGCAAAACTTTAGGTCCAATTGTGTAGCCAAAGAGCCCAGTATCTTCCTTTTAGCACTATCTGGAAATGTACTTTGTTTGGTGTGTTGGATGTCCAAATCCTTCTTGTATTGTGTCTAAAGACTCTCGTTCTGATCTATTGTTTGCAGGGGATGTACGTCGTTACAACACATGCTTTTACAACGCATGCCTTTACGACGCAAGTTTTACAACGCAAGTCGTTACAACGACTTGCGTTGGGGGGCGCTGGATAGTGAATAGTTTAATTTACTATTCCAACTCCATTCCCCGTGGATAGTAGGGAAGGTGTTGGATAGTAAATTAAAACTATTCCCTATCCTAGAGCGCCCCCCAGCGCAAGTCGTTGTAAAAGTTGCGTTGTAATGGCTGCGTCGTAAAAGGTACTTTGTTGTAAAAGTTGCGTTGTAAACGCTGTTCCCCTTGGCAGGAGGTTACTGGCATCACAAAAGTAAGGGATGTCCTGTCTGCCTAATTACATGTATATAATGCATTTATAATAAAGTGAACAGTAAATCCTGTCTGCCAAACTCTCAATCACGCCCTAAATCTCTTTGAAATATATTGAAAACTTGTCATGTACATTTCCATGCTGATCTTCAATCTCAGAATCTGCTTCAACAGACCTTAGACAGCAGCAGTCAATGGCAGGGATAAGTAGTCATGCTGGAGAGGGGAGTGGGCATGTAACAGAAAAGTTAGATGGCACAATTTGGCATTTCCAAACTGAAAATCAGAATCCCTGTCAAATTCACAAGTTCACTCTGTCTATGGAATGTCCACTTTATCTGAAACTTGACATCTTTTATCACTGACCACTTTGATGCTCATAGAATCTTTCAGCACCTCTCTGCTGTCACTGGGGAATCCGCTTCCTCTTCCTCCTGACAACTTCTACATGTGTGGTGCCTACTGTCGGGGGAATTCAGGCCGGGTTTTGCGGATCACAAACTGCAGGATTGCGAAGAGCTGAGCCGAGTTTGGTGCCTGGAGGAGGACGCCACACCGCTCTGCTCTTTCCTTTAGTTTTCGCTCAGCTTTGCCCCGCTTAGCCCCCGGAGGGACCAGGGACCTTTGTCCATACCCGGGGTGTCTTTGACCCTTGCGGAGGGCGGAGGGCGGAGTGGGTTCTGCAGAGTTCACTGCGAGAGAGCGGGAGAGCGTGGCAGGTGAGGCAGCTCTGTGCACAGCTCTGGGTGTGGTGAGCAGCTGCAGGAGCGGAGCAAGCGGAGGTCAGGTGGAGGCCAGGGCCGGTGAGATTGGCGACATCGGAAGCCATAGGTGGTTGGAGGTGCAGGGGTCGGGGTGGCTCCAGTGCGCTAGGGTGAGTTGGGCAGAGCGGGAGTGGGCTTGTTCTGCAGCCGGCAGCTGGCTCAATTCCCCTGGCCATACCAGCTTTGCCGCAGTATCTTCCACTCTCTACTACCCTCAAGCGCCCGCTTCCTTGTAGACTGGAGGGGTGTGAGGGGAGATTAAATACACCACTGGACACCAGAGCAAACCAGTCCAGACCACAGATATCGGAGTACAGAGCACTGGGTGGGTAGCGGAGCACGGGGGCCACGCAGCTCTGTTAAAACAGCAGTAACCGCACCAGCACCAGCACCAGTACCTGCACCAGCACCAGTACCAGTACCTGCACCAGCACCATCACATGCACCAGACATTCCCACCTCGGGCTGGGTGGTTTCCTCAGCGCGCTCGGTGCCTTCATTTCATCGCCTCGCTTGGGCCATTAGGCTTTGGCCACTAGGCCTGCATTAACAAAGAAAACACTAAAACCAAATAAATAAAAAAGAGTAAAAGACAATAAAACAGCAGAGATGGCTGGACAGAGCTACGATCCATGGCTCCTCTTTGTGGTAGCCTCTACAGCAAATACGGGGATACAAGGAAAGAAGGAAAGAAGTAGGAAGGAAGGAGGCAAAGGGGGCAAGGTGCGAGCGCTACCACCATTAGCAGGTGACAGAGTGGGTGCCCTTCGGCCCCATAGAAGCAGCCCAACTAGGCTGGGCACTGCACCCGGGGACCGTCTGTGATCCCTGCTTGCTTCCCCATTCCTTTCCCTCTGACTGCACAACATAAGGTCTTGTAACATCAGCAGAACAGGCCACCGTTTCCACTGAAGCCATTCAAGCCAACAGCTTCTAGGAGGTCAAGAAGTCAGAAGTAGCTATCCTAGCCAATACAAAAGGGGAGGATGGACGGAGCGTTTGAGCAAATCAAACACTCACCCCCAGTCAACTGATCTGGGTTTAATCCATCACCATTCTTTAGCTCACCCAGCCACCCCAGTTCAGACATGGCCATATGCAAATCAGTCTGACCCTGTGCCTCATGGGAACAGTCCAGCCCGAACTGCCAAGCCATGTCTTCCCTGGACCGGAAACAAGCATCCTGGGACCGGTTTCGGATTCATAATCCTCATCAGCCAGGCTATCTTGAATCCAGTGGCCAAGTGAGCAAGGGACTCATGTCTGAGCATGCCCTGCCACACTTAGGGCGAACAAAGCGATACAAAAGGGGATGATGGACGGAGCGTTTGAGCAAATCAAACACTCACCCCCAGTCAACTGATCTGGGTTTAATCCATCACCATTCTTTAGCTCACCCAGCCACCCCAGTTCAGACATGGCCATATGCAAATCAGTCTGACCCTGTGCCTCATGGGAACAGTCCAGCCCGAACTGCCAAGCCATGTCTTCCCTGGACCGGAAACAAGCATCCTGGGACCGGTTTTGGATTCATAATCCTCATCAGCCAGGCTATCTTGAATCCAGTGGCCAAGTGAGCAAGGGACTCACGTCTGAGCATACCCTGCCACACTTAGGGCGAAGAAAGCGATACAAAAGGGGATGATGGACGCTATTCTAGCCAATAGCCTCTAGGAGGTCGGGACGCCAGAAGTACCAAACATATAAGGGCATCTCAAGGGTATCCTAAGGCTATTAAAATCAATCAAAAAACCAAGGAGATCTCAGGACACTTAAAGTGCCTTAAAGTGCCTTAAGGAGTATAAAAGAAATTAGATCAGGGAAAGAGAGAAGGTCAGTTACATCCATACTCAGCAAGAGGAAAAGGAAGAGCAAAGACCTCAGCGAGATGTCCAGCAATGAGAAACAGGCTATGAAGGAGAAGGCATCACATTGCAGTCTGGTAGCACTAGACGACAAATAAACGCAGATCCGTGCAATGTGTGGTGGCGGTTTTCAGCCCAAAATTTATTCAAAATGATCATTCCGAAAAGACGCAGGGGCAGCGTTAATTCTCAATAATAAAAGTTTGAGTGAACTCCCTTCTGCCCTCTGCCCAGAGTCTGCACTTTATTCAAAATAACAGCAAACAGGAAAAAAGAAAGGTGAAAGAGCAGCCCCGAGCCTGGAGGACACCCAAGAAGAGGGGCCAGATTTAAATACACTAAAGGCAGCCTCACTCAACAAAGTCCCTTGGACTCCCATAAAAGCCATAGAGAGAGGTACACTAATTGGCTTAAGTCAAGCTGTGCCAAGAGTCTCTGGTGCGCCATCTGAAGTAAGAACAGGCCAACCACTTGAACCCTTAGTCACAGTAGCAATAGGAAGAGAAGATTTAAACTCCAAGCACCTGCAAAATCTTAAGGAGGGGCAACCCTCTATTCCTACGGACGTTTCTTCTTCATGTTCAACTGCGAAGGTCATTAATGCTGCACAAGAGACCATAACAGAGCACACTATGAAACAAGAGGAACAATTATCAATGGTGGACGAGCATCACTCCTCACACGGGGCACAGGGAATCATGGATTAAACATCCCCCACTCTGGAGCCTGATCAAGTTGCCCTGCGGTTTTCAAGTACTCCCGGAGGAAAGGAGGAAGAACGAGATGAGGCAAATAAAGGAATACAGCACTTCCGGCCAGATGCTAAAAGCAAAATTATAATGACATCTTCAGGCACTGTGAGTAACAAATGTCCCAAAAACCTCACAGGGACCATCATGATCCATGACTGAGTCTGATAGCAGCTGGCCCAAATTGGGGCCAGAACAGGAGCACCATGACACAGTAATCACCTGTTGTACAAGGCACCCAGAGTCCCATAGTCGGTACCGAATCCGACCCAAGGAACAGACAGCCTAGACACAGGCAGGCTGTGGTCGTCCCTATTGGAAACTATGCAGCTGTCCATCAAGGCAATGCAATTTCATTTGGACAAAATGCATGTACAACTAACTATCCTTAATTCAGTTGCCAATCATGTTGCTAACATTGAACACAGACTTATAAACATGGCTGAAATGATACACATGGTGCAGGACGGAACACAATTAACGCAAGCGCACTGTACCTGTTACACCATAGTGGACAAACTATCCACACTGCCTGTAGCAATGGGGGATCTGGTGAGCGACATTAGGAATTTAACGGACATTGCCAGGACAAACTCCCAAGAAACCATCAAGAAATACATTATGGAGGCAATTGTCAGTAACGAACTAGCCCCTGAGAAGGGCAGGGATAAATCCCCCTCAAAGGCCCATATCAAGAAGGATATATCTAATATCCGCTAAAATCCTCGCTGGCTTAAAACATCAGATGCCACAGAGGGCCAGCAAACAGAGTCATCTTGGGCGGAAAGAATAACCAGTAAGGGGAACAATGTAACGGAAGCGAGTAGCGACATAGAGCAATGTGAACGCATGCAGGAGTGAGAAGAGGAACCATTGACAGCTCAAGCCCCCAGCATCCAAGGTGCGGAAAATGGGCAAACCAAGGAGCAGTGGACCCAAAATCGGGAGAAAAAGAGGAAAAGGAGAAACAGGAAGAAGAACATAACGGATTTCTTCCCTCTTAATAGACCAGAATTTGGGACAGCAAGCTTGGTCAACGCCACAACCTCTGAACTCTGCTCGCTACAGACAGATAGCAAAGCGGGCCTTTCAATCACGAAGGACTGCCAGGAGACGTCCCCCGTGGCATTGTTATGTATTATTTTACGACCCTATTGTAAGTTTCCCGATTCATGCCCTTATATGGGTATAAATCACCATATCCCTATATAGGCATAGAATTCATAGCCATATTTAGGCATAGCTCATGCTGTCCAAATACGGCAGGGCTACTTCCACTAGTTCCGAAAATACACAACGATTTCTTGGAAAAACTCACCTGCAGCAGTCAGGGACTTCCCCTTGCTTGAATATTGATTGATTAAGAACTCATGGAGTTTTCAAAGAACTGAGACCCTTTGATGACGTTATTATGTCCAACCATACGTCAAACCCGGCACCTTCAAGGTATAAATATGCCCACATTTGCCCAAGCAATCACACGGTGGTTTGGAGCAGTTCGACTATCTACTTGCCCCATGTGCCCTGCAACAGCAAGTGCCTAAGGAAGCCGACCTTCCAGCAGATGTGCTGAGTGAGACGCTGTCTTTTCTCCTCCCGAGAAATCCAGATCCAGTGTTTCTAGGCTATCCTTGTGGTTGCTGGGAATTCGAGTCCCGAGACCAACCTTCTTCATTCTAAACTAAGGTACGAAGCTGATTAGACCCCAAGAGATATCTTGGACAGATTCTTGGCAAAAGAATGCTATATTTATGCTACACCTCACTTACTTCTTCCCTCGTACTAAGCTTAGGTTAGGTACACCGGGGTAGGCGTATTTTAAAAGCACCAGTTGAGTACTTTTAGCCTCTGTTATTTATGTATGTATTTATCTTTGGTTTAGGAACCATACAATGCTCTTACAGTATTATTTTATTCTGCTATTTATACTGTATGCATTATATTTTACAACCAGTTTTACGATTGTAGCAGTTCATTTCTTATGCTTGAGAAAGAAGACTGTTCAATAAAACCTTTTTATTGAAAACGCCCGTCTATCTATTTCTCTGCACCTCTGGTGAAACGAAGCATGCAAGATTGACTGAGTGAAATATCTATCTATTGTTTCCATGACTCTGAAGATACGTTTTATCTTGGGGAAAAAAAGTTGTCATGTTTATGCGCTTGTCAGAGACTAATCTGTTCTTGTGAATTCGAGAGAGTTTCTAGTCAACCTCAGTCCAACGTCTAAACTATAGGATATACTATTCCAATGCTCAAAGCCTATTGGGAATCTAGGAACTACACTACAGTATTTAGGGAGACACCCGAACCAGAGGTGAGAGTGCCCGCGGGATGCAAAAATATATTGACCAGTTAAAAAAAATAACATGGTCTGGACAACTAACAGTACTGCACATATGGACGCCGGTTACAAACAGACCTTCGAGACATCACAGCAAACCCCAGAACTGGAGGTGGTAGCTCTCGAAGTAGAACAGCCCACGCAAGACCACTCCGCGGGGAGAGAAACCACGCCGATTGACAGCAGAGGCAACCTTATACCTAACAACACTCTTGCACACCCGCGTGCTGGACAAAAGCATGGCGTGGGGGGAAAGCCAGTGGCATTGATCGCCCCCACTAACAGGCCAGTTAAATCAGACCAAGCACCTTACCATTAACACCACAAACCAGCAGAGTCGAGCAATCTTATTCATCCCTGAATTCAAATCAAGAGGCCAGGGGGACACCCTTAATAGAGGGAACATCTTGAGTCTGATTCAATCGATCAGGAGCTCGGCAGATATAAACTTAGCTGATCTTGAAGGAATTGAGTTCAAAACCAATGAAGAGCTGTCAAAAAGAGACATGACCAAGGCAACTTGGGCCTCAGAGGAAACTGCAAGGAGGATCCTAGGGGAGGATGCCCAATTAAAAGCCTGGGGAATCAAAATACTTTTATACCAAAAACTGAGCTATCCTGATCCTCTAATACCTAATAGACATGTTAACTCAGACTATTCACATACCAGGATCGCCCAATCAGTTCTCAAAGGGCACGGAGCACGGATGTGCATCCATCGGAAGGGAAAAGACAGGTTGACGAACCCCAACAGGATGACTGGACGTGGCTAGCTAGAACAATAAACTCACAAGGAGAGGGCACCTGACTTAGTTCCATCAAAGACCTTGAGGACGGCCCGAACCTTGGCTATAAAACCCATCATCTCCCAGCAACCAAAGTAGCCACATTTGGTCATCTAAAGGGTGGCCTTTCCATTTACTCCTCAAATAGCACCATAAGGGGGACAAGACAAGTTGACTCCACTCTAACCCTAACAAATGCGCTTCAAATTTTTGCACTGGACATAGAAGAGAGCAATGATGAACAACAAATTATTGTACTAAATGTTTACATTCACCCACGAGATAAAGCCAGGGGAGTTAAAATGTTGGGTACTGAAATAACAAAGTTACTCTCTGAAGAGTCAACAACCAACCTTGTACTGGCTGGGGATTTCAATATGCTTTTAATAGGGCCACGATCGAGGGAAACCGAGCTGGAGGAACAACCTACATCAGGGAAGATCCCCACCCAGGTACCGGGCAAAAAGATAAAGCTGACAGCCCAGTCTAGGAATTTTATACAGGACATGGAGCACTTAAGCCTTGTGGTACTAAATGGTCGCTTTCTGGTAGACCAACCCCCGCAACCACTTATCACAAAGCCATGGGAAGCTCTACAAAAGATTATACGCTGGTTACTGTACAATTGTTTAGTAGGATTTCTAGTTTTAGGATCGGAACAAAAGAGCATAGCGACTATCAGCCCCAGGAAATATCACTGTGTATACAGGAGAGGCCCTCGATCTTCACAGTGGAGGATTCTGCAACTATTTATACAGTGAATCTCAGAAGGCTCAACTGCAATACTAGCCAACCTTACGAACTCCAAACCATAGCCAAGTCAATCTGGAAAAAGCAAGCAGAGATACATAGTAACGTGAAAGCCCGTTGGGAAACAGCGACAAAACAACTAGGGGAACAATTAGCCAAAAGATGAGAGGGCCATGTGCCAGACATAATAAACAGATTGTAAGATCTCAAGCAGGAAACCAACTCAACCACTTACCAAACTCGTGTATACCAAATCTGAGGGCCCTCAATAAAGATATAAATACAACTTTACGAAAGCTAAGGCAAAGGGGTATTGAAACTACTCTACAAAACACCCTTGCACAATTAAAAGCAACAAAGAAGAAAATGATCTGGCAAGCAAAAAGGGAAGCAGAAGAAACTTTGTGGGCTAAGCTCCAGTCTGACGCAAAGACAAATCAAAGTGCAGAATTCAACCAATAAATAATTTAGGTAAAACCCACGTGCAGGGCACCCAATTCCCACCTAACAGAGGAACCTTGGGCAGACCACCTCCACGATCACTTTAACCCAAGAGGGGAAAGCTCCGGTACAGCACAACCAGGGTTAGGACAGCCTGACAAGCTGAGCACCCATGGAAACATCAGCAGGAGGTCAACAAGAGAACTGCACTTCACGATTTTGCAGATTAAAAACCGAGTAGCCAAAGGTAGGCCTGAGGGGGCACCTGACCCCAACGGTATTCCCCCAATATTGTTTAAAACTGATCCGAACTACTGGGCAGCTGCAATATTACAAGTGTTTAACACCATAGAAGAAAGGGCTGGCATCCCAGACTCCTAGAAAGGCTCCATAATATCTCCAATCTATAAGAAGGGAGATAAGAATAAACCTACTAGCTACAGACTTGTAGCCCTAATTGATGTTGATATTTACAACAAGGGGTGGTGAGGGACAGAGTCTCTGAATTAAGCAGAATACTCTCACCCAGTCAAGAGATCAGGGCTAGATCCAACACCGTTTTTTAGCTCATTGCACCATCCCAGTTTCAGAACCTGGCTGTATGCAAATTAGTCTGTCCCTGGCCCAGTGCATCAGGGGAACAGGGCAGACCAGACTACAAAAGCCAATTCTTACACTGGGAAGGAAACAAGCTTCCGGGGACCGGTTTCTGGCATTACAGCCGTCTTCGGCCCGGCTTGCTTGAATCCTGATGGTGCAATGAGCAAGGGACTCATGTCTGAGTATACCCTTCCACGCTTAGGGTGGACAAAAATATTTACAACAAGGGGTGGTGAGGGACAGAGTCTCTGAATTAAGCAGAATACTCTCACCCAGTCAAGAGATCAGGGCTAGATCCAACACCGTTTTTTAGCTCATTGCACCATCCCAGTTTCAGAACCTGGCTGTATGCAAATTAGTCTGTCCCTGGCCCAGTGCATCAGGGGAACAGGGCAGACCAGACTACAAAAGCCAATTCTTACACTGGGAAGGAAACAAGCTTCCGGGGACCGGTTTCTGGCATTACAGCCGTCTTCGGCCCGGCTTGCTTGAATCCTGATGGTGCAATGAGCAAGGGACTCATGTCTGAGTATACCCTTCCACGCTTAGGGTGGACAAAAATATTTACAACAAGGGGTGGTGAGGGACAGAGTCTCTGAATTAAGCAGAATACTCTCACCCAATCAAGAGATCAGGGCTAGATCCAACACCGTTTTTTAGCTCATTGCACCATCCCAGTTTCAGAACCTGGCTGTATGCAAATTAGTCTGTCCCTGGCCCAGTGCATCAGGGGAACAGGGCAGACCAGACTACAAAAGCCAATTCTTACACTGGGAAGGAAACAAGCTTCCGGGGACCGGTTTCTGGCATTACAGCCGTCTTCGGCCCGGCTTGCTTGAATCCTGATGGTGCAATGAGCAAGGGACTCATGTCTGAGTATACCCTTCCACGCTTAGGGTGGACAAAAATATTTACAACAAGGGGTGGTGAGGGACAGAGTCTCTGAATTAAGCAGAATACTCTCACCCAGTCAAGAGATCAGGGCTAGATCCAACACCGTTTTTTAGCTCATTGCACCATCCCAGTTTCAGAACCTGGCTGTATGCAAATTAGTCTGTCCCTGGCCCAGTGCATCAGGGGAACAGGGCAGACCAGACTACAAAAGCCAATTCTTACACTGGGAAGGAAACAAGCTTCCGGGGACCGGTTTCTGGCATTACAGCCGTCTTCGGCCCGGCTTGCTTGAATCCTGATGGTGCAATGAGCAAGGGACTCATGTCTGAGTATACCCTTCCACGCTTAGGGTGGACAAAAATATTTACAACAAGGGGTGGTGAGGGACAGAGTCTCTGAATTAAGCAGAATACTCTCACCCAGTCAAGAGATCAGGGCTAGATCCAACACCGTTTTTTAGCTCATTGCACCATCCCAGTTTCAGAACCTGGCTGTATGCAAATTAGTCTGTCCCTGGCCCAGTGCATCAGGGGAACAGGGCAGACCAGACTACATAAGCCAATTCTTACACTGGGAAGGAAACAAGCTTCCGGGGACCGGTTTCTGGCATTACAGCCGTCTTCGGCCCGGCTTGCTTGAATCCTGATGGTGCAATAAGCAAGGGACTCATGTCTGAGTATACCCTTCCACGCTTAGGGTGGACAAAAATATTTACAACAAGGGGTGGTGAGGGACAGAGTCTCTGAATTAAGCAGAATACTCTCACCCAGTCAAGAGATCAGGGCTAGATCCAACACCGTTTTTTAGCTCATTGCACCATCCCAGTTTCAGAACCTGGCTGTATGCAAATTAGTCTGTCCCTGGCCCAGTGCATCAGGGGAACAGGGCAGACCAGACTACAAAAGCCAATTCTTACACTGGGAAGGAAACAAGCTTCCGGGGACCGGTTTCTGGCATTACAGCCGTCTTCGGCCCGGCTTGCTTGAATCCTGATGGTGCAATGAGCAAGGGACTCATGTCTGAGTATACCCTTCCACGCTTAGGGTGGACAAAAATATTTACAACAAGGGGTGGTGAGGGACAGAGTCTCTGAATTAAGCAGAATACTCTCACCCAGTCAAGAGATCAGGGCTAGATCCAACACCGTTCTTTAGCTCCTTGCACCATCCCAGTTTCAGAACCTGGCTGTATGCAAATTAGTCTGTCCCTGGCCCAGTGCATCAGGGGAACAGGGCAGACTAGACTACAAAAGCCAATTCTTACACTGGGAAGGAAACAAGCTTCTGGGGACCGGTTTCTGGCATTACAGCCGTCTTCGGCCCGGCTTGCTTGAATCCTGATGGTGCAATGAATTCCCAGTGTAAGAATTGGCTTTTGTAGTCTGGTCTGCCCTGTTCCCATGATGCACTGGGCCAGGGGCAGACTAATTTGCATACAGCCGGGTTCTGAAACTGGGATGGTGCAATGAGCTAAAAAACGGTGTTGGATCTAGCCCTGATCTCTTGACTGGGTGAGAGGACTCTGCTTAATTCAGAGACTCTGTCCATCACCACCCCTTGTTGTAAATAATTTTGTCCACCCTAAGCGTGGAAGGGTATACTCAGATGTGAGTCCCTTGCTCATTGCACCATCAGGATTCAAGCAAGCCGGGCCGAAGACGGCTGAAATGCCAGAAACCGGTCCCCGGAAGCTTGTTTCCTTCCCAGTGTAAGAATTGGCTTTTGTAGTCTGGTCTGCCCTGTTCCCATGATGCACTGGGCCAGGGACAGACTAATTTGCATACAGCCGGGTTCTGAAACTGGGATGGTGCAATGAGCTAAAAAACGGTGTTGGATCTAGCCCTGATCTCTTGACTGGGTGAGAGTACTCTGCTTAATTCAGAGACTCTGTCCATCACCACCCCTTGTTGTAAATAATTTTGTCCACCCTAAGCGTGGAAGGATATACTCAGATGTGAGTCCCTTGCTCATTGCACCATCAGGATTCAAGCAAGCCGGGCCGAAGACGGCTGAAATGCCAGAAACCGGTCCCCGGAAGCTTGTTTCCTTCCCAGTGTAAGAATTGGCTTTTGTAGTCTGGTCTGCCCTGT
Organism: Lissotriton helveticus; assembly: GCF_964261635.1. NCBI lineage: Eukaryota > Metazoa > Chordata > Amphibia > Caudata > Salamandridae > Lissotriton > Lissotriton helveticus. The sequence continues at coordinate 649,726,828 of NC_136068.1, forward strand.
TCCCATGATGCACTGGGCCAGGGACAGACTAATTTGCATACAGCCGGGTTCTGAAACTGGGATGGTGCAATGAGCTAAAAAACGGTGTTGGATCTAGCCCTGATCTCTTGACTGGGTGAGAGTACTCTGCTTAATTCAGAGACTCTGTCCATCACCACCCCTTGTTGTAAATACTAATTGATGTTGAGGCAAAATACTATGCCGGTCTCATTTTGGACTTACTAACAGCACGGGCAAATGAAAAATCCCTCATCCCCATGAATCAGACGGTTTCTCCAAAGGCACTGGGACCATCACAAATCTACTTGCCCTGATGCTACTGATGGACGGTGCCAAAGCAGCAAATCTCCCCCTATTTTTGTGTTTAATCAATTATTCGGCTGCTTTCGACAGTATAAATAGGCAGAAGCTGTGGGCTAAACTAGCACAGATGAAAATTGCAGCAGCACTATTAAAACAGATAATCCACCGACATACTAATACTTGGGTTCAAATAAAACTAGGAACCGGAGAATATCTGTCAAGGAGAATACCAACATCTAGAGGATTGAAGCAGGGCTGCGTGCTGGCCCGCATGCTTTTTAACCAGCTTATGCCAGACCTTTTTACAGAATTAAACAACAGCACCTCTCATGCACCGAGGTTAAGCGGGCTGTCACTCTCTAACTTACTGTATGCTGACGACGTCGTCATAATAAGCCAAACTCCAAGTGGGTTTCAGCACTTGCTAAATATGACTGCCAATCATGCTGCATTTAATGGTTTAACTATAAACCTAGATAAGTAAAAAATCATGCGGTTCAACCCAAAGAAGAATACAACCGGGTTTCACTGCAACCTCACAGGTGTACCTATGGAAGTCGTGTCAGAATACAAATACCTTGGGGTGATACTTGATGAGAAAGGTACCTTCAAGCCACAAAAAGAAGCCATAAAACAGAGAGGAAATTTCATAGTGGTAGCTCTAAAATCTCTGAAATATAAAACTGACGGGCCAAGCTTTTACCCCTTACTACAAGTACTACAAGCAACGTTAATTCCAGCTATTACATATGGAAGTGAATGCCTCAGGGGAAAGGATAAAGAGACTTTGGAACAAACTGTGCTAGGAGCAGCAAGAATAGTCTTTAGCCTACCAAATTATGTCTCTACCGCAGAAATCAGGCTGGAGCTTGGCCTACAGTCACAAAAAATAGCTTGCAACGCTGCTTATGTGAAATGCTGGTTTAGGATTAGAAGCTCTGATAACTGCTCTCTGAATTCCCACCTATGGAAAGAGATAAACTCAAGCAGAGTTTGCACCCCAAAAGGATTACCTGACTGCATCTATAAACCGCTTAGGCCTGAAGGAACTCTGGGCAACTATGGGAACGCAGAACAGCTTTAAGTCTTTGATAAATAAGACAGTAAAAAAAGCTATCAGTACCTGAAGACAAAGAAACGCTCAGGAGAAGGTCCCACGGTTGGTGCGTGCTGCAGACCTATACAATACCTGGTCCTCAAGACTACCAGCATGCGGGCTTCAGCAGGAGGCTAAAAGAGAAATTCCTCAGGTTTTGATTGGGAATTCTTCCTGTCGTCCCGCATCTACCACATGGAAGCAAACCACAGAAACAACTGAGTGCCGCCTCTGCGGAGAAGCTGAAGAGAGCATCATGCGTCTACTATGAATTTACCACGATCTGGCCCTAGAACGACGCTTGTTCCTGAAATCTATCTTTAACACCAAGTGGATAAGAACCTGCAGGCACGCAGTGAAGGCTTGCTTTGGTGGAGGAAACATACAGCTGGCATGCCGGTTTGTATACTTTATGGCGGCGGCAGAGGAGAAAATAAAGATACCTGGCACACCATGAAACAGCTCTAAATTAGGAACTTACCCTGCCTGGTCCCAAGATTGGCCTCTTCTTTTTTAAACCGGGGAAACGCCTGACATAATAAAGCTCTCCTTCGTCGCCTTGAGAACTACGGGGCTTTGGAAAGGCACAAGGTCAAGAAGGACCAGTAGTATCTATATCATACAAATTGAAACAATCCTGATAAATGCAACTCTTAATTCTGTGACTTTTAAATATAAATGCAATTCTTAAATTTTTTGATCTAGGTTTTTATATCTCAACTTTTGGACTAAGGATTGACTAAAGCACACTTGTTGATATAGAAGTTCTGTTGGAGGAAGGCTCATCCAAGCTAAAAAGGAAAAACTGGGCCAGGTCAATTCCTCCGATATCTTTTTCTATCTTTATTGTTTGCAAAAAGGATGAACTTTTAGTGTACTATTTTTATGAATTTGTTTTGACTTGAGCAATCTCCTTTTTGTAAAGGCTTTTGTTAACTAGTACAATAAATATTTACTTACTTACTTACTTACTCTCTGCTGTCACTGATAGATGGTTTCACCCAAAAATCAATTTATCTCCATTGCGCACTACTTATCTCATCTCACTCACCAATCTATACCCACATGGGAGTTGAAGTAACATGTTGATCACCTCCATCCCTACAATGAACAATCCCGAACCTAGGCCTTTAATTTGATCAACTCCATGCCTACAATGAATTATCTACAAATGAGGCCTTTAACATTGTATCATCTATTGTGTGTGCAAGTGTTGTAGATGCAGGTTTAGACCTTAAGGTTTCTAGCTCTGGTGTAATACTCATTGCAACTAAATGGGCTATAATTACTAATACAACTGTTAATATAACTCCTAAAATGAATCTACATTCAGCTTTGGTATGCAAACACATATTTGTCTACAGTCAGACTTATAATATCTAAGTTATGAATAGAAACGGGGAATATGTAACAAAATTATTGGAAACGTTGCTGTTACCCCAAGAGATTGCAGTAGTTAAATGTGCAGCTTACAGAAGTGTCAATGAATATGTCACCTTTAGAAATCGATATGCCTATGAAGTTGCACGGTATTGTGCACTTTGAACATTTAATAGAGAATATACAAATGAATCTATAGAGGTCACTAACTTTTCTGTTGATGTCAGTAGCTGATATCTGGGAAGATATCAAAAGACCACAGGAAGAAGTTTCAGATGCAGAACAACAAGTGTGGATTAGAGCAGGATGTGTTAAAAATGCAAACAAACAGCATTTGTGCTTCAGCAGATGGAAGACCTATGTTGCTAGACAGTTTGTTGTTCACCGTGACACGACATATCCAGAGTCCAGCACACATAGGAAGGGATGCAATGGTTAGACTATTTTGTAGAGTTGTTTCGATCTCAGATTCAGAGTTTTAGCTGGGGAGCTATGCCATAGATGTGTTGCGTGTCAGCAGATAAATGTAGGAAGGAGAACCACTGTAATACTAAGCCACAATGGAAGATCAGCAGGACTCTTTAATAGGATGAAGTTGGACTTTATCGAAATACTTGCTAGTAAAAGGGCTGAGATAAGTCCTGTTTATAGGATGCATTCTGATCGGTGGAAGCATACCCTGTGTGGAGAAGTGACACCCTCACTGTAGCCAAAATGTTGTTACGTGATCCCATTCTGTAGATTGGATTCCTGGTTTATCTGGAATCAGACTGAGGGACCCATTTTAATATTGAGGTCCTTAGAATGCTGTGTGTGGCTATCAAGTGGAACAGAGAGTACGCTGTCGCTATCGTCCCAAGGCTTCAGTTAAACTGGATTTTGACGTCTCGATTGGCCAAGGTCTGCGCATCCTCTTCATTGAAATGGCCAGGAGAACATGATTATTACCACACAAGACAGGTAACCACTGCAATCTCATAGGGTAACTGCAAAGCTTCAAATGATTTCCTTACATATTCCCATTTCTATTAGGTGAACCTGTGCATGTCCAAAGTTTCCTTTATGACCATAACTGATCAAAATTAAGGACCACACCAAAGCTCTACTGACAATCTGGCAATATAGATAGCAAGCTCTTGAAGGGCAATTAATTCTGCTACTTGTGCAGAGGTAACACCTCTAAGCCAGTAGGCTTCTGCTACTTCTTGAATAGTCCGAACAACATAGGCCGCTCTTAAAGTTTCTTCATTTTCTCATAGACATGAGCCGTCCACAAAAATTACATAGTCGGGCTCATCAAGAGATTAATCTTTAATGTCTGGCCTAGGCTTTTTTTTTTGGTTCTCTTTAACATAAATAAGTGAGAAGTCTTTAGGCAAACCAAAGGTTTATTCAAGGATCTCCATATATATGTGACAATACCTTCATATTGCTAGGCCCTCCGGGATCCAATGAAACCGGTTGCTAAGATTCTAATGGAGATAAGTGTAAAAGGTGGATACCTTTCACCACCACAAAATAAACGCCCTAACTCCGCACTCACTTATTTAATAATCATTGGACTTTTATATATGTGATGTCAAATAGCAAAATAAAATATGTCAAACCATATTCTCCCAATCAACTTAATTCCTCCATATTTTGCATCTTTTCCTTGCTGCACTAGCCAGATCTAAACTATGAATGCGCCTAACCAAGGCAACCCAATCTAATACTATTGATGATTGTGGTGTAATCCATTTTAGGCAAATGTCATGCCTAGCAAGAAGGACCAACACAACTAGAAGAGAAACCTGTGAATTAGACACATTATAACTAACACACTCCTCTGGTAGGACCCCAAATATAACCAGACTTAAGCTTACCTTAATCTATTGCCCCAGAACCTCAGAAACAGTCTTACCTATGTCTTGCCAGAAGCCCTGGATAGAAGGTGACTGCCAGAACATATGAAAATCATCCACATCATCAAAGTCACACTTCGGACAAACCTTTAGATTAACACCTCCCAGTTTGGCCAACTTTTTCTGGGTCGAGTATTCCCTGTTAAGTGTCAACAGATGGTTCCTCTTAAGATAGACAGCTTTGACCACATTCCATAAAGTGCTCATCAATACTTGCCATAGGTGTGTTACGTTGATCAAAGGCAGGTCTCTTCTGCAGGACTCCTCTATAGGTACTAAGTGGGGTTCACATTTAATCAGAAGCCAATACCATTTGGAAACCTCCTTTTGTTGAAATGGGGGACAGCAAAGAGAAAGTTCATGTTCTAAGTTAGGTTCTTCTCCTTTGTCCAAATGTGAGGCCCAGATAGATAGCTGATAAAGCTTAAATCTTGCAAGTCTTTGGTGTGTAGAATTGTATAGCACCTCCCACAGGAGGAGCGTATTCCCTTGAAGAAGTTGGCCCCAACTCGAAAAACTTTCCTCCTGTAATATGGAGGAAAGCCTGTCTTTTAAGGGAACTGGCGTATCTGGGGAATTTCAAATGGGTGCCCCTGCACTATAATGAGAAAACTTCAGGATCTTCCTGATTTGGAACCAGAATTCACAGGCCAAACTTAGAACCTTGAGTTTAATTTGTTTTAAGAATTTGGGTGTCCAAACTTAAAAAGACATCCATTGCCCCCTTGTGGAGCGTTTTTAGACATGGCTAGGAACAAGGGAGAAAAACAAGAAGAATTGAATAGGAAAGGTCTTACATTCTTCAGTTGAAATGCAAAACAATAAAAAGTGGAGATACGGACTGGCAATACTCTCTCAACCTTTGAACATCTCAGCTTCCGCTATGCAATCTCACCCCCTTATTGGCCCAAAGAAAACTATTTATAAACCCTTGTACTTTTTTCAAAGAGGACTGATCGAAGGGTAAAGGGATTGTATTAAAAATAAAAGTGAATTTTGGCAAGATTGACATCTTAATCAGATTGGAAATACCTAAAATAGATAATCCAAGACTGTTCCAAGAATTTTATAGCAAACCCATTTCTTTCTGTTTACGGTCTACATTTACCAAGGCCGTTTTAGTGATATCATGAGTGAATTGAACACCGAGATAGCGGATTTTCTGTTTTGTTGTAACTATACTTACAAGTGCGTTCCAAGTCATAATCTCTGACTTTTGAAGATTGATTAAGTACCCTGAAAACCTTCCAAAATTCATCAATAGTTTCTCCAGACAGGGCAAGATAGCCGGGGATTCACTAGAAAAGATCATCAAGTCGTCTGCATATAAGGTGACTTTTTTCTCCCAACACTCCCATCTGAAAGGCATAAAAGTACTAGCCCTAATGCTACAAGCCAGGGGTTCTATGTATAAATTGAATAATAAAGGGGATAGTGGGCCTCTATAAATCGTCCACCATTATAGCTTGATTGATTTAGAGAGATTGATATTAATAATAAGTCTGGCAGTGTGCATTTTATAGATGTTTTTAATGGCTCTACCAAAAGGATTGCCCAACCCAAACCGTTGAATCGTATAGGTTAAAAAAGGTTGTGCGTTAGTTTGTGAAGCTGCCAACCACTAATAAATCGTTTCTGGTCTGGATGGACCAAGGAACTCTTTACCAAATTCAATCTCCCTGCTAGAATTTTTGAAAAGATTTTATAATCGCAGTTTAGCAGGGAGATAGGTCTATATGACTCACAGTTCTTCGGGTTTTTATTTGATTTAAGAATCAAAGAAACTGCTGCCTCATCCCACGATTTGGGGATTGGATTATTTTCAGGGGAAATCCTATTGAACCGAGTCATAAGAACCGGGGCAATCTCTTCAGCCATAGCCTCTCCCGAGTCTATTGTTATTTGTTTAATTAAATTCCTAGTTTGATTTATCTGGGACTTCCAAGCGAGGAGTTTCCCGCATCCCTCACCACAATCATAATTGGCTAGCTTACTGGTCTCTCATTTTTTCCTAATTATATCGTACAGGTGGTCTTTTAATAACTGATTCTTAGCAGGTAACTCTCTGCCTTCCTTCCCATCCAATTGCAGTTTCTGGCTAGATTTACACTCAGATATCGTTCTAAAAATATCTTCCTCCTACTTCCGTTCAATCTTCCTAGTCTCCTTGTGTTTCTTAGCAGCCAAACTTATCACAACCCCAATAATAAATGTTTATATGCATTCCAAATAATTTCCAATGCGGCAGAGCTTAAGTTAATGTCGAAGAAAGATTGTGTTTCTTCCTTCAACTGCGCAAATAATAGGGGATCTAAGATGAGTGTTCTATCAAAAGTCCACCTCCTCGAAGATTATTTAGGCATTTGAAGAACTAATTTAACAGCAGAATGGTCGGAAAGGTGTTCCGGGATGTGCCTAAGTAATGGCGTACATTTCAGCAATCTTAAGTCAATCAGAAAGCAGTCAATACGGGAACAATATCCATACTTTTGTATTGTGGATTGTAAAATCCGACGGTACACCCAAACCCTTATATTTTTCCCTCCAAATATCTATCAGACCTAGGTCCCTCATTAATACTTTTAAAAACAAACCCATTTTTGAAGAGACTACTTTTCCCCCACTGGACCTGTCTAGAACTGGGTTCAAAAGAATGTTAAAATCTTCGCCTATTATGATAGGATAGTTAGATTGGATCAAGTGACTATAGATTGTGTTTAAAGGGGTTTCATCGCCTATATAGGGTCCATAATATGGCATACCACTCCTTTTGAATTTTATCATCACAAATGACCCAACACCCTTTAGAGTCTACATTAACCTCACCTAAAGTAACTCTGGCTGCATACTTAATAATAACAGCTACTCCTTTAGTATAACAATATTGTGTTCAATGACAGGAGAAATCAATCCTGCTTATCAAAAATGCATTTCCATTCCTCACATGTTAGATGGGTCTCTTGAAGGATGTTAATGTCAAACTCAGATTGGTGCAGATATTGGAATATTCTCCTTTGTCTGCTTAAGACCCTTCAGCCATTAACATTCCACATTAGGATTTTAATTGAAGTTAAAGAAAGAGTGCCAGTAGGACAAGTTGTTTACGATCCACCTACTTTTATTTGTGCGGTCTTGTCTATTTGACAAATGAGAACTTTATTTCTTTTTTCCCTATTTTGCTCCCCACTTGGTGAAGAAAAGAAGCAAAAAACTTAGTTTCCTCAAGCTCTGCCCCCCTCCCTTCCATGGGAACTCTCCCTGACATTGACCTGGGCTTGATGATAACCTGTCCAGTCAAACTCATTCCCCTCCCCTCCAGAAAACACAACAAGGATCAGCTTTGTCCCTGAGTCTTTATTTGCTCTATGAAAGTTCCCACCTCCTTCGGACCTCTAAAGTTAGTCATTTTATTGTTCCACATAACTTTTAGCAGAGCAGGGAAGCTCAATTGCACTGTCACCCCTAATGATCTTAAAGTCGGTATAAACGTCCCCAGTTTCCATTGTCTGTCTTGGGTAATTCTGGACAGATCTTACCTGATTCGTAAAGACCTGGCGCCCTTGGTATAGGAGCCAGCTTTGAGTGCGTCAGATAAAACCCGCTCCTTTAAAAGGAATGTGATAAAGTTTACCAACATTTTTCTGGGTGTTGTCCTATTAGTATTTTTAGAGAAGGGATCCCTGTGGATTCTCTGAATATGAGCCTCCAGGTCTCGGGAGTCAATAGTTGGGAAAAACTCTTTTAACAATCCTATAAAGAAACTTTTAATATTATCTCCCTCCAGACCTTCTGGGACATTAATCACTTTATTGTTGTTACGCATGCTGTTGTTTTCCAGGTCTTCAATTTTATCCATCATAGATTTGTCACCACTCTTTAAGGATTGTATCTCAGCCTGATTTACCTCTACTTCCTTATTTAGGGCCTCAATGGATGCTTCTATCAGACAAATCCTCTTCGTAGTAGCAGAGACTTTCACCTCCAATGCTTCACAACTGTCTTCAGTTTTTGCCTGATTACTTTCCGAAACAGAAAATCTGCTCCTGATCTCCGAAATAAGATTCCCTAGCATCTTCATCAACTCCAATTGGTTGGAACTATTAGAATCAAGAGTCTTATCCAGTCTAATATCAGGAGATTACTGCTTGGAAGCCTATGGAACTTCCTCAGGACAGATTGCCAGATCTTCCGAACCAACACTTAATACTGGATATCAGTTTGTAGTTGGAAAATTCAAATCCATTTTTTTGTTCAGTCACAGTGATTTCTCCTTCTCCTATATTGGCCATTTTACGATCTACAATTTTTCCGGTGAGAGGCACGGCTTGAGATGACACCTGCCTTTCTAACCGAGATATGTTTGCTTGACGGGTTTGCTGATCCGAAGGAATCACCTTGAAGAAAGATCTAAGGGATGGAGCTATTCTCAATTGAATAGAGTCCTTCCGCTGCCTTATCGGGGGGGATATAGAAGAGGATTTGTCCAGTTCAGTAGAGTCACCAGTCCAAATCATCAGTATATAGTCAATATACCTCCTCCACAGTGACACCTTCTCCGAAAAAGGGTTGAGCTCTCTGAATATAAAGGATTGCTCAAAATGGTCCATAAAAATGATGGCAAGGTCCGGGGCAAAGGCAGCACCTATATTCACTCCCTTTGTTTGAAGGTAGAAATGGTTGTTGAAGAGAAATACGTTTTTCATCATTGAAATTCGTAGGAGGACAACAATGAATTCTGTTAGAACTGCCATGGACGCAGTTCGTTGGTCTAGTGCTTCAGTCATAACCTCAAGGGCAGCTTGCTGTGGTATGCTAGTATAAAGGGATATGATGTCACAGGTGACCAAGAATTGGCTGTTAGAATCAAATGGGCATTTGTCAATGAGATTGATAGTTTGCCTCGTGTCCCTAAGAAAAGCTGTTGTTGTTTCAGCTATCGGTTTTATGAAATAGTCAATATACCTACATAAAGGTTCTAGCATAGATCCGCACCCCGAGACGATGGGGCAACCTGGTGGGTTATTGAGGTTTTGTAAATCTTCGGCAATGTGTACAGGGTGGGGAGCCGAAGTTGTTTCTGATTGAGGTATTGAAATTCCAGATTGCTCAGGAAACCCTGTTCAAGGCCTTGGGTGGTAATACAAAGTATCTCTTCGGCAAGGTCTTTGGACGGGTCTCATCTTATTCTTCGATAGCTGACTCCATCCTGTAACTGGTTGTTAATTTCTGCTTTGTAGTCAGCGACATTTTGTACAACAATTGCTCCACCCTTATCAGCAGGCTTAATCACGATATTCTTGTTGTTCTTCCCTCTCCATCGTTGTGATCTAATATTTCATATACTTATATTCCTTTAGTAGTTTGGACACATCCCTTAAGACAACGTTTTTAAAAGCCAGTATTTTGTTTGTCATGTGGGAGGCTGGTGGGACAAAGGTGGAGGGAATCCTAAGCCCAATGTCTGACGTTGCCACGGAGGAAGGAGCATGTTTGAAAAAACATCTTAGCCGGATTTTTCTGAAAAAGCGATGTAATTCAGTTTGCAGTGCGAATTCGTTAGCCCGTGCTGTTGGTACAAATGATAATCCCTTGCTCAACACGCTGGTTTCCTCATCTTTCAGAGCATATGTGGAGATGATGGACCATTTTGAAAAATCCTTTACATTCAGCGAGCACAACCCTTTCTCTGTGAAGGTGTCACTGTAGAGGAGGTATATTGACAATATAATGATGATTTGGACTGGTGACTCTTCTGAACCGGACAACTTCCATACATGGCTCAATGGAAGAAGTCCACACAAACAATTTACCATACATTCAGATTGGAAGCAAATAGACTTCCTGGATATCACCATCAAGAGTGAAGAGAATCAACTATATACCACCTTGTACCGGAAGCCGGCTGAGAGGAATTCACTGCTGAGGTATAACCACTATCACCCCAGAGGACTCCGCGAGAATCTCCCTTTTGGACAGTTCCTGCGGATCTGTAGGAATTGTTCCAAGAAAAATGAAGCGATGTAATTCAGTTTGCAGTGCGAATTCGTTAGCCCGTGCTGTTGGTACAAATGATAATCCCTTGCTCAACACGCTGGTTTCCTCATCTTTCAGAGCATATGTGGAGATGATGGACCATTTTGAAAAATCCTTTACATTCAGCGAGCACAACCCTTTCTCTGTGAAGGTGTCACTGTAGAGGAGGTATATTGACAATATAATGATGATTTGGACTGGTGACTCTACTGAACCGGACAACTTCCATACATGGCTCAATGGAAGAAGTCCACACAAACAATTTACCATACATTCAGATTGGAAGCAAATAGACTTCCTGGATATCACCATCAAGAGTGAAGAGAATCAACTATATACCACCTTGTACCGGAAGCCGGCTGAGAGGAATTCACTGCTGAGGTATAACCGCTATCACCCCAGAGGACTCCGCGAGAATCTCCCTTTTGGACAGTTTCTGCGGATCTGTAGGAATTGTTCCAAGAAAAATGATTACATGAGGGAAGCGCAGGATCTGTCCAAAAAGTTGATAGAGAGAGGTTATCCAAGAAGACTGATCAAGAGGGCTTGGTTCAGCCCCCGTGAGGATTTGCTGACAACAAAAGAAAGAGTTGACAAATCGGGAAAAAGGACGATGTGTGTCACTACTTTTTCGACAAGAAGCCATGCCATCAGGAAAATAGTCAACAGACATTGGACATTGATATCAAATGACAGCGACCAAATCAGTCCTCCAATGCATTCTTATAAAAGAGCATTAAGGACCACGTAGTACTTTCATTCCTTGAAACCCCTGATACTTCAATAATTCAATCGTCATCGAATTTACCACCAACATTGGGCCATTTCAAGTGTGGCCAATGTAAGGCATGCCAGACCACTATCCAAACCAAAGAATTCACATACAAACATCATGCAATCACTTTGAAATCTTTCACCAATTGCAATACGAACAATGTAATCTATGGGATCGTTTGTCCGTGCGAGCTCATATACATAGCTCAAACGCAGCAGAAAATCAAGGCTCGTATTCTCCAACACTGTAGCAGGATAAGATGCGAAGTACAAGGGGCCCCTTTAGTGGAACATCTCAAAACGGCAAATCACAGTCATGATGATCTTAAATGGGTGGTACTGGAGAAGGCATCCCTTGGACCAAGAGGCTGCAACATTGCAACAATTCTCGACACAAGAGAATGTAAATGGATGTCCTTACTAGACTCTATTCATAATGGCCTCAACGAATCCGAGGTCAGTCACACACAATTAGCCTGTCTCATACTTGAATGAAGCCACTAGTTTAAACTGTTTAATACATCTGAAATGGGTCTATGTAATGTACAGTCAATGCATAATTCTCTACTATAACTATATGATCACTTTTTCTACGGCAAGAAACAGAGCAGATAAGGCAAAGGCACCCTAATGTGATTTGAGATATGTATATACACTTTCACTATAAGCACTCTAAATGCATATGCACTTTGTTCTTTGTGCTTTCCCCATCTGTTGGCAACTTTGTGACAACAGGAATGTTTTGCAAGGAAGGCAAGGACATTTATGTATGCTATGCACTTTGCTCGGTGAGCCTTTACCATCTATTGGCAACTACGTGATATCAGGAATGTTTTGTTTACACAATGCTATGATTTCAAAAATCTTATTTTGTGTTTTATTATTACTAAGAAATCTTCTTTCCAACTAAATGAGGCTCTAATTTCAATCACAAACTATCACAGAGGCTAGCGACAACTGAAAGATCACCACCACTAGAGGAAGATAATACTTAGTGCCTTGTCGCCCGTTTTAATGTACTCTATGCATATGGAACAATCGCCTTAGGCAAAGCATAGGCCTGGGTGTTCTGCGTTCAGCCAACCTTTTTGCCTATGTTATGTTATATTTTTATTTGTACAGCGCACAGCTACTAAAAGTGTCCCGGCGCTAACTCCAGAAAATTAGAATTTATCTACACTCCGATGTCAGGCTTAAAAAAGCAGCGTTTTTAATTTTCTTTTAAAGAGCAATGGGTCATGAATACTCCTCAAAGCCAGCGGTAATAGGTTCCAGGCTAAGGCAGCTTTGTGGACAAAGGAGTTACCGCCTAGCCTCTGGAGATTGAACCAAGGATTCTGCATAAGCAACTGTTCTGATGAGCGCAGGTGTCGAGAAGGTTTATAGAAGGCACATCGCTTCTGCAAATAACTAGGACCCAGTCCCTACAGAGCACGATGAGCCATGGAAAGCGTTTTAAATTTAATGTGAGACTCCACCGGGAGCAAATGCAGAGTACGTAAATGAATACGAACACTCTGTTTAAGAGGCAATCCCAGAAGCAGTCTGGCGGCCGCATTTTGGACCACTTGAAGTTTCCTGGTCAAATGAGCCGGGCTGCCAGCCAGCAAGGCGTTAGCATAATCTAAGCAAGACAAAATCAGTGCTCTGACCACCGTCTCCTTAGCGCTAACTGGCAGCAAAGGAAGACATTTCTTCAAGATTTTCAGGGTCCCAAAACATGTCCCAGTCAACTTTTTTATCTGAGTTGAGAAGTTCAAGTCTTCATCGAACCAAACCCCGAGATTTTTGGCAGAGCCCTTGCTCACAGTAAGACATGGAAAATCAGTGGGCCATAGCCTGTCCCTGAAATCCTCTGGGTATGAGCCATACAAAAGTACCTCCGATTTTTCTTCATTGCACTTCAACTGTGCGCCTGCCAGCCAATGAAACAACGAGGCTAGGCAATGCTGCACAGCCTCCACCGCATCCTCTCCCCTCTTCCAAGAGAACTGGAGTTGTGTATCATCTGCATAGGCCATTACCTTAACCCCCAGGGACTCCGCAAGGTAAACCAGCGGAGTCACATAGATGTTAAAAAGAAGAGGGCTAAGGGATGACCCCTGCGAAACACCAGTGGCCAGAAGCAACAGCGTAGACGCACAGGGAGGAAGCCACACCTGCTGTGATCTGCCCTCCAAAAAAGCTCGAATCCAGCTCAGAGCCGAACCTGAGATACCAATTGCCATTAGGCGACAGAAGAGTAAAGAGTGGGGCACCGCATCGAATGCCGCCGAGAGATCGAGCATAACCAGCGCGACTCTCCCCCCGGCATCCAGGTACTCACGGATCGCCTCTGTCACCTCCACAAGCACAGACTCCGTGCTGTGGGCCACACAAAATCCCGATTGCGCTGGGTGTAACAGGCCCGGCACCTCTACATAGTTGGTAAGCTGAGATGTCACGACCTTCTCACAAACTTTAGCCAAACTTGGCAAGAGCGAGATAGGCCGATAGTTGGCAGGTGACATTGGATCAAGGTAAGGCTTCTTAAGGAGGGGCACGATTAGTGCTTGCTTCCATGATATCGGAACACTGGCCTCGCGAAGCGACTGATCACTAGATTGACCTCGCAATTAATTGTAGCAGCCACCTCCGCTAAGAGCCTAGCGGCACAGGGGTCTTTCGGTGAGCCTGATTTGAGTGCTTTCAAAATTCTGAGTGATGTACTTAAATCCACTGGACTAAATGCAGAAAAGGTGCCACCCGCTCCCTCTCCTGTAACCTCAGAGGAGCAGCCAAAACTGTCTCGGGCCCACTCAAAAAAGATTGCTGGATACCGACTACTTTTTCCTGAAAGAAGTTAACCAGGGTATTACACCAGGTGACAGAGGATGGTATCACCGCCGCCTGGGCACTAGGAGCCATAAAGCTCTGCACGATGGCAAATATTTCTTTGGAATTATTATTGGCCCTCTCAAAACGAGCTGAAAAATAACAGCCCTTGGCTAGGCCAATAAAAGAATAGTAAAGATTTGGTTTAGCTCTAAGTGCCAGTTTAGCAATAGGGCAGTAACCACTGGAACGCCAGGCTCTTTCAAGGATCTTACAGGCGTGTTTCAGTGTTCTCAGCTCCGAGGTGAACCAAGGCTTAGATGTAGACTCTCTCCTGAGCTTGCTATGTACCGGGATGGAGATAGCACTGACCGAGTCAGAAATCCAATCAGCAAAACTAGCCACATTCTCTTCCAGGCTGCCCAGAAGAAGAGGCTGCCCAGCAGCTAGACAGCTGCTGTGTTGCCCCGCGTCCAGTTTCCTAGCAGTAGGGGAATGATAGTGACTGGCTGCCCGCAACGGGCGTTGCGCCGTCCATGAAAAAAATATGGGTAAATGGTCCGATCAAGCGACCTGTAGGGGCTTCACCGTAGATATAGGGAAATTGGTGCAGATTGGATCAAGAATATGCCCCCCTTGGTGGGTCGGATATACCACCCATTGGGAGAACTGGGCCATCTGAAGAGTCTCAAGAAAAGTGACTGATTCCGCCAGGTCTGTAACATCCAGAAGCAGATTGAAATCCCCCAAGAGCAAGTAATTTGTAAAGCGTAGTGATCTGTCTGCCAAAGGAATCCAGAAATTCCTCGGCTGGCTCCGGAGGTCGATATAATAAACAACCCCCTAAAGTGAAATACAGAGATAATTTCAGGCAAAAGTCAAGAGCCTCACCCCCCCCCAAGGAGCCCTCCAAGAAGGAAGTTTCACTATGCAGAGACCAACAATCCCTGTATAGAATGGTCAAACCCCCGCCTCTACTAACTGGGCGGTCCAGGCGATGAATTTTATAGCCCATCGGGGTAGCCAACGCAACAATCGGATTAGAGAATGTATCAAGCCAGGTATCCATGATGAATAGGAGATCTACCTGATTGTCGGTAGTCAAGTCTGTTATATCATTAAGGTACCCACAATCAATGCACCCGATGCCGCTGATAACCCCTAACTGGTTGGTTATACGAGATGGACAAATGGGAATACTGTATGACTTGAGCACAGCGCTCGAGTACTGGATAATCCTCCTATTGCTTTTATCATGGGAAAAACTGCTAAATCTCCTGAGGCGGAAGCCGGGAGACGACCGATTTTTAAAATTGTTATTTCTGTGTCACTCTTAAAATAACTTGTATTTTTAACTGCGCACTCACCCGGCTGGCACCTGTGCAGCGGGCTTGAGACACGCCAAACAGCGACCCCTTCGCTGCACCGATTTAGGAACAAAACAAACATTTGGACGCCATTCACGGCGAGGAACTGAGGCCACGCCCACTCTCAGGCCACGCCCATCCGCCCCCTTTCCACCCATAAAGATGTGCAATCACCGGACGCGCAGCGGACGGGCGCAGCGGGCGCGCCGTCAGCGCGCCGAAGGCGCGCCAAAGGCAAGCCCGTCTGGGCCCGTCCGGGCCCAGCCGGCCTTAGGCCCAGTCACTCTGGCCGTGGCAGCTCCTAACATCCTGACCTACACCCGGGCTGACTTGCTAGCCTTGAACACCAACAAACATCCCTCCTGCTCGCGCATCCTAACCGGAGACACGCAATTCTCCGGCTGTGACCGCTGTAACCCGGTCAATCAGACCGTGGCATCAAAGGGTCTGTACCTAGGCCTACTTAACTGCAGGTCGCTTGTGAAACATGCACAAGAAGTGAACCTCCTAATTACCAACAATGCCATAGATATTCTGTTTTTAACAGAAACCTGGCTTACCTCCAGTAGTGGCCCAGACATCGTTTTAGCACTCCCCCCCGGGTACGTTATGTGCTCACAGAACAGACCAGAGGGTAGGGGAGGTGGACTTGCAATAATCTTCAAAGACATCTTCACCTGCAGAACGTCTGATGGCAACATCAAGGGTTATGAAAGCTGCCACTATACCATTACAATCTCCCCTGTCACCTCGATATCAGGAACGTTGATATATCGCCCACCAGGCAATTTAGGGGACTTTCCGACCAAAATTGCTGACCAGACCTCCATTAAGTGTACGTCTACCACTAACTACCTATTATTAGGAGACTTGAATGTACATTTTCTGGATCCAGACGACAAACTGGCCAATGAACTACTCCAGGATCTCACCTCAATGGGCCTAGATCTTAAAAACCCACAGGCCACCCACGAAAAAGGGCAACTGCTTGATCCCATTCTTTCCAACATCCCCAACCTTAGATCCCTTGACCATATCCCCCTTCCCTGGACGGACCACTTTTTGGTTCCCTTGGTATGGGACATTATTACTGTGCCCACGCCACCCCCAAAAATCAGAACGTACTCCAGACAATGGCAGAAATTGGAACCAGACGTCTGGGCAGCCAAACTCCGAGAAAATGTTCCTCATCCCCCAATAACACCGTAGTAGGGGACAAAAAATTCAGTACCTGGATTACCCAATCGCTCGACGCCATCCTGCCCAAAACCCACTCTCTTAGACACATCAAGAGAGTTAACCCCTCACCCTGGTATACCCCGGAACTCAATCTGCTACGTAAGGCTTGCAAAAGAAACGAACGAATCTGGAGGAAGGAAAAAACCGAGGAACGGAAAGAAGCATTCCGCGCCGCGGTAAAATCCTACAAAAAAGAGCTCCGTAGCATCAAAGCTAGTTTCTACGAGGACAGAATTAAAAACGCGGCCTGTTCGGCTCATGAAACCTACTTAGTTCTAAAAGAACTACTCCACGCCCCCGACCCCCCACTCAAACCCCTCGATCCCAAAGCAGCTGAAACCAAATGTCAAAAATTAGCCACTTTTTTCGACGAGAAGATTAAAAATATTCTTATAACCATACCCCCCCCCGAACAGGACCCCACACAGCCGGCCCACCATCACTATCGCCAATCCTCCACTGCCGCCAGCCCCCCAACCCTCCCTGGACACTTTCGGTCCCGTAACAACGGAAGAAGTAGGAACCACGATGGCCGCAATTAAAAGTGGTTCTCCCCTTGATCCTGCCCCCCTCCGTTTCCTAAAAAAAGTGTCAAGTACCATCATCCCCCCCCTCACGGCCCTGATCAATTCCTCTCTCTCAGAGGGTATTGTCCCCCCCAGCTGGAAAGCGGCAGCAGTCAAAGGTCTGCTGAAAAAAACCCTCTTTAGACCCGCAGGACTTCGCCAACTACAGGCCCATATCCCTTCTCCCTGGAAACAGCAAGATCGCAGAGAAGCTGGTAAATAAACAACTATCGCTTTTCTTAGAAAGTAACAACCTCTTAGCGGCCTCCCAGACAGGATTTCGTCCAGGGCAGGGCACTGACATCGCCCTCCTGACAGCAGTGGAGAAGGCCAGAAGCATTCTGGACACAGGAGGATCAGTGGCAGTGATCCTCCTAGACCTCAGCGCGGCCTTCGACACTGTAGACCATCCCACCCTAATCCACCGACTGGGAGAGATCGGATTAAAGGGTCTGGCCCTGAAATGGCTAGAATCCTTTTTGACTGGACGCTCCTTCCAGGTGCGGGAAAACGACAGCTGCTCATCCATCATCCCCCTCCGGTGTGGAGTGCCACAGGGCTCATCTCTGAGCCCTACACTTTTCAACGTGTACATGGCCCCACTGGGCTAGAGGGTCAGCTCATACGGCGTGTCAGTCATCAACTACGCCGACGACACTCAGCTGGTCGTTACTCTTTCCCACCCTCACCACGCTCCTTCCGACCTCCACAGCTGCCTTTCCGAAGTCCACCGATGGATGAATCTCTCCTCCTTGAAATTGAACGGGTCCAAGACCGAGATCCTCCTGATGGGCCACAATGGGCCCTCTTTACCATCTTACCTTTGGCCCAGGTGCCTAGGGGACCCTCCCGCACCCAAGGAAGAGGTCAAGAGCCTTGGTGTGTGGATTGAGAAAGACATGAGTTTTAAAACCCAGGCAAAGAGAACCGCAGGGACATGCTTTGGACTACTCAGAGCCTGCAGGAAGATCTTTCCCCTGCTCCCAGAGACCGCAAGGAGGCTCCTCATCCAGGGTATAATCCTGGCAAGATTAGACTACTGTAACGCTATATACTTGGGAGCCCCTGAAGCCACCATGAACTCACTGCAGAAAGTCCAAAATGCCGCAGCCCGCCTACTTACGGGCACACCTGGAAGATCCTCCGCCAGGCCGGCCCTCAACTCTCTCCACTGGCTCCCAGTCAGAGAAAGGGTCCTGTTCAAAGCCCTCTGTCTGGCCCATAAAACACTCAACAACAACGGTCCCCCTCTTCTGAAAGAACTTTTAATCCCATACAAAGCAAAGAGGGATCTCCGGTTCAATGCAGAAAACCTTATTTCAGTCCCTAGAGTGAGAAAAGCTAAGACCGGTGGCCGTCGCTTCTCGGTTCACACGGCGAAACGATGGAACCAGTTACCCCGCAAACTTAGGACAGAACCGAACTATCTCCAGTTCAGAAAGACCTTAAAGACCTTCCTTTTCCCGCAAATATAATCCCACTAGTCGGCTAAAACCCCTGGAGAAGCAGATTAGCGCTGGGATGCTCTTCGGAGTTACTACGCGCTTTACAAAACCATTAAATAAATAAATAAATAAATAAAAACCGGCAGAGAGGCTCGCCCTGAGCCCTGCCTTAGCGCTGACGGGCGCAGACGGGCTTGCACGTTCTCCCAACGCACATTTATATAGGGTATGGCCAATGCTGGTATGCTGCGTGAGAACAACTGGACCGCTGACCACTAGAGACGCGTGTTACTTCCAAAATGGACGCTGCCCAACTGCAACTGTGCCGGGATACGCAGCAGTGACGTGGAATTAGCCCACACGAGGAGCTGTGCAAAAGTACCCCAACACAAGACAAATTCCCCAGGTAACAGGAACAATTTCAATGTGATGCCGTTTTTTTTTAAATTTCATTCCCCCCTAATTCTCCATTAAGTACATAAAAGCAATCAACATTCGGAGCGTATTAAAAAAATAACCTTTCACAAGCCTATGATGTAGTATCCCTTGTTTATAAATGAATAGGAGTTTTCTCTTTTACTTTTTCAGTCTTTAAGCGACGGCTTAACCTTTGAACTATTTTTTCACTCCCAATACCCAGCAGTCATGCTCGACAGGTATTGAGCAGTCTGCACGCTGACGTCACGCTCGTGCATGGCCTGTCAAGCTCCAGACTATTTAAATCACTCGACTAAGAGCATCTTCCCTTCAGCACGTGGAAAAAGACGTCCTTTCGTTTTGATACTTACATGGACTAAGACCTATTCATTACGGTAACACTTTGGATAGTACGGTGATTTAGCACTTCTGCTAATCCGAAGCCTTCTGAGTTCGGTTTCGCTAACCGCAACTCTGATTCCTTTCCCTTTTAGGTCAGCGGAAGTAATTCTCCAGAGTCTCGGAACTGTCAAGGTATTTTTTTCCCCACCTCTATGTTTTGTTGATCTCTGTAAATGTGGCCACAACTGTATTTTCTCCACTCTCCTGGGTGGATGGCTTCATTTTAATTAGACTTTGAAGTACGGTGGTACCTTACTAAGTAATTTCGTGCATTTTTTTCTTCTAGACCTTACTTAAAACATCATGATTCCCTTTTCACATTTAGAATCTGTCCCGATAAACAAGGCACTGCGGATGCACTGGCAAAGCGTTTCAGGTGTTGTGTAATATGTAGTATCCCCTCGGGATCGTGTATCCCCTTGCTTCGGCAGACCTCGGACGTCCTGCCTATTGGACACTGTTGTGACCGTAGGGGCAAGGATATACCTAGGCCACGTAGTGGGGCCTACCTAGATTCAGGACTCAATAAACCACACACTCTGGCTACTGGTTATGGGCCGAAGACCACGAGCGGTCTCGCGCCCCTTTATTTATACCCAGGGGCTAAACCTGCCCCTGAGGTGCATGCGTGCGTGTGTGCGTGTGAGGACGGGCCGGGTGGCTCCGCCACTACATCACTCCAAACTCACGGAATAATAGTCCTGGTCATGAGGCTTCCTTGCTAGAGCTCAGTTTGCAGGCATAGTCTCTCAGTCCTTGGCTTGGAGTTGGGTTGGGCCTTAGGTGGTACCTCTGGCTCCGTCGACTCTCCATCACTCCGTCACCTTCAGGTTGCTCGGCCGGGCTCCGGACTTCTCCTGAGGTGATGTCCGGGGTGTCTCTTCTTTCCAGCTCAGGTCTTGGCAGGGGTGTTTCCACTTCCCGCTGGCTTGTCAGCGTCTCGTTGACCTCCAGATCATTACCCACATGCTCCGCCTCCTCCGGCGATTGACTGGCTTCTTCGCGCCCTCGGGGAATGCGCTTGAACCATGACACGTCCTGCGTCACTGCTCTCATGCCTCCAGTTGCGGATATCATGGTGCCTTGGATGTTAACAATTTCCCACACTTTGGGTTCATAGGCGGTGTCGAACTTCCAATTCGGATGTCTCTGTTTGAGGACCACCTTGTCGCCGACCACCAGGGACCTGGGCTGGGCTCTCCGAGCCTGGCTGGCCTTTTCATTGTTGCGTCTTCTCCTCTCTTGCGTGGCATTTTGGTCTAGTTCCGGCGGGCACCAGGATGGTACCATCGGCACACAGTCTCTTGGTACTTTCCTGAACAGCAGATGCGCCGGGGCACACCGGGTGGTAGGGTGTGGTGTTTGCTGGTACGCACTCAAAAACTGGGACATGCATTCCTCCTCGTCTTCTCCCTTCTCCACTACGATTTGGAGAGCGCGGTTCAAAGTCCCCATAAATCTCTCGACCTCACCGTTTGCCTGTGACCATTGTGGGGTGACTTTCCTGTGGTGTGTTCCTCTTGCCGACAGATACGCCTGGAAGTCTTTCCCCTGAAACGGTGGACCGTTGTCTGACTTGACTTCTGCCGGTAGGCCCATCATGGCGAATATCTTCTCTATCGCCTTTTTCACCTGCACGAACGCCGTGGAGGGTACCACCTCCACAACCAGGAATCGTGAGTCAATCACCACAAGCGTGTGGCGTCCATCTGGGAAGGACCCAAAATCTACACTGAGTTTCGACCACAGCACTTGACAGGGGTCCTCGGTGATCACCGGATGAGGGGCCGGGTCTGACTCGTGATGGTGCACGAGTGGCAGTTACTTATTCCTTCTTCCACTGCCGAGTCCATGCCGGGGAACCATACTTTGCTGCGCAGCCGTGCTTTTGTTTTTGATACTCCTTGGTGATATGGGTGACCCAGACGTACTTCTTCTCTCTGTAGACTGTATGGGATCACAATTGCTGTGCCCCGGAGGACTATCCAGTGTGGCCCCACACTGAGTTCACTCTGGGCCCTCTACATTTGTTGTCTTTACTGTTGTTCAGTGATCTTGAGGGCACTGACCCCATCCAGGAAGTGCTTCCAGTTTCGATTTGTTAAAATAGCTTTCACTCGGATGAGGCACTCATCTTCATCTGTGGCCTTTCCGATGGTTTCCAACTTGAGGGCCGCGGGGCACGCCTCCTGCAACAGCATCTTCACGAACTACTCGGAATCTTCCGTGTCCTCTATTCCTTGTTCTGGGGCATCTGAGCCTGGGTGTCTTGACAAGAAGTCCGCTGGGTTGTCTGCCCCGGGGCGGTAGACGACCTCGAACCGATAGGCCTGCAACTGCACGGGCCACCTCTCGATGTGGGGAGGAGCAAGTCTGGCCGTCCCCGAAAACAATGGCACCAAGGGCTTGTCATCTGTGACAACCTTGAATTTGTGTCCATATAAATACAGGTGGAAGTGTTGACACGCCCACTCGATCTGTGCATACCTCATTTCAGTCATAGTCAACGCCCGACTGGCGTATGCCGTGGGCACCCATTCATGTGTCTCTGTCTCCTGCATGAGGACGGCCCCCAGACCAACCGGGCTGGCGTCTACAACAACTTCCGTGCGTCATTGATGGCTGTGAACGCTTCATCTTCCTTCGCAGACCACGTCCAAGGTTGTCCCGTCTTGGTCAGCATGCGTAGGGGTTCTGTGAGGGACGCCAAGCAGGAGATGAAACGCTTCTGACCTCCATTGCGGCTGTTGGTTTCGGTGCCGATCTGATTGCTTCTGCCTTCTTCGGGTCCACCTGGAGCCCTTAGCTCGAGAACATGTACCCAAAGAACTCCACCGATTCTTTGTAAAAAGAGCACTTGGCCCAGTGCAGGGTAAGGCCGTGGTCAGCTAGGCGTTGTAGGGTGGCGCGGAGGTGTATATGATGTTCCTCGAGCGTCTTGGAGAAAACTAGGATGTCGTCGCTTAGATTTATTACTCCCGACAATCCTGACAGAGTCTCTCTAATTGCGTTTTGGAAAACGTCCGCGGCCGATGACACGCCGAAGCTTAACCGCTTGTATCTTCGAAGGCCGACCTGCGTGGAGAAGGTGGTTATGTTGCGGCTATCCGGGTGTAGCTCGAGCTGGTGATATATACGGCATTCAGATCCAGTTTCGAAAACCACCGAGCTCCGTTCAGGTCTGCTACGATGTCGTCCATCGTGGGCGTTAGATGTCTCTCCCTCTTCACTGCTTTATTGGGCAGGCGCATGTCCATGCATAAGCGTATGGCACCCGGCTGTTTGGGCTTCGGTGCGACCACGAGGGGCGAGACCCAGGGTGTCGGGCCCGACACCTTTTCTATGACTCCCAACTCCACGAGCTTCCTTAGCTCCTCCTCAACTTGGGGCCGCAGGTGGAAAGGCACTCGTCTGTGCCGCAACGCGGTTGGTCTCACTGTGTGGTCCACATGTAGTTTGAACGTCTTCCCTTTCAGGCAGCCGAGTCCTTGAAATAATGCGGGAGAAATCTTTCAGCATTGCGTCTGCGTGTAGCTCGTGCAATTGTCATGCAAAGAACACTAGTTGTAGATCCTCTGCTGTGTGGCAGCTGAGCAGCGTGCCACGTCTTCCTCCAGTCACATGGAACCTTGTCTTCACCTCCTGGTCATTGCATGCAGCCACTACTTCTATCACTCCTCGCAGTGGGAGCGGGTCATCGCGGTCGTAGGTATAGATTTGGCCTTCGATGGCAACAGCGTCGGCCGTGGAGACAGCTTTTCATATTGGGCGCTATCCATCACATTCACTGACGCTCCTGTGTCGATCAGCGCTTGCACTGGGGAGTTGGCTATGGTAATCTCACACATGGGGGCGGCCTTCTCCTTGACCCTTCCCTTCCTATGAATGACACAAAGAAGACGTCGTCGTCATCATCTCCCAGGTGAAAAGCCGATCGTGCAGTGTCACTGCAGGGTCCTGTGTCGCACGGCCTGATCGGGGCCTCTTGCACCTGATCCTGGCCGTCGTCCACCACTGCTGCGGCACACTTTCGCGAAGTGATTTGGCTTCCCACAGTTCGAACATATCTTGCCTTTCGTGAAGCATCCCTTTCCTGCCAGGTGGTCCATTCCACAGTTTCCGCACGTCGCACGGGCGGTCGATGGGGCGCTCCCTCTCTGGGTTGACGACGGTCGTTAGCGGATGACGTCCACCTGTTCTTCCTTGATGGTCGGGGCTTTTTCCGCCATTCCCGGACGGAGCAGGGCCGCCTGCATCTCATCTGCCCTGCCATTGGAGAGCTCGTGCGACCTTGCTAAGATGAGGATTTCATCTAAGGATATCTGCGGTTGCCTAAGGATGAGGCGTCTGAGTTGCACTGACCTGCAACCCTGAATAAGTTGTGTGCGTATCTCCAGTCGCTGGTCCGGTAGTTCACAGGCTTTCGCAAGTTTCCTCAGCCTAGCGTAGAAGGTGTCGATGGGTTCCGATTCACCCTGGCGCACTTGGCGTAGCTTGAAACATTCGTAGTCAGGGTTCACCCTCGGGTCAAAGTATTGATTCAATGCAGTTACCGCCGCGTCGTAGTCACCGGCGTTCCGGGGTGTGGCAGGTCTGGGGCAGTGTGCGCTGTTGACTCCTCCTTGGCAGGGCTCGAGCAAGGCCTTGCACGTGCGAGGGGGGGGACTTTGACTGTCCCGATGTGCCTCCTCTGCTTTCCTGCGGGCACTGTCCCAATGGTGCTTTTTTTTTCTTCTTCGGCCTGGAGCAGGCTTCCCACATGCAGGAGGGGAGTAGGCTGTAAGAGATCCCCTCTCTTTCTTTCAGGGACGTCGGGCTTGTGCGCGCGGGGGCCGATCCGTCCCCCCGATGCACAGGAGGTGTAGGAGGCGGCAGGCAGGCACGGGAGAAGCGCGGGGGCCGAAACCCACTCCCGATGCGCTGAGGACGTCACAGGCGCAGCGGCCAGTGCAGGCTTGATGCTGTTCGCTTCTGGGCGCGGTCACGGTACAGCCGGTACCAGAGCATCAGCGAAGGTAGGGCCGCACGCGCGCAGGCCGCACACCCTCCTGGGGCTCACCTTGACACCACGGCCTGGCGCAAATCTACTCTCCCCACTCTGCAGCACTTTTGATGGTCGGCAGCTAAGGCAGTTTGGTGGGCACCCGCGGCGCCCGGCTTAACGACAAGGGCTCAAGCCATCTAGGCAGCAGGCACACACGCTGGTGGGCTTCTGCGGGGCGAGGCGTGGGACCGGACCCGCCTCGTCACCAGTGTCGTGACCGTAGGGGCAAGGATATACCTAGGCCACGTAGTGGGGCCTACCTAGATTCAGGACTCAATAAACCACACACTCTGGCTACTGGTTATGGGCCGAAGACCACGAGCAGTCTTGTGCCCCTTTATTTATACCCATGGGCTAAACCCGCCCCTGAGGTGCATGCGTGCGTGTGTGCGTGTGAGGACGGGCCGGGTGGCTCCATCACTACAGACACCTCGGACGAGCCCACAAGCAGCCCCCGCCCGCCTCAGGAGAGGCAGCTTTAGCAAGGCAGAAGCAGCAGCGCACCGAGCTGCAGAAATGCATGCATATATCTGCTTTACACGCTTAACTGGGACACTGGTAAAGGGTGTCAATATATAACTTAACTCTTTTATTTCTTCACTCTGCCGTGACCTCTGAATATTTAAAGGACACCATCGAGATATTAACTACTTGTAAAACAAACGACAAAAATAACATGATATCTCCAATACAAATCTAAACGAAAACATTACTTTAAGGAAATGGAATGAAATCAATATGAGTTAAACCTAATTAAAAGGGAGATGACAGTTTCACAGTAATGGAAATAATGCAAACATTAAACAGGGAACAAGGAATCATTTCAGGATTGAAAAAGAACAGAGAGGAAAATGAAGAAAAAACATTTTGGCTTTTTAATAAAAAAACATACTCAAAGCCTTTTAAAGATAATACATGAAAAGAAGAGCTTGTGCATGAGCTGGACCTTGAAAATATTTGAATTAACATTTGTACTCTTTGATATTAATAGGTCACATGACAGCGCTGCACTGAGAGGTACTTCTTAAAAGTGATAGGGGCAGATTTACAAGCCCCTTGTGCCTCTTTTACGCCACAGTTGCGTCACTTTTGTGATGCAGCGGAGGCGCTAAAGATGCACCATGCTGCGGGGTATTTACAATGTGACGCATCTGGGAGATGCATCACGTTGTAACGCCCTGCGCCAGAAGTAGGCGTTCCTGCGTGGGGGGGTTCCGGCACAGGAATGCCTTCCAAAAGTGGCTCAGTCACTTTTGAGTCCATGCTGCGTCAAAACCCTGCGCCTGCTTGAAGCAGACATAAGGATTGACGCATCATTGTAAAGATATGGCCCGCCAGAGCATTGCTGGAGCTGAGTCACGCTTGAGACGCAACTCCAGCAATGCGCCACCTTTACAGCACAGATGCGTCACACATTTGTGCTGTTTTTTTCCCCATGATGCGCCCGATTGTAAATGCAGCGCATCCATGGTGGCGGAGCCGTGGCGCACAATAACTGGCGCATCCCTGCTGATATGCAGGGGTGAGCCAGTTATTGTAAATCTGCCCCACGTTCCTTCAACATAGATTTAGAACCATTTCTCTCCGCCCTTAAACTGGTGACAGTACCATTAGTAAAATAAGAGGCAGGGTAATTTTTATTTAAACCCTGTCTGTGTCCTAGATCACTGTCAAGCAGTATTATGGTCTATTAAATCATTCACAGTGGCTTTTGTGCAGCTGGTATTCTGAAATCACATATTTGAAAGTGTTATGCCCAAGATCACAAAATGTAAGCAGGGAAGCCGTGATTTATTCAGGCTTTCTGGTTTCACTTTATGAAAATCAGTCAACAAATGGGTATAATTATGTTCCCTTATTACGTTAAGGCTTTTTTTGACCTCTTTGTACAATTTTCTGCAATTTTTATATAACGCAAACTCAACCCCTAAGATACTGGAGCGCTTTATATCAGCAAAATTTACATTAAACATGGTCACGTTTCTTTTTGCATGGGTAGGTTAAGTGATTTGCCTAGAATCCCAGAACGTTGAGCAGGTGTTGAGACTTGAACCTGGTTACTCAGTTCCAATGCCGACAGCTCTGGCCGTAAACTTCAGGGTAGAGCAGAGACAAGTAGAAGGGTAGAGCATTTGGTGCCTGCTGACTGTGTCCTGGGTCAAGCATAGCTGCCAAGGTTTCAGATTGCGTATGTGTGACACATTCATAATTTCAGTGTAATTATGAGTGACATTCAACGACCATGAGTGACACTTTCTCACGAGCAAAATCAAGCAATGAAAATGAGGGAAACATATATAAATATCAGAAAAGACAACGATGGAGGCGTGGCTTGGCCGGCTGTAAGATCGCCACACTCTAAGTGGGCCAAGCCCAAGTTCCGTTAAAATCCTGCAGACGACGACCTTCTCAATAGTTGCAACTGGTGCACCCTCTTAGATCCTCACCTGCGGCATCGCTTGGAGCTATTTTCGCCTCCCGAGAACGTTCACGGACTGGGAGCTGCCACCCGTCTGAGACACTGGGCTTACACCTCGCAGGCCTGCGGGGGTCCGACCACTTCGCTTCTGCCTCCAGCGGGGCTGTCTGGGGCTCTGTGCAGCTGGAGGGTCGATGGTAGTTTTTTGCTGCCATCCAGTGAGTGTTGCCGCCGCCGGGGGCTCTCTGTGGTGGGGCTGGATGCGCGCACGCTGAACTGCCTGGCACGGGCCTAGAGTGCTCCAACGCCATATTCCACCCTCGCTCCTGCTTGGCGCCACCCCTGCTCGCTCTCAGTGCCCGGGCCTGGTAACGCGAATGGTGTGCCCCGGGTTGTGTGCGCTCCTTGCCCCACTGCTGCGGTGCTGTGCGGGGTTCTCTGGTCCCGCTCTCACCTCTGCGGCCTCTCCTGGCGGATTGTGACGCCGCTGCCCCACCACACACGGCATCAGGGGCCTAGCCTCACAGAGGCCTATTCTGTCTCCCCACGCCCAACCTGTGCCCTGGCGCTGCATGCTGGATCTGTGCGGGCTGGGTGCCTCCTATGGCTGGGCCTGCCCAATCCGCCACGTCTGCTGCTGCTGATATTGGAGGCGGGGTGTGCCCGCTCTCATAGGCCTTGGCCCCGGGCGATTGGTGCTGCTCACGCCGTTGGCCGTGCCGGGCCGGGCCCCACGCCTAAGTTGTTGCTGGGAGTCTGCCTTTTAGCTGGGTCTTGTATCGCCACAGTAATGCTGCAGAGCTGCTTTCTGTGGCTTCTTGAGACTCGTCCATCACACCCCGGCTGAGGTGCAGCATTTGAACTCCTGACATTGCGGTGGCCTCTTTCCTCCTGCGCCCATCTCGGCAGAGGCTTCATCTGTTGGGCCTGGGTGCAGTGTGGCGCATGTCTTGATCTCTGGGCCCCCGTCAAGCTGGGTGACTGTGCTTCCTTCTTGGGGACCTGTGGATCCTTCAAATCTTCCATCTGCTCTCTGCCTGCCCATTTGTCTTTCTCCCAGGCTTCTGTTCGCTGATGAGTCACGACGGTTGAGCCCTTCCCTGCTGGGCTGCCACACTGAGGTCCACCCTGCAGGCCGTTATCCTCTTTCCAGGTGCCCTCTGTTCCAGTCACTGTGTGTGCTCAGAGGTGGGTTAGCGGTTCCTCCTGGGGCCAACTCTGCTCATCTTGGGCACTCTGTTGCTCCCTCATTTCTTGGTGGCACCTTCTATGAGACTCCTCCGCCATGGGGAAGGCCAACCCCAAACAGCCCAAAATTGCATTAGAAAATGTCAGGTCGACCCGCCAGGACGGCGCTGGCTTGCACGGTGGTGATACAACAACAACTATGGACTCGCCCCCCTCCCGCAATGATGACCTAAAAGCTATCCTGTTGGATGTCAAATCGATGGTCACAGGAATAGCGACTCAACAGGACCAGCTTTCTGCATGGCTGGACTCTGTGAAGGCCCGTGTTGACTGCCATGACAATCGTCTCCTCCACGTCGAATCCAGGGTCTCGGACGCTGAGGATGCTGCCACGCAGGATCATTAGAAGCTGCTACAGATGGACACAATTCTTGCTCTTATCCAGGAGAAAAACAAGGACTTGGAGGCGCGCTCCGCCGGAGTAACCTCCGCATAACTGGCTTTCCAGAGTCCACCAACATAGCCCGTTTGGAGGACTTCGTGGAGCAACTGGTCAAGGAACTCTTCAGTGATGTGCTCTCCTCAGTTTTTATTTTTGAACACGCACACTGCTCCCTTGGTCCACGCCCTAGTCCTGGACTATCTCCTCACCCTATCATTGCAAAAATACGAAATTTCCGAGACTGTGATGCCATTCCCCGTGCGGCGCGGGACATGGGCAAAATAAATCATCAAGGCAATACGCTCTCTTTCTTTCCAGACTACACTCTCACTGTTCAGGCTGCCAGACGTGAATTCCATCCTGCAAAGCGAATTTTGCAAAAACACGAGGTCTCCTACTCGTTGGCATACCCAGCAAAGTTGGGAGTTCGGGAGGGCGCAAAAACGCTTATTTTCCCGGATCCCAGAGTTGCGCTTGCCTTTGCAAAGAAACTTGACAAATCAACATGCCCCTCTCCATCCAGCTCCCAGCCCACTGGGGATGATCACCTTAGCGAGAATGGCTGAAGGTTGTATTTTCTAGGTTTACTAATCACTGATTGTTGTCTGATGCTCTGGTAGCTTGGCCACACTGCTTAACTGCAGGCGTGTTCGCTGAGCTCTGTCATGCCTTCACTGCATAATTCCCTTTCTCCTTATGGTTTCCCCTCTTCCAAGTTGTGGGCTCCTGGGGTGGGAAGGGGTGGTATCTCTGCCTGATTGGGGGGTTGGAGTGGGTATGGGGCTTGTGGTCCTCTTAATGCTGCTGTTTGGTCTGTTGGGGTGGAATTGCTGGGTGGTGGTTGAGACATTTGAAAAGCATCTGGGATTGTTTTTTGAGTTGCTATCATGGGAGGGTTAGCTGGGTGGGGGGTTTTGGTATGTTACCTTTCGTTTAATTTTGTTTGTTCTGTGTGGTCGGATCGCTTCACTGTACTGTGTTTATTGGTCCCTTCTGCAGCAAGGTCATGCGCGACATTCCCCCTTGTCCAAATGGTACTGCTCTTCCCTTCCCCTCTCTTTTTATTTTTCCTTCCGGGTCTTAGTGCATTTGGGGCTTCCTTCAACTCCTGGCATGTCCAAGCGACCAGCTTTCGATTTTCCTTTCCTCTTGCTGTGGGTGCCTGCCTTGCTCCCTTGTCGGTGGGTGGTCCCGCGCAGCTGCACACTATTTAGTTCTGTACAATGTCTGTCCTACTTGCACTGCGCCGCTTTTCATTCAGATATAGTATGACATGGCTGACACCATGATTTGGAACAGGAACGTCCGCGGTCTGAACGATCACCAAAAAGCCAGGCTCATTCACTCTCACTTACAGCGACAGAAGGTAGACATATGTTTCCTACAGGAGACGCACCTCTCGCCTGAGTCTGCCTCCAGACTCCAGTCGCGTTACTGGGGAGAATCACATTCCTTGTTTTATTCCTCTTACGCAAGGGAGGTCTTCATTTTGGTATGCAGGGCTCTCCTCTGGCAAACTACTCAGGCAATTACGGAACCTGATGGTAGATACGTAATTCTGCATGCTCCTTGTTGACTCAACCCATGACGATCGCTGCTGTGTACAGCCCTAACTCAGACGATCCTGATTTCTTTACTCACATTTGGCATCTTATCTCTTCCTTTGGCCCTGCGGCTACACTCTGGGGGTGGGGGATTTTAATGTTACTCTTTCAGTGGAAATGGACTGTTCTGGTCCCCATTCATCCCATCCGCGAGCTACCACTTTGCTTCATCCATAGTTACTGACAACTCACTTAATGATGCCTGGCATCATAAGTGGCCCGATGCCTGCAAGGGAACTTGTGTCTCCGAGGTTTGGGGCTGCTGGTCACGCATTGATTTTTGGCTCGCCTCCACGGATGTCCTTACCTGGCTTAACCCTGCCACTCATATGGCGCGTACCTTCTCGGATCATGCACCTGTTCTAATCGGTCTTCGTCTCCCTCACTCCCCACAGTGAGCATTCACATTGAGACTCCCTCCGAATGCGCTCCGCGACACAGTCTTCTGCGAAGAGCTCCAAACAGCCATCACCAATTATTTCGATGGAAATGTGGGTTCGGTAGACTTCCTTCCGTACTTTGGGAAGGTTTCAACACAGTAATATGAGGCAAGTGTATTTCTAAACAGGCCGGTGTCCTCCGTTCTATCCGTACCACACTGGCAAAGTTGGAAACTGAAATTAAGACTCTGGATGCCGCTCAGGCTGCACACCCCAGGCCCCAGACCCTCGAACTTCTAAGACAAAAACACACTGAATTTACGGAAGAGGCTGATAGAGAGCTTTCCTTCCTGGGCAGAGAGGCCCGAGCCTGTCGCTTTGGGGAGGGTGATCGGCCTGGAAAGACCTTAGCCAACCTCTTACGCCCTTCCCGTGCTGCATTGTATATTACGACTTAGTGATCGGGGCCCCCACTAGAACCACCTCTTCTGAATAAATTACGGCCCGTTTCAATGATTTTTACTCGCACCTCTATACTGCTGCCCTCTCCCCCTCGCGCGATGCCTTTGAACAATATTTTGAGACTATCACGCTGGTATGGCTGGAGGATTATCATCGGAAATTCTTAGATGAGCCTTTCACTAAGAAGGAGATACTTGCTGCCATATATAGCTTGCCTGGTGACAAGGCTCCCAGTCTGGATGGTCTTCCAGCTTCTTTTTATAAAACGTATGCATCGCTTTTAGAACCACTTTTGGCATCTATGTACAACGATTCTTTTGATAATGGACTCTTTCCTCGGTCCCTATGTGAGGCCATGATAACGCTGTTACTCAAGCCGGACAAGCCAGCCGACTGTCGCGACTCCTATCACCCCCTCTCTCTTATTAATACTGACAATAACATTTTCGCTAAATTAATTTTCTCTCGCCTTCTCCTACTTATACCTCTCATTGCTCTCCCTGACCAGTTTGGTTTCATTCCTGGCTGGCCCACCTCGCACAACCTCCGGACCATTTTCTCAGTGATTCAACGGATCAACCCTAGTCTCCCCGCAGTTGGCTCTCTTCTAGACACCACTAAGGCGTTCGACACGCTTGAAGGGCCCTTTTAAATTTTTGTCCAACCTCGCATCGGTTGTAGCAATATGTTTATATAAAAGATATCTCTTCTTTATACTCGCCCCTCGGCTCGTCTCCGAATGAATAGGCAGATATTGGATCTCATCTGCATTGAACCCGGCACCTGGCAGGGGTGTCCTCTTTTACCTAATCTCTTCGCCATCGTGATGGAGCCTCTGGTGGCCAGACTCCGGCAGCATCACACTCAGAGGGGCATAGGTTTCTCGGCCCGCTCTCTCCTGGTCTCTATGTATGCGGACCACATCACTCTGTATGTTCGCCACCCCCAAGACAATCTTAGCCCTCCAGTACGTGAGATAATACGCTTTGGTGGATTGTCTGGCATACAGGTGAAGTGGAGCAAGTCTGTGCTGTTTCCCCTTACGAATGCCACCAGACCATTTACGCCAGAATTGCCCTTTATTTGAGCCTCCGGCCCCACCCACTACCTGGGTATCTGACTGAGTAGGGACTTGGATGACCTTTGGAGGTCTAACTTCGGGCGTGCGGTGGACTGGTTGGAATCCAAAATTCAGCATTGGAGTCGGCTTCCATTGTCTCTTGCCGTTGCATAGCCATTGCTAAGATGGTCGTTCTGCTGAAATTCCTTTATCTTTATTTGAAAATCCCGATCCTGCTCACTGCTCATTTCTTTCACAAACTACATTCTTTGATCATCTATCTCATCTGGGCCGGTAAACAACCTAGAGTCACATATGATATTCTCACTCTTCCTATGTCGGTAGGGGGTATGGGTGCTCCTAATTTTAAGCTATGTGCCCTATGCGCTCAGGACAGTTTTCTCCATTTCTGGATCCATCCCTCTCCTTATCAACCGCACATGGCTTTGGAGACTGACATCGCATCCCTCTGGCTGTTAGCCACTGCCTTATATGCCCCGGCGAGTCGCCCGCGTGCGGAAGTCGACACTGTGAGACATTGCGTTGGGTCTGGACCGGACTACTCCGACTCTCCAACTTCCCGTTACTTTGGCTAAATCCATGCCGATCGTGCATCATCCTGCCTTTCCCCCTCTTTAGTCATCCGGCATATCTAAACATGCATCACGCTTGGGCCTGTTGACCTTGGCAGATCTATATCTCGGAGACACCTTCTATTCTCTTCCCGCTGCTTCTGGTCCGCTGGACACTCTATTGTTCTATCATTTGCGTGCTATATGCTGGGAGTTATATCCTACGTTCCCCCAGCCTCCACCCACGATTCCTGCCCTTGATTTCATATACACTCCCCCGACTCCTCACAAAATAGTCACAAAATTATACTCCTTCGTGTATTCGTCCACTTCCATCTCCACAGAATGGGCGTGCATAGCGTGGGGTGAGGACTTGGGCATGGACATCGATCAGGCTGACTGGCTCTACTGCTGCAATCAGATGAAGAAACTGTCACCCAACTACCGGCTTCGTCTCGTTCATTTCAAGTATTTACAAAGGCTATATCGCACTCCTGCCCAGCTTCACAAATTAGGACTCTTACCCAGCGATAGTTGCATTCGCTGCGCTGCCCGAGCTGCGGACTTTGCTTATCTTGCATGGCTGTGCCCCAGGGTGTCGGAGTTCGGGCAGGCGGTATGCACCACTACCTCAGAGACTACCTCTGTGCCAGTGCAGCCTGACCCTCCGTTTTGTCTGCTGGGCTTTGTAAAAATCT
This sequence comes from Lissotriton helveticus, assembly GCF_964261635.1. NCBI lineage: Eukaryota > Metazoa > Chordata > Amphibia > Caudata > Salamandridae > Lissotriton > Lissotriton helveticus. The sequence goes on from NC_136068.1 coordinate 649,760,437, forward strand.
GCCCAGATGCTTCTCACCGCCTGATTGCAATGCTGCTTGTCTTGGCTAGTCGTAGGGTGACCATGTGGTGGGGTCGCAGACCAGCCCCTAGGTTCGCTCACTGGCTTGAGGACGCCTCGAGATGCCAGACCTTGCTATCGGAATTCTGGGACTTACTCCCTGCCAGGTCTCGCTCAATTGACATATGTGGACCTTTAGAGACATACCTTCATTCCCAAAATCCTTTGAGCTGTGCTGACTAAGCTTGGGCGTAAAATCTGTTCCGTTTGCGGAATTTGCGGATTTTCTGCAATTTTGTGGTCCGCGAATCTTGCAAAATTGCAGAAAAATCCGCGAAATCGCGTGCGGGACGGATTTTCAAAAACTGAAGTACATGAAGCACTTACAGGTTTACAGCAGGTGCCCAAGTTGAAGCTAATTTCTTTGTAACCATTTACAAAATGGTTACAAAGAAATTAACTTCAACTTGGGCACCTGCTGTAACCCTGTAAGTGCTTCCTGAGCAGCGCCTCCAGAGTTGTTGCCTACTTACAACTATTGTCTGACCCTGCTCTGACCCTCGAAGCAGTTACAAGTATGGCACAATGCTCCAGGCTGTCACAAAAATTAAACCACAACAGGAAGCACTTACAGATAAGGAAGCAGGTGCCGGACTTGAAGCTCAAATTCAGTAACACATTAACCAGCCCCCGGTTGAGGCTGGGCAGGTGTACTTTCTCCCCATAATCTACAGTGGTAAACCAGAGGGTGCTGTGATGAACCAGAAGGTGCAGTTGTGAACCAGAGGTTGATGTGATGAACCAGAGCGTGGCAGTGGTGAACCAGAGGGTGGCAGTGGTGAACCAGAGGGTGCTGTGATGAACCAGAGGGTGGCAGTGATGAACAAGAGGGTGGCACTGGTGAACCAGAGGGTGCTGTGATGAACCAGAGGGTGACAGTGGTGAACCATAGGGTGGCAGTGGTGAACCAGAGGGTGGCAGTGATGAACCAGAGGATGGCAGTGGTGAACCAGAGGGTGGCAGTGATGAACCAGAGGGTGGCAGTGATGAACCAGAGGGTGGCGCTGCTAAACTGCCCGGCAGCCCTGTGGGTGTGAGCCCCACCGCGCTGCTGAGCTGCCCAGAGGTTGTGAGCCCATGCGCTACTGAACTGCCCCGGGGCCCAGTGGGTGTGAGCCCCATGCTGCTGAACTGCCCCGGAGCCCTCTCAGTGTGAAAATCGTTTGTGCTCTATTGCCTGGGAGCCCTCTGACTGTGAGCACACATTGTGCTAAGTGCCCCCTTGCCTCCAGTACATATATACCCGTACCGCACAGCACCTTTATGCTCTTGCACCATGAAGTCTGGTGCCTGGATGCTCCTGATCCGTGTAGGTGGTACCACCGTCTCGTGCAGTCAAAATGTAAAGTCATAGCTTGCTACACAGCACCAATAAACACGTGTCCCCCCTGGCACCGGTATGCGCATGTACCAGGCGTGGAGCACCCGCATGCCACTGCACCCTACTGCCCAGCGCCAGCATATGTCTGTACGGGGCAGTTTAGTATGAGGTGGGACATTATCCAGCAGCAGCTGCATGCGCCTGAACCCACTGAGCAGGATCAGAATGGCTTTGTACCAACACGCGCAGCAGAGCTATCTTGGACATCTGAAGGATTCTGGGGTATTTTTGCATCCATTAGTTTCCGAGCGCCATCCCTGTGTAGCTCCTGGGACCAGGAGGCTGCTTTCTCCTTATCTGCTGCTTTGCCCGGTCTCTGACCCTTTATAAACAAGATGCATGTGAACTCGCATAGAAGCCCCGCCCGTTTGGCCCCGTCCACTACACACTAGCGGTATGAAACGTCTTCCCGCCCATCCCCACTATAATGGCCAGCTCACTCAATGGACCTCGGCGCCTTTTGGAGTGCTGGCAAAGTTACAGGCACACGTGGTCACATATTTGTGCAAGTGGCACAAAAATCCGTGAGTTCGCGGGAAAATTTGCGAACTCGCGGATTTTTTTGCCTTTTCGCACGAATTCGCAGACCGCGAATTCACAAATTTAGCCCATACTTAGTGCTGACTCTCGTGAGCACCCGCCGGCAACTCGCGGCGGCCGCTGGTGCTGGTCAGTAACAGCCTCCCTCTATCATGTTAATTTTAGTACCATGGCAGTGCCTCATTGAATTTGTCTCTTGCATGTTGGGAATGACTTTACATTTTTGTTATTCGACTCAAAATGTGCTGTGTTTGTCGTTCCGATCTGATGCAAACTGTATTTTGACTGCATTGAACTTGTCAATAAAGGTTTTGAAAAAATAAAAAATAAAAGAAATGAAACCCATTTGAGCAACAAGAAACTCAATAAAGAACTATAAACTGTTCGAAGGCACCAGAAATGGAACAGTGTTAGTGACCATGCAACTTGATTGTAGTTAAACAAATGTGTAATCATGATATTAACAGACTGCAGGATTGGTGATGTGAACAGATCAGTAGGATCAAATCATTTCTGGAAAATGCAAATATGAACTACAGCATAAAGTACAAATAAAAGCTGCATTGCTGATTTCGATTACTTTCGGAAGCTGGGTGCACACATGTGAAGGTTAGGGAGTTAGACCTGAGCTGATGGTTATAGAGCAACATTAAGTTGTGCGAAGGCAGAAGAACTGCTTTCCAAAAATAGCCTTATAATATGTTTCATTTTCAGCTTTTTATGACATTTCTTATCCAATGTAACACTGCATTCTGGGACATGGAGTATAACTTTTCTTTGTACTGTTGACTAAAAAGCCAGACTTTCCCGAATATGTTTGATATGACAGATTACGCAATGATAAATTAAAGTTGTTTTAAAGACAAGAAGACATGGAATGTATTCCGTTAATGAAACATGATGCTCCGCATATTGTGTACTCATGAGAGATCTCATTTGTACATGTTGCTGACACCACAGCATTGAGGACACATCTTTGGTTCTTTAAAGCATGAATATGCTTAATTCTGAGAAATAATTAACTCAGCATGTTCCTATTGCCTGTGCATGGCCCCTTATTACCTAATTATCTCCCACTAGGTCTCCCGGTTATTAATTAGAGTACGCCGTTCTCCCTTCCTGCACATTTAACAACACAGACAGGTCACTGCTCTTATATATAGGTGCTACTGCTTCCAACCCTTGCTACATCTGTGGCATCTCTCACCTTTCTGGGGGTTGCAGAAGGATCTTGTTGTTGGGGGCGTACACATGCGTATGGACTGGCCCAGAGTTCTGCTGACAGCTGCGGCCAGGTGGAGCCAGCTGCGGGGATCAATTGCTCCACAGTGGTGGTTCTCACCACTCAGAGGCGAGCAACGGTTCCTCTAGACTATCCAATGGCACCAGAATAGGCTGCAGGATCATGCACTCTGCCCCCGCAGTACCTACTCCAACAGAATGAGAAGGTGCTACATTACACCGGGGATTCAGAAGCAGAGGTCGAACGCACTGCGGCCCCTCCCAAGGATCTCCTGTCACTGGCTCCTTCTTCTTCTGGGCTCACCCCGAGGCCTCCACAGTGTATTGTATCAACACAGTGACCAAAGTTACATCAGGGAGCATTGACCAAAGGAATTGGTAGTTTATAAAAGACTAGGGGCCAGATGTAGGTAAAAAATATTTACCGATTCTTAATTACCGAATTTTACCGATTCGGTAATTAAGAATCGGTAAATATGAAGGGTGGACATGTAGGTCCATCCAGATGTGTTTTTTACCGATTCGGTAAATATCTGTATTTACCGAATCGGTAAATACCGACCGGTAATGCTCCATTCATTCCTATGGGCTTTGAAGCCCATAGGAATGAATGGGGCATTACCGGTCGGTATTTACCGATTCGGTAAATACCGATTTTGACATGGGTGCAGGGGGTGTCACTTTAACACCCTCTAGCACCCCCAAAAAAGGTTCGGGGGCCATGTGGCAGGCAGACCTGCCCTAAGGGCAGGTCTGCCTGTCATATGGCACAGGTGTGCATGCACACATGTGCATGCACACCTGAATCGGTATTTTACCATCAAATTGAATTTGATGGTAAAATACCGATTTTGTAGGCCTTGTGGGACTCAGAAGAGTCCCACCTACATATCAATTTTACCGATTCGGTAAATATACCGGTCGGTAAATTTACCGACCGGTATATTTACCGAATCGGTAAAATTACCGATTTGCCCTGTTTCCGTGCCCCCACATCTCAATAGCCAAATACCGGTCGGTAACGGCTGAATTCGGCCGTTACCGACCGGTATTTGGCTACCTACATCTGGCCCAAAGGACCTTGTACCTTGATATCAGAGGAAGAGATCTGAATTACAAAAGGAATGACATTACAGAAAGCTGCCAGGCTCTGAAGCTGTGAAAATCACAAATCTGGGGGCGAGGTTGCAGTGATAAGGCAATAGACCACCACTTCAGCAGTGGCCACAAGTATGCTGGAAGGCAATCCGGGTGATCATTACGCTGCTGGGTCTCATCCGGCCCAAGAGATACAATGCAGTAGGAGTTGCAGCACTGGCAGCAGTCTCCCAGCTGCGCTGGCAGGCTTCCAAAGTTAAACTATGCTGCACCTGTGGCCTACCGGTCTGGGTATCAGAAAGTGTACCCTACAAGGCTTTCTCTGAAGTAACAATTGCATTTTAACTGTGTGCATTCTTTAATTTGTTTTCAAACCTTCGCTATTATTTGATTTTAAAAACTTACCTGACCAGGGATCCTATCGATACTCGTCACTGCCCCCAGCGCAGCAGAGTCAGTGCTGACGCTGTGCGAGGCAGGGCTTGGAGGACATCTTGGGAGGAATTTGGGTTGGCGCCCGAGTGGTTGCTTGCCTCCCGGCCGCCCAGTATAAAAATTGGAGTAATGCGCGAGCGCGCTGATTGCTAGCGTGTGTGTGGGACCCCTGAGGCGTGAGCCGGGGGAGAACGCATTTTAACTGTGTGCATTCTTTAATTTGTTTTCAAACCTTCGCTAATATTTGATTTTAAAACGTACCTGACAAGGGATCCTATCGATACTCGTCACTGCCCCCAGCGCAGCAGAGTCAGTGCTGACGCTGTGCGAGGCAGGGCTTGGAGGACATCTTGGGAGGAATTTGGGTTGGCGCCCGAGCGGTTGCTTGCCTCCCGGCCGCCCAGTATAAAAATTGGAGTAATGCGCGAGCGCGCTGATTGCTAGCGTGTGTGTGGGACCCCTGCGGCATGAGCCGGGGGAGAACACATTTTAACTGTGTGCATTCTTTAATTTGTTTTCAAACCTTTGCTATTATTTGATTTTAAAAACTTACCTGACCAGGGATCCTATCGATACTCGTCACTGCCCCCAGCGCAGCAGAGTCAGTGCTGACGCTGTGCGAGGCAGGGCTTGGAGGACATCTTGGGAGGAATTTGGGTTGGCGCCCGAGTGGTTGCTTGCCTCCCGGCCGCCCAGTATAAAAATTGGAGTAATGCGCGAGCGCGCTGATTGCTAGCGTGTGTGTGGGACCCCTGAGGCGTGAGCCGGGGGAGAACGCATTTTAACTGTGTGCATTCTTTAATTTGTTTTCAAACCTTTGCTATTATTTGATTTTAAAAACTTACCTGACCAGGGATCCTATCGATACTCGTCACTGCCCCCAGCGCAGCAGAGTCAGTGCTGACGCTGTGCGAGGCATGGCTTGGAGGACATCTTGGGAGGAATTTGGGTTGGCGCCCGAGTGGTTGCTTGCCTCCCGGCCGCCCAGTATAAAAATTGGAGTAATGCGCGAGTGCGCTGATTGCTAGCGTGTGTGTGGGACCCCTGAGGCGTGAGCCGGGGAAGAACGCATTTTAACTGTGTGCATTCTTTAATTTGTTTTCAAACCTTCGCTATTATTTGATTTAAAAAACTTACCTGACCAGGGATCCTATCGATACTCGTCACTGCCCCCAGCGCAGCAGAGTCAGTGCTGACGCTGTGCGAGGCAGGGCTTGGAGGACATCTTGGGAGGAATTTGGGTTGGCGCCCAAGTGTTTGCTTGCCTCCCGGCCGCCCAGTATAAAAATTGGAGTAATGCGCGAGCGCGCTGATTGGTAGCGTGTGTGTGGGACCCCTGAGGCGTGAGCTGGGGGAGAACGCATTTTAACTGCGTGCATTCTTTAATTTGTTTTCAAACCTTCGCTATTATTTGATTTTAAAAACTTACCTGACCAGGGATCCTATCGATACTCGTCACTGCCCCCAGCGCAGCAGAGTCAGTGCTGACGCTGTGCGAGGCAGGGCTAGGAGGACATCTTGGGAGGAATTTGGGTTGGCGCCCGAGTGGTTGCTTGCCTCCCACCCGCCTCTAAACCTGGATAAAAGGATGTTGTCATCCCGTCCGCGACCGGACGGGACCAGGGGCCACGACCCCTGTCCGTTTGCCTGGTTCTCATATAAGGTATAATTCTAACGACCTGCTTGCCTTGAGACCCTTGGTAAAAAAGGCATCCTTTAAATCTTCCTGCCCAGTGCCGACACTGTGATCTTTTCCCAAGAGGCATTATAACTATTGAGCATCAGGAACCTTTTAAAATGTTTCTTTTAAACTGTAGATCGCTGCCCAAGCATAAAACTGAAATTTCTCTACTACTTGAAGAGCTCAATCCGGATGTGGTCTTTTTCACGGAGACGTGGCTAACCGCGTCGTCTATACCCGACCTTGTCCAAGCATTACCTCAAGGATATCAAATAGCTAGAACAGACCGTACCTCAGGAAAGGGAGGAGGTTTAGCTATAGTGTTTAAAGATAGTTACACATGCCTATGTAATTCCACCTCTATTCTGGATTGTGAAAGTGTGTCGTTTGGCCTGGAACTATCACCAAATATACACTTCACTGGAGTTCTGGCTTACCGCCCTCCTGGCTCGGTCAGACAGTTTCTAGACTCTGTGCCCTCAACAATTGCGGATCTGGCCATTACATCGGCCAATTTCATGCTGCTGGGTGATTTAAATATGCACTTTGAAGATACTGCTGACCTTGCCGCCTAAGAATTAATTTCCGGCTTATCTGCACTACAGCTGATCCAACTTGTCTCCTCTCCTACACATATGAAAGGACATCTATTGGACCCGGTATTTAGTAATTGCCCAGGTCTAGTGATAGAGCCCTCTATAACTCTCCCATGGACTTATCATAAACTCATCCCGCTAATTTGGGGTATCCCAAAGTCGCCTGCTCTTTTGACAGGCTCTCGAGAGGCACGAGACTGGCCCAAACTATCAACGGATGAGTGGGTTCAGGAGCTTCTAGCCACAATTCCTCCGATTGATACTGATCCTATAGTAGCTAATGACACCTTTAATAGTTGGATAACTCAGTCCCTTGACACTATTCTCCCAGTAAAAAAATCGCGGAATAAGAGATCTAGAACGTCAGCCCCCTGGTACACTACGGAACTTAGGGAGATCAAACGCAAGTGCAAGCGGCTTGAGAGAAAATGGCGTCTAGGCTACGTAGATCTTGACAAAGCTGTATACAGAAAATCCATTAGAGAGTATAAGCTAGCGATTAAGAAAGCTCAATCTCAGCATTACACACAACAGATTAAGAATGCCAGGTCCAACTCGAAGGAAATATATAGGATAATAAAAAATCTCACTGTCTTCCCCAGCCTCCTATAAACAGCGACGACTTACAAGTTCGCTGTAATGAGCTGGCAGATTATTTCTTTAACAAAATAGACTGTATTTATTCTACCTTCCCAGTCACTCAATCAAAGAACTCAACAATTACCCCTCGTTACCCCAGACATGATGTGATAAACAATATATCACCTGTGCTGGAGAATTTTCCTCTGCTGCAGTCGGACCTATTATCCATTCTAATGACCCAGGTAAAATCGGGTTCCCCTGGTGATCCGGCCCCTCCTCGCTTCTTAAGAACTGTTAGTGAGACTATCCTTCCGATTATGCTGAAGGTACTTAATGCCTCAATTTCCACCAAGACAGTTCCCGCTAGAAGCCAGGGTGAAGGCACTTGCTAAGAAGCCTAATGTGAGCATCAATAATTTTAATAACTATCGTCCAATCTCTTTGCTCCCCTGGGCTAGTAAATTACTAGAAAAATATATTAACAACCTTCTGACCGCTTTCCTGGAGGATAACAGTCTCCTTGATCCCTCGCAGACTGGCTTCCGCCCCAAGCATGGGACGGAGTCGGCTCTGTTGGCGGTCCTGGAGGAAACTAGGGGCATCTTGGATCGGGGAGGATCGGTGGCAGTCATCCTCCTCGATCTAAGTGCCGCCTTTGATACTGTAAATCATACAATCTTGATACAGCGCCTCCGGGAGATTGGGATACAAGGAGGAGCATTGGAGTGGATCTGTTCATTTCTATCTGGCAGAAAATTCCAGGTCTTTCAGGGAGTGACCATTTCCACAAGCAGGTCATTAGACTGTGGAGTCCCACAGGGGTCCTCATTAAGCCCAACGTTATTTAACGTCTATATGAGACCGCTGGCCGGGGTCGTCAGTCCGTATGGTATTAAGATCGTTACCTACGCGGACGACACCCAGCTGGTGGTCTCTCTTACGCGCGATGGGGACCCTGCGGGCACAGCAGACTTGATATGATGCCTGAGCGAGGTCAGCAGGTGGATGACCCTGTCTTGTCTCAAACTTAATGGAGACAAGACAGAGGTCATGATGCTGGGACATCTAGCTCCATCTACAATTGACCAGATCTTGCCAGCCTGCTTAGGCACTCCCCCAGTCCCCAGGGATGACATCAAGAGCCTGGGGGTCTGGCTGGATAAGTCTTTGACGTTTGATCATCAGGCTGCGGTATTATCTGCCACTTGTTTTGGCCTCATTAGAATGTTGAATAAGATCCTTCCGTTGTTACCTTTTGAGGCAAGACAAATTGTGGTCCAGGGACTGATTCTCTCGAGGTTAGACTTCAGAAATGCGCTCTATCTTGGGGCCCCAGATTTCACATTAAAAAAGCTACAAATAATCCAAAATTGTGCGGCTCGGACATTGCTTCAAATCCCTTGGAGGACCTCTGTAAAAGCTGGACTGATAAGACTGCATTGGCTTCCGGTGAGGGAAAGGATCAGTTTCAAATCTCTCTGTTTTGCCCACCAATCTTTTTGGGAATCCGGTCCATTAATCAGTCGCCCTTTAATCACTCCCTATGTACCCAGCAGACAGCTTAGGTCCACCAATGCTCTACTTGCCGTTTTACCAAAGATCAAACGGTCTAGATCAGGAGGTTGGTCCTTTTCCCTGAATGCTGCCAAGTTGTGGAACAGTCTGCCTTTCTACCTAAGGTCCAATTCGGACCTTACTTTTTTTAGGAAGCAACTGAAAACTTTTCTGTTCAATAAATAGCCTGTTTTTCCCTTGGAGTTTAATGCCACTCTGAGATTAATTATTAGCAATCAGCGCTAGGACGCCTCTGGGCAACTATCTGCGCTTTATAAAACACATTTTCATTTCATTCATTCATTTTTTCATTTCACAATGGCGCTCATGACATCCTGAGTTAATCAGAGGTGCTGCGCCGGAGTGTCAGGTGAATATCATGTTATACTTTGTAAGCAGCTGAGCGAGTTGACTCAGAGCCCAAGCCTGTCAAAAGCAGTGTAGACATGCTGCTGCCAGCTAACAGGCTTTACTCTGTCAGTGTGGTTTAATTAGCAGCGCTCAGCTCTGGCACTGAAGACCCACTATAAACAAGTCCTTGAAGAGAAATAACAGTTTTTCTCCTCAAAAAAGCCCTAGCAAAGAACAAAAATAAAGACATTTTCAGAATTGTCAGTGAATTCTCCTCTCCTATAGCAGTGGCCAAGTCATTCATCCCTACTGAGGTATGGACGGACAGTTTGGCCACCTATTGCCATGACAAGATTCAAAATATTCAGGAGACCTGCCCGATAACGTCCCCTGTGCTGAGCGACAGTGGTGAGTCAGACTTCTCCTTAACTCATGTGAGAGAACCATCTTTGAATCAGTTTCAATTGGTTCCCTTGGAGAAATCATTAGAAAACATGAAAGGCCTTAAATTCGGCTTTCCCGTGGGAGGAGCCACGCACCGGTCCAAGATGGCCATGTGAGTGCTCGGCTCTGCCGGACCTGTCCCCTTGCCCCAACATCCTGCAAAGTATCCTGATGTCCGAGCCTGCCGCAGATTAGCTGAGTTGAAGCGGTGTCCGACGGCGCAACTCTGGCTATGCTGAGCCATCGAGGCTGGCGATATATCGCCCATCATTTGAGGCCTCCTGACTTGTTGGAGCCTGGGGCTCGATTTGTGCTGTGGCCGTCCGCAAGTTTGTCAACACCGGGGGCCGGCACCAGAAGTGGCCGGCCGGGCCCCAGAGCCATTGCTGTACTTGCTGCAACGTGTGGTGTCTGGGAGTGTGCCCCCCGCCGCCTGTACCGGGAGAGGAGGCGCGTCGGAGGAGCAGCACTCATAGTGAGAGCGCGGGCGGTGCATGAGCGGGGATTGGGTTTGGCGGGGTAATTGCACATCGACCGCGCCCGGTGAAGCCGTGCTAATAGAGGAGCTCACAGGCGCTGCTTGGGCGGCAGGACCGTCGTCGCCTTTACCAGACTCCCCCCTTTGCCGGCCATCGGGAGGGCCCCCTGCAGCGTCGGGAGTGGCGCTGATGCGCCAGGACATGTATTAGCCCGAGGAGGTGGTCTGCACTGGGCCCCATGCCCGCATAACTGAGTGGTGTCATGGGCTGAGCTCCACACACTTTGGACCCATTATCGCCTATTTGTGGCCCTGGACTGGCACCCAGGGGGACACAGCCAGGAAGATTGGCCTGATTGTCATTGTGTTTCACCAGGGAGGAGCTGACGCTAGCTGACAACTTGTTGTACGGAAATGGGCCCCTGTCACGCCTTCCTGCTTGACCACATTTGCGGGACCCTCTCCCCCATTGGGAGGCACGTCATGGGGTGTCCGGAGACTCTACTGCCTTTTCGCCGAGGGATGTCCTGAGCCGGGAGGCTGGCAGACTGCCTCTATGGAATTGGTGGTGGGTCTGTGTGAATTGATGTCGCAGACGGGCGCCTCTGGTCCCTTCTCTGAAGGACTGTGTGGCTGGAAACTAGTAGTGACCGCCTGGATCTGTGATTTTCCTGTGGTGGGTTCGGTCGGGGGTCCAAGCATATTCAAACCCACAAGCTGGACCATTACACTATGCCCAGGGGGCCCCTACCGGAGCCAAGGAAGAATCGGTCACTGGGGGGAGACTCCATTGGTCCTCTGACTGAGCCGACATTGCTGGACGTGATAGCGGCTATCGACGGCTTCAAGCCCTCCCTTGGAAAGAAGATGGAATTGTTGGATAAAAAACTGGATACGGTCACCATTGAGGTCAATCGCATCCGTACAGACCTCACGAAGGCAAGTGAGAAAGTCAAATCTTTAGACATTAAGACAGCAAGTTTGACAGATGCTGTGGCCTTGCTTCAGCAGGAGGTACGTGACCTCAGGGACGCCAGTGACCTCACTGTTTGGAACCTGGACGAGTATGAAGGGAGGGGCAGACGAAACAACATCTGTATCATTGGTGTTCCTGAGAAGGCTGAAGGCCTGGCCCCAGATTTATTTGTCGAAGACATTATTCTCAACCATCTCAAGCCCAAGGGACTGGGCAACTTTTTCACGATCAAACGGGCACAGAGGGTGCCGGGGTGGAGACCCAGGCCTGGAGCGCCCCTGACCGATGATTGCGAGGGTTCTGAACTTTAGGGACCGAGACTCTATCCTGCAGGATTCCCGCTCCGGGGGCCCCTTGAAATATGAAAATGCTACTCTTTCCTTTGTTCCTGACTTCACGCAGGCCGTTCAGAGGCAGCGCCAAAGTTTCCTTGGCGTGAAGAAAAAGCTCCAAGACTAAGGTTTAAAATATACAATGATGTTTCCGGCCCGGTTGAGGGTGGAGGTCGAGGGAAGAGCTTGGTTTTTCGACAATCCGGAGGTTGCCTCGGACTGGTTGGACAGCCGCCCCCGGGTGGACCGGAGAGACAAGATCAAGATGGTGGTGGCGGCACACAGGAACAGGAATGACGGAGATTGCTGTGTAAATGACTATCGAGTCTGTCAGGTAGTGGTTCTCACCCACGAGTACATCGTCTGACCTGACCTTGTGGACTAAGAAATGGTGCAGGCAGAGGGTGGTGTTGTTTCTGAAATGGGGCGGGAGGGACGGGGCCCGCATCTCCTCCTTTTTTCTACTTTTAGTTAGTCAGTAGTTGATTTTGGGGTGACAAGCACACTGGTAGTTGGGGATGGGCGGGTGCAGGGAGGGGGTGGGGGCTGGGAGGTTTGTGGGTTTGGGGGTCTGTGGAATTGTTTGTTTGTTTCTTTTTTTTCTTTTCTTATTTCACATCAGGTGAAAGAGCTATGATTGCATTTTAGCCATACCATTTCAATGCCATGTGTTAGAAAGGGATCAGGGATGACAGTGCTTAGTTGGAATGTGAACGGCCTGGGGATAAACATAAAAGGGGAATCGTGAACCAATTGATTAGAAGACACTCCCCAGATGTTATACTACTTCAGGAGACTCATCTTATTGGTAGCCGCTGCATGGCCCTACACAGAGGGGGTTATAAGTTGGTCACACATGCTGGGTTTACCACAGGATATAGGGGAGTCAGCATTTTAGTTTAGAACTCCTTTCCCCTTTACATTCAGGCCACTTGGTTGGACCAGAGAGGCCGCTATATCGGGATATCAGGTCAGTGAGAGGGGAGAGTAGTCACTCTTATGTCCATCTATGTCCTGCCTGGTCTTCAAGCGGACACCTTCCGGGACCTGTGCATGATTTTTCTCACTGTGCCGCTGGGTTTCCTTGTTATGGGAGGTACTTCAAAGCGGTGGTGGATGGGGAACTAGATAGACACCCAGCTTGAACGCTGAGGCCGTCGCAAAGATGGCTCCCTGACTTCTTAGAAAAGACAGGGCTTGTCGACAGGTGGAGGATGAGTAATCCGAGTGTGGTACACTACACCCATGTGTGCGCTGAGCATCATAACCTGTCCAGGATAGACTATATACCGTTACCAGCAGCCCAGGACGCCACAGTGCTCGAGGTGTGATACCTGGGAAGAGGGGTTTCCGACCACTCTCCGCTCTGCTCTGGCTCCAGGTAGAGACTGGCCTATCTGATGTACGAAGGGTAGTCCCAATTAACGCGTGGCTCTTGAAAGACCTGGCCATCAAGAAGGAAGTTGCTAAAATCACAGCAAGATATTTCCAAGAGCATACTAGTACAGTGGACTCGGCAAAGACTCTGTGGGAAGCATTTAAAACTGTGGTTCGTCGGGAGGTAGTGTCCCTGGCCGCCCGGAAAAAGAAGAAACGACAGGCAGAAATGGACAGAGTAGAGGCAGAGGTGATAAGGTTGGAAACGGAGGTGTCTCGGGCAACAGCCCCAGATGAAATGCACCGATTAAAGTTGTGCCAGGACGAATATAAGAGCCTCGCTAGAGATAGGGCCAGAGTACAAAATTATGAGTCGCAAAGCAGGATCTATGAACATGGTGACAAGGCCGGCAAATTAATAGCGTGGTTTGAGCGGAGGAAGTTGGCATTGTGGCTTGTGCCAGAGCTACAGGGAGGAAACTCCAGTATGATAAGAGACCCGCAAGCAGTGGCGGACAAATTCTCTGAATATTATAGGGGGGGTATACACCTCCGCCGGGATGTACTCGGAGGCAGACAACACAGAAATGATCAAGGACATCCAGATGCCCACTCTATCGGATGGGAACCGGGAATACTTGGACTCCCTATTCACTAACGATGAGGTAGCACAGGCCATTAGAGGAGTTCACTCTGGAAAGGCCATGGACCCGAACGGAATCCCAATAGAACTTTAAAAACTAAGCACTAACAAATTGGCCCCCTTTGTTCGGTCCATGTTCTTAGAGATTAAGGAGAGGGTCGGCTCCCTTATGACCAACGGGTGGCAAACATTGTGGTCCTCCATAAAGCGAGTAAGCCTAGGGCACTCTGCTCATCATATAGGCCATCTCGTTGCTGAAAAAAAAAATATATATAAATCCAGCTCTCCTTCCGACCCATGCCCAGCCAGCATTATAGCATCAATAGTGGAGATTATCAATCCTGCGGTTAACTGGATCCTTAACCTGTCTTTGCAGTCGGAACTGGTCCCCGATAGGTGGAAAAGGGCGAACATTCTTCCCCTATTAAAAAAAAACAACTTTGGACCCAGAATATGCCTCTAATTACAGGCCGATATCTTTGCTTCCTTTTTTTTTCTAAGGTCTTAGAAAAAGTTGTGAACCAGGTCACTAGTACTTTTGTTGAAACTAATTAAATTCTCCACCAGAGTCAGTCTGGTTTCAGGGTGAACTTCAGCACTGAAATAGCACTGCTGGTAGTGTCGGAAGCCATAAAGAAAGTTTTGGATAAAGGCGGCAAGGCTGCATCGATATTATTGGACTTATCTACGTCCTTTGATACCGTCCCCCATGACCGACTCCTGGCAAGACTTAAAGGAATGCAGTTTTGGGGGTACGGTACTCAACAGGTTTGCCTCCTTTCTAAAAAAATGCAATCAAATAGTTTGGTCTCCACCTTTTGGGGCCCCCATCCCCCCTTTGGTGGTGGGAGTTCTACAGGGCTCAATGTTGAACCCCCCCTTTTTAATATATATATGGCACCACGAGCATCTTTGGCCGTATGTGTTGTATGCAGATGACACACACAGCATCTCTTCACCTGCGATAAAGACTCAGATTTTATAGGAGATAGGATTAAGTCCTGTCTGACTGAAGTGTTCTCCTGGCTACATACTAATCATCTTAAATATAATCCCAAAAAGTCGGAGATCATTTTCTTCTGCCACCTCCCCCAGCAGTGTATGGAGTATTTGGTGGCCAGCTGATATGTCTCCCCCTCCCACTTCCGTCATAGCAGTGAAAAATCTAGGGGTGAAGCTGGACGAGAACCTCTCTATGCAGGCCTAGATTCAGGCAGTGGTTGGCTCTTGCCTCTCCTGCCTATCATTCCTAGAAAAACGGTAGTCCAAGATATGATAGTCTCTAGGTTGCACTACGTGAACATACTACCTATTGTTGCCGGAGTATCTATTGTCAAGGTTGCAAGTGGCCCAGAATGCAGCAGCCAAAGCAATACTCATGTTGGGCCCAAGAGCACGGATGTCCACATGTTTGCAATCCCTGCATTGGCTCCCAATCCGTAAGAGGATCCATTTTAAGGCCATGGTCCTGGATTTTAAGGCTCTCCAGGCCATAGGTGCCGGATACATCATGAAGAGAGTCCAGTTCTACTGGCCTTGCCATACATTAAGGTCCTCAACACTTCAGTTGGCACGTGCCCCTAAATACCACCGAGCGTGGATAGGGGGGTGCTCCTTCCAGGTTCACGCGGCGCAACTGTGGAACAATCTACTGGTGGAATTAAGTCTGATGCAAGATCTCCTAGCGTTTAATAAATCACTGAAAAACTGGCTATTCCAGAAAAAAACATGGTTGTCGCACTGCATAGCAAACTGTTTATTCTCATGCCTCAGTGCTGCAACACTCTATGTTATGTTATGTTATGTTATTTATATTTTTATAGCGCACAGATGCCCCAGCAAAGGTGCTTCCTGGCGCTGAGTAGCTGTGCGCTTATAAGTACCTATTTAACATAACATAACATAACATAACATAACATAACATAAGGAGGCGCTATAAATGCATGACAATGCATTTTAGTGCGGAGATCTGGACCACCACACAGAAATGCCTTAATCTACTGCCTTATTAGTGATACTTGGCTGGGCTGGTCACATGACTGTGATTTACTTGTTGTTGGTTTTTTTGTATTCCTCTCAGTGAGAAAAAAGGGGATTAGGTGTTGGCAGACTTGGCCAGCCTGCCAGGATGGCTGGGGCAGAGCTGTCCCCTGCCCACCTACAGTTCAAAGGGCTGTCTCCAGCACACACACACTAAGGAACCTGGTACTGGCCTTTTTTCACCCCAGACTTCTGGAAGCCTTGGTAGGTTAAGGGAAGAACTTTCTAAAATCAGATGTGGGGGTAGCTTGGATAATTAACCCACTTCAAAGGCTGGCACTAAGTATAAATATGGCACCCCCAGAATACCTCTTCAGGACATTTATGACCTTGTGGAAGACTTCAGAAGGACTTCCTGGACACCTAGTGGACCACCCTGTTGCTATAGGCCTGCTTTGGTTCCGGAGGTCTGCGCTGCTGCTACTAGAGGACTGCTCTGCTGCTTGAGGACCTTGCTTCCCAGAGGACTTCCCTGCTGCTAGAGACCTACCTTGATGCTTGAAGGAGAACTGGACCATCTCCTTGAACACAGGACCACCAAACATGAGTGCAAGGGATAGTTGGCTAGTCTTCTGTGTGAGCTACAGGGGCATAACAAGCTCCAGAGACCTTGAAATCTACACCTAATCTCTGCTGGACTGAGTGTTAATCCCCACCCCACCAAATGGTGTCTTCCAGATCCTGCACTCTTTGAAGTGGTATTAGAGATCCTGCTCCTGCCTAGCCCTAAACGTGGAACTTCTTAAAAGTTTCACTGAAAGTACTAGAAGAACTGACAGAAGGCTAGGAGCTACCTGACAGTGGATCCACCCAATGCGAATTGCCAGTTGGTCTGACTGTGCAGTAGCTCCTGCTACATTATTCTATGCAGCATCAAATCCTGATCACCAGGACCTCTCAGTAATAGTGTCTGGCCTCATGGAGCCCTCTTCTGCTACAGATTGTAGCTCTTTCACGCTGGAGTTTTCGGTCTTCCAAAATGTTGTCTAAGTCTGAAGGTAAACATTTTCACTGGGCTCGATGGTGTCCAGCTCCCAATGGATGGTGACTGTAGGAAGTTGGCTATGTATACATTATACCAAAGAGAGGTATAGTGTACACAGAGTTCAGTGGATTCCCAAAGTTAGACAGAGGTAAAAGTAGATCGTACCTTACTCTCTAGTTGTGGTTGTGTTGTCGAGCAGTAAGGCCTTATCAGAGGGTAGTGCTAAGCGTTTATTGTACACACCCAGGCAAGGAATGATTTCACACACTCAAGGGCTGAACTCAGACCAATTTGTTTGCATAAAAATATTATTTAGTTGTAGTTTATTTTTCTAGAACCAAGCCAGGCCTGGTACAGGTATGTATAGCAATACTTTTTAGAAATATATGCAATCAAATGACAGTACAAATGCAGTGAATCAATATACTGTTGGATTACTTTGTAATTACTTTTCCTGCTCAGTCAGCGGGAAGGAAGAACATGGTCAATGTTTCTGGAAATTTGTTTTAGTTTTTATAATGTACTCATGAGCAAATATTTAGTTCTCTGAAAGCAGAACTTGGGTTTACGGGTCCATGGGTAAGAGTAAGTTCACAGTGTGGCAGCAAGTTGCCCCACCAGCGGCACCAAGGTGACCAGGTGTGGAGTGCCCGGTCCGGATGTTGGCCAATGGGCTAGCATGGCTGTGGGAGTGGTGGACTGCGGTAAGCAAGCCACCGAGTTGGATTAACAAGGACTCCCAGGGTTAGGGACAACACAGAGGCAAAATGGCCCACACAAGAACTACACCACCAGTGGCACAGAGGCGGCTGGGTGTAGGATGCAGTCCTGGTTGTGGTTGCAGACATCAGTCAAGGATTCCTCCGAATCGGTCAGTGGCTGTAGGTGAATGAGATCTTTAGGAGTTGTTGCTTTTAGGCCTGCTTCTTTCGATGACAGAATCAGTCGGACAGTTTGTAGTATTTTGAAGTGGAAGCGTAGACGAAGTAGCGGTTCTAATGAAGGGTTTATTGAGTATTTAAGTAACACAGCGACATGAGAGAGCAGCAGGCATAAACTGCCAACAGTCCACATTCCAATTCAAAACCCCAGAACCCCCATAACACAGAATTCTACCTACAGGTGCCAGTGAGGCACAATACAGAATACTACATTATCCTCTTTCCTACAAAACAAAGGAAGAGGAGCTTAAAAAGAATAGAGAAGAAAATGAAAAGAAAAGAAAGGAAAAGAAAAGGGGAAGAAGAAGAAAATAGCAGGAGAAAAGGGACAACAGATGCAAGCCACAGAAACGGAAAACAAGAAGCTAGAGAACTACCTGAACCTGGCAGGAACTCTAGACACTCTCAAACTCCTGCGAAGTTCTGGCAACAAGCTACCATCATTATATCTGTTATCAGCATAAATGGTATCAGAAGAAGAGTCAGACAAAAGGTTATGGTTATCAGAGTCAACGTTCTCACCATTGACTTTAACAACTTTACAAACATTCCACCAATGACTGTTGTTAACCCGAACAGCATTACCGCAAACCTTATCAACCACTAAAGGCTCGGAGAATTTACTTCTTCCCTTGGTGACATGAACAGGATTCTTAATACAAACAACATCACCAGCACAAATATTATGCGGTACAGCCCTTTTTCTTTCATCAAAATAAGCTTTTTGCTTTGCTTGTACTTTTGTAACATTGTCCCTTACAAATCCATCCATACCATCCATAACATTCATTTTGACCCATTTCGACATCCAACCTGGACAAATCTTGGTAGACGGTTTTCTCCCTCTTAGAAGTTCGAACGGAGACACACCAGTTGACGAATGTGCAGTAGTACGATAGAACCATAACATGGAACGAACAGCATTCTCAAGTACACACTTGCTTGCAATAGCCCATTGCACACAGTTATTCAACACACGGTTCATTCTTTCGACAAGGCCATTGGCCTGGGGGTGATAGAAAGAGCTCCTTTTGTGAGAAACACAACCTTGTCTAAGAAAGCACTCAAATTCAGAACTCACGAACTGCACACCATTGTCCGTCATGACTACCGAAGGGAACCCTTCCCTAAGGAAAATATCCTTTAAAAAAGAGATAACATTGGCTGAAGAAGGCACACTGATGACCCGAACCTCCGGCCATTTGGAGTAGTAATCAATAGCAACAATGGCAAAACGTGAAGAAGAAGGTAAGAGATTAAAAGGACCAACCAAATCAACACCAATCCTCTCCCACGCTCTTTCAGGAAAATGAATAGGCTCCAAAGGAGGTGTTCTCACTTTGTGGCTCTTATCGGAGGATTTACAAATAACGCAACCATCAACTAAGGTATCAACACACACATCCATTTGCGGCCACCAAAACACATCTCGTAACCTACGTTTAGTGAATGTTTTCCCTAAATGACCTTCAGGCGCACCATCAACGAGACATTTCCTTAAACTCTCAGGAGGAATTAGCCTACCACACCGCAAAAGAATACCATCCTCAACTGTGAGCTCGTCGGCAACTTTAACAAAAGTCTGAAATTGTCCCGAGACATTTTTCTCCTTGGGCCAACCGGATTTCAAATAATTGATGACAAGTACTTTATCTCTCAACAACTCCCTTCTCCATTCAGCTTCATTGACAGCACACATTCCCTCAAGATCTAAAGCAGCAACAAAGCAATCTTCCTGATCATCTTCTTACTCAAAGTCAGGATCATTGCCGGAAATGGGAAAACGCGAAACATAATCAGCTCTGACATTCTTTATTCCCGGTAAATAGACAATATCAAAATTGTACTGGAGTAACTTTGTAGATAACCTAGAAATTCTTGGAGTATGCTCCTTAATCTTTTCACCAGATAAAATTGAGACTAAAGGACTATGATCCGTACGTATTACAAAGTGACTACCCCAGAGAAAAGAGTTGAATTTCCTCACGGCCCACCAGCAAGCTAAAAGCTCTTTCTCAATGACAGAGAAATTCATATCAGCACCACGCAAGACTCTTGAAGCATACGCAATGGTGTTGTCAACCTGACCACTCTTTTGAGTGAGAACGGCTCCAAGACCAAAGCCAATGGCATCAACAGTCACAACACATTCTTTATTGGGATCAAAAGCTTTCATAATACTGTCACTAACTAACTGAGACTTGATCCATTGAAAAATTTCTTGACAGTTCTTGTCCCACACAAACGGCACGTTCTTCTTTAACATGTTAGTAAGTGGCTGAACTTTAGATGCATAATCCCTGATAAATCTAGAGTAGAACTCA
The DNA here is from genome assembly GCF_964261635.1 of Lissotriton helveticus. NCBI lineage: Eukaryota > Metazoa > Chordata > Amphibia > Caudata > Salamandridae > Lissotriton > Lissotriton helveticus. The sequence continues at coordinate 649,780,496 of NC_136068.1, forward strand.
CTGAGTCCTATGAAAGATTTTAAACCAGCTTTATCAACAGGAGGAGAAGCATCCACAATGGCTTTTACCAACCCGGGACGTGGTTCTACCCCATTGTGTGAGACCACATGTCCAAGAAATTCCATTTTCTCTTTCAGGAAAACACACTTTTCACGTTTAAGTACAATACCTTTATCCCGCATAATTTCTAAAACCTGATTCAATGAATTGTCATGATCCTCTTTGTTTTCGCCAAAAATTAAAACATCGTCTTGGAAAACAATTACTCCAGGGGTATCCTTAAACATTTGACTCATTAGTCTTTGAAAAACTGCTGCTGCCGACGCGAGGCCGAACGGCATTCTGCAGTACTGGAAACTACCAAAAGGAGAAACAAATGCAGTCAAATGTCTAGAAGATTCACTCAACACTACCTGATGGTATGCGGAAGCTAAGTCCAACTTGGTGAACCATTTTGCACCCCGGGTAAGAGACAACAAATCTGTAATTTTTGGCAAGGGATGTGAGTCAATCCAGATGATTTTATTAAGGCTGCGCAAGTCAACACAGACAGGCAAATCACCATTCCTTTTTTTGGCGACAACAAGAGGAGACAACCACAAAGATGACTCGATAGGTTCAATGACCCCTTTTTTGCATAACTCGATCAATTCAGCTTCTAGACTATCCCTTACACTAAAAGGGACACCCCTGACTTTATGTTTAATGGGGATGGCTCCATCTTTTACCCTAATTTCGTGATTAAAGCCTTTGATCATTCCAAGTTCCTTTCCAAAAACAGTAGGAAACTTGTGAGTTAAATTCACAATGTAGTCATCAGAATCTACCACAGCTAGATTTTCAACACAGTCGTTAGATTCAGCTATACCAACCTGTTTTTTAGCGCCAGGTCTTAGAATCAACCGAATAAACCTCCATGAAACCAACCAAAGATATTCAACCCTTTGATTGAAACATACATTTTTCCCAAAATTTTCCTCCCCCTGAATTGAAGGATATCTTCAAAATACCCAAGTAAAGCTATTCTGCGTCCCTCGTAGGAAACAGGGGCTCTATCAGGAGGTTCAAGTTTCCTCTCAGGCCAAGTTTCATCAAATAATTCTTGGGTGATCATGGTTACTCTTGCACCTGAATCTACTAACAAGGAAACCACTTTGTCACCCACACCGAAATCTTCATAAGGATCAACACATTCAGAAGGGTCACCAGTGATGACTCCATCTTCTCGTACAATAACAACCATTTATTTTGCGTCATCATGGATGTTGTTAATAAGATCTGAATTTTCTTGAACTACTACAACCATATCTCTAAGATCGTCTTGGATGCTGTTAATAGGATCAGGACCTTTACCTGTACTATCAAAAAAGTCTGAAACATTTCCTACCCCAGTAACATTGCTTTGACCCAGAGACTTATTAACAAAGGTCGAATTTCCCTGTCTAGGATTTTGACAAATTTTCGCAAAATGACCATATTTCCCACAATTGCCACAAATAGAACTCCTAGCAGGGCAAAATTTGTTATTCTTATTATGTGAAAGATTTCCACATCTATAGCAAATGTCACTTCTAGAAAAAGAATTCCTTTCGAAACGTTGGGAATTAGGGAAACTGTTCTTCTCGAAGCGTAGTTTACTGGGAACTGATCTGTTCTCCTTGTTCTCCTTAGTTCTAACAACAGAAACTGTCTCGTCACTTTTCTTCTCAAGTTCCTTAACTTCCTTCTTTGACAACTCAATGCTTTTAGCAGTACGGATTGTCTCTTCTAGTGTGGGGTTTCCTAAGGTACGTAATTTTTGTTGGATCGACTTGTCAGTGCATATACAAATATATTGATCTCTGATTAATTGCTCTCTGAAACCCTCAAACTCGCATTCTGCACTCAATAGCCTTAGGCTAGATATGTAGGTTTCAACGTCTTCTCCTGGCAACTGCTCTCTTTTGAAAAATGTATGCCTAATTACAACAAGACTAGGTTTAACATCGAATCTTAACTCCAGTCTCATTCTTGCTTCAACATATTCATCAACATCTTCCTCTGCGTTGTTTCTTACTAGAGGAGGTAAATGTTTGTAAATTTCTCTCCCTTCGAAACCTAATGAATGTAGTAACAGACACTTTTTTCTCTCTGCGCGGTATCTTGACGCGCCAATTGCACCCAAATAAGTTTCAAAAGCGTCAAACCACTTTCTCCAAATTATTGGTGGATTTCCTGGTGTTTCGAGAAAATGAGGAGGAGGAGAGACTGACTGCATGGCGCTATTTAATTGTATGAAGAGAAGTATCAATCCCAAATAAAAACTTGTTTATGTCGCTGTGTTGAAATGAAGAAAATTGGGATAAACTCAAAATAACTTGTGTACACAGTAGTTAGAAAAGTCAATTATTCCAAAATGAGGAACAGAGCAATGATTGTATAGTGTGCTCTGAACAAACTGGAAAAACGAGATACTAATCTAACCTGTGAAAAGTAAAGAATGAATACATTTTTTTATTTTTTTTTATATATATATCAAAAACGAAAAACAGATAATTATGCAGAAAAATGTAAATAGCGCTGCTGGCAGACGCGTGTGAGAGGCCAAATTGGTGTGCTTTGTAAATGGGAAGAGCACAGAAAGCGTTGTCAACGTAGCCGTGGTAACAACGTAGTCAATACAAATGAAGACTTGAAATGGCTGATCGTGATGTCAATGACGTTGAGCCACATTGTCAACTATGCGCATACTTTGTCCCATTCAGGATACGTGTAAGGAAATATTCCGCCTCGAAATGGCCGACTCCGACGTCATTAGCGTGAAATCACGCTGCCAACCATGCGCGCCTTCCTCCCTGCCAATCGCGTGAACAGTTAATTTCCCTTCCGCTTCCCACACGACGTTTTGCGCTTAAATGCGAAGCGGAGCACTTATCTGCAGTTTTTCACACGAAGAGGAGTAGTTTTCTGCAACTGAGAAGGATGTTACTATTTGATCCTCGCAGCACTGCCGATCCTCGCAGCTATGGGAATACGATTCAGATGAAGCAGGTATGAGGTGAGTCATCGGGTTCCTTGAACATCGTCGCCAACAATTTTGTAGTATTTTGAAGTAGAAGCGTAGACGAAGTAGCGGTTATAATGAAGGGTTTATTGAGTATTTAAGTAACACAGCGACATGAGAGAGCAGCAGGCATAAACTGCCAACAGTCCACATTCCAATTCAAAACCCCAGAACCCCCATAACACAGAATTCTACCTACAGGTGCCAGTGAGGCACAATACAGAATACTACACAGTTGTGGTTGGTTCCTCTTGACTGCTTCGACTAAAGAGTCGTTTGGTGTGTTTGCCTTCGGTTGCGGTTGAGGGGAGATCTTCAGTTGATGACTGCATGTTGGTTTTTAGGAGCTTGCTTGTCGAGCGTCACTATGATCCAGGCTTGGAACCCTGGCAGGACCTCCTTGAGAGTTGGGGTCAGAACCGATGGGGGCCATTTGCTGAATGCAGCAAACAGCTAGGGTAGCCCACCAAAGGTGGCAGGCCTTTAAAGATTACCCTTCGTGGACCCAGCCGTTCCTTGGGGTAGGAGGCTTAATACCTCGCCCCAGGATGGCTTTGTTTCTGGACCCAGAGAGTCGCAGGCTCTTGACCCAGGGCTCCAGAAACATGTCTGGTGGTGGCAGCTGGCAAGCAGCCACTCAGCCAGGACACTAGAGTTAGGTTGTTTTTAGAGGCCAACTCTAAGATGCCTTCTGAGTGCATTTCTCATTAAATCCTACACTGGTCATCGGTATGGGTTTAATGTGATGTGAAGTTCGATACACAACTTCCCAATTTTCGGTAAGGCCATTATGGCACAGTGGAGTTCGTAATGACAACCTCCAATACCATATACACTTAATGGCATTACTGCACTTACAATACCCAATAATGGACTTGACTACTGTAGGGGTACAGGGCTCATGAACACGTACCCATACCACTGGCACAGTGCACCCAGCTAGAGGGGTGGCTTGCCTGGGCCGTGGTTTGTAGGCATGGCTCACAGGGATGTGGGCCATGCCAACTCTTCACTTTCGCTCTGCACCAAAACATGCAGCCTGCAATGGCAGTGTCAGAGTGTAATGGCAAAGGGCCTCTAAAGTTGGCACAATAAGTGCGGCAGCACTCAGAGGCTTTCCCTGATCACAGTGTCCTTGGTACCTTGAGTGCCTGTTACAAGGGACCCACATGTGGCCAGAGAGTTGTCAATTGGGTGTGGTGACATTATATTTTAGGGAAAGAACATGGGCCCTGGGAATCTGTATACGTTATTAATGGAGGAACAGGTGAAGATGTTGTCAGGCACCTGTTTCGGAACAATGTGGATGCTTAGAAAGATCTTCCTTTGAATCCCACTTTCGGCAAGAAAAACCCTCATTCAGTCGCTCTTGGTTAGTCAACTGGATTATTGCAAATCTCTGCTGGTTGGAATAAGGGAAGACTTATTATCAAAACTACAGGTGGTACAAAACACAGCAGCCCGCCTCGCCCTCAACAAACCTGCGCGCACCCCTTCTTTACCTCTCCGACTCCCACGACATTGGCTTCCTATTTGGAAATGAGCCATTTTTAAGCTGCTATGTATGTTCTTGAAGTCTCTGCAGGGGAATGGCCCAGCCTATTTGAAAAAGAAACTGGCCCTGTATCGACCTGTGCGTCAGTTAAGATCCAGTAATAGCAATCTGCTTTACACGCGGAGAAAAAACAAGGTTAAAATGGGTGGTCAAGCTTTTTCTCATCTATCCCCCATCCACTGGAACAGTCTCCCTAAGGAGATCCGGGCCTCTTCCGATCTGTCTCGATTTAAGAAAATGATTGACTGTTTTAGGATTATTCTGCTCATTGGTGTTCTCCTCTCTGGCGCCGGGAGATCCCCCTGGGGATGATTTGCTGCACCCGACAAATGTGCATAATAATAATAATAATAATAATCTGGTGGCAAGAACCCAGAGCACAAGGGGGGGGCAAACATGCAAAAACAGGGCACTTTCCTACAGCGACAAACATCCTGCTTCTTCTGCTCAGAGCTTTTTCCTGCCATTGTCAATGGCCTTACCGAGACTTCGTCCAGTGCTCCCTGGTGTTGACAACTCCTCTTTGGATGCAGCCTGCTGCCTTGCCCCGGTGAACTCTACCTTCTCCTTGACTTTTACTTCATAATGTAATTTCAGTCTGAGATTCAGCAAAAACAAGGCCTAATCCACCTTGGGTATCTGACTTTTGCTCCATTGTGGTCAACCTTAACCCAGTCTCACGCAATAAGATTGTGGTTGGCATGTTGGTCTTTTAGGTGCTAGATTTCACTGAAATCTTCAAAAGTATCTGGTTGTATTGAAAGGATTTTTCTATTTTATTTTCAACAGGTTTTATTTGTCAAAATAGCACAAGTAATGCAGGTACACGTAATGCAGACCTCCAAATCCCAGAGACAGCTGCCACATGTAAAATACAAAAACATTTCCTTTGACCTTTTTGCATTATTAAGGACAGGAGAATATGAAATACAAATAAAATCAATTCCTACAAACAACCAACTTCCCCACCCCCAGCGCACCGTCTCCATATTCCGGAACAACATATTACTGACCCAGGCTGCCATCAATCTACACAAGACCTCAACATCCACAATACCATTTTCTGCTGAGGAATCGCGAGCTGCACCTAAGGGAGTGCAAGGAATGGGAGAGGCCAACTGGTTACTCTAGATCTTGACTTTGGCCCCCCCATGGCTGCTCCAGCTACAGGCCTCGATAATCCACCCAGATCTTATAGTGCTTCCTAGGGCACCCTCTAGCCTAAAAAATGGGGAGCTCGAGGCCCACACAAAAGTCCAGACCATTTTTCCAAATTGAGACTGAGGGGGCAACAACCGCCTTCCAGGATCTAGCTATATCTCTCTTCGGTAAGGTAAAGCCCAGGAGCATGAGATGTAACTTTTAGATGTTGCCCCCGATCCCTTCCATCACATGAAGGAGAACAAGCTTCAGTGAGTGAGGAAGCTCCACCCCAGAACTTTAGAGAGCAGGCCAGTACCCCCTCCAGAAGCGAGCTAGTGCGGTGCAGTAACATATAGCATGTATCAAGGTCCCTTCTTCATGCCCGCAGTGGAGACACACCGGGGAAGCCACCAAGCCTGCCCTCTAAAGCCTAGCCCTGTAAAATAAACCCTGTGGAGGTATTTAAATTGAATAAGCCACAGGTGCAGTGCAATAGCCACCCCACACAGGGGAAGCAAAAGCTTCTGTCCAATCCTCTTCTTCCCTCTGGCCCACATCACTTTCCCAGGCCTCCCACAGACGCTGCAAAGGGGGAGAACTGTGCGTAACCAGGGACTGATTGGAGATCTTATGGTCTAGGAGGCCCGCATAAAAACCTTAGCCGGGCTAAACTCCTGCAGCAAGTCGAGACCCTCCAAGCTGGGAGCAAAAGCATGCCGAAATTGTAAATATTTAAAGAACTGAAAGCCGTCTGGATCTCTTGAAAGGATTTCAACACCATTCCGTGCATTATGTCCCCCAGAGTAGATATCTCGATTTTATCCCAATCGCGAAACCCGGAGAGACTCAGCAACTGCGGAAAACGGCAGTTGTGCCATAATGGGGTCTCCCTAGTCAATCTATTCCACCAGTACATCTTCCGCAATGCCTGCCTCCAGATCTGAAAAACAATCTGCATGACATGCAGAAGGAGACACCTTAACGGAGCAGAGTAAACAATAGTGTGTAGAGACTGGTCGCCCATGCAGCGCCGCTCCACAGCGTACGCTGGGTCTGCCCAGTCTCCATACCACCACTCCTTTAAGACAAGTAGATGCAATGCAACATTTATTGGACTAAATATCGGAGGTTGCCAGTCCTCCACTATATGTAGATAGGAAGCACGTCCAGACCGCCACCCTCACCACCCCACCCTCTCAAAGGAACTGTCCCAGAACTGAATTCACCTGCCGGAACCACTGTGGGGTAATCGGATAGGGATGATTTTGTAATTGATACAGTAGTCGCGGGAGTGACACAATCTTAAAGATGGCTGACCGGCCGTAGATGGACAGGGGCATGTGGGACCGGGTCTTAATATCCTCACGTACCCACCCACATACAGGTGTAAGATTATGTTCCCAGGCCGTGGTGGGAGAATCGGACAAATACACCACCAAATATTTTATGCCCCCTTGTACCACCTGTACAGATGACTCCCAAGAACCAAGCTCGCCCGACCTCCCAACACCCACAGGGTGGACTTCCGAGGGTTTATATATAAACCAGACGTTTCTCCGAAGATCTGCATAATTTATTTATTTATTTTAAAGGTTTTATAAAGCGCTGGCTAGACCCGGAGGTATCGGAGCGCTTTACATGAGCATCAGATCATAGTTACAGGTTACATCGTTACAAAGGTTACACAGTTATTAGAGCATGGCAACATAGTTACTTGTAAGGTCGAGATAAAATAATAAGCACAAATACGTAAGGAGAAAATCAGGCAAGGGGAAAGATTCAGGGGAGGAGTAATGAGGGGGGAAGAGAAGAGGAGGGTGAGAGACACAGCATGGAAAGAGGAGGGGCACAAACCAGTAGACGGTGTACAGTCAAAATATCGATTTTTTAATATCGAGTAGCAAAAATATAGAGTAAAAAATATAGAATAGACATAATATCGACTAGACAGAATATAGACTACCAAAATATCGAATAGAATAGCACTGATATCGAATCAAAAATATAGAACGGACAAAATATCGAATGGACAGAATATAGACCACATAAATATTGAATTTGAGGTAAGTAAGTAAATATTATTTTTAATTATTGTGTAATACAATTCTGTAGCGGGTTGTGGGTTTATAGGGGAATAGGGTGGGAAGTAATTTAATTATAATTATTTAAATATGTTATTTTATTTATTGGTATTTATTTTGAATTAATTGTTAATTATTTTATTAATTGGTAATTAATTAAAATATAATTGTTAATTATGTTTATTGATTCATTGATAAATATGTTAATGTTAGTAATTTATTTTCTATAGCGGTTTGTGGGTTTATAGGGGAATAGGGTGGGAAGTAATTTAATTATGATTAATTAAATATGTTAATTTATTTATAGGTATATATTTTGAATTAATTGGTAATTAATTGGTAATTAATTAAAATATAATTAGTAATTAATTTTAATTTATTAATTGATAAATATTTTATTTTTTGTAATTTATTTTCTGTAGCGGGTTGTGGGTTTAGAGGGGAATAGGGTGGGAAGTAATTTAATTATAATTAAATAAATATGTTACTTTATTTATTGTTATTTATTTTGAATTAATTGTTAATTAATTTTTAATTGGTAATTAATTAAAATATAATTGGTAATTAATTTTAATTGATTATTTGATAAATATGTTAATTGTAGTCATTTATTTTTTGTAGCGGGTTGTGTGTTTAGAGGGGATTAGGGTGGAAAGTAATTTAATTATAATTAGTTAAATATGTTAATTTATTTATTGGTATTTATTTTTAATTAATTTTTAATTAATTATTATTTGGTAAATAATTAAAATATAATTGTTAATTCATTGTAAATAATTGATTAATTGATAATTTTGTTAATTTAATTAATTTATTTTCTGTAGTGGGTTGTGGGTTTATAGGGGAATAGGGTGGGAAGTAATTTAATTGTAAGTAATTACATTTTTTAAATTTGTATTTTTTGATCTAATTTTTATTTATATTTAAATTGTTAATTACTTTATTGTTAATTGGTAAATAATTTGTATTAGTAGGTAATTAATAATACAAAATAATTATTATTTGTATTTTTAATTGATTAATTAATATAATATATAAAAATGTTAATTATTTAAATTATTTTTTAATTGTTATTAATATTTATGTTATTTTCATTTATATATGAAGTATTTACTTTCCCTACTGTTGCACTCACTGGAGTGGGAATAGTAGTTTTTACGCTCCCACTATCCAACGCATTCCCTACTGTTGCACTCTCTGGAGTGGGAATAGTAATTTTTACCCCTATGCTATCCAACGCTTTCCCTACTGTTGCACTCACTGGAGTGGGAATAGTAATTTAAACCCCTATGCCATCCAATGCTTTCCCTACTATTGCACTCATGGGAGTGGAAATAGTAATTTTTACCCCTACGCTATCCAACGCTTTCCCTACTGTTGCACTCTCTGGAGTGGGAATAGTAATTTTTACCCCTACGCTATCCAACGCTTTCCCTACTGTTGCACTCTCTGGAGTGGGAATAGTAATTTTTAACCCTACGTTATCCAACGCTTTCCCTACTGTTGCACTCTCTGGAGTGGGAATAGTAATTTTTACCCCTACGCTATCCAACGCTTTCCCTACTGTTGCACTCACTGGAGTGGGAATAGTAATTTTTACCCTCCCACTGTCCAACGCTTTCCCTACTGTTGCACTCTCTGGAGTGGGAATAGTAATTTTTACCCCTATGCTATCCAACGCTTTCCCTACTGTTGCACTCACTGGAGTGGGAATAGTAATTTAAACCCCTATGCTATCCAACGTTTTCCCTACTATTGCACTCACTGGAGTGGAAATAGTAATTTTTACCCCTACGCTATCCAACGCTTTCCCTACTGTTTCACTCTCTGGAGTGGGAATAGTATTTTTACCCCTACGCTATCCAACCCTTTCACTACTGTTGCACTCTCTGGAGTGGGAATAGTAAATTTTACCTCTACGCTATCCAATGCTTTCCCTACTGTTGCACTCACTGGAGTGGCAATAGTAAATTTAACCCTCTGGCTATCCTACGGTAAAAATATTGTATATGTTTTGTTAATAATATGGATATATATATATATATACACATTATATATATATAAATGTATTAAAATTATCATAATTTTTTAAGTTACATTAATTATTTATTAATTTTAAGTTTATTTAAGTATTTTAAGTATGTCTAAATTAATTATATATATTATTATATTAATTTTAAATTACTGTTAAGACATTTTAAAAAATCGATAATTTGAATGTCTATATTTTTTACAATCGATATTTTGGAGTCAATATTTTTGTGCTTACCTGTTTGTAGATAGGAAGTCGATATTCTGGCATTCTATATTTTATTATTTATTTATTTATTTATTTGATGGTTTTTGTAGAGCACGTAGTAACTCCGAAGAGCATCCCAGCGCTAAACTGCTACTCCAGGGGTTTTGGCCAGCTAGTAGGGATTATATTTGCGGGAAGAGGAAGGTCTTTAAGGTCTTTCTGAACTGAAGATAGTTCGATTCTGTCCTAAGTTTTCGGGGTAGCTGGTTCCATCGTTTCGCCGTGTGAACCGAGAAGCGACGGCCACCGGTCTTGGCTTTACTCACTCTAGGGACAGAAATGAGGTTTTCTGCATTGGACCGGAGATCCCTCTCTGCTTTGTATGGGATTAAAAGTTCTTTCAGGAGAGGGGGACCGTTGTTGTTGAGTGTTTTATGGGCCAGACAGAGGGCTTTAAACAAGACCCTTTCTCTGACTGGGAGCCAGTGGAGAGATTTAAGGGCCGGCCTGGCGGAGGATCTTCCAGGTGTGCCCGTGAGTAGACGGGCTGCAGCATTTTGGACTTTCTGCAGTGAGTTCAAGGTGGCTTCAGGGGCTCCCAAGTATATAGCGTTACAGTAGTCTAATCTTGCCAGGATTAGACCCTGGATGAGGAGCCTCCTTGCAGTCTCTGGGAGCAGGGGAAAGATCTTCCTGCAGGCTCTGAGTAGTCCAAAGCATGTCCCTGCGGTTCTCTTTGCCTGGATTTTAAAACTCATGTCTTTCTCAATCCACACACCAAGGCTCTTGACCTCTTCCTTGGGTGCGGGAGGGTCCCCTAGGCACCTGGGCCAAAGGTGAGATGGTAAAGAGGGCCCATTGTGGCCCATCAGGAGGATCTCGGTCTTGGACCCATTCAATTTTAAGGAGGAGAGATTCATCCATCGGTGGACTTCGGAAAGGCAGCTGTGGAGGTCGGAAGAGGCGTGGTGGGGATGGGAGAGGGTGACGACCAGCTGAGTGTCGTCGGCGTAGTTGATGACTGACACGCCGAACGAGCTAACCCTCTTCTCCAGTGGGGCCATGTACACGTTGAAAAGTGTGGGGCTCAGAGATGAGCCCTGTGGCACTCCACACCGGAGGGGGATGATGGATGAACAGCTGTCATTTTCCCGCACCTGGAAGGAGCGTCCAGTCAAAAAGGATTCTAGCCATTTCAGGGCCAGGCCTTTTAATCCGATCTCTCCCAGTCGGTGGATTAAGGTGGAATGGTCTACAGTGTCGAAGGCCGCACTGAGGTCTAGGAGGATCACTGCCACTGATCCTCCTGTGTCCAGAATGCTTCTGGCCTACTCCACTGCTGTCAGGAGGGCGATGTCAGTGCCCTGCCCTGGACGAAATCCTGTCTGGGAGGCCGCAAGAAGGTTGTTGCTTTCTAGGTAAAGTGATAGTTGTTTATTTACCAGCTTCTCTGCGATCTTGCTGTTTCCAGGGAGAAGGGATATGGGCCTGTAGTTGGCAAAATCCTCCGGGTCTAAAGAGGGTTTTTTCAGCAGACCTTTGACTGCTGCCGCTTTCCAGCTGGGGGGGACGATGCCCTCTGAGAAAGAGGAATTAATCAGGGCCGTGAGGGGGGGGATGATGGTGTTTGACACTTTTTTTAGAAAGCGAAGGTGGGCAGGATCAAGGGGAGAGCCGCTTTTAATTGCAGCCATCGTGGTTCCTACTTCTTCCGTTGTTACGGGACCGAAGATGTCCAGGGAGGGTCGGAGGGCTGGCGGCGGTTGAGAATTGGCGATGGTGATGATAGGATCCGGCTGTGTGGGGTCCTGTTCGGGGGGGGTATAGTTAGAAGAATGTTTTTAATCTTCTCGTCGAAAAAAGTGGCTAGTTTTTGGCATTTGATTTCAGCTGTTTTGGGATCAAGGGGTTTGAGTGGGGGGTCGGGGGCGTGGAGTAGTTCTTTTAGAACTATATAGGTTTCGTGAGCTGAGCAGGCCGCGTTTTTAATTCTATCCTCGTAGAAACTAGTTTTAATGCTACGGAGCTCTTTTTTGTAGGATTTTACTGCAGCGCGGAATGCTTCTTTCCGTTCCTCGGTTTTTTCCTTCCTCCAGATTCGTTCGTTTTTTTTGCAAGCCTTACGTAGCAGATTGAGTTCCGGGGTGTACCAGGGTGAGGGATTTACTCTCTTGATGTGTCTAAGAGAGTGAGTTTTAGGCAGGATGGCATCAAGCGATTGGGTAATCCAGGTACTGAAATTTTTGTCCCCTACTACGGTGTTATTGGGGGGATGAGGAACATTTTCTCGGAGTTTGACTGCCCAGACATCTGGGTCCAATTTCTGCCATTGTCTGGAGTGCATTCTGATTTTTGGGGGTGGCGGGGGTACAGTAATAATGTCCCATACTAAGGGAACCAGAAAGTGGTCCGTCCAGGGAAGGGGGATGTGGTCAAGGGATCTGAGGTTGGGGATATTGGAAAGAATGGGATCAAGCAGTTGCCCTTTTTCGTGGGTGGCCTGTGGGTTTTTAAGGTCTAGGCCCATTGAGGTGAGATCCTGGAGTAGTTCATTGGCCGGTTTATCGTCTGGATCCAGAAAATGTACGTTCAAGTCTCCTAATAATAGGTAGTTAGTGGTGGACGTACATTTGACAGAGGTCTGGTCAGCAATTTTGGTCGAAAAGTCCCCTAAATTGCCTGGTGGGCGGTATATCAACGTTCCTGATATCGAGGTGACAGGGGAGATTGTAATAGTATAGTGGCAGCTTTCATAGCCCTTGATGTTGCCATCAGACGTTCTGCAGGTGAAGGTGTCTTTGAAGATTATTGCGAGTCCACCTCCCCTACCTTCTGGTCTGTTCTGTGAGCACATAACGTACCCGGGGGGGAGTGCTAAAACGATGTCTGGGCCACTGCTGGAGGTAAGCCAGGTTTCTGTTAAAAACAGAATATCTATGGCATTGTTGGTAATTAGGAGGTTCACTTCTTGTGCATGTTTCACAAGAGACCTGCAGTTGAGTAGGCCTAAGTACAAACCCTTAGATGCCACGGTCTGACTGCCCGGGATACAGCGGTCACAGGAGGAGAATTGCGTGTCTTCGGTTAGGATGCGCGAGCAGGAGGGATGTCTGTTGGTGTTCAAGGCTAGCAGGTCAGCCCGGGTGTAGATCAAGTTGTTCGGGGCTGCCACGGCCGGAGTAACAGGGCCTAAGGCCGGCTGGGCCCGGACGGGCCCAGACGGGCTTGCCTTTGGCGCGCCTTCGGCGCGCTGACGGCGCGCCCGCTGCGCCCGTCCGCTGCGCGTCCGGTGATTGCACATCTTTTTGTGGATGACGACGGAGCGTGTGGGCGTGGCCTAAAGGTGGGCGTGGCCTCGTCCCTCGCCGTCAATGGCGGCTGGGTTTGTTTGTTTAGTGGGTGATCGCTACAGCGCTAAATCCGCTGTTAAGGGCGATTTCAGATCGGTCTTAGTGGTGCCAGAAGGGTGAGTGCAGTATAATAATGATAGCTCCAAACAAATTGCGTGACACAAAGAAAATACAATTTTAAAATACAGTTCAGCTCCCGGCTTCCGCCTCAGGAGTAGCGAGGTTCAGGTATGCAGCGCTTCAAATCGCGCTTTATACTCGGAGTGGGCGTGGCCTAAAGGTGGGCGTGGCCTCGTCCCTCGCCGTCAATGGCGGCTGGGTTTGTTTGTTTAGTGGGTGATCGCTACAGCGCTAAATCCGCTGTTAAGGGCGATTTCAGATCGGTCTTAGTGGTGCCAGAAGGGTGAGTGCAGTATAAAATGATAGCTCCAAACAAATTGCGTGACACAAAGAAAATACAATTTTAAAATACAGTTCAGCTCCCGGCTTCCGCCTCAGGAGTAGCGAGGTTCAGGTATGCAGCACTTCAAATCGCGCTTTATACTCGGAGTGGGCGTGGCCTAAAGGTGGGCGTGGCCTCGTCCCTCGCCGTCAATGGCGGCTGGGTTTGTTTGTTTAGTGGGTGATCGCTACAGCGCTAAATCCGCTGTTAAGGGCGATTTCAGATCGGTCTTAGTGGTGCCAGAAGGGTGAGTGCAGTATAAAATGATAGCTCCAAACAAATTGCGTGACACAAAGAAAATACAATTTTAAAATACAGTTCAGCTCCCGGCTTCCGCCTCAGGAGTAGCGAGGTTCAGGTATGCAGCGCTTCAAATCGCGCTTTATACTCGGAGTGGGCGTGGCCTAAAGGTGGGCGTGGCCTCGTCCCTCGCCGTCAATGGCGGCTGGGTTTGTTTGTTTAGTGGGTGATCGCTACAGCGCTAAATCCGCTGTTAAGGGCGATTTCAGATCGGTCTTAGTGGTGCCAGAAGGGTGAGTGCAGTATAAAATGATAGCTCCAAACAAATTGCGTGACACAAAGAAAATACAATTTTAAAATACAGTTCAGCTCCCGGCTTCCGCCTCAGGAGTAGCGAGGTTCAGGTATGCAGCGCTTCAAATCGCGCTTTATACTCGGAGTGGGCGTGGCCTAAAGGTGGGCGTGGCCTCGTCCCTCGCCGTCAATGGCGACTGGGTTTGTTTGTTTAGTGGGTGATCGCTACAGCGCTAAATCCGCTGTTAAGGGCGATTTCAGATCGGTCTTAGTGGTGCCAGAAGGGTGAGTGCAGTATAAAATGATAGCTCCAAACAAATTGCGTGACACAAAGAAAATACAATTTTAAAATACAGTTCAGCTCCCGGCTTCCGCCTCAGGAGTAGCGAGGTTCAGGTATGCAGCGCTTCAAATCGCGCTTTATACTCGGAGTGGGCGTGGCCTAAAGGTGGGCGTGGCCTCGTCCCTCGCCGTCAATGGCGGCTGGGTTTGTTTGTTTAGTGGGTGATCGCTACAGCGCTAAATCCGCTGTTAAGGGCGATTTCAGATCGGTCTTAGTGGTGCCAGAAGGGTGAGTGCAGTATAAAATGATAGCTCCAAACAAATTGCGTGACACAAAGAAAATACAATTTTAAAATACAGTTCAGCTCCCGGCTTCCGCCTCAGGAGTCATCATAATTTGGCAGGTCGATATTTTGCTCCTCGATATTCTGTCAGTGATCCCCGGTAGGCGAGTGCTTAGTCAAAGGGCACAAAGGACAGGGGGCTAGGCAGACTAGCAGGCTAAGTTTAGATTCAGGGGAGAAGGGATAGGAGCTAGGGAAGTAGACAAAGAAAGAAAGAGTACTAAATGGGAACAAATTTAAAATAATGAGCTATTATATAGCGCTGGCTAGACCCGAAGGAAACAGAGTCCTTTACATGAGGAACAATAAAGTTGCAATTTACATCAGTTAAAAATTACATAAGTATCAAGAAAAGCATTTAAAGAACATAGGGGACAAGGTCAATGGCGCAAGGAAGGGTAAGGGGATAGGGTAAAGGGGTAGGAGGAAGATAGGACGTAGAGACAAGGGGAAAATCTGCCCACGGTCAGGCTGGGTAGGTGATGGCAGGGGGGAGTCCACAACCCATCTCCTCTTTAGTTATATGGTAGCTCCACCGGCAATCAGCCAAATCGCTTGGTCTCTACAGTCTGGGGTAAGTTCCACAGGTTTCAAGTCCTGGTGTGTAAGCAGGTTAGGGGATAGGTTCAAGGTCTAATCAATGTCCAATTACTGTCCCAGGGAAGTAAAACAACGTTGAGGGTGTCGTGTTTTGGCAGCTCCTGAGTTAGCGTTTAGCACAGCTACACGGTCTTTTCTGTTAACTTGACCAAAACGAACGGGGGCCATTTTGAATCCCTCTGACTTCCGTTTCCTATGAACACGCTGCCTCGTGGTCAGTGTGCCCTTTCGTCCTTTCTCGATACCCATGGTCACTATTCTGCTCGGCAACAGGCTATTTTTAGTACTGGTCAAGCGCACATGCGCACTATGCATCAACTGGTCACTCTTTAGGAATGTTCACACTAACTGACCAGTGCCGTTGAACTCCTCCCACGTGCTGGCTGTGTTCCAAAAATGACCTTATATGTACCTAAAATGTGTAACTTGTAACCGCCTATCTTTTTATTGCTATTAAACTATATAAAAGAGGTCGCGCACCGTTGTTCGGTGTGCTACTTCTTACATTGCCGAAGGGTGCTGTAGGAATGTACCACCACCCCATGGGGTCTTAATAAACTTGTCTTTTACCTTTTCCAGTGTCCGTGCCAACTTCTATACTAAGGCGTTCGAGAGTTTAGCAGAGTATGTAGGCCTGATTTGAACTCAACACCACAATTGGCGACCACGAAGGGACTCATCGGCGACTCGGATGCCCGAAGGAGAGGTCGTGACGAAGGTCAGGAAACTCGCCATGGACGCGTACGCTGCCACTGAGTGACCCGAGTCTTGGCACCCACGGTGTGTTTTCCCTTCCTTCCGATCTGACCTTCCAGGTGGCGCCGGTCCTCGACTGAGATTCTGATCTTGGATTGTCGTGATGTGCCGTTTTGGCTGATTTGACCACAGAACTTGGCAGTTGGACTTTGGACGTTTGAAAATATTTGGTAAGCTTTTGAGCGGTGAGGTAGTCTACTGACACTTACTGTGGCTTTTTGAAACTTTGAATTTGAATTTGAATTTGTTAGCTAACGTTTTGAATCTTTGAATTTGAATTTGAATATGTGAAGTGCACCTCACATAGGCAGGCATGTAGGGATATTTCTCTGATTTATTTGATTTGAACGGTACACCGCGTTAGGTGACATTTTGTAGTATCACATTTTCGTGGTACTTTTTGGAACATGCCTGTTTTTAGCACACTCCGTAGGATGTGCTGTTCTGAAAATGGTACCAATTATCGATTAAGTGAAAAGCAGCCGGCTCCCCCAGAGGGGACTCCAAATCGTGAAATGTATGTCAAATTCGGTATTCCACCTATAATGTATAGTACATTATGGCATAAGTATACTAAGACTGATCGCGAATTACAGTGGCCGCTATATGGGTCGTTTGACCTTCGAAAGGTACAGTATGTAGAGCAGTGTTTGTTTCAGCGAAGGTCTAGACAAGATATGTTTGATTGTGTGCGTATGTGGGAGAAAGAGGTGCGTGAACGAGCGAAGCGTGAGGAAGCCTTGGCGGAGAAAGTGCAGCGGAAGGCTGCACATGACAAAGCTTTACAGCTACAGGAGAAGGAATTACAGGAAAAGAAAGTGAGGGAGAGACGAGAACGCAATTTACAGGTTAATGGTCAATTCACTATCAGGCGTCCTCTTTATCCAGTCCTTACTAATGAAACAGATGATTTTTCATTACTAGATCGTTGTCCGCCTCCGTACGTCGTACCTACGGCTCCGAACGAGGACTCGGACGAGGATAGTGATCGAACACAGCGTACCAGGTTACATGCGGAACGAGCTGCGGAATTACGTTCATTTGCACGAAAACTAAATATTAATACTGTTACTGTTTCTGACGTTACTGAACAAATGGAACAGTGGCCTGATAAGGAACGACTGTATTTTTTAGATCATTTTGGAGATGAAGTTGTTGAGCGGTATAGAAAATATTCTCTCGAGTTAGAACCAAAGGAGATATCCAAGGATCGTGAGAATTTTCGTAAAGGTCTTTTTGTTCTTTCAGATGCGGACGACTTCTTCAAGCGTTTGATTGAACTGCGTAATGAGGCGACACGACTACGGGAGTTGGAAAAGTCGAAGAATTCGTCTACGTCCGGAGCGACGGGGATATCCAAAGAATGCCCTATCTTTGAAACAGATAAGATCGCTGCGATTAATGTTAGACCTATGCGAGAAGCTGCGCCTTTATATGTCCCTCATAAAGGGGATGGCACAGATGATGATAAAAGATCCAAAGACGCGAAAGGGTATTTTGTATATAATTGGGTTTATACGCCTTGGAATAGAGCAGATGTCATGGCGCTTAAGAATGCTTTACCTGATCCCCGTAAAAACCCTGCGGCTTTTTATGAAAATGTTGAAAGTGCAATTTCTTCATGTATCATGACGTTAGTTGATATTGATCTATTTTTCGGGTTGATATTGCCCCCTGATATGTGGAGAGCGATTCGTAGGTTTGATGACCTCACGACTCTCGGGGCCACTTGGAAAGATCTTGTTCAGGCTGATTTAGATAGAGAACCAGCATGTAAGCCGTGTCAATTAATATTAGACCTTCCAGGGGCCATACTAACAAAACTAAAGACTCTTGCTCCCGCTAAAAAGATTGATTGGACTATATTAGCCTCTTGTAAGCAGAAAGCGGATGAATCAGTTTCCGATTTTTTTTCTCGCTTCGAGGAAGCGTTCCATGATTACAGTGGTCAATTATTGACAGAAGATACTGGCAGGCATTTATTCGTTGATAAGTATGTGGCTAATCTCCTACCGGAGATTGCGAAACGATTGAAAGCGAGTGAAAGTTCATGGACCACAGCAACCCCTGCTTCTTTATTGACTATGGCTCAATATTATGAAAGACAGGAATTAGAGGCAAAAGAAAGTAGTGAAAAGAAAGCGAAGGATTTGAAGACGAAGGTAATGTTAGCCCAGGTTCAGGCTACGAGAGGAAATATCAGAGGAGGGCGAGGATCATACAGTAATGCTCCTCCCCCTCGTTCTGACATTTCTGTGAATCAATGTGCATACTGCAAACAGTTTGGGCATTGGATTGCAGACTGTCCGGTGTTTCGAGAACAGCGTAATTTGAGGGGACGAGGAAGTGGAAGGTCTAGGAATTATTATGGAGGGTCAAGAGGAGGTTATGGCACGAATGATCGAGGAGGTTATGGCACGAATGATCGTGGAGGATATGGAGCAAGGGGTCGTGGTCAGTCTGATTATAATACGTTTGATAACCGCAATCAATATCAGATAAATGAGGGTGGTCCTGCTGAACCACGGGATGAGCATTATGCATAGGATTGCGTAGGATGGGGTGTGGAATCGGTTGAGGTACCAGTTGATCAAAGGGGTCCATACATAGAAGCACATGTTCTGGGTTCCACTGATCAATTTCTGGTCGATACAGGAGCTACTCGTAGCGCTTTGTCCAAATACTTGGTTCCAAGGGCTCCCCTGTCTGGCGAGGTAATTACAGCAATAGGGTTCGATGGAACACCTACTTCTAGCCCATTGTCTCAACCAATTGCATTTCATGTTGATAAATTTGCTGCCCCGTGTCCCTTTTTGTTGTCTCCAAATACACCAGATAATATTATTGGACTCGATATGTTAAAACACTTTCGAGCTACTATTCGCTGTGCCCCAGAAGGAGTGCGAGTTGTGTTGAATGAGAATTACCCAGACTTTGAGCGAGTGTGTTTTCTCCATGAATCTGAAGTATTGGCCTCCTTACCAAACACGTTGTGGGCCACTTCTGACACGGATGTGGGGCAGATGTTAATCCCTCCAGTACGTATTACTGTAAAGGAGGGAGTACCTCTACCACGTGTCCCACAATATAAGATTTCCAGAGAAGGAGAACTTGCTTTGATGCACATTGTGAACGATTTGATTTTGGCAGGAGTAGTTGAGGAAGTCCCCTACAATGTTTGCAATAGCCCAATTTTACCGATTCTTAAAAGAGATACAGATGCTAAGGTTTACCGTTTCATTATTGATTTGAGGGAAATAAACAAGATAGAAGTGCCTCAGTACCCGGTGGTGTCTGACATCACCACGTTGCTTACGTTGGTTCCATCGACGGCAACTACTTTTACAGTCATCGATTTGAAGAATGCCTTCTTTTCGATCCCTGTACATCCTGACAGTCGATATCTATTCGGCTTTACATTAAATAATAAATCGTACAGATTCTGTCGAATTCCTCAAGGCTATACTGAAAGTCCTAGCATTTATAGTCAGGCATTAAAAAGACAGCTTGATTCCTTTGACTTACAAGAGGGAGTGGTTCTCATTCAATATGTAGACGATATCTTACTTGCTGCAGACACGCCAGAACAATGTGAGAAGATTACCTTTTCTTTGCTCTCCTTCCTGGCCAAACATAATCATAAAGTTTCGAAGAAAAAGCTACAATATTGTAGACCAAAGGTGACCTACCTCGGTCATCTTTTGTCTAAGGAGGGCCGTGCATTGACACCAGATCGAATTCAAGCAATCCTAGATACTCCAGTCCCTCGCACTCAGAAGGATGTTCGCGCCTTTATAGGTTTGACGTCTTTTTGTAGGCAATGGATATTGGGTTTTTCACATATCGTTAAACCATTGTTGGCATTGTTGTCTAAAGATACTCCGATTCCCATTGAATGGACGGATGAATGTCAGAATGCTTTTGAACAATTGAGACAAGCTCTTTATTCTGCACCAGTGTTGGGTACACCTGATTACACGAAGATTTTTACATTATATGTACACGAGAAGGATGGGTGCGCATTGTCAATGTTAGTGCAGACACACGGAGACAAACAGAGGCCTTGTGCATACTTCTCGGCGGTACTCGACCCTGTGGCTCGAGGATTGCCTGGATGTTTTCGAGCAGTTGCAGCAATAGCAGTTGCGATACGACAAAGTGAGGGAATAGTTTTGTCACACAAATTGTTGGTGCTAGTTCCCCATGCGGTAGATGCGTTACTGAATCAAACAAAAACGCAGCATCTAACCAGTGCCCGTTTGACAGGATATGAGCTAACATTGTTGGCGCCGCACATCACACTAAAGCGATGTGCGACACTAAATCCTGCTACTTTACTGCCGGATCCTGTTGCTGAGACCCAGAAGGAAGAACAACATGATTGTGTTTTTCTGACTGAGGAACAGACAAAGGGTCGTATCGATTTACAGGATACGCCATTTCCAGATGTAGATGGGGAACTGTGGGTTGATGGATCGTGTGTGAGGTTACCAGATGGTACGACTTCCGCAGCTTATGCGATCACGACACTTAAGACCGTGGTAGAAGCAGCACGAATACCCCAGAAATCGGCCCAAGCAGCTGAATTGATAGCCTTAACGAAAGCATGTGAGTTAAGTGCTGAGCTATGTGTGAACATTTACACGGATAGTCGTTACGCTTTTGGAGTAGTGCATGATTTTGGCCTACTTTGGAAGGAACGAGGATTCCTGACTTCACACGGAGTACACATCATGCATGGAGAGTTGGTACGCGATCTCCTGAATGCACTGTTATGCCCAAAGAAAGTTGCAATAGTCAAGTGTAGTGCACACAAAAAGGTGACGGACAAAATAGGGCAAGGTAATGCTTTCGCAGACCGCATTGCGAGAGAGACCGCTATGCTGCAAAATAATTTCCCCATGTATGTGGTGAAGTCACAAGCTGAGCGGTGGCATGATGCTAGAGAAGAAATACTAGATATACAGAAGTCAGCATCTGAGGCAGAACGTATGAAATGGGCCACTGAAGGAGTATTGGATGATGAGGGTTGCTGGCGTAGTAAAGATATGGAGAGATGGAAACTACCCATGGCCTATTTACAAACAATGGTGCAAATGACACACGGGCTGGCACACATTGGAGCTCTCGCAATTACTAAATTGCTTACACGAGTTTGGGAAAATGCTGACATTGCTAGCACGGCTAAGAGAGTAGTGCAGACCTGTCTGATATGTTTGCAGCACAATCCTGGACAAGGGACTCATACTCCTAAAGGAGGGTTTGTTCCACCTACTGCACCATTCGAAGTACTACAAATGGATTACATCCAGCTGGAACGCTGTAATAATCTCAAGTATGTCCTAGTAGTGGTGTGTGCCTTCAGCAAATGGATTGAGGCTTACCCTACGAAAGACAATACAGCATTGACAACAGCTAAGGTGTTACTCAAGGAGTACTTCCCGCGCTACGGTGTTTGTAAACTTATGTGGAGTGATAATGGCCCTCATTTCATTGGAAAAGTAGTGGAATACGTCCTGAAAGGATTGGGAATCAAGCAACGATTCCATGCTGTCTTTCATCCGCAATCAGCAGGTTTAGTAGAACGATACAATGCAACTCTGAAGCTGAAGCTAGCAAAGATAGTGGCATCTACATCTCTGAAATGGCCGGACGCTTTGCCTCTGGCATTGCTGTCCATTCGGTCAGTGCCACATTCTCGATCTGGCCTCACACCCTACGAAGTGGTGTTTGGAAGACCTATGAATATTTGGGGAGTTCCAAAACCTCGTTTGATACATGATATGCCTTGTATAATGATGAACGATTATCTGGCACGATTAACAAATGATTTGCTTTCTATCCATCAACAGGTTCGAGAGGCGCTCCCTGATAACTCCACTGGTGAGGCTCACGATCTCCGCCCTGGGGACCACGTGATGGTCAAAGTATTTGAACGATCCAGCAGTTTGGAACCGAGATGGCATGGCCCTGAGCAAGTGCTGCTGGCTACGCGAACTGCTGTGAGAGTCACTAACAAGAAGCGGTGGATACATTCAACGCACTGCCGACGTGTCTCTCCGGATCTGGTGAGCCCTGTGGTGCTATCCGACTACAGAAAGATTTTGGATACAGAAAAGAGCCCAGCTGTCACGCCTGATGAATTGGAGGGAGCCTTCCCGGACCACGTTGTTTCTGATAAAGTGAAGTACAATCTACGCCCCAGGAAATAAGATTCCTTTTGTGTTTTTGAAACTGGTTGGTAACCGCTCTGAGGTTTGTGAAACGGAAGCCGGGAATATCAAGGGGGGGGGATCAGTTTTGCCCAGTGTAGCGACACCCGTCTTGAATCCCGGAGAACAAATCAACGGCAGCCTCGGTTCAGAACCATCGTTTTATTTTTCCCGCTTAGTGTTGTTTTCTTGAAGAGTATTGTTTTGTGAACTATGGCATCTCCTTCGACACAAAGAGGGAGAATTCTTGGTGTTGTTTTGTTTGTCTTGACCGTAGTGGTGATCGCAGTATTAGCTTGGACTATAGAACTGTTGTTTCCTGTACGAGAACATTTGCTGCCCACCACTCCAAGTCCATCTGAACATTTTCATTTCACTCTGCCTTTTCACGAAGAAAGACATAGGCAGACTTATTTGAATAACAGCTTTATTAAGATTTTGCATCATACTCATAACATGACCAACACGTCCAATTGTTGGGTATGTGGAATGTTGCCCGGACATCAGAAGAAGGGAGGAACACCACTCATTCCTCTCCCGTTTTCTCATAATGGTTCTTGTCATGCTTGGTACACTCTTCTTTTTACTCTGCGATGGCCAACGAAAGGTGGACTACTTTTTCGGTTGAATAAAATATGTTATAACGACAAAGACGGCTATCCACACGCTGAAGGAACTAAGTTTGAATGGGAAGAGTACCGTCCGGACAATGTTTCTACACCTCGTGTATATACGAATCAAAGACTTATAAATGTGACGAGCTCGCATATGATAACAGTCATTGATACAAAAGCAGATTTGTGTATTAGAAATAAAGGTACAATCCCTGTAGGCCGCAGTGAATGTAATATTACACTTACCTTTGATACACCAATTGGAATTGCATTTGTAGCTTCACATAACACGTATTTCATTTGTGGAAATAAGGGGTACCATCGTCTACCATTGGGATGGTTGGGAACGTGTTATATAGCTTTTGTATTACCACCTGTATTTATTGCTCCTCCCATGTACCACAATGATTACGTTCTGTACCATGATTTCATACTAAACAGGGTCAAACGAACAGTAGATCTTGATGAAATAGACCAGACTGATACCACTTTACAACAATATGTAGATTTCAATTTGGGGTTATTCTCATTCGTAGGAGCTGCACTGAATAGCAGGAAGATAAGGCGGCTTACGCGTGTGGTGGAAGCAGTCGCTAACGAAACTGCCTCCGCTTTAGGGAATATTACTGAGGAATTGCAAATTACCAGAATCGTGGCGCTCCAGAATCGAATGGTTCTAGATGTGATACTAGCTGATAGAGGTGGAGCATGCCGCGTCATCGGAAGTAGTTGTTGCGTGTACGTACCAGATAACTCACCTTCTGTATATGATTCGATTACAAAGTTACATAAGATAGCTGCTGAGATCCACCCAGAAAATGGAACATGGACCTTTTCTGGTTGGTTATGGACCCTGCTTAGTACTTGGGGTTGGAAATTATTAACGATTCTCTGTGTTTTTATTGGAGTACTATTTTTCCTTTGTCTATGTATTCAATGTGGCCCTACATTATGTTCTGTATGTATCACAGCCTGTATTCCGTCCAAACGAGCTATTGATAAGCAAGAGAAACTGATCAATGATGAAGTATTGAAAATAATGGCTATTAACATTGAGGATGAACATTCTGACTACGTCCACTATGAGGTAGCTTTTGCTAAACGCTAAAAGGGCCGTCTGTCGTGTTTTGGCAGCTCCTGAGTTAGCGTTTAGCACAGCTACACGGTCTTTTCTGTTAACTTGACCAAAACGAACGGGGGCCATTTTGAATCCCTCTGACTTCCGTTTCCTATGAACACGCTGCCTCGTGGTCAGTGTGCCCTTTCGTCCTTTCTCGATACCAATGGTCACTATTCTGCTCGGCAACAGGCTATTTTTAGTACTGGTCAAGCGCACATGCGCACTATGCATCAACTGGTCACTCTTTAGGAATGTTCACACTAACTGACCAGTGCCGTTGAACTCCTCCCACGTGCTGGCTGTGTTCCAAAAATGACCTTATATGTACCTAAAATGTGTAACTTGTAACCGCCTATCTTTTTATTGCTATTAAACTATATAAAAGAGGTCGCGCACCGTTGTTCGGTGTGCTACTTCTTACATTGCCGAAGGGTGCTGTAGGAATGTACCACCACCCCATGGGGTCTTAATAAACTTGTCTTTTACCTTTTCCAGTGTCCGTGCCAACTTCTATACTAAGGCGTTCGAGAGTTTAGCAGAGTATGTAGGCCTGATTTGAACTCAACACCACAAGGGGACCACTATGGAAGCCATCTTGGGGTCAGGCAGGGGACTGTACGGTACACTGGTGGCCACCTTAAGGTCAGGCATCTGGCAGTTAGAGTTAATTTCCAGAACAGTGGCTGCCAGAGAATAACAAACCCAATGTGCACACACCATCACACGCACAGACATGCACAAGCACATACAAATGTGGGCACACACTCTCATATGCGCATATACGCACACACAAAGCACATAGACTGAGACATCCAAAAACATAAGTACACATTTAATCCCATGCTCTAGTGCAAAAACACCCAAGTACATGCACACGCAAACACCATCACATACACAGACATGCACAAGCACACACAAATGCGCTGACACTCTCATACATGCACAAACACACACACACAAGCACACATAAAGAAACTACCAAAAACACAAGCACACATACAATCACAAGCTCCAGAACAAAAATACCCAAGGACGTACACACAGGTACATGCACACACACACACCATCACACGCACAGACATGCACAAGCACACACAAATGTGCGCACACACTCATACACGAACAGGGGGCGCACACAAGCATGCATACAGAAGCATCCACACTCACAAGCACACATACAATCCCAAGCTCTACTAAAAAAATACTCAAGTACGTGCACACACCATCACATGCACAGAAAAATCACACATAAAGAAACATCTGCACGCACCAACACAAGCACACATAGAATCACATGGTCGAGTACACAAACACCAAAGTACATGTCCACACCATCACACGCACAGCCACGCACAAGCACACAATCCCCGTGGGTCACTTGTGCATGTCGCTGGCTTGACTCTGGGCCTACTCGCAAGTATGTTAGCGCCAGGGTAGCGCTACCCCCCCTTCGGGTGTCAATGTGCGTTCCAGGGACATTTGTGTTAGGCCCCTCTATCAGTACACCCTTTGCTCAGGAGCCAGTCTGTTATTGGATAGTGTCTATATATTGGTGCTGAAAAATTATGAATGACTGCGGGCCGTTACCGGGTATAGTTCTTGTCTTGTCCACACCGGTACTATGGGTTCTTCCCGTCTCACGCTTCTCAGTCACTGATACCGTGGACTTTGTATGTTTGGCCTCCCACACGGTACACCCAGCGGGCCCCGCAGGATATCACTTTAAGGCAGCCCTGTGTATGTGCCTCTTGGGTAGGAAGCCCTGATGTCAGCAGATTCGGCCCATCCACTCCAGCCTGCAAAATGAAGGATCCGCGACTCTCCCGTTGCTGTCTCTAGGTGCGCTGTCTTCCCGGGGCAGCCTTTCACGCCAGCAGCTCTCCCCCACACTCTCTCTCCCCCTGGCACCGGCCCCGGTCGTGTGGGCAAGTCTGTGTGTGCCTTTCTCTGGTCGACTGCGCCCTCGCTGACCCACGGCAGGGGGAGGTCGGGGGGCAGAGACGCGGGCCTACCGGGCTTTTTGTTGATCACTCGCCGTGTCGGAGAAACAGGTCACGATGTCTGTGCAATGGTGGCCACAGCCGAGGGCCCATTCATTCCAGGTTGGTAAGAAAGAACAAAACATCATCAGCATAAAGGGCGATGCGATCGGAGAGTCCATGCTCCCATTAAAACGCGGACACTTGAACGTCCATCAGAACCCAAGCAGCCAAGGGTTTTATTGCAAAAGCGAAAATATATGGGGCTAATGGAAACCCCTGCCTGGTGCCCCGCCCAATAGGGAATGCAGAAGAAATGAAGCCTGCCACTTGCACCAAGGCAGTTAAGTCAGTATACAGGAGGGTGAGGTAGGACAAAAAACGCGGTCCGAAATTCAGCCACCGCAGTAGCGCAAATAAATAGACCCAACTCAAGGAGTCAAATGCCCGGTCCATGTCTGCCAACAGAAACGCAGCCCGTTCCCCCAGTCCCTGGATCGTCTAGACTGCCACATGAGCCTGCCTAATAATATGGCATATTACGCTGGGACATAAACCCAGCTTGGTCCGGGTGTTCCAGTAAGGCTATGTGAAAGCAGAGGCGGTTCGCCAAAGCTTTAGCTAATATCTTGGCCTCCACGTTCAGGAGGGAGATAGCGCAATATGAGACGTGGTGTTCCGGCGGTCTACCAGTCTTATAAAAATCTACTATCTCTGTATATTTCCAGTCGCTGGGCAGACATCCCCAGTCCCTAGCCTCCTCCACCACCCTGCGGTAGTGGGGTCCCAGCTGCAAAATTCTTTTGTTTTTTAAATTCGCAGGGAAAGCCTTTAGGGCCAGGGGCCTTGCCAGAATTAAAGATCACCCACGGCTGCCCCAGTTCTACTTCAGTAAGCAGGCCTTCCAAATTTTCCCTATCCGCATCTGAGAGTGCCCTCAGTAGGAGATCATCCAAGAAAGAATCAATGACTTACCCTGGAAGGCATTTCGTAGGGGCATATAACTGAGCATAATACTCTGCAAAACTGCATGCAATAGCCGACGTGCCTGACACAGGTAGCCCATCCAATATCACGACACCCGGATTGGCATGGGGGCGAATCGAACCCTGACACAATCGGTGCAGCATTTAACTAGATTTGTCACCCCATTGGTAGATCCTACTATGGGTAGTAAGCCAGGCCTGTCGAGCCTCATATAAGCAAATATGAGAATATTCCTGCTGCACTAGCATTAACCGATGTCGAGAGAGCCGCCCACCCTCCTCCCTGCCATGTGCCTCCAACTCAAGAATAGTAGCTTCCACTCGAACCAGGGCCTCTTTAGGCTGTCTTTGTGCCGCGGCATAAAATGAGATCTCTACCCCCGAATAGTGGGCTTCAAGGCCTCTCAAAGAATCCCAGTCCCCAAGACCGAGCCCAAGTTAATGGCAAATATTGATCAAGGGCATCTTCCATTCACTCCTTGTAGTCCTCCTTCTGAAGTTTCCAGACTGATAGGCGCCATCGGAATCCCCCAGCTCATATAGTAAGTGCCACTGGAGAGTGGTCAGAAAGTCCCCGTGGCAGAATGTCCGCCGCCACCACTCTGCTGTCAAAGACCGATGGGATGAACAGATAATCTAGGCAGGAAAAGGGACCATGGAATGCCGAAAGATATGTATAGCCCTGCGTATTACCATGCATCCTGCGCCAGGGGTCGACCCAATCAAGATTCATCACTAAGGAGTACGGTTTAGTAGGATGGAAGGCCTCAGATAAACATCGACCTCCATCTATCTCTGGCCACATCCAACACACCATTCCAATCCCTCCCACAACCGCAAGGCCCTCGGGTATTGAGGTTAGATAGTTTTCGACTTTACTTCGTATTCAGGCGCCATTTTGTGTTTAGCCGCCATTTTGTGTTGCCTCACTCAGGCAGCACGGCTGACGCGGTAAACGTGGTGTTTTTGCCTTTTTCAGCTGCTACGTGTCTTTCCTGATTAATGAATAACTCTTGCCCATGTTTACGAAACCGATATCAGGTCTGGCCGAGTTCGTAAAGCCATGTCTAGACTGATTAATCCATGTCTTACTCCACTGTTTGAGTCCCACCATTCTTTTCGTCTTTATCTTGCTTAACTGGCCTTCGCTATTCTCTTCGTGTGTTTTCTTGTTACATAGCCTATCCTTTGAAGCATTCTACACATGTTTTACCACCTGCAAATTGAATTACGGGCACTAGCGTTGATTAACTTGAGGGGAGGTGAGCACACGGGGTCTGAAAGGAGGTCGTGTTTTAGACATCCGATAGCTTGTTTTCGAACTATTCCTATATGTCAGTTTTGTGTGTTTTGGGAGTTGTCATTGGTCAGGTTCTCCAGTATATCTGTCCACAGGGTCAGAATCTTTTCCACCAACCCCAAAGAGATGTGAGACCCCCCCCCATTACCAATATCTCACCCCCTACCATGCCCTGTACAAACAAGTATCTGCCCTGCAGATCTCCCCAAGTCTTAACATGCGTGAATGCAATCCTACGATGTATTAAAATAGCAAGCCCTCTGGAACTCCTCACAAACCCGAAATGAAAGACCTGTGTAAATCCGAAGCGCTGAAAGCATACTGCCTTGGTCCCCATGAGGTGGGTCTCCTGCAACAATAATACATATGCGCAGGCTCGCTTGGCTGACTTCAGAATAGCCCCCATTTGATCTTGTCTAGTGCCCCTCTAACATTCCAGCTAAGAACCCGAACAAGACCAGGGGCCTCCTGTATACTAACAGAAATGTCTACTCCGTGCAGATCCTATACAGTACTATGGCAGCAGCAAGAAACTTACACAAGACGTAACAGTCCAGAACACAAGTAGACAGTGCAGCAACCCCCCCCAAAAAACACTCCCAACAACTCCCCCCACCCTGTACCTCTAAAACTATGAACTACCTGTCGCAGCAGGCAGAGCAGCCTGACCCCAACAGGAGGTCCCACCCCTCACCCACCAACTGATCCCCAAGTCACAGCCCATTGTCTAGTGGCCTCCTCTCCTTCTCTGGAGCCCCACAGAGAGACTGGCCAACCTACATGCCCCTTAGGCCTATAAACAATACTTGAATTTGGACAGTAGCATGGTTATCCTGGTATCAGTCTGATGAGAAATGTGGTCGATAAGCGGACCCCTCCCGGGCCGTGGGATCTGCAGACTGTGAGCGGCTCCTGGATTTGGAGCGTCTACCCCTTCTTCCCCTCGGCCAGTGCTGATTCTGGGCAGGCCCACCTGAAGAGGAGTTGGATTCTCTTCCCAGGAGAGAGTGAGTACGCAACCGCTCAGTTTCATCTGTCCAGTGAAATACCTCCTCCGGTGTGTCAAAGAAGTGGGTGCGGGACAGGTTTACTACACACAGCCTAGCTGGATAAAGTAGAGCATAAGGGAGCTTGAGTTCACGGACACGAGCCTTGGTGGCTAGGAACGACTGCCACTGCTGCTGCACCAACTTAGTATAGTCCGGAAAAATTAAGATGCGTGACTCATTGAACAGCAATAGCTCCTTAGCCCGGGCCTCTTTCAGGATGGTGTCCCTGTCGTGGTAATTGAGGAGCTTGGCGATGGCAGGCCGCAGGCACCCAGGGTGGGGGGCTTCTGCATCAGAGTCCTGTGTGCCTAGTTCCACCACAAAGCAAGTCGAGAGTTCCCCAGATGGGAGCCAGCCCACGAGCCCATCCGTAAGAAACCACACCATATTACCCTTTTCACAGTCCTGCAGAAAACCAACAAAGCGCAGGTTATTGAGTTGCGCCCTCCCCTCCACGTCTTCCACTCTCAGTGCTAGTCCCCGTTGGGTAGTCTCTAGTGGTGATACTTTCTGCTGCAGAGTGGCAACCACATCTTCCATACCCGAGATTCTTGTCTCTGAAATGCGGGCTACCACATTCCTCAGGTCCTGGCGTAGGAGCATTACATCAGAGCCAACCGCCCCGATCTTGGCTTCCAAGGTGTCTCTGGATTGCGGAATGGAGGCCATGAGGGCTGCATTATCTGGTATAGCATTTTGAGACTCCCCGGGCAGCGCCGCCGGACTCCCTGGCCCGTGAATTTATCCATGGTACTCTGTTTAGTTGAGCCACCGCCGGGTTTGTCTCTGGTCATAGTGCCCAATTACAGCCACCGACCCCAGCCGGAACACCTCTAGGAGGTGACTATGTAGCAATTCCATTGGTGGTCCGGGTCGCACTACCGGTGTCGTCTTGGTAGAGGCAGGCCACCCCCCAAACCCCTGGTGGTACTACCCCCGTAGAGATCTCAAATGGGGGGGAATGAGAGGAGGGGGGAGATGAAGGAGCGGGAGGCACCCGCTGCTGCCAGGCCGCCCTCCCAGGCAGTGCGGCGATACTCATGTGCTGGGTGCCTGATTAGTAGAAACCCCGGCTGTCCCAGGAAGGCCCCTCTCCACCAGGAGCTGCCCAGGCCGGAGCTGAGGCACCAAGATGGCAGCCAGCCGGCTGCATCCCGCACTCCTAACGTCTTCACCACTCAGCACTGTGATTTGAGCAGGCTGCCAACAGAATCTGCTCCCCTGGCTGGGAACTGAAGGAACACCAATGTTGCAGGGCGAGCCCCGCACCACAAGCCCCGCAGCCCCACTGTGGCCACGGCTGCGGCCGGGCAATACCACAAGGAAATCCAAGCGACGCCGCGGCTGAAGATACGGCTGCGTCGCACGTAGGCCGCCACCGATCACTGCACCTTCGCCTGTGAACCTCAGGCGGCTCCAAAAATCTGCTCCGGGGGTGGTCCGCAGGGGGAGATGTTAGCGGGGCAGCCCAGGGACCAAGTTGAAAGCCGAAGAGGCAGGATATAGTAAGGATCAATGTGCGGCGTGACGGAGCGCACTCAGCTCACATCCGCCATGCTGGCCTGCCAAGCCCCATCCCTGATAGGATTTAATTTTGTTTTGGTCTCATTTTATTTATTAAAATGTATCTTATTTTTCAAAATTGGGTTGGGATTTTTATTGTGTTGTGTTTTCATATTATTACTGTTTGCTGCATAAAAACTTTACACAGTGACTCTAAGTTTTAAAGCTTTTGCACCAAGCTACCAGGTGGCTAAGCACAGGTTAATTCAGTGACTTTTTTTTCATGCTGACAATGATTCTGGTTGTTGCTTGAGTAGCATTTCATCCACCTCAAACAATAACCCTATTTCTTACAGTATTGTAACTCAGTATTTTAAACAGACATTCTACTCTGCTTCTAAAGTAGCAGGGCAATGACCTGTTCACATTCTTACCCTAAAATATGTTCTTCATTACAGCTTGAAGCCAATATGCTTTCTCCACACTGTTAGAAATGGGGTTTCTGGTTGGCAGAGGTATGCATCCTGTCCAAGCAGGAACCACAGTCCCAGTCAGGGTAAGGGTAGTACACACTTAACGTTTACCTATGCTCACCCTCTGGTAGCTTGGCACAGAGCAGTCAGGCTCAACTAAAGAGGCAATGTGTAAATTGTTTGCGCACACATACAGTAACACAGCAAAAACATCACAAAAGTACTCCACACCAGTTTAGACGAATAGTCAATATTTATCTGGGTAAAACAAGACCAAGTCAAGATAGAAATTTTTCAAGATTAACTCAAAATGCAGTGCTTAATAGCCATTACCTCCTCGTAAGTCTTCTTCGCCACCTGAGTTAAACAATGATCTTCAGCTCCGCAACAGAACCCTCAAAGTAATTTTACGCACCAGTCCTCCCATCCCTCCCCAACATGGTCGGCCACGATCACCCATGACCCAGTACAAGAGGAAGCACGACCTACCCCACTTCCTGTTTTTTTTGTTCTGGCCTACACACTCTCATAGCACGATTTACAGGCAATTGGGGTGAGGTTATGCCTTAGCTGGCCCTAACTCCCGGGGTAGAGGCCCTGCAAAGCGGGCTCTTGTTGTACCCCTATTTTTTACCTTATTCTACTGGGCTTTTTGGTAAAGGCTCAGCAGAGCAAGCTCATCGTGGAGGTTGGAAGCCCTGATACAGCGGGCTAATTCTGGGGTGTGTGGGCCATGCATAGCGGCCAGTGGTTATGGCACTGTCCCAAAACCCGCCCCTTTTTTTCCTAGAAAAGTCCAGACTATCCAAGGGGGCCTGCAATTGTTGACTTTCGTGGAGACTTGGGAAAGGTCTGTCTTCGACCACTGGATCCTGCTTATTGTCAGGGTGGTTTACTCGATTGTCTTGAACTCTCCATCCCCAGAATTCTTTGTCCACACTCTCTCACCATCACCTCCGCCAAAGCTGGAGGCACTTTTGGTGGGTTCTGGGGATCTTCTTGAGAAAGGGACTATTCGTCCTGCTCAGGCATGTAAAAGGGGTCATGGGGTCTACTCCATTCCTTGTCTGGTAAGGAAGGTTTCCGAGGACTTCCATCCTATGCAGGATTTGAAAAGGGTGAACTTGTTTGTTCTTCATGTTAAGTTTAAGATGCTGTCTATGCAGGAGATCCTTTCCTTACTGGTTCAGGGGGATGTGGTTGTAGTGTAGTTCCTATATCCCTCATAGGCTCTGCGCATTGGAATAATATACACTAGAGATTTGACATAGGACTGAGGTCAGTGTGTCTCTATCGAGTACATTCAACTTAATTGTGTGTGCCAGCTAACTCAGAGGTCACTAGAAACTTTCTCGCATGAACAAGAAGAGATTAGTCTCTACAACCGAGGAACAAGACAACTTTGTTTCCCTTAGAGACGGAACAATATCTTCAGAGTCGTGGAAACAATAGATAACTATTTCATGAAGTCAATCGTGCATGCTTCGTTTCTAAGGAGTTCAATAAAAGGGGTATATTGAACAGTCTTATTTCTCATGCAAGAGATATGAACTGCTACAATCGTTAGACAAAGTGCGACGTATAATGCGTACAGCGTAAACAGTAATATAAAATAATACTATAATAGCATTGTCTGTTGCTATGACATATATAAAAATACATACATAAGATAACACAGGCTAAAATACTCTAATGGTGCTTCTAAAATACACCTACAACAGTGTACCTAACATAGGTCTAGTACGGGGGAAGAAGTAGGTGCTGGTTTAGTATGGGTTTAGTTGTGTCAAGAATTGCCAAAGGTTTCCCTAGGTTCTAATCAGCTCCATGCCTTAGAATGAGAGAGGTTGGTATCTCTGTCCCGGGACTCGATTTCCCAACTCCCCGCAAGGGGAGTCAGAAACCCTGGAGCTGGATTCTTGGCAGGATGATGACAGCGTCTAGTCAGTGCGTCAGCTGGGGAGTTGGCTTCCTTCGATACTTGCTGTGGCGAGCTGCGCCGTGCAAGTAGGTAGTCGAACTGCACCGAACCACACCGTGCTTTGCCATAGCAAGTGAAGGTATATTTATACCTTGAAGGTGTTTAGGAAAGCTGGTATTGACGTAAGTCGGGCATATGAACGTCATGAATGAACCCCTAAGGAATAGATGTTCATGCACAATAAATGAGTTCTTGGAGAAACCAATATCCAGGCAAGGGACAGTCCCTTGATAGAGCGCGCAGGTCACCCGGCTATAAATTTACCATACTCACCTTGGCCCATATCCATTTTTAACCACAATTACTTAGATTAGGTAACCTGGGCACTAACTATCAGATATTTGTACTTCCTAAGTTTTATACCTTTGACTTACACTCCTGGTCATCGGTATCTGTGAACCTATGGGATCAGGGAGTCTAGCATAATAAGTATAGTAGCAATAGGACAATATGCACTCATATAATGACCACAGACTCGAAGTTTTGAAAACCTATATCTAATCTTCATAAAAATTCATAAGCCAAAGATTAACAGCAAGCAAGCTATCGATAATCAGAATCACAAACAGCGTATAACTATGCAAAAGATATATTATGCCAGCCATTTAGATTTCTAAAGGAAAGGTAAGAACAAGGATCAAACTGAAAATTAACTTATAGAAAATCAGACTTGAAATGATACGTTCTAAAGGACGGGAAAAATAAGGGACATGCTATCAGTCACAGTTTAATCGCTTTCAAGAGGGTGGGAAAAAAAGGGGGAACACCATTTTTTATGACGAAACTGAATTAATTATAGGGAGGGTAAAAAAATGGCGACGCTAATAAGTCAGAATAATCACTTCAGCTTCTTAAAGGGTGGGTAAAGAAAGGACACCTCTATATATTCATGGATTGCATTTGATATTCAACTCTAAGGAGGGAAGGGAAAAATGGAACATGCTAATAAAGACAAGATTTACGATTTTATTAATTGTCACAAGGGAAGGTAAGAAAAGGAACATGTGCAATTAAGACTTTAGCAAAAGACAGGGAAGGTAAGAATAGGGAGGCAATTGATACTATTTGTTACCCATACACATTTATATTTACCTGGATGGAGTGAAGACCAACCCTGGCCATGGGTCAGTTAAGGAGAGAAACCCCGAAAGTTGCAAACGCCAGTAGGCCAGCAAGTGCAGGTCAGAATCAGGACAGGAAAGCCAGATTTGGATCAGAACCGGACCACCGAAAGTTGAGACCAGCACCCGCAGTTCAGTTGCAATGGCTGCGCTACTCCCTCTCTGCAGCTATCAGTCAGAACCCCAATTGGATTATCAAATTTTCCAGGAAAGTGCTCCGCCAGCACTTCAGGTCCCAGAACCCCGATTGGGTCAGCGAGTCTTCTGACAGAGTGCTTCGCAGCACCTCCGTTCTCGGCTATTGAGTGCGTTGGGGCAGTGACAAGTCAG
The DNA here is from genome assembly GCF_964261635.1 of Lissotriton helveticus. NCBI lineage: Eukaryota > Metazoa > Chordata > Amphibia > Caudata > Salamandridae > Lissotriton > Lissotriton helveticus. The sequence continues at coordinate 649,815,533 of NC_136068.1, forward strand.
CTATTCGGACAAGTCGGACAATTGAACTAGCTAAACTTAGGCTAGTTATACTGTTTTCCAGGTCAGTGTACCACCCTCCAATGTGTAAGGATCCCCAATTTCGATTGGACAAGAGAGGAGGATAGGTCGACACACCACCTAAATTTTCATACTTCAGCATTGAATATTAATTTTTACAATCCCGCCCATCAATTTCTGGTTCACATTACATGGGTAATTGACGTAACAATGGTCGTTTTAATAAATAAATTGTAATTCAACAGGTACACTCTGGCTTCTGCGAGCAAGGGCACAGTTCAGCTTCTCAGACGCATCTTGGCTGTGTCTGTCTTGGCTGGGTTTCAATGTCAAATGACTTCAGCCCTCCGCTTGTGGAGTACCGTGAGCAGAAGGATTTTCAAAATGGAGTATTCCCCATCCCTCAGGCCCAAAGATTTAGATACATGAAAGGTAAAAGAAAACAGTTTTAGAACACAGAATAAATGATTTCACTATATACCATGAATCTCTGCACTATACCCATTACTTTATAATAAACTATAGCATTAGGATTAAGCAGAACGAACAGCTTAGCTAAAGCAGCAGTGCAAGCTTCTCGCATGTAAGAACACAGAGCAGCCATCTTAGCTCTAGTGCTCAGAAGCAACAGATTCCCTCCAAAGCTGCGAGTACGTCATGTCACGTGGGTATGACAGACGCATGCACAGTAGAAATTCCCGCGTAACAGTGGCCATTTTATATGCAAGCGAATTAGTATTAGTAAACACATAAGCAAGCTTCTCTCGGACCCCCAGTATATACGGGAAAATGTGAAATTAGTAGGACAAACATGTTGATTACTTATTAATACTGTTGTTCGAGGTTCTTGAATACAAGCAAGTCGCTTAACGTGCGAATCCTTGCTCCATCAATCCCCTCTTTGATGATATTTTATATCATCACATTTAATGGAACCAGATGCCAACTTCTCACATTTCACCCATTTCAATTTCTTCAAACTTTCTATTTTGCTTTTTCTCAGCATTTTTATTAGGATGATCATGTTTCATCTTTTTATAAATCTGGTTATTCAATTCTTCTAATTCGAGCTCTTCGATATTTCTTTTCACTCCTCGCCTATTCATAGAATATTTCTTTTTGTGTTTTCAACATTTGCAGCAAATTATTATTCCGAATACTAGTAAACCTATTCCCGCTATTGGCATCAGTATTTTGCTCACAAGACTTTTACCTAAATTAGAAAACGAACCACCTACGGCAGAGAGACCATCAGTAAGCCTCTTCCATGCATTATCAACCTCCAGTGGTTTAAGCTCCTTTTCCAGATTTGTAATATTTCTCACATACCTTTTAATTTCAACACTTTTGTCTGGTATGTGAGTGCAACAATGTTACGCTTTCAACATTCTGCAGACTCCGCCCTCTTTTGCCAATAATGTGTCAAGAGCAAGTTGATTTTGTGAAACCATCGATCTGATCGCAACCAATTCGGTAATGACCATCAGAAAACCTCCAGCAGTGTAAGTTGATAACCGATCCACTACTGTTGACAATTTACAGATTGTGTGTGTATTCAGAGCCACTCCCACTGTAGGTATCAATGCACTCAAAATATCACCTACGATTTCATCAACGCTTTCTCTTTTACTACGTACTAATTCATTAGTTCTTTCATTGCTTCCAGTGATTTTACCCACATGGTATATCTTTGGGAAGACAATACCAAAATACCAGCTCCCGTACCAATGGTCGGGCAATTTGAAATAAGCCTTGTTCCCACATATATAAAAAATTCCAGGAAACACAGGTTCTGACCCATCTTTAAAACCCCAACCCCGAATTACCTTGTAATTGTGTTCGCACTCACTGGAATCAATGAATATATTGTTATAATAACTGGTTCTTTCTCTGTGAAGAAAAAGTTTTCCCTTATTTTCGAAATCCAGCAACATAGCAGCATTAGCCCCACGATTTGAGGTGCTCCCTATGCTTTCAGCCCATTTAGGAGCTTTCTGATTCTTGTCATTTGCTTTCTTTTGGAAACTCTCTCTTCTTTTATCTACCATATTCAAAAACATTTTTCCTTTTCTTGTAATAAACAGGTCAAGTTATTCTTGTGTGCGTCATCTATATTTATTTTACCTACAGTTAGAAAATATTCACTCATGTAACGTGCCACGTCTCTAATGGTATGCACAGGGTTTAGGTTTCTGCATGCAGGGAGTTCGGAAAATATCACATCTAGGTTAGAATAATAATACTGTAAAGGTCCTCTTTTGTAAAATAAACTGGTTAAAATACTACAGGAATTTCCATATGTTAGTGGCAAATGGTGGTGCGTCACACCCTCAGCTACCGAGGTAGGCAGCTTCATACAGACATAGCAATCTTCTATTTCCATTGCTTCTACATAATGCACTAACAGGTTTGTGAATATATTTAAATGAGATCTGTGTTTAATTCTAATATAGTGCAGTCCTTCCTCATCTGGTGCTTCTAAGTCTACCTTTGTTTGTCTAAGGCTAAGTGCTCTCTCTTGTGTATCTACTCTGTGTGGTGTATCTCTAGTTTGTAGCTCTTCAGTGTCTTTTGGCAATTGACTAGTAGGGTACAGGTTTGTGTCTTTACTCATCATGTAAGGAATACCTTTTGTTAGTCCTATCCAAAGTATAAGTACTATTGCTACACTACATAAACATATTCTACAACATGTTTTTAAACAACCTCATTTCGGTCTTCCATTAACAGAAGGATCAGCCATTTTGATTCAAAGGAGATCCAACCCCTCTTTGTAACTTTACACAGCCTTTTTACACCGTGTGGATTTCAGGTCGGTCTCACCTCTTCATCAGTCTGGTCAGTAATCAATTCTTCATCACTTTCGTCACTTATTTCCAGATTTTCAAAGTCTTCCAATACAAGATAAGTAAATTCAGGGCTTCGATATTTATTATTCAGTCTTGTTATTCGGGGGCTTCTTCTTCTGGTTTGTATTACAGATGGGTCAGCTTGACTTGAGACTTCATTCACCTACTCAGGTTCTTCGTTGATTGTTTTTAGTCGCAGCCTTAGTCTTAACAAATCTAGGCAACTTGTCTTTTTTTCTGAGTCTTTTAACTGGCACTGTGTCTTGGCCCTCTTTGAATGCTCTTTTATTTTCATTCAGTTGTGGCACATTTGTTTCAAAATCGTCTCCTGGTTTTCTCCCTAACTGACTAGGTCCAGGTCTTATTTCAGTTTCTTCTGCCTGGTCACTTAACTGGCCTCGTTCAGGTATATGCTGGATTTGGCTTTGGGTTGTTTCTTCTTCTTCTTCCTGAACACAATTGTCTATTCCTGTCTGGTCCTGTTCAAGCTCTTCGAACTTTTGATTTTCTTTCGCTTGAACCTCCGCCCTAATCTCTATCTGTCCCTCTTCTGGCTCAGGAGTTCTCGGAGCAGTGTCGATTACCTGCTCTTTCCCTATCTGGTCCTCCTCAGTATCAGTTTTGATTTGGATTTCGATGATCTGAGTATCTCCTTCTACAACTGTCTCGTCCTCACTTTCCCACTGTCTATCTAAAAATGTTTGCCTTCTTGTTCTCACAGGGTCTACAAGGGAAGACATGGCTTGGCAGTTCGGGCTTGACTGTTCCCACGAGGCACAGGGTCAGACTGATTTGCATATAGCCATGTCTGAACTGGGGTGGCTGAGTGAACTAAAGAATGGTGATGGATTAAACCCAGATCAGTTGACTGGGGGTGAGTGTTTGATTTGTTCAGACGCTCCGTCCATCATCCCCTTTTGTATCGCTTTGTTCGCCCTAAGTGTGGCAGGGTATCCTCAGACGTGAGTCCCTTGTTCACTTGGCCACTGGATTCAAGATAGCCTGGCTGATGAGGATTATGAATCCGAAACCGGTCCCAGGATGCTTGTTTCCGGTCCAGGGAAGACATGGCTTGGCAGTTCGGGCTGGACTGTTCCCACGAGGCACAGGGTCAGACTGATTTGCATATAGCCATGTCTGAACTGGGGTGGCTGAGTGAACTAAGGAATGGTGATGGATTAAACCCAGATCAGTTGACTGGGGGTGAGTGTTTGATATGTTCAGACGCTCCGTCCATCATCCCCTTTTGTATCGCTTTGTTTGCCCTAAGTGTGGCAGGGTATGCTCAGACGTGAGTCCCTTGTTCACTTGGCCACTGGATTCAAGATAGCCTGGCTGATGAGGATTATGAATCCGAAACCGGTCCCAGGAGGCTTGTTTCCGGTCCAGGAAAGACATGGCTTGGCAGTTCGGGCTGGTATGTTCCCACGAGGCACAGGGTCAGACTGATTTGCAAATAGCCATGTCTGAACTGGGGTGGCTGAGTGAACTAAAGAATGGTGATGGATTAAACCCAGATCAGTTGACTGGGGGTGAGTGTTTGATTTGTTCAGACGCTCCGTCCATCATCCCCTTGTGTATCGCTTTGTTCGCCCTAAGTGTGGGAGGGTATGCTCAGACGTGAGTCCCTTGTTCACTTGGCCACTGGATTCAAGATAGCCTGGCTGATGAGGATTATGAATCCGAAACCGGTCCCAGGATGCTTGTTTCCGGTCCAGGGAAGACATGGTTTGGCAGTTCGGGCTGGACTGTTCCCACGAGGCACAGGGTCAGACTGATTTGCATATAGCTATGTCTGAACTGGGGTGGCTGAGTGAACTAAAGAATGGTGATGGATTAAACCCAGATCAGTTGACTGGGGGTGAGTGTTTGATTTGTTCAGACGCTCCGTCCATCATCCCCTTTTGTATCGCTTTGTTCGCCCTAAGTGTGGCAGGGTATGCTCAGACGTGAGTCCCTTGTTCACTTGGCCACTGGATTCTAGAAAGCCTGGCTGATGAGGATTATGAATCCGAAACCGGTCCCAGGATGCTTATTTCTGGTCCAGGGAAGACATGGCTTGTCAGTTCGGGCTGGACTGTTCCCACGAGGCACAGGGTCAGACTGATTTGCATATAGCCATGTCTGAACTGGGGTGGCTGAGTGAACTAAAGAATGGTGATGGATTAAACCCAGATCAGTTGACTGGGGGTGAGTGTTTGATTTGTTCAGACGCTCCGTCCATCATCCCCTTTAGTATCGCTTTGTTCGCCCTAAGTGTGGCAGGGTATGCTCAGACGTGAGTCCCTTGTTCACTTGGCCACTGGATTCAAGATAGCCTGGCTGATGAGGATTATAAATCCGAAACCGGTCCCAGGATGCTTGTTTCTGGTCCAGGGAAGACATGGCTTGGCAGTTCGGGCTGGACTGTTCCCACGAGGCACAGGGTCAGACTGATTTGCATATAGCCATGTCTGAACTGGGGTGGCTGAGTGAACTAAAGAATGGTGATGGATTAAACCCAGATCAGTTGACTGGGGGTGAGTGTTTGATTTGTTCAGGCGCTCCGTCCATCATCCCCTTTTGTATCGCTTTGTTCGCCCTAAGTGTGGCAGGGTATGCTAAGACGTGAGTCCCTTGTTCACTTGGCCACTGGATTCAAGATAGCCTGGCTGATGAGGATTATGAATCTGAAACCGGTCCCAGGATGCTTGTTTCCGGTCCCGGGAAGACATGGCTTGGCAGTTCGGGCTGGACTGTTCCCACTAGGCACAGGGTCAGACTGATTTGCATATAGCCATGTCTGAACTGGGGTGGCTGAGTGAACTAAAGAATGGTGATGGATTAAACCCAGATCAGTTGACTGGGGGTGAGTGTTTGATTTGTTCAGACGCTCCGTCCATCATCCCCTTTTGCCTCACAGGGTCTACAGTCAGGTCGATTACTGAGACCCAATCATATTGACTGGAGCTCAGTTGTTCCTCTTCAGCTTCTTCTTGATCAAGTTCTCGAGACCCTTCAGCTGCACAACCTTCAGCCTCAGTTTCCTCAGGTTCAGTCACTTTCTTCGTGTGACTGGCATGGATCCAATGTGGTACTCCTGCACATTTCACAGCTGTGGTGGTAACCAGGATTACTTGTCGTGGTTTTCCCCACCTTGGTGCAAGGCAAGTTTTCCGAGTATGTTTCTTTATCACTACCCAATCACCTGGGTTCAGGTCATGTGCTGGAGTTGCTGGTCTGGCGACAGCGTCTTCTCCAACCTGGTGAGAGACAGAACGCACTTGGTCAGCCAGTTCTTTGCAGTATTCTAGTACCAAATCATCAGATATGCTTATCAGTTTGTATCCTGGCACCCATGCTTGCCGCATTGCTCTTCCCATCAGTATCTCAAGGGGATTCAAGCCTGTGCTCCGGTCTGGAATACTTCTAAGTCCCATCAGAACATGGGGCAAAGCATCTGGCCATTCCATTTGAGTTGATTCACACATTTTTCCCAATCTTGATTTGAAAGTGGCATTCAATTGTTCCACCACTCCAGAAGCCTCTGGGCGATATGCACAGTGCAGTTTTTGCGTACTTTTGAATGCTTCACAAATTTGATTTATTATTTCACTATGGAAATGTTTTCCTCTGTCTGATTCAATTGTAACTGGAAAACCGTACCGAGGTATAAGATCTCTAAGTAACAATTTAGCTACAGTGATGCTATCATTCCTGCGTGTGGGGTAGGCTACTACCCATTTTGAAAACAAGCAGACAATGACAAGTATGTACTTCATTCCTCAACAAGGGGGTAAATGAATGAAAACACTACTGGTTTCTTCCCTGGGTTCATTTGTTGACAAATCAAACACCTCTGGCAGAGAACCTCCGCTATGTTCCTGAATTTCGTATTACACCATGACTGTCTAAATAGGCGTATCATAGCATCTCTTCCCAAATGTGTCTCCATGTATCGACCTCGCCATAGGAGCAAGCAGACAGTCTGGTAACACAGGCATACCATCAAGGTAAACAATGACACCATCCTCAACCCTTCTCTGTTTCCATTCTCCTCAACCTTTTTATTAACAGCCATTTTGTACCTTGCACAATGTTGGGCTAACTGGTCAGCATATCTATTACCTGCTGTCACTTTGTCATGGCCAGATTGGTGAGCAGCGCACTTGACCACAGCCAATTCTTTTGGTAACTGGATTGCTTCCAGTAAATCTTGTACATATTTTCCATTTCTGATAGGAGTACCCGAAGAAGTCAGAAACTCCCTTTGCATCCACAATTGGCCAAAGTCATGCACAACCCCGTAACCATACTGGCTGTCAGTATATATGGTTACTTTCCAGTTCTTTCCAAATTTACAGCCTCTTGCCAATGCAACCAATTCAGCTACCTGTGCAGACTTGACTGAAGGTAAATAGGATGCTTCGACTGGACCTTCCAATGTACACACCGAGTAAGCAGTGCTTAGGCCTCCTTCTCCTTGTCTTATACAAGAACCATCCACAAACAGCTTATAATCTGCATTAGTTAAGGGCTCTTCTTTTATGTCTGGTCGTGGTTTTGCACTATATTCGGTCATATAATGCAATCATGTTCAACTTCTCCCTTTACTTCTGCTGAGAGTGAATTTGGAAGTAGTGTTGCTGGATTCAAGATATTACATCTGGCAATGGTTACGTTTTCTGCACCTACAAGGATTCTCTCGTACTTAGCCGACTAGGTGTGAGATACTGGGTTTTTGTTCTTGTTAGTAAGATTACAACTGCATGTGGGACATACACAGTTACAGGATGTCCCATAATGATGGATTCACTCTGCTCAAGATTCATGCATGTTGCAGCTACTGCTTTCAGGCATCCGGGTAATGCAGCTGCCACTGGATCAAAGGTGGAAGAAAAATATGCCACCAGACGTCTCGTTAAGCCATATATTTGGGTCAGGACTGAAAGTGCACAATTGTCTCGTGTGTCACAAAACAGGGCAAATTCCTTTCAATAGTCAGGCATTCCTAACGCTGGAGCTGTACACAGACATTCTCGTAATTTTACAAAAGCAGTCATGCTGTCGTCATCCCACTCCACTGGGTCCTTAGCTCCTTTCTTTGGTCTTGCTAGGACTGCAAATCCCACAATCCACTGCCTGCAGTATCCTACAACTCCAAGAAACATTCTAATTTCTTTCTGGGTGTTTGGCAGCTCCATGTTTCGAATGATTCTAATTCTCTCTGTGGTAACTTTTCTGACACCCCTTTCTATCTGGTGCCTCAGATATTTTACTGATGAGGTACGGAACTGCAATTTCTCTGGTGACACTTTATGTCCTCCTTCACCCAAATGATTCAGTATTGCAATGGTGTCAACAACACAGTCTTTCCGGCTTTTAGATGCCACCAAGAGGTCGTCTATGTATTGCACCAGGACTAACTTTCCGGGCAATATCAGGGATTCAAGGCATTTTTTCAGAATTTGATAAAAAATCGAGGGACTCTCTGGGGCCGATTCTGATCCTGGATTTTTATTTTCCATACAAATAGGATTTGTATTTTTTTCCATACAAATTGTAAAAGTCCCTTCCAACCCATGTAGTACAATTCGTACGGGAAAAATACATACAGATCGGCCCGATCCTTACAAATCGGATCGGGAAAAGCTGTACGACACGGACTTGCAAAAAAGACCATACAATTTGTCAAAAGGCTGTCCAACCCGTCAAGTACGATTCGTACCGGGTTCTCAGCATACGATTTGTATGGAAAATGGCCTGTACACGGGGAATGACTTGTACCGGGCAACGAAGCGAACCCCTATACGCCTCGTACCCTGGTATGACTCGTTCTGGGGGTACGGGTCGTATAGGGGTATGAGACATACAGGGGTCCCCCCACATGCGAGGCGTGTGTATGGTGCGTACCCCAACATCGCGCATGTACGCACCGTACGTACGCGATTTTGGGGTACGGTACCTACGCACGTATGCAATTTTGGGGTACGGTGCGTACACAGGCGATTTCGGGGTACGGTGCTTACATACGCGATTTTGGGATACGGTGCTTGTAGGGTGCGTACACGACCAGTACCCCTTCATCGCGTATGTACGCACCGTACTCCACTTTATGTGTCATCCGTACGCACCGTACATACGCACCGTACCCCTGTATTCATGGGGTATACGACGCGTACATGGGGGGGTCTATCTCGTACTGTTTTCCGGGTTGTAAACTGCTGCCGGGAATACATGGGCACGTCGCGTACAGAGCAATCCGAATCGGAATCGCTTCTATATACGAGTTGTATAGTCTTTTTTACAATTTGTATGGAGTGCGTCTATTTGTACGGATCGTACTTCCTAGGTTGTAGGGGCCTCCTTACAAGTACGAGTTGTATGGGGAAAACGCTCCATACCACGATTTGTACAGCGTTTTTCAAAGGATCGGAATCGGCCCCCCTGTGTACCCCTGAGGAACACGATTCCAGACATAGACATGACTGTGGAATTCAAATGAGAAAATACATCTGCTGTCTGGATGTAATGGAATCGAAAAGAATACATGACACAAGTCAATGACAGTAAACCATCCAGCATTCCATGGTATTTGGTATAAAATCACTGCAGGATTTGGCAAAACTGGACAGCAAGGAACAACAATTTTATTAACCTTGCGGAGGTCTTGTACGGCCCTGTACTTACTACTCTGTTTCTTTATGCCAATTATAGGAGAGTTACAAGGACTGCTCAACACTTCCTGCAAAATGCCTGCTTCAAGCAACCGGTTTATTTCGACAGCAACCCCTGCCTTTACTTCTGCACTCATTTTGTACTGTCGAGTATTTGGGTAGATTGCATCTTCTTTTACTGCTATTTTAATTGGGTCAACATTAGCCATTAATCCTACGACTTTTCCAGTAAAATCCCATACCTCTGGTTTTACTGTCTGTTGGAGTTCTTCTGGTAAGTCTTGTATTGTCAGCCTTTTAATTTCTGTCTCTGGTCTTGCTAACATTAATTTGTAAATTCCGTCTTCATCTGGGGTTCGAATTTCAACGCCATTTGGAGTGCAAAAGATGGTACAATTCATTTTGCACAACAAATCTCGTCCTAACAAGTTCACAGGACTTGAATCACAGACAACAAATCTATGCATTTCTTTGAAATTACCAATTCTGACTTCCATGGGCTCTGTAACTGGGGTACTAATCTGTTTATTAGAAACACTCACTACTTGGATTGCTTCTCCCGAGAGGGGTAGGTTTGGAACGTCCACTGTTCTCACAGTTGAACGGGTAGCACCAGTGTCCAACAGAAAGGTGACATCATTTCCTTCAACCTTTTCTTCAATGTATGGCCCTGACTGGTCCACCGGCAAGGAGGCGCCAAGCACGCACTCCTCGTCCTCCCCTCAGGCACCGTCAGTAAGGTTCGTCACAGAGGAATATGTTGTTTAACAGAAATTGTGAAGTTGCTGTATCTCTTCTCTCCCTTCCTTCCCAATTTGTGGTATCTGCACTCTGTTGTGCTTTGCTCCTATAATTTGGCATAGGTGCATGAGGCAACTGATTCTGATTTACCTGCTGCTGGGTCTTCCGTGGCACCTCATTCTGCTTCTGTGGATTAAATCATTGATTTGCACATTACCAATCTGCACAGCCTTACACTCGTCTCTCCAGTGTCCCAACTTTCCGCACCCGTGGTAGGGGAACTAATTCTTTTTTGCCTACTCTCTACTCATTTTTCCCCTCGGCTTTCCCCCATTTCCGGTTCCCTGATTCTGGTTACTTGTCATTTTGTTTAACTGCTGTTCTAGGTGCTCTGCTAATTTTACCTGTGCCCACATGACCTTTTCTTTCAACTATTTTCATTTATTTTCTAACTCATCTTCACAGTACTTAGCGTCAATTGGTTTAGCCTGCCAACAGATTTTATTGTCTTTTTTCCACTGCGAAATCTCAGGCCTTAACCCTAACAGGAATTGATAGATGAAATGGGTCATGTCTATCATTTCGATATTGTCCAGTCCACTATACGTCTTGAACACCTGTAACAGTCGTTCATAGTATGCATGTACAGTTTCATCTCGGTTCTGAGTGGTTCTATCTATCCTAGTCCAGTCATTCTCTTTTGCAGGCACCTTTCCTTTCAGGTACAGCATCACCTGATTATATTTTTTCATTACATTCTCGGAAGGTGCCCCTGTCTTTGGGTCTCTGGGGTATTCTTCAGTAGGCCAATCTACAGCAATTTTACATTCTATCCACAAATCTACGGGAACTACAATGTCAAAAAATCTGTCTAAATCTTTCAGAAGACATTTTGAAACTTTCACAAATCTTTCGACATCCCTGTACCATTCTACAGGTTTTTCGCACAGTTTTGGGAAATCATTTGTAAAGGATACAATATCCTGTCGGGACCATGGCACATGTACATAACCTCCACCTGGTACTTATCGCATAGGACATCATTTCTCCATCTTTTCTGCTTCCTTTAAGACATATTCTAAAGTCATCTGTCTAGATCGAACCTCTTCCTTTTTCTTTGCCCACCTGGCTTTCCACTTTTCTAAGTCTCCCCATTTTTGTAACAGGTTTAGTAATTCTCTTATCTGCACTTTTCTTCCTGACACGTTCATGTTTTCTAAATCTTTGTCAGAGAATTCTGCTCTATATGGATTTTGCAATACTTTAGATTTACCAATGACTATTCCCATGCTGGTTGCGGTGTCCATTAATTTTTCATGGTACACTCTTGTATTTCGGGTAATACTTTTGCAAATGAATAATAATTCATCTTTACTAAGATTGTTCAGTCTGTCCAATTCCACATTCCCAGCCATCAATTCCTCCAATTTGATTCTTAACTTACATATATCTAATTGCTTTGGCTGGGTTTTTGGTTTCTCTATTTCTCGGGTCCATCTGTCTATTTCTTCAGGAGTCACTACCGTGGCACTTCTCGTACCAGAACTGGACTTCTCTTGAATTTAAAGGAGTGTTCTTTCTCATTGAACTGCCTTCTGGTTCCCTTATTGGTAAGTCCATTAAGGAGATTACAGACTCACATTCACTTGCCTGGTCGTCCATTATCAGGGGCTCTTTTCTTGGCTGTACTACTGATGTAGTTATAACTGGAGCTTTTGGATTAGCTTGCTTATCCCCGTACAAAGGAACAACTGGGCCAATAGTTACTGGGATTGTGAAAGCTTCAGGACTTGTGTTTAATTGTGAAATTTTCTGAATCAGCTCACTTCTTTGTTTATTTAAGGTTTCTCTTTCCCTTTCCTGCAATACCCTCTCGATTGAGGTTTCGACAATTACTTGTGGCATTAAAGGTGGCTTAAAAAACGGGGCACTTGGATTTACTGCACTTGGCCCCTCATTATAAGGAGGTTTAAAAAATGGGTTATTCGGATTTACTACTAGGCATTCCTCATTATAAGGTGGTGGATTCTTCATTAATGAATCCTCCAAATAATCATCGTCTGAATCACCACTGGTCATTAAATGTTTTGATTTCTCAGTCTTTTTACTGCCTGTGGATTCTTCTAGGGTTAATACAGGATATAATCCTTCCACTAACATGTTCTGTCTCCATTGTTTCATTTTTTTATCTCTGGATTCTCTCTGTACCTTTGGATAGAATTTACTTAACCCTTTGTCAATTCTGGGCCTGTCTCGCTCAAAAACCTCTATTTCCCATTCCTCCAATGCCTCATATTGCGTTAATCTAGGTCTAGGATGTAAATCATTCATTCGAGTCCTCAAGTTGAACAGAATTCTTCCATTAAATGTACCTTCTAAAGGAAATGCTAAAATTCCATCATAATTAGTATATTCCACCCAGTTCTCTAACCATACACAAGAGTGGTAGCCTCTATCAAACATCATAAATGATGCGGGAGTGTTTGGTGGTGGAATGATGACTTTTTCTCTAGTTTTGATGGGCTTGTCTTTCTCAAAGTAATTCTTAACTCTGTCTACGAGTGACAATTTTATTTACTTCCGTACATATTGCTTGGTCTGCCTCTTATCATCTGCTCCCTAGCAACCCCTAAATATCTCGGATCAGGTCGAGTTTCTGGACTATATAATTGCCACATATATTTTCACAATATTCAAAATCACTTGACTTTGTTTAAAAATCACTTCCAATACTAGCGCGTCTTCTAATTTTCCTGTAACCAACCAACAATGCGGCTTCAAATAATTTCAACCAATGAGTGCGCGGTCTTTCTCGTGACGAGTTTCCACGCTCCTGTGCTCACCCCTCCTTTACAATGCTATCTCAGCTAGACGCCCGTTATCTCGACCAATACCAGCGCGGGTCTGAGTGACATCAGCGTAGCTCCACAACTTACTCCCGCCTTCACAAGGTAATAAAATCTCAATCTTTATTTTAAAGTGCAAGTGCTTTGTTTTAATCTACAACATGAAACATTCGCCACTGTACTCGAGTGACTAGAAAGGAAAGATTTATCTCACTGCAAGTAAATCCCTTCCGTTTACTTTTCATATACTGTGGATAGATCTCTTCTGCCTACCATTCACACAAGCATTAGAGAACCTGCTACTCCTTCGGACTCATCCACTCAGGGATATATACTAAAGCCAAAGTTTCATCGGCGAACCCCTTTGCTATCAATCAAGCTCAGACGAACCTGCTACTCCTTCCGTGTGACCCTTACTAGGTGATATCACAATAGAGGTTTTGCCTGTGAACTCTTTGGTATCATTTATTCATCCATTCATACAGAAAAACCCTAAATAGTGCTTCCGGTTCTACCCAACCCCACACTAATTTCCTCGAGTCACTGACCTCACTGCGATGTGGCTTCCCTTTACCACTCGCTATTCTGCCTCCGGGGATTCTAGACAAACATATAACAGCCACGAACGGGTTTGGTTAATACATAATCAACACAGCATAAAATCAGTAAAATTTTCAGAACATTTCATATTTGAATAAACATTTTATATTTAATTGATCAATACTTTCATTTAGCAGCAATGTGATTTTTCTTTTTAGCAGTACATTTCCTATCTACCTATCTTAACTAATCCCTAACCATGCCTCTGCTACCAAGTAAATATACTGATAGAGCGCGCAGGTCACCCAACTATAAATTTACCATACTCACCTGGGACCATATCCAAATTTTAACCACAATTACTTAGATTAGGTAACTTTGGCACTAACTATCAGATATTTGTACTTCCTAGGTTTTATACCTTTGACTTACACTCCTGGTCATCGGTATCTGGGAACCTATGGGATCAGGGAGTCTAGCCTAATAAGTATGGTAGCAATACAACAATATGCACTCATATAATGACCACAGACTCGAAGTTTTGAAAACCTTTATCTAATCTTTATCAAAATTCATAAGCCAAAGATTAACAGTAAGCAAGCTATCGATAATCAGAATCATAAACAGCTTATAACTATCCAAAAGATATATTATGCCAACCATTTAGATTTCTAAAGGAAAGGTAAGAACAAGGATCATACTGAAAATAAACTTATAGAAAATCAGACTTGAAATGATATGTTCTAAAGGACGGGAAACATAAGGGACATGCTATAAGTCTTTCAAGAAGTGAACATAGGTTGACTAACCTCCAAAGCCGGATACAGCGGGAGCGATGAATGATGCTTGTTCTCCTTATTCCCCTATATGGAACCACCTGTGATTACTCAGAAGACTGAAACAGAAAGTACCACACCAGGGGAAGGGGAAAAAAGGGATAAAGAAACAATAAAGTTGCAGCAGTTTCAATCATCTATTCTGAACTGGTTGGGAGCTGCTGGGATACACTCCTCTCTAGCCAAAGAATCCTGCAGGGGAGAGAAGACACGTCATACACACAATACACACTCAATGTGGTGTAGATCAATACGACTATGTGTGTATATAACTTATAATTTAAACTGCCGCTAGTATCTTCCAGAAGAAAACCACAAAATGTAAAAATAAAGTAAGAAATAAAAGAAAATTTCATAAGCGTACAAATACGAACGCAGAGATTGTCAAGGTTGTTCACTGTTCATGTTTGGACATTGACTCACACCCAAGTATGAACTATCTGTAACAAGATGATAAATACGTGGGTTTAAAGCTCATACGACCTTCTGATCTTATCACAACCTTGTCTTATATCTGAAGTGGCCTCACGGTACTCCCGTTGGTTTTCACTCCCACTCGTACCTCTCCAAAGGATAATGAAACAAAACAGCTTCTTCGCGCTGTTGGGCTCTAAGGCGTGGGTGCTTCCAAAACAAAAATAAACTAAAAAAAGGAAGTCTCAACGTCACACTGCGCACTATGCGCTTTCAGAGCAACACCCAGGAAACCCTCAGGCCCAGCGCTCCATACTTAAACAGCGGCAAGCTTTCCCTAATCCAGCGCGGCATGCGCTGAACTAATTACTACTCTGACATCCTCGTGAGTCAGCTCAGCAACACGCTTACACCTTAGCGGCTTCACTTCTCCAGCGCATCTTGATGCTCCGTGACTCAGCGCAGCCCGGCGCTCAGTGAGTCAGAGCGGCGTCCAGTAATCCAGCGCGGCAATGCGCTTTCAGATCCAAGTCAAACAACGGAAAGTCAAGGTAACTAAACGCAGCATTGCGCTTTGCGCTCCCTTCATTGTGCTATTTTAAAGTACCTGTTTTGTATTTGTTTTCCGCTAATATTTGTTTTTTTCCCTGATTTTAACAAGGGATTATTTTCTCCCCTTACCTGCACTATAATCGGTCCTCACCGCTCCTGTTGCGGGTCCGGTTCCTGGGGTGGGGATATGTTTTGAGCGCCATCTTGGAGTGGTGTGTGTTCAGTGGGGGTGTCGCCTTCGAGCGGGCTAGCTCTCCAGGTGAACAGAGGCACGCCTACATAAGGCGACCGGCCCTGAGTTCTGCCCTGTCAAGGTAACTAAACGCAGCATTGCGCTTCGCGCTCCCTTCATTGTGCTATTTTAAAGTACCTGTTTTGTATTTGTTTTCTGCTATTATTTGTTTTTTTCCCTGATTTTAACGAGGGATTCTTTTCTCCCCTTACCTGCACTATAATCGGTCCTCACCGCTCCTGTTGCGGGTCCGGTTCCTGGGGTGGGGATATGTTTTGAGCGCCATCTTGGAGTGGTGTGTGTTCAGTGGGGGGCGTCGCCTACGAGCGGGCTAGCGCTCCAGGTGAACAGAGGCACGCCTACATAAGGCGACCGGCCCTGAGTTCTGCCCTGTCAAGGTAACTAAACGCAGCATTGCGCTTCGCGCTCCCTTCATTGTGCTATTTTAAAGTACCTGTTTTGTATTTGTTTCCCGTTATTATTTGTTTTTTTTCCCTGATTTTAACGAGGGATTCTTTTCTCCCCTTACCTGCACTATAATCGGTCCTCACCGCTCCTGTTGCGGGTCCGGTTCCTGGGGTGGGGATATGTTTTGAGCGCCATCTTGGAGTGGTGTGTGTTTAGTGGGGGGCGTCGCCTACGAGCGGGCTAGCGCTCCAGGTGAACAGAGGCACGCCTACATATAGCTCCCTTGTAAGCGCAGCGGAAACGCGCAGCGGGCGCGCCTTCGCTGTGCCTGAGTCGTGCCAGAGTCCTGCCCGTCTGCGCCCGTCCGCGCTAAGGAGGCGTGGGCCGCGGCAGACCTCTGGTACTAGACATCATGGCCTCGCCGCTGAAAACTTACAGCAGGGCCGATTTACTGTCCATTCGGGATCTATTTACTCGCTGCGAGGTCCCACCCGTGGCCCCTCTTTGTGGCCCCTATCATTGTAGTTGTGGTGCTTGGTCATTGGAACCCCCTTCTCCTATTCGCTCCTTGGGGGTGTTAACTCCTGCGACAAAGAAGCTAGGACAACGGGACCTGAGTTTCTGGAGCTTAAATGTCAGATCTTTGGTAAAGCATCATCAGGAGGTTTACGATCTCCTCATTGATGGCTCCCCTGATGTGCTTTTCCTTACTGAAACTTGGCTCCAGGACTCTGATTCCTCGATAATCAATCTAGCCTTTCCCCCAGATTATGCCATTTTTACCTTAAATCGGAGGACTAGAGGTGGAGGCATTGCGATGGCCACCAAACGGTGTTACCCCTGCGAGTGGAAAGCCGCTGAACTTTCGGGGTGTGAGGGTGCGCTATTTAAAATTTCGTTTAGTCACCAGTTTACTTTCTCTGGCCTATTAGTTTACCGGCCTCCGGGCTGCGATTCCGTTTTTAGGGCTGCTCTTCCTGAGTATATTAGTATAGCGGCACTAGGATGCTCCAATTTCAATGTCATGGGAGATCTCAATCTCCATCTTGACTGCCCTTATCTTCCCTCCATCAGGAGCTTCCTGGCGGATCTTGAGGCCCTAAAGCTCTCGCAGATGATTTCCTTTCCCACACATAGAGGTGGTCATACTCTTGACCCTTTCTTTACAAACCTAGAAGGATTCAGAGTTCTTGGTTCCTCTCAGCTGGTCTGGACAGACCACATGCTGGTGAAAGCGGCATGCTCTTTGTCTGAATCTCCTTTTCTATCACAGGACAGACTTGTTCTCAAACGACACTGGAACAAATTAAGACTGGAGGACTTCTACCATCTGCTCGAGGAGGCTACTTTAGGCCCGCTCACCGAAGTTGATCGTGTTTACGATTCCTTTTGTGAGTGGATCTCTGGGGCCCTCGACTCTCTGATCCCTATGTGTTGGTCTAAGTGTCGTCTGAGGGAGCCGAGTCCTTGGTATGACAGTACCTTGGCATCTCTTAAGAGGGCTTGTAGACAGGCCGAAAGACTATGGAGGAAGTCGTATGATCCAGATTTGAAGATCTGCTATCTTGCCAAGATCAAGATCTACCACAGGGCAGTGTGTCAAACACGTGCTTCCTTTTATGCCCATGAGTTTCAGAATTCTGTTAATCCATCGAAACTCATTTTCAAAGTATTAAAGGACGTGATGGTAAAGAGAGCTACTGCGATGGAAATATGTTCGGACACCCACTGCGAGGGTTTGGCCTCCTTCTTCCACGAAAAAGTGCAAGCCATCTATCGCACCTTTTCAACGGGTTCCCTGATGCTACAGCAGGTTGGCTGCACCTTAGGTGAGGGGGATTGTCTCTCTATCTTGTCCCCCTTATCTATGGAGGTGTTTGACTCTCTCAGCGTTAAAATCAAGTCTGGCTCTCCGGCAGACCCGCTGAAACCGGCCCAACTTAAGATCCTAGCGCCGGCTTGTCGCACCCCGGTGCTGTCTTTGATCAACCGGTCTCTTTCTTCTGGAGTGGTTCCCATCAGATGGAAGCAGGCGGTAGTCACGCCAATCTTGAAGAAGGCGACCCTTGACCCCCTTAAACCTGAAAACTACCGCCCTATCACTCTTCTTCCTTGGGCCACGAAAGTAGCGGAGGCCCATGTGAATGCCACTCTTTCAGACCATCTTGGTAGGTTTAACATTCTTGACCCTACTCAGAACGGGTTCCGTGCGGGTCACAGCACAGAGACAGCCCTTCTCTCTATGGTCGAACACCTGCGTTCCTTGCTGGATTCGGGTCGAACGGCGGCACTACTGTTATTAGATCTCAGTGCCGCCTTCGACGCGGTCTCGCACAGGATTCTGCTTCGGCGACTGGAGGAGGTGGGCGTCTCTGGCCTCGCCTTGTGCTGGTTTCGATCCTTTCTTACGGATAGGTCATTCCAGGTGGCGATCCCGTCTGGCAAGTCGTCATCTTACCCGTTAGACCAGGGGGTCCCACAGGGGTCATCACTGAGTCCCACCCTTTTCAATCTTTATGTGAGACCGCTGGCTGCGGTCGCCAAGCGGTGGGGCCTGACTATGGTCTCTTACGCAGATGACACGCAGCTGGCGGTCACACTGAGCGGGGACTCAGGTCTGGAGGCTCCCAGGTTCTGTGATGGTCTGCGGGAAGTGGCTAACTGGATGAATTCCAACTGTCTCCAGTTAAACACCAAGAAGACGGAGATTATGGTGGTTGGTAAACAGGTGGCTTTGTGGGGCGACAAATGGTGGCCTTCGGACTTGGGTGTTACCCCCCTCCCAGCGTCAGAGTTAAAAAATTTGGGGGTGTGGCTTGATCCCTCTCTGAGTTTCATCTGCCATACCAAGAAGGTGGCAGCTTCTTGCTATGGCATCATTAGAGGACTCCGACCCATCCTCAAATTCTTTGACGCACCCACAAGACAACTGGTGGTCCAAGCATCAGTGTTGTCCAGGTTGGACTATGCCAGCTCACTACTGGCGGGGGTTAACCAGCTAGAACTCTCCCGACTGCAGCGGGTTCAAAACGCCGCGGCCCGACTGGTGACAGGTTTGCCTAGGCGGTGCCCGGTGTCTAACACCCTGCGCTCTCTTCACTGGCTCCCTGTGCAGCAGAGGATTAGATTCAAGGTTCTTTGCCTTGCATTTAAGATCCTCAAGGGTATATCCCCACAAATTTTAGAGAATCTGTTGATTCCTTACGTCCCCTCCCGCACTCTCAGATCACTCGGCCAGAACTTAGCTGTGGTCCCGCGCTTTAAGCTGAGCAGAGTTGGTGGCCGCTCCTTCCGAGTTCTGGCGGCGAGCTGGTGGAATTCTCTGCCTCCGCAAATTCGGGCCATTGATGAGCTCCTTCAGTTTAGACGGGCCATTAAGACCTTTCTATTTATCTAGTTCCTTCGCGGTGTCTCTTCTTCCTTTTACCTGTTTTTAATGCTGTGTTGTGTTTACCTTTGCAAAGCGCCAGGACGCCCCTTTGCTGGGGCAGCTGTGCGCGGTACAAATAAAAATAACATAACATAACATAACAAAACAGGCTCCTCTGAATACGTGGACTTCTCCAGCAACTACAATCTCAGGTGACAAGCACCTGATTCAGGAAGAGGAGGGGATAAATAGGGCAGGAGAGAGGAAAGAGAGGAGGAGACTCACTCCCTAGCTTTTCTGGGACGTGTAGTCAATTCAATCATACCTCATTCATTCCTCGCGTGTGCAGGCAATTAGGGGTGGAGTGTGACAAAGTCACAGTTTAATCGCTTTCAAGAGGGTGGGAAAAAAAAGAGGGAACACCAATTGTTATGACGAAACAGAATTAACCATGTAACAATAGGGAGGGTAAAAAAATTGAACACGCTAATAAGTCAGAATAATCACTTCAGCTTCTTAACCGCATGCGTGCGGGCGGAATTCCGCTCGTACGCTGAGATAATCAAAAGCGCACTTTACGTGACGAGCTGGGCTCGTCATCAGCGTGCGAGGAGGCTACCTGATGACGAGCCCAGCTCGTCATCAGCGTGGAAGGGGTTAAAGGGTGGGTAAAGAAAGGACACCTCTATATATTCATGGATCGCATTTGATATTCAACTCTAAGGAGGGAAGGGAAAAATGGAACATGCTAATAAAGACAAGATTTACTATTTTATTAATTGTCACAAGGGAAGGGAAGAAAAGGAACATGTGCAATTAAGACTTTAGCAAAAGTCAGGGAAGGTAAGAAAAGGGAGACAATTGATACTATTTGTTACCCACACAGATTTATATTTACCTAGACGGAGTGAAGACCAACCCTGGACACGGGTCAGTTAAGGACAGAAAACCTGAAAGTTGCCAATGCCAGTAGGCCAGCAAGTGCAGGTCAGAATCAGGACAGGAAAGCCAGATTTGGATCAGAACCGGACCAACGAAAGTTGAGACCAGCACCCGCAGTTCAGTTGCAACGCCTGCGCTACTCCGTCTCTGCAGCTATCAGTCAGAACCCCGATTGGATTATCAAATTTTCCAGCAAAGTGCTCCGCCAGCACTTCAGGTCCCAGAACCCCGATTGGGTCAGCGAGTCTTCTGACAGAGTGCTTCGCAGCACCTCTGTTCTCGATCAGCTATTGAGTGCGGTGGGTCAGTGACAGGTCAGCTATTTGGACAAGTCTGACAATTTCTCTAGCTAAACCTAGGCTAGTTATACTGTTTTCCAGGTCAGTGTACCACCCCCCGATGTTGCAAGTGTAAGGATCCCCAATTTCGATTGGACAAGAGAGGAGGATAGGTCGACACACCACCTAAATTTTTATACTTCAACATTGAATATTAATTTTTACATTCCCGCCCATCAATTTCTGGTTCACATTACATGGGTGATTCACGTAACAATGGTCGCTTTATTAATAAATACATTGTAATTCAACAGGTACACTCTGGCTTCTGCGAGCAAGGGCAAAGTTCAGCTTCTCAGGTGCATCTTGGCTGTGTCTGTCTTAGCTGGGTTTCAATGTCAAATGACTTCAACCCTCCGCTTGTGGAGTGCCGTGTGTAGAAGGATTTTCAAAATGGAGTATTCCCCAACCCTCAGGCCCAAAGATTTAGATACATGAAAGGTAAAAGAAAACAGTTTTAGAACACAGAATACATGATTTCACTGTATACCATGAATCTCTACACTATGTCCATTACTTTATAATAAACTATAGCATTAGGATTAAGCAGAACGAACACCTTAGCTAAAGCAGCAATGCAAGCTTCTCGCATGTGAGAACACAGAGCAGCCACCTTAGCTCTAGTGCGCAGAAGCAACAAATTCCCTCCAAAGCTGTGAGTACGTCATGTCACGTGTGTATGACAAACGCATGCGCAGTAGAAATTCCAGCGTAATATGTTATGTTATGTTATGTTATGTTATTTTGTGGCTTTTATAGCGCACGGCTACTCAAAAGAGTGTCCCGGCGCTTTATTGACATCCTGGCAAACACAACACAATAAAAGAAGGGAACGAAGAAGATAAAATCTAAGAGGCAAAAAGCCAGGTTTTCAAGCCCTTCCTAAAAGATAGCAAGTTAGAATTGCTACGTAGCGAGAGGGGCAGAGAGTTCCAAAGCTGAGGGGCCCAGAGCATAAAAGAGCGGCCTCCCAGGCGGGCCCTCCTCACACGAGGAACAATGGCGAGAAGCTTCGACTCTGATCTCAGAGATCGAGAAGGACGGTATGGCAGGAGCCTCCTCTGCAAGTATTTGGCCCCAGTAGAATAGAAGGCCTTATGCGCGAGGGTCAAAGTTTTGAAGACTATCCGCTGTCGGATAGGCAGCCAGTCAAGCGACTGCAACAGGCCGGAGACATGAACTCGCCTGTGCAGACCAAAGATGGCACGCGCCGCCGCATTCTGGACCACCTGCATCCGTTGCAGGAGGTATTCGGGCAGGCCAAGATATAAGATGTTAGCGTAGTCCAATCTTGAACCAATCAAGGCCTGCACCGTAATCCTCCTATGATCCTCGGAAAGCAATGGAAAAAACTTCCGGAGCATGCAGAGAAGTCCAAAGCATGTGCCCGTAAGGGCGAGGATCTGAGATCTTAAGGTCAAACCGTTGTCAATTTTGACCCCCAGATTCTTCGCTAGCTGAGATGACTGCCTCGGAGGAGACATGTCCGCAGGCCACCACATCTGCCAGTCCGGGTCGGATTGACAGCCGAAGAAGAGTACCTCCGATTTATCTGAGTTGCACTTGAGGCTGTTCAGTTGGAGCCATTTGAAAACAGCCCCAAGGCACTCACGGATACTCTCTCCATCAAAATCCTCCCCTTTCCGGCAGGTGATGAGCAGCTGGGTGTCATCCGCGTAGGATACGATCTGGGCACCGAAAGACTCTGCCAGAGCCGCCAGAGGGGTCATAAAGATGTTAAAAAGAGTCGGGCTCAATACAGAGCCCTGCGGGACTCCGACTCCCAATAGCGGCATCTCAGCGGAGGCCGAGGAGACCCAGACCGTCTGTCGGCGACCAGCTAAGAAAGATGTAAACCAGCTGAGCACCGTCCCCCTCAGACCGATCTCATGAAGTCTGATGAGCAAGCCCTCATGGGGAACGGTGTCAAAGGCCGCCGACAGATCGAGCATGATCAGCATGGCTCTCCCACCCAAGTCTAGCGTCTCCTTGATGGCCTCAGACACCTCCAGCAGCGCCGTCTCCGTACTCAGATTAGGGCGAAAGCCTGACTGAGTGGAATGAAGCAGATCATTAGATTCCCAAAAATTGGAGAGCACGCTGTGCACGTGCTTCTCCAGGGTCTTGGCCAGAGCCGGAAGAAGAGAAATAGGCCTATAATTGGCCAAGACCTCAGGAGCCAGACCGGGCTTCTTGATAAGGGGGATAACCATGGCTTGCTTCCACGCCAAAGGAACCTCGCCTTGGCTCAAAGAGCGATTCAGGAGAGGGTTGACCAGCGGGTTAACTACCTCTGCCATCTTCGCCAGAAATTTGGCCGGGCATGGATCTACTGGCGATCCAGATTTGAGATTGGCCAAAAGTGTCAAAGACGAGGCAGTTGAAATAGGCGGAAAATCTGACAGGACAGGCCCCGAGGGGACCGATGGAACAGGACCAAGCTCGGAGCCAGGCAAGGCAGCCGCCGGCCGCGGTGGAAAAGACTCCTGTATCAACTTGATTTTAGCCGTAAAGAAGCAAGCCAGATCCGACGCCCACTTCTGAGTGGGAACATACTGGGCCGCATTCGACCGCGGGGCGATATATTCCCTGACGATCGTAAAGATCTCTTTACAGGAGTTCGAGGCATCCTCTATCCTCCTGGCAAAATAGCTTTTCTTCTCAACAAGAATCGCTCGGTGATAGGCTTTGACCCTAGTTCTATATTCAAGTCTGGCCTCTGGGTTGTACTGGGCTCGCCAGGTCCTTTCCGCCACCTTGCACTGCCTGCGAGAAGCAAGCAGCGCACCAGTAAACCACGGGGCAGAAACCCGTTTGGGTAATGATCGAGGAGGCCTCAAAGGGGCCAGATCATTTAGCCTATCCTCAAACCAGGCCTGCAAGGAGTAATAGTGGCAATTTTAGATGCAAGCGAAATAGTATTAGTTAACACATAGGCAAGCTTATCTTGGACACCCAGTATATACGTGAAAATGTGAAATTAGTAGGACAAACATGTTGCTTACTTATTAATACTGTTATTCGAGGTACTTGAATACAAGCAAGTCGCTTTACATGCGAATCCTTGCTCCATCACCCTAAAGCTTATGAGTCTGGTTTTCCAAGAAATCGTTGTGACGTAAATGAACAGATGTAAGTAGCCATGCTTTATTTGGGTTGCATGGACTATGCCTAAATATTGACTGGATTTCTATACCTGTATGATGGCAATGGGAAATGTACCTATATAAGGGCATGAATCAGGAAATTCAAACGGAATCTAAATCGATACACAACATGGTTTCTTCGTAGGATCTGCTTGATGCCTACCTCCAAGTGCCCATTCACCCTGCATTCCAGCAGTTCCTCAGGTTTTGTGTGGGTCCAGAGCATTTCCAATTGCAGGCACTGCCATTTGGTTTGTCTTTTGCCCTGATGGTCTTCATTAAAGTCCTGGCTCGCTTGGTTGGGCTCATCCATAGGGAGGGAATTTGGGTACTACCGTACCTTTTTGCAGGTGTCCTCCTCCCGGGTGGTGATGACGGATGCCAGCCAGTTGCGCTGGGGGTTGACGTTGGATTCCTGGTCTCGGCAGGTCTTTGGGATCACCTGCATTCTGGTTGCTCACCCAACTTCAAGGAGTAGGTGAAGGCAGTTCTGATGGCTTATCTGGAGTTTGCATCAGCCGTTCAGGGGCATCATGTTCTGGTCCGGATGGACAATTAGGTGGTGATGGGTTATCTCAATCACCAGGGGGCTGTAGCGTTCGGTCCCTGTGGCTCCTGGTTCAGGAAATTCTCACCTGGGCGGAAAGCACTGTGTTGTCTCTGCTGGCAGTGTATCTCCCAAGGAGAGAGAATCGTGTGGCAGATCACCTGAGCAGAGTTTTTTCCCCTATGTCTTCGATTTCACTGTCTGGGGAGGTGTTCTGTGTATTGCAAACGCAGTTTGGGTGTCCGACAGTGGACTTGTTTCCAGCCAAGGCAATGCTCAGCTGCCCCGCTTCTGCACTATTATTCCCTGTCCAGAGGCATGGCGGGTGGATGCGATGTCATTCAAGTGGCCAGACATCCTGCTTTACGCATTTCCTCTGATCAGTTTGATTGCCCAGGTTCTGTGCAAGGCATTTGGTATGCTGATAGTGCTGGGCTGAGCTCACTGCTCGTGATATAATCTTCTGAGGGAGCTGGCAATTCAGGAGTGTTGGGTGATTCCTAATCTTCCTTATAGGCTGAGGGGTTTGTGTCTTCCTGCTGGGGTTCCGGGTTGGCTCCATATTCAGGCCTGGATTTTGAGAGGGTGAGCCTCTTGTTCCTTGGCCAGATGAGGAAATAGTTGATTTTCTTCAGGGTTCCAGACATCTGGTGACTCTTCAGTCTTATTCCCGACATTGGGGGTCCTTTTCTAGATGGTGTGGTTCCGTGGACCCGTTCTGGGTGCAGGATTTTCTGTTGGATGGCTTTATGCTGGGCCTAGCTCTTTCTATATTTCGGGCTCAGTTGATGGCTTTGCGGGCGTTCTGCAGTCCTCATTTGGATTGGCTGGATCCATTGGTGGCCGGTTGATACGATGTTGTTTTCTTCAACATCCTAGAGTGATTTGTCTTGCCCGAGCCTGGGTTCTCCCGTTGGTGTTATATGCCATTCAGGTGGCTCCTTTTAGGCCCTTGAGTTCTGTGGACATTACATTCTTGACCATGAATGTTGTAATTGAGATGGCTATTGTGTCAGCTGCTCAGATTGGAGAGTTGGGGTCATTTTTGAGGTCTCCTCCTTTCTTGCGTGTCTTGCCGGATTGTGCTGTTCTTTGCCCAACCCTAAGTTCTTGCCCAAGGTCCCCTCAGTTGCCAACCATTCCAGGGAGGTCATTCTGCTGACTTTCTCCCCGGTGCCTGAGTCTGTGTTGGAAGCTCATCTCCCCCTTTTTGGAAGTCCGGTCGGCAGTGTTGGTTTATCTGGAGCGGACTTCGGCTTTTTGCAAGTGTGATAGTCTGTCACTTTTGGCCTGGTTAGATCGGGTCATGAGCCTTCGCTTTCTACCCTGAGTAGATGGATTAAGCAGACAATCGTTCTCCACTATGGTTCTCAGTGGTCGGAGCTGCCAGCCTGGATCCAGGGTTGGTCTACCTGGGGTATTTCTGTCTCCTGGGCCTCTTTCAAGGGGGTATTGATTGTGAATATCTGTAGGGCCTCTATGTGGGCCTCTCCACACATATTCATGTACCACTAATGTGTGATGTTGGGTGGTCCTGCTTCTGGGGGTTTTGCTGAGGCTGTTCTAAAGGCTAGCCCTGCCTGCACTTGACTGCCGCTCCTTCTGTTGGGGTATGTTTGTTTTTTTCCTCTGTTTTGCTGTTTGGATTAAAAATGGTGTTTGCCTCAGCCTTTGGCATATGGTTTCTTGTTGGTTACCATGAAGCTGCTTGGCTTTGGGATATGCTCTCTGTGTAACTCAGGCAGCGAGGAAGACTTACAAGGAGGTAATGCCCCAGTTACTTACCAGTAATCTTTATTACTCTGAGTATAGTCTTCCTCTCCACATGGGATCCCATCCCTCCCTCCCTGTTTGACTATCAGTCTCATGTAGTTGCTTGCTGCAATGAGGAAGTGGGGTTGGTCATGCCTCCTCTTGTCCTGGGGCAAGTGTGAAGATGGTTGGCTATGCTGGGGAGCTCACTGATTAACCCATGTGTTGAGGAAGATTACCAGTAAGTGACCGGGGCAAGAACTCCAACTGGGGCCATCTAGTAGTGCTTGACTGGGGCAAACCCAAAAGTTCAGTCCGAATGTGATGGAGAACGAGCCAGAGACAGGATTCGTGCAGACCCTCTGACAGTACCTTGGATACGTCAATGCTTGGACAATGCAATGCTCAATGGAGAGGATGCATATCAGGTGCAGGTGATGTGTCGGTTCTGCAGGAAGTGCATGGTCATTGAGGCGTTGGCACTCAGGGTGATGCACTGTGCAAAGTAGGTGATGCCCCAGTTGCGGGTTCGAGGCTTTCGTTAGCAAACGCAGTGCAGTGCCAGTGATGTGTCAATGTTAAGAGTGAATTGAGTCGAATTTGTGGTGTTGTAGTCGAACCACTAGGCTGAGGGTGATGCGCCGGTCAACAGCCACACAGGGCCAGTAATGCATCGGAGCCGGGACGGTGCACCATAGATATCGGTGATGTGGTGTCTGAGACTCACGCAAAAGCAGTTCTTCGGAGGTGCTGCGAAAAAGTCGGGGCTTTGTTGAAAGGCATGGTCAAGGCCATTGCGTTGTGGACTCGGTGAACATTGTCCATGGCTTCAGTGCAGGCAGTGTCAGTTTTGCATGGATGTGCAGGATCCAAAATGAAGCTTCATAGTCGTAGCCAGGGATAGGATTACGAGCAGGGCCCGGCTAGACCATGATGTGCTCTGGCTCCCCAACTGAAAACCCACACCTTTCTGTATCTGTTATTTGATAATAATATGGTTACGCTTGGCATATGTGACAGTGCACATGATCTGCGGCCACAACTCTGCCTGCATTACTAATACTGAAACTGAAAGAACCGTTGCTGTCTCTAGAGTAAGAGAGAGGTAAGGAGACAGACAGAGGGAAGGGGGCTGGGTACAGGCTGTCATGCACACCCTGGGGCACTGAATGATACTAATATGATTTATGAACCATAAGAAATGCCTCTCTTGAAGCTTCACTGCCATCAGTGAGGGCACTGCATGCAGGCAACAGGTTGACATGCAGCATGCACTCACTGCTTCTTGGCGGCCACCCTTATCCATCCAGCAAAGATGGTAGAGAGTCATCATGTTTTAAAGCATGGTCAAAATGGACAATTGCCCAGAGCCCACACAGGGGGCCACCTGATATGTTGTCGGGACAGTCCCATGGCGTTAGTGTTCTATGTAACTGCTGTGTTTTTTTAACCGCACATCTAAAAAAAAGCAGATGAAATAAAATACTGTCACTGACCCTCTGTTGTAAAGCCATTGTAAGGGTTAACATGTTGGACTGCGTACGTGCACTATGTATCTATTAAAGGTGCAAACCACGTGCACATTGTGTTTCGGTCTGTAGACAGGCTCATTAAAAAGCCAGAACTACAAGACTGCTGTGGAAGAACAGTGTACATGTCACTTGCGTTATGAAACCCTCACTCACTCTGCTGATCTGACATAAATATTGTACTTCAACCAACTTTGCCATAAAACAGTTAGGCACTGATCCAGCGCTCTCACCAAAATATTGCACAAATAACACTATCTACTACCACAAAACTTACACTACAACACTAGGCCCATAACAACAATAGAGCGACTGAATCATGAGGCGATAAGATCTAAATATTGTTGTTTAAACTATCTACAATAATCAAGACCAGCTTGTCATTTTAGAAAGTTTATTTAAACACTTCTAAGAAAACTTAGGTTTTGGTATTTTATTAAACAAGCATTAGAAAATGTCATAAAGAAAGATTTATTCAGTATTAATGAAAAGAGCATAAATCAAGAATTATTATTCATTAGCAGGAATAAGTAAAATTAAGCATTTTCCAAAATCCTAACTATCTCTCTGTCTCTACCCTCATCACCTAGTAATAAAGTAATTAATAAAAACTCCTGTCCTCACGTGTAAAGTCCATCAGCATAACATCGTCCTCCAGATTTTCTCGAGCGTAAGCCAACTATGTGTTCTCTGAACCTATTCTTATACCCTAAATTAAGCTGAGCTAATTATTTTTCACATTCCAGCAGACGAATTCTAGTTCTCCATTGGCTGAGCCACCTCGTACCACAGTAAACTGTGACACCTCCTTCTTACATGCCCGGGCAAATTCACTAGTCCATTGTTCATTTAGAAGTCTTGGCAGCTTCTCCTTAGGCTGCTACATTTTGTAGCGACAGCTTCCTTTTAACCTTGAGCCTGTCAGCTCTGAACTCCCGTGGCACGTTAGCAAACGTTAGCAAATTTCTCCAAAAAGTCATCTTTTTAGCAGTTCATTCCAAAACCTTTCAAAATAAAAGCTCAGAGGCCTTTTCCATCCTTCTCAGAATTATTTTCACTTGAGCCATTTTCATCATTAGGCCTCTTTTCAAAGAGCGTCAATTTTCTGCGCCACTTTCCCTGCGCCACTTTTAAAAGGGTACTAATTTTCTGCAGCCATCTCTAAGCTTCACTTGTAAAACTATTATATAAACAAACACAAAGAATAATTAATGAAAGAAATACAGTTTGTTCTGTTGCCTCCCATCATTGCTAATAATTAACCCATTAGTCTAAATTACCTAGCAGTAAAGCACAAATAAAGCAGCATTTTATATCTACCAGTCTTCATGAATCCATAAAACCTTATGTGCACCTAGAATAGTAGAAATGACATCACATAGACAAGGGAAGCAAAATAAGCACATGCCATTATTTTAAAAACAGCTGCTATTAGTTATGACATGACAATAGACAAGATTAATTTATTATTTTCCACATATATAAGAATGCAACATAATGCACATTTATGAGCACACATGTTAGTTTCCCGCGTGTTCTGTGAAAATGCAACTTTAAACTAGGTTGAATTAGCATACACATAGCACAAATTGTTAGCATTATTAATTTATTTATGGAAGTGTGACTTCACGGGTTTAAACAGATTTCTGTTTTCTATCCCGCTCCATCAACTCCCTCATCTGGTGATTAACAAATCACCACACCACCACCCAAAATTTAGCAAAAATTTTATCTAAGATGAACATGATTCAATTTCACCTGTGTTAGTATTTCTAAAGACTTATCTCATCAGTTTATCTACAATTCTCATTTTGAGTTTTAAGAAACCCCTCTAGTTCTATTTCTTTCTCTTTGTGTAACATATAACTGAGCTTCAATAAAAGTGTTGCAAAAACTATAACTAATAAAGTGTCAGTATTATACTATGTTTGTCTTGACTAGCTGAAACTTTGCTTGTCCTATTGACCTTAAACTTCTCTTTGTTAATTTCTAAAGGAAAAGTAACCACCTAAATCAACCAAAGCTGAATTATTAGGAGCATATATATCAGAGACATCTTACAACATTTATTTAAAATTAGGCATCTTGAATTGCCTTTACAAAAAAACATGAAAGTAATTTCATTAAGCTTGCGAGGAAAAAAGAAAACAAAAATGTTAAAAATTTTACCTAAATTTTCTAAAAATTTCTAACACCCCCCTTTTTCATTTTTTTTTTTTTTTTTATACTCTTTAAACCTTCTAACAGTTTTTCTTCCACCTAATGTCACAAATTAATTTTTCAGCTGACAGAATTTCTTCGACCTTGTGTCATCTAACAAGATTTCTTCAGCCTTATGCCAAAAACAGAAACCTAAAATTTAACAGGTATGTACTTCAATCATTGTCACTATTCTTTTCAATCACTTTTTGACTGTGACTATTTACCTCCATTACAGGTATCACTTCTATTTTCTTTCCTGCCTCACTTTCCTTTACAGAATCTTTTTGACTTGATTTTTCATCAATCTGTTCCTTTTATTTGTATCTTAATTTGAATTTTAGGCCTTCATTTTCTTCTGGCCAGTTATCACTTTTTCTTGGTAATTTCTTCTTTTGCTTGGTCACTTTACATTCTGTTCTCCAAGCTCCTTTTCTGAATTTTCTTATTTGAGAATCTTCATCACTCTCATCAGTTTCAGTGTCAGAAATTTTCATTCTGGACTCAGGTACTTCTTTACTCACCAGCTTCACTCCGTTAGGAACGTCATCTTTGTAGCTGGTACTTGGCAATTCATTTTCTTCTTCAATTACCTTCAACTTCCCAGTTTCAGAATTTCTGTTCCTGCTTTCAGAGCTACTTTTCTGCTTTTCAATACTCTCCTGGTCTTGAATCACAATCTGATCACATTCTTCTTCTGCTTCTTTTTCTGGCAGATTTCCATCATTTTCTGAGTCTTCAGTCACAACTTTCAAGTCTTCTTCAATCAAGGCTTGTTTTCTATTCATGTTCTCCAGATGTCGACCAACCTGTCGATCTTCAAGATCTGGATTCTCTTCAGGCTCTTCTTCAGAATCTGAATCATCAATTGTGACACTATCCTCATCAGCATTTTCAGGTGTAGATACACAAAAAGTATGGCCAGTGTCAATCCACCTCTTCAGTCTTTTGCACTTCTCTGTATTTGTAATGACAAGACTGACTGACCTCCTTTTCTGCCACCTTGGCGCTAGATAATTTCTTTTTAGACGAACCTTTTTCCTGATCCTTTTACCTGGTAATAGATCAAATACTTGCTCTTTTTCTCTTGTTTGTACTTCAGTTTCATCTTCATCAAACACAGAAATCTTTTCATCTGATAAATTCCTGCAGTTCTCCAAATTGATGCTATCATTGATAGGCATCATTCTTTTCTCTGGTATGAATGTCTGTCTCATGACCTTGTTCATCATAATATCACGTGGACTTAAATCTGTCTTTTTATCAGTAGTGTTTCTCAGAAACATCAAAACAAGTGGAAGGATATCTGTCCACTTTGTACCTGCAGCTAGGCACATTTTTGCATCTCTGTCTTTTATAATAACATTCTCATGCTCCTCAACATCTGAAATTTCTATTCTATCTGTACAATGGAGCAATCTGTTTTCAATATGTTTCCTGTTATCTGATAACTTTGCAACAGTAATTTCATCATTATGTCGCATCTGAAATGTTTCAATCCATTTTATAATCAAACAGTAAATCACAAAAATGTAGCACAGTTTGTCATACAGTGCCATCTCACAGAAATCCATTTGTAATCTAATGAATGAATCACTCTCCTGTAATTCTGTTCACAATCTCACAATTGTTCTCTTAATTAAGTTCACTTGCTGGTAAGCCAGACACCTCTGGTAAAGAAATTCTGCAATTTTATGGTATATTCTGTCTATGCCAGTAACCATGCTATTTAGCAAAACTACTCTGTCATCTTTGTGTATCCAAATCTCATCCTCATCTCGCTGTCTAAAATCTGCACTCAACCATGTGTTTCTCAACCATGTGTTTTTCTCCTCATGAGTTGCTTCATCTTGTAAGTCTTTGACTAACTGCCATGTTTCAACTACAGATGTTAGTATTAGTGAACTCAAAGCATGTTCATCATTCATTTTGTATGCTGCACATATCACGACAGCAAACCTTTCTGCCAATTGAATATCATTAATCAACCCTTTAATTAAATTTGCATTTCTGAAAAGTGAACCTGCAGAAGTAAATGTTTCAATCTGTTGATCAATTGTGTCCTTTACTTTGATGTCTTTACTCAAAAGAACATCATTTTCATTCCAATATTCTGGAAGTGCATTTAATCTTTGTGGTCTGTTTTCTTGATCTTTAATTAATCCTGTATCTGTTTTGTCTGTCTGTTCATTAACAAAGATTTGCAATGGCAATGAAGCCATGTCATTCTGCTGAATCAATACCTGTCGCTGTATTTGTAATTGTTCATTTATCTCAATCTCCTTTTTGTTTGAGCATAATTCTGACTCATCAGACTGTGTCAAATCATTCAGATCAATGTCAGACTTCTCACTTACCAGAACTGAAGTCATCTCTGTTTCTTGCTGAGTTGTAATCCCTACTAGTTCAATCTCAAGTACAATAGAATAAACCTTTTCAGTTAATGGGACCTTTAAAACTGCGGAACTAATTTCATCTTTTCCTAGTGTAGGCACTATCTCTGTTTCCATAATTTTCATGTATTCCTTTAAATCATTTGATGAATTTATATGATCAGGAATATTAATTCCAGATGTACCAATCATTTCATCATGTTTTTCAATTGCATTAATTTTAGTAAAATTCTGAACTGGCACTTTATCAATCTGATCTGACACTTTTGACGTTACATTAATCTGTTCTGGGGGTCTTCTTGAATTTCTGTTCTGATCCATATTTACAACATCAATTGTACACTCATCAACATTTTCTACTCTGACACCTTTATTATTTATTTTCGCTAATTTCGGAATCTTTAATTTACTCTCACATTTAGCAACAACCTTTTTCATTTTCTTATATAAGGAAGACATTTTCTTTAATTAATTTGGTAAATATACTCTCTAAATTTGTCTTGCAGCGCTTGTTGATCAATTAATTAATTAATATTATCAGGTGTAGAAAAACTTATAATTTGGTCAATTTAATTTTTCTCTTAATTTACCTGTATCACGAATTATAATTAACCTGTAAAGAAAAATATCAATTTGCAAAAACAATAGCAATGCAAAATATTTATTTATAACAATAATACCAACATATAATCACATGTGTTTTAAATGTACTTATTTTTCACTTACACACCTTCTGCAACGTATACCTGTAAAAAAAGAAAACCTAATCTGTTTGCCTTTAATTTAAATAAAATATTTTGCTGCAAAAACCTTTAGACTCCTTCTATTAATTTATTTAAACTAATAATCTAATTTGACTTGAAAATCATAATTCACCAAATGTAATACAATGTTGCTGTTGAAGACATTTTAACTGTTATTACTGCTATAAATTTTATTTAATTTACAATTCAAATAGTAACTTTTTATTATTTGCCTTTCTAATCACCTTTGCTGCTATTGTTAATTAATCAGGGTAACTGTTTGCTATAATACCCACTTTTAATGTTATAGCTAAAGTCAGAATCAATCAGTTATTAAAATATATTTCTGGGCATTACTAGCATAGGAAATTA
This sequence comes from Lissotriton helveticus, assembly GCF_964261635.1. Lineage (NCBI taxonomy): Eukaryota > Metazoa > Chordata > Amphibia > Caudata > Salamandridae > Lissotriton > Lissotriton helveticus. The sequence goes on from NC_136068.1 coordinate 649,848,956, forward strand.
AACACTCAATAGAAAATAAACAATGTGCATCAGCACGAGTGTTTTAGCCAATCAGCGTGTGGCTGCACAGCGCTCAGCTAATCAGAATGCCCACCGAGTCTCGACCAATCCGGTCGCGGCCTCTCTATGACACTGCAGTGTCTCTATCTAATCAGGACACAGCAAGCCTCCTTTTGAGGAATAAACAAAATTAACCTAACCAAGCCAGTTCTCCCCTGAACGAAATTTTAACTCTTCTAGCGTTATTCCACTACGCTCACCAACACTCTCTTACAAAGGAAAAGAAAGCCTATCTACACGAAGCTTTGACCAATCAGGTCGCGGCTCCTCTCATATGACTGCACACGTCACACCCAGCTCCTCCGTAACACTCGGGACCTGCAACACAATGGGAAACCTCGCCTCGCCTCCTCAACCAATAAGAGCTCTCCCTTCAATGCCTCCTCCAATCAGAGTGCTGTTCATGGAGCTTCGCCCAATCAGAGCGCGGATCTGCTTATGACGCTCTAGTCACTTTCTACTAATCAGAGCTTAGCGGCTCTAACACACCCTCCCGCTGTAGCTCCAAGCTCTCTCCTCTCGCGCTCTAATCAGTAGCCTCTCTTGTAAATTTAATTCAGCCCTCAAAGTTCGTCACACTAATCAGCTGTTACATACTTTAATTCCAACAACAGGACTACTATAGCGGGGAAAAACTAAATCGAGGTCTTAATTTTATTTTCAAGTATGTTCCTGCTGAGTATCTTAAAATTTAATTATTTCGGTAGGTACTGACACGCATTATTTAATCAAAACGTTATCACTTTTAATACAGAAACGCTGTCAGCGAATCATCTGCTCAGACGCTGCAATACGATATTTCAGCCAACCAGAGAGCGGCTCTGCACCTTTTCTCTGACACCTTGACCAATGAGAACGTGACAATGAGGTAACATATAGAGCAACAGCCTTTAGCTTTCCCACTCGCTCAGAAATTGTTAAAATACAAACTTTTATTTAATAGCGAGGAAACAGGGACATGTACAACCTTGCATTACAGCGCAGCTGCGCTGTAACACACACTATGGTCCGTCAACCAATCAGGGAGCGGCCCTGCTATGATGCAGCGGCACCTGGACCAATGAGAGCGCGGCTCTTCCCGTGACACTACGCGTCACTAGCTAATGGATGCGCAATTCCTCCTTGTAGTCACAGAGCCTCGCTCAATCAGAGCGCGGCTCTGTGTATGACGCGACGGCCTTTTTACCCATTGACAGCCCGGCTGCTGACGTAGGGAGCCGCTGCAGCCGGCAGCTCTCCCTCTCGCTCCTCACACGGCGAACCGCCCCTCCCTCACAAATTCTGATGAAATTATAATGGCACGATTTTAGGAAAGGAAAACTATATCGGGGACATTTTAAAATTAATTCTAAACCTCGCCCAACACACGGAGCTTCGCCCAATCAGAGCGCGGCTCCGTGTATGACACGTCGATTTTTCGCCCAATCACAGCACGGCACTCTCTCGCTCGCTCCAGCCCCCCTCCCTCAAAAATACTCCGCATTCTAGGACAACACAATTTTAACAATAAGCAGCTTATTTAATTCATGTGTCAAAATTAACCAGAGCACAACGCTTCAGGCAGGCAGATAATCAGTGCGCTGTCCCTGTAAACTCAGTCAATTACCACACGGCAATAACTAATGTTGTCGCTGCTGCTACTGTAGTCTCTCCTCACGCTCCAAGTAACACAACACTCACAACGTGCTAAATGTAGCGCGATCGGAAAACATTCACAAAAGCCAGGAACCAATTTAAAATAATACTCGGTCCTCAGCCAATGAGAACGTTACTTTGCTCTGACAGTTCAGGGCACAACAACCAATCAGAGCGCGGCAAGCTCTGACGTATGCAGCTGCTGCAGCTGCAGGCTCTCTCCCCACACGTTCTCACTCGCAAAACCAGCCCCTCCCTTACAATATTCGATCGGGGCACATTTTAATGAATTTAAACTACGGAAAACAATTTATTATTATTTTTAAAGCGAGGAATGTTTATAAAATGAATACTAATCACTTTTTACTTACTTAAAAATGTTTAACAACGTGGAATATCTTAATTATAGCCTAATTAACACAGAACATTCTAAAATGTTCCTGAATGTTTTAAAATAGCACAGTTCACCTTTTTATACTTTTCAACTATGCTGAACACTTTTGAATTGAATTTTATTAGCGTGCAGAGCTTTTAAATGTATTTAAACACTGCACAATATCATAAAAGTCTTAGAATGGTACAGACTTTATCCTAAACTTTCCTAAGTACCTTAGAATTACTTTTGGTACATTTTAGTGAATACATAAAACGAAACTCATCTGTCTGCTTCTCTAATTAGGATAGTTTACATACATTCAAGTATCCACACTTCGGAATAGTCGGCGCTATTCTCACTAAGGATAATTTTCATTTGCCAGTAGAGCAACTCTTACCCTACCCTTCTAACACGTAAAAATATGAACCAGTTTTCCTCTGAACGCACCGCGAAGTGACAGTTCTAAGAGTTCCACTTGAACATACCTTACAAAATAATCACGCACTTTCACACTGAAAAATCCCTAACTTCAAACACACATGAAATCCGTACAGGACTCTCACCTGTTTATAGAAATCATGCACCGTTAGCAAAATAACACCGTTATCCGTACAGGACTCTCACCTGTTTATAGATATAAAACATGTACCCCTACAGGACTCTAACCTGTTTATAGATAATCATGCACCGACATTACCCTGCCCTTCACTCAAGCTCGAATATAACTAATACTCTTATCACAGTGAGTTTTATGGAAGGCGCTTTGTCCCTATTCTCATGCTGCTCTAATTTCTTAGAAAACCCTCACTATTACAAGATTCACACCTAGCCCTAAAACTGTGTTGCACGGCGACAACACTGTATTGCACGGCGACAATACCTCTGGTACACGGCGATACCAACAGTGATACTCGGCGATATCACAGAAACAGATCAGATATTCTGCATGACTACCTTCTCATCACACAGTTTTTGTACCGGTACACACATAGCACAAAATAAACAAACTCAACATGTGTTAAAACTTAATCCTATGAATTTACCAACATATATGTATCATGCATGTAACATGTATGTCAAAAACAACATATATAAACCGTCCGATGGCTACCAGAAATTGATCCAGCGCTCTCACCAAAATATTGCACAAATAACACTATCTACTACCACAAAACTTACACTACAACAGTAGGCCCATAACAACAATAGAGCGACTGAATCATGAGGCGATAAGATCTAAATATTGTTGTTTAAACTATCTACAATAATCAAGACCAGCTTGTCATTTTAGAAAGTTTATTTAAACACTTCTAAGAAAACTTAGGTTTTGGTATTTTATTAAACAAGCATTAGAAAATGTCATAAAGAAAGATTTATTCAGTATTAATGAAAAGAGCATAAATCAAGAATTATTATTCATTAGCAGGAATAAGTAAAATTAAGCATTTTCCAAAATCCTAACTATCTCTCTGTCTCTACCCTCATCACCTAGTAATAAAGTAATTAATAAAAACTCCTGTCCTCACGTGTAAAGTCCATCAGCATAACATCGTCCTCCAGATTTTCTCGAGCGTAAGCCAACTATGTGTTCTCTGAACCTATTCTTATACCCTAAATTAAGCTGAGCTAATTATTTTTCACATTCCAGCAGACGAATTCTAGTTCTCCATTGGCTGAGCCACCTCGTACCACAGTAAACTGTGACACCTCCTTCTTACATGCCCGGGCAAATTCACTAGTCCATTGTTCATTTAGAAGTCTTGGCAGCTTCTCCTTAGGCTGCTACATTTTGTAGCGACAGCTTCCTTTTAACCTTGAGCCTGTCAGCTCTGAACTCCCGTGGCACGTTAGCAAACGTTAGCAAATTTCTCCAAAAAGTCATCTTTTTAGCAGTTCATTCCAAAACCTTTCAAAATAAAAGCTCAGAGGCCTTTTCCATCCTTCTCAGAATTATTTTCACTTGAGCCATTTTCATCATTAGGCCTCTTTTCAAAGAGCGTCAATTTTCTGCGCCACTTTCCCTGCGCCACTTTTAAAAGGGTACTAATTTTCTGCAGCCATCTCTAAGCTTCACTTGTAAAACTATTATATAAACAAACACAAAGAATAATTAATGAAAGAAATACAGTTTGTTCTGTTGCCTCCCATCATTGCTAATAATTAACCCATTAGTCTAAATTACCTAGCAGTAAAGCACAAATAAAGCAGCATTTTATATCTACCAGTCTTCATGAATCCATAAAACCTTATGTGCACCTAGAATAGTAGAAATGACATCACATAGACAAGGGAAGCAAAATAAGCACATGCCATTATTTTAAAAACAGCTGCTATTAGTTATGACATGACAATAGACAAGATTAATTTATTATTTTCCACATATATAAGAATGCAACATAATGCATTTATGAGCACACATGTTAGTTTCCCGCGTGTTCTGTGAAAATGCAACTTTAAACTAGGTTGAATTAGCATACACATAGCACAAATTGTTAGCATTATTAATTTATTTATGGAAGTGTGACTTCACGGGTTTAAACAGATTTCTGTTTTCTATCCCGCTCCATCAGCACGCAACTTTGACAGCAGTAGGATCCCAGTCAGGCTGGTGGGTTGGGGTCTGAGCCTCAGTTCAATTTGTTATACCAGCTTGAGCAAGAACCACGCTTGACATCTTTTAAAAATACTTCCCTATCTCACACTGAACATCAGTACAACTTTCTCTAGAGACATCAGATATAGACACTTACACAGCAAAATATGGACTGCCATACACACATACATAAAGCCACCTTTGTAGAGAGAAGAGAACCACAAACATAAAGTTATCCGATCACACAGACCAACATGCAGTATATATAGTCACAAATACCATCCATGCAGACGGACTAACTATGCACACCTGCCAACAGTCTGGTCAATGTGTGAGCATGTGGCTATGTAGAATGCCTCTGGTAGCAATTTCTTGTGGAACTGGAAGTGGTATTTAAAAGCCGTCAATATTATTGTTTCTAAAGGGTGGAGCCATTGTTTTGCAAGAATGCACTACTGATTAAGGAGAGTGTTGGTTTAAAGTTAGAGGTCTGTCTGTCCGTCTATACATTTCGATCTTACACACACATAGAACTGAAATCTCTTCTTTGTTAAAATCTAAAGATTTTCATGGATGGGGGGGTGCAGTCTTTCCTGTCAATGAGATAAGGTATTTATGCTTGCTGCTGATCAACAAATATATAGACACTCATGCTCACAAGCATGCATGCCCTCAGGCTCCATGTGCACAGGCCAACACCCATATATACTATTTTGTTCTGCAGAAGGCTCTGATATCACCATGTGCACACCTACCAATGGACATTAAGCATGTGCACATCAGCCTGTGCTCACTTCTCCACATCATGCTACATCTGCAATGTATACCAGTCTGTGCCCCTTACTGTCAATCACCCTGTCCTCCTAAATGAACACCATTCCTTGCTTCCAATGTACATCGGCTTTAACTTTCCTGGACTGAAGCATGCTATCCTTCACTTCCATCTTGCAGAATACTGGTCAGTCAATTGCTGCATATTATCATTTAAAAAAATATATTTTAATTAACCATTAATGAGTTTGACATTGAGTATTACATATATGAGAGTTGTACGACAACAAAGAGCTGACAACAGTTTGTTACAGAGTACCTTTCAAAGACACAAGGCAAGTTACAGTATTTACGGTGATGTTGGTTCATCATGTGGGGGCAGAGCAGGAGCAACACAAATATTTCCCCGATAGGCATTCCATTTGCCCCATATATCGGACTGTTGGTCATGGCCCTTTTTGCAGGGTCATCTCTGAACTTTTTGCCTTCCTCCTGTATTTTGTCTGACCTGTTTTTGTTGGATTCATGACTCTGGGCACCTTACCACTGGTGATCAGTGCTAAAGTGCATATGCACTCCCCATTGTAAATTTTTGTATGGATTAGTGATTCCATGATTGGCTGGTTTGGTTTACATATCAGACCCTAGTTCAGTGCACTGAGTGTGCCCACGGCTTGTGAACCAAATGCTGCCAGTGGGCTTGCAGCACTGCTTATGCCACCCACAGAAGCAGCCAGGAAAAGTGTGTCTAAGGCCTGCCATTGCAAAGCCTGTGTGCAGTCTGGTACTGTAAATACAGAGGATCTGTGCACACGTTAGTTTGTTGACAGTCTGAGTACTGTACATATTAGGATTAACCACAGAACAAAACACAATACAAGATGTTGATAGAAGTATTCTTTCGGTTTAGATTTATTCCAGGTGCCCAGCCAACAGGTGTTTCGTCAGGGAGTAACCCAAAACTTCGTCAGGGCTCTAAAAAAATGCATAATGGTAGCATGTTACACAAATGTAATCGCACCATTTACATTACATTATGACAAGCTAAGCTAAACTGTGACTTCATGTGCAAAAGAACACCCAGGCAAGTGATCCCACAGTTTGACCAGAATTCTGGATTTCAAAATACCATACTACAACAAAAGTTATTCACACAGTCTCTCCGAGTGCAATTTATTGAACATGTAGGACCAACTACTTCGTGCGTAGATCATACAGTTAGGTCCCATGCAGACACGTTGTGGTTGACAAGGTTCACAGTGTGGATTACACCAGCAGATTAGGAAATCTGAGTATTGACCCGGTGCATTGGAGAGTCACCAGTGAACTAGTAAGAGAGAGAAAAATAGGGTGTTTAAGGAAAACACCCTATAAAAATGCACGCCACATAGCGCGTCTTACCTAAAGGGCAGCTTATCAAAAAACATCAAAAAATGCTACGCAAGAACGAAGGAAACAGAAAACAAAACTAAAGTAAGACACCAGTCCTCAAAGGAAAGTAATGTGAAGGCAAAATAGCAAGCAAGCTTAGGCTGAGAAGAAGAGATTCTCACCTCTCCGCCGGTTTTACTTCCGTCCCGGCTGTGGTTAATTTCAGGTAAAATTGCTAGCAAGGACAAATTCTTGATTGGTAAGTACCAGAAAGTGGAGCGCTGTTAAGAGGAACATATGGAATAATATCAAACGACCAGGAGCCCCAATAATGTGTATAAGAGAAATTCAATCAGATATCACTATGAGTCAATTGACCCGTGTATTCATTAGATACATGGCGAAAAAGTTGCCAATGGAGTATCACTACATGGTATTATAATGTTATTCAGGCTAGTGAGTCTGAAATGATAAAAGGAATACCCATCACTATGACCTTTCCACACATAACGGCTGCTGCTAGGTATGATTAGAAACATTAAAAATCGAACAGACAACACCGAGCCAGAGATAATGTGTACCTCATATAATTCTGAAATATTAATAACAGTAGCTCTCCGTCCCAAAATTCGAGGGGACTACTTACATACATAAAATGCTACCAGCGTAGACAAAATAACTCAACCTTCCTGGGGCATATAATCAAATCATCCCCAAGTGTGCCCGTAATTGAGAACACCTATGGGCTAGTTATACCCAAAGCCAGAACGACACTTCCACACGGAAAACACCTCGAGAAATTCTCATGCCCGACAAAGGTGTGTGTGTCTAACAAGTAAATCAGCTGGCCTGACAAATGTCCAGTCCAGTTAAATCACGTACGATGAAAAAAATATATAAAGCGAACAACAACGAGTCTGCTCTGCCGTGAGCTAATGCTGACAGAGTCCTAAAATGCCCCGAGGAAAAGCAAGCCGTGTACACTCAACAGAATTCCAACTCCAAATTCATGCAGCCAGTAACGCTGCCACCATTACTTCCCCCGTGTGTGTCGCTGTAGTGGATGCGGCTACCCTGCACAGCACGTCAATATAGACGCGCGCTAGAGCAGAGCGCTAACCTCAATTGGGACTCCTCGATGATCGTGTTACAAACCTGGAAGTGGGTGATCGTCGCAACCTCCCTTGCTATGTGGTTTGGTGAGATGCTCGACCCAGATTTGGTTTCATAGGCATAATAGCAATTCACGCTAAATTAGCGAATTAATGTAATAACCATCCCTACAAAATTTATTATTTCAAGGAAAGTGCGCGCCCAAAAAAAAAAATGAACGACAAAGAGTCACGAAGCAATATTATACAGTGTAGATTGTCATAGGTCCCCACCATGCACTCTAAAATTCCCGAATGGTGAATAGAATTTGACATATACTGTCTCAATTAACGGAATGACGAGTAATCAAGAAAGCAATTTGATCTTCAATTCAGAGGACAAGTGGTATGTGTACACATTAGGACTAGGGCACATATCCAAATATTTTTGCAGCTACTTGAAGGACAATGATGTAAAAAGGGGGGGGAGACCTGACTGGATAAATCATCAGTCTCCAACGTATAGCAGACTCCCTCCATGTCACAAGAAGAATAACGTTTGATACGATTCAGATTGAAAGGGGTACCTTAAAGTAAGGAGAATAACACCCATGTGACTTAATGTGTTATTACATAGTATAACCCATGAGCTAACGCATGCTTGGTAATAATACAGTTCAAAAGGTCAGCATCACGAGTTGAATGCATATAACACACAGGAAGAGTCCATTAAAAACTCTAAACGCTTATTCCTAATAATGGAAGTTACAGATTCCATCAACAAGATAACAGAATAATACAGCATGTGAAACTTTACTTTATGCAGGTGTTAGTCCCCTAGGAAGTATTGTAACTCATAGTCTGTGTTAAGACCCTTTTCGACTGCATTAAGGCGTAAAATCCAGGTCGCTTCTGCCCGGCGGAGAGACAATTCTCTGTCTCCTCCTCTTTAGTGAGGTGGAATCATTTCTATACCAAAGAAAATGAATTGTTTATACTGTCCCTGATCTTTACACGTCATGGCATGTATGGCCATCGGGTATCTAGGATCACCTTGCTTCCAGCATGTTCACTGATGCGATCCTTGAGACTCCGTATGGTACTCCCCACATGCTGCTTATTACACTTACATGTGATGACATAAATAACAAATTTGGTGAAACAGTTTATGTTCTGCTTAATGCGGTATTTCTTCCTGTTGCGCCCTTGAAATTCAGTGGTGTTGTTTAGTGCCCATTTACAAACACCACAGGTTCCACATTTATGGAAACCCAGAGTACGTTTGATTAACCAATTTGTGTCTCTGGTTGTCATCGGTATGGTGGGGCTGAGGATGCCTCTCAATGAAGTCCCTCTCCTGTAAGTAATCAAGGGTATGCCCGAGGTAAATTCCTCCAGAGATTTATCCGCCCTCAGAATATTCCAATGTTTATGCATCACCCTAGACAGTGTGTCTGTTTTTTGATTAAAGTTCGTGACCAGTCTCACAGGCTGACTGGTTGTAGTCCTAGATTATTTAACTCTGAGTGTGTCAGTGCGTGTCACTAATTGTATGCGTTTTTCGGCTGTCTCTAGTGTCTTTCGTTGATAGCCCCTGGCTACAAATCTGTTCATGACTTCTAGGCTAGCCTGAAATTCTAGGTCAGTGCTGCAATTTCGCCTTGCCCTAGTGAACTCCCCATAGGGGATGGGCTTAATTTGATGGTTGGGATGCGCACTGGTGGCATGAAGTAATGAATTACACGCTGTGGATTTACGATGTAACCTACTCTGTATTGCGCCATTGTGCATAAAGAGCTCAACATCCAGGAAGATGATATTGGTTTTACTACAGTTATGTGTGAGTTGAACACCTAAGGTGTTTGTGTTCAGAAATGCAAAGAATTCCTGCAGTGTTTGTTCTGAACTTGACCACAAGAGAAGACAATCGTCTATGTAATGCCCCCAGTAAGCAATATGTTCACTGAACATTCTTGTACTGTCATGCTGACTGGGCAAGTGCACCCGCTTGCCGGTCCCTAAACCTTCCCTTTTCTTCATATCAGACACCCCTATGGTAGGCCCAAGGGCAGGGTGCATTGTAAGTATAAGCTAGGACATGCCCTGGTGTGTGTAGCATGTCCTAGTAGTGAATTACAGCCATTTTCGTCTTTCACTATTGCAAGGCTACTGTTCTCCATAGGCCAGAATGGGCAGTTAGATTATTACATTTTATAATCCTAACTGACCCAGGGAACATGGTAGAAAAACGAGTTTAGTATGCCTGGACTTAGAATGATAAAATACATCTTTTAGTGAAGTTGGTTTTAACATTCTGTGTTTGAAAATACCACTTTTAGAAAGTAGGTATTTTCTTGTCTGACTATCCAAACCTGTCTCTGCTAGGTTGTGTATTCCTTGTCTGGAGTTTTAGTGACAGGGCTGGGGGATTCCAAGAGACAGGTTGAGTCAGCCCAGTGGTGAATCCATAGATCTTCATCTAGATGGGAGGAAGGAGTTGCATCTGGGACCTGAATAGGACTTTGCCTGCCCCCCCACAGTGCTGGCTCCACCCCCTGTGGTGCGTCTGATGTTTCTGCCCTGCAATGTGAAAGGAAAGAACGAGTCATGTAAACAGAGTGCTCCAGAACTGGTTTGAACTAGGCAAAGGCCCCTCTGCCTTCAGAGGACTAAGGATGTTGGGCTATAAATATTGGGACCCTGATCCCAAGAAATTAGATCACTTTTGGACAACAACAAGAAACCTTTGCTGAGGAGTGGAACCAGAAGACACTGAGGAGAGACTATCCCTAAGCTGAAGTGCTGCTTGGGGGATTGGCCTGCAGTGGTTGCCGGACTGCCAAAAAAAGGAGAAATAACTTTGTGTGCTATATTTTCAACTTGTGAAGGATCTCCAAGGGCTTGGAACAGAGCATGCCTCCTGCTGAAGTCTCAGGGACAACAGACTTCAAACCCCAGCTCCCCAGAGTTCTTTGGAAGTGCCTGCTGCTGTTTTTGGGCCTTCTGAGGGACTGCGTGTCACAAGGAGCTGGAAGCGCGACTCAAGAGGAAGAAGCGTGTTGCCATCGCAGCCGCTGCAACTCCGAAGGACGGTGTCGCCGCTGTAGCTGACGTATTGCACCGCTTCGAGTGAAGCTTCTTGCAACAAAGAGGAAGCGTGTCGCCATCGCAGCCGCTGCTGTCGCAACTCCGAAGGAGGGTGTCGCCGCTGTAGCTGACGCATTGCACTGCATCGAGAGAAGTGTCACGCAACAAGGAAGAAGCATGTCACCGTCGCTGATGTTGCAGTTGCTTCGTGAATGTCGCAGTCGCTTCGTGAATGTCGCCTCTGTAGCTGTCGTATTGCACCGCATCAAGAAAAGCACCTCGCATCCATGGAGAAGCGCGCCGCCGTCGGAGCTGCTGCCATCGCATTTTGAATGTTGCCTTTTGCGGAAGCCTCTTGCAACGTCGGAGAAGAGTGTCGTAGCCGAGGCTGTTGCTGTCGTATCGCTGAACAAGGGTGTTGCTGCTGCAGTTGACGCATCGAACCGAGACTTCTCGCATCATCGGAGAAGCATGCCACATCTGGAAGATCTTCACGTCTTTATTTCTTTGCACCGGAACTTTGCCGCATTTCCATCGCTGCAACACTGTTTGTTGTGGAAGTGTCCCGCATCGAAAGGTGCATTGACTTAAAGTGTTGCATCCTAAGAACTGAACTAAGCTAAAACTACCATTTTAAGTATAGTATTGTGGATTTTTGTCGTTTGTGATCTTGTGTTAAGTCTATATACAGAATACTTATTTTTAATATATACAACTGTGTGGTGTCCATTGGCAGTGTTGTCATTGGGTTACTTTATGTGGTCACAAATGCTTTACACACTGCCTCTGAGATAAGCCTGTCTACTCATGCCAAGCTACCAAGGGGGTGAGTAGGGGTTATTTTAGGAGTGTACCCCCTTACCCTGACTAGATGCAAGCGTCCCTATTTGTCACAAGTACCTACCTGTGCCCACTAGAGACCCCCAAATCCAACACGGACCATTTTTGGGGGCAGTCACATGCAACATTCACTGTTTTTACTCTGACCATACACCAGTCCATATCCGCTTTCCAAGCATCAAGTTTTGGCGACACTGCTGCCCCCCGCGACTGCACTATATTTTTGTTGGCCACCATTAGATCCAGAGTGACCCATAATTTGTCTTTACTGTTGAGGTCCATGGGTTCCAACACATTTAAGAGGCATCTTTTTGCTTCGGGCCTAATTACAGTTTCTAACACCTCACCCATACAGTTATGTATCTTCTTCAAGTATTTCTGAACACCCCCACATTCCCATATTATGTGCATAAAGGTGCCCACTTGGCCACACTGTCTTTGCATTGTCCCTCAGTCACCTTTCCTCATTTGCGCTAATCTGGGTCCAGAGACGTATACTCTATGTAAAATTTTGAGTTGGACGAGACATAACCGAGACAAGATCGCAACTTCCTGTGGGGAGGCCACTACCTCCTGCCACTTCTCGTCATCCAGCTCCAGCACATATCTCTCCCAGTGCTCTTGTATCGGTCCTAGGGGATCGGCAGTGTTATTAATTAACTGTTTGTAAGTCATGGCTATTGCTTTTTTTGGAAGATAGCCATCTAATAGTCGGTCCTCCAATGGAGAGGATTCCGAGGGGGAAGGTTGCCTCTGGAAGATTTGAATGGAGGGCATGCCAGACCTGTAGGTATCTAAAATACTTGGTGTCGGCTAGCTCACGATCGTGCTGGAGTGATGCGAATGACACCACCTCACCGCAATGGGGAGTTGCTAGCGTGAGTTTCTGGTCTCACCCCAGGCTTCGATTCGCTGCATGCCAGACCTGAACTGAGTGCTTTGTTGGTCCTGTTAGGGGATGCCGTTGGGGTCTAGAATAAATCACCCTGTAGTGGTTTCCGCCAGGGAGTAGCCATTTATCCATTCTGTGGGTCGTCCCCGAGGCGATAGGTACAATGATTGATGGTGGCCAGGTGGGCGGCCCAATAGTACTTTTTGATGTCCAGGAGCCCAAGTCCCCCGTCATACCACCCAAGTACAAGTTTGTGCTAAGCTATTGGAGTCCAGGGTCCCACAGCAGTTCTCTCTGCAGGCCCTCTATCCCCTTGAAAAATTTAGCTGGGACCTGAACCGGAAGAGTCCTGCAAGACATAGAGGAAGCATGGTAACAACATCATTTTAAAAAGGGCTGCTCTTCCCAGCAATGAAAGTGTCAGTGCCTTCCAGTTCACGACACCTCACTTCAGTCTCTGCAATGGGGGAAGTAGATTGCACTTGTATCGAAGTTTGGGGTCTGAGGTGATAAAGACTCCAGATATTTGAAGCCCACTTTTGTTACTTAAATAGGACAACCCCTGGGTGGAGAGGGAGGGTCCACATGAAGAACATACAGCAGGGACTTGCTCCAGTTAATCATGTACCATGAGTTTTACCCAAAGTTTGTGAAGATATTGAACACTATATGAAGCAATTTTTCTGGGGAGGCTTGGTACAGAAGAATGTAGTATAATGAGATGTGGTCTTCCCGTCCCTCCGTCCACCTGAGTCCCCTAATCATTGGATCCCTGCGGATCCATGCCGCGAACGGCTCTAGGGAGGGAGTGAAGAGTAAGGGCAAAGGCGGACAGTCCTGGCAGGTCCCATGACCCAGAGCAAATACCCCGGATTTCCCACTGTTGACCACAACATGCTGCATATCATCTTTGAGGCTTTGTTTCACACCACACTATGCTCCCCTGATACACATAGCTTTTGCCTCTTGCTCTTGGGTGCACTAATTTTCTTCCATATCATTATGTGAGAAATTGCACCAGTCTGATCTTTCTTGGATTTCTGGTGCTTGTTGCAGGGTCATTTTAAGTCATGGGCAAATTGACTGATTGCACAAGACCTCCAGCATCCAAAGGGCCCTTGGTAAAGTGATCAAGGTAGCCAGAAGGACAGATTTGTGTTTGTCTGATGGGCATACACGCTTCAGAGAATCTTAAACCACATACCTAACTACCCCATCTAACCCTCATGCTCCCAGGTCATTTGTGGTAATTAAGTTAAAGAATAAACTTTCTGTCCTATGTCTCTCTTTCGATCATCATATCACCTCTTCTATCTCATCACTCTCTCTTTACTGCTCTACCAAACCCTAACTGATGTACCTCTGTACAAAGTCTCTGTCTCACTGAATCAAAGAGCACCCTTTGAAGTGTATAGGTGAGGCCTAGCTCTCCTCTCCCAAGTGTGTCCCACCCAGCTCACATAAAAGCAGCAATACACAAATCGGTCTGGGAAGATTCCTCTACCACCTCATGTCTTTACCATACATTTCCGGGTGTTCCAAAAGGGAACCTACGGTCGTCAATTACAGACAAACCTGTACTCACTGTCCAGCACGGTTACCTATATGTATCGTGCCTCCACAGGGACGCATACATCCAGCACACACATTCACCATGTATACACTGCACAACACTATTTCCTTCATGTACTGTACTTCTTGTGGGTACACATACACCCAGTACATGCATTCACCATGCATGCACTGCACAGCACTCCATCCTCATGTACTGTTCTCCTCGCAGCTACACACACACCCAGCAAATACACTCACCATGCATGCGAGCGACCCTCGACCCTGGTCACAGGCCAGGTTGCTCCCCCACCGCGCCAGCACCACCCTTGCTGCCCCCTTGCTGCCTCTACTTTCCCGCCGTTTTTCTCCCGCCTCCTGCTCCCGCCGCTGCCTCCCCTGGGGGCCCGCCCCCTGCACCTGATTGGACCCCCGCTCCCCCTCCCACCTGCTCCTCCCTCCCTCGCCCCTTCTTAAGGGAGGGCGCTACGCACTAAGGGAGCGACCCTCGACCCTGGTGACAGGCCAGGTTGCTCCCCCACCGTGCCAGCAACACCCTTGCTGCCCCCTTGCTGCCTCTACTTTCCCGCCGTTTTTCTCCCGCCACTGCCTCCCCTGCGGCCCTGCCTCCTGCGCCTGATTGGACCCCCGCTCCCCCTCCTACCTGCTCCTCCCTCCCTCGCCCCTCTTAATGGAGGCTACTGCACGGCCGCGCCTGGACCCCTGGCCCCCGCCGAAACCAAACTGCCCGACTGAGATACGACCCCGCCGCCCTCAACGCACTCAACACCGGACGACCACCCGCCTGCTACCAAGTCACCCCGAAGCACACCCATGGACCCTTCACCTGCCAAGCCTGCAAATTCACCTGCCTCTGTACCTGCACCCCACCCACCAAACACAGCAACGACAACAACAACCACCTCAAGTGCATCCTGCTCAACACCCGCTCCGTCCACAAACACGCCGTCGAACTCTGGGAACTCCTCGACACAACAGCTCCAGACGTCGCCTTCCTCACGGAAACCTGGATGAATGCCTCCTCGGCCCCCAACATCGCCATAGCCTTCCCGGACGGCTACAAAATCACCCGGAAGGACCGCGTCAACAAAACCGGAGGAGGAGTCGCGATCATCTACAGGAACACCATCAGCGTCATGACCAATGGCAAAGTAACACTCACCGCCAACGAACACCTATACTTCAAGATCCACACCGACCCCCAGACCACCCTCAGAGGAACCCTCATCTACCGGCCCCCGGGCCCACAATCACAATTCAGCGAAACCATCACCGACTTCATCAGCCCGCACGCACTAGCCTCTCCAGAGTATATCCTCCTAGGGGACCTGAACTTCCACCTGGAGAAAAATAATGACGGCAACACCACCACCCTGCTTGACAACCTCGCCAACCTCGGACTCAAGCAACTGGTGGACACGCCCACCCACCTCGCCGGCCACACATTCGACCCCATCTTTTCCGCCAGCAACCACGTGCGCTTCAGCCACTCCTTCGGACTACACTGGACCGACCACAGCTGCATCCACTTCACCTTCAAAAAGACCACCTACCACCACCAGACACCACAGATCCCGGGAGATGCTGGAGCAAAGTCACCACAGAGCAACTGACCGCATCGCTGAGCCAGAACGCACCTGCCGACAACCTCGCACAGTGGATCACCAACTGCGCCGAGGACCTCACCCCTCTGAAGAAACCCCTAGGCAAGACTAGCAAGTGAAAAAACGCATGGTTCACAGACGCCCTCAAAATTGCAAAGAAATCATGCAGAACACTCGAATAAGCCTGGCGCCACAAGCGGACACAAGAAAACATGACAGCCCTCAAGAGCGCCACCTGCGAATACCACCAGATGATCCGCACCACCAAAAGGACATCATTCAAAGAGCGGCTGGACAACTAAGCATGGGCTGAAAATTCGTTCCGCTAGCGAAATTTGCGGATTTTCCGCAATTTTGCGATCTGCGAATCTTGCAAAATTGCTGTAAAATCCGTGAATCAGCAGGGATGAATTTTCAGCCAAGCACTTACAGGGTTACAGCAGCAGGTGCAAAAGTTGAAGCTATTTTTTTGTAACCTTTTACAAAAGGGTTACAAAGAAATTAACTTCAACTTGGGCACCTGCTGCTGTAAGCCTGTAAGTGCTTCCTGGCGCCTCGTTGCCTACTTGCAACTATTCTCTGACCCTGCTCTTACCCTTGAAGCAGGGTCAGAGAATAGTTACAAGTAGGCAATGAGGCGCCTGTCACGAAAATTAAACCTCAACAGGAAGCACTGACTGATATAAAATCAAGCATTTGCAATGCAATAGGTCTCGCATTAGGAAAGTTTGAGCTATTGGTCTTGTAAATGACAATTTTTTTTATTTATGTGTTGGTTTTGAAAATAGCTAAATTAATAGCTTTGTCATTTACAATGCCAATAGTTATAACTTTCGCAAATGTGACACCTATAGCATTTGTAATGCAACATGTTTTGTATTTACGTGACTAAGATGTATTAATATTACAAATTACAATGGCTTTTAATTTTTTTAAATAATTAATACTTAAATAAAAGTGAATTTAATTTATAATGGCAATAGCTTAAACTTTTGTAAATAACTTTTGTGAAGATTATGTTCAGTGTATTTTATTGTGACGAAAATCCAAGAACAGAAGTGAAATATTAACATCATTTTGTGACATTTGTAATAAAGCTTGAAACATTGAGAGAACATATTTGGACCAGTTGTTGTTGAATGGTTGCGCAGATTGATGCTGGGGTGGCGCTGAGTGGTGCAGTGGTGGTGCTGAGTGGTGCTGTGGTGATGCTGAGTGGTGCTGTGGTGGTGCTGAGTGAGACTGGGATGGTGCTGAGTGAAGCTGGGGTGGTGCTGAGTGGTGCTGTGGTGGTGCTGAGTGATGCTGTGGTGGTGCTGAGTGGTGCTGTGGTGGTGCTGAGTGATAATGTGGTGGTGCTGAGTGATGCTGTGGTGGTGCTGAGTGATGCTGTGGTGGCGCTGAGTGGTGCTGTGGTGGTGCTGATTGGTGCTGTGGTGGTGCTGAGTGATGCTGTGGTGGTGCTGAATGGTGCCGTGGTGGTGCTGAGTGATAATGTGGTGGCGCTGAGAGTAACAGAGGGCAAAAGGGCAGAAAAACAAGGGAAAAACGAGTCTAACAGAGGGCCGAAGGGCACAAAAAACGAGTCTAACAGGGAGCAGACGGAATCCCGCGGGATTCATTCTGTGTGTCTCCAGTGACCATGTGTTCCTGTGCCTGTGTTACAGGCACACATGGTCACTGGAGACACATCTTCAGGCCCTTTACGCAGCTGCAGTGTAGTAAAAGCACTATATAAACAATGAGATTCTATCAATGTGGTGGAAGTGATTATTTTATTGGTATTTTTTAATGAAAGTGAAGACCTACTGTCTTTAGGGTGAGAGTAGCCCTCTCTGCAGTTGGCAGATAGAGAGCACTATGTGCTTTTAAAATACCCCTCACACACTATGAATCCCATAGTGTCATGCTTCATCATAGGGGTCTTCCCGTCCCTCTATGGGGTGGGGCGTGCTATGACCTACGGACTACGCGGGAGCACTTGAGTTTTTATGACGATAGGCTATGTGTAATGTGAGGACAGTGTTAGCTGGTGGGGGTGTAGGGACCTATATACGTGAAAGAGTGGTGTAAAAAGTAATTAAAAATTCCCTGGCTAGTCGAATAAATTAATTTAATGGCTTCCCTGGCTGGGAAAGTTAAAAGGGGGTGGATAAGCAGAACAAAATGTATTGTCTACTTGGTCGACATGACATGTTTCGTAGGCAGTCCCCTCCTGCCTACTCCTCAGGATCTCTGTTGGTCCCTACTAAAAATACTCAATTATAAATATATATTGTATGCCTATAGTCCTGAAACCTGGTAGCAAAAATCAGCTGCCTGGTTTTTCCTCTGGGCTTGAGTGGGCCCTGTTGAGGCATGAAAAAGCAACAATATGACCTCTTGTGGTCCAGTTTATTCAACAGTTGCGTGCCCCATGAGCTTGAGTTCTAGGGATTAAATCAGCGGTGTAGTGACCGTTAGAACTATTCTGTTTCAATCCATTCCCTGCAGCAGCTCCGTGGAGTCCGGATTCTGAGCCAACCACAGCACCGAGACCGCCCTCATCGCAGCCACCGATGACATCAGGACCCTGATGGACAACGGAGAGACAGCCACCCTCATCCTCCTCGACCTCTCGGCAGCCTTTGACACTGTCTGCCACCACACCCTAATAACCCACCTCTACAACACTGGGATCCAAGGAAAGGCCCTAGACTGGATCACATCGTTCCTCTCCGACAGAACCCAGAGAGTCAGCCTCCCACCCTTCTGCTCCGAGGCCTCCAAGATCATCTGCGGTGTACCTGAGGGCTCCTCACTCAGCCCTACCCTCTTCAACATCTACATGAGTCCCCTCGCCACCATCGCACGCAAACACAACATCAACATCATCTCTTACGCCGACGACACCCAACTGATACTCTCCCTCACCAAAGACCCCCTCACCGCCAAAGCCAACTTCCAGGACGGAATGAAAGATGTCACAGAATGGATGAAGCTCAGCCGTCTGAAGCTCAACTCGGACAAGACGGAAGTCCTCATCCTCGGACAATCCCCATCCGCCTGGGACGATTCCTGGTGGCCCACTACGCTGGGTACCGCACCAATACCCACGGACCACTCACGCAACCTGGGATTCATCCTGGACTCCTCCCTCACGATGACCAAGCAAGTCAACGCAGTCTCGTCCTCATGTTTCAACACCCTGCGCATGCTCCAAAAGATCTTCCTGTGGATCCCCACCGAAACCAGAAAGACGGTCACCCAGGCCCCGTCACCAGCCCTGTACGCAGGAACCACAGCCAAACTTCGGAAACGCCTTCAACGCATACAGAACGCCTCCGCACGACTCATCCTCGACATCCCTTGCCACACCCACATATTTGCCCACCTGAGAAACCTGCACTGGCTCCCCGTCAGCAAGAGGATCACGTTCAGGCTGCTCACCCACGCACACAAAGCGCTCCACGACACGGGCCCCGAATACCTCAACAACTGCCTGTCGTTCTACACTCCCACCTGCCAGCTCAGCACCACCAGCCTCGCCCTCGGATTCGTGGAACCACCACCGGAGGAAGATCGTTCTCCTACCTGGCAGCCAAGACATGGAACTCCTTCCCCGCACACCTACGACTGACCCAGGACCATCTCACCTTCAGGAAACACCTCAAGACCTCGCTATTCGAGTAGGAGTGGCACCCCCCTCCCTTCAGCGCTTTGAGACCCTCACGGGTGAGTAGCGCGCTCTACAAATTGATTGATTGATTGATGCATTTTTCAGGGCTGCCCTATCCCTGTATTGTACCCTTCCTAGGCACATATACACCCAGAGCCAAGTGACAACTCTTGTGCTGCGTAGCACTTCCACATCTACCTGATATAGGGTAAGGGTGAGTTAAGTACAGAGCTGCGGAACTTTTAAAAAGGCGAGTGAACCTGTAGACCTCACTACAGTGACAGGGTAAAAGGTACCTGTTCAGTACTGCTGATCACTACACAGTATACTGCCACCATTGCATTGGGCTGCTTAACTCCTGGTGATGGTGGTAGCCTTCCACCACTATGAGGGTAGCGCTGTTGGAACCCCAAGTCAAACAAGACCACCATCTGTGAGACAGGCTTATGTCATGGCATGCACGTGTGATCCGTGTTTTCCTATGACAGCAAAAATCAGCAGATGGGATTCAGACAACAGTACAGTTGGGCACTCAGAGTAGGGTTACAAGTCCATTACCATGCAGAGGACTTTTCTTTCCCAACCATTTGCTTTTTTCAGAAATGATGCAAAATGCTGCTCCGGTATTTTGTGTTATTTTTAGCATGAAATGCTTCTTTACATTCATTTTTAGGGCCAATTTGACAATAAAAAAATTAATAAATTTATGTCACATGAACAGCCACTGATGTTCTATTATTCCACATTGTTACCGTGCTCCCACAATCACATTTTTGAATAAATGAAAACTAAATATGCAACATGGTGCAATACTGTAATCATGGCATTTTGTGCATAAGAAATGCAGGAAAGTTTGTGAGATTATGCCACTGCAAACAAAATTTTACCCATGCTTTCCTTTAACCCAAAATGATAAAATGAGGACCCCTGAGTTACTTAACAGCACAAATTGCCATCAGTATCAAGAGATCACTCTGGGAGTCGTGCACTTTACAAAGCATATATTTCCATACTGACCTTGTTGAGATACTCCAGCCACAAGCTCTGAAACAGAGATGGCTCACATCATCGGGGTTCATGAAGTGAATCATTTAGACTTGCTGCAAATTTACTATATTAGTCCAAAGTTTTGCAGAACTGCTTTAGCACCACAGTACAAGACACACATAGTGACATGAAAAAAACAAACTGCCTGTTTGAATGATCCACAGGCTATGCTCAGCCTATCACACATGCACTATTTGTGTTGTATAGATTGGATTGCTGACACACTTGCAATCTGTTAGTGATGTGTGGTCTGAAAACATAGCCTGCAGCTTTCTGTATGCCAATGGTTGAAAGCAAATTACAGGCCCTGCATCACACTTACAATGTGATTACACAATTAAGCACCATGCAGCACAAGCCACAAGGTGGTTTAGTGTTTTATACACCTTGGCACTTTCAATCACTTTGCAATGGATATAGGGCCTCCCACACAGTGGCAAGAGAAACCCAGGGGCTTAATTACAACGGGATCACCACCAGAATGTCCCTAATAGCGACGTTCTGTTGGCGATATGTCCTTCTCCATATTTATAACTCAGCGTTAAGCCACTTTTTGTGACTTACATCTGCTTTGAAAATAAGGTCTGTTAGAAATGGGGGTCTCCAGTTTGCAGAGATGTGCACCTTTGTCCACGTAAGGACCGTTCTTCCTAGTCAGGGTAAGGGGGATACACTTCTAAAATAACCACTGCTCACCCTTTTTGGTAGCTTGGCAGGAGCAGGCAGGCTTATCTCAGAGGCATTGTGTAAAGCATTTGTCCATGCATACAGTTCAGTTCAGTTCAGAAAAACTTTATTTCGGTCGGTACGACCTAAAAAAGTGCAGCTCCTATAGACATGTATCACATACATACATAAATGCTTACAAATACCAATTTAGGACATTAAAAAGGCACAGTTCACAGAGAAAAAGATCATTCCAACTGTCTTCAAGCCTTGTGAGTAAAAAACTAATTATTAAGAGTGCTTGGAGTAGGCAAACTATACAATTGCATATTGGGAAGTGCATAATACAATAAATAAATAGATAAAAAAACAGGAGTATTCTGTAAGGGGAACTAGAACGAATGCACAGTGATATACTTAGTCATAAGTTATAAATTATAAAATTATTAAAACAATTGCGTTAAAAACCCTACTACAAGACCTAAGTCTCATTAGATAATTTCAACAAAGCCCTTCAATTACACCACATGGCAAACAAAAATCTAGAGACCGAAAACACAATTGGGATGCTAGTATCAGATTTGAGTATCCGAAATGCCTCGAGACAGTGCCTAATGCCAATATTTCTACAAATCTGGGCCAACCAGCGCTTCTGTGCCTTATGATAGCCAGGACAGCTGAAAAACACATGAAGCACCAATTCGTCAGGAGAATCACAGTCAGGGCACGGTACCTTTTTGTCCTTGCTCCACTTTGCTGTGTAACATCGGAGAGGAAGGACCCCAAACCTAAATTGTAAAAAGAGCTTTCTTGCCTCCACCGGTGTAATCAGATCTAATATTGACTCGAAGCGGGCAATATCTTTAACTTCCAAGAAGACTAAAGATTGTTTGCCCGTCTTGGGACAAGAGTAGAGTTAAGCCCTTCTATACTCTTCGTACTGAGCCTTCATATGTTTCCTTGTGGTTTGGGGACAGGCACGGTCTGGGTCAGCTCAACAATCACCCAAGCCTATGTTGGTCAGTAAAAAATGTTTGTGTGCAAACCAAGGGAGTGAAACTGCACCTCGAACTGACATAACCTCCAGTAACTTCTCCCTATTTGGCACTAGTTCAGCGGTGAACCATAGGCGATGTCAGTACAATAAAGGTCTAAGGCTCGAGGTATCTGCAATCGCCATTAAACCTAAATCTAATCATAACGGGATCAGCGGAGTACTCGTAGGTAATCTGTACATCTGTCTAAGGTATTGGTTTTCTACCTTTAAAAGGGAATCTAGTTTGGAGTGTCCCCATAGCTCAGCACCATATAATGCACCCCCTAGTGCTTGGGCCTTATACATTTCTAATGCTGGGCTGACTGCTCTCTTGGTTGATCTACTAAAGACCTTCATTATGCCCCCTGTTGATTGAGCTAATTTTAACGTAGTCTTAGTAATGTGAGCCCCCCAATCCAGATTTTCAGTAATGGTAAGATCCAGGTAGATGAAGGATGAAACTCTTTCCAGGGGTTTCTCATTTAATTGGGGGTTTGGGCAAGAACTTTTAGGACTATTAAACGTCATATATTTAGTTTTCTGTAAGTTTATATCTAAGCCTCTTTCCTTACAGAACAACTCAAATCTATCTAAAACCCTCTGAATCCCCATGGGTGACTTTGATACCAAAAGAGTGTCATCAGCAAACATCATTGCTGAAATTCGACGGGATGCTAGCTTAGGGGCATTGTCAGAAATGGGGTTACAAATCTCCAGGTGGGTAGCACGGAACCAAGCGGGCAGGCCAACCTTCGGAGGACATGTGAAGCACACACGCAGTACCCACAGACGTCACACCAGGCACACCACAAAAGAGGCAGGACACCAGCTTGAGTTGGAAAATTAGTAAGTAGTTTAGTATATCTCCAACCTGCAAGGCAAAAATGCATAAACAGTGGTATCACAACACGGCGCCAACTGGCACCAGAGCCAAGTGTATCAAGGGGGATTATTTACATGGGAAGTAAGGGCTGAGTCCGTAAGTCCATGGCTGAAATAAAGAAGAATGTGATCAAAGTGACATGGGACCTGGGGTAAATTCTGCGGGGCCAACTCAGGCTCTAATCCTTAGCAGAAGACTGTAACTGCAAAGTACAACATTAGCATCAGGACACCCCATGCAGTATAACTCCGACACGACCCCTGTAAAGGAAAAGCTTCATGGCAACACAGCAAATCCTAACAGACAGGAGCACCTGTAATAAATCAACAAGGCTTGCTCATTAACCTCTTCAGCGCGACCGCGTTTCCCCCTCCGGTGCTGGGCGGTAATAGAAACGGGCGTGGTCATGACGGAACGGTTCCGTCATGAGCACAGCTCAACCGTAGCTCATAACGGAACCGTTCCGTCATGAGCATGGAAGGGGTTAACATGGGATGTAACCAGGGGCCTGGTATGACACGTCAGGCCAGCATAGGGGCATTAAATGAGGACATAACATTTCCTTCAATATAAAACTTTTCATTAGCCGCAGCTGTAAGCTGGAATCATTCTTCCCTGTACCAGGAGTAACACATTTCAATATATATATAGGAAAACCATTCCATGAACACCGGAAGAACATTTAATTGAGCATGAAAACATGAGGGCCTCAACATTAGGTATGGGCCTTAATCATGAGGCAGGGTACGCTGCGCTTCTCAGTGGCATCACCAGCTTTAGCCCCGGATGGGACACCTAAAATAAACCAGGCCTAAATAACCTTGAACCTGGGGGCATATATCATCAGCATAAATCACAGTAGTAGAGCCTAAATCTCTCCTGGCCCCAACCCTGCACACAACCGTCAGGCAGTACGGTGACAACACCATTAGCATAAGAACAGTAACCTCAGATAACTGTAGGCTGTGAGTCGACCGCTTCCTTTATGCGGGCCTAAACATTTTAGGGAACATCAGGCGACAGGTAAAAATGTGCATTTCATTAGGCATATCACCACAGCACCTTAACATTGGCCTCCCCATCACCATAAAATGCATGGGCCTCATCCTCCACACTGGTGCATTAATCAATGACTGATCCTTAGGTATCTGTTCCCTGCCGGCCCACTTGCTCAGGTGAGCCCGATGACCCAGGTCTGGGGACTATAACTGCAATAGGGGATGATGCTCTCCAAACAAAATATCCAATGAGGGCAACCTGCTAGTTCCCGAGTTGTCTGGTGGGGCAGTTAGATGCGGGAAAGCCAGGGCAGGTCAATACCTCTGGAGCCCAAGTTGCAGGTGCTCTCCGCCAGACGGGGTACCTGACAAGGTAACACAGTCCCCGGGGGCGGGCACCGGCAATGTACCCCGTTGCCCTCGCCAGCCCTCCACACAGTCTGAATAAGGCCCCACTCACCGGGGTTCTTGAGATGGCCCCTTGAGCACTGGCACTCTTTCTGCCTCGCCCGGGTCCCTCCTCTCTCTCGAAGGGCGGCTCTGGACTTGTGGGCTCTCCCCAGCGTTGGAGGGCCACGCACTCTGCACCACTCGGCCGGTCCTCTCGACGTCAGGGCTCCCTCTGCCCACGGGGGCCCTGCAACGGTGTGGGGGCATGCGGGGGCTCTCTCAAAGCATGAGAGCCCCTGGGTGGTGATTCCCTCTGATAGGGGTGGGCCACACGGGGCCCGCAAGGCCTCACTCGGGCCCCGGCAGCACACTCGGGGCTCCCTCCTCACCACGGGAGCCCCGCAGCCACTCAGCTCCTCCGGTCTTCACCCGTCACCTCGCCCGCTTCACCCGGGCCCCCCCTCTTCCACACGGGGACCCGGGGCTTCCGTCAGCCTCCTCCTGCGGGGGCACTCACCGGCGGGGTGGGCACCTGCCCCAGTTCACAGGTACAATCGAGGCTCCCTCATCACCATGGGGGCCCTGCACCACTGCCGGCTGGCGTCTTCCTGCCTTCCCGGGCTGCCCGGGCGGCAGCCAATCCCTGCGCAGCGGGGGCACGGCCAATGACGCGGCCGGGCACCCCGTCACGTGGGTAGGTCGGGGCTGGCTTCTCGGGCCTAGCGCGGCCCTCTCCTCACTCCGGCGGCCCTCTCCTGGCACCGGGGGTCGCCGCACCGATGCCCACCACAGCGGGTGGTCTCTTCGACGTAGCGCCGGGCCGCAGCGGTGATTTCCGGCCCCAGGCGTGATCTTCAGACAGCGCCACAGTCTCCTCAGCGCCCGGGCTGCGACGTGATTTTCGGCGCAGTAAGGGGTAGGCTCCCTTTTATTTAATTATTTATGTTGCGGCCAGCGCGCCAAAACAAGGGTAGGCTCCTCCAGCGCTATCCTCCTCAGCAAAAGGCGCTATTCACAGTGCACCGCTCCTCCCCCTGCCCACACAGCTCTCAGCTCCTTTCTCAGGCCACGCAGCGGGGGCAGGAATTTAGCACTTCTCCAGCGCTTCCAAATTATAGCTCTTCACAGGCTGCAAAAGTCTTTGGACTCACAGCGCTTCGGGGCAATGCAGCAGTTTGTGCCAGTCAGCAGTCCACAGCGCTTACAGTAGGCTCCTCACAACCCAGCGCTTCCAAAGGGGCCACAGCTTCACCAGAGGGGGTAGACAGTCCCACTTCAGTTTCTCAGGGGCACACTCCTCACCTCCTGGGCGCTTCTTCCACGCAGCGCTGGCGTGGTTCTAGGTCCAAACAGCGTCAGCGTCCTGGGTAGGGGCCCTCCTTCTCAGGGGCCCGGGGGACAGCAGGGGGGGGGTTAGGGGTGCAGGGCCCATGTGGCGGTAATACCTTGCAGCAGATCCCCTCTCTTTTCTGTCCAAGCTCTGTCTGACTCTCTGGTGGCACATCCCCCTTACTTATACCCTCCTCCCAGGCAGTGCCAGTACCTTCTAGAATGTTGGCAAAGCTGGCCTAAACTGGCTCAAGGGGAGGGGTTGAGCACCCTGGGTGCCAGGCTTTCCCTCCAAAAACTAGGGGTGGCTGGGTAATAATATCTATACTGCTGACCTACAGCAGTCAGGTGGCAAAACCCATGGCCTTGGCATCCATTTTAAATACAGAACATTTCACCAGGGTACATTTTACAATGGGGGAAATTTACAAGTGCTCACACCATTACATGACTTCACATTTTAACAAGGTGTCTCACACCACTCATGGCCTATACAAGTTTAATACCATGGGGGAGACATCCCAAATTAGGGGGGCAAAAGCGAAAGATTTCGGGGGAAAGGCCAAGTACAACACACATCAAGGTCTTTTTCAGTTTCCAGGTCATCAATCAGCCCGTTGATGTAGAGACTAAATAGCGTCGGTGCTAAAACGCATCTCTGACGTACACCACGTTTGACAGGTATTGGAGCTGTGAGTTTTCCATCCCTTCCAAATCTTATTTGTGCATAATTATCTTCATGCAATCTCTTGAGAAGTTGGATCAGATAGACCGGGACCCCCATCTCATTAAGAACTGACCATAGCTTTTCCCGTGGCACCAGGTCGAATGCCGACCTCAGGTCTACAAAAATTAAATATAAGCTACCCCCCTGGAGGCAGACAGTCTTCCAGTACAGGAGCTGCAGTCTTAGTACTTAGTACTAGTCCAGGGTTGATATCCTTTCCCTGAACCCAGCCTGGAAGGGGGACAGTACCCCTTTTTCTTTCATCCATGATTGTAGCCTGGCTAGCAAGAACCGTGCAAATAATTTTTGGGATATGTCTATTAAGCTAATATGTCTGTAATTTGTTGGTGACAGTGGGGAACCTTTTTTATAAATCGGAATTATCTCCGCACCCAGCCAGCTTGAGGGTATCTTCATGCCTCGGATTATAGCGTTAAAAAGGCCATGAAAATACATACGGCTGGTTCGCTCCTATATAGGCCCTCGGGGATCTTATCCAGACCTGGAGTTTTACCTGGTGCTATTTTTAACAAGGCACCTTCAATCTCCTTTAGGGTTATGGATATACTTGGGCTACTACCTGAATATACGTCATGTTCAGGACTTCTTGCGGTGCCCTCCCATGCCAATTCCATAAGGGGCCAGGCATTTGGGGTTCTACCTAAGACATTTTCCTCAGCATAGAGGGTTTCAAAGTGCACCTGCCAAACCTCTTCATCCAGGTTCGGTTCAACCGCAGATTTGGGGGTAGAAGCACCTGAATTAACAATACTCCAAAACATTCTCATGTCTCTATCCCCTAAGGCCGTTTTCAAGGAATCCCAATTTTCCCATTCCCACCGCTGTGTGGCTTTTTGGACCGTTGTTTTATATAACTTTCTTGTGGTTTTAATATGGGGGCAGTTTTTAGCTTTAATATATGACACAAGTGCCTTTTTGGCCCTTCAGCATTGGCTGTTATACCATGGATGACTTAGAGGGCCTAACCGGTCTGGGGGAGATAATGGGATAAAAGAATGTCAATGATACATCTCTTAATTTGCAGTAGTTCATATCAACCGCTTCCAAATCTAGATCCTCACTACTTTGGTATAAGGCTGATGCCTCTTCAAACTCAGGAATTAAGGCTTCATACAAGATATTCATCTTATCCTGTGATTGGAGGAAATTGGTCCACCGTACTCTCCTCCTACAGTTTGATATAATTAAACTGGGGTCGGAAGGACTAACTATGTTTTTTTGGTTGGGATTTAAGGCTTTTATTTCCATTATTAGGGCGTGGTGATTACTGTCCAATCGTATAGTTATATTAAAATCAATCATCCTCTCCCAGGAATTTAAATCAATTAAAATATAGTCTAATATAGACCCACGTTTCTTGCTATAGAAGGTATAACCATTAGATGAGTCAGATCGTGATCTCCCATTACACGCTCTTAATGAATGTTTTAAAACAAGACAATTCATCTGGATTACCAAAGGTGGCCAATTTTTTATTATTGGGCATCTGGATTCTGGAATTGCCAAAGAGAGATCCTCTTCCCCTACATTTTCAAGGGACAAGCCGTCAGGAGGCTCAAACTGACAATTAAAGTCACCTCCAACAATAACCGTTTGGTTTGGGTCCATAAGGCATAGAAATGTAGATAAAGCCTCTACCGTATTCGACTCTTTGCCCCTAGGGGACGGCCAAGAGTATAGATTGATAAGAGCAACAGGAAGCTTGGAGCGGAACTGTAATTGGACACATAAAATGTCCTTAGAACCTGTTTCAATTTGTACGGCCTTACATCCTAAGTGGACCCCTATCCAGGTCATAAGCCCCCAGACAGTCTCCCTACACCGCCTGTTGTGGCTGGGATATTAAAAATAACAACAAACCACCACTGGGTCTGGGCCCCCAACAGCAAGGCTAAGCCACAAAATCTGAATGAACAAAACAAGATGCCAGTACTGTCTCTACTATTTATTTTTTATTTACCGGACCATACAATTTGTGTTATATGGTCAAATAACACATCAAAGTTCGAATGAATCCACTATTTTATTTTTATATCTTTTTCAAAGCAAGGATATCGGTTATTAATTCACCAATTCAATATACATTAAAACAACCTCATCTCACTATACATATATTTACAACTTATTCACAAAAAACATTTACAATATTCACATTGGTGTTCAAACAATCATACCCTCAGACATTCACATTCATACATAACAAAACAGTGTTGTCAAAACAGACTGGAATCCCAAATAAACACAGTGCGCCATATACAGTTAATTTTTCAATATCAACGATATTTTAAAGGAAATTCTTTCTATTACTCCTATGTTTTTGATGGCGAAAGAAGATTGTCTACGCGTTTCGAACTCACACAAGTCGCGGAGTTCTCATCAGGACAAATGTGCTGTGAAGAAAGGAGAACAAGAAGCCTTCCTTTAGGGTCATATCAAAAAATGGGTGTTCACCTGCTAAACAACCTTCGTTACTCCAGCCTCCATGTCTTACCTCTAGAAGCCAATAGAGCAGTCTGCTGATGTCTAGATCATCTGTCACTACACCAAAGCACCACAAGGCACCCTATGATTGTAACAAAAAACTTTATCAATCCACCACTTCACAAAAGCCTTCAACACTTTTCTTTGCACACCCAATGATATTGCACTTACTTTAATACTTGTGGACCCTGGAGCGTTTCCACCCTGGAGGGGAAATTTTTTTTGTGTGTATATTTTAGTGTGATTGCCCGATATGTCTCCTGGTTAATATATTAAACTTGGTTAAGGCTCTTACCTAGAGCGGGGAAGGGGTGGATGTCCCCGTTATGCTGCACGGCTCTCCAAGTGTTGTGGAGGCTGGAGCTTTGGTTCCCTGCAAAGGGAGGGTCATGTTAATTTTTTGAGGGCTTACCGTCATAAAAAATGGAAACAGCGGGTGAGTGCTAGTGCCGGTTGGTGTGCGCTACTGTCCGCAGCTTTTACGCGGGCACAGGCGCTTGGCTGACAACTAGAAGCATGCCCACAATCAGCTTCTTACCTAATGCGGGGAAGAGGTTGGTGTCCCCGTTCGGCGGCTGGACTCGGCGTTCTGTCCACGGCGCTGGCTGCAGAAGGCGTTGTCGTCCGCAGCGGTTGTCGTCCGTAGGTTCCAATTCCTGTAACAAGCGGGCAGTAAATACTAGGACTGGTTGTCACTTCCAGGGATATCCCTTAATCGTATCTAGACGGGGCATACCCATACGGCGTAGATAGTTGTTTTCTGCTCGTGAAGCCTGGAATCAGTCTTGGCAGCACTTCCGGTTCCGGAATGGAATCCTGGGAGTTGTGGTTTTCTGCTAATCTGGCATTTTTATACTTTCGACGCCAATTAGTTGTCCAAGAAACTATCGGGTGGTTTGTTGCAATTCTATTTGCGAGTTGGCGGTGTTGCGTGGAGATATTTGCATATTCCACATTTTTTCAATCGTGTGAATACAGCAGTTATCGGGGCGGCCATATTATAGTGGCTTTTGACTAGATCTTTTTCATAGCAGGTTTGCAATAATTTCCATCCATAGTGGCTCATGACAGGGGGTAGCATCTTAACCCAAATTGTATATTTCGGAAAGTTCATTATGCCCATGAGTGGCAGTGTTGAATTTTACAATTGACATTGCCTCCTGTTTGGATAATTTCAAATCCTGGTCGCCTCCTCTTACATCTTTCTCTATCTTAGAGATCACAGTCCACAACACATCTGATTCTGTGTGATTGTGTATGCGCCAGTGATTAACCAAAGGGGCAGTCAAAACATTGTTTTTAATCCGAGATTTATGTTGTTGAATACGGGCTCGGACCTCTTGGTTTGTTTTCCCAATGTATATGAGTCCACATGGACATTTTATACTGTAGACGACATATTTAGATTTGCAGTTCGTGAAGGCATCATGTTTCCAACCTACATTGTTATGGCAGAAAAAAGATCCTTCCACGGTTGTACTGCAGCAGTTACATGTCCCACATTTGTGGTGACCTTGAACCGGAGGTAGCCTCAACATTGCTCTTAAATCAGGGGAAGTTGTTTGTGGTAAAGCTGCCCGAATCAGTTGGTTAGCTATACTCGAATTCTTCTTGAATGCGAATAAAGGCTCTTTGCTGAGCGTCGTATCCAAATCTTTTAATAAGTGCCAGTTGTTCCTGACCACCTTTTTTAGCATGTTCGAGTTTGGGCACCACGTTGTAACAAAGAGCATCCTTTCTGATTCCTTTTTGATTTTCCTTTCCAATAAACATTCACGTGGGGTCCACCATGCTCTTTTCATAGATTTTCTTAGCAATTTCTTGGGGTACCCTCGTTGTTTTAAATTGGCAGTCAGATTTTCAGCATGTTTTTTATACTCTTCTTTGTCCAGGCAATTCCGTCGGATCCTAAGGTATTGTCCGAATGGCAGATTATCTTTGAGACTGCGCGGATGGTTGCTTTTATAATGTAGCGCCTTATTGCGGTCAGTTGGCTTCTTATATAAGCCAACTGACCGCAATAAGGCGCTACATTATAAAAGCAACCATCCGCGCAGTCTCAAAGATAATCTGCCATTCGGACAATACCTTAGGATCCGACGGAATTGCCTGGACAAAGAAGAGTATAAAAAACATGCTGAAAATCTGACTGCCAATTTAAAACAACGAGGGTACCCCAAGAAATTGCTAAGAAAATCTATGAAAAGAGCATGGTGGACCCCACGTGAATGTTTATTGGAAAGGAAAATCAAAAAGGAATCAGAAAGGATGCTCTTTGTTACAACGTGGTGCCCAAACTCGAACATGCTAAAAAAGGTGGTCAGGAACAACTGGCACTTATTAAAAGATTTGGATACGACGCTCAGCAAAGAGCCTTTATTCGCATTCAAGAAGAATTCGAGTATAGCTAACCAACTGATTCGGGCAGCTTTACCACAAACAACTTCCCCTGATTTAAGAGCAATGTTGAGGCTACCTCCGGTTCAAGGTCACCACAAATGTGGGACATGTAACTGCTGCAGTACAACCGTGGAAGGATCTTTTTTCTGCCATAACAATGTAGGTTGGAAACATGATGCCTTCACGAACTGCAAATCTAAATATGTTGTCTACAGTATAAAATGTCCATGTGGACTCATATACATTGGGAAAACAAACCAAGAGGTCCGAGCCCGTATTCAACAACATAAATCTCGGATTAAAAACAATGTTTTGACTGCCCCTTTGGTTAATCACTGGCGCATACACAATCACACAGAATCAGATGTGTTGTGGACTGTGATCTCTAAGATAGAGAAAGATGTAAGAGGAGGCGACCAGGATTTGAAATTATCCAAACAGGAGGCAATGTCAATTGTAAAATTCAACACTGCCACTCATGGGCTTAATGAACTTTCCGAAATATACAATTTGGGTTAAGATGCTACCCCCTGTCATGAGCCACTATGGATGGAAATTATTGCAAACCTGCTATGAAAAAGATCTAGTCAAAAGCCACTATAATATGGCCGCCCCGATAACTGCTGTATTCACACGATTGAAAAAATGTGGAATATGCAAATATCTCCACGCAACACCGCCAACTCGCAAATAGAATTGCAACAAACCACCCGATAGTTTCTTGGACAACTAATTGGCGTCGAAAGTATAAAAATGCCAGATTAGCAGAAAACCACAACTCCCAGGATTCCATTCCGGAACCGGAAGTGCTGCCAAGACTGATTCCAGGCTTCACGAGCAGAAAACAACTATCTACGCCGTATGGGTAAGCCCCGTCTAGATACGATTAAGGGATAACCCTGGAAGTGACAACCAGTCCTAGTATTTACTGCCCGCTTGTTACAGGAATTGGAACCTACGGACGACAACCGCTGCGGACGACAACGCCTTCTGCAGCCAGCGCCGTGGACAGAACGCCGAGTCCAGCCGCCGAACGGGGACACCAACCTCTTCCCCGCATTAGGTAAGAAGCTGATTGTGGGCATGCTTCTAGTTGTCAGCCAAGCGCCTGTGCCCGCGTAAAAGCTGCGGACAGTAGCGCACACCAACCGGCACTAGCACTCACACGCTGTTTCCATTTTTTATGACGGTAAGCCCTCAAAAAATTAACATGACCCTCCCTTTGCAGGGAACCAAAGCTCCAGCCTCCACAACACTTGGAGAGCCGTGCAGCATAACGGGGACATCCACCCCTTCCCCGCTCTAGGTAAGAGCCTTAACCAAGTTTAATATATTAACCAGGAGACATATCGGGCAATCACACTAAAATATACACAAAAAATGTTCTTCCCCTCCAGGGTGGAAACGCTCCAGGGTCCACAAGTATTAAAGTAAGTGCAATATCATTGGGTGTGCAAAGAAAAGTGTTGAAGGCTTTTGTGAAGTGGTGGATTGATAAAGTTTTTTGTTACAATCATAGGGTGCCTTGTGGTGCTTTGGTGTAGTGACAGATGATCTAGACATCAGCAGACTGCTCTATTGGCTTCTAGAGGTAAGACATGGAGGCTGGAGTAACGAAGGTTGTTTAGCAGGTGAACACCCATTTTTTGATATGACCCTAAAGGAAGGCTTCTTGTTCTCCTTTCTTCACAGCACATTTGTCCTGATGAGAACTCCGCGACTTGTGTGAGTTCGAAACGCGTAGACAATCTTCTTTCGCCATCAAAAACATAGGAGTAATAGAAAGAATTTCCTTTAAAATATCGTTGATATTGAAAAATTAACTGTATATGGCGCACTGTGTTTATTTGGGATTCCAGTCTGTTTTGACAACACTGTTTTGTTATGTATGAATGTGAATGTCTGAGGGTATGATTGTTTGAACACCAATTGTGAATATTGTAAATGTTTTTTGTGAATAAGTTGTAAATATATGTATAGTGAGATGAGGTTGTTTTAATGTATATTGAATTGGTGAATTAATAACCGATATCCTTGCTTTGAAAAAGATATAAAAATAAAATAGTGGATTCATTCGAACTTTGATGTGTTATTTGACCATATAACACAAATTGTATGGTCCGGTAAATAAAAAATAAATAGTAGAGACAGTACTGGGATATTAAAAATAGCATAACCAGGATAAGTTGCCTCCTCGCATGCCCACGTCTCTTGGAACATGCAAACTTCGTTTTGACTAATGAAAGACACCCACTCCGGGTCACCCAATTTGTTTTTGATGCCTGCCACATTCCATGACAGGACCTTGGTTACCTGTCCATCATGAGGAGGGGTTTTGGACGACGCTATAATGGGTAACTTCGTTGGGGATATTATCAGAAAAATATCGACCTCAGCTAGAGACCCTGTGGTTACGTAGTGTTCAGGATTTTCCCTCTGTGCTTGAACTCCACTAGGGATGGTACTACTAATGCTAGTTGAGCCGCTCATGCTTCTACTAGCTAGACCATCCCTGTTATGAGAATACGCCCTACTGCCCTTGGTCCACTGCTCCAGGAATAGAGGAGAATTATTCTCCTTGTTTCGAGGGGGGACTCCTTTTAGTCAGTCCATACCTTGTAATGGGCTAAATCTATTCCCTGTCAGGATATTAAAGCAGGAATGGGTAGTCCAATGTGGTCCTCGTGTAAGTGGTGTATAGTGTTTGAGTACAGGTCGCCTTCCCATCCCCAGATAATGATTACATTTTCGAGGCCTATTTGGGGGATAGAAGTAACTTAAATGGAGTGGTAAAATGCTACCCCAGTTCCTCCCATACTCTGTTACTAAAATGCTTTGAGCTATCTCAGGATTTCTAAAATTAATTATTATGCATTCCCCTTGTATGTCTTTGCTTCGCTCGCCTATCCAACCCACCTTTCTGGTTGTTAGGATCTCATCTGAAATCTCATACCCCTGGTTGCTATTATTCGCTAGCCAGTTTTCGCATTTATTTTTCAATTCTTGGTGGGATTCTGACAGACCCTCTCTCAGGGCTGGTGCCCCTGCGAGCACCACTACATAGTCTGTTGAGGCGGGTGGGAGGTTTATAATTGGTGGAACATGAAGTTTGTTTTTATGGACCACAGCTGATCTGATTCCATGGGCATCCTTGTTTGGGGGTTTCTGAGCTTCCTTGTTATTAGTGAGCATTGGTTGACTGAGGTTCACTACGCTCGCTTGTGCCGGGGGTGTTATGAAATCATTCTGCCTCGTGACCTGTTGGGCATGAGCCCGGATTAAAGTGGGTATTGTATTCGGATCTACCAAGTGATTATCCAAGTTAGCCTAGAGGCCTATTCCATCTTCTAAGGTGGCAGAAGCCACAGTTGTCTCTCTAGGTTTTAGAAATTGGTTCACTCTAGCAGCTAGCCCATCTATCCTTTCTATTAGAGGACTGAATTCCTCCTTAACAATAGCCCTCATTTGGATCTGTAGATTAATCACCTGTATTGACACCCACTTTATATGGTCAATAGGTGCCCTTGCAGTATTATCATCTCTGAGACCTTCTACTGGAATTAGGTCTTGTTGTTGTTGTTTTTTCCACCTGACTGATGGTTTTACTTTGGGCTTAATTTTAACTTTGTTGCTTCTAGCCGGTTGCTTCCTAGTGACGGTCTCAGGTGACTCTATGGTAGACTTTAGATCTACTAATGGGGCATTTGAAAGATCTAAAGATGTAGCCTCTATGTCTACAGTGGGGCTATGTGTCGATGTTGCATGACCTAGGTTTGGGGTTAT
The DNA here is from genome assembly GCF_964261635.1 of Lissotriton helveticus. Taxonomy (NCBI): domain Eukaryota; kingdom Metazoa; phylum Chordata; class Amphibia; order Caudata; family Salamandridae; genus Lissotriton; species Lissotriton helveticus. The sequence goes on from NC_136068.1 coordinate 649,884,267, forward strand.
AGATAGGCGTCTCTCAGTCCTTTCTATTTCTGTTACGACGGCACCCAGTACTTTCTCCAACATCCGATCTATTGAAGTTGGTTTGGGGTTTGGTTTTAACACAAGTACCGCTTGCTTCTTTTCCACACAAGCCAGTTTCCCCATTTTATAGATTTATAACAGGTGTGCTAGTACTGGATAAATGATCCACTAGGCAAACTAACCGAGATGTAACCACACTGTATTAACCTTTTATAGGGGCGTCGTTAATTAGTAAATCGTGATACCACACCTCCGGGCTCTTCAAATGTGGGGGTCGGACTTTACAGCAATATGCCCAAAACAGTACCTTTATGTCCAGTCACAGGGCTTCGCCCGGGCAGCGCCCAGGCACGCCCGCACGCGTCCCACGCTGCGGGAGCCGCCGCGAAGTTGTATGCGCCTCCTGGTGCTTGGGGGTGATGTCAGGGGTGAGGGCTGCCGCAAAGGAGCCTGGGGGATGTAGTTCTCCAGGCCCCGGTTCTCTCTCCTGAGGCAGCCGACGCGGACAGCAAGGGTCACCGGTATGCCTCCTCCATGCTCCCCTGACGCTGGAATCAACCCTCTGCAAGCCTCCCTTGAAGCCTTGGGTAAGTTGGTGTAGTGGGTGTGCCGCGCTGCTTGAGTCGCCGCGAAGTTTTATGCGCCTCCTTGCGCTTGGGGGTGATGTCAGGGGTGAGCGCCGCCGCAAAGGAGCCTTGGGGATGTAGTTCTCCAGGCCCCGGTTCACTCTCCTGAGGCAGCCGACGCGGACAGCAAGGATCGCCGGTATGCCTCCTCCACGCTACCCTGACGCTGGAATCGACCCTCTGCAAGCCTCCCTTGAAGCCTCAGGAGAGTTGGTGCAGTTTTGAGTGTCCATGCATACAGTAACAGAGTGAAAATACTACAAATGGTCGACACACCAGTTTGGAAAAATAAGCAAACTTTATCTAAACCAACAAGACCAAAAGTGACAAAAATCCAATATACAATACTTTAAAAAAAATAGTTACTGTGTAAAATAACCTTTAAATTGCAGGGAAAACGTGAAAATACAGTTCCTCTGACTCAGTAGCTCGGTCCAGGGCTACCGCGATACTGAATATGACAGAGTCTAACAATACCAGCCAAGGGCGTCGATACGGGTTACCTAATGCATCGACAGTATCGGAGACAGTACCTTTTGTTGTTGCGGCTGACACAATGGTACAAGCGGTTCCGGGGCAACTGTTGTGGGTGAGAGGTAAGATGGAAGCGTTGCAGTGCGCAGTGTCCTCACGGCTCGGTACAGGCAGCAGCTAGTTGACAAAGTCGGTGAGACCAAGGCTTGCATTTTAGTGTGAGACGGTGCTCGATGTGGTGCTGGCAGGTCATGATGCGGCGACGGAGCCGGTCGATGTTTGAGTCAGGCAGCAACAGAGTCGATGACATCAGTGCATCGTGTAGTGAAGCGGTGCAAAATGCGATGCCCACAGGACACGATGCAAGCAGTGGCTCATTGACGGAGTCGGTGAGACCAGCGTTGTATTGCAAAACTAGGCGGTGCTCTCTACGGTGCCTTCAGGCCACGGAATCCTGCGACAGACTCAATGACAGAGTCGGTTACTCTTTTCTACTCCAGGCAACTGAAACCAGCGGTTCCAGAGACTGTGCCTAGAAGCTGGGTGAGATCTATGATATTCCTGAGACCTCATGAACAGGGGACAAGCTCCACTTCAAGCCCTTGAAGATCTTCCTCAAACAGGGGACACAGCACACAGCAAAGTCCATCTCCTTTCCTTTGCAGAAGCAGCCACCGCAGGCCGATCCCAGATTGTACACAGGAAAGGGGCAGTACTCCTCCTCCAGTTTCTCCAGCTCTTCTCCTTGGCAAAGGTTCTTCTTGATTTCCCAGAAGTGATTTAAATGCCTGGGGTCATGGCCCCTCTTTTTATAAAGCAAAATCCTTTGTTCTTTGGTGGCAGAGAATCCCTGTGCTCAGTCTGAACCAGTTCTGTACTCCCTGGTGCAGCTTCCTGGCAGGAGTTTGAGACAGTAGTGTGTCAGGCAGACCAGGCCCATTCAGGTGAAAGAAAATCTCCTTCCCCTACTCTAAATGCAGTCCAGGTCTATTCAGCCCAGCCCTGACCCATCAGTCTCTCTGGAGCCACAGCTCTTCCCCAGCCTTTGTCACTCCAAAGCCGGCCAGTCAATACACATCCTTGCAGAGGCACACTGGATGGCTAAGCAAGAAAACACCTTATTTCTAAAAGTGGTATTTTCAAACACAGAATGTAAAAACCACCTTCACTAAAAGATGCATTTTAACATTCCGAGTTCAAGCATACTAAACTTTATTTTCTTACATTGTTCACAGGGGTAGTTATATTTATTATATGTTCTAAGCAAATTCCCAAATTCTATCCTATGGGAACAGGTAGCCTTGCAATAGTGAAAACGAAATTGGCAGTACTTCACTATCAGGACATGGCACACACAACAGGGCATGTCCTCCCTTTTAGATACACTGCACCCTGCCCACAGGGGTACCGTGGGCCTAACTTAGTGGTGACTGACAGGTAAGAAAAGGGAAGGGTAAGGCCTGGCAAGTGAGCGTACTTGCCAAGTTGACATCCATTGCTTTCAAAGCTGCCCCAGATTTACAAGGAGGTATACATCTGAGGCAGCTGCAAAAACCAACGCCATCCAAGAGCAGGCATCAAAATGGTAATAAAAGGAGAAATACTTGTATTTCTCCTTGCTTTTCTCTTTCAATGTGTGCTGCATTCTGTAGCACATGTACAGATGCGTACATCGGCTCCCATAGCAAAAAGGGATGGGTGATGAAAAGCCTACAGCCTGTGGCGGGCTCCATGGCCACTGTGCATGCCTGGATCAGGGGAGACCCATGTGCACATCCCCGTGACAGATTCGGAGGACCCGGGGTGAAGGGGGGCCTGCTACGGCTCCCGAAGTACGATTCCAACAGCCTTTTCATCTTGCTGAGACCGAGGCCAGGCAGCTGTCTGAATCGTGCATCGTGCATCGTGCTCGCTGGGTCGGAATTCGGCTCCATAGAACGAGTCATACGAACAAGTTTGGGTCCCGGAAACGTTTTGGCCAATGCGTACATGATCTTCGCATTGTACTTGGTCGTTCAGACCTGTGTACGATTCGGTCATAAAGAAGGGCTACGAATCGGATCTGGGAAAGCCAAATCAGACTCGGAAGCCTTCCCAATGACATACGAATCGGGCTCTATATTTTGTACATCGATATTCTGTCAGTGAACCTTAAATATTAATGCCTGTATGGGCCATTGTTTTTGGTATCCCCAAAGTTAACTTATGTGAATGTTTGTGGAAGGAAATCAAAAATACGGAAATACAGTAATTGGCTATTAATTACAAGGAAATTTCAGTTGGTCAATAGCTAAAGGGTAACCCATTAAAAGTAGGGGAGACAAGATATTATAGCCTGGCATAATCCGTAAAATTTGGTATCCTCATAGTAAGAGATGTTAGAAAATTCAAGGAAGGATGCCAGTTGGCAGAAAAATACTGTGCTCACCCAGCCAAAATAAGAACATGTCAAATTGAAAACTGATAAGCTCTAACCAGAGAAACATAGAGGATACCAAATATAGGTGGTAGAGTCCTTTAAATATGGCATCCCCTAAAGTAAACAGATCTGAAGTATTGGGGAATTACATGAAAAATGTGAAAAGATACTGTAGTCTGCTATCAAATATATGGCAACTTCAACTGGGAAAAAGGTAATGGGTAATTCAAGAAATGTAAGGTATACGAGATATTACAGCAATGCATGAGCCATAATATTTGGTATCCGCAAAGTAAACAATGTTGGAAAGCAAAAGGGAGGGTGCTATTTGGCACAACAATACTGTGCTCACCCATCCAACATAAGGCCATGTCAAATGAATCCTGGCTAGTTCTAACTTGAGAAACATAGGGGATACCAAATATTACTGACGGTATAGGCCATTATGTTTGGTATCCATAAAGGAACCGGATGTAAAATCTTGTGGAATGATATACAAAGTATGAAAAAATACTGTAGTCTGCAATCAAATAAAAGACAACTTCAAGTGGTCAATGGCTAAAAGGTAACCATGGAACGTAGGGGATACGAGATGATGCAGCAATACATGAGCCATAATTTTTGGTATCCCCATAGTAAATGATGTAGGAGAGGAAAAGGAAGGGTGCTTTTTGATATAGGAATATAGTGCTCCCCCATTCAACATTAGACCATGTCAAATTGAATCCTGGTAAATTCTTACCTAGAAACACAGAGGATACCAAATATTATAGGCGGTAGAGCCCGTTATATATGGTATCCCCTAAAGGAAGCAGATGTGAAATCTTGGAGGATTATATAAAAAATGGGAAAAGGTACTTTAGTCTACATGGCAACATCAACTGTTGAATGGTTAAAGGGTAACTCAAGAAACGTAAGGGATACGAGGTATTAAAGCAATGCATGTGCCATAATATTTGGTATCCCCATAGTAAACGATGTTGGAAAGCAAAAGGAAGGGTGCTATTTTGTATAGATATACTGTGCTCACCCATCCAACATAAGGAGATGTGAAATTTAATCCTGGTAACTTCTAACCCGAGAAACTCTGAGAATATAAAATATTATAGGCTGTATTGGCTATTATATTTGGTATCCCCTAAGAGTACCGCAGGCAAAATCTTGTGGAATTATGTACAAAATGTGAAAAGATACTGCAGTTTGCTATCAATTTATGGTCAATGACTAAAGGGTGACCCATGAAACATAGGGGATACAAGATATTACGGCAATCGGTGAGCCACAATATTTGGTATACACAATGTAAATGACGTTTGAAAGCAAACGGAATGGTGCTATTTGGTAATGAAATACTGTGCTCCCGCATCCAACATAAGGCGAAGTCAAATTGAATCCTGGTAACTTCCAACCGGAGAAACACTGGTGATACCAAATATTATAGGCCGTATACACTATTATAGTTGACTTCCCCTAAGAGTACGGATGCTAAATCTCGTGGAATGATGTACAAAATATGAAAAGATACTGTAGTCTGCTATCAAACAAAAGGCAATTTCAACTGGTCAATAGATAAAGGGTAAGAAATGAAACATAGGGGAAACAAGATATGAGAGCAATACATGAGCCATAATATTTGGTATGCCCATAGTAAATGATGTTGGAAAGCAAAAGGAAGTGTGCTATTTTGTTCAGAAATACTGTGCTACTGCATATAACATAAGGCGAAGTCAAATTGAATCCTGGTAACTTCTAACCCGAGAAAATCTTGTGGAATTATGTACAAAATGTGAAAAGATACTGTAGTCTGCTATCAAACAAAAGGCAATGTCAACTATTCAATGGCTCATGGGTAACCCATGAAACATAGGGGATACCAGATATTACAGCAATGCGTGAGCCATAATATTTGGTATCCCCTTAGTAAACGATGTTGGAAGGCAAAATGAAGGGTGGGCTTTGGTTTAGGAATACTGTTCTCCCCCATCCAACATAAGGCGAAGTCAAATTGAATCCTGATAACTACTAAACTGGGAAACACAGGGGTTACAAAATATTATAGGACATATAGGCTATTTTATTTGGTTTCCCCTAGGAGGACGGATGCAAAATCTTGTGGAATGATATACAAAATGTAAAAAGATACTGAAGTCTGCTATCAAATAAAAGGCAAATTCAATTGGTCAATGGCTAAAGGGTACCTCAATTAACATAGGGGATACGAGATATTATGGCAATGCGTGTGCCATAATATTTGGTATCCCCTTAGTAAATTATGTTGGAAAGGAAAAGGAAGGGTGCTATTTGCTGTAGAAATACTGTGCTCTTGCATCCAACTTAAGTGAAAGTCAAATTGAAACTCGGTAACTTCTAACCTGAGAAACACTGCGGATACCTAATATTATAGGCCGTATAGCCCATTATAGTTGGTATCCCCTAGGGTACCTAACGCAAAATCTTGTGGAATGATGTACAAAATATGAAAAGATACTGTAGTCTGCTATCAAACAAAAGGCAATTTCAACTATTCAATGGCTCAAGGTTAACCCATTAAAATAGGGGATACAAGATATTACAGCAATGCGTGAGCCATAATATTTGGTATCCCCATAGTAAATGATGTTGCAAAGCTAACGGAAGGGTGCTGTTTGGCATAGAAATACCTTGCTCCCGCATCCAACATAACGCGAAGTCCAACATTGACTTTCACCTAGGCCACCCTGTGTCTCTTTCAGGTTCTAGGCCTCGTATGAACTAGGCCCTCTCAACTAGAACTCACTCCCAACAGACATTTCTGAAAACACTGGAAATCATAAATATCACTAAAAAAAATTCCTGCAACTAGATCACCAGAGAATTCTCCCTCATTCATCACAAAACCCTGTAAGTATGCATATCGTATTATATAGCTGTATTTCTCATTGAATAGTGGTACACTAAGATGAAAGCCTGTCTTGCCATTATTATCTATGTAACTGTTGCAATGGATCCACACTACAACAAATCACTTTGACTCTGTTGAATCACACCTGTCACTTCATCATACAGTTCTTTGTACTGTAATGTCATGCTCCAATGGGGCTCAAGATCAGAATGCAGTCCTTAAACTATGACTTTAAAAATAGTCAGTGGTTCCCTTTGTATTATGGATATGAGTCAATCATGCTTTACATCCTCCTAATGCTATCAGCAGATTGTGGCATGGTAACCATTGGGATGGCAGTGCCCAAGCAAGATATATGGATTTGTTTATCTGCCCTAAATTACCAAATGTGGGTATATCTATTCTTGATCTATATGGAACTATATATTTCTTACCATCTCTCTATGTATCATCATTACTATATTATGCCTGATTTGTATGGAACTACACATCATTTACCATATGTCCATGTATCTGCTATATGTTGATTCTATTATCCGTGATTTTTATGGAACTATATGTTACTTACCATATGCCTTTGTATCTGCTATATTTACCTTGTAAAGCGCTCCGATACCCGCAAGGGTCTTGTTCACGCTATATAAAACCTTCAAATAAAATAAAATAAATAAATAATAAATATCTAGTATCCTGACTATTATGCCAACCCTGGCGTCCTTTCTAATAGAAGTGTATGCAAAGAGATCTAGGCCTGTTGATATACTATGTGAAGATCTGTACTTCTTCTGTGACCTGGAGGTGCACACCCAGCATGCTTTTATTGATGACAGATGGCTGTTGTCGCCATCATGGGTATAGTGCATAGAAATGTGGTGGCAGCATGCTGTGGTTAAGAGAATTCAACAGTGTGACGAGACCTATTTATCTCTTTCATTCAGGATGAAGCCTACTTTCTCACCTGTGTACATTCCTACTTCCGTGTGTATACCCAGAACTTTGTGCTGGCACTATGAATGCATGTTAAGTATGCATGCATTTGTGTAATAACGGGTTAATGGAGGCCATGGTTATTCATTTTGTGTACTCCTGGCCAGGCCTTGTACAATATGAAGATGATAAGGATTGTGATCTAGACAGTGGACGTGTATTGCCTGCATTCCTGTAACTGGAGGGAGATGACCAAGCCACTAAAGTGGGAAGTGGTCAGAAGAGAGATAGGGCTGCCTGTGGAAATTCCTTGAGTATTTTCATTTATAAAAAAGAGTGCTGATTAGTTCCAAAAAGGGGAAAGGAGCCTGTTCAGCCTGGTAGAAGAAGAGAATGTCCAATAAGAGTGTGGCCCAGTACATCTCCAATAGCCAGTGGATGCCCAGGAAAAGTGGACTACTAAAAAGCGAACCAATATGGACCCTAGTGCCTGTGGGTTTTTATCTTGTCTCTCATCTCCATCCCTGGCAGGTACTGCAGCACTATACTCTGCATTGGCCACATAGGGGCTCCATCTGCAGGACTGACATTGGTCCAGACGAGAGCTGCAACTGCAAGATGGATGTGGGCTTGGCTAGAGCTGCAACTGACTTAATTGCCTTTGGCTCAGCTGCACCAATTAGTGTTAGAGTTTTCACATTATCATTTATTTAAGTATATGTTTAAAAAACACAAATATTAATGATGTTATTAATTACAACATGATCATTCAGTTTGCTTGAATCGATTTGTGTTCATATTTGCATTATTTTTCAATATTATTTGTTTTAAACAATCAACAAGGCATCATAGAGGCCTAGAGGGGACTTTTGTTATTAATTGTTTATTTGAAAATGTTCAACAATGTTCAGACAAAGTATTTACACACTGAAATGAACTATTATTAAATAGAGAGGGATTATGTTCAGGGATTTGATACTGAGGATTAACTGTAAATGCATTTCTTTGTGGCAGGCTAGGAAGAAGGCATATTGTGTCCTCACTTGGCTTATCTGCCAACTCGAGGACATGACCATAGAGCCAGAAAGAGAACAGCAACAGCTGTTTCCTTCCTGAACATTGCTTCAATTGCACAGAAAGGGTACGTGGGTGTGGACCATCTATGAAACTCAAATATGTTTTGCTTACTTAGGCTACGGAAAGGAGCTGTAGGGATGCTGCTATAAAGAAGTCCTATAGTATCATCATAATGTTCCAATATTGTCAATGATTCTTCCTCCTGACTAGTATCGTTCCCACTGTCCTATTGATTTTTATAATAATTAGTATTCTTTTTTGCATGCATTAGGATAGGATTTTAATAAATCTCCAAATTATAGACCTAGCTTCTTAGTGTTCCTGAGTGTACCTCTTCTCAAAGAAAAAAAGGATTTGGTTCCACTAGGCACCTGAACACATAGCTTGCCACTTTCCTCTGGGCTCCTGTTCCTGCTTGTTCCAAACTGATCCAGTGACAGCGCAGCTGCCCAGGCTTTCCCGCTGGAGTTTTCCCGACTGGGTTTTCCCACTCGCCATTCTTCCTGCCAACAGAAGCCTCCCACCCCCGAACCTACTTAAAGCAGGCCGCACCACGACTGTGCTCCGGATATGCCCAACAGGCGTGCACCTGGCGTGCAAAAGACAAGTCCACCCACGCCCATTAGCACTTGGACCGGGCCGAGCACCATGACCCATGGCCCTCCCACACCCTAACATACAGCATTGCCAAGCTCTACATCCTCAACCTCGGACATGGCAACAAACGCCACAACAAACACTGCCACCCAGACTCACACTCCACCATAGGACCTCTCACCTGCACCCACTGCCGCTCCACCTGCCACTGTGCACACACTGGCAAACCAAGCAGCCCAACCCTAAACACAACACAGACACCACCTGAACAAAAACACCAACTCTTCGCAACACATACTCACTTTGCAAGCATTCCATTGAATTGTGGGACCTAATGGCAACCCTCCCACCCGACATTGTTTTCCTCACTGAGACCTGACTCAACCCCACATCCACCCCAGACTTCGCCACAGCGATCCCTGATGGCTATAAAGTCACTCACCAGGACCGCACCAACAAACCAGGAGGAAGAGCCATTATCCGTAAAGAGACCATACTGTGTACCACCAGTACCGACAATACCATCACCCCCATGTAGCATTGCAACTACAATCTCCACATGGAAGACAAGACAATTATCAGAGGCACCCTCGCATACTCACCCCCAGCTCACACTCCAACACCATCCCAGACTTCATTTCACACCTAGCCTTAGACTCCAAGGACTACATCCTTGTCATCAACCCACATTTCCACATCGATGACCCCAACAAGAAAAACTCTACACACCTCTTGGGCAGTATGAGCAGTCTCAGAAAGACCCAGATCGTCCATGACAGTACACAAACCACAAGAAACACACTGGATTCAATTTTCTCCTCAATCAACTGGATTAAATACAGCCATGACACAGAACTCACATGGGCTGATCATGCTATCATCCACTTCAGTTTCTCTGGTCCTGCACTGCTCCCTAAGATGGTCAACGCCCGCAAACTAAATCTCAGAGACCAGCTGGGTAAAATCCCTCAAAACCTCCAACCCTGCAACTGCCACCAACCTCAAATAGGGAGTAAAAAACTTAAACACCTGGATCACCAATTGCACAGACAGCATTGTCCCCATCAAGAGCAACATCCAGAAACAATCCGACAAATAGGACAGCTGGTGCACCCCAAATCTCAGAACAGTAAAAAAGACAGCAGAGGATAGCTCCGACAGGGCAGCATTTAAGACCTCCCTTAAACACTACTACTGCCTACTGAGAGCCACAAAGAAGACAGCCCTTGCTGTATGCATTGAAACCAGCACCAACAACACCAAGGAACTTTTCAATATATTAAGAATTTCTCCAACTGGCAGCGAAAAAAACATTGCCCCCTTACAGGAGCTATGTGACAACTTTTCCCACTTCTTTCATGACAAAATCGCAGCCATATACAGAAACATTAAACCCCAATCCACACCTACAGACCTCAACAACTGACACCAACCACACACTGACCACCTGTACTATCCCTTCCACCAAGGACACCACCCACACCATAAAAACCATCCACTTAGGAGCTCCCGCAGATCCATGCACATACCATATCTTCAACTTTGGAAACCAAAGGATTGGACAGAAACTCACCATCCTACTCAACACCTCTATCACCACTGCAACATTTCCCGACGCTTGCAAACACACCAACTTAAGACCACTACTCAAAAAACAAAAACCCGGCCCAAACAAACTCAAAAATTGCCGACCAAACCCCCTGCTCCCATCCCTAGCGAAGATACTGGAAAAGATTCTCAACAATCAACTCATGATACACCTGGAACAAAACCATCTAGTCAACACTTCCATTCCGATTTCCACAGCAATGACAGTGCCAAAACGTCCTGATCACAGCCAACAATTACATCTGAACCCACCACACACTTATCGAAAGACTCCACCACATTGGTATCCAAGGGGACGCGCTTAGATGGATCACCTCTTTCATCAAGGGAGGAACCCAGAGGATCCACCTCCCACTTTTGCTCTCTGAGCCCAAGGATATCACATGTGGTTTACCGTAGGGCAGATCACTCAGATCAACACTCTTCAACGCATATATTACCCCACTGACCAACATTGTCAGATACCATGGTCTCAACATAATTTTCTATGCAGACGACACCCAACACATCTTATCACTCACAAATGACCCCACCACCACCAGAATCAACTTCCACAGATGCATGACAGACGTTGCCTGCAGCTGATCAGAGATAAGACAGAAGTACTGATCTTTGGCAACAGCAGCAACACATGGAATGACTCCTAGTTGCCATCAAACCTGGTACCTGCACTCATTCCCCCCAACCACAATATCAACCTAGGAATCATCATTGACAATAAGCTCACCTAGAAATCACAGATGAACGCTATCTCCTCTGTCAGCTTCTTCACTCTACACGAGGTAAATAATATCTTCAAGTCGCTACCCCTCATCACCAGCCGACTGAACTACGGCAATGCCGCCTATGTAGGAATTGCCACACTCCTTCTACAGAGACTTCAGACCATGCAGAAAGCCACATCCAGACACATTTTCGGCCATTCCCGACAAATCCACATTACACTCTACCTCAGGAAAATGCACTAGCTCCCCATACAGAAGAGATGCCAATTTATGCTACTAACCAATGAACACAAGGCCCTACACAACCATGGACCCATCAACGTTAACCACCGCCTGAACTTCCACCAACCATCAAGAAGATTACGACAGCCTCCTTTTCAATTGAACATACTCCCCACATCTACGGAAGCAGCGGTGGAGGATGCTTCTTCCCCCACATCACAGCAAAGGCATGGTACAGCCTCCCAAGCACCTCCTGACCATCACATCACTTCCAGAATTCTGAATGGCCCTCAAGACCTGGCTGTTCGAATAAACCTCCAGGGCCTGCAAGCACCACTCAAGTAATGCTCCTTAGGTTGTGGGCTGGCTGTAGGCTAAGTCACTTATGACATAAGGTCAATAGAACTCATTTCTGTGCTTAGTTTTTGAAGTCCAGAAAACATATCAATGGAACTGCAACCTCAGACTAATGCTGCTCATCCAGCAGAAACTAAATGTTTCAGACCATGTGGGGCCATATCACAACACTAAATAAAGCCTCACAGCCCCTGCTGCAGTATCTTCTCTGCTTGACACTGGGTGGGCAAACTGCTAGACACTGGCCATGCCAGCAGATTAGCCAACCCACCACAACCCCTGCTGGGTGTGCGGGAGGGCTGCCTCTCATATAAGACAGCAAGAAAGTACTTGTTATGTATCACCTATTCTGATGAAACTTAAGACCAAACACAAACTGAGCACATTTTATGGTGGGCCATATCAACTGCATCAGAGCCTGATGCTGTTCCTGAAATGACCGGAAGATGATCCCAAAACTATTTGTATCACTCTGGACGGAGTAGAGATAGGTTGGGGAATATGTAGCATCTACCAGTGGATCACACTCAAGGACACTGATTTGTGCTATCATTGAACTGTGGAGCGTGCTATGCAAATGTGTGAATAACTAACTTTCTTTCTTTCTTTTAAAGACCGCACTATAATGGACATTAAGATTAAAGGTAATGTTGCTGTTCATTGAATTTAGAGGGCTGAGGCTGATCATCCCTACACTACTTCCCTGAGAATCAACTGATAGCTTTCTCTCACTACCTTAAGAGTTGAATGCAAATGGGATTGGACTTGGCCAAGTTTGCAGAGCAAATGTAGAGTGAACCCCAGGACAACAATGGTAAACAATCTCAAACTACACAATTGAGGTCCAGTATCAGCTGCCTGCCACATATCCCACTAAAAAGGTTCAGAAAATGACCCATCCCACCATCTGAAGGATACTCAAGGATAGAATGTGTCTCCATGGGGCAGCCTTCAACAGATTCTTCTCAAATCAAGAAATCACTGTAAATCTCTATTCACTCTCAATCAGAGTCTTCATTTCCCACTCATCTTGGGAACATTTTAACCATATCTTCTGATGCTTTTGAGGCCAGTCTCTGGCCATATATATTGCGCATTCAAGGAAGTATCTGTCCAGCAATGTATACAACTTTTGCTCACTGGGGGTGTCAGAAATTGGGTTGCTGGTTGAGGGGAGTGATACTGTACTCATGCAGGAAGGAACAATCTATGTCAGAGTGAAGTCCCATGTAAACCCTCCTGTGCTCCATCCTGTGTAAGCTTAGCACCAGTGGCAGGTGGTGGGGTGTAAGAGCAATGAATTCATTTTAGTGATGCCGATACTTATGAGAAGGCTTTAAGGGGTGAGGGGGGTTTCCCCCCTCCCCAGTCCCCTAAGAATTTTTGTTTCAAATAGTTTACTTTGATGTAATTTTCAGCTCAATTTCCATGATAAGTGGACCACAAATGCAGGTATTATAGGCATTTATAAAGGAAAACTGATAACATATTTCAAAGAATTTCTGTCTTGACAATCAAGTCTGAGGGCCTACGGTACCAGGCAAGACTGCTTGGACTCTCCCCTTTAGATCCAGTGCAAATATTTGTGAACGAGGTACGCAGTAGTCAACATATTGACCAGGCTAAAGCAAAAGAAAAGCTGTTTTTTTCAAGTAAGTGGGTGTGTGTAAAGGAAAGGACATGTGAGGTAGTGTTTTCAGGAGAGAGTCAAAAGGCGGTGCTGATAGGGGAAAGAAATGAGGCTTAAGTTATGTAGATGGGCGAGATGTGGCTATGAAAAGGGCATACATGTCTAACATAGAACATAGAGTGAACACAACTGGAGTGGTTGAGACAATCTGCTGCCGAATACCCTTCCACAGTTCTATGTAATGTTTAATTCACAGTTTCCCATGTTCAGCATTCAAACATTTTCAATATTAATTATTTTCCACAAAATCATTGTTTATTTGTATATGTAGATGGGCGAGATGTGGCGATGAAAAGGGCATACATGTCTAACATAGAACGTAGAGTGACCACAACTGGAGTGATTGAGACAATCTGCTGCCGAATACCGCTTCCACAGTTCTTTGTAATGTTTAATTCAGTTTCCCAATTTCAGCATTCAAACATTTTCAACATTAATTATTTTCCACAAAATCATTGTTTATTTTGAAGAGCTAAGAACCACTGACAAATCCAGAAGTCCTGTCTGGTTTATGACAATTGTCTATTTTCTGGATGTAATAACAGAAATTTCAGAGAGGCACCAAGATATAGGCCGAGTTGCTCACTTAAGGAATAAAAAAAATGGTGGTTACATGTTTAAGCCACTCCCTTTATTACATAGGTGATGACTCTTTTATACACCTTACCCCACACTTTTGTTCATCCAAATCCCACTAAAAGCCGTTTGGGCGTAATGTGTTTCTAAATTTGACCCTCTCTAAAGTTCATTGCCAGCGAAGCAGCAGCATACATTTGCCTTCTAGAAAACTTTAGAATGTTGAAAAAGTGCAGAGAGGCATCGGAAGGGAAAACACTTTCTCTCCAATGCAGATAATTAAAATGCAAAGCAGAGAGCTCTTGCAGCTGAGGGCACAAGAAAAGCACGCATTGCATAAGCTGTTATCTGCACCATACTACAGACAACTGGGGCCTCATTTATGAAGGCCTTGCGCCAATGGTACGTTACTTTTCCCCATTTTAAATGTGACGCACCGGCGGCGCAAGACCTTCATAAATAAGGCCCTAGTGTCTGCCTGACAACAATGCACCATCAACTGAAGTTCTATGACATGACAGGGCTGAATAAAAAAATAGTTTGCCTCTCCTCCCTGGTCCATGTCGTATGGTCTGTTCTGCGTCAAACTCACGGTCTTGCTACATGTGCACAATTTCCTACAGTGCTCCTGCAAATCATCTACAAGGTTGGTTTGAGAACGGAAAACAAAACAAAAGTCTTCCTTCCTAAAGTAAGTAAGACATTGGTTTTGTTGTTGTTGTTATAATGTCGTTTCCAGCGATGGTGCGAAACAGGCAGTGTTTAAGTCTTAAAATAATAAGGCAATACACCCATATAATATAGTGCATCCCGCCATATAATTTGCTTTTTTTCTAAAAGATTAGTAATCATGCACACTCACCAGCCAGGTCCAGTCCCTCAGGGTCACAAAGAAGAGTACACTCGAGACTTTCCCTCAATGAAGAAATAGATGCTGCTTGGCACGTATCTATGACAAAAAATCGAAAGACAAAATATCGACCTAAAAAAATATCGGAGCAATAATATCGATGTCAACAATATCGACTTCCTATCTACAAAAAGGTAAGTACAAAAATTTCGAAAAAATAATATCGATATCAAAAATATATATTTTTTAAAAAATATCGTTTTTTAAATAAAAAAATATGTAAAATGAATTAAAAAATACTTAACAATATAATAAATATAGTTAAATATATTTTATATCATTTAAAATGAATAAGTAATATATATAATGTAATAAAAAAATTAAACAAATACATATTATATATACTTACTTAATAATCAGTTTTAATAATTATTGTAATAACGTATAAATAATTAAAAAATATTATAAATTAAAAATTCAACTATAAACATAACATAATAACATACATAAAAATGTAATAATTATACAAAACAAATTAAACACAATTAATTTACTTTTAATATTTCTAAAATTAAATATATACTACATTAAGTAAAACAAAACAAAAAATATTAATTAACAGAGAAAATAAAATACTATTCCAACTCCCCCAAAAAATAACAGTAAAGAAAATGTTGGATAGCGTAGGGGTAAAAATTCCTATTCCCACTCCAGAGAGTGCAACAGTAGGCAAAGTGTTGGATAGCGTAGATGTAAAAATGACTATTCGAACTCCAGAGAGTGCAACAGTAGGGAAAGACATCAAAAATAACATACTTATAAATACATTTATATTTTATAATATTAAAAATATTGTTTAATAAATAAATCTAAACTATTTACAAATACCAATAAATAATTATTAAAAAAAGTATTACCAATTAATAATTAATATCCAATAAATTAATTACCAATACACAAATATAAATTGAATAACTACTTAATAACATATGAAATTACTTTACACACTATTCCCCTATGAGCGCACAACAAATACCAATAATAAAATAATACACTTAACATAATTATCAATTAATACATTATTAAAAATTAATTAACAATTAATAAATAATAATTATCAATTAATTATTAATTAAAAATAATATAATACCCAAAAACAGATAACAAAAAAAGTATTACTTAACTAGCAGCCCGTCCCGACGTTGTCCGGGAGCAACAGGCTTCCCCGACCCCCGCCAGCCCCGACAATGTCCAGCAGCCCGGCCCCCGCCCGGCCCGTCCCCCGCCTGCCCCGACCCCCAACCTGCCCCGACCCCCGCCTGCCCCGTCATGGGTCCCCTTACCTCAGCCGCCGCTCCTCCCGCCTGTCCGCTGCTGATATACTGCTTTAAATATGTCTGTTCTTCTTTGCAGAGGTGTACTGCTGACCAATCCGTTCTACAGAGTGTACATTGGCTGGGAAAGCTTACATCATAGCTAATATTTTTGGCCTAGAGGTGTGCTAATGATTGCTGTTTCACCATAAAAACACGGGATCATTCTCTTTTCTCCTGCAGCCCGGGCCCCCGCCCAGCCCGTCCCCCGCCTGCCCCGACATGGGCCTCCTTACCTCAGCCGCCGCTCCTCCCGCCTGTCTGCTGCTCTCACCGCCGCTGGTCTGTCCGCTGCTCCTCACGTCAGCGCTCCTCCCCTGCGCCATGTCCGCCGCTCCCTTACCTCAGCCGCCGCTGATCCAGCCTGTCCGCTGCTCGCACCGCCGCTGGCCTGTCCGCTGCTCCTCACGTCACCGCTCCTCCCCCGCGCCATGTCTGCCACTCCTCGTCATGCTCCTGGATGCCGCTCCTCCCCGCGCTCCTGACGTGAGCACGCACGTCGCGGCCAGCGCTACTTCGGAGGGTCTACTTTTTTAAATGTATATAGCCTATAACCATCTACACACCCTGACGATTCCAACGGTGTATCGGGTGTGTGGATTGGCGCTGTGGTTCCCGAGTTTACCCGCCTCAAAGCCTGAAAGTTCTTCCTTTATTATAGTAGTAAGATTACATTTAAATTACTTCCCATCCTATTCCCCTATAAACCCATAACCCACTACAGAACATAATTATCAATTAATCAATAAATTCCTAATTAATAAAAATTAATTACCTATTAATTAATTATTAATTTATAATTCCTAATACATTACTAATTAATTTACTCTAATTAAATTACTTCCCACCCTATTCCCCTGTAAACCCATAACCCGCTACAGAACATAATTATCAATTAATCAATTAATTAAATAAATTACTAATTAATGAAAATTAATTACCTATTATTTAATAATTTATAATTCCTAACAAATTAATAATTAATTTACTATAATTAAATTACTTCCCACCCTATTCCCCTGTAAACCCATTACCTGCTACAGAACATAATTATAAATTAATCAATTAATTAAAATAAATTGCT
Organism: Lissotriton helveticus; assembly: GCF_964261635.1. NCBI lineage: Eukaryota > Metazoa > Chordata > Amphibia > Caudata > Salamandridae > Lissotriton > Lissotriton helveticus. Next base: position 649,901,774 of record NC_136068.1, read on the forward strand.
AATTAATAAAAATTAATTAACTATTAATTAAAATTAATTAATAATTCCTAATAAATTAATAATTAATTTAGTATAATTAAATTACTTCCCACCCTATTCCCCTATAAACCCACAACCCGCTACGGTACTAAAATACAAAATGTACATAAATTACATTAAAAAAACAATAATACATATTAAATACATAATAATATACATAAAAATCATATAAAAATCGATATTAGTAACATCGATATTACTAACATAGATATTAGTAACATAGATATTACTTACATAGATATTAACAAAATCGATGTTACTTACCTTCGATATTACTTACATTCGATATTACTTACCTTCGATATTACTACTTCGATATTATTGTACTTCGATATTAACAATTCGATATTTTGACTGCCTACCGCTTGGCACAGAGCAGTCAGGCTTAATTCAGAGGCAATGTGTAAAGTATTTGTGCAGCACTTCAAACAATAACACTGAAAACACACTACAAAAGGATCCCACAACTTGTTAGAAAAATAGAAATTTTAGATACATAAAACAAGACTAAAACAACAAAAATCCAATCACTAAAGCTGGAGATATGCAAGATTAAAGATTTCAGGGAAAATAGTGGCAACAAGCACAAAGTACCAACTGTGGATATCTGGTCTTGCCAGGCCAGGAGAAAGTCCCAGGTTCAGGCAGACCGCGAAGGAGCATAGGCTGGCTACAGGGACCCAATTAGGCCTGCTGGACAAAGTACCTCAGGTCCTGGTTACCGAGTGGTGTGAGATTCCACTGTAAAGATGTGTTGTGCAACTGAGGCAATCCATCGGTTCCGAGGTGCAGAGGAGCTGATATGCGAGGTCTGGTACATCATCAAGGATCCCATCAACAAGGGCTTGCGATGCGAAGTCCAGTGTTGGGGAAGCATCGTATTGTCGGGTGGTGCATCAGTTTCAATGAACTGCAAGGCAACAATGTGAGAACTTGCATCATCATAGAGGCTGCAATTGATGAGGGATATGAGGGCCTGTATTGGGAAAGCTTCGCACAAGTGATGGTTGCGATACAGTTGTGGGGTCAATGCAGTCCTTTGTGATGGGGGAACACTCGCAGCAGAGGCGATGTGGCGCTTTAACTCACGTGTGCACTGCAAAGCAAAGGAGATGCGTTGATTATGTGGGGTCCTCGGGTGGGCTGGCAGAACACCTTCAGGCTCACGTCCAGGGTGCGGGTGGCACCACTTGACAGGGCAGAACTAACAGATGGCAGAGTCCAGGCGCTAGGTTCAAGGTTGTTGGAGACTTCAGTCCCTGAGGCTCTAGTCAGGAGACCAGACAAATAGCCATTAGGGTCATGTTGGGGTACTAGGTTCAATGAATGCAGATCCAGTCCTACTCACGCAGGCAAAACGGTAGCAGTTCAGCATAACAGAGCAACAGTTTATTCAGATCAGCAGTACAGAAGATGCAGAGTTGGGAGTACTTTCAGTACCACAGAAGTATTTCTTCCTGGTAGAGGATCCACAGGTCCCAAAGAGTACTGAGGAAGTGGTGTCTGAGGTCCAATATCTGTACTTGGTACCCTTTCTCTGGGAGCTGATAGAAGCTTCTACAGATCTTCCTTGGATGACCCTCGGCATCCTGTCTACCCTGTCCTTGCTCCAGATTAACTACATGGGGTGAGCAACCGCTTGTATGGAGGCAGGAAACAGTCTATTCAAGTGCAAGTAGGACTGTGCTCAGCACCGCCCTCCCATCCTGCCAGCGATGGCCCATCCAGGGACACCTAAGCTCTCTTTTGTGTGTGGCTGTCTCGGAGGAATACACACAGCCCAGCTTTTAGTGACATCCAATTATGTGACCCAGGGACAGGCAAATTGTACTAAATGACTAAGTTAGAGAAATTCCAACTTTCTAAAAGTTATGAAAAGAAAAGGGAATCCCAATACACCCATGTGATTTTGGGTATCTAACACTAGAAAGGTAAACTTCTGACAAGGGTAACATTTAAACCAATATATAATTGTTTGGGGTGCCCAATTAGTGGCATCTAGAATCCCCTAGAATCAAAAACAATCATTCAGATAAAAGTTTCTTGAATGAAAAAAAGCCAGTGAAAAAAATTCAAATATAAGACAGGCACATACATTGACTGAATCATAAAGTAATATGTATTCATAAATCATACAGCAGGGTCCAAGGCACAATAATATCCCAGTAAACACTGATAATGCACTATGTAGATTGTATTTCACATTTCATTTGTTAATATAGCGGAGCCTACTCTACAGAAGATAAATATCAAATATCCATCTATCATGAAGAATAAATTAAACGTTGAGGATGAAATCAAAAGATGGAACAGAGAGGTGGGCTTAGAATCAACGTTTTGGTCTCAAGTGGTATAAATCTGCAAGACCATCCTCAGGATCTATATGATTCAAGCAGAGATAAAAGAATGACCCCAACAAAGAATCGAAGAAATCACTGCCAATTCAAACACATAAGTGTGGTTTGTGCTGAATCAATCCTCTAAAACACATCACTAATGAATAATATTAAACTAAACACTTGAAATGCCTACTGCATTCAGTAAGACCAGGAGCTGTTTGTAAACACATTGCACTCTGCCCTAAGAGCTGTTTAGGGCCTACTCTATGGATCATTGAAATGTATTAAAAAGGAAGCTTTGGCTCTGGCTAAAGGTTTATTTTGCCAGGTTGAAATGGAAGTTTAAAACTGCACACACAGGCTGCAATGGCAGGCCTGAGACATGTTTATAAGCCTATTGAAGTGGGTGGCACAATATGTGCTGCAGGGCCACTTATTGCACTTGATTCACAGGCCTTGGGCATATGTAGAACCACTTTACTAGGGACTTGCAAGCAAAAGAAATATGCCAATTGGGGATGCACTTTAACGTTGGTAAGCAGTGGTAAAGTGCACAGAGTCCTAAAGCCAGCAATATCGAGATTAACAAAAATTGAGGAGGAAGACAAAAAGTTTTTGGGAATACCACCCTAAGGCTGATGGGTCTAACAGGGGACAATTGGGTTTCTCCTATTCTCTGCTATATCTCTTTTTGGCAGTATTAGTCCCTATCTCAAGAAACCTGTTGTGTATTTCCTTTATCTTCTAGGATTTTTATACAACCTTGTTTATGGTTGTGACTTCTTGGGCAGCCAAGAGACATTTGTTGTGTTTTAATGTTGATTCCCAATAAATATTTATAGTCTTTCATTCTGAGATTGTGTGGACCACATCTTCTATATCATTTCAGCATCTAAGTCAAGAGTGAGCTATGGTGAAACCTACACACCATCTTTTGGGAAGATATATCCTATGAACATTGTTTCATTGGATTAGGTGGTAGCTAACTGATGATAACGCTGATTATCTTGGGGATATCAAGATGAATGTCCATTCTTAATCTGTGAGATTTCCTACGTCTTCCTCCCTGGCCTCCCTCTGATTCTGAAAGGTGTCAAGTGTATCTATAATTACGGTTTTATAAATTGAAGACATTCAACCTTTCTGTAGTATTTGTGCCATAGTTTATTTGGCCTCTAAAGAGTTATGCGCAGGAATATGTCCAAGGTCTCCCATCTATGGTGTTAAAGCATATCTGTATTGTATATACCTGAAAGACTAGGGGCCAAATGTATGACCGTAAATTACATGAGCAAACAGGTTAGTGGACTGTTTGCACATGCAAAAACGAATAGGGCCATGTACAATTCCTATTTAGAGAGTTGCAATTTATTTGCGACTCACTAAATATGAATTGCAACTCGTTATTAGGAAGGGGGGTTTCAAGGGAGTCCCTTCCTAATAGCAACTCTTTACACCATGTATGAATGTTTTGCAACTGCAATTGCAGTCGCAAAACACTTGTATGAGGCATGCAATTTGCTAACCTATTGGGAATCACAAGCAGTGTCTCAGACACTGTTGTACATGGCATTTTGCAACTCGCAAATTGCGACTTGCAATCAAGCGCAATTTGTGAGTCACAATATGGTATGGTCAAACATCTGGCCCTGAGAGTGCAGCAATATAAATTATTCTCTGATCCCTTCAAATTATGTTATCATATTAGCTGAGATGATTTATTTTAGTGTAATAATCCACAACAAATCTCAATGGTTGAATCAATGTAAATCTGAAACCTGGTGTAAATGGTTTCTTACTTACATATGGATCTCACAATATTCGTGCCATGTCAGTTTATCTGTTTCAGAAAAGTCTGCCATGTTCCATAACTATTCTAGTTGCTGGAAGTAGTCTACAAGGAGATTTACCAGAATGCAAAAATATAGGGGTATCTCTTCCACGACAATGAGCTTTGACTTATATGTTTGATCAGAGTAAGAATGATATATTTTGTTGATTATTATTGGTAGGTGTGCTGCTCTGTATTACGAGACAAGGTCTGCCATACCTAATCCACAGTTGTAGGTGAACTTAACAGTACCTGGTCATGTCTACACATGAAGAGCCAGCCAATCACATAAAAAATCTCAGGATAGAATTTTATATTTTAAAGAAGTGCATTTAGAGTTTAAATGATAGTTTTGTATGATATATAGTATTTTAAATAAAAGGATCATCTTGATTATTGTAATTCTTCCAATTTGTTTTAGTTGCATGGTGGTCAAATGGAGTGTATCTTTACAGGCCGCCTCCAATAGGGGTTAAATAATTTTGGTTTGTGCAATTACTTCCTTTCTTGTTGCTTTAAGTCCTAGATATTTACAGATTGTGTATTTACCAGGATATCTAATTGGTCAGACTAAGCTAGCTTCGCAATCAGCTTCAGGACAAAGGGGGTAAAAGTGAGTCTTGTTCTAATTAACTTTCATGCTTGAATATTGACCACATTTGCTAAGTATGTCTTTGACTTGTTGCTGGAGTTGTAGGAGGGTGACTGTGATAAATCTAGAGATGTTTAGCATAAAGTCATACCTTATCTTCCCTGCTACACCACCATCAAAAACATGTGCACATTTTACCTACCTGTAGTACATTTGCTAACATCTCTATTGCCAGGGCAAACATCAAGAGTGATAGTGGGAATCCCTGTGTTGTCTTCTACCCAATTAGAAAGGGATCACAAATGGCATTCCCACTTAAACATTGGCCATTAAATCCTCATAGGATATTCAAAAATACACTATGAAGTTCAGGCCGAACCCCCAAGTAAGAAGTAGAGAAAATCCAGAGAGAGGATGTTGCACACAATCTCAAAGTCTAAGAATCGAAGAGCTGATTGCTCTTGTAATCTATTGCCCAGTACTAAGGGGTTATATACCTGTCTGTTATGATGGGTTAATCTGACTGGCATCAATCCATTTTGATTAATACTAATGTAGTTTCAGATCTTCATCAACAAACAATTTGTCATGGTCTTCACTAGGAACTTGGCCTCTATATTGATGAGGTGTTTTGGACTATAGGAGGAGCACTACTCATGTGACCTATCTGTTTTATGAATATAGTGGGTTCCTTGGGATGCATTCTGTTTCCCTTGTATTTCTTTATTTCTTTATTTTACTTGTTTTTATTGCATTTTTTTCCGACAAATTATGTATAAAAAAAAAAAGAAAGATGCACTTTTGTTCTCTTAATGCGGATTACATGAAGCACAAATTAACAGTTCTCAAGAGCAATCCGCAAAGAGCGTTTATAGGTCCACAATCATAAAAAATAACGACAACAACACAGGTACATGTAATACACACATTGCAACAATCCCAATCCATGGGACCAGTTGGCCGATCCAATAATCACTTCATTCTATGTAATACTTCAATCGATGAGTTCTGGATGTTATAACAGATAGCAGCTGAGATGGGGTGCTAGTGGGCGCACGGCAAGATGGCCGCACTCTAGTGAGGCTCTATCCGGCTGAGCACCCATCCGTCTACTAGCCACCTATAATATCTGCATTCACGAGCAGACAACGTGTGCGCTTTGCTTTTGTGCCCTCCTGCTCACTATTGAGGCGGTATGGGATGCTGGGAGCTACCTCATCAGCCACATTTTCAGGTGATCGGATCCGACAGCGGCTCTACAAAATGGCAGCAGCTGCAAGGCCCTGAAGTCGGGCCTGCCAGCTTCGCGGGACGGTCCCGGGGTCCCGCTGACACACACTACACCCGCTGTTGTACAGACACAGGCCTGCGGTTGGGCCCGGAGCAGTGTGCAGCTGGCTGATTGGCGCTGAATGAGCTGCTGGGCCCCTGGAGCTGCCGGACTCGCGGTGGGCACTGGGCTTCTGCTGGTTGATCGTGGAGCTGTGACCGAGCGCAGCTGAGAGCTGAGGCCTGACAGAGCAGTAAAGACCTGCGGTGGAGGCTGAGGGGATCGGCAGAATCTGTGACTCACCTCGCACCTGTTGTGGTGAATGGGGCGAGGTCCGACCTGGGCTGGTGTGTGCGGAGGCGGGGATGGGTCCGGGAGAGGGCTTTGTAGTGGGAGCTGTGGCTGGGGGCTGGGAGTGCGGGTGAAGAGCGCTGAAGCGGTCTGTGGCATCGCTCAGTGGCAGTGCGGCGAAGGAGATACCAACTGGAGGCATTTGGCACTCGCTGTTCCGGCAGCCTCAGGCCAGTGGGGGCCAGCATTTGCGCTCTGTTACTTGTCTAACATTCAGCCCCAGTGAGGTCGTAGCGGGGTGGTGAGAACATTGATGCAGGGGGTGACATCCCGTCCATACCTGGATCCATTTTGGTGCTGATAATCCCTGTGTTTGCTGGGGAGGCTATAGCTGGGGGTCCATGATCTTTAGTTCTGGATTGAATTGACTCCACGTACTAGATGTTTAAATCAAGTCTCCTGCGATTGTGCTGACTGTGCCCTCGCCGGTGTAGTGGACTGGGGTCTGCTTGGTGAATACCGCTTTTGGCCTGGTCAAGCCTTGGCCTGACAGAATTCTGTCCTGCAGTGCTGCCAGTGGACGACTGCCCTTGGTGAAGTGTGATGTGAGGGCACTTGTGACTGCTGTGCTCTTCTTCAATTGTCCTGCAGTGCCTATAACAGTGGGCCTTTCCTGAATCGCGCATTACGAGCCTGGTTTTCCTGGGGGCTGCTGACTTTGTGTGGTGTTGGTAAACTGCTTCACCCCCTGGTGCCACTCGCGAGGTGTGTTTGGCAGTGTCACTCTGGGTTTTTGGGTCAGTGGTGTCATATGTGTGGTTTACTGTCTACACCTTGTGCTGGCCAGCCCAGGCCTGCCTCAGCTACGTCTAGAGGTCTTCCCATCATGCATTTCATCTGTGTGATAGGCCTGTTTATTTCTGGGGTCAAGATGGGGAAGACTGACAAATCCCAAGCTTGCCTCACGCTTGAGGCGTCAGATCCACAAAATCCCAGCATAAAGCGGCTTTGGACTCGGAGGCTGATGCCCAGAGTGACTACCCCCATGCTTGAGATGACCTTGTTGGCAATGCATTGAAGCCTCTAATCTGATGATGCAGCTGTGAATCACCGCCTAGACCACATGTCGGCGCAGCTCAAAAAGCAGAATACTCGCATGGGTGAGGTTGACTAGTGAGTATCTGTGACGGAAGATGGTCTGATTGAAGTTGCTAGGAAGACACTAAACATGGAAAAAGTCCTGGCTCTCATCCAAACTAAGAATGAGGATTTAGAGGCCCGGTCCCGGTGCAGTAACATCAGAATTTACTGGGCTTCCTAAATCTACGAATGTGGGTAAAATGAAGTAATTCGCTGAAGATCTCATTAGGGTTTTTTTTATGCCAAAAATCTGTCTGCCATGTTCATTGTCGAGCGAGCCCATCGCTCTCTTGCAGCAAGGCCTGTCCCAGGTGCTACCCCTCACCCAATTATTGTGAGACTCTTGAATCACAGGGATCGTGACAGTATATTACATATGGCCAGGGATAGGGGCAATATTCTACATCAAGGCAACTCCCTTGTGTTCTTCCCAGAGTTTACAGTTGCTGTGCAAGCTGCAAGAAGTGAGTTTGGTGCTATAAAAAAGGTCTTGCAATCAGAGAAGGTCCCCTATGTGATGTTCTACCCTGCTCATCTGAAGATTGGTCTGGATGGGGACTCCAAAATCTTCACTAACCCCAAAGCTGCACTGGGGCATGCGAAACAACTGAAACAGAGACGGCGTGAGTTCAAAAATTCATCAGACACCGATTTACAGTAGGAGTGTGGAGCGGACTCCTGATGACTCGCTCTTTCTTAATTTCAATGCTTGCCCTGTTTGAACTGTTTAATGCTCTGTTTACTAACCGCTTTCTTACAGGTCAGGTTTTTTATGCTTTCATACACTTGCAAGCTTCTTCTGTGCTAGTTTCTTCCTTGAAAGGGCGTATTTGTTTAGGCCCAAGTAATAGACTTGCTCAGCCACCACTTATTTGATAGGAGTATAGATGCACTCTGATGCCCCCAAATGTGAATTCCCGGCATGCTAAGTTCTGTTTTGAGTTTTTGTTTGGGATGGGTTAAACTGATATGGGATGGCTTTAGCGAGTTGGAGTCACTGGAGTGGGTGGGATGTTTGGGGGCTGGGGGTACAAATGGCACAGATCTTCCTCAGCATAATTGAATCCACGCGATTGTGGGCATATGTTTTTTGGTTTATTCTTCTCTGGTGCCTACTGGTGTACAGGCGAGATGAGTGGTAAAGTGTAACTTCTAACATGGAACGCACGTGGCCTAAACACTCCCAAGAAAATTAGATCTGTATTGGCTTATTTAGACAGGGTGGTTGTTCAAATAGCCTTTCTACAAGAAACGCACCTTACTAAAGCCTATGAGAAAAATGTGCGTGCACGTTGGGCGGGGGTCAGAGTTGCGTCCTCTTACTCTACTTACTCACGGGGAATGATGATTCTGGTTAAACAGAGGGTACTGTTTACTGTTAGTCGGGTAGAAACAGATGAGCAATGCCATGTGGTATTGGTTCAGGGCCAACTCGGTGGAGCAAATGTCCTGTTAGTTAATGCATATGGGCCGAATATTGATGATCCGTCCTTCGTGGATGTATGGCGCCGCATCTCGGGGTTCCCTCCTGTGGAGATAATATGCAGTGTCGAATTTAATGTCTGTTTGGAAACGGATATGGATCGTTAGGGGTGTGATACTGCATGGTCTGAGCAGCATTCTGAAGTTTTGCTGGGACTTTTGGATGCAGTGAGTTTGTGTGACGTCTGGTGCTTACAACATCCTGGAGCACGAGCAATCACCTTTATTTCTTCTATGCATGCCACATGGTTGCGCTTGGACTTTTGGCTCGCCACCGAGGTTGCTTGCACGTGGGTGGTTCAGGTTACTTAAGGAAAACTTTAAAGGTGTGCGCAAATTTCAAAACTGCAAACATTGCAATAATCTAATCTGTGGTAATGTTATTCAACATCCTCAAACAGGAGAAACCATCATCACCAGAGTCAATGCCGATTGTAACTCTTTCAATCTGATTTACGCAATTTAATGCCCATGTGGCCTATTATATATAGGCAAAACTGAAAGGAAAATTAAAATTCGCATTTCAGAACACAAAAGTACAATCAGAAATCAGAATATACACAGCAGCCTGGCAGTTCACTGGGCACAGAACCGTCATTCCATAGCCCAACTAAAATTTCAGGTATTGGAGATAGTTAAATCCACACCGGGAAGAGATTTAACAAAAAAATTACTTCAAAGGCAAGTGTACTTGATAAGACGTCTTAACACCCAAGATCCCAGGGGATCAATGATAAAATTGATTTAGGATGCTTCTTATAGTTCTTCCTAAGTTAGGGAGAGAGAAGGTTAGGTATCAACCACCTAGAAGTTAAAACACCTATGCACGTATAAAAGTACACTTCAGATTCATGCCATTTACAAATAAATATAATGATAGGAGTTTTGATGTTAGTAATAAGTTTATTCATGTATGTAATATGGGGAACATGCTAAAAATTAAGCTTTTACAAAAATTAACACATGTTAGTTCTAATGTCACAAATACTAACTAAGTTGTAATACTAGTTCGTGTTTTATAACACCCTTGAAGGCTCACACGTACTCCTCACCTCCGGGATTTTGCACAACTACTATTTAAGTATCTATTCTAAGCCATACATCATGGCGTTCATATTTTTCAGAAGTTTGTGTTTTGAGAGATCGGGAGTTCAACAGTAATAAAGAGACTGTCATGAAAGACGAGGGGTTCGCTTTTAAGCAAGTCTGTCCTCAATGTGATAGTGTTAGGACGAGGTGTGACAGCAGCTTAGTCCGTTACGTATTTTTATGAAGCTAGATATTTATTGTAAGATGCATGCGCGGTGTCCATCGACGTCATCCGCGCGGTAACAGGACACGGAAGCAGATTTTCACCGGTTGATTCGCGCAATAAAGACACTCCACACAATTCTGCTCATAGCATAAAAGGTCACTTTAATTGTTAGGACAGCCAAAGACAGACTCCGCACCTTACGTTTATTAAAACCCCAAAACTTTGTACATTTCCAAAACCTTTCCCCAACTGTTTTTCCATCACCATTCCCCAATGATTTCATTATGTTGCCAAAACTCCAAAACTGTTTTAATACCAACCAAAGTTTTCCTTCCAACTTTTCTTTCCCTTATTCACCTACCCTCCCCCCACCCCCCAGAGAGAAAGTATATATCCGCTCAAGACTATCCTATCCCCCAGAACACGCCTAACACAAAACATAACAGAAAAGGAGCACTGCCCATGCTGCCCTAAAGTGACATGTCTTGATATATATATTTTCTTTTTGGAAAACACAAGAAACTGACAAATACAAAAAACACCCTTTTGACCAAACTAACAAAAAACAAAGGGCGGGCGGGTGGATCAAAATTCGCCGCCGCCGCCTCCTCACAAGTCCTCCCGCTCCCACGCCGAGCACCGCTAAGCCCCTCCCACGTCCCAGACCAACCAATCGCCTCCCGTGGGAGGTCGCATTGCGCGAAATACCCCGGGAGGACACCGGCTCATGCCAAGTCCCCCCGGGACCCATTAGAAGTTTTTACGGTCAGTGAATTGCTTGAAGCAATGGTAGAAGGGGCAATGGGACTCAGGTTAATCAAGCAGTGATACGACTAGATTTTCGTTTCTTTCCTTCAAAATGGAAAAACGCAACATTTTAACCGGTCGGGATAAAGTAAGGAGAGGTTCAAAGTTCGTGAACGGATTGAAGTTCAGTTCTACTTTGGCTGTTGTGTTATTGGCATACATGTAGTTTTGCAAGCACAATCGGATTAGTCATCGGTCATTTATTTGTTCATTTGGATCGTGTAACGAACACGAGTGCTTGAAAACAGTGAAACAGTGAGTCTATATTGCAATTCCAGCACAGTTCCTTTTTATCACGGGGCTTTTTTTGATTGAGCACTTTTTTGATTGAGTACTGTTTACATCAAGCCGATGTATTATTTTTGATAATTTGATTGATCACAGTTCACTTTGAGTTCGTTGAACTACCCTGGTATTTAGTTGTGATGGCACATATTTGAAGTGTCTAAGTGCACAAACAATGGTTGCTTTATACTAACTCACCAGTAGCTTATTGAGCGTCATTTTTATTGCAATGAGCATTAACTTGGAAACTGTATATAATCACTGCTACACTTGAATATATGTTCTACGTAAATGAGAGTATGTTTTTTCATTTCATTGTACTACAGATTAAGCCCCCGAAGAAGGGCCGAAGGCCTGAAATGCATTGGGCAGCTTCATCAAAAATGATTGAAATTCATTGTCATTGTATTATTGAATTTATTAACCTTTATTTTCTAAGCATGACTAATTAAAATTGAAAATGTGCTTTTGATAACAATCAAGTAAAATTGTGGAAATTCTAATTCTGTTCATCGTGATTACTGTGTATAATTTAAATTAATGACTACAACCAAATGGTATAGGCAATAGTGCATAGAGGCCAAATGGGATCACTTGGATAGTTGGTTCAGGTTACACACATGGCTAAAATGCTCTCCGATCACTCCCCGGTGGTCCTTGTGCTACAGGTCCCCGCGTGTGAGAGACCTCCTTATGCATGGCAGCTGCAGCTGACCTCCTTGACTGATCCGGTCTTTAAACACATTGTTGGGGAGGCAATCTGAAATTACTTCAGGGAAAATGAGGGTACCGGTAAAAGCGCCGAAGTCTTGCGGGAAACTTTTAAAGTTACAATCCGGGGACTCTGTATGGGTGCGCAAGCTGATGTATTGAGGGATCTTAGACGTAGAATCCCTAAATTAGCTACGGAAATATCTATGCTAGTGCGTGAATATGAGAAGAATCCTTCCTCTGAGGTGTTATCCGTGATACGCGGTCGAGTGACGGATCATATTGACACGGTGGACCAGGAGCTGGTGCACAAATCGAGACAATGCATTGCTTGCTATTACGGTGAGGGGGGCAGGCCTAGCCGCTCGCTGGTGCAAAAGCTAGCAGCTCCACGACCACAGTAGTATGTAGGGTACTGCGCATTACACTACATCTGAGATTAGCGAGGCAGTAATCAGCTTTAATACTAATCTATACGAAAACAGAGCCTTGGCGCCGATGGCGATAAACACTCCTATCTTGACGATGTGACCCTAGGGTGGTTGTCTCTGGAACAGAGGGAATATCTCACGCAGCCTTTTGATGTGGAGGATGTAATACTTGCCAGTATGTCACTCCCCACTTGCAAGTCTGATGGCCTTTACGGGCTCCCTAGTGAATTTAATAAGGCTGATATTGACGACCTGACCCCCAGGCTCCTCGTGGTACATACGGAGGCATATTACACTGGGCACCTCCCACACAATTTAAAGGATGCCCTTTTGGTGATGCTTTTAAAGCCTGACAAGGCTGCAAATCGGTACGACTCGTATAGGCCTCTTTCCATAATTAATATAGAAGCCAAGATTTTGGCAAAGATGATTGCTAATAGACTCCTGACACTTATCCCTCTATTAGTTCTCCCTGACCAGGTGGGTTTTGGGATGGCCAGGTCAACTACGCATAATTTGTGCACTGTTTTTGCCACCCTACACTACTAACAAGAATGGGCCTTACCCAGTTCTTCCTCCAGTGGATTAAGGTGCTGTACAATGAACCAGTAGCTAGGGTACGGGTAAATGGCTGGGTGTCCGCGGCATTTCCTATTGGTAGAGGCATGCATCAGGGTTGGCCGTTATCACCAATGCTTTTCGCGGTGGCACTTGAGCCTCTGGCTTGTAAATAGCACCAGCGGCATGCCTGGGCTGCACTACGCTTTCGGCAGAGACCACTCGTGGTCTCGCTGTACGCCGATGATATGCTGTTATATCTTGTGAACTGGCTACTTATTTATCAGAATTGCTCCGCAAATATGTCAAATTCGAGAGATTCTCCGGCCTAGGGATTAATTGGGCAACATTTACGGTGTTCCCTTTATTGGCTGGCACGTGGGAGGTCAAGCTGGACTTTCCTCTGACCTGGACTCAGCATCCTGTTAAATACTTGGGGATATGGTTGCACAGAGACCCTGTTCAGGTCATTACTGTGAACTATGGCTGAGTGGTTGCACGGATCACTAACCAGGTGGAATGGGGGGGGTCGCTTGCTGGCCAGATTGCAGTGTTAAAAAAAAATTCAATACTGCCCAAACTTCTCTATCTGTTTGTGAATATTCCCATTCGACTGAACATCGTAATGTTTAAGATGCTCCAGTCGGCATTGCTGTTGTTTGTATGGGGGGGTAAGAAGCCCAGATGCAGTTGGGGTGTTCTTGTGCAGCCGTTTGATCGGTGAGGTTTTGAGGCCCCTAATCTGCACCTATACTACTTATGCGCACAGGCGCAGTTTGTGCATTATTAGTTTTTTCCGCAGCGGTTTCAGCCCCATACAGCTATTGAGTCAGACGCTGTGCTCCTGATGCCACTTGTAGCGGCGGCAATCTCTGGGGGAGGGGGAGGCCCTAGGACAGAAATAAACCCTTTGCAGTGCACTGCCTGGGCCCGGCAGGCCCTTGCGTAAAGGGCACGGCTGGACTACCTTTACGCCTCGTTGCTACCACTAGCTGTGCACCCTGATGTTTCGGAGGCAGAGGGGTGACTGGCTTTGTGGGCGTGGGTGGCTGCTGGGATTATACAGATGGGGGACCTGTACAAACAAGGCCAGTTTGCTTGTTACAGGCTGTACAGGTGGGGCAGGATTGCAGCTTGATGTTTAGGTTCACATACTTGAGAGTGAGGCAAGCAGTTAGGGCCATTTACCCTAATTATCTGTCTGAACCACAATCGATGCAGGCACTGCAGGCGGTGCTGGCAGGGGCAGAGTGAAAGGGTCTGATTACTAAACTGTACAATGCTTCACTACGAGAGAGAGTGCCAGTTGAACATCCTTCATATATCAAATGGAATGCTGCGCTGGGATCCACATTATCGCTAGAGCAATGGAAATTCTGCTGTGTGTTAATGGGGTGCCTGACAGTGAATTGTAACCTCTGCATAATCCACTTTAAATATTTGCATCAGTTATACTATACCCCACTTCAATTGCGCAGTTTTGGGTTGCGTTACTCTGCTTATTGTGTGCAGTGTGGGCAGGCTGATGCCAATTTTCTGAACCTGGCGTGGCAATGCACAGGGATTTTGGCATTCTGGACTAGGGTGACAAGTTTGCTCTCGGATGTAGTGTTGGAACGTGTGCGATGTGAACCTGAGGTATACCTGCTGGGTTGTGTGCAGAGTCTTAAGCCGTGTAATCGGCATGTTGTTGCTGTCTCAACCCTGTTGGCAAAAATAGCTGTAGCACAACGTTGGGGTGCTTCCACATCTCCCACTGTAAAGAAATGGATCCACAACTTAGTCTACTGTAAAGACCAGCTGGAGGCATATGTAGAGGAGCTTCCCAAGGCCCCCAACGCAAAGACTTCTGGGCCCCACTGACTTTGTATTTATTGACCCAGCAGGATTTGTAGTCATTTTTTATATCCGTACACTGTCTGTATGCCTTGCCAGGAAATGTTGAAATTGGGACACCCTTTATGAATCATCATTAATGAGTGTTTATTATGATCAGGATTCAACATTTGAATGCTGTATTATTATTCACTGTGTGCTGGGAGGGGGGGGGGAACGCATCTTTGTGTTCTGTGAGTTTGTTCTTTGCTCTGTATTTCAGATTGGATGTGACAATAGGACACAAAAATACTTGTATCAATATACGCTATGATGTCTTTGCTTGTCTCAGTTATGGGGCTTTTTGTGCACTTATTGCAAGCTTTTCAATAAAAAGATTTTTTTTAAATCAAAGATAGCAGCGGAGTTGCATGGCTGTCAGATGTTTTTGATGCGGGAGGCAAGCGGAAGCAGGGCCGAAAATACATCACTAGTCATATTACAATATATTATGTCCCTGAGCCATGCCCTCACCAAGGGTGGTGCAGTGCCTCCCCAATTCAGCGAGACCTGTCTTTTAGCCAGTACTAATGCAATGGAAGTAAAGCGCCTTATCCCCCAACTCAACGGAAGCACATATCCAAATAAGGCAAGCAAGGATGTGTGTGAAAGCTCAGTCTCAACCATCTGCACCACAGGGCAGTTCTATGCCAAATGAATAAAATCAACCTGCACAAACGCGCACCTCTGACATTGGTCTGGTTTTGAACAGTCCATCTTTGCGAGTAACACTGTGGTAACATAAATTCTATGTAAGTATTTAAAATGCAGAAGTTTGTGTTCATAATTATTGGAAACTAGACGTGTCCGTTCATAACAATATTTGCACATCTTATCAGTCATAGGGTGTGCTAAATCCCTCTCCCAGACTGCGCGAGCTCCACCACCCATCATCCGTCACAGCAATTGTACCTTTTGGTAAAGTCTAGAGACAAAATGGCTCTATCTGCTGCCACAATAGTCGTAGTTAATGGGAGGAGGTCCATGGGTTCATCAGTCTCAGGACGAAGCGCAGTAGCCAACGCAGTCCGAATTCTGTGCACCAGAAAGCGATCAAGCATGCTGACATCCCGATCCGCCGTTATATCAGCCACCGTGTTGGGTCTCATGTTTCTTTAATTGAGGTGTATTTATTTATAAGTGCAGCACATGCCACCATGACTTGAGTTCCATCTTGGAATGGTGGCATGTGGAATGGTTGAGGGTCAGGTGCTGTTTGCTGTCCCTCTGGCCGGTCATTTTATTGGATGCTTCTTTTTAAATCTCAGATTTAATACTTTTAAGGCAGGAGCGTATTCATCAATGGCATAACCTTTACCCATGACAATAGTAGGAGGAAGATGTTTTAAAACTTTCCTTCCTTCTGTGCCTAAAGAGTGACGTAATAGTGAAAATGTCTTCTTTTGTGTGAAAACATCTGCTTCTATAACATCTAGATAAGCCTCAAAACCCTTGAACCATGACTCCCATTCAAGAGGAGGATTTCCGGGAGTGGAGAGAAATGGAGGAGGTGGTTGAATTCCTTTAGCCACGGAACACTGCAATGAGTTAGAAGAGGAAGAATTTTGTATTGTAGCCTCCTTAGTGAATTCAGATTTTGCATGTATCTCAGAGGAAGAGAGGAAATTGGCTGATGATCAGGATGTGGTGTTTAAAGAAATTATTTCAATACTGAGTAAAGGTTGGCCATCCAAATGTGAGGAGACTGATGTTTTCAAACATGTTTTTCTGGAATTGAATTTTGAGTGTGGTGTACTCAGGAGACGAGATTTATTAGTTGTTCCATTTTCTCTTCGGAGTAGAATTTTGGAGATTGCTCATGAAGGTTATATTGGTATGTGAGCAATGAAAAGGAGACCTAGGGCCCGATGTAGGTAAATCTCATTTACCGAATCCAGAATACCGAATTTTACCGATTCGGTATTTTAGATTCGGTAAATGAGATTTAGGTAAAAATTCGGTAATTTTTACAGAATCGGTATGATTGGGTAATTACCGAATTGGTATTTACCGATTCGGTAATTGCCATTGATTCCTATGGGCCTAGAGCCCATAGGAATCAATGGCAATTACCGAATCGGTAAATACCGATTCGGTAAAATTACCGAATTGTCAAGGGGAACAGGGTGTCACTTTGACACCCTGCTGCACCCCTGATTCTAGCTTGTGTGCCATGTGACACACATACATGCCCTTAGGGCCCTTAGGGCATGTATGTGTGCCACATGGCACAGGTGTACATGCACAGATGTGCATGTATACAGTAATTCGTTATTTACCATGAAATATAATTTCATGGTAAATAACGAATTCTTAAGGGCCTGTGGCACTGTTTTCTGTGCCACCTACATCTTGATTTACCGATTCGGTAAATTTACCGATTCGGTATTTTGCCGATTGGGTAAATTTACAGAATCGGTAAATTTAAGGCCCCCTGCATTTCAAAAGCCAAATATCGGTCGGTAACGGCCGAAATCGGCCGTTACCGACCGGTATTTGGTGTCCTACATCGGGCTCCTAGGGAGGTATTTTGGCGGCCTGGTTTGGACCGTTCTGTGGAGCATTTTGTAAGGGATTGCATCTCATGCGCCACCAGTGATAAAACTCAGGTGACTTTTCCCAGTCCAGTTGAAGCCATCCTGTTCTGGACAAATCTTGGATCAAATTAGCTTTGGATGTCATAGGTCCCATGTATGTGTTGGATGAGAGGTCTAGACATGACTACGGGTCAAAGTGGCCAGAAGTAACATTTGTAAGGGCTGCAACTACTGTTGAGGTGCTTTCTTTTCTTCAAGCGTTATTTTTAAAGGAAGGTGCTCCTATTGAACTAATCTATACTACTATAATAAAGGAAGAACTTTCAGCCTTTGAGGCGGGTAAACTCGGGAACCACAGCGCCAATCCACCCACCCGATACACCGTTGGAATCGTCAGGGTGTGTAGATGGTTATAGGCTATATACATTTTAAAAAGTAGTCCCTCCGAAGTAGCGCCGGCCGCGATGTGCTTGCTCACGTCAGGAGTGTGGGGAGGAGCGGCGTCCAGGAGCGCGACGAGGAGCGGCGGACATGGCGCGGGGGAGGAGCGGTGACGTGAGGAGCAGCGGACAGGCCAGCGGTGGTGCGAGCAGCGGACAGGCTGGAGGAGCGGCGGCTGAGGTAAGGGAGCGGTGGACATGGCGTGAGGAGGAGCGCTGACGTGAGGAGCAGCGGACAGGCCAGCAGCGGTGCGAGCAGCAGACAGGCGGGAGGAGCGGCGGCTGAGGTAAGGGGGCCCATGTCAGGGCAGGCGGGGGACGGGCTGGGCGGGGGCCCGGGCTGCAGGAGAAAAGAGAATAATCCGTGTTTTTATGGTGAAACAGCAATCATTAGCACACCTCTAGGCCAAAAAGATTAGCTATGATGTAAGCTTTCCCAGCCAATGTACACTCTGTAGAACGGATTGGTCAGCTGTACACCTCTGCAAAGAATAACAGACATATTTAAAGCAGTATATCAGCAGCGGACAGACGGGAGGAGCGGCGGCTGAGGTAAGGGGACCCATGACGGGGCAGGCGGGAGTCTGGGCAGGTTGGGGGTCGGGGCAGGAGGGGGACGGGTCGGGCGGGGGCCGGGCTGCTGGACAATGTCGGGGCTGGCGGGGGTCGGGGAAGCCTGTTGCTCCCGGACAACGTCGGGACGGGCTGCTAGTAACAGATAACGGAGGACAATTTATGGCTAAAGAATTTCAAGAATTTTTGTCTCATTGGGGTGTCAAACACATCACTACTTCTCCATATCACCCTCACAGTAATGGCCTTGTAGAACGCTGTAACAGAGTTATTAAGGATAACATACAATTATCTGTGGTAAATGGTTTGAATTGGAGGAAGCAGCTTTCTAATTTACTCTGGGCATTGCGAACTACTCCTAATGCTGCCGCCAAAGTTTCTCCTCTTACTTTATTGAAAGGGAGGTCAGCTTCTTCCAAGTTAGTCATACTTTGGATGCGTGATTTGAGTGCTCCCAAAATTGATTCTGATTTAGTTAAGGCCAATAGTCTGATTGCTCAGGGCAAATATATCACTAAGGAAACGATTAAAGGAAGGAAACAAGTTTGTTTCAAAGAAAGAGATTGGGTCAGAGTTAGGTTTCCTGGTTACATTGCCAAGGGTCATTCCAAGTTTTCATGTACCAAACAAATTGCTTCTGTAAGGGGCAGATCAGTGATGTTAAAGGATGGAAAATGGTGGAACATGGAAAGATTGTCTAAACAGAATTTACATGTTAACTCTAGCACGGAATCTCAAAAGGTAACGGATCATGTACATCATGGATCTGGTTCTACACAGGATAAACCTGTCATCATAGTTTCTGAGATAGTACTAAAACTACCTGTCAATACGAAGATTATGTATAATCTTTACATCGTTTTTTTTGTTTTATTATTTTGTGTGATGATAATGGTTATGTATTATTTTGTTTCAAATGTAAATGGGAAAGATGTGTTGGGTGTCATGTTTCTTTAATTGAGGTGTATTTATTTATAACTGCAGCACATGCCACCATGACTTAAGTTCCATCTTGGAATGGTGGCATGTGGAATGGTTGAGGGTCAGTTACTGTTTGCTGACCATCTGGCCGGTTGTTTTATTGGATGCTTCTTGTCTACAATAAAGAAGATTAATAGAACTGGATTCAGCTTCCTCTTTTCACACCGTTCGTAATTGACCATTATTGAACATGCCTCCTATATTGTGCACTTGACAGCATGTAAGTACCTGCTGTGTCAATACTTCAATTGTGGGTGCTATCCAGGGTTTGTTTGAAATCACTAAGTGTGGAGAGTGCTAGTGGTCAGTTACCAGGTACCTGAGCAAGCGCTCCCAGGCCTAACTCGTGGTTTGTAAGGTATGGATTTCAGCTGGTGTTCTCCTAGGCCCACGTGGAAGGATAGTGGAAAGTGTGGAAGGACGGGTTGGCGTAATGTGCCTGTGCTACTAAATAGTACAGGTAAAAATCAGGTGCCCCAAACCACCTCTTCTCGAAGGGTTGAGTAAGTGTCTTCCAGCCTACTCATGCTTGTCTTCCCACCCATATGAATTGAGTAAGCATCCCTCTAAGGGTTTTAAAAAAGGTTATTGTGAGGGGGATGGGAATGTTAAAAAAGATACAAAAACCTAGGAGCACAACCATCTTAATTATTGCAATGCGCCCGGCCATCGATAAAGGCAATTCAATCCAGCGATCTATCTGTCCAGAAAGTTTATCTATGGCCGAACTATAATTTAGCCGCACTACTTCCGAGGCCATGCGATGTATAGTTACCCCAAGGTATTTGGGGGTGTTCATCGCACCATCGCATTCAGAACTCCAGCGTGAAAGTTGTGGTGGCGTCCGTCAAAGGAAATATTTCCGATATCTTCCAAATGATGCCCAGCCCAGAGAAGACACCAAACCACACCACCTCTATCACGATGGGAGGAAGAATTAGAGCTAGCTCGCAGATGAACAAAAGGATGTCGTCCACAAATAGAGACGCTATTACGAGGCCCTGATAAAACCCTATCCCCTGCTGCAAGTGCAGTTCCTGCAGATGCTGCATCAGTGGATCCATTGCGATAATAAAATGTAAGGGTGATAATGGACATCCATGCCAGGTGGCCCTTGTCAGTGCGAATTTACTAGATAGTACCCCATTTATATGTAGTTGTGCGCCTGGGCTAGTGTAAAGAAGACAGACCAGCGACCGAACATTTTGAGGGAAGCCAAGTTTACTCAACACTGCATGCAAGAAAACCCGCTCTAAGGAATCAATTGATTTTTCAGCATCCCATAAAATCTCTGCGGCAGGGAGTTCAGGGTTATTCTTGTTAATAATTGCAAATAATGTGCGTAGATTTACTGATGTGGATCTGTTCGGCATAAAACTTGACTGAAAGGGGGATATAACCTTCTAAGCGAAATGTGTGTGGCCAGTACTTTAGATGATATTTTGTAATCATGGTTTAGGAGGGTTAACTGTCTATATGAGGTGCAGTTGTCAGCCACTTTACCTGGTTTTAATAGTAACATTACTATTGCCTTGCGCATAGAGGGGGGAGTCCAGCGCTTCTGCATAAACCTCTAATACCTTTTTTTATTTTTTATTTTACTGAGTTTTGTATAGAGCAAACTTGACCCGAATCGAGTATTAGAGTGCTTTACGTAGCACCATTTGCGTTACACATTAATTTTCTTAGGCACCGGCAGAATAATTGTTTGCCCAGAATCACAAGATGTTCAGCGTCATTGCCGAGATTTAAACCCGGTTCCCCAGATTGGAGGTCGACTGCCCTAGCCATTAGGCCAACTCCTCTCCCCCTGCGGGATGAGTTGCTCCTTGTAAGCCTTATAAAATGCCCAGTGAGGCAATCCATGACAGGGACCCGTGAGCCCTCCAGGCTATCTATGGCCTCAGTAATTTTCTCTGCACCATATGGTGAGGTGAGGAACTCCTGTTGTCCCATCTCAAGCTACACCATCGCAATTTCATTTAGATATTCTCTCAACGATTCAACAATCGGGGGTGAGCAAGTAGAGTAAAGGCAAGTGTAGTAGGACAAGAAGCAAGAATGTATGCCAACACCAAATGACACGTGGGCACCGTTTGTATCTTGGTGCTGCTTAATGTAAGGGGCATGGTGTCTGGGAGTAAGTAAGCATGCCAGAGTGCGCCCTCGCATTTCTCCCTCTCCATACACCCGGGCGCGAGCATACTAATCCAAGTAAGTCGTCTAAGGCTGCGCCAGTTCCTGGAATTCTAAAAGCAGTTTGGCACTCCGATGTAATGGAGCGGGATTCATGTAAGTCAATGACCGGGCGTCCAATTCCTGTATCTCCTGCTCAGTTTCATCCAGCTCCCAACGGATCGTGTGAAGCACCCCAGATTGCTTAGCAATGCAAAAACCCCTGATGTACACCTTAAATGCCTACCACAAGGTGGCGTAGAAAGGCATCAAACAAGTATTTATCTGAAAGTATTCCACAATTGCGTCTTGCCCATCAGCTCTAAAAATGGTATCCAGAAGTGTTTCAGTAAGAGAACAAGAAGAAAAGGCATCAGAGTGGCCGATTTGTTGGATGTGACTGAATCATCACCAAAGTCAATGTTACCTCAAAGGAGCAAGGAGCACCTAACCATTAATCACATATCCAAAGTACCTGCGCATATCTATTTTCCAGGAGAAGTGAGTCTGAGCTTCCAATGTTCTACTGCCTCCGCCGGTGTGTCGAAAACAAGCTGCATATGCAGGCGTGTCGGATACAACATGGCGTTGCGAATATTCTCGTTACTCAAAGTTCGCTTGATGTCTTGAAACTTGTGCCTGGTTTCCAGCACCATAGGCATAAAATCCGGAAAAAACAAGAGAGCCATTCCCTGGAACTGTAAATCTTACATCTCCCGGGCGCTCCTTAGCGCAACACCTCAGTCATGATAATTTAACATTTGCGCAATGACAAGACGGAGAGGCGCACCAGGAGCAGATCTGGGGGCAAGAGAATGGTGGGCACGCTCCACCGCAAATGTGGTTGAGAAACTTTCCCTGCTGAAGAGATCAGTCAGAACCCACTCCACAAATGTTTCCATGGGGCCAGTATTGGTGGACTCTGCAATGCCTGTAATTCGCAAATTATTGCGACGTGATTGCGCTTCGAGGTCCTCTGCCTTCATTGCTGTAGTTTTCAGAAGGCGCACTACACATTTGTTCATTGTGGCGTGTGTGTCTTCAGTATCAGAAATACACTTCTGTGCAGCATGTATATGGCCCTCATGTAGTCATGTTGCTCCAGGGAGCCATGCATGCCATCCATCTGTGCGCCCAGCTCATAAAAACGCGCATCTATGACCTTAAACCTAGCACATACTTCAGCTATAACGGCGGTGGTTCCCTCCACCATAGCACCACCAGCTACCAGGTGAAATGCACGTTTAGGAGGGTCTTTCCAGGTACATATTCCCCCCATCCTTCCTTGGGGTCTTGCAGGCCTCAAAGGTCAGCTGCCTATAATTGGTGTCACTCGACACATAGTGTTTGATTATTAGTGGTGGCAAGGTAGGGAGCCAGTTATTCAATCCAGGTAATGTTGTTTGGCATTGAGCACAATGCAGGAAGAAGGCTACAGCAATTCTTTTATGCCTCAGACCAAAGACCAGGGTGCAGGCCGGAAGTATCTCCACCACCTCGTCGCACAGGTCTCTTCAGCCATAGGTGTTGATTTGACCAACCATAGGAAGCACGGAGGTTCATATCAGTGAATCGCTTCAACAATAGGCTCCACAGGTCCCCGGTGCCACTCCCAATGTGAGAAGGGCCTTGATCTCCGCATCCCCACTCCAATTTGAGACACTTATTTAATCATGGTGGGAGGGAGGGGCCCACATCCCAACACAGAGCGTACAGCACCATCTGATGCTGAATCTGGTGGGTGCAGTACCCTCTTGGCCATGCTGTTGTAGGCCACAGCTTGCATCCACCTCCTTCCCGTCCCACGTACCAGAACCACCGGCTGGGGAGACCGACGCTTTTTAGTGGCAACCCCCAGGTTGTGGAATACTCTTCCTTTGCGCATCAAAACTAGCCCTACTCTTATCATTTTTCGTAAACTCCTGAAAACCTGGTTATTTATCCAATGATACATTGGGTAGTTCTCCGCCTTGGCAATCTGATATGCGCCGAGACACCCCTGGGTAGTTGTGCGCAATAAAAATCTCAAAAACATAAACATAAACATAGAGCTGTGCCAGGCCGCAGTCAGGGAGAAATCGCTGCCGGTGCCTCGGGACCCTCGCACAGTCCACAGTCCAGCAGCTCTCCCTACATGCCCGTAGGTCTCCTCTCACCGATGGCACTGTTTTGGACTGTGCACTCCCCACTAGCCGGCATGGATCTTTATAATCGTGGCTGCTCGGGAGCTTCACGATCGAGCCACCATCTTGGTGCTCGAATGTTTCCTTTGCATTAATTAGTAGATTAGGAATTGTTTAACTGAGCTGTCACCACCCCATGCTTCCATACTATGAAGATGCTGTGGAAGATTGTCAAATTGCTCCCAATTAGCATTCAGAAACTCATCAGCACACCTTGGTCACAGGCAAGCTGCATTACGGGACCACCCTCTATGCTGTAATCAGCAAAAATTCACCAGTAGACTACAGACCATTCAGAAATTGGCAGCCAATTTCACTCTCAACCTCCTATGCCAAACATACATCAAACCAGACCTGAAAGAGCTCCACTGGCTCCCCATACTCAAGCAAGCTCAATTCAAACTCCTCACCCACACCATCATCGTCAACAAACTTTATTTGCTTTTTCAGACAAAACCATAAAAATCCTACAAACATCACTAAAATTCCACAAGTATACAGAGTAACCCAACAATGTGACCATAATAAAATGATTACAGTGAGATAATGAAAAGAGAAAAAAGCACCAACTGACACCAGTAATCACAGCTCGACCTAAGCCTGATGGCAGCTCTTAAAAAACTATATAATATACAACATTGCAGTATTGTTTGATAAACGTTCTAAAAAAATATAAGTGGGTCTCACCCTCCTAAAACCAGCCTTTTTTAAGAATAGAAATAATAAAAGACTTTTTGGGGGCCTCATAAATACTCCAAATCTTTAAAAAGTGCCCTGAGCAGACCGATTGTTGCAGCCAGAGGGCATGAGGCACTGGCCTCTACGAGCACCACATGGTTGGGGAATCAGGTAATTAAAAAGGTCAAGCCTAAATCTAGTGAGTACAAAATTATAATGATTACTTTTGATCCCCAAAAGATATGGTTCAATGTTTTGTACAGTTTTTAATCCAATGTAGATATGTACTCTTGGCTTCCTCAGCTCTGTTTCTTCTCTATTTATTTATTTATTTTAAGAGTTTTATATTTATAGCGCTGGCTAGACCCGGAGGTATCAGAGCGCTTTACATGAGGTCCCACAAAATTACAAGATTACATCAGTTCCAATTTACATCAGTTGCTAGACAAACAATTACAAGAGGATAGAATCTGAGATAAGTGAAGTGTAGAGGGGGAGGGGGTAAGGGTAAAGGGGTAGCAAGGAGATACGGCAGAAAGATGGAGGAAAGTCGGCCCAAAGTCCGTCTGGGTAGGTGACGCTCAAGGGGGAAGTCCCAAAACCCATCTCCTCTATAGCCATCAGGTAGCTCCACCGGGCATTGGCCAAATAGCTAGGTCTCAATGAGAAAACATTTAAAGAACATGGAGGGCAAAATAAATGGAGCGTAGATGGGAGAAGGCAGGGAAGGTGAGAAAGGGAGGATGGGGAAGAGGCAACAAGGAGAGATGAAATGAAGTCAGTCTAAAGGCTGGCTGTGTAGGTGACGACCAAGGAGGGAGTCGTTGGCCCATCTCCCCTATAGCTGAACCAGGCAGCTCCATCGGGCATCAGACAAAATAATTCAGCCTCAATACATTGAGAGAGGAGAGAAGGAGAGACATAAATAGAGGGAGGATGCAGGAAGAGACGACAGGAGAGACGAAAGGAAGTCTGGCGAAAGACCGACTGGGAAGGTGACGTCCAAGGAGGGAATCCCCACCTGCCTCCCCTATAGCTAAACCAGGTAGCTCCATCGGGCATCAGACAAAATAGCTAGCTCTCAAATGACGAGGGAATATTCACAGATAAGCATGGTGGGGACTAAGGGACAGGACAGGAGAGGGCAGAGGTCAGTAGCAGGAAAGTGGATAGGAGTAGAGCGGGGAGGAGGGAGATACAGCAGAGAGACGAAGGAAAGTCTGTCCAAAGTCCGGCTGGGTAAGTGATGGCCGAGGGGGAAGCCCACAGCCCATCTCCTCTATAGCTATCAAGGTAGCTACACCAGGCATCGGCCTAACTGCTAGGTCTAGATGGTCGGCGGCAAGTTCGCAGATTCAATGTCTTGATGGGTGAGCCGGATAGGGGATATGCTGGAGGACTGGTCGATGACCAATAGTAGTAGCACATCGTGGTAGAGGACCACTATGGGTCCAAGGGGGTTGCTGATGACTTGATGAGGCGCAGGCATTTGCGAGGTCATCCCTGGATTGTTCGTCGGGGGGGGCTGCCCCAAGATCTCTCCCGATGAAGTCGTCTGGATGTCACTTCACGTTCAGCTCTAAGTGCAGCAGCCCCCACTGCCTCCAGGCTCATAAGAGAGACACTCTTATTCTTGTGGTGTGCCGTGGTCTCGTGCTTCAGTCTCCTGCAGTCTTAAACACACTAGAGATCTTCGCATCCTTTGGCACAACTCCGGAGTCCAAGGCCAAGCTGACCTTGACATCTCTACCCCAAGCACAGGCCGGTCAAGCATCTCTCGCACAGTCATGCATGCGTAGAGCCATACTTTTTGGAGTCACACATAAACAGCCATTTTCGAACCAGGCCGCACAGGCCTCACTAGGAATGGTTGGATCCATCGCCCAAGATTTGGCGAGCACTCGTAAAAGCAGGTACCCTGGATGAAATGTTTTTTGCAGCTGTCACTCATCATCTCGCAATGGTTCCAGTTGAATCTGTACAGATTGGATTGGTCTTTGTGGGCCTCCTCACTGGTGTTTGCTCTACAACAGGCATTGTCCTTCCAAAGAGCACACTGTCCATACATTGCCCCCTCTTCTCCTGGTTTCTCCTTGTGGTGCTTCGCATTCATGCAGATGTTTAGCACCCTATCTTTAGCACCGGTTACGCTTGCAGCAAAAAAACAGATTAAAATCCATCCCATGATCGGTCTTATGACTTGATCTTTGCACCAGATGCTGTCAGTCTGCACAATTTTTCCTATGGTGCGGGGACTTTTAAAATTTTCTGAACTTTCACTTTTGAATGGGTGCGAAGTCCTTTTGCCTTTTGACTGGATTACTAAGACCCTGGACGTTCCATGTAACAAAATTACACATGATGGAGGGTTGGGGGAGAGGAAGACACGTTGAGTAGATACACTGCAGGGATATGGCCAGTTGTTGCAGGGGCGGGTCGTTCAGGATGGGGGCTTAGCATCATGTTGTTTTTTTTTCCGTTTTATCCCTTATTTATTTTCTTCTTTTCCTTCATACGGTCTCCGTGGGATTTCAGGAGCCCGGGGCACAGTGGAGAGCTTCCTGGTTTTTAATGTCCCAGCCGGGTACCATTTTAAAGTCAGGCGCCCGACTTCAGGGGCTCCCGCCTCGCCCAGCTACCGATTTCCGTCGTGTTTTCCTTCGAAGTTGCAGAGGTCGGACCCCTTCCTTTCACTCTCTGGAGTCGTGTCCCTGGGGCAGATGTGCGTCACGATCCGCTACGGCCGCCTCAGGCTCTTGCACGTCGGTCTCTCGCTTCTAGTGCAGACAGGGAGGTGCGCATCGGTGAGGAAGTATTACCCTAGCATTGTTCGGGGCTGGGTCCCTCCTAGCGTCTGGTGTCTGCCGCTTCCCCATTTCCCTCTATTTTGCCGTCGGGGGCTGCTGGAGCGTCCCGGTCAGCATCCACATACCCCTCGCTTTTTGCTCCGTAATCACGAAGACACGTCCACGGCACGCTCCGACCTCGATGGAGTGTAGCGCTGTACAGGACGCCTTCCTGGCAGTGCAGCTGTGTGCTTTGGGTGACGCAGAGAGCAGCCCCTCAGCTGCAGCCCTGGGGGCTCGGGACACAGACCAAAGCCATCCAGGATCCTGAGGAAAGTCCACTAAGCAAGACGTGGCCGTCGTCTGGGGAGGGCTCATCCTGTGACTGACGCGACAACAATCAGCACCACACGCATGCAAGCCCCAAACCCCCACGGGACATCAGTGGCCACGTAGGAGCGCCGACTTGACCAGGAGGCATCCAGTAAGATTTTCTCATGAGTGTTTGTTTCCCATTGTCGTTGGTCCGTTTGGACATCCGATTTTAAGGTTTCGTTGCTGGAATATTCAACCGTGGGATGTTGATGAGCAAGAAGATGGGTGGGGGCATACAGAGGGATTTTCACAAACTTGTGATCCCAAGTCCTGGAGCTTCTCAGGAGAGCTCCTGCCCAGCGGCCATCTTGTCCTTTGCCCAGGTAAGATCCTTCTTACATATACCCTCTGGGTTATCAAATAAATACATCCTTCCTAGGCTTTGAAGGAAATCTCTTACATACCTTAGTCAGAGAATGCAATTAAAATTGCCAAGGGCCATCAATTTTTTTAAATATCCTTGCCAAGAACATATTCTTTTTTGGCCCAAATATTTAACCAAAATGCTAGTGGACGGAACGCCAATACATATGACAGAAAGGCCATCCCCAACTCTTGATGCACTGCAAACGGCAAAGCACTTTGTGGTAAGGATAGTACCCGTCTCACAAAAAGTGTTTTATTTAACTTGCAGGGCTTCCAGCCTGGCGTAGCCCCATACCTCACTCCCATAGCTAGCCTTTGCAAGACATTTGGCTCTATAAATCCTCAAAAGAGCCCCTACTGGTTTCCCTTTCCATTCTGAAGCAAAATTCAAAAAGGCTACGGTCGCTCTGACCAGGTCATCTTTATTCTGAGTAATCAGGGGGACTAACTCAATGCGTTGTTAAACACTACTCCCTGATAGGAAAACAACATTTGTATTTGGAATTGTAAAGGTTCCTATCTTAAAAGTAAAGTGCTAGGGTATACGGGGGCCCACCTGCATGACAAATGATTTACTATGATTGACCAACAGGACCAAGTCTCCTATAAAATGGACGAAGGAGTTTAAAAAACTTTGTAACCCCCTAGCAGTCCTTGCCTTGAGGACAGTATCATCTGAATATAGAACGAGCAATCTTTGCTGGCCTACCTGTGGGCAATGAGATCGTACCTCCAAGAAGACCTTCTCAAGGGAGTTGATAAATAAGTTAAAGAGAAATGGGGCCAAGATGCTCCCTTGGCACACCCCTCTCTTGATGTCAAACTTAAGGGTGACCTTATGATCTTTTGAGTAGCAGACAACCGATTTGGTGTCACCCACACTTTCAAGGCACTACATAACACTGGTCCAGCATACCTCAACAATCACATCTGCTTTAACAAATCTTCCAGATACCTCCGCTCATCCAGACTCCTACTTGCACTCTTCCTACACATACCACAACAGCTGACCCTTTTCCTACATCCATCATAAAGCCGAGAATGAGTTCCCACTACACACAAGTCTCCTCGCTTCTTGAATCCTGCAGGAAGCTGAAGCCTGGGCTTTTCTAGTAGTCCCATCAAGCTCTATGAGTGCCTACGATCACACCTGCTCAGTGACAGGATACCCTTCCGAGTGATTGTGTGCTATACAAGTTTACATCACATAACATAACACTTAATAGTCACTAACAAGAATTCATGTGTGAAACCAAATTGCCTACTCTAATAACCTGTGCATTGAACCAATTCCTTTAATTCCAAACTACAACATCTTTTACAATATTTAGAATGATGATACTCAGCTTCATATGAAAAATCTCCAAGACGAAAGAGGTAGGCCCTATATGAGATCCAAACATTAATGAATAAATGATATACCCTAACTTAAGTTATACTTCTGAAAACAGAGTTTCTCTGCCTCCTCTCCCCCTGAATTGCTTGTGAAGATGTTAAAAGTGGTTTAACTGTTGGGCAGCGCTAACCTGAAACCATATTATTATAGATTCTGTTAAATCTTTGGGCTTCATCCGTTTTCAAGCGCACTTTAATATATATACAGGTATAATCGGCACAGATCATTCCGGTTCCTCATTGGAAACAAGTTGTTGAGTCCCTTGCACATTTGTATTATGGTAACCCTCTGTCATTAATGATTATTAAAATGTACTTTATTCCACAAAGAGATCCAGATGCAAGGTCAACATCTTGCCCATTCTGATCTCACTAGTGTGGGTATCTATGGAGACAAAGAGAGCCTTCAGTCTTGCTTGATTCACTACGTGACGGTACCACAAACTCTGTCACCCAGAGCTATTCCTGGAGGCCTACACTACCGTCAAATCTGCTACAGTGTTCTTAAGATTCCAGCCAGTAAGGAGTTGAAACTGTGGAAAAATATATTCTAATGTTATTCCCTTCATAATAGACACATTTATTAGGGTCATGTAAGACCAGCAACCATGCACTGCCATTTACAGACAGTGCTCCTACTTTTGTAAAGAATATGTTACTTATCAGATTTGCACAAACTGCTATTTCTTCTGTCGTAAACTTCTATTCTGTTCAGACGTTCTATAAGAGGTCAAGCCTGTGTCAGTGTGTGGTTTCCGATAGCATTTCTGTCAACAGTGGTTTCTGCACAAGGGTGTGAGAGCATTGCGCCCCCTTCTGCTACCAACCATGTAGGAAAAAAAAGAATGGCAAAGAAAATAGTTAATCGCATTTTTTTCGGACATGTGGACTGCAGCAGCCATCCGACTCTGAGTCCATATATATACGGGGCATGCCCAGCAGAGGACAGGAGCAGTGGCTGGCTGGATGCTTCAGTGGCGTAGCTAGTCCTATGGCCACCCATAGCCATCCCTGCTTTTGCCACCCAGCGGTGGGCCAATTGTAGAGCGGGGTGCTGGCAAGATGATGGCCACCCCACGACGGCTGCAATGTAAACCGGGTGCACCCTTGAGAGAGCAAGTAAGAGCGGGAGGAGGTTGGCGCCCCCAAAACATGTGCCACCCAGGAGGGACTGCCACCCAAGGCTCCCCCTTTGTATGCCAGTGGGATGCTTCTAAGTATGCATGTTAAACCGCTGTCTTGCGCCGGCAAATGTGTCCCACATTTTGAAGCTCTCCACTCAGCTGTCTTTGACAGCTGGGTGGAGACCAAGCAAAGGCCTACAGGGCCTGAAGGAGCTTTCAGGCAGCTTGCTCCATCCAATCCAGGCACTTCTCTCATGCAGGTTAACAGCATGAGAGCAGCATCTGGATTTTGCTAGGGGAACCTGACTGCAGATTCAGAAGTGGAACGTGGAGGAGGACGGAGGACGTGCTGCTGTGGGTAAGTACTATTCATTTAGTATTCTAGTTTTTTTTTTCTTTCTTTGAGGGGTTTGTTTTATTTTGGGCTTTTGGAAGGAGGGGGTGTTTTACTTTAACTTTTGGAGGGAGAGGTGGTTTACTCTGTTTTTTTGGAGGGGGGATATTCTGTTTTTGTGCGAAGTGATGGGGCACTTCACTCACCCTATCACTTTCAGGCGATACCAGCCACCCCCGATTTCTGTACACATTGCTTTCTTTTGTTGACATGGACACCCACCCCATCACCTTAAATAGACTGCTATTGTATGTTTCTTAAAATGTTTCTGTTTGAAACATTACAAAATAAATAAATAATGATTAAATAAATTTTAAAAAAAACAAAGGCATCTCTCAATGGCATAATGCATTATTTGCATAGTAAGCTTTAAAAGTAATTCGACTTCCTCTAAAGTATAGTAAACAGCATGCTTATGTTTGCTGTTTGGAGCAGAGTCTCCCTGTGTCTTTTAGAGATTTGATATAAATTTCAGACCAGAACAAGTCCACAATGATCATTAATTTAAGACATCAGTCAAGAATTGTGACTATTTTTGTGCTTTTTTATTAAGCGGGAAGAGCAGGATCATGCAATGCTTTAACACAATAACACGCTTTGGGCCTGCAGTGAATTGAAAGAAGAACTCATTTCAGAGGACAAATTGGAGTATTATCCTACAGTCAGCAATTCCTTCCCCGAAAAATCCTTCAAGTCATCTGTGCACTGGACTGGTGTCCCTAAAGCAAAGAAAATACATAATTTAAACATTAAGAATATAATGACAAGTTCACATTAGAGCATTAATAGCATGACTGAAATGATCTTGGTGAGAGCTCAGCGATTTCTTTGCTTAAAGCA
Source organism: Lissotriton helveticus (assembly GCF_964261635.1). NCBI lineage: Eukaryota > Metazoa > Chordata > Amphibia > Caudata > Salamandridae > Lissotriton > Lissotriton helveticus. Next base: position 649,933,527 of record NC_136068.1, read on the forward strand.
GCTGTTTTGTCCTTCTTTAGAGAGCTTTGCAACATAACCATATTATATATGATTCATTGATCACATTTTGTAAATGCCAGGTCTCACTAGCATCAACTCCACTCCTCAGTTCCAGTACAATGACTTTTTGTTTGACCATTTTATTCTGTTTTGTCCCTTTATGAGCCCTTCATTTCAGTTCCCTATCTCCTAACAGTGGGGTCCTGGGATAGGAGATGAGTTATAGGACCTTATAGGCCCTTTTGATTTGCTGTAGGAGGGTAGCTCAGCAGGTCATCTTGCTGTGCTGCCCTACACCAAAGAGAAATGCACCATATGTATGCAATACTTTTAATTACTGTTCTTTCTCCCATGGCTGGTGCCATTTCTGCTTCCCAGCACCATTGCAGGCACCCTTTCATCTTGGTGCGAAGGTTCATCTTGGTGCGAAGGTGCCTGTGTTATCAATAGGACTGTTTTGCGCAGGAAGGGACACCTTCCTGCACAGAAATAATTCTAAGATGTGTTTTCCGCTTTCTATAAGTGCTGCAATCACCCTATTGCACAAGACGTTTCCTCCCTATGCACAGCTGCCATTTTGCAATATAACTGGAATACAATGCCCCACATGATGGTCCTAAGCACGGAAATCTAGTGATGTTGCACAACCTAAATATGAGTGTTTATTGTCACTGTGATCGGGGTGCTCCTGTTCCTGGTATTCCTGTCAGAGGGGTGGAGAGAAGCTCAGGAAACGGCTGAAGCCTAGGGTGCTGCACTCTGCTTATTTAGGCAGCATTTCTCTTCTATATTAGTATTGTTCATACAATATTGCTCTAGACTGTTTACATTTATTTTCTTTTACTCATGGAATGCAAGCAGTCATACAATATGACTATCAAACGAAAACAAAATATTTCTCCTCCACCAGTTAAATCTAAATTAGTGGATATTAATATACCTTCATTATCCATTTTGCTGGAAGAGTTACAAGCTGTATGTTCAAATATTGACAATACTGACAATATTGCGGCTGAGATTAAAAATGTCCTTAAATATATGGCTTTTCTTTCTATGAAGGTTTCTGACAATGCTATTAACATTCAAGATAATAAAGCTAAAATTTACCATCCTATACCTATTGCAGCCAAAATTGAACCAATGAATAAATGACTGTTGCATTTGGAAAATCGCAATAGACAATATAACCTGCAATTTTTTAATTTACCACAGAATGTGGAGGTGTAAGAACTGGGGTCACCAGTTCCCCAGGGGGTAGAGTGGCTCGAGCAGGTTGGCACCCGAAGCTTAGGTGTAAAGGGACCACACAGCACACACATCCACTGAGACAGGGAACCACACAATGACTGAGACCACAACAGTAAGTTTTGATTCAAATCAATACATTTTATCTAAGCATCAAAATCACGGCTGGTAAATTATTTAGGGCAGATCAATAATCACAGTAGCAATGACTTATTAAACATTTCATCAAGGGAGCAACTATTTCACCAGGCAAGAGCAAACCATTTCATGGGGTAAAGATAAGCATTACATCCGGTAGGAATACAGTTTTCATCTAGTAAGAGTCAACATTTCATTACGTAAGAATAAACATTCCTGCAATCAGTAGTACACAGGTCATTAGAAACCCGGCAACATCTTATTATGTAAGAAGAAAACCTTTCATTAGTCAAGCGTAAGCAGATCACTGTTGTAGCAGGAGTAGAACATTTCATCAAAGGTAAATCACTTTATCAGCAGAAGTAAGACATTGCATTAGCCAGGTGAAGCATGTAAAACGTTGGGCCAGGGTACCAATCAACCAGCCCAAAACAGTGCTACATTTAGGACCTGCCTAGGGGCAGGTAAGAACCACCAGTCCACCAACGTGAGGCTAAATCTTTAATCAGGCTCGCCCCCCACCTCCAAAGTCATCTCTCAGGGCTCTGGCCACGTGCCAGTACTTTAATCGGCCATCTAGGGCCAACGGGGCCCCACAACAGTCTGCCCCAGGGGAGGGGCAAACTCTGGCCTTCTCTGGCCTTCCGCCCTCCTCCCCGGGGGTTACCTTGGTCTTCGGGCCTCCTCAGCCCCTTGCGACGGTCTCCTGAAAGGGAGGGCTTGCACTCGTCTCAGGGATCCCTCCGGTGACTTGCGCAGACTGGGAATCTCTTTTGGCCGCACCGGGCCGGCGCCGGTTGGTGGGAGGCCCTCACAACCTCCCGAGGCCCTCCGGTGAAGAAATTTTCTGTTCCTGGGCCCGTGATGACGTGGGCGGCCCGGGAACCAATCAGCAGGCGATTTGGGCGGGCGCGACAGGGTTAGCCAATCCCTGCGCGGCACTGGATGGGGGGCGTGGCCAGGAACGCAGTGTCCCCGTCACGTGACGGCGGGTGAAGGCTTTAGGCCTTGTCTGGCCTAGCGCAGCCTGACAGGAATTTCGGCGGCCCTTTCCTGACACCGGGGGCCGCCACAACGGGATACTCAGTGGGGGCAGGAGGCTTCCCAGACGATCGCGGCGGCCTCCCCAATGCTCCGTGGGCTGCCGCAAGGACTGCACGCAATCGGGCCAGCCGCGGCCCACAACATCACGGCGGCGGCCCTCTCCTGGCACCGAGAGCTGCCTGGGGTAAATCACAATGCCTGACAGGGCAGCCTCAGCTGCGCGGACAACCTGGGCTGTGGCGGTGAGTGGGGGGCAGATAGCGCTTCGAGGAGGCAGCGCTCCCGGGAACAAACTGGGTAGATATAGCGCTTAGGGCAGTTAGCAGGTTACAGAGCTACAGGCAGCCACAGTCTTTGGGAGCGCTGAGGAGCAGCACAGTTCGGTTCAGTTTTAGGCAGGTTAGCAAAGGGGATGATGCAGGCAGTGCAGAGGCCACAGGTGCAGACAGAGGGGGCAGGGATGGCACAGCCCAGTACCAGGTTGATCCCCAGTAGTCCTGTGGTAGTTAGGTTTCTTCTTGGTGCTTGGTGGTTCCTGCGCCCTTGGTAGACAGTAGGTTCTTGGTTTCTTGAGAAGGGGGGGTTTGAGTTGAAGGCTGCTGACAAGTCTCCTCAGAAGGTCACTGCAGGTGGTCCCTGGGTCCCCCTCCAGCCTGGCCAGATCAGTGGGTAGTTCAGTGTTCCTCACACAGCTTGGTGGGCAGCACCTAAACCCTGTCACCCCCAGTGGTATAGGTTTCTGACTAGGCCCTACCGCCTAAGTCTCCTGCGTAGGGTCCTCCAGGTCAGTGAAGCCCCAACTGACTGAAAAATGTCCCTCCTTTTCTTTATATATGCCCAGGTCAGGTGACCACCCTCTAAGGCGGCAAAAACAGACTCTGCCCCTATTCTAGAAAGTTCCAGGAGCTTCCCTAGTCTAGCTATGGGCAGGCAAGGCAGGCTGGTATGGCAACAATGTTTAGGGGTTACAGCCAGCTCCTGGCAACTAGAGTGCGACTAAAAAGACCACGCTGCAGTAGCAGGGGCCAGTGGCAGCCATGTTGGGGGAAGAGAGCACCTGCACCTTAGCATTGATTAGCAATGGGAAGGTGCTCGGAGACCTAGGGCCAACAAATAAGAAGGTGGCAAGGATGAAAAAAATAGGGAAAGACCACCCTAGGGCTGACAGATCTAACAGGAGGGTAATGATTGCAGGGTTTATCTAAAACAAACTACTTCCTGGTCTTTCGCGTATTAAGTTTCTTGAAAAATTTGAGATTGATAAGGCGCACAGAATCCCTTCTCATCATAACCCAAGACAAGATAAGCCTTGTCAAATGATTTTCAGAGTGTTACGTCTTCACCGTCTAATTTTGATACGAAAGAATGCCAGGGATATCCCTTCGTTAATAGTCAATGAGAATAACATTTTTATTCATCAAGACTTTGCTAAAGATAAGGACAACATTCATAGGGAATTTGCAAATCTTTGTCCCAGACTGAGGAATGCTGGTTTTAAATATTTGATCCGTCCACTATGCGAGTTTAGAAAGATGGGTTTTCTAAAACTTTTCAACATCCTGAGGATCTTCACCGCTTTCTGGATATGCCGTCTCAGTCATCTATGGAAACAATTGAGGCTACTACATGACTTTATAATTGCTTGATATTTATTGCTAGCATGTTTATTTGATTAGAGTATTTTTTTCAGGGCATATTTAGTAGGTCATTCTTGGCATGCGTGTGCAATTCAGGAGTTCTATATATGTTCCTATGTTGTATAGTTATGATTCTTGTTGTTTGTTGGTGTCTTTTGCATTTCTATATATTAATATTCAAGCTACTATTCTTTTTTCATTCTATCTTTCTTATCTATCAAATGTCAAGTGGTAATGGTGTTAAAATTGTTTCATTTAATGGTTACGGCACCCTATTAAGAGCACTAAAGTTTTCGATCATTTTGCTAGACATTAAGCAGGTATTTGTTTTATTCAGGAAACTCATGTAGATGATAAAGTGTCATCCTATATGAATAAAAAATGGGTAGGGGCTGTTATTTCATCTCTGACTCTCAATAGGAAAACTGAGGTAGCATTCTTTTTGCTAGAGAATTACATGTTCAAATTTTGCATAAACGTTCTAATTCAGAAGGTTGCTTTATTATAGCTAATATAAAAATTGACAATAAAGTTTTTCACCTAATTAAAGTATATGGGCCTCCTTGTGATGACCCGCAGATTTGGTTAAGAAATACTCAGAGCGTCTCAAACTGGGTAATGTTCCTTTGATTATTGGAGGGGATTTTAATCTTATATCTGACCCATTACTTGATAGAATATCACAAGCCAAATGTTGCCCTCCAAAAGCGTTTTTCTCTCTGAAATCTTTTTTTAGTACTACTAAACTGGTTGATATCTGGCATCTGCATCATCCCACTGATAAGCAATTTACTTTTTTTTCTAATCCTCACGACTCTTATTCTAGGCTGGAGTATGTTTTAATTTCCATGTGGATCAATCCGGCTTTATGAAAAAGTGACATTCGTCAAATAATATTAGACTATTATTTCACGCAATTGATACTGGAGCATTACTGTTTTTTCTTGCTGGACTTCTAGCATTAGATGCGGAAAAGGCTTTTGATCAAAATCATAGGAAATACCTTTTTTGCACCCTCTCTGCATTCAATTTTGGTCCGTTGTTTATCAGTATGATTTCAGCACTCTACTCTGGTCCTGACAAACTTTTTTATTATTGGTAGACTCTCATAGACGTTTTGCCTTTTTAGAAGGACCAAGCAAGGTTGCCCACTATCTCCATTACTTTTTCTTATTTGGAATTGAACCCCTATAAATTGCTATTGGAAATTGCAATGAAATTGAAGGCCTTTAACTAAACAACATCCCTAATATAACACCAGCTTATGCTGATGATATTCTTTTATATATTGCTAACCCTGAATCTTCCATTCCTCCATTGATGAGTTTAATTGATGCCTACTCTAAAATTTCTGGTTATAAACTTAACACTAATGAAACAGGTTTTTTCAGTTACATATTCATTGTTCACCTGATATGCTTACTAATATGGACATTGTTTGACAAAAAGATAAACTAAATACTTGGGTATATTATTTGTCAACAATGTAAAACTAGCGTTGACTCGGCATTTTTAATCTACTTGACTTATCTCAAGGTTAAAATTCAAAAGTGGTCCTCCTTGTGTTTATCTTGGTGGGGAAGAATGGATGCAGTTAAAATTATTTTGGTTGGTAAACTGTTTTATATTTTTTCATTTATACCTATTCAACTCCGTCTTAAATGTTATGAGACTACAGATACATTTTCGCCTACATTTATTTGGAATAATATATCGCCTTGGTTAAGTAACAAAAAATTGAACTTCTCTAAACTCAATGGAGGGTTTGGTTTACCAGACTTTCTAAAATATCATAAAGACTTTATTTTAAAACAAAGTATTTTATGGTTTCAGAATTTAGGGGCTTGTTATGATGGCGGGCAGACATCAGTCCGCCTGCCATTATAATGGTGATGGGACGCCCACCAGCCATGCCGCGGTCCCACCAGCCCTATTGGGATGCCCCAGCCACACTGGCGGGTGCATCCTGGCCTTTTCACATTGCGGACGGCGCTACTGGCTGCAGCACCGTCAGCAATTTGAAAATGCAACAATGTGCATGTCCATGCACAACATTGCACGCACCTCGTGGTGCCTGCCACCTTGTGCATGGAAATGTAGGGTGGTACCATGGGTAACCCCTGTGCACCCCCTACCCCCCACCTCCCAGAGGGGGCCCACAATGAACCACCAAAGCCAGTCTCTGCCTGTCTTTTTGTGGTGGGATTCCCACCGCAATAATAAAGGTGGAAGGGCTCATGCTAATCACTACGGTGGTGCCTGCACGGCACCACCACAATGATGCCCTGGTTCCAGATTCTGCAAGGCAGGCAGAAAAGGACCGCCTTGGGGGACCATGGCGGAGTGACTTTCCGTCCGCCATGGAACGTATGTGATTCCCACCGTCATACTAATTTGGAGGTTGTTGAATCCCATTATGATGGCATGAGGATCGCCACTGCTGGCCCGGCGGTTGCGATCCTCGCACCATCTTAATGAGCCCCATAGATCTTAATAATTCACCTGCATGGCTTCCGATTCACCAGAATTTAATATCACCTTTTCATCTAGCTGCTTTACTTACAATGTCCAATTTTTCTGATTTTTTTTAGAAAAATCAGTAATGTTGAAATCTACTAGATTAATTTACATATTTTAGATTCTATTTTCCAATGTTCTATCTATAATATATTGATCTTACTGCTGTGGTATGACCCATCAGTAAAATTAGTGTGTCACACACATTTTTGGAATTCATGGATAAGAGCAGGCATTTTGTATTTTAGAGATATTTATTTTAATAATGCCTTTTTAGGTTTTGAAGACTTAAAACAAAGATTTCACTTGCTACCATTAGATAGTATTAAATATGAATTGCTTTGTAATTCTATCCTTGAGTCCTTCCCGAATGGCTTTGCTTCCATTATTTCTTCTGATTCAGAAGTGTATCTCCAAACAATTTATGTCTTCTTCCCTTACAATGCTATTATTAATAAAAGGTTAAATATTTCTGATGGAGATAATATAAATTGTCTTTCTGCCTTTTAGAATGCAGAATTAGAGTTGTCCTTATCTTTGGACACATGGGGGAGATTTGGTTGAATTATATTTCGGGTTGGTTGCCTGTAACATTATATCAAACAAATTCCTATATACTTTTTAATTGTTTTTGGACCCCTTTAAAACTATATAATGCCAAACTTTCAACTTCTTCCACTTGTTGGAATTGTTCTTTAGATGTAGCATCATTACGACATATGTTATATGATTGTCATTTTGTTAGGACGTTTTGGGAAGAAGTTTGGCAGAGGATTACTTGTATATTGAATGTATTAGATACTTTATCATTAAAATGTGTTCTTTGGAAAGCCTCTACTCTCACTACTAAATTGCCCCTGTTGAATATCAAACTTTTTGATGTTTTAATGTCAGCAGCTGTAAGGACAATTACTGTTAATTGGAAACACTAACCTTCTTTATCTGTTCATGCATGTTGGGCTTGGATTATTTTCACAAGAAAGGGTTTATCTGGTATTATTCATAATAATCCAAACTATTTCAATTTTTGGAAACCAATCAATGATTATTTAATGTTGAATCCCTAGTATGTACTAATTTAATTATATATATTTATGGTTTTACTTTTCGCTCAGTAGCTCTGTAAACTATTATTATAAATGTATGCTATTGTCCTTTTTATTTTTTATTGCAGTGATATCATTTTGTTTTGTAGGTACTTTAAAATATATAATCTTGAATTTCTTGTTCATAATTTAGAATGGTTGTGGCAGATTTACAAGAAAGTGACTCATCAGTATAGATGCGTCACTTTCCCTGCGCGAGCATCAGAAACCCTTGCGCCACTATGGATGCGCAGTATTTACAATACGGTGCACCATGGCACAAGGATTGCCAGGCGCGTCAGAAATTCTGACGCATCTGTATACGCAAAAGTCACGCATTGCTGGAGTTGTCTCGCAAGCACAACGCAGCTCCAGCAATGCAGGGCGAGGCCTATCATCATTGTGCTGCGTCACTCCTTACAGTGAGAAAGCAAAAGACACACAATTGATGGACGTAATGCTTCCAGCAAGCGTAAGAATTTGACGCGGTGGAGTACTAGAAGTGGCGCAGTGAAATCTTGTAGATATCACTGTGTCACTTCCATGAGGCTTTTATGCGTTGAAATGACCACCCTGCATACATTGAACCCGACGCAGGTATAATGTGATGCAGAGCTTTACAATGTGATGCATCTCCATAGATGCGTCACGTTGCAAATGGGCTGCATTTTTTCGCTGCTGCTGCGTCACAAAAAGTGACGCAATAGCGGTGCAAAAATGGCGCAAGGGGCTTGTAAATCTGCCCCTAAATCTTTATGCATACTGTATTTTGGATTAGTGTTTGTACCTTTTCGGAGTTCTTTTTTGTATGTTATCTATTATCAAAAATTCTAATAAAGTATTTTGTACACAAATGTTTAAAACTGTGGAACCAGTAGAGGCGCCACTGTTGGAAATCTGATGTTTTCAGCAATAGTAGACACAGGCAATCACAAGTTGGTGGGGATCCAGCACTAATATACCACAGTCCTCCTACTTGGCCAAACTCTTTACTCTAAATGCCTCCTTTAGACTATTCAGACAATGGAAAGATATGATCTGGAGCTAAAACATAGGTTGATTATTAGCTATGAACCTTAAAGCTGTCCAACTAATGGCATACTCATAAAGAGACATGGTATGCAAATATATTTTTTTCCTCAGTCATCAAGATATCCACGTCATCAAACTTGCTGGAGTGGCCGAATCTGGATTTGATAGGGTAACCAAGTGGCATGGGTGCAAATTCAGGACGGTCAATGTAAAAATTCAGGACAAAGGGTCAAAATTCAGGACAAAAATTCAGGACAGAAGGTCAAAATTCAGGAAAAAAATTTGGGACAAAACATAAGTTTTACAGACATATAAGAGGAGGTGGCACAATAATATATAAGTAAGTAAATAGACAACCAAAATAAATACTTGTCAAAATAAGTTTATATAAGGTTGAGACAATCGTGCACTTCATAGTTTTTCAGTATGTGCGCAGCTTTGCAAATCTGCAATCAATATTTGTGCTAATAACAATAAACATTAAATGGTATTTTCTTTGTATGTTGAAATCTGTCATTTAAATGTGTAGTGAAAATGCTGCTAGTTATGTTATTTTTATTTTCTACAGCATGGCGCCAAGACAAAAGCAGAATGCTTTGCCTAGACAGTCCCATGCAGGAGAAGGCACACCACATGCTGTCACTACAATTGGGCCCATTGTCATTCTACTAGTGCTCAGAATGACAACGGGCCGCTCCACAGTCTACACAAGGGAGGTCGGGGAGGGGCTGCTGCGGGCAGCCTCTTCAGTTTAAAAAATAAGGGGCACATGCATCATTCATAGCTTTTGCGATTCTTAATTTGCGAAAATTACCGAATCGCAAATTAAAAATTGCAAAATGCTATGCATCATTTTTTTCACTATTTATTTGCGATTCAGTAAAAATTCGCAATTTTTACCGATTCGCAAATAAATAGCGAATTCCAAAGTGCATTTTCGCAATTCCCATTGATTCCTATAGGCCGAAAGGCCCATAGGAGTCAATGGGAAGGCATTTCAGAATTCGCAATTTTTTTATGCATTCCACGGGTGCAGGGGGGGTCCAAAGGACCCCCCCTGCACCCCTGAAATGTATTTGAAAGTGCATGTTTCACACACACATGTCCTAAGGACATATGTGTCTGTAACATGACAGTTTAAAAAATGCTTTTTTTTCCTTTTTCAAAGATTTTCGCAAATTAACACGAGGGTCAACCTCGTGTTAATTTGCACTTCCTATTTCATAATTCGCATTTTTTTAAAAATTGATTCATTGCATTTAAGGAATTGCACAAATGCGATTCCTTAAATGCATTCGCATTTTTTAGAAATGCAAAAAAATGCGAATTAGGAAAAAAAGTTTGATGCATCCCAAAAACGTTTTTTGCATTTGCAAACGGCCGTTTTTTCCGAATCGCACCGTTTGCGAATGCAAAAACCAATGATGCATGTGCCCCTTAGTGCGAGATGCCCCGAGGGAAATCTTATAAACTCACGGGGCCTCTCGCATGGGAAACAGCATTCCTTACTGAGATGTCCCATTTCGATTTTAGTATGCTGTCTGTAAGGCGTCCGTAATTTGGGGTCCCCAAATTACGGACGCCTTGTGGACATCATACTAAAATGACGGACGATCCATGAAATTTACGGACGGTTGGTCACCCTAGGATTTGAATCTAAATGCATACTTAGCGAATCTGCAACGGCAACCTTTCCATCGTTCTTAGATGGAGCGAACATGGCCAAAGAGCATTAGAGCGCTTTAAATGAACACAGAGAAATTAATAATTTGCCCAGAAGCACAAGCTGGTGGTCCTAGACTGAGGCTCAAAACTGGTCCCTCAGTTCCAAAGTAGGTGCTCTGGTCAATGGACCACATTTCCTCCCGTCTTTTGCTTTTCTTTCTTACCTTCCTCCTTCTCTACTCTCTTAGGAAGTGTATATACCAATGCAACTTTGGTTCTAAAATTTACAAACTTTCTGTAGCTTAAGCTAAGTAGGTAGGTCAAAATTTAGAACCTTCAGAAATGCTGTGAAACTTGTCAGATGTGCACATTATCCACATTATGATAATATCAACTTTTAACTGTTTTATGGAAGCTCTAACAGGCTATTTACAAGCTACTCAGATACCAAACACAAACTTTAACAGCTCAAAACGGCGAAGCATGCTATGGTATAATTATATGGTAAATCTGCTATTTTTTTAAAATACACGCTATGTTTGAATTGTATAACATAAAAGAATTTCCGATTCCTTTTGTTGCAGTTCTTATATAAATATAAGTAAATAAATGAAGAAAAACACACAAAAATGCACCATTGTTGAAAATACACACACATTTAAATCGAAGAAAAAATTTAGCCTTTACAGAAAGCCATTTAATTTTACCTGTGTTAGCCTCCAAGAAATCCACCTGATTTGCCTTTACTTTGTCCTTTCTTTCCACCAAAAGCTCCTGTGAGTCCTTCCAAAAATCCTCCAGCAGCCTTTTTGACTCCTCCTGCAACTCCTCCCATTCCTCCGGCAATTCTGCCAGCAGCTTTTCCCATTCCTCCAGCAATTCCTCCTGCAGTTTTTCCTATTCCTCCAGCAGCTTTTCCCATTCCTCCAACAATTCCTCCAGCAACTTTTCCCATTCCTCCAGCAGCTTTTCCCATTCCTCCAACAATTCCTCCAGCAACTTTTCCCATTCCTCCAGCAGCTTTTCCCACTACTCCAGCAGCTTTTCCCATTCCTCCAGCAATTCCTCCAGCAGCTTTTTCCATTCCTCTAGCAGCTTTTCCCATTCCTCCAACAATTCCTCCAGCAACTTTTCCCATTCCTCCAGCAATTCCTGCAGCAGCTTTTCCTGTTCCTCCAGCAATTCCTCCAGTACCTCTTCCCATTCCTGTAGCAATTCCTTGTGCAGCTCCTCCCATTCCTCCAGCAAATCCACTAACAGCTTTTCCCATGTCTCCAATAGTTCCTCCAACAACTCCTCCCAACGCTCCAGTAATTCCACCAACAGCCGTTCCCATTCCTGCAGCGGCCTTTCCGAGTTCCAATGCGGCTCCTCCGACAGCTCCTTCTAGTTCCACAGCCATTCCACCTACTAGTCCGCCAGTAAATTTATTTGCAAAATTCTAATTGAGAGAATAAGATGCATCTGAAGATAAATTTATTTGCAAATGCAATATTTTTTTTTTCACTCTACAAAGTACAAGCATCTGTCAACAGAATCGTTCTCGTACAACTACAAGAATCAAACGAAATGGCTCATTTGAAGCTCTTCTGAAAAGCTTGCAGAAAGAAGCATTGTCACAATTCGATAAAACGTAATTTTAACTTCAGTAAATGTTTCTATTGATAGATTAGGCTGTTGGGCATAGCATGTGAAATCTGCAGCCATAGGCTGTAATACCTTCTTAGACTCTGCAAATTTGACTCATTGAACATCTACATGATGTGTGCCGAAATCACGGCTTCTAGTTTTATTTCTGATTTCCATTTCCAGCAAAAGCTCTGGTTGAATGTTTTTACTCGTGTTTCTTCCATCATCTTTTACCACCGGTGCAAGGAATCTGTCGGTGCCTGTCTTTAAGCATGCCTCATACTTCTCTCTGTTTCTCTCATTCATTCTCTCATTCCCTGTCTCTCGCTTTCCCTATTACTATTTTCAAACTTCTCTTTTTCTTTTTCTCTCCTTGTAAATATCGTTCCCTTCACAATTTCTCTAACTCTGTACCCTACTTTCCACATCTCTGCTTTATTGTCCTTTTTACTGTTTCAATCGCTATTCATCTTTCTCCTGTTCCCATATTCTTTTCACCTTCCATCCCCATCAGTAATCGTTCTCTGCTTAGCTCCCTGGCTCTTTGCACGACCATCTCGCTTCCCCTCTATCTCTTACTTCCCTATCGCCTTTCTCTGTTTCTCTATCTATATGATTCACTTTTTCACTCACATTATCACCCAACCATGCACACTTAAGTTTTTCTCGATTTCACTTCAAAGTTCTCAGACTTCCTCCTGTGTATGGAGGTCTCTCTTCCATTATTTCTCTGTAGTCCTCTTTATTTCATGCCAGAAACAATATCTGCCCTTGTGTCAGCACTAGCCATGGTAAAATTTAAATTACTCCTTTATAACTTTGTATAAGTTCTGGGACTTTGTCTTACTCTTGTTACATAACATTCGAGAAATTATGCCATTACACAATGGGAATATTTGCAGCATAATTACAGCACGAGCTAGAGCATTAGAACAATGGAAACAACCAGAACACACGTGGCTGTTGTTAAAACCTGGTTGTTTGTGACTGTTGTGTTTTTTGAGCTATTGTTGTAGCACAAAATGTGCCCTCTCATCAAAAATTGATACAAGGACGCATTTATTGCCAGACTATAGAGCTAAATGACGGATTTGCATTCTGTACAATTACCCACAATTTCACTTAATTTTCCTAAAATTACATGCAAGCTAAAGCAAATTACACCTCTAGGCATACACCATGCAATTGTTGACAGCCTCTAAACGAAAAATTACCAAAAAGGAAATAAGGTAATAAGGATCTTACCAGAAAACGAATCCTCAATGTGCCAAGAAAAGGTTCCAAAAAGTGTTCCTGAAAAAAAATAAGGGCCTTCAATACAGAAAAACTGAAGAGAAGCAACTCAACCTGGACAACTGCCCCACCGTGTTTACCTTACATAGCTTAATTTGACCATCGTGTAAAGGGAAAGAAAGTACACATCAAGCTGTAACCCCAGAAGACGTTTTAGAAATACGAAGATGTTTTTACCGATAGTTTGCCGCATCCTGTCACCAAGAGTCGAAGCATGTTCTCACATTTCTTGGGCTGGATATTGTGAACACCATTCTGGACCAAAACAGAAATCTTATTACTACATTACTGTAACCAATATTTGTCAGTGTTTTCGCTTCTTGTGAAATTTGCACTGGTGTACATGGTTTACGAATATTTTGTTAGAATGACTTTGGGTGTTTATTTGTATTCTTTTTCAAATTTGCGCAGAGTTTTTAAAAGTGCTTCGGCTACTTCATAGAGCCAAATACTGTCGGGTGCAATAGCGGCGTTCTTCGACTTTCCATCCTAGTGGCAATTAGGCCCAATGCTGTATCTTAACTTGCCTAAAAACAATGGTTCTCGAAACAAGCCTGCTCTTTCCCTGCCCCCTAACCAGTGTACCAATCCGGTTCCGATCTGAGTTCTACATAAGGATGAATTTTTCTTAAACATAGTCAGCCTTTTTCATGTTTGAACCCTTATCTGTAGCACGCATTCTGCTGGCTTCTGTCATGTGTTCCCACATACATCCGCTTCGGAAACAATGCTGCCTCCGGTCAGTGAAGGGTAGCTATAGAATAACACATGCACACATTTTTTTCAGCTTCTGCCATAGTCAGCAGCAGAGCTGGGCATATCCACAGTGGGACAGCTCCCATGAAATATCACTAATCAAGCCCAAGAAAAGGCTAGCGGTGTGCAATAAATCCCGCTCTGCTGGTGGAGTTTGCGGATATGTGTCCACTTTGTATTACATTTGTAACACAGAGTTAAAAACTCGGCCAACCGCCGCGTGACAGAGTTTTTATTGCACACGGCTCACCGAGGTTAATTTGGCGAGGGAGAATTGACATCCCCTAGCATTATTTTTGGGTGTTAGGATGGCACCCGACGAGATTTTCTCAACTCAGGTGGATGCAGGCAGTTGTTAACCCTTTGTGTGCTGATGACGAACTCAGCTCGTCTTGCAGCACGGTGGCCGTGTGCTGATGACGAGCTGAGCTCGTCATGGCCTCTGCGGAACGCCCACGCGGGGATAATTTCCCCGCTTTGCTGGGCGTTCCATTAAGCAGACTGGGCCATGAAGAGCTCAGCTCGTCACCAGCACAGCGCCACCGTGCTGCATGACGAGCCGAGCTCGCCATCAGCACCGCGGCGCCGCACGCGACCCCCCTCGCCCCGCATCGTGGGGGAATTAGCCCCACAGTGATAGAGTTAACCTTTGGTGATGATGAAGTTGCCACTTGAGTGGAAAACTGACTCGAGCAACATCAAAGAAGAAGCACCCTCTGGTGCGCCGCATGGCGCCATTTGCTCTGGTTTTGCAAAATGAAACAAGATCCAGAGGCAAAAAATCGACACAACTTGCAGATTCCACCCACTCTGGAACTCCGCAGAATCCCGCAGTTTTTAATGCAACCCTGCGGAATTCCATGGAGTCAAACTCTGCGAGTTCCGCCCACCCCTAGGAAAGGCCCTCTTTGGTGTGAACTGCACAAATGTGTTATTTACAGTCTGAGTGTGCATTGTCAAATGACAGAAGAGCCTCAAAATTGTCATTAGTGACAAGCCAGGTAGTTACATGATTGCCTTATCTATACCGATGTTATGTTCTGAGGCCCTCCCTTACCTTCATTAGTGTCTCAAATTCCCAAATAAAGTGCAGTGAAAGGCGCTGAAAAAAAGTTGAAAAATAACATTTTTAGATGTAATAAAGCAAAATCAGTTATATGATCACTTGTTAAATTATATAAAAAATGTTTTGCAATAATGATCTTGAGGGCAGCGGGAGGGAAGCTAAAAGGAGTGGTGACACAATCTTCCACATAGCCAGTGCTTTGCTGTGAGGTAGTTATTTCACTGGAATAGTAACATTTAACATACAAGTTAAAGATAGATGTTTACTGTTCTAAAGCCAACAAAAACAGGGTCAGAAAAATAGTAGGCAAAGGGAAAAAGTTTGGGGATAAACCTGCAAAATGGGCCAGGGCCATTGGTTAAGTTTAGTAGTCCTATATCATCAAGGTACATAGAGGTGTAGTTATGTATAGTAAATACATACTGACCTCAATGCATTTATCGCTTTGATATTTTGGTCCTCTATATTTTGGCTGTGATATTCTGGTAACTCTCGATTTCACAATATCGCAGACTACAACTTTACAGCACACTATTGCCAGATGTTGGTTTACCCATTATGTGTATAAGTAAAAATAATTCTTTAAAAAAATAAAAAAATCTGGATCAGTAATTTTAGCAGTCCTTACCATCTTCAGCATAACCTCTTGCATAGAACAACCAAGCTCACCAGCAAGCTCCCCCTTAAGGACAAAAACATTAATAGTATTAACTACTTGTTTTTCTATGTATATCATATTATTTAGAATGTTTACATTTTTGGGCGCTTCATATAATAATTGTTATTAGTTACCAATTGTATGGTACTCAAATTATAGATGGAGGTTTATAGGAGTAAGATGGTAACCATTAATTGTTAAACCATGACCGGTGACTCAAACATTATTTCTATTACTCACAGAGTAGTTTATTTCACACAGCTCAAATTTAATTCAGACACCCTAAGATGTAGCCATTATGAAAATATCAGCACTTTGCACAAAGCCTTGGCAAATATAAAGAAAAGTAAAGTGGCAACTCTTGTTTTTAGGCTCTCTGCTAACTGCTGAGTTCCATTAAAAGGAGGTTATGTTTCTCCAACGAGTAGAGCTGTTTACTTTCATCTCTTCTTGCTGTGTGGTGTCATAAACTTCTCTCTGGATGAAGACAATAACAATCCCAAAGTGCATGTCTTCTGACCCTTCCTCAACAAGGACTGGGACTGATCCTCAAATTTTGGTATAATGGCCTTGGCTCTGGCAAACTTCTCTGCCCCCCATTATGTATCATGGAGTCGGAGTCAGATATGGAGAGGAATCTGCCTTGTAGGCGAGAAAGTAGTATATGCTGCATAAGGTCCAGAAGCCCCTTATAGGCTTCCTTTTTCAGAGCAGATTCCCCCAGATTCCTGCTGTAGCCAGCGATAAACATAGTGGGGGAGCTCATAAAGACCCCATGCCCTGCTGAGATTTAACTGAAGACCAGTTAAAGTAAATTCTTTTTTTGCTATGGTCGAAGCAGAAGAAATATTGTCTTACCATAGTTCCGTAGAAGTCATTCATGATACATTTCATTTTGAAATCTCTGTCTGGGGCATTGCTGTGCTGAAAGAGAAGGAACAGTGATGGTGAAATTACATTTTACATTGAGTGCCCAACCAAACTGAAACCATTGTTCACATCAAGGGAGAGGTTTGATTTGTTTATTAACCAAATGATTAATTAGGGGGGAGAAACCATTCTCAAGCAGCAACCACAATTCATCTCAGGGCGGAGTCACAAGCAAACCCTAAATTAAACAGTGCGCAACCATCAGGTAGCTTGGCACAGAGCAGTCAGGTTTACCATAGAAGCAATGTGTAAAGTTTTTGCGCAACACAAGAAAGTATCCCACAACAGGCCTAGAAACAATAGATTCTTTTTTAATAAATGAAACAAGACCAAAATGACAAAACTCCAATCAGTAGAACCGGTGTTATTCAATTTTAAAGATTTCAGTAAAAATTGCGCCAAAAAGCTCCACCTGTGCACATCTGGTCGTGCCAGACCAGGACAAAGTCACAAGTTCAGGCTGTCCGTGAAGGAGCATGGACTGGCTGCAAGGACCCATTTATTCCTCATTGTTGAAGATCCTGTTGATGCGGGCTCACAATGCAATGTCTGGTGTTGAAGATGTGTCATGCAGTTGGGGGGATGAGTCAGTTCTGAAGAACTGTGAGGCTGCAATGCAGAGTATGGCATAGTTGTCAAGGCTGCCACCAATGGGAGGTGTGAGGCCCTGCATTGAGGATGAATTGCACAGTGGCGGTTACAAAGAGACGGTAGAGGTGATGCCTGCCTTTGTGATGTGCCCAACCCACATACAAGCGGTGATGCATCAGTCCGACCCAGTGTTGCACCACGCAGCTGAGGAGATGCGTTGGTTCTGTTTGATCCAGAGAGGCTGGCAAGCACCTTAGGCTCACTAACGATGGTTAAGGACTGGGGTGGTACCACTTGGCATGGTCAACTCACAGATGGCAGAGTCCAGGTGCAGAAAAAACGTTTTAGGAAGACTGTTAAGTGCATGATACTTCAGATCATGAAGCCAGCAAACTAGCCATTAGAGTCACACTGGGCTTCTGTGTTCAAGAGAGGCAGGCCCAGAGTTTCTAACCCAGGTAGGAAGATAGCAGGCAAAAGGAAGGTTTGGACTTTGAAAAAAAATGTATTTTGGCAGGTCTAAATGGCAGTTTGCAATCGCACACACAGGCTGCAATTGCAGGCCTGAGACATGTTGAAAGGGGAACGCAAGGACACACCTCCCTTTCAAAAGTCACTTGAGAAATAATTGGCTGGTGGGCAGTGGGAAAATTACTCTTGTGACCAAAGATTTGGATTGAAGCAGTCCCTTGCAGCATTGTTAATCAATCTGCATAAGATGAATGTGAAATATATTATTTACGTGAGCATAATGGTAAAAATGCATAGCCTTACTTTTCAGATCTTCCTTCTTTTTTTTCACTGATCAGCTTCAGACTAAAACCTGGTTGCTTAATCTAACAGTGGCCTCTGTGGGGACGTTGAACAGTTATATTTCCAGTGGCTTCAAGCACGATGCTTGCCTCACAGTTAAAGGCTTGCCAGCTACACACACACTGTCACCCTGTTATGATGGGAGAGGCCGGGGGCTGGGGGAAGGCGGGACTTCATCTTCCCAAGATAAGCTGGTAAACCTTTCAGTGCAGGAGTTTGCAGCTTGTGTTCCCTGCACCATGTGACATCGGCTCGTCACTGTGTGACCCCAAGAAGGTTAGCCAATATCGTGTGACACACGGTGGCACAGTGTGGGTAGTCAGGTCTGCTGCTTGCCTGCAATATTTGCTCTTATTGAACTGCTGCCCACGTAACAGTGTGAGTGTTAATGTACCTCCTGTGTCTGATCTGCAGCAGCTGCTCTGTACTGTGTGTAACCTGTATTGCCTCGATGTTTGTCACAGCCTGGGCCTGGCAGGCTGCATTGCAGTTCAGTAGTCAGGGTCAGAATGGTCTATAGGACAATCAGGCACTGCCCGATGGTTTCGTATGACAGGTCAGTCTGTGGGTCTTTTTTATGGCCAGGTGGGTTTGTTTCTACTGTTGATTTCTCTGATATCACAACAAGCACTGTCTGCAGCCAACAGCAATGTATGAAGCCTCCCATACCTTGCAAAATACTCACACAGTGCGTCTTGACCTATTCAAAACTGGTCTGTTTTGCAAATGTGGGCCATTTTATTTTAGCTATCTGGGTCACTAATGGGGTCCCCTTTTATTTTGGTGCCCGGGTTAATTTTTGCTCCTGTCCGACATTGTGAGCAGCAGCACCAGCAGTGCTCAGAACACTATTTATAGCTGCTGGCTCTCAATCCAGGTCCCATGGGTCGCATGCAAGCTAGATAGGCATGGTTGCTGCTGATTCTGCGGTGGAGTTCTTGTTTGTTATATAGGTTAGCTCAGTGGTAAGGCGATTTTACTGGTATGAGTCGCAGAGGACCACTTAATTCCACGTCATTATGAACACTTTCTCCATACCTGGGACTTTCACCTAAAAATATTTGCTCATAGACTTGTTAGTCTAATTTAGTTAGGGGAAGAGAATAAACACTATTTCGTTAGGTTATCACGTAAAAACCCAGAAGAGGAAACAGCATCTTGGACATGGAGTGAGGTGCCCACCGCAGTGACCCAAGGTTTAAATATTTAAAACTCCACTACTATCTGTATCACCTTACATTGATGAGGACTTGAAGCAGAAAGTTTCCACACACTAACTTATTTTCTGGAAAATACATAATTTAATATATAAAAAAGAAAAAATAACTGCTACATGGCTTCAGGAGACCAGCTCCCCTCCAACCTCTCTAAACCACTGGCCATTACAACAATACAGACCGGAATACATACAGACCTATTTGTGATGGGCGAGTGGAAGGGAAAAGCAATAGGAGAGAAAGAGGTCCCCTGTGCCCGTGTTGCAGAATCTTACCTTAGAGACACTCATGAAAAATGCCAATACAGCCAGCGCCCATGACTCAGTCGGTCGGGGTGGTTGTACCCTTTCCTGTAGTAGAGTAAGGGCAGGCGTCCCCACCCAGTAGCTCGCAAGCTACTGATAGCTCTCCACCTAGCTGTTAGTGGCTCTCAAGTGTCAAGCCCAGCCTCCTAGTTTAGAAACTTCTGTTTGGCTAAATGAATATATGTATACCAATTTTGAAAAATGTGTTTACAAGAAAAAATGTATGTAAATTCATAACTCATAAACTGATGTTTGGGGAAACATGGTTGAATTCCTAAAATATATTTAAAGCTTACTAATAACATTACCTTCGTGAAAGGGGCATTGAAGTTACAGCTATTATGTATTACCTATGTAAAGGTACCCCAAACTGACAAAGCCTTTTTTATATTACTTTTGGCCACCCTGCCTGAGGCACTGATGTGATCATGACTTGTAAACTTGAACGGTGTGACTACTAAATGTTAGATTGACTGATGCAGTCACTATTACAACACTATTACTATTAGTAACTCTGGAAGGTTCCCATTGATCAGAAGTAGCTCTTATTACACAAATGGTTGGAGACCCTGGGTTAAGGGACCCCTTCTCATATGCCACTGTACCAAGCACACATTTTGTTTTCATGCGGTATGAATGCAGCTTGCAACCAGGTAACTCCAGAGATGAGGGGGTACTTATACATGTGCACAAAAAGCAGGGAAAACCAGAAGGACAAGGCAGAATATGGCTGAGAGAATCCCAGGCTCCCAGCGGCTGCAGACTTTCGCCCATACAGACAATTCGTGCTAACATGCAATTTCGCACTGTATGGGGCATTTGCAAATGGTGTCATATTGACCTTCATTTATTTTGCACTGTTGAATGTGTTTTGGTAGTAGCAAAAACAACTGACCAACTGCCACAAAAAAGAAGTGTAACATAATGGTACACAACTTACAGAATGGACTATAATGTTAATAACACCTAGGTGCAAAGAATGAAGAGTAAAATAAAAAGGATTTACAAGCTGAAAACAACCTTTCATTAGTTCTAAGCCCTGCACCCGCTCAGCTTCAAGAAATAGTATGTTGAGTGCACATCTCACCTCCCGCAAACCACAGCCAACTACAGAATCTGAATAAAAGTCTTTCTTACCACTATCACTTCGAAAGTGGTCGTAAATTTTTTCACGGACCTGCAGTAATAGTAGGCAACATGTTCCTGAAAGACAGTGGAAACAACAGGTTAGTGTCTATACAGGGATATAAAATAAGACAGCTGCAGTCGTATTTTGAGAAAGATGGTGGGTCACTCATAATCCCCTGAGGAGCAGTGGTTATGAAAATACCGTTATGATTAACATCAGTGGATTCTCCTTTGGAGTAATTGGCGTCCTATTTCTGCATCCTGATAGTGGTAATTCCACCAACAACAGATAATGTTTCTTTGGTAATTACAGTTCCAGAGGAAACACTGTGTGATCACCTGGTTACAGGGCAAGATTCTGCATCATCACTTTGCTGACAGTGGAGTGTCTGGATTTTGGGTTCTTGTTTTATCGCAGCACTCTACCAGCAGTTTGCTGCATTGCTATGTTGTCTCAAGCTGCATTTGCAGCAGATTGTCGACAGTCGAATATCTAGACTGAGAAGCTTCTTTGCAGGATCACTTTGATCGCAGTGGACTCTATTGAGAGTGGTACCTTGAGTATAGCAGCACTTTTAGAGCAGCAAAATATCTGGCTTGAGCTACAGCTACAGCACTTTACTGCTGGTGATTCTTCTGGAGTTCGAGTGCCTTTTAGTGCAGCACTGGTTTGGAAGTTCAATCTCAGAGGAGGTTTCATATGAAGGTACTTTCTGCAGAGGAAGACAATATCCTGATCATCTGGGTTATTTATTTTTTTAACATTAAATTGTATGGATACAGGCTGAAAATACCACTTTGCCAACATTCAATAATATGGAGGTGGGATCCTGCCTGCAGCATTAGTGGGTTGCCCTTAGAATATGGTGAGTGTGGGGAACATATTAGCTTTTTTCATTGATAGTGAAAAAACTATGTTGAAAGGGATATGCATCCTGTAATGAGTAGGGATTAGTCACTGTATTCTAATTTGTTGTGGAAGGGACAATTTACCATAGATCTAGAAGTGTAAAACTGACCAAACGTCTTTCTTCTGCAGGTCCCTTTCTCTGCAGTTCGCTCCTCTCAAACAATCTAAGTAAAAATGTGGTTAGCTCCTACTTTATTGAGCTGGATCTTCTTACCATGAAATACCTCTTGTGTAGGGGGGCATCAAATAATTGTTCTCCTCTTCCATTTACCCTTTGCAACACTTTATTTTTAATGACATGTTATTTATGGCTATGCCTACACATATAACGTATTAGATCCCTACATTTTGACACCTATACACCTCATTTCTTTATAGGTAGCTGCTACATCACTTTGCAGCACTCCTGATTCACATTGATATTCCATGCCAAAATTCTTGTTTTCACAACTCACCTTGGTATTTGTAAGTTTCCACTTTGTGACTTTTGTAAGTTTGGATTAGTGCTGTATTTTTCATTTAATCAAACGGGTTGGCTTATTGTTTTAAACGCTATAAGTAAAAAGTGTTTAAACAAATTCAAAATCAAATAAAAAAAAAAAAAAAAGATCTTTATTCGAATTTTTGCAAATTCATTCATTCATTCTAGAGTGTAGTATTTCGCCAAAGCTGGTCTTTGTATTTAGCATTACTCTGTTCGGTGTGGTTTCAGGAGTGTATCACTTCGGTGTCAGCCATACTTTGCTGACAGTAAACAGTTGGGCTGACTGGCAGTGTTCTCTATGATCACTTTGCAAACAATGTATTCCTGGAGTGTGGAATATTGTTGTGGAATGTTATTGTTTCCCCACATTGATCATTGTCTATGACTGATGTGCCACCTGTTGCTACTAATTAGTTCAATTTACCTGAAGGGCCGGGGATTGCGAGCTTTGCTGAGTCACGGATGTAGCCGGAGTTGCTAAAACACACAAAGGACACATGAGGAGGGCTATTGAAAAGACATCAGACCGTTTAACAATCTCACAACACTGAAAATCTTCAACCACTGTATTCAAGCATACCTTGCTAATACCACATTTCACAAATCACATAAAATTGTAAATAATCTAGAGGCATACTATGCAATTAAATATTAATGTTATAGAGATTGTTCATTTTTTTAATAAAAGCATGTTTGATGGCCCTATGTCTGTATCAATGTCTTTCATCAGTATGTTTGTACTTCAAACACCAAAATTCACAGAAAGGGAAATAAAAGGCATTGGAAGTTTTATAATAAATACATTAAGCTGCCATAGAGAGTTAGGCCTGAGTGAAATGTATATAACGCCTTGGTATTTTGGGAAATTTCATGTTACGCTTGTTATGCAAATCTCCCCAAATTTCTCTATTATCCCATATTGCGAAAATTGCGTTTCTTTTGCAGTAAATTTCCTGCAACAGTGCCGTTTGCTCTAAAAATTTACTGTGAACCCATAGAAGCAACAGAACACGAGCAGAACTAGCTCACATTGCTTTTTACATTATTTTTTGGCACAAAATGCCTCCCTCATGTCAAAAATTGACAGAAGATTGCATTTCATGCTAAAATATAGCATCAAATGATTAATTTGAATTTCTCGTAATTACCCTTAATTTCGTTTAAGCTTGCCGAAATATTACGTAATTATGTGAAAGCAAATTACGCAAATTTTACATACTTGTATAGTAGATGTGAAAAACTCTTTTAGGAAGAGGAACTGCAGTACCAGGTTGATAGCTTTTAGTAATGGTGAAATGCTAAACAGAATCTTTTTTTTTGCTTCACATACTCAGGGCTGGACTGGTTTTATGGGACACACGGGATAAAGGGCCATATGTATCATGCCCAAATGCATTCGCAAACGCTGAAATTCGCAGCATGTATGTGCGTCACATGGCACTTTGAAAAATGCAAAAATGTGCATTTTTCAAGGAATTCGCAAATTACCACCAACTTGAAGTTGGTGGTAATTTGCGATTCCTTAAGGACATTTTGCACATTATTTTGGCTTCTTACATTGCATTTAAGGAATCGCAAAATTTGCCATTCCTTAAATGCAATTGCAAAATAAAGAATCGCAAATTTAGCGATTCCTTGTTTTGCATGCAGATTTGGGTGATACATACCATTTTGCGAAAATGCGTTCGCAAACGCTTGCGAACGCATTTGGGCATGATCCATATGGCCCAAACTCCTATAAGGATTAGGACTTCCTTTGCAGGGGAGACAGACTGGGATCATCAGCTATCCAGCTGCACAAATAGCAATGAGGATGCCCACAAAATGTTACTAGTAAAAATGTATCTGTCCAATCTCTCCTCGACATACTCATTTCACTCACTTGGGACATTAGGGGCACTCTCCAGGGTTGCTTTAAGCTCCCAGCCCACAACAGAATGTACGTAGATATAAATCTGAAATTAGCATCTATCACTAATCACAACATCAAAAATTAAATTATAGTCACAGAAAAAGATTCCCTGTAGGTCTTCTCCTTGAATATGATGTTGGAAGTTTGTCTCTGGTGGAATATTTTGGAATATTCACTTACCAAAGCTGCTACAGAGAGCCAGGAGCAGCAAGGCACTGATCAGGTTCATGGCTACAGAAGAGGCGGAGCCTGAGCCTTCAACAGAACTGCTGAGCACTCGAAGTCTGCCCCTTCTGCAATAAATATATACTCGAACTGAGCCAGCACGTGCCAGGCTCCTCCCAAAACCTGAGTCTGAGCCCAAGGAATCGAAAGTGCTAAATAATATCACTATCCAAAAAAATGAACTTTTTGACGTGGCTCCAACTCTACTTCATCTATTTGCAGAAGGTTTTACTGTGTTTGTGGATTGTATTTTGGGTATTTGTATTGCGAGAATCAATCTTCGGTAATGAGTATCATATAGACCCAGGGGATTACAGTGCAAATAAAAACCAGTCAGCTTAGAGGAGCTTTCTTCAAAGTGTTTACATCGTCCGCTCCAGGGTCACTGAGAAATAGTTTACAGGAGCTAGGAAAGTAGTCTTGAGCAGATGTAGCAGACGTACACGTTCCCTCGGTTGCGTGAGATGGACAAAATGGCGCCCACTTAGCTTTAGCTTCTTTGTTGAGCTGCTCTTCCGTACGCTTTCTTCTCCATGCATTCCACCAGGCGGGTAACTAGAGCCAAATTTCGGGGGGGAAGGAGGGGGGGGGGGGGGGCTTTGAAAAATATTTCGGGGGGGCTAATTATTTAAAAAATAGACAGAGTGGCTGTAAGAAGGGGTGAAAACACAACAAAAGCCTCATTTACAAGTACATGGTCTTTTAAAGACCTGTTAAGTACTCAGGTGTGGCTGCAATTAGATGGTCGCCAGCCCGCAAAGCTGCGTCAGCCCGGGCGGACACACACGACGGGGGAGGGGGTCTGAAGCCCCGTGAGCCAAATGGGTGTTGCGCACCTGCGTCCCACCCTTTTCAACTCGACATCACGAGCACACTCAAAAGTGAACTTGAAATAAAGTCTTCTCCACCTACCAGGGCTCCTTCAGACTCCTCATCTCTGAGTGTTACAGTGTCTGTGGTACTTCCCTATGAGCGGCTTTAATTAGCACTCAGTTTTATGTTTCCATATGATGTCACTGCCATTCAAGTGAAAAAAATCTTTTTGTTTAGCTTTGTCACTCATTTTTCTGTAGTCAAACGACTAACACAACTTTTCTGTATGACAAATATATTGCTCCGGTTGACTAAATTGAAGTCTTTCAATATTGTCCTTATGCAATAAACATCTTTCATTGGAGTTCGCACCACATTCACAAAAGTATGCATGAAAGATTATTGTTGATTGTACATAACAAAGGATTTTGAAACTCCACCCCCTCATTACCAGTACTAGTGGCTGACTTGCATCAACGAAAGACAAATTATTTGTCATATACCCACAGTGGCCACCAACAAACCAAAACTAATTTCCATTCAGATCTGACCTTGACCCAACAGCACTACAAATCCCGTTGTCCGTTCCACCACAAGCCAACTGACTGTATATCCCAGTAAGAATCACATCCCTTTCCAATCCCTATAACCTCAGAACTCCTAAAAGAAATGGGGTTCTTTATTCCTCCACTTATTCGACTTACACTAGAGGGGTGTCCGTATGGATCTCAGTGGGTGTTCCCTTCAAACTGACTTATTCGGAAGCAGATGTTGAGGGGCAGTCCCTCTTTCTACATAGCACAATAGATGAAAGGGACATTTTCGCCCTAATATTTAGGCTTAGAATGCAGATGATCAATCATTCTTCCCTAAATGCTGAGCCTCCGGACAGATTGTGTGAACTGTCCACTCATATGTGCTGGCGACTTTAGTTGTAATTATGGACGGGACAATGGGCAGGTTCCCCCAATGCTGGGCACGAAACCCAGTATAACAAGAACACTACACAAAGCCATGCGCAAAACAGCGTGTGTTGATATATGGAGGGAGCATCAACCCTTCACTAAAGAGCACTCCTGTCCTTTCTCACACCAAACTCTATGATGGTTGGACTTCCATGAAACCACTGCTTCCGCCAGGGATGCGCGATCCCTGGTGGTCTTGCAGTGGAGTGATGCTGGTAATATGCTGGTGGTGTCGCTGCGGCACAGCCTAGAATATTACTAGTATTCTCACCGCCACAGATTTCATGGAGGTGCTACCTCCTGCAAAAGTGTTACAGTGAGGAAATTAAGGGGGCCATACAGACCACCCTGCCATCTCTGCTCCAGGGAATGCATGCAGGGGGGCACATAGTGTTCCCCCTGTTTGCCTGCACCCCCAGCTCCTGCAGGGCATGGACTTAACAGTCTATGCCATGCAGGAATGTGCAATGGCGTTCCCATTGTGGTTCCTTGCTAAGGCTCACATATGAGCATTAGCACAGCACTGCCCCGGGCCAGCCACCGCAGGATCGCCCAACCTGGTCTCCATTCGGAATTTGGTGGGCGGTCACAGTATGGGTTTGGCAATCTTGTAGCAGGGCACTACCATGGCAGCCCGCTCCAAGACCACCAAACTCATAATAAGGCCCTTTGTAAAGTGGAACTATTGATGATTACTGCATATGTGGCCCTGGCTGTCCAGTCTGCTCGATACCTGAGCAGTTTCCTGTCTGATCACTTGCCCCTGCTTGACGAATATGCTTTAGGTGACGCTCCCTGGGGACCGCCCCTGTGGCAAATTCTGAGGGACTTACTTTCTGCTTCAGCTGCAGTGGATACGTGGGCACAGCACTCTCAGAGTACTTTCATGGCAACTAGAGTCACTGACTCCTGTGGGAATGAGTTGGAAGCTATGAAGGTGGTGATTTGATGGATATGTTTTGGTCTGATTTGCGTGGTTCGAGAGCAGGTACAGAGGTACATTCAGGAGGCAGAGGCACAGTGGCGGAGCTACAGCGGTACTGTCCCGCCTTGCCTGCATTTCGCTAGGCACTACTAAACATGTAGAGAACACTGGGTGAAACCTAGGATAGACTAGATAAATATACTCTAAAGGAGTACTGGCAGGAGGCTTCACTGGGAAAGAGATAAGCAGAGTAGGCTCTTGGGCTGGATACTAAAAAGAGAGAAACAGCTTGCCCGATCTTGGCATTAAGTAACAAGGCAATACCATATCTGCCACGCAACTTGCTGTAAACAAAGCACAAGCTCACCATTTACAACCGATATACACTAAGAGACCACAGGTATCACCTACCCTCATAACTCAGTACCTATATGTATTCCACCTTCCAGTTCTGGAGATCCCCTTGAGGAAGGAATATTGAGATGGAACTCACACTTGAGGACTTCCGTAAAGCTCACCGAGAGGTGCGTAAGAATACAACACTGAGTGGCTGGCTTCCTGACTGAACCTTATAATTTTAGTTTATCAACAGCCAAGAGAAAATCTGCTAGACGTCCTCCAGGAGGTGCTTTTGGTTGGTGTTCTACCTTCCACAAGGAGGATAGGGATAATCTGGGCCTGATTACGACTTTGATGGTGTGACAGCAGACTGCCATGTCAGCGCCCACTGCCACACTGCGAAAGCTGGGCTGACACCGCCCACCAGATTAGGAGATTTTTCCTGGCCTGGCCGGCAGTGCTTTGATGGTCCTAGGCTGTGAGCCTTAGAATGGCACCAAAATGGGAATGCCAAAGCACGTTTCTGCATGGTGTCGACTGTTAACTCCATTCCATGCAGGAACTGGGTATGCATGCAGACATGAGGGGACACGTATGCCCCCCTGCCAGAATCCCCATAGCCAGGCGGCACAACGGGGCCCTGTAGGGCCCCCTGAGTTTCCTCACCGCCACAGTTTTGATGGTGGGCACACAGCCATGAAAACCTTGACAGTGAGGAAACTTGTAATATAATTGCCGGTTCTGCAGCCTCACCGCCAGCATATTGCGGGCCTCAACCACTGAAAGACAACCAAGGATCGCTGCTCCCTGGCGGTAGCAGTGGTCCTACGTTGATCTGACCGCCCAACTTGTAATGGGGCGATAGGACCGCCAGTGCGGTGTTGCCCGCACCACCACATTGGACTGCCAAAGTCATAATCCCATGATGCACTGGGCCAGGGACAGACTAATTTGCATACAGCCAGGTTCTGAAACTGGGATGGTGCAATGAGCTAAAAAACGGTGTTGGATCTAGCCCTGATCTTTTGACTGGGTGAGAGTATTCTGCTTAATTCAGAGACTCTGTCCATCACCACCCCTTGTTGTAAATATAAAGTCATAATCAGGCTCTCTGTACGATCCCAAAACCAGAGGGACAGGAACTGGGCCTCTCCTCGTGCCAGTCAATCACCATGATCAACTAGGATATAAAAATACTATACAAGACATTAGCAATAAGGTTGGGAAGCCTGGTGTAGGAGGAGCAATGTGGGTTTGTGCCACACTGGAAAACAGCCATGAACAGCCTGCACCTAACATATGTGCTACACTTTGTATTGGACAGTAATGAAGAAATGGCCCTTTTAGCAATTGACTTGGAAAAGGTCTATAATACCCTTAACTGGGACTATCTATGGGAGCTGATGAAACTTATGGGCACAGATCCCGGGTTCTGTAAATGGGTAAAATTATTTTATGAGTGACTTGCTGTAAGAGTGCAAACAGGCAGAGTGGTCTCAAATGCATGGATGTTCCAGAGGAGTCCACTGTCCCCTCTGTTGTTTGTGGTGGCAATGGAGCCACTAGCGGTACAAATTTCCTTAAAGCTGGCAAAGTGGGGTCTCAAGGTGGGAGACATCACTCATTTGGTGTCCCTATATGAGGATGATGCGTTGTTTTACTTGTGACTTCCTCAACAGTTGCTTTCTATGTTGTTGAGCCTCCACATCAATATGCAGAAGTCTCCTCTTCCCCTAGGGTAAGTCTCACACTGACCTCTTGCAGAGCACCGATACTTAGGGTTGAGATGGAAAACTGCAAAAGTTTGATATGTGGGGATAGTAATAGCCCACACCCCAGAAAAACAATACTACTACAACTTGCGAGAGTTACCCACGGACTCCGGAAATCAATTGACTGTGTTCAGGCAGAATATAAAAATACAAATGAGGTGAAACATAAATATAGTGCCAAGAGTTGTATAGTTGTATTTAACATCGCTGTCAAAAAAATTTATTTTAGGCGTTGCATTTAATATCGCTGACCTATTTTTGTTTTCATAAGTTTTTGTTTTATTTATAATAATCATTTATACATTTTGGTAAATTTTTTACAAACATTTTTTGTATTTACATTTTGTTTTTGTGTTTTATATTTTTCAGGAGCAGGATGTTGGGCTTATAGGGAATAAGGGTGGGAAGTACTTGTAATGTTTATTCTTAAAATTTTATGAAAAAATTTAAAACTTGGGAGTGAGATGTTGGGTCTATAGGGGATAAAGGTGTTTATTAAAATCAATACATAAAATAATATTTTTGAAGTGGGGTCTAGAATTAATATTGAATAAGGGTGCTTATATTTTTTTAATAGCACAGTGCCTGTCACCTTGTGCATGCAAATGCAAGGGGGTACCATAGGTATCCCCTATGTGCACCCCCAGCCCCCCCAACACCCTGAGGGCCTGCTATGGGCCCCCAACAGCAAAGACCGTTAGCCTTTCCATGGCGGTCTGCCGGCTGCCATGCCGGAGGTGACATGACGACCGCGGTCCCGACCACCCTAATACAAGTTGCTGTTAATTGCTGTGTGAGGGCTGTTGCTGTTCCTCTGACTCCACTGGCTATCTCAGAGCGCTGAGTTGGCAGAGAGGGCCAATGTTGCTTGGACTGCCAGTCAAAGCTCCAGCCCTATTATGAGTTGCATCACAGCCGGCCGAAGTGTGGTGGTCCAATCTCCAAGCAAGATGCGGCAGAAAGGGAGGGATAGATGCCTGAAACACACCTCTATTCACCTCCATATGTCCTGTGCCACCATGGAGGCCATCCTACCTGTTATGTCGCTGCTCTACCTTATTGTTCAAGTCCAAACCAGACACCATCCAGGATGACATTGCCGCTAAGTGACACTACTTCATGCATTCATTGACTCCTCTGTAAAATGATGCATTGAACAACCAAAGGAGGTGGGCTCAACAAGTGTCTCACACGTACACAGGGGCACTGCTTGTCATTACACATAAACAATATTCCAATTTAATGCTGTAAGGTGCACTTGCAGTCATAAGGCTCACCAAATACAATTGGACACAAGTCAGTATTTTATAATTGAAGTGATGATGATGTCGGAAGTCTTCTGTGATTCAAAACACCACCCTCTACACACCATCAGACCGATCAATGTCACACACACGCACACAAACAATTTTTAAACGAACTCTTTTTTCAGCCAGTATACTACTGATTGTCATGAGTCGTGCAGGTCAACACTTCAAAACATTGAACACCAAAATGAGTAAGTGCAATTACTCATTTTGTAATTCACAGAAGGCACTTACTCATCAATGAGTAACTGCCTTCTGTGAATACCAAAATGTGTAAGTACCTTCTGTGAATACCAAAATAAGTAAAAGGTAGTAAGATTAGGATTTTGTCTTAAGTTAGTTCTGTGAATCGGTCCCCTCCTCAATAAGTGGAATCTATTGGGCAGGCCAGGCACCTCTAAAAGAAACTGGGGAGAGCTGGGGTTGGTAGCGGGAGAGGTTGGGTCGACAATAGAAGGGGGGCAGTGGTTGAGGCAGTGGGAAAGCCAAGGGGCACCAGAGGGATTTCCATGAGATCCTGGGCAGGTGGGATGGCAAGAGTTGGGCTTAGGGAGGGAGAAGAGGTATAGGTTTCTGTCATGGCTGTGCCTGTTGTTTGTGCTTGCAACTTGGGGTCTGATGTTGCTTTTGTCTGGACTCTGTCTGTTGGTCCGTGTTCAGTTGGTATGTGTGTGCTGGGGCTGGTGAGGGTGATGAGGATCAGTTTGGTGGTTGCATGCTTGCTTTTTTACTGCATTTGGGGGGTGTTGTAGTGCATGTGGATGTTGGGCTGTGAGCCTGCTTATTTTGCATCTGCCTGGGACAGGTATGAGAACAGGAAGTTGGGATGGGGAAGTGGTAGGAGGTGGGCTGGGAGACTGGGCAGAGGTAAGGCTGCCATCAGCGAGGAGGTAAGAGCCTGAAACAACTTCTGTAGTGCAGAAATAGAACTGTGAATGCCCTCCAGGAACTCTAGTGTCTGGCCATTATGATGCATCCTGCCCAACAGAGTTATGTCTCAGGAGGTCAATAGCATTCTCCCTCAGGGCACCTGTGGCCATAGGGGCAGGAAATGAGGTGCCTGTACAAAAAGTGATGTTCTGCACCTTATGGGTGTGGAGCCGGATACATTCATGTGGACCAGCATGGAGGGTGGAGAAGGGGGGGAAGGTGGCAGACAAGGTTGAAGTTGCCCCAAGACCTGTGGGGGTGGGGGGGTCACCAGCACCACAGAGCTGCCACTGGAGGGGAGAATCCAAAGAAGTAGATGTTGATAGCTGGTCCTCCAGGGCATGCTCCTCACCCTCTACATCAGTGATTCTGTCACTGTCAGTATCCTGACCAGAGCCACTCTGACCAGCTGTATCCGCAACATCTCCTCTGCTTGCCTTGGTTGATGCAGAAAAGACAGTACAAATAGTTGTAAGGCATCTGCACAAACTCGTTTAACTTAAATAACCCAACATTAACATTGTCAAAGGGGTACAGAGCACTACACCTACAAGGTCTCCTACAACTTGTATAGAAACAAGATGGGCTGATTATTACTAGCAGCAGATGCACAAATATCCATGATACCACATCCCACCTTCCCTTAGTGACATCTCGAATTCACATTGGTCTTGGTAGCAACAACAACCTGTGACTGCATATCTACAACTCGCATATCTACAACTCAAGTTCACATTGAAGGACCTAAGTTGGTAAGCTTAGCTCCAGTTAATCAATATGAGGAGTCACCTGTGGTCATAAGAGGTGGCACAATACACTGCCCAAGATGATTTCCACACACAAAATCTGCATATCACTTACTTAGGTATGTCATCAGTCAGTGAATGCACATCAAACAGTGTACGAGTGTACGTCACATAACCCCATACTTTCCATTCTATGCCATCAAGGAACAGTTTGTGAGACACAAATGTAACTACAAAAACTATAAAATACTTAGCTTGAATAGCAGAACATGACTATTAAGAGAGACATATTTAGCTATGTATGTCTATCCAACCCACCTATGTCTACACACTCCTGTCTGTGTGTACAAATCATCATGTATTAAGCAAGAAGGAGTGTTGTCCATCACACAATGGATAGCACATAATAATGTGGACGACTTACATCCTCAACCTAGGTAAACCCTTACATCTTGGAATTTTTCCATGTGGTCAGAAAAACTGAATAAGCTCATAATCTATGGGCCTGATTCACAACAGTAAAGTGAGACAAATGTCTATCTTTATGACTTTTGGTATTCACAAAGGGCATTTACCACTCATAAATGTCCTTTCTGAATACCAAAAGTTAAATTTCATGACTTTCGGTATTCACAAAGGGTATTTAAGAGTTGGAAATGTTTTTGTGAATACTGAACATCGTAAAGTTATACATTTGACTCTTTTTATCCTTGTAAATCCGGCCCTACAAGTTTACATGTATGCAGAAATACAGATGATACCTTCGTTGTTTTTACTTCTCACAATGTATTACATACCCTACTTACCAATGCTAAGTATGGCTCTTTCACTGCATTCTATGTACACTTCTTGTCATATAAGATGTAAAACATTTCCAGGACAGCATATACAGTATTGGGGGAGCATCACTCCTGACACAAAGAAGAGATTGGGTCTGTATGAGATATCACTCACACACAACATCAGACATGTGTAGGGTGACATGTCACATCACTCACTCATGCGTCTGTACAACTCTGAAGATTATCATATAAGTTGACTCTTCTTTTGATCAGAAAAACAAGCCATAAGTCTAGCCCAGGCAGCATGCACCCACGTCACTACCTGTCAAATATAAGACGATAAATATGAACATAGCTGGCGCCATCTTGTGTAATGAAGGCCTGTACGAGCGCGTAAGCGGCAACCATTTTAGTCTCTGCAGCCATTCCCCACATTGCTGGTCACCTGTGCATCACCCAGGCCGCCCTCATCCCCCCGCGCTCTGACTGAACCCGAGCACACATACCGGGGTCATAAAACCATGTCAGCATGACAATACCCTAGAGCCACTTCCCGCACCAAACCCACTTGTCCTTTCATCCTCTGCGCGCGATCAGGCCCCTCTGATAACCTCCTCCACTGCACCTGGCTACTCTTCCGGCCCCAGGTGCTAACTAACCCCTGCGGACTTAGTTTATTGCCCACATAAAGACAGAACTTGCTTCACCAACAAAGGGGCCGGAATTTAATCAGTGACCCGACCCCTTTGATCTGACCGATCCCACGTGTTGTATGTCCTGTTGGAATGTCCAGCTGCGAGATATCAATCATCTGTAAGATTCGTGTGGGGGAACATTTGCTGCTGGACTTGTGTGGGAACCAGCTTAAGGCGGGGATTCCAAGGATGTTTCACTATGTAATAAACTGATGCCAGGAATGTTTGACCATGCAATAAACTGATGAAAGAAACATATAAAAGGCCAGGCCTCAGAGATGCAGTTAGAGCACCTCCTGATGATAGCCCCGGTGTCCGATGTGGTGTACTCTCCTCTAGAGCAATAAACTTGTTCTTCGCCTTCCAACTCCCAGCGCCTGCCTCGTTATTTTGATCGCTAATCTTAAGGTGAATTAGAGGTGGTTTGCACCAAGCGGCATCGAAAGTCTTGGGAGTCTCACTGCTATTTATCAATTGGCGCCCAACGTAGGGCCATCAGCGACACATGGGTCCGGTAGAGAGGTCCTAACGACGGAGTGATCGTCTGCAACGATCGGGAAAGTGCACCTGCCTGAAAGAGACCCTCATCTGGCTGCCGATCATCCGAACTTGACCAGTTTTGAACTGACCTCTCTCGAGTGACCTACAGTCCTGACTGGGACCTTGCGGGAATGCTGCATCTTTGGAGTGAGAGGACAAACGGGTGCTGGAAGAAACTGTCCATAACGGTCCGGGTAAGGTCGTGATATACGACGGAAAATAATTGTTTGATTGAATTGAAATTGTTTGCTCGATTACTAGTATTCCGTTCTTTGAAGTTATTGGTAGTAATTGAGATATTCCCTGCTTGCAAACAAGCGTAGAATAGGAATATTCCCTCTTTGCAGGCTGCGAAGGACAGGTAGTGCGGACCTTTGTCCACGACCTATTGAGATATTTATATTGACCTCTTGTACGTCAAGCCTGTCTTCTCAAAATTGTTTGATTGTTTTGGACAGGACTGTTTGTTAGAAGTCAGTCATCCAGCACCGCCGGAAGGCACTCCTAACAAGGACATATATGTCAAATATGGAGTAGCCATCATTGCTTATAGCACACTATTGCACAAATATACTAGAAAGGACCGGGTAAATCAGTGGTCACTGACGGGATCTTTCGATCTCGCTAAAATAGAAATCTTAGAAATAACGCTCTTAAAAAAGAAAACTACGCCAGCCATGCTTGACAACTTCGAGATACAAAAGGGGATGATGGACGGAGCGTTTGAGCAAATCAAACACTCACCCCCAGTCAACTGATCTGGGTTTAATCTATCACCATTCTTTAGCCCACTCAGCCACCCCATTTCAGACATGGCTATATGCAAATCAGTCTGACCCTGTGCCTTATGGGAACAGTCCAGCCCGAACTGCCAAGCCATGTCTTCCATGGACCGGAAACAAGCATCCTGGGAACGGTTTCAAATTTATAATCCTCATCAGCCAGGCTATCTTGAATCCAGTGGCCAAGTGTGCAAGGGACTCACGTCTGAGCATAGCCTGCCACACTTAGGGCGAACAAAGCGATACAAAAGGGGATGATGGACGGAGCGTTTGAGCAAATTAAACACTCACCCCCAGTCAACTGATCTGGGTTTAATCCATCACCATTCTTTAGCCCACTCAGCCACCAGATTTCAGACATGGCTATATGCAAATCAGTCTGACCCTGTGCCTTATGGGAACAGTCCATGCCCGAACTGCCAAGCCATGTCTTCCATGGACCGGAAACAAGCATCCTGGGACCGGTTTCGGATTCATAATCCTCATCAGCCAGGCTATCTTGAATCCAGTGGCCAAGTGAGCAAGGGACTCACGTCTGAGCATACCCTGCCGCACTTAGGGCGAACAAAGCGATACAAAAGGGGATGATAGACAGAGCGTTTGAGCAAATCAAACACTCACCCCCAGTCAACTGATCTGGGTTTAATTCATCACCATTCTTTAGCCCACTCAGCCACCCCATTTCAGACATGGCTATATGCAAATCAGTCTGACCCTGTGCCTTATGGGAACAGTCCAGCCCGAACTGCCAAGCCATGTCTTCCATGGACCGGAAACAAGCATCCTGGGACCGGTTTCGGATTCATAATCCTCATCAGCCAGGCTATCTTGAATCCAGTGGCCAAGTGAGCAAGGGACTCACGTCTGAGCATACCCTGCCACACTTAGGGCGAACAAAGGCATACAAAAGGGGATGATGGACGGAGCGTTTGAGCAAATCAAACACTCACCCCCAGTAAACTGATCTGGGTTTAGTGCCAGAAACCGGTCCTCGGAAGCTTGTTTCCGGTCCAGGGAAGGCACGGCTTGGCAGTTCGGGCTGGACTGTTCCCATGATTCACAGGGTCAGACTGATTTGCATATAGCCATGTCTGAACTTGGGTGGCAGAGTGGGATAAAGAACGGTGATGGATTAAACCCAGATCTTTTGACTCGGTGTGAGTGTTTGATTGGTTCAGATGCTCCGTTCATTACCACCACCTTTTGTACCGCTTTTGGCCGCCATAAGTGTGGCAGGGTATGCTCAGACGTGAGTCCCTTGCTCACTTTGCCACTGAATTCAAGCAAGCCGGGCTGAAGACGGCTGTAATGCCAGAACCGGTCCTCGAAAGCTTGTTTCCGGTCCAGGGAAGGCAAGGCTTGGCAGTTCGGGCTGGACTGTTCCCATGAGGCACAGGGTCAGACTGATTTGCATATAGCCATGTCTGAACTGGGGTGGCAGATTGGGCTAAAGAACGGTGATGGATTAAACCCAGATCTTTTGACAGGGTGTGAGTGTTTGATTGGTTCAGATGCTCCGTCCATTACCACCCCCTTTTGTACCGCTTTTGGCCGCCATAAGTGTGGCAGGGTATGCTCCGACGTGAGTCCCTTGCTTACTTTGCCACTGAATTCAAGCAAGCCGGGCGGAAGACGGCTGTAATGCCAGAAACCGGTCCTCAGAAGCTTGTTTCCGGTCCAGGGAAGGCATGGCTTGGCAGTTCGGGCTGGACTGTTCCCATGAGGCACAGGGTCTGACTGATTTGCATATAGCCATGTCTGAACTGGGGCGGCAGAGTGGGCTAAAGAACGGTGATGGATTAAACCCAGATCTTTTGACTGGGTGTGAGTGTTTGATTGGTTCAGATGCTCCGTCCATTACCACCCCCTTTTGTACCGCTTTTGGCCGCCATAAGTGTGGCAGGGTATGCTCAGACGTGAGTCCCTTGCTCACTTTGCCACTGAATTCAAGCAAGCCGGGCTGAAGACGGCTGTAATGCCAGAACCGGTCCTCGGAAGCTTGTTTCCGGTCCAGGGAAGGCATGGCTTGGCAGTTCGGGCTGGACTGTTCCCATGAGGCACAGGGTCAGACTGATTTGCATATAGCCATGTATGAATTGGGGTGGCAGAGTGGGCTAAAGAACGGTGATGGATTAAACCCAGATCTTTTGACAGGGTGTGAGTGTTTGATTGGTTCAGATGCTCTGTCCATTACCACCCCCTTTTGTACCGCTTTTGGCCGCCATAAGTGTGGCAGGGTATGCTCAGACGTGAGTCCCTTGCTCATTTTGCCACTGAATTCAAGCAAGCCGGGCTGAAGACGGCTGTAATTGCCAGAAACCAGTGCTCGGAAGCTTGTTTACGGTCAAGGGAAGGCATGGCTTGGTAGTTCGGGCTGGACTGTTCCCATGAGGCACAGGTTCAGACTGATTTGCATATAGCCATGTCTGAACTGGGGTGGCAGAGTAGGCTAAAGAACGGTGATGGATTAAACCCAGATCTTTTGACTGGGTGTGTTTGATTGGTTCAGATGCTCCGTCCATTACCACCCCCTTTTGTACCGCTTTTGGCCGCCATAAGTGTGGCAGGGTATGCTCAGACGTGAGTCCCTTGCTCATTTTGCCACTGAATTCAAGCAAGCCGGGCTGAAGACGGCTGTAATGCCAGAAACCGGTCCTCGGAAGCTTGTTTCCGGTCCAGGGAAGGCATGGCTTGGCAGTTCGGGCTGGACTGTTCCCATGAGGCACAGGGTCAGACTGATTTGCATATAGCCATGTCTGAACTGGGGTGGCAGAGTGGGCTAAAGAACGGTGATGGATTAAACCCAGATCTTTTGACTGGGTGTGAGTGTTTGATTGGTTCAGATGCTCCGTCCATTACCACCCCCTTTTGTACATGCTTGACAACTTCGGCTTCTGGCGAAAAGAAGCAATGCAAAGAAAGAAAAGAGATGAAGCCAGGCAGGATAAGGAAACACAAAAGTCTGCTTACCAGAACTGTAAAAAGTTAGAAAATGATATCAAAGAAAGAGAGAATGATAAAAGAGAACAAGAAGAGAAAATATCAGGCCAGTGCCCTGTTAGAACGCCTTTAGCTCTGTACCCGGAGTTACCGGCTAAACAGATAATAAACGATGACCTCTTATTGGGCTCACCGATTATCTACATGCCACCTTCTTATGCCCCTAATCATCGCATAGTACAGCAACAAGAACAGCGGAGACACCACTATCATTTCCGCTCCAATCAAGCCACTTACAAGTGCCTCATCAACGGACGCATTAGTGGTAGTAGGACCAATAGAAAAAGGGTTACCCATGGTTCCGCGATTAAGTACACACGAGCGGGCAAACATTGATAAGATAGTCAAAACCCTTGTGAATAGGAGAGAAACAGAAGAGTATGTGACTGACATATGCAATTCTTATGACGCGAGCCCCAAGCGATTCTTCATTGTACGCTTCTGCTACTACGCACTTACTGCCTATGAAGAGAAATATCAGGATGTAGGACCAGGTAAGCTAATGGCTCTTTATAGAAAAGTGGACATAGGAGACGAGAACGACAGCGAGGTAGAAGAACTCTACTTGTCCACATTAGAAGTATTCCGCCACGTCGTAGAACAAGGGCGGATAGAGGCAGACAGAGCATCGAAGCCAGTAACTTCCGCAATAGAGAAGCCAGATAACATGATGCCGATAAAAGAGGCTGCCCCGTAGTGGGTACGCCTAGAGGACAGGGGACTCATGATGACATAAATCATCAGGACGCTAAAGGGAGGGTGGTGTACAATTGGGTGTATCAGCCATGGGACAGACAGGACATCCTGACATTTCGTAAATCTCTTCCAGATTTACGGAAGAATCCCACCGCCTTTTACACCCGACTAGGTGCAGCTTTGGGGTCCACAATAATGACACTTGCCGACATTGACTTGTTCTTCGGGTTTATCTGCCGGCCGATGTGTGGAAACAGATCAGGAAGATAAACCACTGAGAATTGATCGGTCATACCTGGGAACAACTTGACACATTAGACACGCAGCGGAATCCTGGCCAAAAACCAGTTAAAGCAATATTGGACCTCCCCGATAAAATAGTGCAGAAGGTAAAAACATTGATACCGGAGAAAAAGATAGACTGGTCCATAGTGACACCGTGCCGCCAAAAACCACAAGAGGATGTCTCCGAGTATTTCTCGAGATTCGAAACAGTGTTCTCCGACTACAGTGGACAGGACATGTCCACTGCGACCGGACACCACTTATTAGTGCAGAATTACGTTAAAGGACTACTACCGGAGGTATTTCAGAAATTACAGACTAGCGAAAGTAGTTGTGCAGCCTCTAAGCCAGCGGCTTTTCTCCAAATGGCCCAGTATTATGAGCATCAGAAAAACGACAATGACAGAGCCACAGAAAAGAAAAAGAAAGATTTGAAGGAAAGAGTAATGATAGCCCAACTCCAAGGGGTGAACACAGGACGGGAACCATATAAAGGAGGATACCAACAGAATGTCCCTAGAACACAGCCTCCTAGAAATGACTCAGTGACACCATATGTACGACGCCAGGACTTAGGACAAGACCAATTGTTAGAAAGGCAAACCCGGGGCGGCAGAAGCTGTCTGACTGACCACCCCTAGGTCTACCCCTCCTTCAGAGAAGGGACCGAGCGAGGGTGAGGGGCCTTCGACGTGAGGGCCCTCTCTTAGAATCGTACAGCAGAGTAACCACACCACTACAAAAGTACACCACACGTAGGTCGAGTTTTCAAGCTTTATCTGGCAATAAGTATCGTTTCAATATATACAGCAGATCCTGAGATCTGGAAAGTCTCGTGCAAAGGGGTAAGGTAGCGGGACAGTCTTACAGATGGTCGCTTGCAAGGGGACCCTACGCACAGCTCTCAATCCTCGAGCTGGGGGGTTCCTGACGGTTGGGCCGCGGCAGCGCCAGCAGGCTCTTAGATGGTTCAGCGAGTGTGGACCGCGGCAGCGCCAGCAGGTTCCAAGATGGTTCAGCGAGTGTGGACCGCGGAAGCGCCAGCAGGTTCCAAGATGGTTCAGCGAGTGTGGACCGCGGCAGCGCCAGCAGGTCCAAAGAGGGTTCAGCGAGTGTGGACCGCGGCAGCGCCAGCAGGTTCCAAGATGGTTCAGCGAGTGTGGACCGCGGCAGCGCCAGCAGGTTCCAAGATGGTTCAGCGAAGATGGACCGCGGCAGCGCCAGCAGGTTCCAAGGTGGTTACAGCGAAGATGGACCGCGGCAGCGCCAGCAGGCTCCAAGGTGGTTACAGCGAAGATGGACCGCGGCAGCGCCAGCAGGTTCCAGGTAGAACAGCAAGGTGAGTTCGTCTCAGGGTCAGCCGCGACAGCGTCAGCAGGGCTTCTCGACTCCAGGATACAACTCCCGTCCTACTCCGGGGCTGGCCCAGATATAGGTCTGGAGTCCTTTGATGTCCGGACCCTCTCGCCTGGGGGTCAGAGGGGCCGGGATGATGGTGTCCAGACACCCAGTAGGGGGGTGGAGCCAGCGCCCAGGGAGGCCGGAGGGCGATCGATACCAGGCGTCCGGGGACGGTTGGAGAGCCATCGAAACTCCCTTTTCCTTGTCTCTGGTTGAGTGGCCACTCGACCACCCGGAGGTTCTTGGTGCCTCATTGGCGGGCTCGCTGGGGCTGTGGCCGCGGCTGGGCTGGGACCACGTGTCTGTGACGTGATGGGCCCAAGATGGCGTCGGGCCTAGAATGTGGGTCCGTGGTGGCCACCGGGCCGGTAATGTTGGGGCGGCCCGAGGGTGCCGTGTCAGTGGTTGCGGGCCGCCGGGTGGCGAATCTGGTGGTTTGTAGGTCGGGCAGAGGTGGGTCCAGGGCCGACCCGGGCTGGATGGAGGGCCGATGTCGTTTGAGGCCCGCCATGCGGGAGAGGTAGGACCACGCCACGAGGCCGGGTCCAACACACGTCCCCTCCAGCTGAAGGCAGGGGAGAGTCACCCATCTTCTTGGGGATTCTCCTCACCAAGGCGGAAGAATCTGGAGAGGCCGTCAGCGTTGGTGTGGTCGTTGCCAGGGCGATTTTCCACGGTGAAGTTCATCCCTTGCGTAGCAACTTCGGGTTCTCACCCTGCATCTGCATCAACCACCGCAGGGGCCGGTGGTCGGTCTGTACTCGGAAGTGGGTGCCGAAGAGGTAGGGTCGGAGCTTCTATAGGGCCCATACGACGGCGAACGCTTCCCTCTCGATGGTGCTCCATTGTTGTTCTCTGGCCAGCAGGCGCCGTCTGATGAAGGCCACCGGAAAGTCGACTCCGTCAGAGTTCATTTGGTAGAGGACGGCCCCAATACCGTGTTCCGAGGCGTCAGTTTGGACGATGAACTCTCGGCTGTAGTCGGGGGCCTGGAGCACCGGGGCGGTGCACATGGCTGTTTTCAGAGTCTCAAAGGCTACTTGGCACTCGGGGGTCCAGTGCACCTTCGGGGGTAGCCTCTTGGAGGTTAGTTCTGTGAGGGGCCCCACAATGCTCCCATAGTCCTTTATGAACCGCCGATAGTATCCAGTGAGCCCCAGGAAGGCTCGGACGGCGGCCTGGTTGACGGGGGGCTCCCAGGCCTGGATGGCGTCAATCTTTGGTTGGAGGGGAGCTACTTGGCCGCTCCCCACTTGGTGTCCCAGATAGGTCACGGACCCTTGACCGATCTGGCACTTGCTGGCTTTTATTGTTAGTCCGGCCCGTTGGAGGGCCGTCAGGACCTTCCAGAGGTGGGACAGGTGCTCATCCCACTGAAGGCTGTACACTGCAATGTCGTCTAGGTAGGCGGCACTGAATTCTTCCAGTCCCGCCAGCACCCTGTTCACAAGTCTCTGGAAGGTGGCCGGGGCGTTTTTCATGCCGAAGGGCATCACTTTGAACTGGTAGTGGCCATCTGGGGTCGAGAACGCGGATCGTTCTTGTGCTCCTGGCGTGAGGCCGATTTGCCAGTACCCGGCCGTGAGGTCGAAGGTGCTGAGGTACCTGGCGGCTCCCAGGCGATCGATCAGTTCATCCGCTCGGGGAATGGGATGGGCGTCGGTCCTGGTGACGGCATTCAGTCCCCGGTAGTCGACACAGAACCGCAGCTCCGGGGGCACCCCGGGGGCGGCGGCCTTAGGGACCAGGACGACGGGACTGGCCCATGGACTGTCTGAGGGTTCGACTACCCCCAGGGCCAGCATTTTGGAAACTTCGGCTTGGATGCAGGCCCGGACTCGGTTGGGGACTCGGTAAGCTCGGTGCCGCACGGGCGGACTGTCCCCGGTGTCAACGTCGTGAACACACCACTGTGTGACCCCGGGGGTGAGGGAAAATAAGTTCGCAAATTGACCCAGCAGTTTCTGGCAATCCTGGCGCTGTTTGGGGGTCAGCGTGGGAGAGAGGAGACCCCCTCGACAGAACTATCTTTCTCGGAGGTGCTCAGGAGGTCTGGTAGAGGCTCGGAGTCGTCCTCTGCTCCGTCATCGGTAGCCAACAACAGGCTCAGTTCGGTGCGGAAAAAGTGGGGCTTGAGCCGGTTGGCGTGTAGGACCCGGAGGGGGTTCCGGGGGGACTCCATGTCCACTAGGTAGGTGACGGGGCTCTTGCGCTCCACCACACGGAAGGGCCCTGTCCATTTGTCCTGGAGGGCGCCGGGGTCGACTGGGGACATGACCCAGACCTGCTGGCCCGGCTCGAATTCAATGGATGAGGCATTTTCATCATACCAGCGCTTCATCTCCTCTTGACTGGCTTTTAGGTTGGTTTCGGCCAGTTCCCGGAACTTCCGAGTCTGGTTGCGGAGAGTCAAGAGGTATCGGAAAACATCAGGAGGAGCATCGGAGGCGGCCAGCTCCCAGCCTTCTTTGACCAGGCTGAGGGGGCCTCGCACAGGGTGTCCATATAACAGTTCAAAGGGGCTAAACCCCAGGGACTTCTGGGGTACCTCCCGGTAGGCGAACAGGAGGCACGGAAGCAGAACGTCCCACTTGCGCCGGTTCTTCCAGACCCTTGATCATTCCTTTCAGGGTCCTATTAAATCGTTCCACTAGTCCATTCCCTTGAGGGTGATACGGGGTGGTGAACTTATAGGCGACCCCGCACTGTTGCCATAGGGACCGCATATATTTTGATATAAAGTTTGTGCCCCGATCACTTACGACCTCTCGGGGGAAGCCGACTCTAGAGAAGATCCCCATGAGCGCTCGCCCCACTACGGGGGCTGTGATAGTCCGGAGAGGGATAGCTTCCGGGTAGCGGGTGGCATGGTCCACCAGGACGAGGATGAAGCGGTGCCCTTGAGAGGTTGGAGGATCCAGGGGCCCCACAATGTCGATCCCCACTCGCTCGAAGGGGGTGGTCACCACGGGAAACGGTTGGAGTGGGGCTTTGATTTTTCCCCCACTCTTTTCACTGGCTTGGCAGGTCGGACAGGTTCGGCAGTGGTTGTACACATCGCTGCGCATCTTCGGCCAATAAAAGTGGGTCACCAGGCGGCTGTAGGTTTTGTCCTGCCCCAGGTGCCCAGCGAGGGGCACATCATGTGCCAGATTCAAGAGAAAGTCTCTGAAGCGGAGGGGGACGACTAGCACTCGGCCGGCCCCCAGCTCGGCGATCTTTTGTTCACTGTACAGGAGATCCTGGTCCCAATAGATCAAGTGGGACCCCGAGGGGTCTCCGGTGGCTTGTGTGGCGGCTTGCTGCCGCAGCCCCTCAAGGAAAGGACAGGTCCTTTGTTCCTAACGGAACTGCTCACGGGTGGGGCCCCCTTCTTGGCGCCACTGGGCTAGTTCGGGAAGGGGCCCGAGCTCGGGAAGTTCTTCATGGCTGGGGCCCTGCGGCCCCAGTTCGGGTTCAGCCGTGGTCGTGGCGGGTGGCGGAGGGGCCGGCCATTCAGGTTCTTCGGGCAGATTGTCTTCGGTTGGGACGGCGTCCCGGGTGGACATGGATCGGGTCGTTACGCAAACCCATTCAGGAAGGCCTAGCATCCCCAGATGCTCTCTTCGTTCGATCTGTGCCCAGGGGGAACTTTCCAGGTCGTTCCCTAGGAGGCAGTCCACTGGGGCATCGTCTCGGACGGTGACTTTCAGCAT
Organism: Lissotriton helveticus; assembly: GCF_964261635.1. NCBI lineage: Eukaryota > Metazoa > Chordata > Amphibia > Caudata > Salamandridae > Lissotriton > Lissotriton helveticus. Next base: position 649,977,480 of record NC_136068.1, read on the forward strand.
GCCGGTCACTCCTCCCCACTCGAAGGGAATGCGGGCCATCTGGCACAGGCTCTCGGAATTGTCTGCTGACCGGACAGGGCACAGAACGTGTGGCAAGATTTGTTCTGATGTCACCAGATGGCAGCGGACAGCGGTTATGCTGGCCCCCGTGTCACGGATAGCTTTGGCCAGGCGTCCGTTGATGGTGACCCACTGGCGGTACTTCTGGGTGTTGATCGGGATTTGGTCCCGGGGGATTATGTCTTTGTCGCCTAGGGAGGCGAGGCACATGGCCGCGGACTCCCATTCTTCTGGCTCCATCGGGACTTCTTCTTCTTCCCCTCTTTCTTCGCTCGGAGCGGCTGCAGTGATTTGTCGACCGGGGGGGCCGGTGGTGCCGGCCCGTTGGTTCATGGGGCAGAGAGGATCATTGGCGTAGTGACTCAGCCGTTGGCATCTGTGGCACGTAACGTTGGGACGGGGCCCCGGTCGGGCTGGCGGGGTCCCCCTCGGGCTGGAGGCGGGGGGAGAGAAGGCGGCCGAAGACCCCTGCGGAAGGTCTCGGCCTCGGCTGATGCCAGGTCCGCCGCCTCGCGGCCGGTGGTTCCCCGGGGACCCTCGTCCGTATTCTCCTGTGGAGTTCCGGGGGACACAGTTGCTCGCCCACCGATCTGCTTCGACCGCTAGTTTTCGCGGCTCGGTCAACTTGCTGTCGAGGAGGTGCTGTCGTAGTTCAATGAAGCAGTTGTTGGAGAGGTGCTCCCATAATATAAGGTCGACCAACTGCTGGTAGGTAGTAACCTGACTGCCTTTGACCCACCCCTCGAAGGCTCTGCTAAAAAAGTTCACATACTCCACCCATGTTGTACCGGGGATTTTTTTACAGTCTCGGGACCTTTGCCGGTACATTTCAGGGGTGAGTCCGTAGCGTGTGAGTAGGGCCGTTTTCATGTGTTCATAGGAAGTCATTTCGGTGTCAGGGAGTTCCAGCAAGGCGTCCCTCCCTTCGTTGACGAACTTTCCCCACAGGCCGGCGCCCCAGTCTTTCAGGGGCACCCGATGGGCGGTCATGGCCACCTCGTAGGCTTTGAACCACTGTTGGATGTCGTCGTTTTTGTAGTATTCCTTGACTACATCTTTCGGTAGATGAACCTTGGTGTCCACGGGAGGGGCCGAGGTCTTGGCCCCGGCTGCGCCCTCTTCGTTTAGCTTGGCTTTAATTTCGAGCTCCTTCAGGCCTCGTTCGTGTTCATAGGCTAGTCGGTTTTCTTCGAGGTCACGTTGTCTCCGTTTTTCTTCTAGGTCCCCCTCCAGCCGTAGTTGCTCGAGGGCTATCTTTTTCTCCGCTAGCTGGAGTTCTCCGTCTAACCGGAGTCGTGCAAGTTCCAGTTCGTGTAGCCTGTTGCGCTCTCGCTCTCGAGCGTCGTCATAGATGAGGTCCGCGTTTAGGGTTGCGGTTCTTTCCCCCGTCGGGGGTGCGCTGGTTTCCGGTTGTCCATTCGGGCTATTCTCCTCTTGGGGTGGCCTGTCTCGGGTTTCTACCCATGCTTGTAGGGCCGATTTGAAGTCCTCTTTTGTGTTCAGGCCGGTGGTAGCGATACTCATATCTTTACAGAATTGTTTTAGTTCTTTGTGGCTGTATTCTTCCATCTTTTCTTTCTGGAATTCGGCAGGTGGATTTGTTCCTTGGGTCGTCATGGTCTCTGTGTGTTTTTTCGCTGTAGCGGGTAGATCCCTCTCTGTACGATTTTGCGTGGGCTCGGATCGCAGCGCTTGCCACCAATGTTAGAAAGGCAAACCCAGGGCGGCAGAAGGTGTCTGACTGACCACCCCTAGGTCTACCCCTCCTTCAGAGAAGGGACCGAGCGAGGGTGAGGGGCCTTCGACATGAGGGCCCTCTCTTAGAATCGTACAGCAGAGTAACCACAACACTACAAAAGTACACCACACGTAGGTCGAGTTTTCAAGCTTTATCTGGCAATAAGTATCGTTTCAATATATACAGCAGATCCTGAGATCTGGAAAGTCTCGTGCAAAGGGGTAAGGTAGCGGGACAGTCTTACAGATGGTCGCTTGCAAGGGGACCCTACGCACAGCTCTCAATCCTCGAGCTGGGGGGTTCCTGACGGGTGGGCCGCGGCAGCGCCAGCAGGCTCTCAGATGGTTCAGCGAGTGTGGACCGCGGCAGCGCCAGCAGGTTCCAAGATGGTTCAGCGAGTGTGGACCGCGGCAGCGCCAGCAGGTTCCAAGATGGTTCAGCGAGTGTGGACCGCGGCAGCGCCAGCAGGTTCCAAGAGGGTTCAGCGAGTGTGGACCGCGGCAGCGCCAGCAGGTTCCAAGATGGTTCAGCGAGTGTGGACCGCGGCAGCGCCAGCAGGTTCCAAGATGGTTCAGCGAAGATGGACCGCGGCAGCGCCAGCAGGATCCAAGGTGGTTACAGCGAAGATGGACCGCGGCAGCGCCAGCAGGCTCCAAGGTGGTTACAGCGAAGATGGACCGCGGCAGCGCCAGCAGGTTCCAGGTAGAACAGCAAGGTGAGTTCGTCTCAGGGTCAGCCGCGACAGCGTCAGCTGGGCTTCTCGACTCCGGGATACAACTCCCGTCCTACTCCGGGGCTGGCCCAGATATAGGTATGGAGTCCTTTGATGTCCGGACCCTCTCGCCTGGGGGTCAGAGGGGCCGGGATGATGGTGTCCAGACACCCAGCAGGGGGGTGGAGCCAGCGCCCAGGGAGGCCGGAGGGCGATCGATACCAGGCGTCCGGGGGCGGTTGGAGAGCCATCGAAACTCCCTTTTCCTTTTCTCTGGTTGAGTGGCCACTCGACCACCCGGAGGTTCTTGGTGTCTCGTTGGCGGGCTCGCTGGGGCTGTGGCCGCGGCTGGGCCGGGACCACGTGTCTGTGACGTGATGGACCCAAGATGGCGTCGGGCCTAGAATGTGGGTCCGTGGTGGCCACCGGGCCGGTAATGCTGGGGCGGCCCGAGGGTGCCGTGTCAGTGGTTGCGGGCCGCCGGGTGGCGGATCTGGTGGTTTGTAGGTCGGGCAGAGGTGGGTCCAGGGCCGACCCGGGCTGGATGGAGGGCCGATGTCGTCCGGGGCCCGCCATGCGGGAGGGGTAGGACCACGCCACAAGGCCGGGTCCAACACCAATGTGCATTTTTCAAGGAATATGGACACTGGAAATCCCAGGGCCCAGCCTTATTAGGAGCTAGTAGAGGCAGAGGGGTGGGAGAAATACCACATGAACAGGGAGGAAGAGGACGTGGAAGAGGGTATGCGAGCGAAGCAAGGCCAGGAAGAGTGAACGCATTTGACCGCCCTAGAGAGAACCAGTGCTATCAGACAGATTATGACAATATGTATGACTTTGCATAGGATAGCCCGGGGCAAGGGAGGGATCCAGTCGAGCTCTATGTTGACCAGCAAGGCCCTTATGTCTCCGCAAAGGTCCTGGGCACAGTGTCGCCATTTTTGGTAGACACAGGAGCAACATATAGTGCACTATCCAAATGACTGATTCCACGGGCACCCTTGTCTGGATCACATATAAACTCAATAGGATTTGACGGTACGCCCTCCACCAACCCTTTGTCCAGACCAATCCCCTTCAAACTTGAAAACAATGTTATCGACACGACGTTCCTTCTCTCCTCCAACACCCCAGATACCATTATGGGTCTCGATCTACTGAAACATTTCCGTGCGACTATCAGATGTTCACCAGACGGAGTACGAGTCATCTTATATGACAATCACCAACACCTGAGAGATAATCCATCCCAACACATGTACCCCATTTCTGAGGCAGACACATCCCTGCTAGACACTTTACCCTCACATCTGTGGGCTATGGCTGATTCTGATGTAGGACAAATGATGATCGACCCAGTGCACGTGACAATACAACCAGACGCAACCTTACCGAAAATACCCCAGTACAAGATATTGCCAGAGGGCGAGAAAGCCTTGACCGAAATCATACAGTCACTGGGTAGAAGCGGGAGTGGTGGAAGAGGTAGTGAGCAATGTTTGTAACAGTCCCATTCTACCAATCATAAAGAGACAGCGAGAGGGAGATGGAAAAGCCTACCGCTTCATCATCGGCCTGCGGGAGGTAAACAAAATAGTAGAACCACAGTATCCAGTAGTTTCTGACATCACCACCATCCTATCCCTGATTCCGTCAACTGCTACCACTTTCACCGTTATCGATCTTAAGAATACCTTCTTCTCCGTACCCATTCCCCAAGACAGTCGCTATCTCTTCGGATTCACTTTAAGATCCCGCTCATTTAGATTTTGTCGAGCACCCCAGGGGTACACCAAGAGCCCGAGCATCTATAGCCAGGCACTCAAAAGACAGTTAAATGCCGTTCATTTACCGGACGGAGTAGTGTTGATACAGTATGTGGATGATATCCTACTAGCAGCAGACACCGCTCCACTAGCTGTCACAGCCACTATCCAACTCCTACACTTCCTTGCAGACAATGGCCATAAAGTTTTTCAAAAGAAATTACAGTTCTGCCAGCCACAAGTGACCTATTTAGGTCACCTCTTATCGAAAGAAGAAAGAAGACTCACACCCGACAGAATCCAGACAATTCTAGACACTCCCATTCCCAAGAACCAGAAACAAGTCCGCTCTCAGATAGGCCTCACCTCATTCTGCCGACAGTGGTTGCCAAACTTTAGTCTCACTGTGAAACCCCTTCTCTCCCTCCTAGCCAAAGACATCCCCTCACCTTTTCCCTGGACACCCGAATGCCAGTCAGCATTCAAAGAATTGCGAGATGCCCTCTGTTCAGCTTCTGTTCTAGGTACCCCAGACTACTTCAAACCATTCTTCCTCTACACTCATGAAAGGGAGGGATGTGCATTGTCTGTCTTAACACAGTCGATTGGTCACAAACATCGCCCATGTGCATACTTCTCTGCAACCCTCGACCCAGTAGCTAGAGCGCTGCCAGCGTGCTTGCGCGCTGTGGTGACTGCAGCCGTATCCATACACCAGAGTGAGGGAATAGTGCTCTCCAACCCAATCACAGTGTTAGTACCCCATGCAGTCGACACACTACTGAACCAGACCAAGACTCAACATCTGACCAACGCACGACTGACAGGTTATGAGTTAACCCTGCTAGCACAACACATCACGCTGAAACAATGCACCACTCTCAATCCCGCTACATTGTTACCCCTACCCGAAACTGACCCTGGTGTGATTCCACTGTACAATTGCGTAACCCCAACTGACGAACAGACGAAGAGTAGAGTAGATCTCCGAGGCACTGCCTTCCCAGAACCAGACGGGGAATTTTGGGTAGACGGCTCGTGCCTCAAACTTCCCAATGGCACCACCTCAGCAGCATATGCCGTAACCACAGCCCAAACCATCCTAGAGACAGCCCGCATTGCCCAATGATCTGCCCAAGCAGTTGAGCTCACTGCCCTTACACAAGCGTGTATTTTAGCGGCTGGCACGGCAGTCAACATATACACTGATAGCCAGTACGCCTTTGGGGTGGTTCATCATTTTGGGTTCCTTTGGAGGGAAAGAGGGTTCCTGACATCACAAGGCACACCCATCCTACAAGGAGATCTAGTCTCAGCATTAACGGAAGCAGTCCTCCTCCCCAAGCAGCTAGCAGTAATTAAGTGCCAGGCTCATAAGAAAGTGACTGATCTCATTGGCCAGGGAAACGCACTAGCCGACACTACAGCACGAACCACAGCCCAGGACAGAACCACGACACCGATGTACGTGACCAGGTTACAAGCAGAACAATTGGCTGACGCTAGAACGACTATAAGGGACATACAAACGACAGGCACACAGGAAGAACTGACTGAATGGGCTCGGGAAGGACTACGAGATGAGGAAGGCTGCTGGAGGACAAAAGATGGGGACATATGGCTTTTACCAAATGCCTATCTGATCCCTACGTTGACCATGGCACATTTACCCGCACGCATAGGTTCTGCCCCCATGACCGAATTGATCACCAGGGTATGGCATAACAGCAAGATAAGATAATCAGCAAAACGCTAGTATGTCAGCAACACAACCGTGGGAAGGGGACCGTATTACCATGGGGAGGGTTTGGTGTCCCCGACCATCCCTTTGAAGTCCTCCAAATGGACTACATACAGCTAGAAAGGTGCCACGGTCTTAAATACGTACGGGTGATCATGTGTGCTTTTAGTAAATGGGTAGAGGCCTACCCCACCAGCGACAACACCGCCTTAGCCACTGCGAAGGTGTTACTGAAATAATTCTTCCACCGATATGGCCTTTGTAGAATTTTATGGAGCGACAATGGACCCCACTTCGTAGCAGAAGTTATACAAAACATATTGAAGGGGTTGGGGCTAAGGCAAAAGTCCCACGCCGTTTTCCACCTCCAATCAGCGGGCCTGGTAGAGAGACACAACGCCACACTAAAACTGAAGCTTGCTAAAATAGTCACCACAATTGGGTTAAAATGGCCAGACGCTCTCCCACTGGCATTGCTATCAATGCGCTCCACCCCAACAAAACACCGACTGACCCCCTATGAAGTGGTCTTTGGCAGGCCTCTCGGTGGCACCAAAGTCAACTTCCATCCACGATGTCCCGGACATACTAATGTCTGATTACTTGTACAAATTGACGAACAAACAAACTCTTATCCACCAACTGGTGCTGCATGCCATTCCAGACGTGTCCAGGGGCCCAGGACATGATATCAAGCCTGGGGACTTCGTGCTGACTCAAAATTTCCAGAGGTCGAAGAGTCTGGAACCCAGGTGGACGGGCCCCTGGCAGGTCGTAATCACCACCCGAACTGCCCTTCGAGTGGAAGGAAGGAAGAATTAGGTGCATGCGCACCATTGCAAGAAGATACCTCCAACACTGATGGGCCCCGGAGAAGTGAACAACCAAGAAGAGCTCCTGACCAAAGACCGACCAGCCCTGAGTTGCTATCCCCAACCAGAAACACTTGAACTGGCAGAGTTTCCCGACCCCACGGTACCATCCAAGAAGGGGTACAATTTGAGATCGACGAAAGGAGAGTGCTCCAACAAGCAGGCCACTAACTGAGTCAAAAGTCTCAGATCGGTAGCCAACACTACAAGGCTACCAGGAGATACTCTAGACAAAAGTATGTGGTCCTGTCAGTCATCGAGCCTCTTGGAGGTGATGGAAGATCCCGGACGACCGAAGAACCACCGCGACGACTCCAAACTTGCCAAACTGCACAGTGCAAAGACAATAACTCTTGTGGCAGCATCTCTCACCTGCCTCTTGCTGTTTGTTGCCATCTGGATCCTCGAAGAAAATGCTACCGCTACAGGACAATGTCACCCACCATGCAACCCACCACCAAGAAAGAACACTGTTTGGTGTCACTGTCACTGCGCCTCCGAGAACGGCGCATAGAGTTCTGGAACAATTCCTTTGTACAATTATTGCACCAACAGAATCTTGCCGCAAATGCCACAAACTGTTGGATCTATGGGTTGCTACCTCACACCACTGAACATTCCATTCCTATTATCCCTTCACCCTTCTCTGTTCATGGATCCTGCCTTGCCTGGTTAATGCTCCTACAAGAGAGCGAGAAAGGCAATGCCACATCTGATGGGACAATCAAACAATTTTTCAATAGGTTCTGGTTAAATAAAACGGGGAGAACCTCTGCTCCCTTCTGCCCTCTGACTTCGAATGCAACCTTTCCTATGAACATTCCCGCCAAGGAAAGAGTTGAAATGCAGATGTACCACAACCCAGCCAGACCTACCTTTTCCTATCTGAAGAAACGAACTGCTGCAACTCTGACAGTGGCCCTATCTGTGGTGAACGTCTCATTCCTTTTCTGCATCGAAGGCCACAGGACCAAGATCGTAGGTCACAGCTCTTGCCAGATAACGAAGACTCTGAAACTGCCGACCCCCCTTCATTTGTAGCATCACCCAACAAGTACTTTATCTGTGGTACCAAAGCCTACACCTCGCTCCCAAAAGGCTGGGGGGGGGGGGCACTTGCTACATTGCCTTTTTCTGCCGCCAACCTACACAGCATCTGCAATCCATCACAGAGAAAGGCTGTCCAAAGACACAGAACAAGCAGACTCCGCTGCATCACAGTTCCTTGAAGCAGCAAAAGGACTTGTCCCGCTATGTGGCCCGATGGCAAACAGCCGAGCCATCCGACACCTATCGCTAGCAGTAGAAACAGCCTTGAACGTCACTGCTGGCATCCTCACCAACAACACAGCTGAGCTTCAGGCGGTACGCTTGGTGGCTTTACAGAACCGTCTTGTTCTAGACGTGGTACTAGCAGACCGTGGAGGAGCATGCCGCATCATGGGTGCCAGCTGCTGCACTTTCGTCCCTGACTGCTCGCTTTCAGTCTACAAGGCAATTGAACATCTCCACAGTCTGGAATCGGAGATCCACCAAGAACCAGAGACTTGGACACTGGGAAACTGGTTTTGGGGCATATTAAAGAAATGGGGTTGGAAGATGGTCCTCTTGGTTCCGATGTTAGTAATATGTGGCTGTTGTCTGGGGATACACTATATACCGGCCCTGTGTTCTCTTTGAATGCATTCTCTGCGCTCTAAGACTTTGGACACTCAATGCGAAAACATGAAAGCAATGTATGACAGGGAGATACATGACATTATGGACATTGACGTAAACTGACAAGCTGGCCCCTATATGTTCAAAGGGGCGACTGTCGAATATAAGACGATAAATATGAACATAGCCGGCGCCATCTTGTGTAATGAAGGCCCCTACGAGCGCGTAAGCGGCAACCATTTTAGTCTCTGCAGCCATTCCCCACATTGCTGGCCACCTGCGCATCACCCCGGCCGCCCTCATCCCCCTGCACTCTGACTGAACCCGAGCACACATACCGGGGTCGTAAAACCATGTCAGCATGACAATACACTAGAGCAACTTCCTGCACCAAACCCACTTGTCCTTTCATCCTCTGTGCGCATTCACGCACCTCTGATATCCTCCTCCACTGCACCTGGCTACTCAATCCGGTCCCAGGTGCTAACCAACCCCTGCGGACTTAGTTTATTGCCCACGTATTGACAGAACTTCTTTCACCAACAGAGGGACAGGAATTTAATCAGTGACCCGACCCCTTTGATCTGACTGATCCCACGTGTTTTAGGTCCTGTCGGAATGTCCAGTTGCGAGATATCGATCATCTGTAAGATCCGGGTGGGGGAACATTTGCTGCTGGATTTGTGTGGGAACCAGCTTAAGGCGGGGATTCCAAGGATATTTCACTATGTAATACACTGATGCCAGGAATGTTTGACCATGCAATAAACTGACGAAAGAAACATATAAAAGGCCAGGCCTCAGAGATGCAGTTAGAGCACCTCCTGATGATAGCCCTGGTGTCCGATGTGATGTACTCTCCTCTAGAGCAATTAACTTGTTCTTTGCCTTCCAACTTCCAGCGCCTGCCTCGTTATTTTGATCACTAATCTTAAGGTGAATTAGAGGTGGTTTGCACCAAGCGGCATCGAAAGTCTTGCAGATAAGTCATGCAACAATAAATATTATCCTTAGGCCTCGACTCACCTACATCGTTGATGAGGAATCTACTGCTTGACACAGGCGGAAAAAGTTAAAGTACAATGTCAGACTCTGCGCAACACTAACCCACTTTTAGCTGCTGTCAGGCCTTCAACAGCCCATCTAGCTCTGGGTAGGTAATTGCCAGGAAGTGGCCCATTAGTGGCGTCAGCCTGGGGAGGATTTCCCCACCTGGACCTCAGCGATGGTACAGGACCTGAGTGTTAGGTTCCCTGCCTTTTGTTGCAGTGGGCGCTGTGCCAGTGAAAGATCACCAGGGACCACGCTTTAGGGGTGATGGCTTTTCATACTGCCTTCTACTGATGGGTGTTGACCTGTATACTCACAACTTATGAAGCAAGAGATTGTGACAACAAAATCATTGATCAATCTAGGCCTCTCATACATTTAATAGACTGGTCGCGAATGCAAGTGACATATCTCACTACACAATAGTGGTACTCCTCACATTCGTATCAACTTTGTTTTAGTTAGACACACTCTGTTAGACATCAGTGGACTATCCTTAACCCTGTTTATGTACTACGCTGACTCACACAGCCCACCAAAACCATCTAGGGCTGGCCATTAAGTATTGTACCCTGCTTTGAGCTCCATGGGCACACACCACAACATGAAGACCTCCACAGGGGAACCTACTTTACCCTGTTCGCACACACCCTGTACCCACCTGGCACTTCAACAACATATATATGCTACATAAAGCCTAACACTGGGCTACAGGCTAACAACTATCATAAATGGCACAATGAAAGTATTTGCATTTGTCACACTGACAGATACCACTCTGTTATGCTCTACCATTGTGGAATACAGAAAGGTATAACATACAATCTGTAGCAGATTTGTAGTGGTTGCTACTTGCTTCACAGGACATACCCCCTGCAGTTTTTGGAAGTTATGCATGGATTACAGCCCAAGATATTAGGATTTGCTATTGTACATTGTGACTGTTAACAAGCTGAAGATCCACTGAAGTCGTATTTAATACACATTATAAAGTTGCATTACAGGCACCTTTTATTCTGAGCAGTAGGCCTAAATGATCTTAGCTAAATGAACAGTAATGAAACAGCAGTCGAAGTAATTGCCAGAACTTATGATATCTCACCCACCCACAATGTGGAACAGAATAAAAATGTCCAGGTCAAGAGCTGACCATAGGCAACTTACAGTATGTCCAACACGACAGTATATCCAACACGACAGTTAATCTTGAAAGAACAGTGGGGGAAGGTACTCTGTTTGGGAACTCGCTACCATCATGTGGACTAAAGAGAGCAAAACCTGACAAACTTATGTTTAGTCAAAAGTCATTGGGCCTCTCAGTCTCTACCATTGACAATGATAGCCATTAATCTGCAACACACCTTGTCATCTGCATCCAGTACACACCCAAAACATATTTACATCTCATTCACATGACTCCAAAGCAGAAGGTACATCTCAGCACCAAGTCATATGTGACATTAACTATGTGTGTCACTATGAGGGGGGCCTTTGCGGAATAATTATCTCCATAAGCACAGTGTTAAGACCGCAGATCTGGCATGCATCTGTAGTTTGACTGCACACAAGCCTCACTTGATCCTTACCTGTTCATTACAGGGCACATACACACCACAAACCTCGAGACTCAGGATTACTGAACAAAAATGTGACTGTAATCTTCTTTATACTAACAGTAGGAACTGTGCGGTAGCTAGCCTCATACACTAGGTTGATGGTGAAATACTGATTCCACGCCCCCTGCAGGATATGTTATCCAATACACAAGCTAGCTCACAATGCCGCTGTGAACTGCTAGAACCTAAACAGGGAGGTGATTGAATGTTTTTAACCACTGAACATGACAACCCTTAGCCTCAGGGATCATGATAACAGATCTAGAAGCTTTTCCCTCTGCCACTCGTGTGCTTTCATTTTCACTAAAATTAACAATGTCTACACAGAGAGAGATTTTAAAATGTCATATTAAACTAACTTATTCTTGTATATAGGACATGTGGGCCTATAATCAATAGAATTAAGCAGGTGTAAATAAATCCATCCTTCCAAATAGTCGCCAACAGAAAACAGCTCACCCAAACTTCAAACACTGCAGATCTATGCAAACATTTTACATAATGGAGGATATTTTCCAAAAACTACAAAACAGTGCCTAACCTACATATCTAGGGTGAGTGTACATGTAATGCCAAGTTTATTCTTACTGGATGAACCAGTCTATTACCTGCCAGGAGGAAACATATGAACAAGTGTTGGACACGAATTGTACAACCCTCATGTAGAAGTTTGGGACTTGACAGACACAGTGACAGCATGCAATTACATCACAATGTCAGTAGAAGTCTCCTTGCTACATGAATACTGGAAATGCTAGTTGAAATAGAAATGAGAGCATTCTTGTAGGATACACAGAAAGCTCCATTTGTCATGGGCTGGCACACAGACATGTCATCTCCAGGATGTAAACTGGACTGATATTTGTATACTTATTGTGAGGCCTAGTAAGCAGTTTCAAAGGAGGCTTGAGGATGTTTGCTTTGAAACTTATGAATAAGAAGCTGACTCAGGCATAAGTTAATCAACATTTTCATGTATTCCGCAAGGTCCTAGAAGGAAAGAGGAATTACCGCAATAATTGGAGAGGGAACCAACAGAACCAAACGCAACAGTGGTGGCCACCAAATCCCTGGCAATTCGGTGGTCCGACTTTCCCTCCACAGATGGGACCCCAACAGTCGGGCCCTTTGCAACAACACATGGGGCCTTTTCCGCCTCAGTATCCTGCTAACTTTGGTGGACAGCCTTTTTTAGGCTTTGGTCGGGGACGGTCCCGGGGCGGAAAAAGAGGTCAGCAACAACCACAGGTGCACTACAGCCCCCCGGCATCATCAACGAGGAACCTAAGAAGCGCAACCACCAAGAACAAAGAGCAGGCGACGACCAGCACGGAACCGGGCTCGTGATCAACCTGAGTCAACATGTATTAACGCAAACTGAAGAAAAGGCATTCAACAGGGGTCTGGGCTTTGTCCCTACACACAGGAACGATAATTTTGAAACACGCTTAGAATTGGCTAAATTCTTACGCAAAGTTAGACTACATTTCTTCTTTGTCAATAAACAGGGATCTGACGTACAAGATATTAGGGAGGTGAACACTGGGCTGAAGAGGAAATTCACCTTTAATCCACCTGCCCATTCCATGCCCCCTAAGGTACTTGCTTTTGAACAAGCTATTGAAAAGAGTATTGAAGAACTGTTCACACAGCAAGAGAATGTGTTCTATAACTTTCCCAAAGACGAACAGCTGGCTTTAAAGGCTTTATCGGCAGACAACAAACTGACCATAAAACCGGCAGATAAGGGCGGTGCCATTGTCCTTTTGGACACCAGTACCTACCGTGCGGAGTGTCTGCGGCAACTAAACGATGTGAGATCCTATCGCCCCTTGGATGTTGATCCGACAGAAGAATTGAAGATAACCATCTCATTCATGACCGAAGAAGCGTTATCTGAAGGGTGGATCACGCCGCAAGAAGCGGCTTTTCTATGCACTGAACACCCAGTAACCCCTTATTTTTATGCCCTGCCCAAGGTGCATAAAAAGCAAAGACCGCCCTCGGGCCGCCCCATAATTTCGGGCATTGGGTCTATTCTCAAGCCTTTATCAACTTTTGTTCATTACTTTTTGCGCCCCATGGTCCAAGAGATGCCAACCTATCTCAAGGATACAACTGATGTGCTACGCCTTTTGCCTGAAATAGATTTTGACATCACTATTGATCTTCTTGTTTCATTTGATGTGGAAGCATTATACACATCAATACCGCAGGATGAAACTCTTGAAGTTATTCAGTCCGTGTTACAATCTAGGACTCTAGACAGTATCACCCCGGTTAATTTCATCATGGCCTCTGCTACTCTAGCAATGAAGCACAATTTCTTTAGGTTTGAGGATGCAATGTACCTTCAGGTATCGGGTACCAATATGGGGAGCATTTATGCTCCCAGTTTGGAGAACCTATATGTTCACTCTTTTGAGCAGGAGCACATACTGGCAACCACGAACCCCTTTCCTTGAATGTATCAAAACATGGAAGAGGTACATGGATGATGTCCTGGTGGTCTGGTGGGGTACCAGCGAAAGATGTCTCGAGTTCTTCAACTGGCTGAACAGTAGGAATAATTTCCTTCGCTTCACGGTTGAAGTAGGTAGAGACAAACTAGCCTTCTTAGACCTTCTGATTACAGCAACCCCTGAGGGGCTTCAGTCCGAACTATACAGGAAACCATTGGCAAATAACTCCCTGTTGTGTTTCGATAGTCACCACCCCAAGTCCCTACGGGAAAATCTGCCGTTTGGACAGTTCCTCAGAGTTCAGAGGTACTGTTCAAGTGCCGAGGCGTTCAAAACCCACTCTGTGGCTCTTAAGGAACAACTAGTCTCATGGAAGTATCCACCTAGACTTGTGCAACGTTCACTCAAGCGTGCCAGAAATAATAACCGTCTGACACTCCTAGAACCGTCTGTCCCCAAGCCCCCCATGGATAGGCTTACTTTTGTCACCACGTTAGGGACACTATCAAATAAAATACAGAGAGTGGTTAAAAGACACTGGTCCATCCTTAATTCAGATCATGTTTCAATACAGAGTCCTCTGTTCTCGTTTAAGAGTCGTCCGAACCTTAGAGATCGGATGGTTCACACGAGGCCACGTGAAGAGAGACCCAGGGCTCTGGGTTCGCATTGGAACCTTCCTCCAGTAACGGGCCATCATCCCTGTGGCACGTGCCAATCTTGCCCACAGACTAAGAAGTCAACTGAAATAGACATAGGCACCACGAGACCTTGGATTCAAACCAAATTTACGAACTGCAATAGTGATAACCTTATTTATCTCATTACATGTCCCTGCGGGCTGAGGTATGTAGGGATGACAACCCGTAAAATCAGATTCAGAATATCTGAGCATAAGAGCACCATTAGGTGCAAGAGACAAGCTACTAAATTGACCAATCACTTCTTGGAGGCACGCCATCCATCCACAGCATTTCAGTGGACAGTGATTGAGCAACCCTACATTCCTGCACATATCACTGATGTGTTAAAGTATCTTCTACTTAAAGAACAGAAGTGGGTCTTTAAATTGGGCACCAATCGCTTGGGTCTGAATGATGAAATACCTTGGGCCACCCTGTAAACTTGAGGGGCATACTATCAGTAGTTATTGGCCATGGCAATTACACCAAAGGGATTCATCTATCTTTCTATTGTTGGGTACAGCCTGCCATGGTTAGTTCGAGCAAAGTGACCTTGATTGAGACCAGTCAAAAACGTAGCATGTATATCCATTCCTCTATATATGCTGCTGTATGTTTTATACTATCAGTATTGGCATAATCTCCTGGAAGGATTTGATGAATAATTGCGGCGATTCTTTTGACCACTCTCATAGCATCAGGGTTTGGTAAAAGAATTATTTTGTGCTTAGTCCGTTTTTTTGCCACAGACATTCTAGTAAATAACATACATGGACGAATGTCTGATGACCCTGTATTACACTGGTTAGGAGCGTTATCGCTCTTGAAACCTTAAGTGGTAATAAAGTTTTTCTTGTAAAAAATGAAAGACTCCGAAGGAACAATGGAGGTCTGTTCATAGTTTTCCCAGGCATCCTATCGAATGGCGAGTGTTCACCTTTGTGTCTCTTGATAGGCCGATCCTTAGCACTGTTAGCCAATCAATTTCGATCTTTCTGTCAGATTGACGCAAGGGGTCACGTGACCGGCATCCAGCCAATGATGCACGACGTCATATACCAGAGCCATGGCGTGGCTCGGTACCTCCCCAATCAGCTCGGATGCTGGTTTTGGGGTACCGACGGACAGGTAGGCTCTAGGTGTACGAACGCGGTGGCTTTTCATGGCGTTTTTAAACTTTTCAAACCTCACAGAGTGGTAACCGAGAGGCACTTTTTAATGTCCTTAATGTTGTTACTATGTGACACGCCCAGTACCGACGCCCGATAGGACGTGGGACTCGTGACTCTGGAATAAAATTTCAGAGTATCGAGCATTATTCTTTCCCGGCATAAGGCATAATCTTGACAGAGGTTACAAAGCGGAGGTTTTGTGGGTTAGCGCAGAGTGGACCATTCTAAGTAACAGAGAGGGGCTCGTTCTCATACTGTTTGTGTACCTGTCCCATTTTCTTCTTTTTTTATAGAGTGGTGCTTCCCTCTTTTCCTGAGCCGTGGCCAGGTGGGGTGAGGTCTGTACCTCTTACGAGTCTGGTAAGATGGTTTTTGTTTTCCATCTTGGAATTTTTAATAACTGATCCAATGATGAGACACTAGCACGCAGGACTGTAGTGCATTTGATGTACATGATTATGACACATAATACTAGGGTTGATATACACAAACCTTGTATACATTTCTGCTGTGATGTGGACGCGGTGTCGATTGACAGGCACCTATATTGATCTCCATTTTTTCACTGTTTTTGTAGTGGATATACACAACTAAAAGAGAGGAGAAACGATTTGGACACCTAGTGGATTAAGGTGATCTCTGTATTTGTTTCGTTATTGTTGTTTTTGAGCACTTTTTGTTTAATTATCACCTCGTTGCAGTAGCTATCAGTTGATTGGGTCCTGAAGAAAGCAAAGACAGAATATGTCGCCAATTCCTGAAACATGTTGACCTCATAGTACATCTGGGCAGTTAATGTTGTGACTGTCACTGACTACTTTTTAATGTTGGAAGAGTGGGTAGCACCAGAATAAATATCATTTTCAGTGCCCCCTCATCCAATTTTATGACACTTTTTCTCTTATTTTACACACATTTTTCTGCACTGCGACATCAGTCCCTCTTTTGTATTAACACCCACACAATCGAGCAGCAAGACCATAGTGAGACCTGTCTGACCGGTTGAGGGATCTTTCCTACTATCTGGGACCTCCTCCGTGAAATTTAGGGGCACTCCTAGTGGTGGTCTTGAAGGAATCCCAAATGATGAAGGGCGGTTCCGTATGGTGAATGATGGGCATCCTTGCCTGACCACTACGTGGGTCTGTCGAAGGGATGACCCTAGATAGAGATACACATGGTAGGGATGTTTAGGTGTTCCTGTTAGTTTTAAACGTTGCGTACACACTAGTTTTTTCCTTTTCAGACCCTCTGATATTTTTTTGTGTAGTTCAAAATATCTTGTTAACATGGGGCTATGTAAGGGAAAAGTCTAGCTGCAGTGAATGGGCCTAGCGGAGACACGTGACACCCACTGTTTACCCTAAGGGACAACCTCAAGGAGCCATACAAAATTAGAAGAGTCACATCTCAAGACCAAAGATTTTTACAGAAATAATCTTTTAGGATTAACCCTTCTAAGCAAACAATGAACTAAAATGTGAGAGAAAGCAACGTAATATACAACATCACAAAAAGCGGCCAATGATGTTCATGCTTTTCGAAAGTTAAAGCACACAGAAAGCCATGCTAACCAAAAACATGGTAAGTCATTCTGAATATCTTTTTGTGTAGGACATCAGACATTTGAGATTCACAGGCTGATTCCATAGTTCACACCACAGAGATTAGCTCTAACTTTATGTGTGACGAGTTGTAGAAGCAACATTGCTGTTCCCAGCAAACACAGAAGGTAGCCCGAGAGGAGCTCATTGAAGCAAGTAAATAGAACTAGTATGCTCCCAGCCTGTTCCACTGCAGCCAATGATAGTGATTCCAAACTGTTGAAGTTCCACTGCCATATCATTAGGAGCAGCTGCTTCCTAGGATGCCTCGAGGAATGCATTCACCAACAATTGATAACTCTGGGGACAACTAGACAAATGGGCTTTCAAGGGATCCCATAGTATATACATGTCTCATTGCTCTACCATTGGTGATCAGAGGCAGAAATCCAGTGCGCACAACAGACTGCAGAAGACAGGTTGGACACAATGATGCCAAACAGGCCAAAAAGATAGGACAAATGTCAGTAAGCTCCATAAGCTGCAGCATACCCAAGCATTTAACCATGCATTCACAGCACATCAGCACAAGTGGTAGTGCTTGTTCCATTCCACCTTGAACTGACACATTCACAGTCCCAGCAGCAAGGAGCAGCACAAGCGGAATATCTCCATGAATAATTACAAAAGCCAAATCTACAAAAGTAGGGCTGACACAGAACATGGTCTTAAAGTAGCTAACAAAACCAAAGATGTCATATAAAAAGTGGATTACTCCCTTTGTATCAGGCATATACAAGATATGATGAACCATCTCCCCTAAATGCTGTGTGAAGTTGGTATTAAGGGGTATATTAGCAAGAACATTGTTAAAATTATCGCCATTTTAAAACGGTGATAATGGGCTTGCTAATATTTGTTATAGAATTCCAAAGAAGCCCAGGTTAGATGTGCAGGACATCTAACCTGGGCTTCTCTTGGAATTCTATAACGCATATTATAAAGCCCATTATCGACGTTTTAGCGGCAGTTTCCTCACGCTATAACGGCGATAATTTTAACGAGATTCTTGCTAATATGCCCCTAAGTAACTTCGCTATCTCAGATGCAGACCTTCAAAATAAGAGATCCATAACTCTGCAGGCAGGTGCAAACTTAACTTGTGTGCAACAAATTCACAATCAAATGAACTGTCACCACATAAGCAATGCCAGATCGCTTTTTACAAAGAGCCTTGATCATGAGCCAGAACTCCCTATCGATAGTAAAGTTGAAGTCGGACAGTTCATGTCTGTCTGTGAATCTCTCGTTGCTAGACCAGTTTGCCACCCATGTATCCCTCATTTATAATTAAGGCCTCCTGTTTTCCATTGTTACTAATAAATATAGATACATACAGACAAAAAACATTCACTTTCTTGTCAATTTATTTTAAAATGTGGATAAAAATGGAAATTGGGTTGTTTTTTGAGTAATTCTAAATACTGCCTGCCAAGACTGCCAAGGCAATAGATGTGTGGATTTATAGATAAGGGGTTTACAAAATAAAGGAATTTTAGTAAAGAGGCTTTAACATCATTTGATATGCACAAGGTTGATACTGAAATTTGCATATCTTCATATAAGTGCACTGATTTATCTTCTGCAGGTGTTCACAGTACTCACACCTGGCAGACATTCAAGAATCAGTGCATATTTATTGGTTAAATAAATGTGGAAATATACTAATTTCAGTCAACTTTCCCCACAAACTCAAAATAAATATGGATAAATACAGATAAAATTAGCAAAAAGTAAATATGGATAAGACGTAAATTGCAAAAAAGTAACTCCTATAAAAATGGGAGCCCTAGTTATAATGTGTTTTCTAAACTCCAAACACTCCACAGACAGCAGGAAGAGGAAAAAAGGTGAAAATCACTGCTTGGTATGTGTTTGCACATATCATATTGAGCTAGTGTATGTGCATGTACATGAAACTTTGAGCCATGATCTTATGTGTCAATACCAGTTGAGAATGACAATTGAGAATGATATACCCTATGTACCAGCAAAATTTTCAATCACAGAAAAGCGGAAGCTATCCCAGAATGGACGTTGGCCAAGCAAACATTACAGAGTAACCATAGATTCTCAGCCCATTACATGAATTTACCAATCGGAGCCCTAAAATAACATACTCTAATATCCCATTTATATTTATGACGCACTCCACACTTAAGCACCATCTGAGCCTGTGAATCAGTAAGCATTGCAGTCCAACAGAGTGATGTAGCTATGTGAGTGACTACCTGCTCGTTTTTTGAGCCATAGAGTTGCTGATAATGGAGGAGTACCTCCCACCAGGGTTTCCAGATACATGGGTTTCTGGATAGAAAGCTGGCTCCCTCATGGCTCCCTCATACATTTTGAAGGGTATATAATGGCTCATAGATACGGCAAACCGCATCTGAAGTAGAGGAGGTGTAGATCGCAGCAGTGTCATAAAGAGTTTAGCCCACTACAAAGTACTTGTACATCACATAGGTGGTCTTCGCAATGCACAGATAACAGCCATTGGACAGTGAGAATCAAATTCACCAATGTAATACAAAGGCTTTAGCTTGTGAGTACGAGACCACCTACCGCACAGTAAACTTCTGGTAGCAATTTTTAGAATTTTCAATGTCCGAAAAGGGACGCTAGATTATTGCCATTTTTGCAGCTGTTACCTTTTCAAAATTAATGTTTATCTAAAGTGTTACAATGACTACCGCACGGTGCCTGCCACATGTAAATGTAAAACATGTATTTTTACATTGTGGCGGGTGCTGCCACCCGCCACAATATACACATACAGGATGCACCCACCAGTGTGGCGGGCGCATTCTAATTGATTTTGCGGGACCACCGCACCAATGGCGGGCAGTACCTTTTCCACGACGAAGGCGGGCGGACTTTGTCCGCCCACCATCGTAATCGGTCCCTATAATAGGAAAATGCGACAGCTGCAGACCAGTGTTTCTGACCGCCAACACAGAAGATCAACTATGCAGCCAAGTTTTTAGTTCCCTAGCAGGTTGTGGGTTTATAGGGGAATAGGGTAGGAAATAATTTAATTTATAATACATCTATTACTAATTTGTATATATTATTAATTATTTTTTTGTTAAATGTTGTGTTTTAGTTCTGTAGCGGGTTGTAGTTTTATAGGGGAATAGGGTGGGAAGTAATTTAATTATAATACATTTAGTAATAATTTTTAGAAGTTATTAACTATTTATTAATTACATTTGTGTTTTAGTTCTGTAGTGGGTTGTGGGGTTATAGAGGAATAGGGTGGGAAGTAATTTATGGATCTGGCAGTGGCAATCGCCGGGCCAGCAGCTGACATCCGCCTGCGATCGCAACCTAGAAAACCGCCGGTCCTATTAGCATGGCGGTGACAACCGCGGTGGTGTATTTTTCCACCCGCCACTTTTCCACCAGTAGCAGTCTGGCGAGAAGAGCTGGACCTGTAAAATGGGGCCAGTGCAGGGCCAGGCTCCACCGGCATGATTAAGATTGCGGCGGTAGCCAGCCTTTCCATGGCAGTGGAACTGCCATGGAAAGGCATGCGAAGAATGTCTCTGGGGGCCAATTGGGGGCCCCCAATGTGTTGGGTGGGTTTGGGTACACTGGGGGTGCAATTGTCCCTGTACCAGGTGGCAGGCACTGTGCAGTGCCTGCCTTGCAGTGCAGGGATATGCAGGACATGCTTTTATGGACATCGCGGCGGTGCTCCTGGCAGCAGCAACTGCCGCAATGTTAAATGCCACAATCTGACTGCCGCGGTCGGATTTTGACTGTGGAGCATACTAATGGTACCGGCGGTGAAGTTGTGGTCATAGCGGGCGATGTTTTCCCTCTACCATGGGGGTCGGAGTGTTTTTCCGACCGCCATCCTAATGGACCCCTTAATTAGTATTAATTCATTAATAATGTGTATTAATGAATATGTATGTATTTAATAATTTATATTGTTAATTGTGGAAATTATTTTAATAGTAATGATCTATTAATTGGTTATTAAGTATTAATAATTAATGGTTAAATATGTTAATTGTTAGTTTTTTTAGGAGTAGGCTGTGGGTTTATATGTGAGTGGGGTGGGAAGCCATTTGATGATACTTAATTAATTAAAGTATGTTTATTAATTAATATTTATGTTTTTAATATTTTATATTGTTAAATGTGGTTAATAATTTATTATTAATTATTTATTATTTGGATATTAATAATAATTAATTAATTAACAATTATGTTATTGTGTCTTTTTTTAAGAGTGTGTTGGGCATTGATAGGGGAGTATCCAACACTTTCCCTACTGTTACATTCACTGGAGTGGGAATAGTAATTTTTAACAATCTGCTATCCAACACTTTCCCTACTTTAGCACTCCCAGGATTGAGTATAGTAATGTTTACCCTCCCTCTATACAACACTTTCCCGATTGTAGCACTCAGTGAAGTGGGAATAGTAATTTTTACCCCTCCCGCTATCCAAGTTTCCCTACTGTTGCACTTACTGTAGTGGGAATAGTAATTTTAACCCCTGCGCTATGCAGCACTTTCCCTACTGTCACACCCGTTGGAGTGAGAATAGTAAACTTTTCCCTCCCCGTTATCCAACACTTTCCCTACTGTTGCACTCACTGGAGTGGGAATAGTAATTTTTACACCTTTGCTATCCAAAACTTTCCCTAATTTTGTACTAAAGTATTATTTAAAATGTAATTAACATTAATATATTAAAATTATAATATATATGTTTTTATTCATAATATTTATATTACAAGTGTTTGTGTATATATATTTAATTGTATTTTTTTTATATATTTCTAATGTGTTATATTTAAATAAAAATATTATTTATTAATTATTTCTAAATGAATGTATATATTAAATTGTAAATATGTATGTTTATTTCTTTATTACATTTATTATTTATAATTTTTTACATTTACAAATAAATTAAAATAATTTATTTTTAAGTTAATAGCATTTCTTGTTTTCTTCTCTTTATTTTACAATATTTTTTAACATAAAAAAACGATATATTTAACTTCAATATTTTAAACAACAATTTTTGTTCCCGATATTTTTGTGCTTACCATGTTGTAGATAGGATGTTGATATTCTGGTAGGTCAATATTGATGTTGTCAATATTATGTCAGTGATCCGCTGCATGAGGTACAGTCATATACAGGGCACACTACTGCACAAGGTAAAGTGGGTTGCAAACAAACCAAATGGCTCTCATACTTATTGCTTTAACAAAGCGGCAAAATGGCTATATCAGGGACACATCGGGATCATGCTTGGGACAGGGTCTAGTGCAGTATTGGAAAGAATACTTTTAAAGAAGTCAACTGGGAAATACATACAAGTAAATCATCTATTAGTATTTTCCTGGTGATGGCCCTCAGCGAGGCATTGTTACTTCCTAAACAAAGGTGGGAAATGGGCTCTAATATATTCTGCTAATGTGGGTGTGGAACACTGACCCTTACTTTTGTGTTTTCCATCACACACATTTGATGTCCTTCCACCGCAGACAAGGCACCAAGTCCTCTAGTTGCAAACGGTAAAGCTATTGGCCCCTGAGTCCTAACCATGCAGCAGGCACCGAAGAGCATGAGGCAAGACCTGCCCTGCTGATGCACCAGCTGTGCTGCCTCTCCACCTCTGGTTGGTTTGTCCCATTGGTAGTTTACTGGTAGAAGGGGAGCAAGGACAGCTAACAAAAAACTGAAAAAAATGAAAATAGTATACACAATTATTCACGACTTGCACGGAAGTCTCAGAGGCTAGGAGAACAAAGAGCAGCACAGCCCCTTTGCCTGCATTGTGCTCGGTTTGCTGGAGCCCCGGCCTGGTTGGGGCACTGCTGTAGCCTGAATGTCTTGAACACTAGAATTGTCCAAATTGTTGTGTCCAAAAGGGAAGGAACATTCAGTGCCTTTTCAAACGGTAGCTTGTGGTATTCAAAATGCTTCAGCATGCACCGACAAAGCAAATTTAGCTAATTCGGTAATAATTACCTGTCTGCACCTCATTGCCACATGTTAAGGTAAGCTAGATGATTATTCGAATACATCACTTTTTTGTAGTTACAACCATGGAGACACGTTTAACCATCCATGTCATTATTTCAAAAAGGGGGAACATTTAGGCTGTTTTCTACAGGTGACTTGTGCCATTCTAAAATGCTCCAACATGCACAGCAATCATTAAATTATTTTGACATTTAACCCGCTGCTTAAAAACCATGATCCATCACAGTATGTTCATCATCCAGGATGGGTGAGGGCTGAGGACGATTTAGGAAGAGATGCGGGGGGGCTCTCATCTGACCAAGTAAGTTTTACATTGTTTTGTAGACCAACTTCCTTGTTGTTTTAGGGTGAGTGTCGAGCGTGCCTGTAAACTCTGCTCTGCCGGTGGTAGGGAGTGTTTTTTCCAAACTCCACGCTCCAAGCGGGGCATGGAGTGGAAAAACTCTGTAAACTCTACCGGCAGAGTGGAGTTTGCCACCCTGCCCTAGTGTATATGCACACTTTTAGTCCTACCTGTATGTTGCGCCTGTCCCTGTTTTTGATTTTCCAACTCTTGTCACCTGATCCGGAGACCCCCCACTCATGCTGACAATGCTATGGATAACAGTTGCAAATGCAGACTGTTGACTTGCTCTTGATTCACTGTCTACAGATAGGTTACTGGTAGTTGCATCCACAACGGTTTTTGATTTTTAAGGTAGTCAAGTAGGTAGAGCAGCAGCCGGATGAGTGCGATGGGATCCATGTCTGCACCGGAAGTGTAAAGCTGTAGAAAGATGAATTTCAGCCTTATTTCCCTCCCTTTCCGCCAGCTCTGATGAAATTATTGGACGGCCACAGACGACTCATCAGATATGTGCATTGTAATTGGGGAGGCTATTCATAGGATGGCCCGCTCTCCGACTGGCTCCTTTGATCCTTTATGACACTTAAGTGATCGAAATTTCCTATTAGAGTCACAGGAACCGTGGAGGTCAAAATGCCATGAATTTGAATGCATCATAATCTGCTGGTCAGAGCGACCACTTCCAAAGACAGCGCCGAGGTATGACTGCCTCCAACAGGACCGCGGAAGCCGATCCAACCAATATCGTAATTAGCTACTATATTTCAAGAAGTTCTGTAAACTACACTACTTTAATCATTGCCCTGGAATTCATTTGTGCTGATTCTGTTTTGTTGGACTAGCTCTCTCATAGTTGATCTTCAAATCTTGGCTCATTTAAGGTCCCTCGTTCAGTCCCCCGATGCATGCACGCTACACACTGCAGTGATTTCTATTCACAGAACTCCTGCACATGTGCTTATTAGACAGTTTTGCAGTAAGTAGCTTCTTCAGCATGAGTGTTGCATTGGGTTTTGCCCTTTCAGTACGCCCCGATTTTTTGCTTTTCTGTTCACCTGGTTTTTGGCCTTTTTGTTCCAGGTGAGTCTCACTAACAATGTCTTACCCATGGTAATCACATGGCAAACGTGTTTACTACGAGTGTCTGCCTTTTAAGATCAGGCTGTTGTGATGCAGTGAGGGGGAGGGAATCTTGGCTGGTTACACGTGCCCTCTAACAGCGCACAGGTATCATGGCACAATAGGGAATCTGCAGGATTAGGTATTCACCTGGAATAGGCCTTATAAGGGTAGCATACCTATTGTAGCACCCCATTATACTCATAAGGAGAGAAGTGCCTTAGAGTGAAGTCTCCATCCCCCTTGGCCCACGGAGACCATTGGCAACTTGAATTGGAGCATAGGATTGATTTGATGGAATTGGGGTAGAGAAGGGGCGTAAGTGGGGCCCCATTCCCAAACTCTGTCATTACCGAAGGACCCTACCCCTCACGCTGTTCTTATTTAAAATAGTGGATTGGAATCTCCATCCCCTGACTACAGAAGCCCACACATTCAAGGGAGTGCACTGTCTCGCCCCCAAGTTGTGATGGGCATGGCCTGCCCCCCTTGCCCATGTCTGGGGTGGGGTGGTAGCTACAGCACATAAAGAGATCAGAAGAGCTGCTGTCTCCCACAGGCAGCAAAGGAGATGCTGCCCATGTAGGGAGCCAGCAAGTGCTGCCAGGAGTGGGCTCTCTGAGCTGCCCCCACAATGGAGAGATTAGGGGGTGTTCGGTTAGGACCAGGAACCCTCCCTGAGCAGAAGGACAGCAAAAGAAAAAGCAGCTCAGCTCTCCAGGCTCAGCAGGAGAGCCCATACTACAATATTCACTGCACTCAGGTGAAATCACCCCATAATGCTTTTTTGCCTGTATCTCTGCCTGTGGTGGTCCCAGGACGATGGGAACACCACTAAATTACTCAGCACATCACTGCGTTCCTCCCTGGGTTACTTTCTGGGTCTTGACCTAAGTTGGGGCAAAATGATTACCTCTCCTGGACTTGAATGTTGTTCCAAGCTTTCTCACAGCTGGAGCTTTTGTTCTACATCTGGGAGTGCTGCGGTACAGGGGTCTGGTGTATGGTAATGTCTAAGAATGCCTTTTAGGCCTGAAAATGTATAAATGTAATGCTCATGTTGCTGTGCTCTCTATGGGCTATCGGTATGGCTGCAATGTCGTGCTTTTACACTACGATGCTCTCTATGGGATTTTTCTATCATTACTGTTTTAATCCTAAAATATGAAACATATAGACACATACAAAGTTTATTCCTTATAAATGCTTTAATAGGTTATTATAATGAGTGCATATGTTTTTGTTGGTCCAGCCTTATGCAATAATGACAGACTCACGCCAACGTAATGTAGTTATTACAAATGGCTCTTGAAACTCACTTGATAATGTTTGGTTTCACCTCTAGATTACAAAATGTCATCTGTTGAATGGTCTATCTGCCAATGTATATTTGTAAATTACCGTGTAGTATGTAGTTGTGTATGCATATTAAATACACCTCTCCTTTTTCTAAAGAAAAAGTACTGACTGGACAATCAATTATTGAGTGTTGTCATTGGGTGCCAGTGATTGGTGGTTACTAGCTTATACCAACTCCCTTGAGTAGGTCATAGACGGCTCCATTTTGCTACACAGTGAGAGTCAGGCACTACAATGAGGTGTTTGGTTCCCACTAAGGACAATTGTGGATTTGTTACATGTGATGGCCCCACAACTAACAGCCCAATTTCCAACGAGGAGTCACAGGTAAGTACTGTTGTTTCCCCACATGGTGACATTAGCTTGATGTTTTTTAAAACAACCTTTTCATAATATTTTGACCTCTATTTAATCAACGGATAATACAAGTCCAATGCACCGTTCTTCTGAAGGTGCTGTTTCCAGCCTTGGGGCAGCATCTGGCTATTATTCCCCAGCTGTAAATTTTGTCTTGTAAATCCTTTGGTTCACCATAAAGCGTTTTGGCACACCTTGCAGCAACGTTTTTTGCCTTTTGTCCATTATACACGCTCTCTCATCACTATTCTATATTCACATAACTCTATGTGCTTATTCCAGCCATGCAGCAGCTTCTCACGCTATTTGGTACTCAATACAGCATGGCTTAATTAAACAAGCATTTACAATGCAATGGTTTCGCCTTTGGAAAAGTTGGAGCTATTGGCATTGTAAATGACAAAATTTGTATTTACGTGTTGGTTTTGAAAACAGATGAATAAATGGCATTGCCATTTACATTGCCATTAGCCTCTGCAGTCACTCTGCAGTCCCTAGCACTCCATAGCACTCCCTAGTCACTCTGCACTCCCTAGCACTCCCTAGCACTCCCTAGTCACTCTGCACTCCCTAGCACTCCCTAGTCACTCTGTACTCCCTAGCACTCTGCACTCCCTAGCACTCTGCACTCTGCACTCCCTAGCACTCCCTAGTCACTCTGCACTCCCTAGCACTCCCTAGTCACTCTGCACTCCCTCGCACTCCCTTGCACACTGCACTCCCTTGCACTCTCCACACACACACCCACACAGAGCCCCCCCACACACAGAGCCCCCCCACACACACACAGAGCCCCCCCCCACACACAGAGCCCCACACACACACACACACAGAGCCCCCCACACACACACACAGAGCCCCCCCCACACACACACCCACACAGAGCCCCCCACACACCAACACAGAGCCCCCCCACACTGTGAGCCCCCCGCACACTGCGAGCCCCCCCCACACTCTGCGAGCCCCCCCACACACTGCGAGCCCCTCACACACTGCGAGCCCCCCATACACTGCGAGCACGATAGCGCTTCGAGACCATATGAATGGCAATGGAGCACTGCAAAAACGTCAATGTAAATGGCCTATTTCAGAGCAGCCTAATTTGCTGAGTGTTACTAATGTGACCTTTTGAAAGTTTTGAACTGATCATGCACTTTTCATCATGCGTCAGAGACTATTACACTGTGGGTGGGAGGGAATCATAGAAAGGATATCTCCGCCCACCTGTCAAAGGAGCTATATCTGATGGTGTTTCAGATTGAAATCTGAGATTGGACATATGCAAACTCATGCTGCCTGCCAGTGAGACTGAAACACAGGCCCCCTGAAGCTGGACTCGAACAGACAAGAGACTGATGAACTGTGGTTGGAAGCATGATCCCCAACCAAGCCTTGTGTGTTTTGCTCTACGAAAGGGCCAGTGCCAGCTGATCTCCTATTAGCTGTGGCCTGCTCTGAAGTCGACCTTCTGTCCCGGTCTTGACCTACTCGACGTGCAGAGTAGGCTATGTCACAGCCATCGTGTTCTCTTAGTTACGATAGTTATTGCATGGTGATAAAAACATTAGCTCCACCGGCCTCCTGCAATAACAAATGATCGTGCTCACACGGCCTGGGTGCCACCGTGCAGGCACGCCTTATACAAAGTTGTATCTTCATCTGTCTATAGATCACTGTGGGCAGTGCTATAGGGCTGATTTCCGTGACAAAGGCCGCCGGCCGCTGTCCTGCCGTATTTTAAACCCAGATAAGGCAGCGTTCGGATGTGAAGGTGCTCTGGCTGGGGTTAGGATTGGGCGGGTGGGAGGGTGAAAAAGGGCCACGGACAGTGGGCGGGTGGGAGGGAAAGGGCCACGGACAGTGGGCGGGCGGGAGGGAAAGGGACACGGACAGTGGGCGGGTGGGAGGGAAAGGGCCACGGACAGTGGGCGGGCGGGAGGGTGGGAGAGGGCCACAGACAGTGGGCGGGCGGGAGGGAGGGAGAGGGCAACGGACAGTGGGTGGGTGGGTGGGAGGGAAGGAGAGGGCCACTGACAGCGGGCAAGAGGAGCGTTCGGATGCGATGGTGCTCTGGCTGGTGGGAGGGTGAAAAAGGGCCACGGACAGTGGGCGGGCGGGAGGGAAAGGGCCACGGACAGTGGGCAGGCGGGAGGGAGGGAGAGGGCCATGGACAGTGGGCGGGTGGGAGGGAGGGAGAGGGCCACGGACAGTGGGCGGGTGGTCGGGAGGGAGGGAGAGGGCCACGGACAGTGGGCGAGAGGAGCGTTCAGATGTGAAGGTGCTCTGGCTGGTGGGAGGGTGAAAAATGGCCATGGACAGTGCAATAGGTGCTCGGTCTGTTCGGGCACAGGCAGCTGCTCACGCGGCGGTGCAGTAGGGTTTCTTCCTGGCCGCTAGCATAGCACGGGCTCTGTCCTGACTGCCGGTACAGCGTGAGCCTGACTTTGAAGACAATGGACTCCTATTGAGAGCCAGAGAGGTTGGACACCGGACGCCGTAGGTGCAGCTGCTGTTTGAGTGGAGCATAGCGAGAGCGGGTGGGAGAGCCTGCACTACTAAGGCACTAGCAAGGACCTCAAGCAGCCCCCGCAGCCCCCACGGAACCCCGCTCTTCTTTACTGAGATTGTGTCAGATCAGGTCAGCGCCAGCCGCACCACAGCGGTCCCGGCGTTGTGCCTTGTGCTGCGGCGGTACGAGAAGAGAGCAGAGAGTCAACCTGGGAGCGGGGGTGGGGGCACAGAATATCAGAAAGGGACTCCGTCCCCCCGACCACTCCCAGCTCCTGCAACTCCCGTAACTCCAGCAACCCCCGCAAACGTATAACACTTGCTGGGCTGCCGACCACCAGGGCGAGTGCTGGCGCCATTAGACAGTAGAAGTGGAGAGTACGCTCCAGGCAGGCGCAGAGGCGGTCTGGATAGTCCTGGGTATAACCTGCACCAGCTTGTCGAACCCCACTCGCTTTTTGGTCACATTTCACATTTCATTTGAAGACAATGCGGACTATGTGTACGACGTCATGTGGTCAACGGTGCATCCCGGGCTCTTCGCATGCGTGGGCGGGGAGCGGGACAGGGGCTGAAATCACCCTCCACCGGGCGCCAACTTCAAGGAACTGCCGAAAACAAACGTATTAAAAAAAAAAAACACCGCCCACCGCCGCATGACGTGGGCAAAAGCCTAAAATTCTCGGGAACGACCACGAATCTGCTCCGGCATTGACGGACAGATCTCTGTTCCAATGGCTAGCCTCCATTTATGGAGCTAACCAATGGAACAGAGAGGCGGGACTACACACACACACTGTACACAAAAGTTTTTGCCTGCGCGAAAAGCTGCTTGCGCAGCTTTCGACAGGCGAAACCTAAAAAACGCGCTATTCCAACGTTATGGGTAACCAATGCAGTGGAGTATCAAGCCTCTGGTTTTTGACATTTGGTTTTCGAAAAATGGTATCCCCGCAATGTCCCATATAAACGTTAACAGAACACTTGGGTACCTCTTGATCACCACAACAATTTTGGGGTGTCACAGATGACATGATTGGAAGCGCCATTGCTAACATTACTATGCTCTGCATTTGATGCAGTCCCTATATCAATGCCCAGTTTATTCCGCCTCTACACAGTGACACTTATATATCAGAGCGGGTTTTAATTGTTTACTTTGTAACATACATTTTCTCAGTATTCTGTATCCTTTGCAGACCCAACTTTAATGTCCTGATCTATCATTTTCCTTTTGCTGATTTTGATCTTCATGCTTGTAGGTTTCCCCAGTATATAATACATTGCACATGCTAATTAGTTTGGCTTTCTTCTTCCTTTCAGATTGTTACCATTACTTTCTTGTCCTGATGATACCCTGATAAATTACTATCAGTAGGATTGAAACATTGACAAATGAAATAGTGAAATGATATGATTTATCATGGCATAGACACTGAACTCTTAATTTGAGTGCTGCTAAGAATATTCAAGGTTTTCAGCCCCTAAAGGCAAATGTACACATATGTTGTATAATTTGGTGTACAGCACCAACGCAGAACTTTTTCACTAATGTCACCATTGACTTTCATTGCTTCATTTTAGGAGCACCTGCTGTGCGATATGATATATATGAATAAAATTAACTGTTTGATTCTAACTGATTGTTTCTGGATCATAACATTTGGCCTGGGAAGTTTAGG
Organism: Lissotriton helveticus; assembly: GCF_964261635.1. Taxonomy (NCBI): domain Eukaryota; kingdom Metazoa; phylum Chordata; class Amphibia; order Caudata; family Salamandridae; genus Lissotriton; species Lissotriton helveticus. The sequence continues at coordinate 650,008,003 of NC_136068.1, forward strand.
TTAAAAACCTCTCCCGAATGCACAAGTGGATGAAGCATGGAAACAAATGCCGTCAACTAAACTAAGATGAATTATTTAATGAACCAAAGTTTCAGTTGATTTTGTGGTTTCCAAAGACTGCCATTTAAGTTTGTCTCTAATAGTTTTTAAATATTGTGATCATTAATTTTTCATGTAGGTGTCGAACAAATGCCATTTAGAGGACAGCAGGCCTCTGTAAGGTTCTGCACAATGCCCCAGTGCAGCATTGGACCAGCCACCTGCATCATACCACAAAACGTGACAAAAGAGCTATCACGTGTATTGCAGGAGGTAGATCTTCGATTATGTGCATGTGTTCTATAAACATACCAAATATATGTATTCTGTACTGCCAAAGATAACCTGTATATTATATCAATAGAGGGTAAGAGTTTGATTTTGGCAGACGGTTATTCCATCACAAGGGTGGCAGATATGTATCCTGTCCACCTTATAACAAGTGCACCATATCCTAATGCATCCTCAGAGATGCGCTAACTTGAGTATTGTTGAAGACACTTTTTTGTCTATAACCACAGCCAGCAAAAACAATTTGAATAAACGTGAGACTAAACAGAGCTATGATGTTCAACTTATAAGCATGGCAGTACATCCTTACCATTAGACTGAATGGCAGGGAATGCATTTCTCCTACAAGCCCTGCCTTTGCCCCATTTCATAAAACTAGGCAATCAGTGCACCCCACAAAAGGCAGATTTGTAAGGGTATTATTAATTTGGTTTTGTTTGTGCCATTGTATGCCCACCAGGGCCAGCATTTGTGCTTCAGTAATAATTTATACTGCTGAAATGCTGAAATGTTCAGTTCTTCTCCCTGATTCATAAGATTTATTCTGCTTCCGGTGGGGCTTTGATCTAAAACAATCTCTGCATAATGAAATCTGCCTAGTCAATCACAATCCAAACACTAAAATGTATAATGTATTTGCTTCCTGAAATGTTTGCAGCCTCTAGAAAGGGGGCTGATGAAAAGACTCTAGTCTAGAATACATATTGAGACCAGTCAAATGCAATGCAACATATTTTTGGACCTAAATATGTTCAGAATGAGATCTTAAATGGCATCCCGATGTGTCATGACTAACGCACTTCAATTAACCTCATGTAACTTAAAGCATGATTTAATGTCCAATTGGGTGTGTCTATATTAAATATTGCCCCGTACCTCTTTTCCAGATGAATCCACATCTCTGTGTGAACTTATCGCTAGTACGTACATCAATTATTCCTATTAGTCCAATGAACACTGTCTGAACTATTTCAGCATTATTTTTTCACCACGCTACCATGCATTACTCTTACCCTCTTCCTTTTTCTTGAATTAGGTAAAACCTCACTCCCATATGTCCTACCACGACTCCAACTTCCAAACGTTATCACTCTACCTCACTGACAATTTTCCATGCCTTAATCTCCATTGTTTCTCTTCGGACTTTCTAAAGGTAACCCTATACATCTTCTGAGGCTAATAAAACGTATCAAAGCCCTGAAGTTGAATATTGATATCCCTTTTAAGGTCAAGCATTTAAGACCTCTTGTATATACTTTAGTATATACTTATTATACTTATATGTGTATGCACTTTGTGGGGTCTGGAGAGCAGCTCTAGGAGTTGTCTGCTTCCGCTTAGGGTCTTTTTCTTTTGTTCAACTGCCTCCATTTAACTCGCTTGATAGAAAATGACCAGAAGAGGTCAGTAAAGTACCAACATTTCTTTCTGCTTGCTCAACTGCCCCTATTTAACTGTCTTGATAGAAAACGACCGGTAGAGGTCGGTAACATACCAGAATTGCTTTCTGCTTAGGAACTTTCTTTTTTTATTTTTCTGGCAACTGACTCCATTTAACTTTCTTGATAGAAAACGACCAGCAGAGGTCAGTAAAATACCAGAAACACTTTAGCATTCTCTAGATTCCAGTCAATAGACATTGTCTTCCATGAGCACCCGAATACAACAATATTTTTTTCAAATCTTGTATTTTCAGTGATATGACCACCGAAGGCCCTGACTTTATAATAAAAACAGAGCTTTGGCCCATACCATTTCCAGCTGAAAGGCAATAATGCTATTCATGTGTTCCCATAGTTTGGTGCTTACTTTCCCTCCACGTTAAAGAACAGTAGATGTTTCAGCACCTGTACATTGCAAATGCTTGTTTAATATTATTCTGTTTGCTAACGTTACATAGCAAATAATATGAAAGTAAATATCAGAGAGCTATAAAAATATTTCATGTGAATCAATTGATATGCATACACATTTATATCAAGGTAAAATAGTTCATGGTAAATTTTCAAATAACTTATAGAACATCGTGAAGTTTCTAACAGTCCAAAATCTTTACAAAACAGTGAATTGCAACCATAAATTTGACATGTGTTTTTTCAAGCCTATTTATCATAAGCATTTTTGTAAACATGATCGATGTCCGGGAATTCTGGAGAAATCAACAAATGCTGAGAGCTGACTAAGACTATGGAGGGGGCATAGGGACTACGATTGATACTGAAACAGGCTATTACATCTTGAAACATCCGCAGCCAAAAGTCCTGAAGAGCAGTGCAAGTCTACATCATGTGGATCCAATGTCCAAAACCTAGCCATCTGGGGCAACAATCTTAAATTGTGGGCCAGATTTATCAATGAACTGTGTTGCCCTTGTGCCATTCAAGGAGGCTCAAGGGTTGCGTAACTATCATCTCAGATTTATGAAGCTAAGCAAGGCCACCCTAAGTGGCCAAGCATGGCTTAATAAATCTAGAGTGAGGCAACGTATCCTAAATCGCTGCATTGTGTTTCCGTTACTCTGCCCAGGCAGGTGTTCTATGGGTGGAGCTTAGGTGTTCCCACACATCCACCCATGGATTTTGGCACATTCCTAGATTTACCATTACTGGTAGACTTTGGAATGTTTCAAAATGCTGCGCCTTCCCAGGTGAGGCGCAAAGAGGAGAGGAGAAATATATTTATTTCTCCTAGTTTGTTCCTCTTTCTGTGTGCTGCATTGTGCAGCATACGTAGAAAAAAGGAAATGCATCAGAAGAATGTTTTTTTTTTTTTTTCCTCATTAGCCATTGAGTCGATCCAACTGTACTCCTATCTGCACAAACCCGAGGAGAGACCCCCTTATTACACCAAGAAGCCCAGTGGTAAGCTCCAGGTGTTCAAAGAGTCGGTCCCAGTGTCGCAGACAGAGCTTGGACGAGCATTCTCCCTTCAGACCAGTTCAGCCCGTTTGTCCAATATCTATTTCGATGGCACCCTTTGGACAGAGAGATCTTAGGCCTAATCATCGGACCCGGGAAAAAAAAATAAAAAAATTTAAAAAAAACCCGGGTTGACTAACTGTCCCTTCTCCAATTAATCAAAAGTTCCCAAAATCTCAAAGATCGAGGACTACATGTTCTTGATAGATCCTGTTTTGACGTTGCATATAGTGAGGACAGCCATTCTGCATGTGTTGGAGAGTTTATGTTGACCCAGTTTTTACAGATTTCTCTTCTTGCCAATAGAATGGCATAAAACTAAAATTCTCTCTCTAGTCCTTTAATATTGTCACTTATTCCAAAGATAATTAAAAGCCACGAAGACGGGATAGGTAAACCAAGAATGGATTCAAGTGTTGTTCTCACTTCGTTCCAGAAGATAGCGATGTTCGGGCACTCACAAAACATATGGAGGTCTGAAGCAGCTGGAAGAGAGCATTTGCAACAGCACTTCCCTGGTTGAAATTTCGACAGGCGTTTAGGAGAATAATACGCTCTATGAAGTGTGAAAAAATGGTTGCGCCTCAGCCATGCTGGCTTAATGATTTTATACAGGAGGGTGAAAGATTCCTCCCATATGTCTTCCGTATGTAGTTCTCCCTCCACACCCCAAAGTTTTTCTGGGAGGTTGGAGTCTCTCTCTCCAGCCTCCATGATATGCCAATAGAAAAGTGCTACTTCCTTTTTCCCGGGGGGTCTTCCAACTAGGATATTTTCCAGCCCACTCTCTTCTCCCATCATTGCTCTCTTCTTAGCTTGGATTCGGAGCCAGCTACTTAATTGCAAGTATACAAACCAAGAGAGTGGTGATGTTACTTTGAGGTTAAAAATATCCCAGCTTATAATTAATCTATCCACCAGAAGGTCGCCCCACTGTGTGATTCCAGCGTCTAGCAAGACTCTTTTGATTGTGTTAGTGTCTTGTAATGTTAATCCCGATAAGTCCCAAATCGGGGCATGTTTAGATAGGTATCCTATGCCGGTTTTAAATTTTATTTGAGACCATTCTTTTAAGACACTCAATAATGACTTTAATCTAATTTTTTTAAAGAACTTTTGGTGACCGAACTTAAAGAGAAATCCGTTAACTGAAAGGCCCGAACCCATAAGCATTGCCTTATACATATGCCCATTTGCATTTTCCCAGGGGGTCTTTAGTAACATCCGGGAATGGGTCAGGTGAAATGCCCAAGCGTAGTATTCCAAATCTGGCAGTGCAAGCCCCCCTTTTTCTCTTCTCCTTCTCAGTTTTTTCCAGGCTAATATACTGGATTTATACCCCCAAACAAATGAATTAATATTTTGCTGACATTTTGCAAGCTGTTTAGTGTCAAAAACTAGCGGGATAGAGTTAAAAATAAAAGTAAATTTCGGGAGGATACTCATTTTTATCAAACTGGTTCTCCCATAGATGGTAAGCGGGAGGAAGGACCAAGCTTTCATCAAGCTTTGAGATTCTCGGGAGATGCGGGCTAAGTTATTTTGAGCCAAGTTTTCTAAATCTTTGGTAATAGTAATTCCCAGGTATCTCAATGAGTTTTTTACCGGGAGCTGGAGATTATGGATATTCCATACCATAATTTCGTTTTTTCCTGCGTTGATTTCATAGCCGGTAAATTTTCCAAAATCCTCCGCTTTCTTTATGATAATTGGGAATAATAACACCGGATCCGTTGTGTATATTATTATATCATCGGCGTATAGGCCAATCTTCTTTTCCCAGCCCGAAAAAGTAAAGTGTGGGATATTAATATCTTCTCTTATAGATTGTGCAAACGGTTCTACATATAAATTAAAGAGAAGGGGAGATAATGGACAACCCTGTCTTGTTCCTCGGCTAATTTTAAAGAGAGATGTTCGCGTACCGTTTATTAGTATGGATGCTCTAGCGTTGTTATATAGTAAGCCTATGACTCGACAGAATTTGGGGCCCAGATGGTATTTTTCCATTATTAAATTCAGATATTCCCAGTTTACCCTGTCAAACGCTTTTGTTGCGTCAAGGGTCATGATGGCCAGGGGTAAGCCAAAGGTTGAAGCAATATCCACAGCTCCCACCAAATCATAAGTTAGGTCAGCCAATTGCCGGTCTCTAATAAACCCCTTTTGGTCAGAATGAATAATCGACCCAATCTCCCTTCCCAGTCTCGCGGCTAGGATTGAGGTAAAAATTTTGTAATCATTATTGAGAAGCGAGATTGGGCGATATGACCCACGTTCAGCTGGGTCCTTGCCTGTTTTCAATATTAAGGCTATATTAGCTTCACCCCATGAGCTTGGTGGTGTATCCCCTCTAATCATTATGTTGTTGAAAAGATTTGTAAGAAATGGGGTAAGAATAGTGTTGAGTACCCTATATAGTTCTCCGGGGAGACCGTCTGGTCCCGTGGCTTTACCCTGTGCTAGTTGTTTAATGGTGTTGGAGACTTCCAACTCCGTTATAGCTTTGTCTATATTATCAGTTTGGTGACTTACCAGCTTTGGGAGAGTTATATTGTTCAGGCATTCATTTCTGTCATTTAGATTTATATTAAGTTCCTCGGTGTAGATATTTTGAAAAAACTCATTAAAGGCTTCCCCAATAGCTGTATCTGTTGACCTAGTGTTGGCTTCCCCTGTTACCCTTATTTCCTTAATAAAGTTTCTGGATTGGTCAGCTTTAATTTTCCAGGCCAGGAGTTTCCCAGCAGATTCACCATATTCAAAATGGGCAAGTTTGCTTGCCTGCCATCTTTTACTTATCCTGTCCTGTAATAATGTGTCTAGCTTGGCTTTTAATTCTTTTTTCTCCTCTTGGTTGTCAGAGGGGAGCTGATTTAACGATTCTAGCTGAGTCAATTCCAACTCTATCTGTCGAATTGCCTCTTCGTATTTCTTTCTCCTGAATGAGGCCCTACCTGTGATACATCCCCTAATGAAGGCCTTCCAAGCCTCCCATACGATGACTAGAGAGGCAGAGCCTAAGTTTTGTTCTAAGAAGGAGACAGTTTCCTGCATCAGATATTCTTTCTCTTCATCCTCCAATAGAATTGTCCGGTCGAAAGACCAGGATGAATGAGTAGTTTTCTGCTCGAATTTTATCTAAAAAGAAATCGCGGAGTGGTCTGACAGATGTAGAGGCAGATAGGTTATAGAGTTAACCTGTTCCTTAATTGAAAGACTAAATAAGGTATAATCTATACGGGATATATGGCCATATTTATAATTGTGATATGAGACTCCCATAGCGTTCCCAGCTCTTTGTCTCCATAGGTCAATTAAGCCGAGATTCGACATACTTCTAAGCAGTGTTTCCCTCATATTACTATGTACTATGGCTCTAGAAGTTGGAGATTTATCTAGTTTTGGATCTAAAACAAGGTTGAAGTCTCCAACCCATATGATAGGGTCAGAGCAAGAGATCAGCTGATTTTGCAAGGTATTTAAATAAGAAGAGTCATCCTGATTAGGTCCATAATAACTAATGATGGTGACCAGCTTTGATTTTAATTGAGCGTTAACTAACAACCATCTGCTGCTAGCGTCAGTTTTCCAACTCATTATCTGACCTTTGCTGATTTTTTAAAAATAATAGCATTGCCCCGAATGCAGGCGTTGTGATCCGTAGTTATAAATTTATCGACCCATTTATGCTTTTTGAATATGTCCGTGATCTCTTGTCTATTCAAATGTGTTTCCTGGATCGCGATGATCTGCGCGGGTGAGTCTCGTAGGTATTGTAGGATTCTGTTTCTTCTGGCCCTAACGCGCAGTCCATTTACGTTCCAGGATAAAAATGTAATGTCTGACATTAGTTTAAAACTCTTTAACACATTTTCTGATCCCTCGACTCTGTGAGAATTTATTTTTTTTAAATCGGCTTATCCTTAGCTATTTCTCTCTTTGTTTTAACTGAATGGTCACTTGGAGATGCAGTTGGATTCATATTATTCGTAATTATGAAACTCGATATATGAGGACTTTTATGTTTTGCCTTTCCCTCTCCCTCCCTCCCTCCCCTAGAAAACCCCCCCACTTTACTCTGGCATGTTGAATTGCCAGTTTGACGTCCCTGACATGCTCCCGTTCCATACCCTAGTGTCTGTATTATCAATCATTTTACCGGTCACTATATTTAGAATATAAGCAATGGTGATCCATAGAAAACAAGTTATAAGTCTCTTATCTAGTAGGTGTTCTATAAAAATATGATTTCAGTAAATACTACACTGATATCTAAGGATAGATTTTGGGGGATAATGTGGGGGTAAGAGTGTAGACTTCCTTTTTTATAATGTATAATGTATCAGCCAATGGTGTTTTAATTACAAGATTATGTGTCCTTACCCGAATGTATTAATGTCATGTTTTTATTATTATTTTTTTTTTGGTTTTTTTCCCACTTTTCCTTCCCATCTCTTTTCCCTTTTTTTTTTTTCCCTATCTTTCCCTGTTTTTTTTTTTTTTTTTTTTCCTTTTTTCCCTCTTTCCTTCCTTATCCTTATCTAATTCTTTTTTTTCCTAGTTTTTTAAATTATCCCTCCTCCTCTTTGCTTCCCTATATTTTTTTTTTTCCCCTTCTTTTATCTAGTTTTTTCCTTTTAACTATTTACAGAAAATAACGGGGGATAACATAGGTTTCATCCACAACCCGGAGGATTTGTATGTACATTAATGGTAGCGAGTAGCTCGTCGGCTTCCAAAGGGGACTTGACATTGTACATTTTATTGTTGTACATAATCCTTAGAAAGGCGGGAAATCTCAACTGTACAGTGGCTCCCAGGCTCCTGAACTTCTCCATTCTTTGGCCTAATTCCCATTGCCTATCCAGTGTTGTTCTAGAGAGGTCAGATCTCACTTCAAAGGAAAAATCCGAAGCTTTCAACATCTTAGCTTTCAGGGCTGCAGTCAAGATCTTCTCTTTCAGAGAGTATGTTAAGAAGTTCACTAGGATCTTCCTTGGTTTATCCCTGCCCTGTTTAAGACGGAACGGATCCCGATGTACCCTCTGGATATCTGTTTCCATCTCAGCCAAAGTTTCATCCAGGTTTAGAGAGTCCTTTAGTAAGGTTACAACTAATTTTTTAAAATCTCCTCCTTCTCTTCCCTCAGGTATTTTCAAAAGTCTCAAATTGTTCCTTCTCGAAAAATTTTCGAGAGACTCGACTCTCTCCTTAACTGAATCGCCTTCCCGACACAGTGTCTGAATCTTCACCTCAGCAAACTCCAATTTAGCCTTAAGCTCTTCGACACAGTTTTCTACTCCTCCAGTTCTTAGTGAGAGACTATCTACCTTAGATTCCAGGATTTCACACATTGTGCGGATCTCTGATTGAGTGTGTCTAGACTCCTCAAAACACCTCTTTGATTCCTCAAACCCGCTTCTGATCTCTTCCCTCATGCTAAGAAGTATGGTTTGGATAGTATCATCGCTGCTATTATCTTTACCACCTCCAGTGTCTTGATCTGAGCCACTCTTACTTGCAGGTCCTACGGCCAAGGTTTGCTGGTCTTGTGGGGTGTTTACATTAGCGGTTTGCTCAGCTAGGTCCTCCATCTCTATGCCCCCGAGTGAGTCACTTGCCCCTACTATTACTGCCTCCCTTTCTTCCAGATAACCAAGAGAACCGGAGGCAGAAGAGGAAGATATAGAGTTGGTTGAAGCACCGATATCTTCCACTGACGCGGGTGTGATCTGAGTACAAAAAGGTTTTTGGGGTTCTTGATTTAAGTTTAATACCTGGGGGAGGACCTTAAAGTATGATTTCAAGGAGGGTGTAACTCGTGAAGTTGAACTAGCTTTTGTTTTAGCACCCCCCTTATTCGCACTGGCCTTATGGGGTAGGTCCTTCGGGGCAGTATACCGTAGCTGTCGTTCCTTGCCCCTTTTTGAGACCCTCAAAATTGGGGATTTTAATATTTCAGCTGCTGCCTCGTCTTCGAATTCCGGCTCAGATTCTATGAGGGACAGCTCTCCTGAACTTCTTTCTGCCGCTTGTTTTTGACCTGTGTCGCTGGGATCCATTGGAGAGGCAACTTCTTGGTCCTTATTGTTGCCCTTTCCCTTTCCCTTTCCCTTGACCTTCCGTTTCCCCAGGGTTCTAGCAGTAGTTAGATGTAAAGACTCACTCGGTGTCTGAGAAGAAGCTTGTGGCTGAGCGTTGAATCTAAAGACTCTAGGTACAAGGTCTAATTTTTGTGGAAAGTGGCGGTCTAGTGTATCTGTGGAGACCCGATTTTTAACAGTCTGCAGCTCCCCTCCTGAAGGGCTCGACACCCTACCTCTCTGTTGGTCCCCTTTACCGCGCCAGGTAAATATTACCGCTCTTCTTGCAGAGGAGTTGTATACCGTAGCTTTTCTACTTCTTCGGAGCTCCACAGCTGCTTCCCCCCAGCGGTGAGGTACAGTGAGAGAGATCTGTCCCCTACACATTTGCAGCGCTATCCACCTTTATTTTCAGACAGCACTGTTGCCTCTGAGGCTATTCTTATGTTACCAAAGGTACAGAGAAAGAGATCTGTCCCCTACACATTCGCAGCGCTATCCACCTTTGTTTTCAGGCAGCACTGTTGCCTCTGAGGCTATTCTTATGTTACCAAATCTTCCAGAATTTTTTTCCCAAACTTTTACCCTGAGAGGGCAGTTAACTTTTCTCTTCTCTTCTCTTCTCAGCCTTCTTGCTTTTCTCAGCTTTTCTCAGCATTCTTACTGTCTCTGAGTCACCCCCAGGACCCTGACAACTCTGTCTCCCTTATACTCGAGCAGCGCTGTTAGTGTCTGAGGAGACCAAGCTGTTCTTAAATTCGATGGCAGACAGTGGCCAGACAGTGGCCCTTTACGGATATTAATGACTCTTACTGTCTGTTTTCCTGATCCGTTTTTTTTTTTTTTTTTTTTTTTAAGAACTTCAGATGTTTTTAGATGTTTTCGGGGGCTCTGTGTTTATTTTTTTATATTTTCTTTTAGGGCAGGCTGCAATTGCGACCGAAACCCGACCCTTATCTGATCCCGCTTTACTTTGTTTTTGCCGTCGCCTCCCCGCTCGGCACACGATATACGACCCACGCCTCCGAACGTCCCAGCCGACACCACCACTCCGCCGGCCCACCTTCAAGGTCGGCTTGGAAACCACAACAACACACTGCGGACCGGCGGCGCTCCATCAGCCCGGCTGCTCGCACTCTCCTCCCCTCCTTCTCCGGGGCCTGAGCCCGCTCACCGCTTGCTGCTTGCTGCCCGGCACCCGCCTCTCAGAAAGGCTCAAGCTGACCTCACCGCACGGCAAACCTTCCTTTCCGCTCCTTTCCGCTCAAAAAAAACCTGCAGAGACCGGCACAGCTAGTTCCGGGACATGTTCAACGGGAGCTTCGTCTGGAACGAGCGCGCCGCCTCAGCTAGCGACCGCCATGTTTTCCTCCCAGCCATCAGAAGAATGTTTTGTGCAAGAAGGTGCCCCTTTCTGCACAAAAATAATCCTGTCTGCATAATAGGCACATTTACATATGTAGCAAGGGTGTCTGCTTTGGCACTAGGCAGCATATAGTGTGCCAGTGCAAGGAAAGGACAGCAATGCATCGTATGATGTTAAATATGGCACATTCATGTCCTTTACCTTTCACACAGCACAGCAAAATGGCTTGCTGCACTGCATGAAATATTAACAAATCTGCTAGTGTGTTTTTAATTATACGAAGAAAGGGAGAGACATAATATATCCATTGCATAAATATTGCATTCTGTGGAGATTTGCTCGTACAAATTGAGTACACATGCTTCTTACTTAATCAGTCTCACATATTTTACCTGCTGCCTGACTCCTTAATAATCATGGTCACAAACAGGATTTCAACTATTGGCCTAAAGATCTCAATTCTGTCAGAGATGTTTATGAATGAGAATCTCAATTCGAAGATATGCATAATAAAACCAATTAGTCCTACCTTGAATCTTTGGAAGTATTTATTTATTTATTTTTTATTTTATTTTTGGAGTTTTCTATAGCGCTAGCCAGACCCGGAGGTATCGGAGCGCTTTACAACATTGTTATAAACGGATTACATTGTTATAAACAGATTATTACACCAAGAGTGCCCAGGTAAATAGTGAGTCCAAGGTCTAAGGAGGTTCATTAATCTGTAATCGTCTGATAGTAATCGAAGTAGAGTAGAGAGTTTGATGTTCAGGTAAGGGGGAGTAATGTTCCAAATATAGGGGAAGTGATGAAAGGAGTGGCTTTAACGTAGTTTCTGGGTCTATTGTCTTGTGGTCGGGAGTTAAAGAGGATCCGTTTTTACTTTGTGAGGATTTGATTGAGGAAGAGCGTTTTGAGCTGGCTCTTGAAGGCTCTGTAGGATTTCCAGGTAATTAGGTTTCCCTGGATAAATGAGACTCCCATTTCCATAAACCCAGATTTATCCATCTGACTATCTTCAGGAGTATTCTGCCAAAATAGTGTTTAAAAAATATTGTGACTAAATAACTTGTGTCAAAAATGTCATAATTTGAAATGTGCGTGGAAAAGAATGCAGAGGTAAGCAAATTGTTACTTTAATTATTTCATACCATGTTGTAGTCGAAATACTAAGGTGTTATCAGTTTAATGTTATTCATGTTTAATTATTTTTAGTGTGTTATGTCAGTTTTTGTCATGCTGTTGGGATTGTAGGGGAATATGACAGGACATTTTTTGAATGTTTATTTTTAATTGATTATATACTTGTTATTAGTTTTAATTTGTTTATGTGATAAATATGTAAAATGTCATGGTTATTTAATAGATAATTAAAAAGCATTGCAGTTTTATTCATTAATTGGTTCATTAAAATGTTGAATGAGTTAATTATTAATTTGATTTTAGTAATGTCGCAGAGATTCTGCTGGCAAGCAGAACTCTGCCTTGGGATGACATGGCACCAGAAAGTAGGGACTATGCCTATCTACCGCATCAGCACCTGGTTGCCCTGGTCTAGCTCACTGTGCCTCAACTGAACTCTAAACCTTCCCAGAGTAGCAGGTGATTTTGGCAAATCTAGAACATCACCCTCTAGTCCCCAAGGGAAACAAATCATCACCTTTCATCTCTCATTCATGCATGCCCTTAGTAAACGAATGAAAGACACAATGAAAATTTACAAAACATTTATTAAAACTATTGTAGTCTGTTATGAAGTAGATGTGTTGTGATTAGTAGACCAACACAACTAAGCAAAGTAATCAACATTACTAGCAAACTGGGTACAATGTAAAACCCAAACATGGCAAATGATCTGTCTGTCTAGGCCTATTCTTATTGTGTAAGTGTTATATTCTAAATGATTATATAACATGTATTCTAGCCCTGCTGCCTCTAGCTGCTCAGCCAGAGTGTGTCTTGGTATTAGAATGTTGGTGTGCCTGTGATGCGTGGAATGCCTGGGTGACTGAGTGGGATGAATGTGGCAGTTGGAGATGGGCTGAGCAGCTAGGGAGGCTGCTCCTGGTGGGGCTGGTACCACACTAGGCTGGCTGGAGTCAACACTGATGTAACTTGATCTGAAGACTGAATAAACAAGTCTTGAATATACATCCTGGCTCCTGGTATCTTTCTACATAGGACAAAACATTATTTTGGCGATGAGGACAATCTTGAACCCCACAGGCTCTTGGTACAGTTAAGCAACAAGGAAACATTGAAACTGAGGAAGTAACAAAACTACCAAGAGATCCTACAAGCAACTTCAAGAAATAAAAGAAGGTATTTCCAGGCGTGCCAGCGCCAGCCCCACCAGTGTCCTTCCTTTGGACGGCCCCAACGAGCAGTGTCACCACCAACTGACACTTCAGCCTGGGAATACACTGCAACTGTGAGCTGGTGGTGTAGCGCAACTAAAACCGATTTTGGGTGGTCCAGCCACAGTGGTGAAAAGTGAGTTGGTTGAGTAGTTCAACTACAGCCTCATCTGCAGTTCCAGACACTTGGTAATGTACTAAATTTGACTGTGAGTTGGATGGGTAGCATCTCTACAACCAGGTGTTGGTGTACCAGCCACATCACACTATTGTGTGAAGAGTGCCTTTTAGTTAAGTGAAGAAATAATAGTCAAGGCACAATTTGTGATTTGTAGTCATAAAGGAGTAATTTCTCAACAGCGTGAAGTGACTACATGGATAATTTCTTCTATTTATCTGACATTTGCAGCGTGTTAAAATCTTAACAAACAGCTTCTAGTTTCTACACATATGGAAAATGCCAGATTTTTAACTGAAATTTGCTACGTGTTAAGGAGCGACTTGAACTAATAGTGTGCAGTGACTACACAAATGGAGCTTATTTATAAAGGAAGTAAGAACATGCGATGTGCTGAAAGGATTTTGTGAGTTGGAAGGATAGTTTTAACTTGTGTTGGTGATTCACCTTCATCGCTCTCCAAAAGGTGCTCTGTCTTACAGTAGTCACAGTGGGTAAAAGCCTCGAGTAAGAATTACACCAATTTGAACCATGTGCTACATCTGTGCCCTACATGTCCATTTACTAAGAGTGATATATTTTCATGAGAGGTATTTCAAAAGTTATGGAGTTTGGCTTATCAAAAAGGAGCTGGTTTTAAAACTGTTCAAGTTATCTCGCTGTAAAATTCGTGAACATCATCCTCCTCCAGTGGCTGTTCTGACTAATGAAGGGAAAGTCGTTGTTTTCCCCAGCGGCTGAAAAGTGATTTAATGACTGAGTTATTTAAAGGTACCTTTCTTAAGATGAGGAGGTTAGCGGGAGGGTCCAACCGCTTATTGTGGAAACGCGCTGCACGAAGCTGTGTGGTGACGGTTGGTCCCTCGCCCTGCATTGTGCTTGCTCGTGTCCGTGAAGCAGCTCTTTCTCTATCCTGAGTAACATGCGAATGATGACGTCGCAGAATGTGCTTTGGGATTCAGAGAGGCAGCGATGCGTCATCTCTGTGCGTTATCTCATGTCTCTTCAGTGAGAGTAAAGTAGGACTCCGGCTTGTAGAAAGTCACGAGAAAGGATGTGGAAGAAAAGCGTTGTTGAAAAACGACGGAGCAGCATATAGATTTCCAAAGGGCATGTGAACTATGAAATACAACATATTTTAGTTTAAAGAGGGCAGCGTTACAGCTATGTTGGGCACCGGTGTCAGACATCAGATTTCCGAAAGGCATGTGAACTATGAATTACATATTTAGCAGCACACAGGAAATGACAGGTGTAGTTTTTACGGCAGTAAGAAAATTATATTCGTAATAAGTCGTGGTGGTACAATCTTTTTCTCGAAGTACTTTTTCTTTCACTGTTGTGTGTTATACTGCCATCTAGTGTCATTTTCTCATGTTCACAGTCCTGTGGTAATTCATTCCAGATAATGTTTATGCCTAATTGTTGGTGCTCTGGTGTTGTTTTCCCTCATTTCTGTAGGGGAAGTTTTCTCAAACTATAACTGAGGTGAGAGGTCGCAATGTGTTGTGGGAATTTTATTGTAATATGATATATCGGCTATGTGAGTGAAATGTCTTGCTTTTTGCTTTGTCCCATCCCTCTTCTACAGGGAAAGTGATAGTGATCACAACTCGGGTGAGACATCGCTCACCGGTGTGTTTCAGAGTGTTTATTGTTTTGAGTTTAGAGACAGTAGTGTAAATTCTATTTAGATTTTATTATGTTTTCTGACAGCCTATTAATGCTGTGATGCCACGTGTTAAAGTTTTTAGAGTGTGGTTTTCACTGTTCCCTTACATGAGGGATGGTCTTAATCCTCAGTCAGTTCTCATTTTGTATGTTTTCAATGGGAAAGTGTCTTACTCCAACTCTGGGGTATGTAACTTCCACGACGGAGTTGCTTCTAGAGTTTATTAGTGTGTTACTCCTACTTTGGGGTATGCAATCTTCACGAGGAGGTTACTTCATGAGTTTGTTCTCATAAGTGTGTATCTGGGTGAACTCCTACGCGGGGTTGGTTGTGGGATCCCTGTCATAGTTGTGCACAGTACCTTTATGGTTGGAAATATAGGTGACGACCCATTTGGTTGGTTTTCCCTATTTTTGGGACTAAGTTCTAGATAATTTTACTTTTAGCACAGAGTATTTGGAACTTTATGCAATGTTCCAATGTGTTTTAAAATTTCTCTTTTGAAGGGGGATGGGGGATTTTGCAATTAAGTTGTATTTATTTTAACCATCTTTCCTTTACAGCGTGTTTTTCTCTTCTGATGTATTATTGTCATCTCTGCATCCTAGAGTTTAGAAATTTGTTCTAGTAATGATTTCTCATCGCTGCATTCTAGAGTTAGTAATTTGTTCCATTATTGATTTTCTCCTGCTTTATTGATTCTATCTTCTTTGATGTTTTTTCCTTTTGCTGCATCTTTGAGATTGGTAATGTAATTGTATTGCAATGTAATTGTGTTCTTTTGTTTAAAGAAAAAGAGGTAATGTTATATTCTACATAATTATATAACATGTATTCTAGCCCTGCTGCCTCTAGATGCTCAGCCAGAGTGTGTCTTGGTATTAGAATGTTGGTGTGCCTGTGATGCGTGAAATGCCTGGGTGACTGAGTGGGATGTATGTGGCAGTTGGAGATGGGCTGAACAGCTAGGGAGGCTGCTCCTGGTCGGGCTGGTACCACACTAGGCTGGCTGGAGTCAACACTGATGTAAGTTGATCTGAAGACTGAATAAACAAGTCTTGAATATACATCCTGGCTCCTGGTGTCTTTCTACATAGGACACAACAGTAAGCAAAGGTATATATTAGTGATGTTTGGGATTAGCAAAAGAACCCATACCTGGTGTGCGTTCGTTCCAGGACAGGTCTCTCTGCCGTAATTCTACTCTCTGCCCCCAAAGGGACAAAACACCGTTCATATGATAAAAATTGTGTTGGAAAGCTGCAGCTGTGCTGCCGTGTTTTGTACAGAACGTTAGGAGCTGTTGTTGACTGCCATATCGCAACTTTGGCGATCTGATCACCATTGCACTGCTGCAGCCACCAGGGAACTGTCGTTCTCTGGTGGTGGCAGGGTAGTCAGGCCCTCAGTAAAATGCTGGTGGTGCTGCTGCAGCTCCGCCATGCATATTATGAGTTTCAGGGCCACCAGCGGTGTCATGGAGGTCCTTCCTCCATGAAAAGGCTGGCAGTCCTGAAACAAAGGAGTGCCTAAAGGGCCGCCTGCTGTCCATTTGCATGGGGGTGCATGCAGGGGGGCAGAACATGTGCCCTGCTGTTTGCATGCACTCCAATTCCTGCACGGCATGGACTTTACAGTCAATACAACACACAATTTTTAGAAAAAGGGTCCAAGGGCAAGTTTAATGACCCAAAACTAGATACACGCCCCCACTACTATCATCAACAACAACAAGTATCTAGTGGTCAGAAAAAGGAACAAACTCAATTCACAATTTATCCTCGAACAAAACCCATTTTTGTATTTATGAAAAATGTGTGGAACCCCAGTGCTCAATTGTGCAGTATTCAATGCACGTGGGCAAAAAACCTCAAGAGTAGATGAAGTTTACCCATCAGTTGCCGATCTGTACCGCCCTTTTTACAACAATCTGGGACTCCTTACCCAGGAATAAATATGTCCACAGTCTAAAGGCCTCCCCAGTCAGCGCAGAGGGACGCTGGGAGACACCGACGGACAGAGCGGTGCTCCTCTATACGTTGAACTAGGGAGAACCAAAGCGAGCCCAAAAGGAACACCACTACGTTAAGGTATATATTAAGTATTCATATAATGTATGGAATTTGCATAGTAATTAATTATGTAGTGTTATTATGTCTTAAAAAGTGTGTATTGGTATTTTTTTGTTATTAATCTTACTTATTTTGTGGTTGTTGGAATTTTAGGATAATTAGTGAGGGAAATATTTTAAAACTGTTTTTTTCCATTTTTAAATGATACAATGTTTATATAGTTTTATGTATGTTTATATGTTCTTTGTATTCAATAATTATATCATATCTATAATTATAAAATACTTCTTATTTTGTGTTTATGAAAAGATATTTCCAGTTCCTTTATTTTGTTTTGCATTAATTTAGAATAGGGAAAATTAGCTTTTTAAAGTTCACTATTTTTGTACTGTTGCATATGCTGGAGTGGAAATAGTGGACCTGATGCTGGAGTGGTAACCCCTCCATAGTCCAAAATGTTCCCTACTGTTACTTAGGTTAGAGTGCGACTAATAAGTCAGAAACATCTAATGCCCAGCATTTGCCCTGCTTGCTGTTGCTTATGTTTGAGAGGGAACAGTAAATTTAACACTTCAAAAGTCAACTACTTCCCCTACTGTTACATATTTTGGAGTGGGAATAGTAAATATGACATCTCGAAGGTCCTACACTTTCCTTACTGTTGCCCAGGTGTTTGCAGGAACAGTAAATCTGTCTCATCAGTTGTCCAAAAGTTTTCCAACTTTTGCTCATGTTGAAGTGAGAATAGTAAACCTAACCCCTTCAAAGTCAAACACTATCCCTACTGTTGCTTACATTGAAGTTCGAAAAGTAAATGTGGCCCCTTCAGAGCTCAACACTTTCCATACTGTTGCTCAAGTCTTTATATTGTCTGAATCTTGCTTATGTTGAAGAGGAAATAGTAAACCCACCCTCACCGAAGTCAAACACTATCCCTACTGTTTCTTACATTGGAGAGTGAATAGTAAATGTGACCAACACCTTCCCTACTCTTTCTCAAGTTGGAGTGGGAATCCTATATCTGGTCCCTTCAAGTTTGAGTTTTTTTCACCAATTGTTTTCATGCTAATGTATTTTAGATTTACATTAAAAGTTAGTTTATTGTAAATCATTTTTTATATTTTTTGTAGTAGTTTTGCATGTAGTTTTTATTTTGCTGCTGTCATTAATGTAATACTTTTATTTTTTGATAACTTGTGTTTATTTATAAATATATTTATTCTGTATGTATAATTATTTGTATTAGTATGTGTATTATGTATGTATTTTATGTTTGCAAGGTATTTTTCATACTCTAAGTATATATGTTTTTTAATGTGATTATTCCTTAAGGTAATATATTATTTAAAGTTGAAGTTAATTATTGAAATTTGTATATACTTACGTATTTTATGATGATATTGAAGTCTTCTATATGTTTGTTGTCAATATTTTTGACTTTGCATAAAAGTATGTAAAGATGATATTTGCGTTCTCCTTATTTTTGTCACCCATATTTTTGTCCCCTATATTTTTACCCAGATATGTCATCATAAATCTAGAACAAATTATGTTTGAAGGCATCTCAGCATATATAAAAATAAGTTGGAGATGTATGAGTTACTGATTATGATGGATGACACAATATTTTAAAGAACTTTAATGGACTGAGTTGCCATTACAAAGCTAATGATGTTTGTGAAGTAAAAGAATGGTTTTTTTCTGTACCAAAAATTGTCAAATGAACACCACGCCATCTTTTTGTCAGATACATTTTTGTCAAACTAATCCTAGCCTGAATCATGCCCTTTTTAAGACCCATAAATAGTGTCTCTGTCGGTTAAAAAAATTTCTCTGATGAATCATCAGATAAGGTTGCAAAAAAAAAAGAGAAAGTGAGGAAGTAAATTCATTTTAATTAGTGATTCTCTCAATAATTGATAGCGACAACAAGGTCAGTCTTTCCAGAGGATCTTTGGTATTTTTTTATCAAAGGTATATAGCTTAACTATTGTTTGGTGACCAGACTCCTAGGTATTTCTTAGAATCTTTGTTGTAATTATGTTAAAACATCTGGGAGGAATTCTGCATTCGTTTTGAAGATCAAAAACTTAGTTGTCATAGAATTCCCTTTCTAACTGCTTACCTCAGTGTACTGGCAAATAACTTAAAAGTTTAAATGAATTTTGGATTTTTCAACATGCAAGCACAAATCTAAATCCTATGTGCATAGTTACAGTTTTTGGGTGAGAGGTAAGGCTGTCTTTATCCATATGTTAGATCTGAGTGCAGTGACCATTGGGTCTTTAAACAAGAAACATAGGTGACATAGGACAACCTTGTGTAGTTACCCGGGTGACCCTGAAATCCTTGCATAGAGGACCATTCAGAATTACAGATACAGTTGCTTTCCCATAGTAAAGCAGTTGTCCTTGTGAACTGGGGTGAAAAGCCCATTGTTTGTAAGGTCTTAAATAAGCATTCCCAGCTCATGAGGTAAAAGGCCTTTGCCACATCCAAAAGATATAACAGCGGGATGTGATTTTGATGAGGGAATATAAGTACCTTCTACAACAAAATGGTTAAGCCCATTGTGGTCTAAATGTATTATCTATGGAGCTATGGTTGTTAATTTAGTGCCTATATTCTTCATAAAAGGTTTGTATTCAGTGTAAAATAAAGTGACGGGATGATACAAATTCAAGCACAGTGATCATTTCTTTAGTGAGAAAGCATAGTAAAGATACTTTATCAAGTGCAAGTGGCAGTTTCAGAATGGGAAGCAATGATTTATATCACTCAGATGTGAAACCATCTTTGCCTGCAGCTTTGCAACTGTGAAGTTTTTTTAATCACTTAAGTTATTTCCTTTTCCGGAAGGGGTTGGATAATTGAGTCTGAATCAATTTGGCTATGATCAGGATCCTAATTTCCTTAAAAAAACTGAAGTGGCTTCAAGAGATACCATTTTTAATTTGATGAGTTTTTTAATGTGTTTTTTAAAAGTCTGGTCCAATTATTCTGCATCAGAGGTGCCCACATTTGTTTTAGGTTATTTTGTTATGGCGATCATCCTACTGTGAGTTAATTGATTTACACGGCAGGCTCCAATTTCACCTGTCAACTCACTTTCCTCAGAAATCCGCTAGGTAAACCTTGGTAAACTGTATTGAGAGCTAGTCTTATAGTATCTTACTTTATTACTTCTTCAAATACTAATGTCCATTTAATCTACACAAATGAACGATTGTTTCAAAAATAAATTGAATGCTCAGGTCAGAAATCTTTAAGGTCCAACTTTGAGGATTTTCAATTCAATTTGTGCGCAAGAAATTTTTTTTATGTTCATCAACGTATTTAACTTTTACTTCTTTTGTTTCTTCTGTCAGTACACTAACCTTTTTCTTGCAGGTCTTGTCTTTTTCCGTTTTGTAGCTCAATATTTACTCTTACTCAATTCTCAGGATAAAATATCTTCAACTTGTTTTCTTCTTTTTTTTCCTAGCCAGATCAAAGGAAGAGCATCACAGAGAAGGAGACTTGTTGGAATAAGACTGGGGCTGTCCTGGAAGTGGGCATAAGCCGGATTCTGCCCGTTAAGGAGAGCGTGGTCTTCTCTCTTTGGAGGTTCTTGAAGCCAAGCAAAGCATTGAAGTTTGGGTGCAGTCTTTAAAGGACTGCACCCAAATTAGCCGTTCCTCTCGAAATATTGCATGATTTTCGGGTGACAAACTCTTTTTTGACAAAAACATCCTCATAAGTGGAGGCCTTTACTTACAGGGTCAGGAGGTAATTGAGTAATATGATCAGGGGCCAATCATGTCTATTAGACCAACAAGGGCCTGATGGTCAGTACTAAAGAAAGATATGGGCCTAGCTGGAGGAAATAACTGGGGCGGAAGACAAGCCATTGTAGATGGAATTCCTCCAATTATCCTCTCAAAAGAAATCTTCACCAATTCAAAATGGAGCACTCGCTTAGATGCTCTACACTGCAGTCCCAAGAAAATCAACTCTACTAAATATCTAAAAATCAAACTTGATAAAATGTGAGCATGTCTTCTTATAGTATCTCCACAGCAAGAAATGTCATGTACAACATCAAAAAAGTTTTTAAAAAGGTCAGACTTTCCATCCGGGAGAAATACCTCAAACGTGTGGTGCAGATCCTGGTACTTTCTAGATCAGCCTGTGGCAATACGACTCACACTGGCACAATGAAAGCCCATCTAGCACCTATGAGGGCCATGCTGAATACAGCAGCTAGGCTCATAACAATATCAATGAAACAGCGACATCACACCCACACTGACAAAACAAGATTGGCTCCAGATGGAAGCAGGATACATTTTCAAAACAGCTGTATCACACACAAAGCTCTTTATATGAATACCCCAATATACCTATCAAAGACCCACCAATATTGGATCCACCTTGATTCAAAAAGCAAACGATACATGCACACTCTTTCTCTGTTAAAACACCCAGAATCAGAAACTCCCTGTAACCAGAGATATGTGGTAACCCATCACTAAAAATCTTCAAGAACACTGTGAAAGCTTGACTCCTCGAAAGACATGTAGCCTGAAAAGCGAATAGACTCCTTCTCCTATAACTCATGCAAAGCCCCAACTCTACTTTTCTCCACACATTGAATTTAACAATACTAGCACACTACCAGATAGAACCTCATACAGGTCACAGAAACTCTGCCCCTACCTCCCACCAGAAGACATCACCAGTAACAGCCAAGGACTACGTACTGGGAAAATCAGATTTATTTTGAACAATGTAAACTCTACATAAAATATATATACCTTAGACCATGGAAAACATACTTAACGTGATATGTAACCCTTGAGTCTATGCAACAACTTTAACAGGTGGAAAATTGTTCCTTAATGTACAGTGCTGTGGTATACGCTGGTCGTGTACAGGTCATGGCATGTGAAAGCAAAAGCATTGTAATATGAAGGAAAACCTTTATTTTTTAATCTCTTACCCACCACATGGACCTACTTCCACTCCCCCGTTAGATCACGTCTGATTGATCCATCTCCTACCCATCTTCAACTACACACCCTCTCCTAGAACATTATGTTCCTCTAACCTCTCCCAACCCCATTAACCTCCCAGGTCCTCATCTGCCTTGACCCTTACCTGTAGGAACTATTAACTTGCGAACCACCATCCTGCCCAACTAAGTTCATGACCACCAATAATCATTAATGTTTCATACAGATGCAACTTTCTTTTAATTGTGATTTCTTTAGAAATTCTTGTACTGGGCATATAGCATTTAATATTTTAAACAATTGAAGTGCTTGCATTTGAGTTTTACTAATTGTACCAGCATGCCCTGATTGCCCAGTGATTTAAATGATTGTATCAGTTACTTAATTTCCTATCTATCTTTGGATGTTCAAAAGGCACGTATGGGAAGACTCTCAGATAATGTTTGTTTGTGATTAGGAAAGGTTTAGGCAATAATGCAGTTGAAAGGCTCTTCTCTCCAATGCAATAGTCCCTGCAGTGCAGTAATATTGTTTTTTTACAAGTTTTGCCTTTTCTTTAGAAAACAATGGAGTCTCTGGGCTCTGAAGATAGTGAATATGTTTTTGGTATCAGAAAAACATGAAATCTAATGAGACTCGAAATTAATTGTGTTGCCAAAGTGCCTGTTTTCTTCATTTTAGGAATATCTGGAAAAGTACATTTGTTTGGCATGTTGGATGTCCATATCCTTCTTATTTTGCCTTTAAAGACGCTGGTTCTAATTTAGAGTTTGGCAGCAGGTTACTGCCATCACAAAAGCGAGGGATGTTCCGTCCGCCTAATTGCAAGGATATAATGCACTTGTAATAAAGTAAATGGTAAATCCTGTCCGCCAAACTCTAAAACATGCCCTAAATCTCTTTGAAATACATTGAAAACTGGTCTTGTACATTTTCATGCTGGTCTTCAATCTCTGAGAAACTGCTCTAACAGACGTCAGACAGCAGTAGTCAATGGCAGGGATAAGCAGTCATGCTGGAGTGGGTACGCAATCAAAATATCGAATTTTTAATATCGACCTACACTATATTGAGTTTTTATTATTGTAGGGACAGAATATCAAAATCAAGAATATTGTTGACCAGAATATCAACTTTAAGGTAAGTAATATCCATTTTGTTAATATTGAAGTAAATAATATCGTTAGCAAATATATTGTTCTAAATAATATCGATCTTTTTTAGTGTTTTGTATTTTAGTATGTATTTTATATGTATGTTTAACATTTTTGTAAATTTTTTTCAATATTTTTAAATAGAAGTATTAAATGTATAGAAAATAGAATTTTTTTTAAAGTGCATTTTGCATTTAAATATCAGCGGTTTGCGGGTATATAGGGGACTAGGGTGGGAAGTAATTTAATTATTATTAATTAATATGTTTTTATTTATTGTTATTGATTGTGAAGTTATTGTTAATTAATTATTAATTGGTCAATAATTTTTAATAATTGGTTAATTTATCATTATATTAATTATAATTAGCTCATTATTACTGTTTATTTATTGTTATTCAATTTATCGTAAATTAATTACTCATTGGTAATTAATGTTTATTCATTGACTAATTGATAATTAAATTAACAATGTTATTTTTAATACTTAGTGGGTTGTGAGTTTATAGTGAAATAGGGTGGGAAGTAGTTAAAATATAATTAGTTGATTAAAATGTTTTTATTTATTGTTATTAATTATTAATTTATTTTTAATTAATTATTCATTTGTAATTTAATTTGTATTAATTGGTGAATTTGAAATTATATTAATTATAATTAATGTATTAATAATTCTTATTTTTTGTTATTGTTAATCAATTTATTGTTAATTAATTATTAATTGGCAATTAATTTTTATTGATTGATTGATTGCTAATTAAATTAATTGTGATATCTTTTATGTGTAGCACGTTGGGGGAATAGTGTGGGAAGTAATTTAATGTTATTTAAGTAAATATTAATTTAATTGAATAGGTATTTATTAATATTTTTGTGTTAAATAATTATTAATATGTTATTTATTTAAAAAAAAAAATTTTAATTGATAAGTATGTTAATTTAACCCCTACACTATTCTACATTTTCCCTACTGTTTTTTGTTGTTGTTTTTTTTTACATCTTACGAATAGGAATACTCTGCTTTCAAAGAAGATAGAGCCATTCAAAAAACCAAAGAGGTGTCAGCAGAACACCCAATCACTCCAAATCCGAGGAAGGATACATTTCACCCCCGGGGTCTACTGACTACTGACTAAGTAAACCTCAATGTGTTGCTCTTTGCCTCTATTCATTTTACCGGCCTGAGTAGTCTGGCTTAAAACCAGATCACCGTCACTACGGCCAATAGAGTAAGTTAGAAGCATTGGACCAATGAATGTTCAGAATATATTACACACATTAAAAGAGTGAAGAGAGTAGAATATTAAAAAAGGAAATAGTAGAAGGAGGAAATAGACCCCAGCTAGCAATGGTGTTGAATAGATTGGATTATTGAAGAAAGGGAAAGCAGTGAAAGTAGAAATGACATTCATTGTGTAGTGCTAGGGATATAAATTAGAAAACCAAGTGTCCCAAATATCCCAAAAGTTTGTTTTCTTAGCTCGCTAATCTGCACGATCGAGTTGTTTTCCCTACTGTTGCTCTCACTGAAGTGGGAATAGTAATCTTTACCCCTCCGCTATCCAACAATTTCCCTAATATTGCACTCACTGGAGTAGGAATAGTAATTTGTACCCCTCTGGTTTCCAACACTTTCCCTACTGTTGAACTCTCTGGAGTTGGAATAGTAATTGTTACCCCTACGCTCTCCAACACTTTCCCTACTGTTGCAGTCTTTGGAGTGGGAATAGTAATTTTGATCCCTACTCTATCCAACATTTACTTACTTTTTTTATTTGTTTTACATTTTAATTAATTGTTATTTATAATAATTTTTTATGTATATAAATGTATTTGTAATTTATTATATTTTCATTTATTTATAAGTTATTAAAATAATTTTTTAGAGTTATTAATGAAGAATATACTATGTATTATATCTTTATTATTAGTAGTTTTTATTACATAATGTATTATTTTAAATATTATAATATATTTTAACTATGTGTATTACATTTATAAGTATTATTTTATTAATATTACTTTTTTTAAATAAAAAAAAGATATATTTTTTTAAACGATATTTTTGACATCTATATTTTTTTCTCGATATTTTTGTACTTACTTTGTTAGAGATAGGATGTCGATATTGTTGTAATCGATATTTTTGTTGCAATATTTTTGTATGTAGATATTTTTGTATTCGATATTTTGTCATAGATTCGGGTTCAGGGTGGGACGTATTGTCCTTAGTGGCTTGTGTAGCGCCAATGGTGGAAAAATACTCAGCGCTGCACACTGCTGCCAGTTCGTCAAGACCACCCCCTGCACCCGAGGAGTCATGGCTACAGAAGAGGCGGAGCCTGAGCCTTCAACAGAACTGCTGAGCACTCGAAGTCTGCCCCTTCTGCAATAAATATATACTCGTGCTAGGTTCCTCCCAGAACCTGAGTCTATGCCCAAGGAATCGGAACTGCTAAATAATATCACTATCCAAAAAATGACCTTTTTGACGTGGCACTAACCCTACTTCAACTATTTGCAGAAAGTGTTACTGTGTTTGTGGATTGTCTTTTTGAGTATTTGTATTGCGAGAATCATTCTTCGTGAACGAGTATCATATAGACCCATGGGATTACAGTGCAAATGAAAGCCGGTCAGCTTAGAGGAACACTCTTCAAAGACTTTACATTGTCCAGGGCTACTGAGAAATAGTTTACAGGAGCGAGGAAAGTAGTCTTAAGCAGACGTGCACGTTCCCTCGGATCTGTGAGAGGGACAAAATGGCGCCAATTTAGTTTTAGCATCTTTGTTGTGCTGATCTTCCACGCGCTTTTTTCTCACCCCTTTCAACCTGACATCACCAGCACACTCAAAAGTGAGCTGGAAATAAAGCCTTCTCCACCTACCAGGGCTTCTGCAGACCCCTCATCTCTGAATGTTGTATAGAGCCTATAGAGGCAACCCTCCCCACCTTTGCAGAACCTAGCATGCACATAGGAATAAATAATCACACAACACATTCCTTTTGTTGACGTGTCCAGATTAAAGGAG
This sequence comes from Lissotriton helveticus, assembly GCF_964261635.1. Lineage (NCBI taxonomy): Eukaryota > Metazoa > Chordata > Amphibia > Caudata > Salamandridae > Lissotriton > Lissotriton helveticus. The sequence continues at coordinate 650,034,163 of NC_136068.1, forward strand.
GGCGCCAGAAGGGCAGGGGCAGGTATAAATACCTCGCCCCAACCCTCGGTGCCGGAAATGACGCGGCCCACTCCTACCCGGGTTCCCATCGACTAGAGGATGTTGATGTACCTAATATACCACTGCCCTTAACGTCAGCGCTCTGTGTGAGCTGCGGACAGCCTCAGTTTCCTATGGTACTTCCCTATGAGCGGCTTTAATTAGCACTCAGTTTGATGTTACCATAAGATGTCACTGCCATTCAAGTGAAAAACCTTTGTTTAGCTTTGTTACTCATTTTTGTTTAGTCAAACGACTAACACAACTTTCCTGTTTGACAAATATATTGCTCTGAATGACTAAATTGAAGTATTTCAATACTACCCTTATGCACAGAACATCTTTCATTGATGTAGGCCCCACATTCACAAAAGTATGCATAAAAGATTATTTTTGATCTTATATAACAAAAGATTTTGAAACCCCACACCATCATTGAAAGGCCTAGCGGCTCTCTTGCATCAACAAAACACAATATATTTGTCATATCACCACAGTGGCCACCAACTGACCAAAACTGTAATTTCCATTCAGATCTGACCTTGACCAAACAGGACTACAAATCCCGTTGTCCATTCCGCCACAAGCCACCTGACTGTATATCCCAGTAAGAATCCTATCCCTTTCTACTTCCAATAACCTCAGAACTCCTAATAGAAATGGGGTTGTTTATTCCTCCACGTATTCGACTTACACTAGAGGGGTGTCCGTATTGATCTCAGTGGGTGCAGTAATGAATTGGTAAAATATTAAGTGCAGGTTCGCAACACCCATTGGGCTCACGGGGCTTCAGCCCCACCCCCATCGTGTGTGTCAGCCCAGGCTAACACAGCTTTGCGGGCTGGCGTCGTCTAATTGCAGCCGCACCCGAGTACTTAACAGGTCTTTAAAAGACCGTTTAATTGTAAGTGAGGCTTTTGTTGGGTTTACACCCCTTCTTACAGCCACTCTGGTTACGGCTGGAAGAATTACCCCCCCACCAAATGTTTTTCATCCCCCCCCCCGAAATGTTCCTCTAGTTGCCATGCTGATTTAGCAATACCCCTACACCAAAGAGTACTCCTGTCCTTCTTTCACACACCAAACTCTATGACGGTTGGACTGCCACAGAACCACTGCTACCCCCGAGGATCTGTGATCCCTGGAGGTCTTTCAGCGGTGTGAGGTTGGTAATATTCTGGTGGTGTCACTGCGGTACTGACAAGCATAATACTGGTTTTCTCACCGCAACAGATTTCATGGAGGTGCAACTGCCTGCAAAAGTATGGCAATGAGGAAAATAAGGTGGCCATACAGGGCCCCCTGTTGCCTCTGCACCCCGGGATGCATGCAGGGGGGCACATAGTGTTCCCCCTGTCTGCATGCACCCCAGTTCCTGCATTGCATGGACTTGACAGTCCATGATGTACAGTAATGTGCAATGTCATTCCCATTGCAGTGCCTTGCTAAGGATCACATATGAGCATTAGCACACCATGGCCCTGGGGCAGCCATCGCAGCATCTACCAACTCGGATTCCAGTCGGAATCTGGCAGGTGGTCACTGAATGAGTTTGGCAATCTTGGAGTGGGGCGCTGGCATGGCAGCACACTCCAAGACCGGCAAATGCAGAATAAGGCGCTTAATAAAATAGAACGACTCCTGGTGACTGCCTACATGGCCCTAGCTATCCAATCTACTCAATACCTGAGCAGTTGCCTGTCTGCTCACTCTCCCCTTCTAGTTGAATATGCTTTAGGAGATGCTCCCTAGGGACTGCCATGTGGCGACTTCTTAAGTCTTACTATCAGACCCAGCTTCAGTGGAGTCGGTTGGCACAGCACCATCAGAGTACTTTTGTGGCAGCTAGAGTCACTGACTCCTGTGTGAATGAGTTGAATGCCATAAACGTGGTAAATTGAGGGAGATGTATTGGTCTGGTTTGCGTGGTTCGAAGGCAGTTGCAGAAGGAGATTCAGGATTGCAGAGGCACAGTTGGCAGACCTACAGTGGTACTGTCCAACCCTGCCAACATCTCGCCAGGCACTACTAAACATGTAGAGAACACTGGGTGAAACCTGAGATAGACTAGATAAATATATTTTTAAGGAGTACTGGCAGAGGCTTCACTGGGAAAGAGATAAGCCTAGTTGGTTCTAGGCCTGGATTCTAAAAAGAGACAAACAGCTTGCCCGATCTTGGCATTAAGTAACCAAGACAATGCCATAGCTGTCACGCAGCTTGCTGAGAAAAAATAACTACCTTAGCATTTACAACAGATATACAATAAGAGGCCACAGGATGCACCTAAATGTATCCCCTTCCTGTTCTGGAGCTCCCCTTCAAGGAGGAACATTGGGATGGAACTCACACTTGAGGAACTCCATTAAGCTCTCTGAGAGGTGCTTCAAGAATAAAACGCTGGGTGGGTGACTTCCTGACCGAACTGTATAATTTTTGTTTGTCAACAGGCAAAAGAAAATCTGCTAGAAGTCCTCCAGGAGGTGCTTGTGGTTGGAGTCGTACCTTCCACAGTGAGGAAAGGGATAATCTGGGCATGATTACTACTTTGGTGGTGTGACAGCGGGCTGCAATTCCAGCACCCCATCTGCCACACCAACTCAGTACGCTCGATAGTCGTGGGCAGCTGCAAAGCTGCTTGAGCAGGTGTAAATTAAGAGTGCTACAGTGACATTGTGTGAAACACACTATCGTCATTATCAGCGCTCCTCCGCCACTTGAAACCCTGGCAGAACGGACAAAGCAGATGATAACCTCCCCCCTGCTTATCAATAGGCTCTCACTAACTACTGACATTGAACATCGGCTCAACACAAGTCTGGGCCCATTCTCCCACCCCTCCAGATATGGGTAAAGTGGACCTCAGCCAGAGGAAACTGCCCTTTGAGAAGACAACAGGTGGAACTGTCCCCACAAGTGGCATCATGGCAGAGTAGGGAGACACTGCTGGCCCACCTCAACCCCCTGGGCTAGGTAATGAGGCTCTAATGGCGGACTTCAGGGCTGGATTTAAAGCACTAGATACACGCTTTGATGCCCTAGATAGGCGGCTGGATGTGATGGGGGCCAGAATAGACAAGCATGACACAAGGCTGGACACTGTTTAGGGCAGAATCTCGGACTTAGAGGACATCTTGTCGCAGGCAGCTAACCGACTGGAAAGAATGGTAACAGTGTTCAGAACCATTGCCATAAAGAAGGAGGATTTGGAGGCTAGAGGGAGACACAATGACATATGCCTTATGGGTATCCCAGAGTCGACGACCTCTGGACGGCTTGATGGGTTCGTGGTTGGCCTTCTCAGCGATTTATTTGGTTGGGCTCTTTCGCACCCACTTTTGTTGTCAAGAGGGTGCAACGGACCCTTGGTCCCTCCCTGTCCCAAACCTGGATGTCCCCCCCCCCGCCCAATTATGGCATAGCTTCTGAACTTTAAAGACAGGGACATCGCCATACGGATTGCCTGAGAGCGGGGATCTCTGGGATGGCAGGGTTCCTCCATCTTGCTGTATCTTTATTTCACAGAGATAGTCCAGGAGGCCCGTCAGAAATTTGTGGCTGTCAAAGCCGCACTGCGTAAAGCTGGTCTGAAATATGGGATGCTCTACCCAGCACATTTGAAGGCACATACGGATGGTAGAACCTGGGTCTTCGAGACCCCAGCAGAGGTGCAGGAGTCTCTTAAGCAATGTGCAAACACTGTCCAGTTATAAAAATCACCTACTTCAGACTGATCTCGTTTGCCTGACTCCTGCGCCAGTTCTGAACTGTTTTCCGCAAGTTGATAAGTCGCAGCAGTGCAACGAATTGATAAGTACTGAACATATGTTTGAATCTTTCCTTTCATAAATGCAAGTTGGTCCACTAGAATCATGGTTCTTATGATCTGTTTCTTATTTACAACTTTAGGATCCGGGGATTAGGTGTAGCGTTGTCTTTCCCCCCCTTTGCTTTGGCACCTTTTTGTGGTTTACTGGTTTTGAGAATTGCAAAAATTACTATTGTTTTTATTTGGGAATTGGGATTTACCCTATGTAAAGGGTAAGGAGATGGGTGGGCGGTGGGCGGTGGGAGAATTGCAGGTCAATAACTCTTTTTTCCTTTTACGGATTATTTGCTAAACCTAATAGTATTTCAATTGATCCACAGTGCAGAATGGTCAGGAACTTTACTAATGTCATGTAACTCTAGCCTCTATGAGAATATTACCCTGATGTCCTAGAATGTTCGAGCGCTGAATGCCACACGTAAATGTAAGCAGATGCTCCATTATTTGCAGCTTCCCCAGACAGATATAGCATTCCTCCAAGAGACGCACTTACCCCCACACACTTCCCCGAGCTGTGCTACCAGCTTGGGCCCTAGCTGACACTTTGAGGGTACAGTACCTACGCAAGAGGGGTCTCAATACTTGTACACAAGCATCTGCCGTTTAAAACGATTGTGGTGCATTCCGACCTGGCAAGCAGGTACTTATTGGTAAAGGGCTGGCTCCTTGGCCAGACGATTCTCCTGGTTAACGTTTATGCACCCAATACAGACAGCCCGTATTTTGCTTGTGGAACTTCACTACCACCGGGACACAATAGGTGCTGGCCACATTTGCATGGGGGGAAACCTCAGCATTCTCCTACACCCCGAGCTGGACTGTACCACCACCATGCCTGACGCAAAGCCCAGGGGCAGGAGAACACTAACTATGATGTTAGACACCTTTCAATTAATTGATGCATGGCACCACGCGCACTTAAATAAACCTGCTTCCACACACTACTCGGTCCCGCATAATACATGGACATGCCTGGACTACTGGCTTCTCACCCCATGTGTTGCAGTCTGGTTAAGCTCAATCACCCACCTCCCGCACACACTCTCCGATCACGCCCCTGTGAGGAATACTTTGAACTTAACTTAAATACTGTGGAGTTCAAAGCCACACTGTTGAAAGCATTCCAAGCCTATATTAGGGGAATCTGTATCTCTAAAAGTGCCAGTATATTGAAAAATCTATGTCGCACACTAGCTGGGATCGAGGCAAAATTAGCGACCATGGACGCGAGTCACGAGACGTCTCGGTCTAGCTCCGGCCTTCGGCTGAGAGCGACATTGCTGACTGAGTTCCAAGAGGCAGCAGAACGGGAGGCACACTTTCTGCTGAAATACTCCACAGGCAGAAGGTATGGGGAGGGCTAGCGACCCGGGCGCACATTAGCCAGACTGATACACCACAATCGGGGGGCTATGCATATCACTAGCCTACACAGCATGAATGGTGAACAGATAACAGACTGTGAGAGAATCAACTACCAGGACCTTTACAGATTCAGGGTTAACCCTGACCCAATGAGGTGGCCCTGGTTTGGTTGGAAAAGGTACAAAGGGATTGCCTAGCGGAGCCCTCCATGGTCGAGTGATTCAAGCAATGACAAATGAGGAAGAGAGGGAAACTGTCCAGATAAACCTTTCCAACGATCAAAGACACATCAGATGGGCAATTTGTGCAGCAAATGAGGAAAGCATGGTAGCCATAAGGGACTTAACAACTTTGGCCATTCATGAAGTCCAGGACATATATGATAACAATACCCCGATAGCTGAAATTAGCAGGATCCACGACAAATTTTTTAACAATTTAAAATTATTTTTTGTAAAGAAAGCTAAGAAAAAGCCACGTAGACCGATTAGAAAGGAGGATCAGTGGTATGACAAGTCCTGCAGGACTGCCTATAGATTCCTGTCAGATGCGGTAAAAACTCGAGACAAAACTAAAATAAGGGAGGCCCGAGTTATGTACAAAAAAGCGCAATTTAGTGCAAAAAGGGATTGGGAGGAAGGCTACTGGAGGGATCTACTCGATGCCAGTAGGGAAAGATCTATGACACCCTTCTGGAACATTGTTAAATGGGGAAGGGGGTCTAATAGAGGAGAACCCACTAACCATGTTCTACCAGAAGCCTGGGTATCCCATTTTTCTACCCATTTTGCTGCTGAGGATGAAGGCGAAGAGGAATGTCTAGCTTTTGCAGATATTCTTGCGAGCCCCTTAGTCTTCTCAAAAGATGATATCCTAAAAACTCTGAGCTGTACACCTAAAGCCAGAGCTCCGGGCCTAGACTTTATCCCTGCAGATTTGTTTATGCACGACAAGGACCTATGGGCCACCTATATTCAGCTGTTAGCCAACGCTATTGCTAAGGGCTCGCCTATTCCTGAGACCTGGAAAGGAGCCGAGATTATCCCCATCTTTAAAAAGGGGGCATGCTCGGATCCAGGCAATTACAGGCCTATTAGCCTGATTGCATGTATACAAAAAGTTGTGGCAAGGTTATTATTACAGCGAATTCATGGGTGGATAGATGATTATGATATATTATCTCCCCTGCAGGCTGGTTTTCGTAGTCATACCAGCACTATTGATCACATTTTTAGATTTGTTTTATTATATTGGCGCACAGTTTTATTAGAGGGCGGGATGCTTTTTGCAGCTTTTGTTGATTTAAAATCAGCTTTTGATTTAGTTCCCCGCCATAAACTGTGGAATATCCTACATGATCAGGGTATTCCAAAAGAAATCCTGTCTTTATTGATCAGGATGCATGAAAACAGTTTTGCACAAGTACGATGGAATCAGCAGGGCAGTACTACTGAGAAGTTCCCCATTGCGAGGGGTGTACGCCAGGATGCGTGCTCGCACCAACACTCTTCTCGCTATACATCAACAGGGTGATCGGCTATTTTGAACATCAGCCCACGGATGCCCCAAGGTTGGCAGGAAGGCCGATCCCCCTGTTGATGTTTGCGGACGATACCTTGCTGATATCAAAGACCCAGCAGGGACTTCAAAAGGCCATTAGGGTGTTTGAAGGATTTTGCACTGATCATGGTCTTGTAATCAACACCAGCAAAACTAAATTTATGGTTATGCACAAACGGAAACACATCAGAGGTAGAGTCATTATGGATGGGGTCCAGCTCGAGCAGACCCAGGTCTTTAAGTACCTTGGTATCAATCTGTCATATAATCTAGATTGGAAACACCATACAAATGAATTAGACACAAAACATGCTCAACTTGCAGGAGTTCTCACAAAGGAGCTTTTTTCATCTCATACCAAACCAATTAGACCTGTCTTAAAAATCTACAATGCTAAGGTCGGAGCAGCTGTTCTTTATGGAGCAGAACTCTGGGGGTCCAGTAATCTTAACAAGTTGACGGTAGCACAGAACAAATTTCTCCGCAACATTACTGGGTTACCAATGTCAACCCCATTGATACCTTTAAAGTATGATTTGGGAATCTATAGCTTTAGGGACATAGCCAGGTATAGAATTGTGGCCTACTGGAGAAGGTTATGGATAACTCCTGAACTCTTCCAGTATGCCCAAGGCTTCCTGGAGGTGAGAACCCTAGATACTGCTAATAAGATAGTCTGGTTGAAAGAGGCTAAACTTCTATATAGGGCACTGGGTTTATCCCAAATGTGGGATGATCCCTTAAATAGTGTTTTTCCACCGAAAAAGACACTTCGTGAACTCTACTGGAGTATGGTGGAGATTAAGTGCTTTAGGAATCATATTGACCGTTCCTTTACATATGATTATTTGGAGCTCAAGCACTCACCGGCCCTCGAATCCTACTGGGATTGGATTACGGTCCCAGGGGACCGGAAGAGGTACCATCAGTTGAGGGTGGGGACACTGCCGTTAAATGCCCTAATAGTGAAATGGAATAAGGCACAAACTCCAAGGTGCCCCTTCTGTCCGGACCATAACGAAAACATCGGACATGTGTTATTTGCTTGCCCTGAATATAGAATACCTAGACAATCATGGCTTAAACCAATTTGCATCCAGTTAGGTTTAAAGACGTCAAATGAGGCTGTTAGGATTTTAAGAACAGATTCCTCCCAGCCTGTTGTTATAGCTATGGCAAAGTTCCTCCACTGGATGTGGATAATTCGGGCACGCAAAACCTGTTTGGAATAAGTTAGGATTGTTATTTCATGCCGTACAGTTTGCATTTATTTAAATTTCCTTTAAGTATATATTTTTATGTGATAAACTATGTAAATCACAACAAGTAGTTGTTGCTTTTTATCCTTATTCGATTGGAATCTAATGAACTTAGCTGGATATTTTATGATTATATAAAGATGTAAATAGGATATTGTAAGATTGTATAAAGATGTAAGTAGGATATTTTTAGAATGTGTAATAGTGTAAATAGTATGAGATAGGAAGATCTTTATTATTTTTTTTTTTGTTTATTTATTGTATTAACTCATGTGGATCCTGTATTTCTGTGGGGTGGGGGGGAGGGGTGGGATAAAAAACAACACATTTTTTATTTTTATTTTGTAAAATGTCTTTGATGATTGAAATATATCGAATAAAGACTAATTAAAGTGAAGTGAAAGTGATTCAAGCAATGGAAAATATGGACTGCTTGAAAGCACCTGGCCTCGATGTGTTTCCAGACTGTTTTTATAAGGTTTTCAAAAATACTTTGTCAGCACACCTCATTGACTTGTTCCAGGAAACTACAGAGATTGGCGAGTTGCCGCAAACATTGCGTGAGGCTTTTATCACGCTCCTGCCTAAGTCCAGTAAGGATCCACAGAAATGTGAATCCTACAGGCCCCTCTCACTACTGAATTTTGACTGTAAAATTCTAGCAAAAATGCTGACTAACAGGTTATCCTTGATAATAGACCAGATGACATTGCCCACTCAAGCGGGTTTCATCCCGCATAGGCCTACCGCATCGAAACTGTGACCTCTTGGATGTCAAAAATGCATTCGACTCGGTGAAATGGCCCTTCCTCAATGCCACTCTGGTAAGTCTGTGTATACCACCTAGGTTTATACCAGTGATTGAACTACTATATACCCATCCAACAGGGCAAATATGGCTGAATGGCTCACTCTCACCCCACTTCACATTATCAAGAGGGACTAGGAAGGGCTGCCCCATCTCCCCACTCCTCTTTATAATAGCGATGGATCCGCTTGTTCGTTACCTCTAAGATAACCACTCCCACAGGGGTATAAAATTTAATACAGGCCCCCTATTGCTCCTGCCTTTTGCAGATGACATCATCCTCTACGTAAGAAATCCAAATGAGAACCTTGGGCTGATTCTTCATGAAGTCACTCGCCACAGTGCCCTGTCGGGCCTGCACATTGATTGGGGTATAGCAGAGGTTTTTCCTCTGACTGAGGCCCAATGCAAACAAAATGTGGACTTCCCACTTAAATGGTGTGACAATTCAGTTAAGTATTTGGGTTTCCATATTCATAGGGACCAGTCGCAAATCCTCCAACTCAACCACGGCGAAGCCATAGAAAAATGTTATGATAATATTGAGAGCTAGTTGAAACTTCAGTTGTCAATGGCCGGTAGAATTCCATTAATTAAGATGGTCACTCTCCTGCAGTTTTTATACCACCTCCAGAATATCCCAATACCTCTATACAAGAGTTTCTTTGAAACTCTTTGCTCCCAGCTGTTGCGGCTGATGTGGGGGGTTGGTCAACCCAGGATTAGCTGGGATGCCTTGACTCTCCCTTTTAAGTGAGGGGGATTTGGGGTCCCAAACCTCTGCATTTGCTACTTAATTGCACAATGCAGCTTTTCACGCAAATGGTTCAACGTCAACACTCGGATTCCCTACCTTTAGCCTGAAGCAGATCTAGCACTCCTCACCCTCCCTTCGGCCCTGTTACCAGTGGAGTTGGCCCGCGACCCACACGATTTGAAAACACTATCTACGACCAGTTGGGCTTGGAAATAATTGATCTGGGCAACTGGGGCATCACTACTGCACTCCACGTCCCTCCCCTTGGTAGGAAATCTGTGGATCCCCATTACCAAAGAAGCTATTGTACAGCATACCCTAAATAAATACGCCTTGAAAACATTTGGGGACATATTCCTCAACAATCATGTTTTCTCTCGCAATGAGGATACCCGTTTCACGGAAGCCAAATTTCTTGATCAGTTTATACTGTGCCAGCTACAGGGCGCACTGAGGTCACAGGTCCCAACATACCCGATAGAGCCACCGGATTTCCCTTCACTGACACTCCTTATCAAAGACAGCAGTGGGGAGCACTTAGGGGTCCATTAGCATGACGGATGGACTTTGTCCGCCCGTCATCCTACCGGTGAATGGGACCACCCGCCATAAAGGCGGGGTCCCGTCCTACAGATTAGGATCCGCAGTAGGCTTCCCGCAGTTTTAGCATTGCGGCAGGCGGTGCTTTCAGCACCGCCCGTTGTAATGCTAAAAATGCACGTTGTGCATTTCAATGCACAACATTACAGGCACCGTGAGGTGCCTGTCATGTTGTGCATTGAAATGCAGGGGGGTACCATAGGTACCCTCCATGTGCACCCCCTCCCCCCAGAGTCCCTGGGGCCCACAACGGGCCTCAGCAGGGGACTCAGCATGCCTTTCCGTGGTGGCATTGCCGCCACGGAAAGGCATTGAAAAATGCACATCCTAATATGGCTGGCGTTGTCTAATAGACACCGCCACCATATAAACTCTTTCCGTCCGCCGCGTTACCCCCGCCATGCTAATATGGCGGGGGGTCATTCAGTGAAGGATGGTGGGTGGATCGCCCCCGCCAGGCCGGCGGTGGCTACCGCCAGCCTAACGGGGGCGATCCACCCGCCATCCAAATGGGCCCCTTATTGTCTGAAATGTATAAAGCCACTATTGACTCCTCCTGCCTAGGGATTTTGGGATAAGTCAGGCGTGAGAGCGGGACTTGGGTCAACCCCTGACAGACTTGCAATGGCACTATTGCTGCAAACAAAATTGCAAAACTTCCATCAACATTAGACACAAGGTATTACACTTCAAATAACTGCGGTGGGCGTATGTTACACCACACAACTTCCACCGGATGAACCCCTTAAGGGAGCACACATGGCCTCGATGTAGGAACACTATGGCTGATTTTGTGCACATGACCTGGACTTGTGACAGAGTGGCCCTCTTTTGGGTAAAGATATTTGAGGCACTATAGCACATGTCGGACCAGCCCATCCCTCCATCTCCCCTTATGGCTCTGCTGGGATATGTCAGAGATGTCCCCAAGACCCACAGACGTTTCTGCACAATGGCACTGCTCTGGCGAAGAGGGAAGTCACCATACATTGGGGGAGTAAACATCCCCCGACACTGAAGGGATGGATGTTCAGCATGGATTACTACTAACTGTGAGTTATATGTTCAGCTGCAACCCCCTATGTCCCGACCACTTGATGTTTGGCAACCCTTCAAAACTTATCTATTAGCCCAAACATCAGTGAGCTCACAAAATAAACTGGAGTCCCCCCCAGAACAATGACAGAACAGTTGTTATAATGGTAACAACTTGATTGGAATGTACTCGGGGAAAACAATGAAACAAATTGTTGTATTCTGACATATGTATAAATGTGGATCTAAACTGTTTTGATTGTCATTAAGGAAAATCCATAAATAAAGATTAAAAAAAACTCAGACCAAGAAGCCTCAGTGATTATGACACCAACACAATGCACATGTTTGCTCCCTCGTTAGCTCAGTATGGAAGTGTTCTCAAAGTCAAACACATCTCCTGTGCTGCAAAGCTGTAATGGATTTACAAACACAAGGCAATGTACCAAATGTTATAATATATGCCACTGGGCCATCCTACATCTACCACATGCTTTACTATTCACATGAGCACTGGACCTGGAAACTGACGATTGTCTTGGATAAACAATAGAATAACAAAGTGGTACACCTCTGCAGACAATGGGTAAGTGAAACTTATCAAACAAAATAGCAACCACAGCACCTGCCAAACATCAACAGGAAGTAGCAGAAAGGAACACACTGCCCAATGGACGCATGTACAAACGTACTACTAAATGCTGATGCCACCCATGTGTGGATACACAAACATTACACTTTAACTCACCTAACACTTATCAAACATACATCATGGGGAGAAGGGGAAGCCAAATGCTGTAGACAGTGCCCAACCTCAAATGTGTACCTCATGCAATACCACACAATGCTGGGTCACATACATTTCGTTCACATTCCACATACTTCATCAATGAACATGTCCACACATTCATGGAAACTCCACAACAGGTGCAAAGGTCACATCACACCATGTCTTCGAATGGATCACAAATGTAGAATACAAACTAACACTAGTGTAGTAGCATGCATTCAAGGAACCCATTACAGCAAATAGTATGACAAGGAACTTATGTACTAATGTGACGTCAATTTGGAACAGATTTTATTTACAAAAAGAATCAAATAAGACCAGTTGACAGCACGTTTTCAAAATGTGGCAGAGCACAGTGCTGTTGCATGACACGTGCCAAACATGATACTGCCAGGGAAATCTCCTCGGGAAAGGAATCTAGTGGGCAGGCCAGGCACCTGAAAAAAGAAACTAAAGCGAGCAGGGGTCGGTAGTGGGAGAGGTTGGGCCATCATCAATGGAAGGGGGGGAAGTGATTGGGGCAGAGGGAAAGCCATGGGGTACCTGAGGGACATCCATGAGAGCCCTGGCAAGTGGGATGGCAAGGGTGGGCTTAGGGAGGCAGAGGTAGTGTATGTATCTGTCATGGGTGGGCCTGCATTTTGTGCTGGCGTCTGAAGGTCTGATGTTGCTTTTGTCTGGGCTGTGTCTGTTGGCCCGTGTTCAGTTGGTATGTGTGTGCTGGGGCTGGTGTGTGTGGTGACGATCAATTTGGTGGGAGCATGCATGCGCTTTTTGTACTGCATTTGGTGGTGGTGTGGTACATGTGGAGGTTGGGCTGTGTGTCTACCTATTTTGCATCTGCCTGGGAAAGGTATGAGAACAGGAATTTAGGATGGGGAAAAGGCAGGAGGGGGGCTGGAAGAGTCGGCTGGGGGAAAGCTGTCATCAGTGAGGATACCAGAGCCTGGAACAACTTCTGTAGTGCAGACATACTACTGTAAATCCCCTACAGGAACTCCAGTGTTTGCGCCATTATGGGACATTCTGCCCAACAGAGTTACATCGCAGGAGTTCAATATCCTCCTCACTCAGGGCAACTGGCACCATGGGGGCACGAGATGTGGTGCCTGTACAAAGGGAGACCTGCCTCAACTTACGGGTGCAGAGCCAGACGAATTTGTTGGGAACATTAGGGAGGGTGGAGAAGGGAGGGAAGGTGGCAGACAAGGTTGGTGTTGTCTCAGGTCCTAAGGGGCCCACCACAGGTCTGGCAGTGGAGGGAGATGTTGATAGTTGGTCCTCCAGGGCATGCTCCTAACCCTCTGAACCAGGGACTCTGTCAGTATCCTGACCAGTCCCACTCTGGCCAGCAGTACCCCAAGCGTTGCCAGCAATGTCTCATCTGCTTCCCTTGGCTGATGCTGAAAAGACAGTCCAAATAGGTTTAAGGCATATGCACTTACTTACCTCAACATTAACATTTTGAAAGGGGTACAGTGCACTACAACTACGAAGTCTCCTACAACTTGCATAGAAACAAGATGGGATGAATATTACTGGCAGCAGCTGCACAAATATCCCTGGTACCACATCCCACCTACCGTTAGGGACAACTCCAATTCACATTGGTCTTGGTGGCCAATTCAAATGCATGTCTACAATTCAAGCCACATTGGAAGGCCTTTGTTGATAAGCTTAGCCCCTGTTTATCAATATGAGGGGTTACCTGTGGTCACAAGAGGGGTCACATGTGACCACCCAAGATGATTTGCACAAAAAAAGCTGTATACCACTCACTCAGTCATGTCATCAGTCAGTGAATGCACATCCAACATTGGACAAATGTACTCCACATAACTCCACACTTTCCCTTCTATTTCACCGAGGGACAGTTTATGAGACACAAATATAATCACTACACAAACTATAAAATACTCAGCTTGAATAGTAGAACATGACTAATAAGTGAGACCTATTTAGCTACATATGTCTATCCAAGCAATCTATGTCTACACACTCCTGTCTGTGTACACAAATCATCATGTATTAGCCAACAAAAAGGAACATTGTCCATCAAACATTGGACAGCGCATAGTAATGTGTATGACTTATATCCTCAAGCTAGGTAAACCCTTACATCTCGGAATTTTTCCTTGTATCAAAAAAACTAAATAGGGTCACAATGCATGGGCCTGATTCACAAACAAAGTGATACAAAAGTCTAACTTTATGACTTTTGGTATATATAGGCATATTTAGCTTTATTCGGTCATAATAGATAACCATGAAAGCATTTTAATTAAAAAAGGCAGCATATATCAGTTTCATTTAATTACATATAAAAGAATATAATCATAAAAACAACAAGTAGCAATTGTTCATGATCAATCTCCCAATGTGCACGATAAATAAGATGGACTTTATATAAAATGTCAGCATTTCACAAAACATGTACCCTCTCTCTCAAAACCTATATATTATGTTTTATGCTAATGTCTTCCTGAATGAATGAATGAATGAAGGGAAACTTATACTGCGCTACTTAGCCCAAGGGCATCAAGGCGCCAAACAGGTCATAAAGAGTTTAAATCCACAGTGCACCATTACAGGTATGCCTCACAAAAAAAACAGGTCTTCAAAGCCTTACAGAAAAGCACAGGTGAGGGTTGCCCTACAAGATCAGGAGGAAGCGAGTTCCATAGTTTGGGAGCTAAGATAGAAAAGGCTCTCCCACCCCATGTTGCTTTTGTGAATCTAGGAACCAAGAGGAGATTTTTATTAGATGAGCGGAGAACTCTAGTGGGGGAGTAGGAGTGGAGGAGGTACCTAAGATCCTCTGGACCAGTGTCTTGGACAGCTCCATGCACAAGACAAAGTATCTTAAAGGAAATCCTAGACTGGATGGGCAACCATTGCAGGTTTTTTTCTCGCCAAAGATGCATAGGCCAATCTGGGAAGACAAAGGACCATCTTAGCTGCCGCATTCTGGACTATCTGCAAGCGATAGATAAGACTCTTGTTAATACCCGGGAAACTACCTTTACAACGCAACTATTACAACGAAATGCTAATACAACGCCACTATTACAACGCTAAAACTATTACAACGCATGTTTTTTACAACGCATGCTATTACAACGCAACTGCTATTACAACGCATGTTTTTACATCGTAAATTTATTAATTTTTAATTTAATTAAAAAATGTGATTAATATTACAAAAATTAATTCTCAGGTATATTTTTTGAAAATGTAAATGATTAAACTATAAAAAAATTAATATTATATATTTTTAGAAAAATATTTAATTATTTAAAATCAATGTTGGAATAATGTTAAAAAAATTAATACTCAGGTATCTTTTTAGAAAATGTAATTGTATTATATATATATTATATTTATTTTTCTATTAAATTAATTAAATAATATATTGGATACATGTTGATAACATTTTTATTAATAAAAGAAATAATACTCCGGTATCTTTTTAGAAAATGTAAATGATTAAACTATAAATAGAGAACATTATATAAATATTATATATTTTTAGAAAAATATTTAATTATTTAAAATCAATGTTGGATTAATGTTAAAAAAATTAATACTCAGGTATCTTTTTAGAAAATGTAATTGTATTATATATATATTATATTTATTTTTCTATTATTGGATACATGTTGCTAAAAATTTTATTAATAAAATAAATAATACTCCGGTATCTTTTTAGAAAATGTAAATGATTAAACTATAAATAGAGAACATTATATATATTATAGTAAATTATTTAATTATTTAAAATCAATGTTGGATTAATGTTAAAAAATTAATACTCAGGTATCTTTATAGAAAATGTAATTTTTTTATATATATATCATATTTATTTTTCTTTAAATTAATTAAATAATATATTGGACACATGTTGATAAAAAGTTTATAAACTCAAGAAATAATACTCATGTATTTTTTTAGAAAATGTAAATGTTTAAACTATAAATAGTGAACATTATATATTTATAGTAAATTATTTAATTATTTAAAATCAATGTTGGATTAATGTTAAAAAAATTAATACTCGGGTATCTTTTTAGAAAATGAAATTGTTTTATATATATATTATATTTAATTTTTTTACATTAATTAATTAATATATTGGATACATGAAGATAAAAAATGTATTACCACAAGAAATAATACTCAGGTATCTTTTTAGAAAAAGTAAGGGGTCGATTCCGATCCGGTAAAATAATCCGGCGTACGATTCGTATTCGTAGCAGATTCCGTACGAATGGAAAACTACCGTCCGACCAGCGAATTCCGATCCGTTTCCATTGATTTCCGTACGATTTGCTACGACCCGTACGAATGACATTCGTTTACCCGTACGAATAAGCCCCGTGCACACCACCGTACGATTCGTCATCAGTCCGTACAAACTCACTATTCCGATTCGGAACGAAATGCCTGAGCGAGATACGTACGGGCCAAAGTATTCACGCTTCTACATTGATTCGTACGGGACATTCGCCTCACTGCACGCTCCACCAATACATACTACACGCACACCCCTCGGCCAAGCCTACGCGAACACCCCCACCCGCCAACGGCTCGTACTACTCACTCGCACGCACAAGTATGACACGCACACCCCCCCAACAAGCCTACGCGAACACCCCCACCCGCCAACGGCCCGTACCGCTCACTCGCACGCACAAGTACGACACGCACACCCCTCGGCCAAGCCTACGCGAACACCCCCACCCGCCAACGGTCCGTACTACTCACTCGCACGCACAAGTACGACACGCACACCCCCCCAACAAGCCTACGCGAACACCCCCACCCGCCAACGGCCCGTACCGCTCACTCGCACGCACAAGTACGACACGCACACCCCTCGGCCAAGCCTACGCGAACACCCCCACCCGCCAACGGTCCGTACTACTCACTCGCACGCACAAGTACGACACGCACACCCCCCCAACAAGCCTACGCGAACACCCCCACCCGCCAACGGTCCGTACTACTCACTCGCACGCACAAGTACGACATACACACACCCCCAACAAGCCTACGCGAACACCCCCACCCGCCAACGGCCCGTACCGCTCACTCGCACGCACAAGTGCGACACGCACACCCCTCGGCCAAGCCTACGCGAACACCCCCACCCGCCAACGGTCCGTACTACTCACTCGCACGCACAAGTACGACACGCACACCCCCCCAACAAGCCTACGCGAACACCCCCACCCACCAACGGCCCATACTACTCAAACGCATGCACAAGTACCGCAAGCACACATAACGCCAACACCAAAACGACCACAAGGACCTTGCTAACGAGTCGCACTACCACACTGAACATGTCTCCTGTGTACACACCTTTGACAATCAATGTCCTGGTCACAGCCAAGCAGCCAAACAGAGGACAACACCAACACCCACCCCATATAACACCCACCCCAACAATTCAAATTAAGCCACACCCACCATTTGACCAATAAAAGGGACCACACATACAACCCATCATCCTTTGCAACATACCCATTCTTGCGAGGAAACAGAGAGCACACCAACAATTGCAGCCACATACCTTCACACATACACCCTATCACATCTACACCAACACCACCTCCTTCACAATCAAAAACACACACCCTCATCCATACACACCATCACACCCTCAATCACATACACCTCACACCATGACCACACCCAAGAATCCAAAATTCACTAACCCGGAGATGGAGATACTTACTGATGAAGTCATCAGAGTCGAGCCGCAGCTGTTTGGCGCATTGGTTAGACAGACCAGCCTGGCAGAAAGAACACGCCTGTGGGAGAGGATTGTAGACCGGGTCAATGCTGTTGCACCCATCAGACGCACCAGGGATGATTGCCAGTCCAGGTGGTACGATCTGCGGAGGATGGTGAAGAAAAAGATGGCACAGGATTACGCCAATGCACACCACACTGGAGGCGGTGGTCTCCGCAGACCTCCTGTATACCAGCCCTGGGAGGAGAAGGTCATGGTCCTACTGCCAGCGATGGGAGTACATGGAATAGAAGGAGCCATTGAGTCTGGTGAGTGTACAAAAAACACAAGTTACATGGGTAGACTAACAACAGTGCCCAGCAGCATGGGGTGGGTGGCCATGACTCCAAGCAGTACACAACCAAATGGTGGTAGTTGCAAGGGGGAGGCACTTAGGGTGCAATGTGTAGGGTAAGAGGCTGCTCTCATGCCATATGTCCCAGGGACACACACAAGCATAATGACCAATGCACAAGGATAGGTAAAGATCACACAAGATACTAGACCACAGCTTCTAAATATTTACTAATTGCTGACACACCTTACAGAGATGCATCATTTTGTGACAAAGTAAGGCAGTGTAGCAAGAGAGCAAGCACAATCTACCTGTCTCCATCCCTGTCTCGCCCTCTGTCTCTGTCTCCCTCTGTCGCCCTCTCCCTCTCCCTCTGTCGCCCTCTCCCTCTGTCTCCCTCTCCCTCTGTCTCCCTCTCCCTTTGTCTCCCTCTGTCTCCCTCTCCCTCTGTCGCCCTCTCCCTCTGTCGCCCTCTCCCTCTGTCTCCCTCTCCCTCTGTCTCCCTCTGTCTCCCTCTCCCTCTGTCGCCCTCTCCCTCTGTCTCCCTCTGTGTCTGTCTCCCTCTCCCTCTGTCGCCCTCTCCCTCTGTCGCCCTCTCCCTCTGTCTCCCTCTCCCTCTGTCGCCCTCTCCCTCTGTCTCCCTCTCCCTCTGTCTCCCTCTGTGTCTGTCTCCCTCTCCCTCTGTCGCCCTCTCCCTCTGTCGCCCTCTCCCTCTGTCTCCCTCTGTCTCCCTCTGTCTCCCTCTCCCTCTGTCTCCCTCTCCCTCCCTCTCCCTCTGTCTCCCTCTGTCTCCCTCTCCCTCTGTCGCCCTCTCCCTCTGTCGCCCTCTCCCTCTGTCTCCCTCTGTCTCCCTCTCCCTCTGTCTCCCTCTCCCTCTGTCGCCCTCTCCCTCTGTCGCCCTCTGTCGCCCTCTCCCTCTGTCGCCCTCTCCCTCTGTCGCCCTCTCCCTCTGTCTCCCTCTCCCTCTGTCTCCCTCTGTCTCCCTCTCCCTCTGTCTCCATCAGTCAGTGTTTGTCCCTCGGTCATCTCAACGCACATCCCTGGGGCACACACACAGTTGCACACAAGCACTGCACAGGCCTCACAAACTCCATAGAGCTGAATGTTAAGGGATGTCTCACAAGTACCAGCAAACATCTGCTATGTGCCTGTAAGACACCCACCATTTGCTGTCAACACTGTACTGTGTCAGGACACACATCTCAGAAAGCTCTATAGTACACAATGGGCACAGGTGTAGGCAGCACAAGTCCCTCCTGTGCTCATTGCTAACACAAACATCAGGACAAGGTCACACATCCTGTGCACCAACACAAATCCAACATAATGGCAGCATGCCACATGAGGGGACAGCCAAATCATGAACAATGGACGCTTGCAATTCTCAAACAAAGTAATAGCATGGCCTGTTGTACACACCCCTTACAGAAACTCATCCCCGGGGGACAGGCGTTGTATTGCAACACTGTCCCAATTGCCATGTACCACAACAAAACACGTACTCATATGAATATGCATACAACTCTTACATGCACATAACAGAAGCTCCAGTCCATTGTGCCCCTCTAAAAAAGCTTGTGCCCCATCTCATTACCTTTGTGGATGTACATAAGTACCAACATGGATATGGGTATTGACAAGGTGATGCGTCTCAGAGAAGTGCCAAGTTCTAAAGCCATGATCTACAAGTGGGTGTACAGGTCCAGCGGTGTTGGCATTGTTTGGCCAGCATGGAACAGCAAAAGACATCCAAAGTAGTAGCTGACATGCTAAATAATGATGCTCTGTCTCTTACATCAACATGCTGCATCTAAACTCTGTGCATGCTTGACGCACACATAAGAATTTTCACCGTATCCAGGATGTTGCGTGAAACTTACAAATGCTTTACACATGTGGTGCCGGCAACACAAGACACAGCAATGGCTGTGTCAGTCATTGTCAAGAGATTGGAAGAATGTATATACCCCATCGTACTATTGTTTTTTCTACCACTAAATACACAACTGTACAATGTCAACAATGTATAGCTTGTGGAACAGTGATGCTGATAATGGATAACCAAACCACATGTCACTTGATATTGCCTTAACAGTGTCTCTCTCTCCCACACACAGGGCAACGTGCGGATCTCCCCCCCAGCCAGGGGGGCCAAGGATCCCAGTCCCAGGCTCAGCAGGACCCAGACCCCACCGCCAGCGCCGTCCCTCAACGCACTGTGGATGACCCCAACCAACCTGGCTCCTCTGGATCCCAAACCCCTGCAGCAACTGTACCAGCTACATCTCTACCAACCACCGGACCTATTCCCACCACATCCCAGCAGACAGGTCAGAGCCCTGCCCATGATTCACAAGAGAGCCAGTCTGAAAATGAGGGACACCCTTTGTCGGGTGCCCCTGAGGTTGGTGACAACCTCCACCCTCCCAGCACTCGGGGGGCCCGTCGATCGGATGTGCCCACAAGCGCAGGCCGTGCTCATGTGGGTCAGGGTGGTGGGAGTGGCGCAAGGCGGAGGTGAGAATCTGGGCAGTCAGCTGCAGAGACCGGTATGGCTGAACTCGGTAACATCCTTGAGGCATACCGGCGGGACACCAGTGAGGTAAGCCAGCTTGCGGAGACCCTCAACCAGCTCAAAGAACAGCAGGCAGAGCAAATAGCCAGGCAAGACCTGCATTATGGACGGGTGGAGGCACACCAGGCTCAGCTCTTGATGGTGCATAGGGACATTGTCCATGTGCTACGTCAGATGGCTGCCAACATGCAGCCCCCTCCCTGTGTCACAAGGCCTGCAACATCACGACAAAGTGCAACACCAGCCACAGGGAGGGAGGAGAGGGAGGAGGAGGAACCCTCTGACGTAGCGTCCCATGCACCGTCCATGCCTGCACATGAGGGTCCCCCAAGGAAGGTGGGTCGTCCACGCCGAAGACGTTGAGGGCCTGTGGCCCATGGACTTCTCCCAGGACACTGGACCTGGCATATAGCCCCTGGGTGCAACAGCATCCCCTATGAGACTCTCCCACATGGACTTGCTGGTCCCAGTCTGCCCAATGATGTCAGGCACTGTGGGCTGGACTCTGTTGACTGAAACAGTAAGGCATCTCATCTCCAGCAGTGAATTTTGGATTCCCCCCCTTTCTGTACAGCACCTATTCACGTTTCATGCACTAGAGCACCCAATAAATAATGTAAACATCATACGCATTTGGTGAGTAATCTTTGAAACAGCATACATGTATATGTGTCAGCAAATGTCATAAATGCAAGGTATACAACAAACAGCAGTCATCCACACACTTGGATCAGAATCTGAGTGAGGACACACATTGGTCAGAAATTTCCACAAACTACATACATGGATGGTAAGACACACCTGTGTGGGACAGTCAATGCTGGAGGGGGGATTGAATCCCAATACTGCTAGCACAGGCAGGCCCAGGAGAGTCACTTTGAGGAGTACATGTCAGTGTCACAAAAGTAGTAGTCCATGTAGGGAGTACCTACAACTGTGTCCTCAGGTATGTGAGCTACCATCAGCATGATGCATTACTGTGTATGTGATTAATGCCGCACAGGATTACGGTGGCAGGACAGACTGCGGGCAATGGGCTGGAGCACTCTAGACAAGCACACCTGATTAGGTGACCTACCCCTATGGAGCTACAAGTACTATACTACTGTAATGGGAGCAACGCATACAGAAAAACGACACACATCAGACAAATACCAACCCCGGAACGGCCAAATCACACCACACCCAAGAGACAGGGTCATGGTGTGTGTCCCATGTGCCAACTTGACTGACTGTGACAGCAATGTTGAAGTGGTGTGAGCATGTTGTGTTCTGGCACGTGACTGTAAGCTAACAGTTTTCTGATCTAGTGGTGTTGACAAGCTAACACTGTACAATATTGTGCCTATGTAAGGTGTGTGTGTGTTGGACACGCCACATGACCTGGTGGTACGTAGACCCAATTTCATGTGAATCTGCATAGTCGTGCCAGTATGTGTTGCACACACACGCATAGCAGCAGCTATGGCTGAGTACAAAGCATTTTTATAGCACGAGGGTGAATGTCTGGTGTTGTCTGTGTGTAGGGTGGCCGGAGCATGCTCTATTAATGGATGGAAGGAGGGTCATCCTGTAGGTGTCTGTGTTCCTGGATAGTGTGCGCTGCATGTTGGCTGTGTATGCAGCTGCAGCAATGAGTGAATACATGACGGCAGGAGGGGTGTGACTAATTGCTAAACAAACACATAACACAAGGGCACCCGCAATGCACAAAGTGACATGTTGATGTGAAGGCAGGAGTGTCTGCCTCACTCAGGATCACCGACAACTAAATGGCACAGTAATCACCACACATCACAGTCAGTGGATCAGGGCCCTTACGGTCAAGTGGGGCACAAGACACACAGCGTCTGCAGGTGTATACAAGAGCTAGTATGTTCAAAGGAAAACTGCACCAACAAAGACATGTACCTCACACACAACATAGTATTCTAGCCTTCACCCACCCCATGCGTGTGGTCAATATACAGTTACACACCTAACAAGCATGAGGTAACTACGTTCAAAATAGTATATGTGCACATTAGACGGACATGTGTGTTGAGCCACAAGCAGGCACTATATTCTGTAGGAGTCAGACGTCATGCACAACATGATAATCTACATTGTGAGCCCATGGAGCTTTCACAATCATACATGTGCATTGTCAATAAGTCCAATTTACACTAATCATGATGTCACCTGTAATGCCGCTTTACGAATACCTACAAGGCTGTCAACGACTGGCCGTACCTTTCTTCATCAGACTGGTGTGATGCTCTAAGGGTTCCACCTCCAAATAGCCCATTGGTCTGAGTACAAACAACAGACACAAAAGGGTGATCAGGCGAGGGAAGGAGAGGATGGGAACTGCTGGGAGGGAGACCTGAAACAGAGGCAATTAAGCATTAGGACAACATTCTCATGTCACAGACACTTCAAAAACCTCATTAGCTACACTGTACCAGTCACACCTGTGAAGTGTACTGTCTGGTGACAAATAATGATGATTAATCATGCCATCACATCAGATACGATGCTGTGACACAGACACATAAAAACTGGGACAGTCTGTCATCCATTAGAGTCATGTGTAACGCTCACAAGTGAGCACCCATGCAAAAAGATCTATGTAGTATAAACACATTCCCAGGCACAGATGAGGTGGACCTCAGTAACAAATGGAAACATATGGAAATCCAACTACCGCTAACTCTAAAGTCTGTATGTGATATTGGTTAGCCATCAGGGCCCTGTAGGCTAACTTGAGCAAATCCACTACAGCTGTTAGTATCACATATGATGAGGAAGCTAATGATCGACATGCAATGAAGGCACTCTGTAGCCAGTCTTTTGGTGTGTCAAGTATGCATCACAATGCTAAACATGATATGCATTTACAATAAATATTAAGTGCAAGTGATGTTCATCCAAGCTACATAATCAGACCCTACCATAGCACAGTAATGGTGCCGGCGACCAGAGATTCATGTGAATGACCGCACTCCACTGGTGCTACACAGAAATTCACATATGCATCTTTCACACTTTTTACTTTGTCATGCTAAACATACATGGCATCATGTGCATCTAAACATCACGGCTACTCACTGTGAAGGCTGGCGTAGCAGTATTCTCAACCTGCACTGAGGTAACGACATGACAGTGACATGATATACTGCTGCAAGGGGCAATGCATCCATGTTAACTGATTCACAGGACAGTTGTCTTAAGATGTGGAACATACACTGGGCAACACCAACACCACATGGTTTCATGGTAATCACACTGGACTGGCCCACAAGCTGGAGGTGAGGATCCAGTCACATTCTAATGCACACAGTGAGGCTGCAATCCCCCACAGAGTCCGTGGTTGTGACCTCTGACACAATGTCATGCCATGGTATGTGCAATGTTGCTGTGGCAATGTCTACACACATTGATGCATTCACCAGAGTATCAAAGTACAACAGATGACAGAAGGGGTGACTATCCTGTCATGGGAGTGGCCATACATGTCATGAGGTACATAATGGAGTAGCATGTATGCAAGATGACACCACATGCACATGAACATGTACCACACATTTCTACACAAACCAACGCTAAACAGCCTCATATGAGTCCTTACCCAAATTGACTTCTCCACATGTTCAAGCATGCTCCGTTGATGTGGCTGACGTTGCAATCATAATGAGCAGTAGCAGGATGACCACGATGTACCCCAACGGACAACAGGCAGGGCGAGCTGTGGATGAGAGTGGCACACAAGGGGTCAAGTTCGGTATAATGTCATATTGTCAATGTCTGTTGAATAGCCAGATGTAGTATGACACCTGTACATTCCAAGTGCACACATAGCACGTATGTGTGTAGCATTACAACTGAACATGTGACACAGCACAACACACATCCAAGTGATCTTGCTTGCAGTCTGTTGCATACACAGCATGCTACCCATGCTACTCTATAGTCCATCTTTTACTTAAAAGATGAAAGGACTCACCATCATGAAAAGAAGTTGCGGATGAGGTGACCGCGGATATCATCTTCACCCTCCTCATCACTGGCATCCTGGCCAAGGCCTTCATCCTCAACGGGCGGATGTTCCAGCTCATCAGGATCCAGGTAGAGTGGCACAGCCTTCTCCACTGCCATGTTGTGTAGCATGCAGCACACGGTGAAGATGTCACACACCTTGCGTGGGCTGTATTGGAGGGCTCCGCCTGTCTTGTCCAGGCACCTGAAGCGGCTCTTCAGGAGTCCAAAGGTCCGTTCAATCACCTGCCTGGTCTTCACATGAGCATTGTTGTAACGCTGGTCTGCAGCTGTCCTGGGGTTGCGTAGCGGAGTCATTAGCCACGGCATGTTTGGATATCCAGCGTCTCCTGCAATTTGACATCATGTACAAGAGTGAATCATATGATGCAGATCATGAAGTTGTGACATACTGACATACAGAGCTCACAGTGTATACTCACCAACTAGACATGCCCGGTGGTTGTGCAGCTGCAGCATCATCTGTGGTACCCTGCTATGCCTCATGATGAAAGCATCGTGGCACGATCCTGGATAACGTGCACAAACATGTGAGATAATCATGTTGGCAAGACACACCACCAGGGCATTTATCGAGTGGTAGTGTTTCCTGTTGCGATACGCTTGCTCCTGAGCCTGTGGTGGGACAAGAGTAACATGTGTACCATCAATTGCACCAATTACATGTGGCATACGGCCCAGGCCCTAGAATTCCCCCTTGACATCTGTCAACTCTTCTGGAGTAGGGAATGCAATGAATTCATCAAGGGGGAGCAACATTGCTCCCAAAACATCACCCAATACCCGGCTAAACATGGTCTGAGACATCCCTCCCACATCAGCTATGGTAAATTGGAAGGTACCTGTGGCAAAGAAATGGAGGGCTGCCATCACCTTTACCTTGGGTGTCAGTGCACTTGGATACCTGTGGCATGGTTGTAGGTGAGCCTCAAGCCTGCCCGTCAGGTCCTTGATCAACTGTCGGCCGAAGCGATATCGATGGATGCAGTTGCTCTCCCTCATGGCTTCCAAGTCAGGCAACGGCCTTTCCAGAGGGGGTGCCCTGCAAGACACAATTTTAAGGAAATGTCTACAACTGTCTGACTAAGACTATAACAATGTACATGGCACAAGCAACACTGCTTCAAATAATGTAGACAATTTGGAGTGTGGCGTGGGATACACACAGATGCCAGCTGCCACACACTCCTCCGTGGCGAAGGAAAATACCTGTAGTGTGTGGAATGGATGTGACATGCATACAAACGATCAGATGTAAAGGTCTTAGTGACCATGACAATGTATCATGTCAGTGAGACACGTCATGTCAATGTCAGTAGGAGGTTGTCTGCACACCCAGAGGGCAGACTGCAATACACACACACACCACATGTGCAATCATTTGCACTGTTCAGCCTTAGTCATGTCGCGGTGTGTACTTTCAGTGACTATCACATGACCATCATCATACAGCATGATAATTACATTTGTCACTGATGGTCTGTGATGCCATCACACATGTGAACGGGTCATTAACACACGTGGCATGGTGTGTGTACATTAGTCACCCTGCCATCACAGCAAGGACACAACATAGATGCTCCTACAGCAGATGCACAGTACTTTCAAGGACTAGTTACTTACCTTTTGTAAACCAATATCTGTAAGGAACAGTAGGCAGTAGCAAAGTGTCACATTTCAATACATACATAGCTTAGGACTAATTAGCCTCCCTGGGTGGCATCGATCTGACCAGTGAGTGGTGGCTATCCAGGCCACACCGGAACAAAACCAGTGTTGTAGATTGGCATCCGACAAGGGCGTGGCCACGTTTTGGCCGTACCTACAACGCATACACTGGCAGCTGTTACACAAACATATCCCACAGAGAGTGTGGGTAGCAGGCAAAGATGCATGTCAAGTAGCTAAACATCACTCCCAGAGTCAGGGAGGATGATGACATCTTTGCGTAGTGTCTGTACCTCTTGGATACCCTCTACAGCGTAGCTAACAGGAATGTGTTCTGTGGTTTTGAGGGCTGCATGCAGATGCTTCCTGGGATGGGGTGGTAGGACAGGGAACATGGTCAGTCCGGGTAGGGCAGTGGGGGTCTGACAACGTGCCTATGTACAGACAAACATGCTGCGTGGCTGTACATGCTTGCCAATATACATACAGTACTCTCATCAAGATAGGCCTGCAGAGGCTCAGCGTAGCGTTAGTGTAGTTGAAGGACCTGAGTGACAAGTTGGTCCTCACCGCAGCAACAGGGAGATGAAGGGCCATGGTTCCAACCGCCCACATAAACACTACACTGAACGTTGCCCAATCATCCAAATACATCTTTTGAGTTGAGACATCACCTGTGTCTGGCTAGGTGTCCACAACACTCGCATCCCCCAGTCCACCTGTCCTGTGGTCTTGGGACTGACACTCACGTGCCAGTGGGTCTTCTTGACCCTCCCAATACTCATTAGCGCCAATTGTAATGAGGTGTGGCCAGCTCATTGATGTTTACATTCCCATGCAGCATTAAGAGCGGTGTTCTGCCACACAGTTACCACGGCGGAGCCGTACAGTGTGTGGTATCGGGGCCAGCACCACCCCAGAATGGCACCACGGCTGACACCTGGGGGAGATCTGGCAGTGAGGTTGTGAGTTGAACCAGCGGGGACCAGGATGAACATTCTGATCATGTCTGTCACAGCGGTTCTGGGACGTATGCACCGCCTGCGTCCGTCACTCAGCGAGTGATGGCGTCAGGGGCATATCAACAGAGGCGCAACTGCCCCCTGACGGGTACATTGGGCCAGAAGCTGATGCAGAGTCAGTGGGCGGGGTGAGGGACATCATGGACATGAGGAAGTGCACTTACTCCTACTGTGTCACATGCAGGGCTGGGACCGTAGGTCGTGGTGCTGGCTACGATGGCTGCTATTCTGATGGAGCCGTGTGGTCGCCGTCACCCTAATCCCATGCAGCATTGCACTTGCATCGTGGTTATTTGTTAATGCAATGACACATCTCTGACTTTTTTTGTTTACCTGACGAGTTTGCCCTGGGGAATGATGTACTAATAAGGGGCTCACATGTCTCCACACCCACACACATGCACTGGTCCTACATCCCAACCATGAGCTATTGTGGTGCTGTGCCAACTGCTGGAGTCTGAGTGGCTTGTGGGACATATCACACCTGGATTCATATGTCAGGTCCCCGCAATTGGAGCAGCTCTTGTTGTTGTGCCTGACGTGAAAACCGTGGAGACACAGACGGTGAGGGTCACTCACCAACATGAGGCGTTTTCATTCCTCACAGGCTTTGTAAGTGACATCCCTATTGGCACGGTCTTGAGTATGACAATTAAAGGTAAATGTTCTGAAGTGTTAGTACAATGATTTAGGGTACAAAATGTGTAAGCTTTAACTTAGACCGGACCTGCGTTGGTGTTGAGAAACAAACAGAGGACCTGACGTGTGGACGCAGAGGTGACATATGACTACTCAGATAACGTCATCAGGGCACACACAACGCCAAGGATACTTGCAGAGCCAGAGGATTTACACACCAACACACAAGTGTACGGTATTACGGAAATTGCCATGTCCAGGATGACATGTGGGGATATTCTGAGGTGAGTAATACTTAACTGACCTGTTCATGGCATATGCTAACAGCATGCACAATGTAGCACATGGCACACACATGACGTGGTCACACAGGGTCATGCTGTGCGGCTATGACACCTCTGTGACAGTGGGCATGTTCCTGTCATCATGTGCCAGTTCCCTGTACTGAATTGTGGCCCATTCGAGTGTTCATGTGCCTCGCTACATGTTGCAGACGTTAATCGTGTTGAAATTGTTGAATGCATGTGATGCACATGTGCATCATGAATGATGACATGTTGTGCAAGCTATTCACACATCAACTGAGGCACAGGGTCACAATCCCTGTGCTTCTTCAATGTCTGCCAAACCTGGCACATACTGATGTATGTGTGCCATGCTGATGTATGCATCCACATGGTTGACATGAGTGTAGACTACATCCTTGCTGTGTGATTTCCTGGTGTGACTCTCCCAATGGTGACATGAAGGTGGACAGGGACGCAGCCTACACAATCGTTCACTTGACCATGTCTGACACAATGTACCCCAATGGTACGTGCGTGTGTACGCATCGTTTCCCTATCGCCTTTAGGCTCTACGCGAGCTAAGCGTACCCCAATGATACATGCGGGTGTACGCATCGTTTCCCTATCGCCTTTAGGCTCTACGCGAGCTAAGCGTACCCCAATGGTACGTGCCTGTGTACGCATCGTTTCCCTTTCGCCTTTAGGCTCTACGCGAGCTAAGCGTACCCCAATGGTACGTGCCTGTGTACGCATCGTTTCCCTATCGCCTTTAGGCTCTACGCGAGCTAAGCGTACCCCAATGGTACGTGCGTGTGTACGCATCGTTTCCCTATCGCCTTTAGGCTCTACGCGAGCTAAGCGTACCCCAATGGTACGTGCGTGTGTACGCATCGTTTCCCTATCGCCTTTAGGCTCTACGCGAGCTAAGCGTACCCCAATGGTACGTGCCTGTGTACGCATCGTTTCCCTATCGCCTTTAGGCTCTACGCGAGCTAAGCGTACCCCAATGGTACGTGCCTGTGTACGCATCGTTTCCCTATCGCCTTTAGGCTCTACGCGAGCTAAGCGTACCCCAATGGTACGTGCGTGTGTACGCATCGTTACACCATTCAATGTGTAGCATTGGCAATGGCAATGTCACCATACTTGTGTGTGGATTTTAAAATATGCATAGGGAACAACTAGGGGAACAGTGTACTGTTCAAAATGCAACCAGGTTGTCATGGATACGGAGTTTTTAAAAACTCCTACAGGTGTCCTGGAAGAATCAGTTAGGAAAAAGTATACAATGTTGCGAAAGTTGTTGTTCAGCTCTGGCTCTATTTTCAAACCATGCATATGTGTGTCATGGGCTTAGGTGTGATGTGATTGGATGGAACATAGGATGCAAATTATGGTGGCCTATCACACACTACTCCTTGGACTCACAGACCCTCTGCAGCACAGATATAAGGCAGCATGTGGCTGTGGGAGGGCACTTGCCTGCACAACATTGGTGTGCTAACCACAGCTGCTGTCTCTGAATCCTCTGGACCCTGATTAGCTGAACATGGAGAGGGCACCTGCATTCACTGATGGTGAGAACAAGGCCCTGCTGGATGCCCTCCTGCCAAACTTCAGCAAGCTGTATGGGAGACCAGAGGATCAGGTGAGTGATGTGTGCAATACCTTGGAGTGTGCACCTGTTGTGTGTGTGACATCATAGCCACTGTGTAGTAATAGTGGATAGATGCAATGTTGTTGTGAGTGAGTGCCAGGGTGCACAGTGTTGTTAGAAGAGAGTTATTTGTTGTAGTGTGGTGTGTGACAGCATGTCACGTGCTGCATTGCACCCAGATATAGCATATATTGTTCAGTGAGTGTCATGCTCAAAGAGTGTTTTACAGCCCTCATGTAATCTGTAGATTTTCTATGTCATGCAAAGCAGTTGTGTTAGCACACAGGCCACATACTCCTGGACAATGATGCTAATGTGTGTGCCATACGTTGCCCTGTTGTCCTCATGTATTTTGTGCACATATGGGTGTCTTGGGAACATGCACCAGGTATACTGATGTTCTGTAACTTTACATTTGTGACAGGTATCTGCCTATGAGAAGGGTAAAATCTGGGTGGACATCGCCAGGGCTGTCCGGAGAGAGGGGGGGCCTCGCAGGAGGCTTCGAAACATAAAGAAGAGGTGGCAGGACATCCGGTGCTGGAGCCGCCGCATCGCCCGAGTCAAGCTGAAGCTGGAAGCTCCACGCCGGCATGGCGGCAGCCGCCAACTCACCCCCAACATGCTCCGGGTCCTGGAAGTGGTGTTCCCAGACCTCCATAGGCAGTTGCAGGAGGGACAGCAGCACGAAGGGGGTAGGTACATGTCTGTTTGTAGTCATGTGTGTGAGAAATGGTACCTGAAGAGCTCTAAGGCATGGTCACACTCCCATAGTTTGAGTGGTGTGGTCAGACAGGCAGTTCATGCATTGGAATTCGATTGTCCCTCTGTCAGCAGCTGCTTCTTTACATGCCTTGCCCTACTCCACAGTAGAGGTTTGCTTTGGCTAATGCTTGTTTTTGACATGTACTCCTATGGTGCAGTGTCTCAGATTGCATCTTCCTTTGCACATCATCATGTTGTAGGGGGGTATGTGACACCTGTTAGTACCTTAAATGTAGCACCACATGTGCACTATGTCTGCCCTTCTTCATATTGTGGCACTGTTCTTGGGTTTCAACACGTGTTTTATGCACAAGTCAGCCTCAGTGGCCTTTGTCCATGGTACACTTTCTAATTATCTTGTGTTAGCTACAGGTGCACAATGTACATGTGCTATATTTTGGGCTTCTGCATACTCACACTGGGCAGTGCGTGTGTATATTCTCAACATCTGTGGCATGTTCTTTGTACATAGTATTGATGGTTTGCCACACAATGTGACTTTGGATGTACAAAGCGGTGATGGCAGTGTGAGGTGATGGAAGACTTGTTTCAGGTCCCAGGATGGCATCACATGGCAGTTCGCCCAGGACTTTTCTAATGTGGCACAGAGTCAAAGCGAATCAAACATGACCAGGTCTTGATTTGGGTGGCAGGGTTGGCTAATGAACTGTTATGCATCATCAGCTATCCTGTTGTCAGGCAGTGGATCATGATTGTGTCTCTCATACAAGTATTTTCCTTGCCTATACCTTGTCTCCTACCTTACATTGAGCTTTGTGTCTCTGACATTTCTCCACAAGTAGAATTGTCATTATGAAGAGTTATGTGTCATGTGACTCATGATGCATGCCATGTTGAGGAATGAGGCCAAATGATTTGCAGCTGATATGTCTGATGTGTACAGGTGACTGATATGTTTTCATTCTTCTCCTTGCTCACAGCATCATCATCTGAATCTGGAGGAGACAGAGGTGCGGACCAGGCGGAGGGACACACCGACAGTGCCACCTGCTTTGAGGTGTCAGAGGGAGGCAGTGGCACAGAATGGGAGGAGAGTCTGCAGGCCGGACGACATGTGACTGACACATCTTACCATGCCGACGAATCCGAGACAGACTCTCAGGAGGGGGGGGAATATGCAGCAATGGTCACTCATTCATCTTTGGCTGCCCTCCCCTCCTCCAGTCCCATCTCCAACCTACCAGTCCTTGGTGTGCCTAGGGTCCGTGCTAGCCCCCGTGTCTCCTTTGTTCCCGGCACCGCAGCCCCTGCCCCTGTGTCCCCTGCTGCCCTCAGTGTTGAGACAGTGGACCTACTCCGGCAGATTGCTGTAGGTCAGACATCCATGCTGTCTGTCCTCCATGGACATACACAACTGTTGACACAGGTGGTGTCGTTCATGGAGGGCATGTCATCAGCCATGTCTGATCTGCGTCGGAGTGTGGCTGCCATTGAATCAACACTAATGGCACCTCTTTACACCCAGCAGCATCTGTCCCCCCCCTCCTTCAGAGCCATCCACCTCTGCCTCTCACATACCTACACAGCATACACGCACACGCCACAGGTCAGACACACCCAGCGCACACACACAGCATAAGAAGCTCAAAGCTCCACGCACACAGTCTCAAGGGCAAGTAGGCACACCCACAGGGAGAGGGGAGACACCTCACACACGCATCCACACACCCAGTAGGACAGACTCACAGCCCTGTACCTCCACCCCCAATGTGTCCCCGGGTTCAGGTGGTAGTTTTTCCGCCCTGGCTGAGGTGTGCAGCCAGGTTTTTGAATCTACTTTCGGCGAAGCCCCAACCAGTGTGGATGATTCCACTACACCTGCACCCACTCCACCTGTCCTTCCCTCTCCTGTCCATGCGGTGCCGGAGGATTCCACAGATGGTGCCCCCATAGTCAGCACAGCTGATGAAACGCCATGTGCAGGCAGGTTTGGGTGAGATGACACCCATGGAGGCACAAACTGTTGCAGAGACTCTATAGGACTGGCCATTGGCCTTTAATGAGCGAGGACTCTCATTTGCTTTTCTTTTGTGATTCCGCTGAATAAAGCTAATTTTTTCATTTTCAGATTTGTAGTTTGTGTGATGATGTCTGTGACTGCTGGGTGCCTGGGAGCTGGTGTGATGTTCACATTTAGGTCTACTAAAATGAGTCTATCTCCTGAGGGTAATGAGGTTGCAATGGTATGTTTTTGATGTACGAGCTGGGCAGTGGTGGGCACTCTGATGCTGGGCACTGGTGGGCACTGGTGGGGGTCTTAGCCACACACACACTCTGATGATGGGCACTGGTGGACACTGGTGGGCACTGGTGGGGGTCTTAGCCACACACACACTCTGATGCTGGGCACTGGTGGACACTGGTGGGGGTCTTAGCCACACACACACTCTGATGCTGGGCACTGGTGGGCACTGGTGGGGGTCTTAGCCACACACACACTCTGATGCTGGGCACTGGTGGACACTGGTGGGGGTCTTAGCCACACACACACTCTGATGCTGGGCACTGGTGGACACTGGTGGGCACTGGTGGGGGTCTTAGCCACACACACACTCTGATGCTGGGCACTGGTGGGCACTGGTGGGGGTCTTAGCCACACACACACTCTGATGCTGGGCATTGGTGGACACTGGTGGGGGTCTTAGCCACACACACACTCTGATGCTGGGCACTGGTGGGGGTCTTAGCCACACACACACTCTGATGCTGGGCACTGGTGGACACTGGGGGGGGTCTTAGCCACACACACACTCTGATGCTGGGCACTGGTGGACACTGGTGGGCACTGGTGGGGGTCTTAGCCACACACACACTCTGATTCTGGGCACTGGTGGGCACTGGTGGGGGTCTTAGCCACACACACACTCTGATGCTGGGCACTGGTGGACACTGGTGGGGGTCTTAGCCACACACACACTCTGATGCTGGGCACTGGTGGGCACTGGTGGGGGTCTTAGCCACACACACACTCTGATGCTGGGCACTGGTGGACACTGGTGGGGGTCTTAGCCACACACACACTCTGATGCTGGGCACTGGTGGACACTGGTGGGCACTGGTGGGGGTCTTAGCCACACACACACTCTGATGCTGGGCACTGGTGGGCACTGGTGGGGGTCTTAGCCACACACACACTCTGATGCTGGGCACTGGTGGGCACTGGTGGGAGTCTTAGCCACACACACACTCTGATGCTGGGCACTGGTGGGCACTGGTGGGGGTCTTAGCCACACACATACTCTGATGCTGGGCACTGGTGGGCACTGGTGGGGGTCTTAGCCCACACACACACTCTGATGCTGGGCACTGGTGGGCACTGGTGGGGGTCTTAGCCACACACACACTCTGATGCTGGGCACTGGTGGACACTGGTGGGCACTGGTGGGGGTCTTAGCCACACACACACTCTGATGCTGGGCACTGGTGGGCACTGGTGGGGGTCTTAGCCACACACACACTCTGATGCTGGGCACTGGTGGGCACTGGTGGGGGTCTTAGCCACACACACACTCTGATGCTGGGCACTGGTGGGCACTGGTGGGGGTCTTAGCCACACACACACTCTGATGCTGGGCACTGGTGGACACTGGTGGGCACTGGTGGGGGTCTTAGCCACACACACACTCTGATGCTGGGCACTGGTGGGCACTGGTGGGGGTCTTAGCCACACACACACTCTGATGCTGGGCACTGGAGGGCACTGGTGGGGGTCTTAGCCACACACACACTCTGATGCTGGGCATTGGTGGACACTGGTGGGCACTGGTGGGGGTCTTAGCCACACACACACTCTGATGCTGGGCACTGGTGGGGGTCTTAGCCACACACACACTCTGATGCGGGGCACTGGTGTTATGCGGTGCATTACCGTACCCCGAGGTCGATGACGTAGGTGCGGTACGTCTCCGTATTACACTGGTGTTGTGCGGTGACGTACCGTACCCCGAGCTGGATGACGTACATGCGGCACGTATAACACTGGTGGAGTGCGCTGACTTACCGTACCCCGAAGTCGATAACGTAGGTGCGGTACGTCTCCGTATTACACTGGTGTTGTGCGGTGACGTACCGTACCCCGAGGTCGATGACGTAGGTGCGGTACGTCTCCGTATTACACTGGTGTTGTGCGGTGACGTACCGTACCCCGAGCTGGATGACGTACATGCGGCACGTATAACACTGGTGGAGTGCGCTGACTTACCGTACCCCGAAGTCGATGACGTAGGTGCGGTACGTCTCCGTATTACACTGGTGGAGTGCGGTGAAGTACCGTACCCCGAAGTCGATGACGTAGGTGCGGTACATCTCCGTATTACACTGGTGTTGTGCGGTGACGTACCGTACCCCGAAGTCGATGACGTAGGTGCGGTACGTCTCCGTATTACACTGATGAAGTGCGGGAGTGTGTGGTGCAACGTACCCAGACATGACAGTCGTGCAATGGAGATGTGCCCGTGTGGCAACACATACAGGTATGTTGGAGTTCATTGTACTCACCTTCTGCGCCGTCGTCGGTTTCTGAATACGAGGTGGTGGGCGTACAGGATAGGGATGACACGGACGATGGCGTTCATGTCCTGCTTGTCGTGTACCGGGTGCCGGTTTTGACGGAGTGTGGGTTTACGGTAGTTTGGAGCTCTCGTAGCAAAAGAGCCGTACGGAGTGTGTTCAACACGGATCGTACTTCCTGGGTCGGAAGGCGCGGTCTATTACGTACGGACGCTGCGTGGTGCGTCAGCCGACTGCAATTCGTATGGATTTCGGATTTGTACGGTGTTTTTTACGAGTCGTACGGAGTGACGCTTTCATTTGTGATCGTACTTGCTGAATCGTACGGGGACGCCTACAGGTGCGATTCGTACGGGGAAAAACGCTCCGAACAGCAATTCGGAGCGCTTTTTACCGGATCGGAATCGACACCTAAATGTTTAAAATATAAATAGTGAACATTATATATTTATAGTAAATTATTTAATTATTTAAATTCAATGTTGCATTAATGTTACAATTTTTTTTAATACAAGCATTTATAATTATTTAAGGTTTACGAAAATATAAATGTTTTAACTATTTGAAGTGATTAATGTTTTATTGTTAATTATTTTATTAATAAAATAAAAATAAATTATAAAAATTATTTTTTTATTTTATGAAGGAAAATATTATTATTAAAAAAAATATTTATTGATAAATTATTTATTTAAAATATATATCACTTTTTAAAAATGATACACATACAATAAGAAACATATTTGAAATTTTTCCCACGCTTTCACATTGATTTCAATGGAAGGTTTAGTCCTTCTTTTATTGCAATGACCGCTCTATACAAAGCAACGTAATGGATTAGTAAGGTCGAAAAAGAACAGATGGAGGAGAGAGAAGATGAAAACAAGACCAGCATACAGGTAAGTGAACAAAAACATTATTTATGATAGTCTATACATTATTTTAAGAGTAAATTTAAGGAAGTAAAAAAATATAAAGACAATAACGTTATTTAAAAATTTGTTTTATTGTTGTGAAAAAAATATATAAAAAAACTTTCGATTTTTATTAACATATTTCACTTTTTTAAAAAATTTTACAACACCAATTAATAATTATAATTACATAATATATTTTATTTAATAATGTATAACAAATAGTCCTTTGTTTATCTTGGTACTTTTTTGATGACGTCGTTACGTTGACGTCGACGTTAGCGGCCATCTTGGATAGCATCGATTGCTGGAAGCAGCTGCAAGCTGATCTGCGCTCAGGTAGGAAACTTTAAAAAGTTATTTTATAATGTAAAAAACATTATGTACATATATATTGTAATGAAAGAATAAGGAGAGGTTGCGGTAGTTATTAAAAGATGTTTAGATTTTGTTTTAAGCATGTCGCCGAACATATTACTTGCATATGTCTATGTCGGGTTATGTAAGAAATAATGTAATAGATACAGATTGAAAATAAGTATATATGTTTGATTGATTGAAAACTTTTTGAACGTTTAATGCTTTGATGTAACATAGATATAGTTATCGATCGAAGATTGGAAGTGGAGAAATAGGATAGTTTGGTTGTTTTTTCCAAAATGATTGCTTTTCTCAAGGTATTTGATAAATAAATCTATTTCTTTCTAATTGTACGAGATAAAAAAAGGGATACATATTTTGTTTCAGACCTGATACTATTCGTTTCAGAGCTTTAATTTGTTGTATATTGTACTTTAGCTTTTAGAGCGTAGATTTGATGCATTGCTTAAATATGTATTTGGTCTGGAATTCGAAAATATTTCTTGGCGTTTTTTTTTATATTGGAAAATTTGAAAAATGTTTCTTTGTAATTGTACGAGATAAAAAAAAGGGACACATATTTTATTTAAGACCTGGAATTTTTCGTTTCAGAGCTTTATTTTGTTGTATATTGTACTTTTGCTTTTGCAGCGTACATTTGATGCATTGCTTACAAATGTATTTGTTCATGGAATTCAAAAATATTTCTTGGCGTTTTTGTTTATATTTTTAAATTTGGAATGTGATAAGATTTGACTTAGTTAGTGAGAATAATAATAGTTAGGATGTGATATATGATAAGAAAATCAATTAAAATACAGGTTGGAATCGTTATTTTTTGAAAAATATTATTTTTGCAAAAAAAGAAAAAGTTTTAAGGATTTGTGTACCGAAGACGTACTTATTTCGAAAGACGTCCATGTTTGGATAAAAAAAAGAAATCATTTTAACAAAAATTTACTAAATACGTTAGAAAAATAGATGGAATTTTATGGCATTTAAATAATTATTAACTTATAATGAACAATGCATTACTGACATTACCAAGATGAAGTTTAGTTCGAATTTTTGAATATATGACAAATACTGTCATAAAATTATACTTTAAAGCAAAGTTTTGTAGATATTAAACATTTGATAAAAAAAGCATCACTTTGGAAAAAATAAGTGGTGAGAAAAGAAGGAATATTTTAAAAGGATTGTTCAAAATGTTTTCATACCAAATATACTCCATTTCAAATGCGATGGATATCATCATATTTTTGCAAATAGATGGAGAAAATTGACTTCTTTCTGATTTAAAGGTTTTTTTTGAAAAATAAAAATATTCCTGTGGAATTGCCTTCTTTGACAAAAATGTGGAATAGAAGAAAAAAAAAATTTAAGGTAAAGGAACCCGACAAAATAATTAAAAAAAATGCCAATTTAATTAAATGTTGAATTAAAAATTTAGATCAAAGCAGGAAAGTAAATTTGTGAAAACTGATTAGAAATGTAATATGTTAGCAACATTTTCCAGGTAGTCTAATGCCACAGTCAACGAAAATTGTTGAAGTACTCCCAATAGTGTCTCAGACATTTCCTTAGCTTGCTTAGAAGGTCGTGGATTTAGGCTACCTGTTAATGCTTGGGCAAGTCTCATTTCTTGAAAACTTTGCTCCTTCTTCAAAGTTTTCAAAAAAGAGTAGAAATTTGGATGATGTTTACCAATTGTATGACTGAAGGAGTTGTGCCATCCCTCTATGGCATTGTTTGTTTTAGCACCTCCTTCTAAGCAGGTTGAGTAGCAGTTCCACCACTCCACATGGAAACGTGGCTTCCTCCTGCGACCTGATCGGCTTAGATGTCCAATCCATGTGTCTTCAAAGTAATTTAACAAGGGAGCCAATTTTTCTTCATTTTCGACATAATATTCTGATTCAGAAATTGCAGTGTAGTATTCGTCTACACTTTCAGGAGGTACAAAACAAAGTGCTGTTAATTTTTTTAATTCAAATTGAAGCTTACTATCTGAGCAGTAATCTGTAACCAGGGATGTTTTTTGTAACTTACGCCAATATGCCTGGGAAAAATGAAAAAAACACCCCTGAATTTGGGTATCCACGTACAATTTGTTGATCACATTGATCATAGTCAATTCAAAATCAATTATGATTTTCCGAGGACTTTTGCCTGATGTTTTCTCTTTAATCACTGTCAAAAATTCAGTGTAGGTTGCAGATTGCTTATCTGGTAGTAAGCTATACACTAAGGGAACTACATTTTTGTTAATTTGTGCATGAATGCTGTAAATTTGAGTGAATGGATGGGGTGTACATTTAAACGTCCCATCCATCATCCAAATTTCAGTATTCTCTAACTTAAAAAGATTGCGGGGAGTACTAAAAATTAGAATACATTTAAGAGGGTTTTGGTTGTCATAGAGTAAGAAAGGTTCATTAGAGAAAGACAGAGTAAGGTCATGAGGAATATTTATGTCAGCAAAAGTTTGAGGGGTAACTGTGTTTGTGTTACTTGCCTGCTTTTTTTGTTGGATAATTCTCCGCAAATTGGGTATAATAGGCATATTGCAAGCAATATGACCGGGGACATGCTGTGCAACCTCTCTTAAAATAGAACCAGGAGTTTCATTGGAGGTGGATGCAATATCTTTCATCTCGTTAATTGTTTGACGTATTTCTATCTCCATTGCAGAGGCAGAGTGGTTATGTTCAGTGGTTTTTATTATGTTGTCACCAACAGTAACCGCTCTGCCGCTGCAACGGGAAGAATAATATTGCACACACCTCCAATGTCTCCTTGGTTCACTTATTCTTTCATTACAATATATATATCCACAATGTTGAAGAAGTCTGTTCCCTTTCCTGGATTTAATATAAGAAGCGGTGGCCTGGCTTGACATTATCTGTTGAAAAAAATAAAAACAGAAAAGATAATTAATATGTTTACAAGAAATTTGTTTTATTTTTTAAAATAATTTTTTTTCATGTTTATACTAGATTCTAGAGTTATTTTACTAAGTGCCACAACTACACTATCCAGCACTTACCCTACAGATGCACTTTCCTGGAGTTAGAATAGTAAGTGGCACTCCTACACTATCCAGCACTTACCCTACTGATGCACTTTCCTGGAGTTAGAATAGTAAGTGGCACCCCTACACTATCCAGCACTTACCCTACTGATGCACTTTCCTGGAGTTAGAATAGTAAGTGGCACCACTACATTATCCAGCACTTACCCTACTGATGCACTTTCCTGGAGTTAGAATAGTAAGTGGCACCCCTACACTATCCAGCACTTACCCTACTGATGCACTTTCCTGGAGTTACAATAGTAAGTGGCACCCCTACACTATCCAGCACTTACACTACTGATGCACTTTCATGGGGTTGGAATACTAAGTGGCCCCCCTACACTATCCAGCACTTACCCTACTGATGCACTTTCCTGGAGTTAGAATAGTAAGTGGCACTCCTACACTATCCAACACTTACCAGAATCTAGCACTTTTCACTGGGTTACATAAAAAATGTAAACTTTAAAATATTTAACATTAATCCTACTGATTCAATTTGATGGTGTTCGATTTGAAAGTGACTCATTTATTTTAAACAGCACTTACTATTCTGATTATATTTCTCAGTTTTTTTAAAAATGGATATATCTATATTTTGGTCATAATTATGTGATCTTAAGGTGACTTTTATGATAAATTACCTTGGGTTTTTGGTGTTTGCTTCTTGCTGCTCTTCCTGGTCTTCTACTTTATGTTTGTTTTGGTTGTTGGTTGATTGTTTTCTCTGGTTTGGAACTTCAAGTTGGATTCTAAAAAAAAAAAAAATTGAGATTGTTTCATATGTTTCCAAATTTTTCATGTTATTGTATTATTTAAAAAATGTGATTGTACGGCAAGATAATAAATGATTCTTTTTCAATTTGGTATAAAACATGTTTTTTGAATGTACACATTTTTAACACATGTCTCATTTATTTTACACATCAGAATATACATTGGTACACTTATACTATCCAGCACTTACCCTACTGATGCACTTTCCTGGAGTTAGAATAGTAAGTGGCACCCCTACACTATCCAGCACTTACCCTACTGATGCACTTTCCTGGAGTTACAATAGTAAGTGGCACCCCTACACTATCCAGCACTTAGCCTACTGATGCACTTTCCTGGAGTTAGAATAGTAAGTGGCACTCCTACACTATCCAGCACTTACCCTACTGATGCACTTTCCTGGAGTTAGAATAGTAAGTGGCACTCCTACACTATCCAGCACTTACCCTACTGATGCACTTTCCTGGAGTTATAATAGTAAGTGGCACCCCTACAGTATCCTGCACTTACCCTACTGATGCACTTTCCTGGAGTTAGAATAGTAAGTGGCACTCCTACACTATCCAGCACTTACCCTACTGATGCACTTTCCTGGAGTTGGAATAGTAAGTGGCACCCCTACACTATCCAGTACTTACCCTACTGATGCACTTTCCTGGAGTTAGAATAGTAAGTGGCACCCCTACACTATCCAGCACTTACCCTACTGATGCACTTTCCTGGAGTTACAATAGTAAGTGGCACCCCTACACTATCCAGCACTTACACTACTGATGCACTTTCATGGGGTTAGAATACTAAGTGGCCCCCCTACACTATCCAGCACTTACCCTACTGATGCACTTTCCTTGAGTTAGAATAGTAAGTGGCACTCCTACACTATCCAGCACTTACCAGAATCTAGCACTTTTCACTGGGTTACATAAAAAATGTAAACTTTAAAATATTTAACATTAATCCTACTGATTCAATTTGATGGTGTTCGATTTGAAAGTGACTCATTTACATTAAACAGCACTTACTATTCTGATGATATTTCTCTGTTTTTTTAAAAATGGATATATCTATATTTTGGTCATAATTATGTGATCTTAAGGTGACTTTTATGATAAATTACCTTGGGTTTTTGGTGTTTGCTTCTTGCTGCTCTTCCTGGTCTTCTACTTTATGTTTGTTTTGGTTGTTGGTAGATTGTTTTCTCTGGTTTGGAACTTCAAGTTGGATTCTAAAAAAAAAAAAAATAGAGATTGTGTTATATGTTTCCAGATTTTTCATGTTATTGTATTATTTAAAAAATGTGATTGTACGGCAAGATAATAAATGATTCTTTTTCAATTTGGTATAAAACATGTTTTTTGAATGTACACATTTTTAACACATGTCTCATTTATTTTACACATCAGAATACACATTGGTACACTTATACTATCCAGCACTTACCCTACTGATGCACTTTCCTGGAGTTAGAATAGTAAGTGGCACCCCTACACTATCCAGCACTTACCCTACTGATGCACTTTCCTGGAGTTACAATAGTAAGTGGCACCCCTACACTATCCAGCACTTACCCTACTGATGCACTTTCCTGGAGTTAGAATAGTAAGTGGCACTCCTACACTATCCAGCACT
Source organism: Lissotriton helveticus (assembly GCF_964261635.1). Classification (NCBI taxonomy): domain Eukaryota; kingdom Metazoa; phylum Chordata; class Amphibia; order Caudata; family Salamandridae; genus Lissotriton; species Lissotriton helveticus. The sequence continues at coordinate 650,076,234 of NC_136068.1, forward strand.
TACCCTACTGATGCACTTTCCTGGAGTTAGAATAGTAAGTGGCACTCCTACACTATCCAGCATTTACCCTACTGATGCACTTTCCTGGAGTTATAATAGTAAGTGGCACCCCTACAGTATCCTGCACTTACCCTACTGATGCACTTTCCTGGAGTTAGAATAGTAAGTGGCACTCCTACACTATCCAGCACTTACCCTACTGATGCACTTTCCTGGAGTTGGAATAGTAAGTGGCACCCCTACACTATCCAGCACTTACCCTACTGATGCACTTTCCTGGAGTTAGAATAGTAAGTGGCACCCCTACACTATCCAGCACTTACCCTACTGATGCACTTTCCTGGAGTTAGAATAGTAAGTGGCACCCCTACACTATCCAGCACTTACCCTACTGATGCACTTTCCTGGAGTTAGAATAGTAAGTGGCACCCCTACATTATCCAGCACTTACCCTACTGATGCACTTTCCTGGAGTTGGAATAGTAATTGGCACTCCTACACTATCCAGCACTTACCAGAATCTAGCACTTTTCACTGGGTTACATAAAAAATGTAAACTTTAAAATATTTAACATTAATCCTACTGATTCAATGTGATGGTGTTCGATTTGAAAGTGACTCATTTACATTAAACAGCACTTACTATTCTGATGATATTTCTCTGTTTTTTTTAAAAATGGATATATCTATATTTTGGTCATAATTATGTGATTTAAAGGTGACTTTTATGATAAATTACCTTGGGTTTTTGGTGTTTGCTTCTTGCTGCTCTTCCTGGTCTTCTACTTTATGTTTGTTTTGGTTGTTGGTTGATTGTTTTCTCTGGTTTAAAACTTCAAGTTGGATTCTAAAAAAAAAATAGAGATTGTTTCATATGTTTTCGAATTTTTCATGTTATTGTATTATTTAAAAAATGTGATTGTACGGCAAGATAATAAATGATTCTTTTTCAATTTGGTATAAAACATGTTTTTTGAATGTACACATTTTTAACACATGTCTCATTTATTTTACACATCAGAATACACATTGGTACACTTATACTATACTGCACTTAACCAACTGAAGCACTTTCCTGGAGTTAGAATAGTAAGTGGCACCCCTACACTATCTAGCATTTACCCTACTGATGCACTTTCCTCGAGTTAGAATAGTAAGTGGCACCACTACACTATCCAGCACTTACCCAACTGTTGCATTTTACTGGAGTTTTGAATAGTAAGTGTCACTTCTACACTATCCAGCACTTACCCTACTGATGCACTTTCCTGGAGTTGGAATAGTAACTGGCATCCCTACTCTATCCAGCACTTACCCTACTGATGCACTTTCCTGGAGTTGGAATAGTAAGTGGCACTACTACACTATCCAGCACTTACTAAATAGAAGCACTTTCATGGATTTAGAATAGAAAATAGCATCTCTACACTATCCTTCACTTTCCTTAATGATGCATTTTTATAAAAATAAAATAGAATATTTACACTATCCAGCACTTACCTTAATAACAATTGTATTTATTTTAATATTTTTCTTTGGCTTTGTTAGTCGAGGTATATTCTCAGTTTGAGTCTTGAGGAGAGGGCTTCAAAAAATAATTTTCAGTATCTGAAATGAATTTTAAAATTTATTTCAGAAAAATCAAAAATACATTTTTGAAATAATGATAACTGAGAAGATCATAATGGAATCTTGCTTTCTGAAATTTATTCGTATTTCTAATGGTTAAAAAATTTACCTTTTTAACAATATTAATTTCTTGCTGTAAATTGAAAGGATGTTTTTCGTAAACCTAGTTGGTTTATCTGTATGAAAAAAATAAAATATAGCTATGGATTATTTTCTAGTAATGATTGGTAAATATTTAGTCATGTTTTTAGGTAACTCGTTATAAAAATACCTTATTATAAGTCGCTCTGAGATATGTTGATTTGTAGAAAATTAACTTGCGTTGAAAAGAAGCTTATGTATTAGTGAGAATTGTTTGGAGAACTGTTTAAGAAAGAAATAAAAAATTGTTGTTGCTTAAAACAAGTTATATCAATTTCTGAATAAATTACTGTCACATGAAATATTAATATCGTTTTCATACAAATTATATTTATATTTCAAATTGATTATTGAGAGGACTTTGCAAATATAATCTGATATGTTTAAAAATAATGGCTAATATAGTAATAATAATCGTGTTAATAAAAGTTAAATTTTTAAATTATTCATGATTTAATTATTCTTGATTAAATGTTCTATATAAATATTTATTTACTTCGTTTTAAGTACTTACTTGAATATCATTGAATAAACGCTTAAAAGTTGGCTACTGCTGATATCTAGTTCAAGAGGTCAGAGAGTCACCTTTTGATGTCTGCTTACTCTGGGAGTTGATAATCAACTGCACGTAAAATGGTGTCTTGCTCATATTTATATGTTTTAGTCAGTACCATCATTAACTTTTTAATTTACACCGTTAGAATTCTAATTTTATAATAAGACTTATAATGTGGAAACTTATAATTTAAAATCTTTCGTTTTCAAGTTATGTTTTCATACTTTCGTTCCGTTTCTGGCATCCATTTTGAGAGTAATGTTTATCTTTAATGTCAAGAAAATAGTTGAAGGACTTCTCTGTAAACATCAGTACGTAAAATGGCGGATTTATATAAGTAATCACTTTTAGTTAAAATAAAATGTTTATGTGTTATTTATTTAATAATCGTTTCTATTTTTTAAAGGACATTTTAAAGGAAAGATAATTTTTCTTTCAGTAAAATTAGTTAATATTCGAAATGCGAGTAATAAATTAGTTACTCGAGTATTAATTTTGATACTCGAGTATTTATTTTAAGAAATCGTTAATTTTTGATGTTTTCCGTGCAGTTTTTTAACACATTTTAAAACACTTCCCCACCCAAAACCCCTAATTTCCCTGCATCCCGTGCCAGATTTTATATTTCTATAAAAAAATGTAAAAAAATTATTACTCGAGTATTAATTTTGTTACTCGAGTATTTATTTTAGAAAATCGATAATTTATGAGAATTACCGTGCAGTTTTTCTCCACATTTTAAAACACTTTCCCACCAAAAACCCCTAATTTCCCTGCATCCCATCCCAGATTTTATATATGAAAAAAAAATAAACATTTAAATGCGTTGTAAAAGTATGCGTTGTAACAGTTTTCGTTGTAATAGTACTTTTCTATTACTTAATCTATCATGCGTTGTAATAGTATTCATTGTAAAATATAGCGTTGTAGTATACTTTACGTTGTAAAAAATGCGTTATAAAAACATGTGTTGTAATAGTATGCGTTGTAACGTCGTACATCCTAATACCCACATACAATGCATTGCAGTAGTCCAGTCTTGAAGAGAGAAGTGCCACGGCAGCTTGCTTCCGAGCATCAGGGGAAAGATAGTGAGCGATCTTTAGAAGGATCCGAATAATGCCGCAGCAGGTGGAAACAATCCTGCTAACCTGACGGTTGAATGAAAGCGAGGTATATATTAGAACCCCTAGATTTCTGGCAAAGTGACAGGGAAGGGGGCAATCCCCAAGGGAGTCTGGCCACCAATCCTTACACCAGATGTCCTGATTACCCCCGAAAATCAAGACCTCCGTCTTCTCCCCATTTAACTTCAGGAAGTTCTGGATCATGCATTTTGATACCGCCTCCATACAATTCCTGAAGTTCAGGGCAGAGTCCTTCAGAGACTGGGTAAGAGAAACCATGATTTGTGTGTCGTTGGCATATGACAACACCTCAAGCCCAAAAGATATCTCAACTAACCCTGGGCAAAGCACTACTCTACGCTTGCGGAGTTTGTGAAGTTTGCGCAACTTCGCACTACGCGAGCTGCACGTAGCACAGTGCGAACACGCGTAGTGCAGCGGTCATTTTTTGCTTGTTCGCGGTCTTCAACGTCATGTTCGCGACCGTGAGCAAGCAAAATGACATCCCGGCGAGATTCTCAACGCGGGGAGGTCCGGTTTCTCATTGTGAGTGGTTGCGCATGCTCGCGACCACTCTCAATGAGAAACTACCAGTTCGTGTTGAGAAAGCTGCTGCTCGAGTAATAATCTACTCGAGCAGCAGAAAACTACAGCTCGCACTGTGCAAGATGCCGTTTTCAATCATTGCACAGAGCCGGATGCTTGTCCGCACTGTGCAATCACTGAAAACGCATCTTGCACAGTGCGAACATGCTACTACGCAGCTCGTGTAGTGCTACGTGAAGTTCGCGTAGTGCGAAGTGCACTTCGCGTACCTTCGCGTAGCGCTACTTCGCGAACTACGCCCACCCCTAATCTCAACCCTGGCAAGTGGGGCCACATAGATGTTGAAAAGTGTGGTGCTTAAAGCGGAGCCCTGGGGGACCCCACATTGCACAGGTTTAGGTAGAGAGAGGAACTCGCCCAGCTTCACTCTTTGTTCTCTTGGGCTGAGAAAGGAGGCCAAGAGGCTTAAGGCTGGACCTCCGACTCCTATCTCCCTAAGGCGAGTGACCAAGAAGGAGGGAGACAGGGTATCGAAGGCCGCCGTAAGGTCAAGCAGGACCAAAAGAGTGGTATAGCCCTTGTCAACCTTTACGCGGATGTTATTAATGACCATGATGAGAGCAGATTCAGTGCTACGTGATTTTCGAAAGCCGTGTTGCCAGGCATGTAGAAGAAGGGAGTCATCCAAAAAAGAACTAAGGTGGTGATTAAGATGTTACTCAAGGATTTTAGCCGGGGCAGGTAAAAGGGAAAAAGGCCGAAAATTCTTCAATACCCCGGGTCCAAAGTGGCCTTTTTCAAAAGAGGTTTGACGACCGCCATTTTCCAAGAGAGAGGGAAAATTCCCTCAGTAATTGCAGAGTTCATCACTTCCAGAAGAGGAGGGATAATCACTTCCCTACAAGCCGTCAGGACCCTAAGCGGACAGGGATATAGAGGGGAGCCGGATTTAGTAGTATCAAGAAGCTGACTAATCCATTCCAAAGTGGGAAGAGGGAAGCTCAGGAGCCTGGGAGCGGGTTCATCAGCCTGGCGCCCCACCATGGGAAAAACAGGGGAAAAGGGGGATCCCCGCTCAAGGTTGAGGGATTCAAGAGTATAATAGATATCCACAATTTTAGAATGGAAAAAGGACAATATTCCATCACATAACTCCTGGGTTTCCACTACAAGGTCAACGGCCTGAGGAGTAGAAAGGGAATCTATAATCTTGAAGAGGTCTCTGGGAGAGTTAAGGGAAGCAGTAAGATTAGCAAAATGAGTCCTCTTTCTCTCAATGATCGCTAACTTGTATTCTTTTAGGAGACGTTTATGTTGTTCCTTCTCTGCTGGATCAAGCCGCGCCCGCCACAACCTCTCCTGTTTTCGACATCCCTGCCTCAACAACCTAAGACTGTCTGAGAGACAGAGTGCAGAGGGGCTCTTTCTAGCAGAATAGTGAAGCTTGGCAGGGGCTAAGATGTCCAGGGCCCCAGAGATGGTATTTGATAGTTCAAGGGCAGCAGAATTGGAGTCCAGCATTTCAGTGGACCCTAGTTTCCTCATAAAAGGGGAGAGTGTTTCGTTGTTAATCACCTTAAAGTTCCTTCTGAGTTCCCATTAATTTGGATCCAGAGGGAGAGGAGCAGAATGATGGTATTTGAGCTCCAGAGGAACGGCCATGTGGTCAGACCAGACAAGAGGAATAGGAGTACCTGCCTTCAATCTAGCGTCATTGGAGAAAACTCCATCGAGCGTGTGGCCTGCCCGATGGGTGGGGTTGGTCACAAGCTGTGTGAGTCCGTATCAGTCCAAGGTATCCACCAGAGACAAGGTACCACTGGAACTCATATTTTCCAAGTGGAAGTTGAAGTCCCCTAGAAGAGTGATATTGGGCCTATCAATAAAGGGTTCCAATATCCTAATCACATCATGGCAAAAAGCGGATCTAGGACCTGGCGGCCTATAGAACAAGATGCCAGAGAAGGAGACGGAAGGAGTGGAGTTAATGGAGAAATACAAGGACTGAAATAGATCTGAGGTAGTAGAAAGGCAATCGGTACGACAGATGGAGGAGGTTTTATGTAATATTACTAACCCTCTTCCTCTACGACCAATTCTATCCATCCTCGTCAGGGCTTAGCCACTAGGGATAGCATCTACAAGATCGGGACCTGAGGATTCCGAAGCCCAGGTTTCGGTGATGAACACCCAGGAGGGTTTCCTTAGGGAAACAAAGTCCCTGAAGGCAGTATTATTTTTAATTAATGATCTTGCATTGATAAGGAAGCCTTCTTCTGTAACCTGGGAAGGGGGGTATGGACAAGCTGGTAAGCCGCTGTGTCTTCAAGATATTCACTCTTCAAGGGCGGGTATATTTGCATCTGCAGCTGAAGGAGCCCAGAAATGCCTCATGGCAGAAGGTGTGATGACAGGGCTTCTTAGCGCCAAAAGCGCTTGTGCAGAATAGAGGAGACCTGGTTGAGGGTGAGTAGGGGAGGAACCACATACCCTGGCGCGGACTCACCGCGGACGGGCGCAGACGGGCTGGACTTTGGCGCGACTTCGGTGCGCGCCCGCTGCGCACGTCCGCTGAGGGCGGAGGAATACATGAAGCCTAAATAGGGTGGCGCCTAAGTAGAGAGCAGCGCGTGACCCTCCGTGAGCCAATAAGGGCAGAGACTCAAAATGTATGCCGCCGCCCTCCACAGCAAACGGGAAAACCCCGGTGGACCGGGGCGCTGGCAGGAAGATGCAAAGAGGAGTGAGGCTCTGACAGGTAGGAGAACAGACAATGTGCAAAAGAGCAATAAAGATTTAAAAACACAGTTTAAAACGAGGCATAGCAGTCATGCACTTCGCTAGAATATCAACCAACAGGCTCCCGCGTCCGCTGAGGGCGCAGGAATACATGAAGCCTAAATAGGGTGGCGCCTAAGTAGAGAGCAGCGCGTGTCTCTCCGTGAGCCAATCACGGCAGAGACTCAAAATGTATGCCACCGCCCTCCACAGCAAACGGGAAAACCCACGGTGGACCGGGCGCTGGCAGGAAGATGCAAAGAGGAGTGAGGCTCTGACAGGTAGGAGAACAAACAATGTGCAAAAGAGCAATAAAGATTTAAAAACACAATTTAAAATGAGGCATAGCAGTCATGCACTTCGCTAGAATATCAACCAACAGGCTCAGGGCAAAACATGAAGCCTAAATAGGGTGGCGCCTAAGTAGAGAGCAGCGCGAGACCCTCCATGAGCCAATCAGGGCAGAGACTCAAAATGTATGCCGGCGCCTTCCACAGCAAACGGGAAAACCCGTGGTGGACCGGGGCGCTGGCAGGAAGATGCAAAGAGGAGCGAGGCTCGGACAGGTAGGAGAACAGACAATGTGCAAAAGAGCAATAAAGATTTAAAAACACAGTTTAAAACGAGGCATAGCAGTCATGCACTTCGCTAGAATATCAACCCCTAAAATAATTAAAGTGCATTTTAGTGTTCTAGTACTGTGTTTTTCCTATAAGTTTCCAGGTTCAGTACTCCCACACACCAGTTATTACCGTGCCACCTTAAGCCTATATTCCCTGTGCCATGTCCTCAAACAGTATCTAAGGTCATCCTCTTTCTCGCGTAAAAAACGGCCCATAAGAAGGATGACAATCTGCAACAAATTTCTAATGATGGTAGCGACTGCAGATAGAAATAAGCAGGGCGACATTGTGTAAAATGTAACTGCTTTATTATTGGTCAAATATGCTGCTTCCTGTATTGAGAATAAAATTTACATAAGAGGACCACTTGCATTTTGTTCTGGGGCATCTTATGAACACAGGGACAATTTATTAAATCGATGGACCAATAGTTTATAGTAGGAAAGATGCAGAGTCTATGGAATATGTCCAGTCCAAGGTGTGTGAGCATGTACCTGTGTGTTGAATTTAAAACAGATATCAAATATGGCTGCATATTAAAAGTGGTTAATATCAGTTGATCATGTAAGACAGAAGAATTTCGGAGTTCAGTTATCAAATTAAGATCTTCCAAATGCATCTTTGCCTCTCTTTTCAAAGCTTTTCTGCTAATGATAGATAGCATATCAGTTTTGTCAAAATAATCAGGATGAGCAATATCCGCACAAAATCGCTGTACTTACGCAAGCCATGGAAGGCTCATGTATGAAGTTGATTAAAGGCAGTCAGATATTATGGCTCGATTAAGGACTGTGAACTCTGAAGTGCAAATTTTGTGCCACAGCAGAATTGGCTCCAGCTTAATTAAGTTTGTATGGAAAGGAGCACACAATTTGTTCATGTAGTCGACAAAGCTAGTCTCGAGCTTCTGTAGGGCCATTGGGGTATGTATGTATTTATACTTATTAAGCGCAACTGTCACCCAAAGGGTATCCTGGCGCTGAGACCATATCTTACCATCAGGTGAAGTGCACTACATTGCTCTAGGAAACAGGTAGGTCTTAAGATCCCTTTTGAAGGAGGTCAGATCTTGTCTGCTCCTCAGCGCCAGAGGTAGGGTATTCCATAGCGTGGCGGCCGTGAAACTAAAGGCACGGCCGCCCATCCTCACTCTGTTAATCCTGGGAATCCTCACCAGGAACGTGGAGGAAGATCTCAGAAGTCTGGCAGCTTGATACCAGGAGAAGAGATTTTGAAGTGGTATCGGTCCTAGTCCGTGCAGAGCCCTAAAAACAAGGCATAAAGCCTTAAAGGCAATCCTCTGCTGGACAGGTAGCCAATGAAGATCAGCCAGTGCTGCCGATGAAGAAGCAGAGCGTGGGCGAAATAGAGCCAATTTAGCAGCCATATTTAGAATCCTCTGCAACTTTAGGATGAAGGCCTTATGGCCCCCGTATGGGCCATAAGGACGGCATCATCAGCGTAGAGAAGGGTCAGGACAGGGCGCGATCCTATTTGAGGAAGATCTTTACAGGCAGCCACAAGTTCCTCCCCCACACTGTTTATGTATAGGGAGAACAAGAAAGGCACCGACACGCAACCCTGTCTCACCCCTCTCTCCACACCGAAATCTCTAGTGCATTCCCCCCCTGGCACCGTATCTGACCTTCGCTCTACATCCTGTATATAAATCCCCTGGGAAGCTAATAATTGGGCTTTCCACCCCCCTTGTCTTTCAATATTAGCCATAGCTTTGCGTGAATTACACAATCAAACGCCGATGTAAGGTCGATGAAGGATATATAAATGTTACCTTTTTTAATACAGGTATATTTGCCAATGAGCATATTTAGGTTGAGACTTTGTTCAATTGTCCCAAACCCTGGGCCGAAAACCATTTTGCAGGTCAGACAATTTATTATGGGTATCTTCCCACATCTGTAATCACTCCAGGATGATACGCCCAGCTATTTTATCTAGGGAGTCACTCAGGGGAGATTGGTCTATAGCACGCTGGGTTTAAACAATCTCCCTTTTTATAAATCGGTACAATGATTGATTCTCCCCACGAGGGTATAAAACCTGATATGCAGCAGGGCCTTAATACTTGTGTCAGCAGTGGTCCCCAGAGACTGATGCTATCCTTATATAAATCCACTGGGACTGCATCTGGCCCTGGTGTTTTCCTACTTTTGATAGATTGATTCGCTTTATTAACTTTCTCAAGGAAGAACTGAGGAATAGAGGGGGTTTGTGAGATAGGTGCTTTCTCAGTAACCATGTGTCCCTTATCTTGCTGATTTACTGTGACCGGTACCGAGTAAATACCAGCAAAATGTTTAATCCATTCCTCCTCTAGGATAGCAGTCTCAATTTTAGGGGTCACCTCTGTATTCCATGGGGAGGAATTCACTGGTTTCAAAAATGTTCTCTCATCCTTGCTGGCACCTGCCTCCTGTAGAGTCTCCCAGGCCTTCTTTCTTAAATGCATTTTTCTTTTCTTTAATGCCTGTTTATATTCTACTCCGGCCTGATGAACCTTGCTATTGCACCTTGGTGTTTCCTCAGGCATTTGTGGGCCTTGCTACAGAGAGAGTCAAACCACTCTTTATCATTTCTCATTTTGATCACTTCAGTAATAAAACGATTCTCCTTTATACACTTTGAGATAGCCAGAAAAGCCCAAATGATTTCCCTTGGTATTATTTCTTCATTTAGGCATGTGTCGAAAGCACCCTTGTTTTTGGATATTATCTGTGTTAATAGATAGTTTGGGTTGATCTTCAACCAACTCAGGGTATACCTATTGCGATGTGCTAGTTCAATGCCCTCTACCTGCGGGATAACATTATTGCTTCTCTGTTTGAAAAAGTGTACAAACGATAATTATAAGCTCAATGGGAAATGATCACTCAATGCTGTTGAGTTTGTACAAAAATTAAAAATTTAGCTAACACAGTGATTTGACATTAGAATATGGTCTATGATACTATTATCAGTCGACCCATTATACGTTTTCTCACGATACGCATATGGAATTGCAATTTCATTAGCAAATGACAGGACATATTTATATATTAATTAATTTTGCTTATTTCTATATTCACTGCAAAAACCATAGGTTAGAGACCATATATAGTTAGCTGGACATTTTATTGACATAAAACCAATGAAATTCCATATATAGTTAGTTGCACTAACTATATATCGCGCACCCGCAATCCACTGCTGATGATGTCACATATTACATCATTCATGACATGGTCAGTGACATCACTGATGACATCACTGATGACATCTCAAATGACATCACTGATGACATCACTGATAACAACTTCCAGTGATTTTTTGTTTCTATAAAGTTTAAATATGTCTTACATATTGAAGAATGAGTGGATGTGTAAGTGTCTGGACGAAGGATTTAGTAGGTGCATGACTGACTGTATGAGTGAGTGATTAAATGTGTCTCACTGAGTGCATGGGTTAGTGACTAAACTGTCTTAATTTGTGCATCATTATGTCTGTTGTTCTGTAAACTGCTGCATGTGTTGATCAGTAGCTATATGAGTAACTATATGGGTTATTGATTGATTGCCCAAGTATTTGTATGGGAGACTGAGTGTGTGTGTGGCTAGCTGGGAGGTGTGTGACTCTGTGCACATCAATCTGTACTTGTATCAATGATTGTATAAGAAGGTAAGTATGTGTTAGTATATGTTTGAAAATGTAAGGTGCTCTATGTTTAACTGTATAGACAAGAAAATGGCAGTGTCATTGATTCTTTACAGGACTGACTAGGTGTGTGAGTAACTCCATGGATGAGTGGCAGACTGTGAGTGTCTGTATAGGTGTATGAGTGCATATGATAGTGTTGTAAAGATGAGTGATTGTATGTATGAATGATTGTATGGGTGTATGAGTGAAGGTGTGTGTAGACGTAGCAATCAGTGAGTGCGTATGTAGTAACTAGTATTGGTGTGTCAATGGTTTCAAAAATTATACTCTCTTTTTAACACTGGGTGAAACAGAGGTTATATTAAAATGTGAGGAGATGCATTGTATTGTCACATGAATGATATCATCAGTGATGTGGTCATTGATGTCAAATGAGATGTCATCAGTGATGTCATCAGTGATGTCATTTGAGATGTCATCAGTGATGTCATCAGTGATGTCACTGACCATGTCATGAATAATGTAATATGTGACATCATCAGCAGTGGATTGCGGGTGCGCGATATATAGTTAGTGAAACTAACTATATATGGAATTTCATTGGTTTTATGTCAATAAAATGTCCAGCTAACTATATATGGTCTCTAACCTATGGTTTTTGCAGTGAATTTTCAAGGTTTTGTAAATGCTAATTCCTAACTATATATGGTCTATAACCTATGGTTTTTTCAGTGAATTTTCAAGGTTTTGTAAATGCTAATTCCTAACTATATATGGTCTATAACCTATGGTTTTTTCAGTGAATTTCAATGGTTTTTTAATAGCAAATATCATAAGCTGTCGAATGTCAAGTACGTGGTAAGTAAAAACATTTCCGTGTTTATGCACACTGATCTGCTTTGAATGCTGCCCCCCACCCCTCATTTCTATTAGGAGTACTCTCTCTTTGCAGATAGTGAAGGGTAGTTAACGCAGCCCTTTGCCCCCTTTGTAATCCGTCGTGCCTGCTTCTCTCTCCATTTGATTGACTGTTCTCTTTGGTTCATTCTCTATTTACAAACAAGCACAGAGTCGCAATACTCTGTTTAGTCTTTGCAGATAGCGAAAAATCGTGTAAAAAAACAAAAGGAATCGAGCAAAATCAGTAGGCCACTAATGGGATCTCTTTTTGACCTCGCTAAAATAGAAACATTAGGAACAACCTGTTAAAAATAGCAATGCGTATGTACATAAGCGGCGTTCATTTGTGTTCACAGTACCCCTTGTCGATTGTTTGAATCGAGCATTGAATTGTTCGAAGTTGGTTCTCTTAAGGATCTTCTCTGCCTGCAAACGAGGAAGAATAGGAATATTCTCTCTCCCTTTGCAGATAGTGAAGGGTAGGTAACGCAAGCCTTTAACACGTCGTACCTATTTCATTCCTCATTGATTGATTGATTGTCCGAACATTGACTGTTTGGGAATTAGTTCTTTTTGGAGGTATTCCCTGTTTGCAAATAAACGTAGGAAAATCTTTGCAAGTAGTGAAAGGGTACGTAATGCGGACCTTTCTCCCCCGTTGTAATCTGTCATGCCTATCTACTCCCCACTGATTGATGCACCTGTTTCACCCGGACCATTTACTAGAGATACGTCATCTGGCCCGACCAGAGAGCACCCCTAGTGAAAAGGACATATGCAATAATAACGAAGTGATCACTGTATCCTGTTAACAGAAACTTTAGCATGAAACAACCTGGAAAGAAAAGAATAGGAAAACGAAAATCAGTAGGCCACTGATGAACATGAACTTTTATTAAACAACGAACAAAGAAACGATAACATAACGTAATGATAAAACCTATTAATGTCCTAGAAACAAGAAAACGTTAAAATATGCCAGTGGTGAGAGACCAGAAAAACAGTAAGAGAAACCAAATCACCCCTCGCTGTCCCACCGCCTGCCACGCCAAAAAAATCGATAGACTAGGGAAAATGCAAGTCAGTAGAACATCCGCCCCCACTCTGGAAACTTCCAAGGTGGGGCAGGGTTGCGGCTACGCCCAGCCGGGAGCAGCCCATATAAGGCAGGTCCTGCTGCCACGCCCTTGGCCAGGAGATCCTAACGTAGGGTGTAGCCGGAGGAGAGGCCGAGGCCAGCGGGACCCGGCCAGGGGATTGCCTTTACAACGCTGAACAGTTGCATGGGGGGGGGAATGTCTCCTCGACCCTCCCCTCTCTCTCCCAGTCCGGCCGCGGTGGCCCTTGAGAGTTGCAGGTACTCCCGCCACATGCTCTTCCGGTCCGGCCACCAACGGTCGGGGGGCCGAGGCCGACGGGATCCGGCTGCAGCCGATAAACCAAGAAACCCGTTCATGGGGCCAGAGCCAGGGGCGTCCGGCCGACATCTACCGGAAGCCCGGCCCGAAGACGGACGGGACACTTCTTCTTTCATGAATAATGGCTGCGACAACACTGGGGGGGGATGTCTTGCACATGCCTCCGACCCCCCCCCCCTCGTCCTCATCGCCTGGTCCGGCCATAACAAATCTCAAGCGAGACGCCGTGGGGTGCACTGGGAAGGAGAGACGGTGCGAACAGGCCTCTCCCGCCTCCCCAGGTGGAGGCTTCCCAGCTGCACCCTCAGCGCTCCAGGCGCCCGGAAAAGGGTTCTTCCACTGTGGCCATGCTGCAACGTCTCGCCCGGCAGGGTGGAGCCCGTCCGCTCATTTGACCCCGCGATCGCCAGTAGCTACCGAACTCTCAAAATGGCGGTCGACCTGGCAAGAGCGGGCCCAGCATAAAGAAATGGCCCGGTCACTGGTTGACTCCACCACCGTAGTCCTCCACGACCTTGAAGATTCTAGAGGAGCCGCGGGAGTCTCCGACCCCCGATGGGGAATGACTGCCATGATCGCCCGTGGAGTGACAAAACTGTATCCGCGGGACGTCGGCGCTCCCATGCTGGCGCCAGCCTCACTTTGAATTACTAGAATCCTGCAGACCTCAGTTCCGGTGAAAGCACAGTGTGACCCGGTAGGAAAAATTGTTGCACCCCCCTCCCCTTTTTGACTGATAGTTCAAACCACCGATCCTTTCCTTTGCCCTTTTAACGGAACTTTGGACTGCCTCCCCCTCTTTTACAAACAAAACATTAACCACTACATTAGCATAGCAGTTGACACCAGAACTGTTTTCAAATTTAAAACCGACAACATCTTCAACAGAATCCTTTTTGTTTCTGCTGTGACCCTGCTACAGCACAGGCATTGTCCCCAGCAGTAATTCTGCAATGCCGGTAAGAATAGCTGTGGTGCCTACTGGACTCACTCACCCCCGCGGCGCCCCACGCCGTTATTTGCTGGGCGGCAACTTACTAGACATCACTTTCGTGCCATCTAGATTTCAGCGCGTTCTGCTGCCTTGGAACTATTCGCACAACAGACCGCTACTGACAAGAATATTTCATTATTGGTGCTGTCAATTTCAATAAATCTATTGGATAATTCAAAAGAAATTGCCACGGTCTCTTCGTTGTTTAAATGTTTTTACTGTTTTTGTTTTGTTGTATATATTTATATGTTATTAAAGTTTTAGTATTCCTACTACTTTGTTGGAGTGCTATATATTTTTAATGTGACACATAATTGTAAAAACTTTGATGTACAAAGAGTCATTCCTGGAATCTTCCGCTTCAGGCTCGGTCCCCTCCCCAATCACAATACAGGATGGTTTTCAGATAGTAGGAACACGTGTGGTGTGACGGATCTCATCGGGTGTGGGCCTTGATCTACTATAACTCCTTTGAAGAGGGGTGATTCTTTACAGCTGGGGCCATAAACTACATCTGCAGGGCTAGGTGATAGCCTGGACAATCGGACACAGAGGAAGAGGAGTGTCAGAGGGTGCGGTAGTGAATAGGGCGAAAGGGAGGTGTCGGGCGGGCACAGAGTGTGATTCTCAGGGAAGAGCAGCGCAGATGGGGGGAGGTTTATTGCCCATGCATAAGACAGAGAGCGGGGGTGACCAGTGCCTGGGGAAGATGCTTGCGAGGGTGAGGAGCCATGCTACGAATCGACAGCGTGCAGAGAGTGGGTCTGGTCAAGGCATCTAAAATGGCTGCCGTGCACGACAAAAGTGTGGCATTTCAAAAAAGGCAAGATGGCGCAGACAATGTTTTTCAACACTACCTCATTTCCTTCGAATCGAACGTTAACAGACGTTGGGGCATATTACCAAAGTTAAGCGATATTTATCGCTAACGATGCTTACCAACGAATTTTTTACCGCTAAACATCGTCAGAAATTATCGAAGATAAACCTTGCTATTATCAAGGTTTATCGCAAATGCGATAATAAACGGCCGCAATGCATGAATATCGCTAAAAACTCAGCGATATTCATGCATTACCGAGCTAATGCTTTTAGCCATGTTATCCACCTCCCATTGGATAACATGGCTAAGAACTGCTCAGGGCAGGTGTTACTTTTTGGAGATATTCGCGCTTAGCGCGAATATCTCCAAAAGTTGGTAATAGGAGATAGATATCTTGCATGTTGTAATGCAAGTTATTGTGGTATATGGAACTCATACCATAATCTCTCAGGAAAGCAGAAACTGATCCTTTTGGGACCGCCTAAAAAGGCCTAGGGGGTGAGGAGTACTCTACTTTGCCCCCTTTTCACGTTCCGAACTATTTTATTTTACTCTCTTCTGTAATTACACAAAATAGCAGCGATAAGATGCATCGGAGACACACAGTGAGAGAAAGGAGGCCGGAGATGAAGAAGAGATGTCAAATACACATTGGAGATAATATAGTGGCAGAAGGGAAGTAAATATGAGTAAACTTACCATGTAACATAAAAATGTTGCACTCTATACTATAAGTCTCATTTTATACTACAATCACTTCGCTACAACCTCATAAATTAAAAATAAAAATGAATAATGTCTCAAACAATTTTTGATTTCTAAATATAAATTTATTCTTCAGAATTTTCTAAATTTGAAAGAACTAGTAACATGTCCTCATCAGCAATTTCCTCATGAAAAGTCTGCAATGATGATTCTTCTAACTCTATGGTCTCCAAACATTCGATAAATTCGCCATCAACAGATTGATCAAAAAAATCATTCAAGTCATCTCCTCCTTGTGACAATATTTCATTATTGGTGCTGTCAATTTCAATCAATGTAGTGGAATCATTCAAGTCATCTCCTCGTGACAATATTTCATTATTGGTGCTCTCAATTTTAATCAATGTAGTGGAATCATTCAAGTCATCTCCTCCTTGTGACAATATTTCATTATTGGTGCTGTCCATTTCAATCAATCTAATGGAATCATACAAGTCATCTCCTCCTTGTGACAATATTTCATTATTGGTGCTCTCAATTTCAATCAATGTAGTGGAATCATTCAAGTCATCTCCTTGTGACAATATTTCATTATTGGTGCTGTCCATTTCAATCAATCTAATGGAATCATACAAGTCATCTCCTCCTTGTGACAATATTTCATTATTGGTGCTCTCAATTTCAATCAATGTAGTGGACAATTCAAAAGAAATTGCCACGGTCTCTTCATTGTGAGCCATTTTATTTTGAAATTGCTTGCTGTAAATTGCAGAAAAAAATAATCACTTTCATTTATCGTTTTTAGTAATACATAATATAAAACTAACTTTATCAAGTATTTAGTATAACAGAAGGACTGCAAATAAATAACAGAAAACATTTTTCAAATTATCTTCAAATGTACAACATAGTTCCCCTTACAAATTAACAACTCACCTTTTTAAAAGTAGGAGAAGTGTTAGTACTGTGTAAATCAAACACCAGAAATTCACCACCAAAAATTCCTCACAAATGTACCTCAGACAGTAGTATCACAAAATGGCTGTGGTTTCCTCTCATTTGACATATATACATAACCAATTAACTTTCATCACACACAAATACAAAACCAAACTAACATTTTAATTGGTTCTAAATTTCAACACTTTCAAATGTGTTTTCCCCATGCAATTTTCCATAGGACATTTACATACGTCTACAGCCTGAATGGCTGAACGGAATTACACCAAACTTGGCAAAATGGTACATCAAACCTAAGAGGTCAGGAAGGATCTACTATGCCCCCTTATGGTCATTTCCCACTTCGCTTTGGCCTCCTCTTGTCTCTCAATCCTACCGAGAGACAAGATGGCGGCCGCTACGGACTGTTTGGAATGTTGACAGACGCCGGAGAACCAATCAGCTTCGCAAAGCTCCGTAACGCGAAAAGTACGCGAAGCGGAGCGCTGTTACAGATATATATCTTTTTTTGAACGTTAATTTCTCAAAATCCACTGGAGCACATATATTGAGACCTAGCAAAGGCACATCGGGCTACCAGTCCCTAATATTTTGCCAAGTTTCGTGCAAATCCATTCAGCCGTTCGATTATTATTATTATTTATTTTTTTTGCCCCGCGGGACCCTTTTAAAACCTCCACATTAAACGTAGGGGTTCAGCGAGGATCTACTATTCCCCCTTATGGTCATTTGCCCCTTCGCTTTGGCCTCCTCTTGTCTCTCGATCCTACCGAGAGACAAGATGGCGGCCGCTACGGACTGTTTGGAATGTTTACAGACGCCGGAGAACCAATCAGCTTCGCTTCACAAAGCTCCGTTGCGCGAAAAGTACGCGTACTGGAGCGCTGCCCGGTCCGCTGTTACAGATATATATCTTTTTTTAAACGTTAATTTCTCAAAATCCACTGGAGCACATATATTGAGACCTACAAAAGGCACATCGGGCTACCAGTCCCTACAATTTTGCCAAGTTTCGTGCAAATCCATTCAGCCGTTCGGGCTAAAAGTGAGGCCAACCGCCCTATGGAAAACTCAATGTTAAAAACACGTTTTGGGACCCCCCTTTTTTCTTGGCCCCCCCTTGACGAACCCCCCCAAATTTTCAAGGGCTGCTCAGAAACAAAATGTGCCATTTTCCTGAAATTTTCAGCCAATTCCGTCCACAAACGCCAAAGTTATTAGACATAGAATTTTCAAAAATCCCATAGAGAAAAAATCCTAACTATATATACCTACTGGCGACCGCCAGTAGGTAATATACTGTGTACAAAGTGTGATTGACATATTTCATCTATACTTGTCATTCCGCACATTTTTCCCGTCTTATCATTACTGCATTGTTGTTAATTAAAATCACCCCCAATAAAATTGTTATATACTTTTGTGCTGTCTGCACTGAAACAATCTAGGTAATTGTTTTTTTTCCTGTAGGATCTCTGTTATAACTCTTATAGTGGCATTGTTATAGAAGTTAATGAATACTATACTGGCATATCCTTTTGAGTTACATACCAGTACTTGGTAATATGGATTATTGGTCAAAAATGAATACTAGTGAACTGTAGAATATTATCTATGTAAGTACACAGACCCCCCTTTGCCCTGCCACGGATTGATGGAATTGGCCGAGTAAAGAATGTCCTATACCCATTTATATGGATGAATTCTGTGAGCCATGTCTCCTGGATGCAGATAAATTGATATTTTTGTATAAATCCTAACCGATCTATTGTCTGTATTTTACCACGCAAGTCCGCCACATTCCAAAACAAACATCCAAGTAACTCGGGTTTATTTTGTTCTACACTCTGTGTTTGAGTATCTGCAGTATCTGTAGTGCAGGTCTGTGTGGTAGTGTTGGCCAGATAGTATTTTTTTATTTTCTCTCCCCGTTATCTTCACTAAATAGTGGTGGTATAAGGATAGTAGTAGTACCACCCAAACATCCAAGCAACTCAGGTTTATTTTGTTCTACACTCTGTGTTTGAGTATCTACCGTATCTGTGGTGGGGGTCTGTGTAGTAGTACTGGCCAGATAGATTTTTTTTTGTTTTCTCTCCCCGTCTTCTTCACTAGTTAGTGTTGGTGTAGGGATAGTAGTAGTGCCACCCAAAGTTTTGTCACCAGGGGTTTTCTGTCACTTCTCTTCCTCATTCATTTGCCCTCCCGCTTTAAGTCAGTCAGTGCCCTCCAACGAGGCTAGACATTGAAATCTGTTATGGGTTGGGATTGTCAGAATTTGGGGGCTTGGCCTCTGGTCGTACCTAACGTATGAAGAGAAGTTATTTCTTAGATATAAGGGGCGATAAAAATAACCCAGCTGGCAAGAGAAATACCATTTCTGAGGGTGCCGGTGATCTCAGTCCTGACCAGGACAGAATGGACCAACTGAGGCGATTTGAACGTCAATACCCCACAATCGCCATCCTGGGTTTTACACCCATTCCCGACCCAATTAACTATCCTTGCCATCCTAAATTCATTAAATAAGTGGTCGGTTAAATCTGATCGAACGCCCAGTCAGTTTAGGGACTGATTTCACAGGGAAATCCAGCTCTCCTTTTCATTAACAGGCAGGTGGGTCACATTGGTTAAAACTACAACATACGGGGCAGCTGCTGGTGGGATATCCAAATAGTCCACTGTGTATTCAGCTACCTTTTTATCTTGATAACTCACTTATGGAGTGGGCAGAACTGCACTATTTTTGTTGCTATCCGTATCCCCATCACCTGGCCTTGATTTGCGATATACTTTTGACCTACTGAATTCATCGTCAGGAGTTCCAAACAGGAATCAGTTCTTACTTCAGTTTTCAATCGAGCTTTGTACGGCCTCGGTCAGGGCATCTAATTTTCCAACAATTGTATTAAAGTTCGGATCTGCAGTGTTAACTGCTGGTCGGGTTTCTGGTTGGATCAAATCCTGCTTCTGCGAACTACTCTTTTTATTCCTGCTCAGGTCTCTAATGGGAAGCAAGCCTACACAGTGGGCTCTGGGTTTTCTTTTAAGCCGTTTTGGGTGGTGGAGAGTTAGATTTAGTTGGGGAAATACTATTGTTGATGTCTTGTATGCACCCATTAGTTTTATTCACCCCCTTCAATCTCTCTTCTAATTTCCTTTGCTGCTGTTATATCTTCCTTAATATTATTACAATCAATAGGTTTCACTTCTAGCATACTTGAGGTCTTAATGAACGTTTCTCTCTCAATCAATCAGTCAAATAAACTTTATTCGGTTTTACAACAGAAAACCATAAAAGTTACACAAACACAAATGCATAAAAACAAAGATACATTAAAACATGATTAAAAAAATAGAACCCGCTACACAGTTTATTCGTAAAAACCCAGTACCCAGCCACCCCAACATTTTTTAACCGTTAAAGTGCAATGTGCCTGTTGGACTTGGGCTTTTTTGGCAGGTTCACCCCTAGACTTTTTGCCTTTAATCTCTGGCATGGTGGTAGTGATTTTAGGCCTCTGCGCACTTTAGCACTGTGGCCCAGTGTAAAGTGCGTGTGCACTCTGAGTGTGTGTGCTGAGAGTGGCCTGCCCTCCCATAGGAATGCATTGGCGAAATGTGTGCCTATGGTAATTCCTGATATGTGGGGAGTGCAAGGTTGAGGTTGGTATGTGCGAACTCTTGAAAATAAATGCTGCGCGATGGTGTGCACAGATTAATTGTGTTTAGTAGAGAAGTGCCACTTCTAGAAGTTGGCATGTCTGTGCAGTGAATGTGAATTGACTGTCTGGCTTGTGATTGGCTGGAGCTGGCTGGTGTGCCTGGCTCCAGGAGTCAGGATGGGTCTGCCCGGTGGTGAATGGGGAGATCTGCATGTTGATGGCAGGGAGGAGTGCACCTGGGACCTGAATAGGGCTGTGCCTTCCCTCCACAATGCTGGTTCCACCCCCTGTGGTGCATCTGATGTCCCTGGCCTGTCTTGTGAATAGGGAGAGGGGCTGAACAAAACAAAGTGCTCCAGAACCTGTTGCATCTGGTTCTCCCCTTGCCTACACTGCTACAACAAAGGATTTCTGTGTATAAAAGAGGGGCTCTGACCCCAAGTAAATGTTCTTGTCTTGGACTGGAATCTGCCAGGGGAGTGCTGCTGCTAGGGCTCAGGGGAAGGCTTGCCTCCCTGGGCTCTGCCCTGCCCCTGGATGCCTGGAGGACTTCTTGGGGACCCTTATGCCTTGTCTGAGTATGACTGGGGGACTTTTCCTTGCCCTGGAACCCTTTTGCTTTTCCCCAGGGTCTCTTCTTTATCCTTAAGGACCTTTTTCCTGCCCCCGCACATTGAGAGCGATTTATTTTTAGTGGCCTCCATAGCGCTGTGCTGCAATGCTTCCTAAAGGAGTTCTTCCTGCCTGGGGATTCCCCCCTCCTTGTGCTTCTAGCGGGTGCCCACCCCGCTTATTTTAATATTCCCTCGCAGGGGCCCACTCTGTATTTTATTTCCACTTACATAATTATTTCTAATCGCAGGTGCCCACCCTGCGTCTGCATGTGGATTGGTGAAGTACACCGCCACCAAGATAAGCTTAACTGCTCGTGCCAAGCTACCAATCGGGTGAGCGGGGGTTATCTTTGGCGTGTAACTCCCTTTCCCTGACTAGAGTGGTGGTCTCTGGCTGGCTTTGGCGCAAGCCTTAGCCAACCAGAGATCCCCATTTCTAACAGTGCCCAAGAAGCATAACTTCCTATTATATTTACTCAATGGCGCAAGTTAGACCTACTAAAGTTATAGATCATACCCAGAGTAACCATTATCTACACATCCATACAGGCCCTGGATTTCACAGAAGCTTTTAAAAACTCTACTATAAAACTAATGCAGTCCTCTTTCAGCAATTG
The DNA here is from genome assembly GCF_964261635.1 of Lissotriton helveticus. Classification (NCBI taxonomy): domain Eukaryota; kingdom Metazoa; phylum Chordata; class Amphibia; order Caudata; family Salamandridae; genus Lissotriton; species Lissotriton helveticus. The sequence continues at coordinate 650,097,984 of NC_136068.1, forward strand.
AAGATACATAAGGACGACCCTGTCTAAAATTCATTCTTTTTAAAATGGGAACCAGAAAATGCCTTTGAGGGGTTTCTTAAAACTTGCATAAAAACATAAAATGCAGCAAATTCTGCGGAGACTGTCTGTTGCAGCCGCAGGGAGCTAGAGCTTGACCTCTACGGTTTCCCTTGGGCCTTGCTAACATGAGGTGAAAAAGATTCACCCGAAACCTGGTTAATACAAACCTCTTGTGTGTTGATAGAGACCCCATAAGATAAGGTTCCATTGTCGTGGTTGTTAAAAACATGCGAACACTTGGTTTCAGTATCTCCTGCGCCTTCCTGTCCAATTTCCTTAAGGTCAAGAAGGCTTCCCTAATTATTTCCACATCCTTCTTGACAATGGATTCAGGCTCCCTGAATAAATCAGCGCACCCTATTTTTTTTATTTTATTTATTTTATATGCTTATAAAGCGCCAGACTAGACCCCCGAAGGGGTATCTCCGCGCTATAGCTGCGAGTATTGAGAGAGTAAGAAACTGTGTCCAAAGATGGGAGGGCAGTTAGTAGCTGGGGAACAGAAGGGTCTTGAGGTTTTTCCTAAACATCATGTGGTTGGTAATTGACCTTAGTTCGAGCGGCAGTGAGTTCCATAGGACAGGTCCAGTGTGGGCCAGTGCACGTCCACCTTGCCTGGCCTTCTTAATTCTGGGTACTTTAAGTAAAAGTTGGTCGCTAGAGCGCAAAGAGCGTCCTGGGGTGTAAGGCTTGAAAATATCTATAAAGTACTTCGGGCCCATCCCCATTAGACTCTTGTGTATGGTACACAGGGTCTTAAAATGAACACGCTTCTTCACAGGGAGCCAGTGAAGCTGAGACAATAGGGGACAGGATGGAGTCCTAGGAGGAGCATTCATGATAATCCTTGCGGCCGTATTTTGAATGACCTGCAATTTCTTGATTTGCTCTTCATTAGCTCCTTGGAGCAATCCGTTGCAGTAGTCGATCCTACTAATAACAAGAGCCTGCACCAGGGTTTTCCTGTGGTGATCCGGGAGATAGGGAAAGACACGTCTGAGCATCCCTATAGCCCGGAAGCAGGTGCCGGCTACTTGATTGACATGGTCCTTAAAAATAAGTTGTTGGTCAAACATAACTCCCAGGTTCTTGACCTTAACCTTGGGGGTAGGAACAGGGCCAAGTTCCAGAGGCCACCAGTCAGAGGACCAGTGTGTTGTTGCTTGGCCGAACAACACAACCTCTGTTTTCCCGACATTGCACTGCAGACAATTCGATGACATCCAGTCTGCAATGGCTCTCATCCCCTCTGCAAAAGATTTTTTTATTGCAGGTGTGAGAGTTTTGAAGGGAAAAAGAAGTTGGGTATCGTCAGCGTAGGATACAGGGGTGAACCCGAAAGATCTTGCTAGGTTGGCAAGGGGGGCCACATATATGTTGAAGAGTGTCGGGCTCAAACAGGAGCCCTGTGGCACCCCCTTATTGAGCTCCCGATAGGTGGACTTGTGGGAGCCCAGCCTAACCTCTTGGGAACGCCCGGACAGAAAACCCCTTCCAGGCTGCTTTTAATGTATTTAAGCCAATGAATTTGAGACGCATTATCGAGAGACATACACTCTCTTAACATCTTGGCTGCTGCAGACAATTTTCTGCTGTGCTGGGCCATAATGTAAATGGGTGTGGTCTTGACGAGCTAACCTCGTCATGAGCACCTGAGAGGTATACCTCATGACGAGCTGAGCTCGTCATGAGCATCGAAGGGGTTAAAATTAAATTGTTAAGAGTTAGATTTTTGTTCAACCAGCACCTCAGCCAAAACACCAGGAGGCGCAGCGCGAGGACATCACTTAGAAAGTGACCCCAGTTCCTCATGCCGCGTGGAACACAAAATAGGTGCTTCAGAAAGTCATTCTCAGCTATCTGGAGAGAATCCACAGCAACATAACCCCAGATTTCACTACCATAGGTAGCTATGGCCAAGATTTTGGCTTGATAAACTTTCAGCTTGGCTCCTGTTGGTGTCTTCCCTAATTTAGTCACAAAGGTAAAAATGTCAGCATTCACCCAGGCCAGGTCCCCCTTTTTCCTCAAAATCAAAGGACCCCATTTTAGTTGGTCGTCAAAAAGAACCCGTACGTAGGAAAATACATTGGTACGGGGGATCTTAGCAGGGCCAACACTAAATTGAAAACTTTTTTGAGTTGTTGCCCCAATTGAATATTGTAAGATTTTGAATTGTTTATTGCCCAGTCCCTGTCGGTCATAAATCTAGAGAATGCTGCTAAAAGAGATTGCAAACCTATTGCGATTCAGGATATAAGGACTGCATCATCCGCGTACAGCAGGACGGGGATGCCACGCCGCCCTACACATTGGTAATCAACCCAGGTGGCTCTTAGTGCAGTGTCCAATTCATGGATGAACATGTTAAACAGTAATGGAGCCAAGATGCATTCTTGCCATACTCCCCTCTTTAACTCAAGGTCCCTAGAGACCCGGAGGTCCTGAGAATACCTGATGTGAGCCTTGGTTGATTTATGCAGGTCCTCTAAAAAGTTAACAATGCACCTCCCCCATTGCCCTCATGGACTGTCCCAATTTAACCCTGTTGACGCAATCAAATGCGGAGGACAAGTCCATCAAGGCAAGGTAGCTAGTGCCGGGGTGGGCAACAGTAGATTTGCTCAGTAACATAGAGAGATTAAGACATTGAGCAACAGTAGAACGTCCCGACCAGAATCCAAACTAGGCATCCAACAGGATCTTGTGTTCCTCCACCCAGGTGGATAGTTTCTGCAAGACAATACATCCTACAACCTTAACCACTGAGTCAATGAGGTAGATTGACCTATAACAGTGGGTACTATTCCTGTCACCCTGCTTAAAAACAGGAACTATGGTGGAAGAGACCCAATACTGAGGACAGCCATTTCTCTCTCAATTTCCTTGCCATGGCCGCTCTGGTGTCATAATACCACAGATCTTAGGTTCAATCGTATTTATCTGGTCTCTTCTTGCCCAAGCAGTTCTGCTTACCCCCCCCCCCCCCTATTAATAAAGATTCTTCGACAGTAGAGATCTGCTTCTGCATGGCTCCCATTGCACCAGTGATATATTGTAATAAAGATGTCTGTGTTTTGTCCGTGGGAGAGATTCTTCTGGCAGTGGCTAAGTGCTTTATTTTGCCCATATTATCATAGAATATCACCAATTCTCCCTAAGTGCCACTATCTCAGGGGCAGTCTCAAAAGAATATACTTCAATAATAATTAATGCTGAGATTGGACAAAATTATAAATTTTGACTTATGACTCAACTGTTCCAATAGGTTGCCAATCGCCCCCTATATCCCAAGCGCTCGCTGTAGTCTCTGTGTCAACAGTCATATCAGGATCAATGTCTCAAACAGAAACGGGGCATTTGCCAGTACCTTGATCAAAATCGTCTTATTGTCTTGATGTCACAGCTTACTTCAGCTTATTTCAGTGTGGCGAGAGAGAGAGGGATTCGGAAAACCAAAGAATAAGGGGGGGTTGGCCCCGCCTCCTCCTGTCACTGACGGGCGCAGGACAGGCTTGCCCTTGGCCCGGGCTTTGCCTGGGCACAGCCCATGCTGCTGGGGCCGGCAAGGTGATTTATGAGCCTCCTGGTGCAATGATGATGACAGTGGTGGTAAAACTGCTAGAAAGTCCTCGCTCCTCTCTCTTCTCCCGGTGGTACTCGGGCTGTAGGTCCCTTGTGCAACAGGCAAGTGGGCGTTTGAGTGGCACAGACAAAAATGAATTTCGTAGCATCCCCTGTACTCGTAAATGCCCTTTGTAAATACCAAAAGTTTAACTTTACGACTTTCTGTATTAAAAGGCATTTACAAGTAGTTAATGCCCTTTGTGAACACCAAAAACGTAAAGTTAGACTTTCATCTCATTTTACCTTTTAGAATCGAGCCCTACAATACTACATGTGTGCAAAAATACGAATGATACCTGTGCTATATTTACATCTCACAATGTATTACATATCACACTTACCAAGGCCAAGTATGGCTCTTTCACTGTATCCCACGTGCACTTCATGTCATCTCACAAGTAAAACATTTCCTGGACAACATACACAGCATTGGGGGAGCATCCCTACTGACACAAAGACATGAGGTCTGTATGGGACATCTCTCACACACAACATCAAAAATGTTTAGGTGACACGTCACATCACTCACTCATGTGTCTGTACAACTCTGAAGATTGACATGTGACTTCACTCTTCTTTTGATCAGGACCACAAGCCATAAGTCTAGCCCACACACCATGCACCCACATCACTACTTACACGTGCAACAATACCTATCATCTATAGACCTAGATTCTCCTATTTTGCTGAAGAGAAATCTGAGGCTTGTAATAGGCAGAACAATCTAAAGCACAGTGTCAGACTCTGCATAACACTCATCCCAATCTAGCTGCTTAACGGCCTTAAACAGCCCATCTAGCACTGGGTAGTCCACCACCAGGATGCGCCCCGTTAGTGGAGTCAGTTTCTGGCATGTACCCCTAGACCTGGGGAGAACTTTCTCATCTGGACCTCAGCAATGGTAGGGGTCCAGTGTCTCAGGTTCCCTACCTTTTGATGCACTGGGTGCTGTGCCAGTGAAAGATCACCTGGGATTGTGCTTAAGAGGTGATGGCTCTTCTGAAGGGTGTTGACCTGTATACACACAAGATATGAAGCAAGAGATTGTGACAACAAAAATATTGATCAATCTAGGCCTCAGATTCATTTATTAGACTGTTTGTGCATGCATATGACATATCTCACTATACAACATTGGTACTCCAAACAGTCTTGCCACCATTTCTTGAGTTATACACACTCTCTAAGACATCAGTGGAGTATTCATAACCCTGTTTATGTACCACACTGACAAACACAGTCCACCAAAACCATATAGGGCTGGCCCATAAGTATTGTACTCTGCAGTGAACTACATGAGCACACACCACAACATGAAGACCACTCCAGGAAACCCACTTGACCATGTTTGCACACACTCTGTACCCACCTGGCACTTCAACAACATACATATGCTACTAACGGCCTGACACTGGGGTACAGACTAACTTCTATTATAAATGGCACAATGAAAGCATTTGTCACACTGACTGACAGATACCACTCTGGTAGGCTCTGTCCTTTGGTAATACAGAATGGGCTATCATACAATCTGTAGTAGATTTTGAGTGGTTGCTACTTATGTCACAGGACATACCCCCTGCTGCTTTGGCGCTTAATCACTTAATCATGGATTACAGCCCCAGATATTAGGAATTCCTTATGGGGAATGTTAACAAGCTGATGATCAACTGAAGTCGCATTTAATACACATTATAAAGTTGAAGTACAGGCACATTTTATTGGGAGAAGTAGGCCTAAATATTCTTAGCTAAATGAACAGTTATAACACAGCAGTGGAAGTAATTGTCATAACGTATGATCTCATATAAACCCACAATATGGGACAGCAGAAAAAAATATCCTGGACAGGGGCAGACCGCAGGCAACATACAGAATGTACAATAGACAGTCAATCTCAAAAGAATATTTGGGAACTCGCTACATTCTTATGGACTACAGGGATCAAAACCTGACAAACATATGGGCAGTCCAAAGTGACTGTGGCTCTCAGCCTCTGCCATTGACAATGATAGACTCTAAGCTGCAAAACACCTTGTATTCTGCCTCCAGTACACACCCACAACATATTTACAACACATACACATGACTCCTGTGCAGAATGTACATTTCAGGGCCATGCCCTATGTGACATTAAGTGTGTGTGTTTCACTATAGGGGGCCTTTGAGGAATAAGTCTTTCCATAGGCACCGTGTTAAGACTACCGATCTGGCCTGCATCTGCATTTCGACTGCACACAAGCCTCACTTGATCCTTACCTGTTCATTACAGGACACATACACACCACAGATCCTTGAACTCAGGATTACTGAACATAAGTGTGACTGTAATCTTCTTTACACTAATCATTAGGAACTATGCTGCAGCTAGCCACATACACTTGGGTGATGGTGAATTACTGATTCCATGCCCTCCTGCAAGATGTGATATCCAATACACAAGCCAGCTCACAATGCCACTGTGAACTGCTAGAACCTAAACAGGGAGTGGATTGAACGTTTTTAACCTGACAACCCTGTACCATCAGGGATCATGATACCAGATCTAGAAGGTTTTCACTCTGCCACTTGTGAGCTTTCATTCTCATGAAATTAACAAGGTCTACACAGAGGGAGCTTTTAAAATTTCATATTAAACAAACTTATTCTTGTATATAGGACATGTGCACCTATAATCAATAGACTTGAGCAGGTGTAATTGAATACATGCTTCCAAATAGTCGCCAACAGAAAACAGCTCAACCAAACTTCAAACACTGCATATCTATGCAAACATTTTACATAATGGAGGATATTTTCAAAAAGCTACAAAGCAGTGTCTAACCTACAGATCTAGGATGAGTGCACATGTAATGCCAAGTTTATTCTTACTGGATGAATCAGTCTATTACCTGCCAGGAGGAAACATATGAACAAGTGTTGGACACGACTTGTACAACCCTCATGTAGAAGTTTGGTACTTAATAGGCACAGTTTCAGCATGGACTTATATCACAATGTCAGCAGAAGTCTCTCTGCTACATGAATAGTGGAAATGCTTGTTGAAATAGAAAAGAGAGCATCCTTGCGGGATGCACACAAAGTACCATTTGCCATGGGCCGGTACACAGACATGTCATCACCATGATGTAAACTGGACTGCCATTTTTATACTGATTGCTAGGCCTAGTAAGCCATGTCCAAGGAGTTTTGATGATGTTTGCTTTGCAACTTATACATGAAAAAATGAATCAGGGAAAGTTAATCAAAACTTTCACGTACGCCACAAGACCCTAAAAGGTCAAAATATCTTGTTAACCTGAGGCTGTAAGGGAAAAGTCACTCTTCAATGAGTGGGCTAATGGAGACACATGGCACCCACTATTTACCCTAAGGTATGACTAAAAGGTTTCACTTCTAGCATACTTGAGGTCTTAATGAACGTTTCTCTCTCAATCAATCAGTCAAATAAACTTTATTCGGTTTTACAACAGAAAACCATAAAAGTTACACAAACACAAATGCATAAAAACAAAGATACATTAAAACATGATTAAAAAAATAGAACCCGCTACACAGTTTATTCGTAAAAACCCAGTACCCAGCCACCCCAACATTTTTTAACCGTTAAAGTGCAATGTGCCTGTTGGACTTGGGCTTTTTTGGCAGGTTCACCCCTAGACTTTTTGCCTTTAGTCTCTGGCATGGTGGTAGTGATTTTAGGCCTCTGCACACTTTAGCACTGTGGCCCAGTGTAAAGTGCGTGTGCACTCTGAGTGTGTGTGCTGAGAGTGGCCTGCCCTCCCATAGGAATGCATTGGTGAAATGTGTGCCTATGGTAATTCCTGATATGTGGGGAGTGCAAGGTTGAGGTTGGTATGTGCGAACTCTTGAAAATAAATGCTGCGCGATGGTGTGCACAGATTAATTGTGTTTAGTAGAGAAGTGCCACTTCTAGAAGTTGGCATGTCTGTGCAGTGAATGTGAATTGACTGTCTGGCTTGTGATTGGCTGGAGCTGGCTGGTGTGCCTGGCTCCAGAAGTCAGGATGGGTCTGCCCGGTGGTGAATGGGGAGATCTGCATGTTGATGGCAGGGAGGAGTGCACCTGGGACCTGAATAGGGCTGTGCCTTCCCTCCACAATGCTGGTTCCACCCCCTGTGGTGCATCTGATGTCCCTGGCCTGTCTTGTGAATAGGGAGAGGGGCTGAACAAAACAAAGTGCTCCAGAACCAGTTGCATCTGGTTCTCCCCTTGCCTACACTGCTACAACAAAGGATTTCTGTGTATAAAAGAGGGGCTCTGACCCCAAGTAAATGTTCTTGTCTTGGACTGGAATCTGCCAGGGGAGTGCTGCTGCTAGGGCTCAGGGGAAGGCTTGCCTTCCTGGGCTCTGCCCTGCCCCTGGATGCCTGGAGGACTTCTTGGGGACCCTTATGCCTTGTCTGAGTATGACTGGGGGACTTTTCCTTGCCCTGGAACCCTTTTGCTTTTCCCCAGGGTCTCTTCTTTATCCTTAAGGACCTTTTTCCTGCCCCAGCACATTGAGAGCGATTTATTTTTAGTGGCCTCCATAGCGCTGTGCTGCAATGCTTCCTAAAGGGGTTCTTCCTGCCTGGGGATTCCCCCCTCCTTGTGCTTCTAGCGGGTGCCCACCCCGCTTATTTTAATATTCCCTCGCAGGGGCCCACTCTGTATTTTATTTCCACTTACATAATTATTTCTAATCGCAGGTGCCCACCCTGCGTCTGCATGTGGATTGGTGAAGTACACCGCCACCGAGATAAGCTTAACTGCTCGTGCCAAGCTACCAATTGGGTGAGCAGGGGTTATCTTTGGCGTGTAACTCCCTTTCCCTGACTAGAGTGGTGGTCTCTGGCTGGCTTTGGCGCAAGCCTTAGCCAACCAGAGATCCCCATTTCTAACAGTGCCCAAGAAGCATAACTTCCTATTATATTTACTCAATGGCGCAAGTTAGACCTACTAAAGTTATAGATCATACCTAGAGTAACCATTATCTACACATCCATACAGGCCCTGGATTTCACAGAAGCTTTTAAAAACTCTACTATAAAACTAATGCAGTCCTCTTTCAGCAATTGAAGATACATAAGGACGACCCTGTCTAAAATTCATTCTTTTTAAAATGGGAACCAGAAAATGCCTTTGAGGGGTTTCTTAAAACTTGCATAAAAACATAAAATGCAGCAAATTCTGCGGAGACTGTCTGTTGCAGCCGCAGGGAGCTAGAGCTTGACCTCTACGGTTTCCCTTGGGCCTTGCTAACATGAGGTGAAAAAGATTCACCCGAAACCTGGTTAATACAAACCTCTTGTGTGTTGATAGAGACCCCATAAGATAAGGTTCCATTGTCGGGGTTGTTAAAAACATGCGAACACTTGGTTTCAGTATCTCCTGCGCCTTCCTGTCCAATTTCCTTAAGGTCAAGAAGGCTTCCCTAATTATTTCCACATCCTTCTTGACAATGGATTCAGGCTCCCTGAATAAATCAGCGCACCCTACCCCTTCCGGGCTGCTTTTAATGTATTTAAGCCAATGAATTTGAGACGCATTATCGAGAGACATACACTCTCTTAACACCTTGGCTGCTGCAGATAATTTTCTGCTGTGCTGGGCCATAATGTAAATGGGTGTGGTCTTGACGAGCTAACCTCGTCATGAGCACCTGAGAGGTATACCTCATGACGAGCTGAGCTCGTCATGAGCATCGAAGGGGTTAAAATTAAATTGTTAAGAGTTAGATTTTTGTTCAACCAGCACCTCAGCCAAAACACAAGGAGGCGCAGCGCGAGGACATCACTTAGAAAGTGACCCCAGTTCCTCATGCACCGCTAAGTTAGAGGTTCCGCGTGGAACACACAATAGGTGCTTCAGAAAGTCATTCTCAGCTATCTGGAGAGAATCCACAGCAACATAACCCCAGATTTCACTACCATAGGTAGCTATGGCCAAGATTTTGGCTTGATAAACTTTCAGCTTGGCTCCTGTTGGTGTCTTCCCTAATTTAGTAACAAAGGTAAAAATGTCAGCATTCACCCAGGCCAGGTCCCCCTTTTTCCTCAAAATCAAAGGACCCCATTTTAGTTGGTCGTCAAAAAGAACCCGTACGTAGGAAAATACATTCGTACGGGGGATCTTAGCAGGGCCAACACTGAATTGAAAACTTTTTTGAGTTGTTGCCCCAATTGCATATTGTAAGATTTTGAATTGTTTATTGCCCAGTCCCTGTCGGTCATAAATCTAGAGAATGCTGCTAAAAGAGATTGCAAACCTATTGCGATTCAGGATATAAGGACTGCATCATCCGCGTATAGCAGGACGGGGATGCCACGCCGCCCTACACATTGGTAATCAACCCAGGTGGCTCTTAGTGCAGTGTCCAATTCATGGATGAACATGTTAAACAGTAATGGAGCCAAGATGCATTCTTGCCATACTCCCCTCTTTAACTCAAGGTCCCTAGAGACCCGGAGGTCCTGAGAATACCTGATGTGAGCCTTGGTTGATTTATGCAGGCCCTCTAAAAAGTTAACAATGCACCTCCCCCATTGCCCTCATGGACTGTCCCAATTTAACCCTGTTGACGCAATCAAATGCGGAGGACAAGTCCATCAAGGCAAGGTAGCTAGTGCCGGGGTGGGCAACAGTAGATTTGCTCAGTAACATAGAGAGATTAAGACATTGAGCAACAGTAGAACGTCCCGACCAGAATCCAAACTTGGCATCCAACAGGATCTTGTGTTCCTCCACCCAGGTGGATAGTTTCTGCAAAAGACAATACATCCTACAACCTTAACCACTGAGTCAATGAGGTAGATTGACCTATAACAGTGGGTACTATTCCTGTCACCCTTCTTAAAAACAGGAACTATGGTGGAAGAGACCCAAGACTGAGGACAGCCATTTCTCTCTCAATTTCCTTGCCATGGCCGCTCTGGTGTCATAATACCACAGATCTTAGGTTCAATCGTATTTATCTGGTCTCTTCTTGCCCAAGCAGTTCTGCTTACCCCCCCCCCCCTATTAATAAAGATTCTTCGACAGTAGAGATCTGCTTCTGCATGGCTCCCATTGCACCAGTGATATATTGTAATAAAGATGTCTGTGTTTTGTCCGTGGGAGAGATTCTTCTGGCAGTGGCTAAGTGCTTTATTTTGCCCATATTATCATAGAATATCACCAATTCTCCCTAAGTGCCACTATCTCAGGGGCAGTCTCAAAAGAATATACTTCAATAATAATTAATGCTGAGATTGGACAAAATTATAAATTTTGACTTATGACTCAACTGTTCCAATAGGTTGCCAATCGCCCCCTATATCCCAAGCGCTCGCTGTAGTCTCTGTGTCAACAGTCATATCAGGATCAATGGCTCAAACAGAAACGGGGCATTTGCCAGTACCTTGATCAAAATCGTCTTATTGTCTTGATGTCACAGCTTACTTCAGCTTATTTCAGTGTGGCGAGAGAGAGAGGGATTCGGAAAACCAAAGAATAAGGGGGGGTTGGCCCCGCCTCCTCCTGTCACTGACGGGCGCAGGACAGGCTTGCCCTTGGCCCGGGCTTTGCCTGGGCACAGCCCATGCTGCTGGGGCCGGCAAGGTGATTTATGAGCCTCCTGGTGCAATGATGATGACAGTGGTGGTAAAACTGCTAGAAAGTCCTCGCTCCTTCTCTTCTCCCGGTGGTACTCGGGCTGTAGGTCCCTTGTGCAACAGGCAAGTGGGCGTTTGAGTGGCACAGACAAAAATGAATTTCTTAGCATCCCCTGTACTCGTAAATGCCCTTTGTAAATACCAAAAGTTTAACTTTACGACTTTCTGTATTAAATGGCATTTACAAGTAGTTAATGCCCTTTGTGAATACCAAAAACGTAAAGTTAGACTTTCATCTCATTTTACCTTTTAGAATCGAGCCCTACAATACTACATGTATGCAAACATACGAATGATACCTGTGCTATATTTACATCTCACAATGTATTACATTTCACACTTACCAAGGCCAAGTATGGCTCTTTCACTGTATCCTACGTGCACTTCATGTCATCTCACAAGTAAAACATTTCCTGGACAACATACACAGCATTGGGGGAGCATCCCTCCTGACACAAAGACATGAGGTCTGTATGGGACATCGCTCACACACAACATCAAAAATGTTTAGGTGACACGTCACATCACTCACTCATGTGTCTGTACAACTCTGAAGATTGACATGTGACTTCACTCTTCTTTTGATCAGGACCACAAGCCATAAGTCTAGCCCACACACCATGCACCCACATCACTACTTACACGTGCAACAATACCTATCATCTATAGACCTAGATTCTCCTATTTTGCTGAAGAGGAATCTGAGGCTTGTAATAGGCAGAACAATCTAAAGCACAGTGTCAGACTCTGCATAACACTCATCCCAATCTAGCTGCTTAACGGCCTTAAACAGCCCATCTAGCACTGGGTAGTCCACCACCAGGATGCGCCCCGTTAGTGGAGTCCGTTTCTGGCATGTACCCCTAGACCTGGGGAGAACTTTCTCATCTGGACCTCAGCAATGGTAGGGGTCCAGTGTCTCAGGTTCCCTACCTTTTGATGCACTGGGTGCTGTGCCAGTGAAAGATCACCTGGGATTGTGCTTAAGAGGTGATGGCTCTTCTGAAGGGTGTTGACCTGTATACACACAAGATATGAAGCAAGAGATTGTGACAACAAAAATATTGATCAATCTAGGCCTCAGATTCATTTATTAGACTGTTTGTGCATGCATATGACATATCTCACTATACAACATTGGTACTCCAAACAGTCTTGCCACCATTTCTTGAGTTATACACACTCTCTAAGACATCAGTGGAGTATTCATAACCCTGTTTATGTACCACACTGACAAGCACAGTCCACCAAAACCATATAGGGCTGGCCCATAAGTATTGTACTCTGCAGTGAACTACATGAGCACACACCACAACATGAAGACCACTCCAGGAAACCCACTTGACCATGTTTGCACACACTCTGTACCCACCTGGCACTTCAACAACATACATATGCTACTAACGGCCTGACACTGGGGTACAGACTAACATCTATTATAAATGGCACAATGAAAGCATTTGTCACACTGACTGACAGATACCACTCTGGTAGGCTCTGTCCTTTGGTAATACAGAATGGGCTATCATACAATCTGTAGTAGATTTGGAGTGGTTGCTACTTATGTCACAGGACATACCCCCTGCTGCTTTGGCGCTTAATCACTTAATCATGGATTACAGCCCCAGATATTAGGAATTCCTTATGGGGAATGTTAACAAGTTGATGATCCACTGAAGTCACATTTAATACACATTATAAAGTTGAAGTACAGGCATTTTTTATTGGGAGAAGTAGGCCTAAATATTCTTAGCTAAATGAACAGTTATAACACAGCAGTGGAAGTAATTGTCATAACGTATGATCTCATATAAACCCACAATATGGGACAGCAGAAAACAAAATCCTGGACAGGGGCAGACCACAGGCAACATACAGAATGTACAATAGACAGTCAATCTCAAAAGAATATTTGGGAACTCACTACATTCTTATGGACTACAGGGATCAAAACCTGACAAACATATGGGCAGTCCAAAGTGACTGTGGCTCTCAACCTCTGCCATTGACAATGATAGACTCTAAGCTGCAAAACACCTTGTATTCTGCCTCCAGTACACACCCACAACATATTTACAACACATACACATGACTCCTGTGCAGAATGTACATTTCAGGGCCATGCCCTATGTGACATTAAGTGTGTGTGTTTCACTATAGGGGGCCTTTGAGGAATAAGTCTTTCCATAGGCACTGTGTTAAGACTACCGATCTGGCCTGCATCTGCATTTCGACTGCACACAAGCCTCACTTGATCCTTACCTGTTCATTACAGGACACATACACACCACAGATCCTTGAACTCAGGATTACTGAACATAAGTGTGACTGTAATCTTCTTTACACTAATCATTAGGAACTATGCTGCAGCTAGCCACATACACTTGGGTGATGGTGAATTACTGATTCCATGCCCTCCTGCAAGATGTGTTATCCAATACACAAGCCAGCTCACAATGCCACTGTGAACTGCTAGAACCTAAACAGGGAGTGGATTGAACGTTTTTAACCTGACAACCCTGTACCATCAGGGATCATGTACCAGATCTAGAAGGTTTTCTCTCTGCCACTTGTGTGCTTTCATTTTCATGAAATTAACAAGGTCTACACAGAGGGAGCTTTTAAAATTTCATATTAAACAAACGTATTCTTGTATATAGGACATGTGCACCTATAATCAATTGACTTAAGCAGGTGTAATTGAATACATGCTTCCAAATAGTCGCCAACAGAAAACAGCTCAACCAAACTTCAAACACTGCATATCTATGCAAACATTTTACATAATGAAGGATATTTTCAAAAAGCTACAAAGCAGTGTCTAACCTACAGATCTAGGATGAGTGCACATGTAATGCCAAGTTTATTCTTACTGGATGAATCAGTCTATTACCTGCCAGGAGGAAACATATGAACAAGTGTTGGACACGACTTGTACAACCCTCATGTAGACGTTTGGTACTTAATAGGCACAGTTTCAGCATGCACTTATATCACAATGTCAGCAGAAGTCTCTCTGCTACATGAATAGTGGAAATGCTTGTTGAAATAGAAATGAGAGCATCCTTGCGGGATGCACACAAAGTACCATTTGCCATGGGCCGGTACACAGACATGTCATCACCATGATGTAAACTGGACTGTCATTTGTATACTGATTGCTAGGCCTAGTAAGCCATGTCCAAGGAGTTTTGATGATGTTTGCTTTGCAACTTATACATGAAAAAATGAATCAGGGAAAGTTAATCAAAACTTTCACGTACGCCACAAGACCCTAAAAGGTCAAAATATCTTGTTAACCTGAGGCTGTAAGGGAAAAGTCACTCTTCAATGAGTGGGCTAATGGAGACACATGGCACCCACTATTTACCCTAAGGTATGACTAAAAGGAGCCATCTAAAACTAGAAAAGTCATATTTCAAGACCAACAATTTGTATAGAACAAATCTTTCAGGATTAACTCTTTTAAGCAAACAATGAACTAAAATGTGAGAGAAAGCAACCCAAAAAGAAGCATCTTACAAAGCTGCCAATGATGTTTATGCTGTTTGAAATTTAAATTAAATTGACTTTTGTCCTACTTTTGTCATTTTCTCAACCCCCATCCTTGTATTCTGCCCACACCACCGTGTACTTGGAACTGTACCATTTATTGTATATATCTCCTCCTTTTGCCTTATTGTACACAAGTCATCACAAATTGTGGAACTGTATTGACTCTTGTATATAGCAACTGCTTTGTCCCAATATTGACTTTTCCATATCCCCCATCTCTGTACTTTGCCCTTGTCTTCTTATACGTAACATATATTTCCTTGTAAAGCGCTCTCATACCCTAATGGGTCATGTTCATGCTATATAAAACTTCAAATAACTAAATAAAATAAATAAAGCACACAAAAAGCCATGCTAACCAAAAACATGGTCAGTCATTATGAATATGTTTTTGTGTAGGATATCAGTCATTTGAGATGCACAGGATGATTTCATAGTTCACACTACACAGATTACCTCTAACTTTATGTGTGATGAGTGTACACACAACATTGCTGGTGCCAGCAAAAGCATAATGTAGCCCCAGATGAGCTGTGTGAAGCAAGGAAATAGAGTAAGTATGTTTCCAGCCAGTTCCCACTGCAGTGGATGATGGAAGGATTCCAGTCTGTTGAAGTTCCACTGCAATATCACTAGGACCAGCTGCTTCCCAGGATACCTTGAAGAATGCATTCACCAACAATAGAATACTCTGGGGACAACTAGACAAATGGGCCTTCAAGGTTTCCAATAGTACATTAATGTCCGATTGTTCTACCATTAGCGATCCGAGGCAGAAATCCAGTGCATATTCATACATGCACAAAAAACAGTGGAACACAGGTTGGACACAATGATGCCACAATGGCCGAAAGGAAAGGAACAATTTTTATTAAGTTCCGGAAGGCGCAGCGCACCTCAGAATTGAACCATGCATTCACGGCACAGCAGCACAAGTGGTTGTGCTTGTTCCATTCCATCTTGAACTGGAACATCTACAACGGGCCCAAAATGCCACAATCACAGTCTCAGCAGCAAGGAGCAGCACAAGCGGAATGTCTCAATGTAAGCTTACAAAAGCCAAATCTACAAAAGTAGGGCTGACACAGAGCATGGTTTCAAAGTAGCCAACAAAACCAGAGATACTGTCATATAAAAAGTACACTACTCCATTTGTATCAGGCATGTACAAGATACGATGAATCAGCTCCCATAAATACTGTGTGAAGTTAATACTAAGTAACTTCGCTATCTCGGATTCAGACCTTCAAAATAAGAGATCAAGGGCCATATGTATCAAAAAAGAGTATTGCGATTCTCAAACTGTGATTTTAGCTAATCACAATTAGAGAATCGCAAAATGCAATGTATGTAGGATTTTCTAAACATTTTGCAAATATGGAATATCTTCCCATTCATTCCTATGGGCTAGGAGGCCCATAGGAATGAATGGGAAGACATTCTCAATTTGTGATTACCAATTCCAGAATTGCAAATTGAGAATGCAATTTTAAAGTTGCAATGGTGCCATAAGGACAACCTGTTGCACCCTTGAATTATGCATGTGTGCATATTTTGATTACATACACAGCCTAAGGGCATGCATATGCAACATATGGCACTTTTAAAAAAATCCAAAAAGTTTAAAAAAAAAGAAAAACACAAATTACCACCAACTTGAAGTTGGTGGTAATTTGCAATTCCTTAAGGCCAAACAGAAAATTTCTGTTGCTTCCAGAATTGTATTTAAGGAATCACAATTTGCAATCCTTAATTGCATTCACAAAATAAAGAATTGCAAATTTTGCGATTCTCTACTTTGCGATGACCTTTTGGGATGATACATCTCAAAAGGCTTTTTCCCATTCACAAACGGGCAGATTCTGAGAATCTACCCTTGCAAATGGGAAAACGTTTCATACATATGGCCCCAAATGTCTTTCAGGTGGAAGTTAAGGCCACAGCACTTTAAGACAGCATGGACTTTAGTGTGCTCAGAGTATCAACGCTGCTATTTGAAACATTTCTCGCAGGTCATAGCATTACCTCCCTAACTGTGCAGGCAGGTGAAAAATTAACTTGTGTGCAACAAGTCACAATTAAATGATCTTTCACCACATGATTAATGCCAGATCGCTTTCTACAAAGAGCCTTGATTGTGAACCAGAAATTAACTCCCTATCAATAGTAAAGTTTAAGTCTGCCTGTGAACCTCTCTAGTTGCTTGACATGTTTGCCACCTATGTATCCCTCAGTTATAATGTGTTTTTTAAACTCCAAACACTGTACAGAGAGCACGATTAGGAAACAAGGTGAAAATCACTGCTGTGTATGTGTTTGCACATATCATATTAGGCTGGTGTATGTGCATGTACATGAAACTTTGAGCCATGGTCTGATGTGTCAGTTCCAGTAAAATTAAAGACACCTATGAACACAATTGAGAATGACATACCCTACGCACCAACAACTGTTTCAATCACATAAAAGTGGAAGATATCTCAGAACGAACGTTGGCCAAACAAACAGTACAGAGTAACCATAGCTTCTCTACCCATTACATGAATGTAGAAATCGTAGCCCAAAAATAACACACTCTAACATCCCATATATGACACACTGGACACTTAAGCACCATCTGAGCCTGTGAATCAGTAAGTATTGCAGTCCAACAGAGTGTTCTTGCTATGTGAGTTACAACCTGCTCGTCTTTTGAACCATAGAGTTGCCCATAATGGAGGAGGACCTCTTCCACCAAGGTTTCCAGCTACATGGGTTTCTGGATAGAAATGACTATTAATCTAAAGTGTTACAATCACTAAAAGCAGGGTTACAAGTGGGATGTAGAAATTGGGGGTTCTATTAAAGGGGCATTCCCGATATAAGTAAGGTTGTTGTTTAAAAAATGAACCATTCGATACAATTGGGGTTAGTATTATGTGCCGCCAAAGTGGTCTGTTGCTGCGTATGTCCAAGCAACATGATACAACTAACATGATTGTACCCACAATAATTCAAGATAACCGTTTTTGTAGATGCCTCTTAGTAGCCTATGTAAAATAAGCACCAACTATGGCTTTGTTGTTATTCACTATGAAAAAAGCTTAATTCATCACATGATGAGACAATACAAGGACTCACGCACATCTCTAATTAGTTACATCAGAGGCTGTGAAGGATGGCACTGCTGCAGAGTTCAAAAGTTTTAGTCTAGCCTGAGTGTGAAGCCTTAAATTGAGGGGCCAAAAGGGACCTGTCTCAGCACCTGCATTTACTTGCTGGGCTGAGTACTGACAGGACCCTGCTCAATGAATGCCCTGACTACAAGCAGGTAACAGCAAGTCTACAGAGGTTGCACACCTAGTTCATGGGAACAGCAGGTCACAAACTGGAATATACAACCTTCTTTCTGACATCCCAAACAATTCTGCTGTGTGTAGGACTACAGTGAAGATGGAAGTAACTGTGTGAATAGAAATTAACATGGGACACGTCTGTGTGGTCTTCAAAATCAGAGTATCTACCCAAACATTTCACAATAAAAGGCACACTTTTAGAGCCCATATGAGTGAGATCTGGGGAAGCAATGTTGTAAGTATGCAAAAACGTTGAAGGATGTGCAATAATTTGATTTCCTAAAATGATTGTGTTCATGGCGAGTGTTGATGGTGGCATGAATAATGTCACAACAGACACCGAGATCTATTTCAATATATGTGTAGGTCACACATTTTGTAACATTTGTACAGTATGTAGGAGGTAACCTTCTCTGTACCTACCATTCCCAGTACTCAAAAATTTGCAAATTAGAAAAGGAAATTTTCCATACAGTATGAAAACCTACTTTCCAAAACATGATGTCACTCAGACCACCTCGTGGGTATCTGTCAGCCTGGTATCCATGGCCACAGCCAAAGTTGCACGTGCTTATATATCACAATGTGCATAGTAGCTGTGTCTTTACCGTTCACATGGGAACATCTCAAGGCGTTACCATCAAACATGAATGGTATGGAAATGTGTATGTTTGTGATGGGTCAACAAAAATTGTGTTTGTGACACAGGGAAATTAGTCATGTGAAAGGAGATAACACGTGTGCAGATCTGCGCACTAGTACTCTATCAACATGAGACCTACTTGTGTACCTCCAAATGTGGTAACCAATGATTGTTACTGCAACACATCTGCTACATATGCAAGTTAACCATTACAAGAGTTACTAGACACAAAAGGCTCACATTGTAAACGAGGAGTATACATACCCACCATATGTCCGACTACCTTATCCATGTATGGCAACACATCTATCCATGTAACACTTGGCTATCTCCAATTGTTTGCCTTCATTGATGTCATTTACTAGATCAATCATATGTCTGAAATCAGCACAGCAACACACATGCAGGAGCATAAACATGTTGTTAGACATCACAGAGACCATGAAAGCCATAAAATGTGATTAGCAACAGTAGCAGGGCACTTTGTTAATAAGAAAATATAAAAGATTTATTATGCATTACAAAAATACAACAATGACATAGCAGGCCTATGGCCAGTCCATGATATAGATGGTGGGGGCAGGAGATCGATAAGTATCCCACCTTACTTGCATACTCAACACTGTCAGTGCAACCTCCCCAGGAGGGGCATCAGGTGGGTGAGGCAGGGACCCCTGGGATCGCATATGAGAGTGGGGGACTAGGTCTTGAGAGGGAGGTGCTTGGGCGTAGTAGCGGTGTGTTTGGGAGGGGTGGAATTTTCACTGTGAGTGCGTTTCATAGGTCTGAAACAAGGTGGAAGGATAGGTGCTGGGGATGAAAACGAGGCCTGGGTTGATGGAGGGGAGAGAGGAGTTATACAGGTCAAAGTCCAAAGGAGAGGAAGTAAGGGTCATGGGTAGAGGTGGAGGAAAATTCAGAGATGGGGGCAGGTTGAGAGTAAGCCTTGGTGAGGTTACGTAGGCGTGCTACACGGAACTCCGTGAAGTGGTAAAAAGAAATCCGTTGCGCTACGTGTAGTTCTGCAAGCAGGCGGAGTTGCTTTTCCCATCCGTTTGCCATATGTCAATGCAGATTGCATGCTCAGGCATAAATATTGTGTAAACTGCACCACACGACCGCTTGGGCACAGCAATCTTGTTTCTTACTCTGTATTCCTAATCGTGTATTTTGTGTTTTTCTCCTATTTTTTTGGTGTGTTTCTGTATTAGTTTTGTACTTTTTTATTTTTTAGCTTTGCTACTTCCTTATTAACCTCTTTCCTTCATTTTCCCATTTCCTTTTTTTCACTCTTTCCCCCAGCGCCAGGGCAGATATGCGGGCATCAAGGCGCATACGTAGCAGCAGCCTTCATTATAGAAGGCGACGCCAAGCAGGGGTACAGCACTCTGCCCTGTTTTCCGAGTTGGGAGTCACAGCGCGGGTTTTTTATATCCAGCACCACCTCCCCTCCGCCCTGGAAGCAGGTGGCAGGCCTGGGTCTGGGTATGGGATGTGGGAGAACCAGCAGCTCTGGGCGAGTGTGAGTTGGGAATTGTACCGCTGCTCTGGGGTCTGGCACGCCCATCATCAGCCGATGCACAGATGGTCCGACATCTTTGACCGAGGGCAGGACCTGTGAGGCCTGCTAGGGGTTAGGTTGCAGGGCTAGGTGAGTAGTAATTATGAAAATTATTAATTTCTTATTATTTGTTTGTTCTATGCCATTGCTAATATTTTTTTCCCAAATAGCAAATATGCTGCTCACATCTTTCATCTCTTGGAATGGCACATGTAATATACATTGATGAAAGACAAAACAGTTTCATCAGTATCAGTTCCAACTTTTGTGTATTCTTTATCTATAATAGCATCTGTATATGAGGAGCACCTCTGGCTTGGTACTCTTTTCCCTCCAAAAAATCTGTTAACTCTCACAGAGGTGGATTATTTTTATTGTAGATAGATTATAAATGACATCATAGCTTGAAACCTATGATTAACCTCTTCCATGCTCATGACGAGCTGAGCTTGTCATGAGGCACGGTGCTCCGGTGCTCATGACGAGCTGTGCTCGTCATGAGCCGTGTAACGCTCACACACGGGGATAATTCCCCTACTGTGCTGAGCGTTCCATGGAAACGGGTGTGGTCATGACGAGCTCAGCTCGTCATGAGCACACGAGCACTGCGCGTGTCTCCCCGCCCCCCAGCACAGCAGGGGAATTACCCCCACACGGAAGGGGTTTAAATATCTGCACTCATTTATAGGATCCAAGGAACACAATTCTCCAGCCGTCTTACAATGTTTTTAATATTTGAATTTGCTTCTCTTACACATTCAACTAAATCCCCCCACGGATATTCAGCACAGCTAAGTATTACAAACCATGTAGGAGTACCTAAGTTTCTTAATCTGCATTTAAGTTCTCAATGATGACAATACCAATACTCATTCATACCACGTTGGCAAGCCATCAAATTAATTAACTGAGATTCAAATTTTTCATCTCTTTGTTCAGCTTTGTCAATGAACTCTTTTGCAGAAATGTTGAAAATGAAGTCCTGTTTTAATATGTGATTTACTGCATACGAAAGTGCAGACAAATCGCTTTCAAACAGAAGATGAAATATATATGGAATGCACTGCCAAAAGCTTGCATCTTCATTGAAAATTCTGGTTGATCGGTATTCTGAAGCAGGAATCTGTACATCTCGTTCATCAAATCGTCCACCGTCTCCAGTGGGGAATAGCTGGGGAAAACAACAAGCTTCTTAACTTTTTTCCCATACACTCATGGAACTTCCCTTTGCTTTTTTCATTTGAAATAACTCAATACTGTTTCTAATTATTTCTTTTGAATGCAGAGGATGTATTGTATAATGTTTATAAATTTGTTCAGTCTGCACTTGTCCACGGATCAATTTATCCATCTGAAATTCCTGCTTCATCTTCTAAGTATATCAGGTCTTCATCAACATTCACACTCTTATAATAAATGTTATTGTGTCTCAGGTATACTCTATCCTTTTCAAGTTAACTAACATCTAGAAACTCTTGCCAGATTTTTCAACTCTGTTGGTGGGCCATTTACTAGAATAACTACATGCTCATTTTCTTCTCTGTCTACATCAAGAGTTCCATTGTTTTTTTTTTTCTAAAGGTAAGTAGACAACTCTTCTTTTCCGACCTTTTTTTTAAAATTGTTCATGGCAGCTTACCTGTTTTAGGCTCCTTACAAACTGTGCCATGAAATGGGTGTACAGATTGAATAAGAATAGACTAATGTATTTAACTCAGTCAGTTATTGAGGAATAGGTACCGACTCTAAGTTGTTATGTTCTGCTCTAGTTGGCATTTCATTTTCTTCTAATTTATTGTAACAATATTTAAAAATAACTTGATCAGCACCAAATTCAAAGTGACATTCTATCAGCAAATAAACACCAAATTGCAGCCACATATCATTATTTTCTTTTTCACTTTTTGAATATAAATCAACATTTCTAGTTTTACTTCTGTAGAGAGTACAACAACAAACAAAGTTTAGGTTTTCAGACAAAACTTTCTTAAACTTTGTAATTTTGTCTGCAAACTCTTCAATACTAATCGCTTTCTTCTGTTCTTCAACACCTACAATTATCAAACTCTCAGTTTCTCTACATTCGTCTTCTGATCCCAAAAAACGGAACTGTATATCATCACAAACGTTGTCTAAATCTGATATAGAATCATGCATAAGACCTGTGTTCATTTCATTCAAAACATAACATTGGAGTTTTTACATAGTACAGTCCCCTTACCAACTTCTGCATTTCAGAGTGGTGTACAGCAAAAGTTCTTACATGATGAAAATTACTTTGGAAGACTTTTCTTGAAAGACAAGCTAGAGAAGGACCTTACAAATTAGTATATTTTCTTATTTTACATGGATCTAGTTTTAGTAATATCTTCATCTTCTGTTTAATACTTTTTTTTGCATATTGTTGTTAAAAAATTTGTAATATGTCAATAGACGTATGGCAAATACTGCAAATACTGCTACAATGCCACTTAAATAAAAGAGCTTGTGTACGCCTCCCATCAACTTCTTCAGCTATTACTACTTCTAAATTTTTAGGAACAATATTTTCTCTTGGAATCAGAGAACCATCTTATCATAGCATTGACAACTAGTTTCAACTGCATGTACTAATGTGTTCTGTTGAGAATACGTTTCTTCATTAAAGAAAGGCACAGTACTAGCCATGTGCTTCCATTTACCAATGAAAATATTACACAGCTTACTTCTATTAACCAGTTTTTTTCATTTGCCTTTCTCCTTCATAAACAGAATTGTTATATTCAATATTTTCATTCTCTTCAATATTAATATAAATATATTTCTTTATATTTCAAAAGTTTTATCTACTACACTTTCTATCTGTTGCTTTTTCTAATAAGCTGCTGATCTTTTATATTTTCTACAATCTTTCAATGCATGTTGTAGCACTCTACTTCTATACATTCTCTTCCTTATGTCTTTATATTCTTTCAGCGTTCTTCTACCATGCATTCTTGTCCCAGAACTTAATTTTCTTTCATCATCTCCTTTTTTCCTTTCCTTCTGATTTCTTGTTGAACTTTTCTTTTTCTGCTCAATATTTTCAACTTGCTTTATATTCTGTAAAACTCTTTTTAACAAACTCTTAACACAACTCTATTTCTTCAGTGTAACATTTTGCACTTCATCTCATTTTCTCTTCTCTCTTTCCTTTAAATAGTACAGTTTTTTTTCTTGTGTTCTCTTTTGATCTGTTTTTCCCATTCTCAATGTTTTTGCCAATGTATGTAAATATCTGAAAACAGAGATAGGCTTCAATAGTTTGTTAATGTAATTTTAAACTTTTTTAATACTTATATAATAATATTCATAACAATAAATAAATACTTTCAATTACATTGCAAATGTCTCCATAACACGTAAATGTTTTAAATTCTGCACTTTACACAATAGCAAACCTGTCACAAGAACAAGCACAACATGATTCAGATTGCTGTTTTAAATTTGGCTAGTCCCAGTATTCTCAGCAGCTGGGAAAAACTGAAACTTCAATAGAAAAGTGAGGTTTTAGACATGTTGACAAAAGTATTAGAGATTCGGCTACTTGCTATTAGTTTGTGGAAAGGTACACTTCAAATAAACTGTGTTAGAAATGGTGTTCTCTAGTTGGCAGAGGAAGGTACCTTTCACCAAATAGGGACCCTTGCATCTAGTCAGGGTAAGGGGGATACACACTTTAGATAGACCCTGCTCACCCCGTTGGTAGCTGCACGAGCAGACAGGCTTATCCCAAAGGCAATGTGTAAAGTATTTGTACCAACACTCACAGTAACACAGTGAAAACACCACAAATGGACACTACTCCAGTTTAGAAAAATAGAAATATCTTTACTAAACTAAACAAGACCAAAATGGCAAAAATCCAACATACATATATATACTCAGAAAAATGTCTTTAGAAAGGTAGTTGCAAAAAACCCCAATAAGCTGTAGAAACCAAATAGCACAAACTGGGGCTATCACGACGTCAGGACAGTTCAAAATCCAAAGTACGGTGCCGCCAGCGAGGATCCTGCGTCAGGCGCGAGGTCACACGGGTCACACAGACCCCCAACAACAGTATCTTAAGAAAATGAAGTTGATGACGATGCATGGCGTCGGTGAAGAAGGATGTCGTCCTTGATGATGATGCGACATCAGCGGTTCTTGCAAGTCAACCTCGGCGGTTATTGGCGCCGCGATAACGGGAGGCCGGCACTTGGAGAAGACACAGAGTCGATGCGAGTGCTTGCGATGGTCACGTCCAATCACTGCCGGTGTCGGCAGGCATTGTAGTGCGTTGGAGCTGTGGAGCAGGTCGGGCGCAGCGTCGTCACTTTATGAGCAGCTTCCCGGACCTCGATGCAGGTCATGGCGTCACAACGATGGCATCGACGGCATCGGGAAACAGATTTTCTTCTTCTTCTTACTTTGGTTCAGCTCCCAACAGCAGAAAGGCCTCACACAAAGTTACAGGCCCTCCTGGCAGACAGTAATTCCCAGCAAAGAAGTTGAGGAAGTCTGGAGGTGAAGTCCTTTAGTGCCTTGGACTTCAAAAACAGGAGGCCAGCTCTACTCAGGCCCTTGGAGACTCTTCAGACGTACAAAGCACACAGCACATCTCCTCTTCAAGAAGGGGGGCACAGCACACAGCAGAAAGTCCCTTAGTCCTCTTTTTCAGCAGAAGCCGCAAACTGCATGTCAGCCCCAAACACACAACAAGGGCAGGACTCTTCTTCAGTCTTATTCAGCTGATCTCTTTGGCAGGGATTCCTTCTTGATCACAAAGTTTTCTTGTCTCAAGTTCAGGGGTTTTAGCTCTTATATTTATACCTGAAAGTCTTTGTTCTCCATGTGTGAGGGGTCCTGGACCCAGTCAAAACCAGTTCTAAGTGCACTTTGCCAGTGCACATCTTCTTCCTTTGTGAGTGTGGGCCAGGGCCATCAGATGCACAGCAGGAGGTGGAGCCAGCTTTGTGGAAGGCAGGCACAGCCGTATTCAGACCCAGGTGCGACTCCTCCCACCACTCCATATGTAGATAGGTCTATTCGGTCTAGTGCTGACTCGCCCAGCCTCCCGGAGCCATCCCAGACCCTATCACTCACAAACCAGATGGTCAATTCACAAACAGGCAGAGGCACACAGAACGATTGAACCAGAAAATAGCCATTTTAAAAGTGCTATTTTCAAACACAGAATTTAAAAACCATCCTTCCTAAAAGATGTGATAATTAAGTCTGAGTTCAGGGATACCAGATTCCAAATTTCTACCTTGATGCTATGGGAAGATATGCAGGTAAACATGTTACACAGCACTCCCCATTCTGTCCTATGGGCAAGATAGACTTTCAATAGTGAAAAACGAAATTAGCAATATTTCACTATCAGGACATGTTACCCACACTAGTATATGTCCTACCTTTCACATACACTGCATCCTGCATAGGGGGGGTACGTTGGGACTACCCTAGGGGTGTCCAATGTGCAAAAAAAGGGAAGGGTAAGGCCTGGCCAGTGGGTGCACGGGCCAGGTCGACATGGAAATTAACAAACTGCGCACAGGCACTGCGGTCGCAGGTCTGAGACACCATCTAAGGGCTTCTTGTGTGTGTGGCATAATCAGTGCTGCAGGCCCACTAGTAGCATTTAAATCACCAGCCCTTGGCACACTCAGTGCACATTACTAGGGACCGACTGGTAAAAAAGATATGCCAATCATGGACAACCAATCACAATTGCAATTTACCAGGGAGCACTTGCACTTTGGCATTGATCAGCAGTGGCAAAATGCCCAAAAAATCTAAACCAGCAAAAACAAAATCCAGCACATTGTCGAAAATACAGGAGGTAGAGGCAAAAAGTCAGGGGAAACCTCGCCAAGGATGCAAGGTCTAACAGGCTGTATAAGGTTATGTGTCTGCTTGAAATGAGAAATGTAGTCTGTCAAATGTATAACTCTGCATACTCTTCTGAGTGAGGTATGTGTCTACTTCTACATCTATTGCCTCATGTATTATTGATCTGAAATGGTACCTTGAAAAACTAGTTGGTTTGGCTAATGGTAGACAAATCTCTTGGTTCTCTTCTATTATTTGGTTGCACAGCCTCTGATGTCTTCAGTACATAGGTATTATGGAGTCTCGCATATAGACTATTCAATATTAAGGTGCCTTGTTTTACACGCTGAGAGGAATACATATACTTTTTTCCACATATTTAACCCCTTCGACGCTCATGACGAGCTGGGCTCGTCATGAGGTAGCCTCCTGCTACGCTGATGACGAGCCCAGCTCGTCATGATACATGCGATACCGCAAATCTCAGCGTACGGGCGGAATTCCGCCCGCACGCATGCGGTTAAAGACCATACACTGTCAAACACAGGTATCCAAAATGCACAAACTGATGTATGTATGTATGCTTTAGGGAATATGGTGAGACTTTTAACAGTAATGACGTTAAATACCTATGTTTCAAAATGCATGCTGTCTAAAAATGCATAACAAAAAGTGTACATATTTCTTTCTGCTCATAAAACATTACATCTGGGTATTCAACAAGCTATGTGGGAGGCTCCACAATACCTTCATTCAGAAGACATCACAGGCTTTGCGACCAAACGACAACACAGAACTAAGAGATTTGTCTACCAGTAGCCAAACTGACCAGGTTTTCAAGCTACCATCTCCAGGTGCATCACACTTCAGACAATAGATATGGAAGTAGACACATACATAATTCACAAGATCATAAAGTCCCTTAAACTTGACAGACTGCACTTCTCATTTCAAGGGGACACCTAAATTTAGGCGGCGTACTTCAAGTGTAACTTTCGGCAGACTTACAGCAAGTAGCCTAATCACCAATCATTTTGCCAACATGTCTTAAATCTCACTTTTCTCTTGCAGCTTCAGTTTTCAACAACTGCTCAGAATCTTGTGCCTAATCAAATTTAAAACAACAACCCTTTGTATCTCACTATTATAAGTCTCACCATGGTTTCTCAAAGCATGCATGCATGTGTCTGTACCTTTTGCTAGCGCCATCATATGTAAAAGAAACGTACAAATACATATATGCCTCTGTTTTATATGTCAAGCATCTTCAAATGCATAAAACATATGAGAATACATGTGCAAGGAGACACATACCTCAGTCACAAGACCATGCAGGCCTTAAAACTTCACAGACTGCACTTCACAAGAACCTTTAATCAATAACATGATTCAGATTGCTGTTTTAAATTTGGCTAGTCCCGAGATTCTCAGCTGTTGGGAAAAACTATAACTTCAATAGAAAAGTGAGGTTTTAGACATGTTGACAAAAGAATTAGAGATTCGGCTACTTGCTAATAGTTTGTGGAAAGGTACACTTCAAAGAGGCTGCGTTAGAAATGGGGTTCTCTAGTTGGCAGAGGTAGGTACCTTTGACCCAATAGGGGCCCTTGCATCTAGTCAGGGTAAGGGGGATACACACTTTAGATAGCCCCTGATCACTCCGTAGGTAGCTTGGCACTAGCAGACAGGCTTATCCCAAAGGCAATGTGTAAAGTATTTGTACCAACCCTCACAGTAACAAAGTGAAAACACCACAAATGGACACTACTCCAGTTTAGAAAAATAGAAATATCTTTACTAAACTAAACAAGACCAAAATGGCAAAAATCCAACATACATATACTCAGGAAAATATCTTTAGAAAGGTTGTTGCAAAAAAAACAATAGGCTGTAGAAACCAAATAGCACCAACTGGGGCTATCACGAAGTTAGGACAGTTAAAAATCCAAAGTACGGTGCCACCAGCGAGGATCCTGCGTTGGGCACGGAGTCACACAGACCCCCAACAACAGTACCTTAAGAAAATTAAGTTGATGACGATGCATGGTGTCGGCGAAGAACGATGTCGTCCTCGATGATGATGTGACGCCAGCGGTTCTTGCGAGTCACCCTCGGCGGTTATCGGCGCCGCGATAACTGGAGCCCGGCACTTGGCGAAGACACGGAGTCGATGCGGGTGCAGGCGATGGTCACGTCCAATCATTGCCGGGGTTGTATGACATTACAACGCGGGCTTTTACCCCGCGTGCCATTACGATGCTGTCTTTACAAAGCAAGTCGTTACAACGACTTGCGCTGTAAGCGCTGGAAAGTGGAATAGTTAAATTTTCTATTCGAACTCCAGCGCACGTTACAGTAGGGAAGGTGTTGGAATAGAAAATTAAACTATTCCTTTTCCAACTGCGCCCTCCAGTGCAAGCCGTTGAAACGACTTGCGTTGTATAAGCAGCGTCGTAATGACAGCGCGTGGTAATGCCCGCGTTGTGATGGCTGCTCACCATTGCCGGTGTCGGCAGGCATTGTAGTGCATTGGAGCTGCGGAGCAGGTCGGGCGCAGCGTTGTCACTTCATGAGCGGCTCCCCGGGCCTCGATGCAGGTCGCGGCGTCACTGCAACGGCATCGACGGGATCGGAAAACAGATTTTCTTCCTCTTCTTACTTTGGTTCAGCTCCCAACAGCAGAAAGGCCTCACACACTGTAACAGGCACCTCCCGTTAGACTGTGATTCCCAGCAAGGAAGTTGAGGGAGTCTGGAGGTGAAGTCCTTTAGTGCCTGGGACTTCAAAAACAGGAGGCCAGCTCTACTCAGGCCCTTGGAGAATCTTCAGATGTACAAAGCACAGAGCACAGCTCCTCTTCAAGCAGGGGGACACATCACACAGCAGAAAGTCCCTTAGTCCTCTTCTTCAGCAGAAGCAGCAAACTGCAGGTCAGCCCCAAACACACAGCAAGGGCAGCACTCTTCTTCAGCTGTTCACTTTGGCAGTGATTCCTTCTTGATCAAGTTTTCTTGTCTCAAGTTCAGGGGTATAAGCTCTTATATTTATACCCGAAAGTCTTTGTTCTCCATGTGCGAGGGGTTCTGGACCCAGTCCAAACCAGTTCTAGGAGCACTTTGCCAGAGCACATCTTCTTCCTTTGTGAGTGTGGGCCAGGGCCCTGAGATGCACCTCTGAAGGTGGAGCCAGCATTGTGGAAGGCAGGCACAGCCCTATTCAGAAAAACACACAAAGAGAGACAAGGGACTGAAGCTTCTCTGGCTCCCTTATTCACAGTATAAACACACACAGCAGAGAAGCCCTGTATAAAACACTCTCATATGTACACTGTCCAACCACAGATTGAGATTATTGATCCTAAAGGATCCAATAAAGGGAGACAGAAAACAAATCTATGTTGCTCCCTAAGTCAAACAGGGGAAGACAACACATGTCTTAATACTGCCCTCACACTCTTTGCAGTGTCATGCTTCATCATTGGGCTGCATCATACTTCTAGGTGCAGACCAACACACTAGATGGAGCGCAATCTTTTTTAGACAAAGATTAGTGGTGAGGGTAGAGATAGAAACGGAAAGATGTGATAATACACATACAACACGTAAACGTGACACAACAGAAAAAGAAAAGAGAGAAGGGAGGTCTCTTCCCTTCTATAAAGGGACCAACAAGAGCAGTATTTAATTTAAAACAACCTAGGGGTCAACATAAATGTTTTTATTCTGTCTGTAGACGCCTGGAAGGGTTAAAAATATATATGTCGGGGTATAAAGGGAAGGCGACGATCCCTATATCCCCACTGCCATTACCAACATGTTTCTGCCACTACTACGCCCCCATCAGGATGGCACTGGCTTTCATCAGGGTGTTGGTCCCTAATTTCCAATCCTTACCCAACTTGGGTGTTTATTACCTTAGTCGTTTTTGTCTGTAGATAATATCTCCTATTCTTGATCCTCTCCAGAATTTCTGTGAGGGAACAAATTCCTACAGAGTCAAGACAAGAGAGAGGAGGTGTGAGGAGCAAATATTATCAAGGCCCATCGGGTAATCACCATCCCACATTCTCTATACAAGTCTTCCTTCTCCCAGTTGTTGACATTGCATCTTTCACATTGTTGTATTAAAAGCCACAACAAAAAGGGTTGAAGCAGCCAGATTAAAAACCGTCCCTCCTCATTTGGAGGCTGCTACACTCCCCATCCAAGTAAATGTAAATTGATACTTGTATAGCGCACTACTCACCCGCAAGGGTCTCAAGGCGCTTGTACGAATACTGCTGTGGAACCCATCCTGGCTTTCCCTGTGAGGTGTCCACTCCTGGGCACCCCCAAGGTGGAGGCCAGGCATCCTTAGCGTTGAGGGGGCCGTTGTGGAGATTAAGCAAGCTATTGCTCAGAGTTGCAGAGTGGGACTCCATCATTGGAATAGGCAACAAGGTGAGAATTATCAGGTCCGTGGAATTTTGAGCCCAAGACCCGCCGAGGCGTGGAATTGAACCCTGGTCCCGGGCTAGACCTCTGCATCAGGGTCTGCCGCTCTAACCATTGAGCCACACTTCCCCACAAGTCACACTGGACTGCATTATTCCTTACATCACCAGGAGTTTTCTAAGTTCTTCTCATTGACATTTCTTGTTTCAATAATACTCACACAAGTTCATAAAAACTCTTCGGAACCTGGGACTGCGTGGGGCTGTGTTCTCGCCGTCACACTATGAGGAGGGGAAGAAACAAAATAAAAGTCCCCCTAGTTTTAAGCGAATTGGTATTCCCTTCATTTATGCCCAACTCGTGACACCGCAACCGCATTGTCTATAGTACTCAAGTCTATCTTGCCTGTCTTTTACCAGCCTGCATCCCTGCTTATACGCCGGGCCAACAGTTATCAAAGAAGGCGGTTCTCGAGGAAGGCACTGATCGTTGTCCGCCCCCTTCCTCTAGTAAGGCAGATAGGTGTATTGACTTCACTCTCACAACTAGACCTCTCCCTGCGTATATGCGGCTGTTATCACTTACTAGTCACGAGAAACACTGGGATGTTTGCTCCCACTGTCAGCCCTCCGACGATGCCGTCCGTTTTTCTGAGACGCCATTATCTAGACGTAATTACCGGTCACATGACCGCCTCTGTTGTACTCCCATGGAACTTACTAGCGAGAGTAAAAGGACTAATGGTGGACGCTGGCTTAGTCTGTATAGTATCTGCCATCTTTGAGAAGTCACAGTGTTAGTATCGGTCTAGAGGACGTTATAAAAAACTCACTTGGGTGTAACCCTGCTAGCCCAAATTCAAAATGGATCACATATGTATGAAATTGAGCTCATCTCAGCGATGTCAATACAGGAAGAGGGAAGAGAATCCAATTCTTTATTTCTTTATAGATAGATATAATACATAGATATAAAGACAGCGGGCCTTAGTGTATAGGGCACATCACTACATATGTTCGTGGACTCCCAGATTAAAATCGGTCCGGAATACAGCCGAAAAAAGCCATACAGCCAAAAAACATTCTGATGAGTTATTGATAAAGATCCAAATGAGTGAGGACCGCCTAAAAACACAAATACAGATCACAGTCTTAAAAAGAGATTAGAAGAAACAAACAAGGTTGTGAATGAGTATAAGGAATACCTGGTGAACTCAAAAGTACAAAAACCACAGAAAGATCTGAAAATATTGTCAAGGGAAAAGGTCTATCCTTATACAAATGATGATTATGCAAAAGCAAAGGAGAACCAACAACAGAATACACAAAAGAAACAAACCGGACATAACACAGATACCTCTTGTTCAGGTAGTCAGAGTAGTGATGAAGACTACCGACCCATATACAAGGGAAGAGGATGATCTAGGAGCTATATGCATCCATACCAACAAGGCCCCCCCACTGGTTTTGGATGGCCACCCATGTATCCTCCGATGGGACCCCTCCCCAATACTTTACTAACCATTATCTGACTTTTTTAGGGAGAGGCCAAGTGAAGGGGAGAGGCAGACAGAGACCCCGGAGAACCCAGAGGGTGCAGTGAGAGGACATGAACCAGAGAATAACCCACAGTATGGCAGAAATATGTTGGTAATGGCAGCGGGGATATAGGGATTGTCGCCTTCCCTTTATACCCTGATATATATATTTTTAACCCTTCCAGTGTTCTACAGACAGAACAAAAACATTTATTTCGACTCCTAGGTCGTTTTAAATTAAATACTGTACTTTTTGGTCCCGTTAAAGAAGGGAGGAGACCTCCCTTCTCTCTTTTCTTTTTCTATTGTGTCACGTTTACGTGTTGTATGTGTATTATCACATCTTTCCCTTTCTATCTCTACCCTCACCACTAATCTTCGTCTAAAAAAGATTGCTCTCCATCTAGTGTGTTGGTCTGCACCTAGATGTATGATGCGGCCCAATGATTAGGCATGACACTGCAAAGTGTGTGGGGCAGTATTAAGACATGTGCTGTCTTCCCCTGTTTTGTCTTAGGGAGCAGCATAGATTCTTTTTTCTGTCTCCCTTTATTGGATCACTACAGGATCAATAATCTCAATCTGTGGTTTGACAGTGTACAGATGAGAGTGTTTTATACAGGGCTTCTCTGTTGTGTGTGTTTATTCAGCCCTATTCATACCCAGGTGCTACTCCTCCCACCACTCCAAATTCAGATAGGTCTATTCGGTTGTATGATTAAACAACTACCCCTGGAACCACGAGTGCATAAACCACGAAGGCTAAACAACGACCGAATCCTAACCACTAAGTATTGGACCACGACTTACTGTACCACGAAAAAAAAATGTATTAATATGAAAGCCGAATCCTGAGGCAGGAATCTTGTTATTGTTTACTGTGCCCTTTATAAACTCTGGCTTTCATTATTCCATACTTTTAAACTGTTGGAAATAAAATCCTGATATCTTTGAAAACGCCACTCTTACTGTGTTTTTCTTTTTTAACTATGCTTATATTTATACTTAGAGGCTTGCCTCTGATTTTAAAAACAGTTCCTACACTGCTACTAACCATTAATCTCCAGACTTCAATTAAATTAAAATGTTGTGTATCTTGACGTTTGATTACGGAAAATCGATTTTCACTTTGTGAAGTTGCCGTGCTGGTTCAGGATGGTTTCTTCGAACATGAAAATACTCTCAGCGGAGGCATTCCAAGAGCTGCAGATATTTGAAAAGAATTGAGTAAAAGAAATTATGTAAACCCGCGAGAAGCGCGATCCTTATGATTGAAAAGAACCTGCTAGAATCAGATAAAGAAAGAGAAAGTGCCGGGTGGTCTGTTCCTAAATTTGTAATATATATTTCACTATCTTCTTGATGCAGCATACCACATCAATTTACTTTTTTACTGTTCACTTGAGTTGTATAATCTGACTAAACATGTGCAAAATGTCAGAGATCATACTGAATGACACAGGGAAGCTGGGATGTGAAACTGGTCATAACTAGAATGCTTACTTTTGTGGCTTATCAAACGAAAAATCAAAACCAAATGCACTATTTAATGCGATGTAAAAAACACATCAGCATAAAAACTTAATTTGCAAACAATCCTAGGGTGCCATCTACTGGCCGCACAAGGTAAATTTAAACTTTGTCGGTACAAGATTGTTTATTAAAAATAATTTTCATTCAAAGTTATTTTTAAATTAATTACATTTTTGTTCATGTTTAAAGGTCGAAGTCGTTGTTAAGGCCACTCGTTGTTTAATAAAGTAGTTGTTGATGAGGTCGTGGTTCAGTTCCAGGTCGTTGTTAAGGACACTCGTGGTTGAAAAATCGTTGTTCAGGCCGTTTCCCGGTCTATTCAGCTTTGTACTGACTCACCCAGCCTCCCGGAGCCATCCCAGACCCTATCACTCACAAACCAGATGGTCAATTCACAAACAGGCAGAGGCACACAGAAAGATTGAACCAGAAAATAGCCATTCTAAAAGTGCTATTTTCAAACACAGAATTTAAAAACCATCCTTCCTAAAATATGTGATAATTAGGTCTGAGTTCAGGGATACCAGAGTCCACATTTCTACCTTGATGCTATGGAAAGATATGCAGTTAAACATGTTACACAGCACTCCCCGTTCTGTCCTGTGGGCAAGATAGACTTTCAATAGTGAAAAACGAAATTAGCAATATTTCACTATCAGGACATGTTACTCCCACTAGTATATGTCCTACCTTTCACATACACTGCACCCCTCCTAGGAGGGTACCTTGAGCTTACCATAGGGGTGTCCACTGTGCCTGAAAAGGGAAGGGTAAGGTCTGGCCCCTGGGTGCACGGGCCAGGTCGACATGGCAGTTAACAAACTGCGCACAGGCAGTGCGGTGGCAGGTCTTAGACACCATCTAAGGGCTTCTTGTGTCGGTGGCATAATCAGTGCTGCAGGCCCACTAGTAGCATTTAAATCACCAGCCCTTGGCACAATCAGTGCACTTTACTTGGGACCGACTGGTAAAAAAAAATGCCAAACATGGACAACCAATCACTATTACAATTTAACCAGGGAGCACTTGCACTTTGGCACTGATCAGCAGTGGCAAAATGCCCACAAAATCTGAACCAGCAAAAACAAAATCCAGCACATTGTCGAAAATACAGGAGGTAGAGGCAAAAAGTCAGGGGAAACCACGCCAAGGATGCCAGGTCTAACAGGCTGTAGAAGGTTATGTGTCTGCTTGAAATGAGAAATGTAGTATGTCAAGTGTATAACTCTGCATACTCTTCTGAGTGAGGTATGTGTCTACTTCTACATCTATTGCCTCATGTATTATTGATCTGAAATGGTACCTTGAAAACCTAGTTTGTTTGGCGAATGGTAGACAAATCTCTCAGTTCTCTTCTATCATTTGGTTGCACAGCCTCTGCTGTCTTCAGTACATAGGTGTTATGGAGTCTCTCATATAGCCTATTCAATATTTAGGTGCCTTGTTTTACACGCTGAGAGGAATACATAGACTTTTTTCCACAAATTTAAAGACCATACACTGTCAAACACAGGTATCCAAATTGCACAGACTGATGTATGTATGTATGCTTTAAGAAATATGGTGAGACTTATAACAGTAATGATGTTGAATACCTATGTTTCAGAGTGCATGCTGTCTAAAAATGTGTAAAGAAAACTTTACATATTTCTTTCTGCTCAGAAAACATTGCATCTAGGTATTCAACAAGCTATGTGGGAGGCTCCACAATATCTTCATTCAGAAGACATCACAGAATTTGCCACCAAACAACAGCACACAAAACTAAGAGATTTGTCTACCAGTAGCCAAACCGACCAGGTTTTCAAACTACCATCTCCAGATGCATAACACATCAGACAATAGATATGGAAGTAGACACATACATAATTCACAAGAACATAAAGTCCCTTAAACTTGACAGACTGCACTTCTAATTTCAAGGAGACACCTACATTAAGGCGGCGTACTTCAAGTGTACCTTTCCACAGACTTATAGCAAGTAGCCTAATCACTAATCATTTTGCCAACATGTCTTAAACCTCACTTTTCTCTTGCTGCTTTAGTTTTCAACATCTGCTCAGAATCGAGTGCCTAACCAAATTTAAAACAGCAACCCTTCTTATCTCACTATTATAAGTCTCACCATGGTTTCTCAAAGCATGCATGCATGTGTCTGTACCTTTTGCTAGTGCCGTCATATGTAAAAGAAACGTACAAATACATGTATGCCTCTGTTTTAAATGTCAAGCATCTTCAAATGCATCAAACATATGAGAATACATGTGCAAGTAGACACATACCTCAGTCACAAGACCATGCAGGCCTTAAAACTTCACAGACTGCACTTCACATTTCAGGCAGCCACCTAAACGTTTGTGGTGTATTTGAAGTGTACCTTTCCATAGACTAATACAAAGCAGCCTAATTCAGAAATCGCTCTACCAACATGTCATAAACCTCACATTTGAGCTGCAGCTTCACCAGTCTAGTATTACTCAGGGTGTTGGGCTATAGCCAAATATAAAACAGCAACCTTTCGCATGTCTCTGTTGTAAGTCTCACCATTTTCCTGTAAGCATACATGCATATGCCCGCACCTTTTACTAGTGGCATCATATGTAAAAGAAACATACATATAGACATATACCTGTGTTTTATATGTCTAGCATCTTCAGATGCATAATACGTATGAGAATACATGTGCAAGTAGAGACATACCTCAGTCAGAAGACCATGCAAACCTTACTACTTCACAGACTGCACTTCCTATTTTAAGCAAACACCTACAATTGTGCAGCATATTTCAAGTGTACCTTACTCAAACTTATACAAAGTAGCCTGATCACTTATCCATTTACCAATGGACACACATTAGTATACACAAACTATTTCAATCATGAGTTCAGTACAATAAATCAAACTGCAATACAGGTGTGTACATTTGGTACCATATTTCAAACATCACTGTTCTCAAATAATTTCAAATCTTTGAAAATAGAGTTTTTCAAATAAAACAATATCATGACAAACAGTAAAGCACTGCTACATAATACATAACACACCTTACACATTTGTAACTCACCTTTCAAATAGTATTGCAGAATATGCAATATCCAAAACGCATAAAAGATTTTCTTTCCCACATAATAAATGTAATGCACCACTCTCAACAATGTAAAACCAGTAATGGTAAACCTTCCCTCTCTCTCTGCATGCAAACACATATAAGTAACTAATCACATTGCTAATTTTCAAATTGTGAAACACATTTCGATTGGTTAGACATATTACCCTTTTTAACTCTCTTCTAAAAGTGTCTAAACTGGTTCTGTAATTTTCTGGAGTTGCGACTCTACCACGTTACCACACTATAGCATTGCGATGGAGCCGCGAACCCTTACAGGAGTTCAAAAACCTACTTCTAATAATACTAGTATTTTTTAACAATAGACTCCTTCTACACATACTACTGACTTAGAAAAACTTAATTTAGTAACTTATCACTTATATATAAGTTACCATTTCACATTCTAAATTCACAATTAACTTTCAACCTTTCCCCCATTCTGCTTAATCTCAATTTCCATAGTAACAGTTTCTGCAACATTCAACTGTACTGATTGGTCACAAGTTCACCATATTTTCAAGCTCAGCACAGTAGCTTACACATGCAAATAGCAAATGTGGTTGACATTTGCAAAATATTACCCTATCATATCTACTGTACCTTTCAAACATGTTTTATTAACCAATCAGAAAGAGGCTTCCTCAGGAAAGTAACATGCATCCTATTTTTGAGTACACAATGATAATGAACAGCCAATTACTTAGCGGCTTTTTCAAAAACAGCATTTTCTCCACCATTTTAGATACTTCTCATTCTACCAACTGACTATACCTGAGCTACAGACATCTTTTCATTCCTTCGAGACATCCCTTGAAGATGCTTACGTAATGGATTGTAGGGCACAGCTATGTTTTCTAGGGCAAAAAGTGTGCTGAACACAGAGGTATTGACACACACCTAAGTTTTGCAAAATGTGGATATTAAATGGATTGCAGACAGAGGGTTAAAGTGGCATCAATTGATGCATTGGTTAAAACCTTTTCTGCATCTCCAACCCCCTAAACTCATGATTGTGCACTGTGGTGGCAATGACCTTGGCACATTGTTTGGTGTTGGTCTGGAAATCCTAAAGAAGGGTACCTTTGCACAATTGACGTTGCTTTTGCCTCAAACTTTCTTTGTATACTCTAAGATATGCCAAAGACAAAAATGGAAGTGGTCAAATCAATTCTGTCCACAGATTAAGAAAGTTATGAAGAATGTTAATAAAGCTGTTTCTGATTACCTCAGAGACTATAGAATGGGCTCCATTTATAACAACAATGTACATTTTGATACACATGACATCTACAGAAGTGATGGAGTTCACTTCACAGAAGAAGAGAACAGAGCGTTTCTGTTAGAAATGGATTTTTGGTAGGCTAGGGCATGTGCCAAAGCCAGGCAGAAACCACGTTAGTCAGGATAAGGGAGTTACACTCGTAAAACAACCCTTGCTCACCCACTTGATATCTTGGAACAAGCAGTCAGGCTTATCTTAGAGGCCATGTGTAAAGCATTTCCACATTACCAACAGTAATACAGTGTAAGCACTACAAAAGGATACCACACCAGTTTAGAAAAATATCCAATATTTTTATATACTTAAAACAAGACCAAAAACAATAAAAATCCACAATACAGTGCTTAAAAATGTTCAATTATCAAATATGCTTGAAAACCAATTCCTTGATGTCAATAGCTCCATCCGGGGCTATCACTGCGTCGTGAGCAAACAAATCCAAACAGTTCTGGCTGACCGCGGCATCTCAGGCCAGCTACGGTGGCGGGCAGACCCACAAACAGTACCTTTTAGAAATACAGGGCATCAGCGACCTCTCGTTGTGCTTCCGAAAGCACGGCTTCCACAGGCGTTGGTTTCAGAGATCGGTGCAGGAGTCGTCAGGGTCCTCAAAGTAACACGGATTGCAGAACTATCTCCTCTCTGTTGGAGTCAGGAGGACTGGCATCAGCAGGCGTTGGGTGCTGCGGTGCGAAGTGCAGCGGTGCGGCGTGCGGTGCCCTCAGGTTGTGGTGCAATCAGCGGCTCAGTGGCGGCATCACATGGTGTCGTCGGGAAGACTAGGGTCGTGTTACGAAGGGAATGCAATGTGAGTCGCGGTGCTGGTAGGTCGTGGTGCAAGCAGCTGCATCGTGGTGCTGACTCGATGGCGCCGGAGTCGGTAGGTCAAGACTGCGGTTTGGGATGGGAGCAGTGCGTTGTTTAACATTACGAGCGGTGCCCTTGAACCACAGTGCAAGCCGCAGCATCGATTCCGGCATGAAGTGGCGATGTCAGGAATACATAAGCGTCATCGTGCAGCAAGGTGTTGCGGAGTGCGGGGTTCACAGGTCGCAGTACGAGCAGCGGATAGGTGGCGGAGTCAGCAGGCAGTGTCAGTGAGACCAGGGTTGCAGTGCGGCGTTGCATAGATGGCCTTTGCGGTGACTTCAGGACATGGAGTCGGCAGCGGTGTCGTAGACGTCGTTGGATTGCTTTTCTTCTGTTGCAGCACAGTACACCCAGTTCCCAGTGCTGAGGGCAGAAGAGCTTGACGTCTTTGTTGTTTCTCAGACTTCTTGAACAGGGGGTAAGCTCTATCTCAAGCCCTTGGAGAAACTCACAAAAGTAGATTGCAGAAAGTTCATTCCAGTCCTTTCACTACCCAAGACAGAAGCAGCCACTGCAGGCCAACACAGCAAAGCACACAGCAAAGTGGTATTTCCTCCTCACAGCTTCACCAGCTCTTTTTCTTGGCAGTCTTCTTGGTCCAAAAGAGTTCTAAAGTTCAAGGGTCTGGGCCCCAATATTTGTATCTCAAAATCCTTTTATTTCTTAGGTCGAGAGTGTCTGTGCCCAGCCAGAACCAGTTCTGCCTTCTCTGGTGTGACTTCCTAGCAGGAGGCGGAGACACCATTGTCAAAGGCAGGCCAAGCCCTTTGAGGTACAAGAAAATCTCCTCCCCCTTCCCCAATGGCAGACCAGGTCTATTCTGACCCACCTAGACTATCTGGAGCAACCCCTGCTCCCGAGCCTTCTGTCATCCAAAACCCAGACAGGCAATCCACATTCCAGCAGAGACATACAGGATGACTGAGCAATAAAATGCCTACTTTCTAAACGTGGTATTTTCAAACTCAGAATGTAAAAATTACCTTCAGTAAAAGATGCATCTTTAGATTCTGAATTCAGGCATACTAAACTTTATTGTCCTACCTAATTACCCGGGCCAGTTATGTTTATAAGATGTTATAAACAAGCTCCCCATTCTGTCCTATGGGGAACAGGTAGACTTGTAATAGTGAAAAACTAAATTGGACGTAATTCACTATCAGGACATGCCACACACGCCAGGGTATGTCCTACCTTTCACATACACTGCACCCTGCCCACAGGGGTACTATGGTCCAAACTTAGCGGTGGCTGTCATGTAAGAAAAGGGAAGGTTAGGGCCTGGCAAGTGGGTGCATTTGCCAAGTCAACATGGCTGTACCAGACTCCACACCGGCTCTGCAATGGCAGATCTGAGTTAACATTTCATGGCTACTCATGTGGGTGGCACAATCAGTGCCACAGGCCCACTAGTAGCATTTGATTTACAGGCCCTGGCACATCCAGTGCACTTTACTCGGGACTAACAAGTAAATCAAACATCCAATGATGAAAACACCAATCCATAACACAATTTATAGAGAGCATATGCAGTTTAGTGCTGATTATCAGTGGTAAAGTGCCCAGAGTCCTAAAACCAACACAAACAGGTTAGGTAAAAATAGGAGAAAGAAGCAAAAACTTTGGGGATAACCCTGCAAAAAGGGCCATTTCCAACAGTTTCTCAACAACCTTAAGTTGGGCATCCGCACTTACATGTAGCTCCAACAAAGTCATAATGAAAACAAGGGCTCTTTTTAGAGCCACTCTAAACCCCTACAGGAAATGTTATATTTTTTGTAACATACATCCTCTTTTTAATTTTTTTGTGGATTTGCGATCCTGTCGCTTATCTGCAAAACAAAAGTACAAGTTCAATGTACTACAACACAATATACTTTTCAGGGTTAACTTGTAATTTCACTTTTTTATATTATTACTAACTTGTATATATAATGCTTCCCAGTTCGATGACCTTAGTTTGGCCCTGAGGCCCCATCCCCTGGGCACAACCATTCTTGAATTTATTTTTCAAAATGGAAAGTGGCCACTTGTCCCCCCCTCCCTGCCATTGCCTCGTAGCGCACCCTGCATCACATTTTGCGATGCAGAGCGCGCTACTAAATTCGTTTTACTTATTAAATTGTTTACTTACGGGGCGTGGCTTGGCGCCCGACGAGGACGGCAGCGCGGATGTGAGCGCTCCGGGTCGCTGAGGGTTTTCGCCGCTTCTGCCACCTTGCCTGTTCCTGCAAGGCAGAGTTTCATCGACCGGAGACCGTCGCCGACAAGGTGCTTTGAGATGCGGTCCCTTTCAAGTGGCGGAATTGCCGTTTTGCTGATTTTTGTAGCGGACGCGACTGACTGAAAGTCGCGCCCGCCATTTTGTTTTCCTGCCACCGAGGAGTATGACGCTTCTACCTCGCACGCATACAAGTCTGCCACGGAGCCCCACACATCATTAACTCTTCCTAATGAGGTACAGTCCATTGCTCTGCTTCACTACTATGTGCATGTGACATATATCACCTTTCAACGGATTTTAGCGAACCTTTACTCGCGTTTTATCCGATTGGCGGCCATTTTAAGCAAGTGAACTTTTCTTCTTGGGGAATTCTTCCCATTCAGTCGCCCCTTCGCTACAACTGCTGTTTTCTATCATGCTCATGTGTTTGGTGCTATTTACAACTCAAGGCAGTTTTAACCATTGTTGCTGCACGCTCTCTCCTTCCTGTTCCCCCTGCATCCATGATACCCTCTCCTTGATGGACCTCCTATGCTCCATAACATGCTAATTATTTTCATGCATCCCCATGGTGGTTTCACGTTCTCATCATTACTACGTTGACTCCTTCATTTAGCGAACGTGTCGCTGTTTCACCCATTTTCCTTACAACCTGGTAGACTTGCATCCTGCGCAGTTTGCTGGATAAAGACTTCCACGCACTCTCTTCATCGCCTCTGGATAAGCAGTGACTCTTATTGAACCTCACCAATAACTTTTTTTGTTTCACTCTTATGGAAAAAAAGGCACTCCAACGCACTACCAAAACTCCTCGTCGTGTCTTCCTTAAAAACTCTAAAGTCTTCTCTGCATTGGCGCACCTCGAAGCTTCTCAAGGTCTCGTCACTCAAATGTCGCAGTCCAGTACGGAGCGGCCCGCCCAACCTCCAGGGAAGATCACGACGAAACGTCCTAAAAAAGATCCTCCATCGCCAACGGGGTCCACATCAACTGTCTCAATGGAGTTGCTATTGGAAGAGATCCGTGCCCTCAGACCCTTTATGGAAGAAACGAACACTAAGTTGCAGGTTCTTACTGACAACTGGTCTCAGATGGATGCCAGAGTCCCCACGGTGGAACAATCTCTAACCTCTCTCCAAGAGTTTTCTTCTAAAGTATCACACATGCAGTCTCAAATTTCCTTTCTTCAAAAGCAAGTTGAAGAATTGGAGAACCGAAACAGACGCAACAATCTTCGTATCTACGGCCTGGCGGAGAATTGTGAGGGGAATGACCCCATTGCCTTCTTCAAATCATTTCTACCCAAGCTACTTCATCTACCTGAGGATACTATCCTTAACATCCAGCGTGCACATAGGTTGGGT
The DNA here is from genome assembly GCF_964261635.1 of Lissotriton helveticus. Classification (NCBI taxonomy): domain Eukaryota; kingdom Metazoa; phylum Chordata; class Amphibia; order Caudata; family Salamandridae; genus Lissotriton; species Lissotriton helveticus. Next base: position 650,140,610 of record NC_136068.1, read on the forward strand.
CGCCTTCCCTCCACTTCTTCTCCTTCTTCACGACCAAGAGGTGTCATTATGTACTTCTTAGAATACACTGACCTCCTCAAAGTTATCTCAGCGGCTCGTGCATCACCTCGGTTGCAATGGAAGGGCTCCAGTCTTTTCTTCGCGCAGGATTATGCAAAAGCCACAGCCAGCCGTCGCAAGGCCTTCTTGGATATGCGGCCTGAACTTCGGGCCATTGGAGCCAGATATGGTCTTTTCCATCCTTGCCTATTCAGAGTGACCTACAACAACAAAACTACGACATATGAGGATCCTGTCCGTCTTCGAAGCTTTTTGAATGCAACCCAAGCCTCTGATATGGACTTCTCTGGCTCCTCCTCAGCTTTCCCGCCATGATTCCTGCGTGAAGCAACGTTGAAGTTCCAATCAAGCTGCATACTTGTCTTGCACTGTTAAATGTATTACTGTTGGTTTATGCCATGTTTTCCGGCCATTCTTGTTTCCATGTTCTCCCCCTATTTCTCCGTCGTTTATCTCATATCCTTGTTCGTTAGTTAGTATGATTCCCCATTGTTTTCTTCACTCCCCTCATTGTAATTCATTATTGTTCTGTTCTCATCCTCTTTCATTCGTTTCCCTTACCATTGGTTTTCCCCCCTTTTTTTTCCTTGCAGATCTCTCACAAAAAGTATGGCGTTTCCCTTCCGACCTGTTGGTTCGTTCGCTTCTGGCGCTTGCTTCCTCTGCCTGGCGCCCCCCCCTCATCCACTTCCTCGCTTATCCTCCCCCTGGTGCTCAACCCTCCTCGTTTCTACCCTCCGTAAGTATGTTTCCCCTTCTCTCCTGGTTGATCACTTTCCTTCTTGTATTTTTTTCACCTTTACATTTCCCAATGTCCTCTGTTGCACAGGTGTCTCTCTTTTTTGGTTTTCGAATATTTTTCTATTCCTGTCTTCTCCTTATCCCTCTCACTATTTCACGGACTACTTTATCTTCTTCTTCACACTATTCGCCTCTCTTTTCCCCTTTACTGCCCTATTTTCTTTCTGCTTCTCCTTTTGCTCATTATTGCATTGTACTGACTTTCATCGATTTCCCTGATCTCCTTGATTCTTTTAATCTTCTGGGTCTTTTTTGCACTCCCTTTTTCTCTCTTGACTTCTTCTTCTTCTTTGACATGATATGTCTCTGAAAGTACTCACATGGAATGTTAAGGGCATCAACTCCCCTATCAAACGACAAAGAATCTTATCTCATCTTTCACGTTTGAATGTGGACATTGCTTTTTTACAAGAAACTCATTTATCTGCTGAAGAATCTGCTAAATTGAAAAGAAGCTGGGTGGGGGATGTTTACTATTCTCCTGGGGATGGTAAACGTAATGGTGTTGCTATTTTGTATCACAAGGCTCTTTCCCACTCCCTGCTTGCTCAAGAGTCAGACGCCGAAGGCCGATGGATATATGCCAAACTCTCTGTCAAGAATGTTCCAATTTCTCTCCTAAATGTCTATGCCCCTACCACTGGTGATCCCACTTTTTGGCACTCATTTTCTCAACACATCACCAGGTTTATTGATGATAATTTTATACTAGCAGGCGATTGCAATCAGCCCCTGGATCCCTTTCTAGATAGGAACTCCAAAGCACACTTCATCCCTAACAAATCTCATAAATCCTTCTCTCAAGCTATTTCCCAACACAAACTCACTGATGCTTGGCGTCTTTGCAATCCAGACCTTCAAGAATTTACCTTCTACTCTACATGTCATCATTCCCAATCCCGAATTGATTACGTCTTTGTTACCCACCACATTGCCCAAACTCTCACCCATGCGGAAATTGGTCCAATTTTACTCTCTGACCATGCCCCTACATTAGTTCAATTGGACATCTTACCCAAATCAACGGGCCCTAAACGTTGGCGTTTCAATAATTCTCTCCTCCTGGACCCTAAATTTACCACCTCCTTCACTTCCTTTTCCCTTGAGTTCTTCTCCCTAAATGATGACTCCCCTGTCCCCAAACACACAATTTGGGATGCCTTTAAAGCGGCGGCAAGAGATTTCATTATTGGATTCGTTGCTAAAAAACGTAGAGCTGCTCGCGATTTTACTAAGGCTATCCTTTTGGATATTAAGAAATTGGAGCATTCTTATTTCACCTCCCACTCACAGCAAACTTTAACCGCCCTGGTTAACGCTAAGATGAAATTTAACAAAAAATCTACGGACGATGCATCCTTGTACTTATTAAAATCTAGTGCCAAGTTCTATGGTGGCAAAAATAAGGCTGGCAAGATCTTAGCTAATTATCTCAAGGTGAAACATACTAAATTGAACATTGAATCAGTCTACGACACCAATTCAGACCTCAAACACACAGACGCAGACATCCTCACCGAATTCTCTACCTTCTACAAGACCTTATACTCTTCTGAAACTCAGCCTTCTTCCCACTCTCTTGACACTTTTTTCTCCTCTATTCAAAAACCATCTCACTTTCCACTTGACCTCTCTCACTTAGAACTTGATATATCCCAACAAGAACTCCTTAAAGCGCTTCAAACCCTCCAAAAAGACAAAGCCCCTGGGCCGGACGGCTTTACAGTAGAATTTTTCCTCCACTTTTCACAGCTCCTTATCCCTAGACTCCATTCCCTTATTGGCACCTTCCTCTCCTTGGGTTCTTCCTCAGGCTCTTTTTCTGACGCCCATATTTGCCTCATACCCAAGGAGGGGAGGGATCCTCAACACTGCAAGAACTACAGAATTTCTTTGGTCAATATTGACTATAAGATATTTGCAAAGTCTCTAGCGGCACGTCTCGACCTTCTTCTTCCAGACCTTTTGGGTGAGGAACAGTCGGGCTTTGTCAAAGGTCGTTTTATCACTGACAACACCAGACTTCTCTTTGATGTCCTCTCTAAATCTCGCCCATTACCCCATTCCCTTGCGGCCATTGCCCTTGATGCCGAAAAAGCCTTTGATAGGGTTGAATGGACTGATTTATTTCACACCCTCCGTTGGTTTGGTTTTGGTCCTGTTTTTATTTCCTTAATCTCGCTACTTTACTCTAACCCACGCGCAGCGGTCTGTGCTAACGGGCGGATATCTTCCTTTTTTGATCTAAAACGAGGTGTTCGCCAAGGATGTCCCCTGTCTCCCTTTCTATTTAATTTGGCTTTAGAACCCTTCCTCTCTAAGCTTCGTCAAAACCCCTCCATTCATGGTTTCCAACTATCACACTCCCACATCAAACTAGCCGCCTATGCGGATGACATTTTGCTATTTATTTCTGACCCTTCCGTTTCCATCCCTGCCTTTCTTACTGAAGTCCAGGCTTATTCCCAAATATCTGGCTATAAACTCAATAATGATAAATGTGAGATCCTCCCCTTGACTAAATTCACCTTCCAACCCGATTTTGCTGCCTCTAATTTCACGTGGAAACCCTCCAGTATCAAATACCTAGGGATGCATGTTACCCCTACCATTTCAGATACTGTTTCCCTGTGTTTGTCCAAATGTATTCAAAAATTAACGGATCTCACATCCAAGTGGCATCCCCTTTACCTATCCTGGTGGGGTCGCTTGGACACCATTAAAATGATGCTGTCTCCTCTCGTTCTCTACACCCTCTCCAATATTCCGGTCCCTATACCCTCCAAATTTTTCAAAAAGATTAACTCTATTCTAATCTCCTTTCTTTGGAATAAAAAGAAACCACGAATGTCCCTAGCACGTCTGATTCGTCCTAAATCAGATGGGGGGGCTAACTTTCCAGACTTCCCAGCTTACCACAAGGCGTTCCAGTTGAGGCAGGCCTCTTTTTGGCTACAAGACCCTACCGCCCCATGTCCTTTATGGGCCAAATTTGAACGCCTCCTTCTCTCTCCCTTCACCTTTGCTGAATACCTCTCCTTCTCTCGTAAACCCGCCTCTATTTCTACTCAGATTCATAAGTTCACCACTAAATTACTCCTCTCTTTCACTCACTCACCCCCTACTACCATCGCTGACTTCCTTTCCTCCCCCATATGGTATAATACATCCTTACTCATCCGTGATAGACCCTTTTTTTGGAAAACTTGGCATACCCGAGGGCTGCAGTGGATCTCCCAACTTTTTTCTCATTCCTCCATCCTATCCTTTGACACCCTCCGTTCCCTCCATGACTTACCCGCCTCCTTTGCTGGTAAATACCACTTGCTTAAAAACACGGTCTTAACAAAATACAATAGCCTCTCTCAGTCCTGCCCACCTCCTGCTTCACCTACCCCCACTTCCACACTTCATTCCTTCCTGCGTACTACACCAAAAGCAGCTGCAATTTACAAATATCTTCACACAGGGGAGACCCCCAGGTCTAAATCTAAAGTGGAAGAGTCCTGGGAGCATGATCTGTCTGTCTCTTGGTCGACTTCCTTCTGGGACAAAATCTGGATCAAGCTCTGCAAGTCGTCCAGAGCAGCAACCCTCACTCAGACCTTGTTTTTTATTTACAATAGGCTTCTCTTCACACCCTCTGACCTCCACAAACGCTTCCCTACTACTCCCCACACATGTTGGTCTTGTTCATCACCGCAAGCTAATTTATTCCATATGTTATTTCTATGTACTCATGTCCGCAATTTTTGGCTGCAGGTTTGGGCTCAAATTAATTTAATCTTCCACACCTCCATTCCTTTTTCTCACACACATATCTTTATGGGGAGCCTTTCCCCTTGTTGGGATGACGTTGATCTAAAACCCCAGATCATTGACCTCTTACTTGCCGCTGCCTTCCAACAAATAACGGTCAACTGGAAAGACTTCTCCAAGATTTCCTTCAAAGCATGGTGGTTTAATGTATGTCATAATCATAGACTCGATACTGCTCATGTTTTTCCGGCATGTATGGCTACAAAACGCATGGACCTGTGGACTCCTGTTACACTTTATCTGGACTCATGTAGTAAACGCTTGTTTCACCCTCCGCCTCCACAGCAGGAAGTTCCTAAACCTCCTTAATTGCTCGATACATTCCACTTATCCTCTATTGTACCACTTTTTTCCAATGTTCTCATGTTTTTCATATTTTATGCTTAATGTGTTTTCTCTTTTCCTTTCCCTTCTTTCTCATTTTTACACCCAGATTTCTTTGATTATAATGCTTACATTTGTATGATTGTTTTATTCTGCTCAGATTTTTTCACTTGTTATCACGTTCTACTTTGTTTTGACACCTGGTTTTCTCTCTTATTATTATCAAATAAAATTTTCTTGAACTTAAAAAAAAAAATTGTTTACTTACCTTCAATTATCCATACTCTGGTTTTTAGCACCCCCCACCCTGGCCCTCCCCCACCCCGCCTCTCTGCCCCACTGAAACACCCTCCATGGGCCGCGGCTGGGAGCAAGCATTGCTTTTGGGCAAAAGGAGCTTCAAACATGCAGCTCCCCTTGCCCAAAAGCAATTCTGCTTCACTTCATGAAGTGAAGCAGATGTTTGCTATGACAGGGCAGTAACAGTGCTCCCACCCTGCCATAGCAAACTGCAATGTCTCTTGTGTGGGCACCCTGAGACATTTCTGGAACCGGTCCTGGGGGGTGCTGGGCCCTAGGGCCATAAAAGGCTACTGGAGAGGGGCCGCACGTCCCCCCTGCCAGCATGTTCAAAGACCTGGGGAGGTGGTGTTCCCACCCTGCCATAGCAAACTGCAATGTCTCTTGTGTGGGCACGCTGGGGCATTGCTGGAGCCGGTCCTGGGGGGTGGCGGGCCCTAGGGCCATAGAAGGCTCCGGGAGGAGGGCCGCACGGCCCCCCTCCCAGCATGTTCAAAAACCTAGGGAGGTGGCGGTCCCCGAGGCTGAGGGTCCACAACAGACCCCCATATTTACACAATCTAGGTTCTGTGGAGGTGGTAGTCCCTGGGGCCTCCCCACAGCTTGTAAATTAAAAAAAAAAGCCCTGGGGAGGTGGCGGTTCCCAGGGCTGCGGGGGGCACGCATGACCCCGACAAATCATCAACAATAACCACGCTGCGGTGGCATCCCCCGAAACATAATTAAGAGTTAGAAATTGTAATCCTGTTAATGATTATATTTTTGTTTCTCGTAATCTAATACAATTCCTATTGTAAAGTAAAATTAACAACACTAATTTTGGGGATCACAACTCGGTTGAATTGGAGCTGGCTGTTCCTTTCCCGGAAAGAGTTCAAGATTGCAACTGCCTTAAAGATATAACACCGTCCTCTGATAATCTTGGAGACTGCTGGAAGTTTACAGATTCTACATCATTATTGGAAACAGTGATTAAGGAGAACACAAATCTATCCTTTATGTGTTTATCTGAAGAAACTGATGAAGGACAGGTGGCTTGTTCATTTGAGGTCATGTGTTATGCCATTAGAAACTTGTTCTCCAAGCCACATGGGAAGAAGCCCCAGAACCTGCATTGGTTAAATGAGGAATGCTTTAGAGCAAACCATGCCCTGGGTAACGCCTTGGCTAGGAAGCCTAGAGATCAAGCTTTGATTAGCATGTTGCAGAAGCAGTGTAAGCTGGCATTAAGTTATAGGCATAATAAAATCTTATCACAACAATGGGAGACACTGAGGCACATTACGCAGACCAAAAATAGTAACACTTTCTGTGGTTCAGTAAATATTATGCATGCATTTGATCATATTAGCTGTCACATAAACCTCGGGGCCTGGTTAGCCCACTTTTAGCAAATTTATTCCGCTCCTGAGGAAAAAAGAATGACTAACTTGGTGAGACAGGTGGCTTGCCCTGAATTAATAAACTATTCACAGCAGGAGGTGACTATGGCTATTTCACAGAGTGTCGAGGTAAAGCCACAGGACCTGACGGGGTACCGATAGATATAATAAAAACTAGCATTACCTTTTGGGCCCCTTTATTAACTAAAGTGTACAACAACCTGACAGAGTTCAACGTGCCGAGCTTCTGGGAAAGTTCAACCATAGGTGCAATTTATAAGTAGGGGGACAATTTAAACCCACAATGTTATCAACCCATATCATTTGTAGACACTCCTTCAAAGATTCTGGGAAGGTTTTTGTGTAATGGAATCAAAAACTGGGTAACCAGCATTAACATCTTACCTACCATCCAACAAGGTTTTCATGCCATGATTGGCACAATTAGAGCAGGGTCTGAACCTGAATCTAAAAATCAAGAAGTACACAGTGGCCTGGGGGGTACCACTTTACCTAACTTTTATGGATCTCTCTATGGCATTTGACTGTGTTATTAGATCAAAGTTATGGAAATGCCTTTCAGAACTGGGCTAGATAGTGGTATTGTTAATATGTGTTGTCCTGCATACTAATGCATATGCTAAGGGAGGGTTTGTCAGCATGGCGAATTCACAGATACATTTAAGATCGAATGCGGAGGAAGGCAAGGCTTTGTGCTTGCCCCCTGCTTTTCATTTTTTATAGCAATAACCTCAGCTCACATTTTATTGGTTGTGCCAAGTAAGTAATGAATGTCAACTGTGTCTTCCTTCCTGCGTTACTTTATGCAGACAATGCTGTTTTAATAGCTCACAACCCAAAGGCTTTGAGACACCTGGCTAACTGATTTCTTGACTGTATGGCTGATTTGGGTTTGTAGACTATTTTGACAAAATCGTATATTATGGCCTGTTGTCTGAAAAAGTCATGCTTACCTGGTATTACTGTTGGTACCAACAGACTGATAAACACTGATCATTTCTCATATTTGGGCACTACTAACAGTGCTTCTGGATCCTGGGCCCCTCATGTTTCTCAAAAGAGGCAAAAACATGTGCAACAATAGGTACCTTACTGAATTTACCTAGCCCTTAGGGGCAAAGGTCTCTGAGCCTCTTCTTTCAGAATTATAAGGTTCAGTATTTACCAATAGCAACTTATTGAGCAGCAGCCTGAATTATCTTAGTGTGGATAACAGATTTTGCAGGACGCCAGACCCCATAATTGCCGGAATTGCTGAGCCGCCGAGCTGGCAAAATGCCGGGTTGTGCGGAGGTGGGCAGGCAGCGGCTGCAGTAGGTCATAGTAACACTGGCCAGACAAAGCAGCTGCAGAGTAGGAAACAGTGCTGAGTCGAGTGGGAGGCGCGGTAAGGAGCTTCAGAACAGCAGTAATATTTACCACTCACAGAGTGTGATCAGCAGCTCCCATGGAAGCAGCTCAGCTAGTTCGGGGCACAGCTTGCAGTCGGCCTGGTGTGCTCTCACTTGTACCCTTCCTTTCTCCGAGCCTCAAAAAGTTATCAATGCTAGCAACTTGCAGCCTTCAAGCCATTGTTACTTTTTTGGCTTTTTAAATCCCATTTTTAAAAAGCATTTTTTCAAGCCTCAGTCTTGGCCAACACAACTTATGTCATTTTTGGGGGTTCCTTAGTCCAGGACTGTGCTACTGCAGGTTACCTTTGGCGAACCCCATCCACCACTTAACTTCTGTGTAGTCCTAAGGTACCACAGTTGGTTCTGCAAAGTCATAAAATCACACATACAATGCACTCTATTTAAAGTTGAACTCCTGTGCTGCTTCAGCCATCTCCGACATCTTTGGAGCAGTATGCTCATACCCCCTCCTCTTCTTCTCCTTGGTACCTTCTGCACAGGGAAAGCTGTGGTGCTGTGATAATACTGGAGGAGTTGCTTCAGTGCAAGAGAAGGCAATGGCTGATGACTGCATAGAAGGAGTAGTAGCATATAAGAATCACATAAGCATCACAAGAGCAACAAGAGGGGGGCTATGCTCTGGAGTATTGAGGTCTGCAATCCAGAAACCCACAAGACCTTCTAACAGTCTTTGTGTGCTGTGTGTTGGGAAGGACTAGATCGCGGCCCGCCCTCGGCTGATGAGGCAGCCAGTATTCGGCCAGTGCAGCCTGTGCTTTGGGGCTTCTGCTCCCTGCACACACACTTATTCCTCTCTTGTGAGATCTCTTGTGCTCACCTGTGCTCTTGTGCTCCTATGCCCCCTCGGTAGCCCCAGCTCAACTCTCTAGGTAGGGGGTTAATATCTGGTGGTGTCGCAGAGAAGAGTCGTAGAGAGGAGAATAGAGGGGAAGTAGGCATCTAGAGTTCATGGCATCTGTGGACACATGGATACTCGTGGATATCTGTTTCTATAAGTCTTTATAAGGTGTTTTGGAAGATGCCTTCTAGGTGTCTGCATTCAGAATGTTTAATTGCCCCCTCAGGCTCAACTGGTCATATTGCTTCTCAAATCAACTTCCCTAGGCTTTTAAAACTCATTTGGCAAAGAGAAGCTCAAGCCCAGTTGTCACTCTTTAAGTCCCAACCATCTGGGTTGTCTCTGTACTCAAAATAGGGGAGAAGGTAGGAAACAAGAAATTGGTGTAAAAAAAGAAGACAAGTTGAGTTGAGTGCCAGGGCACAGTCCGGTGTCATGTATAACCCAGCTCAGCCCATTCTCTGAATTCAGCTTAGTGAGTTATGTCGCTCAGGGGAAGCAGGGGAAGCAGTTGAAGTAGTGGAAGCAATGGAGATGGAAAACACAACGACTAATTCTAAGGCAGATATCTTGGTATTAAGCTGGACTCTGTGTCTGTGCCACAGTATTTTGGTGTCCAAAATTCAGTACCTTAGTTAGGGGTGTATTCATCTAAGGAAGCATGAAGCGGTGATCCTGATGTATTGGAGTACTATTCCTTGCCGGACATTGTCATTCTCATGGAGAAAAACCTAGTTATGGTAACTAATTTAAAGTTGCCTGTTGCCTTGGACATGATTTTGAATCCACCTTTGGACTGTCCTCTTAGTCATCCTCCATTACTGTATTTTTGTAGAAGTACACCTTCTTTGAGGGTCTCTCTTTTAGGTTCAATGGAATCCCTGAATTGTGATCTCTCCTTATGCACAGTGGCTCAAGTCCTCGTGCAGCCGTCAAAATTAGAAATCGACAGGAGGGCTGGGTGAAAGGCTCTCTCTGATATTTTGCTCTCTGTACAGTGGATTCTTTCCTCAATATTGACCTCGTTGGATTAGTCAATTGCTAGTTCGGATCATGTGCTGGATACTTTGTATTCTAAGGCAGTGGCGTCACTAGGGTTGGTGTCACCCAGTGCGGATAACTCATGGTGTCACCCCCTCACGACTTCCCCATGAATCCATGATGGACCTCCTCGAGGAGATGTATGGCCAGCTCTTCTTATCAGTCTTTACCACTTTATACGAGAACGTCCCGGCCCTTCTCATCAACTGAACAGAGATTTCAATGGGGAATAATGCACTGTTCTGCTCTACTGCACTTTTATTGGGGCATGACCAGCACTTCTCAGCAGCTCTACGGTGCTTTCAATTGACACTTCTCTGCAGCTCTACTCCACCTTATTTGGGACAGTGTCAGCACTTCTCTGCAGCACTTTTGTATAGAAAACTTTCCAAACTCCAAATGGCTATCTGGATTAAAAATCAAATTAGTTATATTTCAGATGTGTGTATATTCAATACAACTTCATGAATCAAATAATGTTTTGTGTGTGGAGTAACTGAAGTGTTGATGGCTTGCACTTGGTTTGTTGTGATTTTATTTAATTAGGGGTCCTTCCCGCTAGAAAACTTGCTGGCTCTGCTCACTGAATCTGATCAACATACTGTATGTACAATATATTATAATATAAAAAACACGAACAGACAATCCCTTAATCAACTCAGTCTGATTAAACTAGGTCGAAGAAAACCAATGATAATCTGGTCTTAGTGACGAAAGCCTGAATAAGAAAGCGTTGTTTTCTGAAATGTGTTTTGACCCCCGAGGCGAACCCCCTCTCTATCAGCGATTATTACTTGGCAGCAAACCATGTGGCGTCAGGTTTGTCGAATTCCCTTTTCAGCTGCTCTTCAGATCGAAGTCATTTAAGAAATGCAAAAAAAAAAAAATCCCCCTATTGTATGGGAACATAAAGTAGTCATTTGCATTTGTGGCACTTTGCACTTCCTTAGGCTTGTCTTGCCTGGCAGTTTTAACTTGATTTACTGGTAGCGTGCAGTTGGCAGAAAACAGAAATTCCCAAAGCTGCATGTTTACAGCAGTCTCGATCACCATCAGTACAGTTGTTGTGCAGTCACGATTCCCAACAGACATCTAATTTCTAAAGTTAGTTAAAACCTGGTCTTGTTGAAAGTCATCACATTGAAAAAGTTTGATCCTAACGCATTTATTTCAGAAAAAATAATAATTTTGGAATTATTACGGCAAACAATATTTTAAATGCACACTCAAGCAATACATGATATCTTTCCGTGTTTGTTATTGTTATTTGCTTTAATGAGGTCGACTCTTTAGACTTGGCCTTACAGAGATTAAGGCTTAAATGTATTTAGAGGCAGGCCACGAAATGGAACGTAAAAAAATGTTGTATGTTACATTTATAAAATACTATAATCAGCCATTGGAATAATATGCGATTTTACAGATGCAGCCGTTTTTCGCATAGATATACATTTGCCGCATTTGTCAAACAATTTATCAGGACAGTCCCAGCACTTCACAGCAGCTTTATGGCATTTCTAAGCATGTCTACAGTACGTTTATAAAGAAAGGCAGAAGCAGCCTGGGTCAAGGCACAGAACCCACCGTCTCCGCAAGGCAGTGAAACTCGCTCAGCTTGTAACACGATATTTACTGCCAGCTTTACACAAACACTTCCTGCCCTGGAGAGTAATAGCTGCAAGTCCTTCCCCTAATCTTAATTGTTAAAATGTTGACATAGATACCTTTCAATCCCAGCTTCGCTAGGGACCGGAGTTGTGTGATCCGGGGATGTTCTTAAAAGCGTCAGTTTAACATCAATCTCAGTTCATAAACTCAGAGCCACTTCTACGCACAAAAGCAAAACGAGGTTAGAAACACATGGAGTCTGTAAATGGTGGTGTTTTTGTTCCACTTCTACAAGAATGGCGACGTCTAAGTGCAAGATGCGGTTAAAGAACAAGGGTAGGTTTAAATCCTGGCTCCGCTGTAGACCAAAATGTGTGATTCTGCCAAGGAAAATGCAAATGAAGTTCACGTTTGAATCCCGGAGCTACGTAACGTGAGTAACATTTCGAACGTCGTCGACGTCGTAGCTTAATTGGACAATAATCATCACATGGGGGTGTCACCCCATGTGATGGTGTCACCCGGTGCGGCCTGCACCCCCCCACCCCCCTAGAGACGCCATTGTGCTAAGGTGGGTACAGCACCTCACCTACTTTAGTTTACATCCAGGGCAGGGAGAGACGGGCTTTGTAATGAGATCACAGGCTACCCACACTAATATAGTGGCAATAAATGGGCTTGTAGAAATTGGAGTTCTGGTGGGTAATTATGATGTTCTGAAAGCCACTCCTTCTGGGAAGTCCAATGTTATCTTCAAGGTCACTAAGGAGAGTGTCAAAATACCCAGTTTTTCCTTCCAAGACCATGTATCTGGGGATCAACGACTGGCTGCCCAAGGGGCAAATGTAATTAAATCTGAACTTGAGTGTCCTCCTCCCGTCTTTTTGATATTTAGAAAAGGGATTACCCCTTATTTCCCGGGGCTGTAGTTACACAAAATGACCCTCTTAGTTTTATAATATTAAGTGATAAACAAGATGGTGTCTCTCTTGTGAAGGGAGCCTCTCCCTCTGGTTGTAATGTCGCAAAATCCTGCAGGAGAAAAAGAAAAAGGATCCGGCACAATACGAAGCATAAGCATAAAAAACAGAGGTTCTCCACGCCTTTGACTAGTCTGATCCCATTACTCAGCCTCAAAAAGTAAAGGATTTGATGAAGGCCGAGTCACATACAGGTAGGGAGTCTCTATCCACAGAAGTAAATGATATGTCCCCTTATTCTATTATGGTGCAGAGACAGAGTATCGAGTAACAAATATTGAATTGCATAAATATTGTGTCACAAATATCATGGGACAGGAATATTGACAAGCAAATTCTCTTAGTCAAGAATATCAATTTTAAGTAATTAATATTGATTTAAAAAATATTGCAAAAATATAGTTGTTAAATATATCGATATTTTATTAATGATATGTATTTTAGTATATATTTTATATGTGTGTGATATATGTTTTTTGCATAAGAATTGTTTGTATGTTTATTATATGTGTTAAAATTATAGTAGATAAAAAAAATCTTTTAATTTTGCGTTTTTAGTTCTGTAGCAGGGTGTGGGTTTATTGGGCAACAGGGTGGGAAGTAGTTTAATTATATAATATACATTGATTGTTTTTAGTTCTTATTATTTTTGTTTTCTTCGAATTTTGCATTTTTAGTTCTGTAGCGGGTTGTGGCTTTATAGGGAAATAGGTTGGGAAGTAATTTGATTATATTACATTTATTGAATCATTTTTATTTGTTAATATTAGTTTAATTGAGATGCTATAGTGTTAAATGTGTGAATGTATTTATTATATTGTTTTGCAAAACCTTTATTGCACCTTCAATTTACACAGCGAAATGCCTACATCCCAGTGGGCTGGCCGCTATAGCAGTTTGTATGAAACATGATATTCGATCACAGTTAATATAGCATTCGTGAACCTTCCTTCATCATGTCCGCTGCTAAAAAGAAATGGTGTATTAAAAGCGAAATTATACTCGTGAGTTTTGGTTTTTGATTTCCATGTTTTCTTCCCCCCCCCCGTAAACAACAAAAACTTAAAAGAACAGTCAGGAATAATAACGTAGTCATATAAGTGTTATCACTGAATTATCGTGGCCCCCGCAACCATGTGTCTTTAAGTAGTTCTCTTACTAGTCCTTCCACCTTCCCCGACTACAATACATGTGTTGGAGTATGTATCCTTTCTCAGCCTTGTTTCGTAGATCCCCTCTGTCATTACCCTTCACGTAAGTGTGGCTATACATCCTACCCCTCATTCCCCCTTCCTCCCCTGGTGCGCAGTACTTCAGCCCTCCTCCTCTTCCTCATCTGACTCTGTTAGGTCCTCTTCTGGCAAGGGTTCACAGATGTCCCCCCTGTAGACGTTCCATTTGGTCCAGATTTTATTCCATTTCCCCGGGCATGATCGGTTGGAGTATACCGCCCTCTCGGTTATCATTATTTTGTCCATGTTTAGAAACCAGGCCGATTTGGTTGGAACCTCCGCCACTCCCCACCTTTGTGCAATATCACGTTTCGCTACACTCAGTCCCACCGTTGCCCAAAGTTGCCCATGTCTAGTAATATCTGTAGGTGCCCACACGTTTAACAGGCATCTCTTCGGTTCTGGTACTAGGGATAATTCTAGTGTTTGTGAGATCGTTCGCATTATTTGTCTCCAGTATTCCTGTATCCGGGGGCAGTCCCATATGGTATGGAAAAACGTTCCCTCCTCCCCACATCCCCGAAGGCAATAGGGGTGCTGAGCCCGGGATATACGGTGTAGCATTGTCCTCGTGTAGTATACCCTGTGTAGTATTTTCAATTGCACTAATCTCAGCCGTGCCGAGATGCCCACTTCCTTGGGCGAAGCTAACGCCTCATTCCATTCATGCTCATCCATCTCCTCTGTGTCCCCCTCCCATTTCACCTTCAGGGAAAGCATTGGGTCTGGTAGATTGTTAATCAGTTTGCGATATGTGAAAGATGTTGCTCGCTCTATCATAAAATCAGTAAGGAGGCGGTCTTCCAGTGGGGAAGACTCTGGTAGGTCCGTCCCCACGGGGAGGGCCGTTAGTAGTGCGTGTTGGATCTGGATGTATCTGTAGAGTTCCCTGTCATTAAGTTCGTACAGTGCTTGCAATCTATTGAAGGGTATGACCCCTCCCCTTTCCCATAAATCGCCCATGGTGGAAATGCCTATTGTATCCCAGTGCGAGAAGCCTTTGCTAATTCTCAGGTTACCAAGGACTCTAGAGTCCCACAACGGGGTTAATTTGGTGATCTTACCCTTCCAACCCAAGGCCGCCGTCGCCGTATGCCAGAGTGCTACCGCCAGTCTAGTAGGGCCCACTAGCGTGCGCGTTTTACGTTGGTCATATAGCGGGGCCAGGAGGGTGGTGGTGCCCAATTGCATTCTGTCTGCTCGGAATGCAGGCTCAGTCTGCGGAGCGTGGATCCATTGGTTAATGGGTTTAAGGTGTGCCGCCCAGTAGTATAATTTTATATTGGGAAGGGCAATACCTCCGTCATACCACCCTCTATTCAATTTGGATTGAGCTATACGTGCTGGGAGGGTCCCCCATAATAGGGTTGATACCAACGCTGCTATCTTTTGGAAGAACCCTGGGGCTACCGGAAAGGGAGTATTTTCAAGAACATATAAGAGTCTAGGCAGAGCCATCATTTTATAGAGCGCGGCCCGCCCTAAAAGCGTCAACGGGAGTCCCGACCAGAATTGCACATCACGTTTGATCCTGTCCACGTGGGGCCGCAGATTTTTGTTCATAAACTCCACAGGGTCAGCGGTGACCTGAATGCCCAGGTATTTAAACGAGGTACCCGCTATCCGTAAAGGACAGTCTGCTGCCAGGACCGGGGCCCTCCCTTTCAGGACGTACATCTCTGATTTGCTCCAGTTCAACGTATATCCGGAGGTCTTTCCATAGGTATTGCAGAGGTGTAAGAGTGCAGGGATTCCGCTGTCAGGGTTGGTTAGGTATATTAGCATGTCGTCTGCATATAGAGACAGCCGGTCTTCCCACCCCTCCTTCCAGCAAATACCCTGAAGTTGAGGCGATTTCCTAATTAAAGTGGCCAGGGGTTCTAGTGAGATTGCAAACAGCAACGGCGACAGAGGGCAGCCCTGTCGTGTGCCCCTGCCCAGTGGGAATTCTCGTGAGATATGCCCATTCGCCACCACCCGCGCCGTTGGGTCAGTGTATAGCAATCGCACCCATGCAATAAATCGGGGGCCGAATCCCATGCGTGTCAGCGTCTCAAACAGGTGGGCCCACTCCACGAGGTCAAAGGCCATCCTAGCATCGAGTGCCAAGATGACTGCCCGAGTAGTGACCGAATCAACCCGAGCCAACACCCCGTGCAATCTGCGTAGATTTAGTGCAGTGTTTCGATGAGGCATGAATCCGGACTGGTCCGGGTGTATAAGTGATGTTAAGTGGGGCAGCAGTCTCATTGCCAGAAGTTTGGCGAGAATTTTGGTTTCTGCGTTAAGCAGTGATATGGGACGGTAGGAAGAGCATTCCTCAGGTGGCTTGCCCGGCTTGGAGATGGCCACTATTGTAGCCATTCGTTGATCCGGCGGAAGTGTACCCCTCCCCAGGCATTCCTTATACATTTCCAGTAAATGTGTACTGAGGGTCTCAGGCATTGCCTGGTACCATTCCACTGGTATTCCGTTGGGGCCCGTTGCCTTACCCGGGTTTAATGCACTGATCGCCAGTTGTATTTCCTCAGCGGTAATGTCTGCGTCCAATTCCGTAGATATTTCCGGGGTCAGCGTACTAACTTCGATTGGAGCTAACACTTCTCTGGCCATTTCAGGAGTCACTTTACTCTCAGGGGTGTATATCCGTTCGAAGTGGTCTGCAAGCAGTTCCACAATGTGCTCTGGGTTGGTATGTACCTCTCCCTGGTCATTTTTCAATCTTTGGATTCCCCTTGAGTTCCCTTCTCGTTTGTCGAGCCATGCCAACATCTTCCCCGCCTTGTCACCCACCTCATACACCCTGTTCTGAGTGGTAGTTATGCAGTTCTTGATGTGTAAGCGTATGTGATCTGTATACATCTGCTGTTGTAAGGTAAGTGTGTGTAGTGTATCTGGGGTGGGATGCTGTTCATGTGTTGTGGTCGAGTCTTGTAATGTTAGTTCCAGGCTCGCTAGTTCCCGGGATCGCTCCTTCTTGAATCCCGTGATAGCGTTTATAGCTTGCCCCCGTAGAACCGTTTTATATGCCTCCCAGAGGATCTCTGCAGAGCCCACCGAGTGGACATTTTCAGAGTAATATTGTGTCATAGTCTTTTTCAGAGCTTTGCGAATCTGGGGCACCTTGAGGTAGGTAGGTTGTATGAGATATATGCGCCTACGTGTTGGTGTCTGGGAGGAAAGCGCAAGAGTCAGTGGGGAGTGATCTGAAATCCCCCTGGGGTGAATCGCCACCTCATCTACATATTGGAGTCCCTCCCCTAGTGTCAGGAAGTGGTCGATCCTAGACAGACTTCCATGTACTGCTGAGTGGAAAGTGTATTTCTGTTCCGTGGGGTGGAGATGCCTCCAAATATCTACTAGGCCCATGGCTGTTAAGAATTGTTGGAGACGAGGGACCCCTCCCCCGGAGACTGGTGTCGGGAATCTGTCGAGTTGAGCATCTATGATTGCATTAAAATCTCCACCGAGGATGACTTCCCCTTCTGGGAGAGATAGGATAAAATCACCCAGTTTAGGGAATACTACCGAGTGTAGTGCCGGTGGGATGTATACCGAAACCAGACTGATGAATCTCCCCTCCCACTGCCCCCGTAAGGCGGCAAAGCAACCTTGATCGTCAGTCTTGGTTTGCAGGGGGATGAATAGCGCGTTTTTTTGTATCAGGATTCCGGTCCCCCTTGAGCCAGACGTGAATGCCGAGTGGACCACCATTTTGTACCCTCTCCTATCCAAAGCCCTAACAGCCCCCCCTGTTAAGTGAGTTTCTTGCAGGAGCACTACAGTGGGTTTATGTCTCTTAATCTCTGCTAGGACCAATCCCCGTTTCACCTTGTCTCCCAGCCCTCTCACATTCCACGTCATGAGTCTCAGGGTGGGACACTTTCTCTCGGTGTCTGCAGTTTCTCCGCCATTCAATGGTACGTCAGCCATTCTGAACTATGGGTACCATGGGGTGTCGGTAGGTATAAGTAGCATTGGCAATGAGTGCATAGTTATGTAGGGGGACGGTGGATATCCTTACTGGGGCAGTTTTCCTCTTTGCTCTCTTCACCTTTGGGGCAAACACAGATAGGGGCCTGACATTCTTCCGTGATATAACATACCAACTCCTAACTACAAGAAACCAATAACAACCTTCCTCCCATCCCCCCCTCCCAGCATCCCTGCCTAACGGACTTACAACTGCCCGCCTCCCCAACTGAGCAGAGTGCTTTTCCCTCCCCTTAAACAGTGTACTTGCGTGTATGGGGGAGAGCGTCCACCCGAGCAGGCGGCCTCCCTGCGAGCTCTCGGTGCAACCACGCTAGAGTCCATGTACAGCAGTTAAACTAGGAAATCAGTGATCGGCGACAGTCATGATTACACATCCCCGGTCAGGAATCATCCCTTCCCATCTGCTGCGGTTGGGCCGTGGGATGGAGAGCGTTCCGCCCCCTCCACTCGGACGGACGTTTGTGAGCCACTTCTACTGCTTCCAGTACGATCACGATCCGGTCCATGTGTTTTGCGCTGCCGGCCAACAGTGTGCCAACCCTCCAGCCAGTCTTGGGCCGCCTCTGGGGAGTCGAAAAGCCACACTTTCCTGTCTGCCACTACTCTCAGTCTAGCCGGGAAAATCATCGAATACGGCAGTTCCTTTTCCCGTAGCGTCCTTTTCACTTCTAGGAATGTCCTCCTCTTCCTGGAGACCTCCGCCGTGTAGTCTGGGAAGAACGCAATCCTCGAATTCTGAATCTGAATAGCCGGTGCCACTCTTGCCGCTTGCAGCATGGCATCACGGT
The DNA here is from genome assembly GCF_964261635.1 of Lissotriton helveticus. Taxonomy (NCBI): domain Eukaryota; kingdom Metazoa; phylum Chordata; class Amphibia; order Caudata; family Salamandridae; genus Lissotriton; species Lissotriton helveticus. The sequence goes on from NC_136068.1 coordinate 650,159,215, forward strand.
CTCGAAAGTTGAACAGTCTTGCCAATATCGGTCGCGGCGGGCCACCTGTCTTAGGTTTTCCCCCTGGGATTCGGTGCGCCCTTTCAACTGAGAAAAAGTTCGAGAGTCCCTTGGGCTGGAGTCGTTTTTTGATCATGTCCTCCACATAGAGGTCCATTGCCCCTGTGTCTTCCGATTCCGGCACACCCAAAATTCGGACATTGTTGCGTCTGGAACGACCTTCCTGGTCGTCCAGCTTGTCTTTGAGCAGTTTGTTATCGGCTTGTAGACGTTCCATCGCCGTTTGTAGTTCGGACACATCCTCAACCAGGGATTTAGTAACAACTTCGACCTGCTTGACCCTCTCGTTTATTTTTTGGAGGTCTGCCCGTATTAAGGTGACCTCAGTGGCCGTTGCACCCACCGTTATTTGCACTTGGGCCAACGCCGCCAGAACGTCCTCAAGCGTGGCCCTCTTGGCGCCCTCGACCTCCGCCATTTTCCCGGCGTTTTTGCGTTGTTCTTGAGGCGGCGTCTGTTTTTCATAGGCAAATTTGTCCAATTTAGCCTGGGTAGAGCTGTTCCTGGGGCCCCTGTGGGTCATGGCGTGAGTCTTGTCCGCGCTGCCCAATGTCACAATAGGCCGGCAGTCGGGGCGTCTGTGCGTAATTTTGATCGTCTGTAGCGCAAATGTGCTTAGGAGGTTGCTCAAGGAGGGAGAGGAGTGTCTCCTGCGGGTCGCCGATGATTGCGCGCTCCCTTAAAGCCCACTATGAGGATGTTGCCAGTGTCCAAGTTAGGCTGCGTGATCCCACTTCCTGCAGCGCCGCTAAATCGGGCCAAAGGGGTCAGCGGCGGTGTGCAAGACGTTTCCGGCGCCGGGGTATGGGCCCCGTCGTTATAGAGACCCCCGAGGTCACCCCGCTCGATGCAGCTCCTCCCCAGCGGATGGTCTTACTTGCGTTTGTTGTGTCCCTCGAGGGGGGTCCTGTAGGAGCCGCTTTCCCCCGTCGGCGGTAACCGCCACTTTCCGCAGATAGCCGCAACCGGGCTGCCTGACGCTGCACTCGCAAGATGGCGGCTCCACGTCAGTAGTCCGCCGCTCTCTATGTGCCCCTGGCCGGAGCTTGCGTGATTGTAGGGCGGTGAGGGGTGTCGCGGGACTGTCTCCGTGTGAGCGGATCTCCGTAGAGCGTTTTGCCAGTTGTGCGGGCCACCCCCCGACGGGCCGGCACTTCCTGCTATTCGCTACCGCCACTAGTGCATTTCCGGTCGGCTAGCGCTGTGCTGCAGCTCCGCTGCTTCCAGACTGCAGATAGGCCTGGCTCCTCTCCGGCATCCGCCCGGTGCTTCGCTGATTGTTCGTGCCGTCGCCGGCCTGAAATTTGTTTCGCTGGTTGCTGCACGGACTCTAGGTTCGGTCCGCCCCGCAAAGCTGGTAAATGACCGGATGATTAGCTCGGATTGTCGCGGGAAGCCGCCTCAACTCGGGAGCCTCTCTAGGTTGCGGCCGCCATCGCAGGCTGCTAGCCACGCCCCCTCATATTATTTGATAATTAGTTGTTACTTAATTTTAATTGATTAATCGCCAATTAATTATGGTGATTGTGTAATTAATTGTAGGTGTGTGTTGTGGTGTTTATTTGTGAAAATGGAGAGGAAGTAATTTATTTGTAATTGATGAATTAATAATTAGTTGTCAATCAATTTAAATTCATTTGTTAGTAATTAATTATGGTAATTGTGTAATTAATTTTACGTGTGAGTTGTGTATGTTTTAGTGTTAAAGAATGTGTACTCAATAAATGTTTAGAAATGTTTTATTAATATTTTTTTATTCATTAATAATTATGTTAATTATGGACAAAAATCTAAATAAAAGTATTAAAGTCTTTTTTATTGGTGTGGTGTTATGAGGTAGGAAACAAAATAGATACATTTATATTTTAAATAACTAAATTGTGTTAATATTTGCTCCTTTTAAATAAATATTGTTTATAAATGTATTTCTTAATTCATGTAATATAATATTTGTACATTTTTGTTATATGTAACTAATGTTGGAAAATATGTTATCCACTATCCAATATTTCCCTACTTTGCATTCACTGGAATAAAAATTATAATTTTTACCCCTCCTCTATCCAATATTTCCCTCCTAATGCACTCACTTAATTGGGATTAGTAATTTTTACCCCTCCGCAATCCAAAACTTTCCATACAGTTGCACTCACTGGAGTGGGAATAGTAATGTTTACCCCTCCGCTATCAAGCACTTTCCCTACTGTGGCACTCCAGTAAGAATAGTATTTTTTACCCCTTCACTATGAAGAAATATAAATCGATATTGTATAATGTTGGCCTAATGCATCCAGTATATTAGCATACCGCCTTAGGAAACCCCCCCTAGTGAATATACTCGAACCATGCATACATTATGAATCGGGCCTTGACTGAACAAACTCCATGTTGGTTTAATTTCCCTGTACCTCTTGCTCTTGCTAGGAAAACACGTGACCTGCTACTGTGTAGAGAGCGAGCCTGAGAGGTCGGCCTGGGCTATGAATGGACCATTGATTCTAACTTAGGAAACTCAAGGTCACATCTGCCTTTCTTGTGGGTTGAGCACATTCTTGCAGACGCCGTGCCTGTACTCCCGTGCCTGAGAACGAAAGGGAGGCACCTTTACAGACAAACCCCCGAAATAGTTTGAGCTGAGTTTTGAATCAATCTATTGTACCTTTCCATGAACGGGGTTTTCATGAGGTATGCTGAAAGTATATATGCACTGCTTTGAATGTAATCCAGCAGTCTCCTTTGCGCACCTTTGAGGGTGAAGGCGAGAGTGAGGCTCCCCTATATAGGGCGCTTTGCAAAATAAACAATTGAACCTTCTCCATTGCCGACTGACTTATTCTTGGTAAATAAGGTATATGGGCTATTGGTAAGTATAGCTCTATGGTATTTTTTTTTAGTACTTCAGTTGGCGACTCCGCCGGGACTCCGCGATAGGGTTGTCCCCTCCTGTAAACAGGAAAAGAGGGACGGGGAGGGGTTCTGGTCGAGTGGGTGGATTGAAAAAGGATCCTAATTGAGAAACCAATTTGTGGTAGAAAAGGAAATTCCACTCTCGAGCACAGTGACCTTCCCAGCTGCTGAAAAACCCTTCGCCGGAGTCCTTCAGGCTGACCGTGCTGGTCTATGAAGGAGTCGGCAGTGGAGAACACGCAATCAGTCCTTAGTGCACCAGGTGAGTGAATTGTATTGTTAGTCCTTTGATGACTTTGGAATAAGCACTTTGGAGAAGTGGCTTAAAGAAACAGTTAACTGTATATGGAATTTGGTGGTTAGTGAACCACAGGGAATCTGGGGGTCTGACGTGGCAGTAGAGTGACTGCACCGGCAGATGCCCTACAGACTTGTTCGGTGATCAGTTGGGACAACGTCGGACGCCTAAGTGTTGCACAAGGGGGTGCTCACTCGGCCGGATTCTCTTCGGAAAAGCCCTAGGAGCAACTGGGCAAGCTTGGGGTCTGGAGCTGCGTGCCCAGTCGCCCCTGCCCAACCAGCACAGGACTATGGGATGGTCTGTAAGAGGGTTCGTGGTTCGCCTGTCTGATGATCCTAGGGCAGTCTTTGGACTGTCTCTTTTGTGAATCTTTGTGGTCTGGAATCCGGCGTGATTGATTCCCTGAACAGGAGTCGACGGGCTCTGTTCGATTTGGAAGACATGTCATTTTGTATTTTGAATTCATGACAGAATTGTTTCTATCGATCGAAAATGATGCACTTTAGGTATGAATAGCAAGTGGGATTGTACGATTTGGGAGTGAACGGGTATGTGATGAACGGACGCGTCCATGAGAGTAAGTCTGGTTGAAATGGTATGAGTTATTGAATTTATAAATATGTCATGTTTTAGTAAATTGTGTTTTGGATGCTGCCGTTGTTGGAGAGGACGGCTGGAAGAAAGACAGCCTGCTCCTCCGGAAGGCAGTCCCAGTTTTGATATGTATGTAAAACATGGTATTTCTCCCATTTTGTTTAATACACTATGGAACAAGTATACTAAAGATAATTCAGAACTACAATGGCCTTTAACAGGGTCTTTTGATGAAAGAAAAATTAATTATTTGCAGAACAAATTGTTTATGAAGAGGAGCCGTCCAACTATGTTCGACTCCCTGAACCTGTGGTTAAAGGAGGCAAAACGACAGCGATAAAGAGAAGTAAAATTGGGAAAAATTAAAACTGGACAGAATGTTACCCAAAAGGCAGTGGCATATGAAAAAGAAAAAGTAGAGAAAAATATTGAACAAATGGATAGACAATTTCGATTACAGACAGATAGGAGTTATATGACACAAACTGAGGCAGAAGATGAGATAGAGGAATTATTAGAAGGCCGTCCGCCACCTCCATATGCCCCTCAAGGTTTATATCCCAATAGCTAGGACAGGAGTGGCTGAAGCTCCATCTCCCACAGCAGTGCCCTCAGTCGCTACCGCACCAGTATCCATGCCCCCTCCGGCTCCAGTGTTTTCTCCTCCTACCCTTTGTCCAACTACCTCAGATTTGATTACTTTGCTACCTGGGGCGGTTGCTGCCGTAGGACCAGCGGTCTTCCCTATGGGAATGACCTTTGACTCTTCAGATGTTACGCCACGACGCCCCGTAGGGGGTTTGGAAGGCTGACGAGTTTTTACTCGATCGTCCTTAGGATCTGAAGAAAGACGGGCCATTGTGATTCAGACATCCCAGTGGATGCGAAATCCGATTTATACTTTAGAAGATATTTGGAGTACTATGAAAGATTTTGAACCAGTTACGCAACAATTGGCATTAGAAAACATGGCAATCCGATTAATTTCCTTATGGGAGAGGAAGGGCTGGCTCCTCAGATATTATGTGTTATCAGGGATCGAGCTTTTAAGTTCGAATTGCAAGTCAAAGAAATATTCCAGAATGTTGAAACCCTGATACAATACCGAGAACGAATGCATAGGAAATGTCCAGACTGGGGGGCACAACATCCCATGAGAGAAGTGCATCCTCTTTCCCATCCGGAGATTCCTGAAGTAAGAGATGGAGGTGGAACAGTGACCAGAAATCATGTAGAGGCACGTTTCCAAGAGCAGTGGGTTTATACCCCTTGGAAGCGAAGTGAGGTTCTTACATTAAAAGCCCAACTTCCTGACCCACGTAAAAATCCTACAGCCTAATATAAAGTATTAACCGAAGCCGCAAATTCGGCCGTTATGTCTTTAGCTGATATTGAGCTATTTTTCGGCCTCTTGATCCCAGTAGATATATGGAGACAGGTATATGACTCAGATCATGCTGCAGAACTTGGAGGGACCTGGGATCAGATTAAAGTATGGGATAAAGATCGGAAGCTGGGTGATAAACCTAAAGATGAGATTTTAGCTATACCTGCTCGTATCATAACATACATGCAAACTCTCATTCCCCCACGGAAGGTGGATTGGGATAAATTAACGGCTTGTAAACAGAAAAACGATGAGAGTGTGTCTGATTTTTTCATCCGGTTTGAGAAAGTATTTATTGACTTTAGTGGACAAGACTTGTCCACGGAAGGTGGCATACGACTATTCGTGAATAGATTTGTCACTAATTTGTTGCCTGAAATAATGGCACAATTACAGGCTGCCGAAAGTACATGGACCACTTTGACCCCTTCAGTTATTCTCAGAATGGCTCAGTATTATGAACATCGGGAAAATGAGAGCAAGGAAAAGTCAGATAAAAAGGTTAAAGAGTTGAAAACCCGAGTGCTGTTGCAACAGGTTAGTAGAGGACAAAGTGCTAGGAGAGGAGGAAGAGGTTCCTTTCCAAGAGGAGCGATGATGAGAGGAAGGGGAGGAGGGGGTCCGGTACCTGATATAGGAATAAATCAGTGTTCCAATTGTAGACAAGAGGGACACTGGCGAGCTCAGTGTCCATTATTATAAGGACGGGTGGCTTCAACAGAGGAAGAGGACAAGGAGGTAGTGATCGGAATAGTATGAGACGCGGGGACATGTCCGGTAGTGAGTCAGGAAGGAATTATTTTGATGATCCTCAAGGGAGACAATATTATAATGAGGATTATCGGGAGGATGGGTATGATGGAAATGGTTATGCATGAGACAGACAAGGACAGAGCAGGGGCCACATATCAGTACCAGTTGACCAACAAGGGCCTTATGTAAAGGGGCAATTGATGGGGACATCTGAGAAGTTTTTGGTGGATACAGGAGCAATGATTAGTTCTGTTGCTCATTCACTGGTCCCAGGGGCTGCTCTGTCTGGGCAAAATAAAGTATCAGTGGGTTTCTCAGGAATCCCAGTAGTAAGCCCCGTCTCTAAGCCACTTCCATTTACTATCGGCCCAATTACTGTGGACTCTCCATTTTTGCTTACTTTCAGTTGTGGCGAGAATCTGTTAGGATTGGATATATTAAAGAAATTGCATGCTCGTATTTACTGTTCTCCTGACGGTGTTTATTTAACCATGCAGCCTCCTACTAAATCCACGTCTCAATGTTTTGTCAAAAATGAACATCTCCCACCTGAATTTTCTGAAATTCCCCAGACCCTTTGGGCTAGGGGGTCACAGATGTGGGATTGTTAAAAATACCCCCTGTATCAATTACTTTAAAACCAAATGCATATTTGCCACGTATCCCACAATATCGAAATTCACCAGAAGGCGAACAGGCCTTATTGTACATTATTCGTGATTTAATTAAGAAAGGAGTGGTAGAGAAAACAGCTACTAATGTTTCTAATAGCCCCATTCTGCTGATTTTATAAAAAGGCCCCACTGGATGGTGACCCTGACTATAAAGATACATATCGTTTTGTAATTGACCTCAGAGAGGTTAATAAAATAGTGATTCCCCAATATGCTGTGGTTCCGGATATCACTGCAATTCTTACTATGATTCCCCCTACTGCACAGTATTTCTCAGTAATAGATTTGAAGAATGCTTTCTTTAGCATTCCAATCCACCCTGACAGCCGTCATATTTTCGGATTCTCATTATCTGGCTGCAGTTTTAGATTTTGTCGCGCTCCTCAAGGCTATACCGAGAGTCCTAGTATTTATAGCCAAGCACTAAAAGCAGTATTAGATTAATTAGTCCTACCCCCTGGTAATGTTCTCATCCAATATGTGGATGACATACTGGTGGCGTCAGACACAGCAGAAGGTTGCAAAGAGGCCACTGTTAAAATATTGACCCATTTAGCAGCTAACGGTAATAAAGTATCCTTATCCAAATTTCAATATTGTCGACAGGAAGTGACCTACCTTGGACATTTACTGTCGAAAGCGGGGAGGAGACTAACTCTTGAATGAATAACTGTTATTACTAACATGTAGGGTAACCAACTGTCATGGGTGCAAATTCAGGACGGTGAGTGTAAAAATTCAGGACAAAGGGTCAAAATTCAGGACAAAAATTCAGGACAAGGGGTCAAAATTCAGGACAAATCTTCAGGACAAAAGGTAGGTTTTACAGACACATCAAAGGAGGTCGTGCAATAGCATATAAGTAATCCCATTTATATCCAAACATATTCATCCATTTGCAAGCCTATCCATTGTGTATCCTTTCAGCCATCATTTCACTCATCCATCCCTCCACCTTTTCACCCTATCCATCCGCACACTAATCCATTCACTCTTCCATCCAGCCATTTACCCTTTCACCCATCCAGCTAACCTTTCACTTACTCATCCATCCAGTCACTCATCCTTTCACCCATTCACCGTTTCAGTCATCAATCCATCCTCCCTTTCTCTCTCCATCGACCCTTTCACTTAGCCATCCTTCCTTCCATCCATCCACCCACTTATCCATCTACTCATCCACTCGTGAATCCATCCATTGACCCTACCACTCATCCATCGTTTCACTCATCTATCCACTCATTCACTCACCGATCATCCACCCTTTCACTCATCCATCCATCCTTTGACCCATTATCCATCTATTCACCTTTTCAATCATCCATTCACCAATCCATCCATCCATCCCTTTACTTACTCACTCGCCAACCTTTTCATATTAATTATGAGCTGAGCCTTCATCTGCAGAGTTCCAGACAGAAGAGGCCCATCAAAAATGTCACCCTTGCTGTAGTTCCTAAAGCAAGGGGTGGGGTGCCGGAGGGTTCACTATGCCCCTGCACATAGGCAATCTGAAAAAGTGGAAGGCATGAGTCATGCATGATGCAGTGCTAGGACTTGAGGCGATTGTGATATGGTGTTGTTTCCAGGGCTTTAAGGAGGATGAAAAAAGGGGGGGGGGCGTCTCTCAAAAGGGGGTGTTTGATGTAATTAAGGACGGGTGACTTAAAACAACTAAGCTAAAATTCTGTGTTTAGCATAGTGTGCCACCGGACTGGTATTTTGCCTCTTCTGTCATTGATCCAGATAAATAACAAGTAATGTTACACCTACAACAAGCCAGAAGTGGTTGTTAGATGCATAAAATAAAAATGCAGCAATCATGGCTTTGTTCAATATAATATTGAAACTGCACTTTGCTAAAATGATGAGACTGAAAGAACTCTAGCCCGGGCCCCTTCTTTTCAACTTTTTTCACCAGCTTCTTTGAATGAACAGGATTCTGCAGCAGCCTGTGCGTGTTTGCACATTCCTTCCATCTAACAAAATGCGCTGCCCTAGACCGAGGCAGGAGGAGGCCCACCGCTTGTGGTAACACTTCAGTCTCGCCCATTGTCATTCTGTATGTGGCAATCATCAGCCCCATACAGAATGACAATGGGCGGGTGGGGCTGCTCTAGTGCTCCGAGGAGGAGTGCGAGGTGCCAGCATCAATGGGCTCGATGCTTCTCGCAGGGAGCAGTGCTGCTCCCTGTGATGGCAAAAATTACAGACAAACGGCGTCCGTTAAAAGGATCCTCACGGACAACGGACGTGAGGTCCAATTTAAGGACTGTCTGTGAAATTTACGGACGGTTGGTCACCCTACTAACATGTCTGTGCCCCGTACTCAACGTGATGTTCGTGCTTCTCTTGGCATAACCTCTTACTGTCGCCAATGGATTCCTAATTTTTCTCTTCTGGCTAAACCCTTGTTGCATTTGACTACCAAAAATGTGCATGAACCCTTGCCCTAGACGGATGAATGTCAGGATGCTTTTGATTCTTTGAAATCTGCTCTTTGCTCTGCACCTGTCTTGGGTACTCCGGACTACCAAAAACCTTTTGTACTTTATGTGCATGAGGTGGATGGTTGTTCACTTTCAGTGCTAACACAGGGTTTAGGCGGAAAGCAACAACCTTGCGCATATTTTTTGGCAGTATTGGATAATGTTGCCAGAGCCCTTCCTAGCTGTTTAAGGGCTACTGCTGCTGTGGCGGTGGCCATTCGACAGTCGGAGGGGATTGTTTTGAATACTGACCTCACAGTGATGGTACCGCATGCTGTGGATATATTATTGAATCGAACAAAAACCCAGCACCTTACGAGTGCGCGATTGACTGGTTACGAATTAACTCTATTTGCACCCCACATTACTATTAAACGATGTGCCACTCTGAATCCAGCCACATTACTACCCCTCCCTTCGAGTGATCAAATGGATAATGTCCATGATTGTATATTTCGGACTAAAGAAGAAACGAAGGGACGAGTAGACCTCACTGACACCCCTTTATCTGAACCTCAAGGGGAGTTGTATGTGGATGGCTCATGTTTTAAGTTACCAGATGGCACGACAACAGCTGCTTATGCTATAACTACCTTCAGAACAGTAGAGGAGACAGCTTGGGTTTCCCATCGCTCAGCACAAGCAGCTGAACTAATTGCATTATTAAGAGCATGTGAACTGAGCGAAGGTTTAAGAGTAAATATTTTTAAAGACAGCCAGTATGCCTTTGGCGTGGCCCATAGTTTTGGGCGGCTGTGGAAGGAACGAGGATTTCTTAGCTCCCATGGTCAGAGGATACAACATAGCCCTTTGACTGAAAGATTGTTGAATGCTTTAACCTTACCAGAGAAGGTGGCCATTATCAAGTGCAGCGCCCACAAGAAAATTATTGATACCACAGGGGAGGGAAATGCCTTTGCCGATCAGGTAGCAAAAGATACAGCGCAAACTAAAATGTCTGCTATGTTCCCCAGTGTATCAGCCAGATGGGTGGCGGAGACAACAGTGTTTGACAATACTATTGAAAGTGTTAAAGAACTACAGAAAGAAGCTACTCCTGATGAAATAATGAAATGGGAACAGGAAATAGGGAAGTTGGATAAAAACAATTGTTGGATTGATTTGACTGAAAAACAGCTATGGCTTTTGCCCAATGCACTGGTGTATGCAGTAGTTATGATGGCCCATGGTCCTGCTCACATTGGTGCAAAAGGTATTTGTGCATTATTAGACCCTGTGTGGAATAACCCGAATATTCAAAAAATTGCTACCCATGTGGTTAAATACTGCATGGTTTGCTTACAGTATAATCCTGTAGGGAGGGAGACAGTCCTTAGTGGGAATTTTCCGCATCCCTCTTTACCATTTGAAGTAATACAAATGTATTATATTCAACTCGAAAGGGTGAATAACCTCAAATATGTGCTGGTGGTGGTCTGTGCTTTTACTAAATGGGTTGAAGCATATCCTACTAAAGGTAACACCGCTATGGACACTGCAAAAGCCCTAATCAAAGAGTTCCTGCCCGATTTGTTTTGCCTCGAGTCATTTGGACAGACAACGGGGTACAATCTAATGCAGACCTTGTCAAACATATTTGTAATGGTTTACAGATAAAACAGAAATTTCATGCAGCACGACATCCGCAGTCTGCAGGACTGGTTGAGAAATACAACGGTATACTGAAATTAAAGATGGCAAAAATTCAAGAAAGCACAGGCTTGAGCTGGCCGGATGCTTTACTTCTAGAATTAATGTCATTAAGAGTAACCCTCCATTCAAGAGCCGGGCTGTCACCTTATGAGGTCATTTTTGGACGACCAGCTAATGTGTGGGGTGTCCCAAGACCTAGGTCCTTCCGTGACATTTATTACCCTATGATGACAGATTATCTGTACGCTTTAACAAAAGATTTGCGTTCCAATCATCAACAGGTGTCAGCTGTATTGCAGCCGCTGCCGGAGGGTCCCGGACGTCGTTTGGAGCCAGGACAGTGGGTCCTCGTCCAAAATTATCAGCGGAAATCGAGTTTGGAACCAAGGTGGAGCCGTCCCTACCAGATTCTTTTGGCAACACGGACAGCAGTGAAAGTGGACGGGAAGAAGCACTGGATTCATGTCTCCCACGTGAAGAAATTGCCCCTTCCGCTCCCTTTTGATCAGCAGAACCGAGACAAAGTTCTAACACAAGAGGGTGAGCGGAGGTTGAGTGTTGTGCCTTCCTCAGATGCCCTTGAAATCGGGCAAGAGGAAGGATTGTTGATACCGCAAGGAGACAAATCAGCCCCAGTCCCTGAATCTTTTGATAAGGCTGATTCCTCAGAGGCTTCTGAAAACCTTGTTACACCGAATGTCCCTGCTGCTGTGTTGTTTCATGACCAGGAACAACCTGGCCATCTTCGATACAATTTACGGCCCCGAAAACGACGTGGTACCCCAGTTTTGGATTTTAGGAGATAGGGAAACACTTGAGCCGTAGGGTTGGAGATAGCTCTTTACTTGGGTACTGAGCAAGACACTGGACTGAACCCGTTGAGAGCTTGGAACTGTCACATTGCTCTGTTCAGAAAGAAAGACTGTGTACATAAAGGGCCTAAATTGCAACGGTGGAATTAAAGTGAAGTTGTTCCTTTTTGATGAACAATAGGAGCCTGCCTGTGAGGCTCTAGATGGACACAGGGAGAAGAAACCCTCTGGCAGTTGGCTTGCACCCTTTTCCGAGTTTAGTTTGGACTTTTAGTTAGGATGTACCCCTTTGCCCGATTTGCCCTTGAAGAAGAGCGACCCCTTGCTCCCCGACCTTTCTCTGAAAATATTCTCATGTTTTCCGGTTGGGCTACCAGAGTGAAGGTAGCCTTTATAATAATTATTGCAGTAATAATGATAATAATAATGAGTGTGTTTGTATATTTAGAATTTCAATATCCTATGCACAAGGTATTAGGTACCTCAACAGCTCCGCCTGAACATTTCTTTTATACTTTGCCTCCCCATAAGGAAAGACATCGAGAAACGTATGTTAAAAATGTGTTCATTGAAATATTACATGAAGCTCATAGCACCACGAATAAGACAAACTGTTGGGTATGTGGCCTTTTGCCATCTGTAATGCATCGTCATGATTTATTCATTTTTCTGCCATTATCACCCTTGGCGAGCTGTGAGGCCTGGTTTCAGTTGCTATCCCTTATGTATCTACATTATGTAGCTGACCCCAAAAGATATACCGAAAAAGATTATGAAGCTGTATTAAGGTATATAGAACAACATCAGGGATATGGTGCATTGGGAAACCAAGGAGAGGGATCTTTAGACCCAGATGCCTGTATGAATATGTATACCACTTATGAGAATGCTACGTGGTTGAAGGAAGACATGTTGGATTTTGAGCACTTTAACTCCACGCAATATTTTCAGTATTTCCAAGATCGTAACGTCACAGATGATAAGGTAATGCCAGATCCCATTTCAAATAGTACTGCTTCCTTTTGTATTCAAGGTAAAGGTCATGTTAAGGTAGGAGACAATAGATGTAACTACACCTACACTTTGCGTACCAACAGCACCCCGCCCTTGATAACTCCGCCTAATGTGTATTTCGTATGTGGCAAAAACGCTTACACTTGGCTTCTCGGAGGATGGGCAGAGCAGTGCTACCTGTCTTTCCTTTATCCTCCAGTATATATAGCCCCTTCTAATTATCATAAGAATCACCAGCTGACTAAACGAAATTCAGATCTCTCCCGAGCCAGTAGAAGTATCGATACTAATAGTACAGATCAGACTGACACCGCATCACAGCAGTTTGTGGACATAGTAAAGGGTCTCTTTCCTATATGGGGTCCTATTTTTACTAGCAGAGATGTTAGACGTCTCTCCAGAATGGTGGAAAATGTAGATCAAACCACTGCTGGAATTTTGACTAATCTGACGGTAGAGCTTCAGGCTAAGAGGCTTTTGCTTCAAAATCGGATGGTGCTTGACGTCATCCTAGCTGATCGAGGAGTATGCTGCGTGATCGGCAGCTCCTGTTGTGTGTATATCTCTGCTCCAACTATACACTTAGCCATTCAGAAATTACATCGCTTCGCTGCGGAAGTTCATGCTGACACTGGTACTTGGTCCTTAACAGGGTGGTTCTGGAACCTCTTGTCCACCTGGGGATGGAAGATCTTTATGATCCTGGCGGGAGTAATTGGGGTGGTATTTACTAGTTGCCTGTGCCTACATTGTGGGCCAGCATGTTGCTCTTATTGCGCTGCCAAGCTTACTTCCTCGTTGACAGTTTCGCGCCAGGCGAAAATAGAGAAACAGTTAGTGGAGAAGGGAGTTACAGATCTATTGCAAATAGATGAAGGTGTGTTCTTGGATTAAAACCTGTCATTTCTTTGTATGTATATTGGCTACATCACGCCAATAGGGGGTCTGAAGAAATATAAATCGATATTGTATAATGTTGGCCTAATGTATCCAATATATTAGCATACCGCCTTCGGAACCCCCCCCCCCTAGTGAATATACTCGAACCATGCATACATTAAGAATCGGGCCTTGACAGAACAAACGCCATGTTGGTTTCATTTCCCTGTACCTCTTGCTCTTGCTAGGAAAACATGTGACCTGCTACTGTGTAGAGAGCGAGCCTGAGAGGTCGGCCTGGGCTATGAATGGACCATTGATTCTAACTTAGGAAACTCAAGGTCGCAACTGCCTTTCTTGTGGGATGAGCACATTCTTGCAGACGCCGTGCTGTACTCCCGTGCCCGAGAACGAAGGGGAGGCACCTTTACTGACCTACCCCCAAAATAGTTTGAGTTGAGTTTCGAATCAATCATTTGTGCCTTATATGGGTTTTCCTGTTGGCTTCCCGAGAAGTAGTACATTTCCCTGTACAGGGTTTTCATGAGGTATGCTGAAAGTATATATGCACTGCTTTGAATGTAATCCAGCAGTCTCCTCTGCGCACCTTTGAGGGTGAAGGGGAGAGTGAGGCTCCCCTATATAGTGCGCATTGCAAAATAAACGATTGAACCTTCTCCATTGCCGACTGACTTATTCTTGGTAAATAAGGTATATGGGCTATTGGTAAGTATAGCTCTATGGTATATTATTTTTTAGTACTTCAACTATCCAGCACTTTCCCTACTGTTGCAATCACTGGATTGGGAATAGTCATTTTTACCCCTACGATATCCAACACTTTCCCTACTGTTGCACACTATGGAGTTCGGAATAGTAATTTTTATCCCTCCGCTATCCAGCACATTCGTTACTGTTGTGCTCTTCGGAGTGGGAATAGTAAATTTTGCCCCTCCGCTATCCAACACTTTACCTACTGTTGTAATCACTGGAGTTGGAAAGGTAAATGTTATTATTCCGCTATCCAACATTTTCCCTACTGTTGTATCTATTGTATTGTGAAAATAAACATTTCAATTTTTTTAAAAGTTTAATGTTGTACTTAATTATGGAATTTTTGCTTTTGACTATTAATATATGTATATATTTTATTTTATATATTTAAAAGTTTAAAAATCAAATAAAGATAAAGTTAATACATTATTTTACAGTTAATATATGTATGTGTTTATATTTTTTTAATTAATTATAGTTTTTATATTTAGTTATAATGTATATTAAATGGTATTTATATTGTTAAAGATACTATTAATATGTTTTTATATTTAATATATATTATTTTATTTATATTTTTAAATCAATATTTTTTACCTCTATATTTTTTATTTTGATATTTTTGATTCAATATTTTTGTACTTACCTGTTTAAGTATTGGTAATCAATATTTTTGCATTCTATATTTTTTGTATTTTTAACACCTAGATTTTATACTTCGATATATTGTCAGTGAACCTTCTATCACATCAGAAGTACCAATTACAAGTTGACATGGACAGGAGAAGGGACTATCAAATCCAGGATTAAGCACCCATAATAACTGTTGTGGATAGAGTACAGGAACTATGATTAATAACGCTGGGGATAGGATCCTTGAATCGGTGAGTGAAGACTTATGGAGTTCCCCAAGAGGCAGTGTGGATCTGCGATAGATTTTCCCCGATCCTGTCTTGTGTGGATTCTTTCCCTGTGCGGTCTGATCTTAAACATGGGTGCCTCCCCCATTTTTCCCCCAGGCTCAAATTCTTAAATTGTGGCTGGGACATGGCAGAGTAATATTTCAGTCGAAAGAGAGAACCTGCCCATTTTCTTTCTCTGTTTGTTTTGGAATTAGGCCCACTTAACAGAAGCTTCATCCTCCAGCTTTTATCAGATATTGAGGATTTGTGCCTGGCATCAAGTTGAAATATTGATTAGGTGCTGCTGGATTCTCTAAGCAAACTTCAAAGTTCCAGGGTAACATTTATCTCTAGGATCATCGTAATACTAATCCTGGCTAACGCTGACCATTTTCGGAAAAAAGGTATGGATGTCTTTCTGTTTGATGAGATTGTGGATGCTCAGTGAGATATCCATAGGGCGTGCTCTCAGGGCCTCATTAGAGATGTTTGCAACAACAGGGGGGGTTGATAATCCGAAGGATATCATAATTTCTATTGGTAGAGCCGCAGGAAGAAGAGTGATAAATATTGCGAGACATGAGGACCAGATGGTCAGGCAATCTAGAAAGGGAGATGATTTGGTTCTCTGGAGTTGGGTAGCAGGTACATTGAATGCCTCCAAAGACACCATAAAACTTCCAATGTTGCAGAGGTAGCCCCATGGGTAAAATTCTCTACTGGAAAAGGGCAAGTGTAGGACAGTGTAACTCCACGCTAAACTTTTTAATGCAATTTGATTCAATGATAAGTTGCTTACAGGAAACTTGGATGTGTTCTGATTTTGAATATGAGAATTATTTTCTTTTTTTTGTGCAGCAAAACCGACAGTAAAAGGTAATGCCTGGCTTCACTTTGGGGGTGCCTTGGAGGGGGAATCTCACAGGGAAAGCCAGGATGGGTTCCACAGCGGTATACAGCGCCAGGATGCCCCGAGATGGGGCGGCAGTGCGCTTTACAAGTATACACACATTTACATTTACATATGCATAAAGTTGGCTTGGGGCAATATAATAGGAGGACCGTATTCTTCTTTTCTTCTGGTAAATGTTTATATTCCCCGCAGGAGGTCGTCTGCACCTCTAGTTGAATGCATGGTCTCTTTTGTGCAGAATATTAGCATCTTGGAAGAATTCACAATGATAATTATGCTGTGAGAGTTCAATGCTAAAATATTAAATTGCTCTTCTGTGAACTTTGGAAACCTGGAGTTGGATGAGGTATGGAGTATCCCGGAAGCAACTTTACCAGGTAATATCAGATCAGACAGGTGGGAATTAAGCAGATTCCCAGAGTATTCTTCAGTGTCTTTTACTTTCCATTCTTCTCGAGGGCAATCATTAATTTATTGTATTTTGGTTTCCTACCAAATGTTTGGTGCCTGCACACAGTTTAAGGTATTTAGAATTGATCATAGCAACCATAGTATTCTTTAGGTGGTTATCGATTTAGAACTCATGGTGCTCCAGCCCTGGAATTCCAGAAATGAGTATGATAAGCTTGGAAGGACATTTTGAAACAGCAAGTTCTGGACCAATACCAGAGAATTCTATTGCCTGTTTTGAGAAGCAGGTGTTTTTATTTCCATTGTGTGTGAGTAAGAAAACCAGCTACTAGTGCTAAACCCTTGGTGGCTTCCTCTGGGGAGGTGAAAAAAGGTAAATTGGGTGTGAAACTCCCTAGTAAGGCAACAATTTAAGCAGTTATCACTACTGACGCAAAGGGAAATCAATCAGTGTGTTTGGGTGAGAACGAGACTGAAGGTATTTGAATGCTGAAGGTAGGAGGATCAGAAATGAATTAAGCTTACAGAAGACACATATTCTGGTGATTCATATGAATATGTGTCCCTAATAGCCAATATTATGATTGTAGACTTAAGGTTAAAGCCTTTTTATAATCCGATGTGGAGTGGATCCAATATATCTTGCAGCTTTGCACATCTAACTCTAGTGGCGAGTTTCTGTTGAGTCAATTAGTCAGTCCCCAACACTGATTGTATATGGCCCTCCTTCATGTAAGGATATAGGGAGTTTTATTAAGGGTTCTATGTTCTCTGGGGTGATGGGCCCGATGATCTGGCTATAATGCTCATTAAACACAATGTTTCTGCAAAGGCCCCTTTTCTTCGTCTGTTGTTTCAATTTTGTTATTTGCATGGGACCACACCATTCTCCTGGAAAGGAAGTATAGTGTTGCCTTTTGATAAAAAGGGTCTTAAAACTTCTCCTGCAGCTTTAGACAGATTGAATTATTGGATCAAATTGGGAAACTGTTTGCCAAGAGTATTTTTCTTCACCTCCAGGACTGGTCATTTTGTAATAATCTTGTCCCTGTGGAGCAGGCTGGCTTTCGTAACGATCGTGACACCCTAGGCAATATCATGGCCCTTCAAACTCTGATTCTGAAGTATCCAGTGGGCAAGGGCATGGGGTATATTTGCTGCCTTCATAGATTTCTGCACAGCATTCGACAGGGTTGATCTTGGGATTCTGTGGAGGAAATTGGCTACATTGAGGATTCCCGTGCCCTTGCTTAGGCTGCTTTGTAATCTTCTACGTTCACTCAGGTCCTGATGGAAGGGAACCAGGGCTTGTCTAGTAAAGTATAAACTCAAATTGGACTGAAGGAAGGGTGATTACTAGCTCCACTCCTCTTTTCCCTTTATATCTATGACTTGCCTAGCAGAGATGGACAGTATAATGGGAACCCACCAAAACTAGGAACAATCTATTTTGGTTGCTTATCTATGCAGATAATGCCATTTTGCTAAATGTAACCACAAAAATTTACAGAGGCATCATTTAGAGTTAGGGAACTACGCTGATGTTAGAGGGGCGATCCCAGGGGAAAGCAGACTCGCACCTTACCACCCTGTGACCCACCTCTCCTAGGAACACAGCCGAGTAATGGCGGGAGATCCTCAGGGAGAGGACCTCGAATCTAGGATCGTACGCGGTGCGCTAGCACCACTCGACAAAGGGACACCACACGTAGTATTAAGAGAACGTATTCTTTAGCTTTAAAAATGGATCTTTATGATCTGCAGATTCTTATGTACAGGCGAGCAAGGGCTCAAGAGTCTCGGTAGGGGTAGGGTAGCGGGACAGTCTCAAGGTTCAAAGTCACTTGCGGGCGCGAATCCGGCGCACAGCTCTCAATCCTCGAGCCGGGGGATACGGGGTGATCTTGGGTCCAGCCGGACCAGGATAGTCTCGGAGCCGCGATCGAATCAGCAGGGCTTGGGTAAGGATGTAGTAGTTCTTACGGTCTGTAGGGAGCCGCGATCGAATCAGCAGGGCTCAGGAGTTTCTCAAGGTTGCCGGGGAGCCGCGACAGTGTCAGCAGGTCTCAGGTGGTCTCGGGCAGAAGTCCTTCTCTGCCAGGTAGGAGCCGCGACAGCGTCAGCAGGGCTCAGTTGGTTCTTCAGGTTGCAGGAGAGCCGCGACAGCGTCAGCGGGGCTCAGGTGGTCGTCGAGTAGAAGTCCTTCTCTGCTCGGTAGGAGCCGCGACGAGGTCAGCAGGGCTCATGTAGTCCAGGATACAACTGACTTGGTCATCAAGAGCAACCCTTGATATAGGACTCCTCGCCTTTGATGTACGGAGTCCTCGCTGGCGGAGGTCTTAGCACCTCGGGGTCGGTTGTTGTAGGTTCCGCCTCGGCGGCTCCTTTCATCCTTTCAACGGGGGTCTGGAGGGATCCCAGACACTCAGCAGGCCTGGAGCCAGCCCTCAGGGAGGCCGGATGGGTGATCGAAACTCATCTCTCAAGGGGAGGTGGGAGGTGTGATCGAGCTACTCCTCCCTCTCTCGCTCACAGGGAGCGCTCTACCCCCTGGCCGGGTATGGCGCCGAAGGCCGAGGTCGGGCTGGGGCCGGGGCGGCCATCTTAGGTGCAGGGACATGGGCATCGGCCTCGGGTACCCGGGAAAATGGAGGGAGAGGACGGGGAAGCCCAGTGTCGGGGACGTCGGTCATGGAGGGAATGGTCTGGTGAATCAGGGCCATGGGGAGCTGCACGGGTTAGGAGGGATCACTACGGGTCAATGAGGACCACGCCACGAGGCCGGGTCCAACAGCTGATGAACATTTCCTAAAAATAAACAGCAAAAGTATGTTTTTTAGGTCCCATGGTTTAGGGTTACTAAAAATGTGCATTGGTTTTTAGGGAAAGACAAGTTAGAGGTGGTGAAGCTATACCTGTATTTGGGTCGTATTTTGTCTAGTAACTGCTCTAATAGTGATCACATTAGTAAGGGCAGAAGTGAGTCAATATCCAAGTTTTCAGCC
The DNA here is from genome assembly GCF_964261635.1 of Lissotriton helveticus. Taxonomy (NCBI): domain Eukaryota; kingdom Metazoa; phylum Chordata; class Amphibia; order Caudata; family Salamandridae; genus Lissotriton; species Lissotriton helveticus. The sequence goes on from NC_136068.1 coordinate 650,178,743, forward strand.
ATTGGCAGGTTATATAAATTTTGCGGGCACAGACATTTGGATCAAAATTCCCTCTTCTTTGAGTTATGCCTGTGAATCAATGGATGAGCAGTACTGGGTCTTCTTTCAGAAGGTGAAGGGGCAAATTTGGCACCACATATGTAACGTGAATTGTGCTGTTGCTCCGTCAGCACTACGGCTTGAATGTGGGCTTCTTTCCATGAATGTGTTTGCTTTGGCAGCAAGTTTAAGGTAGGGGAATAGCATATTGAATAGTGATTCAGGCCTCATTAAAACATGATTACTTATTCACTCTTAAGGAGAGAAGTGCTATTTTCTCAAACTATGTGAAAGCACTAGATATGTTTGGAATTGGGCAAAGTGAAACAGGATCCCTCCCAGAACTTATTTGAAATAATATGATTAAAAAATTATTTAGGAAGTTAGTGGAAGAAGAAATGTTGTACTGTGTTCTAGCCACATTAGGAATGATATACATTTAGAGAGTAGCTTATATAAAAAAATTTCAACCATATGTCATATGGACCCTTAGCCATGGTGAGCGTTGAACCCTTTTATTGTTAAGGCTGAATTTGCTTCCTCTTAGAAATATTATGGGAGGGATTACCTAGGAAACTGAGGCTTTTTAAATAAAAAATAGAAATGAACCAGATTTGACGACAAAAAAATGTTTCAACTAAATAAAAAATAGAAATGAACCAGATTAGACGACAAAAAAATGTTTCAACTTCTTTTTTTTCGAATATATTAGAAAATCTATAAACTGTATAATGACTGATTATAATAATAAGACACCAAAAGAATTTCTTGGTCAATTCTTCGTGATAAACAATGGGTAAATTGGTTATACAAACCTGGAATATAGGGGGGCTATTGAACAATGAGAAACAACGTCGGTTCGCAGAACTAATTGGCCTGAATCCAGTAGATATTCTATGTCTCCAAGAGACACATGTGCCATGGGCTAGGAGATCATTATTGAAAGTAAGAGGTTATAATTTGTTAGCTGCATCAACGCAGTCATCAAATATAATAGGAGTCGCAATCCTAGCCAAATCACACTTAGGTGGGCCGGTACGTCACCTCACTGATTCTCATGGCAGATGGGCAATTGTAAAACTTGCCATAGGCATAACTATCTGTACCATCTACGGCTCTAACCAAGATGATCCTACAATTTTCACATTTCTTGAATCAGAACTCACCACTTGGCAGGGCCCTCTAATTATGTGTGGGGATTTCAATATCTCTCTTAAACCTATGCTCAATAATAATAGTCTTATACAACAGACCTATATCGGCCGGAAACCTAAAGTATATAAAGCAATTAGGAGACTTGTGAATAGTTTGGGGCTAATTGATATATGGGAGGAAAAAAATCAGAACACCCAGAATGCTGGATACACATATTTTTCGCATCCATATCAAAAACACGTTCGTATAGATTATGTATTCACAACTAGGGATCTAGCCACGCAATCCTCTATCAGTAAATACCCCAAAATTATATCAGATCATAACGCCCTGGCCTTCACAATGGATATAGAAACGTCAACTAACAAATCTAGACAATGGACATTTGATCGCAAATTGCTCTCTAATAATGACTATATTAACTATATTAGCAATTGGACAGAGGAATTTTTTAATATTAATCGTTTTAGCGCTGCAAGGAATGTGGTATGGGGCTGCTACAAATCAGCACTTAGGGGGGAAACTATAAGCTTTCAAGCTAGGGCTACAAAACAAAATACCATGAACTATAGCCTGAAACTTGCGGCCTTAGCAAAGGCGGAAGAAAATCACACTCTGATCATCTCACAAAGATTAGATGCAAAACAATCAATATATCAATTATCATTGTTAAAAGCGGAGCTGAATGCAAGCCTTAGTGAAAAAGCGGCTAAAACTTATAAAGCATATAGGAAAGATGTTTATGAGAGTGGGGAGAGAGTTGGCAGGCAACTGGCTCTACGCACTAGACAAAAGAATGTATCTAGTTATATCAGTCAGATAACTGATAGCGGCCGAACCTACACTAACACTTCTGACATCATGTATCAATTTCAACAATATTATCAGAAACTCTACACTGAAGAAACTAAATCTACTGATAATGATATATTCTGTTTTCTTAATAATCTCCTTCATAATCATGAGACATCAAAAATCCTAGATGATATTACTAGGGATGATTTAGAAGGTGAAATCACCTTACACGAAGTGGAAAATGCTCTGTTGTCACTCTCATCGGGCAAAGCAGCTGGAACTGATAAAATACCAATAGACCTGTATAAGATAGTCAGCCGTCAGTTATCTCCTCTGCTTCTTGATCTCTTTCTGGGAATAAAATGGAATGGTGTATCTCCACACTCTTGGAAAGAAACAAATATAAGTGTCTTCCCTAAGAAAGGAAAACCCCCTAAACAACTAACTTCATATCGCCCTATTTCTTTGATAAATTCGGACTCCAAATTATATGCCAAAGTGATGGCCATGAGACTCAGCAGGGTTATTGAACAACTTGTCTCCCCTTGGCAGCATGGCTTCGTTCCTGGTAAGGGCACTACTGATCATACATGTAGGGCGATTGCCCTCTTTGATGCCATGTCTGTCACGGGGGGTCGGATGTCAATGATCTTGCTGGATGCCGAAAAGGCTTTTGATCGTGATTCTTGAAAGCCAATCCATCAACCCAATTATTTGTGATCAATACGCGACAAAAGTTCTGGCATATGCCGATGATATCGCGGTTATTACATCCGACCCGATTGAGGCTATGGAGGAAATTGTGTCCCTCACCTTTGAATATGGTATCCATTCAGGTTATTCTCTGAACCGGGGGAAGACAATTGTACTTTGTACTGATAACATTAACTATACCGATCAGAGAAGAGCTGATAGAGCTACCTATTTAGGAATTACTATCAGCCCTGATGTTAAATTAATAAATGTTCTTAATTATAACCCTCTTATTGAAAAAATTAAAAAAGATCTGGATCGGGTTAATGGTTTACACTTATCAATCATCGGAAGAGGCAATTTGTGCTGCCTAGATGTCTGTATTTGTTCCGTGCAATTCCCTTTGCAGTAGCCTCTAAAACTCTAAAAATACTTGACTCTCTTATGAGCAAATTCTTATGGCAACAAGGAAAGATCAGGAGATCGCACAAGTTATTATCATTACCTAGAGATAGACGTGGGCTTGCCATTCCCAATACTAGCCTATATCATTGGGAAGCACTCCTTAAACAAATGTCACCCCTGTTTAATTTTAGTCCTGAGATAGCTATCGTAAACGTCAGTGTTTTACCATCAATCTATGAGCTAGTTCTCGGAAGAGATGTAAACAGGCTGTTTTTACAACAAACAGAAGCCAAAGATATTAGAAAGATATGTAAATTTGAAATTGTAATCAGTGCTTGGAAGGTTTGGGCTAAGATTGTTAAACATATGAAAATTACGAAATTCAATAGATACACTTCATTATGGCAACCGAAAACTACTTATAGCCTCTCCCATGATGTTATAGCTAGGAAATGGCAAAGACTCGGAATCTGTAGAATAAAAGATTTTCTGTTAAATAATTTTGAGACTAAGTTTATAGATTTAAAGAATAAATATCAATTATCTAATGGTGATTATATTAAATATGTGCAAATCTATGCTAATCTCAAAGCAAAAGGATCGGCCATAAGTCTAACAAGAGTGGATATTATAGAAGCTGTTAATAGACCAAATATAAAAATAGGATCACTGTATGATATTTTATTAACTAACATCCAAGATGATTTGGAGAAAACCGAAGCAAACTGGGCTAGAAAAATTAGTAATCCTAATGTCGATATTTATAAAGTGTTGGAACTAAGTGATTCTTTGTTTATGGCTAGTAATCTTAAAGCTCAGGCGTATAAAACTGTATTCAACCTTTACTATACTCCTGTCAAACTATTCAACCAGGGTAAAAGGGAAAATGATTTGTGTCCTAGATGTTCGCATGGGGCCCAGCGACACTAATACATATGTTCAGCAATTGTCTAAAGCTCGATCTCATTAAAATAGCGATTAGTGATTATTGGCAGGTGATATTTGGGCGTAAACTCCCTGACTCCGAAACACTGTTTATGTTTGGCTATGACTCCTCGCTAGAACTCTCAAAACAAGAGGAAAGATTGTTGTTCATAGGAATGGCCGTTCTTAGAATCATTTTGTCAACCCACTGGAAAGAACTTGAACCCCCTAGCTTTCATATGTGGTTAGCCCGATTCTTAGCAGTTTTTAGCTTTGAGATGGCAATTTATGCTACTAGGGGAACTAGAGCAAAGAAACGTGGTGATTCAATATGGCACCCAATACCAAATTGGAAAACTGGTGTCGTAACTATGAGTTAAGTCAATGTTTTTGTTATATATGCTTTTTTGTTATATGCCTTGTTTTACAACTATATGTCATTTCTCTCAATAGTTTTATTGATTTGGTATTGATGTATTATCTGTATTTGTATTATTTGTAATAAGCTAGTGTAATCTGTCTTTTTCTGTTTATACTGTGTGTTCGGATCTGGTTCAATAAAAAATAAAATAAAATTTTTAAAAAAAAGGAAACTGAGGCTTTTTGACCTCTGCATGAACCATGTTCAAGATTTAAATCATGTGCTATTTTTTGTCCTCCCCTGCAATCACTATGACATCGACTGTTAAGACCATTGTCCCGAAAGTATAACATTTCCTCTGCAGTGGAGTCCCAGAAATGTCTTTTGGCACCACCCTCGGAAATAGCCTGTTCAAAATGTATTTCCTTTTTTAAACTATTCTTTGATATCTTTTAGATAGGTCTACATTAATTGTATTTGTTGTCGTATTTGACAAACAGTCTTTTAGTGTAGATTTGAACAGTCTAATTGATTTATAGTGTCTACATTGCTTTGCAAAACTGATTGCTCTGAAATATATAGAAGTACTGCACTAGAATTGTACTATTGTTCCTGTTATATTCCTCTGCTTGGATAGGTTTTGTATATCTCACTAAAACAATTACGCATTTGCACTATATTATTCCAAGAACTTTTTACATCAGTGGAGTGTGTTGGTGCAGGGAATTAGTCTGTCATGTATTTTTGCTCTGTACACTACTTATTTTGATCTTTGTGTATTTTAGAGTTCGAAATCATAAATAAACTTGAACTTAAACTTGCAGGAAAATGTTGGTGGTTCCAATTTCAACTCCTCATTATATTAGCCATAGAGAGCAGGAACCGACCTGTTTGAGTGAGCTTATTTGCACAAGGCCTGTAATGTTGGGGTTGTCTATCTGGCAGTTGGAGGCAATGTTGCTCACAAAAAATATGATTGTCGTCACCTTGGCATGTGATAAAGGATTACTAAAACCCTGGTTAGCTTATGTTAAAATAGCACTAGTTGCAATTGGTATTGGCCATGCCTTTTCAGATCTTATCACATGTTTAGATCTGGATAAGAAATGAGTGTACGCTTTACTGTCTGCAAAGCTGGAGGAGGCTAGGATTAAAGTTGAATCTTTAAAACCAATGCTTGCAAGGTACATGAAGTTAAGTGATGAAGCCAGGACTATGACAAATTATATATGGGAGCCGAGGAGTAACTGGAAGAGCTCTTTAATATTTTGTTTTAGTGCTGACACATTTAAATATTTACTATGCTTCACAGTTGGTTTTAAGGCAACGACGATCTAAGGATATGCCCGTGTAATTGTACCTCAAAACAAACAATACTGCACGTTATGTTTTTCTACAACTTTTATCAGCTTTTACCACCACGTTTTTAGCCAACTTGCTGAAGGCAAGACATTTTGGACATTGTAGCAAATCCTATAATGTTATTAAACTACCTGAGGATGAAGAGTCTCGTGTGTGTGTGTGGGACTGTTCCTTCATGCAGCCATGTGCTCACTATAATCAATGCTTGTTTAAAAAACGAGATTGTCTTATTTAAATTCATGCTTTGGACTGCAGATTTTATAATACTGTGGGTGGTTTTATCAGGCGCACTGCATGTTTTGTACTAGAATGTAAACATTTTTGAAAGGCTGTATTTTATTTTATTATCCTAATCAATTTTGCTGTCTGGATGCCTTCATGCCTGTTCGCAGTTGAATAAAGAAATAAAGAGGAAAGAAGAAGTAATAGTATGCTTCAAAGTCTGCACCAGGTGCAATTTTCAAGGCATACTATTTGGAATGTCATGTGACTTCTCCATAGGGTCCTATTCCACCTCTGAGAAAATCTACATAGTAGAAATGTTCATGATTTTTTTTTGCCGGAACATGTTTTTTTGCAGAGAAGAAAGCCTTCCTATCCTGACGAACATGTGTAGGTGATCTGTTTCCCCTCACATTCTGGAAGGGTAGACACTCCAGCCATTGGTTGACTCAGATTTCAGTTTCTCAATGTTCACGAATGTATGTATGATGGTGTAGATAATCCCAGAAGGCAATACACCTTGTAGTGCCCACTTTCCGTCCCTTATGTTAATTCACTGATGTAGATGTCTCTGTATTTGTGGCCGAGAATTCCACAGTAGGACATTTATTTTGTTAGAAATTCTTTGGTGAATACCTGGCAGGAGTAAATGAGTTATTTTAGATGTACACTTCAGTTTAAACCTAAAATACTTTAATGATTCTGGACAATCTATTTAAATTCTAGTGGGGTAATTTTACTGGCAACAATTGACACACGAAGGGCAGCGTAAAAATCGGATTATTAGTTCCAATGGATGTGAATCCTTCACAAGTAATAGGCCTGCAATTGCCTCATTACATGGAACCATTTACCCCATTTTTGCCCTTGACCCTGTCACGGTAGAGAAGCAGTCCAGGCCAACTCAGAGAAGATGGTGTGGGCAAGTATTTCTATTTCGGAATCTTTGCAAAGTTGCGTCTCCCTCAAGGTGTTTCGCAAGGGATTGAAAACCTTGGCGTTTTAAATTGGGGACTGATTTCATTTTACATGGGTTTAGTGGCGGGAAATCCCCTGGGGTATCTGAGGGCTTTACAAGATGCAATATTAATAATATTAATTTTCTGGAAAGCAAGTACAACGCTCAATACATCATTGCGCAGACAGTGCTTTCTCTTTTAAAAAGGAAACCTACTTTTATTACAGACACTATTAAATACTATGGGGCTTATTTACAAGCACCTTGTGTCACCGGTACGTCACTTTTTCCTATGTTAAAAGTGACGCATCGGCGGCGCAAGGGGCTTGTAAATAAGCCCCTATGTATTAATTTGAAAATAGGTACATCAGGCAGATGGAAAAACCTTTGATGACATATGCATATCACATTACACCCCATGGGATCCTGAACCATATAATCCCAATTTGCCCACGTGTACCTGATGCACCAACACTATGTAAGGGGATTGCTAGTAAAAAGGCAGCTGTACTGACTTTGTTAGTTTGTCACCACATTAGAAAAAGCAACCAAGTGTCATGTTACAACTATATAACAACATTAAAATCAGGGAACACAGTAATAATAATCCATGGCATTCATTGAAACAATAAATGTTCATTATCAATGTTATCCATAAAGCATGTTGATTTCAAAATAGTGTGTCAGAATCTTTTTGACAATCTAAAGGCCAACAAATTCAACCATAAGGCCAGCCACAAGAGTTGTACGGATCTTCAGAGCCCAAAAGCAAAAGCTCCAGCTTTATCAGTTCTTAAGATTAAGGAAACCCTCTCCTATGGTCAAGTACATATCTTCCTGGGAGAGTCATGGTGTTACATGCAAAGGAATTATAAGGAGGCTGCTACACATCATGCAGGTTCCAACAACAGTTGTAATTATTATTGCTGGTGCCCCTGTGGCGCAACAAGAAAGGAAATTGACCCTTCCAGTCTGTGCAGGGTATTATGGGGTGTTTCTATGCCAAAGATAGACACATTTTATTAATTTTTTTTTTTTTTGCTCTGCAGTCCTTTCTTTGATTTTGAGTTCCCCAGTCCCACCTGGTCCCCACTCACGCACCCAAAACACCAAATGGACCAACAGCTCGCCCTAGAGAACAGAAGGTCAGATGCAACTTGGAAAGCTGCAAATTAGTTGTGAAGTGTGTTACTTATTTTTGTTGTAGTAAAAGCATTAACCAAGTGAAACAAGTCGAGAGAATACCTCAAAATGCCATATGAAAATTAAGTGAAACACAACACAAATGTCACAAACCTTTGAACTAAATATATGTAGAAACATCCAACTTCCTCTGTTGACAGCTGTACTCCAATGAGAATTGTCTTTGATTTTGGGAAACTTTAAATAAGCTATAGGGTCTCTGAGAATGGTTGGAAGACAGCGATACAAAAGGGGATGATGGACGGAGCGTTTGAGCAAATCAAACACTCACCCCCAGTCAACTGATCTGGGTTTAATCCATCACCATTCTTTAGCCCAGTCAGCCACCCCATTTCAGACATGGCTATATGCAAATCAGTCTGACCCTGTGCCTCATGGGCATGGGAACAGTCCAGCCCGAACTGCCAAGCCATGTCTTCCATGGACCGGAAACAAGCATCCTGGGACCGGTTTCGGATTCATAATCCTCATCAGCCAGGCTATCTTGAATCCAGTGGCCAAGTGAGCAAGGGACTCACGTCTGAGCATACCCTGCCACACTTAGGGCGAACAAAGCGATACAAAAGGGGATGATGAACGGAGCGTTTGAGCAAATCAAACACTCACCCCCAGTCAACTGATCTGGGTTTAATCCATCACCATTCTTTAGCCCACTCAGCCACCCCATTTCAGAGATGGCTATATGCAAATCAGTCTGACCCTTTGCCTCATGGGAACAGTCCAGCCCAAACTGCCAAGCCATGTCTTCCATGGACCGGAAACAAGCATCCTGAGACCGGTTTCGTATTCATAATCCTCATCAGCCAGGCTATCTTGAATCCAGTGGCCAAGTGAGCAAGAGACTCACGTCTGAGCATACACTGCCACACTTAGGGCGAACAAAGCGATACAAAAGGGGATGATGGACGGAGCGTTTGAGCAAATCAAACACTCACCCCCAGTCAACTGATCTGGGTTTAATCCATCACCATTCTTTAGCCCACTCAACCACCCCATTTCAGACATGGCTATATGCAAATCAGTCTGACCCTGTGCCTCATGGGAACAGTCCAGCCCGAACTGCCAAGCCATGTCTTCCATGGACCGGAAACAAGCATCCTGGGACCGGTTTCGGATTCAAAATCCTCATCAGCCAGGCTATCTTGAATCCAGTGGCCAAGTGAGCAAGGGACTCACGTCTGAGCATACCCTGCCACACTAAGGGCGAACAAGGCGATACAAAAGGGGATGATGGACGGAGCGTTTGAGCAAATCAAACACTCACCCCCAGTCAACTGATCTGGGTTTAATCCATCACCATTCTTTAGCCCACTCAGCCACCCCATTTCAGACATGGCTATAAGCAAATCAGTCTGACCCTGTGCCTCATGGGAACAGTCCAGCCCGAACTGCCAAGCCATGTCTTCCATGGACCGGAAACAAGCATCCTGGGACCGGTTTCGGATTCATAATCCTCATCAGCCAGGCTATCTTGAATCCAGTGGCCAAGTGAGCAAGGGACTCACGTCTGAGCATACCCTGCCACACTTAGGGCGAACAAAGCGATACAAAAGGGAATGATGGACGGAGCGTTTGAGCAAATCAAACACTCACCCCCAGTCAACTGATCTGGGTTTAATCTATCACCATTCTTTAGCCCACTCAGCCACCCCATTTCAGAAATGGCTATATGCAAATCAGTCTGACCCTGTGCCTCATGGGAACAGTCCAGCCCGAACTGCCAAGCCATGTCTTCCATGGACCAGAAACAAGCATCCTGGGACCGGTTTCGGATTCATAATCCTCTTCAGCCAGGCTATCTTGAATCCAGTGGCCAAGTGAGCATGGGACTCACGTCTGACCATACCCTGCTACACTTAGGGCGAACAAAGCGATACAAAAGGGGATAATCAACGGAACGTTTGAGCAAATCAAACACTCACCCCAGTCAACTGATCTGGGTTTAATCCATCACCATTCTTTAGCCCACTCAGCCACCCCATTTCAGATATGGCTATATGCAAATCAGTCTGACCCTGTGCCTCATGGGAACAGTCCAGCCCAAACTGCCAAGCCACGTCTTCCATGGACGGGAAACAAGCATCCTGGGACCGGTTTCGGATTCATAATCCTCATCAGCACAGGGTCAGACTGATTTGCATATGGCCATGTCTGAACTGGGGTGGCAGAGTGGGCTAAAGAATGGTGATGGATTAAACCCAGATCAGTTGACTGGGGGTGAGTGCTTGTATTGTCAACGCTCCGTCCATCGTTTCCTTTGGTTTTTCTTTGTTCGCCAAAAGTTGGCAGGGTATGTTCAGACGTGAGTCCCTTGCTCACTTTGCCACTGGATTCAAGCAAGCCGGGCTGAAGACGGCTGAAATGCCAGAAACCGGTCCTCGGTAGCTTGTAAGGAGTATTAACCCGTTTACCACTGATCCAGCAGAGAGCAGCAGAGAGCCAGAGAGCCAGAGAGCAGCAGCAGCAGCAGCAAGCAGGACGCCAGAAACGCCAGTGAGACGCCAGTGAGAGGCAACTGACAGAAGCCGACAGAAGCCGGTGCCAGAGCCTCCACAGCCCGCCACAGCCACAGCCTGGCGGAAAAGCGGTGAAAAAGCGGAAAGGCGTACACCAGCCATTTCCACCGCCGCCGCTACCCTGCCGCTACCCCGCCGCTATCTGCCGCTATCTGTCAAGCTGGAGCCGAAGCGGATCACCTGTCACAGCGGTTGGCAGTTGGTGTCAAGCGGCGAAAAGCGAAAAGGCGAAAAGGGGCAAGCAAAGCGGCGGAAACTGTTTTCACCTGCAGCCGGCGGAGGCGGACGGCGTAAGCCACAGAAAGCGGCTAAGCGAGCCAACAAGCAAGCGGCACCACAGCCCCCGGCTCACAGGTTCTCACCACCTCATTGCCTGTGCTCCCCCGCCCCCCCCCCCGAGTGAGCTGCCTGAGCAGCGGTATTTTCGCCCGGGATTGGGTGCAGGGGGTGGCCGGGCACATCAGGGGGAAGCACGGCTGGGAGGGCCAGGACCGCTTTTAGAGGCCAGGGTTGCCTAGGTGTGGGACGGATCTTGCTGGCGCCATCCCCCCACCTCCCCACAACCCTCCACAGGGCCAGGAAGGGCCAGGAAGGCCAGGGGCTGTCAAGCCCAGTGCTGCACTCATCAACGGGGGTAACGGGAGCCATAGCACCTAGCAACAGGCCAGAGCCAGAGCTCCAAGCTTCCAAATTACAATTCTCTACACAGCAGCGGCCGGTACACAGCAGACCCATACCCAGAGCCGCAGAACATCACTCACGTGAAGCTGAACAACATCTTTCTTGCGACCAGGGGACCAGGGGGCCGCCCACAGTTTTGGCACACAGCTTGGTCCTTTCCCCGGGTAATTTGCGCTTGCCTACCAGTACAAGCACTGGATTCATAGCAGCAGGGAGGACAGGGCACCCTTCAACCTAGTAGGAGATTCCAAGAGATCCCACAGACTTCATCTACTACGTGGGCTCCACTAACCAGCAGCAGCTGCCTAGGCGACCCGGCAAGTCACTCAAACCAACCCCAAAATGAGGACCAGAAACTCTACTCTAATTCAATCCCAGGAAAGGCCCCGGCCCCACAGTTCCGCCAAGAGACGGAAGGCGAAGCTATTTTACCCTCCAGTATTAGAACTGAGGGGGACTCATCAAGGGCCCTGGGACGGGGAACACTCAGGATCAGTGGGAGCGACCGGAGCAACTCCAACTTTTCCGGGACCTCACATTGATTTTACCGTGGAACTGCCGGCCTATTTTTCCACAGCTCACCCCCCGGTCGACACCACGGGGAAGCCTTATAGCTTCCCGAAGTTAAACTCGCACAAGCCTAGGCCTAGCACCAAAGAATGCTCAAACTGCTCCGCAGGAAATAGAGACATAAGAAGCTTTTTGAGCCCCAAAACAACCTCTCCTCCTGCTTGTCCTAGGACTTCGGACAGTTTATCTATTACTAAAGCAAGTGAGGAAGGGCGGAGTCCAACACTCGCAAGCCCTCGGGCCATCAGAATTCCCCTTTCACCCACAATATTAACGCTCCAGAGTGGAATACCCCTCAAACTTACGACATCAGACAGGGTGGCGCTCGGGCCCATCCAATCAAACACCATGGCCACGATTTTCCCTCCATCAGAGGACCGTCAGTGGAGCACCCCTCCTTCAATCAAAGCGAATACGCACGCCACCTCAGACAGCACTTACGTCGACAAGAAAGGAACAACTTCCTCCATCATAGCGACGCACACAGCTCTGGCCAACGGTACCCCCGACACAAAGGAAGGAGCAACCCGACAACCATTCGTCAGGACCTCAAATCATCTATTGAAATCGCCAAGACCGGGCTCCCCGGAACACGATAAAACGGCCCTGCCCCCGCTCCCTGATAGCGGCCCTGCTAACACAAATCATCTATCACTGATAAGCGAAGCCCTTACTTCAATGACAGGAGCAGCGATAATGCACGCGGACAAGCTTGAAGTCCAGATCAATATACTACAAATAGTGGCAAACATGATCTCTGGGATAGACTCAAAACTGGACAATTTGAACGCTCTGATACGCAGAGCGCAGGACAGCACACAACTCAAGCCAGAGTTATGTAGTTGCAGCCCGATCCTGCACAGCTTAGAAAAACTACCAAACATCATGACCACATTAATAGAGGACCTCAAGGGTGAAGCAAACAAAAAAAACTGCCAGAAGAGCAAGCCTCTAATTACACAGGGTCCCGCCCAGGCACACCCTATGGATAATGGCCCAGCAATCCTCTGCCTAAGCAGCTCGGAAAAGCCTGCTCCTACGGCTTCGCCTGCAACGTCCACTGCTTGTGGAACAAGGGTTATCCTGAACAAGGCTAAAAACCAAGTCTCTCAACAAACCCCCAAACTGCCCAGCCCAGAGTCACAAAACCTGTCAAGAAAAAACAAGAAAAAATTAAGAAAACTCAACAAGGAGAAGAAAAACAATGCATATGCCACCAGTGTCATTCATAATTGGTTACGGCCCAATAAGCAGCCTTCCGGCAATTCCATAACAGATGAAACACCCAACCTGGCAGCCATCAAGTACACCGAAGTAGTAAGTGAACCAACTACTGGAATTCCACACACAGATACTTCAACAACGGATCCAAGCTCACCAGCTCTCCCTGCGGCCCCTCAACCCGCTATAGCTTTGATAATACAAAATCACGCGCACGAATCGCAGGAATACAGCCATGATGAAGCAAACAAAGCCACGCCACACGCGCGGGAGCCCCGCCAAACAAGTTCTGAGCTCCTTGCGCAAACTAAGTCTATATCGCGTGGAGCATCAGACCTTGTTAACTTAAAAACTCCCAATGACATCACTGGAGACTCCCAGAGTGCCCCTCTCGGATTAACATGCCCCAAACTGGAGCACGCTGCGAACAGGCCATGGAACAACAGCCCACCCAGCTTAATGCTCATGGAGGCACCTCAATCCACAACAGAGCCAAAATACCAGATAAATGCTTACCAGCCCGGCTCGACATCGCTACCTCCAATTGGGACTCAGGGAAAAAAATGGCTCAACGAGGTCAGCGCAAGCTCTGCAAGTCAAGCAATCGCAAAGGATCGGAAAATACTGCTATATCCAGAATACACCTCGCAAGGAAAATGGGATATCCTTAACCGCAGCAATCTTTTAACACTCTGCGCAAACATCCCGGGACTGGAAGGCATAAAAACCACAGATATCGAAATCATCTCTTTCCTGCCCCCGGACGCGGAGGAAAAAAACGAAACAACGGAATTAACTTTCATCAGCCCAGACCTGGCAGAGGCACTGAGGAGCCAACATTCTCTATTGGAAAGCTGGGGCATAAAGATAAAGATTACGCCGGCACAAAAATATCCCTCAATTTTAAAAACATTGATGGCACACTCTAAGCTGGACTCTAAGCTGGACAACCAGGAACAGGGCGTGGCTGGCATCACACGCACAAATGCTTCTTCCATCCATCGGCCAAAAGTTGTTTCTGTCCTCCAGGGGTGTAAAGGCAGCATAGACACCAGTTCAATCAATGGAACCCCAATCAAGATCACAACTAAATCCAGCCAAGGAAATCGATTGTGCATAACTAGGACTCACGTAAGCAAAGATTGGTCCTGGCTGTCATCAGTATTAAATTCCAGCTCCTAATACACTCTGCCCTGCAAATGTAGCCCGATTTTATCACACACTCCCACTAGTGTAAAACCTTTAAACAAAAAGAGAGTTATCGAGAGCTTAAAAGTATTAACGTAGAATGTCGCAGGACTCAAAAAGCTGCTACTAACCCAATCCGCGGTGAATTTCTTGGAGGAAGCAGATATCATATGTATACAGGAAACCTGGCTGACCCACCCGCTGTCACTAAGAGGATACGCAGAATATGGCAAAGCAGCAAAAAAGAACAACATATTTGGAAGACCCTCAGGGGGGACCTGCGTCCACATAAAACACTCGTTGAACATAGAATTTACAGAATTCCACGACCAACCAGACACCTTTCAGGCGGGCATCCTGAAAGTCCCCCATTCCACCAATGGTACTGCTCCAATATTACTAATCAACATCTGCCATAACTTGCAGGAGAACACAGCTATTTCGCTTACACTTGCAAACCAACTAGAAACCTTACTGCTACACCATTCATCATTAGACTGCATTATCCTCGGTGACTTTAACATTCACAACATAGGGGTCTCAACCGAGCAAAACCAACAGGGCGGGGCCACCAAAGTACTGAATGAACTTTTAAAATCCTACAAACTGGCGACGGCGCACACAGTGCTCTTAAAGAACTCCCCGGGAGCCTTGGTCGGTCCCACTTACAACAACCAAACGACGATCGACTATATCATCCTAAGCGATAAATTGCAAGTCCAAATGACAAACTTCACTGTTCACCAACGCAATGACAGTGACCATGCCGCCCTAACAATCACTATGAACTTATCAGTGAAACCACGCTACAGGCCCGAAGGCATTGGGGCAACGGATGGCCAAGAATTAATAAAGCTGCCTAGAAGAATTAAATGGGGTCATGTAGCCACTGCAACTTTTAACAACTGGGCAAATTCGTGGGAAGGTTGGCCTCAGCGCAAACACAGCCAGGACGCAATAGCAATATGGGATGGAATCACCATGACTCTAGCGGCAAAACTCCGGGGACGTGGGGACAAACAAAGGACAACTCACTGGTATCCTCCGACGGCCTTCGGATTTAATGCAGAAATTAAAACAAGTGCAAAGGACTTAAACAAAAAACGAAAAGCCTTCAGTAAAAACCGCACAATCACAAACAAAACACAACTGCAGGAGGCCGCAAAGAGCCACTCCAAAAAAGTGTGGGCTGCAAAGCGTAACCACTGCGAGGCCCAGTGGCTGAAAATGTTCGACTTGTTGAGCCCCGGGAAATCACAAGAGTTCTGGAGTTACATAAGTCACCTTGGTCGTGGCACAAATCACAGAGAAAACTCCCTCGAGCCATCAGTCTGGGTCTCTCACGTAAAAGTGCTTTACAATGAAGAACGACCAATCACTCAGCCACATGTCACGCCCACCTTAAGAGAGAATCTGGCTTTAATCATCGATACCAGGCCCCCTCCCGAAAAATCTCTAGTGTCCAAAATATTTAAAAAAATCAGACCAAGCGGTGCACCGGGCCCTAACGGCCTCCCAGGCCATCTGTTCAAATCAAACATTGAATTCTGGTCCGAAAATTTGACCTATCTATATACTGACTGCTGGCTGACGGGGGATGTGCCTGACTCATGGCAAGGCTCGCTCTTGCACCCAATCCACAAGAAAGGGACCAAATCGGATCCAATGAACTACCGCATGATCGCCCTCTTGGACATCGAGGGCAAAGCCTACGCCAGTGCCATCCTGGCGGACCTCACAGACTGGGCAAGTGAAGAAAACCTCCTGCCATTCTGCCAAACTGGCTTCAGACCAGGGTCCTCGACTGTAGACAATATCACCGCACTTTCTTACCTAGTTAATCGAGCGCGGCTGCGCAAAAGTCTCCCTTTATTTGCCTGTTTCATCGACTACTCTGCTGCGTTCGATGGAGTAGACCGCACCATTCTATGGAGAAAACTGGTCCATTGGAACATCGACCCCTCTTTGTTAAGAGCGATACAATCTTTGTATCAAAACACCTGGGTAAGAATTAAACTCTCAAGTGACTTTGCAACCGACAAGATTGACACGAACCGTGGCTTAAAAAAAGGGTGCGTGTTGGCACCCCTGCTGTTTAATCTATACACAGCCGACATGGAGATAGCCCTGTCGGGGGCCGCCTTAGCAACGCCAAAGATCGGGGCAACCAAAATTCATTTTATGCAATACGCGGACGACCTTGTAATCCTGGATCACACAAAAACAGGGCTTCAAAAGGCACTTACTGCCCTGGCAACATACAACAACAAAAACAGGCTGGTAGCAAACCCGACCAAGTCAAAAATAGTCATCTTTGGGCACTACCCCAAAAAAAAAAGAGCAAAATGGAGACTCGGCGAATTGACCTTGGACAGCATACAGAAATACAGGTACCTGGGGGTCTGCTACCACGAATCGGGGTCGTGTGGTACCCACCTAAAGAAAATTCAGGGTAAAGGGAAGTCCATCACCTTCGCCCTATGCAAACTACAGGCCTTTTTATACAGCCCATCATCAACGGCTATTCAAAGAGTCCTCAAGGCCAAGTTAATGCCGGCCCTCAATTACGCACAACAGGCGTACCCAGGTAAACTGAACAAGGAGTTGGAAAAAATTCACTGCGGGGCGTACAAGAGACTGTACCATTTACCAAAATGCACAAGAAACACTCTAATTCGACTGGAATTCTCACTCAACCAACAAAATCTTGAGGAGATGGCAGCCCTAAGCAAATATTACTATCTTACAACAGCGGCACGTGACAACACACTGAAGACCGTCTTGAAACATATCTTCATGGAACCCGGGAACCCTTGGTCAGCTACTATTGAATCAGCAATGATCCAACTTAACCTTGCGATTGAGTCGTGGAACCCAGACCTTGTCAACTACACGACCATCAAACACGCGATCAAAAAGCAAGTGCGTGCCTGCTCCCGTGACTTGGACCTTGAGTCTCTTGTGAAAAGAGCATTTCATGAGTCCCTATGCTTGCCGCATACCGCGTATAACCCTCGAAACCATCTTACGCAGGCCTTGGGTCTCCCAGCCCTCCGTAAGATCCTAGCCTACAGACTGCACCCCCTCGCTCTTAAAGAACTATATCATCCGGGAAATGCTGGCACGGGAGCTCGGGAATGTAGACTCTGTAATTACAAACGTGAGTCATTGACCCATTTACTATTTTGCTGCCCTGCCCTACGTGCACCCCGCACCCTCTACCTTAGGCCCATCTTCAGGGACGTGGGGTCACGCACAGTCAAGGAGGCAATCCATCAATTATACACCTTGAGTACAGTAAAACAGATGGCCTTGTTCGTAAAGTTCATACAACAGACCCGGTCTGAGCTGATGGCAGCCAAGGGCGCACAGGACTAGAGACTTTGCGGCGGGACACTGGGTGGCCCCTCCAGGTCCCCGACTGCGTGTGTCCCTTGGAACCCTGGGAACTTTTCATAAATGCCTGCCTGCAGAAACATCTTCGGTTTTAACTTTTGTAATTTTATATTTTGGTTTTAATGTAATGGTTTTTAGTAACCACACAATAAAGTTATTCATTCATTCATTCATTCATTCATTCAGCTTGTTTCCGGTCCAGGGAAGGCATGGCTTGGCAGTTCGGGCTAGACTGTTCCCATGAGGCTCAGGGTCAGACTGATTTGCATATGGCCATGTCTGAACTGTGGTGGCAGAGTGGGCTAAAGAACGGTGATGGATTAAACCCAGATCAGTTGACTGGGGGTGAGTGCTTGTATTGCCAACGCTCCGTCCAGTATTTCCTTTGGTTTTTCATGGTTGGAAGACCCCAGGTATTCATGAAAACCCATTCCAGGATATGTTTCCGTTTTCATTCTTTTATTTATGTTTTTAATCTGAAGAAGAATTAATGCTCTCTTCACCAACTATGGTGGCCATCTTGGAGTGGTCATTCACTTTACATATACTCACACTACTGGTCCTGATCCAGCGGCCTATAGGAAATATATCATAAACAACGCTACCCAACTTCATAATCTATAAACAAAATTCTATACTAAATATGGACCCATTAATAAACCTGATATAATTTGGGCCTACTGAATCAGGTGGTCAGATTGAATCTATATACACATTATCTACAAATTATATACATTTTTATACATCTGTGAAAAGAATTTTATCATTAGAATAAAACTTATCCATTTAAATGACCACCATTGGCGACGTGATCTAGCTAATAGTAACCTACACTCCTGAATAACCAAGACCAGCTTGTTTGTCAAAAGTAAGATTTTATTTACTAAATTATGGTATATAAGTTGATAGTTTTATAAATGAATTTTATTTGCAATAAAGCAAGCATGATTGTAAGAAATATGAGAAAAATACAATTTAAGCAAGTAAATCAAAATCAAAGTGAATATTTAAAGTTTAGCATTTCTAAAACCTAATTCCCTAACTGAGCTAAATAGATAGAAATTAAAGAAAAGTTCTTTGAGGATTCTTACGTGCTCCACGCAAAGTCCGACAGCACATCACCCTCATCGGAAAGTCAGAAAGCAGCAGCCAGCCCATCCCTAGGGGCATGACTTTTTATACCTTTCTACGCTAACTAAACTACGCAAAGGAAAGTTTTCAGAAATCTTCGACGTCCCATTGGCTGAGAGTGACAAGTGACATGTCACCCACTTTTCAAAAGTTCCATTAGATCATGTTTCATAAAGACCATTGTCTCTTCCACGTGAAACCAGGAGCTTCCTGAGTTTGCAACAAATGTTCAAATTTGTTCTCACTACGTCCAAGCAACTTCCGCGGATGCCAAGTTAAGGCTGACAAAATGTTCACTTTCGACCTTGGCCATGTCCGACAGAATGATGGCAGCACATCAGTTTTTGCTTTGTGAATGCAGCTTTGATAAACGCTTTAATTCAGAATGGGCGTCTCGTGACTTTTGCAGAATTACAAGTCAGCTCTTTTCTGCGACTCAAGTGACTAGGCCCAAAAGCAGGCAACTTAAGCTTTCTAGTATAAAACAAACACAAGAAAAGTATTAATGTAAGAAATAATGTAGATTCTGTATCCACCCCAAGATTTACTAATTAATTAGCCCACCCGATTAATCAAAATGTTACCTAGCCATTGCAAACAAATAAAGCAGCGTTTATATCTACCAGTCTCCGTTATTCCATGAGACTTATATGCACCTAGAATAGTAGAAATGACATCACACAGACAAGGAAAAGCAAAACAAGCACATGCTTCTTTTAAGTTTGCAGCAGTTAGTAATGACAAAAACGAAAACAATAAATTATTTATTATTTTGCACGAACAAAAAGATGCAACAATTATGCACGTTTATGAGCACATATGTTAGTCCCCCCATGTGTAAAGTTTTAATCTAAGTTGTATTAGCACGACATATCACAAATCATTAATATTATTATTCATGTTATGGAAATGTGACTTCACGAGATTAAACAAAATTTTGTTTTCTATCTCGCTCCATCAACTCCCTCATCTGGTGATTAACAAATTACCACACCAGCACTCAAAATTTTGATAATTTAAATTTCTAAGAAATCGATTCAAATTCATTTGTATCAGTAAACCTAAAAGTCTGTTTCTGCATAATCTTTGGAATTAACATAACGCTCTCTATGTAACTCCTGTAATTCGATCTCTCTTTCTTCTTCTTTTCTGAGTTTATAGATTCTTTTCTTTTCTTTCAACTGTTTCTTTCTTTTATGTAACAAACAACCTATTTTGGTCAAAATAAAAATGAATACTATTATAATCAAAGGTGCCAGAATCTTGCCAAGAATTGAACTTCCAATATCATGAAACCAGTTTTTAATGCTTGAAACCTTTTTGAAAGTTTCCCTGTAAAATCATCTTCTTCTAAAGGAATTATCTCTGAATGCATTTGTGTAATGTTCTTAATATACATTTCAATATTCTTACTTTCATCAGGTATATATGTACAACAATGTTGTACATGTAAAATGCCACAGACTCCTCCCTCTTTTGCTAGGAGTATGTCTAAAGCAAGGCGGTCTTGTATTACCATAGATCTAATTGCAATAACTTCAACATTCACTAATTGAAATCCATCAGCTGTGTCAGTTGATAATCTATCAACTATAGTGGACAATTTTCTGATTCTCCCTGCATTTAGGGTTATACCAACAAAAGGTATTACAGCTTGAAAAATATCTCCCAGAACTTCAGTAAAAGTTTCTCTTTTAACTCTATTTACATAATTATGAATTTTAAACAATCCTTCTGAATCTCTGTCAACATGAAACACTTTAGGAAAAACAATTCCCACATAACAAGTTCCATACCAGTGGTCTGGAAGGTTGTAGTAGGCTTTGTCACCACAAACAAAATAAATCCCAGGAAAGATAGGATCTTTTCCACCTTTAAATCCCCAACCTCCCAAAATCTGATAAGTATCTTCACAGTTACTTGCACCTACAAAGTAATTATCAAAAAGTGTATTATCTCTTCTAATGCAAAGTTTTCCACTAACTGGTTTGTCTATGTGAATTGCAATATTTTCAAGCATTTTACCATTTAATTTCTCATCCTCTTTCTGCCAGAAACTTGACTTAGTTTGCTTAACTAATTCATTCCTCTTATAAATTGCTCTTCTCTCCTCAACCATATTCAAAAATTTCTTTCCTTCAGCACTTAATTTACATGTTAGATTATTCTTGTAAGCATACTCGTAAGTGAGTTCGTTAGTAACAAGGAAAAATTCTCTCATTTGTTTTGCTTTCTTATGCTTATTTAAAGCATTATCAATCTTAATATTTGCAAAAATTTCATCATAATTTGAATAGTAATATTCTAAACGTCCAGTTTGATAAAATAAACTAGTTAATACACTACATGTTACAGCATAAGTGAGAGGAAGCATATTATATGTTACTCCCTCAGAAACAGAAGCAGGTAACTTAACGCAGACGTAGCAGTCTTTTGCATCCATTACCTTAACATATTCACTCAATAGCTTTGTGAATGTATTACTTGAGAAATCACCAATTGATTTATCTTGATGAATGTTAGGCTGATGATCAATAACTTTTGCAGACGCACTATGTTTAGTTTGGCTAACCAGAGCTTTGCTTGTTATGTTAACTTTGTGTAATTCTCTATTCATTTCCAAAGGGATAATCACAGCTAGAACCAACCAGAGCAGAACTAAAATGAGCAGACACACCAGAGTCATCTTACAGCATCTTTTAAAAACAGAACACTTTGAAGTGCTCTCCTTAACATAAGGCATTCTTGGTTATTTTTAGCTTAAAAAAATTAAAAATAAATTTTAAAATTCTAAATTTATATTAACACCCCCCTTTTAAAATATTTTTTTTTTTTTTTTTTTTTTTTTTTTAAAACCCTAAACAAGATTTCTTCGACCTTATGTCATACATAAGTTTTCTTCAACTAAACAGTCTTTCTTCGACCTTGTGTCAACTAACAAATTTTCTTCAGCCTTTTGCCAATTTAATATTTCTGTACTTCAATCATTGTCACTAATTTCTTGGATTTCTTCTTCACTACTATCATATATGTCAATAACAGGTGGAATTACTAAGTAAGTCC
This sequence comes from Lissotriton helveticus, assembly GCF_964261635.1. Classification (NCBI taxonomy): domain Eukaryota; kingdom Metazoa; phylum Chordata; class Amphibia; order Caudata; family Salamandridae; genus Lissotriton; species Lissotriton helveticus. The sequence goes on from NC_136068.1 coordinate 650,200,626, forward strand.
ACTCAGGAGACTTGTATTTTTGGTTTGGTCTTATTATTCTCTTCCCTTTTCTCGATATCACTTCAATTTTTCTTCCAACTCCAACTTCTTTTCCAGGACTCTTTTGACTACTGATTTCTTCAACTTGTTCTTTTGGCTTTTTGATCAATCTGACTCTCAATCTTCCACCTGGCCAGTAGTCTGCTTTTCTCACGTACTTCTTCTTTGGTTCAGAATTATTTGATTCTGACTTCCAAGTCCTTTTCTTTCTGTTTTCACTTTCACCTTCCACGTCACTTTCTTCAGTTTCGTAGTCTGAAATCTCAATTGACTCAGGAACTTCTCTATTCGGCAATTTCACTCCTTCAGGAACTTCACTTTGTCTTCCATCACTGGTACTCGGTAATTCGTCTTCCTCCTCTTCCTCAATTACCCCCAACTTCCCAGATTTCGGATTTCTGTTCCTTACTTCAGAGTTTGTTCTCTGCCTTTCGATACTCTCCTGGTCTGAAACTTCTTTTTGTTCTGCTTCTTTGTCTTCAATGGAGACAACCGAATCCTCAGTTATCTTTCCTTTTAACAGATTCTCTTCACCTTCAGAATCTATTTCAATTATTTCCAAGTCTTTTCTTGTCAAATTTCCATTCACTGGCACAGTTTCCAGATGTCGACTTTCTTGTCGATCTTCAGAATCTGGAATTATTTCACCTTCTGTTTCGCCTTCTGCTTCAGAATCAGAATCATCTGTGGTATCACTTTCAACATCAGAACTCTCAGGAGTTGGTACTGGAATAGTATGACTAGGATGAATCCAACGTTTCAATCCTCTGCACTTTACAGCATTAGTAGTGATCAAAATTATCTGCCTAGGTTTCTGCCATCTAGGAGCTAGACAATTCCTTCTCCGATGTACTTTCGTTCTGACCCAATCGCCAGGTCTCAGATCATGTGTCAAAACCTTTTCATCTGATTGAGCTTCAGTTCCCACCTGATTAGACACAGAAGTTACCATATCAGATAACCTTTTACAGTAATCCAAAATAGCACTGTCATTTATGCTCAACAGTTTACCTACAGGTACAAAAGCTTGCCTCATAACTCTTCCCATTAAAATTTCATGAGGACTCAAACCTGTCTTTTTATCTGGTGTACTTCTTAATGACATCAAAACAAGTGGAAGAGCATCAGTCCATTTTATACCTGTTTCAAGACACATTTTTCCAATTCTGTTTTTAATTGTTCCATTTATTTGTTCAACTACTCCTGATGCCTCTGGTCTGTATGCACAGTGTATTTTCTGCTCAATGCTCAAAGCTTCGCAAATTAACTTCATCAGTTTGTTATCAAAATGGCTTCCTCCATCACTCTCAATAGTGACTGGAAAACCGTACCTTGGGATGATTTCTCTGAGCATTAGTTTTGCCACTGTAATTGAATCACAATGTCGTGTAGGGAAAGCCTCTACCCATCTTGAAAATAAGCATACAATTACAAGCACATATTTCAAACAATTGTGTAAGGGCATTTCAATGAAATCCATTTGTAACCTGGTAAAGGGACCACCTTCTCGACCAATTATTCCTGTCCCCACCACTGATTTTCTGTTTGGATTCATTTGTTGGCATGACAAACACCTTTGACAAAAAGATTCTGCAATAGTTCTAAACTTGGTATTGAACCATGTTTCTCTGAAAAGTCTAACCATAGAATCTCTTCCCAGATGTGCTGGACCATGATATAATCTGGCCATGTCAGCAATCAAACAATTTGGTAAGACTACTCTGCCATCTTTGTAAACCCACACTCCATCTTCTTCACGTGGTCTACAATCTGATCTTAACCATAAGTCTTTTTCTTCATCTTCTGCTTCATTTTGTAAATCTCTAATCTCATGCCATGTTTCTACAACAGTTGTTAGCATTAATGAATTTGAATCAGTTTCTTTACTCCTCTCCCGATTATATGAATAATTTTTCCTTGCGCAGTATTTAGCTGTTTCATCTGCGAAGGCATTTCCCTTGGAAATATAATCAGTTCCTCTAGTGTGCGTTGCACACTTAACAATGGCGATTTCTTTTGGCAATTGTATTGCTTCAATTAATCTCCTAATGAAAACTGCATTTTTGATTGGTGATCCTGCTGATGTCATGTATCCTCTCTGTGACCAGAGTTGTCCATAATCATGCACAACTCCGTACCCATACTGACTATCAGTAATGATGGTAACTCTTATATCCTTTGATATTTCACATGCACAAATTAAAGCAATCAATTCAGCCACCTGTGCTGAACGAACTCCTTCAAGACATGATGCTTCTTCAACATCTACGACTGTACAAACTGAATATGAAGCTTTTAAGACACCTCCTTCGGATCTTAAGCATGACCCATCTACAAAGTAGACAAAATCCGATTCAGACAAAGGTCTGTCTTTGATGTCTTTTCTTGGTTTAGTGCAGAATTCCATGACATCTAAACATTCATGTTCTGTTTCAATGTCATCAACAATTTCAGAATCAGGCAATAATGTAGAAGGATTCAGATTTAAACATCTTGAAATCGAAACGTTATCTGCTCCTAATATGATTTTCTCATACTTTGTCAATCTACTACTTGTTAGATGTTGAGTCTTACCTCTTGTCAGTAATATTTCAACTGAATGAGGCACAAAAACTTTCACAGGAAATCCCATAATGATCCCCTCACTTTGTTCGAGGCTGATACTTGTAGCTGCAACTGCTTTCAAACAACCTGGTAATGCTTTAGCAATTGGATCAAGAACTGCAGAGAAGTATGCAATAGGTTTCTTTAAATTTCCGTGTCTCTGAATTAACACAGATAATGCACATCCTTCTCTCTCACTGCAATACAGTTCAAAATCTTTCTCATAATTTGGCATACCTAAAGCAGGAGCTTGGCATAAGCTCTTTTTCAGGTTCTCAAAAGAGTCCATCTCAGCATCATTGAGAATAATTGGATCTTTTACATCTGACTTTGTTAGTCTTTGTAGTGGTTTTGCAATTACTGAAAATCCACTTATCCATTGTCGACAGTAACCAACCATTCCCAAGAACATTCTTACCTGTCTTTGTGTTCTTGGTGGTAACATTGCTTGAATCATTTTTATTCTTTCTATTGTTACTTGTCTTTTTCCCTTTGCAATTCTGTGACCAAGATATTTTACTTCTTGTTTGCAAAACTGTAGTTTTGCTGGGGACACTTTATGTCCTTCTTCTGCAAGGCGATTTAACAGGATTATTGTGTCAGTTACACAATTTTCTCTTGTCTTTGCAGCTATTAACAAATCATCAATATACTGCACTAGCGTAGACCTACCAGGTAAGTCTAGATCTTCTAATGATCTTTTTAACAGTTCGTTAAAAATTGAAGGACTTTCTGTATAGCCCTGAGGGATTCTTGACCATCCGAGGGTCTTACCTTGGAATCTGAAAGCAAAGATTTCATAACTGTCTGGATGTAAGGGAACAGTAAAGAATGCATTGCAAAGGTCAATGACTGTATACCATTCAGCATCATGTGGAATCTGAAATAGAATTACTGCTGGATTTGGAACCACAGGACAACATGGAACAACGATTTGATTAACCTTTCTCAAATCTTGTACGATTCTAAATGTTCCGTTAGACTTTTTAACTCCCATAATTGGTGAATTACAAGAGCTACTCTCCATTTCTTTTAATACACCTTGCTTGATTAATTTTTCAATTATAGGTGTAATACCTTCAATTGTTTCTGTTTTCATTTTATATTGTGGAGTGTTTGGAAATTCTATTCCCTGTTTCAATGTAATTTTTACTGGATCTACGTTTTTCATTAGACCCATCTCATTTCCAGTAAAATCCCATATTTCAGATTTCACTGTTTCTTTGAGTTCTTCAGGTAAATCCTTTTCTTCAAATGCAGGAAACAATTTTGTTTCTTCTGCTTCCATCATCATCATTGTCATTCTGTATAAACCATCTTCCTCCATTGTTTGTAACTCAACTCCATCAGGAGAACAATATATTCTACAATTCATTTTACATAGGATGTCTCTGCCCAATAGATTTACTGGACTACTATTACAAACCACAAATCTGTGTTTATCTCTGTAGTTTCCAATTTCAACTGGTACTGGATCAGTTAAGTCAGTTTTAATTTGTTGATTACTTACTCCGACAACTTGGATGGTATCCCCAGAGAGAGGTAGGTTTTCAATTTCCACTGATCTAACAGTAGAACGGGTAGCACCAGTGTCCACTAGAAAAGTGATGTCTACATCATTAACTTTCCCGTTTACAAAAGGACCAGACTGGTCAACCTCAAGAGTGGCTCCAACAACACACTCTTCCTCCTCTCTCGGGCACCGTCAACAATAATCATCAGAATCGCTGTCTTGACTTTCTGCTAATAAAAATTGTTGTGAAGCATTTTGCATTTGAACCCTTTGCTGCTTTTGCTGTTTTTGTGGTTTTATTACCTGTTCACTTCCCTGAAATCCCACGTTTGGATTATATTTTTGAACTCCCCCACAATTCGGAAAAGGTGGTTGTGGCAATTGGTCTTGACGATTATTCACCTGTTGTTGTTGCTGTTGCTGTAACTGTCGTTGAATATTTAATTCGTTTAACCCCTGTTGTATCTGTAGCTGTCGCTGCAGGTCAACACCATTCTGCATCTGTGGATTCAATAAGGGATTCTTTAAGTTTTTAGGAGGATGAGGACACTCGTCTCTCCAATGTCCAATTTCGCCACAATTAAAACAAGGTAATCTTTGTTTCAACTCCTCAATCTTTGGGCTAAATTTCTTTGGGAAATTATTACCTTTAAACTTTCCTTGTATCTGGTTTGTATTCCCAGTTTGAACAAAATTAGTGTTCTTATTTCCCATGCTGGCAATCTGTTGCTCAGCCACCTTTACCTGAGCCCACATGGCTTTTTCCTTCAGCTTCTTCTGTTTTACTTCTATTTCATCACTGCAATACTTAGCCTTTCTTAGAATATCATCTACAGATAGTGATTGCCATCCGACAATACTATTTCTGATCATTTCTCCAATTTCAGGTTTTAGTCCATAAACAAATCTATAGACAAAATGGCTCATGTCTTTTTCATCTAATTTTTCATAACCACTGTATTGTTTAAAGATTAACAGTAGTCTTTCATAAAAAGAATGAACTGATTCTTTTGTTTCCTGTTCTGTTCTTTCTATTTTAACCCAATCGACTTCTTTGGGTGGAATTTTGTTTTTCATCCAAACAATTACTTTTTCATAAAAATCCATTACAAGTGGATTTGGAGCACCTGTTTCTTTGATTCGCTCAGGTTCTGTTTTTGGCCAACTAATCGATATCTTGCATTCTGTCCAAAGATCTGATGGAACGACAATATCAAAAAATCCATCTAAATCAATCCACAGAACTTTTGATACTTTGATAAATCTATCGACTTGCCTGTACCACTCAACTGGTTTCTCTCTCAATTTCGGAAAGTCATTTGTAAATAACAGAATGTCCTGTCTCGACCAAGGGACATGAACATATCCTCCACCTGCAATTTCTCTCATTGGAAATTGTTTTGACAATTTTTCCAATCTTTCATCTTCCTTCTTTTTCGTCCATTTTACTCTCCATTTGTTCAGTTCTCCTAGCTTTTTGATATAGACAATCAAATCTTTAATATGAACTATTCTTCCCATTGAGTTTAAACTCTCGATGTCACTTTCTGAAAAGTCTAATCTGTAATGTTTCGCAAAATTCTTTTGTTTACTCACATCAATTTCAAGTTCTGCTGCTAGATCCTCTAGTTGATCATATTTGTTTTTCGTTTTCCACTGAATGCTTTTGCAAATGAACAGTAGTTCATCATCTCGATAGTAATTTAAACTATCAGGACCAATTGTTCCAATTATTAATTCTTCGATATTCGCTTTTAATTTGGCCACATCAAGTTTTGGTGTGGTTACCCTGACTTCAGGACTCCCTATATCTGATATAGCACCCATTGGTGTTTTTGGAGATAAATCCTCATTAAAGGTTAAATCAGGCATTCTCGATTTAGAAGAGTTTATTTCAGATAAGTCTGAATAAAATTTTTCAGCAGCCTTTTGAATTTCTGTATTTAAAGGAATAGTTAATCCAGTTTTGTTTGTTTCCTTTTGATCAAATACGGGCTGAACAGGACCAATTGTTACTGGAACTGTCACAGCTTCCATGCCTTTTGTCATTCTTTTTATTAATTCTTGTTTTGATCTTAAATATTCATTATAATCAACATCTTCAACATTTCTTGCCTCTCTTGTATAATCTTTTGGAGGTTCTCTTGCTCTTGGAGCCATTGTAAAATGTCTACCTTCATTTCGAGCATTCTCGAATTCTGGTCTTCTAGGAGTTTCAATGATTTCACAATTATTTGGATAAAGTTTAGGAGCTTCATTAATTGGAGGTGCACTCGGTGAAGTTTCAGTAGAAACCACCGGAGTAGACCATGATCTAGGAGGTCTCAAAGGCTGATTCTTTCTAGCAGTTGTATATATTTCTTCCATAACTGCATCCTCAGATTCACTTTCCATAGATTTCCCTGTAGGAGTACCCATTACCATTTCATGAATTAAATACAATCCTTCACTCATGTTTCCCTGTCTCCACATTCGCAATCTATCTTCATGAGTTTCTCTTCTCCAAGGTGGATTTTTAGAAGGTCTTTTAATTCCACTAGCTTCTCTTTGTAACTGATACATCTCGTCTTCCCACTCAACTAAAGCTTCAAATTGAGTTGGTCTCGGTTTCGGAACAAGAGCGTTCATTTTCTCTCGTAAATTTCTTAAGACTTTTACATTAAATGAACCATCATCAGGCCAAGTTAAAACACCGTCGTTTTTAGTATAGCGTTTCCAACTATCGAACCATAAGACAGTATGATATCCATATTCACCTTCCATATACGCTGCAGGTGTTTTATACTTATGAAGTAGTTTACCACCTCGCGTTTCGATTTTCTTGTCAGGTGAAAATAAATTCTTAAACTTCTGAAATAATGTTGGCTTTTTCTCAACATGTTTAAAATGATAACTCATTTTTAGGAGTTAAATCTAATTCACAAAATCGTTCGTAAAATATTTCCGGGATGTTCCGAAAAACAACCAATCCGTGCGCGAAACACACCAACAAGCCAATGACAGTTGAGCTACGTCACTTTTCTACTCAACCAATAAATTTGGAGTTTTTCCGAAGGACCAATCAGCTCACAGGCCGTCAGAGACTCAAGAGCCAATCAGAATATAGCTTGTGACGTAGGTCACCCAATCCCAGCGCGGCTCTGTGACGTACACAGCAGCTGCGGTTTCTCGTTTCTCACTCCTGGCGCTTACCCCTCCTTCACAAAATCTTTTCACAGCGCCATTTTAAGAACACTTTCAGTGTAAATTAATTTTTTAACAATGACTATAAAGACAACATCTGTTCGTTTCACTATTTAGGATAGTTTACATACATTCAAGTATCCACACTTCGGAATAGACGGCGCTATTCACACTAAGGATAATATTCAATTGTTAGTAGAGTAACCTTACCCCACCCTTCTAACACGTATAATTATGAACTCGCTTTGCTCTGAACCCACCGCGAAGTGAAAGTTCTAAGAGTTCCACTTGAACATAAAATACAATTCAAACTCGCACTTTCACACTGAAATTTCCCTAATTTCAAACACACATGAAATCCGTACAGGACTCTCACCTGTTTATAGAAATCATGCACCGTTAGCAAAATAACGACGTTATCCGTACAGGGCTCTCACCTGTTTATAGATATGAAACATGTACCCGTACAGGACTCTAACCTGTTTATAGATAATCATGTACCGACGCTAATTTACCCTTCACTCAAGCTCGGATATAACTAATACTCTCATCACAGTGAGTTTTATGGAAGGCGCTTTGTCCCTATTCTCATGCTGCTTTAATTTCTTAGAAAACCCTCACTATACAAGATTCACACCTAGCCCTAAAACTGTGCTGCTCGGCGACAACACTATGGTATACGGCGATACCTCTTGTGATACTCGGCGATATCACTACAAACAGAACAGATGGCTTGCGTGACTAATTTCTCGCCACACAATCTATACCGGTATAGCTTACAGATAGCACGAAAAACGAACTCAACATGTGTTAAAACATCGATCCTATTTCCATACCATAATACTTTAGCAACCCTTAGCAACCACCATATTACCTTGGTTACTCTTAGCAACCATCAATTTCTGCTACCAGAGAATTGATCCAGCGGCCTATAGGAAATATATCATAAACAACGCTACCCAACTTCATAATCTATAAACAAAATTCTATACTAAATATGGACCCATTAATAAACCTGATATAATTTGGGCCTACTGAATCAGGTGGTCAGATTGAATCTATATACACATTATCTACAAATTATATACATTTTTATACATCTGTGAAAAGAATTTTATCATTAGAATAAAACTTATCCATTTAAATGACCACCATTGGCGACGTGATCTAGCTAATAGTAACCTACACTCCTGAATAACCAAGACCAGCTTGTTTGTCAAAAGTAAGATTTTATTTACTAAATTATGGTATATAAGTTGATAGTTTTATAAATGAATTTTATTTGCAATAAAGCAAGCATGATTGTAAGAAATATGAGAAAAATACAATTTAAGCAAGTAAATCAAAATCAAAGTGAATATTTAAAGTTTAGCATTTCTAAAACCTAATTCCCTAACTGAGCTAAATAGATAGAAATTAAAGAAAAGTTCTTTGAGGATTCTTACGTGCTCCACGCAAAGTCCGACAGCACATCACCCTCATCGGAAAGTCAGAAAGCAGCAGCCAGCCCATCCCTAGGGGCATGACTTTTTATACCTTTCTACGCTAACTAAACTACGCAAAGGAAAGTTTTCAGAAATCTTCGACGTCCCATTGGCTGAGAGTGACAAGTGACATGTCACCCACTTTTCAAAAGTTCCATTAGATCATGTTTCATAAAGACCATTGTCTCTTCCACGTGAAACCAGGAGCTTCCTGAGTTTGCAACAAATGTTCAAATTTGTTCTCACTACGTCCAAGCAACTTCCGCGGATGCCAAGTTAAGGCTGACAAAATGTTCACTTTCGACCTTGGCCATGTCCGACAGAATGATGGCAGCACATCAGTTTTTGCTTTGTGAATGCAGCTTTGATAAACGCTTTAATTCAGAATGGGCGTCTCGTGACTTTTGCAGAATTACAAGTCAGCTCTTTTCTGCGACTCAAGTGACTAGGCCCAAAAGCAGGCAACTTAAGCTTTCTAGTATAAAACAAACACAAGAAAAGTATTAATGTAAGAAATAATGTAGATTCTGTATCCACCCCAAGATTTACTAATTAATTAGCCCACCCGATTAATCAAAATGTTACCTAGCCATTGCAAACAAATAAAGCAGCGTTTATATCTACCAGTCTCCGTTATTCCATGAGACTTATATGCACCTAGAATGGTAGAAATGACATCACACAGACAAGGAAAAGCAAAACAAGCACATGCTTCTTTTAAGTTTGCAGCAGTTAGTAATGACAAAAACGAAAACAATAAATTATTTATTATTTTGCACGAACAAAAAGATGCAACAATTATGCACGTTTATGAGCACATATGTTAGTCCCCCCATGTGTAAAGTTTTAATCTAAGTTGTATTAGCACGACATATCACAAATCATTAATATTATTATTCATGTTATGGAAATGTGACTTCACGAGATTAAACAAAATTTTGTTTTCTATCTCGCTCCATCAGTCCCTGCTATGTTCGCCCAATATCACATACTGGGTGATGTCGCCTATCTTCAAAATGGCCCCAGTCAGGTGATTTCAGGTCTACTCCTTGTGTGGTCCCCAAGTGTGAGCAGAGGGGCCGACTGGACATCAGACATTGTTTTCTTCCTTATATTGTTTTTCCATGTTTATTGAATGCACTAGCAACGGATCTAACTGTGATGCAACTGCAATTGATTTAATGCTGTAATACGCATTAATCCTCATGTAAAGCGCTCTGATACCTCCGGGTCTACCTGGACGTCTCCTCGCTGTGTCCCCTACCTCCTCCCCCACCTCTCTCCTCCTTCTTTATTCTTTGCTTGCCTCCCCTATTCCTTCCCTCTCTCCCCTGAATCTCTTTCCCCCTGCCTGCTTTGTTTATCCTCGTGCCTAAGCTCCGCTCAATCTCCTTCCCCGTCACCCTATTACACGCTTTGAACAAATGGATGTAACTCGTAATTGACGTACCTTCTGTAATAATGTGTAATTTGTAAGCATGGGCGTAAAATCCGTTACGCTCGCGGATTTTTCGTATTTTCGGGGAATCCGCAATCCGCGAACTCTCGCGGATGCGGCGAGAATACGCAAAATCCGCGCGAAGCGGATTTTTTGTTTGTGTTCGCACTGCTCGCGCTGCTCGCGGTCCGCGGCGCGGGCAGGTACAATCTCGCACTAGCGAAAGTACAAAAATTACTTAGTAAAGGAAGTGGCCCAGTCTCCAACTTCCTGTTCCTGTCCAGCAAGCTCCTCCCATAGGGGTGGGGTGAAGGAAGTGCCCCAGTCTCCAACTTCCTGTTCCTGTCCAGCAAGCTCCTCCATTTCCTGGCCACTTTTCTATCATTCTTGACTGGGAAGGATTACTTTTTGTGGTTGCTGCTGGATATTTGGATTTGAGGCTTTTTGGATTAATTTTGGATTCGAATTTTGATTTCACAAAGAAGTAAGTTGATGTTGTTTGTTTGTGGTGATTTTTGTGTGTGTTTTTTTTTTCGACTTTTTGGGGGGAAAATCTGCAAGTTCGCGAGCTGAGGATGTTTTTGCTTGTGTTCGCACTGCTCGTGTCCCGCGCAGCAACAATCTCGCACTCGCGAAATTGTAAAAATTACAATTCTGCTGCACATGAATTGAAAACCACCAGGCTTATTTATGGGTGCATGGATGATACAACTGTTTTGTTGAAATTATTTTTGTTAACATGATTCTGTGCTCTGATGTCATCCATTATGCCCAGGGGGGCCCAGAATCGGTCTGTTCGCGGATTTTGTGGGTTTTTGCCACGTTCGCGCCGTGAAGCAACAATCTCGCACTCGCGAAATTGTAAAAAATGCAATTTTGCACCGGAAAACCACCAGCAGGCAGCATAAGCCTTCTGAAAATGGATGGATGGCATTGGATTGTGGTGATTTGATTTGTGTTGTGTGTTTTCACTTTTTGGAGTAGGGGTTGGGTGCTGGCTATGTTGGTGGTGGCCATTTTGAGGCATGGTCCGACTCCTGGCCATGTGGATGGGGGGGTCAAGCGGCCATTTTGAAGGCAGGCAGTGAGCTATGAGACATAGGCCTACACCCATTGTGCCTTGCTTTCACCCATGGTGCCCAGGCGGAGTCATGGGTACATGAAAGCACAACCCTCTGTGTGTGTGCTCTCTTGGATCAATGTTAAATTCCTGTTTCCCAAAAATTTAGCAAATCCTAATTATGAAAATTCCATATTGTGTGGTGTGCACGTGTGTATTCATAAATGCCTACTTGCTAACTGTTTATTCAAGCGCTAGATATGCAACATTTATATTTACTGATGTTCCTCTGTCTTCATTTGCGTTTAGGTGCACAAAACTACGCATCATCGTTGAGCATCAGTGCCAGGAAGAAGTGCTGCTGCGGCCTGTTGTTAAGACATCTGAAGAAGATGGCTCCAAAAAGAGGTGCCCGTAGGTCCTCTTCCAAGAAAGATGTCTCTACTAAGGAGAAGAAGAAGCAAGTGGCACCACTTACCAAGGCGACTGGTTGCTCAACCAAGACATTTTTTGGGCAACAACAACCAAAAAAACAAAGGCCCACCATGAGTGCTGCACAGGTAGCCTGTTTAGTTGTTGAATCACCAACGACCAGTGATGTTGGATCATCGCAAGAAAGTAGCAGCACGCCATCAACACAGGTTTTAACTCATCTCACAAGTACTATTCAACAACCAAAGCCGCAACAACAACTGCATGGGCTACTAGTACAAGCAGAAGTACATGCGCAAGGAGCTGTCCGAGAAGGAGCTGTCCGAGAAGGAGCTGTCCGAGAAGGAGAAGGCCGAGAAGGAGAAGGCCGAGAAGGAGAAGGCCGAGAAGGAGAAGGCCGAGAAGGAGAAGGCCGAGAAGGAGAAGGCCGAGAAAGAGAAGACCGAGAAGGAGAAGGCCGAGAAGGAGAAGGCCGAGAAGGAGAAGGCCGAGAAGGAGAAGGCCGAGAAGGAGAAGGCCGAGAAGGAGAAGGCCGAGAAGGAGAAGGCCGAGAAGGAGAAGGCCGAGAAGGAGAAGGCAGAGAAGGAGAAGGCCGAGAAGGAGAGGTCCATGGAGACTTGCAAGTAGAGGTCAGTGAAGATGGCCATGGAGCGGTGCAAGTTCCCACAATGGTTGTTCTTCCAGAAGTAGGGGCACAGGAGGAAATTGACTTTGGAGCCGGGGTATCATGTCAGGAAGACGAAGCCACTCCTCCTGATGATTCATTTTCTCCCAGCTCCCCAGCAAGGAAAAGATCAAGGAGGATGTGTAGAAGTTCCTCTTCAAGCCCCGCTCCATCAGACGATGATCTGGATCTGGATTGGCAACCATCTCCGACGTCTGAGAGGGAGGCACACCATGAGCTGCGAAAGGTATCAAATGTTAAAAGGAAGGGCCCCGGAAAGCTTATACTTATGGATCCGAACGTCGGACTTGATGAAGTGGTGCATTCTGATGTTGTTGAAGAGGATGACAGCAATGACCTAGTCATCACACATGTCAGTCCAGCCACACCGGCCATGCAGCAGACAGACATTTACACCCTATCCCGACGTCATGCTGAGCGTGACCCTGGCGACGTGCCACTGGTAGCACCACCAACGCAGTCAAGTAGTACCACAAGTTCAACAAAACCTACAGCTCCCATATTTTCTCCCCGGAGGGGGACTCCATCCCGCTCGACTCCCTCAAGTAAGGTTGCTGCAATAATTGCACAACCCAGTAGATGTCTGCAAGGCTCATCCACCACTGCTTCATCTGGCATTGGCAGCAGTATCACCTCGTGCGGCAAAACCAGAAGTTTCCAGTCCCCAGTTTGGAACTTTTTTAGTGTCCATGAAAAATATGATAACATAGCCGTTTGTTGCATTTGTAAGACTAGAGTTAGCCGTGGTAAGACTGGTACCAACTATGGAACCGGAGGCCAGATAGGTCATCTTGAAAGAAAGCACGCTGTCGAATGGTTTCCGCACCTAGCAAACGTCAAGGGAAAGCGATCCCAAAGGGCAAGTGGCCAAAATATACCCATAGTAGGTGTTTCATCTGAAGATGATGGGGAGGTAGAAGAAGCGTCAGACATGTGTCCGGTTGCACCCAGTACCCCTTGCAGCATCACACCCTCCGTAACACATAACAGGCACACTGAGAGTCTGGGAGACACACCAATGCGGAAAATGTCAACACTGATCAGAAGTGGGTCGAAGAAGGCATCCGCATCATCCCGTAAATTTGTCCAGCGCACCATTTCAGGCATGTTCTCCTCAGATGCGCAATTTCAACGCAACCACCCAACTGTACGCCTCTATAACACTAAGCTGGCAAAAATGCTAGCGGTGGACCTTCTCCCTTTTTCGTTTGTCGAATGTGTGGGTTTCCTTGAACTCGTGGCAACATTGGCCCCTAAATGGAAGGTTCCTAGCCGGTACTATTTTGCCAGGGTTGCTGTTCCAGCACTACACAAAGAGGTGCTTGAGTTGGTGGGGGCAGCTTTGCAGAAGAGTGCTGTTCACACTATACACCTGACAACAGACATGTGGACCAGTTGCCAAGCCCTTGATTACATGTGCATCACTGCACACTGGGTCTCTTTTTCAGGGGTTATTAAACAGATAAATGCAGGTGGTGATTTGGTCGAGATTTTTAAGGGTGCTCGTAAACATGCAACATTAGCCATGTTTGGCATGGAGAAAAGTCATACTGCAGTCAACATTTTGGCTGACTTTAACAAAAAGGTCTTGAAATGGCTGCGCCCAAGAAATTGCAAGGTTGGTTATGTTTCTACAGATAATGGCAGGAATGTAGTTAAGGCCATGGAGGACGGTTTCTATATCAGAGTGCCGTGTTTGGCGCACTGTATCAACCTTGTTGTGCAAAATTTTTTGAAAAAAGAACTTGCAGTCGACAAAACACTGACCATCTGCAGAAGAATATGCACACATTTCAACCATTCTTTTAAGGCCCGGAAGGAGCTGAGGCGCAAGCAAAATGAACGTAGAATGCCAGTGAAAGCACTTATCCAGGAGGTAGCAACACGTTGGAACTCAACCTTCTACATGCTTGAGCGTCTGCATGAGCTGTTTCCAGTAGTCAATGAGTATTTCTACAACCTGGGTGGTGATACGACAGGAATGATGCTAGCGGTGGAGCAATGGCAGCTAGTTAAAAGCCTGACAGACATGCTTCGGCCTTTTGAGGTCTTCACGCGTGACGTGAGCAGGGAGGACTGTTCTTTGAGCAAAGCTATCCCACTGTTGCTGAAGCTCGAGCACCAAGTCAAGGTGGTGTCTTCACAATTAAAGGACGTTGGAAAGAACGAAGCACATGAGTTGGCGCAGAGATTATTACAACGCCTAGTTAGCAATGAACGGCTTGTAAATATCAAGAAACAACAGCACTACATTTGTGCTACTATTCTGGATCCACGTTACAAAAAGCCATTGTTTGGCAAAGTAATAATTCCTTTTGAAACATCGGATGTTACAGAGTACAAAGGTTGGCTAGCTCAGTCAGCCATTCGTTTTGAAATAGAACGGAAGGAAACTGTAGGAGAAGACAGTACTACTAGTGAATCAGCAGGCGATCAGGCGTCCCAAAAAAGCACTTCACCATCTGTGCCTGTGGCAGAAGTGAGTGACTTTCCCTCTGAGCCGTTAACCACACCAGCAACCGTATCATCTGCACCAGGCGCATGCGATATGTCTGAAGCGAGTTGGCTAACTCAGCTAGGGTTTCCTGGTCCTAGAAAGGACACAGAAGTGCAAAGTACAGGAATCCGGGAGGACATTCTTTCAATGGTGCAGGCCTATCTGGATGACTCAACAGAGGTCAATATTACTGAGGACCCATTGGCGTATTGGCATGGGAAAAGAAAAATATGGCGAGAGCTCACCAACCTGGCTATCAATTACTTGTCTTGCCCACTCGCAAGCGTGTCTTCAGAACGTGTTTTTAGTTCTGCTGGTGGCATTGTGACTTCCAAAAGGTCCCGCCTCTTGCCCGCAAATGTGGAGCGGCTCACCATGATAAAGATGAACCAGCACTTCATACCACCAGATTACAGAGTACGAGAATGCACGCAGGAAGAAGAGGACACCGCCCTACCCGAGGAAAGTTCTCCTCAGTTACCAGAAGTAACCCCGACTGATGATTTAGCAGAGTATGAGGACGAGTTCTGCTTCCCTGACAGCGAGTTCTGAAAATGACTCAATCAATCATTCATTAATTGTAAATAGTCCTCCTTATTCACTTTTATTCCTGTATGTCTGTCTTTCTTTAGCAAGTGCTTCATCACATTCCCAACAAAACTGTAATCACCCAATCAAACAACAAGCACATCAGCAGAACTGTCTTGATTTTGATGCCGCAGCATTCCTCCGGTTCACAACAGTTAGTTGACAAGAACTCAGTCCTGGTCGTCTATCCTGAGTCCTCCTCCTCCAGACTCACCCTATCCATTACCCATAATGCTGATGCCTGGATTCTGCACAATGAAGAAATGAAGAAATGAAGGAGCCAGCCCTCAAACACAAATTACAGGTAAGATAAGCTTTTGGATGGGAGGTAGTATAAAGGAGTATTCGGAGAGGCGAGAGAGTGACAGTGGTACTAGCAGCAAAGTCCTAGGGCTCTTGAATTAACAAAGTCTGTGACAGGCATTTACTTAGGAAAAAATGTGGCCTATTGCACGTGAACGTGTAGGCGTTCTATTGCTCGCTTGCCTGTCTCAGGGGTGCTGTCTCTGGGGTTTCTAGGTTTTAGGGTTGTGTCAGCACCGCTACCACATTTCTAATGTTGATTGCTTTTGATTTGCAGAAAATCCACGCCGGGAAACTCCAGTTGTGGCCCTGCTGCAGAACGCGTTAGGACTCTGTGAATTCCAGGTGGAGCCAGCCCTCAAACACAAATTACAGGTAAGATAAGCTTTTGGATGGGAGGTAGTATAATGGAGTATTCGGAGAGGCGAGAGAGTGACAGTGGTACTAGCAGCAAAGTCCTAGGGCTCTTGAATTGACAAAGTCTGTGACAGGCATTTACTTAGGAAAAAATTTGGCCTATTGCACGTGAACCAACACGATGACAGTGTTCTGTTAAATGAAATTACTGCAAAACCACCACCCACCCAGCTCAAAAGTAGTAAAAAAACAGGTATGCTCAGATAAAGTTTGAAAAAGTATATTTATATCCCTAACAAAATAATCTCCCGCAAGACCCTCCCTAACCCCAACAAATAGTCCTCAAAAGTCCCCAAAAAACCCAACTCCCAATTCCCACCCCCCAAAAGTCTCAAAAAAAGGGGCAAGGGACACTCTAGGGATGCAAGCTGGTAAGTTTGGCCTCCAGGGCATCATGCTTTAGGGCCAGGGCATCATATTTTTCTTGGAGGATGGCTTGCTCTAGGCGGAGGCCCTCCACCACATTTTGAAATTTGTGCCATTTCTGGACCTCCGCCTCTAGGTCTGACACTCTGCGGAGTGCACGGCGCAAGCGACCTTTAACAGTGCTGCGAGGTGCAGCTTTTGCTGCTCGGCGGTGGCGTCTTCCGGCACGGCTCCGGTTCGCTGGAGCACTGTGCTTACCGGCAGAACGTGGGGTAACAGAGGAGGATGTAGACGATGTTAAGTTGGATGCACTGGAGTGCGTGTCATCCCCCTCGAGTTCCACCAGTCGCCGATATTCCGCAACAGTTGCTTCCAGCCTCCGTTGCCGGGCCAGTACAGCCAGCATACTCCTCGTTGGTTTGGAGGTTTTAGTATTGCCAACTATATGAAGAAAGAAAGACATAATCTGTAAGCAATGCTCTTTAGGAATATGATTAACACAAAATGATTCAGCAGGAAGTTGTGTCACAGTACAACTAGCAACTAGCCAGGGCAGTACAAAACTATTCAGGCCAGTATCATGGGCGTCCGCAGGGAGGGGCGCTTGAATCACCATTTCCCTTCCCACAACTCTCTTGTATCCTTGGTTTGGTGCTCTTTCATATGAAAGAGATCTGGCAGAAGTGAGTGATTTTTCCTCTGAGCCGTTAACCACACCAGCAACCGTATCATCTGCACCAGGCCCAGGCGATATGTCTGTTTCCCTCCCTCTCTCTCTCTCTCTCTCTCTCTCTCTCTCTCTCTCTCTGTCTCACTCTTTCTGTCTCCCTTTGTCTCCCTCTACCTCGCTGTCTCTCTCTCTCTGTCTCCCTCCCTCACCCTCCCTCTGGCTCCCTCCCTCTCTATCTCTCCTTCTGTCTTCCTCTCTCTCTGTCTCTGCCTCTATCTGTCTTTCGGTCCCAGCCTGCTGTAATTACCATATTGTAATTTGTCACTGGGCCACCACTGGATACACATCATATCCTATCTAAGAGTCAGATAGTACCATGATCCAGCTTACCTGTACTCGCCACCGCCACTGTCTCCTTCCTCACAGTCTGTACTTCTTCTTGGTCCGACTCCTCTAGCGCCGCCTCCTCCCCAGATCGACCCTCGGACTCAGAGTCAATGATGACCACATCCGAGCTGGCCCCGCCACCAGATGTTCCACCTACAAAGTAGATTTAAGAATGTTAGATTACACCACTCCACTAGTATTTGGTCTATGAATGAAAAAATGTGAAAACAACTGAAAAATTAATTGACTGTCTACTCTAGTCTAAAGTAAATGTCCCTCCTTCCAGGGAAAGCTGTTGTCTTGCTTAATTTTTTTGTCACAATTGTTGAATGCTTGCTTAATTTTTTAACACACATTATTTTTCTCTGAACAGACAGAAACTGGACTTCTAATGACAAGAGAGGAACATCAACTTGAAACCAGGTGAAAGCTCGGCTCGACCACAAGAAATGTGTACCATTCCAGAACTCATCAAATCAGCACCAAGCACTTTTCCATTTCCAACCAACTTTATTTTAATATATGTGTTTACTTAAACTTTTAATAAAGCTTTTAAACTTGAATTGACTCTGTAGTTTTTCCTCTAGAGAGTCCGGACTAGAGTGACTGAGCGAAAAGTTTTGCAATTTTTGGAAGGAGGAATCTGTGCTGCTGACACTACCAGGTTTATTTATACAGTGTGCCAAACACGCCCCTCTGAAATATTATTACTCTGGTCTTTGGTGTCCATAGTTCGGTTTGTGGAGAATTGTCCCTGCAACAGTAGGATTATTGATTTTGCTCCTATCTAAACACTATTTCAAAACAATTAAATTAGGAATGCTTGGACAACAATAGGTCCTCTCTATATTTAAAAGAAAACTTACTGGGGCCAGCAAAGGAGCACTCGCCGCCCTGGCCTGCATCCTCCTCCTTTGGAGCCACTGCTGCAGCAGATTTTTCGGTCCGCTTGCCCCTGGGCGGACCTAACGTACAACATGAAAGAAATAACAGAAAACATTGATGATTGCTGCTTGCCGATGTCCTTGTCAACCAAATCAAACATTTAGAAAGAACAAGAACCTACTATTTCATCCAAAAAGAGGGCTACAAAGGAAGGACTGCACCTGAGCCTCTACTCTAGGGGCAGATTTACAAGCCCCTTGCAGCTCTTCTGCTCCATTCTTGCGTCAATTTTGTGACGCAGCGCCACAAGAGAGGCGCCATGGTGTGGCGTATATTAACAACGTGGCGCATATGGGAGATGCATCCCATTCTAAAACCCTGCGCCATTAGGGAGCGTTCCAGCGCAAGGGAGGGCGTTCCTGCGCAGGAACGCATGCTAAAAGTGGCTATGGGGAATATATAAAATTTCAATCAGTCATTTAGGACAATGATGCGTCACTGAAACCCTGCGCCTGCATGAAGCAGACTTACGGCTTGACGCAGCATTGCTGGAGCTGCGCCATCGTTGCAACGCAACTCCATCAAAGAGCCGCCTTTACGGCACCGATGCGTAACGCTTCGGTGACGTTTTGGGACCATGGTGTGCCGCATTGTAAATACGGCGCACCATGGGTGGTGCTGCCGTGCCACACACTTTGCAGGGATGCGCAGGTAATTGCTAATCTGACACTTACGGGCATACTTACGAGTTCTGAGCTGCACACCTCCAGATGTGCACCAGAACAAATACGTAACACAAAAATAACCTTGCGTCACGGCAGATGCGCCGCTATTACAATGCGGCAAACCCTGGCGCAAGGGTAGGCAGATGCGTAACGCATCTCGTGACGAAATAGGGGCGCATCTCTAGAGTCGCTTCGCGGGCGCAATGCAACTATAGCAGTGCTCAGGGCTGCCCAATACTCTACATACCGCATCAGTCCTTACGCCTGCTTCAAGCAAGCAGGCATAAAGAATTGACATAGCAGCGTCGCGGAAGTGCCTGCGTTAAATCTTGTAGATTTCACGCAGGCACTTTTGCGAGGCACACATCTGCCTGACCGGCACCACCCACCCCCCACTCCCCCCCTGCGTGGGAACGCACCCATTGAGGCGCAGGCCCAGGCATTCACGTGGCGCATCTCCTTAGATGCATCACGTTGTGCATGACTCGCAGGGATGCGCCACGTTTACGTCGCTGTGCATCAGGTAAGGCAGTGTAAACGTGGAACAAGGGGCTTGTAAATCTGCCCCTTTGTGTCTAGCATTACGCAGTTCTGTAAAATACACTCATACTCAGCCCAATTAAATGAACACAAAATAGATAACAAATAAGCAGTGGCACCGGCACAGAGAAGGAGAACAGTGCACATGAAATGCACAGAAGATTTTGAAATATTAATGAAAAAATTGCTACTACTACTCACCAAGACCGGGGACCTCCACTCCCAGCACGTCTAGCAGGTCACGCTCTCGGTCAAGGATGTCGGTCCAGCGGTGGGTGACCTGATTGTAGGTGCGCTGGACCCCCGTGATCTTAAAAAGGGCCCGGCACACCTGCGCCCACCGCTTCGGTCGCTCCTGGCTGTTGGTGTAACCAGCAGCAATCCTGCCGCCTGCCGCGATGGTCCTGGGGAGACGGCGCTGCACGTAAAAAACAAGTGCGCCCACCTCCTCAGGGCTGAAAATCTCCCGAGGCACCACCATTTCCGCCCTCAATCGACCACACGGGAGCCGGGCACGGGCTGCGGTGCCCGTCTTGGGCAGCTTCACAGCTGTCTTGACCATGTTCTTGTTCTGGGCAGGTGTGAGCAGTAAAGAAGAGACAAAATGAAAAAAAATAAGAGTAGGGAAGAAGGAAAGTAAAAGTTTAAAAAAGTAGTTCAAAAGTAAACAAAAATAGCCTAAAACACAAAAATATAGATCTAGAAAAATACAGGGATAGAAAATAAGTTAAATAGATCAAAAAAATAGTAAAACATGCAAAGGATGGCAGAGATATAGAGAGGATAGAAACACCATACCCAGACACATAGGAATGAATGAAAAACAAGATGGCAGCCCGATCACGTGCGAGTAAGTAAGTTCGCACGCGATTTCTCTCGCGAACTCGTGCGAACTTGTATTCGCAAGGCGCGAGTCGGGCGAGATTACACTTAGCGGGCGGAAACGGAAATACGTCACGCAAACAAAATGGCGGCGCCCATACTCAACCTTGAGGTAACTCGCACGAGTTCGCGGCTTCCACGGGCGAGTTCGCACTACGACGCGCCCCGCGAATAGGGCGAAATTACCGAAAAACGAGTTTTGCAAAAGCAAAACGAACGAGCAGGTGCAAAAGTTCGAGCTATTCATTTGTAACCATTTACCTGTAGTGCTTCCTGAAGGGGCCCTCCAGAATCCGGTTGCCTACTTGCAACTATTGTGTGACCCTGCTCTATCAGTCACAGAATAGTTACAAGTATGCCATTGCATCCTGTTAAAAAAAATTATTTACTTTGCATTTGCAACAAAAAGGAAAGGGAGCAGACAAGCAGGTGCCAGCCTTCATTAATGTCAGTTGGGGCAGGGCAGGTGTTGTTGTTTGCAAAACTTAAGGCACTTAGCAGGTGTTTGTTCACTCAGTGGTCAATCAGAGGGTGTTGTGATGACACTGAGGGTGGCATGGGTGTGCCAGCCAGAGGGTGGCATGGGTGAACCAGAGTGCCAGTGTTGACAGAGGATGGCAGTGCTTTGCTTTGCCCCAATAATGTACACTGGTGAACTAGAGGGTGATGTGATGACACAGAGGGTGACATGGGTGAGCCAGAGGGTGGCATGGGTGACCAAAGAGAGTGCCAGTGGTGACAGAGAGTGGCAGTGATGAAGAAAGCTTAGCAAACAGACTGGGCACGTACAAACAACAAGTTCGCTAAACTGGCGACCCGACAAGTAAGTTCGCAATTTGCGAAATAGTACAAAACCCTCGCGAACTTGCAGAAACCCGTGCGAACACACACACCCCCAAAAAATCCGCTAATCCGCGAGAATTCGCGGATTTCGCGTATTTTCGCAATCCGCGAATACGCAAATCCGCAAATTCGCGGATTGCGAATCCGCAAAATCCGCCCATGCTTAGTAATTTGTAACCTATGCAACCCTACCAGCCGAACTCCCTATTATGGCCCCCTTTAGTATGCCCTTGTCCAAAGCACTCCTACTCCCCTTGTCGGGGAAGGACCCAGCTTTTTTGCCCTGGAGTCTCAGAGACCCTTCTGAGAGAGTCCACAGTGACAAGGGAGTCTCACGTAGTGGAGGTCTGGGATTGATCCCCTTACCACTGGAAACCATCTCCTACCCTGATGGAAGTTGGACACTTTGTTCACGCTGGGTTTTCTACCCCTCCCCCTCCTCCTCTCTACTTCATTCTTCTAAGTGTGCCCATGACCAAAACGCTCCTCTCCCGTTGTTGGGGAGGGATCCAGCATCTATGCCCTGGAGTCTCAGCGACCCAGCTGAGAGAGTCCACAGTGACAAGGGAATCACACAAAATGGAAGACTAGAAATCATCCCTTTACCGTGGGGAGCCGTCTTCCACCCAGCCGGGTATCAGACACAGTTACTTCCTCATCTCCTCACTGTGTCTCCTACCCCCCACCCCTTCCCTCCTTCATTCTTTGTTTGCCTCCCCATTCCTTTCCTCTCTTCCCTGAATCTCTCCCACCCTACTTGCTCTGTTTTTCCTTGTGCCAATTCTCTGCTTAATCTCCCTCCCCATCGCCCTTTTACATTACCCCCTAACCCTCCACACATCTTGAACCAACGTATGTAACTTGTAATTAATGTACCTTCTGTGACAATGTGTAACTTGTATCCTATGTAACTCTCCTCATGTAAAGCGATCTGATACCTCCGGGTCTAGCCAGCGCTATATAAAGCTCAAGTAAATAGGGCACCAACAGTATTTCTGCATTGTTATCTTTTCTTTTTGATGGCAGTTTGGGGAGTCCTATTTTACCCTGCTGAGCCTGTGGCTATGTCCCCTACCCATCTGCGCTCCTGCTAATGCGGGAGAGGAGAAAACCAGACGTTCACCTCACCTGTGTGGGAAGCGTGCTACTGCCTTGATCCCCAGCCCCTTCAGACATGGGCACAGGGGATGTAGCAGGTGCCCTCTATCACTCTCATGGCTCTGACCTCCCCGGGAGCAGAACAGTAAGCACAGTGGCACTTAGCTTTCTCTGTGGCTGTCGTGTGTGCATGCAAGTGGAGAGATGGGGGCCATGGGCGCAGAAGACTGTACATGGTGTGGGCCCTACACACAAACTCTGCACAAAAGTACATATGCACGGACCCCTGGTTCCTGGCCCACCTATGGGGTAGATTTTCTAAAAATCTAGGCTGAGCAGCTAAGTGTCTGTTATTTTGTCGTTTGCAGGTTTAATTCCCAGATGTTTAAGGCAGTATATCTCTGGCCCAGTTGGACTGATTTCTCAATCTTTGGTTATTTTACTCCTAGCCACCAAGAGCATTTTCTTCAGCCCTCCTGCCTTCTATGACAATTTTTTGAGGGAGTTGTGTTTGTGGGAGCTCCCTGCCTGAACCTGTAATTGATTTAGCTCTGGTTGCACTTTGCCTGCTGATGGGGATATCTTGCATAGCCTCTCTGCTAGCAGCCAGCAAATTCTGCTTCACGAACACAAGCCCCTGAGCCTCCTGGACTCTTGAAGAACACTCAGATGGAAGTGAAGTCTAGGGTCCTTCCATAAAAGTACAAGGAGAATGATCCAAGCTCCCCCTCATCAGGCACTTTCCTCTAACTGTTCCCCAGGGAGCATAAGAGGACCAGCACCATTCTAATAGATCTGGAGGTTAGTCCCTAGTCTATACAGACAGGGCATCAGGTGGCTTCTACTTTCAGGTGGGCATCCATTCACCATCGTCGCCACCAAGTCCAGGGTCTTCTCAACCGTCTCTCCCTTTGTGCTGAGTTTTTCTGTAGGGGTGGAAAGATTTTTGGATCAGTCACCTCTGACCAGTGCTAGGATGCCGGACCATCCCTCTGTCCCATCTCAATCTTCCTGCACATCATTCCCGGACAACCCAAATGGCCACTTCAAGATGTCTCTGGTAAGAGCTCACCAGAGAGCCTCAGTTTTTCCCCTTGATGACACTGCAAAACCCTCTGAAACCAAGACCTCAAAGGCATCCTCTCTTGTGCTGGTTCCAGTGTTCAGGGCTCCCTCTTTTGTTCCAGTAGGCCTGGGCAGTACCAGTGCAAATGGAATGTGACAAGCTGATTAACAGATGCAGATTTCACTACCACCCCTTTTCCTTCCTAGGAACTGAGTAAAGCACTGTTAATTGCCCTTTTTTTGTGGAAAGGCATTTGACGTCTCTGCTGGGGAGCAGGGTAATTACCATGACTCAATATGGGGGACAAAGACCTTGAATATGATTATGAGCTGAGCCAGCAATTTATGTCAAAACCTGAAGTCCTGTGGGTTACTTCAGACTACAAATTCAAACTCAGTGTGGCTGTTTGTTTTACCCAGTTTAATGCCTCACTGGACCATATCGGCCTATCTAAAGCTAGACTCTCCTTTCGGGCAGATTTTACCCATAATGTATAATTCAGTGATGCAGCACAAACTTTCCAAAAGGACACTGTGGGTAAAATTGCATTTGTCCAATTACTCTGAATTTACTGTGAGTGTGACTCACTCACATCAAAAGTGTTAAAAAACACAGGTAGTGAAATGTAAAAAAAATCACGAACGACTAAATAGGCAGAACCCAATAGGCTACAACTAGTTAATTAAAAAGTATGTGTGAATTATCTTTTTTATTGTTATTATTATTATTATTGAATTAATATATAGCGCATAGCTACCTGTCAGGTTTCTCAACACTGGAGGACAGGTAACAGCAGCCTAAGAACGTGACTTAAAAAACAGTCAAGTATTTAAATTATTGTGAAAGAAGGTTAGAGAGGTGCAGCCTTTAACAGCCTCTGGAAGAGTATTTTACATTGAGGTGCCCAGAAAGGAAAAGGAGAGGCCATTCATTTGGGAGCATCTCACTTTGGGCACTCCAAAAAGGGACTGGTTACTAGAGTTCAGCGTGTGGAGAGGGTGGTAGGTCACAACCAGATTTTGTAAAAATCCCGGTCCTGAGTGTAGCTTGATTTTATACATGAAGCAGAGAGTCTTCTAGTTGATGCACCTGTCCACTGTGAGCCAGTGGAGGTCATGAAAGAGACCATATATGGTGGAGGGTTTGGGGAGCTGGAAGAGAAGCCTTGCTACCTCATTTTGAACAAGCTGAAGACGTCTTATCACTGTCTTGTCAGCCCGAGATACAATATGCTACCATAATCCAGCCTGGATAATGCCATGTCCTAGATGACAGTTCTCTCAGCAGAGAAAGAAAGTATCCAAAGGATATTTTTAAGTCTTTTAATTATGGCGAAGCAAAAAGAGGCAACATTGGCTACTTCTCCAGCAGCCGCACCGCTATGTCTGCAGAAGCCGCATTGCCAACAGAACAGCACCGCCTTAGTCTAATAATCGACTGCCTCCCGTATGCGACTCCAATCTAGCCAGCTGGGAGGTCAGCACAAAAGGCAAAGGCGATGCCCTTAGCGGCCACAATCCAGCAGCTGCCTCAAGCTCACAGCTCCCAACCAGCCAGTGGAGGGAGTCAGCGCATGCAGCAAAACCTTCCTCTTCACTCCAGAATACAAGGGAGTGGCACCGGCACACACCCAGTCCCAGCAGTGAGCCTCAGTCAGCCTCAAGCAATCTCAGGAGATTCCAGATCATGAGTATGCAGGCTCCATGGCAGGAGGGAGGGGAAGTGGTCACCTGTGGTTACGTATAGGCAGGATTTACCATAGCAATCTCCCCACTGAGACCCAGAGTTTTTTTTAACCTTTTTGACAGGTTCAAGAGGTATTCCCAGAGAGGCAGGTCAATGTTGTGGATCTCAGAGCTCAGGGTTCTAGCCTACTATCAGAACCTCGGTCTTGTCTCTGTTTAATTTTAGGGAGTCATTGTTCATTCAAATAGAGATGCGGTTGAGGGGAGTTAGGATCTTCTGGGACAGCATTCTGATCGTACAACAGTGTCATTAGCATATTAGAATGGGGTCAAGCCACAGTTTTTCACTAGATCTGCCAAAGGGTGGATATAAATATTTAAATCCATGGGGCTGAGAGCAGATCCCTGCGGTACTCCTGTGGTGAGTAAGTGGGAACTTGAAGGTGTGCTGGTGGAAAAAAACCTGTGAGGAATGTTCCTTCAAGAAGGATTTCAACCAGGCAAGCACAATGTTTTGAATGCCTAGTTGAGCCAGGATTTCGGGGAGTATGTCTTGAGACATGATGTCAAAAGCCATGCCTAGATCTTGTAGGATCAGCGCAGCGATGACGCCCCTCTATAGGAGTCGACGTAGATGTTCTGTGGCACCAGGAAGGTGGCTTTTTTGCTGTGCTCAGCTCTGAATCTTGTCTGGGAAGGGTGACAAACATTCTAGGATTCCACAAAATTTGCCAATTGAGTGTTGATGTGCTTCTCAAGGATCTTGGAGAGAATAGGCAACAGGGATATGGGTCCATAGTTGGCCCAAGTAGAGGGATCCAGGTATTTTTCCTTTTCAGCAAAAGAAGCATGATAGCATTCTTCCAGTCTATTGTTAAATAACCTTCACTTGGAGAGGAATTAATTAGTTCCACTAATGAGAGCAGGAAATGTGGGTTCAGAAAACGGAGTTTGGATGGGGTGAGACGATTGTTATATTCTAGGTTCAATGTATATAATTGCTGTATGCTCTATGTTTGCTAGCTCAGTTGGGTTTGCCATTTACCACTGCTGTCACTGTGTTTATGATGTCATCACATCTGGAATGTTATGATTCAATGCTGGGGAAGGAACTGTACTGGAGGACTGAGGACTGTCAGATGATCAGCTGTGTAGAGATCAATTATCTCAATAAACCTACAAACTCAATGTAGTGATTCAGTCGTACTCGGTGAAGGAGTTTAGAATAAGTTTAATCACAGACAGGTGTTGCGCAGCAGCACAGCTCATCACGACAAGGCAAAACAGTTCTCTTGTTTTAAACCAGCATTCCAAATAGAACATAGAATAAACACATGGAGAAGATTCTAAAAAGACTAGAGCAAAACATTACATTATCCTCTCTTCTTCAACAACAAAAAGAAGAAAAGGAAAAAAAACATAAAAGAAAGTAAAGACAACATTGCAGGATAAATGACTTGTAAACTTAACGATACCTAGCAGGAATAGAACGAAGACAACCACTCCTTCGAGGTCCCTCAGGGTGCTCAGGGCGAGGAGACCGAGGTCCCTCAGAGCGCTCAGGGCGAGGAGAACGAGAAGGAGACAAATCGTCAGCGCACATAGAATCAGAGGGTCTGACACTAACATCAGCCTTGACAACTCTGGCGATGTTCCACCAGTTTTTCATATTCACTCTCACAGCATTACCACACACTTTATCGATAACAAAAGGTTCGGAGAACTTGGCACTACCCTTGGTGGTGTGCACAGGCAGCTTAATACGTATCCTGTCACCAAAAAGAAATTGTTGAATTACAACTTTTTTCCTGGAGTCAAAATCAAGTTTCTGTTTGGACTGGGCACATGTAACATTAGCCCTAACTACCTCATCCACATTGCTCAAGGAATTTAACTTCACCCAAAGTGACATCCAGCCAGGACAAACTTTAGAACAAGGTTTTCTCCCTCGTAACAATTCAAAAGGAGACACCTTGGTAGAGGTATGAGGTGTGGTACGATAGAACCACAACATGGATCTGATTGCATTAGGGACATGGCAACGTTGAGCAATAGCCCATTGAACACAATTATTCAGGACTCTGTTCATGCACTCCACTAAACCGTTCGTTTGAGGGTGATAAAGGGAGCTCCTTAAATGATTGATCCCACTCTGACATAAGAAAGAGTTAAACTCTTGGCTAATAAACTGAACGCCGTTATCGCTCACAATTGTGGAAGGAAAACCCTCCCGTAGAAAAAGATCCTTTGAAAAGTCAATAACACTTTTGGAATTGGGCTCACCAACAAAACGAACTTCTGGCCACTTAGAGTAGTAGTCAACGGCAACTATGGCAAACCTTGAAGAGGAAGGAAGCAAATAAAATGGACCAACCAAATCAATACCTATCTTCTCCCAGGGTCTGTCAGGAAGGACAATAGGTTGTAAAGGAGGCGAACATACCTTCAAACACTTCTCGGCACTTGAACAAACAACACACTCTTCAACAACAGTATCAATATCTCGATCCATTTGAGGCCACCAGAAATGTTCCCTGACCCTCCTTTTAGTTAAAGTCTTCCCAAGATGACCCTCATGCGCACCTTTAACAATTCTGTTTCTGAGGTCATAAGGAGGGATCAACCTATCACCACGCATTAGTAACCCTCCCTCAATAGAGATTTCGTTGGAGACTTTCACAAAGCTTTGTAAAGAAACGTGCATTTTTCTCTCTAGGCCAACCCTCTTTCACACATCTCACAACCTCATTAAGAAGAACGTCTTTAGACAGATGTTCTCTCCATTCAGCTTCACTAATAGAAAACATGTCATCCAAACCCACTAAAGCAACAAAACAATCCTCTTCATCGTAATCGTCCTCAAAATCATCCTCACTATCAAGTTCGATGGGATTCCTCGAAAAATAATCAGCTCTCGTGTTCTTGTTACCAGGGATATAGGTTACCTCAAAATCGTACTGGAGAAGTTTGGTTGAAAGTCTGACTATTCTTGGGGAATTTTCTTTCACTTTAACACCAGAAAGAATAGAAACCAAAGGACTGTGATCAGTCCTTAATCAGAAATGCTTTCCCCAGATATAAGGATTGAACTTCCTTATCGCCCAC
The DNA here is from genome assembly GCF_964261635.1 of Lissotriton helveticus. Taxonomy (NCBI): domain Eukaryota; kingdom Metazoa; phylum Chordata; class Amphibia; order Caudata; family Salamandridae; genus Lissotriton; species Lissotriton helveticus. The sequence continues at coordinate 650,229,121 of NC_136068.1, forward strand.
CAGCATGCCAACAGTTCCTTCTCAATAACTGCAAAGTTAGACTCTGAGCCTCGAAAAACTCTAGAAGCATAGCCCAGGGGTTGTTCCACACCACCTACCTCCTGAGTAAGAACGCCACCCAAACCTAACCCACTTGCATCCACAGTAATCGTACACACGGCATTGGGATTGAAAGGCTTCAAAACTTTAGAACCCACCAATTGTTGTTTAATCCAAGTAAAAACTGCCTCACAACGATCATCCCAAACAAAAGGAACATCTCTTTTGAGCATATTTGACAAAGGCTGTACTTTAGTGGCATAATCCGGTATAAAACGAGAATAAAATTCGCATAAGCCAATAAACGATTTCAACCTACTTTTATCCTTGGAAGGTGAACTGTCAACTATAGCTTTCACCAACCCAGGTCTTGGCTCTACGCCATTTTCTGACAAAAAATGGCCAAGATATTCCACCTTTCGTGCACTGAATACACACTTTTCTTTCTTCAAAACCACACCAGCATTACACAACGCCTCCAACACCCTCCTCAAAATCTCATCATGCTCATCACAGGTGACTCCGTGAATCAACACATCATCCTGGAAAACGACAACTCCTTTGATTCCTTTCAATATATTAGACATTATCCTCTGGAAGACCGCTGCCGCAGAGGCCAACCCAAAAGGCATGCAGCAGTACTGGAAAGAACCCACAGGAGACACAAAAGCAATGAAATGTCGTTATGCGGGATCTAAAACGACCTGGTGGTACGCAGATGCTAAATCCAGTTTGCTAAACCACTTAGACCCATCAATGAGTGACAACATGTAAGGGATTTTCGGGAGAGGAAAAGAATCTATCCAAATGTTCTTATTAAGACTGCGTAAATCCACACAGACGATAAGCTCGCCATTCTTTTTTTTAGCGACAACTAAAGGAGAAAGCCAAAGGGAGGATTCAATGGGTTCAATTATCCCTTTCCTACAAAGACCATTCAATTCTGTTTCCAGTTGTTCTCTCCCACTGAACGGGGACATTCCTCAATCTATGCTTAATAGGGATGGCATTGTCCATTGTCTTTTACTCTAATGGTGTGTTTGAACCCCTTCACCTCCCCCAAATTATTGCTAAAAACTGTGGGAAAATTCTCAACTAACTTGTTGACAAAATCATCAGCTTGCACTACAGAGATGGGGTCTTTAGTACAAACAAAATCATCCGCTTGGTCAACAGAGATGGGGTCTTTTGTGCCAGGACGGAGAACCATTTTAAACAAACCCTGATGGAACCAACCGAGAATGTTTAGTCCTTTGATAGAAACATAAATTTTACCAAAAATCTTTCTCCCTCTAAATTCAAGAGAATCTTCAAAGTATCCCTTTAGTTCTATTCTCCTACCTTCATATTTAACAGGAGATCTGTCGGGTGGAAAAAGTTTACGGTCAACCCACACCTCCTCAAAAAGTTCTTGAGTTAACATAGTTATCCTCTCCCCTGAGTCTACTAACAAACAAACAACCTTATCACCAATACCGATATCAGTGTAAGGGTCAACACACTCAACATCCGAATCAGCCTCACCGTCCCCAACAATCGCAACCATATCTCTTAAGTCATCTTGGATGCTAGAGGTGTCATCTTGATTGTAGTCGGAGACATAGGCGACAGAAGTCGAAATATTTGAATTGTTCCACTGTTTGTTAGACTGTACTTGAGACACATTTCGCTTAACATTCTGACAAACTTTAGCGAAATGACCTAATCTTCCACACAACCTGCAGGTGACATTCCTAGCACGGCATGGGCGTCCAGACCTGAAATGTGGAAAATTTCCGCATTTGAAACAAATATTACTTTGTTTGAAAAACTTATTATCGGTACGACCCCCTGAATTTACTTTAGTTTCTTGCACTTTCACAACATTAACAGTATCCTCTTTAGTGATGGAAGAAGAACACTTTCCATCAAGTTCCTTAACAGAAAGTTTGGAAAATTCAATACTTTTAGCCACACGTACAGTTTCTTCAAGTGAGGGATTACCTAAAGAGAGTAATTTTTGTTGGATTCCTTTGTCTGCACACTTACAAATGTATAGATCCCTGATCATCTGATCTCTAAAATTTTCGAATTCACACTCTGCACTGAGTATTCTCAGTGCAGAAATGAAATCTTCAACTTTTTCTCCTTGTCTCTGTTCACGTTTATAGAATTTATGTCTGACAACAACCAAACTAGGTTGAACGTCAAAACGTAATTCTAACAATTTGACTGTTTCTGAATATTCATCTAAATCCTCTTCTTCCGGAGGACGAACTAAAGGAGGTAAATGTTTGAAAATTGAACGACCTTCAAACCCAAGACTATTTAATAAAAGATACTTTTTCCTCTCTGCTCTGTACCTAGAAGCTCCTATAGCTCCCAGATATGTAGTAAATGCATCAAACCACTTTTTCCAAACAATAGGTGGTTCACCTGGAAGATCAAGGAAAGGGGGTGGAGGTGAAACTGCTTGCAGACTCATATTTCACAGAAAATTAACAAATAGTAAGTTACTATGAGCTAAAGATACAATATCTAACATCAACAAGTTGTGAAAATAAGTTGTCAGAAATAAATGGTTAACAAAATAAATAAATAAATAAATGAATAAATTAATAAACTCGTTGTGTATCCTTGATAACCTTGATGTATTGTAAGTGTCACTGTTCACAGTCTACAGGGTGTGCGTGTCACTGCGAAGAGACAAGAAAAAAAACTTGATGTATTGTAAGTGTCACTGTTCACAGTCTACAGGGTGTGCATGTCACTGCGAAGAGACAAGAAAAATATATATATCAGGAGACACGCTTGTTGAACCACAGGGTGTGCGTGTCACCGCGAAGAGACTAGAAAAATATATTTCAGGAGACACACTTGTTGAACCAGTAATATGTTGGTAAAATATTCCGGTACCGTAAACTTCAAAATGGTAACGTGCTCCGATTTCGTGATCTCTTTGAAGACTGTCCCTCGACGATGCGTTGTCTCAACACTGTCTCTTTCATTCGACGATGCTTTATTTACGTGAAGATCCTGTTCAAAATGAATACACACATGTAACGTTGCGTTGCAAGGGAAGTGGTGCGTTTCAGAAGCACAAAATGGCATCCATTTACGTTGCGTTGCAAGAGAAGACGTTGCGTTCCACTCTTAGTTATTACATCAAAGCGTCACACATCCAAGATGGCCCACTCGGATTTGACTAATGCGTTAACTGCGTGCATGAGCCGTACGTCACACCAACTGGCATCGTAATATTGAAAGATAGCTGCCGCCGTAATTTTAAGTGAAAACATTTCTTGTACCTTTAAAGTTTGTTTTCGTTATAATCGCTGAAATGTTCCTACACATCTAGAGGAAACAGCTGAGGATACAAGGTACTTTTTCACGTTTAGTTGCAGTTCCGTTAATTTTTCTGAGACCGCATACTCAATAGCGTGGGTAGCAAACACCTGTTGATCGTCACCACGTTTTTCTGTAGTGATTCAGTCGTACTCGGTGAAGGAGTTTAGAATAAGTTTAATCACCGACAGGTGTTGCGCAGCAGCACAGCTCATCACAACAAGGCAAAACATTTCTCTCGTTTTAAACCAGCATTCCAAATAGAACATAGAATAAACACATGGAGAAGATTCTAAAAAGACTAGAGCAAAACATTACACTCAACCTCACCTGTTTCCAGTTATTTGTGTAGTTCACAACAACGATCAAGTGGGGAACTACTTTTGTGATCTTAATCAGTAACACAAAATCATGGCAATGCCACTGCATTTCATGGCATTATAAAACTGCAGTTCATAATGTATGCATGTTATTAGCCCACGCATAATTTGCATTGATACCTCATGGGAAACAGTAAAGCAATGCACATTCAGGTTACATAGCATCAATATATGTGAAACTCAAAGATGATTACATTTAAGAAAATACACTTTTTGAATGCCCGTCCCTCCCCTTAATTCTTGCTAGATTTTTATTGCTAACATTTGAGTTTCGGACAATAAGGCACTACCCTCCAGTGCCCAGTGTATGTGCTTTGACCCCCTACAAACATTGATACCTAAATGTCCCTAGTATATAGTAGCAAGGACCTGCAAGTTAAATGTTGTTAGTTGACTGGTGCACCTATAGTGCCTCCACTAAAGTGACAAAGTAATCATGTCTTCAGGCCTGCTCCTACAAAATCCGTGTGCAGTTTTAAAACAGAAAATTCGACCTCGCAAAATTAACCTTTGCCAGACCTAAACCTTCCTTTTTAATACCCTTTAGCTAGGCCTTAAATGCCCATAGGGCATCGTGCATGATATTTAAAATGTAGGACATGTGTACTTAAGTTTTACATGCCTGGCAGTGTACAATCTCCAGTATCTGCTGGCTTTCTCATAGGAGATCACTGGACTACATTATGGCACCTTATAATGCATGCACCCCAATTCAGAATACCTACAACAATAGTTCAAGGACTCACATTGTTAGGCATTTAAAATCCAATGTGGTGGACAAGTCTGATATCAAATTACTATTTAAAAAATAACACTTCGGGAAGTTGGCATTTGCGTGCCTCTAGTAACTTTTTTGACGTTTATACCCAACTGTCACCAAACAATCTGCTGAGAGGTGTGCATGGCTCCCAGGAAAGGGAACAAACGGGTCTTGGCTGGGAGGAGGAGTGACCTCCTATTCAGATGGCCTGGGGTATGTGTCTGCCAACTGCACACACTCTAAAGGGTCTTCCCATGTCAGAGGCAAATGTAATTCACACCTAGGCCTGCCTTGCCATTGTCTAAGTAGTTAGAGTGGCACCAGTCTCATTGGTATATAACTTGTTCCAGAACTGCTTAGCAGAGGGACTTCTGTATTTTCCTAGAGTCTCCTTCACCCACCTAAACCTAAAAGCTGGTAATTAAAATATTTTTCAAAGATACGTGCAAAAGAACCAGGGTCTACCACTGGACACCCGCAGAGCCACAACTGCCGATATTGCATTTTCGGTTGAACTCAATTTGCTAGTTTGAACCACTGAGAGGATCCAGCCTTTTAAAATATTTTTTAAGTCCGAAGGCAAAAATCTTTCCTTGGAGAAGGTGCTAAAATTATCCGGTTGGCAAGGGGCCTTTACTCAGCATAATTTTCTAATTTGTCCCTCTCTGAGCTTTCCTGCCAAAAGTGAACAGCTTCACTGGGACTTTGTACGATGGCTATATGTGGAATGCAACTTAGACACAGCCTGACGACTTGCCCTGTTAAGAATCCTAAACTACTATTTCAGAGATTAAGGGCCTTATTTAGATTTAGGTGGACAGGTTAATCTGTCATTACTGTGATGGGTATCACTTCCGCTGAAAAATAAATCCCATAAAATCCTACGGGATTTATATTTCAGCAGACGGTGTATCCATCACCTTTGTGATGGAGTACCCTGGTTGCCGAAATCTAAATCAGGCCCTAAGTCAGTAGGTAAAACTTTCCAATGGAACAAAGCTGCTCCCTATATCTGACGTGCACTCCAAAGCCATCGGCCTTAACAGTTGACTTTGAGATAGTCTAGTGCAACCAGGTACCTGCACTTGAAAAATCATATCTGCAGTTCCCAGCATCTGATTGTTCTTGCTTTTGTGTCTATTTAAAGCCATGGTACTCATAGTACGGCCCGGCAGGCCTTCCTTGGCATCCGGCGGACCTATCAGGTAATGTACCCATGGCCCCCCAGAGAGAGAGTGGAGAGAGAAAGAGAGGAGAGAGAGAGTTGAGATTAAGAGTGGAGAGAGGAGAGAGAGAGTAGAGAGAGAGAGTAGAGAGAGAAAGAGAGAGAGAGAGAGAGAGAGAGAGACAGACAGAGAGAGAGAGGGGAGAGACTGACAGAGAGAGAGATTGGCTGAGAGAAACTGGCTGACAGAGAGAGACTGACTGAGAGAGAGACTTACTGACTGACTGAGAGAGAGACTGACTGACTGACAGAGAGAGAGACTGACTGACTGAGGCAGAGAGAGACTGACTGACTGAGGTAGAGAGAGACTGTCTGATTGAGGTAGAGAGACTGACTGACAGAGAGAGAGAGAGACAGATTGACAGAGAGAAGGACAGAGAGAGACAGACAGAGAGAGAGACAGAGAGAGACTGACAGAGAGAGAGAGGGAGACTGATTGACAGAGCGAGAGATTGACAGAGAGACTGACTGACAGAGAGGGAGATTGACAAGGAGAGAGACTGACTGACTAAGAAAGAGACTTACAGGGAAGGACACTGACTGACTGAAAGAGAGATACTGACTGACTGGTAGAGATATTGACTGACCGAAAGGGAGAGACTGACTGAGAGGGAGAGACTGACGGACTAAGAGAGAGAGAGAGACTGACTGGCTGAGAGACTGACTGACTGAGACTGACTAAGAGAGAGAGAAACTGACTGACTAAGAGGGAGCCTGACCGTGTGAGAAAGAGAGAGACTGACAGAGAGAGAGAGACTGACTGACTGACTGAGAGAGGGAGACTGACTGACAACAGAGAGAGACTGACTGACAGAGAGAGAGAGACTGACTGACTGATTTAGAGAGAGACTGACTGAGAGACAGACTGACTGACAGACAGAGACTGACTGAGCGAAAGAGACTGGCTGACTGGGAGAGAGACAGACTAACAGAAAGAGAGAGACTGACTTACTGAGAGACTGACTGACTGAGATTTTGATTTGATTTGATAAAAATGTATATTGCGCAGAACAATAACCCGCAGGTATCAAGGCACCTAACAATCAGATCAAAGTGGGAATGTACAACCTTACATATAGGCTTGCAGGAAAAGGCGAGTTTTAAGGGCACTACGGAATTTCTGCAGGGACGGTAGGGACCTGAGATCAAGGGGAAGGTCATTCCACCATTTAGGGGCAAGAGTAGAAAAAGCCCTGCCACCCCACTTGGCTCTGCGTATGCGGGGGACTGTCAGGAGCAATTTCTTGGAGGAGCGCAGGGCCCTCCCAGGGGTGTAATGGGAAATGATGGAGCCGACTCCCATGGCACTGTTCTTTGCAATGGCTCTGTAAGTCATGCATAGGACTTTGAAGCGCACTCGGTGTTCTACCGGCAGCCAGTGCAGCGCTTTCCTGGCCAACGTGGCAGAGGAGCGTTTGGGGATATCTAAAACAAATCTGGCTGCGGCGTTCTGGACTACCTGCAAGCGCTGTAGAAGGCTCCTGTTTAGGCCCGCATACAGCGCATTGCAGTAGTCCAGTCGTGAGCCAATGAGAGCGACAGCTATTTGTTTTCTGGACTGCAGGGAGAGATACTTCCTGATTCTTCTGAGGGTGTGAATGATGCCCCAACAGGTGGAGATGGTTCTACTAACCTGTCTGCTCATGTCCAGGGCAGGGTCTATCATCACCCCAAGGTTCTTAGCAGATGCCGTGGGGGAGGGACATATTCCTAACGAGTCAGGCCACCAGCTGGCTGACCATGTGTCCTCTTTCCCTCCGAACACCATCACCTCCGTCTTCTCTCCATTCAGCTTAAGTGAATTGTGGATCATCCACAGACCAACCGCCTCCATACAAGATCTAAAATTGGAGGCGGATGGTACATCTGAATGGGAAAGAGAGACGAGGATTTGGGTGTCATCAGCGTAAGAGACTACCTCCATCCCGAAAGATCTAATTAATCTGGCCAGTGGGGTCACGTAGATATTAAATAGGGTCGGACTAAGAGCCGACCCCTGCGGGACCCCACACAGCACAGGTCGGGATGGAGATAGAAACTCTCCCAGCTTCACTCTTTGTTCCCTTCCAACAAGGAAGGAGGTCAAAAGATCTAGAGCTGCGCCCTGCGAAACTGACTGACAAAGAATGACTGACTGAGCGAGGGACTGACTGACTGACTGAGAGAGAGACTGACTGACAGAAAGAGAGAGGCTGACTGAGAGAGAGACTGACTGACTGAGAGAGAGACTAACTGACTGAGACTGAATGACTGTGAGAGAGACTGACTTGGAGAGAGACTGAGTGACTGAGAGAGAGACTGAGTGACTGAGAGACTGACAGAGAGAGAGACTGACTGATAGATATATAGAGAGAGAGACTGACTCAGAGAGATTGACTGAGAGAGCGAGAGACACTGACTGACAGAGAGAGACTGACTGATTGAGAGACTGACTGACAGAGAGAGACTAACTGAGACAAACTGACTGACTGAGAGAGACTGACTGACGGAGAGAGATAGAGAGAGAGAGAGAGAGAGAGAGAGAGAGACTGTTATGGAATTGGGGTCAAAGTGTTTATGAGGCAATGCAATGCCTATTAAGATTGCTATTGTCTAAAAATAAAAATTTATTATCAAACTGTGGTCCTTGTAGTTACATCTCCTTTTAAACTACAGCATTGGAGAGACAGTGGAGAGAGTGAGCGAGAGAGAGTGGAGAGAGAGTGGTGAGAGAGAGATTGGAGAGAGAGAGTGGAGAGAGAGAAGGAGTGGAGAGAGAGAGTGGAGAGAGAAAGTGGAGGGAGAGAGTGGAGGGAGACAGTGAAAAGAGAGAGTGGAGAGAGAGTGGAGGGAGACAGTGGAAAGAGAAAGTGGATAGAGGGTGGAGAGAGAGACAGAGAGGAGAGAGAGTACAGAGTGAGAGAAGGGAGAGAGGGTGGAGAGAGAGAGAGAGAGAGAGAGAGTGGAGAGAGAGAGTGGAGAGAGAGAGTGGAGAGAGATAGTAGAGTGGAGAGTAGAGTGGAGAGAGAAAGTAGAGTGGAGAGAGAGAGTAGAGTGGAGGGAGAGAGTGGAGAGAGAGAGAGAGTGGAGAGAGTGGAGAGTAGAGTGGAGAGTATAGTGGAGAGTAGAGTGGAGAGTAGATTTCAGAGTAAGTGGAGAGAGAGTGGATAGACAGAGGAGAGAGAGAAGGGAGAGAGGATAGAGAGAGAGAGAAGGAAGAGAGGGTGGAGAGGGAGAGAGAGTGGAGAGAGACTGGAGAGAGAGTGGATGGAGACAGTGGAGGGAGACAGTGGGGGGAGACAGCAGAGGGAGACAGTGGAGAGAGAGAGTGGAGAGAAAGAGAGAGAGCGAGAGAGAGAGAGAGAGAGAGAGAGAGAGCGGAGAGAGAGTGGGGAGAGAGAGTAGAGTGGAGAGTAGAGTGTGGAGAGCGAGTAGAGTGGAGTGGAGAGTAGATTGGAGAGAGAGAGTAGAGTGGAGAGAGAGAGAGACTGTTATGGAATTGGGGTCAAAGTGTTTATGAGGCAATGCAATGCCTATTAAGATTGCTATTGTCTAAAAATTAAAATGTATTATCAAACTGTGGTCCTTGTAGTTACATCTCCTTTTAAACTACAGCATTGGAGAGACAGTGGAGAGAGTGAGCGAGAGAGAGTGGAGAGAGAGTGGTGAGAGAGAGATTGGAGAGAGAGAGTGGAGAGAGAGAAGGAGTGGAGAGAGAGAGTGGAGAGAGAAAGTGGAGGGAGAGAGTGGAGGGAGACAGTGAAAAGAGAGAGTGGAGAGAGAGTGGAGGGAGACAGTGGAAAGAGAAAGTGGAGAGAGAGTGGAGAGAGAGACAGAGAGGAGAGAGAGTAGAGAGAGAGAGAAGGGAGAGAGGGTGGAGAGAGAGAGAGAGCGAGAGAGAGAGAGAGAGAGAGAGAGAGAGGAGAGAGAGAGTGGAGAGAGAGTGGAGAGAGATAGTAGAGTGGAGAGTAGAGTGGAGAGAGAAAGTAGAGTGGAGAGAGAGAGTAGAGTGGAGGGAGAGAGTGGAGAGAGAGAGAGAGTGGAGAGAGTGGAGAGTAGAGTGGAGAGTATAGTGGAGAGTAGAGTGGAGAGTAGATTTCAGAGTAAGTGGAGAGAGAGTGGATAGACAGAGGAGAGAGAGAAGGGAGAGAGGGTAGAGAGAGAGAGAAGGAAGAGAGGGTGGAGAGGGAGAGAGAGTGGAGAGAGACTGGAGAGAGAGTGGATGGAGACAGTGGAGGGAGACAGTGGAGGGAGACAGCAGAGGGAGACAGTGGAGAGAGAGAGTGGAGAGAAAGAGAGAGAGCGAGAGAGAGAGAGAGAGAGAGAGAGAGAGAGAGAGCGGAGAGAGAGTGGAGAGAGAGTAGAGAGAGAGAGTGGGGAGAGAGAGTAGAGTGGAGAGTAGAGTGTGGAGAGCGAGTAGAGTGGAGTGGAGAGTAGATTGGAGAGAGAGAGTAGAGTGGAGAGAGAGATTAGAGTGGAGAGAGAGAGTAGAGTGGAGAGTAGAGTGTGGAGAGCGAGTAGAGTGGAGTGGAGAGAAGAGTGGAGAGTAGATTGGAGAGAGAGAGTAGAGTGGAGAGAGAGATTAGAGTGGAGAGAGAGAGTAGTGTGGAGAGTAGAGTGAAGAGAGAGAGTGGAGAGAGAGAGTGGAGAGTTGATTGAGAGAGTGGAGAGAGAGAGTTGAGAGAGAGAATGGAGAGAGAGAGTGGAGAGAGTGGAGAGAGAGAGTAGAGTGGTGAGAGTAGAGTGGAGAGAGAGAGTGGAGAGAGAGAGTGGAGAGACAGTGTAGAGAGAGAATAGGGAGAGAGGGTGGCGAGGGAGAGAGAGTGGATAGAGAGTGGAGAGAGAGTGGAGGTAGAGTGGAGGGAGACAGTGGAGGGAGACAGTGGAGGGAGACAGTTGAGAGAGAGTGAGGGGAGACAGTGGAGAGAGAGAGTGGAGAGAGAGAGGGGAGAGAGAGAGAGTGGAGAGAGAGTGGAGAGAGTGGAGAGAGTGGAGAGAGAGTAGAGAGAGAGAGAAGGGAGAGAGGGTGGAGAGAGAGGGTGGAGGGAGAGAGTTGGGGAGAGAGTGGGGGGTGAGAGTGGAGGGAGAGAGTGGAGTGAAACAGTGGAGAGAGACAGAGAGTGAGAGAGTGGAGAGAGAGTAGAGAGAGAAAATGGAGAGAGAGACAGTGGAGAGAGAGAGACAGTGGAGAGAGCGACAGTGGAGAGAGAGTGGAGAGAGAGACAGTGGAGATAGAGTGGACAGAGTTGAGAGAGAGAATGGAGAGAGAGAGAGAGTGGAGAGAGAGTAGAGACTGACTGACTCAGAGACTGAATACCGAATGACTGAGAGACTGACTGGCTGGGAAACTGACTGAGAGAGAGAGAGAGACTGGCTCAGGAGAGAGTGACTGACTGACTGACAGAGAGAGAGAGACTGATTGAGAGTGAGACTGACTGACAGAGAGAGAGGCTGACTGCCTGACTGAGACTCACTGACTGATGTAGAGAGATACTGACTGACAGAGAGGGACTGACTGGCTGACAGAGAGAGAGAGAGACAGAGAGAGAGGCAGAGACTGACTGACTGAGAGAGATAGACTGATTGACTGTGAGAAAGACTGGCTAAATGACTGAGAGAGACTGACTGAGAGACTGACAGAGAGAGAGACAGAGGGAGACTGACAGAGAGAGAGAGACTGACTGATGTAGAGATTGACTGACTGAGAGAGACTGACTGAGAGACTGACATAGAGAGAGAGAGACAGAGATGGACTGACAGAAAGAGAGAGAGACTGACTGTAGAAAGAGACTGACTGACTGTGAGAGACTGCCTGACTGGGAGAGAGAGAGACTGACTGGGAGAGAGAGACTGACTGACAGAGAGAGAGAGTAAGAGAGAGAGAGAGACTGAGAGACTGACTGGCTGAGAGAGAGACTGACTGAGAGAGAGACTGACTGACAGAGACTGACAGAGAGAGACTGACTGACAGAGACTGAGAGACAGAGAGACTGACAGAGAAAGAGAGACTGACCAACAGAGAGAGAGAGACTGACCGACAGAGAAAGAGACTGACTGACAGAGAGACTGATAGCGAGAGAGACAGACCGACAGAGAGAGAGACTGACTAACAGAGAGGGAGACTGACTGACAGAGAGAGAGAGACTGACAGAGAGAGTTACTGACTGAGAGAGAGAGAGATTGGCTGACTGCGAAAGAGAGAGAATGACTGACTGAGAGAGACTGACAGAGAGAGTGAGAGACTGTCTGGAAGACTGACTGACTTAGAGAGAGAGAGAGACTGAGAGAGAGAGAGAGATTGAGAGAGAGGGACTGACAGAGACAGAGAGACTGACAGAGAAAGAGAGACTGACCGACAGAGAGAGAGACTGACTAACAGAGAGAGAGACTGACTGACAGAGAGAGAGACTGACAGAGAGAGTTACTGACTGAGAGAGAGAGAGACTGGCTGACTGTGAAAGAGAGAGAATGACTGACTGAGAGAGACTGACAGAGGGAGTGAGAGACTGTCTGGAAGACTGACTGACTTAGAGAGAGAGACTGAGAGAGAGAGACTGAGAGAGAGGGACTGACAGAGAGAGAGATTGACTAAGAGAGAGACTGACTAAGAGAGAGAGAGACTGACAGACTGAGAGAGACTGGGACTCTGACAGAGAGAGAGACTGACTGACAGAGAGAGAGAGACTGACTTACTGAGAGAAACTGACAGAGAGAAACTGTGAGAGACTGACTGACAGAAAGGGAGAGACTGACTGACAGAAAGAGAGAGACTGACTGAGAGATAGACTGACTGAGAGAGAGAGAGAGAGAGACTGGCTGACAGACTGACAGAAAGAGAGAGATAGAGAGACTGACAGAGAGAGAGAGTCCACCTGACTGACAGACTGACAGACTGACAGAGAGAGGGAGAGAGACTGACTGACAGACTGACTGACTGACTGACTGACACACTGACTGAGAGAGACTGACTGACTGAGAGAGACTGAATGACAGAGAGAGATAGACTGACTGAGAGAGAGAAAGACTGACTGACTGACTGAAAGAGAGAGACTGGCTGACAGAGAGAGAGAGAGAGAGAGAGAGAGAGAGAGAGAGACTGTGATGGAATTGGGGCAAAGTGTGTATGAAGCAATGCAATGCCTCTTAAGATTGCTATTGTCTACTAATAAAAATGTATTATCAAAATGTGCTCTTTGTAGTTACATCTGATTTTGAAACACTACATTGTCGCATTGTCTAATGTTTTAAAATGGAATCGAGAAGGAGCAGTGGATGCACTTTTGTCAAAACTGAACGATGAGTGGGCCCGATGTTGTATATCATGACAGGAGTCTGCATCAGGAAACCCACCTAAAATTGGGCAAACTTCCCCAGCCTACTGATGGCAGGGAACCTGTAATGAATGGACCACCACCTATGATAACCTGCTGGCAGACTAAGCCCAACCTTTGACTCCACCATCCAGTGTTACTTATAACGGCTGTATTGGTGACAGTGGCGTAACAATCGCCCCGCATCCCATGCAGTATGGTGTGTCGCTTGCCTGAGAGCTCTAGACTGGCGCAGAAGATGGGAGGGGGGCCCCCTCCATGTAGTTTGCACGGGGGGTCCTCAAGTTATTTTACACCACTGGTATTTACCCATCTCAACTAAAACAAATCAACTATTTACTGCTCCGAAATATTTTGATTATAAATTATATCACTCATGTCTGCATTCACCTGCTGTAGACAACGGACCAAAGCCATCTCATGAGAGTGAGAGGGGTGCAAGTTGAAAATGGGCCTCCAAGCTGTAGGGCCTTGCCTTCACCGGATCTTACATCATTAGGGTACCAGTATACTTCCAGGCTATTGTTAATGTCATGGCAATTAACTGAAGGCTAGCTGAACAATTCTATGAAATCTAAATCTCTTTTGTAAATATTGTTACTCTGGATTACACTAGAGACTTGCATAGGCCTGGAACATTAGGAACTTTGTCCAGTAATGCAAGCATAGATTTCCTAGGATTACGCTGCACAAAATACCTACAGTAAATATGTCTCTAAGGACACAGGTGCCTGTTGGTTTAGTCTGACGTTTCTGCACGTAGTGAGGATTGAAGATAAGTGCTGTACGTTTTCGCATGTTGGTGACTCTGGAGTCAATAACAAATCAGGGAGAGAGACCAAGAATATTGTCCCCTCTGGTTCAGATAGAATTTTGCTGGGAGAACATATATATCACTTACCAAAGATATTCTAGTGAAAATTGTGTACTTTGGGTCTGATCCACAATGCCATTTAATTGCGCAAGTGCAGCCTGGATGCACAAATAATGCACGTACATGTTTGCATTTCAAATAATGTGAATTTGTGAATTGCACTCTTAATGCGATTAATCATGCATCACATTACTACAGTTTGGTGCGATTTAATTCAGCGGTATGTCTTAATCGACGGGTGGAAGAGTGGGGATTTCAGGGCAAGGATGCGTTGGAAAATAGTCCAAAAACTCTCAGGTGTGTGAATATTCAAAATTGTGCCATTGCCAATTACTTCTTAGAAAATCATCACAATTTGCTCTTGCCAGGCTGCAGGAATAAAATAAAAGTGCAACTGTCCTTCTTTTAAGGCGTGTGCAATGTGGGCACATTTTCAACTGCATAATTACAAAAGCAAAACTGCATTAACATGTTCATAACTGGCAATTTACATGGAAATCTGCAATGGTCACAGATTTTCAGCCAATAAGAAAAACAGAAAAGAGTAAGGGCCAGATGTATTAAGCTCAAATGAGTTCGAAAAACTCGAAATTCCCAGAATTTCGGCGTTTGCGAACTTATTTGAGCAAAATGGTATGTATGTAGCAAATTGCAGTGCAAAATAAGGAATCGCAAATTTGCGATTCCTTATTTTGCAATTGCATTTAAGGAATCACACAATTTGCGATTCCTTAAATGCAATGTATGATGAAAAAAAAATGATAATTGTCCCTAAGGAATTGCAAATTACCAATTTGCGAATTTCTTGAAAAATGTCCATTTTTGCATTTTCAAAAGTGCCATGTGATGCACATACATGCCCTTAGGGCATGTATGTGCACCACATGTGCACCCATGCTTATTTCAGGGGTGCAAAAGGGTGTCCTTTGGACACCCCTGCACCCTTGAAATTATTCTCAATTTGCGATTAGCAAATTACGAATCGCAAATTGAGAATAATTTCACATTCATTCCTATGGGCCTCCTGGCCCATAGAAATGAATGGGAAATTTTTCCTTAATTGCGATTAGCAATTTGCTAATCGCAATTAAGGAATTTTAAGAAATCGCTAAAAAATAGCGAATTTCTACATACATACCATTTTGCAATTCTCAAATAGTGATTCCTTAAAAATCGCTATTTGTGAATCGCAAAAGTGTATCTTGATACATCAGGCCCTAAATGTGCACATGTAGATTTACAAATATTTTTGAGAATATTTTAGTCAGTTCATCCAGACTAACAAATCCAGACACATTTTGGGACTCTGAGAAAACGCATTGTATCAACCCTACATTTTTGTCAGATACTTCAAATGTAGCAAATTTCAGGGACTCTGATAAAATTCACTATCTAATCCCAACATGTCTTTGTGTTAGGACATGACCTGGAGTGCGTGGATTTAACTGCTAACACCTTCAGGCCTCTGGGCTCTAGTAATGCCCTATCAGCTGATTCTTTGAAAAAAGAAAGGTATATGAAGACCACTTGGTGCAGGGCCAAGCAAATGCCATGCATCTCTGTTTGACTCACACATTTAATACTCTATATTCCCCTTAATGTATCTCTCACCGTTAATACTCACCATTTCTCCTGAATGTCTCTTACCTTTAATACTGACCATTTCTCCTGAATGTCTCTTACCTTTAATACTCACCATTTCTCCTGAATTTGCCTCACACCTTTTATGCTCTCCAGTCCTCCCGCATGTGCCTCATACCTTTAATACTCCCCATTTCTCCTGACTAGGGCAATTGACTAATATTTCTGTGAAGCCAAATAGCTAAAAACAAAAAAGCTAAAAAAGAATCGCCAACATCAGAAATGTTTCTTTTTTCTGTCAGATGTAGACAGGAGAATGCACCCTTAGTAATAGACAACCATTTTTTGTGCATCTGTCTTTCACTTTACCTGAGTCATTCATGCTGTTCAATACCTGCTCTAATTGCAATTAAAACACAACTAAGAGGCCTTGCTTGCCCATTCGGTCGCATGCCATACCATCTGGCAATGGTGTTATGACTAAATAATGCATGCGCGCGGATACACAAAGGAAAGGCATGGGCAGAGTAAGGGACTGCAGGAAGAAGTACGAGAAAGGAGAGGTGAGGATGGGAAAGGTGCCCCTGGGTGCAGGCTTGGAGAGGTATGGGCTGGAGGAGGTACGCACAGGGAAAGATAGAGGGAAGGAGAGCTGGGAATAGAAAGAAAGAGGGGAGAGCAGAGAATGTTGCTGAAACAAGTTGTGAGTTTGAGAAAGCGACTGTTTAGAGGGGACGTGCAGTGACGAGAGGGCCAAGAGAGGTGCTGGTTGTGAAGTGCATCTTCAACAAAGCAGACTCCGTCATAGCACCGCACCTCCGAGACGTCATCAACTGCTCCTTCAACTCCGCCACCTTCCCGGAAAGCTGGAAACACGCTGAACTCACCGCCCTTCTGAAAAAACCCACAGCGGACCCCACCGAACTCAAAAATTACCGCACCATTTCGCTCCTTCCATTCCCTGCCAAAGTAATCGAGAAAGCTGTCAACAACCAGCTCGCCGCTTTCCTTGAAGCCAACAAATCCCTCGACTCCTCACAATCTGGCTTCCGAGCAAAACACAGCACTGAGACCGCCCTCATCGCAGCAACAGACGACATTCGAACTCTACTGGACAATGGAGACACAGTCGCCCTCATCCTCCTCGACCTCTCTGCAGCCTTCGACACAGTCTGCCACAGCACCCTTTTACATCGTCTCAAAAACATCGGAATACAAGGAAAAGCACTTGAATGGATCACCTCGTTCCTCACCGGAAGAACCCAGAGAGTCCGCCTTCCACCATTCAAGTCCGAGGCCACTGAAGTCATCTGTGGCGTACCACAAGGATCTTCACTCAGTCCCACCCTCTTCAACGTATACATGAGCCCCCTCGCGGCCATCGCCCGCCAACACAACCTCAACATCATCTCTTACGCAGATGACACTCAACTGATCCTTTCTCTCACCAATGACCCCAGCACCGCCAAAACTAACCTACACGAAGGAATGAAAGAAGTTGCCGAATGGATGAAACACAGCCGTCTGAAACTGAACTCAGATAAAACAGAAGTCCTCATCTTAGGCACTTCCCCCTCGGCATGGGACGACTCTTGGTGGCCGGAAGCCCTTGGAATAGCACCCATCCCGACAGACCACGCACGGAACCTAGGCGTTATCCTGGATTCTTCACTCTCAATGAACAGACAAGTCAGCGCCGTATCCTCATCCTGCTTCAACATTCTTCGCATGCTCAAAAAAACATTTCGCTGGATCCCCACCGAAACCAGAAAAACAGTCACCCATGGTCTGGTCACGAGCCGACTGGACTACGGAAACACCCTCTACGCAGGCACTACCGCTAAACTCCAGAAGAAACTCCAACGAATCCAAAACGCCTCAGCTAGGATCATATTAAACATCCCGCGCAACGAACACATCTCTGGTCACCTGAAAGACCTCCACTGGCTACCCGTCAATAAGAGGATCACTTTCCGACTGCTAACCCACGCACACAAATCACTCTACGACATCGGACCAGAATGCCTCCACTCACGACTGTCCTTCTACACCCCCTCCCGCCAACTACGTTCTTCCAGCCAAGCACTCGCCACTGTACCTCGTATCAACAAGACCACCATGGGAGGCAGATCCTTCTCATACCTGGCTGCTAAAACATGGAACTCACTCCCCACTCACCTTCGCCTTACCCAAAACCACCTAGCATTCAGAAAGCAACTTAAAACGTGGATATTTGACAAGTAACCCTCCTCCCCTCCCTAAGCGCCTTGAGACCCTCTGGGTATGTAGTGCGCTATATAAATTGTTTGACTTGACTTGACTTGACATGCCGGGCTGTGGGCTAAGAAAGATTCAGGGAGAACTAAAGTTATGAGATGGAACAGGCAGGGAGAGGCACATGCTGGAAGGGATGTATGACATCACAACGCATACTTTCACAAAGTATGCCATTACGACGCAACTTTTACAACGCATACCATTACAACGCATAGTGCTTTGGGGCGCTGGATAGTGAATAGTTTAATTTACTATTCCAACTCCAGTCCCCGTGGATAGTAGGGAAGGTGTTGGATAGTAAATTAAACCTATTCCCTATCCTAGAGCGCCCCCAAGCGCAATGCGTTGTAAAAGTTGCGTCGTAATGGCACTGCGTAGTAAAAGTTGCGTTGTAAAGGTTGTCTCCCTGCTGGAAGATGTGTAACCTGGGTGCTGGATGGAGAGATGCGGGCAGGGTATGATGAAGGCAGAGTTGTGTAAAGACAGGATGCAGGGGGCAGTGAAAAATGCTGGCAGATAGAGTTGTGATCCAGGTGAGGTGCAGGACTAGTGAAGCATGAGCAGTTAATAGGTCAGTTCAGGGGTAGGATGAGGGACAGGTAATGGGGAAGGAAATGAATGGGGAGGGGGAGTTTTAGGCTGGAAGAAGTCGACAGGCAAAGGTGATAGCTCCAAGAGAATTAAGCTGGGAGGGGTGCAGGCAGCGAGAGGTGCAGACAGAGAAATGTAAAGTGAAATGGGCAGCAGGTAAAAGTTAATTGAATGAGGTGCGGGCTGAGAGTGGTTCAGTCCGGGAGGCATGCTGTAGATTAGATATATGGACAGGTTGGAGGCAGGCTAGGAGAGGTGGCCTCGTGAGCAGTGCATCCAGGTAAAATTTCAGGCTGGGAGAGATGCTGGCTGGCAGAAGGGTTGGCTGAGAGAGGTACAGGAATGGAGAGGGATTGGAAAGGAGATGTGAGTACAACTTATACGAGTGAGCTGTGAGCTTAGAGAGATGGAGCAAGATACATGTATGTGGAAGAAGTGTAGGTTGGCAGAGGAGTGACTGAAAGGTGTATGGGATGTGTTTAGGCTGAGAAAGGAGCACACAGGGAGATACACAAATTGAGACTGCTGCAGGATTGGGTACACATTCGCAGAGGTGTAGGCAGAGAGAAGTGTGTGCTCGGAAAAACACAGCTAAGGAGTGATATGGGCAGGTAGACAGAGGAATGAGGTACAGTCAAAAAGAACGCAGTGAAATGGGTAACTTTACTATAATAAAAAAGTCGAAATGCCATTTATAAATTAGTGGTGCCCAGAGTTGAAATATGCCACAAATGTAAAACATCGTCGCTTCGAAAGAAAATAAACTACACGTACAGTGATCGTGTATGGGGTGGTATGAAAATATGAGTGACCTTGAAGAAAAGTAGAATAAGGTATAGCAAACCTACACTTACCTATGTATACGTAACTGCACAATATTTTATTAGTCAATCGGCCACAATATTTGTATAGGATGATTCTTCGTCCTCTATATGTTGCTATTATTTCATTTTAATCATAACCTAGCAATAACAGTGGAACTAAAACGATGTCAGTTTCTGGTGCCTTATCAGAAAACCATTTTGTGCACGAGTCTTAACATGTACTTAAAACAGGCAGCGTTTTTTGTCTTTTTCAGACATCGTTAAAAAAAAATATTTTGAGTTAATATAATTCTGTTCACCTCCTCTTATTTTGCTATTCTTGATATGATAAGAATGTCTTTATCTTACTAGCGTGTCT
Source organism: Lissotriton helveticus (assembly GCF_964261635.1). Taxonomy (NCBI): domain Eukaryota; kingdom Metazoa; phylum Chordata; class Amphibia; order Caudata; family Salamandridae; genus Lissotriton; species Lissotriton helveticus. The sequence continues at coordinate 650,248,664 of NC_136068.1, forward strand.
ATCGAACACTAATAGAGGAATGTTTATCTGTGGTTATCATTTGTTGTGTTACTACTTAAACAGGTTAACCTGCTCTCGTGCGAAAAAAACAAATAATGTGACATGAACATCCTAAGAATTAATTGCACTCTTTGTGGAATATCTTTATAGCTCCTGGCTATTAGCACTAGTGGCCTTACCTAGATGTTGGCAGACGGATGCACCTTAGTGGGCGGAATATCCACTTCCTTTTATGACAGAGTTTCCCATAAGCTACACTTTAAACAAGGTCCAGAGGTTTAAGCTGTAAATAGAGCAGTATCATGGCAGCAAAGTAGAACAAATTAAAGAGCAAAGGAGATACAACATTAGCAGAACTACTTCATGCCCCTTCATTCAACTTAATAGGGAAACAAACGGGGACAATTTAATCTCTTAAAAAATGCCACATGCTTGATGTACAGGACATCAAAGCAATGGTAAAGAATAATAATACTTTTAAGTTAAGCCACATCTAAAATGACCTTTTTAATTAGGTGCCTTATATATTTCTGGATTACATTAGATTGCACTGCTTAATTTGTAAAATATTAAGTGCCACGGCCCTGACCAGGAAGCCACTAAAGCTTACAAAATCCATTGGCCCTGTCATCTCTGCAACGCCGCTACAAAAACAACCCTAACCATCTCTCCCCTGCAAGTCTGACTATTAAGGTTTTTTTTTTTGTTTTTTTTTGAGAGAGAAACTTGTTTGTTTAGACCTTGGTCTTTTAAACAGTACAGAACACACGCAATTAGGATCAAAAAGTACGGACAGACAAAATTCTTCTACATCTTAAATAGGTAAAATTCAGTACTTGTTAAAAGAAAATTAAAAGAGGGTGACACCCTCAGAAACACAACATACAATACGCCCTATTTTTACAGAAATCTCGAAAACTCTAAAAGGTTAAGAAGAAAATTTTCCATTTTATAAAACTTTAAAACAACTTAAAATCAGTGCCCCTCTTTCGAAATCACCCTTCCATATTCTTTTAAACCCTTCAAAAATGTACCCAATGCAATTGCAATTTCTAACGTGGGCATATCGGTAAGTAAACAGATCGCCTGGGCACGTGAAATTATCTTATGTGATAGAAATATCAGACGTAAAAACAATTTCCTTATATCGTGTACAAATAAGCAATCAAGTAGAATATGCGGCATATCATGTCTTAGTCCACGCCCACAGTTACAGTTACCTTCTGGGCCGATCAGTGCAGATTTAAATTTTCCATCTATCTTCCATGGGTTGATCCCAACCCGAGTCCTAAGAATTTCATATCTCAGCACTCGGTTGGACAGAATGTCCAAACACGGGAACCAGCTATCATGAACCCATGACTTTTTTAACCACTCGACCGATTTTTTCTCTAACATATAATCTAGGTCCTGCGCCCTGGAGAGCGACTGGCCTTGTTCCCTAAGAGTTTTCTTTGTAAACTCGGCTATCAAGGCGTCGTGAGAAAATTTCACATTAAGGCACCCAGTTACTTTCTGCAGGGTTTTGCTCACATCCTTTGCCCAGGCAAGGTTACTTATTTGGATCTCATCCCTACACCACTGTGAGACCTTTAGTGTCACTTCTGGGTCTTGGCGCTTCCAGAATCTTACCAGTGCCATTTGAGATTTTACGGACCATGAGGTTAGCCCTAGTTCCATTCTTATTGCTTGGACCATAGTACAGTTTGGTAAGGACAATAATATTTTTAAGATTTTTCCCTCTTCCTGGTCCCACTCTTGTTTACCGCTCAGGTATAACACCTCTGCGCCCTACAATACTTGAGGGGGGATCATTGCACCAAATGCCTTTATCATTGGTTTATGAGTCATGTCGCCATATTCTTTATGAAACCTTTTCAACCCACATGTGGATGAAAAAGCTTTGGCTCTTTGCGCCTCCAAATGGGTGCGCCAATTTAGCGCACTATCAAACCAGAGGCCTAGATATCTATATTCCTTGACTGCCTCTAATTTGTTATTACCCAAAAACCAATTAAAGTTCCTCTTGCTCTTTCCAAAACATAAAACCTTGGTTTTTTCCATATTTACAGTCAAAATATTTCTATCACAGTAACCTTTAAAAGCATTTAATTTCCTTTGAAGTCCTATTTCTGTTTGATCTAGGATCACTTAGTCATCTGCGTATAATAGGCAAGACACTTTGTTCCCGCTCATTCTAGGGCTTGCACTTCTTTCTACTTCAAGTGTCGCAGGGAGATCTGCCAGAAAGATTGAAAATAACAGGGGTGCCAGGACGCACCCCTGTCCAAGGCCATTCCCTATCAATATCTTGTGGGTTAGTGACCCATGTGAATCTCTAATAACCAGGGCCCAGTTCCCTCTATGGAGATCTTTCAAGATCATCAATAGGCCATCCGGAATTCCATATCCTGTCAACTCCTCCCAGAGTTTGTTCCGGTCCACAGAGTCAAACGCGGCCCGAAAGTCAACAAAACAGCAATGCAACTTCCCATTTTGTTCTATTGACTTCCGGGCTAAAGCCCATAGGGCAAAGCAGTGGTCTATTGTAGAATGGACTTCTTTGAAGCTGCCCTGTTCCACTGGAATAATTGCTCTCTCTTCTACCCAAGTCTTTAGCCTACCTAATATTATTTTAGCAAATATTTTTTCTCCTATATCGAGTAGGTTGATTAATCTATAGTTCCTTGGTGTGTTGACGTCCCCTTTTTTATGGATCGGTTGAATTATCGCACCCTTCCAACTACTTGGAACTATTCCTGATTCTAGGACTACTAAAAACATTTGGGAGAAGAATTTAGCCCACCAAGATGTCCGTGACTTGATTATCAGGGCAGGCAGGTTATCTGGGCCGGAAGCTCTTGTTAAATTTAAAGTTTTGATTGTATTAAGTACATTTCTTTCTGAGAAGTCTGGTTCTATTCTATTCAGGTTATTCCAGGTCCTCAAAGCTGAAGGAATGGCAGGGATAGCAGGGATTAGTAATTTAGGGGAGCTGAACCACCATGTGGCAGACGTTATAAGTGCCGGTGCTGACAATTAAGTGCAGGTGCCGAACACCGGAAGCAACCGGCTCAAATTGAGCACTGCTAGATTCTAGGTGAAATCTGCACTTTCTCATTGCAAATTGCAAATGTTAATGTTGTTTTCAAGATGGCAACAACTTCAAGAGATTCGTCTGTTCTGCAATTGCAGATCAATCAGGGATTACGATTCTGTTAATTATTTTCGAAATCGTTGTGATTTAGCGTGATATTCACACTGCATAACATTGCATGCCTTTAAAGGTCACCTGTTTACATTTAATTCTGGCATACCATGGCAGTTTCCCTCCCTAAAAATGTTTATGCATTCCTCGACATCTTTATTTTTCTTTCCTTATTCTATTTTAAATTTTCTAGCATTGCGTACTATTCTGACTTTTCAATTTGTAAGTCTACATTTACAATGCCTTTTTAAACTTCTTTTTACCTCTTAATTTATTATTTCTGTTTATTCTTACATCCTTCCAGATTTCTTTCTTCCCTTCCATTTTTTTCCTTTCTAAAATCGTTTCTGCATTTCTTTAGTCCTTTTATATTTGCATTCATTCTTGGGTTCTTATCGTTTTCTTCTTCTTTTGATTCTTTCAGAGTTTCTTTGTTACTTAGTTCAATTTTATTATCATGTCAACCATCCTTCACAGTTTAATTTATTGACTGAACATTGTGTTGTTTTGCTGTTTGTTTACAACTTGTTTCTGCGTATTTACGAACACGTTCACAAAATTAATGCATCTGCACCCGTAGCAGTAATCCTATGAATAGATGCTGATTTGCTACTTTTGTGAATTTACAATCATTGTCATGTAACATTGTAATGGAGCACAGATTTCAAAGCACACTGCTCGGAAATTCATGTGACTTGTTTTCTTGGCTCCCACCTGCTGTATGCATTAATTACATACAGTGGAAACGAAATCTAATGTAAAATATCATTTTTCTCTCCTTGTTTCCTCTACAGTTTGACACTCCTTCCCCTACACCCCTTTCAAGTTTGGAGGTGTTCATTGTCATTCTCATTCTGGAGAGGGTGAACACTTTCCTAGAAGAAATCTCTACCCATACCCAGGATGGGTTATGCAACAGATTTGAGTTAATGAATGCTAAAAAAACTCCCAAGTTTCTGGACATCCCTAAACTTTGAAGGCCAACACCTTCATCTGGCCACGTGCCTCTATTTATTGATGTTCACTACTGCAGGTTTCTCTGCACTTATCCGAGTCACCATTCAGCATACTTGCAATTTTAGATTGCATTTTTTTGTCATCCTCTTTCTAATGAGGGTAGAGAGGGTTTTGGTGGTCTGGGCTCATGCCTCTGAATACCTAGTCCTGGCTAGGAGCTAACACAGAGATAAGGTTAAAATCAGCACAGAGCCGGCTAACAGAGATAGTCTATGGCATCAGGCAGCACCCTGTCATTGAGTAAGAAAACTCTCAGGATGTAGCCCTAAATTTAGGAAGCAAAATAATATGGTCCATGGTGGATGCAATCAGCATAAATACTCCTCAATTGAGCATCAGGTTATATTTCCAGCACTTGCATGATGGACAGCAGCCATTGTGGGTGAGAGAGAGGAAGGTGAGAGGGTCAACTGTTTGGATTTTAGTACAGCTTGGTGTTGGTGGCATGCTATCCCTGCCATAAAGAGGCTCTGGCCCAAGTGATTCACTAAGGGCTTGCACTGTCCTTGTATGATGCAAACCATTGCAAGGAAATGCAAGTCTTTTACTGGGATTTACAAAGCAATGCACAGCTATTTGCACTGCCTTGCCTGGCTTTGTAAATTTATTGTAACACAAAGCAGGGGCTTGAGCAGCATAGCATTATATTTCCTTGTGGTATGCATTTTATGGGAGGAGCATGGGCATTCCTGTTTATCCACTTATGGATCTGAATGGAATCCCAAATGTACTCAGTAAACCTGGGATTGTGCCAAAATGCTGCACCTTCCTGACCCAGGTGTAACAAGCATAAATGACTTGATTTTTCCTTGTTACTTCCTCTTTCTCTGCATGCTGCATTCTGCAGCACATATAGAAAGAAGAAAATGCATTTAAGCACTGTTTTTAAGCAGGAAAGTGTTGCAGGATGACTCAAACCCTCTAAAATGGAATAGCCACATGCACTCTTTTTACTGTGCAAGGATAGTATTTACTAACTGTTGCAGAAGGGAGATAAGCCTTCAGCGTACAACACAGACTGCATCTCAGTCCTACTCAGCTTTTCTCCGGTTTTCACAAATTCCTGCTCGCAGGCTGGCCTTTTTATACATGATATTGCAAAGGTGTATTACAGACAGTAAACAATGCTTGACTTGTAAGTTACAGATTTAAGAGGAAATAAACACTTGAAGCCATGTGACCACATAACCCTGAATTCTGACCCAGTCCATTATATATTGTTTATTAAGCTCTCAAAAAAGCTTAGCAAACGAGCACTCCTCTGCTTGTGAATGCATGCGTGCTTCATGGTAAATGCAATTTTAGTGAAGTGTGTGTTTCCAGTATTTTGCCCCTAAGACCTCCATGCACTCGGAACTAATTTACTTCCCTGCACCCATTGTCTAATCAGGCACCTTAGAGCTCTGTGTACTCTGGGCTTATGTGAATATCTCTTCTCATTTTTTAATCAGCCCTTGATCTGTTTGAAGGCACAGGGTCCATGCCAGTGTAGTGTGTGTTAGTCGCAAATGCTTCCATACCATTTAACCCATTCCGTGCGTTGTAGGGTCGAGAGCCATCTGAAGCTACCTGTGCACATGTGCGTTGGACGGCTCCCGGCCGTCCACACACATGGCGCGGGAAATCCATCTGGTGCAAGCATCAGAGGGATTTACATTCAACCAAAATAGCCTCGGGAGATGAGGATGAGCTTCCCCAGCTCCCAAGGCTGTTCAGGTTGTTTCAGTGAAATGATGATCAGTGCACACATCGCGCTGATGTACTTTCACTGAAATTGAAAACTGAAATGAGCAGATCATTTTTACTGCCTTGGTGCTCAGGGGGCTATCTCAGCTCCCTGAGCAGAGCACCGAGGCAGACGGGAGAGTTATCATTGGAAAGGGGAAACCCACTTGACACCAGGGGGGGATGTAGCCTCTTGGGCAAGGGCCTTCACCCCCACCAAAAGTTTGGACATATTCAGTATTTCTGACCCCCTGGGGAAATAGCCCCAATATGCCCGAGGTGGTGGGCAGAAAGCACACTAGACACCAAGGCCATTTCTTTATGAAGATTTTGGGGTGTGGGCTGCCCAAAATGGGCATGCCAGTGCCTCCACCCACCTCAAACAACCGCCACAGTCTTTCTGCCCCCCCCCCCCTTGGGTGCAAGTGAGGGTTAGTACCCGCAATCTGCCCCTTGGGGGGCACAAAGCCCACTACACACTAGGAATCTTTTTTTAAACATTTTATTGAAGAGGGATGGGTGCTGCCCACAATGGGCATGGCCATTTCCTTGCCAAAATGTATTTGGAAAAAGACTTTTTGCATCCCCAGGGGGACAGAAATCACACTAGGCACCAGGGATTTTATTTATAGATATATTTAGGAGTGAGGGCTGTTCAAAATGGGCATGCCAATGCCCCACCTAAAAAAATTGCCACATTTGTTCTGCCCACTGATCTATCCCCCCAGGAGGAGTAGAAATCTGCAAAGCACAATGGATTAGGCTTTTTTATATATAGGAGTGGGGGCATTGGCATGCCCATTTTGGGTAGACCCCTCTCCTACTAATTAGACAGTTCTTCTGTCCCCATTGCCCCGGGGGTGCAGAAAGTACACTAGGTAGCCAGGGAGTATCTTTTGTTTTGTAGTTGAGTAGTGGGGGCTGCCCAGAATGGGCATGCAAATGCCCCCACCCCTAAAAAATGTGCCACAGTCTTTCTGCCCCCCCCCCTATGGAGGCAAATAGGGGCACTAGCCTCTTATCCGCCACCCCGGGGGCAGAAAGCCCACAAAGGCACCAGGGTTGTCGTTTTTCTTATACATAGGGGTGGAGGGCTGTCCAAAATGGATTTGCCAGTGCCCCAAACACAATTTGGACAGTCTTTACACCCCCCATGGGGGACAGAAGGGTAATATTACCCCCAAACTGTCCCACAGGGGCGAAGGAAACACAGTGTAATCCTTTTTATCAGTTTTTCCATGTACTTACAGGGCATACTTTTTATATGTCATTGACATTCAAATAACATTTGACAAGTTATATTGCCATTATAAATTATTAACATCAAGATCATTATTTGCACAGGTATGCATCATGTTTCAAATCATGCATGGATGATTAGTGAGAATGGGTCTCGTCCTGGCTTATTAGTTACCAGTGCATCCTACTACTCTTAAGGTTGGTTGAAAAGAGTCCCCCAGTTTGAGCCAACTGGGGTGAATAACTCGGAAATGGGGCCAATGTGCTAGGGAACATGGGACTCATCCTAGTCTGGGCTAGTTCTTTCGCTACTGAATCAGCAAAAGCATTTCCCTTTCCAATGGAGTCAACGATTTTCTTGTGGGCGCTGCACTTAATGATGGCCACTTTCTCTGGTAGTGTCAAAGCAAATAACAACCGGTCAATTAAAGGGCCATGTTGAATTTTCTGGCCATGTGTGGTAAAGAAACCCCTCTCCCTCCACAGCCTCCCAAAGCTATGGGCCACGCCAAAGGCGTAGTGGCTGTCTGTAAAAATATTCACCCTCAGCCCTTCACTCAATTTGCATGCTCTTAACAACGCTATTATTTCAGCTGCTTGGGCTGAGTGATGAGAAATCCTTGCGGTTTCCACCACAGTCTTTAATGTCGTGACAGCATATGCAGCTGTCGCAGTGCCATCTGGTAACTTAAAACAAGAGCCATCTACATACAACTCCCCTTGGGGTTCTGGTAAAGGGGTGTCATTGGGATCTACGCGTCCCTTCATTTCCTCTTCAGTTCTAAATATACAATCATGAACATCGTCCTTTCCATTATTCGAAGGGAGAGGCAATAATGTGGCTGGGTTCAAAGTAGCACATCTTTTAATTGTGATATAGGGTGCAAACAAAGTTAGCTCATATCCTGTCAATCGAGCACTCGTAAGGTGCTGGGTCTTGGTTCTATTCAAAAGGATATCCACAGCATGCGGTACCATGACTGTGAGAGCTGTATTCAGAACTATTCCTTCTGATTGCCGGATGGCCACCGCTACTGCAGCAGTGGCCCTCAGACAACTTGGAAGGGCTCGTGCAACAACATCCAAAACTGATGAGAAAAATGCACAGGGTCTTTGCTTTCCACCAAAACCCTGCGTTAACACTGAAAGCGAACAACCGTCCACCTCGTGCACATAAAGTGAAAAAGGCTTTCGGTAATCTGGAGTACCCAAGACAGGTGCAGAACAAAGAGCAGACTTTAAAGAATCAAAGGCTTCTTGACATTCATCCGTCCAGGGTAGGGGTTCATGCACATCTTTGGTAGTCAAATACAACAAGGGTTTAGAGAGGAGTGAATAGTTAGGAATCCACTGGCGACAGTAAGAGGTTATGCCAAGAAAAGCACGAACATCACGTTGAGTACGAGGTACAGACATGTTAGTTATCACAGATATTCTCTCTGGAGTCAATCGTCTCCCCGCTTTCGACAGTAAGTGGCCAAGGTAGGTCACTTCCTGTCGACAATATTGGAATTTAGAAAGGGATACTTTATTACCTTTTGCAGCCAAATAGTTCAACAATTTAACCGTGGCCTCTTTACAGCCTTCCTCTGTATCAGAGGCCACCAAAATGTCATCCACATACTGGATGATCGCATTCCCTGCTGGCAAGATTAATTCATCAAGAACTGCTTTCAAGGCTTGGCTGTAAATCCTAGGATTTTCAGTATAGCCTTGAGGTGCACGAGTAAATCTAAAGCTTCGGCCAGCTAATGAGAATACGAAGATATTTCTGCTATCAGGGTGAATTGGGATACTAAAGAAAGCATTTTTTAAATCGATTACTGAAAAATATTGAGCTGTAGGGGGAATCATTGTCAAAATTGCAGTGATGTCGGGTACCACTGGGTATTGTGGGACCACAATTTTGTTGACTTCTCGGAGGTCAATTACAAAACTATATGTATTTTTATAATCGGGGGTACCATCAATCGGTGTCTTCTTCAGATTCGGTAAAATCGGGCTGTTACAAACATTAGCAGCTGTCTCTTCTACTACTCCCCTCTGAATGAGGTCACGGATAATATGCAACAAGGCCTGTTCACCTTCTGGTGAAATTTTATACTGAGGAATGCGAGGCAGCTGGGAATTAGGTTTCAAGGTTATTGACACAGGGGCTATTCTTAACAGACCAACATCGGTGTCTCCAGTAGCCCACAGTGTCCGGGGAATTGTAGAGAACTCAGGGGGAAGGTTCTCGTTTTTAGCAAAATATTGAGCCGCTTTTAAGGAGGGTTTTTGCATTGTCAAGTAAACACCATCAGGGGAACAATAAATCTGTGCATTTAACTTTTTCAAAATATCCAGACCAAAAGATTTTCTCCACAATTTGAAGTTAAAAGGAACGGGGTATGCATCAAAATGGGGCCTATAGTAAAAGGGAGCGGTTTAGAAATGGGGCTTACCACCGGTATTCCAGAGAATCCCACCGATACGTTATTTTGGCCAGACAGAGCAGCCCCTGGGACCAGTGTATGGGCAACTGAGCTATTTATTGCCCCAGTATCCACTAGGAATTTTCCCGACGTTCCCAACAGTTACCCTTGTACATTAGGTCCCTCCTGGTCAACCAGTACTGTAAAGTCCCGCTCTGTCCTTGGCTGTCTCATGCATAATGCTGTTTGTCATACCCATCATCCGGTAAGTCTCGTTGTAGTACTGTCTGTTTTGGGGATCGTCAAAATAATTCTTCCGCGAACCTTCATGTTGCATTTCCTCTCGTTGCATGGAATTTCGGTCCACATTTCCTCGACCCCTTCCTCGTCCTCTGTTAGGACCATTCTTCGCTAGCAACAGAGGGCAATCTGCCCTCCAGTGCCCTTCCTGTTTGCAATATGAACATTGATTTATGCCAATGTTTGAGGGACCTCCTCTACCACTCCCTGTCATTGCACCCCTCTGGAATGAGCATCGTACTCCCCGTCCTGTATTCTGTCCTCTACTAACTTGCTGTAACAGAACTCTAGTTTTTAAATCCTTAGTCTTCTTTTCTGACTTTTCTTTACTTTCATTTTCTCGATGTTCATAATATTGAGCCATACTAAGAATTACTGATGGAGCAGCCGTAGTCCATGTGCTCTTGGCTGCTTGGAGACGAGACATAACTTCAGGGAGCAAGTTTGTAACAAACCTATTCACAAACAACCGTATCCCACCTTCCGTGGATAAGTCCTGCCCACTAAATCAATAAAGACCTTCTCAAACCTGGTAAAGAAATCTGACACACTTTCATCCTTCTTCTGTTTACAGGCCGTCAATTTGTCCCAATCAACTTTTTTCTAGGAGGGAGGAGAGTCTTCATATACGTAATGATTTTATCTGGTACTGCTAGTACTTCGTCCCTAGGCTTCTCTCCAGGCTTCCGCTCCTTGTCCCAATTTTTGAGTTGGTCCCACGTTCCTCCTAATTCGGGAACATGGTCCGTGTCATGTATTTGTCTCCAGATGTCTACCGGGATCAAGAGACCAAAAAATAACTCAATATCAGGTATTGTCATAATAGCAGAATTGGCAGCCTCAGTTAATTCCTTATAGTAGGCAGTGGTATTTTTACGGGGGTCGGGGAGCTGAGCTTTTAGAGTGAGGACCTCGCTTCGTTTCCAAGGGGTGTAAACCCATTGTTCCTGAAGCCTAGCATCCACACGAGCCCTAGTTACTACATTATTAGCATCCCTCACTTCAGGTACTTTGGGATAGAAGAGGGGGTGCACCTCTCTCATGGGGTGCTGTGCTCCCCAATCGGCACACTTTCGGTGCATCCGTTCACGATAATGCAAAAGAGTAGCTACATTCTGATATACCTCATCAGCCTGTAATTCGAATTTATGAGCTCGATCTCTTATATCACGCAGTATTTGAGGAGGGAGTCCCTTCTCAAAACACTGTTCCCATAGTGAAATTAGTCGGATCGCCATGTTCTCCAAAGCCAGCTGCTGTGCCACTGGTTCGAAATCTTTCATAGTGGTCCAAATGTCCTCCAGGGTGTAAATGGCGTTCCGCATCCATTGGGATGCCTGAATTACTATGGCCTTTCTTTCTTCCGTACCCATCAACGACCTAGTATAGACTCGCGAATCACTCAAGTCAGGTCTAAGACGCTTGGGTGTGGTATATGGGCAAGCCGTATATCGGGGATCTATAGCGGTCTGAGTCGGAGGGGAGAGGAATACAGGGTGCGAAGGGGAGGGGACAGCCGCGTCCGGTTGTAAGGATATCAAGGGTGAGGTAGTCTGCCGGAGAGTGGGAGGGGGAAGTAACGCACTCCGTACTGATCCGTCAGCAGGGGCCGTGGCCACCGTTCCCACCGGTATTCCAATGGCCGATGCCGCTCCAAGTTGGTCTGCTCGTACCAAAGGGCCATAAGGAGGAGGTGGTCGGGCTTCTAATAAGTCCTCTAATTCGTCTCCAGTATTGGGTCGAGCCACATAACTTTTGTCCGCCTCTAAACGAACTGCCTATCCATTTGTACAATGTTCTCTTTCACCTTCCCTTTATCATAAGCTATAGCCTTCTGGGTGACTGTCTGTCCTGATTTAAGCTTTCCCAATTTCTCTTCTCTTATCCGTCGTCGTTTTGCCTCCTTCAACCATAGGGTCAAGGAATCAAACATAGACTGGCGGCTTTTCTTCATAAACAGTTTATTTTGAATGTAGTTAATCTTTTTCTCATCAAATGACCCCGTTAGGGGCCATTGCAAATCAGAATTGTATTTAGTATACTTGTGCCACAGCGTATTGAATAAAATTGGTTGGAGACCGTGTTTTACAAACATATCAAAACTGGGGCTGCCCTCGGGAGGGGCATGCTGTCTTTCTTCGAACTGTGTACCTCGCCGACAGCAGCACCCAAAACATATCTTACTGAAAAAGGGCATTATGAAAATAATCACACAATTCTGCTTACATACTCCATAGAACATTCACATTCGGACACGTCCTTCTCACCACTCACACTCTCGTATTCTTTTATTTTTTCACAATAAAGTGCTGGAAAGTGTCGCAAGGCAATACTTATTCTTCTGCAAATGATGTCATCAAAAACGAACAGAGCCCGTCGACTCCTGTTCGGGAAATCGATTCAACAGAATTCCGGACCAACAAAATTCAACAATAAAAGGAACAGTCACTAGACTGTTCTGAGATCACCTGGTAGGCGAACCACGAACCCTCTTACAGGCCATCCCATGGTCCTGTTCTGGTTGGGCCAGGCATCTGGGCACACAGCTCCAGAACCCTAGCTTACCCAGTTGCTCCCAGGGCTTTCCCGAAGAGGATTCGGCCGAGAGAGTAACGCCGTACACCGCTAAGGCACCAGGTATTGTCTCAAGTTTTCACCAAACAAGTCCGTGAAGTATCCACCCGCGCAGCCACTTCGCCGCAACGGCAGACCCCCAGATTTACTCGTGGTCCGGATTCCCCGGCCACCACCAAAAGCAGTTAACCGCTACCAAAGAGACACTTCCTCAAAAAGCCTCTTACCAAATACAATCAAGATTCACTCACCTGGTGCACTCAGGTCGATTGCGAATTCTCCACTGCCAACTCCTAGACAGACCGGCACAGTCTGTTTTTCTCTCGGGTTAAGCCCGTAGGACTCCGGCGTAGGGTCTTCAGCAGCTGGGAGGGATACTGGGCTCGAGAGTGGAGTTGCTTGTTTTCGTACCACAAACGGGTGTTTCGAATCAGGATTCTCTTTCTGTCCACCCACTCGGCCAGAACTCCTCCCTGTCCCTTTCACTCCTGTTTACAGGAGGGGACGATCCTATCGCGGAGTCCCGGCGGAGTCGCCAACTGAAGGAACCAAAATCTTATGCTAGTGGACCATACTCACCAATAGCCCATATACCTTATTCAAGAATAATAAATCAGTCAGCAATGGAGAAGGTTCAATCGTTTATTCTGCAAATATGAACCCTGACAGGGGAGCCTCAGTCTACACGACCCTCAGAGGTGCGCCGCAGAGGAGACTGGCTACATACAAATGGTACAAAGCATATATACATTTCACACACCCCACGATGTCACCTTACTAGGAAAGATACAACTTGTCAGTGAGCCAGCTATCGTGGTTTCGTGCAGAAAGCTTAATCACGTGGTTTCAGGGAAAAAGTACTCAAAACGGAGAAAGAAAACAAAATGGCTCTAGTCACATCAATAGGTTTAAGCGGTACAAAAGGGAATCATTCCTAAATACAATAATACAATGTAATGATGCAATGCTAACATGCGGTTATAAGGTTATATTGTATATATTAGGCCAATAATATCTACTTATCGAATTTATATCCCATCATGATATATGCACTTCCTTTACTGTGCATGACACTTTGGCCAGCTGTGTCAGTCTGGCCAAACCATCATGCCCAGCGAAAGCTCTCTCCAACCCAGCAACGCAGCTGGGTTGGAGAGAGCAGGCACGGACTCACAGTCTGTCCCAGAGAGCCAATCAAGGGCACTCAGGCCAATCCTGAAGCTGCAATCATGCATGAGAGAAGCTCTAGATTGGTCCCAGAGCATTCTGGGAACCTATGTAACCTGGGAGAAGAAGAGTGTGACTCTCTGGCTGCTGGTACCTTTTTTTTTGTAAATGTATTTTCCCACCTGTGACACCTATGCTCGCCCCATCTCCCCCCGCCTGCCTCACCCACCCTGCTGCTCATCCAGCAAACCGGCCAAGCGTGGGTATGCTTGGACTTGCAGTGTGGCTTATGTGGATCCACCCGTGTTTTTACCCAGAATACCCTGCAAACCTTAAATTTAGCTAAAAATACATATTTCCCTGAGATTTCTGTGTGTGAAAGTTGTAGGATCACAGCAACAGTACACATTTCCTTACACCCAGTGTTCCACTTGTCCTATCGATCAAAATTATACCTCACTTCTGTGGGTACCCAATGCAGAGACAGCCCTAAAACGTATAAAGAAACTGCTATAAATTACAGGTGCCCCACTATCTAGCACAAAACTACCTGGTTTTTAAAAGGGGTCAGCTGGGATTTTGGTACCAAGCTCAGCGGCCACCTAGGGAAAACTACCAAACTAAGATAGTTCTTAAAACTAGACACCCAGGGGAGTCCAGTGAGGTCTGACTTGTGTGCAACGCGTGCTGATCCCACACAGAAATGTGAGAAAAATTGATTTTATTAGCTAAATTTGAGGTTTGCCGGGTATTCTGGGTAGGAAAACATTGGGGCATCCAAGAAAGCCACGACTCCCTACACTTCCCTGGTTGTCTAGTTTTCAGAAATGTCTGTGTTTTGTAGATTTTCCTCGATGGCCACTGATCACGGGACCAAAAACGCAGGTGACTGCCTCAATACAAATTTTTGAAGTCTCCACAGTATGTTTTGGGCAATTTCCTGTCACAGGTACTAGGCCTACCCACACAAGTGAGGTACAATTTTTATCAGGTGACTTGTGGGAATACAGAACAGTAGAACAAGTGCTATTACCAATTGAGTTTCTATGCATTTCTGCCTTCCAAATGTGAGACAATGTGTAAAAGGAAGTCATTTTGAAAAATGTCCTCCAATTCACTTGCTAATACGGGTACCCACAATTTCAGAGATGTGGAAATAACCACTTCTAAACTCAATATTTTTTTTCCCATTTAGGAAATGCATAGGTTTCCTTGATACCGATTTCTCACTCTTTATTTTACCAAATGAATTGCTATATACCCTGTACTCTAAGTAAAACCATTGCAAGGTGCCTCTCGGTTACTGGCTCTGTGCAACTAGAGTTCCAGCAGATGTAACAATATATCACTTAAAAAATATGTCATACTTACAAGAAGTTACAGGTGAAAATGTTTGCACTCAATTTCAATTTATTTTATTTATTTCAACTGTTAGTTTCTATAAGAAACCTTGAAGGATCTACATAAATGACCCCTTGCTGAATCCAGGTTTTGTGTATGTTTTGGACATTATTAGCTTTCTGGGATCCATTATTGCTATCAGAACCATTTCTACCACTAACTGGAAGGAGGTAAAAAGCATAAAAAATAGGAAAATTAGGGTATGTCCCATTAAAATTTCAAAACTGAGTAGAAATCTTTTATTTTCTGACAAAAGTCTGCCTCTTCCTGAAAGCTTGGAAACTCCATGTTACCAACTATTCCACACTACATACAACAAAGTAGTTGCTGTAAAGGCCCACAGCTATTCTACCTGTCCGTCGTTGCCTCAGACGGATCCTGGGTCAAGGGAGAGGCAACGAACGGCTCAGGCAAGGCGTTTATATTGTCCAACAGAAAGGCTAGAACCGGTCTTACTGAGGCACGCCCCCTGACACCCAGCGATACTTGCATCACAAATAACCCACCGTAAGGTAGCTTCATAAAACTTGTATGCGTCCTTTTTGCAAATCAAAATACCTTTTGTAGAATATAAGAACCGCTTGTTGCTCGAAACGCCTGATTACAATACTTCTGCCCGTAATCTTGCGTTGCTAGCTTGTGAGAGATCGCGGGACTACAAACTGACGTCATAGTTATGCTCTTGTTGCAAAAACTATCATATACAATCACCCACAATGTCATTAGTGATTATACTCGCAGTCATGACCAACAGGCTACATAAAACCATTCGGTGTCAAAAAAGCCCGATAATATCACTAGTGGGGCTCTGTAAAAATGCTTTCTAAAAGACTTAAATGCATGGCCCTATAATATCTGACAGACCATAATACTGAATGCTGATCTTATGGGTGAGTCTTAATCAAAAATATACTCAAAGTGTTACCCTAAACTTATTGAGATGCAAGCTAGTACAAAACATGCAAAATACAGGCCATGAAGGATATTTAATTGTATACTATTCAAGATTTGGCTGAATCTGACCTATCCAGAACCATTGGAGTTGAAGGCTCAATTACTGCAAGTCATAGACGTTCTTGGAGGAACTTTACCCCGCATCAGACCCCCATCTTTTACTCTCTGGGACACCCATTTCCAGGGAGAAATGCCAACCCCATGGGTGTTTTAAAAGCAGAACGAGAGAAGTCTAAAGGGGTGCTTTGTTTGGCTTGTTTTTAAGATTGTCCTGTTTTTATCTTGGTTAATCTGGATACACTGAGAGAGGAACTGTGGCTGCCCTCTCAAATTTGAAGAAGACGATGCAGCGTTAGCTTGCATTTATGCTTCTTTGCCGTGAGTGACGGCTTGTTACCTCCGGCACCCCAATTTGTCCTCTGTAATGAACTACTAAGAGATTATTCATGAAGATATGAGATGTTGCAATAGAAAGTGGGAAGATTGTGTTTTTGTCCTGATGAAGGTGGGCAGCTATCCTTTTGGACCTGCCGAAATGCGACGATGCTCTAATTCTGGGAATACTCCACGGATACATGACACATGCAAACAAAAGCTCCTGATTATCTATCTAGAAGTGTTTTCTGCCTAGAGCTTTGTGCATTTAATTTATCTATCTATAGGTGTAGCAATGCGGTGCTCCCTCATTTGATACATATTCTGTCTTGCTGTGTTTTTGCCCCATTTTGTTGATTTATGTTTTTAATGAAATGTTTTTAACCTGTCATTTATATTGTACAATTAATTTTTAATCATATAGCTGTTTTTGTTACAACTGTTAATAAATTGTAAAGCTATATTTTTTCTTAAATTGCTTATCTGGTTTTGCATTGATTTGCTTTTCTAGTTCATTTTGAAAAAACCCAGTGACTGTGTTATATATATCTGGTTGGATGGTTAGTGTGACTGCAAGATTTCCCAGGGGAGCTTCTTTCTGACAATTGTCCTTCGGTACCCTACCCCTGCGGGATTGTTTGGGTCCCTCTCTCTTCTTTTTTATATTGATCCTAAAAAAGCCATGTCTGCCGCAAGTAAACCATTGTCCCACATGCGAACTGCTAATACCTGATCTCTTTATTCTTAGGAACACCCATGTGTATCGCATGTTGGGTACTCTAACTGCGCCATAACGCATGTTTGACCTACTCTTGCTTGGCCTCTAGACAGTTATACATAGGGGCAGCCTGTAATTTACCTGTTACGTCCAATCAATGAAGAATGAAGTAACCTACCCTCACGGGTGGACCAGAAAGTAATATGAACAGCTAGGCTCACCCCACCGTCTTCAAATCTTACAGGCTAGTCCAACGTATGTCATTGTTAAGGCCAAGTGTATCGCTCCGGAGCCTGAATATCCATTTCTGCTCTTTCATGAACAGATACTTTGAGATATCACTAATGTGTGACGGTATGAATGGTTTTTCTAATACTGTCCACTGAAAGTCCTCTTCTCCATGATTATTATCCACAAAGTGTTTAGTGAGTCTAGTCAGTGTCTTTTTACATCTAAATGAACTTTTGTGTTCAAGCATGCGTGTTCGCACTTTGCGTGTTGTCATTCCGACATATCTGGTAGAACAGGGGCAAGTCAGAAGGTAAATCAATTGAGCACTATTACAGTTCGTAAACTGAACTTGCTCCCATGGTCGATCCGTGCCTATGTCTATTGTTGTGGAATGTTTGGTCTGGGGAGGTATATACTCAAAATATCGAGTTTTTAATATCGATTTGCATTAATATCGAATTAAAAATATAGAATGAACACAATATCGAATGGACAGAATATAGACTACAAAAATATCGAATAGAATAGCAGTAATATCGAATTCAAAATATAGAATAGACAAAATATCGAATGGACAGAATATAGACAACAAAAATATAGAATGACAGAATATAGACAACAAAAATATCGAATTTGAGGTAAGTAAGTTAATTTAAATTTTTTAATAATATCCAATTTGTTAAAGTGAATTTTTTATGTTAGTATATGTGTGAAAAGTGTATATATATTTTATACTTTATTTAATTAATTCACTTTATGGTATTTAATTTTTGCGAATTTCCCAAATTCCAGGGCTAGGTTTATTGCTGCCGGGAACGCGGTGCTAATCTCTGACGTCATGATCAAAATGTCGTCTGCATACAGGGACACCCTTTTTTCCCAATCTCTGTATTTATAAGGCTTGATGTTGTTGTCCTCCCAAATTATTTGAGCAAACGGCTCTATATAAAGATCAAAAAGCAGAGGGGATAGAGGGCAACCCTGCCGTGTTCCCGTTGTAATAGTGAATGGTTCGGACAGATCTCCGTTAACTAGGACAGATGCAGATGGATTATGATATAGGAGCTCCACCGCTCTGCGAAAAGCCCCACCCACGCCGAATTTTTTCCAAGGCCCCCGACAGGTACAACCAATTGACCCTGTCGAAGGCCTTGGTGGCATCCAGCGTGAGGATAGCCAAAGGTATAGAGGAACTTGTCACGATGTCTATTGCTCCTATAAGGTCATACGTCAGCTCAAAGAGATGACGAGCCTTGACAAAGCCCTTCTGATTAGAATGCAAGACTGCAGGAGCAACCTGTCCCAGCCTCCTAGGCAGGAGTGACGCAAAGATTTTATAATCAGCGTTAAGAATTGAAATAGGGCGGTATGAACTACAGTCGGTGGCAACCTTACCTTGTTTTAGAATAAGCGTGATGGATGCGTTATTCCAGTAAATTGGAGGTAGTGCTCCTTCCTGCAGAATTTGGTTGAATAACCCAGTATGAACTACAGTCGGTGGCAACCTTACCTTGTTTTAGAATAAGCGTGATGGATGCGTTATTCCAGTAAATTGGAGGTAGTGCTCCTTCCTGCAGAATTTGGTTGAATAACCCAGCGAGGAAGGGCGCAATTTCCCCCGCAAGGTGCTTATATATCCCGGCCGGCAAGCCGTCAGGCCCCGCCGATTCAGAAAAGGGGGTGGTGATGAACAGAGTGCCTGAATTAAGCAGACCACTCTTACCCAGTCCAAAGATCAGGGCTTGATCCATCACCGTTTTTTAGCTCACTGCACCATCCCAGCTCAGAACTTGGCTATATGCAAATTAGTCTGTTCCTGTCCCAGTGCATGATGGGAACAGGGCAAACCAAACTACCAAGCCAATTCTTGTACTGGGAAGGAAACAAGCTTCCGGGGACTGGTTTCTGCCATTTCAGGCGTCGTCGGCCCGGCTTGCTTGAATCCTGATGGTGCAATGAGCAAGGGACTCACATCTGAGTATACCCTTCCACGCTTATGGTGGACAAAATGATTCAGAAAAGGGGGTGGTGATGAACAGAGTGCCTGAATTAAGCAGACCACTCTTACCCAGTCCAAAGATCAGGGCTTGATCCATCACCGTTTTTTAGCTCACTGCACCATCCCAGCTCAGAACTTGGCTATATGCAAATTAGTCTGTTCCTGTCCCAGTGCATGATGGGAACAGGGCAACCCAAACTACCAAGCCAATTCTTGTACTGGGAAGGAAACAAGCTTCCGGGGACCGGTTTCTGCCATTTCAGGCGTCGTCGGCCCGGCTTGCTTGAATCCTGATGGTGCAATGAGCAAGGGACTCACATCTGAGTATACCCTTCCACGCTTATGGTGGACAAAATGGCCCCACCACCTTACCCCCCCTGCTACTTTGTATCGCCATCACCACCTCTTCTTCCGTAATCACCTTGTCTAGAGATGCACTTTGATCCGGAGATAGCGATGGTAATGAGATACCATTTAGCCACTCTTTTATATTCTCGGGAGAGATGTTCTTGTCCTCCTGATAAATGTTCTGGAAAAAATCTTTAAAGGCCAATCTTATTTCTAGATCCGAAGATACGGTCCCAGCACTAGTTATTATAGAATCGATGTTATTGCGTGTCCGATCCGTTCTAGATTTCCAGGCCAGCAGTTTGCCTGCCCCTTCTCCAAATTCGAAATGGTCTAGTTTACTAGCTTCCGATCTCTGGAGGATGCGCTGATTAAGCACAGAAGCCAATTGCCCCTTAAGTTCCAGCAGCTTCTCCTGGTTAGCCAATGTAGTAGGATTGAGAACATTACTACAGGCATCTAGTTCGTTTTGCATTAATGCCAGGTTGGTCTCTATAGATGCGACTTCTTGAGTGTACTGCCTCCTACGGAATACAGTTTTATTCTTAATAACCCCCCGCAGGGAACACTTAAAAGCGTCCCACACAGTACTAGAGCCCGCTGAGCCGATATTGATTCGCAAAAATTCTTGTGCATCTGATCTAATATATATGATGTCATCCGACGATGAAAGAAGGGAACGATCAAAAGACCATGACCTAGCCGGGGATTTGATCAAGCCAACAAGATCTAAAGAGACTGAGGAGTGGTCCGACAGGTGCGATGGTAAGTAACTGAAATTTTTTACTGAATCAAGCAAAGCTCTACTTATTAGAAAAAATCAATCCTGGATCGATGGTGGTTCTTAAAATTCCAGAAAGAAAAACCCCGTTTTCTGACCCGCCCTTACTCTCCAGATATCCAAATAGCCGTATTGACACATACATTTGAGTAGGAAAGCTCTGGATTTAGACGACGTGAGGGGTCAAGGACGATGTTAAAATCCCCTGCTATTATGACTGGTTCTGGGAAGTGCAAAAGTTCGGAAAATAGTGATTCTAAGGCTGAGTGATCATCTCGATTAGGCCCATAGTATCCAGCTATAGTCAAACATGAGGCACCCATAACCACTGTGGCGATTGCCCACCTTCCTGCGGAGTCTACCTTCTGCATAATTAGTCTTGTGGTAAGTGCTTTTTTAAAAAGGATAGTCACTCCCCTAGTATTAATTGTTTGGGAGGTAGAAACAGACAGATCTATCCATCTGTTTTTTTTTACCAAATCAAGCAGCTCCGCCTCAACTAGATGAGTCTCCTGAAGTATAATGACCTGCGCATCAGAATCCCGTAAGAATTGTAGAATCCTATTTGCTTTAGGTTTGGTGCGCAGGCCATTAATATTCCAGGAGAGAATCCTGAGGTTACTCATGACTAGTCTGACTGGTACGGCTGGAAACAGAAGGCATGCAGCCCTTAACCCCTATCAAAAATGCAATCCTTGTCAACAACCAAAACGGAAATGAGGAATATTTTATGCTTTTTTTCCCACCCCCCCTACACCCCGGTGAGCCCCGCCCCCCCACCCTTGAGGAACCCTTATAGTGTCTAACTGGAGCATGTCCGGTTTGTGGTACTCCTGACCCATTCTGAGCCCCTACAGAGCGCTTCAACTAAAAAGTTGAGAACTAGATAGTACTTCCAATATAGTTAACCTGATGTAACCCCAAATGATTGAAAAAGAAAAGAGAAATAACCAAATCCCTCAAGGTACAAGGTAGCTACTTTTGTGATTTTCATCTCTATTATTTATTTTTTATTTTTTTTTATACCCTGCATATTCACCCTCCCCTTTGTGATTTTTTTTTTCGAGAAAAAAAGCTTCTTCCCTCTTAATTATTTGTTGTGTTATTCATTTTTACCCTGCCGCTATCCAACGTTTTCCCGACTGTTGCACTCTCTGGAGTGGGAAAATTAATTTTTACCCCTACGCTATCCAACGCTTTCCCTACTTTTGCACTCTTTGGAGTGGGAATAGTACATTTTACCCCTACGCCAGTCAACGCTTTCCCTACTGTTGCACTCTCTGGAGTGGAAATAGTACATTTTACCCTGCCACTATCCAACGTTTTCCCTACTTTTGAACTCTCTGGAGTTGGAATAGTAATTTTTACCCCTACGCTATCCAACGCTTTCCCTACTGTTGCAAGCTCTGGAGTGGGAATAGTAATTTTTACCCCTACCCTATCCAACGCTTTCCCTACTGTTGCACTCTCTGGAGTTGGAATAGTAATTTTTACCCCTATGCTATCCAACGCTTTCCCTACTGTTGCACTCACTGGAGTGGTAATAGTAAATTTTACCCTTTCCGCTATTCTACGGTAAAAGTATTGTACATTTACGTTCATATATATATATATATATATATATGTATTAACAAATCAATTTGTATGTTTTTTTTTTACTTACATGAATTATTTATTAAGTTTTAAGGTTATTTAAGTATTTTGGGTATGTTTAATTTAATTACATTATTATTTCATGAATTTTTTATTAATTTAAAGCATTTAAAAAAATTCGATATTTTGACTATATTTTTTACATCGATATTTTTGATTTGATATTTTTGTACTTACCTGTTTGTAGATAGGAGGTCGATATTTTGGTATTCTATATTTTTACCTCGATATTTTTGTAATTCGATATTCTTGAGGTCGATATTGTTTCAGTGATCCGTCTGGGGACATACAGAACAGCATCCACACGGATGGTGTCCAACAACTGCCGGTAAATCCCATAGGATCCCTATCGATCTCTTAGGTGTTTCCTTGGGACGTGTGTGTACCAAGCGATCACGTATGTTGCTTGATCTCTTGAAGGCAAATAAAGGGGGAGCAATTTTGTCACTGCTGTAATTTGAGATACACCAGTGGTGACGAACAATCTGCTGAATAGTATTTGCTCTCGTACTGAAAGTACTAACGAAAGTCAAACGGTCTTACAGGTCTGTGCTTACAGACTGTTTAAACTTGACCGTTGTTTGAGTATTCCTTGGTTGAAGTATATAAAGAATTTGTGTGGTATCATGGGATGGAAGGAACTGTTCACCTCTCTTGGCACGGCTGTAGCAACCTCTTACAGGACTTTGAAGAATGCGTTTTAGAGAGATGCCTGAAGAACAAAACAAGGAGTGCAGTAGACAAAACAACTGTCTTAACTTACCTGGGGATTTGTCTGCTTGAAAGCCCTGCACCATACATAGGGCAAGGTGGGCCATTTTAGGTGATGCCTAATAAAATATTTAGTCTGAGGAGCAAACCCTTAGGCAAGGGTCGCTCCCCTTTTGGGGGCAATGTTGTTTGCTTTGTCTGCCCCCCTGGGGGGGCAGAATTTTAATTTTTTTATGGAAAATGTGCCATTGTGCTGGGGAGTGGCCCCTTGGGCAAGGGTCACTCCCATGGGGGCCATTATAGGTGATGCCTAATAGAAATATTCAGTCTTGGGAGCGACCCCTTAGGCAAGGGTCGCTCCCCTTTTGGGGGCAATGTTGTTAGCTTTGTCTGCCCCCCTTTGGGGGCAGAATTTTATTTTATTATAGAAATTGTGCCATTGTGCTGGGGAGTGGCCCCTTGGGTAAGGGTCACTTGGGGCCTATAATTTTTCTTTGTTTGCCCCCCGAGGGGGCTGATTTAAATGTATTGAACTCAGGTGGTGGAGTGAGCTAAAGAATGATGATGGATTAAACCCAGATTAGTTGATGGGGGTGAGAGTTAGATTTGCTGAAGCACTCTGTCTATCATCCCTTTTGATATCACCCTGAGGGGCAGTTCGGCATTTTCTTTTTTGCTTTTTTTGTAGGGCAAGTAGCCCACCAAGTTTTTTTTTAATGGTGGGGTGCTGCCTTTGGACATTGGTAACTTCTCTATATGGGAGGAATATTGTGACCATTTCTGCTTTCTTTGGGTGGCAGAGTAGCAGTATGTTTTTAGGCACATCTGCTCCCAAGGGGGGCAGAAGCCTTTAGACACCTGAGTTTTTTTAAAATTTTTGTTTTGGGTGTTGGCCTCAAGAGCAAGCGTTTCTCCCCTTTTACAGGACTGAATATTTAATTTATACTCTTAGGCCCACCTACCCCTTAGCTTGGATGGTGGTTTGGTGCATTGCTTGCATATGTGATCGTAATGTTTTTTTCTCCTTTTTATTCTAGTGTAAAGCTTTTGATTCCTGTTCGTGGTTTTGTCAGTGGTGGTTCTGCAGTTTTGCTTACTTGCGTTTTTTTGGTAAGTAAAATATTTGTGTTGTATTTGCTCCAAATGAGTAATATTGTAATGTAGGATTGAATTTTTTTTGTAAGTAGTCTGATAGTGGCAGCATATTTAGTTAGTGTTTTGAGCAAGAAAATCTTTGTGATGTGTTTTGCATTCTCTAATGTGTAATTTTTTTCTCTTTTTTTTGTGGGTTATTGTTGATCCATACTCTGTCTATGTAGAGTATGTGGTGTAACTGCTTCTTGCAAGTGAGTGGTATTGTTTTGCAGTGTATAGCTTTTTTTGATAAAGGTGAATTTTGTTCATTGCTTATTTTACATAGTGTTTGTTGTTGTTGACTTGTGTGACAAGTTACCTTTATTAGTAATCATTATGGCTAGCCGTAGAATGACTGCCCAGCAGGTGGTTGGTATGCTTCTTGAATCTCCCTCTGAACCGGACTATGACACTGACAGTGTGTCTTAGGGAGAGGAGGGAGGGGAAGTTTCTGGCAGTGAGTTTTCTCTCCACATGGAATCATCAGATGATGAAGGTTCTCTCAGTGCAGATGAAGGGCCTGTTTTAGAGGAGGATACTGATGTGCCGTTGGTGCAAGAGGCATCTGAAGTGCTGGAACTCTGGGTTGATCCTAACATGGTGCAGCCGGTGTTGCCTGCCATTAGCGGTGATGCAGGGTGTGGAGTGGATTGTGAATTCTTTTTGCCTATACAGTATTTTCAGTTATTTATGGATGATGTATTTTTGGGTGAGATTGTTGAACAGACTAATTTGTATGCTGAACAGTTTTTGAGGGACAACAGTGACAAACTTAGGCCCCACTCTAGAGCTACCCAGTGGACTGCCACACATTTGGAAGAGCTGAAGAAGTTTTTGGGTTTGAATTTATTGATGGGTTTGGTAAGGATGCTGAACCTGGCTTCATATTGATCTACCATTCCCTTGATGGCAACAGCCATATTTTCAGCAGATATGACTCGTGATCGGTTTTTACTTTTGCTACGCATGTTGCATTTTGTGGATAATTCTTTGGCATTGCCACATAGTCACCCTGACTGTGACGGTCTTTTTAAGATTCTGCCTGTTCTTGATCACTTTGTTGATCGATTTTCAGAGATTTACATTCCAGGGAAAGAAATATCTATTGATTAGTGTTTGGTTTTTAGGCAGTACATCCCTAGCAAGAGGGCACGCTTTGGAATTAAACTGTATATGTTGTCTGAGAGTAAGACATGATATGTTTTTTATTTTTGTGTATACACTGGTAGAGATTCCACTATTGACCCCCCCAGTTGTCCGTCCACTTTTGGAGTTTCAGAGAAAATTGTGTGGGATGTTGCTAGAGGACTATTTAACAGAGGTCATTATTTGTACCTTGATAACTTCTACACTGCTGTGCAATTGTTTAAGGAATTGTTTAAAGTGGACACTTTTGCATATGGCACAATCCGCTCTAACCGCAAAGGTTTTCCGAAAGAGCTTGTTTGCAAAAGACTTCAGAGGATCAGTGCAGTTACTTTCGTAGTGAAGAACTACTAGCTGTGAAATTTGTGGACAGAGGGGATGTGTACATGCTGACTACCATCCATGATGAGAGCACTTCTCCTGTGCCTGTTTGGGGTCAGGTTGCTGATGTGCATAAACCTGTGTGCATTGTGGACTATAATAAGCACATGGGTGGTGTTTACAGAGTAGATCAGAGGTTGGAACCTTACACTGCTATTCTGAAGGCTTCTGTTTGGTATACGAAGTGGGCCATCCATTTTTTCAACTTAGCAACTTTCAATGCTTTTATTGTGTTCAAGGATTGTTCTCCTGCGTCCAAGTTGACATTTCTTCAGTTTCAGCACTCTGTGATATCTAGCCTTGTTGTGGTGGAACAGGTAAGTGTCCCTAGATTTGGAGTGGTGGAGGATGTCTCTCGATTGAAAGATCACCACTTTCCTGATTACATTCCTCCCACATCTACAAAAGACTTTCCCACTAGGAGATGTAGAGTCTGTTGGGGAAGTGGTTTGTGGAAGGAGACTCGTCTTTTCTGCCCTGGGTGTCCTTCTAACCCTGGGCTGTGTGTGCCTGCTTGTTATAGAGCTTACCAAACACAAAATATTTTTGGGGAGTATCCATGAGTGGTAAAATGAACTGACTGGTCTGTATTTGTTTAAAATTTGTATTCTGTTTTAAGGTTGGCATTAGTGCAATGTATTTAATTTCAGATTTTGTTTTACTAGATTGCAATTTGTTTGTTTTGTAAATAAAATTCAAAATGTGATGGCGGTGTGTATAGGCTGGAGGTGTGCGTGGACTGGCGATTGGCTGGCGGTGTCTGGACATTGACGCTTGGCTGGCGTTGTGCGTGGATTGGTGCTTGGCTGGCAGTGTGCGTGGAGTGGCGCTTGGCTGGCGGTGTGCGTGTGGGTGGCGCTTGGCTTGCAGTGTGCGTGGGGTGGCGCTTGGCTGGCGGTGTGCGTGGAGTGGTGCTTGGCTGGTGGCGTGCATGGATTGGCACTTGGCTGGTGGTGTACGTGGAGTGGCGATTGGCTGGCGGTGTGCGTGGAGTGGTGCTTGGCTGGCGGTGTGCGTGGGCTTGCGCTTGGCTGGATGTGTGCTTGGAGGGGCGCTTGGTTGGTGGTGTGCGTGGACTGGCGCTTGGCTGGCGGAGTGCGTGGATTAGCGCTAGGCTGACGATGTGCATGGCTTGGTCCTTGGATGGTGGTGTTGGTGGACCAGCGCTCGGCTGGTGATGTGTGAGTAGTTACTTTCTGTTGGTCACTACACACACTGCTAGCTGAGCGCCACTCCACACAGTCCATCACTTTGTGTAGTATCTGTGTCAGGAATGTGGGCCTGTGAAAGTGATGGGCCCTTGAATTGCGCTGTCTGCTGGTGTGGGATGTTGTGATGTGATGGGCCCACGGCTTGTGGTGTGAATGTTTTGTATGTGTCACACGCATGAAAGGTGTATGAATGGACTGTAAAGAGGTTGGTGCCTTGACGTGGCTTTACAGCTCACGAGCTGTGAGTCAATGGTTCAGTTTCTCATCCTTTCAATTATTAACAGTGCATTTCATTTTTGTCAAATGACTTGCTAATACAATTGTATATACTGAATTATCACTCACCCTCATGTTAAATCCAACCAGTATTTGTGTGTGCTTGAGGATTACATGACTGTGCAGTAATATTTGTCTTTTTTCTTTTTCTGAAGCAGAGTGTACCATGTCCCTTTTTGTGAATGTTGTAATGTGTTGCTTTTGCTCCCGGATGGTGTGAATGGTCGTGTGTGTATCAGGTTTGAAAGGTGCGTGAATGGCCTGTAAAACGGTTGGTGCCTTGTTGTGACTTTACAGCTCACGAGTTGCGAGACACTGGTTTGGTTTTTATGCATTTAATTATTGACAGAATATTTCATTTGTTTGAAATCTCATGTTAATAAAATTTTATGTACTAAACCATCACTCGCGCCAAATCCAACAAGTGTGTGCGTGTGTGTTTTTGAGGAATATATAGCTGTGCTGGAATGTTTGACGTTTGAGTGTCTCTGTTAAGGTGTATATTCCATCCTACTAATATGTACATTCCTTATAACCTACTAAATGTAAATATTATTGTTAAACCATGGGAGTATATGGTGATGTCTCTCTTGTGAATTCCAAGTTATTTTTTTATCAACAATATTATGCAAACTTGGAAATATCTTTCACAATTTCCATGCAATATAGTCCCAAAAATCTCACGCTGAAGAGATGAACATATAAAACATTTTTTTTGCCAGGGAGGTCACCAGGGTTTTTGGTCCAGTGCTCGGCGGCCATCCAGGGAAACCTACCAAATGCACACACTTATGAAAACTAGACAACCGGGGGCTTTTAAGGAGGTATGGCTTGCATGGATCCCCCAACATTCCCTTACCCATAATCCTTTGCAAACTTCAATTTTAGATGAAAGAAAACAGTTTTTCACACATTTTTGTGTTGGAAAGCGTGGCATCACTGGGCTCAGACAGATTTCCTACCACCCAGCAATTCCCCTAGGCCTCCCGATAAAAATGTTGCCTCACTTGTGTGGTAGGCCCAAGTACCCGCGACAGGCAAGGGCCCAAAATGTAGTGAGACAACTTCAAAATTGCCTATGTCAAAACCACCTTCTTTTGCATGGGGGGGTCACCTGTGTTTTTGGCTCCGTCCTCGATGACCATCTAGGGAAACCTACCAAACCCACACATTTCTCAAAAGTAGACACCCGGAGGCTCCCAAGGAGGTATGGCTTGCGTGGATCCCCCAACATTCCCTTTCCCAGAATCCCTTGCAAACGTCAATATAAGGTGAAAAAATCATTTTTTTCACACATTTTTGTGTGGGAAAGTGTGGCTTCATTGGGCTCACACAAATTTCCTACCACCCAGGGATTCCCCAGTTCTCCCGATAAAAATCGTGCCTCACTTGTGTGGGAGGCCCAAGCACACGTGACAGGCAAGGGCCGAAAACGCAGTGAGGCGACTTCAAAATTGCCTATTTCAAAACCACCTGTTTCTGCAAGGGGGGTCACCTGTGTTTTTGGCCTCGTCCTCCACGGCCATCTAGGGAAACCTACAAAAACTCACATATTTCTGAAAAGTAGACACCCGGGAGCTTCTAAGGAGGTATGACTTGCATGAATCCCCCAACGTTCCCTTTCCCAGAATCCCTTGCAAACATCAATTTAAGCTGAAAAAAAAAATTTTTTTCACCCATTTTTGTGTGGGAAAGTGTGGCTTCATTAGCCTCACACAAATTTCCTACCACCCAGCGATCCCCCAGTTCTCTCGATAAAAATGGTGCCTCACTTGTGTGGGAGGCCCAAGTACACGCGACAGGCAAGGGCCCAAAATGTAGTGAGGCGACTTCAAAATTGCCTATGTCATAACCATCTGCTTTTGCAAGGGGGGTCACCTGTGTTTTTGGCCCCGTGCTCGACGGCAATCTAGGGAAACCTACCAAACTCACAAATTTCTTAAAAGTAGACACCTGGGGGCTTCCAAGAAGGTATGGCTAACGTGGATACCCCAACGTTCCCTTACCCAAAATCCTTTGCAAACGTCAATTTTAGCTGAAAAAAATCCGTTTTTTCACACATTTTTGTGTGGAAAAGTGTGGCTTCATTGGGCTCACACACATTTCCTACCACCCAGGCTTTCCCCAGGTCTCCCGATAAAAATGGTGCCTCACTTGTGTGGGAGGCCCAAGTACCGGCGACAGGCAAGGACCCAAAACGTAGTGAGGCGACTTCAAAATTGAGGTTTGCAACAGATTCTGGGTAAGGGAAGGTTGGGGGTCCCACACGAGCCATACCTCCTTGGTAGCCCCCAGGTGTCTTCTTTCCATAATTGTGTGGGTTTGGTAGGTTTCCCTAGGTGCCAGCAGAGTGAGGGTTCAAAAACTACTGCTAGGCACTTTGCCAAAAAAGGGCCATTTTTCACTGCGAAATTGAGGTGTGACCACGATGCGTTTTGCACCATTTCCTGACGCAGGCACTAGGCTGACCCACACAAGTGGGGTACCATTTTTCTCGGAACACTTTGGGGAACACAGAGTGGAATGAAATTTGTGGATCCACACAGATTCCAGGACTTTCCATCACAGAAATGTGGAGAAAATGTGTTTTTTTGGTCAATTCTTTTAGCTTTGCAAGGGATTCTGGGTAACAGAACCTGGTGGGAAGCAGTCAAGTCACCCCATTATAAATTTCCCTGGGTGTCTAGTTTACATTTTTTTATAGCTTTGCAAGGTTTCCCTAGTTGCCGGTAGAACTAGGGTTCAAAAACTACAGCTAGGCACTTTGCCAAAAAAAGGGCATTTTTCACTGCAAAATTGAGGTGTGACCATGTTGCATTTTGCAACGTTTCCTGTCGCAGGCACTAGGCTGACCTACACAAGTGGGGTACCATTTTTCTCGGAAGACTTGGAGGAATGCAGGGTGGAAGTAAATTTGTGGATACACACAGATTCCAGTACTTTCCAACACAGAAATGTGGAAAAATGTGTTTTTTTTACAATTGTTTAAGTTTGCAAGGGTTTCTGGGTATAAGAACCTGGTGGGAGGCAGTGAAGTCACCCCATCCTGGATTTCACTGGGTGTCTAGTTTTAAAAAAATTTATAGGTTTGCTAGGTTTCCCTAGGTGCCGGCAGAGCTAAGGTTAAAAAACTACAGCTAGGCACTTTGCAAAAAAAGGGCAATTTTTCACTGCAAAATTGAGGTGCGACTGCATTGCATTTTGCGCTGTTTCCTGTCGCAGGCACCAGGCCAACCCACACAAGTGAGGTATCATTTTTCTCAGAACACTTAGGGGAATGCAGAGTTTGAGGAAATTTGTGAATCCACACAGATTCCAGAACTGTCCACCACAAAAATGTGGGGAAAATGTGCTTTTTGGTCATTTTTTTGGTGTGCAAGGGATTCTGGGTAACAGAACCTGGTGGGAGGCAGTCAAGTGACCCCATCCTAGATTCCCTGGGTGTCTGGTTTTCAAAAACCTATAGGTTTGCTAGGTTTCCCTAGGTGCCGGCAGAGCTAGGGTTCTAAAACTAAAGCTAGGCACTTTGCCAAAACAAGGTCATATTTCACTGCGAAATTAAGGTGTGACAACGTTGCGTTTTGCGGCATTTCCTGTCGCAGGCACTAGGCCGACCCACACAAGTGGGGTTCCATTTTTCTCTGAAGACTTTAGGGACAGCTGGGTGGAATGAAATTTGTGGATACACGCAGATTCCAGAACTTTCCACCACAGAAATATGGGGGAAATGTGTTTTTTTGGACAATTTCTTAGGTTTGCAAGGGTTTCTGGGTAACAGAATCTGGTGGTAGGCAGTGAAATCACCCCATCCTGGATTCCCCTGGGTGTCTAGTTTTAAAAAATGTAGAGGTTTGCTAGGTTTCCCTCGGTGCCGGTAGAGCTAAGGTTAAAAAACTACAGCTAGGCACTTTGCAAAACAAGGATCATTTTTCACTGCGAAATTGAGGTGCAACCACGTTGCATTTTGTGCCGTTTTCTTTCTCAGGCAGTTGGCCAACCCACATAAGTGAGTGACCATTTTTCTTGGAAGACTTTGGGAAACGTGGAGTGTGTGGAAATTTGATGATCCACACAGATCCCAGAACTTTACACCACATAAATAAAGGAGAAAAGTGTATTTTGAACACTTTTTTAGGTTTGCAAGGGATTCTGGGTAACATAACCTGGTGGGAGGCAATCAAGTCACCCTATCCTGGATTCCCCAAGGTGTCTACTTTTTAAAAATGTATACGTTTGCTAAGTTTCCCTAGATGCCGGCAGTGTTAGGGTACAAAAACTACAGCTAGGTAATCTGCCAAAAATGGGTCATTTTTCACTGCAAGATTGAGGTGTGACCATGTTGCGTTTTGGGCCGTTTCCTGTCGCGGGCACAAGGCCAACCCACACAAGTGAGGAACCGTTTTTATCAACTGTTATTACCTATTGACTTTCAATGCATTTCTCCCTTCCAAATGAAAGACATTGTGTAAAAAAGAAGTCATTTTGAAAAATGATCAATAATTCTCATGCTTGTATGAGTATTCCCAATTTTGAAAATGTGCAAATATATACTGTTTCTAAACTCTATAATTTATACCCAATTCAGAAATACATAGGTGTCTTTCATACCGATTTTTCCAGGTATACTTTTTCCCAGAATAATTGCCTTATACCCGATACATAATAAAATACCATTGCAAGTTGCTGCTCAGTTTTTGCCTCTTGGTTCGTCGGGAAGGTCCAGCCGATGTAAGCGTATATTACTGTCAAAGAGCGGTCATCATTACAAGAAGTTACAGGTGAAAACGTTGAGACAAAAGGCTGTTTTTTTAACTAATTTTCAATTTTTCCAATATTTAACTGTTAGTTTCTATAAAGAAACCTTAATGGATTTAGACAAATGACCCCTTTCTGAATTGAGAATGTTGTCTACTTTTCTAAAATGTATATTTTTTTAGGACCCATTATTGCTTCCATACTCATTTTTACCATTAACTGGAAGGAGGTTGAAAGCACTAAAAATAGCAAAAAATAGGCTATGTCCCAGAAAAATGCCAAAACTGTGTGAAAAATGTCAGTTCTCTGACAAAAGACTGTCATTCTCTAAAAGCTGGGAAAATGGTGATTTAAGCCCCACAAACCCTTTTTTCATAACATTTACAGGGAAAAACCCAAATGCTTTCATTTTCAGCCCGTTTTTCCCATTTTTCTGAACAAAACAAACATTTTACTGTATTTTACTTAATTTCCATGATGTTGGAAGAAAAGGACGCAAAATTGGCATGGATACCTTATGTGGTCAAAAAGTTACAGGGGCCAAAGCACGCACTACCCCAAATAGCCAAAAAAAGGCAAAGCACAGGAGGAGAAAAGTCCTAGCAGCGAAGGGA
This sequence comes from Lissotriton helveticus, assembly GCF_964261635.1. NCBI lineage: Eukaryota > Metazoa > Chordata > Amphibia > Caudata > Salamandridae > Lissotriton > Lissotriton helveticus. The sequence goes on from NC_136068.1 coordinate 650,280,996, forward strand.
CTAAGCAGAGGGATACAAGATAAAATTATCTCCCTATTTCCTAGCTGTCGCTAACACCAGTTAGAGACAGCTAGTAGGAGATAGCGACCATCTTGGGCCCCACTTTGCATGTCAGTGATATTTATCACTAATGACATGCAAAGTGGGTGTGCCAAGATGTTAGCGACTGGAAACAGTCGCTAACATCGCTAACTCCTATTACCAACTTTTGGAGATATTCGCGCTAAGCGCGAATATCTCCAAAAGCTAACACCTGCCCCTGAGCAGTTCTTAGCCATGTTATCCAATGGGAGGTGGATAACATGGCTAAGAGCATTCGCTCGGTAATGCATGAATATCGCGGACTTTTCAGCGATATTCATGCATAGCGGCCGTTTTTTATCGCATTTGCGATAAACCTTGGTAATACCAAGGTTTATCTGCGATAAAAATCGCCGCAGCTCTGCGGTAAATATTTGTCTCTAACCAAGCAATAGCGATAATTATCGCTATTGCTTGGTAATATGCCCCACAGTTCTTATATGATGTTTTATGTATATATGTGTCTTTAAGGATTTCATTTGTATTTTTATGATAGATCGTTATGCTTTTGATCGTATTATTGACTGTTCTTAATATGCTTGATTTTCTTTCTTTTAACAAGCTCCCTTTAGGACTTTTTTGATGTTTTTGTTCCATTCTCCTAGCTGAGCTTTGTGTTACTTAATTGATGATTGATGCTCTTTGATTATTTATTTATAGTGATGAACTTGAATGAGTATTTACAATGTTATTAATCATAAATATTCTACTGTATTATGAACTGTTATGGCACAATGAGCTGAAATAAAGTTGATTTTGAATGACAATTGTTAATAATATTAATACATTTATTAAAAAATAAATATGTTAATTATGTAATTTTTTGGGAGTGAAATGTTGGGTTTTTAGGGTCAATGGTAGGAAGTAATTTATGTTTAAATAATTAATATTATTTTTACAATGAATAATAATTAATTAATTCATATTCATTATATTACATAATTATTTTCTGGTTGTGGGTTGTGAGGTTATGAGGTAAATAGTGGGAAGTAATTTATTTGTATTTAATTATAATTATTTATTAATTGCAAATAATTAACAATGGATTTTAATTTTTTGAAAAAATGTGCGGTGGCAAAGGGTGGGGAATAAATACATTTAGCTAATTAAAAATTAGTATTAGAAATCCATGTTTTTTTTACTTTGATTTTTTTTTTTAGTTGGGGCAATTCAGCAGACGTTGCAGCCTCTCATAATGAGATTCCAAGGGCATCAAGGCAGCCCTTCTTCTGTCCTCTTTCTGAATCCAGCATAATCTGAGGGTACACGGAGTCAGGAAGGCCCTATTTATACAGCTAAAATGGCCTGGATTTTGGGTGGGACTTGGGAGAGGTTGTACATAGTCTCACCTACTTGGTGGCCTAAGTTCACAACAGACCACTGCCCTAACTGGCACTTAATTGCCTTTTATAGTCAGCCCTTCCTGTTGTAGGACCTAAAGCACTTCCTTGAGGTGCAACAGGTAATCCTCCCAGGTGGAACTAAAGACAGCATTATCATCCAATGAGATGCATTCAAGTTTTCCAAACCTGAATGTACTCTGTTCACCAACCTCTGGAAGGTGGCAGGTGCATTTTTCAAACCAAAGGTCATTACTTTAAACTGAAACTGGCCTTCAGGAGTTGAAAAGGCAGACCTTGCCTTGGCTCCTTGCGAGAGGGCAATATGCCAATAACATGAAGTGAAATCATAGGTACTCAGATATCTTGCTGTTCAGATAAACTCCTGGCCCAGCAGGAGTGATGCACATCAATAGTCCAACCACACCCTCTAAAGCTCCATGAATCGCATTGCTGTTGGCCCAATTTGCAACAAGAGGAATAAGGGAAATGGAACAAATTAACAAACAAGACCTGGTCTGTCATCTCATGGTATTAACCTTGTCACACTCTCAACTCCAGTGTGACTGATTGGACGGTATTTCTGAGGATGCTGTGAGTGCTGCAGGGAAACAAGAGTGAAATTAATGTTCTGCTTAACCAAGTTTCTTTCAACTCTTTTTTCCATTCACATCATTGATTCATGTACCTATTATGCAATGAGTTACAGGTTGAACCTATGTTTCCAGTTTGGAAGCGTCTCAAAGCATGTAGTCCAAGCCAGTCCTGGGCACTGTGGGCGTACACCAGTTTATGCACTGTTCAAACTCCTGCTTAATTTGACAGGCTTTTTCTCAGTCTTCGATGCCGCCTACTCAGTTTCTTCACTTGTCACAATGTGTGTGTGTGTGCAGCTTGATTCTGTTTGTTAGAGCACTGTTAATCTTTAGTCCTTCTTCTCTTTGAGCGAGCGTAGCACTATTGTGCATAATATATTCCACTCATGACATACTCCAACAATTGTACCAGGATACTTGCACCTTGCTTGAGTCTTTTATGACAAGTCTTCTTTCCCCGAGTAGAGCGACTTCCACTTGCCTTGAATCTGTGCCCTACTACTGGATAAAAAAAAGCACATCCACCTTAGTTAATAGTCTCTTATCAATGTGGCATGCATGCGCTTGCTTACAATTGCCGTGTGTGACTTACTGCCTTTTTCTACTTCCCTTGTCCTTTCTAAATGTGCCCAGGGCCTGTGGACCACACAGCAGTGGCTGAGAACTCGGCAGGGGAATTCAACAAAGTGTTCTACATCCAAAGTTTCAGTTGGCTGGCAATAGGCCACTGTCAGAGCATGGCTTATATGCCAGCCAATTCAAAATTCTACAGAGACCTTGTGTTCCTCACCTGCTAATGCAAGTGACAAGGCACATGCTCACAACTTACTCGATTAGCTCACATGCTTTCTACAGTCCAATAGCATGCATACACCAGTGCATTCTGTAGTCACATAGTACACATACAAACAGTGTGTATACTCAGTCTTTATCCTTTTTGTATTGTATTTGTGTTCAATATTACCTTGCTTTATCCCTTACTCCATGTATCCAGGCATTTTGTGTTGATTGACTTTCTCCACGCTCACACAACATTTATCCAGGACTGGGTTTTATGATTGTCAGTGTGTGATGTGGGTAGATATGCATACGTGCTAATGACATTTGCTCCCCTTAATAGTGGCCGCCTTGACAGCTGTGGGGCTGGTTTAGTCAGGGCAGGTTTAGTCAGGTTCAATTGATGAATTATGACTGTTTAAGGCTGGCCCACCAAAAATGGCTTTGAATCACTGTCTTTTGGAATCCCAAGTGCCCTGCTAGATCTGAATCAAGAAACTAGATGAGAACCTTCTTCTGAAAGGACTAGGTTGGCACGTTCAAGGTCTCTTGATGAAACAACAAGGCCCAGCTCTTCTTTTCTTTCAGCATCAAGGCTTGTGAATCTATGACTAGGCATTGCTTTTTTAGTTCTGAAAGAAATTCCTGATCTACAAGGATAACATCAAGAAGGAGGACACGTTCTGTTGGCTGAAGGCCTTCAGGAAGAATCAACAGAGGTTCACTATCTGCTGGCTTTTTAGGTTTAAATATTTTTATTGGAGTAGGTATTGACTGATCATGGATTCTTAATAATGCAGCTGCTGTGAGCCACTGGACGACACTTGATCAGGAAATCAGAATCCAAAAATAACAAAAACCATCAAAATTGATGGGGTGTAAAAGCTCTTGCCAACCTAAAAAACTGCAAATTTGGATGATCACTCTAAATTTTGGCTGTGTAGCTAGCCCCCTCAAGTAGTGATGCCACTGTTCAACGGCCCTCTTGATAGCGAGTAGTCGTTTATCCGTTATGCTGTAATTGAATTCACAAGGAGAGAACTTCCTGAAGTAAAAGGTCACCAGATGTATCTGGCCTGTTTCTGGATGTCTTTGCAAGGGGACCCCTCCCATGGCGTATTACGGAGCATCGGCCTCCAATTGGAAGAGTAAGGTGACATCAGAATTATGTATAATCAGGGCTTGCCTGAATCAACATTTTAATTGGCTAAAAGCCTGTCCTGCTTCCAACAACCAGCTAAAACACACCTTCTTTTGTAGTAGTTATGTCAGAAAATGAACTATTGCTGAGAAAGTCTGGATGAATGGATTTTAGAAATTTGTGAAACCTAAAAAAACTCAGCAAGGACTTCAAATTCATTAGAGCATACCATTGTGTAACGGTGGGCAGCTTATGTTAATCAATTTTAATGCTTTTGGGGCTTGTGATGTGCCAGAAACCCAATTTCTGATAGGTGACACTTGCATTTTTCAAGTTTAGCAAATAAGTGGTATTCTTTAGTGAGTGACATGCTGAACATGTGCCTGCAATGTCTCTGAGAAATGTAAGATCTTATCTATATAGACGATGCAGAAGATGTCCAGACATCCTTATATACCATCATCCATGAAATACTGGAAGGCAGCAGCAGGGGTGTTGTATAGTGCAAAGGGCATGACCTGATATTTGAACAGGCCAAATTTAGTCCTGGATGCTGTTTTCCACTCATGCAATATCGGACCTGCTCAAGATGCTATGTGCCTCAAGGATCTACTTTTGTGAACACAGAAAGCCCTTTTAGCTTATTCAGTGGTACCTGTATCAGAGGTATCAGATATCTGCCTTTGACAGTGACCTTAATAATTGCTCTGTATACAATGCAGGTGCCTAATTCTCCTCCCTTCTACGGAATAAAGAAAAGTGGCAATGACGCTGGGGACTGTGATGGCCATATGAATCCAGATGTCAACTTTTCAACTGGCATTTTCGAGGATGTTGATTTTCAGGCTTGGTTAGAGCATAGAGTCTTCTACAAGGTATGCCTGGTTCCGGAACTACGTCAAATTCCTCAGTCATAGTCATACTAAGGGGACAGCTGACAAGCTTGTTTCTTATTGAAAACCTCTCGAAATTTTTGAAAAAACAGCAATGGACCGTACACCGCTAGCCCCTCCTCCAGGTCGCCCCTAAGCACTCTGGTATGTGCAGTGCCTGAAGTTTGAAGAATTACTGAAAGTTCGTAAGTGGTTCACCTATGTAGGTGCAAGTAGATACTTGTTATTCCCCCGATCTCTAGACCCGGGACATGGCCCGGGTTTCGGGATATCTTCCCTCATCAGTAGAGAATTCAATAGGGGTGGAAGAGAAGGCCGCCTCGTAACCGTCACGGGCCTCGTTGCCCAGCACGCAGGTGCGTCGTCCAGAAGCTCGTCAGCTTGGGAGGCTCAAGGGAGCCCTTATGTAGAAAAAACAGCAATGGACCGCACACCGCTAGCCCCTTCTCTGGGTCGCCCCTAAGCACTCTGGTATGTGCAGTGCCTGAAGTTCGAAGAATTACTGAAAGTTCGTAAGTGGTTCACCTATGTAGGTGCAAGTAGATACTTGTTACTTCCCCGATCTCTAGACCCGGGACATGGCCCAGGTTTCGGGATATCTTCCCTCATCAGTAGAGAAAGTCAATAGGGGTGGAAGAGAAGGCCGCCTCGTAACCGTCACGGGCCTCGTTGCCCAGCACGCAGGTGCATCATCCAGAAGCTCGTCAGCTTGGGAGGCTCAAGGGAGCCCTTATGTAGAAAAAACAGCAATGGACCGCACACCGCTAGCCCCTCCTCCGGGTCGCCCCTAAGCACTCTGGTATGTGCAGTGCCTGAAGTTCGAAGAATTACTGAAAGTTCGTAAGTGGTTTACCTATGTAGGTGCAAGTAGATACTTGTTATTCCCCCGATCTCTAGACCCGGGACATGGCCCGGGTTTCGGGATATCTTCCCTCATCAGTAGAGAAAGTCAATGGGGGTGGAAGAGAAGGCCGCCTCGTAACCGTCACGGGCCTCGTTGCCCAGCACGCAGGTGAGTCGTCCCGAAGCTCGTCAGCTTGGGAGGCTCAAGGAAGCCCTTATGTAGAAAAAACAGCAATGAACCTTACACCGCTAGCCCCTCCTCCGGGTCGCCCCTAAGCACTCTGGTATGTACAGTGCCTGAAGTTCGAAGAATTACTGAAAGTTCGTAAGTGGCTCACCTATGTAGGTGCAAGTAGATACTTGTTATTCCCACGATCTCTAAACCCGGGACATGGCCCGGGTTTCGGGATATCTTCCCTCATCAGTAGAGAAAGTCAATAGGGGTGGAAGAGAAGGCCGCCTCGTAACCATCACGGGCCTCGTTGCCCAGCACGCAGGTGCGTCATCCAGAAGCTCATCAGCTTGGGAGGCTCAAGGGAGCCCTTATGTAGAAAAAACAGCAATAGACCGCACACCGCTAGCCCCTCCTCCAGGTCGCCCCTAAGCACTCTGGTATGTGCAGTGCCTGGAGTTCGAAGAATTACTGAAAGTTGGTAAGTGGTTCACTTATGTAGGTGCAAGTAGATACTTGTTATTCGCCCGATCTCTAGACCTGGGACATGGCCCGGGTTTCGGGATATCTTCCCTCATCAGTAGAGAAAGTCAATAGGGGTGGAAGAGAAGGCCGCCTCGTAACCGCCACGGGCCTCGTTACCCAGCACGCAGGTGCGTCGTCCAGAAGCTCGTCAGCTTGGGAGGCTCAAGGGAGCCCTTATGTAGAAAAAACAGCAATGGACCGCATACCGCTAGCCCCTCCTCCGGGTCGCCCCTAAGAACTCTGGTATGTGCAGTGCCTGAAGTTCGAAGAATTACTGAAAGTTCGTAAGTAGTTCACCTATGTAGGTGCAAGTAGATACTTGTTATTCCCCCAATCTCTAGACCCGGGACATGGCCCGGGTTTCGGGATATCTTCCCTCATCAGTAGAGAAAGTTAATAGGGGTGGAAGAGAAGGCCGCCTCGTAACCGTCACGGGCCTCGTTGCCCAGCACACAGGTGCGTCGTCCAGAAGCTCGTCAGCTTGGGAGGCTCAAGGGAGCCCTTATGTAGAAAAAACAACAATGGACCGCACACCGCTAGCCCCTCCACCGGGTCGTCCCTAAGCACTCTGGTATGTGCAGTGCCTGAAGTTCGAAGAATTACTGAAAGTTCGTAAGTGGTTCACCTATGTAGGTGCAAGTAGATACTTGTTATTCCCCCAATCTCTAGACCCGGGACATGGCCCGGGTTTCGGGATATCTTCCCTCATCAGTAGAAAAAGTCAATAGGGGTGGAAGAGAAGGCCGCCTTGTAACCGTCACGGGCCTCGTTGCCCAGCGCACAGGTGCGTCGTCCAGAAGCTCATCAGCTTGGGAGGCTCAAGGGAGCCCTTATGTAGAAAAAACAGCAATGGACCACACACTGCTAGCCCCTCCTCCGGGTCGCCCCTAAGCACTCTGGTATGTGCAGCGCCTGAAGTTCGAAGAATTACTGAAAGTTCGTAAGTGGTTCACCTATGTAGGTGCAAGTAGATACTTGTTATTCCCCCGATCTCTAGACCCGGGACATGGCCCGGGTTTCATGATATCTTCCCTCATCAGTAGAGAAAGTCAATAGGGGTGGAAGAGAAGGCCGCCTCGTAACCGTCACGGGCCTCGTTGCCCAGCACGCAGGTGCCTTGTCCAGAAGCTCATTAGCTTGGGAGGCTCAAGGGAGCCCTTATGTAGAAAAAACAGCAATGGACCGCATACCGCTAGCCCCTCCTCCAGGTCGCCCCTAAGCACTCTGGTATGTGCAGTGCCTGAAGTTCGAAGAATTACTGAAAGTTCGTAATTGGTTCACCTATGTAGGTGCAAGCAGATACTTGTTATTCCCCCAATCTGTAGACCCGGGACATGGCCCGGGTTTCGGGATATCTTCCCTCATCAGTAGAGAAAGTCAATAGGGGTGGAAGAGAAGGCCGCATCGTAACCGTCACGGGCCTCGTTGCCCAGCACGCAGGTGCGTCGTCCAGAAACTCGTCAGCTTGGGAGGCTCAAGGGAGCCCTTATGTAGAAAAAACAGCAATGGACCGCACAACGCTAGCCCCTCCTCCGGTTGCCCCTAAGCACTCTAGTATGTGCAGTGCCTGAAGTACGAAGAATTACGCACCTGCGTGCCACGAGCGGTATCGGACCTGAAAATATTTTTTGCCAGCCTACGCAGCACCCCTACATACAAGCCTATTCCCTGCTGATGAGAGGTAACAACCTCGAAACACGAGTCCAGGGATGGCCAACGAGACAATGATTTTTGCTCAACACTCTGGCAGAGGCGCACCCGCTGATGCTTGCTTCATTGACCACAATGCTTTGGGGTAACACGCTGGTAAGACAAGCAGTGTGCGACCAAATTGGACTTTCTCTCGAAATTGTTGGTACTCAGATGGAAAAGTTGAACTTCAAACATTTGTGTTTCACTCTTAGGACAATGTATTTAAGAGGGTGCTGCACTCCAAATAATCAATTTCAATTATTATCAAACGATATGTGTGCTGTGTTTGGATTAGTGGTTGCACACTATGCAATGAATTGTATGTGGCCTGGCGCCAGAAGGCCACCAGGACTCCAACACGCACTACGAAATTAAATACTCCTTTTGTCAAGTTGCTATTCACTTTTATCCAATGTAAATCATCAAAGGTTCAAATCATTACAATCATCATAAGAAATGAATCATTGGGAATTATCTAAATTTAAATTACTTTCAAAGAACAGACATATGAATTTATACATTAAATAATACAAAACAATACAATAACACCCAATGCATTTCGGGGCATCAGCCCCTTCGTCAGGGGTCTGTTAACGAAAAAAGAAAGAGAGAAAAGGAAACCTTGTTACTCTTGGTGCCATCGAGAATCAATATTGCTAACTGATGTTTCTGATAATGCTAAGCTTACCTCGTTATTGCAAGTGTTACGTGCCACTATATAATATAGTGCATGTGAGAAAAACGCTATAATAAAAAAGGAAAACGTGTTTTAACCTTTATATAATTGAGGACTTAATGATGAATTTAATTAAAGTTGTCTTTAAAATGTACCTGATGCTGTCTTGGATGTACAAAGTCTGTGAAAGATAATGAAAATCACAAACTTTCGATTATCGGACTATTGAAAAAATAAGGCTCATTGAAATGGCAATTTACCAGCAACTTAAACGCTGTATTGGGCTCACCTGTGGTTTTCCTACATGTGGCCTTAATCCGTCGACTCTGAAATGTGTAAACAAGTGGATCTTAATTCCTCTTGTCAAATATTACAATAAACGGTACAAGCGTTTGTATAAAGAAGCTCTTTTTACCTGCAGGGCATTCCGTTATAACTTGGCGCCGCTCTCATGCTCCTTGTGAGATTCAGCCTGTGAAACATTGAGACCAATGCACAGGCTTTAGTAACACGCGGATATAACACCCTTCAACATTACCAACTCGGTATAGCACATTCGCTTACCTGCGGGTTCGAAAATTGGACCAGTCCCGCTGAATATTTAAATAGTTTGAATGGCTCTGCGTGAAAAAAAGGATACACGCGGATATTAGACAAGCTGTCTGAGCGGGCAGGAGGCCTCGCTATTGAATATTTTAAGGATTGATTCCCTTACCGATACACTCGCCTTCAGTCTCTGCTGCTCGCGATGAGAAGCAAACGCGTCAGCGCACAATTCAAACTTTGTTGTTTACGAAGTCCCTTATCTCTGTTCCCTCGCTAACTCAACCTAGAGATGGGACTAAAAATATGCGACGGCCATTGCTGAGTGGTGTTTTTACTATTTAATGATGCCTGTGTTCGCTATTAAAAAAGGGTATCCTTTATATATACTAATAACCTGCACGTGAACGAACCCGAAAGTTCATTTCTAGATGAAAATACATGAGAGCATTTAGATTCCAATATAAGGATAAATGAAAGAAATTTTGGATGTGTATTGTTGTAGACCAGAAAAAGATATAGAATAATAAAGAAAAATATACAGAGAATTACCACTGGCATTAGATTCAAAGCATTATCTGCCTATTTACAATCTAACCATTACAATCTTATGAATACTTATACTAAAAGTATGCCTGACTTTTTATTTGACATGTCTGCATGTATCACTGTGTGTTAGTGTCCCATGGGGTGCTGTGTTTTAAGGACTGTTGTGGGCACTTCTCTATGCTGCTACAAGAAGCATACCATATCCATTTTGTCATTTAACCCGGTGGGGGTCAAAGTCTGTAATTTACGAATCCAAAAAGCTTCCCTTTGGAGCAGAATTTTAGAGTTGTCCAAGCCTAATTGTTGTGGAAGTGATTCGATGATCTGAAATCTCAGCTGCGTTTAAGTTGCTGGTAAATTGCCATTTCAATGAGCCTTATTTTTTCAATAGTCCGATAATCGAAAGTTTCTGATTTTCATTATCTTTCACAGATTTTGTACATCCAAGACAGCATCAGGTAAATTTTAAAGACAACTTTAATTAAATTCATCATTAAGTCCTCAATTATATAAAGGTTAAAACACGTTTTCCTTTTTTAATATCGCGTTTTTCTCACATGCACTATATTATATAGTGGCACGTAACACTTGCAATAACGAGGTAAGCTTAGCATTATCAGAAACATCAGTTAGCAATATTGATTCTCCCTGGCACCAAGAGTAACAAGGTTTCCTTTTCTCTCTTTCTTTTTTCTTTAACAGACCCCTGACGAAGGGGCTGATGCCCCGAAATGCATTGGGTGTTATTGTATTGTTTTGTATTATTTAATGTATAAATTCATATGTCTGTTCTTTGAAAGTAATGTAAATTTAGATAATTCCCAATGATTTATTTCTTATGATGATTGTAATGATTTGAACCTTTGATGATTTACATTGGATAAAAGTGAATAGGAGTATTTAATTTCGTAGTGCGTGTTGGAGTCCTGGTGGCCTTCTGGCGCCAGGCCACATACAATTCACTCTTAGGACAGGCATTGTGTTTTGGAGCCTCGAGCTATCATATCCTTTGTAAAATGTTGTGAATAATAGGAGGAGCTTAGTTGCACAGTTCTTGCAGCCCAGTGGATGGTTGGGTAATGTGTGTTCGACCAAGGCATCCCTAAAATGAGGTCAAACAGGATATGTTCTTAATGACTAGCCCCTTAAACATGACCATGGGTTGGGTGTGTTAAGGTACTGTTCGGGAGGTCAAGGCCATTCCATCAACTGCTTTGACCAGTTTAGGGAATAGTATAGGGTACATTCAGCTGACAAGCAGTGGATTAATTAATGAAATTACCAGTGGCTCCAGAATAAATCAGCGCTGACAGCTGCAGTTGTCTGACATCCGGAAGTATCAAAGTAACATTCATGTTGATATGAGATACAGACATTTGTTTGGCACTAGCCAAGAATATATAGATCTCTTGATCAGTCTTGCTTCATGTTGGACCTGGCACTTTTTGAACAGTTATCCCCAAACATTTTACCTTCTTCCTCCTAGTCTCTCCGACCCTGTTTTGTTGGCTTTAGGACTCTGGGCACTATACCACTGCTGATCAGTGCTAACGTTCGAATGCTCTTTGTGTACATTGTGATTATGATTGGTTATCCAAGATTAGTATATTATATTTACTGGCAAGACCCTAGTAAAGTGTAATATGTGTGCTCAGGGCCTGTGAATCAAATGCTTCTAGAGGGCCTGCAGGACTGGTTGTGCCACCCACATAGTAGTCCTGTACCCATTTCTCAGGCCTGTCACTGCAGTGTCTGTGAGTGCAGTTTTAAACTGCCATATTAACCTGGTAACTACACCCATTGCCATGGAGAATCCTTACCTTTTATTACATGTAAGGCACCCCTAAGGTAGGCCGTAGGCAGCCCCAGGAGTAGTGTCTAGTGATTGTGAAAAGTAGGACATATACTGGTGTGTTTTACATGTCCTGGTAGTGAACTACTGCCGATTTTGATTATTCACTATTGCAAGGACTAGGCCTCCCATAGGTTATCATTGGAGCTGCCTTGTAACATCTTACAAGTGTAACTTTCAATTCAGAAAAGATAGAGATTTGGAGATTGGGTTCTCTGAGCTCAGGATTTAAAAAGATATATTTTAGGAAATGTGGTTTCTAAATTGTTTGTTTTAAAATGCCACTTTTAGAAAGTAGGAATTTTCTTGCTTTACCATCCTGTGCCTTTTTAGACTGAGAGCTGGGTTGTCTGTGCACAGAATTCATTCTAGTCAGAAACACAAAGGGACTTGAGTTATACCCTGCATATCCTGATGGCCCATCACCAGGCTGATGGGCCTTCCTGAACTGGGGTGTTGGGAGGAGTTATCACATACACCTGAGTAGGGCTGTACCTGGCCTCTTACAATGCTGGCCCCACCCCCCAAGAGTCTGCCTGGAGCCAATACCAGGCAGGAGAAGAACGTGGGCACTACAAAGGCAATCATTAGAAGAATGACTACTACAAAGTCCAAAAGGGTGTAAATATTGGCCCTAAAACCCCAGAATTTTGAACACTTCGGGACTGAGGACTCTGTCAATAAGAAGAGCCATCTGGAGGAAAATTTGCCCTTTGCTGTATGTTGCCTTGCTGGGTTGACCTGTAGTTGCTGTTTCTGTCTGTGGGCAGTGAGCGAGCTAGATTTTGCTGTTTTGATACTGCTTTTCAAGTTACCAAAAGGGATTTTTTTGCTTTCCTCCTGTTGGAAGTCTTAGGGCTAACAAAGACTTCATCTACAGCACTTTAGCCTCATTGCTGGGAGTCCTGAACTTGCCAAGCTGGGTCAATCTGAGTTATGGGTCATTTAAGGTGTTGGCTGGGCTGTTATTTCAAGAAAAGGATTCCTAATGCTGTCATTGATGCTGCTGCCTGCACCAACGCCATGATCACTGCTCACTGAGTGAGCCAAGCACCGACCTCGATGACACCGCAGACCTGGACTCACCGACTATGAAGTTTCTCGCTGACATTGATGCTGCTGCCTGCACTGTGGCTGTAAACACCGACATCGACAACGCCACAGCCCTAGTCTCAGCAACAATGCCGTTTTGTGCTTTCACCAAATCCACTACCTGCACCAAAGCTGTAGTCACCACCCTTATTCACACCACAGTGCTCCTGACTGCTATACCAAAGAGTTTGGTCTGCAACGCATGTGACTTTAAGGACTCCCCGACATCTGCACCAACTTGCAACTCCAACATCCAAGACTCCAGTGCACCACAAGTTTCTCAAGGCCTCAATCGAGGTTGAACTGAACTGTTGTATTAGTTGGTCAAAATGCCATGATATCCCCAGTTGGTGCTGTTAGCTTCAAGGAACTATATTTTTGCTTTATTCTTAAGAAATTAATATCTTTGCTTGTATATGTTGGTTGGTTGTCATTTTTGGTCTTGTGTGGATTTGATAAATAGTGGCTATTTTTCCAAACTGGTGTAGTATCCATTTTGTAGTCTTTTCACTGTGTTACTGTGGGTGTTTGTGCAAATACTTTATATTGGCGCTGGGACAAGCCTGATTGGTTGTGCCAAGCTACCAAGGGGGTGATTGAGGGTTATCTTGAGTGTGTAATCCCCTTACCCTGACTGGAAGGAGGAGTCCCTACTTGGACTGGATTCAAATCCCTGCCAACTAGAGATCCCCATTTCTAACACCTTTCAAGTCTGGGATCTCTGTCAGAACTGATATCACTAGTTTTGTATCTCCTTTAGATCTAGAAACTGGGAATGAACCACTGCCTGCTCTATTTTACCCAAATTTCTGTCTCCTACCTTAGGTTGAGACCTACATTAATTAATGGAATGGTTTCCCTTACCACAGTACATGTATAACTTTAACTTCCTCCTTCTGTCTCTTTCTTCATGTCTAAGAGTTGCTCTGATTCAATTCACTTGCATTGGTTTGGGACCGCTAGTTTCCTGAGTACTTTCATCTCCTTAGATCGAACCATGATCATTTTAGTGTCTGTTCTAGACTTGTGTCCTCTTCCTTCAAGTAACCTATAATCTAACGGTACCATTAGGTCTATCAATTCCTCTCAAGAAATAGAAAAGTTGACCACCTTAGCCAACCCAACTTTAAGCTTACTATGAAGTCCTTGTAGAGCAAGGAGGAATGTTTACTATCAGGCCATTCTAACAATATTCTGATGAACATTGCGATGTACATTAAAAGTTCTTGTGACCCTTGCTGTGAGGTTATTGATTCTCAGTCTAAGGACAAACCATGTGTTTTTCTTTAAAATGGTTTTTTATCTCACCAAAAAAGGCTGACCAATTATATATAAAAAAGTAATTTTGTTCTATAGTTGGAATGGACCAACTGGATGCATTGCCACCCCTATATGGGATTTAAATAATGATAGAACAAAGGCTGAGCAAACTGTAGCAGTCTTTTTGCCTTTTACTTTGACCAGGTGGATGAGAGTATACTCCATCCAATGATCCCTTTTTGACATTGATAGACAGTGGGTCTGGGAGAGGTTCACTCTCTTCCTCTCTTCCACCATCTGTCACCATAACCATAGTTATATCTGCTCGGTCATGAAGAAAATTGAGCCTCTTCGCATGTAGCACCAAAGGAAACAAACATCTTTGGTGATGACCAATATTTGTATTTCTGGCATTGTAAAGGTGACATGGGTGCTAATGCAAATTAGACCCCAGTTAGATAGTAAATAGAAGCCCTAATTAAGTTGTAAGAGCTCCATCACAACCTAGGTCCTGATGCCACTAGACCTGCTGCATTAACACTAGCTATGCCTCTGCTTTTTAGCCTCGGGTGGTATAAAGATAGGTGCTACTTAGGTCAGTTTGGACTGCGTTCCCAGTTCAATTTGAGAGCTGTCATGTGCATTCACACTTCCTACATTGTAGCTCAGTACGTCTTACAATTAAAACAAAAATTATTATTATGTTTCTCTTCAGACAACAGTGTTTAATGAACTCCCTTTCCCAGGTTGCATCAAAACTGAGAGAACAATACAAAGCTGAAGTGAACAGTTGCTCGAGAGAGGGGCAAGGGAGAAATGCAATAAATGCATAAATGCATCACTTGCAGGCAGCACTTAAAATTATGAGGAGTCATTGAATCTCAAACAGGGCAGCTATTATTTAGTCAGATTTTGGATTATGACTTAGGGCCTACAGATAACAAAGGATTTCTACAGCAAAAGCAGCACCTTGGTGGGAGAGTACCAGCTTGTTAAGGAGAAGTGTTTTTGTGCCCGGACTGGGCACCTTCCACAACAAAAACAATCCCCTAAGCATACAATCCCTTGCGCATTTTCCTCTTTCTACATGTGCACACATTGAAAGAGGAAGTAACAAGGAGAAATAAAGATATTTCTCCTAGTTATGCCTCACCTGGGAAGGTGTAGCATTTTGAATCATTCCCAGATCTACCAAGTTTGGTAAATTTGAGTGCATCAAAACCCATTGCTGTTGCATGTGAATACCAATGGAATGCCTCCCTGATGCGAAGTAAAGCAAAGCAGCAATTTGTGCTGGGAAGCTCTACTCCAGATTTGTTAAGCCACTCAGAGCCACACAATGTGGCCTTACATGACTCAATAAATCACATTTAGGACTCGCATAACACATGCTCCATGTTACGTGGTGCAAGAGCGACACAACCCCAGTCATAAATATGCCCCTAAATGCATAAGTTTATTGTCAAACACTGCTCCATATGACACCTCATGAATCAAACACCTTTCAGTTTATGGGAACTCAGAATAAATTATTGTCAATTTCCAACACTAAGTACAGGTCATAGGTGCAGGAAACAGTTAAGTAAAGGGAAGTGTGCAAGAATGAGGTAAAGTTATCGAGAAAGGTGTTAAAGCAGATCTGTTGGAGGAAGAGATGTGGTGTAAAGGGAAGAGAAGCAGAGTGGAGCAAAAGTTAAATAGAAAATGGGAGCAGGAGAGAGTTGCAGAAGGTAATGCCAGGTAGCAGCACAGGAGCAGCTCTGGGGCAGATTTGCAGCACAGACATGCATGACCATAGTCAGGAGGATGAGTTGTAGGAGGAATGACCCTGCTATCAACAACAAAAAGAAAAGGGGTTTTGAGGTGAAGCGTTTTACTCTGCATCACTAAGTCTGCTTGCACAGCAGGGGATCTTCTACCCAATTCATGATGCTCCATGTGTTTTCCATCTCTCACCAATGTAAACATTTTAATAACATTATATCTTCCCTAGGCATCAAAGAACCGCCCAGCAGTTCCCATGCACAATGGTAGTATCAACCATGTAAGCAATTGGTTAACTAACTCTGTCTACATTTTGGGAATTAAAAAAAAATGATTTTTACAAAGCCAAGAACATCATCTGTTTGGGCCTGTTCAGCTCAAAGAAGCTAGTCATAAGTCCCACACATCCGGCAAGCTATATCCTCACCATTAATTCAATGAAGTGCCTCAATTAAACTGGAACGAATGGACTATTTCACAATCACATTCCACATCAATGCATCAAATGATTAGAGTAAAACATTTGCCTCATTCCGTAAAAGAGCCTAGCATGGATACCTTATCAACCTCTTCAACTCCTTCCTACACACATCAAATGTCATCACTGTGCTTGATGCATAAAACAGTGCACATGAAGCCTCTGCAAATGGTATAAAACCCCTGGAAACACAATGCTGCAAACCTAAACATTCAGCACATTGGTGCCCTCCAAAACTCTCAGAGAGCGAATGCATTACATGCAGATGACAACATAAATACCAGTTGCAGTTCCACCCAACTCAAAGTACTTTGATTAACATATTGAATAATTATCATCGTCACCAAAGTCTCCTTCTGCAAAACTGCTATAAACTCAGCAGCAACTGAAACAAAGCACTCTTGAATGTTGTCATCGAGCTTCCTGACATTCCCATTCCTCAATCATTTGACAAATGGAAAACCATCAATCCCTTCTCAGAGAAGACAATCAAGATTGGATCTCAAAATTACAACTAGAAAATTAATTCCAGCCTGCTCCCAACCCCACTTTGGCATCCTCATTCATGTCTAACTTATCATCATTCTCAACTTAGTCAAGGCCACCTCCTACAAAGATGACACTCTAGTATCAGCAGTCCTTTGGAATGCCCCTTGACTATAAGGCTGGAATTAATGGGACATAAGCATGTCGACCATTAGTATAGTGGTGAGGGAGATTGCATAATGTACATTATCCTAGCTTATGATTTATGACCTTGTAATAATGGGCTTACATAATTTAAAAAAATCAATACGAATATACTAGATGCAATTTTAAACTGATGTTTCAGGACAAAACACTTACATCCAAAATCACTCAAACGATTACTCAAGGTGCACCAGACTAGCAATCAGTTTGCTCGAGATGAGAGACCGCAATGGTAAAACATACAATCCTGTTTTTTTAGAGTTCCATGTCCTTTCTAGTATATGTCTGAACATAACAATAGTTTTAAGACCAACTTATGTCACAAGGCAGTTGTCTCATACTGAAGCAGCATAGCTTTAGTATGTTTAATTATGTACCTTGGGAGGAAGGGCTCTGCTGTTCTTTAATTAATCCACAGGCTTCACACAGTTCGCCTTTGTCTAGTCGTTCCTCACAAACTGAAATCATACTTTCTAAGTGGGAACTTTGAGAACCAAGAAACTTCCATCTCCAATGAGTACCACAGAGATTCATTCTCTCCCTCATAATATTTAATGTCATCATATCAGTCACTAAGTGTCCCTGTGTTAATGGATCTTTGTCATTGCCCTTTTGTCAGTGTCAATGTTGCTATTTCAGTGTCACCATGCCATTGCTAGCATCCCTGATTAGATGTTAGCAACTGTTAACCCTAACATCCTTGGTGTGGTGTTTTCCCAATCATTTTGCCTACATCCCTCTTGTTTTGCTGAATATATATGTTTTTTTATTAAACATTTTTATTGGGTTGTAAAACAACGGCAGGGCATAGATCAGTCAAAAGGTGCATACATTGATTGGCATAGGTTAATGCACATTACAGTATAAATACATGACGAAGATGAATAGGATAGTTGAAATGAATGACACTTGGTACATTACGTAAGTCCCCTACCATCTCCCCCCTCCCACTCAGCGCCATCTTCACTATCTTGCATTGAGGGTTCTCACAAATATCCCCTATATTCTTTCCAGACGCTCCATATTCTGTCCCATTTCCGAGGGCACCCCCGGTTCTGGTACAAAGCCCTCTCCGCCAACATTGCTAAATCGAGATCTTTACACCAATCCGTGAGCGCTGGTACCTCTGCAGATCCCCAGTACTTGGCTATGTTTCTTTTAGCGTACATTATACCCAATCTTACCCAATCTTGTGCTGAGTGAGTGAGATAATTTGGTTCCGATATGTTCAGTAGGCAACGCCGTGGCTCCGGGATGACCGAGACTGTCACCACCTGTGACATAGTTCTCATGACCATAGTCCAGTATGTCGCCACTTGGGGGCATTGCCATGTGGTGTGCAAGAACGTTCCCTCCTCCCCACACCCTCTCATACAATAATGGTGTGCGGCTTTCCCTATCTTGTGAAGTGTAGTACTAGTGTAGTGTATTCGGTGTAATATCTTGAGTTGTACAAGACGAATTCTGGACGGTATGGCCACCTCACGAGGGGAGGATAGCGCCATCTGCCAGTCTGCCTCGTCGAATTCACCTAAGTCAATAGACCAAGTGTTCTTTAATTTCAGGGTTGGGTCCGGTAGGTTGTTAATTAGTTTACGGTATACAAAGGAGGTCGCTTTTTTGGGCATGTTTTCAGTTAGGAGCCTGTCTTCTAGAGGGGTGGATTCCGGTATATCTGCACCAGGTGGAACAAGGGACCCCAGGGCATGGCTTATTTGTAAGTACCTGAACCTCTCGGTGGGTGCTAAATTGTATTGAGTTCGGAGCTACTCAAACGTCATGATGGCCCCCCTTTTCCATAAGTCTCCCACCGAGGAAATTCTGATTAGATTCCATGTCCTGAAGCTTTTACTATTGCGAAGTTTACCTAGTCGCCGCAAAGACCAAAGGGGTGTCGTTTGGGTAATAATATCTTAACAATAGGGTCAAGGGCAAAGTATGCCAAAGCTTTACATCGTTACGGAATCGCTCAAGAGGGGGCTCCAAGTTATGGCGTCACCCAGATCCCTAAATATTTAAAAGGCTCTTCATGATCTTTAGGGGGCAGTCTGCCGGGAGCTGTGTGGGAGGGGGGCCCTAAGAATGAACAGAACAGATTTGGACCAGTTGATGTTATATCCGGAGACCCTGTGGTAAATAAATAAATAATACCCTATTTTTGACTAGACTTATAGCATAACAGATAGCTCAATAAATAAGAGTCAAGATTCGAGGTAGTAGGAGTTTCTGCAGGTTTATTACAGCATAAGGACAGGATCAGGACAACCTGCATAGGAACAGAATGACAGGGCCCAGCAGGACAACTGGGGCCCAGCAGGGGAAAAGAGGCCCAGCAGCTGCTGGGGCTAGGTCTGGGATGAGCGCGCTAACATTCAATAACAAAACACAGGCATATATACATAGCGCGAACACATAGCATTACATTGCAGTAGGCGTAGCAGTGGGTGGAGCAGAAGGCGTGACGCGTAGCAGTCGCGAAAGATAACAGTAAAAAGAGGTGTAACTGGGAGTATACATAGACATGTGATGCAAACGTAACAGAATATGTCATGAATGGGCGGAAACATAGGAGGGGGCTACCTAAGGAGCCGGGACCTCTAACCTAATGGTGCGCGAAAACTGGCAATGACGTGTTACTAGGAGAAGCTGGGGGCTACGAACTCTGTGCTAGGAGCAGAGACTAGAGTCTGGGGGGTCGGAGCGACATGTACCTAAACCCTATCTGGTATCTAATGTTTAGGGAACATGTTGATATAAACTAGAAGTCATGAGGGGAAAAGCTAACTTGATTCTAAGACTGGACCATGCATTATTCTACATGTAGTGCGTGATGAAGAATACTAAATGACTATTAAATACAGTATTTCTCTAACGTGGAGACGAGAAGGCTAGACAATGACGGAAACTATTGATGCAGTTCAGTAGCTTAGGAATGCAGAGGAGGAGGACTGAACTGATAGCTGGAACTATAACATACTTTTGGCAGACTCAGAGGCAGAGCCAAGCTGCACCGGGCACTGCGAGGCAGGAAGTAAGTGAAGGGTCGAGGATACAGGTGGGGGCTGTATCGCTCCTCAGCGAGGCTTTCAGGAGACAGGAGCTGAATCTGATGTCCGGGCCCTTTTGAGGCCTGGAAACGGGGACTTTATAATGGAATAACGTGCACACTGAGAAACGTGACAACATAACTTTACATAGGCCTGATATTCGTAGTATTCACGAGGACTGGAAAATGACATACCAGAGGTGGACACAACTGGAATTGCGTCATTAATCGGACATGGGGAATAACATATGCATATTGGTCATGCACACATAACATATGATGGATGAGGCGTAGGGACACAGAACATGGCAAAATTTACTTTTCCACATTCCCTCCTTGTCACTACGTTTCCATCAGGAAACATCAATTTTCATGATACCATCTATCATTTCATACAGTACCATTTGCTCGTCTCGAATTGTCTTGGAACGGGATTTAGAACGAGGCTTGGGACTAGGAATACAAGAGGTAGCACACATGCTGCAAATCGCAGGGCCACATTGTATACAGAGGCAGCAGCTGAATATGATCGCTACTGCTATACTTAGAAAGGACAGGACTTTCCATCCCCATGCGGAAATTATATTCCAGAACCAACCTGACCATGTCCAGGTGCCTGGATCTTGATGTAACAGATGGGCAATTTTATGGAGTCTGGTTATAGCTGAATAAACAGACGGCGCGTTATTTGGAATGAAAATGCAGCAACTAGATCCGATGACTCTACAGGCCCCGCCCCTATCGGCCAGTATGACGTCAAGGACGAGACGATTTTGCAAAACGACAAATCTCATAGCAGATTGTTCTTCGGTTAGGTTACCTAGAGCAGAGGCAGTCTCATTTACTACAGCTTCAAGGGTTCTTGTTAACCTACGGATCAGTTTACTATTCTGGACAGGTCCTACGAAGAAGAAGAAACCTTTATTGAAATCTGTATACTGTTCTAGAGTAGTTTCAGTATAATCGACAATTGGGGACTCCCTTCTATGTCTAATGTGTACTAGATGTGTGTTTCTGTGATAATCAGATGGGGCTAGGAAAACAGGTGGCAGTAGGAAGGCAATGTAACAGGTTCCCTCCCAATCGAGGGGCAGACGGACATATGCAGTTTGACCACAAATAAAATAAGAATGACGTGAAGCTTTGAAAACAGATTTCCCACTGTCACTATACTGGATAACAGTAGTACAATCACTATGTCCTACGTGTACGGAACCATAACTACGGACACATAATTCGCCTTTGACTGGTAGTACTGAAATAGCAGGTAAGTCTGGAGTAGTATCAGACTGAACATTCAGGACCATGAAATTCGACGAATAATTACCTAAATTATATACTTCATTTTCTAGATCTAAACCTGTTCTGTGGGGAAGACCTTGCTTGTCTGGAAAACATGTACTGTTAAGAAAAGACATATCTGTTGAAGATGACGTTAGCGTGGACCATGCTCCACACGAACCATTATGTGAGAATGGATAAGGAAACAGTGGCAGAACTCCCTTCGGTGTCTGGAAAGGGGGGAGTCGACCACACACCCAACAATTAGTGGCATTGCTGGTCTGGTGTGAATAATGTAACATACGGATAAATGTGTTGTTGCGCATAGCGAGGCGGTATGAATATTCGTGAGGAGGCAGATCACTAAACGTGTGCTCTACTGTAGCATTAGTAGACATATTTACATGAGGAACTGGTAAATACAGATAGAACGCATAGCTGGTGCAGGAAATCAAAATGCTGATGAATAATATGAAACTCAGAAAAACGATACATTGAAGTGAACTTCGACTGACTCTCTCACTATGGGGGTCTATTTTATACATGTCAGAAACAATCTAACCGTTTCACCTAGGGGAGGACTTATACAATCAAACTGACTGACTTATTTTACTAGACCTTAATTTGAGCTTATACTCCTGCTGTGGAGTTTTCTCTAACAAGGGAGGGGTTGTAATAATGTCTTGTGCGGGACAGTCCTTTAAAACAATGTTCTGGCAATCTTTCGAATCTTGGGAATCCTTGGAAATGTTTTTGGAGACTGGTTTCAATCCTTTGAAAAGTTTTACATGAGAAAGGTGGACCCACCCCTTCCTGCCTTCCAACTTGACGGCAGTTCGGGTGGTCAAGAGGACCTGACGTGGCTCCTTCCAACGTGGTTCCAGCGGACTTGATCTGTCAAAATTTCGGACCATCACAAGGGAGCCTGGAACGATCTCGTGCGGTGCCACCTCGGTATTGTCTGGAAATGCGGCGGCAACCTGTGAACGACATGAGTTGAGGGCAGACATCAAGGAAGCTAGGTAATCTGTCAGCATATTACATGAAACATCGGTAATACTTCGGGGTCTAGGAGTACCCCACATGTTAGGGGGGCGGCCGAATACGACCTCATACGGGGACAAACCTGATCTGGAATGTGCGACCATGCGCATATAAAATAAAGCGACTGGCAGAGCTACTAGCCAGTCCACACCTTTGTCCTTCCAGACTTTTGCAATACGGATTTTCAGAGTCTGATTATGTCTCTCTACGAGACCGGCTGCTTCAGGATGGCGTACACAATGGAACTTCCACTGGTACCCTAACAAAAGGGAAACGTGTTTCATGAGTTCAGATGAGAATGGCTGACCGTTATCAGAATATACGACTCTAGGGAGTCCGTATCTAGGGAAAAATTCACGAACCAACTGCTTGGCAGTGGTCGCGGCTGTGTAATCTGGGACTGGATATGCTTCTGTCCACCTGGACAAAGCGCATACAACTACAAGGACATACTTGAAACCTCGACATCGCTCCATCTGAATATAATCCATCTGGAGGACCTCAAAAGGGTGGTCAGGGGGCTGGAAACCACCTTGTTCCACCGGGACACTTTTACCTGGGTTAAACTGACAACATATCATACAGGTGCGGACTTTCTGCTTGGCTGCAGCTCGTAAATGCTTGTTGAACCAAATGTTCTGGATACTGTCTAACATAGCTTTTTCTCCTAAATGTGCTGGACTATGTGCGGTATTGATAATGACTTGAACCATAGAGTCGGGGAGAAACCATGTGGCTCTACCCTTCGTTAACCATCCTTGATCTGTCTGGACCCCTCCTTGTTCAGACCATTTCTTGATTTCATCGGGAGTAGCATGTAACTGTATATCTATGACATCTTGTGTAGGGTCCTTAACTGTCATGCATATAATCGGATCTGAAGTATGTGTCATGTTAACTGGAATGTCTGGAGTCTGTGCTGTAAGCTTGGCTGTGCGGTCTGCTAGATCATTACCTTGGGAAATAATGTCGGTGACTTTCGTATGTGCTTTGCATTTCATGATAGCAATAGATGTCGGTAAATGTATGGCATCTAACAGGGCTTGAATAAGGAGACCATGCTGAATCTTGGTTCCATGAGAAGTCATGAAACCTCTCTCCTGCCAGAGTACTCCGAAGTCGTGTACAACTCCGAATGCGTAACGTGAATCTGTGTAAACATTAACTTTCAGGTTCTTGGCGTGTATACAGGCTTGTGTCAGAGCAACTAGCTCTGCTGTTTGAGCGGACAGGGTGTCAATACGGTGTGTTTCAATAACTTCAGTGTCAGTAGTCACTGCATGCGCGGCGACTAGTTCTCCTGTACTAGTTCTCATACATGAACCATCTACATAAAGTGTCAGGTCAGGATCTGGTAACGGAATGTCTGTCAGGTCTTGTCTTGGCTTTGTCGTAATGTTAACTACTTCCACACAGTCATGTGTGTCTGGATTTGAATTAACTGATGGTAACAGTGTAGCAGGATTCAGAACGTTGCAGCGTCTGATTTCTATGTGTGGCTGGAACAGTGTTAATTCATAACCCGTTAAACGTGCAATTGTCAAGTGCTGAGTTTGTGTTCGGTTTAAAAGAACTTCCACTGAATGCGGGACTTGTACTGTCAGGGAATGCCCTAAAACTATGGAATCACTTTGTTTGATAGCTAGTGCTGTGGCTGCAACTGACTTGAGGCACGCAGGCAACGCCTGGGCGACTGGATCTAGTGTGCTCGAAAAATAAGCACAGGGCTTGTATTGTCCTGCTTGATCTTGTGTGAGAACAGATAATGCTGTACCTTCGCGTTCAGTAACGAAAAGTGTAAAAGGCTTACTGTAGTTCGGTGTAGCTAGAACTGGAGCTTGACATAGGGCTTTCTTTAACTCGTTAAAACTAAGTGTATGTTCAGATGTCCAAGGGAGGACAGTCGATACGGCTGCCTCCTGTGTCGTTAACTGTATCAGTGGCTTGGCTAGAAATGCATACTGGGGAATCCATTGTCTACAATAAGAAGTAAGGCCGATAAAAGCACGTACCTCCTTCTGGGTTCTGGGCTGGGGAAGACTCGCTATTAACTGGATACGGTCGGGTGTCAACTGCCTACCCCTCTTGGACAGCAAGTGTCCTAAGTATACCACTTGCTGGACACAGAATTGAAGCTTCGAAGGTGACACCTTGTGCCCCATCTCGGCAAGGAAATACAAAACTGTAAGTGACGCTCGTTCGCAGTCACGTTCAGAACGGGCTGTGATCAGTAGATCATCGACATACTGGAGCAGGGCAGTGTCAGTTGGCATGTGAATATTGTCTAATTGTCTCTTGAGTGCTTGACTGTAAATACTAGGACTTTCCGTGAAACCTTGAGGAGCGCGTGTAAACATATAGCTCCTTCCATTTAAACAGAATCCGAAAAGAAACTGGCTGTCTGGATGAATTGGAACACTGAAAAATGCATTCTTGAGGTCTATGACAGTGAAAAACGTGGCTTCGGAATCAATGGCAGTTAACAGGGAAGAAATATCTGGGACAACTGGGTACTGAGGAATAATACATTTATTAAGCTCTCGTAAATCAATCACTAATCGATATACTGGGGGTGCATTTGGATCAGTACGTTTCATGACTGGAATGATCGGAGAATTACATACATTGGAGTCAGTTTCTACAACTACTCCTTGAGCCATGAGCTCGTCAATAATTTTGGATAAGGCTGCTACAGCCTCGGGTGGCAATCTGTACTGTCTGATTCGGGGTAACACTACACCTGGTTTGAGAGTCACACGATGGGGTGTGATTTGCATGTAACCTACATCAGTTGGACCTTGCGCCCATAAATGCTGTGGAACATTAGACAATCTCGAATCAAAATCTCGTAATACATAGTGACCCTTAAAGTCACGTAGGAACAGACGTATTCCCTCTGGGGAACAGCAAATAACTGCACCTAACTCTTTCAGTGTCTTAATGCCTAACAGATTTTCTGGACATGACTTAGTAAGTAACAGATCAGTAGTACGGGACAATGGACCTACCTCTAGAGTGACTGGCTTAGATATCTCATTAACTATTGTTTTTCCTGAAAATCCAAGGGAAACATTTCTTGAGCCTGAGAGCGGAGCCCCTGGAACTTCGGCGTGACTAATTGTGGTCCTACTTGCCCCTGTATCAATCAAAAACTTTCTGTCTTTCCCTAATACTTGACTGTGAACATAAGGACCTTCTTGATCTACAGGTATCTCGATGAGAGGCAAGCCTACCTCCCTCTCTAGGCTGTTTCATGAATATGACTGGTACTCTGGATACTCGGACTGTGCATACTGATACATCTGCGATGTAACATGCTGTGTTGCAGCTATAGGCTGCGGTGCGGAAACTGTCTGTTGTGCATTCTGTGACTGAGGAATCTGTGAAACTTGTTCTTGTCTAGGCGGACGTGGTCTTTCTTTAGTCTTACCAGTAGCTATGTTGTGTTTCAGAACTGCACACTCGTTTATAAAATGACCTGGCTGTTTACAATAATTGCAGTTCCCTCTAACGGGAGCTGCAGGATGACTGGCTTGATTGGCTTGATTTGGACCCCTCTTCTGACTGTCTTGAGGAACAGATTGTGCAACTAGCACTTTCATTTTCGTGTCTTTCATACGTTTTCTCTCGTGTTCTTGCTCTTCTCTGATTCTATTCTGGTGATACTGGAGCATCTGGAGCATCTGGGACGGAGTATTTGCTTGCCAGGTGCTTTCGACTTTTAAAACTCGGTTTTTAATTTGTGGACTTGAATTCTCGACTAATTTGGTAACGAAAAGGTGAGGGTATGACTCACTACTTGTCTTGAGACCACTGTTGATACTAAAACATTTCTCAAATCTAGAATAAAAATCACTAATATCTTCATCTTGTTTCTGTTTACAGGCTGAGATTGCATCCCAGTCTTCTTTCCTAGTTGTCAATAATCTGGGTAAAACTTGAATCAATAATTCTGGTAATTCTT
Source organism: Lissotriton helveticus (assembly GCF_964261635.1). Classification (NCBI taxonomy): domain Eukaryota; kingdom Metazoa; phylum Chordata; class Amphibia; order Caudata; family Salamandridae; genus Lissotriton; species Lissotriton helveticus. The sequence continues at coordinate 650,307,295 of NC_136068.1, forward strand.
TACATTTATCTCCAAGACCGGTACCTGGTACTCGTGCCTTGTCTTCAGCTTCTAGAGCTGTCCAATCGATCTTTTTCTCTCCCACCTCCCATTCTTTTTCCTTTAACTTTTCATACACCCCTGCGGGTAACAGGACCTTTAACATTTTAATGATATCTGGGTAAGTGTATTCTCCCATACGGAGCATGTCTTTTAATTCTCTATGGAACCCTGCTGGATCTTTGTCATGACAGGGAATTAATTTCTTCATTTCAAGAAGTTCCATCTTTGATATTGGAGTGTATACAAACACTCGTTGCATTACGCCACCCGCCCCTTGGACTGGGTGGACTTCTCGTAACGGATTCTGTCTGTCTATGTAAAACGATTTGCTTTCTGGGGGTGAGACATGAACAAAATGCGGGTTCAGGAACGTTCTATATTTGTGGCGCTGTTCTAGAATGACACTAATTAAATCGGTACCTAGACCTCTCCATCTATACTGGAGTAACTCGTTCAGGATATCATGTAACGGACCTGGATCAGAGTGTTGACCCTCATACAGAGTGATGAGGTGCTGGATCATATACATACCCACCAGTCGTTGCTCGGCTGGGGGCAGTTTCAGAAACACTTGTGCCACTATTTCGTCTGGAAAAGTGGTAGAATTAGTAATCCATCGGACTGCTGATCGGGCTAGTTCTTGTTCATGCATAGTACTTAGCTCACTGTAACCGACTCGTGATTTCAGAATGTGATCGGTAGCTTGAAATACTTGTTCTAGAGAACCTTGTTCTGGTGCTAGATGAAAAATAGACTTGGGTTCTAGACGTAAATGGCGATCTGGAAATCTGGATTTTCCTACATACGCTATTCTGACGGAATTCTCGTCTTCCTCTTCAGGATCAGAGATACTTTCTTTCTCGCTTACTTGTGCTGCTTTACGCTGGTCGTGTAACCTTATTATTTCTTTACGAATTTTCTTGTACATACTCTCCATGGCACTGACGGTCTTGTGCTTACCCTCGGCTATATTATCACTCCACCTTGTCAGGATTCTCATTTCGGCGGGATCTTTAGACGGGTAATCTTGTTCTCTTATTAGGCAATTGATCAGGAACTTTAATATCATGAGCTGAATCTCGGCTTTCCTTTGAGACATAATCTCGCCAATACTTTCTGGATCATCCCCTGTACGGATGAAACGATATATTCTGTCTAGATCTTCTTTCATATTCGGCAAGGTGACTAGATACTCGGTCACTCTCCTTACACGTAAGGAATATAAAACCATAGTATATTCGCCTGGAACTGGATCATAGACACATTCGTTAAGGGCTTGCCTGATTTCTGTAACAGACTTATTACTTTTAGGAGTACGCTGTGATGCTTGAGCATGTAATTCGAGTGCTGATAAACGCTTGTGTGGCGGCGGGGTTTGAGGAGTAGCTCCTCCTGCGGCCCCTAGACTAGAGTCGTCTACTGAGGCTCTACGTCCTGGCAGAGTGGGAAATGGAACTGTAGGCTGGACCGGGGGTACCGTAACAGGTACTCCGGTGTCTGGAGGAGCGGGAAGTGCCTGATTTGCAGGGACTGGCGGAGCGCGGACAAGATTTGCATATTCGGGGACTGTGTCGTCCAGATAGGACGAAATAAAAATATCAGCTGCGGTCGGTTTGTGACGTAGCTTGGTCGGAATTAATGGTGGCGGGAAATTACTGGATGCCTCTGGGGTCGCTTTTGGCAAACCTTCGGCAAGGAGAGGATACATACCCTTAATAAGGGCATGCCTCTGTCTGTCTGACTGTTCGGCTTTGACTTGTTCACCTATCTCGATTAATTCTCTTTCTTGGGCTCGTTCTTGGGATTCTCTACTTAATTCTGACTTTCTGACTTCCTTTTCCATTCTTCTATGAGCTTCCTTACGCCATAACTCGATGGCATCTTTCTGTGACTGTCTGGCTTTCTTTTTCCATAATGCTTCTTCTACTCGCATGATACATTCGGCATCCCATGTACCCGATACGGGCCATCTATACTTTTCTTCTAACTGTTTGGTATACTCTACCCATAAATCTAGATACAATATGGCGCTTATGCCATGTTTCTGATACATAAAGTGACCTGGACTGTCCCTAGGTGGGACAGGAACTGCTTCCTCTAATAAACCTTTTCTAGTTTTTAACTGACGTAACTTGGAAAATATAGGCATGACTGAACTGTAATCTGGACACAATACAATACACAATAAAAACACGAAATCACATCGCACTCATACCACAACAGTAAAATACATGAAGAACATTATAAATAACAGTTCGAACAGAATATTACCTGGAATACTGAGAACAGAAATAGAACAGATTTTCTTGAGAACGGAACAGACTAGAGTTACTGGATGCACTGCTATAACAGTACGGAACATACCGGTCCCATAAAGGAACGCATCAAGACCCGTATCCACCTAGGTGAACACTTCGTTTGTGAGTCTGGGCACCACCAACCCACGGACCAGGAGTCAATTTAAATTGGTCCTGTCTAGATACTACCCCAGCAATGGTACTCACCGGGCAGCACGGAACGGAAGGCCTCGGACTGGACTGGACGACGGACGACGAACTTCGGACTTCGGACTTCAGTTACAGGTGGGCCTCCGGATACCTCGGACCTTGGACTCTCGGCTTGGGCTCTGGTCGGGACTCGCCGCGTTCCTCCACCGTCTCGTTCGGATGCTGGACCGCCTCCTCCGTCTCCTCCGTGGGCCTGAGGGATACTTGAGCAGAAATATCTGCCACTGCGCAGAAGAGTTCCGTCACGACTGCAGAGGGTCAGGGGGTCGGCGTGGCTTCACCGACGCGTGGGGAAAGGGCAAGTCCCTATTCGGGCGCCATTATGTGGTAAATAAATAAATAATACCCTATTTTTGACTAGACTTATAGCATAACAGATAGCTCAATAAATAAGAGTCAAGATTCGAGGTAGTAGGAGTTTCTGCAGGTTTATTACAGCATAAGGACAGGATCAGGACAACCTGCATAGGAACAGAATGACAGGGCCCAGCAGGACAACTGGGGCCCAGCAGGGGAAAAGAGGCCCAGCAGCTGCTGGGGCTAGGTCTGGGATGAGCGCGCTAACATTCAATAACAAAACACAGGCATATATACATAGCGCGAACACATAGCATTACATTGCAGTAGGCGTAGCAGTGGGTGGAGCAGAAGGCGTGACGCGTAGCAGTCGCGAAAGATAACAGTAAAAAGAGGTGTAACTGGGAGTATACATAGACATGTGATGCAAACGTAACAGAATATGTCATGAATGGGCGGAAACATAGGAGGGGGCTACCTAAGGAGCCGGGACCTCTAACCTAATGGTGCGCGAAAACTGGCAATGACGTGTTACTAGGAGAAGCTGGGGGCTACGAACTCTGTGCTAGGAGCAGAGACTAGAGTCTGGGGGGTCGGAGCGACATGTACCTAAACCCTATCTGGTATCTAATGTTTAGGGAACATGTTGATATAAACTAGAAGTCATGAGGGGAAAAGCTAACTTGATTCTAAGACTGGACCATGCATTATTCTACATGTAGTGCGTGATGAAGAATACTAAATGACTATTAAATACAGTATTTCTCTAACGTGGAGACGAGAAGGCTAGACAATGACGGAAACTATTGATGCAGTTCAGTAGCTTAGGAATGCAGAGGAGGAGGACTGAACTGATAGCTGGAACTATAACATACTTTTGGCAGACTCAGAGGCAGAGCCAAGCTGCACCGGGCACTGCGAGGCAGGAAGTAAGTGAAGGGTCGAGGATACAGGTGGGGGCTGTATCGCTCCTCAGCGAGGCTTTCAGGAGACAGGAGCTGAATCTGATGTCCGGGCCCTTTTGAGGCCTGGAAACGGGGACTTTATAATGGAATAACGTGCACACTGAGAAACGTGACAACATAACTTTACATAGGCCTGATATTCGTAGTATTCACGAGGACTGGAAAATGACATACCAGAGGTGGACACAACTGGAATTGCGTCATTAATCGGACATGGGGAATAACATATGCATATTGGTCATGCACACATAACATATGATGGATGAGGCGTAGGGACACAGAACATGGCAAAATTTACTTTTCCACATTCCCTCCTTGTCACTACGTTTCCATCAGGAAACATCAATTTTCATGATACCATCTATCATTTCATACAGTACCATTTGCTCGTCTCGAATTGTCTTGGAACGGGATTTAGAACGAGGCTTGGGACTAGGAATACAAGAGGTAGCACACATGCTGCAAATCGCAGGGCCACATTGTATACAGAGGCAGCAGCTGAATATGATCGCTACTGCTATACTTAGAAAGGACAGGACTTTCCATCCCCATGCGGAAATTATATTCCAGAACCAACCTGACCATGTCCAGGTGCCTGGATCTTGATGTAACAGATGGGCAATTTTATGGAGTCTGGTTATAGCTGAATAAACAGACGGCGCGTTATTTGGAATGAAAATGCAGCAACTAGATCCGATGACTCTACAGGCCCCGCCCCTATCGGCCAGTATGACGTCAAGGACGAGACGATTTTGCAAAACGACAAATCTCATAGCAGATTGTTCTTCGGTTAGGTTACCTAGAGCAGAGGCAGTCTCATTTACTACAGCTTCAAGGGTTCTTGTTAACCTACGGATCAGTTTACTATTCTGGACAGGTCCTACGAAGAAGAAGAAACCTTTATTGAAATCTGTATACTGTTCTAGAGTAGTTTCAGTATAATCGACAATTGGGGACTCCCTTCTATGTCTAATGTGTACTAGATGTGTGTTTCTGTGATAATCAGATGGGGCTAGGAAAACAGGTGGCAGTAGGAAGGCAATGTAACAGGTTCCCTCCCAATCGAGGGGCAGACGGACATATGCAGTTTGACCACAAATAAAATAAGAATGACGTGAAGCTTTGAAAACAGATTTCCCACTGTCACTATACTGGATAACAGTAGTACAATCACTATGTCCTACGTGTACGGAACCATAACTACGGACACATAATTCGCCTTTGACTGGTAGTACTGAAATAGCAGGTAAGTCTGGAGTAGTATCAGACTGAACATTCAGGACCATGAAATTCGACGAATAATTACCTAAATTATATACTTCATTTTCTAGATCTAAACCTGTTCTGTGGGGAAGACCTTGCTTGTCTGGAAAACATGTACTGTTAAGAAAAGACATATCTGTTGAAGATGACGTTAGCGTGGACCATGCTCCACACGAACCATTATGTGAGAATGGATAAGGAAACAGTGGCAGAACTCCCTTCGGTGTCTGGAAAGGGGGGAGTCGACCACACACCCAACAATTAGTGGCATTGCTGGTCTGGTGTGAATAATGTAACATACGGATAAATGTGTTGTTGCGCATAGCGAGGCGGTATGAATATTCGTGAGGAGGCAGATCACTAAACGTGTGCTCTACTGTAGCATTAGTAGACATATTTACATGAGGAACTGGTAAATACAGATAGAACGCATAGCTGGTGCAGGAAATCAAAATGCTGATGAATAATATGAAACTCAGAAAAACGATACATTGAAGTGAACTTCGACTGACTCTCTCACTATGGGGGTCTATTTTATACATGTCAGAAACAATCTAACCGTTTCACCTAGGGGAGGACTTATACAATCAAACTGACTGACTTATTTTACTAGACCTTAATTTGAGCTTATACTCCTGCTGTGGAGTTTTCTCTAACAAGGGAGGGGTTGTAATAATGTCTTGTGCGGGACAGTCCTTTAAAACAATGTTCTGGCAATCTTTCGAATCTTGGGAATCCTTGGAAATGTTTTTGGAGACTGGTTTCAATCCTTTGAAAAGTTTTACATGAGAAAGGTGGACCCACCCCTTCCTGCCTTCCAACTTGACGGCAGTTCGGGTGGTCAAGAGGACCTGACGTGGCTCCTTCCAACGTGGTTCCAGCGGACTTGATCTGTCAAAATTTCGGACCATCACAAGGGAGCCTGGAACGATCTCGTGCGGTGCCACCTCGGTATTGTCTGGAAATGCGGCGGCAACCTGTGAACGACATGAGTTGAGGGCAGACATCAAGGAAGCTAGGTAATCTGTCAGCATATTACATGAAACATCGGTAATACTTCGGGGTCTAGGAGTACCCCACATGTTAGGGGGGCGGCCGAATACGACCTCATACGGGGACAAACCTGATCTGGAATGTGCGACCATGCGCATATAAAATAAAGCGACTGGCAGAGCTACTAGCCAGTCCACACCTTTGTCCTTCCAGACTTTTGCAATACGGATTTTCAGAGTCTGATTATGTCTCTCTACGAGACCGGCTGCTTCAGGATGGCGTACACAATGGAACTTCCACTGGTACCCTAACAAAAGGGAAACGTGTTTCATGAGTTCAGATGAGAATGGCTGACCGTTATCAGAATATACGACTCTAGGGAGTCCGTATCTAGGGAAAAATTCACGAACCAACTGCTTGGCAGTGGTCGCGGCTGTGTAATCTGGGACTGGATATGCTTCTGTCCACCTGGACAAAGCGCATACAACTACAAGGACATACTTGAAACCTCGACATCGCTCCATCTGAATATAATCCATCTGGAGGACCTCAAAAGGGTGGTCAGGGGGCTGGAAACCACCTTGTTCCACCGGGACACTTTTACCTGGGTTAAACTGACAACATATCATACAGGTGCGGACTTTCTGCTTGGCTGCAGCTCGTAAATGCTTGTTGAACCAAATGTTCTGGATACTGTCTAACATAGCTTTTTCTCCTAAATGTGCTGGACTATGTGCGGTATTGATAATGACTTGAACCATAGAGTCGGGGAGAAACCATGTGGCTCTACCCTTCGTTAACCATCCTTGATCTGTCTGGACCCCTCCTTGTTCAGACCATTTCTTGATTTCATCGGGAGTAGCATGTAACTGTATATCTATGACATCTTGTGTAGGGTCCTTAACTGTCATGCATATAATCGGATCTGAAGTATGTGTCATGTTAACTGGAATGTCTGGAGTCTGTGCTGTAAGCTTGGCTGTGCGGTCTGCTAGATCATTACCTTGGGAAATAATGTCGGTGACTTTCGTATGTGCTTTGCATTTCATGATAGCAATAGATGTCGGTAAATGTATGGCATCTAACAGGGCTTGAATAAGGAGACCATGCTGAATCTTGGTTCCATGAGAAGTCATGAAACCTCTCTCCTGCCAGAGTACTCCGAAGTCGTGTACAACTCCGAATGCGTAACGTGAATCTGTGTAAACATTAACTTTCAGGTTCTTGGCGTGTATACAGGCTTGTGTCAGAGCAACTAGCTCTGCTGTTTGAGCGGACAGGGTGTCAATACGGTGTGTTTCAATAACTTCAGTGTCAGTAGTCACTGCATGCGCGGCGACTAGTTCTCCTGTACTAGTTCTCATACATGAACCATCTACATAAAGTGTCAGGTCAGGATCTGGTAACGGAATGTCTGTCAGGTCTTGTCTTGGCTTTGTCGTAATGTTAACTACTTCCACACAGTCATGTGTGTCTGGATTTGAATTAACTGATGGTAACAGTGTAGCAGGATTCAGAACGTTGCAGCGTCTGATTTCTATGTGTGGCTGGAACAGTGTTAATTCATAACCCGTTAAACGTGCAATTGTCAAGTGCTGAGTTTGTGTTCGGTTTAAAAGAACTTCCACTGAATGCGGGACTTGTACTGTCAGGGAATGCCCTAAAACTATGGAATCACTTTGTTTGATAGCTAGTGCTGTGGCTGCAACTGACTTGAGGCACGCAGGCAACGCCTGGGCGACTGGATCTAGTGTGCTCGAAAAATAAGCACAGGGCTTGTATTGTCCTGCTTGATCTTGTGTGAGAACAGATAATGCTGTACCTTCGCGTTCAGTAACGAAAAGTGTAAAAGGCTTACTGTAGTTCGGTGTAGCTAGAACTGGAGCTTGACATAGGGCTTTCTTTAACTCGTTAAAACTAAGTGTATGTTCAGATGTCCAAGGGAGGACAGTCGATACGGCTGCCTCCTGTGTCGTTAACTGTATCAGTGGCTTGGCTAGAAATGCATACTGGGGAATCCATTGTCTACAATAAGAAGTAAGGCCGATAAAAGCACGTACCTCCTTCTGGGTTCTGGGCTGGGGAAGACTCGCTATTAACTGGATACGGTCGGGTGTCAACTGCCTACCCCTCTTGGACAGCAAGTGTCCTAAGTATACCACTTGCTGGACACAGAATTGAAGCTTCGAAGGTGACACCTTGTGCCCCATCTCGGCAAGGAAATACAAAACTGTAAGTGACGCTCGTTCGCAGTCACGTTCAGAACGGGCTGTGATCAGTAGATCATCGACATACTGGAGCAGGGCAGTGTCAGTTGGCATGTGAATATTGTCTAATTGTCTCTTGAGTGCTTGACTGTAAATACTAGGACTTTCCGTGAAACCTTGAGGAGCGCGTGTAAACATATAGCTCCTTCCATTTAAACAGAATCCGAAAAGAAACTGGCTGTCTGGATGAATTGGAACACTGAAAAATGCATTCTTGAGGTCTATGACAGTGAAAAACGTGGCTTCGGAATCAATGGCAGTTAACAGGGAAGAAATATCTGGGACAACTGGGTACTGAGGAATAATACATTTATTAAGCTCTCGTAAATCAATCACTAATCGATATACTGGGGGTGCATTTGGATCAGTACGTTTCATGACTGGAATGATCGGAGAATTACATACATTGGAGTCAGTTTCTACAACTACTCCTTGAGCCATGAGCTCGTCAATAATTTTGGATAAGGCTGCTACAGCCTCGGGTGGCAATCTGTACTGTCTGATTCGGGGTAACACTACACCTGGTTTGAGAGTCACACGATGGGGTGTGATTTGCATGTAACCTACATCAGTTGGACCTTGCGCCCATAAATGCTGTGGAACATTAGACAATCTCGAATCAAAATCTCGTAATACATAGTGACCCTTAAAGTCACGTAGGAACAGACGTATTCCCTCTGGGGAACAGCAAATAACTGCACCTAACTCTTTCAGTGTCTTAATGCCTAACAGATTTTCTGGACATGACTTAGTAAGTAACAGATCAGTAGTACGGGACAATGGACCTACCTCTAGAGTGACTGGCTTAGATATCTCATTAACTATTGTTTTTCCTGAAAATCCAAGGGAAACATTTCTTGAGCCTGAGAGCGGAGCCCCTGGAACTTCGGCGTGACTAATTGTGGTCCTACTTGCCCCTGTATCAATCAAAAACTTTCTGTCTTTCCCTAATACTTGACTGTGAACATAAGGACCTTCTTGATCTACAGGTATCTCGATGAGAGGCAAGCCTACCTCCCTCTCTAGGCTGTTTCATGAATATGACTGGTACTCTGGATACTCGGACTGTGCATACTGATACATCTGCGATGTAACATGCTGTGTTGCAGCTATAGGCTGCGGTGCGGAAACTGTCTGTTGTGCATTCTGTGACTGAGGAATCTGTGAAACTTGTTCTTGTCTAGGCGGACGTGGTCTTTCTTTAGTCTTACCAGTAGCTATGTTGTGTTTCAGAACTGCACACTCGTTTATAAAATGACCTGGCTGTTTACAATAATTGCAGTTCCCTCTAACGGGAGCTGCAGGATGACTGGCTTGATTGGCTTGATTTGGACCCCTCTTCTGACTGTCTTGAGGAACAGATTGTGCAACTAGCACTTTCATTTTCGTGTCTTTCATACGTTTTCTCTCGTGTTCTTGCTCTTCTCTGATTCTATTCTGGTGATACTGGAGCATCTGGAGCATCTGGGACGGAGTATTTGCTTGCCAGGTGCTTTCGACTTTTAAAACTCGGTTTTTAATTTGTGGACTTGAATTCTCGACTAATTTGGTAACGAAAAGGTGAGGGTATGACTCACTACTTGTCTTGAGACCACTGTTGATACTAAAACATTTCTCAAATCTAGAATAAAAATCACTAATATCTTCATCTTGTTTCTGTTTACAGGCTGAGATTGCATCCCAGTCTTCTTTCCTAGTTGTCAATAATCTGGGTAAAACTTGAATCAATAATTCTGGTAATTCTTTACATTTATCTCCAAGACCGGTACCTGGTACTCGTGCCTTGTCTTCAGCTTCTAGAGCTGTCCAATCGATCTTTTTCTCTCCCACCTCCCATTCTTTTTCCTTTAACTTTTCATACACCCCTGCGGGTAACAGGACCTTTAACATTTTAATGATATCTGGGTAAGTGTATTCTCCCATACGGAGCATGTCTTTTAATTCTCTATGGAACCCTGCTGGATCTTTGTCATGACAGGGAATTAATTTCTTCATTTCAAGAAGTTCCATCTTTGATATTGGAGTGTATACAAACACTCGTTGCATTACGCCACCCGCCCCTTGGACTGGGTGGACTTCTCGTAACGGATTCTGTCTGTCTATGTAAAACGATTTGCTTTCTGGGGGTGAGACATGAACAAAATGCGGGTTCAGGAACGTTCTATATTTGTGGCGCTGTTCTAGAATGACACTAATTAAATCGGTACCTAGACCTCTCCATCTATACTGGAGTAACTCGTTCAGGATATCATGTAACGGACCTGGATCAGAGTGTTGACCCTCATACAGAGTGATGAGGTGCTGGATCATATACATACCCACCAGTCGTTGCTCGGCTGGGGGCAGTTTCAGAAACACTTGTGCCACTATTTCGTCTGGAAAAGTGGTAGAATCAGTAATCCATCGGACTGCTGATCGGGCTAGTTCTTGTTCATGCATAGTACTTAGCTCACTGTAACCGACTCGTGATTTCAGAATGTGATCGGTAGCTTGAAATACTTGTTCTAGAGAACCTTGTTCTGGTGCTAGATGAAAAATAGACTTGGGTTCTAGACGTAAATGGCGATCTGGAAATCTGGATTTTCCTACATACGCTATTCTGACGGAATTCTCGTCTTCCTCTTCAGGATCAGAGATACTTTCTTTCTCGCTTACTTGTGCTGCTTTACGCTGGTCGTGTAACCTTATTATTTCTTTACGAATTTTCTTGTACATACTCTCCATGGCACTGACGGTCTTGTGCTTACCCTCGGCTATATTATCACTCCACCTTGTCAGGATTCTCATTTCGGCGGGATCTTTAGACGGGTAATCTTGTTCTCTTATTAGGCAATTGATCAGGAACTTTAATATCATGAGCTGAATCTCGGCTTTCCTTTGAGACATAATCTCGCCAATACTTTCTGGATCATCCCCTGTACGGATGAAACGATATATTCTGTCTAGATCTTCTTTCATATTCGGCAAGGTGACTAGATACTCGGTCACTCTCCTTACACGTAAGGAATATAAAACCATAGTATATTCGCCTGGAACTGGATCATAGACACATTCGTTAAGGGCTTGCCTGATTTCTGTAACAGACTTATTACTTTTAGGAGTACGCTGTGATGCTTGAGCATGTAATTCGAGTGCTGATAAACGCTTGTGTGGCGGCGGGGTTTGAGGAGTAGCTCCTCCTGCGGCCCCTAGACTAGAGTCGTCTACTGAGGCTCTACGTCCTGGCAGAGTGGGAAATGGAACTGTAGGCTGGACCGGGGGTACCGTAACAGGTACTCCGGTGTCTGGAGGAGCGGGAAGTGCCTGATTTGCAGGGACTGGCGGAGCGCGGACAAGATTTGCATATTCGGGGACTGTGTCGTCCAGATAGGACGAAATAAAAATATCAGCTGCGGTCGGTTTGTGACGTAGCTTGGTCGGAATTAATGGTGGCGGGAAATTACTGGATGCCTCTGGGGTCGCTTTTGGCAAACCTTCGGCAAGGAGAGGATACATACCCTTAATAAGGGCATGCCTCTGTCTGTCTGACTGTTCGGCTTTGACTTGTTCACCTATCTCGATTAATTCTCTTTCTTGGGCTCGTTCTTGGGATTCTCTACTTAATTCTGACTTTCTGACTTCCTTTTCCATTCTTCTATGAGCTTCCTTACGCCATAACTCGATGGCATCTTTCTGTGACTGTCTGGCTTTCTTTTTCCATAATGCTTCTTCTACTCGCATGATACATTCGGCATCCCATGTACCCGATACGGGCCATCTATACTTTTCTTCTAACTGTTTGGTATACTCTACCCATAAATCTAGATACAATATGGCGCTTATGCCATGTTTCTGATACATAAAGTGACCTGGACTGTCCCTAGGTGGGACAGGAACTGCTTCCTCTAATAAACCTTTTCTAGTTTTTAACTGACGTAACTTGGAAAATATAGGCATGACTGAACTGTAATCTGGACACAATACAATACACAATAAAAACACGAAATCACATCGCACTCATACCACAACAGTAAAATACATGAAGAACATTATAAATAACAGTTCGAACAGAATATTACCTGGAATACTGAGAACAGAAATAGAACAGATTTTCTTGAGAACGGAACAGACTAGAGTTACTGGATGCACTGCTATAACAGTACGGAACATACCGGTCCCATAAAGGAACGCATCAAGACCCGTATCCACCTAGGTGAACACTTCGTTTGTGAGTCTGGGCACCACCAACCCACGGACCAGGAGTCAATTTAAATTGGTCCTGTCTAGATACTACCCCAGCAATGGTACTCACCGGGCAGCACGGAACGGAAGGCCTCGGACTGGACTGGACGACGGACGACGAACTTCGGACTTCGGACTTCAGTTACAGGTGGGCCTCCGGATACCTCGGACCTTGGACTCTCGGCTTGGGCTCTGGTCGGGACTCGCCGCGTTCCTCCACCGTCTCGTTCGGATGCTGGACCGCCTCCTCCGTCTCCTCCGTGGGCCTGAGGGATACTTGAGCAGAAATATCTGCCACTGCGCAGAAGAGTTCCGTCACGACTGCAGAGGGTCAGGGGGTCGGCGTGGCTTCACCGACGCGTGGGGAAAGGGCAAGTCCCTATTCGGGCGCCATTATGTGGTAAATAAATAAATAATACCCTATTTTTGACTAGACTTATAGCATAACAGATAGCTCAATAAATAAGAGTCAAGATTCGAGGTAGTAGGAGTTTCTGCAGGTTTATTACAGCATAAGGACAGGATCAGGACAACCTGCATAGGAACAGAATGACAGGGCCCAGCAGGACAACTGGGGCCCAGCAGGGGAAAAGAGGCCCAGCAGCTGCTGGGGCTAGGTCTGGGATGAGCGCGCTAACATTCAATAACAAAACACAGGCATATATACATAGCGCGAACACATAGCATTACATTGCAGTAGGCGTAGCAGTGGGTGGAGCAGAAGGCGTGACGCGTAGCAGTCGCGAAAGATAACAGTAAAAAGAGGTGTAACTGGGAGTATACATAGACATGTGATGCAAACGTAACAGAATATGTCATGAATGGGCGGAAACATAGGAGGGGGCTACCTAAGGAGCCGGGACCTCTAACCTAATGGTGCGCGAAAACTGGCAATGACGTGTTACTAGGAGAAGCTGGGGGCTACGAACTCTGTGCTAGGAGCAGAGACTAGAGTCTGGGGGGTCGGAGCGACATGTACCTAAACCCTATCTGGTATCTAATGTTTAGGGAACATGTTGATATAAACTAGAAGTCATGAGGGGAAAAGCTAACTTGATTCTAAGACTGGACCATGCATTATTCTACATGTAGTGCGTGATGAAGAATACTAAATGACTATTAAATACAGTATTTCTCTAACGTGGAGACGAGAAGGCTAGACAATGACGGAAACTATTGATGCAGTTCAGTAGCTTAGGAATGCAGAGGAGGAGGACTGAACTGATAGCTGGAACTATAACATACTTTTGGCAGACTCAGAGGCAGAGCCAAGCTGCACCGGGCACTGCGAGGCAGGAAGTAAGTGAAGGGTCGAGGATACAGGTGGGGGCTGTATCGCTCCTCAGCGAGGCTTTCAGGAGACAGGAGCTGAATCTGATGTCCGGGCCCTTTTGAGGCCTGGAAACGGGGACTTTATAATGGAATAACGTGCACACTGAGAAACGTGACAACATAACTTTACATAGGCCTGATATTCGTAGTATTCACGAGGACTGGAAAATGACATACCAGAGGTGGACACAACTGGAATTGCGTCATTAATCGGACATGGGGAATAACATATGCATATTGGTCATGCACACATAACATATGATGGATGAGGCGTAGGGACACAGAACATGGCAAAATTTACTTTTCCACAACCCGTCCAAAAATGTTACACATATCAAGGAGCACTATAATTGATCGTCTGGGGGAAGTTAAATATAGATAGATATTGTCCGCATACAACGATATGCGGTCTTCCCATATTTCGGTCCAGCGTAACCCCTTGATCATGTGGTCCCATCGAATCCAGGCCGCCAATGGCTCTAACGCCAATGCATAAAGCAAGCGGGACAACGGGCATCCCTGGCGTTTAACGAGACCCAGTGGGAAATTTCTAGGAAATATGGCCATTAGCCACAACATGTGCCAGGGGCTGTGAGTACAATAGCTTAACCCATGTACAGAATTTGGATCTAAAACCGAGATGCTTGAGGACAGCGAACAGATAAGGCCATTCTACCATGTCATACGCCATTCGAGCATCCAGAGAGAGGATGACTGCTGACTCACAGAGATTAGATATCCGTGCCATCACCGCGTGGATTCTTCGCAAATTAAGAGCGGTGTTGCTGTTGGGCATAAACCCAGATTGGTCCGGGTGTATCGGTGTCTCAAGATGCGGGGTTAGGCTATTGGCAATCATCTTTGCCAGAATCTTGGCCTCCGCGTTAAGTAAGGATATTGGACGGTACGAGGAACAATCGTCCGGGGGTTTGTTAGGTTTTGGCACTGCAATTATAGTAGCCATTCGCTGGTCATGTGGCAATTCCCCTGTCTCTAGGCTGTTCAGAAACATTGTACGGATATGTGGGGCTGTTAAATCAGACATGCGCTTGTAAAGTTCAATGGGGATCCCGTTAGGTCCCACGGGCCTTTCCTGACTGCAAAGAGTGAACGGCGGCAAGGACTTCGTCCGTCGTAAAATCAGCTTCCAGAAGCAAGGCCTCTTCTTCTGACAGTGACAGCATTTGAATATCTTTAATGTACGTTTGCGCCTCCTCCATTGTCATTTGGGAGTTGGATGTGTAAACTCGTTCAAAATCGTCAGCAAGGGTGTCTACTATGTCTGCAGGGGAAGTGACAACTGCCCCGGCCGGGGTGCGGAGTTGCGCAATTGTCCTCTGTGCCCTTTCCTTCTTATCAAACCAGCCAAAAGTGTGCCCGCCTTGTATCCTACGTCGTAAACGATATGCCTCGTAGTCTGGAGCTGCGTTTTAACTTGTTCTCCTTGGAATTCTTTAAGCTCGCATTGCTTAAGACATAGATTTTGGGCTGTCTCTGCAGTGGGGTTTAGCTTGTGTTGTGTCTGGAGCGCAGCCAAATCAGCCTCAATTGTATCCAACTTGCCCCTTGCCCCCCGTCTGTGACCCGTTATTGACGCAATAGCTTGACCTCTTAATACGGTCTTGTAAGCTTCCCATATAATACCCGGGGATTGTACAGAGTTCACATTGTCTTGGAAATAGTGCTTTGTGACTGTAATTAGGTCCTTTCAGATTTTAGGGACCTGTAAATAGCCCGGAGCGATAGGGAAAGTCAGTTTAATAACCTTAATCTGTGACGTATAGGGTATAGAGACAGGCGAATAATCGGATATGCCCTAGGACGTATCTCCGCCTCCGCCAAGTGTGGAAGACTGTCTGCGGAGATAAAAAAAATCAATGAGGGAAAAACTATTATGTACTCCTGATTGAAAAGTGTAACTGCGTTCCATAGGGTGTCTGTATCTTCACCCACCTCTGAGGCCCAATGCATCTAAAAAACCATTCATTTGGGAGCTAACCGTCCCTACTTTTCTGCAGGGCCAGCGGTCCATTTCCCCATCCACGACTGCATTAAAATCTCCCCCATAAGTAGTTCTCCCTCTGGTAAGCTTAATAAGAATGTGCTGAGGGCCGGGAAGGCCACTGAGTAGAGGGCAGGGGGGATGTACACCAATACAATATTGAATCGTCTTCCCTCCCATTGACATGATATGGCAGCGAATTGCCCCTGTGTGTCCGTCCAGGTGTGATGTATGATTAGCGGGAATCGCTTACGCACCAATATACCAACCCCTCTTGAGTGTGCCACCATTTTGTACCCCCAGCGGTCCATAGCCTTACAAGTGGAACCCACCAGATGTGTTTCTTGTAATAATGCCACTGCTGGTGCGGAGCGCCCTAAATATTGTAGCAAGAGCCCTCTTTTGATTTTATCCCCCAACCCGTGCACATTCCAAGTAAGTAGAGTCATGGGAGACACTAGGGTTGTAGAGGGGACGTCAGTACCAGTACTGTTGCACACCCACATTGTTTCTACCGCCATTGGCAATGCAGCTTTTCAAACCATCCCCAATGTTACGCACTCTGTCAGTGAGATCACGTGTATCTACTTCGAGTCTTTGCCCTGAACTTAAAACAACAAAACCCTGAACAAGACATAAAAAGCTTCTTCTCACACCACTCTTACCTCTTTATGCCTCTTCGTTCTGTTGGCAAGCGGAACAATCACCCCTCCATCCCCTTATGTCCCCCCCAGTGACCCTTTCTACACCCCTCCCTGCTCCCCTGCCTGTAGATTTAGAACTACCCTCCCCTAAACTTGGCAGAGTGCCACTATCCCCCCAAACATGCTAGAAACGCTGAGGGAACTGGCCCCCCATCCACGGACTTCTTATAGTTTCATCCAAAGAATCACAGCTGTTAGCCCAGTATGAAAAATGAAACAATATCATGGCATATCTTTACAGTCAACGAATGAAATCATGTTATATACCCCGAGCATATCCGAACAAAGTATGTCTATAAAGCAATAGAATCACCAGCTCTCCCCTCCCACTCTCCCACTACTTGCGTATGTCTGCAATATTGGGCCATAGTACACAGAGCGGCATCATTTCTGATCCTCCAATTCACTCCACTCCATCATGGCCTCCGTAGCTTCCCTCTCCAGGGGAGTACCATTCCTCTTTAAAGTTAAGTCGTGGCGATTTCGGTTCCGGCCCCCCACAGTAGTCCAGCCCTCCATCCAGTCCCAGACTGCATCCGGCGAGTCAAAGAACCACGTATTTCCATCCCGTTCTATTCTCAGTTTTGCTGGGAAGAGCATTGCATATTTGATTTCCCTGTCTCTCAGTTCTTTTTTAACTGCTTGGAAATTCCTCCTTTGCACCTGGACCTTAGCCGTGAAGTCAGGGAAAAAAGTCACTTCATAGTTGTCTATATCAGCGGAGGGCCGGACCTAGATGTTTGTAATATAATGTCTCTGTCTCGAAAGTTAAACACTCTGGTGATCAGTGGCCTTGGGGGCGCACCAGGCCTAGGTCGCCCGCCAAGAATCCTATGGGCCCTTTCTATAGAGAAATAACTGGACAGCTTTTTAGGTTTCAGGTGTTTCGAGATTAAGTCCTCCACATAGAGATCTGCATCAGGCCCCTTCGTTCGTTCCGGAACACCTAGGATTCAAATGTTATTTCGGCGGGCCCTCCCTTCATACTCATCCAGTTGTTGCGCCATTCTGACCTGTTTTTTCTCCATCTCCAACATCTGACGCTGGAGCCCCGAGGTGTCCTCCCGCAGGGCAGTCGTCACTATTTTTATCTCCTTCATCTTCTCATCCATTTTTTTGAAGTCGGCTCTGAGGAGCGATACCTCTACAGTGACTGAGTCCACCGAAGTGCGCATTCCACCAATGGCTGCCACAACATCATGCAGAGTTGGCTCCGGCCCAGATGGGGGCATCTCCCCCAATCCTTCCTTCCCTGATCTCAGCGAGTCACCCTTTTCTCCTCCCTTGGTCCAGGCAAATTTCGCCAATTGCCTCTGGGTGCTAGTATTTGACCCCCTGCCTTCTGCCGCCATTTTCAGGATTGCGGTGCGAGTCTCACCGGTGGACGGATGGAAAGGTTCGCTTCAACACTCTTCACCTAGGACTGTGGTTAATCTGCACGTGGTCTAGTCTCTTGTCATACCTCTCCACTGGTGATATAGCTGCAGCCTTAAGGCGCAGTATCCCCGAAGTATCAATATAGTAGCTGATCTAATCGTGGCCAAGCTCAATATCATCCATGCATTCCAATGTCACGTCTTATTCATAATGGGCCGCACACTAGCTTCCAATCAAGTCTCCTGGGCCATCCGCCCCATGTATAGGCAGAAGCACCCAGTATATCCCACACTGGCCCAGGCGGGTTGAGTAGCAATTTATAACAGACAGTGGCGCAGCTCCGTTTGGCCACGCGGAGAAGACAGGCCTCCTCGATGTTTATAGCTCCTATCAGAAAGCAGCAGAACCAGGCCCGCAGTCGGGATCGAGCCTCCCGTCTTTAATTTTAATTGACAGACTGTAGCTAGTTCTGGACTGGCTTGTGAGGTCAGGCCGTGTCTTTCCCCCGCACAGAAAGCATCTGGAATGGGCCTAAAAGCCGGGGCCTCAATTTCAGCATTCCCCTGGCGTCGCTTAGCACCCAAATTTCCTTGCACCGTGGGGCCCGATGTTCCCTCAGCCAGTTTTCCACTCACCACCACTCATGCGTTCGGTACCTGCAGGGGCACCTCGGCATCTTCCGAGGCCGCTCAGATCAGTATCCTCCCGGGAGGCTGTCACTCCAACCTCAGCCACTGGTTCCAGCTAAGCCCCAGAGCCGGAGCCTCAGTTACTGCCTCGCCCCCGAGCCGTCGTTGCCTCTCACCAGGTGTCATAAGGGATAAGTCTCCTCGCCGCTCCGAATTGTATCTGCCTGCTCTCCTGCTCTCTGCTGGAGTCTCGCAGCCCAGGGTCACAAATAACCCTGGGCGAAGCACTACGCTCCGCTCGCGGAGTTTGCGAAGTTTTTGCAACTTCGCACTACGCGAGCGGCACGTAGCACAGTGCGAACATGCGTAGCCCAGCGTAGCGTAGTGCAGCGCTCATTTTTTGCTTGTTCGCGGTCCTGAACGTCATGTTCGCGACCGCGAGCAAGCAAAATGACATCCCGGCGAGATTCTCAACGCGAGGAGGTCAGGTTTCTCATTGTGAGTGGTTGCGCATGCTCGCGACCGCTCTCAATGAGAAACTACCTGTTCGCGTTGAGAAAGCTGCCGCTCGAGTAATGATCTCCTCGAGCAGCAGAAAACTACAGCTCGCACTGTGCAAGATGACGTTTTCAATGCTTGTACAGTGCCAGATGCTTGTTCGCACTGTGCAATCATTGAAAACGCATCTTGCACAGTGCGAACATGCTACTACGCAGCTCGCGTAGTGCTACGTGAAGTTCGCGTAGTGCGAAGTGCACTTCGCGTAGCGCTACTCCGCGAACTACGCCCACCCTTAGTCACAAATGCCACATGTAAGGGGAACCGCTGGTGCCGATTTCGCAGGGCCGCCCTGTTCCGCGGGCCGCCGCTATCTTTTCTGCTCTGGCTCCCCAAACTTCGGTGGTGCTATTTAGCCCTCCCAGAGGTACGGGCCCCACAAAGCACACTCCGTTACCGTAGGGGGGGGGGCTTCCGATATCTTTCCATTCGATTCTGGGCTGTAAACTCGGATTTCAACACCCGTATTTCATTCAGGGTGCCGTGGATGGTCTAGAGCTCGTTCAGGCAGCAGCCATCTCTCTCGGCTGCTAGCCACGCCCCTCACCGAATTCGTTTTTGTTGGCTTTAGGGATTTATGCACTTTACTTCTGCTACCCAATGGGAAACCGATTGTGTCCTCTCCTTAAAACATAATACAATTGGGCTACATTTAATTTTCTTGTAAGTCCCTAGTAAATGGTAAGTGGTAACATATGTACCCAGGGCCTGGAAACTAAATGCTACTACGGGACAGGCAACACTCACAGTGGCACCCATTAAAGTAGTATTTTAAAGCATGTCTCAGGCTTGCCACTGCAGCCTTTAGTGCAGTTTTAAAATGCCATTTTGACCCCTGGCTAAAGACATCTTTTGCTAGGGCTAAACTGTCCTTTTAGTACTTATAAGTCACAGCTAAGGTAGTCCCTAAAGGTAGGACATGTGTGCTTAAGTTTCATATGTCCTGTCAGTTAAAAACTCATACAGTCTTTTTCCACAGTTTTAAGGCCCATCTCTCTCATTGACTAACAATGGGCTACCTAATTACATATAATACATGCTAAGATTGTATGTGAAGCAGATGGAGATTTGCTGCTTACACTGAAAGGAATTGTAATTGTAAATCCTCTTCAATGGTAACGTCGAATTTTAAGCTAGAATTCTGATAAAGACACTATTAGAAAGTTGCAATTTTTATATCTGAAACAGCTTTTAACCTCCAGAGCCACTCTTTAGAACACTCCTGGACCTATGCAAGTTACAGCCAGATTACAGCCTTGCTTCTTGAAGGGCTTGCTTGTTGTCTGAAAAGGAAGATTGACCTGCTTCCTTTATTCCAGACCAGCCAGAGTGACTCCAAGGGCCAGTTGGATGACCTCTTATGTGAGATACAGGTGCCCAACAAGCTTCAGAGGCCTCCTTGCAACTTCCCAGTTGACCTGCTGGAACTGGACCCGCTTGGACCTACAACTGGACCAGCTTGAGCCGTGATGGTCTCGCCTGAAGGTGCCCCTGAACCCCAAGGAATGTCTCTCAGGGTCCTCGACCCCTGCTAACAGGGTACTTATCCTGAAGAAAAGGTGAAATCCCTGAAGCTTGGGACCCTCTTGAGTGTGAACGGACCCGATCATCTCAAGAGCCTACAGCCCTTGACGACCGTCAATTCAAAGCTCAAGTAAGATCTGCTCTTTGCATCTCTAGCGACTGCCATTGATGACCATCAACGCTATATCTGCCCCACACGCTAGAGCAATGACAACTGCGACAACCTCCAATGTGAAACTACAGTATTGACAATCTGTGATGCTTGACTGATTCTTCACAATACAGAGATGACTATTCACAACAAATGATCTGCTCTTTACACTACAGCTGCAACTGTTGCTATTCACAGCCTCCACCTTGCAGTCTCCTCCAACGTGTACTGAACACTTTATGTCGGAATTGCTCAGCAGAACTAACCTGCTCCCTGCATCGGACCCCCTCTCCATTGTGGTAGGCCTCAACCTGTGACTTTCCTCTGATTTAGCTTAGCCAGATGATCATGAGTAGCACTATCGGTTGATAGGCTCTATTTGTACACAAGCATGTAAATTTGAATATCTCTGTTTCTATTGATTGAATTATTGTAGTTTTGGTATTATTTTATTTCTTAAAATGTGCTTCATTTGTATGGGAAATTTCACTTTGTTACTGCTTGTGTGCTGCATAGATACTTTACAATTGCCTCTAAGCTAAGCCTGACTGCTTTTGTGCCAAGCTACCAGAGGGTGAAGCACATATTAATTTAGTGACTGTTTGTGCATCGCTCTGACCAGGATTGTGCTTGATTGCCGAGTGGGGCTTCCACCCACTCAAACAATAAGCCAGTTTCTTACAGTGACCCAATCACAGTACTCCATGGACAGTGTCAGTGTTTCAACTATCTTTGTCTGATTGCCGTAGAGCTGCATGATAAAGACTCACTATACGTTTTGCTCTCCTACGTCCATGTTCTCATCACTGTCTTGTATCAGTGTCCCCATATACTTGTCAATACATCTATATCCTTTTGTTCCAGCACCAGTGTTCAAATGTCAGCAGCCTGATATCAATTTCTGAAGTGTTAGTGTCCCTATCACACGGTCCTCGTCCCAGTGTCTGTTTGCCTTTTGTGGTTGCCTATTTGTGGTTTTCCAGTGTAAAATATTATTATTTGCTTATGTGTGGCTTATGGTGGTCTTTGGCTCTTTGAAAAAATTGATAGGCAGAATTAGAGTAAATAGTACATGTAAGAGGGTTGGAAGTGCCCTTGGACTGATAAGGTATAAAAGGAGGAATAGGGTTCAGGGCATAAGAGTTGGACATAAATATGCTACATAAAATGTTGAGATTTTACAAGTCAAATCTACATAGGGATTCTTGCCCCCAACGTGGTGGTGAAATACTTTTGCAGATGGTGTGAGTCGGGCAGCAGTGGGGCTACAGGCAGGGAGCTGAGACCTTCAAGGCATAGCATCAAGTAAGCCTAATAAAGAGCAGACAAGGGCAGAACCTGGATGATTATAAAGAATGTAGGCCTCTCTAGATTGGGGTCTTATTCTGACCCACATTTTTATTACACGGCTGTATTTGTATTTGTATTTGTATGTGGATTTATAGAGCCCGGTTGATGCCGGGGGCGTCCAAGCGCTAAGGAACCAACAGATGTTTTAGGCAAAGGCAGGGTTAGTTAGCAGGGATTACTGTGGGGAATTGAAAATAAGTGTTTTGAGCTGTTTCCGAAATGAGGAGAGATTGGAGTTGGCTCTCAGGTGGAGAGGAAGGGCATTCCACAACTTGGAAGCATTATGGGCGAAGGTCCTACCACCTGATCTGGCTCTTTTTATTCTGGGTGCTGTAGCCATGAAGGTCTGATTTGAACGGAGGTTTCTGCTTGGATGGTAGTGGGAGACTAGGTCGCGGGTGATCATAGGGCCAGTGTCCCAGAAAGTCTGGTGGGCGATACACATCGCTTTGAAGTGGATTCTTTGGCGGACTGGCAGCCAGTGTAGACTGGTCAAGCAAGCTCTGACAGATTGCCGACGTGGGAGCTGGAGCAGTGTCCGGGCTGCACAGTTCTGCACTGTTTGAAGTCTCCGCAGTGTATAATCTGGCGCAGCGAAGTACAGGACGTTGTTGAAATCCAGGAGGGACTGGATCAGACCCTGGATGGCCACCTGCTTGGCCTCCATGGGTAAAAGATGAAGGACTTTTTTAAGCATCCTAAGAAGGGCAAAGCAGGTGGCCGAAAGTTTGGTGGCTTGTATATCAAATGACAAGGATCTGTCCAGCCACACCCCAAGACTCTTGATGTTATCCTTAGGTGCTGGGGGGGTGCCCAGACAGGGTGGCCACAGGGAATTGAAGGAGCTTGGGTCAGCGGGGCCCAGAAGCATCAGCTCCGTCTTGTCCCCGTTTAGCTTGAGTGATGAGGAGGACATCCAGCTCTTAACCTCCTCAAGACACTTACTGAGTCCTCCACTCATAGGCATGTTGGCCTCCTGCGCCAATGAGACCACCAGCTTGGTGTCGTCCGCATAGGAAATGATCTTAACTCCATACGGACGAACAACCTCAGCCAGCGGCCTCATATAAATGCTGAATAGCGCAGGGCTTAAAGAGGAGCCTTGTGGGACCCCGCACCTTAGTGGTCTGCTGGTGGACACTGATTCACCGTCGAAAACCTGAAAGGATCTATCTTTCAGGAAGGACTCGAACCATAGCCATGCATTGTGCTTGACGCCAACACTAGACAGACGGTTCAGCAAGATGTCATGGCTGACCGTGTCAAAGGCCGCGCTGAGGTCAAGGAGGATCACTGCCACTGATCCTCCTTGATCCAGGATTTTTCTGGATTCCTCGGTGACCATGAGGAGGGCGGTCTCAGTTCCATGCTTGGGTCGGAAGCCTGTCTGGGTGGGATCTAACAGTTGGTTGGTTTCTAGGAAGGTGACCAGCTGGCCGTTAATGTATTTCTCTAAAATTTTGCTCAGCCAGGGATGTAGGGAGATTGGCCGGTAGTTGCTGAAGTCTGATGGGTCCAGGCTGGGTTTCTTCAGCAGGGCCTGAACCATGGCCTGTTTCCATCCAGGCGGGACCGTGCCGGAGGAGATAGAGGCATTCAGGAGGTCCATTATGATGGGCAAAGTGACCTGAGATGCCGACATTATAATGTCTGGTGGAGCTGGGTCATTGGGGGAGCCAGATTTGACTTTCCGGGCTACAGATTCCAGGGCCACCAGATCCAGGGGGGGGAAGTGATCCAGTGTGGAAGGAGGCTGTGGGGGAGGGTGTGCCAGGATTGTGTTAGTCAAGGCTGGGGTGGAGGTGGCCAAAGGGGGGAAGGAGGCATACATTTTGTTGACTTTTTGATGAAAAAAGTTTGCCACCTTGTTGCAGTGCTCTGAGGATTTGGTCTCAGGTAGGCTGGGTGGTAGCTTAGTGAGATTTTTTAAAATTTGGAAGATCTCCCTTGGTTTTGATTTGGCTAAAATGATTTTATTAGAGAAATATGCAGCTTGGGTGACTTTAATTTCTTCTTTGTACTCTTTAAGTAGCGTTCGATATTGAGTTTTTGCCATTGGTGAGAAGTCCAGAGGCCATTTCCTTTCAGCTTTCCTGCATAGGCGTTTCTTTGCCCTCAGGGCCTCTGAGTACCAGGGTGCAGTTTTGTGGGAACGTTTCAGAGTGGTTTTTCTTTTGGGGAAAGAGCTGTCAAGGGTTTGGGTGATCCAGTCTTCATATGTCTGGTTAGCTAGGCAGGGATCCTTATTATGGAGAGGAGGGCAGCTAGCGTGTTTGGTCGTCCATTTATCAACTGGGAGGCGGGACCAGGCTCTTGCTATTCACATCAGGGCTTTTTTAAGAGAGCCCTGCGTCAATTGTGCACCATGTAAAGTGGAACATGTGTGACACAAGGCTCTCAATATTATTTATGTAGTCACACAAAGCCACCCTGCATGACTTTGAGTGGCCTCATAAA
Organism: Lissotriton helveticus; assembly: GCF_964261635.1. Classification (NCBI taxonomy): domain Eukaryota; kingdom Metazoa; phylum Chordata; class Amphibia; order Caudata; family Salamandridae; genus Lissotriton; species Lissotriton helveticus. The sequence continues at coordinate 650,331,934 of NC_136068.1, forward strand.
TCTTGAGTTAGGCAACATGGCACAAATCACTGTGTTGCCTTACTCTGCACCCAGGAGGTATTCTATGGGTGTTGCTGTGGTTTTTCCCTCACAGCACCCATGGATTTTGATGCTGCCCTGGATTCACAAAATCAGGCTCCCTTCTGCAGCACACATAGAAAGAGGAAAACGGCTTGCCTCTAAGGATTGTTTTTGTGCAGCTAGTTCTCCCTTCCCGTACAAAAAGAATCCTGCATGCAATGGAGGGCACAATTTCACAATGATGCAAGGGTGTCTATGTTGGTGCTAGCTAGGCTGCTCAAACAGCTCCAGTGTAGGTAGAAAGGACAGTAATGTACTATATTGCATAAATACAGTGCATTCCATTCCTGCCCAACTCCAAAATTCCATAAATTAGAGCCATCATTTTTAACTGCCACTATTATTGCTTCATCTTCTGAAAACAATTTTTACAATGATCCATATTACCAGGTTTCTGGAGGTAATAATGCTGGACAAGAAAATGTGAGCACATCTTGAGGCATATTTATAACACTGTCATGCAGTGCAGCTGAGGAAGTCACCTTCCTGTGCTACACTGCATGAGAGGGAAAAAGCAGGAATGCACCATATTTAAAAGAATACAGTGCATTCCTGCCTTGTTCTCAGCGCTGGCACCATTTTGGCTGCCTAGCGCCAACACAGGCACCCTTTCACCATGATGCATGGGTGCCTGTGTTGCATGTAGGCTTGTTTTTGTGCAAGGAGGGGCACCTTTCTGCACAAAAACAATCCGGAGAGACATATTTTTCTATCTATGTGCACTGCAGAATGCGGCATAGATAGAAACAATGAAAAACACACATATTTATTCTAGTTGTGCCTCTGCTGGGGGGCTGTTTCTTTTTGGCACACTCCCAGATTTACCAACTGCGGTAATTCTGGGAATGCATCAAAAACCAAGGGTGTTTCATGGGAATTCACAAACAACACCTTAGATCATCTCCCTAGCACAAAGTAAATTAACGCAGCTATTTGCACAGTGCTGCGTTGCATTACTCGAGATTTATGAACCCACTTAGGGTCACACAAAGTAGCCTTCCATGGGTTCATATATCTCATTTTTAAGTTGTGTTCGACCACATTGTGTGGTGCAGGCAGAACACAAATCTGGTCATAAATATGGCTCTGGGTGTGTGGCATTCTGTTGTGCTATGTGTTATTTTGCGTTTTTAGATAGTTGTTATTTTGTGCTGCATTATTGCAGTGTGATTTTGTTTTGTTACCATGCAGTTACTGTGTTGTGTTCTGATTTTACTATTTTGTTCTGATGTGCCATGTTATACATGAATTTGGCTTTATGCTACTTTGTGTGGGAGATTGTTATGTTTATTTGTTTACATTAGATTTGTCAAGAAAAACTTCTAAATTGCCAGCAAAAGCTGCACATGCTTTGAAAGTTCCTGTGACAAGCAACCATTTACCACCTTCTAAAGTGTGTATATAGTGCTGCTCAGCTCTTAAACTACTTAAGACATCACTCAACCCAAAACCTCCAATACTCAGATTTTGGGGCTTGCATTGTCCTTGTTCATGCAAGGTGATGCAAGCCTTTAAGTCAGATATACTAGGCCTCACAGCACCACCTTGCTTGACTCTACGTCGCATAGTAAATCTGGAATGACACAAGGCAGTGCATGTTGCTGCCTTTCATTAATCTGCATGAGAAAGTCATTCCATGGGTGGAGCTTGGGTGTTTCCACGCATACGCCCATAGTTTTTGTCCATTTCCAGATTTATAAGACTAGTAAGCCAGGGAATGTGTCAAAATGCTCCACCATCCCAACAGGCGTCCTGAGGAGAAATATGTTTTATTCTTCCTCATTATTTCTGATTTATATGTGTATTTCAAAACATATAGAAAGAGGAAAATTCCGCTGGGGATTATTTTTTTGCAGAAAGATGTTCCTCTCCAGAAACAATCCAGATTGTAATGCTGCCACCTGTCCCCCATGGCGCAAGGGCACCTGCGCTGACAGCTGCAAGAGTGCCAACGCAAAAAGAGAGCAGGAATGTGCCATATGGTAATAATTATGCCACATTGTTGATTTCTCCATTCGACACAGTACAGCAGGTTGTCTTGCTGGTGTGCATTGCGCCAACTGATGATAAATCTGGCCCCAAACTGCCGCTCACCGCATTGTTCACTATGTGCCCACTGTGTTCTCTTTTAACCGTATATGCATCACTGCAGTGTAATTTATGCTTCCTTCTTTATCTGATTCTCCTGTTATAATTAATGCTGATATTAAAAATATCAGACGAGCTGATCATTTTCTTATCAGGGCTCTGCACCCCGTGTGCTGAAACTGGCAATTTCTGATTGGCTGAAGGGATGCACCAGCCAGGCAGAACCTACCAATCCCTTCAATGGTGGCTGATTATACATGTTGTATAACCTGTGCTCACCCTTGGGTAGCTTGGCACAGAGTAGTCAGGCCTAATTCAGAGGCTATGTGTAAAGCAAAGGCACAGAAGTCACACACGATAAATACACTGGGCTTCACAAATGTATGTATATAAAAACGTTTGTTTTTAACATACATATTCAATCATTATAATGTGGACATCAGGTCCTTCTGGGCATAAAACACATCTGGACTTATATCTAGCAGTATTAAGCCCACTTGCATATTTATGATATCAATAGTATGCCCACTGGGAACAATTAACTCTCCCCACAGAGAGTGGTACAATACACTGTCCACCCCAAGCCCAGTCTAGAAATCCTGACAATACAGTCTTGTACAGTTATAGGGTACACCCTGGGTCACAATTATATCAATTATATGTACATATACAAAATGAGAACATGTTTTGGCATCAAAGCTGGCCGGAGCCAGGTCAGGTAAATCTATTGTGCTTTTGGCATGAATTCAACGTTTAGAGAGGCACCGATGGCCAGTGAAATGAATCACAGGCGTTCTGCATATCACTCCGCTCACAAACACTCACTGCCAACTACTACACGATGCGGCTGGTATCCAACATGGTCTGTACAGAACGCTCTTGCACACATACGCACTCAGCACCCTAATGCCGAGCCACTGGTACCCAGAAGGTCAATGGATAACAAAACAACCTGCAGACTCCGTGACCCCAGACAAATTCTAGTTCACCCTGATTGTCCTATACACCAGATAGAAGATAACCAGCACCGCTTCACAGATACTAAGCAGCACGATGCAGAAGTCGCACTTAGTCTGGGTCCTTAGGAAGAACAAGCTGGGTGCCAGGACACACCTCTCAAGGCGAATTAACACCTCCAAAGGCCTAAAACAAGGTTGCGTTCTAGCTCCCATGCTGTTCAACCTCTTCTTAGCACACCTTCCAGGGGAATTGGACAACACCACATCACATGCCACACGATTGGGAAAGATTTTGCTGTCCAATCTCCTTTATGCGGACAACTTAATTTTAATAAGCCGGACCCCAATTGCATTCCACACCTTCTGGACACCATTAATACTTTTTTGCAACATAACACATTAAGCATTAATTTCAACAAAATTATGACAGTGAACTACAATAAGACGAAGATACATTTGTGGGCCCTGGAAGGGTGGAGCCTGGACCAGGTAACTAACTACAAGTACCTGGATAGCAGAGGCTTGTATAACCCTCAACAAGAGGTCCTACATCGAAAGGGCACCACAAGTTATCTTGCAATGAAGCCCCTGAAGAAAGTTCTACCAGACTGAACACTAGACCCTCTATTACAAGTGATCAGAGCACGATTGCAGCCAATGCTCACATATGGGAGCAAACCAATGCAAGGGAAATGTGCGCTTGTCCTAGATAAAATAATTAGTAGCACATATAGAGCAAACTTTCAGCCACCTAACTATGTGTCACCTGCTGAAATAGACCTCAAATTTGGTCTTCAGAAGCAAACAGTGGAAAGAAGGGGTGCTTATATAAAATGTTGGCATAAGATCAGAGGCGCAGATCAACGATTTCTAAATGCCCACCTCTGGACTGTTCGGGGGAAATCACTGACAAGGGAGTATCTGTTGGAATCACTTGAAAGCCTTGAACTGACCAACCTCTGGGAATCATCCACAGACCATATGAGCTTTAAAAAGGTTGTAACCAAAGTAACAAAAATTATATCCATAACAGAGGGCAAGGAAACTCTGGCCAAGAGGGCTCATGGATGGATAGTATTGAATGACTATAAAGCTCGTATGCCACAATCTTACTTGAAAGAGTGAGTTAAACAGAAGATAAAATAAATATTTTTAAAGTTTCATTTTGGCATTTTACCAATTCTCCCTCACCTGGCACCATGGAAAAAGAGACCAGAAGAGCAGTCCTGTCATCATTATGGAACAGGGAATGAAGACGTAATACACATTATTTGTTTTTGCCCAAGATTAATGGACATAAGGCGCTCCTTACTTCAAGCAATATGGAATCAGAAGGGCATCAGGACCTATAGGCAGGCTGCAAAACTGTGTTTTAACCCAGAAGAGATCCAGCTAAACTGCTGACTTACGAAGTACTTCAATTTAGTGGCTGGAAGATTAACGTACCAACAAGAGGCAAAAGCAGAATAGCAAGCAGCTAGCATACTCTTATTGTGCACGTTAACAGCAACCCGCAAGCGGGCCTGTTTTGTCAAACTCATGTTTTACACTTTGAAGTACAAGCACTTTATTATGTTTTTACTCATTTTAAAGTGGTTTGAAAAGGTAACCTGAAGCACAAAGCACCTTTTCCATACTTTTATACACTTGAAAGGATTGTATGGATAAGGAAACTGAGACTGATATTACTCTTGTCCATAGCACAACATCAATAAGCTTACATGAAAGAGTGAATCTTAAACGTTTAAGTAAAAAGAGAGACAAGGTTGATATATGTATTTTTAATGTCCAAATGTTTTTTATTGTGAGTTTTAATTAACTGTACAATAAATTACTACTACCACTTAGTCTGGGTCCTTGGGAAGCAGGGGGAATATGTAGTAGATTTTAATGAGGAGTTAGGTGTAAACAAGGGGAGTTTAGCAGTCACTCAGGAAGTTCACTGTCAGGTCTTAAAACACAATAAAGTCACACAGTCTCTTCACCCATGTCCTAACTGCCTCAAAATCGTTCCTGCAGCCCAGTAAATCTCTCTTGCTATTACTTGACACTAAGATGTCTTTGGGATAGGACTGGTGTAGAAAGGGCCATTGGTCCGCCTCAATGAGGGTTGAAAAGGGAACAACCGACAAATGGGGAGTAACACAGGGGAGCCTCTCTGTTTGAAGAGGCATCTGACAGGCACATGATGATCAGGGTCATGCTCAGGCAATCTGGGCACAGCGCCTGGTGGGTGATGGTATGATCTGCACCAGACACGTCAGGTCTCAACTAGGAAGAGTTGTAAATTCCATATCTCCCTGGAAAATGAGGCACTATGACCGAAGCACTCTAATATGGGTTGCACCAGGCAATTCCAGTTGCACACAGTGAAGAGTTGCAAATTCCATGCCTCCCTGGAAAGATGGAGCAATGTTCGTTGCTCGATAATACAGGTTGCACTAGACGAGTCTGGTCTCATACACACAGGCGCAAGTTCAGCAGAGCCACATAGGTTAGAATGTAAACGCTACTAGGGGTACACCCTCACCTTCAAGTGTCACACCTCGATATTCAGACATCGCCTGCAATGAGCATGCAGTCTGGGTGCTGCATGAGAGATATGCAGCACAATTGAAGAAGCGGGTCACTTTGGATTCTACAACAGTTGAATCTTCCCACCACCAACAAGTTGGTTATGAGTTTCAGGGCCCCTGCAGTATAGAAACCCCATGCCTTAGATAAGGACAAGATTTCTGGGGCTTTGTTGCATGCTCACACCATGCTACCAGTTGGGGTTCAGTAGCTGATGTGAGCCCTTGAAAGAGCACCGCTCTTCAGATGTCAGGTAGATTGCTCAGGTCCCTCACAGGAGATCTTTGATATCCAAGAGATCTCTGAAAGAACAGGACACCTGCCGACAGGGCCCTAGAGAGGACACTTCAGGGTGCCACACCTCAGCAGGTCTTTCAGCCTAGGCCAGCCACAATTCAGAAAGGGCAGATTGTCTTCTTTAATGGTAGTAATGTGACATGTGCACAACAGAGTCCTATGACACTGAGCATCATGCCGTCTGGTTTCTCCGGTCATGTTTCCCCACAAGCGTATCTCACCCTTTGCTGAAGGTTGTCACCTGTAGTTTTATTATTGTGTGTCTTTGGATTTAAGAGTGGTTTAGAGGTTTCCCTTTGAAAAACAGATATCTCCCCTAATTTGTAGGCCTGTCTACCATGGAGCCGTGGGATGAAGATCTTGTTTTTTAGTGGTGCAATTATCCAGTCCCTAGAGGCTATGTGTCAAAAATACTCTCTCCAATCTATTCCACCTGAACGTCAAATGACAGAGGTCTGTCATTCCCATTGTATGCCCATGCTTTATGGCTGTTGCTGAGGAATGCAGAGATGTACTCCCCTGGGGTCACTGGAGCTAGACACCAAGGCACACAAGACTCTTAAAGCATAGAAATGTCCATATTCTATAAGTGGCATTTCAAAGCAAGGTATGCCAAATGCACCTTTGGTATTGGAAAGGGTCTGGAATGGGGAATCGATTGATAGAAAACATCATGAGGCTGCTCCGCTGCAATCCACTAGTGCAACCTGATGTACTTTCACATGTTAACATACGGAAAGAGCAAGCCTCATAGGTAGTGAAAGCAGACACAGGTATTTCTGACTACTGGGTGTATTTGCGCTAGAACACACACCGACCTGCAAGGGCAGGTTGGACACTGAGGTCCTGATTCACAAAGGTAAAGTAAGACGTAAGTCTAACTTTACAACTTTTGGTATTCACAAAGGACATATACGATATGAAGGGCATATAAGATATACGAGGCTGCTCCGCTGCAGTCCACTAGTGCAACCTGATGTAGTGTCAACTACTTTCACATGTTAACTTACGGAAAGAGCAAGCCTCATGGTAGTGAAAGCAGACACAGGTATTTCTGACTACTGGGTGCATTTGCGCTAGAACACACACCAACCTGCAATGGCAGAATGGACACTTAGGTCCTGATTCACAAAGGTAAAGTTAGATGAAATACTAACTTTACAACTTTTGGTATTCACAAAGGGCATATAAGAGTACTAAATACCCTTTGTGAATAAGAAAAGCCATAAAGTTAAACTTTCATCTAGCTTTACCTTTGTGAATCGCCATATAGTCACCAGAACAAGGGGTGCAAGGGTGCCTGGCCAAGTCTGCCACAGCAGACTGAACACCAGATTAACTATTACGGGTGTCAGTGCGTACGCATAGGCCTGCGATTGCAGGCTGCACAATCAATCATGGGCACCATAGGTGTGGGTGCACCTACACAGCGGCCAGCAATGATAGCCTGTTCATGAATTTAATTACAATAGATGCCAGTGCTCACACACAAGTCTGCGATGGCAGACCGGCCGATGTTTCATAATATCAAGTCAGCGCCACCTTCCAACAGGGTTAGGAAAAGCATGCACACTTTCACACTGCATTTACAGTGTGAAAGTGACCAGAGCCTGGATGCCACACAAAAGAATGAACAAAACCCAGGCAGAAAAAAGCTAAATGATTAGTGAAATGCTACCTGACGAGTGACAGGTCCAACACCATGTTATCACAGTCGGGTGTAATTCCTGCTGTTAGAATTAAATTAATTTTCACTGCAGAGCTTCCTATTATCTTGTCTTCTGATCACTATTGACCTCGTGTTAAGTGACACATTCTCTAGGCTGCTAGTTAGTATACATGTAGCAGTAGGACCATAGGATATGTGTCTAGGGAATTCAGGGTAAAGCAGAATTTTCTTACAGTATAAATCATGGCAATTGGTTGCCGAATTAAGGGGCATATTGTCAAGGGGGTTTATCTCCGCTTTTTTGGCTTTAAAAGCCAAGAAAGCGGAGATAAAATTATCTCCCTATTACCTAGCTGTCACTAACACCAGCTAGCGACATCTAGTAGGAGATAGCGACCATCTTGGGCCCCGCTTTGCATGTCAGTGAAATTTATCACTAATGACATGCAAAGTGGGCGTGCCAAGATGTTAGCGACTGGAAGCAGTCGCTATCATCGCCATCTCCTATTACCAACTATCGGAGATATTCGCGCTAAGCGCGAATATCTCCAAAAGCTAACACCTGCCCCTGAGCAGTTCTTAGCCATGTTATCCAATGGTAGGTGGATAACATGGCTAAGAGCATTAGCTCGTTAATGCATGAATATCGCGGACTTTTCAGCGATATTCATGCATTTCGGCCGATTTTTATTGCTTAGGAGATAAACCTTGATAATAGCAAGGTTACTAAGCGATCAAAATCGCCGCAGCACGGCGATAAAAATATTGCCGCTAAGCCAACATAGCGATAATTATCGCTAGTTGTTGGTAATATGCCCCTAAGCTCTGCTGTTTATCTCGTGATTAGCAATTGAAGTTTAATAGGTATGCAAAGTCACAGATGTGTCTGTGACATTTTTCACCGCACAAGAACTTTAAGTAGGCTTAAACGTTTTACTAGTGTTTACTGAAGTGGTATAAGACCTCTAAGAGTGTCAAGAATGGATTTTATAATCTTTGAGCGCCATCTAGTGATCTGAACAGGAGTGTAACCTTTATTTGCCCATGCAATCTCTTTTCATAAGCATTATTTAACACATTTTCATCAAATAATGAGATTTTCATTCAGTTTGGTTAACATTTTAGCTGTATAGCACATTTAGGGGCAGGTTACTTAAAATTCATGCAATGCAATGCAGCAAGGCAAATTGTTGCATGAATGGGAGAGAGCTGAAAAGTTCAATTTCTACGAAGATATGGGGCTCCTCTTCCCTCTCCATCAATTGAGATTTACTAGCGCCAACACAGGCACCCTTGCGCCATAGTGCAAGGAAGCCTGCGTTAGTGGCTGGATTGGTTTTGTGCAGAAAAGGTATTGCTTCCCATGCAGAACAATCTTTGGAGACATTTTCCTTTTTCACAGTGTGCTATAGAGTGCACCACGCATAGAAGGACCAATTAACAAGGTGAAATTAAGATATTTCTCCTCATGTTATTCCTCACTGGGTATTACTAAAGTATATTGAGACACTGCCAGGTTTAATAGCTATAATAAATCCGTGAATGTGCCAAAATGCATAGGTGGATGTATGAAAACGGCCATGCTCCATCCATGGAACACCTTCTCAACACAAAGTAACAATGATTTTAGCTATTTTCATAAAACGAAATGTTGTATTACACAGAGAAACACCTATAAATATCAAGAGATGAGAATCAAAAATAAAATTCATATTTTTTGATCAGGTCAATTTCTTCCTTATCAACGTTCATGCCTGCTGGAGGGTGTAGCTTTACTCCATAGACAGGGCTCTTTGCTTATTCCAATTAAAAATTAATGTACATTCCCTTATCTTAAATTAGATTATGAAATTATTCTGTAGGAAATCGAAAAACCAGGAAAGGTCACAGCTACTAGGAGTGAGCTGTCTATAGGAACAACTGAACGGAATGGGTTGATTGGTACACAAAAGTACCCGAATGCAGATATTATTGAACCTAGATAGTTAAGCTCATACTCTGTAAAAAACTATCAACTGAATTGCCATGCCACAAATAGAAGATACTAATGAGTTGCATGTGAGCAAACAGGATGAAGGAGAGGGAATAGGAAAACGTGAACACTGGCAATCCGTTTTAAGGTTCCGTCATCTACTTACCCTGGAACGGTATCCAGGGCCAGAATTTCCAAAACTGGGCTTAAAAGTGACCTTCTGCATTGACATACCAAACTTGGTGATGTTGTGAGTTCTGAATATCGAAGTTGGAATATTGAGTGTCCACAGTATCATGAATACAGCAACCCACAATATTGATTTTTGTAAGCGTGCATGTATTTTCTATACCTAACTCAATATTTATCTGCCTTGACGATATTTACTCATCTTCTAGGGATGTTAAGTTGTGAAGAATAAGGCCCAGATTTACAAATTACTTGCATTGTTCTGTGTCACATAAGTCAACCAAGCAAGATAAATCTTTAAATGATAATTACTAAGTCATGCAAGGAATGATGTGAGCTGCTTTGCTTGACTTTGTAAATAAACATAGTGCAATGCAGAGGCTTCTGGGGCCTCATTTATGAAAAGTGACGCATCGCTGTGTGAAAACAGCGATGTGTCACTTTTCACTGCGCCCTCCTTGCGAGACCAATGATGCATCATATTTACAGTATGACGCATCATGGCGCAAGGAGTTGCAGATACGTCAGTATTTCTGACGTATCTGTAAGCGCAAAAGTCACGCATTGCTGGAATGTGTCACAAAAGTGACGCAACTCCAGCAATGCTTCCTTTCACATAGGGAAAGCCCCATGTGAAAGGGCTTGCATCAGTCTTACGCCTGCTCTGAGACAGGCGCAAGATTTTGACGCAACAGCGTCCTAAAAGTGACGCAGTGAAATCAAATAGATTTCACTGCGTCACTATTACGAGGCTTTTTGCGGGGGAACGCCCCCCTCTGCATACATTATACCTGACGCAGGTATAATGTAGGGCAGGGGTTTACAAAGTTACGCATCTGCTTAGATGCATCACTTTGTAAATAGTGCGCAACAGGAGGCATGTTTTACGCCGCCGATGCGTCACAAAAAGTGATGCATCGGAAGTGCAAAACGGACGCAAGGCCTCATAAATGAGGCCCAATGTGTTTTACATTTCATGGTTGGCATTCCATGGGTTGAGCATTCCTATGCATTCACCAAAGGAATTTGACAATCTCAGATTTACTACCCTAGAATTTTATGGCATGACCGGAGGCTAACATTATTGCAACCTCCTTTATTGTCGCAGCTCCTTTAAAGAATATATAACTGTAAAAAAATCCAATCCCAACAAAAGGCCATAATCCCCAGCCATCTTTCAACTTTTTATCGAACTGCCAACATAACATATAATACACATTTCCATATTAGATTATATGTGAATTCCCAAATGTTCAAACAAAAACCTCCTGAAATCTGAAATGACTTTAGTTTTGGTTAAGTAAGGATATTGGACGGTACGAGGAACACTCGTCCGGGGGTGTGTTAGGTTTTGGCACTGCAATTATAGTAGCCATTCGCTGGTCATGTGGCAATTCCCCTGTCTCTAGGCTGTTCAGAAACATTGTACCGATATGTGGGGCTGTTAAATCAGACATGCGCTTGTAAAGTTAAATGGGGATCCCGTTAGGTCCCACGGCCTTTCCTGACTGCATAAAGTGAACGTCGGCAAGGACTTCGTCCGTCGTAAAATCAGCTTCCAGAAGCAAGGCCTCTTCTTCTGACAGTGACAGCATTTGAATATCTTTAATGTACGTTTGCGCCTCCTCCGTTGTCATTTGGGAGTTGGATGTGTAAACTCGTTCAAAATAGTCAGCAAGGGTGTCTACTATGTCTGCAGGGGTAGTGACAACTGCCCCGGCTGGGGTGCGGAGTTGCGCAATTGTCCTCTGTGCCCTTTCCTTATTATCAAACCAGGCCAAAAGTTTTCCCGCCTTGTCTCCTACTTCGTAAACGATATGCCTCGTAGTCTGGAGCTGCATTTTAACTTGTTCTCCTTGGAATTCTTTAAGCTTGCATTGCTTAAGATGTAGATTTTGTGCTGTCTCTGCAGTGGGGTTTGGCTTGTGTTGTATCTGGAGCGCTGCCAAATCAGCCTCAATCGTATCCAACTAGCCCCTATGACCCGTTATTGTTGCAATAGCTTGACCTCTTAATACGGTCTTGTAAGCTTCCCATATAATACCCGGGGATTGTGCAGAGTTCACATTGTCTTGGAAATAGTTCTTTGTGACTGTAATTATGTCCTTTCGGATTTTAGGGACCTGTAAATAGCCAGGAGCGATAGAGAAAATCCGTTTCCTAACCTTAATATGTGACGTATAGGGTATAGAGACAGGTGAATGATCGGATATGCCCTAGGACATATCTCCGCCTCCGCCAAGTGTGGAAGACTGTCTGTTGAGATAAAAAAAATAATCAATGCGGGAAAAACTATTATGTACTCCTGATTGAAAAGTGTAACTACGTTCCATAGGGTGTCTGTATCTCCACCCATCTGTGAGGCCCAATGCATCTAAAAAACTGTTCATTTGGGAGCTAACCATCCCTACTGTTCTGCAGGGCCAGCGGTCCATTGCCCCATCCACGACTGCATTAAAATCACCCCCATAAGTAGTTCTCCCTCTGGTAAGCTCAATAAGAATGTGCTGAGGGCCAGGAAAGCCACTGAGTGGAGGGCAGGGGGGATGTACACCAATACAATATTGAATCGTCTTCCCTCCCATTGACATGATATGGCAGCGAATCGCCCCTGTGTGTCTGTCCAGGTGTGATGTATGATTAGTGGGAATCGCTTACGCACCAATATACCAACCCCTCTAGAACCTGTTGAAAACTCTGAGTATGCCACCATTTTGTACCCCCAGCTGTCCATAGCCTTACAAGTGGAACCCACCAGATGTGTTTCTTGTAATAATGCCACTGCTGGTGCGCAGCGCCCTAAATATTGTAGCAAAAGCCCTCTTTTGATTTTATCCCCCAACCCGTGCACATTCCAAGTAAGTAGAGTCATGGGAGACACTAGGGTTGTAGAGGGGACTTCAGTACCAGTACTGTTGCACACCCACATTGTTTCTACCGCCATTGGCAATACAGCTCTTCAAACCATCCCCAATGTTACGCACTCTGTCAGTGATATCACGTGTATCTACTTCAAGTCTTTGCCCTGAACTTAAAACAACAAAACCCTGAACAAGACATAAAAACCTTCTTCTCACACCACTCTCACCTCTTTCTGCCTCTTCGTTCTGTTGGCAAGCGGAACAATCACCCCTCCATCCCCTTATGTCCCCCCCAGTGACCCTTTCTACCCCCTTCCTGCTCCCCTCCCTGTAGATTTAGAACTACCCTCCCCTAAACTTGGCAGAGTGCCGCTATCCCCCCCAAGCATGCTAGAAATGCTGAGGGAACTGGCCCCCCATCCACGGACTTCTTATAGTTTCATCTAAAGAATCACAGCCGTTAGTCCAGTATGAAAAATGAAACAATATCATGGCATATCTTTACAGTCAACGAATGAAATCACGTTATATACCCCGAGCATATCAGAACAAAGTATATCTATAAAGCAATAGAATCCCCAGCTCTCCCCTCCCACTCTCCCACTACTTGCGTTTGTCTGCAATATTGGGCCGTAGTACACAGAGCGGCATCATTTCTGATCCTCAAATTCACTCGACTCCATCATGGCCTCCGTTGCCTCCGTCTCCAGGGGAGTACCATTCCTCTTTACAGTTACGTCATGGCGATTTTGGTTCCGGCCCCCCACAGTAGTCCAGCCCTCCATCCAGTCCCAGACTGCATCCGGCGAGTCAAAGAACCACGTTTTTCCATCCCGTTCTATTCTCAGTTTTGCTGGAAAGAGCATTGCATATTTGATTTCCCTGTCTCTCAGTTCTTTTTTAACTGCTTGGAAACTCCTCCTTTGCACCTGGACCTTAGCCGTGAAGTCAGGGAAAAAAGTCACTTCATAGTTGTCTATATCAGCGGAGGGCCGGACCTAGATGTTTGTAATATAATGTCTCTGTCTCAAAAGTTAAACACTCTGGCGATCAGTGGCCTTGGGGGCGCACCAGGCCTAGGTCGCCCGCCCGGAACCCTATGGGCCCGTTCTATAGAGAAATAACTGGACAGCTTTTTAGATTTCAGGTGTTTCGAGATTAAGTCCTCCACATAGAGATCTGCAGCCGGCCCTTCGTCCGTTCCGGAACACCTAGGATACAAAAGTTATTTCGGCGGGCCCTCCCTTCATACTCGTCCAGTTGTTGCGCCATTCCACCTGTTTTTTCTCCATCTCCAACATCTGACGCTGGAGCCCCGAGGTGTCCTCCCGCAGGGCAGTTGTCACTATTTTTATCTCCTTCAACTTCTCATCCATTTTTTTGAAGTCTGCTCTGAGGAGCAATACCTCTACAGTGACTGAGTCCACCGAAGTGTGCATTCCACAAATGGCTGCCATAACATCATGCAGAGTTGGCTCCGGCCCAGATGGCTGCGTCTCCCCCGATCCTTCCTTCCCTGATCTCGGTGAGTCACCCTTTTCTCCTCCCTTGGTCCAGGCAAATTTCGCCAATTGCCTCTGGGTGCTAGTCTTTGACCCCCTGCCTTCTGCCGCCACTTTCAGGATTGCGGTGTGAGTCTCACCGGTGGGCGGACGGAGAGGTTCGCTTCAACACTCTTCACCTAGGACTGTGTTTAATCTGAACGTGGTCTAGTCTCTTGCCATACCTCTCCACTGGTGATATAGCTAGGGCCTTAAGGCGCAGTATCTCCGAAGTATCAATATATTAGCTGGTCTTATCATGGCCAAGCTTAATATCATCCATCCATTCCAATGTCACATCTTATTCATAATGGGCCGCATACTAGCTTCCAATCAAGTCTCCTGGGTCATCCGCCCCATGTATTTGCAGAAGCGCCCAGTATATCCCACACTGGCCCGGGCGGGTTGAGTAGCAATTTATAACAGACAGTGGCGCAGCTCCGTTTGGCCACACGGAGAAGACAGGCCTCCTCGATGATTATAGTTCCTATCAGAAAGCAGCAGTACCAGGCCCCGCAGTCGGGATAAAGCCTCCCGTCTTTAGGTCAGGCCGTGTCTTTCCCCCGCACAGAAAGCATCTGGAATGGGCCCAAAAGCCGGGGCCTCAAATTCAGCTGTCCACCGGCGTCGCTTAGCACCCAAATTTCCTTGCACCGTGGGGCCCGATGTTCCCTCAGCCAGTCTTCCACTCCCCATCGCTCATGCGTTCGGTACCTGCAGGGGCACCTCGGCAACTTCCGAGGCCGCTCAGATCAGTATCCTCCCGGGCAGCTGTCACTCCGACCTCAGCCACTGGTTTCAGCTAGGCCCCAGAGCCGGGGTCTCAGTTACTGCCTCGCCCCCGAGCCGTCGTTGCCTCTCACCAGGTGTCATAAGGGATAGGTCTCCTCGCCGCTCCGAATCGTATTTGCCTTCTCTCCTGCTCTCTGCTGGAGTCTCGTAGCCCAGGGTCGCAAATGCCACATGTAAGGGGTCCCGCTGGTGCCGATTTCGCAGGGCCGTCCTGTTCCGCAGGCCACCGCCGCCACCATCTTTTCTGCTCCGGCTCCCCAAACTTCGGTGGTGCTATTTAGCCCTCCCGGGGCACACTCCGTTACCGTGGGGGGGGGGACTTCCGATATCTTTCCATTCGATTCTGGGCTGTATTTCATTCAGAGTGCTGTGGATGGGCTAGAGCTCGTTCAGGCAGCAGCCATCTCTCTTGGCTGCTAGCCACGCCCCTCGCCGAATTCGTTTTTGTTGGCTTTAGGGATTTATGCACTTTACTTCTGCTACCCAATGCGAAACCGATTGTGTCCTCTCCTTAAACATAATACAATTGGGCTACATTTAATTTTCTTGTAAGTCCCTAGTAAATGGTAAGTGGTAATATATGTACCCAGGGCCTGGAAACTAAATGCTGCTACGGGACCGGCAACAGTCACAGTGGCACCCATTAAAGTAGTATTTTAAAGCATGTCTCAGGCTTGCCACTGCAGCCTTTAGTGCAGTTTTAAACTGCCATTTTGACCCCTGGCTAAAGACATCTTTTGCTAGGGCTAAACTGTCCTTTTAGTACGTATAAGTCAGAGCTAAGGTAGTCCCTAAAGGTAGGAAATGTGTGCTTAAGTTTCACATGTCCTGTCAGTTAGAAACTCATACAATCTTTTTCCACAGTTTTAAGGCCCATCTCTCTCATTGACTAACAATGGGCTACCTTATTACATATAATACATGCTAAGATTGTATGTGAAGCAGATGGAGATTTGCTGCTTACACTGAAAGGAATTGTAATTTTAAATCCTCTTTAATGGTAAAGTCGGATTTTAAGCTAGAATTCTGATAAAGACACTATTAGAATGTTGCAATTTTTATATCTGAAACAGCTTTTAACCTCCAGAGCCACTCTTTAGAACACTCCTGGACCTATGCAAGTTACAGCCAGATTACGGCCTTGCTGCTTGAAGGGCTTGCTTGTTGTCTGAAAAGGAAGATTGACCTGCTTCCTTGATTCCAGACCAGCCAGAGTGACTCCAAGGGCCAGTTGGGTGACCTCTTATGTGAGCTACAGGAACACAACAAGCTTCTGAGGCCTCCTTGCAACTTCCCAGTTGACCTGCTGGAACTGGACCCGCTTGGACCTACAACTGGACCAGCTTGAGCCGTGATGGTCTCGCCTGAAGGTGCCCCTGAACCCCAAGGAATGTCTCTCAGGGTCCTGGACCCGTGCTAACAGGGTACTTATCCTGAAGAAAAGGTGAAATCCCTGATGCTTGGGCCCCTCTTGACTGTGAACGGACCCAATCGTCTCAAGAGCCTACAGCCCTTGACGACCGTCAATTCAAAGCTCTAGTAAGATCTGCTCTTTGCATCAACAGCGACTGCCATTGATGACCATCAACGCTATATCTACCCCACACGCTAGAGCAATGACAACTGCGACAACCTCCAATGTGAAACTACAGTATTGACCATCTGTGATGCTTGACTGATACTTCACAATACAGAGATGACTATTCACAGCAGCTGATCTGCTCTTTGCACTACAGCTGCAACTGTTGCTATTCACAGCCTCCACCTTGCAGTCTCCTCCAACGTGTACTGAACACTTTATGCCGGAATTGCTCAGCAGAACTAACCTGCTCCCTGCTTCTGACCCCCTCTCCATTGTGGTAGGCCTCAACCTGTGACTTTCCTCTGATTTAGCTTAGCCAGATGATCATGAGTAGCACTATCGGTTGATAGGCTCTATTTGCACACAAACATGTAAATTTGAATATCTCTGTTTCTGTTGATTGAATTATTGTAGTTCTGGTAATTTTTTATTTCTTAAAATGTGCTTAATTTGTATGGGAATTTTCACTTTGTTACTGTTTGTGTGCTGCATAGATACTTTACAATTGCCTCTAAGCTAAGCCTGACTGCTTTTGTGCCAAGCTACCAGAGGGTGAAGCACATATTAATTTTGTGACTGTTTGTGGATCGCTCTGACCAGGATTGTGCTTGTTTGCTGAGTGGGGCTTCCACCCACTCAAACAATAGGCCAGTTTCTTACAGTGATCCAATCACAGTACTCCATGGACAGTGTCAGTGTTTCAACTTTCTTTGTCTGATTGCCGTAGAGCTGCATGATAATGACTCACTATACGTTTTGCTCTCCAACGTCCATGTTCTCATCACTGTCTTGTGTCTGTGCCCCTGTGGGAGTGTCAGTGTCCCCCATATACTTTTCAATACATCTATATCCTTTTGTTCCAGCACCAGTGTTCAAAAGTCAGCACAGCATCCTGATATCAATTTCTGAAGTGTTAGTGTCCCTATCACACGGTCCTCGTCCAAGTGTCTGTTTGCCTTTTTTGGTTGCCTATTTGTGGTTTCCCAGTGTAAAATATTATTATTTGCCTATGTGTGGCTTATGGTGGTCTTTGGCTCTTTGAAAAAATTCAAGGGCAGAATTAGAGTAAATAGTACATGTAAGAGGGTTGGAAGTGCCCTTGGACTGATAAAGTATAAAAGGAGGAATAGGGTTCAGGGAGCTGAGACCTTCAAGGCATAGCATCAAGTAAGCCTAATAAAGAGCAGACAAGGGCAGAACCTGGATGATTATAAAGAACATAGGCCTCTCTAGATTGGGGTCTTATGCTGATCCACATTTTTATTTCACGGCTGGTTGACACATCAGGGATTTTTTATGAGAGCCCTGCATCAATTTTGCACCATGTAAAGTGGAACGTGTGTGACGCAAGGCTCTCAATATTATTTATGTAGTCACACAAAGCCACCCTGCATGACTTTGGGTGGCCTCATAAATCTTGAGTAAGGCAACGTGGCACAAATCACTGTGTTGCCTTATTCTGCAACCAGGAGGTATTCTATTGTTGCAGTGGTTTTTCTCTCACAGCACCCATGGATTTTGATGCTGCCCTAGATTCACAAAATCATGCTCCCTTCTGCAGCACACATAGAAAGAGGAAAACGGCTTGCCTCTAAGGATTGTTTTTGTGCAGCTAGTTGTCCCTTCCTGTACAAAAATAATCATGGATGCAATGGAGGGCACAATTTCACAATGCTGCAAGGGTGTCTATGTTGGTGCTAGCTAGGCTGCTCAAACAGCTCCAGTGTAGGTAGAAAGGACAATAATGTACTATATTGCATAAATACAGTGCATTCAATTCCTGCCCTACTCCAAAATTCCATAAATTAGAGCCATCATTTTTAACTGGCACTATTATTGCTTCATCTTCTAAAAACAATTTTTACCATGATTTATATTAACAGGCTTCTGGAGGTAATAATGCTGGACAAGAAAATGTGTGCACATCTTGGGGCATATTTATAACATTGGCATGCAGTGCAGCTGAGGAAGTCACCTTCCTGTGCTACACTGCACGACAGGGAAAGAGCAGGAATGCACCATATTTAAAAGAATACAGTGCATTCCTGCCTTTTTTTCAGCACTGGCACCATTTTGGCTGCCTAGTGCCAACACAGGCACCCTTTCACCGTGATGCATGGGTGCCTGTGTTGCATGTAGGATTGTTTTTGTGCAAGGAGGGGCACCTTTCTGCACAAATACAATCCGGAGAGACATATTTTTCTATCTATGTGCACTGCAGAATGCGGCATAGATAGAAACAAGGAAAGACACACATATTTATTCTAGTTGTGCCTCTGCTGGGGGGGTGTTTCTTTTTGGCACACTCCCAGATTTACCAGCTGCAGTAATTCTGGGAATGCATCAAAAACCAAGGGTGTTTCATGGGAATTCACAAACAACACCTTAGATCATCTCCCTAGCACAAAGTAAATTAACGCAGCTATTTGCACAGTGCTGCGTTGCATTACTCGAGATTTATGAAGCCACTTAGGGTCACACAAAGTAGTCTTTCGTGGCTTCATATATCTCATTTTTAAGTTGTGTTCGACCACATTGTGTGGTGCAGGCAGAACACAAATCTGGTCATAAATTTGGCTCTGGGTTTGTGGCATTCTGTTGTGCTATGTGTTATTTTGCGTTTTTAGATAGTTGTTATTTTGTGCTGCATTATTGCAGTGTGATTTTGTTTTGTTACCATGCAGTTACTGTGTTGTGTTCTGATTTTACTATTTTGTTCTGATGTGCCATGTTATACATGAATTTGGCTTTATGCTACTTTGTGTGGGAGATTGTTATGTGTATTTGTTTACATTAGATTTGTCAAGAAAAACGTCTAAATTGCCAGCAAAAGCTGCACATGCTTTGAAAGTACCTGTGATAAGCAACCATTTACCACCTTCTAAAGTGTTTATATAGAGCTGCTCAGCTCTTAAACTACTTAAGACATCACTCAACCCAAAATCTCCATTACTCAGATTTTGGGGCTTGCATTGTCCTTGTTCATGCAAGGTGATGCAAGCCTTTAAGTCAGATATACTAGGCCTCACAGCACCACCTTGCTTGGCTCTACGTCGCATAGTAAATCTGGAATGACACAAGGCAGTGCATGTTGCTGCCTTTCATTACTCTGCATGAGAAAGTCATTCCATGGGTGGAGCTTGGGTGTTTCCACGCATACGCCCATAGTTTTTGTCAATTTCCAGATTTATAAGACTAGTAAGACAGGGAATGTGTCAAAATGCTACACCATCCCAACAGGCGTCATGAGGAGAAATATGTTTTATTCTTCCTCATTATTTCTGATTTATATGTGTATTTCAAAACATATAGAAAGAGGAAAATTCCGCTGGGGATTATTTTTTTGCAGAAAGATGTTCCTCTCCAGAAACAATCCAGATTGTAATGCTGCCACCTGTCCCCCATGGCGCAAGGGCACCTGCGCTGACAGCTGCAAGAGTGCCAACGCAAAAAGAGAGCAGGAATGTGCCATATGGTAATAATTATGCCACATTTTTGATTTCTCCATTCAACACAGTACAGTAGATTGTCTTGCTGGTGTGCATTGCGCCAACTGATGATAAATCTGGCCCCAAACTGCGGCTCCCCGCATTGTTCACTATGTGCCCACTGTGTTCTCTTTTAACCGTATATGCATCACTGCAGTGTAATTTATGCTTCCTTCTTTATCTGATTCTCCTGTTATAAATTAATGCTGATATTAATAATATCAGACGAGCTGATCATTTTCTTATCAGGGCTCTGACTCACTAACACACACATATACACACTCATCCACCCAGACAGCGCTGTACATATGTTGTCTTCAAAACTCATACAGAGAGTCAGTCATTCATGCATGTATGTGCTAAGAAATACCCCCACAAAAACCATACAGACACTCATACTGATACTAAAAAAACATCTAATAACCCATATACATACACATGTAGCTACTCACTAACCCATGCAGCAACTTATACAGAAAGTGAAACGGTACACAGACATAATATCGACTCCAAAATATCGTTTGGACATAATATCGACTCCAAAATATCGTTTGGAGAAAATATCGACTGGACAGAATATCGACAGCCAAAATATCATGTTTAAGGTAAGTGAAGTAATATCGTTTTTAAGGTAAGTGAAGTAATATCGTTTTTATTTTTAGGGTTCAGGGTCAGTTTTGGGTTTTTGGGTAAAGGGGTATTTTTAGGGTTCAGGGTCAGTTTTGGGTTTTTGGGTAAAGGGGTATTTTTAGGGTTCAGGGTCAGTTTTGGGTTTTTGGGTAAAGGGGTATTTTTAGGGTTCAGGGTCAGTTTTCAGTTTTTGGGTAAAGAGGTATTTTTAGGGTTCAGGGTCAGTTTTCAGTTTTTGGGTAAAGGGGTAGTTTTAGGGTTCAGGGTCAGTTTTCAGTTTTTGGGTAAAGGGGTATTTTTAGGGTTCAGGGTCAGTTTTGGGTTTTTGGGTAAAGGGGTATTTTTAGGGTTCAGGGTCAGTTTTGGGTTTTTGGGTAAAGGGGTATTTTTAGGGTTCAGGGTCAGTTTTGGGTTTTTGGGTAAAGGGGTATTTTTAGGGTTCAGGGTCAGTTTTCAGTTTTTGGGTAAAGAGGTATTTTTAGGGTTCAGGGTCAGTTTTCAGTTTTTGGGTAAAGGGGTAGTTTTAGGGTTCAGGGTCAGTTTTCAGTTTTTGGGTAAAGGGGTATTTTTAGGGTTCAGGGTCAGTTTTCAGTTTTTGGGTAAAGGGGTATTTTTAGGGTTCAGGGTCAGTTTTCAGTTTTTGGGTAAAGGGGTATTTTTAGGGTTCAGGGTCAGTTTTCAGTTTTTGGGTATTATTTTATTATATTTTATTACTATATATATATGTTTAATAAATATGAAATAAAAAAATATTTATTTAACTTTCATTAATTATTTAATTATTATAAGTTAATTTAAGTAATTTTAAGTATATTTTAGTAATTAATTATTAATATTAATTTAATTTAACACTGTTGTTAGTAAATACGATATTTTTTACAACTATATTTTTGTAAACGATATTTTGTACTCGATATTTTTGTACTTACCTGTTTGTACATACAAACTCGATATTTTTGCTGTAGATATTTTTTCCTCGATATTTTGGGTAGTCGATATTTTGGTAGTCGATATTCTTTCAGTGATCCAAGTGAAACACTGATACATATATTTAAATATTTAAACATTACTCACTAATATTTATTTTTCAGAAAGACACACATTCACTGGCTTAGCGCGAATATCTCCAAAAGTTGGTAATAGGAGATAGCGATGTTAGTGACTGTTTCCAGTCGCTAACATCTTGGCACGCCCACTTTGCATGCCATTAGTGATAAATATCACTGACATGCAAAGTGGGGCCCAAGATGGTCGCTATCTCCTACTAGCTGTCGCTAACTGGTGTTAGCGACAGCTAGGTAATAGGGAGAAAATTTTATCTCCACTTTCTTGGCTTTTAAAGCCAAAAAAGCGGAGATAAACCCCCTTGATAATATGCCCCTAAGCTCTGCTGTTTGTCTCATGTGATTAGCAATTGAAATTTAATAGGTATGCAAAGTCACAGATGTTTCAGTGACATTTTTCACCGCACAAGAACTTTAAGTAGGCTTAAACGTTTTACTAGTGTGTACTGAAGTGGTATAAGACCTTCACGAGTGTCAAAAATTGATTTTATAATCTTTGAGCGCCATCTAGTGATCTGAACAGGAGTGTAACCTTTATTTGCCCATGCAATCTCTTTTTATAAACATTATTTAACACATTTTCATCAAATAATTAGATTTTCATTCAGTTTGGTTAACATTTTAGGTGTATAGCACATTTAGGGGCAGGTTACTTAAAATTCATGCAATGCAGCAAGGCAAGTTGTTGCATGAATGGGAGAGAGCTGAAAAGTTCAATTTCTACGAAGATATGGGGCTCCTCTTCCCTCTCCATCACTTGAGATTTACTAGCGCCTACACAGGCACCCTTGCGCCATAGTGCAAGGAAGCCTGCGTTAGTGGCTGGATTGTTTTTGTGCAGAAAAGGTATTGCTTCCCACGCAGAACAATCTTTAGAGACATTTTCCTTTTTCACAGTGTGCTATAGAGTGCACCACGCATAGAAAGACCAATTAACAAGGAGAAATTAAGATATTTCTCCTCATGTTATTCCTCACTGGGTATTATTAAAGTATATTGAGACACTGCCAGGTTTATTAGCTATAATAAATCTGTGAATGTGCCAAAATGCATAGGTGGATGTATGAAAACGGCCATGCTCCATCCATGGAACACCTTCTCAACACAAAGTAACAATGATTTTAGATATTTTCATAAAACGGAATGTTGTATTACACAGAGAAACACCTAGAAATATCAAGGGATGAGAATCAAAAATAAAATTAATATTTTCTGATCAGGTCAATTTCTTCCTTATCAACGTTCATGCCTGCTGGAGGGTGTAGCTTTACTCCATAGACAGGGCTCTTTGCTTATTCCAATTAAAAATTAATGTACATTCCCTTATCTTAAATGAGATTATGAAATTATTCTGTAGAAAATCGAAAAACCAGGAAAGGTCACAGCTACTAGGAGTGAGCTGTCTATAGGAACAACTGAACGGAATGGGTTGATTGGTACACAAAAGTACCCGGATGCAGATATTATTGAACCTAGATAGTTAAGCTCATACTCTGTAAAAACTATCAACTGAATTGCCATGCCACAAATAGAAGATACTAATGAGTTGCATGTGAGCAAACAGGATGAAGGAGAGGGAATAGGAAAACGTGAACACTGGCAATCCTTTTTAAGGTTCCGTCATCTACTTACCCTGGAACGGTATCGAGGGCCAGAATTTCCAAAACTGGGCTTAAAAGTGACCTTCTGCATTGACATACCAAACTTGGTGATGTTGTGAGTTCTGAATATCGAAGTTGGAATATTGAGTGTCCACAGTATCATGAATACAGCAACCCACAATATTGATTTTTGTAAGCGTGCATGTATTTTCTATACCTAACTCAATATTTATGTGCCTTGACGATATTTACTCATCTTCTAGGGATGTTAAGTTGTGAAGAATAAGGCCCAGATTTACAAATTACTTGCATTGTTCTGTGTCACATAAGTCAACCAAGCAAGATAAATCTTTAAATGATAATTACTAAGTCATGCAAGGAATGATGTGAGCTGCTTTGCTTGACTTTGTAAATAAACATAGTGCAATGCAGAGGCTTCTGGGGCCTCATTTATGAAAAGTGAGGCATCGCTGCGTGAAAACAGCGGCGTCACTTTTCACTGCGCCCTCCTTGCGAGACCAATGATGCATCATATTTACAGTATGACGCATCATGGCGCAAGGAGTTGCAGATACGTCAGTATTTCTGACGTATCTGTAACCACAAAAGTCACGCATTGCTGGAATGTGTCACAAAAGTGACGCAACTCCAGCAATGCGTCCTTTGACATAGGGAAAGCCCCATGTGAAAGGGCTTGCATCAGTCTTACGCCTGCTGTGAGGCCGGCGCATGATTTTGATGCAACAGCGTCCTAAAAATGACGCCGTGAAATCTCATAAATTTCACTGCATCACTATTACGAGGCTTTTTGCGGGGGAATGCCCCCCTCTGCATACATTATACCTGACGCAGGTATAATGTAGCGCAGGGGTTTACAAAGTGACGCATCTGCTTAGATGCATCACTTTGTAAATAGTGCGCAACAGGAGGCATGTTTTACGCTGCCGATGCGTCACAAAAAGTGATGCATCGGAAGCGCAAAACTGACGCAAGGCCTCATAAATTAGGCCCAATGTTTTTTACATTTCATGGTTGGCATTCCATGGGTTGAACATTCCTATGCATTCACCATAGGAATTTGACAATCTCAGATTTAATACCCTAGAATTGTATGGCATGACCTGAGGCTAACATTATTGCAACCCCCTTTATTGTCGCAGCTCCTTTAAAGAATATATAACTATAAAAAAAATTCAATCCCAACAAAAGGCCATAATCCCCAGCCATCTTTCAACTTTTTATCGAACTGCCAACATAACATATAATACACATTTCCCTATTAGATTATATGTGAATTCCCAAATGTTCAAACAAAAACCTCCTGAAATCTGAAATGACTTTAGTTTTAGATCTCCAAACTTCTTCCAGCTTCCTTTCATTGCTGCACACAACATACAAGAAAAATAAATACCAATGCAGGGTTGGGTTGAAGGGAGGGATAATATTAGCATTTGTGTCTTTCATAAAATCCAGATTTCTGACCATCAAATTAGGGAAAACCTACATTTTATGGCAAGACCGGAGGCTAACATTATTGCAAGTTTAAAGCTTCTCTAATGAATCAGAAGCTGCATTCACAACAGTTTTAACATAAAACCTTCTGAAAAATACATCATTAGACAAATCCACACATCTCAAAATGTATTGCAGAGCACCCTCTAGCATAATTGCTTTTGAAGAAGCACCCCTTAAAAAATGTTTTTCAAATACGCTTATATCCACTCCTGTGCTCTTCATCATCTTTCACCAAAAAAGAGAAAGAAGAGGTGCTGATACAGATTTATGTAGGTGTCTAAAAGATAGAAGCAACTAATAATCCGATAGAAAACCGCGACATCCTCCTTCCATACTCTTTTCGTGCATCAGACCATACAAAACTTCTCAAGCTCATCAAAATATGGATAGAAGATAGTTTCTGAATTTGCTTTGGTTCTTTTACTCAAACAAAAACAAACACCCTCGCGACTAGAAATTCTTACACAAACATCCAATGTTTTAGCATTCGGTGCTCTCCTAAATGAATGTAAACACAACAAAATTGTTAGTTTTTGAGACTAAACCTTCAAATCGAAAACAGGATAGTCCCCTAAACCTTCCAAATAGTTAAGCACTTTCAAGCCTCACAGATGTTTAAGCTTTTTCAACACATCCCAAACAGAATTTTACCTTGAAACTGGAGGTTTCGAAACTCTTACACTCCTTATCAAACATTTCACCAAAACATCCTTCCCCAAGAATGCACCATTTCCCAGCACATGACCTGCAGCAATGGCGGATTTATGCACATCAATAGTCCTGTAAGCCAATCCTGACCTACACAGACATGCTACATAATTAACCACTTCTACCATATCCTCTAAAACGAGATCAAAATCCCTCTCCGAACACCAGCAAAGCCATTTATACCATGCCAATCTATACCTCTTCCTGGTACCTTGAGCCCAGGAGTCCCTAATACGATTTAAAGCCTCCTACAAAAGTCCTAGCACCTCCCAGATATGCTTGAAATTCTCCAACCTGCCATTCTCAACTGATCTGATTTCACCTTGTCATGCCCTTCTCCTAATGGCCACAACAGAATCTCCTGGAACACAGGGAGCAGAATCGGACATTCTCCAGAAGAATCGGGTACCAAATCTGAGACTTTCACAATGGTATAACCAAGACCACCATCTCCTTCCATCTGGGCACCATCAAAGTGACTAGAATAATCATTGAGAACGGAGGGAACACATAAGGACTGAGGCCTCTCCAATCTTGCCTGAAAGCATCTATCCCTGCCGACTCCTGTTCCATATGCCAGATGAAAAAGTTCTTCCACTGAGTATTTAATCTATTCACAAACAGATTCACCTCACAAGGACCCCAAATCTCCATCAACTTTGTGAAACCGTAATTGTGCAGTCTCCAATCCCTGGAGTCCCTGTAATTCCTGGAATATCAATCTGCCTCTACATTCTTTAACCATGGAATGTGCTCCATTTGCACTAGAACATTCTGAATGAAACAATAATCCACAAAAAAAAGTTGCCAGATCCTTTGAACAAGACTACCTAACTTGTTTACATATCTTACTGATGAAACATTATCCACCTGCAGTAGAACAGAACACTGAGCCTTATCCTTTTTAAAACTTCTTATTGCAAAAGAACCTGCAAGAAGCTCCAGACAATTTCTGTGGAGCCTTGTTTCCTCTTCTGTCCAAATACCCTCCGTTAGAATTGCACCACATTGAGCCCCTCAACCTGTTAAACTTGCATCTGATTCCATAATCAACTCTGAATTCTCCTCAAAGATAGTTTTCCTATTTCAAGGTCCCAAATTTCTTAACCACCACAGTGGTTCTCCTTTTGCTTCCCCAGAGAGCACTATCAGCTCAAAATCCTTTAAACAGTATCTCACATGCCTGACATTAAATCTCCGAAGTGCATGATAATTCTAACATCTGGGAAAATAGGCTGAATCGTGGAAGACAGCAGACCTTGAACTCCAACATCTTCTGCATCCAGTTCCTTATTCTCTTTAAATATTCCTTGGGCAACTGCAGTTTTCCCTGAACTGTATCCATTAGAGTCCCCAAGAACTGCGTTTCCTGGCCAGTATTAAACAAGGCTTCTGCCTGTTGACCAAAAAACCAAGATTTTCCAACAACAACATTTCCATCATCGTGTTTTCCTTATCTCTTAACTTCTCCAGATCCATTAACAAAATAGCATCGTGTTACATGATCAGACACACTCCTAGTTCCCTCAAATATGTCGCAAATGGACTAAACATCTTTGTATAGCACAAGGGACAGATTTCAGACAAGCAAACTTCCACATCTTCCCTGACAATTTGAATTGAAGAAACCTCTGTTGGGATTCTCAAATTTGAACCGTTAACTATGCATCATCTAAGTCTAACCAAGTCATCCAATCTCCTGCCTGCAACACATCCCTTAGAATATGCATTCCTTCCATTTTGATGCGATGATAACGTAATCTGTCAGATGCCCTAGGTTTATGACAAGTGCAGCACCAACAAATGATGGACGAAATGCTGAATGAATCAAACATTCATCTCAAGTCAGGAGATCTGGTTTACATTAATTGATCTCTGCTCATTATGCCACCCAAGTTTTGACCCAGCGATATGCAAATCAGTCTTGACCCTGCTCCTCATGGGAACAGTCCAGCTCAAACTGTCAAGTCAGGTCCGCCCTGGACAAGAACAAGCAATCTGGGACCAGTTTTGAGGTAACACCCCTCATCAGCCAGATTGGCTTAGATCCAGTGGTATAGCGTGAAAGGGGTAAAAATGTATTATCCATTCAGCATTCTGTCCATCATTTGTTGCCGTAGAACTTGGATTTATGATAGGTCTCATGGCGTTGTCCTTGTTCTCCACAAGGAAAATGTTACTTAGAAAATCTGAAAGGGTAAAACTGCCTTCAAGGGAATTTGTTTATGCAGATTTTAACAATTTCAATGTGATTCAAAAGGATAAACTAATTGTCCCCATCAGAATTGAATTCAACTCAAATTTTTTTTAAATCAAACAAATAGAACTACATAAATGACAAACATAAACACAAGCCAGGTGTATGGAAAAAAGAAATTTATCAAAAGTTTTTTAAAATAAATCATCTGATATACAGAAAAGTACAATAGGACTGCAGGTTGACACTCAATGTATTCACACCCAACTCGACAGAACCTATTAACGCCTATCCCAAAAGCATAATGAAAAAACAGAAAGGATGAGGCGGAGGTCGACGTTTCGGTCTCCTACAGGATACTTAGCGAGACCATCTTCAGGACTGATGCCAAATGAAATCTGTATATAAAGTGTGTAATATAAAGAATTGCGGTAATTGCAAATTTAATTTGAGCAACTGCGACACGTCAATAAATTATGGACATAGGACTTCCGGAGAGTTTTTTTAAATCACAGCCAATCTTTCAATTTAATCGGACTCGTAATTGCAGAGTAACACTTTTGGTAATGCGTCCGTCAAAAGGCGATTCCACAAATTTAATCAAGAAAAGAGGGACTTTGCCGTCAGACTTTAGTTTAACTTGACTTGGGATAACTTCTGCAAGTGCGAAAACGGGGGGCTTTGCCGTCAGACTTTAGTTTGACTTGACTTAGAATAACTCCTGCAAGTGCGAATGGCGTTCTCACGGAAGTGCATAGAGCGGGGTCCTTTACTATCGCAAAGACGGAAACTGAAATTGTTAAAATTGTTTTACCCTTTCATTTAATCACCCAAGCCCTCAAGGGTAGTCTGGGTCGCTCACTGTTTTGTAAATCAACTTAGAAAATCTGGCACAACATTTATCACTTCCACAATCACACCTTTCCTTTCTAATTCTAGAACTTCCCTGTTCACCAAGTTTGATAGTTCAGAATTGAATCTTATTATTTCTGGAAACTGGTACTGGACAGGCTCCCCTTCAAAATCTATATGGTGTCGTAAAACAGTCTGAAGACCCCAAAGATCTCTTGTTATTTTAGTGTAATTATGAAACATTTGAACATGTCTGCCGTCCAACTTTAACTGGATAACAGAAAGGTCTAGTCTTACCTGTACCTGATTTTGATGGTCTTGATCTTTCTTTCCTGGGGATACAAATGTCCTGGATGGTAGGAGCTTTTGTATTAGCGGTACCTGAATCCTCTTGTAGAAGAACATCTACTGATACCCTGCCCACGGCTGGGAAATTGGCCTCTCATTCTCCTGGCCCCACCAAAAACTCGATGGTCAAAGACCTTCTTAATCTCTCCCCGAGACTTTTGCAAGGAACTTTAAATAAAAGTATCAACAAATACATTCCATTTGCCTCCTGACCCGCCTCATCATTGGCCAGCTCCACCAATTTAGGATATTTTTTAAGAGGGACACTCTTCCTTATTTCAACAGATATGGCCGTGTTTGTATTACTCAAAATATATACTGCTCTCTCGACCGACTCCCACAGCTCTTCAACATTCAGAACCTTCTTAGCATCATGTACTTCTTCTGCCATTTCGAATATTTTTGTCAATGGTGTTGTAAAGTCACGCAATATATCATGGCACATTCTTAGACTCTTGTCCAAACCCTTTCCTGGGTCATGACCCTGCTTTACCTATGAAAGCTAAAATCTTAGCACCAAGATTCAGTGTCTTTGATATATTATTGCCGACATGTTGCCTAGCATACTCTGACGGCAACCTCATCCACACATCTTTAGGGATCTGCTTATACCAGCATGTCACCATGTATGCAGCTACATGAGGTGCCAGTGACTATTCAGGGGAAAGTGAATGATTTAGAAGCTCTGGGTAAAACAGAAACCCCAAAGAGTGTCAGTAAGAGTTCCCAATTCCATTACCTTTAATTCCACCAATCTGTCGGGTCTGATGAACAGTGCCAACGTCTTTCTCATCTGAATCAAATCCAGTTAAACAACTTAATGTTATCTCTGCACTGCCCAATAAATCCTCACACAGGATGGAAGTATGCTTGGGAACACTTTTTGTTTTCAAATTGGGTGTTACTGGACCCCTTTTCTCCCCATGTGTGTCCTTGGCACTTCTCTGTTTTGTGCAGCCACAAAACCCAACATCAGCCACTGCGGATTTGGTCTTCTTTGCTTTTGTCTTATCATCCTCCAGATGTTTACATTTTCTGTTCAACTTACCACCTTTTCTAACAGCCGGGCCCTCCCCAGCTGAATACAAATGTTCCTCCTGATAAAGTAAAATCCCTAGCTTGCCACAAGCCATCTAATTTCTTTTCCATTTTTTATCCAAATGTGCTGAAAATATATTCAACAAATTACCAATACTGTCTTCTCTGTAAATAATAATTTCCTTCCATACATTTTCTTCCGATATGTTACTTCTTAAACAAAATAAGCAAACCTACCTACTGTTGCCACTATCCACCTTTAAAATCCCAAAAATGGAGAGGAAATTAGTTTTTTATATATAAACCAAACTAACCACACAAAGAACTCTCAGAGAAGAAAAAATAACTCCTGCTAGGAAGTAATAATACATCTGTAACAGCTGCAAGTGAAAAACATTGAAAACTCATAATGTCACATATATAAACCAATTACATTCATAGAAACAATCCCAAGCTCCAAAAATGGCCTCCATGTGTGTCAAAGTCCTTCTTCATTTCCCATGCCACATTTCATAAGATTAACATCATTCACAATAACAAGGCTGTTGACATCACGCAATTTATCAAACTGCGTTTCTTCAAGAATATACTTCTGCCACCTTAAAAGGCAACCATCCTAAATTATTAACCTTTAATTGTCATAAATCTCTTTTTTTGTTTATCATGTCTATTTGGTACATGACTTGAAAACAGAGGTAACATACTTTTTTATATGCAATCACATAGTGACTGAATATTACATTCCCATTTCCCCATTGGATGTTTATTTTGAAGCCCACCTCGCCCCCAACGCCCCCGCCTCACGTTTTATGATTAATATTATTCAACTGTTTACCAGTTGGAGTCTTTCCGTTGGTAATTGTCATAAGTCTCTTGAATGTAAAACTGCTTACCACTGAATTGGCATGAGGTGCTAAAAGCACAAACCAAATTTCTGCATCTAGCCCTGCACAAGGCAAATATGCTCCTCAGAGCTTGCATACCAGGCTCAATACTACTAGGAATGTAACATGGAGTCGGCTCAAGGCAATTCCTTACTCTCATGTCAAGGGAGCTGTGCGAACACCAACGGTTACCCAGATCACATTTAAGCAATGTGAGCATAAGCAGCTGCTCTGAACGCATAAAAACACTTGATAAAGGGTAAAATATATCTTCCTTATCTTACTTGAATTCCACAAATCTCATATACATTGCTTTTTATAATCCACCAGCTTACCCGTCACACGTTGCTGCGATCTCAAAAGAAAGACAATTCAAGTAAACTCGTTACGATAACATTCAATTTACATTGTGTCATTTTTATTGAAACTTATTCATTTTAATATGGAAAACATTTCAAAGTCTCGTTTTAATTCTATTTATTTATTCGATTGCTTGTGGATACACGATATTTTTTGTTTTTCCGTCTGGTACGTACACGAGTAAATCAGAAGGTTTTCTGACGCGTGAGCTGGCCACATACAGTTGTCCATGTGAGAAGCAAGGATTATCCAAACCTAGTCCATACACTTGCAGCGATTGTCAATGTGCTTTGTTGATGGTCATTGCAAAAGCGTGTCGCACCGGAAACTGTAAACTTTTGAATTCAAATGGCATATCTGTTGTGATCATTGGAATACGTGGCAACAGTACATCTTCCCCCTTGAATTTCCCATTCAAAATTGTAGCTTCATGACATTGTTCATCATCTTTTTCACTGAAAGTCTTGTACCGCTGCAAAGTCGTGGTTGCAAATTCAGTATTCGAAAGATTATGAGGGCCCTGGGGGCCGATCTTTAAAAAATGTTTATGCCAGAAACCTTCGCCGGAGTGTACTCAACAACTTCCCAAACACACAGACAGACATACATTCGTTTTTATATATATAGATAATCAAATCCAAGGTGAGCACACATTTCTCACAGTTACCAAGCATACTACTGCTCATACAAATAAACAAAATCATACTTATCTCTGTGAGCAGCAGCAAAAAAGAAGGAAGATGGCTGGGGACTCTGACCATTTGCTAGGATTGGAATTTCGTTAAATTTCTGTATTCTTTAAAGACTTTGCACCAATAAAGAAGATTGCAATATTATTAGCCTCTGTAGCTTTAAAAAATATCCGGATTTTGTGACGATCAAGCTAGGGAAAATCTATATTGCCCAAAAGTGACGCTCCTCTAGAGTATGGCGTAATGAGGAGAAATATATTTACTTTTCAGTATTATTTTAATTTTCTATGCGTAATGCATAACACATTATAGAAAGAGAAAATTGTCTCTTAAGTTTTTTTTTTTGCAAGAAGCACAAACACAATTAACTAAACAATTCTGTCTGTAATGCAGTCACTCTTGTACCATGGCACAAGGCTGCCTATTATGCTGCTAGGCAGAACAAAGTGCACCAGAGCAAGGAATGAGCAGAAGTGCGCATAATCAAGCTTTGGGTCAAATACTTAAGGATATAGAACAATTGGAATTTTCCGCACCCTAATGAAAAGGAGGAGTCACATTCTATTCATCCTCACACTAGACATGTGCTAGATTGGATTACTAACTTGGCAAAACACACAGCTCCAAGCGAGGACCCTGCAATAGAAATAGAAGTTACCACCCATACTGTCCCTTCTGGGTAACCCTTTACTCTACACGACCCTGACAGTCATTCCCAACAGAGATACTGGTGACTCTCTACCTACCTGACAGACAACAAGGGCTTGGCCCAACAGATAGTTAGACTTTGGGACTCTCTTAAGTTGGTCCTGAAGAGGATAATTATCGCTGTTGAGGCCAAACTTAATGCGAAGCAGAGAGATAAAAGATGAAAACTATTCAAACAAAATGTATTGATCACATTTCTTTCTTCCTAAAAGTCTGGAAATGTTTGATACACTGGAGGCTGTCATCTCCTCCCTCTCCTAGGGTACCTATGTGAGGAATGAACATGATTTTGTACATTGGTCACAGTGTCCAGAGTAATAAATATGAAGAGTATGTCAAAACTCCTGTGGCATAACATAACTATGTCAAAAAGTATTACATACGATTCACATTATCATTGTCTACTGTTCATCATCCACCAATAATCCCCAATTTGGCCTTCACATGTGTCTGTAACAGAAATGTGCATATCACCAATTCAGAAATGTAGTATTTGCACTAAAATAAGGTTTTCATGACATTTTAGGTGAAAAACCATCAACCACGGTGTTCAGTGCACCGCACACATGTTGCCTTTACGCACAGTAATGCACTAAACACATGATTTTTGTACTGGGCATTATATGGTAAGGTAGTTTTTTAAATGTAAAAATGTTTGCTCTCATTTCTTGGGGAGGGGACACACTTCACAGTCACCAATACTGCAGTTCTGCTAAAATGGCAGATGTCGGACTCTGCATATGGGACATTTTGAACATCTGTTATGTCTATAGTGGCTCACTAGGCACAACTTACACAGGGCAAGGCCTGACAATGACTTATAGCCAATCTGGGACATGGTCCATACTGGGGCAGAGTTATCTCCTGGTATACCTGCAGATCCATGGATGCTCCCAAAATAATTTTTATTAAGCAATGGCAGCCCTGGTTGCTTTTACATGGACTTTATTTGGAATGGTGAAAGAGGGGACCCTCTGATTGGATACTTCTTTCCATTGACCCACATTGTCAATGTACATCTTTTACTTATGACAGTCCCCTTACACCCACAGGGCTATTGGAATTTGTCAATACGTTATGCTTCCACTGTACAGGCAAATTAAACATCTGATTATTGGCCAGTGTAGATAGTTGGTTAATTTTGAAGAGATTTTGAAATGTCATTCACCAGTTTTGTTACATTCAATCCAATGAAGAAAGATATACAATGGTATGTTGAATGCCATCCTTATTACAGTGCCAATTATGGAATAAGGTGTGTCCTGTGATGGCAGTACATAACACACAAACTCAATCTGACATAGTTTGATATCCAAATAAGTGGTCCATATTTCCAAACAACCCTAGAAAGGAAGATCTCAGCGACAAACATGCCAGTCCTTACTTCGAGCCCTATGTTTTTAGGATGTAGTCTATAACATGGTACCAGGCTCTATGGATCATATGCATCAAGTGATTGTGCCTGGCTGCAAAGGTGCCTGTGCAGTCATGCATGAGTAGTTTACCCTACAAAAGATCTCAATGGTGTATTGTGTGTTATACTACCTCACATTACAGTACATGTAAGATGGCCCTGGGGTATATGATGTTATTGAACTGGCTTAGTCAGTGTAGGTTATTACTAAGGTTGAAGATAGTCAGCAGATGACCATAAAAGTGTGTATTCATGTGTTTGTAATGCTTATCAGGTGACATTTACACATGTGTTTTGTTGACTATTGATAAATGCTTGTGCTAGTTGTATACAGTAGTTGTAGTTGTGTTTCGTTGACTATTGATAAATGTTTGTGCTAGTTGTATACAGAATGGGTATCAAACAAACAGATATACAAAAAGTTGCCATCACAATATGTTTCTTCCTCTATTGCATCCATGCAGGTCAACATCCACCAAAAGAAAGCCCTTTGAAGAGCCATAGCCTGGAACGTGTGGACCCTGTTCATGCATTGCAGGAAGTAGTGAGAGTACCTGAGGCACCGGACCCAGAAGATCATGGAGGTCCAGTTATGGAAGTCTTCCCTATGTGGACAGGGTGCATGCTGGACCCTGACCACCCTATGGCCCACATACTGGTGGTGGCCTACCCAGAGCTTGATGGGCTGTTGAGTCATACTTTGAGTGTTACAGACAAGCATTTCTTCATCAATATTGGGGGTTGCACATGTAGGTCTGGTAATAGGTGTATGCTTCTGTGCTGAGCACCTCAGTCGGACCATACATTTCTAAAGCTGCTTTGTCCCAAATTATTCCATCTGCAACCGGAAATGCTGCAATGTTCACAAGTGTCTGATCACGTTTCCTGATATGGGACAATGTCCAAGGTGCCAGAATTCCATTGACCAAGTTAAAGGCAGAGCGTTCTGGCAAATAATGACCGTTGATGAGTAAGAAGAACACTGTCACAAATCCAATCGACATAAAGAGGAAAATTAGGATAAGCACCAACCTGATGTAAGTCCATAGTGGGACCAGGTAAGTCTTTTTGAACCACGAGATGAAAACACTTAGTTTAGTCAGTGGGAGTGCCAAACTGGAAGACGAGGTGGATGAGTCATAAGAGAAGCTGGCATGGTCTCAAAAATAACCGCTTGCACCCCTCACCATTAAAGGTGGGTGGGATGTATCAGCATGATGTTGTTGAGGAATGCTTGGCACTTCCTTCTGGGACTCATCTGTAGGATACATATACTCGACATCTGCAATGGAAGAGGATGGAGGCAGAACAGGTGGAAGGTCAATAGCAGTTTCAATTTCACCATCAGCGGTACAGGCTTTAGTCTTAGAGGTTGAGGATACCGGTTTCAAAGAAATAGCATTGCAGGCAACAGTAGTTGTAACTACTATTCAGAATCCACTAGACTTTGTAACATGACATTGTCCACTAAGATCTATCTGTTGTCTTTGCGACCATGAAAGGCGGTAAATTTACTGTACGAGTACCCTTCAATCCAAGTACTCGAACTGGTGCACAATTAGAGAGACCAAATTCATTTTTGTTCTCTAGCTTTTCTCATACCAGATCTTCAATATTGGGAAGCCAGCCAGCAACCAAAATAGGCAGAGCTGCATCATTGGAAGAGGGTAAATGTTCAATTGAATAGCTGTCACGGGTCTATTGTAGATCCTGTAACACAGTAGAATGATCAAAGGTTGTGACTGCCGCAACAAAGTCTGGACCATCAAGGTCTAGCACAAACATTTTAATGCCAAAGAGCATTTTGTATGGGGTCCTTCCACTCAGAGATCTTCTAGGGAGATTACTGAGTGCATGTTAAACACCATACAAATGGGCCAGCCAGTTCCTGACAGTACCTAAGGCTCTACCTGTCAAGGATTGCATTAAGTAATGGTTCATTTGCTCCTCAATATAAGTGCCCTCAGGCCTGTATGGAGACGAATTTGTCTTTGAAATCATAGCATCCTTGTACGCCTTAGAGGCAAATGCTGGACTTTGGTCCGAATGGAAGGTGACACAGGCAAACAGTCTGACAAAGACATGCAAATCCCTGATGAAATTTCGAACGTCAGCACTGTGTTGTGGCCAAACCCAAAGGATTCTAGTGCATGAGTCAACTGCAACAAATATATATTCATACGCAGTATTAGATGAGAATGGACCACAGTGATCAAGATACACACATCCCAAGTGCTTCTTGGAAATACAGAGCTGTGTTTGTGGTGGATTTGAGACCATTGACAAATGTCACAAGAAAGCACCAGATTACGGGTCTGTCACAGACACCCCAGCATGTGTAGAAGCCATGCCGTCATATGCGGCTTTGCTCAAAACAAGTCTGGGGTCCATGTTGGGAATCAACCGATCTCCATATGATGGAATCTTAGCATAAGGAACTCGTTTGGGAGACATATGATAAGAGTATTTCGAAGGGAGACCACGAGGATAAGCAGTACCCTCCCTCTTAGCAGCTTCCGCTGCCAGGATATCATTATCCTTGGCTGATGGCCAAAAGTATGAATAACGTGTGACGGGCAGACTTTGTTTAAGGTCTACCACGCAAAGCCAAATCGTTTTATGCTTAATTCCACTGCCTTTAGAGTCTAGATAGTCATTTTGAGACCAAATGAACACGTTGTCATTAAAACACTGGACACAAAAGTAAGAATTGCGCACAATAAGAGTATTCACATTAGGATCAGCAAACTCTAGAGCAAGAACAAGAGAACACACCTCCTCCAATTGTGCTGTAAAGTCCCCAAGTGACTGTGCATGCACTATAGAAGACTTAAATTCTCCATTGACAATTGAAATAGCAACAATTGCGCAAGCTGCTGAATAACCATGTTTGGACCCAATGGTTGGTTGAGCCGAGCCGTCTGTATAAATGATATATTTGTACTCATGTAAAGAAAGCAACGACAATGGAGGATGAATATTTGCATACTGTAAAAACTCCTGTGTCTGATGTGCAGGGTCAAAGATAAATGTGACATCAGATGATGTCAAAGACATAGCCCATTGTATCCAACGGGGATGTAGTGCAGTAGAGTTAGGTACACTTGCCTTAGTCACGGCCTCCAAAGCAGGCAAGAGCGTGACCATAAGAATGCGTTTGCCATGCGCCAGTGAGCATTCTTTCAGAACTGCCATTAGAACCACTGTTAACATTTTTTCAACATTCGTAAAACGCATTTCAGCTGCAGTGTACAAATGTGATTTGTGAGCAATAGGTACTGTGTCCCCCTCATTGAAGATCAATTAAGTGAAACCCACCTTCCCTAGTACTGTACGTATCACCAGGTTTGTGGTGTTATTAAGCATCAACAAGTAGTTAGTGGCAAGCATGTCAGATTGCAAAGATTGTGGTATGGAGTTATGTTCCGGAAGCTAGCTGGCCGAAGAAAATGTTGGATATATCAATGCATATAGGGGTTTGATACGCTGGGCATAATCGGGAATGTATGGCCTCCAAAAATTAATAAATCCCAGCAAGGACTGAAGTTTCTTCAGTGTGGAAGGGGGTTGCAATTGTGCACATTTCTCAAGCCAGTGGGGGGCTCTGATGCAGTAAATGCCGTGGGACTGTTTTTACCCCATGGTCAAATGCGTAATTTTTTTCTGATTTT
Source organism: Lissotriton helveticus (assembly GCF_964261635.1). Lineage (NCBI taxonomy): Eukaryota > Metazoa > Chordata > Amphibia > Caudata > Salamandridae > Lissotriton > Lissotriton helveticus. The sequence goes on from NC_136068.1 coordinate 650,369,709, forward strand.
TGACGGCAGTAAATGCTGTCAAGTCACTGCTCTTGGGAGCCAGATTATGACTGTAGAAACCATTGGAAATGTCCAGCGTAGTTTTGTATGTGGCATAGATCATAAAGGTATCTCATGTGCCTGGGAATCAATACCCCAGCCTACCTGATTACTGTATACTGCCGGGGCAAGGGCAAAGACCACTCAGCTGCAAAAGCCGTTGCATGTTCCTCAGGGACGTAACACAAAACCTCGGAAGTATAATGTCCTCCCCTCTAGAAGCGTCTAACACAAAGGGGGGAGGCCAATCTGCCGCCGCCAACAAAATGTCATTCGAGGTTAGATTTTCCCAGAAAACTGCTCTAATTAGACACTGTATATCGACTTCTGTTTGGAAAATAATCTAATAGAGCCTATCTGGGGTACAACCCGGGTATCTTCTGTTTCTACTGTAATGAATGTATCAGTTCATTTCGCCTCCAGACAGGGACATAGCGCTTCCCGCACTATGGTAACCTCCACCGCGCTGTTGAACAGAGTCACTGCCCGTGTCCAGTCCAGGAGGCGTGTCCTCACCGTCTGAGGCATATCTCGCTGTTGAAGTGGCAACTTTTTTCTTCTGATACGGGAGTCGAAAAGGAGGCAGGTCCTCCTGTTTTGCTTTAATGTTAAACTGTTGAGGTTGATTTCATCTCTGTTGATTAGTTAGACCTTTGCCACAATCCTGGTGCTCCCCTCCACTGACTTCAGAGTATGATGTGTCCTGTGAAGAATGATGAGAGCGCTGATCAAGGTCTTGAAATCTATCAGGAGTCCCAATTTTTGGGCGGTCGCACAAATCATACGTACATTCAAAAGACTCAGGTGTCGGTGAACTAGCACGTGAACCTTGCTTCTGCTGCTGTTGCCCCTGTTTCTTATTTTGCCAGTTCTTTTTTGGAAAGAACAGGCTTCCGTCTTTATCAGCTTGGGTTTTTTGCATTTGAGATTGCATTTGCGGCATATCGTTTAATAAGCCTTTGCAATAATCTTCAGCAATTCGCATGGCTTGTCTGTGTCTGCAACAGCCTCCAAGCGTTTAGCCACTTGTACGCTTACAGCATCACCCCTGACATTAGCAAGGAGCATATCAGCAACCACATCGGACACCCCCACCAGTCTCATCCTTAAATCCAGAGCCACCTCGACTCTGTTCATCCTGAACATGTTTTATGACGGAAGGGAGTACGATCAAGGAGGGAGTACCGAAACACTTCAAATATACCGCTGCAAAGCACCTTGCCCCAGGTGTTACAATCAGCTAATTCAAGAATCAAGACTTTAGGCAAACCAATGGTTAAGATCCTGTGTTTCTCCACACGGGTGGTATCCGTCACAACAGTTTGCATTTGTCCAAATTTCCCAGCAAGCAATAAGGGAATTCACCCTTATTCTGTGGACACTTGCCCATCACTGAATTAACCATAATAGGACTGATGGATACACCATCAGGTCCAGCTGGTTGTGTAGCAATGCCAGGTGGTCTCACCTGAAAGTTGCATGACATGAACTGTATAACAACTCTATGTACACGTATCACAGAAGTATGTAATACGCAAAGCTCTACAATTTACAATTTAATTATTAAAACAAATTTCGTAGTGCACACTTCATCGCAAAACGTGATGCTGTGCGCGCTATGAATTTAGTTTTATTAATTACATTGTGTACTTACCTGCAATTATCCATATGCCAGTTTTTAGGTCCCTTCACCCTGCCCCTCCCCGCCTCCCTGCCCCACCGTAACTCCCTCCACAGCCCGCGGCTGATATGTATATGAGGAGCACATCAGGCTTGGTACTCCCTTTTCCAAAAGAAATATGTTGGAATATTTTTATTGCAGATAAATGATATCAGAGATTGAAACCTATGATAAAAATATCTGCACACATTTACATGATCCAAGAAACACAGATCAGCTGTCTTCAATTCAATGTTTTTGATATTTGAATTTGCTTCTCGTAAAAATTCAAGTAAATCTTCCCACACATATTCAGCACAGCTAAGTGTTACAAACCATGTAGGAGTACCAATCTTTCTTAACATGATTTTAAGTTCTCCATGATGCCTAAACCAACACTCATTGGTACCACGCTGGCAGACCATCAAATTAATTAACTGAGATGCAAAATATTCATCTTTGCCCATAAGCTCTTTTGTAGAAACATGTTGAAGATGAAGTCCTGTTTCTTTTAATATGTGGGTCACTGCATACGAAAGTCAGGCAACTCGCTTTCAAACAGAAGATGAAATATATATGGAATGCACTGCAGAAATCTTGCATCTTCACAATATATTCTTGTTGATCAGTATTCTGAAGCTGAAATCTGTATATCTCACTCATCAAATGGTCTACCTTCTCCATTGGGGAATATGTGGGAAAACAACAAGCTTCTAAATGTTTTTCCCATACACTCATGGTACTTCCCTTTGCTTTTTTTCATTTGAAACCATTCAATTCTGTTTCCAAATATTTTTTTTGAATGCAGAGGATTTATTGTATAATGCTCATACATCTCTTCAGTCCTGCACTTGTGCACTGTTTCAGTGTGTCCAGTTAAAATTACTGTCTCATCTTGTAATCATATAACATCTTCATCAGCATTCAGTTTCTTATAATAAATGTTAATCTGTCTCATTTATATTGTAGCCTTCTGAAGTTTAGTAACATCTACAAACTCTTTCTAGATTTGTTGACTATTTGTTGGTACACCATTTACTAGAATACCTACAGGCTCATGTTCTTCTCTGTCTACACCAACAGTTTCACAGTTTTTCATAAATCTAAAGGTAAGTAGACAACTCTTCCTTTGAGACCTTTTTGGAAATCTGTTGGTGGCAGCATACTTGCTTTAGGCTCCATACAAACTATGGCCTGAAATGGGTGTACAGATTGAATATGTATAGACTCATATGTATTTAAATACACCAGTTCCCAAAGAATAGGTACCAACTCTAGTTTGTTATGTACTGCTCTAGCTGGCAATTTGTTTTCTTCAAATTTTTTGTAACAGTATTTACAAATAACTTTAATAGTACCCAAATTAAACTGACTTTCTACCATCAAATAAACACCAAATTGCTGCCACTCATCATTATTTTCTTTTTTCACTTTTTAAATATAAATCATCATTCTTCATTTGACTTCTATAGTGAGTACGTCGACAACAAATACGGTCAAAGTTTGGTTTTGCAGATGAAACTTTGTTAAACTTTGTAATTTCTTCTTCAAAATCAACAATAATAATAATCTCTTTCTCCTGTTCTTCAACACCAACACTTCTCAAACTCTCAGTTTCTCAACACTCATCTTCCGATAAAATAAAACCTGTATAGCATCACAATCGTTCTCTATATCTGATACAGACCATGAAAAAGAGATATGTTCATTTCACTTAAACATAATGCAGGAGTTTTTACATAGTAGAGTCTCCTTCGTAACTTCCACATTTCAGAGTGGTGTACAGCTAACTTTCTTAAATGATGAAAAGTACTTTGGAAAATTTTTATTGAAAGACAAGCCAGAGAATGACCTTGCAACTTAGAATATGTTCTTATTTTACATGGATCTATGCCTTTGGTAAATCTTAATTTTCTGTTTAGTACTTTTTTGCCAAATTCTCGTAAAACGTCAAAAGACTCTTGTTGAATATTACAAATACTGCTACAATCCCACTTAAATACAGGAGCTTGTGTAAGCCTACCTTGAACTTCTTCCGCTATTACTTTTTCTACATTCCCAGGAACTATTATGTCTTTTGGAATCTGAGAATCATCTTTCATCTCATAGCATCCAACACTACTATCAACTGCATGTACTAAAGAGTTTTATCGGAAAAAGCTTTCTTCATTAAATTAAGGCTCAGTACTGGAAGTGTGCTACCATTAGCCACAGAAACCTTTACAGAAGTTACTTTTATTAACCAGTCTTTTTCTTTTACTTTTCTTCTTCATAAACACCATTATTTTGTCCAATATTCTCCTTCTCTACAATATTAATATAAATAATTTATGTTTCATCTCAAAAGCTTTATCTACCACACTTTTAATCTGTTGCTTTTTCTTATAAACTACTGATCTTTTTTCTATTTTTTACAATCTTTCAATTAATGTTGTACTTCTCTACTGCTAAACATTCTTTTTCTTATGTCCCTATGTTCTTTCAGCCTTTTTGTTATATGAATTGTTTTCCCAGAAAATTACTTTTATCATCTCCATTTGCATTTTGCTTCTCAGTTTTTTTAAATATTTTTTTTCCTTTATTTATAGTCCTCATTTGCCTTGGAAGAAACAATAAACAAAAAAATGTGCTCTGGGGTCCCCCTTAACCCAGTACCAGCCAACCAGCCAGATATCTTTGTTTTGTTTTGAGCCAAGAATGGGTCACTTTACATGCAACTTCACCTTCAGTGGTTGGCTCAGTCTAACACAGCCATCTGTGGAGCGACTACCAGAGTAGTGAAGTAATAAAGTATAAAGGCCTAATCATAGGGCTGTATCAGCAAAGGATATTTAGCCTGTATTCACAAGGCTCCCAAAACACATTCCTCCTATTTTCTGTCTCCCTGACTAGACAGAACGTATGTTTTACAGAGATCTTCCAGTCCACCTTGGTCAGGGAAATGATTATCATCCAACTTTTATAAATCTCCCTACGTGCAAACAAAATCAAATAGAAAATTAGCTTTCCTGCATTTGATGGAAAAGCTTCAAAATCATCTAAGATCCCCAAAAAGACAAGGGTTTTGCTCACTCGAAGTGTCTCGCCGAGTATCCCAGACATACAATTACATACGTCAGTCCAGAAGCATTAAATCTCTGGACAGTCCAGAAACATTTGGGTATTATCCCCATTTTCCTGGCCATATTTAGAACATCTGGGTGTGGCACCATTCTCCAGTTTAGACACCTGAGTGGTGTCCAATAGGCCCTTTGGAGACAAAAAAAGTGGTTTCCTCCTTAATTTTGCAGCACGCACTGTCGAGTATAGACTGTCACAAGATACTTGCCATCGATCTTCTAGCTGCATCCCCGGCAAGCTCTTTCCCCAAAGGTCTGTTGGAAGTTTAAAAGCACTGTTCGAAATGTCTACCAGCAGCCAGTACCATTTTGCCACTTCCTTTTTTGTGGCACTGCCGGCCATTGAGGTCCTCCCCAGCAGAGAGACACCAAGGGGTAGATGTATGAAATTTTGGGTTTGCGATTTCTTAATAGCGATTTATTGCGAATCGCTATTATGAAATCGCAAAATGCGATGTATGTACTTTTCTGCGATTTTTCTGCGATTCCTTAAATGTCGCAGATTTTTGTGCAATTTTTCTGCGATTCCTTCGCAAAATAAGGAATCGCAAAAAAGCGTGAATCTGCTGCTGCTAACAAAAAAGTTACTGAGTCATAGCCAGGACTGCTCTTGATTAGCTTCACCTGCATGCCTGAGCCACACCCAGTGGCAGTTGGAATCCTGTTTGGTTGGAGAGAAGACCTGTTTGACTGAAGTATGGAGCATGAAAATCCAGATAGAGGTGCCTCAGCTGAGAAAAGGAAGAGAAAGCAGAAGTTTTGTGAGAGGGAGGTTGAGACACTGGTGGAAGAAATGGCCTGTAATCACGAACTTTTATTTGGAAAGCAAGCCAAACATGTACCTGAAGTGAGGAAAAGGAAGATATGGCTTGAAATTCAAGAGAAGGTTAATGCTGTGGGAGTCATCTCAAGATCTATTGATGAGTTAAAAAAGCGGTATGATATGCGACAGAGGTCAAAGGAGAAACTTGCAGAGAGACTGAAAGAAGCTAGTAAAACTGGAGGTGGAACATCACAGATAGACCAGCCAACCACACATGAGGAGCTTGTTAAAGCCACAATACTGCATGAAAGCGTCAGTGGAGTCTCAGTCATTGATAGTTCTGAGCCAAGAATTGCAGAAGAAGGTAAGAAGGATGCAAGATTCTTTGAATTTATAAATGTGTCATGTTTGTGGGTTTGTATAGGAACATGTAACCAGAATGAGGTTATTTGTTTTGAGAATGTTGATTATTCAAATGACATAATGCATCCCCTTATGTACTTTTTTTTAAAAACCTATCAATTTAAACACACTTATGCATTAAATAATGAAATAACTGATTACAAATAAACACACCAAAGGAGTGCACTCGTTGTTTGCAGTTTTTAATGGTTAAAAAAAATAGACAGACTGGCAACCATCTCATGTGCCTCTTTTTTCATTTTCAGACCATGTTGAAGATTCCAATGAAGTTGTTGAAGGCCAATCTTCTCATGAACATATAATTTCACCGGATGAATTTAATTGTAATGAGGAAGAAGAATCCATATCTTTTGTGAGATATAAAAGAAGAGTTGTAGCTCCATTACAACCTTTCCAAGATACAGATGATGAACCTGAGGGGTCAAGACATATTGTACATGAGTCAGTACATGAAGTTGGGCTTTTGGAAAATGTTAATGACTCTGCAAGAAAAAGAGCATTCACTTTAAATGCTACCAGACAGAATAGGTGTGAAGTTACAGGCATCTCAAATGTTTTTGAAGGTTTGGAGCAGAACATGCTCAAAGTCCAAGAGAAGCAGCACAAAGCTTTGAGGTCCATTAATGGACAACTATGCAAGTTAAATAAGAGCAATGCCAACATGGGCGATGGAATGAGGCGCATGGCTGACTCTTCTGACAGACTTTGTGTGGCTTTTGAGAATTCTGAGAGTAACAGAGTGAGAGCCTCACGCAGACATGATTTTAGATTAAAGAAATACTACACTGCAATCAATAGACTGTTATGTTATGTTATGTTATGTTATGTTAAGTGCTATTTGTAAAGCGCACTGACGCCGAAGCTTCCTGGCGCTGCTTGACAGAGTGGAAGAGAAGCAAAAATTACAGAACCTAGCATAAGGATGGGAAAAGATGGGTCTTTAAGAGTTTCCTGAAGGAGAGAAGAGAGAGGGAGGATTTAATGGATAAGGGAAGGGAGTTCCAGAGAGTGGGGGCTAAGTGAGAGAAACGGCGACCGCCAAATTTCTTGGTTTTGTTTTTTGGGGTAATTAGTAGGTCATTACGGGCAGAACGGAGATTGCGTGTGGGGCGATAGGGTCGGATGAGGGAGTAGAGAAACCCTGGGCTGGGGCAATGGAGACATTTGAAAGTGAGGCAAGCCACCTTGAAGGCGACCCTTTGATTCATAGGGAGCCAATGAAGGCTGTGAAGCAAAGGTTTAGCAGATTGCCAACGAGGTAGTCCATGGATCAGGCGAGCTGCCTGATTTTGGACAACCTGGAGGCGGTTTAGCAGATAAAGTGGGAGACCATGATAGATAGAATTAGAAAAATCGAGACGGGAGAGTACCAGTGAAGTAACAGATTGGGTGAGTGCCGCAGGGGGAAGAAGGTGGCGAACTTTACGAATCCTCCGAAGCTGGAACATGCATGATGAAATTACCGCTCCAACTTGGGCTTTGAGGGTAAGTTCAGCGTCAATAATTACACCCAGACTTTTTATTGTTTTAGCTGGGGTGGGGGGGGAACCAAGCTCCAACGGCCAGAACTGAGGGCCCCAATGGATGTGGCTGAGACCGGGAAGAAGAAGCTCAGTTTTTCCTGGGTTGAGTTTTAATTGGTTCTGGTCCATCCAGAGTTGTATGTGAGTCATTACAGCGTGAAACGTATTGATAGCTAGTGGGGAGTTAAGTGAAAAAACGAGCTGCAAATCATCAGCATAATTGAAGGTCGTGATGTCCCATTTGAGGAGGGATTGGATCAGTGGCCGGAGGTACAAATTACATAGAAGCGGGGAAAGAGAAGAGCCCTGGGGAACTCCGCAGAGCGTAGGAGATTTTTTTGCCGTGAAAGGACCAAGGCGGACTGCCTGTGATCTTCCAGTGAGGAAGGATCTGACCCAATCGAGGGCAAGGCCTCGGATGCCGGCTTGTTCGATACGGTGGAGAAGGATGTTATGGTCCACCGTGTCGAACGCAGCGGACAGATCCAGAAGGACGAGGGCTTGGGGGTTCCCGATGTCGGCGTTGTACCTGAGTGTATCGAGAACTGCTAGAATGACCGCCTCGGTCGAGTGGGCGGGTCGGAAGCCCGCCTGATTAGGCTCGAGGTACTGGGAGGTTTCGACGAAGTTTGATAAACTGCGGGTGACATGGGCCTCCAGAATATTTGAGAAATAGGGAAGGAGGGAGATGGGGCAGTAGTTTGATGGCTCAATAGGGTCTGCACCAGGCTTCTTAAGAAGGGGCACCAAGATGGCGTCCTTAAAAGAGGTGGGGACACTGCCACTGGTGAGTGAGCTATTGAGTAAGTGTAGAATATTGTCTGGTAGGTTGAGGCAAATACTACGCAGGACAGAGGGGGGGCAGCAATCATTGGGGGAGCCCGATTTCACACGGGTGGCGAGTTCCACTAAGGAAGTCGTGTCTATGACAGGGAAAGTAGTGAAAGTCGACGTGTTGTCAGGGAAGGGGTCAAGAGGGGGAAGCTGGACAAGGGAAGGGATAGAATTTTTAATTTTGATGACTTTTCCAAAAAAAAAGAATTCAAAGTATCACAAGTGACCTGGGTAGGAGTCTGAGCTGGGAGTGATCTATCATCGGTGGTTAGCTCATGTAGAACTCTAAACACTTCCTTGGATTTATTAGTGGCTGACGCGATCCTGCTGGAGAAGTGTTCCATTTTTGCTGACCTGATAGCGGATTTGTAATTATTACGTGTGACCAGGTAGACCTGTCTGGCTGAGTCAGAATAATCGCGCCTCCAAGTGCGTTCTGACTGACGTGTTTTTAATTTCAAAGTCTTAAGATCGTCGGAGAACCACCTATGAGCGTACCGATGCCTGGTACAAGGGAAGGTAACCAGGGGGGCGAACTGGTCGCTGGCCGACTCCAGCCAGGAACCGATTTCTTGTTCCAGGTGATCGATATTGCTGGACGGAAGAGAGTCGAGGCAGGATTCGGCGAGGACGGAGAGAAAGCCCTGGGCATCGTAGGTATTCCTTTTCCGTGATTGTCCCCCAGCCATTAGGGGAGTGGAAGTTTGGCCACTAACTGTGATGGTAGTATCCACCAAGTGGTGGTCAGACCAGGTGCAAGGGAGAGTGACTGGCGAAGACAGGGCCAGATTACAGGACCAGATCTGGTCTAAAATATGGCCCTTAGTATGGGTGGGGTGGGAGACATGCTGGGTGAGGTTCAAGTTCTCGAGAGTCTCGAATAGCTCGATGGCATGAGGGCCGGCATTGGGGTTGTTAAACCAATAATTTAGGTCGCCAAACATGGCGAAGTCAGAGTGTACTGTTAATAGCGCGGAGAGTTGTTCACTCAGAATAGAGGGGAAATGGGGCATAGAGTAAGGAGGCCGGTATAATAGAAGAAGGGTAAGGGCACCAGTGGTAGTTTGTACACTGAAGAGTAAGTTCTCAACCCCTGGTAAGAGAAGGGGGTTAGAGGAAATGTACAGGAATTTATATAGGGCAAATCACCAAGCGGTTTCTAAGCGCTTGCTTAGGGAACCCGTCCTGGTATTCCCCTGTGCGATAACCCCGGCGGGGTATCCGCAAGGTGAAAGCCAGGCATCCCACCGCGAGGGGCCGTTGTGGAGATTAAGCAAGCTATTGCCCAGAGTCGCAGAGTGTGAACCCGTGAATCGAGTAGGCACCGGAGCGAGAATTGTCGAGTCCATGGACATTTTAGGACTCAAGACCCCGCCGAGCTGGGAATTGAACCCTGGTCCCAGGCTGACCTCTGCTTCCAGGTCTGCCTCCTCTAACCAGTGAGCCACACTTCTCCACGAAACAGAGGTAAGGCGTTTTGATATAATGGCTGCCACCCTCCCCCGGGCCGATCGTCAGGGCGGTCGGTATGGAGAATGTAGTAGTCAGGGGGGAGGGCGGCCAGAATATCAGGGAGAAACTCGGAGGTCAGCCAGGTCTCCGTAAGTAGAAGCAGGTCGGGGTTGGAGTTAAAAAGGAAAACAAAGATGTCCTCTGAGTGTTTTACTAACGAGCGGGTGTTTCAATAAAGTACCCTGATCGAAGTAGAGCTCTTGCTAGGCATGCTTGAAGGAGGAAATCTATTTAAGCAAGGTAGTTTGTGGCGCGAGATGCCGAGGGCGGTTGTGCGACGGATGGCGGAGGGGGAAGCGGTAAATGCGGGATATTGCAGATGGTATACAACCTTTACCACGCAACTTTTACCACGACCTACCTTTACCACGCAATTTTTACAACGCAGGATCCATTACAACGAAGTACCATTACAACGCATGTATTTACAACGCAGTACCTTTACCACGCATACCATTACAACGTAAGTATTGGTAAGTATATAATTTTATCAAAAATATTATAACTTTGGGTTTTTGGGTAAAGGGGTATTTTTAGGGTTTAGGGTAAGTTTTGTGTTTTTGGGTAAAGGGGTATTTTTAGGGTTCAGGGTCAGTTTTGGGTTTTTGGGTAAAGGGGTATTTTTAGGGTTCAGGGTCAGTTTTCAGTTTTTGGGTAAAGGGGTATTTTTAGGGTTCAGGGTCAGTTTTGGGTTTTTGGGTAAAGGGGTATTTTAGGGTTCAGGGTCAGTTTGGGGTTTTTGGGTAAAGGGGTATTTTTAGGGTTCAGGGTCAGTTTTGGGTTTTGGGGTAAAGGGGTATTTTTAGGGTTCAGGGTCAGTTTTCAGTTTTTGGGTAAAGGGGTATTTTTAGGGTTCAGGGTTAGTTTTGGGTTTTTGGGTAAAGGGGTATTTTTAGGGTTCAGGGTCAGTTTTCAGTTTTTGGGTAAAGGGGTATTTTTAGGGTTCAGGGTCAGTTTTTGGTTTTTGGGGTAAAGGGGTACAGGATAAATTAAATTAAATAAAATAATTAAATTAAATAAAACTAAATTAATTAAATTAATTTAATTAAATTAAATAATTAAATTTAATTAAATTACATTAATTAAATTAAAATAAATTAAATTACATTAATTAAATTAAATTACATTACATTAAATTAAATTAATAAAATTAAATTACATTACATTAAATTAATTAAATTAAATTAATTTAATTAAATTACATTAAATTATAATAAAATAATTAAATTCAATTAAAATAAATTGATTATATTAAATTACATTAAATTAAATTAAATTAATTAAATTAATTTAAATTAAATTAATTAAATTAAAATAAATTAAATTACATTAATTAAATTAAATTACAATAAATTAAATTAATTAAATTAAATTACATTAAATTAAATTAGTTAAATTAAATTAAATTAATTTAATTAAATTACATTAAATTACATTAAACATATTAAATTAAATTAAATTAATTAAAAAAAGATAAATTAAATTAATTAAATTAAATAAAATTAATTTTAATTAATTTACATTTCAAAAAATATTATATACTTACTAATACGTTGTAATGGTATGCGTGGTAAAGGTACTGCATTGTAAATACATGCGTTGCAATGGTACTTCGTTGTAATGGATCCTGCGTTGTAAAAATTGCGTGGTAAAGGTAGTCGTGGTAAAAGTATGCGTTGTAACGTCATACATCCATTGCAGATCCCTAAGGGCATGGGCTGAGTAAGTGATGGACGGAACAGAGTTCCATGCCCCATGGCCCGGTCTGGCGCGGACGGGCGCAGACGGGCTTGCCTTAGGCGCGCCTTCGGCGCGCAGACGGCGCTCTCGCTGCGCCCGTCCGCTGCGCTTCCGGTGAGTGCACATATTTATATTAGATAGGAGGATTCTATGGGCGTGGCCTAAAAAGGGGCGTGGCCTGTCTCGTGACCGGGGATGGCGGTTCTGTGGGGCAGCGCATCAGCGCTACAGTCCGCTGAGCGCTTTAGCAAGTTGACCAATGCTTCACACAGATTTAAAAGTAAGAACACAGATTATAGTGACACTCAAAGTATTAAAACAAATGTGTGCAGAATGCGGCTCCCGGCTTTCCGCCTCAGGAGTAAGATTGTCTAGCACCTCGCTCGTAATCAGCGAGTGCTTTTAAGCGCGGCGGGTGGGCGTGGCCTAAAAAGGGGCGTGGCCTGACTCGTGGCCGGGGATGGCGGTTCTGTGGGGCAGCGCGTCAGCGCTACAGTCCGCTGAGCGCGTTAGCAAGTTGACCAATGCTTCACACAGATTTAAAAGTAAGAACACAGATTATAGTGACACTCAAAGTATTAAAACAAATGTGTGCAGAATGGGGCTCCCGGCTTTCCACCTCAGGAGTAAGATTGTCAACAGCACAGCACAGAGCAATAGGTGCAGTATTGCCATGCAACGCATGGTGAGTGAATGTTCCAGAAATGTTGCCAAAGGCCTAGACAAAGTTTCAAATTCTTTTGAATTACTTAAGACATGTAACACAGGTGCCTCCCGCTATTACACTTATACTTGCCCCCGGGACTTGGCCCACCCGGGGGCTAAGTAATAACGAAGCACGGGAGCCCACACTACGATTTTTTTTTCTCAGCCGGATTCGGGCACACAGCGCGAATTCAGCAGATTTTTATTTTAATTAGTTTTTTGGGCCCTTGGGTTCCTTGTGGGACCCCTTGAGCAGGCCTAGAGCGTCAGGGTGTTTCTGGGTCATTGAAAAGCAATTTCCCTCCTTTTAACAAAAAGATCCAGGCACAGTAGGACAGACTTAAACTTTACCAAAACACCCAGACACTGGATGATGTCCTCAGTGATGTCATTTGAGATGTCATCAGTGATGTCATCTGTGATGTCACTGACAATGTCATGTGTGGTGTAATATGTGACATCATCAGCAGTGCATTGCAGGATGTGCTATTTATAGTTAGCTGAACTAACTATAACAGGGGAATTTCACCGGTTTTGCACGAGTGAAATGTCCAACTAACTATAACTTTCCCTAAAACCTATGTTTTTTTCAGTGAATGTCTAAGGGTTTTTAAATGCTAATTTCTAACTATAATGTGCCTGAAACCTATGTTTTTTTCAGTGAATTTCAAAGGTTTTTCAAATGCTAGATTCTAACTATGCCTACAGAGGTAGGACATGTGAAGAAAGAAGAAAAAATGCACAGAAAGAAGCAAAAGAAATGCAGTAAGAAGTAACAGAAGTCCACAAAGACGAAGAAAAGTGCAGGAAGAAGCAAGACATGTGCAGAAAGAACCAACAGAGGAGCAGAAAGAAGCCTTGTTCCAAAATTATCCTGTGACCATAACGTTTTCAGACGGGCAGTAACTGACTGTGACTAACCAGACCTAGAGCCAGTGCTATGCTAAAAGACACTTAGAATACAGTGAAAACACGCACATACACTAGGGAACACTATGTGTTGGGGGACCCCTGTGATTAGCATGACCTCCTCTGTAAGGCCCTAGTACATAATAGGGCAGGGGGATTACAGCTACCTCTTAAAACGTGCTACAGGGTGCATTTCCACAGTGGTAAAGAAAGGGGGAGACCTGAGGTGATATGTTTGCAAACATGCTCTGTGGCTGTTTTAAGTTGGGAGATTAAGTTCCCTTGAATGAAGATTGTCCCTGGGGTCCAACTAGCCAACCAGGTACCTCCAGTAAGTGCCACAGAGCTGCGTTGCTGAGAGGTGTAAAAAGGGGCATGGCCGTGGCCCACCTCTCTGCAACACAGTGCAGTGGCGCTTACTGGAGGTACCTGGTGGGGTTGTTGGCCCCCCGGGACCCTCAGGATTGAAGAGGAATTAATTCCCCAACTTAAAACGCACCAAAGGGTGGGTTTGTACCCATGTCACCTCAGACCCTGCCTCTTCCCTTCATCACTGGGAAAATGCACCCCGTGGCACGTTTTAAGTTGGAAGATTAGGTCCTCTTGAATACTGAGAGGGTCCCTGATGGCCAACTAGTCCGCTAGGTACCTCCAGTAAGTGCCACAGAGCTGTGTTGCAGAGAGGTGTAAAAATGGGCATGGCCTAGACCACTTCTCTGCAACGCAGACTTGTGGTGCTTACTGGAGATACCTGGTGGCCTAGTTGGCCCCCAGGGTCCCTCAGGATTGAAGGGGAATGAATTACCCAACTTAAAACACACCACAGGACGTGTTTCCACACATGTCACCTCAGGCCCTGCCCCCTCCCTTCACCACTGTGCAAACGCGCCCCGTGGCATGTTTCAAGTTCCTCTTTAATTCTGAGGGTCCCTGGGGTCCAACTAGCCCACCAGGTACGTAGAGTGTGCGATGCAGAGCTGCATTGTAGAGAGGTGTAAAAAGGGGCATGGCTTGGACCACCTCTCTGCAACACTGCCCTGCGGTGCTTACTGGAAGTACCTGGTGGGCTACTTGTCCCACAGGGACACCTAATATTGAAGGGGAATGAATTTCCCAATTAAAAACGCACCACAGGACACGTTTGCAGAGTGTTACTGGGAGGGGCGGGCCTCCAGCACGATCGCATGTGGTTTTTCTGTTGTTATTTTTGGAAGGGGGCAGTGTGGCCCCATTCCTTTAACTTTTTTGGGGCCCTGGGTAGGGGGGCCTGAGGAGGCACGTGGCCCCCCTCCTCAGGCCTATTATGGCCCCCCAGTCCTCTCACTGTCCTGCCAACTCCCCGCGTCCTGCGGGAGCTGGCATTGCTTTTTCACAAGGGGAGCTGCAGACATGCAGCTCCCCTTTTGGAAAAGCAATTCTGCTTTTCCACAAGGCTCCCGCCCTGTCATTGCAAACAGCAGTGTCCCGGGGTGGGCACCCCAGGACACTGCAGGAGCCAGCCCTGTTGGGGGTGGCGGTCCCCAGGGCAATCACCTGCTCCAGGAGGGGGGCTGCACAGCCCCCATCCCACCATTTGTATTGCCTCAGGGAGGTGGTCATGGACCCCCAAATTTGAATAATTAGTGCCCTGGGGATGTGGCTGTCCCTGGGGCATATGTAGGTTCTTGAGCCCTCCCACACAAGTATTATTATAAAAATAAGAGCCCCGGGTTTGGCAGTCACCGGGTCAGTGGGAGGGCCGTGTGCCCCCACAAAATTATTAATGAAAGCCTCGGGGTGCCAGTCTCCGGGGCTTGGGGGTCCTTGGAGGCCCCCACACCTAAAAAAATAAAGCCCCGGGGGTGGCGGTCCCCGGGGCTGCGAGGGGCCCGTGAGCCACCGCAAATATTTATGGAAAGCTCCGGGGGTGCCAGTCCTAAGGACTGCGGTGCCTCCCGCTATTACACTTATACTTGCCCCCGGGACTTGGCCCACCCGGGGGCTAAGTAATAACGAAGCACGGGAGCCCACACTACGATTTTTTTTTCTCAGCCGGATTCGGGCACACAGCGCGAATTCAGCAGATTTTTATTTTAATGAGTTTTTTGGGCCCTTGGGTTCCTTGTGGGACCCCTTGAGCAGGCCTAGAGCGTCAGGGTGTTTCTACCCTGCCCCCTTTTCTTGTTTTGCAAGTTTCTTTTTCTCTTTTTTTGTGCCTCCATTCTACTGAAAACAATGGATTTAGGCCCAGATCCTTGTACTGGGGTGAATGTATGACATTGTTCTACATTCTGTCCATCAACTGTGTTTTTTGCAATTTCACCCTGAGTGTGCTGGGGATGCTCAGACGTGAGTCCCAGGCTCTCCACACCACTGGAGTCAAGCTATCCAGGCTGAATGAAGGCTGATAGCCGGAAACCGGTCGTTGGATGCTTGATTCCGGTCTGGGAAAGACATGGCTTGGTAGTTCGGACTGGACTGTTCCCATGAGGCACAGGGTCAGAGCTGATTTGCATATAGCCAGTGTCTAACCCAGGGTGGTGTGGAGTGCAAAAAAACTATGGATTTAGGCCCAGATCCTTGTACTGGGGTGAATGTATGACATTGTTCTACATTCTGTCCATCAACTGTGTTTTTTGCAATTTCACCCTGAGTGTGCTGGGGATGCTCAGACGTGAGTCCCAGGCTCTCCACACCACTGGAGTCAAGCTATCCAGGCTGAATGAAGGCTGATAGCCAGAAACCGGTCCTTGGATGCTTGATTCCGGCCTGGGAAAGACATGGCTTGGTAGTTCGGACTGGACTGTTCCCATGAGGCACAGGGTCAGAGCTGATTTGCATATAGCCAGTGTCTAACCCAGGGTGGTGTGGAGTGCAAAAAAACGATGGATTTAGGCCCAGATCCTTGTACTGGGGTGAATGTATGACATTGTTCTACATTCTGTCCATCAACTGTGTTTTTTGCAATTTCACCCTGAGTGTGCTGGGGATGCTCAGACGTGAGTCCCAGGCTCTCCACACCATGGAGTCAAGCTATCCAGGCTGAATGAAGGCTGATAGCCAGAAACCGGTCCTTGGATGCTTGATTCCGGTCTGGGAAAGACATGGCTTGGTAGTTTGGACTGGACTGTTCCCATGAGGCACAGGGTCAGAGCTGATTTGCATATAGCCAGTGTCTAACCCAGGGTGGTGTGGAGTGCAAAAAAACGATGTATTTAGGGCCAGATCCTTGTACTGGGGTGAATGTATGACATTGTTCTACATTATGTCCATCAACTGTGTTTTTTGCAATTTCACCCTGAGTGTGCTGGGGATGCTCAGACGTGAGTCCCAGGGTCTCCACACCACTGGAGTCAAGCTATCCAGGCTGAATGAAGGCTGATAGCCAGAAACCGGTCCTTGGATGCTTGATTCCGGTCTGGGAAAGACATGGCTTGGTAGTTCGGACTGGACTGTTCCCATGAGGCACAGGGTCAGAGCTGATTTGCATATAGCCAGTGTCTAACCCAGGGTGGTGTGGAGTGCAAAAAAACGATGGATTTAGGCCCAGATCCTTGTACTGGGGTGAATGTATGACATTGTTCTACATTCTGTCCATCAACTGTTTTTTTTGCAATTTCACCCTGAGTGTGCTGGGGATGCTCAGACTTGAGTCCCAGGCTCTCCACACCACTGGAGTCAAGCTATCCAGGCTGAATGAAGGCTGATAGCCAGAAACCGGTCCTTGGATGCTTGATTCCGGTCTGGGAAAGACATGGCTTGGTAGTTCGGACTGGACTGTTCCCATGTGGCACAGGGTCAGAGCTGATTTGCATATAGCCAGTGTCTAACCCAGGGTGGTGTGGAGTGCAAAAAAACGATGGATTTAGGCCCAGATCCTTGTACTGGGGTGAATGTATGACATTGTTCTACATTCTGTCCATCAACTGTGTTTTTTTGCAATTTCACCCTGAGTGTGCTGGGGATGCTCAGACGTGAGTCCCAGGCTCTCCACACCACTGGAGTCAAGCTATCCAGGCTGAATGAAGGCTGATAGCCAGAAACCGGTCCTTGGATGCTTGATTCCGGTCTGGGAAAGACATGGCTTGGTAGTTCGGACTGGACTGTTCCCATGGGGCACAGGGTCAGAGCTGATTTGCATATAGCCAGTGTCTAACCCAGGGTGGTGTGGAGTGCAAAAAAACGATGGATTTAGGCCCAGATCCTTGTACTGGGGTGACTGTATGACATTGTTCTACATTCTGTCCATCAACTGTGTTTTTTGCAATTTCACCCTGAGTGTGCTGGGGATGCTCAGACGTGAGTCCCAGGCTCTCCACACCATGGAGTCAAGCTATCCAGGCTGAATGAAGGCTGATAGCCAGAAACCGGTCCTTGGATGCTTGATTCCGGTCTGGGAAAGACATGGCTTGGTAGTTTGGACTGGACTGTTCCCATGAGGCACAGGGTCAGAGCTGATTTGCATATAGCCAGTGTCTAACCCAGGGTGGTGTGGAGTGCAAAAAAACGATGTATTTAGGGCCAGATCCTTGTACTGGGGTGAATGTATGACATTGTTCTACATTATGTCCATCAACTGTGTTTTTTGCAATTTCACCCTGAGTGTGCTGGGGATGCTCAGACGTGAGTCCCAGGGTCTCCACACCACTGGAGTCAAGCTATCCAGGCTGAATGAAGGCTGATAGCCAGAAACCGGTCCTTGGATGCTTGATTCCGGTCTGGGAAAGACATGGCTTGGTAGTTCGGACTGGACTGTTCCCATGAGGCACAGGGTCAGAGCTGATTTGCATATAGCCAGTGTCTAACCCAGGGTGGTGTGGAGTGCAAAAAAACGATGGATTTAGGCCCAGATCCTTGTACTGGGGTGAATGTATGACATTGTTCTACATTCTGTCCATCAACTGTTTTTTTTGCAATTTCACCCTGAGTGTGCTGGGGATGCTCAGACTTGAGTCCCAGGCTCTCCACACCACTGGAGTCAAGCTATCCAGGCTGAATGAAGGCTGATAGCCAGAAACCGGTCCTTGGATGCTTGATTCCGGTCTGGGAAAGACATGGCTTGGTAGTTCGGACTGGACTGTTCCCATGTGGCACAGGGTCAGAGCTGATTTGCATATAGCCAGTGTCTAACCCAGGGTGGTGTGGAGTGCAAAAAAACGATGGATTTAGGCCCAGATCCTTGTACTGGGGTGAATGTATGACATTGTTCTACATTCTGTCCATCAACTGTGTTTTTTTGCAATTTCACCCTGAGTGTGCTGGGGATGCTCAGACGTGAGTCCCAGGCTCTCCACACCACTGGAGTCAAGCTATCCAGGCTGAATGAAGGCTGATAGCCAGAAACCGGTCCTTGGATGCTTGATTCCGGTCTGGGAAAGACATGGCTTGGTAGTTCGGACTGGACTGTTCCCATGGGGCACAGGGTCAGAGCTGATTTGCATATAGCCAGTGTCTAACCCAGGGTGGTGTGGAGTGCAAAAAAACGATGGATTTAGGCCCAGATCCTTGTACTGGGGTGACTGTATGACATTGTTCTACATTCTGTCCATCAACTGTGTTTTTTGCAATTTCACCCTTAGTGTGCTGGGGATGCTCAGACGTGAGTCCCAGGCTCTCCACACCACTGGAGTCAAGCTATCCAGGCTGAAAGAAGGCTGATAGCCAGAAACCGGTTCTTGGATGCTTGATTCCGGTCTGGGAAAGACATGGCTTGGTAGTTCGGACTCTACTGTTCCCATGAGGCAGAGGGTCAGAGCTGATTTGCATATAGCCAGTGTCTAACCCAGGGTTGTGTGGAGTGCAAAAAAAACGATGGATTTAGGCCCAGATCCTTGTACTGGGGTGAATGTATGACATTGTTCTACATTCTGTCCATCAACTGTGTTTTTTGCAATTTCACCCTGAGTGTGCTGGGGATGCTCGGATGTGAGTCCCAGGCTCTCCACACCACTGGAGTCAAGCTATCCAGGCTGAATGAAGGCTGATTGCCAGAAACCGGTCCTTGGATGCTTGATTCCGGTCTGGGAAAGACATGGTTTGGTAGTTCGGACTGGCCTGTTCCCATGAGGCACAGGGTCAGAGCTGATTTGCATATAGCCATTGTCTAACCCAGGGTGGTGTGGAGTGCAAAAAAACAATGGATTTAGGCCCAGATCCTTGTACTGGGGTGAATGTATGACATTGTTCTACATTCTGTTCATCAACTGTGTTTTTTGCAATTCCATTCTACTGAAGCACAAGCTGGCTGCCAACACTTCCTGGTTTGAAGTGTTGACAGCCAATTAGAATGCAACTCGTGATCGGCACGGTGCGCGGATCCCCCATAGATATTGAAACTTTTATTTTTTGATTTTCTCAGCAACTACTGAACGGATTTACACCATTTAAGAAAAAAAGGTCTCTTTCTGATCCAAGGGCTAGCTTTTTGGCAAATTTGGTGTAATTCCTTTCAGTAGTTTCAGCTGTAACCATGTCTAAAGTTTCCTATGGGAAATTGATTTATTGACCTCTATTTTTTTTTATTTCTCAGGAACTACTGAACGGATGTACACCATTTTAATAAAAGGTCTCTTTCTTAACCAAGGGCTACCTTCTTGCCAAATTTGGTGTAATTCCATATAGCAGTTCAGGTTGTAGTCATGTCTAAAGTTTCCTATGGGAAATAACATGAAGAAAACGCATTTTGGGACCCCCTTTTTTCTCGCCACCTGTTTGCTGAATCACCCCAAAACTACTGAGATAGAAGCTGACTGAAATGGGCAATACGTTTTTACAATTTCGTGAAGGTTCGTCAACCGATGCCAAATTTATTGGGAAAACAATAAAGTCCTAACTATAACTACCTACTGGCGACTGCCAGTAGGTAATATATATAATTATTACCTACTGGCGGTCACTAGTTAGGACCTAGTTTCCATAGGACATCCACAACATTTTATTTGGAATAACTTTGGGGCTGGTGGATAAATCGTCGTGAATTTCTCCAAGAAACTGGCCTGCTCAGTTCCGCTCCTTCCCTGAAAGTTTGGAGGTGATTCGTCAAGTGGGGGCCGAGAAAACAGAGGGGTCCCAAAACGTGTTTTTCCCCATGCAATTTTCCATAGGGACCTTTAACCAGGGCTTCAGCTCGAACGGCTCAACGGAATTGCACAAAATTTGGCAGAGAGGTAGAGTTCTGTTTGCAGGTTGTGCTTTTTGTTAAATGGTGTAAATCCGTTCAGTAGTTTCTGAGAAATTTGCAAGTAAAATCATAGCGATATCCAGAGACGTAGTTAAGCAGCCGTACGGAAATCTGTTCAATTACGAGCGCGAGCTGCATGCTGATTGGCTGTCAATACTCCAAACCAGGAAGTGTTGGCAGCCCTCTTGTTTGTCGGGAGAACAGAGTCACAAGAAAACAGTTGAGAATTAAGGTTAAGGGGCAGGGTAGAAACATTCTGACCCTATAATCTTGGTTAGGCGGTGGCACATGGATCTTTAGGCTCAATGTAATTTTTTTTTAAATAAAAAATGTCGGTGTACTCGTGCAGTACTTGTACGCGGTGGAAAAGGTGAAAAAAAATAGAAGTCAGTTTTATTCATTAGGTCCCGTGGGGCAATTTATTTGCATAATGGGGGCTTGTAAGGTGCCCCGAGCACTGGGGAACGGCACTCCTCTGGTTTTATTTTGAAGTATGCGGGGGGGGATTATGGTCTTACTTCCCGCAGTCTCGGTGAGCGGCACCCCTCAGGGATTTTTTGAAAAAAAAGTATGTTTTGAGCTCTCTTTCTCTCTCTCGCCATACACGTCGCGGGGAACGCCACCTTTCTGGGGCAGTGATATGTAAAATGACCTTCCAGCTCCGGGTACCTGCATATTCTGGAGTTTTTTATTAATGTTGGGAGGGTGGGCTTGATAATACGTCCTTGTAAATTCCCATAGAAGCCTATATTCTGGTGTTAACATGGGCTTCTATGGGAAATAACAAGGCCGTATTATCAAGCTCATTATCGGTGTTTTATCGGCAGTTTCCTGCCAATAAACAACGATAATTTTAACACCGGTCCTTGATAATATGCACCTAAGTTTACTGGTTAAAAAAAGAGCAATGGGCCATATTATCAACAAAAGGCGATACATTATCACCGTTTTTATCAGCAGGAAACTGCAGATAAAGCGGCGATAATTGGCTTGATAATATATCCTTGTGAATTACCATAGAAGCCCAGGTTAACACCAGAACCTGGGCTGCTATGGGAATTTACAAGGACCTGTTATCAAGCCCATTATCGCCGCTTTAGCGGCAGTACCCTGCCGATAAAAGCGGCGATAATGTACCGCCCTTTACTGATAATATGGCACTGATGGGCATATTATCAAGGACCAGTGTTAAAATTATCCACGTTTTATGGGCAGGAAACTGCCGATAAAATGGCGAAAATGGCCTTTGTGAATTCCCACAGAAGCCCATGTTCTGGTGTTAACATGGGCTTCTATGGGAATTAACAAGGGCGTATTATCAAGCCCCTGGAGGGAGTTGCGGTGGGACAGGCGGGGCGGGGGAGGGCAGGGTGGGGGGTTGATAAACAACGGAATCTGGATGATTTTAGGTAAGTAAACAACTAAATTAATAAAACGAATTTCGGACCAAATTAGCAACAACATAAGGCTATATATTATCGCGGCTTTTATCGGCAGGAAACTGCCGATAAAGCGGCGATAATGGCCTTGATAATATGCCCTTGTGAATTCCCATAGCAGCCCAGGTTAACTCCAGAACCTGGGCTGCTATGGGAATTTACAAGGGCCTATTATCAAGCCCATTATTGCCGCTTTATCAGCAGTTTCCTGCCGATAAAAGCGGTGATAATGTATCACCTTATGTTGTTGATAATATGGCC
This sequence comes from Lissotriton helveticus, assembly GCF_964261635.1. Taxonomy (NCBI): domain Eukaryota; kingdom Metazoa; phylum Chordata; class Amphibia; order Caudata; family Salamandridae; genus Lissotriton; species Lissotriton helveticus. The sequence goes on from NC_136068.1 coordinate 650,391,795, forward strand.
CTTCGTTCCATGCCCTACATCGCATTTTGCGAAGCAGGGCGCGCTACGAAATTCGGGGCATATTGTCAAGGACCTGTGTTAAAATTATCTGAGTTTTATCGTACTCGTAGCGTATGTTGGGTATGATTAGGAGTAGAAACTGTGGTGCGATCACTCTCTCACTGTCAAATCAGAGCACAGGACGCGCTATGAGAATAGTTAGAAGTTGCCACTTATTGAAGATCCGATTCAGCTGTGTGGCATATTGTGCGATGTTAGCAGGCATCGCTTACATGATTACGGTAACTGAGCGTGTGGTTTGCTATAAAAAAGTTGTGTTTACTCCTCTGTATGGGAAGCTGGATGTCCATCTGGCTGTCGATTCAGACCTTGAAAGAAGAGTCAACCACATGAGCCGTATAAGAGCGCTATTGTCTCAAAAAGAGATCGCTCTTACATCTGCTAGAGAAACATTTGTCCTTCATGTAGCAAACACTCGCACAGAAGTGTATGCTTTGTTAAATACAGACGTGCCATGGAATTTTAGGGAGTTAATTTAGACTATCTTTAATGCGTCCTCGAGTAGGGAGTTAGCTTACTTTTTTAAAGTAATAAGAATTGGCCTTGTGACTTCTGTAGAAACTATATTTGGTGACTTGTCGGTGTTTTTTCATTTGATTTTTTCCAGCATCTTTGGTGAATTGTGCTTAATGCTCACATTAGTTGCCGGTGTGCTTGTATTAATTTGTTTACTTAAAATAGATGCAAATCTTGCAGCAGATGACAATATTTCTCGGTTGTTGCTGGTCCGCAACCGAATGCTTAGTTACTATGGAGCGCTGCCTCTTGCAACGTTCAGTGCAGCATATGGATTATCGTTTCGATTCTCCTTTTTCACATGCGTTCAGCCTGTCTTCCATTGCTTGAGCTGTGATTTCGACTGGGCCCTGGATTAGTGTCTCTGCAGTACGGTGTCTTGCAACGCGGATTATGACGACACATGGAATAATGGGACGTTAGAATATTTTTGCAGCGCGCTTGAGTTCTTGCCCCGCAGTTACATTGAAGATGACCCAAGTTTTCCTCCGATGGTGATAGAGGCTCCGGTCGTTGAGGAACAAGTATGTTCATTCCGACTATTGAATTGGATGGCTGAAATGTTTTCAGATGAGAACAATGACTTCCTGTTGGAGGCTGTTGCTACATACTGTGCTTACACGCTGTTGGATTAAGACTCTTTGATTTTTCTGAGTATTCTTTATTATTTAGCTACTGCTTTCTATCAAAGAGCGAATAACTTTTTTTTGGAAATGTGAACTTGACTCTGCTTTTTAGGCTTGGACTCTGCATTCCTAATTCGCCCACGTTTATTTCACGTGCTTTGATCAAGAAAGGATGCCATGGGGCTGAGCCTTTCGCTCACACCCTGTTAAGTTAGCATGGGTTTATTAGAAGCTTACACGCTATTTTTGGTTTCCTGCTCTGCTTTGCATGTGACAAATGCTTTATATGAGAATAATTTGGTATGCTAGATTTTTAAAGTGCCTCACTAGTTTTGTGTGTTTAGTGAGAGCATGGACCATCAAGGTTATCTTGAATAGTGTGTCTGTTATTCAGAATGATCCTCGGACGTTCGAGCCATAACACATATGTATGTGAGCAAAGTCAAGCGCACACAACCTAAGTTAGTTCAATGGTACATTGTATATCTTTCGATGAAAGGATAAGATCAAACTCCACTTTTGTTGTTTCCTTTCTTATTTATTTAGTCCACTGAAAGTATTTGTTTTACACGAAAACCAGCCGACACGTGTTTCGTCTATAACGGGGTGGACCCGTGACTCTTCAGGGCTGTCGAAGTTAAGCTGAAGACAGTATCGTCGGACCGGTGATAATTCCAACCCGGTCCTAATCGGGTGTAAATAATGACGGACGCAAAAGGGAGTACTTCCAAAGCGTCCAAGAAATGTATCGGGGTAGAAAGGTCCGCCGTCGGGTATGCGGTCGGTCAAATACTGGCAAGCCGATCCGCTTGCCCCAATTCGTCGGCTTATTGTCGTTTCGAGAAAAACGGGGAGTAGTCCGTCGGTTCCCCAGGTGTGTCGGACTACTCCCCGTTTTTCTCGCAACGGCAATAAGCCGACGAATTGGGGCAAGCGGATCGGCTTGCCAGTATTTGACCGACTGCATACCCGACGGCGGACCTTTCTACCCCGATACATTTCTTGGACGCTTTGGAAGTACTCCCTTTTGCGTCCGTCATTATTTACACCCGATTAGGACCAGGTTGGAATTATCACCGGTCCGACGATACTGTCTTCAGCTTAACTTCGACAGCCCTGAAGAGTCACGGGTCCACCCCATTATAGACGAAACACGTGTCGGCTGGTTTTCATGTAAAACAAATACTTTCACTGGACTAAATAAATAAGAAACGAAACAACAAAAGTGGAGTTTGATCTTATCCTTTCATCGAAAGATATACAACGTATCATTGAACTAACTTAGGTTGTGTGCGCTTGACTTTGCTCACATATATACAGAAGGTAGAGCTCTTCTCTCCCCTCTTTCTTCAGAGACTAGGGTTATCTCTGATCAAGAAGCACCAATCACTTTAAACCTCACAAGTACCTTACAACCACTACCTGTAGAGCGCCATCATATTTCTGAACACTCTCATAACCCTTCGCGGAACTTTGTACATATGCAGCTGTATCCACCGCGCATTTCATAATGCATTGTGGAGGCAAAGTTACACACAGTTGCAGAACATTCGTAGCTTGACAGTTTGTGGTGCACTGAATGTGATCTACTACTGCTGAGTACCAGAGGTATGGGTCTGACCATGTAATCCTATGTCAATTTCTGTAGTTATACATTAATCTGCAAGGTAGGGAGGGTGAAATGTAGGTATATATTCTTTTTTTTTTACCTTTAGCATCATAGGATGCTTTTTCCATTTGTATCTTATAGAATTGTAACAATGCTGACAACCTTGTTTCTGAAAATATGCTTGCTTGTATTATCCAAGGTACTATGCGTGAGATTTCGGCGTTAGAAATAAACATTTCAAAGTTGCACGTGTCTTTATTTACATCTTGTATTGGACTGGTGTAAGACTTTAATGAAAGAGTGATCTTGTTATCCACGTTACTTCATGTAATCTAAGTCGCATGTTCCGGGTTGACTAGTCATTGGTGTTTTTGCTCTAGGGTCAAGAACCAATGAGTCACTGATTGCTAGTCTGGTAGGGGTTTTTTGTAGTAAGTTGGGTTTTGGTACACCCTAATTCACTGAGGTCCTAAGTCTTTATGCACAGTTCTGTGTATGAGCAGAATTCCTGGAACAGTAGTTACAACAAAAAGGCTCGATAAAGGGCTTGCACTTTGAATATGAATATAAAATAGAAGAATAGTTGATAATCACAGCTAAGGAATGCAGCAATTAGATGTGTGTATGTGTGGATGATGTGTAGATTGAGTGGAAGATGAAAAACTTAAAAAATAAGAAAGGCTGGAGAGACGCAAACTACCCACTGCATTGTCAGTGAAGTGGATCTTTGGATTTCCAGGTCATTTCACAGATAGGGTGTTGGATTTCGCAGTGGGAGCAAGAGAAACTAGTACCATAGCTAAGGAAGAAAGCTAGTGCATAAAGTACACACAGTTGGGCAGACTTACAAGGTCATGGGAAAAATGATGCAAAAGGGGCGCAAGGTGTTTGTAAACCTGCCGCAGTGTGTGGTAGAAAAGACGCAAGAAAGGACGGAAGTGTGCAAATTACCCACTGCTATTCACGGGTAGTAGTTTCCAAGAAGGCTGAATAAAGGGCCTGCACTTTCAATTTGAATTAAAGAAGAATAATTGATAGGCTCAGGCAAGAATGGTAGCAAGTAGGTGTGGTTGTTGGGTTGATTGTGTGGAAGATGACTAAGGTAAAAAATTAGAGAGGTTGTAGAGATGCAAACTTTTCCATTTCTTTGTAAAGGAAGTGGGTGTTTAGTTTTCCAGTGCATATATATATGCACTGAAAAACCCATAGGTTTCAACCACGTTATAGTTAGGAATTAACATTTAAAAAACCTTAGAAATTCACTGAAAAAAACATAGGTTTCCCCATGTCATAGTTAGCTGGACATTTCTCACATACAAAACCATTGAAATTCCCCCGTTATAGTTAGTTCAGCTAACTATAACTCGCGTGCCTGCAATGCACTGCTGATGACGTCACATATAACATCACTCATGACATGGTCAGTGACATCACTCATGACATCACTGATGACATCTCAAATGACATCACTGATGACATCACTGATGATATCATCCTTATGAAAGAGTGGCAGACCTCCTCTTGGCGTAATATAATCTTTGATACACACCTTCAGAAATAGAAAGTAAAATTTTTAAAAATAATGGAGATACCAATACCAGTTACCAACAACCTATTCTGTAATTCCGCCATTTACATACACATCCATTCATTCACCAACAGTTCTATATAGTCACTTATACATGTACTCACTCATCATATGTACTCATACACTTATACATACTGTTACACACCGACACTCATCCATACAGTTACTCACACACATACTCACATATGCAAATAAACTATCAAACATCCATTTGTTTGCATATACAGCTATACACACACCACTACACTTACTTTTACAGAAACGTACACATACTTACTCTCTTAAACAATCAGTGATAGAAACACTTACTTATTTATACAGGAACTTTTTCAATCTGTCGCTGTCATATATCCTTACTTATATACATCGAAACTCACATATACTCTTTTAAAACATATGTAATTACTCATAAAGACACTATTGAGGCAGACATTCACTCACTAGCACACCCATGCACACATTCATCCACCTCTGCAGTCCTGCACACTTGCTGTCTTCAAAACACATACAAACAGTGAGTCAGTCATTCATGTATCTGTGCCCTAAGTAATACCCGCCACCAAACCATACAGACACTCATTCTGATACTCAAAAAAACAACTAATAACCCATATAGACACTCGTGTAGCTACTCACCAATGCATGTAGCCACTTATACACAAAGTGAGACACTGATACAGATATTTACATATTTAAACATTACTCGCTAATACATATATTCACTAAGATACACTTAATAAGTCAGTTATACAATGAAATTTACAAAAAAACATAAATTTTGACACTTATTTACCCATTTATTCTTCCATCGACCTTTAGATATACATATAAATAAAAATATTTATTTTTCAGAAAGACACACATTCAGTGGATGATGTCATCAGTGATGTCTTCAGTGATGTCATTTGAGATGTCATCAGTGATGTCATGAGTAATGTCAATGACCATGTCATGAGTGATTGCAAAAATCACAGTTGATGGACAGAATGTAGAACAATGTCATACATTCACCCCAGTACAAGGATCTGGGCCTAAATCCATCGTTTTTTTGCACTCCACACCACCCTGGGTTAGACACTGGCTATATGCAAATCAGCTCTGACCCAGTGCCTCATGGGAACAGTCCAGTCGGAACTACCAAGCCATGTCTTTCCCAGACCGGAATCAAGCATCCAAGGACCGGTTTCTGGCTATCAGCCTTCATTCAGCCTGGATAGCTTGACTCCAGTGGCGTGGAGAGCCTGGGACTCACGTCTGAGCATACCCAGCCCACTCGGGGTGAAAATTGCAAAAAACACAGTTGATGGACAGAATGTAGAACAATGCCATACATTCACCCCAGTACAAGGATCTGGGCCTAAATCCATCTTTTTTGTGCACTCCACACCACCCTGGGTTAGACACTGGCTATATGCAAATCAGCTCTGACCCTGTGCCTCATGGGAACAGTCCAGTCCGAACTACCAAGCCATGTCTTTACCAGACCGGAATCAAGCATCCAAGGACTGGTTTCTGGCTATCAGCCTTCATTCAGCCTGGATAGCTTGACTCCAGTGGTGTGGAGAGCCTGGGACTCACGTCTGAGCATACCCAGCCCACTCGGGGTGAAAATTGCAAAAAAAAACAGTTGATGGACAGAATGTAGAACAATGTCATACATTCACCCCAGTACCAGGATCTGGGCCTAAATCCATAGTTTTTTTGCACTCCACACCACCCTGGGTTAGACACTGGCTATATGCAAATCAGCTCTGACCCTGTGCCTCATGAGTGATGTTATATGTGATGTCATCAGTAGTGCATTGCGGGCACGCGAGTTATAGTTAGCTGAACTAACTATAACGGGGGAATTTCAATGGTTTTGTATGAGAGAAATGTCCAGCTAACTATAACATGGGTGAAACTCATGGTTTTTTCAGTGAATTTCTAAAGTTTTTTAAATGCTTATTCCTAACTGTAACATGGCTGAAACCTATGTTTTTTCAGTGAAAATATATATATACACTCATTGAGAAATTTAGGTCCTTGGAGAAAAAGAGCAAAGCGTAACAAAGCTAGTGGCGGGAGTCGCGCTCCCTCCAAAGATATATTGATGTAGGCAGGATTCTCCGAGGCCTCCGGATATTCTGGCACCAAGCTACGAGAACCCCAATATAGATATGATGCGTGAATTGGCCGAATGCAATTTAGATTCATCTAAGTCCTTGGTCATGTAACTTATAAAATACGCTGACATTGACAGAGCATCATTGCTGGAGCAGATAAGCAAACTAAATGAGGACATAGGTGCAATGGGAACGGAGGAAGAAAGGAATAAACTGCGCAAGGAAATGAACATAAGGTTTTGAAAAGAAGAAGAAACCATAAAAGCCCGTAAAAAGTTCAAATTCAACCGAGATAAAATGGACTTCGGAAAAGGGGCACATTTTTACGTTTGCTAAGAAATATAAAGCAATACGTTCGTCTACTAAGAACAAACAGCCTGTAGTCCCTAAAATCAGCACAGCAAGAGGCGAAAATACAGCTTCAAACTCGACACTTCAGTTCCCCTGCAGAAAGCAGCTCTGAGAATGAAATAGATGGTGCACCACAGGGGCAAAGTAGCACTTTGGACCAAGAATTGGCTTTTTTATACCAGGACCGGAGGCAAACACTACGCCCAAGGAAACCAAGGAACAACGAAGGAAGTTCAACAACTACAGGAGAAGCAAAAGGAGACAAGCAAACAGGAAACGCACCAACAATATTCAAAAAGAAAAGAGGGGGATGATGGCAGAAGAATTAAACAATACGACAATGGAGAATGAGGATCTAACCATCATAAATCTAGCTGAAGTGGGAATATACAATGAAGAAAAACGTATCTTGGCTTTGGGATTATCTTTCTGTCCAAGAACTAATTTCAACTGCGCAACAAGTAGGTTTGACATCTATAAAGCAGTAAGAAAGCTGAAGTTGAAAAAATTCCACAAACTTGCTCAAAAAAATCAGAGGCAGACTGAAAATACAAGCAGTGAAGGAAAAACAGACAACCTCACACAATCAGATGGGCCCATCATTGACTGTCTAGAGGAACTTTGGCTACAACCACAGAGTACGATAACACAATCTGAGGGCAAAATGATGTCAACTATGATACTTCCTAATGATATGAGCAAACACAGAACGATATTCAAACCAAAGTCAAAATTCAATACCATTTCAGTGAGAGACTCCATTGATACATTTCACGAACAGATAGTGGAGCAGAATAAAAAACTAAACTACAAAACACAAGGCAAGCAAGACAACTATAAGTGGCAAGATCGGAAAAACGATGAACTGATGAAAAAATTGAAAGACAACAAATACATAGTTGTACGAGGAATACAATAAAGAAGCTCTCAATCAACTTAATGACAGGACTGTTACATCAGGATGTCTAGTACAAATATGAAAACTATCCAGTCGCAATACTATCACAAGCTACACACCTGGCTTAAGAAAGATCTAATTACTACACATGAGTACACGTTTCTGAAAAATTAATATCCTGTAATTCCCCTGATTTAGTTTCTACCCCTGGAAGACCGATCATATCCGCACGGAAAAGCCTTTTGGAACATGCTTCCCAATATGTTGATCATTTTCTTCACAAAAAAACAAGCAGTGTCCCGCACAACAACCAGGATATTGAATATGGTCCTATATAAACATATCCAGTTGGAGCAATTTCTTGCAGGGTAGATGATGTCACCCTACTCTATGAGGCTGGGTTAAGGGAGAGGTAAGCTTCGCAAGTGTTGACAGGATACTAAACATTCATACAGTGCCAGGAACTTTTTACAAATCAGATAAAAACTTAATTATGATCGGACACAAAAAAGTTTTTGGATCGCGAGGGATTATGGTAAAACCAAAGATACACATATTTTATTTCATTTTACTTTATACAGATGTATCAATTAACATATCATTGGTAAGTTAAAATCATGAATCATACAAAGACACAATAATCATAGAATAATACATTAATTTGTAAAAATAAATTAAGACACAAAGTTGTATTTAAAAATTGTTCAGGAGAACAAATGTCGAAGCGGCATTTCGGTTTTGTGGGGATACAAACACCTTCATCAGGGCAGATTCTACATAAAGAGACACAGAGTTACCGAATGATACAGCATTTTCATAAAAAAGCAAATGGTTATACACCACAATTAAGTGTTACACACTGTTAATTTTAACACCCCTCCTTATCGTATAAATTTCTAATTTTATTGCTACACAATGTACACAAAAAAGTTTTTTAACAGGCACCCGGACTACCTGTCAACACTGCATTAGTTCACTATAAGCTCACCCTTTACTTACTATACCCAATCTTGTTATTAGGTATCTAGACACCAGAATTTAACAAATAATTGTTCTGGGCAAAATTTATCAAAGAGAACATTTATAGGTTTTCCGTATATACAGCATACCTCAAATGTATCAACTCTGGATTTCCTCAGGGTTAATAATGCCTCTAAATACCAATGTTCATGTATGGATTCGAGGACATCCCACAGTTCAACTATTCTGGGTACGTTTTCATGTATGTTAACTATAAATACAACGTTATATGGATTAGTTAATTGTGTCCATTTTACGTCATCTAGATTTCTGAGAGGTATTTCAGGATTAATTCAAAAGTACCTTGTATAGGCAAGAGTGAGATGATACCACTGTACAGGTGAGCCTCCGATGTATGGTTAGTCCTTTTAAAACAGTACTTCTGGAAGGGGTAAAGTAAATCAGAACATCAGAGCCTAGTCCTGTCTCATTTATCTATAAGAGAAAATTTATAGACACTCGACTCACCAGTAATAGGAACTGACAAAAAAAATCACTGCAATTGTAGACCTTATCACTTCGTCTTTAGGCATTAACATTGGGGGTTGACCTCCCGTATTTTAGCAGTAATATGATAAATCTGTAAAGAGAGTTGAAATCTCTATTATTATTCCCTCTTGTTTTTAGATTTAATCTAAGCAGGCATGAGGCTGTGTTAGTCATAAAACTTGTACTCTATGGTTATTCACCCCCTTCTTAATAAAGGCATGTCATCTTCATTGATTATTCACCAACTTGTTGGTCGGGGCATTTAAACCTCCTTTAGTAAATACCTATACCTTTCATTGGTTACCCAGAACCCTTTAATACATATTAGGCTTAACGGGTGTTTAACATTCTCTTTGGTTGAGCACACAGGTTCAATCAGGTCGAACGTGTTATCACAACTGCCCCTGCGTTAACCATAAAGCAAGAAATTTTAAGAAGGATTTTGCCCTGTAAAGCCTTTAGGCATGCCGTGAGTTTTACATGCTTTTCAGTAAAAAAAAACAACTACAAACAGGTGGAACGTGTTAGCAAAACCACCCCTTGGCTTCTGTATTTGCCGGCTGCATTGTTGAATGGTGTTATGTCAAAATAGCCAGCATGAACCATTTAGGCAAGACAATAATTGTATTTTCTTTTCAGTCAGTCAAAACTAATGCGACCCGGTAGGACGTCTATAGTTACCGGCTGCATTGTCGGGTGATATTATGTCAAAATTATGATCCTGAACCATACAGAGGAATAGACCAACCAGTTACCGATGCTCCTTACCATTTAGCAAGTAGTCGGCCTCCCTGCTCCTCCTAGTACAGCATCCCCGTTTCGTTCTAGTGGATAGATAAGAAAAAACCCTCTATCGAAACTTGCGGTTTAAATAGGAGCTGACCACTGATTGGGCAGACCTAAGCCAAGATGCTATTGGCTATGTAGAGCCCATGTGAGGGAGATATAGCTTCGCCCATGGAACTCGCTTCTTCTTTCTTTATTATTATTGAAGGTTGCAATGTAAAAACTTTATTTAACGGCATTAGACCTAAACACTGACATCGACCGAGATTCTCTTATGAATCCGGAACGATGTCGAAACTGTAGAAAGCCATTATAACACATTTTGGAAAACACCCCATTATGTCTCGCCGAACAACATTGTAAACGACGTATTTCCCCGTTGGTTTCCATAATATACGTATCCAATGCTAAAACACATTGCGTCGTAACTGCCGCATTTAGTTAGTGCCGTGTCCTAATAAACAGCAGCATTGCCATATATCTTAATATTTCTCATACGTTCTCATAGAGAGGTACATAAACCTCGCTCAGGCTGCAAATATGCTCATATGAAATGAGCATTACGTTTATCATTTGTCATTTGAGGGTTGACAGGTGAACCAAACCGTACTGCTTCTTCTATGTGCTGCCTGATCTTGTTTAAACAGACATGATGTCTGTGATAATTGTCTTACAGTCACCTGTGTAATAATATGCTCAGTACTTCTAAAGTTCTTATCAAGTTCATCTTGTTCTTTGTACAGTGTGATCAAAACTTATGGGGTTCATCTTATTCTATTATAGGTTCCCAATCTTCTCTACTATTTAGTCCCAATCTAACACTATTGAGTCTAGACATATAGAATTGCTCGCGTTTTTTTCTCTTATTATTAATGTCACCGCCTCTTGCATTTATTACTACTGTTTCTAGACAACACCATTTGAAGTCATTAATTGTATGACCTGCGGCTTTCCCGTGATCAGTTATTGGAGAGCCTTTTTTGTTATTCCTGATTGCTGATCTGTGTTCATTCATGCGGATGCGAACCTCTCTAGAGGTTTCCCCCACATAAATGAGTTGACATGGACACTTTATAAGGTAGATTAAATTTTTTGTTCTATAATTCATGAAACCCTTAATTTTAATTTCAACATTATTATTGACGATGGTGCTACCCTTCAGTATGTTGTCACAGTTAGCGCAGCCACTGCATGGAAAAGTGCCAGTTGGCAAAGGTGCATTCTTAATACTAGGTTGTGTAATGATTTTACTGTCTCTATATATGTGCTCCAAACTGTTTCTGATGGTGTGATTTCTTCTAAATGAAAACATCGGTTTAGGGAGTTTTTCATGTTGTTTGTTGTTGACAAGATGCCAATTTTTATTAACTCTGTTTTTTATGTTGTTACTAACTGAATTGTAGTTAGTAACAAAAATTATTGGCTGAACTTTAGGAGCAGTTTTGTCTTTGCTCTTTAATTGATTGTCTCTATTGAAATAAGTGGCTCGTTTATAGGCATGGCGTACCATACGTTTTGGATATCCTCTTTCGATAAATTTCTGTTTCAAGAGTTGTGCATGTTTTTCATAGTCATGTGCAGAGGTACAGTTTCTTTTGAGTCTTAGAAACTGACCAAAAGGGATATTGTTTCTCTGACAAGGAGGATGGTTACTGGTAAAAGTGGAGCTTGGTGTTTCTATTCTGTTGGTTTCGTAAAGAGCTCTACACTAAGACAACCTTCTGTGTGTTTTATTATTATATCAAGAAATTCAAATTTTTCATGGTCACAGTGATATGTGAATTTTAGATTTATGTCTCCTAAATTTAACCAGTTAATAAACTCATTGAGAGTGTCTAAGGTTCTTGTCCAAATAAAGAAAACGTCGTCAATGTATCTCGACCACTCGGATACATTTTCATAAAAGGGTGCTATATGATTAAAAATATGTTTTTCTTCAAATTGGGAAATGTACAGGCAGGCCAGGCTTGGAGCACATGTGGCTCCCATACTGGTCCCCTTCACCTGTTTGAAGAGATCTTTATTAAGCAAGAACAGATTATTTTTGAATACCAATGTAACGCAATCTACGATAAAAGTCTGATGGGCTGTAAGGTCTCTACCTTCGGAGCTAAACAAAGATTCAATCATTTTAATAGTATTATCCTGGGGAATATTTGTATAGAGAGCCTCTACATCCTATGTGAAAATAATTTGTATTTCTGGGTTAAATTTGAGGCCCTCTATTTTCTGTATGATGGCTGTGGTGTCCCTAATGTATGCTTTTTGTTTAATGAGTAGAGGCTGTAAGAACACATCCGCATACTTACTTAATGGCTCTGTCAGAGAACCAATGCTAGATGCAATTGGTCTCATGGGTGGGTTAATCATGTCCTTATGGACTTTTGGAAGACCATATAGGGCTGTAATAATACGATTGGTATTAGTTAAAAAGGCAAACTCCTCATCACATATGATCTCATTGTATTTCGCCTGACTGAGTAGTATAGTAATGGTATCTTTTAGTGCTATCCACTCAGTTCTATCAGATTGTTTGTAGTGGTCCTCGTTGTCTAATAGAACCTGCATCTTTTGGTTGTAATCTAAGGTATCCATCAGAACTATGCTACCGCCTTTATCGGCCGGTTTTATCGTAAGGTCTGCACATTGTTCCAGGTCCTTCAAGGCCAAAGCCTCTTCTTTGTTAAGGTTATAGCTAATCCAGTTTTTCTGTTTAAGGAGATGGTCTACACTTTTATCCACAATTCGTTCAAAAGTTTCAATGTCTTTGTGCACCATATTAATATTAGGAGTCCAGGACGATTTATTTTTAAGGCCTGATTTGTTGGGTCTAGTTTGCCTTTCCTTACCTTCGAAAAAGATATTTAATCTAACTTTGCGAATTAAGCTCTGGAGATCTCTTTCTAACGAGTATCTGTCTATTGTTGAGCACACTGCAAAACCTAATCCTTTCTCCAATAATTTTATTTCAACAGTGGAAAGCGTACGTTGGGAAAGGTTAATTATTGGTGCTTTCTTAGTATTTATTATTCCCAATTCTTTTGGCTCCTCGTCCGAGGATGTTGAAGGAATGGTGGTTGGGAATTGTAGTTGCCCCTCCCCATCCCTCTCCCCCTTTGTTGTCCAGGGTTCTGATGACGTTGTTCCAAAAAAGAAAGCCCTTCTCTCATTGGGCCTGCTGTCACATCTCTCTCTTTTATGTTTTTGTCCTCATTTTGTATGTCACCTTCTGAGTCAGAACTTGTATAGGATGTGACAAAAAATCTTACTTTCTTTTTGGGGAATTTGCGGGGCTGTTGTTGCCATTGTCTACGTGGTTGAAAATTTTCTTTAGGTCTTTCGTAAAAATCCATTTGTAAATAGGGTTAAACAAACTAAGGGTTATAGTTCATAATGTCCTTTCTCAACTTGGTAGTCTTTTTATTTACTAAATAATCCCTATAACCTGCAATATCTATTTGGATCTAATCTAGTTTTTGTTTCACTTCTTCTAGAGCTGTGCTATCATTAAGTTTTAATTCAAGATCTTCAATGTCCTTACAATCAATAACCAGGACTTCATATGCTGTTTCTAATATGAGAAGCATCCAGTCTCGGCTGCAGCGATTAGCCACTAGAGTCCAATTTTTTATACATTTTCTATTGTTGATAAAAATACCTGGTTAGTTGTTAACTTGTAAGCCCTTCGGTATTATGCCTTTTCTACAATACTCTACAAGAAAGTCAGCATGTAATTTAGCCCTAATTACTTTCTTTTTCAGGTTCCAGAGAGTGCGCCATTGCTTCTCATCTGTTTTGTCTAGTCTTACTGATGTTGCATTTTTTAAGTGTGACCCGTTAATAATTTTATTAAACTGGTCTTTAGAGTAGCTATAAGTTTGAATTCTTTCCATTCTAGCCCTCTAATACTAAAATATCAAAAAGTGGAGTAATTCACATTGCTATAAGCAGCCAAGAAACGCTCCGCCTCCCCAGCTGACAAGCCGAGTGTTAAACAAGAAAAATCAAGGAGGCCCCCTTGCTAAAATGGTCTGGGACCAGGGGAAACACAATCTTTTGAAGAGCAAAGGCAAAACTGCTCCCAAAGTTCAGCCAATAATGTTTGTTACTACAAATTGGCATCCTGTCACCAACAAACAACATGAAAAACTCCCTAAACCGATGTTTTCATTTAGAAGAAATCGCACCATCAGAAACAGTTTGGTGCACACATATAGAGACATTAAAATCATTACACAACCTAGTATTAAGAATGTACCTTTGCCAACTGGCACTTTTCCATGCAGTGGCTGCGCTGTGACAACATACTGAAGGGTAGCACCATTGTCAATAATAATGTTGAAATTCAAATTAGGGGCTTCATGAATTGTAGAACAAAAAATGTAATCTACCTCATAAAGTGTCCATATCAACTCAATTATGTGGGGGAAACCTCTAGAGGGGTTCGCATCCGCATGAATGAACACAGATCATCGATCAGGAATAACAAAAAAGGCGCTCCACTAACTGATCACTGGAAAGCCGCAGGTCATACAATTAATGACTTCAAATGGTATTGTCTAGAAACAGTAGTAATAAATGGTGACATTAATAATAAGAGAAAAAAACTAGAGTAATTCTATATGTCTAGACTCAATAGTGTTAGATTGGGACTAAATAGTAGAGAAGATTGGGAATGTATAATAGAATAAGATGAACCCCATGAGTTTTGATCACACTGTACAAAGAACAAGATGAACTTGATAAGAACTTTAGAAGTACTGAGCATATTTTTACACAGGTGACTGTAAGACAATTATCACAGACATCATGTCTGTTTAAACAAGATCAGGCAGCACATAGAAGAAGCAGTACGGTTTGGTTCACCTGTCAACCCTCAAATGACAAATGATAAACGTAATGCTCATTTCATATGAGCATATTTGCAGCCTGAGCGAGGTTTATGTACCTCTCTATGAGAATGTATGAGAATTATTAAGATATATGGCAATGCTGCTGTTTATTAGGACACAGCACTAACTCAATGCGGCAGTTACGACGCAATGTGTTTTAGCTTTGGATACGTATATTATGGAAACCAACGGGTAAACACGTCGTTTACAATGTTGTTCGGCGAGACATAATGGGGTGTTTTCCAAAATCCGTAGCTAACCATTATGGCAGGTTGACCTGCAAAGTTAGCCTCAAGTATGAATATCCCAAGACACTGACTCGAAGTGTTATAATGGCTTTCTACAGTATTGACATTGTTCGGATTCATAAGAGAATCTCGGTCGATGTCAGGGTTTAGGTCTAATGTCGTTAAATAAAGTTTTTACATTGCAACCCTCAATAATATTAAAGAAAGAAGAAGCGAGTAACGTGGGCAGAGCTCTATCTCCCTCACACGGGTTCAACATAGCCAATAGTATCTTGGCTTAGGTCTGCTCAATCAGTGGTCAGCTCCTATTTAAACCGCAAGTTCCGATAGAGGTTTTTATTCGTATCTATCCACTAGAACGAAACGGGACGCTGTACCAGGAGGAGCAGGGAGGCCGACTACTTGCTAAATGGTAAGGAGCATTGGTAGAGGGTTGGTCTATTCCTCTGTATGGTTCACGCTCATAATTTTGACATAATATCACCCGACAATGCAGCCGGTAACTATAGACGTCCTACCGGGTCGCATTAGTTTTGACTGACTGAAAAGAAAATACAATTCTTGTCTTGCCTAAATGGTTCATGCTGGCTATTTTGATATAACACCATTCAACAATGCAGCCGGCAAATACAGAAGCAGAGGGGTGGTTTTGCTAACACGTTCCACCTGTTTGTAGCTGTTTTGTTCGACTGAAAAGCATGTAAAACTCACAGCATGCCTAAAGGCTTTACAGGGCAAAACCCTTCTTAAAATTTCTTGCTTAATGGTTCACGCAGGGGCAGTTGTGATAACACGTTTGACCTGATTGAAGCTGTGTGCTGAACCAAAGAGAATGTTAAACACCCTTTATGCCTAATATGTATTAAAGGGGTCTGGGTAAACAATGAAAGGTATAGGTATTTACTAAAGGAGGTTTAAATGCCCCGACCAACAAGTTGGTGAATAATCAATGAAGATGACATGCCTTTATTAAGAAGGGGGCGAATAACCATAGACTACAAGTTTTATAACTAGCATAGCCTCATGCCTGCTTAGATTAAATCTAAAAACAAGAGGGAATAATAATAGAGATTCCAACTCTCTTTACAGATTTATCATATTCCTGCTAAAATACGGGAGGTCAACCCCCAATATTAATGCCAACAGACGATGTGATAAGTTCTACGGTTGCAGTGATTTTTTTTGTCAGTTCCTATTACTGGTGAGTCGAGTGTCTATAAGTTTTCTCTTATAGATAAATGAGACAAGACTAGGCTCTGATGCTCTGATTTACTTTACCCCTTCCAGAAGTACTGTTTTAAAAGGACTAACCATACATCGGTGGCTCTCTGTACAGTGGTATCATCTCACTCGTGCGTATACAAGGTACTTTTGAATTCATTCTAAGATACCTCTCAAAAATCTAGATAACGTAAAATGGACACAATTAACTAATCCATATAACGTTGTTTTTATAGTTAACATACATGAATACGTACCCAGAATAGTTGAACTGTGGGACGTCCTCGAATCCATATATCAACATTGGTATTTAGAGGCATTAATAACCCTGAGGAAATCCAGAGTTGATACATTTGAGGTATGCTGTATATATGGAAAACCTATAAATGCTCTCTTTGATAAATTTTGCCCAGAACAATTATTTGTTAAATTCTGGTGTCTAGATACCTAATAACAAGATTGGGTATAGTCAGTAAAGGGTGAGCTTATAGTGAAATAATGCAGTGTTGACAGGCAGTCTGGGTGCCTGCTAAAAAACTTTTTTGTGTACATTGTGGAGCAATAAATTGAGGAATTTATACGATAAGGAGGGATGTTAAAATTAATAGTGTGTAACAATTAATTGTGTTGTATAACCATTTGCTTTTTTATGAAAATGCTGTATCATTCGCTAACTCTGTGTCTCTTAATGTAGAATCTGTCCTGAAGAAGGTGTTTGTATCCCACAAAACCGAAACGCCGCGTCGACATTTGTTCTACTGAACAATTTTTAAATACAACTTTGTGTCTTAATTTACTTTAACAAATTAATGTATTATTCTATGATTATTGTGTATTATTGTGTTTTTGTATGATTCATGATTTTAACGTACCAATGATATGTTAATTGATACAGCTGTATGAAGTAAAAAAAAATTTGTGTCCGATCATAATTATGGGGGTCATTAGGATCGTGGATTTCCCGCATCCTCCGGGCCGGCGGAAGCCACTGCCGGCCCGGATGTAACATGTGACGTCATCAGCAGTGCATTGCGGGCGCGCAAGTTATAGTCAGCTGAACTAACTATAACTGGGGAATTTCATAGATTTTGTATGAGTGAAATGTCCAGGTAACTATAACGTGTGAAACCTATGTTTTTTCAATTAATTTGCAAGGTTTTTTAAATGCTCATTTCAGTGAATTTCAGGTTTTGTAAATGATAATTTTTAAATGGATGAATTTTTGTATTTCTTACTTTTTCTAAATTTTTCTTATATATATTTATGTTATTTATTAAGTTATATTTCATATTCTTAAAGTAAAATAATAACAAAAGTAAATTGAAAAATATTTTTTGATTGATTTTTTTCTCCATATATATATTAAAATTAAATTCTATTTAATTCCTTAGTCATAGTTTTTATGGGGGGCTAATCATCCAGTGCACATATGGTGATCGCACCATACTTTGTACGGCAAATCGTACTCTGTGCATAAGTTACGAATACGCTTTGACGTTATGCGTCGCAACAGAGCTTCCGTAAGACGTCATGTACAGTGCTCCGTACTCGAAATGCGCAAACGTTTTTAACTGTTTAAGTATTTAACGTACATACTAAGAGAAGACGTTATCTAGATAATTATGAAAATAGTTTTTTTTACTTCTAATAAGCCTATATTACTTTTAAAAGCAATTACGCAAATCGCGGCGGGATGTCAATACGTACTCGCATCGTAAGAGCACTGTAAGCACACCTTAAGCGTACGCAAAGTCATGTGCCGTTTTTGTCCCATGGTGCACCGCATTGAAAATATGGCGCATCCATGCTGGTGGTGTCACCTTGCACAATACCTGGCATATTCCTGGGGGTATGCCCATTATTGTATATGTGCCCATTAGTGTTTTAATGTAGTAAATGGATTACTACATACCGCTGAATGAGTCACTACAAAACTAAAACAGCAGTGACAGAGTGTTTGGTGGAAGTGTAAAGATACAGACTGGGCAATTGAAAATTTAAAAGCCAAGTTTACAGTTGCAAAGCAAAGGGCATTTATTATTTATTAATCTTCCCAATGCCCCAAGTGCCAGCACACCTTTCCTTAGGTTTATGATGTACCTATGCTAGCATTTTTTTTAAAATTTTATTTAGGAAAAATGACATGTACAGAAAATCATACAAAAAAAACAGAAAGACATCCATCCATGCCATAAATCCTTTTCCATTTTCCCCCACTTTAAATTACCAATCCCACCCACCCACCCCCGGTGGATCAATTCAGGACAAAAAAAAAGCATTAGAAAAGAAAGAAAAGAAGGGAGAGAGGAACAAAGAAAGAAATACATAGAAATAATTCATGTTTCACAAGCATCATGATAGTATAAACCTTAATGATCGATATTCAACCACCTCGTTAATGGACCCCAAATTTGTTTACCGAACCGCCGTGTCCTGTCTCTTAAACACAGAAAGTTCCCATTTGCAGACATTTAGAAATTTACTAAACCATTCATGTGAAGTCGGGGGTGCACAGTCCAGCCAAACAGCAGCTTAACACCATCTCAGTATAGCCATAGCAGCGAAAAGTAATATCCTATCCAATTCAACCATATTTTGATTTGCAATACCCAGCATAATAATCTGAGGTACTACTGATATCCGATACCCAAACACTTGATCTAAATGTTGTTCTATTTTACAAACCAAGGGAACCAAATGAGGGCAAACATATGGCTTCTGTCGGCCATCAGCTCCCCACAGCGGGAACAATTTACCCCCACCACCTCACCCCATTGGTGTATATGGGAAGGAGTTACAGACAAATTGAGCCAGGTCTTAAAACATTGAACCTGAAGATTAACAGAGATAGTGGCGGTTTGACTATAAACTAAGGAATCCTCACATAAGTCTTGTTCAGCATGAAGTCCAGCCTGCCAGCGACTGAAGTGTTTAGCTAAGTCATCCTTCCTCATTTCCTTCACCAGTTTATAAATAGAGGATATGGTCGATTTATTCCCATTGATTAATTGTATCAACGGTATACGGACCCAGCTAACGGTCTTTTAATAAAAAAATCTCTAATCTGAGAAATTAAAAAAGTTTCCTATTGCGTATGCCAAATTTCTGCTTGATAGATTCAAAGGTCAGGAACACGGACTCCGAAAAAATATACCCTATTGTACAAACCAATTGTGCAGACCATTCCTTAAAATATCCATCCTGGAAAATTTCTTGAAATAGCAAATTCCCTGCAAAGGGAGAATATAAATGAATTCTACCAATGTTGAACAATTTCCGAACCATCGTCCAGACTTTAAATGAACCAAGCAGAACTTTAAACCTCACCCATTTAAAGTAGGCAAAATCGATATGTCTAAACAATAATCCCCTAGCCTCCGCCCGTAGTTTAAATGATAAATTAAAGTGTCGGGACGATCTGTATTTCCTACATCTAGTAAATCAGTAATTTGTCTCAACGTTATCGCCCAATAATTGACCTGGATATTGGGTACCGTCCAACCTCCCCTCTCCCTAGGAAGAGTCATATACTTCATAGCCCGCCTTGGGCGTTTACCAGCCCATAAAAACCAAGAAATAATCCGATCTAACTTTTTAAACCAAATCTGATCAATGAACTAAGAAAGTGTAAGATCTTTGGTAAAAAAATCATTTTTATCACATTGCTTCTGCCCATCAACGTTAGCTGTAAGTTATTCATTCGACGGGCATCAGCCTCTAATTTAGATACCAACGGATTCAGGTTGATCACAACTATCTCCTCTGGTTTGGAGCTGATCTCTATCCCAAGTTGGATTTCCAAACTACCTGCGGGTCTTCGAGGATGATCTTATCATTGCAAATTATTTGAGTTTTTGTGTCATTTAAATGATACCCCGATATCTCACCAAATTGGGATGTTATTAATTGAATTTCTTGCAAAGCTACCCGTGGGGAGTCAGTCAAAATAGCAAGATCATCAGCGGAACCAAGAATTTTCGTGTCCCCACCTTTGGCCTGCACCGGGCGAATTAATACATTTGAGGGAAAATTTTTAATCAAAGGGTCGATGTAAATTGCAAATAATAAAGGAGAACAGGTACAGCCCTGTCTCGTGCCTCTCCGTATATTTATAGATTCAAACTGAATACACATAACCGAAATTTGTGCGGTTGGGTGAACATACATACTCTGAATCACACGGATAAACCTCACCCTAAGACCGTAGTGCCTCAAAACGGCCCATAAAAAATGCCAGGAGACCCTATTAAAAGCTTTCTGTGCGTCAAGCAGGATCAATGCCATAGGGTCTCCTGTAACCTTAGTGTAATCGAACAGCGCAATAGTGCGGCGTATGTGTTCGATTGTTTCACGCCCGGGCACAAATCCATGTTGTTGTTGCGAGACGAGCTTCTTGATCATCCCTGCTAATCGATTTGCCAAGATTTTTGAGTAGATTTTAATATCGCTGTTAATTAACGTTATTGGTCGGTAAGACCCAGAATCCGAGGGTATCTTACCTTTCTTTAGAAAAGTTACAATCCTGGCTCTCCGCCATGAATCCGGAGGCTTATCTCATTTTGGACCCCATGGAACATCTCAATCATACCTGGAGTCAGCACAGAACAAAAAGATTTATAGAATTTACCCAGTATAAAATCAGGTCCAACAGCCTTGCCACTAGGAAGGGAGTCTAGAGCTAGCCATAACTCATCTATTTTGATTTCTGCATCCAGCATATCCAAATCTTCCAAAGATAGATCCCTTACCTCTATCTCCTGAAGGTATCCGCGAATTTCAGCCTGAACCCCCTCATCGTCTGGAATATCCTCATAATAAAGTTTTTGGTAGAATTTATGAAATGCTAAAGCTATAGCACCTTCCTCTGTTACTAGTCCCACTTCGGGGTCCCTAATACTCTCAATGCGCATCCCAGATTCCTTTTCTCGCATTCTGAGTGCTAACATATGTCCAGATCTTTCGCTATTCTCAAACATTCTCGAGCGCCAAGACAGAAATTTACTAGCAACTTTGGCCTGTGAAATTTCTGTAATAGCTGATTTAGCAATTATAATCCGGGTTTGAGCGGCATCACTATTCCCACCCGCCAGTAAAACCCTGGCAAAATTAAGCTCAGCTTCTTCAAGAACTAGGTATAGCTCCGATAATTTAGTCCTTTAGTTTTTCTGGCTCTCCCATCCAAAACGGGTAGTCTCCCCCCTTATACCAGCTTTAAGTGTGTCCCATACATTTTGTATACTAGTACTACCTATATTTTCATGTAGGAATCTGGTTATCCAAGGTGCCATGCAATCAATATACTTGCTGTCTCTGAGCAAACAGCAATTGAAAGTCCATACATGGTTTCCTGACTGTGGGTTGTATATTAACCTCAAATACAAGCAGGTTATGGTCCGACATAACTCTTGGATATCGGGTAATACTAGAGCCTGGTTGGACCCGGCCTCGTGGCGTGGTCCGTCTCTGTCCCTCCACACCCTGTGAGCGTAGGCCTGCACCCTGAGCCCCTGCGCAGCACCCCCGTAAGAATAGCCTGCACCCTGCAGCCTGGTCGTCTCACCCCCGATAAGCCCGAACCCCCGTAAACCACGACCAGGCCCGCGTATCCCCGTCCCGCTCCCGGCTCCGAGCGCCTAACCTGGCATGCCCCACAAGGCCCGGCAGCCATTTTCCCTTCCCGAGATCCCTGTTTCCCTGGGCCTAGCGTGACCCCGGTCCCAGCGAAACCCAGACTCCAAAGGCGCGCCAGTGCCGGCTGGGGGATAAAGGGCTCCCCGAGTGTGATAAGCCAGGCAGTTTCGATGGCACCTCCGGCCTCCCCTGAGAGACTGGTATCTGTCACACCTTTGGCCCTCCCCTGTGGGCCAGTTTCGATCGCACCTTTGGCCTCCCTGAGTGCTGGCTCCAGACCTGCTGGGCGTCTGGGAATTCCCGGACCCATCTTTTTGAAGGATCAAAGAGCCAACCGCCGGACCTCGCCAACGACCAGCCCCCAGGGCTTGAGCTCTCCGCCTGCGAGGGTCCGGACATCAAAGGGCCACTGGACTATATCTGGGCCCGCCCGACAACTAGCGGGCAGTTGTATCTTGGACCTGAAGCCCTGCTGATCTGATCGCGGCTGACCCTAAGAAGAACTCATCTGGAACCTCTGAGCCCTGCTGACGCTGTCGCGGCTCAAGCTGAACTGTAACCATCGGAGCCCTGCTGACGCTGTTGCGGCTCGTCCTCTCTAAGACCTCGGAGCCCTGCTGACGCTGTCGCGGCTCGACCTCTAAGACCACCGGAGCCATGCTGACGCTGTCGCGGCTCAAGCTTGAACCTGCAACCATCCGAGCCCTGCTGACGCTGTCGCGGCTCCTCACGAACTTCTCTAGATCGAGCCCTGCTGACCTCGTCGCGGCTCGAGGAGTACTCTGGTCCGGCTGGACCATCGAGACCACCATCACGACCGAGCCGACTCGACGGAGGTGAAGCCGTCGGTACGACCATCATCCCATATCCCCCGGCTCGAGGATTGAGAGCTGTGCGCAGGGTACGCCTCGTACTGACCCAGAGACTAAAGACTGTCCCGCTTCCCCCTTCCCGAATCCTCAAAGATTTTGTGGTCCCTCGACCACTGTGTACATAAGAAGAGTGCTTTCTTCGTTTTACTGCTTAAATAAAGAGCTTGTTACTAGAATCCAACGGTGTGGTGTCTGTTCGTAGTGTGGTGAGAGCTCAGTGTGTACGATCCTAGACCCGAAGTCCTCCCCGGTGAGGACCTCACGATAAGACTCGGCAAGTTCTGTGGGAGAGGTGGGTCTTGGGGTGACCGGGTGAGCATAACCTGGCCCTCTGAGATTGCCCCTTCCAACATTGGTGGCAGCGTCGCAAAAAGAACCTACGTGTAGGGATCGTACAGTACTGACACACTACCCGAACGAACAATAACCATGAGCCTCACGAACGAAAAGACCACCTTCCAGATGGAACTTCTGGGAGACTATTCGCACTGAGAGCTCAAGCAATTCTGCAAAGATCTCCATATCCCGACAACGGGATTAAACACCAAAGAAGACCTTCAACAAGCCCTAACAGCCTGGGTGGAGACTGGAGCCCAACCTCCAGCACCGACAGAAGCCGATGGAGGGGGAGCCCCCCTGATCGAAACCCACGCCTCAGAGCAAGAAAGAGCAGAGTCCCCGACGTGGACTCGCAGCACAGAGAGAGGTCTGTCTTGAGAAGAGATGACCGACCGAGAACGCGACCGAAACCACGAGCTAGAACTCGCACGCCTGAAAATGGAAGGAGAACTCAAGCTAGCTGAGAAGAAGCTAGCCATCGAGCAGCTGCGGCTGCAAGGCGAACTGGAGGAGAAGAAACTCCAGAGAGAACTGGAGGAGAAGAAACTCCAGAGAGAACACGAAGGGAAGAGGCTCCAGCTAGAGCACGAGCGCAGCATGAAGGAGATCGAACTAAAGGCCCGGACCGAAGACAACAGAACAGCGGCGACCCGAGAGTCCGTTCCCCCGGTAGAACCCAAGGTCCACATCCCCAAGGACGTGGTCAAAGAATATTATAAAAACGATGATATCCAGCAATGGTTCAAGGCATACGAGGTCGCCATGACCTCCCACCGAGTTCCGCAGAAAGATTGGGGAGCCGGGCTGTGGGGACGATTCCTGAGTGAGGGGAGAGACACCCTACTCGACCTACCGTCTGCCGAACAGACCTCCTACAGCCACATGAAAGAAGCCCTCCTCACAAGGTACGGGCTCATCCCAGAAATGTCCTGCCAACGCTTCCGAGACTGCAAGAAGATCCCCGGCACCACCTGGGTAGAATATGTCAACTTCTACAGCCGGGCCCTCGAGGGGTGGATTAAGGGCAGCAAGGTATCCACCTTCGAGGGACTCATTGACCTCATTGCCTATGAACATTTGTCCCTGAACTGCTTTGTGGAACTCCGACAGCACCTCCTGGACAGCAAGTTGGCTGACCCCCGGAAGCTGGCCGTCCAGGCAGATCGCTGGGTGAGCGCCAGAGTACCCTGGGGGCCCGGGGGAGACTCTGGCTGAAATGAACAGGGGTCTTCCCGCCAGAGAGGAGGGGGGAATCAGAATAGACAGAGGGGATCCCAGGTAGAGTCCCCGCGCAGTCCCCCCAGAAACCAGCTCAGCACCTCACCTCCCACAGCGCGCGCAGGGTTTCCCCCAGCTAAGCCAGGGCCCCGAGTCAGCCAAGCCTGCTTCCATTGCCAGCAACCAGGGCACTATGCCAATGACCCCCGCTGCCCTTTGTTCAAGAAGCCTGCCGCTGCATGCCCCCCAGCGCGCCACATCACCTCAGTAGCCCTAGAAGAAGAGGAGGGAGAAGAGGAGTTCGAGGGAGCTGACCCCGCAGTTATGATGTTAGTCTCCCTGGGTGATAGGGAGATGGTCCCAGGAGCACCCCTACCCGACAACACAGAGAAATACCGACAGCAGGTGACTGTCAATGGCCACCACATAGGGGCGCTCAGGGACACCGGGGCCAGTATCACCGCCGTCAAACGGCACCTAGTCACCGAAGCCCAGATTGTTCCCCACATCTCCTGCAGGGTGATCGCCGCTGATAACTCTGTCCGCACCTGCCGGATAGCTCAAGTCCCGTTCGAATGGGAGGGCGTCTCCGGAGAGTTACGAGTCGCAGTCCGCTCCGACATGCCCGTGGACTGCCTGCTCGGCAACGATCTAGAGAGCTCCCCATTGCAGCGAGTTGAGAAAAGGACCCACTTGGAGATGGTGGGCCTGCCCGAGTGGGCCTGTGTGAGCACCCGGTCGATGACCGCCCGAGGGGCAACCCCAGAGGCAGCACCGGCTACCCCCGAGGACCCGAAGGTCCCCGAATCCTCTGAGACCCCTGAACTGTTCCCCGGGGAGAGCTTCCCCCCCGACGCAGGTCCCCTCGGTCCTGGCGTCGAACCGACCCCGAGCTTGGACGACCTTCCTGAGCTGGCCCAGTGGCGCCAGGAAGGAGGACCGTCCCGAGAAGAATTCTGCTTAGAACAGACCTCCTGTCCATCCTTGGTTGGGCCGCGGCAGCAGGCCGCCGCCCAGGCTGCCGGTGACCAGTCGGGCTCCCACTTTGTCTATTGGGAAAACGGCCTCCTGTACAGCGAACAAAAGTCAGCTGAGCTAGGGTCGGCCCGAGTGCTGGTGGTACCCCTACGCTTCCGCGGCTTTCTCCTGAACCTGGCCCATGATGTGCCCCTGGCGGGACACTTGGGTCAAGACAAGACATATCACTGCCTAGTCACCCACCTCTATTGGCCAGGCATGCGCTCCGATGTGGAAGCCCATTGTAAGTCCTGCCCTACGTGTCAGTCTAGCGGAAAGAGCGGAGGGAAGCGCAAGGCCCCCCTCCAACCCTTCCCCGTGGTCAGTACCCCCTTTGAAAGGGTGGGAATCGACATCGTGGGCCCTCTCGACCCCCGGACCTCCTTGGGGCACCGCTTTATCCTTGTCTTGGTGGACCATGCCACCCGCTACCCCGAAGCCATCCCCCTCCGAACGGTGACAGCCCCTGTGGTGGGGCGGGCCCTCATGGCCATCTTCTCCCGGGTGGGATTCCCCCGAGAAGTCGTCAGCGACCGAGGGACCAACTTCATCTCGAAATACATGAAGTCCCTCTGGCAACAATGTGGGGTGACCTACAAGTTCACCACCCCATATCACTCCCAGGGGAACGGTCTGGTGGAGCGATTCAACCGGACCCTCAAGGGAATGATCATGGGTCTCGAAGAGCCCCTGAGGCGTACGTGGGACGTCCTCCTTCCCTGCCTCCTCTTCGCGTACCGCGAAGTCCCCCAGAAGTCCCTGGGGTTCAGCCCCTTCGAGCTCCTCTACGGACATCCTGTCAGGGGGCCCCTCAGCCTGGTCAAGGAAGGGTGGGAGACGGCGGCCCCAGAGCCCTCTCCCGATGTGTTTCGATACATTCTGGCCCTCCGGAACCAGACTAGGAAGTTCCGAGAACTGGCCGAGGCCAACCTCGAGGCCAGTCAAGAAGAAATGAAATGGTGGTATGACCAGAATGCCACTCTGGTCGAATTTCAGCCCGGACAGCAGGTCTGGGTGATGGCCCCCGTGGAGCCCTGTGCCCTGCAAGACAAGTGGACAGGACCCTTCAAGGTGGTAGAGCGCAAGAGTCAGGTGACCTACCTCTTCGATGTAGAGTCCCCCAGGAACCCCTTGCGGGTCCTTCACGTGAACCGCCTCAAGCCCCACTTCGCCCGGTCCGAGTTGAGCTTGCTCCTCGCCACGGACGATGGAGAAGAAGAAGAAACTGAGCCACTCCCCGATCTCCTGTGCACCCAAGAAAAAGATGGCTCCGTAGAGGGAGTGAGTCTCTCCTCCTCCCTCTCTCCCGAGCAGCGCGAGGACTGTCGCCAGTTACTGGGACAGTTCTCAGACCTCTTCTCCCTCACCCCCGGCATCAACAACTGGTGCGTCCACGATGTGAGAGAGAGCCCACCGGTACGGCACAGAGCCTACCGCGTCCCTGACCGAGTCCGGGCCTGTATCAAGGCCGAAGTATCAAAGATGTTAGCTCTCGGGGTAGTCGAAGCCTCTGACAGCCCATGGGCTAGCCCCGTGGTCCTGGTTCCGAAGGCAGCCACCCCTGGCGCTGTCCCCGAGCTGAGGTTCTGCGTTGACTACCGCGGGCTCAACGCAGTCACCAGAACCGATGCGCATCCCATCCCCCGAGCAGACAAGCTTATTGATCGCCTCGGGCTGCTCGCTTCCTTAGCACGTTCGACCTGACCAGTGGATACTGGCAGATAGCCCTCACCGAGGGAGCTAAGGAAAGATCCGCTTTTTCCACCCCGGATGGTCACTACCATTTCCGGGTGATGCCCTTCGGGATGAAAAACGCCCCCGCCACCTTCCAGAGACTGGTGAACCAGGTACTGGCTGGGTTGGAAGAGTTCAGCGCTGCATAGCTGGACGATATCGCAGTTTACAGTTCTCACTGGTCCGAGCACCTCCAGCACCTCTGGGCGGTGCTGACGGCCCTGAGAAGGGCCGGTCTCACCATTAAGGCAAGCAAGTGCTAGATCGGACAAGGGTCCGTAGTCTACCTCGGGCACCAGGTCGGAAGCGGCCTCGTAGCCCCCCTCCAGCCCAAGAACGATGCAATCGTGGCCTGGGAGGCCCCCACGACCCAGACGGAAGTGCGGGCGTTCCTAGGACTCACGGGGTACTACCGGAGATTTATCAAAGGGTACGGCAGCATCGTGACCCCCCTCACGGAGTTAACCTCCAAAAACCAGCCGAAGAAAGTCAGCTGGACCCCCACCTGCCAAGAGGCGTTCGAAACATTGAAAGACGCCATGTGCACTGCCCCCGTCCTACAGGCCCCCGACTACTCACGAGAGTTTGTAGTTCAGACGGACGCGTCCGAGCATGGCATCGGAGCAGTCCTGTCCCAAGTGAACGAGAATGGCCTGGACCAGCCAGTAGCATTCATTAGCCGGAGGCTACTCCCTCGAGAACAAAGGTGGAGCACCATCGAGCGGGAGGCCTTCGCGGTGGTTTGGGCCCTGAAGAAGCTGAGGCCCTACCTGTTCGGTACTCACTTCCGGGTCCAGACCGACCACCGACCCCTCCGGTGGCTAATGCAAATGAGAGGGGAGAATCCCAAATTGCTGCGCTGGTCCATCTCCCTCCAGGGGATGGACTTCACTATTGAGCACCGGCCTGGCGCTGACCACGCCAACGCAGACGGCCTGTCCCGATTCTTCCGCCTCAGCGAAGAGAACCCCCAAGAGGTTGGGTAGTTCTCACCGCCTTCAGCTGGGGGGGACGCGTGTTGGACCCGGCCTCGTGGTGTGGTCCGTCTCTGTCCCTCCACACCCTGTGAGCGTAGGCCTGCACCCTGAGCCCCTGCGCAGCACCCCCGTAAGAATAGCCTGCACCCCGCAGCCTGGTCGTCTCACCCCCGATAAGCCCGAACCCCCGTAAACCACGACCAGGCCCGCGTTTCCCCGTCCCGCTCCCGGCTCCGAGCGCCTAACCTGGCATGCCCCACAAGGCCCGGCAGCCATTTTCCCTTCCCGAGATCCCTGTTTCCCTGGGCCTAGCGTGACCCCGGCCCCAGCGAAACCCAGACTCCAAAGGCGCGCCAGTCCCGGCTTGGGGGTAAAGGGCTCCCCGAGTGTGATAAGCCAGGCAGTTTCGATGGCACCTCCGGCCTCCCCTGAGAGACCGGTATCTGTCACACCTTTGGCCCTCCCCTGTGGGCCAGTTTCTATCGCACCTTTGGCCTCCCTGAGTGCTGGCTCCAGACCTGCTGGGCGTCTGGGAATTCCCGGACCCATCTTTTCAAAGGATAAAAGAGCCAACCACCGGACCTCGCCAACGACCAGCCCCCAGGGCTTGAGACCTCCGCCTGCGAGGGTCCGGACATCAAAGGGCCACTGGACTATATCTGGGCCCGCCCGACAACTAGCGGGCAGTTGTATCTTGGACCTGAAGCCCTGCTGATCTGATCGCGGCTGACCCTAAGAAGAACTCATCTGGAACCTCTGAGCCCTGCTGACGCTGTCACGGCTCAAGCTGAACTGTAACCATCGGAGCCCTGCTGATGCTGTCGCGGCTCGTCCTCTCTAAGACCTCGGAGCCCTGCTGACGCCGTCGCGGCTCGAGCTGAACTCGTAACCATCGGAGCCCTGCTGATGCTGTCGCGGCTCAAGCTTGAACCTGCAACCATCCAAGCCCTGCTGACGCTGTCGCGGCTCCTCGCGAACTTCTCCAGATCGAGCCCTGCTGACCTCGTCGCGGTTCGAGAAGTACTCTGGTCCGGCTGGACCATCGAGACCACCATCACGACCGAGCCGACTCGACGGAGGTACGACCATCATCCCGTATCCCCCAGCTCGAGGATTGAGAGCTGTGCGCAGGGTATGCCTCGTACTGACCCAGAGACTAAAGACTGTCCCGCTTCCCCCTTCCTGAATCTTCAAAGACTTTGTGGTCCCTCGACCACTGTGTACATAAGAGTGCTTTCTTCGTTTTACTGCTTATATAAATAACTTGTTACTAGAATCCAACGGTGTGGTGTCTGTTCGTAGTGTGGTGAGAGCTCAGTGTGTACGATCCTAGACTCGAAGTCCTCCCCGGTGAGGACCTCACGATAAGACTCGGCAAGTTCTGTGGGAGAGGTGGGTCTTGGGGTGACCGGGTGAGCATAACCTGGCCCTCTGAGATTGCCCCTTCCAACAAGCCTTGAGCCAGAATTAGTGAAAAAAACGTAACCCCTGAATCACCCCGTCTGCTAGCTGCCCATATATAAATTACCATGCATTTCCTTCAGCTGTAGCAGGGCCCTGTAGACTTTTGGTTTCCGACCCACATATGCCAGACCTGGTTGATTAGCAAGTTCACAATTAATATTTATATTATAATCTCCACATAGTATAAACAGGGCTGGCCACCCAACCAACTCTAGGTTCAACCAATTGTATAAATCTGGGTCATCAAGTACTGGGCCAAACACCGAGCAGAGTGTCAAGGTACTTTTCTGGAATTTACCCTGAATATTAATCCATCTCCCAAACATATCAGCAGAGGTGCGAATAATATTCACCATCCCCCGCCGAGCCAAAATAGCAACCCCCTTAGTCTTGGCCTCTAATTTAGTCCATGTAATCAGCTGAACACCATCAAGCTCCAATAACTTATGTCTACTGGCTTCAATGTGGGTTTCCTGGAGGCAGATAATATCTGCCCGCAAGAATCGCAGATCTTCTTCCTACCGATGCCATTTAGCAGGATCATTTAGTCCGCAGATATTTATAGATGTTATCCTTATTTTAGCCATGGTGTTATGAAAATATTCTTGGCAGATATCCAATTGAGAAAATGTACCCAGCATACATGAGCTACCACATTCCCACAAAAAATCCCCACCCCACACCTTCCCTTGCCCTGCAGTTCCACCCCCTCCCGATCCCCTCCAACCCCCCCTCCCCTCCCTGCAAAACTGGCAAGAAAGGTCCTCAGACCCTTGTGATGTCTCCCACTTGCCCAGTGTTACCCGGTCACTCCCTGTCCATATGAAGAGAAACTTATCGGTAGAGAGCAGTACACTGAAAAAGAAAAAAGAAAAAACTTGAGGGAAAGAACAAAAACCAGAGACAACCAACACAATTTACTCCCACCAACTTCAACACCTTAAACCTCAGCAAGTTCTTTGAAATAATTTTCGGCTTGTACTTCAGAGGAGAATACCCATATCTTGCCACGCAGAATAACTTTCAGCCGTGCAGGGTTCATCAAAAAAACTTCACACCCCTTTTTCTGTAAAGGAGTGATCAGCTGACGGAGCTGCCACCTCCGTTCCACTGTTGCGTGACAAAAATCGGGTCGCACAAAAAAAGTGTGGCCCTCTGCGGATCTTCTAGCATCCGGGCGTGCTTTTCCGAAGATGGCCTCTCTCAGTAGAAAATTGCCAAAAAAGATCAGTATTGCTCGGGGTTTGGCTTCGGGCCAGGCTTCTTTTTCATCATGAGGGGAAACCGGTGCACTCTCTGAATCTCAGTTTCCTAACACCAGTGTGAGAGCTCTGGGAACACAGTTTTAAATAGTTTCAAAACTAACCCCCTAATATCTTCACCCTCCGCTTTTTCCTCAATCCCTAGGAGTCGTAAATTGTTCCGACTGAGAGGATTCTCTGAATCCTCTAACTTCCACATTATGTCCGAAAGTCTTTCGTCATTAGCCGTGGTTTTTGATTCCGTTTTCTGTAATCCAGCCTCAAGCCCAACTATTCTTTCCTCCAGAGCAACTGTCCTGGCAATGACCTAAGAGCAAGCCTTGGTATTCTTCCGGATTGCCCTTTGTATTTTCATCGTGGCTAACTGGGCCCTTTTATATTCTTGGCGAGCTTTGTTTTGAATAGATTTCAGCATGGCAAAGACTGGGTATTCGAAGGGGGCAGATTAGTTTCACCCCCAGGCCCACTCTGATCTCCTTCTTTGGTTCTTACCCCTCCCGAGCCTGCAAGGGTAGTTGTAGCTCCTGAATAGTCCCATTGCAAATTGCTGCTTGTCTTGGAGCCGTCGCTCTCTTTGCACTTTCTCAGAGTGGGCGTGGTTATCATCCTAATTTCACCGTAGCGGGCGTGAGCTTTTTTAGAGTGTCAGCTGTATTTGGAGGACTCACACTCTCCTCACCCGAAATAAGTTCTTTGTTTCCGGAATCTGAGGTAATATCTATATCCGATTTCTCTGACAAAGAAAAAAATCTGTCTCCGGCCTGGGCATCTGGAAGGCTAGTGATCCCGGATATCGTATCCAACACACCTCCAACAGGGATTTGAAAGGTAGAGATATTACTCAGATCAGCCTCTGAACCCTGCCAGGATTTTACATAGCCCTTTTCCATCTCTTCAGCCTCTTCAGACCCTCCTATGCCAGTACATAGCACCAATGAGACCCCAAAGGCTAACGTTAGGTTCTTTGGAATAATACCCCCGCCATCTATCCCAGACTTCTCAATTGTAACGTCCTTTACTCCCCCATCACTAACCTTTAGCGGAGCCTCGGCGTTATTAGGGGAGCCCGCCAAATCTGTACCACAGAAAGAAAATTGTGTCAGTGTTTTTGACTGTAACTTCGAGGGCTTCCCCGCAAACATCCCTGGGACGGTGACGATCTTCCCCCGCCCAGAGCCCTCCATGGTCTGGGAGGAAGACACCTCCATGCTCTTGCTGGTGTTCTCTTCACTCAAAATGGACATAGATTGAGCCTTTTCTGTTACTTTCCCTTTTAACAGACTCGTTTTCTTTAGACTCACCGTCGTTGTTTTGACCCCGGGCTTTTCTGCCACTTTGTCAGTTTTTGCTGATTTTTCAGGTTTCTTCTGTGTGGCAGGGGTCTTCCTCACCCCCAGGGCCGCCGCATCACCCACACCTTTGATGTTTGGTGCGGTTACCGATCCGTTTTTCCGAGGCGGCATACTGTTTTGCGAGCCGCCGCCGCCGATCACTTTCGACTCCCACTGGAAGCTCACCGGCAGCCACGCCCGCCAGGTCCACAGGTGTGCGCGGCTGCGGAGGATCGTTGCAGCGACCCACATGGACCTCAGCCAGGGCTTCCCTGTTCGTGAGCATAAAAACCTTCTGTCAAAATATTTCGAGCGATAGATGTACAGCTCCGTTAGCCGTTTCTATTCCCTCATCCGAAGCGTTCCTTCCCTCTCGTACCTACCACCACTGTTAGAGCGCTGGGCAGGGAGTGACACCCACTCGATTCAAGTTGGCACCATCTTGCCCCACTCTTGTAGCATTTTTTTAAATTAAGAAGTATAATAATAACAAATATTAATACTTTTTTTCTTCCAATGATAATGATGTTTTTTTAATGTCTTCTATTTAGATGTTTTTAATCATGGAAATGCAAAGAACACAGTTTACAGAGTAACACTTTTTAATATATACAAGGTATGTAGATAATACCTTATACGTGTTACGATCAAAATCGAAACCTTTACAGCTTCACAGTTTGTAACTTTTACAAACAGGTGCAGAAGACAAACAGTTAAAACGTGAGCACGTATAAACTGCAAAACGTGACATCTAAATAGGCGGACCCACAGCTTCCTTCCGTAGACTACTAATCAACCAAAAACTATATACACCACACCTACTGTGCAATTAGTTTCACTTTCGCAAGTTATTTCTGAGTCACCAATCTATGTTGCATGTTCCGTTTTCTAGCATCGGATTCTCTTTTTGGTTCTACAAACATATTCCGTGGTTGTAAGTTGTTTCAATATGGCATAGACATAGTACTTAGTTATAATTTGCGGCTATTTGTCAATATTTAAATATTTATATCTATAAAAAAATTTTATTGCATGCTTTTCGCTTTTTCTCTGTAATGTCAGCAGCTTGTTTTCAGAAACAAATACATTATAACAAACATTGCTCCTTTTCTGGCTCCTTTCACCTTATATATAGTGACTTTTTATACTATAATATTAACACCGTACTTTGCTTGAGAGGTGTTGGTGACTCGTTGACGCAAACCCTAAACATTTGCAATCAATGTCACCATCTTACAGTTGTTTATGTGTTTTCCCCTAGAGATCACATACTGTTAATATATATATTGTAACACTAACAGTCTTTGTGATCTTAGTGGAGTTCACGATCCGTCGTCACAAAGAGTAACGATAAGTAAGCAACGCTACCGGTTTGCCGTTTTCAGTCTATTTTCCCTTTGTGATCAAGTGCTGTGAGAATATATACATATTTTCATTCTCACCGTCCTGATCTCAGAGGAGTTTGTGACCCATCACCACGAAGACCAAACTTTTTCACCTCTCGCAGAAAAGAAGTTCAGTAAATAATTGCTGCTCAAAAGTATTTCATTATGGATGTTCTGTTAAATATATAACTTTATTTTCCTTTTCTTTTTTACTGTAACAATGGTATCAATCGTAATATTATAATAGATTGTCCTATTTGCTACAGAAGAGGAACGGGAGATTTTTCAGCGCCATCTATAATATAACTTTTAAATATTAAAAAGTACTTGATCAGATATTCTACGATACAACAGGACACAAAAATATAGCTATCATGCATACTTTGTTACTTTAAATATTTAACCCTACATTTCTGAATGTTATTTTCTAATTTCTATTCTTATTTACGGTTCCTATTCATCTTCTCCCTTAAGGATATATAGGACCTGTACTTTATACTAACAGAGTACCATTCTATATATTTTTTAGCGAGTATGTGATTTATTAGTGGAACAGTCTGCAACCTCTAAGCACTACGACAGCACATTCTTGAATTGTACAGAATACAAATTTGAAAAATAATAATGCATGAATTTCTATGTAATATGAAATAATCGCATTTAAATGTTTTTTACTTGTTCTCTTGATCTGAGATAATGTAGTGCGGGAGTGTTTGTTGTAGCACTTCTATTCTACTTTATCTAAAAGTAACTGATGCCCTCTTACATCATCAAGAATGTGGGGCAACACTTTTACAAACTGTAGCACCAAAAAGATGTATATAGCCACGCTTAACTGATATTTTATGAAATTCCATTTTTAATTTTCACCCCTTTCATATATACAGCAACAGTTTCTGAAGAAAGTTTATTTGTATTTGCTTAATAAAAACTATTTTAAACCTAGACTGAATTTTTTGCTTAGTAACCACACCTCCCCATCAGGAAAGTAAACACCACATTATAAGTAAATAGTACTCCTAAGAAGTACGTCATCTGCAAACTTGATAAAAAAAACAGCGCAAGTCACTGTAATTTTTCCGCCGTGATTTATACACCACACGACAATTATATAAATGGCCCTTGAAGCATATAAAAAAAATTATTTCCCTCATAATCCCTCTCCACCACCTTATGGGCACTGTACAGAGTTAATAGTGTTCCTAACCTGCCCTCTACTACTTTCTTTCCCCATACTCTTTTAGAAAATGCATCACAATATCACTGACAACAGTGTACCATTCCCACCCAATAAGGAGCAAACTTGTGTTCAGAACACTTTAGCCAATAAAATGTCCATATTGTTCCACAGATGAGCAAGGAGTGACTGCAAAACCTTCTACTTTTCATACTTCACAGCCAATGAACATTAAGCTTCTTAAAGTCCCGCTTGGAGCACGTTACCCTAATACTCCCCGAACAGGAAGGAATCCCAAACAAAACTTTTCCACTGACTTCCTGTACGACTAACGGTTCCCATGAAAAAAATATAAATCTCCAGCACAGCAACTATTTCAATTAGCAACATATTGTGGTGAACTTCTTATCTCTGTGCTCACGCAAGTGTTCAATGAACTGTTACTATGGTAACAGGCAGAAAGGTACTGGCTGTACAAAAACCATTATATTTACCCTGGATCAGGAAAGCAAAGTAAAAACAAAACACTGTACCACATTTACAACCCCCTTGCGCCACTTGCACGTCCACGCCCCCCCCTCTAAAATTAAAAGTGTATGCACCTCAAACCCTGGGAACAAACCCCCCCCGGAGATTTCTGTATTGTGTGACACGGGCTCTGTGGCCCTCCGCTGGTGCCCTCGAGAGCCCCGGAGACCTCCATGCCCAGAGCCGAATTCTGCAGTGTCCCGGGGTGCCTACCCCCGGGATACTCCTGTTTGCTATGAAAAGTCTTGCGGCTCCCGCCCTCCCATAGCAAACTTAGTCTGAACTTTGAAAGACACAACAGTGAAATCTGTTCTCACTTTCAAAATCCAAACATGCAACTTAGCATCTCCCCATGTGTAAAAGTAATGCCGGTGTTCTATAGAGGAGTGGACCCCTTTGACCTGTGTACCCTTTTCACTCAGCGCATGTGTATGAATGGTGTGCATGCGCACAATACGCCTCACCACGTGCACCATCAGTGCTTATACCCCTAATGTTTTTAATTTCAGTTGTGCATGCTCTATTCAAACATAACGGTCATGAGGAGTCGACGGGAAAGTGAGGGCATTGTACGCTCCATCTTTTTTGTGGATAGAGTCACATGTGTAGTGACGTATGTACAGGTGTAAAAAGTTTTTGTTTTTAACATACGAGTAAATCAGATATTTTGGCATGTACATGAACAGAGAGGGAATTATTAAAGATGACTAGTTTTCGCAAGACCCCAAAAGGCTTGTTCCAAAAAAAGTACGCACTTCACTGCCAGACCCCATTTAATGATTATCCAGGCTCTCAACTTAATCACGTCACAAATCATCTCTCATCACTTTGTCTTCTTTTTTAGTGTTTTTTATGAAGTAGAGTGTGTGACCCTATTCCCAGAGCCCTCGAAGGTTCTAGAGACTGCCATGCCACACGGCCAGCTACTGCAGTGTCCCGGAGCTGCACGGCCTCTCTCCCAACATTTAAAAGCCCCGGGGGAAGATGGTAAATAATACTGAATACGTTAGTACACGCCACTCTTATGCTACCAGCAAAACACAACAACAGTATAAGGCCCAAATTTCCATGGTAGTGATTTCTAAGTTGCAGGTCTAGTTTTCAGATCAACACACACACTCCCTTATGGCTGGTACATACCCACAGCACATCCATTCAGCACATCCGTCACTACATACGTGATCCTATGTATAAAAAAGACAGAGCGCACGTGTTGTACGCCATTTTTAGAGTTGTTCCCAAAGTACCGAACAAAGGGGCCCACTACCACATGCGTGGCCTCTTTGGTCACTGAGTTAGTGGTGCCCGAAGCACTGAGCGGATGAAGAACCTGCGATGATGATGATGGGAGCAGGAGTATGTCACCATGGGGCAAAAACGGCACAGATGCGTGACGCATCTGTGCCGTAAAGGTGGCGCATTGCTGGAGTTGCGTCGCAAGCGCGACGCAGCTCCAGCAAGGCTCGGGGTGCCCTATCTGACCAATGCTGCGTCAAGACCTACGCCTGCTTCAAGCAGGCGCAGGGTTTTGACGCAGCATTGGCCTGAAAGTGACTGAGTGAAATCTTATAGATTTCACTCAGCCACTTTTGCGAGGCGCACCTGCCCCGGAACGCCCACCCTGCGCTTGAACGCCCACAAGTGGCGCAGGGCTTTACAACGTGACGCATCTGCCTAGATGCGTCATGTTGTAAATGGGTCGTAGGGATGCGCCACGTTTGCGCCGCAGTTGCGTGACGCAAACGTGGCGCATTACCAACATAAATCTGCCCCTAAGTATTTTAGACGAACGCACTCCTATGTAGTGTATTAATTTTCAAGTATACTTTTTTTTCCCAATAGTATGAAGGTTTTTATAATTCGCTGAAACGTCTGGAATATTAACAATACAAACAGTTCGCAGAAATGTGAAAAGGAACGCATATAAAAGCGTGATGTTAGCTAACTCCATATTTATATGGTAACAATTACCAATCAAAACATCTTTCTTTTAATATCTTTTAAATGTAGAGCTTCACGTTGGATTATGTAACAAGGACAACGACAATGGCACAAGGTGAGCAAAGAAGCTTGTTTCCGAAAGAACAACAAGTTATCTGTGAAAGGAGAGAATGTGTACACACATTGCACTGATGGGGCTTCATCTAAAGAATGAGATAGCTACCTGGGCCCACACACAGTTGCACCCGAGTACTTCACAGGTCTTTTAAAGACATTTTGCTTGTTAATGAGGCTTCGATGTACCCCATCACGGCCCCTTACAGCCCCTTACAGCCTCTGCTGCTCCACTCTTCTTTTTCCTTGAAAATCCCCCCGCAAGGAGCTTTTAAATCTGCGTCTGACTTTTCAAGAAAAAATCTCACCTCCAGACTCTGCGAGAGTTTTAATGTTGTTTTCTCTCTCTTTCTCTCTCTCACGCTCTGTGACATCATTTCTCTTCATCTTTTAAAGTTATAGACACTGCTGTCTACTTTGACATGTAGAATCAATGGTGTCCTGAAGTTGTGAACTCCGGTGGCCGCAGTGTTAGGCCGCACTAAATATACAAGGTAAGCACAGCAGCCTAGAATACAATGCCTCCATTGCATTGCATTAGAAATAAGTCGGCGTATTTACAATCCCGTTGTGCCACTTTTGTGTCAGTAATGCAGTAGGTACTTCCATATAGACACCACTTGAACGCGGGCCTATAACAGAAGTGAAATGTACTAGACACACTACACACGTAAAATCGTAGTATTACCTTCACTTGTAATGCTTCACCTTATTTAGTCACATCTACATAACTTTAAACTCTTTTTTTATTCTTTTTTGTTTTGCAAGTTACCTACCCAACGTCTTTTGGAGTCCACATCACAATTTGTTTTTATTACTGTTTTATTAAAGTTTTTTTCTAGTTGTTTTTTAAATTATCTTTAAGTTACGTTTACAGTTATTGTTGTTCTAATAAAAGTTAATAAAAAAAATGTATACTTGTTTTATTTGGGGGGGGGGACGGTCCACAACAAAAATATTTATAATTTGAAATACTATAGTACGATGTTTGACAGTAGGGTTGAAAAGTGCTGGCTGTACAATAACTTATATTTTCTCTGAATGGACTACAACATAGAAAAGAAATCAAAGTAAAACAATGTGTACCACATTTACAAACCTCTTGCGACATTTTCGCGTCCAAACCTACCCCCCTCCAAAATTAACTAATTGGGCCTCAAAACACGATAACGACCACCCCCGGAGATTTCTATATAGTATGAGGAAGACTGCATGGGCCACCGCCTGATGCCCTGGAGTTCTCCGCACCCAGACTCGGTTCCTGCAGAGTCCTGGGGAAAAACAGCCATTACAACGCGGTCATAAGCACGCGTGATCGTCACCACAAAGCCATTAGCACGCATATGGCTTTACCACGCATGCTTTTACAACTAGTACACATTTACCACGCATGATAAAGCCATAAGCATGATAATGACTTTGTGGTGATGGACACGTGTTGTAATGGCTGTGGCTTACGTGCTTCAAATTAGTTTTTAGGTATGCGTGTGACCAAGTCTGATAACATCGGAGCCCAGGTACAATAAAAATAACGGTGGAAAACTACTAAAATTGCGGTGAGCGGAGTATGTAACCAACGTTTGGCATCTCAGCAATACGTTTCAAAGAAATATAGATAGAATTTAATTATTAATATATTACAAAAGTATAGCAGCGGATGACATACACCGCCCGGGAAAAGAAAGCGACAACTTTAATACCTGAAATGAGGAGAAGTTTGCTTGGCGAACTTGAAGAAAAATAAAGAAACGTAGGTTTTGAAACGAGGCTGCGCATGGGTAGAGACTACAACTGGTGCACAAAAAAAACCGGAAAGTTTGACATACTAGCATAGAAATATAGCTCTAGTTTTTTCCTTTTCCACCGCGTACGCGTACGATACACATACCCCGCGATTCCTTATTTTAAAAAAAATATATGTTTTGGGCCTAAAGATCCAAGTGGGACCCCCTGAGCAGGCCTTGAGGGTCAGGATGATTCTACCCGGCCCCCTTTTCTTATTTTTCCACTTTCTTTTACTGTTTTCTTGTCACTCGGATATACCGAGGCAAAAGATAGCTGCCAACACTTCCTGGTTTGGAGTGTTGACAGACAGTTGACATCCAATCAGCATGCAGCTCGTGCTCGTAATTGAACAGATCTCCATACTGGACCAGAACTTTGTCTCTAGATATCACTATGATTTTACTTTTGATTTTCTCAGGAACTTTTGAACAGATTTACATCATTTAACAAAAAGCACAATCTGCGAACCGAACTCTACCTTTCTGCCAAATTTGGTGTAATTCCGTTCAGCTGTTCGGGCTGTAGCCCTGGCTAAAGGTCTCTATGGAAAATTGCATGGGGAAAACACGTTTTGAGACCCCCCCTTTTTTCTTTGTTTAATGTATGCAGAATCATGTTTGCAGTTTGTTTGGTTTTGGATATCTATTGTGGTAAAATCATTTGGTAAATTAATTTCTTCAGTTAGTCAGGTTTGTTGAATAAAGTGCAGTACTAAAAAATGTAGAATATGTACAGTCACTATCACAATGCTGCAGTTATTATAGATAGAGTGCTCCTTACACTCTTGGACAGATTTAGAAGCTTTTTGGGTCTCTTTCTTGTTGTATTCTGTCTCATGTTTGCATGTAATGCTGACAAAAAAGTAATGCTGTAAATTGGAAATGTATTGTGAAAATGAGTCAGGTTTCTGCACTGTAATGTAGTACTCATCAGATTCAACCTGATCCATTATCATTAGGACAATTATCAGTCTTGGGCCAGACCGGAGTCAGCCCCTCCCTGCTCCTGCGACAACTTCTCAACCCAGGACACTATGCATTTTGTCATGTTTTCTTCCTTATTTTCAGTTCCCCGCAAAAAACATTTGCTACTAATTCTGAGGGAGGCTGGTTTTATACAAGTAAGACCGGCACTTCTTTACCTTCAGTCCATGAGTAACACTCACATTATATTTTGCATGGGAAATTATTTGCTAGCAGCATCACGCATTAAATTCAGCAATGCTACAATAGACAGTATCGAACGACTACCATCCACTGCAGCCCATATTGACATTTGTACGTGGTACTTTGCCTTTTTGCACAAATTCCCTTATTAACAGTTTTTACTGAATGTATTGCTTTGAAATAACCTCTGTAAATGTATTTTAATATTTTAATATGTATGGAATGTATGTCTTTTTATGATTTTATTTAAAATCGAATAAAGTATTTTGACTGACTAGTACTCATATACATGGGCTGAGTTCTGTCACTTAAACCTTTAACTGAGGTAAATGTGTTTTGGTAAAATGTATGGTTTTAAAATTTCTGTCCAGAATCACACTGAGTGTCTGTGTAAATTAAAGAATTATATTTGCACCTTTTTCTATAATCTCACCTGTGTCTCCTCACTGTCTGCCTCTCTCTGCTTATACTGTCCTCTCTGTTCTGATATTTCACTCCTTCCTTATTTGCACTTGCTTTTCTTGATAGTGCTGCTTCTTTTGAACCTGCCTTCTGTTTTTTTAGTCTCCCTCTATCGTCATTGTCTTTCCTGTCCCCTAATGTTCCCCCTTATTTTTATACTCCCTCTTCTACCCTGTTAACCCTCTCTGTTTTATCATATCTCCTCTTAACAATGCCCCAGTCAATATTGATAGAGTCCTGCATACACTCTTGGGCAGATTTACAAGCACCTAAGGCCTCTTTTTTGTTATATTCTGTGTCATGTTTGTATGTAATGTTGGCAAAAAAGTAATGCTGCAAATTGGAAATGTATTTTAAAAATGATTCAGGTTTCTGCACTGTAATGTAGTGCTCATATACATGGGCTGTGTTCTGTCAATTAAACCTTTTACTGTGGTAAATGTGTTTTGGTAAAATATATAGTTTTAATATTTCTGTCCAGAATCACACTGTGTGTCTGTGTAAAGTAAAGAATTATATTTGCACCTTTTTCTATAATCTCACCTGTCTCTCCTCACTGTCTACCTCTCTCTGCTAATACTGTCCTCTCTCTTCTGATATTTCCGCTCTTTCCATATTTTCACTTGTGTTTCTTGATAGTGCTGCTTCTTTTCAAACTGCCTTCTGTTTTTTTAGTCTCCCACTATCGTCATTGTCTTTCCTGTCCCCTAATGTTCCCCCTTCTTTTTATACTCCCTCTTCTACCCTGTTAATCCTCTCTGTTTTATCATATCTCCTCTTAACAATGCCCCAGTCAATATAGATAGAGTCCTGCATACACTCTTGGGCAGATTTACAAGCACCTTGGGCCTCTTTCTTGTTATATTCTGTGTCATGTTTGGATGTAATGTTGGCAAAAAAGTAATGCTGCAAATTGGAAATGTATTTTGAAAATGTTTCAGGTTTCTGTACTGTAATGTAGTGCTCATATACATGGGCTGTGTTCTGTCACTTAAACCTTTTACTGTGGTAAAAGTGTTTTGGTAAAATGTATAGTTTTAACATTTCTGTCCAGAATCACACTGCATGTCTGAGTAAAGCAAAGAATTATATTTGCACTTTTTCTATAATCTCACCTGTCTCTCCTCACTGTCTACCTCTCTCTGAATATACTGTCCTCTCTCTTCTGATATTTCCACTCTTTCCATATTTTCACTTGTGTTTCTTGATAGTGCTGCTTCTTTTCAAACTGCCTTCTGTTTTTTTAGTCTCTCTCTATCGTCATTGTCTTTCCTGTCCCCTAATGT
The DNA here is from genome assembly GCF_964261635.1 of Lissotriton helveticus. Taxonomy (NCBI): domain Eukaryota; kingdom Metazoa; phylum Chordata; class Amphibia; order Caudata; family Salamandridae; genus Lissotriton; species Lissotriton helveticus. The sequence continues at coordinate 650,433,893 of NC_136068.1, forward strand.
TCCCCCTTCTTTTTTTACTCCCTCTTCTGCCGTCTTAATCCTCTCCGTCCTATCATATCTCCTCTTAACAATGCACCAGTCAATATAGATAGAGTGCTGCATACACTCTTGGGCAGATTTAGAAGTACCTTGGGCCTCTTTCTTGTTGTATTCTGTCTCACGTTTGCATGTAATGCTGGAAAAACGTTATGCTGCAAATTGGAAATGTATTTTGAAAATGAGTCAGGTTTCTTCACTATAATGTAGTACTCATATATATGGGCTGTGTTCTGTCACTTAAACCTTTAACTGAGGTAAATGTGTTTTGGTAAAATATATGGTTTTAAAATTTCTGTCCAGAATCACACTGAGTGTCTGTGTAAATTAAAGAATTATATTTGCACATTTCTATAATCTCACCTGTCTCTCCTCAGTGTCTACCTCTCTCTGCCTATACTGTCCTCTCTGTTCTGATATTTCACTCCTTCCTTATTTGCACTTGCTTTTCTTGATAGTGCTGCTTCTTTTGAAACTGCCTTCTGTTTTTTTAGTCTCCCTCTATCGTCATTGTCTTTCCTGTCCCCTAATGTTCCCCCTTATTTTTATACTCCCTCTTCTACCCTGTTAATCTTCTCTGTTTTATCATATCTCCTCTTAACAATGCCCCAGTCAATATTGATAGAGTCCTGCATACACTCTTGGGCAGATTTACAAGCACCTTAGGCCTCTTTTTTGTTATATTCTGTGTCATGTTTGGATGTATAGTTGGCAAAAAAGTAATGCTGCAAATTGGAAATGTATTTTTAAAATGATTCAGGTTTCTGCACTGTAATGTAGTGCTCATATACATGGGCTGTGTTCTGTCACTTAAACCTTTTACTGTGGTAAATGTGTTTTGGTAAAATATATAGTTTTAATATTTATGTCCAGAATCACACTGTGTGTCTGTGTAAAGTAAAGAATTATATTTGCACATTTTTCTATAATCTCACCTGTCTCTCCTCACTGTCTACCTCTCTCTGCTAATACTGTCCTCTCTCTTCTGATATTTCCGCTCTTTCCATATTTTCACTTGTGTTTCTTGATAGTGCTGCTTCTTTTCAAACTGCCTTCTGTTTTTTTAGTCTCCCACTATCGTCATTGTCTTTCCTGTCCCCTAATGTTCCCCCTTCTTTTTATACTCCCTCTTCTACCCTGTTAATCCTCTCTGTTTTATCATATCTCCTCTTAACAATGCCACAGTCAATATAGATAGAGTCCTGCATACACTCTTGGGCAGATTTACAAGCACCTTGGTCCTCTTTCTTGTTGCATTCTGTCTCATGTTTGCATGTAATGCTGGCAAAAAAGTAATGCTGCAAATTGGATATGTATTTTGAAAATGTGTCAGGTTTCTGCACTGTAATGTAGTGCTCATATACATGGGCTGTGTTCTGTCACTTAAACCTTTTACTGAGGTAAATGTGTTTTACTAAAATGTATAGTTTTAAAATTTCTGTCCAGAATCACACTGAGTATCTGTGTAAATTAAAGAATTTATTTGCACCCTTTTCTATAATCTCACCTGTCTCTCCTCACTGTCTACCTCTCTCTGCTTATACTGTCCTCTCTCTTCTGATATTTCACTCTTGCCTTATTTGCACTTTCTTTTCTTGATAGTGCTGCTTCTTTTGAAACTGCCTTCTGTTTTTTAGTCTCCCTCTATCGTCATTGTCTTTCCTGTCCCCTAATGTTCCCCCTTCTTTTTATACACCCCTCTTCATCCGTCTTAATCCTCTCTGTTTTATCATATCGCCTCTTAACAATGCAGCAGTCAATATAGATAGAGTGATGCATACACTCTTGGGCAGATTTACAAGCACCTTGGGCCTCTTTCCTGTTATATTCTGTCTCATATTAGCATGTAATGCTGGCAAAAAAGTAATGCTGCAAATGGAAATGTATTTTGAAAATGAGTCAGGTTTCTGCACTGTAATGTAGTGCTCATATACATGGGCTGTGTTCTGTCACTTAAACCTTTTACTGAGGTAAATGTGTTTTGGTAAAATGTATAGTTTTAACATTTCTGTCCAGAATCAAACTGAGTGTCTGTGTAAAGTAAAGAATTATATTTGCACCTTTTTCTATAATCTCACCTGTCTCTCCTCACTGTCTAACTCTCTCTGTTTGTACTGTCCTCTTTCTTCTGATATTTCCAGTCTTTCCATATTTTCACTGTCTTCTTAGTGTAATCTCTGCTCTCTTTTTAATAGTAATATAATAGTGTGTTTTATACATTTATTTTTCAAAAGTGATATATTTTTTTTAATAGATTGTTTTGATCAATACTGAAAAAAAGTCATCATACCCAGTAAGGCTAAGAAAACGAAACAACGAAAGAAAGCAGGTTATTTAAAGAGAAGTCATCAACAAGATTTACCACAAAATGTGTTAAGAAGACGCAAAAATGTCCTGGTAAGAAAACCAAAAGTTTTCTACGAAGATTGGTAAAAAATAAGAGTGGTGTGCAGAAAAGAAAAAAAATATCAGCGTTTCTGCAAGCAAGGGAAAACAGAAGAACCGTGTGGTGTTATGTTGTGAAAAAAATGAGTATAGTACAAGGAGGAAAAACCAATACGAGGAGATACGGAAGAAGATGTACTATAATCAAGTTGTTTTAAATTTGACTAAGATTGTAAAGAAATGTAAAAGAAAAAGAGCTTTTTACAAAAAATAAATATATTGAGAATGCAGTTCAGAAAGCTTTTGAATTAAAAAAAATACTTTTTATTTTAGTAATAAATAGAATTCGATCACTAGATAAGCCAATCCATTTAATGAAGAGCAAAAGTAAATGGAGAAGATTAATTAATAGAAGTAATTTTTCAGAGGTTTTTCAGGGTGAATGGAAACATAGTTCAAGTTATGAGCCTTTTTTTAATGAGGAGAGGTATTTTCAGAGTAATGAGTTGTTGCATGCAGTTGAAACAACAGAGAAGGAGAACATTGTTCCTAGAAATGAGGAACAGTTGTTAGCTGATGAAGTTTTAGGGAGACGTCCTAAAGCTCCAGTGTACACTTGGAATTGCAGTAGTATTTGTAGTGTACGGCAGGAATCTCTTGATTTTTTATGCAATTTCTTACGAACTATACTAAGAAAAGTGTTAAACAAAAGATTAAGATGTTGCAGGGATTAGATCCTTGTAGAGTTAGGGAAAATACTGGTTTGCAAGGGCATTCTTTGGCTTGTCCTACTAAAAAAGTATGTAGAAGTATTTTTCACCATTTCAGGATGTTCAGTTAACTATAACGTGTGTGAAACCTATGGTTATTTCAGTGAATATATATATATATATATATATATATATATATATATATATATATATATATATATATATATATATATATATATATATATATATACATATACATATATATATATATATATATATATATATATCTATATATCCACGCTCCACTTGCACCTTCCTGTCGCACTCAAAGGCTGGTGCTGCTTGTCGGGGGTGCACCCGACATCAATATCCGCTCCAGGAACCCCTCACCGCACTCGTGCGAGTATCAGGAAGCAGCACTCGCAGGGTAAATTCACAGTTAGTTTATTTTCAAATAACGCGCTTTCGGCACTCGGCCTTCCTCATTACTGATGAAGGCCGAGTGTCGAAAGCGCGTTATTTGAAAATAAACTGACTGTGAATTTACCCTGCGAGTGCTGCTTCCTGATTCTCGCACGAGTGTGGGAGGGGTTCCTGAAGCGGATATATATATATATATATATATATATATATATATATATATATATATATATATTCACTGAAAAAACCATAGGTTTCACACCAGTTATAGTTAGCTGAACATTTTACTCATACAAAACCATTGAAATTCCCACGTTATAGTTAGTTGGACTCACTATAACTCGCGCGCCCTCAATCCACTGCTGATGATGTCACATATTACATCATTCATGACATGGTCAGTGACATCACTGATGACATCACTGATGACATCTCAAATGACATCACTGATGACATCACGGATGACATCTCAAATGACATCACTGATGACATCATCCATGTGATAATATGATGCACCTGCTCACACTCTAATTCAACCGTTGATACACCAAGTGTTAAATACAAACTACCATTCCTGAAATTATTGGCCCACCAATACCAGTAACTACATACGCACTCACTGGTTCCTAGGTCAACACTCCAATCCAGGAAGGGTTGGCAGCCGTGTTGTTGGTTGCTAGAACCGAGACACAAAAAAACAGTAAAAGAAAGTTGGGAAATAAGGAGAGGGGGCAGGGTAGAAACATCCTGATCCTCTAAGTTTGGTCAGGGGGCTGTTCATGGATTTTTAGGCTATATATATTTTTTTCTTTAAAGAATGGAAAAATTGCAGCGTACGCGTACAGAAATCTGTGCATGCTGGTTGGCTGTCAATGCTTCAAACTAGGAAGTGTTGGCAGCCATCTTTTGTTTTGAAGTATGCGGGGGGAGCTCATGGCTCTTGTAAATGCGCAGGGGACCTCCACCTTACTGGAGCAGTAATATTTAAAATAGGGGGTCCGTGATGGCACTGAGCTCTCTTAATGTTGGGTGGGGGTCACGCGGCCTCTGTCCTGGAGCTCTTGATTGTTCTGGGGTGCACTATGTCTCAGGGCCGACTCCTGCAGTGTCCCGGGGTGTCTACCCCAAGGACACTGCTCTTTGGTATGGGAGGGTGGGAGCGTCACGTCTCCCTCTTTAGCACAGCAAACCGGTTTCTATTTGAAAGAGAGAGCAAGTTAGGCTGCTGTGTCTTTCAAGTAGGAAAGCAGATTGCTTTTCGTTAGAGAGCAGCATATAAAGTGTTTTCTCTTACAAAGCAATGCCGGCTCTCGAAGGACGCGGGGAGGCGGCTGGGACCGCAGGGGCATTGGTGTTCCCCACACGGTTCCTAATGATATTTTTTGAATCCTGGGGAATGGGTTCCTTTGTAGCTCCTTAAACATTCGTACATATAATTTTTCCAAAATCCTTTTTTGTGTTGGGGAACAGAGTGTTACTCCAGTGACTTTGTCTTCCATGTATGTGTTTTTCTTTTTTTCACTTGAATTACGTTTTATTTACAGTATGTTTCTACCTCTCATCAGAATGAGTTCCACAGCGTAGCGTCCGTTGCAGTGTTGTTAGCTTTTTTGTTCTCTTGTGTACTTACCAGTTTGTTTTCAAGATTCGGTGTCCTATTTCTGTTGCTTTCGTTTGTGTAACTTTTGTGCAGCCTTGTTTTGTGTATGTTTTTTTTGCACCTGAGTTTTTTTATTCAGTGTTTCATCCAGTGTTGTGAATATAGCAGTACATCTGTAGACATGTATTTTACTACTTTTCTTTGCCTCCCTGCACCCTTATTGACAACCTAATGGGGTGAGTTAAAGTACGGCGGTGCTATTGTCACTGTTTTAAGTTTGCAACACAGTAGGTAGGATAAAGAAAGCATTTGACACAATGCAGAGTGACACTATTTATTGTATTTAATTTTTGCAATGTTTTAAAAATAGAATACACTCATGTTCAAAATATTGTTTTATTTGAAAAATAAATATTTAATATAATGCATATGAATCACCACATACGGTGATATTACAGCAAAGATAAAATGAAGTGTTTATATACAAGGAGCTACAACATAGGAAATTCAGTATGGAAAATCAACAAAACAATTTGGAAGACAGTTTCGAAATTAGTAACAGTATCATGGAAGAGCTGAACATACTTTATAGAATAGTTGATAACCATAGCCAAGAAAGGCAGCAAGTAGGTGTGTGTACATGTAGATGGTGTGTTGATTGAGTGGAAGATGAATAAGGGGAAAAATAACAAAGGCAGCAGACCCGCGCAATACCCACTGCCTTGTGAGGGAAGTGAATGTTTGGATTGCCTGTCCATTCCACAGACTGCGAGTCGGATTCTGCAGTGGGAGGTTGAGAAATGGGTACCACATCTAAGCAAGCAATGGAAGTGCACAAAGTACACACACTCTGAGGTGGAAAGGATGCAAGAATGGACACAATTACTCACTGCTATTCATGCGTTGGACTGACGAAGAAGGCTCAAGAAAGGGCCTGTAGTTTGACTTTGAATTACTTGAAGAATAATTGATAACCCCAGTGAAAAAGGCAGGAAGTAAGAGTGTGTATGTGTCGATGATGTGTTGATTGAGTGGAAGATGAAAAAGGTGTAAAATAAGAAAGACAGTATACGTGCAAACTGTCGTGCCCAGACAGTGGCCACTAGGTCCCTCGGCTGGGGCAAAGGGCAGGGGACACCAGACACCACTTCAGGGGAGGAGGGACACACAGATTACAACCATCGGGGGCAAAGAAGCAGACATACATGTATGCTGTACCAGACCATCAAAAAAAGGTACCTTTTGACCAGCCACCGCGTCCTGTAGTTCCTGGGGCTTGACAATACGACAACTGGTGACAATGACGACGAAGAAAACATTGTGTCGGATGCCCAGCGTGTCGAGGAAGAAGCGCCGACTTCAGTGCGACCAGAAGCCCACCCTGGGTCACGTGTGAGCGAGGGAAGTGACGCAGGAGCCCACCCGACCGACATGGAAGACAGAGAAGAAGCAGCGTGAAATCGCCGGTGAGCCGATCCAAATGACCCAGGTGAGCACCATTTTAAATTCAGACGGCCAGGGCCAATCAGCGCGAGAGGAAATCGGGCGGCCTTCTAGAAGTCAGGCGATTCAGAAAAGGGGGTGGTGATGAACAGAGTGTCTGAATTAAGCAGACCACTCTTACCCAGTCCAAAGATCAGGGCTTGATCCATCACCGTTATTTAGCTCACTGCCCCATCCCAGCTCAGAACCTGGCTAAAAACGGTGTTGGATCTAGCCCTGATCTCTTGACTGGGTGAGAGTACTCTGCTTAATTCAGAGACTCTGTCCATCACCACCCCTTGTTGTAAATAATTCTAGAAGTCAGGCTGCGCTCCGATTTGGTCACAAAGTCTCGTGAAATCACCGGCGGCCATCTTAGAGTCAGGAAATTGAACCAATAAAAGGGCAGAACAGCGCGGCTGCCATTTTAAAGTCAGGCAACAAAGGAAAAAGCCTAAAGAGTGCCGAAAAGAGCACCAAATAGGGAAAAAGAAAAGCCCAAGGCAAGGCAAATGCCTAAATAAGGACAAGAGAAGATATAAAGGTGAAAAAAAAATACAAACAGATGCAAATAAAGGCACCTTAAAAGGAAATAAAATAATAGACACATATAAAGGAAATAACAGAGTAACAGTGAAAAGCACAGAAGCAAGTGCCACAAAGAGCACCAAAGAACAGCAAAATGGCGGAACAAAGGGACGAAAGGCTGAGCGCCCAATATCGCAGACCCCTCCCGAGCCACAAGTAGGTATACGATGGGAGAAATGGATAAGGAGATGTGAAAGGTACATGGAAACAACGGATGTGACAGAGGCCAAACAACTGGGCCTATTTCTCAACCTAGTAGGGGATGAAGTAGAGGATCTACTAGTGACCCTACCAGTAGAAGAGACTTCCACGTACAAGGTACTAATAAAGTACCTAAGAAACAAATTTGATCCGCAGAGAAATGTCAATTTTGAGCGATACACCTTCAAAATCGTGTTTCAGCACACTGACAAATTGTTTGATGATTTTGCCACGTGACTGAGGAAGCTAGTGACTCGCTGCGAGTTCGATAAATAAGACAATGAACGAGCAATTCACCTGCGCATCATTGAGTAATGCTGTGACACGGATTTCCGTGCGAGAATCCGGAAGGAACCAACATCCCTGGAAAAGATCCTGTCACTAGCACGAGCCGAGACAAGAGCGACAGCGCTAGCAAAGGAAATGGAGCAAAAGGAACGGCGAGTTGAACAAGCCCACCGCATGATGGACGGCAGCTGCACAAGCAGCTGGAAAAAGAGCAAAATGAACAGGTGACAAGGAAACAACACGAATTGACCTGCTACAGATGAGGACTTGAGTTTCCACACAGGGGCACATCCCCGGCATTTGGCCACACATGCAGAAAATGCAACAGAAATAACCACCTTGCCAGTGTATGCCAGGGACGGCAATTCAGAAATGAAAGAGGAAAAGTGGGAAGACCGCGAACGATGATGAGTAGACATGTCAGACATGTTGAAACAGCGAACAGAAGCTCCTCGATAGAGTCAGGAGAAGAAAGGGAAGGGGAAAAAGTAGAACGACTATACCTCATGACGGACGCCGCTGCCATGTCCTCTGATGAAAGCGGAAAACAAGAAAGCATCTGTTTGGTGGATAAGAACACGATAAAGAAAACGGAGTCTGTGACCATTGGTGTAGGACCACACAAAGCAAGGTTTGTTTTGAACAGTGGCGCAACATGTAACATCATGTGCGTGTCGGAATACGAGAAGATGGAGGTGAAGCCAACATTGAAGCCGTCCAAAGTTGAAGTATTCACCTGGGGATCAAGAAAACCAGTGACAAACATGGGGAAATTCACAGAGAACCTAACATACAAAGGTCAAACAATAAAAGAAGAGATTCATGTGTTGAAGGGTGACATTCCAGCACCGTGCTTACTAAGCAATGTCACAGCACAGATAATGGGCCTCCTTTAAATGACATACAACATGTCAGAGAAGAAAAGCATTTTAAATGAATACCCCAAGTTGCTGCAAGGACTAGGGAAGCTAAAGGGGCGTCAAATAATGCTGCACATCGATGAAGCAGTGAAGCCGGTAGCTCAGCACCACCGGCGAGTGCCAATACACCTACAACCACACGTAGAAGAAGAGCTTGAAGCACTGCTCAAGCAGGACATCATAGAACCAGCAGAGGGACCGACGCACTGGGTGTCACCAATAGTGGAAGTACCAAAGAAAGACACGTCCAAAATAAGAATCTGTGTTGACATGAGAATACCAAACACAGCGATCGAACGTGAGAGACACCCTGGACCTCACCTTGATGATATGATCAGCTGCATAACAGGCACAAGATGCTTCTCCAAGCTAGATTTGTGCAAGGGATATCACTAGCTAGAGTTCGACCCTCAGTCCAGATACATCACAACGTTTTCCACGCACCTAGGTCTGTTCCGATACAAACGGCTACGTTTTGGAATATCGTCCGCTGCTGAGATCTTTCTGTTAACAATTAGGCAAGTAATAGGGACGGTAAAAAATAGCTTAAACTACAGTGACGATATTCTGGTGTTTGGCAAGTCTGACGAGGAGCACAACAAGGCATTGCGAGAGGTGTGCTCCCAACTGGAACAGGCGGGGTTGACCCTGAATGAGGACAAGTGTGAGCTAGGGCGAGACAAACTAGTATTTTTTGGCCACATCTTCTCAAAGAAAGGAATGCGGCCAGATCGCAGCAAAGTGGACACGCTAGAAAGAGCGAAGCAGCCAGGTGACATTGCAGATGTGAGGTCATTCCTCGGCCTCGCTAGCTACTGTGCAAGATATCTCAAAGACTTTGCCACAGTGAGTGCACCCCTGAGAGAACTGACAAAACAGGGCCAGAGCTTCACGTGGACTGAAGACTGCAGCAGAGCTTTTGAAGAGATAAGACATGCTGTGACGGCAGTGGATCACCTAACGTATTTTGATCCGCTGCTGTGCACTGAACTGACAGTAGATGCCAGCCCAGTGGGTTTGGGGGCCATCCTGACACAACACAGACCAGGCAAACACTCGCCAAGATGCGTAGTAGCATACGTACGCAAAAGCCTATCAGATGTCGAAAGAGCATATTCCCAACCAGAGAAAGAGAGTCTGGCTGTAGTGTGTTATAAAGAAAAACAATGGTCCTTAACTATTGATCAAAGAAAAATCCTCTGTCTGGAATTATTTTCTATGTAGAAATGCCATTAACTCTGCATGTTTAGACTCAAGCAAATGGGAGATATATTCGCTTTCACACTGGATTTGTACACATTAAATGCAAAACATAAAATAGTACCCAAAGTCAAAGAAAAATTAGTTGCCACACTTCAAATTCTGTACTTACTAAGTTGGTGGAAATGGAAAGTCCAACCGGTGCCCCCACGGGCAACCCGGTGAAGATGGCGTTGTAATTTAGCCAAGGGTTCTCTCTGTATATTTATTGTCTTCTCAATAAAATCCGGTACTTCAGTTACCTGGAGAAGGGGTCGTGATGTTTGGATACCACCGGTAATTAGTCAGCGTGGTGTGTTTCAAACAGCGGGCAGAATCCGAATCCGGATTTTATTGAGAAGACAATAAATATACAGAGAGAACCCTTGGCTAAATTACAACGCCATCTTCACCGGGTTGCCCGTGGGGGCACCGGTTGGACTTTCCATTTCCACCAACTTAGTGGAAACCTAATCCCACAGAATCATCGTACAAGCTAAGTGATTTTACACCTGATCACCTTCAAAACATTAGGTGATCTACCTATTGGAAGCCGGGACGATTTCTTTCCCCAGTACAAGCTTCATTGGTGTCCCTAACCAGAGTACGTGCCTGAACACGGCCAAGGCCCCCTTCCCCTTCATGCCCCCAGTCCTGATGAAGACCCGCAGCCGAGGCCTCAAACAGCCCTAGAGCATCAGGGTCGAAACGTCAATGCCCTACAATTTATGTGCCTGTACCGACATTACCCAACCCCCTTTTCAACCGTGTGGACAGGCCATTTTGAATAGTGGAAGACTATCCACTTTTGTTTGGTTGTTGTAACATATTGGAATTGTACAGTACAATACGTTTCTTTTTCCTTCTCTTAATCACTTGAGCACCCTTTCCCTTTCTCCTTTTGCACTTGCGCCGTTTATATCTACAACTATTTTATAAAATTGTAAATAAATGTGTAAATTTGGTTAAGTACAGAATTTGGAGTGTGGCAACTAATTTTTCTTTGACTTTGGGTACTATTTTATGTTTTGCATTTAATGTGTACAAATCCAGTGTGAAAGCGAATATATCTCCCATTTGCTTGAGTCTAAACATGCAGAGTTAATGGCATTTCTACATAGAAAATAATTCCAGACAGAGGATTTTTCTTTGATCAATAGTTAAGGACCATTGTTTTTCTTTATAATACGATACACCCAGGTCCTTTGACTCTTTGGGCAACACCCCATTGAAATACTGGCTGTAGTGTGGGCATGTGAACACTATCACATGTTCATCTATGGAAAACCTTTCACAATAATAACAGATCACCAAGCACTGATAACAATATATGGAAATCCTAAGGCAAAAATACCACCCCGGATAGAGAGATGGGGGATACGGCTAATGGACTACAATTTCAAAATAATACACAAACTGGGAAAGGAACACAACACGGCTGACTACATGTCAAGACACCCCCTGCCACGTGCAGTGGAAGCGACCACAATGACGGAGGAATACCTTCATTTCGTGCTGAAACACAACACACCGGCATCTATAACAATGGAAGAACTGGAACGGGAGACAAAACAAGACCCTACCATGCGAGCAATACAGAAGGTGACAAGACAACAAAGGTGGAGGCAGGTTAACAACAACAGCGTCCTGGAAGAAGGAGTAATAGGAGAGGAACTTCTGGCGTTAAAAAAATCTATGAAGAGCTATCAGAAAGCAGAAATGGAATCATGATGAGAGGCACCAGAATAGTGATGCCCTGAATGCTGCGGAGACAGACGGTAGAGCTAGCCCATGAGTGGCACCGAGGAATGGTAGCAACCAAGAAAATGCTACGAGAAAAAGTATGGTTCCCAGGACTTGACAGCATGGTCGAAGCAGCTGTCATGCATTGCCACATCTGCCAAGTGATGGGGCCGCCGTCTAAGCCACTTCAGATGTCTGAACTCCCGAAGGCAGTGTGGACAGAACTGGCTGCTGACTTCTATGGGCCCCTGGAGACAGGAAATTACCTGTTGGTGATAATAGACGAGTTCTCCAGGTTTCCAATTGTAAGGCAGGTAGCGTCAACCTCGGCAACTGCAACGTTACCAGTCATGGACGATGTTTTTGCAGCATGGGGCTCACCGCAGACATTAAAGACAGACAATGGCCCACCATTCTCAGGCGAAGAATTCAGAAGATTCATGGAATACCTAGGGATACATCATCGGAAGATAACACCTCTGTGGCCACAAGCAAATGAGATGGCCGAACGATTCATGGGAACGATCAAAAAAGCAATACATCCAGCAAAGATAACGCAGATATCGATAGGGCAAGCCCTATGTCAAATACTGAGGGATTATCGGAACACTCCTCATATCTCCACAGGAAGGTGCCCCGCAGAATTGGTACAGGGGCGCTTGAGCAGGACCAGGCTACTGCAAGTGGAAGCAATGACGAGCGTGGAGCGAAGCAACATAGCTATCAGAGACGAGGAAGCAAAGGCAAAAATGAAGGAGTACGCTGATCGGAGGAGGCATGCCACCACAACAAAAATAAAAGAAGGAGACACCGTGGTGGTGCGGCAAAGACAACTGCGGAAGTCGGACAGCGCATTCTCAAAGGATCCTCTGACAGTGACGGAAGTGAGGGGAACAATGATAACAGCATCAGCAGGGCGATATCACATCACAAGGAACAGTTCGCATTTCAAAGAACTAAAGACAAAGGAAGAAGAACAGCAGGCACCAGTGCTGGAGGAAGTTAAACAGGAGGAAGAGGCACAAGTGGAAAACAGAGAGACACGGCTGAGAAGGGAGTGCAAGAAACCACAGAGACTGATTGAAGAGATGTAAAGTGACAGAGGATCTCTCTCTCTCTCTTTCTCTCTTTCTCTCTCTTTGTCTCTCTCTCTCTTGGAAATATGTGTTTTGCAACAAGGGGGGAGATGTTGTGCCCAGACAGTGGACACTAGGACCCAGGGCTGGGGCAAGGGGCATGGGACACCGGACACCACTTCCGGTCAGGGGAGGAGGGACACACAGATGACGACCATCAGGGCAAGGAAGCAAACATACATGTATGCTGTATCAGACCATCAATAAAAGGTACCTTATGACCAGCCACCGCATCCTGTAGTTTCTAGGGCTTGAGGATATGACACAAACTATCCACTACTTTGTCAGGGAAGTGGATATTGGTATTTGGGGCTCATTACACAGACTGTGTGTCAGATTACGCAGTGGGAGGGTGAGAAATGGGTATCACATCTAAGCAAACAATGCAATCAGAATATGAAATTGAAGAATAATTGATATACCCACTCAGGAAAGGCAGAAAGTATGCAAATTAAGACTGCCATTGGCTGAGGTAGTTGATACTAATTACAATATAATGTCAAAAAAAGTAATGTTGAGCATAGTGATGCTCCTGTTCCTTGCATTTTATTAGGTCAATAGACTGTTCCCCGTAAGAGGAAAGTTCATTACAATAAATGCATACAATGTTAATTTCACCGAAATGAGGTTAATTTCTGAGTGTGGATTGCTTGCTGAATATCCTGGTGCAGCAATCGATGTGCTTGGTGCAGCAGTAGGTGGGTTTTCCTGTAACGTCCGTGTTGGACGTCAAGCAAAGTTATTGGGGTGCAAGTTCTTATTATGTCGCATCATAGGTGGTGTGCAAAAGGAGTATTTTTTGGATGGATGACTTCTTTAAAGAGTTGTTTGACAAATTTACAGGTTACTAACGGAGAATTTATCTTTTTTTGCCCTTCAGGGATAGTAAATAAGTTGCAAGTTAGAGCATTTTTACTTCTTCTTTGGAGGCTCATCTTCTACATTTTCTACTCCAATTGTTTCAGTTGTTTAAAAAAAATCTGCTGGCAATTATAGAACTCTTCCCTTTAATGTTGTTAGTAAATCAGAAGGAGGCAAATATCCTGTCTTAGGGTTTATACGAACAATAGCCTGAAATGGATGCACACATTTAATAAGAATAGACTCATAGGTATTTAAAACCATCAGTTCAGAAGGAATAATTGTGAACTCAAGATTATTATACAGTACAACATTGTATATTCTGTTACACATTTTCTTCTATTAATATCTCAGTTTCTCAGTTTCTGCACTGTTTTCCTGAGGATCAAAGTAAGTAAGCTGAATTTCAACAGAGACATTTGTTACATGTGATATAGATGCACGGAAACGAGTACTGTTCATCTTTTTTTAACATTAGTGATGGAATTTTTGCGTAATACAATGTTCTGACTATTTTCCTTATTTGAGTATGATGAACTGGTAACATTCTGAATTGGTGAAAAACACTTTGCTATACTTTTTTAGAAAGACAAGGCAGAGAATGAGGTTGGAAAGCAGTTTTTTTCTCACTGTGCAAGAGTCTAGTCCTTGGCACATGTTAATCTTTTGTTTAACACTTTTTTTAATATAGTTATGTAAGAAATTGCATACAAAAATTAATAGATTCTTTACTTACAGTATAAATAGTACTGCAATTTGGAATGTTCACTGGAGATTTGGGACTTCTGCCTAACAGTTCCTCAGCTAACACTTCTTTTGCATTTCTAGGATCAATTTTGTCTTTCACATAGTACAAGCATTTCCAACTTCATAGGCACAAATATTAGTGTCATCTGCATGCAACAAATCATTACTCTGAAGAGAACTCATCATTAAGAAAAGGCTCAGAACTTGAACTATGGTTCCATTCACCCAAAAAAACTTCTGAAAAATTACTTCTGTTAGTTTATCTTTTCCACTTACTTTTGGACTTCATTAAAGGGATTAGTTTATCTAATGATCAAATTGTATTGATTACTAAAACAAATTAAAAAAATATATATTTGAAAGCCTTCTCAAGTAGATTTTCTAGTTTCCTTTTTTCATATAATATGCAGTTTTAAAAAAAATGTGGACACATAGTAAAATTGTGTCTGCATTAAATAAATGAAGGCTGAATTTTGTAGTGTTCAAAGTTTAAGAAACTCTGAGGACATTGTGCAATTGTCTCTGTTTTAAGTAAATCAAGATTGTATTGAATGTTTTCTGTAGTGCTGATGGTCTTGGTATCTAGTTGTGAACTCTACTGAGTGCAGAATTGATTGAATGCTCTTCTCAGCACACATACTGAAGAGAAATTTACATGCAAAACTGAATTGAAGTCGTGAACTCTGCTGTCTGTAATGTGCATTGAAGGTATTAATTGACACAACCATCGATGAATGCTATTTTGGCCCAGTAAACAGAATCTGAGGACACAGTACAATTGTCTCTGCCTTAAATAAAACAAGGCGGGATTCAATGCTGTCCTTAATGTAGAAAGAAAGTTGAATTCAAGTTGTGAACCCAGCTGTCCGTAATGTAGATTGAAGGCAGTTGTTCACACAAAGATTGAAGAATGCTATTTAGTCACAGATAACAGAACCTCAGGACACAGTATAATTGTCTCTGCCTTATTGAAAAAAAGGCTGAATACAATGCAGTACTTAATGTAGAAGGAAAGCTGAATTCAAGTTATGAATGAAGGCTCTAGTGAGCATAGGTATAGATGAATCCTATTTGTTACATTCTTTTACAAAATCGATGCTCCTGTTTCTTATTTTTGATGAGGTTGATAGACTATTTCCCGTAACACAAAAGTTCATCGCAATGACTGCATAGAAATTTAAGTTTACCAAAATCAAGATTAATATGTGAGTTTGGACTGCTTGCTGAAGATGCTGTTGCAGCAGTTGATGTGCTTGGTGCAGCAGCAAGTGGGTTGCTCTTCAATCTTTGTGTTGTAGCTCAAGCAAAGTTGTTGGGGTGCAAATTCATGTGTCGCACTATATTGGCTGTGCTAAAGAAGTGTTTTTGGTATGGATCAGCCTTTGAAAGAGTTGTTCGGCAAATTTTACAGATTTCTTTTGGGGTATTAACCTTCGGCTGGGGTTGTAGCTATAACAAAAAGGTTTTATAAAGGGCCTTGACGTTTAATCAGAATATGAAATTGAAGAAAAATTAATAATCGCAGCCAAGAAAGGCAAGAAGTGTGTATCTAAAGCAACAAAGTTCTGTGGAGTTTGTGATGATATGTGGTCGAAGCAGGACACATTGGTAGCAAAGTCTTTATAATCTAAGGGCATATTACCAATGTTAAGCGATATTTATCGCTAACGATGCTAAGCAACGAATTTTTTAACGCTAAGCATCGTCAGAAATTATCGCAGATAAACCTTGGACTTACCAAGGTTTATCGCAAATGCGATAAAAAACGGCCGCAATGCATAAATATCGCTGAAAAGACAGCGATATTCATGCATTACCGAGCTAATGCTCTTAGCCATGTTATCCACCTCCCATTGGATAACATGGCAAAGAGCTGCTCAGGGCAGGTGTTAGCTTTTGGAGATATTCGCGCTTAGCGCGAATATCTCCAAAAGTTGGTAATAGGAGATAGCGATGTTAGCGACTGTTTCCAGTCGCTAACATCTTGGCACGCCCACTTTGCATGTCATTAGTGATAAATATCACTGACATGCAAAGTGGGGCCAAGATGGTCACTATCTCCTACTAGCTGTCGCTAACTGGTGTTTGCTACAGCTAGGTAATAGGGCGATCATTTTATCTCCGGTTTCTTGGCTTTTAAAGCCAAAAAAGCGGAGATAAACCCCCTTGATAATATGCCCCTAGTTTTCTAATAAATATTGGTTGTGCATTCACAGAAGTAAGTTGAAGTATATCTCCAAAAAGTATGATATATTTTTTTCGAAGTAAGTCATCTCATTCAATACAGTCACGTGGTGATGATTTCTGGTGCACTGAGTTACTAATCTTTGGCGCTGATGTTGAACGTACCCAGTGATGATGTGTGGTTGGGGGAGGGAGGTACAGTAATTAAAGTAATGTCTTTTGTTGATTGAATTCTGCATCAATTACATGTAAAAGGGACAATATGTCTCACTGTGACATAAAACTGTTCACTCTTCTTTGTGATGATTTATTGTGCACTGAGTAAATAGTATGTTTGGCGCTGAGCTTGTACGTTCCCTGTCCAGTGTAGATTGAAGGCAGTTGTTAACAGGCATAGACAAATGGTTGCTGTCACTTCTTTAAACAAAATCTGAAGACATACAGCAGAAACATCTCTAAATTAAAGAAATGAAGGCTGAATTTCCTGCTGTTCAAACTTTAAGAAAATCTGTGGAGATTGTGAAATAGTCTCTGTTTTAAATAAATCAAGATTGTTTTGAACGTTTTCTGTAGTGCTGGTACTGTTGGGATCTAGTTGTCAACTCTATTGAGTGCTGAATTTGTAACCTGAGCCAAGAAATGCAGCAAGTGTGAAAATTTTCCACTGCCTTCGGCCGGGGTAGTAGCTACTACAAAAAGGCTTGTTAAAGGGCGTTAACTTTGAATCAGATTATTCAATTGAACAATAATTAATAACCCCAGGGAAAAAAAGCAAGAAGTAGGTGTGTGTATGTGTAGATTATGTGTTGATTGAGTGGAAGGTGAAAAATAGGAAAGTGCAAAGTACCCACTGCCTTGTAAGGGAAGTGGGCGTCTGGTTTTCCTGTTCATTATACAGGCTGGGCGTCAGATTCCGCAGTGTGTGCCTGAGAAACGGGTATCTGATGTAAGGAGTTAAGCAAGTGAACAAAGTACACACAATGGGGCCGATTAGGATGGCGGTTTTTCCGCATCCTCCGGGCCGGCGGAAGTGTCCGCCGGCCTGGAGGATGCGGAAAAACCGCGGCGGAGACTCCAAAGACCCACCGCCAAATTAGGATGGCTGGTGGGTCTGATAATCTGTCCGCCGCTTTTCCGCCGCGGTCGGAAGGCGACCGCGGCGGAAAAGCACTAACATGTCTGGTGGTGTCTATCAGACACCGCCAGGCATATTAGGATGTCTGAAAATATATGCTTTTCCGCGGCGGCTTTACCGCCGTGGAAAAGCATACGGACCTTCACTTCGGGGGCCCGTTGCGGGCCCCCTGGGTGAAGGTGGGGTGGGGGGTGCACATGGGGGGTACCTATGGTACCCCCCTGCATTTGCGTGCACAATGCAGCAGGCACCGCGCGGTGCCTGCCGCTTTGTGCACGCAAATGCTGTGCATGGATTTTTTACATTGCGGCGGGTGCAGCTTGAAGCTGCACCCGCCGCAATGTTAGAGATAGAGGATGTGACCGCCACCCTGGCGGTCACATCCTAATTTGATCGGAGGGAACGCCGCAGCCCATGCGGACGTTCCCTCCTCCTCAGGGGTTGCGGACGGACTCAAGTCCGTCCGCGATCCTAATCGACCCCAATGTGTGGTAGAAAGGATGCAAGAAAGGATGCAAGTGTGCAAATTATCCACTGACATTTAATGGGTAGTAGTTATCTAGAAGTTTCAATAAAGGGCTTGGACTTTAAAGTTTAATTACCTGAAGAATAATTGATAACCCCAGCTAAACAAGGCTGCAAGTGTGCAAACTTCCCACTGCCTTCGGCCGGGGTAGTTGATAGAACAAAAAGGGCTCGATAAAGGATCTGCATTTTGAATAGGAATATGAAATTGAACAATAGTTCATAAGGCCCACGGAGAAATGCAGCAAGTGCGCACATTTCCCACTACCTGCCGGCTGTACATGAAAAAGGCTTGATAAAGGGACATGAGTTTGAATTAGATTATGAAATTCAAGAGTAATTGATTATCACAGTGAAGAAAGGCAGGAAGTGAGCACATTTCCCATTACCTTCGGCCGGGGTAGTAGCTACAACAAAAAGGCTCGATAAATGGTCCTGAGTTTCAACCAGGATATGAAATAGGTGTTATACTTTGTTTAGTTTCCACTGTGTTAGTGGTACATGAATCAACAAGGTTTCTGGAGCTTGTGAAGATGTGTGGTTTGGGTAGGACTTACTGATAGTAATTTTTTTGCTCTTGCGCATTCTGGCTTACTAAGGGCAATTGGCGATTTTGTGTAGGTGTGAGGGAGACTATTTTATTTTGTACTGTACTTTATATGTAATGAATGAAGAATCAGTTAAATTGTGGGTGAATACGGACATGTGGTGATGGTAGGAGGTAGGGGTTACCAAAACTTCATATCTTGGTGGCATTAATTACAGGTGCACAATATTGGTAATTTAGAGTGTGAATGTAGTGAAAAGTGGTGGAATGAGTTAGTGGCACTTAAGGAACAAAGTTTTATGGCGTCTGCGATTATGTGTGGTCCAAGCAGGACGCATTGGTAGCAAAGTCTTTAAAATTATTTATTTTTTATAAATATTGGTTGTCCATTGACATTAGTTGAACTATATCTCCAAAAAGTTGGATATTTTTTTTTTAAATAAGTCAAGTTATTCAATACGGTCATGTGGTGATGATTTGTGGTGCACTGAGTTAGTAATACCTTTGGCGCTGAGTTTGAAGTTACCCTGTGATGATACATGATCGGGGGAGGTAGGGAGGAACAGTAATATGTCATACTCTGTTTTAAGAATGTGCTGCATTCTTAAATACACAAAGGCAAGCATTAAGTTTGATACCATGCTTAGGTCATCAATAATGAGAAGTTTCATTTTTGTGAAGAATCTTGAAACTTCACAACAAGCTTCTCTAGATAGTTTGTGGTATTCTAATTTGTTGTCATGCGCCATAGGTAGTATGTGTAAACGAAGTAATGTAGGAATGGATAAGTTAACATTTGGTCATATTTTGAATATAAGGAACTTATTACAAATATGCAAGAAGCAAATGATGGCGATTATGGAAGTATTCTACAATATATAAGAATTGGAGAAATGAGTGAACATGGCAAAGTAGTTTTACAGAGACGATTACTTTGAAATTTGTTTCTAAATGAAAATATTGTTTCTAAGGTTGTTGGGAAATCAAAAAAAATGACAACCCCAGTGGAGAAAAGGAGCAAGTGTTAAAATATCCTATTGTCTTTGGCTGGGGTATTAGCTATAACAAATAGGCTCGATAAAGGACCTTGACTTTGAATCAGAAAATGAAATTGAACAATAATTGATAACTCCAGCCAAAAAAAGGCAGGAAGTTGGTGTGTGTTATGTGTAGATGATGTGTTGATTGACATGAAGATAAAAAAAAGGTGAAAAATTAGAAAGGCTGCAGATACGTAAAGTACCCAATGCATTGTCAGGGAAGTGGATCTTTAGATTTCCACCTCATTATACAGCTAGGGCGTCGAATTTTGTAGTGCAAGCCTGAGAAATGGCTACCACATCAAATGAAGCAATGTAAGTGCACTAAGTTACCACTGTGGGCGGTAGGGCTGAAAAATTACAACACCGAGCAGATTTCAGTCACTGCCTTGTAAAGGAAATGGTTCTTTAGTTTTCCAGTCCATTACAGACTGTTAGTCGGATTCCACAGTGGGAGCCTGAGAAACGGGTATCTGATCTAAGGAGTGCACTAAGTACCCACACTGTGCGGTAGAAAGGATGCAAGAAAGGACGCAAGTGTGCAAATTACCCACTACCATTCATGGGTAGTAGTTACCAAGAAGGTTCAATAAATTGCTTGAACTTTGAATTACTTGAAGAATAATAGATAACCGCAGCCAAAAAAGGTTGCACGTGTGCAAATTTCCCAGTGCCTTCGGCCGAGGTAGTAGCTACAAGAAAAAGGCTCAATACAGGGCCTTCACTTTGAATACGAAATAGAAGAATAGTTTATAACAATAGCCAAGAAAGGCAGGAAGTAGGTGTGTGTATGTGTAGATGATGTGTTAATTGAGTGAAACATGAATAATGTAAAAAATAAGAAAGGCTGCAACGTTTCGAACTACATAAAGAGCAGCTTTCTAAACATGAACTTGCACAAAATAAAGGTACTCATCCTCAGATCCACCCCTTCAGCCGACTTCTGCTAGCTGACTACACTTTGGACAGTACCAACACTTGCCAACCAGTTTCACAAACTAGAATTCATCCTCAACTCCTTCCTTTCAATGTGTAAGCAAGTCAACATCGTCTATTCGTATTGCTATACGACCCTCCACATGCTCCGCAACATTTACAAGTGGATCCTAACCAAAAGAAGAAGAACAGTGACACAGTCCCTTATCAGCAGCAGACTACTCTGTGGGAAAACTATCTACAGAGGATTTGTAGCCAATCACCTACAACATATCCAAAAGACCTCCACCCGACTGATTATCTATGTCCCCTGCTGCAGCCACATCACTCAGCACCTGATACAGCTACACTGCATCAATACCAATAATAGGATCACCTTCTAGCTCCTCACCCTTACTTACAAAAAACTCTACAACACCAGACTAATCTACCTTAACGAAGTAATCCTGAAAGGCCACATTTTGAGCTTAAAATTTTGGCTTTAAAAAGATTAGGTAACAATTTGGTAACTCTTTAGGCAAACGGTTAAAAACTGATTGATTATTAGAATGTAACCAACCTTTCAGACATTTTAAATAAACAGCATAATGTCCAGATGTTGTAGAAGGTACATCATGAAAAATAATTGCAACAGCTACAAAAGTTCTTCCTGATATTGAAACCTGACCAGCTACAAAGAATTTATTTAAAGTTTCCAATTTTTCTATTGGCAGCAAAAGTGTGCAAATTACATAGTGTGTTTAGTTGGGGAAGTAGTTACAACAAAAAGGCTCGATAAAGGCCCCTTGTGTTTGGACTAGAATATGAAATTGAATAATAATTGATAACCCCAATCAAAAAAGGCAGCAAGTGTGTGTACGTGTGGATGGTGTCTTGATCGAGTGGAAGATGAATAAGGTGAAAAATAAGAAAGGCTGCAAATACGCAAATTACCCTCTGCCTTGTCAGCGAAGTGGGTCTTTGGATATCCTTTTTATTATACAGACAGGGTGTTGAATTCCGCACTGGGAGGCTGAGAAATGACTACCACATCTAAGGAAGCAAAGCAAGTGCACTAAGGGCCTTATTTATGAAGGCCTTGCGCCGCCGGTGCGTCACTTTTTCCCATGTTAAAAATGACGCACCGGCGGCGCAAGGCCTTCATAAATCTGCCTCTAAGTTCCTACTCTGGGCCATAGTGCTCAAAAATAACACTGGGCCCTTTCCAGGGCCTCTACTTTTAATTAGAATAATAGTTGGCAAAGACAGTCAAGAAAGGCAGCAGTTAGGTGTGTTTGTGCTAGTGGATGCAGAATACGGTGTAAATTAAGAAAGGCAGCGGACGTTGAAACTACCCAGGGCTTTGTAAAGGAAGTGGGTGTTGGGTTTTCCAGTCCATTACACAGACTGTGTGTCGAATTTGGCAGTGGGAGCCTGAGAAATGGGTATCACATCTAGGCAAACAGTGGAAGTGCAGAAAGTACACACACTGTGCGGTAGAACGGACGAAAGAAAGGATGCAAGTGTGCAAATTACTCACTGCCATTCATGGTTAGTAGTTACCAGCCGCGGGCCGTGGAGGGAGTTACGGTGGGGCAGGGAGGCGGGGAGGGGGAGGAGCGGGGTGGAGGGTGATAAAAACAGGCATATGGATTTTTGCAGGTAAGTACACAATTTAATTAATAAAACGAAATTCGTAGCGCGCACTGCATGGCAAAGAGCAATGCTGTGCGCGCTACGAATTTCGAAACCGTAACCGTAACTCCCTCCACGGCTCGCGGCTGGTAGTTACCAAGAAGGCTGTATGATGGGTCTGCGTTTTGAATTTGAATTAATTTTAGAATAATTTATAACTCCAGCCAAGAAAGGCAGCACATTTGCACATTTACCACTGCTTTCGGACGGGATAGTTCTTACAACAAAAAAGCTTGATAAATGTCTAATGACTGATGTGGAGGACAGCGATGCTCCCTCCAGTTTCTTATGTTTGATGAAGTTAATAGACTATTTCCCGTAGCACAAAAGTTAATTGCAATAAATGCATAGAAATGTAAGTTTAGCAAATTTAAGATCAAAATGTGAGTATGACTGTTTGCTGAAGATGCTGTTGCAGCAGTTGATGTGCTTGGTGCAGAAGCAAGTGTGTTGTCGTGCAATCTCTGTGTTGCAGCTGAAGCAAAGTTGTTGGGGTGGAAGTTGTTTTTGTGTTGCACTACATTTGCTGTGCCAAATGAGTATTTTTTTGATTGATCACACCTTGAAAGAGTTCTTTGGCAAATGGTGGTTGTGTTTCAGTTAGTATGTGTCTGGATTTCTCTGTAATCTTTAAGGGACATATTAGGGCTTACATAATATAGAAATACTTTGTGCTTAGTGACATCCAATTCTATTTTATGATGAACGGTTGAATTCTACAGTCACCTTTAGGACTAGTGGAAGGATAGCATTTTAAAGTATTTGACAGGTTACACTACATGTGTCCATGCAGCCAAAGAAAACTTAGCTTGGTTATGCATGGGCATCCTCTCACACAAAACGTAGCACTCAGTATTCAGGATTGCAAAACCTTGCCATAGGAGTGACTGATGAGTTTACATATGTGAGTGAGAAAAGAAAAACAAGTATGTTTCTTTTACATTAGAGATATACAGACCTGAAAGAGTATGCATATAAATCCATGAAATCTTTTTTGAAGGTATGGAAGAAAGCAGTGAAAGGGTGTTTAAAAGCAATACTGTCCAGCATAAAAAGTACACAATTGTTCTTTTTGTGAGTGTAATGACACCTTTTTGATTAGGACTATGGAATAGTGGTGTAACAATATCATAGATTCTATTGTCAGATATCTACCATAGTGATAGTGGAATTACCACTACTTTTTAGACTACCATTAAACTATCATGTGTAGAGGAGTGTTATTGCTTCCTCACCTTTAAAAGGGGTGAAAGATTTACATTTATATTTCAACACCTAAACAAAATAATGTTTGTA
Organism: Lissotriton helveticus; assembly: GCF_964261635.1. NCBI lineage: Eukaryota > Metazoa > Chordata > Amphibia > Caudata > Salamandridae > Lissotriton > Lissotriton helveticus. Next base: position 650,457,586 of record NC_136068.1, read on the forward strand.
TTTTTAATCCAAAATTAAGTAGGAATGTTAGAGGAAGTGTTGTCCAACTCTAAACGGATTGTGCAAATCGTGACAGCTGAAAGAAGTTTGTCAAGATATGTTTTTTACATATGTAAGAGTTACATTTGGATTTAGAAAGTTAAGGTGGAGTCATTGGCTGCATTCGAAACATTGGACCTGTTGAAATGAAAACTTTAGATGTATTTATATGGAAAACATAGTTATCCGTCATCACTTGGTGGAAACGTGGTAATGAGTCCATACGTTGGAAGGGTGTATAGGCAGATTTTGCACATGGTGAATGTAACTCTAAAACAGGGGTTTGGAATTTAATAAAATATCTACTTGTCCATTGGATAGGTTGCTTAATTCCCATAGAAGCCCATGTTCTGGTGTGAACGTGGGCTTCTATGGGAATTAGCAAGGGCATATTATCAAGTCCATTATCGCGGCTTTAGCGGCAGTTTCCTGGCACTGAGGCGTCGATAATTTTAACACTCTTATTTTTAATATGCCCCGCAGTTCAGAAATATTTTCTAGGAGTACTATGTCTTGTCCTACTTCTGTAAAATGTATAGGAATTCATGAAAGCTGTATAGCTGGACTTAATGCAAGGACATATACCATGGGTGTACTTTTGAGACTTGGCCCCCAAATTGGGTCTGGCATTTACTGTGACCTTTTGTGTTTATTAAAATTCTGTCTCTCTCTGTATCGGTTGGCTTCACTGTGAGTGACAGCATTCTTGTGTTTCAAAAAGAGCATACCAGCACGCAAAGTAGCTTTGTTCAGTGCCAGTAAGTATAGCGGCAGTGTGTGCTTTCTTAGACCAAAAACAATTTTGCCAGTGTTTGTTATAATGGTGAGGGCCCAGCAGCTCCCACACCAATGAGGTTTTAGAAAAATAAAGCCAAAACAATTCACACATTGACAAAACTAAAAAGCTAACCACCAATTTCAGACCTACTGGCTTTGTCAATGTTTGTTTATTTTTGTTTCCCATAGTTTTATTGAAACTGGTTACATTGACAGCATCAGCGTATGGACAAAAATGTTACCTTAACTGCAGACAGGGCCCTTCCTTGATTCATAATGTAGTACAGCAAACTGGTAGCCAAATGGTTTGTTCTGAAGGGGGTTGGGCCTCCTTGTCCCGAGGAAAAAATACTCATAAAAAACGTGTTGCTCTTGACCCCAAACAATATGTCCTGGGCGTCGGGCTATAGGAATTCCACATCCCTGCACTAAAAAGACCCTTGCAAATGCATCAGTTATTTAAGTGAGAGTTACATACTGACTGTATTAGCAAATGTGAACTGGAGAGTTAATGCGTTCTAAAGACTACACGGGCCTTATTTATGAAGGCCTTGCGCTGCTGGTGCGTCACTTTTTCCCATGTTAAAAATGACGCACCGGCGGCGCAAGGCCTTCATAAATCTGCCCCCAAAGACTTTTAATAATTATAATGTTGTCTATTTACACTCATTGACGGTATTTACCATTAACTTTTGGACGTATGTTGTTGAAGTACCTTGGTTGCAGACAACAATTATTTTCAACAGACTGTAAATGTAAAAGAAGATGTACATTAGGACATCATAACAGCAATGCTAACAATTCAAAACTTAGCTTGCAATATATTGTGTATGAGTCTAGGTCTTTTCAGATCCAGGTTTAGAGACAGTTACAACTGTTGCAAACATATTTAAAATGGTTTACTACAAACAATATTGAAAATTCACAACTATAATGACAACATCTTACTATACTTTGTTAAAAAGTAATGATATGTCTTCGTCTATGAGAGGAAATTACATCTTCTCCCTGTATTGAAAAGGGCGGATTTTACTCAGGCTTGACCTGCCTTATTTATTTGCAGATGTTTACAGGACACATCATTCTTAAATTTCTTCATTTTTTTAAGTTTCTGTAAGATTGAGGAAAGGCTGAGATTACATGTTTTTTATGGGGCTGTTTTTAATGATTCTGGCTTTAATGATTATTTTTTATATCTACTATGTCATTAGGGTGGGTTTTATTGGATGTGTTATCCTGTCTGTACTGCTTTTATGTTTTTTATTCTTGAAACCAAAAATAGCTTATATTGAAGATTTATTGATTGATTGGTTGTATAAAAGCTCTCCACTTGGGAGATTAGCCACAGATTTACTCTGCTCCCCTTAGAGGCAGGCTTCACATTAAGCCTTTGTTCATCTGTACTTGGAACAATGTTTATTTTCATTCTCTCCTGCTAAATGAGTAGTCATTAAGACAAATGCTCTTTAAATCTTATTTTCTTGATGTTAGACCATATCTGATTGTCTATCAGATATAGTCCACTACCATTGCCAATGTGCCTACGTTTGCAAATTGAGCATTATGAATTGATGACTAACCATTGCTCTCTGTCTACTATATTGATCCTTAAACTTTAATAAACCTTCATGGTTTGTACATTCAACCATGCTTCAAGTGGATTTTCCTAAGTGAATTCTTCGGGTTTACATAAATTTATGACTATGACTCTCAACTTTAAAGAGTATCAAAGAGCAGGATCCCTTTTAATGCTAAAAGCGTCAACACAAGAGGGATGTGTGCTGCCACAAATAAAGTTCACATATAAACGTAGTCAATCAAATCCTGTAGAGAAGCTTGGACCGCTTCTGAAATCTACTTGCTCTGCCATTTAAAAGAATACTGCTTTGACTACGGTCAGGGGTGAAAAGCAGGGATAGACGAACATTTTCAAAAAAGATGTGAGCTTAGAGAATGTTGCACATCAACTTGCTGTATTGTGGTCTTTTGAAATATGAAGGAGAAATTAATTGGTTTGGCAGATGGGGAATGATCCAGATAGCTGAAAATTGTTAATAGAAGGCTGTGGCTGTGTGTCTCCTGAATTGAATTTGAGTATTATCCATATATCTATCGAGCAGATAAGAAATGTGCTTGCATCAAGAATCACCTCCTTGTATTGTTACAGTAACTGAACAAGGGTGACTGGCGACAAATTAAAGTGGTGAGGCTAGCGAATAGGCACCGAGAGACACAATCAATACCTCAAGGCTCATGGCCAAAGCTCTCAATTGTAGAATGGCATAAATAGTGTTCATAACAACCAACGACTGAGAGCTCTCTAGTTGAGGCTGTAGGCAGTGTGAGTTTCTCACATCGCCTATCAGTTAGTCAAACAGGTGTCGACCGGAAACAAATTAAATAAAAAAGTATACAATAAAAAGTAACTAAACCGCTAACATGCTGCCTGCTCGTCCTCCATTCCTAAAGTTCTTCTCCATTCGTCCAAGGCCCCAGAGCTAATTTCCCTAACTAATCAGACGCTGCTTGTGTGCTACTAACCAGCATGAGACAAGCAACAGGATTTGTTGGAGCAGGCTAGCTCAGCGCTCTTTGAAGCACTGGGTGCCTGTGCCTTCTCTCCACCCGGCTGTCTAAGACAGCTCAGGTTGGAGAGGTTTAAAGCATGTCTGGCTGGTCATCGCAGGCAGGCGGCCAGAGTGACATGAGCACTTTAAACTGCTGTAGCCAGCCACAAATCCTTCCTGCTGACAATCTGCAGCAATGGCCCTGCTCTCACACTCAGTTTGGGCTGGCAGAGGAAAACATAAAATGGTAATAAAGTCATTATGCTTTCATGTCTACAGCAGGGCAGGACAATGCTCATATGGAGAAGTTGCCGCTGTAAACTTTTTTATGTGGCGCAGATCTAGGAATGGTCAAACGTCTTCCAGTAAATTCCGGACAACCAACAAGTTTGAGTAGAGGCCTTTCCTTCGCCTCTAACAAAAGAAATTTGACAAAAATTGCCATTTCCCTCTACAGAGAATGGGTACCATTCTGGTTGCACAAATTGCTTATGTAGGGTCCAGATAGAACTCTCCTTGGTGGAGAGCATCTGAAAATGTATGCAGTACCCTATCCTGACTCATGGGAAAAAGATGAAAAAAATAGGAAGTCTGGGCCATATTACCAACAACTAGCGATAATTATCGCTATGTTGGTTTAGCGGCAACATTAATATCGCCGAGCTCTGCCGATTTTTATCGCTTAGGAGCCTTGCTATTATCAAGGTTTATCTCCTAAGCGATAAAAATCGGCCGAAATGCATGAATATCGCTGTAAAGTCAGCAATATTCATGCAGTACCCAGCAAATGCTCTTAGCCATGTAATCCACCTACCTTTGGATTACATGGCTAAGAACAGCTCTGGGCAGGCGTTAACTTTTGGAGATAATCGCGCTTAGCGTGATTATTTCCAAAAGTTGGTAATAGGAGATAGAGATGTTAGCGACTGTTTCCAGTCGCTAACATCTTTGCACGCCCACTTTGCATGTCATTAGCGATAATTATCGCTGACATGCAAAGTGGGCACCTAAATGCCCGCTATCTCCTACTAGCTGTCGCTAACTGGTGTTAGCGACAGCTAGGTAATAGGGCGATACAATTATCGCCGCTTTAGCGGGAAAAATTCCCGCTAAAGCGGCGATAAGGCCCTTGGTATTATGCCCCTCTGTTTTCTGCTAATCACTATCTTATGAATGTCGATGTCATTGATGTGTGTAGTATGCTCTTGGTAAACCATTTGGCAGTCTTACATATGGTAAGACTGCTTTCGCTAACATTTACTTGTTTCATGCATTAGAATGAGGGGGGCCTGTCATTCCAGGCGTGTATTAATGTGAGCTAGCGTAAAGTTCAGACTTATAAAAAATGAATGTTATAATTCTCTTCTATTTTCCTTTTGCTCAAGCAGCAAGGAAAGGGATTGCTCACTCTGAGAACCAGGATATAAGATCGGTAAGATAGTTGTGTTGATTAGTTAATTGAAACTGTAACAATGGTAGCATAAAAGAGAACAGTATAAAGTATTTCCATAGTTTAAAACAGGACTTCATTCTCAGTTTGTGCTTCCTTGTTCCTTGTGAAAGTAATGTTGGTATAAATTAGGTTATGTTCGTGGTTTTTCTGCCGTGGTATCCATAATGGGCTGATGAAAATTTATTCAATGTGCAAAGTCAGCAGTCTGAGCACTTTCCTAAGTCTGGGATAATGTGATAAGACGTTTTAAAATTAATTCAACGTGGAAACTCAGCAAATAAAATACTTTGTCAAACATTAATCTCTGCAGGAGCACATTGATCTTATTCACTACATTCTGAACATAAGTCGGCTGGGTGAAGACTTTGTCAACCATTAATTCCTGCAGGAGCAAATGAGGTCATAGTCACTATCTACTAGCACTAGGCACATGTGGTGGCTAGAGCTGTAGGGTGCAGGCTTCTTCCTTACTTTGATTTAAAGGGAGTTCATCTAAAGATGATTTGATGAACAACACTGAGCAGTTAATTATGCTTTCGTTCATTGAGTTTTAGGTGCAGGCATCCTTCTTATTTTACTGTATAGTAAGATATTCTTCGTAAGATGGTTTGTTGTAAGGAAATGGACAAACTGGTCATACGTGTGTTCCTTGAACAGGGACTTAATGAGCCTTGCTCCTAAAACTCTGTTTAATGGACAGTCGTCATGTAGCTTTGTGTCTTCTCGGACATAGTGCTAGTCCTCCTGTTGGGCTATTTTGTTCAAAGCCTGATCGTGAATTCTTAGGTATTTTATCAATTTGCAGTTCATTTGTGGATCTTACGGATTTAGCCCTTGTATGATAACAGCTCTGCATGTCCTTATTCCTCTAGCGATGAGGGTTCTTTTTAATAAACTGACACATGCTGTATAAAGATTGGGGCAGATGCAGATTAGGTGAATAAAATTCACTTTTTCCACCACAAAGTCTGCATGCTATAGGCCCTTATCGCAACTAGCTAGGCGGGTCCACTGTTGACGGTAGCGTTCCGAAGGTGAAGTAACATCAGTTTTTTAGGTGTATCTGAAAAGTGAGATTTAAGTAAGGTGCTTGTATAAGGTTCTTATAGTTTTTAACCAACATCCAGGCATGTGATCTATGGCTGAAACTGCTTTTGTCAAGTAGCAAGCTATGGAATTTTGCAGCGTTGTTTATGACTTGTTTGAAGTTTGTGAAGAGTAGGCTATTGTTCCATAGCTCTCCAGTACATGTGATTAATAGTGCCTTTTGAAGATATTGCTTATGCGCCGTTTTTTGTCGTTTTCAAGTTCCGACCGAAGAGCCTTATTGAATGGACAGTGCACTGAACTTTGTTTTAGTAGATACCGATACTTTATTGTGGTGTAAATTCTCCCTATTGTTTCATTTATAAGTCTGAATTCCAAACACACCTGCGCCGGTGATGCTGTTTGAGGAAGCTGAAGGACAAGTTTATAGGTTGTGACTTGCAGGCTTGTTCAAAAGTACAGATTCTTTACTTTGTAAGACAATACTGTCATAGGACATCATTGGTAGCATTGTTGCCTCTTTCACAGACAGTAGTGGTTTGTAAGACGGACGCTCCAGTGTTTTTAGCAAGTGTTTCATAAGCAAAAGCTAATGTGCTGGTTTTCTGTGACATATACTTTTTCTGCACTTGGTGATTTTAGTCTATTGTCAATGTAAGCTCCCAGGTATTCACAGCTGGTTACTTACTCCAGCCGTTTACCACCTAACCAGATATTCTGTGGAGGACTAGGGTGATTACTAATGAACATTTTTTTTGTTTGAGATGTATTAATTTCTAGATCATTAGCCTTGAGGTATTCAAGCATTTCAGTAAGCGATCTCTGGAAACCGACCTTAGTTAAGCTCATTAGTACCACATCATCTGCTTATGAAAGATGAGATAAGGGTAGCCTTCCCAAATGTGGCGGAGGGATTTGATCTGATTGAACTGTGGTGTTAGGTCAGACATAAACACGTGGAAGAGGTATGGCGTCAGCACACAACCTTGTTTCAAGACTGTGTTTGTGTTCAGCTTTCTACAGATTCTGGAGCCATCACTCAACTTCACTCGTATCCAAGTATGGGAGTAAAATAACATTATTCTTTACAGAGTTCTTACAGAGATGTTCCAGGATCTAAGTTTCCTCCACAAGCAGTGACGATCTACACTGTCAAATGCTGCTATTAGGTCTATGAAGCAGAGGTGCAGTTTTTGTCTCTTCTGCTTGTATTTTTCTGTTATTAGAGACAGTGCTAATGTGTTTGCAATTGTCCTGATCATTTTTCTAAAACTTGCCTGATTGATAGGGATCAAGTTGTTCTTAGCGGAGTAGTCAATGAGGTCTGCCAAGATCAGAGAGGAGTGATACTTTGCTTCTATATCTAATAGCGCCATAAGTCTATAATTTGATGGATTCATTCTGTCTCCACCTTTGTAGATTGGTGTAATTATTGAGCCTTGCAAACTGGGTGGCATGAAACTGAGTGATTCTATTTCTTTAAAAAGTATAGAAAAGTGATTGTTTCAAAGGACTGGGTCGTGTTTGAAAATTGCTTGCGGAATACCTTCCAGCCCTTGTGCCCCATCCCTTCTACATTTGCCTATTATGTTAAATATTTCCTCTGCTGTATAGAACAACACATTTGTTTTGTTTTCCTTAGGAGTGCTAGTTCCTTCATTACGGCAGCTGGGGGTTACTGTTTTTATGGTCGCCGTCACTTAATCTTGCTGATTGGTGCCATCCAAGTGTTTAGAAGGTGGTAGTTCAGGAGCTGTATTCCCTGTGTATCTCCTGGTTAGGAATTCACCCACTAATTTTCCTGGATATTTGAGGTTATGATGTTCACTGGCCTGTTCAGTTTAATCATTGTTTTCCAGTACGTGCAGGAATTGGTTTGCCTTGCGCTGAACAATCATTTCCCCCTGAATCTCTCATTACTATTTATTTTGTCTTCGTATAACTTTTTTTGGTATTCTTTCCTCAAGAGCCAATTAGTATCCATGCAGTTTGGTCAATGTCAGTTGTTCTTAACTTCCTGACAGCTTCCTTAGTTCTCGTTTCAGAGTATGACCTTTGCTTGTTCTTGTCTTGTGAGTTTTTTTAAGCGCATGATTTTCTGTTCACAACATTAATAATGTCAGTTTTGTTGTGAATTCTGTCCAGGAATATATTCTGTTGTTTCCTTCTTTGCTACTGACTTTTATTTCTTCCTTTATTGTGGTTTGTAGGTCCTGGATGGTTTTGTTTGTCTCCTTAAGTTGCTTTATGTTGATCAAATGTATGTTTCCAGCCAGTTCTGTAGTAACCTGGGGGCATATTATCAAGGGGGTTTATCTCCGCTTTTTTGGCGTTAAAAGCCAAGAAAGCGGAGATAAAATTATCTCCCTATTACCAAGCTGTCGCTAACACCAGTTAGTGACAGCTAATAGGAGATAGCGACCATGTTGGGCCCCGCTTTGCATGTCAGTGATATTTATCACTAATGACATGCAAAGTGGGCGTGCCAAGATGTTAGCGACTGGAAACAGTCGCTAACATCGCTATCTCCTATTACCAACTTTTGGAGATATTCGCGATAAGCGCGAATATCTCCAAAAGCTAACACCTGCCCTGAGCAGTTCTTCACCATGTTATCCAATGGGAGGTGGATAACATGGCTAAGAGCATTTGCTCGATAATGCATGAATATCGCTGACTTTTCAGCGATATTCATGCATTGCGGCCGTTTTTTATCGCATTTGCGATAAACCTTGCTAATAGCAAGGTTTATCTGCGATAAAAATCGTCGATGTGCGGCGATAATTTTTGTCTCTAAACAAGTTAGAGACAAAAATTATCGCTAGTTGTTGGTAATATGCCCCACAGTGCTTTGTATGGTTTAAAAAGAGATAGATGTGTTGGTAGGAGTGATCATTCAGAGTGGGGAATTCAATTGAAAATTGGGATACTAATGGCATTAATGGTAAGGAGATTGCTGTATAGTCGAGTATAGATTGCGCCTTCACTCCATGATAGGTGAATTTGGAAGGAATGTCTTCCATCGATCTGCCATTTATCAATCTCATTCCCAGGCATTCTAGAGCCTTTACTAACCATTGGCCTGTGTGGTCTGGGCGAATTGTTTTTAGTTGGTACGTTTCAGAATATGTTGTCAGTTCTTATTTAGTCATCCTCATCTAGGGTGTAGATTAAATAGGAATTAAAATCTTCTGTTAGCACTATGTACCAGGAAGGAAAGGTGCATCCTATGTCCGAGATTATTGCAATTAGTACGGAGTTATTGAGCTTTATTGTTTCTTGCTTTTGGATGAGCATATGTATTGATTAGCAGCACCAGATTTGATTTTTCCATAGTCCAGTGAGTAAATGTGATTAGTTGCAAGCCCGAATCAGGAGAGGATAGCTATTTGGATTTGATGTTTAGTACTGTAGACACGTAAACTGCCAGACCCCCTTTTGGGCGCCATTATTGCAAAAATGTTTCTGCTGCTATGTTCTAGTGGATGAAGTCCTCTAGGGGTAGGTTATCCAGTGCCCTTGTCTATTGGAGGGCTAATATGTCATATGTATCCCAGCCTTGAGGTGGAGTGCCTTCTTCTAGCCATTTATTTGCTCCTGCTATGTTCCATGGGAGCAGGTGTATTTCACTTTTCTATGGATTATGTTTTTGCCTTCCTGTACTTCAATGCTGTGCCTAGCAAGCATTGAGGGTGGCTGGAAACCAACTCCATTGACTTTGATCCACGCCTGTATTTATATTCTGAACTTTGTTCCCATCACTCCTCGTTGATGTATTTAGACTTCTTCCTTGTGCACTCTGCAGCAAAGAGTACACGCCTCTTCTTTGGTGCTTGTGTTAACAATAATTTGGGTTTATAAAGTGGTTTTGAGGTTAGGGGTCGAAGATAACATGGTGTGATGGATTTCTAAAGTATTATACCTCATGCTTCAAATTGTTGTGTGAAGTTCAAGATGAGATGCACTATTACCTCTGAATGCCATGTAGTGAGTGTTTGCTCTTTGTGTTTTTGATCTCCTGCTGGAAGAAAGTCTACTGACAGAAGGCTTAAAGATTTTATTTTAAGACTAGAATTTCTGCTGTCACTTGTAAGATATTCCCCCTGCTTACGGTGTCATGTTGACCCTGTGCTTTATATTCCAGTGATAAATTATTTGTTGCATTGAATGTTCATTCTCTCGACTTTTTTCCCATACTGAATCTGATTGAATATCTTCTAATAAATTTGGCTTACTGTAATTTTGAATGTTAAAACCTGATATTTTCTTATGGGGTCATTCTGTCCTTTGTTGTGTTGAATATTGAGATAATGTTTGAGGGTGAGTCTACCTGTTGATTGACTTCATCGATCAATCAATCAATCAATCATGAAACTTGAAAAGCGCACTGTGAGAAGTTGGCCTGGTATATGATGCTCACTAGTTCTAGTGATCACCTTGTATCATGCCAAGCAACCCTCATGGTGCAGGTTGTAAAATCAACCTTATAGACAAGCTATCCTAGGGGTAGCATGGACTAAGCAGTCTTAGGCTAAACTCTGTAAAGGCATGCAAGCTGTTTTACCATACACAATCCCCTTGAATACAAAATGAAAGGACACCACACAGATATATATTGAAAATATATATAGATTTATTTCTACAAATATCCCTGATACTCTTTATGAGCACAGAAGCAAATGCGTTAAAAGAAAACACAGTTTAAATATACAAAAGTTGCACGAATATGGATGAGCCCTAGGGGCCACCTAAACCATATACTAAAATAGTGGTATAAGGACCACTATGGGGAAAGTGAAGAGGCCTAGGGCCTGGGGAATTGCTGGAGCTGTTCGAGACTAGCAGTGAGGAAGCCGGGAAAGACCCGCGGGACTCGGGTGCAGTGCGGAAAGTGCACGCTTGTACCAATGCAATGTCAATGGTGCGTAAAAGTTACAAAGTTAGTTATTAGGAACCTTCCGAGTGACCTAGGAGGATGAAACTTTAGACACAGACACTAGAGGTGTGTACCAGTGTGGGAACACCAGCGTTGCTGAGTTACCTCACCCACAGGAAGCGGGTGCATAGGTTCGAAGTAGTGTCGGGTTTCGTCACGCAGGTCGATGGTGCTTGGAGCTGAAGATGCTGCAGGCGGCTTGATGTGAAGAGTTCCGGTGGATCCAAGGGTGGATCTGAAGAGGTGAAGACCTGAAAGCAGAGGGGACAATGTTCAAAGTCACTAGCCAGTGACTACCGTGGAACCAGGAAGGAACCAGGCAATGTCGGGTGCAAACAGGCGATGTCATGAAGATTGTCTCTGCAGCCAGGTGGACACGAAGAGATCAAGGACGTCCAGGCATTGGTCACGAGCTGTCCCACAAAGGTTCTCGCTGATGGCGGTGTCGGCAACTTAATTGAAGCAAACAGGCCTTGGCTAAAGCAAGCCACGCAGGAAGTGATTCAAGCTTCTCACTCGGACCAACAAGGTCAGAGCGGGTGCTCCTTCTGAGGAGAGCAAGGGCCAGTCTGGAGCAACCAGACCAGCAGTGTAGTTTGTCGTTTTCGTCGCCAAGATGGCCGCTAGCCATGTGGCAAGTGGCTGTGATGGCGCATCGAGTGGCACCGTGCAAAAGGACCCCACGCAGATCGTGGAGATGCTGGGGGGCTGATCTTCGGTGCAAGGGTTGCTCGATGTTGGGGCTTCTCAAACCCTAAAGCACAGTGTCGAGGGTGCCTCTGATGCTGCGCAGTCAGCTTCTCGGGGGTCTACCAAGAGGTCCGGTCCCACGTCTCTCGGTGCCTCCATGGGTCCCTTCTTTGCAGGGACTGTGGATCGGGCTGGGAGATGTCTGAGAGTCTGGGTCTTGTCAGGCTCTGGGCTCGTGCTCCGGCGGGAGGCGGCGGCAAAGCAGACGTCAAGTTGCTGGATGGTGCCTGTGTTCACAGGGTGGCCACTCCTAGGCCACAAGGGAGATGCTCTTCAGTCTTCTGTGCAGCAGAATGTCGAAGTCCAGTCGTCTTCTTAGTTTCAAGTTGATTCAGGATGATCTGAAGTCTCAGGACACAGGTCCTACTCTTATTCGAATCTGGGGGACCGGATCACCTACTAGGTCCCTCCTCTGGGTGGGACCAGGAAGGGGAGTGGTTACACCCCCTTTCCTTTGTCCAGTTCGCGCCAGGACTGGGGCTGGAAAGCCCCAGCACCGGTTTGAACTGGCATATGCACGGGGACACCTTGTGTGCCCCAGGCATGCCTGATTCTATTCAGCCCTGTCCTACCCAATACACAAAATCCTGCCTGGGGTGGTGCTAGCACCTCCCAAGGCAGGAAACCCTTTGTCCAAGCTGCCCTCGCTGGAAGGACTCCCAGCAACAGGAGTTCAGACTTGTGTCTGTGGTGGCAGCATCCATTTTGTGATGCTGAGGCTCTGTTTAACTTTAACCGGGGTTCAGGTTAGGTACATGTCGTGTCCCTCTAGAAGGGTGGAATGCTACCCCCGTCGCCAGAACTGGCGAGGGGGTAGTATTCCAATTCGTATGACACCTTACTCGACATGTTTTGATAAAGCCAAACCCAAGATAGCATTTAACCGCAAGGATTATAATGCACTTAAGAGTATATGGTATGGCAGTATCATGAAACAGCTAAAGGACATGGTTCCGAAAGCTGCAGACAGGCTCAGCTCATGCCAGAGCACCATCTCACATATTTCCAAGCACTCTGCCTCCAGGATTGATGAGGCCTTCCATAGGAGTGGCTGATAGGAACATATGTGTCCATTTTAGGTTAGGTGTAGGCATACTACACCTAAGTAAGGGGTGGTTACACCGACTTACCCCAGCTGAGTGATCAGCCAGTTGTGTCAAATATGGAGGCCAGGCCAGGGGTGGCACAATACGTGCTGCAGCCCCTGGTAGGCCTTGGAAGCACCTATGCCCTGGGTACCTGGGTACACTGTTACAGGGGCCAATATGGTGAACCAGTTCCAATTTCGTTATATACCTAAAGTGCATGGGTTACAATTTAGAGAGAGAACAGCAGGCTGTGGGTCTGATTAGCAGGCCCACAGCCACATTAAGTCATAAACCAGTGAAGCAAAAAGCAAAAATTTGGGGTGACCATAGGATAGCAGACCCTACTCTCCTACACGCACTACTTACCCGTGATTCTTTCTGTTCTGGGCTGTGTGGCTCAGACTTCTTTGCATAAGTCATTGTCAATACTGTGGTCTTAAAAACGTTTGATGAAATAATGCTATATGATCTGCCGGGGGGTAGCCCTGAAAATACTAACATTAACATGATCATTGATCTTCATGAACGCTGTTTTGACCCTCTTAAGACCCTACTTTCTCTTCCATGCCAGAAGGGAATTACCAAACCGACTGTCCCCCACCAGAAATGGTACAATAAAAAGTGTAGGGAGGCCCACAGTAATGTTATTAAGGCAGTTAAATCCCGGAATATGGATGTAGTTAAAGCGGCTAGGTTGAAGGACTGGACTTTTAACAGTACCAGCGGTGCCAGGGAACAACACCTATAACCTTCATGGGATACCTGTTTCGGCGCACAAATTACAGAGACACGGGAAACTTCCTTCGGCGTCAAAGATCAGCGTTTATTACTGCAGGGAGGCAAAAGTCACAAGAAGTACAACAGTGTGTAGGTTCTGAGAGTCTGCTTCAAATTGAGGTTGTAGGTCGCTCTCTTTTATACAGAGTGTTACCACTGCATAACATGTGAACAAAAGATTATAATCCGGTTCCCACAGTAGGTTTCAAAAAGGGTCGCTTTCATGTGTTCAGAATCCCGGAACATCATTACAATAGCTATGCCGGTTCCCAACTGTAAAAGTACATCTTCCCACCATTAGGCACACCCATTAGAGTTGTAAATGACAAAGAAGAAGAGACAAGAACAGCTGCAAGGAAGTCAGACACGTGTAGAAAAAAGAGTGTGGGGGTAATATCGGAAGCATGATCGTAGGATCAAAGAGTTGGATCCATCGCCTGCAAGGCTGTCACAATAAGCCGGCACGACCAGATTACCCTCAAGCTGAGCCATTTGCCTTTGCTGTGTCATTCCTCCGGCCATAAAGACGCATGAAAGGAATATGCGTCTTCCGTAAGGCTTGGGAACTAGAGGGTCAGGGGGCGAACAGTTATCTGCTCGCTGACTACGTGAGGGCAAGAAACAAAATGGATGCCGTATCTAAAATGGAACCCGAGGGTTCAGATGAAGAACGCGTAATATTAGACGAACCCTGGCAGGTAGTGTAGCGAAATTTCGCACACTTGCCGAACTCGTCATTTGCGGTTCGTAGATACCAAACTTATCCATATTCGGCAATGCCCAGAACATAATAATTTTTACGGAACCTCAGACGGTCCTTTTGCCCTCATGTAGGCAAGTACTAGTCGGAATCATAATCGATTTCGATACTCATCAGATCACTCAGATGTTGTTGATACATTATTCGATCCTTCAATGCCTCTTTGGTGACAACGGGCTGTCTTATACACGTCGTAGCACAAAGGCCACATAAGGCAGGACCACATTGCACACAAAGACAACATGAGAACAGAAATGTCACAACAATCCCTATGATCATCAGAATCTTCCAACCCCAAGTCGATATCAGACCCCAAAACCATCCCAGAAGGGTCCAATTTCCTTCGTCCACGTGTATGGACTCCGAAATTTTGTGCAACTTAGAGATGGCTTGATAAACCGTTGGAGCGTTATCAGGTATGAATATGCAGCAGCTCGAATGGATGACTTTACAAACCCCACCTCTATCTGCTAGAACGATATCTAGAACCATACGGTTCTGCAACGTCATCAGTCTATCCGCCTGGACTTCGGCTGTTAAATTTCCAAGGGCATTTGCAGTCATGTTGGCAGTTGATTCTACTACACGAGTTAACTGTCTCAGGTTCCTGCTATTAACCATCGGTCCCCAGAACGGTAGGAAACCCTTAAAGAAGTCTCCCGCCTCTTGTCCGGAAGTATCTTCTTTGCTAATCACACCTCTTACAATTCTATTTCTGTGATAATCAGAGGCCACAGTGAAGGTCGGAGGCAAAAGATTTGCAAAATAGCAGGTACCCGAGAAGTCATGAGGTAACCACGTATAGGCTTGATCATAACATAAAAAGTAGGTACCCTTGGCAGGTAAGAAGACAGGGGAGGAGAGTGTCGGTAAGACATATGTCTCGGTACAAGCACTCTCCCCAAACTGAGCTCTCGGATTTCGACCAAGACCTTTCAAGCAGAAATTACCAAGGTGAGGTACAATCCATATCGGTGGCGAGCTTTTAAGCTGCCTCTCACCCACTGATAAGCTGTACTCAGCTTCACTTAGTTCCTTATATGCTCGCACCTCTTCCTCTGGGATGAGTGATGCGTCAAAAATATCTCTATCTAAGTCTGCAATAGCTCTCGCCAGAGTCTTGTGGTACGGGCCAGGACCAGAGTTTGCTGAGCGTGGTTCTCGATGGGGGTAGGAATCTAGTGCGCTACGGAACATAGTTTGTAATGCTCGAGCTGACCCTTGTGCACTATAAGGCAGAACTAGGTACGGAATACCTTTATCCATAGTATGTGGCATTAACCCACACACCCAACAATTGGTAGTGTTTACCACTAACTGATGCTGATGCAGGAGTTGTATAAAAGAGTTGTTTCTGAATTCCGCACGTCTGATTTGTTCGTGTTGAGGCAGAGGATAAAAGGAATGTGGAGAAACAGTAGAAATGAAATATTGATCATGAGATGGAAGAGTAGGTGTAGCAGAAGACAATAAGAACTGAGACCCATAATATATTCCTCCTACCAATAGCATAGATATGGTGAGAAACAGTACGATTACTTGTGAGAAAAACCATTTTGTATGACATATTTTCGGCAATGTAGATCTTTGCGCCAACATTTCTTCTCTTTTCGACAGCTCAGACAATGATGATTCCATCCCCTAACGACCGTCCGCGACGTTCTTGACGCACTTTGTTCTGAGTAGCGGTTATCAATTCCCAGGAATTCCCAGAAATTGATAATAGAAACCAACCTTGTGTCGATAGCTGCTAAACAGAAGGAAGTACCCGCACGGCCTTACGGTCAACCTGGATGGTAGGTTCTAGCTAGATAATGTTCTTGGCTGTACGAAAAAGAAAAAGATACACAATATATATAATGTCCACTGTTTTCAGAGTAACGTAGAACCTATAAACAAAAAAATCTTTTTATTTATGGCTTGTTCATGGACGAAGAAAATATCGGCTACTTCCAGGGCGAGTCTGATCTTCAAACAATGGATTGGACGGCAAAGGAGTGTTCAATTGTTCAGGCAATTGTTCAACAGTCAAATTTTCCAAGGTTGACCTGGAGGAAATTGTTTGAGAGGAGTCAGCAACGGTGTCAGATACAAGCCGAGCTTCGCTGAATGGAACGAAACGTGGTGCAGTGTCGGTCTCAGATGAAGAAAGACCTCTTCTTATCCAGGTGTCCGATGGCAAAGGAAGCGGGACTCTCTTCGTGTGGGTAGCATGTACCCAGTTCCGACGTCCGTGTAGTCGAACCGCCGTTCTCGTAGCCAGCTGTACCTGAAACGGGCCCACAAATCTTGGTTCAAGGTTTCGTTTTCGTCCGTAGTTTCTGACGAGGACCCAGTCCCCTGGTTGAAGTCGATGACCAGGACCCTCTGTTTGTGATGGCAGAGACTCAAAGACCTGTTGATGAATCAAACTCAATTTAGCAGTCAGATCATAGAGATAATCAATCAACGTAGGGTATTCAATTCTGTCAACTTCCTTAGGTCTTGGGACTCCCCATATATTAGCAGGACGACCGAACACAATCTCATATGGGCTGAGCCCTACTCGAGAGTGTACAGTTGCCCTGGTCGACAGGAGAGCCAGAGGCAAAGCGTCGGGCCAAGATAAACCAGTTGTTGCCTGAATTTTAGCCAATTTCAGTTTTAGAGTGCCATTATATCCCTCCACCAAGCCTGCTGATTGTGGATGGTTTGCACTATGAAATTTTTGTACTATCCCTAAACCGCGACACACACTCTTCATCACACTCCCAACAAACTCACTTCCGTTGTCCGACCATACGACCCGAGGCATTCCGTAGCGGGGAAAATACTCTTTGAGCAAAATTTTTGCCGTGGATAAAGCCGTATTATCCTTAAGGGGGTAGGCCTTAATCCACCTAGAGAATGCACACACCACAACCAACACATACTTCAAGTTATTACATCGGTCCATGTGGATAAAGTCCAACTGGATAACTTCGAAAGGGTACGTAGGAGGGGCAAAATGACCAGGTGGAGTGGGGGTGCCCTTACCAGGATTGTGCATCAAACACACCATACAATTTTTAACCACTCTCTCAGCACACTTAGTAATCCCATCATTCATCCATACATGAGACAACAACTTGCATATACCTTTCGTGTTGATGTGCGCCATACCATGAGCCATTGTAACAACAGCGAGCACATACGCATCCGGTAACATCCATCTCTGTTTCTCTGATAGATCAACCCAACATCCATTCTCATCTAATCTTCCCGTGCTCTCTCTCCATTTAGTCCTTTCCGTCTCAGTGGCTTCATTCTGTATTCCTTTCACACTTTCAAATGTGTCTTCACACATACCAGTCTCTGTTGGCCATCTCACTGAGCTCGTAACATACATTCTGTTCGTCAAATCTTTAGCCGTCTCTTTAGCCGTTTCATCCGCAAACGCATTACCACGACCCACATCGTCCGTTACTTTCTGATGTGCGCTACATTTGACTATGGCCACTTGTTTAGGCAGTGTGAGTGCATCTAAAAGATCATTTACAAGCTGACCATGTTGAATCTTCATGCCATGCGACGTAAGGAATCCTCTCTCTCTCCATAGTCGTCCAAAACTATGTGCCACACCAAATGCATACTGACTATCTGTAAACACATTCACCCGTTTATCTTTAGACAACACACACGCTCTCGTCAATGCGATTAACTCGGCAGCCTGAGCCGAATTCTGACTTAATCTTGTGCTTTCCACAATCGTTCTCAATGTTACTACAGCATACGCAGTTGTCACATCACCGTTCGGCAACTTAAAACAGGAACCATCCACATACAAAGTACCATCGGGATCTGTCAATGGAGTATCTTTTAGGTCAATACGACCCTTAGTTTCCTCCTCAGTTCTGAGATAGCAGTCATGTACTGCTTCACCATTTGATTCTGTGTCAATCGGCAGCAATGTTGCTGGATTCAACACATTACATCGTTTTATCCGTATGTGACTGGCCAGCAACGTCAACTCATATCCAGACAATCTTGCGCTCGTCAGATGTTGAGTTTTCGTTCGATTCAATAGAGTGTCAACTGCATGCGGAACCATTACCGTAAGCATATTATCCATGACTAGACCTGCGGATTGTCGAATGGACGCCGCAGCTGCCGCTGTAGACCTTAAACAACTCGGCAAGGCTCTTGCTACTGGGTCTAAAGTCGAAGAAAAATAGGCACATGGGCGTTGTTTGCCGCCAAAAGGTTGTGTCAGAACACTCAACGCACAACCATCCCTCTCGTGAACGTATAGTGTAAACGGCTTACTGTAATCAGGAGTGCCCAACACAGGAGCCGAACACAACGCATCACGTAATTCAGAAAAACTTTTCTGACACTCTTCAGTCCAAGGCAATGGGGATGAAACATCCTTGCACGTAAGGGCTATCAATGGTTTCGCCAACAGTGAAAAATTTGGAATCCATTGTCTGCAATAGGACGTAATACCTAAAAAGGCACGAACTTCTCTTTGGGTTTTTGGCACAGTCATTCGGGTAATCGCTGCAATTCTCTCTGGGGTCAACCTTCTCCCTTCTCTTGACAATAAGTGACCTAGATAGGTAACTTCTTGACAACAATACTGTAGCTTTGAAGGCGATACCTTGTGGTGTAAGTTATGTAGATAATGTAACAATGATACTGTAGCCGTTTTGCAAATAGCTTCTGTATCAGCTGCCACTAAAAGATCATCAACGTATTGAATCAAAGCTGCACCTTTAGGTAATACAAAGGCATCAAGTTGACCTTTAAGTGCTTGGCTGTAGATTGACGGACTCTCACAGTAGCCCTGTGGAGCGCGTTTTAACCTAAAACTGCGACCACCTAATGAGAATCCGAATAGGTCTCTGCTTTCCTCTGCAATTGGGATGCTAAAGAAAGCATTCTTTAGATCGATCACTGTGAACCAGGAGGCAGATGCCGGAATCATTGTTAGTAAAGCCGTAATGTCGGGAACTACAGGAAATTGTGGAACCACTATTTTGTTTACTTCTCTTAAGTCTATTACAAAACGATACACAGGAGGTTTAGTTGGGTCAGTTCGTTTCAGAATTGGTAATACAGGGCTATTACACACATTTCCACGAGTTTCTTCAACAACACCTTTTCCAATGAGATCATGAACGATTGCTAACAGCGCTCGTTCGCCCTCAAGAGAAATACGATATTGAGGTAAACGTGGTAATCGCGCATTTGGTTTCAATTGAATCACATAGGGTGGAATGTCTAACAGGCCCACATCATTGGGACCTGTGGCCCATAAGGACGCAGGGAGGGAATTCAATTCCGGTGGGAATTTATCGACTGATAAATACATTGGAGAGATCACTCTCCGTCCCAATGTAAGCTCCACTCCTTCGGGGGAACAATACAATGTTGCATATAATCGTTTCAACAAATCCAGGCCCAAAAGATTTTCACCACAACCTGTAGATAGAATCAGTGGAGCCGTTAGCTCACGAGGACCAATCATAAGAGGCAAAGGATTAGAGACTGGGTTGCTAACAGGGGCGCCAGAGAATCCAACGGAAACGTTCGTTAAGCCAGACAAAGGTGCGCCAGGGAGTTTCGAATGCATGATGGAACTTTTCGTCGCACCAGTGTCTAACAGAAAAGGCTCAACTACACCCGATGTAGCCACTGCAACGTAAGGCCCACTCTGATCGACCGGAACTGACACTACTCCCTCTCTTTGTCGTTGGCTGTCCTAGTAATGGTCATTTACAACAGTCTCATGCTCTACGTAATAATCGTCCACATTATACTGTGCAGATCGGACTGACCCTGCATTTCGCTGGTCAAAACAATTATTTGCATCTGATTGATTTTGATAACGATCACTCTGATTGTGGGATGAACCACGACCTCTACCTCGTGATGCCTGTTGGGGACCACTACCACGATTTCCTCGTGCTGACACACCATTTAGGCGGTCCCGTAAGGCAAGACAATCATATTTTAGGTGTCCCTCTTTCTTACAATATGCGCACTGATTATACCCAAGGGAAGATCTATAATCAAAGTTGTCAGAACGCGGCTGTGTCCTATCGGGCTGTGCTCGTGGTCGATACTGCTGTTGTGAATCAGTTTGGTTTGATCGTGGAGGGTATGCTTGCTGTAACAAAACCTTTGTTTTTAGCTCCTTCCTTTTCTTCTCTACACGATCACTTTCTTCCTTTTCCCTATTCTCAATACTACTGGGCTGTTGCTAGTATTTGCGCAGGGGTTGAAACTGCCCACGCACTCTCTGAATTTTTCAGTTTGTTGCTTAATTCAGGCAACAAATTCGACACAAATTTGTCAACAAATAACCGCTGGCCTCCCTCAGCTCCCATGTCCTGACCGCTGTGGTCGACAAACGCTTCCTCAAACCTTGTAAAGAAATCCGAGACACTCTCGTCTTTCTTTTGCTTACAAGCTGATAACTTATCCCAGTTCACCTTCATCGCTGGCATGATAGTTTTCATGAGGGTAATGATTTTCTGCGGCAAGTCTAAGATTAGCTGGTCGGGCTTAGCCCCACCAACTTGTAATGCATCAGCCGCTAGCAGTGCAGCCCAATCATCCCCTAATTCAACTGCGTGGTTGGCTTGACGAATTTTGGCCCAAACTGGTTGCGGTACAACATTGCCAAACAACATGTCGATGTCGGCAAGGTTCATAATAGAAGCTTCCACCAGTTGTGATAACTCCTTATAATAACCAGCCGGATTTTTACGCGGATCGGGTAAGGATTGCTTCACTTGCAAAACTTCCGATCGTTTCCATGGAAGATGTATCCATACCCTTCGAAAATGCGGTAGAACCACAGGGTTTGCATTAGGATCACCAGGCACCCACAGTGGCGGAACCTCTCTCATGGGATATTGACCAGGAACCGCTTTCCAATTCTCGGTGGTATCATCTGAGGACACCCGAGAATGTGCTGTGGATCTAAACGCTAATAAGCGTTCCACGGCACGTCGTACATCTTCACCTATGATCATACCGTTGGAAAAGTGACTCTGAAGTTCAATTATGTCGGACGGTACATTATCTACATCATCATTATACCATTCTTCCCTCAAAAAGTTACACATCTCCTCAAACACGAATCTCTGCGTAGGCTCATTAAACTGAGAAAATGTATCAAAGACCACACGAGGAGTGTAATTAGCAGGATGTCTTATCCACCTATGTGCCATGGTTATTAATGTCTCTTTCTCCCTACCACTAGGGATCTGACTCCGTCTCTGAGGAGTTTCAGATGAATCAGACGAAAATAACGGACCAGAAAGAGGTGAATAAAGGGTAGCAACAGAGTTAGGAACACGCTTACGAACAGAAGGGGAAAGAAAAACAGGGGCAACAACACTGGAGGTGAAAGAAGGCATAGTAGGAACTGACAAGATAGTTGGAGTAGCAGAAACAACAGTCTGCGAAGGTACAGGTAGAGGAGCAGTAGGAACAAGGACAGGTGGTGAAACGAACGTAGGGTTAACAACGGGCTGGCCCGCAGCCACTGGAGCAACAAGGGGAACTACAGGAGGAATAACAGGAGCAGCTACAGGAGCAGTAGCACCCTGTACATAAGGAGGTGGTGATTTCATCAAATATGATAACAAGGAATCCTCCTTTAAATCTTCTTCTTTCTTTTCTAGATTATTCGGTAAAACCGGGTAACATTTATCTATTTTCATATGATGCAATCTAGTAGAGATTTCCATTTCCTTTTCTTCTTTGTCCTGTTTACATTCTTTTATAGTTTGCATTATCGGAACGAACCCTTGCTTTTGATCCTTTTTAAGTTGTTTGATTTCTTTCTGCTTGGCCTCTTTACGCCATATTCGAAAAGAATCAAACATAGCTGGCCTAGCTTTCTTTAAAAATAATTTAGCCTCAATATTATCTAAAATCGAAAGTTCAAAAGTTCCATGTGGTGGCCATCTAAGGTCACCGTCTTTCTTTGTATAGCGGACCCAGTAATCATTATATATTATAGGACCCACCCCATGTCGACTATAAAGATCATGTATCGGAGTTCCAACTGGAGGTATCGGACACGAGTCCTCCAACCGGGAATCCATTGCGCAACATTGGAAAATATGAAACAAACCACTATGGCTAGGCATCGTGCACACTAACCTAGTATCAAACTTCAAGGATTACCGAAGTAATTAAACCTCGTGTAAGTCAAAACCCTCGGTTTTTTGCAATTGCAACTGTCAAATAATACTAAGGACCAATACTAAGAACCACAAATGCAATGGAACCATGCAATACAACAAAGCCTTAAGGCTATCACAAAGCTCGGAGAGCTAACCACAAAGCCTGAGGAGGCTATTACAAAGCTCGGTGAGCTATTACAACAAAGCCTTAAAGGCTAACAACAAAGCTTTCAAGAAGCTAGAACAACCACTAAGGACTGGGAGCGACCCACAAAATACTTAACTCAGAACTTCAATGGCGTCACCAGGAAGGCCCGTCTATCGTCTCGCTTGTACGTAAGGTCTACGCCGGGCGTCGAAGACAGGTCGACAGTCAGGGCATCGGTCCGTCGCAGCCGTCAGGAGGCGGGAATCTTCGCAGGGAAAAACTTCGGGCCACTTATTTCGACAACAGGATCGATGAAGCGGGGTGCACCTTCCCTCGGAGATTTCACACGAAGTTCCTCACGATCATCAGGCTTTGGACCGGTACCGCTGAAGTCGCCCCATGTTGGGCGCCAACTGAAGGACTGGACTTTTAACAGTACCAGCGGTGCCAGGGAACAACACCTATAACCTTCATGGGATACCTGTTTCGGCGCACAAATTACAGAGACACGGGAAACTTCCTTCGGCGTCAAAGATCAGCGTTTATTACTGCAGGGAGGCAAAAGTCACAAGAAGTACAACAGTGTGTAGGTTCTGAGAGTCTGCTTCAAATTGAGGTTGTAGGTCGCTCTCTTTTATACAGAGTTTTACCATTGCATAACATGTGAACAAAAGATTATAATCCGGTTCCCACAGTAGGTTTCAAAAAGGGTCGCTTTCATGTGTTCAGAATCCCGGAACATCATTACAATAGCTATGCCGGTTCCCAACTGTAAAAGTACATCTTCCCACCATTAGGCACACCCATTAGAGTTGTAAATGACAAAGAAGAAGAGACAAGAACAGCTGCAAGGAAGTCAGACACGTGTAGAAAAAAGAGTGTGGGGGTAATATCGGAAGCATGATCGTAGGATCAAAGAGTTGGATCCATCGCCTGCAAGGCTGTCACAATAAGCCGGCACGACCAGATTACCCTCAAGCTGAGCCATTTGCCTTTGCTGTGTCATTCCTCCGGCCATAAAGACGCATGAAAGGAATATGCGTCTTCCGTAAGGCTTGGGAACTAGAGGGTCAGGGGGCGAACAGTTATCTGCTCGCTGACTACGTGAGGGCAAGAAACAAAATGGATGCCGTATCTAAAATGGAACCCGAGGGTTCAGATGAAGAACGCGTAATATTAGACGAACCCTGGCAGGTAGTGTAGCGAAATTTCGCACACTTGCCGAACTCGTCATTTGCGGTTCGTAGATACCAAACTTATCCATATTCGGCAATGCCCAGAACATAATAATTTTTACGGAACCTCAAGGTCACAATATAGGAAATTACAGTGGGAAGCCAAACGGGAGTGGGAGGATACGTATTAGTCGGACCTTCTGGATGCTTCTACCTTGAATAACCCGACTAAATTTTGGAATTTAGTAAAATGGGGGAAGGAACCAGACTCACGTACCCCCTCAAACCACGTGCCTCCCGAGGCTTGGGTGACTTTCTATGCGGCACAATTTAGTATTGAGAATATTAATCCCCCCTGTACATTAGGTAAGGCGCTTTTGCCATTCACTTGCGAGGAGAAACTTAATTTCTCCGAAGAGGAGGTAGAACTAGCACTTGGACTGACGCAGCGGGGGAAAGCACCAGGGATGGACCTCATCCCTGCTGACTTGCTTAAATGTAAGCCCGCCCTCTGGGTGCCTTATATAACTAAGATTGCCAATGCTATTGCCAAGGGTGCCAGAATTCCCAAGTCATGGAAGGGGGCAGAGATACTCCCAATACATAAAAAAGGGGACAGGTCTAATCCGGGTAATTATCGTCCGATTAGTCTCATAGACTCCATTCAAAAAATCATTGCACGCATGGTTCTGGGCAGGGTCCAAGGATGGATCGAATTAGAGGATATATTATCTCCCATGCAGGCGGGCTTCAGATCGGGAACTAGTACCATCGACCAGGTGTTCATATTTTGTCTGATCTACTGGAAGGTGGTCCTGCTTGGCAATGGTACCATCTTTGCAGCGTTCATCGATCTGAAGTCCGCCTTCGATCTAGTGCCAAGGGACAAACTATGGGGTGTCTTGAGGGAACGAGGAATACCCATGGAGCTACTTGACCAAATAGTTAGAATGCATTAAGACAACTATGCAAGGGTGAGGTGGGGTGGTCAGGGCCAAGTGACGGAATCGTTTCCAGTAACCCGTGGCGTTCGCCAGGGGTGCGTCCTGGCACCTACCCTTTTTATTTTATTTATGGATCAGGTAGTGAAATTCTTTGCGGATACTCCTACCGATGCCCCCATGTTGGCAGGGACAAGGTTCCCAATGCTTATCTTCGCTGATGACACCCTACTCATCTCAAGAACACGTAGCGGACTTCAGCGGGCGTTGGACCGCTTTGAGGAGTTTTGTGTCATTAGCGAACTTAAGGTAAATGTGGACAAGACCAAGTTTATGGTCCTTACAAGAAACCATCTTGTCCGGAGCTCTGTACGCATGAGTGGAGTCAATCTGGAACAAGTTGAGACTATGACATACTTGGGGGTTACTCTAGACCGTTGTTTGAAATGGAAAGATCAAGTTGGTGCTCAGCAGCTTAAGCTCGCCCGACTGGCTGGTTGTCTATTGAAGGAACAAAAGAAATCAATAACAAAACGGGTCATCCCAGCTCTTAAGATCTACGACACTAAAATAAATTCAGCAATCCTATATGGTGCTGACCTCTGGGGCTACATGGATCTCTCCAATCTTTTTAAAACTCAGTGTAAGTTTTTACGAAATTTGATTGGACTACCACAATCGACCCCCTCCATTCCCCTTTGTTTAGATCTGGGGTGCCTTCCTATCGATGAGATGGCCAGATTTAGACTGGTGGCCTTTTGGAGGCGTATATGGACCTCTCCCGATCTTGCTCTGTTCGCGAAGGAATTGGCAGAAGTAAGGTCAATTGGGGGCTCAGGTAGAATTCCCTGGCTCCAAATGGTAAAAAAGATTTTAGTAGACATGGGGTTGGAACAGTTGTGGACATTTCCCAGTACTAGCGCCTTTCCTTCCAAACAGGAATTTAACCCCTTAATTGCTGCCGTCGGCCAACGGTCGTCACGGCCACTACCTCCCCAGTGCTGCGCACGACCGTTGGACGTCCATTCAGCACTAGTTCCAATGGACAGCGCAGCACTGGGGAGGTCTATTTACAACGCTTTAAAGGGGTTAAGGCTCTCTATTGGGCTTCGCTCCGCAAAACACGTGTTTTTGTTTCCAGCTCCACTAGTCTTACCGGAAGGTTACTGACCTTTAAGCTGGATCCCTCCCGGGAGTCATATTGGGATGTAATTACCAAACCATTAGACAAGAAACTCTACCACCAGTTCCGGGTGGGAGCGTTGCCATTAAACACCTTTACGAATAAGTGGACCAACGGTGCTACTGAATTTTGTAGATAGTGTCCATGCCATAAGGAAACCGAGGGCCATTTTTTGTTCGCCTGTCCTGTCTACTCAGCACTGCGAACCAAATGGCTAAAAACCCTGTTTCAGCGCCTTCCACTTAGAAAGTCGTCAGAGGCCGTTAGGGTTCTTAGATCCAACACCTCAGAGGTGATTGTGATGAGCCTAGCTAAATTCCTAGGTTGGGCTTGGATTATTAGGTTAAAAAGCAGATAAATTCCCCAATAGATCCTCCGATATTCTCACTTTATGATCAACTGCTTCCACTCCCTTTTTAGCATAGGATATTACATAATGTATCTTGTATTATGTATGGTTTCGTTAATTCTTAATTTTGTTTCTTCCTCCAAATTCACGGAATCTGAGAGACTTTTATATCCTTCGGACAGGTCTGTCTTTACATCTCTAGTTGTTTAATAACATTTTAACTTTAATATGTTTGTTCTGTTCAGTTTTATTTTATTTTGTCCAGTTTTTTTCTTTTTCTTTAGCTTTGTACTAGGTTGATATTGTGTTGTCTTAAATTTATAAATATTATAAACGTACTTTGTTTATATAATCACACAATATGAAAGATTTTTTTAATATGTTATAATGTGTCTTTTATGATTTGTCATAAATCGAAATAAAGACTATAAACCTGAAGTCATTGTTATTGTTTGTCGTATTTGCTGGCTAGGACCACCATTCTGTGGATCTTGGGATCTATTTGGATTAGGGACTTGTGTCGGAGGTGATGTTCTTTCTGCTGGGCCACACGCCTTGATTTTTGTTCCTTGGGTGTTATCGTCTGTAGATGTTGTAATTACGCGTTTTACTGTTCTTCCTTTTGTATCCTGTTCTTGTTTATTTGTTGATATTATCAATATCCCTTTGATGTTTTTGTCTTCAGGGGCTGTTCTCCTAGTGTATTTCACTGTTGTGTCCAATGTTCCTTCTGCAATGTGTGTAATGTTTTTTTTTCTGGTAGTTCTTTGCTTCTATGGCTAGGGAGTCGATCTCAGCTGTTTTGCTTTGCCTTGTTTCTTCTAAAGTATCTTTCTCCATGTCCCAATCCTTTCAAGTTATCCCAGATGCCACATAGGTGCTTGTAAGAGTCGTGGCTGGACCAACTTTTACCTTACCCTCCCGTATTGAACTGTATATGTGGTATGCTTTGGATGCCTGGTATTTTGCCAGTTGCGATGTTTTGTTTCTGGCTTCCAAGCGTATTGATAAGAAGAATCACGTGCACACATTAAATACACATGCAACATACATCTAATTGAGCTTTGTCTGTTGTCATACTTACACAATGGGCTTAGAAATCTGCCTAAACTATGAATGCATACAATATCCAATGCAAGTATTTGGCACTTGAGAACTGTTTTTCATAGGACACACAGTGCTAGGAAAGTTGGTGCGCAGGCAATACAATACGTGGTAACATCAGAGTTTCCTCAAACTATGGGGCATAGTTACAAGGGGATTGCACCACCAGAATGTCACTTTTGTCAATGTTCCGGTTTTGCAATGCCCTGCACCATATTTACAAAGCTGCCTTAAGCCCCTTTGCATGGTTTAAGAGAACTTTGTTAATATGGAACCCTTTCATGCAGTTTTCTGTGTGAAAGGGGCATGCAATGGGTGTTGCTGTGAGCATTCCAGCACAACACCCATGGCTTTTTGACTCTGCCCCGGATTTGGAAGTATCTGTAAATCTAGGGCAGAGCCAAAAATGAATGGCATGCAAAAGCAGGCGTTATATTAGTGCGAGGAGAAATACTTTTATTTCTCCTTGATTTTGCTCTTTCTATGTGTGCTGCAGTCTGCAGCACACATAGAAAGAGCAAAATTGCCTTCAAAAATTGTTTATGTGAAGGAAGATGTCTCTTACTCCACATAAACAAATATTCCCTGCACATCAGACACCCTTGCACTATGAAGCAAGGGTGTCTGTTTTGGCACTAGGCAGCTATTGTTAGTGCCAGCGCAAGGGAAAACCCAGGAGTGCGCTGTATCCTTGTGAATATGGTGCTCCTCTGTGCTTTTTTTTAATTTTATTTTTATTAGTATAATCAACAAGGTACAGTTCAAATGTAATAGTACAAACACACATTGCATTTCAGTAATAAACATTCCCCTGCCATTTTGCGTATAAACATTAATGATGACATAGCAATTGATAACATTTCCCAATGTTAATCTCTTGGCTCTCCACCAGTCTCCTCCTCCGAGACCTCATCCGTCTGAACCCTGGGTGGCTCACAAATGTATCCCCTGAATTTATTCCAAGTCCCCCACACTTTACTCCACTTTCGTGGACAGCCTCGGCTAATGTATACTGCTTTTTCTGTCACCATAGCTGTGTCCATGTCTTTGCACCATACTTTTTGAGTGTCGGTGTCTCGTCCAAGCCCCACTTTTGTGCGATGTTATGCTTTGCAAACATTATACCCAGTGTAGCCCAGTCCTGTACTGGATGTGTATGGTCATTTGGTTCCCAAACATTTAACAAACGTCTCTTGGGTTCTGGCACCAGAGACACTTCGTCTGCTTGCGATATCATTCTCATTACCTTAACTCAGTATTCTACGATCTTCGGGCAATGCCATCTGGTATGGTAAAATGTACCCTCTTCCCCACAACGCCTTAAGCAGTACGGGTGCGATGCTGTCCCTATCCTACAGAGGGTAAGTCTGGTATAATAGGTATGGTGCAGTATTTTGAACTGCACTAACCTAAGCCTCGAAGGCATTACCACCTCCCGCGGGGATGCCGTTGCTTCCTGCCAATCGGTGTCATCAAGTTCCCCCACATCCCGTGACCATTTTTCCCTGAGTGCCACAGTAGGGTCTGGTAAGTTGTTAACTAATTTTTGGTAGCTGAGGGAAGTGGCTTGCTTATGCATATAGTCTGTCAGCCATCCGTCCGCTTGTAGTACATGTTTTACCTGCATATAACAAAATATTTCTGAGGTTGCCAACTCATAATGCTCCTTGAGATGTTCAAATGTGATTACCTCCCCTTTGCTTCACATATCACCCACCGTAGAGATGCAGATTGCGATCCTCTGGGCAAATCCCTTACTATTCTTGAGTTGCCCTAACCGTTGTGTATCCCAAAGCCGAGTAAGTTGTGTTATAACTCCCTGCCAGCCTAACTTAGCCTGCGCCATGTGCCATATGATGACTGTGTGTTTTGTGGGCTCAAGAACTGATGGGGGTTGCTTCTTGTTATAAAGTGCTGACATCATTCCCTCTGCCCCCAGCCCATGTCTATCTCCCTTAAATGCGGTGTCCATTTGTGGGGCAGATTAATAATTTTCAATTGAGCTGCCCAGTAACATAATTGTATATTTCGAAGTGCTATTCTTCTGTCATACCGCTCTCTAACCAATTTTTCCTGCGCTATGCATGCCGGTTTATTTCCCCATAGCAGACTGGAGACCCGTGCCGCTATCATTTTGATATAGCTTTTGGGCACTAGGAAAGGCAGATTCTCCAGTGCGTACAAGAATCGTGGGAGCGCCATCATTTTAAAAAGCATCGCTTTTCCTAGTAGTGTCAGTGGTAATGTGCCCCAATGCAATGCATCCCTTTTTAAACGCTCCAAAGGAGGCATGCGATTCCGTGCATAGAATTCATCTAGGCTTGTTATTATATAAATACCCAAGTATTTAAATGTGTCCTCCGAGATCTGCAGTTGGCAATCTCTGGGGAGCTGAGGCTGCGGGCCACAAAGTACCAATAAGATCGATTTGGACCAATTTATAGTGTACCCAGTTGCCCGACCAAAGAGTTCACATATGTTTAAGAGTACCATAATTGAGCGCCTAAGGGAGGTTATGTATAATAGCACGTCATCTGCACACAAAGAAATGCGATCTTCCCACCCTTCCGTCCATCTGATTCAACGGTTCATTGGCTCCCATCTAATCCATGCCACCAGGGGCTCCAGCACGAGAGCAAAGAGCAGCGGCGACAGCGCGCAGCCCTGGCGCGTGCCACGTGTTAGTTGAAAGTCTTTGGATATGTGACCATTAGCCGTAACATGTGCCATCGGGTTAGCATACAATAGGCGTATTGACGCCCAAAACTTAGGACCAAAGCCGAAGTGAGTAAGCACAGCAAATACGAAGGGCCATTCGACCATATCAAACGCCATTCAAGCGTCTAAGGAAAGGATAACAGCTGGTTCTTGCATATATGGTATACGGGTTATCACAGCGTGCAAGCGTCTCAAGTTTAATGCCGTGTTCCTGACTGGCATAAAACCGGACTGGTCCGGATGTATCAGCGTCGCCAGGTGTGGTGTTAGTTGTAGCGCAAGGAGTTTTGCAAGGATTTTAGCATCTACATTAATTAAAGATATGGGGCGATAGGAA
Source organism: Lissotriton helveticus (assembly GCF_964261635.1). Taxonomy (NCBI): domain Eukaryota; kingdom Metazoa; phylum Chordata; class Amphibia; order Caudata; family Salamandridae; genus Lissotriton; species Lissotriton helveticus. Next base: position 650,487,897 of record NC_136068.1, read on the forward strand.
GTACATTCCTCGGGAGGCTTTCCAGGTTTTGGGATCGCCACTATGGTGACTAATCGCTGATCAAGTGGGAGTTCGCCTACCTGTAGACTGTCACAAAACATATTTAGCCGGCGCGGAGCAGTTATTCCAGCCATCTTTTTCTATAGTTCAATGGGTATACAATTAGGTCCCACTGCCTTTCCAGATTGCAGTGAACCGATCGCCAACTGCAGCTCTTCTGTCGTAAGATCGACCTCAAGTGCAAGGGCCACCTCCGGTGTGAGTTTGGGCATAGCAATTTATTTTATATAGGTTTGTGCCTCCTCTATGGTCATAGTAGATAGGTATGTGTATACTTGCTGAAAGTGTTGTGCTAATGTGTGCACTATTTTACGTGGGTTATGCTGTGTAGCCATCATGCGCGACCTAACCCCCTCTCTGAGATATTCCCTATGTTCTTGCTGTTTAAGGCGCAGGCTTTGGGCTGTAACTGGAGATGGGTTGCGAGTGAATAGGTCTTCGGCATTGTGTAACTCCAGTTCTATAGTATTTAGCCCCTGCTGCTTTTCGCGCTTGTGACCTGTGATGGGAGCAATGGCCTGCCCTCTGAGCACAGTTTTGTAGGCCTCCCATAGATTGGAGAGCGAACCAATGAGACATTTTCCTAAAAGTAGTGTTGTGTTGTAGTAGTGAGAGCTATCCTGATCTTGGAGACATGCAAGTATCCGGGGTATATAGGATAGATACACTGCCGTACCTTGTGGTGACATGTGTATGTTAAAAGCACTGGGGAGTGGTCAGAGATAGCTCTGGATTTGATTTCACTGTTCGCTACATTCCTCAAACAGTCAGCTGAGGTAAAAATGTAGTCTATTCTAGAGAGGCTAATATGGACTCGTGGGGGAAAAGTAAATTGTTGTGCTTCGGGGTGGTGGTGCCTCCATGTGTCAGTGAGCCCTAGTGCATCCACAGAGCTCCCCAGATGAGAGACACCAGTTGTGTGTATCCTAACAGGGTATTGGTCTAGGGCCCCGTCAACAGTGTAATTAAAGTCTATCCCAATAAATAGCCCTCCCTAAAGAAGATCAAGTAAAAAGTCACTAAGTGCTGGGAGCGTTACTGCATGAAGGGCTGGAGGAATGTAGACTGACACTATATTGATTGGTCTACCCTCCCATTGGCTAGGTATGACCATGGATCGTCCGTAGTTGTCTGTCTTTGTTTGATGTATTATTAACAGTGATTGTTTTCTAACTAAGATACCTACACCTCTTGAGCCAGAGGTAAATTCTGAATGTGCAATCATTTTAAACCCCCATCTATCTAGCGCTTTGCAAGTGGTACCGGTTAGATGCGTTTCCTGTAGTAGAGCCACCGTCGGAGAGCACCGTTTTAAACATTTATTTTACACCCCTGGCTGTGCACATTCCATGCAATCAACTTTAGTGGAGCTACTTGTGACATGGGGAACATCTGAGGGTCAGGTTCTGGTGGATCTTGTGTTACTGGCATCATGTATAGACTCGTCTATGGTGTCGTATCTGCAATGTGTTTTGCGGTTAATATCTAAGAACGGTTCAAATGTGAGTGCCTCTCTGGGAATCACAAACAAGAAAAAAACATAACCATATTAACAATCCCATTCCCTCCACCCCCCTCCCTGCTCGACGGAATCAAAACTGCCCGCCACCGCAACTGTGCAGAGTGCTTTTTACCCTTCCCCGTTACCATAACTCGGGGGTGAGAGTAGGCTTTCTCCGTCCGTTGGACCCCCCCCCCAATGTGTCTTCAATAAATGTGGCACCTCCTGTCCGTCTGTTGTACAGTGTGGATCATAACAGCAATGTGGGTAGGACTCGCTAGTGACCACCATTAGATTCTGTAAGTTGTCAACTCGGTATTACCGTGGTGTGTGAGTAGTGAACACCAGAGCGGCCCGACTCGTGAAATGTCAACAGGGTCCAGTTAGGTGTCTCTCTTTAAAGCACAGTGTCTCTGCTTTATTGTAATACCTGACTCAGTTCAGTAGGGCCTCTTCACTCTTGTGCTTCTCTCCGCATTTGTTCCCTTCAGTGTTCGTCGTGTCCTCCTGATTTTCCGATTCGCTTGGCCTTGCGACATCCTACCAGCCATTCTTGCACATCTGGTGATAGAAAGAACCATGTCTTCCCCTCTGCTTCCAAGCTTAATCTTGCCGGAAACATCATGGAGTATTTAATTCCACGATCACAGAGGGTTTTCTTCACGTCGAGAAAACCGCGACGTTGCTTTGATACGGCTGCCGTATAATCCGGAAAAATGGTGATGGTAGCATTATCGAGACGTATTGGAGGTGCAGCACACGCAGCCTGTAGTATTACGTGCCTGTCTCTAAAGATAAATATGCGGGCCAGAATGTGGCACGTTGGCACTCCCGGTTTCGGTCTGCCACCGGGGACACAATGTGCTCTCTCAACTGAGAAGAAGTTGGAGAGGCCTCGCGGTTGAAGGTGATTGGTGATGAGATCTTCAACGAAGAGATCAAGGGATGGGCCGCCTGTTCACTCCGGCACACCAATAAGGCTTATATTATTCCTCTGCGACCGCCCTTCTTGGTCTTCCAGCTTTGCTGCCATCTGCTTATTATCCACCGTGAGCTGACTCACTTGTTTTTTCAAAGCGGTCATGTCAGCCACTAGAGTTTTTGTAGTTGCTTCCACCTCCGCTATACTGGTAGACAGTTTATTAAAATCAGCGCGGATCAGGGAGACTTCCCCCGACAGTGCCCCGATGTGTGTGTCCGCCTTAGTCAGTGCATTCATGATGTCTTGCAAGGTTATTTCTTGTGGTGCTGCATTTTGTGCACTTGGCACAGGCTGGGCCTCCTTATCCACAGGATCTGTCTGAGATTTAGTGTATGCATACTTTTCCAGCTTCACCTGGTTCAGGCCAGTTGGTTTCCTGTTACTCATCCTTACAGTCTGAGAGAATGCGTATCCGTCTTGAGATCAGGGGCGGTAGTAGCCGCCGCCAGCCAGAGGAGCAGCAAGATCCCCATGGCCTGTCAACTTTCCTACCCCTTCTCCACTCCGTCGGGGTCTGCACAGCCACTCCTGGATTGCTGGTAATCATGCGTATGGAGTCCTGAGTTGAGTTCAACATGATTTAGGAAGGAACCAGCAGTGTGATGCAAGAGCTCCCGGCTACATCACCAGATCACTGTGGTCCAGGCACTTTCTCCCCACCGCCTTCTACATTGGAGACCTCAGTATCAGGAATGCTTCACGGTGGCTACCTATGCCTCTACTGCTCCCTCCGGGCAATACCACCTAGACTACTGTTCTGGGCGATGAGGAGAGGACCCGTTGGGTGGGTGTCCCCTGATCACTGTTCAGGGATAATCAATCTTGGCTGCTCAAGAGCACTGTGTTATCAACTGGTGCCCACTAGAGTGATTTCCTTCCAGATCTGGCAGGGCTGGGGCCGGTATGTAAAATTTACACAGTGTCTGTGTATTCGCTGTTCTATTATGCCACACACTCCGATGGTAGGGGGGGGAATCCCGGTATTTGCGTCCCCGGCGGTCCGTAACCATTAAAGGGATCGAGTCCCAGCCGCGTATCAGCCGATAGCAGTATGCGCATTAAAGTGGGCTTCGTGTACCGGACTCCTGCCGCTATGTGGCCCGCTATGTGGGCTCACCCTGCTGACCTTGATGCATCAGGGCGGGGTTCGCCATCTGAGTCTGGCCGTCCGCAGTGGCCGCAGTGGATCAGCCACAACTTCCGCTGACTCCAATGCAGTCGGGTGTTCTTTCACTGTGGCTCTCAGCTTGCTACGTCCATGTAAGTTGCCGACGAGGTGTTCACTGTTGTTTTTTGTAGCTGCGGGGAGCCAGATCAGCGCCTCAGAGAAGGAGCGCTTGATAGTCTGGATCTACTGCTACCTCATCCTGTAGTCTGGAGTGTTTTTGCCGCCGGATAATTTTGTGGATTGGCAGGATCGGTTCCTGGACCCTTGGAGCCTCTCTAGGCTGTGGCCATTTTCATCGGCTGCTAGCCACGCCCCCGCATCTCTGTGCTTTTGAAATGACACTGTGTGGTGCTACAAAATTTTCACCAGCACCATTCTGCTACATTTCCTTCAGAATATCCCCCTATAAGTTTTGTATTCTTTGTAGTAATATGCATAACAAATGCTAAAGCTAAGAAGCAAATCCTTATTCTATATGCTATTGTACCACATACCATATAATAAAAAGTTATACAAGATTCTGCTTTTTGTGGACATACAAGGCAGATGAGGGATCTGCTGTCACACTTTTTCTGACAGCAGGCCTTACGGCATGAACAGCTGCTGGGATGTGTAATATGTGGCCCAGTGTATTATAATGTGATAGGAGCTGCAGTCAGCCATTGTGATTTAGATGGAGCTTTAAGACTCATAGGATGTGTTGTTAAACATAACTTGATTGCATCTAAAATGCAATCTAATAATGAAAGTCATTCCTGAGTTGCTAATCGCTATCATAGGCATTTTAATTCAAATGATATGTTTACAAGATACTTATCATTCTGGATGTAATGATTTCCAGGTTCATGGCTGGTTCCACAAAACCCCCTGTAAATGAGAGACCCCTAGCAGGATTACCTAATTCCTAACACTCTTCACCATAAGAGAATAACACAATGGGAGAGGTGGGAGACACTTCAGAGAAAATCTGCCATTCACATTTGAGTTGAATGTAAAGGGTGTGGATACAATACTTTGGGGCTAACTCAACATGAAGCCCACTGTAAGAAGAAAGATGCTCCCTATTATTTCCCCCCACATTTGGACTGCTAGATGCTGGATTTCAGCTATGACAGTGCACTGGTGCCTGCTAATCAAAATATTGCCAGTGTTCTTTCCCTAAAACTTTGTGGTGTGAATTAGTAATTCCAAATTGGCAAAGACTTTGGCCCCAGGGGTACCCAGGACATAGGTGATAAAAGGGTCCCCAGGGCTTTTGTATCACCGTGGGAGGTCCAAGCAAGCAACTGTCGGCAGGCCTGCTATTGTAGACTGCAGGAGCAGTGCAAACTGCTTGAACTAAATCAACTTTGCCCTCACCATGTGTGGCACAGTGAATGCAATCTTCAATATATGTACAGCACCTCTCAGTAATTCCTCCTCGCCCCAGCGGGAATGGTGCTTTATATTAAAGTTGTGGACCTATAAGTGCAAGCCCATGTGTACCTATAGTGGTGTTCTCCATTGAAAGCTATCATAAGTGTTAGTGAGCCATAGGATAACATTGGTTGCAAACCAGACACTTTCTAGATTTGCAGCTCCATTATGGTACCACTGAAATATGTCACGTTTGGTATCAAGCAATAGGCCTTCTCACCCCTGACATTATTCTTGTGCCCTGGGTGATGTGGCATGCACACAGGTGGTGACCTTAAAGGATGCCCCCCTGCTTGCCATAGCTTCAGTGTGTTTTGTAAATTTTCACCTCCTGCCTGGAAGTGTGATCCCTCCCAGAAGTCATTAACAAAGGCGTTGGCAGGAACAAGGTCACAGTACCCTCCTCCCAAAGAGGCTAGTGAATTGGTAAACCAAGGTGTTGCGCTTCAAAGGCTGCACACCCCTGATATGCATATATGCTGTCACCCTGAGGAGGAGACATACCTCCCCTTGTCCTAGATGTGCTTGTACCTGGGCAACATGGGAAATGGGGTATGAAGTAGATGTATACCTCCAGGAAGGCTGGCCACACCTCTCCTGTCAGCAGCCTGATCTGAACACCTCAAATAGAATTCAGCCACCTTGAAGAGGGCAGAAATAGTTAGTTCTGTGTAAAAAAGGTGACTTACATCCCCTGATGTAGTCATCTAAGGGATAGATTAGCTGCAGGCTCTAGCTGCCTGTTTGCTACTAGCTCCCACATCCCTAACTCTGCTAATTCTAGGATTTAGGAGGCTAAGTTAAGTTCTAAGTTAAGTTTGTGTTTATTTGTTTGATTAATTAAAATCTTACAAAAAGGCAGATAAAACTTCACCAAATTTAAAATTATAAAACTATCGGATTCTCAATCAATTTTCAAGAGTTAAATATCTATCATATACATTAAAAAGGAAAAATAGCTGTATTGTATAAAGTCCATATTCACATAGTCTGTTGTTTGGTGAAACAAAAACCTCCAATTTCTTCTGTACAGCACAAAGGAATTTAACAAGTGCAGAACTCATCGGCAAATCGTCTAGATTAAGACTTGCGATCAGGGCCTGTCTACATGTACTTACACTACGCATGTTAAACATTCTTTTAAGTGTAGTTTTTCTTTCGATTTCCAGATCCGGGCAAAGACACAATAAGTGTAAGATGCTTTCTTCTCCTAGGTTACAAAGCCTGCATAAGTTATTTCCTTGTGATCTTTTCCATTATGCTAAGTGGCATGTGCCTGGAAAGAAGCCAAATCTAGCATTAACAAAAATTTGTTTATTTTTCTTAGACCATCGAGTTTCCAGGTAGGTTTGAACCTTTTTTTTCTTAAATCCAGAGACAATTGACCATGCGTGGCTACGTTTGACCAGAGTATCTTTGTCCATAATCATGGAGAGTTAGTTAGTGAGCTTGTTTATTGTTTTTTTGAAGCTCTCCGACGTAATTGTGGTTTCCCAGATTGGTGTTATACCAAATTCTGCAATAGCGCTATTTAAGCAGGAGCTGACATTTGTGTTAGTTTTGCTGTTCACTTCCTGCCACAATAAGCAGGACATTTTATTATCCTTGTCGTTTTTTATTCTGTTCCATACTTTTAGTATGTGCCCTTTCCTTGCATAGCATTGATTTTTTAGCCCAAACTCAAGTCTCACCTGAGCTTGTGAGGCATTCTTCGGGAGAGAGAATAAGGATCTGTACGTTTTAGCTACGGCTATATTAATAATCTCAGCATCTCACGTAGAATAACAGAAAACAAAAATTCATCGAAAGAACTATTTAGAATAGTCAAAGAATTATGTAGCCCTGTGAGTCTTTCATTAGATCTCACTACTTCACAAGTAGGTTGCAACAAAATAAATGATTACTTTTGCGAGAAAATCGATACAATTTATGCTTCTTTCTCCAATATCGAACTAGAACAATTAGAACCCCACGTGTCATCCACAATCCAGGCTAGCTGTCCCAGGTTTGGCCCCTTCTCAGAAGAGGAGGTGGGCAAAGTCATGCTAGAAGTAAAATCTGGTTCGCCATTGGACCCATGCCCACATCATATTTTCTCACAACTGACTCCAATAATTTGCCCAGTCATAACAAAAGCATTTAACCTCTCTCTTAACTCTGCTGAATTTCCAAAAATCTGGAAAAATGCCACAGGCACTCCATTATAAAAAAAAGCAGGCTCTGATATTAATAATCCGGCAAACTATCGGCCTATCTCACAGTTACCCTATTTATCAAAAGTATTAGAAAAACTTGTCAATAGGCAGTTATCCAATTTCCTGGAAACCAACGATCTTCTAGACATCTCTCAAACAGGGTTCCGGGCCAATCACTGCACATAGACAACACTCCTGGCAGTGTCAGATAACATCAGAACCCAGGTAGATCAGGGAAAAACGGTTGTCCTGATACTATTGGACCTCTCGGCGGCATTTGATACCATACCACACAATCGGTTATTGGAAATCCTTGCAGCAAAAGGCGTCCGGGAAAATGCATTAGGGTGGCTGCAATCCTTTATGCAAGATAGAACACAATCAGTACGGATGGATGACTTTTCATCCCCTCCCCGGAACATCAAGTATGGGGTCCCACAAAGGGCCTCTTTGAGCCCGACATTGTTCAACGTGTTTGTCTCCTCGTTGGCTGAAACAAGAAGAAAATGGGGTGTTGATATCTGTTCTTATGCAGACGACACCCAGCTGATGATCACATTAGATGAGGAAGATGACCCAAAGGACAGGTTACTAAATTGCCTCACCGAACTAGCCAACTGGATGCATAGCCACTGCCTTAAGTTAAATGCAGATAAGTCCGAAATACTACTGTTCGGCAGACATACACAGCTATGGGACAGCAGTTGGTGGCCCATAACACTGCCCCCCCCCCAGCCCGACAATGACGGCAAAGAATCTAGGTGTGACATTGGACAACACTCTGAGCATGAAACCCATGTATCAACAATCTGTGGTAAAGGCTTTGCATTACTGAAAATGCTCAGAAGAGTCTTTACATGGATTCCTACTGATTGTAAAAAGATCCTGTTCCAGTCCCTACTGATGAGTAGGCTGGACTATGGAAACTCCCTGTTCGTGGGAATGGCTGATTATCTCTTTTCCAAATTACAGGTCGTACAGAACGCTGCGGCAAAAGCAATCTGCAACTAAAGGAAATACGATCCAGCCAAGAGTTGCATAAGAGAGCTCCACTGGTTGCCAATGAGACAAAGAGCTACCTTTAAACTACTGTGCATAACGCATAGAGCATTGCACAATACAGGCCCATGTGTTTTAAAAAACAAAATCTAATTCTATGCGCCATCCAGGAATTTACGCTCCGAAACAACAGCAAGAGCAAGAACTACCCGTGTGAAAACAACAAGGATGGGCGGATGGGCCTTCTCCCACCTGGCGGCGACCAGCTGGAATGAGCTGCCCGTGAATCTTAGATTGACGGACTTCTACCTGTCCTTCAGGAAGCAATTGAAAACATTTCTCTTCCCCAAGCTTGATTAAAACAAGGATCCTATTATCTGCCTTCGATTCACACTCCCTACTGCCATTATAGCACCGTGATATCCTACTCAGGATGATTGTTAGCGCTTTACAAGCACCATTAACATTAACATTAACATTAACATTAACATTGAGTGCCTCACTACCATAGGTTAGGGCAGGCAATAATTTTGCGGCAATTATTTCTAATAAAGGGTAATAAGACAAATCTCCCGTTGATTTCTGAATGATTTTAAATGCCCCTACTAGGGAGTTTGCTTTCATTATGATATCTGTTTTTTGTGTCTGAAAGTTGCCTTTGTCATTAAAAGTAACTCCCAAGTATTTATAATCAGCTACTTGATCCAATTTTTTTCTGTTCAATAACCACATGTTTGGATTTAAGATGCATATTTTTTGAGATGTACCAACAAAAAGGTAGCAGTGGGTCAAAAAAGGAAAACTACAAACTAAGTATCTGTGTGAAAGAAGATGGAATAAACTCAACTTATCAACTGTACCAATGAAATCTCACCTAGGGTATTCATTCTTTGTGGAAAAATTCCCATCAGTCATCGACCGAGAACGCCCTTCATCATCTGGGATCCTTCACTCCATGAAGGTAAGAGTGTATACCCGCAGCGGATTGGCAGATGTATGAGTCTAATCTCACCTGTGAGTCCCAGTGATTAACATGGTATATAAGGGTGTAAGGTTTCAACTGAATAGCAGTGCAGAAATTGTAAAAAAATTTATAAGTGGGAAATGTGTATCAACAAGTAAAATTGGATAGTGAAGGGGTGAGAAACTTTAATGTGCACCTCTTCACTCCCAAATCATAAAAAGAGTGCGAAATAGTAGTATAAACAAATGACTACTAGTGAGTGTGTTAGGTCAACATGTTTCTGCAGACTAAGCGGAGCCGAAAGGTATCCTGCTGCTTCATCAGGACCATTAACGCTACTGCTATGTAATTAGGTAAAAAGATAAAAAGGTATTTTATCACCTGATTGTGATTTGAATCACCCTTCTCCGGACTCTGTGGCAGGAGAGGACTGCTCCACCTCACCTGGGTACAGCGCAGGTAGTAGGAGCACTGCTCTTCCCGTCGGTACTCCAGAGGTCCCTCTGGGCTGTCTTGGGGATTTCATTGGTCCAGTTGATAAGTTGAGTTTATTCCATCTTCTTTCACACAGATACTTAGTTTGTAGTTTTCCTTTTTTGACCCACTGCTACTTTTTTGTTGGTATAACTGTTATGGTAGGGGCAGTAGCATTGTTTGGTCGTTAAACATCCCCTAGGTCCCTCCTCGCTCTTTTTGTGTTTACATTTTTTGAGATGACCATTACTTTGGTCTTAGCTTCATTTATTTGCATGCCATTTTCCTGTGAATACCTAAAAATCCCATTGATTAATCGTAGCATGCCAACTTTGGTTTGACTTAAAAGTACAACGTCGTCGGCATATAATAGGTCAGATATCAGTTTGTTTACTAACCTTGGGGGATGTGCATTGATTTCGTTTAGGTCTGTAGAAAGGTCTGCTAAAAATAAGTTAAAAAGTAAAGGGGCCAGAACGCACCCTTGTTTCAAACCACTCGATGTAGGGATTTCTTTGGTTAGTGCATTGCCCTCTCCTAACCTTACCTTTACCCAAGTTTCTGTGTGCAGGAGCCGGATCATTTGTAAGAGATTATACGGAATTCCTTGTTTGTTAACCTTTTTCCAACGGAGTTCTCTGTCAACACAGTCAAAAGCAGACTTAAAGTCTACGAAACACAGGTATAGCGGTTCTTTAGATGTAATTGTTTTGTCTATTAGTATTGATAGTATTAAAATATTTGTGGGTGTACCAAGTCCCTTAATAAAGCCTGTTTGATTCGCTGGCAGTACCTGTTTCTCCCTTGCCCATTCCGTTAAGTTCTTCAGTAGGAGTCCAGCAAACAACTTTGCATCGGTGTCCTGCAATGTAATTAGGAGTTCAAAAAAGGAGTGAGATCTCAGAACTCATGGACCTGGGTCACTGTGTAGGTACAAAAAGAAGTGGTCCGAGTTACACAAGAGTATTTATACAATTCTTCTATGTTGATATGTATTTCAAAGTCACCACATATTATATTTTTACTTCAAAAGCGTTTAACGTAATCAATAAGTAAGTATGCATTCATGAGAAATAAATTGTATTTAATCCACATGCAGATCGATTCATTGTACCTCTGAACTACATACATTAGCTTCAAAGTCAGATATATTTCGTCAATATGAATTATAAAAACATTGCATTGTTGGTGCTCTCAGTGCAAAGGAAAAAGGGGGAGTGAAAGGTTTGTGAGGGACAAGGTAAAGGTGGTGTGATAATGTTACATCACATTCAAATCATAACGCCTTTACAATTAGGTAATATAAATGTTCCCGTTGTACATCACACATAGATAAGAGCCATTCTATCCTTTTGTTCTATGGTGTGTAGCAATTGTGGCGTAGTCAACGTTTCGACCCCTAGAGCGTGAAAGGGTTATTTTTCCCTCATGTTGGGGTCTTCATCAGGACAGAAGAGAGAGCCTGGAAAACATAGCATTAGCTTAAATTAATGGTCTGTGTGGTGAAAGATCGCATTGGGTGTAGGCTAATTGGAACTTTACCTACATGTATAATGGCGGACGAAGAAACTTGCGTCACGTCTGGGGCCTTGTGGTGCTCCTAATGGTTCTCCATTTCTTGTTTAATCCGTATAGGTGATCTGCCTGTTCTCACCTTTTCTTACAATTTCTAAGTTATTTTGGATATTTGGGTATATCAAATCCTCTGTTGGTTCTTTTTCATTCCAAGGTTTTGTTTGTAATCTCTTATTCCCCGTTTCGCTCATTGCCTCCAGATCAGTTTTTTGGTTACAGTTCCTCAGGATGCTTACCAGATGTTTTTTATCTCCTTCTCTTTGCGTTTGTGGAGTTATATGATTGGGTTAGTCCTTCTCATTTGGTGAGGATATTCCGGGTTCCGATCCAGTCCCTGCCACCTTTTCTTTGATCATACATTTTGTTGGGTCACTTTGGATATTGGAATAAATAGGCTCTTTTATTATACATCCGTTTCCATTATTTATTCGCTTTACTCCATCTTCCTGAGCTATGTTTTGATTTTTTTCCTCGGAGTTGTCAGTTAGTGTACTGATGTTAACTTGTACCAGATTATGTTTATTACTGGAAACTATTGGTTTTAAGAAGATATCATAGTATTTATTATCTCCCTCAGTAGTTTTTGAGCCTTTTGTTGGGTTGTTCCCGTTGGTGTTATATTTTATTTTATTCATTCCATTAGTATTACCATCTATTAGTTTTGTTTGTGTATGTTTTGTTCCTGCTTCACTCCTACTTGGCAATGAGTCATATTTAGTGTCTATTGTTGTTCCCCTTTCTTTATTAGATGTGACCATTTCAGTTTTCCATTGAAAAGTGTTTTCCTTTATTGCCTTGTTTCTCGCTTTACGCAGCTTTTTTTTCTGTCTTTTCGTTGGTTCAAAGACTACCATATCCTCTTCCTTTTCTCCTTCTCTATTCAATTAATAAAGTGAGTTCAGCAGTTTTTTGTCATCTCCCATAGTATTTATTTCTTGGTTTATATTCGTATTTATGATCCCATTTGATATGTTAGCAGTACACAGTTTTTGTTGCACTTGCTCCTGTTTTCCTACAGGTATAATTTCACTAATGTTAGATTGAAGACCGTCCTCCTTACATATGTCTTTTTTTCTAATGCAGACACTTTCTTTGACATCCTCCAGGATTGTTTTCATGACCTCCGGTATAGTTACCAGCTTATTGATTATTGGGAAACATGAGCACTCAATGTAATTTGGCGCTGATGTCGTTTGAGCTTTTATTATTAGATTATTTAGTTCTGCTAGTTTGGTCTCAATTCCGGCAACTGTGTTGGCCATAAATCCCAAAATATCTATTTGAATGTCCATTTTGTTTGATTGTGCTGATAGTGCCTCAAGAGTTAATACTGAGGTTTGATAGTGTATATTCCATATTGTTCCTGCGTCCAGTTTTTCATGTTTTTTTTGTTTTTTTGATCCCATTTGTTTCTTTGAGATCCGACGTATTTTTGATATTTTCGTGATTATTTTGTCTCCATGGAAGTTCTTTGTCTGCACATGTTGGCACATATTTTGTCGGTGTAGCCCTGGTATTGTTATTCAGATTTTTGGTTATAGATACAAAGTCATCTGTAGATACTAGTAAATCGTTACTACCTATTATGTTGTTAGTGCTGGGAGGTATCTGTAGTTGATTAAGATTCAACTCTTGTAATTGTTCTTTAGATCCAAGGTTTTGTGTTAAATTGTTTTCTCTGCCAGCTTTTATTTGTGAGGTTAAACCGTGTTTCAGTTTCATTAGTTCGATGCCTGCTTGTTGTTTACCTTGTACATACTCAATTTTATCCTTCTCGCAGTTCTCTCAGTGTCCTGCTGGTAAAACTAGAAGATATTCCTCTGATATATTATCCTGTTGTTTTCTAATGATCACTTTGCCCTCTAGCGGGATTGGAGCCCCTTCGTTAACTGCATTCTTGATGGTATCAAGGTCGTTAGGATCCTTTGATCTTTCTTCTGTATATTCATTATATGTAGAGAATTGTCCTTCGCTTTGCCCACTCCCAGTGTTTAGTAGTTGGTTTGAAATGTGGTCACTGGCCCCAACTTTATCAAATAGGTCCAAGTTCTCTTTAGATATGTTTGATGGTTTGATAGGGGACTGTAGCATATTTGGTTCTGGGTCTAATTGTAATGACATAAGTGCCATTGCTGGGTCTTTCATAAAGTCAAATTTCTTTGGGATTTTTATAGACCTTTCAAACATTCTCGCTATAGGTGAAATTAGCATCTGAGTCGCCCCCCTTAGGTCTGCTTTAGCTTTAGATTTCGTAAGTACCTTCGATGCTTGGTTTTTTCGGATACGTTTCTTTGGGCTACCCACAGATCTTTCTTTGCCTGATCACATTTCTGATTGATACCTCACTTTTGTCAATCTGTGTAACCCGTGTTGTGGTGGACGGACCCTAGGATTAGAAACATCTTGCATTAAGGAAGGACCAAGGGGAGACCTATGTCACCAACAATAGCACTTTGTCCACGGCACCTAAGCAAAAGTGGGATGCAATTTCCCTGTGGGAACAGACTTGGAACTGCATGAGTGACTCTTGTACTTGGCTAAAAGTTGGCACTCCCAAAGAGAGGGACCCCTGTGGAAATCAGAAGCACCCTCAGCCGCCCCTGGACTAGTGGCACTAGTCCTTGCAAACTGAAGGTAAATATACTCACCTTATCTGAAGAATCGCTGGCCATTCATGGAATTTTCAAAATTGGTGCAGTACACTGTGGGAGTTGTAGTCTCACCTGCCCTGAAGTTTCCAGCAGCTACATCTGTCCCCGGACCCTGTGAAGTTCAAGAAACCTTTCACTGTGCTTACCTATGCAAAAGGTTGTTGGTCACCAACTTGGTACCCGACTACCACACTCAAGGCAGCATCTACAGGGGACACCATGCAACCATCATCAAATGTCAGCAACTGTGTATCTGTTGAGTTTTTAGATTCTATGGCTTGCAGCACTGTGTAAGTGGTAAAATCAGCACCATAGGGGTTCCCTTTGAGCAAAAAGGGGAACCAGGACAACTCTGCACCTTGACTCCACAAGCTAGGCAACATTGAACTGACTTTAATGGTCTGGTCCTGGGGCATGCAAGACCTTAACCCTGTAAGGGTTCCACATAGCTCAAACTGCAAGTGAGCAATTGTCACAAGTGGCTTTTGCCAGTGACATCAATGTTATTGTGTCTATGAATTTTAGTGCATTGATTTAATATTGCTTAAAAAATCTATAACTGCAGTTTTATGTATTTTTTGTTTCTTTTTTGTTTTGTTTTTGTCCTCATTTGCCATAACCTCCATCCACGAAGACACGCCAACCACCCACATGTCTGCCTTAAGGTACTTTAGCGGTTTATCTTCCAGCATGACCTTTTCCAGACACAATATTTTGATGGGCAGGAGACCAGCCTCCTAAGTAGAAAACGGAGAGACTCCAGCCTACGGTGTTCAAACCTGACGTACATTTCGTACAGCGACATTAACCAGGCTCCGTGTGATGGAGGTGTAACATCCACCCAAAATTTAGATATTTGTCGCCTTGCCAGGATAATGGCATAAAAACAGAAGGGACTTTGTCTGACCGGTTACATTTTCCTCCAATCCAAAAATTATTAGCGGGAGGGTAATGATCAAAGATGTGTTTAAGATTGATTCCAAGGTGACCTTCACTTCATCCCAAAACCGCATAATTGCAGGACAATCCATAAACATGTGGATATCTGAAGCTGCCAACAAATTACACTTGTTACATTTCTTCCCTGGAAGAAACTTTGAAAGGCTAAGGGGTGAGAGGTAGGCACGATGCAAAGTAAACAGATGATGGAAACCATGACCACCCGAGATATTTGGCAGTAGCTAATAATATAGGCAATGATGAATTAGTGCGAATAATTCTTAAAGCTACCGCACTACTTGTCGTTCCTAAATTTTTACACATCGGAGTTACCCAAATATGTCTGGGTTCCATGTATGATTTACATGCAAATAAAAAGTGCCCTATGGTTTCATTATGCATTCCACAAGATGGACAGATTTTAGTTGATAAGCCGCCCCACCTGCCAGTCAAAGATCTCAATGGGATGGCACCAGCTCTGATCTGGAAGAGTAACCTCCTGTCCCTTGGATTGGTGATAACATCCCAATACGGTTCAAAATTGGGAAGAGACTTTGCTTCCAAGAACCTCCCCGCCATAGACTCTGGTTTGGTTTAATTCCAGATTCGTCCTGCCACCCTGTCCCAATAGATCTTTTTAAGGACTTGTTTTGATGGAAAAGAAGCACTCTCGGGATTTTCCCATATTAGATGTAAACCAAGAGCCCCCAACATGTTTCTGAGTTCCTTTAACCAACCTATTTTGTGAAAAACATCAGCTCTGATAACATCCTTAAACCCCTCAGCATAATATAAAAGTTCAGGTGTTGTCCAAAGTCTGCGCCAGTACAATACTGGACGCAACCTTGCAAGGTCGACAACTGACTTCCTGCCCAGATCAAACTTAAGTGGTAAGAAAGGAGACCCTTTAGGAAGACCAGTAATGAGTCTAAAAAACTTGTTTTCCGCAGTCTGTAAAGGTTGCAAGTTCTCATAGCACCATAGCTCTGCACCATAAAGGGTTGATCCGAATGCTTTAGCCTCGTACACCTGTAATGCTGGTTTAACCGGTTTTGTTAGGGATTTTCGATGTTCAGAGCCCAATGCACCGGTTATTTGCTTATGTCTCACAGTTGTAATGTCAATGTGCTTGGTCCATCTTAGGTCATTAGATACGTGGATTCCCAGATTTGTAAAAGCATTTACCACCTCCAAATGTCTGCCATTCATAACAATTCGGGGGCTGTGGCTACGACGAGGATTAAAAACCATCAGTTTAGTATTGGCCACGTTTATCTCCAAGCCATGGTCCTTTCAGAATTGATCAAAAATGGATAAAGCGTGCTGTAGACCACTTGGGGTTTTAGATAAAATCAAAGTGTCATCTGCAAACATTAAAATTGGTATTTTGGATCCAGCCAACGAAGGGGCGTCCACATTTGCAGCCAGCATCCGAGCAACAACACCATTAATATATAGCGTAAACAATGTAGGAGCCATTGAGCAGCCTTGACGAACACCCCGCTCGACAGGGAATTCTGGGGTGACCATTCAATATCCTCCCCACTGGATCTTCGCAAAGTTTGCCTCATGGAACCTCATTAACAGTGTCAGAAGATCAACAGGGAGGCCCAGGCTCCTCAACACCTGCCACAGCTTGGCCCTTGGGACCAAGTCAAAGGCAGCCCGCAAGTCAACAAAATCTGCGTATAGGCTGCCCTTGCCCAGCACCACAGTTTTCCATTGAAGCAGAGAGAAGTGGAAGACCTGATCCATTGTGCTGACCAGTTTTCGAAAACCGGCCTGGAATTGTGACATAGCGTTATTTTCTTCAGCCCACTCCAAAAGTCTGTTTACAACCACCCTACCAATCACCTTTTGTATGGTGTCAATTAGGCTTATGGGCCTGTAGTTTCCTGGCAGAGATCTATCCCCCTTTTTGAAGACAGGGATAATAACTGCCCTTTCCATGATGCAGGAATATTGGCACCTTGGGCGATTGCTTTAAGGAGGAGAAGAATATATTTGCTCCAGCGTTCTTTATCACTAATGAAAAGATCCGCTGGGACACCGTCCAATCCCGGGGCTCTACCACTTGCCACTGTACTCAGGGCCATCATAACTTCTCTTTTGCAGAATAAATTGCCTTCACAGTGGAGCGGGCCAAGATCATCCAAAGAAGTGTTAAGCAAGGGGGCGGCGTACTGGGGCTTAAAATATTCTAAACAGTTCTCCTGGGATACATTGTTATTGGGTGACTCCGCTACACCCCCTTTACCTCACTTTATGATGTTCCAAAATAACCTAGAATCATTTTTGTCACTTGCCTCCCTTAGCTCTTGCCAATGAAGCTCGTCCCAAAGTTTCTTAGCCTTGACTATACTTTTTTTGTAATCTAAGCGGGCACAACAGATAGAGACCAAATCCTTCCCTTTGATCTCTGCTCCTAGAGCCAATCTTAAGGCCCTACACTCAGAATTGTACCACCTAGCCTGTTTTAATTTGCTCTCATTACTTCTCACTTTGTGGTTTTTGAAAGTGAACCTTAATGTTTGAAAAAAGCTTTTCATGAATTGTGGTCGCTAGATCACTACCTGGGTCTGTTAAATTTTGTTTCTCTAAGGATATTACTGCTTCATTGACCTGGGCATTAATAATATCAATATTCTGCTGGCTGGTTTTGACATTTATCCATTTCAGTCGGCGCATGTCGTTAGTTGGGACACCCAAGGGAACTTCATCTACTGTATCTGTCATTACAGCACTAGTTGAGTCCCACCACGTGTGCTTAACACACAGTGGATTGTGGTCACTTTCTATTCTGGATCTAACCTTCATGTCGACCACTGACCCCCAGAGATTTAAGTACATAGGACGTAATCTATTCTGCTCCTATGCCATCCATTGTCGAACGTATAGGCCCCTTCCTTGTCACTTAGGGTCCTCCCATTCATTGCCCTCAGACTATTTTCATAACAAATGGCATTTAAAGCAATGATATCCTCCGTCCAACGAGTGATTGGCTTCAGATTTAATTTTGGAACGCCTCATTGCCTGTCCTCATCATCTCCCGGAAAGTCGTGTTGGATATCCAGCGGCTCAAAAGTCCTGTTTAAATCGCCCGCTATCACAACACTGTTTTCCAGGGAGTGGGTCTCAAAAAGGGAGCCCAAAGCCGCACAAACTTCTGACCTCCCTTTCTTGTTACCTCTGGCATAGACGTTATATATATCGAGCATGCCCGCAGGACCCAAATTTAGTCTGATAAGTTGGATGTCTCTACTTTTAGTATCAACTGCTTTAATGGTCAGCTTTAGTCGCTGCCGCACCCAAATGGTCAGGCCCCCCATTGGTCGACCCTTAGGACCCTTAAGTGGTGGGATGTAATAGTTCAAGTAACCCTCAGAAAAAGCGGGTTCACAAAGCCAGGTCTCCTGGAAGATACACAGATCAAAGGTATTTATAAAATCTTTCCAATCTTGGGATTCCTGCTTAGTTCCCAACCCAGCTAAGTTCCACGAGACTAATTTGCCTATATCTACCCCAGTGGCCTCACTGAATCTGCTAGCGATGGGTAAAGTGGATGTTTCAGACACCCCAATAGCGTCTTTGCACGTAGCTGTATTGTGCAAATCTGCTTTTAGAATCAACCCGCCGTTTGTCCCAGATTTTAGCATAGTTTTTCCGGTGATGGCTAGCACCCATTGGTGGAACACCCACTGGCGAGGGTAGCCCCATACTTCCCTCTTTATTCACAGTCTGCCCATTAATTTCTGTCCTTGCAGCCTTATTTATTGGTCGTCAATCATTATTGTCCAATCCCGAGCTGTTGCTTTCGCACGCTCGTCCCGTGGACCTTAAAGTTTGCAGCTGAAGCTGGGGACAAGATTTCCTTAGCTGTATCAAGGATGGTGCGGGGGCACTAGTTCTAAATTCTAGGGCAAAAAGATTATCAGCCAGTGATGCATATTTCAAGGTTAATTCAATAGAGTCATATTTATGATGTGGTGTGCTAATTCTTTTAGCCACTAAGATATCCTCCCTTATTACTGAGCGACATCCTCTAACATACCGCAGCCAGTGAACGGCTTTGTTTGTTAAGGAGTCCGGTAGCTCAGCTCTACTGTTGGTCAATTTGGGGACGTTGGTCATATATATTTTGTTACCAGAGTAATTGTCATTCATTTCAGCGAGCCATTTATACACTACACATTCATTCAAAAGAAAGATGACACAGTGCATAAGAAATAGAGTTTTTTTTTTAAAAATGAGTTAGTTCTGAAAATAACTTTTTGTTGGGGGATTTCCTCATTTGTATTTTTTTTAACAAAGTTTTATACTTTTTGGGGGTTTTTTGAAACGCAAACTGAAATCCTGAACTTCAAAAATGTTCAACAGGAACAACAAAAAACTGAATTTAAAAAAAATTATCTCTTTCTTGTGCACACATGCTCATTGATGCGCTTTTCAACAAGCACAAGACTTTGTTCAGAATATACAAGAATTTTGTTGCACTTGTTGCACCTCATGTGCACCTTCTTCAAAAAAGGCCTACGGTCCAGTTCAGCAGTTGAAGGAGATGGAGGTGGTGCCGATGAAGTGCTGGCCACAGCTGGTGGCAGTTGTGTGGCCAGGGCTCTACTGGATGCCTTCGCAAACTGGGCAGGGTGCACTTGCCTCACATGTCTCATCATTATGTGAATTGAAAATGAATATTTTTTTGAAGGGTTTCCCCTAGTAAGGACAGTGTCACAAATTGTGCACGTGACTTTAGGTGCATTCACCTTCTTTAGTCCTTCAGGATATTAAAAAAATTGCCAAATAAAAGATTCTTTTACTCGCCATTGAGGAGGTCGATACTGTCCATCAGAATCAGATGACGGTGATTCCTGTCTGGCTGCCATTTCAATAATTTCTCTGAGAAGCTGGAGAGGGTCCTTCTTCCACGAGAATGAAACAGCAAAAGAGGGAAATGGGTGGGGTTTTTGAAGATTCTAGAACTGAAACTACTATGAACCAATGAAAAGTGTTGTTTTTTAGTCACAAGACTTGACGTGCGCGACCAGGTGCGCGCACGTGGAGCGCGCACCCAGTCGCACACGTCGCTTTAAAATGGGGTTTTGCCCGATTTTCATAAAAGTTTCAAAACGTAAAAAGGAGGCAAGGTAGCGACACCCTAACCTCCTAGACCTTTTCAAGGGGTCCTAGAAGAATCTCGATTGGCGAAAAAAACGCTTTTTTTTGTTGAAAAATAGCGGGGTGCGCGCACCTGGTCGGGCACCCCGTCTCAAAATGGCGTTCAATTCGATTTACAAAAAAGTTTCAAAACGTAAGACGGAGGCTTGGTAAACACTCCCTGACCCCCTAGTTATTCTCAGGGGGTCCATTAAGAACCCCCAAGGCCCAAAAAAACCATTATTTTTTTTCTAAAAAATAGCGGGGTGCGCGCACCCGGTCGCCCACCCCGTCTCAAAATGGCGTTTTACCCGATTCGCATAAAAGTTTCAAAACGTGAAAAGGAGGAAACATAGACAGTCCCTGACCCCCTAGAGTTTCTCAGGTAATCCCTAAACAACTCCTACGGGCTAAATAAACTTTTATTTTTTTCAAAAAAAATTACGATGTGCGCGCACCCGGTCGCGCACCTCACTATTGAAATAAAAAAAATAAAAGTCAGGTCATGTGACTCAAAAACAACATTTTTCATTAGTTAATATTAGTTACAGATCTATAATCTTCAAAACCCCACCCATTTCTCTCACTATTTGCTTTATTCTCCTGGAAGAAGCACCCTTTTTGGAGCTGGAAACAGAAAAAAGAACAGGATGGCAGAAAGACAAGAAACATCATCTTCTTCTTCTGACTCCCACATGGAATATCGTCAGCCAGCTAAGAAAGGGAAATCTTCATTTATTTGGAAGTTTTTTACTTTTCCTGAGCATCAAAAAAAGATAAACGCTCCTAAAGTAACGTGTACCCTTTGTGGTACTGTTCTTTCAAAGGGAAACCCTCTTAAAAAATACTCTTTTTCTATACATACGATGTTAAGACATGTGAAAAATGTGCACCCTGTGCATTATGCCCAAGCAGCCACAAGAGCTGTGGCCCAGCGGATTCCACCAGCTGTGGCCACCACATCTACAGCTCCACCTCCATCGCCAGCAACAGCAGAAATGGACGTTAGGCCATATTTGGGACATGTGCAAATGCGGTGCATCAAATGTTTTGATATTATTGTTTATGGAGAACAGAGCCTGAACATAATTGAACGCATGATTCAGAGTCATAAATGCTCTAAAAGGAGATCATTTTTTTCTATTTTTCATTTATTTTGTTCCAGTTGAACAGTTTCCTTGTTACAGTTCTTGAATTTTCTTCAAAAAAAAAAAAAATCTCAAAATTTAAAAAAAATAAAAAAAATATAAAACAACAAAAGAAAAAAACCAGTTCTTTTCAGAACTTATTCAATTTACTAAAAAGAGTTATATTCTTAAACACTGTGTCGTTCATTTTTTTGAATGAAAGTGTAGTGCATAAATGAGTGATTGAAATGACTGAGGAAAGGAAGGGACTGAGTGAAAGAGTGAGAAAAGGGATGTATGGTGAGTGACAAAAGAGGAGTTGAAGAGTAACTGAAAAAAGGGGACTAAGAGTAGGGGAGTGAGTTAAAGGATCTAAAGAACTAAGGGAAGGCAATAAAGAAAGGAGAAAAAACTACTTTCAGTGTTTTGATGTTGTATTTTAATTCGTAATGAAAAACAAAGAATTTTACATATATTTTATTTAGAGGTTAGCATTTAAAAAACTTTGCAAAATTAACAAAAAAAACATAGGTTTTACACACGTTATAGTTAGGAATTAGCATTTAAAAAACCTTTGAAATTCACTAAAAAACCATAGGTTTTACACACGTTATAGTTATGAATTAGCTTTTAAAAAACCTTGCAAATTCACTGAAAAAACCATAGGTTTTACATACGTTATAGTTAGGAATTAGCATTTAAAAAACCTAGCAAATTCATTGAAAAAAACATAGGTTTTATATCAGTTATAGTTAGCTGGACAATTTACTCATACAAAACCATTCAAATTCCCACGTTATAGTTAGTTGTGCTCACTATAACTGGCGCGCCCGCAAAGCACTGCTAATGATGTCACATATTACATAACTCATGACATAGTCAGTGACATCACTTAAATGACAACACTGATGACATCATCCTTGTGAAAAAATTTCAGACTCTCTCTCAGTGTAATATAAGTTTTGATACACACATTGAAAAATAGAATCAAATAATTACAAAACAATGGAGAAACTAATTCCACTTACAACAATCTATTCAGAATTTGCAAAATCTACATACACATTCACTCATTCACCAACATATCTATATAGTTACTCACACACATACTCAATCATCATAAATACTCATTCATC
The DNA here is from genome assembly GCF_964261635.1 of Lissotriton helveticus. Lineage (NCBI taxonomy): Eukaryota > Metazoa > Chordata > Amphibia > Caudata > Salamandridae > Lissotriton > Lissotriton helveticus. The sequence continues at coordinate 650,510,238 of NC_136068.1, forward strand.
TATACATTTTGTTACACAATGACACTCATCCTTAGAGTTACTCACACACATACTCACACAAGGAAATAAATTATAAAACAACCATACACTTACTTATACAGTTATACATACACCACTACTCTTACTTCTACAGAAACGTAAACATATTTTTTTACTAAAACTATCTCTTATAGGAACAAAAAAGTATTTATATAGAAACTCTTACAATTTCTCACTCTCACACATACTTACCTATATGCATCAATTCTTACTTATACTAATTTAAAACATATGTAGTTACTCATAAAGAAATGATTCAGACAGTTATTCACTCACTAACACACCCATACACACAATCATCCATCCATACAGTCGTGAATACATGCTGTCTTCAAATCATATGCAAACAGTAAGGCACTCATTCATTCATATATGCACAAAGTAATACCTCCCACCAAACTTAACAGACACTCATACTAATACTCAAAAAACTAACTAATAACCCATATAGACAATCATGTAGCTACTCACCAACCTAAGCATCCGTCTATAGATAAAGAGAGACAGTGATACAGATATTTACAATTTTAAACAATAATTAGTAATACATATATTTAGTAACATACACTTAATAAGTTAGTTATACAATCAATTAAAAAAAAACACTTTGCTGTCCCGGGGACCGCCACCCTCAGGGCACTATTATGTAAAGGTGGGGTTCCGTTAAGGACCCCCGGGGACCACTACCTCCCCCGAGCTGTGTAGATATTGGGAGAGAGCCTTGCAGCCCCCTCCTGGAGCCTGTGATGGCCCTAAGGACCACCACCCCCAGGGCCAGCTCCAGCAGTGTCCTGGGGTACCCACCCCGGGACACTGCTGTTTGCTATGAGAGGGCGGGAGCCTTGTGGCTCCTTCCCTGTCTTCGCAAACACTGGTTTGGATTTTCTGCTCTGCTTTTCCACACAGCATCCTAGCAGTTCCCCATGTGGAAAAGCACAGCTGGCTTTCGCATCTGGGGGATGGGGTCCCAGGGGCCAATGGAGGCCTTAGGAGGGTGGCCATGTAACCCCCTTCCTATAAAAAACAATATGTTTGCCCATGCCCTGGGGGATGGGATCCCTGGGGCTGAATTGGCCACGGGAGGGGGGCCCACACGGGCCCCTTCCTGCTTTATTTTTTTAGGGGATCAGGCCCTGGCGGATGGTGTCCCTAGGGCCCAAAAAGGGGAAAGAAGGAGGGGCCACACAGCTGCCCTTCTAACAAAAACTAGCATTTGCAATGCAATAGGTCTCGCATTAGGAAAGGTTGAGCTACTGTTATTGTAAATGGCACATTTTTTATTTATGTGTTGGTTTTGAAAATAGCGAAATTAGTAGCTTTGTCATTTAGTGCCAATAGTTATAACTTTCACAAATGTGACACCTATAGCATTTTTAATGCAATATGTGTTGTATTTACGTGACTTAGATGTATTGATATTACAAATAACAATGGCTTTTAATTGTTTTAAATAATTAATACTTAAATAAAAGTTATTGTAATTTATAATAGCAATAGCTGAAAGTTTTGTAAAGAACTTTTGGTAAGATTATGTTCAGTGTATTTTATTGTGACGAAAATCCAACAACAGAAGTGAAATATTAACATCTTTTGTGACATTTATAATAGAGCTTGAAACATCGAGTGCACATATTTGAACCAGTTGTTGTTGAATGGTTGCACAGATTGATGCAGTGGTGGCGCTGAGTGATGTTGTGGTGGCGACGAGGGATGCTGTGGCGTTCAGTGATGCTGTGGTAGCGCGTAGGGATGTTGTGGTGCCTCTGAGTGATGCGATAGAGTGCTATAGATAGATAGAATGAGTGCGATAGATAGAGTGAGGGTGGTAGATAGATAGAGGGAAGGACGGCGTTAGATAGATAGATTGAGGGAGGGTGATAGATAGATTGAGGGCGATAGATAGATAGATAGATAGATAGATAGATAGATAGATAGATAGATAGATAGATAGATAGACAGATAGAGTGATGGCGATAGATAGAGGGAGAGCGATAGATAGATAGAGTGAGGGCGTTAGATAGAGTGAGGGGCGATAGATAGATAGAGTGAGGGGCGATAGGTAGATAGAGTGAGGGGTGATAGATAGATAGAGTGAGGGAGCTAGATAGATCGATTGATAGAGTGAGGGGGATAGATAGATCGATTGATAGAGTGAGGGCGATAGATAGATTGATAGAGTGAGGGCGATAGATAGATAGATTGATAGAGTGAGGGGCGATAGATAGAGTGAGGGCGAAAGATAGATAGAGTGAGAGCGATACATAGATAGAGAGCGATAGATAGAGTGAGGGAGATAGATCTAGTGAGGGCGAGAGATAGATAGATTGATAGAGTGAGGGCGAGAAATAGATAGATTGATAGAGTGAGGGCGATAGATAGATAGATTGATAGAGTGAGGGCGATAGATAGAGTGAGGGCGATAGATATATAGACTACGGGCGATAGATAGAGTGAGGGCGATAGAGTGAGGGCGATAGATAGATAGAGAGATAGATCAAGTGAGTGTGATAGATAGATAGAGTGAGGGGCGATAGATAGAGTGATTGAGAAAGATAGATAGAGTGAGAGCGATAGATAGAGTGAGGGCGATAGATAGAAGGAGGGCGATAGATAGAGTGAGGGGCCATAGATAGAGTGAGGGGCGATAGAGTGAGGGGCGATAGATTGAGTGAGGGGCGTTAGATAGAGTGAGGGGCGATAGATAGATTGAGGGGCGATAGATAGAGTGAGGGGCAATAGATAGATAGATATACTAAGGGCGATAGATAGAGTGAGGGCGATAGATAAAGTGAGGGAGATAGATCGAGTGAGGGTGAGAGATAGATCGATTGATAGAGTGAGGGCGATAGATAGAGTGAGGGCGATAGATAGAGTGAGGGCGATAGATAGAGAGGGCGATAGATCGAATGAGGGCAATAGATAGATAGACTAAGGGCGATAGATAGAGAGGGCAATAGAGCGAGTGAGGGCAATAGATAGATAGACTAAGGGCGATAGATAGAGTGAGGACAATAGATAGAGTGAGGGCGATAGATAGAGTGAGGGCAATAGATAGAGAGATATATCAAGTGAGTGCGATAGATAGATAGAGTGAGTGCGACAGATAGATGGATAGATAGATAGATAGATGGATAGATAGATAGATGTGTGTGTGGTTGTGTGTGGTTTTGTGTATGGTTGTAGTTGCGTGTGTGGCTGTGTGTGGTTGTGTGTGTGGTTGTGGTTGTGTGTGTGGTTGTGGTTGTGTGTGGGGTTGTGTGTGGGGTTGTGTGTGGTGTTTCGGGTTGTGTGTGTGGTTGTGTGTGTTGTGTTTGGGGTTGTGTGTGGTTGTGGGGTTGTGTGTGTGGTTGTGTGCGTGTGGTTGTTTGTGTGTGGTTGTGTGTGTGGTTATGTGTATGGGGGTTGTGTGTGTGTGGGGTTGTGTGTGAAGTTGTGTGTGTGGGGTTGTGTGTGTGGGGGGTTGAATTATCATTTAACTTGCAACCGAGCAGCTTCTGTTTCCAAGCTTGAAAGCAGCAGTTACATAAATCGGGAGCAGCAGCATGTCCATGGCTTGCCAGTGCATGTTGCAAATGAAACGAAGCATAATATGTTCAGATCGCATTACAAAGAAAGGCAATAAAAACACAGGGTGGTAAATTAGGCATGCGGACAGCCTGCCACACTAAGCATGACAGCCTTCAGCGAGCAAAGCCAGAAACGGCCGGTTGGGGGGGAGGCGGGGGAGAAGATTCCTTTGAAGTGTTTGAATTCTGATGCATGCAGCAAGCAAACCAGCATGAGTGTGGAGAGAGGCAAATGGTGTGCGATGTGCACGCGCCCGCACACATGCACTGTAGGCAATCCGCCCGGAAAAACCTTTGGGTGAATTTCTGAAAGTCCCTTATAGCCAATTGGTCTCGCTTTTGGGTATTTATAAGTACTTAGTTATGCAGAACAATATCTTTGGTGCAACAACATCAACTGTTGCCTGGCTGAACACTTATAAGGTCCCAAAGGCAAGATCTATTGGCTATCCCAATGCTTGGTATATGTGATACGGATTTATAGAGAAATAAGGGGAGAGAGAGAGAGAGAAGGGGATAGAAAGAGAGAGAGAGAAAAAGGGGGAGAGATATATATATATAGAGAGAGATAGAGAGAGAGATAGAGAGATAGAGAGAGAGAGAGAGAGAGAGAGAGAGAGAGAGAGAGAGAGAGAGAGAGAGAGAGAAGACAGAATTAAGGAGAGAGGGGGAGAGAGACCGAGAGAGAAAGAGAGGGAAGAAGTGATGCAAAAAAAGTAACAGCTAATGTTGGCTTTCCGGAGAGAAAAATCAAAACAGCCAATGTTGCCTTGTCCCGTCACACCTTCTTGTTTCAGAATACAGCAGTGCACGATGTAATAATTAATGCTGCTGTCTGAAAAATCATCCATCTAACAAAGAATGTGTGACAATAGGTATAAAAAAAATTCATGAATAAATTATTGATTTAAACAAAATATACAAACTGTAAGTTATATGTTAGAACTACACAGTACTGTAATAAGACCGCTGGAGAGTCTCTTTGCCTGCTGTGTAGATGTTTACAACCTGCAGGTCAAAGATGAGGGAAGTGGAGGAGCAAAAACGAGAAAGAAAGAATGGAAGAAGGCATGGCAGATGAGCTCAAGTGGGAGAGTGAGTGACAGAGAAGAGAGAGTTAGAGGAGAGAGATTAAAGGGGAGAGAGAGTCAAAGAAGGGGATAGAAATAGAAAGAGAGAAAGGGGGAGGAGGCAGAATCTAGGGGGGAAAGAGAGAGAGAAGAGAGAATGAAGGAGAGAGAGAATTAGAGATGAGAGAGAGAAAGAGAGATTGAAAAAGAGAGGCGGCAGAGCTAAAACAATGGCAACATTATTTTTAGGGACATCATATATAGCAAATAAAGAACCCAAACGCCGACATTTGGGAACTCTGAATATTCTTGAATACTGCCATGTAAAATGCAGCTCTGCTTGTCAGCGCCTATTGACGGATCCCGCGCCTGGAAATCTCACAAAGGGGGTGAATGTGCGCCACAGAGAGAAATTAATCGAAAGGACACGAACAGATAACCCAGGCTTTTGATAGAGGGAGCAAAGCTAAACCAATGCACCTATTGACTGGCTTTGTGAGATGCGCCGTCTGTTGTTCCTGTCTGTGTGAGAAGCGCCTCTGTTGTTCCTGTCTGTGTGAGATGTGCCCCCTGTTCCTGTGTGTGAGATGTGCCCCCTGTTCCTGTCTGTGTGAGATGCGCCCTCTGTTGTACCTGTATGTGAGGAGCGCCCACTGTTGGTCCTGTCAAGTGTGAGAATGAGTGAGAGAAAAGAGAGCGCAAGAGGAAAAGAATAAAGGGGAGAGAGAGTGATTGATGGGGAGGGAAAGAGAGAGAGAAATGAGGGGAGATAGAGTAAATGAAGGGAAGAGAAAGAGACAGGGAGAGAGAGAGAGAGAGAGAGAGAGAGAGAGAGAGAGAGAGAGAATGAAGGGGGAGAGCGAGAGGAGAAACGTGGGGGAGAGAGAAAGAGAGTGAAGGGAGAGAGAGAGTGAACAAGTGATACAAAAAAAGTAAGCCATGCACGAGTGATTAACGAACGCTGATATTTTTAAGCCCACAACGAATGTTACTTTGCCCAGTGGGAGAATATAATTTTTTTTTGTAAAACTTGACAGAGTGCGCAACCCAGAGTCAATGGGCAATAAAAAAAATGCAAGTGAATAAGTAGTGCTGATAGAGGTGACTATAAGGGTGGGGGGAATAAGGGAGGGGGAAGTACAAAACAAGTAATATGAAGAATCGCGAACCCAAAAGTTCCCTGCAGGAAAATATTTGCACACCAAGGTAAAACCCCACGAGTCGTGACAAGTGCAGGAAACAGGAGCAAACAAATCGCCCACCAATTGAAAGACCGAGGGCCAGATGCATGAAGCTCAAATGGGTTCGCGATTCCTTATTTTGCGATTGCATTTAAGGAATCGCAAAATTTGCGATTCCTTAAATGCAATGTATGATGCAAAAAAAATTGCTAATTGTCCCTAGACTTCAAGTTGGTGGTAATTTGCGAATTTCTTGAAAAATGCCCTTTTTTGCATTTTTTAAAGTGCCATGTGATGCTCATACATGCCCTTAGGGCATGTATGTGCACCACATGTACACCCATGCTAATTTCAGGGGTGCAAGAGGGTGGACACCACTGCACCCTTGAAATTATTCTAAATTTGCGATTAGCAAATTGCGAATAGCAAATTGAGAATCATTTCACATTCATTCCTATGGGCCTTCTGGCTAAAAAATTGCAAATTTCTACATACATACCATTTTGCAATTCTCAAATAGTGAATCCTTAAAAATCGCTATTTGAGAATCGCAAAAGTGTATCTTGATACATCTGGCCCCAAGTAATTTAATGCGATAGTGCCACACTTGAGAAAACAACCTGACGTGTCCTAATTAATTTGAATAGTCGCTTACATAAAGTGGGTCGTGAATGACCCTCAATGGACAATATGCAGCCTGTAGCACAACCTGAGAACGAGATAAATAAAGTTTTAAATTCAAATACTATGCTGAAATGGTGCAGATACCGTGAATTCGGACAAATGAAACCCCCTTCCTCTCAGAGCGTAAAAAAAAGGTGACAATAGTTACTGCATCCCTGGAAGCATCGGGCAGCTTCCAGCCACGTGAAGGGGCTAAAAAGAGTACCTTGATGTGAAACCAAACGAAAACAATAGTTGCCATGTCATAGCGCTTTCATTTTTTAAAAACTTTAGGACTCGTTGCAGAGCGGCAATGCTGCTATGCAACATGGATAAAAAATATTGACATAGCCAATAGATCTTGTATAGGCGAGACCTATTGGCTTTTCCAATACTGGTTAACCTTTCCTCCACTTCTCCCAGTCTTTTTGGATGATGTTGTGAGGTCAAAAAGCACTAAACAATACGTGACATCTCAACATTGGTTGGTCGACTTTGCCCTGGTTCCAGAGCACAAATCAATCCATCTCTTGAGTTTCCATGTAGGACTGGATGGCTGAGAACAGCGCTGTGACTGGAATGCAAAGGACCCTGATTAAGTGGTTTGTGAACATAATTATCCTGTGTGGACAGTAATGTACATGGAAAAATCTGATCTAGTTGTATGATTAATGTGTAACCAGGTGGCCAGCGTTCTCATTCCATCATCCCTACTGACTCAAATTGTGTGATCCTCTGCAGCTAGTTTACATCTGGCTATCTCATATTTCTTCATTGTCAGATGTGTGATGCCCAAATCACCTTATAATGAAAGCCTGCCGGGGGTCATCATTTTCCCTCATAAATCCATTCCTACAACAACTTAAGTGTAAAAGCAAAAATTAGCCTTTCAGAACATCTAACATACACATGGAACAACTTGAACGCCCTATGCCACCGAATTGTGATCTGCTAAAAAGTGGGATCCTTTGATGCAGGTTAAACCACCCCAGATTTATTAGTCTCATCCCGTGACTTATTATGTAAAAATGACTACAGCTATAAGAATGCTGCTCGTTGATGACTTTGGAACCTGCACACCTTGGTTTTAGGCACTTGATAAAAAAAAACTTCTAAGGATGTTAAGATCCTTTTATCTTCCTGAAACTCATACTAGCATGTTAACATGTACCAAATAGAAAAAATAACTGCAGTGTGCAGTTTGAATAACACTCATACGGACAACACACTAATGTTTTTGTACAGCACCTTATGTTTAATATATGGTTGTTACAATAAAGACAATCTGCAAAGCGGTTTGCCCGTCAGTGAGCTATTTCGGCATGCCATCAGATGGTTAAAATAAATGCAAACTAAACAAAGAACTCCAGCCGGACCGGACACAATGTGAAACTCTGGCTCCACACCAGGATTACATAATATATTAAATGTCGTCTGTATACATCGCCATGGGGCCAAACGGTGAACGCTGTGATTTGCAAACATCCGTAGACCTAATAGCAAATGTTCACATTAAGTATACATTGAGTGGCAGACATCATCCATCGTACTCTAAGTCCTTGCTAGCTTTCTTGGCAGCCTCTAGCAGATACATCTAAACACTTTTAGTAGGGAGGCTCAGCTCTTCCCTCCCCACAGTCACCGTGTGTGGGCAGGCGAGCCATTCCAGGTGCTTTTCAAACAGCTATAACATTATTATCGTCTTTAATGAGCACAATCACTCAATGTCCTCACAGAACAACAAAGCCCCAAACAGGAACACAGTGAGACTGGTCTACACCACGGAAGAAATAAGTAATATTGCCTAAAGTAAAACAAAAACGAGCCATGGACTAGCAGTAGGAAATGCGAAGGAATCCGGCGCGTGACTTCTATGTGCAGTGTTTGCTAACAGAGCACGGCAGAGGCAGGGGCAAGTGAAAACTCCATTTCCCTATTCTAAAACAAGTTTTTTTGTCAGGAAAAATAAACCAAGAACACAATGCGTTCTTCCCCGTGGAGGAGTTAAAATATTTCAATACACCACTTGAAGTTACATACGCATTATATTGATCCAGCCTGGAAATCTTACCCTCTTGAAGGGGAACAAATGGCAGAAAGAGAGCCCTGGGGCCCCGCAGAACAGAATAGGAAGCACACAATCCAGGCATTGGTCACCTTCTGGGGATATGTAAATGGTTAGGCAAAGGCACGGGACGAAGTTCCTCTCAAACGGGCCACTGATTAGCACGTCCACTCTAATTTGCAGCACTGAAGCCCAAACACAGCGCAGCGGCGGCTGCATTTCAGACAAACATAATCATTTTTAAAGCGCACACTGGTAAAAACTGCATGGGACAAAGTGAACAGCAGAAAGAGCGAGTGTTAGCGTGCTAGAGAGAAGGGGGGGGGTGATAAGCGTGAGGCGAGAGACGGCCTGGCGGCTGTCAAAGTGAAAGCCGTGGGCAGTGAATAAATTAGGGGAGGAGAAATGCCTGAGGCACAGCGCACACAGAGGAAAGCCTGTGGGAGGGAGGCTGGTGGCTTTGATGTGCACGTGCTGAGCCTTGCTTTTCACGGGCACAGCATCAAATCGCCCGATGGTTAAGCTCTAGTTAAGCCCCAATATCTCTCGCAAGCTCAATGCGCAAGCGCATTGACAGGCTCGACCTAAAAAGAAAAGAAAGACCAATCGTACCAGAGGACCTGCCCCCTCCCAGAAACAATCTGCAAAAACGCCCTGTGGCACGTTTTAACACCTTGGCTGTGGGGTTAAGTTTTCCAAGGGGTATGGGGTGGACCCAGTGCTGCGCTGCTTAGGGCGGCCCTGGGCCGTCATGAGTCACGGTAATCATGTGCTCATGACGGCCGGGAGTCGCCCGAACTCTTCCCACTGATTAATTCACCCACACAGGTGGGAAATTAATCACACGTAGGCGAAGCGGCATCGTTCGGACGTCTCCAGGCCGTCATGAGCATATGACTACCGTGACTCAGGACGTCCGGGAGCCGTCCTGAGCATGGAATCAGTTAAATTGGGGAATAATTCCCCTTCCATACTGGGGGTCCCTGGGGGGCAACTAGACCACCAGGTACCTCCAGTAAGCGCCACAGGGCTGCGTGGCAGAGAGGTGGTGCAGGCCACGCCCCTTTTTACACCTCTCTGCAACACAGCTCTGTGGTGCTTACTGGAGGTACCTGGTGGGCTAGTTGAACCCCAGGGACCCTCAGGATTCAAGTGAGATTTAAACACCTAACTTAAAACGCATCACGGGCGCATTTGCACAGTGGTGAAGGGAGGGGGTGGGGCTTGAGGTAACATGTGTGCAAAGATGCCCTGTGGCGCGTTTTAAGTTGGGAAATTAATTCCTCTTCAATCCTAAGGGTGCCGGGGGGCCAACTAGCCCCTCAGGTACCTCCAGTAAGCGAAAGAATGCATTTGTGGTGTATGGTAAATGTATAACTGCAGAACTATAAGGAAGTGCTGTAGCATGATACTGTAAACTCTTTACCTACAGTATGCTCCTACAGAATGCTAAGGTACTTCCAAACCACAGAGATGCAATATATATATATATATAAATATATTGCAACTTTGTGCTTCTCTCAGCACTGGTGCTTAAACTACATCCATGTGATGGTGTAAGTATATCTGTGCCATGAGGAGCTTATATGTGGTGTAGAGACGCGCAACAAGGAGAAATGTTTTCATTTCTACTCTATTTTTCCTCTTTCAATGCTGTATTCTATAGCACACATTAAAAGAGGAAAAAGCTTTTAGTGATTCTTTGTGTGCAGGAAAGTGCCCCTTCCTGCAAAAAAACAATCTACCCACGGCATAGGCATCCTTGCATCATGGTACCAAGATGCCTGCACCGGCACTTGGCAGCTGTTTCTGCACCAGCTCAGTGGAGAGCACAGGAATGCAACATATCATTGTAGATATGTCGCATTCCTGTGCTCTGAAAGTGCCACAGCGTGGTGCAGCCAAATGGATTGCAGTGCCACACTGCAGCACTTTATTCTAGATCTGCCCCTCAGTATTCATGTTAACTTTAACCTGTAACTTAACACAGCCACAAGGCATCTTTCCACATATATCTACTCCGTTCTTCTCCATTTTTTTCACCTGTGTGCAAACACAGGCTATTGTGCATTTTAATACTTATTTAAACTTACTTTCACAATAAAATAAATAAAAAATGCTAGATATTTTTTTTCAGTTTTTTTAAATAAAATAAATTTGAACAAATTGTATATTTTAGAATTGAAACTGTAAAAGAGAAGAAAAAATAGAGTTATAATACATAGTACTATACTTTTTAGGAAACAGAATAATTTTTTCCTTTCACAAATTATTTTCTTTGCCTTTTTGCCTTTTTGCTGTTCTCAGAATATACTGAATTTCACCAGAAACAGTGGATTTCAATCGTACTCATTACATAACAGCAGGCAAAAAAAGAATGTTTAAAAAAAACAAAAATCCATCATCAATAAAATACTATAAAATACAAATCACACATATATAAAATACTTACTGATAAGAACATTTTATAACTTACATTTATAAACGCTGTAAATGCTGTTGCTTAACACTATACACCGAGACAATGAGAAAGAAAAAGGCCGTAATTCAAAGAAAAACTTTTCCTCAAGGCCAAATAGTATTCTTTAAATCCGTTATATGGAAATTTTGCAACAGTAATCGTGTTAATACATATTAATAAATTCCTCAGAGGCCGAATTTTGTTCCTAAAACTTTGGCTTTAAAAATAGAAGGTAGGAATTAGGTAATTCACTTGGCAAACGTTGTTTAAAAACTAACTGAGCATCATTACAAAGTGTCCAGCCTTTTCCACATTTTAAATAGACATTGTAATGACCGGAAGTTGTCCAGAAAGACCATCATGGAAAATTATTGCTACTGCTATAAAAGTCCTTCCTGATATTGATAGTTGACATGCTACAAAATGTTTTATTAAAGTTTCTAATTTTCTTCCATCAGCTGTACAACGTTGCATCATTAAAATGATATATTGTCCATATCTTTGTAAAAATAATGTTGACCACATTTCTGATTTGCATTGGCTGCACTCCATGTTTTGATTCGCTGCTTTAACTAGTTTATTGAAAGACACTGACTTACAGTCTGGCAATCTCCACTATAAATCTTTCAGTGTCTATGTTAGTGCTACATGTATACATATAATGTTCACAATGATGTTCCCATTCATAGCAAAGTCCAAAATGGTTTTCAATTTGTATACCTTCATTTTCCAATATGGTTAGCTACACATTAGAAATTCCTGAGCATTTTGCGTAAATTGTGTAGAACCAGAACATACATCCAAAAGATTACGAATATCACAAACACTTTGTATTTTAATTTTATCAGTTCTCAATTTTTCATAAACGCAATACAACAATGAACAAAATCTTTCTTCCCGATTCTCTATAATTTGCTGTTGCAAACCTTCAAAAAAAAAAAAAACTTTGACTACTACATTAGCATAGCAGTTGACACCTGAACTATTTTCAAACTGATAACCAACAAATTCTTCAACAGGGTCCTTTTTCTTTTTGCTTGCAATCACATCATTATCTTGTTTTTTTCCCTTCTCTATATCTTCACTACAGATTTTCTCATATCTTCTTTTTCAACCTGCTACACACTTTTCAAATACAGGATATTGATCAAAAACAAACCAGATAAAGATTTGAGTCGCGACAAAGCAAAATATGGCATACGTTATGTTATGTTATGTTATGTTATGTTAAATTAGGGCTTATATAGCGCAACGGCTACTCCAAAGGAGTGTCCCGGCGCTTTGAGCTCCAAACCAAAAGGGGGGCAGAAAACATAACAGTAACAAAAACATACCCTCTTTAAACATAGTATTTCCAATATTCACCAAAGCACTTTCTACACTTAAACATTGAGATTTATGAATAGTCACGAAATATACCAGAGAAACTGGAAACTGTTTCCTACGGACATATACATCTTTAAAAGCAAAAAGCAAACTGAAAAACGACCAATTTGTTTTATTTATTCAATGTGATCAAATTGAATTTTTAAAAATTCAATACCATCTTTATTCGGATAATTAACAAAATCCACAACTTTGCTGTTGCTCCATTAACTAAACCTTTTTCTACATCCAAATTACGCCTTAAAATTACCCGACAGTTTCTACATACAAATAAATTCTTTTCTAAACCAGCAGTTTTAGATATCGATTTTTCTAAAGAATCCAATTTTGTTTTCAACTTTTCTGTCAAAATAATAGTGATTCCTTCATGCTCACTTTTATAAATGGCTTCCATTTTTATTATTTCTTCATTTTCCAGCTTCAAAAGTTGTTCGTTGAATATAGAACACTCATGCAGAGATGGCATTAAACAGATTACAGATTTGTTTTCTGCAATTTTCATATACATTTTCTCAGGAATTACATTTTCATTTGGAAACAAATTGGAAAGTAATCGACTCTGCAAAGCTGCCCTGCCATGTTCTGTCAGTACGCCAATTCTTCTATCTTGAAGAATAGTTCCATAATCAATATCATTTGCCTGTCGCATATTTGTAATGAGTTCCTTGTATTCAAAATATGACCAAATGTTTACATTTCCCACACTACCCAGAGACTTTCCGGTGTCTTCTTGTGCAAGTGTTTTAAATACTGGTGGTCCTTTTACAGGAGTAAGTTGCAGTAGATCTCCAAAAACTATAACACGTCATACTCTGTTTTAAGAATTTGCTGTGTTCTTAAATGCACAAAAGGAAGCATTAAGTTTGAGACCATGCTTACTTCATCAATAATAAGAAGTTTCATTTTCTTCAGCACTCTTGAAACTTCACAACAAGCTTCTCCAGATAGCTTGTGATATTCAAATTTGTTTTCATGCTCCACAGGTAGCATCAGTAAACGATGTAATGTAATTCCTTTAACGTTGTGTGCTGCTAACTCAGTTGGAGCAGTTACAACACAAGCCAAATGTGATTCTGTTGTTTTCTGTAGATAACTGGGGATTACTTTAATTAAGAACCTTTTTCCTGTTCCAGCTTGTCCACTCACATACATTCGGATAGGTTGAAAAGATGAGCATGTACATTATTTCTTTTCATGAAGAAATCCATGATCAATCTGTTGTCTCACTTGCTGATATATTTCTTTCTGTTCAACATTTAGTTGTTCTTCCAAGTTTGGTAAGTCCGTTACATCTGCTTGAGCTTGATGCATTACTGTTTCCACCTCATTTATGGTGATTGCTGCTTCATTTTTAACAATTTATTGTCTTAGTGGATCTTGACTCAGTGCAGCAGAACTTTGACTGTCTTGAGAACTGTCTCTAGCAATCTCAGCTGCAATAGTAGTTCTTGATCAATTACATCGTTCAGCATTTTCACATAATTTGTAAAAGCAGTACATTGTATGTTATCTTTACAAGCATTGAAGGAATCTTCATAACTCTGAAAATCTCCAAGTAATTCCAATTCTGAACGCCACTGTTTGAACAGTTGCAAAAGAGGTAAATAGTAAAATTACCTTTTATCTACAGTGTCGCAACTCAGCTTCCTGTGATTAATCAAATTTCCTTTTGTTTGTTTTACCAAACATCCTTTGGATCCAATCACTCCATATTTTCCATCATTGATGTTCTTAGTAGTGGGGGCATGGCTAGGCAGCCATCATGGTGGACCTACCTTGCTAGAGCTCCGACACTGATCCCCTATTTATCCTGTACAATATCCTTTCGGGGGTGTTTTGGTGATCCTCACGTGTGAGGGCATTGTGGGGAGCCTGTGGGACCAGGAGGTTCCTGACCGGTGAGTGCAGAGGCAGTGATCGCGGCCTGACTGCTGCAGGGCGGCCCATGAGGCCGAGGGCGTGAAGAGAGCTCAGGGACCTTGCGGCTGCTGGCGTGCCCTGCGGTGGCGGTGAGCCATTGCCGCTGATGCCAGGAGCTGTCCTAGAGCCAACCCGAGGAAGTCTGGTACCCCCGAGTGTGTGATGGATCGGAGCGGATGACGGGACCGGCTGAGCCCACTGCTCTCGGCTAATAGCGGAGAGCCGCCTGGAGTGAGTGGCAGGCATGCGAAGGCGCCAAGATCATAGCCGGGAATCCCAGGCCTGAGGCTGCTGTGACCTGCGGTGGAGGCCGGGACGGGGCTCTGAGGCAGGAATCTGCGAAAGTCGACGCTGACGTGGAGGCCGATTCGGGACCTCCCGAAAGCCCCCTGAGGCCCAGGAGGAAGGAGATGTGAACCGGGCCTCACACTGCCCACCGCTGAAGTTCCGGGGAGCCGTGGGCCAGCCTGGCTGTTGCGCTGACCGACGCCCCAGGTGAGGAGCATGGACTTTTGGCAGAAGGAGGGCTCGGAGGGTCAGGCAGCACCCCCGTTCTGTGAGGGACAATACATCCGACGGAGTGCCCGAGCCCTGTGGCGGCCATTTGAGACCCCCGGGGCCGGCCATCATCGGATTGCGGGGCGATGTTGCGAGGAGCCATGCCTAGGCCCGGGGGTGACTGAGGCACCGGTGACATCAGCAATTCCGGAGGCGGCCTGGGCCTGGCTCTCGATCTGGCCCACTGCGGCGCTGTGACCCCAGGGAGGCGGTGCGTGCATAATATCTCCCCAGAGTTGGAGGTGAAGTGGAGCTTGTGAAGGTTGTAGTGAAAGGTGGATGGTGTGGCGCAGGCCCTGTGAGGGCCCTGGTTGAAAACTGAGATGGCCACAATAGCCATTCTGGGGGATACACTGAGTGCGTGGAGGATCCCCCCTTCAGAGGGACAGTGACTGAGGTGATGCATCGTGCCTGCTGCAATAGTCGAGAAGCAGTCTGTGGGTGCAGAGACATGACACAACTGGTGAGTGGGCAGCAACTCGAGGCGCCGTGACAGCCTCGTCTGGTGCGGCCTGGGTGGTAGTGACCCACCATCTTACGCCCTAGGCGCCATCTTGGAGGCAGCGACGTATTGGGCGCAACTGCACTGGCAGCGGCACACCCCGGGTGTGGGAGATACAGTGTGTGGTGAGGAGGCGTTGTGAGGTCAGTGGCGAATGGGACGTGCTGCACCCTGAATGATCTACGGAAGGCCTCGGTGTGATGAACTCTCCTCTGCGGTGTTGACGAGCTCACTAGCTGGTAGCTGCGGACCTAGGTGGGGAATTGAATGGCGCCTGTCAGCGGTGGGGCAGGAGAGGCGGCTTCCAGAGACAGCGGAGCAGGCAGACAATCCTGGTACAGTAAGGGGCAGCGGGGCCATCACTTGCGCCGCCCTCAAAGCTAGCACCACCATCCTGTGGCACGATGCCCTGGCAGTGACGGCGCTTGCTCCGGGGAGTGTGCCTCCTATCTTCTGCCGGCGTCGCCGAGGGGCTGGTGCGGCTCGGACACCTGAGTGGAGGCTTGGGAAAGGAGAATAGGTGGTTGGCTGCGCACGACTGACTTGGCGAATAACTCCGGATGCCTACAGCACAACAGCTGGTGATGGGCCGGCTAAGGGATAAATCGCAAAATAGGCAACAGAAAGTTGCTGGTCTTGGTGTCTCTCACGGGCACCAGAGCGGTATCATGGAGCCTCCAGCAGCGACCCTCGCAGCTAAGATGGACTCCGTGTTGGCGACGGTGGAACGCATTGGCACTATACTGGAGCAAACTAAAGTGTCGCTGGAGGCCCGGATCGCAAAGTCACATCCGACTTCACTCTTCTCCATGCCGACCTTTGTAAGCTACAAGTAATACACAATTACCTGGTCTCGAATTAAATGCTGTCTTTTAATTATCAGCAAAATATGAGCCTGAAATCAATTACACAGCTCATGTGTTGTTTCCCTTATTTTACACAAATTTCATATAAGACATTACTTCATTTCTTATACGAGGTTTTAACACATTCTAACATAAATTGTAAACACATTGTGCTGAACAATTCATAATTCAAAACAATTTCATACATGTGAATAAATCATTACAGTTCAATCTATTATAAAGTAAACATCATTTAGAGGTACACCAGACTCAGTTATGTTTCAGTCCTATCAGTATTATTTCTAAGTATATTTAAGGACTGATTATCGCCATAGGGCTTGTCTCAACCTAATGTGCCTGAATCGGACACCCTTTTTGTTTTTTGCCCTTGGTGAATGGAGCGACGAATCTGCTCGGAAAAGCCGACGCGTTTCCAAATCCGGTCCAATTGTTCGGGTTTTTCCTCAGGGCAAACCTGGGTACCTAACGGGTTAAAAATTACAATTTTAGTGCTTTCTCCTAATTCTCATTTTGTGTTGTTATGCTACAGCTTTATAGCGCCCGGATTTACCTTATTATTCCAGCGCCGCTTTAGCGTGTACAATCTGGGTATGAAAGCTTTTTGTAACCTGTGTTGGTGTAAAGGGACATAAATTCGTCTCCATGTGTGTCTCAACCTTGGCATTTCTTAAAACATGCTTTACGTGCTCAAGACTTACTTGTGGTAGTTGATGCAGTGAGCTCGTACTGTAGACCAATCCTGCGTTGAAAGACGGTCTGGGGGAACCACCCTTCTGTTTGTGAATAACAAACTTGTTTCAATTCCACCTGAAAGTCAGTTGTAGTGTACCAACAGTCGTAATTGGTTTTAAAGCACTTAATATAAAGCGGGCTCTTACTTGTGTGTACCGTAGTTATATCATATTGCTGTCTTTTGGCGAGTCTTCGTTAGCGAGTTACTCTGCCACCTTCAGTGTTTCTAGCTGAAAGAAGTTTAAAAGGCTTTGTTAAGCGCGCACGCATTAACTGAGGGCTTTAGTTGAAACTCTGGGGGTTGATTTGCTGCTCACCTTTTATCTTTTGGTTAGACTCGGAAATGCTCGCTCCTGCTGGTTAACATTCAGCTATGTCTCTGCTGTGTGTCTGTTCGTGCCACGCCTTCTAGGTCATATGACTACGCATGTCTTTAGGGTTTCTGGGAGTTGTAGTTTGTGGAAAATCACTACGCCCGGGTTTTGGGGGTGGACCACACTAATTTGGGGTTTTGTCCTGCTTTTGCGGTTTCATATTTACACAAATTTACGCTGAAATTTTGAGCAATCAGTTAAAAACAAGAGGCTATCCGGGCAAATTGCTAAAACACTCCACGAAACGAGTAAAATAAGTTTAAATCCATAATCCTAAAAAATTGGAACCTGATTGCTGGGTCTGAAATGCCTTTGGAAAAACCTCTTTTTGCTCTAAAAAAAAAACAAGAGCATAGGACAGCAGATTGTCCGGGCAGACCTGGGGGTGAGTCAGGCCAAAACTGACCTACGCACCTTATGGAAATTAAAACCGATAGAAGGCCACCGCAAATGCGGCACATGTGTGTCTTGTCCTAATACAGTGGAAGGAATTGAATTCCAATATAACAACATTAAATGGACACACAAGGAATTCACAAATTGCAAAAGCCGCAATTTGGTCTATGCAATAATCTGCCCTTGCCCAAAACTGTATATAGGGAAAACGACCCAGCAAATAAATCAAAGATTAGCACAGCATCGATCTAGAATTAAACAAAACATACTGACAGCCCCGATGGTACAACACTTCCAGCAAAGTGGACATAGTGAGAAGGATTTTAAGTGGACTGTACTGTCCGGCATTAAGACTCCCCCATGAGGAGGGGATGTGGAGAGATTACTGTTGCAAAGAGAAGCATACCTGATTTTAAAAAGTTCAACTGTGTGATTGATGGTATGAAAGAACTTTCTGAACTCCAAAGGAACATTTACTGACCCCCCTGTGCACAGCACCGGCACCTTTGAGATTATTTTCAGGCTCTTTAAATATGAAACCACAAAAGCAGGACAAAACCCCAAATTAGTGTGGTCCACCCCCAAATTCCGAGCGTAGTGGTTTTCCACAAACTACAACTCCCAGAAACCATAAAGACATGCGTAGTCATATGACCTAGAAGGCGTGGCACGAACAGACACACAGCAGAGACATAGCTGAACGTTAACCAGCAGGAGCGAGCATTTCCGAGTCTAACCAAAAGTTAAAAGGTGAGCAGCAAATCAACCCCCAGAGTTTCAACTAAAGCCCGCAGTTAAATGCGTGCGCGCTTAACAAAGCCTTTTAAACTTCTTTCAGCTAGAAACACTGAAGGTGGCAGAGTAACTCGTTAACAAAGACTCGCCAAAAGACAGCAATATGATATAACTACAGCACACACAAGTAAGAGCCCGCTTTATCTTAAGTGCTTTAAAAACAATTACGACTGTTGGTACACTACAACCGACTTTCAGGTGGAATTGAAACAAGTTTGTTATTCACAAACAGAAGGGTGGTTCCCCCAGACCGTCTTTCAACGCAGGATTGGTCTACAGTACGAGCTCACTGCATCAACTACCACAAGTAAGTCTTGAGCACGTAAAGCATGTTTTAACCTTTTCCATGCTAATGACAAGGTGAACTCGTCATGAGGCACACTGGAGCTGTGCTCATGACAAGGTCAACTCGTCATGTATAATGCGAAACATAAATCTCCAGCACAGGAGGGGAAAAGCCTTAGCAGCCAAGGTGTTAAGAAATGCCAAGGTTGAGACGCACATGGAGACAAATTTATGTCCCTTTACACCAACACAGGTTACGAAAAGCTTTCATACCCAGATTGTACACGCTATAGCGGCGCTGGAATAATAAGGTAAATCCGGGCGCTATAAAGCTGTAGCATAGTGAGAGAGGAACATGGCGGCCGCCAGCTGAACGGCCGCAGTCGCCTTCCCCTTCCCTGGAGCTAGAGCCGCGTAAAGGGGGAGTTTGTAAGCACTAATGGGAGAATGAAACCTCCGAGAAGTTGTTGTTGTTGACCGAATTACCCCATGCCCCCCCAGCCCCCCCCCCCCCTCCAACACAGCATTCACGGCACTCACGGTAACCGAGGTCTTCAGCCATAGAAAATGCCTCCTGTTTCATGGCTTCTCGAAGCGGCTTGCGGAGCAAATCTGGACGACGGTGTATGCGCAAGCAGGAGCCGGCGTTGGCTGTGGGAGGAGGCAGCTCTGACTCGGAAGAGGCGAGACTTTGCTCTGCTCGCTTTCCGGGTCAGCGGTGGAAGAGCAAGAGGCAGCATCCACGGAGCAGAGGTGGCGGCTGGTGCGGTAGCAGGAAAAATAACAAGAAAACCAAGTAACATTTTTCTTTGGCAGCAGAGCGGTGGGGGGAGATTCAATCAAAGCCCCAAGTTCAGTGAGGGGGAGAACAGTAAGATATCTAAGCCCCCTAGGGAACAAAACCTTCCACAAATTGTTGCTGCATTATCCAATATCCCAAAAAGGTGTATGGATATTGGGGGCACACGTGACAAGGGGGTTAGCAAAGAGGTATGTTCAGGGGGGTTTAGTGGTATAGTGGATACACAGCCTCCAGCCAAAGTCAACAGATATGCACTAAGAGCGAGGGCTGTATTTGACACTACTAAGGGAAAGCCTGTGTTCCCTCCTCGTATCTCACCCCCCATCACTGAAGTAAGGGAACAAGTAAGAAGGGGCAGAGCAGCTAAGCTGAACACCTCAGAGGAATACCTGAGTGTAAAAAATATCAAAAGTAAGGGAAAAAGCAAAAGTAGGGGTGGTAAAGCAGTAGAGGCTAGTATTAAAGTTACTCCCTCACTCAAAACCTATTACAAGGTAATGTCTACCACCACGACCACTACCACTCCCACCTTTTGTGCCCCTCCCCCAATAGATCAACCAGCTCAGCCAGCTCAGCTTGCCCAGTCTTTAGAGCACATACAGCCTGCCCCGGCCGCCTTGGCTGAAAACAACAAAGGGTCATTAGTCGGCGGAGCTGCTCCGGCCGCCTTGGCTGAAAACAACAAAGGGTCATTAGTCGGCAGAGCTGCAGAATCTATATGTGCAGATACACCCGTAGTCCCAGTTGAAGCAGAGCCAGTGATACACCCAGACATCTGCCTGGTTAACAGATATTCGGTGTTGGAGGCTAATGGATCGGATGTTATTCAACATGACTCCACGGCAAAAGCCAGAAGTATTGATACAACAGATATACCGCAAACAGGACAGGCATATCATCCTGCCACTTCTGCTTCTTCTGCCGTCTTTAATAACACTGGCGCAGAGCCCAGCATCGAGAAGCCCGATAAGCCCGATAAGCCTGCCACAACCGCAGGGAGTTTGGCTGACATATTATTAGCCATGAAGGATGAGATTGCCAGCAGGTTCACGGTATCAGAAACCAACCAGGCTGAGATGTCCAATAGATTTTCTATATCTGAAGCTAATCAAGCAGCAATCAAGGCCTCCTGTGACGAGCTAGCCAAGAGGGTGGATGAGGTCACCCTTAGAACCGAGGCAATTGAGTCAGAAATTCCCAAAGTAAAGGAATCCCTGCGTGCAACTGAGGTGGAGGTTACAAAGCTATCCGCCCAGAATAAAGAACTAAAGGAGGATATCGAGCGTCTGGAAAATTACTCTCGCCGAAACAATTTAAGAATTCTGAATGTGCCGGAAGCCATGGAAGGGGGAGACATTAAGGGTTTCGTTATATCCTTATTGATGGGGACAGTTTTAAAAGGTGCCTCAGAGGTGGACTTGCTACACGATATACAGAGGGTGCATAGGGACCCTTATAGGAGAAATCTTACAAGACAAAAACCTAGAAAGATTTTGGTGAACTTTTTAACCTACTCCATAAAGGAACAGATTCTGTCTTCCGCCTTAAAAGAAGGAACGATATACTACAACAGCTCCAGCCCGTTCAGTTTTCAAATAAGATCTGATATCTCTCACATTACCGCATCAAGACAGTGGGAGCTGGGGAAAAGGCTGGAGGAGCTGAATAGTATAGGCGCTAAGGCACAGCTTAAATTTCCAGCACAGTTAAGAGTGATGTGGAATAACCACATGCATTTGATTAAGACGGGGGAGGAAGCAGACGCCCTAATAGCTAAGATCAGAGATAAACAAGGGGGACAAGGGGGGGTGTAGATTCGGAGGGTCACTGACACATACATGAAACACAATCATTAGGAATGTCGGGAAAAAAAAAACCCTTATTTAAATGTGATAAGTAAACATGCTCCATGGAGGGGAGGATGGCTAAATAGGCTTTTGCCTATTAGTAGGGAGGGTTCCTCAGGGATGGGACGGGCACGCAGAATGGGAGGGTGGGGTCAGGGGAGGACGGGGGGCACACGGGTGGGGAGCAGTGGGAAAAAAGAAAAAAAATTCGACCTCATCTCAACAATTTGGATACCACGTCGGGTCATGAGGGGGGGCCTAATTTTGGTAGAAATCGGGGGAGGAGACAGGCGTGATTATGGAGGGTAGAAGGACCATCTTTGTATCCTGGAACGTCAACGGGTTAAGGTGTGCCCGGAGGCAGAGGTTAATTTTTAAGTATCTTGAACTCTCTACCGCTCAAGTTTGTATGCTGCAAGAGACTCATCTGAGCTACGAGGAAAGCTCTTTAATTTTCTCAAAGGTTCCCTGGGTGAAGTGCTTTAGTGCGTCAAAACAGACGTCCCAAAATAGGGGGGTGGCCATTTTGATTAAACATGGAACATCTTGTAATATAAAAAAAACACAATCAGATTCCTCTGGTAGGTGGTTGACGGCTCAATTGGCATTTGGAAACATAGAAATACTCTGTGCCTCTTTTTACGGCCCAAATATAGACGACCCAACTTATATCCATAAATTACAAGCTGTGTTGATGTTGGAACCTCCACCATATTTGATCGGCGGAGATTTCAATGTTTTACTGGACCCACTCAAAGATAGATCTAATTTGAGTCACTATAAAGGGGCAGTAAAGGTACGTCGAGCACTAATCAACATGATACGCGACTTGGATCTAGTTGATATATGGAGGGGGGTAAAAGGAGACCAGCAGGGTTTTACATTTTTTAGTAAAAAGCATCACCACTCCTCAAGGATTGACTATATCTTTATTGATAGAGGGTCAATGATCAATCTAGTTGAGATAACAGTTCTCCCGAGTCACCTTTCAGACCATGCCCCTATTCAATTAGTTTATTTGAGTAAAGAGGCACAGCGGCAAAAGCCAAGGTGGACTCTAAATAGGGCTAAGTTACTAGACCCCGATGTGATCGTAGCTATTCAGGCCCCCACTACAGAATTCTTCTATCTAAACTCAGATTCCACAACTTCAGATATAGTCTGGGATGCATATAAGGCGTGGTTAAGGGGAAAACTACATGGAATTATATGCTATAAAAATAGGATTGAAGCTCAGGCACTGAAGGGGGTTGAGGGTAGGATAAGTGATTTGGAGAGAGAAAGAGACGGTGCCAGCAGTGGGGCTCCGGAGCAATTTACTCAGATTATGAGGAAGTTGGAGGAGACAAGGGCTGAGTATAGAGGAATCTTAGAAGCTAAATGTAGGGCACAGTGGACCACCAGAAGGATGCAGAACTATGAATATGGAGAGAAGGCTGGCGCCCTCTTGGCCTGGAAAGCTAGGACTGATCGTGCCAGGAATGATATAAAGGAAATATCATTAACACCAATGACGACACCTCAAATAAGGTTGAGGATATGCAGTCCTGTCTTCTCTCCATCTTCTCAGAGCTATATAGAGAGGATTTAGCTCCCCTGCCGAGCACGGTTCAGTCATTCCTTATGGATAAACAGCTCCCTGTTCTCTCAGAAGACAGTAAAAACAAGCTAGAGGCCCCCTTTACCTTGGAGGAGATAGAAGCACAGATTAAGAAATCAAAAAATAATAAGGCAGCAGGCTCAGACGCACTTCCTAGTGAAATATACAAGCTCCTTAATGTGGAGCTATTAGATATCCTGGGGGACACTTTCAACTCAATATACAGCTTAAATGGAAAGGTCCCTAACACATGGAAGGAAGCAATAATTGTATTGATCTTAAAACCAGGCAAGGATCCGATGAAGGCAGATTCTTATCGTCCAATCTCCCTGCTAAATGCTGATTATAAGATCTTCATGGGCATTTTGGCAGGGAGATTAGCAAAACTGATCCCGAAGTTAATACACACGGATCAGAAAGGGTTTGTCGCAGGGAGGCTCATACAGGAACAGACGCAGCTCTTAATAGGAAATATAGATCTGGCCATTCAGAAAGCAGAGCCCTTGGCCGTCGTCGCTTTGGACGCGGCCAAGGCCTTTGATAGAGTCTGCTGGGTGTTCCTCTGGGAGGTTTTGAGGGTTATGGGGTTTGGTCCAAATTTCATACATACCCTGCAGAATTGTTATCAGGGTGCCTCTGCTCGAATACTGTTAAACGGGCTCCTCACAGAGAGTTTTAACATCCAGAGAGGAACTAGGCAGGGGTGCCCGATCTCGCCCCTCCTATTCAACCTGTACGTGGAGCCCCTGGCGCAGATGTTGAGACTAGATGATACAATCCTTCCATTTAGTTCAGAACAATATAACTCCAAGTTAGCTCTGTATGCCGACGACGTAATACTGTACACAAGCGATCCAGAGGTAGCAATCCCCAGGGTGGAGGAGTGTATGAGTGAGTTTGGGTCCTTATCCGGGTTTCTTGTCAATAAGACCAAGACAGAGGTGATGTGTTGGAATTTAGAGTGGTCAGGAAGAGTAAGTAAAGAACTGAGATACCTAGGGATTTGTGTAGTAAAGGAATTGGAGAAGATACCTGAGCTCAATTTAAACAGGGTGGCGAAGGAGATCGATAGTCTCTTCAGTAGATGGAGGAACCTCCCCTTGACTATTTTCCGGAAAAACCTGGTTATGATGGTCATTCTACCCAAGCTGACATACCTTTTCTCCTCTATACCCTTAACATTTCATAACAAAAGTTTAATGAAGATTCAGAGTAAAATCGGGAGCTTCATTTGGGGTAATAAGGGAGTCCGTCTGGCGTGGAAAAAATTAAGACGCAGGTTAAAAAAAGGCGGGTTAGCCCTACCTGATGTTAGGCTATATGCTGCAGCATTTCATTTTAAAAGCATACGGACGCTTCTGGTTAAGCCGGGTGAGTCAGCCTGGGGGAGGCTGCTGGGTGAAATGGTGCGAGTAGTAGGGGGTGGAGACGGTGAGGCTTTTCTGTACAAATTTGGCTCGCCCAGATTCTTCAAGCGGGTGCGCCTGAAGGTATTGAGGGCAGCTTTGGAGCTATGGTGTAGACTTAGAAGGTGCTGGGGCATTGGGTACTATTCTGACAATGCTCCGGTTTGGGATGCGCCGGGAACGCCAGACTGCCTACGGGACAGTTTGGCATTGCCGATAAGAAGGGCAGGCATCACAGTATGGTCTGAACTGTTAGACTCCGGGGGGATACATCCATGGGAGTACCTGAGGGCAAAGATCGGGCCAGGGCTCTCAAGATTTAAATATATACAGCTAACATCTTGGTATGAGGCAGCAAAGGGGGAGATCAGAGGGAATAGAGAGATCGAAGCCTTGTGGAAATCCACTCTCCCAATAAATAAAGAAATCTCTGTTTGGTATAAAAATATGTTGGAGATGGAGGACCACGAGATGCCCCCCTCAGCATTGGTATGGGTGGGAACCCCCCTCGGACAGTCAATAGAGTCATTGTATGAGCCATCCCTATTGACCCTATACAAATACATTAAGCCTGCTTGTTTAAAGAAAAATCATTTCTTTGTGATTAATAGACTCTATTATACCCCAGCGAAAATCACAAAATTCGCCCCAGATCCAGCTCCCAAATGCCCTAGATGTGGAACCCCTCTCGCAAATGACCTACACATTTTTTTTTGAGTGTCCATCTCTTGAAAAAATTTGGAATGAGGTGGGGGATAACATTCGAGATATTTTTAACATCAACATTGTGATTAACATGACATTAGTGTTTTTCGGGGATGACGGCGGCCTTAGTCAAACCCTCCCCCAGAAGGCCAGAGGGCTATTACTTTACTTGATCCTGCTGGCCAGAAGGGAGATGTGCAGGAAGTGGAGGGACCCTCTACCGCCGCAAAGAGAGGATTGGCTCAAGGCTGCATTTTCTATGGCTCGCTTAGACTATGATGGTGTGGAGGACAAGACATTGAACATCTGGCACCCCTTTGTGAACTGGGGTAAGAATTTAAGTCTAACTTAATATAAATGGTCCAATGATTACACCAGGGTCCCTTACAAATATGGGGACAGGTCGGACGACCCAAGCGAGTGTGGTAAGCCGTGGGGGCCACAGATTACGAAGGCGGCTTCATAAGACCCGCAGAGGCTTGTAAGGTGAGATGAGGACAAAAAAAAAAAAAAAGCTGTAGCATAACAACACAAAATGAGAATTAGGAGAAAGCACTAAAATTGTAATTTTTAACCCGTTAGGTACCCAGGTTTGCCCTGAGGAAAAACCCGAACAATTGGACCGGGTTTGGAAACGCGTCGGCTTTTCCGAGCAGATTTGTTGCTCCATTCGCAAAGGGCAGAAAACAAAAAGGGTGTCCGATTCGGGCACATTAGGTTGAAGCAAGCCCTATGGCGATAATCAGTCCTTAAATATACTTAGAAATAATAATGTTAGGACTGAAACATAACTGAGTCTGGTGTACCTCTAAATGATGTTTACTTTATAATAGATTGAACTGTAATGATTTATTCACATGTATGAAATTGTTTTTAATTATGATTTGTTCAGCACAATGTGTTTACAATTTATGTTAGAATGTGTTAAAACCTCGTATAAGAAATGAAGTAATGTCTTATATGAAATTTGTGTAAAATAAGTGAAACAACACATGAGCTGTGTAATTGATTTCAGGCTCATATTTTGCTGATAATTAAAAGACAGCATTTAATTCGAGACCAGGCGATTGTGTATTACTTGTATCTATATGTCCTGCCTGGTCCTGTTGGACAAAACCCCAGTATTTTCAGACCTTTGTAAGCTGGCAGAGTCGGTCGCCACGCAGAATCAATCGCTTCAAGAAATACACCTCGTGGTGCAAAATCACACTTCTGCGCTCCAGGACATTATTGACAGAGTTCATGTGTTTGAAGACCGCATAGAGGACGCGGAAGGGCGCTCTCAGTGCAACAATGTCCTGGTGGTTGGCCTTCCAGAAGGAGAGGAGGGGAAGAGCCCGGAGCAGTACGCTGAGAATTGGCTGCGAGAACTCCTACCCCCGGGGGTGCTGTCTCCACACTTCATAGTCGAGAGGGCCCCAGAGTGCCCACACAAAAGCCTTGACCGGGAGCTCGGCCTCACTCGTTCCTTTTCAAACTCCTTAGTTATCGTGACCAGGACGTAGTGCTCCGTGAAACCAGGAACTCGGGTGATCTCACGGGGTAAATAGCCAGGTGATGTTTTTTCCAAAATATACGGCAGCAGTACAGAGGCGGAGGAGCACATACATGGCGGTGAAAAGACAACTGTGAGAACTCAAGCTGCCCTACTCCTTGTTCCCCTCTTGCCTCCGTCTGGTCTTGAAGGAGGGGGCCCGCTTCTTCGATGCCCCCTCGGATGTTTGGGACTGGCTGGAGGAGACGATGCAATGGAAAGGAACAAGGCCTGCAGGCCCGTACGAGGAACGGTGGCAGGAGCAGAGACCGTGGCGGCGCAGGAGACGGGGGCTCGCCGTAAAACGGGCCTTGGCCCAGCTGCTCCCAGTCTGGAGAAGATGAGACTGGAAAGGCAAGAAGCGCTTGAAGCAGTGGCGACCCTTGGGGCAGCGAACAGTACTGCCCGCCTGGATTCCCAGACACCTAGCGACTTGGGAGCGAGTGGCTCTTCATCCCCATCCACTGTGTTCTCCGAAGACTTGAACATGCACGTAGTGACACCCCAGATGGCTGATCAGCTCATGTGACTCAACGGTGGAGTGCGGCGCAGGGCCCATGCCCATGAACTCTCCACATTCTGTATCTTTCTAAGCATGTCTATGTACGCGCTGTTGCAATGTGTTATATACCAAGTGCGTCTGCTCTGTCATTTGTTGAACTGTAGTTAAATACTTGAGGCTTGGCTTGCTGCACTGTGGTTAAGAAGCGCTGCGCACATCCTGTAGTGTAGATTGGTTGCTGACATTACACGCACCCTGACAGCTACTGTGCTGGACTAATACTTTATTGTCGGTGGTTCACCTTGAGGTTTGGACGTATGCCCCTTTGGGGACTCGCCCCACTAGTTGCACTGTTTTTAGTTGTTCCTATGTTCCAGTTGCGGCACACTGATAACCCCCCCTTGATGGTGCCTCTAGGCCCCCCCGAGGGATTTCCCCTGCCCCGCGTAGGCGCGGTGCATCCGGACACATGATGCACACTAAATAATAACTTGGAATATCCGTGGTATGCACACCCCGTCGAGACACTACTCTGTCTTCTCCTATCTGCAGCAACACGCAGTTGGGATTGCCCTCTTACAGGAGACTCACATGACCCAAATAGAACTTGATAAACTCCATAGGCGTTGGAGGGGGCACATTTATGGCACGGTCTTTTCAGCGCATGCGCGCAGCACTTTGGTATGGGTGAGAGCAGGCGTCCCCTTCATTTGCAAGGAAACAAAGGTGGATCAGGAGGGCAGGTACTCCCTGGTTCGGGAGCGGCTGAATGGTCAGGAAGTCCTCTTGTATGTATGTATGTAGTATACTTGTAAAGCGCACAGCTGCCCCAGCAACGGGGCGTCCCGGCGCTGTATAACTCTGGGGAACCCGTCCTGGCTTTCCCTGTGGGATGGTCCCTTGCTGGGAGTCCCCAAGGTGGAGCCAGGCATCCCCGGAATTGGTGGGGCCGTTGTGGAGATTAGGCAAGCTAATGCCCAGAGTTGCCGAGTGGAACCCCTGATTAGAGTAAGCACCGAAGCGAGAATTATAGAGTCCGCTGACCAAGTTCCACGATCCCTTTATGCCCCAAATGCAGACCAATCCTCCTTTTTAACACAATTGAACCAGGTCCTTCACCCATATGCTGGCCTCCCCTGGCTGCTCGGCGGGGATTTCAATATGGAGCTGGATGTGCACCTAGATTGCTCTTTTCCACCCCTTCGAGCTACAGCGGTGGCGTCCAATGCACAAGTGTTCCAGAACTGGCTATCGCACTGGGGGATACACAACCTATGGTGAGTACAGCATCCGTCAGATAGGGTCTAGTCGTATTACTCGTCAGTCCACGACTTGCATGTTCGGTTAGATAGGATGGTTGGTGCCCAGTCCCTGCTCCCACTTCTTACACAATCCGAGTATCTGGGGACAACACACTCAGATCATAACCCCCTTTGGTTCCAGATCAGTTGGGAGGCGGACCGCCCACCGGTCGCCACGTGGAGGCTACAGCCTGCTGCACTGGAGGATGCAGAGTTCCACTCCTCGCTAGGCACGGCCTACTTTGAGGTCAACGAGGGGACTGCGAGTAATGCCATGGTAGAATGGGTCGCACATAAAGTTGCTATCCGGGGGCACTGCATGGGGGCCACGTGGACTATACGCAAAACAGGGCAGATAGAGTGGGCTGGCTTTGGCCTCGTTGACACAACAGGAGGGGTGCGGCGCCCCGATACGAGCCCCCTCATGGCAGAGGGGGAGATGGTGTACACGCAGCACGAAATATACCGCGCCCTGATCTGTCATCATAGGCAGTTATATAAGGCTCGAGGTATCGGACCCCGACAGGAGTTGAAAGGGTTCCTAGACTCTGTTCTTTTGCCTGTGGTGTTTGAGGAACAGAGGGGCGCACTAGGTGCCCCCCTCACGCTAGAAGAGGTGGGTGAGGCGAATCAGTCTATGGCGTCCGGGAAAACCCCAGGGCCAGATGGCCTGCCTGCCGAATAATATAAAGCAAACCGGGAAACTCTTGCGCCCTTGCTTCTCGAGCTTTACAATACAGCAATAGAGGAGGGTTTGCTAGCTCCCTCCATGCGGGAAGCATTCCTGGTATCCTTGCCTAAGCCGGACAGGAGACCCCGCAGTTATGGGTCCTTATAGACCACTGGCGGTGCTCAATGTGGACTATAAAGTCTGCGCTAAGATCCTTGCGGAACGACTGGCACTGGTGGTCCCCCAATTAATACACTCAGACCAAAACGGGTTTGTGCCAGCGAGATCCACGTCCTTGAATCTCAGTAGATACTTCAGAGTGGCGGCTGAGGCAGCGCGGGAGTGGCCTAGGGCAGGGTGCCTGATATTAGATTTGGAGAAGGCGTTTGTCTGTCTGGAGTGGGGTTACCTGTCGGCAGTATTAACGCACTATGAGCTCGACATAGAATTCCTGCAGATGGTCGATCTCCTCTACAAAAACTCAGTAGTTCATGTGTGGCTGGGTCCCTATTCCTCAGAGACGGTGGCGGTGGGCCGGGGCACCAGGCAGGGATGCCCCCAGTCCCTGCTACTGTTTGTGCTGGCTATTGAACCCCTGGCTGCGGCCCTGAAGCAAACCCTTGGCGATGGTATTCCATTGGGTGATGCAACCCAATGACAGGCAGAGTGGCCCTTGCTAAAATGGTCATGCTCCCCCGACTCCTGTACTATTTTATTAATCTGCCTTTATTTATACCGGCTTTTTTCTTTTCTATGCTCAACTGGATACTGCGGGACTTTATCGGGGGCGCATCCAGGCACAGGCTAGCACTGGCGAAGCTATTTTTGCCAACAGACAAGGGGGGGGGCTGACTGCCCCCTGCTTCAAGCACTACTATCTGGCCACGCAGCTACAGTGGGTAGCCCGCTGGTTGGCAGATAGGGGCAGAGATGTTACAGCCGCAGCAATGCGGCCATACTCTCTAGAACATGTAACTAAGCTTTTTCACCCGCTGGCGTTGCCCTAGCACCCTACTCCGCTTCTGCTGGCAGTGGTGTATAAGTGCTACAGAAGGGCTTTGTTCCTCACACGTAGCGTGATTCCATACGTGCCTGCCATACCCTTGGAGGGTTCCCCGGGTGGTGAGGGGGTGCTCACCTACTCCATGCTCGCATAGTGGCTGGAAGCTGGCGTCCAAACTCTTGGCGATCTCTACCAAGACGGGGCGCTCGTGACATACGAGACGCTGGGAACAGAGGAGGGGCTCCCCCCAGGGGGTTCTTACTGCATCGCTCATTGATAGCAAAGCTGAGCGCCAGATGAGACGATATTATGATGGAGCCTGAACAACACTTAGCCATGCAGTATCTTCATGTCATGGTGTCGCAGGGATTCTGCTCCTACACAGAACTGTGCACAGAGACTCAGAACCTCAGTGAGTTAGGGTATGTCAAAACTCACCTTAGTAGTCAAAATCCCCTACCAGACTTCCAATCAGTGTCTCATTGGTTCTTCCATACCCCTAATGATTAGACAACCCAGAACATGAACTTAGAACACCTCAGGTAACGTGGAACACATAAACACTCTTTTGTTATACTATCATATCATTCCAAAACGATGAGTAAATGAGGACACGTGCAAGTTTGAAACATTTATTTCTAATGCCGTGTTCTCAAGCGCAGTATCTTAGCTAATACAAGCAAACATATTATAAGCAACAAGGTTATCAGCATAGTTACAATTCCATAAACTACAAAGGGAGAAAGCATGTTAAAATGCTAAAGGGAAGAAGACTAAATGGCACCTTATTCTTACCTTCCCTTGCTAGTATATTATATAATATCTACGGAAGGTCTCTTTGGATTACACGGGTGGCCCCATAACTTTGGTTCTAGTATAAAGAGATCACATCATATTCTACACCAGCTATCTGCATGCAAAGGTTCTCTAAACTTTGTCTGCATGCTCTGCGCAGTGCATAATTAAACGCGCCAAAAACTAGAGGTGCCCACAGCTGCATATGTTTTATGTCTAGAACATGCGCTGATCAGACCGAACAACAACTATTGTGTTGAAATAACCTTGAAGGCCTCGGCACTCACTGTTCAGACATAGCTTACCAAGCAAGACTGATACTATAGGAAAAACATATTATTCTCGTGTGAAGCAAAATATTTCGCTAGACTCTAAACATTTATAGCAAGTAGCAGAGAGGAAAAATGGCGTTTAAACTTCTAATAAGCTCATGCTAACTTAACACAGTGTAAAGACAAATGTCATCATCATGACACCCTCCCTTGATCCAAGCACGGATAATATAAGATAAGATAAAATAAGGGGCAATTTTCGGAAAGCACGACAGTCAGAACCAGTCTCAAATTTGCAAAGGGGAAAAAAATTCATAAAAAATGTAAAAAAAACTTTACAATCCAAGCATAGTTCAAATTCAATAAACGGAGCCATGGACATAGTGAAGCCAATAGGTCTGGACAGGAAAAAACTGAGGTTTGAAAAAAAAAATCATTTTCCAAAATATCCGATGTCCAATTTGCGAACTCGGTCATGGAAGAGAGAGAAACGATAATAATGCATATGCAAAATATGCAGCAGCAGCCTCCAACAGGAAGTCACTGTTCTCATCCGAAAATATTTCAGCCATCCAATTTAACAAAGGGAAAGAACATACATGTTCCTCAATTACCGGAGCCTCTAGCACCATCAGAGGACAACTCGTGGGTTTTCAATTAAGCTATGTGCCAAGAAATCTTGCGCTGCTGCGAACACATTCTAACGACCCAGGACTCCATGCATCGCTGCAAAGGCCATAATCCCTCTGCCAGAACAAAGCAGGTCATGAGCAACCAAGGGGCTCATAAGCTGATCATAATCCACATTGGGAGACACTGTTTTGCAGAGACACAAATCCAGGGCCGAGTCGAAATCGCAACTCAGGCAATGAAAGACAGGTTGGACGCATGTGAAGTAGGAAAACCGAAAAGATAATCCATAAGCCGCACTCAATGTAGCATGAGGCAGCGCTCCATAATACTCAAGCATCCGATTACAGAGCATCAACAGCAGTGACAGCTCTCCTTGTAACGCAGGACGTGCATCCATTTTTAAATAAACAGAATAGCAGCAAAATGCCTGTAACTAGAGCCAGCATTAAGGGAAATCCACCAAACAGGCTGGAAAAAATAGAATGAAAAAAGGCAGGGAAGACACCGAAATAGCTTGAAAAGAAGTCACAAGGCCACTACTTAGAACTTTAAAGAAGTGTGCCAGCCCCATGGAGGAGGATGTGTTAAAGATAGTGTGAATTAACTCACCGAAATGCAAGGGCAAATCAGTATTTAATAAAGCATGCACCTCTGTGTGGGTGTTTGCCACGTGAAGGACGAATGTGTCAGGAGCAGATGTGAGGACAACCTCTTTCTGGGACAATAGAGCTCTTATGTGACTCATCTTGTTAAATTCTGCTTTCAAGGTCAGAATCGTGGGCCAGAGGAAAACATCAAGTTTCCAATGCTGGGATGGATACATTACATTTTTACAGCAAACCACACGCTCACTGACGGTAACGACATAACCAATTCCTGCTACTAACCCACAACAATCTTCATTATTTAAAAGTAAATAACTCCTGTTTGCCAGTAATGTGAATGTGGGCACGATAGCAGGCACAGGTGTACCTTTCAAAACACATGCTAAATTAGGCTTGTTTTGATGCAACTGGAGTTGTCTGCACATTAATGAATGATCTGGTGTTTCAGTGCATTCTTCATCATTCAAATAACCGTCCTTAACCTCCCTAAGGCATCTATAGGTAAACGGAAGCGATCAAGCTTCATGGAGATAATCTCAGAGGCTTATATCTACCAATGGCATAGTACTTCATACAGCCCTCAAACTTGAATAAAGAGAACGGGAGAGATATCAACCCGAGGATAAGCCACGTTGCTGAATTGGCTTCAGCCACTGAAAATGGTAAAGGTTCTAACTTTTCAATGTGTAACATGGAAAAAGTTGCATCTTTCATTAACATTAAACGCTGCTTGTCAGTCAAATTAAATGGGGCAAACAAAGACGAGGTGTTCATGTAATGCCATGGCACTCTGCCAGATTTCAGGGTCTGCAGGGTCCATGCAAACTGCATAATAGAACGCAATAGATTTTGACCATGATACAAAACAGACACTTCATCCTGTACAATATCAACAACAGATGAAGCATTATTGTCTAAGGTGTAAATGCGGGAAGAGAGTGTGTTGATGCTATTAGCCACAACTGCTAGCACTTTTTCTAAATTAGCCTGATCTATAGCTCTAATGCGGGTAGCCACCTCAATCTGGGACATTTTCCAGACCTCGTTGTAAATAGCATATATCCATCTTTTAGATCTGCTGTTAGCTGGGCCTTTCACAAAATCATTCAGATCAACATCGTCAGTCAGTTTAGATAAATGTAGCTTAACTGATGCCAAAGTGGAATGTTTGAGCCAATTCTGACATAATTTGCCTACAGAATAGGTAGTCACAGAATGGCCACTTTCAAAACGGGAATCCACCCTGACCTGTGTATAGCCAGGAGCCAAAACCAGAAAATGATGCCGGCATGAATCAGCACTTCTGTGCCAGAGCAACCAACCAATGGGATCCAAACTGGATATGTTAAAGGAAGAACAGAGTTTGCAAATCTCTGATCAAAAACTAAGTGGCATTATTCCAATCGGAGTATTCTTCCAATTCAGGAAAAGAAGGAGCATTAAAGTTTTTTAATAGTAGCCAATCCAAAGCAGGTTGTCTGTGAAATAGTCGAATTCAAAAACAACTTGTGGTTTGGGATGAGACATGCACGGTGCAAAGCCTCAATGCCTTGTACTTGCCAGCTTTTAGAACCCCAAACAGATTGAAGATCAACGGTATCCTTCCACAACTAATAGCCTCCAACAGCCAATTGGTCTAGAAAGGACTTTGAATACAATAATATTGTGTCCGTAAGTCTAACCTTGGTTGTGGACTTTTCTGTCATCTTAAAATAAAATGCATTGGGATTAGACTGATGAAAATCTGTAAAATAAGTGAACCTTTTCAAAAAGGAAGTTGAACTGCCTTGTACAGGAGCTGGACAATGTTCCCATTGTGTGTAATTAACAGTATTCCTCCTGGTATTAGCTTTATGCTGGTAGTGATTGCCAAAATGTTGGAAACAATACAAATCCCAATAATTAGCAGATTCTGAATACAATTCTTCAGCATCAAAGGCAGCATAATATTTCAAATCAGAAAACAACGCTTCTACGGCCTGAACATCCCAATCATCAGAACATATATTTTGTTTAATTACATCCCCCATAGAAACTCTGAGCACATTAGGGACATTTATAACTTCAGTGGGCCCATGGATTTGAAATTTAACCTCATCCCACACAATCCCATCTAAGAAGGGCCAAGCAGTGATGTCAACATAAACCAGGTCCCTCTTCAGTCTGTGTGATGAGGAATGGGGAGCCAATGTTCCATTAATATGTCAAATGCAAGTTCTCTCCCCGACATTGTGTCCATTGACAAGGCGAAAAAAATACACCAGAAAGCCAATTGACATGAATAGGTAAATCGAAAAAACCACCAACCAAATGTAGGTCCAAGGTGGAATCCAAAAAGTTTATTAAAAAATGTTGCCAAAACAGACATTTTTGAAGGGGTCTTCGAAGTGTGAGAGTCAGTGTCAAAGGAAAATCTAGATTCTGTAGCCAAACGAGTCTGCAAATCAGGCATCGATAAGTCAGTGGGGTAAGTATAGTCAGTGTCATTATGGTTCGGACCAGGCAGTGAACTCAATAAAGGACTTGAAACTGCAGGCATCTCGAGGGCAACATCAGGCCTGGGATCAGAAGCCGTGGTCAAAACAGAATTTCTCAAAATCGTTGGACATGAGATTGCCGGGGTCACACTAAGAAGAATCGGCCACTCTGTGTATTTTGACTTTGTCAATGGAGATATACCTCTTTTCTTTACGACCTGGAAGTGGTGGCAAAATGACTGTTCTTGTGCCCTTCACTCCAAGCACTGGAACCGGAGCATGATATGAGGGACCAAATACTTTCTTGCTTTTGATCTTCTCTCGAACCAGTTCTCCAACTTGGGGTAGCCAGCCAACTACCGGAATCCGCAATGCAGCTTCAGATGTGCTGGGTAAATGTTCCTTTGCAAGACTGTCTCTCGTCTTTTTTAGATCCTGTAAATCATTGCAATGTTCATCTACGTCAAAGGAGGCAGCAACAGCCACCGAGTCTAGACCGTCATGGTCCGGGACGAATATCTTGATATCAAAGAGCATTTCGTTTGGGGTACGCCCACTCAGAAACCTTATAAGGAGATTATTAAGGACACGCTGCAAGCTATTGAGGTGGGCTAGCCAGTTCCTGCCAGTTCCTATAACCTTAGCAGTCAAAGACTGCTTTAAGTCTTGGTTGATTCGTTCCACAACACTATTACCCTCAGGCCTGTATGGAGACGAAAACTTGACTTGGACCCCCAACGAAGCCATGGTATCCTTATACGCCTTAGAGGCGAAAGCAGGACCCCAATCCGAATGGAAGGTGCCAGAGGCAAAAATCCCTACAAAGACACGCAAGTCTCTTATGACAGTTGACGAATCAGTGCTGCAGTGAGGCTACACCCACACAAAGCGTGTGCATAAATCAACTGCTACTAAGATGTACTTATACGCAGTATCAGAAGAAAAGGGACCGCAGTGATCTAAATAAACACAACCAAGTGGTCTATTAGAAATGTATAACTGTGTCCGGGCGGACGCGTAACAGTTGAAGGTTTAATCTGCTGGCAAATGTCACAATGAAGGACATAATCACGCGTCTGTGTGTACAGTCCCCGCCACCAGAAATGTTTTTGCAACTGAGAAACAGTAGCCGAAATGCCCGCATGCGCAGACGCAACACCTTCATGGGCAGCTGTAATCAGTGTGGGCCTGCGGTCCGCGTTGGGAATCAACCGTTCAAACAACGTCAGGTATTTTTACATAAGGGACTTCATCAGGACTTAAGTGATAAGTATACTTCGAAGGGGACCCCTTAGGATATTTACTTCCCTTCTCAGTGGCAGTAACAGCTGCTAAGATGTCATCATCAATCTTACTTTTGGAACATGTAACTGCTGAAACCAAACATGTCGATACGGCTGTTTTTGCGTCTTCATCAGCCAAAGAATCCCCAACAGCATGAATTCCCATGCGCTGATGACTGAGAGTGTGAATTACATACATGAGAGGCAACCGCTCTTTAACCCCTTCGACGCTGATGACGAGCTGGGCTCGTCATGGCGTAGCCTCCTCGCACGCTCATGACGAGCCCAGCTCGTCACGTAAAGTGCGCTTTAGAAAATCTCAGCGTACGAGCGGAATTCCGCCCGCACCCATGCGGTTAAGCTCCGCCACTCGGACCCAGATCATTTTATGTTTTATTGTGCTACCTTTGGAATCACGAAAATCATTCTGAATCCAAAAATGCAAGTTCTCATTGTAAGACTGGACATAGTATTAAGAATCACTCACAATAAGAGTCGTCACACAAGGATCAGCATACTCCAATGCAAGCATCAGAGCACGGAGCTCTGCCAATTGTGTGGTACAGTCCCCTAAAGTCTGCGTGTGCACGACTTTGGACTTGAATTCATCATTCACCATGGTACCGATCACAATAGCGCAAGCAGAAACGTATGCGTGTTTAGACACATTCACAACCTGCGCCGAACCATCAGTGTATATGATACAATGGAAATCCTCCAAAGGCCACATAGTCAATGGTGCAGGATGAACAAATTTATACTGCAAAAACTCCTGTGACTGTAAGGAGGCATAAAAAAATAAACGTGACATCCGGAGACGTCAAAGATGCTGCCTATTGTATCCACCGTGGGTGCAAAGCTTTAGAATTTGGTACACTGGCTTTCGTCACTGCCTCTACTGCACGGGGTAACAACCAACATGCGTTTTCCCTGCGACAGTGCACGTTCTTTCAGAATATCCATCTGCACTGCTGTCAAAAAAAAATTCCACAGTGGAAAACCGCATTTCAGCCGAAGTGTACAAGTGTGACTTGTAAGCAATAGGTACTGTGTCTCCTTCGTTAAAAGTAAGGTAAGTGAAACCCACCGCCCCAGGGAGGATTCTTATCACCAGGTTGGTGTGGTTATCGCGAGTCAGTAAGAATTCAGATTCTAAAAGATCAGCCTGCAAAGATTGCAAAATGGCTATATGTTCAGGCAGCCAGCACGATTTGTTGAAAGTAGGTTGTATCAAAGCATACAAAGGCTTGATATGCTGGGCATATTCAGGAATGTAAGTACGCCCGAAATTAAAAAAAAACAGCGAGGACTGTAGTTTTTTCAATGTTGAAGGAGCGCGCAGTTATGCGCATTTCTCCAAGAAGCAAGGGGCTAACCCCCGTCCTTTATTGTTGAGCTCGTAGCCCAGGAACAACACTGTGTACTCTGCAATGTGAGATTTAGCAAAAATAAATTTGTAATCGAAGTCCGCAAAGCAACAAATTATGGGGTCAACACGACACAGATGTGCCCACAGTTTGTCGTCTGTGAGATAAATTTCATCTACATACGAGCAAACATCTTGGTCAACCCTCTCTAAGAGATAGACAATGCGGGCAGCAAATACCCCAGGACTATTCTTATAGCCCATACGTAAACGTTTAAGTGGCGTTATTTGCCGCCGCTTCTGAAACTGGTCCATTTGGAGCTTAGGCCATCCAAATGGTGGGCAAAAAAACTGTTGGATATGTCAAGCGTGGTCTTAAACCGTTTACGCTCAAGACTATCCACTAAGGCAGAGCTGTGGGTATTCTGTACTGCACAGATACGGCAATGCAAGTTTAAATGCCGGTAATCCAATAAAAAAACGGTACGATCCGTCAGGCTTGGTCACAGTAAAAAGTGGGTTATTCATTGGTGACACACAAGTTTCAATTACACCTTGATATTCCAATTGCTCAAGGATTTCCGCCACTGAAGCCTTCGCTTCACGTCGGATGGGATATTGGGGTTGAGGCTGTGGCATAGACCGTAAGGGAATCTCGTGGTATGGGGAACATTTATCACAACCACAGTGTGTACGGTACAGAGCCAGTGCTAGGTACTTTGCTCACTCTTCTGCAAAATTCTGCGCATGCTCCATTGAGACTGTGTGCGCGAAACTAGAGAGGATCACCTCCTCTCCTCTCGGAGATGCGAGAACAAAAGGTGGGGGCCAGTCAGCCTCCGCTAACAAAATGTCATAGGTAGTTGTAAGATTCTCCCAAAATACCCCTTTTATGGTTCATTGTATGTCACCTTCAATTAAAAGGACAATTTCATAAAGCCTATCAGTGGGATCTACTCTCGTATCAGCTGTCTCCACAGCAACGTACTGGTTAGTCGCTGTCACCTTCAGTAGTGGACGCAGGGTCTCTCGTATAATGGTAATGTCCGCCATGCTGTCCAGCAGGGTCAGAGCCCATGTCAGATTCCAAGGCTGGGTTCTCATTATCTGTGGCATATCTCGCTGTTAAAGCGGCAACTTTATTTTTCTGAAACTGGGGTCTTTTCGGTGTAGAATTGTCCTGCTTGCCTTTGCCGTCTTTAGGGCGGGGCTGGTCGTGAGTCTGCTGGCCACCCCTACCTCTTCCGCTGCCTCCACCACCGGACGATGAGGCCGATGTGTCCGGTAAAGAATGAGGAGAACGTTGAACATGAACCTGAAACATATCAGGCAACTTAATCGTAGTGTGGTCACGCAAATCATATACGCATTCAGTAGACGCAGGCACCGGTGACGGGGGACGGGACTCCTGTTTCTGTTTTAGTTTCCCCTGTTTTTTTTTCTGTTCCAATTTTTCTTTGGAGCCGAGGGTTGAACATCAGTCTCAGACGTTGCACCCTGGGTTTGCTTTTTAACTTTAGCAGCAAAGGACTTGACTCCTAAACTATTACGGCCAATGGTTTTATAGGCTGTTGTAATAATTCTCTGTAACTGGTGGGGTTTGTCTGTGTCGGAAACCTCGCGCAAGGCATTAGTCACCTGAAAATTCCCCGCATCTCCTTTCATATTAGAAAGGATAAGCTCGGCTACTACATCAAATGCGCCAACAAGTATCATTCCCAGTTCAACAGCAGCCTCAGGTACGTGTTCGTCCTGAACACACTTAATGACCGTGGAAAGGGAAGCCATTGACGGAGTGCCGAAGCACCTCGTGTACACTGCCGCAAAAATCCTAACCCATGTCTCACAGTCACCGGCTTCGGGTACCAAGTCTTTGGATAAACTAATTGTAAGAATCCTGTGTTTTTCAATGGGAGACGAATTAGGAAATACTGCTTCCAGCTGGTCAAATTTCTCGGCAAGCCAAAAAGGCACATTATCCTTATCTTGGGGACGCCTGCCCATAATTGCATTGACCATCACGGGACTGAGCTTCATACCCCTCGGTCCAGCTGGAAGGGCCGCAACTCCAGGGGCCCACCTTGTAGATTGCGGGTAATGTATCGAACCAGGGCCCGAATAACACTACAAGAAGAGTTATATAGGACCCATAGTTCAGCAACGGCAACCTGCACCGAACGAGGGTGCGGGGTGAATCCAGCCAAAACCGGACAATCTGCGCCAGGAATGGACAAAGGAACCAATCTAGGAGCCGTTACCACATGTGGAAGGGCGCCATCAAACCAACCTCGGTGCTGCCACGCAGAAATCGGAATCTCCTGTGTCCTATAAGGAACATATTCCGCTGGCACGGCTGAGTGTGTGTAAGTGTGAAAAACCTGCGTGGTTCCATCCTCAGCAGGAAACGTCATCCATGAGTAAAATATTTCAAACGGGAAAGCAATCTCAGCACTCACCACCAAAATTACTGCCATGCCCTCCAAACCAACATTATATGCTTGCAAATGATTGCTCAAGTGTCATGTAATAAGACCACCATCGTTAGGGCGCCATGTCACAGGGATTCTGCTCCTACACAGAACTGTGCACAGAGACTTGGAACCTTAGTGAGTTAGGGTGTGCCAAAACTCACTTTAGTAGCCAAAATCCCTTACCAGACTAGTAATCAGTGTCTCATTGGTTCTTCCATACCCCTAATTATTAGACAACCCAGAACATGAACTTAGAACACCTCAGGTAACGTGGAACACATAAACACTCTTTCGTTATACTATCATATCATTCCAAAACGATGAGTAAATGAGGACACGTGCAAGTTTGAAATATTTATTTCTAATGCCGTGTTCTCAAGCGCAGTATCTTAGCTAATACAAGCAAACATATTATAAGCAACAAGGTTATCAGCATAGTTACAATTCCATAAATTACAAAGGGAGAAAGCATGTTAAAATGCTAAAGGGAAGAAGACTAAATGGCACCTAATTCTTACCCTCCCTTGCTAGTATATTATATTATATCTACGGAAGGTCTCTTGGGATTACAAGGGTGGCCCCATACCTTTGGTTCTAGTAGAAAGAGATCACATCATATTCTACACCAGCTCTCTGCATGCAAAGGTTCTCTAAACTGTGTCTGCATGCTCTGCGCAGTGCATAATTAAACGCGCCAAAAACTAGAGGTGCCCACAGCTGCATATGTTTTATGTCTAGAACATGCGCTGATCAGACCGAACAACAACTACTGTGTTGAAATAACCTTGAAGGCCTCGGCACTCACTGTTCAGACATAGCTTACCAAGCAAGACTGATACTATAAGAAAAACATATTATTCTCGTGTGAAGCAAAATATTCTGCTAGACTCTAAACATTTATAATATCATGTGCCATTTGCAAAAGCACCAGAGAGGAAAAATGGAGTTTAAACTTCTAATAAGCTCATGCTAACTTAACACAGTGTAAAGACAAAAGTCATCATCATGACAATAGGAAGAGGCAGGCACCTGCTTCGCTGGTTTGCTGCATCGCTGTGGACACAAACGGTGACTAGTTTAGCCCCTCTGAGGGGTAAATCGCAGCGAGACTTAGGAAGGCCTCTCTCTCACAAAGAGTGGGAGAGAGTCCTTAAAAGCCCGGTGCGCATTCCCAGAAACATGCGATTTCGCCAGATACATCTTTACATTGTACATAGAGCCTATCTCACACCTGAGCTAATTAACAAATATTTCCGGCGCTCAGATGCGTCCTGCCCCAGGTGCAATGAGGAGAGAGCGGGACTCCTCCATTCCCTATGGAGCTTCCCTAGACTGGGCACTTACTGGAGTGCAATCAGCGAGCTGCTCCGGAAATGCACTGGCCGCACCATACCCTTTGATTCGCCCAAGTACATCTTACACCATTTCAGGAGGAAGCCCAAGGATAAGGTATCGTCCCGTTACCTGGACTTGGGGCTGGTGGTGGCGAAGCGCCTTCTCACGAGGCAGTGGAAGGCGCACGATCTGCCAGATGCACAGGCGTGGACCTCTTCCCTCCAGGCGTGGGCTCGGCCTTAGAGGACCACCATACGAAGGGAGGAAACACTGGGGCTTCGAAAGGAACCTATAGCGGAGCGCCGAGAGCACATTCTTAATGCCCTACAGTCGCCGGGTGGGGAGGGAGACGCAGGCGGCATAGAGGATCTGGAGGGCACCCCTGGGGGTGGGTGCATATCGTGGGCTCTTCTCCTGCCAAGATAGTTTGATATGTATAATTCCTGCTCCAATGGGGCATAAAGGCACAAGTGCAGGTGCGGTTGCGGCCGTGGTGCGAGCGTGCGTTGGGGGCGGGTGTGGGGGGGCAGGGTGGATACGGGGAGGGGGATGAGATGAGGGTTGCAGCATGATTATGGTTTTGCCGCATTAGTTACAGTTTCCCTTATTGTTGTTTCATAAATAGTTCATCTTTATGACAGTCCAAACTGGGGGGCCTAACCAGAATTTTGCTAATGAGAAAGAGCCTAATGCATGGACCTTCATGGACAGTCCCGGAATCTTTACCCGGTTAGGAATCCCATGATCTAGCCAACTTTGGGCGACTACCCCATGTTATAGCGGTTGCACAACCTAAATACTGTAAAGTTATTATGTTTGTGAATATCTGATTGCTATGCCCAGGAAGTTTTGCTTATGTAGATGATGTTCCTCTTGTATAGTGAAAGTCTGAAAAATGCCAATAAAACAGATTTGACAAAAGAAATTGATGTTCATAGTAGTATTCCGTATAAAAGTGTAGTTTTGCAGCACTTCATAGAGACACATGTTCTCAAGATGATGACTTCTGTTTGGGTAATATGTGTCCAACATATTCGTTTTCAAAATATCTGTAATTTCTTGATTTTTTTCTGCTAAATATTCAATTTCTTGCACAGATTTCAGTACACGATTTTGCATTGCAGCAAGACCTAGACATACCCAAATAATTCTTCTAGATTTGGAGTATAGACTTGCAGATGATAAACGATCTGAGCATTCATATGCTCCAATTTCTCGATGGGATAACATCTTCAAACTGAAACTATATAATTTCTTACTTAGACTCTTTTCGTGAGAAATCTCTTCCCACATTTCTTTCAATTCCGTCTTTTCTGCTTTTGTAATGTTGGACGTTACATATCGAGCAACAGCAATGGAATTTTCCGCAACATATTGAAAATCCATGTTAGCATTCCACATGGACAGAATAACTGGATTGTAGTCATTTATGTATTTTGACTCTTCGCTTCTTCTTAAATTGTAAGTATTTTTTGTAGACTTTCTTGTGATGACTTGTCCTTACACTTGTACTTTCCTCAACAGTATTTTCCACATCGATTGCTTTGGAATCGTAAGACTTGTTGTCTTACATTTTTTTCTTCTGCGCTTTTTGGGTACAGCGCATATGGCATATTCTTCAATAAAAGACAAAGCAGTATCATCTGAATCTGTTCCAAATTTTGGGGCATCCTTGATCCATAACAGCATATGTATATGAGGACCACCTCTTGCTTGATACTCATTTCAACAAAAGAAATCCACAACTTCTCCAAGAGGGGGATTTTTTTTATTACAGATAAAATACATCAATGCCTCAAATCTATGATGAAAATACCTGCATACATTAACAGGATACAAAGAGCACAATTCTCCAGGTGTCTTGTATTCAATATTTTTATATTGGAATTTGCCTCATGAAGAAATTCAAGTAAATCATCCCAGCTTAGGGTAAGGGGGTAAGGAACCATGTAGGAGCTCCTGAGTTATGTAGCATAAATTTCAGTTCTCCATGACGACAGTACCAATATTCATTAGTACCACAATGACATGCCATTAGATTAATCAGCAGAGATTCTAAATGATCATCCCTCTGGTGCACTTTATCCATAAAATCCTTGGCAGTCACTTTCAAACAAAAGATGAAATATATAAGGGATACATTGTCTAAACCTTCGATCTTCTGCATATAATCTTGTTGTCTGATATTCAGATGCAGGAATTTGAACAGGTCGTTCATCATATCGTCCTCCATTTCCTGTTGGAAACAACTTCGGAAAACAAAGTGCTTCCAAGCTCTCTTCCCATACACTCATGGGACTTCCCTTTGTTTTTTTCATTTGAAACAACTCAATTGTCTTCCCTATCACTTTTTTGAATGAAGTGGATATACACTGTAATGTTCATAAAATTCTTCACTTCTCATACATATACACTTTTTCAATTTGTCCACTTGACGTTTCAGTATCTTCTGCGAAATATATTTCTTCTTCTCCGATATACACATTTGTATAGTACCATCGTTTTTTATTGAATACAAAGTCGCCTTCTGCCCTTTCCTAACAACCACTAACTCTTGCCAGATTTTCTTACTCTTAGTAGGGACACACGGTTCAACTCATTTAACTTTAGTGCTGGACTTTTTGCATACTACAATCTTCTGACTAACTTCTGCATTTGAGTATGATGTACTGCCAACATCCTGAAATGATGAAAAACCCTTTGACATACTTTTCTAGAAAGACAAGCCTGGTAATGACCTTGCAAACCATTTTTTTTCATCAGTCTGCAAGGGTCTAGTCCTTGCAACATCTTAATCATTTGTTTAACAATTATTTATACTATATTCTCGTAAGAAATTACGTAAAAGATCAATAGATTCTTGGCGTACACTACAAATACTACTGCAATCCCACATGTACACTGGGGCTTTAGCACGTCTGCCTAGAACTTCATCAGCTATCACCTATTCTGCATTTCTGGGAACCATTTTCAATTGGACAACCATTTCTAACCTCATAAGCTCGACCGCTGGTGTCAACTGCATGCAACACATCATTGGTCTGAAAATAGCTTCTTCATTAAAGAAAGGCTCTGAACTTGAACTGTGTTTCATTTCGTCCCAACAAAATCATAAAAATGAGTTCTGTTAATTACATTTTTCCTCTTACTTTTGGCCTTCATTGAATGGATTGGTTTATCTAGTGTTCACATTCTGTTTAAAACTAAAATAAATAGTTTCCTTTTTACTTCAAAAGCCTTTTCAACAATGGATTCAATATGCTTCTTCTGTTTATAAAATAGTGATCTCTTTTTATATTTCTTCAAATCTTTCAGCAAATTATGTACTACTCTGTTATAAAATATTTTCTTTCGAATCTCTTTATACTGATTTTCTCTTCTTTTACCAAAAGTCGATTTTTTTAATTCTACATTTGATTTCTTTCCTTTACTATTTTTCCTATTTTTTTTCTCGTAG
Source organism: Lissotriton helveticus (assembly GCF_964261635.1). Taxonomy (NCBI): domain Eukaryota; kingdom Metazoa; phylum Chordata; class Amphibia; order Caudata; family Salamandridae; genus Lissotriton; species Lissotriton helveticus. The sequence goes on from NC_136068.1 coordinate 650,555,161, forward strand.
CGTCATCACTGCTTTCAACATTTTCTACATTATTTTTCCGTCTACAAAAATTTCTAATAAAGTTCTTAGTAATCTTACCAGAAGATTTTCTCTTTTTGGCCACATGAAGTTGCTCATCCAATATTTGTTGTTGAGTTTTCTTTAAGTAAATATCCTTTAGCTCTCTTTTTCGGTTTCGACCTCTTTCAGGCATGATAAAGTTATTTTAATGATGATAAACAATATCTGTAAAAAATAATCATAAATAAAAGTATATTAATAATCTTTTAAATTATACTTTACTATGAAAACACATTCTATATAGATACTGACACCGAAATTGTATACTTTAAATACAAATGTGAAAGTAGCTACACTACACCACATGCATAGTGCATAGAGGTTTGATGCACTCTGTGGCCTAAAGCCTTGCTCACTATATGAGTACATGCATACTAACTGAATAATTAGAATAGTACAAGAAAAGATACTAAGTGAATTTATAACTAGTTCAATTTGACTTTACTGAAGGGATTAAAACATAGTACTGAAAGATTCACTATGGCGTAGCAAGAGCAGTGACAAGGTGTTTGCTGTAATGTAGATATACTGACTAGAGAATTGTAGGCCTGAAACACAACTGTAAAGGTCATTATACCGGGACATGCATTGGGGCTTATTTACAAGCGTCTTGCACCACGTTTGCGTCATTTTTAACATTGGAAAAGAGACACAAAAGTGGCACAAGGGGCTTCTAAATCTACCCCATAGTGTATAGGAGTTTAATACAGTCCATGTCCTAAAGCATGTATTTTTTTTTTTTAAAAGGAGAAATGCGCGCAGGGTGCATGGATCCGCCTTAAAAAAAAAAAAAAAAACAAGGGGCATATTATCAAGCACAGCGATAACATTATCGCCCCTTTAGCAGCAGAAAACTGCTGCTAAATCAGAGATAATGGGCTTGATAATATGCCCTTGAGAATTCCAATAGAACTCCATGTTCTGGTGTGAACATAGGCTTCTATTGGAATTCTCCAGGGCATATTATCAAGCCCATTATCACCACTTTAGCAGCAGTTTTCTGCCGACAAAGCGGAAATAATTTTAATGCCCGTCCTTGATAATATGCTGTGAAGTACGGCCTCCTGTGCTTGTTTAAAAATTACTTACCTGGGAAGGGCCAGATCCCGGGGTCTAAAATATTATATTTCATTGGGGTTCAGAGGGGCCATGTAGCTCGGGGAATGCCATTCCTTGGTGCTACAAAATAAATGGGGAAGAGGTGTGCCGCCGCGGCCAGGGCAACTGATGCTGGACGCTGGGGATCGCGGTTCGATCCCTGGCTCCGGCAGCAGATGTCTGCCCAGCACCATGAGACTTTGGGAAATAGCTTGCTTAATCTTCCCAACGGCCCCCAGTGCCGAGATACCCCTTTGGGGATAATTTGTGTGCTATACAAGTACTGGATTTACATTTACATTTACAAATATGTGGGGCGACTCAAAGGTACACCCCAGAAAAATATTTAGATAGGACGGTCTTAAAGACCCCATCCAGCTCTGGGAACCGCTACTCTTTGAGGGTTCGATAAACAATGAGTCAGAGGGCTCTATGACAATAGAGCATGGAAGAAGGGAGTCCTAAAATAGCGTTGTATTTACTAGGAGACGCTAAGATGCATTAACGCATGTTAGCAGTCGGTTTGGTAACGACTCACCTCGTATCTCCAATGAGTTGCAATGTAGGCATTCCCAAAGGCAAAGTACGTTTTCCTATGACAATAGAGCATGGAAGAAGGGAGTCCCGACAATGGCGTTGTATTTAAAAGGTAACCCTGCACTTGAGGAACAATACCAAAACTCTCGCTAATTGCAGTTTATGCAGAATCCTAACAGAAGGCACACTTGTAATTCTAGACAAGCAACACTACTACCTGGATTTTACCAGAAAAACTCAATAATTATATTAAAAACAAAAACCCCACACAAAACTCTTCACAAATTACTAATTTACATTTCAAATTGATTTGTAGATTAAGAAGGTCAGTAACACACAGGATTTTCACATACAGAATCTCTGTACTGCACTACTTAGCAAAACCAAAATATCGGCAAAGTTCCCCTGTCATTCTGCGCACATATACATGCAAATATCAAATCATATTGCTGCCCACATTAATTTAAAATCTAACACACATTTCTATTGGTTACACATTTCTAAGGGTGGGCGTAGTTCACGAAGTAGCGCTACGCGAAGCTACGCAAAGTGCACTTCGCACTACGCGAACTTCCCGTAGCACTACGCGAGCTGTGTAGTAGCATGTTCGCACTGTGCAAGATGCATTTTCAATGATTGCATAGTGCGAACAAGCATCCGGCACTGTGCAATCATTGACAACGGCATCTTGCACAGTGCAAACTGTAGTTTTCTGCCGCTCGAGTAGATTTTTACTTGAGCGGCAGCATTCTCAACGCGAACTGGTAGTTTCTCATCGCGAGCGTTCGCAAGCATGCATGACCACTCGCAATGAGAAACCTGCCCTCCACGCGTTGAGAGTCTCGCCAGGATGTCATTTTGCTTGCTCGCGGACACAAACATGATGTTGAGGACTGCGAACAAGCAAAAAATTACCGCTGCACTATGCTACGCTGCACTATGCATGTTCGCACTGTGCTACGTGCAGCTCGCGTAGTGCGAAGTTGCGCAAACTTCGCAAACTACGCGAGCGTAGCGTAGTGCTTTGCCCAGGGTTACACATTTCAACCCTTTCTAATTGACATACATTTGAACCCTAATCCCAATCTGCCTACTGCCTGTTACTATGGTAACAGTACATGCAACACTGAAATAAGCACACAGATCACAAGTTCAGCACACAATGTTGCTAATACAAATAGCAAGTGTGCTTGACTTTCCAAAATATCACTTAATCTAATCGAATGTTCCATTCAAACTGTTTCTCATAACCAATAGGAAATATGCTTTTAAAAAACAGAAACATGCACCCTACTTTTCAGACTATGAAGTTTTTAAACAGCCGATCATTTCTATTGTTTTTTTAAAATTACACCTTATCCACCATTTTAGAAAAATCTTACTTTTCAAACTGCCATTTCATTTACAGAGACCATCTCAGTGCATCCAGATCTCCTTGTAAGAAGCTTACAGTATGTATTGTGGGAAACAGCTATATTTTCTGGAGCCAAAGGTATGCAGAAAATTGAGCCATTGACAAAGACCCAGGTTTACCAAATGTAGACATTAAATGGATTGGACAGAGGGGGTTAACGTGGCACCAATTGATGCCATTGGTTAAATCCTTTTTACATTTCCAACACTCTGACCTCATAATTGTGCACTGTGGTGTCAATGACCTAGGCACTTTGACTGGGGTAGGTCAGGAAAGTCTTATGAAGGACACCTTTGGAGAATTTATGTCACTTTTCCCCCAAACTGCCTTTGTCTATTCTAACAAATGTCAAAGGCAGAAATGGAACTAGTCCAATCACTTTTGTCCACAGATTGAGAAAACTAGGAAACATGTCACTAAATCTGTTTCTGCTTTTCTCCGAGATTATAGAATGGGGTCCATTTACCACAACAATCTGCGTTTCAATATGGATGGCATCTATAGGATAGATGGTGTACATTTTACAGATGAGGGTAAGGGTCTTCCACTTGAAATTTAGACTCTGCATAGGTACTTACTTGTAAGTGCCAAAATCTCTCAATAAACACAAAGGCTCTTTTTAGAGCCACCTAATTCTAAACATAAAATGTTTAAGGTATATCTGAAAAAATATAACTTTTTTTCCCTTGGAGTCGCGCACCCGATGCATTAGAGTTGTGCATCCAACGCGTGCACACCAGAGAGCCATAGCAAACAGAAATGGCGTTCCCTAGGACTGGAGGGGCCTTTGAACCCCCCTTATCCATTTTTGAAAAAGCCCCAGGGGTAAGCAAGCCTTTAAGCCCCTCCACCCGTCTAATTTACTGTTGGGGTGGCGGTTGAGCCCTCCCCGCCACCCATTAATGTTTTCGCCCTGGAAGGGGGCAACCCCCGGTGCTAGGAAGCCCCTCTGAGACCCCATAAAATGTAAAACTTTTGCCCCCGGAATTTGGCCCCCCGGTAGCTAATTATTAAAGCCTGCCCTTCCTTTTATTTGTTTGTTTACGGCATGATTCACGCACCCTAAGCGCACTTTGCCGTTTTTACAAAAAAAAATAATATTTTTTTTGGGGCCTTGGGAGTGATTGTGGGACTCTCTAAGGAGCTATAGAGGGTCAAGATATTACTACCCTACCCCCTTTATACGTTTTCCACACTTCTTCCACTCATTTCTTCAACCTTGCTTCTACTGAGGCACAAAATGGCTACCAACAATTCCTGGTTTCGAATGTTAACAACCACTTGACAGCCAATTAGCATTCAGTGTGTGATCGGGAAGGTGCGCTTAGAGTGCACGTCAGATACGTGAATCCTTTGAGGTCATAGATATATATGTATTTTTAATTGAAATTTTCTCAGGAACTACTGAACGAATTTACGCTATTTAAGCAAAAGGCACTAGTATAAACCAAGTACTACCACTTTGCCAAATTTGGTATAATTCAGTTCAGCCGTTCGGGTGATGAACGATTCCTATGGAAAATTGAATGGGGAAAACACGTTTTGGGACCCCCTTTTTTCTCTGCCCCCGCTTCAAACACAATATTTTAGACCCCAGGATTCCTCCTTCCCATGTAGCTGATCTTGAAACAAGCACAGGAGCCCGTGCTTCGTTTTTATTTTTTTTTACAGCGGATCCATGCACCCACAGCACATTTTTCCATTTAAATAAAATACATATATATATACTTTTTGGGGCCCTAAGGGTTCTTGTGGGACCCCCAAAGCAGGTCTAGAGGGGCAAAACATTTTGTACCTGCCACCTTTATACATTTTAAACACTTGTACCACTAATTTCTAGATCCTCGCTTATATTGAGGCAAAAAATGGCTGCCAGCACTTCCTTGGTTTGAATGTTGACAACCACTTCACAGCCAATCAGCATTCTGCTTGTGATCGGGAAGGTGTGCTTATAATCCGCGCATCCTCCGAGGCCATAGATATATATGTACTTTTAATTGTAATTTTCTCAGGAACTACTCAACAGATTTACACCATATAAGCAAAAGGCACAAGTCTGAGCCCAGGACTACAACTTTGACAAATTTGGTGTAATTCTGCTCAGGCATTCGGGCTATAGCCGCGATAAACAGTACCTATAGAAAATTGCATGGGGAAAACACGTTTTGGGACCCCCTTTTTTTCAGCCCCCGCTTCATGAATCACCCCAAGACTTTCAGGATAGGAGCGGACCGGAGCGCCCCACTAGTGTTAAAAATTTTGTGAAGATTTGTCAACCGGCGCCAAAGTTATTCCAAATAGAAAGTTGTGGATTTCCTATGGAACATAGGGCCATATGTCAGAAGCCTATTTGCGCTCCCAAATGCTGAAATTTGCAGAATATCAGCTTTTGCAATCACAATTAGGGTAGTGTGCTATGTAGCACCCAAAAACCCACATGCAAAATAAGGAATCACTAAATTTGCAATTCCTTATTTTGCTATTGTATTTAAAGAATCGCAAATTGCGATTCCTTAAATGCAATGTAGGAAGCACCCAAGTTGTGCGACTTTTGGCTTAAGGAATCGCAAAATACCACCAACTTCAGGTTGGTGGTATTTCGCGATTTCTTTGAAAAATTCACTTTTTGGCATTTTTCAAAGTGCCATGTGGGTCACATACATGCCATTAGGGCATGTTTGTGGGCCATATGTGCACACATGTTAATTTCAGGGGTGCAAAAGGGTGTCCTATTGACACCCTTACAACCCTGAAATTGCATTCTCAATTTGTGATTCTCTAATTGAGAATTTCTTCCCACTCATTACTATGGGCCTTCTAGCCCATAGGAATGAATGAGAAGGTATTCCGTATTTGCAAATCGCAATTTTAGATTTGCAAATAAGGAATAAGTGGGATTCACAATAAAATTTGCTAATCCTACTTACATTTTGTTTTCGATTCTCTAATTACGATTCCCTAAAATTCGCAATTTGAGAATCACAAAATGAAAATTACCTATATATGCCCCATAGGTCCTAACTATAACTAGCTACTGGCAACCGCCAGTAGGTAATATATATATATTAATTTATTGGAAAAAAACACAGGTTTCAGGGATATTACAGTTAGTTGGACATTTTACTCTTACAAAACCAGAGAAATTCGGCCGTTATAGTTTGATGAGCTAACTATAACTTGTGCCCCCGCAATGTACTGCTGAGGACGTCACATATTACATCACTCGTGACATGGTCAGTGATATCATTGATGACATCTCAAATGACCTCAATGATGACATCACTGAAAACATCATCCACTTAACATTTCATACATCTATTCAAAAATACAGACTAACATTCTTGAAACCACAGACACACCAATACCAGTTAGTACATACCCACTCACTGATTCATAGGTCTACACAAAATTCACTCACCCATACAGTCAGTCATGCATGCAGTCACTGATCAATACAGCCTCATATACGTGCACTCATACACCTATACAGATATTCAAACACTGCTACTCACCCATAGAGTTACTCATGTACCTAGTCAGTTACCCAAAGAATCAATCACACTGCAATTTACTCACAATGTAGTTATACACACACCACCTCACTTATTCACACAGATACTAACACATACTTAGTCTCTTATACAATCAATGACACAAGCATACACTCATTCATACTGCCCCTCTCACAATCACTCACTCTCACATATGGGCAGGTGTATATACTCCAATACTCACATATACTGCCTTTCACATATGTAGTTGCTCATACATGTAGCATTGAGACATCAATTCCCTCACCAACACAGCCATACACATATTCATCTACCCATACAGCCCCTCAGAGATGCACTAAGGAACCCATACACCCAGTGAATCACCCACTCACATATCTATGCAGGAGTCACACAGCACCCACCCATCCACACAGACACTCAGGCACCCATACAGATACTCAGACAACCAATCATTAACCCATATAGACACTCATGTAGCTAATCACCAACCTTTACAGCCACTTACACACCAACTGACAGACTGATACAGACTATCGCACAGATTAGTCACTCACCCATGCATTTACTAAGACAAGTTTAATCACTCACTTATACAGCCACAATATCATCCATACAGACACTCATACGCCCAGTCATTCTTCAATAATACTTGGGATATATTAATAACATTCTTAAACATTTCAGAAACACTCAGTCACTGGATGATCTCATCAGTGATGTTACTGACCATGTCATGAGTGATGTAATATGTGATGTCATCAGCAGTGCATTGCGGGGGCACGAGTTATAGTTAGCTCAACTAATTTTAACAGCAAAATGTCTCCGGTTTTGTACCAGTTTTGTCCAACTAACTATAACGTAATGAAATGTATGTTTTTTTCAGTGAATTTCCAAGGGTTTTTAAATACTCACTTCTAACTATAACATCCCAGAAACCTATGTTTTTTTCAGTGAATTTCTAAGGTTTTTTTAAATGTTAATTTTTAATTATAACGTCCTTGAAACCTATGAGTATTTTCAGTGAATTGCTAAGATTTTTTAAATTGTAATTTCTAATATAAGGTTGTAGTCTGAGTTTGCAGAGTGGTGCAGAAAGGGGCCTGGGCCCCTGACCGGCACTCAGGAATTCCAGCGGTACGTCGCTTGAGCAGTGCCCACTAATTCTCTAGACAAATGCTAGATTTGGAACCATCCGGTCCATGAGGACCGTTACAGGAGGGACTGGAATAACTGGATTAAACTTGGGGTCATTAAACATTCGAATCTACCATCCTGAAGATGGTCTAACTGATGTCTTCACTATCTAGACCGAAACATCGACAATAGACCAATTTTCTTTGTGATTTATTCTCTTAAGTATTTATTTTCTGTTTATTCAATTACATGTTCCTGATATATATATTGTTTGAAATAGGTGTCCACATTAGTGACAATGAAATGTTTGCAACAACAAATGATTTGTAAATTCTAGTCACTGTGTGTTGTTCTATATGGGGAACATCCTTTACAACGCAACTTTTACAACGCACTACTATTACAACGCATCTTTTATAACGCAAGTGCTTTTTCAACGCATGACTTTAAAACGAATGCCTTTACAACGCAGATGTCATTACAACGCCAAGTCTTTACAACATAAGTATTTTTTTCTATTTAACATAACATTTTTAAAAAATGAAATATGAGTCAATTTATTTGATTTGGCTTTACATATTTTTGTAATTAAAATGTAATACTCAAGTAATAAAAAATTACTGAGGTGTATATTAAATATTTTGATAACATTAATACTAAAGTAACATTTTTTTTAAAAATCAATTAAGAGTACATTTATTTGATTTGGTTTAATATATTTATGTAATTTAAATGTAATACTCAAGTAATTAAAAATAACTGAGGGAATATATTATTTATTTTACTTGTTTTAAAAATAACTGAGGGAATATATTAATAAATGTATTCTCTTAAGTATTTATTTTCTGTTTATTCAATTACATGTTCCTGCTATATATATTGTTTGAAATAGGTGTCCACATTAGTGACAATGAAATGTTTGCAACAACAAATGATTTGTAAATTCTAGTCACTGTGTGTTGTTCTATATGGGGAACATCCTTTACAACGCAACTTTTACAACGCACTACTATTACAACGCATCTTTTATAACGCAAGTGCTTTTTCAACGCATGACTTTAAAACGAATGCCTTTACAATGCAGATGTCATTACAACGCAAGTAAGTATTTTTTTTTATTTAACATAACATTTTTAAAAAATTAAATATGAGTACATTTATTTGATTTGGCTTTACATATTTTTGTAATTAAAATGTAATACTCAAGTAATAAAAAATTACTGAGGTGTATATTAAATATTTTGATAACATTAATACTAAAGTAAAACATTTTTAAAAATCAATTAAGAGTACATTTATTTGATTTGGTTTAATATATTTATGTAATTTAAATGTAATACTCAAGTAATTAAAAATAACTGAGGGAATATATTAATTATTTTACTTGTTTTAAAAATAACTGAGGGAATATATTAATTAATTTACTTATTCAAAAATGTAATACTCAAGTAATTAAAAATAAATGAGGGTATATATTAATTATTTTTATTACATTAATACTGAAGTAACATTTAAAAAAAATGAAAAATTAGTAAATTTATTTGATTTGGTTTAATATATTTAGGACATTTTAATTTTAAACTCAAGTAATTAAAAATAAATAAGGGAATACATTAATTATTTTACTTTTTTAAATTTTAATACAAAAAGTAATTTAAAAACACTGAGGGTATATATCTAATATTAAAATAACATTAATACGTTAATAACATTTAAAAAAAAAGAAATTTGAGTACATTAATTGATTAGGTTTAATACATTTATGTAAATAAAATATAATACTAAAAAGAATAAAAAAATGAGGGTATATGTTATTTTTTTTGATTAATACTCAAGTAACAATTTTTAAAAAAATGAAATAGGAATACATTTATTGGATAAAGTTTATGTATTTAAAAACGAATACTTAAGTAATTAAAAATAACTGAAGGCATATAATAATTATTTAAAAAAAATTAAATTAAAATTAATAATACAAATAATACACAAGTCACCATTTTTTAAATTAAATATGGATAAAGCAATTATATTATATATGATATTTTTATGTATTTAAAATATGTTTTATAAAAATTGATTAATGAATAAATATTTACAAAAAAATATTTATTATTTGGAATAATACATTTTAGATAAATAAATAAAATGACTAGAACAATAAAAAAATTAAACATATTCTATATTGTCAAGAACTTTATAAAAAATAAAATAGTTTAAATTAAAATTGAAAAATTATAGTTTTCCATGCGTTTGTATTGAATTCAATGGATAGTTTTGTCCTTTATTTATTTCCGTTGCTGAAGGTATGATTCCCGCGGAACTACTTGGTAAGCTGCTAAAAAGGTAGAACAGTGACGTTTGGCAGGGACATGGAATAAGCATAGAGGTAAGTACTATTTATCATTAATAACAAAGAAATAAAATCAATAAAAATGTGTAAATTAAAATAAATACATTAATAAAAACAAAAACACAATAGGTTCCATTTGTATTTTTTATTTAAAAAAAAATTATATTTTATTGCAATTGCTTTATAAAATTTTGTTTTATTTTTGAGATATTTATAATGTAAAGTAACATTATTATAAAAAATATTTAATACATTTTATTAAAAAAGAAATTAATAAATAGTCCTTTTTCTTTTTTGAAGCTCCTGATGATGTCGATGCGTAAACGTCCATGCAAGCGGCCATTTTGAACTGCGTCGATGGCGGAAGCAGCTGGAAGCTGATCTGCGCTCAGGTAGGAAACTCTTTTAACTTTATTTATAAACATAACAATGTTATTTACTATATTTATATTGTAAAGAAAGGATAAGGAGAGGTTTCATATGAAAAATGTAATGTTTACGATGTAATTTCAGAATGTCGCCGATCATGTTAGTAGAGTATGCCTTTGTCGGGTCGCAATAAATAATAGTTTAATGTTATTTATGGATGCATTTTGAAAAAAAATGTAATGTTATTTAAGGATGTCGGAGTATTTATTGCTTTAAGGAAAGTTATACTTTAAAATGCATTGACCTAAAAGTACATCGAATACATGTTAAGTGAAATATTTTGGAGATAACAATTGATAGATAGATGGTTTCATGGATTTTGGATTTTTTGGTTGATCTTGATGAAATGAATTTTGTTTTCTCAAATTGTGGTTCATATGCCGTATTAAAATTTTGTAAAAATTAGCTTTAGGGAAATTTTGAAACATTGAAAGATAGACATAGTAAGTACTTGTGTTTCTAGGACTTAGTATTATTTTCAGCTTGCAGTTAGAAAGCTTTTGGATTTCGTGCACGTTGTTTTACTTTCAGGATGCATATGGAATTTGGCAACCTTTCAAGATGGACTTTGAAAAACATGGATTTATTGGAATTTGGATAACTTTCTCGATGCATATGGACTTTTGAAACATTTATAAATGGACTTGGAAAGAACATGGATTTCGTGCACTTTGAATTATTTTCAGGATGGAGTTGGAAAGATCTTGGATTTCGTGGACGTTACATTACTATCAGGATGCATATGGACTTTGGAAACCTTTTCAGATGGACTTGGAAAAAACATGGATTTCGTGGACTTTAGATTACTTTCAGGATACATATTGACTTTGAAAATCTTTACAAACGGACTTGGAAAGAACATGGATTTCGGGGACAATTAACTATTTTCAGGATGCAGTTGGAAAGTTCTTGCATTTCGTGGACTTTGGATTACAATCAGGATGTACATGGACTCTGGAAAAGTTTGCAGATGTATTTGAAAAAAACATGGTTTTCGTAGACTTTTGATTACTTTCAAGATGGAATTTGAATGATCTTGGATTTAGTGGACTTTGGATTACTTTAAGGATGCACTTTGAAAGTAAACAGATTTACTGGACAATGGAATAAAGAATACAAATTACGAGAAAAGGAAGATGAAGTTGAAATATTGATTTACAAATGGGTTTCAATTTTGACTTTGCAACAAGAAGAATAATGAGAGGATTAAAAAAGAAGCATTTTTATGTAATATGTTGTATTCGAAGCAAGAAGATAGTTTTTAGAAGAAAAAAGCATTTTTAAAATTTTAAACAATGGATTTTAAAATATGGAAATAAAAAAAAGGTGAACTAATTTGAAAAAAGAAAAAAAGTAAAAAAGTTTTAACATCCTGGGATTGCTTTGGTTATTGGATTTTGCCACAAAATGGATTTATTTTGGGGAAAAAAGATGAAGAAAAAGAAAGAAGACAACTACAAGCTGACCCGACGTTAATTTAAAAAAAATTGAAAAATGTTAATGTCAATTGAATTGAAACGATTATATAATTTAGGTAAAAGCAGAAAAGTAGAATGTTAGTAACATTTTCAAGGTAGTCTAAAGCCACACACAACGTAAACTGTTGTAGAATAGCCAATAGTCTCTCAGACATTTCTTTAGATTTTTTGGAAATGCGTGGGTTTAGGCTACCAGTTAATGTTTGAGAGATTCTCATTTCTTGAAAACTTTGCTACTTCTTCAAAATGAAAAGAAGTTAGGGTGTGGTTTGCCAATTGTATGGTTGAAGGAGTTGTGCCATCCCTCTATGGCATTGTTTGTTTTTGCTTCTCTTTCTAAACAGCTCGTGTAGCAGTTCCACCACTCCACATGGAAACGTGGCATCCTCCTGCGACCCGATCTGCTTAGATGCCCAATCCATGTGTCTTCAAAATAATTTAGTAAGGGTGCCAATTTATCTTCATTTTCGGTAAAAAATTCTGATTCTGTAATTGCAGTGTAGTACTCTTCTACACTTTCAGGAGGAACAAACCAAAGAGCTGTGATTTTTTTTAATTGGAATTGTAGTTTGGTATCAATCAATCAATCATAACATTTGTATAGCGCGCTACTCACCCGTAGGGGTCTCAAGGCGCTGGGGAGGGGGGTACGTTACTGCTCCAGTGCAGGTCTCTCAGGTGGCCAGAGATGTGGCTGTGTCGGGGAATATCAGTTGAGTAATCTGTAACCAGGGATGTTTTTTGTAGTTTAGGCCAGAATGCCTGGGAAAAATGAAAAAAACATCCCTGAATTTGGGTATCCATGTACGTTTTAGTGATTACATTAATCATAGTCAATTCAAAATCAACAATTATCTTCCTAGGACTTTTATTTGATGTTTTGCTTTTAATCACTGATAAAAGCTCAGTGTAGGTTGCAGATTGCTTATCAGGTCGCAAACTATAAACTAAGGGAATTACATTGTGGTTAATCTTTGCGTGAATAGTGTAAATTTGGGTGAAAGGATGGGTGTACTTTTAAACGTCCAATCCATCATCCAAATTTCACTGTTTTCTAACTTAACAAGGTTGCGGGGTGTACTAAAGATAAGGATACGTTTCTGAGGGTTTTGGTTGTCATGCAGGAGGAAAGTATCATTAGAAAAAGAAATAGTGAGATGATTAGGAATTTGGATGTCAGAAAAGGTATGAGGAGTTGTAGTATGTGTGTTACTTGCCTGCTTTTGCTCAGAATGCCTGGGAAAAATGAAAAAACATCCCTGAATTTGGGTATCCATGTGCGTTTTAGTGATTACATTAATCATAGTCAATTCAAAATCAACAATTATCTTCCTAGGACTTTTATTTGATGTTTTGCTTTTAATCACTGATAAAAGCTCAGAGTTGGTTGCAGATTGCTTATCAGGTAGCAAACTATAAACTAAGGGAATTACATTGTGGTTAATCTTTGCGTGAATAGTGTAAATGTGGGTGAAAGGATGGGTGTACTTTTAAACGTCCCATCCATCATCCAAATTTCACTGTTTTCTAACTTAACAAGGTTGCGGGGTGTACTAAAGATAAGGATACGTTTCTGAGGGTTTTGGTTGTCATGCAGGAGGAAAGTATCATTAGAAAAAGAAATAGTGAGATGATTAGGAATTTGGATGTCAGAAAAGGTATGAGGAGTTGTAGTATGTGTGTTACTTGCATGCTTTTATCTTTGAATAATTCTTCGCAAATTGGGAATAATAGGCATACTACTAGCAACATGACTGGGGACATACTGTGCAACCTCTCTTAAAATAGAACCAGTAGTGTCATTGAAGGTGCATGCAATTTCTTTCATTTCATTTATTGTTTCCCTTACTTCAATCTTCTTTGCGGAGGCAGAGTGGTTATGATTTGTTGTTTTAATAATGGTTTCACTAAGGGTTACCGCTCTGCCACTGCAATGGGATGAGTAATATTGCACACACCTCCAATGCCTACTTATCCTTTCTTTACAATATATATATCCAGCATGTTTTAACAAACGGGTTCCCTTTTTAGATGTAAAGTAGGGTGCAGTTTCTTGAGTTGACATTATCTGTTAAAGAAATGGAAAAAAAAATTAAATGTGATTTTTTACATGTTAATTTAAAAAAAAAACTGTCACATACTTTACCTACTGCTGTACCTTTTAAGATGTAAATTGCACCCCTACACTATCCCTCACTTTTCCTACTGCAGCACCTTTCTGGAGTTAGAATAGTAAATTGTACCCCTACACTATCCCTCACTTTCTCTACTCCTGCACCTTCCTGTAGTTAGAATAGTAAATTGACCTCTACACTATGCCTCACTTTCACTACTGCTGCACCTTTCTTGAGTTAGAATAGTAAATTACACCCCTACACTATCCCTCACGTTCCCTACTGCTGCACCTTTCTGGAGTTAGAATAGTAAATTGCACCCCTACACTATCCCTCATTTTCTCTACTGCTGCACCTTCCTGGAGTTAGAATAGTAAATTACACCCCTACACTATCCCTCACTTTCCCTACTTCTGCATCTTTCTGGAGTTATAATAGTAAATTTCACCCCTACACTATCCCTCACTTTCCCTACTGCTGTCTCTTCCTGGAGTTAGAATACTAAATTGCACCCCTACACCATTCCTCACTTTTCCTACTGCTGGACCTTCCTGGTGATAAAATAGTTAATTGCACCACTACACTATCCCTCACGTTCTCTACTTCTGCACCTTCCTGAAGTTAGAATAGTAAATTGCACCTCTACACTATCCCTCACTTTCACTACTGCTGCACCTTTCTTGAGTTAGAATAGTAAATTACACCCCTACACTATCCCTCACTTTCCCTACTGCTGCACCTTTCTGGAGTTAGAATAGTAAATTGCACCCCTACACTATCCCTCACTTTCACTGCTGCTGCACCTTCATGGAGTTAGAATAGTAATTTATACCCCTACACTATCCCTCACTTTTCTTACTGCAGCACCTTTCTGGAGTTAGAATAGTAAATTGTACCCCTACACTATCCCTCACTTTCCCTACTGCAGCACCTTCCTTAAGTTAGAATAGTAAATTGCACCCCTACGCTATGCCTCACTTTCCCTACTGATGCACTTTCATGGTGTTTGAATAGTAAATTGCACCCTTACACTATCCCTCACTTTCCTTACTGCTGCACCTTCCTGGAGTTAGAATAGTAAATTGCACCTCTACACTATCCCTCATTTTCCCTACTGCTGCACCTTCCTGGAGTTAGAATAGTAAATTGCACCTCTACACTATCCTTCACTTTCCCAACTGCTGCACCTTCCTGGCGTTAGAATAGTAAATTGCACCCCTACACTATCCCTCACTTTCCCTACTTCTGCACCTTTCTGTAGTTAGAATAGTGAATTGCACCCCTACACTATCCTTCATTTTCCCTACTGCTGCACCTTCCTGGGGTTAGAATAGTAAATTGCACCCCTACACTATCCCTCACTTTCCTTACTTCTGCACCTTTCTGGAGTTAGAATAGTAAATGGCCCCCCTACACTATCCCTCACTTTCCCTACTGCTGCACCTTACTGGAGTTAGAATAGTAAATTGCACCCCTACACTATCCCTCATTTTCCCTACTGCTGCACCTTCCTGGAGTTAGAATAGTAAATTACACCCCTACACTATCCCTCACTTTCCCTACTGCTGCACCTTCCTGGAGTTAGAATAGTAAATTACACCCCTACACTATCCCTCACTTTCCCTACTTCTGCATCTTTCTGGAGTTATAATAGTAAATTGCACCCCTACACTATCCCTCACTTTCCCTACTGCTGTCTCTTCCTGGAGTTAGAATACTAAATTGCACCCCTACACTATTCCTCACTTTTCCTACTGCTGAACCTTCCTGGTGATAGAATAGTTAATTGCACCACTAAACTATCCCTCACTTTCTCTACTTCTGCACCTTCCTGAAGTTAGAATAGTAAATTGCACCTCTACACTATCCCTCACTTTTACTACTGCTGCACCTTTCTGGAGTTAGAATAGTAAATTGCACCCCTACACTATCCCTCCCTTTCACTACTGCTGCACCTTCATGGAGTTAGAATAGTAATTTATACCCCTACACTATCCCTCACTTTTCTTACTGCAGCACCTATCTGGAGTTAGAATAGTAAATTGCACCCCTACACTATCCCTCACTTTCCCTACTGCAGCACCTTCCTTAAGTTAGAATAGTAAATTGCACCCCTACACTATGCCTCTTTTTCCCTACTGATGCACTTTCATGGTGTTTGAATAGAAAATTGCACCCTTACACTATCCCTCACTTTCCTTACTGCTGCACCTTCCTGGAGTTAGAATAGTAAATTGCACCTCTACAGTATCCCTCATTTTCCCTACTGCTGCACCTTCCTTGAGTTAGAATAGTAAATTGCACCTCTACACTATCCCTCACTTTCCCTACTGCTGCACCTTCCTGGCGTTAGAATAGTAAATTGCACCCCTACACTATCCCTCACTTTCCCTACTTCTGCACCTTTCTGTAGTTAGAATAGTGAATTGCACCCCTACACTATCCTTCATTTTCCCTACTGCTGAACCTTCCTGGAGTTAGAATAGTAAATTGCACCCCTACACTATCCCTCACTTTCCTTACTTCTGTACCTTTCTGGAGTTAGAATAGTAAATGGCCCCCCTACACTATCCCTCATTTTCCCTACTGCTGCACCTTCCTGGAGTTAGAATAGTAAATTGCACCCCTACACTATCCCCCACTTTTCCTACTGCTGCACCTTCCTGGAGTTAGAATAGTTAATTGCACCCCTACACTATCCCTCACTGTCTCTACTTCTGCACCTTCCTGTAGTTTGAATAGTAAATTGCACCTCTACACTATCCCTCACTTTCCCTACTGCGGCACTTTTCTGGAGTTAGAATAGTAAATTGCACCCCTACACTATCCCTCACTTTCGCTACTTCTGCACCTTTCTAGAGTTAGAATAGTAAATTGCACCCCTACTCTATCTCTCACTTTCCCTACTGCTGCACCTTTCTGGAGTTAGAATAGTAAATTACACCCCTACACTATCCCTCAGTTTACCTACTGCTGCACCTTCCTGGAGTTAGAATAGTAAATTACACCCCTACTCTATCCCTCACTTTCACTACTGCTGCACCTTCGTGGAGTTAGAATAGTAATTTATACGCCTACACTATCCCTCACTTTCCGTACTGTTGCATCTTCCTGGAATTAGAATAGTAAAGTATACCCCTACACTATCCCTCACTTTCCCTACTGCTGCACCTTCTTGGAGTAAGAATAGTATATTACATCCCTACACTATCCCTCACTTACCCTACTGCTGCACTTCCTTTGAGTTACAATACTAAAGTATTGCTCTATGTTTCGTTTTATACTGTTGCATTTTGATGTTTTTTACCTTTTTAGTTTACGGTATTGTCTTTTTCTGTAAACTGTTTTCTTTGTATTGGCTTTTGGTTTGCTTTTCTTTGAAAGGTAGTTGTGAATCTGTAAAGATAGAAGAAAAAGAATGTTATAGAATGTTTTTATTCATTAAAAAAGTTTAGATGACTGTATTGTTGTGTACTATTTATCCCTTTCACTACACATTCAACTTATAGGAATTTAGAATAGTATTTTACACCCCTACACTATTCTTCACTTTCATTGCTGCTGGGCCTTCCTTGAGTTAGATTAGTAAATTGCACCCCTACACTATCCCTCAATTTTCTTACTGCAGCACCTTCCTCGAGTTAGAATAGTAAATTTTACCCCTACACTATCCCCCACTTTCTCTACTGCTTAACCTTCCTGGAGTTAGAATAGTTAATTGCACCCCTACACTATCCTTCACTTTCTTTACTTCTGCACCTTCCTGTAGTTAGAATAGTAAATTGCACCCCTACACTATCCATCACTTTCCCTACTGCAGCACTTTCCTGGAGTTAGAATAGTAAATTGCATCACTACACTATCCCTCACTTTCCCTACTTCTGCACCTTTCTGGAGTAAGAATAGTAAATTGCACCCCTACACTATCCCTCACTTTCCCTACTGCTGCACCTTCCTGGAGTTAGAATAGTAAATTGCACCCCTACACTATCCCTCACTTTCCCTACTGCTGCACGTTCCTGGTGTTAGAATACTAAATTGCACCTCTACACTATCCCTCACTTTCCCTACTGCTGCACCTTCCTGGAGTTAGAATAGTAAAGTGCACCCCTACACTATCCCTCACTTTCTCTACTTCTGCACCTTCCTGTAGTTAGAATAGTAAATTGCACCCCTACACTATCCCTCACTTTCCCTACTGCAGCACTTTCCTGGAGTTAGAATAGTAAATTGCACCCCTACACTATCCCTCACTTTCCCTACTGCTGCACCTTCCTGGAGTTAGAATAGTAAATTGCACCCCTACACTATCCCTCACTTTCCCTACTGCTGCACGTTCCTGGTGTTAGAATACTAAATTGCACCTCTACACTATCCCTCACTTTCCCTACTGCTGCACCTTCCTGGAGTTAGAATAGTTAATTGCACCCCTACACTATCCCTCACTTTCTCTACTTCTGCACCTTCCTAGAGTTAGAATAGTAAATTGCACCCCTACACTATCCCTCACTTTCCCTACTGCTGCACGTTCCTGGTGTTAGAATACTAAATTGTACCCCTACACTATCCCTCACTTTCTTTACTTCTGCACCTTCATGTAGTTAGAATAATAAATTGCACCCCTACACTATCCCTCACTTTCCCTACTGCAGCACTTTCCTGGAGTTAGAATAGTAGATTGCATCCCTACACTATCCCTCATTTCCCTACTTCTGCACCTTTCTGGAGTTAGAATAGTAAATTGCACCCCTACACTATCCCTCACTTTCCCTACTGCTGCACCTTCCTGGAGTTAGAATAGTAAATTGCACCCCTACACTATCCCTCACTTTCCCTACTGCTGCACGTTCCTGGTGTTAGAATATTAAATTGCACCTTTACACTATCAATCACTTTCCCTACTGCTGCACCTTCCTGGAGTTAGAATAGTAAAGTGCACCCCTACACTATCCCTCACTTTCTCTACTTCTGCACCTTCCTGTGGTTAGAATAGTAAATTGCACCCCTACACTATCCCTCACTTTCCCTACTGCAGCACTTTCCTGGAGTTAGAATAGTAAATTGCACCCCTACACTATCCCTCACTTTCCCTACTTCTGCACCTTTCTGGAGTTAGAATAGTAAATTGCACCCCTACACTATCCCTCACTTTCCCTACTGCTGCACCTTCCTGGAGTTAGAATAGTAAATTGCACCCCTACACTATCCCTCACTTTCCCTACTGCTGCACGTTCCTGGTGTTAGAATACTAAATTGCACCTCTACACTATCCCTCACTTTCCCTACTGCTGCACCTTCCTGGAGTTAGAATAGTTAATTGCACCCCTACACTATCCCTCCCTTTCTCTACTTCTGCACCTTCCTGTAGTTTGAATAGTAAATTGCACCTCTACACTATTACTCACTTTCACTACTGCTGCACCTTTCTGGAGTTAGAATAGTAAAGTACACCCCTACACTATCCCTCAGTTTACCTACTACTGCACCTTCCTGGAATTAGAATAGTAAATTACACCCCTACTCTATACCTCACTTTCACTACTGCTGCACCTTTGTGGAGTTAGAATAGTAATTTATACCCCTACACTATCCCTCACTTTCCCTACTGTTGCATCTTCCTGGAATTAGAATAGTAAAGTATACTCCTACACTATCCCTCACTTTCCCTACTGCTGCACCTTCTTGGAGTAAGAATAGTATATTACATCCCTACAATATCCCTCACTTACCCTACTGCTGCACTTCCTTTGAGTTACAATACTAAAGTATTGCTCAATGTTTAGTTTTGTACTGTTGCATTTTGATGTTTTTTACCTTTTTAGTTTATTTTATTGTCTTTTTCTGTAAACTGTTTTCATTGTATTGGATTTGCTTTGCTTTTCTTTGAAAGGTAGTTGTGAATCTGTAAAGATAGAAGAAAAAGAATGTTATAGAATGTTTTTATTCATTAAAAAAGTTTAGATGACTGTATTCTTGTGCACTATTTATCCCTTTCACTGCACATTCAACTTGTAGGAATTTAGAATAGTATTTTACACCCCTACACTATCCTTCACTTTCTTTGCTGCTGGGCCTTCCTGGAGTTAGATTAATAAATTGCACCCCTACATTATTCCTCACTTTTCTTACTGCAGCACCTTCCTGGAGTTAGAATAGTATATTGTACCCCTACACTATCCCTCACTTTCTCTACTGCTTAACCTTCCTGGAGTTAGAATAGTTAATTGCACCCCTACACTATCCCTCACTTTCTCTACTTCTGCACCTTCCTGTAGTTAGAATAGTAAATTGCACCCCTACACTATCCCTCACTTTCCCTACTTCTGTACCTTTCTGGAGTTAGAATAGTGAATTGCACCCCTACACTATCCCTCACTTTCACTACTGCTGCACCTTCCTGGAGTTAGAATAGTAAAGTGCACCCCTACACTATCCCTCACTTTCTCTACTTCTGCACCTTCCTGTAGTTAGAATAGTAAATTGCACCCCTACACTATCCCTCACTTTCCCTACTGCAGCACTTTCCTGGAGTTAGAATAGTAAATTGCACCCCTACACTATCCCTCACTTTCCCTACTTCTGTACCTTTCTGGAGTTAGAATAGTAAATTGCACCCCTACACTATCCCTCACTTTCCCTACTGCTGCACCTTTCTGGAGTTAGAATAGTAAAGTGCACCCCTACACTATCCCTCACTTTCTCTACTTCTGCACCTTCCTGTAGTTAGAATAGTAAATTGCACCCCTACACTATCCCTCACTTTCCCTACTGCAGCACTTTCCTGGAGTTAGAATAGTAAATTGTACCCCTACACTATCCCTCACTTTCCCTACTTCTGCACCTTTCTTGAGTTAGAATAGTAAATTGCACCCCTACACTATCCCTCACTTTCCCTACTGCTGCACCTTCCTGGAGTTAGAATAGTAAATTGCACCCCTACACTATCCCTCACTTTCCCTACTGCTGCACGTTCCCGGTGTTAGAATACTAAATTGCACCTCTACACTATCCCTCACTTTCCCTACTGCTGCACCTTCCTGGAGTTAGAATAGTAAATGCACCCCTACACTATCCCTCACTTTCCCTCCTGCTGCACCTTCCAGGAGTAAGAATAGTAAATTGAACCCCAACACTATCCAACACTTTCCCTACTGCTATACCTTCCTGGAGTTAGAATAGTAAATGGAACCCCTACACTATCCCTCACTTTCCCTACTACTGCACGTTCCTGGAGTTACAATAGTAAATTGCACCCTTACACTATCCCTCACTTTCCCTACTGCTGCACCTTCCTGGAGTTAGAATAGTAAATTGCACCCCTACACTATCCCTCACTTTCCCTACTGCTGCACATTCCCGGAGTAAGAATAGTAAATTGAACCCCTACACTATCCAACACTTTCCCTATTGCTATACCTTCTTGGAGTTAGAATAGTAAATGGAACCCCTACACTTTCCAACACTTTCCCTACTGATACACTTTCCTGGAGTAAGAATAGTAAATGGAACCCCTACACTATCCCACACTTTCCCTATTTCTACACCTTCCTTGAGTAAGAATAGTAAATGTTACCCCTACACTATCCAACACTTTCCCTACTGCTACACCTTTCTGGAGTAAGAATAGTAAATGGAACCCCTACACTATCCCACACTTTCCCTACTGCTACACCTTCCTGGAGTTACAATAGTAAATGGAACTCCTACACTATCCCACACTTTCCCTACTGGTACACATTTATTTATTTAGAAAATATTGCACTTGGACACAATTACCTTTAAAGATTGGACCTTCTTAGTTATGGTCTAAGATGTCATTTCGTTTGGCTTTTCTATGATGAGTTTTCTTATTATGATGGTTGTCTGTTAAGAATTAGAAAAAAAAGATTAATACTGTGTTCATATTTTTAAATAATCATTTCTTTACTCATACACTGTTTATGAAACACTTTTAAAAACTTTATTGTTCTTTTCAGCAAAACACACCGAAATTTTTCATGAACATTTGCATCTTCTTTTTAATGACACGTAAAAGAAAACCGTTTTGATTAAAATATCATTTTTGGATTGCTTGCATTTGAAAATTATAATAATGTCAAATTTAAATGTTTTTAAAAGCGTTTCACCTTTTGTTCTTTAGTTTGGCGTTCTTGGATTTGATTTTGAGCTTGTGATGGAAGAGTGCCTTTTCTAGTTGAAAGAAAGAAGAACATTATTATTTATTGTTTATTTGTTATTATGGTACCTTTCCTTGTTGTGCTGTTAAAAGACGTTTTTTGAAAACGATGCTTTTCTAAGGTGAACTATATTAATAGTAAAATGTACCCTTAAAATTGTTTCCTTGGGTTTTAAGTACGAAGAATTTTTCAAGTATTTCAAAGATGAATTATCTGTATATGGATTAAAACAAATGTAGCATGCTATTATTTATTTTACAAACCTACAATTTTAATGGAAAAATATCAATGTTATTTAACATCTTTTTACATATTTCAGTACAATAAATTCAGATGTTTTATACCATTTTGATGAATTTAATTTTAAAATTAGAAATGTTTTTTTTGGGATAGTTAAGGAACTGCGTTCCTTGTAAAAACATTATTTGGAAAGTAAATATTAAAAAGTACCTTTTAGAATTTTGAAATATAGACTTTTGATCCTTCATTTGAATAACTCTCTATCGGTGCTCACATTTATTGATTTGTCTGAGAAAAGAATAAATTAGAATTTTTTTTAATATTTCTAATATGCGACAACCATGAAGTAATAATTACATTGTGTTTCAAAAAAGATTTTTTTAATTCACCAACCTATGGGGCACATTACGATGGAGGATTTTCCGCATCCTCCGGGCCGGCGGAAGCCACCACCGGCCCGGCGGATGCGGAAAATCCTCTGCGGACCCACCAAAGACCCACCGCCACATTAGGATGGCTGGTGGGTCCTAGTTTCAGTCCGCTGCTTTTCTGGCGCGGTTGGCTTACAACGGCGGAAAAGGCCTAATATGGTGGCAGTGTCTCTCAGACACCGCCAGCCATATTAGGATGTCTGGAGTTCAAAGCCTTTACACGGCGGCATTTCCGCCGTGCAAAGGCATACGGATTCTTGTTTGGGGGCCCATTGCGGGCCCCCAGGGGTGAAGGGGGGTGGGGGCTGCACCATTTGCGTGCACAGAGCGGCAGGCACCGTGCGGTGCCTGCCGCTTTGTGCATGCAAATGCACAACTTTCTTTTTTAACATTGCGGCGGGTGCTGCTTCAAGCAGCACCCGCCGCAATTTTAAAAATAGAGGATGTGACCGCCAGGGTGGCGGTCACATCCTAATTGCACAGGAGGGAACACCGCAGCACATGCGGACGTTCCCTCCTATGCAGGTCCGTCCACGATCGTAATGGGCACCTATGTCACTAAAATTAAACTAAGACAGTGTCACAAGAGAATTTAAAAAGAAAAAATGGGTTATACTATTGATTCTTTAAACAGTGCTGCATGAGTCAATTTATTTTAATGTATCGACATTTGAAAATGTTGCTTCATGGTGGTATAGCAGATATATTACAACGTTATTTATAAAATAAAAATGAATTTACATCGGTGAGTATATAGTTGTTAGGTCGAAAAGGTGTGATTTGTTGTTTGGTAATATTTTAGAAATCTAAAATAGACAAATGTGTTACCTTTAGTTTTAAAAGTAAATTCGTAGTAAATAATGCTTTGCTTATTTTTATTTAATTGGAAACTTACATGTATGTTTGAATGGATTAGCCTTTGTTTGGCTTCAGGTCGTCTCTGTGGCAAGAGGTCAGAGGGACAGTTATTTGCGACTGAGCTCTCTGGGGGTTGAAAAACAAATGATTTCAAAATGGTGTCTTACTCGTATGTATATGTTTTTGTGTTTGAAATGTAAAATTTTCAGAAACAATGCGTTTGAATCTGTTTTTTTAAATGTTTTATTTGCTGTGAAAACATGTAATTTAATTTATCTATTTAAAAGTGTGTGTTTTGTGTTTGAAATAGCATTTTGTCCTCCATATTGTTTCCGGTCACTAAGGGGCACATTAGGATGCCGCCCGCCACCCTAGCGGAAATCGGGACCGCCCGCCTAAAGGGCGGGGGTCCCGACATTGTAATAAGGATGCGCCCGCCACAGTGGCGGCCGCATTCCTCAATTTAACATTGTGGCGGGCGGTGCTCACTGCACCGCCCGCCACAATGTTTAAAAACAAAAGCACGCCTTTGCGCAATCGATGCAGCAGGCATTGCGTGGTGCCTGTCTCTTCGATTATGCAAAGGCAGGGGGGTACCACAGGTATCCCCCGTGTGTCACCCCCCTTGGCCTTCACTCTGGGGGCCCACAGGCGGCCCCCAGAGTGAACGACGCATGCCTTTCCATGGCGGCATTGCCGCCACGGAAAGGCATTGAAAAAAGCTCATGGTAATATGAAGGGCGGTATCTGACAGACACAGCCTCCATGTTACTCGTTTTCCGCCCCGGCCGCAAGGCGACCGGGGTGGAAAACAGGCGGGCGGTATTTTGCACTGCCACCTTCCCCCCCGCCATCCTAATATGGTGGGGGGGATTTGGGCTTGCGATGTCTGACGGAGGCAAACCGCCCAACATCGTAATGGACCCTAGGTGTTTATTTCATGAAAAGAGTTGTAGGACTTATGTTTTGTGCTTAGTATCTAAAATGGCGGCTAAGTGTTTCGTATTTCGTTCTTGTTTTTTAAAGTTATTTGTCTAATTTTGAATAATATAATAATAATTTAATAATATTATTACATTTTTTTTAAATTAAATTGTTTTGCAAAAGCGAGTATTTATTTGGATACTCGAGTATTAATTTTAATACTTGAGTATTTTTTTTTTAAAGCCTTGCATTTTGAGAAATTTCCGTTCAATTTATTACCACAATTTAAACACTTCCCCACACAAAACGCCTAGTTTCCCTGCATCCCGTGCCAGGATTTATTTAACAAAAATGTATATATATATGAATTTCGTTTTTTTTGCGTTGTAATGGTATGTGTTATATGTGTTTTCGTTGTAATGGTACTTTTACATTACTTTTACTATTTTGCGTTGTAATGGTATGCGTTTTAAAGACATGCGTTGTAAAGGTACATGCGTGGTAAAAGCATGCGTTGTAATAGTATGCGTTGTAACGTCATACATCCGTTTTATATTGATATATGTATTAGTTGTATGTACCCTCTGAAAAGTTTGTTTTATTCTAAATTTACGTTTTGAAACAGTTACCCCCGTGTAGAATCATTTGAGGTAGATTTTTTCAAATTGAAATAAGTCAATTCAATTTTCTTTGTGATATATTCTCTTAAGGATGTCTTTTCTGTTTAATCAAGTACATGTTCCTGCTATATATATATATTGTTTGGAATAGGTGTCCACATTAGTGACAATGAGATGTTTGCAACAACAAATCATTTGTAAATCCCAGTCACTGTGTGTTGTTTTATATTAATATATGTATTCATTTTTTGTACCCTCTGAAAAGTTTTTTCATGATAAATTTACGTTTTGAAACAGTTGCACCCGTGTAGAATTATTTGTGGTAGATTTATTCAAATTGAAAAAAGTTAATTCAATTTTCAAAGAACTCAATGTGAGCTACTAGATAGAGCTTGCGACCATTGTTTTCCTATTAATGTTAAATTGTGTGACAGTAAGGAAATCCATTGTAGGCATATGTACTGCTAATTCATTGATTGCCCAAGCCTCCAAGGGTTTAATGGGTCTCCCTTTTTTTACTTATGCTAATATAAGACTAGCACTCCCCCCGGGCCACCGCTTTCAGAGTACCCAACTCGAACCCTCTGCGTGTTGCTATAGCCCAATTGGTTTCAAAATAGCCGACCGTCACTGGTCTAAGTTCCTCACGGATCTGGCCAACCCCAAGTGCTTTTGACCACAGGGGGTCTGTGCTTCTGATTGCCGTCAAAGCACACATTTGAAATCTCCCCCCACACCATGGGGTCCCAGAGTAAGGGAGTCGTTCCCTCTCTATGTCAAGGTAGAATGTCCTGTCAACCATGTTGTGTATGCACTCATTCACGCTTCTCTTCCATCTAGTAAGCCATGCAGTAAAAGCTATCTATCCTCGATATATGGTGTAAAGTTCCAGAACCGGAAAGGGACCTCAGGGACAACCCATATTTAAACTCTAGAGCTGAATTAGAATATGTTGCTGAGTAAAATTGCCCCTCAACTTCTTTTTTACCATCTGGACCTCACCTTCCATTAAGTGATTCTCCTGCAATAGTGCAATGTGTACCCTCTGGTGCCAGGGATATGTTTGCACCCTATATCGCTAATTAAAGGATTTGAGTCCCTGTACAATCTATGTCACTACCTTAAAACGATTAGCCATTGGCCTCTCCCAATCTCCTTAAATAGACTCTAATTTACTTTGCATAAGAGTCAAAACAACTATTATTTTTTTCTGCATCCTTCATAAATTTATAAATGATGTATTGATGGTTTTACGTAAAGCTAAATACTATTATCCTGTTTTCCTTTCACCAATTAAACTTGGGTGTATATTACTTTCTCATATGTGCCTTCACTCTTTCCTTCATTGCTGAGATTACACAGAAGACAAATGGGGTAGTTTATTGAACGCATGACCTGTTAATTTTCATCATGTGACCATTGTTATAGAATGCTAATTGTAAAATATCAGGAATTGTGCAAGAAATCTAGAACTATTGAAAATAATGAGGTCTCCTATATAATACTTTTGTTTCAACACTTGTACTGTTTTCATATTTTTTACAGAAATTAATTCCAGAAACTGGTAAACCACATTCCACTCTGAAAGGTTGTAGTTTCTCAAATTTCTCGTGGAATGTCTTGAAATTTCCCAGGAACAAAATATTCAATTTCACACAACCCTAGTTAATGCTGTTGTGTTCCCTGAATGTGTTTATGTAGCCTGCTTTGTATGCATGATAGGTTTTCTCCCTAACTTATCTTTTGGGTATTTGTGTTTGTGATTTCTTAGTGGAAAGTAATGTTAGGAACTGCAAGAAGGCTGACTAAGGCATAACATGATAGTGTGGCCTACTTGTGGTCTGCTCAGTCTAATAAGTTCTATTGGATGTTTTGCATTCAGTGAGAGAAGTACAGTCAATAGTACCGCATTGTTTGTCAGAGTTGAAGCACCGGATAATGCATTTGTTCTCCTTATTTACATTAGTGTTTCTAGATTTACTTGTTATACCTACTCAACAATTCACATATTTATAATTATGTTCTTCTGAAAAATCTTTCTCATTATATTATGGCTACATATCTCTTGAACTGAAGTAAGTTTGTTGATTCATCAGTGTTTGGTAAATATGTCTTGGAGCTCCAAAGAGAAGGAACTGTTATTCTGAGATTACTACTTTTTCTCATTTCAAGCAGGTATTTTTTTTCATGTTCTACCTGCACATTGAAGGTAGTTTGCAACATGAACTAATTCAACAACAGGGTGAAGGGTGAAATGCTATGTTGAATGTTTATTAACCTTCTGTAGCAAAGCAGATACAATTTGTTAGCTTCCTTTGGACACTTTACCAATATATTAAACACCATGTTACTGCTTTTTGAATGACAAAGCAGACAAATGACCATGTATGCTGGTCTGTAATGAAAAAATGCATATGTCTCATGCACAAAAACTAGCATCAAACTGATTTTACATAGTTTGTTTTTAAAAAATATCCCCTTATTCTCAAAAGTGACTCAGCTGTGCATTAAAACAAGTTCATAATATTGATTTTTGATAAATATAATATTTAATTGTGGCACATTAAAACATCTTCAATCCTACACACTGAGTTTCTTTTAATGTGTTGATCTTGAAACATCCACATTTCTGGTTCACCCAGCCTCATTAATTAAACGACTGATTGCCTAACTACATTTATCTTTCTCACAGTAAAACATTCTCTGCACTGCTTTTGATTTTCTCAGTTGATATGAGGAGGACCTGTGAAAAATGGGCATGACCTACTCTATGCAAAAGACCCTGTCAATTTCATGAGTATACCTGTTTGGATAATTCACAAACCTTGCAACTGCTATCAACATTACTTCCGGATGTTGGAGGGAAAAGGCATAATTGAATGATGCTACATGCTGTTTATGGTATGGATGGTAAGGGTTAGTGTTTGTAATTGAGTTTCTTGGTGGCAGAGGTATGCACCATGTCCAAGCAGGAACCACACTCCTAGCTAGGGTAAGTCAAATACCACCCCAAACTAACCTGTGCATACCCTCTGTTAGCTTGGCACAGAGAAGTCCGGCTTAATTTAGGAGGCAATGTGTAATATATTTCGGAAAACTTCAAACAGTAAAATGGTGTAAAGTCAAGTCACGAATTCAGGCTGACTGGAAAACAAGGACCCAGTAAGGCCTGATAAAAAAAAGTTTCAAGTTCAAAATACTTTGTTTGTATACAACCATATCCATAAAAACTCAGTAAATATAGGGTCCACTGTGCACAACCATATCTAGGTGTCAGTGGGCATCTGAATGCAATGCAAAATGTTCAATAAATGTGTGGTGTCCTGTACGTAGGTTGAGCAGTCATGGTTGTGTACAGTGGACGTCGTGTCACTGTACATGTCCATTCCCCATCTAGAGGGCATCGAAGCCAACGAGTGGGCATTATTGAACACTGATACTGTAAGAGCCAATCGGGTTTTTCTCCTTGAGATTCTCCATTATTGCCTATTCCATAGTTACTTCCAATAGAAGGACCGCTTCTTCTTTCAGTCCAATGGAACCTCAATGGGCTTTTCTGGAGCCCCTAGCTACGCCAACATCTTTATGATGAAATTTGAAGCTGAAAACATCCTGACTCTTCCACACTGGTCTGATCATCTAATTGAATACAAGCGGTACATAGATGATATTTTTATCATCTGGCAAGGGGCACGATCACAATTGGTTAACCAAATTCAGGAGCTCAACACGATCAACCCACAAATTCAATTCACCTATCAAATTGAAGCAGTTAACATACCTTTCCTCGACGTTCTCATCACAATTAACAATATTCATATAGAGACTTCTTTGTACACCAAGAAAACTGACTGCAATAATGCTCTGTTGTATCAGAGCTTTCACCCCTGGTCACTCAAGTGCCATCTACCATGCTCTCAATTTCTGCGCATCAAACGCATACACTCCAATGAGCAAACTGGTCTGCAGACGATTGACCATTTCAAATAAAAATACAAAGAAAGAGTCTACCCCACCGCAGTCATTGAACAAGCAACCAACAGGGCTTCTGTTCGTAAACGCACTGATTTACTTACTAAGACAATTAAACCAACCTCTCACAAAAGAGAGGTTTATGTTTCAACATACTCAGTTCAATCTAAACAAATAAAATCCATTATACTTGACAGATGGCCTTTGTTACAGCTAGAGCCTGATTTTAAGGGTATGTTCGCTGAACCACCAATGTTTGCATATAAATGAGCACGGAATCTTAACCCCTTGCATGCTCATGACGGAACGGTTCCGTCATCAGCGTCGGTGCTCCGGTGCTGATGACGGAACATTTCCGTCATGAGCCAATATCGTTTTAAATCCTTCAGCACTGCAGCGAAATTCGCGCAGCACTGAAGGGGTTAAAGAGATTCTTGACCGACCATCAAAACCCAACACTTCCATTACATCTGTCAGAGGCATGATGAAGTGTATGAATTGTTCAAATTGCAATAACATCATCACAGGGAAAACATTACATCACCCTAAATCTGGCAAACCTATTAACCTGAGGTTTAACGCAACATGCAATAGCCATCACCTTGTGTACTTTATTAAATGTCCATGCGACCTTTTTTACATAGGCAAAACAGAGAGAGCTTTACGCACTCGCATTACTGAACACAAAAGTCGTATTCGGACTAACACCACAAGTTCTCCTTTAGCTCAACACTGGTTCACATTCAGACATAACATCGCTCAACAAAAATGTGGTGTTCTTGAGCTAATTGAACAACGCCCTGATCGTGATAACAACAAATACTTATCACAACGCAAAACACACTGGATTTGGTTTATGCAAACTCTTGTACCTAATGGTCTTAATGACAAATTTGAACTAGCTTGCTTTCTGTAAATAGGCCCAAACTGTACTCTTAGTATGTCTCTTGTACATATGTTTATATTGCATCTACTGAATGTATCTATAACTAACTGTCCTTTCAGATTCCTGACATTATGACGTTATGTCCTTATGCACCTCACCATTATAGTCATTTATTGTGGACATTGTTTTCCTGTATGTTTATATTATTGTGTATAATCGCATTAATAGTACGTATTGCTGCTGGCATGTCCCTGAAATGTCATCCTCCTCTTTTACTCAATATCTCCACTGTACAATTTTGTGTGCCATGAGTCCTTCCCACCACCTTTCCCTTAGTAACCTAAGATGGCCGCTCCTTTTTTACTAACATCACACTCGTAACCGAGTCCATCTTCTATGTTTACAACACGGGTGAACACTTATGTTTCCCTATATACGACGTCGCGTATTGCTGCCCTATCTGGTGTCCGAGGTCTCGAGCTCCCTGCTCGTTACTCTGATGGTGAGTCTCACTACTTTCCTTTACCCGCGTGTTGTTTACTGTTTCTCAAACCCTTGTGCTCACTTTGCATTTTTTTCACAGACAGTCCAGTTTACTTTAACTCCACGAAATACATGCTATCTGGGTTCAACGCATGGTAAGCCCTTGTAATTCTTCACTCGTAACCACGTTCTCTCACAACAGACTCTGTAATATAACCCCTATGTTTCACTTTGTAGCTCTCTGTGTCGTTCTAACACGTACGCAACGCACTTTCCGAGTCATTGCTCGTGTGCTTCCCCCGTTAAGACTTACACTCCACTCATCTAACACTCACGTGCTCCTTTTTAATCACCGTTTTCACAAGAATTTGGAATGCATGCATGCCCTTTTCTTTTTTATCTATCATTGTAACCCTCACTTTGATGGTTAAGCCAACTGACTTAGCTCACTACCTTGACTCTTGTTAAGCTCACGGTACCTACTCCTTATTTTCCGACTCCCTCAACTTTCCCCATTCATGCACATGGTGTCATTCATGCACTTTTGCATGCACCCACTTTGACTGGTTTATTGAACACTTATTGACTTCGGTATAAAGACTCTAGCGCTATTAGCCTGCTGCTTAGTTTAATGATGTGTTTATACTATTTTCTTTAGAGACCCCTGATGAAGGGCGACCTTTCTTTGCTCCCAATGCATTGGGATATTTAATTTGAAACCTCCTACGAACTTGTTTGGACCCTTCTTTGGATTCTTTGAATTTCAACACTTTACTCTGAACTTTATGAATTGATATAAAGAAATTCCACGCAAAGCTTTAAGGACTATATGTGTTTTATTGCCATATGTGCTCTTTCAGGATTATGAAATTATATTCTAATTGTTTTTGAAATATGATTCAACTAAATGCTCTTTATTGTACACTCAAATGAGTGACTTGTAGCAGTGCACCGGGACAACCAGATCTCTAACTGGTATTTTCCTGTTTTAAATTAAGATTTAGGCATTGTTCATTGGTTCCTACTTTACTCCTAAAACCCAACTGGCAGTGCTGTAGGGTACCACTACCCTCAGCTCAGTCTAGAATCTTATTATATAGGACTCTGCCCAGGAGTTTTAGGGTGTTGTCTATTAGAGACATAGGCCTGTAGCAGTTGGGTTGGGAGTGATCGCCCTTTTTAAAAGTCAGTACAATGATACTTGTTGACCATGAGTTGGATAACGGGGCATCCATTTAGTTGTTAAAACATTTAAAAAAGAGGCGCCAGAATTCTGGCTTGTGTAAAATGAGGTCAATGGGTAAGCCGAGTGTTCCCGGGGCTTTGTTACCCACACTTGGGCAACATTCTCCAGATCCTAACAAGGGTCCTATGTTTAAAATAATCTTCCTCTTGTACAGGGGCAGCATGAATCATTGAAAAATGATTTTCCCATGCCTCGCTTGTTATAGTGCAGCTAATGGGAGT
Source organism: Lissotriton helveticus (assembly GCF_964261635.1). NCBI lineage: Eukaryota > Metazoa > Chordata > Amphibia > Caudata > Salamandridae > Lissotriton > Lissotriton helveticus. The sequence goes on from NC_136068.1 coordinate 650,587,348, forward strand.
TAGTAGCTGCCTTATTGCTGTTAAAAGGTGTTCCCCTTTTTATTGTTTTCAGCTTGGGCTAATGCTTCCCAATGGTCTTTTAATATTTCTCTTTCCTATTGGTTATCGCTATCTTATACCTTTGCCTGGCCATTTTCACATCAACAATACACCTTGGGTTTCTTGACAGTGCTTTGCGCATTTGTCTATTCGCCTCAGAGCACTCGTGGTCAAACCATCTGGGTCCACTTCAAATAGGCTTCAAAAAGAAGGATTTAACTGCAGAGCAAAATTTAACAAAATCATAAACAGCTTCAGAGGATCAAGGGCTGACAGACAAGACTTTATAGGTGCATGTTAGTTTTAGCCACAACAGAATGTCTAGGAGAGTAGGATCTGCTTCTTTTGGTTACCCTCACTTTTTGCTGATGTTTCACTGTTTTTCGGCTTTAGTCTGGCTGGGACCCTGCTATTCAGGACTCCAGCTTAGCTGTTTTCTCGTTAAAATGATTCCATGTACATTAGGTACACCCCAGTTTGGATTCTGGGGTACCCTTGTGAGTCCCTAGTATATGGTATACCAGAATGGGCATCTCTGGGACAGTACTCAAGTGGTTCACCTCCTTCCTTCATAACCGGACCCAGAAATTCAAAACTAATAACACTATGTCCACACCTGTTCCAGTTACACTTGGTGTCCCGCAAGGTTCCTCCCTATCACCAATCCTGTTCAACCTAGTCATGGAGCCACTCACCGCACTGCTCCATGCCTCTAATGTGTAATTCCACATGTATGTGGATGATACCCAACCCTACCTCAAACTACAATCCCCTGAAGACCTCAAACTCCTCAACTCAACACTTAAGGACACACAAACACGGCTGGCAGAGAACCATCTCAAAATTAATGCTCTATAAACAGAATTCCTCCTAATAGCACCTTCCTCCAAAATCCCCATCACCCAGGACTGGCTGAAACAACTCACTGCATTCAACGTCCAACCTGTCATTGTAGACTCAGCCAAATCCTTAGGTATCACCCTTGATTCCAATCTCAATATGTAACGACATATTAGCAATGCAACCAAAGGAGCTAATTTCCAAATCAATACCTTGAGAAAGCTGAAACGCTTCCTCCCAGCCAACGACTTTAGAACAAAAATTCAAGAGCTAGTTATCCCTCGGATTGACTAGGGAAGTACCGCCCGCTGTGGCCGCCCAATATCGACAACCGCACCATTAAGAGCCTCCATCAATGCTGCAGCAAGGCTCATAACTGGATAAAAAAAAACGCTTGCACATCTCTCCGGACTTACACCTGAAAATTGCATGCATTACTCACAAAGCATTACATCACAGCTCGCCCAGCTACATTGCTCAGTAACTGACAATCTCAGGAGGCTCAAGAGCCACAAGAAGCACATAAACTCTCCTCTTGAAACCACAAAGATTCCACAAGAAAAAAACTTACAAGCGTTCCTTCTCAGGGATGGCCCCCAGGATCTGGAATGCCCTCCCGCCAGAAACTAGACTCATCTCATCCACTGCCTTCTTCAAAAAGGAAGTCAAATCTATCCTCATGGCTAAATTCACTTGAACATTAACTATGCAATTACTGTCTACCTGTTTGCCTCCCCCTTGTATTTCAATGCCTCAATCGACCACACAATCACACGCTACTACCTGGCATTGTGCGCTCCCTGCACAAATTGCCTTATTAAGTTTCTCTATTGCGTTCTCCTTTCATATGTATGTACAAATTGCATTATTAAGTTTTCTTTATTGCGCTCTCCTCTCATATGTATGTAAAGCGCTCTGATATATGCAAGGATCTTGTTCGCGCTATACAAAACTCTGAAAATAAAATAAATACAACAAAGTAAAATACTATGTACCCAGGGCATAGGTACCCCAGAGGCCTACCAGGGGCTGAAGCATGTATTATGCCACCCCTGGGAAGCGTCCCGAAATGAAACCACAGGTCTGCTACTGCAGCCTGGGTAAGATGGTGCATGCACCCCTTACTGAGATATTGGTTCACTATATCTCACCTATCACTGCACATAGAAACCTATCAGTCACCCCTATGGCAGACCTTATCAATCCTGAAGGCAGGGTGCTTGGTTAAATGTGAGATGGTGCCCAGGCATGAGCTGAGCACCCCTGCAGCCTTTGGAATGTATCCTCCAGGATTGTCAATGGTGCAGCCTGACCATATAACCTCGCAGCAAATGCTAACTTTGGACTGGCTGCACGGAAACATGTTGTGTTTGGTGTGAAACACCTTGGAATCATACCCCTACACCAGTAACTGTTGTGAGAGTATGATCCCACCCTTCACTGTAGATGGACCCAGAGGTTCCCTACCGCCGGGCCAGATCAGGGGGCTAGTCTAGGACACCTCACCCAGCTTAAGAGGCAGCACCTAAATCCTGTCACTCCCAGTAGCATAGGTTCCTAACTAGGCCCTCCCGCCTAAAACTCCTGCGTGGGTTCCCCAGGTCAGTGATGCCCCAACTGACTGGAAAGTTTTCCCTCCTTTGCTTATATAGGCCCAGGTCAGGTGACCACCCTCTAAGGCGGCAAAACTAAGATCCGCCCCTATTCTAGAAGGTGCCAGGAGATTCCCTACTCTAACTGTGGGCAGGCAAGGCAGGCTGGAATGGCAACATTGTTTGGAGTCCCTGCCAGCTCCTGGCAACTAGAATGCGCTTTACCAAGACCATCCTGCAGTAACAGGGGCCTATGGCAGCCATGTTGGAGGTGGAGCACCTGTACCTAACATTGATTTTATTAATACACAGGGCATTACAACCTCACGGGGCCTATACAATTACATTATAAAGGGGGGACATACAGAATTCGGGGAAGCAAAAAGCAAAAAAAAATTCTGTCAAAAGGGCCAAGTCCAACACAACTCCCCCCCCAGCCAAAAGCCAGGGTAGACCAATCATCACAGTGATGGCCTTCCCTGCTTGGGGCGGAAAAAGGTGGACGCAGGCCTGTAACTTCAATGGCATCTGCCAGCTCTTCACCACTCAAACCACCCCACTGGTGTTCCCTAGTGGGATTTGGCCAGAACTGGCCTCTGGACAGTCCAAAAGTCTCTGGCCCTAGCTCTCTCACAGAATGGGGGGCAGTAGCCCCAGGCCCGTAGTACCATTTGACCACTCTCCTTCTCCTCCTTGCAACTCCAAACGGCCACTGGTCATACCACCTGGAGTCCGAACCCTCAGGCTGACCAGCCACCAGGGGCGAGGCTCTCCTCCCCCTACCTCTCCTTCTGGGGTTCCACCCATTCCTCCTAAGTGGGACACCCTCAGGACACCACTCCCTCCTCAACCTAGAGTCTAAACCCTTAGGTTGTACCGGTGACAGGGGCGAGTCCTCCCTCCCCCTGCACCCCCTCCCAGAGTTCCGCACCCTCCCAACTGGAGAAGTACCCCTGAGAGTCAAATCCAGGGGGACTCTGATCACAGATGTCCCACCCGCCAGGTCTGGCAAACCCTCAACTTGGCCACCCAACCCGAGATCTGCGCCCTGTGGCTGAGCCGGTGACGGAGGAGAGTCCTTCCTCCCTCCGCACCCCCTCCCAGAGTTCCGCACCCTCCCAGCGGGAGAAGTACCCCTGGAAGTCAATTCGGTAGGGACCTTAGTTACAGGTACCCCACCCTCTAGGTCAGGCAACTCCTGAACCTGAAACCCCAGTCCAGTATCTAAACCCTGCGACTGGTCAGAACCCCGAATCACTGGAGCTCCGGTTACTGATGCTCTGGGTTCTCCTGGCACGAGGGGATCCCCTTTACTGGAAGGCCCAACAGGACAGCATAGGCTCCCAACCTGGGGTCCCCTTATGGAACTCTCCAGGTCCTATGACTGCGGTTGGGGCACCTCGGGACACCTCCCCGTCTCACTCCCTTCTGTAGATGGGATGTGAGGCCCTACAACCCTCACACTATCCTGGGACCTAGCTGGGCTACTCCACACCTCTGCCGCCTCGCTGGGTCGGAAGATCCCTGCACCACTCCCTTCAGGATCACTCCCCCGAACCTCGGGTACACTGCCACCATTAGAATTTCTTGGCGCACCTAATTGTAAGGCTCTCAGCTCCATTTCCTTGAGCTGAAGCTCGTGCGCCAACTTCCTTTCTTCCAATGCTAATTTCTCTTCTTCCATTGCGAACTCCCTGTCCTCCCTTTCTCTCTCCCTCTCGTGCGGTAGCTTAGCAAGCTCCAATCTCAATCGCCTCTCCTCCCTCCTGTCCTCATACTCCTTGGACGATGCACTCCTCCTAGATACACTACTGCCTGTCCTGGAATGTCTTCCCGGCAACACATTTCCACTCATCACAGTGTTCAGTAGGTCTAGTCCTTCTGGAGCGACCGCCTCCCCTTGTGTAACCTGCCCCTCCTGTTCCCCATCCCCTCTCCCCTCTGGGTGGGCCCTTACCCCTGCCTTCAAAGTGGTACGGAGCTCCCCCTTTGCGGCTCTCCGCCCAACCGTCACCCCCATCCCCTGACAAAATTCCCATGGCAGTTTGGCCAGCTGGAACTCCATTTTGCCAGGTGGGGACCCGGATAAAAATCAAGGAAAGATCCTAGGATGTGGGTAACAATTCTGGGTCAAGCAGGTCTCTACACACAGGCTAGACAGTGGGGGAAATTACCTATGCTTGCAAGCACGATAGGTGTCCAGTCTAATTGCGGCACACTCCGTCTCACTGGAGGGTGCTGTATAGTCACAGGTCCTGAATCCCACCGCTGCCAACAATGTAGGAACTGGGGTCGCCAGTTCCCCGGGGGTAGCCTGGCACGAGCAGGTAGGCACCCGAAAGCTTATGTGTTAAGTGACTACACAGCACACACATCTGAGACAATAAAAGGCACGCAAGGACTGACGCCACTCCAGTGTGTTTGATTAAAAAATAAAATAACTTTTATATAAGATTAAGGTTCAGGAGGGGAAAATCACCGTATCATTTGGCCATTAAAGCACTCCATAGGAGAGGAGAAAAGGGAGCAGTTCAATAATCACTTGATTCTGTTACAATAACATCTCAGTAGATAATTAGCATGTCAGTAGTTAAAGATGAACATTTCTTGGAAGAATTAGCATCTCATTAAACAGGAGCAAAACATCTCATTAGGCATGGAGACATCACCATGTCATCAAGTAAGTAACCTGTTCAGTAGGTAACACTGTTAACCTTTCACCCAACAAGGGTGAACTTTACTTAAACTCCTTGGCAGGATTAAAACATATCCTTCAGCAGGAATCAGCAGTGCCTTCAAGGATAAAACATGTCATTAAATGTCAAGCATATCATTAGCCTGCAGTAGCAGTACCTTAGATGGCTGTAGACCTGGAGTCAACAACTTCCTTTGCGGGCCTAAACACTTTAGGGAGAATCAGGCAACCTCTCCTTAGGTACAGCCCAAACATTTCCTAATCAGGAGTAAATAGGTCATTAGAAGGTAAACCATAACCTCAATCAGAGGGAACACCCCCTAAGGTAAACAGGAAAATGTCATCATCCATGCAGCACCTTGCAATAATCCTGTCAGGAAAGAAATAGCGTTTCTTTACACCGCAGTGCACACTTCATCATGTCAGGCATCAGCATGTTCATAACTAGGAATAAAACCTTTCCTGAGGTACAGATAAACATTACCTCCACTAGGAACACCTCAGCAGATCAGAATAATCCTGACCTTAGGCAGGAATAAACCATTTCCTATATCACCGTAGGCATTCGGGCACCCCTACCCTAGACTGGAGTAAAATATTTAATTAGCTGGAGTGAACGGCTTCAGTAGTCAGGTTAGACCATGCACAGGGCTAAGATTTAAACATTTGTTTATGCAAGGGTGAAACATTCCAATGACCTTAAGTAGAGCATGTCATTAAGTACTTTCAGTACAGCAGAAACTCCAAATACATAGCCTGTCACGTTAAATTATTCAGCCGGCTGGAAGGTAGTTTCATAAACCATGGATTAACCTGTAGGAAGAAATCATAAGCATTTCCTCTTGTAAATATCAACAGTCTTGCGACCAAGATCAGGCCCTCAAAACAGTACTGGCATAAATCACTAGGGTCCAGAACTTAATCCCGTCAGGAACTATAGAGGCCCACCCCTGCAAGAAATTCAGTACAGGGAAAAAGATTCTCTCATAAGCAGGCATGAAAACATTTAAGCCAGTATGAACAGTAAAGGCAGCATAAGACTGCCACCATGCACCAACAGTCAATGAAGTGGATTATTTGCTCACCAAACATTAATTCACAGTTCAACTACCAGGCTCCAAGCCTAAAACTGGCAATAAGGCAGTTCAATGGGCAAAGTATCTGTTCCCAAGCCTCCCAGCTACTCGAGGCACATTAGGGGGGCCAACAGGGCCCAGTCACAGTTTTCCCCAGGGGAGGGGTGACCTCGGGCCTTATCCGGCCTACCGCCCTCCTCCCCGGGGGTTACCTTGGATATTTCGGCCCTCCGGGGCCCTTGCGTGGTCTCAGGAGGCTGGAGAGAGGGCTCGTGCTCTTCTCAGTGCTATGGGGCCGGTTGCAGGGCTTCTCGGGGCCTAGATGGGGCAGCGAATCGGAGGGGGCTCTCTCACCTCCTGGCCCCCTCAGCGACGTTTCTCAGGCCCGGCCGGGGCTTCTCCCGGTACCGGGCCAATCAGAGGCCTGATTTGATGGGGGCGCGGCCCGGCGGCCATTGGCAGGGCAGCTCCTTGGGGTGTGTGACCGGCAGCCAATCGCTGCGCGGCGCTCCAAGGGGGCGTGTCTGGGGACACCGAGTCCCGCACCACGTGATCGCGGGGAAGGCCTCAAGGTGTTTCAGGCCCGGGCGGCCTGACAGAAACTACGGCGGCCCTCTCCTGGCATCGGGGGCCGCCCGGGGAAAATTACCACGCCTGACAGGGCAGCCTCAGCTGCATGGACATCCGGGCTGCGGCGGTGAGTTGGGGAGCATTTAGCGCTTCGGAGAGGCCGCGCTCCAGAGCACACACACAGCGCTGGGGGGATATAGTGCCCAGGGCAGCAACTGTCTCTAAAGGCCCAGCGCTTCACAGGGATCACGGCGCTGTGAGGTTCTGTAAGAATCGTAATGACGTTTTCGGGTATGAACGAATATGGACGAGTTTGGTATCAATGAACCGCAAATAACGAGTTTAGTGGGTGCATGCGTTTTCGCTGCGCTACTCGGAAGGGTTCAGGTTATTTCCTGGTTTCTTCATCTGAACCCTCGGGTTCCATTTTAGATACGGCATCCATTTTGTTTTCTCGCCCTCACGTAGTCGGCACACAGGCCAATGTTCGCTTCATGACCCTGGGTTTCCCAAGCCTTACGGAAGATGCATATCCCTTTTGTGCGTCTTTTATTACGAGGGGGATGACATTGCAAAGGCAGATGGCTCCGCTCGGGGGTAATCATGCCGTGTCGGTCTATTGTTTCAGCCTTGCGTCCGCCAGGCTCGAACGCTTTGATCCTGTGGTCATGCTTCCGACATTACCCCCACACCCTTCGTCGAACTGTTGTCTGTCTTCCTTGCACCTGTTTCTGTCTCCCCCCTTTTCCGTTTACAGCTAGATTGGAATATGCCTAATGGTGAGATAAAGTGCTTTTACAGTTGGGAACCGGCAAATGCTACTGTAATCATGTTCCGGGTTTCTGAAAGCACGAATGAAATCCTTTTTGAAGTTTACTGTGGGAACTGAGTTGTAACCTTTTGTTCGTTATGTTGTGTAATGACGAAAACGTGAATATAAGGAGCGATCCACATTTGCAATTTGAAGCAGACTCTCAGAACCTACACTCTGTTGTACTTCTTGTGACTTTTGCCTCCCTGCAGTAATAAACGCTGATCTTTGACGCCGAAGGAAGTGTCCCGTGTCTCTGTCATTTGTGCGCTGAACAGGTATCCCACGAAGGTTTCAGGTGTTGTTCCCTGGCAACGCTGGACCTTAGAAAAAGTCCAGTCCTTCAGTTGGCGCCCAACGTGGGGCGACATAAGCGGTACCGGTCCAAAGCCTGACGATTGTGAGGAACTTCGTGTGAAATCTCCGAGGGAAGGTGCACCCCGCTTCATCGATCCTGTTGTCGAAATAAGTGGTCCGAAGATTTTTCCCGCGAAGATTCCCACCTCCTGACGGCTGCGACGGACCGATGCCCTGACTGTCGACCTGTTTTGGCGCCTGGCGTAGTCCTTTGTACGGCGAGACGATAAACGGGCCTTCCTGGTGACGCCATTGTACTCTCAGTTAAGTATTTGTGGGCCGCTCCCAGTATCCTTGGTTGTTGTTGAAGCTTAGTTGTTTTGCATGGTTCCATTGCATTTGTGGTGCTTAGTTGTTGGTTCTTAGTTGTTATTTGACAGTTGCAATTGCCAAAAACCGAGGGTTTTGTCTTTCACGAAGATTTAGCGCTTCGATAACCCTTGAAGTTTGATACTTGGTTAGTGAGCAAGATGCCTAGCCGTAGTGGTTTCTTTGGTTTCTTTAAATGTTATAACACTGATTCCCGGTTGGAGGACTCGTGTCCGATACCTCCAGTTGGAACTCCAATTTATGAGCTCTATAGTCGACATGGTGTAGGCCCCATTATATATAATGAATATTGGGTTCGTTATACGAAAAACGATGGTGAGCTTAGTTGCCCACCGCATGGAAGTTTTGAAATTACGATTTTAGATAATCTTGAAGCTAAATTGTTTAAAAAGAAAGCTAGGCCTGCTATGTTTGATTCCTTTCGGTTATGGCGTAAAGAGGCCAAGCAGAAAGAAATCAAACAGCTTAAGAAAAATAAAAAAGAAGGTATCATTACGATGATGCAAGGTGCAGAACAATATCAGAGAGATAAAGCAGAAAAAGAGATAGAAGTTTCTACTAGACTGCATCACATGCAGGTAGATAAATGTTATCCGGTTTTACCATCTAATCATGTTAAAAAGGAAGAAGATGTGAAGGAGGATCCCTTGTTAGCCTATTTATTGAAATCACCACCTCCTTATGCACAGGGTACTACAGCCCCTGTAGTTCCTCCTGTAGTTCCTCCTGTTGTTCCAGCGGCTGCTGGTCGGCCTGTTGTTGGTCCTGCGTTTGTCCCACCACCTGCTCCTATTCCTACTGCTCCTTTGCCTGTACCTCCTCAGTCCATTGTTCCTGTTACCTCAACTGTCCTGGCTACCTCTGCTGTCCCTACGTTCACTTCTAATGTTGTTGCTCCTGTTCTTCTTTCTCCTTCTGTTCGTAATCGTATCCCTAATACTGTTGCTACCCTTTACTCCCCACTTTCGGGATCGTTATTTCGATCCGATGTCTCTGAAACTCCCCAGAGACAAAGTCAAATCCCTGGTGGAAGGGAGAGTGCCACGTTGGTAACTATGGCGCATAGATGGATAAGACACCCTGCTAACTACCCTCCGCGCATGGTTTTTGATACATTCTCTCAGTTTAATGAGCCCACTCAGAGATTCGTGTTTGAAGAAATGTGTAACTTTTTGAGAGAAGAATGGTATAATGATGACTTGGATAATGTACCGCCTGAGATGACGGAACTCCAGAGTCAGTTTTCGAACGGTATGATTGTGGGTGGAAATGTACGACGAGCATTAGAGCGATTGTTAGCCTTTAGATCCACAGTGCCTTCTCGTGTGTCATTTGATGATGACACCGATAATACGAAAATGAACTCTGGTCAATATCCTATGAGGGAGGTTCCGCCAGTATGGATGCCAGGTAATCCTGCTGGTAATCCTGCGGTTCTGCCACACTTCCAAAGAGTTTGGATACACCTCCCATGGAAGCGATCAGAAGTCTTGCAGGTGAAACAATCTTTGCCTGATCCGCGTAAGAATCCGGCGGGTTATTATAAGGAGTTGTCCCAATTGGTAGATGCTACTATTATGAACCTCGCTGACATCGACATGCTGTTTGGTAATGTCGTACCGCAACCGATTTGGGCGAAAATTCTCCAAACGAATCATGTGAATGAGTTAGGCGGTGATTGGCCTGCACTAATAGCGGCTGATGGACTACAAGTTGGTGGGGCTAAGCCTGAGCAGTTAATTTTGGATCTGCCCCAGAAAATCATTACGCTCATGAAAACTCTCATGCCAGCGATGAGGGTGAACTGGGATAAATTGTCAGCTTGCAAGCAAAAGAAAGACGAGAGTGTCTCCGATTTCTTTACTAGATTCGAGGAGGCGTTTGTCGATCATAGTGGTCAGGACATGAGCACCGAAGGAGGCCAACGGTTGTTTGTTGATAAGTTTGTGTTAAATTTGTTGCCAGAGCTATGCAACAAATTGAAAAATTCGGAAAGTGCATGGGCTGTTTCAACCACTGCACAGATATTAGCGACGGCTCAATATTATGAGAATAGGGAAAAGGAAGAAAGTGATCGTTCAGACAAGAAAACGAAGGAGCTCAAAACAAAGGTTTTGTTGCAGCAGGCATATCCTCCACGTTCGAATCAAAATGATTTACAACAGCAGTATCGACCACGAGCCCAGTCCACTAGGATGCAGTCGCGCTCTGACTCCTCTGACTTTAGATCTACGCTTGGGTATAATCAGTGTGCATATTGTAGGAGAGAGGGCCATATAAAAATTGATTGTCCCGCTTTACGTGATCGTTATAATAATGTTTCGGCTCGGGGAGGTCGTGGTGGTCCTCAACAGGCCTCTCGAGGTAGAGGTCGAGGTTTCGTTCAAGATCATGAGCGCTCTACTGTTTCATCGGGCGCGAATAATTGTTTCGACCAGCGAAATGCGGGGTCCGATAAATCTGCACAGTACCATGTGGACGATTATTATGTTGAGCATGAGATTGTTGCAGACGACCGTTACTAGGACAGCCATCGACAAAGAGAGGGAGTAGTGTCAGTTCCGGTTGATCAGAGAGGGCCTTACGTCGCGGTTGCCACATCTGGCGTAGTTGAGCCTTTTCTGTTGGACACTGGTGCAGCAAAAAGTTCCATCATGCATTCCAAACTCCCTGGCGCACCTTTGTCTGGCTTAACGAATGTTTCCATTGGATTCTCTGGCGCCCCTGTTAGCAATCCTGTCTCTAGCCCTTTGTCCCTTGCGATTGGTCCTCGTGAGCTGGAGGCTCCATTGATTCTATCCACTGGTTGTGGTGAGAATCTTTTGGGTCTTGATTTGTTAAAACGGTTATATGCGACTTTGTATTGCTCTCCTGAAGGAGTGGAGCTTACGTTAGGTCAGAGGGTTATCTCTCCTATGTACCTATCAATGGATAGGTTCCCACCGGAATTGAGTTCTCTTCCTGCGTCTTTATGGGCAACAGGTCCCAATGATGTGGGCCTGTTAAACATTCCACCCTATGTGGTCCAGTTGAAAACGAATGTTCGATTACCACGTATACCTCAGTATCGTATCTCTCTTGATGGTGAGCGAGCGCTATTAGCGATCATTTATGACCTGAACGAAAAAGATGTCATCGAAGAAACTCGGGGAAATGTGTGTAATAGTCCTGTGTTACCCATTTTGAAACGAACCGATCCAACTAAACCTCCTGTGTATCGTTTTGTAATTGATTTAAGAGAGATAAATAAAATAGTGATCCCACAGTTTCCTGTGGTGCCTGACATCACAGCTTTGTTAACCCTGATTCCAGCTTCTGCCTCCTGGTTTACGGTGATCGATCTGAAGAATGCGTTCTTTAGTATTCCGATCGCTGGGGAAAGCAGAGACCTATTCGGATTCTCATTAGGTGGTCGCAGTTTTAGGTTTAAACGTGCACCACAGGGCTACTGTGAGAGTCCATCGATCTACAGACAAGCCCTTAAAAGTCAACTTGATGCATTTGTGTTACCGACGGGTGCGGCTTTGATCCAATACGTTGACGACCTATTGGTGGCTGCAGATACCGAAGCTATTTGCAGATCTGCTACAGTATCATTGTTGCAACATCTATGTGACCTACATCACAAGGTGTCACCTTCTAAGCTGCAATATTGTTGTCAAGAAGTAACCTATTTGGGTCACTTATTGTCAAAAGAGGGGAGAAGGTTGACCCCAGAACGAATTGCAGCAATTGCTCGAATGACTGTGCCAAAAACTGAGAGAGATGTACGTGCCTTTCTAGGTATTACGTCATACTGCAGACAATGGATTCCACATTTTTCATTGTTAGCGAAACCATTGTTAGCCCTCACGTGTAAGGATGTTCCGACTCCTTTACCATGGACTGAAGAGTGTCAGAAAAGTTTTTCTGAATTACGTGATGCGTTGTGTTCGGCTCCTTTGTTAGGTACCCCTGACTACAGTAAGCCGTTTACACTATACGTTCACGAGAGGGATGGTTGTGCGTTGAGTGTCTTGACGCAACAATTTGGTGACAAACAGCGTCCATGTGCATACTTTTCTTCGACCTTAGACCCAGTAGCTAGAGCATTGCCGAGTTGTTTAAGAGCAACAGCGGCAGCTGCTGTGTCCATTCGACAGTCCGCAGGTCCGGTCATGGATAATGTGCTTACGGTGATGGTTCCGCATGCAGTTGACACTCTCTTGAACCGAACAAAAACTCAACACTTGACGAGTGCAAGGTTGTCTGGGTATGAGTTAACCCTTTTGGCGAGTCATATACGGATAAAACGTTGCAATGTGTTGAACCCTGCAACATTGTTGCCGATCGGCATGGAATCAGGTGATACAGTACCACATGATTGCTATTTAAGAACTGAAGAAGAGACGAAGGGTCGTATTGACCTGAAAAATACTCAATTGGTAGATCCCGATGGTACTTTGTATGTTGATGGTTCATGTTTTAAATTGCCGAATGGTGATGTGACAACCGCGTATGCTATAGTGACGTTGAGTACGGTTGTGGAATCTGCGAGATTGAGTCAGAATTCGGACCAGGCGGCTGAATTGATCGCACTGACAAGAGCGTGCGTGTTGCCCAGAGTAAAGCGAGTGAATGTGTTTACAGATAGTCAGTATGTATTTGGCGTAGCGCATAGTTTTGGTCGATTATGGAGAGAAAGAGGATTTGTCACGTCGCATGGCACGAAGATCCAACACGGACAGCTCGTGAACTACCTTTTGGATGCACTTACATTGCCTAAGCAGGTGGCCATAATTAAATGTAGTGCGCATCGGAAAGTGACAGATGATGTGGGCCGTGGTAATGCATTTGCGGATGAGACTGCTAAGGAGACAGCCAGAGATCTGACAAATCGAATGTATGTTACGAGCTCAGTGAGATGGCCAGCGGAGACTAGCTTGTGTGAAGACACAATTGAAAGTGTGAAGGAAATACAGAACGAGGCCACTGAGATGGAAAAGACTAAGTGGAAAGAAAGCACGGGGAAGTTAGACGGGAATGGATGTTGGGTTGACTTGTCAGAAAAACAGAGATGGATGTTACCGGATGCATATGTGCTTGCTGTTGTTACAATGGCCCACGGCACGGCACATATTAGCGCGAAAGGCATATGCAAGTTGTTGTCTCCTGTATGGAAGAATGATGGGATTACTAAGTGTGCGGAGAGAGTGGTTAAGAACTGTATGGTATGTTTGATGTATAATCCTGGTAAGGGCACCCCCACTCCACCTGGTCACTTTGATCCCCCTACATGTCCCTTTGAAGTTATCCAATTGGATTTCATCCATATGGAGAGATGCAATAATCTGAAATATGTTCTAGTTGTGGTTTGTGCGTTCTCCAGATGGATTGAGGCCTACCCTCTTAAGGATAATACTGCCCTGTCAACAGCAAAAATCCTGCTCAAGGAATATTTCCCTAGGTATGGAATGCCATGGATTGTATGGTCAGATAACGGAAGTGAGTTTGTGGGAAGTGTGATGAAGAGTGTGTGTCGTGGCCTAGGCATAGTCCAAAAATTTCATAGCGCTAATCATCCTCAGTCGGCAGGTTTGGTGGAAGGATATAATGGCACCCTGAAACTGAAACTTGCCAAAATCCAGGCAACGACTGGTTTATCGTGGCCGGATGCTTTGCCTTTAGCTCTCTTATCGACCAGGGCAACCGTGCACTCTTGAGTAGGGCTTAGCCCATATGAGATTGTGTTCGGCCGTCCTGCGAATATTTGGGGAGTTCCGAGGCCTAAGGAGTTTAACAGAATTGAATATCCAATGTTGATAGACTATCTTTATGATCTGACTGCTAAATTGAGTTTCATTCATCAACAGGTCTTTGAAGCTTTACCGGCACAAACTGAGGGACCTGGTCATCGGCTCCAATCAGGTGACTGGGTGCTTACCCGAAACTTTGGACGAAAACGAAATCTTGAGCCAAGGTTCGTGGGTCCCCACCAGGTGTTACTGGCAACAAGGACGGTGGTTCGACTGGAAGGCAGAAAGCATTGGGTGCATGCCACCCACACCAAGAAAGTTCAGTTTCCTTTGCCAGCAGATGCATGGATCAAGAAAGGAGTCGCCTCGACAGAGACCAGTACGGTCCCGGGCTTTACGCCATTTATTGATGCTCAGCCTGTAGAAAACGATACAGTCCGATCAGACATTTCTGTTGAATCATTTATGACAAGACCTTCGTCAGCAACATTGGAGAGTTCGAGTTCTGAACTATTGCCTGAACACTCGAATCCTGCTTTGCCATTTGAACCGTTGTTTGAAGAGCAGACTCAACCAAGAAGAAGTCGATATTTTCTTCGACCGCGCAATAAGGACTAATAAAGTTTAATTTTTTATTTTTGAATTAGCAGTATCACCTTACTGTTGCCATCAACATTGTGGACATTTTATGTTATATGTGTATTTTCTTTTCCAGTACAGCTAGAAGACTGATATTAAACTGAATGCTCAAGTAGTTAGAACCTTCCATCTGGGTTGACCGTAGGGCCGTGCGGGTACTTTCTTCTGTTTAGCAGGTTTCTGACACTAGGTCGATTCCTTTGTCGGTTTCTGGGAACTCCTGGAAATTGATAATCGCTACTCAGAACAAAGTGCGTCAAGAACGTCACAGACGTTTTTTTTTTTAGAAGATGGGGTTTTCTAAGCTGTCGGAAATAGAGAGAGTAACGGCACAAAGATCTAAATTGCATAAGATGTTCCAAACAAAATATTTCCTGTTGCAGGTTTTTATATTATTTCTAACTGTTTCTATGCTATTGGTGGGTGGAGTGTACTTTGGGAGTCAGTTACTATTGGATACCATTTCACCTACCTCTCCTTCTCATGATCTAAATTTTGTTCCCACTATTTCTCCACATTCTTTCCATCTCCTACCCCAACATGAACAGGTTAGACGTGAGGAATTTATGAACAATTCCTTTGTTCAACTCCTACATCAGCATCAGTTGGTGGTGAATACCACTAATTGTTGGGTGTGTGGGTTAATGCCACATACCATGGATAAGGGTATTCCGTATTTGGTTCTTCCTTATAGTCCCCAGGGGTCAGCTCGAGCATTCCAAAGTATGTTTCGCAGTGCCTTAGATTCCTACCCCCATCGAGAGCCACGCTCAGCAGGTTTTGGTCTTGGCCCGTACCACAAGTCTTTGGTGATAGCTATTACTGATTTAGATAGAGATATTTTTGACGTATCGCTTATCCCAGAGGAGGAAGTACGAGCATATAAGGATCTTAGTGACGCTGAGTATAGTGTATCAGTGGGTGATAGACAGCTTAAAAGCTTGTCTCCAATCTGGATCGTACCTCACTTGGGTCGTTTCTGTCTGCAAGGTCATGGTCAAAATCCGAGAGCTCAGCTTGGGAAGAGCGCTTGTGTTGACACGTACGTCTTACCGATGCTCTCTTCCCCTGTCTTTCTGACTGCCAAGGGTACCTACTTTGTGTGTTATGATCGCGCATACACATGGTTGCCCCATGACTTCTCGGGCACATGTTATATCGCGAATCTTTTACCTCCGACCTTTACCGTCGCCTCAGACTATCACAAGACCAGAGTTGTGAGAGGCGTTATTAGTAAAGAAGATACTGCCGGTCAAGAGGCAGGAGACTTCTTTAAGGGTTTCCTACCGTTTTGGGGTCCTATGATTAATAGTAGGAACTTGAGACAGTTAACTCGTGTGGTGGAATCGACCGCTAACATAACTGCAAGTGCCCTTGGTAACCTGACAGCAGAGCTTCAGGCGGATAGACTTATGACGCTACAGAACCGTATGGTTCTAGATGTTGTACTAGCAGATAGAGGTGGTGTGTGCAAGGTGATCCATTCGAGCTGCTGCATTTTCATACCTGATAACGCTCCAACCGTTTACCAAGCCATCTCAAAGTTGCATAAAATCTCAGAGTCCATACACGTGGACGAGGGAGATTGGACGCTTCTAGGATGGTTTTGGGGCCTAATGTCGACATGGGGTTGGAAGATTCTGATGATCATAGGGGTTGTTGTTACGTTTCTGTTCACGTGTTGTCTTTGTGTACAGTGTGGTCCTGCCTTATGTGGCCTTTGTGCTACAACATGTATAAGAAGGCCACCTGCTACCAAAGAGACATTAATGGATAGAATAATGTTCCAGCAACATCTGAATGATCTGATGAACATCGAGATCGATTCCGACTTCGACTAGTTCTTGCCTACATGAGGGCAAAAGGAGCGTCTGAGGTTCTGTAAGAATCGTAATGACGTTTTTGGGTATGAACGAATATGGACGAGTTTGGTATCAATAAACCGCAAATAACGAGTTTAGTGGGTGCATGTGTTTTCGCTGCGCTACTCGGAAGGGTTCAGGTTATTTCCTGGTTTCTTCATCTGAACCCTCGGGTTCCATTTTAGATACGGCATCCATTTTGTTTTCTTGCCCTCACGTAGTCGGCACACAGGCCAATGTTAGCTTCATGACCCTGGGTTTCCCAAGCCTTACGGAAGATGCATATCCCTTTTGTGCGTCTTTTATTACGAGGGGGATGACATTGCAAAGGCAGATGGCTCCGCTCGGGGGTAATCATGCCGTGTCGGTCTATTGTTTCAGCCTTGCGTCCGCCAGGCTCGAACGCTTTGATCCTGTGGTCCTGCTTCCGACATTACCCCCACACCCTTCGTCGAACTGTTGTCTGTCTTCCTTGCACCTGTTTCTGTCTCCCCCCTTTTCCGTTTACAACTAGATTGGAATGTGCCTAATGGTGAGATAAAGTGCTTTTACAGTTGGGAACCGGCAAATGCTACTGTAATCATGTTCCGGGTTTCTGAAAGCACGAAAAAATCCTTTTTGAAGTTTACTGTGGGAACTGAGTTGTAACCTTTTGTTCGTTATGTTGTGTAATGACGAAAACGTGTATATAAGGAGCGATCCACATTTGCAATTTGAAGCAGACTCTCAGAACCTACACTCTGTTGTACTTCTTGTGACTTTTGCCTCCCTGCAGTAATAAACGCTGATCTTTGACGCCGAAGGAAGTGTCCCGTGTCTCTGTCATTTGTGCGCTGAACAGGTATCCCACGAAGGTTTCAGGTGTTGTTCCCTGGCACCGCTGGACCTTAGAAAAAGTCCAGTCCTCCAGCTCGGGGTGGAGCAGGCAAGTCCCACTGTAGCACAGCGCTCAGGAACTTCGTGGCGCTTCAAGGGTATAGCGCTTCAGGACAATACAGCAACTGTCTCTAGAGGCCCAGCGCTTCACAGGGGCACTGCAGAAGAGCGCTGAGAAGGCAGTTTAGGCAGTCTAGCAATCCAGACAAGACAGGACAGGCCACATGACAGTGGCAGGATAGCAAAGGGGGTCCAGGACAGGAATAAGGGGCGCAGATGCAGCACAGTCTAGTACCTGGTGGATTCCCCAGCAGTCCTGTGGTAACTTGAAGGTCTTCTTTTCTTGGCGCTTGATGGTTTCTTAGCCCTTGTAAATATCAGTTCCTTGTTGCTTGAAGAGGGGGTTGAGTTGGGGGCCTGCAGGCAGGCTGCCTCTGCAGGTCACTGTAGATGGACCCTGGGGTTCCCTACCGCCGGGCCAGATCAGGGGGCTAGTCTAGGACACCTCACCCAGCTTAAGAGGCAGCACCTAAATCCTGTCACTCCCAGTAGCATAGGTTCCTAACTAGGCCCTCCCTCCCCAGGTCAGTGATGCCCCAACTGACTGGAAAGTTTTCCCTCCCTTGCTTATATAGGCGCAGGTCAGGTGACCACCCTTTAAGGCGGCAAAACTAAGCTCCGCCCCTATTCTAGAAGGTGCCAGGAGCTTCCCTACTCTAACTGTGGGCAGGCAAGGCAGGCTGGAATGGCAACATTGTTTGGAGTCCCTGCCAGCTCCTGGCAACTAGAATGCGCTTTACCAAGACCATGCTGCAGTAACAGGGGCCTATGGCAGCCATTTTTGAGGTAGAGCACCTGTACCTAACATTGATTTTAATAATACACAGGGCATTACAACCTCACAGAGCCTATACAATTCCATTATAAAGGGGGGACATACAGAATTCGGGGAAGCAAAAAGCAAAAACAATTTCTGTCAAAAGGGCCAAGTCCAACACACAGTATACCCAGTACCAGCTTAACAGAGCCCTGGCATCACAAAATGTATGCTGCAACCACAGACAAAAATCTTGCCTCCTGCCGCTGACCAAAACTCCAGCAGGGGAGGCCTGGACAATAGGTTTTCTGTCACAGGGAGATGTCACCATCTCCCAGACAGACTTTAGTGTATTAGGGTGGGTGGAAGCACTCCAAGAGTGCTTTGAAGTCCTGCACTGGGGACACATTTGGTGTCCCTGTGCATAGCCCGGTTCAAACTGGTTGGAGGGGCTACCAGCCATTGCTCTGGTGTGAAACTGGACAAAGGAAATGGGTGTAGCCACCCCTCTTTCCAAACCCTACCACAGGTGGGTCCCCTGAGTTAGTCCAACTCCTTTCTTAGGTATAAGTAAGGACCCCTGGCAACAAGTCTTTAGATATCCCTGGGTGAAACTCTGCAACTGAATCCTAGAACTTTGACACTCTACTCAAGACTAGAGGACTGAAGAAATCACCTTTGGGGTCAAGGAGTGACTCCCCTGCTTGGCAGGCACCAATGAAGTAATTACCTGCCTGCATCTCCGAAGCTCCTGACAGACTCCGAAGTATCTACAGCCCAGGAAGAGGATTTCCAGATTTCTCAGAGGCCAACCCGAGTCCCCAGCAAAGCTAAGCCCAACAGCCCTCGTGAGTGACGTGGAACCGGAACTCCTGGACAGTGTGCACCTTTGCAAGTGCATTGACTGCTTGACGTCTCTTGAAGTTGTACTTTGAGTTAATCGAAGCCCAAGCTCTGATCACCTCCTGCACCGAAGATTGTGGGCCTACATATCACCAGTGTTCTGTGAGCCCACTTCTTGCTTTTCCGCTCAAGGCTCCTTTGCGATCCCATGTCCTTTGACTGGTGGGTCCCTGTGAAGGCAACTCTGATTTTTGTTGGGCTTCCCTGGTTGCTCCAGATTTACCCTGACACCCACCGCTTGGTGAGTCCCCCATAACTTGGTGGTCTGCACCAAAGCACCTTTCTCCTTTCTGCGTGGGTTGCTCTTGCCAAGGCTTGGTGTGTTCAATCCCGATAGTAACATTGCAGCACTCGATATCCTTTGTGGGACAGCTCGAATCAAGCTCCTGGTCGTCCTCAACGCCTCCTGGTCCTCTGGCCGAAGAGTCAAGCTTCCCCTCATATCACCTGAAGCACCCGACATCTGTGGGCATTTGACTATTGTGCCCCTGGTTACTGGCTAGTGACCCAGACTCTGTTACCTCTGCTTTCAGGTTCTGCTCGACTTTGACCCATGCTTGGATCTCTTCGGACACTTCGCATCTTCCCGGGAGCAGCACTACTTCGCCAGCTTTCACTGAAGACGACGACATGACCCGACACTATTTGACAGCTATGCATCCGGCTCCCCTGGGCTACGTAACTCGAGTACTCCAGTGCTCCAGTGGATGTTGGCCCTAGACACCGCTATGTCCAAAAGGGTTTGTTCCTAGTTGTCTCCTAAGTGTCCTTAAACTTTAAATTTCCAACCTCAACTTTCCCCATGGAAGCTAACGGCGCTCGTGGCTGTGTTCTCACACTGCACACGTCCCCCGTGGGTCTCCTGTTTCACTACCTTGGGTGGTTCGGAAGAGGCCCAGTGATTCTATAGGCTCTAGGCCTTGTGTTTAGCCAAGTAATGGTTCTTATACCACTAATTTTGTATATGGTTTGGTACGCCCCTAGGGATAACTGTATATTGTGCTGATTTACTTTGCTATTTAACTTGTAACTTGTGTACTACGACTTCTAGCCTCATAAAGAGACTAGGATGTGTGTTTTAGAATATATACATATATTTTATATATATACTTTGTGTGGATCTCTTTTAATTTGGTTATTCAAGAGATTATAGGCTGGTAAAACAAGCTGCTTTACATTCCTTCAAGACTTAGCCTGAAGGCTGCTCTCCATAGCTACCACTAGGATAGCTTTCAATAAAGGTTGTCTTTAACGTATCATTAATAATAATTGTTTGAACTGGTAAAAGGTGCCCACTATAACTAGTAGACAGCATATACCAGGCCTACTTCTCACAGTTCGGTGTTATTTAAACCACGCCAGATCAATATCCTAAATTATCATTGAAAGACAATAGGTTACTGGCTCCACATTTCAAGATGAACATGGGCTGTGGATGAAGGGCCAGATTCATCAACGGAAAATCGGCTCGCAAAGGGCCAGATTCTCAGAATCTGGCCTTTGCGAGCGCAATTTTTGCATTTGGGATTCATCATCCCAAATGCAAAAATTGCAAATTGCGATATCGCTAAATTGCGAGGAATTGCATTTAAGGAATCTCTATTTGAGATTCCTTAAATGCAATTCATTAACCATTTTAGAATTGCGAAATCGCAATTATTGGCCGCTATTTACCGCGAAGTCTGACTTTGTGGTAAATAGCGAAAACTTAGAAAAATGCACTTTAGTTCATTTTCTAACTTGTATGTTACACACACACATGTCCTTTGGACATGTGTGTGCGCAACATCAGTCTACATTTTCATTTCAGGGGTGCTTAAGGGTGTCCTTTGGACACCCCTGGCACCCTTGAAATCGCATCCTTATTTGCGATTAGCATATTGCTAATCACAAATAAGGAATGACTCCCCATTCATTCCTATGGGCCTGTAGGCCCATAGGCCTACAGGCCTATGGGGCTCAGAATGGTTGGCTCAGAATGGTTGCTATTGGGTGTTGCACCCACAATTTTCATAACATTATTAAGGTTGAGCGTGTTCAGATGTCCTGCCAGTTCTGCACCCCTACAGTAAATTTGTCCAGTGCTGCGGGACCCTGTACTATGTATTGTGTCTGATAATTTTGCATGGAAGTTACCGCCAAACTAATGCCTATTGATTTTGTAGTGTAGTTCCTATATCCTCAATAGGCTCTGCGCATTGTAATAACATATACTGTAGTTTAGACATAGGACTGAAGTTGACTAGGTCTCTATCGTATATATTAGACTTAATTGTGAGTGCCAGCTAGCTCAGAGGTCACTAGAAACTTTCTCGAATTCAGAAGAAGGGATTAGTTTCTGACAACCGCATAAACATGACAACTTGGTTTCCCAAGAATAAGAAATCAATCTCTATAGTCGCGGAAACAATAGATAGCTATTTTACTCAGTCAATCGTGCATGCTTCGTTTCACCAGTGGTGCTGAGAAAATAGAGAGACGGGCGTTTTCAATAAAAAATATTTATTGAACAGTGTTCTTTCTCAAGCATAAGAAATGTACTGCTACAATCGTAATACTTATTATAAAGTACAGGGTATATAATACGTACAGTATTATAAAGTAGTACTGTAAAAGTATGATATGCTTTCTAAGCCATAAATTGCCTTAAAACGGATAAAATGCATACAGTGTTAAAATGATGGCTAAAAGTACTCAACTGGTGCTTCTAACATATACCTACCCCGGTGTACCTGACCTAAGCCTAGCACAAGGGAAGAAGTAAGTGAGGAGTAGTTTAGGTTTAGCATTTCTTGCCAAGAATCTAATCAAGAATTCTCTAAGGGTCTAATCAGCTCCGTACCTTGGTTTAGAATGAAGGAGGTCTTGTATCTCTCTCTCAGGACTCGATTTCCCAGCAACCTGCAAGGGTAGCCTGGAAACACTGGAGCTGGATTTCCCAGCAAGAGAAAAGACAGCGTCTCTCAGTGCATCAGCTGGAGGGTCGGCTTCCGTCGGCACTTGCTGCTGCAGGGCGTTGGGCAAGTAGTTAGTCGATCTGCTCCAAACCACCGTGTGTTTGTCAGGGCAAACCTAGGCATATTTATACTTTGAAGGTGCCGAGTTTGACATGAGATTGGACTTAATACCGTCATCAAAGACTCAGTTCTCTGAAAACTCCATAATTTCCTAGATAAATTACTATTCAGGCAAGGGGAAGTCCCTAGCTGCTGAAGGCGGGTTTTTCTAAGAAATCGTTGTTGATTCTTGGAACTTAGTGGAAGTAGCCATGCCGTATTTGGGCTGCATAGGATCAGTCTAAATATGGTAATGATTTCTATGCCTATATAAGGATTGGATAATGTATACCTATATAAGGGCATGAATCTGGAACATTTACACTAGGGTACTAGATTCTTTGACAACAATTTAATAGATTCTTCTGATCTATCTAAATTGGCAATAAAATCAAATAAATTAATAACATTTCCATTAGGGATTGAATGGAAATCATTATTATAAAAGTTAATCAAATAAAAGGAGACACCCCTCTTGTAGAGTAAGAATTGAAAAACTTTACTTTTGGAGCATAGGGCCCTCATGCTGCCACCGCCGGTGGTGTTTACCAAAATTGATAAGCCCTCCGAGGGTCGACCAGACTTCGGGATGGGAACTATGGTGTTATAACATTGAAACACATCAATATGTGGCAAATTTATCTGGAGCCCTGGAAAGCCAAGGCGGGCGAAGAAGTATATGATGCTACCATTAGAGAGGGGGGGGGGCTGGTGGTCCCGGACTTTTTTCTTTATTTTGTGACTTGGTTTTTATTGGAAATGAGGATACTGATAACTGGGGAGACAGGCGATCATATGTCCAACTACCCATCTATCTTTGAAATTGTACTAGGGCCTTGTGCGAAGCAGAGTCTATTTATTGAAATAGACGGTAGCTATTACAAGCGCACTCGCTTCAAGGTTTTGCTGGGTGCATACAAGGTTTGGAGACGGCTTGCCAGAATAATGGCTATAGGGAAATTATCGTACTATACATCCTTTAAAGCATCTAGGATACTGCCTACGATATTTTCAGAAGGAATGTCACAAAATTGGCAGAGAAAAGGGGTGAGGTGGCT
Organism: Lissotriton helveticus; assembly: GCF_964261635.1. Taxonomy (NCBI): domain Eukaryota; kingdom Metazoa; phylum Chordata; class Amphibia; order Caudata; family Salamandridae; genus Lissotriton; species Lissotriton helveticus. Next base: position 650,610,604 of record NC_136068.1, read on the forward strand.
GGGGGATATTTGCCTGAAAGATGGCACGTGTAAATCATTTGATGAGTTAAGGGAACAGTTTTCTTTTCCTAGAGCTTATTTTTTAAATGTTTGCAAACACAGGATTTTTTTTTAGGCAGAAGTTAACTTTGCAAACTAACGAAGTAATAGAAGGGATTAATAAGCAGTTTAAAATAGGGTCTCTGTATCAGATATTATTAAGGGGAAAAACAGATGATCTTGAGAAAGTAAGGGCAAAGTGGGCTAATACTCTAGGAGATTCAGAGATAGTGGTGGAAGATCTACTTTTGTTGTCAAAAGAGGCATTAATGTCTGCGAATTTAAAAGCCCAATTTTTTAAGGCGGTCTTTGATTTATATTATACACCCGAACGCATGGCCAAGTGGGGTGAGGGATATGATGGCAAATGTTTTCGATATAAGGCTGACCATGCAGACAGTATTCACATTTTTTTCTCTTGCCCCAGGCTACATTGTTTTATAGGAGGAATTGAAAAGTTAATTTCATTAGTTATTAATATTCCCGTAACTATTACACCTGCTATGATGCTCTTGGGGAAAATACCCATAAATAGTTTCTTGGAGAGTTTATACCCTCATCGCCACTTTATTTTTTTTCTATGACATTGGCATGATTATATATAGCTAGTGAGTGGCTTCAGGAAAAGCCGCCTGATTATCAACAATGGCAAGCAAGAATGTACAGCTTATAAAAATTGGAGTGGGGGCTTTTCTCAATTAGTGAATCAAGGAGAAAAAAGAAGATGGGTATGACATTTTTTTTTCCCTGATTATTATGAAGATTGAGAATGGATATGAGTATGAACTACTTTTGTTAATAATGGATTTACACTGGCCATTAATTGCTTCATGTATTGTAATGATATAATTACTTGCCTCAGGTGGTCTAATGCTTTATTATTTATACTGCCTATATAATATGTTGGTTATAATTCTTATGCTGTATTAATGTGTTGCTGTGAACATACAAAAATAAAAAAATAAAAAAAAATAAAAAGAAACACATCAATAAGGAGTTCTTGGGTCGCCCAAGTCTCTTGAAACATAACTATGTCATGTTTTCTCATGAGATTTATCCAATGAGGATCCCTCAGCTTCGACCGGAGGCCTGCTATATTCCAACTCAGGATGCTTAGATCTGTGTTGGCCAGAGCCTTCATTGGCGCTTGTGGATCATCTTATATGGATGTGGAGGGGGAGCAAAAACGCATAGGGATTAACAAGATGTTCCAGTTGGAGCACCAGTGGGCCCAAAAGTTGGTTTGTAAAAATAGCCCAGCGGTAGGGAGCAGATGTTGGTGCTTTGATTAGTTGTTAATTCACACACTCTCAATAAGGATCGTACCATGGATGATTTATGAAAGTTAATCACAATACAATCCATGTCCATGTTATTGGGGGATGTACCAATCCACCCAACTCTGCGGACCATGATGATCGTGTTCATGTCTGATGGGTGGAACCTTTTATTCTTTGTTAACCAGTCCACACATTTATTTCGTAGTTCAACCTAGGACTCCCTCTTGAGGTTTGGGACACCAGCCAAGATTAGTACATATGGACAGGAGGCTGGGGGCAAGCTCAAGACATATGGGTTAGCCATGGTTTGAGCTGTGACCAACAACGGGCTAAGCTTTTGCACAGCTTCATCTAGACAATCTAAGCGCTCACATAGAGGGACGAGTTTAGAATCTAGCACTTCATTAAATCGCTTGAACACAGTATCAACATCAATAACAGAGATGGTAAAGGTATAACCACCCCCCTATTGCCCGGCAGTGCCTCGGTCTGTGTGCTAATGGAGCGGTACGAGGCCACTTTATGACCTTCCCCAGGAGTACCGGTCCTTGCGGGTGATTGCATTCATGTGGTCAAACATTTACTAGGTGTGCCCATCCTGAATGGCTGTTTCCCGCATTTTCTCTTACGTTTAGTGGCCAGATTTCCCATGCTTGTGGGAACATCGGCAATAGATTGTGGCTCGGATGTATTGCCAGATGGACTCACGCTGGCATGCATAGTGTTATTAATGACTGAAAAGTGGGGCTGAGGGGGGTAGTGAGCGGTCGCTGAGCCCAGTTCAGTTCAGGGTCAGGGTCAGATGGGGCCCCTCTGGTGTCTAAGTGAATAAGTGAGCCCTCATTACCCAGAGACAAATGATGCTCAGTGAATTCAATTTCGCCTGACACAATGTTGCCCACCCTTTCAAGCATGCTATTGACTCTACTGGAGACAGGCCATGAGTTTCTTTGCCGGATGCGCTTCCCCATGATATGTTTTAAAACAACTAAAACAATTGGCAGCCTTCAGGGTAAGCCAGGAATTTAAACTTGAACTTGGGGGCACTCACCTCATTGCAACTTTAGGCCTCAAAAGAGGGTGGCCCTTCCCTGCCACTTTCTGTCACTGACGGGTGCAGACAGGCCCGCCCTTAGCCCAGGCTTTGCCTGGCATGGCCCGGGCATGCCCATGTGTGTTCCGTGCTGGAGGAGCCACAATGTGTTTTCACACGCCTCCGGGCGCAGAAAGAGTGACGTCAGCGCATTCTGGTGCTTGGCTTGTGGGGCTTGGAGTTTCCCCTGGATTGTGGTGCTGGCTGTGGCTGTAGCTCCAGTACTGCCTCTCATTGCTGGTGGCACCCACACTGTGAGAGCTGCGATGTGCTTTTACACGCCTCCAGGCGCAGACATGGTGATGTCAGCACCTCCTGGCACTCGGCTTGTGAGGCTTGGAGTCTCCCATGGATTGTGGTGCTGACTGTGGCTGTATCTCCGGTACGGCCACTTGCTACTGGCGGCTCCCCTATCTTAGTTCTGTTTTTTTCATCACTGAAGTTGCAGAGTGCATCTCATCGATGCATCAGTATTCCTCGCACCGTTGGGGTGATGCTTCCATTTTCTCCCTGCGATGGCGTCAGTTCTGAACTGATGGCGATGTACCGGTTCTGAGATGGGGTAGTTCTGGAGGCGAAGTGCTGTGTTTCACCATGCAGTAGAGGTGATGTATTGATCTTCTCGGGAAACAATATTTACAACGAAGGCATTACTACATGTAACGTTTACTACGGTACACTTACCACGTAAACGTCTTTTCAACGCGTGTGCCTTCCACGATCGTCTTTACCATGCAAGTTTCATTCATTCCGGTCTTCATTTCTACGTTCTGCATGTACGTCATTATAGAAGTCCTTTTTTTAAATTTGCTAGACGTGTTTTCATGCTTGTTTCCGTGGTTGGTGGAAGTAAGGGCTACTGCTGAAAGGAATGGGGGTGACAGGTAAGAAAACTAATCTTTATTCTTATAAAAGTATTATTTATGCTCACTTTAATTTAAATGAATTTTTAAATGTAACGTAATCTGTTGTTTTATACATCGATCTTTTCTTTGTTCTGCAGTTTTGACTATTCAAGCAGTGTTTTTAAAAGCATGAGTTATCTGTTACTATGCTTTTTTTTACATTTCTAGTTTTTGATAATGCTATGCCTTTAATTGAATTTCAGACACACCTATAAATTAGAAATAATGTTTTTTTTATGTTGATGGAATTTGTTTATGTGAGTTTTTTTGAATGTAATTGTATGAATTATAAAATGTGGTCATTTTTTATTTAAGGTTAATCTTTTATCTTACTATGGTTAAGGCTATGTTTATTTGGGATGACCTGCATGATTATTTATATGCTATTTGAATTTTAATAATTGGGCATTTTTTATTTATTTAAATACCCTGAATTTATTATTATTAAGGCTATGTTTTTTTGGTTGTTTTTCTTTTCTTTTTGGATGAATTACGTGTTTTTATTATGTTTTGGATGGATGAGTATTGTTCGGGAAATTGGCGTATTATCCAGACTTAAAAAAAAACTGCAGTATTATTTTAAATTAGAGAAGTCATTGTGTTTATTTTGCAAGTTTTAAAATGTATTTATAATAAAATTGTATGCTATCCTTTAGGTGTGTGATGTTTGGGGTAGTGTGCCTGAGTTTTTATCTTTGAGTGTCATTCCATTATTATTGCAAACATGAGCACTACTTTTTTCAGAAATTACATACCTATCTTTTAGGAGAGGGATGCTTGGAGTACAGGGGTATTGGGTGGGTTAGTGTTTAAATACCCAGGCATTTTTATTCTAGTGGAATAAAAATACCTGAGTATAAATTTGTATAAGTGTCTCTTTCTTATTTTTGAGAAAAACAAGAAGTATACTTATCAAGTATTTACTACACTAACTTTTAGTAGCGGGATGCTTGGGGTATAGGGGTATTGGGTGGGGTAGTGTTTTAATACCCAGGTATTTTTCCTAGTGGAAAAAAACCCATGAGTAATAATTTATATAAGTGGCTCTTCCTCAATTTTGAGAAAAACAAGTAGTATACTTATCAAGAATTTACTATGCTAACTTTTAGTAACGGGATGCTTGGGCTATAGGGGCATTGGGTGGGGTGTTTCTATACCCAATTTATTTTCTAGTAGATAAAAAATCCCTGAGTATTAAATTATAATTTGCTATTCCTTATTTTTGAGATAAACAAGAAGTATACTTATCATGAAATTACATTCCTAACTTTAAGGAGCGGGATGTTTTTGATACAGGGGTTTTGGGTGAGGTTTTGTTTTAATAACCAGTTATTTTTTCCCCTTTTAGGAAATAACCCTAGTCTATTAAATCCCAGTGTGTTCAAAATGAGATACAATCAATTATCATTAAAAACAATAGATCAAAGCAATTAGTAATAACATAATGTACATTTTATCTCTTTATAAATTATATATAAATATGAATCTAAGATTTAAAATTGAATTAGGAAAAATAAATTGAGTAGTTTTTCAGTGAAAAGATGAATTTATTGAGTAAATATTTGTTTAAATATTTCACAAAAAGGTATCATCTAATTTTTAATGATGCACAAGAAATATATATTTTAAAACTCAAAAACATTGTATTTTCATAATATGATATATTAGTCCATTTCAATTTTGTAGACACTTCGTAGTCACTAATTGTTTCACATTTGGTTCTGTAGTTGGTGGCTCCTCTCAGAATGCAATGGCATGAAGACGCGGTAGGGTTAGGATTTGACCTTTTTTTTAAAATACATTATAACATGTGGAAGGTACATATACTTTTAGGAAAGTTGTGTACGGTAATTTCAAATACTGTGGTGAGTTTCATTTTTAATTTGTATTAACTACACTTTGATCCCCATGCAGGTTGCCGTAATATACACACTTCGGGACAATTCTTTTCTGAATAATAAATTGTTAATGAAAGCAATTTTAGATGAACGCAGACACATTCATTAATCCATACGTAGCCTAACTTTGTTAAGTTTAAAGAAATATGAAAATTAAATAAAAGTGTTTCAATATAAAAGTATTGAATCACAATTGATGTGACGTCAGTTCAAAATAAAATAAGCAAGTTGGCAAGATAGCAAAATACCTTTTTATTTGGAATTTGGGTTAATTTTGAAAAATGTCAATTAAATCTTTTGGAAGATGAGTAAAACAGGCGATCAATTCACATGTTAGAAATGATAGTTAGAAATGAAGAATATATGCAATACTTTCAAGTTAGTCAGACGTGCCAATTAAAGGAAATCTCTCTGCTATGTCGTGTCACTCGAGGATTTAGAGTACCTGAAAGTGACTGAACCATCCTCATTTCTTGGAAACTTTGTTTTTTTTTTAAATTTCCAAAAAATAATAAAAGTTTGGATGACTCCTACCAATGGATTTATTAAAAGAGTTATGCCATCCTTTGATGGAATTGTTTGCCTTTGCTCCTCCCTCTAAGCAAGTTAAGTAGCAGTTCCACCTCTCAATGGGGACCCTTGGCTTCCTCCTGCTACCTGACCTGCTAAGATTGCCAATCCAGGTTCCCTCAAAATAATTTAAAAGAGGTGCCAATTTCTCTTCATTTACTATCAAATAATCTGATTGAACAATTGCAGTGTAGAAGTCATCTACAAAATCAGGAGGAACAAAACACAAAGCTGTTAGTTTTTATGCTCATATTGTAGTTTGCTGTTTGACACCAAGGGGCACATTAGGATAGCGGGTGGAAAACCACCCCGACCGCCATGGAGGCGGAAACTAACTGCCCGCCATGGAGGCGGAAAAACCGACGACCGCATTAGGAACAACCGCCACGAAAGACTGACCGCGGCGGTAGCGGGCCAAGCAAAGCCGTCCGACGCGGGCGGAGACGGACAAAAAACCACCATGGCGGTCGGATAAGCAGCGGAAAAGGCACAACTCACCGCAGGGAAAGCGGACACACCGCACGGGATATTACCATATCCCCGAGGGTGTCGCGGGCGGAACCGCCGACACCGACCGCCGCGGTCGCACCAAGCAGTGAATGGGAGAAATGGCGGTCAAGCAGCAGCAAAGCCACCGCAGCGGATGAACATGAAAAACATGGTGATCGATGTGAAAACACTGCAGTGATGCCTAAATGGCATAAACAAAGTAGCACAGCCCCCAAAGTATACAACACACATACACAGAAACATAAATACCTACATTAAAATACAAAACCACAGAACAACTCCCAAAACACACCTGACAACCAAAATCCAATTGGACACACCCACATAGCTGAGTACAAAGCCACCCCCTTCACTGACCACAATCCTTTGCATCACTCCAGAAGAGAAGGCCATAGACCACACCTGACAGGAGAGACAAAAGAGCACAGCACACACCCACCCACCACCACCATCAACACCACAATCACACCATCACAATCAAACCCCCATCACATCACACAACACACCTCACATATCAGCACCACACCCCTGCACCCACAAACACCTCAACCCCCATACACCATGGCAGCACAAAAAGTGCCCAAATTCACAGAGAGTGAGTTGACAGTCATGGTCAACGAGATTGTAAGAGTGTAACCATAACTATTTGGTAGCCTGGACCAGCAGACACCATTAGCCACCAGGACACAAATGTGGGAAAGGATAGTCCAAAGGGTGAATGCAGTTGGGGCCACCCCAAGATCCAAGAAGGAGATCCAGAAGCGGTGGCATGATCTAAAGAGGGTTGTGAAGGGGAGAAGGAGCAAGAACTGGACGCTGGGAAACGTCACTGGCAGTGGCCCTCCCATCCAACTGAAGACATTCACACCATGGGAGAAGAAGGTGCTTGCCATCCTGCTACCTGAGAGTCTCACAGGAGTAGCTGGGGGAGCGGAGGGTGGAAAGTACAGACAAATGACAGCCAACACACTGAGAAGTACTTCTGTGCAATACCCAAACACCATTCCACTGTCCATCCCCACCCAACATGTAGCCAGTCATCCTGCATAGGAGGCCTGTATGGGTGAGGGAGGTCTGTACAACAACTCACACCATAGCCCCTGTACCACAGCTGAGCAGCATGGAGTCCTCCCCCACCCAGGAGCATGTGTCAGCCATTGCACTGTGTAACAAACAGACTTACTAGTTGATAGCCATCTTCACTGGGAGGGTGTGTGTGGGAGGGAGGGAGGGAGGGAGGCCTGCACTACTACTACCACCATTCCCCCTGTCCCACACCACAGCAGCATGGAGGTCTCGCCCACCCAAGAGCATGTGTCAGCCATTGCACTGTTTGACAAACAGACTTACAGGTTGGTAGCCATCTTGTATTGGAGCACTGTTTGGAGTGGGAGGGTTGTATCACAACTCCCAGCATACTCCCTGTCCCACACCCCAGCAGCATGGAGGTCTCCCCCACCCAGGAGCATGTGTCAGCCATTGCACTGTTTGACAAACAGACTTGCAGGTTGGTAGCCATCTTCACTGGGAGGGTGTGTGTGGGAGGCCTGCACTACTACTAACACCATTCCCCCTGTCCCACACCCCAGCAGCATGGAGGTCTCCCCCACCCAGGAGCATGTGTCAGCCATTGCACTGTTTGACAAACAAACTAACAGGTTGGTAGCCATCTTGTATTGGAGCACTGTTTGGGGTGGGAGAGTTGTATCACAACTCCCAGCATACTCCCTGTCCCACACCCCAGCAGTATGGAGGTCTCCCCCACCCAGGAGCATGTGTCAGCCATTGCACCCTGAGCACTCACCTAACAGGTACGTACCTAATGTAATTCTTCATGAAGTGTGTGTGGGGGACCTGCATCCAGAAAACAATAACAATTGCACGCAATGCCTTGACATTCAACATGTATGACAACATGATGTCCCTCTGCACTATGAAATGTTAGACGGTGTTGTCATGAAATGTACTACTGATAACTGCATATATAACTAGTGTACAGACAGATGATGATATGCAGATGACACAAATACTGACCACTCCCCATCTACTCCACAGGTGATGAACAACTCACTGCTGAGGAGCACACCAACGACCAGGAGAGCCAGTCTCCACCTCCGGCACATGGACTCTCAGATGTGGACTCCCAGGACAGTCTGGATGATGAGCTCCAGGCCGGACCATCTGGTGTGCCACAGACCCAGAGGTCCCAGGCCTCCATCCTCCCCACCACTACCTCTGCTACTACAACAACGCAGCAGAGCCCTGCTGTCACGGTCTCTGCCTCCACTGCAACCACCACCGCCACCACCGCCTCTGCCACCAACACCACCAGTACCACCAGTACCACCTGCAGCACCCTCCCTGTCCCTAGGGATGACCATCCCACAGCAACACCTGTGGAGGGCAGGGAGAGAGTGCGTGGCCCCCCAGTGGCGAGGGAAGAGGTCCGTGGCAGCAGAGCAGGTGGGAGGGCCAGGGTCACCACCAGACCTCGGGAGGAGTGGACACCATCCCTGGACCACTTCACCAGGGTTGTGCAGGCCTACCAAGAGGTCCAGGGACAAAGTGGCCAGTCTGATGAACTATTAAGGGAGCTCATCCTGCTGATGAGGTCCAACGATGACCGCCTGGGACAGATGGTGGACCTCATGGGCCAGCAAGTGGCGTTGCAGAGGGACAGGCCTGTGTCCCAACCAACACCTCCGTCCCCTTCTGTTGCTCCGCAGGATGACAGTGCTCCATCCTCCCCTGCACCAACAGAGAGGGGCGAGTCCTCTGATGCCGCTGGCCATTCAGCAGGCCCCCCACCGCCAAAAAGATCTAGGGGGCGTCCAAAGAAGAGCCTGGGAGTCTCTGGAGCCAAAGCACCTGCCGCAAGCCAGTCACGGAGCCTGCCGTGAAGACAACCCTCTTCCCAACTGCATTCACTGTTTGGACTTTCTTTCCCCACATTGCCTTGGCAATGGCACCTCTCTGTTGGACTGGGTCACCACATCCATGTGTTGTCTAATCTTGCATCTCATTGAACAGGACTGTCAACTCACTGCTCATTCCACACCTTCATGTAAATATTAGCGCACCAATCACATGTCCACTCACAAAATAAAATACCTGACGCACCAGTTTTTGTGGAGTGAATTCTTTAGTGCATTATTTAGATTGTTGATAATGTCCATGATGTGTACAAATGTTGTACAGTATACAGGGCAGGAACCATCTCTAGCACCTAGGGAGACACAACAGAACAACAGTCACTGGTCTCATTGTGGCAACACACACACATCACTGCACCAAAAAATATCCAATACATCACAGGTATATTACACAATGTCTAGCAGATGTGCACAAATACGGTCCAGCTTACATCTCCGTACGGAACGTCACTGTCACCAATACCACACATAGGTGTCAGAACATGTGCCTATCGGTTACATGCGCGCATAGCCATTCACAACAAAAGCAACCACACCACACAATGTACACGTTGTACCTCGTCACCCACCTTCAAGTGAAGTAGCGTTCGATGAGCTGCTGGCGCTGGTCAACTCCTTCCTCCTCACCACTGTCCTCATCACTGGATTCAGGTCCCTGAGCAGGTGGTGGCCTTGGTTCCACACCATCGTCCATGAGCAGGGGGACCCCCCTGTGGATGGCCAGGTTGTGCAGCATACAGCATGCCACAACGATCTTGCACACCTTCCCAGGCGAGTATGCTAGTGCACCTCCGGTCCGGTCAAGGCACCGGAAACTTGACTTCAGCAGGCGGAAAGTCCGCACGATTACCCGTCGGGTCCTGCCATGGGCCTCATTGTAGCGAATGTCTGCTGGTGTCTGGGGATTACAAAGTGGGCTCAACAGCCATGGCCAACTGGGATATGCTGAGTCACCTGTGAATGGCAAACACAAATTGCAATGGTGTACAGCCAGAGTCCAGCAAGTGACACACAGCGCGCCATAGAAGTAGTGATACTCACCCACAATCAGGGCACGTTCGGGATGCAGATTCTCCATCATCCGTGGCACCATGCTGTTCCTCATGATGTACGAATCATGGGCCGAACCAGGATACTTTGCACACACATGTGATATGGTCATGTCCGCAAGGCACACCACCTGCACATTCATGGAGTGGTAGTGTTTGCGGTTCCGATAAATGTGCTCCATTGCCTGTGGTGCTACCAGACCTACATGGGTGCAATCGAAGGCACTGACTACATGTGGGATGCGCCCAAGGGGATAGAAGTCACCCTTCACGGCAGCCAAGTCACATCCCCTGGGGAAATGTATGTAGCGATTGTGATATATCATCATGGCCGCAAGCACATCCCTCAGCACCATGCTGAACATGCGCTGTGACATCCCCCCAGCGTTAGCCACGGTCTCCTGGAAGGAACCAGTCGCAAAAAAGTGGAGTGCTGCCATCACCTTGTAGGTGGGTGTGAATGCCGTAGGATAGTGATGGCGAGGCTGCAGGTGGGGCTCCAATAGATCACACAGGATCTTCAATGTTGGTCTGTCCAGCCTACCAATGGATTTATTAAAAGAGTTATGCCATCCTTTGATGGATTTGTTTGTCTTTGCTCCTCCCTCTAAGCAAGTTAAGTAGCAGTTCCACCTCTCAATGGGGAACCTTGGCTTCCTCCTGCTACCTGACCTGCTAAGATTGCCAATCCAGGTTCCCTCAAAATATTTTAAAAGAGGTGCCAATTTCTCTTCATTTGCTATCAAATAATCTGATTGAACAATTGCAGTGTAGAAGTCATCTACAAAATCAGGAGGAACAAAACACAAAGCTGTTAGTTTTTATGCTCATATTGTAGTTTGCTGTTTGACACCAAGGGGCATATTAGGATAGCGGGCGGAAAACCACCCCGACCGCCATGGAGGCGGAAACTAACCGCCCGCCATGGAGGCGGAAAAACCGACCGCTGCATTAGGAACAACTGCCACGAAAGACCGACCGCGGCGGTAGCGGGCCAAGCAAAGCCGTTCGCCGCGGGCGGAGACGGAAAAAACCCACCGCGGCGGTCGGATAAGCTGCGGAAAAGGCACAACCCACCGCAGGGAAAGCGGACACACCGCACGGGAAATTACGATATCCCCGAGGGTGTCGCGGGCGGAACTGCCGCGGTCGCAACCAGCAGTGAATGGGAGAAATGGCGGTCAAGCAGCAGCAAAGCCACCGCAGCGAACAAACATGAAAAACATGGCGGTCGATGTGAAAACACTGCAGTGATGCCTAAATGGCATAAACAAAGTAGCACAGCCCGCAAAGTATACAACACACATACACAGAAACATAAATAACTAAATTAAAATACAAAACCACAGAACCACTTCCAAAACACCCCTGACTACCAAAATCCAATTGGACACACCCACACAGCTGAGTACAAAGCCACCCCCTTCACTGACCACAATCCTTTGCATCACTCCAGAAGAGAAGGCCATACACCACACCTGACAGGAGAGACAAAAGAGCACAGCACACACCCACCCACCACCACCATCAACACCACAATCACACCATCACAAACAAAACCCCAATCACACAACACACCTCACATATCAGCACCAAACCCCTGCACCCACAAACACCTCAAACCCCACACACCATGGCAGCACAAAAAGTGCCCAAATTCACAGAGAGTGAGTTGACAGTCATGGTCAACGAGATTGTAAGAGTGGAGGCATAACTATTTGGTAGCCTGGTCCAACAGACACCATTAGCCACCAGGACACAAATGTGGAAAAGGATAGTCCAAAGGGTGAATGCAGTTGGGGCCACCCCAAGATCCAAGAAGGAGATCCAGAAGTGGTGGCATGATCTAAAGAGGGTTGTGAAGGAGAGGAGGAGCAAGAACTGGATGCTGGGAAACGTCACTGGCAGTGGCCCTCCCATCCCACTGAAGACATTCACACCATGGGAGAAGAAGGTGCTTGCCATCCTGCTACCTGAGAGTCTCACAGGAGTAGCGGGGGGAGCGGAGGCTGGTAAGTACAGACAAATGACAACCAACACACTGAGAAGTACTTCTGTGCAATACCCAAACACCATTACACTGTCCATCCCCACCCAACATGTAGCCAGTCATCCTGCATAGGAGGCCTGTATGGGGGAGGGAGGTCTGTACAACAACTCACACCATAGCCCCTGTACCACAGCTGAGCAGCATGGAGTCCCCCCCACCCAGGAGCATGTGTCAGCCATTGCACTGTGTAACAAACAGACTTACTGGTTGATAGCCATCTTCACTGGAAGGGTGTGTGTGGGAGGGAGGGAGGGGGGGAGGCCTGCACTACTACAACTACCATTCCCCCTCTCCCACACCACAGCAGCATGGAGGTCTCCCCCACCCAGGAGCATGTGTCAGCCATTGCACTGTTTGACAAACAGACTTACAGGTTGGTAGCCATCTTGTATTGGAGCACTGTTTGGGGCAGGAGGGTTGTATTACAACTCCCAGCATACTCCCTGTCCCACACACCAGAAGCATGGAGGTCTCCCCCACCCAGGAGCATGTGTCAGCCATTGCACTGTTTGACAAACAGACTTACAGGTTGGTAGCCATCTTCACTGGGAGGGTGTGTGTGGGAGGGAGGGAGACCTGCACTACTACTACCACCATTCCCCCTGTCCCACACCCCAGCAGCATGGAGGTCTCCCCCACCCAGGAGCATGTGTCAGCCATTGCACTGTTTGACAAACAAACTTGCAGGTTGGTAGCCATCTTCACTGGGAGGGTGTGTGTGGGAGGGAGGGAGGGAGGCCTGCACTACTACTAACACCATTCCCCCTGTCCCACACCCCAGCAGCATGGAGGTCTCCCCCACCCAGGAGCATGTGTCAGCCATTGCACTGTTTGACAAACAGACTTACAGGTTGGTAGCCATCTTGTATTGGAGCACTGTTTGGGGCAGGAGGGTTGTATTACAACTCCCAGCATACTCCCTGTCCCACACCCCAGAAGCATGGAGGTCTCCCCCACCCAGGAGCATGTGTCAGCCATTGCACTGTTTGACAAACAGACTTACAGGTTGGTAGCCATCTTCACTGGGAGGGTGTGTGTGGGAGGGAGGGAGACCTGCACTACTACTACCACCATTCCCCCTGTCCCACACCCCAGCAGCATGGAGGTCTCCCCCACCCAGGAGCATGTGTCAGCCATTGCACTGTTTGACAAACAGACTTGCAGGTTGGTAGCCATCTTCACTGGGAGGGTGTGTGTGGGAGGGAGGGAGGGAGGACTGCACTACTACTAACACCATTCCCCCTGTCCCACACCCCAGCAGCATGGAGGTCTCCCCCACCCAGGAGCATGTGTCAGCCATTGCACTGTTTGACAAACAAACTAACAGGTTGGTAGCCATCTTGTATTGGAGCACTGTTTGGGGTGGGAGAGTTGTATCACAACTCCCAGCATACTCCCTGTCCCACACCCCAGTAGCATGGAGGTCTCCCCCACCCAGGAGCATGTGTCAGCCATTGCACCCTGAGCACTCACCTAACAGGTACGTACCTAATGTAATTCTTCATGAAGTGTGTGTGGGGGACCTGCATCCAGAAAACAACAACAATCGCACGCAATGCATTGACATTCAACATGTATGACAACATGATGTCCCTCTGCACTATGAAATGTTAGACGGTGTTGCCATGAAATGTACTACTGATGACTGCATATATAACTAGTGTACAGACAGAGGATGATATGCAGATGACACAAACACTGACCACTCCCCATCTACGCCACAGGTGATGAACAACTCACTGCTGAGGAGCACACCAACGACCAGCAGAGCCAGTCTCCACCCCCGGCACATGGACTCTCAGATGTGGACTCCCAGGACAGTCTGGATGATGAGCTCCAGGCCGGACCAGCTGGTGTGCCACAGACCCAGAGGTCCCAGGCCTCCATCCTCCCCACCACCACCTCTGCTGCTACAACAACGCAGCAGAGCCCTGCTGTCACGGTCTCTGCCTCCACCGCAACCCCCACCGCCACGGCCACCAACACCACCAGTACCACCAGTACCACCTGCAGCACCCTCCCTGTCCCTGGGGATGACCATCCCACAGCAACACCTGTGGGTGGCAGGGAGAGAGTTTGTGGCCACTAGTGGCGAGGGAAGAGGTCCGTGGCAGCAGAGCAGGTGGGAGGGCCAGGGTCACAACCAGACCTCGGGAGGAGTGGACACTATCCCTGGACCACTTCACCAGGGTTGTGCAGGCCTACCAAGAGGTCCAGGGACAAAGTGGCCGGTCTGATGAACTATTAAGGGAGCTCATCCTGCTGATGAGGTCCAACGATGACCGCCTTGGACAGATGGTGGACCTCATGGGCCAGCAAGTGGCATTGCAGAGGTACAGGCCTGTGTCCCAACCAACACCTCCGTCCCATTCTGTTGCTCCGCAGGATGACAGTGCTCCATCCTCCCCTGCGCCAACAGAGAGGGGCGAGTCCTCTGACGCCGCTGGCCATTCAGCAGGCCCCCCACCGCAAAAAAGATCTAGGGGGCGTCCAATGAAGAGCCTGGGTGTCTCAGGAGCCAAAGCACCTGCCACACTCCAGTCACGGAGCCAGCCGTGAAGACAACCCTCTTTCCAACTGCATTGTGTGCATGAGCAGTCGTGAATGCACAAGTCTTGTCCGATACAATGCAGTCACACCAGCCAGGTCAAGGTCTGCACTGACCCACAACACATTAAACGTCACAACATCATTTACACCAGCTGAAGTCTGTCAATCATCATCAGCCATCCTATTTCTAACTAAAAAGGCTGAACCACAGGCCAAAGTGTCTCACACTGAACGTGCGTCCACCTGTGGATGACATGGCTGTGTGGCATCGTGTGTACAATGATGAGTCCTTCACCATGTTGCTGCAGGGTGTGGATACAGTGTCCTTGATTGACATACACAGCAATGGGTACGAAAATGGAAGTACCTACCGCCGGTCCCCTGCGGTGTGACCCCAGCATCCCCCCCTTCACAAGTGCGGTAGCCATTGCCATATGGACATGTGTATATGGCGGTGGGTATTCTCCGCTGCATGAGTCGCGGTACCTACTGCCGGTCCCCTGCGGTGTGACCCCAGCATCCCCCCCTTCACAAGTGCGTTAGCCATTGCCATATGGATATGTGTATATGGCGCGGGTATGCGCCGCCACAGGAGTCGCAGTACCTACCGCCTGGCCCCAGCGGTGTGACCCCAGCATCCCCCCCTTCACAAGTGCGGTAGCCATTGCCATATGGACATGTGTATATGGCGGTGGGTATGCTCCGCCTCATGAGTCGCGGTACCTACCGCCGGTCCACTGCGGTGTGACCCCAGCATCCCCCCTTCACAGGTGTGGTAGCCATTGCCATATGGACATGTGTATATGGCGGTGGGTATGCTCCGCCGCAGGAGTCGCGGTACCTACCGCCTGGCCCCG
This sequence comes from Lissotriton helveticus, assembly GCF_964261635.1. NCBI lineage: Eukaryota > Metazoa > Chordata > Amphibia > Caudata > Salamandridae > Lissotriton > Lissotriton helveticus. The sequence goes on from NC_136068.1 coordinate 650,626,338, forward strand.
GCAGTGCATCACCGCCATGGGGCATTGCATACAGCCAATGGCAGCGAGGATCGCGTTGGCGTGATGCAGATTTGAAAATCGCGGTAATTGTGCTCCGCTACCGTGGAGGCGGTCATTGGATGCTTTTGAATGATGCACCATCGCGGTAGCGCACCCCGGGCACCCGCGGTGCGTCACCGCCGTGGAGCATTGCATACAGCCAATGGCAGCAATGACCGTGGTGGCATGATGCAGATCTGAAAACCGTGGTAGGTGTGCTCCGCTACCGCGGAGGCGGTCATTGGATGCTTCTGAATAAGGCAGACACGGACAACCAATTGTAGCAGCTTTTAAGCTTCCAAACGACCCCAGGGGGCCATAAATCTGTGGGAGTGAGCCTCACATTTCCACTGCTCACAGAGCCTGCTGCCTGGGACCCTCTCCTGCTGCTGCTTCAAGAGCCTGCTGCCTGGGACCCTCTCCTGCTGCTGCTTCAAGAGCCTGCTGCCTGGGACCCTCTCCTGCTGCTGCTTCAAGAGCCAGCTGCCTGGGACCCCTCACAAATCACTTCCACCACAGGTCTGCTATATCCACAGGGATGTCAAGAACAGATAAGATCCGTGCCAGTCCATTCACGAGTGATGAGCTGGATGTCCTTGTGGACGAGGTGCTGCCACAGTACCAACAGCTGTTTGGTGGTCCCCATGTTGTGGTAAGTCACCATGAAGGGAGCTGTAGGGCAGGGTGGTGTCAGACGTGTAGTTGTGATGCAGCAGTATATGCTTTGGGCTGTGGGGTGATGACAAACACTGACAGACAAGCTGTTTCCAGGTCGAGGTAGGGTGTGTGTTGCAATGTGACTCTTACCTAGGCCTGTACTCGTATGTGTGAGTGGGGTGTGTTACATTGTCGGGCATACAGAAACAACGGTTGTTGGCCATTTAGATGCAAGGACAGTGAATGCTTGTGAGGACATTTCGGGGTGCCCCTGTAGTCAGAGTCAGTGTGACCCACAGAGTAGGTACAGTGGCTGCACAGCCATACGTTGAACATCAGCCAACTTACATGCTACAGTTGCTTCACACTGATTAGTACATTAGCACCATCAGTGCCCTGTACAATGTCTGAATTACACACTGCTGTCGATGCATTTGTGTTGAGGCATCATGCATTTGTGTGAATGTCATGGAGACTAGGCACCACAATGTGTGCATGCATTCACTAATGTTTATGTCATGCATATTGGCCTTATGAGGGTACCCCCAGTTCTGGAGGGAGGGAGGTTACTCTGAGTCCTGAGTCATTGTCTGTCTGCTGTACTGATAGATGCTGACATCTGACATTGTGTAATTTTTCATTTTCCCTTCTTTACTCTCATACCTGCAGCTCAAGGTACACCAGCGTAAGGTCATGTGGAGGGCCATAGCAGCAAAGGTGCGAGCGCTGGGGGTATCAAACAGACGACACACACACTGTCACAAGAGGTGGGACGACATCAGCCGGCAGGCTAAGCAAGTGGCAGAGATGACCTTGGGGATGGTACCACGCACAGGGCGTTTGGCATGGAGCACCATGACTCCGCTGATGGGACGCATACTGGCAGTGACCAATCCAGACCTGGATGCACGTCTGAAGGGGCATCAGCAGCAAAACAGAGATGGTGAGTATCTGGGGAGGGATAGTTTGTCTGGGAGTGGATGCATGTGTACAGGGCCTGTGGCAGCGGTGACATATGTGATGTGCGTGTGTTGCCATGCTGTGATATGTGATGTGAGTGGCGACTGTGATGTGTGCCTGTATGAGGCATTGGGCCACCATGCCCTTACTGTGCTGCTCCTGCCTGCAGTTCGCAGTCCTTGACAGATTTTTTTGTGTCCACATGGTCACTCTTCTTTGGGATGGTGTGGGGAGTCCATATTGTGCAGTACTCCAGTGTCCACTTAATGAGTGTGACACCATGTCTGTCTACTTTGCATGCACCATGATGGTTGAGGCCCACACATCCGACGACAATGTGAACCCTGTTTGGCACATGGTGAGTTTTTATGGACTAGTTGGCATTGTGGCATGTGTAGTCAATTCAGGTGTGTGTGGTCCCCTCTTGTTCCCTTTTGGCCTGTAAGTGGTGATGTGTGTTGTGGCTACATCATGTCCATGGGGCAGGTCAATGTGGGCTGGGGGAACACCATCCATGGGCAGAGTGTAGTGCTGTGTGGCATCGACATGCCTCACTCCGGGCAGTTTGTCTGCATGACAGGCACTATTGTGGTCTATATCGTGTGTAGCTGCACAGTGATTGCAGGGTGTGGTGGTTACCATGTAGCTCTAGGCCTCTACTGTGCTGAATTGATCTGCAATAGTGTGAACAGATGATGACACTTACACAACCCTGTTTCTCTCACTAATGCAGATTCGCAAGACACCATGGCGGAACATGATCCTGAAACAAGTGGTGGCGAGACCAGCACGATAGCGGCAGCGGGGGCAAGTGAGACTGAGCCAAGTGACACTGAGCACACCAGCGCTCCTGAGGGTGACAGGAGTATGCATGAGGAATCTGTGGCTGAGACACAGAGTACAACTTCATCTGATGCCAGCGGGGATGCATCCCTGTTAGCAGGCACAGGGGATAGGGAGTCTGCTGCATCATCTGACACCTAGCGGTCACTGCCCAGCCTCCCATCCACTTCCTCTGGTGCTGCCCTATCCGTGTTACTAAGAGGGGACGTGTAACATTCACACATGGCACCGCTGCCCCTGCACCTGTCCCCCCTGCTGCCCTCAGTACAGAGTGCATAGAGCTCCTGTGGCAACTTTGCGTGGGCCAGACCGCCCTGCTCAATGCCTTCAGTGCCCACGAGAACAAATTAGGCCAGGTTTTTGCATTCATGGAGGGCATACACTCTGACGTGGGTGGGCTACACCACACAGTCCAGTCATTGTCAGCCACAGTCACGTCAGCCCTCCAACAGGCACATGGTCCCATTGCAGCTCAGGTGCCTGTGACGATCACACATTCAGTGGCCACATCAGATGACCTACGTCAACTAAACGATACAAAACTAGGAGCACAGGTCAGACCCAAAGCAAACAATCCCGTCCACAGACTCCATCCCCAAAAAAGAGCAGGGCCCCCCTAATATGCACGGACAAAGTGAAGTCACAGAAGAGCAAGGCCAGAAGATCATTGTGGCAGACATCAGGCTCACATGCTGCAGAGGCATCACCAGAATATGACTCACCTATGCCCACAGAGGATGTGTGGCATGTCATGGCTACACCTGGGGAGAGCACGGGGACACAACTACCCACCACATCGACACCAAAACAAAGTACATCGAGGCAGGTGGAGGAGGGCCCCGTTGGGACCAGCCCAGTCATTGAGGCAGAGGAGAGCCCTGTTGTGAGCAGCCCAGTCATTGAGGCAGAGGAGAGCCCTGTTGTGACCAGCCCAGTCATTGCGGCAGACGAGAGCCCTGTTGTGACAGCCCAGTCATTGAGGCAGAGGATAGCCCTGTTGTGACCAGCCCACTGATTAAGGCAGGAGAGCCCAGTGTTGTGTCCAGGCCAGTGATTGAGGAAAAGGAGGGCAGAGTTGTGACCAGCCCTGGCAAGAAGGGACAGGAGGGCACTGTAGACACCACCCCTGGGGGAAGTGGGAAGGTGGTCACTGTAGGGGGTACACCTTCCAGAGAGGGTAAGGTGGTCCGGAGGCATAGCCAGCCCAAGCGTTCAGCAGGATCAAGCACTTCACCAGAGGGAGTGCCAGTGTCTGCCCCTGATGTGGAACAGTTGGTGTGTGTGCCTGTTGTGTCAACGCCACTTCCCATCAACCCCACGACAGGGAAGCAATTTCATATTCCAAAAAAGTGGAACGGCACCCCTCCAACCTCTCCCACCCACACTGTGTCAAGGGTGTGCATGACTCCACCTCCACGTGCCACGGTGCTACCTGGTCCACACAGCCCTCCACCTTGCAGGCCCTCCGTTATTACCACATCACATGGCCCTATGTCACACCAGTCAAGTGGACCTGCTGTCCCTGACACACAGCCAGGTCCCAGTCCACATGACAGCCAGGAGTGAGTTGTCAACACCCTCATACGCCTGTGCCACACACAGGTGTGCTAGTCAAGACCATTGTTTGCGACCTGGGAGTGTTGCTGGCCCTGTTGCTCTAATGTGCTGTACTCACCCTGGCCAAGGACTCTGTGCCTGTTGCTCTGATGTGCTGTACTCTCCCCTGTGCAGTCTCTCATGTACTTGCTATCTCCCCTGCCAAGGACTCAGGGCCTGTTGCTCTGATGTGCTGTACTCACCCCTGCCAAGGACTCTGTGTCTCTTGCTCTGATGTGCTGTACTCTCCCCTGTGCAGCATCTCATGTACTTGCTATCTCCCCTGCCAAGGACTCTGGGCCTGTTGCTCTGATGTGCTGTACTCTCCCCTGTGCAGCCTCTCATCTACTTAATATCTCCCCTGCCAAGGACGCTGGGCCTGTTGCTCTGATGTGCTGTACTCTCCCCTGTGCAGCCTCTCATGTACTTGCTATCATCCCTGCCAAGTACTCTGGGCCTGTTGCTCTGATGTGCTGTACTCACCCCTGCCAAGGACTCTGGGCCTGTTGCTCTGATGTGCTGTACTCTCCCCTGTGCAGCCTCTCATGTACTTGCTATCATCCCTGCCAAGGACTCTGGGCCTGTTGCTCTGATGTGCTGTACTGATCCCTGCCAAGGACTCTGGGCCTGTTTCTCTGATGTGCTGTACTCTCCCCTGTGCAGCCTCTCATGTACTTGCTATCTCCCCTGCCACGGACTCTGGGCCTGTTGCTCTGATGTGCTGTACTCAACCCTGCCAAGGACTCTGGACCTGTTGCTCTGATGTGCTGTACTCCCCCCTGTGCAGCCTCTCATGTACTTGCTATCATCCCTGCCAAGTACTCTGGGCCTGTTACTCTGATGTGCTGTACTCACCCCTGCCAAGGACTCTGGGCCTGTTGCTCTGATGTGCTGTACTCTCCCCTGTGCAGCCTCTCATGTACTTGATATCTCCCCTGCCAAGGACTCTGGGCCTGTTGCTCAGATGTGCTGTACTCACCCCTGCCAAGAACTCTGTGCCTGTTGTTCTGATGTGCTGTACTCTCCCCTGTGCAGCCTCTCATGTACTTGCTATCTCCCCTGCCAAGGACTCTAGGCATGTTGCTCTGATGTGCTGTACTCACCCCTGCCAAGGACTCTGGGCCTGTTGCTCTGATGTGCTGTACTCTCCCCTGTGCAGCCTCTCATGTACTTGCTATCATCCCTGCCAAGGACTCTGGGCCTGTTGCTCTGATGTGCTGTACTGACCCCTGCCAAGGACTCTGGGCCTGTTTCTCTGATGTGCTGTACTCTCCCCTGTGCAGCCTCTCATGTACTTGCTATCTCCCCTGCCAAGGACTCTGGGCCTGTTGCTCTGATGTGCTGTACTCAACCCTGCCAAGGACTCTGGGCCTGTTGCTCTGATGTGCTGTACTCTCCCCTGTGCAGCCTCTCATGTACTTGCTATATCCCCTGCGAAGGACTCTGGACCTGTTGCTCTGATGTGCTGTACTCACCCCTGCCAAGGACTCTGGGCCTGTTGCTCTGATGTGCTGTACTCTCCCCTGTGCAGCCTCTCATGTACTTGCTATCTCCCCTGCCAAGGACTCTGGGCCTGTTGCTCTGAAGTGCTGTACTCACCCCTGCCAAGCACTCTGGGCCTGTTGCTCTGATGTGCTGTACTCTCCCCTGTGAAGCCTCTCATATACTTGCTATCTCCCCTGCCAAGGACTCTGGGCCTGTTGCTCTGATGTGCTGTACTCACCCCTGCCAAGGACTCTGGGCCTGTTGCTGTGATGTGCTGTACTCTCCCCTGTGCAGCCTCTCATGTACTTGCTATCATCCCTGCCAAGTACTCTGGGCCTGTTGCTCTGATGTGCTGTACTCACCCCTGCCAAGGACTCTGGGCCTGTTGCTCTGATGTGCTGTACTCTCCCCTGTGCAGCCTCTCATGTACTTGCTATCATCCCTGCCAAGGACTCTGGGCCTGTTGCTCTGATGTGCTGTACTGACCCCTGCCAAGGACTCCGGGCCTGTTTCTCTGATGTGCTGTACTCTCCCCTGTGCAGCCTCTCATGTACTTGCTATCTCCCCTGCCAAGGACTCTGGGCCTGTTGCTCTGATGTGCTGTACTCAACCCTGCCAAGGACTCTGGACCTGTTGCTCTGACGTGCTGTACTCTCCCCTGTGCAGCCTCTCATGTACTTGCTATCATCCCTGCCAAGTACTCTGGGCCTGTTACTCTGATGTGCTGTACTCACCCCTGCCAAGGACTCTGGGCCTGTTGCTCTGATGTGCTGTACTCTCCCCTGTGCAGCCTCTCATGTACTTGATATCTCCCCTGCCAAGGACTCTGGGCCTGTTGCTCAGATGTGCTGTACTCACCCCTGCCAAGAACTCTGGGCCTGTTGCTCTGATGTGCTGTACTCTCCCCTGTGCAGCCTCTCATGTACTTGCTATCTCCCCTGCCAAGGACTCTAGGCCTGTTGCTCTGATGTGCTGTACTCACCCCTGCCAATGACTCTGGGCCTGTTGCTCTGATGTGCTGTACTCTCCCCTGTGCAGCCTCTCATGTACTTGCTATCATCCCTGCCAAGGACTCTGGGCCTGTTACTCTGATGTGCTGTACTCACCCCTGCCAAGGACTCTGGGCCTGTTGCTCTGATGTGCTGTACTCTCCCCTGTGCAGCCTCTCATGTACTTGATATCTCCCCTGCCAAGGACTCTGGGCCTGTTGCTCAGATGTGCTGTACTGACCCCTGCCAAGGACTCTGGGCCTGTTTCTCTGATGTGCTGTACTCTCCCCTGTGCAGCCTCTCATGTACTTGCTATCTCCCCTGCCAAGGACTCTGGGCCTGTTGCTCTGATGTGCTGTACTCAACCCTGCCAAGGACTCTGGGCCTGTTGCTCTGATGTGCTGTACTCTCCCCTGTGCAGCCTCTCATGTACTTGCTATCTCCACTGCGAAGGACTCTGGACCTGTTGCTCTGATGTGCTGTACTCACCCCTTCCAAGGACTCTGGGCCTGTTGCTCTGATGTGCTGTACTCTCCCCTGTGCAGCCTCTCATGTACTTGCTATCTCCCCTGCCAAGGACTCTGGGCCTGTTGCTCTGAAGTGCTGTACTCACCCCTGCCAAGGACTCTGGGCCTGTTGCTCTGATGTGCTGTACTCTCCCCTGTGCAGCCTCTCATATACTTGCTATCCCCCTGTGGGACTTGGGCCTTGTGGCAGGTTCACCCCTGAACTTTTTGCCTTGAAGTGTAGTGATTTCTGGTCTTTGCGCACTTTGACACTGTGGCGCAGTGTAAAGTGCGTGCGCTCCCTGAGTGCGTGGAGTGAGACTGGCCTGCCCTCCCATAGGAATGCATGGGGAATGTCTGTGTCCCTGGTAGTTCCTGATGCGTGAGGCGTGCATGCTTAAGTTTGGTATGTGCGAACTCGTGAGAGTGAATGCTGCGCAACGGTATGTGCGGCGTGTATGTGTCTTGTGCGGATGCGCCACTTCTAGGAGTTGGCATATTAGTGTAAAATATGCCTGGCGTGTGATTGGCTGGAGCTGGCTGGGATGCCAGGCTCCAGGAAGTCTGTGTGGGTCTGCCCCGGTGGTGAGTGGGAGATTAGCATGAGTGATGTGTGGGAGGAGTGTACCTGTGTCCTGGATGGGCTGGGCTTTCCCCACACAATGCTGGCTCCGCCCCCCTGTGGTGTGACTGATGACCCAAGCCCTGCCAGTGAATAGAATGGGTGGTTGGGCCATCAAGAGTGCTCCAGAACCAGCTGCGACTGGTTCTGCCCCCACCCTGCACCTAAAGACAAAGGGAAAAGGTGTATAAAAGAGGGGCTGTGACCCCATGAAAATGTTCTTGTTTGCTGCTTGAATCTTGCCAGGGGCGTGCTGCTGCTTGGGCTCAGGGATGGCTTGCCTCCTTGAGCCCTGCCCAGCCCCTGGACTTCTGATGACCACCTCCTGAAGGACTTTGTGGCTTTTTGTGCCTTCATAGCGCTGGAAGCGCTATATTTTCCTTCCTAGCGCTTGGGAGCGCTCTCCTTTGACCCCTGGTGCCTGAGAGCTTTATTCTGTGTGCCTAGCGCTGGGCGAGCGCTTTATTTGCCTTATAGCGCTTGAAAGCGCTGTGTTGTTCCTTAGCGCTCGGAGCGCTTTATTTTGACTTTTGCCCCGATTTTCGTTACATTCATTCACGGGTGCCACCCCGCTATCAGGGCCTCGCGGGTGCTCACCCCGCTATCCACGTTGTATTTCGAGGGTGCCTACCCCTCTCTGTGCCCCGAGATTCACCGCCGCAAACTGCGGGTAAAAAGGAAGTCAGGCACCGTAGTGCCTGACGCTGGGCGGGACTTCCGGTCTGGAAAGGAAGTCCCGCCTGCCGCCGCGCAGGGATTGGCCGGCGCCCGACCGATGGAGAGAGCCATTGACGGCCCGGTCCCGAGATGGGGGACCGGGGAAACAGGTAGCGGGCCGGGCGCATTGTGAAGGCGGGGCTCTCATGTGCTGAGAGAGCCCCGCAAAGCGCTACCGCCCCCAAGGGAGAGAGCCGCCCAGAGGAGACGCCGCTGGAGAGGAGACGCCGCCCCCCCCCTGGCCGGTAAGTGCGGGTTGTCTCCGTTGGTTCTCCCTGGCGGCCCCTGCATTGTGGTCCTCACGCCCACGGAGGGCTCCGGGGGCATGGCGCAGTAGGAGCCAGTGAGGCTCCACCTTCACGAGGGCAGTTTCCTCCCCCCCCCTTTTTGAGCGGCCCCAGTTGGCAGAGGGCCGCTCCAACGAGTGGGGCATTGGTCCTAGAGCCCAGAAGCTCCGGGTGCCCAGTTGTGTCTCGAGCCCCGAGAGGCTCCAACGATGGGGCCATTTATTTCTTCAAGGAGCCAGAGTGCTACACACATTATGGATGTACAGCCTGTGAAGGGCTCCAACGTTGGGCGCAGTGTGGTGATGATATGTAGAGCGGCCCCAGATGGCAGTGGGTCGCTCCAACCAGGGGCATATTTGTTTGTAGAGCCAGAGGGCTCAGTTGGGCGCAGTCCTTGTCCTGAGGGGCCAGTGAGGGCCCCTGTCGCAGTTCTGTTTCCAGCTGCCCAGCAATTAGTGGGCAGCTGCACCGTTTAGGTTTTCCTTCCTAGGGACATGTACTCTGGACTTTAGGAGTGAGGCGCACTCCTTCATCCCTGGCCTTTCCCCAGCTGCGCAGCACTTAGTGCCAGCTGCAGCGTTTAGGCCCCCTGTTCTGTCCCTCAGCTGCCCAGCAAGTAGTGGGCAGCTGCTACGTTTAGGTTCTGGCGCAGTGGCGCAACCTGGACTTTGTGAGTTCTGCGCTAAAGGTTTAGATGCTGTTATGATCTATGTCCTATTGCTTTTGGGTGTTAGGAAATGTACAATGTGTAGTATGTTTTGCGCACCCTGTGTTCTGCACCTCTGAATGTGTTGTTGATACATTATGTGCCCTGTTCCTTACACCGCTGAACGTGTGTTGATGCGTCATGTGTTCCTTACACCGCTGAATGTAGGTTCTGCATCATGTGTTTTGTCCCCAGGTCTATGCCCCTACTTGTATTGTGATACTGAGGTGGTTGTTCTTGCTAGTGCAGGTGGTGCTAGTAAGGTCCTGGTTCCCTGCGTGACCTGTTCCTAGGGTGGTTAGGATTGCGTAGGGGGGACTTACCAGTTACCAGTGGGTACTGGTTTTGTGCTTTATGTCCTATTTTGTGTTACAGTGATCTTCTGTTATAAGTGATCCCAAGGGCTTGATACTAAGCTTGCCCCCTGACCAGAGTCCCAGGACCAGTGGACTCTATGGTGCCTTCCCTGCCAAATTGATGGGACTTGTCTGATCTCCCTGGGCCCCTGGGGCCTCGCTGAAGTGTGCCTCGCTCGTTCCCCTCGGCAGCTCGTGCCGGCAGCCCGTCCAAGCCTCGAGCAGCGCCGCTCTCCCCTGAGCCGCGCCGCTTCGCTGGGTCGCCCGCATCCTGCCTCCCCCTCCTCTTCTGAGCCGCACACATTGGTCGCCCCAGAGAAACGCTTGTACCATGCCGGCAGCCCGTCCAAGCCTCGAGCAGCGCCGCTCTCCCCTGAGCCGCGCCGCTTCGCTGGGTCGCCCGCTCAAGCTTACTAAGGAGGTCACTCGCATTATCCCGTGCAACCAGGACGGAAGGTACTGTCTGATAGGCTATGTTCTAAGTTCTAGGCCTACAAGTATTGTATTGTTACTTATAAAAGTGCTGATTCCTGACAGTGGTCCAGGTGGCCCTGTCTTGTAAATAATCCCTTGTAAATTCTGCCCGTGCCTCTGGCACATTGTAAAGTGTGTTTTATCTAATGTGTTTTGGTGTAATACAAAGGCTATTTTTATATAAACCTTGTGTGGAGTTTCCTTTGTGGTGGGCCTTTGGTTGTTGTTGCTGGGGTGCGTGCGCAAATACTTAGCCTACATCGCCTCCAAGTTTAGCCTTGCTGCTCGCGCCACGTTACCTAGAGGGTGAGTAGGGGTTATCTTGGCGTGTAACTCCCTTGCCCTGACTTGGGTGTGGTGGTCTCTGACTGACTTTGGCGAACGCCCTGGCCAGCCGGGGATCCCATTTCCAACACCCCCCTGCCAAGGACTCTGGGCCTGTTGCTCTGATGTGCTGTACTCACCCCTGCCAAGGACTCTGGGCCTGTTGCTCTGATGTGCTGTACTCTCCCCTGTGCAGTCTCTCATGTACTTGCTATCTCTCCTGCCAAGGACTCTGGGCCTGTTGCTCTGATGTGCTGTACTCACCCCTACCAAGGACTCTGGGCCTGTCCTCTGATGTGCTGTACTCTCCCCTGTGCAGCATCTCATGTACTTGCTATCTCCCCTGCCAAGGACTTGGGGCCTGTATCTCTGATGTGCTGTACTCTCCCCTGTGCAGCCTCTCATCTACTTAATATCTCCCCTGCCAAGGACGCTGGGCCTGTTGCTCTGATGTGCTGTACTCACCCCTGCCAAGGACTCTGGGCCTGTTGCTCTGATGTGCTGTACACTCCCCTGTGCAGCCTCTCATGTACTTGCTATATCCCCTGTCAAGGACTCTAGGCCTGTTGCTCTGATGTGCTGTACTCACCCCTGCCAAGGACTCTGGGCCTGTTGCTCTGATGTGCTGTACTCTCCCCTGTGCAGCCTCTCATGTACTTGCTATCATCCCTGCCAAGGACTCTGGGCCTGTTGCTCTGATGTGCTGTACTCTCCCCTGTGCAGCCTCTCATGTACTTGCTATCTCCCCTGTCAAGGACTCTAGGCCTGTTGCTCTGATGTGCTGTACTCACCCCTGCCAAGGACTCTGGGCCTGTTGCTCTGATGTGCTGTACTCTCCCCTGTGCAGCCTCTCATGCACTTGCTATCTCCCCAGCCATGGACTCTGGCCTTCCTGTGTGTGTTTCACCTGTGCATTGTCTCTACCATTTGTACATGATTTTGTGGCTTGCTGTTATCTAATGATGTTACATTGCTACATCTATGCACTATGTGAATAAATACAGTTACTTCTGGTGTGTGTTTTCTCAGTCTCCTTGTTGATTACAGTCCTTTTCTTGTTTGCATTTGCTTGACTGTGTACCATGCTCTATTTTGAAGTTCACCATTGGAAGGCTCTTTGTAGCCATCTGATTATTAGACAGGGGTGACAGGGTCTTCCGTCCATTCTGGCCCTGCTGATGTTGTACTCTGTGATGGCTATTTCACAGGCCATGCAGTTATCTTGTTGGTGATTTGCTATTGTTGCATACACCATTCACAGGTCATGTTGGGTGACATTGGCAGCACAAGGTGTGCTGGTGTTCAGGGGTTTTGTAGCTGGTTGTGATGTCATGAGGTATGTGTGTGTTTTCCTTTCTGTATGCCCAGGCGTGTATGTGTATGGTCATCTTGTGTTGACCCTTAGTCCTGGTGGCATGGCTTACATGACATGTGTGGTGTTGGGTGTAGCAGAGGTGTGCAGTGTGAAGGCTGTAAGTTTATAGTGTATGTATGTGTGACCCTGTATGGTGTGAGACACACATGTGTCAGTCAGGAGTTGTATGCCTGTTTGTCTTGTGTTGCCCTGTGTGGATGTGTGTATGCAATTGTGTGGGCTGTGGGTAGTGCACAGGTGTTGTGTGTTCCTTGTCAGCCAATCCTGCAGTGCCTGTGTCCCTGGTTGTGTGTTGCAGTGTGTGTGTGTATTGTGCTTGTTGTTACAGTGCTTGTTATTGTGCATGGTGGTGCACGGGATGAGCACCTGGCCTGTGACTAGCTCGGTGGGGTGAAGTGTTGTTTGGGGTGGTGTGCCCCTGTGATGTTTGTGCCCTGCCCATGCCTTGGTGTTGCCCTGCCTTGTACATAGTGCGCATGTGTTGACCACGGCGGTGACGTGTCCGTGACCGTGACGTTGCTGCTGGTTGGCGGACGTTGTGTGTTCCGGATGCCGTGGGGTGCCTTGTTGTGAGGTGGGTAATGTGTGGGTGCCCATGTGGATGTGTTGTGCCCCCAGCAGGATGCCTGTGTGGTGCTTGGGCCCTGTGTCGGCATGTGTGTTGTGTGGTGCATATGTGTAGTGCTGTACCTGCGGCGGCGTCCGCAGCGGCCCATCTGGCGATAGTTTTGCAGCAGGTACATGACCGGGTGCATGTGGAGGGCTGAGTCGATGGGGTTCATGTCGGGTCTCGGCGTTCGTGCTCCGCTGTTGACATTCCGCCTGCTTCAGCTGTGCGGTGTCTCCGCTGCGGTGCATCTGCTTGTTTGGGCCATCCTAATTTGTCGAGCGGAGCGGGCATCATCGGGCGCGGCGGAGGGTCTCGATTGGCTCCCGCCACCGCGGTGGCGGGCGCACTTTGATGGCGGTGCGCGGCGCTCCGCGGCGGACGGGAAATGACCTGTGTTTACCTATCCTAATGTTGCGGACGTGAGTTCCGCTGCGCGGGGCGGTAAATGCTGGTTTTCCGCTCCGCCACCACCGCGGTGGTGCCACCACCCGTCATCCTAATGGACCCCCAAATCTTCTGCTCAGGATATTTTTTGTATTTTTCTCCAATACACATGGGAAAAGTGAAAAAAACAACCTTGAATTTGGGTGTCTGGATATAGTTTACAAATAGTATTTATCATTTGTATCTCAAAATCAATTATTACTTTCCTAGGTCTTTTGTTGAGAGTTTTGATTTATATAACTGATAAAAACTCAGTGTAAGTGGAAGATTGTCTGTCAGGTAGCAAACCAAATACTAAGGGGACAGTTGTGTTGTTAATATTGCCATGAATAGTATATATTTGGTTAAAAGGATGGGGTGTAGACTTAAAAGCGCCATCCATCATCAAAATTTCAGTATTTTCAAGAGTGGCCAAATTACTTGCTGTAGAGAAGATTAGAAGATGTTTTAGAGGATTATCATTATCATGTAAAAGATAAGTTTTGTTAGTAAAAGTCACAGTTAGTTCTGGGGGGATGTTAATATCGGAGAAAGTTTGTGGTCTTATTGCATGTGGATTGATGACCTGTTTTGTTCTTTGGATCATGTGCCTTAAATTGGGGATTGTGGGCATATTACTGGAAACATGCATGGGGATGTTTTGTGCAACTTCCATAAAACTGACCCACAGGGTTCATTGGAGGTGGCTGCCAAATATTTTATCAGCCGTAGATTTTCCCTTACTTCAATCTCCATTACAGAGGCACAGTGGTTATGCTCTGTGGACCGCTCCACTATGTCTCCCAGAATAACTGCTCTGCCTTCGCAATGTGATGAGAAATATTCTACGCACCTCCAATGACTCCTGGGCTCAGTTAAACGTTCCTTACATTAAATGTAGCCACCAAATTTTAATAACCTGTTACCCCTCTTAGATTGTACGTAACTTGCTCAGCGACTTGCATTATCTGTTGATGATCCTTTAAATAAAAGAGGATGATAAATAAGTATACATTTTTAAAACTACTTGTGTTTTTTGTACAGATGATTTATGGTACCTGAATAGAATTACAAAAATGAAAATTATTTCTGTTTTGGAATGGTTGCAAGATAAAGTTTAAACAACTCATTTAAAACTGGATTCAGACACTTTAACACAACTGTTTCCACCCAAACTATAACCAAACATGCATTATAGCGCATGCGTGATTACCATTATTAGCTTTGTCACGCATACCTTTACTATGAGATACGTGGAAAAGGCATGTGTGCTAAAGGAAATTTTTAAAAAGGGGGGCTGGGGGGGTCCCCCCCCAAAAAAACGCATCTGTTACCATCATGATGTGGATGCAATCAGCGTGGTAAGTGGAAACCGAAAGACACTCCGCTTCCTCTTCATGACGTGTGATGCGGGAAAGGGGTATTATGTAAAAAAAAAGAGAGCTAGAGAGGGAAGCTGAATGTTTTTGGAAGATGGTCTGTGGGGACATAGGTCAGCCCCTGCTGTGGTGTGTTAACTGTTCAACTACTTAAAAACGTCTAACCTGTTTTCTCCGATCCTACAGGGGCAGGGATCGGATATAACCTTCATCAAAAATATGCCATTATTATGCCTGCCTTTTCCACGAAAAGTTTTGTAAAGATTTGCGTGCTAAAGGTATTTTTGTGGTAAAGGTTATGCATGGTAATGGAATACGTGTTGTAACACATACATGGTAAAGGTAAAAATAAAAAAGGGGGTTTGGGGGGTTCTCCCCCCCGAAAAAGCTTGCAAAACAGAAAGGGGGGCTGGGGGGTTTCCCCCCAATCAAAACATTGTGTGTTAAAGGCTGGTGCTTAGACAAGATGCATAGTAACGTCATACAACTATTGAAAGTTTTAATATCGTATTAAAAAAAAATTATTATAGATTTGTTTTTCATGTTAAGTGAAATGTTTTCCATTGTACCTGAGTTTTGCATTTCTTTGTTCTTCTGTGGTTAAGTTTCGTTTGCAAAAGAATTGTTGTACGTGTTGCTTTTCTTTGTATTCTCTTTTGAAGTCTGTTTGGTTTTCCAGGTCTATGTTGTAGACGTAGCTGCAAAGACATGTATCAATATTAGGATTAGAATAGTTAACATAAAATTGTTGGTTAAACTGCAAATTTGAAAATTAACTTTTAAAGTTCGTTTAACTGTAAGATAAGGTAAATTAAAAGGTTGTTTCATTTGTACCTGAAAATTGGATGTTTTTTTCTGTTGTGCAACAGAAGTTTTAAGCTGTTCTTTTACCAGTTTATGGTTTTATGTTAATGGTTCTCTACACGATATCTGGTAGAAAAACAAAGACATAGCATATTTTTAATAATTATTATTTAGATATATCACATTTCTTTGTTGTAACTTTCTTAGTAAAGTTATTATATGTTGACCAAGAACTTCCCTGAGGTAAGTACCCAGCGGAGTAAGAATAGTAAATCTGTCTCTCAGACACCGACCAACACCTACCCTGAGGTAAGTACCTGGCAGAGTAAGAATAGAAAATCTGGCCCCCAGACACTGACCCACACCTTCCCTGAGGTAAGTAACCGGCGGAGTAAGAATAGTAAATCTGGCGCAAAGATGCTGACAAACACCTTCATTGAAGTAAGTACCCGGCGTACTAAGACTAATTTGTCTGGCCCCAAGACACTGACCAACAACTTCCCTGAGGTAAGTACCCGGCAGAATAAGAATAGTAAAATTGGCTCCCAGACACTGACTAACACCAACCCTGAGGTAAGTACCTGGCAGAGTAAGAATAGAAAATCTGGCCCCCAGACACTGACCCACACCTTGCCTGAGGTAAGTAATCGGCGGAGTAAGAATAGTAAATCTGGCGCAAAGATGCTGACAAACACCTTCATTGAAGTAAGTACCCGGCGTACTAAGACTAATTTGTCTGGCCCAAGACACTGACCAACAACTTCCCTGAGGTAAGTACCCGGCAGAATAAGAATAGTAAAATTGGCTCCCAGACACTGACTAACACCAACCCTGAGGTAAGTACCCAACGGAATAAGAATAGTAATACTGGCCCCCAGACACCAACACCTTTCCTGAGGTAAGTAACCGGCGGAGTAAGAAAAGTAAATATGTCTCCCAGACACTAACCAACATCTTCACTGAGGTAAGTACCCGTCAGAATTAGAATTGTTAATTTTGCCCCCCAGACACCGACCTACACCTTCCCTGAGGTAAGTAACCGGCGGAGTAAGAATAGTAAATCTGGCTCCCAGACACTGCCCAACACCTTCCCTGAGGTAAGTAACAGGTGGAGTAAGAATAGTAAATCTGGCGCAAAGATGCTGACAAACACCATCACTGAAGTAAGTACCCGGCATACTAAGACTAGTTAATCCGGCCCCAAGACACTGACCAACATCTACCATGAGGTAAGTACCCAGCGGAGTAAGAATGGTAGATCTGGCCCCCAGACACTGACCAACACCTTCCCTGAGTTGTGTAACCAGTGGTGTAACAATAGTTAATCTAGCTCCCAGACACTGACCAACACCTTACTAAATTTAAGTACCCTGCGGAGTAAGGTTAGTAAAACTTGCCCTCAGACACTGCCCAACACTCTCCCTGGTATAAGTTTTCAGCAGTGTAAAAATAGAAAAACGTGCTCCCATAAAACAGAGCTAGATTGTCGCACCAGTTAAAGTTTAAAAAACAGATAAGGCAAATTAAAAGGTTGTTTCATTTGTACCTGAAGTTTGGATGTTTTGTTCTTTCATGTAATTGATATTTTAAGCTGATCTTCCTTTTACCAGTTTATGGATTGACGGTAATGGAGATATCTGATTTGAAAATCAAAGACATAGCATATTTAATAATTTAGAAATATTACATTTCTTTGTTGTAACGTATTTAAAAAAGTTAATATATGTTGATCAACACCTTCCATGAGGTAAGTATCCGGCAGAATAAGAATAGTTTCATTTTTTCCTTACCTGCAAGCCGTGAGGGCAATGGCTTTGATCCAATGCCGCAGACGCCGTGAGGGGAACGGCACTGGTCCGTGTGGTCCGTTTGGCAGACTACAACTCCCGGCAGGCCCTGGGGCGGCGGCGGACGTTCCTCGTGCCAGCAGCGCGCCCGGAGGCGCTACAAGAAGTCGGAGCGCCTAGTGCTCCTGGGGCTTTCATTTTTTCCTTACCTGCAAGCCGTGAGGACAACAGCTTTGATCCAACGCCGCAGACGCCGTGAAGGGAACGGCACTGGTCCGTGTGGCCCGTTTGGCGGACTACAACTCCCGGCAGGCCCTGGGGCGGCGGCGGACATTCCTCACACCAGCAGCGTGCCCGGAGGCGCTAAAAGAAGTCGGAACGCCTCTCGCACCGCGAGTCGCACACAGGAGCATCGCAGGGGAAGCCCGGGACAAGGGAGGGACAGTTTGTGACAGTCTGGGACTGGCCGAGGCTGGGCCGGGCCTCCCCCCTTGGCCCTGTTGGTGAGGTAATTTGTGGCCCAAAGCGAGACTTATCATTTTGTGCCCATACAGAACCTTTGACTGCTTAAAACGTCAAGGGCCTATTTAACACATTTTATTGAGCTGGTTTAATTCTACCAGCTTTGTTGGAGTTCATGAGAGCTTTGCTAAATTGATACTTATATCTGATTTTATATTTTAGTAGGTCTTTCGTGCATTTACTTACATAATGTCTAAACAGAAGGCCCTTAAAAAACCCCAGTGTTGTCCACTATGGATAACGATCTGGTGAAAGTGGTCAGTAAAATTAACAAGGAGCGAAGGATGTCACTAGGGAAGGAGAACTCTCCAACTAAATGCCTTACCCTTCCTGATCCTAACACCGCATTATATGTTGATGACCACCTAGACCCTGTTAATCTTGATATCTCCTTAGAAACCCAAGCCCAACCTGCAGTTATTCAAGATATCTCTGCTGTACTCAGTGCATCCCCCAATGTATCTCCCGTTCAAAACTCACCGCCACCCAGAGCATTAAGAGCATGCAGAAAAGCACCTATCAATCGGGGGGGAGAGGGGGGGTATCGTACCCGTAATAAAAGAAGAGGTGACACCCTACCAAAAAGCACTGCCGGGGAAGAAGAGTTGACAACCAAGTATGCTTCAACCCTTATGAATACGGAACAGTTTGAACTTTTAATAAGTATTATTGATGACAAGATTGATAAGATCGTTAAACCCTTGGTGGATAAACTGGACCAGATCTCAATTGAAGTAAACAGATTGGGTGGGCTTCTTGACTCGCATATTTCTCTGGTCGGAAAGTCTAGGCCCGTTAATGATGGCCCAGTCCCTACCAAAGTAGCTCCAAAACAGCTAACTGGGGGTGGGTTAGTAAAAGAGGCAGCCAAATTGGCCCCATTACCTTCTGACCCATCGTCCACCTCTTGTCAGAATAAGCCTGCTGCTATTGAGGTGGGCCCATCAAAACCAGCCAGAGCTATTGCACCAAGAAGGAAACGCCCAATTGACCTGCCCCCAGATTGTGCACCATATGTGGTCATCTTGACTAATGTTCCATCTTATGAGACTGACCCTATTAGGCCCCAGCTTGAATCTCATGATTCGCTAAAAAAGTAAAACGGTCTCATGGTTGCACAATAACTGTGGCTTCCCAACTACTTATTCCGATCAAATTCTAACCACCAGAAGGGCTGATTGGATAGGTACTTCTAGCAAAACCTGCAGGGGTGACTGTGTCATTGTCAACTTTAAACACCCCCAGCATGTGGCTACAGTTTTGCTAAGAGCAGCGTCTTTAATCCCCGGTGAAGACAGAATAAGTGTACGCCCTCTTGGCTTTTTTTATAGTCATTTAGCTAAAACTCCTCCTCATAACCTTGGAAATAGAAATCTCCAGCCTACTCATCTTTCGGCATTTGGGGTCCCTATTCAAAATAGATTCCAAGTTTTAAGCTCTTTGGACTCCAACGACTGACTCGCCAGGGCAGGGGATCGTGCTCCTGGCCAGCCTCTTATTGTCCAGGTGCATGATACTTGTGATTTGTCTTCCAACCCCGACCCGATTATGGTGTAAGGCCAATTCCTACGAAAAGGCACCAGTCCCGGAGTACCAGAGAACTTTACAATTGAGGAAGAGGTAGTTGGCTCTATTCCTCTGAATACCCCCAGCACTAATGTATTTAATGGTATTTCTATTGTCAGTTGGAATGTCGCTGGTTTAACCCCTTCGCTGCTAGGCCTTTTCCCCTCCTGTGCTAAGGCTTTTTTTGGCGTTTTGGGGTAGTGCGCGCTTAGGCCCTTGTAACTTTTTGACCACATTAGGTATCCATGCCAAATTTGTGTCCTTTTCTTCCAACATCATGTGGTTTCTAAAGGCGCCCAGGGTTTGTGGATTCCCTTGGAGGGGCCCCAGAAATTAACCAAAATATAGTGATATTTTTGTTTTTTCCGAAAAATGGGAAAAACGGGCTGCAAATGAAAGCCTCTGGGTTTTTCCCTGAAAATGGTATCAAAAAAGGGTTTGTGGGGCTGAAATATCCATTTTCTCAGCTTTTAGGGAATTACAGTCTTTTGTCTGAGAACCGACATTTCTCACACAGTTTTGGCATTTTTCTGGGACATAGCCTATTTTTGCT
Source organism: Lissotriton helveticus (assembly GCF_964261635.1). Lineage (NCBI taxonomy): Eukaryota > Metazoa > Chordata > Amphibia > Caudata > Salamandridae > Lissotriton > Lissotriton helveticus. The sequence continues at coordinate 650,645,918 of NC_136068.1, forward strand.
ATTTTTAGAGCTTTCCACCTCCTTCCAGTTAATGGTAGAAATGAGTTTGAAAGCAATAATGGATACTGGAAAGCTGTACATTTTCGAAAAGTAGACAAAATTCTGAATTCAGAAAGGGGTCATTTGTCTAATCCATGAAGGTTTCTTTATAGAAACTAACAGTTAAATATTGGAATAATTGAAAATTTGTTGAAAAAAACAGCCTTTTGTCTCAATGTTTTCACCTATAACTTTTTCTAATTTTGACAGCTCTTGGAAAGCAATATACCGTTACATCCGTTAGACCTTCCTGGTTGTGGGGATATATAGGACTTGTAGTTTCACCAAGAACCCGACGAACCCAGATCCAAAAACTGAGCAGCAACTTGCAATGGTATTTTTTCATTTACTGGGTATAGAGCAGTTTGTCTTGGAAAATGTATACATGGAAACATCTGTATGAAAGACACCTATATATTTCTGAATTGGGTACAAATTATAGAGTTCAGAAACAGTATATAATTGCACATTTTCAAAATTGGGAATACTCATACTAGCATGAGAATTATTGGTCATTTTTCAAAAAGATTTTTTTTTTACACAATGTTTTTCATTGAAAGGGAGAAATGCATGAAAGCTCAATAGTAATAACAGTTGATTTACAAATCTGAATTACCCCAAGTCTTCCGATAAAAACGGTACCTCACCTGTGTGGGTCGGCCTTGTGCCTGCGACAGGAAATGGCGCAAAATGCAATGTGGTCACACCTCAATTTCCCAGTGAAATCTTGCGCTCTTTGGACAAAGAGACTACCTTTTGTTTTTGAGCCCTAGATCTGCCAGCACCTAGGGAAACCTAGCAAACCTATACATTTTTGAAAAGTTGACACCGAGGGGTATTCAGGATGGGGTGACTCGACTGCCTACCACCAGGTTTTGTTACCCAGAATCCCTTGCAAATCTAAGAATCTGACAAAAAAAACACATTTTCCTCACATTTCTGTGATGGAAAGTTCTGAAATCTGCGTGGATCAACAAATTTTCACCAACCCAGCGTTCCCCCAGGTCTCCCAAAAAAAATAGTACCTCACTTGCGTGGGTAGGCATAGTGGCTGCGACACAAAACAGCGTAAAACGCAACGTGGTTGCACCTCAATTTCCCAGTGAAATCTTGCGCTCTTTGGACAAAGAGACTACCTTTTGTTTTTGAGCCCTAGCTCTGCCAGCACCTAGAGAAACCTAGCAAACCTATACATTTTTGAAAACTAGACACGCAGGGAAATTCAGGATGGGGTGACTCGACTGCCTACCACCAGGATTTGGTACCCAGAATCCCTTGCAAATCTAAGAATTTGACAAAAAAACACATTTTCCTCACATTTCTGTGGTGGAAAGTTCTGGAATGTGCGTGGATCAACAAATTTCCACCCACCCAGCATTCCCCCAGGTCTCTCGAAAAAAATGGTAACTCACTTGCGTTGTTAGGCATAGTGGCTGCGACATGAAACAGTGCAAAACGCAACGTGGTCGTACCTCATTTTCCCAGTGAAATCTTGCGCTTTTTGGACAAAGAGACTACCTTTTGTTTTTGAGCCCTAGCTCTGCCAGCACCTAGGGAAACCTACCAAACCTATACATTTTTGAAAACTAGACACCCGGGGAAATTCAGGATGGGGTGACTCGTCTGCCTACCCCCAGGTTTTGTTACCGAGAATCACTTGCAAAGCTAAAAATTTTACAAAAAAAAACAAATTTTCCTTACATTTCTGTGGTGGAAAGTTCTGGAATCTGCGTGGATCAACAAATTTCCACCCACCCAGCGTTCCCCCAGGTCTCCCCAATAAAATGGTACCTCACTTGCGTGGGTAGGCAAAGTGGCTGCGACATGAAACAGCGCAAAACGCAACGTGGTTGCACCTCAATATCCCAGTGAAATCTTGCGCTTTTTGTACAAACAGACTACCTTTTGTTTTTGAGCCCTAGCTCTGCCAGCACCTAGAGAAACCTAGCAAACCTATACATTTTTGAAAACTAGACACCCAGGGAAATTCAGAATGGGGTGACTCGTCTGCCTACCCCCAGGTTTTGTTACCCAGAATCCCTTGCAAAGCTAAGAATTTGACAAAAAAAACCACATTTTCCTCACATTTCTGTGGTGGAACGTTCTGGAATCTGCGTGGATCAACAAATTTCTACCCACCCAGCGTTCCACTAGATCTCCTGAAAAAAATGTTACCTCACTTGCGTGGGTAGGCATAGTGGCTGCGACATGAAACAGCGCAAAACGCAACATGGTCGCACCTCAATTTCCCAGCGAAATCTTGCCCTTTTTGCACCATAAGCCAACCTTTTGTTTTTGAGCCATAGCTCTACCAGCACCTAGGGAAATCTAGCAAACCTATACATTTTTGAAAACTAGACACCCAGGGGAATTCAGGATGGGGTGACTCGTCTGCCTACCCCTAGGTTTTGTTACCCAGAATCCCTTGCAAACTTAAAAATTTGACCAAAAAAACACATTTTCCTCACATTTCTGTGGTGGAAAGTTCTGGAATCTGCATGAATCAACACATTTCCACGCACCCAGCATTCCCCCAGGTCTCCCAAAAAAAAATGGTACCTCACTTGCGTGGGTAGGCATAGTGGCTGCGACATGAAACAGCGCAAAACGCAACATGGTCGCACCTCAATTTCCCAGTGAAATATTGCCCTTTTTGGACCAAAAGACTACCTTTTGTTTTTGATCCCTAGCTCTGCCAGCACCTAGCGAAACCTAGCAAACCTGTACATTTTTGAAAACTAGACACGCAGGGAAATTCAGGATAGGGTGACTAGTCTGCCTACCCCCAGGTTTTGTTACCCAGAATCCCTTGCAAACCAAAAAATTTGACAAAAAACCAAATTTTCCTCACATTTCTGTGGTGGAAAGTTCTGGAATCTTCGTGGATCAACAAATTTCCACCCACCCAGCGTTCCCCCAGGTCTCCCGAAAAAGAATGGTACCTCACTTGCATGGGTAGGCATAGTGGCTGCGACATGAAACAGCGCAAAACGCAACATGGTCGCGCCTCAATTTCCCAGTGAAATCTTGCCCTTTTTGGACAAAAAGACTACCTTTTGTTTTTGCGCCCAAGCTCTGCCAGCACCTAGGGAAACCTAGCAAACCTATACATTTTTGAAAACTAGACACCCAGGTGAATTCGGGATGGGGTGACTCGTCTGCCTACCCCCAGGTTCTGTTACCCAGAATCCCTTGCAAAGCTAAGAATTTGACCAAAAAAATACATTTTCCTCACATTTCTGTGGTGGAAAGGTCTGGAATCTGCGTGGATCAACAAATTTCCACGCAACCAGCGTTCCCCCGGGTCTCCCGAAAAAAATGGTACCTCACTTGCGTGGGTAGGCATAGTGGCTGCAACATGAAACAGCGCAAAACGCAACATGGTCGCACCTCAATTTCCTAGTGAAATCTTGCCCTTTTTGGACAAAAAGACTACCTTTTGTTTTTGAGCCCTAGCTCTGCCAGCACCGTAGGAAACCCAGCAAACCTATACATTTTTGAAAACTAGACACCCAGGGAAATTCAGGATGGGGTGACTCGTCTGCCCACCCCCAGGTTTTGTTACCCAGAATCCCTTGCAAACCTAAACATTTGACAAAAAAAACAAATTTACCTCACATTTCTGTGGTGGAAAGTTCTGGAATCTGCGTGGATCAACAAATTTCCACCCACCCAATGATCCCCCAGGTCTCCCGAAAAAAATGGTACCTCACTTGCGTGGGTAGGCATAGTGGCTGCAACAGGAAACGGTTCAAATCGTACGGTGGTGAATTTACAATACCCTATTGCAAAACTACCTTGAATTTTTTTTGGGGGGGCACCTGAGTTTTTGGCCCTGGGCTCGGTGGCCATCTTTGGAAACTACCAATCCCGAACAGTTCTGAAAACTAGACACCCGGGGGAGTCCAGCGAGGTATTGCATACGTGGGTCCCCCTATGTTTTCCTACCCAGAATTCCCCTTGCAAACCTTAAAATTAGGTAAATATATCACTTTTCCAAACTTTTTTGCTCGGGATCTCTGTGCTGGCAAAAATGTCCTACCACCCAGCGTTCCCCATGTTCTCCCGAGTAAAAGGATACCTCACTTGTGTGGGTGCCCCAAAGCAGAACAGGCTAAAAATGAATTTAAAAAAAGTAGTATTTCAGTTTGACAATTTAAGCCCCCCTACCTTAGTCACAGGCCTTTGGCCCACCCACACAAGTGAGGTATAATTTTACTCGGGAGAACAAGGGGAACGCTGGGTGGTAGGACATTTGTGCCGGCAGCGAGATCCCACCCAAAAATGTATGGAAAAGTGGGTGTTTTAACCTAAATTTAGGTTTGCAGGGATTTATGGGTAGGAAAACATTGGGGACCCACGCATGCCATACCTCCCTGGACTCCCCCGGGTGTCTAGTTTTCAGAACTGTTTGGGTGTGGTAGTTTCCAAAGATGGCCACCGAGCCCCGGGCCAAAAGCTCAGGTGACCCCCTCAAAAAATAAGATTGTTTTGCTAAAGGTAATTTTTTGGTCTCCACAGTACGAATTGGGCCTTTTCCTGTAGCAGCCACTATGCCTACCCACGCAAGTGAGGTACCATTTTTATCGGGAGACCCGGGGAAACGCTCGGTGGGAGGTAATTTGTGTGAGCCCAGTGATGCCACGCTTTCCCACACAAAAAAGAGTGAATAAACTGATTTTTTCAGCTAAAATTGAGGTTTACAAGGGATTCTGGGTAAAGGAACGTTGGAGGATCCACGCAAGCCATACGTCCTTGAAAGCCCCTGGGTGTCTACTTTTCAGAAATGTGTGGGTTTGGTAGGTTTCCCTAGATGGCCATCTAGCACGGGGCCAAAAACCCAGGTAACCCCTCTTGCAAAAGCTGGTGGATTAGACAATGGTGACAATGTCAAGTCCACCAGCTTTTGCAAGAGGGGTTACCTGGGTTTTTGGCCCCGTGCTAGACGCCATCTAGGGAAACCTACCAAACCCACACATTTCTGAAAAGTAGACACCCGGGGGCTGCCAAGGAGGTATGGCTTGCGTGGATCCTCCAACGTTCCTTTACCCAGAATCCCTTGCAAATCTCGATTATAGCTAAAAAAAATCTGATTTTTCACACATTTTAGTGTGGGAAAGCGTGGCATTACTGGGCTCACACAAATTTCCTCCAACTCAGCGTTCCCCAAGGTCGACCGATAAAGATGGTACCTCACTTGCGTGGGTAGGCATAGTGGCTGCTACAGGAAAACGTCCAAATCGTACGGTGGTGAATTTAAAATATCCTATAGCTACATAACCTTGTTTTTTTTTGGGGGGGGCACCTGAGTTTTTGGCCCGGGGCTCAGTGGCCATCTTTGGAAACTACGAAACCCAAACAGTTCTGAAAACTAGACACCCGGGGGAGTCCAGGGAGGTATTGCATGCATGGGTCCCCCAAAGTTTTCCTACCCAGAATTCCTTGCAAACCTTAAAATTAGGTAAAAATATCACTTTTCCAAACTTTTTTTCCGTGGGATCTCTGTGCCTGCAAAAATGTCCTACCACCCAGCGTTCCCCATGTTCTCCCGAGTAAAAGGATACCTCACTTGTGTGGGTGCCCCAAAGCAGAACAGGCTAAAAATGAATTTTTAAAAAAGTAGTATTTTAGTTTGACAAATTAAGCCCCCCTACCTTAGTCACAGGCCTTTGGCTCACCCACACAAATGAGGTATCATTTTACTCGGGAGAACAAGGGAAACGCTTGGTGGTAGGACATTTGTGCCGGCAGCGAGATCCCACCCAAAAATATATGGAAACGTGGGTTTTTAACCTAAATTTAGGGTTTGTAGGGATTTCTGGGTAGGAAAACATTGGGGGACCCACGCATGCCATACCTCCCTGGACTCCCCCGGGTGTCTAGTTTTCAGAACTGTTTGGGTCTGGTAGTTTCCAAAGATGTCCGCCAAGCCCCGGGCCAAAAGCTCAGGTGACCCCCTCAAAAAATAAGATTGTTTTGCTAAAGGTAATTTTTCGGTCTCCACAGTACGAATTGGGCTTTTTCCTGTAGCAGCCACTATGCCTACCCATGCAAGTGAGGTATCATTTTTATCGGGAGACCTGGGGGAACGCTGGGTGGGAGGTAATTTGTGTGAGCCCAGTGATGCCACGCTTTCCCGCACAAAAAAGTGTGAAAAAACTGATTTTTTTCAGCTAAAATTGAGGTTTACAAGGGATTCTGGGTAAAGGAACGTTGGAGGATCCACGCAAGCCAAATGTCCTTGGAAGCCCCCGGGTGTCTTCTTTTCTGAAATGTGTGGGTTTGGTAGGTTTCCCTAGATGGCCGTCTAGCACGGGGCCAAAAACCCAGGTAACCCCTCTTGCAAAAGCTGGTGGATTAGACAATGGTGACAATGTCAAGTCCACCAGCTTTTGCAAGAGGGGTTACCTGGGGTTTTGGCCCCGTGCTAGACGTCCATCTAGGGAAACCTACCAACCCCACACATTTCTGAAAAGTAGACACCCGGGGACTTCCAAAGATGGTATGGCTTGCGTGGATCCTCCAACGTTCCTTTACCCAGAATCCCTTGCAAATCTCGATTATAGCTAAAAAAATCCGATTTTTCACACATTTTTGTGTGGAAAAGCATGGCATTACTGGGCTCACACAAATTTCCTCCTACCCAGCGTTCCCCAAGGTCTCTCGATAAAAATGGTACCTCACTTGCGTGGGTAGGCATAGTGGCTGCTACAGGAAAAGGTCCAAATCGTACGGTGGTGAATTTAAAATACCCTATAGCTACATAACCTTGATTTTTTTTGGGGGGGGCACCTGAGTTTTTGGCCCGGGGCTCAGTGACCATCTTTGGAAACTACCAAACCCGAACAGTTCTGAAAACTAGACACCCGGGGGAGTCCAGGGAGGTATTGCATGCATGGGTCCCCCCAAGTTTTCCTACCCAGAATTCCTTGCAAACCTTAAAATTAGGTAAAAATATCACTTTTCCAAACTTTTTTTCCGTGGGATCTCTGTGCCGGCAAAAATTTCCTACCACCCAGCGTTCCACATATTCTCCCGAGTAAAAGGATACCTCACTTGTGTGGGTGCCCCAAAGCAGAACAGGCTAAAAATGAATTTTTAAAAAAGTTGTATTTTAGTTTGACAAATTAAGCCCCCCTACCTTAGTCACCGGCCTTTGGCCCACCCACACAAGTAAGGTATCATTTTACTCGGGAGAACAAAGGGAACGCTTGGTGGTAGGACATTTGTGCCGGCAGCGAGATCCCACCCAAAAATGTATGGAAAAGTGGGTTTTTTAACCTAAATTTAGGGTTTGCAGGGATTTCTGGGTATTAAAACATTGGGGGACCCACGCATGCCATACCTCCCTGGACTCCCCCGGGTGTCTAGTTTTCAGAACTGTTTGGGTTTGGTAGTTTCCATAGATGTCCGCCAAGCCCCGGGCCAAAAGCTCAGGTGACCCCCTCAAAAAAGAAGATTGTTTTGCTAAAGGTAATTTTTTGGTCTTCACAGTAGGAATTGGGCCTTTTCCTGTAGCAGCCACTATGCCTACCCATGCATGTGAGGAAGCATTTTTATCGGGAGACCTGGGGAAACACTGGGGGGGAGGTAATTTGTGTGAGCCCAGTGATGCCACGCTTTCCCACACAAAAAAGTGTGAAAAAACTGATTTTTTTCAGCTAAAATTGAGGTTTACAATGGATTCTGGGTAAAGGAACATTTGAGGATCCACGCAAGCCAAATGTCCTTGGAAGCCCCTGGTCGTCTTCTTTTCTGAAATGTGTGATGGCCGTCTAGCACGGGGCCAAAAACCCAGGTAACCCCTCTTGCAAAAGCTGGTGGATTAGACAATGGTGACAATGTCAAGTCCACCAGCTTTTGCAAGAGGGGTTACCTGGGGTTTTGGCCCCGTGCTAGACGTCCATCTAGGGAATCCTACCAACCCCACACCTTTCTGAAAAGTAGACACCCGGGGGCTTCCAAGGAGGTATGGCTTGCGTGGATCCTCCAACGTTCCTTTACCCAGAATCCCTTGCAAATCTCGATTATAGCTAAAAAAAATCTGATTTTTCACACATTTTTGTGTGGGAAAGCGTGGCATTACTGGGCTCACACAAATTTCCTCCTACCCAGCGTTCCCCAAGGTCTCTCGATAAAAATGGTACCTCACTCGTGTGGGTAGGCATAGTGGCTGCTACAGGAAAAGGTCCAAATCGTACGGTGGTGAATTTAAAATACCCTATAGCTACATAACCTTTATTTTTTTGGGGGGGCACCTGAGTTTTTGGCCCGGGGCTCAGTGGCCATCTTTGGAAACTACCAAACCCGAACAGTTCTGAAAACTAGACACCCGGGGGAGTCCAGGGAGGTATTGCATGCATGGGTCCCCCAAAGTTTTCCTATCCAGAATTCCTTGCAAACCTTAAAATTAGGTAAAAATATCACTTTTCCAAACTTTTTTTCCGTGGGATCTCTGTGCCGGCAAAAATGTCCTACCACCCAGCGTTCCCCATGTTCTCCCAAGTAAAAGGCACCCACTTGTCTGGGTGCCCCAAAGCAGAACAGGCTAAAAATGATTTTTTTAAAAAGTAGTATTTTAGTTTGACAAAATAAGCCCCCCTACCTTAGCCACAGGCCTTTGGCCCACCCACACAAGTGAGGTATCATTTTACTCGGGAGAACAAGGGGAACACTGGGTGGTAGGACATTTGTGCCAGCAGGGAGACCCCACCCAAAAATTTATGGAAAAGTGGGTTTTTTAACCTAAATTTAAGGTTTGCAGGGGTTTCTGGGTAGGAAAACTTTGGGGGACCCACGCATGCCATACCTCCCTGGACTCCCCCGGGTGTCTAGTTCTCAGAACTGTTTGAGTTTGGCAGTTTCCAATGATGCCCGCCAAGCCCCGGGACAAAAACTCATGGGAACCCCCTTGCAAAACCGAATTGTTTTGAATGAATTAAGTTTTCAGTTGGAGAACGTGCAATTCAGGGGACAATATAGCATGAAAATTGTGACAGACAATTTCAAGTTTGCAAGAGATTGTGGACAAAAAACAACAATAGAATTCACCAGAAAGACATGACCACATACTACCATGAATTACCAATAATATCTACATTTAGAAAGTTATTTATAGCTATAATATACACCATAACTGAGTTACTCAAAAGACAAAGAATCAAGCACGGCTATCTATTCCCCAAAGACACACACATAAAGGTTGGATTTGGCACGAGGGCGAGTGATGGTTCAGTACATAAAATTTTATTAACATGATATTTCAAAAAAATGAAATGCTCTGTTAATAAATAAATGCATAAAAACTGAACCAGTGACTCGCAAATCGTGAGCTGTAAAGCCACGACAAGGCACCACCCGTTTTACAGGCCATTCACGCACCTTTCATACCTGATACAAACCAGACCACTAACACCATCTGGAAGGAAAAGCAACACATTACAACAATCACAATAAGGGACAAGGTACACCCTACTGCAGAAAGAGAAAAAAAAAATTACTGCACAGCCATCTAATCCGCAAGTACACACACATACTGGTTGGATTTGGCACGTGGGTGAGTGATGATTCAGTACATACAATTGTATTCGCAAGTAATTTCACAAAAAATGAAATACACTGCGTATAATTGAAAGTATGATTAACTGAACCACTGACTCACAGCTTGTGAGCTGTAAAGCCACGTCAAGGCACCAACCTCTTTACAGGCCATTCATACACCTTTCATACGTGTGACACATTCAAAAAATTCACACCGCCAGCCGCGGACCCATCACATTTCAACACTCGCACCAGCAAACAGCGGCATTCAAGGGCCCATCACTTTCACACGCCCACATTTCTGACACTGCAACTACAAAAAATGATGGACTGCGTGGAGTGTCACTCAACTAGCAGTGTGTGTAGTGACCAACAGAAAGTAACTACTCACTCACCGCCAGCCGAGCGCCAGTCCACCCACACCACCATCCAAGCACCAGACCATGCACACCGCCAGCCAAACACCACTAAGCACACACCGACAGCCAAGTACAACTCCGTGCACAGACAGCCAAGTACCACTCCACACACACCACCTGCTAAGCGCCACTCCACACACACCGCCAGCCAAGCACCACTCCGTGCACAGACAGCCAAGCACCGCTCCACGCACATCATCCAGCCAAGTACCACTCCACACACACCGCCAGCCAAACACCACTCCACACACACCACCAGCCAAACACCACTCCATGCACAGACAGCCAAGTACCACTCCACGAACACCACCAGCCAAGCACCACTCCACACATACCACCAGCCAAGCACCACTCCGTGCACAGACAGCCAAGTACCACTCCACAAACACCACCAGCCAAGCGCCACTCCACACACACCGCCAGCCAAGCACCACTCCGTGCACAGACTGCCAAGTACCACTCCACAAACACCACCAGCCAAGCGCAACTCCACACACACCCCCAGCCAAGCACCACTCCGTGCACAGACAGCCAAGTACCACTCCACACACATCACCAGCCAAGCGCCACTCCACACACACCACCAGCCAAGCACCACTCCGTGCATAGACAGCCAAGTACCCCTCCACGCACACCACCAGCCAAGAGCAACTCCACACACACCGCCAGCCAAGCACCAGCCGGCACACACCACAAACACATTTAGAATTCTTTTTTTCAAAATAGCACTAAACAAATGGAAATACCTACATATCAGCTAACACAAATTCTTAAAGTAAACACTTTGCACTAATGCTAATCCTTGAAACAAACTAAAAAATTTTACAGAATGCAGACCAGGCAATTCACTTTACAGCTCATTAAAACTCCAAAAACTTCTTTTGCGTGTGGTACGATTTAAAACAAGCTGACAGACACAATCCAGGCTTAGAAGAACAGTCAGGACAGTATATACAAGACTCCTTCCGCACGCATCTTCACCAGCAGACTCTGCATCTTCTAGTCGGAAAGTCTCTTCCTGTAGTGGAAGGAATAGATTCAGGAAAGTGCCGATCTTTCAATCTAGCCACTTCCTCCACCACTCCAAATCTAGGAACACTTGCCTGCTCCACAAGTACAAGGCTGCCTATTATAGACTCCTGAAACTTAACAAAAGGCATCTTCTTCTCAGGACAAGATTTCTGGTACACAACAAAAGCATTAAAGGATGCCAAGTGGAACAGATGGATAGCCAACTTCTTGTGCCAAACGTAAGCCTTTCGAAGAGCAGCATAAGATTCCAACCTCTGATCTACTCTGTCAACACCACCCATGAACTTATTGTAAGCTAAAATGCACACAGGTTTGCGCACTTCAGCACCCTGACCCCAAACAGGCACAGGTTCTGTACTTTCATCGTGGATAGTAGTCAGCATGTACACATCTCTCTTGTCTGAAAACTTCACAGCAAGAAGCTCCCCACATCGCAATGCCGTAGACTGTCCCCACACAAGCCTTTTGCAAACAAGTTCCTTTGGGAAACCTTTATGGTTACTGCGCATTGTGCCACAAGCAACAGTGCCCACTTTGGCCAACTCCTTGAACAACCGCACACCAGTGTAGAAGTTATCTACATATAAATGATGGCCTTTGTTAAATAATCCTCTACCTAGTTCCTACACAATTTTCTCAGTCACTCCAAAAGTAGAAGGACAACCAGGAGGGTTAATGCTGGACTCCTTACCAGTGTACACCCTGAAATTGTAGACATATCCAGTCTCACTGTCACACAGCATATACAGTTTGATTCCATAGCGTGCCCTCTTACTAGGAATGTATTGCCTAAAAACCAAGCGGCCCTTGAACAACAACAAAGACTCATCCACTGCAATTTCTTTACCAGGGGCAAAGATCTCAGAAAAACGATCAACAAAGTGATCAAGGACAGGCCGAATTTTAAACAAACGGTCACAATCAGGGTGATCGCGTGACAACGCTAAACTATTATCAACAAAATGCATCATCCGAAGAAGAAGCATATACCGATCACGACTTATGACTGCTGGAAATATAGCTGTTGCCATCAAGGGACTAGTGGACCAATATGAAGTCATTGATGGCTTCCTTAGCAAGCCCATCAAAAAAGTTAATCCCAAAAACTTCTTCATCTCTTCAACATTTGTGGGAGTCAACCGGATTGCTCTAGAATATGGCTTAAGGCTGGCACTGTTGGCCCATAAAAATTGTTCTGCATACAAATTACTTTGATCAACAATCTCTTGCAAAAACACATCGTCAAAAAACAACTGAAAAAAATGTATTGGCAGAAAATTCTCAGTATTCACTCTACACCCAGGAACACAAGTGAACTATGGCAATGCCGGCTGCACCATGCCAGAGGGAACCCAGAGGCCTGCTGCCCAGAAGCCTCTTGCTGCTGTTCACCAACGGGAAGCCTAACAGCCACAGATACTTCTGGCTGCACAACACCAACAGAAGACATAGCATCCCCAGAGGGCTCTTCCTGCACTACACCAACGGGAAGCCCAACAGCCTGAGATGCTTCTTGCTGCACTACACCACCGGGAAACCAAGCAGGCCCAGATGCCACTTGCCGCTCTACACCAATGGGAAGCCTAACAGCCCCAGATGCCTCTTGCTGCACTACACCAGCAGGAAGACGAAAAGCACCAGATGCCTCTTGGCGCACCACAGCAATGTGCAGGCTCCAGCCCACATGCCTCTTGCCGACGTAAAAAGAAAGGAAACCTTGCGGCCCTAGGCAGCAGCACAGATGCCTCTTGTCCCACTACCAGCAGTAGAACGAAACAGGGTCTAGGCTCCTACCACAGTAAGGCTAAGCCAGCAATAATCAAAAAAACAACACAAGTGCCAGTACTGTAACTTGTTCTATATCGTCAAAAACAACCAAAATGAATAAAGCAACTTGGTCTGTTTCATATAACGTCTCTAGTTAAATGGTTTATTTAGTCCATTGAATTGTTTTATTTTATTTCAAATTTTTCAGAAAATACCTTTTTTGTGCATACACAGAAAAAATACAAGCTTTTTGTCCCACTACCGGCACATCAATGTCCTCCTCTACCATAGGCCCTTCATCAGCACTAGAAGAAGATTCATCATCCGATGATGATGATTCCATGCGAAGAGAAAACTCACTGCCTGAATCTTCTGCCCCTACCTGGGAGTCCGAATCGGACTCAGACTCTGAACCATGGTCAGAGGAAGACTCAAAAAGCAAACCAAGAACCTGCTGAGCAGTAATCCTGCGACTAGCCATTATCCTTACAAAGCAAGAAGACTGCACACACAAGTGAACAACAACCTACACTGTGCAAAGTAAGAAGTAAACAAGGTAAGGCTTTCACAAAAAGATATATACAATCCAAAACAATTTGACTCTTACCAAATATAGCTACACTCACCAGCACCTACTCTGTTGAGACACAGCAAAAAGAAATGATATCCTACTAGAAAGAAAAAAAGAAATGACAGATTAGAAAACAAAGTGCACATCAATCACTAATGCTGAAAAAAAAAACACAGAGCCACACAAACTGCTAGAAGTACAACCTTTTTCAAAAAAGACAAACATCAAGGGAAAGTAGTACAAAATACATTCACTTACCAAGCACAAGCAACTACACAAGCTGCAAACAGACACGCAACCTACAACAATCCAAACAGCAAAAGCCTGGAACAAGACAAAAATAGAGAAGAAAAAAAAATTACTACCACATTTCACAAACAATATAACAATTAAAACAACAACACACAAATTTGCTCCCCAAATTTAAATTCGGCCACATGGGGTTTAACATCAAGACACTGGTTAATTTTTTGATTTTTTTTTACTGCCTGACCCCTTTGGTGCCAGTCAGTCTTTTGCTCCTACCAGTACCCCCATCACACAGGGGCAGTAAGGACATTCATACCCCTTTTTTGTATGTGTGGCACATATAAAACATTCACACCGCCAGCCGCCAGCACCATTCAAGGGCCCATCACTTTCACATGCCCACATATCTGACACAGCAACTACAGAAAATGATGGACTGCGTAGAGTGTCACTCAACTAGCAGTGTGTGTAGTGACCAACAGAAAGTAACTACTCACACATCCGCCAGCCGAGAGCCAGTCCACCCACATCACCATCCAAGCACCAGACCATGCACACCGCCAGCCAAACACCACTCAGCGCACACCGACAGCCAAGTACCACTCCACACACACCACCAGCCAAGCGCCACTCCACGCACACCACCAGCCAAGCACCACTCCGTGCACAGACAGCAAAGTAGCACTCCACGCACACCACCAGCCAGGCGCCACTCCACAAACACCACCAGCCAAGCACCACTCTGTGCACAGACAGCAAAGTAGCACTCCACGCACACCACCATCCAAGCGCCACTCCACACACACCGCTAGCCAAGCAGCACTCCGTGCACAGACAGCAAAGTACCACTCCATGCACACCACCAGCCAAGCGCCACTCCACACACACCACCAGCCAAGCACCACTCCGTGCACAGACAGCAAAGTAGCACTCCACGCACACCACCTGCCAAGCGCCACTCCACAAACACCACCAGCAAAGCACCACTCCGTGCACAGACAGCCAAGTACCACTCCACACACACCACCAGCCCAGCGCCACTCTACACACACCGCCAGCCAAGCACCACTCTGTGCATAGATAGCCAAGTACCCCTCCACGCACACCGCCAGCCAAACACCACTCAGCGCACACCAACAGCCAAGTACCACTCCACACACACCGCCAGCCAAGCACCACTCCACGAACACCGCAAGCCAAGCGCCACTCACCGCCAGCCAAGCACCGCTCCACGCACACCATCCAGCCAAGTACCACTCCACACACACCACCAGCCAAACACCACTCCACACACACCACCAGCCAAACACCACTCCGTGCACAGACAACCAAGTACCACTCCACGCACACCACCAGCCAAGCGCCACTCCACACACACCGCCAGCCAAGCAGCACTCCGTGCACAGACAGCAAAGTACCACTCCACGCACACCACCAGCCAAGCGCCACTCCACACACACCGCCAGCCAAGCACCACTCCATGCACAGACAGCAAAGTAGCACTCCACGCACACCACCAGCCAAGCGCCACTCCACAAACACCACCAGCCAAGCACCACTCCGTGCACAGACAGCCAAGTACCACTCCACACACACCACCAGCCAAGTGCCACTCCACACACACCGCCAGCCAAGCACCACTCCGTGCATAGATAGCCAAGTACCCCTCCACGCACACCACCAGCCAAACACCACTCAGCGCACACCGACAGCCAAGTACCACTCCACACACACCGCCAGCCAAACACCACTCCACATACACCACCAGCCAAACACCACTCCGTGCACAGACAACCAAGTGCCACTCCACGCACACCATCCAGCCAAGCACCACTTCACACACACCGCAAGCAAATCAGCACTCCGTGCACAGACAGCCAAGTACCACTGCACGCACACCATCCAGCCAAGCGCCACTCCACACACACCGCCAGCCAAACACCACTCCACGCACACTGCAAGCCAAGCGCCACTCCACACACACCGCCAGCCAAGCGCCACTCCACACACACCGCCAGCCAAGCACCACTCCGTGCACAGACAGCCAAGTACCACTCCACGCACACCACCAGCCAAGCGCCACTCCACCCACACCGCCAGCCAAGCACCACTCCACACACACCGCCAAGGCAGTAAGGACAAAAAAAGACCAACCGGCACCAAGGGAGGCGGCCCTTCAGATTTATAAAAAGGCAATCTTGGCCCGAAAAACTGAATTTTTCTCGGCACAAATTAAGACCGCTGCTAATTCGGCCAGAGAACTGTTTTCCGTTGTCACCACCTTGTCTACCCTCCCCCGCTGGGCCTGAAGTGGAGCCCTCACAGGTTTTTTGCAACGAATTAGCAGCCTTTTTTACTACAAAGGTTGCAGATATATATGCTTCTTTTGAAGACAACTCTAGAACTGAATGTAGAGGTGCTAGCGGGAAAGAAGCATTGTCTCACTACAGCCACGACCACTTTCCATGCTTTCTACCCGCCTCACATGAGGATGTGATTAAAATCATCTCTACCATTAAATCGGGCTCCCCGCTGGATCCTTGTCCCCCATCCGTGATGTCAAAACTCACAGAAGTGATTTCCCGTCCTCTCATGGAGATCTGCAATATTGCATTTTTGACAGGCCAATTTCCAAGTATATGGAAGAACGCTGTTATAAAACCCCTTCTGAAAAAACCCTCCTTAGATCCCATAGCTGTTGCAAGCTATAGACCGATCGCGTGCCTGCCCTTTCCTGCCAAAGTATGCGAATACCTGATGAATAGACAGCTCTCAGAGTTCGTCGAGACTCACCAACTTCTCGACGATACGCAGTTTGGTTTTAGGAAAGGGCATGGAACAGAGACTGCCTTGATAAAGGCCTCTGATGAGATCAGGGTGATCATGGACCAGGGAGGGGCGGCTGTTCTTATCCTCCTGGATCTGTCAGCAGCCTTTGACACGGTCGACCATGCCACTCTAGTCGACCGTGTCACTGCTTTGCGGATCAACGGTCGCGCCAAGGATCTTATTTCATCTTTCCTGGCAAACCGTACCCAGACAGTAAAGCTGGGAGATTTTTATTCTCCTATCTCTGCACTCCCTTGTGGAGTCCCACAAGGCTCCTCGCTAAGTCCTATGCTTTTCAATATCTATGTAGCGGACTTGGCGAGGATAATAAAGGCCTATGGGATACAGCTTACATCGTATGCAGATGATACCCAGCTGGTGCTGGGTCTCCATAAGGATGGCCTTACTGTAGCAGCCAACTTCCAGAAAGCTATGCTTGAGGTCAGTAGCTGGATGGCCCTGAACTGCCTTCGGCTCAACTCGGATAAGACCGAGATCATGACCTTCGGAAGACTCTCCCCTGAATGGTCTTATGGTTGGTGGCCAGAAAAGCTTGGCCCTCCACCTGTCCCAGTGGAAAAAACCAGAAACTTGGGAGTGATCTTTGACAACAAGTTGGTTTTCGACCTCCATACCAACAAGGTTGTGTTGTCGTCTTTTTTCATTCTGAAAAAAATCAAGAAGCTGCTACCTTATCTCCCTCCGTCAGCTGGGAAGACTCTGGTTTCTACCCTAGTCTTTTCCAGGATAGATTATGGGAACGCTCTCTTCCTTCACACCCAGAAGCGTGTCATAACGAAGCTGCAATCCATTCAGAATGCGGCTGCTAGGATTCTTCTCAACATCCCTCGTCGCAAATCCACCACTCTTGGTATTCGTCAGCTTCATTGGCTGAGAGTTGAGAGCCGCGTTAAGTTCAAGGCCCTCTGTATTGCTTATAAGGCTGTACATGGCACAGGACCTAGGTTCCTGGTCGAAGCCTTTCAGCTGTATACTCCCAGAAGGCAATTAAGATCGGCCAATACCAGTCTCCTCCCTGTGCCACGCACAAGATCGGTCACCTGGGGAGACAGGCGTTTTCTTGTGGCCACTCCAAAACTTTGGAACCTTTTGCCACTAGCCATCAAAACCGCCCCGAATCTGATGAGCTTTCGCAGGCTCTTGAAAACATGGCTGTTTAATCAGTAAGAGGATGATATGATGATAGATTCCAGTTGCTCCACAGCGCCGAGACACCTTCGGGTATTTGTCGCGCTATAAAAGTTGCGTAAATAAATAAATAAATAAACAGTAAAAAACAACCAAAATTAAACCAACTTTGGAACAAAACTCAAATCCTAGGGCCTAGTGGGACAAAAAACAGGAGGCAAAACGTAAAAAAACGGGCCGATTTGCCCCAAGGGCGGGCAGAAATTCAAAAACATAATTACTTGCCACCATGAAGCGACCCTTGCCCAAGGGGTCGCTTCCTAAAAACTAAATTTAAATAGCCTGGTGCTAGTGGGCATTTTCTGCCCCCCCCCCCCCCCCACTGGGTGCAAAACGGCAAAAAAAATGGGCCGATTTGCCCCCAGGGGGGACAGAAAAACGTAAACAAAAAACATGGCCGCCATCTTGGCACCAAAAAACAACCCTGGTGCTAGTGGGGAATTTCTGCCCCCCCCCTGGGGGCAAAATGGCCGAAAAAACGGTCCGATTTGCCCCCGGGGGGGGCAGATAAACGAAAAGATAGTCAGACCCCGCCTGGAAGCGACCCTTGCCCAAGGGGTTGCTTTCTATAAACTAAAATTAAATCCCTGGTGCAGGTGGGGGCATTTCCGCAGCACGATCGCGACGCTGTGCACGATCGTGAAGCAGAAATGCCCTGCAAAGAGACATCATGGGAGAGGAAAATCTCTTTCCTCTCCCCTGATGCCTCTTCGTTGCCCCAAACCCCCACCGGACACCAGAAACCCACCTTGATCCCAGGCGCGCAGGAAGCAAATGGCTTCCCGAGCGCTGGGAATCCCTGATGATGTCAGCGCGCGCTGTGCGCGCTGACGTCATCAGGAATTCCCATGAGGGGGCGGGGGCGGCAGCAGAAACTCTTCCGCTGCCGCCCCCAGTAAAACAAACAAGATCGGAGACCCTCGGGGGGAGCGCCAGGGCTTCCCCCGAGGGTGGGGCTCATGACGAGCTGGCCTTGTCATCAGCGCACGACCGGTGTGCGCCATGACGAGCCCAGCTCGTCATCAGCCCCGAAGGGGTTAAAATCTAAACAGGACTATTTGGGCTGGAAGGATTTTATTAACACTTATGATATCCTCTGTTTCCAGGAAACATGGTGTCGGGAGGAGTTACATTTTGCGGGGTTTGTATCGTTCAATCTACAGGTAGTTAGCTCTGCCCCGGGGAGAGCCAAAGGAGGCCTTATAATCTTGGATTCGATAAAGAGACAGATCAAGATTATAAAATATTTTACCGTGGGGCAACATGTGCAGATATTGTGGCTCCGCAATGACCATGGCCGAGACGTCCTCCTAATTAACTATTATAATAATATTTTTGATGATAGTAGGACGTCTGTTGTAAAAAATTTAGCTAGCACTATTGATGACCTAATTGATCATTGTAATGTTTCTTTTGATTTTATCTGGTTGGGGGATTATAACATCTCCTTATGTGAATTGTCATCTCAGAAAGTCTGTGTGGTTGTGAACAATGCTGGATCTGAAGATCTCCATTTTAGGCACAATATCTATGGTGAGACTCTGAACAAATTCATTAGCAATTATGACCTGGAAATCTTGGACTTCGCTAAAGATGTAAACGGGCTGACCATCCCCACTTTTAAAAACTGGAGGTCAAGCTCGGTGATTGATCATGTTATTGTGTCCTCAAGTATTACCTCTCTTTGTGAAGCTCCCAGGATCGAAGTTACATCTCTGAGCGATCATAATTATATTATCCTAGATTGCTCGTTATGGAGCGAGAGCCCTGTAGCTGTGGGTCATACTATCACCAATGTGGAACCCCACAGAGTCAGATGGGTTGGGGATAGAGCAGATGAATTTACAGGCTCTATTGTCTTTGATTGTTTAACAAATATTACCCTAATCCTTGAAAATAACACTGGGTGTGAATGTGTTTTAACTGCTTTTAAAAACAATAACCTCAATCGATGCTAGGTTTACCAGACCAATCAGAGATAAACGTAGTCACGGACAAGGCTGGTTCGACCACTCTTGTACCAAGCTATTATCAGAGTTGAAAAAGGCCTTAGCCATGAAACCTAGGAACACCACTTTAATAGTTAAACAAAGAGCAGAATATAAACTTGCATTAAATAAGAGGAAAAGAGATCTACAGCAGGAAGCATGGGAATCACTTAACCAAGATGCAGAGTTACATAATAATTCATTATTCTGGGCAACGGTTAATTCTCCCTTTCTTAGGGAGGACAATATCCCTGTATTGAGCTCTAATGTCCCTAGTGATTGTTGGGTAACGCATTTTTCCAATATTTTTGGTTCAGAATGTGGTCCAGTTACTATCTCTTGTGACTGGCCTGTTCTACCCCTAAATTTTTCTGTGGCCGAGGTCGAGTCAGGAATCCGTGCAAGCAAGGGGGGGAAAGCCCAGGGACCCAATGGGGTCCCTATTTACTCCTCTGTAAAGGTTATGAGCCGAGTTATGTTAGCCAGGCTCGAGGAGTGGGTCGAGGATAAGGTAATTCTGGCGGATAGTCAGTTTGGATTCAGGAAAGGTAGGGGCACATTAGATCAATGTTTAAATCTTGACCTCATAATCGGGAAATATGTCGAAGCCAAAGGTGGCGCGTTATATCTATGCTTTGCTGATCTAAGCAGCGCCTTCGACATGGTTGATCATGAAATTTTATGGCCCATTTTGCTGCGGATGGGTGCCCCTGAGGGTATAATTTTCTTCCTTGCCAGGCTGTACCAAAAACTGCAAACCTGTGTGCGCTTTGGAACCAAGGGAGAATGTACCCCCAAATTTAGCGTACGACGCGGCATAAGACAAGGTTGTGTTTTAGCCCCGTTATTGTTTATTTTATTTGTTAATGAAATTGATGGAATTTTAAAAGGCGTTCAAGCGGATACTCCCAGGTTAAAAGGCGTATCACTGCCGGTGTTATTATATGCTGATGACGCCGTGCTCCTTTCCAGAACCCCTATGGGTTTACAACGTTTGATGGATAGATTTTCTCTGTTCATCAAGGACAGGAAACTACTTATTAACAAGGATAAGACGCATACTATGACCTATGGGGCGAAAAATAACAAATCCTTTGCCTTTTTTATTGATGGTAACAAGGTGCAATCAGTTGATTAGTTTTGTTGTCTCGGAATTACCTTTTCCCATGATAGAAAATGGACCAACGAATTTATCAACGTTAGTAATAAAATGGCGAAAAGTGCCCATGGTATCTTCAAATTTGCAGCAAAAATTGTGGATAGGCGAACAAGAGACATGTTGCAAATCTACCAAGCAAGATGCGTCACTATTGCATTCTATGGGGCGGCTATATGGGGCCACAGCTGTGACCATAAATTGCAGCTGGAGGAAAATTCATTCTTAAAAAAACTTTTATGTTTACCCACATCTGCCGCCACTGTATTGATCCATCGGGAACTAGACATTAATTATTTGAATGTTCTTTTATCTTTAAGACCGTTAATGTTATGGCGCTCTATATGGCTCCAGGATGAAAAGACCGTAAACAGATCCATAATAGAGGACTGTCTTTCACTGGACATGTATAGAAAAATCCCATGGATAAAATATGTCTCTGATTGTTATTTACAAATTTTTTATCTTGATGTTTTGTCTGACCCTAAGGCTGCTTTGACTATACCAAAAGCAGAATTGAAAGCAAAGTTTCTGGATAACTTCACAAAAAAGAGGCCTCTCGCATGTCGGTCCATGTTAACTGTCACATTTTCCAGTAGATATTCCCTTACGGAAGGCTTTCCACCTTACCTTGCACTGGTAACAAGGCAATCGCACAAGTTTGTCCTAACCAGACTAAAGTTTGGAATAGTACACGAACTGGTGGCCTTGCCTAACCTTAAGCAACATCCCAAAGGACCGTGTCAGTGTGACGGTATATCAATAGTTATATGTAAACTGTACTTGAATTATCGAAATTTGTACCTGAAACCTTTATTTGTTAAATATGGGGTACGTACAGTTGACGAGGCAATGAGTCTTATTATGAAATCTGCTGATATCTGTTTTTATACTGCAGTGTTTTTAACCAAATCTAACAGTGTACGTAAAAGTATGATATTTTAGTGTCTTTGGTCTGTATTTTAAGGTACTTATTTTAAATTGACGATTCATGTATCATGTATTTTTTCATATGTGCTTTTATGGTAATTTCTCTTGTACCGAATAAAGCTTCATGAATTGAATTCAATTGAATTCAATAGTTAATCTGGCCCACATACACTGTCCAACACCTTCCCTGAGGTGAGTACATGGTGGTCTAAGACTAGTTAATCTGGCCCACAGACACTGACCAACATCTACCTTAATGAAAGTACCCAGCAGAGTAAGAATAGTAAAACTTGTCCCCAGTCACTGCCCAAAACCCTCCCCGAGGTAAGTTTTCAGCAGAGTAAGAATAGGAAAACGTGTTTTCAGAAAACAGAGATACATTGTTGCACCATTATAAGTTTTAAAAATAGATAAGGCAAATTAAAAGGTTGTTTCATTTGTACCTGAAGATTGGATGTTTTTTTCTTTCATGCAACTGATATTTTAAGATGATCTTCCTTTTACCAGTTTATTGATTGACGGTAATGGTTCTCTATGAGATATCTGGTTAGAAAAACAAAGACATAGCAGATTTTATCATAGTAACTTAGATATATTACATTTCTTTGTTGTAACTTACTTAGAAAAGTTACTATGTGTTGACCAACACCTTCCCTGAGGTAAAAACCCGGCGGAGTAAGAATATTAAATCTGATTCCCAAACACAGACCAATACCTTCCCTGAGGTAATTACCCGGCATACTAAGAATAGTCAATCTGGCCCCAAGACACTGACCAACACCTATCCTGAGGTAAGTACCCGGCAGAGTAAGAATAGTAAATCATGCATACAGACTCTGACCAAAACCTTCCCTGAGGTATGTACCCGGCGGAGTAAGAATAGTAAATCTGGCTCCCAGACACTGACCAACACCTACCCTGAGGTAAGTACTCAGCGGAGTAAGAATGGTAAATCTGTCTCCCAGACACTGACCAACACCTTCCCTGAGGTAAGTACCCAGCGAACTAAGACTAGTTAATATGACCCCAAGACACTGACCAACACCTTCCCTGTGGTAAGTAACCGGTGGAGTAAGAATAGTAAATCTGGTTCCCGGACACAGACCAACACCTTCCCTGAGGGAATTAACCAGAGTACTAAGAATATTTAATCTGGCCCCAAGACACTGACCAACACCTTCCCTGTGGTAAGTAATCGGTGGAGTAAGAATAGTAAATCTGGTTCCCGGACACAGACCAACGCCTTCCCTGAGGGAATTAACCAGAGTACTAAGAATATTTAATCTGGCCCCAAGGCACTGACCAACACCTTCCCTGAGGTAAGTGCCCTGCAGAGTAAGAATAACAAAAATTGTTCCACAGACTCTGAGCAACATCTTCTCTGAGCTAAGTACCTGGCAGACTAAGAACGAAAATTCTTGCCACTAGACAATGGCAAAACATCTTTCCTGCGGAAAGTTAGTTCACACCTCATTTTTGTTAAAAAAAAAAACTGCTTCTCAATCCCGATACAGCAAAAATTAAAATAAAGATATAATTAAAAATTCAACAACCATGCACTATTATACTTGTACTCAGAGAAAATATTTCAAGGAATCTGACATTTAAAAACACATGCATTTTCACTCAAAATATTGACTGGTTATTTTATTTTTGCTATTTGCCCTCTACTCATTAACTTAATGATATTCAATTGGTGACATTTACTTCTGGGTTAATTGTAGATATATATCATCTGTCACGGACATAAGGTGTGTAAAAACTGTTTGACACACAATGGTTTATGGAAACTTGGTTTGTATGACATTTTGATAACAAAAGCAATTTTAAAAAAGCGAATACATATTTTCCTTACTTTTGCGATAATATTTTTACTGTTGGATGTATTTGTCACTCTCCTCAGTTAAGTTCTGTAATATATAAATTAAAATACATTTTGTTAAATCTTTCATCTGATTTACTATGCCTTTGTATTAATAATTGTGTGTTAAAACGTGTACTTACTTTGGACAGTAGATGGCAGTGACGGTCTAAAATAGAGTCTGCTTTCACCAGTTGCACACAACAGTGTTAACTCTCTAGATGGCGACGAACCACTGATAATAAAATGGTGGACGGACCTTTTCATATGTTAATTGAGTGACATCGATAATTTGAAGTAAAATAGGTGTGAGAATCTGCATTAAAAACAATGTCAAATGGTGACTAAAAGTGAATTTTAAAATGTTTATTTCTAAATACCAAGTGACCTTCTTTGTCGAATTTTTCTGCCATCATGCTTGGGGAGAGTCAGTGAAAGTGGCAAAAGACAAACGCTCTCACTACTCAAGACATATTTTTTTGCCTTTCAGTATCATTATGTTTATTTCAGTGAAATGTGTGCTTAATGGACTTCGGATGCTTTGTAATGTTTCTATGCGTAAAATCCAGCATGGTAAAGCCACTTGCGAAGTAAAATTTGCGTGGTAATGCCATGCGTTGTAATGTAAGCATGGTATCATCAAATATTCAATCTTCTCCAAACAGTGGTGGCAATGCAGTGGTTCTGAAGCAGCTGTTCCAAAGGTGATACTCTGGATCCAAGTATGATACATCAATCCTGCTTCTGCGACAGGAGCAGTGCATTGATTCTGCTCCCGGTGCATTGGTCAACTTAGGCCCACTTCAAAGGGTTCTAGACTGGGGTGCCACCCCTTGGCAGGGCACTGTCAGAATGTTGTCGCAGTCTGGTTTTACGTTTTTTGTATTCTTGAGACTTCAGATTAGGAGGCCAGCCAGCTAGCCCATGGACTGACTCTGGGTTCAAGTGATGCAGTTCCAGTCCTTCTCACCCAGGTAAGAGAGAGCAGCAGGCAGCCGGTCAACACAGCAAGGCAGGAGTTGAGCAACCAGCAGAGTGGCTTTCCTTTAGCTGCACAGGAGTTCTTCTTCCTGGCAGAGTGGTCACAAGTCCAGAAGAGTACGTCATGGTGCATGAATTCCAGTACTTCTATGCAGTTGTTCCTTTGAAGTGGGGGAAATTTGTATGAAAGGCACAGAGGTCCTCCTTTACTGCCCTGGCTCCAGACACATTACAGGTGGGTAAACAGACCTTTGTGTGGGGACAGGACACTTTCTGTTCGGGTGTAAGTGTAAGGCTGTGCTCAGTTCCTCCCTCCCAACTCCCAGGATGGCCCATCAAGTCCCACCTAAAAACCCATTATATATGGCTGTTAAGGGAAAATGTGCAATGCCCAGCTGTCACCCTCCCCAGAACATGTATCAGAAACAGGCACCAGGAACCAAATGGCTAAAACAGAAAAAGGCCAACATTCTAAAAGTGACATTTTAAGACTAGCAATTTAAAATCTGACTTCACCATAAGTTATGATTTTAAATTATGAGTTCAGATACACCACAATCAAAAGTCTTTATCCTAGCAATTGGAAAGTGCACTTAAAAATGTAATAAGGTCATCCCAATATTATGATATGGTTGAGATAGGCATTGCAGTAGTAAAAAAACTAATTTGAGCGCTTTTCCCTACTAGGACATGTAAAACTTAAAGGTGCATGTCCTACCTTTTTTAATACATTGCATCCTGCCCACTGAGTCTTCCATGGCATACATTAGGGGTGACTAATATTCATAAAAAGGGAAGGGTTTATGCCTGGCAAGATGTTTATCTTGTCAGGTCAAAATGGCAGTTTGCATTGCACACACAAGCCCTGCTACAGCAGGCCTGAGCCATGGTTGGAGGGCTACTCAAGTGGGTGTCACAATAATTGCTGCAGGACCACTAGTAACATTTAATTTACAGGTCCTGGGCATATGTAGTGCACTTTACTACGGACTTTCAAGTAGAGCTTATATAACCATATTTACGGGAGAGAGCATAAACACTTTAGCACTGGTTACTAGTAAGACAGTGCACAGAGTCCTAAAGCCAACAAAAGCGATGTCAGAAAAAGAGATAAGAAAAATGTTGGAGGGAAGCTCACAACAAGGCTGCCAGATCTTAAAGAAATTCACATTTAATTTGTAATGCGGTTTTGATTCCCTTTATCTTTCAACTGTAAAGTATTTTTAATAATAAGTCTCCCCTTCAAACAGATTTTGTACTCATGGTGTAATTGGACTACTTGGCGATGCATATATATTGTGCTGTAGATAATGCCCATATGATAGAAAATGAGATGAGTGTAGATGAAAGATACTGCCTGTACATATTGGGGCCAAATCCGATCCGTTAAAATCCCATACGAATAGTTGTACGGAGCGTATTTCCTGTACAAATCGTACACCCTCAACGTCCCCGTATGTACGAGCTAGTACGATCCAAACCCAAAGCACATCTCCGTATGAACCGTACCAAACACCATACGACAAAAAAATACATACGATTCATATCCGGGTCACGCAGTACGCGACGTCTGTACGTAACCAGGCAACAGTTTCCGGCCCAGCAAGTACGATCCGTGTTGACGACACTTTGTACGACTCTTTTGCTACGGGAGCTGAAAACGTCCGTAAAAGCAGAGTCTGGCCCGAACCGCACCGCGGTACGCGACAGACATGCCATGAACCCCATTGGCCGTGTCATCCCAGTCATGTATGCCTACGTCCTGGTGTACAGAAACCGACGACGGCGCATACGGTGAGAGCAACGTACCTTCGCAGCGGAACTGTACTTGTACGGTGCGTCACACGCTCGCGTATATCACCAGTGCAATAGTGATAAGAGAAGAACACACGTCAATAATGTTGGGGTACGGTGCGTTTCACGCTCGCGTATGGCACCAGTGCAATAGTGACAAGAGCCACACACACGTCATTATTGTTGGGGTACGGTGCATCACAAGCTAGCATATATCACCATTGCAATAGTGATAGGAGCGGCACACACGTCAATAATGTTGGGGTACGGTGCGTTTCACACTTGCGTATGGCACCAGTGCAATAGTGACAAGAGCCGCATACACGTCATTAATGTTGGGGTACGGTGCTTCACACGTTCGCGTATATCAACATTGCAATAGTACTACGAGCTGCACACACCCCATGAATGTTGGGGTACGGTGCGTGACATCTGAGGGGTTGGTGGATATGACTCCCAGCAGTACCCAGACATATGAGTGGTGGGTGGATATGACCCCCAGCAGTGCCCAGACATAAGAGGGGTTGGGTGCAGAGGACTCCGAGCAGGGCCTAGACATAAGAGGGGTGGGTGGATATGACTCCCAGCAGTGCCCAGACATAAGAGGGGTGGGTGGATATGACGCCCAGCAGTGCCCAGACATAAGATGGGTGGGTGCAGAGGACTCCCAGCAGTGCCCAAACTTTAGAGGGGTGGGTGCAGAGGACTCCCAGCAGTGCCCAGAGATATGAGGGATGGGTGGATATGACTCCCAGCAGTGCCCAGACATAAGAGAGGTGGGTGCACAGGACTGCCAGCAGTTCCCAGACATAAGAGGGGTGGGTGCACAGGACTCACAGCAGTGCCCAGACATATGAGGGGTGGATGCAGGGGACTCCCAGCAGTGCCCATACATAAGAGGGGTGGGTGGATATGACTCCCAGCAGTGCCCAGACATAAGAGGGGTTGGGTGCAGAGGACTCCCAGCAGTGCCCAGACATAAGAGGGGGGGGTGGATATGACTCCCAGCAGAGCCCAGACATAAGAGGGGTGGGTGCAGAGGACTCCCAGCAGTGCCCAGACATAGGTGGGGTGGGTGGATATGACTCCCAGCAGTGCCCAGACATAAGAGGGGTGGGTGCAGAGGATTCCCAGCACTGCCCAGACATAAGAGGGGTGGGTGGATTGACTCCCAGCAGTGCCCATACATATGAGTGGTGGGTGGATATGACTCCTAGCAGTGCCCAGACATAAGAGGGGTGGGTGAATATGACTCCCAGCAGTGCCCAGACATAAGAGGGGTGGGTGCAGAGGACTCCCTGTAGTGCCCAGACATAAGGGGGGTGGGTGCATATGACTCCCAGCAGTGCCCAGACATAAGAGTGGTAGGTGGATATGACTCCTAGCAGTGCCCAGACATAAGAGGGGTGGGTGAAGAGGACTCACAGCAGTGCCCAGACATATGAGTGGTGGGTGGATATGACTCCTAGCAGTGCCCAGACATAAGAGGGGTGGGTGGATATGACTCCCAGCAGTGCCCAGACATAAGAGGGGTGGGTGAATATGACTCATAGCAGTGCCCAGACATAAGAGGGGTGGTTGAATATGACTCCCAGCAGTGCCCAGACATAAGAGGGAGGGTGCAGAGGATTCCCAGCACTGCCCAGACATAAGAGGGGTGGGTGGATATGACTCCCAGCAGTGCCCAGACATAAGAGGGTGGGTGCAGAGGACTCCCAGCAGTGCTCAGTTATAGGGGGGGGGCATTATCATCATCATACCACAACTACATGGGGGTATGTTTACATCCCTAACCTGTGAGAGTCTTGATAGTGCCAGAAGTGTGGCTCACTGGTTAGAGGAGGCAGACCCGGACACTGAGATCAGACCCGGGACCAGGGTTCAATTCCCGACACGGCAGGGTCTTGAGCCCAAAATGTCCACGGACTTGGTAATTCTCGCTTCGGTGCCTACTCGAATCACAGGTTCACACTCTGCAACTCTGGGCAATAGCTTGTTTAATCTCCACTACAGCCCCCTGCGGCGGGATGCCTGGCTTTCACCTTGGGGATACCCAGTGGGGGCTACCTCACAGGGAAAAACCAGGGCGGGTTCCCAATGCAAAGCGCTTTGAGACCTGGCAGTGATATTGCGCTATATAAAAACCCATCCATCCATCCATAGCAACACATCACTTACAGCAGTGTCCTACTACACGGAGGATGGATTTCGGTCACACACTGCGTGACACACCACATGTGGGTGTGATGTCAGATCCCACATGCATACCCACCCATAGAGTTTGCAGGCAACCTACACACCCTACCATCATGACACAATAGTGTATAGTCCTGTAACAGCCCACCAAACAAAGAGAGAAAAAGGGAACACACACTGTCATGTACATCCCTGGGCTGATATGAATGTACAGGTGATGGTCAGACCACCAACATGTACTCGCTCATGGAAGGAATAGGGTTGAAACTCTTTAGACGCAATGCACAAAAATGAGATCCATGCGCACAAATATCCTGCATAACAAATGCAAACATAAGGGTAAGGCTGTGATTAATATATAACAAGGTATAGAGAGTAGAGGGATTTTATCCACTTGAGTGGACGGAAGGGTACTCCCGTTCCCCTGGATAGGTAGCTATATAACAAATTGAGGAGTACCACCAAAGATGAGGCTACGTAGCCAATATTGGTGGAATGAGACTAGTGTAAAAGAAGAAGTCCTTCCTTGTTTTTTAGGAACCCCTCACTCACCGACCTGGTCGGTGACATGCTTCATCATCAGGGCCACCTTGACAGCCGAGTGCCGCCAAGGTGTGCTGCGACACCTGGAATACAGTGGAGCTGGTATGTGAGTGATGAATGTGAAAAAAGGAAAAAGAGTCAGTGAGTTAAAAATTGTCCTGGTATGACTTATCAAATATTATTTATTTTAAGGCTACTGGACAATATTAAAAACAGTGTGTGTTGATACAATAAAGGCTTTAATAGGACCTAGTGTATCTATAGTATGTGTGGGTCTACATGTTTCAAACCAGAGTGGGAGTTACCGGTTTTTCATCAGGACCAAAAGGATGTGAAAGGAGTTGGGTGGTCAAGGTACACTAACACCCTGCCATACCTGCAACCCTTTCAGGACCCTAAATAGCGAAATTGCTAAGTGGGTAAAAGTAAATTGTAACCCAAAAGGTGGTTACTCAAACATAACAAAAACCTGAGAAAGAAAAGAGAGGATTATAAGTCACGAAAATTCTTTACATGCCTGTAACGTAGTGAAGTGACGTAGTCCGCTCTATCTCTGAATCATTCCACATTCATTTAATGCGAGATATCCATAGTGTGGTTTATCAGCATGAATTCTAGGAGCTAATTGATCCTGAAGGGGCACACCTATCAATATGGGTGTGAGGGTGAAAACGCACAAAAAATCCTATCTTTTAAGTCAGTCTTACACAAGCTAGTTTGTGCGTGCCTAAGTCATGATTCTGTATGACTAGTGCCAGGGATTGCCGACGTGATAATATGTCAACTTGATCCAGCGTCACATACAACACAAGACAAACAACACTTAACACATATATTGCCAAAAGATGCTCACTCCGTAATGGAGAAATGCTAGCTGCACGGGGTTTTGAGGGGAGAGGCAACAGAGCGCAAAACGTATTCTGTGAAGTTAAACGGAAATGGGGATAGAAAAAATATCAGAACATTGTAAGTTACCTCCTATTTTGGTGAAGGATATCCGGAAACAGAAGCGTTTCTAAGAGTTTAGGGTCTACTTACAGTTTCTCTGCTCAGAAAACGGCATTTAACCTACTCAGCCCCTCCGCGCTCCCGTGCGGGACAGAAGTGCAGCGTTCGAGTTAAAGGCAGCCGCCATTGCGGGCGCGGGGGGCGTGGCAGGCCGGCAACGCGTCATGATGTCACGTGATCACTAGGCATAGGGGTTCAAATGAAACGCCTGTTTGAGAAAGAACAAAGATGGGTGTATAGACTGTCCACCAACAAATATGGGTTGAATGATAATATTTCCTGGGCCTCTGTACTTTCCTAAAGTGCCAAAACTTTTTTCTGCAGAAATTCCCCCATTTTTGATGGAATTTTTACAATCAAACAACTATTCTCATGAATAGTATGGAAAAGAATATCTTACCCTCAAACCCTGTTTTCAAATTAGATTGCATTCCCTTAGTCCCTAGAATGCATTTGAACCCCTATGCCTAGTTTCCATTATAGGTTCAGTGTGACTCCAAACATGGAGCCCCCCCCCCCTTTTTTATTGTTCTTATCTCTTCGTTTTTTGTCCCTAACGAAACCCTGTCTTTCCCCCTTTCCATAAGACCTGCTGTAATCATACCCGGGGTTTAACTAGAAACATTCCCCGTTCTGAGCCCCCTGCTAATCAAAATAGACGGCTCGTTCCCACTCCGTTTTACGGAGGCTTGTGTTGACATCGTGTCCCCCTGGCAACCCGACGCACGCATGACGTTCACGTGATCACGTGACGTCATGACGCGTTGCCGGCCTGCCACGCCCCCCGCGCCCGCAATGGCGGCTGCCTTTAACTCGAACGCTGCACTTCTGTCCCGCACGGGAGCGCGGAGGGGCTGAGTAGGTTAAATGCCGTTTTCTGAGCAGAGAAACTGTAAGTAGACCCTAGACTCTTGGAAACGCTTCTGTTTCCGGATATCCTTCACCAAAATAGGAGGTAACTTACAATGTTCTGATATTTTTTCTATCCCCATTTCCGTTTAACTTCACAGAATACGTTTTGCGCTCTGTTGCCTCTCCCCTCAAAACCCCGTGCAGCTAGCATTTCTCCATTACGGAGTGAGCATCTTTTGGCAATATATGTGTTAAGTGTTGTTTGTCTTGTGTTGTATGTGACGCTGGATCAAGTTGACATATTATCACGTCGGCAATCCCTGGCACTAGTCATACAGAATCATGACTTAGGCACGCACAAACTAGCTTGTGTAAGACTGACTTAAAAGATAGGATTTTTTGTGCGTTTTCACCCTCACACCCATATTGATAGTTGTGCCCCTTCAGGATCAATTAGCTCCTAGAATTCATGCTGATAAACCACACTATGGATATCTCGCATTAAATGAATGTGGAATGATTCAGAGATAGAGCGGACTACGTCACTTCACTACGTTACAGGCATGTAAAGAATTTTCGTGGCTTATAATCCTCTCTTTTCTTTCTCAGGTTTTTGTTATGTTTGAGTAACCACCTTTTGGGTTACAATTTACTTTTACCCACTTAGCAATTTCGCTATTTAGGGTCCTGAAAGGGTTGCAGGTATGGCAGGGTGTTAGTGTACCTTGACCACCCAACTCCTTTCACATCCTTTTGGTCCTGATGAAAAACCGGTAACTCCCACTCTGGTTTGAAACATGTAGACCCACACATACTATAGATACACTAGGTCCTATTAAAGCCTTTATTGTATCAACACACACTGTTTTTAATATTGTCCAGTAGCCTTAAAATAAATAATATTTGATAAGTCATACCAGGACAATTTTTAACTCACTGACTCTTTTTCCTTTTTTCACATTCATCACTCACATACCAGCTCCACTGTATTCCAGGTGTCGCAGCACACCTTGGCGGCACTCGGCTGTCAAGGTGGCCCCGATGATGAAGCATGTCACCGACCAGGTCGGTGAGTGAGGGGTTCCTAAAAAACAAGGAAGGACTTCTTCTTTTACACTAGTCTCATTCCACCAATATCGGCTACGTAGCCTCATCTTTGGTGGTACTCCTCAATTTGTTATAAGGCTGTGATTATACATCTGCACAGTGGGAAAAAGGGTGAAGGTGTCCATAAATGCATGTCTACATACTCAAAACACAAGTACAGTGAGTAGCATGGAGGACACAGACTAATGAGCAGTAGTCATCTGTGAGCAAGCATGGACATTGCTGAAGGGAACGTTAAAAAAATAGGAAATATGCACACATGTCAGCACAACAATTGAGGAACTGTCGGTAGTGAATATCTCATATGTCACTGAGGAATGGACACTGCTTGGGACAATGTCTGTAGGCAAACTGAACACACACAACCAAAGATTAATTGCTGCAACATTGTGATGGCACATGGATGCCATGGTCCACCTCATTACAATCATAATATAGACATCTTTCACAATCCCAAAACATTACCATGACACCAACTCCTAGGCACACAGCACCTAAAGCAAGTACCTGAAATGCAATAGTTTAGAATGAAAAATAAAATGCTTTATTCATCTCCAAAGGAACATGCTTTAAAAAAATGAGTCCTTGCTCAAACAAGGCCAATGGCCAGTCCACATTAAAGTCTGGTTGGGGATGTCGGGGAGGTTGTCAACCCCAAACTTGCCTGCACATGATAGAGCTAAAGGGTTGGTGACACGTGGGGGGCATCATCTGGGTCAGGGCCCAGCACAGCAGGGACAGTAGAGGGAAGAGTAGGTGTTATGGGTACAGGGGGGTTGGAATCCTCCTCAGTGGCTTGTGCAGCGTCAAATGTAGAAATAAATTCAGCGCTGCAAATTGCTGCCAGTTCAGCCAGACCACCAACTGCACACAGGGACACAATGGGAGTGGAGGTGGAGGGCTGTGAGTCTTGCGGACGTTGTCTGTGGCTGCATACCTGCCGTCTGACCCCAGTCCCTGTGGGTGAGCCTGCATCCCTCTGAGATAGCATGCCAGGAGATCTGCGCTTACGCTGGTAGTGTGCTGGTTGTGTCAGTTGGTGTGCATCATCTTGTGTGTCTGTGTGTGCTCTGGACAGGTATGGGAGAGGGGGGGGTGGATGGGTCTGAAGGAGGGGGGTTCGGACCGCTGCAGGATGGAAACTGCTGCCATCAGTGAGGAGTCCATGGACAATGGAACTCGACATTGGTCAGACATCGTAGCTGACATGCCCTCCATGAATGACAACAACTGTGTCAGTATTGTAGTGTAGCCATGGAGGACAGTCAGCATTGATGTCTGACCAACATGAATCTGCCAGAGTAAGTCCACAGACTCGGCACTGAGGGAAGCAGGGGAGACAGGGGCAGGGGCTGCGGTGCTGGGGACGAAGGAGACATGGGGGCAGAATGGACAGAAGGGACCCTAGCAACTGGGAGGGTGGAGATGGGTCTGGAGGAGGTGGGGCCAGACACAGTGATGGTAGATGGTGTCGCAGCGTATTCCCCCTCCTCCTGGGAGTCAGAAGCCGAGCCGTCCGCATGGTAAGAAGTGTTGCCTTCCAAAGGTCCGGCCGCCTGACTCCCCTCACCCTCTGTGGCACTGGCTCCCTCCGACTCCTCAGCGCTGGTGGCACTGCAGCTGGGTCCCTCCTCCTGGTCCGTGCTCATGTCTCCTCCTGTGTAGGTTGATGATGCTGTGGGCAAGGAGAAGAAACAACAATGCATCAGTCACCTGTACACATCTGAAGCAGGAGCACAAAATCAGTTGGTCACACTGCTAATGAGTAACAGCCAGATAGCTCAGCACACATTTGAGACTAGTACTGCCCAGTTGGTATAGACACAATTCTACTTGGACACAAGGATCCAAAGTACAGACCAGGCCACAACTTGAATGAGAGTCACACTGAGGAGCTTCAGTTTATTTACAGGAGAGCAGATCTATATAATGAAGTGATGCCACCTCAAATTCACAAAGAAATAAACAGTTGGGTTGCCCCTCAGGGCAAACTAACACACCTCACTCTCCAAGGTGACGCCACACGCATAGCCCTGTAAGTACAGTTTGGTGAAAACTAATGTCACAAATAGTGGACATCTTGGGACTCACCATACTTCACACATTCAACATGCATTGAATGTGTAAATTCACCATCTTGTGAAGATAACAGGTATGTGCCTGCATGAAAGATCTCTAACAAGGAAATGAACACCAAAAACCTATACACATTCATTGAAACAGATGGCACATTTTAAGATGAGACACTGTTAGAAACAAATGGCGTGGACCATATACAATATACATGGTCCAACGGAGGTCTTGATGGCTTGACACACATTAGTCTGTACAATTGACAACAAAGGAGTCTCAAGCACTCAAGACCACTGTGGGGACATGTCTATGGAGATCAAGGCACACCATTAATGGAAAGGGGCGACCGCTAGGTCCCCCCGAACGTATGGATGGGGGCCCGAACCTCCCGGGAAGCCGTTTTGGGCGGGGTGGGCGTGGCCCGGCTGGTAGGCCCAAAGCGGCGTAGCCGGAGCGCGCCTTCCCCCGCCCGAGAGGGGTTGTCCTAGACACCTTGAAGGAAGACCACGCCCAGTAGGCGTATCGGGGACGGGTACACGCCCTCCCGCAGAAGGATAAAGGAGCGGGAACCCTGAAGATCGTCCTCTTGTTCCTCGGATCGGAAGGCTGCACCCACTCGTTGCTCGTGAGCCCTCGACGGAACAAGCAGCAATTTTGAACGTGGTAATCTTGTTTTTTATCTTTCAGTTTCGACACTTGATTTCAGGACCTCGTGGATCGACCTAAGGCGGAGGACTCGAAACCATGCCTGGCAAGCAAGCAGGAAAGGGTTCCGAGATGGAGAAGATGTTACGCCTGTTGTCGACCCGGATGGCGTGTATGGACCGAAAGCTCGGTCAAGTCCAATCGCTCGGTAGAGGTTTGGCGGAGGTAAAGAAACAATTGGCGGCAATGAACGACCCAGGTCAGCCAAAAAAGGTAATAGGCCCTGCCTTGCCGGGAGTTGTTCCCGGGTTAAGAGGGAAGCGGGTCAAAGAAAGGGCAGTCTCGGGGGGTGTCCCGGCACCGGAGGTGCCACCCATCGTCCCCCTAGTACCGGCTGGTAACCCGGTTCAGGAACCAGTTTTAGGCCAGCCTATCCCAGTGGTGATCACCTCGACCGAGGATGATGAAATGCCCCCAGAATTGGCCGCACAGTTGACCGCATGGCTGAAAACAAAGGTGGGGGGCACAGCGACCCCGGGAGATCCGGCCGAAGAGGCCAGAGTGTTAATGAAGCAGTTGCGGCAATCGAGAGATGTCGCAAGGGCGAGTGTTCCTCTTGTTCCCCCACAGGTGGCGCCAGGAGTACCAGCAGCTGGTCAAGAGAAGGCGACGGCAGCAATAGCCGATCCGGGTAAGCTCACATTGCCAATGGTGGGGGAGGGCTCGATACCCTCAAGGCGGGAAAAAGTTGCACAGCACGTTCCCTTGGCTACGAAAGAGTTAATATGGGGAGACAAGTATGTCAACATGTTTTCATTGTTAACGGACCATCGTGAGATGGAGTATGCTAAAACGCAGAAAGATTTGTGGCACCCTAGTGTATGGCGCGCCAAGATGGCCGAGTTCAGGGTGGAAGAGACAGTGACGAATTGGGTTAAGGCCTTCTCTGTATTTACCGCAGTTATGGGGGAACGTTGAGCGGAGGGCGTGGAGGTGAGAGACAGTCACTTCCGCTTCCGCCTGCGAGTGACCGGTTAGCGGTCCAGTTGCTGTGAGGCAGACGGGCTGAGGGCTTCAAAAGGGAACCAGAGTTGCGGGACGAGTGGCGGTGAGTGAGCAGTGGCAGGGCTCACAGCTGCTTTAGCGCAGTCACTGGGTTTTAACGGCGGTCACGCAGTGTTTTTAATTACGGACTGTGCTGCATAGCATGTTTTAAACTGAATTTTGTCTAATCAGCGGCTGCACTTTTAGCGCTGTATCTTTACAGGAGTTAAGCCCTTAGAGCGCTAAGGCTTTTGTAATTCCCCCCGGACCCCTCGACTTACCGGACGCAGCGGGGTGACTGTCTTGTCGTTCCTCCTCCACGCCTCGTTCCGACAGGGTGGCTAGCACCGTTGAGCGGAGGGCGTGGAGGTGAGAGACAGTCACTTCCGCTTCCGCCTGCGAGTGACCGGTTAGCGGTCCAGTTGCTGTGAGGCAGATGGGCTGAGGGCTTCAAAAGGAAGATGTCATTACGGAAGCGCAGCGGACGAGCGCAGCGGGCGCGACGAAGGCGCGCCGAAGTGTCGCCAAAGTCGAGCCCGTCTGCGCCCGTCCGTGGCCGGTCGCGGGCTAGGGCACGAGTCCCTGACCGAAAGATCTACTGGGCTAGGGATCAACTTATTGGCTTCCGTCCTCACACGGCATCTCGGTGTATGCACGGCATGTCAGGTGACGATAGGGAATGCCCTCATTGTGGTTTCCGTTATACCACCTTGTTGCGGGATACTGGGGAGCAAGTACTTACCTGTGGTCTTCTTAACGTTAGGTCACTACGTAAACACAGACTTGATGTCTTTGAGCTGATCACGGACAAAAAGTTTGACCTATTGTTTCTCACGGAAACTTGGCTAGACCAGTTTTCCGACTCGGATATTATCGAGGCCACGCCGGAGAACTACTCAGGTGGTTAATACCCAAATTATGAAGCATGTGGAAGAGACGGGTGTGCTCCACGCGACGCAGTTTGGCTTTAGGCCACGCCACTCTACTGTGTCCGCACTCCTCATGGCTACGGAACATCTGAGAGAGGGTGTGGATGCAGGCAAAACTATGGCCCTGATCCTGCTGGACCTCAGCGCGGCGTTCGACACTGTAGCACATAACATCTTGCTGCAGTGTCTGAACAGAGGTGGTATTTTTTATTTCGGGCACCGCGCGGAGATGGATCCGGGACTTCCTCAAGGGAAGAAGTTTCCGAGTAAGGCAGGGTGACTGCTATTCTAAGGGGGTTCTTTTGGGCCAAGGCGTGCCTCAGGGCTCGTCATTGAGCCCGACCCTCTTTAATATGTATGTCGCGCCTGTGGCCTCGATCGTGGAGAGCCATGGTCTCCAGTTGGTCTCGTACGCCGACGATACGCAGCTGGTGATCTCCCTATCGCACACGCCCTGTCTTGCTGCCGATGGTTTCCGGTCGTGCATGAAAGACCTTGCCGATTGGATGGATACCAACTGTTTGAAGCTTAATGGCGGCAAGACAGAGGTGCTGGTGGTGGGGAGAGCCCAGTCTGCCTGGTCGTCGGCATGGTGGCCACCCTGTCTAGGACCAACTCCAACCCCTTGCCTAGAAGCACGTAATCTGGGGGTTTGGTTTGACACGGGCCTGACTTTTGGCCCACAGATCAACCGGGTGGTGGGAGTCTGTTTCGGGATTCTGAAGAAACTTAGAAAGGTCCTGGACCTACTCCCGATCGGTGCCCGTCAAACCCTGGTTCATGCTTTGGTGACAGCCAGGTCAGACTATGGAAACCTGCTGTACCTAGGGGCTCCAGAAAAAAGTATGGCTCGCCTGCAAGTGCTGCAGAATGCAGCAGCACGCTTGATTCTCAGGCTGCCCAGAAGGGCGCCCTCGAAGGCGGCCCTCCAGAAGTTACACTGGCTCCCTGTGAGGAGAAGAGTGGAATACAAAGCCCTCTGCACCTGTCACCGAATCCTGAATGGTAGGGCTCCCGACCCACTGAACAAACTGATTGAAGTGTACCAACCTGAACGAGCACTCAGATCTGCAGGGGGTGGTCTTTTGAGGATCCCCAGAGTTAAGAGAGCCCGCATGGGAGGCAGGTCCTTTAGATGCCTAGCGGCAAATAAGTGGAACAAACTACCAGCGGACCTGCGCCTGGAACCGGAGGAAACGAGGTTCCGAGCGAAATTAAAAACATTCCTGTATACCAAATAATTGTCTGCCCAGTCTTTTGTGCTCCTTGCACGCTGCCTCTCTCACTGTCTTTAGCGCGTGGACACGCCGGTGTGCATAAGCAGCGCTTTTACAAATGTCCCTATTATTATTATTATTATTAACGTAAACCTGATGTTATGACTGAGTTGGTTTGCTATCAGAATCGCATTATGGATTTTTATTCAATGTACGAGGGGGAAGAATGGAAAGGCTATGACATGAAGTTCCGTAAAGCAAAAGAATTTGATTCTTCTCTGTCTTGGGATTGTTTGGACTCGGTGTCATGGCACAAGCAACTCCTGCCAGGGGCGACAGGTACGTCCTCGCCAGGCGGGAGCGGGTCCGGGGTTGTCCGCCAAAAGCCCGGGGTGCCCTTTCGAGCAGGCACAGGTGGGGGCTATCAGCCTAGAGTTGGCGGGAAGGGCGGACAAGGAGGGGTCTGTTGGGGCTTCAATCGAGGCAATTGTACCAGACCACAGGGGACATGCAAGTTTAAGCTTGTGTGTGCCGGCTGTGGGAATTCCTCACACCCGGAGAGTGCTTGTAGATCAAAGAATGTCGGGGCGGGTGGAAAAGAAGGACCTAAGCAGGAGTGAGGTGGACCTTTGTGACCGATTGCCTACACCCGTTGATCTAATGGTTATGATTCCGTGGTTAAACAAGTACCCTGATCATGTGTCCGCTGGGGTGTTGAGGAAGGGTTTTTTACATGGCTTCCACATCCCGGTGGGGGAAGTTCGGGGGAACTCCTTTTGTAGAAATCAGTTATCGGTACGGCACAACCCAGGCGTGGCAGAAAGGAAAATAGCTAAAGAAGTCAGTTTAGGACGAGTGGCTGGCCCCTTTTCCTGCCCGCCATTGGCCGATTTCATATGTTCCCCGTTAGGGGTTGTCCCGAAGAAAGATCCGGGGGAGTTTAGACTCATACATAACCTTTCTGCTCCCAGGGGATCCTCGGTGAATGATGCCATAGACCCAGAAGTTTGTTCGGTACGATACGCATCGTTCGACGATGCCGTGGCCATGTTGAACCACCTAGGCCCCGGGGCGCTGATGGCGAAATGTGATATCGAATCAGCATTCCGGTTGCTTCCGGTGCACCCGCAGGATCAGCGCCTGCTAGGTTTTGCTTTTCAGGGAAATTATTACATGGACAAATGCATGCCCATGGGTTGTTCCATTTCATGTGCATATTTTGAGATGTTTAGCTGTTTTTTGGAATGGGCATTTACAGAGGCCACAGGGCATAGACATGTTATGCATTATCTGGATGATTTTCTGTTTTTGGGGGCAGCCAATGATATGAATTGCGCACAGGCGCTGTATGATTTCTGCATCCTCATGAATGAATTCGGTGTCCCATTGGCTCCAGGTAAGACGATCGGACCATCTACTTCACTGGAGTTTCTGGGTATTGAGCTCGATTCTGTGGAGGGGTGTTTCCGACTACCAGTAGACAAAGTGACCAAGTTCCGGGCTTCCTTGATGCAATGCCTGAGTGGGGAGAAAGTGACCCTGCACCAGTTACAACGAACAGTGGGTCAGCTTAATTTTGCCCTGAGGGTGATTCCTATGGCCCGCCCGTTTTCGCGCTCTATCGCGCAGGCTATGGGTGGTCTCAAAGAGGCTCACCACCGTACGAGACTGTCTGGAGAGGTTCGCCAGGATATGCGGATTTGGTTGGCATTTCTGGCGGACTTCAACGGTCGAGTCGTCTGGAGTTCCCCGCCAGAGTCTTCGGTGGAATTAGGTCTATGGACCGACTCGGCTGGGAGTGTGGGTTTTGGCGCCATCTTAGGTGATCGATGGTCGGCACAAACATGGCCAACATGGTGGCACTCCGACGGCCTCACAGGTAACATTGGGTTCCTGGAGTTATTCCCCATTTGGGTGGCTCTAATGACATGGGCTGATGATTTCAGGGGCCGCTCAGTGGTGTTTTGGTCCGACAATATGACTGCCGTAGATTGCATTAACCAACAGGCAGCACGCTGCAAAATGATTTTGAGATTGTTGAAAGAGATTGTGCTGCTGTGCATGAGATTAAATGTACTGTTCAGGGCAAAACATGTGCCAGGTGTACTCAATCTTGCGGCTGATGCACTCTCTCGTTCACGTATA
This sequence comes from Lissotriton helveticus, assembly GCF_964261635.1. Taxonomy (NCBI): domain Eukaryota; kingdom Metazoa; phylum Chordata; class Amphibia; order Caudata; family Salamandridae; genus Lissotriton; species Lissotriton helveticus. Next base: position 650,686,042 of record NC_136068.1, read on the forward strand.
CAGGCATTCAGGGGTTATCTGCCCACAGCAGACGTAGAGGCAGCACCATTCCCAGAAGCAATGTGGCTTATCGGTGCCTCGGATTACAAGACCTCGTGGCAGCGAGTCTAGCCCCCAGGACAAGGAAAGCATACGAAGGAGCGTTTCGTTCTTATTGCACCTATTTGGGTCCTGTAGGGAGTCTGCATTGGGGTCAGGAGGAGTCCTTCCTGGGGTACCTGGTTGCACTACACAGGGAGGGCCGATCAGTGGCTACGGCCGGTAGGCATAGGGCGGCCATTTCCTTCATGGCCCAGGTACACGGCATAAAAGATCCTACAGGTTCTTTTTTGGTGAAGAAAGCCCTTCGCGGCTGGCAGCGCCTTGAGGGTTGCAAGAGAGATACGAGGCACCCGATTTGCTTAGACAGACTGTCTCTGCTTTTAGCAAAGCTGGACGAGACGTGTTCCTCCCATTACGAAGCAGTTCTGTTCCGGGCAGCGTTCACATTGGCGTTTGATGGGGCCATGAGGGTGAGCAAACTTGTCCCAAGGAACAAGAGAGATATGGAGGGAGGTTTGTGCAGGGATCACATCCAGATAAGGGGTGATTCGATGGTGATCATGATAGCCAGGTCCAAGACTGACCAGGGGGCTATGGGAGATAGTGTGGTCGTGCAGCGCAAGCGTGGGTCCCCCGTCTGCCCGTTGAAGTGTGTGGAAGACTATTTGGCGCTAAGAGCGGCCACTTGGGGGGGGAGCTTGCTCTGACACAAGGATGGCACCCCACTGACGAGATTTCAGTTTCAGAGGGTGCTGGCACTGGCAATCGCTGACGCAGGCATGGACCCGTGCGATTTTGGGACCCACTCCTTTAGGATAGGGGCTGCTACTGAGGCTACAGCCAGGGGTCAGAGTGCAGAGGAAGTGAAACAGTTGGGCCGTTGGTCCTCGAATTGCTTTAAGAGGTATGTGCGATTGCACATGTTGTAAGTGATCAATTGACATGCACTCACGTTTTCTGTCTTTTGTTTACTTTGCAGTTTCGCGGGCCTGCCATGCAGGGCGGAATTGGAAGTCGACCCTACATCAAGTGACCAGCGGTCAGAGATCACCGACTGGGGAGAGGATGGTATGGGTCGTGGGCCACTCATACGTGAGACGCGCCGGTGACGTATTCAAGGAAGGTGACGCGATTCACGCACCTGGGGAATACGGGTTCAGAGTGGCTTTCCATGGGAAAGGTGGGCTCGTTTTTGACAAATTTGAGTCATTTTTCGAGGGACTTTTAGGGCGGCATAGGTCACAGCCATCCATAGTCATAGTACACCTGGGTGGCAACGATTTGGTGACACTGGGTAGACGAGTGTTACTTGAACGAATCTTGTCAACTGTTAGCTGGTTGGCTAAAAGAGTCCCGGGGTGCACGATTGCCTGGTCCCACATGATTCCTAGAAGGAGGTGGCAGGGGGGCCTTTCGGTGTCAGCTCTGAACCATTCAGTAAAACGGGTCAATAATAAGATTAATAGACTGTTCCGTTCTGCACAGTTGCATGTCATTCCTCATGGGTGTATCCGGGGTGACCATATGTATTTGGACGATGGGGTTCACCTGTCCAGGGTGGGGAATGACTTACTAATAGGAGATGTAGTTGCATGGTTGAGAGGTTTGAGGAAGCATGACCTATAGGAGGAGTTGGGGGGACCGGATAGTCGGTCAACTATCCGGTCTGTGGCGGTAAGGTCATGATCGGTGAGCAGGAATTTAAAGGTCCCTAGAGTGGGGCGCCACCCACAATGGATGGGAGCGCCCGGGGGAAGACGGCCATTGGCCCCTTCCACGGGGAGGCAGCACCCACTAAGGATGGGGCGCCTAGGGGGAGATGGCCATGGGCCCCTCCCAGGGGGGGAGGCGGTTAAATGCCCCTCCTGACGAATTTCCCGGGGGCCGGATATCCGCCACGGCGGATAGAGAGTATGGGGTGGGGGGGAGAGTCCACGCTGTCCTTCCTACAGAGACCTCATACGGGAACTCGGACGACCCTTAAGATGGCGTCGAGTAGAAAGGGGGCCCCCACCACGACAAGGGAAGTTACAGTTGGCAATGAGGGTAGAGCCCTCTGCGCATGCGCCGCTCACACGGTGAGGGCGGGATTTTGGTAGTAGGGATCTGACACCGGTTAAGACCTTGCCGTTGGCCCTTAACGCTAGGATGTACAATTTGAATTAGAGTGTATGCATTTTCAGGATGTTAGCCAAAAGTACATGACTGCATCGAAATGTAATAAATGTTAAATTGTACATAATGCATAATGATGAAACTTTTAATTTAATGTTTTAAATTTTGTTTCATATTTTGATAAATACAGCCGGGAGGGTGACTCCCTCCCGTCTTCCAAAAAAGTCAACTATTGTCCGACTTCCCATCCTTGGGGATGTGTGTTGGGAGGGGGTGGCGGGCATCCCGGCCATATGGAAAGGGGCGACCGCTAGGTCCCCCCGAACGTATGGATGGGGGCCCGAACCTCCCGGGAAGCCATTTTGGGCGGGGTGGGCGTGGCCCGGCTGGTATGCCCAAAGCGGCGTAGCCGGAGCGCGCCTTCCCCCGCCCGAGAGGGGTTGTCCTAGACACCTTGAAGGAAGACCACGCCCAGTAGGCGTATCGGGGACGGGTACACGCCCTCCCGCAGAAGGATAAAGGAGCGGGAACCCTGAAGATCGTCCTCTTGTTCCTCGGATCGGAAGGCTGCACCCACTCGTTGCTCGTGAGCCCTCGACGGAACAAGCAGCAATTTTGACCCACCCACCAGCCCCGATAGCAAATGTTGGGAGGAAATAAAGTTTTCTGAGTGATGAAAGTATAGGCCTTTTCCATTTGATTGATGGAGTGAATAAAGGAATGTTGAGAATGTATATGGTTTGCATTGGAGAATTTCTTCTTGCAGGAATGATCAGTAATAGCAGTAAGATGATGTGGAATTTTTTCATTTTTAGTAGATAAACAACTGTCGTATTTATTTGTCGGGCGGTAAGGTCATGATCGGTGAGCAGGAATTCAAAGGTCCCTAGAGTGGGGCGCCACCCACAATGGATGGGAGCGCCCGGGGGAAGACGGCCATTGGCCCCTTCCACGGGGAGGCAGCACCCACTAAGGATGGGGCGCCTAGGTGGAGATGGCCATGGGCCCCTCCCAGGGGGGGAGGCGGTTAAATGCCCCTCCTGACGAATTTCCCGGGGGCCGGATATCCGCGACGGCGGATAGAGAGTATGGGGTGGGGGGGAAAGTCCACGCTGTCCTTCCTACAGAGACCTCATACGGGAACTCGGACGACCCTTAAGATGGCGTCGAGTAGAAAGGGGGCCCCCACCACGACAAGGGAAGTTACAGTTGGCAATGAGGGTAGAGCCCTCTGCGCATGCGCCGCTCACACGGTGAGGGCGGGATTTTGGTAGTAGGGATCTGACACCGGTTAAGACCTTGCCGTTGGCCCTTAACGCTAGGATGTACAATTTGAATTAGAGTGTATGCATTTTCAGGATGTTAGCCAAAAGTACATGACTGCATCGAAATGTAATAAATGTCAAATTGTACATAATGCATAATGACGAAACTTTTAATTTAATGTTTTAAATTTTGTTTCATATTTTAATAAATACGGCCGGGAGGGTGACTCCCTCCCGTCTTCCAAAAAAGTCAACTATTGTCCGACTTCCCATCCTTGGGGATGTGTGTTGGGAGGGGGTGGCGGGCATCCCGGCCATATCACTAACACTGTCCTCCTTCAAAAGCTGGCTGCTCATTCCAAAATATTGCAAATGTTCTTTGGTGTGCACTACCGTGTGAGACAACTATAATGCAGACACATAGGTGTAACCTACACAATTTTCATATGAACACATTCAAAACATGAACAACTCTTAACAAGTGTTTTGAGTGCCAAGATACATTCATCAATGTGAGACAACTTCAAATGTGTCAGTCCATACAGGGGCATCTATCACCTGATCATACAGTTGCTAGCACATAAGACCCACTGGCTGTCATGTGAAGTGGCCCACATGTCCCAAATCAGGACAATGCTTAAGCTAGTGTGACTGCAATTGTGAAGAACAAAATCATTGCTGCGTCGTGGACACACCCTTATCCACATGCAAAATGTCAACACAGTAGTGTGTACACTAAGACAAAATAGCGTTGCACCAGAACTACATACATGTGGCAAAAATTATTGAGGCACAATCATCTCTGGAAGCAAATGACATAGCCTGTGAAGCCCCTAATGAAAGCACTGTCCACCATCACAGGGGAAGTGCATGGTGGAAAATCTACCACCCAATTTACATCCACAGCTCACAACTGCCAAGACCAAACAGGCAGGCCCATCACACCTCTCCTGCACAACACTCACATCACTCAGTCAATGTGATTGATTCAGCTCAAGAAGTGAAAACTCAGAATCAGGGTAACAAAAACAGTGCAGCAACTTTTCAAAAAGTAAACCAAGGTTACCTTGTGGGGCTGGCAGTACATATTAGTCACAAACAACCAACAACAGATTCTTGTGAATAGGCACACAGGCACTGGCCAGTGTGAGTATGCACAAGCCAAATCTTGATTCCATGGCCAGTGTACACATGTAGCTGACACATGATAAATACAAACTATGCCAGGGACCAATGCCACAGAGGCAGACCCATGCTGAACACACATAGAATGGGCACAGTGTTGTATGACACACATGATTAGGAGGCCAGGGTGTTGCAGGGGACTGTAGTGGGTACACTGATCCGTGGGTCTAGAAATTGCTGACTGTCTCATGATTAACCGTCATGCATATCTCGCAAATGATGTACATCATGTGTGAGAACGCAACATGGGTCATGCATGCTGCAAGGGTGAGCAGTTGAAACCTCACAATCCTAAGTTGAGACTCATCATCAGTGCAAACAAATATGAAGCCCAAACACAGTGCAAGGTACCAACACATGTCACAGACCTCCCTCCCACATGATGCGCTAATCAATGTGCAGTCTAATTACCTAGAAGAACATGTGCAAATGTGAAAACACACAGACCAGGGGACACATGTGGAGGAGCGGAAGGGATGAAAAAGAGCACCGGCTGATTATGGGGAATTGAAACTACAATGCACAAATAGCCTGTCTGATCAGACACCCCAATTGTGGGTGTGATTCCAGGCTTCAGAGCACCTCAAGTAGCAGCTGTCACACAACACTACAAACAGCCATGTACCTACCCCCTCCTTGCTGCTGTCTCTCCTGCAACTGCCTATGGAGGTCTGGAAAGACCAGTGCCAGGACCCGGAGCATGTGGGGGTGAGGTGACGGCGTCCACCATGCCGGCGTGGATCCTCCATATTCAGCTGGCACCGGGCGATACACCAGTCCAGCACCGGATGTCCTGCCACCTTTTTCTGATGTTGCTCAGCCGTCGGCGTTGGCCCCCCACAGAGCTGACAGCCCTGACAACCTTCAACCAGATCTCCCCCTTCTCGTAGGCAGTTACCTGTCAGGAAGACAAAGTGAAACAACATCACAACACCTGCTCCATGTCCCACAGACACACACTTGCACTACAATGATGATGTGAACAGGGCATAGGATTCTGACAGGACTTGCATCATAGGCCATCCAATTGTCTGTTCTCTTTGTGTACTTTTCTTCCCCTTATTTTTACCGTGTTATGTTATTGTGCTGTAGCTCTCCTTACTTAAAGCGCCGGGACACTCTTTTTGAGTAGCCGTGCGCTATACAAAAAACCAATATAACATAACATAACATAACATAACATAACATAACAGTCCATGTGATTTAGGCCTGTGGGCAAACCCCAATGCACTACATTCCTTTGAAAGGCAACAGATGGCATAAGGGGTGCAACACACTCCCTGATCATGGCACGCACTGTACAACACATGCAACTGCAGGGTGTGGGACAGCACGTGACAAGCTGTCACACATCCTACTCCATTTAAGAACCCTCAGCAGACCACAAAGACACACCCTGGCACAGATCAATCACCTGTCAGTGACAACAGTGTATACACTTTGCACATGTGCCACTTGACAAAGAGGTGCCAGGTGTCGTGCTAACTGTGCAAGTCAGGCATACAACACTGCATACTTGTCACATCAGATGGCTACAGCTGCTGCATACGCCATGGAGCTGTGGTGCAAAACATCACATACACACTCACCCAGGTGACAAGGAACATTCACACTCTTCAATGTCCTTGAGGTTAAACACAGCATTTGTACAATATCACCACAGGTCCCCACTAGTCATAAACCTCTGTGAGTACATTCACCTGTCACTCCGGGGGGAACACCTCAGTAAATTAGGGAAATAAAACCAGCAAGGTGTGGCACAGCAGAATGTGTCATTGACTATGCATTGAATGTAAGTATGGGCGAAATGCGGGAATTCGCGGTCCGTGAATTCGCGCGAAAGCGAATTCATGTTTTGCATAATCCGCGAATTCGTGCGAATTTGCGGATTTTTTATTGCGTGTTCACGGGGCTTTTTGCGTGCTCGCGGGCCGCTTGCAGCGCACCGACCGTGAAGTTACCCATGCGGTCGTATATGGGCGCAGCCATCTTGTCCGCGTTGCGTATTTCCGTTTCCGGGCGCTATTTGCAAGCTTGCGTTGTCCGCGGGGCGCGATTACGTGTTTGCGTGCTCGGGGGGGAACTATCACGCGAACTTACCCAGGCGCTCCTCAATGGGCACGGCCATCTTGTTTTTCATTCATTGCTATGGTTCTGGGCATGCTTTTGCAATCCTCCCCTAATCTTTGCAATCCTTTGTTTCTTTGAACTTTTTTTGGGATCTTTTTTACTCATTATCTATCCCTCTCTTTTTCTACATCTATATTTTGTGTTTTTTTCTACTTTTGGTTATTTTAAAGCTACTTTTTTTAACTCTTGTCTTTTCTTTACCTTTTCGTTATTCTTTCCTGTTTTTTTTCCAGCTGTCCAGGACCATGGCAAAGGGAGCCAGGAAAAGCAAGGGGAAGGGTCCTGCACTCCGTACCAGGCTCCCTTGCGGGCGATTGAGGGGGGAGGATGTGGTGGCCAGGGAGGTTTTCAGCGCGGTGGAGGTGGCCGCACTTACATTTTATGTTCAGCGACACCTCCCAAAGACCGTGGCAGCAGGGGGCAGGCCCGGTCAAGGGTATGGCCTCCGGGAGCGTCGCCAGATGTGGGATAAGGTGTGCCGGGCCATGCATAGGGAGTCGGGGGTCCAGCGCACCTATGACCAAGCGACGCACTGGTGGGCTGATATCCTCGACCGGGAGCAGGATCTGCTCCACCTGCTAGGCGTGGAGATCCCTGGCCTTGGTGAGTAGCTATTTAATAACTACTTTGTTTTCATCTGCTCTGTGTTATATTCCTACTATATGTTTTTCCCAAAGAGCAAGAATGCTGCTGATTCGATTACATTGCAGGTAACATAATGTTTAAATAGCTTCTGCGATTGCAGGTGCTCGCCTCCTCAGTGGCGTTGCTACTATGCTTACTTGTTTGCAATTTTGTGCTCATTTTTCCTGAATATGTATGAGTGTAGTACTTTACAGAACTGCGTAATGCTAGAGAGACTAGAGACTCAAGTCTAGTCCTTCCTTTGTACTCCTGCTGCCACTAAGAAGAAAAGATAGTGGTGGATTGATAGGTTGATTATATTATGACTTGTTAATAGTAGTAGGACATTTTTTAGTGGTCTGCAATCATGATGACGGATTTTGTCTGTCACGTCGCGTGCTGCTGAGTGCTGGCAGTCTTAGTAGAACCTTTTTGTTGTTGGTTTAGTTAGTGATTTACATAACTTTCCAAGTAGATGGTCTGCGAATCCAGCAATACTGTACTAGTATCATCCTAGTTGACCAGATCAGATAGGTCAATACATGTAGTGCAATTGTTGGTAATTTGTTTCCCCGAGATAATTTTAGATTGTGGTCAAAGAAATCAAATATTTCAAAAAAACAATCATCCATGTTTGTGTTCATTTCATGTTCACATTCAGCACCTCCCAGGGGCAAGAGTACACCCCAGACACCGGCGGAAGAAAGTGGCCCGGCATGGTCATCTGCAGCCTCTTCTGCTGGCCCCAGTAAGTTGTTGTGTTGTTATTATAATTATACTCCCCTAACCTTTACAGCTCCTATTCATTTCAAACTGTTTCCTAATTCTATTTTTTACAAAATAGTCTTTGATCATCTTGTAGACTGTTTCTACATTCTTATCCTGCCTCTCTACCATCACTCTACTACTATTTACTATTATTATGAGTCGGTCTGTGTAGGTAGCTAAGCTTGCCCAGTCGGCAAACAGTGTTAAACAAAACTCTGATCCAGCAATAGCTCTAGAGGCACTGGGTGCAGTCCTCTGGGTTGCCCTTGCTGTGTATTCCAGTCTTCTTAATGTTAGTGCTTTGACAATTTCCAACAACACAATGTCAATTTCAACCAAGAATAAGCTAGTAGTTGGCTTTTTGATTTGATTGTAGCACATACCATACCGCTAGTGTTTCAGGGACTACTCTGCACACACAGAACTATGGACAAGAGAAATAGGACATTGTTGATGATAGGTGCAGTTCGACTTTCCACATACCTCAGTCAGAAGTAACTGTGCGGGACTCGAGAGCCCTCACCTGGTTGGAACTTCAAGTCCTCCTGGTGGTTATGAGGAGTAGTTTGTTCTATCTGTAATTATAAAAATGTTGCACGTTAAAAAGCAAGCATTCATCAGTTGTGCCAAAAAGTGTTGGATGTTATGGCTAAGCATATAAGTTAACACCCTCCCCAAAACTGTGACTTTTCTTCAGTCCCAATAAATAAAAATTGTATATGTATTAACATTTTCTCTTCCATTACGAGACGAAATAGGGGGTGGTGTATGGCATCTATAAATATGACATGTTTTTTCTAGGCGTCCCAACATCGGATGCAGCACTACCCACCACCATTACCGGGGCCAGCTGTACGGAGGGGTCCACTCCAGGGGCGGATGCGTCGGCGCCACCAGGAGGAGCTGAGGGGATGGCTCAGCAACGGCAGACTGTGGTAAGTTATTATACTCCTTACTTATTGACATTTTAGAGTAGGCTCGCAAAGGAGTGTATGGTGTACTGTACAGTAGACAGTACACTAGTAAAAGTACACTGTACTGTTAGGAACAGTTACTAATTTAGAACTACATTTTTGCCAATCACGGAGAAGACAGTCAACCTTGACTTAGTAATAGCATTAGCGGCGGTAGTTCTCGGGTAAGCAATGGCCCCCTCTATTTGACTTCAACTCAGCTGGGAAACTTTTATTGTGAAGGCAAGTCATATCAGATGATCTTGAGGAATGTGAAAAGGGAAAGAAGGGTAAAAGGAAGGACGAGCGAGTCGTAACATTTATGACTGTAAAGAATGATACGTGTTTTTGAATGCAGGCAGAGGTGGCTGATAGGAAGGATTCAGATGCATTGCTGCTTGAAACAAGGATGGTTGGAGGACAAAGAAAAGATGACTGCCCGTGTGGGTGAATCAGAAAATGGATATGTGGTGTGCATTGCAATATATCATTTGGGTCAACCGCAAATGCAAGTCAAGACGGTGGTTTACCAAATAAAATGAAAAGGGTGTTAGTTGGTTGTTGAGAAAACGTAAACTTGGTACAAGTTGAGACATTAAGAAGAATGATAGACGTTTACTTTGGAAGCCTGGATGGTATCTTCTTTTTCCCCATAGATAGCAGAGGTATATGTTGTAGAGCAGACGCTCAGCGGATGAACAGTGTTACTTTGAACAGCATGTAAGTGCCAGAGTAGCAAAGCTGAGGAAATCCAAATACTAGAAGTTGTGATTGTTCATAAAATGTAAATACTGCCTTGACTAACAGTACAGTAGTTTACTTTGCAAGCACAGCATATATTGTGTATGTATTGTATAGTTGACATTATATCAAGTCAAGTCCCTTCCTCCGGCAATTATGGGTACCACACTCACTCCCTATGTTAATAATTTTCTTTCAGCTGTGTCATGGGTGGACTTTTGCTGTTGTTCACTCAATCTATCAAAACAAAGCACCTAATGTCATCCATCATATAAGCAAAGATCATGTGATCGGCAGGATATATGATCAGAAATGATTAATCTTCATTTTCCTTTTGTAGTAGTCAAGGCCTGGGGGGCAGTGCGAAATATAAATTACATTGAGCAGTAGCCCTTGATGTAACCGAGTATGGCCAGTGCCACCCCTATAGAAAAGTAAGAGCTTCCTATCCCCACCTGCATATACTGCTTAAAGTAATGAGAGTCTGAATTTCTTGGGTGCAAGCTGACTGAGCTGACATTATGCCGGCTACCACAAGTCCATGTACAAGTAATTTCTTTTGCAAAACAAGAGAAAAAAAGAAGAAGACTGGTGTAGTCTCTGATTCTCTGACTATGAAGTAGTGAGTCCATAGTGCTGCTAGTAGAATGAAAAAAAGGAAATGAAACATTGAGTGGCCTGAGCGTAGCATTAGAAACAGTACGATAGATAGTAATGTAGAGAACAGTGCCATAAATTGTAGCCGAAGCAGTGCTAAAGTATTCAAAAGATAACTAAGTATTAGTTGCGTGGAGATTGGCTACTATAAGAAATAGTATTAAGGCAAAGGACAAAGCAACGTAAGCATTAAGCATTCAATTTGTCATGTGTAGGAGGAGGATGTTGTTGATGATCAGTCCACGATGGCGCACGTGAAATTCTGATTGACCTTATCCTCCCCAGCAAGTGTGTGTAATTTATTGTTGTCATTTAGTCACACCTCAACGAAAAACCACACAGCCCGGCGGAAGAGGGTTAGGGTTTGAAAATTGGATGGGAATGGGCGTTTTTGGGAAAGTTTTGTGGAGATTTGAAAAAAACACAGCATGGACAAACAACAAATGAAGAAAAACAAATCTTTGGATTTGAAGACATCCATAAATCTTTTAAGGGACATAAAGGAAGTGCACTATTGCATGCATCAAGTTGTTTGCTAAATGGATGGTTAGGTTACTAAAAAGTACTACTTACTACAACTTACTAGTAAATATGAAAAAACAATTTGACAGTACAGGGCTGCAGTAATAATTATAATGACGCAATTTCACTTGCCTCTCTGCCCTCAGAGAGAATAAACACTTATAGTTATTAGTACATTAAATTAGTTTTAAAAATAGCAAAGAAACTTATCAAATAGCTGGAAGGATGAATTTGAAGCAGAGAGCAAACAAACGCACAGTCATACTCGTAGAAGTTCAATTTCACAACAATAACATTTAAAAGATAAGGAGAAGTTGAGAGGATACTGTAACTGTATGTTGTAGTTGTCCTGTTGAATTTGTGAAGTTGTAAGCATCCAGCCATTCCTCTTATTCGCGGTACTCCTCCATTCCATCTGACGCTCCGTCGATCAATCTTGGTGACCAGACACACTGTCCACTGTCCAGTACAGTAGTTTACTTTGCAAGCACAGCATATATTGTGTATGTATTGTATAGTTGACATTATATCAAGTCAAGTTCCTTCCTCCGGCAATTATGGGTACCACACTCACTCCCTATGTTAATAATTTTCTTTCAGCTGTGTCTTGGGTGGACTATTGCTGTTGTTCACTCAATCTATCAAAACAAAGCACCTAATGTCATCCATCATATAAGCAAAGATCATGTGATCAGCAGGATATATGATCCGAAATGATTAATCTTCATTTTCCTTTTGTAGTAGTCAAGGCCTGGGGGGGCAGTGCGAAATATAAATTACATTGAGCAGTAGCCCTTGATGTAACCGAGTATGGCCAGTGCCACCCCTATAGGAAAGTAAAAGCTTCCTATCCCCACCTGCATATACTGCTTAAAGTAATGAGAGTCTGCATTTCTTGGGTGCAAGCTGACTGAGCTGACATTATGCCGGCTACCACAAGTCCATGTACAAGTAATTTCTTTTGCAAAACAAGAGAAAAAAAGAAGAAGACTGGTGTAGTCTCTGCCTCTCTGACTATGAAGTAGTGAGTCCATAGTGCTGCTAGTAGAATTCCTGAAACTCCCACTAATGTCACAGCCCTCCAAAGACTGCGGAAAGATACATGCCAAAATGTTATACTGTGCTTTCAAGTTGCTAGTGTTACTGTGAGACAAATTTCTGTTGAATTATTTCGACTTAATGTTAAAGAATATTGGCTACATTATTTTTCTTTCTTTCTTCATATAGATGCTCCAAAAAAGCTCACCCGCAAGGAGATGGCTGTCTGGGCCAGGGCACGTAAGCTGGAGGCCATTTGCGTTGAATATCGGCGGCTGTGGGATCGGGAGCAGGTGGAGACGGCAACTACTGCATCCTCCTCCAGTGCCCCCGGGTCCACCAGCAGCCTCCAGCAAAACGGCGCCATGGCCCGACAGCCTCCCGCCACCTCCGAACAGCAGCAAGAACATCAGCTGCCCCCTCCCAGAGCCTGGATGGCACGTCTGCGCCACCTCCGAAAGCGAGTGGACAACCTGGAGCGATTGGCGGAGAAACAACAGCGCCAGCTCCGGGACCTCCACATAGAGGTGCGGGACCTGTCCAAAGGAGGACACCGCCGGAGGAAGTGACTTTCTCTTGCCCCTTTTTTAAAGACTGTTGGGGGGTAGGAATTGGGCGTTGGGGAAAGGGACTTGAAGGACATTTGGACATTGGTTGGGGAGGGGTGTGAGTTGGCTTAGTTTACTTTTGTTAGGGGAAATATATTCATTTATTTTACATACTTAAACATAGGATACGCGTTCATATTATTTTGTGTGGTTATGGGCGTAGGTTATTGTACGTTTGCTTTCTTCAAACTTACCAGCATGAATTATCTAAACGTCCAAACATGTACAAAAGTGCCACTAACAGAGTTAGTGAATTCAATTGCCCTACTAGTACTTTACTAGTACTACTGTGACACTGTCAGTCTCTCCTCTCCTCCGAGTCCTAGCCCATTATTCTACCTCCCCAAAATGCTTATCTTACCTGTGATTCATGTTTTAGAATAGGGCTAGGCACAGGCCTGGCTGCATGGCAAATGGTGAGTTGACTTGAATCCTGGATTGTTAAAATATCATCGTTGTGCTGGTAGTTGTAGTGGTACATACTCGCAGTAGCAGCATATGAAAAAAAGGAAATGAAACATTGAGTGGCCTGAGCGTAGCATTAGAAACAGTACGATAGATAGTAAGGTAGAGAACAGTGCCATAAATTGTAGCCTAAGCAGTGCTAAAGTATTCAAAAGATAACTAAGTATTAGTTGCGTGGAGATTGGCTACTATAAGAAATAGTATTAAGGCAAAGGACAAAGCAACGTAAGCATTAAGCATTCAATTTGTCATGTGTAGGAGGAGGATGTTGTTGACGATCAGTCCACGATGGCGCACATGAAATTCTGATTAGAATGATTTTTCTGTTGCTTTGACCTTATCCTCCCCAGCAAGCGTGTGTAATTTATTGTTGTCATTTAGTCACACCTCAATGAAAAACCACGCAGCCCAGGGGAAGAGGGTTAGGGTTTGAAAATTGGATGGGAATGGGCGTTTTTGGGAAAGTTTTGTGGAGAGTTGAAAAAAAACACAGCATGGACAAACAACAAATGAAGAAAAACAAATCTTTGGATTTGAAGACATCCATAAATCTTTTAAGGGACATAAAGGAAGTGCACTATTGCATGCATGAAGTTGTTTGCTAAATGGATGGTTAGGTTACTGAAAAGTACTACTTACTACAACTTACTAGTAACTATGAAAAAACAATTTGACAGTACAGGGCTGCAGTAATAATTATAATGACGCAATTTCACTTGCCTCTCTGCCCTCAGAGAGAATAAACACTTATAGTTATTAGTACATTAAATTAGTTTTAAAAATAGCAAAGAAACTTATCAAATAGCTGGGAGGATGAATTTGAAGCAGAGAGCAAACAAACGCACAGAGTCATACTCGTAGAAGTTCAATTTCACAACAATAACATTTAAAAGATAAGGAGAAGTTAAGAGGATACTGTAACTGTAAGTTGTATTTGTCCTGTTGAATTTGTGAAGTTGCAAGCATCCAGCCATTCCTCTTATTCGCGGTACTCCTCCATTCCATCTGACGCTCCGTCGATCAATCTTGGTGACCAGACACACTGTCCACTGCCTGCCTGATGCGGAATTGTGGATCGCTAATGGTAAGCCTGAGTTTATCGTTTGTTCGATGGCACAGGGTAATAGCCGGCCAGTAATTGTTGATGGAAAAACAGGAAGTGATATTAACCGTGGGCTGCTGCCGTCGGCCATTGGCCAACGGCAGCACTACCTCGCTAGTGCTGCCGTCGGCCAATGGCCGACACGACCGCGCCTGTTTTTTAAAACGGCCGCACTGCCGCAAAAAAGAGGAAGCCGCCAACGGGTTAAAACACCACGGTGCAAAAAATGTAAGGTACGCTCTTTAGTGCAAAAATAACACTTTCAGTTTCAGAGTTGACAGTATTACATAAAATCATCATTTCGAAAGTGCGTACTCTGAGTCTCCTTTTCAAGGATAGTATCAATTACTAGTGTCTATGGGCGATTTTTGAGGATCGTGCCAAACGTTCTCTGCAACTAGGCCCAAACCCCCTTTTCCACCATGGATTTTCTTAAACCCCTTGCAATCAAAATTAGACCTTCCCAGCAGTGCCCCCAGACCCCTCAACCCACCCCCAAACATCTAGAACCCCCCCCAAGCAGCCCCCCAAAAACATGCGATACTGCTAGGCCTCAGTTTAAATTGAGCCAAAACGCTGTCTGCAACTAGGCCCAAACCCCCTTTTCCACCATGGATTTTCTTCAAATCACTTGTAATCAAAACTAGACCTTCCCAGAAGTGACCCCAGACCCTCAACCCACCCCCAAAAATCTAGAACCCCCCAAGCATCCCCCCAAAAACATGCGATACTGCTGAATAAAACAACTTTTCCACCATGGATTTTCTTCAAGCCACTTGCAATCAAAATTAGACCTTCCCAGCAGTGCCCCAGACCCCTCCACCCACCCCCAAACATCTAGAACCAGTACCCCCAAGCAGCCCCACAAAACATGCGATACTGCTAGGCCTCAGTTTAAATTGTGCCAAAACGCTGTCTGCAACTAGGCCCAAACCCCCTTTTCCACCATTGATTTTCTTCAAACCACTTGCAATCAAAGTTAGACCTTCCCAGCAGTGCCCCCAGACCCCTCAACCCACCCCCAAACATCTAGAACCCCCTCAAGCAGCCCCCCAAAAACATGCGATACTGCTAGGCCTCAATTTAAATTGTGCCAAAACGCTGTCTGCAACTAGGCCCAAACACCCCTTTTTCACCATGGATTTTCTTCAAACCACTTGCAATCAAAATTAGACCTTCCCAGCAGTGCCCCCAGACCCCTCAACCCACCCCCAAATCTCGCGAACCCCCCCAAGCAGCCCCCAAAAACATGCGATACTGATAGGCCTCAGTTTAAATCGTGCCAAAACGCTGTCTGCAACTAGGGCCAAACCCCCCTTTTCCACCATGGATTTTCTTCAAATCACTTGCAATCAAAGTTAGACCTTCCCAGTAGTGACCCCAGACCCCTCAACCCACCTCCAAACATCTAGAACCCCCCCAAGCAGCCCCCCAAAAACATGCGATACTGCTAAAAAAATACTTTTCCACCATGGATTTTCTTCAAACCACTTGCAATCAACATTAGACCCTCCCAGCACTGCCCCCAGACCCCTCAACCCACCCCCAAAAATCTAGAACCTCCCTAAGCAGCCCCCCCAAAACATGCGATACTGCTAGGCCTCAGTTTAAATTGTGCCAAAACGTTGTCTACAACTAGGCCCAAACCCCCCTTTTCCACAATGGATTTTCTTCAAACTACTTGCAATCAACATTAGACCTTCCCAGCAGTGCCCACAGACCCCTCAACCCACCCTCAAACATCTAGAACCCCCCCAAGCAGCACCCCAAAAACATGCGATACTGCTAGGCCTCAATTTAAATCGTGCCAAAACGCTGTCTGCAACTAGGCCCAAACCTCCTTTTCCACCATGGATTTTCTTCAAACCACTTGCAATCAAAATTAGACCTTCCCCGCAGTGCTCCCAGACCCCTCAACCCACCCCCAAACATCTAGAACCCCCCAAGCAGCCCCCCAAAAACATGCAATACTGCTAGGCCTCAGTTTAAATCGTGCCAAAACGCTGTCTACAACTAGGCCCAAACCCCCTTTTCCATCCTGGATTTTCTTCAAACCACTTGCAATCAAAATTATACCTTCCCAGCAGTGCCCCCAGACCGCTCAACCCACCCCAAACATCTAGATCCCCCCGAAGCAGCCCCCCAAAAATATGCAATACTGGTATCCCCAAAACATGGCAAATTGTGCCGTTAATAAAAAAGTGCTGTTTTCCGCACTTCCACTACTTCGATCCTCTTGAAACTTACCAGGACACTTGTTCCAGCGATTCCCAAGAATCTCAGCAAGGCAGAACAAAATCGATCCACTGGAAGGTATACGACTACTTTTCACTCAAACACATGCGCCCGCAAAACAAAAAAACGGCCAAAATTTGGCCAATTCTGGACCAAAAAACGCCAAACCCCCCTAAAACCCTGCAAACATCAATATGAATGAGCCTGCATCAGGCCCTGAGCCCTAGACTCTGGGAACCCTACCAAATTAAGCCCAAAAACCCTAGTAAACCGCACTGAACCCTAAACCCTAGATATGCTTTGTCTGTCTGTGTCAAAGAGACTAGGTATGCTACATCAGGTTGCTTCACTCAGTGGTGCCTGCCTTGACCGTCTGAATGGCCCTGCCCGGCAAGCATGGGCCAAAAATCCGTTATGCTCAAGAATTTGCAAATTTTCGGCAATTTCGCGAGATTTGCGGATTGCTAATTAGCTGCCGAAAAACAGCAAATTTCGTGAGCGGAATGGATTTTTGGCCCATGCTTGCGGCAGGGCCAAGCCTTTTAGGCTTAGCTACCTTTGTCGGCTTATGGCGTGCCTCCCCCTCAGACTGCATTTGTGGGTTCCAAGTAAGATCAAGATCATCAGAAGGAATGGTGCTTGAAGAAGAACTTGTAGCAGCCCTCCTTGACCTTTTTCTTGCTGGGGATCTGGAAGACAATGGATCATCCTCAGGAGGGCTTCCGGAGAAACAAGCATTGTGGGCAGTTGTGCCGCTCCATGTGCCTCTCCTTGCGCCTCTACTTGGGCCTCTCCTTGCGCCTCTCCTTGCGCCTGTACTTGCGCCTGTACTTGCGCCTCCCCTTGCGCCTGTACTTGCGCCTCTCCTTGCCCATGTACTTGCGCTTGTACTAGTTGCACCTGTGGTTGTCGTTGCAGCTGTGGTTGTTGAACACTCGTCAGCTGAGTTACACCCTGCGTTGATTGGGTGCTACTTTCTTGCGATGAGCCAACATTACTGGTCGATGGTGATTGAGCAATGACAGTGGCTGCCTCTGCAGCACTCAAAGGCTTGGACATAACCTTGCGTGGTGGCACTGCGCCTAATGAAGCGGAGGTGCTGCTCCCAGCTTGGTCCCCGGCGGACCCCGCTGCTGCAGGCGTTGTTTTTTTCCAGAAAAAAGTTTCTGTGGGCCCACCAGTCTCTTTGGTAAGTGGCACCACTTGCTTCTTCTGCTCTTTCTTACTGGCAGTGGCACTGGCAACATTCTTTGTAGAGGAGCTACGGCCACCTTTCTTTGGGCCCATCTTGTTCAGATGTCAGAAGAACAGCAGGCCGCAGTTGCACGAGTTGCAGAGTTGTCTGTGGCCACAAGTGACGTCACGTGACTTTGTGCTGCACACACCGTTGCAGGACTTCTTCCTGGCACTGGTTGTTCTCTTGTGCACCTAAAAGCAAAGGAAGCCAGAGGAACATCAGTTAAACACCCCAAAAAGTCGAAAAACACACAAAAATCACCACAATCCACTGCCATCCATGCCCTCAATGATGTTTAAATTCAAGAGGCCCCACAAAAAGCCTTGGTCCATGCACCACTCACTACCCCTGTGCATAATGGGTGAAAGAAGGGCAGGCTGGGTGCAGGCCTATGGCTCAAAGCACACTGCCTGGCTTCAAAATAGCCCCTTGTCCCCCAGCCACATGGCCAGGCCCTACCCGGACCAGGCCTCAAAATGGCCTCCACCCATATGGCCAGGCCCCAACAACAACCCAAAAAGTCGGAAAACACACAAAAATCACCACAATCCAATGCCATCCATGCCCTCAATGATGTTTAAATTCAAGAGGCCCCACACAAAGCCTTTGTCCATGCACCACTCACTACCCCTGGGCATAATGGGTGAAAGCAGGGCAGGCTGGGTGCAGGCCTATGGCTCAAAGCACACTGCCTGGCTTCAAAATGGCCCCTTGTCCCCCAGCCACATGACCAGGCCTTGCCTGGACCAGGCCTCAAAATGGCCCCCACCCACATGGTCAGGCCCCAACAGCACCCCAAAAAGTCGAAAAACACACAAAAAACACCACAATCCAATGCCATCCATGCCCTCAATGATGTTTAAATTCAAGAGGCCCCACACAAAGCCTTGGTCCAATCACCACTCACTACCCCTGGGCATAATGGGTGAAAGCAGGGCAGGCTGGGTGCACGCTCGTGGCTCAAAGCACACTGCCTGACTTCAAAATGGCCCCTTGTCCCCCAGCCACATGGCCAGGCCCTACCTGGACCAGGCCTCAAAATGGCCCCCACCCACATGGCCAGGCCCCATCAACACCCCATAAAGTAAAAAAACACACAAAAATCACCACAATCCAATGCCATCCATGCCCTCAATGATGTTTAAATTCAAGAGGCCCCACACAAAGCCTTGGTCCATGCACCACTCACTACCCCTGTGCATAATGGGTGAAAGCAGGGCAGGCTGGGTGCAGGCCTATGGCTCAAAGCACACTGCCTGACTATAAAATGGACCCTCGTCCCCCAGCCACATGGCCAGGCCCTACCTGGACCAGACCTCAAAATGGCCCCCACCCACATGGCCAGGCCCCAACAATACCCCAAAAAGTCGAAAAACACACAAAAACCACCACAATCCAGTGCCATCCATGCCCTCAATGATGTTTAAATTCAAGAGGCCCCACACAAAGCCTTGGTACATGCACCACTCACTACCCCTGGAAATAATGGGTGAAAGCAGTGCAGGCTGGGTGCAGCCCTATGGCTCAAAGCACACTGCCTGGCTTCAAAATAGCCCCTTGTCCCCCAGCCACATGGCCAGGCCCTACCTGGACCAGGCCTCAAAATGTCCTCCACCCACATGGCCAGGCCCCAAGAGCACCCACAAAGTCAAAAAACACACAGAAAACACCACAATCCAATGCCATCCATGCCCTCAATGATGTTTAAATTCAAGAGGCCCCACACAAAGCCTTGGTCCATGCACCACTCACTACCCCTGGGCAAAATGGGTGAAAACAGGGCAGGCTGGGTGCAGGCCTTTGGCTCATAGCACACTGCCTGGCTTCAAAATGGCCCCTTGTCCCTCAGCCACATGGTCAGGCCCTGCCTGGACCAGGCCTCAAAATGGCCCCCACCCACCTGGTCAGGTCCCAACAACACCCCAAAAAGTCGAAAAACACACAAAAATCACCACGTTCCAATGCCACCCATGCCCTCAATGATGTTTAAATTCAAGAGGCCCCACACAAAGCCTTGGTCCATGCACCACTCACTACCCCTCGGCCTACTGGCTAGTGAGGCTTTACAGGCACCCCCATTTTTTTTTAAAAAATCCACATATAACAGTGAGCTAAAAATTCCATGACATAAATCAGATTTAAGTAAAAAAAAACTCACAGAAACAGTTGTATCATGCACCCATGACTAACCCTGGGCCTACTGAATACTGTGGCTACCCACAATATATTTTTTTTAAAGTTGTGAACAAGTTTTAAAATTTTAGTTGCAGAATTTGCAATGCCCCAAACAAACAACACCAACTTACTTGTAAAATCTCAAATCCAAAAGTGATCCAAACTCCAAAGTCCAAAAAGTCCTCAAATACAAATATCCAGCAGCTGCCACAAAAAGTAATCCTTCCAGCTCCAGATCCAAATCAAAAGTGACCAGGACATGGACAAAGCACGGAGAGGAGCCTGCTGGACAGAAACAGGAAGTTGGAGACTCTGGGTCACTTACTTCCTCCCACCCCCCGCCCCAAAAATGGACTCCTTGCACAAAAAAAGTGCAGCCAAATTTCAATCTGAGGAGTTATTCTGATCAAAATCATGATTTTCAGAAGGTTTCTGCTGCCTGCGGTGGATTTCTTGTGCAGAATTGCAATTTTTGCAAATTCGGGAACGCGGGCTGTTCAAATCTCCCGCCGGAAGTCAACTGCGCGCCGCATCTCTGGCGATGCGTGATCGCGGGCCCTTATGACGTACTCGCGTTGTCAAACTCTCGCTGTGCAAGATGGCGGGCCGCGATGATGTAATCGCGGTCAAAAAACTCTCGCGCGATCACGCAGCAAGATCCAAAATGGCGCAGCACACGCAAACCGGGAGACAAACAACTCGGCGAACACAGAATCATGGTAAGTCAATGCAGCGCGCGCGATATTGTATTTTTCAAGCGCGACCAAGAAGAAAAATTCGCCGGCTTGCGAATTTGCGGATTTTGGGTCAAATTTGCAGGATTCGCGGACCTTGAATTTGCCAAAAATTCGCAAATTCCGTGAACGTAACGGATTTTGCGTCCTCGCTTAATTGAAGGTCACAGTTAGCATAATGCAAGTGGGGAGTGAACACACTTGAACTACATCATGCTCTGCATGGGAGACACCACAATCTACACACCCGGCACTCACTCCATACCACATTGCATGTCTATCCCACCAATACACAATGCCTGTTGTGACACTCACACAACAGGTGCACAGTCAAAGCTAGTGCAGTCATCACTCACCTGCTCCCCTGGTCTCCCATACAGCTTGCTGTACTGTGGTAGGAGGGCATCCAGCAGGGCCTGGTTTTCCTCCTCAGTGAAGGCTGGTGCCCTCTCCATAGTACGCAACATAAAGGTCCAGGGAATGCAGGGACAGCAGCAGTTTGGTCCACTCCAATGTTGTGAAGCAAGTGCTCTCTCACAGCCACATGCAGCCTTAAATCAGTGCTGCTGAGGGGCTTTCAGTTTCAGGAGTACAGTTTGATAGGCCAGATTACTTTGCATCCTACGTTTCATCCAATCCCTTTACCCATAAGGCCCTGACACACATTTGCATGGTTTAAAATGTGAGCTTCAGATCCAAATACATATTGCAAAATTGTATATTTTTGCCCAACTGAATTTTGCAGGACACATGTAGCACACACTCAAAGCTCAGTATCCATGACAACCAGGCTGCATTCTGGGCCTACTACTTGTCCCCGAGGAGTCCCCTAAGTATTTTTTTAGATCAACACACGTCTATGGTGTGTTTCATGTCGCGTATGGCACAATTTTAATTGTGAAATGATGCGCACACACGCATGTAATGTCAGGGTACGGTTCGCTTGCGTATGGCACCATTTTAATTGTGAAATGAGGCGCACACACGCACGTAATGTCGGGGTACGATTCGCTAGCGTATGGCACGATGACAATTGTGAAAGAAGGCGCACATAATGTCGGGGTATGCTTCACTCACGTATGGCATGATGACAATTGTGAAATGAGGTGCACACACGCACGTAATGTCAGGGTATGGTGCGTTTCACACGCTCTAGTGAATGCAGGGGTATGGTGCATTCTACACGGTGCGTTTCACATGCTCTAGTGAACTCAGGGGTATGGTGCGTTTTACATGGTGCGTTTCACACGCTCTAGTGAATGCAGGGGTACGGTGCGTTTTACACGGTGCGTTTTACAACGTGCGTTTCACATTCTGATGTCAAAGCAGGGGGACGGTACGTTGCACACGCTCACTTATGACACATTACAATAGTGATACGAGGCGCACACATGGCAGGGATGTAGGGGTAAGGTTTAAACAAGGATGTCTATCAAGGTCTTGTCATTGCATACTTACATGAGCAGTCCCTAGGTGTGGCAGGCAGTGATATAGCACAGGGCATCTGATCCTGTTGCACAATCGATGTGTGATGACCTGTTGACACATGTCATGTGTGATGGGGCACTATGTGGTACACATCACCTTTCCATTGTCCCATATGTATCATCAAGCACATGTTGTCATGCACATCAACACTGGGATGGCACAGTCATCTCTACGGATACCTGTCTCATGATGCCAGGGACCGGAGCACTTTCTCACTTAACAATTTGACGCTCTACATGACCCAATGTGACAATGTCATGTGTGTGTCATGTTAAAAATTGAGCTTGCTGTTTGTGTTCCATAAACTGCATCTGCTGTTGGTGCATCTATAATGGGTCTGTGTTGTGATTGAAATGGTTTTACATGTACGCACACCATGCCACATATGCATTTCCACGGCTTTTGGGTCTGATGGCATCATACTTCATTTATCCCCAGGAAAACATGTCTGCATCGTAACAATGGCTGTGGTGTTGCTTGTCACATGCACACCTTATTAGTAATTTGTCTGATATGTACAATAGATATACCATGTGACCTGTGCGTGTGCCTTGCAGTCAGCTGTCTGGATGGGATGACAACCTTCTAATGCAGGACTGGTGACGTGTGCCACTCCAGTGATGTCTTGTTCTGCTCACTCAGACCAGCCCAGCAGCTCTTTTGTGTGCATGTAATTTACATTTCACAAATGATAGGTGTATCTGGGTTTTTGTTGGAGTGCCAGCAAGCTGGCATATGTGTCCTGGATGTATTGCACACGCCAGACCCCATAGTGACTTAATGTGTAGTAGCAGTGTTGCATGAGCTATGTCCATTGGTATCATTGTTGGCTGACAGTTGTTCTCCATTCTTCCCAAATATGTCCTGCAGGGCACCGCCTCTACCAAGGCCTTTTCCAGACTTGGAGACCATGAGGGAACGTGACTGCATCCAATGATACAGATTCACTCGAGAGTTTATTCAGGACTTGACGGACAGGCTGGAACCATATCTCTAACCGCGACACAGGTATCTGACTGTGCACACACCCAAGGTAAAGGTGATGGCAGCCCTACATTTCTTTGCTACAGGTACGTTTCAATTTACCATAGCTGATGTGGTGGGGATGTCACAAACCATGTTCAGCCGTGTCCTACATGATGTTTTAGGTGCTATGTTGGAGCATATTGATGAATTAATCAAATGTCCTACTCCTGAAGAGTTGACAGATGTCAAGGGTAAATTATATGCCCTGGGACGGATGCCACATGTCATTGGGTCCATTGATGGAACGCATGTGGCTTTGGTGCCACCACAGGCTCAGGAGCAGGCCTTCCACAACAGGAAACATTACCACCCAATAAATGCCCTGGTGGTGTGTCTTGCTAATTCCCATGTTTGTACACGTTTTCCAGGATCGTGCCATGATGCATTCATCATGAGGCATAGCAGAGTACCACAGATGATGCAGCAGCTGCGCAACGATCGGGCATGTCTTGTTGGTGGGTAAACTCTGTTTGTCCTGTATGTCTAATTTTTTTATTGCTCTGACAGCATCTCATTACACACATGTTGTATATTTGTAGGAGACGCGGGATAGCCCAACATGCCATGGCTCATGACACCGCTCCGCAAATCAAGAACAGCTGCAGACCAGCAGTACAATAATGCACAAGGGCAGACCAGGCGAGTGATAGAGCGGATGTTTGGACTCCTGAAGAGCCGGCTCCGGTGCCTCGATAAGACCGGTGGTTCCCTCTCATACGCCCCGGTAAAGGTGTATAATATCTTCATTGCGTGCAGCATGCTGCACAACATAGCAGTTGAGAAGGCCGTGCCACTCATCCTGGATCCTGAGGAGCTGGAACATCCACCCGTTGAGGAAGAAGGGCTTGGCCACGATGAAAGTGATGATGAGGAGGAGGATGATATCCGGAGTCAGCTCATACGCAACTTCTTCTCTTAATGGTGAGTCACTGGGAATTAGTGTGCAAGCTGGTAGCATACAGTGGCATGTGTTGCATACAGTGTGTCCAGCTGACTGTATGCGAAGTCACTTTGATGTTTGTTGTGATGTGTCACACAAGTGCTGATGTCATGCCACACACATATGCGCAATGAGTGATCTTGAAATATACATGTGTACTACATTGTTGGTGTATTTTACATGACCATGTCTGTTCGGAAATATTTTGAACGTGACCCCTTGTGTGCCTGTCATTCCCAAGTTGCTCTGCCTGTCATCTTAGTCCTCCTGCTATTCCTCATGATGATTGCAACGTGTGCCGAATCAGCATTCCATGCACGGAAATGAGGAAATGTCAGTTCGGGTAAGTAATCCAAACAGGCTGTTTTGGGTTGGTATTGTTTGGGAATGTGTGGGAACTGTTTCTGTGCATGTTGTTGAACCATACATACATGTCTAATTACCATGGATCAAATTGCATGTTGCACCACTCCCATGACAGGACAGTCACCCTTCTTGACAGTCATCTGTTGTGGAGTTTTGACTCTGTTCAATGCATCATTGTGTGTAAACCTTGAACCTGGCACATTGCGGATAACACCGGTTGACATTGTGTGGGACATCACAACCACAGCCTCTGCGTGGAATTGCAGCCTCACTGTGCGC
The DNA here is from genome assembly GCF_964261635.1 of Lissotriton helveticus. Lineage (NCBI taxonomy): Eukaryota > Metazoa > Chordata > Amphibia > Caudata > Salamandridae > Lissotriton > Lissotriton helveticus. The sequence continues at coordinate 650,710,737 of NC_136068.1, forward strand.
AGCAGAATGTGTCTGGCTCATCCCCTTAATCTTGTAGGCCAGTACAGTTTGATTTCCAAACAACCATGTTGTAAAGGTGTGGCCCAGTGTATGTCCCACATGTTCTGTTAACTGTCCTGTGAGTCTGTTCGTATGGGTGCATTGCCCCTTGTGCCAGTATGTCATGTCACTGTCACGTTGCTACCTCAGTGCCGGTGGAGAACACTGCTTTGCAAGCCTTCTCTGTAAGTTGATGTTAACTTTCTATTCCCATGATGCCAGGAATGTTGCGCTGATGACGTCACAATGTTGTGCTGTGGCAAATGTAAACACTTCCGTTGCACAAGTCGGGTGACGTTAATCCCAGGATTCTCTTGTGCTGTTCTGCATATCCTGGTCACGGTAGGGATGGTTTTGTGGCTTTGTTCCTCATTACTCTCTGTTGAGTTTGGTCACACCTGCTTGTCATGTTCGGCATTGTAAGGCACAGTTGGAAGAGCAATCAAAAAAAGGGGAGATTCCTTTCTGTGTGTTCAAACTCATATACTCAAATCAATACAAAAAACATTTGTTTAGATCAATTTCAAACTATACAAAGCCCTATGTAAACATTCTAATCAAAACATAATCATGTATGTATCATAATAATTTTTATTAAAAGAAGTTCAAATTTAAAATAAATGCATATTTGTCAGCAATATGACACAGAAAGGAATCTCCCCTTTTTTTGATTGTTTTATTTCCCGGTCCTTTCTGGGTTTGTTTGGGAAAACTCTCTCTTTTTAGAGACAGTTGGAAGAGCCACTGACTGGCTCTTCTGGGGCTTCCTTGTGTTTAGATAATTCCTTTCCTCGTTGGATGAGCTTCTTACGGCTCTTGTGGGTGATGTGTAATTTCCCTTCATGACCCTCACTGTTTCCCAGGGCTAACTACGGATTGTTGGCTTTGTGTGAGAAGCACTGCTACACATTCAATTTTCTGTAATTTGGAGCCTCATTCATACACTGTGACTTAGTTGATGACCGCATGGATCTAATTGCATTGAAGCAGCCTGGTGAGCTTTACACTCCCTTCATTTAGGTGACAAAATCTGCTACCTTTTATGCGTCCTTGTTCAATCCTCAGATCTAGTATAATTTCAAATTCTGCGATCCCAAATAGGATACAGTGGCTGTGGTCAAACTTCACATGTGTAACTATTACAGTATAGGTCCTGAGGTATTCTGTGATTCAGTGACAAGAATTGTTGAATCCTTATGCTTGTTTACCTTTGTTTCAGATCTCCCTCCCTGCTGTTCCCATCCTCTCCTTCCTTGGCCTGATCAGCCTTTTGTGTCTGTCATTTATACTCAGAACAAGGGGCTATCGGGAGATGGACCACTTTCAGCATCGCATGACTCTGAGGATGAAAGGTACCGACAGTCCCTGCAAAAATCCTTGTCTTTGGGTGCTAGTTTTGCATGGTGTCTCACCCCTTCTGACGTCATGTGTTCACTCATTCCTGCTGCTGGCTCCCCAGCGACACCGCAAGACCAAGTGCCCTGATTCTGCAAAACACACGCGTCCAAGATTCTCCTCCATCCATCTATTCTTAAGACAGGCTGCAGCTTGTCAGTGCCACTGTTGCACCACCTCCGTGCCAAAGGCAGGACCGTCAGTGCCTGCAACGTGCACAGTGCAAGACCCTCTGGTCCTTCCATGACGCAGGTGACACAACAGACTCATGCTCCTGCCACCCTCCACACAGTGAACATCAGACAATCATCCACCTGGTATCAGGCAACCCCTAAGCGCACCCATGACAGCTTCTCAGACTGTGTGTGCAACTCATACTGCCAACACGGCGCTGTCCCACATAACAGTGCATTACCGTACATCCAGGTCACCTGCCTTGAACTGCCCACACACTACTTCCACCAGCACCCCATTGTACTCTGTTACTTCATCAACATAACAGCACCACACATCACCTTCATTACTGTAACCTGGTTTTACGCAACCTCAGCACACTACTTCTACATTGACATCACAGACTGATAGTAGATCACCCGCAGGGACCACACCAACAATTCAGGAGTATGATTAGCCAAACCTTATGAGGTACACCCTCAGAGTCACATACAACACCAAGGACACACTCAGCATTGTCAAACATCTGCACTTCAGGTTTCACACCAACACCCTGACCACCCTCAGTGTAACTATCATCTACAGATCTCCAAGCGTACACACACAATTCTGCTAAGCCATCTACAATTATATTAATAGTCATTTATTGAGCGCACATTTAACCCAACGCCGAAAAGGAGGCAGCATACGGAGGGGCAAGTAATCAAGCAGGCAAAATGACCAGGTTTCAAGGGCTTGGCAAGACTCACATTCAGACAGAATTATACGCAGAGGAAGAGGTGGCTACCTGTAAGGTTTCACCTCCTGATCTTGGTTTATCGAAACCAAGGACCAATGAGCAAGTGCTTGTCATTGGAACGTAGAGATCATGATTGACAATAGGGACCGAGGTTCCTCCTAAGGTAGACCGCCCCATGGCCTTATCCTGAACTGAAGGTGCGTGTCAGTGCATTCAAATCTATTTGTATAGCCATGGTCAGCCAATGGACTAATCAAAGAGACGGGGAGATATGTTGTCAAACTGAGACTCCACATATCAGGCGGTCACCCTCATTTTTGAGCGTCTGCAGTATACGTAGCAAGACTAATGTGAGACACACAGATGGGCATTTTGCGTAGTCAAAATGGGAGGTGATCAGTGCGTGAACCACCGTTTTCTGGGGTACATTGTGCAGATAGCTAATAGATCTGTAGATGATTTAAATTTGTCCTAAACAAGTGGCACCCGCCTATTGTACCTGTGTGGGAAGGGACAGCTGATTGTCCCATCTGACTCGCAGATCCCTGACTAAGTCCTTGTGTGCCGGAGTAATGGCCAGTTACTCTGGCCACCAAAGATTGGAAGAGGGAGCAGAAGGTTGGTTTAAGAGTATAGGACCTAGGTGTTATCTGGATTAAGTTTCAAGAAAATGTGGTCCATCCAGGTCATAAATTTGAGCCAATTTTGGAGTGGATAAAAATTTGCTGCACAGACAAGATTTTAGGTGATTAGAAGGTGAACATCATCAGCATATGATATGATTTTGACTTCAGACATGGCAATCGATTCAGCCAGCGGGGTTAAGTAAATATTAAAATTCAGCGGGCTCAGAGCAGAGCCCTGCGGCATGCCCCACTTCAGTGGTTTGACTGGGGAGAAGAATGGGTAGGTCCAGACCTGCTGTGTGTGGTCAGATAGTTAGGACAATATCCAGTTCAGCACTGAGGCCCCCACACCTATGGTCTTAATGCGGTTCATAAGAATGGGATGGTTGACGGTGTCAAATGCTGTAGACATGTCTAACAGCACCAACGCCGCATTGGAACCTCCGACGACCTGCCAGCATATAGAGTCTGCCATTTCAATGAGGGCCGACTGCGTACTATAGGCGGGATGGAAGCTGGATTGTGAGTTGTGAAGGAGGCTATTATCTTCAACAAAGGGCATCAGTTGCTGCCAAGAAAATTTCACTGAAATCTTGTCCGGAACTGATAAATAGAGTTCGATGTATGATTGGAAGGATATTCAGGATCTGCGTTGCCTTTACTTAAGATGGGCAGGAGGAACGGGTGTCTCCACGCATCCGGATTAGAGCCCAATCTGAGGTAAAGGTTCCAAATGGCGTTTAAATGGTGATTGTGATTCTTAGCAAGGCTGTTGTATTGCTTGGTGGGCACGGGATCAGTACGGGAACTGGATTAACACATCTGCTAATCAAGCAGGGAGACTTCCCCATAAATTGTGTCAAAATCAGAGACCACTGAGCTGGGAAATGACTTTACTGATTGCTCCTCAGACATTGGACTACTACATCAGCACGCAGGCCCACACCTACACAGACTACATGGGTCAGGGATAGAGCAACTCCTGGCTGGAGGACAAGCACAACACCGTCCTGTATTGGTACTTTAACGTTTGCATCCACTTCTCCAAGTCTACACCATCACTACCTCATGCTGCAAGTCCCTGCACATGCTGGAAATGATCTTCTGATAGATCCAGTCCTAGTCAAGACAGACAGATACCCAGGTCCACGAAACCAGCCAGCTCACATACGACAACAACCTCTACACAGGAACAAGAGCCAGACTCCAGGAGTACTTGTGCACATCCAGGGTGCAAGCGCACACCTCATCCTCAACATCCCCTGCCACAGCCACATGACCGTCCACCTGAGATACCTACAATAGTCCCACAGTCAACTGCAAGATCACCTTCATACTCCTCAGCCACACTCAGTAGGCACTCCCCAACCCAAGCCCGAAAAATGAATATGGACGTCTACCATCCAACACCCCGTTGCCCGAAGTCCGTCCAGCCACCCTTGCCCTGGGCAACATTCATCACATCCACAGTACAACAGCATGCGTGCGACAGTTCTCCCACCTCAACGAACAGACCTGGTATTCCCTCCTTGGACACCTACACAGTACCCATGACGTCTACACCTTCATGGGACTCTTCCAAAACTGTCTGTCAGAGCAGTATGGCAAGCCACCCCCCAGCAGATAGTAACCATCACGGGTGAGTATTGCCCTCCATGTATGTAGTTGATGATACATTGTGACCTATGTGTGTCCTCAACTGCACTCAGATCCCAGTGTTTGGATGGCTTGAGTTTGTTCCACATTCTGGCATACGTTGACATATCCCCACACGTATATTGTTGACTCTGGGTAAAAGACTTCAACATCAATGCATATTGTGTTTGTTATGTTTATTTATCCATCTTGTGCGTGAAATGTGAGTAGGTGGTAGGTGCTGTACAAAAATGCTGGGAATACAAAGTACACAGAGGGAGATTTGATGCCTTGCAGTTTGAGTCAACAGAGTCCAGAACACATTGCTTGGCATCATTGGTCACACTGCGACCAGCAGGCATCATTGGTCACACTGCGACCAGCAAGTCCATGTGGGAGAGTCGGACAGTCAATAAGGTGATGCTTTTGCACACAAAGGCAAGATGCCAGACCAGGTGACCTGGGAGATGTGCATGGCCCACTGCCTCTCAACGTCTTCTCCGTGGACGACCCACCTTCCTTGGGGGACCCTCATATGCAGGCCTTGACGATGCCTAGAACGCTCCGTCGGACGATTCCACCTCCTCCTCCATACCCTGTGCCTTTTGGCAGTATTTGCCTCGATGTTTCTGGCCTGGTGACACAAGGAGAGTGATGCATGTTGTCAACGATCCGACGGAGTGAATGGCTTATGTCCCTCTGCACCGCCAAGTGCTTAGCCAGTCTTGCCTCCTTCCGTCCTTGGTGTCGTCGTTGACTGGCGTGTTGCTCGGCCTGCTGGATTTTTAATTCAATGAGGGCCCCCACTCCCTGGCTGAACTCCCTGGTGTCCCGCCAGTTTACCTCCATGATGTTTCTCAGCTCAGATATACCCTGCAGCTTGCTGGTCAGGTTCTCGCCTCTGCCTTGTGCCACTCCCACCACGCCTGCCCACACGAGCCTGGCCTTCTGCTGTGGGCACATCGGGTCGGCGGGACCCCTGAGGGTTGACAGTGGTGGTGTTGTCTGCCGCCTCGTGGGTGCCCGGCGAACCTTGTCCCTCATTGTTAGACTGGCTCAGTTGTGGATTGTGGGCAGGGCTCCGAGCTGTCTGCTGGGATGTGGCAGTAATGGGTGTGGTGGTTGGCGCAGATGTCCCTGATCCAGCTGCTGCACGGGTTTGGGATCCAAAGGTGCCAGGTTGGTTGGGGTCATCCATGGAGTGGTGAGAGGCATCGCTGTTGGTGGGATCAGGGTCCTGCAGAGCCTGGGACTGTGATCCGTCTCCCCCTGTGTTGGGGGTAGATTCCGCACATTGCCCTGTGGGTGTGAGAGATAGACGATGTTAATGCCATTTAATGCAACATCCAATTTTCATATACATTGTCGTTGTCACTGTTCCACCTGCTTTGGATTTTTCACAATGTTCACTTGTGGATGTTTATTTTGTGGGGTCAGATTGATCTGTGCTCAGGAGTCATTGACACTTGAGGGTCTATTTACAATGACTGGCACAGCCAGGCATGTCAGCAGGGATTTGCCAGTCATTGTGCACCACAGCTATGCCAGCAGGGATGAAACACATTAACAGTGTGGATCACCATGGTGGGAAAACAGAACAGCTGCGTCACGCATCTGTGCCATGGAAGTGGCACATTTCTGGAGTTGTGTCGCTGGTACAAAGCAGATCCAGCAATGCTCTGTGTGGCCCTATCTGGACAATGCTGTGTCAATCCTTACGTCTGCTTCAAGCAAGCACAGGGTTTTGAGGCAGCATGTGCATAAAAGTGAATGAGTGAAATGTTTAAGATTTCACTGAGCCACTTTTGGGAGGTGTTGCTGCGCCGTGACGGGCAGCCACCGCCCACCACACCACGACCAGTACACCTACTTCTGGCGCAGGGCTTTAGAACCTGGCACATCTCCCAGATGCATCACCTTGTCAATACACAGCACCATGGCCCAAATTGTACGCGTCCGTTGCGTCACAAAGGGGAAGCTATGGCGTCGTGATATAAGCGCAAGGGACTTGTGAATCAGCACCGTGCATTTTTTGCTTGGATGCTTCATCAGATCTGTATTTTTTGTGTTACATGACGATTGTGACAGTGTGGCACTCCATTGCCTGTCCCAGGTGGCTATGTTTATGTATGGGGGTGTGTGACAGGCCGTGCTCATAGTTTGAGTCTGATTTGCAACTGGGCGTCCCCTGTGGTGTGGCTGTCTCCCCATGGAGCATGCTGCCAGGACAGTGGTTGTGGGTTCCTGTGCAAGATATCTGATCTTGTTGTCCTGGTGTTAGTGTTTGCACTGGTCACAGGAAGGCCTTGTGCTGCCTACACCAGGGCCCAGTGTCAGATATGTTGTCTGTACTTTCACAGTCCCTGTACATTGAGCATGGTGCATGGGTGTGTACCTGGACCATATGGGATGAGTGCAATTGGGCATGGGCATACACAGTATTGTTGATAGGGGTGGCCACATGTTTAGCTTCTTTACCATTCCCCTTGCACCCTCCTACCCTCCCATTTGAATCCTTCTCCCCCTCCCCCTTGCAGCCTTCTGGTCATCCCCCTTGCACCCTTATGGCCCTACCCCTTGCACCCACCTCCATACTGTTGGCAACTGCTAAGAGTCATATCCACTTACTCCCATTCTATTGGGCAGTGCTGGGAGTCCTCTGCACCCACTCCTCATATGTCTGTACACTGCTGGGAGTCCTCTGCACCCACCCCCATTCTGTTGAGCAGTGTTGGGAGTCCTCTACACCCATCCATCATACGTCTGGCCACTGCTGGAACTCCTGTGCACCCACCCCCATACTGTTGGCAACTGCTGGTAGTCATATCCACCCACCCCCATACGGTTGGCCACTGCTGTGAGTCCTCTGCACCCACCCCAATACTGTTGGCCACTGATGAAAGTCATATCCACCCATCCCTCATATGCCTGGCATATGCTGGGAGACCTCTGCACCCACCCCCAAACTGTTGGCCACTGCTGGGAGTCATATATGCCCACCCCTCATATGTCTGGCCACTGCTGGGACTCCTGTGCACCCACCCCTATACTGTTGGCCACTGATGGTAGCCATATCCACCACCACCATACTGTTTGCCACTACTGTGAGTCCTCTGCATTCACCCCTCTAATGTCTGGGCACTGCTGGGAGTCCTCTGCACCCACCCCTCTTATGTCTGGGCACTGCTGGGAGTCCTCTGCACCCATCCGTCTTATGTCTGGGCACTGCTGGGAGTCATATCCACCCACCCCGCATATGTCTTGCCTATGCTGGGAGTCCTCTGCACCCACCCCTCATATGTCTTGCCACTGCTGGGACTTCATTGCACCCACCCCCATACTGTTGGCCACTGCTAGGAGTCATATCCACCTACTCCTCATATGTCTGGCCTACGCTGTGAGTCCTCTGCACCCACCCCCAATCTGTTGGCCACTGCTGGGAGTCATATACACCCACCCCACATATGTCTGGTCACTGCTGGGACTCCTGTGCACCCACCCCCATACTGTTGGCCACTGCTGGTAGTCATACCCAACCTCCCCCATACTGTTGGCCACTGCTGTGAGTCCTCTGCAGGCACCCCTCTTATGTCTGGGCACTGCTGGGAGTCCTGTGCACCCACCCCATACTGTTGGCCACTGCTGGGAGTCATATACACCCTCCCCTCACCCCTCATATGTCTTGCCACTGCTGGGAGTCCCCCCATGTTACATGAGTTGTTTGTATACTCACCAGGCTCCACGACTCCTTCAATTCCATGTACTCCCATCGGTGGTAGCAGGGCCATGACCTTCTCCTCCCAGGGCTGGTACTGTACTGATCTGCGGGGACCACCACCTCCAGTGTACTTGCTCTGGGTTTAGTTCTCATCCATCTTGCGCCTAACCATCCTCCGCAGATCATACCACCTGTTCTGGCAATCCCTCCTGGTGCGCCTGATGGGTGCAACAGCATTGACCCAATTGATGATCCTCTCCCACAGGTGTGTTTTGTCAGCTATGCTGGTCTGTCTGACCAATGCGCCAAACAGCTGTGGCTCGACTCTGAAGACTTCATATGCAGGGATCTCCATCTCCTGGTTTGTGAACTTTGGATTCTTCTGTGCAGACATGTTGTGGGGTGTATGTGATTGGGAGGTGATGGTGTGTATGGGGTGTGGGTCTGAATGTAAAGGGGGTGTTTGGGTCTGAATATGATTGGGGGTATGTGTGAAGGTGGATGTATGCAGTTGGTTTGTTGTCAGTCTCTGTATGAAAATGGGTATGTTGCACAGGATGCTGGTTTGTGTGTGTGAGCCCTTTTCATTTGTCCATTTGTTGGTGTGGCTTGGTTAGAATTTTTGGTGGGTGTGTTATAAGGGGTGGGTCTGAGTTGGGCCCTCTGTTTGCCAGTTTGGATCTGGCCAGGACATTCATTTGCAATGGTTTGTTCACATGAGACATGTTTTGTGGTGTTGTGCGACTCGTTTGCACCCTCCTTGTGCTGTTTTAGGGGTACGCATGCGCTTTGTTGAGGAGGGTTTGTTTCGTAATTTATTGTGTAGCTCTCTCATACGTGACGTTTTTAGAGTGTATGCATGCGCTTGGTTGAGGTTTTTTTTTTCATATTTGATTGTGTTGCTCTCTCATACGCAACGTTTTTACGGGGTACGCGTGCGCTTGGTTGAGGGAGGGTCCGTTTGGTATTTGATTGTGTAGCTCTCCAATACGCGTCGTTTTTACAGGGTATGCGTGCGCTTCATTGAGGGGGGTTCGTTTGGTATTTGATTGTGTGGCTCGCTCATACGCGATGTTTTTAGTACAAATAACAGGTCATACGCGATGACGTTTTCCCATATGAATCGCGTTCTCGGTCCCTGGTCCGGATCGTACTTGGTGGGTCGTACAGCATGTTTACAAATCGTACGGTTCACTTCCCGAGTCCATATCGTATGGATCTTCGCTTATTATTCATATGGTTCAAAAACATCCGGATGTATTTTTGGAAAACGGATCGTACTACCCGATTTGGACGGATTTGTACGATTCGTACGAAAACGGCTACGAATACGAATCGTCGGACGGTTTTCTTTCCCAAATCGGAATCGACCGATTTGGTGTATTTTTATTACACCAAAGATCTGCCCTTCCTGCGGGTCACATTCGAGTGGTAGTAAACTCTTTAGGATGTGGAATTACAACTCAAATATGTGCCAATTACTACCCCCAACTGTTGATTTGGGTTATCTACAATTGGTTTGAAATATGTTGCGGGTGATGAAAAGAAACTGTCGGCAACATGAAAGCCACTGGTAAATATGTTGCAACAATCTGGATTTACAAGTATCATTGTGTTATATTTAATGAAAATATATATTTTTTAAAACTTCTCTTCCTCAACTCCTTTGTGAAACAAGGAATAGTTAGTATACTTTTCAACATTAAGTCAGCTGTTTTAAAATGTTCAAAACATTGTGGTGAATGCTTTTACAAATATTTGCTACATTTTACAGCATAATTTTCACATTAATCAGCAAGATCCTATGACTTCAGAGGGGACAGTAATAACATATTTTAGTAACTCTCAAGTGTGTGAGGCATCCTTTCCCTTCCTAGGGCAGTTAAAGCTCACCCTCCCCGGGACATCTTTGATCAAATGAGGTCAAAGCAGTGGATTATTCAGCACAATTTCCCTAAAAATCGTCTCATGTTCCAAATATTACAAGCAATGAAACAAAAAAAATTTCAAATGCCTACCATTTTTCAAATCTACCAGCCAGAAACTCACCCTGAAATAGCACAGAGAAACCTGCTCAAGGAGCGCTTTTTGGCCTGTCAGTTTTACGAAGCCTTATATAAAACAGAGGTGGGCCAACCACTGAAAGCTTGAACCAGAAGCCTAGCTCTGCCTCAGCTTGACGTTCTCTTGAGACCTCAAGCCTAAAAGAAGCTGAGCTTTGATAGGGAAAGTTTAAATACCAAAACTTTTAATAAGGAATTTTCAATGTTGCGAAGTAATCAAGTTTATTGAGATTAAATGCTTCTCTGTGTTACTGAAAAATACTTTTTGACTTTATAACATTGTAACATGATGTTTGTTGCATGATTTACATGCCAAATATTTTAAAGGCTTGGCATTTGCACAGGCTGTCACAGCCTAAGCCAACCCTCGGCCTAGCTCTCTCTTTTATTGTGTCGGCTTTCCCACCTTAAATCTAAGAATTACACTATAGTTAGAAGTTTGTCAAAAGATGGAATCATTTGCGTATGCTTTTCTTCCCTCCTTCTCTAAATGTAATGGAGGCAGTGCTCCTGCCCCCTGCATGTGTAAGGAGTTAGCAGATACTAACTTTAATTTAACACTCAGAGAAGAATCATTAAATCACAGTAATAACAGTGGTGTTTGTGCTATAATGTGTTTGCCATTCCTTCACATCTCTTACTGTTGAGCAAATCATACTGTTTACCTTTACCACTGAGCATGCACTCCATGGATATTCGCTGCAGGAGTCTAGGGAGCAATGCGCAACAAGCCCAACTGTAAATGGGTTTGTTGAAAGCCCAATCAGAGTTTAGTATAGGAATGTATTTGCCTGTCTTCAACATGGCGGCCATCGGGTGCTGAAGAGAAGCACACAAATGCAGGGGCAGCAGGTTTTGGCATGCCAATGTAGAGCTCGGCTTTCTGTACAGAGTGGAACCAGCCACACAACATACAGGGAAGGCTGGAAAGGCGTGGTGGGGCCTCCCTTTCCCTGTCGAGATCTGCGTCCTCTATTTTGTGCCCAATGCTGCCTGACCTTGAGATGGTGGCACGCCACCTCCAGTTTGCGACCTAATAGACATTCACGGGGGCTGAGCCTGAGCATCCTTGTAGCAACGTGGGAGCTCTGAGGGGGGCCCTGATACCAGCCATGTGAATTAGCCATTGTGGGTGACACACACCAGTACCAAGAGGGGTTAACAAGAGTTAAAAAGTACCTAGGCTCTTTTTGCGACCTGGAGAGGTCTACAGCTGCAGTTGACCCTTAGACTGACAATATAGACGGGCCAGTCCCTACGCCTGAGACAGGGCCCGAGCCCACCCGAGCACAGCACGTTGGAATTGGAGACACTGGCCATGCATAGAGATGACTGGTTTCCTGAGCGCCCCTGCTGCCCTGGAAGCTTCCAGCTCTCTGGATCTCCTCGGTGCCATGTAGCCGAACCCCTGCTGCTGATGACTAGCACTTCACCGCATCTCTGGGCCCTCAACGGCCCGCCGTGTTCACAAGGCCTCTCGTAAGCAGTGATGGATGGCCCATATGCCACCCAAAAAATCCCAGCCGCCCAGGGCCTCCAACTTCTTCTCCCCAGCACCCAAGGGAACATCGAGGGATGATCACAAAAACCCCCAAGACACCATGGAGATCTCCAGAGAGGAACTTCTGGCCACACTCAGGGAGTTCAAGCAGGAGTTGCATGACGACATCAAATCGGACATTGGGGCCTCCCTTTATGCATTCAAGTCGGAAATGGGGGAGCGGCTGGTGGCCCTATGGGCAGATGTGGACTCAGTCGGAGCCCGTACCCTCGACCTTGAAGCCAAACACCAAGACAAGGAAGAGCGCATGCGACCTCTGGAGACCCAGTCCGCACAGCTCTATCTCAGATCTAGCCGGTCATTGGGCAAACTTTCCTGCATCTCTCTACTGGACTTTTCTCCCTTCTCCTCTTCTCCATACCCCCTATCCCCTGCCTCTCTACTCTTCTCCTCTTTCCAGCTATTGACCTGTGCCCTCACCCGTCCTTGCTCATAGTTCCCATCCTGTCTATCCACTGGACTTTCTTCTGGTAACTTTCCCTCGTCAATTGAAACCTAGCAATCTGACTGATACCCAATGGAGCTACCTGTTTAGCTATTGGGGTGATGGGCAGTGGATTTCCTCCTCGGATGTCACCTACCCAGTCGGTCTTTGGGCAGACTTCTTTTCGTCTCTCCTGCCGTCTTTTCCTTCATCCTCCCCCTTTACACATTCTCTATCCTCTTTATTTGTCTCACCTTTCTTTCCTCTCCCAATGTGTTGCTTAATGTGTATTTGTTTTCATTCTCTGTAAGATTGTGTAGCCTAATGTAAAGTGCTCTGATACCTTCAGGTCTAGACAGCACTATATATAGCTCATAAATAATGTTACTCTGGACTTCGTTTGGACCTTTGACGAAGTCCCATGGGCGTTAAAACTGTTTTTACTCACCTCGATATGCAAGCAACCTTGGTTGATGCCCGGTGGAGCTGTCATATGCAGCTAAAAAGGAATCTGGCCATGGGTTCACCCCCTCGGCCGTCACCTACCCAGCTGGACATCTGACATTATTTTCTTCTTTTTTCCCGTTGTGTATTCCCTCCCCCCCTCCTCCTCCCCCTGTGACTCTTTGACTTAAGTGATGTAACTATGTAACCTGTAACTCGCTGTAACTCATGTAAAGTGCTCTGATACCTCCGGGTCTAGTAGCGCTATATAAAACTTTTCAAATAAATAAATGGGGTTGACATTACTTCACCCCATTCCAACCTGTCTTCTGATAGGGTGCTAGCTAACAAGCATCACCTCCTGAGCCGGTCTCTAGTTCAGGCATGCATCACTGATTTGGACATGCGTTGCATGTCCTGGCTTGTGAATGTTTGAGGGGAGCTCAAATGTAGCATGGCTCTCAATCCACAGTACTATATTGATACTCCTTTCCCTTTGTTGATGAGCCTTAATACTGTCAGCACAGAGACAACAGCAATGAAAGCACTCAAATTAACAGGTCTGTCCATTCATCTGTCTTAATGTTTGCTCCTTTATAATAAAAAGAAAAGTAGAACTATAACAAAGTATATATTATACTGCACCCTAAACACACTACCCAAAGGCTGGCCATACAGTGCAAGCCTATGGGGATAAAATGCACAGGAAGCATGTATAAAACTGGGTGCACAGTCTAAATATCGAGTTTTAAATATCGACCTACAAAAATATCCAGTTGGAAATATCGAAGGTTCAGAATATCGAGGCCAAGAATATTGTTGGAAGAGATTATCGACCCTAAGGTAAGTAATATCATTTTTTTTATATCGATGTAAGTAATATCGAAGTTACTAATATTGATATTAGTATTATTGTTATTTATTTTATTATGTATGTGAAAGATGTTTTTTGTTAAGTATTTTACTTGTTTAAATTATATGTGCACCAATTATATATATTGATAATGTTATTTTTAAGTAAATGTTATGTTTTAGTACCGGAACGGGTTGTGAGTTTATAGGGGAATAGGGTGGGAAGTAATTTAAATATACTAAATTAATTATTCATTTTTAGGAATTATAAATTAATTTAAATTAATTTTTGTGTTTATTTCTGTAGCCGGTTGTGGGTTTATAGGGGAATTGGGTGGGGAGTAATTTAATTGTAATTAATTAATGATTTATGTTTATTTATTGGTATGGATAATTATTTTATTTTTAATTAATTAATAATTGGAAATAATTTTTTTAATTGATAATGATTTTCTTTAATTGGTGGTTAATGTTTTTAATTGGTAAATCATGTTTGTAATTGGTAATTACATTTTTTAATTGGTAATACATTTTTTAATTGGCAATTCATATTTTTAATTGGTAATTATTTTTTATTAATTGGAAATTATTTCTAATTAATTGGTGATCAATGTTTCATAAAAGTACTATTTGGTAAGAAAAACAATTTTATTGTTTAATAATATGTAATTGTGAATTAATTTTAAATAATTAATATTTCTTTTGTAATGAAAAATATTTTATTGATCAATATTTATTATTTGGTGACTAATATTTATTAATTAATATTTATTGGTATTTATTGGTAATTTGATGTTAATTAATTATTCAATTGTAATTATGTTTTTAGTAATTATTGATGGGTATTTGTAAATGATGCAGAGTTATTTAAAATGTAATTATTTATTATTTTAAGTACAACATTTATTTATAAGTATGTTATAATAAAATTCTACTCTATCCAACGCTTTCCCTACTGTTTCACTCTCTGGAGTTAGAATAGTAATGTTTTCCTCTAGGCTATCCAACGCTTTCCCTACTGTAGCACTCTCTGGAGTTGGAATAGTCATTTTTACCCCTACGCTATCCAACGCTTTCCCTACTGTTGTCCTCTCTGGAGTTGAAATAGTAATTTTACCCAAAAATATTGGAATTATATATATTTTTAAATGTATTAAATATAATTATGTACATTTTATTTATGTTATTGTTTTATGTGTGTAGATGGATTTGCAATTTATTATATTTTTAAATACTTTATAAGTTATTATAATAATTATAAAAATGTATTATTAAGTAAGTATATATTATATATTTTATGTATATGTTTAATTAATGTTATAATATTTTATATGTATTATTCATTAATTTTAAACATAATTAAATATTTGTAACTATGTTTATTTGGTTTATAAGTATTATTTACTTTATTTTACACATTTGTTATTACAAAAAAAACCCTATATTTTTGATTACGATATTTTTAACATCAATATTTTGGTTTAGATATTTTTTTACTTACCATGTTGTAGATAGAATGTAGATATTCTTGCCTTTGATATTCCAGCGTCGATTTTTCTACAGGTCGGTATTTTGTCCGGCGATATTCTGTCAGTGATCCATAAAACTGAATATTTTAACTTGACAAGACTCAAATTAACTACAAGCGCCTCCTATTGCTATTTAAATCTAAATCAATATTACACTGGACTCCTTCCAACAAGAGAGGTCGACATGTTTCAGCCAATACAATTAAATGCCTACTCAGGACAGAGGAAATCAAGGAAACTAATATCACAATGCTTAGCTTAAGGCTTAAATACCTCAGGTTCCAAATTCGATATGTGAAAGCGCTTTGCCTGCATGTTTGGTTTGGTCAATAAGATAGAAAGATTTAGGAGTATATGAAGGAGACAATAAATGATAGGGAGGAGTACTTCCCACCTCCATGTTTATTGGATTATTATTTTCTGTCATTGAATAGAGAAGACGTCTACTAGCAAGGGAAAGCTGAAATTTGTATATATGACCATGTGGTTATTAGATAGTCATGGGAACATGCAGACAAAATGAAATTACAATGAGAAGTTAAAAACACGGTTGTTTTTGATAGTTGAACTTCTAGGTGAAAAGGAATGGATACAGTAGACGGGACTGAAACTGAATAATGAGATTAAATAAGGGCTATACTGATATTGGTATGGAGAGTGACTGAGTAGACATTGGTTATCAATATTGCAAGAAAGGAGATTTACAGAGTGTGTGTTTTGGTCAGTGACAACAAATTGGTTAGTCCACGTATGTTTTAAAGTGATGTATTCGGGAAAGATGAGGTCCATTTGCCTTTCATGGAGACAGATATTGTCATAGTTAAAGAGATGGAGATAGTGGTTCAGTATGTGAAAATTCAAACAAAGAGAAGAGAGCCAGCAGTTGGGCTGAAAGAACACCACGTGAGGAGGGCTTTCTGGGTATGAATTGTGCTACAAAAAGAAGTACAATTTCTGTTTTTTAAGAGTTTATTCTAAAACTAAGACATTGATCTTGTTAATAAACATAGACTGGGAGCATAGGTTGCAGCACTAGTCCAACGGGTGAGAGATCAGGAGGAACAGGGAACAAAAAACAGAAGAATCGGAGATCACAGAGATGAAAAAAGGGACTCTTGGGCTTAACAGGTGCAGGGCAGGCATACTCCCAAATGTAATGGGGGGGCTGCCTTCTAACCAAAAGTAAAAGAGTTATTTGGGTATTGGGAGGAGATATCCATATACATATGTATTACTTTACTTGCTAATTAAGCTTGTATTCTCTTCTATGCCCACATGCTGGGAGTGTTTCTAATTGTGAGCTCTGTCTTGCCTGAATTAAAGTAGACTATTAATACATTATTCTAATGGTGTTCTTTCTCTATGCTTCCATACAGCCCTCTTCTGACACTGAGCAGAAACAGAGGGTGACAGAGATTCATGCTTCCATGATATCCAACAAGTCTGTGGAAATGAGTTTAACACTATAAAGGAAGTCTTATATTTTTCTACCATCTACCACTAACCTTAAGTCCTTAGAGACCGCAGAGAGACTTTCAAAATAGGGGAAGATTATACATCACCATGAATGTACATCTAATGGTGTAATTTACTTTGCTAATTAGTAAAAAAGATTGTCATGTGTTCCAGCACAAGGTATTGACTTGACAGTGCATGACAGTTAGTCATCTATGGGTAGCAAAGTGAGAAATGGGTAACAGGAGAGCAGTTTCATAGCAGCAACACTTGCATTGATTTCCTTTGATCTGTGAAGACCCAGTAAAAGAGGGTAAAGTATATAATGCACAAATGCACTGCGAGGATAGAACACATCAGCTGCCTGTTCTGGCACTTGCATCTGTAAATCAAGCAGGCCAAACACAAACTACACTATTTATCGGAAAAAATACCAGGTGTATGAAAACAGACAAGGGTCTTAGATTAAATAGAGATGAAGAACTAGATTATGGATTTGACAAAATTACACTTACCAAAGATTTAGTTACAGGATCAAGAATAGGAAGAAGACATCCCACATCATCCTGAATTACAATGTACAATAAATACTTACAATAAAAGAACAAAAATGTCAACTTCATTTGCGTAAGATACCATTTCAGTTTTCAAAAACGGTGTTAATTTTTTTAGATACATACCTCTTACCTCTAACTGAAAGGGAGCATGCAACATTGTATGATACATAATTGACATGTACATAATATATCAACAAGCTTTGGACCTGGCACACGTGGGCCTGCCCACCCTTTGATGAGACTGTCTTGACTTCTTCTTTGTCTCTATCCCGGGTGGCACAACTGGTCACTCTTGGACTTGCCTAGCTGCTGGGCCCTCTTGTGTTGACTTGGCAGTCTGCTTTGGTGGGTGCTTTGTGAGGGATTCCTTGTGGCTTGGCTGCTGGCGGGGACCACCTGAAGTAAAGCAGGGGTGATAGAACATGCTGTTGGATGATGAATACTCACTCCCTGCTGCCTAGACTTGGAAGGAGGACCCCTGCTTAAATCTTGGACCATAGTGTGAGAACGGTTGTCTCAGAGCCCACATATACAAACCGGAAATACTCACCTGGGGCCCATCTCTTGTTTTATCCCTCATCTGGCTGGTGCCTCTGGCCTCTCGGTTTCCATTTTGAGGACCTCTTGGCATACTAACATATTCTTTGGCCCAGACCAGGACCTCCCTGTGAGACCTCTTGCTTGCCTTCCACCCGCCTTGGTATCTAGAGTCCTCCTTGCATTCACCCCTGGACTGCTTTCAAGTGCTCCAAGACAGCTTGCACCTGAGTAGGGTAACCATGGGAGAGTGGTGCCCCCCCCCCGCTCCTTGGCTTCCAGAGACATTAGATCTGTCGCTAAATGGTACTCTGGTGGCAAAGTGGTGTCCCCTGTTCCGGCACATGCCAACCATTCCTAGTGTCTCTGTGGGGTGGGACCCTGTAGGACCATGCCCCATACCAAGGCCTTAAAGGAGACATCTGCAGCTTCCTTTAGAGATGCTACTGTTCCATTTATGTGGCTGAAATCGGGTCCCTCTACCTGGGCCCCACTGGACCTCCCGCTGGCTTCCTTCCCTGAGGACCCAGCATCAAACCCTCTTACACAGGCCTTCATGCCTAATTTTCTACAGGAACTAAAGGCAGCAATTGGCTCTCTTTAAGTCAGACTTCAAAGCCTTCCTTCATGACCTCAGGTGCGATGTGGTGGAAATTGGGGCAGGGTTAAGGATCTTGAACGTACCCTAGACTAACGGATGGAGAACCAGGAGGTCCTGTGGCACTGGATGAATACCTTGGGAGAGAAACACATAGAGCTGCAAATCAAGCAGGAAGACTTGGGAAACGGACAGGAGCAGGAGGGACAACACTCATACCCGAGGGATCCCTAGGGGTGCTTGGAGGTCGGACATTATGACATATATGGCGGATCTTATACAGGCAAAGAGGAGATAGCAACATCTCGCCACCACCCCTAGACAGGGCCCACAGGGTTATGGCTCCCCTGGGTGGCCAGGACCTCATGCCTGACATTCTCACCCGGGTGCACTTCTTCACGGCGAAGGAAGCAATGTTACATGCTGCCAGGGACAAGACGGAGCTGACATTCAATGGTCACCATATCCAGATCTTCCAGGACCTCTCTGAGGTGACACTATGGTGCCATAGGGAAATCAAACAGGTCACTAACAAGCTGTGCAAGATTAAAAATAAATACCAATGAGGCCATGCCTTTGCCGTGATCTTTACATGGGAAGGGATAGGCATATCTTTACTGTCGTTGCTAGAGGCTCAGCAACTGCTCTTCCTCACAATGGACTCCCGCCCCAGCAGCTCTGATCTACACACTGCTCAACCCAAGATCTCTATATTCATGGAAAGGACAACTGTACCGCGCTCAAGGCACATGTCCCAGGCCAAGGAAAAGTTGACCTCCGAGGCTAAACAAGACATCAAACAGCATTTCCGTTCCATGGATGGCACTTAATCTCCCGCTCATTCTCCTCTGGCCTCTGTCGCACCTCTACTACAAACACCTTAATTACAGGCGCAGCCCACTAATGTGCTCCAGCTGGCCCTGGGCGTTCGCTCTAGTGGCGTCATCATCTTGATATGCAGACAAGTGATGCACAAGCCAGAATTCCTGGGCCTGACCTACCAGGCCTGTCTCCTGATTGGGTTCAGGTCTGCCCCAGCTGCTTCCCCTCTGCCCTCGCTTCACATCTTTAGAGCATTTCATCTTTGAAGCTGACCCAATAATCTCCTTGGTCCCAGAGTGGACGCCAGGGTTATGTAGCCAGCCGCTGAGACAGGAGTACTTACAAAGAAGATTTTCTCAGCCACACATTCAACTTGCCCCCATGGGGAGTGAGTTCCTCAGAATAGAACTGGTTTCCACCAATGGACCCTTCCAGGAATTGAATGGCACATTATTGCCCTGTTGGCCTTATTGCATTTGTTCTTGCTGGCTTAGTTCTTCATTTCCTTCTCCATTTTTTCCTTGGAGCCCTGGGGTTAGACGGTCACTGTGATTTTTTCTGCTCCCTTCTTTTGTCACAGAGGGCCTGTCAGACTGCCTGCTGCTGAATAAGTGGGATAAAACATATTGGGACCTTTCTCCTATCCTTACCCCTGCAGTGGAAGGGCTCTCTCTTGTCGGGCAAGAATTTATGCACTACATTCTGTCACACAACACACAAATACCAATGATACAGGCCAGATTTCTGTCACTTAATGTGAAATTCTAAATGCCCCTAATAAGCACAGGCTGATTTGGTAATAACTCTTGTTGCAAGATCCTATTGTTATTTTCTTGCAAGAAATGCACCTTTTGCACTCCGATTCGCACCGCATGGCACATCCCAAGTACCAAACTCAATACTGAACGTCTTCAACCTCCAGGACGGCAGGGTTGCTATTCTGTTTAAGTCGTGTTTCAAATTACAGGGGGATAAAGTGGTCAGTCACATGCGGAATGTTACCTTAAAATTAGAGCTTATACGTCATACCCCTTACCTTGATTAATATCTAACACTCAACCAATATCAAGACACATACCTCAGAACAATCCTGAAGGACTAAGCTGCACAAGAAGATGGACAGCTGCTCTTAAGGTCAGCCTTCAATCTGGTTTGGAATAATGAGCTGGACTGTAGCAGGAACTCCTTTCAGGGCAGGAGGGCGATGTTGGCTGCTTTGAAGAAGAACATTATGATCCTAGGCCTGGTAGCTGCATGATACTATAAATCCCCTGACACACAGTACTACACTTTTTTCACCAGTGTCCACCACTTGTACTCATGCATCAACTATTTCTTCTAATCACCTTCACTTGTCTGGTTCCTTGAAGCTGGGAGCCTGTCCGATATCTCTATCTCAAACCATGCGCACCTTGAGATAACCCTGATGGGTGTTGGAGCGCCATCCAGCTCTGCCCCACATCGATGGCTCCGCTCTCACATCCTCGCCGGCCCGGTCAACATTGCAGAAATTTGGTGAGAGATCCAAGCTCATTTTGAGACAAATGCCCTTCCTGACATTGATGAGCATAATTTAGGGCAGCTGATTACAGCGGAGCAGGTTTTCTGGAGTGATGTGAGTGCTCTGAGGGTGCTCAGAGGGCGCTGAGATTAAAAATGTTTCTAAGATATATCTTAGAGAGAGACTTTACAATTATACAGAAGAGTAAATTGTACTTCTATATCCCTGCATGAAAAGAAAGGTAAATTTGATGCATATTGCATTTTAAATGTTCTGTATGTCTTTTATGTTGTGTGTTGTCTTTTACAGATGCCAAGGCAAACAGTGGGTCAGTAAGTACGGTTTTCCAACTAAACACACAGCCACTTTAGGGTATATGCTGATACCTCACACACATGGTTGCGTCCATTTTTGTAAGCACTGTTTTTTTGCACATTTTTTGGTCCTGATGAAAGCCTTACGACAGACCGAATAAAGGCTGTAACATGTTGACCAGTTTATCAGGGATGTAGAAGTACAATTTACTCTTCTGTATATCCCAATTTTTCTTTTATTACGTTCTAAGACCATTATAATAAAGTCTGTATATCTTAGATACATTTTTAATCATACCACCCTCTGAGTACCCTCAGAGCACTCACATCACTCACATCACTCAGAAAACCCTGCTCCACTGTAATTAGGCATCGTAGCACAGCTGGATTGCATTCAGCAACTCAGCTGGGTCCCAATGATGAAGCATGTCGCCAAATAGTTTGGGGAGTGAGGGGTCTTCTAAAACATCCATCGGATGTGTGCTCTCTGCCACAAGCTAGGTGAGACCGAATAAGTGGCACCACTCCCTGCGGGTTCGTCCAAGTTGTTTTTGCTCATTTCCAAGGAACAGAGGAAGTACCCCCCTTTTTCTCGCACTCTCCTGTTGTTTTTCTACATACTTTATGGCAATCACCTGCAGCACTATCACCTCAATCGTAATCGCCGATACCAGAGAGGCCCGGCTGTTGGAAACTGGGCTAGCTAGGGACATTAAGGCCCTGGAGCACTTGTACCATACTGCAACTTCAAGGTGGCACAAGAAGCAGCTGCCCTTCCTAAGCAGTCAATTGTGGGCATTGAGGGCAAACAAAGCAGATCGCTCACTCCTTACATTGAAACAAAAATACTATGAAGGTGGGAACAAGGTTGACTACCTTCTGGCCTGCTGGATTTTTACCCGAATCTCCCGCTCCCACATCGCTAAGGTAAAAAATGAGGATGACAAACAGCAGGCATTCCACGGATTCTATTCAGCCCTTTATAGCCAAGGAGATTAGTCCCAGGGAGAGATGGCCCCGTCCTTGATTCATGCCCATGTCCGGCTCGTGAGGTGGTCCACAAGCACAGTCTAGAGGCCCCATTTACACTGGATGAAGTGTGTTGGGTGCTGAAAGACCTTCTGATGAGCAGGGCCCAGGTTCAGATGGGCTTACGGTGTCTTTCTACCATGTATTTTTGCCCCAACTACAGAACCACCTCGTTAAACTTTACATTTCCATCTCTGACACTACTAACCTGATGCCTACAATGACCATGGCTGAGATAGTTCAAATACCCAAGCTGGGGAAAGACCCGTCACTCTCCACATCGTACAGCTCTATCTCCCTCCTTAATACAGATGCCAAGAAATACACCAAGCTCCTGGCAAACTGTTTGGAGCCATATCTACTGGGTCTCTTTGACCCAGACCAGGTCGGATTCATATACCAACGCCAGGGGGCAGACAACGATTCATGAAAGGGGGTGGTGATGGACAGAGCATCTGAATTAAGCAGAACACTCATACCCCGTCAAAAGATCAGGGCTTGATCCTTCACCGTTTTTTAGCTCACTGCACCATCCCAGTTCAGAACCTGGCTATATGCAAATAGTCTGTCCCTGGCCCAGTGCATCATGGGAACAGGGTAGACCAAACTACCAAGCCAATTCTTTACTGGAAAGGAAACAAGCTTCCGATGACCGGTTTCTGGCATTGCAGCCGTCTTCGGCCCGGCTTGCTTGAATCCTGATGGTGCAGTGAGCAAGGGACTCATGTCTGAGCATACCCTGCCACTCCTATAGTGGCCAAAACGATTCATGAAAGGGGGTGGTGATGGACAGAGCATCTGAATTAAGCAGAACACTCATACCCCGTCAAAAGATCAGGGCTTGATCCATCACCGTTTTTTAGCTCACTGCACCATCCCAGTTCAGAACCTGGCTATATGCAAATTAGTCTGTCCCTGGCCCAGTGCATCATGGGAACAGGGTAGACCAAACTACCAAGCCAATTCTTTACTGGAAAGGAAACAAGCTTCCGGGGCCGGTTTCTGGCATTGCAGCCGTCTTCGGCCCGGCTTGCTTGAATCCTGATGGTGCAGTGAGCAAGGGACTCATGTCTGAGCATTACCTCCTCGTCCTGTCTTCCTCGCCACAGTAATAACAGATGAGCCTCCGGCTCCACACAGAACTCCAAGTAAAATAAAAGAGCAGCGCTCTAGTCTCCCCTCCCTCCTCCAATATGGCCCCAGAGGCTTCATCCAATCCTATAAAAGGATACATATCAACCAGCCCAGCCTGTTCTTTTTTTCTGCACTTCTCCGAGTGCTGTGTTTTCCCTGCTGGTCAGGTGAGTGGGACTGGGTTCCTGCTTTAGCGGTTCCCCTTGTCCTGTGGTATCTAGTTGGGGGAAGTTAGTTTGATATGTGCTGCCTTATGTTGGTTTTTGCAATTTTTTGTCATTTCAGTCCTTCGTTTTAATTTTGTTTTGTTTCCCCCTTCTTTTGCCTGGCTACCTCGTGTCCTGCTTCAGCGGACTTG
Source organism: Lissotriton helveticus (assembly GCF_964261635.1). Lineage (NCBI taxonomy): Eukaryota > Metazoa > Chordata > Amphibia > Caudata > Salamandridae > Lissotriton > Lissotriton helveticus. Next base: position 650,734,241 of record NC_136068.1, read on the forward strand.
CGTGGTTTTATTTGGACGTCTGGTTTGGGTCTGTTTTGGGCGGGACGCCTTGTGTGCTAATTGCCGTTTTTCGTTTTTCTGTCCTTTCCCGGCCGCGCGTCCTGCTGAGCGGACGTTGCACGGCCGGGTGCGGGATCTCTGGGAGCCGGAGGCTTCCTTTGAGTTTCCTTACCTTCTGCCGGTCTTCGCGCCGGCGTGCTTTCATGCCTCTTTGTGTTTCTGCGGACTGGAGACGCGTGCAGGGGTTGACTGGGCTCAGCGCGATGCGAGTCTGTGCCTCATTTCTACTACGGTGCGCGGCTCTTCCGGCTGCTTTTGTGGCCTTCGGCTTCATTCCGGATGGAGTTTGTTGGGTTGCTTAGCAACCTGGTGTCCTACTTTACCAGGCTGTTCTTCGTTTTTGCCTGTGTTTGTTTTTTCTTTCACGTGGCTGGCTGTCATGGATCTTTCGTCTAGTCTGGGTGATCCTGATCCTTTGGACGTGGCTTCCGGTTCGGGGGTGCATGTTCCCTCTATGGAAATTTTGCAGCAGATGATAAATACTGCTGTTTCTGCTACTTTGCAGGGTCATGTTCCTGTCCCTCCTCCTAAAAAGGCGAGGGTTGATGGCGCTGCTGCTGATGCTGATTCTGAGAATGAGGAGGAGGTTGTTGTCAGGGGTCGCTTTGTGCAAGGTGCCGACCTGAAGGAGGTGCTGGGTCACATTCGCGAAAACTTGGTGTTCCCTGCTTCTGTGGTGCCTCTGGAGGACGATCTGTTTTCGCAATATCGTCGTCCTGAGCCTGATTCTTTGCCTCTCCATTCCTCTGTCTTGAAGGTCCTGGAGAATGAATGGAAGGATGTGGACAAAGGTTCCTTTCCTCGTTTCTTGAGTAAAAGGTACCCTCTTCAGGATTTTGCGGTGAAATACCCTGCCTCCGTGAAGGTTGACTCTTTGTTGGCGAGCATGTCTTCACATGGGTCCGTTGTATCGGAGGACTCTTCTCCTGCTGACCCGGTTGACCGCAAGGTGGATGGTGCTGTGAAGCGCACTTTTGCGGCTGCAAATTTTTCTATCAGGGCTGCGGCCTATTTATCTTACACTATCCAGTCCTTGCTCAAGGATTTTCAGTCTCTGTCGGAGTTGTTGGACCAGGGGGAGGATATTTCTTCTACCCTGGCGATGATGGAGCAGCAGGTTTGTCTGCTGTCAGATGTCTCCTTTGTTTCGCTGGGGGCTGCTGCTTCTGCGGCCGGTTCCTCTGTGGCTGCGAGGCGTCAATTGTGGCTCCGTTCCTGGAAGGCTGATGCTGCACAGAAAAACTTGCTTATGAAAATCCCTTTTTCTGGGGTTAAACTTTTTGGTTCGTCTCTTGACGACATGGTGAAGAAGACGGCGGAGGACCGTAAACTGCTTGCTCCTGACCGTCCTGGCATGTTCCGTGCCTTTGGTTCTCAGCGGTCTTTTGGTACCTCGAAGAGGGGTCGGGCTGGTCAGCCCTTTCGTGGACGGGGGCGTGGCCGGGGTGCTCCCTCCTTTGATAAGTCCCGGTTCTCCGGCGCTTCTGCCTCCTCCGCTCCTGCTTCCAAATCCTGACTGGGTCGCTCCTGGTGTAGGTCCGGTTGGGGGTCGACTCACTTGCTTCCTGGACTCTTGGCGGGTGACAGTGTTGGACCAATGGGTGCTTCAGGTGATCTCGGAGGGTTTGTGCATTGGATTTGCCCGGACACCCCCAGACTGTTTCCGGGCCACTCCTTGTCCCAGAGATCCTGTGAAACGGTTGGCGCTTTTGGACGGCATTGCTTCCCTGGTGGTCAAGAAGGCGATCGTTCCTGTGCCCATCGATCAGTTGGGAAGAGGGGTGTATTCGATACTTTTCCTGGTGTCCAAGCGCACAGGGGATCTTCGCCCTGTGATGGACCTGAAGTGGGTGAATACTTTCATCCCTCACCAACGGTTCAAGATGGTTTCCCTTCCTTTGATCCTTCCTCTGATATCTCAGGGGGATTTCCTTGCATCGATAGACCTGAAGGATGCTTACCTACATGTTCCTCTTCATCCAGACTTTCAGAAGTTTTTCCGGTTTTGTGTGCAGGGTCGTCATTACCAATTCCAGGTATTGCCTTTTGGGCTCTGCTCTGCTCCCCGGATCTTTACTAAGATTCTGGCTCCTCTTATTGGACATTTGCATGGGGAGGGAGTTAGTGTTTTTCCTTATCTGGACGACATTTTAATTTCTGCTTCTTCTCTTCCTAAGGCGGAGTTGCATGTCCAGAAGGTGTGCCATGTCCTGGCGCATCATGGGTTCCTCGTGAATGTGCCGAAGTCCTCCCTGGTTCCTGCACAAGAATTGACTTTCATTGGGGCTCTGTTCAGGACTCAATTGGGGATGGTGTTCCTGCCCCCTCCCCGTGTTTTGTCCCTGATGTCTGCTGTTCGTTCCCTGTTGGTGGGGTTTTCTCATCCTGTGAGCCTGTGGTTACGAGTTCAGGGTCTGATGTCGGCTTCATTGTTGACGGTGCCGTGGGCTCGCCTCCATTTGTACCTGGTGGTGTCCCACATTTTGTCTCATTGGGACCCCTGTTCCCTCGATATGGGTGTTCTGGTTCCTATGTCGGAGGAGGTTCGGGTGGTCCTGGGTTGGTGGTTGGACGTGGGTCATCTGTCCAAGGGCCGCCCATTTCTGATTGTTCCCACCCGCGTGGTCACTACCGATGCCAGCCTGCTGGGATGGGGTGCTTCACTGGGGGTTTCGGCGACTCAAGGGATTTGGCCTCAGTCGGTATTGTCATGTTCCTCCAACTACAAGGAACTGAAGGCCGTCCTTCTGGGTCTGTTGAACTTCTCAGATCTTGTTCTGGGTCACCACGTGCAGATCCGGACGGACAATCAGGTTGTGATGTCTTATGTGAACCATCAAGGGGGGTGCATGGTTCGCTCCCTCAGTTGCCTGGCTCGTCGGATTGGTTCTTGGGCGGAGGTGCATCTGGAGTTGCCTGTCTGCCATCTACCTGCCTGGTGCGGAGAACACTGTGGCGGATTGTCTGAGCCGGGTGTTTCCTTCCATGGGGTCCTTGTCTCTCACGAGGTGGATGTTCAGGAGGTTGCGGGTGATGTTTGGTTGTCCGATTGTGGACCTGTTTGCCTCCAAGGACAATGCCCAGACCCGTTGTTTTTGCACGATTATGCCTTGCCGGGATGCCTGGAGGGTGGACGCCCTTTCGTTCCCTTGGCCGGAGGGTCTGCTGTGTGCATTTCCCCCTGTTCCCCTACTTCCGGCTGTGTTACAGAAGATCAAGAGGGAGGGGTCGTTGGTGCTTCTGATTGCTCCTTGTTGGAAGCGTCGCCCTTGGTTTCCCCTTCTGAGGGAATTGGCTGTGTCTCGGGGTGGCCCTTGCCGTTTGCGCCATATCCTCTGATGGGTCCTCTTCTTCCTCTGCCTGTGTTCCGTTCCCTGGGTCTGCAGGCCTGGCTCTTGAGCGGGAGTCTCTGATGCGTGAGGGTTGTTCAGTGGCTGTGGCTGGTGTCATTCAGCAGTCCCGGAGGCCTTCTACGCTTAAGTCTTACGCCAAGCATTGGGATCATTTTGCTTCTTGGTGTGTTGGTCGTGGGCTGTCGTTGGATTCTTTGGATCCGGCTCGCATTCTGGACTTTCTGAACGATGGGTTTGTGTTGGGATTGGCCATTTCGACCCTTCGGGCTCAGTGGGCCGCCATTCGGGCATTTCATGTCCTGCCTTTGGTTTCCCTTTCTCCGTTTGTTGCTCGACTTTTTAAGTCTCTTTCTTTCCAGCGCCCCCGTCCTATCATGTGTCCACCTCCTTGGGACCTTCCTTTGGTTTTGCGTTCCTTGCAGTTGGCTCCTTTCGAACCTTTAGAGTCTGTGGACTTGAAGTTTTTGACTCTCAAGGTGGTGTTTCTGGTGGCGATTGCCTCTGCCAGGCGTATGGGTGAGTTGGGTGCTTTCCTTCATTCTGCCCCGTTTTTGTTGGTTTTGGCGGACCGTGTGGTCTTGCGCCCTCATCCTACTTTTGTTCCTAAGGTGGATTCTTTTTTTCACCCGTCTGCTGAGGTGGTTCTTCCGGTTCTTTGTCCTGATCCTTCCTCGGCTGAGGAGTCCCTTTTGCATCTCTTGGATGTTCGTCGTGCCTTGCTGATTTACTTGTCTCGCACTTCTTCCTTTTGTAAGGTTGACTGCTTGTTTGTCTATTATGGTTTGTCGCGTCAGGGTCTGAAGCCCTCCCTGTCCACGATCAGTCGGTGGATTAAGGAGGCCATTCTTTTGGCTTATGCTTCGGTCTCTGTGGTTCCATCACTTCCTGTTCAGGGTCGTTCCACCAGGTCTGTTGCTGTATCCTGGGCTTCTTTCGAAGGGGTGTCTATGGAGGATGTTTGCAGGGCTGCTACGTGGTCTTCTCCGCATACCTTCATGTCCCATTACCGCCTCCAGATTGGGGGTGGGGGTTCTGTTTCGTTTGCCTCTTCTGTTTTATCTGCTGGGGTGCCTTAAGAGGTTGTCCATTTTTTGGGTTGTTGTGCCTCTATATATTAAAATGTGTTTTTCGCTGCCCTGATGGTGTGGTCTGTTTTCCTTACATGAAGCTGATTGCTTTGGTATCGGCTCATCTGTTATTACTGTGGTGAGGAAGACAGGACGAGGAGGTAATGCCCCGGTTACTTACCGGTAATCTTCATTACTCCGAGTCCATGTCTTCCTCGCCACAGTATAGTTTCCCTTCCCTCCCGGCCCTGGTGGTGGCTTCATGTCTGCGGCTTGGTTTTTCAGGCTGGGCTGGTTGATATGTATCCTTTTATAGGATTGGATGAAGCCTCTGGGGCCATATTGGAGGAGGGAGGTGAGACTAGCAGCTCTGCTCTTTTATTTTACTTGGAGTTCTATGTGGAGCCGGAGGCTCATCTGTTATTACTGTGGCGAGGAAGACATGGACTCGGAGTAATGAAGATTACCGGTAAGTAACTGGGGCATACCCTGCCACTCCTATAGTGGCCAAAACGATTCATGAAAGGGGGTGGTGATGGACAGAGCATCTGAATTAGGCAGAACACTCATACCCCGTCAAAAGATCAGGGCTTGATCCATCACCGTTTTTTAGCTCACTGCACCATCCCAGTTCAGAACCTGGCTATATGCAAATTAGTCTGTCCCTGGCCCAGTGCATCATGGGAACAGGGTAGACCAAACTACCAAGCCAATTCTTTACTGGAAAGGAAACAAGCTTCCGGGGACCGGTTTCTGGAATTGCAGCCGTCTTCGGCCCGGCTTGCTTGAATCCTGATGGTGCAGTGAGCAAGGGACTCATGTCTGAGCATACCCTGCCACTCCTATAGTGGCCAAAACGATTCATGAAAGGGGGTGGTGATGGACAGAGCATCTGAATTAAGCAGAACACTCATACCCCGTCAAAAGATCAGGGCTTGATCCATCACCGTTTTTTAGCTCACTGCACCATCCCAGTTCAGAACCTGGCTATATGCAAATTAGTCTGTCCCTGGCCCAGTGCATCATGGGAACAGGGTAGACCAAACTACCAAGCCAATTCTTTACTGGAAAGGAAACAAGCTTCCGGGGACCGGTTTCTGGCATTGCAGCCGTCTTCGGCCCGGCTTGCTTGAATCCTGATGGTGCAGTGAGCAAGGGACTCATGTCTGAGCATTACCTCCTCGTCCTGTCTTCCTCGCCACAGTAATAACAGATGAGCCTCCGGCTCCACACAGAACTCCAAGTAAAATAAAAGAGCAGCGCTCTAGTCTCCCCTCCCTCCTCCAATATGGCCCCAGAGGCTTCATCCAATCCTATAAAAGGATACATATCAACCAGCCCAGCCTGTTCTTTTTTTCTGCACTTCTCCGAGTGCTGTGTTTTCCCTGCTGGTCAGGTGAGTGGGACTGGGTTCCTGCTTTAGCGGTTCCCCTTGTCCTGTGGTATCTAGTTGGGGGAAGTTAGTTTGATATGTGCTGCCTTATGTTGGTTTTTGCAATTTTTTGTCATTTCAGTCCTTCGTTTTAATTTTGTTTTGTTTCCCCCTTCTTTTGCCTGGCTACCTCGTGTCCTGCTTCAGCGGACTTGCGTGGTTTTATTTGGACGGCTAGTTTGGGTCTGTTTTGGGCGGGACGCCTTGTGTGCTAATTGCCGTTTTTCGTTTTTCTGTCCTTTCCCGGCCGCGCGTCCTGCTGAGCGGACGTTGCACGGCCGGGTGCGGGATCTCTGGGAGCCGGAGGCTTCCTTTGAGTTTCCTTACCTTCTGCCGGTCTTCGCGCCGGCGTGCTTTCATGCCTCTTTGTGTTTCTGCGGACTGGAGACGCGTGCAGGGGTTGACTGGGCTCAGCGCGATGCGAGTCTGTGCCTCATTTCTATTACGGTGCGCGGCTCTTCCGGCTGCTTTTGTGGCCTTTGGCTTCATTCCGGATGGAGTTTGTTGGGTTGCTTAGCAACCTGGTGTCCTACTTTACCAGGCTGTTCTTCGTTTTTGCCTGTGTTTGTTTTTTCTTTCACGTGGCTGGCTGTCATGGATCTTTCGTCTAGTCTGGGTGATCCTGATCCTTTGGACGTGGCTTCCGGTTCGGGGGTGCATGTTCCCTCTATGGAAATTTTGCAGCAGATGATAAATACTGCTGTTTCTGCTACTTTGCAGGGTCATGTTCCTGTCCCTCCTCCTAAAAAGGCGAGGGTTGATGGCGCTGCTGCTGATGCTGATTCTGAGAATGAGGAGGAGGTTGTTGTCAGGGGTCGCTTTGTGCAAGGTGCCGACCTGAAGGAGGTGCTGGGTCACATTCGCGAAAACTTGGTGTTCCCTGCTTCTGTGGTGCCTCTGGAGGACGATCTGTTTTCGCAATATCGTCGTCCTGAGCCTGATTCTTTGCCTCTCCATTCCTCTGTCTTGAAGGTCCTGGAGAATGAATGGAAGGATGTGGACAAAGGTTCCTTTCCTCGTTTCTTGAGTAAAAGGTACACTCTTCAGGATTTTGCGGTGAAATACCCTGCCTCCGTGAAGGTTGACTCTTTGTTGGCGAGCATGTCTTCACATGGGTCCGTTGTATCGGAGGACTCTTCTCCTGCTGACCCGGTTGACCGCAAGGTGGATGGTGCTGTGAAGCGCACTTTTGCGGCTGCAAATTTTTCTATCAGGGCTGCGGCCTATTTATCTTACACTATCCAGTCCTTGCTCAAGGATTTTCAGTCTCTGTCGGAGTTGTTGGACCAGGGGGAGGATGTTTCTTCTACCCTGGCGATGATGGAGCAGCAGGTTTGTCTGCTGTCAGATGTCTCCTTTGTTTCGCTGGGGGCTGCTGCTTCTGCGGCCGGTTCCTCTGTGGCTGCGAGGCGTCAATTGTGGCTCCGTTCCTGGAAGGCTGATGCTGCACAGAAAAACTTGCTTATGAAAATCCCTTTTTCTGGGGTTAAACTTTTTGGTTCGTCTCTTGACGACATGGTGAAGAAGACGGCGGAGGACCGTAAACTGCTTGCTCCTGACCGTCCTGGCATGTTCCGTGCCTTTGGTTCACAGCGGTCTTTTGGTACCTCGAAGAGGGGTCGGGCTGGTCAGCCCTCTCGTGGACGGGGGCGTGGCCGGGGTGCTCCCTCCTTTGATAAGTCCTGGTTCTCCGGCGCTTCTGCCTCCTCCGCTCCTGCTTCCAAATCCTGACTGGGTCGCTCCTGGTGTAGGTCCGGTTGGGGGTCGACTCACTTGCTTCCTGGACTCTTGGCGGGTGACAGTGTTGGACCAATGGGTGCTTCAGGTGATCTCGGAGGGTTTGTGCATTGGATTTGCCCGGACACCCCCAGACTGTTTCCGGGCCACTCCTTGTCCCAGAGATCCTGTGAAACGGTTGGCGCTTTTGGACGGCATTGCTTCCCTGGTGGTCAAGATGGCGATCGTTCCTGTGCCCATCGATCAGTTGGGAAGAGGGGTGTATTCGATACTTTTCCTGGTGTCCAAGCGCACAGGGGATCTTCGCTCTGTGATGGACCTGAAGTGGGTGAATACTTTCATCCCTCACCAACGGTTCAAGATGGTTTCCCTTCCTTTGATCCTTCCTCTGATATCTCAGGGGGATTTCCTTGCATCGATAGACCTGAAGGATGCTTACCTACATGTTCCTCTTCATCCAGACTTTCAGAAGTTGTTCCGGTTTTGTGTGCAGGGTCATCATTACCAATTCCAGGTATTGCCTTTTGGGCTCTGCTCTGCTCCCCGGATCTTTACTAAGATTCTGGCTCCTCTTATTGGACATTTGCATGGGGAGGGAGTTAGTGTTTTTCCTTATCTGGACGACATTTTAATTTCTGCTTCTTCTCTTCCTAAGGCGGAGTTGCATGTCCAGAAGGTGTGCCATGTCCTGGCGCATCATGGGTTCCTCGTGAATGTGCCGAAGTCCTCCCTGGTTCCTGCACAAGAATTGACTTTCATTGGGGCTCTGTTCAGGACTCAATTGAGGATGGTGTTCCTGCCCCCTCCCCGTGTTTTGTCCCTGATGTCTGCTGTTCGTTCCCTGTTGGTGGGGTTTTCTCATCCTGTGAGCCTGTGGTTACGAGTTCAGGGTCTGATGTCGGCTTCATTGTTGACGGTGCCGTGGGCTCGCCTCCATTTGTACCTGGTGGTGTCCCACATTTTGTTGCATTGGGACCCCTGTTCCCTCGATATGGGTGTTCTGGTTCCTATGTCGGAGGAGGTTCGGGTGGTCCTGGGTTGGTGGTTGGACGTGGGTCATCTGTCCAAGGGCCGCCCTTTTCTGATTGTTCCCACCCGCGTGGTCACTACCGATGCCAGCCTGCTGGGATGGGGTGCTACACTGGGGGTTTCGGCGACTCAAGGGATTTGGCCTCAGTCGGTATTGTCATGTTCCTCCAACTACAAGGAACTGAAGGCCGTCCTTCTGGGTCTGTTGAACTTCTCAGATTTTGTTCTGGGTCACCACGTGCAGATCCGGACGGACAATCAGGTTGTGATGTCTTATGTGAACCATCAAGGGGGGTGCATGGTTCGCTCCCTCAGTTGCCTGGCTCGTCGGATTGGTTCTTGGGCGGAGGTGCATCTGGAGTTGCATGTCTGCCATCTACCTGCCTGGTGCGGAGAACACTGTGGCGGATTGTCTGAGCCGGGTGTTTCCTTCCATGGGGTCCTTGTCTCTCACGAGGTGGATGTTCAGGAGGTTGCGGGTGATGTTTGGTTGTCCGATTGTGGACCTGTTTGCCTCCAAGGACAATGCCCAGACCCGTTGTTTTTGCACGATTATGCCTTGCCGGGATGCCTGGAGGGTGGACGCCCTTTCGTTCCCTTGGCCGGAGGGTCTGCTGTGTGCATTTCCCCCTGTTCCCCTACTTCCGGCTGTGTTACAGAAGATCAAGAGGGAGGGGTCGTTGGTGCTTCTGATTGCTCCTTGTTGGAAGCGTCGCCCTTGGTTTCCCCTTCTGAGGGAATTGGCTGTGTCTCCGGGGTGGCCCTTGCCGTTCCCGCCATATCCTCTGATGGGTCCTCTTCTTCCTCTGCCTGTGTTCCGTTCCCTGGGTCTGCAGGCCTGGCTCTTGAGCAGGAGTCTCTGATGCGTGAGGGTTGTTCAGTGGCTGTGGCTGGTGTCATTCAGCAGTCCCGGAGGCCTTCTACGCTTAAGTCTTACGCCAAGCATTGGGATCATTTTGCTTCTTGGTGTGTTGGTCGTGGGCTGTCGTTGGATTCTTTGGATCCGGCTCGCATTCTGGACTTTCTGAACGATGGGTTTGTGTTGGGATTGGCCATTTCGACCCTTCGGGCTCAGTGGGCCGCCATTCGGGCATTTCATGTCCTGCCTTTGGTTTCCCTTTCTCCGTTTGTTGCTCGACTTTTTAAGTCTCTTTCTTTCCAGCGCCCCCGTCCTATCATGTGTCCACCTCCTTGGGACCTTCCTTTGGTTTTGCGTTCCTTGCAGTTGGCTCCTTTCGAACCTTTAGAGTCTGTGGACTTGAAGTTTTTGACTCTCAAGGTGGTGTTTCTGGTGGCGATTGCCTCTGCCAGGCGTATGGGTGAGTTGGGTGCTTTCCTTCATTCTGCCCCGTTTTTGTTGGTTTTGGCGGACCGTGTGGTCTTGCGCCCTCATCCTACTTTTGTTCCTAAGGTGGATTCTTTTTTTCACCCGTCTGCTGAGGTGGTTCTTCCGGTTCTTTGTCCTGATCCTTCCTCGGCTGAGGAGTCCCTTTTGCATCTCTTGGATGTTCGTCGTGCCTTGCTGATTTACTTGTCTCGCACTTCTTCCTTTTGTAAGGTTGACTGCTTGTTTGTCTATTATGGTTTGTCACGTCAGGGTCTGAAGCCCTCCCTGTCCACGATCAGTCGGTGGATTAAGGAGGCCATTCTTTTGGCTTATGCTTCGGTCTCTGTGGTTCCATCACTTCCTGTTCAGGGTCGTTCCACCAGGTCTGTTGCTGTATCCTGGGCTTCTTTCAAAGGGGTGTCTATGGAGGATGTTTGCAGGGCTGCTACGTGGTCTTCTCCGCATACCTTCATGTCCCATTACCGCCTCCAGATTGGGGGTGGGGGTTCTGTTTCGTTTGCCTCTTCTGTTTTATCTGCTGGGGTGCCTTAAGAGGTTGTACATTTTTTGGGTTGTTGTGCCTCTATATATTAAAATGTGTTTTTCGCTGCCCTGATGGTGTGGTCTGTTTTCCTTACATGAAGCTGATTGCTTTGGTATCGACTCATCTGTTATTACTGTGGTGAGGAAGACAGGACGAGGAGGTAATGCCCCGGTTACTTACCGGTAATCTTCATTACTCCGAGTCCATGTCTTCCTCGCCACAGTATAGTTTCCCTTCCCTCCCGGCCCTGGTGGTGGCTTCATGTCTGCGGCTTGGTTTTTCAGGCTGGGCTGGTTGATATGTATCCTTTTATAGGATTGGATGAAGCCTCTGGGGCCATATTGGAGGAGGGAGGGGAGACTAGAGCGCTGCTCTTTTATTTTACTTGGAGTTCTATGTGGAGCCGGAGGCTCATCTGTTATTACTGTGGCGAGGAAGACATGGACTCGGAGTAATGAAGATTACCGGTAAGTAACTGGGGCATACCCTGCCACTCCTATAGTGGCCAAAACGATTCATGAAAGGGGGTGGTGATGGACAGAGCATCTGAATTAGGCAGAACACTCATACCCCGTCAAAAGATCAGGGCTTGATCCATCACCGTTTTTTAGCTCACTGCACCATCCCAGTTCAGAACCTGGCTCTATGCAAATTAGTCTGTCCCTGGCCCAGTGCATCATGGGAACAGGGTAGACCAAACTACCAAGCCAATTCTTTACTGGAAAGGAAACAAGCTTCCGGGGACCGGTTTCTGGCATTGCAGCCGTCTTCGGCCCGGCTTGCTTGAATCCTGATGGTGCAGTGAGCAAGGAACTCATGTCTGAGCATACCCTGCCACTCCTATAGTGGCCAAAACGATTCATGAAAGGGGGTGGTGATGGACAGAGCATCAGAATTAGGCAGAACACTCATACCCCGTCAAAAGATCAGGGCTTGATCCATCACCGTTTTTTAGCTCACTGCACCATCCCAGTTCAGAACCTGGCTATATGCAAATTAGTCTGTCCCTGGCCCAGTGCATCATGGGAACAGGGTAGACCAAACTACCAAGCCAATTCTTTACTGGAAAGGAAACAAGCTTCCGGGGACCGGTTTCTGGCATTGCAGCCGTCTTCGGCCCGGCTTGCTTGAATCCTGATGGTGCAGTGAGCAAGGGACTCATGTCTGAGCATACCCTGCCACTCCTATAGTGGCCAAAACGATTCATGAAAGGGGGTGGTGATGGACAGAGCATCTGAATTAAGCAGAACACTCATACCCCGTCAAAAGATCAGGGCTTGATCCATCACCGTTTTTTAGCTCACTGCACCATCCCAGTTCAGAACCTGGCTATATGCAAATTAGTCTGTCCCTGGCCCAGTGCATCATGGGAACAGGGTAGACCAAACTACCAAGCCAATTCTTTACTGGAAAGGAAACAAGCTTCCGGGGACCGGTTTCTGGCATTGCAGCCGTCTTCGGCCCGGCTTGCTTGAATCCTGATGGTGCAGTGAGCAAGGGACTCATGTCTGAGCATACCCTGGCACTCCTATAGTGGCCAAAACGATTCATGAAAGGGGGTGGTGATGGACAGAGCATCTGAATTAAGCAGAACACTCATACCCCGTCAAAAGATCAGGGCTTGATCCATCACTGTTTTTTAGCTCACTGCACCATCCCAGTTCAGAACCTGGCTATATGCAAATTAGTCTGTCCCTGGCCCAGTGCATCATGGGAACAGGGTAGACCAAACTATCAAGCCAATTCTTTACTGGAAAGGAAACAAGCTTCCGGGGACCGGTTTCTGGCATTGCAGCCATCTTCGGCCCGGCTTGCTTGAATCCTGATGGTGCAGTGAGCAAGGGACTCATGTCTGAGCATACCCTGCCACTCCTATAATGGCCAAAACGATTCATGAAAGGGGGTGGTGATGGACAGAGCATCTGAATTAAGCAGAACACTCATACCCCGTCAAAAGATCAGGGCTTGATCCATCACCGTTTTTTAGCTCACTGCACCATCCCAGTTCAGAACCTGGCTATATGCAAATTAGACTGTCCCCGGCCCAGTGCATCATGGGAACAAGGTAGACCAAACTACCAAGCCAATTCTTTACTGGAAAGGAAACAAGCTTCCGGGGACCGGTTTCTGGCATTGCAGCCGTCTTCGGCCCGGCTTGCTTGAATCCTGATGGTGCAGTGAGCAAGGGACTCATGTCTGAGCATACCATGCCACTCCTATAGTGGCCAAAACGATTCATGAAAGGGAGTGGTGATGGACAGAGCATCTGAATTAAGCAGAACACTCATACTCCGTCAAAAGATCAGGGTTTGATCCATCACCGTTTTTTAGCTCACTGCACCATCCCAGTTCAGAACCTGGCTATATGCAAATTAGTCTGTCCCTGGCCCAGTGCATCATGGGAACAGGGTAGACCAAACTACCAAGCCAATTCTTTACTGGAAAGGAAACAAGCTTCCGGGGACCGGTTTCTGGCATTGCAGCCATCTTCGGCCCGGCTTGCTTGAATCCTGATGGTGCAGTGAGCAAGGGACTCATGTCTGAGCATACCCTGCCACTCCTATAGTGGCCAAAACGATTCATGAAAGGGGGTGGTGATGGACAGAGCATCTGAATTAAGCAGAACACTCATACCCCGTCAAAAGATCAGGGCTTGATCCATCACCGTTTTTTAGCTCACTGCACCATCCCAGTTCAGAACCTGGCTATATGCAAATTAGTCTGTCCCTGGCCCAGTGCATCATGGGAACAGGGTAGACCAAACTACCAAGCCAATTCTTTACTGGAAAGGAAACAAGCTTCCGGGGACCGGTTTCTGGCATTGCAGCCGTCTTCGGCCCGGCTTGCTTGAATCCTGATGGTGCAGTGAGCAAGGGACTCATGTCTGAGCGTACCCTGCCACTCCTATAGTGGCCAAAACGATTCATGAAAGGGGGTGGTGATGGACAGAGCATCTGAATTAAGCAGAACACTCATACCCCGTCAAAAGATCAGGGCTTGATCCATCACCGTTTTTTAGCTCACTGCACCATCCCAGTTCAGAACCTGGCTATATGCAAATTAGTCTGTCCCTGGCCCAGTGCATCATGGGAACAGAGTAGACCAAACTACCAAGCCAATTCTTTACTGGAAAGGAAACAAGCTTCCGGGGACCGGTTTGTGGCATTGCAGCCGTCATCGGCCCGGCTTGCTTGAATCCTGATGGTGCAGTGAGCAAGGGACTCATGTCTGAGCATACCCTGCCACTCCTATAGTGGCCAAAACGATTCATGAAAGGGGGTGGTGATGGACAGAGAATCTGAATTAAGCAGAACACTCTGTCCATCACCACCCCCTTTTTGAATCGTTTTGGACACCACAAGCGTGGAAGGGTATGCTTAGATGTGAGTCCCTTGCTCACTGCACCATCAGGATTCAAGCAAGCCGGGCCGAAGACGGCTGTAATGCCAGAAACCGGTCTCCGGAAGCTTGTTTCCTTTCCAGTAAAGAATTGGCTTGGTAGTTTGGTCTGCCCTGTTCCCATGATGCACTGGGCCAGGGACAGACTAGTTTGCATATAGCCAGGTTCTGAACTGGGATGGTGCAGTGAGCTAAAAAACGGTGATGGATCAAGCCCTGATCTGTTGACTGGGTAGGAGTGTTCTGATTAACTCAGATACTCTGTCCATCACCACCCCTTTTTGAATCGTTTTGGCCACCACAAGCGTGGAAGGGTATGCTCAGATGTGAGTCCCTTGCTCACTGCACCATCAGGATTCAAGCAAGCCGGGCCGAAGATGCCTGGAATGCCAGAAACCGGTCCCCGGAAGCTTGTTTCCTTTCCAGTAAAGAATTGGCTTGGTATTTTGGTCTGCCCTGTTCCCATGATGCACTGGCCCAGGGACAGACTAGTTTGCATATAGCCATGTTCTGAACTGGGATGGTGCAGTGAGCTTAAAAACGGTGATGGATCAAGCCCTGATCTGTTGACTGGGTAGGAGTGTTCTGACTAACTCAGATACTCTGTCCATCACCACCCCCTTTTTGAATCGTTTTGGCCACCACAAGCGTGGAAGGGTATGCTCAGGTGTGAGTCCCTTGCTCACTGCACCATCAGGATTCAAGCAAGCCGGGCCGAAGACGGCTGTAATGCCAGAAACCGGTCCCCGGAAGCTTGTTTCCTTTCCAGTAAAGAATTGGCTTGGTAGTTTGGTCTGCCCTGTTCCCATGATGCATTGGGCCAGGGACAGACTAGTTTGCATATAGCCAGGTCCTGAACTGGGATGGTGCAGTGAGCTAAAAAACGGTGATGGATCTAGCCCTGATCTGTTGACTGGGTAGGAGTGTTCTGATTATCTTAGATACTCTGTCCATCACCACCCCCTTTTTGAATCGTTTTGGCCACCACAAGCGTGGAAGGGTATGCTCAGATGTGAGTCCCTTGCTCACTGCACCATCAGGATTCAAGCAAGCCGGGCCGAAGACGGCTGTAATGCCAGAAACCGGTCCCCGGAAGCTTGTTTCCTTTCCAGTAAAGAATTGGCTTGGTAGTTTGGTCTGCCCTGTTCCCATGATCCACTGGGCCAGGGACAGACTAGTTTGCATATAGCCAGGTTCTGAACTGGGATGGTGCAGTGAGCTAAAAAACGGTGATTGATCAAGCCCTGATCTGTTGACTGGGTAGGAGTGTTCTGATTAACTCAGATACTCTGTCCATCACCACCCCCTTTTTGAATCGTTTTGGCCACCACAAGCGTGGAAGGGTATGCTCAGATGTGAGTCCCTTGCTCACTGCACCATCAGGATTCAAGCAAGCCGGGCCGAAGACGGCTGGAATGCCAGAAACCGGTCCCCGGAAGCTTTTTTCCTTTTCAGTAAAGAATTGGCTTGGTAGTTTGGTCTGCCCTGTTCCCATGATGCACTGGGCCAGGGACAGACTAGTTTGCATATAGCCAGGTTCTGAACTGGGATGGTGCAGTGAGCTAAAAAACGGTGATGGATCAAGCCCTGATCTGTTGACTGGGTAGGAGTGTTCTGATTAACTCAGATACTCTATCCATCACCACCCCTTTTTGAATCGTTTTGGCCACCACAAGCGTGGAAGGGTATGCTCAGATGTGAGTCCCTTGCTCACTGCACCATCAGGATTCAAGCAAGCCGGGCCGAAGACGGCTGTAATGCCAGAAACCGGTCCCCGGAAGGTTTTTCCTTTCCAGTAAAGAATTGGCTTGGTAGTTTGGTGTGCCCTGTTCCCATGATGCACTAGGCCAGGGACAGACTAGTTTGCATATAGCCAGGTTCTGAACTGGGATGGTGCAGTGAGCTAAAAAACGGTGATGGATCAAGCCCTGATCTGTTGACTGGGTAGGAGTGTTCTGATTAACTCAGATACTCTGTCCATTACCACCCCCTTTTTGAATTGTTTTGGCCACCACAAGCGTGGAAGGGTATGCTCAGGTGTGAGTCCCTTGCTCACTGCACCATCAGGATTCAAGCAAGCCGGGCCGAAGACGGCTGTAATGCCAGAAACCGGTCCCCGGAAGCTTGTTTCCTTTCCAGTAAAGAATTGGCTTGGTAGTTTGGTCTGCCCTGTTCCCATGATGCATTGGGCCAGGGACAGACTAGTTTGCATATAGCCAGGTTCTGAACTGGGATGGTGCAGTGAGCTAAAAAACGGTGATGGATCTAGCCCTGATCTGTTGACTGGGTAGGAGTGTTCTGATTATCTTAGATACTCTGTCCATCACCACCCCCTTTTTGAATCGTTTTGGCCACCACAAGCGTGGAAGGGTATGCTCAGATGTGAGTCCCTTGCTCACTGCACCATCAGGATTCAAGCAAGCCGGGCCGAAGACGGCTGTAATGCCAGAAACCGGTCCCCGGAAGCTTGTTTCCTTTCCAGTAAAGAATTGGCTTGGTAGTTTGGTCTGCCCTGTTCCCATGATGCACTGGGCCAGGGACAGACTAGTTTGCATATAGCCAGGTTCTGAACTGGGATGGTGCAGTGAGCTAAAAAACGGTGATTGATCAAGCCCTGATCTGTTGACTGGGTAGGAGTGTTCTGATTAACTCAGATACTCTGTCCATCACCACCCCCTTTTTGAATCGTTTTGGCCACCACAAGCGTGGAAGGGTATGCTCAGATGTGAGTCCCTTGCTCACTGCACCATCAGGATTCAAGCAAGCCGGGCCGAAGACGGCTGGAATGCCAGAAATCGGTCCCCGGAAGCTTTTTTCCTTTCCAGTAAAGAATTGGCTTGGTAGTTTGGTCTGCCCTGTTCCCATGATGCACTGGGCCAGGGACAGACTAGTTTGCATATAGCCAGGTTCTGAACTGGGATGGTGCAGTGAGCTAAAAAACGGTGATGGATCAAGCCCTGATCTGTTGACTGGGTAGGAGTGTTCTGATTAACTCAGATACTCTGTCCATCACCACCCCCTTTTTGAATCGTTTTGGCCACCACAAGCATGGAAGGATATGCTCAGATGTGAGTCCCTTGCTCACTGCACCATCAGGATTCAAGCAAGCCGGGCCGAAGATGGCTTTAATGCCAGAAACCGGTCCCCGGAAGCTTGTTTCCTTTCCAGTAAAGAATTGGCTTGGTAGTTTGGTCTGCCCTGTTCCCATGATGCACTGGGCCAGGGACAGACTAGTTTGCATATAGCCAGGTTCTGAACTGGGATGGTGCAGTGAGCTAAAAAGCGGTGATGGATCAAGCCCTGATCTGTTGACTGGGTAGGAGTGTTCTGATTAACTCAGATACTCTATCCATCACCACCCCTTTTTGAATCGTTTTGGCCACCACAAGCGTGGAAGGGTATGCTCACATGTGAGTCCCTTGCTCACTGCACCATCAGGATTCAAGCAAGCCGGGCCGAAGACGGCTGTAATGCCAGAAACCGGTCCCCGGAAGGTTTTTCCTTTCCAGTAAAGAATTGGCTTGGTAGTTTGGTGTGCCCTGTTCCCATGATGCACTAGGCCAGGGACAGACTAGTTTGCATATAGCCAGGTTCTGAACTGGGATGGTGCAGTGAGCTAAAAAACGGTGATGGATCAAGCCCTGATCTGTTGACTGGGTAGGAGTGTTCTGATTAACTCAGATACTCTGTCCATCACCACCCCCTTTTTGAATCGTTTTGTCCACCACAAGCGTGGAAGGGTATGCTCAGATGTGAGTCCCTTGCTCACTGCACCATCAGGATTCAAGCAAGCCGGGCCGAAGACGGCTGTAATGCCAGAAACCGGTCCCCGGAAGCTTGTTTCCTTTCCAGTAAAGAATTGGCTTGGTAGTTTGGTCTGCCCTGTTCCCATGATGCACTGGGCCAGGGACAGACTAGTTTGCATATAGCCAGGTTCTGAACTGGGATGGTGCAGTGAGCTAAAAAACGGTGATTGATCAAGCCCTGATCTGTTGACTGGGTAGGAGTGTTCTGATTAACTCAGATACTCTGTCCATCACCACCCCCTTTTTGAATCGTAGGGGGCAGACAACATCAAGAACCTGGCCCATCTGGAGGGGAAGGTCCATTAACAAGACATCCCAGTGTGCCTCCTCTGCCTATATGCCGAGAAAGGTTTTTATATGGTGGACTGGGCCTTTCTCAGAGCGGTACTCCTGAAAATTAGGTTCAGACCTATCTTGATATCCCAAATAATAGAGACCTCTGTTGCTCCAACCATGAAAATCTGTGTCAGTGGTCTTATCTCCTCCCTAGTATAATTTGTTGGGGGACCCAACCGGGATGCACACTCTCCCCCCCTCTGGCGATAGCCATTCATCGGGCGCTCAACATGAAAGATATCCCCTTAAAAGGCAATGAGCACAAAAACACACAAACAAACAAATCGCAAGCATTAAACTTAACACTTTCGCTGCAGGAGGCCCTGCAGTTGCAGTTACTCACTCAGTTCAAATGGACAACAGACTTGGTCCGATATTTGGGCCTCAACTTGACTCTCACACTGGTCACGTCGACCCAAGCTAATTGTCCTGAGTGTCGGCACTCTGTCTTGGAGGACCTGAGGCGATAGATGACCCACCCTATGTTGTGGCTTGGTCGCCTTAACGTCACTACTGCTGAAAGTGCTCTATCAATTTCAGACATTTCCTATGCCCATTCCCCAAATGGCAATCACAGGCCTATGGAGGGAGGTGAACTCCCTTATCTTGGGTAAAGTTCATCCACGGTACTCCACCAATATACTCATGCTAACCCAAGATCGGGCAAACTTGCATGCCCCATCCAGTTCATCTCAGAATAGGTGGTTTGTGAAACCAAAAAACATTGCTTTTATATGGGCAGGGTGGAGGCATGCAGACCTCTTTGGGATCTAGCCTAGTTGCCAAAAAGGCTTAGACCATGCAGTGCCTACATTGCCACCCCCACAAAAACAGTTCTGGACATATGGGGCAAACTTGCTATTGCTAGGGGCCTCACCTTTTTCCCTTCCCCCAACTCCCCGCTGTCTCAGACTCCTGACTTCCCTTCGACAATGCAGCCCCACTCCTTCTTGATATGGGGGAATGGAGAATGGCACTTAATCAGTGATCTCTTTGAGGGAGGAACCTTTAAGACTTTCAACCAATGCACAAGACAAAATTGTCTCCCCGCCACAACATGGCTACTATACTTCCAGCTCAGACATTGGCTGCACACACCCACTATTACACATGGAGCCACAATCAAGCTTACCTCCTTCGAAAAACGTTTGCGTTTCTATGATGGCTTGCAAGGGCTTATTTCGCATACGTATCAGGTCCTACAACAACCTGCACCCCTCCAACCTTACCAGACACAGCGGCACTCAGACATTCCAGATGCCATCCCCATGGAGCAGTGGTAACAGCTATGGCACAGCATTCCTAGGACCTATCAAAGCATTTCTCAATGTGAAACTGCCTATAAAGTTATGACCCACTGGTACTATACGCCAGTCCGACTGCAGATAATGTTTCCTACATCTTCGCCTTTCTGTTGCAGATGCATCTCTACAACGTGCTCCTTCCTCCATTTTTGGTGGTCCTATCCAGTTGTTACCCTTTTTTGGAAGGAGGTACTGAGTCACTTCAAAGACACAGTGGGGTTTACCTTACCAAGTATGCCACAGGTAACTATCCTAGTGATCAAACCCCAATCTCTCAAAGCTATGACGAACACTAACCAGGGTCTGATCTTGCATATGCTGGGGTCAGCAAAAACAAACTATCGCCTTGCATTGGAAAAAGCCAACAACCCTACCTACCTCACTATTGTTCATCCCTCTATAGCACTCTATGACAATGGAGATCCTAACCTGTTGTATCATGAACTTCGAAACCAAATTTACACATGTATGGCAACCACTGCTTGACCACTTCTCTGTACTTGAACATTATCCCTTTAACGCCTGCCTCCGATTTCTATCACTTTTTGAAGAAGTCCTCCTTCCGCGAGGGGTTGAACCCTCATAATGCACCGCCCCACCAAAAATTAAAGATCCTTAGTCATTAAATAGTTACTTCTTTGGGCCCCTCCCCTTTCCCTCCTTCCTTTCCCCTAATCCTCTTCCTAGTTTTTACGTTATTTTGTTTTTAGTGGCATAATCGGATACCTGTCTCTAGATTGCAGGCTCCTCTTTAGTCAAGATGGTGTGAAAACAATACATGCTTATACTGTGTAACATTCTGATTTATATTCATAAATCTTTGAAACATGGAACATTCGTATGAGCCCAAGGGAAATAAAATGGGCCAGATGTAGGTAAATCTCATTTACCGACTCTAGAATACCGAATTTGACCGATTCGGTATTCTAGATTCAGTAAATGAGATGTAGGTAATAATTCGGTAATTTTTACTGAATCTGTATTTACCGATTCGGTAATTGCCATTGATTGAGGCCCATAGGAATCAATGGCAATTACCGAATCGGTACATACCGATTCGGTAAAATTACCGAATTGTCAAGGGGGACAGGGTGTCACTTTGACACCCTGTTGCACCCCTGATTCTGGCTTGTGTGCCATGTGACACACAAACATGCCCATGGGGCATGTGTGTGTGCCACATGGCACAGGTGTACATGCACAGATGTGCATGTACACAGGAATTCGTTATTAACCACTAAATAGTATTTAGTGGTAAATAATGAATTCTAAAGGGCCTGTGGCACTGTTTTCAGTGCCACCTACATCTAGATTTACCGATTCGGTAAATTTACCGATTCAGTATTTTACCCAATCGGTAAATTTACCGAATCTGTAAATTAAAGGCCCCCTACATATCAAAAACTAAATACCGGTCGACCGGTATTTGGCGACCTACATCTGGCCCTATATGTGTATAAGCACTGCACTCTATTAAGAACACTTGGTAAAAGTGTACAAAGCCATTCAATA
This sequence comes from Lissotriton helveticus, assembly GCF_964261635.1. Taxonomy (NCBI): domain Eukaryota; kingdom Metazoa; phylum Chordata; class Amphibia; order Caudata; family Salamandridae; genus Lissotriton; species Lissotriton helveticus. The sequence continues at coordinate 650,755,147 of NC_136068.1, forward strand.
ATAATAAAAGAGATTTAAACACAACGTATTGAGACTTTTTTTTCAGAAATTTAGCTGGCATTAAGAACAAAATCCAGAACCATGTTTTTCTTTCCTTCATTAAGCATTTTTGGATCCTGTGTTTTCAGGAAACATGGGCCACAGGTGGTTACCATATTAATGGCTAAACCATTTTTCATACACCAGCAGTTGCCTTCCTGGCATGGAGAGTAAAGGGAGGACTCATAACATATTACCACTAAGCTATCAGGAAATGATTTTAATAAAAGGCTGGATTCATCTTAATATAAGGTTGTTGGTTTTAAATGTTGCAGCAGCATACATGTTTATATTTCTATTCATTATAATAACATTGTTAATCCAGAGAAAGCTTTTGCAATTGATAGTTTTGTGAGAGAATTTGAAACTCTTTTCTATCTGAAAGGTAGGGATAATCTTCTAGCTTGTGGCCTGGGGGGATTTAAACACCTGCTCATGTCCCAGCCCTGGCAGGGAAATATGTGACTTTGTGGACCATCAGGTTCTATCTCAAGTTGGTCATGATGCAGATGGCAGGCAACTAAATACTGCATTTTTAAAAATGTTGATTTGGCTTTTGCCAATGAAATCTCTGTTGTGTGCTCTCCTTTTGGTTGCAATTTGTATGAGTGGAAACTGTAGTACAACTCTTGATTTTATTTTAGTCACATGTGCTTTTAGATTTTTAATCATGAATTTCAGGACACATCTAAATTGTTTTAGTGACCCTAATCCACAATGTATAGATATGACTTATCCGGATAAAAAGGCAAAGACTAGTAGCGTAGTTTGCACCAATGATATCAAGGTGGCTACATGAAATCATATACGGATGAAATGGAGCTGTGTCATCACCGATGATCTTCTTTCAAATGTATTCTGTGAAAATTGTGCTCAAGTGAATATATGCCTTGATGATAATGCTGAGGATGGGGATATTAAGAATGCTTCCTCGCAAAAGCTGTAATAAAACTGAAGGAGGCAGTAAACTACCTAGTGTAAGTGATGAAGGAGTATCATGGAAGTGCATTGATACACAGGAAGCAATATGTTAATTCTGAGGACTAGAAAGCATTACTTAATGCCAGCAGTTGTAAAGATAGCTGTGCTTTTTGTCAAATTGTTAATCAATTTTTAAAGATTCTGCTATCCCAACAATTAAAGTTGTCATACCACAAGAATACTGGGTGACAAATGTTTATGCCCAGAAATCCATGAATGCTAAGGGAACACCACTCCTTGTTTTTACTTTAGAGTACGTTTTGGATGTTAATAATGGATCACACAAAGGAAAGGCCCTGGGCCCAAATGGGATGCCAGTCGATGGATCTGTGAGGGCCATTACTGACTAATGATAGAAGAAATTAATATGCTAAGTTCATTTCAAGCTTGCTTCCGCACCAAGGTTCCAACTATTGATCAGGTTTTTCGATTCATGTTAATATACTGGGTAACTGTATTGATCCGTTGTGGCATCTTTTATGTTGTGTTTGTTGACCTAAAATCAGCCTTTGACATGATTTTTAGACAGACAATGTGGAGTATTTTGTCTGACTTGCACATGTTTTCACTCTTAATCTGCTTACACAAAGGCAACTATGCATGTAAGATGGGGAGGTGACCAGACACAGTTTACAGAAAAAGTCTGCAAAGGTGTTCGGCAGGGATGTTTGCTGGCACCTATCCTGTTCTCACATTTTTTTAAGGACATTGCTTCCATCTTGGCTGAACTGGAGGCAGACACCCCATTGTTGGCAGATCTTAAAACTCCCAGTTCTTTTGTTTTCTGATGACACCCTGTTGATTTCCAAGACTCCGTCAGGACACCAAAAACCTTTCGATCAATTCAATAAATGTTTTGAGGAGCAAGCCTTAGAAATTAACATTTCACAGACTAAGGTTATGTCTTTCAGGCAGCATACATCTTTTAAGGGCTAACTAATACTGGGTGGCTCTTCTCTTGAACAAGTCAATTTTTTTTAAATACCTAGGGGTTATCTTTTCCAAGGGTAAACCTTGGCAAACACACATTAGCAAGACCACAACTAGGCTAAAACAGATCTTGACATAATACTCAAGTGAAGGAGTTTTCGCAACCTATTGCAAATCCATTACTCCTGCACTTAAAATGTATGAGGCCAAGGGTCTGGACACAACTCTGCATAGGGCTGATCTGTACGGATTTGGCAAACACAATGAGATCACAAGACACGAGAATATGCTTCTTAGGTACCTGACTTCCCTCCCTACTAGTTCCCGTTATTCCAATTGTTTAGTGACCTGGGTGTTACAACGGCCACATACAAAATCAGTTTACGGCCATTGTTGCATTGGAGGTGCTTGTAGCCCACTCCAGAGCTGCCACAATATACTGACAGCCTGAGGGATGTATTAAAGGCTGACCAATTCACTTTAATTCCATGGATTTCAAATATGAAGTCAGCCTTGCATTCATTAGACCATCATGATTTGTGGCATCAATCTAAAACATCTGTTTTCTATCCCAAGATGAGCTCAAAACGAAATACCAGTTGCTTGGAGATGACGAGGTCATTCAGAAGTCATCTACTGCCAAACTTGCAAGGGACCACATGGACATCAAGATACGATGTGGGTGGGAATTATTCTGGGATGTAATACTGGTCCCATTGCATAGAAAACTTTATTTACAGTTTTGTATAGGCATCCTGCCCCCTAGGTTATTCACTGCTGGTTGGAAGGGTGAAGGAGGTAGCTCCTTCCCTTTGTGTGACCATCTCATGGAAAGTATTTCAAATGCTATATTTGCTTGTCCAGGTTATTCATCCACCCAGAAAAAATGTCTGGCACTGCTATGTAGGCTACTAGGCATATGGAACAACCAAGATGCCCTTCGTAGCCTCAGATCAGATACTTCCATACAACTGGGCATCGCTGTTGCAACGTTTTTGCGTGCAGCATGGGTCCTACGTAAGAAACCCTAGGTCACATATCTGCTTAGCAAACAAACATTGTTTGTCTTATTTGTGCCCTACTTGGGTTATCTTTTGCAATACCCCATTTTATTTTTGCTATGCCCTATTTAGATGTATCCATTTATAACTGTATATAGATAAATATCCTACATGTGTTTAAGGAAAAAAAGAAATGTTTTAATTATGTTTTATCGTGTACGTGGCTAAGTGATGAATTGTTTTTTTATGGCCCTGATGGCAGAAGTAAAGAGTTTTTAACTGAACTGAACTGACTAATGTTTTAGGATTGATCTGCAGAATAGGTCCTTTCGAATCTTAGTCTTCCTCCCTGATAGTTCAAATGTTCAATAAATGAGATAAGGGAGCTCCAACTTGTTATGGGCAAATGTCCATGTTATATTTACTAATAAAGGTGGTTGAGCAAATAATACTCGAAATATTGCAGGATTGGGCAGAGGAAAACTCTCTCATGCAAATAAATCAACATGGTTTCAAAAAGGGGGTGAGTACTCTAAAACAGTATCTTAATTTTAGTTTACTCATTGTTAAATATGTGATTGTAAGGAGATCTGTTTTAGGGGTGGGTGGAACGTGTGGAGTTTCATTCCAATTAATTCAGCGGAGTCACCTAAACATTTTGTGAGGTGCCTTGGAGTTTTTCCATGTTGAGCTTCTCACACTTATTTTTTGTGCTCTGAGCATGTTCTACACTGTAAAATCAATGCAAAGGGAACAGTGCACCAGAAATGTTCTTTTTTTAAAAATATTTTTATTAAGATCTTTTTTTGGAGCGTGTACACAGCACAATACAGAAAATTAACATCCAACCTTTTACAGTTAAATCGATAGAATTGCACAACTAAGCAATAATACTAAAAGAATCGCACAAACATAAGAAAAAGAGAGAAAATTATAAAATAAAAAAAGATAAAAAATAAACAAAGAACCTAGGAGCGAAGGGGAAATCTTTAACTTTAACCTCCGCGCATACCATTTTTCCAACGCTGGATCGGCTCCCAAATCTTTTTTCCCAGCCTCCTCCCTCTCCTACCCTTTCTCTCACATATTCCCTTCTCTAAGTTGTAAACTGCCAGCATAATGGCCAGCCATTGTTGCAATGTTGGAGGGATTTCATCCAGCCATACCCTGGCTATAGTCAATCTAAGAACTGCCATCGCAATAAACACAAATTCTTCATACTCATTGTCAGTATCTCCGCTAACTCCCAATACTATCAAATGGGGAATTAAGATAGTCTTGATCCCCAAAGCTCCTACTAAGAAACCCTCAATCCCTTTAGGCAACGGCTGAAGCTGAGGGCAGGTGGAAAATATATGAATACTATCTGCCGCCAACTCATTGCATCGGGGGCAGTTAATCCCAGCTGTCCCTCCCCACTGAGCAATTCGCGCCGGGGTAAAGTAAAGTGCATAGAGCGTTTTGTAGTGTTGAGATTGGAGAGGTGCAGAGCATAGCACTGAGCATCCTAGTTTCAAAGAGGCTTGAAAATTGCTTACATCTGTTTCAAGTTTCATAGCCCATTTGGCAGCTTGTTTCTCAAGATCATCCGACTTGGTAACTACCAGGGCAGCATACAGACTGTGAATAGAACAATCTCCCCCTCTCTCTATTATTTCTAATATATTGTGTTTGCCAAATCCAGCCGCCCCCCCAATTTTGTTTCTGAGAAAACTCCTCACCTGAAGGTACTTAAAAAAACTTCCCCTATTAATATGAAACTTTGTCTCCAAAGATGAAAATTGCGTAATCCCCCCATCCGGCACCAATAAGTCTCCTATCTTAACTATCCCCTTCATAGTCCATTCAGCCATAGTTGTATCTGCGAAGATCAAGGGTGGTAAGGAACGGTTCCTATACAATCTAATGTAGCTGTTAAACCTCCCCAAGCTGATTTTCTTTGCAAACGCCGACCAGACATTATAAGCTGCCTTAATAGTTTTGAATCGCATCCTCTTAAAATAGGAGGAATCAGTACAACTCAGGAAGGCATTCTCTGTACCAGAACCCAGAGTGAATTCATAAATCCTGGTCGATAATGCCGTTATTTTAGGATCGGCGCCGCCGCCTCCAATTAGGCCCTGCATATACTGCAGCACAGCTGCCCAATAATAAAGCCTAAAGTCAGGTACCCCCCAACCGCCCCTCTCCCTGGGTAATGACATAAACCTATACGCCCGCCTGGTCTTCCCATGTGCCCAAATAAATTTATTCAAAATTGATTCTAGTTTGCTAAACCAGTGCGCTTCAAAAAATAGGGGGATTGCCCTGAAAAAGTATAAAAACTTGGGGAGTACTAACATTTTTATAACGTTTGTACGACCTACCAGGGACAGCGGAGGTTGTTCATCCTTGTCAAATCTGAACTTACTCTATTAATTAATGGTGTCAGATTACGCTCCACCACCGTCTCTAAATCAGCAGTAATGTCAATGCCCAAATATACTGCTGCGCTAACCACCCTTGGGTCATTACAGGTGGCATGGGGATTCTTTACAATTTGGGTCTTGTTGCTGTTGAGCTTATATCCCGAGATTCCCCCAAAACTATGTGCCTCGGCCTCTATTTCTATTATTGCCAGGGAAGGATTAGGGGTTATTATCGCGACATCGTCCGTGTAAGCTAACACTTTAACCACCGTACCTAATGTAGTTAAGGGTGGAATATTGGGATTAACGGACAGTCTACGCAGGAAGGGATCCAGATAGATTGCGAACAAAAGGGGAGATGAAGGGCACCCTTGCAACGTACCTCTTCTTATCTGTACATCCGTAGTAAGCCCCCTATTGATCCTAATTTTGGCTGTAGGGGCTGTATATAACGCTCGTACCGCTCTGATGTATCCTTCTCCTAGACCAAACCATCTCATCACCTCCCACAGATAATCCCAGGAGACCCTATCGAACGCTTTCTCAGCGTCCAGGAATAACGCAGCAATAGGGTCTCCCGGGATCTCCGTAGCATCGAACATGGTGATAACCTGCCTAATGTGTTCAGTGGTTCCCTTTCCTGGAATAAACCCATGTTGCTCTGGGATGACCAACCCCTCTATTACCTTAGCCAATCTTTTCACAAGAATTTTAGAGAAGAGTTTAGCGTCTGAATTCATTAAAGTGATAGGCCTGTATGACCCTGGGGCTATAGGTGACTTACCCTTTTTTAATAACACAATGACTTCTGCACCTCCCCAGGATACTGGGATTGAGAGCCCCTGTTGTGCCTGAAGAAATATGTCTAATAAATCAGGCACAAAAGCATCCCTAAATGTCTTATAAAATTCCAGAGGTATCTGATCTGGGCCTGCGGCTTTTGCCGAGGGGAGTTCAGCCAAAGCCACACATACTTCTTCAAGGCTGATGGGCAGATCGAGTCTTTCCCTCTCCTCCACGGGGAGACTGTCTGCAATAACTGGGTTGAGGTACTCCTTAATGTCTATACTTTCTCCTCCCGGCTCATATTCATACAAATCTGAATAGAATTCCCTGAAGACCTCTCTAATACCCACAGGATCTGCAATCATGCCTCCTTGCTTATCTTTTATGCACTTAATATCCCCTGCAGCTATCTTCTGTCTTGTCCTGACCGCCAGGATATGGCCCACCCTCTCGCTCATTTCAAACGCTTCCTCCTTTTTAGCCAAATATTTAGCCGCAGCTTTGCTAGCTATGCCTTCTACTCCATCCGTCTTTAATACCATTATTTTCAATAAATGTTGTTCCAAAGGGCTGCCCGCTTGTATTAGGCATGTCAGCTCTTCCTCTGCCTCCATTAAGGTCTTAAACAGCTCCTCCACCTTCAATTTTTCCTCCCTTTGTCTATGCAGTGAATAGCTGAGTGTCTCCCCGCGGACCCCTGCCTTGAACGCGTCCCAAACATTGCCCGATGACGTGCTCCCTCTATTAATCCTCAAAAAATCTTTAATCCAATTGCTCATATAACTTACATACTCCCTTTCCTTAAGAAGGGCCATCTCAAATGTCCAGCAATATGGATTAACGGCCACCCCTTCTAATTCTAATGTCAACAGCAGAGGGTTATGTCCGAGACTAAGCGGGGGAACTTTGTTATTTGTGATCTGGTAAGTAAGGAGTGAGATATCAAAAAGTAATCCAATCTCACCGTAATCTTATGCGGGGCCGAGAAGTATGTTGAACCATCAGACTGTGGGCACAAATTTGCCCATAGGTCTAATAAAGAATTATGCTGTGCCATGTCCACTAGGGCTCTGTGTGTCCTTTTTTTCCTACCTCTGTAACCCTGTCTCTTCTGAATTTCCCTATCCGAGGGACTATTGATATTTAGATCACCACAACATATGACTGGCTCAGGCCAATTCGCCATTTCTAGATCGAGAAACTCATATACATCTGGGTCGTCCCCTGTGGAGCCATATGCAGAGATCAGTGTAAACTTCTCCCCTTTAAACCCTACTTCGACTATCACCCACCTCCCCCATTGATCCTCAAGCTTTCTCCCTACTCTGCATTCCCTATCACGGGCCAAAATTGCCACCCCTCTAGTCTTGACCCCTTGTTTTGTATGGGCTAAAACGGAAAACCCTAACTGTTCAAGTAAATAACCCTTCCCTCCCTCCACATGCGTTTCCTGCAGACACACCAGGTCTGGCTTCATTATCTTCAGAAATGCTGCAACTTGGATCCTTTTTTGTGCATCATTTAGCCCACAGACATTGAGAGACACAATTCTACAACACATTAGAAGACTACGAAAGGTTGATCCAACTTCTCAACAAATCTCACAAAGTACATAGTACTACACTCAAAATGCTCCTGCGTGCACTGTGTGTGCTGTGTGTGTCCCTTTACCCCACTCCCCCATCCCCCCTACTGATCCCCCCCTTATCCCTCCCTCCCCCCTACAGGCAAATAGGCCTCCCAAGGCCTATGTGTGTACGCTTGGAAATGCAGTGGTCGCCTCCGCCTCCCCCCCTCTCATACTAGTTCCGAAACCTACTAGAAAGAGTGCATACCCATCCCAGGATATTGAGGACATTTTCCCAAACTAATCCCCAAGCTTCGACCTCCTTTGAACCCCAGTACTTCCACCATATACTCCTTGGCCTTAATCTCCGAGAAGAAATATTTCACCATCCCTTTAGTAACCACTTTCAGTTTTGCTGGGTACAGTAAATAAGCTTCCGACCCCAGAGCTTGTATGGGGGCATTTAGCTGTCTGAGCCTCCATCTGAGCTCCACGGTGACGTGGCAGAAGTCAGGCCTGGCAAAAAAGGTTATGTAGTTATAGGACCTCTTAGACTCAGGTTTGGCTTTTTCCAGAATTAACTCCCTTAACCGAAAATTGCCAATGTAAATCAAGATAGCTCTTGGCCTGCCCTCCTGACGCCCTGCTCGGCATTTCCTAATCACAAAGGGGAAGCGATGTGCCCTCTGGATTTCTATCTCCCATTGCCATGTAAATGTAAATGTAAATGTAAATGTAAATGGCATTTATATAGCGCATCTTACACTCCACGGAGCATCTTGGCGCTTAGAGCAGAGAAATGACAGTGCGGGCTAGGCGCTATATGCAGCTGGGGGTGAGGCCAAGACAAGGTTAAATCAAATTTTTACATGTGGTGTCAGATTGGCTATAGATCCATGTTTTGAAGTTTTTCCTAAAAACTGATTCTGCAGAAATTGTACGGAAATGCGGCGGTAGTTTGTTCCATGCATTTGAGCCTAAGACCGCCAGGGCCTTTCCGCCTTTGGTTTTGAGTCTGAAAAATGGAATGGCAAGCAGGTTTGCTTTGGCTGATCTGAGGTTTCGAGAGGGAGTGTAATGTTTAAACATGTTCTGGATATAGCTGGGTCCTCTGCCATGGAATGCCCTAAACGTGATCAGGATGATTTTAAAGAGGACTCTTTTGTGTATTGGTAGCCAATGGAGGACATTCATTGCTGCTGTGGCGGATGACTTCCTGTTCCATCCCAGCACCAACCTTGCCGCTGCATGTTGCACCATTTGCAGCTTGTGGCATCCATTCCTGTTTGTCCCAGCATAGAGACTGTGGCAGCAATCTAAGCGTGATGCAATCAGTGCAACTGCAACAGCCTTCCTTGCTGGGAGAGGGATGGTAGCGATTACTCGGAGATGCAGTTACAGAGGGAGAATAGGGCAACAGCGCGGCAGCACTACAACTCCCAGAACGCCCTGGGTCCTGGCGAACCGGAACACGCCTCCCGGGTGCCGATAAGAACACTCCCCTGCTGCAGCCGGGTGCTTGTCAATCCTTCCGGTAGTTCCTTGTGTACCTTGTAGCTGTAGAGCGGACGCTCTCCTTCCCGCTGGGCGGACGCCGTGTGTTGGTGAGAGCGGACGCTTTCCTTCCCGCTGGGCGGACGCCGTGTGTAGCTGTGAGCGGACGCTTTCCTTCCCGCTGGGCGGACGCCGTGTGTTGGTGAGAGCGGACGCTTTCCTTCCCGCTCGTTTCCAGTGAGTAGAGGTAGGACCTCTGTCTATTTGCACGGCCGTGCTAACTTTGTGTTTGGTATTCCCAATTCTTTATATCCTTTGACCCTGGTGGAACTTTAGAACGATTGAGAACCAGTTGCCTGAGAAACGCTTTGAACTTTGTCCACCGGTAGTGACTCTAACTACTTGGGGAGCGCGATACTGTCAGCCGGTTGGATTGTGCTGTGACGTAACAGCCCCAGACCCGCTGAAACCCACGAAAGAAACTCCCATAGAGATCAGGCTACCAGAGCGTGGGTTTTCAGTAAGTGTACACTATATCATTAGATACTAGACATCAGGGGCGTGCTATCTATTTTTATTCTAATCAAGTGTCCTTGTGTTTCTAAAACAGTTGTGCCTTTGAAGACATCCGAATTCATAGACCAGACCTTGAGGGGTGTCATCTCCACAATCTCCCCGATCAACTAACCTTCCCCTTTCCCAGAGGACTTACTGTCCCTGGTGTGTACGTTCGCACAGGGAGGGTCAGTGCTATTGGGCATTGGGAGGACTATCGTCAAGCTGTGGTCCCCGCTGGCTGAATACCTCAGGTTAGTGGCTTGTGGATTCTTTACTTGGGTTTCTTGTCCGCTGCTAACCGTGACAGGGATAAGGTCAAATAATTTTCTCAGACCTTTAATGATGCCAAAGCAGGTGCCAGCCACAGCTATTGCTTGTTATTTAAATGTAAGGGCTGAGTCAAATCTAATCCCTAGATTTCTGACTGATGTTACAGTCCCTGGGGGCGGGGTGGCATCCTCAGGCCACCATAAAGTGGGAGTAAACAAATTGTCTTTCCCATATCCAAGGATCTCAGTTTTCCCTGAGTTGCATTTTAGGTGATTTGTGTTCATCCATTTAAAAATGGGTTTAAGACAGTTTTTTAGATTTGTTTCCGCCTCTTCAGAGTCATCATCCAATACTAGGATGAGCTGTGTGTCATCCGCGTATGAGATTGTATGTATCTTGAAAGATGAAATAAGTGTGATCAGAGGGGCTATGTATGCATTGAAAAGTGTTGGGCTCAAGCATGAGCCCTGCGGCACTCCTGAGCTAAGTTGTTTTTCTTCTGACCTAAAGCGGCCCAAAGTAATTACTTGGCACCTGTTGGCTAGAAAGCAGTTATCCAATCCAAAGCACTTCCTGCTAAACCGGCTGCGACTAAACGGCCCACAAGAATGGAATGTGAGACCGTATCAAAAGCCGCAGATAGGTCTAGGAGAACCAGAACTGCTTTCTTTCCCAGGTCCATTGCGGCTCGGAGTGTTTCGGAAGTGAAGATGAGGGCTGACTCAGTTGAGTGCTGACCTCTAAAGCCAGCTTGATTTGGGTGCCAGATGTTGTTGGCCTCCAAAAAGTCTGTAAGTTGTTTGTTCACGACTTTTTCTGTAAGTTTGCAGAGGGCCGGTAGCAGGGAAATGGGTCGCAAATTTGCCAGAGTTGTGGGATCTGGCAGTTGCTTTTTTTGTAGTGGTTTAACTGCTGCTAGTTTCCATTCCGCTGGGACTATGCCGGTATGTAGTGAGGAGTTCACGATGCTGTTGACGATAGGATTAACAACATCCACCAGGGTGTGAAGGGCCCGGAGCGGGCAGGGATCAAAAGGAGAGCCCGACTTAATTGTCAAGATACCTGTCCGAGATTCTTCTAGACTGATAGACTTAAAAGCCGACATACGAGCCATGGTGATATCAGTACGGTTTTCCCACATTGCTTCAGGTATCGGCGGGGAGGGAAAGTCTTTCTTGAGGATATGGACTTAGCTAGCTATGGTAGCTAGCTCGGGAAAGGCCCCCTTTAATAAGTTCACAATAAAGACTCTAATGTCATCCCCTTCCGAGCCCTCCGCCACTCCCAGCAGTCTAATGTTGTTCCGCCGCTGGTGATTTTCATAGTCCTCGAGCTTCCAGAGAACATCATCCGCCACTTTCTGCTGGTCCTGTTTGAGTGTCTTGAGACTATTTAGGTCATCCTCGAGCTTCCCAGTCCTTTCCTCGACTTGGGTAACCCTCTCATCTACCTCGTCAAACCGTTTGTTCATCTTCCTTAGAGTGTTCTGGATCTTCCTTGACTCTTGCCTTGCCCTCCGACTCTCAACTCTTGCCTCGCTCTGCATGGTTTTCAAAGTACTGAATAATAACTCCAGAGAGACAGGCTGGGGTGAAGCTCGTGTACCGGGCAAGGGGGTGACGCCATCCTGCTCCAGGTAGGTCTGTGACGTGGCTGAATAATCCCAGTCTAATTTCTTTGAAATGTCTGAGGGGCTATCTGCGGGGGTGGGTCTTCTCCTAGACACACGCTTTTTTTTTGGGTACTTCTTAGAGCTGAAGTACTACTTTCCGTGTCTGTAAATTCCCCTGAACTGTCCTCCACACTCCCCACAGATTGAGAATCTTCGTTAACTGAGTAAAAATGGTCTGGAGATGTAGCACCACTAGCCCCCCTCTCACTGAGGCTGCCCTGATATGTGCTTAACTCTGCAGCGTTTTCCATAAGCGGGCAGTTTCCCCAGTCCTCTGGAGTGGCAGCCACTTCTCCCCCCCCCTCAGCACCCCTGACCTCGACATGCACTGTTGATTGTACTGTAGCTCCTCCTCCTGAGCCTTCTCCGTTTTCTCCCCCAATGCTGGAGCCATGGATCTTGCCCTCGGGGCCAGGGGTACTTACGAGTTTGCCGGGTTGAATTCCATCTGAGGCTGCTACGCGAGCTTCTACACGACTCTCGGGTTCCTGCCTCTGCTCCGCTACCGCTGCCGTCATTCGCTTAGCAACGGCAGCGTCGGCGTCCACGAGGACGTTCAGCCCGCTGTTCAGACCAGCCGAACCCTCGCCTCACTTCCGCTTCCCGATTGCCGCTTCTCCCATAGAGATGTTAGCAAGACTTTCCATCATCGTCCGTATGCTCTGTAAGCTCGTCCAGCGGCCGGCTTTGCTGCTTTGTGCCTCCCGACCTAGCGGCCAGACACCCGCACTCATCTCCTGGAGGGGTCACACTCTGCCCTTCAACACATTGAGAGGAGGAGGTGGAGTAGGATGCGACTGCTTACTGCAATCCCTCAGTGGCCATCTTGCCAATGAGCCCACCAATGATGTCATCGCACCAGAAATTTTCTATTCAAGCTGTAGGTTTCTCAACGTGAAGGGTAGCGACCTGATGTGACTGCCTACATTAAGGAATCTTGTGGGAGGCATTCTAGTGCTAAAAAATTAAGCTAGTGTTATAGAAACAAAGGTTCCTAGCTTATTTACATTTTTCACAATGCAGTATAGCACACAATGGACTACTATACGATACGTATAGTAGTCCATTGTGTGCTATACTGCATTGTGAAAAATTTAAATAAGCTAGGAACCTTTGTTTCTATAACGCAGTTATACCCATGGTTCTTAGCTACCCGCTGGGTTTCCCTTGTTTGTTAAAAATACAAAAATTAAGCTAGAGGATGTAAATCCTTGTGTGCACTTGCCAACCTAATGTTTGTGAGCCACTTATGAGGAAAAAGTCTACCGGCTAGCGGAATGTTGCCGAAACGTCACACTCCAAGGGATAAACTATAGACTTTAATGATCGAGATGGGTGTTTATTTCTCTTTACTGAATTTCAGTAGGCATATCTATGCGAATGCTAAGGCCTGAAACAGGTTCGGAATCAATGGTGAATACATTGAGAAATTGATGTTACATGGGGGATATGGAAGGGATGTGCTCTGGCCCCTTTTTTATTCACCCTTTCATTAATAATCTAAACAGGTTCTTAGAGAGAAAGGTCATGATGTCCCACATATCAACCAAAAACTCATACTCATATTATTGTATGCGGATGATGCAATATTTATGGAACGCACCCCAAACGAATTACAGAACTTTATTATCCATTTTGTGGAATATGTGGCCGAGATAGGTCTAATACTTAACTTGTCTAAATCTTTCAATATGAAATATGGTTATACGGCTAACAAATATTATCAATTTAGGACAGGAGAACCTAAGCTTCCACCTTCTGTTACCTTGGGATTTTGTTTGAGGCCCATGGCTCATGGAAACAGCTTGTTACATCTAGAACCTTGCTGATAAGCAGATCTATTGCATGGCCCATAGATTTGCGGCCAGATTGAGGGGAACACTCAAAGAGCTCTGCACTATTTATAAAGCAAAATGTACCTCATTTAGCACAATATGGGGCTGTTGCGATCCATCCTCCCTGCTTGGCATTTTCAAGGCTGAGATTAAACTAGCACTGAACAATTTCGAGGAGGACAGGTCTGCCAAGGAATGTGTAAAGGTGAGTGTTGTACATTATAATTTGCAGTGTACAAATAGAAAATATCCAGTTTTAATTGAAATAAGTTTACGGCCTGCAACACAGATTGTGCTGACCCTTTAAGACATAATATTATTCACTGTTTTATCTCTATCTCGGCAAAGGATTGGTCGTCCAAATTGATTTATAACCCAGTGTGATGGTGTTTCGCTATTACAGAAAATGTATGTTAGACAGTGCAGAGCCGCAATGCATTTTTGCATCTGCATTCCCAAAGTCCGTTTTGCTTTCTCCTAATTTCTGCAGAGGGCTATTTTGATACAAAAACATTTGATTTGGTAAGATGCTATGAATCAAATGTCTCCATTTAATACAACAATTATATTGCTGTATATTTATTATGTTTTTAAAATATATATTCTTTATATATTTTCTTTTATGGAAATGTATTACTATGGAAAAGTCAATCAAGAATTTTTCTGATTCTGACACTGATTCAGGGAAGCAAAAGGATCAAAATGAGCAAGGCAAGCCTCAGGATAAGAAGCAGGCAAATGAGGTTAACAGTAAAGCCACCCAATGGTATATAATGGGTGGGCGTCAAGCCCCTCTATATTCTAGTTAAGTGCACAATATGTTTTGCTCAACCAGACATCTGTACTGTCTGGTAGGCTCAACCTAAAAGTGAGGAATCAATACCAAGAAAAGGCTGAAAATTGTTAAAGCGAAACAAAAGGGGATGATGGACAGAGCGTTTGAGCAAATCAAACACTCACCCCCAGTCAACTGATCTGGGTTTAATCCACCACCATTCTTTAGCCCACTCAGCCACCCCATTTCAGACATGGCTATATGCAAATCAGTCTGACCCTGTGCCTCATGGGAACAGTACAGCCCGAACTGCCAAGCCATGTCTTCCATGGACCGGAAACAAGCATCCTGGGACCGGTTTCGGATTCATAATCCTCATCAGCCAGGCTATCTTGAATCCAGTGGCCAAATGAGCAAGGGACTCACGTCTGAGCATACCCTGCCACACTTAGGGCGAACAAAGCGAAACAAAAGGGGATGATGGACGGAGCGTTTGAGCAAATCAAACACTCACCCCCAGTCAACTGATCTGGGTTTAATCCACCACCATTCTTTAGCCCACTCAGCCACCCCATTTCAGACATGGCTATATGCAAATCAGTCTGACCCTGTGCCTCATGGGAACAGTACAGCCCGAACTGCCAAGCCATGTCTTCCATGGACCGGAAACAAGCATCCTGGGACCGGTTTCGGATTCATAATCCTCATCAGCCAGGCTATCTTGAATCCAGTGGCCAAGTGAGCAAGGGACTCACGTCCAAGCATACCCTGCCACACTTAGGGCGAACAAAGCGAAACAAAAGGGGATGATAGACGGGGCGTTTGAGCAAATCAAACACTCACCCCCAGTCAACTGATCTGGGTTTAATTCATAATCCTCATCAGCCAGGCTATCTTGAATCCATCCCCTTTTGTATCGCTTTGTTCGCCCTAAGTGTGGCAGGGTATGCTCAGACGTGAGTCCCTTGTTCACTTGGCCACTGGATTCAAGATAGCCTGGCTGATGAGGATTATGAATCCGAAACCGGTCCCAGGATGCTTGTTTCCGGTCCAGGGAAGACATGGCTTGGCAGTTCGGGCTGGACTGTTCCCACGAGGCACAGTGGCAGACTGATTTGCATATAGCCATGTCTGAACTGGGGTGGCTGAGTGAACTAAAGAATGGTGATGGATTAAACCCAGATCAATTGACTGGGGGTGAGTGTTTGATTTGTTCAAACGCTCCGTCCATCATCCCCTTTTGTATCGCTTCGAAAATTGTTAAAGAGCATGGTTGAAAAAATTAGCTTACCACAACACTTAGGGGTCGACTCCGATTCGAGAAACAAATCCGTACTACAATTCAAATTCGTAGCCCTTTCCGTCCGAATCATACAAATTTATCCGAATCGCGCAGTACGATCCGTAGGAAAAAAATCAGTCCGAATCGTTGCGAACCGTACGGAAAGCATGGGAAAATCCATACGATACGGACCCTGAAAGTTAACCGTACGAATCATAAACATGCTGTACGACCTGACAAGTACGATCCAGACCGGGGAATCAGAATGCGATTTGTACGGAAAACGCCGCGTATGAGCTGCGGTTCGTACGGAAAACGTCGCATATGAGCGAGCCACAAATTCAAATACGAGACAAACCCACACTGAACGAAGCGCACGCGAACCCCTAAAAACAGCACAGGAGGTAGAAAACGACTCGTACCGCGAGAACGTCGCGTTGGACACACAAATAAACAGAAGCAAATACAACCAAACGAGACGTACTGAACCAGGGGGACACTGCAAAACAGCACAAGGAGGGTGAAAACGACTCACACAACACCCCAAAACACATCTCCAGTGTACAATCTTTGGAAATGAATGTCCTGGGCAGATCCAAACAGGCAAACAGAGGGTCTAACTCAAAACCACCCCTTATAACACACCCACCAAAAATTCAAACTAAGCCACACCCACAAATGGACCAATATAATGGGCCCACACACACAAACCATGATCCTTTGCAACATACCCAATTACCAAGAGACACTGACAACACACCAATAACTGTACACATCCTCCTTCACACGTACCCCCAATCACATTCAGAACCACAAGCCCCCATTCACATTCAGACACACACACCCATATCCATACACACCGTCACCCCGCACCATGTCCGCAAAGAAGAATCCAAAGTTCACAAAGGAGGAGATGGAGATCCTTGTAGATGAAGTCATCAGAGTCGAGCCACAGCCTTTTGGCGCATTGGTCAGTCGGACCAGCATAGCTGAGAAAACACGCCTGTGGGAGAGGATAGTCAATAGGGTGAATGCTGTTGCACCCATCAGCTGAATAAGGAAGGAGTTCCAGGCCAGGTGGTATGATCTGCGGAGGATGATCAAGCGGAAAATGGACGAAGAGTATGCACAGAGCCAACACACTGGAGGTGGTGGTCCCCGCAGACCAGTGCAGTACCAGCTCTGAGAGGAGAAAGTGATGGCCCTGATACCACTGGTGGGAGTACATGGAATTGAAGTAGTCTTAGAGCCTGGTGAGTACATAAACAACTCATGTAACATGGGGGCAATGGCATCCACACTCCAAGTACAAAAAATGCCAGCACCAGCCCCCAATCGCCCACCGTCAGGAACTACAGCCAAAATCAACGCTAATGCCACTAACATGTGTATGCCCCATTGAGAAAGCAAGGCCATGCTATGTCCCATGCTACAGGAAGCACAGACCCAAGAATGGACGTCCGGTATGCTGGGAGGGAGGGTGTCACAAAATGCATTGTGGGACTCAAAATCAGACCCAATTGCATGGGCGTCAGCAGGGGGGCAAGGGGGGCTCTTGCCCCCCTGGATTGCCAGTGCATCTGGTGTGGGCCCAGTCAGGACCGGCCCTAGTCCATCCTGCTTTTAAAATGGTGCCATTGTTCCAAGTGGCAGCCCCCTCCATTGTGTGGGAAAGGTGCAAGGGGGTGGCCGAGAAGGGTGAAAGGCAGAGGGCAAGAAGGGTGCAAGGCAGAAGACGAGAAGGGTGCAAGGCAGAGAGCGAGAAGGGTGCAAGGCAGAGGGGAGAAGGGTGCAAGGCAGAGGGCGAGAAGGATGCAAGGCAGAGGGGATAAGGCTGCAAGGGGGATGGTGATGAAGTTAAAACATTGACCACCCATATAAACATTTCTGTGGACGCCCATGCCCAATTGCCCTCATCACATAAGGCCCAGGTACACACTCATGCACCATGCTCAATGCACAGGGAGTGGGAAAGTACTGACAAGATAGCTGACACTGGGCCCTGGTGTAGGCAGCAGAAGGCCCTCCTGTGACCAGCGCAAACACAAACACCAGGACAACAAGGTCAGATATTTTGGACAGGAACTCACAACCACTGTCATGGCAGCATGCTCCAGGGGGGGACAGCTATACCACGAGGGAGGCCCAGTTCCAACTCAGACTCCAACTACCAGCACGGCCTGTCACACACACCCCTTACACAAACATACCCTCCTGGGACAGGTAATGGAGTGCCCCACTGTCACAATGTTCATGTAACACAAAAAAACAAATACAGATCTGCTCAAGCATCCAAGCAAAAAATGCACAGTGCAGATTCACAAGCCCTTTGCGCTTCTTACAAGCTGCTATTGCGTCACCTTTGTGATGCAGCGGCCGCACAAAATTGTCGCCATGGTGCTGGGCATCTACAAGGTGACACTTCAAGGAGATTTGTCACGTACTAAAGCCCTGCGCCAGAAGTAGGTGCTCTGGAGAAGGGAGGGTGAACTTTACGGCGCTGCAATGCCTCACAAAAGTGGCTGAGTGAAATCTACAAAATTTCACTCAGTCACTTTTAAGCACATGCTGCTTCAAAACCCTGCGCATGCTTAAAGCAGGCATAAGGATGTATGCAGCATTATGCAGATAGGGCCCCACAGAGCATTGCTGGAGCTGCGTTGCACGCTGGTGACGAAACTCCAGAAATGCGCCACTTCAACGGCACAGATGCTTGACAAAGCTGTGCCATTTTTCCCCCACGGTGCTCCGCATTGTAAATGTGTCGCATCCATGCTGGCATTGCTGTGGTGCACAATGACTGGCGAATCCCTGCTGATATGCAGGGCTGTGCCAGTTATTGTAAATATGCCCCCACATGTCAATGACTCTTGAGCACATATCAATCTGACCCCACAACTTTGGACAATCCAAAGCATAGACAACTACCAGGTGGAACAGTGCCAACTACAATGTGTATGAAAAATGGATGTTGCAATAAATGGCATTAACATAGTCTGGCTCTCACACCCACAGGGCAACGTGCGGAATCTACCCCAACAATGGGGAGATGAATCACAGTCCCAGGCTACACAGGACCCTGATCCCATCAACAGCAACGCCTCTCACCACTCCATGGATGACCCCGACCAACCTGGCACCTCTGGTGCCCAAACCCGTGCAGCACCTGGATCAAGAACATCTGCGCCAATCACCACCACCATTCCTGCCCCATCCCAGCAGACATCTCAGAGCCCTGCCCACACTGAACAACTGAGCCAGTCTTACAATGAGGGACAAGGTTCTACGGGCACCCAGGAGGTGGCAGACAACACCACCACTGCCATCCCTCAGGGGTCCCGTCGACCCGATGTGCCCACAACCGCAGGCCAGGCTCGTGTGGGCAGGAGTGGTGGGAGTGGTGGCAGGCGAGGCAAGAACCAGACCAGCCAGCTATAGGGCCCGGTATGTCTGAACTACGCAACATCATGGAGGCATACCGGTGGGACACCATGGATTTCAGCCAGGTAGTGGGGACCCTCACAGAGATCAAAAACCGGCAGGCCGAGCAACACGCCAGTCAACGAGAACGGTGCAAAGGGACATAAGCCATTCACTCAGTCGGATTGCTGACAACATGGAGCACCCTCCCTGTGTCACCAGGCAAGACACCTCTAGGCGAAGACCACCACCAGGCACTGGGAGGGAGGAGGAGGAGGAATCGTTTGACGGAGCATCCCATGCATCGTCAAGGCCTGCATATGAGGGTCCCCCAAGGAAGATGGGTCGTCCACGGAAAAGACAGTTATAGGCAGCGGGCTATGCGCATCTCCCAGGTCACCTGGTCTGGCACCTTGACTTTGTGTGCAACAGCATCACCTCATTGACTGTCGCACTCTCCCACATGGACTTGCTGGTTGCAATCTGAACAATGATGCCAACACTGTGGTCACATCTCCCTCTGTGAACTTTGGATTCCCGGCATTTTTGTACAGCGCCTATCGCGATTCACGCACATGACTGGTAAATAAACAAACCAATCACATGGAAATTTGTTGTTGCAGTCATTTAGCATGAGTCAACAACATATATGTGGGGATATGTCAAAGTATGCCTGAGTGCAGAACAAACTCAAGCCATCCATACACTTTGATCTGACTCCGGTCGAGGACACACATAGGTCACAATGTATCATCAAATACATACATGGAGAGCAGTACTCACCTGTGATTGTTTCAAGCTGCTGAGGGGGGGCTTGCCATACTGCTTGGACAGACAGGTTTGGAAGAGTTTCATGAAGGCGTAGAGTTCATGGGTCATGTGGAGGTTCCCAGGAAGGGAGTACCAGGTCTGTTTGGTGTGGTGGGAAAACTATCTCCCGCATGTAGTCGTACTGTGGATGTGATGAATGGTGGTCAGGGCAAGGTTGGCTAGACGGAGTTGGGGCAATGGGGTGTTGGATGGGAGACGTCCATGATTTTATTTGGGTCTGGGGTTGTGGAGTGCCTCCTGAGTGTGGCTGAGGAGTCTGAAGGTGATCCTGCAGTTGACAGTGAGCCCATTGTATGTATCTCAGGTGGACAGTCTTGTGGCTGTGGCAAGGGATGTTGAGGATGAGGTGTGCGGATGCACCCTGGATGTGTACAAGTCCTCCTGGAGTCTGGCTGTTGTTCCTGTGTAGAGGGCATTGCCGTAGTTGACCCGGCTGGTGTCGTGGACCTGGGTGACTGTCTGTCTTGCCTAGGAGTGGATCTATCTGAGGATCATTTTCAGCGTGCAGAGGGAGTTGCAGAATGAGGTAGTGATGGTGTTGAGTTGCATGGTTATTGTGAGCGAGGAGTGTACGATGAACACCTGCTTGCGTGCGTGGCCACTTTGTGCTGGCGCACTGCCCAGGCTGGTGGGACACAAGGAGTTGCCCCAGCCGTAAGGGGACAATCCAAAGATGATGACCTCAGTCTTGTCTCAGGTGGCTGATGTACATCCATTTGTCAACGAACCTCAGGCCTTCTTGAAGGTTGGATCTGGGAGTGGCTGGGTCTTGGGTGAGGGTGAGGAGCTGCTGGGTGTCAATGGCATAGGACGTGATGATGAGGTCGTTTGCACATATGATGGTGGAGAGGGGGGTCATGGAGACATTGAAGATCGTCACGTTGAGAGATGAGCCCTAGGGCATGGGCCAGGTGACCCCAGTGTACTACATCCTGAAGGGGTGAGGCAGACTCCCTGGGCCTTGCTGGTGAGGTACTTTGTGATTTCATCCTGGGTCCTCCTCTGGATCCCAGTGTTTGAGATGTGTGATCTGACTGTGTTGTAGCACATGGTGTATTATGCTGTTGAGAGGTCGAGGGGGTGAGGGTGGTGGTCTCAACATTGTTGAGCAGGGACCAAGATGTCGTTGGTGGTGGCAATGAGAGTGGTTGCATTGGTGTGATTACTGTGGAAGATGGACTGGGGCGGGTTGCCTGGAGGTGTTTGCTTAGTGGTGCGATGCTCAAAGTGGTCCATCTCCCAATAGCCCCTTGGTCTGAATAGAAATGACAGACTCAAAAGGGTGATCATGCGAGGGAAGGAAAGGAAGGGAACAGCAGGTAGGTAGATCTGTAACAAAGGTAAACAAGCAAAAGGATTCAACACTTCTTGTCACTGAATCACAGAATACCTCAGGACCTATACTGTAACAGTAACACCTGTAATGGAAAACAACAGCCACTGTATCCTAGTTGGGATCACAGTAATGAAAGTGCTACTAGATCTGAGAATCGAACAAGGACATTACTACAAACTTACAAAGAAGGCTGTTCCATACGTTTCCATGTATTTATCCAGCAGTTAGCAACATACCCTAAAAAGTCTTAACAGCCACGTAACTGGTGAATTTCAGCTTATTTCAGGGCGAGTTCTACAAGCCCCTGCTATGAAAACAGAGATGAACAATCCACATGAATTCATAGCACATATAAAGGTGGTGAAACACTATAACACACCAAAGATTATGTTGTACGAGTTGCAAAAGAAAGGGCCAATATTATGATCCTGTTCCAATGATTGTGCAACTAGCACAGGGATCACAGAAGACACATAAAAGGTAGCAGAGTACTGCAGCGATATGAAGGGGGTATGACGCTGTGCTGGCTGCTTCAAGGAAATAAAACCATGCGGTAATCTAGAAAATCACAGTGAATGAATAAAGTCCAATAAACAGAAAGACAAATGCGCTGCTGTGCGTCTCACACAAAGCCAACAATCGGTAGTTACCCCAGGGAATCAGTGAGGGTCAAGAAGGGAAATTACACAGCCCCCGCAAGAGCCTTAAGAAGCTCGTCCAACGAGGGAGGGAATAAGGTAAACACAAGGAAGCCCCGCAATAGCCATTCATCGGTTTGTCCAACTGGGCTTTGAAATGCCAAACAGAACAAGCTGCTGGTCCGGAACTCAACAGAGAGTAATGAGGAGCGATGGCGCAAAAGCACCCCTACCGTGACCAGGATATGCAGCATGCCACAAGACAATCCTGGAATTAACGGCACCGGACTGGTGCCACGGAAGCATTTACATTTGCTACAGCCCAACGTTGTGACGTCATCATCGCTGCGTTCTTGGCTTCATGGGAAATTAAATTACTAATCCACTTACCAAGAAATCTTGCAAAGCAGTGTTCTCCACCAGCCCTGAGGAAGCGACGTGACAGTGACATGACATACTGGCACAAAGGGCAATGCATTTTGTGTGAACTAGACTACCCAGGCATACACATTAGCTACTGGCGTTATTCAGTGAGCAAAACACAACGTATTCAATAATAGTGTCCAACTGCTTTAGAGTATAAAGTGCATTTTAATATCTTATGGTTTTTGAAAATCGTTTGATAAAATAATTTGTTCAATAATAGGAATTGATAAAACATCATTGTAACGTTGCATATGCATACATGATTAAAACTGAAAAGTTATTCAAAAACAATGTAAAAAATATGTAGATGGTTTCCTGCCTGTGCATGGAACGCTGATTCAGCCCACGTTGCAATCATCATGAGGAATAGCAGGAGGATAAAGATGACACGAACAGACAACAGGCACAGCAACCTGGGAATGACAGACCCACAAGAGGTCACCAGTAAAAATCTTTGCAAAAGACATGGGCAGTTACGAAACAGGAACAATGTAGAAGACATGCAAATTTCTAAGAAAGTCTTTGCCCATTACTGTGTGGCATGACATCAGCACTCGCCTGACACATCAGAACACAAATCAAAGTCACTTTGCATACAGTCAGCTGGACACACACATTGCATCACATGCTACTCAATGCTCTAAGCTTGCTCATTCATTCCCGGTGACTCACAATTATGAGAAGAAGTTGCATATGAGCTGACTCTGGATATTATCCTCATCCTCCCCATCCTCATCACTTGCATCATGACCAAGCCCTTGATCCTCAACAGGTGGTTGTTCCTGCTCCTCAGAATCCAGGATGATTGTCACTGCCTTCTCAACTGCCATGTTGTGCAGCATGCAGCACACGATGAAGATCTTACAGACCTTGTCCGGTGTATGTGGGAGGGATCTGCCGGTCTTATCGAGGCACCGGAATCGGCTCTTCAGAAGGCCAAAGGTCCTCTCAATTACTAGCCTGGTCTACCCGTGTGCATTATTGTACCGCTGATCTGCAGCTGTTCTTGTTGCGGAGAGGTATCATTAGCCATGGCATTTTGGGATATCCCGAGTCCCCTACATAGATACATCATGTAAATAAGTGGCCCAGGAGATGCCGTAAGAGCAAAAGATACTGAAACACACAGGACAAACAGAGTTTACCCACCAACAAGACATGCCCGCTCTTTGTGCAGCCACATCATCATTTGTGGCACTCTGCTACGCCTAATGATGAATGCATCGTGTGCCGATCCTGGAAAATGTGAACAAATATGTGAAATCAGCATGTTACCAAGACACACCACAAGGGCATTTATTGAATGGTAATGTTTACGGTTGCAGTAAGCCTGCTCATGTGCCTGTAGTGGCACCAAAGCCACATGTGTACCATCAATGAACCCAATGACATGTGGCATCCCTCCCAGGGCATAGAATTCACCCTTGACATCTCTCAACTCTTCAGGAGTAGGAAATGTGATGAATTCATCAATGTGCTCCAACATGGCTGCCAAAACATCACGCAGGACATGGCTGAACATTGTTTGTGACATTCCACCAACATCAGCTATGGTTAATTGAAACATACCTGTAGGAAAAAAATGTACGGCTGCCATCACCTTTATCTTGGGTGTCAGCGCAGTAGGATACCTGTGTTGTGGTTGGAGATATGTGCCAGCTTGTTCGTCAACTCCTGAATCAACTGTTAAGTGAATCTGTAACGTCGCATGCAGGCACATTCCCTCATGGTAGCCAAGTCTGGGAATGGCATTGGTAGAGGTGGTGCCCTGCAGGACATATTATGGAATAATTGAGATTGACAGTAAGCCAACATCAATGGCAATGTACATAGCACATGCCAAACTGCTACTAGACATCAGTTCGCTATGGAGTCTGGCGAGTGCAATACATGCAGGACACATATGCCAGCTTGCTGGCACTCCTACGAAAAGCCAGATACACCTGTTGATTGACAAAGAAACATGACATGCCCTGAAATGAACGGCTGGGCCGGCGTGAGTGAACAGCCCAAAATATCACCAGAGTGCACCACATCACCATACTGGCAGTGGAAGGTTGTCATCCCATCCAGACAGCTGACTACAAGGCACAGGTCACATGGAATGTCAAATGTACATATCAAACACATTGTGATTAAGGTGTACATTTGACAACAAAACAACACAACCACTGTCACGACGCAGACATGTATGCCTTTGGAAATATGAAGTCTGATGCACACAGACCCAACAGGCATGGGAATCCACATGTGGCATGGTGTGCGTAGATGTGAAACCGTTTCCATCTCAACACAGACCCATGTTCAATGCACCAACAGCAGATGCAGTTTACGGAACACAAACACCAAGCTCAATTTAACACATGACACACACCTGACATAGTCACATGGGGTCATGCTGAGTGTGACATGTCAGTTGACAAAGTGCTCCAGTCCCAGGCATCAGGAGGCTGGTGCCGGTAGTGATGACTGTGCCATCCCAGTGTTGCTGTGCATCACAAAATCGGCCTAATGATACGCATGTGACAAGTGTCAAGCTGATGTGTGCCACATAGTGCCCCATCACACATGACATGTGTCCACAGGGCATCACACATCAATTGTGCAACAAGATTAGATGCCCTGTGAGAAAGCACTGGCTGCCACACCTAGGGCCTGCACATGAAAGTATGCAATGACAAGTACTTGATAGACATCCTTGTGCAAACCGTACCCCTACATCCCTGCCGTGTGTGCGCCTCGTATCACTTTTGTAATGGTGCCATACATGAGTGTGTGAAATGCACCGTACGCCTGCATTGGCATCAGCGTGTGAAACGCAACGTGTGAAACACACAGTACCCCTGCATTGGCATCAGCGTGTGAAATGCACCGTACCCCTGCATTGGCTTCAGCGTGTGAAACGCACCATGTGAAACGCACCGTACCTCTGCATTGGCATCAGCGTGTGAAATGCACCGTACCCCTGCATTGGCATCAGTGTGTGAAACGCACCGTGTGAAACGCACCGTACCCCTGCATTGGCATCAGCGTGTGAAACGCACCGTACCCCTGCATTGGCATCAGCGTGTGAAATGCACCGTGTGAAACGCACCGGACTCCTGCATTGGCAACAGTGTGTGAAACGCACCGTACCTCTGCATTGGCATCAGCGTCTGAAATGCACCGTGTGAACTGCACCGTACCCCTGCATTGGCATCAGTATGTGAAACGCACACTACCTCTACTTTCCGGGCATGTGTGCACATCGTATCACTATTGTAATGGTGCCATACACGAGCACGTGAAACGCACCGTACCCCTACTTTCCAGGCGTGTGTGCACATCGTATCACTATTGTAATGGTGCCATACGTGAGCACTTGAAAAGCACCGTACCCCTATTTTCCTGACGTGTGTGCGCATCGTATCACTATTGTGATGGTGCCATACGCGAGCGCGTGAAACGCACCGTACCCCTACTTTCCGGGCGTGTGTGCGCATCGTATCACTATTGTAATGGTACCATAAGCGAGCACGTGAACGCACCGTACACGTGTGTGGATCGCAAAATTACATAGGGGACACATATGGGACGAGTAGTAGGCCCTGAATGCATCCTGGGTGTCATGGATACTGAGTTTTGAGTAGCTATGTGTACAAAAGGTGACCTGCAAAAGTCAGTTGGCCCAAAAAATACAATGTTGCAAAATGAATGTTGTGCTGAAGCTCAAATTTTAAAGGATGCAAATGCATGTCAGAGCAGTATGTTTAAATTGATTGGAGGAAACGTACGATGTGAACAAATCTGACCTATCACACTGTACTCCTCGAACTGAATGCCCCTCAGCAGCACTGATTTAAGGCAGCAAGAACCCCTGAGAGGCCACTTGCCTGCACAACATTGGAGTGGACCACCCTGCTGCTGTCTCTGCATCCTCTGGTTAACATGGCACGCACTGTGGAGAGGGCCCCAGCCTTCACAGAGGAGGAGAACCAGGCCCTGCTGGACAGCCTCCTACCAAAGTACAGCAAGCTGTATGGGAGACCAGAGGAGCAGGTAAGTGCTGACTCCACTACCTTTGACTGTGCACCTGTTGTGTGAGTGTCACAACAGGCATTGTGTCCAGTTGGGACAGACATGCAATATGGTTTTGAGTGAGTCCCAGGGGGTGTACATGCTGATGTCTCACCTGCAGAGCATGATGTAGTTCATGTCTGTTCACTCCTCACTTGCATTGTGCTTAATGTGATATTCTCTGCAGAGTGAATGACACATTCAGCCGTGCCAGACCTTTGTGTCTTCATTTCCAAATGTCCAGAGGTGGAACAGTGGTCCCCCCGGAGTGACAGGTGACTGTACTCACAGATGTTTATGATTTGACGGGATCTGTGGTGAGATTGTCAAAATGATGTGTACAACCTCATGGACAATGGTGTGTGTGAATGTGCCTTGTCATGTGGGTGAGTGTGTCTGTGATGTGTGGCACCACTGCTGCATGGCTTGTGCAGCAGCTCTCACCATCTGATGTGACAAGTAAGCAGTGCTGTGTGCGTAACTTGCAAAGCTAGCACAACACCTGTGATACCCCACTGGCAAGTGGCACATGTGCAAAGTGAGGGTTGTATCCGCTGTTGTCAGTGACAGGATAGTAGTCTGTGCCAGGGTATGTCTGTCTGGTCTGCTGAGGGTTCTTCAGTTTAGTGGGATATGTGACTGCTTGGAACGTGCTGTCCCACACCCTGCAGTTGCATGTGCTGCCCAGTGTGTGGCATGATCAGTGAGTGTGTTGCACCCCTTACGCCATCTGTTGGCCTTCAATGCCATGTAGTGCATTGGGGCTTGTACACAGGCCAAATTCACATGGACAATGATGCAAGTCCTGTCAGCATCCTATGCCCTGTTGACATTATCAAAGATGTGCAAGTGGGTGTCTCTGGGACATGGAGCAGGTGTAGTGATGTTGTCTCACTCTGTCTTCCTGACAGGTAACATCTTCCGAGAAGGGGGACATTTGGAGGAACATCGCCAGGGCCGTCAGGTCAGCGGGGGGCCCTCCCCGGCGTCTCCGCAACGTGCAGAAGAGGTGGCAGGACATCCGGTGCTGGACCCGGCGTATCTCCCAGGTCCAGCTGAACTTCTCACCTCCACGCCGGCATGGTGGTTGCCGTCGCCTGACCCCTCACATGCTCAGTGTTCTGGCGGTGGGGTTCCCAGACCTCGGTGAGCAGTTGCAGGAGAGACAGCAGCAAGGAGGGGGTTGGTACATGGCTGTTTGTTGTGTTTTGTGTCACCTGCTTTGTGTAGTGCTCTGAAACCTGGCTACACTCCCACAGTTTTTTTTGGTTTTTTTTGCAGAGTTTTATAAAGCGCGAACTACACCCGAACCAAATCGGGTATCAGAGCGCATTACATAGCACCAATTATGTTACATGAGGACACACATTCATTTTAGGCATGGGGAGATTAAGTGATTTGCCCAGAATCACAGGAGGTTTTGGCGTTGTTACCGAGACTCAAACCCAGTGCCTTTTCAGTTCCTCATAGTCACCTGGTGCTCATTTTCATCCCTTCCCCTCCTTAACATGTGTCCCCTGGTCTGTGTGTAATCATATTTGCACATGTTTATCTAGGGAGCAACAAAATCAGACTGCACATTGATTTCCACATCATGTGGGGGGTGGTCTGTGACATGTGTTGGGACCTTGCCTGTGCCCTGACCTGTGCACTGTGTTGGGGCTACATATTTGTTGGCACTGATGATGACTCTCAACATAGGAGTGTGAGGTTTCAACTGCACACCCTTGCAGCATGCATGACCTATGTAGTGTCCTCAAACACGATGTACATCAGTGGAAGGTATGCATAGTGCCATGACGGTTGCTCATGGTACAGTCAGCTCATTCCAGACCCACAGATCAGTGTGCCCACTACAGTCCCCTGAAACACCTTGGCCTCCTAATCATGTGTATCTTCCAACACTGTGACCATTCTATGTGGGTTCAGCATGGGTCTGCCTCTGTGGCATTGGTCCCTGGCATAGTTTGTATTCTTCCTGTGTCTACTACATGTGGCCACTGGACAGGGATACTACATTTGGCTTATGCGTACTCGCACTTGGCAGTGCCTGTGTGCCTATTCACAACAATCTGTTGATGGTTGTTTTTCACAAATATGTATTGCCAGCCCCACGAGGTGAGGTTGGGTTACTTTTGGAATTGCTGCTGTACATTTTTTGTTACCCCAATTCAGAGGTGTCCCTTCTTGAGCTATATCAATCACATTGACTGAGGTATGGGGGTGTTGTGTGGTAGAGGTCTATATGGGCCTGCCTGATTTAGGCTTGCCAGGTCAGACCTGTAGGTGAGAATTGGCTAATCAATGTTTTACCATGCACTGCCCCTGTGATGGTGGCCAGTGATTTAATTTGGGCCTTGGCAGCCTATTTAATTTTGTTCAAAACATGATTCAGGATTGTTAGAACTGGGGGTCTCTAGTTGGCAGAGGTAGGTACCACTGTCCAAATAGGGACCCTTGCTTCTAGTCAGGGCAAGGAGATAACCCTCTGAGATAACCCCTGCTCACCCTCTAGGTAGCTTGGCATGAGCAGTATAGGCTAACCAGAGGCAATGCGTAAAGTATTTGTACCAACACTCACAGTAACACAGTGAAAACACCACATACTGACTCCACCGCAGTTTAGAAAAATAAAGGTATTTAATCTAAACAACACAAGACCAAAACAACAAAAATCCAACATAGACAGTTCAAGAATATGGTTTCAAAAGAGTTCTTAAGGTTGCGTTAAATTTCTTTAGGTTGCAATAGAATTCTATACGTTGCGATAGAATTCTCTACAGATGCGTGAAAAGTTCACAGTTGCGTCACGTTTACTCACAGTACCTTTTAGTTGCAACAAAGTTCCAAAAGCAGAAGCTGGTGCAGTGGAAAACAAGCGATGCGTTGCTCCTGAGACCCTGGGGAGGCGTTTGCAACAGCCCCGCTGCAGCAGCGGGCGTGTTGTGACGAATCCGGTCTGTATGGGGAGGAAGGCCACTTGTATGGATTTCGGTGCGTAGGTTCTGTAGGAAGTTTGTTCTCGCAAAGGCACGATGCGACGATCTCGTAGGGGCTGCGACGATCTCCGGGGTGACGATGCGCGGTCCAGCGGTGATCCTCTCTCTCGCAGCTCCTCGATGATTCTGCGACGATGCTCACAGCGACGTGATGCGGTCCGCAAGCAAGCGGTGCGGTGTTCTCACCCAGCGACGACAGGCTCTGCGACGATACTCGCAGCGATGTTCGATTCTCCCGCACCGGTCTGGTGCGTCCCACAAACGAAGGATGCAACGGCTCTGGCAGCGGCGTCAGGCGCTGCGACGATCTCAGCCTTCGTAGCAGTGGGAAACTTCTCGCACTGTCGGGGATGCGCTCCGCAAGCGAGCGATGCAACACTTTTCAATTGCAAAAGTCTCTCAAGCTTAGTATCAAGCTACCCAGCACAGGTACAACTTCCAGAGGCCCCACAACTGGATCAAGCACTCTAGGAAGGACAGAACTCTCTCAGCAGAGTTCAGGGAAGCAGGGGGTGAAGTCCTTTTGTTCCTGGGACTTCAGAACAGGGAGCCAGCTCTACTCAGGCCCTTGGAGATCCCTACAAGACAGGGGACACAGCACACTAGCAAAGTCCTTCCCCTCTCCTTGACAGCAAAACAACAGCAGGTCAGTCCAGCAGAGCAACAGCCGGACAGTCTTCCTTCTTCAGAGTCAGCTTTCTCCTAGGCAGAGGTTCCTTCTTGATTCCAGGATGATCTAATTTTCTGTTGTCAGGGGTCCTGTACTTATACCCCTAAAGTCTTTGTTCTCTCTGTGCATGTGGGCCCTGACACCGGTCTGAACCAGTTCTGGGTGTTTCCTGAGTACTTTGTTTTGCTGGCTGCATCTTTCCTTTCAGAGTGAGGGGCAGGGTCCTCAGTCACCCAGCAGGAGGTGGAGCCAGCATTGTGAAAGGCAGGCACAGCCCTATTCAGGCCCAGGTGCTATCTCCTCCCACCACTCCAGTTGCAAATGCAGTCATTCAGCCTAGTGCTGACTCATCCATCCTCCTGGGGAATTCCCCAGCCCCTGTCACTCTCAAACCAGACAGTCAATACACAAACAGGCCCAGGCACACAGAAGGGTCAGACAAGAGAACAGCAACTTTCTAAAAGTGCTGTTCTCAAACACAGGATTTAAAAACAACCTTTCCCAAAAGATGTGTTATTAAATTCTGAGTTCAGGGATACTAGATACTTATGTCCTATCTTGTTCCTATGGGAAGAAATGCTGTTAACCACTGTAGCCAGCATCCCCCATGTTAATCTATGGAGCAAGATAGCCTTACAATAGTGAAAATCGAAAATGGCTGCCATTCACTATCAGAGCATGTTACCTGCACTAGTACATGCTCTATCTTTTACATACACTGCACCCTGCCCAGGGGGGTACCTTGGGCCTTCTATAGGGGTGGCTGATGTGCACAAAAAGGGAAGGGTTAGGCCTGGTCAGTAGGCACACTGACCAGGAGGACATGGCAGTTCTAAACTGCGCACAGGCACTGCAGTGTCAGGCCTGAGACATCATTTTAGGGCTACTCCTGTGGGTGGCACAATCAGTGCTGCAGGCCCACTAGTAGCATTTGTCGTTACCAGCCCTGGCACACCCAGTGCACTTTACTAGGGACTTCGTGGTGATACAAATATGCCAAACATGTATATCCAATCAGAATAATACTTTACATAGGGAGCACTTACACTCTGGTACTGATCAGCAGTGGCAGAGTGTCCAAAGCATCTAAACCAACAAAAACGAAATCCAGCACAGCATCAAAAATACAGGAGGTAGAGGTAAAAAGATAGGGGAAACCACGCCAAAGATGCCAGGTCTAACAAGGATCATACATTTTTGCCACATGTATGTAGTTCAGATGCAACGCTGTTTTGTCTTTGTGTGCACACTTCTGTGTTGATATTTTGCCTGGGGATAATGGTGTGTCCACAATGCAGCAATGATTGTGTCCATCACAATTGCAGGCCCATTAGCATAAGCATTGTCCAGAGTAGGGACATGTGTTCCACTCCACATGACAGCCAGTAGGTTTTATGTGCAAGCGACTGTGTCATCAGGGAATGGATGCCCATGAGAGGACAGACATATTTCAAGTTGTGTCACATAAATGATTGTACCTTGGCACTCACAACACTAGTTAAAAGTTATTCATGTTTAGAATGTGTTAATATGACGAATTGTGTAAATAACACTTATGTGCCTGCATGATAGATGTCTCAGAAAGTAGTGCATACAAAATTACATTTCCACTTTCATGTAAGACGCAGGCACTTTTTCAAAGAGGCCAGTGTTAGTGATTAATGGTGTGCCTTGATCTCCATATACATGTCCCCACAGTGGTCTTGGAGTCTTGTAACTCCTTTGTTGTCAATTATACAACATAATGAGTGTCAAGACATCAAGACCTCCGTTGGACCATGTATATAGACAATCTGCATGCCTTTTGTTTCTAACAGTGTTTTATTTTGAAGGGTGCCAGCTTTTTCAATGAATGAGTAAAGTGTTTTTAGTGTGCATTTCATTGTGGAACATCTCTCATGCAGGCACATAAGTGTTCTTTTCACAAAATGGTTATTTCCCACATTGAATACATGTCGATTGTGTAAAGTATTGTGAGTCCCAAGGTACAAACATTTATTTAAATTTCTTTTTTGCCCAATATACTTACAGGGCTCTGAGTGTGGTGACATCTTGGGGAGTGAGGTGGGTTAGTTTGTCCTGAGGGGTACCACTACTGTTTCTTTCTTTGTGAACTTGAGGTGGCATCACTTCATTGTATTGATCTGCTCTCCTGTAAACAAAGACTAGCTTCTCTGTGTATTTCGCATTCAAGTTGTGGTCTGGTGTGTTCTTTGGATCCTTGTGTCCAAGTAGCATTGTGTCTACACCAACTGGGCAGTACAAGGCTCAAATATGTGCAGAGTTATCTGGCTGTTACTCATGAGGCATGGCATGATTTGCAGTGTGACTTACTGATTTTGTGCTCATGTGTCAGATGTGTACAGGTGACTGATGCATTTCTGTTTCTTCTCCTTGCCCACAGCATCATCACTCGAAACTGGAGGAGACAGCTGCATGGACCTGGAGGAGGGACCCAGCCACAGTGCCACCAGCATGGAGGAGTCGAGGGAGCCAGTGGCACGGAGGGTGAGGGGAGTCAGTCTGCGGACCTGTTGGAAGTCGACACATCCTTTCATGCCGATGGATCTGATTCTGGCTCCCTGGAGGAGGGGGAATTTGCTGCAACACCGGGCAGCAGCACTGAGTCTGTACCCGCCCCCTCCAGCACCATCTCCACCCTCCCAGTTGCTCCTGTCCCTTCTGTCTGTGCAGCCCCCCATGTCTCCTTCAGCCCTGGCGCCGCAGCCCCTGCCCCTGTCACCCCTGCTGCCCTCAGTACGGAGTCTGTGGACTTACTCTGCCAGTTACAGGTTGGTCAGACATTGATGCTGACTGTCCTCCATGGCCACACCCAAATACTGGCACAGTTGTTGTCTTTCATGGAGGGCATGTAAGCAACGATGTATGACCAACAATGGATAATGCAGTCTATGGACTCACCACTGACGGCAGCAGTTTCCCTCCTGCAGCGGTCCGCCCCCCCTCTTTCGGAACCATCCACACTCCCCACTCCCATACCTGTCCAACGCACACGCAGGAAGACACCAACACGCACCCCAACAGACACAGGCAGCACACCCCACATAAGGTGTAGCGCACACCTTCTGGCATGCACACTCAGGGGGCTGCAGGCACACCCACAGGGGCTGGGGTCAGACCGCATACACGCAGCCAGAGTCACAATCCGCAGTCCTCACAGCCCTCTCCCTCCACTCCAATAGTGTCCTCGGGTGCTGGGGTGGGGCTGGCCGAACTGGCTACAGTGTGCAGTGCAGAGTATAAGTCCACCTTCGGTGCTGCACAACCCACTGAGGAGGATACGTCAACCCCTGCACCCACCACACCTACCCTTACCACTCCTGTCCCTGCGGTGCCTGGTCCTGCCCCCGATGATGCCCCCCAAGGGTCAACATCCCATTAACTACTCAATGAGAAGGCAAGTTGGGGTAGACAGCCTACCCAACGTCCCCCTATAAGGACATTTGAGTGGACTGGCCATTGGCCTTATTTGAGCACAGAATCATTTTTGCCAGTCTTATATTTTCCTGCTGAATAAAGCCTTTTATTTTACGTTCAACACTATTGCATTTCAGGTACTTGATCTTGGTGATGAGGGGCCTGGAGTTGGTGTCATGGTAATGTTTTGGGGTTCCGAAAGATGTTTTTTGTTGATGGTCATGAGGTGGACCGTGGTATCTGTGTGCCATCACAATGTCTCTGCAATTAATCATTGGTTGTGTGTGTTCAGATTGGCTAGAGACCTTGTCCCAAGGAGTGTTCCTTCCTCTGTGGCACCTGACATCTTCACTGCAGACAGTTGCACAATTGTTGTGCTGACATGTGTGCACCTTTTCTTTTTTGGTGACAGTTCCCTTCAACAATGGCCATGCCTGCTCACAGATGTCTACAGCACATTCGTCTGTGCCATCCTTGCTACTCACTGTACTTGTGTTTTGAGTATGTACAAATGCCTTCAGGGACACATTCACCCTTTTCACCAATATACATGTGTGTAATCACAGCCTACCCCTATGTTGGGAATTGTTATGTAGGGTATTTGTGCACATGAGTCACCATTTTGTGCATTGTATCTAAGGGGTTTCAACCCTATTCCATCCATGAGAAACTACATCTTGGTGGTCTGACCACCACCTGGACATTCATATCAGTCCTGGGATGTGCGTGACAGTGTGTGTTCCCTTTCGCTCTCTTTGTTTGGTAGGGTGTTACATCACTATACACTATTGTGTCATGATGGTAGGGTGTGTATTTCGCCTGCAGCCTCCATGGGTAGGTATGCATGTGGAATTTGACACCACACCCACATGTGGTGTGTAACACAGTGTGTGAAAGTAACCCATCCTCCAGGGAGTGGGACACTGCTGTAAGTGATGTGTTGCTATGTCACTATCATTATAGGCACAAGTTAGGGATGTGCACATACCCACATGTAGTTGTGGTATGCAGCTGATGATGTGCCTCCCCTATATCTGAGCCCTGCTGGGAGTCCTATGCACCCACCCCTCATATGTCTGGCCACTGCTGAGAGTCATATGCACCTACCCCTCATATATCTGGCCACTGCTGAGAGTCATATGCACCCATCCCCATACTGTTGGGCACTGCTGGGAGTCAAATCCACCCACCCCTGATATATATGGCCACTGCTGGGAGTCATATACACCCACCCTCATAATGTTGGGCACTGCTGGGAATCCGTTGCACCCACCCCCATACTGTTGTGCACTGCTGGGAGTCCTGTGCACCCACCCCCATTCTGTTGGGCATTGCTGGGAGTCATATGCACCCACCCCATACTGTTGGGCACTGCTGGGAGTCCTGTGCACCCACCCCCATACTGTTGGGCACTGCTGGGGGTCATATGCACCCACCCCCATACTGTTGGGCACTGCTTGGAGTCCTGTGCACCCACCCCCATACTGTTGGGCACGGCTGGGAGTCCTGTGCACCTACCCCATACTGTTGGTCAAGGCTGGGAGTCATATGCACCGACCCCATACTGTTGGGCACTGTTGGGAGTCATATGCACCCTCCCCCATACTGTTGGGCACTGCTGGTAGTCATATAAACCCACCCCCATACTGTTGGGTACTGCTGGTAGTCATATACACCAACCCTCATACTGTTGGCCACAGCTCTGAGTCATATGCACCCACCCCTCATATGTCTTGCCACTGCTGGGAGTCATATCCACCCACCCCCATACTGTTGGGCACTGCTGAGCATCATGTGCACCCACCCGCATACTGTTGGGCACTGCTGGGAGTCCTGTGCACCCACCCCCATACTGTTGGACACTGCTGGGAGTCATGTGCACCCATCCCTATACTGTTGGGCACTGCTGGGAGTCATATGCGCCCACCTCCATACTGTTAGGCACCGCTGGGAGTCCTGTGCACCCACCCCCATTCTGTTGGGCACTGCTGGGAGGCCTGTGCACCCACCCCCATACTGTTGGGCACTGCTGGGAGTCTTTTGCACCCACCCCCATACTGTTGGGCACTGCTGGTAGTCATATTAACACATCCCAATACTGTTGGCCACTGCTGGGAGTCATATGCACCCACCCCTCATATGTCTGGCCACTGCTAGGAGTCATATCCACCCACCCCATACTGTTGGCCACTGCTGCGCATCCTGTGCACCCACCCACATACTGTTGGGCACTGCTGGGAGTCCTGTGCAACCACCCCCATACTGTTGGGCAATGCTGGTAGTCATATACACCCACCCACATACTGTTGGGCACTGCTGGTAGTCATATACACCCACCCCATACTGTTGGGCACTGCTGGTAGTAATATACACCCACCCCCATACTGTTGGGCACTGCTGGTAGTCATATTCACCCACCCCCATACTGTTGGGCACTGCTGGTAGTCATATGCTTCCACCCCTCATATGTCTGGCCACTGCTGGGAGTCATATACACCCACCCCCATACTGTTTAGCACTGCTGGAAGTCATATGCACCAACCCATCATATGTCTGGCCACTGCTGGGAGTCCTGTGCACGCACCCCATATGACTGGCCACTAGTGGTAGTGATGTACACCCACCCCCCCTTGGAGGTGGTCACTGCTGGCCCAGACCTGCACATACCAATGTGAAGGTAATATGCAGGGCCAGATCGAAGCGTACCCTTCCGTTTGTGCGGTACGCAGGGGTTGCTGGACACGCACCCCAGGTAACTGGTCATTGGTGGTGATGTATGGCATACAGATTACGGGATGGGGCTTTGGTATGGGTGTGTTTCCCGCCCCTCACCCCCCCAGCCCCTGGTTGTTGTTCTCGCACCAGGTCCTAGGCGTTCAGGACTGGCCTGACATGGACAATGGGGTTGGTGGCGTGTGTGTGCCTCATATCACTATTGTAATGGTGCCATACATGAGCGCGTGAAACGCACCGTACCCCAATATTCATGGCGTGTGTGCGTATCGTATCACTATTGTAATGGTGCCATACGCGAGCGCGTGAAACACACCGTACCCCAACATTCAAGGCGTGTGTGCGCATCATATCACTATTGTAATGGTGCCATACGCTAGCGCGTGAAATCCACCGTACCCCAGCATTCATGGCGTGTGTACACATCATATCACTTTGTAATAGTGCTATACACTAGCGTGTAAGACGCACCATACAAGTACACTTCCGTTGTTGCGGTACGTTGTTCTCACCGTATGCGCCGTCGTCGGTTTCTGTGCACCAGGTCGTAGGCGTACAGGACTGAGATGACACAGATATTGGGGTTCATGGTGTGTACGTCGTGTACCGGGGATGCGGTTCAGGTTGGTCTCTGATTTTCCGGACATTTTTTGCTCCCGTAGGAAAAGGG
This sequence comes from Lissotriton helveticus, assembly GCF_964261635.1. NCBI lineage: Eukaryota > Metazoa > Chordata > Amphibia > Caudata > Salamandridae > Lissotriton > Lissotriton helveticus. Next base: position 650,791,962 of record NC_136068.1, read on the forward strand.
TGGTACGGAGTGTCACAGAAACGAATCGTACTTGCTGGGCCAGAAACTGCTGCTTTTTTATGTATGGACGTGGCGTACTGCGTGTTCCGGATACAATTTGCACGTATTTTTTTGTCGTCATTGTTTAGTACGATTCGTACGGAGATCTGCTTTGAATACGAATCGTACTTCATTGTACGTACGAAAAAGTTTACGGGTATGATTTGCACGAGAAATATGCTCCATACAGCTATTTGTAAGGGATTTTCCGAATGCGAATCAGCCCCTGAGTGTAGGTGTTGGACCCGGCCTCGTGACGTGGTCCTCACTGACCCGTAGTGACCCCTCCTGACCTGTGCACCTCCCCATGGCCCTGATTCACCCAACCATTCCCTCCATGACCCACACTCACGACACTGGGCTTCCCCGTCCTCTCCCTCCATCTTCCTGGTACCCGAGGCCCGGTGCCCACGTCCCTGCACCTAAGATGGCCACCCCGGCCCCAGCCCGACATCGGCCCTAGGTGCGCCATACCCGGCTGGGGGGTAGAGCGCTCCCCGTGAGTGAGAGAGGGAGGAGTAGTTCGATCACACCTCCCACCTTTCCTCGAGAGACGAGTTTCGATCACCCATTCGGCCTCCCTGAGGGCTGGCTCCAAGCCTGCGGCGTGTCTGGGATCCCTCCAGACCCAACTTGAAAGGATGAAAGGAGCCGCCTAGGAGGAACCCCCAACGACCGGCCCCCAGGTGCTAAGACCTCCGCCTGCGAGGACTCCGGACATCAAAGGGGAGCAGTCCTATATCAAGGGTTGCTCTGGGACGATCAAGTCAGTTGTATCCTGGAACTACGAGAGCCCTGCTGACGTCGTCGCGGCTCCTCCCGAGCAGAGAAGGACTTCTGCACGAAACCATCTGAGCCCTGCTGACCTTGTCGCTGCTCCTACCCAGCAGAGAAGGACTTCTGCCTGAATCCATCTGAGCCCTGCTGACCTCGTCGCGGCTCTCACCTAGCAGAGAAGGACTTCTGCCTGAAATCATCTGAGCCCTGCTGACCTCGTCGCGGCTCCTACCCAGCAGAGAAGGACTTCTGGCCGAAATCATCTGAGCCCTGCTGACGTCGTCGCGGCTCCCTTGCAACCTTGAGAACTCCTGAGCCCTGCTGATTCGATCGCGGCTCCCTACAGACCGTAATAACTGCCTCACCCTTGCTCGAGCCTTGCTGATTCGATCACGGCTCAGAGACTATCCTGGTCCACCTGCACCCAAGATCTACCCGTATCCCCTAGCTCGAGGATCGAGAGCTGTGCGCCGGATACGCACCTGCATTGACTGGGAACCTTAAGACTGTTCCGCTACCCTAATCCCTACCGAGACTCTTTGAGCCCTTGCTCTGCTTGTATATACGAATCTGCGGATCATAAAGATCTGTTTGCTCGAGAGATAAAGAATACGTTCTCCTGAAACCTAAGGTGTGGTGTCCCTTTGTCGAGTGGTGCTAGTTCAGCGCGTGCGATTCTAGATTTGAGATCCTCTCCCCGAGGGGTCTCCCGCCAGTGCTCGGCAGTGTTCGTAGGAGAGGTGGGTCACAGGGTGGTCAGGTACATATTCTGGCCTCCCCTGAGATCGCCCCTTCTAACAGTAGGAAAGTCAATATTATCCTTGTTACAAAAAACACAATTTCAAAAAGCAAACTTCCAATATATGAGAAATAGTAGGATACTAGTAAAGAAAGACAGAAGACAAACCATCAGTGTGGAGTCTCGTAAGCTGATCCGTATTTTACATTTGTTTAGCAAGGTGGGCAATGCCCTGCTGTGAGACAGTTAGAGTTAGAAAGGAGTGCACTGGGTCAATGAAATTGTTAAAAAGTGAATGGGGCCTTTTTGTAAGGATGATTGAAGTTGGCTTATTGAGACCTTATCTTTTAACCCCCCCAATCCATCTGTTGACACTCTCTCCAACTCTCTTCACTTATCTACATGCAACTTCTAACTGGGTCGCTCACGAATCACTTTATAGGCCATTTCACACAAGGTGAGCACTGCAACTGCTTATTTAAGAAAGATGCTCTACCACTGCTGTGGGTTCAGTTAGTTGAAGAGCTGTTGTAGCACCTTATAAAAGTGGTAAATGGTTGCGTGTCACAGGAAGTGTAAAGGCATTTGTTGCTTTTTACCTGGAAATGTAGCAGCATTTAGTGATATTTCTAAAGTACTCAACAGAACATAGCACTATAGCATTCATAAAACAACATAACACAATTAAAAAACACAGAACAGAATCCTACACAACCATAATGTAACACAATAACATCAAATTACCGTAATGGAGCATAATAACAATACAAACAATAAAATGCCACATAACACATATGCTAGCTTTTATTATGGTATTTATATAACACAACAATCACAAGTTCCTTTGAATCATAGCACAAATACAGACTATGATCCGCATTTACGATTCATGCACCACAGGTTTCCTACTGTATAGACAGTCAGCTTTGGTGTGTGTGCATAGTTTGGAGGGTGAAGGATATCATGTTTGTAGTGCTTCATAAAGGGAGTTGGTCTTGCAACTTTCATATGCAAGAGACTGCTGTGGTTTGTCAGCTTTGTTGTTTCTCAATGGGGTTTAAAAGGTGTTTGACAATAATCCCCAATGCACCTTTTATGTTGTTAGTTCTAGTGATTTGAGGGGTAATTCATTGAGTGGTTAAAAGTATAATGTAAAGATCTTAAGTTGTCCAGAAGACAAGACAAAGTCTGTGCACTTTATGAATGCCAGTACAGTTCCAAACTGCACTTATCACAACCTGCCTAGGTTTGATATTGGGAAAAATAGATGTGATCATGCTGTCATTTGGTTTGTGTGTGGAGAGGAAAGGAGATTGTTGTAGTGTGTGTATGGCTTGTTGTGTACTGAAAAATGAGGGGGATGGTTTCATATCAAGTAAGTAGATAAGAGACATTTAGACTTCTGGGTCCATATTTACTAAGATTTTGTGTCAGGGTTGATTCACTATTATGGCACAGAACCAATGCAAAATCCTTTTTGGCATTTGCAAGGCCAAGTAAAGTCACTTTGCCTGGCTTTGCGTGGTTTAGTAAAAACAAAGTAAAGCAAGGCAGCGTATAGCACTGCATTGAGTTAATTTGTGTCAGGGAGGCAGTTAATGGATGGAGCATGGGCACTGCCATGCATCCACCCATAGAATTTTTCACAATCCTAGATGTACTAAGGTGAATAATACTGGGATTGCAACAAAAAGCTATTCCTCCTTGAAACAGGTGTAACATAGAGAAATATCTTTAGTTCTCCATATTTCTTCCTCTTTCTATCTGTGCTGCACTCATCAGCACACATAGACAGATGGAGTTGCACCATACAACCAATCTGTGAGCAAGAGTCACCTTTGTGTGAGTAGGAATCAGAGGCACTGCTGTTGACACCATGATGAGAAACAGGCAGTGTACATGCCTCTCGAGCACCACGATCCTGAGCGGCCTGTATGGTAGCCGTCAGAGACCCTTGTGCAGCCAAGTTGTGTGCAGTTACCAGTAACAGTTGTTTGGCTGTAACCATATGTGCAGGAGAGCGGCAGCATCCTGCAAAGGCATCTCCATCAGATTACACACAAAGAGATGATGAACGGAGTTCTGAAACATTTCAGACTCTCACCCCAGTCACAGATATGGGTTGAATCCATCATTGTTCTTTAGCTCACTTTGCCACCTAAGTTCAGAGTCCCCAGCTATATGCAAATCAGTCTTCGCCCTGTGCCTCATGGGAACAGTCCAGCCCAAATTGCCAAGCCAGATCTTCCCTGAAGGAGATCAAGCATCCTGGGACTGGTTTCGGTATAATACCCCTCAACAGCCAGGATATCTTGAATCCAGTGGCAAAGTGGGCAAGGGGGAAACACCCATTACATCGATGACTTTTACATCGCAGGATCGTTGATAGCGCAGGCTTTTACTGCGGATGCTACAATGGCGCGATGCCGTTAACATCGCATGAAATTACAACGCATTACAAAGCAGACTGTCACGCATGCGATGTTAAGATGCCCGATGTTAAGATGCTAATCGCATGCTGGCTACGCAATTAATATACAATTTACAGCAATTAATAGTCAATTGATATACAAAGCAAGAAGCCCGCTGTTAAGATGCTAATCGCATGCTGGCTACAGAAACGGCCTTTTCCTTGCGCACTGTCAATTAAGAAACAGGTGCCAGCAATTAATATACAATTGATATTCAAAGCAGACATATACAAAGCATACTGTCACGTACCCTTTCTTCAAACCACAATTAAGAAACAGGTCGCTGATGTAAATATTAAAGAAACATGTTTTCATTATTTTATATATCGTACAATTACCGCATCGATAACCATGAGAGGATGTGGTCTAAGGGAAAGCTCTGCTGACTTTGTGCTTTCAACCAGGGTTCGAGAAAGCAGACATATACAAAGCAGACTGTCACGTTCCATTTTCTTCAAACATATCCTGCCAACAAGATGTCGTGTCAACAAGATGTGTCGCAGATGTAAATATTAAAGAAACAGTTGCCAAGATTTAAGCAGATGTAAATATTAAACAAACAGTTGCCAACATTTAAGAACCAGCAGGTATGTTTTTATTCTTTTGTGGTGAGTGGGTGGGTGGATGGATGGGTGGATGGATGGATGAATGGATGGCGGATGAATGAATGGATGGATGCCTGAATGGATGCATGGATGGGTGGATGGGTGAATGGATGCATGGATGGGTGCTGGGTGGGGGGTGGATGTATGGATGGGGGATAGATGCATGGATGGGTGTATGGGTGGATGGATGTGGATGGATGGATGGCGGATGGATGAATGGATGGATGTCTGGATGGATGCATGGATGCATGGATGGGTGGATGGGTGAATGGATGCATGGATGGGTGCTGGGTGGGGGGTGGATGTATGGATGGCGGATAGATGCATGGATGGGTGTATGGGTGGATGGATGTGGATGGATGGATGGTGGATGGATGAATGGATGGATGTCTGGATGGATGCATGGATGGGTGGATGGGTGAATGGATGCATGGATGGGTGCTGGGTGGGGGTGGATGTATGGATGGTGGATGGATGTGGATGGATGGATGGCGGATGGATGAATGGATGGGTGTCTGGATGGATGCATGGATGGGTGTATGGGTGGATGATGATGTGTGTGTGTGGTGAGTGGGTGGGTGGATGGATGCATGATGGATGGGTGGATATGGTTGGGTGGATGGATGGGTGGATGGTGGATGGCTGGCATTAGATTGTCTTTTGTGAACCTAAGTTAATTTTGCTAAGGAATCAATACCAATCATCATAGGTCGAAAAGGGAATACCCTTTTGTGAAAAAGCTAGAAAGAGAATGCAACTGGCTCATCAGTCAGGAGCATACACCATCTCTGGGAGATGTGCCGAGGGTAATAATGACATCAACAACAGTGCTTTAGCAAAAAAAAAAAAAAAAACACTGCGTGAAATTAATTTTCATGAGGACAGAATCAAACAGATTTAAAGATATGGTTGAGAAGAGATATGGAAACCGGCATTGGAGAAGTCACAAAGGATGATGTCAAGCTGATTAAACTATGTGTCAAACATCCGAGTGACACAGAAAGTAACCTCGAATATAATACTAGTCGCTTCATTGACATTTTGGAACGGAAGGCTTAAAGTTACTTTTCATTGTAAAGTGGATTTAAAACTGCTGGAGTCCGCGGTTTTCAAGCTTTTTTCCCCTGGAGAGCGCACGTGTCTTTTCTGTCTCTGGGTGCCCCTCAAAGGGCTATTACAATGCACCCTCTGAAATACCGCGATTGTGATGCAATTCTCTGGAGGCAAGGAGACGAGGCCTATGATTTGTGAGCGTGCCATAGGGTTTCCATTTCAGATTTCTCTTACATTGCTCATAAACACAGATGAAGCTTTGACGGAGCCTAAAGAGAATCGAGTGTCTGAATGTTAAGAAATATTGCTTATTCTTTCACAGTGCAGAACAGTGATGATGTGGAAGTCATGAAACCTAATGAGACTAGAACGCGACTGTTAGGGGACGGAGGGGGTGGTGGGGGGGCAATGGGGGCCAAGGATTAGGGGCAGGATCATGCATTGCGAGAACAAAAAGGCAAAGCACCCGTTGTCGTGACGTGCGATCAAGACGCCTGCGATGTTTCAGCCTTTCCAATAGGAATGAACACATTGCCGTTGTAAATGCGTGCGATGTAACAGAGGGCGAAGTGTTGCCCTTTGCGATGTATTCGCGGCGGGGTTAAAGCCTGCGATGTGTTGGTGTGCGATGTAGGATCATACATCCCTTGGGCAAGGGACCTACATCTAGGCATACCCTGCCAACTTAGGGTAAACAAACCACACACAAGGTGATGATGGATGGAGTGCTGAAACTTTTCAGAAACTCACCCTCAGTCACAGATCTGGGTTGAATCCATCATCGTTCTTTAGCTTACTTCTCCACCTCGGTTCCGATCCAGTTATAGGCAAATCACAATTGGCCCTGTGCCTCTTGGGAACAGTCCAGCCTGAACTGCCAAGTCGGGTCTTCTCTGAACTGGAAACAAGCATCCTGGGACCGGTATCGGGGTAACACCCCTCATCCATCAGGCTGATCTGAAAAGTTTCAAAGCTAAGTCCATCATCTCCTTGTATCTGCATCAGATTCAAAAATGGAGACAAGCGGACCTCGAACATATGTAAGAAGCATGCCGAGAAGTTGGAGAGAAGCAGAGAATTAACTCATGGTAGAATCAGTCTGCATCTAATACACTGGTGATAGTCAAGAAAGGGTCCTAAGAGTAGCTAAGTTTACTTTGGGAAAAGTAATGTTTAAGCTTCCTCTGAACCTAACATGGTTAACAGTGAGGCAGAGGTCCAAAGTTAGTGTGTTACAGTGGGCCGCTGCCAGATGGTTAAATGAATATCCACTAGATCTTGCTTTTTCATATACTAGATCTTGGCTAGTGCTAGACTTAGTGATCTCAGGTTTCTTGCCTGTTTAGAAATTCCCAACTTGGATTGCAGATTCAATAGTACAGAATTGTAGAGTGTGATGTGGGTGTGACAGAGAAGCCTGAATTTAGCTCTCTTGTGAATTTGGCAGCCAGTGTAGCATTCTTACCAGAAAGGCCAATGCGGAACTGTATCTGTCTTTGCTGCAGATATCTTTGGCAGCTGCATTATATATCACCTGCAAATGAGTAATAATAATCTAGCCAAAAGAGAGGAGATCACATATCAGTCAGCGGACAAAGGGGGTGCCCTAGTCTTGATGGACACCACCTACTATCGAGAACGAGTACAAGAGCATCTTTCAGATACCAACACTTACAGTCCGATGCAACAAAATCCAACTCGACAAGACATGGAAATATTGGTGAACATTCTCACCACATCAAATGCGAATGGTGTTATCAATCAAAAAACCAAGCAATATTTGACTCCAAGCAATCCAAGAACCCCTAGCATGTATATGCTACCGAAAATTCATAAAGATCCAAGACATCCACCATTTAGACCAATTGTTTCAACTCGGGGTAGCATCCATGAGAACACTGGCAAACTGATTGACAAATATTTACAACCTTTGATCCAACTATCTCGCACTTATGTAAAAGACACAACAGATTTTTTACAGCAGATAAATGGCATCACTTTTGAGGACAATGAACCTATCTGGTTATGCTCCATTGACGTGAAAGCGTTATATACCAACATACCACATGATCTGGGCTTGGAAGCTGTTGAGAACATTTTACTAAATTCTGATTTAGACATAGATTTCCAGCTTTTCATTTTGCAATTGATGCATTTCACTTTGTATCAAAGTTATTTCTCATGGGATGGCCAGTGTTACGCACAGCTGTCCGGAACTTCCATGGTCAACTGTGCGGCGCCGGTCTATGCGAACGCATTCATGAAACATTTTGAAGAGAATCATATCTTGAATCGTCATCCTTGGGATACACATGCCAGGATGTTCTTGAGATATATCGATGATATATTTGTCCTATGGCAAGGCGATCAAACATCTTTGGAAACAGTATTAACACAACTCAATCACATCAACGAAAGGATACAATTTACTGTTGAAAGGAGTCAAAGCACAATCACTTTCCTAGATGTGAGTGTCACAAGAGTAAACAATCATTTGGAAACCAACATATACAGAAAGAAGACAGACAAAAACAACATACTACATTATGCGTCATTCCATCAAAAACCTCTCAAGAATCATCTTCCATTCTCCCAACTACTCAGGGTCAAGAGGATAGTATCTGATTCAGACAAATATGAAGAACAAGCTACCAATATGATGGAACGTTTCAGACAACGAGGTTATCCTCAATCAATCTTAATCAACACAAAGGAACGATGTGACCAGATCACCCGATTAGACGCTTTAGCGGTCAAAAGAAAAGACGAAATGAAGAGACCTGTAGTTGTCTCAAAATGTTCAGTTGTTTCAAAAGCTTACAAAACTTCAATATTGAAACATTGGCCAATTGTCAGTACTGAACAGGATTTCAATCAAATTTTCAAGGACAAACCACTATTTGCGTACACTAGGGCGAACAATTTGAAAGAAATTATCAAGAAGCCCAAAACAATATCTTCTGTCACCTTTAAAGGCAACCAACCATGTCTGAACTGCAAAAACTGCAATAATCTGATAAAAGGGTCATTGATGAAACATCCAATGAAGGGCACTAACATCAACTTAAGATTGAATGCTACATGTGACACAGAAAATGTAATTTATATAATCAAATGCCCCTGCGGACTGGTTTATACTGGAAAAACATCGCGTAAACTGAAAACACGCATTAATGAACATAAGAGCAATATAAGAACTGAGAATACAAAATCTGCTCTAGCCTTACATTTCAAGGAAAACAAACACAACGTCAGCCAACTCAGATTTGCTGCTGTAGAGGTTGTGGAAAAGCGTGATGACAGATACAACAATAACTTTCTATTGAAACGGGAAAATCACTGGATTAAATTTCTGCAATCTTCCAAACCTTTTGGTTTAAATGACCGGATGGAGTTTTTATGTTATCTTTGAGAGACATTTGTGGGATAAAATGTATGTTTGAAAATGCAGTGCACCATACTGATTTTTCACTCCAAGATTAACAATAAATTCACTTTTTTCTAAATCATTTGTTAGTCACATCATTCATTATTTATATATCAGGTTTCATTATATTCTGATTAAATCCGGGATTTACACCACTGCAAGATGGCCGCCGTTTACAGAGTCCGTTTTTGATTTCAGTAGTACACGGATGATTTCACTTCCGTATATACCATGGCGTTTTTTCACACTCGATAGCGAGGGGCGAATGAAGTAGATACATGGGTCTACACTACCTCACAAGTAAGTTTTAGAAAGAGTACGCACGGGTGTATGTCATTGTTTTCCTTTGGGGATTCGTGCTAAGTTTGTCACTTCTTATACATAATCACGTCGGAAGATCAACCTTAATGGTTGAGTGGTTGAAAATATGGGTTATATTTTTTCTTAGACACACAACTGAATTCTTTATTTGTCATCTTTGATAAACACTTGAGCATCATAGAGAACACATCGAACAACTATTTAATATGATTTGGGATGTGAAAAACGATTTTAAAAAAAAAAGCTTGTTGCATTCATGTTGTACATACGTTTAAATAGGCATTTTTCGGAGGATTTGATACATAGAATGTTCATCTTTTGTTCACAGAAATACCCCTGATGAAGGACAGACCGTCCGAAATGCATTGGGTAGTGATGTACCTATATGTGTTGTATCAACTTTAAAGCATGAAATTTGTTGATTATAATCATTTGAGAAAAATCTTTTCATGTGAAGACAACATGAAATAAATGAAAAGAAGAATTTAAAACAAGAGTTTATGTGAAAAACTTCTTTATTTTGGAAAACAAAGAGAAATATGTTCTAAAAGGTTGTGCCCAAGGAGTTGACACTTACGTTAAGTGCCACAGACATTAAAGAGACTATAAGCCATTCCTACATATAGGGCATTTCTATAGTCTAGTCTACTAGTGATTAGAGCCTGAACTACTGCTCTGCACCAGTCAACTGAGATCCAGCAAAAAAGCCTCCCTAGATGTTTAAGAAGGCGGGACCATTTTGCCACATGTGGCAGCGACTTGATCCTGCATGGATAGGGAGTCGTTAATCAGCACACCTAGGTTTTTGGTCACTTTTTTAGACTCTGGAACAGAGCCCAATGAGGCTGGCCTCCAGGATGAATCCCAGATATGTTTAGCCCCAATAAAGAGCAAGATCTCAGTTTTTTCAGTGTTTAGTTTCCACAGTGTGCCCTCATCTGGTGAGGTTTTTCCAGGTTTCTTTAAATTTTTCGCTAATTGAAATGACCAGTTGGCTGTCATCGGCATATGAGCAAAACTCAAATCCCAAGTTTCTGCCCAGATTAGTGAGGGAAGAGATAAGCACATTGAAAGGTATCAGGCTCAGGCAAGAGCAAAGGGAGGCCAGCATTTAGATCGCTGACAGGATGATGGAAATACTTTTAGCTGAACCGACTGAGTTCTGTTACCTAAAAAGTAACCAAGCCATCGCAGGTATTTGAGTGTAGTTCATTTACACGCAGTATAGCAATCATTAGACTATGTAAGACGATATTGAATGCAGCAGACAGTCATGTAGAATCAGGGCAATGGTCTTGCCCTGATCTACTTCTAGCCAATTGTTGTCCAGAAAGGAGAGGGGAGAAGACTCTGGGGCATATTTACAAGCCTTAGTGACACCACAACATTACTTTCCACAATGTTGTGGGGGCGATAGGGGCTTCACCCTATTTAGAAGGCAGTATTAAGCACTTAACATGGCCTAACTCTGCATTGTAAATAAGGCTCCCTTTCACGCTATCATTAGCATGAAAGGGGAGGGAAATGGGTGTTTCAGTGGGCATTTCACTGCAACACCCATTGATTTATATGCTGCCCCGTATTTACAAGGGTGGCGTAAATATGGGGCAGCGCCAAAATTAAGACCAGGGAAAACCTGGTCTTACCCTGGCACAATGAGGAGAAATGTTTAATTTCGCATCACTTTTTGCTGTTTTCATGTGTGCTGTGTTGTGCAGCAAGCATGGAAACAACAAAACACCTATGATTGTTTATGTGCAGGAAATTGTCCCTTCTTTCATTCGGAGAAGAGCTGGCCTAACGGCTAAGGCGGTCCACCTCAAATCTGGGGAACTGGGTTCAAGTTTCGCCAATGACGCTGAACATCATGTGATTCTGGGCAAATCAATGAATCTCCCCGTGCTTAACAACAATGAATGTGTCCTCATGTAATGCAAATGGTGCTATGTGAAGGGCTCTGATACCCGATACCTCGGGTCAAGTTTGCGCAATATAAAACTCAGTGAAAAACATAAACAATCACTCCTGTGAGACAATGCAGGCACCCTTGCACTATGGTGCTAGGCAGCTAAACGTTAGCACCAACACGGAGGAAAATGCAGAGCTGCACCATATTCTTGCAAATATGTTGCAGCCTTGCATTTCTAAAGTGACAGAGTGTGTTATTAGCCTTCTAGGCTTTAAGGAACGCTTTGTCACTTCCTTTGTAATTATGCCTCTCTGTGCTGTGTTGTTTTTAGCTCTGAATCCTGTCTGGGATGGCTCCAGTAAGTTGTTATTTTCCAAAACGGTGGTGAGTTGGGTATTTACAAGACTTCCCTGGATTTTGGACATATGATGAAGCAGGGGTATATGGCGGTAATTAGATAGCTTGAAAAAATCTAATCCTGATTTTTAACCAGCTGGAGTATTAGAGCTTGCTTCCAAAAGTCTGGGTACTCTGCTTTGTGAAAGAGAGGTTAAAGATCTAAGTCAGATAAGGACTTAATTGGGAAGCTAACCTGAATAAAATGAAGTGGGGACATGGGTCAAGGGAGAACCTGATTTGGTCTCTGACATGAGCTTCTCAACCTTGTCCATTGAAACAATTGTGAAACTTCCCACCTGAGCACTGGCTGAGTGGTGAACTAGCAGTTTCCAGGGAAGCTATTCAAGGAAGTGTGTGTGTGAAACTTGAAGTACATTTTCTCTATTCTGTCCATGAAGTCTAAAGTTATTTTTTCACAGTGAGAGGCTGAGGGGACTTTAAACTATGAAAGACTAGTAGGCTAAGAGAGTTATTTCACCACTTTTTAATAGTTCTCTGGAGGAACTACAATTTTCTACTAGCCTTTTGATGAAGTAGTCTTTTTCGCTGTCGTAAGTGCTTTATGATAGCTATTCAATTCTCATTTATAGGCTTGTCGGTACAATATACATTTGGAGTGCCTTCCAGATTTGCTCTAAAGGTTTGCGGTTCTTTTTTTCCATTTTTAGTTAGCAACAGTACAATTTTTTTGATGGTGATCCTCCATGCGGTTTTTCATTTTCAGTGGTGCACAGTTATCGAAGACATTGGAGATTGCATATTAAAGTCTATGATACCTATGTATTGTTCATGTTTTAAGATTAGTGGGGAGAGCCAGGAGAGGAGGTTGGGCATTATAGCAGAATTTCTGTAGAGGACAGCACCCCTGAGTAGCCCCTGCTCTTTATAAGACACCTGGAAGGCTAGAATTTCACACTTGGTCATGGAGGAGCTATATTCCACAGTGAAGGTAAATGAGTCTTTAAAGATATTAGAGGTGCTGCCCCTCTGGTGCCTTGTTCTATTGCATTTCAGCACATTACAGCCTCAGGGCTTTGAGGAAGTGATATCAGGTAGGGTATGACTATTGAGCGATGTTTTGATGATGGAAACTAGGTCTGGGTCAGCGCCAGTAATTATGTCACAGATCACTTTACAATGTCGGGGAAGGAATCTGGCATTAAAACATAGGCAATTTAGAATGGGTTCTTCGGGGCTCTTAATTATACTCATGAGAGGATCTAAATATGGGCAGCCTTCCCATTTACAATGATGGCATGAGAAAGGGACTTCTAGCTGTCCTAGGGTCCTCACATGCAGGACATTGGTTCATGTTTAGTGGACCTGCCTAATGTTAGTAGAGTGTCTAGGGAGTAGGACAATCTTACCTGGTTTCCTGGTGTATAATTAACAGAGATTCTGGTGTCTGACATCGACCTGGTGTGGATGCGCGAAGATAGGCTTGCCTTTCGCTCAGGGCCATGCAGAGCCCTCATTTTTACATGTGTCTTCAATGAACTCTGGGCTGCTAACCCTAAAATGGCAGCCGAAGCAACACTTCCTGGTCGGCATGGTATAACTCACTGCTGTTGACTAAATTCTATAGAATTAACACATAGTTATGCGTTGATAATAGTGATTCCCCCAATGTCCTAAAAAAGCCCCAGTGATCAGTTCCATTTCCTAAAAGTGCTGAGTTTAAAATAAGGATTTTTAGCAGTCAATTTCATAAAACACTGATATTAAAATGTGGAAATAGATTTTTTCAGAGTGCTCAAAGAGTTCTTAGCAGGATTAATTAGACTATTTAGTAGCAGTTACAGTTTCAATAAAGTACCTAGTTCCTTGGTGCAAGTGTTAGCAATGAATTTTCTGAAATGCTAAGTGTCTCAGGTCAAACGAGAAGCATCCCTAGCAACCCCTAATTTTTATGTGTGGTTCCCATGAAGGCTTGACCACTAACCTTAAAATAGCGGTAGGAGCGGCACTTTGTGATCTACATGGTATAACTCACCACTGCTGACTGAATTCTTTATATTTAACACACGGTTATGCTTTGATGATCTTTCTGTGTGTTAATGTTGCACCTGGATTTTTGTTCACTTGTTATTGTTTTTGCATCTGCTATTTCTCACGCATAAACAGGTAGTGGGGTGGAGTTGGGCAAAGGTATGGGGTGATGTTTCAAAGGTGGGTTTTGCATGCAGTCCAGTTGGGGGTTGGGATATGGGGTAGGCATTTTCCTTGTAGAAGTCTGTGAAGCATGATATGTATATGGGTAGGGGCTTGGATTACAAGACAGAAAAGGAATTTGTGTTAACTTCTGGTTTATGCTTTATGACAGATTTATACTATGTGACACAGCCAGTCACTATTTGGGTGTAGGGGGGGATCTAATGGAATGCAACAGGGCGGAAGGAAAAAGGTAAGGAATTTTCTTCCATGTTTCTCATGTTTCAGTTTAAACTTATATACTGGCATGTTGGTGGCCCAAATCGTCCACTTTCAACACTTAGAAGAGATTTTTGCTTGAGACCAGAGCCCCTCAGTTTTACAGGAGACATACTTTGCCTTTAAAGATAGGATGCTTTTTCATCAACTAGGGAAAAAAAAATCATTCTTGCACCGCTCATAAAGTTTCAATTCATGGTGGAGCCATTCTAAATCTTCATTTTTTTAAGTGTAAGATATTACGGGCTGTATGTGACCCACAGTGTCGGTAGGGAATTAACTGTATTGAGATAGCTGCGCTAGTCTATACTATCTGTGTTGTCTATGGTCACAACAAAAATTACCTGGAGCTGTTCAATTTGATAAATCGTGAATAAGCACAATGGTATGGTGATATCCTTGTCCTTGGTGATTTTAAATGTAATATTAACAAAAAGTTGGATACAACTGAACAGGCGCATCCCGTGCCTAGGGGACGGGCGCCCTCAGTTGCGCCATGTGATTGAGCCCCCTATTGGTTTGCTAAGAAGGTGGTGCATCATGTAAGGAGGGACTGTGATGTCAGCAGGGCGTGCAGGATTGTTGGAGAGGTTATTTAAGGCTGCGCCCAGGAGTAGTCTGCCTATTTGTCCCCTCAGACCTCCAGCAAGCATTAGAGGCACATTGTTGATCACCCACCCACCCGGCTGAAGACCGAGGCTTCGTGGCGGAGCACTGACAGTTAACAACAAAGGGGGATGCACAACAAGGGAAGTTCAGTGTCTGGAGGGATCCCATTAGGGGGTAGGATCTACATCTGATGAGGGTACGTGGAAAAGGAGGACCGACCTGCCTCTGATCCTGGACTCTACTGCTCTAACCTGCAATGTATGGACTGTATTGAACCTTGGGGAGGCTGCCTGTGTTCAGGCACCTCGGTGGGCCGGTGTGTCATGCAGTGCCCTGGAAGTAATGCAACTGAGTGGGGATCTTGGCGGGATGATACGGGCAAGTTCCATTGTAAGGCCAAGCTCAAGTGCAGGTATAATTGTTGTGCCTAATTATCGTACTGTGTTGGGTCTCATGTTCTTTTTATTTTAGTTTGTCTCTTTAAATACTGTGTGTACTTATGAGCCTAGCACATGCCACCATGACCTATGTTCCATCCTGGAAAGGTGGCATGTGGAAAAGGTTAGAGGAGTTGTAGCTTGCTGTCGCTCTGGCCGGTCGTTATACTGGATACTTCTCTACTTGTGCCTCAATAAAGAATTGTACTACAACAGGATTATTTATCCTCTTTTCACTGGCAACGATTGGTTTATGAACCCTGGACCGGCACAGAATTATTTAAAAGGTTATTCACCTTTTGGACAGCATTTGCATTTTCTCTGGAGTTTTAATAAACTCGAAGCTGGGTAAGAATTTCAACGTTGGATCTCTACGTTATTTATTACTCTAGCAAGGATAATTTTTAACTAAGTTACATCTGCAAGGAAGTGTTGCTGTGATTGACTCAAGCGTGAAGAAAGCATTAAGGGTCAACTGTCTGCATTCATTTTTTTTTTTGTGGAAGCCTTTATTTTGCTTACAGTCCTAAGAATTATTAATTCACAAGTCGAAGTGTGAAAGGATCTGTTTCTATTTTCGTGAGTAAACTTTTAAGGCATTTCAGTTTGGCAGCATTTAAGTCTTTTCTTCGTGGTTTGACTCTGTATCACTTCTTCATCTATTTATAAACAGTGACATTTCTTAAGAAACTGTGTTGTGAGGAACTTTTTTTTAGAAGTGCAGGGAAAGCTTTCTATTATTCTTAAATTAAACAGCCTGTCTGCAGCCAAACAGGAAGTAAAATGCTTTGAAACTCGAGAGATAAAGCAATTTCTGCCAAAGCTGAAACAGATGAAACTGTTAATTGAATTAACTCAAGCGTGAAGAGTCTGGTGTTTATAATAGAAGATAACTGCTTTTGCATTTCCCTGTTTGCAGTCAACCGTGAAGGGAATCACATTAATAATTTAAAGTGAGCAGCCTGTGTTTTTCTCTTTAGGCTACCTGCGTAAGCAATATTTTTCATCACATAACATTGTGCAGCTGACTAAATATTAGAGTCTTTACTTCACCTTGCTGCTAATGCTCTTCAACCGTGAAAGAATCGTCTTTTAAAAATAAACACTGAAGGCATTTCAGTTTGCCAGTACTCCATGTTAACAGTCTACCTGACAGCTAATTTATGCGTTGCAAGCCTCGTTTCAAGTCAAGACTTTCCTCAGCAACTGTAATGAAAAATTTCCTAGCTATCGTAACGGAAAGTTTCAATTCTATTAAGGACAAGGAGGCAAGGATTATGCAGTCCTTTCTTCTCTTTATTACAATAGCAAATTCAAAGTAGACCAATTAGAAAACTTTCTATGAACTACAACTCCCAGGAGCACATGGGCCACAGTGTCCATAACAACCGCCATCCAATCACGATGTCTTCCACTGTATAACTGGTCCTGAAGTCCCTTCCTCTTCCTCTTCTTCTCTGTGAGAAAAGATCCCGAGGACGTTCATCAATCCTTCTGGTCTTGTCCTAAACCAACACAAGAAAAACCGTTATCCTGATCTCTTTCCGTGTATGGAAGCATAGAAATGCGATACATACCAGATAACACTTGAGTAAACATACCATGGAGAACTTAAGGTTAGAAACATATGCGAACAGGCCTGGTCATGAACCCAAAATAGCAATATAAACATGACAGAGCAAGATGCAACAGCATAACATATTCAAACCCCATTGTAAAATTTACTTACTGAATTTATGGAGATGCTGAGCCGGGCGAGACCAGCAAGTCTCGGGGGGGATAATCCTCGCCTCCTTGTCCTCAATAGAATTAAAACTTTCCGTTACGATAGCAAGGAAATTTTTCATTCTATGTCAGGACGGAGGCGAGGATTATGCAGGTTTAAAGCCTTTCTACCACCAACTCCGCGGCGCCATAAATGGGTTTGAAATAAAATTTCTTGAATGTGGATTCGGAAGACCAGTCCGCCGCGGCCATAATATCTGCCAACCGGCCGCCGACCTGAATGGCCTTAGAAGCCATTGCTCCCCTCGTGGAATGGGCTCCGAATCTGGTCACATCCACCTCCGCTTCGGCCATGATCCAACGGACCCACCTGGCGATGGAGGGCGAGGAAACCGCCTGAAACGGCTTTTGCAATGCAATGAGGAGTTGGCGTTCCCCCGGAGGGCGATATTCCGACGTCATGTCCTCGTATGCCTTGAGGCACCTCACCACACAAAGTTTGGGCTGATCCGGAAACATAGGATACGATACCGACCTGATGTTAGTCTTGGTTCTCCTAGCCACCGTAAAGGTGACCCCATCTGGGGTGTACGTCCGTGCAGTAATGTCCAAGGCCCTCACGTCCGAGACGCGCTTGCACAAGACCAGACATAGCAAGATCACCAACTTGGCGGCGAAACTCCTTCCTGGAGAGATACTGGTTGTCCGCCCAGGAGCAAAGGAAACGCAGAACAATATTGACATCCCAGAGGAATTCGTATCTGGGTTCCGGGGGCTTAGACAGTCTAGCACCTTTCATCAGTTTGCAAACCCAAGGGTGCTCCCCCGCAGGCTTCCCATCGATGTGGGCATGCCCTGCCGAAATGGCGGATCTGAAAAATTAATAGACCAGTAGGCCAAACCTGATTGAGCCAACTCCGCTAGAAAATTCAGGATGTGGCTAACGTCCGCCCCCACGGGATCGGCGTGTCTTCCCAAACACCAACGACGCCACAGTTGCCAAGCCGAGCGGTACCTCTTGACAGTTCCCGGAGCCCAGGCTCTACGAATGAGGTCCTCAGCCTCCGCCGAAAGGCGTCCGTCTTGCCAACGTCCCCTGATATCCTCCATGCCATGAGGTGCAAGGTTTCCTGAATCATCAGAGGATGAGGTTCCCCCAGAGGGCCCGAAAGCAATGAAGGGAACAAGGGCAGCCGAATCGGATAGTCCCATGACAGCTGCAACAGAGAGGGAAACCATGCCTGAGCCCTCCATAAGGGTGTCACCCGGATCATGGAAGGTTGTTGACGGCGAACCTGAGCCGCCACTCGTGGAATCATGAGAAAGGGGGGGAACGCATACGCATGTTCCCGCGCCCAATCCTGCAAGAACTCGTCGACTGCCAACGCCTCCGAGTCCGGTCTCCAACTCATGAACCTCGGGAGTTGTCTATTGAGCCGAGACGCAAACAGGTCCATTCAGCATGGACCCCACCTGGCCATCAAAGCCTGGAAGATCGATCGCTCCAGTCGCCAGTCGCTGAAATCTTGGAAGTGCCTGGAGTGCCAGTCCGCAATCGAATTCTACCTGCCCGGAAGATACTCCGCCGACACTGATATCTGTTTCTCCAGGCAATAATGCCAGAAGTCCTTCGCCAGGTTTACCAAGGCCCGAGACCGAGGGCCGCCCAGGCGATTGATATACTGCACTGCCGACACATTGTCCATGCGCAGCAGAATGCAGCACGACACTTGGTTCTCAGTCAGGGATCTCACCGCGAAAGAACCCGCCAGGAGCTCCAGACAATTGATGTGAAGTTGAAGCTCCTCCTCCGACCATCGACCTCCCATCGTTATGTCGCCACAGCGTGCTCCCCAGCCCGACCTGCTGGCATCCGACTCGATGATGAGATCCGGGCTGGATCCGAAAATCGCTCTCGTGTTCCACACACTCATGTGCTCGATCCACCAACGCAACTTCGTTCTCGTCTCCTCCGTGAGGGAGATGAGTTTGGAGTACGTGAGGCCCTTCCTGAGGTGTTGCGCCTTCAGTCGCTGCAGGGCCCTGTAATGTAGGGGTCCAGGGAAGATCGCCTGGATCGAGGAGGAGACCCACGATTCGAGCCAATTGCCGAAGAGATATTCTGTCCTTCCGGAGGACTTGGGAGAGTTCCTTGTGGATTTTGGTTACCTTCTGTGGGGGGAGACTGAAGAAGGCTGACTCCGAATTGATCAGGAATCCCAGAAACGTAATCTGAGTCGACGGTCGAAGTTCGGACATCTGGGCGTTTATCACAAAGCCCAAGTCCTGGAGAAGCGCAATAGTCATGTTCAAGTCTAGACGGAGCCGGACTGGCGATTGATTCAAAATCAATATATCGTCAAGATATATGATCAACCGAATGCCTCTCTCGCGTAGGGTCCCCACCACCGGCCGAAGTGGTTTCATAAGTTTCGTAAAGCACCATAGGGCCGATGATAGGCCGAAGGGCAGAGCTTGAAACTCGAAGACCGTTTCGTTCCAAAGAAACTGGAGGAACCGCCGATGTGGCGGGAAGATCGGTACCGTGAGGTAGGCGTCCTTCAAGTCCAGACGAACCATCCATTCCCCCTGGAGGAGAAGGTCGCGGAGCAGATGGATCCCCTCCATCTTGAAGTGGCGGTACACCAACCACTCGTTGAATTCCTGTAAGTTTATTACTGGGCGAAAACCTTTGTCCGTTTTCTGGACTAAAAAGATGTTGCTCAAGAACCCCGCAGGGTGCAGATGGGCCATGCAGATCGCTCCCTCCCTGAGGAGATCTGCCACCTCGTTGTCGATCAGAGCCCTGTCCTCCGAAGAGAAAACGAGGGGGGGAGGATGAGTTCTCTGACGGGGGGTACCGTAGAACTCTATCCGGAAACCTCGTACTGTCTGGAGAACCCAAGGGTCTGAAGTGATCCTGCACCAGTTGTGAAAGTGGTTCTGTAACCTCCCCCCCAGTACGGATGGGGAAAAAGGGTAACACTCACCGGATGGGCCTCCTGGTGCGTTGGCTCCGCCATGGTAGCCTCTGCTGCGCCCTTTCCCGGCGCCTCTACTGGGGTAGAAAGACCCCTGTCGGCCGTCGTTCCAACCGTTGTTGCGACGTTGTTGGTTCTTATTGTTGGGGCCTTGCTGAAATTAGCGGCCGGAGGAGCGACCCCTACCTCTTCCGGCCCCAGCAAAAACCCGTCCGGGAAAAATCGTTTTAATCGACGTCTGAGCCTTGTCTAAGGCAGAAAAGGTAGTGACAAACATATTTAATTCCTTAAAAAATGGTTCGCCAAACAGCTTGCCCTGTGCAATAGGCCATGCTTCTGAAGTGGCTAGGTCCCCGAGCTTAGGGTCGATCTTAATGAGGAGTGACCTCCTCCGCTCCGCCGCCAATGCGCAGTTCGCATTGCCTAAGAAGCTTAGGGCTTGCAGGGCCCAACCTGCCACAATCTCCGTGGACATCGCAGTCCCTGACTCCTTGGCCCTCTTGGCTAACTGGATGATCTGAGTCACGGGCCCCACTGCGTCCAGGAGTTTATATTGGCAGCTGCGCCAGGATCGGTCTATACCCTTCTTAGGGTCCTTCATAAACTTTGCAAAGAACGCGCAGAGTTTTTCATCAATGTCTGGGGTGACCGCCTCCCTGCCTTCCAGTTTCGGGCGAGGGCATTCACCCCGCATGCGGGTCCTAACCTCTTTCTAAAGGGGTTGGCGAATTTTACCAGCGACGTACTTCGCCACCTTGGGATCAGGGATCCATTCCGATGATCTAGGGTGGTAAATCCTAGTTGGGTAAAACATGTCGGAGAGTTAATCCTCACCTTCCTGGGATTCCGAGGAGTGAGACGCCGGGCGCCAGGGTCGGCCCGTGAACTCTTCCTCATCCTCCGAGGAGACATCGTCATCAGATAACCCTCTCCCTCCACGGGGAAACCATTCTCCTGGTCCGTCTCCGGGGCGACCTCATCGCCATCATCTCCGGGGTAAAATCCCTCCCGGCAGGGTACATGTTTCAACGTCCACGCACTCTTACGGAAGGAGTCTCTCAGACGATCGAACTCCTCCAGGTGCCCCGCGTGACGTTTTACTGAGACTTTGCCACCACCCTGTCCACCTTTGGGGCCACGGTCGACAGGCGCTGAGCCCAGGGCCTGGGAAAGCGCGCGACCAACCGCCAGCAGCAAGGGTAGAGAGACATGAAGCTCCTCCGCCTCCTGAATGGAGGGATTTGTCTGGTCTGATGATTGCATTGTCGGAGGGTGTGAGCACATAACACCTCTAGTCAATTTTATGAGGCAGCCCCCTCGCCGGTGCTCAGGCAGTTAAACCGTCGTAAAAATCAGGTGCGGTGCCTGTCTAGACCACCAGAGGGCGCTGCGCACTAGCACGCAATCAATATCACCGTTGCCGGTGTCAGGCGAGGGTTGGCGAGGCAGTAGACACTTCCGCCTCGATGCGCCTACTAACTAGCGGAATACCGCAATCGCAGCCGTCCCACCAGAAGCGGGTGCCCCACAGAACCGGGAAACGCAGAAGCGCGCTCCACTCGTCCCACGATGAAGTGACAGAGACGGCGCAGGCAGCGCCTGTCACACGCCGAACTGTCGCGAACGCAGAGCTGGCAAGCGCAGCAATCTAACTACACAGCGCTAACAAGCGCACCGAACCACAGAAGCAGAAAATAATGCACAGGTTAAACACGGCGACATGTACAAAAGCACAGTATGTCAGAAAATAATGGAAATGACTTATCTGACGAGCAGAGAAGAAAGAGGAAGAGGAAGGGACGTCAGGACCAGTTATACAGTGGACAACATCGTGATTGGATGGCGGTTGTTATGGACACTGTGGCCCATGTGCTCATGGGAGTTGTAGTTCATATAAAGTTTTCTAATTGGTCTACTTTGAATTTGCTATTGTAATAAAGAGAAGAAAGGACTGCATAATCCTCGCCTCTGTCCTGACATAGAATTGACTCCCTGAACACGGAAGACACGGAATCAAGGCAAATTTCAATCTTTATTCTTTCTCAGGTTTTTGGCAATTCGGTTTTTAGTTTCTGAATCAATTGAAATATTTTAAATTATTTTTACATTCCATGTGCATTTCGGTGATGCACACACCTATGTAAAGAATATATTAACAGACTTCATTACAGGATTACATCGTTTTGAGACTGTTTATGGCATTATTCATTTCAATTTTATACATAATATAATTTTATGTATTTTTGCCATATTTTGCATAAATATTTTCTTTCAACAGGAACCGAGCATTTTTTTCAAAACACTGTTTACCTTGTTAGTTTATTTCAATTATTGCTAATAATGCAAGAATCTATTTTACCACCTTCTCCATTTCTGTCCACACCTGGAAATCCTCCTCTTGAGTGGGAATTATGGTTTGAGGGTTTTAAGGCTTATCTTGAAGCCATTGAAACAGATGTCTTTACTCAAAAGAAAAAAATTTGCCTTACTACGTCATTCTTTGGGTACTGAAGGAAGGACAGTTTTAAAACATCTTCCTGCTTCTGTTGTCATGGGTGAGGATGATGCCATTGATGAATACGCTTCAGCTTTAAAAGTATTAGATCTTAGATTTTTTTAAAGTAACATCATTATGGAGAGACATAAATTTTATATGAGAAAACAGTTACCTGGTGAATCTATTGAAATGTTTGTAAGTGATTTAAGAGTTTTAGCCTCTACTTGCGAGTACAAAACATTTCATGATGAAATGTTAAGAGATCAAATTGTTGAAAAAAACAATTGCAAAAAGACACACGAAAAATTGCTAATTACACAGGATCTTACTTTAGATAAAGCTTTAGAGATAGCTAAGAATATAGAGTCAACTGCTAAATATATGGATCAAATAGCTTTAGATACTAAGACACCTACTCTAGCTGTAGACAGGTGTGTACTTAAGAAAGATTTTAAGTACGATAAACAACGGAAAGTTTGTGAATGTTATAGATGTGGCAGCATGAATCATTTGGGTAATGCTCCTTTTTGTCCTGCCATTGAAAAATGTTGTGCAAAGTGTAAGAAGAAAGGCTATTTTTCTAAAGTTTGTAAATCTAAACCAATGTACACTAATTCCAAGTTGAATTCCAAGCCTTCTTCTACGAAAATTCTGGCTATTGAAGCCAAATCTGAGTCTAATTCTACTTCAGATAGTGATGATGGAAATGAGGTTATGATGTTGTCTAATACTCATGTTACTAAGTCTCAAAACGTGATATCTACTTCCAGCTGTGAATAAAATACTTCACAGATTTTAAAATTACAATTGGCAAACATTAAGCGACCTCAGTGTCAAGTGGAAATTCTTGGTAAGCAAATTGGTATGATCGCTGATTCAGGTTCCTTCTTCACAGTAATTGGTCCTGAAGAATGGGACAAATTAAAGCATCTGGTATTTCTTTAAGAAAGTCATTCATCAAACCAGTAGCATATGGTGGTACACCTGTAGAAGTTGTAGGTACATTTGATTGTACATTAACTTTCAAAGGGCGTTCTACTCCATCTACTGTATATGTTGCTGATGACAAATCTTCACTGCTGGGTTGGCTAGAACAGAAAAATGTAGGTATTATTTTATACCCTAACAGTGAGGAGCAAGTTCTTCATAAAGATAATTTCATACCAGTGTGCACCATAAACTCTCATGACTGGAAATCAGCTTTTCCAACTGTATTTTGTGAAACTCTGGGCAAAATAAAGGGTTTTTCTCACCAAATTATTCTTAAACATGATGCTCAACCAGTAGTTCACAAGTCCAGGAGGGTTCCTTTGGCCATGAGAAAAGAGTTAGCTCAAGAACTAGGGGGCATATTACCAAGCAATAGCGATAATTATCGCTATTGCTTGGTTAGAGACAAAAATTTACCGCTGAGCTGCGGCGATTTTTTATCGCAGATAAACCTTGGTATTACCAATGTTTATCGCAAATGCGATAAAAAACGGCCGCAATGCATGAATATCGCTGAAAAGTCTGCGATATTCATGCATTACCGAGCTAATGCTCTTAGCCATGTTATCCACCTCCCATTGGATAACATGGCTAAGAACTGCTCAGGGGCAGGTGTTAGCTTTTGGAGATATTCGCGCTTAGCGCGAATATCTCCAAAAGTTGGTAATAGGAGATAGCGATGTTAGCGACTGTTTCCAGTTGCTAACATCTTGGCACGCCCACTTTGCATGTCATTAGTGATAAATATCACTGACATGCAAAGAGGGGCCCAAGATGGTTGCTATCTCCTACTAGCTGTCGCTAACTGGTGTTAGCGACAGCTAGGTAATAGGGAGATAATTGTATCTCCACTTTCTTGGCTTTTAAAGCCAAATAAGCGGAGATAAACCCCCTTGATAATATGCCCCTAGATTTTCTTTGTAAACAGGGCATAATTGAACCTATTGAAAGTTCAGAATGGCTTTCTCCAGTTGTTTTGGCCAGGAAACCCAATGGCACACTTAGGATGTGCATTGATTTGGGAGATCATAATGACAGAATATGGGTAGATAGGCACCCCCTTCCGAATATCACGTAAATGTGTACTCTGGAGGGTGCAAAAATATTCTCTACCTTAGATATGTCATCAGCATACCACCAGATTTCTCTCAAAAAAGACAGTTGTCATCTTACTTCTTTTGTAACGCCCTCTGGTGCATATCGCTTTAAAAGAATGCCCTTCGGGCTAGCATCAGCGTCAGCTGTATTCCAGAGAGTAATGGAATCCATGTTTGCTTGTGTACCAAATGTAAAGTGTTTTCAAGACAATATGCTAATTCATGGTAAAGACATGGAAGCCCATGATAAAACTCTAGCTACCATTTTGTCCATTCTAGCAGATCGGGGTGCAACTTTAAAAGCGGAAAAGTGCAAATTTGCTGTAGACAAAGTAAATTATTTAGGTTACAAATTATCAGCCAAAGGAGTAGAACCCAAAGAAGATTTAGTATCTGCCATAAAATGTTTCCCTACTCCCCAGAATAAAGATCAACTCCGATCATTTTTTGGCATCTTGGAATTTTATGCCAGATTTATACCCAATTGTAGCAGCAAAACTCACGGGTTGAGATTACTCATGAAGAAAAATCAACATTTCGAGTGGTCAGATGATCTTGAAAGTGAGTTCCAATCCATAAAAATGGAGTTGAGTAGTGCTATTCCTTTGCAACACTTTAATACACATGACCATTCTATTGTTGTCACTGATGCCAGCCTATACGGTCTGGGTGCCGTACTACTTAAAAAAAGAGATGGGAAAGAAGTAGTGGTAGCTTTCGCCTCACGCACTTTGAGGGGTGGGGAATCAACGTATTAAGTGGTGGAGTGTGAAGCTTTGGCTTGCTGGTGGGGTGTCAATTATTTCAGACAATATTTGTGGGGTTCAATGTTTACAATTCGAATGGACCACAAGCCTCTTGTTAATTTGTTTTCCACCAAGGGTGGTGGAAATGCAACTCCACGTATTGCGAAGTGGCATTATAGACTAATGGAATTTCAATTTCAGATAGAGTATATTCCTGGAGTTAAGAATATTTTCGCTGAGGTCTATCTAGATTTCCTTTGGCAACTGAACAATCTGGTGAGTTAGAAGAGGAGGAGTTTAGCATTGTGGCTTCTTTACTAGATTCAAATTTCACATGTATTTCAGAAGAAGAATGGAAATCTGCTGTTCACTGTGATGTTGTGCTACAAGAAATGATTACCATGTTGAGTAAAGGTTGGTCATCTACACGGGAGGAGATGGATGCATTTAAACATGTTTTTCCGGAATTGAATTTTGAGTGTGGTATACTCAGGAGACTGGATTTGTTGGTTGTTCCTGTATCTCTTCAAAATAAAGTTTTGGAGATTGCTTATGAAGGTCACATTGGAATGAGGGCAATGAAAAGGAGACTAAGAGAGATATTTTGGTGGCCTGGCATGGATCGCTCTGTTGAGCATTTTGTAAGAGATTGTATCTCATGTGCCACTAGTGATAAAACCCAAGTGACTTTTCCTAGTCCTGTAGAAGTTATTCCTGTACCTGACAGACCATGGATTAAGTTAGCTGTAGACATCATAAGGCCAATGTATGTTTTGGAGGAGAAATGTAGGTATGGCATGGTTTTAATAGATTATGGATCAAAGTGGCCGGAGGTGACATTTGTAAGGTCTGCTACCACTGATGAGGTGGTGATTTTTCTCCGGTCATTGTTTTTGAGAGAAGGTGCTCCCAAATTGTGGAATAAAGGAAAGATTGTCAAAACAGAATTTGTGTGTTAATTCTAGCGTGGAACAGCAAAGTGTGCCAATTTCTGTACATCATGGTCCTGGTACTACACAAGATAAACCTGGTATCAGAGTTTCTGTTAGAGTAAGAAAACTACCTATTAGGTACAAAGATTATGTATAATTTTGTATGTTTTTTTATATATTTGCTTTTAAATGCTTTTAAGCTTGTGTTATTTTGTTCCAAATATTAAGGGGGAAGAGGTGTTGGGTCTCATGTTCTTTTTATTTTAGTATGTCTCTTTAAATACTGTGTGTTTACTTATGAGCCTAGCACATGCCACCATGACTTATGTTCCATCCTGGAATGGTGGCATGTGGAAAAGGTTAGAGGAGTTGTAGCTTGCTGTTGCTCTGGCCGGTCGTTATACTGGATACTTCTCTACTTGTGACTCAATAAAGAATTGTAATACAACTGGATTATTCATCCTCTTTTCATACTGCCTTTGACATGTTGTTGCCGCTAAGTGTACGACCAAAACAGAAGTTCAAGTAACGTCGTGCCTGATTATGTACTTAATGCCTTTGACAGGTTGATGCAGCTAAAGCATGACGCTATGAATAATTGTATACATCCAAAAAGGATGGTTTCCTCCTATCGGTTTGTGTAGAATTCCCTGGTTTGATGTGAAATAAAAGGCTACCCCCTAGACAACATGTTCTGACTCTGGAAGTTATTGGGCATAGCGGGGAGAAAAATGTTGCAAATGGGGAAGGGTGAATGTCACTTTGTGTGCATACTATAATTGATCTGCCACTCCACATATGTCTAACACCAAGTTACATAGATAAGCTGAATTTACAGCTTGCTGAATTTATAATGACTATTGTGGGCTCCTCTTCTCCTAGCATTGCCTGGGGTACTCTGAAAACCTGTGCCCAGGAGAGGGACATCCCTACGTTGTTTGTATCTGAGTATAATATACTCCATAAGGGGCAGGCACAATTGTTATTTCATAAATTACTTTGGTGGGAGAAAAAACAGATGCGCATTCCCTAGATATTTATTATCAAACACTGCTTACATAGATAAGCTGCATTTACAGCTTGCTGAATTTATACTGACTATTGTGGGCTTCTCTTCTCTTAGCATTGCCTGGGGTACTTGAAAGCCTATGCCTGGGGGGGGGGGCATCCCTACGTAGTTTTATCTGAATATAATATACTCCATGGGGCGTGGCTTGGACGCCGATCGGGATGGCGGCGTGAGCTCGTAGCTCCGCGCAGGATCCCGCTAATTCTCCTGTTTTCGGAACCCTGGGCGGCCCGGAGACGACTCTCCTGCCCTCTGAAGTGTGAGGGGACAGCTGGGTGCACTTGATGAACTGCTGGGGGACTGCCGCCCCCGAGGAGACCGTGCTGAAGCAGCGGCTGAGGTGTTGCTGAGGGTGCGAAGAAAATGGCGGCGGGGAGGTCGGAAGGCCCCGAACTTCAGCCCTGAGCCGAGTTGTCGCCGACTGGCGAGGGATCCTGGCGAGAGATCCTGCAAGCCGCTGACTGGGGCGCTAGGGTCGGCGGGACTGTGATCTGAGGCCGTGGTGCGCTGCCTTGGCTCGTCCGGAGCTTGGGGACCCTAGCTGGATACCGTCTTGGGACTTCTCCTCTTCCCCTCAGGCTCCCGTGGGGGCGGCCGAGTGGAGTGGGCGTCGCAGGCCGTGGCTCTTGTGCCTGTGAGTGTCGGTGGAGACATTGCACTGCCGGCGACCGGTGCTGCCCACGGGCGCTGACGGTAACCGAGCTCCTGGACTTGTGACGCAGCACCCTGGAATGGCGGCGACAAGTGGGTCGATGGCCGCGGGATGCACTGAGGGGGACTCGGCAACTTCCACCCAGCTGGGCGAGAGTCCCTCCTCGGAGCTCGATCGAGACCAACGGCTGAACCAGCGACTAGATGCCATACTTGATGCGATCGCCTCGACTAAGGACGTGTTGCACCAAGACATCGCCCAAGTGGCCGTGGGCCTGGGGCTGCTGCGCGCAGATCACGCGAAGCTAGCGGACAAAGTTAAGGACCATGACCAACTATTGCTGGACCTGAAACCGTCGGTGGTGGCCGCGGAACATAAGATCACTGATATGTTGGCCCGGTTGGACGCGTTGGAACGGAGGGCGGAGGATGCAGAAGGCCGCAATAGGCGGAACAACGTGCGGGTCGTCGGCCTTCCGGAACGGATTGAGGGGGAGGATGCAGTGGCCTATATGGAGAACTGGTTCCGCACTGTGGTGGCGCCGGAGGGGCTCACTCCTTTCTTTACGCTAGAGAGGGCCCACCGGGTACCTGCTCGCCCACCGGGGCTTGGTCGCCCCCCCCGCCCGATGGTGGTGAGACTCCTCCACTACAAAGACCGGGATCTTCTCATTCAGCGGGCCAGGATGTCGGGCCCCTATGACGTGGAGAATAGTAGGGTTACGATCTTCCCGGACTACACCCAAATGGTCCAGAAAAACCGGGCGTCGTTCCTGGCAGTGAAAAAGGAGCTCAGGGAGGAAAGCATTCAGTACTCCTTGCTCTACCCAGCTAAGTTGCGGATCATGTTGGATGGGTCTACGCACTTTTTTCAGACTCCGGACGAGGTTTGGCAATGGCTGGAGTTGTACAGGGCGGGTACGGACAGATCGCATAAAAGCAGGCGAGATGAGCCCAAGCAGCCCCGGGTGAGACAATCGCAACGCATCCGATCCCGCAACAGGCGCCAACGGGAGAGGCGGGAGGCCCAAATGGCGGCGGAAAAGAGGGATGCACTCGCAGCGACGGCGGCCATTACAGGGTCGCAACAGAACAGTGAACGTGCGGACACTGACTCGGGAGGAGAAGGCGGCAGGTCGGGAGAGGAACTTTCAGAAGCGGACAGTTCGAAGGGGCCGGAGGTGACCCCACAGACCTCGGATGGTATCTTTTGCGGCTGACATTGGGTTGGACTGAGCTAGATCGGGACTTCATGGTGGGGTGGTATCCTGTTGATAGGGGGCCGGGACGCCGGGAGGGGGGGATCTGTGCTTGGAGAGGGATGGAGGCGCGGGGCGTGGGCTCCGCTCGCTGAGGTCGGCGGTGACTCACCCCCCTTGGGCCCTTAAGGCCGCCTGTGGTGGAGACCACAGGGTTCTGAGTGTGAGAAGTTGTTTCAAGGTTTGGATGGGGGCGGACATTGGGTTCGTGTGCTCTGTCCTGGGGAGCGGGGTTTGGGAAGTTTTTCTGTTTTGGGTGTGTTTGGGGGGGGCAACTGCACTGGGGGGGTTATGAACATTCGTTATTTGATTTGGACTGTACGAAGTTGGAATGGGGACATTACCTAATCTGAAATGCCTAACGTGGAATGTCCGGGGGCTGCGAACTATGGTGAAGCGTCATAAGGTCCATGCATATCTTGTACGCAGGGGGGTTCAGATTGCTATGCTTCAGGAGACTCATCTCACTAAGAAGGAATGTACTGCCTTGCAGAAAAGATGGCGGGGCCAGGTGTTTGGCACCACCTACTCAGCGTATGCCAGGGGGGTGCTGATCTGGGTGAGGGCGGGGATACCCTTTCAATTGCTGAATCAAGTAGTGGATCCGGATGGCCGGTTTGTGGCGGTGGAGGGGAGGTTATATGGCCGGGATGTGGTTTTCTGTTGTGTGTATGCGCCAAACACTGATCAAGCTCGATATCTTGATAGCCTCTCAGGGGCGTTAGCCTCCTTCCTGGCAGGCCCGATAGTGCTAGGGGGGGACTTTAACTCGATTACTGATGTGGCTCTGGATAGGTCCCATCCCCCTCTGGTGGACTCCCCGGTGCGCAGGCTGACCGCGCACAGGAAGGACTGGCAGGATAGGTGGGGGCTGCTGGATGTCTGGAGGGAGCGGCACAGGGAGACCAGGGATTACTCCTTTTACTCTGCGCTTCATGACCTGCATGTCAGGATTGACTCGGTGCTCTGTGGTGGATCCCTAGCTCCGTTGGTCTCCCATGCGGAGTACTTAGCTAGGATTATCTCAGATCATAATCCCCTATTGGTGCACATTCAGTGGCAGAGGGAGCGCTCAGTTATACCAACGTGGCGGCTTCGGCCGGAGACACTTGAGGATCCTGTCTTCCAAGACGTGGTTCGGCAAGGCATTGATAGCTATTTCGGAATGAATGCGGGCACGGCCACGAGTAGGTCCATTGAATGGGATGCAATGAAAGTGGTGGCGAGGGGAGTGTGTCTGGGCAGGTTCTCGAATGCTCGCACGGCTGTGTTGAATGACCTCATGACAGCGGAAGATAGGTTGAGGGACCTGGAGCGCCGCAGGCCGGCTAGACCGGACTTACAAGCCCAGCTATTAGAAGCGAAGGAGGTGGTTGCAATTGAGACGGAACGTTTGCGATGCTATGACTATAAGCAGTATATCGTCAGGGCGCATGCGGAAAGGGACAAGGTGGGTACCCTCTTGGCCAGACTGGCCAACCCGGAACTTAGGGGCTCCCCGATCCTCGGCATTCGCACTGCGCAAGGGGAGATGGTGTACAACCAGGCAGCGATATTGGAGTGCTTTAGGGGGTACTATGAGGAACTGTACCAGAGTCAGCTGGAGGTGGGGGTCCAGGACATTGTGGAATACTTGGGGGAGAGGCAGCTTCCGGTCCTTGCTGAGGAGGACTCGAAGGAACTGGGCGGCCCGGTAACGCTCACGGAAATACGGGCGGCCATAAAGCATATGGCCCGCAACAAAACGCCCGGGGTGGACGGATTACCGATTGAATTTTATCAGCTGTATGCGGATATTTTGACACCCAGATTGCTGACGGTGTATGCTGAAGCATTCGAGGCTGGGGCGCTGCCCGGATCCATGCGGGAGGCCTTGATTGTGCCGCTCCTGAAGCCAGGCCGGGACGCAGCGGACGTGCGGTCTTACCGCCCGCTGTCCATGCTGACGGTGGATTATAAGATTCTGAGCCGGATACTGGCCACCAGGCTGGCCCCGTATATGACGGGCCTGGTACATAGGGACCAGGCCGGGTTCATACCCACGAGGAGCACGGCGCTGAATGTTCGCCGACTGGTGGGGATAATGGACGCCATCTTGGACGGGGAGGGTGCCCCTGCGGTCCTATCTGTAGACATCGAGAAGGCCTTTGATAGTTTGGAATGGCCGTTCCTGGACGGAGTTTTGGAGAGGTTTGGTATGGGCGAGGGGTTCCGCAGGTGGACAAGGGTCTTGTATGCATCGGCGACGGCGAGAGTACGTTTGGGCGGCCTGGTGTCTGCGGCGTACCCGGTGGGCAGGGGCACGCGGCAGGGGTGCTCTCTGTCTCCCCTGTTGTTTGCTCTGGCAATGGAACCTTTAGCGGTCCATGCGAGGTCGGGTGTCGTGTACTTGGGGATAGCCAGGGGCGAGCAGTGGCATTATATATCGCTTTATGCGGATGACTTGCTCCTGTACCTGGCTGACACCTCCCGGGCGTTGGCCGGTGCTATGGAGCTGCTGTCGGAGTTCGGCCGGCTGTCGGGCCTTAAGGTCAATTGGGCGAAGACTTGTGTGTTCCCGCTGCGAGCGGGTTCACCTGCTCCTGACGGAGACTTGGACGTGGTGTGGGAACCATCTTGTTTCACCTATCTGGGTGTTCGCATTTACCACGCTACCGCAGACCTATTGGAGGGCAACATTGGTCGTTGTGTCCGGGCACTGCGGGGCAGCTTGTCTTTCTGGTCGACCCTCCCGCTGACGGTTCTAGGCAGGATTGCCCTTCTGAAGATGGTGGCACTCCCCCGCTTTCTCTATTATTTCCGGACGCTGCCCATATGGATTCCCCAAGGGGTCTTCAGAGACCTGAGGTCGATGATTATTGGCTTTCTGTGGGGGCATGGCCGCCGTAGAGTGGCCCTGACCACGCTCCTCCGCCCGAAGATGGAAGGGGGTATGGCTGTGCCTGACTTTGAGCTGTATTACCTAGCGGCACAGCTGCAGGTTCTAACACAGAACGTGGCTAGGGTGTTCAGGGGTCCGGAGGAGGACCGGGATCGGGGGATGCAACGCCATGTGTTGTCCTATATTATCATGCAGCAGAGGCTTGAGTTGCGGGCCCTCACCGTGGAGGAAAGGACGCTCCGTTTGTGTTGGCAGAGGAGCCTTCGGAGAGCGAGGGCTTCGCGGCCTTATGCACCGGAGATTCCGATCGGCATGCTGACGGCCTTGCCGCACGGGGGTGATTGGTCCCCGTTGCTGGCTTGGGAAGAGATGGGATTGCAGGTGGTGGGCGACCTGTACATAGATGGGGCGTTGGCACCGTTTGAGGTGCTCCGGGACCAGTTTGGGCTGCCTGACGGGGGGTTTCTCCTACACGCGGCAGTGGTGGCTGCCGTACAGAAGCACTGGAAAGGGGGGCTCGTAGAACCAACGACGACTATGGCGTGCCAATATGTGGTGATGGCAGCTGGTACGGTTAAGGCTGTGACGTGCCTCCATAATAGGATGCTGCATGAGGGTCTGGAGCCGCTCCTGGGGCTCAAGTCTAAATGGGAGGAGAGTGTGGGCCGCCCCATACCGGATACGGCGTGGGGACACATCCTGCGGCGTACGTGGAAGGGCACGAGAAATGCGCGCTTTCAACAAGTGCATTTCTATGTGCTTCATAGGGCCTATTTAACCCCGGAGAAATTACAGCGGTACTTCCGGGTGCCGGATGCCCGATGCCCACGGTGTTCGTCTTTGGGTGCGGACATGGATCATTTGTTTTGGGGGTGCCCGCAATTGGGGACCTACTGGGCAGAGGTAGGGGAACTCCTGAATGAAGTGTCTGCCAGGGAGGTGGACTTTGATATGGCGGCGTGCCTGTTGCTCTGGTTCCCGCACACCAAACGCACCAAGGTGACGAGCAAATTTATTGACCTGGGTCTGATACTGGCGCAGAGGGAGATATCGTGGCACTGGAAGTCCAGGGGGGGGCCCTCGCTGCGTAGGTGGAGGAATGAATTGCTGCGGTGGTCTGCTTGCGAGAGTGTGCTCCGGATGAAACAGGCTGTTAAGTTGGGGAATGAGAGGGTTCTGGACGCGGCGCGTGCATGGGAGCAGGTGGTGCAGGCCTTGCGTGACTCTATGGTGGATGACGGGGATGGAGAGAACTGAGCCGAGGGACACCACGGGGCGCACACAGAAGAGCTAATTTCCGCGCTGTGGTAGATCCATCCAACTCGACAGGGCGAGGGGTACTCCTAGCAGTTGCCAGGGGGGGGGGGCCTTGGGGGGGACTGGTTTATGGGACTTGGGGTGGGACGGAAGCCATTAGGGGGTGGATAGCCTGGGTGCCTAGGCTCTATTAGGGAGGTTGCGTGCTGTGGCAGTGGGGGAGGGCTGGGGGAGCGGCCAGGCGAGTTGGGGCGGGGGCGCTTAGGGGGAGCCCCGAAGCGCGGGATGTTACTGCATTAGTTTTGGGATGGCTGACGGAGATTTTGTTGTGGGGGGGGGTTAAAAAGCAGATACGTACGATGGCTTTTCGACCATGGTCCCTGTGGGACTTGCACTGTGATTTTCTCCTATTGCTTGGGTCAACATGCCGCCCGGCCTCCGGGATGCGGGCTGAATGGCTGTGTACAGTTTGGATTTATTATTGGACAGTGGGGTGTCGCGGGGGCACGGGTTGATTGTTTGTATCCTGTGGTTTCTAACTCTGCAATAAAAATATGTTTAAAAAAAAAATATATATATAATATACTCCATAAGGGGCAGTGTAAGAACTGGGACCACCAGTTCTCCGGGGGGTAGCTTGGCTCGAGCAGGAACGCAGCCAGGGGCTTACGTGTAAAGCAGATACTTAACACACTCATCCACTGAGACAAGAAGTGGGCGCAATAATGGAGACCACACCAGTATCTCTTCTTAAAAATCAAGATCTTTCATATAGGTTTTAGATCAAAGCAGTTCAGGTGTTAGCATTTCATTAGCATCTCAATAAAGTACTTCATTAAAGCATTGCATTACGTATTCTCGGTAAAGTAGAAAATATCAAATAACATAGCCTGTCGCATTACACTCTTCAGCAGGCTAAGAGGGTACTTTCATAAACCATGGACTAGTATTCAAGAAGCAGACATAAACACTTCCTCTTGTAAATATCAACAGTTCAGTAACCAAAATCAGATCATCAAAATAGTATCAGAATAAACCACTAGGAATCAGAGTTTAACTCCATCAGGAACTGTAGAAGCCCGCCCCTGCAAGAAATTCAGTACAGGGAAAAAGATCACCACTTCATCAGCAGGCTTGAAAACATATAAACAGGCATGAGCAGTACAGGCAGCATAAGACAGCCACCAGTCAATGACCTGGACGATCTTATCACTCAGTGGGCCGGAAACAGTAAATTCAGAATAGCCTGCTCTCCAGGCATGCACAGTTAATTGGGCCCGACACACCTCGACACTCAATTAAGGCCTCCCAGTCTCTAGAGGCACATTAGGGGGCCTACGGGGCCCAGTCTCTGTTCTCCCCAGGGGAGGGGCGGACTCGGGGCCTTACCCGACCTTCCGCCCTCCTCCCCGGGGGTTACCTGCTTTCTTTGGCCCTCAGGGGCCCTTGCGTTGGCTGGCGTAGGCGGAAGGAGCTTCCGCCAGTCGAGGGACTTCTCGCTGCCGGGCTCGGTGCAAGACGCTGTCACCGCACACCGGCACCGGGGGCGAGGAAAGACACTGCGGGGCAAAGCGGAGGGGCGTTCTTTGGCTCCTGTCCCCCTCCGCGGTGAGTCGCGGCCTGCTCCGGGTGCCTTGCCTTTTCCGCACGGTTCGGCGGGGACAGCCAATGGCTGCGCGGCTTGGGCGGGGCGGGGCCGATGATGCGGCGGCACTCCCGCTCACGTGACAGGGGCCCAGGCAGGCTTCAGGCCTGGTGCGGCCTGACAGACTTGAGGCGGCGGCCCTCTCCTGGCACCGGGGGCCGCCGAGGGGGGTCAAGTACGGCGCTGGGCACCGCGCAGAGGCAGTCGGCCACAGGACAGGCCGGGGGCGCCTCGGAGGTGTCGCGTGGGCGGCGCCGATGTCGCGATGGGAACGAGGTCTCCTCGGGCGCCTCAGAGGGCATGACCAGCTCCGGGCAGAGGCGGTGAGTGGGGGACCAATGGCGCCTCGTGAAGGGGGCGTTCAGGCGCTGCAGCGCTACTCATGGGGCCAGTTCAGATAGCTCAGGGGAGTGCTTGGTATTTTAGGCAGTTTATGAACCAGCGCTCGACAGAGAGGGGGGTCAGCCTACAGCGCTGGTGAAGAATTCCAGTCAGGAATGCAACTAGCTCAGTCAGAACAGCATTGGGGCACAGAGGGAACAGGATGTAGCTCTATACAAACAGTTCAGCAGGGACTGCAGGCAGAATGGACAGCAGAGCAGTTCAGTCAGGGGGGAGACAGGTGGGCAAGGTCGGCCCACTGCAGGCAGGGGATGCGCAGGGAAGCACAGTCCAGTACCTGGTCGATCCCCCAGCAGTCTCTGGTCAAAGGAAAGTAGTCTTCTTGGCGCTTGGATCGTTCTGCGCCCTTAGGTGGTTTCTTGAAGAGAGGGGGGGGTGAGTTGGAGGCTGGATGAGTTTTCCTCAGTCACTGAAGATGGACGCTGGTGTTCCCTACCGCTGGGCCAGATCAGGGGGCTAGTCTAGGACACCTCAATGAGCTTAAGAGGCAGCACCTAAATCCTGTCACTCCCAGTGGCATAAGTTCCTAACTAGGCCCTCCCGCCTAAAACTCCTGCGTGGGTTCCCCAGGTCAGTGATGCCCCAACTGACTAGAAAAAGTTTCCTCCCTTGCTTAAGTATGCCCAGGTAAGGTGACCACTCTCTAAGGCGGCAAAAATCAGCTCCGCCTTTCTTCTGGAAGGTTCTGGGAGCTTCCCCACTCTACCTATGGACAGGGGATGGGAGGCTGGCATTGCAACATTGTATGGGGATCCAGCCAGCTCCTGGCAGCTAGGGTGCTACACTAAAACGACCACGCTGCAGTGGCAGCCATGTTTGTAGTAGAGAGCACCTGCACCCTAACATAGATTAGCCATGAAAAGGTGCCCGTAGACCTAAGGACCAACAAAAAGAAGGTGGGAAAAATGAGGCAAGGGCAAAACAAACCACAGGGAAAGACCACCCTAGGGCTGACAGGTCTAACATGCGCCCCCCCCAGCCGAAAGAGGGGAGAACTACCCAAGCTCTAGGGAGTTCTCGTCGCTAAGGCGGAAAAACCGGGAGAGACCGTCAGCATTGGCGTGGTCAGCTCCGGGCCGATGTTCCACCCTAAAGTCCATCCCCAGTAGGGAAATGGGCCACCTTAGCAACTTGGGATTTTCGCCTCTCATCTGCATGAGCCAGCGAAGGGGTCGGTGGTCGGTCTTAATTAGGAAGTGAGAGCCAAAAAGGTATGGCCTCAGCTTCTTCAAGGCCCAGACCACAGCGAAGGCTTCTCGCTCGATGGTACTCCATCGCCGTTCCCGAGGGAGGAGTCTTCTGGATATGAAGGCCACAGGTTGGTCTTGGCCATCATCGTTGAGTTGCGACAGCACGGCGCCTACGCCATGCTCTGAGGCATCTGTCTGCACGATGAATTCTTTTTGGAAGTCCGGAGTGGCCAGCACCGAAGCGGTGCACATCACACGTTTCAGTGTTTCAAATGCCTCCTGGCAAGCAGCCGTCCAGATCACCTTGCGTTGCTGCTTTTTGGACGTCAACTCGGTCAAGGGGGCCACGATGGTGCCATACCCCTTGACGAAACTGCGGTAATAGCCAGTGAGGCCGAGGAAAGCTCGGACCTCAGTCTGCGTTTGGGGGGCTCCCAGGCCATGATGGTCTCAATTTTGGCCTGGAGGGGTTGCACCTTACCCCCGCCCACCAGGTGTCCCAGGTACACAACAGATCCCTGTCCAATCTGGCACTTGCTAGCCTTGATGGTGAGGCCAGCGCGTTGCAACGCCCGCAGCACCTCCTGGAGATGCTGCAGATGGTCCTCCCAGGTGCTACTGAAGACAGCTATGTCATCCAGGTACGCCGCTGAGAAGGACTCCAGGCCAGATAGCACCTGGTTCACCAACCGCTGGAAGGTGGCCGGAGCATTCTTGAGCCCGAAGGGAATCACTCGAAATTCGAAGTGGCCCTCAGGGGTGGAGAACGCTGTCTTCTCCTTCGCTCCATCGGCCATGGCAATCTGCCAGTACCCTGATGTCAAGTCGATGATGCTGAGGTACTTGGCTGCTCCCAGCCAGTCAATCAGTTTGTCCGCCCGTGGGATTGGGTGTGCGTCTGTCTTGGTGACAGAATTCAACCCCCGATAGTCCACACAGAACCGAAGTTCTGGTGTGGTGCCCGGTGGGGCCGCTTTCGGCACCAGCACGACCGGACTAGCCCACGGGCTGCTGGAGGGTTCGATCACTCCCAGCTCCAGCATCTTGGTCACCTCACCCTGGATGCTGTTCCTCACTTTATCGGACAGCCGGTAAGACTTGGTTTTCACTGGCGGACTGTCCCCTGTGTCCACATCATGGGTACACAGATGGGTGATTCCAGGCGTGAGGGAGAACAACGAAGCGTGCTGCGCAAATACCTGGCGGCAGTCCCTCTGTTGCTCTGGGGTCAAGGATGGGGAGAGGACAACTCCCTCCACTGAACCATCCTTTTCCTGAGCCGCTAGAAGGTCAGGAAGAGGCTCACTTTCCTCCTCCTCGCTCCCATCCATCACCATGAGGAGAGCAAGCTCCGATCGCTCATGATGAGGCTTCAGGCGGTTGACGTGGGGCACCCGATGGGGCTGACGGGGGATCTTCAAGTCAACGACGTAGGTGGTCTGGCCTCGACGCTCAACAATCTCATACCGACAAGTCCACCGGTCCTGGAGGGCACTAAGCTCCCCAGACTCCATGACCCACACCTTCTGTCCAGCGTCCAACTCCATCGTCCGAGCGTTGCGGTCGTACCACTCCTTCATGACGGCTTGGCTAGCCTCTAAGTTGTCTGAGGCTTCCTTCCACAGCTTGGCCATCTGGCTGCGGAATGCCAGCATGTAGCTGACAACATCACGGGGAAGCTTCTTCGAAGTCTTCTCCCACCCCTCCTTGACCAGACTGAGTGGTCCCCTAACGGGATGGCCATAGAGCAATTCGAAGGGGCTGAACCCGACGCCCTTCTGGGGTACCTCGTGGTATGAGAACAGCAAGCAAGGGAGGAGGATGTCCCATTTCCACCTCAAGTCTTCAGGCAGGCTCCGGATCATCCCCTTCAAGGTCTTGTTGAAGCGCTCTACGAGCCCGTTAGTCTGGGGGTGGTAAGGAGTGGAGAACCGATAGGTCACCCCGCACTCCTTCCACATGGCCTGCATGTAGGCCGACATGAAATTTGTGCCCCTGTCCGACACCACGACCTTGGGGAATCCCACTCGGGTAAATATCCCCATCAGGGCCCGCGCCACCACAGGTGCAGGAACGGTCCTCAGAGGGATGGCCTCCGGGTACCGAGTGGCGTGGTCCACCAACACCAGGATGAACCGGTGTCCCGCAGAGGTCAGAGGGTCCAATGGCCCAACGATGTCAATACCGACCCGCTCGAAAGGGGTCCCGACCTCCGGGAGTGGTTCCAATGGGGCCTTCCCTTTGGTCCCCGTCTTGCCACTGGCCTGGCAAGTCTTGCAGGTCTTGCAATAGGTGTCAGAGGCAACTCTCATCCTGGGCCAATAAAAGTGTGGGACTAGCCTCGCAAAGATCTTGTCCTGGCCCAGGTGTCCAGCTAAGGGTATCTCATGCGCCAGTTCTAACAAAAGGGCCCGGTAGCACTGGGTGACCACTAAGGCCCTCGAGGATCCATGCACCGGAACCCTTGGCTCACTGTACAGGAGGCCATCCTCCCAATACACGTGATAACTGCCGGTCTCTTGGTTGACCGCTTGGGCTTCGGCCTGTCGCCGCATGCCTTCAAGCATGGGGCACTCCTTCTGCGCCCGACAGAATTCCTCCCGGGTAGCCCTCCTTCCACATGCCACTCGGCAAGGGTCGGCAAGTCCCCCACGGGAACGACATCCACCTCCACGGACTCCGGGGTTACCTCCGCGGGCTCCCCATCCATCACACGGGGGGTGTCCTCCACAACACTCTCCTCTGGACCAGCATTGGGTTGGGCCGTGGTCTCAGGCCCCAACCCGGGTTGAGCTTCTTGCCGGGCAGCCATGGACCGCGTGACCACGCAAGTCCACCCTGGTAACCCCAGCATCTCAGTATGGGCCTTAAACTCCACTTCCTTCCAGGCGGTATGTTCTAGG
Organism: Lissotriton helveticus; assembly: GCF_964261635.1. Lineage (NCBI taxonomy): Eukaryota > Metazoa > Chordata > Amphibia > Caudata > Salamandridae > Lissotriton > Lissotriton helveticus. Next base: position 650,831,403 of record NC_136068.1, read on the forward strand.
TCATTACCGAGCAGACAGTCCACCGGCAAGGCAGGGCTGATCGCAACTCTCAACGGGCCTGACACTCCTCCCCACTCAAAGGGAGCTTGAGCCAAGGGATAGTAGCTCATACTGCCGTCAGCCAACACGGCCGGATGGTAGTCATCAGGTACTACCTGCTCTGGGGACACCAGCCGCCTCACTATGGTGGTCATGCTGGCTCCTGTGTCCCTCAGAGCGTCCATCTCCTCCCCATTGACCTTCACCCTCTGCTGGTACTTAGCAGTATTCGATGGTAAGGGCATCACTGGGACCATCTCTCTATCTCCAAGTGAAACCAGGGTCAGGCCTGTCCACTCCCCTTCCCTATCTAGGGGCAGCTCCATCCCAATCGCTACGCTAGCCACTCCGGGACTCTTGCTACCAGTGGGGGCTGGGGGTCGTTTGCGACACTGGGCATCTCCCTTGTAGTGTCCGACCTCTCCGCACTCATAGCACCGGACCACTTTTGCCTGCTGACTCTTGTCAGGGTAAGTGGGTTTTGGGGACCGGTTCTGAGATGGGGTACCTACTCTGTCAGGACTTAGCCCTCGCGCCTGCTCAGCGAACTAGAATCCCCAGCAATCATGGGCCGGGAACTACAACTCCCATGACCCTTTGCGGCCCTCGCGATTTAGCGCTGATGGGCGGGTTGCTCGGGGCTAGTGATTCTTGTCGTCCCCGCGGGAGCGGCTGCTCTCGATTCCAGTGCACCTTCCCAGGAGTTAGTTCGGTTGGGGGAAAACGGCCGCGCTGGTGATCCTGTTTGGTATTGTACTGAGAACGTTTCTTTTCATGCTTGGCATTCTGATTCTTAGGAGCGCCGAGCGCTCACCTTTTGGAGGCAATGTGAGTCGCTTTTGACTCAAACTATTACTGTTGTGATTTGGATACTTATCGTCCCTGGCTAGGGCGGGACTGGTGTTTGTTTGCTTCACCATTTACGTGGCTTGGTCCTACAAGTGGCAGAATGAAGGGGGAAGACAACCTCCTCATTACCGTCATGAATTCATTACGAGTGTTTGTCCTTTTGATTTGGATTACAATTCCCAAAGCGGGTGGCAGTGGCTTTGTGGCTACACCTCACCGTATTTGGTTGGTTTTGATATGTGGAGGTTTAGATGCCATTCATGGATTTCAATGCAGTAATTGTTATCATTTGAAATGGAATAAGCCTTTGCAGCGTTTGCTTTCTTTACTTACATTTCGGACCTTCTGGATAGTAGAAGCAGTATACTGTGCAAGACTTCATTGGCAGTAGAATTCACGTTTGAAAGAGTGTTACCACTCTGGGGGTATGTGAAGTCAATCTAACCTATATAGATGAATGTGCAGGGTGTTGTCATAATCATACGTGTTAACTGTGTCCCTTGTGTTATATAGGTATAGGAGGAAAGGGATGAAGGCCGTTGTGCGGAGAATGTTTCTTACTTGATGCAGGTGATAATCCGTTTTAGTGAGACCTTACTGAGAGTAGACATAGGAAGTGTACTAACCTGTTCTTTTGTTTTGAAGCTTCCTTTCCCTGCTGTCCCCTCCTTTCCTTCCTTGGGTTTTCCCCGTTTTCGGGGTTTTTCCCTCACCGTATCACTTGAACACCCTGTGTATGTACAGTCAGGGTGTTTGGGAGGTCCGGAGGTGGAGATTATTGCTGCAAACGAATCCTGCAGAGTGCTGATCCTGACAGAATCACTAGCCCAAGAATTACACTCTGCCCGGTTCGTTGGTAGCAATAATGGCCTCCATGGAGGATGTGCTGCATGCTTTGGTGTTGGTCCAGCAAGAGCTGGCCTCCTCAAAGGCAGAGACAGCAGCCTTACGCGATAAGGTTGAGCAGTTGTCTAGGAATCCTTTTAACGCCTCGTCTCCTGCCTCAACAGTGCAGGTGACAGTGCCCCCGCCCATTCCTTTGGCCACACCAGAAAGATATGCAGGAGACCCCCGTAAGACGCAGGTCTTTTTAACCAAGATCCTGCTTCACTTTTCTTGTAAACCTGCTTCATTCCCTACTAACCATTCTAGGGTGGCCTTCGCCATCTCCTATCTAGTGGGTGACGCAGCAAATTGGGCAGTTCCGCTGGTAAAGAATAACGATCCCATTTTGTCCGATTGGGCGGCCTTTAGAGCCGAATTCGAGAAGGTATTCGATCGCAGGGCCGCCTCCTTCACTGTGGATAAGGAACTTATGGAGTTGAAGCAGGGGAAAAATTAGTTGATTACTTATTTAACCTCGTTTAATAGATTAGTGGCTGAGGCTGAATGGCCGGAGGAAAAGAGAATGTCCCTCTTTTATCAGGGGTTAAAGGAGGAATTAAAAGATGTGGTGGCTCAAGTGGATCCCCAGCCCAAGACATGTGTAGACATGATCAATCTCGCTTTGAGGCTAGATGGTCGTTTGTCAGAAAGAGGGGGGTATAGGAGAAGATGGGATAGAGGTACGTACCATTTTGATCGCACCTCTTCTAAACCAACTGGAGGGCCTGAAAGTAGTACAGAACCTATGGAGATAGGAGCTCTCAGATCCCCTTTGTCAAAGGCAGAGAGGGAAGCCAGGAGAACCCAGGGTCTATGTATGTACTGTGGGAAGAAGGGGCATTTTGTGAGAGACTGTCCCTCCAAGCCCAAGACTTCTAGTAACAGTAGATTCAAGAGAGTAGCGGTTTCTGCCACGACACCCAGTGATGGACAGGGGGAACCTGCAAATCAGGGGTCAGTTGAGAGATCAGAATGGAAATTGACCTCATTGTCGACTGTTGGGGTGGGGGAAACCGAGTCCCATTTGGTAATTGGAATGACGCTGGAATGCGAGCATAAGTGTCATCAAGTGATGGTATGTTGGACTCAGGGGCAACGGGCAATTTCAGTGATGATGGTCTGGTGTCTAGGTTAGACTTACCCCGCATTCTGAGAGAGAACCCTGAGGAGGTTCTAGAGGTTGATGGTAAGCCATTAAAGTCAGGGCAAATCACCGAAAGAACGAGTGAGGTGGGGTTGTCGGTGGTTTTGCGAGGTATAATTCACTCCGAGCTTCTATCTTTGAACATCATAGCGGCACCCCAGTATGAGGTAATTCTGGGAATGCCATGGTTATGTCGACATAATCCTGTGGTTAACTGGAAACTTAAAACTATTGAATTTGTGCCTGAGTTTTGTCAGGATCACATGGTGTCTGGACCTTCTGTTCATGTGGCCGTTCTATCCACCCCTTATGTAGCAGCTACAGCAGCAGAAAAAGATGTACAGCTTCCTGAAGTGTATAGCCCTTATAGTGATGTGTTCAGTGAGGTGAAAGTGGAAACCCTTCCTCCGCACAGGGAGTATGATTGCCGCATCGATCTGATTGAGGGGGCTACTATTCCTACTTGCAGGGTGTATGCATTGTCAGTCCCTGAGACTGCCCACTTGAAAGAATATATTGACCACTACCTCCGCTTGGGGTTCATTCGACCTTCCCGCTCCCCTGCAGCCTCTCCTCTGTTCTTTATAGCGAAGGCCAATGGGGACCTAAGGGCTTGCGTGGACTATCGAGTCTTGAATAAAAACACCGTCCGGAACCGTTATCCTCTCCCCCTCATTTCTGTTGTGCTTGACCAGGTGAGGGAAGCAAAAATCTATACCCGTTTGGAATGGCGGGGGGCTTATCATCTGGTCAGGATACGCGAGGGAGATGAATGGAAGACGGCGTTCAAGACGCGATTTGGCCTCTATGAGTATATGGTGATGCCCTTTGGGCTTTGTAATGCCCCAGCGGCTTTCCAATTTTTCATTAATGATGTGCTAAAGGACTATTTGGATCGCTTTGTGGTAGTGTATATCGATGATATACTGATATACTCTCAGGAGGAATCTGTCATGCCGAACAAGTGGGAGCGGTTTTGGACAAGCTGAGGGAACACCGGTTGTACGTGAAATTGAGTAAATGCGAGTTCGGGGTTCATGAGGTGGAGTTTCTGGGAGTGAATCTCAGCTCGTAGGGATTACAGATGTCGGATCGGAAGGTCCAGGCGGTGCAGGAGTGGCCAATCCCTAAGAACGTGCGGGAGGTGCAAAGCTTTTTGGGATTTGCTAACTATTACCGCCGTTTTATTGATCAGTTCTCGCAAAAGGCTGTCCCAATCACTAGGTTGTTGAGAAAGGGGGTGCAATTCGCCTGGAATGAAGAAGCCGACGGGGCTTTCCAGGCTTTAAAGAAGGCGTTTGTTACGGCTCCTGTGTTGGCACACCCTGTTTTGGAACATCCCTTTGTAGTGGAAGCGGACGCTTCGGACGAAGCGATAGGGGCAGTGTTGTCTCAGAGGAATTCGCTCACAGGACAGCTACATCCCGTGGCATATTTATCAAAGAAATTGAGCCCTGCTGAGTACAACTATACTATAGCAGAAAAAGAACTGCTGGCCATCAAACGTGCTTTCCAAGAGTGGAGGCAATATTTGTGGGGGGCCTGTCACGCGGTAACCGTATACACAGACCATAGAAACCTCCAGTACATGACTTCGGCCAGGCATCTGACACAAAGACAGATGCGTTGGATGCTTTTCTTTGCGGAGTACAACTTTGTGGTGACCTTTAGGCCTGGCATAGACAATAGGAAGGCAGACGCCCTGTCCAGACAAGTTATTCCAGAGGTACTGCAGGAAGAAGTCCAACAAGCCATTATCCCTGCTGCTAAGGTAGTGTGTTTGGTTCGTGCTGAGAGGTTCCTGGATGAGGTACAGCATGCACGATCTTTACAGGCCTGGGAGAATTGGGCTAGTAAAAAATCGGGGAGGTCTGTAAGAAAAGGTCTGCCGTTCCAGGGTGAAAGTTTGTACCTACCCACAGTTGAGATATGGAAGAAAGCCTTTGATTGGTGCCATATAGCTCCAATGGCTGGGCACCCTGGTATAGCTAAAACATTGAGACTGCTTCGAAGATACTTTTGGTGGGATACGTTGGTTAAGGATGCCTCCTTGTGGATTAAGGGCTGTGAGGAGTGTGCAAGAGCAAAAGGGGAGAATACAAAGAAAAAAGGTCAGCTGATGCCCATGCCCACGCCCGCTCGACCATGGCAGAACATTAGCCTGGATTTTATTACGGGCTTGCCTGAGGAACAGGGGTGTTCAGCTATCCTGGTGGTCGTTGATAATTTGACAAAGATGGGTCATTTTATACCATGTAAAAATCTTCCGACAGCAGGGCAAACAGCTCAGTTACTGGCTTCCCAGGTCATACGGTTGCATGGTATTCCCAGGGTGATAGTGTCTGACAGAGGGCCTCAATTTGTTGCTCGTTTCTGGAGGATGTGGTGTAAGGCTCTAGGGATTGATTCGGCTCTCTCAACTAGCTTCCACCCTCAGACAGATGGGCAGACGGAGAGGCTAAATCAAACCCTGAAATAATACTTAAAGTGTTATTCCACAGAAGCACAGCAATCCTGGGTGAACCTGTTATGGATGGCTGAGTTGGCATAAAACAACGCTTGGCATAGTTCAACTGGCATGTCCCCTTTTAAGGCCAATTACGGATACAATGCCAACACCCTGCCTATTACTCTCCTCTCTGAAGTAGGCGATCAGCCCACTGTTCTAGCTCGCATGCAGACATTGAGGAGAGTGCATAGGGAAGTGCGGAAACACTTGCTGAAGGCCAAAGAAGTATACAAACGATGGGAGGACAGGCACAGGATACCAGATCCTCGGTTTCAGGTGGGGGACAAGGTGTGGCTCTCTACTAATTACATCCGTTTCAAGTTGAGAAGCATAGTCCATCCTAGATTCATTGGTCCTTATCAGATAGTGAAACAAATCAACCCTGTGGCTTACAAATTGCGGTTACCTAGCTCCTTGAGAATACATCCGGTGTTCCATGTCCATTTACTAAAGAGGGCTCTTACCTCCCAGAGGAGGGCGCCTCCGCCGGTGGAGACAAGAGGGTGGTCCTGAGTATGAAGTACGGTCCGTTCGTGACTCCAAGTTGCGCAGAGGTGTTCTGTGGTATCTGATCTCATGGAAAGGATATTCTAGTGAGGATGATTCCTGGGAACCGTGGGACAGCGTTCATGCTCCCAGGGCGGTTGCTTCATTCCATCGGAGATGTCCTTCTAAACCTGGTCCTAGGAGGCGCTTGGGAGGACGGCGTACTGTCAGGACTTAGCCCTCGCGCCTGCTCAGCGAACTACAATCCCCAGCAATCATGGGCCGGGAACTACAACTCCCATGACCCTTTGCGGCCCTCGCGATTTAGCGCTGATGGGCGGGTTGCTTGGGGCTAGTGATTCTTGTCGTCCCCGCGGGAGCGGCTGCTCTCGATTCCAGTGCACCTTCCCAGGAGTTAGTTCGGTTGGGGGAAAACGGCCGCGCTGGTGATCCAGTTTGGTATTGTACTGAGAACGTTTCTTTTCATGCTTGGGATTCTGATTCTTAGGAGCGCCGAGCGCTCACCTTTTGGAGGCAATGCGAGTCGCTTTTGACTCAAACTATTACTGTTGTGATTTGGATTGTGATCGTCCCTGGCTGGGGCGGGACTGGTGTTTGTTTGCTTCACTATTTACTTGGCTTGGTCCTTCAAGTGGCGGAATGAAGGGGGAAGACAACCTCCTCATTACCGTCATGAATTCATGACGAGTGTTTGTCCTTTTGATTTGGATTACAATTCCCAAAGCGGGTGGCAGTGGCTTTGTGGCTACACCTCACCGTATTTGGTTGGTTTTGATATGTGAGGTTTAGATGCCATTCATGGATTTCAATGCAGTAATTGTTATCATTTGAAATGGAATAAGCCTTTGCAGCGTTTGCTTTCTTTACTTACATTCCTGACCTGCTGGATAGTAGAAGCAGTATACTGTGCAAGACTTCATTGGCAGTAGGATTTACGTTTGGAAGAGTGTTACCACTCTGGGGGTATGTGAAGTCAATCTAACCTATATAGATGAATGTGCAGGGTGTTGTCATAATCATACGTGTTAACTGTGTCCCTTGTGTTATATAGGTATAGGAGGAAAGGGATGAAGGCCGTCGTGCGGAGAATGTTTCTTACTTGATGCAGGTGATAATCCGTTTTAGTGAGACCTTACTGAGAGTAGACATAGGAAGTGTACTAACCTGTTCTTTTGTTTTGCAGCTTCCTTTCCCTGCTGTCCCCTCCTTTCCTTCCTTGGGTTTTCCCCGTTTTCGGGGTTTTTCCCTCACCGTATCACTTGAACACCCTGTGTATGTACAGTCAGGGTGTTTGGGAGGTCCGGAGGTGGAGCTTATTTGCTGCAAACGAATCCTGCAGAGTGCTGATCCTGACATACTCCTTTCCCAAACTGTCTAGTTTGTGGGCCTCGTGAGAACTCCGGTCTTTTATCTCCACCCTCTTTCTTCTGAGGGGCGCCCTGTCCGCCTTTTGGGCCATCTCCCCCGGAGCCCTTGTGTGACACCCGGGAGCTAACCCAAGTATCCGCCTCCTTCGCAAGCTCACGGGGATCAGTAAGCTTGCGGTCCACCAGATGTTGGCGCAGCTCCGTAAAACACTTATCCAAGAGGTGCTCTCTCAAAAAAAGGTTGTACAGGCCCCCATAATCACGCACCTCGCTGCCACGCACCCAACCATCCAGAGCCTTACGGGCATACTCAAAAAAATCCAACCAATTCTGCGTGGACAGCTTATGGCTGCCACGGAACTTCTGGCGATACCTTTCGGGGTTGAGGCCAAAATGTTTAATGAGCGCCTCCTTCATGGGGGAATACCTAAACTGGTCTGCCTTTTCCAGATACAGGTGGGTGTCCCTGACGTCAGGAGGTATATACCGGTACAAACCACCTCCCCAATGTTTCTCGGGCACCCCATGGGCAGTCTAGGCCACTTCATATGCCTCCAACCACCTGGCAATGTCATCCCCCTTGGTGTAGCTCGCTATCACCTCCTTAGGTAACCAGAATCTGGGCTTCTGCTGAGCCTCTGGTACGCTGCCACCATTCGGACTTCCTGGCGCACCCAATTGTAATGCTCTCAGCTCCATTTCCTTGAGCTGGAGCTCGTGTGCCAACTTCCTTTCCTCCATAGCAAACTGCTTATCCTCCCTTTCCCTCTCCCTCTTGTGCTCTAACTTGGCAAGCTCCCACTTCAATCGCCTCTCCTCCCTCCTGTCCTTGTACTCCTGCGACGACACACTCCCCCTGGATACACTACTCCCTGCCCCGGAACGTCTTCCTGGCAATACATTGTCGGACATATCAATGTTGAGTAGGCCTTGGTCTTCTTGAGTGTCCCCTTGTGTGACCTGTTCTCCCTGTTCCTCATCCTCTCTCTCCCCTGGGTGGTCCCTTACCCATGCCCTTAAGGCGGTGCGGACCTCTTCATTGACAGCTCTCATCCCCACAGGCACCCCCATCCCCTGACAAAACTCCCTTAACTGCACTACCGTGTACATATCAAGGTCAGCCAGCTGGAACTCCATTTTGTCAGGTGGGGACCCAGATAACCTGAAAGAAAGATTCTAGGATGTAGGCAACAATGCTGGGTCAACACAGGTTCCTACACACTTTGCAGGCTTAGACAGTGGTGGGCAATTGAGTTAGCTTGTAGGCACCACAGGTGTCCAATTAATTGCAGCGCACTCTGTTCCACTGGAGGGTGTTAGGTAGCTACAGGTCCTGGATCCCACCGCTCTCTAACAATGTAAGAACTGGGACCACCAGTTCTCCGGAGGGTAGCTTGGCTCGAGCAGGAAGGCAGCAAGGGGCTTACGTGTAAAGCAGCTACTTAACACAATCATCCACTGAGACAAGAAGTGGGCGCAATAATGGAGACCACACCAGCATCTCTGCTTAAAAATCAAGATCTTTTATATAGGTTTTAGATCAAAGCAGTTCAGGTGTTAGCATTTCATTAGCATCTCATTAAAGTACTTCATTAAATCATTGCATTACGTATTCTCGGTAAAGTAGAAAACATCAAATAACATAGCTTGTCGCATTACACTCTTCAGCAGGCTAAGAGGGTACTTTCATAAACCATGGACTAGTATTCAAGAAGCACACATACACACTTCCTCTTGTAAATGTCAACAGTTCAGTAACCAAAATCAGATCATCAAAATAGTATCAGAATAAACCACTAGGAATCAGAGTTTAACTCCATCAGGAACTGTAGAAGCCCACCCCTGCAAGAAATTCAGTACATGGAAAAAGATCACCACTTCATCAGCAGGCTTGAAAACATATAAACAGGCATGAGCAGTACAGGCAGCATAAGACAGCCACCAGTCAATGACCTGGACGATCTTATCACCCAGTGGCCCGGAAACAGTAAATTCAGAATAGCCTGCTCTCCAGGCATGCACAGTTGTTTGGGCCCGACACACCTAGACACTCAATTAAGGCCTCCCAGTCTTTAGAGGCACATTAGGGGGCCTACGGGGCCCAGTCTCGGTTCTCACCAGGGGAGGGGTGGCCTCGGGGCCTTACCCGGCCTTCCGCCCTCCTCCCCGGGGGTTACCTGCTTTTTTCGGCCCTCCGGGGCCCTTGCGTTGGCTGGCGTAGGCGGAAGGAGCTTCCGCCAGTCGAGGGACTTCTCGCTGCCCGGCGCGGTGCAAGACGCTGTCACCGCACACCGGTGCTGGGGGCGAGGAAACAAACTGTGGGGCAAAGCGGAGGGGCGTTCTTCGGCTCCTGTCCCCCTCCGCGGTGAGTCGCAGCCTTCTCCGGGTGCCGGGCCTTCTCCGCACGGCTCGGCGGGGACAGCCAATGGCTGCGCAGCTTGGGCGGGGGCGCGGCCGATGACGCGGCTCCCGCTCACGTGACAGGGGCCCAGGCAGGCTTCAGGCCTGGTGCGGCCTGACAGACGTGATGCGGCGGCCCTCTCCTGGCACCGGTGGCCGCCGAGGGGGGTCAAGAACGGCGCTGGGCACCGCGCAGAGGCAGTCGGCCACAGGACAGGCCAGGGGCGCCTCGGAGGTGTCGCGTGGGAGGCGCCGATGCTGCGATGGGGCGAGGTCTCCTCAGGCGCCTCAGAAGGCACGACCAGCTCCGAGCTGCGGCGGTGAGTGGGGGACCACTGGCGCCTCGTGAAGGGGGCGTTCAGGCGCTGCAGCGCTACTCACGGGGCCAGTTCAGATAGCTCAGGGGAGCGCTTGGTATTTTAGGCAGTTTATGAACCAGCGCTCGACAGAGAGGGGGGTCAGGCTACAGCGCTGGTGAAGAATTCCAGTCAGGAATGCGACTAGCTCAGTCAGAACAGCACTGGGGCACAGAGGGAGCAGGATGTAGCTCTATACAAACAGTTCAGCAGGGACTGCAGGCAGAATGGACAGCAGAGCAGTTCAGTCAGGGGGGAGACAGGTGGGGCAAGGTGGGCCCACTGCAGGCAGGGGGGTGCGCAGGGAAGCACAGTCCAGTACCTGGTCGATCCCCCAGCAGTCTCTGGTCAAAGGAAAGTAGTCTTCTTGGCGCTTGGATGGTTCTGCGCCCTTAGGTGATGGTTTCTTGAAGAGAGGGTGGGGGTGAGTTGGGGGCTGGATGAGTTTTCCTCAGTCACTGCAGATAGACCCTGGGGTTCCCTACCGCTGGGCCAGATCAGGGGGCTAGTCTATGACACCTCACTTAGCTTAAGAGGCTGCACCTAAATCCTGTCACTCTCAGTCCTAACTAGGCCCTCCCGCCTAAAACTCCTGCGTGGGTTCCCCAGGTCAGTGATGCCCCAACTGACTAGAAAAAGTTCCCTCCCTTGCTTAAGTATGCCCAGGTCAGGTGACCACTCTCTCTCTAAGGCGGCAAAAATCAGCTCCGCCTTTCTTCTGGAAGGTTCCAGGAGCTTCCCCACTCTACCTATGGACAGGGGATGGGAGGCTGGCATTGCAACATATTATGGGGATCCAGCCAGCTCCTGGCAGCTAGGGTGCTACACTAAAAAGACCACGCTGAAGTAGCAGGGGCCAGTGGCAGCCATGTTTGTAGTAGAGAGCACCTGCACCCTAACATAGATTAGCCATGAAAAGGTGCCCGTAGACCTAAGGGCCAACAAAAAGAAGGTGGGAAAAATGAGGCAAGGGCAAAAAAAACACAGGGAAAGACCGCCCTAGGGCTGACAGGTCTAACAGGCAGGCACAATTGTTATATCATAAATTACTTTGTTGGGAGCAAAAACATGCACAGGCTAATATAGAGAAAGATTCTAAAAAGCCAAGGATACGACTCAATATGATTAAGTGCAGGTGCAGTTTTATGCAGAAGTAAAAGGCTGCTGTGGCTTATTTGGTGTCCTTTTTTAAATATGGGTAAAAAGTAGACAAGATACTGTCATATCTGATAGCAGACAAAGAGAGCCAGAACATAGTCAAATGCATTCCAGATGAGATGGGATTGAAGCATAATGAACCGCAGGCTATTCTCAAACAATTAAGGAGCTTTTACCAAGATTTATACACTGAGACCCAGGCTCCAAAGTGAGATGCTTTGTGTGGTTATACATTAGCTTCTATTATTTTCTAATATCCCTAGGCTACGTTTCTCACAGGAAGGGGAGCTTGATAATGCGTTCTCTTTAACAAAGTTAAAGGATGCCATTGTACCACTCCCATCGGGCAAGGCAGAGGGAGAGGAAGCCTTGTCTTTGGAATTTTATCAGATATTTGTGGGTGGGAAGAAATCAGTACATCTAGCTGCTTGCATTGATTTGTAATGATGGGAGCTTGTTCCATGCTGCAAAATCAGCATGAATGGCACCATGCTGTGCATCAGAGGGCACTGCTTATTTACTGCACTTAAGCAGATTTTCTTCAAGACCGTCATCGACCACCTGCTTGAGAATATCTTGCTAGGTACCATTCTAGCACCTGCATATTGCACTAGGTGATGCCAATTGTCAAGTGCACTGGGCAACTTAACATTGGTGAACCAAGCAATAGAAAAAACTTGTGGTTGGTGGACTTTTGTTGAAGTTCTGCATACTACGTAATGGGCAAACTCTGCTTGGGAGCGGAATTTGTTGCTTACCCATATCATAAGATGTTCCGCAAAACCCTTAAAACATGGCTTTTCTAGCTCTCCTGAGACACCTCTCATCGTTTCTAAGAGTATCTTCTGGCGCTGTGAGACCTACCGGTGATATACACGCCTAACAAATACCAAATACATACTTACATACATACTAGGTCTTATGGTCTTTTTTGGGGGGAACTCTGCAAATAACAGGTTTTTCAGATAGATATATCAAAAGTGACCAGTGATTATATTGATACTCATTCACTTCTGTAGTTCTGGCTGGATATGCGTTGTAATGGCAGGTGTTGTAATGGCATGCAATGTAAATGCAGTCATGTTGTAACAGCTATGTTATAAAAGTAGTGCATTGTAATGACTGCATTGTAATGGTGGTTTCCAATCTGGGTATATTGCTGCAGTACACAGACGAATGGAACATCATGAAAGTAGAAAGACATAGGCTACAATAATGACATCTACTGGGAGTACTTGCTTGGGATGGCATTACAAATACAAAGGTCCACTGCACAAGATTGTACTTTTCCATTTAATAGGGCTAACATTGAGAATTCGAAGATTTCAATGATATCAAAGTCATAATAGGGTGTGAGTATTGTCTGGATGAGATTCCTTACTCTTAGAGTCATTCTTTCAATTGACATAAATGCACACTGAATCTTTCAGAATGGATATTAAAATATTGATGACTTACAACTAGGTCCTTTATTTCTTTCAAAATCACCTTTGTCTTTATCTTTGCTTTTTCTGGATGCTTCAAGAGAAAAATAAGAGAGTTGACTATCCAAAAAATAAAGAATAAAATGACATTTGCAATGCATAGCTATAATTATACATATTATTATAAAGAAGGAAGAGGGAGAGATACCAGGAAAGATAAAAAGTAATGACATACTCAAGCTGTGGGAGAGTTTTGCTGATTTATGCATTTGCCTTTGTATGAATACTGCAACCTGATTTGGTGTACTAGACATGTTTAATTTAGATTGTGTCGCTGATATCATTGTTTTCTTTGTGAATAATTTATGTGAGTATTTCAATTTTTAATTTCTATTTAGATATGTGAATTTAACTGGCATCCCTTTATTATACGCTCCAACATCACTGGGATAATTTTTTTTTTAGTTCTTTATTCACTAATCAGTGTTGTTTATCCATGACAAAATGGCACTCCATTTGTCCTACTGTGGTAGTTCAATGTATCTTATAGCGTTTGAAATCAGACATGACTACATGCGATTAAGATTCTGTGGAGCTGAAATACTTCATGTAATGTAATGTAATCTAATGTACACTTGTATAGCACAGCTGTCACCCAAAGGGTATCCTGGCACTTAAAGATTACCAACCAGCAGGGACAGAGCAGAATTGTTGAAGATCACTTATCTGGGGAATAGTCTAGTTTTCAGTTCCTTCCTGAACCGAGACAGTTCATTCAGTTGCCTAAGTTCCAGAGTTAGTGCATTCCACAGCTTGGCTGCTGTAAAGATGAAAGATCTTCCACCCATTCAAACCTCATTTGCCCGGGGGACACATACCAGGTTTGCCGAGGAAGAGCGCAGGCATCTGGCAGGGGCATACCATCCAAATTTCCTTTGTAGGATTTTAGGTCCAGTTTTGTGTACAGCCCGGTGAACAATACAGAGTGCCTTAAAGTGTACTCTCTGTACAACAGGCAGTCCGTGGAGATCTTTTAAGGCCAAAGAGGCAGAGGCTCCACATGGCCTGGTCAATGCCAATTTAGCCGCCATAGTCTGTATTCTTTGTAGCCTGTATTCTTTAGGAGCCTGGAGCACCCAGCAGGAGTGCATTGCAATACTCTATTCTGCTCAGGAGAATACTCCGTACCACTAAAGGTCTAGCAGAAGTGGGTAGAAATGGCAGGATCTTCCGGAGGGCTCTGATCACGTAGAGACAAGTGCTCACTATTTTGTTCACCTTGTGAGTCTAGTTATAGATTGCTGTCCAACATCACTCGGTTACGTACTGTATTGGCAGGTTCACAGGGGTTATTGGACGCATCTGGCCAGAAGTCTGCTGGAAGAAGGCGTTGAATTTTATCTGACGTACAGCACATTACTTCAGTTTTTTCCCCATTAAATTGTAGGGAGTTTTCCTTCAGCCAAGCTGCTGTTCTATGCAGGCAGTTATGATTTTTTTCTAAAGAGACTGCATTATCACCATCCACCACAAAGACAAGCTGTGTGTCATCTGCGTAATTAATGACATAAATGCCGAAAGATTTTATTAAGCCGATGAGCGGGCGAAGATAGACGTTAAACTAGATTGGTCTTATAGCCGAGCAAACTGAGAGGTAAACGGCCATAGCGTCACTGCCTGCAGTCTGTTGGTAAGATAAGAATGCAGCCAATCTCTTGCCCCCCCCCCCCCCACAACACCCAATTTCTCCAGCCTCTCAATCAGGATCCGGTGGTTGACTGTATCGAACGCGGCTGATATGTCAAGCAGCACCAGATAGGCTGCTTGACCCCTGTCAGCCCGCATTCTTAGGTCATCCAAAACTGCAACTAAGGCACTTTTGGTTCCATGTGCAGGGCAAAACCCAAATTGGGCCTCGTCCAGCAGTTCAATATCCTCGATGTACCGTGAGAGAGATTTTGTCACTACCCTCTCCAGAATCTTAATTGGATAAGGCAGCAAGGAGATGGGTCTATAGTTAGCAGGGCATTGGGGATCCAGAGACACCTTTTTTAACATAGGAAATACATTTCTGTACTACCACATAATTTGTCTTTACACACACATTTCACATAAACAAATTATAGTTAGTTATGTTTTTTTAGGTTCGGTGTACAAACCTAAATTAAGCTATACAAACATTAGGAATTCAATAGTTATACTTGCCTCTCAAATAAATTATTTATGCACCACTTACAGACTCAGTCAGTCATTATAACTTTAATTTGCCACTAAATAGGGCATAAAAATTATTTTAAGAACAGTTGAGCAATTACAAAATGAATATTAAAATACTGAATGATATGAAGAGCGTTAAAAATGGTAAAATCGTACAAATTGTTAAATGCATCTCATAATAATGACATTCATCCTTTGCATCGCCCCTCTCGTTATGTAAAACAACAATCATCCATGCACAATTAATGTGCTATTAGCTTTCTTCTTCTTAAGGCAGACAGGAGGAATGAGGATACATAATAACAAACAAAAGGGTGTGACAATAATTGAAGATAATACAACGCTGGACGACATTGACTAAACTCGAGATTACAGATGAGTGGTAAAATATATCTTTTCCTTTCGTCCACATATAAGTCAGAAAAGAACAGGACATGGAGGTCGTTCTGGGAGGATTGACCATCACATAGACAAGGTGGCAGTGAATTACTTGAATATGTGTTGTCAGGATGGCCTACCATCAAGGTAATATATTGCAACCGGAGTTGTATCTATGCTGATAGTTGGAGACCGATGTTAAAATATGAAATCATGAAATCATCTGCCGTCTGTGGTAAAATGTATTGGTTGAACGGAAACTTTGTGTGGTTCCTCTCCTATCTATCTCTGCTCAGTTTGTCCAATAATTTAGCTCTTAACTCTGTTCTAGGGAATACCAAGCATGATTCAGGGTCAACAGATTTCCAAGGGCGATGGCTTCTAAGTTGAATTGAATATATTTCAGCCATCGTATTCTAGATACCCCATCTAGCTTCAGGCAATCTTTTACAATGTGCCTGGTTAGATTGAGTGTTTCATTTTTCCAGACTGAATGCCATAGTAAGATAGGGGCAATTCAAATCTGGTCTGTAATATAGGCGAGATTAAATTTGCAGTGTACATTATATGAAGAGCAGGATTGTGGAAGAGAGTCTAGTCTCCTTTATGAACTATCCTCTAAAATTTGGAGTTTAGACATATCACATAGGCCCCACATAGCTACCCCATTTGTTGTAACTAACACTACCTTTGCCTGGTAACTCTTTTTCATAGTGTCAGTTGGTTTTGAACCAAGTTGTTTTTATAAATCTGAAGAGCCCTCCAATGGTTCTTTCCATTTGCAGGCCCCTGTTGATTACCATACTTCATTAATTATTCTCCCGGTCAAAAGTAACCCCCAGGTAATTAAAAAAGAGTCCACAACCTCAAACGTTTGCCCTTTGATAGACATTTTGGGATATCTCTTCAACTTTTTGCCTGCCACAAGAACAAAAGACTTTGATTAATTTTCTTTTAGGGCAAGGTTCCCAATAAAGTTGGTATAATCCCCTACATGTTTTTAAGTGCATTGCCGGTAGGTGCCAATAGCACCACGTCATCTGCTTGAAGCAGGATGCAAATAGAGGATGAGTTACAGTGGGGATATCCCTAGTGGGTCCCTTCAGGGCCTTCTCTATGGCAATAATGTATAAGGCAAATAAAAATGGGGCAAGAACGTATCCCTGTCTTACTCCTGTTGTTTTGTTAAAGTGTCTCAGGTACTTCCCCTCTCAAAAATATCTGATGCAAACAGTAGCATCAGCAGGGGCGTAACACAGGCCCTACAGCCCCTGTGGAGCGGATGGTCCCCCACGCTCCTGGGGCCCCCTCACTCTCAGCAGAGGAAGATGGCTGCAAGCAAGGCAGCAAGCCTAAATTAAACAGTGTGCGCACGCCACAGATGGTCACAGCCTCTATTCAAACAGTCAATTACAGGGGCATATTAACACAGACCCCCCCAGGGGACCCCCATGCTCCAGGGGGCCCCTCACGGGGCACCCACGCTCCAGGGCCCCCTCACTCTTGGCAGAGGAAGAGTGGAAGACGACTGCATCACTGCAAGCAAGCCAGGTCTATAAACAGTCAGTGCGCACACACCCCGGATGGTGACGTGACAGCCACTCTATTTAACCATTAAATATAGGGGAGTACTAACACAGGCCCCCGTAGGGGCCCCCATGCTCCAGGGGCCCCCTCACTAGTCTGAGCAGAGGCAAGCAAGCCTATAAACAGTGCGCGCACACCACGGATGGTGACGTGCCTCGGCCTCTATTTTAAAAATTATTTATGGTGTTGTGCGCTGTGCACACACCATGCCGGGCTGCCTGAGCCTTTTTTTGTTAATTAAATAGTTGCAGTGGCATAACGAAACTTGAGTAGGCCCCCCTGCAAAGCACATGGAGGCCCCCCGGCGGCGCGGCCCACCATGTACCGCTTTGCCCAACCACCCAGAAATCTAACATATTTTGATTCGAAACCTCCAACATTTAAATGAAATGCCTCAGTATTATCTTTCTCTAAGTTCTAATGAAAAAGTGGGAACAATCTTAACATACATGCTATGCCATTTGTAACAATACTGCCAAAAGAAGATTATTCAACTGAGGCAGCAGTCCAAACAATGCCAAGGAGTGATCCTATTGTCTCAGGAACTGCCTATGGCTGAAGAACAAAGAACAACTATGAAGGGTCTGAAATAGAATTGACAATACCTTGAAACTTTGAAAGACAAACCCAAACCTGCAATTCCATAAAAACTTGACTGACAATATACATGAGAAGTACACAAGCTATAACTCAGTATCCTGCGTAAGTCAAGAGAAATAGACTGGTGAATTATCTGCATGCTACACACTAGCGACTGTCAAGGGTTGTGCAAGATAATAACGTGAACTGAGTAAGCACCGCAAAACAGGCAGGCAAACAATGCTGAGGAAGAAAACTGTTTGGATGCTTCAGAACACTGATGCAGATGTTTGTTTTAATTTATCATTTCTGTAGTGTAAACACTACTAAATACAAGATTTAAGGTACACGTATTACAGACAAGTGCAAGCAACACCATAAATAACACTGCATGTAGAATAAAAGCAAACCATATCAGCAAGTACCTAATGACAATCTATACAAACTGTAGTTGATAAAGGTAAAGAAAAAGTGCAAATACTTTCAAAGTGCAAAATAAAGCAATCACCAGTCCAGCAATATACAAAAAGCAAGCATGTTTTGTAAAACAATCCAACTTTCTTCTTGCATCAAGGTGAAAATACTTTCAAAGTGCATGGTAAAAACAAGTCCAGCAGTATGCAAAAATGAAGCCAGGTTAGTCAAACAATTCCCCGTTTGGTGTGTGCATAAAGGCACATATATTTCAAAGCAACTGATAAACAACAACTACAGCACATTCAATAATTAAACCATTTTAAACTAACAATTCCCTTTTTGAAGGCTCACATATTTCAAAGTGACTAGCAAACCATTAACAAGTACAGCAGACAGCAGCATACATAAATCAAACCTATTTAGTCAGACTATTTCTCCTTTTGTGTGTGCATGAAGGCATAAATATTTCAAAGTGCCTGGTAAAGTAATAACAATTTAGCAGCATAAACATCAAACCCATCCAGTCAAACAACGACCCTTTTATTTGTGCATAAAAGTGCAAATATTTCAACATGAGTGATAAAAACAATAACAAGTTTAGGAGCATAAACATTAAACCAGTTTTGACAAAGCATGCCCCTTTAGTTTGTGCATAAAGGCCCAAATATTTAAGGGACCAGCAAAACAATAACAAGTTCAGCAGCAAAATAAACAAAGCTGTTTACTCAAATAATGCCACTTTTGTCTGTGCAAAAGAAAAGTGTCAAGGGGGTGCATATATGACAGGTTAAACGTAATAAATTTCCTCTTGCCTCTATAAACGTATGTTCAGAATATTGAGGTAGCCTATATATAAGCAAACAATATTTAAAGTATGATATACTCCCAGAATACCATATTACTTACTGCTTCTTCATGGGACTCAAAGGACTGATACATTTAGAAAATCCGACTAGAAATAGGAACAGTACTTGCAGGAGCCTGATGAAATGTATGCAGAGTTTGAAGGCTGGTACAGCAGAAAACAAATCTTAAAGAGTGAACACATGGCTGAAGACTGCTTACTCCAGGAAGAGTGGCTGGCAAATTAGACCGGTGGCTGAGGCTACTACTGCTTGGTTTACTGAATAGAAGAGATGTACTTGACTGAAAGAATTTTTGCCTCTTGGCCTTTCTTCATGCAAAGTCTTCTGTTAAAGCTTGCACATATATTTTTTTTGCTCGATCACTCTCAATGCTTAAATTTGCATGCCCTGACTGCCTTTCCTGCGTCATTGTGCTTCGGAAATAGTTTTTGATTAATTTTAACTTTGAAAATGACCTTTCTGCACTGGAATTGTTAGAAAACGTTTCAGGGCTGTTGCAACATCCAAAACACTGGGCAGAATTGCATGGTTAATAAAAGGTCAGCCAGATTCTTTATTGTGCCTCCTGAGATAAGTTGTATTTGTTCTTTCAACACTGCTTTGAAAGCGATGAGTTGCTGTGAAAACTCTCGGGACAAGTCTTTTTCGTAATGAGCTGCTAGGGTCATTGCTGCTTCAATCACCTCCTCCTCACTAGCTCTGAGGATTTCTGAAGGCATCATGAAATGAAAGCAATGGAGTATGGTGTTCATACCAGCAAAACAAGTTGTTATCTGATTTACAACAATATCTATGTTAGCATAAAACACAGACACCTTAAAATTGTCTTGCACAGCCTTTGGTCTTCACAGAGTTCATCGAAGTGCTTTTTTTGCAGCGTGGTCGTTTTTGTGTAAAATTCAATTGCATTCCCATGCAGCTGCAAGTAAAGATGCTGAGCTTTAAACATCTTCAAACTGTTCTCTGAAACTGGGAAACATATTTGCTGCACTACTTAACATATTTGATGCTTGTAAAAGGTCCAGATCTTTAGACTGAAGCAGTTTGGACACAATATTTATTGTCTCCAGCACTTTGGGCTGGATTACAACCATTACCACAAAATCAAAAGTCTCCATGCACTTCCTAAGACACTGAGCTTCTGTGCACTCCACAACCTTTTTAAACTGCAGTAAAATGGTAGTGAGTGCTTTCATAATGTCCATAAAACGATAGCGTAGAGCATGGAGAGCATCATGTCAGGAAGCCCAATGTGTTGGACAGAGTCTCTTCAGTGTTGGCTTTGAAAGAGTTGTGCTCTCTTTTGTAATCGTAAGAAGATCCCACTGTTTTATGCTTTGGCTGAAGAATAAATACACTTTTTGTATAATGTCATAAAATTCTGCAATTTCAGGAATGTACATCCAGGCATCATTCAACACTTAATTTAGATTATGAGCAGCACAGTGTACATAGACTGCATTGGGTCCCTTCTGTCGTATTCTGGTTTGCACTCCACTATATATGCCACTCATTGTGCTGCCACCATCATATCCCTGACCTCTACATTTATTTAGCTTTAGGCCTTTGTCTTCTATAAGGTTTACAAGTTCTGTTGCTATCCCCTCAGCACTTTGGTCTGTAATTTTATAGAAACAAACCAAGCTTTCATTAATTTTGATTTCAGTTGGGATTTCATCAGTATTAAAGCACAGTGTTACATATCGGATAACAAGGCTTAATTGGTCTTCTTTTTTAATGTCCAGTGTTGTGTCCATTATAAGAGAGTAAAATGGTGCATTTTTTGTTTCTCTTACTATCTCATTTTGCACTTTATTTGAAAGCATTTCAATCAGCTCATTTTGAATAACAGGACTCAAGTATTTAACTATACTCTCTGTTATAATCAGATGGTTTAAAACAGGATTATTTTTGGCCAAAAGTTCAATGACTGCCAGAAAGTTCCCACCATCTTTTTCTTTCAGTTTTTCTCTATGTTCTCTGAAAGGTAAATTGCAAGTTGACAACAGAAGTGTAACATCGATGATCCTACTAAGAATTTGTGTCCAATAGTTCACCTGCTCTGTGTAATCCGATTCCAGTTGTGTATTGATCGTGTCATCCTGCCTCCATCTTCTATGTACAGCACAAGCCGCTAAATGTGAGTGCGTCATTTCATGTTCTTTAATTTTTCGAGACATGCCTTGCCAATCTTTTATACTATTAGCCCATGCTTGCTAATAGGATGGAAGTTTTCTATCTCCAAAAAGCCAACAAGGTCCACAGTATGCACTGTCCATTTTTAAAGAGTAGCACGACCACAGTCTTGGAGTCTTATCTCCAGTCCTATTTTCCTTGTGGTAGTACTTTGTGGAAAAGCACCTGTTTTTATTATCTCTTTGGAAGGGTTCTTAAGGCATGCATGGGCCACTTCTAATGACAAACCTTCGTAACTTGGTATCATGCCAAGGTTTATCTAACAAGTACCCTCTATAACTCTGGTACAAATCCTGGCAAAACTGGCAACTGCTTGATTCTAGTTCTTCTAAATGTAATTCCACATCCTTACTCATAATATCTTCAGTTTCTTCTCAATGTTTGGCAATATTTCAGAAACAAGTCACATATTTGAAGGTTCATCACTTTCTTTAGCCACTGATAGCAGAAGTGATACATCTGGTGCACTTGCAATTTCTGCACTTCCTTCACTTGTTTGTAATATTAGACACAGAGATTCATCTGCTGATGGTGTATTCTCAGTCTCTGAGCTTCCTTCAGTCACTGGTAGCTGTGTAGGCCTAGCTGGTGTACCTGCAATTTGTCTGACTCCTTCTGTAATATATGGAAGCACTGCGGACACAGCTTTTTTACTTTTACTTTCTATGTTTTCTCTAGTTGTTGTTGCCTGCAGTGCTGCCACAATTCGTGCTTCAATACTAAAAGGTACATCTGTGGTTTGATCAGAGCACTGTAATGTTTTGTCATGTGGTGGGACCATTTGGGATTGTGGCAGTGTTGCTTTGTCTCCTGTTGATGATGCAGCTGCATCGCCTTCTGGTGATGATGCGTCATGATCACCTGGACACCTAATCATAGAGTCAATTTTCATAAATTTGCCTTTAAACTGCTCTTGTTTTGATTTAATTTGCCGATTTTGAGCACCGCTTAAATACTTTCTTGGCTGTTTGCTCCTTTCTTTGATTTAAATGTAATTGTAGAAAATCAATGTAGTAGTAGATTCCACGAATATGAAGGTAGCAGTACGAATATTTTGTGTACACCACAAACATTGTAATTGTGGGTTTTGTTCCACCAATACTGCCTAAAAGGAAGGAAAATACAAAGCATTATTATTAAACACTAAGGTAACTTAAACATATCAACTATTGATGTAGAGAGTTGAAGTAAGGGATACTTGAAGGCAGGCACGGGAGGAATGAATGCAAGAAGGAGAGTACTCAGGGGAGAGATACAAGAGAGGAGAGGAGTTGGCTTAACGTCTAGGGTGGTCGACCTCGAATCTGGGGAACTAGGTTCGAGTCTCGGCAATGACGCTGAACATCCTGTGAAAATCGCTAATTCTGCCTGTGCCTAACAAAAATTAATGTGCCCTCATGTAACCCAACTGGTGCTATGTAAAGCGCTCTGATACCCAATACCTTCGGGTCAAGTTCGTGCTATATAAAACTCTTAAAACTCCATAAAAAACAGAAAAAAAACACAAGAAGGAAATAGCAGAAGGGATGGGATTGAGGAGGTAATCACTCAACTGTTGGATGAGGATGGTAAGAGCGAAGAATGCAGGAGTTGAAGGCAGATGCAAGAAGGCTTTAATTGAATGGACGGCTGCAAGGAGGCAGGAGCTAAAGGACAGAGCCAAGTAGACAGGGGATGGAGAGGCCTTGAATGTATTGTATTGTTATATTTATAGAGGGCCTACTACCCCTATGTGGAGCTCTGAAGGGCTTGTCTACATGAGTAGCTACTATATGCATAGGGTGTGTGGTTGGAAGGGCGTTGTATTTGATTTGAATTTGATGATATGTTAGAAGTTTGCCCATTCCATGTAACGCATGAGGACCACTGACTGGTGTGCATGCAGCCTATTGTGCAAAAAGATACAGGGCTTAGCAATGGTTTTAAGAGGTGAGAGATGTGCACACTATTTTGTTTTTCATCTCTGCAGGTCCCTTTATGGTATACATTTTGTTAATAATCCCACCTTGGTGATTACTGCACAGAATCATCCATTCTGAAAATACTATGCCGAAGTTAATGGTCCTGAGTAGGCATAGATTAAAGAGTACACAGTGAGTGATGCAACAGTGTGAGAGAAGGGTAATAGGAGTGACTGCAGGGTGAGTGAGGTGATCATATGTAAGTGCAGAGTTGGACAAAAGAATGCATGGTTAGTAATGGTCTTATTTGAGTGTGATTACAGATTGAGCAGTGAGGGGACAGGTGAGTGAAGTGTGACATGAGTGCAGGGTAAGTAGTGTGCTTGTGTGACTGCTGGGTGAGGTACAGGGTGAACAGTGCAAGTGCATTGCGAGTGCAGAGTAATGACTGAGTGCAGGGTGAGCGGGTGAATGGTGTGAGTGCATGGTGGTCAGTGTGAGTGTATTGTGATTGCTGTGACTGCAGGGTGAGTGTAAAAATTAAGGGCAAGAATGAGGAGTGAGTTGTCTGAATGAAGGGTGCCTTCCCGGACCCTTGAAGTAACTCTGCATGTTATTGATGCAGTGTAAGGTTTAAGGTACAAATTAAACTATTGTTATTCTTGCACTAAAAGAGATGGAGGGTGAAGGAAATAATGTGCTGATCCTGCAACAAACTTCCAGTCTTATGATTAGGGTTGCCAGCTCATTATTTTGATGCCCCATACAGGACAAAAATAAGCAGTCACCTAAAACTGTATTTTCAGGACTTATCTGTGCATACTTCGAACAACAAATATAAATAGAAAACACTTTTAATTGTGTTCTAGGGCTTCCTGATTGATCTATGGCTGTTAAGTAAAGGTAACAAAGACAGAAAAGCCACATTACAAATGAATACATACATTTGTTCTTTAGCTCTATTTTAGTGTCAAGATGAGGTATTTCAGTGTCTTTAATCAACACATGGCTTGCATTTTTCTTGGCAACCCTATTTTATATTCCTTTTCATGAAAAGCATTCTCTCTTCTACAGCAGTAAATGTAAATTTCAAATGTAAGGAATAGGCAGAGTGTGGGGGGGTCTTTTTTTACCCACAGCATGTCTAGGCTTTCAGATGTCATCCTGCCTGAAGGCCCATGGTCTGTGCTGCTTGCATTCTCCAGGCATTCCCTGCACTCGTTGGGGCTACCCTGGTTGCACAGATACTGTATCTTTCATGTTCCTCCACAGCATTACCCTACATATGTCCCAGAAATCAAAAGGTCTATTCTCTCTCTCTATCTCCCCCTTCACTCTCTCTCTCCTCCCCTCTCTCCCTCTCTCACCACCCCCTCTCTCTCTGCTTCTCCTATCATGGTATCACCTTGCCTGTGTTACCCCATCTTACTCTGGATTGCTCGCTGGCCTGAATTTCTGCATGTAGAGGCCCCCTATTCTCACCACATTAAATGCGTCAATTCATCAAGGGCTGGCCTGTCAGACTTATGCAGAATATGTATAGGAAGGGAAAGGGGCCGAACTCCTGCTGAAAGCTCTGGAGCCCAAAGGAACAGACACAAATACCAGAGTCCATCAAGCACACCCTAGCAGCAGCAAATTGGGCTCTGAATTTTACAAGCTGCCCTGAGTGACTGTAAACACACTTCTGCCTCCATTTCTGAGTACTCTGTGACGTGAACTGAGGCGGCTGTTCAGACTGGAACAAGATGATTTAATGCCAGGCAGGACAACAGTTGAAAAAAATAATAATTAAACAGTCACCTCTTCAGCAAGCCAGAGCGTCTTGCATGAGGACACTGATTACTGCTGAACAAGTATGCCCCATGAAGGAGGAAGAGAAGTGGAAAGCAGTCAAGATAGGTAAGTTTGGCAGAAGCTGCACAAACTTTAAAAGGACTAGGGGCCAGATGTAGGAGGCCATTTACCGGCCATTAACGGCCGATTTCGGCCATTACCGACCGGTAAATGGGTGTTTGGGATGTAGGGGCATCTTTTTACAGATTCGTTAAATTTACCGAATCGGTAAATTTACTGAATATGTAAAATACCGAATCGGTAGATGTAGGTAGCACTGTTTACAGTGCTATAGGCCTTCAGAATTCGGTATTTTACCACACAATCCTATTGTGTAGTAAAATACCGAATTCAGGTGTGCATGCACATCTGTGCATGCACACCTATGCCATGTGACAGACAGACATGCCCTTAGGGCATGTCTGTGTGCCACATGGCGCACATGCCTGTTTAGGTCTCGCGACCTATCGATGCGCGCAAGCGCATCGAGCGGAGCGAGAATTCATGTCCTAAAAATCCTCGTGAAACCAAAGGCTTCTTGCCCTGCGGTTTCCTTTAAGTTCACGTGAACCACGTGACAGCAAGCTCCTTCGTGCAGGAGCTTGCCTGAGCCTTCTGCCTGCCAGTTCTCCTCCCCTAATTATTCACTTCACTTGTGACTCCCCACATCAAAGCCTTAGCCTCCCTCCCTTGCCATTTGCTTCCTAACCAGCCTGCCTCGCATAATTGCATCAGACCCACACTTCAAAGGAATGCGCCCCCCCCCCCCAGAGCCACTTTCACGGCCGTGCATTTCTCTTCCCCCCCTCCCCACACCATAATCCACAGATTGAATTACATTTCCACAGCTGACCCTGAGCAACACAGCTCTGACAATTTTCCTAATAGCTGAAGACCTGGGCTGTAACCACCTTTTCTGCCCTTTAATTTCTGAATCCAGATGTGTCCCAGATCCGCACTTCTTGTTAGTCTGCCACTGGGCATGCAGCCCAGTGCCTCTCAACCTACTCCGCATACCACGTGCCCAAATCTGAACAGGCACCCAAACTCTTGAGGGCAATCACAGCCTGGCTATTCATGTATTTTTTTTTCCTTGCAGTTTTATATAGCAGCACCAGTTACTTTACACGAGGTCACGTTTATTATTTTTTTCGGCACGGGAAGATTAAGTGGTTTGCTCATAATCGAATAATGTTGAGCCCAGGGCGGGCCCTTACACGGACACTGTTCCCCGATTGCCAAATCGGCCGCTTTGGCCTCGACGCCACATTCTCTCTCCATCTCCGTTGTTCCGCCCTCCGGACGTGTGTAATGCTTTCGTGTTCTCTCAACGACCACCCCCTCTCTCGCAGACATGCAGAGCGCTATTGAGGGGGTGGCAGCTGCAGACAAGGCCCAAAACAACTCCTGACATCGGAGGTCACACGGGAGGTCAGGCACGTCATTTCTTACAACAACCCCAGCTCCGCTCATCCTGTAAACGCGGCCGCCTTTACGGCGACGTTTAATTAGAGAGGTTTTTAAATGGACCCAGCAGGCCACTATCTCGAGGCGGACCTGCCCAGCTGAAAAGTGGCCCCCTTTGGGTCATCAACACAATAGCAGTTTGCCTTCTCAATCCGAGGTGGGGGGGGGGGGGAGGCCTTGATTGAGGTTCTTTCCTTTACAGAGATGGGAAGAAAGGGGTGGAGCGCCGGTGTCCACTTTCTGCCCATTCACACAATGTGGCTCTTGCAAAGTGCGTCGTGAAGCCCCCGCTATACCAGCTTAATCGGGGGTGTTGTTGTGGCAGATTAAATTGTTTTATGAGCCTTCTAAACTTTTATCTCTGGCTCGCAAGTCATCTCAAACCAGAAACAGAAACTAATAAACGCTCCATTAATTGACTACAGAAACACAGCTATGAGGTGCAAACCAAATGATGCAAAAAAAGCCTAAAAAAGTGACAGAAAGAAACAAATATTATTAAAATGGCAAAGAAGAAATACGTTAAAGGAAGTTAGAGCACAGAGTAAACACAGTAGAATGCAAGTAATGAAGGAAGGAAAGAAAAAAGCATGATGAACAGAGGGTTCAAAAACACAGGAAATAAACAACAAAATTGCAAATGAAGAATAAAGAAAAAGAATGAAGGATATAAAGAAGAAATTAAATAGGAAAATGTAACAAAAAAGAAAAATGGAAGGAGAGAATGTAATGTAGTAACAAAAAAGAAATGTGAGATGAAAGGAAGGGCAATAGAAGGAAAGAAGAGAAAAAAGAAGGATACAACAAGAATAGATGAAATGAAGATGCAAAGGAAGGACATGAGCATGATAAGACAAAGGAATAAGAAGAATAGAAAGCTAAACAAATGGACAAATGGAGTAGAGAAGAATTGACAGAACAAAGAACAAGCATTGGCATTGCCAATAGGTCTTGCTTGTGGGACCTAATAAGTATTTAGTTTTGCAGCACAATATCCTTGTTGCACCTTATAAGTATTTAGTTTTGCAGCACAATATCCTTGGTGCAACAAGGATATTGTGCTGCAAAACTAAATACTTATAAGGTCCCACAAGCGAGACCTATTGGCAATGCTTGTTTTGGGGTGCTAGAGGGTGTCAAAGTGACACCCCCTGCACCCTTGCTGGAATCGGTATTTACCGAATCGGTAAATACCGATTCGGTAATGCCCATTGATTCCTATGGGCTTCAATGCCCATAGGAATCAATGGGCATTACCGAATCGGTATTTACAGAATCGGTAAATACCGAATCTTAACGATTCGGTATTTACCGATTCTGTGTTACCTACATCACCACCCCTCCATTTTACCACTTCTTAAATACCGAATCGGTAAAATTCGGTATTTAAGAAGTGGTAAAATGAAATTACCTACATCTAGCCCTAGATGTCACCTTTGGTAGGCCAAAGTAATCCTAAATTTGAGCAGCGGCTCATGCCGCAAGCCCACCTCCGTGGCTCACAAACGAGCATCAGTTGACCGAGCCCTGGCCAGCTCGTTGCTCATATCCGACCCAGACTGGTACCCTGCACATGACAGCGGGAGAGACAAATCCTTAGTAGGTCCCTGCCCTGACAACGCAAAAGCGAATCGGCTTGTCTCATCTTACCCTTCCATCCTCACTCCTCCATGCCACACAAAACGTTTCATAGATCCCAGATACCCCTGCTATTTTTTTAATCCTCCTGGCCTTCTGGAATGTCCTCCCAGAACAACTTCCACTTTCATTATTAGTAACAAAGGACATTTCAGGGTAAGAAAGAGGCTTACCCGGCATTTACTGTTACAAGTAGGCCAGCAGCATGGCACGGATTTGTTAGGAAAGCAGCATGGCACAGATATGCTAGGGCAGCATGGCACAGATTTGGTAGGGCAGCAGTATGGCACAGATCTGGTAGGACAGCAGCATGGCACCAACTTGGTTGGAGAGCAGCATGGCACAGATTTGGTTGGACAGCAGCATGGTACAGATTTGGTAGGGTAGCAGTATGGCACAGATCTGGTAGGACAGCAGCATGGCAGATGATTGGTAGTTCTCTGTTTGTTCAGCCCTCAGAATGCCAGCTTCACCAGCTGAGTGTGTTGATGGAGTCTATTGTATTCATTTTTATGATCATTAGAAGATGAAAACCTTCTGAGGCCTGCCAGCCAGGAACATTTCTAACTACCTCCACAACTTTAAGGATGGCTACAATGTCTGAGGCTATCCTTGCTGACTCCTGGGTGGGCCCCATCCTGCTGACCCCTGGCATTGTGGTGACAGGACCTGCTGTCTGCCTTTATCAGCCTTAGGAGACGAAACCATGCTGGGCCCTGCCAGCCAGGAAAAAACTAACTACCTCTACCACATTAAGGGTGGCTACAATGCCTGAGGCTATCCTTGCGGACTCCTGGGGGGGGGGGCTTCCTGCTGACCACCATATATTGTGGCAATAGGACCCTCAATCTGCCTTTATCATCATTAGAACATGCAAGTACGCTCGCTGAGCCCTTGGATCACCTCTTACCACACTAAGGCTACAAAATGGCCCATTGTAAGAGAAATCAAAATACATAATTGGCAGACGTTTCCTATTTTTGAATGCATTTATCAGCAATGTTCCTAAAATAGATTAAAGCATCTTGGAGCAGGAGGATGTGCTAACAAATACAGGTTTACCAAAAGTATGCCAGTTAATGAATTACTTATATATTTGTTTACTTCATTTTTTTATATAGTAAAACTTTACCCTCAGATGGTCAGATTGCTTATTGGAGAGCAAGTTCAAACCTGAATTCTCAAGAATGCATAAAGCTATAGAGAAACATCAGATGAATTCAGCAAAAAACACAAAACATTTAATTTAAGAGGGATAATTCCATTAGGGCAGAGAGGGAGAACAGATGATATATGGGAGGAAAAGAAATACCAGGGAAGAAGGAAGTATCAGGAGGGATAATTGAAGATGAAAGACTATGTAAACAAAGCCGTTTTGATATATGAATGCTGTTTAGTGGTCACTGGCCTTTTGCTTGTTGCTCATGGGTTATGTGTTGAGATCTAAGAACTCTCTTCCTTCCACATTTCAGATTTAAAGAAGGATAGGTCGGTGGTTGCGCTTGTTTCCAAAGACCTCAAACCCAATG
Organism: Lissotriton helveticus; assembly: GCF_964261635.1. Lineage (NCBI taxonomy): Eukaryota > Metazoa > Chordata > Amphibia > Caudata > Salamandridae > Lissotriton > Lissotriton helveticus. The sequence continues at coordinate 650,860,652 of NC_136068.1, forward strand.
TATTACTAAGAATGTAAGCTCGGAGATAGGTAAAACACCCCTTCACTTTTAAGAACTAATACATCAATTTTCATCATCTTCCCTCTTGTGGTTACAGCAGAATTATTAGTGACTATGAAGTGGAACAGAACTTATATTTCGTTGCCTCAGAGGAGACAATCTTGAGAAGATTATTACAGTCTTGGAATATAAAGATGAAGCAGCTCACATAACAGTCTCACAATAAAGCAGACTATCTTGAAGCAGTTAAATAAGATAGACATGCACTTTGGAGCATCTGTTAAATGTGAATAGCAATTATGCTTTTAGGTAAAAGGCCATCAAGAAATCTTTAATGGCAATGTGGCTTTGGCTTCCTAAATGTCACAGAGGAGGGGATCTATAGTTTTTCTATGTTTGCATAGCTAAACAGTTAGGCTTTGGCGCCTAACTACAGGCCCAAAGCATCAGCATATATTAAATTCCAAGCTTTTTTCCATGACAGCTGCTTTCAATTCTACATACACACCACATCTTTGATTATATTCTACAGTCTTGCATTTCTGCCTCTTTTTGTGTTATATGACCAACAATACTTATTTAACACCATGCGTGCGGCGCATTTTCCCCGATGTGCGCTGACTTTTTTAAAAAAACGCGGTTCATGACGAGCTGAGCTCATCATGAGTGTCGAAGGGGTTAACATCCTCTGTGTGAAGTGCGTAAGTTAACCCGGTCCTCAGACAGTTGTCTGGTTTTGCATACCAAACACATGGAAAGGTATCAGTACAAAAGAGGATGACGTTATGTGCTCCACTATAAGATACAGATCGTTTAAGGTTCTGTGGCTATCATAATATTAAAAAAGATTACAGCCACATTCATAGCCACACCACTCACCTCTCGGAGACTCTCCACTCAGAGTCCGAACTCGGCTGAGTGGCATCAAGGCAGAGGCTCGCCCACAGTTTCAGACCACTACTCCAGATACCTGCCTGGGATAATGCACTTTAAAGATGAGTTTGATGGTGACCCCGCCCTTTTTTGTTGTGTTCCATGATCCAAAGCTATCTCTGCATTCACTGCTCTCCTGGCTTATCATCTCAGTTATCCCCTAAACTTAAAGAGTTTCTGCAACATATTTTTAAATCTCTAATGAATTATGTTATTATTGGTTTTATGTTTAATGGGTTTTTATCGGTCTTATGCTCACCAGTGTTCTTTTTTTATACAATTGCTGTGTTCAGGGAAGGAAGCTAAATCGCTGGACTACCCTGACCGTGCTACTGCTCCATGGACGCTAAACCCACTTCTCGCGGCCCCCGCTCCGCGGGCGCCGCTCGTGCGAAAGTGACTCTGCAGTGAGGGGAGTGAATAGACTGTTTGTGGACCCCAGTGGGACTGCGAGGACCAGCGGGCAGCGCGGAGCTTAACCTGCCACAGCTGGTCCTCTTCCCGCCCCCACCTCCCGGATTACCTAAAGGAGCGAGTCGCTAACTTCTCGTTGGATTCCTCTGCTGTGTTCAGGGAAGGAAGCTAAATCGCTGGGCTACCCTGACCGTGCTACTGCTCCGTGGACGCTAAACCCACTTCTCGCTGCCCCCGCTCCGCAGGCGCCGCTCGTGCGAAAGTGACTCTGCAGTGAGGGGAGTGAATAGACTGTTTGTGGACCCCAGCGGGACTGCGAGGACCAGCGGGCAGCGCGGAGCTTAACCTGCCACAGCTGGTCCTCTTTCCGCCCCCACCTATCCCTCCTACTTAAGACAACCGTGGCCGGGCCCTCTTAGGCCCTCAGAGGCCGGAAGAGACTGGACCGGGCCCTCTCCCCTGAGAAGTGATTTTTTACAGTGAGGTATGACTGCTTATTAACGTCTGCCCCCGTTTTTCCGTATCTGGACTTATTTATGCTGTTATACGTCATTTATTGTTATTTGGGCATGTTAATCGTGTGTTAACAGTTAGGTCTGCTAACACATGCTTGTGATCGTATTTGTGTCTAGGTTTCCATTGCAGTAAGTGGTTATAATGACTTCACCTGTCCGCATCGAACCATCTCTGGTGGGTGGAGTAGAAAAACAAAGGACACTAGATAATTATTTTATCAGGGCTTTCACAGAAAAAGAGAGAGACCTTACACTTGCAGAACGTCGGGCTGAGAGACGCCGCTCTGTCGAGTTAATTAAGAACAAACGGTCCTCTCTAGGCCCGCTACAGCTAGCCCTGTCCCCACTCCCTAGTATTCACTGTGAAAGTGAGGGGATCGTAGCTTCACTCAGCGATAGTATCAGTGATAGTATTCCATTACTCCTTCAAGACATCACCCCACCTTTGGACATAAATAATGACCTGCTTATAAACCTCTCTTTTTCTCCAGGAAATACGACACAAAAGGTAGGGGCCTTACTAGATCTACCATCATCTGCGGTCCACCTAGCTAATAATCCTATAAAATCTCTGAAAAAAACACGACCGGAAGGCCCTCCCCCAAAAAGGAGGAAAATGGGGGGTAATAGATCACAAATTAACAATTTCAGTCACACTGATCGTGCCAAACCTAGGAGTTTTATATCACACACGTCTACACCACTTGTTCCATCTACTGAATCACCCCTTCCAATATTATATCCGTTTGGTGTTAATTTAATGGGAAGTATTGAAAAATTAGTTAGGTCTATCACATTGCCTTTGGTAGAGAGATTACAAAAAATAGGCCAACAATTGGGGAATTTAGAACAGGCAATCAAAGAGATCAAAGGGGAAATGAGGGGTTCTGTAGTACCCACATTGGTGCCTACTACTATAATGTTGCCCCCTAATGCTATTGATCTAACAGTTACCAAATCCACAAATCAACCTAATCAGGAAACCTCAAAATTAATGCCCTTGAAAAGATCACGGCTAAAGGAGATAAGTAGCGAAAAAGTGGCCCAGGAAAATGGAAAGCCTAACCTGCCGGGAAATGCTGATAAAACTACCAGTCAGGAGGTTGTAGCGAGGCCATCTGCTCCTAAATGGCCCAACATGGAGCTGCCTCCGGAAGCAGGTTCATTAGTGGTGGTGCTCACGGGAGTCCCGGTTCTGGAGGGTGGTACAGATGGTAAAGACAACAAAAAGGAAAATCAAAACCAACTGAAGAATAAAGTCATATTTTGGCTTAGGAAAAATCGACCACTCCCTCCAAATGTGAATGGTGAAATTCTACATGTGAGGCGCCTTCCTTGGTTAGGTCCTAGCATAAAGAATATTATGGGGGACATTATCATAATAAACTTTAGAGACACTAGGGCAGTTAGTTACATTTTAGATTGGTTTGCTCCCAATGGGAGCAACGAAATCACAGCTCGAGATCTCACCTATTTTTATCCTAAAAATATGGTACATCCCATCAATTCTAAGCCGTTGGCCCACTATCAGGATGCTGATATTAGACCCTTACTTCATTAAGAGGTCCATCGTACCAGGCCACAATTTGAACAACGAGGCGATCACTTAAGATCTTATTCCCAACATCAGGACGTCTCCTCAAGGTCTTTATACTTACACCAGGTTAATCACCCAGATCTACTCTTCAATATCAGAACGACTTTGTCAAGGTTCCAGGTGATTACTATTCCTTACCACGGAATGATTTTCTTACATGGGAAGGTAACTTTAATCACCCACCGACAACCGGATCATTTACAATTCCTATACAGAATCGTTTAAACATTCTGTCAGGTCTAGATGATATTGAATGACTAACAACTACTCTAACCTCTCTGGATAATTTTAACCCGTCTCTCTTAGACAGGTCGGCCATATCTCGAAAGGTCTCTCCAGTTGAGGATAATTGTGGCAGCCTTTCGTTTACCATCGACTTTTCAAATAAGGCCCTGGAAAATTGTGTTATGACTGATGGGCCTGTAATCAATTGCGGGATTTTTTTTTGCTGTCTCAGGGGCAAACTGTGGAGAAGCTTCCTCTATCTGAAGATCACTGTGGCAACATTTCGTTTTTTTCAGACCCTTCAAACAAGGTTCTGGACAACTGTATCCGGACTGGAGGGCCCTCTATTTTATTACAAGATTCTCTTTTGCAGTCACAGGGGCAAACCGCGGAAACTCAAACTCAATGTAATCAACCGCACTTTCCCCCTAAGGCTTCATCATCCAGTAGTCTGATTCTTTCTATCCTATTTTGTAATATTGCAGGTTTGCTGTCGAAAGTCGAGCAACCTACCTGGTTAGAAATAATTAGAAATCACAATATACTATGTTGCCAGGAAACATGGTCGGTAACAGCAATACACCTCCAGGGGTATAGATTGTATTATTCAAGTGCACGTCCCTCTCTTTTCGGTAGACCTAAGGGAGGATTATCAGTATATGTATCTAATACCCTCTCATTTAAGAAAACTGTTGAAATAGCAACTGAAGAGAATTATCAAATAATTAAATTCTGCGTGAATCAAGGGCATACATATTTTCTGGTAAACTTTTATAACAATCTGTTACCTTTGGAATTTGTGAAAGTTGTTAATAAGATAACTTCTGTTTTAGAGGAGCATCGGAACTGCTGTCCCTCCCTCCCTCCCTCTTAAATTAATTTGGGGCGGTGATTACAACATTCCTTTATGTAATGATTATACAAATTTAAATTGTGGTATTGTGGATGAGGGTGGAAGACCTCTAACCCATTTCGCACACTCAAGTGTCGGGAACATTCTAAACGAAAAGTTTTTTACTCTAGGACTGGGGTTTGCGAATGAGTTAGTTGAACCCCCCATTGATTTCCATGTGTCCAACTTAGGCAAGGTACCATTAGGACAGCCGTGTACAATTCGAGCTCATAAGCTATAGGCGATTAGAGAACACGGAATCAACTGCACATAGAATACATACTACCCGCTCTAAGATGGCGGCCGCATTCACAGCGAAAGGTGGTACGCCTTACACGCATGCCACGCAGCGTAGCGATCACGTGACTAGAACCGTGACATCTAGTCCAGCCCATCACTACGTCCAGAAACACGGAGGGTGAGCGGAAGCCACACCACGTGAAAATATCGGTAAGGAGAGAATGAGGGCGGGAGGCCTAACTAGCGCGGGGAAAACTAAGTTAAAATACCGACACAATATTTACATTGATGGCCGCGCGCTCACTAGGTCTACCACAGAATTCCCGGGATCCAAGCTCAGAAATACCGGACTAGATAAGCAATGGAGTTAGGGCCTCCATAAGCTAACTATGAGAGTCGAGGCAAAAAATACTTCGGTATTGATTAAAGGCAGCGAAGTACCAAGTAAATAACCAAAGATAAGGCTAGTACCTAGTTCAAATAGGTGATTACGAGTTGCATACAGATCACCGTCACGCTTTCTCTTTCATAGATACCGACCTCCTGGCGGTATACGGGACCCGCTAACGTGTGAGGGGAATCCCCAAAACACAGATTCTTCTACGGGGGCCGGTAGGCCAGGAAAAGAGAGACCACCTGGTAAAGTATCAAGACAGTCATTAAGACACTCGAGTGAAACCATCTGCTCCCTAGTGGTTTTACTTTTAAATGTTTTTACAGTGCAGACAGAGTGACACAGTGAGTATATTGTGTGTGTGTTTGTGTTTTTTCTTCCGCCCCATGCAGGTACAATATATGGAGAATCCAGAGGTGCAAATCATACGCTGACCCGAACAAAACCCTGAAGAAATCACCAGTAAAGTAAGAACGGGAGAGGAGTTGGCCTAACGGCTAGGGCGCTCGACCTCGGACCTGGAGGAACTGGGTTCGAGTCTCGGTAACGACGCCAAAACCTCCTGTGATTCTGGGCAAATCACTTAATCTCCCCGTGCCTAAAATGAAAGTGTGTCCTCATGTAACGTAACTGGAAAAATGTGTAAAGCGCTCTGATACCTGATTCGGTTCGGGTCTAGTTCGCGCTATATAAAACTCTGCAACAACAAAACAACAACAAATGGTGATGAAACATGTCGGTTTTTGGTTTTTATTAGAGTGAGCGCACAGCAAAGAATAAAGATATAGTTGCCAGTTCAGCACAGCTCTTTTTAATCTTATAAGGGTCATTCTAAACGTTGCTACACATATGGTTTTGTGATTTTTTGGCACACTATTTTATTCCCTTTCTGCTTGGGTTGACAGGCGTTGATGATGAGAAGTGGGGATGCAGGCGAGTACCAGTCTGTAAATTCCCCCCCCCCCGGGTGTTGCTCCCGTGAGGCCCTGTCAACCTTCCCTCCCCCTATTTTTCACAGTTGGAGGGTGGAGTAACCTGTTGGCACCAACTGGGGCACCTACACAAACATGCATACATGTTTTTAAATACATGACAGCCTAATTTTGCGACCGCTAGCAGTGCAGCAGGCTTGAAGGGTGCAGTTGACCCTGGGTTTCTGTATCAGTAATTATGAAAGTATTGATCTAGGGAAACACATCCCTTTTTGTTCAACCTCTATACAAAAGGCCTCGAGAAGGCCATGCTAGAGGGGAGCCAGGACTTGCCAGCAATCGCCTGTCGTCCTATTCTGGCGTTACTTTATGCGGACGACGCGGTGATTATGGCACGAACTCCATTACAACTTCAGATCCAGTTAAACTCGTACTGTAAATTCATGGCTTCACTGGATTTAATGGTTAACATTAAGAAAACCTTAGTTATGCATCTTGGCAAAAAGACATCTAAGAAAAAATCGATACGTATCGAAGAAGCTAAATTGGACTGCACTAAGACATATCCTTATTTAGGTATTTTATTTGATAATACCTCTACTTGGAAATCGGCCATCGTTAGTAGACATCTTTTATTTTTAAGAGCTACTTCTGCCCTAATTGCTTTTGCCCGTAAAATAGGAAAGCCTCCCGCAAAAGAACTTTTGCAAATATACTATGCTAAGTGCCATAGCGTAGCTGTCTATGGCGCTGGGGTGTGGGGCTATGTATCCGTGGTTACTTTGCAGGGGGTAGCGAACAATTTTATCCGTTATCTCTTGGCCGTCCCACAGTGCTCTCCAACGTTTGCTTGCCATATTGAGCTGGGCATGGATTACATCGCTGATTATATAAAAATCCAGCCAATATTATTGTGGCATCGTATTTGGACAACGGAGCAGTGTAACTTAACTTGTGTCTTAATTGCAGATTGCTTGGCTCTAGACAATTGGTCAGATGTTCCGTGGCTGTCCTTTGTACATAATTTTCTTAAGGATTTGGGCCTTTTTAAATATTTCAAAGAACCAACAATTTTAACTACAGTTACAAGAAAGGCCTTGAGACTGCTATGCGTATCTCATTTAAGGGAATTACGTATGGCCCAAGAAATTAATAAAGCTTCCAATCGCCATATTTTAACTATTCAAAGTACTCAGGGCATCCAGCCGTATCTTACCTTTTGTCTGACCAGCTATGAAAAATACTTGCTGACACGGTTTAGGCTTAATTTGTTTTTTCGTTTGGTCACATTCCCAAGGACACAGGATTGGTCAACTGTTATAATACGGTGCCCTTGCGATGGTATCTTAGAACAGTCTAATATTCACGTATTTCTGTTCTGTAAATTCTACGAACTACCACGCAAACGCTTGGTTATTCCAATTTTGTTATCCCTAGGACTGAGAAGATGCTGCCCCGCCTTTATGGCTTTAAAGCATTTAGACACAGTATCAAACGCCAAATGTATAGCCATGTTTCTTAAAAATTGCCTGAAAATCCGGTCCACACTTGTTTAATTACAGTGACTGAAAATCGAACCACCCAGGGCATCCATGATTGATACCACTTAAACTAGCAGGTGGAGTCCAAACTTTTTATCTAAATAACTGTAGTTATGAACGGCTTTATTATGTGAATACATATACAATGTTTAATACTATTTTTTATTGTATTTTTATGACTGTATATAAAAATGTATATTATGACTGTTGCTTTTATGATTTTATCCTATTCCAAAATCGAATAAAGCTTTCTACAACAACGTATACAATTGTAAAGAGTTTAATCATACAATAGTATTACATTCTGGCACCCTGACCCAACGTAATATAAGGCTGCTTCGTAATGGCAAGGGTGTCTCCTGATGTCCCTGCTGGTCTAATGCTGTCTCCACTGATCACAACCCATTGCAGCTGACAGCACCAGCCCTCAGCTATCTGGGTCTCACCCTGTTTCCTACCCAAGCTTGCGGCCTCGCACTGGGGGCCTCTCATCTCTTTGGCACTTGAGGGGGAACATTGAAGCTTTGCTGGCCCCTCCCAGGTCCACCTACTCTACTGCTTTCGGGCTCACGCTCAGCACTACCACCGGTACTAGTTCTCTCCCCCCGGCCCCTGCTGATCACAACCCATTGCAGGTGACAGCACCAACCCTCAGCTATCTGGGTCCCACCCTGTTTCCTACCCACACTCACGGCCTCACGCTGGGGGCCTCTCATCTCTTTGGCATGCACTTGAGGGGGAACATTGAAGCTTTGCTGGCCCCTCCCAGGTCCACCTACTCTACTGCTTTCAGGATCCTGGTCAGCACTACTACCGGTACTATTTCTCTCCCCCCCTTCCTCTCCCGCCAATCTCATCGACATCCAGCCTTGCCAGACAGTGCTAAGGGATATTTCCTTAACGGTTCCCGCCATCTCCCTTCTGCACCTCTCCTATACCACCAATGCCGCCCTGAGAATGCATAGCCGGCAGGCTTCATAATCATTACATCCTCTGAGTCCTAAGCAGGACACAACACACATACTCATCGCTCACCTTAGGCCTGGCTGGCCTGCAGCTTTGTAGGAGAGCGCCGGGGCGGGCAGCAAAAGACAGGGTGACTGGGGCCTGGGCGAGGCTATCCACCTGGGCCAGGCAGGGGCTAGTACTCTTCTAGTACGGTACCACGACAGCCGCACCCTTCTTCTAAGTCTATACTAAAGTCACATGATCAGAACCCATGGGTGTATTGGTATGGGAAACGGCCTCAATGGCCACTGATCACCAAGCAGGCTATAAATTATTTGGCTTGCCTACTCGCAAGCGTGTCTTTTGAATGTGTTTTCAGTGCTGCTGGTGCCATTGTAACTTCAAAAAGGACCCGCCTCTCGCCCAAAAACGTGGAGAGAATAACAATGATCAAGATGAATCAGCACTTCATACCACCAGATTGCAAAATACGTGAATCCATGCAGAAGGAAGAGGTTACCGACTTAGGTGATGGAAGTTCTTCTCTGTTAGCTGACCTACTCATGTTTCAGTTGACAGAGTTTGAGGACTAAGCTCTACTTCCCTGTCACCTAGGCCTGAATTACTGACTTTGTTTTTTTTGTCTTTTATTCACTTTTATTACTGCTGAGGTACTGGGTTTTTCAGAACCGGTACCGAACCGGTAACCCAGTGGTGTCAGGGTATACACCCAAAGACCTCGAGTACTTTCCTGATTTAGACCACAGAAACTCAGAGTCTTCTAGGTGAAGTCAAGGATCGATTTTATTGGCTGCAACCAAGGTAACAGGCGTCCTAGAAGTACAACAACACGGGATGTATATTGCCAGGAGACTGCTCAATCTTACAAAGCCAGGCTTCTCTTTTTATACAAAATATTAGGCTTCAGGCAAACATTCTTGGATTTACAGTATACTATTCACATATTTTCATTACAAAGGAAAAGCAGAGTCATGATGACAAGCCCATATTTCAGTTTGTTCAGCCCACAACAAATTACCTGGCAAGGCCCAGCATTTCCATCAGATACCGGTGGACCCCCAATAAAAATGGGCACCTCCCCATCATAAAGCAAGTGAGAGAGAAAAGAGCAGGGACAGGTGTGAGCAAGATTCGGCAGGGTGTGTGTGCGATGAAAAGCGTTTATGGCATGTTATGCCTTGATGCTATCTCTTTCGGCCACTGGGAGAGGAACTGACCAAACAGGTTCGGCCTGGGGCAATGGTTTCAGCTTGCCCAGGTCAGAGAAAAGTCAATTAAGGTGTACGTGTCCTTTGGAATTGAATTTAGCTGTATTATAAGCCTATGTAAAGGGCAACTCACAAAAGGGCTGCCGTACACAAAATGTAAGCCAAGGGTTCAGAACGAAAATGACGATTTCGAGGTGAAACCGTCACTCGAATATGACGAAAATCCTTGTACATAGTATACTAGCCATTTTCGAACTTTTGATACAAAAATCATCATGCTACGACGAAGTTTTATTCACGAGTCCAGAATTTTCAGAACTACAAACCCTCCTTTTGCCCTTACATAGGCAATTTAACCTAATCTCATGCTAATCTGAGTCCATGTCTATATTCCTAAAGTCATTGAGATGTTGCTGTAACATCATTCTAGTACTTAGTTCGTCTCTTGATACAGGTTTCCTTACACATGATGTAGCACAGAGGCCACATATTGCAGGAGCACACTGCACGCACAGACAGAACAGGAAAAGAATGGCTAAGACCATCCCAATTGACATCAGAATTTTCCATCCCCAGCCGGATATCAGTTCCCAGAACCATCCCATCAAAGACCAATCTCCTTTATCCACATGAATAGATTCGGAAATCTTATGCGGTTTAGAGATGGCCTGGTACACTGTTGGAGCGTTATCTGGAATGAAAACACAGCAACTCGATTGGATCAATCTACATAGCCCACCTCGGTCTGCAAGTATGACATCTAAAGCGACCCTGTTCTGAAGGGTCATAAGACGATCCGACTGGAGCTCAGCAGTCAAGTTTCTAAGGGCACCAGCAGTTTCAACTACTGTGGACTCAACTACCCTTGTCAATTGCCTTATGTTCCTTCTGTTAACCATGGGTCCCCAGAACGGCAGAAAACCCTTCGCAAAGTCCCCAAATTCTTGTTCTGCAGTGTCTTCTTTACTCAAGACACCTCTAACTATCCTTGTCTTGTGGTAATCTGCCGCTGCTGTGTAGGTGGGAGGCAACAGGAACGAAACAATACATGAGCCCGAAAAGTCAGGGGGCAACCATGTATAGGCTCTATCATGGCAGATGAAATAGGTACCCTTAGCTGCTAAAAATGCAGGGGACGTCTGAGACCCAAAAACATACGTTTCAGTACAGATACTCTTCCCTAACTGAGCTCTGGGATTCTTGCCAGTACCTTGCAGACACAGGTGACCCTGATGGGGTACAATCCAAATCGGGGACGATCTCTTAGCTTGCTGTTTCTCACTCAGAGTAGCTCCATATCCGGTCACGTTCCATCCTATATAGGCAAGTGTCTCATCTTCGGGGGGTAGTTTCATAAGAAATATCTTCCTTAATCATGTCGACTATACCCTTAACTAGAGCACTATTCTTAGGATTGTCTTTTACAGAACGTAGGGGGTGGACTTCACGTGCATATTTGAACATTGTTCTGTATGCCCACACAGAACCATTGTGACTGAATGGCAGGACCAGATAAGGGATACTTTTATCCGTTGTGTGAGGCATAAGACCACACACCCAACAGTTATTCGTGTTCATTACAAGTTGGTGTTGGTGCAAGAGCTGAACAAAGGAGTTATTAATAAACTCTAGTCTCCTAGCTGATTTGTGTCCAGGAAGGGGTTGAAAAGAATGTGAGGAAACAGTGGAAGGAGGAGGTATAGGCGATGTAGTGGGTGCAAATGTTACTCGAAAAGAGAAAAAAACATAACTTATTAAAAATATCATCACACTGAATAACATGAAAATGCACAATATCAAAAAGCTTTTCTTTGTCATTATATTACATATCCTGGCTTTAAAGTTCTTTGTTTTGGCAGGTCTCTCCATCTCGAAAAACTCCATCCTCTCTTAAGTGCTGCCCGCGATGGGAGGTTGTTTCTGCTAAGGAATGCTTCTGTCAGTCTAGGGCAACTCCCTTGGACCAACCAGAACTGTGGACCTAACGTCGTCAGCTGCACCCCAAAGACTTTGGACAACCACGGCCCTAGCAGCCGAATCCGGATGGCGGTTCGAAAAATAAAAATAAGAAAGTTTCTCAGATGGGAGAGCTGAACGTTTCAAAAATAGCAGGGAAAAAAAGAATTTTATTTGTCCATAGGTCTCGGCCTCAAATTATAGCGCTTTTTTCCAGTTACTGTTTGGTCTTAGAAAAGGAGTTCAGGTTCTGTAGTGTCCAATGGAATTGACGGTGATACAGCTGGTTGCAAAATTTTATGACTATTTTGTTCAGTAAGTGTTCCTTTTACATGTGCATCACTAAAAGGCAGAAAACGTGGCACAGTTCCAGTCTTTGAGTCGGCGACACCCTTCTGGACCCACTGGTCGTACGGCAGCGGCAGGGGGATCCGCTTGCAGTGGATCCCGTGGATCCAGTTTTTCTTCCCCTCCAATCGGACAGCTGATCTTGTGGAAAGAAGGACGAGGTGCAGTCCGGTCCACCTGGGCTGCTCGTTCTTGGTTTGCTGGAAGTTTTTCACGAGAACCCAGGATCGATGGCGTGACCTGGAGCTTCAGAGACCGGAGGCAGGGTGTCATGGACCTGTTGATGCAAAACAAGCAATTTAGCCGTCAATTCGTACAAATAATCAAGCAAAACAGGGTGTTCGATTTCACTGAACTTTGTGGGCCTTGGCACTCCCCATATGTTGGCTGGGCGGCCAAAGACAATTTCATAGGGACTAAGTTTCACTCGCGAAAGCACAGTCATTCTGGTGGATAGGAGTGCTAAGGGTAGAGCATCAGGCCATTTAAGACCAGTGCTCGCTTGAATTTTGGCCAATTTTAACTTAAGCATGCCATTATAACATTCTACTAGTCCAGCTGATTGGGGGTGATTTGCAGCGTGGAGATTTTGCTGAATGCCTAGCCCTTCACATACTTTCTTCATCACTCGACCCACAAATTCACTCCCATTATCACTCCAGACCATTCTAGGCATTCCAAATCTAGGGAAGAACTCTTTCACAAGGGCTTTCGCTGTGGACAAGGCCGTATTGTCCTTTAGGGGATATGCTTCTACCCATCTTGAGAAGGCACAAACAACAACGAGTATGTATTTTAAATTGTTGCACCTCTCCATGTGGATGAAATCTAGCTGAATAACCTCGAACGGATACGTAGGAGGTGCAAAATGACCAGCTGGAGTTGGGGTTCCCCTACCAGGATTGTGTTTCAGACACACCATGCAATTCTTGACCACATTCTCTGCACACTTGGGAATCCCCGAATTTTGCCATACTGGAGCCAACAACTTGCAAATCCCTTTCACGCTGATGTGAGCCATTCCATGAGCCATTGTAACCACTGCAAGCACATATGCATTGGGTAGCAACCATCTCTGATACTCTTACAATTCAATCCAGCAACCATTTGCATCCATTCTACCCGTACTTTATCTCCACATGCTCAACTCTTTGTCTGTAGCTTCAGCTTGAATAGACTTCACACTTTCTATTGTGTCTTCACACATTCCAACATCACCAACCCATCTTGCAGGGCCTGCAACATACATTTGGCTCATCACATTCCTTGCAGTTTCTTTCGCGATTTCGTCAGCAAATGCATTTCCACGACCAACATCATCAGTCACCTTCTTCTGAGCACTACATTTCACAATCGCCACTTGCAGAGGCAAGGTCAGTGATTCAAGAAGCTCATTCACCAACTGACCATGCTGAATCTTAGCTCCATGCGAAGTCAGGAACCCACGTTCTTTCCACAATCGTCCAAAACTGTGAGCCACTCCAAATGCATACTGACTGTCGGTATAGATAGTCACTTTCATTCCTTTCGACAACACACATGCTCTCGTGAGTGCAATCAATTCTGCTGCTTGAGCTGAATTATGTGGAATACGTGCAGCTTCAACAATTGTATGCAAAGTCGTGACAGCATATGCTGCAGTCGGAAGCTTGAAGCATGAAGCATGAACCATCCACCCATAATGTACCATCACATTCAGCAAGAGGAGTATCCTGGAGATCTACTCTCCCTTTCGTTTCTTCTTCTGTTCTAAGAAAACAATCATGCTGTTCTGAAGCATCTAATTCCTCTACAATTGGCAACAACGTAGCTGGGTTGAGAGTGCTGCATCTTTTTATATGCACATGACTCGCTAACAATGTCAACTCGTAACCTGACAATCGAGCACTAGTTAAGTGATGTGTCTTGGTTCTGTTTAACAACATGTCTACTGCATGTGGAACCATCACCACTAGCGTGTTATTCATCACTAGCCCAGCAGACTGTCGAATAGAAACAGCTGTTGCCGCTGTTGCTCTTAAACAACTCGGCAATGCTTTAGCTACCGGATCCAAAGTCGATGAAAAATACGCGCATGGACGCTGCTTGTCCCCAAACAACTGTATCAACGCTGACAATGCACAACCTTCTTTCTCATGGACATACAATGTAAAGGGCTTACTGTAGTTGGGGGTACCTAACACAGGAGCCGAACATAATGCTGTGCGCAATTCAGAAAAGCTTTTCTGACACTCTTCAGACCATGAACGGGATTGGGTGTATCTTTACACGTTAATGCTACCAAAGGTTTGGCTAATAACGAAAAATTTGGTATCCATTGCCTGCAATATGATGTAATGCCCAAGAAAGCACACACTTTTCTCTGTGTTCTTGGCACACTCAATTTCGCTATTGCCTGAATTCTCTCTGGGGTCAGTTTCCTTCCCTCCTTCGATAAGAGATGACCTAAGTAGGTCACTTCTTGTCGACAATATTGTAATTTGGAAAGTGACACCTTGTGATGTAACTCACACAGGTGACGCAACAATGACAACGTGGCTTTTTTACATATTTCCTCAGTATCTGCAGCGACAAGCAAATCATCACCGTACTGTACAAGAGTAGCACCATCAGGTAAAACAATCGTATCAAGCTGTGTCTTTAGAGCTTGACTATATATTGATGGACTTTCACAGTAGCCCTGGGGAGCGCGTTTAAAGCGGAAGCTTCGTCCTCCTAAACTGAAGCCAAAAATATCCCTGCTCTCCTCAGCAATCGGATGCTGAAGAAAGCATTCTTCAAGTCAATCACCGAAAACCAGGTCACAGAAGCTGGAATCATAGTCAATAGGGCAGTAATGTCAGGAACTACTGGGAATTGTGGCACAACTATTTTATTCACCACTCTAAGGTCAATCACGAATCTGTAAACAGGTGGCTGGGAAGGATCAGTACGTTTCAACACAGGCAGAACAGGGCTATTGCAAACGTTGCCTCTTGTTTCTTCATTCACATCTTTTTCAGTCAGATCGTAAACGATCGCTAGCAAAGCTTTTTCACCTTCACTAGAGATTTTGTATTGGGGAATTCGTGGCATTTTAACATTGGCTTTCAATGTCACAACATATGGTGGTATTTCTAAAAGACCCACATCATTAGGACCAGTAGCCCAAAGAATATCAGGAAGAAATGACAATTCTGTTGGAAGTTTATCCCTTGACAAATACATTGGAGAAACCACTTTCTTACCTAAAGTAAGTTGTACTCCTGAAGGAGAACAGTACAAAGTCGCATACAATCTTTTTAACAGATCTAATCCTAACAAGTTTTCACCACAACCTGTTGTCAGAATAAGGGGTGCTTCGAATTCACAAGGACCAACAGAAAGAGAAAAAAGGGTCAGAAACCGGATTTCTAACCGGGGCGCCAGAAAAATCTACTGATACATTCGTTTCGCCAGACAAAGGTGCGTCAGGGAGTTTGGAGTGCATAATAGAACTCTTTGTAGCACCAGTATCCAACAGAAAAGGTTCTGACACACCTGATGTAATACCTCAACGTATGGTCCACTCTGATCTACTGGAACTGAAACATATCCCTCTCTTTGTCTATGGCTGTCCTAGCAATCATTACCTTCCATATGCTCATCTTCTGCATAGTAATCATCAGCATAGTACTGAGCCGTCCTACCAGATGTGTTATTCTGCTGATCGAACCTATTCATCGAATTTTGAGGCGGAAGGGAACGAGCGTTCTGGGGGACATTTCCACGTCCTCTCCCTCTAGGCGCTTGTTGAACACCACGACCTCTTACACCAGAAGCACCATTTGCACGCTGTAATAAAATAGGACAACTATACTTGAAATTACCCTCTTCCTTGCAATACGAACACTGATTGGGGCCTACAGGGACACATGGTTGAGTATACTCGACTCTTTGCGAGTTCCTCTGATACTGTTGAGGCTGCTGATAATTATTCTGATAGTTATTCTGAGCGCCACTATTTTGACCACCACGTGGCGGATATGCTTGCTGTAACAAAACCTTCGTTTTCAACTCTTTAGTTTTCTTTTCTGCTCTATCTTTCTCATCTTTGTCTCGATTTTCGT
The DNA here is from genome assembly GCF_964261635.1 of Lissotriton helveticus. Classification (NCBI taxonomy): domain Eukaryota; kingdom Metazoa; phylum Chordata; class Amphibia; order Caudata; family Salamandridae; genus Lissotriton; species Lissotriton helveticus. The sequence goes on from NC_136068.1 coordinate 650,876,904, forward strand.
AGTACTGCGCAGTAGCCAATATCTGTGCTGAAGAGGAAACTGCCCAAGAACTCTCTGAATCTTTCAACTTCTTACACAACTCTGGAAGCAGATTGTGCACAAATTTATTGACGAACAGTCGCTGACCACCTTCTGTGCTCATATCTCGACCACTGTGGTCGATAAACGTTTCTTCAAAACCTGGTGAAGAAATCAGACACGTTTCATCTTTCTTCTGCTTACACGCAGACAATTTATCCCAATTTACTCGCATGGCAGGCATTAAAGTTTTCATGTAATTAATAATCCTACCAGGGAGGTCTGCTACCAAAGGCTCAGGCTTAGCACCACCAACTTGTCGGTCATCTGCAGCAGCAATATTAGCCCATGTGTCACCTAACTCCTGATCATGATCTGCATGACGAATCTTTCCCCACAAAGGCTGTGGAACAACATTCCCAAACAACATGTCTATATCCGCTAAATTCATGATACATGACCCAGCAGTCTGTGACAACTCTTTGTAATACCCTGCGGGATTTTTACGGGGATCAGGCAATGTTTGCTTAAGGGCCAAAACTTCAGCTCGCTTCCAAGGAACATGTATCCATACACGCTGAAAATGTGCTGGCACAAGTGGTGTAACATTACCAGGACCAGCTGATACTGCTTCCTTCCATACTGGAGGAACTTCTCTCATGGGATATTGTCTTACCTTCTTCTTTCCAGAAGAATCAGGCTCAAACAACGACCTAGAAACACCTTCAGTCCTAAGCAACAACAACGTCGCAACTGCTTTCTTAACATCTGAACCCACAATTGCGCCTTTTGAAAACTCGAACCGTACATGGCTCAACTCGGGCGGATTAGAGTCCAAATCATTTTCTCAAAAACGTATCTCTGCTTTGATGCTTCCCACTGGGTGAAGACATCCATAACACATTCTAAATCATATCTTTCCGGGTCAGCAACCCATTTATGTGCCAAATAATTCAAAGTTTCCTTCTCCCTAGAATCAGGCAGTTGACTACGCAACTGCTTGCGCTCTGTGTCAGGAGTTACACTTGTTGCACCAAATAAGGGATGCAAAAAATTTGCGACAGTACTAGCCACTCTCTGACGAACAGAAGGAGAGGTCGATGAAAAGACAAGAGGGAAAGCAGAGTGAGACGAGGCAGATGCAGAGGCAGTGTCAGGAGGAGTAGCAGGAGTGGTAGTCAATATAGTAGTCAAAGTTGTAGGAAGTAAAGGCAGAGCAGATGTAAAAGTCGGTGGCCCTTGAGGAGGCTGCACCGGAGGAGCAGGAGCCAGCTGAAGAACAGCTGGTGGGTGCTGTGGAGGAGCAGGAGGCAATGCAATCACAGGTTGCGCAACTAAAGGTTGCAGAGGTGCCGTAGCATTTTGCGCATAGGGGGAGGCGAACTTAACAAATGCGCCATTAACGGATCTTTTTCAAGCTCTTTTGCTGCATCTTGCTGAAGAGGCGGCAAAGCTGGATAGCATTTATCAATGATCATTTTACGTTGCCTGTGCAACTGCTCACTCATCTGTTCTTCTTCATTGTCTTTAAACTGCATAGCAGCTTGCATTATCGAAATACCCCTTTCTCTCTTATTTTTCTTCTCTAATTTAATTTCCTTCTGTTTGGCCTCCTTACGCCATAGGCGGAAAGAGTCAAACATCGCCGGCCGGGCTTTCTTCTTGAAAAGTTTAACTTCGAGGTTATCTAAGATTTCCTTGTCAAAGCTACCATATTGGGGCCATATTAAAACACCATCTTTTCTGGTGTATTTGATCCACACTTCGTTATATGTGATGGGGCCTACTCCATGTTTCACATATAATTCATAAGTTAGAGTTCCTATCGGAGGAACAGGAGACGAGTCCTCCAATCGGGAATCCCTATTACTACAACCAAGACAAAACAAATTTCCAAGTCTGCTAAGACCAGGCATCTTCGCTCTCTAGTCTAGCTTCAAATTTCAAAGGATTATCGATTACGATGTTTCTCGTGAACACACGAGTCCTTCGGCTTTGGCACTTGCAAGTTCCAAACAAAGTGATCCCAAAGGGATACCCAAACTAAGACCAACTAAGGACTGGGAGACGCTCCACTTATACTTAACTGAGATATCGATGACGTCACCAGAAGACTCGTCTTATCGTTTCGCTCTACCAAACTTCAAGGGTCCAAATCAGGGCGATAGCCAGGGCAGCAGTCCTTTGTAGCCGTCGGGAAGCGGGGAACCTCACAGCAAAGACTTTCGGACCACGTCGACATGCAGGGGTCGATGAAGTGGTGGCCTTCCTCCAGAATTTTCACACAAAGCTCCTCACGAACCTCTGGCTGGACCGGTACCGCTGGTATCGCCCCATGTTGGGCGCCAACTGAGGTACTGGGTTTTTCAGAACCGGTACCGAACCGGTAACCCAGTGGTGTCAGGGTACACACCCAAAGACCTCGAGTACTTTCCTGATTTAGACCACAGAAACTCAGAGTCTTCTAGGTGAAGTCAAGGATCGATTTTATTGGCTGCAACCAAGGTAACAGGCGTCCTAGAAGTACAACAACACGGGATGTTTATTCTCAGGAGACTGCTCAATCTTACAAAGCCAGGCTTCTCTTTTTATACAAAATATTAAGCTTCGGGCAAACATTATTGGATTTACAGTATACTATTCACATATTTTCATTACAAAGGAAAAGCAGAGTCATGATGACAAGCCCATATTTCAGTTTGTTCAGCCCACAACAAATTACCCGGCAAGGCCCAGCATTTCCTTCAGATACCGGTGGACCCCCAATAAAAATGGGCACCTCCCCATCATAAAGCAAGTGAGAGCGAAAAGAGCAGGGACAGGTGTGAGCAAGATTCGGCAGGGTGTGTGTGCGATGAAAAGGGTTTATGGCATGTTGTGCCTTGATGCTATCTCGTTCGGCCACTGGGAGAGGAACTGACCAAACAGGTTCGGCCTGGGGCAATGGTTTCAGCTGGCCCAGGTCAGAGAAAAGTCAATTAAGGTGTACGTGTCCTTTAGAATCGAATTTAGCTGTATTATAAGCCTATGTAAAGGGCAACTCACAAAATGGCTGCCGTACACAAAATGGAAGCCAAGGGTTCAGAACGAAAATGACGATTTCGAGGTGAAACCATAACTCGAATATGACGAAAATGCTTGTACATAGTGTACTAGCCGTTTTCGGTCTTTTGATACAAAAATCGTCACGCTACGACGAAGTTTTATTCACAAGTCCAGAATTTTCACAGAACTACACTGTGTGTATTTCTTTGTTTTGCAACTTTTACCACAACAAAACTCTAATCACAACAAATCCATCAGCAGCACTGTCTTCGTCTTATTTCCTTATTGAAGGTGCCGCTGTCTGCATTCCTGAAGTTCACAAGTTCACACAACTCAGTCATGCTCCTCTATCCTCCTCCTCCAGACTCCCCCTATCCATTTACCTCAAGGCAGATGGCTAGATTACGCAGAATCAAGAGACTGTTGCTTCGTAGACAAGTCCCCTCAAAAGAAGAGGGACTGGAATTACTGACTATGCTGACTGTTACTTCTAAAATTGACACACAAGAGGCTGCCCTGTGGCCCATCAGATGCTGACAAAAAGTGGAACAGGTACTGTATGAATGAATGGTGAGATGGCATACACTGGACAACTCTGGCTGTCTGGCTCTGATGAAGCAATTGTTGTTTGTTTGTTGTGCATGAAATGAATCCTATGTGTTCTGTTATTATTTAATCTTTTACACACTAGGGGGCCAATTCCGATCCAGTAAAATCTCCCACAAATCGTTGTATGGAGCGTAATTCCCATACAAATCGTATACCCTCACTGTCTCCATACGTACGAGCAAGTACGATCCCAAACCAAAGCACATCTCCGTACGAACCGTACCAAACACCATACGATAAAAAAATACATACAATTCATATTCAGGTCACGCAGTACGCACCGTCTGTACGTAAACAGGCCTCAGTTTCCGGACCAGCAAGTACGATCCGTGTTGACGACACTCTGTACGACCCTTCTGCTACGGGAGCTGAAAAACAGCCGTAAAAGCAGAGTCCAGCCCGAACCGCACCCCGGTACGCGACAGATGCGCCATGTATACCCTCGGCCATGTCATCCCAGTCCTGTACGCCTACAACCTGGTGCATAGAAACCGGCGACGGCGTATACGGAGAATACAGCGTACCTCAACAAAGGAATTGTACTTGTCCGGTGCGTCACACGCTCGCGTATATCACCATTGCAATAGTGATAAGAGCCGCACGGACGTCATTAATGTTGGGGTACGGTGCATCACACGATCGCGTATATCACCATTGCAATAGTGATAAGAGCCGCACAGACGTCATTAATGTTGGGGTACGGTGCGTCACACGCTCGCGTATATCACCATTGCAATAGTGATAAGAGCCGCACAGACGTCATTAATGATGGGGTACGGTGCGTGACATCTGAGTGTGTGGTAGATATGACTCACAGCAGTGCCCAGACATAGGAGGGGTGGGTGCAAAGGACTCTCAGCAGTCCCAAGACATAGGAGGAGTGGGTGGATATGACTCCCAGCAGTGCCCAGACATAGGAGGAGTGGGTGGATATGACTCCCAGCAGTGCCCAGACATAGGAGGGGTGGGTGCACAGGACTCCCAGCAGTGCCCAGACATAGGAGGGGTGGGTGGATATGACTCCCAGCAGTGCCCAGACATATGGGTGGTGGGTGGATATGACTCCCAGCAGTGCCCAGACATATGAGCGGTGGGTGCAGAGGACTCCCAGCAGTGCCCAGACATAGGAGGGGTGGGTGCACAGGACTCCCAGCAGTGCCCAGACATAGGAGGGGTAGGTGGATATGACTCCCAGCAGTGCCCAGACATATGGGTGGTGGGTGGATATGACTCCCAGCAGTGCCCAGACATATGAGCGGAGGGTGCAGAGGACTCCCAGCAGTGCCCAGACATAGGAAGGGTGCCTGGATTTGACTCCCAGCAGTGCCCAGACATATGAGTGGTGGGTCGATATGACTCCCAGCAGTGCCCAGACATAGGAGGGGTGGGTGCAGAGGACTCCCTGCAGTGCCCAGACATAAGAGGGGTGGGTGGATATGACTCCCAGCAGAGCCCAGACATAGGAGGGGTGGGTGGATATGACTCCCAGCAGTGCCCAGGCATAGGGGGGATGGGTGCATAGGACTCCCAGCAGTGCCCAGACATAAGAGGGGTGGTTGGATATGACTCCCAGCAGTGCCCAGACTTAGGAGGGGTGGGTGGATATGACTCCCAGCAGTGCCCAGACATAGGAGGGGTGGGTGCAGAGGACTCCCAGCAGTGCCCAGTCATATGAGTGTTGGGTGGATATGACTCCCAGCAGTGCCCAGACATAAGAGGGGTGGGTGGATATGACTCCCAGCAGTGCCCAGACATAGGAGGGGTAGGTGCACAGGACTCCCAGCAGTGCCCAGACATAGGAGTGCTGGGTGCAGAGGACTCTAAGCAGAGTCCAGGCATATGAGTGGTGGGTGCAGAGGACTCACAGCAGTGCCCAGACATAAGAGGGGTGGGTGGATATGACTCCCAGCAGTGCCCAGTCATAAGAGGGGTGAGTGCATATGACCCCCAGCAGTGCCCAGACATAGGAGGGATGGGTGCAGAGGACTTCCAGCAGTGCCCAGACATAGGAGGAGTGGGTGGATATGACTCCCAGCAGTGTCCATACATAAGAGGGGGGATAAATATGGCTCCCAGCAGTTCCTAGACATAGGAGGAGTGGGTGGATATGACTCCCAGCAGTGCCCAGACATAGGAGGAGTGGGTGGATATGCCTCCCAGCAGTGCCCGGACATAGGAGGATTGGGTGGATATGACTCCCAGCAGTGCCCAGACATAGGAGGGGTGGGTGCACAGGACTCCCAGCAGTGCCCAGACATAGGAGGAGTGGGTGGATATGACTCTCAGCAGTGCCCAGACATAGGAGGGGTGGGTGCACAGGAATCCCAGCAGTGCCCTGACATAGGAGGGGTGGGTGCAGAGGACTCCCAGCAGTGCCCAGATATAATAGGAGTGGATGGATATGACTCCCAGCAGTGCCCAGACGTAGGAGGGGTGAGTGGATAGGACTCCTCGCAGTGCCCAGATACAGGAGAAGTGGTTGCAGAGGACTCCCAGCAGTGCCCAGACATAGAAGGAGTGGGTGGATATGACTCCCAATAGTGTCCAGACATAGGAGGGGTGGGTGGATATGACTCCCAGCAGTGCCCAGACATAGTAGAAGTGGGTGGTTATGACTCCCAGCAGTGCCCAGACATAGGAGGAGTTGGTGCACAGGACTCCCAGCAGTGCCCAGACATAGAAGGAATGGGTGGATATGACTCCCAGCAGTGCCCAGACTTAGGAGGGGTGGGTGCACAGGACTCCCAGCAGTGCTCAGTATTAGGGGGGGCATTATCAACAGCATACCCCCACTACATGGGGGGTATGTTTACCTCCATAACTTGTGATAGTCCAGTAAGTGCCATTGCAACACATCACTTTCAACAGTTTCCCACTATACGGAGGACGTCTTTCTGTCACACACTGCGTGATACACCACATGTGGGTGTGATGTCACATCCCACATGCATACCCACCCATGGAGTTTGCAGGCAACCTACACACCCTACCTTTATGACACCATAGTGTATATACATGTAACAGCCCAACAAACAAAGACAGCAAAAGGGAACACACACTGTCGTGTACATCCCTGGGCTCATATGAATGTACAGGGGGTGGATAGACCACTAACATGTACTTGCTAATGGAAGAAATAGAGTTGATTGACCTTAGATGCAATGCAAAAAATTGTGAGTCATGTGCAGAAATACCTTGCATAACAAATCCAGACATAAGGTTCATGATGTCAATAAACATCTGCATAGTGGAAAAAAGGATGAATGTGGCAATGAAGGCATTTCTACATACTCAAACACAAGTACAGTGAGTAGCATGGATTGCACAGACTAATGAGCAGTACTCATCTGTGAGCAGGCATGGCCATTGCTGAAGGGAACGTACATCAAAATAGGAAATATGCACACATGTCAGCACAACAATTTTGCAACTGTCTGAAGTGAAGATCTTATGTGTCACTGAGGAAGGAACTGAACTGAACACACACATCCAAAGATTAATTGCTGCCACATTGTGATGGCACATAGATACCAAGGTCCACCACATCCCCATCATAAAATAGACATCTTTCACAATCCCAAAACATTACCATGACACCAACTCATAAGCACACAGCACCCAAATCAACTACCTGAAATGCAATATTTCAGAACGAAAAATAAAATGCTTTATTCAGCTCCAGAAAAATGAGTCCTGACTCAAACAAGGCCAATGGACAGTCCGTGTTAATGTCTGTTTTGGGGATGTTGTGGAGTTTGTCAACCCCAAACTTGCCTGCACATGATAGAGTCAAAGGGTTGGTGACCCGTGGGGGGCATCATCTAGCTCAGGTTCCGGCACCGCAGGGACAGTAGAGGGAAGGGTAGGTGTGTGGGTGAAGGGGAGAGGAATACTCCTCAGTGGCTAGTGCAGCGCCAAAGGTGAAAAGGAATTCAGCTCTGCACACTGCTGCCAGTTCCGCCAGACCACCACCTGCAACCGGGGACACAATGGGAGTGGAGATAGAGAGCTGTGAGTCTGGTGGACTACATCTATAGCTGCGTGCCTGCCATCTGACCCCAGCCCAGGGGGTGTGCCTGCATCCCCCTGAGATTGCGTGCCAGGGGATCTGCGCTTACACTTTGGTGGTGGTGTGCTGGTTGTGTCTGTTGGAGTGCGTGATCTGGTGTGTCTGCATGTGCTTGGGACAGGTATGGGAGAGGGGGGTGTTGATGGGTCAGAAGGAGGGGGGCAGACCGCTGCAGGAGGGCAACTGCTGCCATCAGTGATGACTCCATGGACGCTAGAATCCAACATTGGTCAGACATCGTAGCTGACATGCCCTCCATGAATGACAACAACTGTGTTATACTTGAAGTATGAATAATTAACAAAAAGGGGGAGGGAGAGGAAGAAGTGGATTCTGTCTCCCCTAGCAATATGTATAAACAAAGAGAATCCACTAGGATGGTGTTGGTGATCGCTACAATGGTGGGGAGTAACCAGTGTTGTTTAAATACCCCTCACACACCAAAAGGCCCCTTGGTGTCATGCTTCATCACCGGGGTCTTCGCAAAACTCTACGGAATGCGGCGTGCTACGACTCACGACTACGTAGGAGCACTGAAGGTGAACTATGTGTTGGTGTGTGTGGAGTAATTGTGTGTGAGTGGTGAGGTGAAAAAGTGTTGGTTAAAAGATACCTGGCTCGTAGGGAAAAAACAAAAACTCTTTATTTAGTCCTCGGCTGGTATCATTAAAAAAGTGCCGGTGAGGTTGTTTACTTACGGATTATGGTATGTTCACCTCAAGAGTGCGTCAACATGTTTCGGAGTCAAAGAATCCTTCTTCATGACGAGGATATGCACTGGTTATCCTCACCTTACTCACATGTATAAGTAGATGTCAAAGTGTGCTCTACAAAAAATAAATATGGTGAAATGTACCTATCTGTTTTAAAAAAAAAAGTCAGTTGTGCCCAATTGGCATTAATCAGAACCTGTGAATGAACAAAAAGTCACATAAAACATAATATCTAATTAGGACAAATGTTTGGAAAAACTGTGTTAATACACAGAAGGGTAATGGGGACCAAAAATAAGGTACAGGAACCCTGGAAAAAATGAGAAAAAGAAAAAGAAAACAAGGACATACATATAGACTAGGACACACATTAATCATTACTTAAGGTCGCCATTGGATTCCATAGGGTGAAAGAAACGGATTGAGAATCACTCAATTTTCAACATATATACATTGCTTACTTATAGATAAAGACTAAGTAGCCTCATGAGCCAAAAGCGTGGTATTGGGGGTTCTCTGTTCTGCGCAATGTAGCAACCTGTGGGGTGTTAAAGGAACTGAGTTTTAGGATCTCAGATATTAGTTCGCGGTACAGATACAAATAATTAAACTCTACACCACCACACTCATGGTTACAGCACGGCCAGGTAGGCTTTCATCCCCTCAACGTGGCTCCGACGAAGTGTCGGTTCGTTCAAAAACAAACACCTTTTATAGTGCCTCAGGATGTTCTAATTACCACCTAATTGAAAGCGGAATCGGCCCAAAGAAGGACGTATTCCTTAAGTTAGGATCCTGTTCTGCGTGCGCTTGGTGGGTGTGTCTGTTGTTGAGAAGACACGCGCGGAGAAATGACACTATCCGCGAGCGCATGTGCGAAGCGGTAGTGTCTGCAAATCGCGTAGGCGTTTAAATAGAGCATGCAGACGCTCGCGCATGCGTCTGTGAGGGGTGCCTCGATCTTGTGATTGATTCTAGGGCTATTTCTCTTTATGACAGGGGTATATATAAAGCCGTGAGAACTCTATAATATACGGGGATACAGTTTATTCAGACAGAAAAATTTAAAGAATGTTTGGAGTAGGAAAAATCACTATCGATCTGACTCAGTAGGATTGGTAATGTTCAAGGATGGTGTGACAGTCATTATGGGCTATAATCGCAATTGGCTCCATGGAATGGAGTCATTTAATCCGGTGATGTCTGTGCCCAAACGGAACACCCACCTTTGTTCCTTCTCAAAGAGGCCCATATCTGAAGGCAGTTGCTCAATCACAGACCAGTGTATTTCATTTACACAATGTTGTGCCTCCAAAAAATGTGCTGCCATTTTTGTAGTTTGTTTCTTGCACCTTACATTGCTTTTGTGCTCGTTTATTCTTGTTTTTACAGCACGTGTTGTCATACCCACGTATTCCTTGCCACATGGGCAAGTAATGAGGTAGACAACATTCCTGCTGTTGCAGTTCGTGAATGCTCATTGTTCCCATTTGGTGCCGTTTTGGAAGGTGAGAGTCAGGCTCTTCTCAGTCAGGTGGCAGCTATTACAATTACCACATGGATGGTGTCCATGAAGACCTCGTAATCTGGTTTGTTGAATCACATTGGTGCGAGGTCTGGTATGTACCAGGATGTCTTTTACGTTTCTTCCTCTCCTGTGAGCGAATGGAGGTTTTTCTAGATCTAGAGAACCACTTGTCAGAATCCGCCAATGTTTGTTTACCAGCTTAGAGATCTGGTTGGAAACTGAACTGTATGTTGTTACACAGACTGTTCTGTTTTCTGTCTTTTCCTTCTGAGTGTTGTCTTCTAGGAGGGCTTCTCGGTTGCTATTGCGGGCCCTTTTCATTGCTTGCTTTATGACTCTATCAGGATACCTTCTCTGTTTCAGTTTTTTACTCAGATCTTGTGCTTGGGATTTATATTTTCCCACATCGCTACAATTGCGGTGTAAGCGTGGGAACTGACCGTATGGTAAGTTTTCTGTTAGGTGACGTGGATGGAAACTGTCGTACCTAAGAGGCAATTCCTAGCTGTGGGTTTAAAATGTGTTTCAGTTTTTAGGTATCCTGCCTCATGGTAGATGTTCAAATCCAGGAACACCATCGATTCATTGGACACTTGGTGGGTAAACTTCAGAAAAGCATTCTGGTTTTTGATCCAATGCATGAAATCTATGACCGATTGATCATTCCCTTCCCAGATTACCAAGACGTCATTAATATAACGCCTCCAGGTATGGGTTTTGGTCCTGAACGGATTGCTGGGATGGAGGATTTTGATAGTTTCCAAGTGGTGTACATATAGACCAGCTAGGCTCGGCACGAATGTGCTTCCCATACTAGTTCCGTGACGTTGTAGGTATAGAGTGCCTTCATACTCAAAAAAGTTCTTGGTGAGTGCTATGGAAATACATTCCTTTACTACTCCTCGTGGAGTGTGATAGTTCCATTGGTTGGTATGCAATACCTTCTCAATGATTAGGAGGGTTTCATCGTGTGGGAGACTGGTGTAAAGGCTCTCCACATCGAGGCTCAGCAGTATTTGAGAGTCTGGGTTGAACGGTTGATATTGTAATACCTGAAGAACTGCTTTTGTGTCCCAAGGAGATATATTGATGACTAGGTCCCTCTCTTGCTCGTTGACGCTCGGCTCTCTGTCATACTCCTGGTGTGCACCCTGGGGTCTGTCTCGACCACCGGTTGCCAGGTGACATTGTTCCCTCTCCTGTTCCTGCCTCTGCTGGCTCCTGGGCCCCATGATAAAAAAGGCTGTTGATTTTGTTGTAAAGTGGTAGGGTCTTCTCCCCATTGTGGGTACATTGGTCCCATTGGTGGAGGGCCATATTGAAAGTGAGGGAACTGCTACTGGCCCTGGAAGGGGTTGAACTGCGGAGGTCCTTGGAAACCTCTCCACCCTCTTTGGCGTGGGAATTGGGTTCTCTGTTGGCAGTAACCCCCCCTTTGTTGTCTTTTGTTTCGGAAACCACCTGAGTTTGTGCTAGTGAAGCTTCCATCTGAACTGGCGCTTTCAGCATCACTCGTGTTTCCACTAGTCACATAGTCTGCTTTCGTGTAAGGGTAAGCCCACTCTGCTGTAAACCGGTCCTTATCTTTCTTATCGAACTTTTGAGCTCCATTGATATAGCCACGCAAAAGAAAGTCCCCCTTACCATACTTACTGTCGATGCCGCTAAGGCATTTGACAGAGTAAACTGGGCCTTTCTAGAAAAAAACATGGCTAAAAACAACATAGGCCAACCCTTCATGCACGTCGTGAAACAAATCTACAAGACACCAAGATCTAAAATCCTAGTTAATGGTAGTCTTACAGACGATGTGAATATACGAAGAGGAACTAGGCAGGGATGCCCCCTCTCACCTTTGCTCTTCAACCTATATATTGAGCCGCTGGCGAATAAATTAAGAAGGGCTAAAGAAGTTACACCGTTCAAATATCAAATGTGGGAAAAAAAGATTGCATTATACGCAGACGACCTGATGATTTTTACGGATAATTATGTCAACTCCAAGTCAGCTATTGAAGAGATCATAAGTGAGTTTTGGAAGGTCTCAGGTTACTTGGTAAATCTTACAAAAACCGAAATTATGACCTGGGATACTCAGTTCAAAAGCTCGAACATCAAGAACGAAATAAAATACTTAGGAATTTTAGTGAACCATGACTTAGAGAAGATCCCGCAACGTAATCTCAACAAGGTAGCAGGAGAGGTGAGAAAGCTGCTTAAAATTTGGTCCAGTTTACCATTAAGTCCTTTAGGAAGATCGAACATTGTTAAAATGTCAATCCTGCCCAAGTATACATATCTTTTCAATACCATTTCTCTAAAATTTGGAAAATCCCTTTTTAAAAAACCGCAGGGAGACATCACCAGCTTTATATGGGCCTCGAAGGGAACGAGGATTTCTTGGAAGAAACTTAGGAGGGGAAAGCAAGACGGAGGACTAGCAAGCCCAGATCTGGTGGGGTATCTCAAGGCATTTCAGTTCAAAAACATTCAGACACTGCTAAAAAGTCACCAATACTACCCAAAATACCTACAAGCAATGACAGACTCAGTAGATCACTTTCTTTTCAAATTCGGTCATCCTAAATATTTCAAAAAAATAAAATTGAAGACCTTAAGGGAGGCAGCAAAATTGTGGGTACAAATTAGAGCAATTCTAAACATCCAACACAACAGCACAATGGCCCCTATATGGGAATCACCAGGAACCCCAGAATGCCTAAAAGACTAATTGGCAACCCCCCTGAAAATAGCCAACATCAACTAATGGGGTCAAATATTAAAAGGATCAACTCTGACTACATGGGAAGAACTTCAAATCATGACTAATAATTCAGTCTCCAAATTTAAATACTACCAAATTTCAAGCTGGGCAAAAACTATCACCACAAACACTCAAGAGAACGAAAAATTGGAAAAGGAAATGGTAAACAACTCACCCATAACCAAAGAGGTGGCAAAGTGGTACTGGGCTTTTGTAACTGCAGGTGATGGAGACATTAAAATCGAAGATCAAATTTGGGGGAGAGACACCCACATAGCTGATTTGGACAGAATTTGGGAAAAATCTGTGGACAAATGTTGGTCAACTCTAAAGTCTGCGGCTTTGAAAAGAAATCACCTATACACAATACACCGAGCATATTGGACACCGAAGAAACTGTCGAAATTTAAAAACGCAGGTGTAAAAAAATGCCCGAAGTGTGGGGAAGAAAGGGCAGACGACGTCCATATGTTCAGAAACTGCCCCCAACTGGAAGAATATTGGAACGAAGTTGGTAAGACCATGAGCATGTTCATGAAGAAACAGCTAACTGTAAGTACAACCCTTACCCTTTTTGGGATTGAAGATACAATAGATGGAGGGGGATTAACCAAATGTCAGGAAAACCTACTCTTTGTCTTAATTGTACTCGCAAGGAGGGAGATTTGTATCAACTGGGTTGGGCCCACCCTTCCAGCACATAGAGACTGGATGAACTCTGTCTTAAGGTTTAACAAACTAGATAGGAAGGGAAACAGCTGTAAGAAATTCAAATTTTGGGAAATTTTGGAAGATCACTTAAGTCCAAATATAGGGTTGGCACATACGGTCCCATGATTAATGCGAAACAACTTCTGGCAGACGAGTATGATACTTGTTGAGTAGCCAAGGTGGCTAGCTCCTCCCCACTTTCCCAGACCAGAACTGTTAATATGTAATGGCTTATGGGTACTCCTCCAAATTCATCGGGAAGATGACAAACTCCCCAGACAAGAGAGACCAAGGGGCAGTTTCGCCAAGGAAACCCAAGAAACCAGAGGCAGAAACCTTAAACTCCAAATACATAGAGCTTCGCAATATGAGGACAAAAAAAAAAGCATGACACCAAGGGGCCTTTTGGTGTGTGAGGGGTATTTAAAAAACACTGGTTGCTCCCCACCATTGTAGGGATCACCGACACCATCCTAGTGGATTCTCTTTTTTTATACATATTGCTAGGGGAGACAGAATCCACTTCTTCCTCTTCTTCCCCCTTTTGTTAATTATTTGTTCTAGACAGCGCTCAGCTGTGGGAGCCCCTCCCAACCAACTGGGACACATATAGACTTTCGCCACACACTACATTCAACACCTTACTAGTCGTCCTCCTCAACTTTACCAGCATGGAGGATGAACATGGGCTAACATTCAGTGAGGATGATATTGACAAGATTTTGGCTGAAGAAAATCCCTTTGAAGGATTAAGTACTAACGATCCAGGCCCAGCAGTAGGAGACTGGGATGAATTGACAAACTTACGGAAGGTCCAGATCAGGGCTGCCCTACATGGTCTTCTGATGAGGGAATATTTAAGGAACAAGATGGCCCCTCAGGGCTTGATAGTAAAAAATGAACCATTCATTTTCCAAGAAGATCTCACGTTCAAAAAGGCTTGGTCATTAATTTCCTGGCACTGTACCAGAGACTGGTTGGTACTGATAGTACAGACTGCTAGTAGAAAATCCCAGGAATTAAAAATTGAGATACAAAGACTAGAAGTCCAACTAAAAGCATTTATTTCACCTGCTGACCTAAAGAAAGGGCTGGAAGAGCTTAACAAACAAATGTCTGACTTTGAGGCGACATTGAAACAGAGTAAATTTAACAAGTTAAAGAAAGATAAGGACCGGTTTACAGCAGAGTGGGCTTACCCTTACACGAAAGCAGACTATGTGACTAGTGGAAACACAAGTGATGCTGACAGCGCCAGTTCAGATGGAAGCTCCACTAGCACAAACTCAGGTGGTTTCCGAAACAAAAGACAACAAAGGGGTGGTTACTGCCAACAGAGAACCCAATTCCCACGCCAAAGAGGGTGGAGAGGTTTCCAAGGACCTCCGCAGTTCAACCCCTTCCAGGGCCAGTAGCAGTTCCCTCAGTTTCAATATGGCCCTCCACCAATGGGACCAATGTACCCACAATGGGGAGAAGACCCTACCACTTTACAACAAAATCAACAGCCTTTTTTATCATGGGGTCCAGGAGCCAGCAGAGGCAGGAACAGGAGAGGGAACAATGTCACCTGGCAACCGGTGGTCGAGACAGACCCCAGGGTACACACCAGGAGTATGACAGCGAGCCGAGCGTCAACGAGCAAGAGAGGGACCTAGTCAACAATATGTCTCCTTGGCCGTTAACAGATATGCAGAACCAAGTACTCAATAAAGGTTTAGGGTATGTCCCCACAAATAAACCGGACACGTTTCGCTTACACAAAGAGGTTCAGGACTTTGTAAGGACTATCAAGTTGAAAGCATTTTTTTACAATCAGGAACCTACCCAGGAACCATCTGACACTGGCTTAAGACCTAATTCGTCTTTCACGCCACTGGACAACCAACTTCCAGTTGAAGTCCTGGCTTTTGAGAAGGCCGTTATACTCGAATTAGGGAAAATGAACACCAACCAAAGAGTATTTCAGAATATGAGCAGACAGGAAAACGAGGCAATAGGAAAACTCTCACAAAACAAACAAATCATTATAAAACCAGCGGACAAAGGCGGTGCAGTGGTTATTCAGACAACAACTGCATACGACCAAGAATGTAGAAGACTCCTTTCGGATAGGAGAAACTTCCAGATTCTTGAAGAGGACCCCACAGAGTCCTTACGCATCCAAATAGGTGCGATGACTGAGGAAGCTCTTGCCCATAACTGCCTCTCAAAAAAGGAGTCTGATTTTCTGACACAAAAAAACCCGCGAAAACCATACTTTTACACAATACCTAAGGTTCATAAAAACCTACAAAGTCCACCTGGTCGCCCCATTGTGTCCGGCATTTCGTCCATATTAGAACCATTATCAAAATTCGGTGATGCATTCCTAAGGCCTTTGGTTCAGGCAACGGACACATACCTTAGGGACACAAAAGCAGTTCTTCAGGTATTACAAAATCAACCGTTCAGCCCAGACTCTCAAATACTGCTGAGCCTCGATGTGGAGAGCCTTTACACCAGTCTCCCACATGATGAAACCCTCCTAATCATTGAGGAGGTATTGCATACCAACCAATGGAACTATCACACTCCTCGAGGAGTAGTAATGGAATGTATTTCCATAGCACTCACCAAGAAATTTTTTGAGTATGAAGGCACTCTATACCTACAACGTCACAGAACGAGTATGGGAAGCACATTCGCGCCGAGCCTAGCGGGTCTATATGTACACCACTTGGAAACTACCAAAATCCTCCATCCCAGCAATCCGTTCAGGACCAAAATCCATACCTGGAGGCGTTATATTGATGACGTCTTGGTCATCTGGGAAGGGAATGATCAATCGGTCATAGATTTCATGCATTGGATCAACAACCAGAATGCTTTTCTGAAGTTTACCCACTAAATGTCAAATGAATCGATGGTGTTCCTGGATTTGAACATCTACCATGAGGCAGGATACCTAAAAACTGAAACACATTTTAAACCCACAGCTAGGAATTGCCTCTTAGGTACGACAGTTTCCATCCACGTCACCTAACAGAAAACTTACCATACGGTCAGTTCCTACGCTTACGCCGCAATTGTAGCGATGTGGGAAAATATAAATCCCAAGCACAAGATCTGAGTAAAAAACTGAAACAGAGAAGGTATCCTGATAGAGTCATAAAGCAAGCAATGAAAAGGGCCCGCAATAACAACCGAGAAGCCCTCCTAGAAGACAACACTCAGAAGGAAAAGACAGAAAACAGAACAGTCTGTGTAACAACATACAGTTCAGTTTCCAACCAGATCTCTAAGCGGGTAAACAAACATTGGCGGATTCTGACAAGTGGTACTCTAGATCTAGAAAAACCTCCATTCGCTCACAGGAGAGGAAGAAACTTAAAAGACATCCTGGTACATACCAGACCTCGCACCAATGTGATTCAACAAACCAGATTACGAGGTCTTCATGGACACCATCCATTTGGTAATTGTAATAGCTGCCACCTGACTGAGAAGAGCCTGACTCTCACCTTCCAAAACGGCACCAAATGGGAACAACGAGCATTCACGATTTGCAACAGCAGGAATGTTGTCTACCTCATTACTTGCCCATGTGGCAAGGAATACGTGGGTATGACAACACGTGCTGTAAAAACAAGAATAAACGAGCACAAAAGCAATGTAAGGTGCAAGAAACAAACTACAAAAATGGCAGCACATTTTTTGGAGGCACAACATTGTGTAAATGAAATACACTGGTCTGTGATTGAGCAACTGCCTTCAGATATGGGCCTCTTTGAGAAGGAACAAAGGTGGGTGTTCCGTTTGGGCACAGACATCACCGGATTAAAAGACTCCATTCCATGGAGCCAATTGCGATGATAGCCCATAATGACTGTCACACCATCCTTGAACATTACCAATCCTACTGAGTCAGATCGATAGTGATTTTTCCTACTCCAAACATTCTTTCAATTTTTCTGCCTGAATAAAGTGTATCCCCGTATATTATAGAGGTCTCACGGCTTTATGTATACCCCTGTCATAAAGAGAAATAGCCCTAGAATCAATCACAAGATCGAGGCACCCCTCACAGACGCATGCGCGAGCGTCTGCAAGCTCTATTAAAACGCCTACGTGATTTGCAGACACTACCGCTTCGCGCATGCGCTCGCGGATAGTGTCATTTCTCCGCGCGTGTCTTCTCAACAACAGACACACCCACCAAGCGCACGCAGAACCGGGTCCTAACTTAAGGAATACGTCCTTCTTTGGGCCGATTCCGCTTTCAGTTAGGTGGTAATTAGAACATCCTGAGGCACAATAAAAGGTGTTTGTTTTTGAACGAACCGACACTTTGTCGGAGCCGCGTTGAGGGGATGAAAGCCTCCCTGGCCGTGCTGTAACCGTGAGTGTGGTGGTGTAGAGTTTGATTATTTGTATTTGTACCGCAAACTAATATCTGAGATCCTAAAACTCAGTTCCTTCGACACCCCACAGGTTGCTACATTGAGCAGAACAGAGAACCCCCAATACCACGCTTTTGGCTCATGAGGCTACTTAGTCTTTATCTATAAGTAAGCAATGTATATATGTTGAAAATTGTGTGATTCTCTATCCGTTTCTTTCACCCTATGGAATCCAATGGCGACCTTCAGTAATAATTAATGTGTGTCCTAGTCTATATGTATGTCCTTGTTTTCTTTTTCTTTTTCTCATTTTTTCCATGGTTCCTGGACCTTATTTTTGGTTCCCGTTACCCTTCTGTGTATTAACACAGTTTTTCCAAACATTTGTCCTAATTAGATATTATGTTTTATGTGACTTTTTGTTCATTCACAGGTTCTGATTAACGCCAATTGGGCGCAACGGACTTTTAAAAAAAACCAGATAGGTACATTTCACCATTTTTATTTTTTGTAGAGCACACTTTGACATCTACTTATACATGTGAGTAAGGTGAGGATAACCAGTGCATATCCTCGTCCTGAAGAAGGAGTCTTTGACTCCGAAACATGTCGACGCACTCTTGAGGTTGACATACCATAATCAGTAAGTAAACAACCTCACCTGCATTTTTTTAATGATACCAGCCGAGGACTTAATAAAGAGTTTTTGTTTTTTCCCTACGAGTCAGGTATCTTTTAACCAACACTTTTTCACCTCACCACTCACACACAATTACTCTACACACACCAACACATAGTTCACCTTCAGTGCTCCTACGTAGTCGTGAGTCGTAGCACGCCGCATTCCGTAGAGGTTTGCGAAGACCCCGATGATGCAGCACGACACCAAGGGGCCTTTTGGTGTGTGAGGGGTATTTAAACAACACTGGTTGCTCCCCACCATTGTAGGGATCACCGACACCATCATAGTGGATTCTCTTTGTTTATACATACTTGACGTATGGCCATGGAGGACAGTCAGCATTGATGTCTGATCAACATGAATCTGCCGGAGTAGGTCCACAGGCTCATCAGTGAGGGCAGCAGGGGAGACAGGGGCAGGGTTGCGGTGCCCGGGACAAAGGAGGCGTGGGGGCAGCACGGACAGAAGGAACCCTAGCAACTGGGAGTGTGGAGATGGGTCTGGAGGAGGTGGGGACAGACA
Source organism: Lissotriton helveticus (assembly GCF_964261635.1). Taxonomy (NCBI): domain Eukaryota; kingdom Metazoa; phylum Chordata; class Amphibia; order Caudata; family Salamandridae; genus Lissotriton; species Lissotriton helveticus. The sequence continues at coordinate 650,895,947 of NC_136068.1, forward strand.
CAGTGATGGCAGAGGGTGTAGCCGCGTAAACCCCCTCCTCCTGGGAGTCACAAGCTGAGCCGTCCCGTGCTATGAAGTGTCTACTTCCAAAGGTACGGCCGTCTGACTTCCCTCACCCTCTGTGCCACTGTCTTCCTCCAACTCCTCAGCACTGGTGGCACTGTGGCTGGGTCCCTCCTCCTGGTCCATTGAAGATGCAGTGGGCAAGGAGGAGAAACAAAACTGCATCAGTAAACTGTACACATCTGACACCTGACACTGCAAATCATGGCATGCATCATGAGTAACAGCCAGATAGCGCTGCACATATTTGAGACTAGTACTGCCCAGTTGGTATACATACAATTCTACTTGAACACAAGGATCCAAAGAACACACCAGGCCACAACTTGAATGTGAGTCACACTGAGGAGCCTCTGTATGTTTCCGGAGAGCAGATCTTTACAATGAAGTGGAGGTACCTCAAGTTCACAAATAAATAAACAGTTGTGTTGGCCCTCAGGGCAAACTAACATACCTCACTCACCAAAGTGACTATACACTCAGTGACCTGTAAGTACATTTCTGATGAAACTAATGTCTCAATTTGTTGGCATCTTGGCACTCATCATACCTCACACATTCGATTCATTAAATGTGTAAATTTGCCATCTTGTGAAGATAACACGTATGTGTATGCATAAAATTATCCCACAAGGAAATGCACACCCACAACCTACACAAATTCATTGAAATAGCTGACACACTTCAAGACAAAACACTGTTAGAAAAAAATGGCATATACCATATACATGGTCCAACTGACGTCTTGATGGGTTGACACACATTTGTCTGTTCAATTGACAACAAAGGAGTCTCAAGCACTCAAGAACACTGTGGGGTCATGTGTATGGAGATTAAGGCACACCATTAATCATTAACACTGGCCTCTTCAAAAGCTGCCTGCACATTCCAAAACATTGAAAATGTAGTTAGGTGTGCACTACCTCGTGAGACAACTATAATATAGACACATAAGTGTAACCTACACAATTTTCATATGAACACATTCAAAACATGAACAACTCTTAACAAGTGTTTTGAGTGCCAAGGTACATTCATCAATGTGAGACAACTTCAAATGTGTCAGTCCACACAGGGGCATCTATCACCTGATCATACAGTTGCTAGCACACAACAACCAATGGCTGTCATGTGAAGTGGCCCACATGTCCCAAACCACAACAATGCTTCAGCAAATGTGCCTGCAATTGTGAAGGAAAAAATTATTGCTGCATCGTAGACACACCCTTATCCAAATGCAAAATGTGAACACAGTAGTATGCACACTAACAAAAAACAGTGCTGCACCACATCTACATACATGTTGCAAAAATTAAAGATGCGCAATCGTCTCTGGAAGCCTGTAAAGACCCTAATGAAAACACTGTCCAGCCTCACAGGGAAAGTGCATGGTGAGAAGTATACCACCCAATTTACATCCATAGCTCACTACTGCCAAGACAAAACAGGCATGCCCATTACACCTCTCATGCACAACATCCACATCACTCAGCCAATGTGATTGATACAGCTGAAAAAGTGAAAAGTCAGAATCAGGCTAACAAAACCAGTGCTTCAACTTTTCAAAAAGTAAACCAAGGTCACCTCTTGGGGCTGGCAAAACACATTAGTCACAAACAAATAAACAACTGAATCTTGTGATTAGGCACACAGGCACTGGCCACTGTGAGTATGCACAAGCCAAATCTTGTATGCATGGCCAGTATGCACATGTAGCAGACACATGATAAATAGTAAATACAAACTATGCCCGGGACCTATGGCACAGAGGCAGACCCATGCTGAACACACAGAGAATGTGCACAGTGTTGGATGACACACATGTTTAGGAGGCCAGGGTGTTGCAGGGGACTGTCGTGGGCACACTGATCTGTGGGTCTAGACATTGCTGACTGTCTCATGAGTAACCGTCATTGAACTATGCATATTTCACAAATGACTTACATCATGTCAGAGGACGCAACATGGGGCATGCATGCTGCATGGGTGTGCTGTAGAATACTCACAATCCTATGTTGAGACTCATCATCAGTGCAAACAAATATGAAGTCCAAACACAGTGCACAGGTCATGGCACAGGCAAGGTACCAACACATGTCACAGACCTCCCTCACACATGATGCGCTAATCAATGTGCAGTCGAATTACCTTGCACCCTAGAAGGACATGTGCAAATGTGAAAACACACAGAGCAGGGGACACATGTGGAGGAGGTGAAGGTATGAAAAAGAACAGCAGCAGAATAGGGGGAATTGAAAATACAATGCACAAATTGCATGTCTGACCAGACCCCCCAACTGTGGGAGTGTTTCCAGGCTTCAGAGCACCTCAAGTAGCAGGTGACACACAACACTAAAACAGCCATGTACCTACCCCCTGCTTTCTGCTGTCCCTCCTGCAACTGCCTATGTAGGTCTGGGAAGACCACTTCCAGGACCCGGAGCATGTGGGGGGTGAGGTGACGGCTTCTACCATTCCGGCGTGGAGGTGACAGCTTCAGCTGGACCCGGACGATACGCCGCGTCCAGCGCCGGATGTCCTGCCACCTCTTCCTGATGTTTCTCAGCCACTGGCGATGGGGCCCCCGCAGTCCTCACAGCCCTGACGACCTTCGTCCAGATCTCCCCCTTCTCATAGGCAGATACCTGTCAGGAAGACAAAGTGAAACAACATCACTACACCTGCTCCATGTCCCAGAGACACACACTAGCACTACATTGATGATGTGAACAGGGCAGAGGATGCAGACATGACTTGCATCATACTCCATGGGATCTATGATGTTACAACGCACACTTTTACAACGCATACCGTTACAACGCATTTTTTACAACGCAAAAACTTTTACAACGCATACCATTACAACGCATGTTTTTACAACGCAAGTACTTTTACAACGCATGCCATTACAACGTAAGTATTGGTAAGTATATAATATATTTTTTTTAAATTAATTGTAATTAATATAATTTAATTTAATTTAATTTATTTAATTTAATTTTTTTACCCTGTACCCCTGTACCCCCAAAACCCAAATTAACCCAGAAACCTAAAAATACCCCTGTACCCCAAAAACCCAAAACTGTCCCTGAACCCAAAAAAAACCCTGTATCTCATAAACCCAAAACTGTCCCTGAACCCTAAAAATACCCCTGTACCCAAAAACTGAAAACTAACCCTGAACCCTAAAAATACCCCTGTACCCAAAAACTGAAAACTGACCCTGAACCCTAAAAATACCCCTTTACCTAAAAACTGAAAACTGACCCTGAACCCTAAAAATACCCTTTTACCCAAAAACTGAAAACTGACCCTGAACCCTAAAAATACCCCTTTACCCAAAAACTGAAAACTGACCCTGAACCCTAAAAATACCCTTTTACCCAAAAACTGAAAACTGACCCTGAACCCTAAAAATACCCTTTTACCCAAAAACTGAAAACTGACCCTGAACCCTAAAAATACCCCTTTACCCAAAAACTGAAAACTGACCCTGAACCCTAAAAATACCCCTTTACCCAAAAACTGAAAACTGACCCTGAACCCTAAAAATACCCCTTTACCCAAAAACTGAAAACTGACCCTGAACCCTAAAAATACCCCTTTACCCAAAAGATGAAAACGTAAAAAAAAACCAAACATATAAAATATTAAATATAATTATATACTTACCAATACTTACGTTGTAATGGCATGCGTTGTAAAAGTACTTGCGTTGTAAAAACATGCGTTGTAATGGTATGCGTTGTAAAAGTTTTTGCGTTGTAAAAAATGCGTTGTAATGGTAGTGCGTTGTAAAAGTTGCGTTGTAAATGTTGTTTACCTACTCCATGTGTATTAAGCCTGTGTGCAAACCCCAAGACACTACATTCCTTTTAAAGGCAAAAGATGGCATAAGGGGTGCAACACACTCACTGATCATGCCACACACTGAACAACACATGCAACTGCAGGGTGTGGTACAGACACACCCTGGCACAGATCACTTGCCTGTCAGTGACAACAGTGTATACAACCCTCACTTTGTACATGTTCCACTTGATTAAGAGGTACCACAGGTGTTGTGCTAACTGTGCAAGTCAGGCACACAACACTGCAAACTTGTCACATCAGATGGCTACAGCTTCTGTATACTCCATGCAGTTGTGGTGCAAAACATAACATACACTCTCACCCAGGTGACGAAGAACACTCACACACTTCAATGTCCATGATGTAAAACACAACATTTGTACAATATCACCACAGGTACCCACAAGTCATACACTTATGTGAGTACATTCACCTGTCACTCCTGGGGGAACACTGTTACACCTCAGTATCTCATGGAATTAAAACCAGCAAGGTGTCGCACAGCAGACTGTGTCATTGACTATGTATTGAATATCACAGTTACCATAATACAAGTGGGGAGTCAACACACTTGAACTACATTATGCTCTGCATGGGTGACACCACAATGTACACAGTCAGTACTCACCCCTACCACATTGCATGTCTGTCCCACCAATACACAATGCATGTTGTGACACTCACATAACAGGTGCACATTCGAAGTTAGTGCAGTCAGCACTCACCTGCTCCCCTGGCCTCTCATACAGCTTGCTGTACTCTGGTAGTAGGGCATCCAGCAGGGCCTGGTTTTCCTCCTCAGTGAAGGCTGGTGCCCTCTCCATAGTATGCAACATAAAGGTCCAGGGAATGCAGAGACAGCAGCAGTGTGGTCCACTCCAATGTTGTGCAGGCAAGTGCTCTCTCACAGACACATGCAGCCTTAAATCTGTGCTGCGGCACCATTGTAGTAATGAAACGAGGCACACACACGCACATACTGTCGGGGTACGGTTCGCTCGCGAATGGCACCATTGTAGTAGTTAAACGAGGCGCACACATGCACGTAATGTCGGGGTACGGTTCGCTCGCGAATGGCACCATTGTAGTAGTGAAACGAGGCACACACACGTACGTAATGTCGGGGTATGGTTCGCTCGCGTATGGCACCATTGTAATTGTGAAATGAGGCGCACACACCCATGTAATGTCGGGGTATGTTTCGCTCGCGTATGGCACCATTGTAATTGTGAGACTTGGCGCGCACACGCACGTAATGTCAGGGTACGGTTCGCTCACGGATGGCACTATTGTAATTGTGAGACGTGGCGCTCACACGTAAAGTCGGGGTACGGTGCGCTTCACATGCTGTAGTGAAGGCAGGGGCACGGTGCTTATTCAATGGCGCATTTCACACGCTGTGTTGAAGGCAGGGGTACGGTGCTTTTTCAATGGTGCGTTTCACACGCTGTAGTGAATGCAGGGGTATGGTGCGTTGCACACACTCACGTATCGCAACATTACAATAGTGATACAAGACGCACACATGGCAGGAATGTTTGGGTATGGTTCAAACCAGGATGTATATCAGGTTCTTGTCATTGCATACTTACATGAGCAGTGCCTAGGTGTGGCAGGCTTTGACATAGCACAGGGCATCTGATCCTGTTCCATAATCAGTGTGATGACCTGTTGACACATGTCATGTGTGATGGGGCAGTATGTGTTACACATCACCTTGGGCAGCTGTCCCATGATGCCAATGACCGGGCACCTTCTCACTTGACAATTTGATGCTCAGCATGACCCTATCTGACAAAGTCTTGTGTGTGTCATGGTAAATGTTGAGATAGCTGTGTGTGTTGCGTTAACTGCGTCTGCTGTTTGTGCATCTCTCATGCGTCTGTGTTGTGATTGACAAGGTTGTCCATGTATGCACACCATGCCACATGTGCATTTCCACGGCTTTTGGGTCTGATGGCATCATACATCATTAATCCCCAGGCATACATGTCTGCATCGTGACTATGGCTGTGGTGTTGCATTCACACATGCACACCTCATTTACAATTTGTCTGATGTGATATGTTTGAGTGCTAGCAAGCTGGCATATGTGTCCTGGATGTCTTGCACACGCCAGAACCCATAGTGACTTGATGCGTAGTAGCAGTGTTGCATGTGCTATGTACATTGGTATCGTTGTTGGCTGACAGTTGTGCTTCATTCTTCCCAAATATCTCCTGCAGGGCACCGCCTCTACCAAGGCCTTTTCATGACTTGGAGACCATGAGGGAACGTGATTGCATCTGACGTTACAGATTCACTCGAGAGTTGATTCAGAACTTGACGAACAGGCTGGAACCACATCTCCAACCGCGACACAGGTATCCGACTGCGCTGACACCCAAGCTAAAGGTGATGGCAGCCCTTCATTTCTTTGCTACAGGTACGTTTCAATTTACCATAGCTGATGTGGGGGAGATGTCCCAAACCATGTTCAGCCGTGTTCTATGTGATGTGTTAGCTGCTATGTTGCAGCACATTGATGAGTTCATAAAATTTCCTACTGCACAAGAGTTGACAGATCTCAAGGGTGAGTTCTATGCCCTGGGAAGGATGCCACATGTCATTGGGGACATTGATGAAACACATGTGACTTTTGTGCCACCAGAGGCTCAGGAGCAGGCCTTCCGCAACAGTAAACATTACCACTCAATAAATGCCCTGGTGGGGTGTCTTGCTAACATGCTGATTTCCCATGTTTGTGCACGTTTTCCAGGATCGTGCCATGATGCATTCATCATGAGGAGTAGCAGGGTACCACCGATGATGCTGCAGCTGCACAACGAGTGGGCATGTCTTGTTGGTGGGTAAACTCTGTTTGTCCTTTATGTCTCATTTTTGATTTTTGTATGACGCAACTCATTACACTTATTTACATGATGTTTACTTGTAGGAGACGCGGTATATCCCAACATGCCATGGCTCATGACACCGCTTCGCAATCCCAGGAAAGCTGCAGACCAGCGGTACAACCATGCACACGGGAAGACCAGGCGAGTGATAGAGCGGACGTTTGGACTCCTGAAGAGCCGATTCCGGTGCCTTAATAAGACCGTGGGATCCTTCCCATATGCCCCACAAAAGGTGTGTAACATCTTCATCGTGTGCTGCATGCTGCACAACATGGCAGTTGAAGTGGCTGTGCCACTCATCCTGGATCCTGATGAGCTGGAACATCCACCCGTTGAGGATGCCGGCCTTGACCACGATGAAAGTGATGAGGAGGAGGAGGATGATATCCGGAGTCAGCTCATACGCAACTTCTTCTCCTAATGGTGAGTCACTGTAAATTATTGTGCAAGCTTGTAGCATAGAGTGGCATGTGTTGCATGCTGTGTGTCCAGCTGACTGTATGGAGAATCACGTTGATGTATGTTGTGATGTCTTACACAAGTACTGATCTAATGCCACACACATATGCAGAATGAGTGATCGTGGAATGTACATGTGTACTACATTGTTGGTGTATTTTACATGCCCATGCCTGTAGGGTAATGATTCTCAATGTAACCCCTTGCGTGCCTGTTATTTCCAGGTTGCTCTGCCTGTTGTCTGTTGATGTCATCTTAGTCCTCCTGCTATTCCCCATGATGATTGCAATGTGTGCCGAATCAGCGTTCCATGCAAGGGCATGTGGAAATGTCAGTTCTGGTAAGAAATCCAAATAGGATGTATTAGGTTGGTATGGTTTTGTAATGTGTGGGAACTGTTTCTGTGCATGTTGTTGAACCATATCTACACGTCCCATTCCCATGGATCAAATTGCATGTTGCACCACTCCAATGACAGAACAGTCACCCTTCTTGACACTCATCTGCTGTGGACTTTTGACTCTGGTGAATGCATCAATGTGTGTGTACGTTGCCCCTGACACATTGCGGCTGACACCGATTACCATTGTGTGCGACATCTGAACCACAGGCTCTGTGTGGAATTTCAGCCTCAGTGTGTGCAGCAGGATGTGTCTGGCTCATCACCTTTATCCTGTGTGTCAGTACAGTTTGATTTGCAAACAACCATGTTGTGAAGTTGTGGGCCAGTGTATGTCCCACATGTTCTATCAACTGTCCTGTGAGTCTGTTCATATGGATGCATTGCCCCTTGTGCCCGTATGTCATGTCACAGTCATGTCGCTACCCCAGTGCCAGTGGAGGACACTGCTTTGCAAGCCTTCTCTGTAAGTTAATGTTAACTTTCTATTCCCATGATGACAGGAATGCAGCACTGATGACATCACAACGTTGTGCTGTGGCAAATGTTAACACTTCCATGACACCAGTCGGAGACGTCAATCCCAGGATTCTTTTGTGCTGAGCTGCATATCCTGGTCACGGTAGGGGTGGTTTATTTAATTTGTTAATCACTTCTCTCTTTGTAGTTTGTTGCGACTTGCTTGTCATGTTAGGCATCGTAAGGCACAGTTGGACGAGCCAATGACAGGCTCTTGCGGTGCTACCTTGTGTTTAGATAATTCCCTTCCTCGTTGGATGAGCTTCTTACGGCTCTTGCGGGTGATGTGTAAATTGCCCTTATTACCGTTACTGATTCCCAGGGATGACTAGAGATTGTGGGCTTTCTGTGAATAGCACTGCCACACATTCTATTCACTTTAAGTTAGAGCCTCATTCATACACTGCGGATAAATTGATGACTGCATGGTTCTCATTGCATTGATGCTGTCCTGGTGAGCGTTACACCCCCTTCATTTAGGTGACAAACTCTGTTGCCTTTTATGTGTCCGTGTTCAATCATCAGATCTAGTATGATTTCCAAATATGTGATCCCAATTAGGATACAGTGGCTGTGATCATACTTCACATGTGTAAATGTTACAGTATAGGTCCTGAGGTATTCTGTGAAACTGTGACAAAAAGTGTGGAATGCTTATGCTTCATTACCTTTGTTTCAGATCTCCCTCCCTGCTGTTCCCATCCTCCCCTTCCCTCGCCGGATAACCCTTTTGTGTCTGTCATTAATACTCAGACCAATGGGCTATCGGGAGATGGACCCCTTTCAGCATCGCACAACTCTGAGGATCAAAGGTACCGACAGTCCCTAGCAGTCGTGTGGCAATTGTTTCTCCAGCGTTACAAGTAACATCATTGCATGTCTGTTATTTCCATCAGAGCAATGCCACTGACCATGTACATTGTGCAAAGCAGCATAGAAAACTTGATATTTTTGTGTAGTGAATGTGTTACCCACAGTACATTGTGCATCGTTACTATCACCACAGATCTTTAGCCAGTTTCCATGCGTCATCTATGTTATTATTTACAATGTTTTTACATATGTGGATATGTGTAATGTGGCAACATGCATGCTGTTTTTTAAGTGGATAATGGTCCATATTGTGCATGACGTACTTGGTTGTGTATGTCTTGTTTAGCTGGTTACCCACAAAGGGAAGGCAACACCAGATGACGCTGTGTGTCCTGTGCCCCCCTTTCCCTTTTGGAGCTTGATCCTGTGTCCGTCATAATTTGTGAGTGTTCAACAATTTTCTTGCAGTGACCCATGAGTAACCACATACTATTTCCTTTCCATACACATGTTACAGGGTGCCTTGCAATAATCCTTCTCTTTGTGTACTAGTTTTCAAGGTGTGTCAACCCTTCTGCCGTCATGTGTTCAGTCATTCATGCTGCTGCCTCACCAGCAACACCACAACACTGACTGCCCTGATTATGCAACACACACGCCTCCAAGATGTTCCTCCATCCTTCCATTCTTAAGGCATTCCGCAACGTGTCAATGCCACAGTTGCACCAACTCCATGCAAAAGGCAGGACCATCAGCGCATGCAACGTGCACAGTGCAAGACCCTCTGGGTCTTCCATGTTGCAGCTAACACAACAGACTCATGCTCCTGCCACCCTCCACATAGTGTAGGCCAGACATTCATCGACCTGTGCTCAGGCAACCCCTAGGTGCACACATAACAGCTTTGCAGGCTGTGTGTGTGACTCATACTGCCTACACCATGCTGCACCACATAACAGTGCATGTCCGTACAATCAGGTCATGTGCCTCATACTGCACACACGCTAATTCCACCACCAGCCCATTGTAATCTGTTAACTCATCAACACAACAGCCCCACACATCGCCTTCATTCATGTGACCTGGTTGTCCACAACCTCAGCACACTACATTGCCATTACAGACAGATAGTGTACCACCCGCAGGGACCAGACCAATATTCCAGGAGTATGATTTGCCAGACTCTATGAGGTACACCCTCTGAGTCACATACAACACCAAGGACACACTCCGCATTGTCAAACCTCTGCACTTCAGCTTTCACACCAATACCCGGACCACCCTCAGTGTAACTATCATCAACAGCTCTCCAAGCCTACACCCAAAAATCTGCTAAGTCATCTACAAATAGATTATTAGTCATTAATTGAGCGCATATTTTACCCGACGGGCTGTTCTAGCCTTTACTCAATATAGGCAGGAGTAACGGATGTCTACAGGCATCCGGATTAGAGGCCAATCTGAGGTACAGGTTACAAATGGTGTCCAAATGGTGATTGGAAATCTTATCAAGGATGTTGTATTGCTTGGCGGGCATGGGGTCCATATGGTACCTGGATTGACACATCTGCTAATCAAGCAGAGAGGCATCACCATTAATTGTGTCAAAATCTGAGACCACTGATCTTGGATTCGACATTACTGATTGCTCCTCAGACATTGGAGTACTACATCAGCACACAGGCCCGCACCTACACAGACTACATGGGTCAGAGGTAGAGCAAGTCCTGGCTGAATGAAATGCACACCACCATCCAGCATTGGTACGTCAACGTTTGCATCCAGTTCTCCAGGTCAACACCATCAGTACATCATGCTGCAAGTCCCTCCACATGCAGGAAATGATCTTCAGATAGATCCACTCCTAGTCAAGACAGACAGCCACCCAGGTCCACGACACCAGGCAGCTCTACTACGGCAACAACCTCTATGCAGGAACAAGAGCCATACTCCAGCAGTACTTGTGCACATACAGGGTGCATGCGCACACATCATCCTCAACTTCCCCTGCCACAGCCACATGACCGTCCACCTTAGATACGTACAATAGTCCCACATTCAACTGCAGGAACACCTTCATATTCCTCTGCCACACTCAGTAGGCACTCCACAACCTAAGCCAATAGAAGCTGAAACATGTACATCTGCTATCCTACACCCCGTTGCCCAAAGTCCGTCCAGCCACCCTTGCCCTGGGGACCATTCATCACTTACACAGTACAACTGCATGTGGCTGATAGTTCTCCCACCTCAACAAACAGACCTGGTACTCCCTCCCTGGACACCTACACATTACACATGATCTCTACACATTCATAGGACTCTTCCATAACTGTCTGTCATAGCAGTATGGCAAGCCACCCCCCCCCCCCTCAGCAGATAGTAACCATCACAGGTGAGTATTGCCCTCCATGTATGTAGTTGATGATACATTGTGACCTATGTGTGTCTTCAACCGGACTCAGACTCCAGTGTATGGATAGCTTTAGTTTATTGTACACTCTGGCATACTTTGACATATCCCCACACGTAGGTTGTTGAGTCTGGGTAAAATAATGTCAACCTCAATGCGTACAGTGGTTGTCATATTTATTTAACCATTTTGTGCGTGAAATGTGAGTAGGTGGTAGGTGCTGTACGGAATATGATGGGAATCCAAAGTTCACAAAGGGAGATATGATGCCTTGCAGTTTCAGTCAACATTTAAGAGCACATTGCTTGGCATCATTGGTCACACTGCGACCAGCAAAGCCATGTGGGAGAGTTGGAAAGTCAATAAGGTGATGCTGTTGCACACAAAGGCAAGATGCCAGACCAGGTGACCTGGGAGATGCGCATGGCCCACTGTCTCTCAACGTCTTCTCCGTGGACGACCCACCTTCCTTGGAGGACCCTCATATGCAGGCCTTGACGATGCCTGGTACACTCCGTCGGACGATTCCGCCTCCTCCTCCCTCCTTGTGCCTGTTGTCAGTCTTTGCCTCGATGTTTCTGGCCTGGTGACACAGGGAGGGTGCTGCATATTGTCAGCAATCTGACAGAGTGAGTGGCTTATGTCCCTCTGCACCGCCAAGAGCTCAGCCAGTCTTGCCTCGATCGGTCCTTGGTGTCGTCGTTGACTGGCGTGTTGCTCGGCCTGCTGCTTTGTAAAGTCAATGAGGGCCCCCACTCCCTGGCTGAACTCCCTGGTGTCCCGCCGGTATACCTCCATGATATTTGTCATCTCAGATATACCGGGCCCTTCAGCTTGCTGGTCAGGTTCTAGCCTCCGCCTTGTGCCACTCCCACCACCCCTGCCCACATGAGCCTGGCCTGCTGTAGTGGGCACATCGGGTCACGGGGACCCCTGAGGGTTCACAGTGGTGGTGTTGTCTGCCACCTCCTGGGTGCCCGGCGAACCTTGTCCCTCATTGTCAGACTGGCTCAGTTGTGGATCGTGGGTGTTGGACCCGGCCTCATGGCGTGGTCCTACCCCTCCCGCATGGCGGGCCCAGGACGACATCGGCCCTCCACGAGCCTCGGGCAGTCCCTTCTGCCCGACCCTGCATGCCCCAACACTGCCGGTCCGGTTACCATCACGGACCACCACACCGGCCTGGCTCCATCTTGGGCCCATCACACCTGAGCACGAGGCCTCGCCCGACTCCATCTTGGGCCCACCACGTCACGACCACGTGGCCTCGGCCCCGGCCCAGGCCCCAGCGAAGCCCCGACATCGAGGCACCAAGATCCACCCAGGTGGTCGAGTGGCCACTCGACAGATCCCGGAGGAAGGGGAGTTTCGATGGCCCTCCAGCCGTCCCCGGACACCTGGTATCGATCGCCCTCCGGCCTCCCTGGGCGCTGGCTCCACCCCCCTGCTGGGTGTCTGGACACCATCATCCTGGCCCCTCTGGCCCCTCTGGCCCCCAGGCGCGAGGGTCCGGACATCAAAGGACCCCAGTCCTATATCTGGGCCAGCCCCGGAGTAGGACGCCAGTTGTATCCTGAACTGGAAGCCCTGCTGACGCTGTCGCGGCCGACACCAGACGAACTCATCTTCCCGGTAACCCGAAGCTATCTTGAGAGCCTGCTGGCGCGGCCCACCTTTGCTGAACCATCTTGGGAGCCTGCTGGCGCTGCCGCGGCCCACCTTTGCCGAACCATCATGGGAGCCTGCTGGCTCTGCCGCGGCCCACCTTTGCTGAACCATCTAGGGAGCCTGCTGGCGCTGCCGCTGCCTACCTTTGCTGAACCATCTCGAGAGCCTGCTGGCGCTGCCGCGGCCTCCCCTCCGACACCAACCACCTGTCGAGTCCTGCTGGCGCTGCCGCGACTCAACCTCTCGGAACCCCCGGCTCGAGGATTGAGAGCTGTGCGCAGGGTATCTCTTCTGGCACCCCTATCAAGACTGTCCCGCAACCCTGACCCTTTAACGAGACTCTACAGATCCCTCTATCTGCTTGTACATATCGCTGAGAACCAGCAACCTTTATTTCCTGATAAAGCTTACGAACTTAACCTCTGGTGTGGTGTCCATTTGTAGTGTTGTGATTACTCTGCTGTACGATCCTAGGAGAGGACCCTCACCCAGGAGGCCTCTCGGTAACGCTCGGCTACTTCTCGACGGAGAGGTGGACCTAGGGGTGGTCATCTTCTGCCTCCCCCGGGGTCGCATTTCTAACAGTGGGCAGGGCTCTGAGCTGTCTGCTGGGATGTGGCAGGAATGGGTGTGGTGGTTGGTACAGATGGCCCTGATCCAGCTGTTGCACGGGTTTGGAAACCACAGGTGCCAGGTTGGTCTGTGTCATCCGTGGAGGGGTGAAAGGCGTTGCTGTTGGTGGGATCAGGATCCTGCAGAGCCTGGGACTGTGATCCATTTCCCCCCTGGTTGGGGGTAGATACCGCACGTTGCCCTGTGGGTGTGAGAGACAGCAGATGTTAATGTCATGTCATGCAACATCAAATTTCCATATACATTGTCCTTGTCAATGTGCCACCTGCTATGGTTTTATCTGAATGTTCACTTGTGGATGTTTATTTTGTCGGGTCAGATTGATCTGTTCTCTGGAGTCATTGACATGTGAGGGTCTATTTACAATGACTGGAACAGCCAGGCATATCATCAGGGATTTGGCATTCATCATGCACCACAGCTATGCCAGCATGGATGCAACACATTACCACTGCTGATCACCATGGTGGGAAAACAGTACAGCTGTGTCACGAATCTGTGCCATGGAAGTGGCACATTGCTGTAGTTGTGTAGCTGGCACAAGGCAGATCACGCTATGCTCTGGGTGGACCTATCTGCACAATGCTGTGTCAATCTATTGTAATCAATGATGCAGGGTAGTCATAGTCTATTAGTCCATTAAGTATATTTATTTATAAGTATAGAAAGATGGTAAGTCTAATCAATACATCAGTATTAGCTTATATGAACACTTAAGTATATGCCTAGGTATTTGCTATTTGCCTCACCAGGAGCAAGGTCCTCTCTGCTCAGCCCATCTCACTAACTGATCTTGCCACATACAAAACCACCCTAACATTCTATATGACATCATAGCAGGCTGAGCAGGCAATGCAGAGAGACACCATAGAGGGATTGCATCCAGTAGAGTAAGACTACAACACATCTCCCCCATTATAATAATGGAAAACAAAGAGAGAGAGTGTGAAACTGTAGGACACATGTGAAGCATAAGAAGGAATAACAGTTAAACGTAAAGTAATAATATAGTGGAACTAATTATTGTAGTGGAACAACAAAAGAGAGGAAAAATGCTTGAATTTAAATATACCATACAACTCATCCTTCTCCAATTAAAATATACCATACAACTCATCCTTCTCCTTTGATAACGCACATACACTCATCCTTCCCCCTTACTCAACAATGCATTGAGGTGGCAAAATGCACAAGACAGGAAGGAGGATGCACTACTAAAACAAATAGAACACTCTATTCTCAGATAAGATAAGGAAAAACAAGGAATGCTAGACAAAAGATATAATCAAAAAACTAAAAACAACGGCGTTTTTAAAAGGCAACACACCACATGTTGTAAATAAACGCCATATGACAGGTCCAACACCCATAGAAAGGTAACAGTAAAACAAAAACTGTTAAATTTTGGGTACTAAAATTCACGGCAAACGTGACACGGTCATCCTAAAACATAACAAATATGTCATGCCAACTATAATTGGAAAAATAACAACTCAAACAAACATACTCCGAGCTATATCAGCCCAAAAGGTAACCCACCCTGGGCACTCCTTCACCCGAAGGACAACAAAATAAGGGAAAAGAAACAATTCCAAGTTATTCTAAATTTTGGGGATTGTAACACCCAAAGGAAACAAAATTTTTGAAAATCGCCATGCCCATGGCAAACATCAGATAGATTTCTTTCAACCTAGAGCAAACATATTTAGGGAAAACTGAACCCTAGGAAAACAAATTGTGGATACAAAAGACCCACGACATGCTAAAATAAGGAAAACTTTAAATTTTGTGACACACATGTTCTACTGGATGAGGAACACTCCACTAAAGTCAAAAGATACAGCACAAACACTTAACATCCACAACTCCAGGAAGCAAAAACAAACTACATTTGACCAGCAAATTAAGAATGTCTCATGTTCCATTGAGCTGTCAACAAAAAGGAATGTTGTGAATACGGGAAGATTCGCGACTTCCTCCACGAAAACAACAACATTACTATCAACGTCACAACAAACATATATCTGCAACATGACTCCATCCAGATATTAAAATCACATGGTAAATAGAACATAACAAAATAAAACAATAAACGTGGTCACCGTAGTCTTAGATGAGCGATACCTCACCCGAAAGTCCAGTCCAATGAAGATGAGTGTTACTTCATCTGAAAATCCAGTCAATAATCCTTTATCCATAGTCCAGGTGGTGCAGGTTAAATCTAGTAAGTTTAAAGAATTGCGTCATATGCAGCACTAACAACTCGAGATGATACTGTAAGATGCTTTTGTATGTAGTTTGCTTGGGCCCACAAGGTGAAAACCACGAAATCCAGGTGAAATATAATGACAAGAGATCTGATCGACATCGTACTAGGCTGGAATGCCAATATATTACGATCTTCATACAGTTAAACTAAACGTCGTGATTCACATTACATCCAAAGGGATCCTTCCCAATGTCCTAAAATGGCCGCCACAACGTGGTTCAGCGTCTATTTCTGAAGGTAATAGTGCACGCTCAGGCGCTGACGTCACCAAGGTCAAAGGAAATCTTCACTAATACCGCGAAGGAATCCAGATACGTCATCACTTCCAGGGAGGCAGGCAGAAGGGGAAGAGCTCCCCACATCAACCGTCACTTTGACAAACGGTGAGTTGGCCAGCATAGGGGGAAACTCTTGTAGCTCTGCCAAGACGCGCTGTATAAAGGTTACTTCTTTTTGCCAAGACGCGCTTTAAGCGTAGAGTCAAATCTTTGTGGAGGCAATTGAAATCAGCTCACACAGTGTTACGCTCCCACAACGCTTCAGCTTACATAGCGCTACGCTTCCTCAGCGCTTCAGCACACACTGCGCTACGCTCCCTCAGTGCTTCAGGTCTCACGGCGCTGTTGTACTTTGAATATAATCCACAGCGCTTCAGCACACACAGCGCTACGCTCCCACAGCGCTTCAGGTCACACGGTGCTGCTGTACTTTGAAATAATTATTTCATGCGCCGTTTTAATCTGTTGCGTGTTTTTTTTCAAGTCAGTGAACATCAGATTAACCCTTCTTCTAAACGATCAAAAGCTGCGTGTACTTTCCAAAAAGGTAAACATTTGCTGCAGTTAATATTTCCCAAATAAAACGATGTTGCGCTTACCCTGTCTGCTTTGGAGATCACTGGCACATCCACGTTGGGCCGACCGGTCTTTGGTCACTGGTGGGGCATGTGGAGAGCCAGTTTGCTTCTACTTTGCGCGTTACTTCTTTTCTTATGTTTCTTTAATTCTGGGAGTTTCAGCTTCGTCTTTTCCTGTGATTCTCCAGTTCCATATGTTCAAGTTCAATCAATGTAGATCACGTAGGTTCTCCTCGTCGTCGCCAGTATTGTAATCAATGATGCAGGGTAGTCATAGTCTATTAGTCCATTAAGTATATTTATTTATAAGTATAGAAAGATGGTAAGTCTAATCAATACATCAGTATTAGCTTATATGAACACTTAAGTATATGCCTAGGTATTTGCTATTTGCCTCACCAGGAGCAAGGTCCTCTCTGCTCAGCCCATCTCACTAACTGATCTTGCCACATACAAAACCACCCTAACATTCTATATGACATCATAGCAGGCTGAGCAGGCAATGCAGAGAGACACCATAGAGGGATTGCATCCAGTAGAGTAAGACTACAACACAATCCTTACGTCTGCTTCAAGCATGCACAGGGTTTTGAGGCAGCCTGTGCAAAGAAGTGACAGAGTGAAATCTTTAAGATTAGAGTCAGCCACTTTTAGGAGGTGTTGCGCTGTGACGTGACAGGCAACCACCGCACACCACACCACAACCAGTACACCGACTTCTGGCGCTGGGCTTTAGAATGTGGCACATCTCCCAGATTCATCACCTTGACATTACCCAGCACCATGGCACATTTTTTCGCGTCCACTGCGTCACTGAGGTGAAGCTACGGTGTTGTGATATCAGCGCAAGGGACTTTTGAATCAGTACCGTGCATGTTTTGCTTGGATGCCTCATCAGATCTGTATTTGTTGTGTTACATGACGAGTGTGTCAGTGGGGCACTCCATTGCCTGTCCTAGGAGACTTTGTATATGTAAGGGATGTTTGTGACAGTCCATGCTGGTAGTTTGAGTCAGGTTTGCAACTGGGCATCCCTCGTGGTGTGGCTGTTACCCCATGGAGCATGCTGCCATGATAGTGGTTGTGAGTTCCTGTGCAAGATATCTGACCTTGTTGTCCTGGTGTTGGTATTTGCAGTGGTCACAGGAAGGCCTTGTGCTGCCTACATCATGGCCCAGTGTCAGCTATGTTGTCAGTACTTTCATACTCCCTGTACATTGAGCATGAGGCATTGGTGTGTACCTGGGCCATATGGGATGAGTGCAATTGTGCCTGGATGTACACAGTATTTTTGATAGGGGTGACCAACTTTTTAGATTATTCACAATCCCCCTTGCAACCTCCTATACTCCCACTTGCACCCTTCTCAGCCTCCCCCTTGCAGCCTTCAGGCCCGGCCCCTTGCACCCACCCCCATACTGTTGGCCACTGCTGGGAGTCATATCCACCCACCCCCATACTGTTGGGCACTGCTGGTAGTCATATCCACCCACCCCCATACTGTTGGCCACTGCTGGGAGTCATATCCACCCACCCCCATACTGTTGGCCACTGCTGGGAGTAATATCCACCCACCCCCAAACTGTTGGGCACTGCTGCGTGTCATATCCACCCACCCCCATACTGTTGGGCACTGCTAGGAGTCATATCCACCTACCCCCATACTGTTGGCCACTACTGGGAGTCATATCCACCTACCCCATACTGTTGGCCTCTGCTGTGAGTCCTGTGCAGCCACCCCTCTTATGTCTGGCCACTGCTGCTGGTCATATCCACCCACTGCCATACTGTTGGCCACTGCTGGTAGTCATAACCACCCACCCCCATACTGTTGGCCACTGCTGGTAGTCATATCCACCCACCCCCATACTGTTGGACACTGCTGGGAGTCATATCCACCCACCCCAATACTGTTGGCCAATGCTCATAGTCATATCCACCCACCCCCATACTGTTGGCCACTGCTGGGAGTCCTTTCGGCCCACAACAATTGTACCCCGACTTTAACACACAGCCTTTTCTAGGGTTTGGCAGGGGGAGGCCAAGAGGGAGACGGCGGATGCAACAGCAGGGTCAGGTACATTGGAACCTACCACCCCCCTCAATGGATCTGTGGAGAGGGAGGAAGATCCCTCAAGACCAGACAGGGCCATCATCAGGGACAGCCTCGTGATTAACTTGAGCACTCGCACGTTGACAGACATTGAAGAAAAAGTATTGAACAGGGGACTAGGCTTTGTGGCTACAAACACAGGAGATCCTAGATCCTTTCCTCACTCAAATTGAGATGTGAAAGTTTTTTAGGAAAGTCCATCTACATTTTCTTTTTAATAAAAAGAATGAAGAAAATTTGGATTTGATGACTTTGGACTGAAGAGACCCTCTACCTTCAATCCATCGGTGATCCTAACCTTTGAAGAAGCTGTCGAGTACGGCATCAAGAAACTTTACCAGCAAAATCACAAACCTTTTGTGAATTTTTAGAAGAAAGAGCAGGACACTCTGAAGGGTCTTACAAGAGATGATTCCTTAATAATAAAACCTGCCGATAAGGGAGGGGCCATAGTATTGATGGACACAGTCACCTATCGGGAGGAATGACTCAGACAATTGAACGACACAAGGTCGTACTTTCCACTCACTGTCGATCCCACATAGAGGCTATATACAACCATAGGCCACATTGTGGAAGAGGCCTTGTGGGAAGGCTGGGTGACAACCAACAAAGCTCAATACTTATGTGCAACACAACCAACTATGCCGTACTTCTATGTGCTCCCTAAAGGGCACAAAGCCCTACGACCACCACCAGGACGCCCAATAGTATCGGGCATAGGCTCTCTTTTAGAACCTCTTTCCACCTTTGTGGACTTTTTTCTAAGACCGATGGTAAAAGAGATGCCTACGTTCCTGCAAGAAACCAAGGATTTTCTCAGAATTCTGCCTGACATAGAGTTTGACATGGACACCGACTGGCTGGTGTCTTTCGATGTAGAATCTCTATATACATCCATCCCGCAAGACGAGACTCTTGATGTAATAGAGAATCTTTTACTAGCACGAGATCTAAACTCCATCACTCCAGCATCTCTCATTATGAGCCTTGCAGGCCTGGCGATGAAAGAGAACTTCTTTCAATTTGAAGACACAATATTTTTGCAGATTTCCGGTACCAGCATGGGCAGTGTTTTCTCCTCAAGTCTGGAGAACATATACGTCCATAAATTCGAACAAGATCACGTCCTGATGCCCACCAACCCGTACTACAACTCTTTACGTCTTTGGAAACGTTATATTGATGACGTTCTAGTAGTGTGGCGAGGGACTGCAGAGGACTTAGTGGATTTTCATGAGTGGCTGAATGGCAGAAACAACTTTATACGATTTACGGTAGAATATGATAAGCACCATCTAGCTTTTCTAGACCTCTTGATTACAGCTACCCCATGGGTCTACAATCTGAGCTGTATCGGAAACCTATGGCCCGTAACTCATTACTGAGTTACGACAGTTGCCATCCAAAGGCATTGAGAGACAACTTGCCTTACTGCCAATTTCTGAGGATACAACGTAATTGTTCCACGAAGGAGACCTTCAATGATTATGCTAAAACCTTAGAGAAACATCTGGCTGCTAGAAAGTATCCCAAGCGACTGATACGCCAGTCAATGAAAAGAGCCTCGAATAACAACCGAGAAGGACTGTTGGAACCACCTATTCTGAAAGAGAAACAGAACCGCATGACATGCATCAACGCTTTCTGTACCCTTTCAAATAGTATACAAAAAATTGACAGAAAACACTGGGCCATCCTGAATACTGGATCAGATGATTTACCAATGCCCTTGTTTGCTTTCAAACGTGGCCAAAACCTTAAAGATCATTTGGTACATACGAGAACGAAAACTAACATTCCACGCACAGTTGGTAGGCTATGGGACATACCTGCAGTTGAGGGACACCATCCACGTGGTAAGTGCGCAGCCTGCCCGCAAACCTCGAGGTCCACCAGCATAGACATAGGTAGTGACCAGCCTTGGCAACAGAAACATTTTAAAAATTGCAACAGCCACAATCTGATATATTTAATAACTTGTCCTTGCCAGCTCAAGTACGTGGGCATGAAGACTAGAAAAATTAGAATCCGCATCTCCGAGCACAAAAGTACCATCAGATGTCTTAACAAGCTACGAGCTTGACTAATCATATCTTGGAGGTGTGTCATGCACCGACTGACTTTGTTTGGACAGTGATCGAGCGGCCACTGAATCCCACACAAGTAACTGATGTGAGCAAGTTTCTGTTAAAAAAAGAACAAAAATGGGTCTATAAGCTCAATTGAGATAAGGCGGGTCTGAATGAAGACATCCCTTGGATGTCCTTATAAGCAGCATGAGTGAAGATCCCTGTGACATGAAGCAACAAGAAATGTCTCTCTCAGCTGACTTGGTTATAATACGTCCACGTGAGATCAATGCAGCTGACATTTTTGACATCTCCAGGCAATTAGTGACCATCCGGGTGGCAGCCTTTCGGTCAGCACAATGCTAAGCGACTACTCGATTGAACCAGTGATTTGGCATGAACTACTGATTCCGAAAATGTTTTGCCTTTAACATTTGTATGATAAACAATATGCGTCAATAGGGTTGCTTTGTCTGTCTACATCTTTGGCAAATCATATACTAAGCATTGGGGTATGATCCTTATATTTTTGACTCGTGGTTGTCCCCCAATCTGATAAGCTAGTATGACATGATTTACAAAGACCGCCTTGCCCTCAGTAAGATCGCGGTAGAAACACAATCTCGCTCTGGGATTGAAAAGCACTTTTTCACAAGCATCACCCATTACCATGTAACAACTATCGGGTGCTAGAGCCAACATCTAATGCCCATATTGCATTTTGGACGAATCATGTTTATTAAATTAGCATTAGAGTAGCGTGGTCATCCTTGAAACCACAACTCCCATGATGCCCGGGCGTATCCCGCTGTTGACGCTGTGATGTCGATAACAGGACAAGCTAGTATGGCATGATTTACAAAGACCGTCCTGCCCTCAGCAAGCTCGCGGTAAATACAATCTCGTTCTGGGTCAAAAGACCGCTTTTTATATCAATCACCCATGCAATAACTATCGGGTGCTAGAGCGAACACCTTATACCCATATTGCATTTTGGTTGAATCACGTCAACTAAACAAGCATTGGAGCAGCGTGGTCATCCCTGAAACCACAATTCCCATGATGCCCGGGGCGGATCCCGTTTTCAACGCCGTGACATCATTGACCTCCGCCAAAACCAGGACTAAATACCTGTGATCCAGCTTACCAGATACCTCCCCGAGATGGCCCAAAGGGACGCCCGGAGTACCGACGGGAAGGTGAGCACAGCAGAAAGCTGCGGAAAACATTGTTTTTCGCGCAAAGAAAGTGGCATTGAGTGCAAGGGGCGAGGTATCTAAACTAAGACTAAGATGCACGCGATGCGGGTAATGGAGACTGGGGTTTCTTGCAAACATTGGTTACCGTGTGCTCTTGCCTGCAACTAGCTGATACCAATTTTGGTTTACATTTTTTTTTTACATTGCTGAAAAGCAAAGGTTTGTACCGTGGTTCTGTCAAACCAGGGATGATTGGCATTTAGTAACAACAATTTAGCAGCGCCCAATGCGATAGAGAAGTGGGGTCTGTTGAACCATGGGCTATCAAACTGTGCCGCCAAGAAATTGGTTTTGCGGACACAGTGTATGTGACCATGAAGGGGCGAATACTTTTGCTTGAGAAAGCTAAATATGACAAAGGGACTTAAGATAAATATGTGCCCTACGCCGTGAATTAGTAATCATTCCAAGGGGTACTCATACTGAGTGAGTGGGTCTGTGAAGTTGGTTTATGATCGACATGTCCATTTAAACTATCTTTTTTTGTATTTCCCTACTAAAGCGGTGCTCTATTTACCTGCACCGCAGCCAAGTGAGGTGGAGCTTTTCTCTCCTGCAAACTAGGTAAGCGGGAGATTGATACCCGAATGAGGGACTAGTATACATATGATTGACACTAAGAGATAGATAACATTATGTTTTCTATCCTACTTTTGGCTAAAATAGAGAGAAATTCCTGCCCACAAACTGATGTACATTTTTTTGTGTCTTGTTTGTCTTTCTATGTACCTGACTGTGATTATTCTGCACTTCTTGATCTATGGATCACCAAACTAGGAGAATGAATACACCTAGGAAACCCAGGTGAAATTCTTTTTAAACACTATTTTTCACCACTTATTAAGCAGTAGCGACACCTGGTCCTGATGAAAGCAGCAGACACCTGCTAGGTTCGATTAGTCTGCAGAAACATGTTGACCTGTTAACACACATAGTAGCTATTTGTTTGAACTACTATTTTGCACTGGTTTTTAATGCTTTGGAAGCAGAGAGGTAACGATTAAAATATGTTTCCTCTTTTCTCTTCAATTTTAGTCCTATTGCAGCACTTTATTCACTTTATCACTAACGCACTGCTTTACAGCTGTCACCACACGCCCATATTCTTTCTAAATTCACTGGGACATACATATTCCACAACCTAAAGAAAAATCACATTGTGATGGTTGTAACATCTACCCTTCCGGGTGTGAAGCATCCCAGATGATGACTAGGGGGCTTCCGGTCGACAACTGATGGGTATTTTTTCACATACAGAAAATATCTTTTTGACTTGTTGTCATATTTTGCTTCACGTATATTTTCCAATTATGTGTTTCTACTTAGCATTTTCTTCTTTTCAGGTATATAGTTAGTCGACAGTCTGTTGTGTCGTGACCCACAGCTACTTTGCGTTTTGGTAAACAGTCATATCCACCCACCCCTCATATGTGTGGCCACTGCTGGGAGTCCCCCATGTTACATGAGTTGTTTGTATACTCACCAGGCTCCACGACTCCTACTGGTCTGCGTGGACCACCACCTCCAGTGTACTGGCTCTGGGCGTAGTCCTCATCCATCTTCCGCTTCACCATCCTCTGCAGATTGTACCACCTGTTCTGGCAATCCCACCTGGTGCACCTGATGGGTGCAACAGCATTGACACTATTGACGATCCTCTCCCACATGTGTGTTTTCTCAGCTATGCTGGTCTGTATGACCAACGCGCCAAACAGCTGTGGCTCAACTCTGATGACCTCATCTACAAGGATCTCTATCTCCTGGTTTGTGAACTTTGGATTCTTCTGTGCATACATGTTGTGGGGAGAGTGTGATTGGGGGGTGATGGTGTGTATGGATGGGGTTGTGTGGGTCTGAATGTGAAGGGGGTGTGTGGGTCTGAATATGATTGGTGGTATGTGTGAATGTGAATGTGTGCCGTTGTTGGTGTATTCTCAGTCTCTGTTTTTAAATGTGTATGTTGCAAAGGATGCTGGTTTGTGTGTGTGTGTGCACTTTTTATTGGTCCATTTGTGGGTGTGGCTTAGTTAGAATTTTTGGTGGGTGTGTTATAAGGGGTGGGTCTGAGTTGAGCCCTCTTTTTGCCAGTTTGGATCTCGCCAGGACATTCTTTTGCAATGGTTAGTACTTATGAGACATGTTTTATAGACATGTGCGACTAGTTTGTACCTTCCTTGTGCTGTTTTAGGGGTACGCGTGCCCTTGGTTGAGGGGGGTTCGTTTAGTCGATTATTGTGTAGCTCTTTCATACGCAACGTTTGTGCGGGGTATGCATGCACTTGGTTGAGGGGGGGATGTTTCCTCAATTACTGTGTAGCTCTCTCATACGTGACGTTTGTGCGGGGCACGCATGCGCTTGGTTGAGGGGGTTTGTTTCATCAATTACTGTGTAGCTCTCTCATACGCGATGTTTGTGCGGGGTACACCTGCGCTTGGTTGAGGGGGGGGTTGTTTCATCGATTATTGTGTGGCTCTCGCTTCCGTGACGTTTGTGCGGGGTACGCATGCGCTTGGTTGAGGGGGGTTTGTTTCTTCAATTACTGTGTAGCTCTCTCAAACCTGACGTTTTTACGGGGTACACATGTGCCTCGTTGTGGGGGGTTCATTTTGTATTTGATTGTGTGGTTCGCTCAAACTCGATGTTTTCCGTACAAATCACAGTTCATACGCGACATTGTTTTTCCGTACATATGGCGTTCTGGGTCCCCGGTCCGGATCGTACTTTGCGGGTCGTACGGCATGTTTACAAATCGTACGGTTCAAGTCCTGAGTCAGTTTTGTACGGAACTTCGCTTGTTTTTCGGTAAACATTCAGACATATTTTTCGTAAACGGATCGTACTACGCGATTCGGACGGATTTGTACGATTTGTACGGAAACGGCTTGTAATACGAATCGTCTGACGGTTTTCTTTCCCGAATCAAAATCGACCCCTAAATGTAACTCAAGTCTACTCTGTTTTTACCTTGTTTAATGAAAATTGTACTTCCTCTGCAGGGGCAACTACGTTGCATTTTTTAATATGGAAAATGTCTTGGACTCACTGTGTGTGGGCTGTGACTGCATGAACAACATTGAGTTTGCCAATACCATGATGATGATGATGAGTCTTGATGATCAAAGTTACATAATATCTTTACAGTCACTCACTGGGATGGATGGATCATCACTGTCGGTTTACGGAAGAACTATGGCCATTTCGTGAGTGGCAAACAGGTAAACAAGTCAACAACTACCAAAGCAGAACTACATGTCTGTCTAGTTTGTGTCAAGAGGTATGCTACATGGAGGTTGGTTCACTCAGTGGTACCTGCCTTGACAGTCTGCATGGCTCTGGCCTGCTGTGTGCTAATTCATATCCTGGAAACAGAGACTCAGAGTAGGCACTTTAGAAATGATGCATGTATGTAATACTGTCGCCTCTGAAAGTGAAAGTGTTATTTTTGAACTACACACTGTACCTTATATTTTTCCTCTGGGGTGTCTTAATATCCCTTCCCTTTCTGTTTTTCCATCGACAATTACAGGCCGGCACTTACCCTGTGCGATGGGAAACACATTACTTACCATGGCAATCCGCAATTCCGCATCCGCCAGCAGGCAGTGGACAGTGTGGTCACCAAGATTGATCGACGGAGAGCCCGATGGAATGGAGGAGTACCGCGAATAAGAGGAATAGCTGGATGTATGCAACTTCCCAATTTGACCAGGACAATTACAACATACAGTTACAGTATCCACTTCACTTGTCCTTATCTTTTAAATAATGTTAATGTTGCTTGTGAACTTCTATGAGTGTGCGACTCGGTGCGTTTGCTCTCTGCTTCAAATTCATCCCTACAGCTATTTGATAAGTTTCTTTGCTAATTGAAAAACTAGTATAATGTACTACTAAGTGTTTATTCTCTCTGAGGACAGATAAGCAAGTGAAATAGCGTATTTCTTGCAGCCTTGTACTGTCTAATTGTTTAGTACTAGTTAGTAAGTTGTAGTATAAGTAGTACTACTTTTCATTAACCTAACCGTCCACTCAGCAAACAGCTTCATGAATGCACTTCCTTTAAGTCCCTTAAAAGATGTATGGATATGGTCGTATCGTAAATTTGTGTTTCTTCATTTGTTGGTTCTCCATACTGTGTTTTCTTTTTCTCTCTCCAAAAAACTTTCCCAAAAACCCCCATTCCCATCCATTTTTCAAACCCTAACCCTCTTCCTCCGGGCTGTGTGGTTTTCATTGAGGTGTGTGAGTAAATGACAGCAATAATTCCACACACTTACTGGGGAGGATTAGGTCAAGCAACAGAAAATCAATTTAAAGGCAGGTGAAGGAATCCGAGGATATATTCCTATTTTGCTTGACACCCACCCATGAGTATTTGCAAATCATTTCAGAATTTCATGTCTGCCATCGAGTGGATTCATCAACAACAACCTCCTCCTACATGTGACGAAAGTTTACACTGCTCTGTCCTTCAGTACTAGTTCTTGTAGTAGCCATAATCCACGCAACTACTAGTTAACTAAACTTTTGATTGTGTACTGTACTATCCTACTGTTCTAACGTTCCTCTCAGGCCACTCAATGTAAGTATGGGCGAAATTTACGAATTTGCGTTCCACGAATTCGCGCGAAATGAAATTCGCAATCCGCAAAATCCGCGAATTCGTGCTCTTTTGCGGATTTTTGTTTTTTGCGTGTTCGTGGGGTTTTTGCGTGTTCGCGGGTTTTTTTGCGTGTTCGCGGGCCGCTTGCATGGCGAAGTTACCAATGCGGTCATGTATGGGCACAGCACCCTCTGGTTCACCACTGCCACCCTCTGGTTCATCACTGCCACCCTCTAGTTCACCACTGCCACCCTCTGGTTCACCCCTGCCATCCTCTGGTTCACCCCTGCCACCCTCTGGTTCACCACTGCCACCCTCTGGTTCAGCACTGCCACTCTCTGGTTCAGCCCTGCCACCCTCTGGTTCACCACTGCCACCCTCTGGTTCACGACTTCCACCCTCTGGCTCATCACAGCACATCTGGTTCACCACTGCCACGCTCTGGTTAACCACTGTCACCCTCTGGTTCAGCACTGCCACACTCTGGTTCACCACTGCCACCCTCTGGTTCACCCCTTCCACCCTCTGGTTCACCACTGCCACCCTCTGGTTCGTCACGGCACCCTCTGGTTCACCCCTGCCACCCTCTGGTACAGCACTATCACCCTCTGGTTCACCACTGCCACCCTCTGGTTCACGACTGCTACCCTCTGGGTCATCACAGCACCTGTGGTTCACCCCTGCCACCCTCTGGTACAGCACTGTCACCCTCTGGTTCACGACTGCCACCCTCTGGTTCACGACTGCCACCCTCTGGTTCATCACAGCACCTCTGGTTCACCACTGCCACCCTCTGGTTAACCACTGTCACCCCCTGGTTCAGCACTGCCACCCTCTGGTTCACCACTGCCACTCTCTGGTTCACCCCTGCCACCCTCTTGTTCACCACTGCTACCCTCTGGATCATCACAGCACCCCCTGGTTCACCCCTGCCACCCTCTGGTACAGCACTGTCACCCTCTGGTACAGCACTGTCACCCTCTGGTTCACCACTACCACCCTCTGGATCACGACTGCCACCCTCTGGTTCATCACAGCACCTCTGGTTCACCACTGCCACCCTCTGGTTCACCACTGTCACCCTCTGGTTCAGCACGGCCACCCTCTGGTTCACCACTGCCACTCTCTGGTTCACCACTGCTACCCTCTGGTTCACCCATGCCACCCTCTGGTTCACCACTGCCACCCTCTGGTTCACCCCTGCCACCATCTGGTTCATCACTGCCACCCTCTGGTTCACCCCTGCCACCCTCTGGTTCATCACTGTCACTCTCTGGTTCACCACTGCCACCCTCTGGTTCACGACTGCCACCCTTTGGTTCATCACAGCACCTCTGGTTCACCACTGCCACCCTCTGGTTAACCACTTTCACTCCCTGGTTCAGCACTGCCACCCTCTGGTTCACCACTGCCACCCTATGGTTCACCCCTGCCACCCTCTTGTTCACCACTGCCACCCTCAGGATCATCACAGCACCCCTGGTTCACCCCGGCCACCCTCTGGTACAGCACTGTCACCCTCTGGTTCACCACTACCACCCTCTGGATCACGACTGCCTCCCTCTGGTTCATCTAAGCACCTCTGGTTCACCACTGCCACCCTCTGCTTCACCACTGCCACTCTCTGGTTCACCACTGCCACCCTCTGGTTCACCCATGCCACCCTCTGGTTCACCACTGCCACCCTCTGGTTCGCCCCTACCACCATCTGGTTCATCACTGCCACCCTCTGGTTCACCCCTGCCACCCTCTGGTTCAGCGCTGCCACCCTCTGGTTCACCACTGTCACCCTCTGGTTCACCCCTGCCACCCTCTGGTTCATCAATGTCACCCTCTGGTTCACCACTGCCACCCTCTGGTTCACCACTGCCACCCTCTACCGAGACCTTTTGTGACGCAGTGGCAGCACAAAAGATGCGCCATGGTGCTGGGTATTAACAACGTGACGCATCTGAGAGATGCATCACGTTGTAAAGCCCTGCGCCATCAGGAGGCCTTCCGGCGCAGGGGAGGGCGTTCCTGCGCAGGAACGCCTCCTAAAAGTGGCTGAGTGAAATCTACAAGATTTCACTCAGTCACTTTTAGGCCAATGCTGCGTCAAAACCCTGCGCCTGCTTGAAGCAGGCGCAAGGCTTGATGCAGCATTGGGGAGATAGGGCCCCCCAGAGCACTGCTGGAGCTGCGTCGCAAGCGCAACGCAGCTCCAGCAATGCGCTGCTTTTACGGCACAGATGCGTCATTGTAAATGCGGCGCACCATGGGTGGCGGAGCTGCGGCCCACAATAACTGGGGCATCCCTGGGGATGCGCCAATTATTGGAAATCTGTCCCTGTACATTTAGCCAACGAGGGAGCACTTACTGATTAGACAGTAGAACGTACTCCAGTTGAGTAGAGGTATTGCACAAAAAGGTGGCATCTTCTTGGACAAACACGCAGGGCGGGATTCATTCTGCCCCCTGTTAGACTCGTTTTTTCTGCCCTTCGGCCCTCTGTTAGACTCGTTTTTCCCTTGCTTTTCTGCCCTTCTGCCCTCTGTTAGACTCGTTTTTCCCTTGTTTTTCTGCCCTTCTGTCCTCTGTTAGACTCATTTTTTGTGCCGTTCTGCCCTTTGTTAGACTCGTTTTTCCTTTATTTTTCTGCCCTTCTGCCCTTTGTTAGACTGCTTGTTGTGCCTTTCTGCCCTCTGCATCACCGCATCATCACTCAGCACCACCACAGCACCACTCAGCGCCACCACAGCATCACTCAGTGCCACCACAGCATCACTCAGCGCCACCACATTATCACTCAGCACCACCACAGCACCACTCAGCACCACCACAGCATCACTCAGCACCACCACAGCATCACTCAGCACCACCACAGCACCAATCAGCACCACCTCAGCACCACTCAGCGCCACCACAGCATCACTCAGCACCACCACATTATCACTCAGCACCACCACAACACCACTCAGCACCACCACAGCATCCCTCAGCACCACCACAGCATTACTCCGAACTACCACAGCACCACTCAGCACCACCCCAGCATCACTCAGCACTATCCCAGTATCACTCAGCACCACCACAGCACCACTCAGCATCGCCACAGCACCACTCAGCACCACCACAGCACCACTCAGCGCCACCCCAGCATCAATCTGCGCAACCATTCAACAACAACTGGTTCAAATATGTTCTCTCAATGTTTCAAACTTTATTACAAATGTCACAAAAAGATGTTAATATTTCACTTCTGTTCTTGGATTTTCGTCACAATAAAATACACTGAACTTAATCTTCACAAACGTTATTTACAAAAGTTTAAGCTATTGCCATTATAAATTAAAATCACTTTTATTTAAGTATTAATTATGTAAAAAAATTAAAATCCATTGTAATTTCTAATATCAATACAGCTAAGTCACGTAAATACAAAACATGTTGCATTACAAATGCTATAGGTGTCACATTTGCGAAAGTTATAACTATTGGCATTGTAAATGGCAAAGCTATTAATTTAGCTATTTTCAAAACCAACACATAAATAAAAAAATTGTCATTTACAAGACCAATAGCTCAAACTTACCTAATGCGAGACCTATTGCATTGCAAATGCTTGTTTTTATATCTGTCCGTGCTTCCTGTTGAGGTTTAATTTTCATGACAGGCGCCTCATTGCCTACTTGTAACTATTCTCTGACCCTGCTTCAAGGGTCAGAGCAGGGTCAGAGAATAGTTGCAAGTAGGCAACGAGGCACCAGGAAGCACTTACAGGCTTACAGCAGTAGATGCTCAAGTTGAAGTTAATTTCTTTGTAACCCTTTTGTAAAAGGTTACAAAAAATGTGCTTCAACTTTTGCACCTGCTGCTGTAACCCTGTAAGTGCTTGGCTGAAAATTCGTCCCCGCTGATTTGCGGATTTTACCACGATTTCGCGAGATTCGCGGATCGCGAAATCGCGGAAAATCCGCAAATTCCGTGAGTGGAAGGAATTTTCAGCCCATGCTTAACTCAATGTCTCATTTCCTTTTTTTCATATGCTGCTACTGCCAGTGTGTACCACTACTACTATCACCACAACGATGCCATTTCATCCGTCCAGGATTCCACTGCCAACCTTAATCGCCATTTGCCATGCAGCCAGCCCTGTGCCTAGCCCTATTCTCAAACACTAATGACAGGTAAGATAAACATTTTGTGGGAGGAAGAATAATAGAGGAGGAGGAGAGGAGGGACTGACGGTAGTACTAGTAAAGTGGTAGGACAATTGAATTTGTTATGGACAAAATAATTATTTATTTTCCACTTAAACATAGCATATGCGTTTTATGTTTTGTGGGGGAGGCAGGGTTGGGTTAACGCAACTGTACGTTTGTTTTCCTGAAACTTAACTGGCTACTTGATTCTAATTGTCTAAGTAATCGCCCAGATTTCTACAAAAGTGCCACTGACAGAGTTAGTGAATTCAATTGTCCTACCACTTTACTAGTACTACCGTCAGTCCCTCCTCTCCTCCTCCTCTATTATTCTTCCTCCCACAAAATGTTTATCTTACCTGTCATTAGTGTTTGAGAATAGGGCTAGGCACAGGGCTGGCTGCATGGCAAATGGCGATTAAGGTTGGCAGTGGAATCCTGGACGGATGAAATGGCATCGTTGTGGTGATAGTAGTAGTGGTATACACTGGCAGTAGCAGCAAATGAAATAAACTATCCCGCAAGACCCAACCCAACCCACCCCCCTCCCTAACCCCAACCAATGTCCATAAAATCAAAAGTCTAAAAACCTGAACGCCCAATTCCCCCCCCCCCCAAAGTCATAAAAAAAAGGGTCAAAGGACAGTCTCTCTCCATGATCTACTTCCGTCGGCAGTGTCCTGTGGCCAGGTGGTCGCGGAGCTCTTGACGGAGGGCCTTGAGCAGGGCTTTCTGCCTCGACAGATGGGCCACTTGCTGCTCAAGGTAGGCCACTCGCTGGGACAAACAGTGCATGCTTGCCTTGCAGGCACTGTGGGGGACCAGCTGTTGTTGTCGCTGCTCGGCGGTGGCAGGTGGCTGCCAGACCACGACGCCGTACCGCTGGAGGATTGCGCTGATCATATGACCCAGGTGCAGCGACGGAGGATGCAGATGTTGTCCATGTCGACTGCGATTCCTT
Organism: Lissotriton helveticus; assembly: GCF_964261635.1. Classification (NCBI taxonomy): domain Eukaryota; kingdom Metazoa; phylum Chordata; class Amphibia; order Caudata; family Salamandridae; genus Lissotriton; species Lissotriton helveticus. The sequence goes on from NC_136068.1 coordinate 650,927,980, forward strand.
CTCCTCCTGGGCCACCAGCTGCTGATTTTTGGGGATAATTGCCTCCAGCTTCCGGCTCCTGGCCTGGACAGCCAACTCCTTCTGAGATAGTTTAGAAGAAGGAGTATCTAGATGAAGAAAAGAAAAATAATGTAACCAAGTCCAATACTTTTTAAGATGAACACAAAATGATTCAACAGAAAGTTGTGTCACAGCAGCACTAGCAACTTGCAAGCACAGTACATAACATTTGTGTGGCATGTATCTATCGAACCTCCAACTTCGTCGGCCTCTGCTCTAACATTAGTGGGGGTTTCAAGAATTCTACTAGCACTATATGAACTCACTACATTAGACTCAGACAGTACACCAGTCTTCTTCTCTCTTGTTTAGCGAAATTAGTACGTAAACTTGTGGAAGTCAGCATAATGCCAGCGCAGTCAGCTTGCTCCCAAGAAAAACAGATGCAAGCCATGATGACGCAGACTTGCGGTACTGTTACCAGTCCAGTACATGCAGGTGGTGAAGCTCTTACTTTTCTATTACGGGTGGCACTGGCCATACTCTGTTACAAAGGCTACTGCTCAATTAATTTAACTTTCACCCTGCCCTGCCCCTGACTACTACAAATGGAAAATGAAGAAGATAATATGATCATCTATACCTTTGCTTATATAAGGGATGACTTTATGCGCTTTGTTTGTCGTGATTGAGTGAACACCGATAGGCCACACATGAATGACAGAGTTGAAAAAAATGTATTAACAGAGGTGGGGAGTGGTCCCCGTAATCGCCGGAGGAAGGCACTGAGTTGTGACTTGACTTGATAATGTGAGCTATGCAATAGATACACAATATATGCTGTGCTTGAAAAATACTGTTAGTCAAGGGAGTATTCTGAAGAATTACAACTTCTACTTTCCTCGGCTTTGCTACTCTGGCACGGACGTGCGGTGTTACATGCTCTTCAAAGTAACACTCTAAGTCTTCATCCAGTGACCATCTACTCTGTCTACTCTACATACACCTATGCTATCTATGAGGAAGATACCATCCATTCAAAGTAAATGTCAATCATTCTTCTTAATGGACAACCCATACTTTTCTCATCAAAAAACACCCTTTTTATTTGTTTTTTTGAAAGCCGCCAGCCATGCATCCGTGCTTGAATTGCATTTGTATTTGCACCAAAGGATATATTGAGCACACATACATTTTCTGTTTCACCCACCCAGACAGTCCTCTTTTCTTTCTCCTTCCACCCATCCTTGCTTCAGCCTTCAACCGGCCATGCATCAGATTCCCAGCCAACTGTGCCTGCATTCAAAAACACGTATCATTCTTTGCCAGTCATTAATTTAACTTGCTCATCCTTCCTTACACCCTTCTTTCCCTTTTCGTTCATCCCATCCATCAAGTTCATCTTTGATCTGACTTGGCTTCTCGATATAACAGTTGAGTTGAAGTCAAATTTAGAGGAAGCCATTGGTTACTCATCAACTCCTGCCGCTAATGCTCTTGTTAATGCAAAGTCAAGGGTGACTGTCTTCAGTTCTAAGTTCTACCTGGTTGACAAAAACTTAGTTCTAAATTTGTAAGTCTTCTTAACAGTAAAGTGTACTTACTGTTACTGTACAACATATACTACACCCCTGCAGCGATCCTACTCTGCAATCTCAATAAGGAAGGAATAATATAATGCTTACCACTGTCCGCCACCACCATGGCATCCCCACAGCAGTTCCTGCTGGCACCGCATATACCCCTGGAGTGACCGCTTCCGCGCTGGCCCCGGCACTGGTGGTTGGCTGTGCCGATGGTGTTACGCCTAGAAAATACATGTGAAATTTTTAGATGCCATACACCACTTCCTATTTTGTCTAGGAATGAAAAAATATGCTACTGACTACATAAACAAATTTAATTATTTGTGACTCTATAGTCTAAACTAAAAATTCCCCTTTCAGAAGGGGAGGGTGTTTTTTTTTTAATGCTTAGCCATGATAAGAAGCTAACCTTTTTGGCACAACTGATGAATGCTTGCTTTTTAACACGCACCATTTTTCTCATTACAAGCAGAAGCTTCCCTTCTACGTACAAGAGCTATATGTTATGTTAATCACCATCATCACCACCAGTACTTTAAGTTCCAACCAGGTGAGGGTCTCCCACAATTAATGTGTAAAATCAGCCACTGTTCAGTTTGAAAGACTTCACCATTTACCTTATATGAATGAATTTGATTGTCATACATGTTTTTATATAGTGCACCATTGAAATGTAATGTACTGACTACTGAGTACACACAGAGCTAGTTGTTTTACTTTTAATAAAGCTTTAAAACTTACATAGACTCTGTGGTTTTTTGGTCATGAGTGAGTGAGCGAAAGGGTTTGCAATATGCAAGCATGATTCCGTGACTCTAAGAGGTCGGGAGTGGACTCTGACTCTGTAGTCTTATGTACTGGGTTGTATAATCAATGGGGATCATCGCTGCATTCAGGAGCTAAATACTGACTCTGACATACTAGCTAGTCTCAGTATAAGGAGATTGGGGGTTCAACTTCTGTTATGACTGAGGTATGTGGAAACTGGAAAGTCTAACTGCGACTATTATCACCAATGCCCTATTTCTTGTCCATAGTTCTGCATGTGCAGAATAGTCCCTGCAACTGTAGTAGTATGTCCTCATATCAAATCAAAAAGTAAACTAGTATCTTATTCTTGGTGGCCACTGACATTTTATTGTTGGGAATTGTCAAAGCATAAACATTAAGAAGACTTCAATAGACATTGTGGACAACCCAGAGGACTGCACTCAGTGCCTAGAGCTATTGCTGGAAAGGAGTTTTGTTTAACACATTTTGCCAACTGTGCAAGCTTAGCTATCTACACAGACAGTCTAATAATAATATTCTAGTAGTAGCACTGGAAGTCATAGTAGAGGCAGGATAAAAATTTAGGAAAACATAGAATTATGAGGAAGGTTTGGAATAAATAGGTGCTGTAATAGATAGGGAAGTATAATTAATAATATTAAGAGGAAAACTTACTGGGGTGAACAGAGGAGCCCTCGGTGGACCTATCCTGGCCTTCCTGTTGTTCCTGCTCCGCCGGCGCTGCTACCTCCTCCTCTGTCCTCTTGCTCCTGGGGGGGAGCTGATGTACAACATGAAAGAAAGACACAAACATGGAAGATTGTTGTCAGCCAAATCAAACATTTCAAAAAAACAATAACAAATTATTTCAGGGAAATAGACAACAATGCACTAAATTTATTGACCTATCTGATGTGGTCTACCTGGATATTAGTATTGCTGGATTCGCGGACCGTCTACTTGGAAAGTTATGTAACTCACTAAACCAACTACAAAAAGGTTCTACTAGGACTGGCAGGCAGCACCCCGCAGCATGTGAAGTGATAGACACAGTCCGTCATTTTTTTAAATAATAATAATAATAATCTTTATTTGGATATAAAATAATATCCTTAAAGAGAGCACCAACAACAGTATACATTATAGAGACGAGAAAAACAATCAATTGGACAACAATGGTTAGATGCAAATCTTCCAAATTGCGTTGTGCACAGTCGGTCATGATTGCAGACCAGTAAAAAGTTTCCTACTAAATAACCAGTCATAATATACTCAAACTATCAATCCACCACCACTATCTCTTCTTAGTGGCAGGAGTACAAAGGAAGGACTGGACTTGAGTCTCTAGTGTCTAGCATTATGCAGTTCTGTAAAGTACACTCATACATAATCACCCAGGCCAAATGAGCACAAAATTGAAAACAAGTGAGCAGAGTAGCACCGCCAGTGAGCAGGCGAGCACCTGCAATCATAGAAGCTTTTGAAACATAATTTACCTGCAATGTAATCTCTAGTGTCTAGCATTACGCAGGTCTTTAAAGTACACTCATACATAATCAATAAGGCCAAATTAGCACAAAATTGAAAACAAGTAAGCACCAGTTATAGGCTACAGGTGCAAGGGAAAAACTTTGAGGTTTGAAGGATGATTGAGTATGTTAAGTAGAATCAGTGGTGAATGAACATTAGAATTGGATGATTAATACTGAAGTCCAGGGGAATCTACTGCTTACCTTAAATTGTGTAGAACCAGAACATATATCCAAAAGATCACGAATATCAGAAACGCTTTGCATTTCACGTTTATCAGTTCTAAATTTTTCATAAATACAATGCAACAAGGAACAAAATATTTTTTCCCGATTCTCCATAATTTGCTGTTGTAAACTTTCTAGAAAAAAAATAACCTTGACCACTACATTAGCATAGCAGTTGATACCTTAACTATTTTCAAACTGATAACCAACAATCTCTTCAACAGTGTCCTTTTTCTTTTGCTTGGAATCTCATATCTTCTTTTTCGACCTACCACATGCTTTTCAAACACAGGATATTGACCTATATTGGGAGCATATGCTCTTCATACCCTATTATACTCTTTTACACAGTTTGCATCTGCATTAATCTTTGACACAAGAAAATCAATCCAAAACAAACCAGGACTCGGGACAAAGCAACATATGCCACACCCTCTTTAAACACGGTACTTCCATGTTCACCAAAGCACTGTCTACACTTAATCCTTGAGATTTATGAATAGTCACTACATATGCCGAAGAACTTTAAATCATTAACAAGCAGAAAATGAACTGAACAACGACCAATTAGTTTTACTTTTTCAATTTGATCAAATTTGATTTTTAAAAATTCAATTCCATCTCTATTTTGATAATTTACAAAATCCACAACTTTACCTATTGCTACATTTACTAAACCTTTTTCTACATCCAAATTACGCCTTAAAATTACCTGACAGTTAACAAATACATATAGATTATTTTGTAAACCAGCACTTTTAGTTACCAATTTTTCTAAAGAATCCAATTTGTTTAAAATATTTCCATCAAAATAATAGTGATTCCTTCATGCTCTATTTTATCAAAGGCTTACATTTTTATTATTTCTTCATTTTCAGGCTTCAAAAGTCGTTCATTGAACATAGAACACTCACGCAGTGTTGGCATTGAGCAGATTATAGATTTATTTTCTGCAATTTTCATATATATTTTATCAGGAACTATATTTTAATTTGGAAACAAATTTGAAAGTAGTCGACTTTGCAAAGCTTGTTTGCCATGTTCTGTCAGTACTCCAATTCTTATATCTTGAAGAATAGTACCATAATCAACATCATTTGTCTATCGCATATTTATAATGAGTTCTTTATATTGCCTATACCAAACAAACTTCTATATTTGCAAATGTCTTTCCGGTGCCTATTGACAAATAGTTTGTTTATACAGTTTCCAAATCCTTGTCCTTTTGTCACCAAATGTCCTTATTTACAAGATTTCAATAAGCGCATTGGCTTTCTTAAAGAATAAAGACTTACCGATCTCTGCTGCTTTAAATGTCCAAAAACGAGATGTGTTTGATTGCCTAGCAACCAATAAACTCTTACTTTACTTTTCGTAGAAGTCGTTAGCTGCTGGCCAGGATTTCCGGTGGAGGCGGGAACGGAAGGAAGCCTCTGAACAGCCGACCATCTGTATCGAGTCCGAGAGTCTTCAGGAATCAGGTAAGAAGGGAGGATCCTGGGCGGAGGATTTGGAGGGAACAGGGTATGAAGGGGCTGTTGAAACTGGAAGAAGACGAGGCGGCTTTCAAATCGGGACAGAACGAGAGTCCGGAGCACTCGCAGTGATGCTGTGCAAGGAAGCGGAGCACTGTCACGTTCCCGAGCGCTCCATTTTATAGTTTCTGTGCGGCGGCGTTGCCTCATACTTTACATGGGCCTCACGTGGAATAAAGTAAGCCATGAGCGGTTATTTTACGTGAGGCAAGAAGATGACTTTCAGAATCAACAGGCCCAAGTTGAAACAAGCATTGTTAAGTGAAACCACCACAAGCATAGCACAAACACCACAAACATTGCCATACTCGACCTTACATTTGCATATGATGCCTAGAACTCTATTTATTGAGGAGAATAAAAATAAACATGGTCTCAGTTATGTAAATTTGACAAAAGCATCACGTTTAGCAGACAGCTGCACACGAACCCTTAATAGTTCCTCCCCCCAAAGACCGTCTCACAGGGTGAGTTTTTTTTGGATAAAGGGCATGAAATGATCTGATTAATCTTGGGGCATGAGCGTTACTTTCTGGTTCCCAAGATCTTATGGATGGATCATACCCTTTCCAGTCTATCAGATAATAAAGGCGTCCCTGAATGCATTATGCATCCAAAATCCTTTTGACCTCCTATTCGAGATGATCTCCAACCACAATTGGTGGAGGGGGGTTATCTGGTCGTGTGGATGGGTCATAGGGTTTAAGGAGGGAGACATGGAAAACTGGGTGGATTGCATAATCATCAGGAAGAACCAATTTGACAGAGACTGGGTTTAGGATCTTTTCAATAGGGAATATGTATCTTGGTTTTAACTTTTTTGGGCCTTCGATTTGAATATTTCTAGTTGATAACCAAACCAAATCTCCTTTTTTATATGGTGGGGATGGTAACCTATGTTTAACTGCTGAGTCTTTCTGTCAGGGACTGTCCGGGACTATTTGGGGAACACAGCCAGGGACTTGGACAAGGACTGGGAACTGGGTAGAAGACGTACACAGAAAGGAGGAATACAGTGCTGCCCAGGATCATACAGGGAGTCAGAGGAGAAAAAGGGATCTAAAGGGAAAGCCTGTACAAGTGAAGAAGATGGGTAAGACTCAGAAAGGAAGGGCACTCACAAGGCAATTTAGCGTTCAGACTAACTACACCCAGGACAGACATGCAAGACATATATATAAAACAACATTAACAATAAAGGGGGGTGTGGGGTAAAGCACTCAGGAGCTCCACATTGTAAGTCTGAAGCTCAGTAAGTTTCTTACCCGCAATTGCTGTTACAGATACTGACTGCAAATACCCACATGTAGGATATGCAATGCAAAGGCAGGGTATGTGGAGCTTATACCTATAGTGATGTTATAAATGTAACTCAAAGACAAAACTCACAGTGAACAAGAAACACCACCTAGGTAGTCAGCTGAGCCCATGGATCCTGGCGATCAAACAGAAACGCGCAAGGCAGTAACAGCAAAGGTGTAGAACTAAACACAAGCACAATAGACAAGGAGCTAGCAAGGAGGAGTGCTTAACAGGAAAGGAAGGAAATGACAGGGCATACTTGGCAGAAAGCAGGTAACAAACATACAAGGTAACAGAAGTAAGACAGCAGAATAGAAAGGCAGCAAACTAGAACTGGAAGCAAGGAAATGGGAAGCAAGACAGGGACTGGAAACGGATATATAGAAGGGGAGGCTACAAGGGTATACTAGAATAGTGCAGGTTAAGGAATTAAGAAAACAAAGTAGCATAGAAGGCAGTGCTAGGGCAGGAACAAGAAGTGAGCTAAGGCTCAGGAGTCAGTGCTGGTTCAGAAACAGCGAATTACTAAAGCTTCAAGGAGTCAAGGTAGCACTGCAGGTAGTACTGGTTCAAGAAAACAGGAAAGAGCTGCAGCTCAGGAAACAAGAAATGCTGTGATTCAGTAGCAGGAACTAGAATTGAGCTAAAGCTCAAGAATCAAGGTAGCACTGCAGGCAGTGCTATTTCAGGGACAAGGGAAACTGCTGCTGCACAGGAACTCTGGAAACCAGGATAGCAAAAGCTCAGGGAGCACTGGAAACAAGAATCGGTCTCACCGGTAAACAGCTACAATGACCAACCTTTGCCTGAAGGGAGCTGGGGCTTAAAAGAGCTCACAGTAATCACATGCAGCTGGTGTGAGCAGGCTAGCAGCAGCCAGCCACAGGTGAGCTGAATTTCTCCACCCATCCTTGGCCTGCAGGGGTGGAGACAAAGCAGTGAGCAGGGAATTCTGGGTAATGGAGTTTCAGGCATGAGTAGGCTGGCTTTAAGTCTAAGCAGGCTGGCTTTCACAAAACCAGGCATGGATTGGGAATGGATGTCAATTCCCAAATAGTGTCCAAATGGCTGGAAGTCAAGATATGCATGCAGGGGAGGAGTGTCAGGAAGCATATTAGAACACTGGAGAGTCCCGCAGTTCAGCCCCCTGGTGGTGGACACGAGAACACAGGGAGCGAATTGTGACACTTTCATTCATAATGTGTTTTTGGCTAAACTTTTCTTTACATGTTCCTTAAACATTAATAATGTTGTCAGTCTTTCTGTAACTGCGGGCATGATTTGTTGTTTTTTAGGCAATACTACTGGAATGGAGCGTGGGTGTTGACCTATTAAGAAATAGAAGGGTGAACAACCCAAAGCTCCATGTACGGTATTGTTGTATGAAAATTCTGCCCAAGGCAATACCTCATCCCAATTAGTTGACATGGTAGAGATTAGACATCGCAAACCTTGTTCTAAATACTGATTCACCATTTCTGTTTGACCATCGGTCTGAGGATGAAAAGCGGATGATAAAGCTAATTCAATTCCTAAATGTTTACTAAGCTGGGTCCAAAATTTTGAAATGAATGCGGGGGCCTCTGATCGAAATGATCTTACTTGGAATGCCATGCAGTCTAATAATGTTGGCTAAATATATGTTACTGAAATCAGTTGCTGATGGTAATTTGGTTAATGGCATGAAAAGCCCCATCTTTGATAGTAGGTCCACCACTACTAAAATTGTGGTCAAACCATTTGATTTGGGCAAATCAGTAACAAAATCTAAACTAATCTATCACAAAGCCATTCGCACTGCGCGGAAAACCCACATAACATCTCAAATTACAGCCACAGGCAACTCCCCTAGGGTCCTATATCAGGTATTACAATCCTTTGTCAAACCTGTAGCATGTGAAAGCTCTGAGCTAGCATCTCAGCAGCTCTGTGACGAAATATCCCCATTTTTCTCTAGCAAAATAAATACCATCTACGAGAAAATAGTTAACTCTAACAATGCCATGACTACAGGCGAAGCCTATGCCAATCATGATACAGAGCATAAGCAAAATACACATGTCCTGAACAGCTTTCCCCCTATTTCTCCTATGGACGTAGTAAACCTCACGGCGCAAATCAAAAGCGGCAGCCCAGATGATACTATTCCAGCCAGATTAATGCCCACCTTACTAGAAACATTTTGCCAGACGATTGAGAAACTTATCAACCTGTCACTTAGAACAGGCTCTGTCCCCAGAGAATAGACGCAGGCACTAGTCAGGCCCATTAGGAAAAATACTGCTTTACCATGGACCGAATTATCCAATCTCAGGCCCATTTCTCTGCTACCATTCCTGGGAAAACTGACTGAAAAATATGTCAACCACCACCTATCCAACTACATTGAAACAGCTGGCGGCCTGGACGATTCTCAATCGGGTTTCAGGCCGAAACACAGCACAGAGTCCACCCTCCTGTCTGTCACTGACGATTTGCACATGTTTCAGGACAAAGGCTACTCTGTGATCTTAGTGTTACTTGATTTGTCGGCTGCGTTCGACACCGTGTCACATAACATCCTTGTTGACCGGTTGTCGAACATAGGAATCAGGGACCAAGCCCTTGCCTGGTTGAGGAGCTTCTTATTCGATCGCACCCAAACTGTCACCATGGGTGCATATAGATCAGCGGAGGTGATGATTTCAAAAGGGGTGCCACAGGGCTCATGCCTCATGCCTGAGCCCAACACTCTTTAACATCTACGTGGCACCCCTGGCAAGAGTGATGCGCAACTTTGGTTTCATCCCCATGTCATATGCGGATGACGCGCAGCTCCTCTTTCCTTTAAAAACACTCACCGCTGAACTAAAAGACTCCTTCTCTGCAGGCATGCAGGCTGTAGCCCAATGGATGTCCACCAACTATCTACAATGCAACGTCAGCAAAACTGAAGTTATGCTGTTTGGAGACGCTAAAATACTGTGGACCCCGGATTGGTGGCCGCCTGATCTTGGTACGGTCCCAGAGCCTAGACAGGTCGTCAATAATCTAGGAATTCGTCTTGATCAGGATTTGTCACTCAAACAGCATATCAATTACGTTGCAGGGTCATGCTTCCATACCATTGGCCTACTGCGCAAAGTCTTTCCTCTATTGCCTGACTCTTTTAGGAAAACCCTGGTGCAGGCCCTTATTTTGAGTCGCATCGACTATTGTAATGGCTTGCTTCTTTCTGCCAATGAGGGAGTGTTGGACAAACTCCAAGTAATTCAAAATACTGCGGCACGCCTAGTCCTCAATGCCCCCCCAAGAACACCTTCTAAACCCCTCCTTGACAAGCTGCATTGGCTCTCAATTCGACAGAGATCAACATTTAAAATATGCTGTCTGATTCATAAGAGCGTAAATGGACACGGCCCAACCTACCTGGTAAAGAAATTTACCCCGTACATTCCCCCCAGACATCTTAGGTCGAGCAATAGCCAGCTACTGGTAGTGCCTCGCGCAAAGAAGGCTAGGCGCGGAGGCAAGGCCCTATCAGTAGCAGGGCCCACATTGTGGAACAGACTCCCTCTATCTCTCAGACTTTGTCCGGAACATCTGAAATTTAGGAAAAAAATTAAAACCCTGCTTTTCAAAAATGAGATCTAATTCCAGCCCCGCTCATTCCTCTGTACATGTCAGCCGGCCCAAAGCGCAGAGATACTCCAGACAGGAGTTGATTCAAGCGCTATACAAACTCGCAAATAAATAAATAAAGGAGGAATGGCCATTGGCTGTAATAGTCCCATTGATGCAGTGTGTAGAGCTTTTTGTCGTGTGCATACTGGACAAGCCTTGATGTATTCTCGTACATCAGTAATGATGTTATCCCACCAAAAATGTCTTTGAAAAAGATCAAGAGTTTTGTTAACCCCTGGATGAGCTGCCGTGACCAGGTCGTGAGTCGAATTGAGCACTTGCAGATGCAATTCTTTCTCAGGGATGAATATTTTATCCTTATGAAAGAAAAAGCCCTAACGAACAGAATTGTGTTTCTAGGAAAGCCATTGTTGTTGATCCAGGGTTTCACTTTTCTTTTAATCTGATTTAGAAAATCTGGATTACAGCTACTATCCTCTCTTCAGGAATGATGCTTTGTGTTTCAGTACTTTGATCATGATGCTTTTTGCAAACCAGGCTTGAAAGAATATCTGGCAAAAGCTGTTTAGATCCTGGGCAATAAGTGATCAAAAGATCGAACTCACTAAAAAACTGTAACCAGCGCATTTGTCTAGGAGTAAAGGCTTTTACAGTAGAATACAATTGTAAATTCTTATGATCAGAAAAATGGTAATGGTATGTTTAGCTCCTAGGAGATTATGTCTCCATTCTTGGAAAACTGCTTTAATAGCCAAGATTTTACGTTCTGCAATGGTGTAGTTTTGTTCCACAGGCAAAAGCTTACGGGAATAAAAGGATATTGAATGTAAATGTCCAGTGTCAGAATCGTTTTGCATTAGCACACCTCCCAGAGCTGTTTGTGAGGCATCCACCTCAACAAAGAAAGGTCTATCTGGGTCAGGATGGACTAGGATGGGTGCTGAGGTAAATGCCTTTTTTAGACTCACGAAGGCTAGTTCCGCCGCTGAAGTCCCATGAAAATGTTTCCCTTTTTTTAGTAACTGTGTGATTGGTGCTACAATTTCTGAAAATTTGGAGATAAACAGTCTGTAGAAATTGGAAAATCCCTGGATTCTGTGCGTGTCTTTTATTGAGGTCGGGGCTGGCCACTGTAGGATTGCTTCGACCTTTTTTGGATCCATTATAATCCCCTCAGGAGACAACCAGTACCCCAAAAACTCCACTTTGGAAGTATTGAAAAAACATTTTTATAATTTCACAAACAAGGAATTTTCCCTTAATCTCCGTAGGACCGAACGAACATGTTGCACATTGTCTTCTGTATTCTTTGAATCGATTAGAATGTCATCTATGTACACTATGACACAGATGTCTAATAGATCATGCAATACTGCATTTATGAAGTATTGAAACGCGGCTGGAGCGTTGCAAAGGTCAAACGGCATAACCGTATATTCAAATAGGCCGAATTTGGTGCAAAAGGCTGTTTTCCACTCATCACCTTCCTTTATGCGGATAAGGTGATAAGCTCCTCTTAAATCCAGCTTGGTATAAATGCTGGAGCCTTTCACTTGATTAGGCAGTATGAAATCAATGATAGAGGATACCTATTCTTAATTGTTGCCTTGTTTACTGCGAGATAATCGATGCGTGCTCTCAAATCGCCTGACTTCTTGGCCAAAAAGAAAAGTGGCGACGAGACTGGTGATGTTGAGTGACGGATATACCCAATTTATAGCAGTTCATCCAGATATGATCGCAAATATTGGTTTTCTGGTTCGGTTAACGTGTATATCCTACTACAAGGTAATACTGCTCCGGGAATTAAATCTATTCTACAATCGTAGACTTAAAGAATAAAGTCTTACGGATCTCTGTTGCTTTAAATGTCCAAAAACGAGATGTGTTTGATTGCCTAGCAACCAATAAACTCTTACTTTCCTTTCATAGTAGTCGTCAGCTGCTGGCTGGGATTTCCGGTGGAGACGGGAACGGAAGGAAGCCTCTGAACAGCCGACGATCTGGATCGTGTCCGGGAGTCTTCAGGAATCAGGTAAGAAGGGAGGATACTGGCAGAGGATTTGGAGGGAGTGGGGTATGAAGGGGCTAGTGAAACTGGAGGAAGACGAAGGCGGCTTCCAAATCGGGACAGAGCGAGAGTCCGGAGCGCTCGCAGTGATGCTGTGCAAAGAAGCAAAGACCCGTCACGTTCCCGAGCGCTCCTTTTTATAGTTTTTGTGCGGCGGCGTTGCCTCATAATTTACATGCGCCTCACGTGGAAAAAACTAAGCGGTTGAACGGTTATTTCACGTGAGGCAAGAATATGACTCAGAATCAACAGGCTCAAGTTACAACAAGCATTGTTAAGTGCAACCACCACAAGCATAGTACAACCACCACAAACATTGCCATACTCAACCTTACATTTGCATATGATGCCTAGAAGTCTATTTATTAAGGAGAATAACAATAAACATTGTCTTAGTTATGTAAATTTGACAAAAGCATCATGTTTAACAGACATCTGCATACGAACCCTTAACAACAGGATTGCAAGAGCAATGACAGGGTGTTTCCTGGAGTGTATGGATACTGCCTGGGTAAACGAACGCGTGTAAGATAAGTGTATAGGTGATTAAAGGACTGCATGCACATTGGACAGAGGTTTATCACACTCCATGTTGTATGCACTGGATTACTGAATGAGTACTTGTGTACTGACTGAATGATTAGAATACTGAAAGGAGAGTGCCTGGGTGAACTTATAAGTGGTTGGGTTTTGGCGCAGTGAATGGATTAGTACATGGCACTGAATGGGTCACTAGAGGAGTGCAAGGGGAGTAACGGTGTTTGCAGGAGTGTATGGATACTTACTGGGGAATGGTAGGCCTGAAACACAAGTGTGCTGGTGGTTAGAGGACTACATGCATAGTGCATAGGAGTTTGAAGCAGTCCATGTGCTAAGGCCCTGGATCTCTGCATGAGTGCTTGGGTACTGACTGAACGATTAGAGAGATACAAGGAGAGACAATGGGTGAATTTGTAATTGGTTGTGTTTTACTGCAGTGAATGGATTAGTACATGGTGCTGAAAGGGTCACTAGAGGAATTCAAGGGGAGTAACAGGGTGTTTGCAGGAGTATATGGATACTGACTGGGGAATTGAAGGCCGGAAACACAAGTGTGTTGGTGGTCAGAGAACTACATGCATAGTGCATAGGAGATTGAAGCAGTCCATGTGCTAAGGCCCTGGATCTCTGCATGAGTATTTGGGTACTTACTGAATGGTTAGAATACTACAAGGAGAGAGACAGGGGGAATGTATAATTGGTTGTGTTTTACTGCAGTGAATGGACTAGTACATGGTACTGAAAGTGTCACTAGAGGAGTGCAAGGGGAGTAACCAGGTGTTTGCAGGAGTGTATGGATACTGACTGGGGAATTGAAGGCCTGAAACACAAGTGTGTAGGTGGTTAAAGGACAACATGCATAGTGCATAGGAGATTGAAGCAGTTCATGTGCTAAGGCCCTGGTACTCTGTATGAGTACTTGAGTACTAACTGAATGATTAAAGTACTGCGAAGAGACTGCCTGGGTGAATTTATGAGTGGTTGGGGTTTGGCACAGTGAATGGATTAGTACATGGTGCTGAATGGGTCACTAGATAAATGCATGGGGAATAATAGATTTTTAAACAGTTATGTGTCAGCAAAGACATAAAGTAACCAAATGGTTTATGATTAGGAAGTATGTCAGTCACACACCCGATTTTTTTTATAGAGAATGTCTGTACTGCACTGCTCTAAGCAAAATTAAAAATGGCAAACCTTCCCTCTCATTCTGAACACATATACATGCAAATATCAAATCACATTGCTTCCCACATTAATTCAAAAGCTAACACACATTTCTATTGGTTATACATTTCAAACTCTTTCCAATTGACATAACTTTGAATCTGCTTACTGCCTGTTACCATAGTAGTTCATGGAAAACTCAACTGAATACACAGGTCACAAGTTCAGCACATAATGTTGCTAATCCAAACAACAAGTGTGCTTGCCTTTTCGAAATATCAGCTTATCCTATGTAATGTTCCTTTCAAACTGTTTTTTTTACCAAGAAGAAACATGATTTAAAAAAACAGAAACAATCACCCTAATTTTCAATCTATAATGTTCTCAAACAACCAATCATTTATTTTCTTTTTTTTTAAACTGCATCTTATCCACCATCTTAGAAAAATCTTAGTTGTCAAACTGCCATTTCACATACAGGCACCTTCTGAGTGCATCCAGACCTCCCTTCAAGATGCTTAGAGTGGGGATTGTGGGACACAGCTATATTTTCTGGAGCCAAAGGTATGCAGAGAACAGAGGTATTGACACATACCTAGCTTTGCCAAATGTAGATATTAAATGGATTGGACAGAGAGGATTAAAGTAGCACCAATTGATGCAATTGGTTAAATCCTTTTTGCATCTCCAACACTCTGACCTCATAATTGTACACTGTGTGGCAATGACCTAGGCACTTTGACTGGGATAGGTCTGGAAATGCTTATGAAGGACACCTTTGGAGAATTTATGTCACTTTTCCCCCAAACTGCCTTTGTCTATTCTAACATATGGCACAATTTAGAAATGGAACTGGTCCAGTCATTTTTGTCCACAGATTGAGAAAGCTAAGAAATATGTCAATAAAGCTGTTTCTGCTTATCTCTGAGATTGCAGGACGGGGTCTATTTACAACAACAATCTGCAATTCAATGTGGATGGCATCTATAGGAGAGATGGTGTACATTTCACAGATGTGGGTAATGGAGTCTTCCGCAACAACTTTAGACTCGGTTCTGACTTATAGGTACCAAACTCTCCCAATAAACACAACAGCTCTTTTTAGAGCCACCCAAGATCCAAACACATAAGCTTGATGTATATGTAAAAATATTACTTTTTTTGGCTTGGAGTCATGCGCCCCACGTGTTAGGAGTCGTGCCCCCAACAAGTTCACACAAGGGGGCCACGTTGGGAGTCACACACCCAATGTGTTCACACAGGGGGGCCGCGCCGAGCACCGCGCTGTTTGCACGACTCCTAATTTTACAGTAAAAAAAAATGAACACCTATCTCTAATCTCTAATCTCCCCGGGGACCCCACTCCCCGTGGCCTATATACAACGATGGGGACCGTGGGGAAAACCCCAATGCCCCCAAGGGCACGCCGGCTCCCCATGCACTTCAGGAGCCGGCATCGCATTTCCACATGGGGAGCTGCTAACATGCAGCTCCCTGTGTGGAAAAGTTAATTGGTTTGCATTTTTGAAAGAGAGATCAGGTTTCCCTGCTCTCTCTTTCAAAATCCAAACTAAGTTTGCTATGGCAGGACGGTAACCTCTACACTCCCGCCCTTCCATAGCAAACTGCAGTGTCCCGGGGAGGGCACCCCTGGACACTGCAGGAGCCGGCCCTGGGGTGTGGCAGTCCCGAGGGCCATCACAGGGCTCCAGGAGGGGGGCCGCATGTCCCCCCTCTCCATATTAGCAAAGCCCTGGGGGGTGGTGATCCCCTGGGCTGGGGAGCCCCTCTGGGCCCCCATTACAATTGACATATTGCACCCCGGCATTTTGCCCCCCCGGGGCTAATTACCAACGAAGTGCTGGAGCCCGCCTGTTTTTTTCCTGCAGGATCCGCGCAACTTGTGCAGATTTTACCGATTTCAAAAAAAAAGAAAAAAAATGTGCCATGGTGGTCCTTGTGAGATCCCCTAAATAGGGGGTCGGGGTGTTTTTACCCTGCCCCCTTTTTGCGTTTTGCGCACTGTTTTTGAATTTCCTGCTGGCGGCCCCTCACTCCAGTGGCTCCCTCTTTTCAGCGCCTTTGAAATACAAAATATCACACAACAGCTTTATCGTGGGAAGAGCAACACCTGTTGAAAAGAGAAGGGAGCCACTGAAGTGAGGGGCCGCCAGCAGGAACTTCCGTGTTGGAGACGGCACAGCAGATTGCAAGATTAATAAAGGTGAACTCTAATCTGGAGCACACTGGAGTACTTTTTAATATCACAGAGAATGCATACTTAATCACTGTGATCCTGTTTAAATATAATGACACTGTGGAACCCACTGTGGGTGAAAAATGTGGCAGGTTAAAACTGCATGTCCCAGCAAACATTGCAAGTGCACAGAACTACCAAGTAGCCACACCTGAAATGGCTACTAACAAAGTCAGCTTATTCATGGGACAATCAGGAGCCTTACAAAACCGCAATACCATTGCCCAAGAAGAAAGAGCAGACAGCTCTGAAATGCTTTGGCTATCAGGGATAATGACGGACTAAAGCCACCATCAATATGCATATAAAATGAAGAACTCTTCTTACCTGCTGTCGAGTACTTTTCAAATTGCAGAGCATTTGAACTACTATATATATATATATATATATATATATATATATATATATATATATATATAAATATATATATACATATATATATATATATATATATATATATATATATATATATATATATATTACCTACTGGCGGTCGCCAGTAGGTATATATAGTTAGGATTTTTTTGAATAAGTAAGTAAGTAATCTTTATTTGGCATAGTTACTTAAAACCATTGCAATATAAAATGGATTAAGAACAATGAAGATAAAACTGCAGTTTTAAAAGAATTAGTAGTTAGAATATTCACATTTGATAAAATTTTAAAAGAAATATTTGGACTTCGTATTTGTAAGGTGTTGCTCAGTGTTCTCATGAACTCATGAAGTCGGTGAAACAGTCAGCAGAGTGATGTCAAATCAGTTGAACTGGGACAGTTATGGGTTACATTTTTTTTGGCATCTTCTTTTCAACTGCCCTCAGAAATTTTACAAAGCTGCAATTCAAGCCAGGGTCATTAGGATGAAAGCAAGCAAGGACCGCCGTCCTTCTTGTACGGATCCCTTGCCGATTAAAGTGGTGCTTTAACCAGCGTTTCCGTTCGTACCGTAGTTTTTCACAAGAGCATATCAAATGCAGCATGTCCTCTTGTGCCAAGCCGCATAGCCGACATAGGGGGTCAGCTTTGATTTTGAGCCAGCGTGGGAGATTTTGAGTACAAGGTAGCAGGCCCAACCTGTGCCTTAGAAAGCACATCTTGACACTTTTGGAGTATCCCTCGGCCAGGTAGCACTGTTGTGCTTTAGTTGTGTACAAATTGAGGGTTAGCCAGCCATGTGTTCTTTTCGATAAGACTTCTTTGTCTTGCAACCATGATTGTAATTTGACTGATTTTTTAACCCATTTTTTAAATGTTGTGTGGTTTGTTGGGGTGTCCCAGAGCTGTTCTAGACCTGTATTCGTCAGGCTGCCCATGAGGTACTTAGCTGCTGCTGATGAAGGATGCTGTTCTAACTCCTTCCACAGGTGTTCGTTCAGAGTTCCTTGTTTTGATTTCCTCACTTTGTCCCAGGCTATCATGTAGGCTCCCTGCCTTGCCAGGAGCTGTTGGTCGATGCCGAATTCGAGCCTGATTTGAGCGGGTGAGGTTTGCCTGGGTAGGCTGAAAATGATTCTATATGCAGCTATTATAGTATTGTCAAGGGTCTTGGCATCCCTTCCTCTGAGTGCCTCACTCCCGTAAGTAATTTTTGGGAGAAGTTTAGAACGAATTACTTGCGTCAAGGGTAGGAGAGATGGGCCGGATAGTTTGTGATTTAGCGACTTCAATTAAATCGCCAGCGAAAGTCCTCTCCCTCGTATACTTGTTCTCTGGACCGAGAACTGCCCACCGTTGTCGATCTTCACTCCTAGGTATTTGTATGTTGGGGTGTCTTCAATTCTTGTCGTATTCCAATGCCATGATGTTGGTTTCCTTTTTTTCTTGCTAATGGTCATTGTTTGGGTTTTCTCCAGGTTTATTGTAAGATCGTTCTTACTTGAATACTTTTGTGTTGCATCCAAAAGATGTTGAAGTCCTACCTTAGTGTGGCTTATTAGGACGATGTCGTCTGCGTATAGTAGACAGGGTAGCTGGAGCCCTCCTAGTTTAGGGGCGTGGGAGTTACAACCATTTAGAATTGGGACAAGGTCGCCTAGGAACAGGTTGAAAAGCGTGGGGGCCAGGACGCAGCCTTGCTTTAGGCCCCTATTGGTCTGTATGGGCCTTGACAAGGTGGACCCGTCCCCTATTATTATCTGTACCCAGGTCTCTGTGTGCAGGTTAATGAGCAAATCCAACAGGGGTCTCGAGATCCCCCGGTCATTCAGTTTAGACCACAAAAGCTTCCGGTTTATGTTATCAAAAGCGGCCTTGTAGTCGATGAAGCAGAAATGAATGGGCATTTTGTTAGATTCTGCTTTGTCTATGAGCATGCCCATGCTCAAGATGTTCGTCATCGTGCCTACTGACTTAATAAAGCCTGTCTGGTTGACTGGGATTAAAGATCTCTCTGTTGCCCAGGCCGTCAGCTCTTCGAGTAGGATACCTGCAAAGTATTTTGCCTCGTTATCAATTAACGCCACCAGTCGATAGTTAAGTGGGGAAGCCTTATCTCCTGCCTTATAAATTGGGGAGATGATAGAGCCCCTCCAGGATCTTGGTATGGTATTGAATTGTCTTATTTCCTAAAAGAGGGGTTCCAGGGCTGCTGCCCAGCCTGGCGCATCTTGTTTATAAAGAATAGGAGGTATGCCATTTGGCCCTGGCGCTCCCTCCTTTCTTCCTTTTTTGATTTGGCGTTGGATGGAGCTTTGTAAGTTCGACAATTTCTTGATATCATTTGGAGTATAGCATTCTGTGGGCCTTGTGTCGTTAGTTGTTGTATGATTTTTATAAATGGCAGGCTCGTGGTGCTGGTTATTTCCTTCAGACTGGCTGAAATGGGTGCAGAGAAAGCTTGCCCAGATGTCCTCTGAGATGTTTGATGAGACCCCGTGGTGCGCAGGTCTTATGAGTGCATTTATTGATTTCCAAAACCTTGCTCCATCATTCCGTTTGATATCGGAGTGAAGTCTCGCCCATAAATTGTCCTCAGCTGATTTGTTTGCTTCCCATTTTAGTTTTTTTAGTGTTGATTTTAGTTTTCGTAAATGATCTTGCTTTACGATGTCCATGGGTTTCCGTTGGAGTTCCCTCATTGTACAGTAAATTGAAGTCTTTATGTCTTTAATTTTTCTTTTGTCTTCTCGAGAGAGTTTGCAGAAACTTACGTCCCCCAAATGTGGCTGAGGCTTGGATCTTGTAGCATACATAGACATAGTACTTGTAAAGTGTTCCCATTTCGTAATTTCACTATGCCCGGAGCGGCTCTCAAAGTGCTGTTTTGCCCTTTCCACTAACGTTCCATCTGTTGCTGATGAATATTTGATTTTTTTAAAGTTGATGGTTTGGATTGACTCTTTTGGCACTTTTGATCGCTCAAAGTTGGGCTTTATGGTCTTGATGATAATTTCTTGGGGGCAGTGATCGCTATCCCCACTGCAGCCGATCCGGTATGATTTTAAAAACTGAAAAAAGGGTAATGATATAAAAGTATAGTCTAGAATGCTACTTGTTTTTGTTGTGTGAAAGGTTGTGGCTGGAGGATTATCTCCAGAGGTCCTGCCATTGAGGGCCCTGATGTTAAAGTATCCCAGATCTTCTAGTGTCCTGTTGCCTAGTTTAGTTTTTTGGATATCTGTGAGATTGCTTGTGTTGGGATTTCCCAAATTGCATTTTGGATTAGTTGTATGTCATCCTGCGTCGCACCCATGAGGTTAAGGTTGAAGTCCCCAGTAAGAACAACATTTGGTGTAGGTCTTTCCCTTATATGTGTCTCCATGAAGCTACAAAGGTCTTTAGCTGCTTTCCCTTTCCTTCTTGGGTTAATGTAGGCATTTATTAGTAGGAAGTCAGTTTCAGTGATGCCTTGTTTGAGTTGTGGCAAGCAGATATTTACAGCCAGGGCGGCTGTGGAGGATGGCCCGTCTTCTTTTGCCGTCAGTACACTTGTAACCAATATATAGGTTACTAGGCCGCCTTTGGAATGCCCATATTTTGCCGTCCTGTTTGCAGCTGAGTAAAAACGTAAGTAACCATGGATGTTGGGCGGGTCTGCGAGCCATGTCTCTTGGAGTGCCACAATGTCAAATTTTCTGATGTAATTCATGAAATCTGAGTCAGTTATTTTGGAAGCCAGGCCGTTGATGTTCCATGAGCATATTTTTAGTGAATCGTATACGTCTTCCTTTGGCTTGTGGCCGATTTGTCATTCGTTGTTGTTTAGAGTTCTAGCTATCCATCCTGAGTCAAACATTCCAGGTATTTGTGTGTGTTCATCTGCCGTTACTCCGGTGCTATTGGTGTGTACATCAGATTTATTGCTCCCTGGTCCTACCGCTCCTCTGAGGACCGCTTTTTCCACCAAGACAAGAATGTCTGGGTACCCTGTCTTGACATAAGATTTTATTGTGATCCCCCAACTTTTAAAGATATCAGCTTCAGCAATTAATTTTTGTGAAATTTCCAGGGTTCTCCAAGTTGCTTTTGTTTTTTCTTTGCCTGTTTCCTTATCGGCTACAATTTCGATGGATACCAGGTTAGAGCTTTTAATTCTGTCAAGGATGGAATATGGGATAGCAGCCTTAAGATGTTACCTCTGTTGAGAGTGTCATGTCTTCCTTGCGACAAGTAGTCCGGGTTGAACCAGACGGTGCCTGTTGTTTTTTTTTGTTCTTCCCCTATTGCACTCTCTGTTGTTGATTGACTAGATCCCATAACCTCTACTCGTCGTGTTGAAGTTGTTTCCGGTTGGCTAGAGATGGGTGCAGTAACTCTTAGCCGTCGGCCAAGTATGTGTTCATTTGGTACATACGGTTCAGCGTGTGGTCGTTCGTCTGACCGTCGCTTAACCTCTACTAGTCGTGCTACAGTGGTTTTAACATCGTTTGTACTACTTGTGGTTATTCTTAGTTCTTGGCCAGAGGTGTGATTGTTCCTTAATGGTTACCCGGCTAGATCGGGGTTTTCGCAAGGTCTAGAGATGTTGCACTTGAGGCCCGGTGTCCCCATGATAGCTGAGTCTGCTTCTCTCCTTGCAGACAGTGCACCTTCCATAGTCATTGCTGGGTAGTTTTCTGGCAGCCGTTTACCTATCACTGCGATGGCCGGTCCTTGGTTGATCCCAGACTTTGTTCCCCTATTGGGTCCATGATTTTTTGTTTGCTGGTGGACCGAACTGGACTGCATGCTGGTTTTTTGCGCTTGTTTCCCGCAGGAGGCAGGGGTTATAATGCTGGTTTCATCGAGTTGGAGGCATGAATTTTGTGTTCCTCTCCCGGGCTCTTTTTGTGTGCGGATGTTGTGTGGTTCCAGGATTGTTTTTATTTCGCTGTTGCGCTCCAGCCCTTTGATAACTGTTGCCTTGGTCGAGGTCTCAGGCGTGCCGATGACTTCATCGGATTCTGATAGATACGTGGCACCCTCGGGATGTGCTGTGCTTTGTTCCATGTTCGGAGTGTTCCCAAAGAGTTGTAGAAAACCATTATGTTGAGAATCGATTTTCTGTTTCCTGCCTTTGCGTTTTTTTGCTCGTCTTTGTTTGGCATTCATTTTTGGGTTTGTTATTTCTTCCTCCGCAATGTCAGGGAATTGCGGTTCAGTCTTTCCTGTTTCGCTGACCACCGGGGTTGGTGGTTTTGTGGATGCGGGGGCCCTTAAATTAGGGTTAATTTGTCCGTCGCTCCCCAGCACCTCTTTTGTCATTGAATGGTTAGTCTCAGACACGAGGGGACTGGTACAGGAGTTACTTTGCCTGCACTTAGATGTTCTTCTAATTTCTGTGCACAAGTCGCTCATTATTGTTGGTAGTGTCGACAATTTGTCGATTATTGGACCGCATCCGCATTCTTCTTTATAAGACCCAGATTCTTGGTTCGTCAATGGCAATTTATTCTGAAGAAACGTATTGAGCTTGCCCAGCTTACCATCAATGGCCACCACAAATACAGCCAATGTGTCAAGTAGCGACAGTTGGGTGTCCATTTTATCCGATTGGTAGTTGAGGGCTTCTACCAGGAGTTGTATTGTTTTGAGCAGACTACTCCACGCGATATCCTGATCTGGTTGCTTCGAGTTTTTGTCCTGATTATCCGCGGACAAGGGGCTTTTTTGGCCCACCTCTGGAGCCCCCATGACCATCACTGGGTGATCCACTGAGACATCATTTATGATGATCGGTAAGGACGTATTCATACTTGTTTCACTACTGCTTTTGTCTTGGGTATATGCTGCTAGGAGGTCCTCCCACTCCTCCTTACCCTAGTATGAGGATATTTCTATCACGTCTAGGGGCGAGGTTGGTGGTCTGTGTGAGTGTGCAGTATCCTTCCCTGGCCTCATCGTACTGTTGTGATCAGTTGTACGTTCAGAATGTGTTGGAGTTTGATTCCCAAGAGTTGAGGCATTCTCTTCCCAGCACTACTTTACGTCTTTCCCGCTTGCCCCATTGTGGTTGTTGGGGTCTTTTTTTGGTACTTGGATTTCCGACGTACAGTTCGTAGTGCGATGTGGAGGTTTGTCGGCTTTGCTGCCCTTACCAGATGTTGACCTCTCACACAGTTTGTTGCTAGCAGTTTTGCCGCGGGCTGTAAGACTTATGGGTGACATGTGTGTAGGCTGGCTATTGTTATTGTCGTTCGCCCTGTGCACTTGGATAAGGTTAGGTTCTAAAACGATTTTCGTACCGGGCGTTGTCCCTTTGGTTGTAACAGCCATTGTGAGTTTGTTTTTGTCGCCCTGAGGGGTTGATGTCACTTGTAGTGGGTCTCTGGCTGTAGAAATAGGGCT
Source organism: Lissotriton helveticus (assembly GCF_964261635.1). NCBI lineage: Eukaryota > Metazoa > Chordata > Amphibia > Caudata > Salamandridae > Lissotriton > Lissotriton helveticus. The sequence continues at coordinate 650,951,355 of NC_136068.1, forward strand.
ACTCTTGCTGTTGCTGTTACTGCTGTCATTGGTTGCTGAATCTGTGTTGTGCACAGACACTGTCTGACAAGTCTGGGAAGGTTCAATGGGTTCCTGTAGACCTGAAGATTCATTGATGTTGGAGAGTAGTGTATCCCCCACGTTTTTTAGGAAGTGAAATTTTGTAAAAATTTTTGGTTGGAGCATTGCAAGGTTAGATTTTGATTTGCTGCTCTTCTCTGTATTTGCCGGTTGTTCACTGCTCGCGCTGATGGAGTCAAATTTATCAGTTGCTATGTCGATTAGTGAACCTTCACACTGAGTTAGTTGCCTGGATTTACTTGTTTGATCTTCTCTTGCCCCCTCGGCTGCTTTCGGTGATCTTTTGCGTTTGTTTGACCGATTGTTTGTCCCTCCTTTGCTAGTGGGGCATCCACGAACGCGCCCTGATCTCATGTTGCCTTTCCCTGTACCCTGCTGAAGCTCCGCGCCCCTGCTCCTAAGCTTGCTCCCAGGCCTGCCTCCCAAGCCCGTCTACCCCCCACAAGAAGGGCAGCTGCCGTCGGGGAGGGAGCGGGGCGATGTCGAGGAGTAGGGTGTTACCCGAAGCGTCGGTAGATGCAGGTTTTTGGCTTAGCAGGGTCGGGGACCGGGCAGGCTCTGCGCCGCAACCTCCTCTTTGGGCGGTTCTGCAGTTCTATAGTTCTACAGGTTTTAGTCGACCTCTTGTACTTCAGTGCTCTAGCCCTGGCCAGTGCTGACTCAACGCCCCCGTCAGGCTCCTGCTGGTGTCGAAATCCCCTAAGGGGGGGGGGGGTGTCTTGCCAACGTGGTGCACAATGCTGGACCGTGGAGTGCGTTGCTAAATGAGGGGCGGGCGGGGGGCAGCTATAACTGTGACTCTGTCAACCCCTTGGCACCCTTGCCGGTTTCACTCACCGTTGCGATGCTTGCTAAGGGTGTTTTGTTTGCCGCTTCACTGCTCACTGCTCACTGCTTCACTGCTTCCCGGATCCACGCGAGCCCTGAGCCCAGGCGGGCCCCCGAGGCAGCGTTTTTACTTCGAATTTACTATGTCCTTTGCTGGCGTTTAACCGGCGGGTAGCTCCTCTGCTCCTCGTAGTTTGTGCTCTGCAGCTCTACTGCTCCCGATGCGGCCGCTCACTGCTGCTGCTGCTGCTGCTCACTACTGCCAGCTAGCGAGTGGGTTAAAAATGATGCCTTTAGCTTGAAGGTAGGCCACTGCCTTTCTAGCGAGCCAGCCTTGATCAGTTGATGGCCTCTTGTTGCTTCGCTGCGCCTTATTTCTGTGTTAATTACTTGTAGGTATCCTAGTTGGCAACCAAATTATGATGGGGCAGGCTTTATAGATCAGAGCTGGGCTGGGCTAAGCTTGTCATGAGCCCGCTTGGCCCCCTCCGCTTAGGCCGTACTTCAATCACCAGCCTTAATCCTGCAATTAAGGTCTCCTTGTCTCGCTGTCCCCCTGTGCCCCCTGCCCGTTTTTTCTCCACCTTCTGCTGCCTTGACCCCCCTCTCACTCTTCTCGCTGCTGGTGGGTGCTTAGAAGCCCCCTACCTGATGGATTGCTGTCTAGTTGGCAGTCTTTAGGCAGTCTTTAGGGCGGGGTTTGTTACTCTATTGTTACGATGCAGGGATGCAGGGCAGCGGGAGGTACTCCTCGGTAAGCATGGGCGGATTTTGCGGATCCACGATTCGCGGATTTAGCGGATCCACGGATCGTGGATCCGCAAAATCCGCCTATTTAGCGGATTCAGCGGATTTGCGGATTGGGGGCGGGGCTCCCTCGAGTGTGTGGGCGGGGCCAAACGGACGGGGCTTCCACGCGAGCGCACATGCCTCTTGTGTGTCCGGGGATATTTGGGAAGAAGGCACATCTGCCCAGCCTCCCAACGCTCACGATTTTTTTTGGGCTGGTGAATGAGTCACTACATTTGCGCTTCAACTAGTTCCAGCGACCAAGTGTGTGTTACTATGCAATCGCGCCGAAGTGCGCAGGGGTCCCTTTAGTGAAATGTCCATCATAGTGGGTAAATGGCGGGAAGACGGTGCACACCTCGAGTGTGTGGGCGGGGCCAAACGGACGGGGCGTCCATGCGAGCATGCCTCTTGTGTGTATAAAAGGGCAGAGACCGATCAGCAGATTAGTTTTTGGGCTGATCAATGAGTCACTGAATTAAAGCTTCAACTAGGGCACATGCTTTATTGATATCTGCAAGTGTTTCCTGTTGAGGTTTATTTTTTTGTGCCAGGACCGTCGTGCCCGAATGAACCCTGCCCTTCATATTTACTCAAGAAGACACCACCGGTGAAATAATTTACGATGGCGCCGGCAAGCTGCCAGCGCCATCCTGCAATAGTTACTTAATTAGCTTCAACAGGAAGCTCTAACTGTTAAAATAAAGCAGGCGCTCGAGCCCCTGCTGTATCTTATCTATTAGAGCTTCCTGTCGAAGCTAATTAAGTAACCATTTGAGGATGGCGCTGGCAGCTTGCCGGCGCCATCGTAAATTATGCAGGCTTGAACTTTTGACCGCAAAATCCGCTCCGATCGCGGATTGCGGATTCTCGGCAAATCCGCGAGAGTTCGCGGATCGCGGATTTACCGAAAATCCGCAAAATCCGCGATCGGAGCGGATTTTGCGCTCATGCTTACTCCTCGGGTTCATCTGCCTGCCACGTCTCTGGCCTCTCTGGACTCAGGCCGTGTCACCGCAGTTCTCGAGCAGTGCAGCGCTGGTCAGTAAAAGTCTGAAAACTAAAGTCGGGCCAGTCCTCCCCCCGTAGCCTCACTCACCGATACTGCAGGCTGCAGGCTGGGGGAGGCGGCTCGTTGGACCGGAGCTTCTTCCAATACGTTGGAGCGCTGGGGCTCTGAGGCGCTGCAGGACTCCCGATGCTCAGCACTCCTGCTTTCCTTGGCTGTGTGTGCTGTGTGTGCTACGAGATGCAAGGAGGAGCAGTCTTCAACCACGAGCCGGCAGATTTGCCGGTTTTCCGGTCCCGGGGTTTGTTACGACGGCGCTCCACTCCTGCACTCCACACCGCTTGACCCCTTCCGCTCGGGTCTGCTCAGCTCAGTGCTGCACTGCGGCACCACACGCAGCTCCACACGCAGCTGCTCTCCACGACGCTCCCAGAACTCGCTCTACTCTGCTCACTAGCGCCACCACTGCTCTCTCTCCAGTGTCTCAGAACATGTCTCATACACCTCAGTGATGTCATCAGTGATGTCACTGACCATGTCATGAATGATGTAATATGTGACATGATCAGCAGTGGATTGCGGGTGCGCGATATATAGTTAGTGCAACTAACTATATATGCGAATTTCAAAGGTTTTGTGTGAGTAAAATAAGGTTTTGTAAATGCTAATTCCTAACTATATGTGGTCTATAACCTATGGTTTTTTCAGTGAATATATATATATATATATATATGCAGCAGCTGCAGTCTCCCAACACGCCAACAAGGCGACAGAGAAGCCACGCAAATCCAGCGTTGCTTTTAGGCACAGGTATTTATTAGGATCGAGTTACCAAAATCTGACCCGTTTCGGACATCCGCCCTTGCTCACAGATAGTCAGTAAATAAATTGTTCACCATTTAAGTAATAGCTGTTCCATAGTTTTTTTCAACACACATTTTTTTCTTTAACCACGTGATAATGAAAAGTGAGGACATACTACTCAGTATAAAACATAAAGTATGTTTTCCAAACATTTCTAAAATTTCACAAGTTAATGTTAAATGTAAAATGGATAAAAACAAATAACAGTTAAATCCATAATGACATTAATCTGAGCGATATATATACATTGAAAATAAATAAAACAATGTATATTTTGAATTTGTACAAGCATAAATGCAATGACCATAGAATTGTTGTTTAAAATACTATGTTGGTCCATACTAATTATTGTTAGTGCAAATGACGCATACAAAACGAATGTGCAAAAACGCAATGAACTTGAATGTGCTAAGTACCGCATTAAAGTGCTACAAAGTTTTGTGGAAAATGCAAGGAGATTAAGGTGCAAAATTGCAGTATGTAAACATTAGTCAGATCTGAAGAGCTCTGTTTGAGTAAAAGTAATGAAACAGGGTACAAATCCCATAGTGCAAAATACGCAAAGTTGTATGGACATATGGATATGTATATATATATTTATTTATTTTTTTCACTGAAAAAAACATAGGTTTTAGGCAAGTTATAGTTAGAAATTAGCATTTACAAATCCTTAGAAATTCACTGCAAAAAACCATAGGTTTCAGGGGTGTTATAGTTAGCTGGACATGTCACTCATATAAAACCATAGAAATACCTCCATTATAGTTAGTTCTGCTAACTATAACTCGCGTCCCTGCAATGCACTGCTGATGACGTCACATATTACATCACTCATGATATGGTCAGTAACATCACTGATGACATCACTGATGACATCTCAAATGACATCAATGAAGACATCACTGATGACATCATCCAGTGACTGTGTGTTTCTGTAAAGTTTAAATATGTTTAATATATATAGGGAAAGGCATATTGAAGAATGAGTGGGTGTATAAGTGTCTGAATAGATGATTTAGTAATTGCGTGACTGACTCTATAAGTGAGTGATTAAAAGTATCTTACTGAATGCATGAGTTAGTGACTAAACTGTGTAAATGTCTATATCCATCTGTCTGTTGGTGTGTAACGAACTACATGGGTTTGTGAATAGTTACATCAGTGTTTATATGTGTTATTGATTGGTTGTCTGAGTGTTTATGTTGGTAGGGTGTGTGTGCCTCTGTGCATACATGTGTGAGTGGGAGATTCACTGGGTGCATGGTTTCAAAAGTGCATCTATGATGGATTGTAAGGTGGATGTCTGTGTTTATGGCCATGTTAGTGAGTGAATGTATATCTCAGTGGTACATGTGTGAGTATCTACATATGTGAAATGCAGTATATATGTGTGTTGGAGTATATACATGTCTATAAGTGAGAGTGTGTGATTCTGAGAGTGGCTGTATGGAGGGCTGTGTGCTTGTAGTTGTATCAGTGATTGTATAAGAGCGTAAGAATGTGCTAGTATTTGTATGAGTATTTGAGCTGGTGTGTGTATAACTGTATAGGTGAGTAAATGGCAGTGTGATTACATATGTGCATGACTGACTAGGTGTGTGAGTACCTTTATGGATGAGTTGTGGTGTGTGAGTGTTTATATAGGTGTATGAGTGCATATGATTGCCCTGTACTGAGTGACCAAAAGTACGAGTGACTGTACATGAGTGGGTGGAAGTGTGTGTCAACCTAATAATCAGTGAATGTGTATGTAGTTACTGCTGTTGGAGTGTCTATGGCTTTGGGAATGGCAGTCTGTAATTTAGAGTGGGTGTATCAAAGGTTATATTAGGGTGTGAAAAGATGCATCAATTTATCACATAGATGATGTCATCAATTATGTCATCAGTGATGTCACTGACCATGTCATGAGTGATGTAATATGTGACATCATCAGCAGTGCATTGCAGGGGTGCGAGTTTATGCAGGCTTTGGGCACTTACTGGAGGTACCAGGTGGGCTAGTTGGCCCCCAGGGGCCCTCAGGATTCAAGGGGAATTAATTCCCCAACTTAAAAGGTACCACAGTGCATGTTTGCACACATCACCTCAGGCCCCACCCCCTCCCTTCACCACTGTGGAAACATGCCCCGTGGCACGTTTTTAGTTTGAACATTAAGTCCCTTTGAATTCTGAGGGTCCCTGGGGTCCAACTAGCCCACCAGGTACCTCCAGTAAGTGCCACAGAGCTGCGTTGCAGAGAGATGTAAAAAGGGGCATGGCCAGGACCACCTCTCTGCAACGCAGGCCTCTGGCGCTTACTGGAGGTACCTGGTGGGCTAGTTGGACCCCAGGGACCCTCAGGATTGAAAGGTAAATAATTCCCCAACTTAAAATGCGGGTGGTGTTTTAGGGTTTAGGGTAGTGCAGTGGTGTTTGGGTAGTGTAAGGGGTCGTGCTGGGGGTAGATTTAGGGTTTAGGATAGTGCTGTGGTGTTTGGGTAATGTAGGGGGTTGTGCTGGGGTAGATTTAGGGTTTAGGATAGTGCTGTGGTGTTTGTGTAGTGTTTGTGGGTTAGTGCTGGGGTAGTGTTTTAGGGTTTGGGTAGTTCAGAGGTGTTTGTGTAGTGTAGAGGGTCAAGCTGGGGGTTGTGTTGTAGGTTTTAGGGTAGTGCAGTGGTAATTGTGTAGTGTAGGGGGTAGTGTTTTAGTGTTTAGGGTAGTTCAGAGGTGTTTGTGTAGTGTAGAGGGTCAAGCTGGGGGTTGTGTTTTAGGTTTTAGGGTAGTGCAGTGGTAATTGTGTAGTGTAGGGGGTAGTGTTTTAGTGTTTAGGGTAGTGCAGTGGTGTTTTTGTAGTGTAGGGGGTCATGCTGGGGGTAGTGTTTTAGGGTTAAGGCTAGTGCAGTGGTTTTTGTGTAGTGTAGGTGGTAGTATTTTAGGGTTTAGTGTAGCACAGTGGTGTTTGGGTAATGTTGGGGGCCGTGCTGGATGTAGATTTAGGGTAGTGCAGTGGTGTTTGGGTAGTGTAGGGGGTCGTGCTGTGGTAGTGTTTTACTGTTTAGGGTAGCACAGTGGTGTTTGGGTAGTATAGGGGGTCATGCTGGGGGTAGTGTTTTAGGGTTTAGAGAAGTGCAGTGGTGTTTGTGTACAGTAGGGGGTAGTGTTTTAGGGTTTACAGTAGTGCAGTGGTGTTTAGGTAGTGTAGGGGGTAGTGCTCACCAGGGAGTTAACCGGAAGTCTACTGCTGGTATTGAAAGTGATTTTTCAGTCTGCATGCCAGAATTTTCAAATTAAATAGAAGAGGATTTGAGATCTCTCTTAAAACATGCCCTAATTTTTCTTTCTACAACCCTACCCATAATTTCTATGACGAAATGAACCCCCTCATTTTGTTCCTTTTTAAATTAAATGTTTTAAGTGTTACCAGTGTATTCCAATCAAGATGGCTTCAGGTGTGCCATACGTTTATCATTAGTAAGGCTGTTAGTGCTCTATTGTTCTTTAGAACACTCTGTGAAGCTGCAGTAGAACACAAAGCAATCAACTGACAGACTGCTCCTGTTGTAATATAACAGGAAGACACTTGCGATCTCACTTAAAACATGTCCTAATTTTTCTTTCTACAGCACTAACCATTTTTTCTCGGCCCCCACTACACGAGACTTTCAGGATATGAGCGGACCGGAGCTGGCCATTAGTTTTGAAAATTTTGCGAAGATTCGTCATCCGGCGCCAAAGTTATTCCAAATAGAATGTTGCAAATTTCCTATGGAAAATAGGTCCTAACTATAACTACCTATTGGAGACCGCCAGCAGGTAATATATATATTTATATATATATAAATATATATATAAATATATATATCGAACAAACACTCCGACCACTTCCACCAAAGCCTCGGCGGCGAAGAAGGAGAAACGAACCTCTTTGTTTTCAGGCAAGATGTTATTTATTCAACCGCATATATCCAAATCAGCTTTAGACAGATGACGCGTTTCGGGATCGAGAGCCCTTGATCACATAAAGACTGGATTGGTTGGGGCCATTTTTAAATGCTATGCAACATCCTGATCTAGTCACATGGTCAGATAGGTTTTAATAGAACTGGAAAACATATATATATATATATATATATTACCTACTGGCGGTCGCCAGTACGTAGTTATAGTTAGGACCTAGCTACCATACGGAATCCGCAACATTCTATTGGGAATAACTTTGACGCCAGTTGAGGAATTTGCGTGTAATTTTCCAGGATATAGACCAGTTCCACTCCGCTCCTTCCCTGAAAGTTTCGGGGGGATTCGTGAAGTGGGGGCTGAGAAAAAAGGGGGGGCCCAAAACGTGTTTTCCCCATGTTAATTTCCATAGGACGAATTGACAAGGTTACAGCCGAACCGCTGAATGGAAATACGCCAAACTTTGCTAAATTGTAGGGACTGGTACGCAGATGCGTCTTTGCTATATTTGGTGAAAATTGCTCCAGTGGTTTTTTTGAAAATTAACTTAAAAAACACATATATATCTATAGGCGCGCTCCGAGCGCTCACCGGTACGCGTACCGGGGAGCGCACCCGGCGCGCTACGGAATTACGCGAGCGGAAAGCTGATTGGCTGTCGGTTGTCTTTCAATATTTTAAACAGTCCGGAGAGTCCGCCATCTTGTGTCTCGGTAGAATCGAGACACAAGAGGTGAAATTAAAAAGGGGGAAATGATTAAAAGGGGGCAGGGTACACACCCCCTGACCCCCTAGGTTTTCTCAGGGGGGCCTAGAAGGACCCTGAAGTGCAAAAAACTTTGGGTTTTTTTTTGCAATTTTCGCTGGGTAAGCGCTGGGTGCGTTCCCATGTACGCTCACCGGTACGCACACCCTGAGAGCACCACGGGGAAAAACAGTGTAAAAAATTAGAGTAAAAAAAGAATTTAGAGTGCTTAGAGCTAGGGTAGCTCTGAAAAGAGCTGTTGTGTTATGTGGGTGTTTTTTGCACCTACAAGTAGGTACCAATGCAGAATCTCAAATTCAAGAGGAAGACTCTATTCCCCTCATCTGTAAAATGCACACCATCTCTCCTATAGATGCCTTGCATGTTGTAACGCAAGTTGTTGTGGTAAATGGAACCCATACTATAGTCTCTGAGGAGAGCAGAAACAGATTTATTCACATGTTTCCTTGCTTTCTCAATCTGGACAAAATTGGTTGGACCTGTTCCATTTTTGCCCTTGGCATATATTAGAAAATACCAAGGCAGTTTTTGAAAAAAGTGACATCAATTGCCCAAAGATGTCCTTTAAAAGCATTTCCAGACCTACCCCAGTCAAAGTGCCCAGGTCATTGCCACCACAGTGCACAATTATGAGATCAGGGTGTGGTAGATGCATAAAGGATTTTATCAATGGTATCAATTGGTGACTTCTTAATCCTCTCTGTCCAATCCACACAATGTCCACATTTGGTAAATCAAGGTTGTAAATACCTCTGTTACGTGCAATTTTTTCACTCCAGTAGACAAAGCTATGACCCACAAACCAGACTTTTGGCACCTTGAAGGTAGATGTGCTTGTATTCAGATGAGTTGTGGAAATGAAATGGCAGTTTGTAAGTAGGAATTATGAAAAAAAGTGGTTGGGATTCAGTGCACTTGAAAAACTAGAAATGATTGGTGCTTTCTTAAATTTCACCACTGAAAATTAGGGTGCATGCTTTTTTTTGTTGAAAGAAGTCATTTTAATGGTTGAGAAAGAGTCATTGAAAGAAACATTGCACATGATTAGCTAGTACATTGAGAGGCCAAACACCCTTGCTGGATTCTTTTGCAACATAGTATGATGAACTTTTCAACTGTGTGCTGGGTTGGGTGGGAGTTACCATGGTAACAGGGTGAATGAGCACTGGGGGGATGGGTGCATATTATGGGAGTTTCAAAGTGTTGAAATGTACAACAAATTAAAATGTGCAATTTGGTTTTAAATTTGTGTGGGAAGAATTTTCATTGGTTATGTACAAGAATATGGGTCTGAAATGAGAGGTAATCTGTGCCATTATTCCGAGGCTGCAGTGACATAAGCATTATTCAGAGATTCTGCTTAAGAACATCTGGTGTGTGTGACTGACACTGTTCTACATCTTCCAACGCATTTTTAAAGGTGAGTAATGATTATTTTAATAAAGATAGACTGCTGTATGTACTATGGGGAAGATTAAGAAGCATATTGTGCTTCTTTATACCTGCATTGTGTGTCATTTTTTTTGTAATACCGTTAAAAAATTTAATGGGGCATATTTGAAATGTATTTTGGAAATGAGTTAGGTTTCTGCCTTGTTTTGTAGTGGTCATTTAAATGGGCCGTGCTCTGTGTTAAAAATGATTTACTATGGAAAATGTTTTCTGGAAAAATGTCTGGCTTTTAAATTTTGGTCAAGGATTACAGTGAGTGTCTGTGTGAAATAAGGAACTATGTTTTCACATTTTTTAATAATGTCACCTGTGTCTGCTGTCAGTTTGCCTCTCTTAGCTTAAAAGGTAGTCTGTGCCTGTGTTTCATGTCACTTTGCACGTGCATAATCTCTCTTTTTCTGTGTGTCATTTCTCTCTTTGTGTGTGCGTCATGACATGTGTCTAATGTGCCTAACATCCCTCTGTGAGGCAAACTTGATTTTGAATGGATCTGGGTGAATAATTTGCTTAGTTGATGTCTTTAAAAATATGGAAATACATGTTTTCTTAAAGTCAGTTAGGCTTTAGCATATGTACTAGTAGGGAATCTACGACAGCATGTCTGTTAGGCCTCTTACTTCACAAATAGGCTCTAAGCTGTGCAATCAAGATCCAGGGTGTGCTGATGAAATGAAAAAGGAATGTTATGTCTTGCTTATATATATGTGGTCTATTTTTTGCCAGTAGAGACAGTGAAATAGTATGAGCAGAGACACACATACTGCATGCAGAGACAGACATGGTATATTACATGTAACATCCTGGTCATGTGCCGAAGATCACACTGTGAGTCAAGCTCGATTTTAAATGGATCTGGGTGAATAATTTGCTTAATTGATGTTTTTAAAAATATGAAAATACATGTTTTCTTAAAGTCAGTTAGGCTTTAGCATGTGTACTATTAGGGAATCTAAGGCAGCATGTCTGTTAGGCGTCTTACTTCACAAATAGGATCTGAGCTGTGCAATCAAGATCCAGGGTGTGCTGTTGAAATGAAAAAGGAATGTTATGTCTTGCTTATATATGTGGTCTGTTTTTTGCCAGTAGAGACAGTGAAATAGTATGAGCAGAGACACACAAATTGCATGCAGAGACAGACATGGTAGATTACATGTAACATCCTGGTCATGTGCCTAAGATCACACTCTGAGTCAAGCTCGATTTTAAATGGATCTGGGTGAATAATTTGCTTAGTTGTTGTGTTTAAAAATATGGAAATACATGTTTTCTTAAAGTCAGTTAGGCTTTAGCATATGTACTAGTAGGGAATTTAAGGCAGCATGTCTGTTAGGCATCTTACTTAACAAATAGGGTCTGAGCTATACAATCAAGATCCAGGGTGTGCCGTTGAAATGAAAAAGGAATGTTACGTCTTGCCTATATATATGTGGTCTTTTTTTTGCCAGTAGAGACAGTGAAATAGTATGAGCAGAGACACACATATTGCATTTAGAGACAGACATGGTAGATTACATGTAACATCCTGGTCATGTGCCTAAGATCACACTGTGAGTCAAGCTTGAGTTTATAAGGATCTGGGTGAATCATTTGCTTAGTTGATGTATTTAAAAATATGGAAATACATGTTTTCTTAAAGTCAGTTAGGCTTTAGCATATGTACTAGTAGGGAATCTAAGGCAGCATGTCTGTTAGGCCTCTTACTTCACAAATAGACTCTAAGCTGTGCAATCAAGATCCAGGGTGTGCTGTTGAAATAAATAAGGAATGTTATGTCTTCTTATATATATATATGGTCTGTTTTTTGCCAGTAGACACAGTGAGATAGTATGAGCAGAGACACATATATTGCATGCAGAGACAGAAATGGTCCTTATACCACAGCAACTGTGTCACAGTAACAGTGTAGTACAGTTTCATTATTAATCTTACTGTCTGCCTGCACCATCTCATTCTGTGCCTGTGTCTTATGTCACTCTGTGCCTGTGTCTCATATCAGTCTGTACTTGTGTCTCATCTCACTCTGTGCCTGCCCCATCTCTCTCTCTTTCTGTGTGTCATTTGTCTATTTGTGTGTGTCAACTCCATAGATGGAGTTAGAGAGATGGAAACTGTGAGGAGACACAGGTGACATTATTGAAAAATGTGAAAATATAATTCCTTATTTCATACAGACACTCAGTGCGATACTTGTCAAAAATGTTAAAGCCATACTTTTTACCATGAAACATTTACCAGAGTGAGATGAGACACACACAAACAGTCAAATGACACAGAAAGAGAGAGAGATGGGGAGGCACAGAGTGAGATGAGACACAGGAACAGAGTGAGATGAGACACAGGCACAGAGTACCCTTTTAGTTTAGAGATGCAAACTATTAGCAGACATAGGTGACATTATTGAAAAATATGAAAATATAATTCCTTATTTCATATAGAGACTTAGTGTGATACTTGTCAAAAATGTTAAAGACATACTTTTTACCATAAAACATTTACCAGAATGAGATGAGACACACGCAAACAGACAAATGACACACAGAAAGAGAAGGAGACGGGGCAGGCACAGAGTGAGATGAGACACAAGCACAGACTGAGATGAGACACAGGCACAGAATGAGATGGTGCAGGCAGAGAGTAAGATTAATAATGAAACTGTACTGCACTGTTACTGTGACACAGTTGCTGTGGTATAAAGTAACTTATGTTGTAAACTAGTGTTTATATCATTTACTTATTGTAATTGCTATGTCTTATGTTTGTAGTGGTCTGTAATATGTTATTTTTTCTTTACCACAGATTATAATCATCTATAGAAAGATAAAAGAATATGCCGTCAAAGGAAAGACGTCAAAAGAAATATAAACAAGATTTACGGTCCAAGAAAACAGAAAAACAAGATCTCATCCACAACACAATCTTCAGTGAAAAAAAATAATGCTCCTGGTAAGCAAACTAAGGAGTTTTTAAGGAAGTTATTGAAATGTAAAAAAAAAAGATGTTGTTTCAAAGACGAATAAGGCATCTCTAAGTAGAAAGAAAAAACTGTGCCCCTCCAAAAATGTTAGACCTTTAGAAGGAGATGATATTGTCTATAGCAATAGAAGGAGAAATCAATCTATTGAAATTCGTAGACAAATGTTTTATAACAGAATTGTTACAAATGTATTGATATAAAGCTGTATCAAAAAAAAGACTGCTTTTTACAAGAAAAAAAAGCATAGTGAAGATTGTGGATGAAGCATTTAAAGTGAAAAATAAATTATTTTGTTTAGTAATCAATAGAATTCGTACACTAGATAAGGTAATCAATGTGTTCAAATCAAAATGTAAGTGGAAAAGAGTAATTAATCGGACTAATTTTTGTGATGTTTTTTCTGGAGAATGGAAGCATAGTTCAAGTTGTGAGCCATTTTTCAATGAAGAAAGTTACTTTCAGATAATGATTTGGTGCATGCAGTTGACACCAGTGGTCGAGCATATGAGGTGAAGGACGGTTGTCTGGTTGAAAAAGAAAAGATTGTGCCTAGAAATACAGAAGAGGTGTTAGCTGATGAAGTTTTAGGGAGATGTCCTAAGGCTCCAGTGTATACTTGGAATTGTAGTAGCATTTGTAGTGTGCGACAGGATTCAATTGATTTGTTTCTCAGTTTCTTACGGACATACACTAAGAAAAATTTAAAACAAAAAATGAACATTTTGCAAGAGTTAGATCCTTGCAGAGTGAGAGAAAAAACAGGTTTGCATAGACATTCACAGGCTTGTCTTTCAAGAAAAGTATGTCAGAGTGTTTTTCACCATTTTAGGATGTTAGCAGTGCATCATAATAAAGTGAGGAAATTAGTGAGAAGTTTGTATTATGCAAAAAGTCCAGCACTTAAGCTAAAACAGTTAAACAGTGCTCTTTTGCATGGAACTGAATTAGATGTGAAGAACATTTGTAAAGAAATTGAGTTTTGTTACTTTGGTGAAAAAGAGGACAGTGCAGAAACTGATACAGTAATAGAAGGTAATGTGGAAGAAAATGTAGAGATTTCAAGTACAGAAAAATGTGACCATGAAATACAAAGTTTAAGGTCAATTCAAGTGAAAGGCCTAATTTTACTTGTGTGTGTTGTCGACGAACTCATTATAAGAATCAGACTAGATTAGTTGATTTATATGTAAAAAGTGAAATGGAAAATAATAATGAGTGGAAGGATTTTCCAACTTATTTGTTGGTAGAAAATTGTTTTGATTTGGGTTCTGATCAACGTATTTGTAAATATTGTTATAATAAATTAAATGAAAATAGAATGCCTGCTAGAGCTGTTCATAATAATCTGGAGTTGGTAGACATTCCTTTTGAATTGATGGATTTAAATACCTATGAGTCTATTCTGATTAAATGTGTGCATCCTTTTCAGGCTATTGTTCGCATGGAGCCTAAGACAGGGAAATTGCCTCCTTCAGATTTACAGAGAGGATTAAAGGGAAGAGTTGTTTATTTGCCTCTAGATTTTAAGAAAAATATTGATACAATTGGTGTAGAAAAAGTAGAAGAGGAACCTCTGGTTATTCTAGTTAATGGTGTTCCAACAAAGAGTAAGAAAATCTGGCAAGAATTAGTGGATGTTAGGAAACTCAAAAAGGCAACGTTATATTTGGTAAAAAAATAATCACTACTACAAAAATGTATATGTAGGAGAAGAGGAAACAACTGTAGAAGAGGACAGTGATTTCTCAGCTGGGCAAATTGAAAAAGTTGATGTCTCTAGAAGTGAAGACATTTATGAACCTTATAGTGTTCCTCCATTGCATTCCAAAGAAGTAATGGGGAATGCTATTGACTTGTTTCAAATGAAAGAAGCAAAAGGAAGTCCCATTAGTGTATGGGAAGAAAGTTTGGAAGCTCGTTGTTCTCCACAGGTATTTCCAACAGGTCAAGGTGGACGATATGACGACCGACCTGTTCAAATTCCTGCATCTGAATACCAGACTTCCAGATTATATGCAGAAGATCCAAGGTTTCGTCAATGCATTCCATATTTGTTCCATCTACTGTTTGAGAGTGACTTGTCTGGACTTTCCTATGCAGTAAACCATATACTGAAAAGTGGAGTACATCTACAAAAAATTTCGGCAAGGGACTTTATGGATAAAGTAAAACTGCAAGACAGTGTTTTGGAATCTCAGCTAATTAATCTCATGGCATGTCAGCGTGGTACTAACGAGTATTGGTACCATCGTCATGGGGAATTGAAATGTATGCTAAGAAACTTAGGAACTCCTACATGGTTCCTCACTCTTAGCTGTGCTGAGTATGCTTGGGAAGACTTACTTCAATTTCTACGAGAGGCAAATAAAAACATTGAAAATATTGAATACAAGACACCTGGAGAACTGTGCTCTTTGGATCCAATTAATGTATGCAGGTATTTCAATCATAGGTTTGAAGCTATGATGTCTTTTATTACAAACAAAAAAAATCCTCAGCTTGGAGAGGTTTTGGATTTCTTTTGGAGAAATGAGTATTAAGCAAGAGGTGCTCCTCACATACATATGCTGCTATGGATTAAAGATGCACCAACATTTGGAACAGATTCAGATGAGAAAGTGATGAGTTTCATTGAGCAGTATTCCACATGTGCTGTTCTGAAAAGTACAGAAGAAAACTATTTAAGACATCAAGTTTTACGCTTTCAAACCTATCATGTGGAAAATACTGTCGTCGAAAATACAAATCCAAGGACAAGTTCTACACAAAATGTCGTTTTGCATTTCCACGTCCAGTAACATTGAAAGGAAGAGTGAACAATTGTATGTCTTCTCTGCGACATACTGTATCAAGAAAATCACCTAAAAATACATACAACCTAAGAAGAAATGAGGAATCGAAATACATAAATGACTACAACCCAGTCATTTTGTCCATGTGGAATGCTAACATGGATATTCAATATGTTGCTGACAACTCTATTGCTGTGGCTAGATATGTGACGTCTTACATCACAAAATCAGAAAAGACGGAACTGAAGGAAATGTGGGAGGAAATTTCACAAAAAAAGAGTCTAAGCAAGAAATTATACAGTTACAGTCTGAAGATATTGTCGCATCAAGAAATTGGAGCATATGAATGTTCTGATCGGTTATCATCAGCAAGTCTATATGCCAAATCTAGAACCATCATTTGGGTGAGTCAAGGTCTTGCTGCAACACGAAACCGAGTTTTGAAATCTGTACAAGAAATAGAGTATTTGGCGGAGAAAGAACCAAACAGTACAGACATTTTGAAGACAAACATGTTGGATACATACTATCCAAATAGAAGTAGTCATCTTGAGAACATTTGTCTGTATGAAGTTCTGCAAACATATACTTTTAAGAGGAACATCACAGAGGATAGCAATAAGGGTGTATATGCTGTAATTGGATGTGAAGGCTGTCTGGTGAAACAAAGAAAAGGCCATTTGATTAATCATCGAAAATTGAGTTGTGAATCTCCAGACAAAAGAGAATTTTATTACTTGGCTCTTTTGCAACTCTTTAAGCCTTGGCGTACAGAAGAGGAACAGCTTGGAGATTTTCTTACTTATGAAGATTCGTTCAATGCAACCAAGGATACCATAGAATGTCCTGTTTTGTCAAATTATCTGCAAATGTTGAACGAAGAAATACAGCAAGAAGTTACAATTGCAGCAGATATTGCTAGAGACAGTTCTCAAGACAGTCAGAGTTCTGCTTCATTGAGTCAGGATCCACTAGGAGGACCAATTATCCAAAATGAAGCTGCCACTGCCATGGATGAAGTTGAAAGAGCCATGGAACAAGCTCAGGAGGATCTAGTTAACTTACAAGATTTGGAAAAAGATCTAAACGTTGAGAAGAGACAAATATATGATGAAGTCACAGAACAGATTGAGCATGGTTTATCTCAAGAGAAAAAAGAGTGCTCATGTACATCATTTATTCCTGTCCGACTGTATGTGAGTGGAGAAGCAGGAACTGGAAAAAAAATTCTGATTAAAGCAATTGCAACTTATATGCAGAAAAGAATAGAGTCATCGCTGCCTTTTGTTGTTACCGCTCAAACTTTACATCGGTTATTGATGCAGCCAGTAGAGCATGATAATAAATTACAATACCACAAGCTATCTGGAGAAGCTTGTTGTGAAGTTTCCCGAGTCTTGAAGAAAATGAAACTTCTTATCATTGATGAGGTAAGCATGGTATCAAATGTAATGCTTGCTTTTGTGCATTTAAGAATGCACGAATTTCTTAAAACAGAGTATGATGTGTTATTTGGAGGCAAACACATCATTGTTTTCAGAGATCTACTGCAGCTAACTCCAGTGAAAGGCCAACCAGTGTTTAAAATGCTTACACATGAAGATACAAGGAAGTGCCTAGGAAGCATTGGAAATGTTAACATATGGTTAAATTTCAAATATGCAGAACTGCTACAAAATATGCGACAGGCAAAGGATGAAGATTATAAAAATATTCTACAAGATGTAAGAATTGGAAAAGTAAGTGAGCATGGGAAAGCAGCTTTACATGCACGATTAATTTCAAATTTGTTTCCAAACGAAAGCATTCTCCCGGAGAATATTTTTAAGAAAATTCCTGAAAACAAATCTGTCATATGCTTGCTGCCAACTCTGCAAGAAAGTTCAATCTTCAACAACAAAATGTTAAAGTTGGAAAATCAAGAGATTGTGAAACTGGAAGCTATTGATAAAATAGAACATGAAGGAGCAACTATTATTTTGTCAGAAAAGTTGAAATCAAAATTGGATTCTATAGAGAAGACAATATCTAAAACTGCTGGTTTGGAAAAGAGTCTGTATGCATCTTTAAATTGTCGTATAATTTTACGACGTAATTTACATGTGGAAAGAGGTTTAGTAAATGGAGCAATGGGACATGTTGTTGATTTTGTGAATTACCGAAATAGAGGTGGAATTGAATTTATAAAAATTAAATTTGATGGTTTTGAAGAAGTACAACAAATCAGTCGTTGTTCTGCAAGATTTCTGCTTGTGAAAGATTTATATGTCCGCAGAAAACAGTTTCCTGTTTCTTTGGCATATGCGGTGACTATTCATAAATCTCAAGGTTTAAGGGTAGATAGTGCTTTAGTGATTATTGGAAGTTCTGTGTTCAAGGAGAGTATGGCATATGTTGCTTTATCTCGAGTCAAAACTTTATCTGAATTGTACTTGATTGATTTTGATGAGACAAAGATTAATGCAGATCTAAATTGTGTAAAAGAATATAATACGTTAAGAAGAGAGTATGCTCCAAATTTACCTCAATATCCTCTATTTGAAAAGCGTGTGGTAGGCCGAAAAAGAAGAAATGAGAAAATTGTAGTGAAGTTGTAGCCAAAAGAAAAAAAGTAGATGAACCAGTAATTGTAAGCAGAAAGGAAAAGGATTCCGTTAAAGATGTTGTTGGATTTCAGTTTGAAAACAGTTCTGGTGTCAACTGCTATGCTAATGTAGTGGTTAATGTTGTTTTTATTCTCCAAACTGTACAAGAACAGATTGCTGAAAATCGGGATCAAAGATTTTGTTCTTTGTTGAATTCTGTGTTTGAGAAATGTAGCAGTGATAGAACAAAAATACAAAGTGTTTCTGAAATTCGAAATGTTTTAGACATATGTTTTGGTCTAAATCAATTTTTACAGAATATTCAACAAGATTGTCAGGAATTTCTAATGTATATGCTTGTTGTATTGCAAGATGAAGGTGTAGAGGTAGAAAATCTTTTTGGCCTTTATTATAAATGGCTGCATGACTGCGACAATTGTTCCTTTTCAAGTAGTACTACAATAGACACTGAAAGATTTATATATTTGACTTTACCGGACTGCAATGCTATCAACATTATTTATACAAAGATATGGACAGTATGTAATTTTAATGTTCCAACGATGTAGACCTGATGGAACTAAATTGACAACTTTAATAAAAAAAATTGTGGCTTCTCAATTGTCAATTTCAGGAAGAACCTTTGCAACTGCAGCAATTATTTACCATGATGGACCTTCAACAACATCAGGACATTACACAGCTTATATAAAATGTCAAAAAGGCTGGAGTAATTGTAATGATACTCAATTGACTTTCAAACAACGTTTGCCTTCTGACTTATAAAATTCTTACCTAGTGTTCTTACAACTGAAATTTTAGGGAAGGTAATTGGCCTATGAAGATTGGAGCAGTTAATAAAACTTAGTTTGCTGTTCAAAAGTACTTTCCGAGTGAGAGTGATCAAGATAATAAAAAACATGTAGTTCTCATAGAGGTAGTATAAGTGTATCACGTAGTGTGTGATGTGAGTATTATAGGAAATATTAATAAAAAGTAAGCTAGAGGTGGAAATAAAACTATTGTTTCATAATGTAAAAGATGTTGGAGCTTTTCTTTCAGAAACTCGGGTAAATGGGAGATTAAGAATACTCTTGAGTCATTTCCAAAGAAAAGGACTTTCCATATACTATTTGGCCTCGTGGAAAAGTATGTGGATCAAAAGTGAGTTTAGATATGTTTTTTCTAAATTTTACATTATTTATTGAAACGTTGTATGAGTTTTTTAAACACAATCATTTTGATTGTGTTTTTTTTTGGCCCGCTGTCATATGATGAGTAGTATTGAAGTCACTGTTTTAAGTGAAATTCAATATATTCTGAGAACAGCAAAAATAAACCATATAACATGTTGTACAAATTATTTTGTATTTTGTATTATCAAATATATATTATTCTCCCCTTGTCTTGTGCTCACTCACCTTTTTCCACCCTCTATCACTCCTCTTAACTCACCCTCACTGGCCTTCTCTCACTCTCCCTCACCTCCCTTCCCTTATTCCACTTCCCTCACTTATCCTCATTCCCTATTCCTTCACTGCTCTTTCCCTCTCTCCCATCCACCACTTTCCAGCTGTCAGTCACTCTACTTCACTCCCCTTCCCCTTCTTTCCTTTCTTCGCTCCCTCAATAATTCCCCTTCTCTCACTCACCGTACTCCACTTCACTCACTCCTTCTATCACTCCCTTTGTCCTCTCACATCCTCACTCCCCTTCCCTCACTCCCTCTCTCTTAGCCTCACTCTCTCGTTCCTCTCACTCTCTCACTCCTCTTCCATCACGCTCACTCCCTATAACTCACCCACACTCCCTTACTTACCTTTCTTTGCTCTCTCACTCAGTCTCTTTCTGTCACTCTTTCCTTCACTACCTCTATGTCCTCACTCCTTCACTTCACTTGCTTTTATCCTCCCTGCATCTTCCCTCTTTCCTCAACCTCACTGCCCTTCACTCACCTTCCCTCACCCTTGATCCCTTACTCCGGTTCCCTCAGTTATCCTCATTCATCATCCTTAACTCCCCTTCCTCTTTCTCTCCTCGCGCACTCACCTTTTCCCAGTCTCTTTGCTTCACTTCTCTTCCCCTTTTTTCCTTCCTTTGCTCCCTCAGTCTTTCTCCTTCCCTTACTCACCTTACTTCCCTTTACTCACTCTTTCTATCACTCCCTCTGTTCTCTCATATTCTCACTTGTTTTCCCTCACTCCTTCTCTGTTACCCTCACTCCCATTGTCCCCTCACTGTCTTACGACCCTACATTCACCCTCACTCACCTTCCATCCCTCATTGTCATGAATCCACCGTCACTCACTCCTGCTTCCCTGTCACTCACTTCCATTTCCTTACTCCCCTTTCTTCCTTTAGTTTTCCTAATGCACATTCCTTTAGTATCTTACTCACCGTCACTTCATTTCTCTCTCCTGCTCTTCTTCTCTGTCACTGAATGTATCCATGTCATTATCCTTTTAGTAATTTGCTCTCCCTCTATTTCTTTTTCACTCTCTCTGACCTTCACCATTCATTTGTTTTCCTTTCTGAGTCCTTCACTCCTACTTTATCTCTTACTACCCTTTTATGACTATTAATCTCCTGCTTTGTCTCTTGTATTGTAAAATCTATATTGTAAATATTATAACTTACTTTTTTTTCTCTTTCACAGATATTAAATTTACTGAAAATATGTAATTAAGTTTACATTACTTATAAGGTAAGTTTAACATACAAAATTTACTTTCTCAACACTTTTCCTTAACCTCACTACTCTTCTCTCACCCACCCACACCCCCGTTCCCTTACTGGACTTGCCTGACTTATTCTCAATCCCCACGTTTACTCCCCTTTTCCTCACTCCCCTCCCACACTCACCTTCTTTCAGACCTTCTCATTTACTTTCCTTCCTCTCTCTTCCTTTCCTTCACTCCTTCACTCTTTTCCCTTCCCTTACTCTCCTTACTCCACTTCACTAACTCCTTCTCTTACTCCCTCTGTCCTCTTACTTCTACACTCCCCTTCCCTCATTCTCTCTCTGTTAGCCTCATTCTCTCCGTCCTCTTAGTCTCTACTCCTCTTCTGTCACGCTCACTCCCTATAACTCAGCCACACTCCCATACTCACTTTCTTTTAGATCTATTGTTTTACTTCCCTTCCCTTCCTTCGATCCTTCACTCTTTTTCCTTCCCTTACTCTCCTTACTCCACTTCACTAACTCCTTCTCTTACTCCCTCTGTCCTCGTACTTCTACACTCCCCTTCCCTCATTCTCTCCCTGTTAGCCTCATTCTCTCCGTCCTCTTAGTCTCTCACTCCTCTTCTGTCACGCTCACTCCCTATAACTCAGCCACACTTCCACACTCACTTTTTTTCAGATCTCTTGTTTTACTTCCCTTGCTCTCTCTTCCCTTCTTTCGCTCCTTAACTCTTTTCCCTTCTCTTACTCTCCTTACTCCACTTCACTAACTCCTTCTCTTACTCCCTCTGTCCTCTTACTTCTACACTCCCCTTCCGTCATTCTCTCTCTGTTATCCTCATTCTCTCCGTCCTCTTAGTCTCTCACTCCTCTTCTGTCACGCTAACTCCCTATAACTCAGCCACACTCCCACACTCACTTTCTTTCAGCTCTCATGTTTTACTTCCCTTCCTCTCTCTTCCCTTCATTCGCTCCTTCACTCTTTTCCCCTCTGTTACTCTCCTTACTCCACTTCAGTAACTCCTTCTCTCACTCTCTCTATCCTCTTACTGACTCACTCCCCTTACCTCACTCTCTCTCTCTTACCCACATTC
Organism: Lissotriton helveticus; assembly: GCF_964261635.1. Lineage (NCBI taxonomy): Eukaryota > Metazoa > Chordata > Amphibia > Caudata > Salamandridae > Lissotriton > Lissotriton helveticus. The sequence continues at coordinate 650,973,209 of NC_136068.1, forward strand.
TGTCGTCCTCTTAGTCTGTCACTCCTCTTCTGTTTTGCTCACTCCCTATAACTCAGCCACACTCCCTTACTTATCTTTCTTTGCTCCCTCACTTAGTCCCTTTCTGTCACTCTTTCCTTCAGTACCTCTATCCCCTCACTTCCTCACTCCCTTTGTCTTCCCCTCACTCACTTTTATCCACCCTCTTTCATCCCATTTTACTCATGCTCTCTGCCGTTCTTTCACTCCCGTTCTCTTAGTCTGGTTCCCTCACTACCCCTCATTCCATATCTTTCTCTCCTTTTCCCTTTACTTTCATCCCCCACTCACCTTCTCTCAGTACCTATGCTCAGTCCTCTTCCCCTCTCTTCCCTTCCTTTGCTCACTCACTCTTTCCCCTTACCTTACTCACCTTACTCCACTTCACTCACTCTTTCTCTCACTACCTCTGTCCTGTCATATCTTCATTCTCCTTCCCTCACTCCCTCTCTCTTAGCTTCACTACCTCCGTCCCCTCACTCTCTTACTCCTCTTCCGTCACACTTACTCCCTATAACTCACCTACACTCCCTCACTTATCTTTCTTTGCTCCCTCACTCAATCCTCTTCTCTCACTCTTTCCTTCACTTCCTCTGTCTCCTCACTCCCTCACTCCCCTTGTCTCACGCTCACTTGCCTTTATCCACTCTCTATCACCACTCTTTCCTCAACCTCATTGCTCTTCTCTTACCCTTCCTCACCCCCGTTCCCTTACTCCGCTTTCCTCACTTATCCTCATTCCCCATGTTCACTCCTCTTCCACTCACTCACCTCCCACACTCACCTTCTTTCACTCCCCCTACTTCACTTCCCTTCCCCTCTCGTCCCTTTCTTTGCTCCCTCACTCATTTTCCTTTCCTCTCTCACTGTACTCCACTTCACTCACTCCTTTACAATATATAAAGAATATAGCTCTTTTTGGAGAATTGGAGGTAGTTCTAAAAAGAACTGTTTTTTTCCTTCTTATTTAGTTTTTTTTTTTTTTTTACTTTTTCCGAACGTTTTAATTTTTTTTTTTTTCAGAACAAAAAAAAAAAAACTAGGGAATGCAAAACTGCTCTACTGGAGCAAAGAAAAGGGGAAAATTAGGGCTGGGGAGGGCAGCGGTGTTCTTCTCTTTTTCAAACAATTAGTAAGATACTCTGCTCCCCATAACAAAGCAGTTCGTCACACTGCTTACACCTAATGGTAATGTCAGTAAAAACAGGCTGAATGTTTGGTATCAGCTTGACTGCTCTTCCTCTCCCCGATGATGTTGCTCCTCCGGTGGAAGTTGAGGCGCCATCTCTTGGTGCATTTCGTGCCAGGTCCCTGACACTCTCCCAGGCATAGTTCAGGGGGTGCCTTCTTTGCACATGCCTTATCATGGTAGAGTTTCCAAAACTATATTTTCTTTTGGGGTCACCCCGTGAAAGAATAGTATGGCATATCTTACACTCCACCTTTGGAGCATTTACCTTCTTCTCTCCTTGTGGTATGCTAAAAAACTTCCAAATGAAGTGCTCCTTCACTTTTGGCTGAGGAGGGTCCTCGTGGAGAAACTCATCAGAGTCATCACTGCTGCTTGGTGGTCTTGCAGCCATTCTTTGCAAAGAATTGAAGAGAAGAAGGGAATAGGTCTTGCTCTCTCCAAAGTGAAAGAGGTAGTGAAGGAAATGGCTGGGGTTTTCATTAGTTGTAAAAAACAACTATTAACAACCAATGAAAAGTGTTATTTTAAGGTCACATGACTTGACGCGCTTACGCTACGCGCACCCGAGCGCTTCCGGGGGCGCTTACGTGGCACGTACGTAGGCGCTTCCGGGGGAGCTTACGAGGCGCGCATGAATGATGTTTTGTTAGATTTTAGGAAATGCGTTTAAAGTTAAAATACGGTTATTTAAAATCTAAAATACTACTTTTATAAGTATGCCACTGAATGTCTTGCATTATTATTTACTTTAAATACATAATTATATATTTTTTCGCACGTGGGAATAGCGCTCTCGCTACGTGTACGGGTGCGTTTACGGGTGCGTGCACCCTGAGCGCTCAGAGGTAAAATGGTAAAAAAAAAAAAAAACAGGAAAAATACATTGGAAAATTTCTTTTAGATAAAAATAAAAAATAATAAATTTATAAAAAATATTATAATTAATAGGTATAAAAAACAGCTATTAAAAAAACGTAATAATTCACTTTAAAAATCGTAGGTTACAAACTCGTTATAGTAAGGAATTAGCTTTTAAAAAACCTTTGAAATTCACTGAAAAAAACATAGGTTTAACACTCGTTATAGTTAGGAATTATCATTTAAAAAACCTTTGAAATTCACTGAAAAACCATAGGTTTCACACCAGTTATAGTTAGCTGAACATTTTACTCATACAAAACCATTGAAATTCCCACGTTATAGTTAGTTGGACTCACTATAACTCGCGCGCCCGCAATCCACTGCTGATGATGTCACATATTACATCATTCATGACATGGTCAGTGACATCACTGATGACATCTCAAATAACATCACTGATGACATCACTGATGACATCTCAAATGACATCACTGATGACATCACTGATGATATCATTCATTTGATAATATGATGCATCTCCTCATACTCTAATCTAACCTTTGATACATCCAGTGTTAAATACAGACTACCATTGCAGAAACCATTGACACACCAATGCCAGTTACTACATACACACTCACTGATTCCTAAGTCTACACACACATCCACTCATTCACCCATACAATCACTCATACATACAGTCACTCATCAATACAACACTATCATATGCACTCATACACCTATAGAGATACTCATACACTGCCACTCATCCATGGAGTTACTCACACACCTAGTCAGTCATGCAAAGAATCAATCACACTCCCATTTCCACATCTATACAGTTATACACACATAACCTTACTTATTCAAACATATACTAACACATACTTACTCTCTTTTACAATCACTGATACAAGTACACATTGATCCATACAGTCACTTACGCAATCACAGGCTCCCATGTATAGTCCTTGATATATGCCAACTCTCACATGCACTGTGTTTTACATATGTACTTACTTGAACATGTAGCACTGAGATATCCATTCACTCACCAACACACCCATGCACACAGTCAACCGCCCATACAGCTGTTTCCACATGCACTCTTGAACCCATACACCAAGTGAATCAACTGCTCACACATCTATGCACAGAGTCACACACCTCCCAGCCACCCCCACACACATTCACCCTCACATACAAATACTTGGGCAACCAATCAATAACCCATATAGCCACTCATATAGCTTCTAATCAACACATGCAGCAGCTTACACAACAACAGACATAATGATGCACACATTCGGACACTGTAGTCACTAACCCATGCATTCAGTAAGACACATTTAATCACTCACTCATACAGTCAGTCACGCACCTACTAAATCCTTCATCCAGACACTCATACATACACTCATTCTTCAATATGTAAAACATATTTTAACCATACAGAAACACACATTCACTGGATGATGTCATCAGTGATGTCATCAGTGATGTCACTGACCATGTCATGAATGATGTAATATGTGACATCATCAGCAGTGGATTGCGGGTGCGCGAGTTATAGTGAGTCCAACTAGCTATAACATGGGAATTTCAATCGTTTTGTATGAGTAAAAGGTCCAGCTAACTATAACTGGTGTGAAACCTATGGTTTTTCAGTGAATTTCAAAGGTTTTTTAAATGATAATTCCTAACTATAACGAGTGTTAAACCCATGGTTTTTTCAGTGAATATATATATATATATAAAACCTAAAAATGCCTCTCCAGTTGCTTTTTGAATCCATTTCAAAGCCCTCCAGCTGCCTCAGTTGGACAGAAAATGACGAAATGCGGACCCCAAAGATAGTGCCAATCAAAGTGATTTATTTAATTGCCCATCCAGTCTGCCATATATATATATAGTTTCAGGCTATATGTATAATTAGTTCATGGTTAGAGTAAGCTGTCTTTGTCCTGTCTGGAAATGTGCTTTAAGGTGAGAGGTAGGTGTTAGAAGCGGGACCACCGGCCTACTTAGGGTAGCGTGGCACAGAGTAGGAAGGCTAAATCCAGAAGGCAATTGTGACGTACTTGCGTAGCACACACTACAACATCCCAGCGCAAACCCACCAAAAATGACACCACACCGTCTTAGTTGAAAAGAAAAAAGAGAGGCTTTATCCTTTTGCATTAAAAAGGGGGGAAGTTTTCAATATTTAATAAATTAGGACTACGGGCATTTCATTATTGGATTATCTGCATCAATTAAACAGTGCATTGCATTGCATTACCTCGCAGTAGTTAAAAAAAATAAGTATTTAAACACATTAGGGGGTCGATTCCGATCCTGGTAAAAATACCGCCGTACGAATCGTATTTGTAGCCGATTCCGTACGAGTGGAAAAATTCCCTCCGAACTGCGAAGTACGATCCATTTCCGTCTTACTCCGTACGATTCTCAGGGATCCGTACGAACCGCAGTCGGAGACTTGTACGAATAAGCGTCGGGAATCAAACCCTACGATTTGTAAAGCTGCCGTACAAACTGACAAGTACGATGCACTGCGGCAACCCAGTACGCGATTTGTGCGGACCAAAGTAGTCGCGCATGAAGAATGATTTGTACGGAAAATATCGCAAAACAGCATATACAAACCGTTTACCCTTCGATCAAGCGTACACGAACCCCCACCCCCCAACGGCCCGTATAAGTCACACGCACCAACAAATACGAACCGCACCCCCCCGATCAAGCGTACACAAACCCCCACCCCCAACACCCGTATGAGTCACACACACCAACAAATACGACCCGCACCCCCATCAAGCGTACACGAACCCCCCACCCCCCACCCCCCAACGGCCCGTATAAGTCACACGCACCAACAAATACGACCCGCACCCCCGATCAAGCGTACATGAACACCCCCACACCCCAACGGCCCGTATAAGTCACATGCACCAACAAATACGACCCGCACCCCCCCGATCAAGCGTACACAACCCCCCCAACCAACGACGGCCCTTATAAGTCACACGCACCAACAAATATGACCCGCACACCCCCGATCAAGCGTACACGAACCCCCCCACCCCCCAACGGCCCGTATAAGTCACACGCACCAACAAATACGACCCGCACCCCCCCCGATCAAGCGTACACGAACGCCCCCAACCCCCAACGGCCCGTATAAGTCACACGCACCAACAAATACGACCCGCACACCCCTGATCAAGCGTACACGAACCCCCCCACCCCCCAACGGCCCGTATAAGTCACACGCACCAACAAATACGACCCGCACACCCCCCCCATCAAGCGTACACAAACCCCCCCACCCCCCATCGGCCAGTATAAGTCACACGCACCAACAAATACGACCCGCACCCCCCCACGATCAAGCGTACATGAACCCCTCCACCCCCCAACCGCACGTATAAGTCACACTCACCAACAAATACGACCCGCACCCCCCGATCAAGCGTACACGAACCTCCCCACCCCCCAAAGGCCTGTATAAGTCACATGCACCAACAAATACGACCGGCACACCCCCCGATCAAGCGTACACCTACCCCCCCACCCATCAACGGCCCGTATAAGTCACACACACCAACAAATACTACCCGCACACCCCCCCGATCAAGCGTACACAAACCCCCCCACCCCCCAATGGCCCATATATGTCACACGCACCAACAAATACGACCCGCATACCCCCCATCAAGTGTACACGAACCCCCCCACCCGCCAACGGCCTGTATAAGTCACATGCACCAAAAAATACGACCCGCACCCCCCCCCGATCAAGCGTACACGAACCCCCCACCCCCCAACGGCCGGTATAAGTCACACGCACCAACAAATACGACCCGCACTCCCCCCCGATCAAGCGTACACGACCCCCCCAACCCCCAACGGCCCGTATAAGTCAAACGCACCAACAAATATGACCCGCACACCCACCATCAAGCGTACACGCCCCCCCAACGGCCCGTATAAGTCACACGCACCGACAAGTACGACCCGCACACATGACAAGTATAAAGCGCACGTGAACCCCGAAATCAGCACAAGGAGACCGCAAACGAGTCGCACAAAAACACAAAACATGTCTCCTGTGTACACACCATTGGGAAACAATGTCCTGGCCACATACAAACAGGCAAACAGAGGGCCCAAGTAAAACCCACCCCATATAACACACCCACCACTAATACAAAATAAGCCACACCCACTAATTGACCAATAAAAGGGTCCACACATACAACCCAGCATCCTTTGTAACATACCTATTTGCAAAAGGAAGACACTGCCAGCACATCAACAACTGCACCCATCAACCCTCACACATACATCCTATCTCATCTACACCCACAACACCCCCTTCACAATCAGACCCACACACCCCCATCCATACACACCATCACCCCCTCAGTCACATACACCCCACACAATGACTACACAAAAGAATCCAAAGTTCACTAACCCGGAGATGGAGGTTCTTACAGATGAAGTCATCAGAGTGGAACCACAGCTGTTTGGCGCAGTGGTCAGACAGACCAGCATAGCTCAGAAAACACGCCTGTGGGAGAGGATTGCAGACCGGGTCAATGCTGTGGCACCCATCAGGCGCACCAGGCAGGAATGTCAGTCCAGGTGTTATGATCTGCGGAGGATGGTCAAGAAGAAGATGGAGCAGGACTATGCCTCTGCACACCACACTGGAGGTGGTGGTCCCCGCAGACCTGCACAATACCAGTCCTGGGAGGAAAAAGTCATGGCCCTGCTACCACCGGTGGGAGTTCACGGAACACAAGGAGCCGTTGAGCCTGGTGAGTACACTAACAACTCATGTAATATGGGGGACTCCCAGCAGTGCCCAACAGTATGAAGGTAGGGTGGATATGAGTCCCAGCAGTGGCCAACGGTATGGGGGTGGGGTGGATATGAGTACCAGCAGTGGCCAACGGTATGGGGTGGGGTATATATGAGTCCCAGCAGTGGCCAACGGTATGGGGGTGGGGTGGATATGAGTCCCAGCAGTGCCCAACGGTATGGGGGTGGGGTGGATATGAGTCCCAGCAGTGCCCAACGGTATGGGGGTGGTTGTAAGGGGGAGGGTGATAGTGTGGAAGGTTTAGGGTAGGAGGCTGCCCTCATCCCATATGTCCCAGGTCCACACCCAAGCACCATGCCCAAGGCACAGGGAGTGTGAAATTACGCACATGATAGCAGACAATGGGCCCTGGTGTAGGCAGCACAAGGCCCTCCTGTGATCAGTGCAAACACAAACACTAGGACAAGGTCAGACATCCTGTGCAGGAACCCACAACCACGATCATGGCAGCATGCAACATGGGGGCACAGCCACACCACGAAGGATGTACGCTTGCAAATCACACTCAAACAACTAGCATGGCCTGTCACACACACCCCTTACAGAAACGTATACCCTGGGGACAGGCAATGGAGTGCAACACTGTCACAATTGTCATGTAACAACAAAACAATCACTGATATGATTACGCATACAAAATTAACATGCTCAGTGCTGATTCTCAAGTCCATTGTGCCTCTCACACAATGCACTTGACCCATCTCATGAACGTTGTGGATGCACTCAACTTGCAACATGGACATGGGTATTGACAAGGTGATGCGTCCTGGAGAAGTTCCACGTTCTAAAGCCGTGAGCTAGAAGTGGGTGCACTGTTCCAGGGGGGTTGGCATCGTTTGGCCATCATGGAACAGCAACACCTATCAAAAGTAGCAGAATAGAATCAAAACAATTCGGCTCTGTCTCTTACAGTAGCATGGCATCCCCCCGTACTCCTGCTGGTTTGCACTACTGATGTCTGGACTGCCGTAAATGCCCTTAGGGCTCACCTAATCTCAGTAAGGACTGACCCCGCCGGGTCTACCGGGGCGCTACCCCCTCTAATCCCCTGTTCTGCCAACGGTGCCGGGCGGGCGCACTACCACTTGGGGCGGGGGGGTGATGGGACCTATTGGACTCGAATCCCCAGCTCTTGGTCCCTCCGCTCTGTCATTTTTACTACTAGCCCCCTTCACCTCGCGTTGTATCTGAGGCTTCTTTACCAAAGGGATGAAAGCTGCTCTGGGTGGTACTCCCTCCCTGCGTGGGCGGTCAGCCAAACCCCCTGGCACTGGTTCCTCCTGGGTCACCGTCTCCTCATCACTAATCTCGTCACTGTCATTGCTCAGCTTTGCCAGCACCAACTTAAGGAGCTTGGCAATCTCAGGGTCCTTGTCTTTTCTCTTATGGCTCACTTTCTTAGCTGGCATGATAGCTCTGTCCTCCCGATATTCTAGCGCTGTAATTCACTGCCCTGGCGCCTATCGCATTACTGAGCTGCTGATCAAGCTTTGTTTATATCCCTTGGCACCAAAATGACCGAAAATAAGCTCTCTAAACAGCCCGTACTATATACACCATATGCGCCTCTGACTGTTCCCTTCCGGCGTGTCCCACGCCAAACAAACTCTGAAATGTCCGAGCGCTGCTGCCCCGCAATGATGCTGCTCCTCACCCACAGCCTGCGCCCGGCCCCTCCCAGACTTGCCGCTTAGCTCGGCAAGGAATCAGCGCACCAGGGGGCCTGGCAGCAGCCGCCAAGGACCCAACAGATACCCTACCAATAATACCCTGCCCGCTCACCACGGCTGCCTACTGGCCCCCCAGCACACACGACTCCTCACCTTGCGAATTGGACGGTCACGCAGCGCTTCTCACTGCCGCCTCCTTCGTTCATGGACTCAGCTGTACCGGCTCCTCGCTCGCTCGCACTCCGCCGCTCACAGGGACAGGGACAAGTAAAAGTTAAATTACACTTTCTAGGGATGGGGTGTGGGCCACACCACGAGCGAGCACAGCCGTCCCGGAGTAGGAGGGGGACAAAGAGACCGGGGCTACAGTGACCGGAACCTAAATAGGTCCCGGTCTCCGCCCCCTTATATCTGGAAGTGCGTCATTAGATCCGAAAGCAATTGGTCGAACCAGGGGCCTCCAGGGCCCCCCGTCCACACACCTGATTACGTATGAAGGGACGGGTGCCAGGGGGCCGGGCCCTGTGGGTGCAATCCTCTAGCGTTGTGCTTGTCAAACCCTGTGCATGCTTGACACTGGCATAAGGATTGACACTGTATTGTGAATATTGCATCAAACTGAGCACAGCTGTATCTGTGTCATGCCGGCAACACAAGCCACAGCAATGGCTGAGTCAGTCATTCTCAAGAAAATGGAACATGGCTAATACCCCTGAGCACCTGTTAATTGGAACCCACTACATACACATACTCAAGTGAAAAATGTCAACAATATAAAGCAGGTCGAACTGTGATGCTGACAATGGAGAACAAAAAATATGTGTCATAATAGTGCATTAACAGTGTCTGTCTCTCACACCCACAGGGCAACGTGTGGAAACCACCCCCAACCAGGGGGGAGAAGGATCCCAGTCCCAGGCTCAGCAGGACCCTGAGCCCACCGACAGCGACGCCTCACAACACACCGTGGATGACCCCAAACAACCTGGCCACTCTGGATCCCAAACCCCTGCAGCAACTGGATCAGAAACATCTGTGCCAACCACCAGACCCATTCCCACCACATCCCAGCAGACAGGTCAGAGCCCTGCCCATGATCCACCAGAGAGCCAGTCTGAAAATGAGGGATACCCTTCGGCGGGCACCCTGGATATGGCAGCCAACATCCACCCTGCCAGCACTCGGGGGTGCCGTCGATCTAATGTGCCCACAAGCGCAGGCCGTGCTCATGTGGGTCAGGGTGGTGGGATGGAGCAAGGCGGAGGCGAGATTCTGGCCAGGAATATGCAGGCACCGGTATGTCTCAACTGAGTTCCATCCTGGAGGCATACCAGCGGGACACCAGGGAGGTCAGCCAGGTAGTGGAGGCCCTCAACTAACTGAAACAACAGCAGGCCGAGCAACATGCCAGGCAAGTACGACATCATGGACGGGTGGAGGCAACACTGGCTGAGCTCCTGACGGTGCATCGGGATATGAGCCAATCTCTCCATCAGATGTCTGCCAACATGCAGCACCCTCCCTGTGTCACCAGTCCACAAACCTCAAGGCAAAGTTCGACTGCAGCCACAGGGAGGGAGGAGGAGGAGGAACTGTCTGACGGAGCGTCCCATGCATCGTCAAGGCCTGCATGTGAGGGTGCCCTAAGGAAGGTGGGTCGTCCGCGGCGAATATGTTGAGAGGCAATGGGCCATGCACAACTCCCAGGACACCTGCCTGGCATATTGCCCTTGGGTGCAACAGCATCACCTATTTGACTCTCCCACATGGACTTGCTGGTCACAGTCTGGCCAATGATGCCACGCACTGTGGCCTTGACTCTGTTGACTGAAACTATAAGGCATCTCATCTCCAGCTGTGAACTTTGGATTCCCCCATTGTTGTACAGCACCTACTCACGTTTCCTGCACAAGATCACCTAATAAATCTGTGAAACATCATACGCATTGGTGTAGTAATCTTGTACCCAGAGTCTGAAACATATGTGTGTGGAAATGTATGAAATGCTAGACAATTGAACAAACGGCAGCCATCCACACACTTTGATCTGAGTCAGGTTGAGGACACACATAGGTCACATTTTGGAAATAACAAGATACATGGATGCCAATACACACCCGTGATGATTACTAAATGCTGTAGGGGGGTTTGGCTTGAAACACTGCAATCACAGACAGGCACAGGAGAGTCACTTGTAGGTGTATAGATTAGGGTAAAATGTAGGTGTCCACGTAGGGAGTACCAACATCTGTGTCCTGATGTATGAGAACTATCATCAGCATGCAGCTGTACTGTGGATGTGATGAATGGTGCACAGGCCAAGGGTGGCAGTACACACTGTGGGCAATGGCCTGTTGCACTAACTACAAGCTCACCTGATCACGTGACCGCCCCCTATGCAGCTAAAACAACCAAACCCATGTGACGGGTGCTATGCATCCAGAACGCCTTGCCACGTCTGAGAAATCTATTCACGAGACCGGCCACATCACACCACACCCAAGAGATGTGTTTTTGGTGTGTGTTCCCGGTGGCTATTTGACTGTCTGTGTCAGCCATTTTGAAGTGGTGTGCAGAGGTTGTGTACTGCCACGTTACTGTAAGGAAGGTGAGGTGTGCTGCTGTGGTGTTGACAAGGTAACAGTACAATATTGTGCAGATGGAAGGTGTGTGTGTGCTGTACGAGGCACATTGCCTGGTTGTATGTAGACACACTGTCATGTGGGGCAGCATAGTGTTGCCAGTTTGTGTTGCACACACAGGCAGAGAAGCTGTGATTGGTGAGAATGAGGTATTGTGATACCAGGTGGATGAATGACTGGTGTTCTCTGTGTGTAGGCTGGCAGGAGCATACTCTACAAATGGATGGAAGGAGGATTATCCTGTAGGCGTGTGTTGTCCAGGATCTGGCCACTCGGTGATGCATTGTGGCTGTGGATGTGTCTGGGTGACTCTGGGTCACTGCAAGCAAAATGGCAGAGTAATCAGCTAAAATCACGGTCACAGGATCAGGCCCCTTAGGGCCTAGTGGGGCACAGGACACAAAGCGGCAGCAAGTGTAGTCTGCACTTAGTGGTTAGCAAGACATGTGCATTGACAGCAAGGAGGCAAAATGTTCAGTGGAAATCCCACGTCATACACAACATGATGAAGTTCCTTGGGAGCCCATGCAGCATTATCCAATGTACTCGGCCATTGGCATTGCCCTCAACACAATAACAGTCATACAATGATGTCACCTGTAATGCTGCATAAAGATTCTCCACATGACTGCCAGGGACTGTCCGTACCTTTGATCATCAGAGTGGTGCGATGATGAAAGGGTTTCACCTCCAAATAGCCCCTTGGTCTGAGTACGAATGACAGACACAAAAGGGTGATCAGGCGAGGGAAGGAGAGGATGGGAACTGCAGGGAGGGAGATCTGAAACAGAGGCAAACAAGCATTAGGATTGCATTTTTATGTCACTGATTCAACAAATACCTCATGAGTTACACTGTACCAGTCACACCTACACCTGTGAAGTGTAACCACTGTACCCAATTTGAGATCACACATAATGCTATAACATAAGATCAGATGCATGTACACAGACACATGGAATATAGTCCAGTCTGTCACCTATTAGAATCTTGTGTAAGGCTCACAAGTCTGCTACTATGCAATGAGATCCATGTTGATAAAAACTAAGTCACAGTGTATGATGATGTGTCCCAAAACAAGACATCAAAAAGTATGTCAGTGCTACTTACGCAAAGTCAAATATCTGTATTTGGCCCTGTGTATCTGTAAGGTCCATGAAGGCAAACTTGACATCACCCACAACAGCTGTAAGCATCTCATATGATGAGGAAGATAATAACCTAAATCCAATGAAGCCCCTCTGGAGCCAGTCTGTTGCTCTTGCAAATGAGCCTCACTGTGCTAAACATGACAAGCAGGTGGAAATTAATTCAACAGCAAGTAATGAGGAGCTAGGCCACAGAAATAACCCTACCGTCACCATGAGATTCTGCACGGGACTAGAGAATCATGTAATTAACCTCACTCCACTGGTGCCACGGAATAATTTACATGTGATTCAGCCCACCATTCTAATGTCATCAGCCCAACATACCTGGCATCATGGGAATGGAAAGTGAACTTCAACTCACTGTGAAAGCAAGCGTAGCAGTATTCTCAACCTGCACTGCGGTAACGACGTGACAGTGACATGACATACTGGCACAAGGGGCAATGCATCCATGCAAACAGACTCACACGACAGTTGTCTTAACATGAGGCACATACACTGGCCCACACCTACACGACAAGGTTTTTGGGAAACCAAAGTGTACTGGCCCACAGGGTTGAGGTGATGATCCAGACTCATCCTGCTGCACACAGTGAGGCGGAAATACCCCATAGAGTCCGTGGTTGTGATCTCCCACACAATGTCCAACCATGGTATATGCAATGTTTCAGTGTCAATGTTTACACACATTGATGCATTCACCAGAGTCAAAACTCAACGACAGATGACTGTCAGATAGGGTGACTATCCTGTCATGGGAGTGGGGCTACATGGAATTGGAAACCTGATGTTGTTGCATGTATGCATGGTCCAAAAATTTGCGCATGAACATGTACCACACAATTGAAACCATACCAACGGAAAAAAAGCCTTATATGAGTCCTTACCCAAACTGACATTTCCACATGTCCATGCATGGTCCGTTGATTTGGCTGACGTTGCTATCATCATGAGCAATAGCAGGCTGACCAAGATGACACCAACGGACAACAGGCAGGGCGACCTGGGAATGAGAGGCACACAAGGGGTCAAGTACATAATAATTTCATTCAGACATGGTCATGCTGAATTAACTAAGGTTGTACTACACTTGTACATTCCCAGAAGGAGTCCAAGCAGGGTGCAGTAAACTGGGTGCGGGCTTCCTAAATTGCCATGCCGGGTTGGAGAAGCGTCAGTTAAATTGGTTGAGGGCTTGGTAGAAGGTAATCTGAAATAATTGTTAATAATTCAGAAATCTCGGATATGTGGGGTAATTGGAGTCATGTGAGTAGCCCTACAGGCACCTCTCGACGATCAGCGGGGATTTTGATAACCTAAGTGAAGTGGAGTAGGAACTCGGGTTGTCGCATAGCCTAAGAATAATATCTTGGAATGTAAATGGCTTTGGAGACGTCATAAAACAAGAGAGTGTAAGTATCCTGATTCAGACGTATGATATTATTTGTCTCCAAGAAACATGGCTATGCAACAAAACCCCTACCTTTGATGGCTATATTCAACTCCACCTCCCGGCGCGGAAAAAAAGCTTTGGGCGCCCAGTTGGAGGGTTGATGATTCTGCTGTCTTGTAGTAAGGTGAAAGACGCAATAAAACTAAGCATCAAATGTAAATGGCTTTTGGCATGTAGAGCGCTCCTTAATGTTAAAGAAATAAAACTTGAAAACGTTGTGCATTTAAATGTGTATATGCAATGGGGGTCTCAAGATGAATATGGGGTAGAGCTGAGGCTTTTCAAAGAAGATCTGGACTATCTGCTTGAAAAGTAGGACTCCCATATTCTTCTTATGATGGGTGATTTTAATCACAAATTGAATCCCTCTAAGTCTGACCCAAGGAATATAGAAATCGTGGAAGTCCATAATATAAGTATGGCAACTTTCACAGACAGTGTCTCCTCACAGCAAGATCTAAAGTTAGTAAACCATTTAGCCACAAAGGGTCTATTTTGGTTAAACGGCCGGTCAGAAACGGATTGTCCTGCGAAGAAAACATTTAAAATAGGTGTGCAGAATTGCCCGATTGACTATGTTTTTACGCATGCCTGGAATTTTGCCTTAATGAAGGGTTTTATGGTTTCTCAAATCGGAAATAGTGACCATAGACTACTCCAGTTTGAGATACAGGATGTGGTGTTATCTAAGTGTCAGACTGTAATTACCCAAAATGTAGAGTACCCGAGACGGGCTACCACCAGTCTAACGGATGAGTATATAGAAAAGGTGCTAAAATTACAACAGAGGATAGTCTTAGAGAGCCCACGAGGGCAAAATCTGGATTGGTTTGAGAGAAAAATCTCACAGGTGGTGCATTGTCTTCAAGTGAAATTAAAAAAGCAAAAGTAGGTGAAATAAACCAACAAAATCCACGGGTTAGGCAATTTAAATGGTTTTCAGCTGTATGCCTAGCAAAGAAGAGAGAAATACGGAGAGAAGTACGTAACCTTAAAGCTAATTATAATTTGCCTGGATCGAATAAAAGGGGCAGCTGGGCATACGATGGGGGCAATGAATTGTGTAATGGGAGAAGCTGTATGGGCTGGGTAGCTAAGGGAATTGTATAGCCCCAGTGGCGCCGTGGTGATAGATGAACTTATGAATTGGATAGATCTGGTAGGGGACTTAAAAGCAGACTTTTCAGTAACAAATGTTAATAAAACAATAGGAAGTCTAAACCTGACTAGGGCCGCCGGCCCCGATAACCTCCCTGCAATAATATTGAAAACCCAGCCACAATGGTGGACAAAATTCTTATCCCATATGTTTTTACGGATTTTAGACCTGGAAAAGATACCGAGTAATTGGAGGGGAGCAGTTATCAGACTGCAGATATGTATGTTTGGGGACAAATGGTCTATAATGCCATCACACATATGAGCTAATGATTTGCACCAGTGGCATGGTGTGCATACATGTGTAACCCTGTCATCACGGCAAAGACCCATCATAGATGCTCCTACAGCAGATGAACTTGACCGTATACAAACAGCATGCACAATTTTGCACATGGCACACACATGACGTGGTCACACACGGTCATGCTGGGCGTCAATTTTACATCTGTGACAGTGGGCATGTTGCTGTCATCATGTGACAGATGACTGTACTGAATGTTGTGCCATACCAGTATTGATGTGCATCAAAATATGTTCTAGATGTAACTCAGGTGAGAAGTGTTGAATGTATGTGGAACACATGTGCCCCGTGATTAATGACATGTCTGAACAGCTCTTCCCACATCCACTGTGCCACAATATCACATTCCCTGTACTATATCACTGTCTGCCACACATAGGGCCTGCTGATGTAAGGATGCCATGCAAATCTATACATCCACATCCTCAACATGAGCCTACACCTACATCCCTGCCATGTGATTTTATGGTATCACTCTCCCAATGTTGACATGAATGAGCTTATGTACGCAGCCTACACATGCATTCACTTGAGCATGTCAAACGCACAGTACCCTGATTGAACGTGCGTGTGTACGGCTCGTTTCCCTATTGCATTGTAGCTATACGCGAGCAATGCGTACCCCAAGTGAGCGTGCGTGTGTACGGCTCGTTTCCCTATTGCATTGTAGCTATACGCGAGCAATGCGTATCCCAAGTGAACGTGCGTGTGTACGGCTCATTTCCCTATTGCATTGTAGCTATACGCGAGCAATGCGTACCCCAAGTGAACGTGCGTGTGTAAGGTTTGTTTCCCTATTGCATTGTAGCTATACGCGAGCAATGAGTACCCCAAGTGAACGTGCGTGTGTACGGCTCGTTACACCATTGAATGAGTTGCATTTGCGATGGCAATTGCACCGTACTTGTGTGGGGATTCCTGAAAATACATAGGGAACATCTAGGGGAACAGTGGAATTGTTAGAATGCAGCCAGGTTGTCAAGGAAACAGAGATTTGAGAGTGGTCTACAGGCGTTCTGGAAAATTCAGTTTGGCAAAACTATACAATGTTGCAAAAGTTGTGGTTGAGCTCAGGCTCAGTTTTCAAACCATGCAAATGTGTGTCATGGCCTTATGTGTCATGGTATTGGATGATACATAGGATGCAAACTATTCTGGCCTATCAAACAGTACTTCTTGGATTCACAGACCCTCTGCAGCACAGATATAAGGCAGCAGGTGGCTGTGAGAGGGCACTTGCCTGCACAATATTGGAGTGGCCAACACGGCTGCTGTCTCTGTATCCTCTGGACCCTGATTAGCTGAGCATGGAGAGGGCACCTGCATTCAGTGAGGAGGAGAACAAGGCCCCGCTGGATGCCCTCCTGCCTAACTACAGCAAGCTGTATGGGAGACCAGAGGAGCAGGTGAGTGATGTGTGCACTACCTTGGGCTGTGCACCTGTTGAGTGTGTGACACTACAGCCATTGTGTATGTATTGTTAAAAGATGTTATGTTGTTTGGAGTGAGTGCCGGTGTGTACAGTGTGGTCTCTCACATGCAGTTACTGATGTGGTGTAATAGTGTTTACTGCTCCTCAGCATTGTGCTAACTGTGACATTAACTGCAATGTGAATCACACTTTCTGCTGTGCGAAAATTGCATGTTCATTTTGGATGTTTTCCTGAGCTTTTGCAGTCTTCCCCCATGAATGACAGAAGAATGTACTCACTGTAGATGGATTTGTTCATGACATGTGTGCCTGTTGGACAAAAGCATGCTTTGAAATGATGTACATTGAAGAGTGTGATAGATCTTTGTCACCTGCCAAATTGTGTTGGTGATGTTTTGCAAGACTGGTGCATGACGTATGCCGCAGCTATGCCCATGTGATGAGACAAGTATGCAGCGCCGTGTGCATGACTTGGACAGTTAGCTTGAAGCCTGTGTTACATCTATGCAGGTGTGACATGTGCTAAGTGATGTTGTATACACTGTTGACAATGACCATCAGATGAGCTGTGCCAGGGTGTGCATGTGTGGTCTGAAGATGGTTATTTGGTGTAGTGGGGTGTGTGACAGCATGTCATGTGCTGCAGTGCACCATGATGTAGTGTATATTGCTCAGGGTGTGCCATTCTCAAAGAGTTGTTTGCACCCGTTATGGCATATGTAGCCTTTCTATGGTGTGTAGTGCATTGTTGTTTGCTCACAGGCCACATACACATGGACAATGATGCAAGTGTGGTCAGCATCCTATGCCCTGTTGTCATCGTCTATTTGGTGCAGGTGTGTGTCTTTGGGACATGGACCAGGTGTACTGAGGTATCTGCCAATGAGAAGGGTGACATCTGGCTGGACATCGCCAGGGCTGTCAGGAGTGAGGGGGGCCTCGCAGGAGGCTTAGTAACATCAGGAAGAGGTGGCAGGACATCTGGTGCTGGACCCGCCGCATCGCCAGGGTACAGCTCAAGCTTGAAGCTCCACGCCGGCATGGTGGCACCCGCCACCTCACCCCCCACATGCTCTGGGTCCTGGAAGTCGTGTTCCCAGACCTCCATAGGCAGTTGGAGGAGGGACAGAAGCAAGAAGGGGGTAGGTATATATCTGTTTGCTGTCATGTGTGTCACATGCTACGTGCAGTGCTGCAGGGCATGGTAACACTCCCACAGTTGGAGTGGTGTGGTCAGACAGGCACTTTATGCATTGGCATAAGAATGGCCCAGTTTCAGCAGATGCTTCTTTACATGCCTTGCCCTACTCCACATTTGACCAGCGCTTTGGCTATGGATTGTTTGTCACATGTACTCCTATGGTGCAATGTCTTAGTATGCATATTCCTGTGCACATCATCATGTTGGAGGGGGGTCTGTGACACCTGTTGGTACCTTACATGTAGCACCACATGTGCACTGTGTCTGCCCTTCTTCATATTTTTGCACTGATCTTGAGTCTCAACATGTATTTTCTGCACGAGTCAGCCTCAGTGGCCTTTGTCCATGGTACACTTTCTTATTGTCATGTGTTAGCTACAGGTGCACACTGTACATGTGCACTAATTTTGGCTTGTGCATACTCACACTGGGCAGTGCGTGTGTGCATATTCTCAAAATATGTTGCATGTTGATTGTAAATAATATTGATGGTCAGCCACACAATGTGACTTTGGGTGTAGACAGCTGTGATGCCAGTGTGAGGTGATGGAACAATTGTTTAAGGTCCCAGGATGACATCACATGGCAGTTCGGGCAGGACTTTTCCCATGTGGCACAGGGTTAAAGCGAATCAAACATGACCATGTCTGGATTTGGGTGGCAGGGTGGGCAAATGAACTGTGATTCATCATGAGCTATCCTGTTGTCAGGCAGTGGCTCATCATTGTGTCTCTCATACAAGGTGTTGCCTTGCCTGTTACTTTTATCCTACTATACATTGAGCGTTGTGTCTCTTACAATTGCCCAAGACTAGGCTTAGCATTGTGCAGAGTGTAGTGGCAAGTGACTCATGATGCATGCCATGGTTTGAAATGTGCCCAAATGATTTGTAGATGATATGTCTGATGTGTACAGGTGACTGATATGTTTTTCTTATTCTCCTTGCCAACAGCATCATCACCACAATCTGGAGGAGACACAGGCGCGGACCAGGCAGAGGGGCCCAGCAACAGTGCCTCCTGCTTTGAGGAGTCAGAGGGAGGCAGAGGCACGGAGGGTGAGGAGAGTCAGACGGCCGGACCTCATGAGCACGACACCTCCTACCATGTGGACGGCTCAGAATCAGACTCTCCGGAGGAGGGGGAATATGCAGCTATGCCATCTTCTACATCTTTGGCTGTCCCCTCCTCCTCCAGTACCATCTCCACCCTTCCAGTTGTTAGGGTCCCTAGGGTCCGTGTTAGCCCCCGTGTCTCCTTTGTTCCCGGCACCGCAGCCCCTGCCCCTGTTTCCCCTGCTGCCCTCAGTGCTGAGTCTGTGGACCTACTCCGACAGATTCTAGTAGGTCAGACATTCATGTTGACTGTCCTCCATGGACATACAAAAATAATGACACAGTTGTTGTCGTTCATGGAGGGCATGTCATCTGCCATGTCTGATCTAGGTTGGAGTGTGGCTGCCATAGAGTAATCACTGACGGCAGCACTGTCCACCGAGCAGCATCGGCCCCCACCCTCGTTAAGACCCATCCACCTCCGCCTCTCCCATACCTACCCAACATACACGCAGACACCACAGGTCAGCCACAACAACAGACACACCCAGCACACCCACACGGCAGAAAAAGCACAAATCTCCACGCACCCAATCTCAAGGGGATGTAGGCACACCCACAGGGAGAGGGGACACATGTCACACACGCATCCACAGACCCAGGACAACAGACTCACAGCCCTCTACCTCCACCCCCAATGTGTCCCCGGGTTGAGGTGGTAGTTTTTCTGAACTGGCTGAAGTGTGCAACCAAGTATATCTGGCCACATTCTGCGAGGCACCGGGCAGTGTGGAGGGATCCACACCACCTGCGGTGCCGGAGGATTCCCCATATGATGCCCCCACTGTTTCCACAGACAATTGAACTCTATGTGCAGGCAAGTGTGGGTGTGACAACATCCTGGATGCCACAACCTTTTTTCAACTTTATTTGGACTGACCATTGGTCTTCTATGAGCATGGACTCATATTTATGTTTTATCTTTGGATGCGGCTGAATAAAGCTTAGGAATTTTGGTTCAGTACTTTTGGTTTTCTGATAATGGCTTTGACTGCTGTGTGCCTGGGAGCTGGTGTAATGTTCACATTTGGGTATTGTTACATGTGTCTATTTCCTGATGGTAATGAAGTTAACCATGGTATGTTTCTGCTTTCACTGCGAGGCACTGCTGGGGGTCTTAGCCACACACACACTCTAATGCTTGGCACTGCTGGGCACTTCTGGGGGTCTTAGCCACGCATGCACTCTAATGCTGGGCACTGCTGGGGGTCTTAGCCATGCACACACTCTACTGCTGGGCACTGCTGGGCACTGCAGGGGGTCTTAGCCACACACACACACTACTGCTGGGCACTGCTGGCCACTGCTGGGGGTCTTAGCCACACATAGCCTATGATGCTGGGCACTGCTGGGGGTCTTAGCCACGCACACACTCTACTGCTGGGCACTGCTGGGCACTGCTGCGGGTCTTAGCTACACACACACACTCTACTGCTGGGCACTGCTGGGCACTGCTGGGGGTCTTAGCCACACACAACCTATGATGCTGGGCACTGCTGGGGGTCTTAGCCACACACACACTCTACTGCTGGGCACTGCTTGGGGTCCTAGCCACACACACCCTATGATGCTGGGCACCGCTGGCCACTGCTGGGGGTCTTAGCCACGCACACACTCTACTGCTGGGTACTGCTGGGGGTCTTAGTCACACCCAGCCTATGATGCTGGGCACTGCTGGGTGTCTTAGCCACGCACACACTCTACTGCCGGGCACAGCTGGGGGTCTTAGCCACACACACACTCTACTGCTGGGCACTGCTGGGCACTGCTGGGGGTCTTAGCCACACACACCCTATGATGCTGGGCACCGCTGGCCACTGCTGGGGGTCTTAGCCACGGACACACTCTACTACTCTACTGCTGGGTACTGCTGGGCACTGCTGGGGGTCTTAGCCACACACACCCTATGATGCTAGGCACTGCTGGGCACTGCTGGGGGTCTTAGCCATGCACACACTCTACTGCTGGGCACTGCTGGGGGTCTTAGCCACACACACCCTATGATGCTGGGCACTGCTGGGTGTGTTTCAGACACATCACTTGGATGTGACGCAACATACACATACATTACTGACGTATGTCCCACACGTATCACTATTACACTGGTGATATGCGGTAGCGTACCGTACCCCGAGGTCGAGGACGTAGGTGCGTCACGTCTCACTATTGCACAGGTGATATGCGGTAGCATACTGTACCCCAAGGTCGTTGACGTAGGTGCGGCACGTCTCAATATTACAATGGTGATATGCGGTGGCGTACCGTACCCCAAGTTCGATGACGTAGGTGTGTCACGTCTCACTATTGCACTGGTGATATGCGGTAGCGTACCGTACCCCAAGGTCGATGACGTAGGTGCGGCATGTCTCACTATTACAATGGTGATATGCGGTGGCGAACCGTACCCCGAATTCGATGACGTAGGTGCGGCACATCTCACTATTACAATGGTGATATGCGGTAGCGTACCGTACCCCGAGGTCGATGACGTAGGTGCATCACGTCTCACTATTACAATGGTGATATGCGGCAGTGTACCGTACCCCGAGGTCGATGACGTAGGTGCGGCACGTCTCACTATTACAATGGTGATCTGCGGTAGCGTACCGTACCCCGAGGTTGATGACGTAGGTGCGGCACGTCTCACTATTACAATGGTGATATGCGGTAGTGTACCGTACCCCGAGGTCGATGACGTAGGCGCGCCACTATTACAAATGTGATATGCGGTAGCGTGTGGCGCTACGTACCCAGACATTGCAGGTGTACAATGGTGATGTGCGCGTGTGGCGCCACGTTCAGGTATACTTCAGTTGTTGGGGTTCGTTGTACTCACCGTCTGTGCCGTAGTCGGTTTCTGTGTACGAGGTGGTGGGCGTACAGGACTGGGATGACACGGACGATGGCGTTCATGTCTTGTTTGTCACATACAGGGGTGCGGTTAGTGCCGGACTCTGGTTTTACGCCAGTTGTGTGCTCTTGTAGCAAAATAGCTGATCAGGGTAATTGGAAACAAAGTATATAACTACACAGCCAATGAGTGCCGTGCAGCCAAGGGTTTAGATATTCCCCAACAACTTGAGTATTTTTGAAAAAACTTTTATATTATTCCATAAAAAATGGCATCGAATAGACACTCCGTCACAACAGTTAGTGCAAAAACATGGAAGAATATATACAAATATATACAACAAATATATATATATCACATTGAAGGCAACATATACTTGAAAAAATTATGAACAAACATATAATACAATTATTGTGATGACACCCACTATAATCTACAATGTGAATTCAAAAGCACACAGTTGCAAATTGAACACTTTTTTTACAATTCATTAAAGAAATAAGCCAGTCCTTTGGTAACAAAACATGTGAACAGGGCGGACACTAAGATGGAATGGCCTGCCTGTCACACAACACCTGTGAATAGTGATTTGTAAGAAATTGCAGGTAGGGCCCACAGGAGTGGTATGAATTTATCCCTAGCTGCACCCTCCGTTCTTGACACAGCCTGGGGGTCAACGCGTTTCGAACCTTGTTTGTTCTAGGTTCTCCTCAGGACGAGGACTGACCCTACCGGCAGACGAACATCCGCGGACTCATCTAAGCAAGGCTTGAATCGACAGCGAGAGATTGATTCCCGCTCGCAAGCTTGAAAATAGACTGCGGCTCGTTTCCCTTGAACAGCGCACTACGGGCTCCATTAGGATGTCGGGCGGATTGCCTCCGCCAGGGTGGCGGTGGCCACCGCCACCCTGGCGGAGGCAATCCGCCCGACAACCACTCTCGATTTCCCCTCCGCCTGATTAGGATGGCGGAGGGGACCGCAGCGGTCGGAAACACCGCCCGCCTGTTTTCCGCCCCGGTCGCCTGGCGGCCGGGGCGGAGAAGTGATAACATGGTGGCGGTGTCTATCAGACACCGCCAGCCATATTAGAATAGGCATCCGACAATGCCTTTCCGTGGCGGCAATGCCGCCACGGAAAGGCAGGCGGACTTCACTCTGGGGGCCCCCTGCGGGCCCCCAGAGTGCAGCACAGTAGGGGGGTGCACACAGGGGGGTACCTATGGTACCCCCCTGCATTTGCATAATGAAAGCGGCAGGCACCGCGCGGTGCCTGCCGCTTTCGTCATGCAAATGCTGCAATGCATTTTCAGCATTGTGGCGGGCGGTGCAGAGTGCACCGCCCGCCACAATGATGGGAATACAGGATGCGCCCACCACTGTGGCGGGCGCATCCTAATGCTGCCAACGGGACCCCTGCCCTCATGGCGGCCGGTCCCTAGTACCGTGAGGATGGCGGGCGGGCAAAGTCCGCCCGCCATCCTAATGGGGCCCAACGTGTGCAGCTCTCTTCATCTGAATAATACACAGCTAAGAGAGGATGTGAGTCCGCGCTGATAAATACAGCTCGCCTTGGGCGCCCCCGATTGCGGCACCTTTGACACCACACCCAGAATTATTCTGGTGTTTCCCCTTCTCTCCACGCAGTCAACGTGTTGGCTGAGAAGGTAATTTTTTTACCCAGTCCTCGTCCTGAGGAGAACCTAGAACAAACAAGGTTCGAAACGCGTTGACCCCCAGCCTGTGTCAAGAACGGAGGGTGCAGCTAGGGATAAATTCATACCACTCCTGTGGGCCCTACCTGCAATTTCTTACAAATCACTATTCACAGGTGTTGTGTGACAGGCAGGCCATTCCATCTTAGTGTCCGCCCTGTTCACATGTTTTGTTACCAAAGGACTGGCTTATTTCTTTAATGAATTGTAAAAAAAGTGTTCAATTTGCAACTGTGTGCTTTTGAATTCACATTGTAGATTATAGTGGGTGTCATCACAATAATTGTATTATATGTTTGTTCATAATTTTTTCAAGTATATGTTGCCTTCAATGTGATATATATATATTTGTTGTATATATTTGTATATATTCTTCCATGTTTTTGCACTAACTGTTGTGACGGAGTGTCTATTCGATGCCATTTTTTATGGAATAATATAAAAGTTTTTTCAAAAATACTCAAGTTGTTGGGGAATATCTAAACCCTTGGCTGCACGGCACTCATTGGCTGTGTAGTTATATACTTTGTTTCCAATTACCCTGATCAGCCATTTTGTTCTGTTTCTCAATTATTGAGGTCCAGGTTGGTCAGTTGTAGGACCCTACACCTTTATTTGTGTACTGCTTGTAGCAAAATAGCCATACGGAGTGTCTTCAACACGGATCGTACTTCCTGGTACGGATGACGCGGTCTATTTACATTCGGACGTAGCGTGGAGCGTCAGCCGACTGCCAATCGTATGGACTTTCGATTTGTACGGAGTTTTTTACGAGTCGTAAGGAGTGAAGCTTTTGGTTGGGATCGTACTTGCTGATTCGTACAGGGACGTTTACGAGTACGAATCGCATGGGGAAATACGCTCCGTACGTAGATTCGGAGCGCTTTTTACCGGATCGCAATTGACCCCTAAATAGGCAATTAACAGGTAAGTACATTAAGCATAGATCACCAGGTACATGCAGCAGTTTAAACCAAGCAGGTAAGTACATTAGATATGGAATCAGCAGGGATATGCAACAGTTTAAACCAAGCAGGTTAGTACATTAAGCATAGATCATCAGTAGTTCTCTAGTCAGGGTGCGCCATTTTGACCCCAGCTCCTGCGCAAGAAAGTGCTCAAATATGCTTAACTTTCAGGGGTCAGGTACACACTCTCTTTATTGGAACCGGTCACGCTACCATGGGGGAGAGAGAATCGACTTAGGGGCTCAGTTCTTAGTAGCCCAGTCCATAGCAGTTCCCCCTTCTCTCTGGGGAACTCAACTTCACCAACACCACCGTCAGTCAGACCTTCCCCGATACCTTTGCGCCCATCCAGCACTTCTGATAACCTTCTCGGGTCATGACTGAAGTGCCCTTTCCTTCCCCTCAGGCCTCACAGCACTTTGCCTGGGGTGGGGGTAGGGGCCTCCTGTGAAGCCGTGATGCCGCTGTCAACGGAGGTCCCACCGCCTGCGGGCCACCTCTTGCTCTTTCTCCTGCCCTCAGGAACCCTCGAAGGGCAGTTGGACCGGCCTCCTGAAGGGCCGACTCAGAGACAGGTAGGTGAAGCGCTAGGCGGGATTCCCGGGTTGCTAGGCGACCCCGTCCAGCGTCTCCCTCAGACCTTGTGTTGTTCATCTCCCACACGGCTCAGCCACATTCAGGGTTCAGAAGGGGGGGTAATCAGAGAAGCGCTGGCAATAAGGAGCGCTGACAGGATACCAGGCTGACGGCAGTAACGCAGGGCAATGACAGCGCACTAATGCCAAGTGGCAGACAGGCGGCAAGGACAAAGGTTGGGTCCCCACCTCACTTCAGAGGTCGCAGAAAGGGACCCCTGCGCAGCGTTCACCCTCCCCTTTCTGGACAGTCCATTGCCCCCTCAGCACATAGCACCAACCCTCCTAGGTTCCCGGAGTCGGTTCAAGGTCTCTCTCACCAGCTGACTAAAAGGAGCAGTCCGTTTAATACATGGAAACA
This sequence comes from Lissotriton helveticus, assembly GCF_964261635.1. Taxonomy (NCBI): domain Eukaryota; kingdom Metazoa; phylum Chordata; class Amphibia; order Caudata; family Salamandridae; genus Lissotriton; species Lissotriton helveticus. The sequence continues at coordinate 650,998,826 of NC_136068.1, forward strand.
CTGGGGCGTTGTTCTCTTGGTTCTTCTTTAAGACAGGGCCAGATCAACAGGTAGGAGGGCAGCACCCTCAGACCAAACCGCATTCCCTGGGAGCAGTCAGTTCATCCTGTGACACAATGCCCCTGATGCTGTAGTCCGCACTCCAGCAAACCCAGCAGTGTGACAAAATGGACGCCCAGTACCCTCCCTCATATAACCTGGGCTCCGGACACTAGAGTGTTCCGGAAAGTTCTGGAACCCCCTCATGCTATCCTATGGGCTAGAGCTCTGAGATAATTTCTGACAGGCGACCATTTTATGAAGCTCACCCTTTCCACCATTTTAGAAAGGCTCACCTGTGCCTCAGCACTTGCTGGCAGTGGCAAGGCGCCCGGAGATCTAAGGCCAAACAAAAAAGAAAATTGGTGGAAAAGTAAAAGGAATGGGAGACAAGAAGAGAGAAAAATAGGGAGAGACAGGTCTAACACGCGTCCCTCCCAGCTGAAAGTGGGGAGAGGTACCCAATCCCTTGGGAGTTCTCGTCAGCATTGGCGTGGTCCACTCCAGGCAGGTGTTCCACCCTAAATCCATTCCCTGTAGGGATATGGACCACTTAATAACTTGGGATTCTCGCCCCTCATTTGCATAAGCCACCGAAGGGGCTGGTGGTCGGTTTGAACAAGGAAGTGCCAACCAAACAAGTATGGCCGCAACTTCTTCAGGGCCAAACTACCGCATAGGCTTCTTGCTCTATCACACTTCACTGTTGTTCCCGGGGGAGTAGCCTCCTGGAAAGGAAAACCACTGGTTGGTCCAGACCGGGGAACATCCATTACAACGCAACTTTTTCAATGCACTACCTTTACAAGGAATCAATTACAACACAAGTGCCTTTACAACGCATGCTATTACAACACATGCCATTACAATGCAGATGCTATTACAACGCATTCTATTACATCGCAAGTATTGTTATTTTTTTATTTCATTTTTATATTTTTATTTAAAAAAATGAACATTGTTTTTATTACCAAATTAATACTCACCAGTAGTTACATTATTTATAACAAATTAAATAGAATTGGGATTATAAATTAATACTCCTGTTATGTTTTTAATCTCAATTAGTAGTTCCCAGTAGTTAAATTAATTCTCCTAAAATATGTATTACTTACTTACCTCCTAATAATTAATACTCATGTATTAGTAATATCAATTAATACTCCTGAAATGTAATGGATTTAGTATAGTAAATATTACTCCTGTTTTAGTATTAGTGCCAAAATAATACTTCCTAGTAGTTATTTTTTTTTTTAACTAGGAATTGGAATAGCTAATACTTCTGTATTAGTATTAACAAATAATACTACTAAAATGTAATGGATTACAAATAGTAATTATTACTCCTGTTTTAGTTTTAGGAATTACTATTGATTACATTTTTTAAATAGCCAATTAATTATCCATAGTAGTTAATTTATTTTTCACAACAAAAAAATTATAACTTGTCATAAAAATTCATCCCCATACGCTTTTTGAATACTAATTAATATTCCTGCACTACCCAGAATTTATTATAATTTAAATTAAAAAATTATTTTATTAATGTCTAATAAATCTTTTAAAAATTCACCTAATACTCCCCAGTTGCAAAATAATTTTCCTACACTATCTAGTTACTATTTATTTTTTAAAACCCATAAAGGAATTTTCATATAGTATACAGCGCTTAACCTATTTTAATATCAATATGGTATTAAAATAGTAAAAAATACTCATGCACAAGTTAGCTGTTCTTTCGGTTTTGAGAACCATGAAGAGTGGCTCCCCGAAAGACCCGGCACCTATTAAATATCTAAAACAGGTGGCCTCTACTATCGGCGGCCCAGTGACGGACCTTATAAACTTGTCCCTCACTCAAGGGGTAGTACCCCCTAGTTGGAAAGGGGCGGTGGTTAAGGCTCTTTTAAAGAAGCCTAATTTGGACCCCGCCGACCTCGCCAACTTTAGGCCTATCTCCCTGCTGCCGGGCCTTAGTAAGGTGGCGGAGAAGGTGGTGAATTGCCGCTTGTCGGACTTCTTGGAGGCCAACTCCCTCTTAGGCGACTCCCAAACGGGTTTTCGCCCTGGTCAGGGGACCGACACCGCCCTGCTGGCGGTCGTGGAGAATGCTAGGAGCATTTTGGATTCGGGGGGATCAGTGGCAGTGATCCTCCTGGACCTCAGTGCTGCTTTCGACACCATGGACCATCAGGTGCTTCTCCAACGGCTGGCGGGGGTGGGGGTCACTGGTCTGGCCCTCGAGTGGTTTGCTTCCTTCTTGGAAGGACGTACATTCGAGGTGTGGGAAGGCCATGAAAAATCATCTTCAATCCCTCTCCAGTGTGGTGTGCCACAGGGCTCTTCATTGAGCCCTACTTTATTCAACGTCTACATGGCCCCCCTGGAGAGTGTGGTACTGCCGCTGGGTATTAAAATCATCAGTTATGCTGATGATACTCAGCTGGTGGTAGGCCTTTCCCAGTCGGCTCACCATCCTGACCGGCTGCACTCGTGTTTGGAGAAGATCTATACATGGATGTGCAGCTCAGCACTAAAGCTCAACGGCTCCAAGACTGAGCTGATGCTGCTGGGGAACTCTTTTCCATCTCTGTCCCCCAGCAGCTGGCCCGATTGCCTTGGACCAGCACCCACTCCCAAGCAGGAGATTAAGAGCCTGGGGGTGTGGCTTGAGCAGGACCTTTCGTTTAAAACCCATGCTAAAAAGACTGCTGGCGTGTGTTTTGGCCTGCTCCGCTCAGCTCGGAAGATTCTACCTCTGCTTCCAGCGGCCACTAGGAGACTTCTCATCCAGGGCTTATCATCCCGCGGCTGGATTTCAGCAACGCGCTGTTCCTGGGTGCCCCAGAAGCCACCTTGAACAAACTACAGCAAGTGCAGAATGCGGCCGCCAGGCTCTTGACAGGTCTCCCCAGGCATCAGTCTGCTCGCCCCGCGCTGAAGGCGCTGCATTGGCTCTCTGTGAGGGACAGGGTGAAGTTTAAGTCACTCTGTATCGCTCATAAAGTCCTGCAGGGGGTAGGTCCACCTATTCTGGGGGAGATGGTTCAGCCTTATAAGGCCCCTCGCTCTCTCCGATCTGATCATCAACATCTTCTGCAGGTAGGGAGGGTGAAGAAGGCAAGAACTGGTGGCAGAAGGTTTTCTATAAACGTGGCCACCCTGTGGAACTCTCTTCCCCTACATCTACGTTCGGAAGCTAGCCTTCTTCGGTTCCGCAAACTTTTAAAAACTTTTTTGTTCTCTGCTTAACTTCCGCACTATTCTGGTAGTTTCATTCTCTGGTGAGTGCTGGGATGCCTAATGGTAACCAGGCGCTATACAAAACTCAGAATAATAATAATAATAATTGTAAATTTAAACAGACATGGATTAATATTTGCAATTATTAGCACAATCCTAATAAGTATTTAAAATACAGTAACCAGTAATTAGCCTATTTAAAAAAATTAAAATAACATAGTTTTTAGTAAATTCTATAATATTTAATACTTTACAAAAAATAATTTATATATTTAAAAAAATAAGAAATAATATTCTTATTTTTAAAAAACATATAATATAAATTTAATAAATACCCTAAAAGAATGTTTATTAATATTAAAGTGTAGAACTTTTCTTTAATATAATTAAAAAAAAAAAGTATTTTTCAAAATAAATATTTCAAAAATATTTTTATAATTACTGATGTTTTAATTAATTTATTAAAAATATTTTTGAAAAGATCGATAAGTTAAAAATATTTTTAAAAATGAAATGAGCATATTTTGTCACGCTTTTCTGTTGACTTCAATGTAATGTATTGTCCTTTATTTATTTCAATACCAGCCTCTGTGTTTGCCGCGTGTATTATATTCAAGTTCAAATGAAGAATGATGCAGGACAGTTCAAAAGCAAATCGGTCTAGTATAGAGGCAGGACATTATTTAGTTATTAATAACAACATTACATTAATAATAGTAGTTTAATTTAAAAAAAAATAATAAAAAAATCGAATGCGAGACTGTTTTAGGTTTATCTTATTGAAAAAATATGTTTTTAATAAAGAAATATTCATTTAATTTGTAACATATTTTTTGAAAAATTAATTATGAATTTTTTTATAATCAAATAATATTTTAATACATATATTGCATATTACAGTAAATAGATAATAAATAGTGCTTTTTTTTTCTTCATAGCTCTGGATGACGTATAGGCGTAGACATGCTTCATCGCGGCCATTTTGAGGAGCGTCGATGGATAGAGCAGAAGCAAGGAGACCTGTGCTAAGGTAGAAAACTTTGATAACTTTGTTTACAAAAACACTGATGTTTTTAGATATATATATTGCAAGGAGAGAATAGGGAGGAATAGTTTATTTAAATATTTACGTTATCACCCTTTTAGCATGTCGCCGATCGTGTAGATAGACTATGCCATTCTCGGGTCACCTGTTATCAGTTTTAAAAATGTAATTATTATTTATAAATATAAGTAATGATTATAGTACTGTGAAAAATGTATATGAATGTCTATTTTGTAAAAAAAAAAATGTTTTGCAAACACCGGACCAAGAAGAAGATCGATTTCGAAGGACTGGATTTGTTTTGGAGAAATAATTTTCTTTTTGGACATATTTTTGGGGATGGAGAAAGCTGTGAATTTTCTGGAGATTCTTTAGATTGTGCACTTTCAAAATTAGGATTGTAAAGTCATGAAAGAAGATGGATCGATGTTTTTTATGGATTTGGAATTCGAAATCATTTGGATTTGGAAAAGATTTTCAATTTGGATTTTGGTTTCGAAATCGTTTGAAATAGGAGAAGAATTTTATTTTTGGGAATACTATGAATCGATCTATTTTATCAGGTCTTTTTAAATTTTGAATGGATTACCATCATTGGAGAATACATTTTTTTATTTTTTGGGGGGGAATGCTTATTTCCAATGAAGCATTACTTATTTTTTTTTTTTCCCGCTGGAGTGGATTTGTTAATGGATTAAAAAAAGCATGGATTTGGTTTGGATATACAAAAAAAAGAAAAGAAAAAAGAAGACATCTAAGGTAAGGTGACCCGACTTTTTAATTTGAAATAAATGTTTGAAAATGTTTTCAAATTAATTGGATTGTTTAAATAATTTAGAGCAAAACAGGAAAGTAGTGGTGTAGGTAGAGTTAATAAAGTAGTATGTGAGCAACATTATCTAGGTAGTATAAAGCCACATACAACGAAAATTGTTGTAAGGTACCCAATAGTCTTTCAGACATTTCTTTGTATCTTTTAGAAAAGCGTGGGTTTAGACTACCTGTTAATGCTTGTGACTTTCCCATTTCTTGGAAACTTTGCTCCTTCCTCAAAGTGATAAAAGTTTGGGTGTGGTTTTCCAATTGTGTGTGATTAAAGGAGTTGTTCCATCCCTCTATGGTATTGTTTGTCTTTGCTTCTCCTTTTTAGCAGCTCGTGTAGCAGTTCCACCACTCCACATGGAAACGTGGCTTCCTCCTGCGACCCGACCTGCTTAGATGCCCAATCGATGTGTCAAAATAATTTAGTAAGGGTGCCAATTTTTCCTCGTTTGCTGTGTAAAATTCAGATTCAGTAATTGCAGTGTAGTACTCGTCTACACTATCAGGAGGAACAAAGCAAAGTGAAGTTAGTTTTTTTAATTCGAATTGCAATTTGCTAACTGATGCATAATCCACAAGTAGGGATGTTTTTTGTAATATACGCCAAAATGCCTGGGAAAAATGGAAAAAACATCCCTGAATTTGGGTGTCCATGTACGTTTTTGTAATAACATTTATCATTGCAAATTCACAATCAATTATTATTTTCATAGGACTTTTGTTCAATGTTTTTGATTTAATCACTGTCAAAAGTTCAGTGTACGTTGTGGATTGTTTGTTAGGTAGTAAACTGTACACTAAGGGGACAACTGTGCTGTTAATTTTTGCATAAATAGTGTAAATTTGAATGAATGGATGGGGCGTGCTTTTAAATGTCCCATCCATCATCCAAATGTCACTATTCTCTAACTTGGCAAGATTACGGGGTGTGCTGAACATAATTATTCATTTTTTAGGGTTTTAGTTATCATGCAGGATAAAAGGTTAGTTAGATATTAAAAGAGTGAGTTCAGGAGGAATTTGAATATCAGAATAGGTGTGAGGAGTAGTTCTTTGTGGGTTACTTGTCTGTTTTTTTCTTTGAATAATTCTTCTCAGATTAGGTATGATTGGCACACTGCTAGCTACAAGACTAGGGACATGCTGAGCAACCTCCCTTAAAATTGAACCAGTAGAGCCATTGGATGTGCTTGCAATATGCTTCATTTTGTTAATTGTTTCTCTTACCTCTATGTCCATTGCAGAGGCACAGTGGTTATGTTCAGATGTTTTAAAAACTGTGTCACCTAGAGTAACCGCTCTGCTTTTGCAATGACTTGAGTAATATTGCACACACCTCCAATGTCTTCTTGGTTCTCTAATTCTCTCCTTGCAATATATGTACCCTGCATGTTTTAACAGTCAGTTTCCTTTGTTTGACGTTATATATTTTGCTGTTTTAACTGTTGACATTATCTGTAATGAAAACAATATTTGCACTTTAAAATATTTTGTTTCATAAATCAGTCTATTTTAAAACTTAATTGACTAAACTAATCTTTTCTAACTTCCTCAGTCCCTGGAGTTAGAATATTAAGTTACACAACTACACTATCCAGCACTTACCCTTCTTCAACACCTCCCTGGAGTTAGAATAGTAAATTATACAACTGTACTATCCAGCAATTACCCTACTTCAAGACCTCCCTGGAGTTAGAATAGTAAATTTTACACTTGCACTATCCAGCACTTACCCTACTTCAACACCCCCTGGAGTTAGAATAGTATGTTATATACTTGCACTATCCAGCACTTACCCTACTTTAGCACCTACCTGGACTTAGAATAGTAATTTATACACCTGCACTATCCAGCACTAACCCTACTTCAAAATCCCCCTGGAGATAGAATAGGAAGTTATACACCTGCACTACCCAGCACTTACCCTACTTTAACACCTCTCTGGAGTTAGAATAGTAAATGATACACCTGCAATATCCAGCAATTACCCTACTTCAATACCCCCCCCGGAGTTAGAATAGTAAGTTATACACCTGCACTATCCAGCAAGTACCCTACTTCGACAACTCCCTGGAGTTAGAATAGTAAATTGTACACCTGCACTATCCAGCACATACCCTACTTCAACACCTCCCTGGAGTTAGAATAGTAAATTATACACCTGCACTATCCAGCAATTACCCTACTTCAAGACCTCCCTGGAGTTAGAATAGTAAGTTTTACACTTGCACTGTCCAGCACTTACCCTACTTCAACACCTCCCTGGAGTTAGACTAGTAAGTTATACACCTGCACTATCCAACACTTACCCTACTTCAACACCCCCGTGGAGTTAGAATAGTAAGTTATACACATGCACTATCCAGCACTTACCCTACTTCAAAACCGTCTTGGAGATAGCATAGTGATTTATACACCTGCACTATCCAGCACTTACCCTACTTCAATACCCTCCTGGAGTTAGAATAGTAAGTTATACACATGCACTATCCAGCACTTACCCTACATTTACATTCCCTTAGAGTTTGGATAGTAATTAATTCTTTAACACTTTCATGCAAATTAAAATGTATCTCCTGTTTACCTTTTTAGAACTTGATTGCCTCTTTCTATATATCTATTTTGTTGATCTTGTTTTTGTTTTGATGATTTTTAAATTCGTTAAGCTGTTTACAATTTAAAAAAGAAAATGTAAGTTTTGTGTCCCTTTTTTTCTGAGGTAACTCTATGAGGTTTTAAAAGTGGTTAATTGTTATCTTTGTACATTTTATATCACTTGTTACCTTTTCTTTACTTTGGATAAATTGTGGATGGTTTCCTATTTCGAAGAAGATGGTCTTCAGCCTGTTTTTGGTTTCTATTTTTAAAGTTGTTATTTCTTTGAAGGTATCTGTTTGGAACAGAGGATTTAAAAAACTGTTTATTTTCTAATTATTAAAACTGTATTTTATGGTCATAAAAATATTTTCGTTACTACATGGCTATTCAGAGTTCAGTTACTGAACCGTACTATTCAGCACTTACCCTACTTCAACACCTCCCTGGAGTTAGAATAGTAAGTTATACACCTGCACTATCCAGCACTTACCCTACTTCAACACCTCCCTGGAGTTAGAATAGTAAGTTATACAGCTGCACTATCCAGCATTTACCCTACTTCAAATCCCACCTGGACTTAGAATAGTACGTTATTCACCTGCACTATCCTGCACTTAACCTATTTCAACACCCCTGTGGAGTTATAATAGTAAGTTATACACCTGCACTATCCAGCATTTATCCTACTTCAACACCCACCTGGACTTAGAATAGTAAATTATACACCTGCACTATCCAGCACTTATACTACTTCAACATCCCCCTGGAGTTAGAATAGTAAGTTATACACCTGCACTATCCAGCATTTACCCTACTTCAACACCTCTGTGGAGTAGCAATAATCAATAATACATTTGCATTATCCTTCACTTACCTTTTTTTAATACCTCGTGGGAGTTAGATTAGTACTTAATACTTCTGCACAATGCAGCACTTACCCTACTTTTAAATTCCCTTAGAGTTTGGAAAGTAATTAGTACTTTTACACTCTGTAGCAAAATAAAATGTATTTCCTGTTTACCTTTTTATAACTTGATTACTTCTTTTGGGTTGATGTACTTTTTTGTGGATCTTCTTTTTGCTTGGATGATCTTTGAATTCGTTCAGCTATTTGTAATTTTAAAAAAAATGTACGTTTTTTTGTCCTTTTTTTGGAGAGGTAAGTAGATGAGGAATTAAACGTGGTTAATTGATAACTTTGTACATTTTATAGTTTTATTTACCTTTTGTATAATTTGGATGAATTGGGGATGGTTTCATATTTAGAAGAAGATAGTCTTCTGCTGGTTATTGGATTCTCTTTTTGAAGTTGCTATTTATTTGAATGTATCTGTTTAGAGATACAGGAGTAAAACAACCTTTTTATTTCAATTTATTAAAACTCAATTTTATGGAAAAATATTATCGTTAGTACTTGGATATTCAGAGTTTATAATTTGTGATATAAAATTGAATGCCATTGTTTTTTTACACTTCTATGATACTATCGTTTTTAAGCAGTATAAAAATAAGTTTTGCAAATATCAAAACTGGTTAAATAAAACATACATTTTTTTATTACAACTATTTATTCACAGTTTGGTTTCTTTACTTTTGAAAAAGATGTCTTTATAAATTGTTTGTGTCCTTTCTTCAATCTTTTTTTTTAAAAAAAATTCTTCACAAACAATTGTTTTAGTAAGCTGAAAATTCGAAAACATTATACAGTTTCGCTTACTAAATATTTTTACGTTTTTCAGCAATAATTACATTTTTTGCTTTATCATTTTGATTTTAATTTAAAAAAGCTTTTTTTTCCTCAATTTCTCCTAAACATACAAAAGTACTTCATATTATTTATTTCATTATTTAATTAAAACATGAAAGAATGAATTGGTTTGACATACTATTTTAAAAATATTGCTTTTTCAAAAAAAATACTTACTACTAATATCGTAAAATGAATATTAGTATTTTCTACTTTGTGGATTCAATTTTCAAGTGTGTGGAAAACTGTAAAATAAAATGAATTTATTTTTTAGAATTATAGAAAATTAATTTATTGAATGACATGATTCCAAATACTATGGGGTCGATTCCGATCCGGTAAAATGCGCTCCGAATCGTCATACGGAGCATTTTTCCCCCGTACGAATCGTACCCGTAAACGTCCCGTACGTACGACGAAGTACGATTCGTACCAGGAGCCGAACTCCGTACGAGTCGTACAGAACTCCGAACGACTCAAATCTCCGTACGAATCTCACTCGGAACCCGCTGTACGCGACATCACTACGGTTCGCGGCTGGTTTTTACGAACCAGCAAGTACGATTTGTGTCGGGTACGCACCGTACGACCCTTTTCCTACGGGAGCTGAAAACAGTCGTAAATGCAGAGTTCGCGCCGAAACAGGTACAGAACGGCCCCCCCGGGGATGGCACGTACCCCCCATGATCGCAGGGGTACGCGCCGTACCCCTGCGATCATGGGGGGTACGTGCCGTACACCCAGCGTACATGGGGTGCGCACCGTACCCCATGTACGGTAGGTGTAGGGTGCGTACCCCTGCGATCATGGGGGGTACGTGCCGTACGGTGTGTATGTGATTGTACGCTTTTCCGTACGAATCGCCCTTACCTGACGTAGACCGTACGAATCGCGTCCTGATCACCCGGTCTGGATCGTACTCGCCGAGTCGTACGGTGTGTGTACGAGTCGTACGGAAACGGCTCCGGATACGAATCTTACGGACGGGGATTTTACCGGATCGGAATCGACCCCTATGTGTTACACATTATGAATTTTGCAGAGTTGAAGTAGTTTATTTGTTGAGTTCTCGTTTCTCTGTAAACGTAGGAGTGTGCGGAAAATCCGTCTGCTCTCACTGGCAGTCAGTTAACCATTGGCTTCAAAATGGTGTCTTACTACTAGTTATCGCTTTTTGTGTGTGTCACCATAATGTAAGGTAAAAGTTTTGTTTTAAAACGTGCTTTTTTCTGAATGGTTTGATGTGAGAACTTATATTTTAAATGTAATCTTTAAAAGTTTGTGTTTAATGAATTCAACAGTGTTTACTCCTCCATTTTGTTTTTGGTGACTTGGTGTTTGGGTCATGAAAACTGTTGTAGGACTTGTTTTTTCCTTTGGTTTTAAAATGGCGGCTCTGTTTATGCTTTAAGAACTATTTTCAGGATAAATACCCTAGTATTAACTTTATAAACATGCTCATTTAAAAAAAAATATGTGCTCAGTTGCTTCCCACATTTTAATACACTTCCCCACCTAAAACCCCTATTTTCCCTGCATCCCGTCCCAGGAGGTATTTAACAAAATTATAAAAAAAAGTATTATTTAATATGCTTTGTTTGGTATGTGTTGTATTGTTTTTCATTGTAATTGTACGTTTAATGCTTTTAAGTTACATCGCGTAGTAATGGTATGCGTTGTAGAAACATTTGTTGTAATGGTTTTTGCATTGTAAAAAAAGTGTTTTAATGGCATGCGTTGTGAAAGCATGCATTGTAATGTCATACATTCATCCAGACCCTCTTCGTTGAGTTGCGATAGCACCACCCCAAAGCCATGTTCAGACGTGTCTGTTTGGACGATGAATTCTTTGGAAAAGTCTGGGGCCCAGAGCACAGGGGCCATGCACATGGCTTGCTTTAAGATGTCAAAGGCTTGTTGGCACGCCTTGGTCCAGACTACCTGTCGAGGTTGTTTCTTGGAGGTAAGCTCAGTCAAGGGAGCCACGATGGTACCATATCCCTTGACAAAACGGCGGTAGTAGCCGGTGAGGCCCAGAAAAGCTTGGACCTCAATCTGTGTCTTGGGAAGTTCCCAGGCCATGACGGTCTCGATCTTGGCCTTGAGGGGCTGCACCTTATCCTGACCCACCAAGTGGCCTAGGTACACTACCGACCCCTGCCCGATCCGGCACTTGCTGGCCTTGATCACCAGGCCTGCCTGTTGCACAGCCTGAAGTACTTTCCGAAGGTGACACAGATGGTCCTCCCAGTTGCTGCTGAAGACAGCGATGTCATCAAGGTAGGCAGCAGAAAAGGCCTCCAAACTGGAGAGGACATGTTTCACCAGCCACTGGAAGGTAGCAGGGGCGTTCTTGAGCCCAAAGGGCATCACTCTGAACTGGTAGTGGCCCTCCGGGGTGGAGATTGCGGACCTCTGCTTCGCCCCATCTGTCAGAGAGTTCTGCCAGTACCCCGACGTGAGGTCGAAGGTACTCAGGTACTGGGCAGCACCCAGCCGGTCAATGAGCTCATCCACCCTTATTATGGGATGAGCGTCAGTTTTTGTCACTGAGTTCAGCCCCCTGTAATCCACACAGAACCTGAGTTCTGGTGTGGTGCCCGGTGGGGCAGATTTTGGTACAAGTACCACCGGACTGGACCAGGGGCTGTCGGAAGGTTCAATCACTCCCAACTCCAGCATCTTGGTGACCTCACTGTGGATGCTGGCCTTCACTTTATCTGACAGCCGGTAGGACTTGGACTTCACAGGTGGGCTGGCCCCTGTGTCCACATTGTGGGTACACAGGTGGGTCTTCCCCGGGATAAGGGAGAAGAACGAGGAGTACTGCTCCAGGATTTGGCGGCAGTCCCTCTGCTGCTCGAAAGTCAGGATGGGGAGAGGACCACTCCTTCCACCGAGCCATCCTTCTCCTGGGACGCAAAGAGGTCAGGGAAAGGCTCGCTTTCCTCTTCCTCTGCCCCATCAGTCACCATCATTAAAGTGACTTCGGACCTCTTATGGTGGGGCTTGAGGTGGTTGACATGGAGCACCCGGTGAGGCTGCCTGGGGGTCCTAAGGTCCACAAAATAAGTGACCTTGCCCTTCTTCTCAACCACTTCGAAGGGGCCTGTCCAGCGATCCTGAAGGGTACTAAGTTCTCCAGGCTCCATGACCCACACCTTCTGCATAGGCTCCAGCTCCACGGGGTGAGCGTTTTGGTCATACCACTCTTTCATGACTGCCTGGCTGACTTCGAGGTTGTCAGAAACTTGCTTCCACAACTTAGCCATTTGGGTACAGAAGGCCAGCATGTAGCTCACCCCATCCTGGGGAAGCCACCTGGGAGTTTTTTTCCGATCCGTCTTTCACCAGGCTGAGAGGTCCTCTAACAGGGTACCCATACAGAAGCTCGAAGGGGCTGAAGCCCACCCCCTTCTTCGGCACTTCCCTGTAGCAGAACAACAAGCAGGGTAGGAGGATGTCCCACTTTCTCTGCCGACTCTCAGGCAGACTTCTGACCATGCCCTTCAGGGTTTTATTAAACCTTTCCACCAGACCATTGGTCTGGGGGTGGTAAGGGGTGGAGAACATGTAAGTAACTCCACACACCTTCCACATAGCCTGCATGTATGAAGTTGGCGCCCCTGTCAGACACAACTTCTTTGGGAATACCCACTCGGGTAAAAATCGTCTTCAGGGCCCGGGCCACCGCAGGTGCAGTGATGGTCCTCAGAGAAATAGCCTCTGGGTACCGGGTGGCATAATCCACCAGAACCAGGATAAACCTGTGACCGACAGAAGTTAGTGGATCCAATGGCCCAACAATGTCGATGCCCACCCTTTTAAAGGGGGTGCTATAGACGGGTAGTGGTTCCAGGGGAGCCTTCAGCGTAACCCCTGTTTTCCTACTGGCTTGAAAGGACACGCACATCCTACAAAAAGTGTCAGATGCAACCTCATCTGAGGCCAATAAAAGTGTGGAACAAGCCGGGCAAATGTCTTGTCCTGGCCCAGGTGTCCTGCCAAAGGAATTTCGTGAGGCAGCTCCAAAAGGAAGGCTTGGTAACGCTAGGGGACTACCAAGGCCCGGGATGAACTGTGCACCGGAGCCTTGGGCTCACTGTAGAGGAGGCCATCCTCCCAGTAGATATGAAAGTTCCCTGAAGCATTACCTGCTGCCTGGGCTTCGGCCTGTTGCCTCAGTCCCTCAAGGGTAGGGCACTCCTTCTGCGCCTGACAAAACTCCTCCCTGGTAGGTCCTCCCTCCACCTGCCACTGCAGGGGTAGGTAAGTCCTCCAGTGATACAACATCCCCCTCTGTGGACTCCGGGACCACCACCTCAGGTGCCCCATCCATCTCACAGGTGTGGATGCCAGTGCAGGTTTCCCCGTCCCCGGATCTTCCCCTTTTTGGCATCTGGCTGGGCCTTTGTTCCAGTCTCCAGCCCTTGTTAACTCCCCCTCCGGGCAGTCACGGACCGCGTATTCACACAGGTCCAGTCAGGTGATCCCAATATTTCCATATGTGCCTTGAACTCTACCTCTTTCCAGGCATTGTGCTCAAGGTCGTTCCCCAACAGACAGTCGACTGGCATGGCAGGGCTCACCGCAACTCGTAGAAGGCCCGTGACCCCTCCCCACTCAAAGGGAACCTGATCCACGGGATAGTGACCCTCCCTGTTGTCAGCCATCACAACTGGGTGAAGTACGTTAGGAACCACCTGCTCTGAGGACACCAGCTGTCTTCTTACCATAGTCATACTGGCACCTGTGTCCCTCAGAGCCTCCACCCTCTGGCCGTTAATGGTGACCCACTGCCTATACTTGGTCATATTTGGGGGCACATGGGTCTTAGGAACCATCTCGCTGTCTCCCAGGGACACTAGGGTCAGCCCTGCCGACTCCTCCCCCTTATCTAGGGGCAGCTCCTCCCCAAGCACTACACTCGCCACCCCGGGTGGTTTTCCTCTAGTGGGAGGGTGCGCTCTCTTTGGACACTTGGAGTCTCCTTTATAGTGTCCAACTTTGCGGCACTCATAGCAACAGACAATTCTGGGCTGCTGACTACGGTTAGGATAAGTGGGTTTTTGGTGGACAAATTTGGATGGGGAACCTGACTCCTTCCCATGCGAGCTATTTTGGGGGCCTTTGTAGAACTCCTTCTTTTTATCTCCCCCTCTTTCTTCTGGGAAGAACCCTGACCACCCTTTTGGTAGTTCCCCCCAGATCCCTTAGATGACACCCTGATACTGGCCCAGGTGTCCGCCTCCTCTGCAAGCTTCCTAGGGATAGTCAGCTTGCTGTCCACCAGGTGTTGGCGCAGCTCCGGAAAACATTTCTCGAGGAGGTGCTTCCTTAGGAACAGATTATACAGCCCCTCGTAATCAGTAACCTCACTGCCCCACACCCAGCCCTCCAACTCCTTACCAGCATAGTCCAAAAAATACACCCAGTTTTGCTTGGGAAGCTTGTGGCTGTTCCGGAATTTCTGCCGGTAATTTTCAGGGGTCAGCCTAAACTTCCTGACTAAGGCGATCTTCATTATGGGGTAATTGGTCTGATCCTCCTGTTCTAGGGCCAGATGGGCGTCTCTCCCCACCGGGGGCATGTACTTATACAGGCCAGCCACCCCCCCCCCCCCAATGACCTTCAGGGACCCCATGGGCTTTCAACAAGACCTCATAGGCAGCCAACCACTTGCCAATGTCGTCCCTACACTAAAACTGGCTACCACATCCTTGGGCAGGTAGAGTCTGGGCTCCCTGGTAACTTCCTTAGGTATGGTGCCACCAGTGGGATTGCTGGGGGTCCCTATCTGCAGGGCTCTAAGATCCAGTTCCCTTAAATTAAGCTCATGGACAAACCTCCTCTTCTCCTGCTCCTTCTACAACCGTGCAAGTTCCAATTTTAGTTGTCTCTTCTCCCTCCTATACGTTAACTCTACTGAGGACAGGCTCCTCCTGGAAACACTACTGCCCACCCTAGAAGGTGTCCCAGGCCCTGCTAGCAGGTTGTCGCCTTCAGTTTGGAACAGTGGATATATTCTTCGGTGGTGTTAGGCTCTAGTTCCCCCTCGTGCCTTCCCCATCCGGGTGGACTGCTACCCATGCTCTCAACCTGGTTTGAAGTTCCGCTTCTTTGCGCCAGGCTTAAAGAACACCCCTTTTTCCTGGCCAAATTCTCTAAGCTGCGTCACTGTGTAGGTTTCCATCTCAGCCAGCTCAAACTCCATCTTGCCAGAAGGGCCCTCCAACATTTGCATGGAATTGATGGGACACTTGATAAAAAGGGTGTTGAATAGGAGCTACCTACAACCACCATTTCAGTGAGAATTTTGGAAAAACTAAAAATACCAATTGAAGAGATTAACTCTAGGACAACAAAATTGCCAGTTAGAGAAAGATCAAAAATTAGGTGTAAGGTATGTGGTGCACACTGAGTTACTGTAGGGTGTACGCAAGCACAAATTCTATCCCACCGCTGAACACCAAGGGGCCCATTATGATGTTGGGCAGATTGCCCCCGCCAGGCTGGCGGTAGCCACCGCCTGCCTGGCAGGGGCAATCCGCCCGACATCCTTTCCAGAATTCCCCCCACCATATTAGAATGGCGGGGGGATCGCGGAAGACGGAAAGACCGTCCGCCGCTTTTCCGCCCTGGTCGCCTTGCGGCGGTGGCGGAAAATGTTTAATATGGTGGCGGTGTCTATTAGACACCACCAGCCATATTAGCATGGGCTTTCAGGCATGCCTTTCCCGCCACGGAAAGGCATGTGGTCTTCACTCTGGGGGCACCATGCGGGCCCCCAGAGTGAAGTAGGGGTGGGGGCTGCACACGGGGGTACCTGTGATGCCCCCCTTCATTTGCATAAACAAAGCTGCAAGCACCGCTCGGTGCCTGCCGCTTTGCTTATGCAACTGCTGTAATGCATTTTTAGCACTGTGGTGGAAGGTGCTGAGAGCACCGCCCGCCAACAATGCTAAAAATGCAGGATGTGCCCGCCACTGTGGTGGGCACATCCCAATACCCCCCACGGGACCCCCGCCCTTATGGCGGGCGGTCTCGAATTCCGATAGGATGGCGGACGGACTAAGTCCGCCCGTCATCCTAATGACCCCCCAAATGTTAGAACCGGGACCGCCGGCCCAGTTAGGGTAGCATGGCACAGAGTAGGAAGGCTAAATCCTGAAGGCAATTGTGACGTACTTGCGTAGCACGCACTACAACATCCCAGCGCAAACCCACCAAAAATGACACCACACCGTCTTAGTTAAAAAGAAAATAGAGAGGCCTTATCCGTTTGCATTAAAAGGGGGTGAAGTTTTCAATAGTTAATAAATTAGGACTTTGGGCATTTCATTATGGGATTATCTGCATCAATTAAACAGTACATTGCATTGCATTACCTCGCAGTAGTTAAAAAACAATAGGTATTTAAACACATTAAATAGGCAATTAGCACGTAAATACATTAAGCATAGATCACCAGGTGCATGCAGCAGTTTAATCCAAGCAGGTAAGTACATAAGATATGGAATCAGCAAGGTATATGCAACAGTTTAAACCAAGCAGGTAAGTACATTAAGTATAGATCATCAGTAGTTCCGTAGTCAGGGTGCGACGTCTTGACCCAGCTCCTGCGCAAGAAAGTGCTCAAATATGCTTAACTTTTAGGGGTCAGGTACCCACTCTCTTTATAGGAATCGGTCACGCTACCATGGGGAGAGAGAGGATCGACTTAGGGGCTCAGTTCTTAGTAGCCCCGTCCGTAGCAGTTCCCCCTTCTCTCTGGGAAACTCAGTTTCACCAACACCACCCTCAGTCAGGCCTTCCCCGATACCTTTGCACCCGTCCGGCGCTTCTGATAACCTTCTCGGGTCGAGACTGAAGTGTCAATGTTCCCCTTTCCTCCCGCTCGCCTGGTGCGGGGATAGGGGCCTGCAGTGAAGCAGTGACGCCGCTGTCAACAGAGGTCCTACTGCCTGTAGGCATCTTCTCACTCTTTCTCCTGCCCTCAGGAACCCTCGGAGGGCAGTTGGACCAGCCTCCTGAAGGGCCGCGGTGGTTTCCCCTCTCCTGTGGAAGCTCAGATTCAGAGACAGGGAGGTGATGCCCTAGGTGGGATTCCTGGTTGCTAGGCGACCCCGTCTAGCGTCTCCCTCAGACCTCGCGTTGTTCCTCTCCCGCACGGCTCAGCCCCACTCAGCACTCTGGCCAGCGGCGGTGATGTAACCAACAGACTCGCCGCATCAGCGCTCAGGAGGGGGGTTAATCAGAGAAGCGCTGGCAATAAGGAGCACTGACAGGACACCAGGCTGGCGGCAGTAATGCAGGGCAATGACAGCACACTAATGCCAAGTGGCAGACAGGCGGCAAAGGCAAAGGTTGGGTCCCAGCCTCACTTCAGAGGTCGCAGAAAGGGACCCCTGCACAGCATTCACCCTCCCCCTTCTGGACAGTCCTCAGCACACAGCGCCAACCCCCCAAGGTTCTCGGGGTCGGTTCAAGGTCTCTCTCACCAGCTGACCAAAAGGAGCATTCTGCTAAATACGTGGAAACACTGGGGCGTTGTTATCTCAGTTCTTCTTTAAGACATGGCCATATCAACAGGCAGGAGGGCAGCACCCTCAGACCAATCCACAGCCCCTGGGAGCAGTAAGTTCAGCCTGTGACTCAATCCCCCTGACGCTGTAGTCCGCACTCAAGTCCAACCTAGCAGGTTAACAAAATGACAGCCCAGTACCCTCCCTTATATAACCTGGGCTCAGGTTACTAGAGTGGTCAGGAAGGTTCTGGAAACCCCTCATGCTATCCTATGGGCTAGAGCTCCAAGGTATTTTCTGACAGGCGACCATTTTATGAAGCACACCCATTCCACCATTTTAGAAAGGCGCACCTGCGCCTCAGCACTGGTTGACAGTGGCGAGGCACCCAGACACCTAAGGGCACACAAAAGAAAGAAAATTGGTGGAAAAGAAAAAGGAATGGGAGGCAAAAATTGAGAGAAAAATAGGGGGAGACCACCCAAAGACTGACAGGCCTAACAGTGGGTTAATGTCACATATACGTTGTTGAATGTATCCTATTATCTAAGGTAGTTAGTTTAGAGTAATATTTAATTAATATGAGCTAGTTTAGAATAGGATAGGTGACTAGTCGTAGTTTATGTTCTGTAGCATTTTTATGTTAGCGCTTTGTGATTTGTGGTGTCACTCATGTTTGAACTTATTTGATGGATTGGTGATTTTTAAGTTGAATACAACATATTAATTACCAAAACAAACATTTGGATGTCTAAGTGTGGTCATGAAAGCATTTTCTAGGGTAATGCTGCTGTCACACTGCTGTTGAACTGTGATCTGAAACAAGCATGGATTTTAGGCTGGCAAAGTTGAGTTCTGACCGTACATTGGGGTTGTCTGCAGATTTAGAATTTCATGAGGAACTAATGTAGTTGTATAACACATTATGCTTCATCATCGTTGTGAATAGGGCGAGGGCCATATCTTGAGATATGGTATGGCATGATACCCATCACAACTGCCATTTTCCACACCATTGACTATAAGTATATCTGCCAAGAATGACTTGATAACAAGGCAAACTGAAAGCACTTATTGTGGCATGACACTGACTTGATTATTAAACCAAGTCCCTATACCCATACTGAAAGTAGGGAAATTTGAACAACCTGAAACAATGTAGCTATTGGGATATGAAGTATTGGCTATTTCACACATATCCTGTCATCTCACTGCCTATCAGGGACACAGACTCATCAGTACCCCTTTCCCAAATGGAACTACATATTTGTTGTGCATCCTAAAATGACCCGAAATTGTTGACACGTTAAATCTTGAATGGTCACAAGCAACATACATATGTGTGACTGTAGTGCTTTTATTTACATGTGATTTCAATGAGTTAGCTGACTGGCCCCGTACTTTGGAAAACAACGCCAACATTGTGTACATGGCCGGTGGAGGGCCACACAAAGTCCTTGGGGGTACATGTCCAGAGACATGTTGAGGAAGAAGAAAACTTCAGTTAGTTGGCGTTTTGTGGTGTCATTAGGGATCAATGGCCAGATTGGCAGTCCATTAAAAGTCCAAGGTGATTTTAGCAGAGTCAGTCTGAGGACAATGACAGATGATCCTCTGAAGCCTGGTGATAAGCAAAAGGCTAAGCAGAAAGTGTCCATTTGACACAGATGAATGCTTCAGCTGACTTTTCCTTCAGAATTTTGGTTCATCCACATCTTCCTCCCCTGATGTGTCATGCCCCTTTTGTGAGGGTGATGATCAATTGGCGGAAGCACTGGGAGGCAGTGACACATCAGGGGCTAAGACGTTTAGCTGAAGTTGCTGCAGCATTCATCTATGCCAAATGATGAGGCATAACTGGAATGATGATGATCTGAAGGGATTGCAAGCCTCCAGCAATGTCTCTGTAGTGGGTAGCCATGCCAGCCATGTGGGAATAATATTTCTGCTCCATGTTCTCCATGATCTTGTGCATGTCATGCAACTACTTGGCAACATCGCTGGTGCCACTTTGACTGAATAGTTGTTCTTGTCTCTGAGTGAGGATATCAGCGATATCATCCATGGAATGCTAGAGAGCATGGAGCGGACAGTGAGTACCTCAAATAGCTTCGAGGTGGTCCCTAATGGGACTGAGGCACCCACAGATCCCATCCAGTTTGGCCACCAGGCTTTCCAACTCCACCCAGCCAGCCATATCACGCAGAATTTTTACTGCACTCCATTGGAATAGTAACCGTGGGTCTTCAAAGTCCTGGGAAACAGCTGTGGTGGTAGGTACTGGATGCTGTGTGGTTTGTGCTGCTGGTAGAGCAACCACAACAGTGCTGGATGTCCCCGCTTCTGGAGATGGGATGCCTTTGGAGTCGAGCAGCTCTTGGAGGGTGTCCTGGCGATGGTTGAGAGGTCTTCTACCTCTTCCTAAAGAGTGGGACAGGCAGCTGACCAGGAGTTATGTTTCTTCCTCTCCATTGTAAAGGGCAGATACAGTTGTATGTATTTGTCCACTTTGATCAGGCATTTAAGCAGTTGACTATCAAATTGCATGACAATATCCATTATTTATTTATCCACACAACACCTATTACAAGCGGCTTTGTAAATAATTCTACAACGACACTGATGTAACATTTAGTTTGATCATGGTTTTGTACAGTTTCCCTGCATGCCAACAGTGAGCCGCATATTTCTAAGCCCATGCTGCACGTGTTACATCATCTGTTCAAAACTGACAATGATCCTGATTGTTTCACATTCTTGACAATACAGAATTAAACTTGTTCATGTGTCTTTACACTGCATTGTAGATGAGATACCCTTTCTCAATCAAGTTTACATATTGGTTTTAGTTACTAGGTTTTCAGTTGTAGATTAGACAGCACCCCATCTTGATGTTGGCACTGCCACCTAATTAGTAGTGTGGCATTGGGAGGGCAATCATGCACTTGAGATCAGGGATACGTGATGTACACAATTAGATGACAAGTTTATGTGCTTGATTTCACATGCTGTCTATGTGTTTGGAGGTGGCCAATTAACATTGACTCATGTCATTAATTGATGGATGTTGATGTGCAGGTAGAGACACCATCTTGTTTATTGCCAGTCATTCCCTCTATCCAGTCCTCCTTGAAAATTGGTGCATTTGCAATGGTAATATGATGCAAGCCAGAGGACATTGGACTATGAGGCATGCTTCTAAAATGTGTGCATTGTTGCACAGCAGACGTTTTTAGGGATGGACACATGGATTATAATACTGTTATGCTCTGGGTAATTGGATGCCATAGTTAGTGGAAGGATGTTTACAGACATCAATAGCTATGCATGTGTTCACTGACACTGTTGATTTTACCTAAAGGCCAGTTTCCGTGCATGTCAATGTGTCTTGGACATTCAAAACCAGGACCCTGATCACAATGGTATACTGAACGAGCTCCCTTCTCCAATAAACACAATTTAAAAGCCATTTTGTAACTTCTATGGGTGCAGCGCACGTATAAGTTGCAAAACAGTATATTTTATAATGATTGCTTATGCGTAGGAAGGGGAACCTTCCTGCACATGAACATTCTTCCCCTCAATGCACACACCCTTGCACCATGGTGCGAGGGTGCCTGCATTGGTAGAAGGCTGCTAACTTTTCCACATCACAGGGTGCAATGCAGGGCTGCATCATATTATTGTCAATGAGGTGCAGCCCTGTGTTGCTGAAATGACAGACTGTGGTGTTGAGTCATAGAGGCTAATGGAACGCTCCACTACAGCTCTAGTCAATTGTCCCTTTGATTGTTGATGCAGCCCAGAGTTAGGAGACACATTTGTGGTCAATTGCCTATATATTTAAATTTTTATGTGTGCATATGTGCTGGTTTAGAAGTTACTCACACCATTATTATGTGTCTTTATATGTATTCAAAAGCTAAAGTGTTACAGCAAAAAAATGATGGACGGAATGCTGACAATTCAAACATTCTCCCCCAGTCAAAAGTTCCGGGTTAAATACATTGTTTGTTTGCCCACTGTTTGAAACCAGCAATATGCAAATCAGTCTTGACCCTGTGCCCCATGGAAACAGTCCAGACTGAACCGCGAGGCCAGGTACTCCCTGGAGTGGAAACAAGCATCCAGGGACCAGTTTCAGGATATGTCACACTTCGTCAGCCAGGCTAGCTTGAAGTGGCGCAGTGAGCAAGGGACCCAAGTCTGGACATAACCATCCCACTTAGGGGGAAAAGTGTTACAGCAAACAAATGATGGACGGAATGCTGACATTGCAAACATTTCCCCTAGTCAAAAGATCTGAGTTAAAACCATCGTTCTTTTGCCCACTAAGCCACCCCAGTTTGGACCAAGGAATATTCAAATCAGCCTTGACCCTGTGTCCCATGGGAACAGTTCAGTTCGAACTGCCAGGCCAGGTCCTCCCTGGACCAGAAACCAGCATCTATGGACCTGTTTCAGGGTATGTCACCCTTCTTCAGCCAGGCTAGGTGAAAACCAGTGCGTAGTGAGCAAGGGACCCACGTCTGGGTGTACCCATCCCACTTAGGGCTAAAAGTGTTACGGCAAACAAATGATAGACTGAATGCTGACAATGAAAATATTCTCCACCAGTCAAAAGATCTGGGTTAAATCCATCATTCTTTTGCCCACTACGCCACTACAGTTTGGACCCAGCCATATGCAAATCAGCCTTTACCCTCTCCCCCATGGGAACAATCCAGACCAAACTGCCAGGCCAGGTCCTCCCTGGACCGGAAACAAGCACCCTGGGACCGGTTTCAGGGTATGCCACCCTTCTTCAGCCAGGCTAGCTTGAATCTCTTGGTGCAGGGAGCAAGTGACCCACGTCTGGGCATAACCATCCCACTTAGGTCAAAAAGTGTTACAGCAAACAAATGATGTACGGGATGCTGATATTGCAAACATTCTCACCCAGTCAAAAGATGTGGGTTAAATCCATTGTTCTTTTGTCCACTACGCCACCAAAAGTTGGACCCAGCCCTATTCAAATCAGTCTTGACTCTGTGCCCCATGGGAGCAGTCCAGACCGAACTGCCAGGCCAGGTCCTCCCTGTAGCGGAAACGAGCATCCAGGGACCGGTTTCAGGATTTGTCACCCTTCTTAAGCCAGGCTAGCTTGAATCCAGTGGTGCAGTGAGCAAGGAACCCACGTCTGAACATAACTATCCCACTTAGGGCGAGAAGTGTTACAGCAAACAAATGATGGACATAATTCTTACATTGCAAACATTCTCCCCAGTCAAAAGATCTGGGTTAAATCCATTGTTATTTTGTCCACTACGCCACCCTAGTTTGAACCGGCCAAATTCAAAGCAGTCTTGACCCTGTGCCCCATGGGAACAGTTCAGACCGAACTGCCAGGCTAGGCCCTGCCTGGACCGGAAACAAAGTGGTACAAAAGGGGGTGGTGATGGACAGGGCATCTGAACCAATCAAACACTCACACCCAGTCAACAGATCTGGGTTTAATCCATCACCGTTCTTTAGCCCACTCTGCCACCCCAGTTCAGACATGGCCATATGCAAATCAGTCTGGACCGGAAACAAGCATCCATGGACCGGTTTTAGGGTATGTCACCCTTCTTTAGCCAGGGTAGTTTGAATCCAGTAGTGCAGTGAGCAAGGGACCCACGTCTGGGTATACCCATCCCACTTAGGGCGAGAAGTGTTACAGCAAACAAATGATGGACAGAATGCTGACCATGCAAACATTCTCCCCCAGTCAGAAGATCTGAGTTAAATCCATTGTTCTTTTGCACCCTTCACCACCCCTGTTTGGACCCAGCAACATGCAAATCAGTCTTGACCCTGTGCCCCATGGGAACAGTTCTGACAGAACTGCCAGGACAGGTCCTCCCTCATGCGGAAACAAGCATCCAGGGACCGATTTCAGGATATGTCACCCATCTTCAACCAGGCTAGCTTGTATCCAGTGGCGCAGTGAGCAAGCGACCCACGTCTGGACATAACGATCCCACTTAGGGCGGAAAGTGTTACAGCAAACAAATGATGGATGGAATGCTGACCTTGAAAACATTCTCCCCCAGTCAAACGATCTGGGTTAAATCCATCATTATTTTGTCCACTACGCCACCCCAGTTTCACCCAGCTATATTCAAATTAGTCTTGACCCTGTGCCCCATGGGAACAGTTCAGATTGAACTTCTAGGCCATTTCCTCCCTGGACCGGAAACAAGCATCCAGGGACCAGTTTCAAGATATGTCACCCATCTTCAGCCAGGCTAGCTTGTATCCAGTGGAGCAGTGAGCAAGGGACCCACGTCTGGACATAACCATCCCACTTAGGGCGGAAAGTGTTACAGCAAACAAATGATGGATAGAATGCTGACATTGAAACATTCTCCCCCAGTCAAACGATCTGGGTTAAATCCATCATTTTTTTGTCCGCTACGCCTCCCCAGTTTCACCCAGCTATATTCAAATTAGTCTTGACCCTGTGCCCCATTGGAACAGTTCAGACCGAACATCCAGGCCATTTCCTCCCTGGACCGGAAACAAGCATCCTGGGACCGGTTTCAGGATATGTCACCCTTCTTGAGCCAGGCTAGCTTGAATCCAGTGGTGCAGTAAGCAAGAGACGCATGTCTGGACATAACCATTCCACTTAGGGCGAAAAGTGTTACAGCAAACAAATGATGGAAGGAATGCTGACAATGCAAACATTCTCCCCCAGTCAAAAGATCTGCGTTAAATCCATTGTTATTTTGCATACTACACCACCCCTGTTTGGACCCAGCAATATGCAAATCAGTCTTGACCCTGTGCCCCATGGGAACAGTGCAGAAGGAACTGCCGGGCCCGGTCCGCCCTGGAGCAGAAACAAGCATCCAGGGACCAGTTTCAGGATATGTCACACTTCGTTAGCCAGGCTAGCTTGAATCCAGTGGCGCAGAGAGCAAGGGACCCAAGTCTGGACATAACCATCCCACTTAGGGAGAAACGTTTTACAGCAAACAAATGATGGAGGGAATGCTTACATTGCAAACATTCTCCCCCAATCAGAAGATCTGAGTTAAATCCATTGTTCTTTTGTCCACTACGCAACCCCAGTTTGACCCAGCCATATTCAAATCAGTCTTGACTATGTGCCCCATGGGAACCGTTCAGACCGAACTGCCAGGCCAGGTCCTCCCTGGACAGGAAACAAGCATCCAGGGACCAGTTTCAGGATGTGACACCCTTCTTCAGCCAGGCTACCTTGAATCCAGTGGTGCAGTGAGCAAGGAACCCACGTATGGACATAACCACCCCACTTAGGGAGAAAAGTTTTACAGCAAACAAATGATGGAGGGAATGCTTACATTGCAAACATTTTCCCCCAATCAGAAGATCTGAGTTAAATCTGTTGTTCTTTTGTCCACTACACCACCCTAGTTTGACCCAGCCATATTCAAATCAGTCTTGACCCTGTGCCCCATGGGAACCGTTCAGACCGAACTGCCAGGCCAGGTCCTCCCTGGACAGGAAACAAGCATCCATGGACCGGTTTCAGGGTATGTCACCCTTCTTCAGCCAGGCTAGTGATAGAGCGCAAGCTCACCTGCTCAACATACTCACCTGGGCCCATACATCTAAGTATATATTTAAACGGGTAAACCTACACTCAATCAATTTTGAATTTACCATTCATGATCTATACCATTTGTCTTACCAATCCAAGCCACCGATACCTATAGTCCTACAGGATCAAGGGAGTTAGCTAGGAAAATTGGTAGTATAATAACATCTAGCATTTCATAAATAACCACAAACTCAAGGAAAGGGTTTAAGTTCTTTAATCTAAGTACATTTTTAAAATTTTGAAACCATGAAATCAATAATTTCTTGTTGTATTTAGAATGATGAAGATTGAAACAACATATGCAAATAATTTGAAAAAAAAATATCATTAAGAATTTAGACAAAGGGTGGGTAGAGAAAAGGAAAAACATTACAATGACAAACCCACACTTAATAGTTACCTCGAATAGTGTGATGACCAACCCTGGCCATCGGGCTGAGACAAAAGATAAGAATCCCAAAGTGCAGGTGCCAGCGAGAAAGAACAGGTGCAGATCAGAATCAGGACAGGTTACAGACCAAATTGGATCAGGACAGGACCACACAGGCTAAGACCGGCACCCACAGCTAAAGTGCAATGCCTGCGTCACACCCCTCTCTGCAGCTAACAGCCGAACCCCGATTGGGTCATCAAACTCCTTACCAGAACCCCAATTGGGTTATCGAATCTTCTGACAGAGTGCTTCACCAGCAACTCTGCTCTCGATCACCTATTGGGTGCGTTGGGTAAGTGACAGGTCAGCTATTCGGAGAAGTCGGACAATCTAACTAGCTAAGCCTACCCTAGATATACTATTTTCCAGGTCAGTGTACCACCCCCAAATTTGGCAAATATGTGAATCCCACAGTTTTATTGGACAAAGGATGAGTAGAAGTCATTACACCATATTTATATGAGGTAACTTGTCAATCATGTATTTAAATGTTCCCTCCCATAACTTTATCTTCCCATGTAATTTTTATTCCGCCCGGTATTGAATGTAACAATAAGACATTTAAAAAACAAAATTCAATTCAGCTTCCTCTGGCAGGGTGAGGAGTTCACCCTTCTCATAGTTCTTTCCATCCATGTCAGATTTGACACTGTTTCAATGCCACAGCTTTAGCGGCTTGGGGTTTCTTTCGCACAGGCGCAGTCTCTCCAAGATGGAGTTCAGAGGTACAATTAGGCCCAAATACGATACATACAAGAATAGAAAAGAAACAGTTTTAGTGATACAGAATAAAATGAATGCACTGTGTACCACTTCTTTCGACTCCCATTATTTTATTTAAACTATTCCATTAAAGGTTAGGAAAAACAAACAGCTTAGCCAAGCAGCGATGCAAGCTCCTTGCACGTTAGGACACAGAACAGCCATCTTAGTTCTAGTGCGCAGAAGCAAAATTTTCCCACCAAGCGAAATAACATGTGAGTGTGACAGACACATCCGCAGTAGAAAATCCCGCATAGCAGCAGCCATTTTAATGCAAGCGGATTATCGTTAGTAAAGGCACATTGTCGAGCTTCCCCTAGATACCTAAAACATCGTGTAAAGCAATATTAATATGACAGAACATGTTAGTTAGTACATTAATATTATTTTCGAGAGGGTTGAATACAAGCAAGTTGCTTTGCGTGTGCAACCTTGCTCCAGCACTAGTTTGAATCCAGTGGCGCAGTGAGCAAGGAACCCATGTCTGGGTATACCCATCCCACTTAGGGCGAAAAGTGTTATAGCAAACAAATGATGGACGGAATGCTGACAATGCAAATATTAACCCCCCTCAAAAGATATGGGTTAAATCCATCATTTTTTTGCACACTACGCCACCCCTGTTTGGACCCATCCATAAGTAGATCAGTCTTGACCTCATGCCCCATTGGAACATTCAAGACCAAACTGCCAGGTACTCCCTGGACTGGAAACAAGCATCTTGGGACAGGTTTCAGGGTTTGTCACCCTTCTTAAGGCAGCTAGAGTGGCGTAGTGGACAAACGATGGATTAACCCAGATCTTTTGACTGGAGGAGAATGTTTGCATTGTCAGCATTACATCCAATTTTTGTTTGTTGTAACACTTTTCGTCCTAAGTGGGACGGGTATGCCCAGACATGGGTACTGGGATCACTGTGTCACTGGAATCAAGCTATCCCGCTGAAGAGGGGTGAAACCCTGAAACTGGTCCTCGGATGCTTGCTTCCCGTCCAAGGATGACCTGGCTCAGCAGTTCGAGCTGGACTGATCCAATGAGACACAGGGTCAAGACTGATTTGCGTTTGTCCAGGTCTAAACTTAGGTGCATTGTGAGCAAAAGAATTATGGATTTAGCCCAGATCTCTTGACTGGGAGTGAATGTTTTGATTTGTTCTGCATTCTTCCATCTATTGTGTGACTTTTGCTTTCAAAAGCTAAAGTGACATGCAAAAATACACCCAAGTACCTATGTATCTGGCGTTTGGTCTGCTCACAGTATGGGTGGTCAATGAGACATATTAAGATGAACAGACACAACATTACTCCGCCACCACCATCCCATGTCCCTAGTTGTTACTTCATATAGCTTTATTTTGACATCCAGTGCCATTAAAGCAATTTAAAAAAAACACTTTTAAAAACAAATACAGTTTTTTTTATTGTTTTGACAATGCGCTAAACGGTGATATATTAGACCCTCCAAATGTTCAGCTGCCCCCTCAGAATAGACTACAGTTGCCTAATTCCACCATTTTATTCCACCATTTGAAGAGTTGAAATTATCATAACAAAAAAACATACAAACAATACAATAGGAAGGATAAAAGAGAAACATTGTAACAATTAATCTTAGGTGGAGTCAGACAATGGGATGCCATGGGATGTAAAAAGATCCAACCCTCCACAAATAAAAACATGTGGGGTAAAAAAAAAGGAGAGGAAAAAAGTGCATGTGTACATTTGTGGGGCTAATCGAGCAAGCCGCAGGACCCTGTACTATTTTAGTATGAGCTTGTTCCAGAGGTTGTAAGTGCAATATGCTAGAGAATTAATATAATGTATGGCCCATCCGGGTGCTCTTTTATGTCCTTGTTTGGGCTCTGATTACCTGATTCTACCATTGTTTCAGAAAAAAAATATATACGTGTTGTCAACAATAAAAGCATGTTGTTACTTACCCTGTTGCTGATGAAGCTGGTCATATTAAGCACTGTCTCCAATCACCAACTCCTCACAGATGACTACGGACACCTGTTCCTCCAAGGCATCAAGCTCCTCCTGTGGTGCTGAACTCCCACCTCCGGTCTGCAGTGCTGCCTGCCAATGGGAGACAGCGTTTACAGCGCTGTGAGTACCACGTGCTTTGGTAACAACGCGTAAATTACATCGTCCGCGCTGTTACCACGCATGGCATTACATCACAAGTCGTTTATACGACTTGCGCTAGATAGCGCGCAACACCAGCGAATGTGTTGGATTTTAAGTCCAACACATTCCCTGCGGTTGCGCTAACTGGAGTTGGAATAGTAATTTATACTATTCCTAAGTCCCGCGTGCCATCTAATGCAAGTCATAGAAACTACTTGCATTGTAATGCCATGCGTGGTAACAACACGGGCGATATAACGTCCGCGTTGTTACCTACTGCGATGAAATATGTAACGTCACATATTCCCAGCCGATTGCTGTCCAGTTTCAGCTTAGTCTTGTGCTAGCATCATGCCAGAGCTTCTTACAGTCGGTCACTGTCCTCTTGACTTCTGCTACTGCATTCACTTTGCTGACAATGGACTGCCAAATTGAATTTTGGACCCCCAAAGACACCTTGGAGCTGCCAAAGAGCTGCCAAAGAGCTGGTGTTATTTCTCCATCACCTCAGCAATCAGGATCTCATTTTCCTGCTGCCTAAATGTGTTTTTTTTCTTCTTCTTCCCCTGGAAATCAGGCTGGTCATCATGGCTGTTAGGGGGATTAGTGGGGCTGGTGTGTGCTGCTGAACTGGTTCCAACCTGCTCCATTTTGCTTCCAGGTATTTATTTTGGTGTTTTATGGGCTTTTTGTGGATTATTTTACCCACTATGCATGAAAAAAGGTATGTGATGCTGGCTAACGTGAGTTTTCTGGCTGCTGACTTGCCAGGCGTCACTTTTTACACATTAGCAGCATGTTTGTATCGCCATTATGTTCGTGTTATCGACAACATTTTCCGCCGCAAGAAGATCCTATTGTTATTCAGTGACATATTGTAAATATGTCGGTACCATGGCGATAGTATTCGCTGATATGCGCCTAGAGGAATACTAGATTCTAGTATGTCCTAATCTTGGGATCCCCTTGAATATCCTCACTTAGTATTATTCGGAGGTATAAAAATATAATCTAGGTTACCTTGAGCATTTTAAGTACATCTCATGAGACTATGTTTGTTGTTTTGGTCACTATTTTGTCTTGTCTTTGTATTACTTGTGGACTGTGCCCCCATAATTGTTAGGGATATGAGAAAAAATATACATCCTGCTGTTAGATCTGGGGGTCTCTAGTTGGCAATGGTATTCACCTTTGTCCAAATAGGGACCCTTACTTGTAATTCAGGATAAGGGGATTACACTCCTTAATAACCCCTGCTCCACCCCTTGGTAGCTTGGCACGAGCAGACAGGCTTATCTCAGAGGCAGTGTGCTAAGCATTTGTGAATATACACAGTAATACAGTGATAACACTACAGATGGACACAACACAGGTTTTATAAAGATGAGTATTCCTTATATAGACTTAGACACAATATCACAAATGTCAAAAATCCACAATACTACATTTAAGATTCCTTAAAAGATGATTAAAGTCTCTTAGTTCAAGTTGTTGGTAAATGCGACAAAGTTCTCAACAAAGTACCTGAATGCGTAACGCAAAGTGAACAAAAGGCTTGCAAAAGGGGAGATGCATCGGTTCCGTGACCCGGGGGAACGGTTGTGTCCTTCCTCAATGCTTGCGCGATTAAGGGACTCGTCGTGAGCCTTACCGGTGCGGAGGTGATGCGTAGATTCTCGGCTTGCGGGCCCGTTGCAGGGTGCAAGATGGAACCTTGATGCGATGCAATGATCCGTTTGCGATGTGAGAAAATGGCGCCCTTGATGCAGTGATGCGATGACGATGCGATGACGCCCTGGCAGCCTTGAACAACTATGCACTTTGGAGCCGCGACAGGCCCTGTGACACACTTCTAGGTGATGCGATGGCGACTCTCTCGATGTTGTCATGCTTCTCCAGTGATGAGCAGCTTCGATGAACACACGCTTCCAGGGAGATGCGACGAAGGCACGCCTCTCCAGCGTTGCAAAGATTTCAGCTGCGGCGGTGGCACGCTTCTTCTCAATGCATCATGCTTCTAGCTCCCAGCGGCACGCAAGTGACTGGAGTCAGAATTCCCAGCAAGGAAAGTCAGGAGGGAGCTGGAGGTGAAGTCTTTTGTCCCTGAGACTTCAGCAGGAGGCAAACACAGTTCAAGCCCTTGGAGAATATTTTGTAGATGAAAGTCCTTACAAAGTTCCTTCTCCTTTCCCTTGGCAATGAAGCAACCACTGCAGGCCAACCCAGCAAACAGCACACTGGCAGAGGGGCAGTACAACTCCTGCAGCTTCCTTGGTTCTTCTCCTTGGCAGAAAGATTTCTTGTCCAGAAGTGATCTAATTTCTTGGGATCAGGGTCCCAATATTTATACGCCAAAATCCTTTGTTCTCTGAAGGCAGCGAGGCCTCTGCCTAGTCCAAAACAGTTCCTGAGCACTTTGTTCACATGACTCTCTTCTTCCTTTCACTGTGCAGGGCAGAGATATCAGCCGCCAGCACGGGGGAGGGAAGATACAACTCTGGAGCACTCTGTTGACATGATTCCTCCTCTCCTTTCACTGTGCAGGGCAGAAACATCAGACAAGCCACGGGGGGTGGAGCCAGCATGGTAGAGGGAAGGCCGAGCCCTATTCAGGTCCCAGGTACAACTCCTCCCTCCCATCCAGATGCTGATCTTTCTATTCACCACCGGACTGCCCCAGCCTGTCTCCTGGAATCCCCCAGCCCTGTCACTCACAAACCCAGACAAGGAATACACAACCCAGCAGAGGCAGGTTCAAATGGTTAGGCAAGCAAACATCTACTTTCTAAAAGTGGTATTTGCAAACACAGAATATTAAAAAAAACTTTACTAAAAGATGTATTTTATTATTCTGACTTCAGGCATACTAAATTCGAATTTCTACCATGTTCCCTGAGTCAGTTAGGATTATAAGCTTGTAATAATCTAACTGCCCATTCTAACCTTTGAGAACAGGTAGCCTTCATTAATGAAAAACGAAAATTGCTGTCATTCACTATTAGAACATGCTACACACATCAGAGAATGGCCTACCTTATACTTACAATGCACCCTGCCCTTGGGCCTACCATAGGGGTATCTAATATGAAGAAAAGGGAAGGTTTAGGGACTGGCAAGTGGGTTCACTTGGCCAAGTCGACATGGCAGTGCTAGACTGCACACAGATTTTGCAATGGCAGGACTGAGACACACTTTACAAGCAGCTTCTGTGGGTGACACAACCAGTGCTGCAAGCCCACTAGCAGCATTTGATTTACAAGCCCGTGGCACACATGGTGCACTGTACTAGGGGCAGACAGGTAAATCAAATAACCCAATCATGGAATAACCAATTAGTACATTAATTTAACATAGGGAGCACTTGCACTGTGGCACTGATTAGCAGTGGCACAGTGCTCAAAGCATAAATCCAGCAAAAACATATCAAAACCGATTAGGTAGAGAGACAGATGGAATCTCTGTGAGCTCTCGTCACTCGGCTGCCCACGCCGGAAGCCTGTCCGATGTCAGAGCGAGAGCGTGAATGATGCAGAGGCTGACTCTGGCACGGTGAAGCTGGAAACTTACTGGGGCGTTGAAGACGATAAAGACATCTAATACTTTCTGTCGAGTGGACACACAAGCTGAACCCGACGAACAAAAGAATCAAAGCGTTCTGTTGGGGTCGCTACTTTTCTTAGTCGCTACTGCTGCCAGCCCACAGGCTCGTTGGATTTTGCTGTACTTTGCGGCTGCAGGTATTATTCAAGCCAGCCTCTTCTTCATCGTTCCCCCGGCCGTGGGCAGATGGCACTGCTGCATAACATCTCATAACAGACGGTGCACCATGAACTCCAGAACAGCGCGGAGAGGCCCTAAAACAAAGACACCGGTCGCTGCGAACAAAACTAAAACATCCAGCGACTCAGCTACAGCGATAGCGGTGACGGAACTGCCATACCAGGAGGAGCATGGGGAGGCTCTGCCACTCTAAAATCGTAGGTTAGTGCTGGGCTGAAACAACAGGGGAAACCTGGGGGGGGGGGTGATTAAAGACGCTAAAAACTCAGATGTAGTTTGCCCCCCCGGGCAAAAATCTTTCTGGGGATAAAAAAGACTCACCTTAACCCCACGCTGCACCCTAAAGCCCTAACTGCCTTACAACAAGAGGGGAATGCTGGGAAAGAGAGCCTCAGAGGTAGGCCTACACTTGACTCAGAAGAGAATGTTCTTAATAATTCTGTGCACCCCCCTGCACGCATCAAGGATACAGACATTCTCCCTCCAGCTTCCCTGTCAGACCAGCCCTCCAACAACCTCTCTCTACCTTACGCACATGACGCTGCCAGCAAAAAACCCTGCTTTGAGACCTCATCTCTCACTCATAACCCACAGTCGAACGAGACTGATAAAGTCATCCAAAACTTGTTGACACCTTCCATTCCTCAAAACCCCATGACTCCTGAGGCTGGAACGGAACACTTTTACTCTGTATCAGACGGTACCCTCTCGTCCACTAGTGATGAAGTGTCGGATGGCGCCAGTGAAAGTGATAGTGAGGATTCACACAAGGAAATCAGCACCGTTCAGCGCACTAAGAAGCCTAGTAATATGAGTAAGCGGCGCAGTCTGCTAAAGTGGGATTATTCTGACTCCCAAATGTCGTACCCACCAGATGAGGATGATCACAATTCAACCCAGTGGGGGAGCTCAAAGAATCTGCCGACCAACTCCTCTGAACCCTCTCTAGCTTCCATTCTAGCCTCAATTAACCCCTTCGCTGCTCATGACGAGCTCAGCTCGTCACGCAGTACACTGGTCGTGTGCTTATGACGAGCTGACCTTGTCATGAACAATGGGATTCCTAAAATATGAGCACAGAGGGGGAATTGCTGTAGCAGTCAAGGTGTTAAGGAATTTCATGCCTTAAAAACATGGTGTGAGAAATAACAACAAAAGTCCAATGATTATGCCAGAGGTTAAGCGGTCCCGTCCTCCCTATGTGGCAAGTAACATCGAGAGAGGGAGTAGGACTTGAAACGACCTTACCTCTGGGCAATCTCTATCGGCTATCCACAAACTTAAGGGCAGGAAAGGTTGGTTTATGTCAGTGGCCTGGAGTACGCCCATTTAGAGCTAATATCTACTGGTGGCATATATGAGGACAAAAAAAAAAAAAGGTGTTAAGGAATTTCATGAGGAAGTTCGGGCTCATAACCGCACAGCCAAAAACACAGCTAAAAAACTGCAAGGTGGACTAAGGTGCCTGAACAAAACTTGCTCTGACATCAGCGACCGTATCACCATGGTAGAGGCAGAAATTGGTAACATCTATTTTCAGCGGGGCTTCACCTCCAGCCTTCTGGTCTAATGCCAGGATAGCTATCTTTCCCAAAAAATATAAATCCCTGCTTGAAATGAGCTCATATAGGCCAATAACACTTATCAACTGCGATTCCAAGATCTTTTCAAAAGTATTGGCAAGTCGAATCTCCTCAGTGGTTGAATCCATTGTATCAGAGTGGCAGCATGGATTTATCCCGAAAAAGGGCACAACAGAGCATGTTAGATGAGCCATTACTCTATTTGACCCCGCGCAGGCAGCAGAAGACCCGATGTCATTAACACTACTGAACGCCGAAAAGGCCTTTGACCGGGTCTCCTGGAGATACCTGTGGGCAGTCATGAAGAGGATGGGCTGTGGCCAAAATTCATACAGGCTGTACAAGCGCTCTACCTAAAACCTTTGGCCTGCGTCTCTATAAATGGCCAACTAACCGGGGACCTGGAGATATCCCGAGGCACCAGGCAGGGCTGCCCCTGCTCCCCTCTGCTGTTTGCCCTGTACCTGGACCCCTTTATTAAACAGCTCGAAAACAACTCCTAACATCCCACCGATAAGCTTTCAAGGCTGTAGTACAAAAATCTTAGCATATGCAGACGACCTGACTATTACCTCACCAGACCCCCTAAAAACCATAACGGGACTAGAAATTGAGGCAACACAATTTGGAAAAATCTGTGGCTACACTCTTAATAAAATAAGACCCAGATAACAACTAATAGCAAAATTTCTTGGACTGATCATAGGGTGGTACCTAAAGCCAAATATTTAGGAGTATCTATTTCCTCCAACCTGGACGAAGTTGTTTCCAACAATCTACTTCCGCTTGCTACACAGACCAGGAAAGCACTGAAGCAAATAATTAACCTGCACCTTACTTTAGTTGTCAGATGTAATGTCGTAAAAATGACCTACTTTCCCAAACTTTTATACTATTTTCGTACAATACCTTTAGAATTTAGTAAAGCCAACCTCATGAAATTTCAACAAATATATGCACAATTTATGTGGGCATACTCGCAACCCAGGAGGGCACTCAGACAATTCTTCCTGCCAAAAGACCGTGTAGGCTGGGCCTTCCCCAACATTACGCTGTATTATTGGGCCGCGGTCATGCAGTACAGCACCAAACTAACTAAAGAATTTACTGACATCTACTCTAAAGAACTGCCCTCTCCCTTCCATCTACTGGTGAGGGAGCACCATTGGGGGTGTCTGCTACGAGAAACTACCTTTGGATACTAGAAACGGGTTAGATTGAAGACCCTACTTAATTTATTTAAGGTCTTCCGAAGCATCCGTAGATACCTTGGTATTGGCAGATACAATGATTATTCGCCCATTCTAAACAATAGTAACCTCCCTGATATCTTTGGAAGGGCTTACAGTATTAGAAAATTAGGTGGCCTAATCACCAGCGAGTGAGTTATCCCTTTCCCTGACCTATTAGACAAATTCAGCCTTAAGAAAGAGGACGCCTTTAAATATCTGTCCATCTTTGATTTTCTCTCTAGGAATGTCGGGGGCACCTCTGGATTTATGGAGGTGGAACTTCTTAATGCCTTACGGAAACCTCTGATTCGTCGAATTGGCCTCCTATACAGAATTCTAAATAACCAGGCCCCTGACGATCTACAAATCATTGCAGGCAAATGGCATATCAAACTTGATTCTCCTAGGAATGTTTTTTTTAATTCACTTACCCTTTCACAAAATATTTTACTGTCAGCCAAACTACAAGCTCAGCACTTTAAAACAATTTTTTTTATATATATATTACTCCTAAAAATGGGGGACAAGCCAAGGCACTCTCTGGCCTAGATGCGCTGAATACGGGGCCGACTCCATACACATATTTGCTTCCTGTACGAAGCTTTCATTTACTTTGAACCGAATACAGGGGTTTTTAAGAGAAGTCACCTCTCAGCCAATAACCTTGAATCACACTATCATTATGCTTGGAACGCAAACAGAAACTCCACATCTAAAAAGGGAGGGCTTAACATTCATAGCAATGGCCATTTGGAGGATCTGTGTTGCTACAGCCTGGCTAGACCCAGAGCCCCCTTCTTTTTCTCAATGGCTTGCTAGATTCATGGCAACTTATCATTTGGAAACAGCTGTATACGCTAAAAAGGGTCGCAGGGGCCGGAAGGAAGGCACTGAGGTTTGGGAAAACCTTACTAACTGGCTGACTCTGTCTGAATAGCCTGGGTATTTCTTTTTTTTTTTTCTATTTGGTACTATTCGATGCCTGCCCGCTTGGGCAATTATCTCTCTTTTTTCCTGCATTTCCATCTACCATTTCACCTCTTTGAGTTTTTATTTATTTATTTATTTTTTAACATATATGTGCCCTTTGTTCCGGTTCGTGACTTACACAACGCAGGTTCCCACTTACCACTGTAAGTTAAGCATACTCATCTCATGGGCTCCTCAGTCGGCAGGAGCTCGCTGGATCTCACAGCACCAAAAAGTGATGTATCCCTGGTTCACTAGCGTCAGCGAAGGTACACTTGTAATGGTCTACATATGTGCCGGAAGCCATGGTTAGCCGCAGTAAGCACAGTGGCCTCAAAAGCTCCCATTGCTTTCACAATACCATGCCTCTTAGCCTGAGCATTGGATTTCATGATGCAGAAAATAAATTATGTTATTCAAAGATAATCTGAGGTAATGTAGTATGCATTTGCTTCATAATCCGTGCCTCAGAGAGGATCGAGCTTCCAAAGTAACTTCTTCCTTACTTCCACATGGATTTATATTAACTTCCTTAATTTTCAATTCAGCAGGTTACTTTATACATAATACAATATTGATTTATGATGATCTCTATTATGGATTTTCCACGCACTCTTTCTTCCTTTAGTTTCATATTGAAGTATCATTTTGCTGGTACAGCTGCTCCTCACTGAATAAGACTCTATCAGATGCTGCTGGACGAGCTACACTCTTTCCCTAATTGTAAATCACTGTGAGAAAAATGGAAGGATCGACTGGGCAAGGAGGCCTCAGACAAAGAGTGGCTTGAGTTTCTTGATCCACATAACAAGGGCATCCACAAGGACTGCCTCAAGTTTAGTTTCTTCAATTTGCTACATGATTGGCATAGGTCCCCACATCGACTCAAGGTGGCTAACCTGAATTTCACGGTGGAATTTTGGTATTGTGATCACAAGGATGGCAACATATTAAATTTGATATACTCCTGTTTCTCTCTTCAGACATTTTTGCAACAGGTCATAGGAACAATAAATGCTTGAGTTAGATTCACTCTGTGACCCTTGCACTGATCTTTCTTCACAACACATTGAAAGTGGCCGACTTTGACAATTACAGGAAGAGGTCAATAGGTACAGCACTTGCAGCAGCTATAATGGCTATCCTTTGCCATTGGAAGCAGGCAATAACAACCTCTCGTATGGACTGGATGCAAAACGTGGTAATGGCTTCCTCCCATGAGCAGGATGTCTACCTGCTTTTGGATCAAACCCACTTTTTTGAAAGAATGATGTCTCCTTTGATCTCAAGTGTGTCCACTCCCTCTTAATCTCCCAGATAAATTGGCCACTTGGTAATTTCTTCTTCCATCTTCTTTCTTGTTCTCTTCTTTTCACCCTTTCCTTTTCTTTTTACATGTGTCTATCTTTATTTGACACCTGGGGACAGCTCAATTTGGATATATGATTTGATTTGTTTAATTATATGTCTTTTTGACACTGTGGACTCCTTTTAATGAGGTTATACTGTGATTTGTTACAGATTAGTCTGATATGTTTGCTTTTTGTTATCTGTTGCACTGACTCTAATGCACACTTACGAATGTTGGGGCAGTACATTTTGTATAACAATTTCTAAAAAATTGAAATATTGTAAAAAGTTATCTATTTTCTGAAGAAATCCCTAAGATATGACAGTAATCCTGTGGACTGCACACAATTCTCACTAACACATTTTTTATGGTTCAGAAAAGTACCCTTCCCCTTTTCAAAACAGTTGCACCTCAACGTGGTAGTCTGTTGCTTTTCAATATTTTGGAACTAGATTAAACATACCCTGTCCAAATAACAATTTGGAAACCATTTTAGACACATTTAGCATTTCAGAAACGTTTTCTGAATTGCTAAATGAGTTAGTACATTTGAAAAAGGGGTTAAGCATTTGAAAACGTGCTTACTTAAGGAATAAGAGTGTTTGAAAGTGCTAAACCTCGTTGTACACAAGGCCTTTGTCATTTAAATACCACCTTGGGTTAGGCATTAACAGGTTACATTAACAAGAAGAAAGGAACTTTAATTTACTGAATTCCATAAACCTGGTCTTGCAAACCTCTCTGTATCCCACAATTTAAAAAATACTCAAAATTGATTGATTGACCGATGTGGTTCCACAAACTTGGATTCAGAGTTATGTAACCAAAGCCCCCTGTTTGAGTGGCAATAACAGCTCAAACAAATATTGAAGCTAACAT
The DNA here is from genome assembly GCF_964261635.1 of Lissotriton helveticus. Lineage (NCBI taxonomy): Eukaryota > Metazoa > Chordata > Amphibia > Caudata > Salamandridae > Lissotriton > Lissotriton helveticus. Next base: position 651,037,572 of record NC_136068.1, read on the forward strand.
TATGAGATATGGTGACTCGGTTAGTGCATCCTGAAAAAAAAGTAAAAGCTTTATAATTGGTAAAGGTGTGCACACTCTGACCGTCAAGTCCATTTATCCCAAAGGAACTCCCTCCATATTTACATTATAAAAAAAGCTGATTTTGTAACTGGCTTTTTGGAAACCAATGACAGACTTGTGGTGCCCAGTTTTCCAAGTTCTGCAAACCCTAGAGCGGTGCAAGCTTTAAGGGCATGGAACCAAGAACACAGAACAAACAAAAAAGACAGAGCCTGACCTAAAGCAATGCTTTCCACACAATCATGCTTCCATTGTGGATGCAAAGCGGCATTTTTGCACTACGAAGGTAGAGTTCAATGCAGAATTACTGATCTTGCATAATTACATGTGATCCGTGGAATATTTAGAGAACTTTGCTTAACTACGCTACAAGGAAGTAAGCAAGTTACACCCATCCTGTGAATGAGTGATTTAACTGAAGTTGGGGATACCTCCCTTATGATGCCCCCAATAATGGACCATAGAGCTCTGAGGCCACTCCTTGATCACTGTCCCTGCATGGCCTTAGCTCGGGTTTCGTCTGGACTTATTTCTCATGGTGGGGTGATGCTGTCATTCGACTGAATCCATTATCATTTAGGCTCCAACAATGGAAGCATTACCTACTCCACCTCTTTCCACTGCAAGAACGTATGGCTTGTGCTCTGTGGTGAGCTAATGTGACATGCACCGATTTCTAATGACTCCAGCTTTCCTTTTGAAAGCTTAATCATTACTGTGGCTTGATTCCTGCTGTTCCATTTGTTTGACTTTGTAGCCCAGTGTTGTCGTTAATGATGACATTCAAACGCATTCCTTCTAGATCAGACATACAGTATCCATCCTTCTCCCTATCCTTTGCATTGGTGTTGAGTGCTTTCTCCACCTGCAATGCCCATGGTTCTAAGCTCTTTTGTTATTTTCTTATCTAGTTCTCTGTCATCTCTTAATTTTGGGCCTTTGATATTGGCATTATCTGCTGGTTCATGCTATTTTTGAAAATGGTATGGTATCACCAATACTATATTTGGACTTTGTCTAGCTCACACTGGTTTCCGCGTTTTCGAAATTCCCTCATTTAGCTATTGCTTGTACTGTACTGTTATAAAGAAGTCTTGCAAAATTATCATATATTAATAGAACTTCTGGGCTGAATTACATATGGAGCCTGGGGGCGCAAAGGGCAGGTGTGCCCGCTTTGTGTGCCCTAGGGCACTTTGTATTATAGAAGGGGCGCGTACGCTTGCGCATCCCCTTCTTTAAGTTATCTATCAATAGAGGGTGTTCCCTAATTTGCATTAAAGTGTGCCCTATGCAAATGACGGAATTCCGTTGACTCTGTGCCCGTGCCATAATACTGACGCAGGCGTAGTGTCAAAGAAGCCCTTAGGAGGCACACTGCTAGTGCACCATTTAAAAGGAGGCGCAGTCAGTGCACCCCCTGAAAGCAGCCCTCTTCAGGTGGTAAAGGGTGTTCCATGCGACCCCCAGCTATCCCCTTGCAGGTGGGTGCAATCACTGACTGCACCTGCCTGTAAGGGGATCTCTAATCCCCTTCGAAATAGCAGGCGGGTGCCGCCTGCACTGTGAAAAACATGGAGCAGCTGCTCTGTGTTCTCACATGAATGAGCTGCCCTGGAGGCAGCCCGAGTTCACAGCTGCCTCCAGGGCAGCGCATTCAACATGATGGTGCGCATTTGCATTGTTTGTGCAAGGTGCACCTTTTCAAAGATGCGCTGGGCGCAAAGAATCCCAATACGTAATACGGCCCCTGGATGTTAACAGAGGACCAAATTACATAGTTAGCCCTTATGTATTTTCTACCAATATATATATTTCTATTCTCGTTTCTGAGATGTCCATACCGATTTACACTAATAGGTTTATTTAAAAAAAAAAACACACACAAATATTTCCATTATTGAACCTTTTTCACCCTGGAAGGAGGATTATTATTGTCAGGACCAATAAAAAAGAAAAAAACAGTATTAGGACTGTATAAGAGATTGTTTTTTTATTTCAAGTAAAGCAAGATGGCTATAGACGAGAAAGCTAAAACAAATTAGCATAAAGGTACCATATTAATTATGGAATATTGTTTTGAACTGGAGTAGAGGATGGAATATTGCACACTTGAACAACGTTTTAAGTAATATTATGCTTCCAAGTATGGCTTTTCTGAATGCAAACAAGAAAATAATGTAGCCCTTTATGTTCTTATTGAAAGATATATGAAAAGTGCGATCAACTACCAAAAGTACAAACATGTTACAACCGACAATACAATTGTGCTACTGCAAGCTAAAATAAATGTTTTTATTCTGAATACTACAATTCCCAATGATTCAAAAGAATTGAAGCATAATAATTCAATTATCATGAGGTGATCTCCAGCTAAAACCGATGCATGTTTCTAGCATGTAACAGACCATCATGTTTATAAAACAAGGCAGCTGTATACATTTGTAGATTATTAGGACTGGGTATAAAATGTATGTAGATTAGTTATAAACATGTGATAAATTAAGCTTTGGCTAGAAGACAATCTTGAGACCTGATGCGTGCCAGCGTTGATTAATTATAATATAACTTTACATAAAAGGTTGAATAATTTTGCATTTAATGTGGCTGATTTTATCAGAGCTAGGAGTGGAGGCCCCCCTGCTAAATTTCTTACATACCCTGCATGAGAATGTGGGGGCCAGGATACGAATTGGCCGTGAAGGGGAAAAACACTGAGGATTGGTTTCTCTAACCAGCGGGGTAAGCCAGCGGTGTATTTAAGCCCCTTTACTTTTTATTATTTATATGAATTTGTCTGTAGCCACCAGTGACAAGCAGAAAATAGTGAATCTTTTTGTTTCCAGCTTTTATATATGCAGACGACACTTTAGACATGTCATCCAATTTTGGGAAGTCCAATATCAGTAGTTCCCTACAAAGTACCGACCAGTCTTTGAACTCAGTGCAGAACTTTAGCTACCTCAGGATTACTTGTAGTACTTCAGACTCCTGGCAGCAGCAGATAAACGCCACCCATTTGAAACTGAGCAGGGTCAGCAGAAGGTTCATTATTTAATCTTGTGCGGAAAGCAGGCCATTGTCATATCCTTCCTTATTTCAAGATATAGAAATTGCAGTGTGTCCCCCCAGCTACGTATGGAGCAGGAGTGGGGGGGGGGGGTTCATAATTCCTGCCCTATTCAGGTTGAGGAAAATCGAATCTGCAGACGGATACTGAATCCCCCACCTACTAGCTCCAATTTTAGTCTGCATTTGGAGCTTAGTTTGGAATATGTTTTGGACTCAATTAAGTTGGCACTACTTTTGTTGTGGGTTAGGATATGGACCAGTGATAGCCTAACCTTTAACAGGGAGGTCGTACTGGATTGCCTTTGCCTTGACTAGGATCTGTCACTTCCTTGGCTGAGGTATATTAATAAGGTGTTCAACGATATCGGCTTCCCGAAAATGTTCACTGCTCCGGCCAATATAAAGAAGTGAGATAAAGGGCTGGTGAAATCTTGCCATACAGAATTTTGTTGATTGGAAGGGGATTTTAGTCAGTGCCATCAGCATGATTTGGTTATGTTTTTTACCTCAGTAGAGATGAAGTATTATATTTAGTTGGAGCTCTCACGAAGGGAAAGGCTGCTACTCTTTAGATTCTCCATACCAGACTCCTTAGAGGTAAGCAAATTGTCACTGAAGTGAGTTTGCCCCCGTGCTCCCCCCAACACGGTAACACAGCATGCTGTACCCACCACCTCCTTGCATCTCGCTCACTACTTTACTCAACTTCTTTTCCCCAGCTCCCTCAGCGAGGAACCGCTAATATAGCGCTGCAACTCTGACCCTGCTCACCAATTTTTGGCCCTGCGGACACACATGTGTACGCAGCGACGGACCCTGGAACACCTTCCAAGTACCGGACTATCAGCCTGATTCATCATTCTCCCGTTTTGCGAGCCCCTAATAGCGAATCATAAGGAATCGCTATTAAGGACTTGCAAAACGGTATTCATGTAGGAATTGCAAAAAATATTGTGATTCCTACATGTTCCTTATTTGCGATTAGCAAATTGCTAATCGCAAATAAGGAATAACTCCCCATGCATTCCTATGGGCCTACAGGCCCATGCATTCCTATGGGCCTACAGGCCCATAGGAATGCATGGGGAGTTATTCCTTATTTGCGATTAGCAATTAGCTAATCGCAAATAAGGATGCGAATTCAAGGGTGCAGGGGTGTCCAAAGGACACCCTGTAGCACCCCTGAAATGTAATCTACATTGGTGTTGCACACACACATGTCCAAAGGACATGTGTGTGTGTAACATGCAACTTAGAAAAATACATTTAAATGCATTTTTCTAAGTTTTTGCTATTTACCGAGAGGTCTGACCTCTCGGTAAATAGCGGCCCAAAATTGCAATTTCGCAATTTTAAAATGATTCATGAATTGCATTTAAGGAATCTCAAATAGAGATTCCTTAAATGCAATTCTTCACAAATGTGCGAATTCTTTAATAGCGAATTTTGCACTTGGGATGAAGAATCCCAAATGCAAAAATTGCACTCGCAAAAGGCAAGATTCTAAGAATCTTCCCCCTTGCGAGTGCAATTTAGCTTGATGAATCAGGCTGTAAGAGACAGAAAGGTAATGGCTCTCCGCCACCCACTTCCCACCATATTGCCACCCCTTGTCCGCTAGCTCTGATACCTAATCTTTTCTTTCAGCAATACTGACCCTCCGCCCGAACTATCGAGTTGAGTAACTATACTCTCAGGGAAGTATGAACACCACCATCTGTTTCATGGTAAGGCGCCCTAGCCCCACAGCTTTCCGCACGCACTTCCTTCACCCGACCTTGCTTCTGTGCACTCACCTTAAATTCACTTCGCCTCCATCTTTTAAACCGGCCACATGTTTTTCGCTACCGGTAACTCGACTTCAAGTACTCACCTGGTTGCCCAGGCATTAACTTTACTCCGTCTTTCCTCTCACAACCGGCATAATTTTCGCAACTGGTATCATCCGTTTGAACCACTCGCTCAGAAATTCATTATCCTCATTCCCTTGATAATTCACGAGTAAGCACCAAGTTTCACAAAGCACCACTATAAATGTAACTCCAAGTAGCACTTCCTTCTAGATTCCTCTATGCACAAGTCAGCTGTATCTAGGAGCGCATCCCTTATAGGGTGCAACACCAAGTCACCATTAGTCACCGAGCTATATTTTCGATTATTCAAGTGAGGCTCGCATGATGTTCGTCTGAAATCATTTAAGCACTTGATCTTTGCACTAGCTGTTGACATGCTGAAATCAAACTATTACAGTGATTCGGACGGGTCGCTGTTTCCCTTTTCTCCCTGTTCTCTATCCAAAAAGGCTTCAATGATATACACCAGGCAATTGTATAAATATTAGTCCTGATGATGATCCCCTTATTCTAGGAGCTTGGGATCGAAACGTTGCCGACATTTCAAAACAGTATCACAAACTGTCCATTGTGTGTAATTATTGTGGATACTGTTTGGTAGAGCTTGCTTGACTACACATTTAAGTGCGGGCCACTATAGCTCAAAAGTTATTGCCTAATATTTTGTTTGTTTACACTGTTTTTTCTCCTTTTTTTCCTTCACTTCCTTCCTAATGTTGGGTACAGGACTGTGCCCTACTGTAAATGTCTATGCGTACATTCTTATTTCTATTTAAACATTGTTCAAATAAATATCCATGTCCGGATGGACATTGGAAATATATATAGCACCCATCAAGGTCTATATGAATTTTTCTTAAAATTCTTTGTTTGCTCAGAACCATTGTTCTCTGAAATACCTCTTTAGATTCAGGGCAGGCACAGTATGGGGTTTATTGTATTTGCCTGATAAGCCTATGGTCTGGAGTAATCACCTACCAGTCTGCCCTTGCGATGGAGCTGTAGTACAATCGCTCATGCATTTGGTGTTTTTTGCACATTTTACCAAACTCTCTTTATAATCTGTCTTAAACACATGATGAAACCACTGGTGTTCCAGCACTGTAATGTTTCTCTATTGTATTTGCAGTCGTTAGGCAGCTTGAACATCTGTTATAGTGTAGGCTGATTTTTAAAAATGGCTGCTAGTCACCAAAAATCTATAGACGATTAAGGAGTGTTGTTAATGTTTTTCTTCTCAAATGTAACACTTGTTGCAGATTTCTGGGGTTGCTTTTAGCTTGCACAAATATACTCCATCTTTTCGCGTGCTGCACTTTACATTGATCAAACTCCTCTGGATACTATTGTGCTACCATGTTATCATTAATTTTATTTATTTGTTTTAATGAACATCACTCCTTTGTAGGATATACATGTTGTATTCCATTTGACTCATATGATTTTATTTTTAAACGCAAATAAAGAACTTTAATGAGGATGAATGTAGCAACTCGAAGCTCACTAAAGTTGGAACTAATGTGCTTACTTTTGGATTATCATTTCTTCCATTCCAAGACATACATTTAATAGATGTCAATATAGATTTATTTAAATTGGTCCTTAAACTAAAATACTAAAAGTATAAAGAAGGGAAATAAACTGTGACTCCTCACTTGTCATCTGTTCAATTTTATTCTATACATTGTTTCCGAGTTGAGTTGAAAATGTGGGTTGATGAGCGATTCGTGAAGAAATCCACGGCCTGAATCATGATCGGCTACATTGTTTGAATTTGTTTGTTTTATTAGGCAATGGTAGAACTCTTGGCATGTATGATTTCTTTTTGTAGGGCAGTGTAGCAATTGATTACTCTTGAATGAACGGCTTTTGTTGAAGTACCCCCTAAAGGACCTAAAGAGAATGGCCCAGGTATAACATGCAGACTGAGCTACTGATGGCTATATTCCAAGACCAGACATGTTATCCCCATTGCACTGAGATGGACTCTCTTAATCTAATCATGGACAATAAGATGTAAACTGATGGGCCTTGTGTCATATAAGTGACAGAGATCAAAAATGGTATTGAGCTGGAAGAGGTCGGTATGACAACTAATTGACAACTGCTAAGGCTTGGATGGTTTGCTGCTTACAAGTTACGTTTGGAGCCAGTTTCACCTGATATGTGACAGCTTGCAAGCTTTGTAGCATAACCATTTCTCAGCAATACATTAAAGCCCGTCCATGAGTAGAAGAAAATTATCAATGCAGTTGAATATTGGGACCAGTGTCACCTGTTGAGTGCAAGGAGTAGTACCCCTGCTAATTTGTGTGAATGGATATTATTACAGCTTTACTTTCTGTTTTTAAGCCTTTAGGGACTCAGTGTTTATGTTGATCCTGGGAGCCAAAACAATTTGCAAACTTTAGGGATTAGTTCTGTAGTATAGACAGATACTAGCAGAGTAGAGCAACTTTGTATTGCGGTAGATATGTATACAATTCCCACTCAGGCCAAGACACTTGTGGGCTATCGAATTCCCAAGAAGTTGAGACCCAGCCCTCAACATTCACTCTCACACACTGTGTCTCCCGGCAGCATGTCTCCACCCCTGTGCAACCACTCCACACGGTCAAAGTACTCCTCAGGCTCCCACAGGCACTGATGCCTCTTCCTCAGCCTCAGGTCCAGTCCTCCAACTGGCCCCGACAATCAGCCACCTCCCAGTTCAACTTCAAGCCAAAGTTGACGCCAAGTGCCCCTCCCCACACCATTTATCACACAGCGGTGCCTGGACTGCCCATTTGTAGCCCCTGAGCTGTGGTGATTCCCATGGCAGTGGATGGTGTTACCCATTTTCCTTTGCAGTTTCCCATGCACACATTTGCGCACTGGAACTATGGACTGGCCAATGGCTTTGCTGTTTGTTACTTTTGATTCCCATTTTCTGTGCAGTTTCTCATGCACACCTGTGCGGACTGGAACTATGGACTCGCCAATGTCCTTGCTGTTTGTTACTTTTGATGCCCATTTCCTGTGCAGTTTCTCATGCAAACATGTGCATACTAGGAATTTATATTGCCCAATGGCCTTGCTGTTTTGTACTTATGATGCCCATCTAGGTATTATGTAATAAAGACTGTTACTCCTGTTGTCTGGTTTGTCAATGCCCTTGCTAAATAAAAGGTTTTATGTATGGGTATCGGCTGATGAGACACATGATCTATATACCAATTTCACATTGGCAATCACTTTTTATCTTTTTCAGAGGTTTTCAGAGGTAACAGGCACATTTGTCCTTCTTCAGTCTGAGGCTTGAGGGTGCAATGATGGTTGTTTGTAGTTATCTACTCTTCTTCTAATCATTCTATGCTCAGGTTTGCTAAATTATACACATGCCATGTTTGGATGCAATGCCAGAACAGAGGTGAATGCTATCCCCTGGATTACTTGTGCGGCGAACAGGGTCAGTCATGTCTGTGGGCTCTTTCTTGATGTGTGCACAGCAGTGCTGATGTGTAGTCATCTAGTGTAGGCCTGTCTTCATAGACATGGGTAAATTTGAAAGTGGGCACTTGAGTAGTCATACAGTGTGATTGGCCTGTCATTGTCAGTAGTATTTATGTGTATGTGCCCCTGCACATGCCAACTACACACATGTATGATCCAGATAATGTGTGCCGGTTAGATTACATTGTCAGACATGTGCTTCAGATTGTGGGCACATGTAGGAGTGGTAGGTTGAGCACGGAGCAGTGTGTCAGTGTGTCTTTGCACTCCTGGGGACACTACTTGTTGTCACTGTCAGTTGTGAGTATGCAGAATGTGACACTGCAAAGTCTGTGTTTTGTTTTACTGTTCGGCCATGTCTCTTGTTTAAGTTTGTGCTCACTGTGCAGACCTGCTCAGTCACATTGACAATATTTGTGAGTTTTCCCATGCATTGCTATCACTTGACACATTTTTGGGTCAAGTATAGTATGCGGTATGAGGAGTCATACCACCCCCTATAGGTGCTTCTGACGCCTACACATTGTGAGTTACTCCTCTATGTGTTTGTGGACAGTACTCTCCTCACCTGTCCAATACTGATGTATGCACCACTTCAAGCTCATGTCTTCCACCCCATGCCTTGCCAGTGTGTGACTCTCGCCACTTCAAATATTCTATACTGTGGGAGTATGCTCTGTCTATAGGAGCACTGTGCCACTCAGGACAGTTTTACCATTAGTTATGTGTTATTTTTTTCTTCTTGCATGCAGTCATGGTTGCTCATGTGCAGTGCATATGTTTTAGCAGCACAGTCCTCTAGTCATGTTGTTTGCATCTGGGTTTCCCTGAGTTGTTCATATGTGGGTGAAGGTTACTCTGTATGTCTGTTTGCTGAGGTACTGCTACCCTTCCTGAGTGTGATGTTATCTGTGTGCTGTGACGATTTGTTTTGTGGGATTCATGGTGGAGCACTCAGATATGTGTGCTACTGGTGTGGTTGGTGTTCACACACTGCATACTGTGCATACAGTGCTGTCAGTGTATGTTGCCTTGTACTTGCCTGGTGCGCACCCCTTGATGTCCAGCTGAGTTTGCTATGTGATGAGTTGGTATGAGCATCAGTTGTGTTTTTGTTGTACAAAATGCGTGGGTGCATGGGATAAAGTGGGGCTCCTATAGTCATAAACACTGTTTATCTCTCTCTAAATCAAATTATTTTAGTGCATCCAAACTTTGGGAAGAGAACACCCTACTTCGCTAGGATTGAGAATTCACAAAAAACTGAATTTTTGGAGCACTCAAGTACAAATAACGTCCAGGTTGTATACAATCATTCACAGCAAATACTCTCAAAATAAACACTGGGGCTTCATACAGTTCTTGTCTTTAATTCCGTCACATTCCAATCCCTTTGCCAATGCGTTTCGCTGTGGTCGGTTACCCTGCGGCTTCGTCAGGGCTGGAAACAATACAGAATATTGCATTTGTAATACACCGTTCCCTACAAATCATATTTCTAAAGCCCACATAACAACAACCAGAGTGCAAAGGAACTATTCAAAAGAGTGCAGAAAGTCATATCTTACAGACAATGCTTAAATTACACAAAGTATATATAAATAAACAACACTAAGTCAAATATAATTCTTAACACACAACAATCTTGTCCAAGTAATCTGTTTGTCATCTGAGTATTCAGTGATAACGTGATTTCTTATTGTTATTACCCAAATCGCACCACCTCATTGACCAGAGTGTATTTAAGACTATATATCCCATGTGTAAGATGTAAAGATTAAAGCATCATTCTCGATGCCAATACCTTAGGCTTCTCAAGAGTTTTTAATTCCTAATGGGGTAAATGATAGTTTTTGATACTAAAACAGAACATGCGAGGCATGGTGCCAAAAGACATTTATCTGTCTCCAAAGTAATATGCAACCACAAAATAAGTAAACAGGTCCTACCTCGCTGTAGTCTTTCACTCTAATTATCTTCTTCCTCTCTATTTGGATCACTACTAAGTCCTAGTTATCCTACTAAGAAATCTGAAACAAGATTGGATCAACATTCCATAGGGTTCTTTAAATTTGGGCATTGTGGGGTTCGTAAATATGCCAAGGACAAAACAAGAGATTTTCATATTGAAAATGGTAAAAAGTATGATATATTGACAAATATTACGTGCATTACCAAGTATGTTGTATATATAATTCAATGTAAATGCTGTAAAATATACGTGGGGAGCATCATAAGAATGTTGAAAGAATGCATCCGTGAACACCTGAGAGCACTAAAACAGAATAACATCAGATACCCAATAGCTGAACATGTACACAATTGCCCAAGTCAAAGTGAAAACAATAATTTCTAATTTTTCGGAATTGAACAGATGAAAATCGATCCACGAGGGGGCAATAGGTTCAGTTTTTTGTTTTTTTGTTGCCGATGGATGCAGTGTTTGGCTTGTGTGGGCTCTTTCTTCAGACAGGTACCATGTGTGTGTGATGTTATATTTGCATGACATTGTGTATGAGTAGTTTGTGTATTTTGATACATTGAGATGTGTGTTGCATGTGTAGTGTGCCTTTCTTGTGTGTATGCCACATGCAGAAATGTGGATTCTTGTTCATGAGCTTGTTTAGAGTGGTATGTCCTCCTATATTTTACCTGTCACTTGTCAGGATTTTGCATGTGCATGCTTGTGCTATACTGTGACACCATGCTCACTTGATAACTGGTGTGGTGTCTATGTCTGTGTTAGCTTATGTGTCCCATTGATCCCAGTTAGTGTTCATGATTGGCATTTGATGGGGTGACATAGCCAATCTACTGTTTGGCTGCACATAGCTGGGCTTGTTTGACTTCAGAAGATGTTGTTTCTGAGATTTGTATTTGCCTATTGTTTGTTGGTCAGCATTGGTTCAGACAACCCTGAGTGTGAGTGTGACATTTGTAGATACACAAAAGAGGGGGTGTGATTGGTTGTCTGGAAACTCAAAGGACCTTATTTGCACCTTTATGTGTGTTTCTCACAGGTGTTGAGTGTTGCAGGTGTATGATGGGTAGATGAAGGGTATATGTGAAGGTCCTACTTGGGTTTGACAGTCAGGGAGTGTGCCAATGAGCCAAGTGTGTTCTGGTGGTGGCATACACATGTCAAGTAAGTTGACACAGATGTGTGGCTGGTCACTGTATGCCTTCTGACAATTACTATCATTCCTGTGCCTATGCATAGATTGCATTACTGTATCCCAGAGATATTGCACAGATGCCACTTTGGTTTAATTTCAATCACTGTGCCTCCCATGTCTGATTTGAGGGCCTAAGGGTAGTGTGATATGTCCCTCCTGTTGCACGTGTTGTACAAATGCTATGTGGCTTGCTCCATGGTTTTCCAGCACTGTGCACTCCACTTTGTGCTAGCCTATTTATTGTCCTACATTGCTGCTAACCTATGGTATGTGCATGTGGCAGAGTGTCAGTGTGGGATCTTTCTGAGGGACTTGACATGCATTGTGAACAGTTCAGTGGTTGTTAATATGCAGTGTGAGTCTTTATTTCTTATTATACTTAGTTTGATTCACATGAGTGGATGGCAGGTATGAGGAGGAGGGTTATCCAGCCCCATACCGTCTGTGCAGAGTGGTCTTCACCCCACCTTCCCAGTCAATCTACCTTGCCCTTTGATGAGTGAGGTGAGAGGTCTAGTCACACCTGGCTGATCAATTGTACATTGAGGGGGGGCACAGGAGGGGCGCACAGCATGTTCAGAAATGGGTATAGGAAGCATGCTGTCGGCTGTTGCAAACTGATGCAGCCCACCATGTGGGTAACGTGGAGGTGGAGCCCTGGGAAGCTGCCCAGACTGCCATGTCTGGCGCTGGCCCTGCGTACTCCATTATGCTCAGGTTTTCCAGCATCTTCACCGCTGTGGTGACTTGCCCGGGTCATTGCAGTGATTTAGCTGTTGATGGGTTACTCGGATTTCTAGCAGGTAGGACATGAGTGAGTACACTGAGGGATATGTTCCTGTCTCCACAAGAGTGTCTGATGTGGACAGGAACCATATTTCAGCACAGGAGTTGTTTGTTGTGGTTGTATGCCGAGATATGTTTTTACATACCTGCGGTGTTGACCACGGTGATGTCTTATCTGCTGGTAGTGGATGAGGTACAGTAGCAGAAGGACTTGGAAGCTGGATCCGTAGCAGTCAGTAATGTGTGGAGGTGCCCAGGATTTAAGTTTTGATCCCCACAGTAGTTCTTCAGCCATCTCTGAGTGTCTGGTTTCTGCGCTGCATTCTGATTGTCTGTTTGAGGCATCGTGATTTGTCCGGTGGTCGGGACGTCATTCCACACAGAGGTCATTCTCCATTGTCTACCTCCACCAACGTTGCAGAAGAAAGTTTCTGGTGAATCCTGAAACTCCGCAGCAGATGTAAAAAGGGTTATCTTTGCCCGTTGTATTATGGTGGACACAAGGACCGCAGCTGGTGTGTGGAAAAGGATGTTTTCAGCCACCGCCAGCACCACATATGTGCCTGGGACCGCCTTCCTAATGAGCCCCTTAGTGCCTAGTCTGGAGGAGGGGGATCACATATGCCAGTGATTGCAGGAGAATGAGGAAGCTCTGGTATTGCGGAGGATGCTGGAGGAATATTAGGGAATTGTCTCAGCAAACTACATTCTTGAGGATGGGAGGGATGCCCTACTAGCCCTAGAAGTGAGTAACAACCAGTGGTACACCACTGTGAAAGAAACACTGAAAAGGAGGTATGGCTTCACCCATGAAGCACATGTGTTGAGGTTCAGGAACAGTAGGAAACTGTTCGACCAGTCTTGGGCGGAGTTTGTGGAGGAGTTGTTGCAAAGGACTAGCGATACGAGTAAAGAGTAGCACAGCAAACAAGTTTGAAAGGCTGTTCAAACTGATTGTCAGAGAGCACATGTTCCATTGTTGTTTTCTAAGACTATGCCGGCACCTGTTAGAGTGAAAGTTCTCGGACCGCAGGAAAATGCAAAGGAGGCAGACTTCTGGGTGAGGGCCAGAGGGTATGGAAAGGCATTTGGAAGTGAACCTAAAGGGAGTGGCTTAGTTTCCCCCAAACTGAGGGCAGGGGAGATTTGCGGTAACCCTGATAAGTCCTAGTTTAGTAGGTTGGGTAGAGGGTCCCATGTCCCTTCTCAGGGTTGTAGAAGGGGTGAGGATAGACTGAGACCCAGTATGCTCAAAACCCAGTAACAGAGACTGGATAATTCCCAGACAAAGCACCAGAGGAGGTCCTAGTCTATACCGGGAGACCTTCAGCTGAGGGGACCACATAGTGTCAGGAGTACTTGGGGGTAGCTGTCACAAGCATCCCTCCAGTTCTGGTGTCTGGCAGTACCACTCTGGAATGGAGTGTACAGAAGTCCAGATGGAGAGGTGGGAGAGAGAGGCAATCCTCAGTGGGAGAACCAGAGTAGCATGTGTCAGTTCTGAGGTCAGAGCCTCCCAGGAATGACCCTGGGAATGCCACTTCTTGTTTGGGAGGTCTTCCTGCTCTGTCAGATAAGCAGGGATTGGGAGGCCAGTACCAGGCATGAATAATGTGTTTCCCTTGAGGGGAGGAGTATTATCAATGAATTTCTGGCTTTCCGGACACAGACTCAGCCTAATGGTGCAGCCCCTGTGTTAGGGGAACCAGTTGCAGGATTGGACCACTGAACTAATGGGAGAATTGTTCAGGACGGACTGTTCTGGATTCTGCGGGTGCCACTCCTAGGAAGATGGTGCGGAACCCTAGATAGATGGGTAGGGGAGGAAGACCTCTCCCCAACCCCCTGTCCAGCCTAAGGGTACAGACCCTGGTTTGAGGGACCTGTGGCAGGGTAGAGCCCCTGAACATTAGACGGTGAAGTGGAGCACGGGTGTAATGAACCTGTGTCTACCACCCCCCACTCTGAAAGATTTCAGAGATTGGAAACCCTTGGATGGCCTGGGGTCTGGCTCTGGCAACCAACAGCTATAGAATCACTTTGGGTTAGCTTAGAAAATCTCGGGAGGATAGACAGAGTTCTCCAAGTGGGTTCAGAGTGACGTAGATGTGGAACAAGCCCATGCAGTTGAGGGCCAAGGTCCATAGTCTATCGCCCCATGGAGAGAAGACAATCAAAGTATTTATTTGTCTTCCCTGGCTTTACGTTGGAAGGGGTTGTGTTAGACCTGGCCTTTTTTTGCAGGGTTTTCCCTAAACCTTTTGCTTTCCTCCTCCTATTTTTGTTGATCTGTTTTTGTTGGCTTTAGGAATCTGGGCATTTTGCCACTGCTAATCAGTGCTAAAGTGCATTTGCTCTCTCCTTTAGGGATGTATGATTGGTTTACACCTGTTTGGAATATTTAATTTACCTCTAAGTCCATTGTACAGTGGTATTCCATATACCCAGGGCCAGTATAATAAATGCTACTGGTGGTCATGCAGCTCTTCTTGTGCCACACACTGAATTAACCTTTTTAACCTTACTGAGCCTGCCACTGCAGGACCTGCGTGCGCAGGTCACTGCTATATTGACTAGGCATTTAGAGTTGCTTATCAAGCCTGAAACTCCCCTTTTACTACATATAGTTCACCCCTAAGGAAGACCGTATGTAACCCTATCGGCAGTGTGCTATGTAGGTTAATGGTAGGACATTTGCCTTTGTTGTTTGTCATGTACTTTTAGTGACAAACAGCATATTTGGTTTCTCTTAATGTGAAGCCCATTCATCTCAAAGGCTGACATTGGGAATTCTTTTAAAGGCACTTCAGTGTTATTTCCTGATATGAAAGGAGTAGCACTGCCATGTTTGGTTTGTACGGAATAGTGGTGATAAACCCTGCTTACTGGTATCAGTGGATTTTCATTACTTTAGTAGAAATGCCACTTTTAAAAAATGGGCACTTCCCTGTGCTTAACTCTATGTGCTTTTCAGCCTGACTCCAAATCACATCTAGGGTAGACTAACAGCTACGCTTTGTGCATACTTTCCAGACAGCCATCATACAGGGGAGATTGGTGTGTACCAGGGCAATTGCTGCTTTGCCACCGTGGATTTGGCAGTCCATTGGACAGCCAAACTCATAATCAGGCCTTTAGTCTGCAGGGAGCACTTGCCATTGCCGTGCACATCTTAGACTATTACTATACCTGTGGTATACATTGGTCACATAATTTCACTATTACAGTCCACCTATCTAACAATTAATACATGAGGGATAGACAATATATTTTGCTTTTTTCTTAGGTTCAGAAATGTTCTCTGTCTAAAGTTGTTGGCTTATTTCTGTATGGGTATTTCGGAGTTTTGAGCACAGTACTGTTTTTTATTTATCATATTTGTATTACAGAGAAGATTCCATTAGTAAAATTCAAGTCTGTAGCATTTTCAGCTGTTCATGAGTACTAACTTGTTAAAGGTATCTGCACGTGTCAATGTCTGTGGCAATGTTTGTCTGTACATAAACACCACAGGGAGAAAAAGGGTCATAGGGATATTTAAAGACCTGCCCAGGTTCACATCCCCTACCACTCAATTACAAAAAGAAGAAACAACCGGGGGTCTCAAAAGCCACTAACGGAGCTCGCTGGCTTTGACTCCTCACTGAGTGAGTCAGGACAGAATGTTGTAATTTAGAAATGATTAGGTTAAGCATTAGCAGAAGACATCTTGGGGCAGATTCATGAGGCCCTTGCGCCACGTTTACGCCGCTGTTGCGTCACGCAAGGCGGCGTAAACGTGGCGCATCCCTACGAAAGATTTACAACGTGACGCATCTAGGCAGATGCGTCACGTTGTAAAGCCCTGCGCCGCTTGTGGGCGTTCCGGCGCAGGGTGGGCGTTCCAGGGCAGGTGCGCCTCGCAAAAGTGGCTGAGTGAAATCTATAAGATTTCACTCAGTCACTTTCAGGCCAATGCTGCGTCAAATCCCTACGCCTGCTTGAAGCAGGCGTAGGTCTTGACGCAGCATTGCAAAGATGGGGCACCCCCGAGCCTCCAGCAATGCGCCACCTTAACGGCACAGATGCGTCACGCATCTGTGCCGTTTTTGCCCCATGGTGTGCCACATTGTAAATGCGGCGCACCATGGGTGGCGGAGCAGCGGCGCAAGAAAACTGGCGCATCCCTGGGGATGCGCCAGTTATCATAAATCTGCCCCATAGTATTTAGAGACTATCTTGTCCGTTTACAGAATCCGTTTCATAGTTCTGTCGGCCATTTTGTTTGCCATCTGCTCTGTCCTACCTTCCTGTTAACTGCTCTTGAAATCTGCCTAGAGATAAGGTATAGTTATCCTCTTCTGCTTTGCACATGCCCAGTTGAACTTACAACTGTCGCCAACTTGTAACTGTCAAGATGTGTCCACCAGAATTAGCTAACTATCAGCCCTTCCCACTTGTTGCTAGCACACTCTCTGTATGACCTTATATGTATTTGAAACCAGCATGCTGTACCTTGTACCGCCTTCATTTGAGCCCATGTGTGGGTATAAAAGGACCAAGCTCCTTCTAGTCAGTGTGCTACCTCATACTCTACTAAAGGGTGTTATGTGAATGTAGTTCCACCTCATGAGGTTTAATAAACTCTGTCTTTTCTATTCCAGTTTCGTTGCCAACTTCTTATTATTGGTCTAAGGACTCTAAGCAGAGAAGGGCGAATCCCTTGCACTAGTAGGCCTGGCTGAGGCCTGCTACCACAACAAGTTACCTAAAAGCCTACAAAGACAAGAAAAAGCAGGAGAAAAGAGCAAAAGACAAGTGATTACCAGTGAGATCCACATACAGCTGAATTGATTCCCATCAATATATCGCAATGATCAATATTCTCATTTGGTCATCCATCTGTCGGGATGGTATGTCTCTTGATCATAGAGACTTGCTGCCATACCCACGATATTAGGCTGAATTGGATCAGACCCACAATCACTGTAGACCATAAGTAGTAGATCATATGAGAATTCAGTGCAGTGCAAGAACACAAAAAAGTGGTGAATAAAATAGTGTGAGGTGGCTAAAAAAGCTCTTTTTATTAGAATATCGGCTCAACCCCTAATTAAAAACAAGAACAGTGCAAAAATGCAGTTTCAACAAATAACTGCAAACAGGCCAACATGTTTCAGCCAGTAGGGAAACAAATCCCACGGCTTTCTTCAGGGCCTCTGCTCTCTAACTTTGCTACTGCAAAAAAGGAGTGTATAAAGGTGAAACCATATATATAAACTGGATATTAGTGAACATACAGGGAACCAATTCTAAAAAACATCATTAATCATCCCCTTGACTCGTGTGAATTTACACCTGTTTTGGGGATGGGAAACTTAATGGCAATCATTGGTGAAGTCCAATAGACTTTCAAATGTAGGTGTGTCGAATAGGGAAGATTGCCCCGAGCACACACACAGATTACGCTCTAGACAATGCATATAGTAAAAGAGCAATAAAGTGGTTCCAATCCAGCGATGGTATCTTGTAATTTCTTTTTATTGGTAATTCTACACAACGCAGCCAGCCGACACGTGTTTCATCAGAGATAAGTTTTTCTCGGAATCTTTTGATTATTACAAGGACCTTCGTTTTTATTCATTTTGGCTATTGGTGATTGTACTGGCATTATGGATGTTTTGAATTACTACCTAGCATACGGTGCTCGCCTATGAACCCCTAAATTGATGTTCTTAAGACCCCACCGCATTGGAAATATCACCGGCTGTGGGATTACACAGAGTTTGGACACGCCACACAGCCCTGAAGATTCAGAGATAAACCTATCTCTGATAAAACACGTGTCGGCTGGCTACGCTGTGTAGAATTACCAATAAAAAGAAATTACAAGATACCATCGCTGGATTTGAACCACTTTATTGCTCTTTTACTATATGCATTGTCTAGAAGGTAATCTGTGTGTGTGCTCGGGGCAATCTTCACAATACATGTGATTAGGGTGTTCTAGTCCTAATTAAGGGGTTACTAGGATCTACCGTTCCCAGGCCGCACCACACCATAGTTTGTTTCTATATACTTACGTGAACCAGCGAGGGCCACTATTTCCTGGATATTAAAATCCTACCTTCTTGTCATTGGTGTCTCAAATAGGTTTTGCTGGCGGCCAACTCACAAAGGCCCAGATATCAGCCCATCTAAGAAAATGTATCTCACATACATTCTACCACACTGGCAATATTATTATGTTAGCAGACTCATTTTGAAAAGCATAAACACAACTTCATTTTCTTATTAGTAAGGAGTGGGATTTGCTCTAAGAATGATTGTTTTTTGCACCTAACTTGTGTTTAGGGCATGTTCATTTTGCGAAAGAACCAATGATGATATAGCGATAAGTACCTGCATTATGGTATATTTACCAATTGTTTTACTGTCATTTGGAATTCTGGAGATTTTATTCTGATGTTGAGCCTTCTACCCTCGATATATATCCCATCTCCCACTCTTTGCATCATATCTTCTTCTGCCCTATGCCTATTACATTTAGTCAATAAGGAAGCTTTCAAGCAGTGGTAGGGTACTACTTAACAGGTAAATGGGATTTCTTGCAATCTTATTGATTTGGTGAAAATTCATCACATATGGTGTATTTGTTGTCCATTTCCATTATTCTACGTAGATATTTTCAATTTAGTACCTAAGTGTTTTTTTAATTCACATGTGTCAAGAAGGATGCAAGATTGCATTGTTTCCAATAAGCAATGTGTGGTGCCTTTACATGATCACCTGAGCTATTAATCTTTTAAATGTGGGTTAAGGAACACAACGTGCTATACCTCCAATAAAAACGTTACACCATTTCCACATTCTTTTGAAAGACAAAAAATGCAATTCAAAAGCTTGGGAAAGTAAATATTTGCACAGGGTGTGATGCACCAGCAAGAGAAATTATTTAAACTGGAATGTTTCCCAGAGGAGGTCTAGGATTTCAGTTTTGAAACTCGGATGTGTAGATGATACTTAAAAAAACAATATCCCAAAGAAAAATGGTCTTCAGGCTTAATAACTTAATGAGTCTTTATTACTGCTAAAATCGACTTCACAAATGTGTGATTTGGTGGAAATTAGCCAAAGTAATAACAACATTAAAGTGTGTCAAATTGACGGTGAGGATGTAAAATATATGTTCTCTATTCTAGTTGACTCATTTACGATTTTATTATTAAAATTGAATAAAGAACTCTGATGAGGATGAATTTAGAAACTCGAAACTCACTTAATTTGGAACTACAGTGCTTACTTTCGGAATATTATTTCTTCAATTCCAACACATATATTTAATGGATTACAATATTGATGTATTTAAATTGATCCTTAAACCAAAATATTAAAAGCATAATGAAGTGAAATAAACTGCAACGCCTCACTTGGCATCTTTTCGATGTAATTCTATACGAGGTTCCACAGTTTTCAAAGTTGGTGATTTGTATTTGATAGGCGATTGATAAGAAAATCCATGGCCTGTATCATGATCGGCTACTTAGTTTTTATTTTTTAAATCTTTTTATTAAACACATATAAACAAAACAATAACAAAAAGGGTGCATCGGGTGACATCTGACATCGTGCAACTATAAAGAACTTCCTCGGTTACAGCAACAATGAAGGATAAACAATATCAGAATCAGGCGGAATCCAACATCTCAGTAACATCTGCTGGAGCGGGGGGCACACAAATATCATCTCGGTAAGTTTTCCAAGCACCCCAAATCTTCCCCCATTTTCCGGGTCTCCCCCTGGCAACATACACTGACCGCTCACAAAACATCTGTCCTGTGCACTTTCAAAATTCGAAAAAAAAAAGAAAAATATATTTTTGGATAAAAAAACTTTGGTCGTGTTGATTGACTTCAATTTGGTGCTGCCTCCACTATTTTTTTATATTTTTTTATATTTTTTTTACGCTCACAAAACATACACCAATCCAGGTCTTCCATCCATTTCCCAATCTGAGGGTCCTGGCTGGCACCCCACAACTGCGCAATATTGCGTTTGGCAATCATACAGGCAAGGGTGACCCAAAGTTTCCCGTGGGTCGTGAGATCGGACGGCTCCCATACATTGAGCAAGCAACGGCGCGCTTCCAATTCAAGTTGCACTCCCCACACCTCCTGAATTTTTCCCATGCACCGTGGTCCAATAGTCACAGACCTCCGCACAATCCCACAGCACATGCATAAATGTCCCGATCATCCCACACCCTCTACGGCAGTCCGCATTTGCAGCCAGACCCATGCGCAACAATTTAGGACTCGTGGTGTAAGAGCGATGGAGAATCTTAAGCTGCACCAATCTGAGCCTCATCGGGATGGCTACAGTCCTAGGAGACGATACCGCCTCCCCCCAGTCTTCATCGTCTAAGACTAACCTATCAGTAATCCATTGTTCCCTGAGTGTCACTAAGGGGTCATCGGTGTGGTTAATCAGCTTTTTATAGATCAGAGATATCTCCTTAGTGGGGAGATGCCCATCCAGTACTCGGTCCTCCAGCGGAGAGACCACAGGTGGTGCAACACCACGTGGAACGCCAGCCATCAATGCGTGCCTAATCTGCATATAGCGAAACTGCTCACTCTCTTGCAGTTGGTGTCTGTCCTGCAGCTCTTCAAACGTGAGAATCCCATTCTTCCCCCACAAATCTTCCACCTGCGAGATCCCAATAAGATCCCAACCGATCAAATCCTTTCATTTTCCACAAACTGCAGAGACCCTCCGAATTCCATAGCGGAGTCGCCAAAGTAATCTTCCCGTCCCACTTAAGAGAACAGTTGGCCACATGCCACACCCGCGTCGCAATCGCCGGCGGTCCCACCAAAGGAAACCGTCCCTGTCTGGCATAGAAGACTCTGGTGTATTCACCCCCCGGCACTTGGCAGCAATCCATCGCATAAATGGCATGGTTGATGGGCGCCAGCTGGGAAGCCCAATAGTACCTCCAGATGTTGGGCAAGTCGATCCCCCCGTCATACCAAGGCAACATCAATTTAGAGAGCGCAATCCGCGGTCTCCCATCCCAAAGGAGCTGTCGCTGAAGAGACTCGATTTCATTAAAGTACGAGGGAGGTACCGGGTTAAGGGTGTTTTGAAAGGCATACAGGAAGCGCGGAAGAGCCAGCATCTTAAACAAAACCGCCCGACCCAACAGGGAGTGCGGCAGAGATTTCCATCTCGCCACATCCCCCCTAAGCCTGGCCAATGGGGGCACCAAGTTAGCGCTATATCTCACTTTGGGGTCCTTCTGTAGTGTAAATGTAAATGTAAATGTAGTATACTTGTAAAGCGCACAGCTGCCCCAGCAACGGGGCGTCCCGGCGCTGTATAACTCTGGGGAACCCGTCCTGGCTTTCCCTGTGGGATGGTCCCTTGCTGGGAGTCCCCAAGGTGGAGCCAGGCATCCCCGGAATAGGTGGGGCCGTTATGGAGATTAGGCAAGCTAATGCCCAGAGTTGCCGAGTGGAACCCCTGATTAGAGTAAGCACTGAAGCGAGAATTATCGAGTCCGCTGACCAAGGTCCACAACCCTGCCGCGTCGGGAATTGAACCCTGGTCCCGGGCTGACTTCTGCTCTCAGGCCTGCTGCCTCTAACCAGTGAGCCACACTACTCCATATTCCCAATAGGCTCTGTGCATTGGAATAACATAAACGATAGTTTAGACGTAGGACTTAGGTCGACTAGGTCTCTATTGAATATGTTAGACTTAATTATGAATGCCAGCTAGCTCAGAGGTCACTAGAAACTTTCTCGAGTACACAAGAAGGGATTAGTTTCTGACAACCGCATAAACATGACAACTTTGCTCCCTCCAGAATAAGGAGTATACCTCCAGAGTCGCGGAAACAATAGATAGCTATTTTACTCAGTCAATCGTGCATGCTTAGTTTCACCAGAAGTGCAGAGAAACAGAGAGACGGGCGTTTTCAATAAAAGAGGTTATTTATTGAACAGTCTTCTTTCTCATGCAAGATAAGTGAATTGCTACAATTGCAATACTTGTCGTAAATTAAAGTGCGTAAAGTAAAAAGAGTATTGTAAAGTAATACTGTAAAAGCATGGTATGGTTTCTAAGCCATACGGTATTTAAAATGGTTAAAATATATACAATGATAAAAAAATGACTAAAAGTACTCAACTGGTGCTTCTAAGATACGCCTACCCCGGTGTACCTAACCTAAGCCTAGTACATGGGAAGGAGTAAGTGAGATGTTGTTTGAGTTAAGATAGTTTCTGCCAAGAATCTGAATCAAGAATTCTCTAAGGGTCTAATCAGCTCCGTACCTTGGTTATAGAATGAAGGAGGTCTTGTATCTCTCTCTCAGGACTCGATCTCCCAGCAACCAGCAAGGGTGGCAGGGAAACACTGGAGCTGGATTTCTCGGCAGGAGAAAAGACAGCGTCTCTCTCAGTGTGTCAACGGGAGGGTCGGCTTCCTTCGGCACTTGCTACAGCAGGGCGTCGGGCAAGTAGTTAGTCGATCTGCTCCAAACCACCGCGTGTTTTGCTAGGGCGGATGCTGGTATATTTATACCTGGAAGGTGCCGAGTTTTACGTAAGGTTGGACATAAGATGTCACTAAGAACTCGCAGTTCTTTCAGGACTTTGGGAGTTCTAGGACAAATCAATACAGAAGCAGGGGGAATTCCTGGGCTGCTGGATGCTTGGTATGTTTAAGAACACGTTGTACTTTCTAGGAGTCTATGGGAGTAGCCTTGCCATATTTGGACTACATTGGCTATGTCTTAATATGGGTATGATTCTTATGCCTATATAAGGATATGATTTGATATAACCACATAAGGGCATAAATCGGGAATATTTAACTAGAGTCCTAGATTCATCTACAACACCCACTCCACGTATAATGTCCATCATTACTAATTACTAAGCAATTTTAAACATATCTATGCATGTGTTTTCCATCCCACCCCAAAATACATAAAATGCATTTGAAATGGTATATACACGAAAAATGAGTATTATACTGTACGTTTTCAAGCAGTGGTATCATTCAGATAATTTACATTTATGAAATGGCTCTTAATACAAAAGAGAAGGTCGAGACCATTTCATCACATATTTATACAAGACTGTACATGTGCTAGAGGCTAAGTCATAATATTATCTCTAGTGTTTTCAAAAATAGAAATCTTGTTCTCTAAGAATAGTTCTACTTTAAGCAGAGTGTCATGTGCAAAAAGGTAAATATTTTGAGAACGTGGAAAAAATAATTTCGCTTTCAGTAGGTGAAAGTTAGACCATGTTCGAAAAAGTAGAAATAGTGCATATGTGAGATGCATTGCCGTCATCGGTGTCTAGATTAGCAATGGTCACAGAAGGTTGTACCTGTGTGCCGCTTTCATCTCGTACCTCACCGCCACCTAGTCGTAATGGTGAGGTCTCAATGAATGCCGTCATCAGAATAGGTAGCCGCTGGGGACAACACATTGAATGAGCCGTTACCGAACCAAGCAAAGTATCGATATCCAAAGGTACTGCTGATGGGAGTGTAAGACAGATGTCTAACATGCATTCTTCTCCACAGAGCAGGCATCGTAGAACAGGTAGGATGCAATCTTGCCAGATTGGTCTGAACAAAAGAAACCATGTAGTATTCAGATCTCTTAGCCGAGCCAAGCCGAGGACTTTAGTAATCCGATCTCAGTATCGTATTGCTAGGAGCGTTTCTTCCATTGTAGCCTGAGTTTTGTCTGTGACTGGACTTGCCATATCGGAGCAGAAGGAACAAAAATAAGATTCCTGCTACGAGTCCCAAGATGGGAGGCAGGCTGCCGAACACTGTGTGCACGAAATTCGAGAAGATGCTAAGGACTGCATCAAAGGGTGCTAACAGTTCCGAAATTGTTTTCTTAAATACATGTGCGATGCCACTGGTATCAGACATGTTTAAGATTTGACTTAACATTTCTGCGAAATGCACGGGGCAATTTGTTGATAATAATGCATGTATCTCTGCTGCTGTCCTTGCAGATCATACGTTTCTCTAGACGAGGTTAAAGGCACAGTTGTTTGTAAAAGAATAGACTTCATTCTGCTTAAGGTATCAATTCGAATAGAAGAGATATTCAGAGAAGGCCATATCATTGCCTCCTTGTCTGGTTTGCTGTTTGGATACAATACTTGCGTACAGCAAGTGACCCTGGATGTAACACTGATGTGATAGGCCGTTCCTGGCATCATGCCACAACAGCAGCGGTCACTTAACATAGCGTAACTGCTGTTGGAAAGTTGTCTGAAAAAAAGGCTCTATTTGTGTAGCAGGGGTGCCGTGCAGATGGCATGTAAGGTTATTTGATGAACCTTCGCAGGCGCCATGCAAGTTAATTCCTTTACACAGAAGTGTACCGCTCAGTGAATTTTTACAGCTGTTACCACTAAGAAATACCTCTTGTTTCCCCCCACTCCAACATCTATGTGTGTAAGGTAAACTCCAGGTTGACTTAATGTACCCTTTACCCAACCTTTCATACAGGCCCGCTGGTATGTGCTTTTGGCAATATTGAAACTGAAAAGTAGTTATCGGAATTGTAATGGTGCCATGTATTATGCATTCAATGACAGATCTTTCAGAGATTGTCAATGGTAACCTTTCAATTTTTTCAATGCTTAGCACCGTATAGTCTGCCCCTCTTTGTGCCAAAGAGATTTGTTTAGCTGTAAGGTTAAAGACAGAAAACAATGATGTTGTGTTAATTAGACGCCATGGCACGTAGCCTGAACGGAGATTTTGTAACGTTCAGCCTAACTGTACAATAGAACGTAATTGGGACTGGCCATGTTGAAACATTAGCATATCCTTTTCTTTTATATCAATAGCAGATGATACAATGCTGTCCAGTGAATAAATTCTGGAGGACAGAGTCATTAACCCATTGTCCACTACAGGCAGTGTTTTTTTCTAAATTAATACGATCAATTTCTCTTATTTTTTCAGAAGTTTCAATTTGCATTACTTTCCATCTTCGTTGTAAGCAGCATATATACCGGCGTATATGAAATGTTTTTGACGCTGTTTGCGAGGTCCCAATGAGAAATCTCGCAAGTCAGCACCTTCTTTAAGTAAGGTCAAATATTGCTTAATTTCAGGTAGTGTGGATTTCTGTAGCCATTCAAGGCATAGTTTTCCTACACTGTATGTTGTTATTATCCCTGGATGTTGTCTCTGGGAATATCTTGGGTCTGGCCTGTTCTGTTTGAACCCCTGTGTTTTATTCAGGAATCTATCGTGACAGTTATTAGTGTCTGTGGGCCAGATCAACCATTTTCTCCAATCAAGATTAGTTCTATTTTGGTGTAAAATATGGGATACGTCTATCTCCACATCTGTAGTGCTATTATTATCAGGTATGGGCTTTGGTATAGACGGTTTGTTTAAGTCCTTTATCCTGGCTAGGCCAAGACATGTTGTTTGTTGAATGGTGTCATTCAGGAATTTTATCTGTTCTGGGATAATGCAGGCTCTAAATAATGATTCTAAACCTTGTACCTGCCAGTCTTTTGTACCCCAGACAGTTTGTGTCTCAATGTTGTTTTCCAAAATTCAAATCCAAATGTAGACAATTTTTCATAACATATTGTAGAATATATCAGTTTAGTATTTGTCAACATGTTTTTCATTCCTGTCTTATTTACAATCTTAAAATAAAACGTTTCTGGATCAGTGTTATTAAACCCTGAGAAGTATGGGAATTTCTGAAAAAAAGTTTTCGAGCTGCCTTTTGGCGGTGTCTGACAATGTTCCCATTGATTATAAGTGAAAACATTTCTAGGATTAGCAGATTTATGCAAATAGTGGTGCCCATAATGATTAAAGCAATACATTTCTTTATAATGTGATGAACCTTCTAAATATTCATGTTCTGTAAATTTTGCTGCCCCTGCCCTATGTTATACATAGGTAAAACAACTCAAGAAG
Source organism: Lissotriton helveticus (assembly GCF_964261635.1). NCBI lineage: Eukaryota > Metazoa > Chordata > Amphibia > Caudata > Salamandridae > Lissotriton > Lissotriton helveticus. Next base: position 651,063,985 of record NC_136068.1, read on the forward strand.
TAAGACAGAGAATAATGCAGCACAAATCGAGAATTCGAAGAGGAGTTGAAAATGCACCCTTAGTTAATCATTGGGTGGTTAAGAATCATGACCAAACCGATCTAAAATGGACAGTTTTATCCAAAATAGACAGGGACCCACGAGGAGGTGATTTGGATGCAAGATTAAGCCAACGGGAAGCGCTGTTAATAATGAAATTTAACACTGCAATAAGGGGGCTGAACGAGATCTCAGAAATATATAAACCAAGTGCGTAGGAACTCTTCGAGTAATGTGGCAGCCGTTTTAAGCTCTCTATGGCACCTGCACTCTTGCGACCACTCACTGAACATCTGAATTTTCGTTTAAGGATGGATTCCCGATTACCTTCACTATGTACGGTTTTGGAAATAGATTTAAGTAAAACAACACTTCTCAGAATCACCAGCCGTTATTTATGAAATTTTCTGGAAGGATTGCTAATTTTGTTAAATTCCTACGGGGTTGGTAATAGAACTAGGCAAAACTACACTTCCCAGAATCACCAGCCGTGATTTGTTAAACTTACAGGAAGCAGTTCACGCGTCAACCACAACGACTCAGTTACCGAAGGAAGTGCATTGAACCCACTGTGAGGAGCGAAACCGCCGGCGGTCTTGGTAAGAAAGGAACGTTCAAGTACGGAACAGGCAGCCTGAGCGAGTCTAATACGAGTACTGACACTTCGTTTCCGTCAACAGTGATCAGAAGACAACCAAGTATTCACGGTGACCGGTTTTGGCAACAAAAACAACCGTTTAGCGGACTGATGGAAATCGACTCAAACGAATAGGAACCCGCACACGGAGCAGGTAAGTGCAGCAAGAGTGCAACAGTGTAGTGTGTAAGATTGAGTGTTCAGGGAACTGATATTTGGTGAATGATGTGTCTAAAAGCGGTTTATGTGTCTCTCTCTAGTTCCTTCCTGGTCTGAGTCTGGAAATGCAACTTCTGTGACATACGGGTTTGGAGCCTTGGCCCAAGAATTAAGGTAGGAAGAGGGTAGCAAGACGTTGGACAGGGCGTGGCAAAAGTCTCTTATTTCAGAATAGAATCTAAAAGTGATGTTTCTTCTGTTTTTTAGTGAAAGTTTTGGTCCTGAGGAGAACCCTGTTACTCAGTGGGGTTTGAAACGTGTCGACCGACCTGGTTCCGGGTCACTCAAAACATTCATTTGCAATTGTGTTTGTAAATAGCGAGAGGTCTTTCCTCTACTTTGAACTCCAAAAAGAACTGTAAATTGGATAAAAACGGGGTTTCATTTATTTTGTGTATTTTCACAGTGTCGTTGACACCGGGACCTGTATGTATGTGTATGAGTAGTTTGGTATGAATGTACGGCCAGGAGTGTTTGAATTGATATCGTGTGTAATTGTTTGATCCACCAATTTTTTGTCTAACAAATTGTTTTGTATATAAAATGTATATAGTCTGTTTGTATTTCCATGCACAAAATAAGTATGTGGCAAAAATTTAATAATGTTTGAAAAAAGAGTAATACAAATTTATTTTTTGCAATCTTAAAAGCAGGTTATTATGTTACATTCATAACAACCTCTCTCTCTGATTAATAGCTTGGAGTTTTTGTACTCAGCACTGGCAATTGTGTTGTTTGATTATTGAAGTTTGGCTCAGCCTTGCTGAGTAAAGAGTCAAGACCCTTAGTGTTGTCTTACTGTAAATTTTGATGACATCATATTAGTAATAGATTCAAAGTCCCAATCATCAGAGAAAGTGCTAGGTGATACAAAGTCACTTAAAGAAACCTTGAACTGATGTGGATATTTCAAGAGTTTAACCGGGCCGTAGATGTTGTAATCAGTAGCGTCCCATGCTACACCACCAGGTATAGGAATAGGTGTGATGTTCACTTATGATAGTTCTCTTTTTTCAATGTGAGAAGATCCGTGAGGCTTTAGAACCAAGATGATTTTCTGACTTGCTGTGTCCATTGTACTGTATTTTCCATCAATCATTCTTCTCAAGCTTAAAACCAAAATGAGCCAGAGTAGGAGGAAAAGTACACCTAACACAATCCACAATTCAATCCATGGTGAAATCAGATATGTTTCTCCAAGTTGATGAAAGAGTTCAGTTATTTTTTCTTTGAAAGTTTTATTTGCTGCCTTTTCTTCATGTTCACTTGGATCTTCAGAAAAGTCATCGAAATTGATGAAGTACCCAGATGCAGTTCTGTCAATTGTTGAAATTGCTTCAGGATTTTTATTAATCTTTGCAGTTGCTTCTTCTTTTGTCATATTAGTATAGTCAGAGGCTACATCATTGTAGATAGGTGTTTCATGATGAGCTGTTGCAATTTGTGTTTCAAGAGGCACAAGTACCATGGCTTTGTTGCATAGTCCTTCTTTATTCACTGCAGGTTTGTCAAATGTGATTAGTCTTTCAGTTTGATCCTCTTGAATTGTAGCAAGGTTTGGTATTCTGCTATATCTTGGGAGTCCACTGGGCCAACTACTTATTATTGGCGACATGATTGTGGTTTTACCAGGTCGATTGATACAACTTTTACCAGCAAGGGGCGGTAGTACTACTGATCTTATTCCGCTGATTGCCAAGACAATTGCGTATGTGCCGATAAAGACTCGCAAATCTTTTATAACAGTTCTGGCATCAGACGAGCGCTGGGACCACATCCAAATGAATCTCATCTTAATATTTATGGGATCGCTTCTTTCCTTGTGGACGTCTCAGTGTAGATAGCCTAATGCTGTCTAATAGAGGTATCTGGGCTGTTATCTGGTCCGGTTCACAACTGCGATCTCTGTTGCAGTCCTGACAATCTAATGCAAAGTTATAAACATGCACGCTCATCCCCGGCCACCAGTATTTTGATTGCAATTCTATTAGAGATTTCAAGATTTCTTGGTGCCTCAGACCCATTCCCATATGTGCTTCTTGAATCAAGTAAGCCCTCCGGTACGTGTTTGGAATTACTCTGTCCCCCACTCCAGGGATTCGAGCCAAAGGAACAGAGTTCGCATCAATTATGTATGTATTATTGAGTGGATAGTTTAGAGGTAATGTCGCATAGTCGCCTTTTAATGAGGCTTTTACTGCCAGCATGGTTTCTCCATCTATTTGTTTTTTAAAACGCTTTTTGTAGCTACGGAAACTGGTTGAGCAGCTGCCGCTGTGGCTCTGTTAGCCAATGAATTCCCTGCAAAGTGAACGCCATCACGTTGAAGACTCTGAGTATGTATCACGTGAGTCTTTTGTAGTTCTTTCTGTAAAAGAACTACTTGTTCCCATAGTTTTCTATGCTTTATTGTGGCACCTATCTCATCTTTGTAACTATTTCCAATCCAGGTCTGCATCAAATTATTGTAAGAATGGACGCAGAAATACGAATCGCACACTATTAGTGTAGCGAATTCGCGATCGGCATTCTCAAGCGCCATCTTTAAAGCTTGTAGTCTAAATTTACCTAAGCGCCAGCGACCTTTAACATTCGCGCATGCTGCATTGTAAACTTGTTTGTCCACAGCGTAGTGTTGTGCAGATACGTCTGTGTAGATTACACAGGTGTATTGTTCGAGAGGCAGAATTTCGATCGACAGAGGACATTCATGTTCGTATTCTAGATGTTCTAGCTTTTTCATTTTGGGATCAAATGCGTGTATCACGTCTGTTAAAGCAAGAGAATTAACCCATTGTATCCATCTCGGATGTAATGCCAAAGCACTTAGAGTGCTTGGTATTGTTACCGCCTCAGGGCTGATACTGCTGTTAAAACAGATATGCTCTTCCCTTGAGCTAGGGCTATTTCTTTTGCTACAGCAGTTTGGACCGCAGTCAGAAAGTTTTCAGTATAACTGAATTTCATTTCAGCTTGTGTGTACTGTCATATAGTTACTGATTACCTATATACAGTGTTAAGTTAGCATGAGCTTATTAAATGTTTAAACGCCATTTTTCCTTTTGCTGCTTCTGCACACGGCACATAATTGTTATTTTAGCCTTAAACCTAGAAGAGCGTTGTGATTTATATAAGAATAATATGTTATTGCTCTGATATCAGCTTTGCTTGGAAAAATATCTCTGCACAGTGAGTGCTGAAGCCTTCAAGGACAACTCGACACAGTGTTGCTGTGAGGTCTGATCTTCGCACCTTCCTAGACATAACATGAATGCAGCTGCTGCCAAAATCTGGCTTTAGGCGCGTTTTATATTGCTTTGCTTAGAGCACACGTAACACACTTGATGGTGCTTCGCATGCAGAGAGCTGGTGGAAGATGATGTGATCCTCTGCCACTGAGATCTTGAGGTATGGGCCCGCCCTGCTAAAACCCAAAGAGACCTTCTTAGATATAATATGATATACTAGATAGGGAGGGTGAGAAATAGGTGTTGTGAACTCCTATTCATTTCAGCATTTTAGCATGCTGTCACCATTTGCTTTTTATGGACTAGTAACTATGCTGATAACTTTGTTTCTTATAATATGTTTGCTTGTATTATATAAGATACTGCGTTTGAGAACCCTGCATTAGTAAATAAATATTTCAAATATGCACGTGTCCTCTTTTACTCCACGTTCTAGTTTGAAATGATTGTATAGCGAAAGAGTGTTCATGTGTTCCACGATACCTGAGGTATTCTAAGTTCATGTTCTGGTTTGTCAAAACATTGGGAGTTTGTTATGACCAATGAGACACTGTAGCTACCTCGGTAAGGGGATTTTGGGTACTGAGGTGAGTTTTGGGTCACCCTAATTCACTGAGGTTCCAAATCTCTATACACAGTTCTGTAGGAGAACAGAATCCTTCCTACAGTACAAGTGTGATTTATAAGCTATTGGTACCGTTTCTCCCTCATTAGAGGTCAGGTATGTAAATCCGCATCTTCCTGGGATGACTCGGATTACAAGGTTGCCTTCGTTTGCGCGTGTTTGCAGTTTTGTTTTAGTTAACATGTCTGTTTGTATTGATCGTAACATTTTTGTGTGTTTCTGTGGGCAATTAATTGGTTTGAATTCAGGTTTTATTAATTCGTAGAGGGGTTTAACCCTCTCTGCGTAGTTTAGAATGTACGTTCTTCCAAAATTCAGGAAACCTAGAATTGATTTTTGGAGCTTGGAGTACTGCACACTTCTCTAAGAAGTTGTCTGCTAGGCTTTTGCCTTCACTTGATAACTCATATCCTAAAAATAGGACAGTGAGGTAGGCAATTCGTGATTTTTTAAAGTTGAATTTGTACCCTTCCGATGCGAACCCAAGTATAATGGTGTTCACTCTTTTCAAGTGTGTCTCCAGGTCATTGTCTGTAAGATAGATGTCATTGACATGAGATAATGCCTCATCTTCATAGATTTGTAGTAATTCTGTTACCCCGACTCTGAATAATCCTGGACTGTTCTTGAATCCCTGGGGGAGACTACAGGATTGCCTTTGGGCCCCTATACTGGAGAAAGTGGTCAAATACCTGCTTTCTGGTGCAATGTTTTGACAGAAGAAACCATTTGAAATATCTAATGTCGTTTTATATTTTTTGCGCACGATGTTATTCATTAGTGCTGCACTGTGTGAGTTTTGTACTGCAAATATTTTGCAACAAGAGTTTATGTGTGTGTAATCCAAAACTAGACGATATGAATCGTCTGGTTTTGAGAAAGGAAACAAAGGGTTGTTCATTTGTGAGGTGCATGTTTCAATCAACCCCTGGTATTCAAATTGATCTAAGATCTCCCTGACTGGGAGGCATTTAAAGCCTTTATCAGAGGTTCTCTGAGCACCCTGATGATTCGAAGAAATAAGCATAGGAGGAAGATTGAGGAAGAGCGTCTTCTGAAGCTTAAACTAAAAGAACAGGAGCTTCAGAGAGCTTCAGCAGACCAGCTAAACATCAGATTACTCTTACAAAAGGAGCTCGATGGCCTGCGGGCAGAATATCAAGCAAGCCTTGATAAGATTCTAAAGGACAGATGGGACGCTAGTAAGCTCCAGAACTTTTCATATGGGGAAAAATGCGGCTGTCTTCTCGCTTGGAAATCCCGGGCAGATAGGACTAGAAACCAAATTAACAGCCTATCTCTCCATAGTACAGGAGTCATTACCCATGATGAAGACCTAATCAGGGAGGAGGCTAAATCCTTTATGCAAAACGTATATAAAGCCAACACCTGTTATTGTCCACAGAGAATGGAAGGCTGGTTAAAGTAAGGTACAGGTTCCCAATCTATCTGAGGTTGATAGAGTCCATCTTAATTCTGATATTAGAGAGAGTGAAGTGAGATCCAAGATTATGAAAATGACTAAAGGGAAAGCAGCCGGTCCGGATGGACTCCCAGAGGAATTATATCGGATAGATCTTGATCAAATAGTACCTATCCTGACGATACTGTTTAATAAAATCCTCTTAGGCGGGGAGAGGGCCCCAAACTCGTGGTCTGAAGCTACTGTTACCTTACTCTTAAAGTCAAACAAAGATCCCTTAAAAATCGAGTCCTACAGACCGATTTCCCTATTAAATTAGGACAACAAGGTATTCGCCGGGGCGCTAGCAGCGAGAATGACCAGAGTAATCAAAACCATTGTTCACCATGACCAGTTCTGTAGGAGAACGGAATCCCTGCTACATGGCGCCCATACGTGTTGGTCTTATATCATGACACTCGAGTAGTATATCATTCGATCCTTAACCCCTTCACTGTCGTTTCCGGAATACGGTGGTGTCGGAAAAAACCTACCTATTTTTGAAATAGGTATTTTCAAGCTTGAATCTTTCTAAAACGGTTTCCTTGAATTACTACCCAGTAGTGCTTCAAAGTCTACTTTGTCTTTCTACGTTTTTGTGCTGTCATGGCCAATCCTGTGGACATTCCGCAGCATAGTCGCATTGCGGTGCGCAATCATTTGCTGATTTACAATGTACCCGTGGAGGGCTTGGCTGTGATAATGGTGGTGAGTGCGGAAGCGGCTTACCTGAACGAACTCTTTTATTCGTGGGTGACATTTCCGGCTGTGGACGCTAATTCTGGTGTGTTCCACACTTACACTCCCTTTCCTGTACCGAATGAATATACTCCGTACAGTGCACAGGAAGTACCTGTTGATACTTGGCAGCATCGCGTTTGGTTTGGTGGCGCCCTACCACATTCTTTGACCGCTCCAAGGTTAGGTTCTTTGTCCATTCCAGGTGCAAATTGGCCTGTTTTGGCTGGATTTACTTCTCATCCTCTACACGGCAATTGAACCCTTGCTGAAGTTCGTAGACTACATGTAGTCTCTATTGCCGTGATTCGAGCTTTAGCGCCATACATAGCCCGTAATCTTCCGGGTGGGCCTCCGGGGGGTGCGGCACTTCCGGTCGGACAGGGCGGTTTGAAGCTCAGTCCCGTGATGGTCAATGCTGTGATGGGCAGGCGTCCCCAGGAAAAGGATGATTTTCCTTTCTGGCTTCCCGAGAAATTTGACCAGCTGGAAGCTGTATTTCCTAACACGACTCCTGGTGAAAAACACAGGATTCTGACTTTTTTTTTTTTTAAATATATTTTTATTGCAGATCCATGGGGAATACAAGCTTACATTTCAATACCATGACATTCGGTGGTGACCATCATCAAAGGACGTAAAAAAACATAACACAGCCGTTCAGCCCACAACCCGGAGGTCGGGCAGCGGTAGCCACACGATGTCTAGAAGAAACAAAAATCAGGAGGAAGAAAGCCTGGAAAATCTCCGTCCTCAGGCAGTCACTCGAACCATTATGTGCTTTTCTCCATCCCCACATTCATCTAGGCCAACAATTGTACTGCTACAAAAGAACCCCAGTTTCCCACCCTCCTCCCCCAATCAGTGTCGCTGCTGGTGTGGGCGTTATTGCAATATATGCATTAATGATCCAAAGAGATCTGGTCATCAGTCGTGTCTCATGGAACCCTCACGTGGTTACTCATCGACATTCTCAGCCTCTAACAAATGATCTTTCAGCGCCTGCACCAGCCCTTCCCATGCCCTCGCCATCCCCATGCTCTTCTCATTGGATGTCCTAGTGGCCTGCTGAAACCTGACTGTACTCTCTCCCTGGGCCCATTTCAGTAATTCGTTCATCCACCTCCTACTGGACGGGCCCTCCCGCGACTTCCAGTGCCAGGTGATTTCCCTCTGTGCCAATATGAGCCCCAAGTCAATAAATTTACTAGTGATCTTTGTTTTAGCCGTGTGGGGAAACCAAAGCAGTAAACAGGTGGCCATATCAAACTCCAGTTGGCGCTCAGTGATTGCCTGAAGCAGCTCCCCCACATCGGACCAATAAGTTCCCAACTGCGGGCAGCTCCACAACATATGATCAAACTCTGCCGCAGGCGCCATGCATCTAGGGCATACAGCGTCAAGGACCTGGAAGTGTCTCCTGATCTTCCCCGGGGTAAGGTAGGCTCTATGCACTACAAAAAAGTGTACCAGCTGAAACCGGGCATTTCTGCTCCCCTTCCACGTCCTCCGTAGTATGTGGCCCCACACCGTATCTGGTATCGGCTTACCAAGACTGTCCTCCCATTTCAACTGTAAGACCGTAAGTGGTTCCAAGCCCTCGGCCAACATCCGGGAGTGGAGACAAGTGATCGCCTTATAAGTGCCCGCTGCCATTACCACATATTGGCAGGCTGCAGTCGTGCCAGGCTCCACTTGTCCCATCTGCCAGTGTTTACGGATCGCCGTCGTCACAGCCGCATGAAGGAGAAAACCTCCATCCGGGACACCAAAGAGGTCCTGCACCCCCCGGAAAGGCAACAATTCGCCGTCGGCATAAAGGTCGCCCACCATGTGGAGACCCAGCTCCTCCCAATCCAGGAGAGGGGACCAGTCCCCACCATGCGGTAGTGCCGTCAACATACCCAACGGGATTTCAGGAGCGTATGGGTGGGCTACCCCCACTCGCCTCTAGCTCCTGTTCCAGCACAAACGTAGGGTACGTTCCTCCAGCGTCAGAGCGCGCAACTCGAGCCTCCGCTGCATCACTATATAAGAAAGTACATGTCTTTGCACCCCCTCCCCTCCGGCCTGGGCAGGGCCTCTGAAAACTCTTGCCACATTCTGAGTGAGGAACTGCAACTGCGCCGCCAAATAGTAGAGCTCAAAATTAGGCACCGCCAGGCCACCCTCAGCTCTTGGCCTCTGGAGCGTGGTCAGAGCCACACGGCATCGGCCCCGTCCCCACAGGAAGTCTATTGTCATGGTGCGTAACTCCCTAAAGACCCTCTGTGGGATCCACAGCGGCAGCGTGCGGAAATAATAAAGCAGCCTGGGCAAGGCCACCATCTTCAGCACCGCCGCCCTGCCTTGTATCGAGAGGGGAAGGGTCGCCCAGAACGCCATACAGCCTCTCAAGGTTCGTATACAATGCCCCACATTCTCATCCATCAGGTTATCGACGCCGTGGTAAATGCGGACCCCCAGATAGGTAAAGCACGAAGGTTCCCAGATAATGTTCCGGGCCAGCTGCGGTCTGGGCGCATCCTCCCGCAACGGAAAGAGGCAGGTCTTGCTCCAGTTCACCCGAAGGCCGGATAGCCTCCCAAAAAGCGACAACAACTCAGTCGCCCCATCCAGGGCCATAGCCATGTCCTCTAGGAACACCAGCAAGTCATCCGCATAGAGTGAGATGTACTGTGGAGACCCTCCGCTTAGCACTCCGGCATAGGCCCTTCCTGTTCTAGCCTGGGCCGCCAAGGGTTCCATCGCCAGTGCGAACAACAGCGGGGAAAGAGAACACCCCTGCCTCGTGCCTCTCCCTACCGGGTAGTCAGAAGAGATCACCGAGCCCAGCCGCACCCTGGCAGACGCCGAGGAGTAAAGGACTCTCGTCCAGCGTCCAAAGTGTTCACCCAGACCGTATTTCTCCAGCACTTTGTCGAGATAGCTCCACTCTAAGCTATCAAAAGCTTTCTCAATATCTACAGACAATACTGCTGGCATCTGGTCCGGGTCCCATGAGCTACCCAATACGCGCACAAGGCGGCGGATGTTGATTGATGTGTTTCTGGTCGGGATAAACCCAGCCTGATCGGGATGGACCAGCGTGGTCATGTGGGGCAAGAGTCTAGTAGCCAGAATGCGGCTCAGAATTTTATAGTCCACCGTTAGCATGGACAATGGCCTATAGGAGGTCACTTCGACGTCCTCCTTACCCGGCTTTAAGAGTGGAAGTATCAGAGCCTCTCTCATCGACTGAGGTAAATATCCCAATTCGAGCGCCTCGGCATACACCACCAGCAGTCTAGGCGCCAGGACATCAACATAGTGAGCATAAAATTCCACTGGAAGGCCATCCACACCCGGCGTTTTATTCCGGGCCATCTGCTTGATCGCACCCCTTATTTCAGGAAGCGTGATTGCGCTACCTAGATCCTTAGCACTATCCTCAGCCAGTGTCGGGAGTTGGATCTCTGCAAGATAATCCTCTATCTCGGGGATCCCCACCTCCAGCTGGCTACTATAAAGAGTCGTGTAGTAATTGAGAAAGTGGGAAGAACCGCCGTTTGGGAGTAGACCATCCCACCTGACTCATCACGTATACTCAGGATCGGGCAGCCCCTGGGAATCGGGTTGGCCAATTTCGCCAGCAGCGTTCCCACCTTATCACCCTCCACATGAGCTTTCGTCAGGTATAACCGGTAGTCATAACTCCTCAGACGTTCAGTCTCCACAGCCATTCGTTCCCTCGCCTCCAACAGTTGTGGGTGCAGGGCCGGATGTTCCGGTCGCCGGCGTTCTAGGTCCCGCAGTGCCCCCTCCGCCTTGTCCACGTCAGCAAGAAGGCTTGTCCTTACTCCGGAGTACTTTCCTATGCACAGTCCTCTGACCACCACCTTGAACGCGTCCCATTCTAAAGCCCTAGTGGTGGCGGTCCCATGGTTGACGACAAAATAACCCTCTATGCCCGCTCGGAGGTCAGAACTAAAAGCCCCGTCTTCTAAAGTTTCGGGCCGCAACCTCCAAGTGGGGATCACGGTTCGAACACGTTGCCATTTGTTATGCACCAACTGGGGGTTGTGATCAGATATGGTCCTGGTCAAGTGCTCCGAATGCGACACCAGGGCTGCTAATGTAGTGTTACAGAGGATCGAGTCGATCCGAACATGCAGCTCGTGGAGTGCGGAAAAATGGGAGTAGTCCCTATCAGTAGGGTGTTGACCTCTCCAAACGTCTATGAGGTCCCATTGATTCTGCCACACCCTCCTCTGTGTAGCAAGCCTATGAACCGGGGAGGAATGTAATGGTGGGTGTGACCTATCCAGCAGTGGATCTGCAATCGATTTAAAGTCGCCCCCCAATAGGACCTGTCCCGCCAGGAAATGTGCCAGAGAACCGGACAATTTATCAAAAAAGCGGGCTTGTTCCGAGTTAGGGGCATAAACACTGCAAAGTACCACATCCCTACCATATAACCTGCCCTCCACCGCCACAAATCGTCCCTCCGGATCTATGACCTGGTTCGTAGCCAGGAAGGGTACTCCAGCCCGCACCCACACCAAGACCCCCCTAGCAAAGGCAGAGTAGGTTGTGCCAAACACTTGGCCCCGCCATCTTTTCCGCAAGGCAGTGCATTCCGACTTGGTGAGATGGGTCTCCTGAAGCAGGGCAATCTGGACGCCACGTCGCACCAAGTATTCATGTACCTTATGGCGCCTTGCCATAGTCTGCAAGCCACGTACGTTCCATGTTAGACATTTCAAAGCAGGTGTAGTCCCCATTATGACCATCTTTTCAGCACCTCAAGCATATCAATCATCCCGCCCACACTCAAACAGCACTGACCCCCAAACACAACACCCCATACAACTCCCTCAGTCCTCCCCCCCAGAACAGGACCCAATAACACATCAGTCCCCATCCAAACCCCCTTAACAACACACACAATCCTAATCTGTGGTAGTCACCACAGTAAGCCTTAAGGGCAACAAGAGGCGGGTCCGGGCCAACGGGCGGCATGCGCCGCTTTCACTCCAAGTTCGACATCCCGTAGAAAAGTGCAGCACCAATGGATACTCAGGATATCCGCTGCAGCAGGGCCTAGTCCCAGTAAGTCCAGCTCCAAAAGGTTCATTCCCCGAGGATCTCTTCCGCCGTCTGAGGCGTGACCACAGGGCCTCCCGCACTGTCCAAATCAGAAAGTTCCGGACCCGACTTGTCCTCCGCTTCCTCAGAGTCCGACCCCATTGCTGATCCACTTTTCTGGGAGCCTGTGATCACCGCTGTTGCTACCAGAGCTCCTCGCTTGTCGGCGGCCATTAGTTCAGTTTGTTGCTTCAGCAGTGCCCTATTTCGCCTGCGGATTCTTTGCGATTTTCGCACCCGGACCGGCTTCGGCCGTTCCCACTCTTCCCTCCCTCTGCGGTCCGTACCAGCTCTGTACGTTTTCAGCCACGTCCAGGCCTCCTCCGGAGTGAGGAAAAAATGCGTAGTTCCGTCCATGATAACCCTCAATTTGGCCGGGAAGAGCAGAGAGTACTGAATCCCTTCTTCTCGTAGTTCTTTCTTCACCGATAGATAGGAGGCCCTCCGCCTCTGAACGTCTTGAGCATAGTCCGGGAATATCGTAACCATACTATTCTCCACCTGGAAGGGTCCCGCCGAGCGAGCTCTCTGAATCAACAGGTCCCTGTCCTTAAAATGCAAAACTCTGGCCACCACCGGTCTAGGAGGTCCACCCTGCAGGGGCGGCCTGGCCGGGACCCGGTGGGCCCTCTCCAAGGTGAAGAAAGGAGAAAGGCCCTCCGGAGCGACCACAGTCTTGAACCAGTTCTCCAGGTACTCCACCATGTCCCCACCTTCTGATTTTTCTGGAAGGCCCACCACTCGGACGTTGTTGCGCCGATTGCGACTTTCAGCATCCTCGGCCTTCCGTTCCAGGACCTCCAGGCGGGTCAGCACCTCCTTCAGCCTATGTTCCGCCGTGACCACAGCTGGCTTCAGGTCTCGGAGGGACAGCCCAGTGTCCTTAACCCTGTCCACCAGTTTAGCATGGTCCGCTTTCAAGAGCCCCAGTCCCGTCGCCACCTGTGCTATGTCCTGGTGTAACGACTCCTTCGTCGAGGTTATAGCTTCCAGGATATCATCGAGGCGCTTATTGAGCCGTTGTTCCTGTGTGGAGTCCGTGGGAGACCCATGGGCCCCTTGATCATCGTCCCATCCCATCTTACGGTCGGTATGCTGCTTCGGTGTCAGCACCCCGGCCACCACGGCCCTCGATGCCTTTCGTTCCTCAGTTGCTACGTCACCGTGGCCCCTTCGGGGGACCCGGGCCCCTGGGTGCCGGTACCTGCTCAGGGGTCCTCCACTAAAGGTGTGTCGTCAAATACCACACTCGGAGCTACTCCACTGAGCAAAGTGTTCCTCAGATGGCGAGGCAGACACTGTGCACCTCCAAGTGCGTCACCTCGCCGACCGCCATCTTAGGCCTCCAACATGGAGCGAACTGTCCATAGCAGCGTCGCCATCAGGGGGGTCCCCCACCATCCGCTCGCCGGTGCCCACCTCCAGAAAACAAGTGTGCCACGGTCTGGATCCGAATCTCGATCTGGTGCCCCCTCTCAGTCACGGGCCATCGAGTTAGAGTTTCCCTGTGCCGCCGGGGACCGCCGCCATTTTGTCGTCACCACCGGGCTCCCGATCAGCTCCGTCGAATGTCGTCGCCCAGAGGACCCTTCCTCCGACTCAGAACTGGTTGCAACAGCTGCCCCAGATGTTCCAACGTCCGGTGCTGTGTTACAGGCAACGACCAGGAGAAGTATCAGGAGAAGAACCGGGATCGGGCGCGGAGCTACCAGCTCATGCCACCATCCCCGTCGGCGTCCAAGCCACGCCCCCAAACACAGGATTCTGACACTTAGTTTGCCAAAAGATTTGGCCCCTGAACTCGGTGACTGTGAGACCTGAGTTAAGACATTTGCGGCGGTCTATGCGAGGTGTTACGGCACTCCGTCTATGGCTGTCCTGCCTAGGGTCCTTAAGCGTGTTCAGGATGATCACGAACCGGAGGCTGTGGTTGAATTGGGTATGCGCCTGTGTGGCTCCTTTGATGTGGTTTGCGATCCCATTCTTGCTAATGTCAAGGGGGATGCAGTGAACTTTCAGGTAGCGAATGCAGTGAACTTTCAGGTAGCAAATGCTTTGGCGGCGATTCCCGATGCCGAGAAACCCCGACAGTTAGCGAGGATTATTGTGGCGGCTTATAAAACCGTAGGTCGAAATAGTAGGGGTCTCAAACCCTTTTCTGTGAAAGAGAAGAAGCAGAAGGGCAGACTTCGGAAACAGAAGTTCAGCCCAAGTCCAAAAAGCAAAATTGGCCTAAAAAACCAAAACAGGGAAAGCAACAGCAACAACAACAGACACAGGAATCTAGTCCTGCGTCTCCGTTACCTGCGCAACCAGAACGTGTTTATGACTTGCGCGATCGCGCAAAGATTAAATCACCTGATCGATTTCAGGTTTCTGATCAACGCTCTCCTCGTTCCTTTCAGGACTCATCGGCCTCGACGGCCGGTGGTGGAGGATGCGGAAGGGGTCGGGGTGGTCAACAAGGACGTGACAAGCCCCGACCGAAAGACGGTGCAGGAAAGCAGGACGGCTCAACACCGAAGAGACCGCAGTATGCCAAGAAGAAAGTCGCCGCTTTAACAGCGCACAGATATGCCACAGATAGTTAGAACGCAACTTCGGAATCTGACATGGGCTCTGACCTTGCTGGACAGCGCGGCAGAGATTACCATTGTGAGAGAGGCCCTGCGTCCACTACTGAAGGTGACAGCGACTGATGTTTATGTTGTGATAGAAACGGCTGATTCAAGAGTTGCTCCCCCTGATAGACTTTATAAAATTGTCCTGTTAATCGAAGGTGACAAACAACGTACCATAAAAGGGGTATTTTGGGAAAATATTTCGTCTATGTATGACATTTTGCTTTCGGAGGCTGACTGGCCCCGACCTTTTGTTCTCGCAGCTCCGCGAGGCGAGGAGGTAATCCTCCCCAGTTTCGCGCACACAGTCTCGAAAGAGCATGCGCTGAATTTAGCAGAAGAGTGGGCTCAGGGTCTAGCGCCGGCTCTGTACCATACACATTGTGGTTGGGATAAATTGTCCCCTAGCCACGAGATTCCTTTACGGTCTCAGCCTCAACCTCAATATCCAATTCGGCGTGAAGCAAAGGCTTCCGTCGCGGCGATCCTTGAACAATTGGAATATCAGGGAGTGATTGAAACTTGTGTGTCAACGATGAATAACCCTCTTTTTACTGTGACCAAGCCCGACGGTTCATATCGTTTGGTATTGGATTACCGGCATTTGAACTCGCATTGCCGTACCTGTGCAGTACAGAATACTCACGGCTCTGCCTTGGTGGATAGTCTTGTGCGTAAGCGTTTTAAGACCACGCTAGATATATCCAATGGTTTTTATGCCCATCGATTGGATGGTCTAAGTTCCCAATGGACCTCCTTTACTTGCAGCGGTGTTCAAAAACAATTTCGGCGTTTGCCTATGGGCTACAAGAATAGTCCTGGGATTTTTACTGCCCGCATAGTCTCTCTTTTGGAGAGAATCCATCCGGATGCATGCTCGTATGTGGATGACATTTATCTCACAGACGACGAACTTTGGGAGCATCTGTGTCCAGTAAACAGCTTAATTTGTAACTTTGCAAACATGGGTTACAAATTTAACTTTGCAAAGTCACACATTGGGGAGTACACAGTGTTGTTCCTGGGCTACGAGCTCAACAATGAAGGTAGAAGTTTGGCTCCTCACTTCCTGGAGAAATGCGCACAACTGCGCGCTCCGACGTCACTGAAAAAATTACAGTCTTTACTGGGTTTCTTAAATTTCGGAGGAACATATATTCCGGAATATGCCCAGCGTATCAAACCTTTGTATGCTTTGATACAACCAACTTTTTCCAAATCATGCTGGCTGCCTGAGCACTCAGCCATTTTGCAATCTTTGCAGGCTGATCTGCTCGCTTCTAAATTTTTACTGACTCGTGACAACCACACCAACCTGGTGATAAGAATCATCCCTGGGACGGTGGGTTTCACAAACCTTACTTTTAATGAAGGAGACACAGTACCTATTGCTTACAAGTCACACTTGTACACATCGGCTGAGATGCGGTTTTCCACTGTGGAGAAAGTTTTAACGGCTGTGCAGATGGCAATTCTTAAGGAACGTGCCCTGTCACAGGGAAAACGCATGTTGGTTGTTACCCCGTGTCCTGCCTTGGAGGCAGTAACGAAAGCCAGTGTACCAAATTCTAAAGCTTTGCACCCTGGGTGGATTCAATGGGCTGCATCTATGATGTCTCAGGATGTCACGTTTATTTTTGACGCCACATTAAGGTTGAGTATTTACAGTATGAATTTGTTCATCTGGCTCCTTTAGCAATGCGACCTTTGGAGGATTTCCATTGCATCATTTACACTGATGGTTGGGCGCAGGTTGCGCATGGCTCTAAACATGCCTACGTTTCCGCATGCGCCATTGTGGTCGGTGCCATGGTGAACGATGAGTTCAAGTCCAGAGTTGTGCACACGCAGACTCTAGGGGACTGCACCGCACAATTGGCGGAGCTTCGTGCTCTGGTGCTTGCATTGGAGTACGCAGATCCTAGGGTGACTACTCTTATTGTGAGTGATTCCTATTACTGTGTTCAGTCTTACAATGAAAACTGGTTCTTTTGGATTCAAAATGACTTTCGTGATTCCAAGGGTAGCACAATAAAACATTGTCATCATACAATGATCTGGGTTCGAGTGGCTGAGCTCAATGAGCAGTTGCCGCTCGTGTTTGTGATTCATACTCTCGGCCATCAGCGTGTTGGAGTCCTCGCTGTGGGTAACTCGCTTGCTGATGAGGCAGCGAAATCAGCGGTATCTACATATTTAGTTGCAGCAGTTACACGGTCCAAAAGTAAGATTGATGATGACATCTTGGCGGCAGTTGCTGCCACTGAGGAGGGAGGTAAACATCCTACGGGGTTCCCTTCGAAGTACACATACCACTTAAGTCCCGATGAGGTTCCTTATGTGAAAATTCCTGAAGTTGGAGAACGGTTGATTCCCAACTTGGATCGCAGGTCTGCCTTGCTTACAGTGGTGCATGAAGGTGTGGCGTCTGCGCATGCGGGCGTCTCAGCCACTGTAGCTCAATTACAACAACGTTTCTGGTGGCGGGGACTGTACAAACAGACGTGCGACTATGTCCTACAATGTGACATTTGCCAGCAGATTAAACCTTGGACTGCTGCGCGTCCGCCACAGACACAGTTGTAGATATCTAACAAACGACTAGGTTGAGTTTATTTAGATCACTGCGGTCCTTTTTCTTCGGATACGGCGTATAAGTACATCTTAGTAGCAGTTGATTCATGCACACGCTTTGTGTGGGTATGGCCCCATCGCAGCGCTGATTCACGGACTGTTATAAGAGATTTGCGCGTCTTTGTAGGGATTTTTGCCTGTGGTACCTTCCATTCGGATCAGGGTCCGGCTTTCGCCTCTAAGGTGTATAAGGATGCCATGACTTTGATGGGGGTCCAAGTCAAGTTTTGTCACCCTACAGACATGAGGGTAACAGTGTAGTGGAACGAATGAACCGTGACTTAAAGCAATCATTGACAGCTCGAGTTATAGGCACTGGCAGAAACTGGCTGGCCCACCTCAATGGCGTGCAGCGTGCTCTTAATAATCTCCCTAGAAGGTCTCTGGGTGGGTGGACCCCCTTACAAAATGCTCTTTGGTATCAAGATGTTTGACCCAGACCTTGACGATCTAGACTGCGTGGCCCAAGCCACAACCTTTGACGTAGATGAACATTTCAATGTTTTACAGAATCTACAAAAGACCAGAGACAGTCTTGCAAAGGAACATTTGCCCTCCACGTCGGATTAAGCGTTGCAGATCCCGGTAGTTGGCTGCTACCCCAAATTGGAGAACTGGTTCGAGAGATCGATAACAAGAAAGAGTTTGGTCCCTCCTATCGAGCTCCGGTTTCCGTGCTTGGAGTGAAGGGCACAAGAACAGTCCTTTTACCACCACTTCCAGGCCGTAAGGAAAACAGGTTTATCTCCATTGCAATGTCAAGATACACAGAGTGGCCGATTCTTCTTAGTATGACACCTGCGGTCTCCTGCCCCTCAATGGTGAGAAATTCGGTTTGGCCACTACTTCTAATACTGAGCCTGAAGTGGCCCTTAAGATGCCTGCTGTTTCCAGTCCTTTATTAAGTACTTTACCTGTTGATAACGTTGATGAACTTGATTGCACTTACCCGACTGACTTATCGATGCCTGATTTGCAAACACGTTTTGCCACAGAATCCAGATTCTCTTTTGACACTGCTTCACCAACTTCAAAAAAGCCTTCACGTTTTGCAATTTATGCAACATTATTTAAAAAAAAAAATTTGACCCCCCTTAGACATATATTTGGCTGGTACTTTTTTCAAATTACCTTTTTATGTCAATTGGTTTTGTGTTTTATTTTTTCCGTCTTGTCGATGGACACTATGTCGAGGAGAGAACATGCATTCGGTATCCTAATGGAACTTTGGCCCCCCTTTCCTCGTCACATTCAGCACACAGACTGAAGAGAGACTTGAATTTTGTTAACATCACTGCTTGGCCTGTTCTTGATGGGATTGTGTGGGATGCGGTTACATTTCAAATACAAGGCCCTACTGAAGTTGTTAATGTCCCTAATGTGCTCAGGGTAAACATGGGAGATGTGGTGAAACAAAACATTTGTTCTGATGATTAGGATGTTCAGGCCGTAGAAGCATTATTCTCTGATTTGAAATATTATGCTGCCTTTGATGCTGAGAATTTATACTTAGATTCTGCCAATTATGGTGAATTGTTTTGCTTCCAACATTTTGGCAACCATTATCTGCATAAAACAAGTTCCAGAAGGGGTATTGTAAATTAAACACAGTGGGAACATTGCCCAGCTCCTTTACAAGGCAGTACGAGTACTTTTTTGAAAAAGTACACTTATTTTACCGACTTTAATCAGTCCAATCCTGAGTCTTTTTATTTTAAAATGACACAGAAGTCCAAGTCCAAGGTTAGACTTACCGATACTAAATTGTTGTATTCGAAGTCCTTTCTAGACAAGTTAGCTGTAGAGGGCTACGAGCTATGGAAGGAAACCATTGACCTTAAATCGGTTTGGGGTTCTAAAAGTTGGCAGGTACAAGGCACTGAGGCTTTGCACCGAGCATGTCTCATCCCGAATCATATGTTGTTTTTGAATTCTAGCATTTCGCAAACAACATGCTTTGGATTGGCTACTTCTAAAAAATTAAATACACCTACTGTCCCTGATTTAGAAGAATATTATGGTTATAATAATATTACACAGTTTTGCATTAGGGAATTGCATGCTCTATTGCAAAATGCATCCTTTAACATTTCCAGTTTGGATCCAAAAGGTTGGTTGTTGTGGCACAGAAGTTCTGATTCATGCCAACGTCATTTTCTGGGTTTAGCTGATGGGTTTACACGAGTCAGGCCTGATCCCCGTTTTGATAGCGACCATTCTGTCACCACTTTTTTCAGTAGGCAAATTGTGTCAGAATTGGCTGAAACATTCTACCTTGGCTGCTGTTAAACTGCATCTATCCAAGCTCACTGATCATGTAGATTTAAACGATTTCGTAAAAAGGCCGGCTAGTGGTAGATCTAAGAGATGGTTATATGCGATTTATAATGAAATCTGGAAGACATCACAAATTGAGGTTGCTACACGCCTTAGACATATTGATCAGGCTAATTTAGAATAAGTGCTTGCAGTTGCGGATAATAGTATTAACATGCTTTCTTCCCGCATTTACACGTTGAATAATATTGTGTCTTCTGTTGTTGATATTGTGCAAGATGAAGTGTCTGTGTTATTACCATGGTCAGAATCAATTGCTTTCCATTATGCAATTTGCGTGGACCCTGCAAACACTTAAGTCTGGTAAGGTGCCTTAGACGTGCATGAACGTGTCCTCGCTCTTTGCCCATTTTAATTTGACTGACAAGCAGCGCATGCTTTCAATGCGAGATGCATCTTTTTCCATGTTACACATTGAAAGATTAGAGTCTTTACCATTCTCTGTGGCAGAAGCCACTGCGGCGACGTGGCTTATCCATGGGTTAATTACGTTACCATTTGCTTTGTACAAATTTACAATATATCGCAATTAGCAGATATGAACCACTAAGTAGTTCGTTTCTCCATGAAGCGTGGTCCCTCCCATTCGTTTATCGATGCCTGAAAGACGAGAAGGAAGTTTATCGTAAAGGGGAGGAGTGCACAGAAACACCAGATCACTCATTAATATGTAGACACATTCAATTGCACGGTTCTTGTAACCAGGACCGGCCAAATTTAGCCTGTGTATTGAAAGGTACTCCGGTTCCCGCAATCATTCCTACTTTCACATTACTGGCAAACGGCAGTTATTTACTTTTGAATAACGAAGACTTTTGTGGGTTAATTAGAGGTATCGCTTATGTGGTAACAGTATCGGAACGTGTTCTGTGTTGCAAAAACGTTCTGTATCCTTTACACATGTACACATGGGAATTCAGATGTTTCCATCTGGCCGCGAATCCCAACCTTGACGGCAGAGTTCAATGGTATGAGTAGAATAAGAGCCCTTTTGTCTCAAAAGAAGGTGGCCCTGAGTTCGGCTCGTGAAACATTTGTCCTTCACATAGCTAACACGCGCACAGAAGTGCAGGCGCTATTGAATACTGATTTGCCATTGCATTTCAGCGAGCTGATTCATCAAATCTTTAATGCCTCCTCCACTTCTGGCCTCGCACACTTTTTTAAAATAGTTAGCAGTGGTCTCGTGACTTCCTTCGAGAAGATATTTGGAGTAATCCCTGCTTTCTTTCATTCTATATTTTCAAGCCTATTTGGTGGTTTTCCTGTTTTGCTGGCGCTGGCTGCAGGCGTTCTGGTGATATTTTGTTTTATTAAAAATTGATGTCCGTCCTGTGTTTCACGCAGCACAGCCCCACCTGGCACTGTTTCGCAACAGGATGCTTGAATACTATGGCGCACTGCCGCTTGCGACCTTAAGCACGGCATATGGATTATCGTTTCAGTTTTCCTATTTCACGTGTGTCCAGCCTGTGTTTCATTGCCTGAGCTGCGATTTCGACTGGGCCCTTGATTTGTGTATCTGCAAGACGGTGTCTCCTGACGTCGATTTTAATCACCTGATGAGTCCCGTAGTTACTCACGAGTTGGTTTGTTCTGGCGAAAGGATTATGGCCTTGGCAGCGATGCATGGACTAATGGGTCATTGGAACATACTCGCAGCAGCACAAGATTTCTTGGCACAGAGCTATATTGAGAATCCGCCGAGTTGTCCTCTGATGATGCTGGAGGCTCTGGTGCTGGAAGAGCACGTATGTCCTTTCCCACTAATGAATTGGATGGCTGAACTGTTTTTGGAT
This sequence comes from Lissotriton helveticus, assembly GCF_964261635.1. NCBI lineage: Eukaryota > Metazoa > Chordata > Amphibia > Caudata > Salamandridae > Lissotriton > Lissotriton helveticus. The sequence continues at coordinate 651,085,471 of NC_136068.1, forward strand.
GATGACAGTGGTTTCATGCTGGAGGCTGTTGCTACGTAGCCCGTTCTTGATTACATAATATTTTTGAACCCTTCGCGTACAAATTTTTTGCCAACCCAGACCTTTTGACTTGAGTGAAAGTGCGCCATGGATTGTCAAGTTCAGTATTTTTTTAAACTGACTTCGGTACAGACGTTTCACCAGATGTTGGAATTTCACCTAGCTCATTATTTTTTTAACTCTGCTTTCAAGATGTGCCCCTAGTCTGATCTTGTCTTACCTTATTTTGTCCATGCTCAGATGATTGGGGGGGGGTGTCATATAGTTACTGTTTACCTATATACCGTGTTAAGTTAGCATGAGCTTATTAAATGTTTAAAAGCCATTTTTCCTTTTGCTGCTTCTGCACACGACACATAATTGTTATTTTAGCCTTCAACCTAGAAGAGCGTTGTGATTTATATGAGAATAATATGTTATTGCTCTGATATCAGCTTTGCTTGGTAAAATATGTCTGCACAGTGAGTGCTGAAGCCTTCAAGGATAACTCGACACAGTGTTGTTGTGAGGTCTGATCTTCCTAGACATAACATGAATGCAGCTGCTGCCAAAATCTGGCTTTAGGCGCGTTTTATATTGGTTTGCTTAGAGCACACGTAACACACTTGATGGTGCTTCGCATGCAGAGAGGTGGTGGAAGATGATGTGGTCCTCTGCCACTGAGATCTTGAGGTATGGGCCCGCCCTGCTAGAACCCAAAGAGACCTTCTTAGATATAATATAATATACTAGATAGGGAGGGTGAGAAATAGGTGTTGTGAACTCATTTCAGCATTTTGGCATGCTGTCACCATTTGCTTTTTATTGGCTAGTAACTATGCTGATAACTTTGTTTCTTATAATATGTTTGCTTGTATTATATAAGATACTGCGTTTGAGAACAATGCATTAGTAAATAAATATTTCAAATATGCACGTGTCCTCTTTTACTCCACGTTCTGGTTTGAAATGATTGTATAGCGAAAGAGTGTTCATGTGTTCCACGATACCTGAGGTATTCTAAGTTCATGTTCTGGTTTGTCGAAACATTGGGAGTTTGTTATGACCAATGAGACACTGTAGCTAGCTCGGTAAGGGGATTTTGGGTACTGAGGTGAGTTTTGGGTCACCCTAATTCACTGAGGTTCCAAATCTCTATGCACAGTTCTGTAGGAGAACAGAATCCTTCCTACAGTACAAGTGTGATTTATAAGCTATTGGTACCGTTTCTCCCTCATTAGAGGTCAGGTATGTAAATCCGCATCTTCCTGGGATGACTCGGATTACAAGGTTGCCTTCGTTTGCGCGTGTTTGCAGTTTTGTTTTAGTTAACATGTCTGTTTGTATTGATCGTAACATTTTTGTGTGTTTCTGTGTGCAATTAATTGGTTTGAATTCAGGTTTTATTAATTCGTAGAGGGGTTTAACCCTCTCTGCGTAGTTTAGAATGTACGTTCTTCCAAAATTCAGGAAACCTAGAATTGATTTTTGGAGCTTGGAGTACTGCACACTTCTCTAAGAAGTTGTCTGCTAGGCTTTTGCCTTCACTTGATAACTCATATCCTAAAAATAGGACAGTGAGGTAGGCAATTCGTGATTTTTTAAAGTTGAATTTGTACCCTTCCGATGCGAACCCAAGTATAATGGTGTTCACTCTTTTCAAGTGTGTCTCCAGGTCATTGTCTGTAAGATAGATATCATTGACATGAGATAATGCCTCATCATCATAGATTTCTAGTAATTCTGTTACCCCGACTCTGAATAATCCTGGACTGTTCTTGAATCCCTGGGGGAGACTACAGGATTGCCTTTGGGCCCCTATACTGGAGAAAGTGGTCAAATACCTGCTTTCTGGTGCAATGTTTTGACAGAAGAAACCATTTGAAATATCTAATGTCGTTTTATATTTTTTGCGCACGATGTTATTCATTAGTGCTGCACTGTGTGAGTTTTGTACTGCAAATATTTTGCAACAAGAGTTTATGTGTGTGTAATCCAAAACTAGACGATATGAATCGTCTGGTTTTGAGAAAGGAAACAAAGGGTTGTTCATTTGTGAGGTGCATGTTTCAATCAACCCCTGGTATTCAAATTGATCTAAGATCTCCCTGACTGGGAGGCATTTAAAGCCTTTATCACAGGTTCTCTGAGCACCCTGATGATTCGAAGAAATAAGCATAGGAGGAAGATTGAGGAAGAGCGTCTTCTGAAGCTTAAACTAAAAGAACAGGAGCTTCAGAGAGCTTCAGCAGACCAGCTAAACATCAGATTACTCTTACAAAAGGAGCTCGATGGCCTGCGGGCAGAATATCAAGCAAGCCTTGATAAGATTCTAAAGGACAGATGGGACGCTAGTAAGCTCCAGAACTTTTCATATGGGGAAAAATGCGGCTATCTTCTCGCTTGGAAATCCCGGGCAGATAGGACTAGAAACCAAATTAACAGCCTATCTCTCCATAGTACAGGAGTCATTACCCATGATGAAGACCTAATCAGGGAGGAGGCTAAATCCTTTATGCAAAACGTATATAAAGCCAACACCTGTTATTGTCCACAGAGAATGGAAGGCTGGTTAAGTAAGGTACAGGTTCCCAATCTATCTGAGGTTGATAGAGTCCATCTTAATTCTGATATTAGAGAGAGTGAAGTGAGATCTAAGATTATGAAAATGACTAAAGGGAAAGCAGCCGGTCCGGATGGACTCCCAGAGGAATTATATCGGATAGTTCTTGATCAAATAGTACCTATCCTGACGATACTGTTTAATAAAATCCTCTTAGGCGGGGAGAGGGCCCCAAACTCGTGGTCTGAAGCTACTGTTACCTTACTCTTAAAGTCAAACAAAGATCCCTTAAAAATCGAGTCCTACAGACCGATTTCCCTATTAAATTAGGACAACAAGGTATTCGCCGGGGCGCTAGCAGCGAGAAAGGCCAGAGTAATCAAAACCATTGTTCACCATGACCAGAGGGGCTTCATTCCTGACAGACAACTTAATGAATTAACATTTCAAGTTATTGCTGCAATCGATGTTTCAATCGACAAGACGCTCCCTCTGACCCTGGTAGCTGTTGATGCCGCTAAGGCGTTCGACCAAATATATTGGTCATATTTGTGGAAAGCCTTAGCGTGGTTTGGGTTTCCAAATAATTTTGTAACAGCCATCAGGTCCCTCTACTGCTCCCCGCGCGCAAAAATCCTAGTCAATGGATCTCTTACAGACTGGGTAACCATTGCCTGTGGAACTAGGCAGGACTGCCCTCTGTCGCCCCTGGTATTTAATTTATATATAGAACCTTTTGTTTGCCAGCTCAGGGCCGATCCAGTAATTAAGCCTTTAAAGATGTCAAATCTGGAATTAAAATTTGCGTTATACGCTGATGACCTACTTATGTTCACCTCAAATCCAGCCGAAGCTCTTCCAAGGCTAATAGATCAAGCTGAAGACTTCGGAGATATCTCAGGCTATAACATCAATAAATATAAAACTGAGATTATGGAGTGGCATCAGGAGGAAGAGACATCAGGAGCGAGGGCTCAAATGAGATATCTGGGGGTACATCTGGCCCAAAAAATAGAGAATACCTAAAATCAACCTAGACAGAGTCTCAAAGGAAGTTTATGCCCTACTTCAGCGGTGGTCATCCCTCCGTTTAAACATCTTTGGGAGGGTTAATCTGATTAAGAAGATAATCCTTCCAAAAAGAACGTTTATTTTTAACACCATTCCTCTATCTTTCCACACACCAGCTATTAAAAAACTACAAGGAAAAATAGGATCTTTCATCTGGAATACAAAATCCCCAAGAATCTTAGGAGAAGTTTAAGAACAGGAGGGTTGGCCTTTCCAGATATACTTGTTTGTTGCCATGCATTTCATTTTAAAAATGTCAGATGACTGGCTGATAAAACTGATCTCTCTTCTTTTGGCATACTTCTTAAAGCACTACTACAAGATATACCACAGGGACGAGAGGTCTTTCTTTTTAAGTTCGGGGATCCGAAGTTCTTTAAAAAGGTGAGGCTCAAGACCCTGGGGGCAGCTTTAAGAAATTGGGTATATGTTAGGAAAAGTCTCAATATTCCTTACTATACATCACAGGCCCCAATATGGGATTCCCCCGGTACCCCTGCTTGTCTTGATGATCAATTATCTCGGCCTTTGAGGATGGCAGGGTTAGAACAATGAGGAGACCTTCAGGAAGACTCCCAACTTTTAAGTTGGGAGGTTCTCTCCAATCTGACCGGGGGGACACTTACTAGATTCAAGTATCACCAGCTGACTGGATGGTGGTCAACTAGATCATGGAATTTTGAGGACTCTAATCCAAAGTTCGATTTAGTATCTAGAAGTGGCAGATGGAAACATCAAATTTCGTACTGGTACTCAGCCATATTAGAGGCTGAGAATGTTACAGAACTTACTCTACAAAAACTCTGGGGTAATTCTCTGAATCTGAGCATCGGAAACATTAAAGATCTATGGGCGGATTCTTTTACTACCCTACAGGCAGTGGTTAAGCCGGCTACATTAAAAAGAAATCATCTTTACACTATGTATAGGGCTTATATAACTCAGAAAAAACAAGTTAAATTTTCCAACTTAGAATACTACTGCCCAATAGGCAGGCACCCTGCCGCCGATGATCTTCATATGTTTGCTGATTGGCCAGAGATAAGAAACTATTGGATCAAGATTCAGGACTTCTTGGAAGATGTCCTTCAACAATCTCTGGTAATTACTTCAAGAACTATCCTCTTCGGATTAAGTTTGGATTATAATCTAAATGATCCCTCTACAAGACTCATTTTCTATGTTGTCCTTCTTGCAAGGCGTGAAATATGCCGAGCTTGGAAAGATCCAATTCCCCCCACCGTTTCAAACTGCTTAAAACATATCATCTTTACAAGCCAATCTGACATGGCATGTGATCCTACAAGTCTTGTTAAAATCTGGGCACCTCTTGTAGCTTGGCAAAATAGCTGAAAGGTCTTCCTATGATTTTTCCTGGGCCCTGTCGGTTCCCTTTTCTCCAAAGTAACACAGGGCACCCACTATGGTATGAAATGGAGTGGATCGGGAAAACAGTGGCGACTTGAGGGATCTGGCCCCCCTTTATGTCATTGGTCTATAACAGCAGGGCTGGAATAGGACGACCAATTACTGAGGGATAGACCAGTTCCCATCAAGATTCCAATTAAGGTATATGAGGAAGAAAAAAAAAGATCTCCCTGACTTGTTTTTTAGCTTCTTGCTTAACAGGATACTGCCTCTGTGCAGTAGGTTCATTTTTTAACTGGATTTTATGGTGAGGTGAATCCTCATCCCATCCTACATGATTTTTATATAATGCAGGGGCTTGGGCCACTGCCCATTTTCTAGCATATCTATATTTTTTATGAATTGGAATGTGATTTGAGGAGGCAGGCATAATCATTTCTTCGCCATGTGGGCACTCCCTGACATTCTCTGGTGGCCAGTAGTTCTCTGCTAGAAGGATATCATAGCCTTTAGATAGATTCTCCCAAAAGAGACCTCTTATTTTCCTAGTGTTGTCCCCTTCTATACGTAGTGTTAATTCATATAATTTATGGGGTACACTAACTCTGGTGTCTGCAGTTTCCACCTGAATCTATTAATTCGTGTCCACTGTCTCCAGAAGATTCATCAGGATCTTGCAAGCTATGGTCTGCGCTGTCTAGCAATTTCTGGGCCCATTCTCCGTTCTTGAGTTGTGTCCTCAGAATCCTCAGCATGTTTGCTACCTTCTTTTTCGGAAATTGTAATTTTTTACTTTGATGAGCAGGTTCCTTGTCTTTGGACTTGACGTGCTCTTCTTTATGTTCTGACCGTCCTTTTCTTTCCGATTTCTCTGAGGAAGTCTGAAAAGATTGAGAGGGACGTGTATCATTATCTTGATATCTGTCAGGTTTTCTTAATTTTTCCCTATCTCTAAGGTTGTATCTTTTTTCAGAGGGCTCCCGTTGTGGAGACCTTCCTCTGGACTGAAACTGTTTTTCTCTGGGAGAGGTTTGTTTATTACCCTCCCACTTCTTTTTGGGAGTAATGATATTATTCTTAATAAAGGTTTTTTTCAGGATTTTCAGGTAGTTGTGGTTTTAGTGGTTTCCCACCCAAACCATCTCTACCTAATTCTTCATAGCACTTTTCAATTATTCTGGCAAGTTCAAAAGGTTGCTCTGTTACTTCTGTTTCTTTTAACTTTTGGCGGATCGCCACAGATGCTGCTCCTCCTTTTATGTTGGCTAGTAATATAACGAGACTTGCTTAAAGTCTTTCAGTAATTTCATACCTAGATTTAAAGCAGGCTCCGGACCGTAATCATTTTTAATCTGTCTTAATACGTCTGGTATACCCGCCATAGACGGAACACCATGTGTTTTTGTGTATATTGAAGCAAAGACTGTTCCCCCAGTGCTCCACATGTGGTGCGATCCCCATTGGTAGACAGATTGTCAGAATTCTGTGTTTTTCATGAGGTGTTCAATCAGGAAATACTGCCTCTATTTGAGTAATTTTTTGAGCTAACCAGAACGGAATTTGTTCCTGTTTTGCGGGTAATTTGCCAATGACTGACTGTATAGTGTGTGGTGTAATTTTATTTGTGTTCCCCGGGTGAGGGGTGTGCTGTGGAATTTTTATTGCTGGTTGGAATGTTAAAGTCCGCATGACATATTGGACCAATTGTCTATGTATTTTAATTAATTGTTTTAGCTGAACTAAAAGTTCTCCGTTTGACATTCCTTCAATGTCAGGGTGTGGTGTATAGCTGGCTAGAACCAGCCATTGTTATTGTTATTGTTATTGTTATTTTAATTTTATACCGCGCCTAATCACCTGCAGGTCTCTAAGCGCCCGGAAAGATGGTACAGGACAATAACATAACAGGGTCAGAACAAAAGATCGCATTGGATTAAGCCATGCTCAGGCTTCTCCTGAACAGTAGCGTTTTCAGACTCTTTCGAAATTTTAGGAGGTTTCCTTCCTCACGTAGCCCTCCAGGCAAATTGTTCCATAGCTGGGGAACCAATACCGAGAAGGCTCTGCCTCCCTTCGTCACTAGCCTGTACCGAGAGCAGCTCAACAACTGCAAGTCCGAGGACCGAAGTGATCTCGTCGGGCAATACAGTTGTAGACGCTCCTTGATATAGGCCGGAGCCTTACCATAGATGGCCTTATGGGCTGTACACAGACTCTTAAATTCCACTCTCTCTTTAATTGGAAGCCAATGTAGGTTTTGTAGTAGAGGAGTGGCTCTAGACCTCCTAGGGAGTCTAAAGATCAATCGGGCAGCATCATTCATCAGAACCTGAAGCCTATTGGTAAGGGTTTTCGGTAGGCCAAGATAGAGGGCATTCCCATAATCGATTCTGGAAATGATAGTGGCAGTTACTATTGAACGCATCATGGGCTCTGAAAGGATAGGGGATAACTTCCGCAGTTGCCGGATGATATTAGTACAGCTGCCTACTACCGACGCGATCTGAGGCGCCATCGATAGGTCAGCATCCAGCCGAATCCCCAAGCTTTTTACAACCAGGCTTGGTTTTGGGGCCGGGCCCAACTCCATGGGCCAGTAGAGGTCACTCCAAGGTGAGAGGGTGGATGGTATAACCAAGATCTCAGTTTTGTCGGGATTGACTTTTAAAAGGTTATCAGTCATCCATCGTACCGTGAACCTCAAGATGTTCTGGGATTGGAGTTGTGCAGCCGTGGTGTCATTTATACTTAGCAGCAACTGCGTATCGTCCGCATAGTTGAAGACTTTACAGTCCATCGCAGCCAGCGCAGCGATCAGTGGTTGCAGGTATAGGTTAAATAGGAGTGGGGACAGGGCCGACCCCTGCGGTACTCCACACTCTAAAACCCCTACCTCAGATATTTCGTCCCCCAGTTGTATCCTTTGGGTCCTACCTGTAAGGAAGGATTCCAACCACTGTAACGCCAAGCCCTTAATCCCAAAGCTCTTCAATCTATCCAAGAGCAGGGTGTGGCTGACAGTATCGAACGCCGCTGACAGATCTAATAAAATCAGGGCGCTCGCTTTCTTACAGTCAGCCCTACCTCTTAGTTCGTCCAGCACTGAGAGCATCACCAACTCGGTACTGTGATGTGCTCGAAAACCTGCCTGTCTATCATGGAGTAGATGGTAAGATTCCAGATAGCAGGACAGGGACTGAAGAACGTGTTGCTCAAGAATTTTTGAGAGAAAGGGCAGCTGGGAGATGGGTCTGTAATTCTTCAACACAGCGGGATCCAACCCCAGCTTTTTCAATAAGGGTCTTACCCGCGCCTCCTTAAGTTCACTTGGCAGATATCCCATGTCCAGCGATCTATTGAGGAGAGAGATGATGTATTCCTCCAACAAGGGACGCGCAATGCGAAAGATCTCAGGTGGACATGGATCAGCTGGGGAGCCAGATTTAATTTTACACATCAGCTGTTCCAAGATTAGTGTATCCAACTGTGGGAACACGTTAAGAGAGCAATCGCTCGCCTTATTAAATATTAAGGCAATTGCAGTTCCTGTTGCCGCCACATTCTCTATCTCCTGGACAATGATCTTTACCTTCTCCAGGAAATAGGTCTGGAATGTATTACAGTCAAAAGGGGGCTTAACATTATCAGGCTTCTTACTCAGCTCAGCCAAGATTTTAAAGGTTTCTTTCTGGATATTAGTGGCCTTACTTAGGCGCGATTCAAGATAGTCCGCTTTAGCTTGAATCATAAGTTTTTTGTATTGGTGGAGAGAGGTCTTATAGGTATCCCTATCCGCATCCTGCTTGGATTTCCTCCACAGCCTTTCTAATCTCCTTAGTTTTGTTTTAGTTACCCTTAGGAGCGGAGTAAACCAGGGAGCTTTCCCTGAGCCCTTAATTTGCTGTATTTTCACTGGCGCTATCTGATCGATGGCCCGAGTCAAACATCTTGTTAGATCAGAGTAGTCTCGGTCCAAATCACCGTCTGGCTCTAAAACCTGGGGAGGTTCCAGATGTGCCTCAGTCAGGGCTCTCAGATTGACATCAATCCATTTCCGGGTTTTCCTGAAGCCCTGTGAATTATGGACAGCCCCATTACTAAGGGGGACCTCACATGAGACCAAACAGTGATCCGACCAGACACAGGGCGCTGCCTCGCTAAATGTTAAAGTGGCATCGGTGGTCCACATAAGGTCAAGAGTATGACCTTTTACATGCGTTGGGGTATCCACGATCTGTGTAAAGTCCAATGCGGACATTAATGTGTTTAACTGGCGCATGGGTGAGTCCCAGGTGGACTTATCCCAATGTAAATTAAAATCTCCTGTAACCAAGATTTTTGTATATCTTGACCTAAGGTCAGATATAATGGGACAAAATAGGTCAAAGAAGGTAGGGGTTGCCTTCGGCGGACGATAAACGGACAGGATCACCCAGCACACATTGTTTACTGTGACCTTTACCCCTAGGAGATCGGCTAGGTCAATCGTCTCAGTTAGTATTTTTTCAACTGTCATGGTCTTCCTATACAAAATAGCTACCCCACCCCCCCGTGAGCCCCCTGGGCGGTTATGCCACATTATATCATATCCGCTTGGTACAGCGGCGATGATATCCGGTAGCGAGTTCTCATCTGTCCAGGTCTCTGAAAGAGTCAGGACATCGATGTCACTATCCTGAAGCATGTTATATACCTCCAGATGATGGCAGTGCAACGAGCGGGTATTAAGGCTCGCTATTTTTAACGTGAGACGTTTAGTCAAGGCAGGTGTGACCCCAACATTCCGAAAGATACTGTACTTTTTAAGCAACAGCAGGAGTGTCTGGTCCACTATGGGTTCGCCTCTATTCAAAGATTTAAGCATTTCAGAGGAATAAATGCGACGATAACCAGCCGTCCCAGCCCCTGCGCCCGTCCGTGCGCGGACGGGCGCAGACGGGCTGGACTCTGGCGTGACTCCGGCGATGCTCCGGCGAGCCCGCAGCGCGTGCCCGCTGCGCGTCAGCATGGCCCGTTTTAAATACCGGTCTAGCGTCCTTGCGACGACTAGACCGTGCGCAGCTTCTCTGAGCCACCCCCCCAACCCAAGATGGCCGCCGCAGTGCTGCCTGTCGGGAGAAGGACCCGCTCCAAACGCGGTGAACTCACGATTATGATGCAAGTAAGTGGATTAATAATTAAGAGCCTAAAAGCGGCAACAATAGACAACAAACAAAAAAATATTCAGCGATTTTAAAAATCCTTGTGCGAGCTCCTGTGAGCGCGCTGCACTCTGTAGTGCGACTTGCTCCGTTTGTCCTGATGTGGCTCCTGGTCTACCTAGTGGACCGAGCCTGGTAATGTGATGTTGATGTTTTAGGGCGCCATTAAACCAGAGTTGATGCTCTTGGTAAGTTAGTGGAATTTCAACGTCCTCGAAAGGAAAGTATTCCGCTGGAGGTTCCTCTGCTTTGTAGTAGTGGAACTCGTGTGTCACAGCATTTGCTGCTGGAAAATGTATCCATGAATAGAATACCTCTGTCTGCCGATCTTCATGTGCCTCTACCACAAATATGACTTTACCACCTCTTGATGATACTCCATTATTTATAAGTTTGTAAGTTACACTCTTTCTTACATTGACTGGGATGATTATAGCATCCAGGTTATTTTGTTGAAGACTTGTGTCCTCAGCTAATAGTTGAGTTGCTAACGCATCTCTTTCCCTTTCGTCTTCACTTTCCGTCATTTCTGCTGACAGAAAGTTTGCAGAGCAAGTTTCAAGGAAACAATGATTAGGTGCACAATATTTTGGAACACTGTATCCTTCAACGTTGACTAAACCAAAAACTAATTCATAGGATTCTCATCCTACTTAGTTTTGGCAGATATTAACCATTCACCCACTCCAGACATCTATTGGAGTGTTTACGGGAAAGGGGGTCTGTGTGAAAAGCATGACTGAGTTACTCTAGTATCTAGTGTTAAATTATCGCCTTACCAAACATTGGGCGCCATGTAGTGTAGTTCCGATATTCCCAATAGGCTCTGCGCATTGGAATAACATAAACGATAGTTTAGACGTAGGACTTAGGTCGACTGGGTCTCTATTGAATATGTTAGACTTAATTATGAATGCCAGCTAGCTCAGAGGTCACTAGAAACTTTCTCGAGTACACAAGAAGGGATTAGTTTCTAACAACCGCATAAACAAGACAACTTTGAAACCTCCAGAATAAGGAGTATACCTCCAGAGTCGCGGAAACAATAGATAGCTATTTTACTCAGTCAATCGTGCATGCTTAGTTTCACCAGAAGTGCAGAGAAACAGAGAGACGGGCGTTTTCAATAAAAGAGGTTATTTATTGAACAGTCTTCTTTCTCATGCAAGAGAAGTGAATTGCTACAATCACAATAATTGTCGTAAAGTAAAGTGTGTACAGTAAAAAGAGTATTGTAAAGTAATATTGTAAAAGCATGGTATAGTTTCTAAGCAATACGGTGTTTAAAATGGTTAAAATACATACAATGATAAAATAATGACTACAAGTACTCAACTGGTGCTTCCAAGCCTACCCCGGTGTACCTAACCTAAGCCTAATACATGGGAAGGAGTAAGTGAGATGTAGTTTGAGTTAAGATAGTTTCTGCCAAGAATCTGAATCAAGAATTCTCTACGGGTCTAATCAGCTCCCTACCTTGGTTATAGAATGAAGGAGGTCTTATATCTCTCTCTCAGGACTCGATCTCCCAGCAACCCGCAAGGGTGGCAGGTAAACACTGGAGCTGGATTTCTCGGCAGGAGAAAAGACAGCGTCTCTCTCAGTGCGTCAACGGGATGGTCGGCTTCCTTCGGCACTTGCTACAGCAGGGCGTCGGGCAAATAGATAGCCAATCTGCTCCAAACCACCGTTTTCGACATTGTCCCTGATCCTCCGCCTGGGCACGAGCTTCAGACTCCGACCCCCGGACCCGATCCAGCCACCCGCTGCCACCTCAGGATTATCAAGGAACCAGGTCTTGCCATCGTGTTCAATCCGGAGACGGGCCGGGAACATCATTTAGTACTTGATTTCCATGTCCCTCATTTCCCGCTTAACCGCCAGGAAGCTCTGCCGCTGTCTCTGCATGAGTTGTGTAAAGTCAGGGAAGAACAGCAGAGAGGCATTCTCAAAGGCCAACGGGCCCGAAACCCATGCCGTCTGTAGGATGACATCCCTGTCCCGGAAATTCAGGACACGTGCTATCATGGGGCGGGGAGCCGCCCCGTCTTCGGTCTTCCCCCAGGAATCCTGTGCGCCCGCTCCACCGTGAAAAAGTTACTAAGGCCCTTGGGCTGGAGGTGATTGAGTGTCAGATTTTCCACGAAGAGATCCAGAGTAGGGCCCTCCGATTTCTCCGGCACACCAAGGATGCGTACATTGTTACGCCTTGCAAGCCCCTCGTAGTCATCAAGTTTCCGATCAACCTGTGTCCTGGCCACCTTGAGTTCCCTCACCTCCTGTTATAATTCCGTGACATCCTCCATAAGGCTCGACGTCTTGGCCTCCAGGGACTTAACTTTTTCGCTCGTCTTTGTGAGATCTGCCCTGATAAGTCCCACCTCAATGGAAACAGTGTCTAACTTGTTGTCCATCTTGCTCAGGGAGGACTGGGCCCCAGTGATCGCGACCATTAGATCTTTCATCGCCGGGTCCTCCCCGGCGGGATCACCCTCCAGGCCCCCCGCCGGTCCCCGCTTCACCTCAATCGGGGACCCCATGGGCATAGTATATCGATTCAGTTTGTTAGATTGGACCTGTCTGGTCCCTCTCACAGTGTTGGACTGAGGCTTATCGGGTCCGCTCTTGCCGCCATTCCGCCCTCCGAGTCCGATACACCGCACAAAATGTGACAACTCCCGGTCGTGGCACACAGTCAAAGACTGGCCAGCAGGTCTTCCGTATCCCATCATCACCAGGAGCCTCAAGCACCACGTCTGCCTCCCAACCAGGGTCCAACCACATATCCTCCCAAGGCACGCCGAAACCAGGCGGCCGTGGGTCACTCCCTTCATGACAATAGTCTCTAGGCCATGCAGATGGCTAAAGGGGCCGTCCGACTCCCTCGATGCGACACAAGCTTCGCGGTCAGGTCTCCGACCGGCCACTTCTGGTCCCCCTCACCGATGTTGTTGAACTCCAAGGTGGGCAGTGCCACACTCAAGGTCCCAGTCTCGTCACCCAGTAGGCCGCAAAGGTACACACGATTATTTTCGGTCACCGGACCACGCAAACTCTCCAAAATTTCACCACGTGGCACAGCTGCGGGTCCCCCACCAGACGGTAGGGACGGGGCTCAGTATTTTGTGCCGGATGGCGAGTCAGGATGGGACGGCCGGCGGAGCCAGTCCTTAAGTGGCCATCTTGGTCGCTGGCATGGCTCCTCCCCCCGGCTTCTTAGTTGTAATGTGTTTGTTTTGTTAGGTAAGGCTAAAAGCTCTTGGCATGTATGATTTCTTTTTTTAGAGCAGTATAGCAATTGATTACTCTTGAATGAACGTTTTCTGTTGAAGTACCCACTAAAGGACCTACATGGAATGGCCTAGGTATAACATGTTGCCTGAGCTTTTGTTGGATATATTTCAAGACCAGACATAGCCATAGCACTGAGATGCACTCTCTTAATCTAATAAGGGGCAAGAAGTTGTAAACTTATGAACCTTGTGTCATATAAGTAACAGTGATCAACAATTGTATTGATTTGGAAGAGGTCGGCTTGACAACGGCAAAGGCTTAGAAGGTTTGTAGCTTACAAGTTAAGAGGTTGTAGCCAGTTTCACCTGATGTGTGTCAGCTTGCGAGCTTTGCACCCTTTTCATTTCTCAACAATACATTAAAGCCCTTCCATGAGTAGAACAAAAATTAGCATTGCAGTTAAATATTGGAACCAGTTTCACCAATAAATTGCAAATAGTAGTAGCCCCTGCTAAGTTGTGTAAATAGACATGTTTCCAGCTTTACTTTATGTTTTAGGCCTTTACAGACTCGGTGTTCATGTCAGTCCTGAGAGCCAAGTTTAAAAAAAAAAAATAGGGATTAGTTCTGTATTTTGAACAGATGCTAGCAGAGTAGAGCAAGCGTGTATTATGGTAGATATGTATACACAATTAGAAAAAGGTGATGGGACCCGTTAATGATCCTAAACAATGATGCAATATCCTAGACGGTGCCTCCGGATCGGCTACACATGAGAACGTGAGTTCTTCAGAAGTAGGGAAGCAGGTTTTTGGGAGCCAGGAATGGATAAGGACATCCAGTCAGGTGAGTTTACTATAGAAGGAGACTATTGGGTGAGTGGCATCTGGAAGCTTTTATCACTAATCCCCTCTTCACCTTGTCTTTGAGACCACTGATATTTCAGGATGAGAACCTTAACAAATGTTGTTCCAGTGGTCATTTAGTTAGCGACCAACACATACCAGCCGTATGAGCCTAAAAAGACTTTTGGGTGAAGGAGTACCTGCCAAACCCAAGAAGATCAATGAAGATGTGGAGGAGGTGGAGTAGATCATTCAAAATGCTTACTGCAGTACCACCTCGTGTACTGTATCTATCAAGTGAGGCCTCGTTGCCAATGTGGCAGCTTAATTATACAAGGTCGCATAATCTATCCTGATGGTGCATTTGCAGGCAGATTCTCAATAGAGTTCAGACCTCTACTCCTCGAGACATTAAGTATCACTCGAGAGTCTGAATATCAAGTATCTGCTCATCTCATGTAGGTGGGATGCAATTGGGGTGCTCTTCTTGTGAATACTTATAGCAGAGTTACTTGAGTCCATTCTCTATGTTAGTGTCCTCTATGCTCTGGGATTCATGGCAAGAGAAACAACTGAGTCTCTGGAACTTCCTTGACTTGTGCCTGGTAGCCCTTATTTCTTCTGTTCCTTCCAAAGTGGCCTCAGAAGTCTCCCATGAAGGCTGGATAGCCAGTGTTGACAGGCCTTGGAAGCAGGGCCCATGCTCTACACAGAGCAGGCTTTTCCTCTGGGTGGGACTCTGCAGCAGCAACACTGCCTTTCGCAGAGGTAGACAATTGATCAACACGCACTTCGCTGGAATAATCCACTGCAATTTGCCCCCCTGCCTCAGTCTCACAGTGATCACCACACGCTTAGCTCCCAGGAGAGCACTTGAATCAAAAATGTCCAGGAAAGTAGGCAGCCTGGCCAACACAATCAGGGCAGATACAAGGTGGCAGTCTATAATGCATCCCAGTAATCAGTCAGTAGCAAACCAGCACAGCAAGCAAGTCAGTCCAATGTCGGAACATCCTGGCAGCATAACAGTTCCTTCTGGCACTGTGCAGCCTGCAATTGCCAGCAGCATATGGTTAAAATTCCACGCAGTGTCTAAACACATGGGTCAGAGACCTTGTACTTATACTTAAAATGTCTTTGATATGGAGGTGACTTCAAAATAACTTTAAAAGTGTACAACACCTCCATTCAACCCAGCTCTGCCTCCAGACACACAGTCCGGCGTAAACAAACCCCTTATGTGAGGTTAGGACACAGCCTATAGAGGGGGAGGGAGATACACTTACATTTTTATAGGCTCCTTTCTACCTCACAAAAGAGGCTCATTTCCCCCCCCTACTGTATGTGGCAATTCCAAGGAGAGTCCTTGACGGAGGCCCTTGCTTCATTGAGTAAGGATTCACAAAATTACCATATTTCCTGTAATACGCAGGCACGTGCAGTTATTCTCTATGTTTGGAGCCTTACTACTGTATATAAATAATAGGAGGGCAGGGGCGCTACACCCTGTTTGTCTGGTGTAATTTCATGATTTCTGCATTTTTGGTCTTCATGATGTCATTTAGTGGTCCATGTGCCTATGGTTTTCATATTGATTCATGTGCTTGGTAGGTGTTCTTGCACTCATGTGACAATTAATGTTTTCCTCAGTTCATAACATGTTGCATTACATGCCCAAATGGTAGCATGTATATCATTTTGATTCTTGCTTTATCAGTATAACAAGTGCTGCTCCAGGATTCAAATAGGATGCACAGTATTTAGGATTTATGTCAGATTTTTCTGTGTTTTATGTACAATATAGGATTTTATTTTATTTATTCCTTTGCGGGGTCGCTTTTCTGATGTACTTATTGTGTTACTGATGTTCTTGTTGCACAAATTCTTAACACATTGCCTCCTGGGGTAAGTCTGCCTGCTTATGCCAAGCTATCACGGGGGTGAGCAGGGCTAATCTTGGAAGTGTTACTCCCTTGCCCTTAATGGAGTGGTGGGTTTACCTGTCGTAGGTGGGTCCTCTAGGCAACCAGAAACTCAATTTCTATCATTGGAGATCAGCAGTGAGGATAGGACTTGTGTTGGGGTGATACAACAGTGACTCATTGTTGCACAAAAAACTGCAATAAGACCATTACTTGTTTTGTTTTTCTCCTGATTCTCTCATTGGTCATTTTTTATTGTTACTTCTGCTTTACTGAGTGGGAGGGTTTCAAATGGGCACTCCCAGAGGGCAGTGACCCTGAAGATTCTGAGGAGGAGGGAGAGAATGACTGGACAAGGACGCCAGTATACAGGGAGAACCCATAGATTTGGACTCCCTTGCTGATTCCAATGCAGGAGCAGTATCACCTCCTCTTCCCTGTCCCCTGAGGAGCTCAGAGATAGATTGGAGTAGATGGACCTGTGGTTGCAGTTAACACAGCTGGCTGCGGAGGAGAGAAATGCTGAGGTTGAGGGAGTCTTCATTCAGGAGAGGATGGCAGAGCCTGATAGAGCCTTTGCCAGGGAAAAAGTCACTCTGGCATAGTTTGAGAGTTGTAGATTTACCAGTGCTGCAGTTGGAGTCCATTGCTGGCAGCAATTGTTGCTGTAATGTTAGAAAGAACATATATGGCTACAGACTTAGTGCTTAGTTTGAAGGAGGGGCCTGCCATACTTCAGTAATTTCAGGAGTATGAGAAAGCTCTAGCATTGCTCAGGATCCCAGAGGAAGATTAGGGAACTGTTACAGAGAACTATATTCCTGAGGATGAGAGGGAGGCCCTACTGGCCCTGGAAGGGAATGACAGGCAGTGGTACACCCCATGAAAGAAACACTGATAAGGAGGTATGGCTTCACACCGGAAGAGCATACGTTGTGGTTCAAAGACAGTAGGCAACTGGCTCACCAGTCTTGGGGGGAGTATGTGGAGGAGTTGCTGCAACGCACTAGAGGGATGGGTGAAGGGTAGCACACCAAACAATTTTGAAGGGCTGTTCAATCCTGCTCTGTCAGATGGGCAGGGGTCATGAGGCCAGTATCAGGCAGACTCTCACGCAGCACATGAATAATGTGTTCCCTTTGAGGGGAGGAGTACTATTGAGGAACTCCTTGCATGCCAGGTACAGGCTCAGACTAAGGGTACAGACCCTGGGTTGGGGGAAACAGTTGCGAGGTAGCACCCCTGAACGGATGGGAGAATTGTGCAGGACTGACTGTTATGGATTCTGGGAGTTTCACTACTAAGAAGAAGGTACAGAGCCCCAGAAGGATGGGTTGGGGAGGAAGAACTCTCCCCAAACCCCGGTCCAGCCTAAGTGTGCAGACCCTGGTTTGGGGGACCAGTGGCAGGGTAGAGCCCTCAAACTGGTGGGAGGCAAAGTAGAGCAAATATGTAATGCACCTGTAGCTACCAATCCCACTGTGAAATATTCCAGAGATTGGAAACCCTTGGATGGCCTGGGGCCTGGCTCTGGCCAACAATAGCTAAGGAATCCCCTTGGGTTAGATTAGCATGTCTGGGGAGCATAGACAAAGGGCTCCAACTGGGTTCACAGTGGTGTAGAACTGGAACGTGCCTATGCAGTTGAGGACAAGGGTCAATGATCTATCGCCCCCTAGCAGGGAATCCCATCAAAATATTTATTAGTTTACCCTGGCTTTAGGTTGGAAGAGGGTTGTGTTGGTCCTGGCCCTTTTTTCAGGGCTATCCCCAACATTTTGCTTTTCTTAACCTGTTTTTTCTGACCCATTTCTGTTTGCTTTAGGACTATAGGCACTTTACCATTGCTAATCAGTGCTAAAGTGCACGTGCTCTCTCCTTTAAAGGTGGTGCACCTGTTGGGCTTAAAAAATGTAGCTGTTTGTCCCTTGTACAGTGGTATTCCATATACCCAGGGCCTATATATTAAATGCTACTAGTGGGACTTCTATGTTGCTTATGCCACCCACTGAAGTAACCTGTCTAACCTGTCTCAGGCCTGCCACTGCTGGACAAGCTTGCACAGGTTACTGCTATATTGACTTGGCATTTAGAGTTTCTTATCAAGTCTGAAACTCCCCTTTTATTACATCAAGGTCACCCCTATTTCAGACCCTAGGTAACCTTATTGGCAGGGTGCTCTGTAGATTAAAGGTAGGACATTTGCCTTTATTGTTTTTCATGTCCTTTTAGTGACAAACAGCCTAGTTGGTTTCTCATGGTGTGAATCATATTCCTCTCAGAGGCTGACATTGGGAATCCCTTTGAAGGCACTTCAGTCGTATTTCCTGATCTGAAAGGAGTAGCACTGCATTGTTTGGTATGTTTGGAATAGTGCCGATTACCCCTGATTATTGGTATAGGTGGATTTGTCATTTATATTGTAGAAATGCCACTTTTGGAAAATGAACTAGCATAATACAAGTGATGCCAAAGGTATTCAAATTTAAACGTAATTATTTGAGGAAACAGATACCATCAATTATCTATTTCCAACATACACATTTATTCTGACTCAATCAACTGTCCCATTTTTATGTTCATCTTATGGCTAATTTTCTAAACAAAAAACAAAAAACAAAACACATAAATGATATGTAGTCTTCATGTAATAATCTTTAAAAAATCGTTTTAAGATCTTCAGTATTTTGGTCATACACATCAAAGAATCACACAATATATATTCTTGTGTCGAATAATTTTCAACAGGACATACAAGCAAAATAACAAATAAAGTTAAACAATCATTGACCCTTTATCCATGGGTTATGTCTGAAGCCCAAAAATTTGCAACATAAGGAAAATTGGTAATGTCTCTTGTAACCTTAATTCCTTTTTCGAACACCAAAAATATATATATAGGAGTCAGTGAAGCACAACTCAATGTTTTTGTGGCTCCTCAAGTCAATCCAACTCCTAGGGAATGTATCCCATATTGCTTCTAAATCAAACAAAGGGTGTCGAAATCAATGGTAAACTGTCGACGTGTTTCGGCCTGTCAAGCAGTTTCAGGCCTCATCAGGACAATGGGCAAACAAAACACGCAGTACTTTACCTAGGACAAAAATCAAAAAGTACAATAAATATTCATCTAAAATAGTCACAATATGATGACAGGTAAATTCACGGACACAGGTACCCTAGGGTGCCACTACCATTCTAGAGGGAGAAATTCCTTGAGGTTGGGGTCTCTTAATCATTATCACACCTAAATGAAATGTGAATGTAGTAAAAACCACCACCAAGTGAATATATTCGAAAATTCAAAAGACCAAATTACTGGTCTCACTCTTTGGAAAATGGGCATTTCTCTGTGCTTAACTCTATGTGCTTTGCAGCCTGACTCCAATTCACATCTTGGGTAGAGTGACAGCTACACTTTGTGCATACTTTCCTGACATACATCACACAGGGAGGGTTGGTGTGTAACAGGGCAATATCTGCACCGCCACCAAGGATTTGGCAGTCTATCTGACCACCCTGAAGGTCACATTCAGCATCTTTGACATTGCGGCGGATACTGCTGTAGGCAACACCCACCGTAATGCCAAAGAGGCATGTTGTGCATTTCCATGCACAACGTGGAAGGCACGGTGCGGTGCCTGCCACCATGTGCATGGAAATAGAGAGGGGGTACCATGGGTACCACCCAAGTGCACACCCCACCCCCGGGGGAGTGTAATGGGGCCTCAAAGTCAGTCTCTGTCTGCATTTCTGCAGCGG
The DNA here is from genome assembly GCF_964261635.1 of Lissotriton helveticus. Lineage (NCBI taxonomy): Eukaryota > Metazoa > Chordata > Amphibia > Caudata > Salamandridae > Lissotriton > Lissotriton helveticus. The sequence goes on from NC_136068.1 coordinate 651,105,455, forward strand.
AGAATCCGCCGCAAAAAGACAGGTGGAGAGGCCCATGACAATCACTACGGCGGTTCCTGCCCGGCAATGCCGCAATGATTGTCCGCTTTAGGGTCAGCAAGGCGGGTGGAAATGGACAGCCTTGTGGAACCATGGCGGTCGGTCTTTTCGCCCGCCGTGGAACTAAGGTGATTCCCAATGCCATCCTAATATGGCAGTGGGTAAATCACCTTTTGATGGTGGGCAAATCGCCATGGCCGGCAGTGGTGGTGAGCTGCTCACCACCATAATAAGCCCCTTAGTCTGCAAGGAACACTGCCATTGCCTTGCACATCTTAAAGTATTACTATACCTATGGTATAAGTCAGTTGGATAATGCCACTATTATAGTCCATCTATCTAATAATTAATACATGAGGGATGGACAATATATGTTGCGGTTCTCTTAGGTTCAGAAAAGACCTCTAGGTAATGTTGTAGGCTTGTTTCTGTATGGTCATTTAAAGAATTTTGAGGAAACTACTGTTTTTTTATTCATCATAGTTGCATACCAAAGAAGATTCCTTTAGTAAACTTCAAGTCTGTAGCGCTTTTAGATTTGTAAGAGTACTAAATTGATAACGGTATCTGCACTTTTGGCAATGCTTTTGTGTACATTCAGTCAGTAGCAATGTGATAGCAAATATGCAATGAGAAAATGTCCTATTGCCCCTTTACAATATGAGGTGTGGTGCCCCTTCATACAGCAAAACGTTCATTAATCATGCCCTTGACTGGCGTGAATTTACACCTGTTTTTGGGATGGGGAACCTCTTTGCAATTATTGGTGAAATTATTGGTGAAGACCAATAGGCTTTCAAATAGTAGGTGTGTTGAATTGGTTTTGCTGGCGATCAACTCAGAAATATCCACATATCAGCCCATTTAGGTTAATGTATACACACAAACATTCTACCACACTGGTAACATTATTAGGTTAGCCGACTCTATTCATAAAGGCATAAACCCAAAATCCTTTATTTTATTTGTTAGGGATTGTATTTGCCTTGTTTAGCACAGATAGAGCCGCTCCCAGTCAGGTGACCTAGGTGCTACAGTGTTTATTTGTGAGTGCAGGCATCTCACAAAAAGTGAAAGACTGGTCTCACACACCACCTGATGTAATGCCTCATCATTGACCAGTCCTCACCCTCTCAAAACTTGGTTTGATATAGGGCAGGCCTACACCTGACTACAGGGATGCACTTTTAAACTAAGTGGGGGCCCTTACAGAAACAAGTGAGTTTAAAAGGCCATTATAGATGTCAAATCAATTTTAAATAACTGGCATCAATATGGTGATTAATGTAAGTGTTTGGTGTGTTGGGGATTCTATTGTGGTGAATGTGGTCGCCATGTTTTTCTTCCCACTGGCCCAGAAGGGTCCATCGCATTCATCAGGACCTAGACAGTTAGAAAAACGGGCTCCACTCTTACCGGACTGTGGTGAGAGGATTCCACTCGATGGGGTGATCTAGATCACGCTCCACTAATATTCAGCTAATGTATTCATGTCTGAAAGAAAAAACAAAACAAAAAACACAAATGTGTAATACAAGATAGCACAAAGGTCAAAATGTCAAATCAGCCACAAACACGTTCAGAAATAGTAAGTGGCTAAAAGTGCCACAAATGTGTCAATCATCTGTGCACTTGTTGGTTTGTGGAAACTGTTATCCACAATGCTTACCCTGAACATGAGATCAAATTGCCCCATAGGAGGGTGAGGGAGGGAGACCCCTTTGGTCAAGTGCTGTGTAATAAGGAGAAAAAGGAGAAAAACATGCAGATGAGAATCTTTAGGCTCAAAGGTAGCTGAAGCGTGGAAATTTGAAGAACGACAAATACATATGCGCGTTCATTCATTCACACTCTCAAACTCTTACTGTTCTGTGGTGCGTCCTCCGCTGCTATGCTGTATTCTCCTCACCTCCTCGCTGGTAAATGAGGGGAGCGAGCGTAGGCTATTTATTGTGTTCATGTTATGCTGTCAGTGCTAATTGATGGTCTAATTAACTGTAATTGGACGTGGATTCGGCAAGATCCGGTGTCACAAGCCGGTGCTATTAAAAGGTACAAAAGTACCGCCTGACCTGCCTGAGGTACACTTACAAATGCATATGACCTTAAAAGGACATCTGTTTTCCGCATCCGTGGTTGCCTGGTAAATGCGTCCGGTGCTGGAGCTGCAGGCTTGGTCCCGTCTGTAGTTCTGTGTTTAGGTGAAGTGTTATGGGGCCAGCGGATGCGCACAAAAGACCTTCTTGGAGTGCACTGCTGGGCGCGCATGCGGGCGTGGTCCCGTTTGTGTCTCAGTGTTTAGGTAAAGTAGTATTGGGACAGCACATGAGCACAAAAGACCTACTTGGATTGTACTGCTGGGCGCGCATGCGCGTTGTACCTCTGTACAACATCCAGAGCTTCCGGGAAAAGAAAACAGATTTTTGGCGCATTACTGTAAAACACACCCATGTAAACAGCTAATCATACATTCTCAGATTTACACAGCACGGAAAAAGTCATGGTTGCTCCTTTATAGAAGTTGTTAGATGACTATCGCTAATTACATACTACACAGATGGAAACAAGGAAAATACCCTGATTGCCATAACTATTCTGTGTAAAATAACTGCGTGTAAATCTTAAATCCTGCACAGTGTAAATCTAGGTGCAGCACGCGGAAATACTCAGTAAATGTTATTCTTCCACCAAAGAAGCAGCCCATACCCAGGGTTGATATACCCTGATATCATAGCGACATCTTCCAGAAAGTTGGGTTCAAGATGACAAGCCTATATGTATAGGTGAGGTGTAAGAGTAGAACATAAAGTTGAACATCTAGCATTAGTGTAATGACAAACAGGTGTTTTGCTCTTCTCATAATGGAGAAGATGTTGGTGTTCCTGTGAGTCACGGGACGTTTATGCAAGTTGTAACCAAGGGATTTCATCATTGAGTCCCTTCTCCCACATCCAGAGACGGTATACCCACCTCTGCTCTCTGATATGAAGAGGTCTGGTCAGGTTCACCTTGTGTTTCTTCATAATTTCCAACACTACCCACTTAAGGTCACTATCTTTGTGATTATGATCCAAGAAGTGCCTGGTTAGTTTGGTGTTTTTTTCTTTACACTGTATGGTGCTACAGTGTTCGTTAATGCAGACTTTAATCTTCCTGGTGGTCTTGTCGACATACATAAGGCCATAGGGACATGTGAGGAGGTATAATACATTTTCAGTATTGTAGTTGGTGAAGTTGATTAGTTTCCAGGGGTTGGTGGTCCCGATGTCTACTTCCTTTGTGGTCACAGTAAATGCTCGGTTACTTACCGGTAATCTTCTTTACTCCGAGTATAGTCTTCCTTACCACATGACTAACAAAGTGAGCTTCATCTCCACACCAGAACCCTCCAAAGCAAAACAAGTCAGCCTCCCATGCCTCCCATCCCTTCCCAATATGGCGACCCTTTACACCCTGACCTCTATAATAGGTGGGCCGGCCCAACCCTTCAGCCTGAAATACCAAGCAGAAAAACATGAAGCCGATAGGCAGACAGGGAGGGAGGGAGACTATACTCAGAGTAAAGAAGATTACCGATAAGTAACCAGGGCATTATCTTCTCGTTAGTCTTCCTCGCCACATGACTAACAAAGTGAGCATATACCAAGCCATACAGCTTCATGGAAACTCACAAGAAACCAACGGACCAGAATGGGAACCCCATGGAAAAGGGCAAACCCAACAGGCCAGACGAGTGGAAGAACCACCCATGAGAGACAACCACGAGCAGGATGAACCAGCCCGGGACAGAAAGACACCGGAAGAGCCAAAGAACACAGACCCCGAGCCACAAAGTGCTGCCATAAAATGTGCCCCAACCAAAGATTGAAGGAGGACAGAGAAGGCATGGCACCAGACCGCAGGGAGTCAAACGCAACCGCAAAACAGGCCCCTGAACAGAAAGCAGCAAGCCGGTCCAAACACACCAAGACCACCCAATGGACAGCCCAAGCGAGAGGGGAGCAAAAACCCAAACAGTTCTAGACACTGGGGCAACCTAGGAACAGAAGAACAGAGTCAAAGTACCCCCGAACCAAGGACCGGAGAGGAGAAGAAAACAAAATACACCAGGCCTGGAGGCAATCAAAGGCAGACAGACCCGCAGAAACCGCAAGCATGGACGGAGGTACAGGATCCTACCAGAACAAAATAAAATTAAGGCCACCCATAACCCACCAGCAAGTAGAGGCAGGCGGGACATGGACCACAGCTGCTCCAAGGATCCCCCAAAGGGAGCGCGACAGCAACGATAGAGTCCAGGCAGGTGCAAGGCAAAACAGAACCCGGGAGCCGCAGGAAACCATAACAAAGCAACCCAACCATCAAGGACACCGAAGAGGACCAGGACCAAGGCCAAGCCCAAAGAAGGAAGGCGAACACCCACCAGGGAACCACATGCACAAGAAAGCATAATGAACCCCGAAAGAAGGGGAACGCAAAATTAACTAGTGAGACAGCCCAGATCAGGGGACAAGCAAACCGTCCCAGCAATGTCCCACACTTAACAAACAAGCCGCCGAGGCGAGCACCCTGGGGGCCAAATACCGAACCAGCACCCAGGACCGACCCAGCCGAATAACGGAGATCAGACTGGAACTGGAGGGAACACAGAGGCAAGGCCACAGGGAGCAGCCCACCAAAAGGCGAGAAAAAGAGATGAGCCAGGCCGAAAGAGCCCGAGAAATGGCAACACCCCTACGGGTCAAACCCGAGCCGGGAGGACCCAGTACCCCAAAAACAGGGAAAAAGAAGAAGAGGATCCAATCCGCACAGGGATTGCCGGGCCCTGACCATGGAAGAGAGGCAGCTAGGCGAGCCCCACCAACAGGACAAATTTCCCAGCCAGGCCAACAAGCCCAGGCGCAAAGCCGCGAGCCCGGAAAGGAAGGCAGAAAAAAGCAAGCACCGGGGACAGAAACCAGAAAGATAGTGACCGAGGCAAGCCCACAAACCCCCCAGGTAACGAGGCATTGCACAAACCACCCAGGAGAGCAACAAGGTGCCCCCGCGGGACAGTGGCAAAAACAAACCAAGAAAAGGGCAACAGAAGGCAGACGAGAAATCTGCCAAAAGGCGTACCAATCTTCCCAGTATAAAAAACCGCAGCAGAGACTGGGAACCCACACAAGCCCCACAGGCTGAAAAGGCCACCAACACAGGAAGGGGAGACCAGAACACAAAAACCACTAGTCGTACTGGCAGACAGGGCAGGAAGGGAGCCAGCGGGGCAAGAGAAGGGACACCCATGGGAACAGGCGAAGTCAGGAAAACCCACAGAGCACCGAGACCAACCAGATGGGGGGGCCCCAATGGACAGACCGGGCGGGCCACACAAAACCAGATGAAGAGGGACAGCCACCCAAGGGAGGAGATCAACCACAGCACGATGGACCGGACCCAATCAGCCAGGATTGCAAGAAACCAGTGCCAAGGAGCGCACAGGAGCCACGAATGGGCAAACAATGCAAAAAGAACAAATGATGGAGAGAAAGCAGAACAATGTCACGTATTCAACCAAGTACAGAGACCCCGGCCTAAATCCATTGAATACTTTTGCACACCATGCCTTCCCATTTTGGACCCAGCAATAAATCACCAGGAAATACCTGTAATAACCTGTGCTCGGAAGCGTGCATCGAATACAACATTGTCAACTATTGGCAATCTGGTACCAGCAGAGACCTCAGAATGAGGCCATAGAAGGGAACACGCACCACTTGCACCAGCAGAGAACGGTGACAACACGACGCAGCGGAGGGAGCAAGGGACGCCCACCGAACCATGCAGCAGGAGGTGGAGGAAACACCACCGCCGTGGCCCATGGCAACAAAAGCCAGACGCCAGGAACAGGAGCAGAAGCCAAATCCCACTCGGAGACTACAGAAGCAGCCTGAGAAGGAAGAACAGGAGTCAACAGAAGACCGCCCACAGACATGCAGGCGCTCACAGCCCCCGGAATCCCACACCAACCAGGACCTACCATGACAGACCCCGTACCCAAAACCCGGAGGAGAAGCCTGGGAAGGGGAAACACACATCCCTCCAGGCCAAAGGCCCAAGAAAGCATGAACAACCAGCACCTACATGGCACAACAAGAGTCACTGAGTACCACCCCTCGGAACACAGAAAAGAAAGACCGAGAAAACACCCGGAGGGCCAAAATCCATGTCAAGCACATCACATAACAGGGCATCTAACCTGGGAACCAGAAGAGCACAGACACCCAGAAAGGAATCCGGTCACGGAATAACTCCACCGCTACTCAAAGGCTCACAATCACCACCCACAGACGAAATAAAGCTGAGTGGCGCCAAGAGAAAGAGCCTGAGACCAAAGAACACAGGCCCCCATAGCATAAATTCAGATGGAGGATACCCCAACAATGATCCACCATACTGGGAGAGCAAGTGAAGTGCACAGAGACACGGAACGTCGAGCGCAGGAACTGAGACTGGAACCCAGTCCCCCAGGGCCAAGGGCGTTCAATGCAGTTAACTCCTAGAAAAAGTGCGATGCCATGCTACTGCAAACGTGTGCAGTCAAGCACACACGACAGTCTTACCCAAAGTACCACACAGTGCAAACCTGACCCGAAGGTATCAGAGCACCTCACACGAGCACCAGGGAGAAACAGCAAATTGCCCAGAATCACAAAACGATGAGCGTCCCTGCCGAGACCTGAACACGGTTCCCCAGCATTGAGTTTGACCGCTCCAGCCGTAAGGACAAAAATCCCGCCACAATGTACGAAAGAGCTGGAAAGGAAATTGCGATCCAGCGAAGCCACAAGTGGCAGAGACCCCCTACAAGTTAAAAATATAGATTTAGACTCCCATACGAGCCTAGACAAGAGCACACCAACACTCGCCCATTCCCAGTTAAACCAAGGATGAGACAGACATATTGGCGCTGAATAAAACATGCCAAAACGTTATCCGACTCAAACATTCCAACGACCTGAAAGGACGAAAAACTGAGTGGAGACACCGGGACTCGAACATGCGAGTATGAGGCCCTATAGCAGATGCATTAGCCCACTGAGCCACCAGCGCTGCAGTAGACCAATGAGGCGCGCATGAAGAGTGCTGAAGGCAACGTGCAGCCAGGAACAACATAGCACCAGTAAACACAGCTGAAACACAACCCAAAAGTCGGATTGAAGAAACGAAGATGAGGCAACTTCCCCTACGCAGTGCAGCCCGTGGGACAGCAGTTGGAAGCGCTACTCGTCAAAAACAAATTCTAACCTTAGGCAGCACCAATTTCATCCAGCGCTCCCTCGATCAAGGCATCATCGCACATGCAATCCGTATGCAGCGCTTCATTGCACCACGCCGAAGTAGGGAATGCGGCTGTTTAACAACACCGCCAGGTGAGTGCCAGCAACCTCGCCACAAACTTAGAGGGTCACGCAAGACAACCCCATGCCCCAGAGCCCACTAGAGCCGGGCAGAACGCCACCAGACATGGGGGAGGAGAGGAACCTCAGGACACCCACCCCGTCACAGGCAAAAAAGACACGACCCATGAGCTGTGGGAGCCTGCGAAACAAAGGCAGCCGCGGGCCAAGTCGGGCCCAGAACACAAATCTATTATCGCCGAAAGGCGTAAATGCACTGCGTTACATAAGAGCGGCTTAAAGTCAACAGAGCCCCGTGCCCTCAACTGCACATATTTACATCAGAGGGGCCGGGGGACCCTTGCGCTGTCAATCACAACAGACAGGGAAAACAATCAAGCCCGCAGCCTCCCCCACAGAGATGGGCTGCCACAGGATACATCCCAAAAACCCCAGAACAGGCTATAGCAGGGCAACAAGTTACAAGGTTGGGGGGTGCAGGGCAGACCGAATTGTGAGGGCCAGAAGGTGGGGGAACCAGTGAGTGAGCCCGCTAGAGCAGGGCCTCCCCCCAGGGCCCAGAGACCTGCTAGAGCAGGACCTCACCCCACTTACCAGTACTCTGGAGGAACTGCATTGCAGAACAAAAAGAACAGACTGAAGGGTTGGGCCGGCCCGCCTCTTATAGAGGTCTGGGTGTATTGGGTCGACCATATTGGGAAGGTGTTGGAGGCATGGGAGGCTGACTTGTTTTGCTTTGGAGGGTTCTGGTGTGGAGCTGAAGCTCACTTTGTTAGTCATGTGGCAAGGAAGACTAACGAGGAGGTAATGGACGTGCGACACACCCTACACATGCGTAGCGTCCCATTGGTCTCTGAGTGTTCCAAAGGTTGACCTGGTCTTCTCTTATTCTTGGCAGATCTTTGGCATTTACCAGTTTGTCTAGAATATTTTTGCTTCTCTTATATGCAAAGAGTGGGAGTTCCCAATGTTTTTCTGCCCCATCCAAAATATGCCAATATTTCCTAATGATCTTTTGTACAGTGTTTAAAACTGATGTATATGTTGTAATGCACACTATCCGACCTGGTTTCTCTTTGTTGGTATTTTCCAGTAGTGCCTCATGTTTATTGTTCTGGTACTCTTCTTGGCCTTCCCTATCATTTTTTTTAGGAGAGTGTCAGTCCAGAAGCTTCTTCTCAAGATCTTCCGCTTGCTTCGGGAAGGTCTCTGTCTCTGAACAATTTCTGCACACCCAAAGAAATTGACCAACAGGTAGGTTGTTACGCAGGGCTTTTGGATGATATCTGTAAGAGAGTTGGATTTGCTTCTTATGGTTACCCCCACTTTTTGCTGATGTTTCACTGTTTTTCGAAGTTCGTCTGGCTGGGGCCCTGGTATTTAGGACCCCAGCCTAGCTGCTTTCTCTACAAAAATGGATTACATGTATATTAGGTACATCTCAGATTGGATTCTGAAGTGCCCTTATAAGTTCCTAGTATATGGTATACTATGTACCCAGGGCATAGGTATCCCAGAGGCATACAGGGGGCTGAAGCATGTATTATGCCACTCCTGGGAAGCCCTCCAAAATGACACCACAGGTCTGCTACTGCAGCCTGGGTAAGGTGGTGTATGCACCCCTTACTGTGATATAGGTTACCTATATCACTACCCATACACACACATATAAACCCATAAGTAACTCCTATGGCAGGCCTTATCAATCCTGAAGGCAGGGTGCTTGTTTTTCATGTGACAGGGTGCCCTGCATGAGCAGAACCTCTCTGCAGTGTTCGGAGTCTATTTTCTGATGCTGTTTGTGGTGGAGCCTGACCATATACTCTTAAGTGCATTATAACCTCGCAGTAAATGCTAGCTGTGGGATGGCTGCGCGGAAACATATTGTGTTTGGTGTCAAACATTTTGGAATCCTACCCTCACACCAGTAACTGGTGTGGGAGTAGGATCCCACCCTTCGAGAGAGAGAGGCATGACAGCACCGGTATACCAGGTACCAGCCTAAAAGAGCCCTGGCATTACAAAATGGATGCTGTAGCCACAGAAACAAGTCTAGCCTCCTGCTCCTGACCAAAACTCCAGCAGGGGAGTCCTGGACAATAGGTTTCCTGTCACAGTGAGGTGTAACCACCTCCCCAGTCAAGCTGATGTGTATTGGGAATGGTGGGAGCACCCTTAGAGTGCTTTGAAGTCCTGCACTGGGGGCACATGTGGTGTCCCTGTGCATAGTCCAGCTCAAACCGGTTCAGGGGCTACCAGCCCCTGTTCTGGCACAAAACTGGACAAAGGAAATGGGTGTAGCCACCCCTCTTTTTAAACTCTCCAATAGGTGGGTCCCATTTGCAAGTCCAGCCACTAAGTATTCAATCAAGTGGTGAACAACTAATAGAACATTTACAGACCTGGGTGAGCGCGGAATGGGCAAGAAGATGTAACATAATGATTTAAGGGGACAAACAGAGTAATCATGTACAGGAAATATAAACCCTACCAAAATAATAATCATATACAGGGATGAATCATACTATACAATGTCTGAAACCTTTTGGACGTAAAATAAAGTACAAGAAGGATATATATATTGTCCCTCCTATTAAGGTAATAACTTCTTTATGAGGAATTTTTTGCTTTCAATTTGAAAGTGGCCTTGAAAGAGATCCTCCGAATTTCGGGTGGAAGAGAGTTCCAGATTTTAGGAGCAGATCCAGAGAAAGCTTGGAGGCAAGTTCTTTTTTTGCGGAAGATCTGTGGTGTCAGGAGGAAGGACTTGGCACTCCTTGACGATCTACCTCCTCCAGATAGATCTAGTTTTTGTGCGAGGTAGGGGTGAGTTTTGAAGTGGAGGGCTTTGTGGGAAAAGGCAGGCAATCTTCAGATGAATTCTAGCTTTGTAGGGTAGCCAATTTAGGGTTTTTAAAACCGGAGAGATGTGTGTATTCCGCTTGGTGCCCGTGGTAAGTCTGGCTGCTGCGTTCAAAGAGGCCTTTAGGGGGGCCAATGAGTATTTAGGGAATCCATATAGCATGGCACTGCCTTAGTCAAGTCTCGGTAGGACAAGCACTTGGACCACTTGCTTCAAATCTGCTTGCGGTAGGAAAGGTTTCAGATTCCTGAGTGTTCTTAGAAGGTGGTTAGTTCCCTTGCACACATTGCTGATGTGAGACTTCATATTCAGATGCTGGTCCAGACTAATTCCTAGGGATTTAGCTGAATCGATGATATGGGGGCAGTTGAAGGCGGTTAGTTGGTTCATCCATAGGTCGATTTTTGGAGTATATTTCAGAGGAGAAATGAGGAAGAATTCTGTTTTGGAAGGGAAGCCTAAATTTACTACTTTTGGTATTCACAGAAGGTATTTAGTAGTAGTAAAGTTAGGATTTTGTCTTAAGTTTGACTTAAAGCAGACATAAGACAGACTTAAGACAAACTTATGACAGACTTAAGACAAAATCTTAACTTTACTACTGCTAAACGCCTTCTGTGAATACCAAAAGTAGTAAGTTTAGGATTTTGTCTCAGATTAGTTCTGTGAATCGGGCCCCATGATATCAGGGAATATGAACCCTGGGTATACGCTGCTTCTTTGATGGAAGAATAACATTTGCTAAGTATTTCCTCGTGCTGCACCTAGATTTACACTGTGCAGAATTTAAGATTTACACACAGTTATTTTACACATAATAGTGTTGACAATCAGGGTATTTTCCTCGTTTTCCATCTGTGTAGAATTTAATTAGTGATATTCATCTAGCAACTTCTATAAATGAGCAACCATACGTTTTACCGTGCTGTGTAAATCTGAGAATGTATGATTAGCTGTTCACACTGGCACGTTTTACAGTAATGTGTCAAAAATCTGTATTCTTTTCCCGGAAGCACCTGACGTTGTACAGAGGCACCACGCGCATGAGCACCCAGCAGTGCAGTCTAAGTCGGTCTTTTGTGTACATGTGCTGTCCCAATAATACTTTACCTAAACACGGTGCCACACACAGGACCACACATGCATGCGCGCCAGCAGTGCAATCCAAGTAGGTCTTTTGTGCACATGAGCTGTCCCAATAACACTTCACCTAAACACGGAGCTACAGACGGGACCGTGGCTCCGGCACCGGAAGCATTTACCAGGCAACCATGATGCTAGTAACGGATGTCCTTTTAAGACCATATAAATTGGTAATTGTACCTCAGGCAGGTGAGGTGGTACTTTTGTACCCTTTTAACAGGACCGACTTGTGACACTGGATCTTGACAATCCCACGTCCAATTACAGTTAATTAGACCATCAATTAGCACTCACAGCATAACACAAACACTCTAAATAGTCTACACTCGCTCCCCTCATTCACCAGCAAGGAAGTGATGAGCATACACTTAGGCGTAGCAGTGAAGGACGCACCATGGAAGAGTAAGAGTTTGAGAGTGTGTATGAATGAACGTGCATATGGGTTTGTCATTCTTCAGATCTCCACGCCTTTGCAACCTTTGAGCCTAAAGGTTCTCATCTGCATGTTTTTGTTCTTTGTCTCCTTATTACTTAGCGCTTGACCAAAGGGTCTTCCTCCCTCACCCTCCTATGGGGCAATTTGACCTCATGTTCAAGGTAAACAATGGAGATAACGGTTTCCTCAAACTAACACGTGCACAGATGGTAGGCACTTTTGTTACACTTTTAGCCACTCACTATATCTGAAGGTCTTTATAGCTGATTTGAAATGTTTACCTTTGTGCTATCTTGTATTGCACATTTGTGTTTTTCAGGCTTGAATACATTAGCCGTATATTAGTGGAGCATGATCTAGATCACCCCACATAGTGGAATCCTCCCATGACAGTCTGGTAAGAGTGGAGCCCGTTTTTCTGACTGTCTAGGTCCTGATGAATGCCATGGAGCCTACTGGGCCAGTGGGCAGAAATATGTCGACCACAGTGGGGGGACAATAGAATCCCCACAACACCGGTCACTTATTTTAATCACCATATAGATACCAGTTATATTAAAATTGATTTGACATCTATAATGGCTTTTTAAAGTCACTTTTTCTGTAAGTACCTCCACTTATTTCAGAAGTGCATCCTTGTCGTAAGGTGTATGCCCACCCTCTATCAAACCAAGTTTTAAGAGGGCAAAGACTGGTCAATGATGAAGCATGACACCAGGTGTTGTGTGAGACCAGCCCTTCACTTTTTGTGAGATGCCCACACTCACAAATTAACACTGTAGCACCTATGTCACCTGACGGGGCATGGCTTTATTTGTGCTAAACGTTATATGTTGGAGGCTGCCTTCTCCTAGTACCCCGTGCTTCTAGTTCCCTTCCCTAGATCTTTCCTGGGACTTTATTCGTTACACATTGTATTTGCCTTGCCACTGATTGTTTTTGTCCATCTAACTGTGTTTAAGGAATTATACTTTTGTGAATGAACCAAAGGTGATATAGTGGCAAGTTCCTACATTCTGGTGTATTTAACAATTGTTTTACTATCATTTGACATTCTGGGGACCTTATTGTTAAGCCTTCTACCTTCCATATGTCTCCCATCTCCCACTCATTCTGTCATATCTCCTTCTTCCCAATGTCCATTACATTTAGTCAATAAGGAAGTGGAGGTAGGGCACTACTTAACAGGTAAGTGAGCTCTCTTACAAGCTTATTGATTTGGTGAAAATATATAAAATATAGTGTATTTGTTGTACATTTCTATTAATCTACAAAGATATTTTCAATGTTTGTACCCAAGTGTTTTTTTATTCATAGGTGTTAAGAATGATGCAAAATTGCATTGTTTCTAATAAGAAATCTTTGGGACCCTAATGTGATGACCTGAGCTCTTTATATTTTAAACATGGTTTAAGGAACAGAATGTGCAATACCTCCAATAAAAATGTTCCATCACTTCCAACTTCTTTTGAAAGTCAAACAATGCAATCCAAAAGTTCAGGAAAGTAAATATTTGCACAGGGTGTGATCCACCAGCAAGCGAAATTATTTGGACTGGGATGTTTCCCGGAAGAAGACCAGGATTTCAGTTTTGAGACACCGATGTTGTAGCTGACACTGGAGAAAACAATGTCCCACAGAAAAAATGTCTTCAGACTTAATAACTTAATGGACCGTTACTGCTAAAATTGACCACACAAATGTTTGATTTGGTGGAAATTAGCCCAAATAATAACAACATAAAAGGAAAAAAACATTTATGGGATCTGGGAGGTAGTTCCTACTGACTCTTTCGTATAAATGATACAATATCGAGAAGGCATTATTGGTGATTTTTTAAGAATGACTCTAGGAGGTTCACATAGAACAGAAGCTAATCAAAAGCTTTATCGGATATACTAAATCTGGTAAATGTAAGAACAGAAAACAAGGCATTTCCCATCACACTTTCACATGTTGCAAGTGTTTACTGGAGACAATAAAGCTGCCACCTAAAATATTTTTTCATAAAATACAAGAAATTGCATCTGTTTGTACCCATTTCTTCTAAAGCATTAATGGTAAATGTGAAATGGGTTTTACCAAGAGATGTACCCTCTACCCAAGTTAAGTGTGTTGAGTCGACGCTTCCACAGCGCCATTCTCCATGCAGAAAGCATACAAGGCCTCAGCGCGCCAGCATCAGGTCAGGCGATGGCCCACTACAGTATAAGAGAGATCGTAGGCTCAGGGCCGTAATACCAATGTGGGGAGAGAAGGACACAAGGAGAAGGCAGATATAGGAAGAGAAAGTGGATGGGGAGACAGTATTGGGTATATGTGTGGGTTTATAGTGAACAATCACCCCCCCCCCCAGTTTCCTCTCCCTCAGGCCTCTTGAAGAGGAGCTGCAGGTCTTTTTTGAGGGCCTCCAATTTCAATGCCATGGAAACCCAATGCAACCTTCGACTTTCCTGCAGAGTGCCACAGATTTGTCCCTGCTCAACTTCAATATTGCTGAATATCAATATGGCATGTCTTGCAGGCAAGTAGCCTTCCAATTCATGGCTATAGTTCTCCTAGTTCTAACAGGGCTAAGTCAATAAAATGATTAGTGGCACCTCCCTTCTTTCTCCTACCATACAACCCCCAAAATGCCTGCCTCTATAATGTGTAGGCCCCCTTCCTGTGACTACATATCTGAGGGGACCCCTCTAACGTTAATTTGAGGTCAGGAAAAAGAGGGGTGAAAAATGAACAATATTGAAAAGATTCCCTCAAGACCTATATACTTTTCATTACAAACATAGTTTACATAAAGGTACTTTATTCATGCACAACAGCAACAAGAAGAACTGATGAGTTTCATTTTAGATTTTTATTTTATCATTCATTTATTTTTCCTGTGAATTCATCATTCTTTGTTTATTCATTTTCATTTCTTAAAAGTATTTTTTATCTTTTTTTAAAGTATATATCATTTCATGAAAAAATACATATTATATCAAATATCAACATAATCATTACAAAAAGAGGACACAAGAGAAGAACCCTGGATTATGCAACCATGATAAATACAACACCATTCATACACTCACATACATTCCAATCCTATTACTATACACACATTCTATACACAATGCAGTATCTGAACAAATCTAAACATAGATAGACAGAATTGAAGACACTTCTGCCTAAAATATGACCATAAGGTGTCAAATATGGATTCCACGCAAGGTCGACGCGCGTTTCGGTGGGTTCTATACCACCTTTCTCAGGACCTATGCAGATACAAACATTCCTTACACAACAGAAACCAGGGGATTATTCTTTCTTAAGGCGTGTGCCTTGCAGATTCCTTTAAAAATTCAGTAGGCCGTTTCAAGAGTTACAATGGTCTCAGTGTTCTTAGTTATTGCCATACAGAGATATCCTTAGTATTGGTGTCCTTGCACTCTTAGTGAGTAAGTCTCGTATCAATAAAAAATAGTGGAGTCATGTCTCACTGTCACAGTTCCTTATTCTTCCTTTACCAACTGCTAGATAGTTTTGTTTAATAACTGGCCGGTAACATCTCTTTTTATTCGAATCACTCCTACAGCCTTTCCATCTTTACTTCCGAATACCGAATGTCCAACCACCTTACTATGTGGTCTTCTCTTGTGTCCTCTTTGTCAGATTTAGGTAATGAGATTATAAGGGACTTCCAGGTTTTAGGTTTCCCTTATTCTCCTCCTATTAATGTATGGATGGCTAAAAAATGGTCAATATATGCAGTGAAAAAGCTTGTCATTTTTCAGAATAGGGTGTAGAAATTGAAAATAATACGGACGCATTTTAGTACATATATAAAATGGGAGGGTAGAACCAGCACATATGTTTAATGAGTTGGTGAAATCTAGATTGTGTGACTTCATAGTCCCTGAGGCCTGAACAACAAATTACTTGGACTATAGGATACAGAATAACAAGCTGGTCCCGCAAACTGCAGGTCATAACAACACAAGGAGACACACACATTCATGTATCTGTAAACAGAACTGCAATTAAATGACAAATGGAAAAGGAAACAGAAACAAAGGAAAAGAATGAGACAAAAGAAGTTAATTATCCTTAAGCCCAACTTGATTTCAAAAGTGGTTTGACAAAAAAATAAAAAAGTTCTCAGAAGATAATTATCCATATTCTTTCTATAAGTCAGTTCAAGTAATGTCCAAAATGCCTCACTATAATCATGTAATTCCGTTAGCACTGTAACATTCCAAGCTATACTAAAATATCAAATTGATAAGAAAAATGGTATTATCACTTAAATCAAAGCCAACACTAGAAAAAAGAAAAGCAAAATGGCATATTTGAATAACACAAGAAACTTCAAGAGAACTACAGAAAAATAACACCTAATGGACATGTAAGTACCCAAAACCAAACAAACAAAATGAAGTGCAATAGCAGGAAATAAGTGAATTAACTGTGTTGACCAGTAACCTGTAAAGACCACAATTTCTGCATGTGATCATATTGATTACCATATTAAAAAATAACAAGAAGAATTGAACTGTGCATAATTGTTAATGCTCCCTCTAGTGCGTAAAATAACATAGTACCTTGTTCAGAAAAAAAGTTACGAATTGTAATAATAGTGGAAGCAGAATTTGCAATATTAGTGTTATGTATGTCACGGGGAGTACTTCAGTCATCCATGCTAAAATAATAGCAATAACATGAGTAAAAACCAAAACAAACATAAGGAACTGCATCCTAAACCAAAGATATCACAAGTTATACTCAATACAACTGAATTTAATGATTTGCCATGCAAAGTTCAATAGGAAACACCACACTGCTTTATCATGGACTCAAAAACAACAAAATAAAAAGAGATCTCACAAAAGCCATGGCCACGCACAAGGCTTAATAAAACAAATCTTATGAACATCAGCTCCAGACTCACATTTGCACGCCAAAACATGGCCCCGCATTTCCACAGCAGTCGTCAAATTTGCGGAATGCCCAACAATACAGACAACAATAAAGTGCTTCTATAAATTCACAGAATTGGTAATTACATATACCCCAAGGACAACCCTAATTAAGCAAATCTTAGCATACAAGTAGTCAATGATGAATCTTCCATAATCAAAATTTGCACTATTCATAAAGAAGCTATAGCCATAATTTAAAATAAGAATAATGAAAGACACAACATATTTAACAACTCCTTTTCTTTAGCCTTTTATCTGTCATATATGCATATTTGTTTTTTCAATGGTAGCATTGTACTCTTTTCTTACTTATGCCTTGTTTATGATTTTTGGAAAATAGACCATTGTTGTCATACATATAATCCCCAAAGTAATCAATGGTTGAGGTTCTATAAATACCAATACAATATGTTAGGGAAAAAAACAATTGGTTAGCAAGCTTAATGGAAACTACTGTTCAATGTAACGTGGCCTACAATTTTTGTGGTATTTGTGAATGAGGCAGATTTATCTGATGTCAAATGTCGATAGGCCATTTAATGCCTTCCAAATCCTTGCGTTCAGGTCTTCGATTAGGCTGGTGTTGTGGGGATGAATTTGTTGTGGAAGAGTGCAGGATGTCAGTGTTTTCCATAATGTATCTTTGCCTCTTGTTAGCTCGCTTTCAGATCTAAAATCCATCAGCTTTTGTCCCCTGTCAATATAATATAAAAAATTGGACTTGGTGCAAGCAGATCAGTGAGTTAGGTTGTAAACCTGTACATATTTAGCTGGCACTAACATGGTGAACAGAATACCACCACAAAAGGCCAACCACTGGCTCTGCATACATAAAATGGAAATGGTTATGATTAAATGTTTTCATAAATAAAAGTACTGTATTATTTAGTTTTTTTTTTTTTAGTTTTTTTATTTTTTATTTATATATATTTTTGCATATTATTGTTAAAAATACATGTAACTAAATAGACTTAAATTACTTCTAAATGTATTAAATACACCACTTTTAATACTTGTTGATGCACACTATATTCTATTTAGATTGCTCATTTATTTTTTACATTCAAACATGAGGAAATACCTCAAATAGAATTTAATATAGTTACATGAAGCACTATTTATTTCAACATGAAATTATTAGTGCTGTAGCAAGATTTATTTTCAGTTCTAAATTGATATTACATTTATAACATTAATTTACATTAATAGTAATGTAAACGGTTTTATATTTTTTTAGATATAAAGCTAAAGAAAAAATGCTACAGCACTAATTATATTTTGAAATAAACTGAAGTAAAGCAATATTTGTATTAACCATTTATAATTAATAAAATTGAAGCATTTAAATATTTGAAATTAGTTTTTGTAATACATTAGTACTTATTAGGAGTGAAGCATATATTTGAAAGTAATTTATGTATTTAATTACATTTATATTTACATTAATTTTAAAATATAAAAAGGCTGTTAAAATATTTTTATTGTTAAAGAAAAATATGTACTTTTTGAATATTAAATTGAATGTATCTTACCCAGCTGCTTTGTTTTACCTCACCTCCATGGTACCTGCATCCACCCACTAAGGACTCCAGGGTTCACATCGCCTTGCGGCAGGAGCCACCTCCCAGCACGCCAGATGCTATTAAAGCGCAAGGAGCTCCAACAGCACTGGTGCCCCACCTGATTTGTTTTAACTCGCCTGCAGGGTACCTTAATCCACCCACTAAGGACTCCAGGGTCCACATCCCCTTGCCGTAGGAGCCCCCTCCCAGCATGCCAGTTGCTATAAAAGTGCGACCAAGCTTCCACACTTTGGTACGTGCGTGGGCGTGCCTGAGCCAAGGGCTGGCCCGTCTGCGCCCGTCCGAGACCAGAGGAGGCCGGGCCAGGTTACATTATTGAAATGTTTTACTTTGAGACTATTTAGACGAACGTAGAAAGTACTGTGCTAAAAACTGACATTTCTACTAGTTTTTGGGTGTGGTAAAATGAGCACAGGAAAATTAGTTACTGGGCAGGGAGTTGGGGGTGCTTGACGTTTTTCTCCTACAGGCAGAATCGGCACTTAGCCATGACATCAAGCTCATTGAGCCTAGGCTATCGTTAGAACCTCAGTTCTCTGAAATCCAACTTGCACTCACAGGGTCACTTCTGCAAAACAATTCGGAAGACACATCTCCTCAAATCAACCAGTCCCAACCCATTGAGTTAGATGATAAGTCTCCTATATGTTCTGACCCAATAAGCAGTTCAAGCAGGCTCAATGTAACTAATAGGGGACAGGAGGCTAAATTAAGCCAATACAATAGTCATGAACTTCTGCCCAAAAAAAGAGGAAGGCGTGGGGCCCCCAGAAACAAAATGAAAATCCCCTTTGGGCCAAACAAAATATTTTGATAAAGTTTTAATCAGGGACCTTTTATAAGCCTTTACCCACAGTAACGGATGGACCATCTTCTTGGTCACCTGAGGAGTGTTTCTGGGAAAGGTTCGAAGAAATTATATCAGTCCTGTTGGATCCGTTGTCCCACAAATTATCATCCACGGAAACGAGATTGGCGAAGCTGGAGGAGCTCGTTGCAAATATGACTCCAGTTCGCCAGGACTTATGCTCATGTAGTGCTGCAGGAACCCTACCAGACAGGAGGAGGGGGACTGAGGCTGGCCAGCCTGGTAGTAATTCCGCAGGGGGAGAAGCAAATCACTCTGACACTCACAATACCACAGCTATTGATGCTGCTCAATCGACCAATCGCATCCTGGAGTAAGATCTTCCTCGTCTGATCAGGCAGGACCTATGTATGATGTAGATGGCCCGAACGCCATGTGCTCGTAGGTAGTAGAACACCCAAATGAGGCCCCCAACACTGCGGGACCTACTACCCGAGCAAATAGGAGGAGACCAATAAGTATCCCGACCCATCGGAGATTGACGCTTGGAGATCCTACCAATCCAAATTCGAATTTACATTTTCTACCAGAAGCAACCCCTTATACGGTTGTGCTAGCAAATGTTCCATCTCTGCCTTCTTTGAACACTGGTCAACCTTAAGGAATAAGTTGTTACATTTTTTGAGCACATGGACTGGCATTACTAATATGCTTTTCCCAGAGTTCAAAATGGCGTGAAGAATAGGCTGGGTGGGTAAGACAGCTAAGTCACTAGTGGGTGACAGTGTGGTATTAACAATTAAGTGCCCATGCCTGGTTCAGTCCATCCTTGATAGGGCTTCCAATGGCATAGCACTAGTGCATGGCATGAATATTCTTTCATTGGGGTACTTTTATCAACCTCCAAGGACCCCAGGGTTTACTTTGCTAGATGAGAGACTCGCTGAATCTAGATAACCCAAGTATGTGGTCCCAATAAGTAATCGTTATGATGTCCTGAATTCATCGGGAGATATAGATTTACTGACATATTTGAGTTCCCCACCTTTAAAACAAAATAATTTCTTCTTAAACCGAGATCAAGGGGATATAGTTTGTAAACCTAAAACTATCTCTGATCAGGTTAATGCAGTCACAGATAACCTATAGCTACCTTTAGGTCACATTGATCGGGGCAAAGAAGCCATGAGGTTGGAGAAGCCGATCCGAAGTGTGCCACCAGACCCCCATGAATATGCAACTCCTGTAGCAACAACTAGCTCCTCTGGTAGCACTGACCGAGTCATGTGTAACTTTGCATCTTGGAACATATCTGGACTACGTTCTAAGTTGACCAGCCCAATATGGTGTAACTTTGTATCTAAACACAACATATTGTGCCTCCAGGAAACATGGGCAAAGGAAATAATACATTTCAATGGATTTAAAACATTTGACACTCCAGCGGTGGACTGGCTAAAAGGAAGGGCAAAGGGTGGGCTCTGGACTACATCTCCGATATGTTGAAAGTAAAGAAGTTGGAGATGTACATGGAGGAAATATTTTACCAATTAATCAAAATGTATGTGGACACTAAGCACTGTATCATACTGGCTAACTTTTACAATAATATCCCGCAGGACAAAATTGAGGTTATAGTAAAACAAATTGGGTAATGACTTGAATTGCCTGCCCAGCGATAAGTTTCAAGATTTGATGCTCATTTTGGTGGGGATTTTAATTGTGCTTTGTGCCCAAATGACGAGGGTAATCTATGTCTTTTTACAAATGAAGAAGGGCTATGTAACTCTCATTTTAGGCATTCTATATTGGGGGATTTGTACAATGAAATAAATATTTGTTCTGACATGGGGTTCGCAAATGAATTATGTGCTGTATCGGTTCCTATGCCCCACAATTTTAATGGTAGAGGCTTTTGTGCCACTATAGACTATGTATTTATTTTATTTATTTAATTATTTATTTAATTTGTAGGGTGCAACAGCTACCCAAAAAGGGTTTCCCGGTGCCTGGACGAAGCAAGGTACAGAGGAATAATGATGAAGGACGTTACTGGTTAAACAACCAGGTCTTTAAGGATTTGCTGAAACTGGTAATGATGGTTTCTTTGCGGATAGTGACCGGGAGAGTGTTCCAGAGCATTGGGCCAAGATAGGAAAAAGACCTGCCACCCATCCTAGCTAGATTGAACCTGGGGACCGTACATTTTGCGAGAGTGGCAGAGTGAAGATGACATGTAGGGATGTATGGATGAACAAGAGAGTGCAAGTATTGTGGAGCTGAACCCCATTTGATCTTAAACATGTAGCGGAGGGCTTTGAATTTTATGCGGTTTTCCACTCTGAGCTAGTGCAGATCACGGAGATGTCCAGAAATGGGAGTGGAACTAGGGACTCTGCAAAGAAGTCTAGCTGCAGAGTTTTGAACCAGCTGCAGCCTACGGGTCACAGCCTTATTTGAACCCAGAAAAAGGACATTCCCGTAGTCCAGCCGTAAGGTGATAAGGGCATGGACCACAGTTTTCTGGGTGGCATTAGGTAGCATCCAGAGGATCTTCCTAAGCCATTATAAGATGGTGAAGCAAATCGTTGTGACCTTGACCGCATGATGATGCATGGACAGGGAGTCATCGATGTAAACGCCCAGGTTCCGGACATGGCTGGAGGGCCGTGGAGGTGCACCCATCTCAGCGGGCCAATGAAGCGGACCCCAAAGATTTTTCTCCTTACCAAGTATTAGGACCTTGGTTTTATCCCCGTTTAGTTTCAGATACTTCTGGTTCATCAATGCGCAATACGCCTAGGACCCAGCTGAAGACAGAATGTGGAGCAGGGGTCAGAGTATGAGAATTAGAAGATGATCTGAGAATAATCGGCTTAAGTAAAAAGGGTCAAACCAGTCCGTTCTGCAATGTCAGCTAGAGGCCTGACATACAAGTTAAAGAGCATGGGACTCAGTATAGAGCCCTGGGGTACCCCGTAAGGTGAGGGATGGATATCAGAGCTATCCGTAGCTAAAAAAACCTGAAATGTGCGGCC
The DNA here is from genome assembly GCF_964261635.1 of Lissotriton helveticus. Taxonomy (NCBI): domain Eukaryota; kingdom Metazoa; phylum Chordata; class Amphibia; order Caudata; family Salamandridae; genus Lissotriton; species Lissotriton helveticus. The sequence goes on from NC_136068.1 coordinate 651,127,729, forward strand.
GTCCAAAAAAGAGACAATCCAGTCTAAGGCTGAACCACATATGTCAAAGGACCTCAGTGTGTTGACTAATATGGGATGGGATATCGTATCGAATGCCACGATGAGATCTAACAATATCGAGGTGATGGCGTAACCTCTCTGTGACCCCCAACAAAGTGGTCTCCGTGGAAAACCCGGTTGTGAACCCAGATTGAGAGGGGTGGAAATTTTGTTAGTCTCAATAAATTGAGAGAGATGGTAGTGAATGTGTCTTCCAAAGATTTTGGAGAAGGAAAATTGGTTGGTAACTTGCAGGAACAGTAAGGTCAGCGTTGGGTTTCTTTTAAAGCGGAGTCACCATAGCATGTTTCCAATGATCTGGAACTTTGAACTCAAGTAGAGAACAGTTTAAAACATTCAGGATGACATGCATATGGGAAGGAGCAAGTTGCTTGAGAATAGAAATAGGTAATGGGTCTTTAGGAGAGCCAGACCTTACTCTGTCTAAAATGATAGCTAAGGAATCTAGGTTGAGAGGGGGCCAGGAGTCTAAAAGGCGTAGAGTAGTGCAGGACTCCGTGACTGGTACTGTGTGAGGTGTGATAAAAGTCAGACTAAAAGAGGGTAGTATGTGGTTAGTGGTAGATGAAAGTGGTTTCAGGGACCTGCTCAGATGAGAGTTGGCTATTTCAAGATATATCTTCTCAATTTTGTGTGTGAAGAAGTAAGCAAGATCTTCACACTGAATGGTATTTAATGGCGAAGGGTTTCCAGTGGTTTCAGACCCAGCAAGCTTTTTTACTAGACCAAAAAGAGTTTTTGAGCAGTCAGCCGCATCAGTAATTGTCTTGGAAACAAAATTGGCCCTAGCAGTATTGCAAATGTTATGGTAGATTTTTTTCGCCTTTTTATAGGCATCTTTGAGGTCAGGCGCATAGCATTTCCTCCATTCACGTTCCAATACTTTGCATTCAGATTTTTTAATTTTTAAAATGTCATTGAACCATGGGGCCGGGGGGCGATGGTGTATACGTTTTTTATTGGTCAAGGGGAGACAAGTGACTATAGTATTGGAAAGCAAGGTATGAACATTCTTAGAGAACGTATCTACATGAGAATCAGATGAGGGGAGGTTAGAACATAGTAAGTTGTTAGGAGCTTTAGGGTCCATTTTGTTCCAGTCTCTTTTGGCAGTCGTGAGAGTAGGGAATGAAGACAACGAGGTGGGAGGAGGAGAGACTTTAAACTTTAGTAAAAAATTATCAGACCAGTGAATAGGTGCTGCTGGTGCGCAGTGAATGTAGGGAAGGCTTGAAAAAATGGGGTCAAGAAGATGTCCTGCTTTGTGCGTAGGGCCAGAATTACAGAGATTAATATTCATGGTGGCAAGATCGGAAATAAAGTTGGAGCATATGGATTAGAAGGATTGTCCAAATGTAGATTTAGATCACCAACAGGCACTTGCATCAAGCGATTAAAAAAATCACAGAACGTGCGAATCGCAAAAAAAATGCATTTGCGATCACAAATAACAGTGTTCCAATGCATCAACCTTATTTTTGCGAGAATCTGTTTTTCTTCGCAAAAATAAGGAATCGCAAAATTATTCTGAGAAAACATTTGAGATTCCTTATTTGCGATTCTCAAATACCGAATCGCAAATAAAGAATCGCAATTGAAATGCATAAAAAATCGCAAAATGCGATTTTCATAGAAATCGCAAAATTGCTATAGCAAATTAAGAAGGGACACAACCAGGTGGTAATCATGAGTGAAAATCTGAAACAGCTGAAAATCAACAGAAAATGATTTAAACACACCCACAATGAGCTCCCAGAAGTCAAACTGGCAGGGTTGTACCTGATGGCGAGGAGTATGAGGCTGCAAGCTGCTCGACTGAGAGGGAGGCGAATCAATGAGCGCATCTTCAGAGTCCGCATAACTTTCCTAGGATAGCAGGAGGACGAGATATACGATAAGTATAGGCTGAATGCAGAAATTATGCATGATCTCATCAATGAATTGGACCCCATCCTGCAACGACAGACTCATAGGACCAATGCAATCCCAACGCATGTACAGATTTTATGTTACCTACATCTACTGGCGTCAGGCGGTTTTCAGGGTGTAATTGCAGTAGCAGGAGGTGTGTCGTAAAGCGCATTGTCAAGAATATTAAAAGCATCCCTTGATGCCATGATGGTTCGGATACACTCACATATAAGTTTCCCTACCACAGCCCATGACATAGCTAAGACCAAGCAGGAGTTTTACCAAATTGCAGGCTTCCCACAAGTTCTGGGTTGTATTGATTGCACCCATGTGGCAATATGTCCCCCTGCAGCACAGGAATATTTGTATAGGAATAGGAAATTTTATCATTCCCTCAATATTCAGGTTGTGTGTAATGCCAAAAACATCATAACAGACATTGTGGTGCAATTTCCAGGCAGTGCACATGATTCATATCTCTTCAGGCAAAGTGGCATTCACACCTGTCTTGCAAGGGGAGAATTTGGAGAGGGACATTTGCTAGGGAAATATGTGCAATACAGTAATACATTCATTGTACAAATGTCATTGTCAAACAACCACTTACAGCCTTTGCTCCCTCACATGTAGGTGACAGCGCATACGCCTTGCGGAATTACCCGATGACACCTTATCTCAATCCTACGACTGCCGCCCAAAGGAGATACAATGCAGCACATATCTCAACAAGGAAAGTCATAGAGCGCACATTTGGGCTGCTGAATAGCCGATTTAGATGCCTTCATAAGACCGGTGGAGCAATGAAATACAACCCTGAACAATGCTGCAAGATAGTGACAGCATGTGTCATGCTGCACAACATTGCGAGAAAGGGAGGTTTGGAAATGGAGCAGTCTGACAGTGACTCAGAGGATGGGAACCAGCAAGTGCAATACCACCGTGCCCTACAAGGATCAGGCGCAGCAGAAGAGTGCAGGCGCAGATTGAAGATCACACAAAATTACTTCTAAGGTGAGTAATGATGGCACAAACACAGTATATGAAATGAAAAGTAAGCTTTATGTAAACAAATTGTGACCAGGGTGTTGAAGCACACTTTCAAAGTGAGTAGTGGCACAAGAGTCTTGCAAAGAAACATGTAAAGATTAAAAGGAACAATTACTTGAAAGTCAGTAATAAGGTCACATTGTAACAATGGTTACGTCAATAAACAAAGAACTTTTAGAATGGGGCCCAAGGGGATTTAAGATTACCGACCCTTAAGTGTCCTATCCCCCAAGCTTCATATACTGGAAAAACAAAATGGGCACTACGGGTCGAACAGTGTGTGGCTGGAAGGCAACAAAAATTGGCGTAGGCTGTGTCCTAAGTATGTGTCATCCCAAGTGTCTAAACCCATCAGCCCACCCGGTGGCGGAGCATCATCATCTGGGATTTTTTGAGAAAGAAAACTGGTATCTCATCCAAGAGTCCCACTAGTTGTTATCGTAGGACATCCAAGGAAGGATCCGCCAGTGATGTAACACTGCCAAAGAAGAAATGTGGTGGTGCTGAAAAAATAATAATGAATTGCAGTGTAGAAAGAATGAAAAGGTGCAGGCTAAAATTGACTATTACAATGCCAAAGAACAGTTTATTAAGCGGTCATTATAATTTCAAGGTTAAAATAGTGTTAGGACTGTCAAGTTAGAAGGTGACTATCCACAGATGTTCCAGGAGGTCGACATGTTTCAGCCAATCGGACGGAAAATAGTCCAGTGGCTTTCTTCAGGACCACAAAGATAAAACACTACTGCAAATAGGGGAACAATTATAATCAATAGACACAGAGACCCTACCGTATGACGGTATTCCAAACCTTGAAATGGTGTCTCTGGAGGATAATTCGTATCCTAAAAGGTAAAGTAAATACACATATATACAATGACACATATATATAATTGACACAGACAAAGAAACCACTGAATGTTGCAATCACAAACCACATCAGTCAATGCTGCTGCCAGTGCATTATATCAGCAAACGTCCATTAATATCCACATGGTATACCAATTGTGAACTCACCCAGACCAATCTTGGGATCGGACCTCACCTCTCCTGGCACTCGCTCAGGCAATGAGGCCTGCTCTAATGATATACAAAGGAAAGAAACATAGCAAGGAAAAATATTATTATCCTGCCGTTTTTTCATGTTGTGTGAGCAATCATGAACCTTGGTATTCATTTAAGACCCATAAGGACAGTCTCAAAAAGACCTATTGATGTTTCAGTGGTATTTAATGTAACCGTCTTGTTAGGTGACTTAATCTGTATTGTTGTGAAATGTTAAGTATCACCTTCTAGCTAGGTTTGCTATCTAACCGCTAAACTAGGCATTTTACTTTAAAAAGGTAGCCCAGGAGAGATTGAGTAGCGGCTAGAGAGGCGGATCGGCATACAAAGATAAAGTATGCAGAATGTCAGAAGGCAAAGGAATAAATGCTGCCAGATCCAGAAGACGTTCCTGTGCAGGCTGAGGCGGTTAGAAATACCCCAATGGTGCTTTTGCTGGTGTGTATGTTGCCGTACCTGTCCGTCGGTAGCTCGGGCTTCGTCCTAAGCCAAGGGGGAGGTACCGACTGAAACAGTGCAGGCAGTATTTATAGTCCATCCACTTGGCTTCTAATTGGTATTTCCGCTTACAAGAGTGCAGACCAGGAAGGGGACTATACCCATGTTAGCTCAGGCTAATGTACGCTTGTGCGCATTGTTTTAACACAATTGCGGACCACAGAGGGGACTATCTGTCGAGGTAATGGGCAGAGAGTGTTAAATTATATCCGGTAAAAGTGGAAATAGTTTAGCTACCAATGACCGAACGTGTTGCCGCAAGAGTGTGAGAAATATTGTTATACTCTCGATGACTGTCATTGTTCGCAGCCACGCAAGGTATTTATTAAGCATCCCGATTAAAGAAAGGCTTTCAGTTACCTGCTCAAAATCTATGTATTGTAAACAATGATTTGAGCATCCAGATTAAGGAAAGGCTTTCAGTCACCAGCTCGAAAACAGCATATACTAATCCGAAGGGCTAATATCAAAGAGGGACAGGGGATAGCTGCCTCCTGACTATGAAAAACATTATTTGTTCAAATCACAATGGTGCTGGCTTGGGCGAGTAGGATCCTTTGGCAATTAATTACTATGCAGCCCTGACTCTTTGCTATAAAAGATCTCTGTCTTAACCAAATGAATCCCTATATATGCTGAAATTAATTACATGGGCCCCGTTATGGTTCGCTACAGTGATAAAAGATTGGGTCGTCCCCTCACTAACCTTTTTGGTCAACACACTCTTTTTTGAATCATGCACTGTTTATTCTCTAACCATTGTACAGCATAAACACTGTAATTTGAGGTCGCTATAAAAGAAAAACATCAAAACGATTTTACTATGGCATTTTGCCGTGGTAACCAATGGGAGCGCAGCTCTTCTGTCCAAACCGGATGTATTTCACATTTCTGTTTGAAACATACTGCATGGGCCTTTTTTCGGTCCGCCAGACGGTAAAGCACTGAAGCGGGTGTCCACGTAGACAGGGACATTATAGATAATGCACATGTTTTCAGAAATCGTTGTTCGTATTACATGATTTCGAGCTGGTGACTGAAAGCCTTTCCTTAATCTGGATGTTCAAATCGTTGTTTACAATACATAGATTTTGAGCAGGTAACTGAAAGCCTTTCTTTAATCGGGATGCTTAATAAATACCTTGCGTGACACGAACAATGACAGCCATCGAGAGTATAACAATATTTCTGGCACTCTTGCGGCAACACATTCGGTCATTGGTAGCTAAACTATTTCTGCTTTTACCGGATATAATTTAACACTCTCTGCCCATTACCTCAACAGACAGTCCCCCCTGTGGTCCGCAATTGTGTTAAAACAATGCGCACAAGCGTACATTAGCCTGTGCTAACATGGGTATAGTCTCATTCCTGGTCCACACTCTTGTAAGCGGAAATACCAATTAGAAGCCAAGCGGAAGGACTATAAATACTGCCCCACTGTTTCAGTCGGTACCTCCCCATTGGCTTAGGACGAAGCCCGAGGTACCGACGGACAGGTATGGCAAGATACACACCTGCAAAGGCACCATTTGGGGTATTTCTAACCGCCTCAGCCTGCACAGGAACGTCTTCTGGATCTGGCAGCATTTATTCTTTTGCCTTCTGACATTCTGCATACTTTATCTTTGTATGCCGATCCGCCTCTCTAGCCGCTACTCGATCTCTCCTGGGCTACCTTTTTAAAGTAAAATGCCTAGTTTAGCGGTTAGATAGCAAACCAAGCTAGAAGGGGATACTTAACATTTCACAACAATACAGATTAAGTCACCTAACAAGACGGTTACATTAAATACCACTGAAACATCAATAGGTCTTTTTGAGACTGTCCTTAAAGGTCTTAAATGAATACCAAGGTTCATGACTGCTCACACAACATGAAAAAACGGCAGGATAATAATATTTTTCCTTGTCATGTTTCTTTCTTTTGTACATCATGAGAGCGGGGCCTCATTGCCTGAGCGAGTGCCAAGAGAGGTGAGGTTCGATCCCAAGATTGGTCTGAGGGAGTTCACAATTGGTATACCATGTGGATATTAATGAAGGTTTGCTGATATAATGCACTGGCAACAGCATTGACTGATGTGGTTTGTGATTGCAACATTCAGTGGTTTCTTTGTCTATGTCAATTATATGTATGTGTCATTGTATATATGTGTACTTACTTTACCTTTTAGGATACGAATTATCCTCCAGAGACACCATTTCAAGGTTTGGAATACCATCATACGGTAGGGTCTCTGTTTCTATTGATTATCATTTTTCACTTATTTGCAGTAGTGTTTTATCTTTGTGGTCCTGAAGAAAGCCACTGGACTATTTTCCGGCCGATTGGCTGAAACATGTCGACCTCCTGGAACATCTGTGGATAGTCACCATCTATCTTGACTGTCCTAACACTATTTTAACCTTGACATTATAATGACCGCTTAATAAACTGTTCTTTGGCATTATAATAGTCAATTTTAGCCTGCACCTTTTCATTTTTTCTACACTGCAATTCATTATTATTTTTTCAGCACCACCACATTTCTTCTTTGGCAGTGCTACATCACTGGCGGATCCTTCCTTGGATGTCCTACGATAACAACTAGTGGGACTCTTGGATGAGATACCAGTTTTCTTTCTCAAAAATTCCCAGATGATGATGCTCCGCCACTGGGTGGGCTAATGGTTTTTTAAGACACTTGGGATGACACATACTTAGGACACAGCCTACGCCAATTTTTGTTACCTTCCAGCCACACACTGTTTGACCCGTAGTGTCCATTTTGTTTTTCCACAATGTTTACGTCACCATCTCAGGAAAACATTGTACATGGGAGCCTAGCGCTTCCTCCCATGATCACATTGACGCCTGTCAGCGGCAGCATCTTCTTGCCTTACGTTGGGAGTGGAGGGGGTGCCGCTGCGTGTATTGCGTACACTGCAGTGGCAACTGGCATTGTTGTACTGCCCATGCTTGAGGCACACTCCCTACTATCTTCCTGTGCAGACATGTTGCCTCCACTAGTGGATGCATTCATCATCTCAACCGCATTTGTTACTTGGTCTAGTGCTTTGGCAACATCTCCGCTCCAATGACACATTTGGGTCTGCACGGTCACAGACCTATGTGCCAGCAGTGCTGTTGCAGTGGCCAGCCTATTGTTTGACTTTACTTGCAGTTTGAGCTGCTGCATGAGTTGCCGATGCTGTCTATTGTGCGAAACATGCCCCTCCTGCATGACCTTTGTCAGTTCCTGCACACTACTGGACAGTACTGCTATGTTGCCTGCCATCTTTGCAATTTCCTCCTTGACTAATCGAGTGTTCTTGCTCTGCAGGCGATGTGTATGAAGCATCTGTCACTCCAGGCCACCCCAGACCTGATTTGTCTGCTCCACCTGCTGTGGTCTGCGTGCTCTGCTTCTTCTCCGTTGCACTCTGCGATTGCCTCTACGGATCTGTGTTGGTGTAGTTGTGGCGCTAGTACTTTGCCGAAGGCTGACCTCAGGTGCTGCATTGGCCTCATCATCTGACGCCTTGGGAACCAGTGTTGGGACAGGTGACCTACGGGAATGTGATACACGTGACTGTGTAGTTGGCAGAGCTGGTGTGTCCTCATGTTCTGACGCGCTGCTGTGCTGCATTTCCAGGACCTCACTATCCCCGGCCTCACCACGTTCTGCATCTGTGAGGCTAAACAGTGCAAAACAGCATTAATGTATGATTGTGAGGTCATGTCACATTTGACAAATATTACATTTTCATTTCATTTGAACATCTGCTACACTATTTGTAATCGTTTTTTACATATGTGTGTGTTTGTCATTGTAACTGCTTGCCCTGCCTACATCTCCCATGATGCACTTCCCTTAGGAATGAAATTGTAGTAAATACTTTACAGTGTGCACTTACGCTGTGCTGAGCTCACATTCTGACTTAAGTAATTGGGACAATGGCAACATGCATTCCTCTTACCTTCAGATGTGTGTGTAGCTCCTGAGGTGTCCAGCTGCGTCACACCAACATCAGCTTCAGGCTGGATTGTTGACTCCACCAAGTCCTCCATGGGAGTGTGTCCAGTGTCTATTGGTGTACCCCCTCCTGTTTTATGTGCCTCCTTCAACCGGTCTGCAATGCGCACCTTGGCCCGATTGCGCAGATCATACCATCTCTTTTTTAGTTCTTCATTGGTGCGGTGTGTCACCCCAATTGCAGTGACTCTGTTCTGGATCCGTATCCATATCTTCCTTTTCTCCTGCTCTGGTACCTTCAGAAAAGCTTTTCCAAACAGCTTATCGTGGCTGTGCACTACTCCCTCAATCAGTGTTTCAATTTCTTTTTCTGAAATGTTCCCTTTTCTTTTCCTGCCACTTTGACTGTCCTCTGCTGTTTGTGCAGGTTCCAATTTTTGTTGTTTGCAGGTGTTCTCAATCTCTCTTTCCAACTCCTCTTCTGCTCCCAGAGCCAGCTCCCTCCTCTCCCTGAGCCTCAGCACTGAAAATGAGGCTTGGAGTGCAGACTTCCTGCTTCTGATGTCATCAACATGCATCAATGTGCGACTCCGGAAATTGCAAAATCACAAAAAATGCGAAATTCGCAAAAACAAGAAATCGCTATATTTTCGGCGATTTTTACAGATTCCTTATTTATTCGCAGAATTAATGATGCATCGCGTTTTGACATTCCTTATTTACGATTCCTTAAAAATCGCAAATAAGGAATAGCAAACACATATCTTGATGCATGTGCCTGCAAGTAGTGAGTTCTTAGAACTCATGAGTTAAGGGGATAGAAGACCCGGTAGAGATGTAGCCCAAGAAGTGGGAGGGCCCAGCAGGCAGTAAACCAAAAGACCTGAAAAGGTGAAATTGGGGCTAAGAGTGATTTTAAACAAAGCGGCTTCACAGTTAGGGATGTCCACTGGATTAAGTTTACATTGAAGGTGTTTCTTGTAGATAATGTCTATTCCCCCGCCTGTTCTTGTGACTCTGTCCATTCTAACAATGTCATAGCTTGATGGCAGAGCTATTGCAATAGGGGGGCCCGAGCTCTCATTAAGCCAAGTCTCTGTGAGGAAAAAGGGATCTGTGAGGAAAAAGGCATCGGGTATATATACTACTATATACTACTTTCAAATAATCAGGCTTCTAGAATACACTTGTTTTCTGTAGGCAATAATTCATTTAGTGACCACTACCCACTTTGTCTTTCTGTTTCGTTGTCAATAAGTAAATCTGTTAGTAACGTTGCAGATGACCAGGCGCTATCAAATAAAGCAATAGTACTTTGGGGTGGTCAATGGTGGATCCTTCAGTGATTACTAAACAAGTGGTAGACAAATGTAAATCAGCATTTGAAATCTGCTTGAATTAGATAGTATTTTAGCATCTTTTAACTCAATATGAATTGCTATAAGTCAAAAAGCAATGTAAAGGTAAATCCCGGGGTGGTTTGATCAAAAATGCATGCAAGCCTGCGCCACTTTAAAAATTTGAACTACACAAAGTACCTAGAAATCTTTCTTCTGTGAGGCAGGCGAGAAGGGAGTACAAGTGTGCGCTTAGGGAAAGAACACTTGCCCTGAGAAATCAAGCCTGGAAATCTCTGCGAGAAGCTGCCCTTAGGAAAGACAGCCGAGCCTTTTGGAAAGCAGTAAAAGCCCCATTTCTGAGTACTAAGGGCTGCCCAAAAATAGAAATGCTATGCCTGAAGACCAATGGATCGAGCACTTCTCCAGGGTATGTAACAGTGAGGTAATTTCTGATACGCAGTTAAGTAATATACATGGAGAAGATACATCAGACCCCTTGGTTCTTTGTTCTAATCCCTAGTTTACCGTGGAGGAAGTGACCCAATGACTTTCTGCAAATTTTAGGGGTAAGGCACCTGGGCCTGACAGGGAGTTGAGATAGGAGACACTGGTACAGAGCACCTAACCTAGACTTTCTTCGTATTAATTCGACAATGGTAATCTTATCGAACATATTAGGATTTCTAGGAAGATTCTTATCAAGGAAGCTTCTAAGCTGTAAATATTTTAAAAAATAATTAGATTGTAAATGAAACTTCTCCTTCAAATAGGAAAATAAAGCCATCTGGCCTAACTGAGCCAGATCCCCAATTTCCTTCAAGCCAGCAGAGCTCCATTTTATGATCACACCCTCTTGAAATATTGGGGGTAATAATCTTGGAGCATTTAATGGAGTATAATAATTAAGCTTTGAAATAAGAAAGTGGCAACAAATTCACTCGGGACACTGGAGCAGGACGATAGGTCGCAGGAGCACGCTGATCGGAAATACCGGTCTTCTTCCCCTCCCTGCCAAGTGACCCATGAGGCTTTAACAGCAAGTAGCAAGTTAAAGCAGAGGGAATCCCCCTCTTACACGTACAGCACCTTAGCGAGTGCGACACTTTTTACCACACACTGTCACTTAATATAGTTTATTGTCACCCACACATACTCATTTGGTCCTGAGGAAAGCCAGTTTTAATCAAAAGGCCTGGCTGAAACATGTAGACCACAAAGGACGTAGGAGCTCTTAATACACTCCACATCGTCCACAGCCTTTTTATCTTGCTAACAGGGGCCCAGATATTAAAATTTACCTTTCACCCTCGGGAACTGGGACCACCTGTATAGCTTTTAACTCTTCACGTTCATTCTCACTATCACTGCACACTCAGTAAGCATACCAGCTCCTCAGTAATCTGGAGTCGCAGCACACCCGGGACACATTCGGTGTCACTGTGGTGGGCCCGATGATGAAGCATGACACCAACTAGGTTGGTGTGTGAGGGCTTCATGACCAAACCTAATGGTTTGTCCGCAGATGTACCTCCTGAGTCTCACTAACACAACCTAGCTAGTCCTATATTGATATTTCTACATATAATCAGGGGACCCGGACTAGCTTACCTAGTCCTCTCTCTACCTTTTGATTTGCTGCAACAAATTCTTTGCCAGACCGAAAATAGGGTCAAACAAACCTTAAATTTCATTTTTTTGTAATAGCTTGGTTCGAGGACCGGAGTTAGAACTCCTTTGGCAGCATCGCCAAGCAATATTGCATAAATAGGTGGAGACATATGAACAGGAGTGTCAACTGAATGACCCACGCCAAAATGTTGTATCAGAGCGGCCTAGTAATAAAATAACAGATTCGGAGCTGCCCAGCCGCCACGCTCACGTGGTAGACAAGTCCACTTTGCCGCCCTTCTTGGTCTGCGATAACCCCATAAGAATCGTTGGCATATCCTTTCTGCTCTTGTTAATGTTGCCGTAGGAATTAAGAATGGGATAGATCTAAAAAGATATAGAAATTTCAGGAGGAAAAGCATTTTTAAGATGTTACAACATCCAAAAAGCGAAAGATGTAGATGATCCAATCTCTCTAACTTAATGTGAAGTGAATCAATTATAGAAGAATAGTTCAGATCAGGGATCTGATCTACATCGGCTGAAATTTGCACACCTAAGTATGTAGCCTCTGGAACTACAGGAGCCTGTGACAAGGGCATAGCTATAGATTTAACAATTTGGGTCTTTGCGACGTTTAACTTATAGCCAGATATAGTGCCAAATCGTCCCGCAAGAATCTCTAATGCACTGATCGACGAACCAACATTATCAGTTAATACAACAATGTCGTCAGCATATGCCAATGCCTTGTTCTCAACTCCCTGGACCCTAACAGGAGATATGCCCTGGGACCTTTCGATCATACTAAGGAAGGGATCAATTAACAAGGCAAAAAGGAGGGGAGGGTAGGGACAACCATGTCTAGTCCCCCTGCTGATAGCGAAGTACTCTGACTCCCTCCCTGAAATACGGATTGCAGCAGATGGAGCCAAATACAGGGCTTGAAGGGCCTGAATAAAGTGCGCTGGGGATGCCCAGACGTGGGTCCCAGGCACTCCACACCACTTGGAGTCAAGCTAGCCGGGCTGAAGAGAGGTGTTACCTTGAAACCGGTCCGGTCCTCGGATGCTTGATTCCGGTCTGGGAAAGATATGGCTGTTGTAGTTCGGACTGGACTGTTCCCATGGGGCAACAGGGTCAGAGCTGATTTGCATAAAGCCATTATCTGACCCAGGGTGGTGTGGAGTGCAAAAAAACAATGGATTTGGGCCCAGATCTTTTGACTGGGGGAGTGTGTGACATTGATCCACATTCAGTCCATCACTTGTTGTTTTTTGCAATTGCCGCCCTAAGTGCGCTGGGGATGCCCAGACGTGGGTCCCAGGCACTCCACACCACTTGGAGTCAAGCTAGCCGGGCTGAAGAGAGGTGTTACCTCGAAACCGGTCCGGTCCTCGGATGCTTGATTCCGGTCTGGGAAAGATATGGCTGTTGTAGTTCGGACTGGACTGTTCCCATGGGGCAACAGGGTCAGAGCTGATTTGCATAAAGCCATTATCTGACCCAGGGTGGTGTGGAGTGCAAAAAAACGATGGATTTGGGCCCAGATCTTTTGACTGGGGGAGTGTGTGACATTGATCCACATTCAGTCCATCACTTGTTGTTTTTTGCAATTGCCGCCCTAAGTGCGCTGGGGATGCCCAGACGTGGGTCCCAGGCACTCCACACCACTTGGAGTCAAGCTAGCCGGGCTGAAGAGAGGTGTTACCTCGAAACCGGTCCGGTCCTCGGATGCTTGATTCCGGTCTGGGAAAGATATGGCTGTTGTAGTTCGGACTGGACTGTTCCCATGGGGCAACAGGGTCAGAGCTGATTTGCATAAAGCCATTATCTGACCCAGGGTGGTGTGGAGTGCAAAAAAACGATGGATTTGGGCCCAGATCTTTTGACTGGGGGAGTGTGTGACATTGATCCACATTCAGTCCATCACTTGTTGTTTTTTGCAATTGCCGCCCTAAGTGCGCTGGGGATGCCCAGACGTGGGTCCCAGGCACTCCACACCACTTGGAGTCAAGCTAGCCGGGCTGAAGAGAGGTGTTACCTCGAAACCGGTCCGGTCCTCGGATGCTTGATTCCGGTCTGGGAAAGATATGGCTGTTGTAGTTCGGACTGGACTGTTCCCATGGGGCAACAGGGTCAGAGCTGATTTGCATAAAGCCATTATCTGACCCAGGGTGGTGTGGAGTGCAAAAAAACGATGGATTTGGGCCCAGATCTTTTGACTGGGGGAGTGTGTGACATTGATCCACATTCAGTCCATCACTTGTTGTTTTTTGCAATTGCCGCCCTAAGTGCGCTGGGGATGCCCAGACGTGGGTCCCAGGCACTCCACACCACTTGGAGTCAAGCTAGCCGGGCTGAAGAGAGGTGTTTCCTCGAAACCGGTCCGGTCCTCGGATGCTTGATTCCGGTCTGGGAAAGATATGGCTGTTGTAGTTCGGACTGGACTGTTCCCATGGGGCAACAGGGTCAGAGCTGATTTGCATAAAGCCATTATCTGACCCAGGGTGGTGTGGAGTGCAAAAAAACGATGGATTTGGGCCCAGATCTTTTGACTGGGGGAGTGTGTGACATTGATCCACATTCAGTCCATCACTTGTTGTTTTTTGCAATTGCCGCCCTAAGTGCGCTGGGGATGCCCAGACGTGGGTCCCAGGCACTCCACACCACTTGGAGTCAAGCTAGCCGGGCTGAAGAGAGGTGTTACCTCGAAACCGGTCCGGTCCTCGGATGCTTGATTCCGGTCTGGGAAAGATATGGCTGTTGTAGTTCGGACTGGACTGTTCCCATGGGGCAACAGGGTCAGAGCTGATTTGCATAAAGCCATTATCTGACCCAGGGTGGTGTGGAGTGCAAAAAAACGATGGATTTGGGCCCAGATCTTTTGACTGGGGGAGTGTGTGACATTGATCCACATTCAGTCCATCACTTGTTGTTTTTTGCAATTGCCGCCCTGAATAAAGTTAACAGAGAATCCCCTCCAGCGTAAGACGGCCCACAGGTATCCCCAGGAGACCCTGTTGAATGCCTTCTCGGCGTCCAACAGGATCACCCAAAGAGGAGAGCCCGGCCGTGACCTTAGCCCAATCAAGCAGAGCAATGAGACGTCGAATATGATCAGTTGTGTCCCTACCGGGAATAAACCTGTGTTGATGGGGCGAGACAAAAGGGACAATAATTTGATGAAGGGTTCAACTCATCATTGCCTTTTTTCTTAAAAAGGATGATTATCGCCCGTCGCCAAGAGTCAGGTACGACCCCGGCTTGCGCAGACCTAAAAGCATCTAACATTTCCTGCTTATGTACTGATGAAAAAGTTTTATAGAACTCTAGATGAATAAGATCAGGACCGGCTGCTTTGCCGTTGGAAAGGGATTTTATAGCAATTTTAACTTCCTCCCAGCTAATAGGTGCATACAAGACTTCATTTTGCTCTGCTGTGACCCTCAGAGTGTCTAAAGGGTAAAAAAATGGATCCATGCTATCTTGTTGTTGCAGGGTGATAGTAGGATCGTCTGTATATAAGCTAGAATAGAAATTCCCAAAAACATTCAAGACACCACTAGGAGTTTCCTGAACGGTACCAAACTGATCGATAACTCGAACAATCCGATTGGCCATGGCCCTTTGTTGTAATCTCTTTGCCAGGACCTTGCCTGAGTTTTCCCCAAACTCATACATTAAGGTTCGAAATTGGATATATTTTACTGCAAGATCTTTATACAGGGGTTCTAACAGATTAGACTTTGCTATTGCAACCAATTTCTGGCTGCTGACCACATCTATACCCAGCCGGATATTAGAGTTTAAAGCAAGTTCTGCTTGTCGGAGTGTTTCTAATCTATGTTTAATTTCCTGCTGCGCTTGTTTCCAGCGGTAAGAAGCCAATCTTTTAGTTTCTCCATGCAAAGCAGCTTTAAATGTGTCCCAGACAACACAGGTAGAAGCAGTGCCCCTATTAAAATTAAAAAATTCTACAATCCAAGCAGTCATCTGTTCCTGATATTGCTCATCTAAGAGCAATTTCCTTTCGAAGGTACATGATCTGATCTGTTTGATAGGGCGATCCCATGGGAGGTTAATAGTTAGGGGATTGTGATCAGATATGGTCCTGGGAGTGATTTCAATCTTAGCAGATCCCACAGATTGATCGGACATAAAAACATAATCAAGCCGCACCATTTTATTATGCGGAATGGAATAGAATGTATGGCCGACCTTATTTTAATGATGATAATGCCACAAATCAATCAGGCCATGTTCCACAAGGAGGGTCTGAAGGGCCTTAAAAACTTGGGGCTTCCGACCTACATAGCTATGATACATTGATATATTGATTTGGCTGGAGATATTGATATTGAAATCGCCATAAAACAACATTGGGTGGGGCCACCCTGCCAATTCCACTTTTAAATTCCTGAAGATTTGGGAGTCATCCAGGTTAGGAGCGTAAATCGAACATATAGACAGAAGACGGTTATTTACCACCAATTCAAGAACAACCCATCTGCCACAATTGTCTTCTTTCACACTTTTAACCTGCCCAACCCCTATTTTTAGCAGGATAGCAACACCCCTAATTGTAGATGTTTGGCGAGTACAGGCGACTAAATCATACCCAGCATCTCTTAAATGTCCTCGACTGCTCCAAGGAATATGGGTCTCCTGCAGACAGATTAAGTCTATCTGCATAATTTGGAGCATTTTGTGGAAGATCCTGCGTTTTTTAGGGTCGTTCAGCCCACAGATATTCCAAGTCGCACAGCTGAGCCTATCCCCCCCATTAGAAATTATCAAAAACCAACAGCCTAGAAAACTCACTTTACTAGTAGAGCAAAAATGTAATTCTCCAAGCATAAATTTGCACAATATTTCAATTAGGTCCGTATAGAGCAAGCTTTCAGAGCATGAGCACATTCCTACGAAAACAAACAGTCTCCTCACCACCCACCACCAAAACACCACCCCCCACCCCACCCCAAAGCACACACCCCCCACCCACCTCCCCCCCACTCCCCTCACCCCCCATGTGGAGCAGCAGGACCATGGTGGTTAAGTTGGTGAGCACCCACACTCTGATGTGTCTGCGGTCCCCCCTGTCTGAACATTACAGATGACCCTGCCATCCAAAGAATAAAAATACTGAAAAGAAAAAATATGGAACAATCAGGTCATCTTAAGTCTCTGCAAATTTCAAAAAGTGTTCCTATCCCAGTTGAATAAGATGCATAAGGCCTTTTAAACTCAATTGTGTCCAAGAACTCCTTTGCGGATATCTCAGAAAGAAAGTACTTTGTATGGCCCTTGAAGAGAACTTTTAGCTTTGCTGGGAAGAGCAGAAATGCCTGGGCTCTCTTAGCCTGAAATGAGGATATCAGCTGACGGAGATGCCATCGACGATCCACTGTTTCCGAGCAAAAGTCGAGCCGGACAAAAAATTGACAGTTCTTGGCCATACGCTTCTTATTTGGTCTGGCTAAATCGAATATTTTTTCCCGAGCAAGAAAGTTGTTAAAACAAACTAAGATGGCGCGAGGATAGGCATTGTTACTACTAGAGGACTGCTTTTTGTGGAATGGAAACCTATGTTCTCGTTGTATTTCTAAGTTCGAGTCCCATTGGGTGACTTATGGGAAGGCCTCAGTAAAAGCTCCACTATGAACAGCCTAACGTCCTCGCCTTCTTTATTTTCATCAATACCTAAGATTCGCAAGTTATTTCTTCTTGCTCAGTTCTCTAAATCAGAGAGTTTCCACAGAATATCCTTGCGCTGTTCTTTAATCTCCGTAACAAGTTCCTTCTGGGCTACTGCAGCATCCTCTAAAGCCGAGATCCACTTCGCCAACCCTTGCTGAGGTGTCCGTGCATGTTTTGATGACTCGGCGAAGAGAATTTTGCAATTTGCGACAGGCACCTTGTGTACGCATATTCTCCTGCCTTGTTGCTCCCTATGCATGATGATAGTTTGATAGATTGTTGAGAGGGACATCTCTTCAAAAGCTTCTGTTGCAGGACCTTGAGAGTTGCCAGCTGTAGAGCCATTATTGATTGCAAAATCTTCTCGTGAGGTGTTATACGAACTTGTATCAGTTACCAATGCCAGTGCTTTAGCACCAGAAGCTATATGAACTGTACCAGTGTGGTCAACTGCGTTCAGAGCCCTTGAAGCCTCGCTAAGGCACCAATCACTAGATTCACTATCAAAATCCGACCATTGGGGCTCAGCATCCTCGTCCTCCTCCGATAGTGAATGGTCTGAGACTGAATAGAATTTATCAGTGGTCTCACTGATCTCCGATCCCCTTGTATCTAAGGAACGCTCAGCCGAAAGATCATTAGAGTAGGGGGTCATTGAATTGACACTCGGCTCCAGAGCAGAAATGAATTGATTACCGGCCTGGCCTACATTTCCCAGAATGCATTGGGGGAGGGAGTTTAAAGAACTGGCAGGAGCTAAACTTAACATCTGCTCTGATAAACCCTCCAAGTGATTATTAGAGTCAGAGAACACAGTGTTTTGTAATAGAGCATCAGCTATAGGTTGTAAGTCTGCATGAACAGTTTCAGTGCCCATCTGTAGAGCAGCATCAATAACAGTCACATCTAGATCAGGAGCTGTAGCTGCTTGTTGCCGTTGGGCCGTTTGCACCAACTCTGGGGGCACAATACCCACCTCAGGAGCCCCCTCCATACCACCAGAATCTTTGCTCGCCTTTAATCCTTTTAAAGCAGCCTGCAACTTCACAGTGCCTTCCGGGCCGCTTTGCAAAGTTGCTACTTTATCCTTTGATCCCAGTCGATCAAAGAGCTCCGGCAGCGTTTGTTCTTTCTTTGACGCTGGGCCAGTATATGGAGGAGAAGATTTTGCGCCAGCCCCCGAACGTCCTTTCTCGCTTGCCCCCGCAGAGGCGGAAGCCTTGGATTCGGCTTCTGTGTTAATTCGGGCGGGGACGCGGGTCTTCAGAGCTGTGGCGGCTGCCTTTGTTAGAAGCTCCGGGGGCATGTTGTGCAATGAGGACAAGGAGTTGTAGCTCGAGGAGCAGCTACCAAGCCAGGAGCGCGCGGACAGGAGTAAAGAGCTGCCCGCCAAATCTAGAATAGTTTAACAGCAAGTCCCGATCTCAAGGAGTCCAGTCGAGAGGTGAGCGCCATAAGGAGGGGGATCTATATTGAGAATCTTTTAACGGCAAAGGTGTTGGACCTGGCCCTTATGGCAGGTTCACCCCGAAACTTTTTGCTTTTTCTTAGCCTGTTTCTGGAACCTGGGTTGGTGATTTTAGGCCTCTGTGCACTTTTTCACTGTGGTACAGTGTAAAGTGCGTGTGCTCTCTGTGTATGTGTGGTGAGTGACCTGCCCTCCCATAGGAATGAATGGGGAATATGTATGCTCATGGTAGTTCCTGATGTGTGGGGAGTGCAGGGTCGAGTTTGATATGTACGAACTCGTGAGATTGAATGCTGCGTAATGGTGTATGCGGCATGGTTGTGTCTAGTCTAGAAGTGCCACGTTTAGAAGTTGGCATATTTGTGTAGTGAGTCTGCTGGCACGTGATTGGCTGGTGAGCCTGGCCCAGGAGTGCCTGGGCCTGCTTGTGGATTGACTGTCTGGTTTGAGTGTGACAGGGGCTGCAGAGCCCCCAGGAGGTTGTCTGAGTCAGCCTGTGGATGAAAGGCAGCATCTGCTGCCAAGGAAGTGGGTGGAGATAGCACCGAAGAGTGAATGAGGCTGTGCCTGCCTGCCACAATGCTGGCTCCACCTCCCCGCTGGGGGACTGTCACCTCTGTCCCTGATACTGACAGGACTTCCTTATAACCAGTTCTAGCTGGTTCTCACACTGCCTGCACAAAGACTTCAAAGAATTTTCTGTGTATAAGAAGGGGCTGTGTTCCCTTCCAAAATGTTCTTGTTTCTGACTTGAATCTACCAGGGGCGGGCGCTGCCCAGCCCCTGGATGCCTGGAGGACTTCTGGGGGACCCCTCTGCCTTGCCTGGGCTGAGGGGGGACTTTGCTTTACCCTGGATGGACTGCTGTTGTCCTGGAC
This sequence comes from Lissotriton helveticus, assembly GCF_964261635.1. Classification (NCBI taxonomy): domain Eukaryota; kingdom Metazoa; phylum Chordata; class Amphibia; order Caudata; family Salamandridae; genus Lissotriton; species Lissotriton helveticus. The sequence continues at coordinate 651,147,263 of NC_136068.1, forward strand.
TCTGGAGACCCTTTGCTGGGTCCCCTTTGCTTCCCTTTGCTGCTGGACTTTGCTGGTAGCACTAGGGGAGTGCTTTGTTTGAAGCAGAGACCTTCTTTTGCCTGCTGGCGCCTGGAAGCGATTGCCTTTTTGCCTTTAGCACTAGGAGCGCTTTACTTTATCTTTTGCCTAGCGCTTAGGAGCGCTTTATCTTTGGCCATAGCGCTTAGGAGCGCTTTATTGTGTTCTAGCGCTGGGGAGCGCTTTGTGGGCTTTGGCTGGTGCGCACCCGGCATCTTATTACCCCGTTTTATGCCACCGGAGAATCACCGCCGCTGCCCGGGGCCTGAAATTGCCTGAGAAGCCTCGCCGGACCACGGAGAACAAAGACCAGTGAAACTGTCCTCTCATTGGTTGAGGAGGACGAGCCCCCTCAGGCACGCCGCGCAGGGATAGGCTGGCGATACGAAGCTCTTCCGCGGCGCCGCGCTGTCATTGGCGGGCTGCGAGAGGCTTGTCTGGGAGACCCGTGATCTGATTGGTCCCCGTACCCGGGTCCCTCGAGGACGACGCCGAGGCCGTGTGTGTGGCCCCCGGAGCCGGGGAAAGAGTGAGCTGACCTCGCCGAGGGAGACCGGAAAGGCTGGCCGCGTCACGAGGAAGGAAGCCTGCTGGTGGTTCGTTGCCCGGTCTCCCGTGTGGAGAGGGAGACCGGAAATGCTGGGGAAGCCGCCGCGGATGGAGGAGTAAGTTCGGCGGGGCTCCCGAGGTGAAGGGAGAGTCCCGCTGGTGCTGCACTGCTGCCCGCTGAAAAGAAGCCCAGACCGAGGGAGACCGCACCCAGCTGCTCCGGTGAGTGGGGCGCGGTATTGGTTATGGGAGAGGGGGCGTCGGGGCACATTGCTGGTGCCCGCCCCCGCCTGTGGCCGTCCACTTCGTCCCAGAGCAGCCTAGTCCTTTAAAGGACTCGTGAAGGTCCCGGCAGATTCCTTGAGCGGCCCCACTTGATAGCGGGCCGCTCCGACGAAAGGTAGCATTTTGTGTTTTGAGCCTAAAGGGCTCTGGGGGCATTTCCTGGATCTCGAGCCCCCAGAGGGGGGGGCTCGAACATCGGGGCCATATTTGCTTTAAGAGCCTGGGAGGCTCAATGTGCCCCAAGTGTTCGCGGGTCCCCCGTGAGAGACCCCATCGCTCCCCTGCCAGTTTGTTCTTTGAGCCCTAGAGGCTCACAGCGCCCCATTTTTGCTGAGGAGCCCACGAGGGGCTCAGGCGCCACATTTGCTAAGGAGCCCACGAGGGGCTAGGCATTACTTAGTTTTAGAGCCAAGAGAGGCTCTAGGGGGACACTAGTGCTTTGTGCAGAGCCTGGAAGGCTCTAACGTTGTCCCCACCATGTTTATACCAGCTGCCCAGCAATTAGTGTGCAGCTGCACCGTTTAGGCCCCTGACATTGAGACTCAGGGCGTCTTAGCCCCAACAAGGCCAGTTGGCCTAGGGATTGCCACAGGTGGTGGCTTATGTAGGTTTTGTGCAATTGTGTGGTTTTTCCTGCACCTCTGAATGTTTTTAGACATCATGTGATTTTTGCGCTATGGTATTGTTCTGGTACCTCTGAATGTATTTTTATTGCATCATGTGCTTTGTTCATAACACCGCTGAATGTGTAGGTTTATGCATCATGTGTTTCCCTTTACTACTCCTCTGAATGTATATTTATGCATCATGGGTAATGTGTTCTTTCCTAGACCCCTAAATGCTGTGTGATACTTAGGTGGTTGTCCATACACCTCTGAATGTTTTTATGCATCATGTGTTTCCCTTTACTACTCCTCTGAATGTATATTTATGCATCATGGGTAATGTGTTCTTTCTTATACCCCTAAATGCTGTGTGATACTTAGGTGGTTGTTCTTTCTAATACAGGTGGTCCTAGTGAGGTCCTGGTCCCCTGCGTGACATTCTCCTAAGGTGGTTAGGGTTGCGTAGGTGGTACTTACCTGTTCCCAGTAGTTACTGGATGTGATTTATAACTGTTATTTTGTTTTATATGTTATTTTCTATGATCTACAAAGTACTATTTCTAAATGTGTTGATTCTGACAGTGGCCCATGTGGCCCTGTCCTGTGTAAATAATCCCATGTGAATATTGCCCGTGCCAGTTGGCACAATGTATATGTGTGGTTCTATCTGATATGTTTTGACAATACAAAAGTTATTTTAATATAACCTTGTGTGGAGTTTCTTTTGTGGTGTGCCTAGGATGTTGTTGCTGTTGTGTGCTGGCGCAAATGCTTTACACATTGCCTCCGAGTTTAGCCTTACTGCTCGTGCCAAGCTACCAAGGGGGTGAGCAGGGTTTATCTTGGCATGTGACTTCCTTGCCCTAACTAGAATGGTGGTTTCTGCCTGGCTTTGGCGTCAGCCTCAGCCTACCAGAAATAGCCAGTTCTAACAAAAGGTATTCTGTAGAAATCGCTGGGACAGGAGTGCTAAAAGTTAGCCAGGAGGGTAGCCACGGACCAGAGGAGCTGAACACCAGCTTACTCGCCCGAGATCGCGGCTGCCATCTTGCCCATTATCGCTTTAGTTCTTTTTTTTCTATTGAAAGGCTTTGCAGTAGAAGGAGGTGCCCATGTGTAGCGCTAGACTTATTACTGTCCTTCTTCTTAGTAGTATTTTACACTCATAAGTTAGGATGTTCTCCCTTTTCAGGGGTGGAGATGTGTAAGTTTACAACTTTGAGTAACTTTACACTTGGATTTTTTTAGTAGTCGAAAGTTGTAAAGTTACTCAAAAGTGTAACAATGAGTAAAGTTGCATGTGTAAATTACTCACAAGTGTAACTGACCTTTGTGAAGTGCCCCAATTGAGTTTTATCTTGCCTGTCATGACAATGCTTGATAGTTTTGCAGCCTTGCCAGAATCAATTGGACCCACTGCCAGAATGGTAGTTGTTATAGCTTTTTCACCAGTTTTTGAGTTTTTCATTTTTTTAGGGAGGGGCGATATTGAGGGATTGCAGCCACCACCTACAATCTGCTATAAATATCTCTTTGACCTTTGAAGATTGAGTCAGTTCTTGTTTATCGTGCAGTTGTTCAAAGTTTTTCAGAAGTTGGTTGAAGTTGTTCTCTAGATCATCTCCCGTCTCTCTTCTCATGTAGCCACGCACCTGGTGGTGCTTTGCTTATAATATGAGGAGATTGGAAGATTGTTTGAGTGTTGTTGAATTAATTGTGTGAGACTCATTATTCAGATGGTTTTGTGTTGGAGTTAATTGGAATTAGTAGAGAAGAGCGATTATCATTTCAGCTTTGGATCATGATTTAGCCCTTAAAGTTCTAAAATTGGAACTTTTTTTTTAAGTATATAGAAAAACCTTTTCCTTGCCATCTTGGACTAGTGCATCTTCCAATGTTGTACCGACTCTCTTTCAAGACTTGGTTTAAAGTATCACTCTCTGTTATGGGTTTCAGTGTAAGGGAACTAGGATTACTTTTTTCAGGATCTGTGTCCTTGACACATGTGCCTTGAGGGGGAACTTCTGTCTTGTGGCTGTTGAGGCTTTTGTATGGTTCAGTGCCTTTGGAGTGAAATTATTCATCAACACATTAATGATCATGCTAAATGGACTGTGCAGGGGTACTTTTGTCCGCTGAGTGTTTAGTGCCCCTAGTTAAGGAGTATGGTCTAATAGGATGGTGCCCTCTGTAGGGAGCTCCTGATTCTCCGCTGAGACTATGAAGTTGTTTGTTTGTGTTGTCTTTGCTAGAGAGGTAGATGCTAATTTATGAGTTAACTGATTTGCTGGTGGCTTGGTTGATGTTACAGTTCTTACTAATTTTTTCTACCATTAAGAGCATAATAATTGGAATGTTTTCAAGCTTAGTAAATATTAGTAAACATAGGCATAGTGCAGCGACCATTTTAGCCTCTTCTTATGTATGGAATATACATGTGTACAATTTCTGTAGTTCTACAATTAAGGCTGCCAATGAGGTTTTCTCTTTTAGTGAATTGCTTGTTTATTTTTCTAAAATAAAGGTTTGTATAGAAAGTACACATATCATCACATGTAATGCTGCAGAGAGCTCATACCAATTTTCTGTATGCTAATTCATTACGATTCAGATGTAGTGGAGATAAAAAAAATCTAGGATGCCTTGAGCCTTGTAGCTCAAATTAGGATGGCAGGATCACATAACCCTTCATTGCTCTTTAGAAGGTTGGATATGTCGACACTTTGACTCTTTTTGTGTTCGAGAACATGGAGCATTGGCATCGTACAATCTATATAAGCAGAGCAAGTTAAATAAGGTATGAGCAAGGATTTTTTAGACGTCTCACTCGTGACTGTGTTTGTTGTTTTAGTCATATTTCCCCGCCTGCTCACTCTTTAATGCCTTGTCTTTTGAGCATTTATAGACTGTACCCCCATAAGCATTAGGCACACAAGGAAAATGCATACTCTGCTATTGCTCCTCTTGGCAATTTTGAAGATATCTACATTGTGGGAAACAACCTTTACAACGCAACTTTTACAACGCATTACCATTACAACGAAACTTTTACAACGCAAAAACTATTACAACGCATGTATTTACAACGCATGTTTTTACAACGCAGGTACCTTTACAACGCTTACCATTACAACGTAAGTATTGGTAAGTATATAATTATATTTAAAATGTTATATGTTTGGTTTTTTTTACGGGGTATTTTTAGGGTTCAGGGTCAGTTTTGAGTTTTTGGGTAAAGGGGTATTTTTAGGGTTCAGGGTCAGTTTTCAGTTTTTGGGTAAAGGGGTATTTTTAGGGTTCAGGGTCAGTTTTCAGTTTTTGGGTAAAGGGGTATTTTTAGGGTTCAGGGTCAGTTTTCAGTTTTTGGGTAAAGGGGTATTTTTAGGGTTCAGGGTCAGTTTTCAGTTTTTGGGTAAAGGGGTATTTTTAGGGTTCAGGGTCACTTTTCAGTTTTTGGGTAAAAGGGTATTTTTAGGGTTCAGGGTCAGTTTTCAGTTTTTGGGTAAAGGGGTATTTTTAGGGTTCAGGGTCAGTTTTCAGTTTTTGGGTAAAGGGGTATTTTTAGGGTTTAGGGTCAGTTTTGGGTTTTTGGGTAAAGGGGTATTTTTAGGGTTTAGGGTCAGTTTTGGGTTTTTGGGTAAAAGGGTATTTTTAGGGTTCAGGGTCAGTATTGGGTTTTTGGGGTACAGAGGTACAGGGTAAAAATAAAATTAAATTAAATTTAAATTAAATTATTTAAATTAAATTTATTTAAATGGGTTTTTGGGGTACAGGGGTATTTTTAGGGTTAAGGGTCAGTTTTGGGTTTTTGGGGTACAGGGGTACAGGGTAAAAATAAAATAAAATTAAATTTAAATTACATTATTTAAATGACATTTAAATTAAATTAATTTAATTAAATTAAATTAAATTAACTTAAATTAAATTAAATTAAATTAAATTAAATTATATTAATTTCAAATAATTTAAAATAAAAAAATAATATATACTTACCAATACTTACGTTGTAATGGTATGCGTTGTAAAGGTACCTGCGTTGTAAAAACATGCGTTGTAAATACATGCGTTGTAATAGTTTTTGCGTTGTAAAAAATTCGTTGTAATGGTATGCGTTGTAAAAGTATGCGTTGTAACGTCATACATCCCTACATTGTATGTGGTAGCCCTTTATGGCAAGCAATTTTAAATGTATTTGAGGCAGTCCACTTTGATTATGAATAATATACTGGTGCAGTTTGTAGTAAGCAGTCAACTAATGATATATCTTTTTGGTGTTAGCATGGCTGGTGATTCATTCCCAACTGCTTGGGTCAGTAAATACTCAAAGTCTGCTCCTGGTCTCCTTGTGTTGCTAGTTCATTTTTTTGTTGATTCACAAGGCCATATGCTCTTGCGAAGACTTGTAACAACTGGCATCTAACTAAAGCCTTAATTGAAGATCAATGGTGTGATTGGAGCGCCAATTGCAAGTACCTGCAGCTCTGCTCCAACCATCATGCCAGGAGCTGATCTAAACTGCCTTCTTGATTCTGCTGTGCATTGTCACAATATAACAGTACACAGTACAACCCAGGTTCTCGCTTAACACTGTGAGGTGGGGCATACTCATCTTGTGGGCCCCAGTCAGGATAGGAGCCCACTGGATCTCTCAGCATCAGCAAGTTATGTATCCTTGGTCAACAGACATGCTGGAAGCCGTAGCTAGCCGTTGTAAGCAAAGTCGCCTCAGGGGCATGCATCTAAGTTGCTCAGCTGCTCAACAAGTTCTTGGAAGCTGAACAACACTTTGGTCACTCAGCCACTTTGCAATAGATTAAGCCAACTATGTATATCGCAGAAGGTCCCACTGCTTTCACCACACCATACCTCTTAGCCTGACCATTGGGAATCATGATGCAGAAAATAAATTATATTATTCACGAATAATCTGAGGCTACGTATTGCTCACTTGTTTTATAATCAGGGCTTCAAAGAGAATTTATCTGCCAAAGAAACTTCTTCCTAACTTCTACATGGATTTTTATAAGTGTTCGTAATTCTCGATTTAGCTAGTTACTTCATACATTATACATTATTTCTGTTGGTTTTTGATGCTTTCTATCATGGATTTTCCACTCACTCTTTCTTCCTTTAGTTGCATGTTGCAGAAACTTTTTGCTGGTTCAGCTGCTCCTCTCAGAATAAGACAGTATCAGATGATGCTGGATGAATGACTCTATCTCCCTTTCTGGATAACACTGTGGGAAAATGGCAAGGTAGAATGGGCAAGGAATCCTCAGATACAGAGCTCTTGCTCCTTGACAAACATGAAAAGAGCCTGCGCAAGGCCTGGCTAAAGTTTAGTTTCTTTCCAATTGCCACATGATTGTTCCCCACATTGTCTCAAGCAGCTAACCTGAATTCCACAGTGGCATGCTGGTGTTGTGACTACCAGCATGGTGACATTTTACAGGTAATATACTTCTGTCCCTCTCTACTGTCATTTTGCCAATGGTCCTAGGTACAATTAATGCTTACAATGGCCTCAATCTGTGACCCTACCTGTCACTGATCTTTCTTCACAACAGTTGGAAAGTAGCAGATCTTGACAATTACAGGCATAATTGAATAGATACAACACTTGTAGTAGCTATAAAGGCTATCATTTGCCACTGGAAGCAGGCAATTCTCCCTTCTCATATAGACTGAGTACAAAACATGGAGAGTGCTTCCTCCCATGAACAGTTTGTCTACCGCCTTTTGGATCAAACTCACTTCGTTGACAGAATTATATCTCAAAGTTGTCCGCTCCCTCTTAATCTCCCAGATACGTTAACCACTAGGCAATTTCTTCTCTATACTTTTCTCTGTTTCCTGTTCTCTTCTTTTCATCTTCTCCTATCCTTTTTTTCCATGTGTCTATCTTCATTTACCACATGCAGGCTTAGCTTCATTTGGATATATGATTTGATTTATATTAATTGTATTTCTTTTTAACACTGTGGACTCCCTTTATGGAGGTTATACTGTATGTCTTTTTAACACTGTGGACTCCCTTTATGGAGGTTATACTGTAATTCATTATAGATTAGTCTGATATTTTTCTTTTTTTTTTTATCCGCTGCACTGGTTTCTAAAGCATTCTTGTGATGGTGATTGTTAGGACTATACATTTAGTATGATAATTAAAAAAAAACCAATAAAGCAATGTTATGTAAAAAGTAATTTTTTTCAGAAAGTTTCATTGAGAGATGACAGTAATCCTGTAGTCTGCAGACAACACTCACTGACTTTTTTCAAGATTCAGAAAGGGACCCTTCCCCTTTACCACCTCAACATGATAGTCCATTACTTTCAGAACATATTGATACATCATAGTCAGAATAGATTTTTCGTAGAGATATCCATAATATACCCTGTCTAAATAGCAATTTGGAAACAATTTATCAACCCATTTAGCAATTCAGAAAACCTTTTCTAAATTTCTAAATGTGTCAGTACATTTGAAAGAGGGGTTTAGCATTCGCAAACCTGCTTATTTAAGGAATAAGAGGGTTCAAAAATGTTAAAAACTTTTTTGTACACAAGGCCTTTGGCACTTAAAAACATCTTGGTTAGGGCATGAACAGGATTTATTTACAAGAAGACAGGAAAGTGAATTCGCTGAATTCTATTAATCTGGCCATACAAACCTCCCTGAATCTCATGATTTTATAAATACTCAAAACTGATTGGAGGGTGGAGGCAGCTTTTTATTCTATTGTCTGATTTGATACCACAAACTTGGATTCAGATTTTCTGAACCAAATCCCCTGATTGGCTGACCATACAGCTTGAAAAAATGCTGCTGCTAACGCTTTGAGATATAGAGACACTGTTAGTGCATCCTAAAAAAGTAAAATCCACCTAATGGGTAAGGGTGATCTGACCCTGACCATCAAGTCCATGTATCCCAAATGAACTCCCTCCATATTTAGATTATAAAAAATGCTGATTTTGCAGCTAGCTATGTGGAAGCCAAAGACAAATTTGTGGTTGCCTGCACAGTTCCCCAAGTTCTGCCGATCCTGTTTGAGGACTGCCAACTCAGTTCCAGCTTCAGTGGCATGAGACCAAGGACCAAGAGCAAATGAAAAAGACAGAGCCTGACCTAACACATTGCTCTTGATGCAACCATGCTTCCATTTTTGATGCATGAGGGTAAGAAAATAGAGCTAAATGCAAAATTACTCATTTACATAATTTTATGTGATCTCACAGAATTGTTTAGATCATTTTACATAATTACAGTTCACAGATGTATGAAAGTTATGAATGAGTGATTTACCTGAAGTTGGGTTCAAAACCTATATAATGTCCACAACAGATGGACCATAGAGCTTATGAGGCCATTCGTTGATTACTGTCCCTGCATGCTCTTAACTTTGGTTTTGTGAGAACTTATTTCTCATGATGGGGTGATGCTCCCATTCTACTGGTCCATTATCATTAAAGCCCCAACATTACCTAAGATGACATTCAATTGGGGTGATCGTCGTTAGAACCGTGTTAGGACAGTTCCTTAAGTCCATGCTCCATTTTAGTGTCCTCTGATCTCTGGGATGCACGACAAGAGTAAGCATGGGCGTAAAATCCGTTCCGCTCGCGGATTTTGCGGATTTTCGGCAAATTCGCAATCCGCGAACTCTCGCGAATTTGCCGAAAATCCGCAAATCCGCACACGGCGGATTTTTTTGCTTGGTGATACAATATTGCGGCGCGCGGCGTGGCGCGCGGCGTTCACTGTCCATCATTCAGCGTTTGCCGAGTTGTTTTTCTCGATATTTTGCGAGTGCTGCGCCATTTTGGATCTTGCTGCCGGATCCCGCGGGAGTTTGGCGACCGCGATTACGTAATCTCGGCTTGCCACCTTGCACAGCACGCATCGCGAGAGTTCGCAATTGCGAACACGTAGGTGCGGCGGGCAGCAACAATCTCGCACTCGCGAAATAGAGATTTTGCAATTCTGCACAAGAAATCCACCAGCAAACAGCATAAACCTTCTGAAAATGATGATTTTTATTAGAATCACTCCTCAGGTTGACATTTGCCTGCACTTTTTTTTTCAAGGAGTCCATTTTGGGGGGGGGGAGGAAGTGCCCCACAGTCTCCAACTTCCTGTTCCTGTCCAGCAACTCCTCCCAGTGCTTTCTTCATGTGCTGGTCACTTTCATTTGGACCTTGACCTGGAAGGATTACTTTTTGTGGATGCTGCTGGATATTTGGATTTGAGGCCTTTTTGACTTTCTTTGGATCACTTTTGGATTAGAAATCAACTTTCACAAGTAAGTTTGTTTGGGGCATTACAGTTGCTGCAACTACAATTTTGGAACTTTTTCAGAACATTAAATAAAATATATTGTGGGTAGCCACAGTATCCAGTAGGACCAGGGTTGGTTATGGGTGCATGATACAACTGTTTTGTTGAATTTAAACATCATTGAGGCCATGGATAGGCTAGGATTGTGCTGAATTTTGTGTTTTTTGTCGATTTTTTGGGGCTGCTGTTGGGGCCTTTTGCCCAGGGGCAGTGAGTGGTGCATGGACTGAGTCTGCCTGTGGGGTCTTTTTAATGTAAACATCCTGGATGGCCTTGGATTGTGGTGATTTGTGTGTTTTTGCGTTTTTTGGGGTGTACTGTTGATGTGGACTGGCCATGTGGGTGGTGGTGGCCATCTTGAGTGCTGGTACAGGCAACATGTGCTTGGGGTGCAAGGGGCCATTTTGAAGACAGGGAGTGTCTAAAGCCTGCACCCATTTTGCCTAGCTTTCATCCATTACGCCCAGGGGTAGTGAGTGGTGCATGGGCCTAGTCTTTCTGTGGGGTGTCTTCCTGAATCTAAACATCATTGAGGCCATGGATGGGCTGGGATTGTGCTGAATTTTGTGGTTTTTGTCATTTTTTTTGGGCTGCTGGTGGGGCCTTTTGCCCAGGGGTAGTAAGTGGTGCATGGACTGAGTCTGCCTGTGGGGCCTCACTCTCTTTAATGTAAACATCCTGGATGGCATTGGATTGTGGTGATTTTTGTGTGTTTTTCGATTTTTTTGGGGTGTACTGTTGATGTGGACTGGCCATGTGGGTGGTGGTGGTGGCCATCTTGAGCGCTGCTGGTACAGGCAACATGTGCTTGGGGTTCAAGGGGCCATTTTGAAGACAGGCAGTGTCTGAGGGCTGTACCCATTTTGCCTAGCTTTCATCCATTATGCCCAGGGGTAGTGAGTGGTGCATGAGCCTAGTCTTTCTGTGGAGTGTCTTCTTGAATTTAAACATCATTGAGGCCATGGATGGGCTGGGATTGTGCTGAAATGTGTGGTTTTTGTTGTTTTTTGGGGCTGCTGGTGGGGCCTTTTGCCCAGGGGTAGTGAGTGGTGCATGGACTGAGTCTGCCTGTGGGGTCTCATTCTCTTTAATGTAAACATCCTGGATGGCATTGGATTGTGGTGATTTTTGTGTGTTTTTCGTTTTTTTTGGGGTGTACTGTTGATGTGGACTGGCCATGTGGGTGGTGGTGGTGGCCATCTTGAGTGCTGCTGGTACAGGCAACATGTGCTTGGGGTTCAAGGGGCCATTTTGAAGACAGGCAGTGTCTGAGGCCTGCACCCATTTTGCCTAGCTTTCATCCATTATGCCCAGGGGTAGTGAGTGGTGCATGGGCCTAGTCTTTCTGTGGGGTGTCTTCTCGAATTTACACATCATTGAGGCCATGGATGGGCTGAGATTGTGCTGAATTTTGTGGTTTTTGTCATTTATTTGGGGCTGCTGGTGGGGCTTTTTGCCCAGGGGTAGTGAGTGGTGCATGGACTGAGTCTGCCTGTGGGGCCTCACTCTCTTTAATGTAAACATCCTGGATGGCATTGGATTGTGGTGATTTTTGTGTGTTTTTCGATTTTTTTGGGGTGTACTGTTGATGTGGACTGGCCATGTGGGTGGTGGTGGTGGCCATCTTGAGCGCTGCTGGTACAGGCAACATGTGCTTGGGGTTCAAGGGGCCATTTTGAAGACAGGCAGTGTCTGAGGCCTGCACCCATTTTGCCTAGCTTTCATCCATTATGCCCAGGGGTAGTGAGTGGTGCATGGGCCTAGTCTTTCTGTGGGGTGTCTTCTTGAATGTAAACATCATTGAGGCCATGGAAGGGCTGGGATTGTGCTGAACTTTGTGGTTTTTGTTGTTTTTTTGGGGCTGCTGAAGGGGGCCTTTTGCCCAGGGGTAGTGAGTGGTGCATGGACTGAGTCTGCCTGTGGGGTCTCATTCTCTTTAATGTAAACATCCTGGATGGCATTGGATTGTGGTGATTTTTGTGTGTTTTTTGTTTTTTTGGGGGTGTACTGTTGATGTGGACTGGCCATGTGGGTGGTGGTGGTGGCCATCTTGAGTGCTGCTGGTACAGGCAACATGTGCTTGGGGTTCAAGGGGCCATTTTGAAGACAGGCAGTGTCTGAGGCCTGCACCCATTTTGCCTAGGTTTCATCCATTATGCCCAGGGGTAGTGAGTGGTGCATGGGCCTAGTCTTTCTGTGGGGTGTCTTCTTGAATTTAAACATCATTGAGGCCATGGATGGGCTGGGATTGTGCTGAATTTTGTGGTTTTTGTCGTTTTTTTGGGGCTGCTGGTGGGGCCTTTTGCCCAGGGGTAGTGAGTGGTGCATGGACTGAGTCTGGCTCAGACGTGAGTCCCGTGCTCTCCATGCCCCTGGAATCAAGCTATCCAGGCTGATGAGGGCTGAAAGCCTGAAACCGGTCCTTGGATGCTTGTTTCCAGCCCAGGGAGGACCTGGCTTGGCAGTTCGGGCTGGACTGTTCCCATGGGGCACAGGGTCAAGACTGATTTGCATATAGCTGGGTTCAAACTGGAAAGGCATGGTGAGCAAAAAAACGATGGATTTAGGCCCAGATCTCTGTACTGGGGTGAATGTATGACATTGTTCTGCATTCTGTCCATCACCTGTTGTTTTTGCTCAGTCACCCTGAGTGGGATGGGTATGCTCAGACGTGAGTCCCGTGCTCTCCATGCCACTGGAATCAAGCTATCCAGGCTGATGAGGGCTGAAAGCCCGAAACCGGTCCTTGGATGCTTGTTTCCAGTCCAGGGAGTGTTGTATAGCTCCTATATATCCATATTTCGTGTTAAGTTAGCATAGGTACATTTCAGATTTAATCGCCATTTTTCCTTTCTTGCAACTTCTGCACACGACCCTTAATTGTTGACTTAGCTTTCAACCTAGTGGTTTGCCGTGGTGAATGTGAGAATAATATGTTATTGCTCTGATATCTGCTTTGTTTAATAAAACATGTCTGCACGGAGAGTGCTGAAGTTTCAGGAGCAACACGATATGGAATTGTTATGAGGTCTGATCTCCACGCCTTCATAGTCATAACACAAGTGCAGCCTTTGCCAACTTGGGCTTGAGGCGGGATTGATATTGCTTTGCACGAGAATTGTTAACACACTTGATGCGGTGCACATGCAGAGAGAGCTGGTGTATGCTGATGTGATTCCTTCATGCTAGGACACTAAGGTATGGGCCCGCCCTAAAACAACCCAAAGAGACCTTCTTAGATAATAATATAATATATGTGTTAGGGAGGGTGAGATATAAGTGTTGTTAACTCTTATTCATTACAGCATGTTAACATGCTGTCACCATTCGCTTTTTATGTCTTAGTAACTATGCTGATAATTTTGCTACTGATAATAAGTATACTTGTATTATCAAAGATACTGCGCCTGAGAAGACGGCATTAGTAAATAAACATTTCAAATGCACATGTGTCTTCTTTACTCCATGTTCTGGTTTGTAATGATAATATAACGAAAGAGTGTTCATGAGTCCCACGTACCCTGAGGTACTGTAAGTTCATGTTCTGGTTTGTCTAAACATTGGGTGTTTGATATGTCCAATGAGACACTGTAGCTAGCTCGGTAAGGGGTGAGTTGGTTGCTAAGGTAAGTTTTGGGACATCCTAATTTGCCGAGGTTCCACTCCTCTGTGCACAGTTCTGTGTGAGTACAGAAACCCTGCAACATGGCGCCCAACGGTTTCGGTGGTCTTATATCATGACACTCGAGTAGTTTATCGTTCATGCCTTAACCCCTTCACGTCCGTTTCCGGAAAGCGGGGTGTTGGTGAAACCTACCTATTTTTTGAAATAGGTCTTTATTCAAGCTTGATTCTTACTTAAACGGTTTCTTTGAATTACTACCCAGTTGTGCTACAAAGTATTCTTTGTGTTTTCTTGTTTCCAATTCTGTGATGGCGGCAGCGGTGGCTATTGCGCAGCATAGTCGCGTAGCGGTACGCAACCATCTTCAGACGTACCAGGTCCCAGTAGATGGGATGGCTGTGATTTTCGTGGTAAGTGCAGATCCGGCGTTTCCTTACGAGTTGTTTTACTCTTGGGTTACGTTTCCGGCTGTGGACGCTAATTCTGGTTTGTACCACTCCTACACCGCCTCGGATGTCCCGGCTGAATATACGCCATACAGAGCTTTGGAAATACCTATTGATCATTGGCAGCATCGAGTTTGGTTTGATGGCGCCCTCCCCCACTCTTTGTCCCGTGCGAGGTTAGGTCCACTCTCGATTCCAGGTACTAATTGGCCTGCGCTGGGTGGCTTTACCCCGCACCCGAATCACGGGGCTTGTACCCTGATAGAAATTCGCAGGCTGCATGTAGTTTCCATTTCCGTGATTCGTGCTTTAGTGCAATACATCGGTCGACATCTTCCTGGTGGTCCCCAGGTGGGTGTGATCGCTCCCATGGAACGAGGCGGAATGCGTCTCAATCCTGTTATGGTAAATTCGGTTTTTGGTGCGCGTCCTGTTGACAACGATGACTTCCCATTCTGGCTAGCGGAGAAGTTTGATCAACTGGAGGCGGTTTTTCCGAATTCTACTCCTGCTGATAAACATAGAATGTTGACGATTACTCTACCGAAGGATATTACTCCTGAACTTGCTGACTGTGAAAGCTGGGGAAAAACTTTTGCGGCAGTTTATACGAGGTGCTTCGGCACCCCGTCTATGAATGCCCTGCCTGAAATCATTAGACGTGTTCAGAATGATCACGGTCCAGAGGCAGCGGTGGAATTGGGTATGCGCCTGTGTGGTTCTTTTGAGATTGTAAGTGATCTCATTCTCTCCAATGTTAAAGGAGATGCAGTTAACTTTCAGGTGTCGAATGCTTTGGCTGCTCTGCCCGATGCCGACAAACCCCGCCATTTAGCAAAGATTGTAGTGGCCGCTTATAAAACGATTGGCCGCACAAGTAGAGGTCTAAAATATTTTCCAGTAAAGGATAAAAAACAACCACAGGGACAATCTGCAGTGACAGATGCCCAGCCCAAGTCCAAGAAATCGAATTGGCCTAAAAAACAGACACAGGGGAAGCAGACAGTGCAGACTCAGGGTTCTTTTCCTGCAATACAAGCTCCTGCGCCATCCGAAAAAGTTTATGATTTGCGCGACCGCGCGATGATTAAATCACCTGATCGTTTTCAGGGTTCTGATCAACGCTCTCCTCGTTCCTTTCAGGACACATCGGCACCGAAGACCGGTGGAGGAGGAGGGGGTGGACGTGGACGTGGTGGCCAACAAGGACGTGGTCAGTCCCGCCAGACGGACGGCGCAGTGAAGCAGGAGGTTTCTACGCCTAGGCGTCCGCAGTTTGCGAAAAAGAAAGTCGCAGCCTTAACAGCGCATCGATATGCCACAGATAGTGAGAACGCGGCTTCGGAATCTGACGTGGGCTCTGACCTTGCTGGACAGCGCGGCGGAGATAACCATAGTCAGAGAGGCGCTGCGTCCACTACTGAGGGTGACAGCGACTGATGTCTACGTTGTGATAGAAACAGCGGATACGAGACTTGCTCCCCCTGAACGACTATATGAAATTGTCCTGTTAATTGAAGGTGACATACAGCGTACCGTTAAAGGTGTATTTTGGGAGAATCTGTCTTCTACATATGATATTTTGCTTTCGGAGGCTGACTGGCCCCCACCTTTTGTGCTCGCGGCGCCGCGAGGGGAGGAGGTGATCCTACCCAGTTTCGCGAACACTGTCTCGAAAGAGCATGCGCAGCATTTTGCAGAAGAGTGGGCTCGGGCTCTCGCGCCGGCTCTGTACCGTAACCAATGTGGTTGGGATAAATTGTCGCCTTGCCACGAAATTCCGTTGCGGTCTCAGCCACAGCCTCAACCTCAATATCCAATTCGGCGTGAAGCAAAATCTTCCGTCGCGGAAATCCTTGAACAATTGGAATATCAGGGAGTTATTGAAACGTGTGTGTCACCGATGAATAATCCCCTTTTTACTGTGAATAAACCTGACGGATCATATCGTTTGGTTTTGGATTACCGGCATTTGAACTCGCATTGCCGTAACTGTGCAGTACAGAATACCCACGGCTCTGCCCTAGTGGATAGTCTCGTGCGTAAGCGTTTCAAGACAACGCTTGACATATCCAATGGTTTTTATGCCCACCGATTGGACAGCTTTAGCTCCCAATGGACCAGTTTTACAAGCGCTGGAGTCCAAAAGCAATTCCGGCGTCTTCCAATGGGCTACAAGAATAGTCCTGGTGTATTTACCGCTCGAATTGTCTCTATTTTGGAGGCACTCGACCCTGATGCTTTTTCGTATGTGGATGACATATATCTCACAGACGACGATATTTGGGAGCATCTGTGTCGTGTAAATTCTCTTGTTTGCAACTTCGCAGACATGGGTTACAAATTCAACTTTGCAAAATCGCACATTGCTGAACACACAGTGTTGTTTTTGGGCTATGAGCTCAACAATGAAGGTAGAGGTTTGGCTCCTCACTTCTTGGAGAAGTGCGCACAATTGCGCGCACCAACAACACTGAAGAAATTACAATCCTTACTGGGCTTTTTGAATTTCGGCAGAACTTACATTCCGGAATATGCCCAGCGTGTCAAGCCTCTGTATGCTTTGATACAACCAACTTTCTCAAAATCATGCTGGCTGCCTGAGCATTCAGCCATTTTGCAATCCTTGCAGGCTGATCTGCTCGCTTCTAAATATTTACTGACTCGTGATAACCACACCAACCTGGTAATAAGAATAATTCCTGGGACGGTGGGTTTCACCTACCTCACTTTTAATGAAGGTGACACAGTACCTATTGCTTACAAGTCACACTTGTACACCTCGGCTGAGATGCGGTTTCCCACCATAGAAAAGGTTTTAACTGCTGTACAGATGGCAATTCTAAAAGAACGTGCTCTGTCACAGGGGAAACGCATGCTAGTGGTAACACCCTGTCCTCATTTGGAGGCAGTCACGAAAGCCAGTGTACCAAATTCAAAGGCTTTGCACCCTCGGTGGATTCAGTGGGCTGCGTCATTGTCATCCGCAGATGTCATGTTTATTTTTGACGCCTCCTTACGGTCACAGGAGTACTTGCAGTATGAATTCGTTCATCCTGCTCCTCTGGCGATGCGACCTTTGGAGGACTTCCATTGCATCATTTACACTGATGGGTCGGCGCAGGTTGCGCATGGCTCTAAACATGCCTACGTTTCCGCATGCGCCATTGTGGTCGGTGCTGTGTTGAATGACGAGTTCATTTCCAGGGAGGTACACACGTTGCCCCTGGGCGATTGCACTGCACAATTGGCGGAGCTTCGTGCTCTATTACTAGCTTTGGAGTACGCAGATCCAAGTGTTACTACTCTGATTGTAAGTGATTCTTACTACTGTGTCCAGTCTTACAATGAAAACTTGTTCTTTTGGATTCAAAATGACTTTCGTGATTCCAAGGGTAGCACAATAAAACATGAAATGATCTGGCTTCGAGTGGCAGAGCTTAAAGCTATGTTGCCACTCGTTTATGTGATTCATACTCTCGGTCATCAGCGCGTGGGAGTACACGCTCTTGGCAACTCGCTTGCTGATGAAGCGGCGAAATCAGCAGTATCTACATACTTAGTTGCAGCAGTTACTAGGTCTAAAACCAAGATTGATAGCGACATCTTGGCAGCGGTTGCTGCCTCTGAGAAGGGAAGTAAACATCCTTCGGGATTCCCTTCGAAGTATAAATACCACTTAAGTCCCGAAAAGGTTCCTTTTGTGACAATTCCTGATGTTGGGGAACGGCTGATTCCCAACTCGGATCGCAGAACAGACTTGATTACAGCGGCTCATGAAGGTGTGGCGTCTGCGCATGCGGGCGTCTCAGCCACTGTAACGCAATTACAACAACGTTTCTGGTGGCGGGGACTGTACAAACAGACGCGTGATTATGTCCTTCTTTGTGACATATGCCAGCAGATTAAACCTTCAACTGCTACGCGTCCGCCTCAGACTCAGTTGTACATTTCTAATAAACCACTAGGCTGTGTTTATTTAGATCACTGCGGTCCATTTTCATCTGATACTGCGTATAAATACATCTTAGTAGCGGTTGACTCATGCACACGCTTTGTGTGGTTATGGCCACATCGCAGCGCTGATTCCCGGACTGTCATCAGAGATTTGCGTATCTTTATAGGGATTTTTGCCTGTGGTACCTTCCATTCGGATCAGGGTCCGGCTTTCGCCTCTAAGGCGTATAAGGATGCCATGACTTCGATGGGGGTCCAAGTCAAGTTTTCGTCACCCTACAGACCCGAGGGTAATAGTGTAGTTGAACGAATGAACCGTGATTTAAAGCAATCTTTGACAGCCCGAGTTATAGGCACTGGCAGAAACTGGCTGGCTCACCTCTATGGCGTGCAGCGTGCTCTTAATAATCTCCCTAGAAGGTCTCTGGGTGGGCGGACCCCATACGAAATGCTCTTTGGCATCAAGATGTTCGTCCCTGACCTTGACGGTCTAGACTCGGTGGTTCGCGCCACTGCCTTTGACGCAGATGAACATTGCAATGTTTTACAGAATCTACAAAAGACGAGAGACACTCTTGCAAAGGAACATTTGCCCTCCACATCGGATGATGCGTTGCAGATCCCGGTAGTTGGCTGGCTACCCCAAGTTGGAGAACTGGTTCGAGAGAAGATCGACAACAAGAAAGAGTTTGGTCCCTCCTATCGAGCTCCAGTCCCAGTGCTTGGAGTGAAGGGCACAAGAACAGTCATTTTACCACCACTTCCAGGTCGTAAGGAAAACAGGTTTATTTCTATTGACAATGTCAAGATACACAGAGTGGCCGATTCTTCTTAGCATGACACCGGCAGTTTCCTGTCCTTCCATTGTGAGAAATTCAGTTATGCACACTGCTTCTGATAATGAACCTGAGGTGGCAATCGATTTACCTGCTGTTTCCAGTCCATTATTGAATAATTTACCAGGAACTAACCTTGATGAGACAGACTATACATACCCCACTGATCTGTCCATGCCTGACCTGCAAGCTCGTTTAGCCACGGAATCCAGATTTTCATTTGACTCTGCTTCCCTTGCCTCGAAAAAACCCTCTAAAATTGCAGTATATGCCAGCCTGTTTAAAAAACATTTTTTGATACCTCCTTGGATATACATTTGGCTGGTCCTTTTTTCAGTTTACCTTTTTATGTCAATTGGTTTTGTGTTTTATTTTTTTCGGATTATGAATGGACACTATGTCGAGGAGAGAACTTGCATTACTCATTTAAATGGAACTTTGGCCCCACTTTCCTCTTCACATTCTACACTCAGATTAAAAAGAGACTTGACTTTGGTTAACATCACAGCGTGGCCTGTTCTGGATGGAATCGCGTGGGATGCAGTTCGTTTTCAGATTCATGGTCCAACGGAAGTCGTTAATGTCCCTAATGTACTAAGAGTTAATATGGGGGATGTAGTGAAACAAAACATTCGTTCTGATGATTGGGATGTTAATGCTGTGGAGAGTTTGTTTTCTGATTTGAAATATTATGCTGCTTTTGATGCTGAGGATTTATATTTAGAATCTGCTAATTATGGTGAATTGTTCTGTTACCAACATTATGGCAATCACTTCTTACACAAGACATCTTCCCGAAGGGATGCGGTTAATTTTACTCAGTGGGAACATTGCCCAGCACCAACACAAGGGAGTTCTGAAACGTTTCTTAAAAAGTATACTTATTTCACTGACTTTAATCAGTCCAATCCCGAGTCCTTTTATTTTAAATTTCACAAACAGCCACAGTCCAAGGTTCGACTTACAAATACAAAATTGTTATATTCAAAAGCCTTCCTGGATCAATTAGTTACTGGAGGGTATGAGTTATGGAAGGATACCGTAGACCTTAAATCAGTTTGGGGCTCAAGGGCCTGGCAGGTACAAGGCACTGAGGCTTTGCACCGTGCATGTCTCATCCCAAATCATATGTGGTTTTTAAATGAAACCATTTCCCAGACCACGTGCTTTGGATTGGCTACGTCTAAAAGGTTAAACACCCCGTCAATCCCGGAGTTGGAGGAATATGAGAATTGGAGTAATTTCACTAAATTGTCCATTAGAGAAATACAGGCTTTGCTTCTGAATTCCTCCTTTAACATTTCCAGTATGAATCCCAAGGGTTGGCTGCTTTGGCACCGTAGTGCTGATTCTTGCCAAAAGAGATTTTTAAATATAACTAACGGTTTTAGGGCTGTTAGATCTGATCCCCGTTTTGATTTGAGTCATACTGTCACCTCTTACTCAGTTGGCAAGTTGTGTCAAGCTTGGCTGAAACATTCAACTTTACCTGCGGTTAAGTATCACCTTTCCAAACTGAATGCAGACGTGGATTTGAATGATTTCATTAAAGGCCCGGCTAGTGGCAGGTCGAAAAGATGGTTATATGGGGTTTACAATGAAATTTGGAAACTCTCACAGATTGAGGCTGCTTCACGTCTTAGGGCTATTGATCAAGCAAATCTTGAAAAAGTGCTTGCAGTGGTTGACAATAGCATTAACGTGCTTTCCTCTAGAATTTACACATTAGATAATATTGTGTCGTCTGTTGTTGATATTGTGCATGATGAAGTGTCTGTATTATACCATGGTCAAAATCAATTACGTTCAATCATGCAGTTTGCATGGACACTACAGACTCTAAAAATGGGTAAAGTTCCCTGGGGATACATGAACGTTTCCTCTTTATTTGCACCGTTTAATTTGACAGACAAACAACGCTTGCTTTCAATGCGTGATGCTTCCTTTTCAATGCTCCATATTGAAAGGTTGGAATCTTTACCTTTCTCTGTGGCAGAGACCACTGCTGCTACGTGGCTTATCCACGGTTTGATAACACTGCCTTTTGCTTTATATAAGTTTTCAAATTGTATGAAATATGTGCCAATAGGTCGTTTTGAACCCTTAGGTAGCGGTTTTCTTCATGAGGTCTGGTCACTCCCATACACATACAGATGTTTCAAGGATGATCAAGAGGTTTATCTGACAGGGGATGAGTGTACTGAGACTCCAGATCATTCTTTAATGTGCAGACACATACAGTTGCACGGTTCATGTAACAAGGACCGCCCGAATATGGCTTGCGTTTTACAGGGCACGCCAGTTCCTGCTATCATCCCCACGTTTAAATTGTTAGAGAATGGTAGTTATTTAATGCTCAATAATGAAAACTGTTGTGGTTTAATTAAAGGTATAGCTTTCATAGTAACAGTTAGTGAGCGAGTTATTTGCTGCAGAAATGTTCTTTATCCTCCCACACATGAGCATAGGGAGTCTTCCATTTGGCCACAGATACCGACCTTGGGAGCAGAATTCAGCGGCATGGCTAGAATAAGAGCTCTATTGTCCCAGAAAGAGGTGGCCTTGAGCTCGGCCCGTGAAACTTTCGTGCTTCACATTGCTAACACCCGCACGGAGGTTCAGGCTCTTTTAAACACTGATTTGCCCTTGCATTTCGGAGCCATGGTCCGTTCTATCTTTAACGCGTCCTCCACGACGGGCCTAGCACATTTTTTTAAAGTTGTTAGCGGTGGTCTCGTGACTTCCTTTGAGAAGATTTTTGGAGTCATCCCTGCTTTCTTCCATTCTATTTTTTCATCCTTGTTTGGAGGGTTTCCGTTTTTGCTTGCATTAGCGGCTGGCGCATTGGTGGTTTTCTGCCTTTTTAAATATGGATGCCCTTCCTGTGCAAGACCACGCACGGCTACTACTGACGCGGTTTCGCAACCGCATGCTTGATTACTATGGCACACTGCCGTTAGCGACTCTAAGCACGGCTTTTGGATTATCTTTTCGGTTCTCCTATTTCACCTGTGTCCAGCCTGTATTTCGCTGCCTGACCTGTGATTTCCTTTGGGCCATTGATTTGTGTCTCTGCGGACCGATATCTGCTGACGTCGATTTTGATCAACTGATGAGTCCTATCATTGCTCACGAGTTGGTTTGTTCTGACGAAAGGATTATGGCCTTGGCGGTGGCACATGGACTAATGGGTCCCTGGGATGTGTTGTCGGCAGCGCGAAATTTCTTGGAACTAAGTTTTCTTGAGAACCCACCGAGCTGTCCTCTGATGGTTATAGAGGATCCGGTGCTGGCAGATCACGTATGTTCCTTTCATCTTTTAAATTGGATGGCTGAACTGTTTTCGGATGAGGACAGTGACTTCCTCCTGGAGGCTGTTGCAGCTTACTTTTCATATACGGTCTTATCATAGACACTGCCTCAAATTGGCATGCTGATTGATAGCATTTCCTTGATTTTATTGACTTTTGGTCAAGACATTTTATTTTTGCATGCCTATTGGCTTGAGCCACATTATATTTGTGGACTATTTTTTAGCATTAGTTTTTATTTTTGAATTTTTATTCATGCTCGTTTATAAATGAATTCTGCTCTCATGTGATGGCACTTCTGTTACCTTATTTAGTCCGTTCTCGGATCATGGGGGGGTGTTGTATAGCTCCTATATATCCATATTTCGTGTTAAGTTAGCATAGGTACATTTCAGATTTAATCGCCATTTTTCCTTTCTTGCAACTTCTGCACACGACCCTTAATTGTTGACTTAGCTTTCAACCTAGTGGTTTGCCGTGGTGAATGTGAGAATAATATGTTATTGCTCTGATATCTGCTTTGTTTAATAAAACATGTCTGCACGGAGAGTGCTGAAGTTTCAGGAGCAACACGATATGGAATTGTTATGAGGTCTGATCTCCACGCCTTCATAGTCATAACACAAGTGCAGCCTTTGCCAACTTGGGCTTGAGGCGGGATTGATATTGCTTTGCACGAGAATTGTTAACACACTTGATGCGGTGCACATGCAGAGAGAGCTGGTGTATGCTGATGTGATTCCTTCATGCTAGGACACTAAGGTATGGGCCCGCCCTAAAACAACCCAAAGAGACCTTCTTAGATAATAATATAATATATGTGTTAGGGAGGGTGAGATATAAGTGTTGTTAACTCTTATTCATTACAGCATGTTAACATGCTGTCACCATTCGCTTTTTATGTCTTAGTAACTATGCTGATAATTGTGCTACTGATAATAAGTATACTTGTATTATCAAAGATACTGCGCCTGAGAAGACGGCATTAGTAAATAAACATTTCAAATGCACATGTGTCTTCTTTACTCCATGTTCTGGTTTGTAATGATAATATAACGAAAGAGTGTTCATGAGTCCCACGTACCCTGAGGTACTGTAAGTTCATGTTCTGGTTTGTCTAAACATTGGGTGTTTGATATGTCCAATGAGACACTGTAGCTAGCTCGGTAAGGGGTGAGTTGGTTGCTAAGGTAAGTTTTGGGACATCCTAATTTGCCGAGGTTCCACTCCTCTGTGCACAGTTCTGTGTGAGTACAGAAACCCTGCAACAGGAGGACCTGGCTTGGCAGTTCGGGCTGGACTGTTCCCATGGGGCACAGGGTCAAGACTGATTTGCATATAGCTGGGTTCAAACTGGAAAGGCATGGTGAGCAAAAAAACGATGGATTTAGGCCCAGATCTCTGTACTGGGGTGAATGTATGACATTGTTCTGCATTCTGTCCATCACCTGTTGTTTTTGCATGGACTGAGTCTGCCGGTGGGGTCTCACTCTCTTTAAT
The DNA here is from genome assembly GCF_964261635.1 of Lissotriton helveticus. NCBI lineage: Eukaryota > Metazoa > Chordata > Amphibia > Caudata > Salamandridae > Lissotriton > Lissotriton helveticus. The sequence continues at coordinate 651,170,775 of NC_136068.1, forward strand.
GTAAACATCCTGGATGGCATTGGATTGTGGTGATTTTTGAGTGTTTTTCGATTTTTTTGGGGTGTACTGTTGATGTGGACTGGCCATGTGGGTGGTGGCCATCTTGAGTGCTGCTGGTACAGGCAACATGTGCTTGGGGTTCAAGGGGCCATTTTGAAGACAGGCAGTGTCTGAGGCCTGCACCCATTTTGCCTAGCTTTCATCCATTATGCCCAGGGGTTGTGAGTGGTGCATGGGCCTAGTCTTTCTGTGGGGTGTCTTCTTGAATTTAAACATCATTGAGGCCATGGATGGGCTGGGATTGTGTTGATTTTTGTGTTTTTTTCCGACTTTTTGGGGTGTATAACTGATGTTCCTCTGTCTTCCATTGCTTTTAGGTGCACAAGAGAACCACCAGTGCCAGGAAGAAGTCATACTGCGGTGTGTGCAGCACAACGTCACGTGTGGCCACAGACAACTCTGCAACTTGTGCAACTGCGGCCTGCTGTTCAGAGTGACATCTGAAGAAGATGGCCCCAAAAAAAGTTCCCCGTAGCTCCTCTAGCAAGAAAGATGCCAGAAAGGAGCAGAAGAAGCAAGTTACCAAGCAGACTGGTGTGCCGCCCGCCACATTTTTTGGGAATAAAAAAAAAAGTATGCCTGCAGCAGCAGCAGGATCTGCTGGGGACCAAGCTGAGAGCAGCACCCCCGCTCCATTGGGCTCAGTGCCACCACCCCCACGCCAACTTAGGTCCAAGCCCTTGAGTGCTGCAGAGGCAGCCAGTCTACTTGCTCAATCACCATCGACCAGTGATGTTGGCTCATCGCAAGAAAGTAGCAGCAATGTCCCTCAATCAACACAGGTTGTTGTAACTCATCTGACGAGTGTTGAACAACCACAGACGCAACAACAACCACATGTGCAAGTACAAGCCCAAGTACATGTGGAAGGAGAGGCGGCGCAAGGAGAGGAGCAAGCAGAGGTGCATGGAGGGGCACAACAAGTGCCCACAATAGTTGTTCCTCCAGAAGTAGGGGCACATCTGGAAATCAACAATCAAGCCGAGGTATCATTCGAGGAAGGCACTCCTCCTGATGATCATTCATTGTCTTCCACATCCCGAGCAAGGAAAAGATCAAGGGTGGTGGTGTCTATATCTTCTTCATGCCCATCTCCTTCTGATGATATGGATCTTACTTGGGAACCAGCACCACTGCCGTCTGAGAGTGAGGCTGAGGCACACCATGATCTGACAAAGGTAGCTAAGCGTAAAAGGAAGGTCGTCAAAACTCTCATAGTTATGGAGTGTGATGACGCTCAACAAGAAGTGGCGTATACTCCTGCTGCTGAAGACTCTCACAACGACGACGCAGTCATCACTAACGTCACTGAAGCCCCAGCGGGCATGCAGCAAACAGACATTTTGACCCTAGCCCGACAAGCTGCTGAGCGTGATGATGAAGTCGACGAGGAGGCAATGGGAACACCACAATCAGTGAAGTTAACTAGTACACCACAACCTACCGCTTCCATATTTCTTACTCGCCAGAAGGGACCTCCATCCACCTTGACCTCAATTAGTGGTGGTGAAAGTGCACAACGTAGTAAAGTTCAGCAATACACATCCTCCACTTCATCTGGCATTAGCAGCATGACCACCACCAGTATCGCCTCCTCCGGCCCCCACAGACATTTCAAGTCTGCAGTTTGGGACTTCTTTAGTGTTTGCCCAAAAAAGGAAAACATAGCCATTTGTATCATTTGTAAGCTTGCAGTTAGTCGTGGTAAGCTTGGTACCAACTATGGGACTAGAGGCCAGAGAGGTCATCTTGATAGACAGCACACTGTCCAATGGTTTGCGCACCTAAAGGAAATCAAGGAAGCCCGAATTGCAAGTCGAGAAAACGTTTATGTTCCATCTGATGATGACGAGGAGGAAGAAGCGTCACACGCTTCACTTACATCCAGTACCCCTGTCAGCACTCCCCCTGTGAGCCACACTAAGAGTGTGGGACAGAGTGAGACACCAATGCGAAAAAGTTAATCAGCGAGCGTAACTGGGTCGAAGAAGTCATCATCATCATCCCGTAAAATGGTCCAGGGCAACATTAAAACAATGTTGTTTTCAGACGCGCCATATGAACGCAACCACCCAACTGCGCGTCTGTATAACACTAAGCTGGCTAAAATGCTAGCGCTGGATCTTCTCCCTTTTTCTTTTGTAGAAGGGGTTGGTTTTCTAGAATTAGTGGCAGCGCTCTGCCCTAAATGGAAGGTTCCTAGCCGGTTCTATTTTGCCCGAGTTGCGGTTCCAGCACTACATGAAGATGTACTGGAGGTGATTGGGGCAGCTTTGCAGAAGAGTGCTGTTCACACTATACATCTGACAACAGACATGTGGATCAGTGGCGCAGGCACTGATTACATGTGCATCACTGCACACTGGGTCTCTTTTTCAGGGGTTAAAGCAAAGCTAAACGCAGGTGTTGACCTGGACCAAGTTTTAAAATCTGCTCGGAACCATGCAACACTAGCCATGTTTGGCTTGGAGCAACGTCATACAGCACAAAACATTTTGAATGAGTTTAACACAAAGGTCTTTCACTGGCTGTCCCCCAAAAAACGCGACATTGGTTATGTTTCCACGGATGATGGCGCCAATGTAGTTAAGGCCATGGATCTGGGTCACTATTTCAGAGTGCCGTGTTTGGTGCACTGTATAAACCTGGTTGTTAAAAAATTCTTGGATAAAGACAGTCAAGCATGCTAGTTAGTGGTTACCTGCCAAAAAATGTGCAACCATTTCAGCCATTCTTTTAAGGCCCGGAAGCATCTGAGGCGCCTGCTACATGAACGTCGAATGCCAGTGAAAGCACTCATCCAGGAGGTGCCAACACGTTGGAACTCAACCTTCTACATGCTTGAGCGTCTGTATTTCTTAACACTGGGTACAGCTGTGAAGGACCTGAGGTTAAATGCGGCGGAATGGGAGCTAGTTAAAAACCTGACAGACATGCTTCGTCCTTTTGAGGTCTTCACGCGTACAGTCAGCAGGGAGGACTGTAATTTCGGAAAAGCTATCCCATTGTTGCGCATGCTGGAGCACAAACTGAAGGCGGTGTCTTCTAAGTTTAAAAAAGATAAAGAAAAGCAAGGAGCTTTTGTTTTGGTGGAGAAATTATTAGAGCGCCTACTTGGCGATGAACGTCTTCAAAAGATCCACTCAGAACAGCATTACATTTGTGCTACTATTCTGCATCCACGCTACAAAAAGGCACTAGCAGGCAGTGCATTATTTCCTTTTGGTGATGAAGATGTTACAAAGTACAAACATTGAATAGCCTTGTCAGCCATGAGGTTTAAAAGAGAACGGAAGAAAATTGAAGGAAAAGGCAGTACATCAGCATCAGCAGGCCATCCCCAGTCAAAAGACTCCACTTCTGCACCTGTGGCAGAAGTGACCTCTCAGCCGTTAAAGACACCGGCAACCGGATCATCTGCACCAGACACAACAGAAATATCGGGTGATGATAGTGAAGAGGATTGGCTAGCTGAGCTTTGGTTTGGTTCTCAAAAGGTCCGAGCAAAAAGTAAGCTAAGTGGAGGAACCATGGAGAACCTTGAGTCGATGGTGCAGGACTATCTGAATGACTCAACAGAGGTCTATGTTAATGCTGACCCATTGGCGTATTGGCATGGGTAAAAAGAATTGTGGCCAGAGATCACCAGCCTGGCTATACATTACTTGTCTTGCCCACTCGCAAGTGTGTCTTCTGAACGTGTTTTCAGTGCTGCTGGTGGCATTGTAACTTGCAAACGGACACGCCTCTCGGCCAAAAATGTGGAGAGGTTAACAATGATCAAGATGAATGAGCACCTCATACCACCAGATTTCAAAGTACCAGATCGCACAACGGAAGAAGACGAGGAGGACAGCAACTTAGATGAGGGAATTTCTTCTGTGTTAGGTGACACTGACCTACTCCTGCCTGAATTCGCAGAGTATGAGGACGAACTCTTCTTCCCTGACACCGAGCCCTGAAAATGAGCCAATGAATCAAAAATGTTCTTTTTCGTACTTATTCACTTTTATTCCTGTGTTTCTGTCTTTCTTTGTTTTGCACAGTTAATATAATTACAACTTTAATCACCTGTACTTTAGCTTTTTGGCTGTTTGGGGGTCTTCTACTTGTTTTCGCCTGGGTTGACGGCTCTGGGGCCATTGCTGGGAAGGTCTAATACCGGATAAAACTGGTTTGGACAACATCCATGAGGAAAAAGTTTTTGCATTTTATGACTTTTCGCTCAATTTAGCGTTTTTGGGAGCCTGTTTGGGGGGCTTCTTGGTGTTTGTGGGTGGGTTTCGGGGTCTGGGAGCAACGCTGGGTATTTATACTTTTCATTGCAAGAGGTTTGAAGGGAATCCATGGAGGCAGAGGGGTGTTAGGGCCTAGCTGCAGAGCGCGCACTGAGTGATTTTGCAAATTTTCAGGAAAGTGACTAAGTCCCCATTTTTGTACTTTTTCTTTTTGGCTGTTTGGGGGTCTTCTACTTGTTTTCGCCTGGGTTGACGGCTCTGGGGCCATTGCTGGTAAGGTCTAATACCGGATAAAACTGGTTTGGACAACATTCATGAGGAAAAAGTTTTGCATTTTCTGACTTTTCGCTCAATGTAGTGTATTCGGGGGGCAGTTTGGGGGGCTTCCTGGTGTTTGTGGGTGGGTTTCGGGGTCTGGGAGCAACGCTGGGTATGGATACTTTTCATTGCAAGAGGTTTGAAGGGAATCCATGGAGGCAGAGGGGAGTTAGGGCCTAGCTGCAGAGCGCGCGCTGAGTGATTTTGGAAATTTCCAGAAAAGTGACCAAGTCCCAATTTTTGTACTTTTGCTTTTAGGCTGTTTGGGGGTCTTCTAGTTGTTTTCGCCTGGGTTGACGGCTCTGGGGCCATTGCTGGGAAGGTCTAATACCGGATAAAACTGGTTTGGACAACATCCATGAGGAAAAAGTTTTTGCATTTTGTGACTTTTCGCTCAATGTAGCATTTTCGGGGGCCTGTTTGGGGGGCTTCCTGGTGTTTGTGGGTGGGTTTCGGGGTCTGGGAACAATGCTGGGTATGGATACTTTTCATTGCAAGAGGTTTGAAGGGAATCCATGGAGGCAGAGGGGAGTTAGGGCCTAGCTGCAGAGCGCACACTGAGTGATTTTGCAAATTTTCAGGAAAGTGACTAAGTCCCCTTTTTTGTACTTTTGCTTTATGGCTGTTTGGGGGTCTTCTACTTGTTTTCGCCTGGGTTGACGGCTCTGGGGCCATTGCTGGGAAGGTGTAATACCGGATAAAACTGGTTTGGACAACATCCATGAGGAAAAGCCTTTTGGCACTTTTTGAAACTTAGGGTTTGTTAGGGTTAGCCCTAGCAGCAGGATTGCATGTGTTTTGTGGTGTTCTTGATTTCTGCAACTGAGTTCTGGGGTCTTAGAGCACTCGTGGGGATGTGTAATTTTGGTTGCAAGTGATTTGAAGAAAATCCATGGTGGGAAAGGGGGGATCACTTACTCTGTGAGAGGCACTTAGTGTTGAAAACATTTAGCCATTTACACTTAAAGGAAGAAAATGACACAGACTTAAGTTTCAGGAAAACAAACTTACTGTTAAACCCACACCCACCAGACTCAAAAGCAGTAAAAAACAGGTATGCTCAGATAAAGTTTCAAAAAGTATATTTGTAGCCCTAACAAAATAATCTCCCGCAAGACCCTCCCTAACCCCAGCGATTGTCCTTCAAAAGTCCCAAAAACAACCCAAATCCTAATTCCCACCCCCCAAAAGTCTCTAAAAAAGGGGCAAGGGACACTGCGGCAGGATGCTGTTTACTTTAGCGGCCAGGGCATCATACTCCTTGCGGAGGGTGGCATGGTCGGAGCAGAGGCCCTCCACCAAGTTCTTGTATGTTAAGACCTCCTGCTCCAGGTAGGACACTCTGAGGCATAAGCGGCGCTGGCGTGCCTTGCAACTCCTGTGGGGGGCAGCTGCTGTCTTTGCTGCTGGGCGGTGGCAGTTGGCTTTGGTAGCCCGGCTCCGTACCGCTGGAGCACTGCGCTGGCTGGCAGCCCGTGTGGGCCCAGAGGAGGATGCAGCTGTCGCAGTGGATGTACCTGTAGACTGCGTGTCCTCCTCCTCCAGGGCCAGCAGCTGCCGATATTCTGCCACAGTGGCATCCAGCCTCCGTTGCCAGACCATTCGAGCCTGCTCCTTCCTTGATGGTTTTTTTGATTTGGAAGGAGCAACTATATGAAGAAAGAAAGACATAGTCTGTAACCAATGCTCCTTAAGATTAACACAAAATGATTGAGCAGAAAGTTGTGTCACAGTACAACTAGCAACTTGAAAGCACAGTACATAACTATTGAGGCCAGTATCTATCTAACCTCCCACTTCTTCATCCTTGCTCTAACATTAGTGGGAGTTTAAGGAACAAATTCTATGAGCACTATGGACTTGCATTACAGTTGACTATGACAGTACACCAGTCTTATTCTTATTCTTCTCTCTTGTTTAGGAAAATTGGTACGTTATCTTCTGCAAGCCGGCATAATGCCAGCGCAGTGAACTTGCACCCGAGAAAAACAGACGCACACCATGATGAGTGAGACAGACTTGCGTTACTGTACCGGTCCAGTACATGCAGGTGGTGAAGCTCTTACTTTTCTATTATGGGTGGCACTGAGAATACTCTGTTAAAAGGGCTACTGCTTAATTAATTTAACTTTCACCCTACAGTGCAAATGAGTACTAGAAAAGGAAAATGAAGAAGCTAAATAATCTGATTATCTATCACTTCACATGGGATGTATTTGATTACATATGGGATGACTTTAGGTACTTTGCTTTTTATTGAGTGAACAGTGATACACCCACACATGAATGACGTACTACTACTAAACTAAACTTATTAAGAGAGGTAGGGAGTGTCCACCGTAATAACCGGATATATGCTGTGCTTGCAGTTGCAATACAAACTACTGCTACTATTCATGGTAGTATTTGGGCAAAATTACAACTTCTTTTCCTTGCCTTTCCTACACTGGAACGGACGTGCGGGTGCGGTGTTACATGCTCTTCAAAGTAACACTTAGTTCTTCCAGTGACCATCTACTCTCTTTAGATACACATATGCTATCTAAGAGTCAGATAGTTCCATGATCCAGGCATCCATCCATTCAAAGTATATGCACATACAGTTTCTGTTTCACCCACCCAGGCTGTTCTCCTTCCACCCATCCTTGCTTCATCATTCACCCAGCCATACCATATTCTTTCCTTCCCAGCCACCTCAGGGACCAAGCAAACACATATCATTCTTCTTTGCCAGTCATCATTAAATTTCTCGTCCTTCCACACTTACTTACACCCTTCTTTCGCTTATCGTTCATCCCATCCATCAAGTTCATCTCAGATCTGATTGGGATTCTTCTCGCCAAAAACTTCACAGCTAAGTCGAAGTACATTTAGAAGAGGCTACTACCTGGTTGATTTATAATACTCCCGTGCAGAAAGCACACTCTGCAGTCTTCAATCTCAATAAGCAAGGAATATATAGCTTACCTCTGCCCGCCACCACCGTGTGAACCCTCACAGGCACATTGGTGTCGTCCGGCACTTGCACCGCCTCCTCCCCAGAAATGTTCTCCTCATCCACCAGCACCACGACCTCCGCGCTGGCCCCGCCACCAGATGTTCCACCTACAAAGTACATTTAAGAATGTTAGAATACACCACTCACTACTATATAATATTTGGTCTAGGAATAAAGAATTGTGAAAAAAACCAGAAAACAATGTAATAATTTGTGACTGTCTAATCTAAAGTAAAAATGTCCCTTTTTCCAGGGAAGGCTCAGTGCATAGAGCTATTGCTGACTAGAATGGGAGTCCAATGGAATTGCCAAATGTGCAATCTTAGTTAGCTACATAGACAGACTAATAAGAATAATCTAGTAATACCACAGGGAGTCATAGTCGAGGCAGGATAAGGATTTAGATACAGTCTACAAGAAGATCAAAGACGATTTAGAAAAAATCGAATGAGGAACGCTAGGAAAAAATAGGTACTCTATATTAAAATGAAAACTTACTGGGGCCAGCAAAGGAGCCCTCGCCTGGCCGATCCTGGCCTTCTACAGCAGCAACAACCACCTCCTCCTCTGTCCTCTTGCCCCTGGGGGGAGCTGATGTACAACATGAAAGAAAGAAAGACCCGAAAACATGGATGATTGTTGGCAACCAAATCAAACATTTCAAAAGAACAATAACAAAATATTTTGGCGAAATATCAAATAGACAACTATTCCACGGGATATTTTGACCGATCTCATGTGGTCTACTACGTTATTAGTATTGCTTGATTTGCGGACCGTCGACTTGGAAAGTTCTTATGTAACTCACTAAACAAACTACTAAAAAGGTTCACCTAGGACTGGCAGGCAGCAGTCCGCAGCACGCAAATTGACAGACAAAGTCCATCGTGATTGCAGATCAGTGAACTATCAATCCACCACCACTATTTCTTCTTATCGCCATGTGTACAAAGGAAGGACTGGACTTGAGTCTGTAGGGGCTGATTTAGAAGCCCCTTGCGGCTCTTTTGCTCCATTGTTGCGTGACTTTTGTGACGCAGCGGCAGAACAAAAGAGGCGCCATGGTGCGGCGTATATTAACAACGTGACGCATATGGGAGATGCATCACGTTGTAAAGCCCTGCGCCATCAGGGGGCGTTCCGGCGCAAGGGAGGGCGTTCCTGCGCAGGAACGCATCCTAAAAGTGGCTGAGGGACATCTACAAGATTACAATCAGTCACTTTGAGGACAATGATGCGTGACTCAAACCCTGCGCCTGCTTGAAGCAGACGTACGGCTTGACGCAGCATTGGGGAGATAGGGCACCCCAGAGCATTGCTGGAGCTGCACCATCGTTGCGACGCAACTCCAGCAATGCGCCGCCTTTACGGCACAGAAGCGTAACGCTTCGGTGACGTTTTGGGCACATGGTGCGCCGCATTGTAAATACGGCGCACCATGGGTGGTGGTGGCGTGGCGCACAATTACTGGCGCATCCATGCTACTTTGCAGGGATGTGCCGGTAATTAAAAATCTGACCCTTAGTGTCTAGCATTACGCAGTTCTTTAAACTACACTCATGCATAATTTCACAGGCCAGTGAAATGGACACAAAATCGAAAACAAATAAGCATAGTAGCAGCGCTACTGAGAAGGAGAGCTGTGCACCTGAAATGCACAGAAGATTTTGAAATATAATTTACCTACAATGTAATCAGCAGCATTATTGCTCTTGGTAAAAAACAAAAATTTGCAAGATAAATAATAACACACAGAGCAGGAGAAAACAGAGTAGTAAAGAAATAGCTACTACTACTCACCAAGCCCGGGGATCTCAAGGCCGAGCAGGTCCAGCAGATCATGTTCCCGGTCCAGGATATCCGTCCAACGGTGGGTGACCTGGTTGTAGGTACGCCGGACCCGAGAGTGTTGGTACATGGCCCGGCACACCTTCTCCCACCGCTTCCGGTGCTCCCGGATCCAGTACCCGCTAGCGATCCTGCCGCCTGCCATGATGGTCCTGGGGAGGCGGCGCTGAACATAAAAAACTAGTGCACCCACCTCATCCGTTCTGAAGATCTCCCGGCGTTGGACATTCTCCCCCCTCAAACACCCGCACGGGAGCCGGGCACGGGGTGCGGGACCCTTCCCCTTCTCAGGATGCTTCCCGGCTCCCTTTACCATGGTCTGGGCAGAAAGGAAGCTAAATAATAAAGAAGAAATAGAATAGGGAAGAAGAAAAGAGTTTCAAAAAGTAGTTTAAAATTAACCAAAAGTAGGAGAAAACACAAAAATATAGACCTAGAAAAATAGAGGGATAGATAATAAATAAAATAGATCAAAAAAAACTTCAAACAAACAAAGGATGGCAGAGATTCAGAGAGGATACAGAAAGCATGCCCAGAACTATAGCAATGAATGAGAAACAAGATGGCCGCGGCCGTTCACGTCCCCGTGGGTAAGTTCGCGCGAGATTTTCCTCGCGATCACACGCGAAATTGTACTAGCGAGCCGCACGCTTTGCGAGATTACACATAGCACCCGGAAATGGAATTACGTCACGCAAACAAGATGGCCGCGCCCATGTACGACCGCTAGGGTAACTTTGCAAACGTTGCGCTACAAGCGGCTTGCGAACACGCAAAAAATCACGCGAACAAACACGCCGCAAAAAAAAACAAATCCTGTCTTCGCACGAATTCGCGGCTTCGAAATCGATCTCGCACAAATTCGCGCCCCGCGAATCGCGCGAAATTGCAAAAAAACGATTTTTGCAAAACTGAAAGCACTCAGCAGGTGCAAAAGTTCAATCTTAACATTTGTAACCATTCCCTATAGTGCTTCCTGAGGGGCCCCTACAGTGTTCAGTTGCCTATTTGCAACTATTCTATGACCCTGCTCTGACCCTCACAGCAGGCTCATAGAATAGCTACAAGTAGGCCACAAAGGTCCTGTGAAAAAAAATTGCACTGCAACAGAAAGCAAATTACAGATAAGGAAGCAGGTGCCAGACTGGCAGTTTAAATTCAGTGACACATTAATCAACCCCAAATTAATTCATGTCAGTTGAAGCAGGGCAGGTGTGCTTGATTTTTTTCACACCATAATCTACAGTGATAAACAAACCAGAGGGTGGCAGTGATGTACCAGAGGGTGGCATGGGTGTACCAGAGGGTGGCAGAGGTGAAACAGAGGGTGCTGTGAACCTGTGATGATTTATTTATTTATTTATTTATGCAATTTTTAAAGCGCTGCAATTACCCGTGGGTGTCTCGGCGCTGTGAGCTAAGTCTAGTCCCAGTATTTTAAAGATTTTGATGCAGTAATTTTATGTTAGCCGTAGCTACTGAGTCACTGAGAGAACAACCAAGTCTTTAGTTGTTTTCTGAAGATGATCAGTGTGGGACTGGTTTTTATTTTAAGAGGGAGAGAATTCCATAGCTTTGCAGCTGCAATAATGAAACGTCTGTCTCCCCAGTTAACTTTCCTTGTTCTGGGGATTTGAATCAGGTGAGCAGTATTCGAACGTAAGGTTCTGGGGGTTGGAAGAGGCTTAAGCGAGTCACTGAGAAATTTTGGTCCTATGTTATTTACTGCCTTGTACACAATGTATAAGGACTTAAACTTGGTTCGACTCCTAACCGGGAGCCAGTGCAGTTGAGCCAGGTGTTTAGAAACAGAGGTGAATTTTGGAATGCCCAATAGTATTCTTGCCGAGGCGTTCCGAATCATTTGAAGTTTTGAAATAACCTTCTCTTGCGCATTGAGGAGGAGGGCATTACAGTAGTCGGTGCGAGAAAACACCAACGTTGAAATTAGGGTTTTACCTGTAGTGGTGGGAAGATAAGGCAGGAGTTTCTTAATTTTTCGTAAAATGTTAAAAGATGATGAAACTACGGAGTTCACATGGTGATGAAAAAGGAGTTTGTCGTCAAATATTACTCCTAAGTTTCTAACTTTGCTGACCGGTTCAGGTGGAGTGCCCATTTCCTCTGGCCACCATAAGGGAGACCAAATAGGCTGAACTTTACCGAACAACATTACTTCGGTTTTTGAAGAGTTCAATTTAAGACAGTTGGAGGCCATCCAACTGCTGATGGCCCGCATGCCATCCTTGAAATTTGCCGCTATGGTGGAACCATTTTTATGTATGGATAGTACCAACTGTGTGTCGTCAGCATATGTAGTTAAGTTGATGTTGTATGCTTTTATTACCCTCGCCAAGTCCGAAACATAGATATTAAAGAGGGTCGGACTTAGCGAGGAACCCTGTGGGACACCACAGGGAAAGGTAAACATCGGAGAGATGAATGAGCCCAACTTAACCGCCTGTTTGCGGTCAGCCAGGAAGGATGCGATGAGGTCCTTGGCCTTGTGTTTGATACCAATGGCCTCGACACGGCCGATCAGAGTAGAGTGATCGACCGTGTCGAAAGCCGCCGATAAGTCCAGCAGAATCAGGACAGCCTGTCCATCATTGTCCATTGTTGTTCTTATTTCATCAGCGGCCTTAATCAGTGCAGTTTCGGTCCCATGTCCTTGTCGGAAACCGAACTGTGTGTCATCTAATAGGTCGTTCTTTTGAATATAGTCAGACAGTTGTTCGTTCATGACAGATTCAAAGATCTTAGCTGGAAATGGCAATGATGCAATAGGACGGTAGCTGGAGGGCGTGGATGGATCAAGCGATGGTTTCTTTAGGAGTGGTTTGATTATGGTGTTTTTCCAGATATTAGGATAAATCCCAGTGGAAAACATGATGTTACAGATGTGTGTCAATGGTAAAGTAATGGTATCTGGGACGGTGTGTAGTATGGAAGGGTGACAAGGGTCCAGAGGGGAGCCCGACTTGATTGCTGGGATAAGCTTGTGAATACGTTGAGGATGTACCTTGGTGAATTCAGTAAGTGTTGAACCAGACGTAGAAACAACATAGTCGTGGCCGTTGCGAGCCGACAAGTAAGTTCGCAATTGCGAACTGGTACAAAATCCTCGCGAACTGGCAAAAACCCTTGCGAACACAAAAAAAAAAGAATCCGCAAATTCGCGAGAGTTCGCGGATTTTGCGGATTGCGAATCCGTAAATACCCAAGTTCGCGGATTGCTAATTCGCAAAATCCGCCCATACTTAGACAAGAGAAACAACTGAGTCTTTGGTACTTCTTTGAGTTGGTTCTGGTTTTTCTTCTTTCTTCTCGTCATTCATTAGTGGCTTTGGAAGTCTCAAATAAGATTGTTTTTGATGATTTATGATCAGCAACAAGTACTGGAGATCATTGCGGAGAATTTATACTTGACCTTAATGCAGCTGAAAAGCTGCTAAATCCTTTACTTGACACATAAACTGATTATAAGACATTTCAAGTAATCTAAGAAAAAAAGTGCACCAATTACATGTTAAAGAAAACATGAGAAATAAATATGAGGGAATTTAGGGCCTGATTACTAGTGTGACGGTCTTCTAATTGGCGCACCTGTAGTGGCGCAGAAGTGGAGGGCCACTGTATTATGACTTTCAAAGTCATGCAGGATGTGGATCACCTCCTACACCAGGTAACCGTCATTCAATTGTGGTGGTGCCGCAAAGACCAAATATGACATGCTGAGCGGAACTGGCACAGTTCTGCAGAGCATATTGCGAGCTCCTCCACCACCAGCGATTTCATGGCAGGTTCCCTGCCATGAAAGTGCTGGCAGTGGAAGAACAAAGGTGTCCCTACGGGGCTCCCATGCTGCCCCCAAAATGGTGATGCATTCGGGGGCACAACATCTGTCCTATCACCCCCAGTTCCAGCCCGGCATGGACATCAACTTCCATCCAAGAAGGAACATTTTTGACGTTCACTTTGTGGTGCCTGTTTTTCTGGCACCACCACGGAAACGGCAGTAGGACCATCTGTCTGCTCAAAATAAACATGTAATCATGCGTTCTTTGCATGACTTTGGTGCAGCCACACTGGTGGAGAGCTGGTGCAACTATGCCAAAGTATTAATCAAGTCCTGAGTCTCTGCATCGTAAAGCATGCAGCATGCAAGCATCGTAAAGCATGCAGATGATTGTAGACTAGATTAAATCATATTCATTTGAATGATATAGGTTCATATTTTATTAACCAGCCTTAGCATATTATTTCAACATGCATTAGAATGATGTACTCACTAGTTATAAAATTACTGATCATCCTCATTGGAATAGTAATGTGCATAAAGAATTAATGAAATCTAAAGGAATCTGGTGAATCGTACATGTGATATTGAAAGGTTTCATTCTGACTTCTATCATTTGCTGATCTGAAATTGTGCACCAAATGCGAAAATAAACAATGGTGCTGCATAGTCATATTGAATGTCATAGTCATATTGAATGTAAAAGAAGCAAAACCTTCAGATTATGATCTTCATATATGTACTAATGTAAACCACTTAAAATTATGTTCAAATTTTGAGATTAGAAATAATTTTACATGTTGGTACTTTGAAAACGTAGTAATATTTCATAGTTACATGGGAGTTTTGTAACACATCTTATCATATATTCCGAGTGCTTAATACAATACAATACAATACAATGTTAGAATCGTTTTTGCCCTATGAAATGTATATTTTCACTTCTTTATTTTCTGCATATTTTTAAATCAAATTTAACCACGGACTGCATTTTCCTACTCTGTTTTGTCCTACACTTATGGGAAGGTTTCATAAACTTACAACGTGAATCGAAACTGTGTTTTACTAGAAGAGTTTTCCATTGCTCACAAGGACTGATTGCAACAAAGTTAATAATTTGCTATGAAAAAGTATCCCCTGAGCTCACTCATTTGACTGCTGCTAAAGATTCATTGTTCGAAAGTTTACATATACCAGATAATCTGGCTACTTACTTGATCAGCACTACCTCATTCTATAATATCTGACTTCTTTATGCTGCATGGCAATCATTCTATATGAACTGACCAATGGACTGAGTTGTCTGACACGATGAGGTGACCAAAGAGGTGTCACCCGGAACAACTAGATTATATTATGAATTAGTCTGCTGGATAAAATATTCAGTGGTCTACTCTCGAGACTGCCTTTGGGAACTTTGTGGACCCTACTTGCTCCTGTCTTACATTCTTTCTCAATGGGACACTGCCCATAGGCTGTTGTAGCTCATGTCCTTACTGAACTTACCAAAGCTCCTTGTCACATTATGGGAAGACCGCAACTAATTAGATTATCCTGCACTCTTTAGATACAAAATGCTTAGTAACAATGTACTTTCCCTTTTGAATAATGTTGATAAAATCTACTTTCACCAAACTATGCATTCTGTCTCGTCATGATTTATTTCCTCAAGTTTATTACGTATTCCAATTGATTTATTAAGGACAGGGAGAGATCAGCATAGAGAAAACTCCAAACACTAGGTTCTAATGGTAATATTTTGCATTGCCTTAACAACATTATTGGTTTGTATGATTCTAGTCTGACTAAATTTCTTCAGAAGATTCAGACCAGGAGTGATAATTCTTTATTTATATAGTTTAAGAGTCATATATATACATTTAATTATACGTTTTTTAAGTTGGTTGTCCAATCACTGGTCCTCATTGGATAGCCGGATATTAAATCCTTTATGTCCAACGTCTCATTTACAAAAAACAATGTCCATCCAAGGACCAAATGAGTGCCAGAAAGACATAGTGATAAGAAAGCTAAATTGATCAAAAAGGGCCCAGTATGTGCTGGAACAATAATCTGAAAGCGAGTTGAATGGTTTCTGTGCGTTGAAGTTAGGATATAGAGGGGGCCCTACTGAGATCCCTATTAAGATTCTTAATTTGCCCTTTCCTGCTCAAGTCCAAAGCTCTATGTTCATCTGAAGGAGATTAAGTACTGATAGTGTTAGTGTAGCACAAAGATGATTTGAAGCAGTGGAATGAATACCAATAGGGTTGCGCATCATGAATGCTTAAGCTTAGATTTCTGTGTTGTGAAATGGCTGTATGATGTTATGCAAAGTGTTTAAAGTCCATGTTTGGGTGATGCGGGTTAAGCAAAGAATCCTGCTTCGTGCCTTGCCTGGAGGGGGAGCAGCCACGCTGCAGAGACTGTGCTCCGCTGGGGACAACAGCTCCCATTTTACCCTGCTGCAAAATGCGATCATTAGAATTACGCCTACCAGCGGCTGGTATAGCTGTCAGCAGTCCTGATTTATGTTTTGCCTGGACTGGAAGAAGCAGTGCCACAGAGAATGGCTTCTGCTGTGGACTGCAGCTCTCATCTTCCCCTGTGGTACGTCCATGCCCGTCATCATCCTGAGTAGTCTGAGTGGCCCCCGCCTCTATGCGGTGCATCTCTGGGGGAGTTTGAAATCTGGACCAGCCCTGAAGGGAATCGCTCATGCTGGGTAAGGTAAAGGTGAGAAACCAGCAGCCAGGGAGGGTGGGGTAGTCAATAGCCTTTATTCTTTTTTGTCAAGGGCAGCTAATGTTCTGTTTCAAGAGATTGAACTGACACAGCTAAGTCTTTCACTTGAGGAGCGCAAGAGAGTTACAGACTTGTTAGTACCCCTCCCTGAGGTCCGGTCTACATTGGTTGGGAAGCAAGACTCCTGCGTACCCTCTAGTTGCCCCTGAGTACATTTGCATGAAGCTGAGTAACCTTTACTATCAGACTCAATGATACAGACAGTAGTTAAGAGAAAAAGAGGCAGAGGGAAACCAAAGTTAAAGAACTTGAAGGTCACAAGAAGAACCAGAACTATGGAACGGGCAAAGAGCTCAGAGCCCACCGTGTCTGTTAAAGACTCCTTGATGATGAAAAATGAGGACTTATAAGTAAGATTGGAAAACATGGTCTCCTTAATCCTCTCTAAATTACTGCAAAGATTAACAAGAATCATCAATGGTGAGATTATATGGGAAGGGAAGGAGAAATTAATATATCATTATATCCAGAACTAGGGCGAGTCCTGCAAGCACAAGGGAATGTCATAGGGGAGAAATTGCCTCTAAACCACCTATTCTACCAGGCCCGCATCTGGCCCCAGACTCTCCTATCCAAACCTTCCAACCATCCCTGACTCTTGCATGTTTTAATAAAACCAATGCAGGAGATGAAATAACAGAGCCATTAAGACCACGGGACACATGCATCAAAATCAGAAAAAGTGATTCATTATTTGCGAAAAATAAGGAATCGCAAATGAAAAATCGCTAACCGGATTGCATAAAGCAATTTGACAAAAAAATTGTGATTCGTGAAAATTTGCTAAAACAAGACTGAGGACACAATTAGGACTCGCTAACCCAGGAAATAGCAATATGCAACTTCGCTAATAGCGATTTTGGTATTAGAACAATCACTATTAGCGAATTCGCAAAAAGCAGGTCGCACTCCTAGCAGGCTGATGACATCACAACCAGGAAGTCATCCAGGCCATGCTTCATTCCGTGCCCTGAGGAGCTCAGAGGAGGAGGCAGAGTACTGAAGCTGAGCTGAAAAACCTCACACTCGGTATCCAGGTACTGTTCCCAGGCCCAGGATGAACAAAACTGATGCAGGGAAGAGTGCCACGGCTAGGAAGAGGTAACTGAAGTTCTCTGATAAACTGTTTGGCAAATTGTCCCTAAAGGTGCCAGAGGCCATGTGATGATTAGAAGAAAAGGTGGCACGACCTGAGGAAACGTGCAAAGGAACGCAGAGTACTCATGAAGTGAGTCAGGCTTTTTGGACATGTAGTGCTTGAAAGTCCTATGCAGCATGTGTGTCAGGCCTCTTAATTCCCAAATAGTCTCCATGCTGTGTAATAAAGATCCTGGGTGTGTTGTAGAAATGCCGTAGCAACTCACTCTGCAGCATGTGTGTCAGGCCTCTTAATTCCCAAATAGTCTCCATGCTGTGTAATAAAGATCCTGGGTGGGCTGTAGAAATGCCGTAGCAACTCTCTCTGTAGCATGTAGTAATAATTTCAGTGAATTTTCATTTCTACATTCTCAGTCCCACCTTGACCCCCTACACTGCCTGAACACCACTGCACTGTCCGAAACCCTGAAACACCATCCCTAGCAAAACCTGTTAAACTCTTTCAACACTACTGCACTGCTCTAAACCCTGAAACAGCATTCCCAGCAAGACTCTCTTTCTCTGTAGTAACCATTTTACTGAATTGCAAGGGATATTGTCATTTGTCTAAGATCACAGTGTGAGTCAGTATTCATTTCAGAAAAATGTGGCAGAATAATTTGCTTAGTTGATGTGTTTAAAAATATGGGAATAAGTGTACTCATGAAATGAATCAGGCTTTAGGACATGTAGTGCTAGAAAGTCCTTTCCAGCATGTGTGTCAGGCCTCCTAATTCCCAAATAGTCTCCATGCTGTGTAATAAAGATCCTGGGTGTGCTGTAGAAATGCCATAGCAACTCCCTCTGTAGCATGTAGTAATCATTTCAGTGAATTTTCATTTCTACATTCTCAGTCCCACCTTGGCCCCCTACACTGCCTGAACACCACTGCACTGTCCTAAAGCCTGAAACACCATCCCTAGCAAAACCTGCTCAACTCTTTCAACACTACTGCACTGCTCTAAACCCTGAAACACCATTATCAGCGAATGCCCCTATAATGTTGAAGCACCACTGCACTTCCCTAAACCCTGAAACCTCACTCCCTGGATGATCTCCTACACTTCCCGAAAACTGCTGCTGTGCGTTAAACTCTGAAAGAACACCCCCTGCTATACCCCCTACACTGGGAGAATACTAGTGTAGTTTTCTAAACCCTGAAACAACACTCCCAGCAAGACTCTCTTTCACTGTAGTAATCATTTTACTGAATTGCAAGAGATACTGTCATTTGTCTAAGATCACAGTATGAGTCAGTATTCATTTCAGATAATTGTGGCAGAATAATTTGCTTAGTTGATGTGTTTAAAAATATGGGAATACATGTACTCATGAAGTGAGTCTGGCTTTAGGACATGTAGTGTTTGAAAGTCCTATGCAGCATGTGTGTCAGGCCTCTTAATTCCCAAATAGTCTCCATGCTGTGTAATAAAGATCCTGGGTGTGTTGTAGAAATGCCATAGCAACTTTCTCTGTAGCATGTAGTAATCATTTCAGTGAATTTTCATTTCTAGATTCTTAGTCCCACCTTGACCCCCTACACTGCCTGAACACCACTGCACTGCCCTGAACCCTGAAACACCACTCCTAGCAAAACCTGCTAAACTCTTTCAACACTACTGCACTGCTCTAAACCATGAAACCCTGAAACAGCATTCCCAGCAAGACTCTCTTTCTCTGTAGTAACCATTTTACTGAATTGCAAGGGATATTGTCATTTGTCTAAGATCACAGTGTGAGTCAGTATTCATTTCAGAAAAATGTGGCAGAATAATTTGCTTAGTTGATGTGTTTAAAACTATGGGAATAAGTGTACTCATGAAATGAATCAGGGTTTAGGACATGTAGCGCTAGAAAGTCCTTTCCAGCATGTGTGTCAGGCCTCTTAATTCCCAAATAGTCTCCATGCTGTGTAATAAAGATCCTGGGTGTGCTGTAGAAATGCCATAGCAACTCTCTCTGTAGCATGTAGTAATCATTTCAGTGAATTTTCATTTCTACATTCTCAGTCCCACCTTGACCCCCTACACTGCCTGAACACCACTGCACTGTCCTAAAGCCTGAAACACCATCCCTAGCAAAATCTGCTCAACTCTTTCAACACTACTGCACTGCTCTAAACCCTGAAACACCATTATCAGCGAATGCCCCTATAATGTTGAAGCACCACTGCACTGCCCTAAACCCTGAAACATCACTCCCTGGATGATCTCCTACACTTCCCGAAAACTGCTGCTGTGCGTTAAACTCTGAAAGAACACCCCCTGCTATACCCCCTACACTGGGTGAATACTAGTTTAGTTTTCTAAACCCTGAAACAGCACTCCCAGAAAGAATCTCTTTCACTGTAGTAATCATTTTACTGAATTGCAAGGGATACTGTCATTTGTCTAAGATCACAGTGTGAGTCAGTATTCATTTCGGAGAAATGTGGCAGAATAATTTGCTTAGTTGATATGTTTAAAAATATGGGAATACATGTACTCATGAAGTGAGTCAGGCTTTAGGATGTGTAGTGCTAGAAAGTCCTATGCAGCATGTGTGTCAGGCTTCTTAATTCCCAAATAGTCTCCATGCTGTGTAATAAAGATCCTGGGTGTGCTGTAGAAATGCCATAGCAACTCTCTCTGTAGCATGAAGTAACCATTTCAGTAAATTTTCATTTCTACATTCTCAGTCCCACCTTGACCCCCTACACTGCCTGAATACGACTGCACTGTCCTAAACCCTGAAAAACCATCCCTAGCAGAACCTGCTAAACTCTTTCAACACTACTGCACTGCTCTAAACCCTGAAATACCATTCTCAGCGAATGCCCCTATAATGTTGAAACACCACTGCACTGCCCTAAACCCTGAAACAGCACTGCCTACATGATCTCCTACACTTCCCGAACACTGCTTCTGTGCCTTAAACTCTGAAAGAACAGCCCCTGCTATACCCCCTACACTGGGTGAATACTATTGTAGTTTTCTAAACCCTAAAACAGCACTCCCAGTAAGACCCTCTTTCACTTTAGTAATAATCTTACTGATTTGCAATATATACTGTCATTTGTCTAAGATCACAATGTGAGTCAGGAGAGACATCCTTTACAACGCAACTTTTACCACGCAGTGCCATTACGATGCAACTTTTACAACGCAAACCATTACAACGCATTGCGCTGGGGGGCGCTCTAGGATAGGGAATAGGTTTAATTTACTATCCAACACCTTCCCTACTATCCACGGGGACTGGAGTTGGAATAGTAAATTAAACAATTCACTATCCAGCGCCCCAAAGCACTGTGCGTTGCAAAGGCATGCGTTGTGAAAACCGCGTTGTAAAGGCATGCATTGTGAAAGCATGTGTTGTAATGTCATACATCCGTGAGTCAGTATTCATTTCAGAAAAATGTGGCAGAATAATGTGCTTAGTTGATGTGTTTAAAAATATGGGAATACATGTACTCATGAAGAGAGTCAGGCTTTAGGACATGTAGTGCTAGAAAGTCCCATGCAGCATGTGTGTCAGGCCTCTTAATTCCCAAATAGTCTCCATGCTGTGTATTAAAGATCCTGGGTGTGCTGTAGAAATGCCATAGCAACTCTCTCTGTAGCATGTAGTAATCATTTCAGTGAATTTTCATTTTTACATTCTCACTCCCACCTTGACCCCCTACACTGCCTTAACACCACTGCACTGTTCTAAACCCTGAAACACCATCCCTAGCAAAACCTGCTAAACTCTTTCAACACTACTGCACTGCTCTAAACGCTGAAATGCACTCCTAGCAAGACTCTTTTTCACTATAGTAATCATTTTACTGAATTGCAAGGGATACTGTCATTTGTCTAAGATCACAGTGTGAGTCACTATTCATTTCAGAAAAATGTGGCAGAATAATTTACTTAGTTGATGTTTTTAAAAATATGGGAATAGATGTCCTCATGAAGTGAGTCAGGCTTTAGGACATGTAGTGCTTGAAAGTCCTATGCAGCATGTGTGTCAGGCCTCTTAATTCCCAAATAGTCTCCATGCTGTGTAATAAAGATCCTGGGTGTGCTGTAGAATTGCCATAACAACTCTCTCTGTAGCAAGTAGTAACCATTTCATTGAATTGTAATTTCTACATTCTCAGTCCCACCTTGACCCCCTACACTGCCTGAACACCACTGCACTGTCCTAAAGCCTAAAAAACCCATCCCTAGCAAATCCTGCTAAACTCTTTCAACACTACTGCCCTGCTCTAAACCCTGAAACACCATGCTCAGCGAATACCCCTATAATGTTGAAACACCACTGCTCTGCCCTAATCCCTGAATCAGCACTCCCTGCATGATCTCCTACACTTCCCGAACACTGCTGCTGTGCTTAAACTCTGAAAGAACACCCCCTGCTATACCTCCTACACTGGGCGAATACTAGTGTATTTTTCTAAACCCTGAAACAGCACTCCCAGCAAGGCCCTCTTTCACTGTAGTAATCATTTTACTGAATTGCAAGAGATACTGTCATTTTTCTAAGATCACAGGGTGAGTCAGTATTCATTTCAGAAAAATGTGGCAGAATAATGTGCTTAGTTGATGTGTTTAAAAATATGGGAATACATGTACTCATGAAGTGAGTCCGGCTTTAGGACATGTAGTGCTAGAAAGTCCTATGCAGCATGTGTGTCAGGCCTCTTAATTCCCAATTATTCTCCATGCTGTGTAATAAAGATCCTGGGTGTGCTGTAGAAATACCATAGCAACTCTCTATGTAGCATGTAGTAATCATTTCAGTGAATTTTCATTTCTACATTCTCAGTCCCACCTTGACCCAATACACTGCCTGAACACCACTGCACTGTCCTAAACCCTGAAACACCATCCCTAGCAAAACTTGCTAAACTCTTTCAACACTACTGCACTGCTCTAAACCCTGAAATACCATTCTCAGCGAATGCCCCTATAATGTTGAAACACCACTGCACTGCCCTAAACCCTGAAACAGCACTGCCTGCATGATCTCCTACACTTCCCGAACACTGCTTCTGTGCCTTAAACTCTGAAAGAACACCCCCTGCTATACCCCCTACACTGGGTGAAGACTATTGTAGTTTTCTAAACCCTAAAACAGCACTCCCAGCAAGACCCTCTTTCACTTTAGTAATAATCTTACTGATTTGCAATATATACTGTAATTTGTCTAAGATCACAGTGTGAGTCAGGGGAGACATCCTTTACAATGCAACTTTTACCACGCAGTGCCATTACGACGCAACTTTTACAACGCAAACCATTACAACGCATTGCGCTGGGTGGCGCTCTAGGATAGGGAATAGGTTTAATTTACTATCCAACACCTTCCCTACTATCCACGGGGACTGGAGTTGGAATAGTAAATTAAACAATTCACTATCCAGCGCCCCAAAGCACTATGCGTTGTAAAGGCATGCGTTGTGAAAACCGCGTTGTAAAGGCATGCATTGTGAAAGCATGCGTTGTAATGTCATACATCCGTGAGTCAGTATTCATTTCAGAAAAATGTGGCAGAATAATTTGCTTAGTTGATGTGTTTTATATTGTGGGAATACATGTACTCATGAAGAGAGTCAGGCTTTAGGACATGTAGTGCTAGAAAGTCCCATGCAGCATGTGTGTCAGGCCTCTTAATTCCCAAATAGTCTCCATGCTGTGTAATAAAGATCCTGGGTGTGCTGTAGAAATACCATAGCAACTCTCTCTGTAGCATGTAGTAATCATTTCAGTGAATTTTCTTTTCTATATTCTCAGTCCCACCTTGACCCCCTACATTTCATGAACACCACTGCTCTATCCTAAACCCTGGAACACCATCCCTAGCAAAACCTGCTAAATTTTTTCAACACTACTGCACTGCTCTAAACCCTGAAACAGCACTCCCAGCAAGACTCTCTTTCACTGTACTAATCATTTTACCGAAATTGCAAGGGACACTGTCATTTGTCTAAGATCACAGTGTGAGTCAGTATTCATTTCAGAAAAATGTGGCAGAATAATTTGCTTAGTTGATGTGTTTTATATTATGGGAATACATGTACTCATGAAGAGAGTCAGGCTTTAGGACATGTAGTGCTAGAAAGTCCCATGCAGCATGTGTGTCAGGCCTCTTAATTCCCAAATAGTCTCCTTGCTGTGTATTAAAGATCCTGGGTGTGCTGTAGAAATGCCATAGCAACTCTCTCTGTAGCATGTAGTAATCATTTCAGTGAATTTTCATTTTTACATTCTCACTCCCACCTTGACCCCCTACAGTGCCTTAACACCACTGCACAGTTCTAAACCCTGAAACACCATCCCTAGCAAAACTGTTTAACTCTTTCAACACTACTGCACTGCCCTAAACCCTGAAATGCACTCCTAGGAAGACTCTTTTTCACTGTAGTAATCATTTTACTGCATTGCAAGGGATACTGTCATTTGTCTAAGATCACAGTGTGAGTCACTATTCATTTCAGAAAAATGTGGCAGAATAATTTACTTAGTTGATGTTTTTAAAGTTATGGGAATAGATGTCCTCATGAAGTGAGTCAGGCTTTAGGACATGTAGTGCTTGAAAGTCCTATGCAGCATGTGTGTCAGGCCTCTTAATTCCCAAATAGTCTCCATGCTGTGTAATAAAGATCCTGGGTGTGCTGTAGAATTGCCATAACAACTCTCTCTGTAGCAAGTAGTAATCATTTCATTGAATTGTCATTTCTACATTCTCAGTCCCACCGTGACCCCCTACACTGCCTGAACACCACTGTACTGTCCTAAAGCCTAAAAACACCATCCCTAGCAAATCCTGCTAAACTCTTTCAACACTACTGCCCTGCTCTATACCCTGAAACACCATTCTCAGCGAATGCCCCTATAATGTTGAAACACCACTGCTCTGCCCTAATCCCTGAATAAGCACTCCCTGCATGATCTCCTACACTTCCCGAACACTGCTGCTGTGCCTTAAACTCTGAAAGAACACCCCCTGCTATACCTCCTACACTTGGCGAATACTAGTGTATTTTTCTAAACCCTGAAACAGCACTCCCTGCAAGGCCCTCTTTCACTGTAGTAATCATTTTACTGAATTGCAAGAGATACTGTCATTTGTCTAAGATCACAGGGTGAGTCAGTATTCATGTCAGAAAATTGTGGCAGAATAATTTGCTTAGTTGATGTGTTTAAAAATATGGGAATACATGTACTCATGAAGTGAGTCCGGCTTTAGGACATGTAGTGCTAGAAAATCCTATGCAGCATGTGTGTCAGGCCTCTTAATTCCCAAATAGTCTCCATTCTGTGTAATAAAGATCCTGGGTGTGCTGTAGAAATACCATAGCAACTCTCTATGTAGCATGTAGTAATCATTTCAGTGAATTTTCATTTCTACATTCTCAGTCCCACCTTGACCCCCTACACTGCCTGAACACCACTGCACCGCCCTAAACCCTGAAACACCATCCCTAGCAAAACCTGCTAAACTCTTTCAACACTACTGCACTGCTCTAAACCCTGAAACAGCACTCCCAGCAAGACTCTCTTTCACTGTAGTAATAATTTTACTGAATTGCAAGGGATACTGTCATTTGTCTAAGATCACAGTGTGAGTCAGTATTCATTTCAGAAAAATGTGGAAGAATAATTTGCTTAGTTGATGTGTTTAAAATATGGGAATACATGTCCTCATGAAGTGAGTCAGGCTTTAGGACATGTAGTGCTTGAAATTCCAATGCCGCATGTCTATCAGGCCTCTTAATTCCCAAATAGTCTCTTTGCTGTGTAATAAAGATCCTGGGTGTGCTGTAGAAATGCCATAGCAACTCTCTCTGTAGCATGTAGTAACCATTTCAGTGAATTTTCATTTCTACATTCTCAGTCCCACCTTGACCGCCTACACTGCCTGAATACGACTGCACTGTCCTAAACCCTGGAACACCATCCCTAGCAAAACCTGCTAAACTTTTTGAACACTACTGCGCTGCTCTAACCCCTGAAACAGCACTCCCAGCAAGCCTCTCTTTCACTGTAGTAATCATTTTACTGAATTGTAAGGGATACTGTCATTTGGCTGAGATCACAGTGTGAGTCAGTATTCATTTCAGAAAAATGTGGCAGAATAATTTGCTTAGTTGATGTGTTTAAAAATATGGGAATACATGTCCTCATGAAGTGAGTCAGGTCTTAGGACATGTAGTGCTTGAAAGTCCTATGCAGCATGTGTATCAGGCCTCTTAATTCCCAAATAGTCTCCATGCTGTGTAATAAAGATCCTGGGTGTGCTTTAGAAATGCCATAGCAACTCTCCCTGTAGCATGTAGTAATCATTTAAGTGAATTTTCATTTCTACATTCTCAGTCCCACCTTGACCCACTACACTGCCTGAACACCACTGCACTACCCTAAACCCTGAAACACCATCCCCAGCAAAACCTGCTAAACTCTTTCAAAACTGCTGCACTGCTCTAAACCCTGAAACACCATTCTCACTGAATGCCCCTATAATGTTGAAACACCACTGCACTGCCCTAAACCCTGAAACAGCACTGCCTGCATGATCTCCTACACTTCCCGCACACTGCTGCTGTGCCTTAAACTCTGAAAGAACACCCCCTGTTATACCCCCTACACTGGGTGAATACTAGTGTAGTTTTCTAAACCCTGAAACAGCATTCCCAGCAAGACCATCTTTCACTTTAGTAATCATTTTAATGATTTGCAAGAGATACTGTCATTTGTCTAAGATCATAGTTTGAGTCAGTATTCATTTCAGAAAATTGTGGCAGAATAATTTGCTTAGTTGAGGTATTTAAAAATATGGGAATACATGTACTCATGAAGTGAGTCAGGCTTTAGGACATGTAGTGCTTGAAAGTCCTATGCAGCATGTGTGTCAGGACTCTTGATTCCCAAATAGTCTCCATGCTGTGCTGTAGAAATGCCATAGCAACTCTCTCTGTAGCATGTAGTAATCATTTCAGTGAATTTTCATTTCTACATTATCAGTCCCACCTTGACCCACTACACTGCCTGACCACCACTGCACTACCTTAAACCCTGAAACACCATCCCCAGCAAAACCGGCTAACTCTTTCAACACTACTGCACTGCTCGAAACCCTGAAACACCATTCTCAGTGAATGCCCCTATAATGTTGAAACGCCACTGCACTGCCCTAAACCCTGAAACAGCACTGCCTGCATGATCTCCTACACTTCCCGAACACTGCTGCTGTGCCTTAAACTCTGAAAGAACGACCCTTGCTATACCCCCTACACTGGGTGAATACTAGTGTAGTTTTCTAAACCCTGAAACAGCACTCCCAGCAAGACTCTCTTTCACGTTAGTAATCATTTTAATGATTTGAAGAGATACTGGCATTTGTCTAAGATCACAGTGTGAGTCAGTATTCATTTCAGAAAATTGTGGCAGAATAATTTGGTTAGTTGATGTATTTAAAAATATGGGAATACATGTACTCATGAAGTGAGTCAGGCTTTAGGACATGTAGTGTTAGAAAGTCCTATGCAGCATGTGTGTCAGGCCTCTTAATTCCCAAATAGTCTCCATGCTGTGTAATAAAGATCCTGGGTGTGCTGTAGAAATGCCATAGCGACTCTCTCTGTAGCATGTAGTAATCATTTCAGTGAATTTTCATTTCTACATTCTCAGTCCCACCTTGACCCCCTACACAACCTGAACACATCTGCACTGTCCTAAACCCTGAAACACCATCCCTAGCAAAACCTGCTAAACTCTTTCAACACTACTGCACTGCTCTAAACCCTGAAACAGCACTCCCAGCAAGACTCTCTTTCACTGTAGTAATCATTTTACTTAATTGCAAGGGATACTGCCATTTGTCTAAGATCACAGTGTGAGTCAGTATTCATTTCAGAAAAATGTGGCAGAATAATTTGCTTAGTTGATGTGTTTACAAATATGGGAATACATGTACTCATGAAGAGAGTCAGGCTTTAGGTCATGTGTTGCTAGAAAGTCCTATGCAGCATGTGTGTCAGGCCTCCTAATTCCCAAATGGTCTCCATGCTATGTAATAACTAAGGGTGGGCGTAAAATCCGTTTCGCGGGCGAATTTGCGGATTTTCCGCAATTTCGCGATCCACGAATCTCGCGAAATCGCGGTAAAATCTGCGAATCAGCGGAGACGAATTTTAAGCCAAGCAAGGGTTACAGCAGCAGGTGCAAAAGTTAAACCTAATTTCTTTGTAACCTTTTACAAAAGGGTTACAAAGAAATTAACTTCAACTTGGGCACCTGCTGCTAAGTGCTTCCTGGCGCCTCGTTGCCTACTTGCACCTATTCTCTGACCCGGCTCTGACCCTTGAAGCAGGGTCAGAGAATAGTTACAAGTAGGCAACAAGGAACCTGTCCCAGGAATTAAACCTCATCAGGAAGCACTTACAGATATAAAAAAACAGGAAGAAGGGAGAGGATGGCAAATACACCCATTTTGAGTTGTCAGGAGGGGTTAAACTAAAAGAGACGTTTACAACACAATTTTCACATGCATTTTGCTAAAAATAAAAAGCTGTATATTCTGTAGGGGCAACTCAGGAATCTGGCCCTTCAGAGATCCGGCCTCTCTTTCTTTCTCTCATTCTCTCTCTCCCTCTCTTTCTCTCTATCTATCTCTCTCTTCCTCTCCTTTCTTGCTCTATTTATCTCTTTCTCTAGCTCTTTCAAGTTCTTCCTCTTTCTCTGCTTATCTCTTTCCTTCTCTGTTGTTCTCTCTCTCTTTCTCTCTATCTCCCTCTCTTTCTCTCTCTCTCTTTCTTTCTCCCTCTCCCTCTTTCTCTCTCTCTTTCTCTTTCTCTCTCTCATCCTCTCTCTCTCTCTCCCTCTCTGTGTGTCTTTCTCTCTTTCTCTCGCTCTTTCTCTGTCTCTTTCTTTCTTTCTCTCTCGTTCTCTCTTTCTCTCTCCCTCTCTCCTCTTCTCTCTCCCTCTCTTTCTCTCCCTTTCTCTCTCTCACATCCTCTCTTTCTCGCTCTCTCTTTCTTTCTCTCTCACTCGCCCTCTTTCTCTCTCTCTTTCTCTTTCTCTCTCTCATCCTCTCTCTCCCTCTCTGTGTGTCTTTCTCTCTTTCTCTCTCTCTTTCCATGTCTCTCTCTCTCTTTCTCTCTCTATTTCACTTTCTTGCTCTTTCGCTGTCTCTCTCTTTCTTTCTCTCTCTCCCTGTATCTTTCTTTCTTTCTTTCTTTCTTTCTTTCTTTCTTTCTTTCTTTCTTTCTTTCTTTCTTTCTTTCTTTCTTTCTTTCTTTCTTTCTTTCTTTCTTTCCCCTCTCTCTCTTATTCTCTCTTTCTCTCCCTCTCTTTCCCACTCTCCCTTTCACTTTCACTTTCTTGCTCTTTCTCTGTCTGTCTCTCTCTTTCTTTCTTTCTCTCTCTCTTTTCTTTCTTTTTTCTTTCTTTATTTCATTCTTTCTTTCTTTCACTCTCCCTCTCGCTCCCTCTCTCTCTATCTCTCTCTCTTTCTCTTTTTTGAAACATTGCAAAGATCTCATAGATGACTAAGTACAAACAAGCATTTGCAATGCAATAGGTCTCGCATGTTTTGTATTTACGTGACTTAGCTGTATTGATATTACAAATTACAAAAGCTTTTAATTTTTAAATAATTAATACTTAAATAAAAGTGATTTTAATTTATAATGGCAATAGCTTAAACTTTTTTAAATAACTTTTGTGAAGATTATGTTCAGTGTATTTTATTGTGACGAAAATCCAAGAACAGAAGTGAAATATTAACATCTTTTTGTGATATTTGTAATAAAGTTTGAAACATTTAGAGAACATATTTGAACCAGTTGTTGTTGAATGGTTGCGCAGATTGATGCAGGGGTGGTGCTGAGTGGTGCTGTGGTGGTGCTGAGTGGTGCTGTGGTGGTGCTGAGTGATACTGGGATGGTGCTGAGTGATGCTGGGGTGGTGCTGAGTGGTGCTGTGGTGGTGTTGAGTGATGCTGTGGTGGTGCTGAGTGATGCTGTGGTGGTGCTGAGCGGTGCTGTGGTGGTGCTGAGTGATAATGTGGTGGTACTGATTGGTGCTGTGGTGGTGCTGAGTGATGCTGTGTTGCTGCTGAGTGGTGCTGTTGCAGTGCTGAGTGATGCTGTGGTGGTGCTGAGTGATGCTGTGGTGGTGCTGAGTGATGATGTGGTGGTGCTGAGTGATGCTGTGGTGGTGATGAGTGGTGCTGTGGTGGTGCTGAGTGATGCTGTGGTGGTGCTGAATGATGCTGTGGTGGTGCTGAGTGGTGCTGTGGTGGTGCTGAGTGTTAATGTGGTGGTGCTGAGTGATAATGTGGTGGAACTGAGTGATGCTGGGGTAGAGCTGAGGGATGATGTGGTGATGCAGAGGGCAGAAAGGCACAAAAAGCAGTCTAACAAAGGGCAGAACGGCAGAAAAACAAGGGAAAAACGAGTCTAACAGAGGGCAGAAGGGCACAAAAAACCAGTCTAACAGAGGGCAGAAGGGCACAAAAAACGAGTCTAACGGGGCAGAAAGGCACAAAAACGAGTCTAACAGTGGGCTGAAGGGCACAAAAAACGAGTCTAACAGAGGGCAGAAGGGTACAAAAACAAGGGAATAACAGAGGGGAGAAGGGCACAAAAATACAAATCTAACAGGGGGCAGAATGAATCCCGCCCTGCATGTTTGTCCACGAAGATGCCACCTTTTTGTGCAATACCTCTACTCAACTCGAGTACTGTCTACTGTCTAATCAGTAAGTGCTCCCTCGTTGGCTAAATGTATAGGGGCAGATTTACAATAACTGGCGCATCCCCAGGGATGCGCCAGTTATTGTGCGCCGCAGCTCCGCCACCCATGGTGCGCCGCATTTACAATGTGGGGCACCATGTGGCAAAAACGGCACAGATGGGTCACGCATCTGTGCCGTAAAAGCAGCGTATTGCTGGAGCTGCGTTGCGCTTGCGACGCAGCTCCAGCAAAGCTCTTGGGGTGCCCTATCTCCCCAATGCTGCATCAAGCCTTGCGCCTGCTTCGAGCAGGCGAAGGGTTTTGACGCAGCATTGGCCTAAAAGTGACTGAGTGAAATCTTGTAGATTTCACTCAGCCACTTTTAGGAGGCTGAGTCGGAACGCCTCCTGATGGCGCAGGGCTTTACACCGTGACGCTTCTCATAGAGAGATGCGTCACGTTGTTAATACCCAGCACCATGGCGCATCTTTTGTGCTGCCGCTGCGTCACAAAAGGTCTCGGTAGAGGGTGGCAGTGGTGAACCAGAGGGTGGCAGTGATGAACCAGAGGGTGACAGTGATGAACCAGAGGGTGGCAGGGGTGAAACTGAGGGTGACAGTGCTGAACCAGAGGGTGGCAGTGCTGAACCAGAGGGTGGCAGGGGTGAACCAGAGGGTGGCAGGGGTGAATCAGAGGGTGACAGTGCTGAACCAGAGGGTGGCAGTGCTGAACCAGAGGGTGGCAGGGGTGAACCAGAGGGTGGCAGTGGGGAACCAGAGGGTGGCATGGGTGAACCAGAGGGTGGCAGTGGTGAACCAGAGAATGGCAGTGGTAAACCAGAGGGTGGCAGTGCTGAAACAGAGGGTGACAGTGGTGAACCCGAGGGTGGCAGTGCTAAACCAGAGGGTGACAGTGGTTAACCAGAGGGTGGCAGTGGTGAACCAGAGGTGCTGTAATGAACCAGAGGGTGGCAGTCATGAACCAGAGGTTGGCAGTGGTGAACCAGAGGGTGACAGTGCTGAACCAGAGGGTGGCAGTGGTGAACCAGAGGGTGCTGTGATGAACCAGAGGGTGGCTGTGGTGAACCAGAGGATGGCAGGGGTGAATCAGAGGGTGGCAGAGGTGAACCAGAGGGTGGCAGTGCTGAACCAGAGGGTGACAGTGGTTAACCAGAGGGTGGCAGTGGTGAACCAGAGGTGCTGTGATGAACCAGAGGGTGGCAGTCGTGTACCAGAGGGTGGCAGTGGTGAACCAGAGGGTGACAGTGCTGAACCAGAGGGTGGCAGTGGTGAACCAGGGAATGGCAGTTGTCAACCAGAGGGTGGCAGTGCTGAACCAGAGGGTGACAGTGCTGAACCAGAGGGTGACAGTGGTGAACCAGAGGGTGGCAGTGCTGAACCAGAGGGTGACAGTGATGAACCAGAGGGTGACAGTGATGAACCAGAGGGTGGCAGGGGTGAAACAGAGGGTGACAGTGCTGAACCAGAGGGTGGCAGTGCTGAACCAGAGGGTGGCAGGGGTGAACCAGAGGGTGGCAGTGCTGAACCAGAGGGTGGCAGGGGTGAACCAGAGGGTGGCAGTGCTGAACCAGAGGGTGGCAGGGGTGAACCAGAGGGTGGCAGTGGGGAACCAGAGGGTGGCATGGGTGAACCAGAGGGTGGCAGTGGTGAACCAGAGAATGGCAGTGGTGAACCAGAGGGTGGCAGTACTGAAACAGAGAGCAACAGTGGTGAACCAGAGGGTGGCAGTGCTAAACCAGAGGGTGGCAGTGGTGAACCAGAGGTGCTGTGATGAACCAGAGGGTGGCATTCATGAACCAGAGGTTGGCAGTGGTGAACCAGAGGGTGACAGTGCTGAACCAGAGGGTGGCAGTGGTGAACCAGAGGGTGCTGTGATGAACCAGAGGGTGGCTGTGGTGAACCAGAGGATGGCAGGGGTGAACCAGAGGTGCTGTGATGAACCAGAGGGTGGCAGTCATGAACCAGAGGTTGGCAGTGGTGAACCAGAGGGTTACAGTGCTGAACCAGAGGGTGGCAGTGGTGAACCAGAGGGTGCTGTGATGAACCCGAGGGTGGCTGTGGTGAACCAGAGGATGGCAGGGGTGAACCAGAGGGTGGCAGTGCTGAACCAGAGGGTGACAGTGGTTAACCAGAGGGTGGCAGTGGTGAACCAGAGGTGCTGTGATGAACCAGAGGGTGGCAGTCGTGTACCAGAGGGTGGCAGTGGTGAACCAGAGGGTCACAGTGCTGAACCAGAGGGTGGCAGTGGTGAACCAGAGAATGGCAGTTGTCAACCAGAGGGTGGCAGTGCTGAACCAGAGGGTGACAGTCCTGAACCAGAGGGTGACAGTGGTGAACCAGAGGGTGGCAGTGCTGAACCAGAGGGTGACAGTGGTGAACCAGAGGGTGCAGTGATGAACCAGAGGGTGGCTGTGGTGAACCAGAGGATGGCAGGGGTGAATCAGAGGGTGGCAGTGGTGAACCAGAGTGTGGCAGTGCTGAACGAGAGGGTGACAGTGGTTAACCAGAGGGTGGCAGTGGTGAACCAGAGGTGCTGTGATGAACCAGAGGGTGGCAGTTGTGAACCAGAGGGTGGCAGTGGTGAACCAGAGGGTGACAGTGCTGAACCAGAGGGTGCTGTGATGAACCAGAGGGTGGCAGTGGTGAACCAGAGGGTGGCAGTGGTGAACCAGAGGGTGGCAGAGCTGAACCTTAGGGTGACACTGGTTAACCAGAGGGTGGCAGTGGTGAACCAGAGGTGCTGTGATGAACCAGAGGGTGGCAGTGGTGAACCAGAGGGTGGCAGTGGTGAACCAGAGGGTGACAGTGTTGAACCAGAGGGTGGCAGGGTTGAACCAGAGAGTGACAGTGCTGAACCAGAGGGTGGCAGTGGTGAACCAGATGGTGGCATTGGTGAACCAGAGGGTGGCAGGGGTGAACCAGAGGGTGGCAGGGGTGAACTAGAGGGTGGCAGTGGTGAACCAGAGGGTGGCAGTGGTGAACCAGAGGGTGCTGTGCCCATACACGACTGCATGGGTAACTTCGCCATGCAAGCGGCCCGCGAACACGCAAAAAACCCTGCGAACACGGAAAAAAAACCCTGAACGCGCAAAAAAACAAAAATCCGCAAATTCGCACAGATTTGCGGATTTTGCGGATTGCAAATTCGTTTTCGCGCGAATTCACGGAACGAAAATTCGCAAATTTCGCCCATACCTAGTAATAACGATCCTGGGTGTGCTGTAGAAATGCCATAGCAACTCTCTCTGTAGCATGTAGTAATCATTTCAGTGAATTTTCATTTCTACATTCTCAGTCCCACCTTGACCCCCTACAATGCCTGAACACCACTGCACTGTCCTAAACCCTGAAACACCATCCCTAGCAAAACCTACTAAACTCTTTCAACACTACTGCACTGCTCTAAACCCTGAAACAGCACTCCCAGCAAGACTCTCTTTCACTGCAGTAAAATTTTACTGAATTGCAAGGGATACTGTCATTTGTCGAAGATCACAGTGTGAGTCAGTATTCATTTCAGAAAAATGTGGCAGAATAATTTGCTTAGTTGAAGTGTTTAAAAATATGGGAATACATGTACTCATGAAGTGAGTCAGGCTTTAGAACATGTAGTGCTAGAAAGTCCTATGCAGCATGTGTTTCAGGCCTCTTAATTCCCAAATAGTCTACATGCTGTAATAAAGATCCTGTGTGTGCTGTAAAAATGCCATAGCGACTCTCTCTGTAGCATGTAGTAATCATTTCAGTGAATTTTCATTTCTACATTCCCAGTCCCACCTTGACCCCCTACACTGCCTGAACACCACTGCACTGTCCTAAACCCTGAAACACCATCCCTAGCAAAACATGCTAAAGTCTTTCAAAACTACTGCACTGCTGTAAACCCCGAAACACCATTCTCAGTGAATGCCCCTATAATGTTCAAACACCACTGCACTGCCGTAAACCCTGAAACAGCACTCCCTGCATGATCTCCTACACTGCCTGAACACTGCTACTGTGCCTTAAAATTACTTATGGAGTGAACCAGACTTTAATAACATATAGTGCTTCTAATTGCTATGTAGTATGCTTGTAGTGGTCTATAATTGTAAAAAAAAAAAATAACATGTTTATTTTCTTCACAACAGATTTTAATTATCTACAGAAAGAAAAAACAACATGCCGTCAAAGAGTGTGAAAAGAAAAAGATATAAACAGGCTTACTTTTCCAAGAAAAAACAAGTACAAGATTTGAAAAATCTGAAAAAAAAGAGAAAATTGTCCCTAGAAATGCAGAAGAGGTGTTAGCCGAGGAAGTTTTAGGGAGACGTCCTAAGGCTCCAGTGTACACTTGGAATTGTCGTAGTATTTGTAGTGTACGACAGGATTAAATTCATTTTTTCCGCAATTTCTTACGTAAGTATACTAAGAAAAGTGTTAAACAAAAGATTAAGATGCTGCAAGAATTAGACCCCTGTAGAGTGAGAGAAAAAACGGGTTTGCAAGGTCATTCTCTGGCTTGTCTTTGTAAAAGAGTATGTCAGAATGTTTTTCACCATTTTAGGATGTTAGCAGTGCATCATACTGAAGTGAGGAAATTAGTGAGAAGGTTGTATTATGCAAAACGTCCATCACTTAAGCTAAAACAGTTAAACAGTGCACTTTTGCATGGATCTGTATTAGATGTAATCAACATTTGTGAAGAAATTGAGGTTAGTTACTTTCGTCCTGAAGAAGACAGTGCAGAAACTGATACATTAACAGAAGGAAATGTTGAAGAAAATGTACAGAATTTTAGTACAGAAAATTTTGAGCAAGAAATTACAAGGTTTAAGGTCATTTCAACAGAAAGGACAAACTTTTCTTGTATTTGTTGTAGACAAATTCATTATGAAAATCAGACCAGGATAGTTGATGTATATTTAAAAAGCGAAAAGGAGAATAATAATGAGTGGAAGGAATTTGCAACGTATTTGTTGGTAGAGAATTGTTTTGATTTGGGTTCTGATCAACGTATTTGTAAATATTGTTATAATAAATTAAATGAAAACAAAATGCCAGCTAGAGCTATACATAATAATCATGAGTTGGTAAATATTCCTTCTGAACTGATGGATTTAAATACTTATGAGTCTATTCTTATTCAATGTGTGCATCCATTTCAGGCTATTGGTCGTATGGAGCCTAAGACAGGGAAATTGCCTCCTTCAGATTTTCAGAGAGGATTAAAGGGAAGAGATGTATATTTGCCTCTAGATTTAAAGACAAATATTGAAACAATTGGTGTAGAAAATGTGGAATCTCTAGTTATTCTAGTGAATAGCATTCCTACGAAGAGGAAGAAAATATGGCAAGAATTAGTGGATTTTAGGAAAGTGAAAAAGGCAATGTTGTATTTGGTAAAAATAATCAATACTATAAAAATGTATATGTAGGAGAAGAGGAAACAACTATAGAAGAGGACAGTGATTTGTCAACTGGACAAATTGAAAAAGTGGATGTGTCCAGAACTGAAGAAATTTATGAACATTATAGTGTGCATCCACTTCACTCTAAAGAAGTGATGGGGAATACTATTGAGTTATTCCAAATGAAAGAAGCGAAAGGAAGTACCATTAGTGTATGGGAAGAAAGCTTGAAAGCTTGTTGTTTCCCTCAGTTATTTCCAACAGGAAAAGGTGGACGATATGATGAACGACCTGTGCAGATTCCTGCATCTGAATACCGGACTTCAAGATTATATGCAGAAGATCCAAGGTTTTGCCAATGTATTCCATATTTGTTTCATCTTCTGTTTGAGAGTGACATGTCTGGACTTTCTTATGCAGTGAACCATATACTAAAAAGTGGAGTACATCTGCAAAATGTTTCGGCAAAGGGCTTTATGGATAAAGTCCAACAGAAAGATACTGTTTTGGAATCTCAGCTAATTAATCTCATGGCATGTCAGCGTGGTACTAATGAGTATTGGTACTGTTGTCATGGGGAATTGAAATGTATGCTAAGAAACTTAGGAACTCCTACATGGTTCCTTACTCTAAGCTGTGCTGAGTATGCTTGGGAAGATTTACTTCAATTTCTTCGAGAGGCAAATGCAAACATAGAAAAAATAGAATACAAGACACCTGGATAACTGTGCTCTTTGGATCCAGTTAATGTATGCAGGTATTTCAATCATAGATTTGAAGATATGATGTCTTTTATCGCAAACAAAAAAAATCCTCCTCTTGGAGGGGTTCCGGATTTCTTTTGGAGAACGGAGTATCAAGCAAGAGGTGCTCATCACATACATATGCTGCTATGGATCAAAGATGCCCAAACATTTGGAACAGATTCAGATGAGACAGTGAGATGTTTTATTGAACAATATCTACATGTGCTGTACCATGTAGAACAAAGTACAGTACAGTACAGAACAAAACAATTTAAGACATCAAGTCATACGATTTCATACCCATCGTTGTGGAAAATACTGTCGTCGAAAGTACAAATCTAAGGATAAGTTCTATACAAAATGTCGTTTTGCATTTCCACGTCGAGTAATTTCAAAAGGAAGAGTGAACAATTTTATGTCATCTTTGCAACTACTGTCAGAAGAAAATCACCGAAAAATACCTACAACTTAAGAAGAAATGAAGAGTCAAAATACATAAATGACTATAACCCAGTCATTTTCTCCATGTGGAATGCTAACATGGATATTCAATATGGTGCAGACAACTCCATTGCTGTGGCTCGATATGTAACGTCTTACATTACTAAATCTGAAAAGACGGAACTAAAGGAAATGTGGGAAGAAATTTCTCATGAAAAGAACCTAAGTAAGAAATTATACAGCTACAGTTTGAAGAAGTTGTCTCATCGAGAAATAGGAGCATATGAATGTTCAGATCACTTATCATCTGCAAGTCTATACTCCAAATCTAGAACAATCATTTGGGTGACTTTAGGTCTTGCAAGAACACGTAACCGAGTTTTGAAATCTGTACATGAAATTGAGTATTTAGCAGAAAGAGAACCAGACAGTACAGATATTTTGAAGACAAATATGTTGGATACATACTATCCAAATAGAAGTAATCATCTTGAGAATGTTTGTCTCTATGAAGTACTGCAAAGCGATACTTTTAAGAGGAATATTACAGAAGATATCAATAAAGGAGTATATGCTGTGATTGGATCTGGGATTCAGAAAAGGGGGTGGTGATGAACAGAGTGTCTGAATTAAGCTGACCATTCTTGCCCAGTCCAAAGATCAGGGCTTGATCCATCACCGTTATTTAGCTCACTGCCCCATCCCAGCTCAGAACCTGGCTATATGCAAATTAGTCTGTCCCTGGCCCAGTGCATCATGGGAACAGGGCAGACCAAACTACCAAGCCAATTCTTCACCAGAAAGGAGACAAGCTTCCGGGGACCGGTTTCTGCCATTTCAGGCGTCGTCGGCCCGGCTTGCTTGAATCCTGATGGAGCAGTGAGCAAGGGACTCATGTCTGAGTATACCCTGCCACACCTATAGTGGCCAAAAACGATTCAGAAAAGGGGGTGGTGATGAACAGAGTGTCTGAATTAAGCAGACCACTCATACCCAGTCCAAAGATCAGGGCTTGATCCATCACCGTTATTTAGCTCACTGCCCCATCCCAGCTCAGAACCTGGCTATATGCAAATTAGTCTGTCCCTGGCCCAGTGCATCATGGGAACAGGGCAGACCAAACTACCAAGCCAATTCTTCACCAGAAAGGAGACAAGCTTCCGGGGACCGGTTTCTGCCATTTCAGGCGTCGTCGGCCCGGCTTGCTTGAATCCTGATGGAGCAGTGAGCAAGGGACTCATGTCTGAGTATACCCTGCCACACCTATAGTGGCCAAAAACGATTCAGAAAAGGGGGTGGTGATGAACAGAGTGTCTGAATTAAGCAGACCACTCTTACCCAGTCCAAAGATCAGGGCTTGATCCATCACCGTTATTTAGCTCACTGCCCCATCCCAGCTCAAAACCTGGCTATATGCAAATTAGTCTGTCCCTGGCCCAGTGCATCATGGGAACAGGGCAGACCAAACTACCAAGCCAATTCTTCACCAGAAAGGAGACAAGCTTCCGGGGACCGGTTTCTGCCATTTCAGGCGTCGTCGGCCCGGCTTGCTTGAATCCTGATGGAGCAGTGAGCAAGGGACTCATGTCTGAGTATACTCTGCCACACCTATAGTGGCCAAAAACGATTCAGAAAAGGGGGTGGTGATGAACAGAGTGTCTGAATTAAGCAGACCACTCTTACCCAGTCCAAAGATCAGGGCTTGATCCATCACCGTTATTTAGCTCACTGCCCCATCCCAGCTCAGAACCTGGCTATATGCAAATTAGTCTGTCCCTGGCCCAGTGCATCATGGGAACAGGGCAGACCAAACTACCAAGCCAATTCTTCACCAGAAAGGAGACAAGCTTCCGGGGACCGGTTTCTGCCATTTCAGGCGTCGTCGGCAAGGCTTGCTTGAATCCTGATGGAGCAGTGAGCAAGGGACTCATGTCTGAGTATACCCTGCCACACCTATAGTGGCCAAAAACGATTCAGAAAAGGGGGTGGTGATGAACAGAGTGTCTGAATTAAGCAGACCACTCTTACCCAGTCCAAAGATCAGGGCTTGATCCATTGGATCTGGAGGATGTTTAGTGAAACAAAGAAAAGGACATTTGATTAATCACCGAAAACTGAGTTGCGAAACTCCTGACAAAAGGGAATTTTACTATTTAGCTCTTTTGCAACTCTTTAAGCCATGGCGTACAGAACTGGAACTACTTGGAGATTTTCACAGTTATGAAGATTCATTCAATGCAACAAAATGCTATAGAATGTCCTGTTTTGACTAATTATCTTATAAATGTTGAACGACGAAATACAGCAAGAAGCTCCAATTGCAGCAGAGATTGTTAGAGACAGTTCTCAAGACAGTCAAAGTTCTGCTTCGTTGAGTCAGGATCCACTAGGAGAACCAATTTTCCAAAATGAAGCAGCAACTGCCATGGATGAGGTGGAAACAGCAATGCAACAAGCTCAAGAGGAAGAAATAAACTTAGAAGAATTGGAAAAACAACTAAATGTTGAGCAAAAACAAATATATGATCAAATGACAGAGCAGATTGAGCATGGTTTATATCATGAGAAAAAAGTGTGCTCATGTACGTCATTTAAACCTGTCCGACTGTACGTGAGTGGAGAAGCAGGAACTGGAAAAAGTTTTCTAATTAAAGGAATTGCAACTTATCTACAGAAAAGAACTTAGTCGTCACTCTCTTGTGTTGTTACTGCTCCAAATGGGTTGGCAGCACATAACATTAAAGGGATTACTTTACATCGTTTATTGATGCTGCCAGTAGAGCATGAAAATAAATTAGAATACCACAAGCTATCTAGAGAAGCTTGTTGTGAAGTTTCTAGAGTCTTGAAAAAAATGAAACATCTCATTATTGGAGAGGTAAGCATGGTATCAAATTTAATGCTGGCCTTTGTGCATTTAAGAATGCAACAAATCCTTAAAACAGAGTATGATGTTTTATTTGGAGGCAAACACGTCATAGTTTTTGGAGATCTACTACAACAAACTCCTGTGAAAGGACAACCAGTATTTAAAACAGTTACACATCAAGACACCAGAAAGTGCCTGGGAAGCATTGGAAATGTTAATATTTGGTCATATTTTGAATATTCAGAACTCATCACAAAAAAGCGACAGGCAAAGGACGCTGATTATAAACGTATTCTTGAAGATATAAGAATTGGAAAAGTGAGTGAACATGGCAAAGAAGCTTTACAGGCACGATTTCTTACAAATTTGTTTCCAAATTTATGTCCGTCGAAAACAGTTTCCTGTTTGTTTGGCATATGCGGTGACTATTCATAAATCTCAAGGTTTAAGTGTAGATAGTCCTTTGTTGAATATTGTAAGTACTGTGTTTAAAGAGGGTATGGCATATGTTGCTTTATCTCGAGTCAGAACTTTATCTGGATTATACTTGATTGATTTTGATGAGACAAAGATTAGTGCAGATGTAAATTGTGTAAAAGAGTATAATAGGTAAAGAAAGAAGAGAACATGCTCCCAATTTACCTCAATATCCTTTATTTGAAAAGCGTGTGCTAGGTCGAAAAAGAAGATATGAGAAAAATTGTAGCGAGGTTGTAGAGAAAAGAAAAAAACTAGATGAACAAGTGATAGTAAGCAAAAAGAAAAATAATACTATTGAAGAGGTTGTTGGTTTTCAGTTTGAAAACAGTTCTGGTGTCAACTGCTATGCTAATGTAGTGGTTAATGTTGTTTTATTTTCTTGAAACTTTACAACAACAAATTGTTGAACATCGGGACAAAAGATTTTGTTGTTTGTTGAAATCTGTGTTGGAGAAATGTAGTAGTGATAAAACTAAAATCGAAAGTGTTTCTGATATTCAAAATGTTTTAGACATATGTTCTGGTTTAAATCAATTTTCACAGAATATTCAGCAAGATTGTCAGGAATTTCTAATGTATATGCTTGTTGTATTGCAAGATGAAGGTATAGATATTGAAAATCTTTTTGGCCTTTGTTATAAATGGCAACATGACTGTGACAATTGTTCGTTTTCAAGTAGTACTTAAATAGACACTGAAAGATTTATATATTTGACTTCACCAGACTGCAAATCAGTGTCTTTTAATAATCTAGTTAGAGAAGCAAATCAAAACATGGTCTGTACCCAATGTAACTCACAAATGATATCAACATTATTTATACAAAGATATGGACAGTATGTCATTTTAATGCTGCAACGATGCAGACCTGATGGAAGAAAACTGACAACTTTAATAAAACATTTTGTGGCTAATCAACTATCAGTATCAGGAAGAACTTTTGTAACTGTAAGAATTATTTTCTATGATGGTCCTTCTACAACATCAGGACATTACACAGCTTATTGAAAATGTACAAAAGGCTGGCCTCATTGTAATGATACTCAATTCATTTTTAAACAACGTTTGCCTTATGACTTACCAAATTCTTACCTAGTGTTTTTACAACCAAAATTTTAGGGAAAATAATTGGCCTGGGAAAATTACTGCTGTTAAGTAAGGGTAGTCCGGTGTTGAAAAGTACTTTGTGAGTGAGGGTGATCAGGAAAAAAAATTCTTGTAGTTGACGTAGAGGTAGTGTAAGTGTATCAGATAGTGGGTGATGTAGCTATCAAAGGAGATGGTGATCATCAGTGAGGCAGAGGTGTTTTAGATTTGTTGGAGTTGTTGTAGATGTTAGTGACATTTTTTATTCCCTTGTAGAGGTTTCTTTTAATGGTATACAGCTCCTTGATGAGATAAAGGATGAGTAGAGTGTCATCAGCATACCAGATGATGTTGAGATTCTGATAGCATGCTAGTTGTTTAAGGTTTATGTACATGATAAATAGTATCGGGTGGAGGTATAACCATTGTTAGATGATACAAAAGATGTGGGTGCTTTTGATTGAGAAGGTTGGGAAAGGGACGCTTAAGAGTACTATTAAGTATCTTCCAAACTAAGGATTACACACTTACTATTTGGCCATGAGGAATGGTATCTGAAACAAAAAATTACTATTTCGAGTAAATGTTGTTAGCAAATGTTTGTACATAACTTTATTTAGAGTGTATAAAAAAGAAGTAATAATGTTTTGTTACATTGTGATTGTTGGAGATGTCCCATATTTACGTAAGAAATTGCTGTTTGAAAAAAACATTTAAGATATGTTTTTTTCTAATTTTTACATTATTAATGAAAATGTTGAATGGGTTTTTTAAAGACAATCTTATTGATTGTCTATTTTTTTGCCCGCTGTTGTACTATGATGAGTACTATTGAACTCACTGTTTTCAGTAAAATTCAAAATAAAATACATAACATATTGTACAAATTATTTTGTATTGTGAAATATATATTATACCTCAATTTTTACTTCTCTTCCACAGATACAATATTTATAAAAAATGTATTATTAACTTTTCATTACTTATAAGGTAAGTACGACAAACAAAAAATACTTTCTCATCACTCTCTTACTTCTCTTTCCCTCGTTCACTTTCTTCATTCTCTCACTTACTCCCCTTCCTTTACTCATCTTACTCCCCTTCCCTCACTCTCCTTATTCCCCTTCATTCACCTGTACACTCCTTCTCTCACCATCAGTACGCTTCCCTCACCCTCACTCACTTTCTCCTGCTCCCTCTTTCCCCTCTCTGTCCCTCACTTCCCTTTCCTTTATTCCTCCATCACTACCCTTCTCTTGCTCTATCCCTCACTCTTTTCTCTCTCCCCCTCACTCTCTTTCCTTCACACTATCCCTCACTCACTTTCAGTCACTCCCCTTCTCTCACTCCCTCACTCCCTTTTGCTCACTCCCCTTCCTTTATTCCCTCCCTCACTCCCCTTTCCTCCATCCGTCTCTGAGTCTCTTCCTCTGTCTCAGTCACTATAACTGCCTCACTCTCTCACAGTCCCTCACCCTACCTCTCTTTCTCTCTCTCACTGTCTCCCTCTCTCTCCACCATTCTTCCTTTTCTTTCCTCTCTCTTTCTACAAATCCTTCTCTCTCACTCACTACTTTTTCCTCTCTCTTAATATGCTTATTTTTCCCTCACTCCCCTTCCTTCACTGTCACTGCCCTTCACTCAATCTCACTCCTCTTACCCTACTTCATGTTCTTCTCTGTGCATCACTCCCATTCTCTTTCTCCTGCTGCCTTTCCTTCCTTCACTCCCCCTCACTCTCTTTCCCTCACTCCATCCGTCAGTCCCCTTCCCTCACTCCCCTTTCCTCATTCCCTTTTGCTAACTCCCATTCCTTTAGTCCCTCACTCCCCTTAACTCCATTTCTCTCTCCCTCTCTCCCTCTGTCTCACTCAGCCTAACCGCCTCACTCCCTCTCAGTCACTCGCTCTCCCTCTCTTTCTCTCTCACTCTCTCCCTCTCTCTCTCTCTCACCCTTCCTCTCTTTCCCTTTCTGTTTCCTTCACTCCTACTTTATCCCTCCGTCCCCTTTCCTCTCTCTTAATCTCCTTCCTTTTCTCTCATTCCCCTTTCGTCACCCTCATACCCCTTCTCTCACTGTTACTGCCTTTCACTGACACTCAGCACTTTTCCCTCACTCCCCTTCCTTCACTCCTCTTTCCTCACTCCCTTGCTTACTCCCCTTCATTCACCCCCCTCTCTTTTTTTTATCCATGTTTCTCTCCCTGTCTTGCTCTGTCTCACTCACTCTAACTGCCTCACTCCTTCTCAGTTCCTTGGTATCCCTCTCTCTCACTCTCTCACTCTCTCTCCCTTACCCTTAATCTCCTTTCCTCTCTCTTTCTATCACTCCTCCTCTCTCCCTCACTCACTTTTCCTCTCTCTTAATTTTCTTCCTTCTCCCTCATTCACCTTCCCTCACCCTCATACCTCTTTCCTAACTGTCACTGCCCTTCACTCACTGTCACTCCCCTTCCCCCACTACACTTCCCCCTATCTGTATCTCACACCCCTTCCCTTTCCCGCTCCCTTTCCCTCACTCCCCCTCGCTCTCCTTCCCTCACTCCATTCCTTACTCCCCTTCCCTCACTCCCCTTCCCTAACTCCCTCCATCCCCTCACTCCCCTTCTGTCTCCTTCAATCCCATTCTCTCACTTTCCCTTATACCCCTTTTCTCATCCTCATACCTCTTCCCACACTGTCACTCCACTCCACTTCCCTTACCTTCACTCCCTTTACCCTGCTCTACTTCCCACTCTCTGTCCCTTACTCCCCCTCCCTGTCTCCATCCCTACCCTTAGTCCCCTTCTTTCCGTCACTCTTTCACTACCCTTTCCTCACTCACCATACTCCCCTTTCCTCACTCATTCCCTCAGTCCCTTCCTCCCCTTCACTCAGTCATTTCAATCATTCCTTTATACACTACACATTCATTCAAAAAAAGTATGACACAGTATATAAGAAATATAGCTCTTCTTGGAGAAGTAAAGTTAGTTCTTAGAAGAACTGTTTTTTTTGTTTTAAAATAATTTTTTTTTTGAACGATTTTATATTTTGGGGGGATTTTCTGTAACAAAAAAGAAAATAGGTAACCAAAAACTGCTCAACAGGAACAGGAACAAAAATAATAAAAGAAAAAAAATTAACGGCGGGAGCATCTGTGTTGCCTCTTCTGTGCCACGATTAAATCAATGCTTTGCTCTCTGTAGCACAATAGTTGCAACGTATATGTACGTCTGCAAAATCCGGCCGGATATCTGGAGCAGTTGCAGATGGAGATGCTCCTGAAGAAGAGGTGCTGGGGACAGCAGCTGGAGGATTGTCCCTGAGGTCTTGAGTAGATGCCCGAGCATAGTTGTTGGGATGAAGATTTTTCACATGCCGAATCATAGTTGCAATGCTGAAAGAATACTGTTTGGAGGCATCACCTCTTGAAAGGATGGTGCCACAGATTTTGCAAGTGACTTTGCAAGCATTTACCTTTTTTTTGCCCTTCTGGGTAAGTAAAAAACTTCCATATAAAAGACTCTGTGGTTTGGCTGTTCAGGCAAAAACTCCACATCAGAGTCTGAAGAAGATTGCTGTTCTGCCATTTTCCAAGCAAGAAGAAAATACTG
Source organism: Lissotriton helveticus (assembly GCF_964261635.1). Lineage (NCBI taxonomy): Eukaryota > Metazoa > Chordata > Amphibia > Caudata > Salamandridae > Lissotriton > Lissotriton helveticus. Next base: position 651,215,310 of record NC_136068.1, read on the forward strand.
AAGATGCTTCTCCCAGGACAAAGAAACAGATAGTGAGGGAAGTGGGTGGGGTTTTTGAAGATTTGGAAAAAAATCTACTATAAACCAATCAAAAGTGTTGCTTTCAAGTCATATGACTTTACGTGCACGCAAGGTGTGCGCACACATGCACGCACGGTGTTCGCATGAGTCGCATATGAATGACTTTTTACCCGATTTTCATAAATGCTTTTAAAGCTAATATACGGTTATAAAAAATCAAAAATACTATTTTTACAGTTATGTCACAGAATGTCTTGGGTTATTATGTACATTACATTTACAGAAATTACTTTTTGGGATGATTTTTTTTTCGTACACCATGCGCGCATGCGTGCGAACTGCGTGCGTGCATGCGTGCGAACTACGTGCGCGCATGCGTGCGAACACCGTGCGCGCACCTTAAAAAACACAAAATCAGTGATGTCATTTGAGATGTCATCAGTGATGTCATCAGTGATGTCACTGACCATGTCATGAATGATGTAATATGTGACATCATCAGCAGTGGATTGCGGACGTGCGAGTTATAGTGAGTACAACTAACTATAACGGGGGAATTTCAATGGTTTTGTATGAGTAAAATGTCCAGCTAACTATAACTGGTGTGAACCTATGTTTTTTTCAGTGAATATATATATATAAGAGGAGTAGCGATGGGGGCCTGCTTCTCTCCCAGTTATGCCTGTTTACATATGGGATACTGGGAGGAGCAGGTCCTGTCGGCTAACTTCGGGGACACAATGGCCACCAAAGTTGTTCTATGGTTAAGGTACATAGATGACCTTTTCGTGATCTGGGATGGTTCCACACAAGAACCCGAGGAGTTCATCAATAGTCTCAATGACAATAGCATGAATCTTGAATTCACCAGTCAGATCAGTGACACTTCAATCTGCTTCCTAGATGTGGAAATCTTTGTGAGTGGAGGCAAACTAGAAACCAGGCTATTTAGAAAAGCAACAGCAGGTAATAGCATCCTCCACTCAGGTAGCCATCACCCTGCCCACCTAATCAGGAGCATACCCTACGGCGAAATGCTCCGCATTAGACGTATTTGTAGTACTGATGCAGGGTGCTTAGCGGCGCAGTTAGAATGTGCTGTGAGATTCAGCCAGAGAGGTTACAGTAAGGCTGTGATAGAGAGGGCCATGAATCGTGCAAATGCACAAGCAAGAACCTCACTATTAGCAATTACATCTTGCGATCTCACAGAATCCATGGGAACCACATAAAGTGAAATGCAGTCAACCAACCGCGAAGAGGAAAATACAACTTGTTTTATTATCACTTACAATAACCAACACCGTACTATCAGGAACATTATCAAACGCAACTGGGCACTCATTACGAGTGAACCAGTATTAGGCAATCAGATTAAGGGGGCTCCCATGATTGCCTATAAGCGAGCAAGAACACTTGGTAATTGCATGGTATCTAGTAGTCCAGAAACGTGTGTAGAGACTCCATGGTTAAACAAGAGTAAGGGGTTTCTGCGCTGTTCAACCTACAAGGCATGCAAGAATGGGGTCAGCAGGAAAGATTATGCTACGCCTTTCATAAGATTCCGACTACCATCAGGTATAAGCTGACCTGCCGCACCAAGTACGCGGTGTACGTGCTGGAGTGTCCCTGTGGCCTCCGCTATGTTGGTAGCATGAGGCCACAGGTTTACAAACGTATACTCCAGCACCTAAGAGCCATCACCAACGGGGACACTGCGTACCCGGTAGCTAGGCACTTCGGCTTAGTACACAACAAAAAGGCCTCTGAAATGCGCTATTTTGTAATAGACACTGTTCCTCCTCAGAGAAGGGGTGGTGACCATGATCTATTACTGCGCAGATTAGAAACACGTTATATTATCCTGCTCGACACAAAGAGTCCTAACGGATTAAACGCGGGAGAAGACTGCCACACTTATCTTTGAATAACCTAACAAAATATTGCGGTACAATCCTGAATGAACATAGCTAGCTGCCTCATCCAAATATCACATTTTAAATTTACACTGATTTTCATATTTTCACAGAGTTGCACGTAACAGCTCATGATCCAAATGTCAGTCAACCATTAGTCACCTATAAGTTAAGTGGGCATATAAGCACATTTCACTCAGGGATTTATCCCAATGACATATGGTTACTCCATGCGAGAAGAAAGTTAAATGATGGGGAGCCCTATATGAATTACATCGAAAGGTTAATAGAATTTCTATGGCTGTATTTTCTATGATCTTAAAATACAATCATTTTTATATCTATATGTACATAGGTATACATTATTTTATATATTTATATATTATACATATTCATATATTATTAAACCAGTCTTTACCATTTTCGCCGACGCGTTTCACACCGAGACAGCACAGCACTCCATATGCAAATTAAGCTCACCGATCATGTTCCAGTGCCTACTAAGGACAATAATTGTTTTTTATAATACAAATGTGCATCAACCTACTGGAGGGAATACTGATACTCGCATTAGGAACTATGTACCCCATAATGCACTATAAGAACTTTGCAATAAGAACAGCCCACTGAGGGCAGGGAATTGAAATAAAAGATGTCCAAATGTGAGCCGTGATGCACGTTTGTTTTACCAGCCCAGGAAGAAGAGGAACTGTACCTCGAAACGCGTTGGCGAAAATGGTAAAGACCGGAACATTCAGGCGAGCTGCATCTCAATGCCAAATGGTGAGAGTGCTGTTGAGTGACCTCTCAAAATCTTCAGGGCACTTTGGGAAAAAAACATTTACACGGCGGCCTGTGCCGTGGAGAGGAGCACCATCAAGAACCCTGTGAGGCTGTGGAGTGAAACCGTTTCACACCGAGACAGCACAGCACTCCATATGCAATTTAAGCTCACCGATCATGTTCCAGTGCCTACTAAGGACAATAATTGTTTTTTATAATACAAATGTGCATCAACCTACTGGAGGGAATACTGATACTCGCATTAGGAACTATGTACCCCATAATGCACTATAAGAACTTTGCAATAAGAACAGCCCACTGAGGGCAGGGAATTGAAATAAAAGATGTCCAAATGTGAGCCGTGATGCACGTTTGTTTTACCAGCCCAGGAAGAAGAGGAAATGTACCTCCAAACGCATCGGCGAAAATGGTAAAGACCGGAACTTTCAGGCGAGCTGCATCTCAATGCCGAAGTGCTGTTGAGTGACCTCTCAAAAGCTTCAGGGCACTTTGGGAAAAAAAAAAAAAATATATATATATATATATATATATATATATTTATATATTTATATATATAAAGTGCTGCCGGTTGACCGCGTTGAATTTTGCCACAGTTTGGTGAGCGAGAAGATCTCTTGCGAAGCTCTTCGCCGTGCAAGTGTCGGAAGCGTTACTCTCTCCACTGGTAGCCTATGATTCGCAAAGGGATGCGAGCATTCTCGAAGTGGACTGTGCTGCGTGGATGGTGAGTTCTGTTTAAACTTATTTCCGACACTGATGTTCGAGAGCGTTGAGAAACCACAAGTATTATTCACAGACGTCTGAGAGGTATATTTGCAAAGACGGATGTGCTTATCAGTACTGGTCGGAATTCTCCGATTTGGCACCGAAATTTAAAACGCGACTTTTCCCGCGCCCGATCTCCAGTAGAGCTACATGCTGGAGTCAGGAAGCGTGGGTGCTCGATAGATATCGCAGATTAGACCAGAACGCTGCGCATTTCCAATTGATTTGGATATTTAATGCACGCAGGAGGGGGAAACCCCACGTGATTACAAACAATGGATGATGATGCAGAAGCACGTAGGAGACTAAGGGCGCAATCTATGTTTGTGCAAACCACTAATGGATCTGCCAGTACTGACCCTCTTTCATCTGGGAAAGTGACCGTAAATAAATATCAAAAACTGGAGAAATTAATACGGAAAGAAATATCTCGGTGGTGGGAGGCAATTACCCTCGAAAAATACCAAGAGGAGAAAAGAATCCCGAGAGCATTGAGGATCCTAATCGCCCCTTCACACGAGGAACCCGATATAGAGCTGGCAGAGGAATGGGCTGAGAATTTGATGGACTGTTCAAACAGAATGCTTTCTATTTTAATCAAACACGCATGGAAAGATAGAATGGCATTGTTGAAATTAATCTCTGATCTCAAGGAAGAACTAATGAAGGAAGATACTAATGAGAACTTCACAAAGAAAATGGAGGAAATAAATAAAAAAATGACCAAACATGAGGATGAAATTGTGGCCAAAAAAGAAAGAACATTTCTCAGAGACAAAATCGACTATCAGGGAGGTCGAATTTTCACTTTCAGCCGCAAGTATGATAATATAAAAAGGAAAGGTGTGCAAGCGAACATCGACACAGTGAGTGCGGCAGCAGCAACATCGGAGGAGGAAGTAGTAGAAAGTGATATATCTGAGGATGGCCAGGTGCAGACAACTAAGAGTGTAACCAAACGTGTAAGCAAGGCCCCAAATTTTTGGGAGGAATTCAAGATGATGAACCAGACAGCTCAACAACAGAACTGGCAAATAGACAGAGGTCGGGGGCAAGGAAGAGGATACAGAGGAAAAGGCAGAGGAAGAGAAAATCTTGGAGGAAGTACACCAAAGACCAACAGCCAGTCAGGAGGGGCGGCTGGAATAAGCGGAAACACAACAACCCCAGTGGGAGTGGAAACACGGGGTCAGAAAAAAACAAGAGGAAAATGAATCGACGAAATGTGGTAAATTTATCCTCTCATATACTTTCTGATATAGAAAATGATGTACTACAATTTGGCCTTTCCTTTTGCCCCTCGGCTAATTTTAATTACTCCCAGGAACGAATAGACCTTTTTAAATTTACTAGAAAATTACAGTTACAAAAATGGAACAAACTCAAGGTCAAGAATGCGGCTACGAGTGTTTCCAATATTGAACCGGCTTGTGAGACTATTGAAGAGGTTGCAACTTTAATTGCAATGCAAGACTTGGAGTTGGGCACACCAGAGAATACTCCAAATGATACAATATCTCTGGGCTATAAAATAGACCTGAACTGTCCAAACCCATTTAAACCAAAATCCACATTCAATCCCACACTACCTGCTTGTAGCATTGATACTTTCGAAACTTTGGTCATCAATGATTTCAAAAATTTGGCTAAGAAAAAATGTTGGTCTAATGACAATTTAAGTAAACAAGAAAGATTAGCTGTTAAGTCACTGGAATGTGACCCTTCAATTGTCATTCGCCAATCTGACAAAGGGAGCAATGTGGTTTTAATGGATGTGGAAGATTATATCAAGGAGGGTATGAGACAATTGAATATGAAAGATTGTTATGAAGTCTCTTCCCTACAGACAATTGAAAAGAGTGACAGTATTTATCACGAGATGTTGAATAACTGGCGTTCTAGTGGTATTATTGAATGGGACGAGTACTCTTTTCTATTGAACCGCAATCCTAAAATAGCAGTGCTGTATTTACTGCCCAAGCTTCATAAGAACTCTATCAATCCCCCGGGCAGGCCAATTATATCTTCGATTGGTTCTCTTTTAGAGAACACATCGAGATATATTGATTTTTTTCTTAGACCTTTCGTTGAAAAAGTTCCTTCCTATCTTAAAGATAGCAGAGATTTTATAAACAAACTCACTGACTTTGTATGGCATGACAACTACATACTTATCACTCTTGATGTGTGTAGTCTTTACACATCTATCAGGCATGAAGATGGCATTAAGGCTTGTCGTAAATGTTTGAGCTCTAGATAAATTTCATACCTCAGCCATACGGAAATGATCATCCAAATGATGAGATTTTGCTTGGAACATAACTTCTTTGTCTTTAATGATATGCATTACAGACAACGACAGGGTACGGCAATGGGAACTTGTTTTGCTCCCAGCTTTGCCAATTTATTCATGGCGAGCTGGGAGCAGCAAGTAGAGAAGACCCACCAGATGTACCGCAGCCATGTGAAACTTTGGCTGCGCTACATCGATGACCTGTTCATCATCTGGGAAGATTCACAAAAGGAAGCAGTGAGCTTCATTGGTGATTTGAACAGGAATGATCAGAATATTATCTTGGAGGGCCAAATGAACACAGAAACCATGAAGTTTCTTGATCTATGTGTCAAAGTATCTGGCAAGAAACTATCAACCAGCCTATACCGCAAGGAAACTGCGGGGAATACCTTATTGCATGCGGAGAGTGGACACCCAAAAGCCTTGATAAGAAGTATTCCCTTTGGTGAGTTCCTCCGGGCTCGGAGGAACTGCAGCACAGATCAAGACTTTCTGATTGAAAGTAAGTGTATGAAAGAACGTTTCTCTGAAAGGGGATATCAATCCTCTGTCATAGAGGCAGCACTGAAAAAAGCTAGTGAAATTAGCCACTCTTTCCTACTGGTTGCCAACAAAGACTCGAGACCTGCAGCAACTAGTAATGTGATAAGGTTTATATCTACTTATCACTCCAGATCATGGCAAGTACAAAGGAGTCTCAAACGTCATTGGAATATCCTCAGGACTGAACCTACTCTGAGGGATGTTTTGGGTGATAACCCTAACATGACCTATAGGAAGGCTCACTCCTTGAAGGATAAATTGAGCAGGTATGATGTGAGCACCAATATAACTAAAGGCAGTGATATTCAAGGCTTCTATACCTGCATGAAATGCAAGGCGTGCAGATACAGTAATAACATCAAGAAAGTCTTCTTCCCGATAGAAGCTGTAGAGAAAACTATTAACAAACATCTTACATGCTTATCCGAATATTGTGTATATGTGTTGATGTGCCCGTGTTCCAGGAAATACGTAGGGAGCACTATGTTACCAGCCAAAAACGTGTCCTGGAACACATGAGATCGATTGATAACAGAGACCAAACTTCACCGATTGCTCGTCACTTCGAAGAGTTACACAAGAGCAATAGAAACTTGTTGAAGTTCTTTGTAATTGACAAGCTTCCTGCTATGAAGAGAGGGGGTGGCAAAATCCGTAAACTAAGGCAAATGGAGAACAGATACATTCTTGAATTAGACACTCTGATGCCCAGAGGCCTTAACTCTGAGGAAGAAATGAAATGGCATTTGGGGGATTAAAAGCTTAATATAAAGAGCCTTACGGAATGATGTCTGAGTTATCGCTTTGTTGAATATGTCTCTTATGTATGTATGTATAGGCATTTATATAGCGCACTACTTACCCGTAGGGTCCCAAGGCGCTTCGACCGCTGCGAAACCCTTCCTGGCTTCCCTGAGAGATGGTCCCTTAATGGGTATCTCCAGGGTGAGACCAGGCATCCCCGGCGGTCTGGTGGGGCCGTTAGTGAAGATGAGGCAAGCTAATGCCCAGAGTTGCCGAGTGTGATCGCTGATCAGAGTGGGCACCGAGGCGAGAGAATTATCGAGTCCGCTGACCCTGGTCCAGAAACCTGCCGCGCCGGGAATCGAACCCTGGTCCCGGGCGTCCTCTGCTCTCGGGTCTGCCGCCTCTAACCAGTGAGCCACACTACTTCACTTCTTAAAGATCTTGTCAGGATCAAACTGTACTAGATATATTCTAGTGATTTGTTGGTGAGGCCCAAAGTCAACCAAGTGTCTTCTGCTGATTTCAAAAGATTTTAAAATGTTTAAGTTTGTTGTTTTACCTTTTTTCAATAAGTTTAAGACTCATAACCCAGTTAGGGCTTATGGAGTGGTATATGGAATACAGGAATTTTGACTAGCCCATTCTTTTGTGTTTTGATTATAGGTAAAGGAAATCCCACTTGGGTGATGACTAATGGATATCGTGTGGACTAAACACTATATGGTCTCACTTGGGACTTTACAACAGACACATTTTGCGACATTTCTTTGAGTAGTGACAATATAACGTTGCTCACTGGAGCATTTCTGATATTTTCTAATGAATTATTTGAATTCCTGTCGTGGCAATCATGTTTTTACAAAATGCTATTAGCCTGCTGCCCCACGTTATCGGTAACAAGAAGATGTAAATTGTACTGCACACCGATTCACTTTATATTGGATAATATGTGACATGAATTTAATTTACAAATGTTATCAATCAATTTGTATGATATTTCCCATGCCTTCAATCAAATGACAGGAATGTTTACATATAATTTGTGGAATATGCTGAATTGGGCTTGATGTATCTACGACAGTATATTCCACTCCAAGATGGCCACGGTAATGGGGTCTTGAGTCCTTTGTTTATTTTTGAGCACCTATCACGTGAAACTTTATTTATTGTTTGAGCAATGGCAATGAAAACACCCGTGACCAAGGCGAGTGTTTCGCCGAAACGCGTTGGGGTTTACTCCGTGTTTACCATCACGATGCTGCATTTGATAAAATAAATACTATTGGAATGCACAAAAAGGATTGGGAGTGATCTTTGCCTATCGAGGAGAGTGCATTCGCGTAGCCGTGGCTACGCGCTGTGAACCAGAATATATATATATATATATTCACTGAAAAAACCATAGGTTTGACACCAGTTATAGTTAGCTGGAAATTTTACTGATATAAAACCAATGAAATTCCACGTTATAGTTAGTTGGACTCACTATAACTTGCGCGTGTAATGCACTGCTGATGACATCACATATTACATCACTCATGACATCACTCATGACACCATCCAGTGAATGTGTGTCTTTCTGAAAAATAAATATTAGTGAGTAATGTTTAAATTTTTAAATATATGTATTAGTGTTTCACTTTGTGTATAAGTAGCTGCATGGGTTGGTGAGTAGGTACATGTGTATGTACATGGGTTATTAGATGTTTTATTAGTATCAGTATGAGTGTTTGTATTGTTTAGTGTGGGAATTACTTACAACATTGATGCATGAGTGACAGACTCTTTTTTTGTATGTATTTTGAAGACTACATATGTGCAGGACTGTATGGTTGAATAGTGTGTATATGTGTATGTTAGTGAGTAAATGACTGTCTCACTAGTGTTTTAAACAGTAACTACATATGTTTTAATCTAGAATATGTGAATATTGATGCATATAAGTGAGTGTATGTGAGAGTAAGAGATTGTAAGAGTTCCTGTTTACATAAGTATGTGTTTCGAAAAGTGATTGTTTAAGAGAATAAATGTGTAATTTTCAATAGAAGTAAGGTGGTAGTGTATGTATTGCTCTGTATGCGAAAAAATGGATGTTCAATAGTTTATTTGCATGTGTGAGTATGTGTGTGAGTAACTTTTGGATGACTGTCGGTGTGTAACAGGAAGTATAGGTGTTTCACTTCACATGATGAGTGAGTATATGTATGAGTGACTATATAGAACTGTTGGTGAATGAGTGGGTGTGTATATAGATGGAGGAATTACTGAATTGGTTGTAACTGGTATGGATATCTCTTTTTTTTGGAAAATTTGAGTTTCTTTTTTCTTTTTTTGAATGTTTTTCAAGGGTTACATTACACTGAAAGGAGATCTGTTACTCTGTCACAAGGATGGTGTCATCAATGATGTCATGAGTGATGTCACTGACCATGTCATGAGTGATGTAATATGTGATTTCATCAGCAGTGCATTACACGCGCAAGTTATAGTGAGTCCAACTAACTATAACATCGAATTTCATTGGTTTTATATCAGTAAAATTTCCAGCTAACTATAACTGGTGTCAAACCTATGGTTTTTTCAGTGAATTTCATAGGTTTTGTAAATGCTACTTCCTAACTATAACGTGTGTAAAACCTATGTTTTTTTTAGTGAATTTCATAGGTTATGTAAATGCTACTTCCTAACTATAACGTGTGTAAAACCTATGGTTTTTTCAGTGAATTTCATTGGTTTTTAAAATACTAATTCAGAAATATCTCGTGTATGCAACCTATACTTTTGTCAATAAAGTTCTGGCAATATTTTTTTGGAAACAAGCCGTTTTCTTCACTGTTCAAGTTGCATAGAGACTCCTTGTAAAGCGATACAGAATTAGAAAGTCTGTACCTTGCCTTTTTTTGAACGCATTAAAATTTGTCTGTAAATAAAAATAGCCTTTCTAAACTTTCGTGCGCGACCCGGTGTGCGCACCCTCGGCAACAGTTCTCAATAAAATGGATAGCGCATTTCCAGGCTTTCGTGCGCGACCGACTGCCCGCACCCGCCTATATATTTCGTGAAAACTTTGCAATTTGAACTCATTGAATTTCTTCATGGACCCATCAAAGAACTTATACTACGTCAAAGAGACTAAACCTAGGCTTCTTTTTTATTATTATGAAAATTTTCATTAAATGGAGCCGAATGTCTTTTTAAACTTTCGTGCGTGACCGAATGTACACACCTTGGTATTTTAAAAAAATATATAAAAGGTTTTATACTTTAACAATTGTATGATTGAATCGAGCTCAAAAGATATATTAAATCCGGATGTGTTTGGATTTACTCCTTTTCACGTTTTGAAACTTCGCTGAATTAGACCGCTACTTCCAAATGACGTACGTGACCAGATACTGTCACCGCGTACACGTCCTGAGACGCGCATGTGAAGTCATGTGACTTGAAAACAACACTTCCAATTGGTTCTTAGTAGTTTCTATTCAGCAATTTACACGGAGCACTCAACCCACTCACTATCTTTTGTACTCTCAAAAGAGAACAACGTTCAACATCTTTCGGAAAACTTTGCTGAAATGGCTGCCGTTCCGCATTCATCTTCCGAATCTGAAGGAAATGAGCGACTACCTTTAAAAAGAAAAAAGGAATCTTTTATTTGGCAATTTTTCACTGATCCTGAAGAACAAAAGAAAGTGAATGCGCCAAAAGTTACCTGCACGATATGCAAATCGGTTCTCTCAAGAGGAAATCCAACAAAAAAATATTCCTTTTCCATACATACCATGGTGTGGCATGTCAAACAAGTGCACCCTGTGGAATTTGCACAGGCATCGACAAGAGCCCTGGCCACGCTATTACCATCAGAGGTGGCCAGCACATCTTCTGGTGGACGACCTGTATCTCCATCGAGTGCTGTGATGGACTTGAGACCATATCTTGCAAAGGTGCACATGAAATGCAACGAGTGTGGAGAAATTCTTCTGTACGGACAGCAGAGCCTCATTCTTATTAAACTAAAAATTGAGAGTCATAAATGCCCCGAGAAAAGATAAATTTCTTCATTTCATTTTGATCCTGTGTCACACATGAAAATGTTGTTGCAAGTTTAAAAAATCAAAAACAACACTTGTTTTAAAAAAATAAAAAAATAAAAAAGTTATTTTCAGAACTAACTCATTGTACCAAAAAGAGCTCCAGGAGCATATTATAAAGGGGCTTTATCTCCGCTTTTTTGGCTTTCGTTCATGCCCGACCGTGTGCGCGCACCCGCCTATATATTTCGTGAAACTTTTCAATTGCAACTTATTAAATTTCTTCATAAACCCATCAAAGAACTTATACTACGTCAAAGAGACTAAACCTAGGCTTCTTTTTTATTATTATGAAAACTTTCATTAAATGGAGCCGAATGTCTTTTTAAACTTTCGTGCGTGACCGAATGTACACACCTTGGTATTTTTAAAAAAAATATAAAAGGTTTTATACTTTAACAATTGTATGCTTGAATCGAGCTCAGAAGATATATTAAATCCGGATGTGTTTGGATTTACTCCTTTTTACGTTTTGAAACTTCGCTGAATTAGACCGCTACTTCCAAATGACGTACGTGACCAGATACTGTCACCGCGTACACGTCCTGAGACGCGCATGTGAAGTCATGTGACTTGAAAACAACACTTCCAATTGGTTCTTAGTAGTTTCTATTCTGCAATTTACACGGAGCACTCCACCCACTTCCCTCACTATGTTTTCTACTCTCAAAAGAGAACAACGTTCAACATCTTTCGGAAGACTTTCTTTTCACGCGATAATGTGAAATACTGAGATTGTTACAGGATTTTCTATCAGATATGTGTTCCCAATGCTGTTGAAGCACTAACACCGTGGAAAATTCCACCGATAGCAGTGATATTTTTAACGCCGAGCACCGGCGATTTTTATTGCTTAGAAGCCTTCCTATTATGAAGGTTTATCTCCTAAGTCTCTGATTCTCAAACTGTGCAACGCGGCTCCCCTGTGTGCTGTAATGAGGTGCTAGGGGCGCCGCGCACACTCTAGTGTGACTAACCATCCATAAATTCCACTGACATCTCTACCCTGTTATCTGCAATTGTGAGCATCAAAAGGAGCTGCGCTACGCCCCTGTGAAAGGCCTCACTCCCACTGCTGCAACGGCTTGGCAGTCCTCCAGATGCACAGGAACAGCCCCTCCGATCCATTGAAGTTCTGTGTCGGTCTCAATACCACTTACGAAATGAAAAGAGGAAAAATGAAGAATATTCAAGTATGTAGTACTCCTCCTGCTACAGCATACAGAATGCATTCTATTACCTATAAAAAAGTGAAACACCCACGCTACAATCATATAGAACACTTCCTCTAAAGAAGCCTGTGAATAACTTTAAAACATCAGGTTAACCTTTTTTTACTCTCTCATCATTGTTTAAGATAAGTATTTACAATACTATATTAAACAATGCCATGGTTGTTGCTTTTTAATTTTAAAATCTTGCAATCTTTCACAAACCCAATACTCATGGCTTCTTTTTCGTGACAAAAATCTTGCAATATTACATACCTACATAGAATAACAGAAAAAACATAACACTACAAAGGCCGAACACTCTACTAAACGCGGATTTGTAACCTATGGGGCAGATTTAGGTTAACTACTTCATACCCAGATATGCACCAGTTAATGTGCACCACAGTATGCTAGTGCTCCGTTACCCATGGTGTGCCACATTTGAAATGTGGCGCACCATGGTACAAAAACACCATACATGCGTAACACATCTGTGCTGAAAAAGTAATACATTGCTAGAGTTGCATCGCAAGTGTGATGCAGCTCCAGCAAGGCTCACCAATGCACTATATTCACAATGCTGCGTCAATACCTACGCCTGCTTCAAGCACATGCACAGTTTTGAAACAGCATGGGCCTGAAAGTCACTGAGTGAAATATCATGCATTACAGTCAGCCACTTTCAAGACGCATTCCTTCAGAGGAACACTTACCGTTTATTAGAGGTAGATCGTCCGACTCCACCGGAGGACACCCCTAATAAAAAGGACATATATATAAAATGCAGACTAGCCGCTGTATCGTGCTAGCAAACTTTAACTTAAAAATCATTCGAAAAAACAAAAGGAATCGAGCAAAATCAGTAGGCCACTGATGGGATCTCTTTTTGACCTCGCTAAAATAGAAACATTAGGAACAACCCCTCATGAGAAATATGAAACTAGTGAGAGGAACCGAGCTCGACGCCATGATGGCTGCAAGACAGCTCGGCTCCGCCGCCCACCCCGCCCAAAATAACGACAAACCCTATGCAAATATTATAAATATATACAACACACCAGCAAAGTAACAGGGTAAAACGTTTTATTAAATAACTATTTACATGGCAGCCTGCTGCAACATCGATCCAAATGCATGACGCTGTTCCTGTCGAGGTAGCATAGCTGGCGGCCTAGGGGTGGAGGACCGTTGTGCAAATACCCCGGGGACGACACCATGCCCCAAGGCTCGTCCCCAGTACATCCAGAGGTGATGTCCGACAAGTTGTGTGGGGGGATGCCTTGCTGATGCCGCCACCCCCACCACCTTCTTGTTGCCTGATCCAGCCAGCTCAATCGATCGAGCATGAGACTCATGCACTCTGATCTCCTTAGCCTCAGTCAAGCATCAATAGTAAGATTTTCATATGTGAGTGTAGGTTCATAGTTTTCCATCCAAAGACTAAAAGCCTGGAGTGGGAGTGAAAAAACCATAACTAGGTAAGAAGGAAGGCAGAGACTCTAGGAAGGACTCTGGATATGCTTGGTCCCTGACATGCTTCGATGTCACTGCCTTGCACAAATGGCATAAGTCCTGGATGTTGGGTGCCATAGTTGAGGGTTTGACCTAAAGACACGTCCTGCGGTGCCCTGGTCCAACCATCACATATACCTGCGCCAGGAGACGGCGTGGGGTGCACTGGAAGGGAGAGGCGGCGCGAACGAGCCTCCCCCACCTCCCCAGGTGGAGGTTTCTCAGCTACACCCCAGCGCTTCACTCGACAAGCTGAGTTGTGCCCGCTCCTGCGGCACATTGCCTCGCTCGGCCAGCTGAATTACGCCTGCTCTTGTTATTACAGCGTCTCACCAGCCATCCGGCTGAATTGCACCCACTCTTGCGATACAGCGACAGGCGGCTGCCACGGAGCTCAGGAAATGGCGGTCGGCTCCACAGACTTGGGCCTGGCCTGCAAGGATGGCTCTGGGCAACCCTGGAACTCGGACGCTTGACTGCTAGGGCATGGGCCCCATTCCCAAAAGCGTCCCCTCAGCCTTGAAGATTCTACAAGAGTCACCGGGGCCCCTGACTCCTGCAGAGTTCCGGTGGGGAGCGACTGCCATGATTGCTCGCGGAATGGCCACGACGTAGCCACGGGGTGCTCTCATGCTGACGCCAGCTTCAGTCTGAAACATCCAGAAACACTGTAGACTACCAATTCGATCAGTTCCGGTGGAGCCCCAACGACGTATCGCGTTGTTGCATAATGCGTCATATAACACGCCGCGTTAGCGCACCCGGAAGTGCTCCGGTGCACGAGGCGCGAAGCGCAGCTTCCCGGAAGCAATCCGGGGCACGGCGCGGAGCGCGTAACGTAAGCATAACAGGTCATGTGACTTGTTAATAAAACTTTTCATTGGTTCATTTCACTTTTGGGTTCCTAATGATGTAAGGCTAGGTCATGTGACCTAAAAATAACACTTTTCATTGGTTTAGAACTATTTTTTGTCCCAAATGATGAAAACCCCTCCTTGTTTCCTCTTGGCTCCTGCCCCTCCCCAAGTCTCGCTCGGCCAGCTGAGTTTCGCCCACTCTTGCGGCCTACGACATGGATAGGCCGGGGCGTTATGGATCAGTATGGGCAAATATACACTTGGGGATTCACAAGCAACAACAAGCCTTTGTATTTGGGGCTCTAAATCAACAACAGTGACAGAGAACAGAACCAAACTAAGCACTCAGGGGCTACGTTTAAACGTAACATCATCTCCCCAGAGGTACATCACCTTACACAGACATGCACTCTGATCTCCTTGGCCTCAGTCAAGCATCAATAGTAAGATTTTCATAGGTGAGTCTAGGTTCATGGTTTTCCATCCACAGACTAAAAGCCTGGAGTGGGAGTGAAAAAACCATAACTAGGTAAGAAGGAAGGCAGAAACAGAATCTTCCTCTGCAACATCAGGCTCTGCATCGCTACTTACTTATAAATGCAGAAAAAACTCAATTAACACAAGGGCTCTTTTCAGAGCCACCTTATATCAAAGCACTCAAACTTCTGATTTATCTCCATTTTCACACTCTCGTAAATAGGTGTGCACGCCCGAGTGCGCGCACCCCGCAACTTTAAAAAAAATATATATATATATATATTTTCGCCTTTAAGGGCCTTACTGCACACCCTGAGAAAACCTACCCAGCAAAACAATCTCTACCTTCTCCCCTTTCCATGTTCCAACGCTTTGAAATGAACAATATATTTACTCGCAGTGACAAAATGGCGGTCAACACTTCCTGATTTCCTTCGAATCGAACGTTAACAGACGTCACGCAGCAAAAAAAAACTTCCGCTCGCGCGCAGCCGCTTGAGTGCGCGCACCCGTCCGCGCGTATAGATATATAATTGAATTCAACTTTAATTTTCTCAGCAACTACTGAACGGATTTACACCATTCCAAAAAAAACGTAATCTGCGAGCCGGACTCTACAGTTTTGCCAAATTTCTTATAAATCCATTCAGCCGTTCGACCTGTAACCGTGTCTAAACGTCCTATGGAAAATAACATGGAGAAAACACGTTTAGGGACCCCCCTTTTATCTCAGCCCCCACTTCACCAATCCCCCCCAAACTTTCAGGGAAGGAGCGCAGCGGACCGAGCCATCTTCTTTGAGAAATTCGCAAACATTCATCCACCAGGGCCAAAGTTAATCCAAATAGAATGTTGAGGATTTCCTATGGAAACTAGGTCCTAACTATAACTACCTACTGGCGACCGCCAGTAGGTAATATATATATATATATATATATATTATATATATATATATATATATATATATATATATATATATATATATATATATATATATATATAAATATATATATATATATATATATATATATATATATATATATATATATATATATATATATATATATATCAAGCTACAAAACATCCCAGGATCCTTAGTCCATAAAGAAAGTAGCACTCACAGGGGGTCGTTCCACACAGCAATTTATTCCGGGAACACACAGCAACGACGCGTTTCGCCGCCATCTTAGGACGGTGCAAATTGCTACGTGAAATTCATATATACAACTATATTAGAAAACCTGGTCGAGATTCGATAATCAAAACAGGTCTAAATCAATACATACACATTCAATAACAGAAATAATTGAAAATGGTAATTATTAAGCTCTGTATTAGCAGTCACAGTCGGGACCTTTGCGCGAAAAGCTGATAGCACCCTGAATGGGCATATCAAATGCAAAAATGGAGTGTGGCAACGAAAAGGCATAGAATCTACAGAAGAACCAATTGATAGCACATACATGTGCCAAGCTCTAAACGCTATCTCGCTTATAGCCATACAACATTTTTATACTCTTTGCAAATAGCATAGAACTACAGTACGGATTCCATATATTGGAAAGCTATAATGCTCATGCTTCTGAGATTACCAACCACACTCAAACAATGTCTAGCCCTGGATGGGCAAGTTGAAAGTATCAGCTTAACATATATAGGAATGACATCCAACCATACAAAATACATATTAAAACTTTAGCTTAATGTTCATACTAGTTCATCAGAATATCATCACGGATGATCAGGACAGAGATAAAAAGTCTTTAAGAAAAGACACAGAATGCAGTCAGTAAATATACAATGGTAATCACCACCAAACGATGTTACACTCATCAACCCAAGTGTACTGATAACCCTTCATGCATGTTTAGGGTTTTTACTCTGCATGTCGATTATATACCTGGATTCAAGCCGTCTGAGTTTTAAAAGGCGATCACCCCCTCTAATATTGGCTGGTACACTGTCAAGACAAACATAAGATAACAGATCCCTGTTATTGTTATGCATTTTGTCAAAGTGCCTGGCTACAGGATAGGTTTAATCTTTTTTGGCAATGGCACGCATGTGCTCCAAAATTCTGAGCTTAACTGCGTTGGTGGTGCTGCCAATGTAGTTCAGGCCACAAGGGCATGTGAGACAGTAAACAGCGTAGGACGTGGAGCATGTCAAAAATTTCATGATCCGTCTAGGAGTCGCTAGGCCAGGTATCTTGTAAGTAAGCGTCCGCTTACTATATTTACAGGCCTTACAACGACCGCAGGGGTAAAAAACACTAAGTACAGGTAATTTGGGGGTTCTTTCTGGAGCAGAGAAATGGCTGGAAACCAAATGGTCCTTGAGAGATCTCGCCTTTCTAAAGGTGACTAAGGGATTAGAGGGCAGGTCTGCCTTGATAATATTATCAGACAGTAGAATATTCCAGTTCTTTCTTAGTATTTTCTTCACTTGCCCGGCATTATGAGAGAAAGTGGTAATCAGTCGAAATGTTCCGTTGTTAGGTTTCGCTGTCTTAGTTGATTTAAGCAGCTCATGTCTTCTCATCTTTTTAGCTCTCTCATAGGCACGTGTTAAAACACCGTCACTATAACCTCTCATCCTAAATCTCTGCATGCTGGCATCCGCCGCTTTCTGAAATTCACCATCGTTGGAGTTATTTCTTCGTAACCTTAATAGCTCTCCATAGGGGATACTATCTATCAAAGGCCGAGGGTGACTGCTAGTGGCAAAAAGAGTGGAATTTCCGGCAGTTTCTTTTCTAAACAGCTTAGTCTGCATTTTGCCATCCTTATCAATGTACACTGTAAGGTCTAAATAATTTACCAAAGTCTTACTGATATGGCCAGAAAATTTAAGGTTGACGTCATTACAATTAAGAGCTTCCACAAAAGTACTAGCTGTTTCTACAGGGCTTTCTAGAATAATAAAAAGGTTGTTGATATAACGATATAAACTATAATCCCTGCAATGCGTGTAAATTGGGATAAGTTGTCTGCATGTAAGCAGAAGAAAGATGAAACGGTGTCTGATTTCTTCACCAGGTTTGAAGAAACGTTTGTCGACCACAGTGGTCAAGATATGAGCACAGACGGTGGTCAGCGTTTGTTCGTCGATAGATTCGTGCACAATCTACTTCCCGAGTTGTGTAAGAAATTGAAAGGTTCAGAAAGTTCATGGGCAGTTTCCTCTTCAGCACAGATACTGGCTACTGCACAGTACTATGAAAATCGAGACAAAGACGAGAAAGATAGAGCAGAAAAGAAAACTAAAGAGTTGAAAACAAAGGTTTTGTTACAGCAAGCATATCCGCCACGTGGTGGTGGTGGCCAGAATAACGGTGGTCAGAGTAACTATCAGAATAATTATCAGCAACCGCAATAATTTCAAAGACAAAGAGTAGAGTATACTCAGCCACGTGTCCCTGTAGGTCCCAATCAGTGTTCGTATTGCAAGGAAGAGGGTCATTTTAAGTATAGTTGTCCTATTCTGTTACAGCGTGCAAATGGTGTGCCAAACACAAGAGGTAGAGGTGTTCAGCAAGCGCCTAGAGGTAGAGGACGTGGAAACGTCCCCCAGAACGCACGTCGCCTCCTGAACACGAATCCGCTAGGACAGTGGTTCCCAAACTTTTGACTCCTGAGGACCCCCATTGAGTCACTACTGGAAGCCGGGGACCCCCAAGCAATTTGTATGAGTTAAATTTTAAATATTAAAACAGTAATTCGAAAAAAATACACACGTGTGCACACAAAACAAATACTCAAAGTACTTAGGGGCAGATTTCCAATAAGTGACGCATCCATGCATATCAGCAGGGATGCGCCACTTATTGTGCGCGATGCCTCCGCCACCATTGATGCGCCGCATTTACAATGCTGCGCCTCATGGGGCAAAAAAGCAAAGATGCATGACGCATCTGTGCCGTAAAGGTGGCGCATTGCTGGAGTTGCGTCGCAAGTGCGACACAGCTCCAGCAATGCTCTGGGGGGCCGAATCTTGTTAATGCTGCGTCAATCCTTACGCCTGCTTCAAGCAGGCGCAGGGTTTTGACGCAGCATGGGCCCCAAAGTGACTGAGTGAAATCTTGTAGATTTCACTCAGCCACATTTAGGAGGCGTTACTGCGCCGGAACGCCTCCTTCTGGCGCAGGGCTTTACAATGTGGCGCATCTCCCAGATGCATCACGTTGTAAATACCCTGCACCATGGCACTTCTTTTACGTCACCGCTGCATCACGAAAGGGACGCAACAGCGGCGTAAAAGAGGAGCAAGGGGCTTGTAAATCTGCCCCTAATGATTTTGGGGCCAGATGTACGACCATTTCATTTAGCGCCTCGTAATTGGTGACAAATTGCGAGTGGCAAATTGCGAGTCGCTAAATGAAATGTACAACAGTGTGTTTAACAATGTTTCGGATTCCCAATGGGGTCACAAATTGCGAGGTTCATTAATATTAATGAGCCTCTCGCAATTTGCGAGCCTATTGGGAATGCTAGCCCTCCTAGGTATGTTGTCTGCTGGGCTCTGCAGGCCACCATGTCTGGCACTGCTTTTAAATAAAGCAGTTAAAAAAAATGCAGCCCATTTACCATGTATTTAAAAAAAAAAAAAAATGAAACGGGCAGGCAGAGGTCCCTGGGACCACTGCCTGCCCTTAAAAAATAATTTTGCATGCATTTGCAAAGGGGAAGGGGTCCCCTGGGGACCCCTTCCTATTTGCGAATGCATTACCATCTACTTTAAGTAAGTGGTAATTGCGAGTGTTTTGCGACCGCAAAACATTTGTACATGGTTTTAAGACTCGCTATTTGTAAGGGAATGCCCCTTCCAAATAGCAAGTTGCAAAACCTATTTAGCGAGTCGCAAACAAATTGTGACTCGCTAAATAGGCAATGTACATGGCCCAATACGTTTTTGCATGTGAAAGCGGGTTCATGAACCCGTTCGCACATATAAAAACGGATCGGACATCTGGCCCTTAGTATTTTATATTGAAGTAATAGCCCCTCTGTCACATGTATTTCATTTGTTTTATAGCATCTCTCATACCATTGTAGTATGTCAGAGGACTTTGCATCACACACATATAGAGACATTGAATCATACATGTAAATCAGTGTGCATGTAAAATGTTTAAAGAGTGCTTGGTCTGGAAAAGCACAAACTCAGGATTCAGAACATAACAGTGACTAGCACTGACTTTAACATTAAAAATGTCTTTCCACCAAAATAAATATTTTTAGCAGCATCAGGATAATCACTGGCTTTATCTTGACACTTTTATTGTTGCTGGAAATTATACAAGAAACTTTTCTGTGCTTTTAAAACTGTTGCCTGCGGACCCCCTGGGAATGTGTCACGGACCCCTGGGGGTCCGCGGACCACAGTTTGGGAAACACTGCGCTAGGAGATTAGAGTTTATTAATAACTCCTTAGTTCAGCTCTTGCACCAACACCAACTTGTAATGAACACAACTAACTGTTGGGTGTGTGGTCTTATGCCTCACACAACGGATAAAGGTATCCCTTATCTGGTCCTGCCTTTCAGCAATAATGGTTCTGTATGGGCATACAGAACAATGTTCATCTATGCTCATGAAGTCCACCCCTTACGTTCTGTAAAAAACAATCCTAAGAATAGTGCTCTGGTTAAGGGTATAGTCGACATGATTAAGGAAGAGATTTCTTATGAAACTACCCCCGAAGATGAGACACTTGCATATATAGGATGGAACGTGACCGGATATGGAGCTACTCTGAGTGAGAAACAGCAAGCTAAGAGATCTTCCCCGATTTGGATTGTACCCCATCAGGGTCACCTGTGTCTGGAAGGTATCGGCAAGAATCCCAGAGCTCATTTAGGGAAAAGTGTCTGTACTGAAACGTATGTTTTTGGGTCTCAGACTTCCCCTGCGTTTTTAGCTGCTAAGGGTACCTATTTCATCTGCCATGATAGAGCCTATACATGGTTGCCCCCTGACTTTTCGGGCACATGTTTTGTTTCGTTCCTGTTGCCTCCCACCTACACAGCAGCAGCAGATTACCACAAGACAAGGGTAGTTAGAGGTGTCTTGAGTAAAGAAGACACTACAGGTCAAGAATTTGGGGACTTCGCAAAGGGTTTTCTGCCATTCTGGGGACCCATGGTTAACAGCAGGAACATAAGGCAATTGACAAGGGCGGTTGAGTCCACTGTAATTGAAACTGCTGGTGCCCTTAGTAACTTGACTGCTGAGCTCCAGTCGGATCGTCTTATGACCCTTCAGAACAGGGTCGCTTTAGATGTCATACTTGCAGACCGAGGTGGGGTATGTAGATTGATCCAATCGAGTTGCTGTGTTTTCATTCCAGATAACGCTCCAGCAGTGTACCAGGCCATCTCCAAACTGCATAAGATTTCCGAATCTATTCATGTGGATAAAGGAGATTGGTCATAAATGGGGTGGTTCTGGGAACTGATATCCGGCTGGGGATGGAAAATTCTGATGGTCATTGGGATGGTCTTAGCCATTCTTTTCCTGTTCTGTCTGTGCGTGCAGTGTGCTCCTGCAATATGTGGCCTCTGTGCCACATCATGTGTAAGGAAGCCTGTATCAAGAGACAAACTAAGTAATAGAATGATGTTACAGCAGCATCTCAATGACTTTAGGAATATAGACCTGGACTCAGATTAGCATGAGATTAGGTTAAATTGCCTATGTTAGGGCAAAAGGAGGGTTTGTAGTTCTGAAAATTCTGGACTCGAGAATTTTATTTCATCATAGCATGACGATTTTTCACCTCAAAATCGTCATTTTCGTCTTGAACCCTTGGCTTCGATTTTGTGTACGGCAGCCATTTTGTGAGTTGCCCTCACATAGGCAGACGAATTAAGCCAAATTCGATTCCCAAGGACACGTACACCTTAATTGACTTTTCTCTGACCTGGGCAAGCTGGAGCCATTGCCCCAGGCCAAAACCTGTTTGGTCAGTTCCTCTTCCAGTGGCCGAACGAGATAGCATCAAGGCACAACATGCCATAAACCCTTTTCATCGCACACACACCCTGCCGAATCTTGCGCACACCTGTCCCCACTCTTTTCTCTCTCACTTGCTTTATGATGGGGAGGTGCCCGTTTTTATTGGGGGTCCACCGATATCTGATGGAAATGTTGGGCCTTGCCGGGTAATTTGTTGTGGGCTGAACAAACTGAAATGTGAGCTTGTCATCATGACTCTGCTTTTCCTTTGTAGTGAAAATATTTGAATGGTATACTGTAAATCCAAGAATGTTTGCCTAAAGCACAATATTTCGTATAAAAAGAGAAGCCTGACTTTGTGAATTCGAGCAGTCTCCTGAGAATATACATCCCGTGTTGTTGTACTTCTAGGACCTGTTACATGGTTGCAGCCAATAAAAATTGATCCTTGACTTCACCTAGAAGACTCTGAGTTTCTGTGGTCTGAATCAGGAAAGTACTCAAGGTCTTTGGGTGTACCCTGACACAACTGGGTTACCGGTTCGGTACCGGTTCTGAAAAACCCAGTACCTCAATATTTCGAAGTGTTAACCCCAAATTTGCAGGCCCGGCAGGTTGCACATTTAAAAAATCCTTGTTTGGCCGGTAACCATGTTTTTACTGAGGTTCCTTCTATCATAGATTTTGATAGATAGGATTCCATTGTTTTACATCTCCGAAATATCACTGTTGGTTTCTCAGGTAATCTATATTTCAAGACATTATCCGTTAGTACTATGGGCCAGTTTTTTGTTAAGATAGCCTTAATCTTCCGCTCTTGCATACTGTATGTCGTCACCAGCCTAGGGGTTTCTTTATCACTGTCCTCCTCTATTGTATTCACTTGATTCATAGGAAGTAAGGACTCTCTAGATCTTTCATTCGCTTTCTGAACTGCTTTACTTAGTACGTTGTCAGTGTAACCTCCTCTCCTGAAGCGATCTATGGTTTCATTTTTACCTTTCTCATATTCTTCCTGTGTACTACAGATACGTTTCAATCGCAGCAATTCCCCAAAGGGAATGCTGGCGATCAGATGCTTCGGATGGGAACTGGTAGCATGTTATAATGCATTTCCTGCAGTCGGCTTCCTAAATGCACTAGTGCCCAGTTTCCCATCTGCAGTCTATATTCGTACATCCAGGAAGTCCACCGCAGTAAAACTGCTATTGGATTTAAAATGCAGGTTACATTCGTTAATATGGATTTGATCAATGAACTCTTGAACACTGATGCTGTCACCGTTCCAAATCATAAAAACGTCACCAATAAAACGTAACCAAACAATAACCTTATGATCAAAAATGTCTCTGTACCTGCCCATGAGGACTTGCTTCTCCCAGAGCCTCACGTGCAAGCACGCATAGCTCAGGGAAAAGCAAGCCCCCATTGCCACACCTTGCCTTTGTCTGTACATATCTTTGCCATAAGATACATTTTTTATTTTCAAGACACCATGCAGTGAGTGATAATAACATTCTTTTGTGCATTGCATAATCTGCAGATCTAGTATTTAGAAAGTAAGCTACCCCCTGAAGCCCACAGTCATGCTGAATACTGGTAGTCAAAGTCAAAAATTTTATTTGTGTTGGTACTCGACAGAGGACCACAAAAGAAATCTACATTTTACAAGAAGTGCAATAGTATTAATACAAAGATAAAAATTGTTTTAAAAACCTGTACAAGTTGAAACAGATGAATTCATTCAAAGGTACACCACACATGTCTAAAAGTTCACTCCCCTTAGTAATTCTGCAGCAGCGGAATATAGGATTAAGGTATCTTGTACGAGCTATGGTTACTTTTTGATTGGGACACACAAGTAATAAATGTTCAATAGTTTGGTCACCCCCGGTGCACAAAGTACACAGAGGAGATCCTCCTGGAAGCCATCTGGAGGTAAATGCTAATAGTGGTAAGATACCCAACCGGTACATAGTGATCGCTCTTCTTACACCATGTGTCAGGGTAAACCCAATATAAGGTCGAGTTTGCTTGAATTCTAGTTTCTCCACAAATGGCTTATAGATGGTTAATTTATTGCAGTGTAAACAATCCAATTCGTAGCTCAATTTTGGGGTAAAAGTTTTTAAGAACAATTTTAAATGCGCTGGAGACCAGGTACTCAACATTTCAATTTTAATGTTTGCCAACCGAAGTGCAACAGCCAAGTTTTCCAGAAAGATTTGCTTATTAGGCACTGCCCCAAAAGACTCCTTTTTCAACACTGACCTTAAAGTGTTCTCCTTTGCGTGTATCAGGTTGTAGGCCCACCTTATTACATTAGCAATAGCTATAGCATAAGAGCTTATGATAGATAGTTCTAATCTCAGTGCCTGTACAGGTACAGTATCGGAAACTTTCATGATCCTTCTTAATATTTTCCCTTCCTTTTGATCCATGAAAACCCATTGTTTTAAAGGGATGTATTCCGTCGCATATGATAATACAGGTGGTATTTTTACTCTGTATGTGCCTAACAGTGCAGAGAAATGTCTATTCCCAGTTGCGCTGTAAAGTTTCAGGAGAGCAGAGGCATGTATATCGGCTTTCCTTTGTAGGTTTAATACCTGTGTTGAATTTGTTAAATTTTTGGAGAGAATCCTTCCGAGATAAGGATAGTTGTCTACCTCTTCTAGTTTTTCTTCACCAATCTTCCAGGTATATTTGGCACTTTGTTTTCTTCCTGAAAAAGCAATCACTTTAGTTTTCTTTATATTTGGTATTAAGTAATTTTCCTTCGAATATCTATACAAAATGTCCAGTGATGCTTGTAGTCCGAAAGGGGTTAGATCTAATAATACAATATCGTCAGCGTAGAGTAATGAGATTATGTTTTGCTGAGCGATCTTCGGCGGTAGATTAGAACCAAGTTGCAATTGGTGAGGCAAGTCACTTAGATAGAGGGAAAAGAGGAGCGGGGCTAAAAGGCACCCTTGTTTCAGTCCATTCTCTGTTTGGATTCGTTTTGTAAGTCCTTTTTCTCCCCCCATCTGGACTTGACACCAGGTGTTGGAGTGAAGGCTTATGATTGCTTGCAGCAATTGTTCTTTGATTCCAAGCCTCCTAAGTTTTTTCCATAGGGTAGATCGATCAACCCGATCAAACGCCGTTGAATAATCGATGAATGCGGCATAAACTACCTGGGCTTTTAGAGTAATATACTTGTCAAAGATAACCTGAATGACTGCTATGTTGTCTGTGACCGAGTGTTTAGGCCTAAAGCCTGCTTGACACATGGGTATCAGACCTGACGAAAAGGCCCATTCTTTCAGGCGATCTAATACCTCTGCCGCAAACACTTTGCCTGCTGCATCCATAAGTGCGATCTGACGGTAATTTCCAGCTAGGGTTTTACTTCCCTTCTTATGAATAGGGATAATTATGCTTCCCTGCCAAGATTTTGGAACATGTCCACTCTCAAAGATGTAATTAAAGAGAGGGCATAATAGCTTACTCCATTCTTTCGGTGCTACTTGTAATGCCTTAATCGGGATTTGATCTGGTCCAGAGGCACCTGTGGTTCTTGCTTTGCGTATATTGAGTTCAACCGAGATGACTGTGGTTTGTATTAAAGAACTCTCGTCTTTATCATGCTTCATATCTTTAATATTTACTTTAGGTTTTATTGAATTTACTTTATAAAGATCAGAGAGGTAAAGTTCCCAGTCATTCGGGGGAACCGGGATGGCTTGTAAATTTTTCTTTGTACCAGTTAATTTCGCAATCAAGGACCAATATTTACGTTGATTGTAATTACTTGCAGCAATCTGAATATCGACCCAATTTCGATCTTCTATGGCTCTTTTTTCCTTTTGGTTCTCCCGCCTCATTTGATTCTTCAGTCTGTTTATTTCCTTCTTTACACTTGCTGAAAAGTTCATATATTGAGCACGTAAGAGTTTATTTAATTGTTTCTTTACTTCAGAATGCTTGTGGGAACAAACATTTTTACCTTCCTTCTTTTTAGTGTTTCCTCTTGCACCAGATGATATCATACTTAGGATAAGTTTTTTAAAATCCTTAATGATGAATTCAAAGTTTTCTGTAGGATTATTGGAGAAACTCTGCTCCAGGAACTTTGAGTGATCAATCTTCATCATAATTTTATCAAGGGTCGAGGAGTTCCAGTAGATACATCTCCGTTCACTTTCTATTTGAACAGTACTTTCAATGTAAATAATATGACTAGGTTGGGAGGTTTTAGGTATCCAATCTGCTGTTAATTGCATAATCGCATGATCGCTCTCCAGACAAAATTGATTAGACAAATGCAAAGCAGTATCAAGCAAATCCATACTACTTATGATATAATCTATGATGGATGAAGACCCATTGCCTCGCCTGGTATACTTTGCTGGAATGTCTCCTTCAACAGCTCCATTCAATGTAAGTCCATTAAGGTGCGTTATTGCTGATAATAACAATCCGCCTCTTTTATTGGTTAGAATACCCTCGGGGAATTGTGGAATTATAATTTCCTGACCTTCTTCTGCATATGTATTTGCCCACCTATTAATTTCAGAGTTGGAAATTTTACTATTAAAATCCCCCGCGATTAAAAAAGATGAATGATTTTGGATCTCAGTAATTTGTGTAATCTTTTCAATTATGTCCAAAAATGTACTGTCATTTTCTTTCCCAGGGGGAGCATAGACATTGAAAAGTAAGATTGCCTGTGGTGAAGCAGTGCTATGTTTTTTTGCGAATATTTGAATGCACTGTAAGTTGTTGGATTTTGTATCTATTATTTCCTGTTCCCATAGGTAATCTTCCCTTAGCATTATGGCTAACCCTCCTTTAGCATGACCTCGATTGGTGGCTAGTGCTAGTTTTTCATATATGAAGTACCCTTTAAAATTGAAAGATGCGGTGTCCCATGTTTCTTGTAGAAGCAATATGTCGGGGAGATTTCTCATAACCATGGACAGTTTGTTTTTAGTTCTGCCAGCAATATTCCAAGATGTAATCCTTAGTCCCGTGCTAAACAGAATTTTGTCTGAAGTTAGAGATTTTGTTACAATTCAGAGTCTCGGAGACCCAAGCCCAGGACTCGGTAGTATTATGCTCTTCAGGTTCCATGTCAGCTTTATACCAAACTGCCCTATGACCTTTATTCACCAGAATTTTTAGATTTGTAATGTCACGATCTTCAGTTATACCATTTTTTCGCTGGTATTTATTGACTTGAGATTTGTTAATTGCCTGTATTTGAGCATTATACCCATTGGGAGTATTATAGTCCTTTGGATCTTCTGTTTCCATTACATCATATCCGTGCTTGTATAGTGTCTCTTTCTCCTTTAATATTATGCCTGGAAGAACTGTTGACCAAAAGGTTACTATTGTCACTTTATTGTTCTCTTTTTTAGGAAAGGACACAAGATCAATTTCGTTACTAGTCATAGTATCTAAAGACCTTATATGTCGTAATAAATTGACAATCCTTCCTCTATTGAGTGGTGCCGAATCAATAGGAAAAAGTTCCTCAATTTGAAGAGTTTTGGAAGAAGGCCCATCCACCTTTTCATAGTGGCTACTGTTTCCTTCTATAAAGATGTTTTTATTTTGATCCAGTTGCTTAGGATATTTCGTGGGGATATACTCTTTTACTGTCGGATCTAGTTTAGGAACCATATTTTCATAGTTATTACTGGGAGTACCTTTTTCAACATTTTGAGACTCTATTTTAGTGTCACATTGTTTTTCTTCAGATTTATAAGAGATTACAGATTTTTGGAATTTTAGTTTACGATTTTTCCGTTTTTGGATCCTTCTCTCTGGCTTTTTTCTCCTTTTTTTCCCAATTGCGATGTTCTTTTCCTGGTTCTTATTAGTAAGCGTGTCTTTGTTACCTTCACTCGGTGCATTACTGATGTTAATTCTTGATTCCTGTCTTTCAGGAACGTTAGCATTGGTAGACTTATTCTTTTCATGAGTTTTTAAGAATACTGGAAAGTGTTTTATTTTCTGTTGATGTTTTTCTTTAAATAAGTTTTTCAAAGAATATGTCACTGAATCATTCAAGTTTTCAATTTTATGTTTTTCTTGTATCTGAATGTCTACAGTTTGAGTACCAAAGTCACGCGTTTTTTCCTCCTGAATTTTTTTGTGATCTTTTGGTATGAGTTGTTGGTCAGAATTGGTTTTATATAACATTTTGATTTTATCTACTTCATGGAAATTCTTTTTCTTCTTTTCTTCTACCAAATGCTTTAAAATGCCTATTTGAACGTCCAATGTTTGGTCGGAATTTTCGAGTATATTTCTAAGGAATAAAAGAACAGATTCCAATATCTCTTGTAGAGAGAATAAAGCTTTAGATATTGGAGGAGCATTATCAGCAGTATTATCATTATTTTTAAGGTCAAAGAAGTCCATTGAGGGATCACACAAAGCAATAGGTGAAGAGGTTTTTAACTGGATACTATTAGTTGTTCCTAGATCCTTTTTCCCTGTTGCAATAATTTGATTACTATTATTTATTTCATCGAATAAGGTTACGCTCCCACTGCTTTTTATAGGTGTTACCGTTTTCAGATGGATCGTTTCATGATATGACAGAAGAAAGTCTTTCGGAGTGCTAGATAATTTGTTGCTTAGGTCTAATTCCAAACATTCCTCCTTGAGTTGTAAACTAAATTTCGTTGGGGTAGATTTTGATGGAGGGATATTAATCTCCCCAGCAGAGTCTATTACGTTGAGATTAACATCCTTACTTAGCGATAGTGTTTCTTGATTTTGTTTGGGCGGAGAAATAAGTGCGGAGAAATAAGCAGTGATGGCTGGTGTATTAGTTAAACGACCTAGTTTTATAGCTTTATCACTGGTATTTCGCACTGCATTTTCCGTTCCCATTCTTTTCATATAGACTGTCCGAGATCTCAATTTCTTAAAACCCATTTATACTCCAATTATCGTCAGGGATAAAGAATCTCTTATAACGCCACTGGTATCGTTGGAGATTTTGGTGTTTTAAAGAAATCTTAGTTAACCCCAATATATTCACAATGAGCAGAGAAGAATATTTACCACTGTTAGTAGCGTTTCAGTGAAGGTTGAGTAGATATCAGGAACCTGAAATGATGTCCGTCAGTGGGGTGGCCCGTCCCGTCCTCAGTCGGCCTCGGACGGCCACAGACGGCCCGTCCTTTGCCCGGGCTTCTCCCGGGCGCTACCCGCGCGCTCCCGCGCAGCGGAGTAGAAGTACTCTAATTATTGACTGACCTTAGGAGGGGGCGTGGCCTTGAGGGAGAGCGTCACCAGGTGAGATCGGTGAGGCAGCTGCTGGGACTCTTGGGAGTTGGAGTCCAGCAGTCTGCCCGCTCGCAGCCCTACTTGCCTCGAGCCCCCAGTCCTCAGCTGGCAGTCACAGCAGAAAGCGCCTCCGGTGAAGCGGGACCCGCGGAGCGGGTCCGGCGGAAAGTAGCACTTAAAAAGCGCTTCAGCGGTAGCACAGAGCGCCGTCTCAGTCCTCCAACACAGGTGCAGTTCAGCTTGATAAGATGCAGAAAGGAATCCGCTATTGATGGTAATCCGGAGCCTTTTACTGGAGAGAAGGGGGCGTGGCCTTGAGGGAGAGCGTCACCAGGTGAGATCGGTGAGGCAGCTGCTGGGACTCTTGGGAGTTGGAGTCCAGCAGTCTGCCCGCTCGCAGCCCTACTTGCCTCGAGCCCCCAGTCCTCAGCTGGCAGTCACAGCAGAAAGCGCCTCCGGTGAAGCGGGACCCGCGGAGCGGGTCCGGCGGAAAGTAGCACTTAAAAAAGCGCTTCAGCGGTAGCACAGAGCGCCGTCTCAGTCCTCCAACACAGGTGCAGTTCAGCTTGATAAGATGCAGAAAGGAATCCGCTATTGATGGTAATCCGGAGCCTTTTACTGGAGAGAAGGGGGCGTGGCCTTGAGGGAGAGCGTCACCAGGTGAGATCGGTGAGGCAGCTGCTGGGACTCTTGGGAGTTGGAGTCCAGCAGTCTGCCCGCTCGCAGCCCTACTTGCCTCGAGCCCCCAGTCCTCAGCTGGCAGTCACAGCAGAAAGCGCCTCCGGTGAAGCGGGACCCGCGGAGCGGGTCCGGCGGAAAGTAGCACTTAAAAAAGCGCTTCAGCGGTAGCACAGAGCGCCGTCTCAGTCCTCCAACACAGGTGCAGTTCAGCTTGATAAGATGCAGAAAGGAATCCGCTATTGATGGTAATCCGGAGCCTTTTACTGGAGAGAAGGGGGCGTGGCCTTGAGGGAGAGCGTCACCAGGTGAGATCGGTGAGGCAGCTGCTGGGACTCTTGGGAGTTGGAGTCCAGCAGTCTGCCCGCTCGCAGCCCTCCTTGCCTCGAGCCCCCAGTCCTCAGCTGGCAGTCACAGCAGAAAGCGCCTCCGGTGAAGCGGGACCCGCGGAGCGGGTCCGGCGGAAAGTAGCACTTAAAAAAGCGCTTCAGCGGTAGCACAGAGCGCCGTCTCAGTCCTCCAACACAGGTGCAGTTCAGCTTGATAAGATGCAGAAAGGAATACTGGTATATAATGACTCAATGTCCAGAGTCACTAACGTAAAGTCATTACACCAGGTAAAGCCATTAATATGTTTAAGGAAGTCCCCAGTGTCTTTTATATAGGATGGCATGGATCTTACCGTATCTTGAAGATAGAAGTCGAGGTATTGGCCCACCCGTTCTGTCATGCTGTTAATAGCCGATATAATCGGACGTCCAGGAATTGGTGATTTCCCCTTATGAATCTTAAGTAACAAGTATAAAAAGGGTATCTCCGGGTTTGCATTATGCATGAACTTGTATTCCTCTGAGGTAATCAATCCTTCATTTTTCCATCTAAGGAGTTCTTTCATAAGATTATCCCTAGATTTGCTGTATGCCTTCGTGGTTGTCTTTTCATAACACTCTGTGTTCAAGAGCTGTCGCATTGCTTCCTTTTCATAGTCTGCTTTGGGCCATAGGACAATGTTCCCGCCCTTATCTGATTTTTTTACAATCACCCCTGGATTTTTTCTGATCTTGTCCATAAGTTGGTTGAATTCCCTTTGTTTCTGGTCCATTTGTCGCTTTTTAAAGTTTACTTGAATGTTAAGTTTTTTAATATCCTCAATCACACGCTCATGAAATACATCAATTGCATCTTTTTGCATTAGCGGAACAAAGGTAGATTTCGGTTTAAATGGACTCTCGCCCGCACCTTTTTGGAGTAGGTCCAGCTCTTTTAGTTTTGTCTGTGTGGAGGTTTGTGACGTATTGGGCTCTTCGTTACTCAGCTCATGCATGGCCCATAGAGCAGGTATTTCCGCAACAGTCAGTGTTGAGCCTGCTTCATTAGTTTCTTTGTTTCTTCTATCCTCCCACCCATTTTTGAGCGCAAAGAATTTTTTCAATTTTAGTTTTCTAATGTAGCAGAATAGATCCACACGTGTTGTAGCGTAATTGAAGTTAGTATTGGGGCAGTAATTAAGACCTAATGCTAGCAGTTGTTCCTCTGCTTTGGTGAGTGTTAAGGTCGTGAAATTGATGATAGTTTTTTCTTCCGTCATTATTTCTTGCGCCAATAATTTTGCTTCCTTTTTGGCTTCCCGCTTGCGTTTCCTGCGCCTTGTTCGCCTGATGGTATTACGCTTTTTTCGGCCTGATTTTTCTTGGTCCGAGGCCTTAGCGTTTTCATCCGCTCCTCCACTAAAAAATCAATCTCCTCCTCTAGGCTTGAAACTCTTATATTCATTACACTGGTGTTGCTATCCTCATTTATGCTGGAACCACTTGTCAGAGAATCTGTATCTGTTCCATCAGTTGTTTCATTTACAGGACCAGCCCGTAACACATTAGGTTTTGAATTTTCACTTTTCTGTTGCGTAAACTGTCAAACTTTTTAGCGAATGTATAAATATGTCCCAAGCGGTAGTCCTCCAAATCAAGAGCGAATTTTTGCACTTTTCTGGTTTGAATCTTTTCTTCGTGTTTCTTGAGGCGTTCTTTAATCTCTTTCTTTTTTGTTGCAATCCAGTCCTGCTTTTCGGACTTGCTGAGTTCGTCTTCTATTGCCTCAATCTCTTGCACCAATTCTAGGCGGTCTATTTCTGCATATTTAACAAGCATTTTAACTAGATTCATGGAGGTGTCCAGATTGCTTTCGCCCCACTCACGTAAAAGAGCCGGATTAGTCTTCTCGAAACTTGGGGCCAATAGTATTCGCAGTCCTCGCGGTACTCTGCCCGCCTCTACATACTTGCTCAGTGATTTGTGCTCCCATCACTTGGTGGTTTCAGATTTCATTTTCTTTTCCAGGTTTCTCAACAACAGATTCACATCTTTATTGACATCCTCACTGGTTGTGATCACATTAACATTCACTGTATTTTGCTTGGCTATGTTGTTATATAATGCATCTGCATTTGCCTCACGGTCTCGTACCGCGTCCGTTAGCATTGTTGCCATTTTAGCTGAGAAACAGTCTTTAACTTATTTTGTGCACCGTAGTGCTTTCTCTGAGGAGAAACTAACCGTGTCTGCGAGCTGTGATTCGCCCTGTCCAGTAAAATTGCCTATTTTCACTCACCGAGTCCGAGAAAACAGTTATACGCGAGTCCTCCGACTCCAGCGTCGGCATCTTTGCTATCGGTGTTCGTGTTATCTAATGGCTCACGGGAGGTATACCCAGCCTTAATTCCTTCCCAGAAAATCCAACAACAAATGCCGGTTTCAAAGGCGGTCACCAACTTTCAGGGCGGGGTCCAAGAAACGGAAGAAATTGAACTTCCGTGATTGCTATTACTCTCTTCCTTCTTCTCCATGCTGCTTGCACGGCACGGCACGCAGAATACAAGGACCACCACACAGCTCGTCCAGTACAAAAGGTTCAGTTTTTTATCCCCTTGTTTCTCACTGGCCTGACGCGTTTCGGGTAGGGACTACCCTTGTTCACATAACGGATCAGTGGTACCAGAGACCTTTTATCAAGCACACCACGTGATTCATAGAAAGTGAAGACATACTTATAAAATACAGGATGAGTGGCTTTTACATTACTGGTAAGGCACATTTAAAACATTTTAACCCTCTAAGTTTATCTTTATAGTATTATCAATTTATAGCAGCATAAATGCGTTAATGGTAAACATAGACTGAATTTGTGCAAATTTACAAGAATAAGTTAACATGGCATATGACAATGTAAACCAAGTTTTTATCAAATAACTATTTTCTAAAAAACTAATTACTCTATACACAGTGCATTAAATGTATTTACATTACATTCAGTTCAAAGGTTATTACAGCTTAAATGCTCCGAATGTATGTGCAAAGTGTGCCAATCTGTAAACATGACTACTCTATTTCTAATTGCCATTATCTAGTTTTATAGGGTATGAACCTTTGTGCAACTTTTTATACTACCTACTGGCTTCACACATGTTATAGTTAGCTGGACATTTCACTCAGACAAAACCATTGAAATGTGTGAAACATATGGTTTATTCAGTGAATTTCTAAGGTTTTTTAAATGCTAATTCCTAACTATAACTAAGTGTGGGCTGAAAATCCGTTCCCTTCACAGAATTTGCATATTTTTGTCAATTTCAAGGTCCGCGAATCGCGCAAATTTGTCAAAGAATTCGCAATTCGTGAGTTGCCAGATTTTTTTTTCTTGGTCGCGCTTCAAAAATACAATCTTGCGCATGCGGCGTTGACTTACCGTGATTCTGAGTTTGCCGAGTTCTTTTCCTCCCGGTTTGCGTGCGCTGCACCATTTTTGATCTTGCTGCGTGATCGCAGAAGACTTTTCGACCGCGACTACGTCATGGCGTGATCGCACAAGACTTTTCGACCGCAAGTACGTTATAGCGTCCCTCCATCTTGCATTGGGAAACTTTCAGAAAACGAATACGTCATAAGGGCCCGCAATCACGCAACTGTGATTCCTTTTACTGTATGCAATGATATAATAAATATTTACACCATTGGGAACAAAATGGGTGGCATAATTTAAATACAAAAATTATGGGAACAGGTAGTGGAGTGGAAAAATGACCTACCAAAAACTCACGTGATTAACATGCTGAGTCATCAAAGCGATGGCGTGCACGTAGAAGGGAATTCAGTGGCTGTTAAAGCCCCTGTTCACACAGCTTCCATAGTTGCGCACACTCGTCCAACAACGAGAATAGACGGTTAGAATATGGTGGCTGTAATTGCTTCTCGCAAAAACAGCACAGCAGTGCCTAAGAAATTTCCACTCAAATACTCCTACAAGTTAGATGCAAACAACATTCCATATGCTCAGATTCTTGGAGTGGGAGATAGAGAATTTCCAAGTATGGATAGTAGGCAGGAATTAATCATTTAAAGCGCGTGCGGCGTTGACTTACCGTGATTCTGAGTTCGCCGAGTTGTTTTCCTCCCGGTTTGCGTGCGCTGCACCATTTTTGATCTTGCTGCGTGATCGCACAAGACTATTCGACTGCGAGTACGTCATGGCGTGATCGCACAAGACTTTTCGAACGCAAAAACGTCATAGCGCCCCGCCATATTGCATTGGGATACTTTCAGAACACGAATACTTCATAAGGGCCCGCAATCAAGCAGGTGTGATTCCTTTTACTGTATGCAATGATATAATAAATATTTACACCATTGGGAACAAAATGGGTGCCATAATTAAAATACAAAAATTATGGGAACAGGTAGTGGAGTTGAAAAACGACCTACCAAAAACTCACGTGATTAACACGCTGAGTCATCAACGTGATGGCGTGCACGTTGAAGGGAATTCAGTGGCTGTTGAAGCCACAAAGGGGGCTGTTCACACAGCTTCCATAGTTGTGCACACTCGTTCAACAACGAGAATAGACGGTTAGAATATGGTGGCTGTAATTGCTTCACACAACCCAGCACCGCAGTGCCCAAGAAACTTCCACTCAAATACTCCTACAAGTTACATGCAAACAACATTCCATATGCTCAGATTCTTGGAGTGGGAGATAGAGTGTTTTCAAATATCGATCGTAGGCAGGAATTAATCATTTAAAGCACACAAGGGCTTGGGCTCCGCGCATTCAGGAGTAATAGCTACTATTTCTTCATTGCAACAGTGCTATTGGTGGCCTGGGATCAGAAGTCAGACTATTGGCTTTGTCTTGAACTGCAACATCTGCAAACGAATGCCAGGCTACACAATCACAACACCCGCGCAGGTCCCATTGCTAGACAGCATCAGACTGTCCACTTGATCGTGTCGTGTAAAGGACCACTGCGGCCCCTCAAATTTTGAGGTGGCTTAAAAATATATCTTAGTGGCAGTGGGTCCTTGCTCAAGTGTCCTATAAGTATGGCCTCAATGCTTGGCTGACACTCAAAACTGTTATAAAAAGATTTGCGAGTCCACAACAGGAGTTACGCAATCAACGTTACACCCTGACTGTGGCCGCACACTTGGCTCTCGAGCCTACTAAGAGGCCATGGAAGGGATGGACGTAGTATTGCGGTACTCCTCTCCAACGCCATCCTGAGGGAATTAATGTAGAGGAGAGGAAGGACTGGGGCATAGAGCAATCCTTAACAGCTAGGGTATTAGGCTGGGCATTAGTGGGGTCAAACACTTATATGGATTCAGGGGGCAATACACACTCAGCCAAGAAGCTCTCTAGGAGGTGTCACCCCATTTACAAATGTGGGAACCTGATCATACATGTGAAGGCACAGTGGCGGATGAACACCATTCTATATCTATGATCGTTTGGCTGTTTTACAGGAACTAAAGGAAACAAAGAAACAAGCAAAGATTCTGTCAAAGTGAAACAGGCCGCCACTGGGAAGTTGAGGTAATCACGGCAAGTCCTGTCTGAATCCAAAAGTCGTGGATCTGGACAGAGAGAGAAAAAGATCGCGGACACTGAGGAATTTGGGCCCTCATACAGAAATACATGTGCCAGTCCTTAATGTGAAAGGAACAAGAACTGTACTTTTGCCGCATCCTGCCCTGATAAAAGCACCAGATTAATTTCAAATGAAAGAATCAACCAAAACCTATGTTGCCAATACTGAGCAGTAGGCTTCATGAATTCCACAATAGTAGACATCCCTCTCACTACTATTCAAGAAATTCAAACTAAAAGGCTCATCAGGTTTGAGAAATCAAATCAATGGAGTGGGGGACTATGCAACAATGCAATGGAACCAGTTCTCCTTGAACCAACCTTTCAAATTCAAAATAAAAGTCAAGACAACACTCAAGTTGCAATATGGCCAAAAATAAATGTGTACACCAACGTTTTTCAACAAAAGCATCAATTAATAAAAGCTTCAAAGTTTTTTCAACAAAAACATCAAATAAAAAATGTTTCAACGTTTTTCAACAACAGCATCAAATAATAAATGCTTCAGTTTTTCAACAAAAGCATCAAATAATAAAAGCTTCAAAGTTTTTCAACAAAAACACCAAATAATAACTTCAACATCTGAACGTTTTTTCAGCAAAGACATCAACTATTAACTTCAACATGTCAATGTTTTTCAACAAAAACAGCAGAAATAACTTTAACTAAATACGATGCAATTTCAACAATTGATCTTACAGCTACTGGCTATTTCATTAACTGTGATACGTTTTCCAGGGCTCCACGTGAAAAGGAAGTGACAGCCAGCACAAAAACAAACATGCAAGTACAAACATTTGAACATTTTTCCTTTCCAAAAGATACAGACCTGGCTTCACCATAAGTAGAACTATGGGGTATTTCTGGGTTTATCTTTTTCTGTTCTGGCTTTGCTTAGAGCTAGCTTTTAGTATGACTTCTAGTGGACACTTTCTATAACACAGGATCAACATAAAACTGAAGCCACGTCCATTTTCAATTCAAATGCAAAAGAGACTTATAAATGTATTCGACCTGAACAAACCTTTATATTCTAAATGATGTACTTAATCATCCAGTTTTTAATTCTGATTAATGTATTTTGAACTTTATTCATATTTCAACAATTTATACCTGTTACCTTCATTAAGGTTATCAAATCCTACAGAATTAAAATGCATCTAGAAATGTGGTTGTTTAACCGCATCGCCGCCAGCGGTTTTCCCGCTGTGCGCGGCGTTTTTAAAAAAGCTGCTTTACATGACGAGCTCAACTCGTCGTGCGCGTACGAGCGTCGCAACTCATGACGAGCTGAGCTCGTCATGAGCGGGGAAGGGGTTAAACACCAGTAGGAACTTTGCCAAACACCACCAAACACCATCGCACGGGTGTGGGATAGTTGACATACATCAGCAGGGGCAACATTAGATGTGATTTACAACACAACAGGACAGACCCAGTTAGGAAAGTATGGGTGGTTTGGCGTTTTTGACACAAATTCCTGTCACAAAATGTATTCTTGAACGTCACTAAGGGACTCAGGATACATAGGCCAGCACTACGTTATATACAGATAACATCCAGAGGTAGTGAAATCCTACAGTGTAGTGAAGCTGTGCCTTTTTAAAAAAAAAGCGCCAACACTGACAGTAGTGAAACGAAAGTTTCCTTTGTAAAATTCAATGTTTACGGCAATCTGAAAACCATGCTTGTGCTGTACTTTTATTTTTCATTTTACATCAGCGAAATTTTTGTTTCCTTTTCCACAAAATAGCACTCTTAACTACAGACTGCCCCTTTTTCCTTTTTGATAAATTTTGTCTTTCACATACAAGCAGTGTGATACACCTTGGGAATACCTCGAACAGGAACTATGCCTCTCATGGTTTCAAATATTTAACAGAACAGTCTGAAAAGACTGCCACGTACCTGTTCTCTGATGCTTGTTTCTTGCAATGAAGAATGCGTGGCCATCATCTGTCTGACACTTTCAAAGGAAAGCGCCAGTGTTATAGTTGGCTGGACATTTCTCTCATACAAACCATTGAAATTCCCCCGTTATAGTTAGTTTAGCTAACTATAACTTGCGCGCCCGCAATGCACTGCTGATTTGAAGAAACACCTTTTTCTAAAGAAGCTGTGTTTTCATTGTTTTATCATGGCTGCCCAGCAAGAAAACACTTCACAGCGCTCTTCTGAGGAAGAATTTGTGGCAGAAAAGCCACCCACAAAAAGAAAAGAGGCAGTGATATGGATTTTTTTCATTTCCAGCAGGTGAAAAAAAGGTAAATGCTGCAAAAGTAACCTGCAAAATCTGCTCTGTTGTACTATCAAGAGTGAATCCGAACAAACATTATTCCTTCTGGACTGCAAGCATGGTGAGGCATATCAAGAAACAGCACCCTGTAAATTATGCCCATGCTGCTTGCACAAGATTCAGGGAGGACATTCCACCAGCACAACCAAGTACTTCAACTGGATCTGCAAGTTAACATCCAGACATCCATCTAGATTTCGCCGATTTAATAATTCAATCTAAATTTTGTAAACAACTATTATGCTACGGCGAACAGTCAATTGATTTAATTTACAGGAGAAAACAGCAGCACCAGTGCTCTCTGCATTATTATTATTTTTTTTGTTCCTGTTAATAGCTTTTTTGTTTGCTGTTCCCTTTTTTCCTAACAAAAGAAAAACTGTTCAAAAAACACAAAAAAACTACAAAACAACAAGTAATTTTCAGAACTACCTACTCTGGTAAAAAAAGAGTTAAACTTATATGCTAGTGTGTGAAAATGTATATGTATGTATGTGTAGTGCATAATTGACTGAAAGAATACATTACTAGTGTATGATGAATGTGAAAGTGCAGAACTATAAGGAAGTGCTACAGCTTTAATCTATAGGGTGTTTACTTATAGTATACTGTAGTACATCTTAAGCACTTGAATGTAACAAATGTGCATAAATATGTTACAAGTCAATGCTTCCCTTTGCACTGCTAGTGAAACTGCCTGGGTGAATTTGTAAGTGTTTGTTAGGGGCAGAATTACAACCCCTTGTGCCTCTTTAACAACGCCGTTGCATCACTTTTCTGATACAGCGGTGGTGCAAAAGATGCCCCATGGTGTGTGGTATTTAGAATGTGACGTATCTGGGAGGTGCGTCACATTCTAAATCCCTGTACCAGAAGGAGACATTTCTACATGGGTGGATGTGCTGTGTTCAGGCTCAGGAACACCTCCTAAAAGTGGCAGAGTGAAATCTACAAGATTTCACTTTGTCACTTTTGGCCTCATGCTGTGTCAAAACCCTGCACTAGCTTGAAGCAGATGTAAGGATTGACACAGCATTCTGAGCATAGGGCTCCCAGAGCATTGCTGGAGATGCGTTGCACTTGCAACATAACTCAAACAATGCACCACCTTTATAACACAGATACATCACACATCTGTGCCGTTTTTGTCCCTTGGTGCACCGCATTGTAAATATGGCGCATCCATCGTGGTGGTGTCACGGTGCACAATAACTGGCATATTCCTAGGGATATGCCAGTTATTGTATATGTGCCCATTAGTGTTTTAATGTAGTGAATGAATTACTACATACCAATGAATGAGTCACTACAAAACTAAAGCAGCAGTGACAGAGTGTTTGGTGGAAGTGTAAAGATACAGACTGGGCACGTGAAAGTTCAAAAGCCAAGTTTACAGGTGCATAGAAAAGGGCATTTATTATTTATTAATCTTCCCAACGCCCCAAGCACCAGCACACCTTTCCGAGGATAGGCTTACGATATACAAATGCTAGCATTTTTTAAATTAAGAAGCATAATAATAACAAATATTAATACTTTTTTTTCTTCTAATGATAATGATATTTTTTAATGTCTTCTATTTAGATGTTTTGAATCATCAAAATGCAAAGAACACAGTTTACCAAGTAACACTTTTTAAACTCTCCTTTGTATGTAGATAATAATACCTTATACGTGTTACGATCGAAATCGAAACCTTTACAGCTTCACAGTCTGTAACTTTTCCGAACACGCGCAGAGTTGTAATGTGTTTGTTTTGTTAGGTAAAGCTAAAAGCTCTTGGCATGTATGGTTTCTTTTTTTAGAGCAGTGTAGCAATTGATTACTCTTGAATGAACGTCTTCTGTTGAAGTACCCACTAAAGGACCTACTTGGAATGGCCTAGGTATAACATGTTGCCTGAGATTTTGTTGGATATATTCAAGACCAGACATAGCCATAGCACTGAGATGCACTCTCTTAATCTAATCAGCGGCAAGAAGATGTAAACGTATGAGCCTTGTGTCATATAAGTAACAGTGATCAACAATGTATTGATTTGGAAGAGGTCGGCTTGACAACGGCTAAGGCTTAGAAGGTTTGTTGCTTACAAGTTAAGAGGTTGTAGCCAGTTTCACCTGATGTGTGTCAGCTTGCGAGCTTTGCACCCTTTTCATTTCTCAACAATACATTAAAGCCCTTCCATGAGTAGAAGAAAATTAGCATTGCAGTTAAATATTGGAACCAGTTTCACCAATAAATTGCAAATAGTAGTAGCCCCTGCTAAGTTGTGTAAATAGACATGTTTCCAGCTTTACTTTATGTTTTAGGCCTTTACAGACTCGGTGTTCATGTCAGTCCTGAGAGCCAAGTTTAAAAAAAAAAATTAGGGATTAGTTCTGTATTTTGAACAGATGCTAGCAGAGTAGAGCAACCGTGTATTATGGTAGATATGTATACACAATTAGAAAACGGTGATGGGACCCGTTAATGATCCTAAACAATGATGCAATATCCTAGAGGGTGCCTCCGGATCGGCTACACATGAGAACGTGAGTTCTTCAGAAGTAGGGATGCAGGTTTTTGGGAGCCAGGAATGGATAAGGACATCCAGTCAGGTGAGTTTCCTATAGAAGGTGACTATTGCGTGAGTGGCATCTGGAAGCTTTTATCACTAATCCCCTCTTCACCTTGGGCCAGATGTAGGTAATTCGTATTTACCGATTCATAAATACCGAATTTTACCGATTCGGTATTTATGAATCAGTAAATATGAAGGTGGGAGATGTAGGTATTTTAAAAAATAGAAATACTGAATCGTTAATATTCGGTATTTACCTATTCGGTAAATACCGAATTGGTATTTCCTATTGATTCCTATGGGCTGTGAAGCCCATAGGAATCAATGGGAAATACCGATTCGGTAATTACCGAATCGGTAAACACCGATTCCTGCCAGGGTGCAGGGGGTGTCACTTTGACACCCTCTAGCACCCCAAATACAGGCCTGTGTGCCATGTGGCACACAGACATGCCCTAAAGGCATGTCTGTCCTTCACATGGCATAGGTGTGCATGCACACATGTGCAAGCACACCTGATTCGGTATTTTACCACCCAATTGGATTGGGTGGTAAAATTCCGAATCTGAAAGGCCTTTGGGACTCAGAAGAGTCCCACCTACATCTGGAAGTTACCGAATCGGTAAAAATACCGATTCGGTATTTTATCGATTTGGTAAATTTACCGAATCGGTAAAATTGGCCCCTACATGCTAATTCCTAAATACCGGTTGGTAACGGCCGAAATCGGCCGTTACCAACCGGTATTTGGGCTCCTACAACTGGCCCCTTGTCTTTAGACCACTGATATTTCAGGATGAGAACCTTAACAAATGTTGTTCCAGTGGTCATTTAGTTAGCGACCAACACATACCAGCCGTATGAGCCTAAAAAGACTTTTGGGTGAAGGAGTACCTCCCAAACCCAAGAAGATCAATGAAGATGTGGAGTAGGTGGAGAAGTGTGGCTCAATGGTTAGAGCGGCAGACCCTGATGCAGAGGTCTAGCCCGGGACCAGAGTTCAATTCCCCGCCTCGGGGGGTCTTGGGCTCAAAATTCCATGGGCCTGATAATTCTCGCCTCGGTGCCTATTCCAATCATGGAGTCCCACTCTGCAACTCTGGGCAATAGCTTGCTTAATCTCCACAACGGCCCCCACAACGCTAAGGATGCCTGGCCTCCACCTTGGGGGTGCCCAGGAGTGAACACCTCACAGGGAAAGCGAGGATGGGTTCCACAGCGGTATGCGTACAAGCGCCTTGAGACCCTTGCGGGTGAGTAGTGCGCTATACAAGTATCAATTTACAATTTTTAGGTGGAGTAGATCATCCAAAATGCTTACTGCAGTACCACCTCGTGTACTGTATCTGTCAAGTGAGGCCTCATTGCCAATGTGGCAGCTTAATTATACAAGGTCGCATAATCTATCCTGATGGTGCATTTGCAGACAGATTCTCAACAGAGTTCAGACCTCTACTCCTGGAGACATTAAGTATCACTCGAGAGTCAGAATATCAAGTATCTGCTCATCTCATGTAGGTGGGATGCAATTGGGGTGCTCTTCTTGTGAATACTTATAGCAGAGTTACTTGAGTCCATTCTCTATGTTAGTGTCCTCTATGCTCTGGGATTCATGGCAAGAGAAACAACTAAGTCTCTGGAACTTCCTTGACTTGTGCCTGGTCGCCCTTATTTCTTCTGTTCCTTCCAAAGTGGCCTCAGAAGTCTCCCCTGAAGGCTGGATAGCCAGTGTTGACAGGCCTTGGAAGCAGGGCCCATGCTCTACACAGAGCAGGCTTTTCCTCTGGGTGGGACTCTGCAGCAGCAACACTGCCTTTCGCAGAGGTAGACAATTGATCACCACGCACTTCGCTGGAATAATCCACTGCAATTTGCCCCCCGCCTCAGTCTCACAGTGATCACCACACGCTTCGCTCCCAGGAGAGCACTTGAATCATAAATGTCCAGGAAAGCAGGCAGCCTGGCCAACACAATCAGGGCAGATACAAGGTGGCAGTCTATTCTGCATCCCAGTAATCAGTCAGTAGCAAACCAGCACAGCAAGCAAGTCAGTCCAATGGCGGAACATCCTGGCAGCATAACAGTTCCTTCTGGCACTGTGCAGCCTGCAAGAGCCAGCAGCATATGGTTAAAATTCCACGCATTGTCTAAACACATTGGTCAGAGACCTTGTACTTATACTTAAAATGTCTTGATATGGAGGTGACTTCAAAATAACTTTAAAAGTGTACACCACCTCCATTCAACTCAGCTCTGCCTCCAGACACACATTCCGGCATAAACAAACCCCTTATGTGAGGTTAGGACACAGCCTATAGAGGGGGAGGGAGATACACTTACATTTTTATAGGCTCGTTTCTACCTCACAAAAGAGGCTCATTTCCCCCCTACTGTATGTGGCAATTCCAAGGAGAGTACTTGACGGAGGCCCTTGCTTCATTAAGTAAGGATTCACAAAATTACCATATTTCCTGTAATACGCAGGCACGTGCAGTTATTCTCTATGTTTGGAGCCTTATTACTGTATACAAATAATAGGAGGGCAGGGGCGCTACACCCTGTGTGTCTGGTGGAATTTCATGATTTCTGCATTTCTGGTCTTCATGATGTCATTTAGTGGTCCATGTACCTATGGTTTTCATAGTGATTCATGTGCTTGGTTGGTGTTCTTGCACTCATGTGACAATTAATGTTTTCCTCAGTTCATAACCTGTTGCATTACATGCCCAGATGGTAGCATGTATATCATTTTGATTCTTGCTTTATCAGTATAACAAGGGCTGCTCCAGGATTCAAATAGGATGCACAGTCTTTAGGATTTATGTCAGTTTGGTCTGTGTTTTATGTACAATATAGGATTTTATTTTATTTATTCCTTTGCGGGGTCGCTTTTCTGATGTACTTATTGTGTTACTGATGTTCTTGTTGCACAAATTCTTAACACATTGCCTCCTGGGGTAAGTCTGCCTGCTTATGCCAAGGTATCAAGGGGTTGAGCAGGGCTCATCTTGGAAGTGTTACTCCCTTGCCCTTAATGGAGTGGTGGGTTTACCTGTCTTAGGTGGGTACTCTAGGCAACCAGAAACTCAATTTCTAACATTGGAGATCAGCAGTGAGGATAGGCCTTGTGTTGGGGTGATACAACAGTGACTCATTGTTGCACAAAAAACTGCAATAAGACCATTACGTGTTTTGTTTTTCTCCTGATTCTCTCATTGGTCATTTTTTATTGTTACTTCTGCTTTACTGAGTGGGAGGGTTTTAAATTGGCACTCCCAGAGGGCAGTGACCCTGAAGATTCTGAGGAGGAGGGAGAGAATGACTGGACAAGGACGCCAGTATACAGGGAGAAACCATAGATTTGGACTCCCTTGCTGATTCCAGTGCCAGGAGCAGTATCACCTCCTCTTCCCTGTCCCCTGAGAAGCTCAGAGATAGATGGGAGTAGATGGACTTGTGGTTGCAGTTAACACAGCTGAGTGCGGAGGAGAGAAATGCTGAGGTTGAGGGAGTCTTCATTCAGGAGAGGATGGCAGAGCCTGAAAGAGCCTTTGCCAGAGAAAAAGTCACTCTGGCATAGTTTGAGAGTTGTAGATTTACCAGTGCTGCAGTTGGAGTCCATTGCTGGCAGCAATTGTTTCTCTAATGTTAGAAAAAACACATATATGGCTACAGACTGAGTGCTTAGTTTGAAGGAGGGGCCTGACATACTTCAGTAATTTCAGGAGTATGAGAAAGCTCTAGCATTGCTCAGGATCCCAGAGGAAGATTAGGGAACTGTTACAGAGAACTATATTCCTGAGGATGAGAGGGAGGCCCTACTGGCCCTGGAAGGGAATGACAGGCAGTGGTACACCCCC
Source organism: Lissotriton helveticus (assembly GCF_964261635.1). Classification (NCBI taxonomy): domain Eukaryota; kingdom Metazoa; phylum Chordata; class Amphibia; order Caudata; family Salamandridae; genus Lissotriton; species Lissotriton helveticus. The sequence continues at coordinate 651,260,119 of NC_136068.1, forward strand.
ATGAAAGAAACACTGATAAGGAGGTATGGCTTCACACCTGAAGAGCATACGTTGTGGTTCAAAGACAGTAGGCAACTGGCTCACCAGTCTTGGGGGAGTATGTGGAGGAGTTGCTGCAACGCACTAGAGGGATGGGTGAAGGGTAGCACACCAAACAATTTTGACGGGCTGTTCAATCCGGCTCTGTCAGATGGGCAGGGGTCATGAGGCCAGTACCAGGCAGACTCTCACGCAGCACACGAATAATGTGTTCCCATTGAGGGGAGGAGTACTATTGAGAAACTCCTTGCATGCCAGGTACAGGCTCAGACTAATGGTACAGACCCTGGGTTGGGGGAAACAGTTGCAGGGTAGCACCCCTGAACGGATGGGAGAATTGTGCAGGACTGACTTATGGATTCTGGGAGTTTCACTACTAAGAAGAGGGTACAGAGCCCCAGAAGGATGGGTAGGGGAGGAAGAACTCTCCCCAAACCCCTGTCCAGCCTAAGGGTGCAGACCCTGGTTTGGGGGACCAGTGGCAGGGTAGAGCCCTCAAACTGGTGGGAGGCAAAGTAGAGCAAATATGTAATACACCTGTAGCTACCAATCCCACTGTGAAATATTCCAGAGATTGGAAACCCTTGGATGGCCTGGGGCCTGGCTCTGGCCAACAATAGCTAAGGAATCCCCTTGGGTAGCTTAGCATGTCTGGGGAGCATAGACAAAGGGCTCGAACTGGGTTCACAGTGGTGTAGAACTGGAATGTGCCCATGCAGTTGAGGACCAGGGTCAATGATCTATCACCTCCTAGCATGGAATCCCATCAAAATATGTATTAGTTTACCCTGGCTTTAGGTTGGAAGGGGGTGGTGTTGGTCCTGGCCCTTTTTTCAGGGCTATCCCCAACATTTTGCTTTTCTTAACCTGTTTTTTCTGACCCATTTGTGTTTGCTTTAGGACTATATGCACTTTACCATTGCTAATCAGTGCTAAAGTGCACTTGCTCTCTCCTTTAAAGGTGGTACACCCTTTTGGCTTAAAAAATGTAGCTGTTTGTCCCTTGTACAGTGGTATTCCATATACCCAGGGCCAATATATTAAATGCTACAAGTGGGCCTTCTGTGTTGCTTATGCCACCCACTGAAGTAACCTGTCTAACCTGTCTCAGGCCTGCCACTGCTGGACAAGCTTGCACAGGTTACTGCTATATTGACTTAGCATTTAGAGTTTCTTATCAACTCTGAAACTCCCCTTTTATTACATCAAGGTCACCCCTATTTCAGACCCTATGTAACCTTATTGGCAGGGTGGTCTGTAGATTGAAGGTAGGACATTTGCCTTTATTGTTTTTCATGTCCTTTTAGTGACAAACAGCCTATTTGGTTTCTCATTATGTGAATCATATTCGTCTCGGAGGCTGACATTGGGAATTCCTTTGAAGGCACTTCAGTCGTATTACCTGATCTGAAAGGAGTAGCACTGCATTGTTTGGTATGTTTGGAATAGTGCCGATTAACCCTGCTTATTGGTATAGGTGGATTTGTCATTAATATTGTAGAAATGCCACTTTTGCAAAATGGGCATTTCTCTGTGCTTAACTCTATGTGCTTTGCTGCCTGACTCCAATTCACATCTTGGGTAGAGTGACAGCTACACTTTGTGCATACTTTCCTGACATACATCGCACAGGGAGGGTTGGTGTGTAACAGGGCAATAGCTGCACCGCCACCAAGGATTTGGCAGTCTATCAGTCCACCCTGAAGGTCACATTCAGCATCTTTGACATTGCGGCGGATACTGCTGTAGGCAGCACCCATCGTAATGCCAAAGAGGCATGTTGTGCATTTACATGCACAACGTGGAAGGCACGGTGTGGTGCCTGCCACCATGTGCATGGAAATGGAGAGGGGTTACCATGGGTACCACTCAAGTGCACACCCCACCCCCGGGGGACTGTAATCGGGCCTCAAAGTCAGTCTCTGTCTGCATTTCTGCAGCGGAGAATCCGCCGCGAAAAGACAGGTGGAGAGGCCCATGACAATCACTACGGCGGTTCCTGCCCGGCACTGCCGAAAATGATTGTCCGCTTTAGGGTCAGCAAGGCGGGTGGAAATGGACAGCCTCGTGGAACCGTGGCGGTCGGTCTTTTCGCCCGCCGTGGAACTAAGGTGATTCCCAATGCCATCCTAATATGGCAGTGGGTAAATCACCTTTTGATGGTGGGCAAATCGCCATGGCCGGCAGTGGTGGCAAGCTGCTCGCCACCATAATAAGCCCCTTAGTCTGCAAGGAGCACTGCCATTGCCTTGCACATCTTAAAGTATTACTATACCTATGGTATACGTCAGTTGGATAATGCCACTATTATAGTCCATCTATCTAATAATTAATACATGAGGCATAGACAATATATGTTGCGGTTCTCTTAGGTTCATAAAATACCTCTGGGTAATGTTGTAGGCTTGTTTCTGTATGGTCATTTAAAGAATTTTGAGGAAACTACTGTTTTTTTATTCATCATATTTGCATACCAAAGAAGATTCCTTTAGTAAACTTCAAGTCTGTAGCGCTTTTAGATTTGTAAGAGTACTAAATTGATAAAGGTATCTGCACATTTGGCAATGCTTTTGTGTACATTCAGTCAGTAGCAATGTGATAGCAAATATGCAAAGAGAAAATGTTCTATTGCCCCTTTACAATATGAGGTGTGGTGCCCCTTCATACAGCAAAACATTCATTAATCATGCCCTTGACTGGCGTGAATTTACACCTGTTTTTGGGATGGGGAACCTCTTTGCAATTATTGGTGAAATTATTGGTGAAGACCAATAGGCTTTCAAATAGTAGGTGTGTTGAATTGGTTTTGCTGGCGACCAACTCAGAAATATCCACATATCAGCCCATTTAGGTTAATGTATACACACAAACATTCTACCACACTGGTAACATTATTAGGTTAGCCGACTCCATTCAGAAGGGCATAAACCCAAAATCGTTTATTTTATTTGTTAGGGATTGTATTTGCCTTGTTTAGCACAGATAGAGCCGCTCCCAGTCAGGTGACCTAGGTGCTACAGTGTTTATTTGTGAGTGCAGGCATCTCACAAAAAGTGAAAGACTGGTCTCACACACCACCTGATGTAATGCCTCATCATTGACCAGTCCTCACCCTCTAAAAACTTGATTTGATAGAGGGCAGGCCTACACCTGACTATAGGGTTGCACTTCTAAACTAAGTGGGGGCCCTTACAGAAACAAGTGAGTTTAAACGGCCATTATAGATGTCACATCAATTTTAATATAACTGGCATCAATATGGTGATTAAAGTAAGTGTTTGGTGTGTTGGGGATTTTTTTGTGGTGAATGTGGTTGCCATGTTTTTCTTCCCACTGGCCGAGAAGGGTCCATCGCATTCATCAGGACCTAGACAGTTAGAAAAACGGGCTCCACTCTTACCGGACTGTGGTGAGAGGATTCCACTTGGTGGGGTGATCTAGACCACGCTCCACAAATATACAGCTAATGTATTCATGTCTGAAAGAAAAAACAAAACAAAAAACACAAATGTGCAATACAAGATAGCACAAAGGTCAAAATGTCAAATCAGCCACAAACACATTCAGAAATAGTAAGTGGCTAAAAGTGCCACAAATGTGTCAATCATCTGTGCACTTGTTAGTTTGTGGAAACTGTTATCCACATTGCTTACCCTGAACTTTAGATCAAATTGCCCCATAGGAGGGTGAGGGAGGAAGACCCCTTTGGTCAAGTGCTGTGTAATAAGGAGAAAAAGGAGAAAAACATGCAGATGAGAATCTTTAGGCTCAAAGGTAACTGAAGCGTGGAAATTTGAAGAACGACAAACACATATGCGCGTTCATTCATACACACTCTCAAACTCTTACTGTTCTGTGGTGCGTCCTCCACTGCTATGCCTAAGTGTATTCTCCTCACCTCCTCGCTGGTAAACGAGGGGAGCGAGCGTAGGCTATTTATTGTGTTCACGTTATGCTGTCAATGCTGATTGATGGTCTAATTAACTGTAATTGGACGTGGATTCGGCGAGATCCGGTGTCACAAGCCGGTGCTATTAAAAAGGTACAAAAGTACCGCCTGACCTTCCTGAGGTACAATTACCAATGCATATGACCTTAAAAGGACATCTGTTTTCCGCATCCGTGGTTGCCTGGTAAATGCGTCCGGTGCTGGAGCTGCAGGCTTGGTCCCGTCTGTAGTTCTGTGTTTAGGTGAAGTGTTATGGGGCCAGCGCATGCGCACATAAGACCTTCTTGGAGTGCACTGCTGGGCGCGCATGCGGGCGTGGTCCCATTTGTGGCTCAGTGTTTTAGGTAAAGTAGTATTGGGACAGCGCATGAGCACAAAAGACCTACTTGGATTGTATTGCTGGGCGTGCATGCGCGTTGTACCTCTGTACAACATCTAGAGCTTCCGGGAAAAGAAAACAAATTTTTGGCGCATTACTGTTAAACACGCCCATGTAAACAGCTAATCATACATTCTCAGATTTACACAGCACGGAAAAACTCATGGTTGCTCCTTTATAGTAGTTGTTAGATGACTATCGCTAATTACATACTACACAGATGGAAACAAGGAAAATACCCTGATTGCCAACACTATTCTGTGTAAAATAACTGCGTAAATCTTAAATCCAATCTAGGTGCAGCACGCGGAAATACTCAGTAAATGTTATTCTTCCACCAAAGAAGCAGCGCATACCCAGGGTTGATATACCCTGATATCATAGCGACATCTTCCAGAAAGTTGGGTTCAAGATGACAAGCCTATATGTATAGGTGAGGTGTAAGAGTAGAACATAAAGTTGAACATTTGGCATTAGTGTAATGACAAACAGGTGTTTTGCTCTTCTCATAATGGAGAAGATGTTGGTGTTCTTGTGAGTCACGGGCTGTTTATGCAAGTTGTAACCAAGGTATTTCATCATTGAGTCCCTTCTTCCACATCCAGAGACGGTATACCCACCTCTGCTGTCTGATATGAAGAGGTCTGGTCAGGTTCACCTTGTGTTTCTTCATAATTTCCAACACTACCCACTTAAGGTCACTATCTTTGTGATTATGATCCAAGAAGTGCCTGGTTAGTTTGGTGTTTTTTTCTTTACACTGTATGGTGCTACGGTGTTCGTTAATGCAGACTTTAATCTTCCTGGTGGTCTTGTCGACATACATAAGGCCATAGGGACATGTGAGTAGGTATACTACATTTTCAGTATTGTAGTTGGTGAAGTTGATTAGTTTCCAGGGGTTGGTGGTCCCGATGTCTACTTCCTTTGTGGTCACAGTAAATGCCCGGTTACTTACCGGTAATCTTCTTTACTCCGAGTATAGTCTTCCTTACCACATGACTAACAAAGTGAGCTTCATCTCCACACCAGAACCCTCCAAAGCAAAACAAGTCAGCCTCCCATGCCTCCCATCCCTTCCCAATATGGCGGACCCTTTACACCCAGACCTCTATAATAGGAGGGCCGGCCCAACCCTTCAGCCTGAAATACCAAGCAGAAAAACATGAAGCCGATAGCCAGACAGGGAGGGAGGGATGGGAACTCATGTGGTGAGGAAGACTATACTTAGAGTAAAGAAGATTACCGATAAGTAACCAGGGCATTACCTTCTCGTTAGTCTTCCTCGCCACATGACTAACAAAGTGAGCATATACCAAGCCAAACAGCTTCATGGAAACTCACAAGAAACCAACGGACCAGAATGGGAACCCCACGGAGAAGGGCAAACCCAACAGGCCAGACGAGTGGAAGAACCACCCAAGAGAGACAACCACGAGCAGGATGAACCAGCCCGGGACAGAAAGACACCGGAAGGTTCAAAGAACACGGACCCCGAGCCACGAAGTGCCACCATAAAATGTGCACCAACCAAAGAATGATGGAGAACAGAGAAGGTATGGCACCAGACCGCACGGAGTCAAAAGCAACCGCAAAATAGGCCCCTGAACAGATAGCAGCAAGCCGGTCCAAACACACCAAGTCCGCCCAATGGACAGCCCAAGCGAGAGGGGAGCAAAAACCCAAACAGTTCTAGACACTGGGGCAACCTAGGAACAGAAGAACAGAGTCAAAGTACCCCCGAATCAAGGACCGGAGAGGAGAAGAAAATAAAATCCACCAGGCCCAGAGGCAATCAAAGGCAGACAGACCCGCAGAAACCGCAAGCATGGACGGAGGTACAGGATCCTACCAGAACAAAACAAAAAATTAAGGCCACCCATACCTCACCAGCAAGTAGAGGCAGGCGGGACATGGACCACAGCCGCCCCAAGCGGCCTTGAAAGAGATCCTCCGAATTTCGGGTGGAAGAGAGTTCCAGATTTTAGGAGCAGATCCAGAGAAAGCTTGGAGGCAAGTTCTTTTTTTGCGGAAGATCTGTGGTGTCAGGAGGAAGGAGTTGGCACTCCTTGACGATCTACCTCCTCCAGATAGATCTAGTTTTTGTGCGAGGTAGGAGTGAGTTTTGAAGTGGAGGGCTTTGTGTGAAAGGCAGGCAATCTTCAGATGAATTCTAGCTTTGTAGGGTAGCCAATTTAGGGTTTTTAAAAGCAGAGAGATGTGTGTATTCCGCTTGGTGCCCATGGTCAGTCTGGCTGCTGCGTTCAGAGAGGCCTTTAGGGGGGCCAAAGAGTATTTAGGGAGTCCATATAGCATGGCACTGCCTTAGTCAAGTCTCGGTAGGACAAGAGCTTGGACCACTTGCTTCAAATCTGCTTGCGGTAGAAAAGGTTTCAGATTCCTGAGTGTTCTTAGAAGGTTGTTAGTTCCCTTGCACACATTGCTGATGTGAGACTTCATATTCAGATGCTTGTCCAGACTAATTCCTAGGGATATAGCTGAATCGATGATATGAGGGGGCAGTTGAAGGCTGTTAGTTGGTTCATCCATAGGTCGATTTTTGGAGTATATTTCAGAGGAGACATGAGGAAGATTTCTGTTTTGGAAGGGAATCCTAAACTTACTACTTTTGGTATTCACAGAAGGTATTTAGTAGTAGTAAAGTTAGGATCTTGTCTTAAGTTTGACTTAAAGCAGACTTAAGACAGACTTAAGACAAACTTATGACAGACTTAAGACAGACATAAGACAAAATCTTAACTTTACTACTGCTAAATGCCTTCTGTGAATACCAAAAGTAGTAAGTTTAGGATTTTGTCTCAGATTAGTTCTGTGAATCGGGCCCCATGATATCAGGGAATATGAACCCTGGGTATACGCTGCTTCTTTGATGGAAGAATAACATTTGCTAAGTATTTCCTCGTGCTGCACCTAGATTTACACAGTGCAGAATTTAAGATTTACAAACAGTTATTTTACACAGAATAGTGTTGACAATCAGGGTATTTTCCTCGTTTTCCATCTGTGTAGAATTTAATTAGTGATAGTCATCTAGCAACTTCTATACCGTGCTGTGTAAATCTGAGAATGTATGATTAGCTGTTCACACTGGCACGTTTTACAGTAATTTGTCAAAAATCTGTATTCTTTTCCCGGAAGCTCCTGACGTTGTACAGAGGCACCACGCGCATGAGCACCCAGCAGTGCAGTCTAAGTCGGTCTTTTGTGTACATGTGCTGTCCCAATAATACTTTACCTAAACACGGTGCCACACACAGGACCACACATGCATGCGCGCCAGCAGTGCAATACAAGTAGGTCTTTTGTGCTCATGAGCTGTCCCAATAACACTTCACCTAAACACGGAGCTACAGACGGGACCGTGGCTCCGGCACCAGACGCATTGACCAGGCATAAACCAAAAACAAGAGATATAGGGTCTACGCCTAATAGTTTAACAGTATTACTATGTATAGGCGCAGTGCAGAGTGGATATGGATAAAACTTATCCAGCTTTCTTCTGGACCGTGATCTTTATAGCAACTGCAGAACATTTTTGTGATCAAATGAATATGAAGCAAGACGGTATCAGATCAAGATATTCCTACCAGGAACTTGGGTCCCCAATGTAGACTGGTGGAAAATTGAGTTACTCGTCCTTTCCCAGCATTATGTGGGAAGTCGCCTCACCTCACCCGGTACCCGCTCGGGAAAAAATGAGGCCCCGCTCTGTCCGTCGGTACCTCTTGCCGGCTTCCACTCCCACTCGGTCCTGAAGAAAGCTGGATAAGTTTTATCCATATAGCCGAAACATGTCGACCACTCTGCACTGCGCCTATACATAGTTATACTGTTAAACTATTAGGCGTAATTTTAATCTGGACACTAGAAGAGTGCCCAATAAACATATTTTCTGTTCTGGTAGTCATTTTTATCCTTATCTTTATCACTCACTTTTTCACACAGCACTGCACTCCATCAGTACCTATTTTGAAATATACTGTTACTAGAAATCTATCGCGGTAATCCATCTCTGCACCATCACTTGATGGGCTGGGCAAGTTTTGGATTTACTATACGTATCCCACGTGATGATATTCCGCCACAATGGTGGTCTGATGTGAGTTTTTCAGCCACAGTTAATTTCTTTGTGTTTCATGATCCTCTATAGTTCTTAGGTGCGGCACTACACACACTGTCTGAGACCCTATATCTCTTAAACTAACCCATATAGACCCCCCTATCTTTCCTTTTTTCTAGCATTTACCAGTCAGGTGAGGTGGTACTTTTGTACCCTTTTAACAGGACCGACTTGTGACACTGGATCTTGACAATTCCACGTCCAATTACAGTTAATTTGACCATCAATTAGCACTGACAGCATAACGCAAACACTATAAATAGTCTACACTCGCTCCCCTCATTCACCAGCAAGGAAGTGAGGAGCATACACTTAGGCGTAGCAGTGAAGGACGCACCATGGAACAGTAAGAGTTTGAGAGTGTGTATGAATGAACGTGCATATGTGTTTGTCATTCTTCAGATCTCCACGCCTTTGCAACCTTTGAGCCTAAATGTTCTCATCTGCATGTTTTTTTCTTTGTCTCCTTATTACACAGCGCTTGACCAAAGGGTTTTCCTCCCTCACCCTCCTATGGGGCAATTTGACCTCATGTTCAAGGTAAGCAATGGGGATAACGGTTTCCTCAAACTAACACGTGCACAGATGGTAGGCACTTTTGTTACACTTTTAGCCACTCACTATATCTGAAGGTCTTTATGGCTGATTTGAAATTTTTAATCTGTGTTATCCCTGTGCACTCCAAATATTTCCAATATTATTCAAACAGTTTTTTATGAGAAATTCAGGGTTGCGCAAGCCGAATGCCGAATAATGACTTTTTGATCCCTGAAGACATTGGTAACAGGACTTCCCCCTTTTCCCCTCCCACTTTGAATGTGATTTCGAAATCAACTACAGTGGTAAAATTCAGTTGTTTTATTTACTCATTTCGTTGCTATTTTGAACATCATTGACGCTTTTGCCGCCCTATGCGCACAAGTTGTTTACATTTGTGGTATTGAGGCAACCGTAGGCGTTTCCGCCATGTTGAAGCATATGTACTCACATCACGTGACCGGGTGTCATGTGCTTAGGTCTATACTGGCGTTAGTTCAATACCTTTCCTGAAGGGCCAGTACCCGCTTGTTGAAGCGTCGCGTGAGACGCGCTGTTTTTCGTTCTTTCAGTAAGTGATATGCTTCGCACTCCATTTAAAAATGTTTCTATAATCACCCACTTTGTTTTGTTGACCCGCCACTCACGGTGGCCATTATTTCGCTTTCAAACACCTAGTCTTGGTACTCATGCTGGTTATCGTTTGGTTTTAGTGTTTATCAAGAGCAATACTGCTTTCTATTAATTTGTGTTGTCATCACAGTGTGTGTTTGGTGTACCGCATGTCATAACTGCTAAGTGTTAATACATATCGTGCTATTTTGCACTGGTTACTAATTTGGTCCTGTATGTTTCCTTACAGACCCCTGAAGAAGGGTCCTTTATTTTCGTGACCCGAAATGCATTGGGTGGTTTATGAAGATCGAAAATGTAATGTTTATCTGAGATGACATCAGTTAAATCATGAACTTGAAAAGATAATAAATAAAACGTTGAAATTTCAAAAATATGGAATAACTTTGTCTGGATTCTAAAGCGATAAAACAGTGTAGGAACCCAGCGTTCCATGTAATAATTTGCGCCCATTTTGTGAGTTCAAGCTGCTCACCCCAGTTTTACTGATTTGAAATTTTTACCTTTGTGCTATCTTGTATTGCACATTTGTGTATTTCAGGCTTGAATACATTAGCCGTATATTAGTGGAGAATGATCTAGATCACCCAACATAGTGGAATCCTCCCATGACAGTCTGGTAAGAGTGGAGCCCGTTTTTCTGACTGTCTAGGTCCTGATGAATGCCATGGAGCCTACTGGCTTTATTCGTTACACATTGTATTTGCCTTGCCACTGATTGTTTTTGTCCATCTAACTTGTGTTTAAGGAATGATACTTTTGTGAATGAACCAAGGGTGATATAGTGGCAAGTTCGAACATTCTGGTGTATTTAACAATTGTTTTACTATCATTTGACATTCTAGGGACCTTATTGTTAAGCCTTCTACCTTCCATATGTCTCCCATCTCCCACTCATTCTGTCATATCTCCTTCTTCCCAATGCCTATTACATTTAGTCAATAAGGAAGTGGAGGTAGGGCACTACTTAACAGGTAAGTGAGCTCTCTTACAAGCTTGTTGATTTGGTGAAAATAAATAAAATATAGTGTATTTGTTGTACATTTCTATTACTCTACTAAGATATTTTCAATGTTTGTACCCAAGTGTTTTTTTTATTCATAGGTGTTAATAATGATGCAAAATTGAAATTGTTTCTAATAAGAAATCTTTGGGACCCTAATGTGATGACCTGAGCTCTTTATATTTTAAACGTGGTTTAAAGAACAGAATGTGCAATACCTCCAATAAAAATGTTCCATCACTTCCAACTTCTTTTGAAAGTCAAACAATGCAATCCAAAAGTTCAGGAAAGTAAATATTTGCACAGGGTGTGATCCACCAGCAAGCGAAATTATTTGGACTGGGATGTTTCCCGGAAGAAGACCAGGATTTCAGTTTTGAGACACCGATGTTGTAGCTGACACTGGAGAAAACAATGTCCCACAGAAAAAATGTCTTCAGACTTAATAACTTAATGGACCGTTACTGCTAAAATTGACCACACAAATGTGTGATTTGGTGGAAATTAGCCCAAATAATAACAACATAAAAGGAAAAAAACAGTTAAGGGATCTGGGAGGTAGTTCCTACTGACTCTTTCGTATAAATGATACAATATTGAGAAGGCATTTTTGGTGATTTTTTAAGAATGACTCTAGGAGGTTCACATAGAACAGAAGCTAATCAAAAGCTATATAGAATATACTAAATCTGCTAAATGTAAGAACAGAAAACAAGGCATTTCCCATTACACTTTCACATGTTGCACGTCTTTACTGGAGACAATAAAGCTGCCACCTAAAATATTTTTTCAGAAAATACAAGAAATTGCATCTGTTTCCACCCATTTCTTCTAAAGCATTAATGGTAAATGTGAAATGGGTTTTATCAAGAGATTTACCCTCTACCCAAGTTAAGTATGTTGAGTCGACGGTGAGGATGTATTGAGGAATAAAGGCAGGCTTTTCAAACTATTTTTATTGATTTTAAGATCAATTGTACAAAATGCTCATATTTCTTTATGACAACATGTACAGAGAAAGATCATATTTTTACAATGTGTCAGAGTAGCATATACAGCAAGTACAGTTGTAACAAGAGATATTGATTCTTTTTCTTATGTGCAACAAGCAACATATGAAGCACAAGTAACTAGAAGGACAGTAACAATTTTTCAATCAAGTGCATTGTGCTCCAAAGAGCAGATGTCAATGGCACAGGCTGAGAAGCTTCCACAGCTCCATTCTCCATGCAGAAAGCATACAAGGCCTCAGCACGCCAGCATCAGGGCAGGCGATGGCCCACTACAGTATACGAGAGATCGTATGCTCAGGGCGTAATAACAATGTGGGGAGAGAAGGACACAAGGAGCAGGCAGATATAGAAAGAGAAAGTAGATGGGGAGACAGTATAGGGTATATGTGTGGGTTTATAGTGAACAATCAACCCCCCCAGTTTCCTCTCCCTAAGGCCTCTTGAAGAGGAGCTGCAGGTCTTTTTTGAGGGCCTCCAATTTCAATGCCATGGAAACCCAGTGCAACCTTCGACCTTCCTGCAGAGTGCCACAGATTTGTCCCTGCTCAACTTCAATATTACCGAATATCAATATGGCATGCCTTGCATGCAAGTAGCCTTCCAATTCATGGCTGTAGTTCTCCTGGTTCTAATCAGGGCTAAGTCAAGAAAATGATTAGTGGCACCTCCCTTCTTTCTCCTACCATACAACCCCAAAATGCCTGCCTCTACAATGTGTAGCCCCCTTCCTGTGACTGCCAGCAACTACCCCCTACAGTAACTGCACCTCTGAGCAGTTTCAAGACATATGCGCTATATAAGCTGCACCCGCACCACATGATGGGCATTTGGACTCACTCCTGTGTATCTTCAGTATTCACGCTGGTGTAAGGTACGATCTGTTTAAAATGCTGTGTTAAATGCATTGGAATTTTGAGTTGGGGGAAAGTCTGCGTGGATATATGAGCACCTCTTCCACTCTTTCAGTGTGAGTTCTCGGCCAATATTTCATTCCCAGTGCAGCTTAGTGAAATGTTTCAAAGCCTGTAGTGCAGAAGCTATCAGATGTGTAAACACATAATATGATGTCTACCACCACCCATCACGTGGAGTGCATGTAATAGTTGATAAGTGTTCGGCTCCATGTCCGTGCTAAACCAAAGTTGCTGTTGTTTGCTGGAGTTTGCCCATCAGAATTCGGTGTGCTAGGAAATGACCAACAGGCAAGCCATGATGTTTTAAGAGTTGTTCAAATGGCATGATGGCACCATCCCGAAATTGGGCACCCAGAGTGTCCATGTTCTTACTCTCCTATAGCTCCACCCCTCTCTCCCAAAGATGTGCATGAATGATCGAAGCAATCCAACATGGATCTCCAGCATGTAAGGTAATAGAGCCAGGGTCAGTCAGAGGCTCCTAATCTAGCTGTTGTAGGCAATGGTTGGAAGCTTATTAGCAGGTGTTGAAGTTTACCGGATGGTAGTAGTTTTGCAAGAATCCCTTGCACAGTTTGATTCTGTGCAGGACGGTCAAGTTCGACCAAGTTTTGACCGACCAGCCAGCTAGTGTGACAGCCACTGTAACTGAGCACCCAGATACTAATATTCAAAATAGGGGGCTCTCAGTTCCCCTGTATCAACTGGGAGCTGAGGATTCCGAAAGGCAACTCGTCTGAGTTCCTTATTCCAATAAAGAACGCCATCATTCCATGCAGGGTACGGAGCATGTGGCTTTGTATATGGACTGGAAAGTTATGAAAGAATTAAAGGAGTCGAGGAAGCATCACCATCTTAGCAAGAGAGACACACATCCCTGGACCGCAATTGGCAGTGGACCCCTGAAGGCCATCTGTGGCTGTAGAGAGGCAAACATATTACAAGTTATTGTTAAGTCTCTTGTGTTGCGGTACATTCTGATCCAAAGTATCGCAACATGGATGGCTCCTATCACACCTAGGGGTCCATTAGGATGACGGGCGGACTTTGCCCGCCGGTCATCCTATCATAACTCTGGACCGCCCGCCATAAGGGCCCACAGTGGCGGGCACATCCTGTATTTTCAGCATTGTGGCGGGCGGTGCTCTCTGCACCGCCCGCCACAATGCTGAAAATGCACTTTCACATTGTCATTTGCAAAGCGGAGAGAAGTGTGGCTCACTGGTTAGAGAAGGCAGACCTAGAAGTAGAGGTCAGCCCGGGACCAGGGTTCAATTCCCGGCTCGGCGGGGTCTTGAGTCCTAAAATGTCCATGGACTCGACAATTCTCGCTCCGGTGCCTAATCGATTCATGGGTTCACACTCTGCGACTCTGGGCAATAGATTGCTTAATCTCCACAACAGCCCCTCGCGGCGGGATGCCTGGATTTCACCTTACGGATACCCTGCCGGGGTTATCTCACAGGGGAATACCAGGACAGGTTCCCTAAGCAAGCACTTAGAAACCAGTGGTGATTTGCGCTATACAAATCCATGTACATTTACATTTACATTTACAATGAAGGGGGTACCACAGGTACCACCCATGTGCACCCCCCACCTGTACTTCACTCTGGAGGCCCGCAGGGGGCCCCCAGAGTGAAGAACGCATGCCTTTCCGTGGCGGCAGCGCCACCGCGAAAAGGCATCTAACAATGCCCATTGTAATATGGCTGGCGGTGTCTAATAGACACCGCCACCATAATAAACATTTTCCGCCCGGCCACAAGGCGACCGGGGCGGAAAAGTGGCGGGCGGTGTTTTGGTCCACTGCGGCCCCCCAGCCTGGCGGGGGCAATCCGCCCGACATCCTAATGGACCCCCTAGTGTGGTCCCACCATTAGGCACTGCAGCGGGCGTGCAGGGCTTCACAGGGAACAGGCAGGTCTTGGCCCAATACAATTCCAGGCTGAGGTTATCCTGAACTCCTTGAGTATCAGCTCAATGCTGCCAATCCCTTACCAGATGTCCGGTATATAAATGAGGACATCAACTACGTACTGGAAGACTACAGGCCTCTCATCTCCTAGTATGATACTTCTCTCCTCCCAACCTCGCCGCAGCCATTGGGCCAACAGTTTTACTGCCAAACAAAAGAGGAGAGGAGGCAGTGGACAACCCTGTAGTTTTCCCCGGTTGATATCACTGGGGGACAAGAGAAGTTGACCTGCCTTGACCCTGGCAGTGGGGGCTGTATAAAATACGCAGATGAGATAGAGAAATTACACCAGAAGCCCAAACCGCAAAATGGCCACAGACAGGTATGCTAATTCCACTGTATCAAATGGACATTCAAGGTCCATTACCAATCAAATGGCAAAGGGCCATCGGAATGGGGTCAGCTCCAGTACTCTGTGAAGTCTACGTATGTTTCGAGTGTTCAAGAGATTGTTAATGAAGCCATTCTGATCAGTGTGTACATGAAGTGGCATATATTCCAGTAGGTGGCTAGCCATGATTTTACTGAGAATCATATAATTTGTGGCTAACATCGATAGGGGGAAACATTATGATTTCACCTTAAACAGATCTTTGTCAGATTTAGGTAATGAGATTATAAGGGACTTCCAGGTTTTAGGTTTCCCTTATTCTCCTCCTATTAATGTATGGATGGCTAAAAAATGGTCAATATATGCAGTGAAAAAGCTTGTCATTTTTCAGAATAGGGTGTAGAAATTTAAAATAATACGGATGCCTTTTAGTACATATATAAAATGGGAGGGTAGAACCAGCACAGTCCTGGGCCATATGTTTAATGAGTTGGTGAAATCTAGATTGTGTGACTTCATATTCCCTGAGGCCTGAACAACAAATTACTTGGACTATAGGATACAGAATAACAAGCTGGTCCCACAAACTGCAAATCATAACAACACAAGGAGACACACACCTTCATGTATCTGTAAACAGAACTGCAATTAAATGACAAATGGAAAAGGAAACAGAAACAAAGGGAAAGAATGAGACAAAAGAAGTTAATTATCCTTAAGCCCAACTTGATTCCAAAAGTGGTTTGACAAAAAAATAAAAAAGTTCTCAGAAGATAATTATCCATATTCTTTCTATAAGTCAGTTCAAGTAATGTCCAAAATGCCTCACTATAATCATGTAATTCCGTTAGCACCGTAACATTCCAAGCTATACTAAAATATCAAATTGATAAGAACAATGGTATTACCACTTAAATCAAAGCCAACACTAGAAAAAAAGAAAAGCAAAATGGCATATTTGGATAACACAAGAAACTTCAAGAGAACTACAGAAAAATAACACCAAATGGACATGTAAGTACCCAAAACCAAACAAACAAAATGAAGTGCAATAGCAGGAAATAAGTGAATTAACTGTGTTGACTAGTAACCTGTAAAGACCACAATTTTTTCATGTGATCATATTGATTACCATATTAAAAAATAACAAGAAAAATTGAATTGTGCATAATTGTTAATGCTCCCTCTAGTGCGTAAAATAACATAGTGCCTTGTTCAGAAAAAAAGTTACGAATTGTAATAATAGTGGAAGCAGAATTTGCAATATTAGTGCTAGGTATGTCAGGGGGAGTACTTCAGTCACCCATGCTAAAATAATAGCAATAACATGAGTAAAAACCAAAACAAACATAAGGAACTGCATCCTAAACAAAAGATATCACAAGTTATACTCAATACAACTGAATTTAATGATTTGCCATGCAAAGTTCAATAGGAAACACCACACTGCTTTATCATGGACTCAAAAACAACAAAATAAAAAGAGATCTCACAAACCCACAAAAGCCATGGCCACGCACAAGGCTTAATAAAACAAATCTTAAGAACATTAGCTCCAGACTCACCTTTGCACGCCAAAACATGCCCCCGCATTTCCACAGCAGTCGTCAAATTTGCGGAATGCCCAACAATACAGACAACAATAAAGTGCTTCTATAAATTCACAGAATTGGTAATTACATATACCCCAAGGACAACCCTTATTAAGCAAATCTTAGGTCAATGATGAATCTTCCATAATCAAAATTTGCACTATTCATAAAGAAGCTATAGCCATAATTTAAAAAGAAGAAGAATGAAAGACACAACATATTTAACAACTCCTTTTCTTTCGCCTTTTATCTGTCATATATGCATATTTGTTATTTCAATTGTAGTGTTGTACTCTTTTCTTACTTATGCCTTGTTTATGATTTTTGGAAAATAGACCATTGTTGTTATACATATAGGGCCAGATGCATCAAGCTAAAAACCGGTCGCAAAGGGGCAGATTCTCAGAATCTGCCCCTTTGCGACCGGTATTTTTGCATTTGGGATGCATCATCCCAAATGCAAAAATCGCAATTAGAGAATTCGCTAAATTGCGATTGTTTGCATTTAAGGAATCTCAAATTGAGATTCCTTAAATGCAATGCATGAAAATTTCAAAAATAGCGAATTCGCTAATAAGGCACGCAAATTACCACGAAGTACAACTTCATGGTAATTTGCAAAAACTTTGAAAAATGCACTTTTGTGCATATTTCAAAGTTTCATGTTGCGCACACACATGCCCTAAGGGCATGTGTGTGCGCAACATATGTGCACAGATCAAATTCAGGGGTGCAACAGGGTGTCCTTTGGACACCCCTGCACCCTTGAACTCGCAATCTCAATTTGCGAATCACTAATTGCGATTCGCAAATTGAGATTGTCTTCCCATTCATTCCTATGGGCCTCTAGGCCCATAGGAATGAATGGGGAGGTATTCATTAATTGCGACTCGCAATTTGCGAGTCACAATTAGGGAATTCTAAGGAATCGCTATTTTTGTAGTGATTGCTTGATGCATTCCATTTTGCTATTCCTTATTAGCGATTCCTTATTTTTCGCTAATAAGGAATCGCAAAATGGATGCTTGATGCATCTGGCCCACAATCCCAAAAGTAATCAATGGTTGAGGTTATATAAATACCAATACAATATGTTAGGGAAAAAAAACAATTGGTTAACAAGCTTAATGGAAACAACTGTTCAATGTAACGTGGCCTACAATTTTTGTGGTATTTGTGAATGAGGCAGATTTATCTGATGTCAAATGTCGATAGGCCATTTAATGCCTTCCAAATCCTTGCGTTCAGGTCTTCGATTAGGCTGGTGTTGTGGGGATCAATTTGTTGTGGAAGATTTCAGGATGTCAGTGTTTTCCATAATGTATCTTTGCCTCTTGTTAGCTCACTTTCAGATCTAAAATCCATCAGCTTTTGTCCCCTGTCAATATAATATAAAAATTTGGACTTGATGCAAGCAGATCAGTGAGTTAGGTTGTAAACCTGTACATATTTAGCTGGCACTAACATGGTGAACAGAATAGCACCACACAAGGCCAACCACTGGCTCTGCATACATAAAATGGAAATGGTTATGATTAAATGTTTTCATAAATAAAAGTACTGTATTATTTAGTTATTTTTATTTTTTATTTTTTATTTATATATATTTTTACATATTATTGTTAAAAATATATATAACTAAATAGACTTAAATTACTTCTAAATGGATTAAATACACCACTTTTAATACTTGTTGATGCACACTATATTCTATTTAGATTGCTCATATATTTTTTACATTCAAACATGAGGAAATACCTCAAATAGAATTTAATATAGTTACATGATGCACTATTTATTTCAACATGTAATTATTAGTGCTGTAGCAAGATTTATTTTTAGTTCTAAATTGATATTACTTTTATAACATTAATTTACATTAATAGTAATGTAAACAGTTTTATATTTTTTTAGATATAAAGCTAAAGAAAAAATGCTACAGGACTAATTATATTTTGAAATAAACTGAAGTAAAGCAATATTTGTATTCACCATTTATAATTAATAAAATTGAAGCATTTAAATATTTGAAATTAGTTTTTGTAATACATTAGTACTTATTAAGAGTGAAGCATATATTTGAAAGTAATTTATGTATTTAATTACATTTATATTTAAATTAATTTTAAAATATAAAAAGGCTGTTAAAATATTTTTATTGTTAAAGAAAAATATGTACTTTTTGAATATTAAGTTGAATGTATCTTACCCAGCTGCTTTGCTTTACCTCACCTGCATGGTACCTGCATCCACCCTCTAAGGACTCCAGGGTTCACATCGCCTTGCGGCAGGAGCCACCTCCCAGCACGCCAGACACTATCAAAGTGCAAGGAGCTCCAACAGCACGAGAGCCCCACCTGATTTGTTTTAACTCGCCTGCAGGGTACCTTAATCCACCCACTAAGGACTCCAGGGTCCACATCCCCTTGCGGCAGGAGCCCCATCCCAGCATGCCAGTTGCTATAAGAGTGCGATCAAGCTTCCACAGTTTGGTACGTGTGTGGGCGTGCCCGAGCCAAGGGCTGGCCCGTCTGCGCCCGTCCAAGACCAGAGGAGGCCGGGCCAGGCTACATGATTGACATTTTTTACTTTGAGACTATTTGGACAAACGTAGGAGGTACTGTGCTAAAAACTGACATTTCTACTAGTTTTGGGGTGTGGTAAAATGAGCAAAGGAAAGTTAGTTACTGGGCAGGGAGTTGGGGGCGCTTGACGTTTTTCTCCTACAGGCAGAATCGGCACTTAGCCATGACATCAAGCTCATTGAGCCTAGACTATCGTTAGAACCTCAGTTCTCCGAAACCCAACTTGCACTCACAGGGTCACTTCTGCAAAACAATTCGGAAGACACATCTCCTCAAATCAACCAGTCCCAACCCATTGAGTTAGATGATCAGTCTCCTATATGTTCTGACCCAGTAAGCAGTTCAAGCAGGCTCAATGTAACTAATAGGGGACAGGAGGCTAAATTAAGCCAAGACAATAGGCATGAACTTGCGCCCAAAAAGAGGAAGGCGTGGGGCCCCCAGAAACAAAATGAAAATCCCCCTGGGCCCAAACAAAATTTGTTGATAAAGTTTGTAATCAGGGACCTTTTATAAGCCTTTACCCACAGTAACGGATGGACCATCTTCTTGGTCACCTGAGGAGTGTTTCTGGGAAAGGTTAGAAGAAAATATATCAGTCCTGTTGGATCCGTTGTCCCAAAAATTATCATCCATGGAAACGAGATTGGCGAAGCTGGAGGAGCTCGTTGCAAATATGACTCCAGTCCGCCAGGACTTATGCTCATGTAGTGCTGCAGGAACCCTACCAGACAGGAGGAGGGGGACTGAGGCTGGCCAGCCTGGTAGTAATTCCGCAGGGGGAGAAGCAAATCACTCTGACACTCACAATACCACAGCTATTGATGCTGCTCAATCGGACCAATCGCATCCTGGAGTAAGATCTTCCTCGTCTGATCAGGCAGGACCTATGTATGATGTAGATGGCCCGAACGCCATGTGCTCGCGGGTAGTAGAATACCCAAATGAGGCCCCCAACACTGCGGGACCTACTACCCGAGAAAATGGGAGGAGGCCAATAAGTATCCCGACCCATCGGAGATTGACGCTTGGAGATCCTACCAATCCAAATTCGAATTTAAATTTTCTACCAGAAGCAACCCCTTATACGGTTGTGCTAGCAAATGTTCCATCTCTGCCTTCTTTGAACACTGGTCAACCATAAGGAATAAGTTCTTACATTTTTTGAGCACTTGGAAAGGCATTACTAATATGCTTTTCCCAGAGTTCAAAATGGTGTGAAGAATATACTGGGTGGGTAAAACAGCTAAATCACTAGTGGGTGACAGTGTGGTATTAACAATTAGGTCCCCATGCCTGGTTCAGTCCATCCTTGATAGGGCTTCCAATGGTATAGCACTAGTGCATGGCATAAATATTCTTTCATTGGGGTACTTTTATCAACCTCCAAGGACCCCAGGGTTTACTTTGCTAGATGAGAGACTCGCTGAATCTAGATACCCCAAAGTATGTGGTCCCAATAAGTAATCGTTATGATGTCCTGAATTCATTGGGAGATATAGATTTACTGACATATTTGAGTTCCCCACCTTTAAAACAAAATAATTTCTTCTTAAACCAAGACCAAGGTGATATAGTTTGTAAATCTAAAACTATCTCTGATCAGGTTAATGCAGTCACAGATAACCTATAGCTACCTTTCGGTCACATTGATCAGGGCAAAGAAGCCATGAGGTTGGAGAAGCCGATCCGAAGTGTGCCACCAGACCCCCATGAATATGCAACTCCAGTCCAAATTCCCTCTAAAGACTCCAGCCGTCTAAATGGTAATGTAGCAACAACTAGCTCCTCTGGTAGCACTGACCGAGTCATGTGTAACCTTGCATATTGGAACATATCTGGACTACGTTCTAAGTTGACCAGCCCAATATGGTGTAACTTTGTATCTAAACACAACATATTGTGCCTCCAGGAAACATGGGCAAAGGAAATAATACATTTCAATGGATTTAAAACATTTCACACTCCAGCGTTGGAATGGCTAAAAGGAAGGGCAAAGGGTGGGCTCTGGACTACATCTCCGATATGTTGAAAGTGAAGAAGTTGGAGATGTACATGGAGGAAATATTTTACCAATTAATCAAAATGTATGTGGACACTAAGCACTGTATCATACTGGCTAACTTTTACAATAATATCCCGCAGGACAAAATTGAGGTTATAGTAAAAAAATTGGGTAATGACTTGAATTGCCTGCACAGCGATAAGTTTATAGATTTGATGCTCATTTTGGTGGGGATTTTAATTGTGCTTTGTGCCCAAATGACGAGGGTAATCTATGTCTTTTTACACATGAAGAAGGGCTAGGTAACTCTCATTTTAGGCATTCTATATTGGGGGATTTGTAAAATGAAATAAATATTTGTTCTGACTTGGGGTTCGCAAATGAATTATGTGCTGTATCTGTTCCTATGCCCCACACTTTTAATGGTAGAGGCTTTTGTACCAATATAGACTATTTATTTATTTTATTTATTTAATTATTTATTTAATTTGTAGGGTGCAACAGCTACCCAAAAAGGTTTTCCCGGTGCCTGGACGAAGCAAGGTACAGAGGAATAATGATGAAGGACGTTACTGGTCAAACAACCAGGTCTTTAAGGATTTGCTGAAACTGGTATAGATGGTTTCTTTGCGGATAGTGACCGGGAGAGTGTTCCAGAGCATTGGGCCAAGATAGGAAAAAGACCTGCCACCCATCCTAGCAAGATTGAACCTAGGGACTGTGCATTTTGCGAGAGTGGCAGAGTGAAGATGACATGTAGGGATGTATGGGTGAACAAGAGAGTGCAAGTATTGTGGAGCTGAACCCCATTTGATCTTAAACATGTAGCGGAGGGCTTTGAATTTAATGTGGTTTTCCACTCTGAGCTAGTGCAGATCACGGAGATGTCCAGAAATGGGAGTGGAACTAGGGACTCTGCAAAGAAGTCTAGCTGCAGAGTTTTGAACCAGCTGCAGTCTACGGGTCACAGCCTTATTTGCACCCAGAAAAAGGACATTCCCGTAGTCCAGCCGTAAGGTGATAAGGGCATGGACCACAGTTTTCTGGGTGGCATTAGGTAGCATCCAGATGATCTTCCTAAGCCATTTTAAGATGGTGATGCAAATAGTTGTTACCTTGACCGCATGATGATGCAGGGACAGGGAGTCATCGATGTAAACGCCCAGGTTCCGGACATGGCTGGAGGGCCGTGGAGGTGCACCCATCTCAGCGGGCCAATGAAGCGGACCCCAAAGATTTTTCTCCTTACCAAGGATTAGGACCTTGGTTTTATCCCCGTTTAGTTTCGGATAGTTCTGGTTAACCTTGGGCGTAGTACTTCGCTACGCCCACGGAGTGGGCGTAGTGTTGCCTACTTCGCCATTTGCGAAGTAGGCATAGCAGGCAACACTACGCCCACTTCGTGGGCGTAGCGAAGTTGCCCTTCACCCGCCTCCCTCCCCCACGAGAAATGCGCATGCGCGGGCGGCCGCGCATGCGCATTAGTATCCAAGATGGCGGCGCGATTACCAGAGGGAGCCCTGGAGACGCAGCCGACAAGGTAAGTGGAGTTTATTCTTTTTTAAAAACATTATTTAAGTATTTAGGGAGGGCGGGAGGGAGGCGGGTAGTATTTATTGAGGGCGGGAGGGAGGCGGGTGGCGCGTAGTGGAGCTACGCAAAGTGTGTAGGTGGACGTAGTTTCTGTCCCACTTCGCGTAGCTTCGCGTATCCCCACTACGCCTACTACGCCCAGGCTTAGTTCTGGTTCATCCATGCTGCAATACGCCTAGGACCCAGCTGAAGACAGAATGTGGAGTAGGGGTCAGAGTGTGAGAGTGAGAAGATGATCTGAGAATAATCGGCGTAAGTAAAAAGGGTCAAACCGGTCCGTTCTGCAATGTCAGCTAGAGGCCTGACATACAGGTTAAAGAGCATGGGACTCAGTATAGAGCCCTGGGGTACCCCGTAAGGTGAGGGATGGATATCAGAGCTTTCCGTAGCTGAAAAAACCTGAAAAGTGCGGCCGTCCAAAAAAGAGACAATCCAGTCTAAGGCTGAACCACATATGTCAAAGGACCTCAGTGTGTTGACTAATATGGGATGGGATATCATATCGAATGCCACGATGAGATCTAACAATATCGAGGTGATGGCGTAACCTCTCTGTGACCCCCAACAAAGTGGTCTCCGTGGAAAACCCGTTTGTGATCCCAGATTGAGAGGGGTGGAGAATTTTGTTAGTTTCAAAAAATTGAGAGAGATGGTAGTGAATGTGTCTTCCAAAGATTTTGGAGAAGTCTGGCAGAAGGGAAATCGGTTGGTAACTTGCAGGAACAGTAGGGTCAGAGTTGGGTTTCTTTAAAAGCGGAGTCACCATAGCATGTTTCCAATGATCTGGAACTTTGGACTCAAGTAGAGAACAGTTTAAAACATTCAGGATGACATGCATATGGGAAGGAGCAAGTTGCTTGAGAATAGAAATAGGTAATGGGTCTTTAGGAGAGCCAGACCTTACTCTGTCTAAAATTATAGCTAAGGAATCTAGGTGGAGAGGGGGCCAGGTGTCTAAAAGGGGGAGAGTAGTGCAGGACTCCGTGACTGGTACTGTGTGAGGTGTGATAAAAGTCAGACTAAAAGAGGGTAGTATGTGGTTAGTGGTAGATGAAAGTGGTTTCAGGGACCTGCTTGGATGAGAGTTGGCTATTTCAAGATATATCTTCTCAATTTTGTGTGTGAAGAAGTGAGCAAGATCTTCACACTGAATGTTATTTAATGGCGAAGGGTTTCCAGTGGTTTCAGACCCAGCAAGCTTTTTTACTAGACCAAAAAGAGTTTTTGAGCAGTCAGCCGCATCAGTAATGGTCTTGGAAACAAAATTGGCCCCAGCAGTATTGCAAAGGTTATGGTAGATTTTTTTCGCCTTTTTATAGGCATCTTTGAGGTCAGGCGCGTAGCATTTCCTCCATTCACGTTCCAATACTTTGCATTCAGATTTTTCAATTTTTAAAATGTCATTGAACCATGGGGCCGAGGGGCGATGGTATATACGTTTTTTATTGGTCAAGTGGAGACAAGTGACTATAGTATTGGAAAGCCAGGTATGAACATTCTTAGAGAACGTATCTACATGAGAATCAGATGAGGGGAGGTTTGAACATAGTAAGTTGTTAAGAGCGTTAGGGTCCATTTTGTTCCATTCTCTTTTGGCAGTCGTGAGAGTAGGGAATGAAGACAACGAGGTGGCAGGAGGAGAGACTTTAAACTTTAGTAAAAAATGATCAGACCAGTGAATAGGTGCTGCTGGTGCGCAGTGAATGTAGGGAAGGCTGGAAAAAATGGGGTCAAGAAGATGTCCTGCTTTGTGCATTGGGCCAGAATTACAGAGATTAATATTCATGGTGGCAAGATCGGAAATAAAATTGGAGCATATGGAATTAGAAGGATTGTCCAAATGTAGATTTATATCACCAACAGGCACATGCATCAAGCGATTAAAAAATCACAAAACGTGCGAATCGCAAAAGAAATGAATTTGCGATCACAAATAACAGTGTTCCAATGCATCAACCGTATTTTTGCGAGAATCTGTATTTTTTCGCAAAAATAAGGAATCGCAAAATTATTCTGAGAAAACATTTGCGATTCCTTATTTGCGATTCTCAAATACAGAATCGCAAATATAGAATCGCAATTGAAATGCATAAAAAATCGCAAAATGCGATTTTCATAGAAATTGCAAAATTGCTATAGCCAATTAAGAAGGGACACAACCCGGTGGTAATCATGAAAATCTGAAACAGCTGAAAATCAACAGAAAATCATTTAAACACACCCACAATGAGCTCCCAGAAGTCAAACTGGCAGGGCTGTACCTGATGGCAAGGAGGATGAGGCTGCAAGCTGCTTGACAGAGAGGGAGGTGAATCAATGAGCGCATCTTCAGAGTCCGCATAACTTTCCTAGGACAGCAGGAGGACGAGATATATGATAAGTATAGGCTGAATGCAGAAATTATACATGATCTCATCAATGAATTGGACCCCATCCTGCAACGACAGACTCATAGGACCAATGCAATCCCAACGCATGTACAGATTTTATGTTGCCTACATCTACTGGCATCAGGCAGTTTTCAGGGTGTAATTGCAGTAGCAGGAGGTGTGTCCCAAAGCGCATTGTCAAGAATATTAAAAGTGTCCCTTGATGCCATGATGGTTCGGATACACTCATATATAAGTTTCCCTACCACAGCCCATGACATTGCTAAGACCAAGCAGGAGTTTTACCAAATTGCAGGCTTCCCACAAGTTCTGGGTTGTATTGATTGCACCCATGTGGCAATATGTCCCCCTGCAGCACAGGAATATTTGTATGGGAATAGGAAATGTTATCATTCACTCAATATTCAGGTTGTGTGTAATGCCAAAAACATCATAACAGACATTGTGGCGCAATTTCCCGGCAGTGCACATGATTCATATCTCTTCAGGCAAAGTGGCATTCACAACTGTCTTGCAAGGGGAGAATTTGGAGAGGGACATTTGCTAGGGAAATATGTGCAATACAGTAATACATTCATTGTACAAATGTCAATGTCAAACAACCACTTACAACCTTTGCTCCATCACATGTAGGTGACAGCGCATAAGCCTTGCGGAATTACCCGATGACACCGTACCTCAATCCTACGACTGCCGCCCAAAGGATATACAATGCAGCACATATCTCAACAAAGAAAGTCATAGAGCGCACATTTGGGCTGCTGAAGAGACGATTTAGACGCCTTCATAAGACCGGTGGAGCAATGAAATACAACCCTGAACAATGCTGCAAGATAGTGGCAGCATGTGCCATGCTGCACAACATTGCGACAAAGGGAGGTTTGGAAATGGAGCAGTCTGACAGTGACTCGGAGGATGGGAACCAGCAAGTGCAATACCACCGTGCCCTACAAGGATTGGGCGTAGCAGACGGGTGCAGGCGCAGATTGGAGATCACACAAAATTACTTCTAAGGTGAGTAATGATGGCACAAACACAGTATATGAAATGAAAAGTAAGCTTTATGTAAACAAATTGTGACCAGGGTGTTGAAGCACTCTTTCAAAGTGAGTAGTGGTACAAGAGTCTTGCAAAGAAACATGTAAAGATTAAAAGGAACAATTACTTGAAAGTCAGTAATAAGGTCACATTGTAACAATGGTTACGTCAATAAACAAAGAACTTTAAGAAGGGGACACAAGGGGATTTAAGATTACAGACCCTTAAGTGTCCTATCCCCCAAGCTTCATATACTGGAAAAACAAAAAAGACACTACGGGTCAAACAGTGTGTGGCTGGAAGGCAACAAAAATTGGCGTAGGCTGTGTCCTAAGTACGTGTCATCCCAAGTGTCTAAAAAACCCATCAGCACACCCGGTGGCGGAGCATCATCATCTGGGATTTTCTGAGAAAGAAAACTGGTATCTCATCCAAGAGTCCCACTAGTTGTTATCGTAGGACATCCAAGGAAGGATCCGCCAGTGATGTACCACTGCCAAAGAAGAAATGTGGTGGTGTTGAAAAAATAATAATGAATTGTAGTGTAGAAAGAATGAAAAGGTGCAGGCTAAAATGGACTATTATAATGCCAAAGAACAGTTTATTAAGCGGTCATTATAATGTCAAGGTTAAAATAGTGTTAGGACAGTCAAGATAGATGGTGACTATCCACAGATGTTCCAGGAGGTCCATGTTTCAGCCAATCGGACAGAAAATAGTCCAGTGGCTTTCTTCAGGACCACAAAGATAAAACACTACTGCAAATGAGTGAACAATTATAATCAATAGACACAGAGACCGTACCGTATGACGGTATTCCAAACCTTAAAATGGTGTCTCTGGAGGATAATTTGTATCCTAAAAGGTAAAGTAAATACACATATATAGAATGACACATACATATAATTGACACAGACAAAGAAACCACTGAATGTTGCAATCACAAACCACATCAGTCAATGCTGTTGCCAGTGCATTATATCAGCAAACCTTCATATATAATTGTTCACCCTTTTGCAGTAGTGTTTTATCTTTGTGGTCCGGAAGAAAGCCACTGGACTATTTTCCGTCCGATTGGCTGAAACATTTCGACCTCCTGGAACATCTGTGGATAGTCACCATCTATCTTGACTGTCATAACACTATTTTAACCTTGACATTATAATGACCGCTTAATAAACTGTTCTTTAGCATTATAATTGTCAATTTTAGCCTGCACCTTTTCATTTTTTACTACACTGCAATTCATTATTATTTTTTCAGCACCACCACATTTCCTCTTTGGCAGTAGTACATCACTGGTGGATCCTTCCTTGGATGTCCTACGATAACAACTAGTGAGACTCTTGGATGAGATACCAGTTTTCTTTCTCAAAAAATCCCAGATGATGATGCTCCGCCACCAGGTGGGCTGATGTTTTTTTAAAGAAACTTGGAATGACACATACTTAGGACACAGCCTATGCCAATTTTTGTTACTTTCCAGCCACACACTGTTTGACCCGTAGTGTCCATTTTGTTTTTCCACAATGGTTACGTCACCATCTCAGGAAAACATTGTAGATGGGAGCCTAGCGCTTCCTCCCACGAACACTGCAACACCTGTCAGTGGCAGCATCTTCTTGCCTTTCGTTGGGAGTGGAGGGGGTGCCGCTGCGTGTATTGCGTACACTGCAGTGGCAACTGGCATTGTTGTTCTGCCCATGCTTGAGGCACACTCACTACTATCTTCCTGTGCAGACATGTTGCCTCCACTAGTGGATGCATTCATCATCTCAACCGCATTTGTTACTTGGTCTAGTGCTTTGGCAACATCTCCACTCCAATGACACATTTGGGTCTGCATGGTCACAGACCTACGTGCCAGCAGTGCTGTTGCAGTGGCCAGCCTATTGTTTGACTTTACTTGCAGTTTGAGCTGCTGCATGAGTTGCCGATGCTGTCTATTGTGCGATGCATGCCCCTCCTGCATGACCTTTGTCAGTTCCTGCACACTACTGGACAGCACTGCTATGTTGTCTGCCATCTTTGCAATTTCCTCCTTGACTAATCGAGTGTTCTTGCTCTGCAGGCGATGTGTCTGAAGCATCTGTCCCTCCAGGCCACCCCAGACCTGATTTGTCTGCTCCACATGCTGTGGTCTGCGTGCTCTGCGTCTTCTCCGTTGCACTCTGCGATTGCCTCTACGGATCTGTGTTGGTGTAGTTGTGGCGCTAGTACTTTACCTTCACTCGGTTTTCTACTCTTTCTACCTTTCACCTTTCTGCACCTTTCTGCATCTCTGCTCTTTTGTGCCTTATTTCTGCCCATTTTCCCTTTCTCTCCCTCTGCTCCTTCACTCGTTTTCTCTAGTTTTTCTACCCTTTCTATCTTTCACCTTTCTGCACCTCTGCTCTTTTGTACCTTATTTCTGCCCATTATCCTTTCTCTCCCTCTGCACCTTCACTCGTTTTTCTACCCTTTCTATCTTTCACTTTTCTGCTCTTTTCTGCATCTCTGCTCTTTTGTGTCTTATTTCTGCTTATTTTCCCTTTTTCTTTATCCCTTCTTTCCTCCTTTTACCTTTCCCCGCCGCTGCTGCCCCCGCGGCCCCTCCCCCGCAGCGCGACCGGCCCAATCCAGCTCCCCTCCCCGCTCCCGCCTCCCAGCTGTCCAGCCCTCCCCGACCCCTACTTAATGGCGGCTACCGGTGCGACCCGTCTGCGACCAGCACCAGGAACCCTGGACCTCTGCCTCGCCAACGCTACGACCCAGCAGCACTCCACGCACTCAACCCAGGCTGCAACAACAACTGCAAGCTAGCATCACCAGCCGACACCCATTGACCCTTCAGCTGTCACCGCTGCCGGCACACCTGCAGCACCGCCAAGAACACTGATCCAGCACAACCCGCCCACAAGAACACAACCAAACCGAAGACCCTGCAATGCATCCTCCTCAACATCCGATCCCTCCACAAACACGCCACAGAAATCTGGGACCTACTTGACAGCACCACCCCGGACGTAGCATTCTTCACCGAAACCTGTACCAACGCCACCTCGGGACTGGACATCGCCATCGCCATCCCCCAGGGATACAAGATCTCCAGGAAGGACCGCCCCACCCACCCAGGAGGAGGAATCGCCATCGTCCACAAATCCAGCCTCCGCCTGAGCACACTCCCTGACGAGTCCACAGAACTGATGGAACACCTTCATTTCAAGATACTGGCCAGCCCCACCGCAGCCCTCCAAGGAACCCTCATCTACCGACCCCCTGGACCCCGCGGACCATTCGCCAACTCCATCATGGACATTATCTCCCCGTAGGCCATCGCATCCACCAACTACACCCTGCTGGGAGACCTCAACTTCCACCTCGACAATCAACTGGACCCCAACACCACATGCCTCCTGGACAACCTCCACAACATTGGACTCCACCAGTTCGTGACGGAGCCCACGCACTCAGCAGGACACACCCTCGACCCCCTCTTCACTACAGGAAACTCCATCACCTTCGGCCACACCACCGTACTCCCATGGACCGACCATTGTTGCATCCACTTCACCTTCAGAACACCCACCATCCACAGACACCAGCACCTGCTTTCACAAAGAAACTGGACAAAAAATCACCGACGACCAGCTCACCTCCTCACTCAACAACTCCACCCCAACCATCGCGGAAAACGATGACCCCAACACCGCAGCCCGAACCCTGCATAGATGGATCTCGGACAGCACCAACACCACAGCCCCCCTCAAGAAAAACAACAATATCCGTGCCAAGAAAGCCAGATGGTTTACCACCGAACTTCGAGAATCCAGGCGCACATGCCGCCGCCTCGAAAAGGCCTGGAGAAACACCAAATCCACAGAAGCCCACAACAACTTCAGAGCCGCCACCAACGCCCACCATCAACTCATCAGAGAAACGATGAAAAAAGCGATTGAAGACAGAATCTCCACCTACGCACACAACAGCAAGGAACTCTTCAGCATCATCAAGGAGTTCGCCCAACCCACCAGAGAGTCAACCGACATCCCTCCCTCACAAGACCTCTGCGACAAACTCAGCACCTTTTTCCACCACAAAATCAAGAGCATCTACGACAACTTCGACGAAGACAACCAACACACTGAACCCTCACCAACCACCCCCGACACCCAGAAACCAGCGATTAATGACTGGACAGCCCTCACCACCGAAGACACACTGAAGACAATGAAGTCAATCCACTCAGGGGCCCCCACGGACCCCTGCCCCCCCACCACATCTTCAACAGAGCCGCCGACACCATTGCACCTATGCTCCTCCACACCATCAACCGCTCCCTGGCGACTGCCTCGTTCCCCGACGACTGGAAACATGCTGAGGTGAACCCCCTCCTAGAGAAACCCTCAGCGGACCCCACCGACATCAAAAACTACAGACCCATCTCCCTGCTCCCGTTCCCAGCGAAAGTCAACGAGAAAGCCATCAACAGCCAACTCGCCACATTCATTGAAGAACAGAACATCCTCGACTCCTCCCAATCCGGCTTCAGAAAAAACCACAGTACGGAAACCGCCCTCCTCGCCGCAACAGACGACATCCGCACCCTACTGGACAAAGGAGCAACAGTAGCCCTCATCCTCCTCGACCTATCAGCGGCATTCGACACAGTCTCCCACCGCACCCTAATACGCAGACACTATGACGCAGGAATCCAGGACAAGGCCCTCGACTGGATCTGCTCCTTCCTCTCCGGCAGGACGCAGTGGGTCAGACTACCCCCTTTCCTCTCAGACCCTACACCTACCACCTGCGGAGTCCCCCAGGGCTCCTCCCTCAGCCCGACGCTCTTCAACGTCTACATGGCTCCACTTGCCCCCATTGTCAGAATCTACGGACTCAACATTGTGTCATACGCAGATGACACCCAGCTCATCCTCTCCCTATCCAACGAGCCCAACACCACCAGACGCAACTTTCGAGAAGGCATGGAAGCCGTCGCCAAATGGATGAAAAACAGCTGCCTACAACTAAACACCAACAAAACAGAAGTACTCATCATGGGCCCAAACCCCGACGCCTGGAGCGACACCTGGTGGCCCCACCGCCCTCGGAAACCCGCCAACCCCCACAGACCACACACGCAACCTGGTAATCATCCTGGACTCGGAGCTCAAAATGGACCGCCAGATCAACTCTGTCTCATCTTCCTGCTCCACACCCTCCGCCTCCTTCGTAAGACCTTCAAATGGATCCCCCTTGAACACCGAAAGACAGTCACTCACGTCCTGGTCACCAGCAGACTCGACTACGGCAACGCACTCTACGCCGGAATAATCAAAAACCTCATCCGCAAGCTACAGAACATCCAGAACGCCGCTGCAAGACTGGTCCTCAACCTGCCAAAACACTGCCACATCTTTCAGCACCTGCGCACACTCAACTGGCTCCCCGTCGAGGCGAGAATCACCTTTAAGATGCTCACCCACGCACACAAGGACCTCCACGGCACCGGACCAGCATACCTGAACAGCCGACTCAAATTCCACGCACCCCAAAGGACCCTACGATCAGCCAAGCTCTCCTACGCCGTGGTCCCCCGCACCAGAAAGACCAGATCGGGAGGCCGATTCTTCTCCTTCCTCGCTGCCAAAGCATGGAACGCCCTTCCGCTCCACCTCAGACAGACAACATCACTCCCCATCTTCGCAAGAAACCTCAAAACCTGGCTCTTCGACAGACCCCCTCCTTGATGGAATGGAACCTGCACCCCCCCCACCCCTAGCGCCTTGAGACCCTTACGGGTGAGTAGTCGCGCTTAAACAAACCCCTGATTGATTGATTGCCGAAGGCTGACCTCAGGTGCTGCATTGGCCTCATCATCTGACGCCTTGGGAACCAGTGTTGGGACAGGTGACCTACAGGAATGTGGTACACGTGACTGTGTAGTTGGCAGAGCTGGTGTGTCCTCATGTTCTGACGCGCTGCTGTGCTGCATTTCCAGGACCTCACTATCCCCGGCCTCACCATGTTCTGCATCTGTGAGGCTAAACAGTGCAAAACAGCATTAATGTATGATTGTGAGGTCATGTCACAGTTGACAAATATTACATTTTCATTTCATTTGAACATCTGCTACACTATTTGTAATCGTTTTTTACATATGTGTGTGTTTGTCATTGTAACTGCTTGCCCTGCCTACTTCTCCCATGATGCACTTCCCTTAGTAATAAAATTGTAGTAAATACTTTACAGTGTGCACTTACGCTGTGCTGAGCTCACGTTCTGACTTAAGTAATTGGGACAATGGCAACATGCATTCCTCTTACCTTCAGATGTGTGTGCAGCTCCTGAGGTGTCCAGCTGCGTCACACCAACAGCAGCTTCAGGCTGGATTGTTGACTCCACCAAGTCCTCCATGGGAGTGTTTCCAGTGTCTATTAGTGTACCCCCTCCTGTTTTATTTGCCTCCGTCAACCGGTCTGCAATGCGCACCTTGGCCCGACTGCGCAGATCATACCATCTCTTTTTTAGTTCTTCATTGGTGCGGTGTGTCCCCCCAATTGCATTGACTCTGTTCTGGATCCGGATCCATATCTTCTCCTGCTCTGGTACCTTCAGAAACGCTTTTCCAAACAGCTTATCGTGGCTGTGCACTACTCCCTCAATCAGTGTTTCAATTTCTTTTTCTGAAAATTTCACTTTTCTTTTCCTGCCACTTTGACTGTCCTCTGCTGTTTGTGCAGGTTCCATTTTTTATTGTTTGCAGGTGTTCTCAATCTCTCTTTCCAACTCCTCTTCTGCTCCCAGAGCCAGCTCCCTCCTCTCCCTGAGCCTCAGCACTGAAAATGAGGCTTGAAGTGCAGACTTCCTGCATCTGATGTCATCAACATGCATCAATGTGCGACTCCGGAAATTGCAAAATCACAAAAAAATGCGAAATTCGCAAAAACAAGAAATCGCTATATCTTCTGCAATTTTTACCGATTCCTTATTTATTCGCAGAATTCATGATGCATCGCGTTTTGCCATTCCTTATTTGTGATTCCTTAAAAATCGCAAGTAAGGAATCACAAACTCATATCTTGATGCATGTGCCTGCAAGTAGTGAGTTCTTAGAACTCATGAGTAAAGGGGATAGAAGACCCGGTAGAGATGTAGCCCAAGAAGTGGGAGGGCCCAGCAGGCAGTAAACTTAAAGACCTGAAAAGGTGAAATTGGGGCTAAGAGTGATTTTAAACAAGGCGGCTTCACAGTTAGGGATGCCCACTGGATTAAGTTTACATTGAAGGTGTTTCTTGTAGATAATGGCTATTCCCCCGCCTGTTCTTGTGACTCTGTCCATTCTAACAATGGCATAGCTTGATGGCAGAACTATTGCAACATCGGGGCCCGAGCTCTCATTAAGCCAAGTCTCTGTGAGGAAAAAGGGATCCGTGAGGAAAAAGGCATCGGGTATATATACTACTATATACTACTGTCAAATAATCAGGCTTCTAGAATACATATGTTTTCTGTAGGCGATAATTCATTTAGTGACCACTACCCACTTTGTCTTTCTGTTTCGTTGTCAATAAGTAAATCTGTTAGTAACGTTGCAGATGACCAGGCGCTATCAAATAAAGCAATAGTACTTTGGGGTGGCCAATGGTGGATCCTTCAGTGATTACTAAACAAGTGGTAGACAAATATAAATTAGCCTTTGAAATCTGCTTGAATTAGATAGTATTTTAGCATCTTTTAACTGAATATGAATTACTATAAGTCAAAAAGCAATGTAAAGGTAAATCCCGGGGTGGTTTGATCAAAAATGCATGCAAGCCTAAGCCACTTTAAAAATTTGAACTACACAAAGTACCTAGAAATCTTTCTTCTGTGAGGCAGGCGAGAAAGGAGTACAAGTGTGCGCTTAGGGAAAGAACACTTGCCCTGAGAAATCAAGCCTGGAAATCTCTGCATGAAGCTGCCCTTAGGAAAGACAGCCGAGCCTTTTGGAAAGCAGTAAAAGCCCCATTTCTGAGTACTAAGGGTTGCCCAAAAATAGAAATGCTATGCCTGAATACCAATGGATCGAGCACTTCTCCAGGGTATGTAACAGTGAGGTATTTTTGATACGCAGTTGAGTAATATACATGGAGAAGATACATCAGACCCCTTGGTTCTTTGTTCCAATCCCCGGTTTACCGTGGAGGAAGTAACCCAATGACTTTCTGCAAATTTTAGGCGTAAGGGACCTGGGCCTGACAGGTCCCTTTACACTTATTTAAGTCAAATATGGATTTGTGGGAGCCAATTATTACCCAGGTGATAACTGATAGCTGTAGTGCCCCATTGTAGGCAAAATTTCACTGCAGCATTTGATTCTGTGATGCACAGCAAGCTCTGGGAGATCCTCGAGTCTATGGGGCTGGAAGAGAATATTATTTGTTTTCTTAAGCGCCTTTACAGTAATGCCAAGGCATGAGTACGATTTGGTCTGTCTGGTGAATGCTCAGTTCCTTTCTCAATAAGGAGGGGCAATAGGCAAGGAAGTGTCTTAGCCCCCTTCCTTTTTAATCTTTGTATTAATGGTCTGGGTGAGGCGAGGCTCAAAAATAATCAAGATTTTCCTCAAGTAGGCAGTCATCCAATACCTGCCCTCCTCTGCACTGATGACGCTGTTTTGATGTCACACATGCAAATAGGTTTGCAGAGGGTTCTAGATAGCTTTACTAATTTCATGGGCAATCTTGACCTTAGAGTGAACACCTCGAAGACTTATATAATGTGGTGAGGCTGGGGCAGCCAGAGATGTAGGGATATGTTTGTGGAAGGTCCGAAGATAGGGTACACAAATAGTTTTTGATATCTTGGAATACTTTGTTATGATAATGATTCATGGACCCAATCATTAGGGTTTTTACTGACAACGACTGTCCTTGCTAACTTTTCCAAAAGATTGGGTAGGAGACTGCCAGTGGAGCTCATCCAAATTTATAATTCAAGATGTATCTCCACCGCCGTGTATGGGGCAAGGATTTGGGGCTTTGCTGACATAAATCCGATACAAACAGTGGAATATACCTTTTTAAACTTTTCATTGAGTGTTCCGAAGAGTATATCCTCATTTTTTTACCACGTAGAGTTGGGCCTGCCTCACATTGCTGATCTTATTAAAATAGAGCCAATTCTGCTGTGGCATAGAATCTGGACAAATGCAGAGACTTAGTTAAATAGGGATATCCTAATGGACACATTGAAAGTGGAAAGGGCTTTAATTATCCCAGGAGATAGATATATCAGGGACTTTATGCGTGACCTAGGTCACATAGAGTATTTTACTAACCCGACCACTATCCAGATGATTTCGAGAAAGGACCTAAAATAGGCGGACCTTCTGCTGCAGGAGACATCGAGAATGTCAATGGAGATCATTAAGACCACTCTCCAGCAAAACCAGCAGATTTTAACTACTTTTAGCATTCAACCCTACCCAACTTTTGTATTGGGGGGTTATGGTAGGTTTTTATTGACCAGATTTAGGATGGGGATTTTCCACAGACTTGTTAGCTTCCCAGGCATGAATGACTGGGCCCAAGAATTACAACTGTGTCCCTATGATAATCTTGCTGAACAATCCACAATGCATGTTGCTTTATTTTGTAAATTTTATATAGAATTAAGTAAAGTATAGATTATACCAATCTTAAAATCAATGGGGACCAGACATTGTCGCCTGACGTTCATTATACTACAACTCTTGGAAAACGAACATCAAGCGTGGAGTATAGCAATGTTTTTAAAGAAAGTATGTAGTATGTAGTCTAAGGACTGTGATTTAAGCACTGAAGTCCCAAAAGCAGCATCTGACCATTTTCATTATTTTTAAATATTTTTGTGAATTTCATTGTTTTATTCTCTGTGTATGGAATTGCAATTTTTATGAACTTTTGTGATTGGTTTTAATAGCAAAATCGAATAAAGATATTTTGATTTGATTTGAATGTATTTATCATTAACTATTTAGGATTGCTCTTCTAAATTAAGATTGTTTACCTTAGGTTTCCATTTACGTCCCTGCTTTAGTTTTTCTTTAGAGAGAACATGATGGCAGGAGACTGTAAAAAATACAATTATACATAAAAAAACACCAGAGATGTAATTAAAAGGAACATAAAGGAAAGGAAAGGTTATACAATACAATAAAGTAATTTTTAGTTAAAAAACCAATTCGCAAAAGGTGCCCAACTTTTTAGAGGCAAGCAAACGCCTTCTCCTCCCTCCCAGCGACTGGACCGACGTCTCCAGTTTATGCCATGCAAACATCCTTGCTTTCCAATGAGAGAAAATGGGGGGCTCAGCGCTCAACCATTGTGATGTGATACACAGTCTGATCATGGCCGTTGCAATAAACAAAAAAGCTTGAGTGTGTCTCGTTATTTCAGAGGGCGTTGAATGTTCATACCCAGTTAATATTAGCTCCGCTGAGATCTTAACAGGAATTTGAACTAACTGATTAATAAAAACTTCAATTTCATTTACAAAGAGACGTAAATCAGGACATGCATAGAACATATGGATAGAATCAGCAGAGGACAATTTACATCTAGCACAGGAGGATCCTTTAGCACCTCTGACAACTCCCCAACTGGCTAGTTTGGCAGGGGTATGGTAAAGATTAAACATTGACATATAGCTTTGAGTACTAAGCGTGCCAGA
This sequence comes from Lissotriton helveticus, assembly GCF_964261635.1. NCBI lineage: Eukaryota > Metazoa > Chordata > Amphibia > Caudata > Salamandridae > Lissotriton > Lissotriton helveticus. The sequence goes on from NC_136068.1 coordinate 651,296,916, forward strand.
AACCAAAACAGACCTGGCTAATTCTAACGGAAATTTTAGATCTACAAATGGGACCCCGAATTTATCAGCCCACTTATTATTCTGAACATCTAGATCATCAGGGAGTTGAGATAGGAGACACTGGTACAGAGCACCTAACCTAGACTTTCTTCGTATTAATTGGACAATGGTAATCTTATCAAACATATTAGGATTTCTAGGAAGATTCTTATCAAGGAAGCTTCTAAGCTGTAAATATTTAAAAAAATTATTAGATTGTAAATGAAACTTCTCCGTCAAATAGGAAAATAAAGCCATATGGCCTAACTGAGCCAGATCCCCAATTTCCTTCAAGCCAGCAGAGCTCCATTTTATGATCACACCCTCTTGAAATAATGGGGGTAATAATCTTGGAGCATTAAATGGAGTATAATAATTAAGCTTTGAAATAAGAAAGTGCCAACAAATTCTTTGCCAGACCGAAAATAGGGTCTAACAAACCTTAAATTTCGTTTTTTTGTAATAGCTTGGTTCGAGGACCGGAGTTAGAACTCCTTTGGCAGCATCGCCAAGCGATATTGCATAAATAGATGGAGACATATGAACAGGAGTGTCAACTGAATGACCCAGCAAGGGAACGCCAAAATGTTGTATCAGAGCGGCCCAGTAATAAAATAACAGATTCGGAACTGCCCATCCGCCACGCTCACGTGGTAGACAAGTCCACTTTGCCGCCCTTCTTGGTCTGCGATAACCCCATAAGAATCGTAGGCATATCCTTTCTGCTCTTGTTATTGTTGCCTTAGGAATTAAGAGTGGGATAGATCTAAAAAGATATAGAAATTTCGGGAGGACGAGTATTTTTAAGATGTTACAACGTCCAAAAAGCGAAAGATGTAGATGATCCAATCTCTCTAACTTAATGTGAAGTGAATCAATTATAGGAGAATAGTTCAGATCAGGGATCTGATCTACATTGGCTGAAATTTGCACACCTAAGTATGTAGCTTCTGGAACTACAGGAGCCTGTGACAAGGGCATAGCTATAGATTTAACAATTTGGGTCTTTGTGACGTTTAACTTATAGCCAGATATAGTGCCAAATCGCCCCGCAAGAATCTCTAATGCACTGATTGACGAACCAACATTATCAGTTAATACAACAATGTCGTCAGCATATGCCAATGCCTTGTACTCAACTCCCTGGACCCTAACAGGAGAGATGCCCTGGGACCTTTCGATCATACTAAGGAAGGGATCAATTAACAAGGCAAAAGGAGGGGAGAGTAGGGACAACCTTGTCTAGTCCCCCTGCTGATACCGAAGTACTCTGACTCCCTCCCTGAAATACGGATTGCAGCAGATGGAGCCAAATACAGGGCTTGAAGGGCCTGAATAAAGTTAACAGAGAATCCCCTCCAGCGTAAGACGGCCCACAGGTATCCCCAGGAGACCCTGTAGAACACCTTCTCGGCGTCCAACAGGATCAACCCAAGAGGAGAGCCCGTGGCCTTAGCCCAATCAAGCAGCACAATTACACGCCAAATATGATCAGTTGTGTTCCTACTGGGAATAAACCTGTATTGCCGAGCTAGACAAAAGGGACAATAATTTGATGAAGGGTTCAACTCATCATTGCCTTTTTTCTTAAAAAGGACGATTATCGCCCGTCGCCAAGAGTCAGGAACGACCCCGGCTTGCGCAGACCTAAAAGCATCTAACATTTCCTGCTTAAGTACTGATGAAAAAGTTTTATAGAACTCTAGATGAATAAGATCAGGACCGGCTGCTTTGCCGTTGGAAAGAGATTTAATAGCAATTTTAACTTCTTCCCAGCTAATGGGTGCATACAAGACTTCATTTTGCTCTGCTGTGACCCTCAGAGTGTCTAAAGGGTAAGAAAATGGATCCATGCTATCTTGTTGTTGCAGGGTGATAGTAGGATCTTCTGTATATAAGCTAGAATAGAAATTCACAAAAACATTCAAGACACCGCTAGGAGTTTCCTGAACGGTACCAAACTGATCGATAACTCGAACAATCCGATTGGCCACGGCCCTTTGTTGTAATCTCTTTGCCAGGACCTTGCATGAGTTTTCCCCAAACTCATACATTAAGGTTCAAAATTGGATATATTTAACTGCAAGATCTTTATACAGGGATTCTAACAGATTAGACTTTGCTATTGCAACCAATTTCTGGCTGCTGACCACATCTTGACCCAGCCGGATATTAGAGCTTAAATCAAGTTCTGCTTGTCGGAGTGTTTCTAATCTATGTTTAATGTCCTGCTGCGCTTGTTTCCAGCGGTAAGAAGCCAATCTTTTAGTCTCTCGATTCAAAGCAGCTTTAAATGTGTCCCAGACAACGCAGGTAGAAGCAGTGCCCCTATTAAAATTAAAAAATTCTACAATCCAAGCAGTCATCTGTTCCTGATATTGCTCATCTAAGAGCAATTTCCTTTCGAAGGTCCATGATCTGATCTGTTTGATAGGGCTATTCCATGGGAGGTTAATAGTTATGGGATTGTGATCAGATATGGTCCTGGGAGTGATTTCAATCTTAGCAGATCCCACAGGTTGATCGGACATAAAAACATAATCAAGCCGCACCATTTTATTATGCGGAATGGAATAGAATGTATGGCCGTCCTTATTTTGATGATGATAATGCCACACATCAATCAGGCCATGTTCCACAAGGAGGCTCTGAAGGGCCTTACAAACTTGGGGCTTCCGATCTACATAGCTATGATACGGTGATATATTGGTTTGGCTGGAGATATTGATATTGAAATCGCCACAAAACAACATTCGGTGGGGCCACCCTGCCAATTCCACTTTTAAATTCCTGAAGATTTGGGGGTCATCCAGGTTTGGAGCGTAAATCGAACATATAGACTGAAGACGGTTATTTACCACCAATTCAAGAACAACCCATCTGCCACAATTGTCTTCTTTCACTCTTTTAACCAGCCCAACCCCTATTTTTAGCAGGATAGCAACACCCCTAATTGTAGATGTTTGGCGAGTACAGGCGACTAAATCATACCCAGGAGATCTTAAATGTCCTCGACTACTCCAAGGAATATGGGTCTCCTTTAGACAGATTAGGTCTATCTGCATAATTTGGAGCATTTTGTGGAAGTTCCTGCGTTTTTTAGGGTCGTTCAGCCCACAGATATTCCAAGTCGCACAGCTGAGCCTATTCCCCCCCACTAGAAATTATCAAAAACCAACAGCCTAGAAAACTCACTTTACTAGTAGAGCAAAAATGTAATCCTCCAAGCATAAATTTGCACGATATTTCAATTAGGTCCGTATAGAACAAGCTTTCAGAGCATGAGCACATTCCTCCGAAAACAAACAGTCTCCTGACCACCACCCACCACCAAAACACCACCCCCCCCACCCCACCCCAAAGCACACCCCCCACCCACCTCTCCCCCACTCCCCTCACCCCCCATGTGGAGCAGCAGGACCATGGTCCTTATGATGGTTAAGTTGGTGAGCACCCACACTCCGATGTGTCCGCGGTCCCCCCTGTATGAACATTACAGATGACCCTGCCATCCAAAAAAAAATAATACTGAAAAGAAAAAATATTGGAACAATCAGGTCATCTTAAGTCTCTGCGAATTTCAAAAAGTGTTCCTATCCCAGTTGAATAAGATGCATAAGGTATTTTAAACTAGATTGTGTCCAAGAACTCCTTTGCGGATATCTCAGAAAGAAAGTACTTTGTTTGGCCCTTGAAGAGAACTTTTAGCTTTGCTGGGAAGAGCAGAAATGCCTGGGCTCCCTTAGCCTGAAATGAGGATATCAGCTGACGGAGATGCCATCGACGATCCACTGTTTCTGAGCAAAAGTCGGGCCGGACAAAAAATTGACAGTTCTTGGCCATACGCTTCTTATTTGGTCTGGCTAAATCGAATATTTTTTCCCGAGCAAGAAGTTGTTAAAACAAACTAAGATGGCACGAGGATAGGCATTGTTACTACTAGATGAGGACTGATTTTTGTGGAATGGAAACCTATGTGCTCGTTGTATTTCTAAGTTCCAGTCCCATTGGGTGACTTCTGGGAAGGCCTCAGTAAAAGCTCCACCATGAACTGCCTAACATCCTCGCCTTCTATATTTTCATCAATACCTAAGATTCGCAAGTTATTTCTTCTTGCTCGGTTCTCTAAATCAGAGAGTTTCCACAGAATATCCTTGCGCTGTTCTTTAATCTCCATAACAAGTTCCTTCTGGGCTACTGCGGCATCCTCTAAAGCCGAGATCCGCTTCTCCGCTTCGCCAACCCTTGCTGAGGTGTCCGTGCATGTTTTGATGACTCGGCGAAGAGAATTTTGCAATTTGCGACAGGCACCTTGTGTACGCATATTCTCCTGCCTTGTTGCCTCCCTATGCATGATGATAGTTTGATAGATTGGTGAGAGGTACACCTCTTCAAAAGCTTCTGTTGCAGGACCTAGAGAGTTGCCAGCTGTAGAGCCATTATTGATTGCAAAATCTTCTGGTGAGGTGTTATACAAACTTGTATCAGTTACCAATGCCAGTGCTTTAGCACCAGAAGCTTTACGAACTGTACCAGTGGGGTCAACTGCGTTCAGAGCCCTTGAAGCCTCGCTAAGGCGCCAATCACCAGATTCACTATCAAAATCCGACCATTGGGGCTCAGCATCCTCGTCCTCCTCCGATAGTGAATGGTCTGAGACAGAATAGAATTTATCAGTGGTCTCACTGATCTCCGATCCCCTTGTATCTAAGGAACGCTCAGCCAAAAGATCATTAGAGTAGGGGGTCATTAAATTGACACTCGGCTCCAGAGCAGAAATGAATTGATTACCGGCCTTTCCTACATTTCCCAGAACGCATTGGGGGAGCGAGTTTAAAGAACTGGCAGGAGCTAAACTTAACATCTGCTCTGATAAACCCTCCAAGTGATTATTAGAGTCAGAGAACACAGTGTTTTGTAATAGAGCATCAGCTATAGGTTATAACACTGCATGAACAGTTTCAGCGCCCATCTGTAGAGCAGCATCAATAACAGTCACATCTTGATCAGGAGCTGTAGCTGCTTGTTGCCGTTGGGCTGTTTGCACCAACTCTGGGGGCACAATAACCAACGCAGGAGCCCCCTCCTTACCACCAGAATCTTTGCTCACCTTTAATCCTTTTAAAGCAGCCTGCAACTTCACAGTGCCTTCCGGGCCGCCTTGCGAAGTTGCTACTTTCTCCTTTGATCCCAGTCGATCAAAGAGCTCCGGCAGCGTTTGTTCTTTCTTTGACGGTGGGCCAGTAGATGGAGGAGAAGATTTCGCGGCAGCCGCCGAAAGTCCTTTCTCGCTTGCCCCCGCAGAGGCGGAAGCCTTGGATTCGGCTTCTGTGTTGATTCGGGCAGAGCCGCGGGTCTTCAGAGCTGCGGTGGCCGCCTTTGTTAGAAGCTTCGGAGGCATGTTGTGCAATGAGGACGAAGAGTCGTAGCTCGAGGAGCAGCTACTCCTGTGAATCTGCTGATATAGCCGGGACGCCAAGCCAGGTGCGCGCCGACAGGAGTAAAGAGCTGCCCGCCAAATCCAGAATAGTTTAACAGCAAGTCCCGATCTCAAGGAGTCCAGTCGAGAGGTGAGCGCCATAAGGAGGGGGATCTATATTGAGAATCTTTTAACGGCAAAGGTATTCTGTAGAAATTGCTGGGATAGGAGTGCTAAAAGTTAGCCAGGAGGGTAGCCACGGACCAGAGGAGCTGAACACCAGCTTACTCGGCCGAGGTCACGGCCGCCATCTTGCCCATTATCGCTTTAGTTTTTTTGTTTTCTATTGAAAGGTTTTGCAGCAGAAGGAGGTGCCCATGTGTAGCGCTAGACTTATTACTGTCCTCCTTCTTAGCAGTATTTTACACTCATAAGTTAGGATGTTCTCCCCTTTCAGGGGTGGAGATGTGTAAGTTTACAACTTTGAGTAACTTTACACTTGGATTTTTTTAGTAGTCAAAAGTTGTAAAGTTACTCAAAAGTGTAAGAATGTGTATAGTTGCATGTGTAAATTACTCACAAGTGTAACTTACCTTTGTGAAGTGCCCCAATTGTGTTTGATCTTGCCTGTCATGACAATGCTTGATAGTTTTGCAGCCTTGCCAGAATCAATTGAACCCACTGCCAGAATGGTAGTTGTTATAGCTTTTTCACCAGTTTTTGAGTTTTTCATTTTGTTAGGGAGGGGCGATATTGAGGGATTGCAGCCACCACCTACAATCTGCTATAAATATCTCTTTGACCTTTGAAGATTGAGTCAGTTCTTGTTTATCGTGCAGTTGTTCAAAGTTTTTCAGAAGTTGGTTGAAGTTGTTCTCTAGATCATCTCCCGTATCTCTTCTCATATAGCCACGCACCTGGTGGTGCTTTGCTTATAATATGAGGAGATTGGAAGATTGTTTGAGTGTTGTTGAATTAATTGTGTGAGACTCATTATTCAGATTATTCAGATGGTTTTGTGTTGGAGTTAATTGGAATTAGTAAAGAAGAGCGATTATCATTTCAGCTTTGGATCATGATTTAGCCCTTAAAGTTCTAAAATTGGAACTTTTTTTAAGTATATAAAAAAACATTTTCCTAGCCATCTTGGACTAGTGCATCTTCCAATGTTGTACCGACTCTCTTTCAAGACTTGGTTTAAAGTATCACTCTCCGTTATGGGTTTCAGTGTAAGGGAACCAAGATTACTTTTTTCAGGATCTGTGTCCTTGACACATGTGCCTTGAGGGGGACCTTCTGTCTTGTGGCTGTTGAGGCTTTTGTATGGTTCAGTGCCTTTGGAGTGAAATTATTCATCAACACATTAATGATCATGCTAATAGACTCTGCAGGGGTACTTTTGTCCGCTGAGTGTTTAGTGCCCCTAGTTAAGGAGTATGGTCTAATAGGATTGTGCCCTCTGTAGGGAGCTACTGATTCTCCGCTGAGACTATGAAGTTGTTTGTTTGTGTTGTCTTTGCTGGAGAGGTAGATGCTAATTTATACGTTAACTGATTTGCTGGTGGCTTGGTTGATGTTAGAGTGCTTATGAATTTTTTCTACCATTAAGAGCATAATAAATGGAATGTTTTTAAGCTTAGTAAATATTAGTAAACATAGGCATAGTGCAGTTACCATTTTAGCCTCTTCTTATGTCTGGAATATACATGTGTACAATTTCTGTAGTTCTACAATTAAGGCTGCCAATGAGGTTTTCTCTTTTAGTGCAGTGCTTGTTTATTTTTCTAAAATAAAGGTTTGTATAGAAAGTACACATATCATCACATGTAATGCTGCAGAGAGCTCATACCAATTTTCGGATTCATTTTAAACATTGTCAACTTCTACAATAATATTGTTTTCTTATAATAGTTGTATAAAATCAAGAATATTAGATTCTGGAATGTCCTCATCTGTTGTCTGATATGCATTAGGGTAAAAAAGAAATGCCAGGTCGAAGCTGAAACATTTTATCCAAGTCCCCTGAACATACTAATTCATTACGATTCAGATGTAGTGGAGATAAAAATCTAGGATGCCTTGAGCCTTGTAGCTCAAATTAGGATGGCAGGATCACATAACCCTTCATTGCTCTTTAGAAGGTTGGATATGTCGACACTTTGACTCTTTTTCTGATCGAGTACATGGAACATTGGCATCGTACAATCTATATAAGCAGAGCAAGATAAATAAGGTATGAGCAAGGATTTTTTAGACGTCTCACTCGTGACTGTGCTTGTTGTTGTAGTCGTATTTCCCTGCCTGCTCACTCTTTAATGCCTTGTCTTTTGAGCATTTATAGACTGTACCCCCATAAGCATTAGGCGCACGAGAAAAATGCATACTCTGCTATTCCTCCCGTTGGCAATTTTGAAGATATCTACATTGTATGTGGTAGCTCTTTATGGCAAGCAATTTTAAATGTATTTGAGGCAGTCCACTTTGATTATGAATAATATACTGGTGCAGTTTGTAGTAAGCAGTCAACTAATGATATATCTTTTTTGTGTTAGCATGGCTGGTGATTCATTCCCAGCTGCTTTGGTCAGTAAATACTCAAGTCTGCTCCTGGTCTCCTCGTGTTGCTAGTTCATATTTTTGTTGATTCACAAGGTCATATGCTCTTGCAGAGACTTGTAACAACTGGCATCTAACTAAAGCCTTAATTGAAAATCATTGGTGTGATTGGAGCGCCAATTGCAAATACCTGAAGCTCTGCTCCAACCATCATGCCAGAAGCTGATCTGCACTGCCTTCTTGATGCTGCTGTGCATTGTCACAATATAACACTACACAGTACAACCCAGGTCCTCGCTTCACACTGTGAGGTGGGGCATACTCATCTTGTGGGCCCCAGTCAGGGTAGGAGCCCACTGGATCTCTCAGCATCAGCAAGGTATGTATCCTTGGTCAACAGACATGCTGGAAGCTGTAGCTAGCCATTGTATGAAAAGTCGCCTATGGGGCATGCATCTAAGTTGCTCAGCTGCTCAACAAGTTCTTGGAAGCTGAACAACACTTTGGTCACTCAGCCACTTTGCAATAGATCAGAAAATTGTGGCAGAATAATTTGCTTAGTTGATTTGTTTAAAAATATGGGAATACATGTACTCATAAAGTGAATCCGCCTTTAGGACATGTAGTGGTTGAAATTCCTATGCAGCATGTGTGTCAAGCCTCCTAATTCCCAAATAGTCTCCATGCTGTGTAATAAAGATCCTGGGTGTGCTGTAGAAATGCCATAGCCGCTTTCTCTGTAGCATGTAGTAATCATTTCAGTGAATTGTCATTTCTACATTCTCAGTCCCACCTTGACCCCCTATACTGCCTGAACACCACTGCACTGTCCTAAACCCTGAAACACCATCCCTAGCAAAACTTGCTAAATTCTTAAGACACTACTGCACTGCTCTAAACCCTGAAACAGCACTCCCAGCAAGACTCTCTTTCACTGTAGTAATAATTTTACTGAACTGCAAGGGATACTGTCAGTTGTCTAAGATCACTGTGTGAGTCAGTATTAATTTCAGAAAAATGTGGCAGAGTAATTTGCTTAGTTGATGTGTTTAAAAATATGGGAATACATGTACTCATGAAGTGAGTCAGCCTTTAGGACATGTAGTGCTAGAAAGTCCTATGCAGCATGTGTGTCAGGCCTCTTAATTCCCAAATAGTCTCCATGCTGTGTAATAAATATCCTGGGTGTGCTGTAGAAATGCCATAGCAACTATCTCTGTAGCATGTAGTAATCATTTCAATGAATTTTCATTTCTATAATCTCAGTCACACCTTGACACCCTACACTGCCTGAACACCACTGCACTGCCCTGAACCCTGAAACACCATCCCTAGCAAAACCTGCTAAACTCTTTCAACACTACTGCACTGCTCTAACCCCTGAAACAGCACTCTCAGCAAGACTCTCTTTCACTGTAGTAATAATTTTACTGAATTGGAAGGGATACTGTCATTTGTCTAAGATCACTGTGTGAGTCATTATTCATTTCAGAAAAATGTGGCAGAATAATGTGCTTAGTTGATGTGTTTAAAAATATGGGAATACATGTACTCATGAAGTGAGTCAGGCTTTAGGACATGTAGTGCTAGAAAGTCCTATGCAGCATGTGTGTCAGGCCTCTTAATTCCCAAATAGTCTCCATGCTGTGTAATAAAGATCCTGGGTGTGCTGTAGAAATACCATAGCAACTCTCTATGTAGCATGTAGTAATCATTTCAGTGAATTTTCATTTCTACATTCTCAGTCCCACCATTACCCCCTACACTGCCTGAACACCATTGCACTGTCCTAAACCCTGAATCACCATCCCTAGCAAAACCTGCTAAACTCTTGCAACAGTACTGCACTGCTCTAAACCCTGAAACACCATTCTCAGCGAATGCCCCTATAATGTTGAAACACCACTGCACTGCTCTAATCCCTGAAACAGCACTCCCTGCATGATCTCCTACACTTCCCAAACACTGCTGCTGTGCCTTAAACGCTGAAAGAACACCCCCTGCTATACCTCCTACACTGGGCGAATACTAGTGTAGTTTTCTAAACCCTGAAACAGCACTCCCAGCAAGGCCCTCTTTCACTGTAGTAATCATTTTACTGAATTGCAAGAGATACTGTCATTTGTCTAAGATCACAGTGTGAGTCAGTATTTATTTCAGAAAATTATGGCAGAATAATTTGCTTAGTTGATGTGTTTAAAATATGGGAATACATGTACTCATGAAGTGAATCCGCCTTTAGGACATGTAGTGGTTGAAATTCCTATGCAGCATGTGTGTCAGGCCTCCTAATTCCCAAATATTCTCCATGCTGTGTAATAAGGATCCTGGGTGTGCTGTAGAAATGCCATATCAACTATCTCTGTAGCATGTAGTAATCATTTCAATGAATTTTCATTTCTACATTCTCAGTCCCACCTTGACCTCCTACACTGCCTGAACACCACTGCACTGTCCTAAACCCTGAAACACCATCCCTAGCAAAACTTGCTAAACTGTTACAACACTACTGCACTGCTTTAAACCCTGAAACAGCACTCCCAGCAAGACTCTCTTTCACTGTAGTAATAATTTTACTGAATTGCAAGGGATACTGTCATTTGTCTAAGATAACAGTGTGAGTCAGTATTCATTTCAGAAAAATGTGGCAGAATAATTTGCTTAGTTGATGTGTTTAAAAATATGGGAATGCATATACTCAGGAAGTGAGTCAGGCTTTAGGATATGTTGTGCTAGAAAGTCCTATGCAGCATGTGTGTCAGGCCTCTTAATTCCCAAATAGTCTCCATGCTGTGTAATAAAGATCCTGGGTGTGCTGTAGAAATGCCATAGCAACTCTGTCTGTAGCATGTAGTAATCATTTCAGTGAATTTTCATTTCTACGTTCTCAGTCCCACCTTGACCCCCTACACTGCCTGAACACCACTGCACTGTCCTAAACCCTGAAACACCATCCCTAGCAAAACCTGCTACACTCTTTCAACACTACTGCACTGCTCTAAACCCTGAAACAGCACTCCCAGCAAGACCCGCCTTCACTGTAGTAATCATTTTACTGAATTGCAAGAGATACTGTCATTTGTCTAAGATCACAGTGTGAGTCAGTATTCATTTCAGAAAATTGTGGCAGAATAATTTGCTTAGTTTATGTGTTTAAAAATATGGGAATACATGTACCCATGAAGTGAGTCAGGCTTTAGGACATGTAGTGCTAGAAAGTCCTATGCTGCATGTGTGTCAGGCCTCTTAATTCCCAAATAGTCTCCATGCTGTGTAATAAATATCCTGGGTGTGCTGTAGAAATGTCATAGCAACTAACTCTGTAGCATGTAGTAATCATTTCAGTGAATTTTCATTTCTACATTCTCAGTCCCACCTTGACCCCCTACATGTCCTGAACACTACTGAACTGCCCTGAACCCTGAAACACCATCCCTAGCAAAACCTGCTAAACTCTTTCAACACTACTGCACTGCTCTAACCCCTGAAACAGCACTCCCAGCAAGAGTCTCTTTCACTGTAGTAATCATTTTACTGAATTGCAAGGGATACTGTCATTTGTCTAAGATCACTGTGTGTGTCAGTATTCATTTCAGAAAAATGTGGCAGAATACTGTGTTTAGTTGATGTGTTTAAAAATATGGGAATACATGTACTCATGAAGTGAGTCGGGCATTAGGACATGCAGTGCTAGAAATTCCAATGCCGCATGTGTGTCAGGCCTCTTAATTCCCAAATAGTCCCCATGCTGTGTAATAAAGATCCTGGGTGTGCTGTAGAAATACCATAGCAACTCTCTCTGTAGCATATAGTAATCATTTCAGTGAATTTTCATTTCTACATTCTCAGTCCCACCTTGACCTCCTACACTGCCTGAACACCACTGCACTGTCCTAAACCCTGAAACACCATCCCTAGCAAAACTTGCTAAACTCTTACAACACTACTGCACTGCTCTAAACCCTGAAACAGCACTCCCAGCAAGACTCTCTTTCACTGTAGTAATAATTTTACTGATTTGCAAGGGATACTGTCATTTGTCATTTCCGAAAAATGTGGCAGAATAATTTGCTTAGTTGATGTGTTTAAAAATATGGGAATGCATATACTCATGAAGTGAGTCAGGCTTTAGGACATATCGTGCTAGAAAGTCCTATGCAGCATGTGTGTCAGGCCTCTTAATTCCCAAATAGTCTCCATGCTGTGTAATAAAGATCCTGGGTGTGCTGTAGAAATGCCATAGCAACTCTGTCTGTAGCATGTAGTAATCATTTCAGTGAATTTTAATTTCTACGTTCTCAGTCCCACCTTGACCCCCTACACTGCCTGAACACCACTGCACTGTCCTAAACCCTGAAACACCATCCCTAGCAAAACCTGCTACACTCTTTCAACACTACTGCACTGCTCTAAACCCTGAAACAGCACTCCCAGCAAGACCCTCTTTCACTGTAGTAATCATTTTACTGAATTGCAAGAGATACTGTCATTTGTCTAAGATCACAGTGTGAGTCAGTATTCATTTCAGTAAATTGTGGCAGAATAATTTGCTTAGTTTATGTGTTTAAAAATATGGGAATACATGTACCCATGAAGTGAGTCAGGCTTTAGGACATGTAGTGCTAGAAAGTCCTATGCCGCATGTGTGTCAGGCCTCTTAATTCCCAAATAGTCTCCATGCTGTGTAATAAATATCCTGGGTGTGCTGTAGAAATGTCATAGCAACTAACTCTGTAGCATGTAGTAATCATTTCAGTGAATTTTCATTTCTACATTCTCAGTCCCACCTTGACCCCCTACATGGCCTGAACACCACTGCACTGCCCTGAACCCTGAAACACCATCCCTAGCAAAACCTGCTAAACTCTTTCAACACTACTGCACTGCTCTAACCCCTGAAACATCACTCCCAGCAAGAGTCTCTTTCACTGTAGTTATCATTTTACTGAATTGCAAGGGATACTGTCATTTGTCTAAGATCACAGTGTGAGTCAGTATTCATTTCAGAAAAATGTGGCAGAATACTGTGTTTAGTTGATGTGTTTAAAAATATGGGAATACATGTACTCATGAAGTGAGTCAGGCATTAGGACATGCAGTGCTAGAAAGTCCTATGCCGCATGTGTGTCAGGCCTCTTAATTCCCAAATAGTCCCCATGCTGTGTAATAAAGATCCTGGGTGTGCTGTAGAAATACCATAGCAACTCTCTCTGTAGCATGTAGTAATCATTTCAGTGAATTTTCATTTCTACATTCTCAGTCCCACCTTGACCCCCTACACTGCCTGAACACCACTGCACTGTCCTAAACCCTGAAACACCATCCCTAGCAAAACCTGCTAAACTCTTTCAACACTACTGCACTGCTCTAAACCCTGAAACAGCACTCCCAGCAAGACCCTCTTTCACTGTAGTAATCATTTTACTGAATTGCAAGAGATACTGTCATTTGTCTAAGATCACAGTGTGAGTCAGTATTCATTTCAGAAAATTGTGGCAGAATAATTTGCTTAGTTTATGTGTTTAAAAATATGGGAATACATGTACTCATGAAGTGAGTCAGGCTTTAGGACATGTAGTGCTAGAAAGTCCTATGCAGCATGTGTGTCAGGCCTTTTAAATTCCAAAATAGTCTCCATGCTGTGTAATAAATATCCTGGGTGTGCTGTAGAAATGCCATAGCAACTAACTCTGTAGCATGTAGTAATCATTTCAGTGAATTTTCATTTCTACATTCTAGGTCCCACCTTGACCCCCTACACGGCCTGAACATCACTGCACTGCCCTGAACCCTGAAACACCATCCCTAGCAAAACCTGCTAAACTCTTTCAACACTACTGCACTGCTCAAAACCCTGAAACACCATTCTCAGCGAATGCCTATATAATGTTGAAACACCACTGCACTGCCCTAAAACCTGAAACAGCACTGCCTGCATGATTTCCTACACTTCCCGAACACTGCAGCTGTGCCTTAAACTCTGAAAGAACACCTCCTGCTATACCCCCTACACTGAGTGAATACTAGTGTAGTTTTCTAAACCCTGAAACAGCACTCCCAGCAAGAGCCTCTTTCACTTTAGTAATAATCTTACTGATTTGCAATAGATACTGTCATTTGTGTAAGATCACAGTGTGAGTCAGTATTCATTTCAGAAAATTGTGGCAGAATAATTTGCTTAGTTGAAGTGTTTAAAAATATGGGAATATATGTACTCATGAAGTGAGTCAGGCTTTAGGACATGTAGTGGTTTCTGTTGTTTTCCCTCTGAGGCGGAAGCCGGAGGTACTTTGTGCTCCCTTGCACTCTCCTGATGATAAGATTGTAATTGATTTACTAATTCGATCTATTTTAAAACTGTGTATTATATTTTAAACAGTGCGTTTTTAATACCCGCCCCACCTCGGTGCGAGACTACTTCGCCTGAGGCTCATTGACATCGCATCCCTCATCGCCGCCGTTATTAGGCGCTGGGAACCCCTCTGCACAACTTTAGGCGCCATCTTGGGAAGGGAAGGCTGGCGAGATAGCGCTGCGCCCCTCCCGCCCTCCCAGGATATTTAAGGGCGAGGCTTTCACTCCCCGAGGTTTCTGTTGTTTTCCCTCTGAGGCGGAAGCCGGAGATACTTTGTGCTCCCTTGCACTCTCCTGATGATAAGATTGTAATTGATGTACTAATTCGATCTATTTTAAAACTGTGTATTATATTTTAAACAGTGCGTTTTTAATACCCGCCCCACCTCGGTGCGAGACTACTTCGCCTGAGGCTCATTGACATCGCATCCCTCATTGCCGCCGTTATTAGGCGCTGGGAACCCCTTTGCACAACTTTAGGTGCCATCTTGGGAAGGGAAGGCTGGCAGAATAGCTCTGCGCCCCTCCCACCCTCCTCCCGCCCACTACCAACTATGAATATAAACAACAGACCCGCCCGAATGCGCAGCGGGAGGGCGCATCGGGCGCGCCGGCGGCGCGCCAAAGGCAAGCCCGTCTGCTTGCCTGGGGGAGCCAGGGCCACCCCCCCCTGGCTCCCACCCTCTGCCCCCAAGTGGCTACTACTCTGCCACCCAGCTTCGGCAGCTACACCCCCGACCCATCCGTCCTGCATCATCTCTGATCTTTACTCCCTGGCCAAAAGCCCGGTCACACATTGCTCTGGTTGTAAAGCCTCTATCCATTTCTAAACCACCCCCCTGTAACAAGGACTACCCCTTGAAATCGTATATATTCGCCCTTACCAACGTCTGCTCGCTCGGAAAACATCGACAGGATATACACGAGCTGATCATTGATCATAAAGGGGACCTACTCTTTATGACAGAAACCTGGATGGACAATGCGTCCGATCCTGATCTAGCGATCGCTGTCCCCAAAGGGTTTTCCATACACAGATTGGATAGACAGCGGAAAAAAGGCGGTGGCATTGCTATCATCGCACGGGATATCTTTTCAGTAAGAATTAAAATGATCGCACGATCATCTTGCGAAGCCCTAGAATTCTCCATCAACTTGTCCCCATCCTACACTTTTAAAGGGATTCTTCTTTACCATACCCCCGGGCCCAGGACTGACTTTATTTCAGACCTCAGGTCCACATTGGAAGTATCCGCCCCTGACAACTCCCTCACGATATTGGGTGATTTTAACTTTCACTTTGATAAACCTGAAAACCCTGACACTGCCACATTCCTAGCAGATATGTCCACCTTTGGTCTCGATCTCCTGGTGAACTCCCCCACGCATGAAGGGGGCCATACACTGGATGGCATCTTTTCTAATGCAGCGGGCTTGCAAGTCACCCAAATATTGCCTCTTACCTGCTCTGATCACCATCTCATTCTGGCATCACTATCAGTCTATGACTCTCTTGCAGTCAAATCCTACCCCAATCTCCGCCAACCCTACCTGGCATGGGATGATATAGATATCTCCCGTTTGGAAACTCTTCTCACTGACTCCCTCCCCGTGCTATCAACTGATTCCAATACTGCTACCACCCAATACTACAACTGGGTAGGCTCGGCGGCCAATGAACTTGCCCAGGTTAAACAACGGTCGCGTAACAGATCCACCCCATTGGCCCCCTGGTATTCAGACGAGTTACGTACCCATAAACAACAGTGCAGGAACAAAGAGAGGCATTGGAGGAAAGACTACGCAGAAGAAGCCAAAACCAAGTATAAAGACTCAGTGACTAAATACAAACTCTTAATTTGTGAGGCAAAGAAAAAGTACTATTGTGAGAGAATCGAATCAGCAAAAAACTCTAACAAAGCATTATACGATACCACCAAACAGCTAGCTGGATTTTCTCCCAATCTGACACCTCCCCCCTCTCAATCACTCTGCGACGATCTGTCTAACTTTTTTTATAGTAAAGTCGAGGATATCTATCTGGTCTTCGCAAATAATGCTAATATTTCCTTGAAACCGCCTACCCCCTACTCTGGCCCTATCTTCGAGCAGTTCACAGATGTTTCTAGCCCTCAGGTATTGAACATCATATCCTCTATAAAATCGGGCTCTGCTTTAGACCCATGTCCACTGAAAGTTTTGCTCCCGATCATAGAGCTGGTTCTCCCGGCTATGACTGCAATCTGTAACACCATGTTTAGTACAGGCGTTTACCCAGAGATTTAAAAAAAGACCCTTATAAAACCCCTCCTCAAAAAACCGAACCTCGATAAGGAAGAATTAAAAGTTATCGTCCAATTGCTAGTCTTCCACTCTTGGCAAAAATAGTTGAAAAAATTATGAATTTCCAACTATCAACCTTTATCGAGGAACACAAGTTACTGGATGAATCGCAGTTCGGCTTCCGCCAATACCATGGAACAGAGACCGCCCTGGTTAAAGCGGCGGATGATATTAGATCTATCCGGGATCTGGGAGGAACAGCAGTCCTGATACTGCTGGACCTACCTGCGGCCTTCGACACGGTCGACCATGTCACCTTGGTCGATCGTGTCGAAAACCTGGGCATCCTACATAACGCCAAGAAACCTCTTGCTTCTTTTCTTGCGAATAGGTCCCAGGTCGTCACCATTGGACCCTTTGAATCATCCTCCTTGTCACTGCCATGTGGAGTTCCCCAAGGCTCATCCCTTAGTCCGACACTATTTAACAGTTATGTGTCGGACCTTGCCAAAGTCATTCGGGCGCATGGGATGAGCCTCACATCTTATGCAGATGACACCCAGTTGGTCCTCGCAGTTAAGAAGGATGGGCACAAAACTGCCAACGATTTCAATCAGGGTATGCGAGCAATAGGGAATTGGATGGCCTCCAATTGCCTGAAATTAAATTCCGATAAATCGGAAGTTGTCATTTTCGGCAATTTAACCCCGGAATGGTCCTCCCTCTGGTGGCCATTATCTATGGGCCAGCCTCCGGCTCCAGTTAGCAAAGTGAGGAATCTGGGAGTCATGTTTGATAACCGCCTCAATTTTCTACCTCATGCAAACCAGATCTCATCTTCGGCGATCCACAAATTACGGCTCATAAAAAAAATCTTGCCATTTCTACCCGAGAATGCCGGAAAACCCGTGGTGAGCTCCCTGGTTTTGTCCACATTAGACTATTGTAACGCTCTGTTTTTATGTGCCCAAGAAAGAGTGTTACAAAAAATGCAAATTATTCAAAATGCAGCTGCCAGGCTTCTTGGGCGTATCCCTAAACACCAATCTGCGTCAGAAACCATTAGACAGTTGTACTGGCTGCCTGTGAGGATAAGAATTAAGTTCAAGGCCCTTTGCTTAGTATATAAGGCTCTACACAATGTCGGACCTGCATTCTTTACTCAAAATCTCATCCCCTACAGTCCCTCCAGAACGCTACGCTCATCCAGTTCACATGAACTGGTGGTTCCACGCACCAAATCTGTCTCATGGGGAGACAGAAGATTTCTTGTAGCTGCGCCTAAACTCTGGAACACCTTACCACACTCGATCAAAACAAGTACCTCCCTCTGGTCTTTTCGTAAGCAACTCAAGACCTGGCTTTTTAATCAATAAATTTTAGCTTCCCTATTGATTAAACATTGCAGAGACTCTTAGCGCCGAGATGCCCAAGGGCCTTCGTTCGCGCTTTATAAGTGTTTTAATAAATAAATAATAAATAAATAATAAATAGTGCTTGACAGTCCTATGCAGCATGTGTGCCAGGCCTCTTAATTCCCAAATAGTCTCCATGCTGTGTAATAAAGATCCTGGGTGTGCTGTAGAAATGCCATAGCAACTCTCTCTGTAGCATGTAGTAATCATTTCAGTGAATTTTCATTTCTACATTTTCAGTCCCACCTTGACCCCCTACACTGCCTGAACACCACTGCACTGTCCTAAACCATTAAACGCCATCCCTAGCAAAACCTGCTAAACTCTTTCAACACCAATGCACTGCTCTAAACCCTGAAACAGCACTCCCAGCAAGACTCTTTTTCACTGTAGTAATCATTTCACCGAATTGCAAGGGATAATGTCATTTGTCTAAGATCACAGTGTGAGTCACTATTCATTTCAGAAAAATGAGGCAGAATAATTTGCTTAGTTGATGTGTTTACAAATATGGGAATAGATGTCCTCATGATGTGAGTCAGGCTTTAGGACATGTAGTGCTTGAAAGTCCTATGCAGCATGTGTGTCAGGCCTCTTAATTCCCAAATAGTCTCCATGCTGTGTAATAAAGATCCTGGGTGTGCTGTAGAACATGTTAATTTCTACATTCTCAGTCCCACCTTGACCCCCTACACAGCCTGAACACCACTGCACTGCCCTGAACAATGAAACACCATCCCTAGCAAAACCTGCGAAACTCTTTCAACACTACTGCACTGCTCAAAACCCTGAAACACCATTCTCAGCGAATGCCCCTATAATGTTGAAACACCACTGCACTGCCCTAAAACCTGAAACAGTACTGCCTGCATGATCTCCTACACTTCCCGAACACTGCAGCTGTGCCTTAAACTCTGAAAGAACACCCCCTGCTATACCCCCTACACTGGGTGAATACTAGTGTAGTTTTCTAAACCCTGAAACAGCACTCCCAGCAAGAGCCTCTTTCACTTTAGTAATAATCTTACTGATTTGCAATAGATACTGTCATTTGTCTAAGATCACAGTGTGAGTCAGTATTTATTTCAGAAAATTGTGGCAGAATAATTTGCTTAGTTGAAGTGTTTAAAAATATGGGATTACATGTACTCATGAAGTGAGTCAGGCTTTAGGACATGTAGTGCTTGACAGTCCTATGCAGCATGTGTATCAGGCCTCTTAATTCCCAAATAGTCTCCATGCTGTGTAATAAAGATCCTGGGTGTGCTGTAGAAATGCCATAGCAACTCTCTCTGTAGCATGTAGTATTCATTTCAGTGAATTTTCATTTCTACATTCTCAGTCCCACCTTGACCCCTACACTGCCTGAACACCACTGCACTTTCCTAAACCCTGAAACACCATCCCTAGCAAAACCTGCTACACTCTTTCAACACTACTGCACTGCTCTAAACCCTGAAACAGCACTCCCAGCAAGACCCTCTTTCACTGTAGTAATCATTTTACTGAATTGCAAGAGATACTGTCATTTGTCTAAGATCACAGTGTGAGTCAGTATTCATTTCAGAAAATTGTGGCAGAATAATTTGCTTAGTTGATGTGTTTAAAAATATGGGAATACATGTACTCATGAAGTGAGTCAGGCTTTAGGACATGCAGTGCTAGAAAGTCCTATGCAGCATGTGTGTCAGGCCTCTTAATTCCCAAATAGTCCCCATGCTGTGTAATAAAGATCCTGGGTGTGCTGTAGAAATGCCATAACAACTCTCTCTGTAGCATGTAGTAATCATTTCAATTTATTTTCATTTCTACATACTCAGTCCCACCTTGACACCCTACACAGCCTGAACACCACTGCACTGCCCTGAACAATCAAACACCATCCCTAGCAAAACCTGCTAAACTCTTTCAACACTAATGCACTGCTCTAAACCCTGAAACAGCACTCCCAGCAAGACTCTTTTTCACTGTAGTAATCATTTTACCGAATTGCAAGGGAAAATGTCATTTGTCTAAGATCAGTGTGAGTCACTATTCATTTCAGAAAAATGAGGCAGAATAATTTGCTTAGTTGAAGTGTTTAAAAATATGGGAATATATGTACTCATGAAGTGAGTCAGGCTTTAGGACATGTAGTGCTTGACAGTCCTATGCAGCATGTGGGCCAGGCCTCTTAATTCCCAAATAGTCTCCATGCTGTGTAATAAAGATTTCTGGGTGTGCTGTAGAAATGCCATAGCAACTCTCTCTGTAGCGTGTAGTAATCATTTCAGTGAATTTTCATTTCTACATTTTCAGTCCCACCTTGACCCCCTACACTGCCTGAACACCACTGCACTGTCCTAAACCATGAAACGCCATCCCTAGCAAAACCTGCTAAACTCTTTCAACACTAATGCATTGCTCTAAACCATGGCATCGCTTTATTGATTATGTGTTCTTCGTATGGACTGGGTCAGAAGACAACTTAAAAAACTTCCATCAATGGCTCAACAACAGAGTGCCAATGATCCATTTTAGTTTGGACTACTCACGTGACAAAATGCCATTCCTGGACGTGGAAGTATATCCCTCCATGGGTGGGCTGGTAACAACGCTATACAAAAAGCCCACAGATCGGAACAAAGCATTACACTTTGGAAGCAACCACCCACGCAGCCTTAAAGAAAATTTGCCCTACGGGCAGTATCTCCGCATTCGCCGCAATTGTACAGAAAAGCAAGAATATCTAAGGCATGCGGAGGTCTTGACCAACAATTTAAAACAACGCGGTTACCCTAAAAAACTTCTCAAGAAATCCTGTAAGAGAGCATGGTGGACACCAAGAGAATGTCTACTAGAAAGAAGACCAAAAAAGAATACAGACAGGATGGTATTCGTATCAACCTTCTGCCCAAATTCAAACACTTTAAAGAAAGTAGTGAAACAGAATTGGCATCTGGTCAAAGATCTAGACCAAATGTTGAAAAAGGAACCCCTGTTTGCATTCAAGAAAAATCATAGCATTTCCAACCACTTGGTAAGAGCAGCACTACCGACGACCAAAAATCCAGACTTGAGAAATATGCTACGTTTGCCTCCCATTCAAGGCCACCACAAGTGCGGCAATTGCTCATGCTGTGAGTCGACGAAAGAAGGTAAAATATTCACTCACGGTTCAATCAATTGGAAACACGAAACATTCTCGAATTGTAAAACAAGATTTGTTGTGTATGGCATTTTGTGCCCTTGCGACCTCTTGTATATTGGGAAAACCAATCAAGAGGTACGCGTAAGAATTCAACAGCACAAATCGAGAATTAAGAACAGTGTTGCGAATGCCCCCTTGGTCAACCACTGGAAGGAAAAGAACCACCATGAAAGTGAACTAACATGGACAGTCATTTCCAAAGTGGAGAACGACACCAGAGGAGGCGATTTGGATGCCAAACTGGTAAAAAGAGAGGCCATGCTTATTTTGAAATTTAATACTGCATTCTCTGGATTGAATGAATTGTCGGAAATTTTCAAATTATGAGTCAGGTCAACCTTCAATTTTTCAAAAAATCTGGACTGAACGACGATTAGGACTGGGTTTATGCCACCCCACATGTCAGTGGCTAAAACCAAAGTCTGCCGCATTTTTAATGGCCCATATAACCCCACATCATTCGACACAGCCCTGACAGTGCTTCCATGAAGGGGAATGTCCGAACAACATAATGGCTGTCTACATATTGACTGTACCACCCGGGCCGCAACCGCATGGCATGCACCCACACCCAAATTTGTCTGGGATTTTGCCATTAATGGCCAGCGAACTACATCAGCCAATAGTGCACCAGCAAGTGTCCATGTTTATGGAAGCCTGGGTCAATAAAGTTCGGTCGGTGTCCCCGCCGGACCGCCTGGGACTACATTACCCAGAATCCCAGGCTAACCAGGAAGCGCCTGCAAACCAATGCAGCGTCCGGACGTCGGCTGTTTCAGACGCGACTGAGCCTCGAAGTGTCAAGTAAGTGGTTTTGATGCCTGTTTGACCATCGACCATTGTGGCGATTTATTGCACAAACGGACCGAGTTCATATATGCGCCCTCCGCGTTTTGTCCCCGCAGAACGAAAAATTGAAAATCAACAAAGGAAACAGAACCGCTTTTGCACACAACACGCCTGCCTCGCCTAAATCAGGTAAACAGTGCGTGCATGACCCTGTTCTTTTCCCCAAGCAAGACCTAGGACTACTACCAACCGGCTGACTTTGTTGTCTCTCCCCAGACAGGCGAGCCAGGTCAGTCCGTGAGCGCACCATCAAATCCCAAGTAAGTCAGGGTGGTGAATGTAAGGTTGCCTGCCAGTATGCTAGATTTTGTGAATGCATTTCTGATTTTTGCATTTGCTGATGTTTTTTAGATTGGGATCACAACCCTTCCAGCTTGTATTGTCGAGCGCAAGGTAGGTGAGGACACTTGAGTTTCGGGTTAGGGCAGTGCAGTCCTTTTTTTCCCCCCCACAATAGATTTTTGTGTTTTTTCATTACAGATTGGTCCTGAAGAGAACTACGCAAGAATGGTAGTTCGAAACGCGTAGACCCCGTTAATAGCCTAAAAAACTCATAATTGAATCATTAACGAGGAAAGATTTGTATAGACTGTAAAAAACATTTGGCTTTGGTTGCTGGAGAGTGAATCCAGTAATTTTTTCGAATCATTTATGTTTTGTTGTGAGTCTGTTTTGTTTGTAGTGGATTGAGTGGTGTATGAGTGAAGATCGAATGGTGAGCAAGTTGTATTACACTGTAAATATTGAACAAGTTTGTTATCACTGTATATGATATTTGTTGTGCACTCCAGGTTTTTAATATTTGTACAATATATTGAAACATTATTTTGAAATAGAAGTGTTCAAATGAAAATGCATAAAGATTAAAACAAACGGAATTTATTTCACTCAAACATATTGTTTCGATCGTATGTTCATTCAACTGATGCTTATTTTGTCAAATTAGTGGCATTTGCAACTGTTTTGTTCTTTATACAAGTGTGGCAAGCATTGCCTGTGGGAGCCCAGACCCAGTGGTTTTGTGTTCATTCTAAACCATGAAACAGCACTCCCAGCAAGACTCTTTTTCACTGTAGTAATCATTTTACCAAATTGCAAGGGATAATGTCATTTGTCTAAGATCACAGTGTGAGTCACTATTCATTTCAGAAAAATGAGGCAGAATAATTTGCTTAGTTGATGTGTTTAAAAATATGGGAATAGATGTCCTCATGATGTGAGTCAGACTTTAGGACATGTAGTGCTTGAAAGTCCTATGCAGCATGTGTGTCAGGCCTCTTAATTCCCAAATAGTCTCCATGCTGTGTAATAAAGATCCTGGGTGTGCTGTAGAACAAGTTAATTTCTACATTCTCAGTCCCACCTTGACCCCCTACACAGCCTGAACACCACTGCACTGCCCTGAACAATGAAACACCATCCCTAGCAAAACCTGCGAAACTCTTTCAACACTACTGCACTGATCAAAACCCTGAAACACCATTCTCAGCGAATGCCCCTATAATGTTGAAACACCACTTCACTGCCCTAAAACCTGAAACAGCACTGCCTGCATGATCTCCTACACTTCACGAACACTGCAGCTGTGCCTTAAACTCTGAAAGAACACCCCCTGCTATACCCCCTACACTGGGTGAATACTAGTGTAGTTTTCTAACCTCTGAAACAGCACTCCCAGCAAGAGCCTCTTTCACTTTAGTAATAATGTTACTGATTTGCAATAGATACTGTCATTTGTGTAAGATCACAGTGTGAGTCAGTATTCATTTCAGAAAATTGTGGCAGAATAATTTGCTTAGTTGAAGTGTTTAAAAATATGGGAATATATGTACTCATGAAGTGAGTCAGGCTTTAGGACATGTAGTGCTTGACAGTCCTATGCAGCATGTGTGCCAGGCCTCTTAATTCCCAAATAGTCTCCATGCTTTGTAATAAAGATCCTGGGTGTGCTGTAGAAATGCCATAGCAACTCTCTCTGTAGCATGTAGTAATCATTTCAGTGAATTTTCATTTCTACATTTTCAGTCCCACCTTGACCCCCTACACTGCCTGAACACCACTGCACTGTCCTAAACCCTGAAACACCATCCCTAGCAAAACCTGCTGAACTCTTTCAACACTACTGCACTGCTCTAAACCCTGAAACAGCACTCCCAGCAAGACTCTTTTTCACTGTAGTAATCATTTTACCGAATTGCAAGGGATAATGTCATTTGTCTAAGATCACAGTGTGAGTCACTATTCATTTCAGAAAAATGAGGCAGAATAATTTGCTTAGATGATGTGTTTACAAAATATGGGAATAGATGTCCTCATGATGTGAGTCAGGCTTTAGGACATGTAGTACTTTAAAGTCCTATGCAGCATGTGTTTTAGGCCTCTTAATTCCCAAATAGTCTCCATGCTGTGTAATAAAGATCCTGGGTGTGCTGTAGAACAAGTTCATTTCTACATTCTCAGTCCCACCTTGACCCCCTACACAGCCTGAACACCACTGCACTGCCCTGAACAATGAAACACCATCCCTAGCAAAACCTGCGAAACTCTTTCAACACTACTGCACTGCTCAAAACCCTGAAACGCCATTCTCAGCGAATGCCCCTATAATGTTGAAACACCACTGCACTGCCCTAAAACCTGAAACAGCACTGCCTGCATTATCTCCTACACTTCCCGAACACTGCAGCTGTGCCTTAAACTCTGAAAGAACACCCCCTGCTATACCCCCTACACTGGGTGAATACTAGTGTAGTTTTCTAAACCCTGAAAGAGCACTCCCAGCAAGAGCCTCTTTCACTTTAGTAATAATCTTGCTGATTTGCAATAGATACTGTCATTTGTCTAAGATCACAGTGTGAGTCAGTATTTATTTCAGAAAATTGTGGCAGAATAATTTGCTTAGTTGAAGTGTTTAAAAATATGGGATTACATGTACTCATGAAGTGAGTCAGGCTTTAGGACATGTAGTGCTTGACAGCCCTATGCAGCATGTGTGTCAGGCCTCTTAATTCCCAAATAGGTTCCATGCTGTGTAATAAAGATCCTGGGTGTGCTGTAGAAATGCCATAGCAACTCTCTCTGTAGCATGTAGTATTCATTTCAGTGAATTTTCATTTCTACATTCTCAGTCCCACCTTGACCCCCTACACTGCCTGAACACCACTGCACTGTCCTAAACCCTGAAACACCATCCCTAGCAAAACCTGCTACACTCTTTCAACACTACTGCACTGCTCTAAACCCTGAAACAGCACTCCCAGCAAGACCCTATTTCACTGTAGTAATCATTTTACTGAATTGCAAGAGATACTGTCATTTGTCTAAGATCACAGTGTGAGTCAGTATTCATTTCAGAAAATTGTGGCAGAATACTTTGCTTAGTTTATGTGTTTAAAAATATGGGAATACATGTACTCATGAAGTGAGTCAGGCTTTTGGACATGTAGTGCTAGAAATCCTATGCAGCATGTGTGTCAGGCCTTTTAAATTCCAAAATAGTCTCCATGCTGTGTAATAAATATCCTGGGTATGCTGTAGAAATGCCATAGCAACTAACTCTGTAGCATGTAGTAATCATTTCAGTGAATTTTCATTTCTACATTCTCAGTCCCACCTTGAACCCCTACACGGCCTGAACACCACTGCACTGCCCTGAACCCTGAAACACCATCCCTAGCAAAACCTGCTAAACTCTTTCAACACTACTGCACTGCTCAAAACCCTGAAACACCATTCTCAGCGAATGCCTCTATAATGTTGAAACACCACTGCACTGCCCTAAAACCTGAAACAGAACTGCCTGCATGATCTCCTACACTTCCCGAACACTGCAGCTGTGCCTTAAACTCTGAAAGAACACCCCCTGCTATACCCCCTACACTGAGTGAATACTAGTGTAGTTTTCTAAACCCTGAAACAGCACTCCCAGCAAGAGCCTCTTTCACTTTAGAAATAATCTTACTGATTTGCAATAGATACGGTCGTTTGTGTAAGATCACAGTGTAAGTCAGTATTCATTTCAGAAAATTGTGGCAGAATAATTTGCTTAGTTGAAGTGTTTAAAAACATAGGATATATGTACTCATGAAGTGAGTCAGGCTTTAGGACATGTAGTGCTTGACAGTCCTATGCAGCATGTGTGCCAGGCCTCTTAATTCCCAAATAGTCTCCATGCTGTGTAATAAAGGTCCTGGATGTGCTGTAGAAATGCCATAGCAACTCTCTCTGTAGCATGTAGTAATCATTTCAGTGAATTTTCATTTCTACATTTTCAGTCCCACCTTGACCCCCTACACTGCCTGTACACCACTGCACTGTCCTAAACCATGAAACGCCATCTCTAGCAAAACCTGCTAAACTCTTTCAACACTAATGCACTGCTCTAAACCCTGAAACAGCACTCCCAGCAAGACTCTTTTTCACTGTAGTAATCATTTTACCGAATTGCAAGGGATAATGTCATTTGTCTAAGATCACAGTGTGAGTCACTATTCATTTCAGAAAAATGAGGCAGAATAATTTGCTTAGATGATGTGTTTAAAAATATGGGAATAGATGTCCTCATGATGTGAGTCAGGCTTTAGGACATGTAGTGCTAGAAAGTCCTATGCAGCATGTGTGTCAGGCCTCTTAATTCCCAAATAGTCTCCATGCTGTGTAATAAAGATCCTGGGTGTGCTGTAGAACAAGTTCATTTCTACATTCTCAGTACCACCTTGACCCCTACACAGCCTGAACACCACTGCACTGCCCTGAACAATGAAACACCATCCCTAGTAAAACCTGCGAAACTCTTTCAACACTACTGCACTGCTCAAAACCCTGAAACACCATTCTCAGCGAATGCCCCTATAATGTTGAAACACCACTGCACTGCCCTAAAACCTGAAACAGCACTGCCTGCATGATCTCCTATACCTCCCGAACACTGCAGCTGTGCCTTAAACTCTGAAAGAACACCCCAGCTATACCCCCTACACTGGGTGAATACTAGTGTAGTTTTCTAAACCCTGAAATAGCACTCCCAGCAAGAGCCTCTTTCACTTTAGTAATAATCTTACTGATTTGCAATAGATACTGTCATTTGTCTAAGATCACACTGTGAGTCAGTATTTATTTCAGAAAATTGTGGCAGAATAATTTGCTTAGTTGAAGTGTTTAAAAATATGGGATTACATGTACTCATGAAGTGAGTCAGGCTTTAGGACATGTCGTGCTTGACAGTCCTATGCAGCATGTGTGTCAGGCCTCTTAATTCCCAAATAGTCTCCATGCTGTGTAATAAAGATCCTGGGTGTGCTGTAGAAATGCCATAGCAACTCTCTCTGTAGCATGTAGTAATCATTTCAGTGAATTTTCATTTCTACATTTTCAGTCCCACCTTGACCCCCTACACTGCCTGAACACCACTGCACTGCCCTAAATCATGAAACGCCATCCCTAGCAAAACCTGCTAAACTCTTTCAACACTAATGCACTGCTCTAAACCCTGAAACAGCACTCCTAGCAAGACTCTTTTTCACTGTAGTAATCATTTTACCGAATTGCAAGGGATAATGTCATTTGTCTAAGATCACAGTAAGAGTCACTATTCATTTCAGAAAAATGAGGCAGAATAATTTGCTTAGTTGATGTGTTTAAAAATATGGGAATAGATGTCCTCATGATGTGAGTCAGGCTTTAGGACATGTAGTGCTTGAAAGTCCTATGCAGCATGTGTGTCAGGCCTCTTAATTCCCAAATAGTCTCCATGCTGTGTAATAAAGATCCTGGGTGTGCTGTAGAACAAGTTAATTTCTACATTTTCAGTCCCACCTTGACCCCCTACACAGCCTGAATACCACTGCACTGCCCTGAACAATGAAACACCATCCCTAGCAAATCCTGCGAAACTCTTTCAACACTACTGCACTGCTCAAAACCCTGAAACACCATTCTCAGCTAATGCCCCTATAATGTTGAAACACCACTGCACTGCCCTAAAACCTGAAACACCACTGCCTGCATGATCTCCTACACTTCCCGAACACTGCAGCTGTGCCTTAAACTCTGAAAGAACACCCCCTGCTATACCCCCTACACTGGGTGAATACTAGTGTAGTTTTCTAAACCCTGAAACAGCACTCCCAGCAAGAGCCTCTTTCACTTTAGTAATAATCTTACTGATTTGCAATAGATACTGTCATTTGTCTAAGATCACAGTGTGAGTCAGTATTTATTTCAGAAAATTATGGCAGAATAATTTGCTTAGTTGAAGTGTTTAAAATTATGGGATTACATGTACTCATGAAGTGAGTCAGGCTTTAGGACATGTCGTGCTTGACAGTCCTATGCAGCATGTGTGTCAGGCCTCTTAATTCCCAAATAGTCTCCATGCTGTGTAATAAAGATCCTGGGTGTGTTGTAGAAATGCCATAGCAACTCTCTCTGTAGCATGTAGTATTCATTTCAGTGAATTTTCATTTCTACATTCTCAGTCCTACCTTGACCCCCTACACTGAATGAACACCACTGCTCTGTCCTAAACCCTGAGACACCATCCCTAGCAAAACCAGCTAAACTCTTTCAACACTACTGCACTGCTCTAAACCCTGAAACAGCACTCCCAGCAAGACTCTCTTTCACTGTAGTAATCATTTTCCTGAATTGCAAGAGATACTGTCATTTGTCTAAGATCACAGTGGGAGTCAGTATTCATTTCAGAAAAATGTGGCAGAATAATTTGCTTAGTTGATGTGTTTAAAAATATGGGAATACATGTACTCATGAAGTGAGTCAGGCTTTAGGACATATAGTGCTAGAAAGTCCTATGCAGCATGTGTGTCAGGCCTCTTAATTCCCAAATAGTCTCCATGCTGTGTAATAAAGATCCTGGGTGTGCTGTAGAAATGCCATAGCAACTCTCTCTGTAGCATGTAGTAATCATTTCAGTGAATTTTCATTTCTACATTCTCAGTCCCACCTTGACCCCCTACACTGCCTGAACACCACTGCTCTGTCCTAAACCCTGAGACACCATCCCTAGCAAAACCTGCTAATCTCTTTCAACACTACTGCACTGCTCTAAACCCTGAAACAGCACTCCCAGCAAGACTCTATTTCACTGTAGTAATCATTTTACTGAATTGCAGGGGATCAAAGTGGGAGTCAGTATTCATTTCTGAATAATGTGGCAGAATAATTTGCTTAGTTTATGTGTGCTGTAGAAATGCCATAGCAACTCTCTCTGTAGCATGTAGTAATCATTTCAGTGAATTTTCATTATTACATTCTCAGTCCCACCTTGACCCCCTACACTGCCTGAACACCACTGCACTGTCCTAAACCATGAAACACCATCCCTAGCAAAACCTGCTAAACTTTTTCAACACTAATGCACTGCTCTAAACCCTTAAACAGCACTCCCAGCAAGACTCTTTTTCACTGTAGTAATCATTTTACTGAATTGCAAGGGATAATGTCATTTGTCTAAGATCACAGTGTGAGTCACTGTTCATTTCAGAAAAATTAGGCAGAATAATTTGCTTAGTTGATGTGTTTAAAAATATGGGAATAGATGTCCTCATGATGTGAGTCAGGCTTTAGGACATGTAGTGCTTGAAAGTCCTATGCAGCATGTGTGTCAGGCCTCTTAATTCCCAAATAGTCTCCATACTGTGTAATAAAGATCCTGGGTGTGCTGTAGAACAAGTTCATTTCTACATCCTCAGTCCCACCTTGACCCCCTAAACTGCCTGAACACCACTGCACTGTCCTAAAACTTGAAACACCATCCCTAGCAAAACCTGCTAAACTCTTTCAACACTACTGCACTGCTCTAAACCCTGAAACATCATTCTCAGTGAATGCCCCTATAATGTTGAAACACAACTGCACTGCCCTAAACCCTGAAACAGCACTCCCTGCATGATCTCCTACACTGTCTCAGAGACAGCAGATCGATGCAACTTTCATTAGGTAGTCTTTGCAACAGGCCATTAAAGAAGTACTGTTGACAGTGGAACTACGTACTACCCTTCAGGATATCCTTCCTCCTGATTTTACAAAGAAAGGGCTGAAGAAGAGGCACTGTTTTTAAACCAACATACGTCCTAGACTATCGTAAGAAACAGGGACCGCAAGGCAATCACTCAAGGGCAATTACATATACCCCCTGATTGTGACAGCTTACCATTGGTCTTGATAAAGATGGTAACTATAAGGAGAACCCAGCGAAACGCGTCGACGCACAGAGTCGTATAATTCAAGTCTCAAACACCAGAGTTGATATGCTGATGTCATAGCAATACAATATTGATGTTATCACAACGGAGCCAGAATATACAAACTGTATTCAACAATTGCATGTTGTACCTGTTCTGTCTTTTCTTCTCAATTGTGCAGGTCGCAAATGTGTGTATTGTTTTAACCGTGTTTTAAGACTAGGGATCTAGATTAGTGAAATTAACTCCTGTGTTTTTAAGTTATTCAAAATAAATGAATTTTTAACTACCTATATGTTTCTATTGTATGTACTTATGACATTGTGAGGCTTGGTATCGTAACCTTCACTTAGCATTGTCTCAAGGGAAACTTCTCTTCTTCTAATCCCTGAAACACCATCCCTAGTAAAACCTGCTAAACTCTTTCAACACTACTGCACTGCTCTAAACCCTGAAAAAGCACTCCCAGCAAGACTCTCTTTCACTGTAGTAATAATTTTAGTGAATTTCAAGGGATACTGTAATTTGTCTAAGATCACAGTATGAGTCAGTATTCATTTCAGAAAAATGTGGCAGAATAATTTGCTTAGTTGATGTGTTTAAAAATATCGGAATACATGTCCTCATGAAGTGAGTCAGGCTTTAGGACATGTAGTGCTAGAAAGTCCTATGCAGCATGTGTGTCAGGCCTCTTAATTCCCAAATAGTCTCCATGCTGTGTAATAAAGATCCTGGGTGTGCTGTAGAAATGCCATAGCAACTCTCTCTGTAGCATGTAGTAATCATTTCAGTGAATTTTCATTTCTACATTTTCAGTCCCACCTTGACCCCCTACACTGCCTGAACACCACTGCACTGTCCTAAACCATGAAACGCCTTCCCTAGCAAAACCTGCTAAACGCTTTCAACACTAATGCACTACTCTAAACCCTGAAACAGCACTCCCAGCAAGACTCTTTTTCACTGCAGTAATCATTTTACCGAATTGCAAGGGATAATATCATTTGTCTAAGATCACAGTGTGAGTCAGTATTCATTTCAGAAAAATGAGGCAGAATAATTTGCTTAGTTGATGTGTTTAAAAATATGGGAATAGATGTCCTCATGATGTGAGTCAGGCTTTAGGACATGTAGTGCTTGAAAGCCCTATGCAGCATGTGTGTCAGGCCTCTTAATTCCCAAATAGTCTCCATGCTGTGTAATAAAGATCCTGGGTGTGCTGTAGAACAAGTTCATTTCTACATTCTCAGTCCCACCTTCACCCCCTACACAGCCTAAACACCACTGCACTGCCCTGAACAATGAAACACCATCCCTAGCAAAACCTGCGAAACTCTTTCAACACTACTGCTCTGCTCAAAACCCTGAAACACCATTCTCAGCGAATGCTCCTATAATGTTGAAACACCACTGCACTGCCCTAAAACCTGAAACAGCACTGCCTGCATGATCTCCTACACTTCCCGAACACTGCAGCTGTGCCTTAAACTCTGAAAGAACACCCCCTGCTATACCCCCTACACTGGGTGAATACTAGTGTAGTTTTCTAAACCCTGAAAGAGCACTCCCAGCAAGAGCCTCTTTCTCTTTAGTAATAATCTTACTGATTTGCAATAGATACTGTCATTTGTCTAAGATCACAGCGTGAGTCAGTATTTATTTCAGAAAATTGTGGCAGAATAATTTGCTTAGTTGAAGTGTTTAAAAATATGGGATTACATGTACTCATGAAGTGAGTCAGGCTTTAGGACATGTATTGCTTGACAGTCCTATGCAGCATGTGTGTCAGGCCTCTTAATTCCCAAATAGTCTCCATGCTGTAAAATAAAGATCCTGGGTGTGCTGTAGAAATGCCATAGCAACTCTCTCTGTAGCATGTAGTATTCATTTCAGTGAATTTTCATTTCTACATTCTCAGTCCCACCTTGACCCCCTACACTGCCTGAACACCACTGCACTGTCCTAAACCCTGAAACACCATCCCTAGCAAAACCTGCTATACTCTTTCAACACTACTGCACTGCTCTAAACCCTGAAACAGCACTCCCAGCAAGACCCTCTTTCACTGTAGTAATCATTTTACTGAATTGCAAGAGATACTGTCATTTGTCTAAGATCACAGTGTGAGTCAGTATTCATTTCAGAAAAATGTGGCAGAATAATGTGCTTAGTTGATGTGTTTAAAAATATGGGAATACATGTACTCATGAAGTGAGTCAGGCATTAGGACATGCAGTGCTAGAAAGTCCTATGCAGCATGTGTGTCAGGCCTCTTAATTCCCAAATAGTCCCCATGCTGTGTAATAAAGATCGTGGGTGTGCTGTAGAAATACCATAGCAACTCTCTCTGTAGCATGTAGTAATCATTTCACTGAATTTTCATTTCTACATTCTCAGTCCCACCTTGACACCCTACACTGCCTGAACACCACTGCACTGTCCTAAACCCTGAATTACCATCCCTAACAAAACCTGCTAAACTCTTTCAACACTACTGCACTGCTCTAAACCCTGAAACAGCACTCCCAGCAAGACCCTCTTTCACTGTAGTAATCATTTTACTGAATTGCAAGGGATCACAGTGGGAGTCAGTATTAATTTCAGATGACAGAATGTGGCAGAATAATTTGCTTAGTTGATGTGTGCTGTAGAAATGCCATAGCAACTCTCTCTGTAGCATGTAGTAGTCATTTCAGTGAATTTTCATTTCTACATTCTCAGTCCCACCTTCACCCCCTACACTGCCTGAACACCACTGCACTGTCCTAAACCATGAAACACCATCCCTAGCAAAACCTGCTAAACTCTTTCAACACTAATGCACTGCTCTAAACCCTGAAACAGCACTCCCAGCAAGACTCTTTTTCACTGTAGTAATCATTTTACTGAATTGCAAGGGATAATGTCATTTGTCTAAGATCACAGTGTGAGTCACTATTCATTTCAGAAAAATGAGGCAGAATAATTTGCTTAGTTGATGTGTTTAAAAATATGGGAATAGATGTCCTCATGATGTGAGTCAGGCTTTAGGACATGTAGTGCTTGAAAGTCCTATGCAGCATGTGTGTCAGGCCTCTTAATTCCCAAATAGTCTCCATGCTGTGTAATAAAGATCATGGGTGTGCTGTAGAACAAGTTCATTTCTACATCCTCAGTCCCACCTTGACCCCCTAAACTGCCTGAACACCACTGCACTGTCCTAAAGCCTGAAACACCATCCCTAGCAAAACCTGCTAAACTCTTTCAACACTACTGCACTGCTCTAAACCCTGAAACACCATTCTCAGCAAATGCCCCTATAATGTTGAAACACCACTGCACTGCCCTAAACCCTGAAACAGCACTCCCTGCATGATCTCCTACACTGTCTCAGAGACAGCGGATCGATGCAACTTTCATCAGGTAGTCTTCGCAACAGGCCATTAAAGAAGTACTGTTGACAGTGGAACTACGTACTACCCTTCAGGATATCCTTCCTCCTGATTTTACAAAGAAAGGGCTGAAGAAGAGGCACTGTTTTTAAACCAACATACGTCCTAGACTATCGTAAGAAACACGGACTGCAAGGCAATCACTCAAGGGCAATTACATATACCCCCTGATTGTGACAGCTTACCATTGGTCTTGATAAAGGTGGTAACTATAAGGAGAACCCACCGAAACGCGTCGACGCACAGAGTGGTATAATTCAAGTCTCCAACACCAGAGTTGATATGCTGATGTCATAGCAATACAATATTGGTGTTATCACAACGGAGCCAGAATATACAAACTGTATTCAACAATTGCATGTTGTACCTGTTCTGTATTTTCTTCTCAATTGTGCAGGTCGCAAATGTGTGTATTGTTTTAACCGTGTTTTAAGACTAGGGATCTAGATTAGTGAAATGTACTCCTGTGTTTTTAAGTTATTCAAAATAAATGAATTTTTAACTACCTATATGTTTCTATTGTATGTACTTATGACATTGTGAGGCTTGGTATCGTAACCTTCACTTAGCATTGTCTCAAGGGAAACTTCTCTTCTTCTAATCCCTGGAACACCATCCCTAGCAAAACCTGCTAAACTCTTTCAACACTACTGCACTGCTCTAAACCCTGAAACAGCACTCCCAGCAAGACTCTCTTTCACTGTAGTAAACATTTTACTGAATTGCAAGGGATACTGTCATTTGTCTAAGATCACTGTGTGAGTCAATATTCATTTCAGAAAAATGTGGCAGAATAATTTGCTTAGTTGATTTGTTTAAAAATGTGGGAATACATGTCCTCATGAAGTGAGTCAGGCTTTAGGACATGTAGTGCTTGAAAGTCCTATACAGCATGTGTATCAGGCCTCTTTATTCCCAAATAGTCTCCATGCTGTGTGTGCTGTAGAAATGCCATAGCAACTCTCTCTGTAGCACGTAGTAATCATTTCAGTGAATTTTCATTTCTACATTCTCAGTCCCACCTTGACCCACTACACTGCCTGAACACCACTGCACTACCCTAAACCCTGAAACACCATCCCCAGCAAAACCTGCTAACTCTTTCAACACTACTGCACTGCTCTAAACCCTGAAACACCATTCTCAGCGAATGGCCCTATAATGTTGAAACACCACTGCACTGCCCTAAACCCTGAAACAGCACTGCCTGCATGATCTCCTACACTTCCCGAACACTGCTGCTGTGTCTTAAACTCTGAAAGAACAACCCCTGCTATACCCCCTACACTGGGTGAATACTAGTGTAGTTTTCTAAACCCTGAAACAGCACTCCCAGCAAGACTCTCTTTCACTGTAGTAATCATTTTACTTAATTGCAAGGGACACTGCCATTTGTCTAAGATCACACTAGTCAGTATTCATTTCAGAAAAATGTAGCTGAATAATTTGCTTAGTTGATGTGTTTAAAAATATGGGAATACATGTACTCATGAAAAGAGTCAGGCTTTAGGTCATGTATTGCTAGAAAGTCCTATGCAGCATGTGTGTCAGGCCTCTTAATTCCCAAATGGTCTCCATGCTGTGTAATAACGATCCAGGGTGTGCTGTAGAAATGCCATAGCAACTCTCTCTGTAGCTTGTAGTAATCATTTCAGTGAATTTTCATTTCTACATTCTCAGTCCCACCTTGACCCCCTACAATGCCTGAACACCACTGCACTGTCCTAAACCCTGAAACACCATCCCTAGCAAAACCTGCTAAACTCTTTCAACACTACTTCACTGCTCTAAACCCTGAAACAGCACTCCCAGCAAGACTCTCTTTCACTGTAGTAAAATTTTACTGAATTGCAAGGGATACTGTCATTTGTCGAAGATCACAGTGTGAGTCGGTATTCATTTCAGAAAAATGTGGCAGAATAATTTGCTTAGTTGATGTGTTTAAAAATATGGGAATACATGTACCCATGAAGTGAGTCAGGCTTTAGAACATGTAGTGCTAGAAAGTCCTATGCAGCATGTGTTTCAGGCCTCTTAATTCCCAAATAGTCTCCATGCTGTAATAAAGATCCTGTGTGTGCTGTAAAAATACCATAACAACTCTCTCTGGAGCATGTAGTAATCATTTCAGTGAATTTTCATTTCTACATTCCCAGTCCCACCTTGACCCCCTACACTGCCTGAACACCACTGCACTGTCCTAAACCCTGAAACACCATCCCTAGCAATACATGCTAAAGTCTTTCAACACTACTGCACTGCTGTAAACCCCGAAACACCATTAACAGTGAATGCCCCTATAATGTTCAAACACCACTGCACTGCCTTACACCCTGAAACAGCACTGCCTGCATGATCTCCTTCACTGCCCGAACACTGCTACTGTGCCTTAAAATTAGTTATGGAGTGAACCAGACTTTACAACATATAGTGCTTCTAATTGCTATGTAGTATGAGAGTAGTGGTCTATAATTGTAAAAAAAATTTAACATGTTTTTTTTCTTCACAACAGATTTTAATTATCCACAGAAAGAAAAAACAACATGCCTTCAAAGAGTGTGAAAAGAAAAAGGTATAAACAGGCTTACTTTTCCAAGAAAAAACAAGTACAAGATTTGAAAAATCTGAAAAAAAAGAGAAATGTGTCCTTAGAAATGCAGAAGAGGTGTTAGCTGATGAAGTTTTAGGGAGACGTCCTAAGGCTCCAGTGTACACTTGGAATTGTAGTAGTATTTGTAGTGTACGACAGGATTCAATTGATTTGTTCTGCAATTTCTTACGTAAGTATACTAAGAAAAGTGTTAAACAAAAGATTTAGATGCTGCAAGAATTAGACCCCTGCAGAGTGAGAGAAAAAATGGGTTTGCAAGGTCATTCTCTGGCTTGTCTTTCTAAACGAGTATGTCAGAGTGTTTTTCACCATTTTAGGATGTTAGCAGTGCATCATACTGAAGTGAGGAAATTAGTGAGAAGGTTGTATTATGCAAAACGTCCAGCACTTAAGCTAAAACAGTTACAGAGCGCTTTTGCATGGATCTGTATTAGATGTAATCAACATTTGTGAAGAAATTGAGGTTAGTTACTTTTTTCCTGAATAAGACAGTCCAGAAACGGATACATTAATAGAAGGAAATGTTGAAGAAAATGTACAGAATTTTAGTACAGAAAATTTTGAGCAAGAAATTACAAGGTTTAAGGTCATTTCAGCAGAAAGGACAAACTTTTCTTGTATTTGTTGTAGACAAATTTATTATAAAAATCAGACCAGTATAGTTGATGTATATTTAAAAAGTGAAAAGCAGAATAATAATGAGTAGAAGGAATTTGCAACGTATTTGTTGGTAGAGAATTGTTTTAATTAGGGTTCTGATCAACGTATTTGTAAATATTGTTATAATAAATTAAATGAAAACAACATGCCAGCTAGAGCTGTACATAATAATCTTGAGTTGGTAAATATTCCTTCTGAACTGATGGATTTAAATACTTATGAGTCTATTCTTATTCAATGTGTGCATCCATTTCAGGCTATTGTTCTTATAGAGCCTAAGACATGGAAATTCCCTCCTTCAGATTTACAGAGAGGATTAAAGGGAAGAGATGTATATTTGCCTCTAGATTTAAAGACAAATATTGAAACAATTGGTGTAGAAAATGTGGAAGATCTAGTTAATGGTGTTCCTACGAAGAGTAAGAAAATATGGCAAGAATTAGTGGATGTTAGGAAAGTGAAAAAGGCAACGTTGTATTTGGTAAAAATAATCAATACTATAAAAATGTATATGTAGGAGAAGAGGAAACAACTATAGAAGAGGACAGTGATTTGTCAACTGGACAAATTGAAAAAGTGGATGTGTCCAGAACTGAAGAAATTTATGAACATTATAGTGTGCATCCACTTCACTCTGAAGAAGTAATGGGGAATACTATTGAGTTATTCCAAATAAAAGAAACGAAAGGAAGTACCATTAGTGTATGGGAAGAAAGCTTGAAAGCTCGTTGTTTCCCTCAGTTATTTCCAACAGGAAAAGGTGGACGATATGATGAACGACCTGTGCAGATTCCTGCATCTGAATACCGGACATCAAGATTATATGCAGAAGATCCAAGGTTTCGCCAATGTATTCCATATTTGTTTCTTTTTCTGTTTGAGAGTGACTTGTCTGGACTTTCTTATGCATTGAACCATATACTAAAAAGTGGAGTACATCTGCAAAATGTTTCGGCAAAGGACTTTATGGATAAAGTCGAACAGAAAGATACTGTTTTGGAATCTCAGCTAATTAATCTAATGGCATGTCAGCGTGGTACTAATGAGTATTGGTACTGTTGTCATGGGGAATTGAAATGTATGCTAAGAAACTTAGGAACTCCTACATGGTTCCTTACTCTAAGCTGTGCTGAGTATGCTTGGGAAGATTTACTTCAATTTCTTCTAGAGGCAAATGCAAACATAGAAAAAACTAGAATACAAGACACCTGGAGAAC
Source organism: Lissotriton helveticus (assembly GCF_964261635.1). Classification (NCBI taxonomy): domain Eukaryota; kingdom Metazoa; phylum Chordata; class Amphibia; order Caudata; family Salamandridae; genus Lissotriton; species Lissotriton helveticus. The sequence continues at coordinate 651,335,141 of NC_136068.1, forward strand.
TGTGCTCTTACGATCCAGTTAATGTATGCAGGTATTTCAATCATAGATTTTAAGCTATGATGTCTTTTATCACAAACAAAAAAAATCCTCCTCTTGGAGAGGTTCTGGATTTGTTTTGGAGAAAGGAGTATCAAGCAAGAGGTGCTCATCACATACATATGCTGCTATGGATCAAAGATGCCCAAACATTTGGAACAGATTCAGATGAGCCAGTGAGGAGTTTTATTGAACAATATCTACATGTGCTGTACCAAAAAGTACAGAACAAAACAATTTAAGACATCAAGTCATATGATTTCATAACCCATCGTTGTGGAAAATACTGTCGTCGAAAGTACAAAACTAAGGATAAGTTCTATACAAAATGTCGTTTTGCATTTCCACGTCCAGTAATTTCAAAAGTAAGAGTGAACAATTTTATGTCATCTTTGCGACATACTGTCAGAAGAAAATCACCGAAAAATACCTACAACTTAAGAAGAAATGAAGAGTCAAAATACATAAATGACTATAACCCAGTCATTTTCTCCATGTGGAATGCTAACATGGATATTCAATATGGTGCAGAAAACTCCATTGCTGTGGCTCGATATGTAACATCTTACATTACTAAATCTGAAAAGACGGAACTAAAGGAAATGTGGGAAGAAATTTCTCATGAAAAGAACCTAAGTAAGAAACTGTACAGCTACAGTTTGAAGATGTTGTCTCATCGAGAAATCGGAGCATATGAATGTTCAGATCACTTATCATCTGCAAGTCTATACTCCAAATCTAGAACAATCATTTGGGTGACTTTAGGTCTTGCAAGAACACGTAACCGAGTTTTGAAATCTGTACAAGAAATTGAGTATTTAGCAGAAAGAGAACCAGACAGTACAGATATTTTGAAGACAAATATGTTGGATACATACTATCCAAATAGAAGTAATCATCTTGAGAATGTTTGTCTCTATGAAGTACTGCAAAGCTATACTTTTAAGAGGAATATTACAGAAGATATCAATAAATTAGTATATGCTGTGATTGGATCTGAAGGATGTTTAGTGAAACAAAGAAAAGAACATTCGATTAATCACCGAAAACTGAGTTGCGAAACTCCTGACAAAAGGGAATTTTACTATTTAGCTCTTTTGCAACTCTTTAAGCCATGTCGTACAGAACTGGAACTACTTGGAGATTTTCACAGTTATGAAGATTGATTCAATGCAACAAAAAATACTATAGAATGTCCTGTTTTTACTAATTATCTTATAAATGTTGAACGACGAATATAGCAAGAAGCTACAATTGCAGCAGAGATTGCTAGAGACAGATCTCAAGACAGTCAAAGTTCTGCTTCGTTGAGTCAGGATCCACTAGGAAAACCAATTTTCCAAAATGAAGCAGCAACTGCCATGGATGAGGTGGAAACAGCAATGCAACAAGCTCAAGAGGAAGAAATAAACTTAGAAGAATTGGAAAATCAACTAAATGTTGAGCAAAATCAAATATATGATCAAATGACAGAGCAGATTGAGCATGGTTCATATCATGAGAAAAAAGAGTGCTCATGTACGTCATTTAAACCTGTCCGACTGTACGTGAGTGAAGAAGCAGGAACTGGAAAAAGTTTTCTAATTAAAGGAATTGCATCTCATCTACAGAAAAGAACTGAGTCGTCACTCTCTTGTTTTGTTCCTGCTCCAACTGGGTTGGCAGAACATAACATTAAAGGGATTACTTTACATCGTTTATTGATGCTGCCAGTAGAGCATGAAAATAAATTAGAATACCACAAGCTATCTGGAGAAGCTTGTTGTGAAGTTTCTAGAGTCTTGAAAAAAATGAAACTTCTCATTATTGGAGAGGTAAGCATGGTATCAAATGAAATGCTTGCCTTTGTGCATTTAAGAATGCAACAAATCCTTAAAACAGAGTATGATGTGTTATTTGGAGGCAAACACGTCATAGTTTTTGGAGATCTACTACAACGAACTCCTGTGAAAGGACAACCAGTATTTAAAACAGTTACACATGAAGACACTAGAAAGTGCCTGGGAAGCATTGGAAATATTAATATTTGGTCATATTTTGAATATTCAGAACTCATTACAAATATGCGACAGGCAAAGGACGCTGATTATAAACGTATTCTTGAAGATATAAGAATTGGAAAAGTGAGTGAACATGGCAAAGAAGCTTTACAGGCACGATTTCTTACAAATTTGTTTCCAAATTTATGTCCGCCGAAAACAGTTTCCTGTTTGTTTGGCATATGCGGTAACTATTCATAAATCTCAAGGTTTAAGTGTGGTTAGTGTTTTGGTGAATATTGGAAGTACTGTGTTTAAAGAGGGTATGGCATGTGTTGCTTTATCTCGAGTCAGAACTTTATCTGGATATACTTGATTGATTTGATGAAACAAAGATTAGTGCAGATGTAAATTGTGTAAAGGAGTTTAACACCTTCAATGCTACAGGCAGTTCCAGCTGGGTGCTGGGCTTTGACATTTCCCATTGTTCATGACAAGGCCAGCTCGTCATAAGCACAGCTCCAGTAGTACTGCATGACGAGCTGACCTTGTCATTAGCATGGAAGAGGTTAATAGGTTAAGAAGAGAACATGCTTCCAATTTACCTCAATATCCTTTATTTGAAAAGCGTGTGGTAGGTCGAAAAAGAAGACATGAGAAGAATTGTAGCGAGGTTGTAGAGAAAAGAAAAAAACTAGATGAACCAGTGATAGTAAGCAAAAAGAAAAAGGATACTATTGAAGAGGTTGTTGGTTTTCAGTTTGAAAACAGTTCTGGTGTCAACTGCTATGCTAATGTAGTGGTTAAAGCTGTTTTTTTTTCTTGAAACTTTACAAAAACAAATTGTTGAAAATCGGGACAAAAGATTTTGTTGTTTGTTGAAATCTGTGTTGGAGAAATGTAGTAGTGATAAAACTAAAATCGAAAGTGTTTCTGATATTCAAAATGTTTTAGACATATGTTCTGGTTTAAATCAATTTTCACAGAATATTCAGCAAGATTGTCAGGAATTTCTAATGTATATGCTTGTTGTATTGCAAGATGAAGGTATAGATATTGAAAATCTTTTTTGCCTTTGTTATAAATGGCAACATGACTGTGACAATTGTTCTCTCTCCCCCTCACTCTCTTTCCTTCACACCATCCCTCACTCACTTTCAGTCACTCCCCTTCTCTCACTCCCTCACTCCCTTTTGCTCACTCCCCTTCCTTTATTCCCTCCCTCACTCCCCTTTCCTCTATCCGTCTCTGAGTCTCTTCCTCTGTCTCAGTCACTATAACTGCCTCACTCCCTCACAGTCCCTCACTCTCCCTCTCTTTCTCTCTCTCACTGTCTCCCTCTCTCTCCACCGTTCTTCCTTTTCTTTCCTCTCTCTTTCCATAAATCCTTCTCTCTCACTCACTACTTGTTCCTCTCTCTTAATATGCTTCTTTTTCCCTCACTCCCCTTCCTTCACTGTCACTGCCCTTCACTCAATCTCACTCCTCTTACCCTACTTCATGTTCTCCTCTGTGCATCACTCCCATTCTCTTTCTCCTGCTGCCTTTCCTTCCTTCACTCCCCCTCACTCTCTTTCCCTCACTCCATCTGTCAGTCCCCTTCCCTCACTCCCCTTTCCTCATTCCCTTTTGCTAACTCCCATTCCTTTAGTCCCTCACTCCCCTTCACTCCATTTCTCTCTCCCTCTCTCCCTCTGTCTCACTCAGTCGAACCGCCTCACTCCCTCTCAGTCACTCGCTCTCCCTCTCATTCTCTCTCACTCTCTCCCTCTCTCTCTCTCACCTTTCCTTTCTTTCCCTTTCTGTTTCCTTCACTCCTACTTTATCCCTCAGTCCCCTTTCCTCTCTCCTAATCTCCTTCCTTTTCCCTCATTCCCCTTTCGTCACCCTCATACCCCTTCTCTCACTGTTACTGCCTTTCACTCACCCCCAGTACTTTTCCCTCACTCCCCTTCCCTCATTCCCCTTCCTTCACTCCTCTTTCCTCACTCCCTCGCTTACTCCCCTTCTTTCACTCCCTCCCTCTTTTTTTTTTCATCCATGTTTCTCTCCCTGTCTTCCTCTGTCTCACTCACTCTAACTGCCTCACTCCTTCTCAGTTCCTTGGTCTCCCTCTTTCTCCCTCTCTCCCTCTCTCTCCCTTACCCTTAATCTCATTTCCTCTCTCTTTCTATCACTCCTCCTCTCTCCCTCACTCACTTTCCCTCTCTCTTAATTTTCTTTCTTCTCCCTCATTCACCTTCCCTCACCCTCTGTTGGACTTGGCCCTTATGGCAGGTTCACCCCTAAACTTTTTGCTTTTAATGGTGACCTGGTGATGGTGATTTTTGGGTTCTGCGCACTTTCACTGTGTCTCAGTGGAAAGTGCGTGCGCACTTTGAGTGCATGTGGTGAGATAGGCCTGCCCTCCCATAGGAATGCATGGGGAATGGATGTGTCCCTGGTAGTTCCTGATGCGTGGGGTGTACAGGCTCGAGTCTGGTATGTGTGGACTCGTGTGATTGAATGCTGCAAAATGGTGTATGCGGCATGTATGTGTCTAGTGTGGAAGTGCCCCTTCTAGACATGGCTGTATGTGTGCAGTGAGGGTGCTGGCGTGTGATTGGCTGGAGCTGGCTGGGATGCCAGGCTCCATGAGTCATGATGGGTCTGCCCAGTGGTGAGTGTGGAGATTAGCATGCTGATGGCTGGGGAGGTGTGCACCTGTGTCCTGAATGAGGATGGGTTTTCCCCAGACAATGCTGGCTCCACCCCCTGTGGTGCGACTGATGACCCAAGGCCTGCCAGTGAAAGAAAAGGGTGATTGAGCACATCATGAGTGCTCACCAACCAGCTGCGACTGGTTTCTCCCCTCACCCTGTGCCAGAACAAAGGATTTACTAGTATAAAAATGGGGCTGTGTCCCCACAGAGGTTGTTCTGTTCCAGGATCCTGTCTGAGGGGAACTGTTGCTGTGCTGGGTGCCAGGAGGACCGCCACTTGGACTGTCTCCCTTCCTGGAGACCAAGTGAGCTGGCTCTGGGCCCAGCCTTGCCCCCCCCTGCCTGCCTAGAAGGACTTTTGCTGGGCTTGTTGGCCCCGCCCCTAGCACCTGGGAGCGCTTTATTTGGGCCTCTAGCGCTTGAGAGCGCGTAATTTTCGTCATAGCGCCTGGGAGCGCTTTGGTTGCAGGAGACCGGTGCCCACCCGGCGATTGCCCCGTGTTTGCCGATTTTATAGCCCTGGCAGGTGCCCACCCTGCCAGGGACCTGGTGCCATTGGTTTGGCCCCATATCAAGTGCCCACCTTGCTTTTTGATTAAATGGCCGAGGGAGCCCACCCCTCGACAATCACCGCCGCAGCCAAGGGGCATTGAAATCGTTGCCGGGCCGCTGCCTAGTGCGACCTGGAAGGCCCGCCTCCACGTCCCCCAGGGCCGCGCTACTACTGGCTGCCCTCAGCAGCGCGACCCGGAAGTTCCTGCGGCTCGCCTGGTTGTAGGCGGGGCCTCGGTACAGGAAGAGAGCGGCGCCGGCCTTCACGGGGCTCCCGTGACTGAGGGAGAGCCCCGGAGTGCTGCCAGGAGGCGGAAGAAGAGCCGAGCAGAGGAGAGCCGCCCCAGGAGAAGAGAGAGCAGCAGCAGGACCGGGTGAGTGACGGCACGCAGTGTTGGTTCCAGAGAAGGGGGAGGCCTCGGGGCACATTGCCGGTGCCCGCCCCCCCAGTGCTCTCTCCCCGAAGTGAGGGCAATTGTTGGTGGAGCCCTGAGAGGGCTCCGGGGGTCATTGTCATTTTGAGTCCCCAGGAGGGAGACTCCGCCAATTGCCCCGCATCTTGTGCAAGGGCCCTGAGGCCCCACCGACCAGCCCGCATTACCTTGGTTGTTTAGAGCCCCAGAGAGGCTCTAGGTGCCCCAATTTTGCTTCGAGTACCCAGGAGGGGGACTCCAACGGTGGCCATTATTGATTTAGAGCCCGGAGGGGCTTAGGGGGCAGTTCAAGTTGCGCTGCAAAGCCCACGAGAGGCTCACAGCCCCCACTGTTGTTTCCAGAGCCCAGAGAGGCTCAGAGGGGGCAGTCATTTGTTTAGAGCCCTGAGAGGCTCTGGGGGCACAGTTGTATTTAAGAGTCCAGAGAGGTTCTTGAGGGCCACATTAATTTCTTAGAGCCCACGAGGGGCTCAGGCGCATTATTGTTGGTTGAGCCAGAGAAGCTCAGGAGACAGTCAGTTGGGCCGAGCCTGCGAGGCTCCAGCTTTGGCCCAAGCCTTGTCTCACACAGCTGCCCAGCACTTTGTGGGCAGCTGCCACGTTTAGGCCCCTGACACTGGGACACAGGGCGTCCTAGCCCTAGAGAGGCCAGTTGGCCCAGGGACTGCCACAGGTTGTGGCTAATGTGATTTTTGCGCAATTGCTTGTGCTTGCACCTCTGAATGTTTTTAGGCATCATGTGTTCTCTTGTGCTGCACCTCTGAATGTGTTTTTATGCGTCATGTGCCTTGTTCCTACACTTCCGAATGTATTGTTGATGCATCATGTGTTTTCCTTCCTTACACCGCTGAATGTATGTTATGCATCATGTGTTATGTGCTTACACCCCTACAGGTATTGTGATACTTAGGTGGTTGTTTTTCTCCTAGTGCAGGTGGTGCTAGTGAGGTCCTGGTTACCAGTAGTTACTGGTTGTGTACTTTATGTTCTAATTGGTGCTACAGTGATTTATATTCCATGTTCTGAGTGCTAATTCTACCTAGTGCTAAGTTCTAAAAGTGCTGATTCCTGACAGTGGTCCAGGTGGCCCTGTCTTGTACATATCCCCTGTAAATTCTGCCCGTGCCTGTTGGCACATTGTAAAGTGTGTGTTTTTATATAATGTGTTTTGGTGTAATACAAAGGCTATTTTTATATAAACTTGTGTGGAGTTTCCTTTGTGGTGGGCCCTGGGAGTTGTTGCTGGGGTGTGTGCTCAAATACTTAACTCACATCACCTCCAAGTTTAGCCTTGCTGCTCGCGCCACGTTACCTAGAGGGTGAGCAGGGGTTATCTTGGCGTGTAACTCCCTTGCCCTGACTTAGGAGTGGTGGTCTCTGACTGACTTTGGCGCAAGCCCTGGCCAGCCGGGGATCCCATTTCTAACACCCTCGTACCCCTTTCCTAACTGTCACTGCCCTTCACTCACTGTCACTCCCCTTCCCCCACTCCACTTCCTCCTATCTGTATCTCACTCTCCCTCTCTTTCTCTCTCTCACTGTCTCCCTCTCTCTCCACCACTCTTCCTTTTCTTTCCTCTCTCTTTCCACAAATCCTTCTCTCTCACTCACTACTTTTTCCTCTCTCTTAATATGCTTCTTTTTCCCTCACTCCCCTTCCTTCACTGTCACTGCCCTTCACTCAATCTCACTCCTCTTACCCTACTTCATGTTCTCCTCTGTGCATCACCCCCATTCCCTTTCTCCTGCTGCCATTCCTTCCTTCACTCTCCCTCACTCTCTTTCCCTCACTCCATCCGTCAGTCCCCTTCCCTCACTCCCCTTTCCTCATTCCCTTTTGCTAACTCCCATTCCTTTAGTCCCTCACTCCCCTTCACTCCATTTCTCTCTCCCTCTCTCCCTCTGTCTCACTCAGTCTAACCGCCTCACTCCCTCTCAGTCACTCGCTCTCCCTCTCTTTCTCTCTCACTCTACCCCTCTCTCACTCTCTCTCACCCTTCCTCTCTTTCCCTTTCTGTTTCCTTCACTCCTACTTTATCCCTCAGTCCCCTTTCCTCTCTCTTAATCTCCATCCTTTTCTCTCATTCCCCTTTTGTCACCTCCATACCCCTCCTCTCACTGTTACTGCCTTTCACTCACCCTCAGCACTTTTCCCTCACTCCCCTTCCCTCATTCCCCTTCCTTCACTCCTCTTTCCTCACTCCCTTGCTTACTCCCCTTCATTCACCCCCCCCTCTATTTTTTTTCATCCATGTTTCTCTCCCTGTCTTGTTCTGTCTCACTCACTCTAACTGCCTCACTCCTTCTCAGTTCCTTGGTATCCCTCTCTCTCACTCTCTCCCTCTCTCTCCCTTACCCTTAATCTCCTTTCTTCTCTCTTTTTATCACTCCTCCTCGCTCCCTCACTCACTTTTCCTCTCTCTTAATTTTCTTCCTTCTCCCTCATTCACCTTCCCTCACCCTCATACCTCTTTCCTAACGGTCACTGCCCTTCACTCACTGTCACTCCCCTTCCCCACTACACTTCCTCCTATCTGTATCTCACACCCCTTCCCTTTCCCGCTCCCTTTCCCTCACTCCCCCTCGCTCTCCTTCCCTCACTCCATTCCTTACTCCCCTTCCCTCACTCCCCTTCCCTAACTCCCTCCATCCCCTCACTCCCCTTCTGTCTCCTTCACTCGCATTCTCTCACTTTCCCTTATCCCCCTTTTCTCATCCTCATACCTCTTCCCACACCGTCACTCCACTTCCCTTACCTTCACTCCCTTTACCCTGCTCTACTTCCCCCTCTCTGTCCCTTACTCCCCCTCCCTGTCTCCATCCCTACCCTTAGTCCCCTTCTTTCCGTCACTCTTTCACTACCCTTTCCTCACTCACCATACTCCCCTTTCCTCACTCATTCCCTCAGTCCCTCCCCTTCACCTAGTCATTTCAGTCATTCATTTATACACTACACATTCATTCAAAAAAAGTATGACACAGTATATAAGAAATATAGCTCTTCTTGGAGAAGTAAAGTTAGTTCTTAGAAGAACTGTTTTTTTTGTTTAAATTTTTTGTGTTTTTTTTAATGATTTTATATTTTTGGGGGATTTTCTGTAACAAAAAAGGAAATAGGTAACCAAAAACTGCTCAACAGGAACAGGAACAAAAATAATAAAAGAAACGGCGGGAGCATCTGTGTTGCCTCTTCTGTGCCACGATTAAATCAATGCTTTGCTCTCCGTAGCACAATAGTTGCAACGTATATGTACGTCTGCAAAATCCGGCCGGATATCTGGAGCAGTTGCAGATGGAGATGCTCCTGAAGAAGAGGTGCTGGGGACAGCAGCTGGAGGATTGTCCCTGAGGTCTTGAGTAGATGCCCGAGCATAGTTGTTGGGATGAAGATTTTTCACATGCCGAATCATAGTTGCAATGCTGAAAGAATACTGTTTGGAGGCATCACCTCTTGAAAGGATGGTGCCACAGATTTTTCAAGTGACTTTGGAAGCATTTACCTTTTTTTGCCCTTGTGGGTAGGTAAAAAACTTCCATATAAAAGACTCTGTGGTTTGGCTGTTCAGGCAAAATCTCCACATCAGAGTCTGAAGAAGATTGCTGTTCTGCCATTTTCCAAGCAAGAAGAAAATACTGAAGATGCTTCTCCCAGGAAAAAGAAACCGATAGTGAGGGAAGTGGGTGGGGTTTTTGAAGATTTGGAAAAGAATCTACTATAAACCAATCAAAAGTGTTGCTTTCAAGTCATATGACTTTATGTGCACGCAAGGTGCGCGCACGCATGCGCGCACGGTGTCTGCGCGAGTCGCATATGAATGACTTTTTACCCGATTTTCATAAATGCTTTTAAAGCTAATATACGGTTATAAAAAGTCAAAAATACTATTTTTATAGTTATGTCACAGAATGTCTTGGGTTATTATGTACATTACATTTACAGAAATTACTTTTTGGGATGAATTTTGTTTCGCGTGGTGCGTACACCGTGCGCCCATGCGTGCGAACTGCGTGCGCGCATGCGTGCAAACTACATGCGCGCATGGGTGCGAACACCGTGCGCACACCTTAAAAAACACAAAATCAGTGATGTCATCAGTGATGTCATCAGTGATGTCACTGACCATGTCATGAATGATGTGATATGTGACATCATCAGCAGTGGATTGCGGGCGTGCGAGTTATAGTGAGTACAACTAACTATAACGGGGGAATTTCAAAGGTTTTGTATGAGTAAAATGTCCAGCTAACTATAACTGGTGTGAAACCTATTTTTTTTCAGTGAATATATATATATATATATATATTACCTACTGGCGGTCGCCAGTAGGTATATATAGATAGGATTTTTTCTCTATGGGATTTTTGAAAATTCTATGTCTAATAACTTTGGCGTTTGTGGACGGAATTGGCTGAAATTTTCAGGAAAATGGAACATTTTGTTTCTGAGCAGCCCCTGAAAATATGGGGGGGTGTTCGTCAAGGGGGGGCCGAGAAAAAAGGGGGGTCCCAAAACGCGTTTTTCCCATGTTAATTTCCATAGGGCGGTTGGCCTCACTTTTAGCCCGAACGGCTGAATGGATTTGCACGAAACTTGGCAAAATTGTAGGGACTGTTAGCCCGATGTGCCTTTGCTAGGTCTCAAGATATGTGCTCCAGTGGATTTTGAGAAATTAACGTTAAAAAAAATATATATATCTGTAAGCGCGCTCCGGGCAGCGCCCCGGTTCGCGTACTTGACGCGTAACGGAACTTCGCGAAGCGAAGCTGATTGGCTCTCCGGTGTCTGTCAACATTCGAAACAGTCCGGAGCGGCCGCCATCTTGTCTCTCGGTAGGATCGAGAGACAAGAGGAGGCCAAAACAAAGGGGGAAATGACCATAAGCGGGCAGTAGATCCTCCTTGACCCCCTAGGTTTGATGTGGAGGCTTTAAAAGGGCCCCGCGGGGCAAAAAATGAAGACATTTTTTTTTGTTTTTTTTGCGTGGGGAGCGCCCGGCTCGCGCACCGGGAAGAGGTCCGGGGAGCGTACTATAAGGAAAAAAGAATGATAGACTATGATATTTTGAAATATTGTATGTTTATTGATTGTTCTTTTTGTTGTTTTTTTATTTTTTTTATTTAAGTAGCAGTATTAATGATTATTAAATATAAATGTATTTATGGAATTGTGCACAGTATACTATAAGTCTGACTTTACATTATAATCAATTTGGTACTAGTTTATGAATTACATATAAAAATGATTAAAGACTCAAACAATTTTTTAATATTAAATATAATTTTATTTTTCTGATTCTTTTTCAAAATTTAATAGAACGTCTAACATTTGACTGTCCGATATGTCCTCTTGTTGAGTGAACATAACTTCCCACATTTGACCGTCATCATAATGAAGTAAATAATCCACAGATTCTACACATTGTAGAAGTTCATGGTCTTGTGATTCATCCATGAATTCCAAGTCAATCGGTTCAATTATTTCCTCATTATTCATGTCTAGGACAATTTCAAAGGAAACGTTCTGTTCTCCTTGCATTTTTGTGCTGAAATTTGAATAAAAAATAAATATATCAGTAGAGATAGGGCACTGTTGGGTTTAAGTTCAGACAGGTACTTTTGAGGCATGAAGTAGTACTATTAAAAAGTGCCTGTGAAAAAGCCTATGTAAATTCATAATTATACCACAGAAACCTAAATCAATCCATAATTATAATAAACAAGCCTTTCTCAATGTCTAACTCTTACAGAGGGATAGTATATAACTATCTGAAAATGTTTTCAAATTTATAAAATAATATCTTACCTTTTAAAAACAAGTTTAAGTTGTGAGTGAAAATGATCTTGCAATGTAGTTCAGGAAGTAGTAGTCAAAATGGCTGTGTTTCTCTCTCTTTTTTTATATATATTCAGGTACATAACCAATCAAATGTCAGGTAAAAAAAGTAGAAAATGAAAGTAACATTTTAATTGGTTGTCAATTCCAACACTTCAGATGTGTTTTGTGAAGTAATTTACCTCAGGGTATTTAGAGAGGTCTACAGGCTAAATGGCTAAATGGAATTCCAACCAAATTTGTGAAAATGGTAGGGATTGGTATGTAGTATGAGTTAATCTGTATTTGGTGACATTGTCTCCAGGGTTTCTTCTGTAAATTACTTTCCCACCTTTTTTAATGGAGCGCTTCCCGGTGAGCGCCCCGGTACGCGAACCAGCAGCGTTACGGGAGTCCACCATTTTGTGTTTCGGTCGAATTAAAATACAAGATGGAGGGCAAATAATGTTCAGAATGGGTAGAAGGGGGCACGGTAGACGTATCTTGACCCCCTAGGTTTTCTGAGGGTGGCTGAGGAGGCCCATATGTGCGGGAAAAAAAACATTTTTTTAAAAAATTTCGCGCGGTTAAGTTCCGGTTCGCGTACCGGGTAGCGCTCCGGGGAGCGTACTTTATTGAAAATTAGTGAAAAAAGTTAGAGTAAAATAATAATTGTGAGTGATCAGATGTAGGGTAGCTCTGAGAAGAGCTTTTGGGTTTATGGTACATTTAGGTACTTATAAGAAGGTACCAATGCACAGTCTTAAATTCAAAATGAAAATTCTGTTCTCTTCATCTGAGAAGTGAACTCCATCTCCTCTGTAGATATCTTGCATGTAGTAACGCAAGTTATTGTTGTACATGGAGCCAATTCCATGGTCTCTCATGTAAGCTGAAACAGATTTGTTTACATGCTTCCTCGACTTCTCAATTTGTGGACAAAATTGGTTCGACCACCTCCATTTCTGTCTTTGGCATATATTTGAATATACCAAGGCAGTTTGAGGAAAAAGTGCCATCAATTGCTCAAAGGTGTCCTTTAAAAGCATTTCCAGACCTACCCCAGTCAAAGTGCCCAAGTCATTACCTCCACAGTGCAAAATTAACAGGTCAGGTTTAGGCAAATGCATAAAGGTTTTCACCAATGGTATCAATTGGTGACATTTTAATCCTCTGTGGCCAATCCACTTAATTTCCACATTTTGTAAATTAAGGTTAGGTACATTTCTGTTATCAGCATACCTCTGAGCCCAGTAGATGTAACTATGTCCAAGAATCCAGACAGAAAACATGGTGAGAGAAGGTTCTGCTGCAGTCAGATGAAGTGTGGCAATGAAATGGCAGTTGAAAAAATAAGAGTTTAAAATGAAAAAAACTGTGGAGTTTCTGTGTTAAGGAAGCAGTAGCAGTGATTGGTGGATTTTGATTGCTGAAAACAGAAATTTAGAGTGCATGGATGAGTTCTTTAAAAGATGTAATTTGAATGGTCAAGAAAAAATCATTTTATGAAAGATTGCACTGGATATGCAGGTGCACTGAGAGTTCAGAGTTCAATTGAAACATTGTTGTGTGAACTTGCAAACATCAGAGGTCTTTCAGGAGGTGGTTGCTATGCAAAAAAGGCAGAAAGGGCAGAGGGGGGAAGGGTGTTGATTTGAAAAAAGTGGGGGAAGAGTTTTGATTGGGTGACATGAGAGATATGTGTGATGAATTACAGCTTTTCTGTGCTTTTTATGGCTGCAGACTCTGGAGTACATACCTTTTGCTCTGCTAAAGACAAATTGGTGTGTTTCTGAGACTGTTTTGAAACTCATAAAGTATTTGCTAAGGTGAGAAAAGATTCATTTAATTTAGATAGAGAATAGTATGGTTTAGGGAGAAAATTATGAAGAAAGTTGTGTATTTAAAATGTTGCTTTGTGTCAAGTGTTTTACAAATAGATTTTGTTTCTTTGTGTTACATAGCCATGTTAAAAGTGACGCAAAAATAGTGCAAGGGTCTTACAAAAATGCTTTCATGTGTCTTAGGGTATTTTAACTCACTTCCCCATGAATGTATGAATATAATTGCTTTACAAGATGTGTTTAAAAACGTTTTTTGAAATCAATTAGGTTTCTTGATATGTACTGCTAGAGTTTCATAGGTTGCTTGGGGCATATTTTCAAGGCTTTTGAGTTCCTTTGATGTAATTTTTCCCATTTTAATTTAAGACCTTTCCCCGTGGTGCAAGCTCCTTGTAAATATGCCCCCATTTGTGCTTGGCAAATTTAGATTTTAATTCTTTGACTAACATAGCCATGTTAAAAGTGACCCAAAAATGTTGCAAGGGCCTTAAAAAAAACGCTTTCATGTGTCTTAGGCCATTTTAAGTCATTTCCCCTTGAATGTAGGTATATAATTGATTTAGATGATGTGTTTAAAAACGATTTATGAAAAAATTAGGTTTCTTGATATGTACCGCTAGAGCTTCATAGGTTGCTTGGGGCATATTTATAAGGCTTTTGAGTCTCTCTGATGTTATTTTTCCCATTTTAATTTAAGACCTTTCCCTGTGGTGCAAGGTCCTTGTAAATACTCCCCCATCTGTGCTTGGCAAATTTAGATCTTGATTATTTGACTTACATAGCCATGTTAAAAGTGATCTAAAAATGGAGCAAGGGTTTAAAAAAAACGCTTTCATGTGTCTTAGGGCATTTTAAGTCACTTCCCCTTGAATGTAGGTATATAATTGATTTAGATGATGTGTTTAAAAACGATTTTTGAAATCAATTAGGTTTCTTGATATGTAGTGCTACAGGTTCATAGGTTGCTTGGGGTATATTTAAAAGGCATTTGAGTCCCTTTGATGTTATTTTTCCCATTTTAATTAAAGACATTTCCTCGTGGTGGAAGGTCCTTGTAAATACACCCCCATGTGTGCTTGGCAAATTTAGATTTTGATTATTTGACTTACATAGCCATGTTCCATACAGTTCTCACCTTCTGCGTAGTCTTTGATATGCTAGACTCCATCTGCACTATGAGATACCTAAGCAAAGGAAACACAGGTGATGTGATTGTGAAATGAGGAAAAGAAACTCCACATTTTTCAATTACATCACCTGTGTTTTCTAAGTTTACGAATGACATTGTGCAGATGAGGTTTAGGTCTGTCCACGGACACAGAAGAGGTCTGGCCTTTGTTCAAGAGTGAAGTGGATATGACTTACTTCATTGGTAGGCCTTCACATGTATTATCTCCTCTGTACTCTTCAACAAGAATAAATTTCATCTGCAACCCTGAGTAGGCCTCACCTCAAACAAACCTCTGGATAGGCGACACCTTATCGTAATCCTGAATCAATCATTTAAAATGTTAGGGACAGATTTATGATAGGTGTGTGCCTCTTTTGTGCCGCTGTGCGTCACTTTTGTGGCGCAGCGGCGGTGCAAAAGATTTGCTATGTTGTGACATATTTACAACTTGATGCATCTAGGCAGATGTGTCATGCTGTGAAGTCCCGTGCCACATGAAACCGATGCAGCAGTGATGCAAAAGATGCACCATGTTGCAAGACAGGCCTCACTTCATCTCCAACAAGATAAGAAGCTGAATTTTCTGTAAATGTCAAAATTGTTGTATACACTGCTGAACTTCTGTGTAATCTTTGATATGCTAGACTACATCTGCACTATGAGATACCTAAGCAAAGGAAACACAGGTGATGTGATTGTGAAATGAGGAAAAGAAACTCCACATTTTTCAATTACATCACCTGTGTTTCCTAAGTTTACGAATGACATTGTGCAGATGAGGTTTAGGTCTGTCTACGGACACAGAAGAGATCTGGCCTTTGTTCAAGAGTGAAGTGGATATGACTCACTTCATTGGTAGGCCTGCACATGTATTATCTCCTCTGTATTCTTCAACAACCCTAAATTTCATCTGCAACCCTGTGTAGGCCTCACCTCAAACAAACCTCTGGATAGGCTACACCTTATCGTCATCCTGAATCAATCATTTAAAATGTTAGGGACAGATTTATGATAGGTGTATGCCTATTTTGCGTCTCTGTGCGTCATTTTTGTGACGCAGCGGCGGTGCAAAAGATTTGCTATGTGGCGACATATTTACAACTTGATGCATCTAGGCAGATGTGTCATGCTGTAAAGTCCCGTGCCACATGAAACCGATGCAGCAGTGATGGAAAAGATGCATCATGTTGCAAGACAGGCCTCACTTCATCTCCAACAAGATAAGAAGCTGAATCTTTTGTAAATGTCAAAATTGTTGTATACACTGCTGAACTTCTGTGTACTCTTTGATATGCTAGACTCCATCTGCACTATGAGATACCTAAGCAAAGGAAACACAGGTGATGTGATTGTAAAATGAGGAAACGAAACTCCACATTTTTCAATTACATCACCTGTGTTTCCTAAGTTTACGAATGACATTGTGCAGATGAGGTTCAGGTCTGTCCACGGACACAGAAGAGGTCTGGCCTTTGTTCAAGAGTGAAGTGGATATGACTTACTTCATTGGTAGGCCTTCACATATATTATCTCTCTCTGTACTCTTCAACAAGCGTAAATTTCATCTGCAACCCTGAGTAGGTCTCACCTTAAACAAACCTCTGGATAGGCCACACCTTATTGTCATCCTGAATCAATCATTTAAAATGTTAGGGACAGATTTATGATAGGTGTGTGCCTCTTTTGCGCCGCTGTGCGTCACTTTTGTGACGCAGCGGCGGTGCAAAAGATTTGCTATGTTGTGACATATTTACAACTTGATGCATCTAGGCAGATTTGTCATGCTGTAAAGTCCCGTGCCACATGAAACCGATGCAGCAGTGATGCAAAAGATGCACCATGTTGCAAGACAGGCCTCACTTCATCTCCAACAAGATAAGAAGCTGAATTTTCTGTAAATGTCAAAATTGTTGTATACACTGCTGAACTTCTGTGTACTTTTTGATATGCTAGACTCCATCTGCATTATGAGATACCTAAGCAAAGGAAACACAGGTGATGTGATTGTGAAATGAGGAAAAGAAACTCCACATTTTTCAATTACATCACCTGTGTTTTCTAAGTTTACGAATGACATTGTGCAGATGAGGTTTAGGCCTGTCCACGGACACAGAAGAGGTCTGGCCTTTGTTCAAGAGTGAAGTGGACATGACTTACTTCATTGGTAGGCCTTCACATGTATTATCTCCTCTGTACTCTTCAACAAGCATAAATTTCATCTGCAACCCTGAGTAGGCCTCACCTCAAACAAACCTCTGGATAGGCAACACCTTATTGTAATCCTGAATCAATCATTTAAAATGTTAGGGACAGATTTATGATAGGTGTGTGCCTCTTTTGCGCCGCTGTGCGTCACTTTTGTGACGCAGCGGCGGTGCAAAAGATTTGCTATGTTGTGACATATTTACAACTTGATGCATCTAGGCAGATTTGTCATGCTGTAAAGTCCCGTGCCACATGAAACCGATGCAGCAGTGATGCAAAAGATGCACCATGTTGCAAGACAGGCCTCACTTCATCTCCAACAAGATAAGAAGCTGAATTTTCTGTAAATGTCAAAATTGTTGTATACACTGCTGAACTTCTGTGTACTCTTTGATATGCTAGACTCCATCTGCACTATGAGATACCTAAGCAAAGAAAACACAGGTGATGTGATTGTGAAATGAGGAAAAGAAACTCCACATTTTTCAATTACATCACCTGTGTTTCCTAAGTTTACGAATGACATTGTGCAGATGAGGTTTAGGTCTGTCCACGGACACAGAAGAGGTCTGGCCTTTGTTCAAGAGTGAAGTGGATATGACTCACTTCATTGGTAGGCCTGCACATGTATTATCTCCTCTGTATTCTTCAACAACCCTAAATTTCATCTGCAACCCTGAGTAGGCCTCACCTCAAACAAACCTCTGGATAGGCTACACCTTATCGTCATCCTGAATCAATCATTTAAAATGTTAGGGACAGGTTTATGATAGGTGTATGCCTCTTTTGCGTCTCTGTGCGTCATTTTTGTGACGCAGCGGCGGTGCAAAAGATTTGCTATGTGGCGACATATTTACAACTTGATGCATCTAGGCAGATGTGTCATGCTGTAAAGTCCCGTGCCACATGAAACCGATGCAGCAGTGATGGAAAAGATGCATAATGTTGCAAGACAGGCCTCACTTCATCTCCAACAAGATAAGAAGCTGAATCTTTTGTAAATGTCAAAATTGTTGTATACACTGCTGAACTTCTGTGTACTCTTTGATATGCTAGACTCCATCTGCACTATGAGATACCTAAGCAAAGGAAACACAGGTGATGTGATTGTGAAATGAGGAAAAGAAACTCCACATTTTTCAATTACATCACCTGTGTTTCCTAAGTTTACGAAGGACATTGTGCAGATGAGATTCAGGTCTGTCCACGGACACAGAAGAGGTCTGGCCTTTGTTCAAGAGTGAAGTGGATATGACTTACTTCATTGGTAGGCCTTCACATGTATTATCTCCTCTGTACTCTTCAACAAGCATAAATTTCATCTGCAACCCTGAGTAGGCCTCACCTCAAACAAACCTCTGGATAGGTGACACCTTATCGTAATCCTGAATCAATCATTTAAAATGTTAGGGACAGATTTATGATAGGTGTGTGCCTCTTTTGCGCCGCTGTGCGTCACTTTTGTGACGCAGCGGCGGTGCAAAAGATTTGCTATGTTGTGACATATTTACAACTTGATGCATCTAGGCAGATTTGTCCTGCTGTAAAGTCCTGTGCCACATGAAACCGATGCAGCAGTGATGCAAAAGATGCACCATGTTGCAAGACAGGCCTCACTTCATCTCCAACAATATAAGAAGCTGAATTTTCTGTAAATGTCAAAATTGTTGTATACACTGCTGAACTTCTGTGTACTCTTTGATATGCTAGACTCCATCTGCACTATGAGATACCTAAGCAAAGGAAACACAGGTGATGTGATTGTGAAATGAGGAAAAGAAACTCCACATTTTTCAATTACATCACCTGTGTTTCCTAAGTTTACGAATGACATTGTGCAGATGAGGTTTAGGTCTGTCCACGGACACAGAAGAGGTCTGGCCTTTGTTCAAGAGTGAAGTGGATATGACTCACTTCATTGGTAGGCCTGCACATGTATTATCTCCTCTGTATTCTTCAACAACCCTAAATTTCATCTGCAACCCTGAGTAGGCCTCACCTCAAACAAACCTCTGGATAGGCTACACCTTATCGTCATCCTGAATCAATCATTTAAAATGTTAGGGACAGATTTATGATAGGTGTGTGCCTCTTTTGGGCCGCTGTGCGTCACTTTTGTGATGCAGCGGCGGTGCAAAACATTTGGTATGTTGTGACATATTTACAACTTGATGCATCTAGGCAGATGTGTTATGCTGTAAAGTCCTGTGCCACATGAAACCTGCGTCAGGTTTCATATAGGTGATTTGTTGCAGGGGGGGCATTAATTTGCATTAAAGCCCTGTAAAACTAACACAGTGAAATTTAGAAGATTTCACTGAGTCAGCTTTATAGCATTGCTGAATCAAATCCTTATGCCTGTTTGAAATAGCCTAAGGAGTGATGCACCATGCAATGTGTGGCTTCCTCCTGTGCATTGCAGTAGACATGTCGTGCTTACGACGTGATTCCTGCAATGTGCTGCTTTTGCGGCACAGATGCGTGAAGCATCTGTGCTGTTTTTACTCAATGGTGCTCCACATTGTAAATGCGGCACACCATGGGTGGCAGAGCAGCGGTGCACGTTAACTGGTGCATCCCTGGGGATGTGCCAGTTAACATAAATCTGCCCCTTTACATTTAAGTATGTGCAGGGGACACAGAGTCGGTGAGGCTTATCCAAGGTTAAGAAGAGATGAGTCCTGCTCACTGAAAACTTGGACATAGGCCTCACCTCTTCAGCATCGCTGGGCATGGCTAAATAATAGCTGCAAAATGTTACTCTTGTTAAACAATTTTACTATTATAGTCTCTGAGATTTGTGTCTTACTCTGCAACATCTCATTGTTGTTCTCTTTTTTTAAAGATAACGACAACATCAAGCATGAGTGATAATGAGCAATCAGTTGATCTCGATCTTATCATTGAATTTGTCATTGAAACGTCAGTGGAAGTAGATCCCTTGGATGATTTAAATCCTGAGGATGATGAAGAATATGATGAGGATGCCGATTTGTCAGAATTGTATGACATAGGGTGGGAAGCTGACCTGCTTGAGCCTATGGAACTATAAACATTTATTTTTAAAATTTACAAGAAATGAAAAGTAAAAATGTAAACCGTTTCATTTAAAATTAAACACACCTTCAAAAACAGGTTATGTGTAGTGTCTTCAATAAAATATTCAAATATTCTCATAAAATTAGATAAGATTCACATATTAAACAGCACAGGTAAAATGTAGAAGCATTCCATTTCTTTGCTACTATTTGTGAATACTAAATGTGCCAATGCACTAAAAATTATTCTATGTAAAAATGACAAGTAGTGTGTTAAGTTTTTGATCACTGTTATTGATTTACTGTTTGGTAATAGTGGTTAATAACATTTTGTATTATATTTTACCACAGATTCAACTGCAGATCATTTCGAAATTAGAGAATGCCGTCTAAGGATAGAATCAGAAAGGCTACAAAACGTCAAAGACAGCAGGTTCATCAATTATTGCAGCAGTCCTCTACAATAAAAAATCGTCAAGTCACCAAGAAAGCACCGGGTAAGACAACGAAATCATTCATAAGAAACATTTGTAAAAAAAAAAGTAGTACTACAGAAAATGTTTTAGTCCAGAAAAAGAGAAGCAATTTAAACGGAAAGGAAAGGCCAATCAAAAATGTTACTGCTAGAGCAAGAGATAACTCTGTGCATGATAGTAGAAGGAAACAACAGTTTAGGGACATTCGTAAACGAATGTTCCGCAACAGGATAATTTGCAATTTGTTAAAAAATATTAAGAAAGGTCAACAGAAAGTGGTTTTTTATAAGAGAAAAAAAAAGTTGAGAACGTTATTGATCAGGCATTTGAATTAAACAAAAGTTATTTATTTTGATCATCAATAGAATTAGGAAGCTAAACAAGGCAATTTATGATTTCAAAAGAAATAGTAGATGGAAGAGAATAGTTAATCGTAGTAATTTTTGTGAAGTTTTTTCCGGAGAATGGATGCATAGTTCAAGTTGTGAGGCATTTTTTAATGAGGAGAGTTATTTCCAGGATAATGATTTGGTGCATGCAGTTGACACCAGTGGTCGAGCTTATGAGGTGAAAGATGGTTGCCCAGTTGAAAAAGAAAAACTTGTGACAACAGAGACAGAAGAGGTGTTAGGTAATGAGGTTTTAGGAAGACGTCCTAAGGGTCCTGTGTACACCTGGAAGTGTAGTAGTATTTGCAGTGTACGACAGGATTCCATCAATTTGCTTTGTGATTTTGTACGGACATTTAATGAGAAAAGTTTGAAGCAGAAAATGATGTTGTTGCAAGAATTAGATCCTTGCAGAGTGAGAGAAGTGACAGGTTTGCATGGTCATTCACTGGCTTGTCTTTCCAGGAGAGTATGCCAGAGTGTTTTTCATCATTTCAGGATGCTAGCAGTGCATCATAATAAAGTGAGGAAATTAGTTAGAATGTTGTATTATGCTAAGAGTCCAGCAATTATGCTTAAACAATTATGCGCTGCTCTTTTGCATGGTTCTGAAATAGATGTGAAGAATAATTGTGAAGAAATTGAGTTTTGTTACTTTGGAAGTAAAGAGGAGAATGTTGAAATTGACCCAGAAGAAGAGGGTAATGTGGAAGATAGTGTACAGGTTTCCAGTACAGATAATTTTCAGAAGGAAATTGCCACGTTTCAGGTGAAATCAAGTGAGAGGCCTAATTTCACTTGTGTGTGTTGTCGACGCACTTATTATAAGAATCAGACTAAGTTAGTGGATTTATATGCTAAAAGTGAAAGGGAAAATAATAGTGAATGGAAGGATTTTGCAACATACTTGATGGTAGAAAATTGTTTTGATTTGGGATCAGATCAACGTGTGTGTACTTATTGTTGTAACAAATTAAATCAAAACCAGATGCCTGCTAGAGCGGTTCATAATAATCTGGAATTGGTTGAGATTCCTTCTGAATTGAAGGATTTAAATAGTTATGAATCTATTTTGATTCAAAGTATCCATCCCTTTCGGGCTATTGTAAGAATGGAGCCAAAGACAGGGAAATTGCCTCCATCAGATTTACAGAGAGGATTAAAGGGAAGAGTTGTTTATTTGCCTCTAGATTTGAAGAAAAACATTAATACAATTGGAGTAGAAAAAGTGGAAGAGGAACCTCTGGCTATCTTAGTTAATGGGGTTCCGACAAAGAGTAAGAAAATATGGCAAGATTTAGTGGATGTTAGGAAAGTCAAAAAGGCAACATTGTATTTGAAAAAAAATTATAAGTACTATAAGAATGTATATGTTGCAGAAGAGGAAGTAAGTGAAGAAGAGGATAGCAATTTGTGTGCTGGTCAAATTGAGAAAGTAGAACCCTCTAAAAGTGAAGAAATATATGAACATTATAGTGTTCATCCTTTGCATTCCAAGGAAGTCATGGGGAATGCTATTGAGTTGTTTCAAATGAAACAAGCCAAAGGGAGTCCCATTAGTGTTTGGGAGGAAAGTTTGGAAGCTCGGTGTTTCCCACAGCTATTTCCAACAGGTCAAGGAGGAAGATATGATGAGCGACCTCATCAAATTCCTGCTTCTGAATACCGGACTTTACGATTGTATGCAGAAGATGCTAGGTTTCGACAATGCATTCCCTATTTGTTTCATCTCCTGTTTGAAAGCGATCTGTCTGGACTGTCATATGCAGTGAACCACATCTTGAAAAGTGGTATAGAGATGCAAAACATCTCTGCAAGTGACTTTATGGATAAAGTCAATGTGCAAGACAGTATTTTGGATTGTCACCTGATTAATCTCATGGCGTGTCAGCGTGGTACTAATGAGTACTGGTACCGTCGTCATGGTGATTTAAAATGTATGCTGAGGAACTTAGGAACTCCCACATGGTTCCTCACTCTGAGCTGTGCCGAGTATGGCTGGGAAGACTTACTTGAATTTCTACGAGAGGCAAATGGAAACATTGAAAATATCGAATTCAAGACACCCGGAGAACTGTGCTCTTTGGATCCAGTGAATGTATGCAGGTACTTCAATCATAGATTTGAAGCTATGATGTCTTTCATCATGAATAAGAAGAATCCACCTCTTGGAGAGGTGTTGGATTTCTTCTGGAGAAAGGAGTACCAAGCAAGAGGTGCTCCTCATATACATATGCTGCTGTGGATCAAGGATGCACCTAAATTTGGAACAGATCCAGAAGACTTAGTGATGAGTTTCATACAACAGTATTCTACATGTGCTGTTCCAAACGCAAAGGAGAAGAAAAGCCTAAAAGAACAAGTTCTACGTTTCCAAAGCCATCGTTGTGGAATGTACTGTCGTTGTAAATTCAGAAACAAGGACAAGTTCTACACCAAATGTCGTTTCGGCTTTCCACGACCGGTGATTTCTAAAGGAAGAGTAAACAGTTTGATGTCTTCGCTGCGACATGTGATGAAGAAATCACCTAAAAACACATACAATTTGAAAAGGAACGAAGAGTCCAAGTACATCAATGACTACAACCCAGTGATTTTGTCCATGTGGAATGCTAACATGGATATACAGTTTGTGGCTGATAACTGTATGGCTGTGGCTCGGTATGTGACATCTTACATCACCAAAAAAGAAAAGACAGAATTGAAGGATATGTGGGAGGACATTTCCCATGAAAAGAGCCTCAGCAAGAAGTTGTACAGTTTCAGTCTGAAGATGTTGTCACATCGAGAAATCGGAGCTTACGAATGTTCTGACCGGTTGTCTTCAGCAAGTCTCTATGCCAAATCCAGGAGTATCGTTTGGGCGAGTCTTGGTCTTGCTGCAACGCGTAATCGAGTTCTGAAACCTGTGCGGGAAATTGAGTATTTGGCGGAAAAGGAGCCGAACAGTACCGATATTTTGAAGACCAACATGTTGGATACATATTATCCAAATTGAAGCAGTCACCTCGAGAATGTCTGTATGAGGTTCTACAAAATTACATATTCAAGAGGAACATCAAAGAATATATTGATAAAGGAGTGTATGCTGTAATTGGAAGTGAGGGATGTCTGGTCAAGCAAAGAAAATGCCACTTGGTAAACCATCGAAAATTGAGTGGCGAATCTCCTGAAAAAAGGAGTTTTTCTATTTAGCACTTTTGCAACTTTTTAAGCCTTGGCGTGCAGAAGAGGAACTGCTTGGAGATTTCCTCTGTTACGAAGACTCTTTCACTGCCGCCAAGGAGACCATAGAATGTCCTGTTTTTCCCAAATATCTAGAAATGTTGAATGCGGAAATCGAGCAGGAAGCAACGATTGCAGCCGAGATTGCCAGAGACAGTTCTCAGGACAGTCAGAGTTCTGTTTCATTGAGTCAGGATCCACTAGGAGGACCTGTTATCGAAAATGAAGCTGCCACTGCCATGAATGAAGTGGAAAGAGCCATGGCACATGCTCAGGAGGATGCAGTTAACTTAGAAGACTTGGAAAGACAACTCAACGTTGAGCAGAGGAAAATATATGACGAGGTTACCAACCAAATTGATCATGGATTAAGTCATGAGAAGAAAGAGTGCTCATGTACGTCGTTGAAGCCTGTCCGACTGTACGTGAGTGGAGAAGCGGGAACTGGAAAAAGTTTCCTCATTAAAGCAATTTCATGTTATTTGCAGAAAAGGACTGAGTCATCGCTGTCTTTTGTTGTCACCGCTCCAACTGGACTGGCAGCACATAACATTAAAGGTATTACTTTGCATCGTCTACTGATGCTGCCAGTGGAGCATGATAACAAATTACAATACCACAAGTTATCTGGAGATGCTTGTTGTGAAGTTTCAAGAGTCTTGAGGAAAATGAAACTTCTTATCATTGACGAAGTAAGCATGGTTTCCAATGTCATGCTTGCCTTTGTGCATTTGAGAATGCAAGAAGTTCTTAAAACAGAGTATGATGTGTTATTTGGTGGCAAACACATCATTGTTTTCGGAGATCTTCTGCAGCTGACACCAGTGAAAGGACAACCTGTGTTCAAAATGCTCACGCATGAAGATACTAGGAAGTTCCTAGGGAGCATTGGCAACGTCAATATATGGTTAAACTTCAATTATGCTGAACTGCATGAAAATATGCGTCAGGCGAAGGATGAAGATTACAAGAATATTCTACAAGATGTTAGAATTGGAAAAGTGACCGAGCATGGGAAAGAAGCTTTACATGCACGATTACTGTCAAATTTATATCCAGAACAAGACGTTGTGCCTGAGAATATTTTTCAGAAAATTACTGAGAAGAAATCTGGAATATGTTTGATGCCAACTCTTGCAGAATGTGCCATCTTCAACAACAAAATGTTGCATTTAGAAAACCAAGAGATTGTGAAACTGGAAGCTATTGACAGAGTAGAGCATATGGGATCAACAATTATTTTGTCTGAGAATTTGAAAACAAAATTGGATTCATTAGAGAAGACTATATCTAAAACTGCAGGTTTTGAAAAGACTCTGAATGTGTGCTTAAATTGCCGTATAATTTTAAGAAGGAATTTACATGTTGAAAGAGGTCCGGTAAATGGATCAATGGGTAATGTTGTTGATTTTGTGAAATACAGAAATAGAGATGGAATTGAATTTTTAAAAATTAAATTTGATGGCATTGAGGAAGTACAGCTAATTGGTCGTTGTTCTGCTAGATTTTTGTTTGTAAGAGACTTATATGTTCGCCGTAAGCAGTTTCCTGTTTGCTTGGCATATGCGGTGACAATCCATAAATCGCAAGGTTTAAGTGTAGACAGTGCATTGGTGAATATTGGCAGTTCTGTCTTCAAGGAGGGTATGGCATATGTGGCATTGTCACGAGTTAGAACTTTATCGGGATTGTACTTGATTGAGTGTGATGTCACAAACATTTGTGCCGATCTAGATTGTGTTAAGGAATACAATAGGTTAAGAAGAGAGTATGCGCCACATTTGCCTCTATATCCTTTGTTTGAGAAATGTGTGGTAGGCCGGAAACGAAGAAATGTGACCAATACTAGGGAGGTTGTAGCAAAAAGACGAAAAGTCGATGAACCTGAAATTATAACCAGAAAGAAAAAGGATTCTGTTGAAGATGTTGTTGGTTTTCAATTTGAAAACAGTTCTGGTGTCAACTGCTATGCTAATGTAGTGGTTAATGTTTTGTTTTCTCTAGAAAATGTAAAAGAAGAGATTGTGGTCAATTCGGATCAAAGATTTTGCAGTTTGTTAAATTCTGTTGTAGAGAAATGTAGCACTGATAGAACAAAAATAGAAAGTGTGTCTGAAATTCGAAATCTGTTAGACAGATGTTCAGGTCAAACACAATTCTCTCAAAATATTCAGCAAGATTGTTAGGAGTTTTTAATGTATATGCTTGATGTATTGCATGCTGAAGGTGTAGATGTAGATCACCTGTTTGGGCTTTCTTATCAATGGCAGCAGACTGCGAGAACTGTAGGGTATCAAGTACTACTAGTGTAGACTCAGAAAGATTTATATATTTAACTTTGCCAGACAGTAAATCAGTGTCCTTTAATAAGCTAGTAAAAGCAGCTGATCACAACATGGAGTGTAGCCAATGTAAATCTGAAATGATGTCAACATTATTTATACGAACATATGGCCAGTATGTCATTTTAATGTTCCAACGATGTAGGCCTGATGGAACAAAATTGACAACTTTAATTAAAAATTTTGTGGCTTCGCAGTTGTCAATATCAGGAAGGACTTTTGTAACTGCAGCAATTATATATCATGACGGTCCTTCAATAACATCAGGACATTGCACAGCTTATTTAAAGTCTAGAAATGGCTGGTCATTCTGCAACGATTCTGTTTTACCTTAAAAAAAAAAATTGCCTTTTGACCTTAAAAATTCTTACCTGGTGTTTTTAAAACCAAAATTTTAGAGAAGGAATCTCGGGATTTGCTCTGAGGAATTTCAAGAGGTTCTAATGGCTCCTACACGATTTGGCCTTGAGGATAAGTGTAGTACAGAGTCAAAAGTTATTTTTGAGTTTTAAATGAGTATTTCCCAAAGCAAACGGTGTTCTTACCATAACACTTGACGTCATGGAAAAATAACTGCACTTTGAATGAGTTCTGAAAAAACTGTTTCTTTTTATAAGCTAATTCAAGCAGCCAATCAAAAACATGGAGTAGAGGTAATGTAAGTCTGCAATGCTGTCTAGATTATTTGTCCAAACTTTTGATTATAATGTCATTTTAAAAATCCAACTATATAAACCTGATGAAAGTAAGTCTTCAACTTTAATTACAAATGTTGTGGCTACACAGTCGTTGATTTTAGGAAGAACATTTGTAACTGCAGCTATTATATGGCATGATGGTCATTTGACAAGATCCGCTTATTACACAGCTTATTGAAAATGTAAAAAAAATTGCTGTTTCGGAAATTATTCCCATTTGACTACGTTACAATGTTGCCTTTTTACTTAAAAATATTCTTACTTTCTGTTTTCAGAAAAGAGAATTTAGGGTAGGTAACTGGCGTATAATGATTCTAGGGGTTGATATAATTTTATCTACTGTTTTATATTGCTTTGTGATTAAAAGTGATGTAGAGAATTAAATAATTGTAGTAGTCATAGAGGTAGTGTAAGTCTGCTTCATAGTAAGCAGTATCAGTGTCATAGGAAATGTAGAATATGAGTGAGCAAGAAGGGTAAGATATTACTAGTCCAGGATTGTGAAAGTGATCTTGAACGTTTTCTTTCTGAAAGTTGCGGAAATACAAAATGACGGGATTTGCTTACAAGAATTCCAAGAGTTATACATGGCTCTTACATGATTTGGCCTTGTGGAAACGTGTGGTAGAGAGCGAGAAGTCATTTATTGTATGTAACATATTTTTCAAAACGATGGAGGTTTTCTTTCAGAAAGTGGCGGGCTGAAAATAAAAACAGCACAACAGAGTGTAAGCTGTTCATAGGACATCCTTCGACGTCATGGAAAGTAAGTTACTTTTGAGGAGTTCTGATTTCTGATTGGTTATGTTATATGGGTTTTTTAAACACAATCATTTTGATTGTGTTTTTTCCCCCGCTGTTATATGATGAATACCTTCAAGTCACTGTTTTTAGTGAAATTTGATACATTCTGAGAACAGCAAAAATAAACCATTTAACATGTATAATTAATTCTGTACTTTTTGTATTTATGATGCACATTTAGAACTGTGTAGGAGGCATGGAGAAGCTGAGGCTTCTGTAAGTGTCAAAGTTGTTGCATACAGTGCTCACATTCTACGTAGTCTTTCATATGATAGACTACATTTCCACAATAAGATACCTAAGCAAAGGAAACACAGGTGATGTGATTGTGGAATGAGCAAAAAAAATTGCACGTTTTTCAATTATATTACCTGTGTTTCCTAACATTACACATCACATTGTGTAGATGAGGTTTAGGCCTGTTCCAGGAGACAGAGGAGGTCTGACATTTGTTCAAGAATGCAGTGGACATGACTCACTTCGTTGGTAGGCCTGCACATGTATTATCTACTCTATACTCTTCAACAAGCCTAAATTTCATCTGCAACCATGAGTAGCACTTACCTGAAACAAATCTGTGGATAGGTTACACCTTATCAGCATCTAGAAACAATCATTTAAAATGTTAAGGGCAGTTTTATGAAGGCTGTGTGCCTCTTTTGCGCCGCTGTTCCGTCACTTTTGTGTAAAAGATGCACCATGTTGCAAGATAGGCCTCAGTTCATTTCCAGCAAGATACTGTCAGTTTAAAATGTATATAATTAGGACTGTGTAGGGGGCATGGAGAAGCTGAGGCTTCAGTAAGTGTCAAAGTTGTTGCATGCAGTGCGTACTCTTTCATATGCTGGACTACATCTACACAATGAGATACCTAACCAAAGGAAACACAAGTGATGTGATTGTGAAATGAGCAAAAGAAATTGCACGTTTTTCAAATACATTACCTGTGTTTCCTAACATTACGAATCACATTGTGCAGATGAAGTTTAGGCCTGTCCAGGGAAACAGAGGAGGTCTGAACTTTATTGGTTGGCCTGCACATGTATTATCTCCTCTGTACTCTTCAACAAGCCTAAATTTCATCTGCAACCCTGAGTAGGCCTCACCTGAAACAAACGTCTGGATAGGACACACCTTATTGCCATCCTGAAACAATCATTTAAAATGTTAGGAACAGTTTTATGATGATTGTGCACCTCTTTTGCGCTGCCATTGCGTCACTTTTGTGAGACAACAGCAGTGCAAAAGATGCACCATGTTCCAAGATAGGCCTCACTTCATCTGCATCAAGATACTGTTAGTTTAAAATGTATATCTTTAGGACTGTGTAGGGGGCCTGGAGAAGCAGAGGCTTCTGTAAGTGTCAAAGTTGTTGAAAAACTGTTTGTCCTTCAATCTTTTCCCTTGTCTTTTCTAATTTTTAAATACATGTTTTAATATTTTTCAAATGTTTGTTCTCTCTTTCACAGATTGAAAGTATAAAAATAACAAGTGACTAAGTTAACGACAATTATAAGGTAAATGTTTTGTACTCTTTCATTACATTTCTATCACATTTAACTACTATTAGTTCCACTTTTTCATTTCTTTAACCCTCACTTTCCTGCCTTTGCTACTTCCCTCATTCCTTTCTCTATTACTTACTTACTCTACTCCTTCCACTCCTTTTCTCAGTCCCTCTCTTCTCATAGTTCCTCAGTCTTGTTCACTCACTCCGTCTCTATTACTCTTAGTGTCTCTGACTGATCACTCTTTCACTACTTGTTCATTATGCTTTCTCTGTGTAGTTGAAGCACACCAAGGGGCATATTATGAACACAGCCAATAAAATTATTGCTGTTTTTATCGGCAGAAAACTGCTGCAAAAGCGGTTTTAGCAGCAGTTTTCTGCCGCAAAAGCGGCTTTAGCGACACATTTCTGCCGATAAAAGCTGCAAAACTTTTATTGCCTATGTTGATAATATGCCCCTATGTTATTTACATTTCTTTGCTGTTTCAATTATTCCTTTACTGTTACTTCTTCTTTTCTGCTTTCTGTTTTTTCTCTCTGTTATTCCACATGTTTTAATCTTATTTTGAACATTCACTCATATTCTCTAAGAAACTCTTCTTTGTTATTCTTCTACTCTCCTTTTTTCTTTCACTTCCTTATCTATTTTGTTTTTCACAATTATACCCTCTTCCATCTTTTCATCGGTAAATAGATCTATTAAACAGTATCTCTGGTTTAGTCCCTATAGCTGTCTTTCTTTTAACATTACTCTCTGTTTACTTCCCTTATACTTACTCTTCTTTTTTTTTTTTTTTAAATTTGGGTTCGCTCCCGGTTCGCGTACCGGGGAGCGAACCGGGAAGCGAACCAAAAGAAATAGAGGTTGCCAGAGTGCTAAACATTCTAGCAATTTTTTTTATAAAGGGGAGGTAGTTCTGAAAAGAACATTTTTTTTAATGTTTTTGTTGTTTTATATATATATATTTTTTTTCTGAACATTTTTTGTTTTTTTTGTGTTTTTTGAACAATTTTATGGTTTTTTTGTTTTTTTTGGGGGGAAACAACGAAAAACAGGCATCAGAAAGGGCTCAACAGGAGCAATTATTTTTTTATTTTTTGGGGCGTTTTGAGCACTTGTGGTTTTCAAATGCTCTGTTTATCAATTTGATACTCTTATTGCACATGAGAGTAGGTTACCACAATAAAGGCACACTCTCTTCATGTGCACAAAATTTTCTTGAATGTTTGGCACTGTTTCCCGTGCCTCTGGCCCCGACAGAGTTACCTGTGCCGATGTCCTGGCCACAGGAGTTGGTGGGTTGTCTTGGAGGTCACGCACCTCTGCCCTGCTGTAATTCAGTGGATGCCACCTCTGCATATGACGATGCATAGTATAGTTGCCGTAACTATACTTCTTATCTGTGCCTCTAGATAAATCTTCTTTGCATATGAGGCATGTCACATAGCGAGCATTCACTTTTTTTTGTCCTTCTGGAAAAGAAAAAAACTGCCAAATAAAACTATTTTTGCGGTGAGATATCCGGGGCTCCTCACGTAAAAACTGTCTTGGCTGTACTTCCTCTTCCTCTTCTTCGTCCTCTTCCTCCTCTGTGTTGGGAAGGAACTGTGGAGGTGGTCCTCTCTTACTTGGTGGTGGTGGTGGGGGTGCACCAGCTGCAGCTACTACTGAAGCCATTTTCTACTCAGCAAAATAGGTCTTCCTTTCACAAAGTTGAAAGTCAGAGTGAGAAAAAAGGTGGGGGCTTTCATCGTTTTGGAAAAAAAATTGTTCTAAACCAATGAAAAGTGTTATTTTGAGGTCACATGACCGAGCCTTACATCATTAGGAAACCAAAAGTGAAATGAACCAATGAAAAGTTTTATTAACAAGTCACATGACCTGTTACGCTTATGTTACGCGCTGCGGGCCGCGCCCCGGATCGCTTCCGGGGAGCTGCGCTTCGCGCCTCGGTTCGCGCTCCGGAGCACTTCCGGGTGCGCTAACGCGGCGTGTCATAAGACGCATTACGCGGCAACGCGATACGTCGCGCTTACGCGACGCGCCCCAGATCGCTTCCGGGGAGCTGCGCTTCGCGCCTCGGTTCGCGTACCGAAGCACTTCCGGGTGCGCTAACGCGGCGCATCATAAGACGCATTACGCGACAACGCGATACGTCGCGCTTCCGCGAAGCGTCACGATGTTGATTTTTAACGCGGCAGTTGCGCAAACGGAACGTTTACCGGTTCGCGTACCGAGTCGCGGCACCAAATTGAGCTAACGGGAAGCTACCCGGTTCGCGAACCGGGAGCGAACCAAAACATAATAATAAAAAAAATTATTAATAAACATATAAAATATATTTTTTGATTTAAAGAAGAATACATTTTACAGCTATAGATATTAGCTTTTAAAAAACCAATGAAATTCACTGAAAAAACCATAGGTTATAGACCATATATAGTTAGGAATTAGCATTTACAAAACCTTGAAAATTCACTGAAAAAACCATAGGTTATAGACCATATATAGTTAGGAATTAGCATTTAAAAAACCTTTTTTTACTCACACAAAACCATTGAAATTCCATATATAGTAAGTTGTACTAACTATATATCGCACACCCGCAATCCACTGCTGATCATGTCACATATTACATCATTCATGACATGGTCAGTGACATCACTGATGACATCATCTTAATGTGAACGGAACAAGAACTGTACTTTTGCCGCATCCTGCCGTGATAAAAGCACCAGATTAATTTCAAATGAAAGAATCAACCAAAACATATGTTGCCAATACTGAGCAGTAGGCTTCATGAATTCCACAATAGTAGACATCCCTCTCACTACTATTCAAGAAATTCAAACTGAAAGGCTCATCAGGTTTGAGAAATCAAATCCATGGAGTGGGGGACTATGCAACAATGCAATGGAACCAGTTCTCCTTGAACCAACCTTTCAAATTCAAAATAAAAGTCAAGACTACACTCAAGTTGCAATTTGGCCAAAAATAAATGTGTACACCAATGTTTTTCAACAAAAGCATCAATTAATAAAAGCTTCAAAGTTTTTTCAACAAAAACATCAAATAAAAAATTGTTTCAATATTTTTCAACAACAGCATCAAATAATAAATGCTTCAGTTTTTCAACAAAAGCATCAAATAATAAAAGCTTCAAAGTTTTTCAACAAAAACATCAAATAATAACTTCAACATCTGAACGTTTTTTCAGCAAAGACATCAACTATTAACTTCAACATTTCAATGTTTTTCAACAAAAACAGCAGAAATAACTTTAACTAAATACGATGCAATTTCAACAATTGATCTTACAGCTACTGGCTATTTCATTAACTGTGATACGTTTTCCAGGGCTCCTCGTGAACAGGAAGTGACAGCCATCCCAAAAACAAACATGCAAGTACAAACATTTGAACATTTTTCTTTTCCAAAAGATACAGACCTGGCTTCACCATAAGTAGAACTATGGGGTATTCTGGGTTCATATTTTTCTGTTCTGGCTTTGCTTAGAGCTAGCTTTTAGTATGACTCTTAGTGGACAATTTCTACAACACAGGATCAACCTAAAACTGAAGCCACGTCCATTTTCAATTCAAATGCAAAAGAGACTTATAAATGTATTCGACCTGAACAAACCTTTATATTCTTAATTATGTACTTAATCATCCAGTTTTTAATTCTGATTAATGTATTTTGAACTTTCATTCATTTTCATTTATCTTTATCATTCATTCAGTGATGTCATTACCTCCAATACCTTTTTCTGAAAATTGGGTGTATAATATGCTATCTGTTTTAGGAATATTTGCTACATTTTCAGATCATGAAATGTTAGAGATTTATTCATATTTCAACACTTTATACCTGTTACCTTCATTAAGGTTATCAACTCCTACAGAATTAAAATGCATCTAGAAATGTGGTTGTTTAACCGCATCGCCGCTAGCGGTTTTTCCGCTGTGCGCGGCGTTTTTAAAAAAGCTGCTTTATATGACGAGCTCAACTCGTCATGCGTGTACGAGCGTCGCAACTCATGACGAGCTGAGCTCGTCATGAGCGGGGAAGGGGTTAAACACCAGTAGGAACGTTGCCAATCACCACCAAACACCATCGCACGGGGTGGGATAGTTGACATACATCAGCAGGGGCAACATTAGATGCAATTTACAACACAACAGGACAGACCCAGTTAGGAAAGTATGGGTGGTTTGGCCTTTTTGACACAAATACCTGCCACAAAAATGATTCTTGAACGTCACCAAGGGACTCAGTATACATAGGCCAGCACTACGTTATGTACAGATAACATCCAGAGGTAGTGAAATCCTACAGTGTAGTGAAGCTGTGCCTTTTTTAAAAAAAAGCCCCAACACTGACAGTAGATAAACAAAAGTTTCCTTTGTAAAATTCAATGTTTACGGCAATCTGAAAACCATGCTTGTGCTGCACTTTTATTTTTCATTTTACATCAGCGACATTTTTGTTTTCTTTTCCGCAAAATAGCACTCTTAAATACAGACTGTCCCTTTTTCCTTTTTGATAAATTTTGTCTTTCACATACAAGCAGTGTGATACACCTTGGGAATACCTCGAACAGGAACTATGCCTCTCATGGTTTCAAATATTTAACAGAACAGTCTGAAAAGACTGCCACGTACCTGTTCTCTGATGATTGTTTCTTGCAATGAAGAATGCGTGGCCATCATCTGTCTGACACTTTCAAAGGAAAGCGCCAGTGTTATAGTTAGCTGGACATTTCACTCGTACAAACCATTGAAATTCCCCCGTTATAGTTAGTTTAGATAACTATAACTTGCGCGCCCGCAATGCACTGCTGATAACATCACATATTACATCACTCGTGACATGGCCAGTGACATCACTCATGACATCACCGATGGCATCTCAAATGACATAACTGATGACATCACTGATGACATCATCTAGTGAATGTGTCTTTCTGAAAAATAAATATTTTTTTACACGTATATCTAAAGGTCCATGGAAGAATAAATGGGTAAATAACTGTCTAAATGGATGTTTTATTTTTCTAAAATTGATTGTATAACTGATTTATTAAGTATATCTTATTGAATACATGTATTAACGAGTACTGTTTAAATATTTAAATATCTGTATCAGTGTCTCCCTTTGTGTATAAGTGGCTGCAAGGGTTGGTGAGTAGCAACATAAGTGTGTATATGGGTTATTAGTTTGTTTTTTGAGTATCAGTATGAGTGTCTGTATGGTTCGGTGGGGGATATTACTTAGCGCATAGATGCATGAATGAGTGACTTACTGTTTGTATGTGTTTTGAAGACAGCATGTGTGCAGGACTACATGGGTGGATAAGTGTGTGTATGGGTGTGTTAGTGAGTGAATGACTGTCTCAATAGTATCTTTATGAGTAACTACATATGTTTAACCTAGTATATGTGAGTATTGATGTATATAAATGAGTATATGTGAGAGTGAGAGTTTGAAAGAGTTCCTCTATAAATAAGTATGTGTTCTATAAGTTATTGCTTATGAGAGTAAGTATGTGTACGTTTCTGTAGAAGTTAGTGTAGTGGTGTGTGTGTATAGCTGTATATGCAAGTAAATGGATGTTTGATAGTTTATTTGCATGTGTGAGTATGTGTGTGAGTAACTCTATGGATGAGTATTGTGTGTAACAGGATCTATAGGTGTATGAGTACATATGATGAGTGAGTACATGTATGAGTGACTATGTAGAACTGTTGGTGAATGAGTGGATGTATATGTAGATATTGGAATTACTGAATAGGTTGTTGTAACTGGTATTGGTATATCCATTTTTTGGAAAATGTTAGTTTCTATTTTTGAATGTGTGTATCAAAGGTACTATTAGGGTGAGAGGAGGTCTGCCACTCTTTCACAAGGATGATTTCATCAGTAATGTCATTTGAGATGTTATCAGTGATGTCATGAGTGATGTCACTGGCCATGTCATGAGTGATGTAATATGTGACGTCATCAGCAGTGCATTGCGGGCGCGCGAGTTATAGTTAGCTAAACTAACTATAACGGGGGAATTTCAATGGTTTTGTATGAATGAAATGTCCAGCTAAGTATAACATGTGTGAAACCTATGGTTTTTTCAGTGAATGTGCAAGGTTTTTTAAATGCTAATTCCTAACTATAACGTGGGTAAAACCTATGGTTTTTTTCAGTGAATTTCAAAGGTTTTGTAAATGATAATTTTTAAATGGATTAATTTTTGTATTTCTTTCTTTTTATACTAATTTCCTAATTTTTTTTTATAAATATTTGTATTTATTTTATTTTTTAAGTTATATTTCATATTCTTAACGTAAAATAATAACAAAAGTAAATTGAAAAATATTTTTTTAATATTATTTTTTTCAATATATTAAAATTAAATTCTATTTAATTCCTTTTTCATATTTTTTTGGGGCAAATCGTACTCTGTGCGTACCTGCGCATACGTTACGAATACGCTTTGACGTTACACATAGCATCAAAGCAAAAATTCGTAAAGTCGTGAACGTTTTTAATTGTTTAAAAACATATATTTAAGTATTTAGTGTACATACTAAGAGAAGCCATTATCTGGGATAATTAATGAAAATAGTTTGTTTAACTTTAAATAAGCGTATATTATTTTTAAAAGCAATTACGCAAATCGCGGCGGGACGTCATACGTACTCGCATCGTAAGAGCACCGTAAGCACACTAAGTAAACATACGCAAAGCCATGTGACTTTCAAAGAACAGATGTAATTGGTTCATAATACTTCCTATTGTAACTGTTGAAAGACCCCACCCATTTTAATCATTCTTCTTTGACTTTCATTGAAGAAACACCTTTTTCTAAAGGAGCTGTGTTTTCATTGTTTTATCATGGCTGCCCAGCAAGAAAACACTTCACAGCGCTCTTCTGAGGAAGAATTTGTGGCAGAAAATCCACCCACAAAAAGAAAAGAGGCAGTGATATGGATTTTTTTTTCATTTCCAGCAGGTGAGAAAAAGGTAAATGTTGCAAAAGTAACCTGCAAAATCTGCTCTGTTGTACTATCAAGAGGGAATCCGAACAAACATTATTCCGAGGCATATCAAGAAACAGCACCCTGTAAATTATGCCCATGCTCCTTGCAACAGAGTCAGGGAGGACCTTCCACCAGCACAACCAAATACTTCAACAGGATCTGCAAGTCTACATCCAGACATCCGTCTAGATTTTGCCGATTTAATAATTCAATCTAAATTTTGTAAACAACTATTATGCTATGGCGAACAGTCAATTGATTTAATTTGCAGGAGGAAACAGCAGCACCAGTGCTCTCTGCGTTATTATTTTTTTTATTTGTTCCTGTTAATAGTTTTTTTGTTTGCTGTTCCTTTTTTCCTAACAAAATTAAAACTGTTCAAAAAACACAAAAAAACTACAAAACAACAAGTAATTTTCAGAACTACCTACTCTGGTAAAAAAGAGAGTTAAACTTATATGCTAGTGTGTGAAATTGTAGATGTATGTATGTGTAGTGCATAATTGACTGAAAGAATACATTACTAGTGTATGATGAATGTGAAAGTGCAGAACTATAAGGAAGTGCTACAGCTTTAATCTATAGGGTGTTTACTTGTAGTATACTGTAGTACATCTTTAGCACTTGAATGTAACAAATGTGCATAAATATGTTACAAGTCAATGCTTCCCTTTGCACTGCTAGTGAAACTGCCTGGGTGAATTTGTAAGTGTTTGTCAGGGGCAGAATTACAACCCCTTGTGCCTCTTTTACACCGCCGTTGCATCACTTTTCTGATACAGCGGTGGTGCAAAAGATGCCCCATGGTGTGTGGTATTTAGAATGTGACGTATCTGGGAGGTGCGTCACATTCTATATCCCTGTACCAGGAGGAGACATTCCTACATTGGTGGATGTGGGGTGTTCAGGCACAGGAACACCTCCTAAAAGTGGCTGAGTGAAATTTCACTTTGTCACTTTGGCCTCATGCTGTGTCAAAACCCTGCACTAGCTTGAAGCAGATGTAAGGATTGACACAGCATTCTGAGCATAGGGCCCCCAGAGCATTGCTGGAGATGCGTTGCACTTGCAACATAACTCAAACAATGCACCACCTTTATAACACAGATACATCACACATCTGTGCCGTTTTTGTCCCTTGGTGCACCGCATTGTAAATATGGCGCATCCATCATGGTGGTGTCACAGTGCACAATAACTGGCATATTCCCGGGGATATGCCAGTTATTGTATATGTGCCCATTAGTGTTTTAATGTAGTGAATGAATTACTACATACCGATGAATGAGTCACTACAAAACTAAAGCAGCAGTGACAGAGTGTTTGGTGGAAGTGTAAAGATACAGACTGGGCACGTGAAAGTTTAAAAGCCAAGTTTACAGGTGCATAGAAAAGGGCATTTATTATTTATTAATCTTCCCAACGCCCCAGGCGCCAGCACACCATTCCGAGGATAGGTTTACGATATACAAATGCTAGCATTTTTTAAATTAAGAAGCATAATAATAACAAATATTAATACTTTTTTTTTCTTTTAATGATAATGATATTTTTTAATGTCTTCTATTTAGATGTTTTTGAATCATCAAAATGCAAAGAACACAGTTTACCAAGTAAAACTTTTTAAACTCTCCTTTGTATGTAGATAATAATACCTTATACGTGTTACGATCGAAATCGAAACCTTTACAGCTTCACAGTCTGTAACTTTTCCGAACACGCGCAGAGTTGTAATGTGTTTGTTTTGTTAGGTAAGGCTAAAAGCTCTTGGCATGTATGATTTCTTTTTTGGGAGCAGTGTAGCAATTGATTACTCTTGAATGAACGTCTTCTGTTGAAGTACCCACTAAAGGACCTACATGGAATGGCCTAGGTATAACATGTTGCCTTAGCTTTTGTTGGATATATTTCAAGACCAGACATAGCCATAGCACTGAGATGCACTCTCTTAATCTAATCAGGGGCAAGAATATGTAAACTTATGAGCCTTGTGTCATATAAGTAACATGATCAACAATTGTATTGATTTGGAAGCGATCGGCTTGACAACGGCTAAGGCTTAGAAGGTTTGTTGCTTGCAAGTTAAGAGGTTGTAGCCAGTTTCACCTGATGTTTGTCAGCTTGTGAGCTTTGCACCCTTTTCATTTCTCAACAATACATTAAAGCCCTTCCATGAGTAGATGAAAATTAGCATTGCAGTTAAATATTGGAACCAGTTTCACCAATAAATTGCAAATAGTAGTAGCCCCTCCTAAGTTGTGTAAATAGACATGTTTCCAGCTTTACTTTATGTTTTAGGCCTTTACAGACTCGGTGTTCATGTCAGTCCTGAGAGCCAAGTTTAAAAAAAAAAAATTAGGGATTAGTTCTGTATTTTGAACAGATGCTAGCAGAGTAGAGCAATTATTATGGTAGATATGTATACACAATTAGAAAACGGTGATGGGACCCGTTAATGATCCTAAACAATGATGCAATATCCTAGATGGTGCCTCCGGATCGGCTACACATGAGAACGTGAGTTCTTCAGAAGTAGGGAAGCAGGTTTTTGGGAGCCAGGAATGGATAAGGACATCCAGTCAGGTGAGTTTCCTATAGAAGGAGACTATTGGGTGAGTGGCATCTGGAAGCTTTTATCACTAATCCCCTCTTCACCTTGGGCCAGATGTAGGTAATTCGTATTTACCGATTCATAAATACCGAATTTTACCGATTCGGTATTTATGAATCGGTTAATATGAAGGTGGGAGATGTAGGTATTTCAAAAAATAGAAATACTGAATCGTTAATATTCGGTATTTACCGATTCGGTAATTACCGAATCGGTAAATACAGATTCCTGCCAGGGTGCAGGGGGTGTCACTTTGACACCCTCTAGCACCCCAAATACAGGCATGTGTGCCATGTGGCACACAGACATGCCCTAAGGGCATGTCTGTCTGTCACATGGCATAGGTGTGCATGCACACATGTGCAAGCACACCTGGATTGGGTATTTTACCACCCAATTGGATTGGGTGGTAAAATATCGAATCTGAAAGGCCTTTGGGACTCAGAAGAGTCCCACCTACATCTGGAAGTTACCGAATCGGTAAAAATACCGATTCGGTATTTTACTGATTCGGTAAATTTACCGAATCGGTAAATTTTCCGAATCGGTAAAATGGCCCCTACATGCCAATTCCTAAATACTGGTCGGTAACGGCCGAAATCGGCCGTTACCGACCGGTATTTGGCCTCCTACATCTGGCCCCTTGTTTTTGAGACCACTGATATTTCAGGATGAGAACCTTAACAAATGTTGTTCAAGTGGTCATTTAGTTAGCGACCAACACATACCAGCCGTATGAGCCTAAAAAGACTTTTGGGTGAAGGAGTACCTCCCAAACCCAAGAAGATCAATGAAGATGTGGAGGAGGTGGAGTAGATCATCCAAAATGCTTACTGCACTACCACCTCGTGTACTGTATCTGTCAAGTGAGGCCTCATTGCCAATGTGGCAGCTTAATTATACAAGGTCGCATAATCTATCCTCATGGTGCATTTGCAGGCAGATTCTCAACAGAGTTCAGACCTCTACTCCTCGAGACATTAAGTATCACTCGAGAGTCAGAATATCAAGTATCTGCTCATCTCATGAAGGTGGGATGCAATTGGGGTGCTCTTCTTGTGAATACTTATAGCAGAGTTACTTGAGTTCATTCTCTATGTTAGTGTCCTCTATGCTCTGGGATTCATGGCAAGAGAAACAACTGAGTCTCTGGAACTTCCTTGACTTGTGCCTGGTCGCCCTAATTTCTTCTGTTCCTTCCAAAGTGGCCTCAGAAGTCTCCCCTGAAGGCTGGATAGCCAGTGTTGACAGGCCTTGGAAGCAGGGCCCATGCTCTACACAGAGCAGGCTTTTCCTCTGGGTGGGACTCTGCAGCAGCAACACTGCCTTTCGCAGACGTAGACAATTGATCACCACGCACTTCGCTGGAATAATCCACTGCAATTTGCCCCCCCGCCTCAGTCTCACAGTGATCACCACACGCTTAGCCCCCAGGAGAGCACTTGAATCATAAATCTTCAGGAAAGCAGGCAGCCTGGCCAACACAATCAGGGCAGATACAAGGTGGCAGTCTATTCTGCATCCCAGTAATCAGTCAGTAGCAAAGCAGCACAGCAAGCAAGTCAGTCCAATGGCGGAACATCCTGGCAGCATAACAGTTCCTTCTGGC
Source organism: Lissotriton helveticus (assembly GCF_964261635.1). Lineage (NCBI taxonomy): Eukaryota > Metazoa > Chordata > Amphibia > Caudata > Salamandridae > Lissotriton > Lissotriton helveticus. The sequence goes on from NC_136068.1 coordinate 651,375,616, forward strand.
ACTGTGCAGCCTGCAAGAGCCAGCAGCATATGGTTAAAATTCCACGCAGTGTCTAAACACATTGGTCAGAGACCTTGTACTTATACTTAAAATGTATTTGATATGGAGGTGACTTCAAAATAACTTTAAAAGTGTACAAAACCTCCATTCAACCCAGCTCTGCCTCCAGACACACATTCCGGCGTAAACGAACCCCTTATGTGAGGTTAGGACACAGCCTATAGAGGGGGAGGGAGATACACTTACATTTTTATAGGCTCCTTTCTACCTCACAAAAGAGGCTCATTTCCCCCCTACTGTATGTGGCAAGTCCAAGGAGAGTAAGTCTGCCTGCTTATGCCAAGATATCAAGGGGGTGAGCAGGGCCCATCTTGGTAGTGTTACTCCCTTGCCCTTAATGGAGTGGTGGGTTTACCTGTCTTAGGTGGGTACTCTAAGCAACCAGAAACTCAATTTCTAACATTGGAGATCAGCAGTGAGGATAGGACTTGTGTTGGGGTGATACAACAGTGACTCATTGTTGCACAAAAAACTGCAATAAGACCATTACGTGTTTTGTTTTTCTCCTGATTCTCTCATTGGTCATTTTTTATTGTTACTAATGCTTTACTGAGCTGGAGGGTTTCAAATGGGCACTCCCAGAAGGCAGTGACCCTGAAGATTCTGAGGAGGAGGGAGATAATGACTGGACAAGGACGCCAGTATACAGGGAGAACCCATAGATTTGGACTCCCTTGCTGATTCCAGTGCCAGGAGCAGTATCACCTCCTCTTCCCTGTCCCCTGAGGAGCTCAGAGATAGATGGGTGTAGATGTACCTGTGGTTGTAGTTAACACAGCTGGCTGCGGAGGATAGAAATTCTGAGGTTGAGGGAGTCTTCATTCAGGAGAGGATGGCAGAGCCTGAAAGAGCCTTTGCCAGAGAAAAAGTCCCCCTGGCATAGTTTGAGAGTTGTAGATTTACCAGTGCTGCAGTTGGAGTCCATTGCTGGCAGCAATTGTTCCTCTAATGTTAGAAAAAACACATATATGGCTACAGACTTAGTGCTTAGTTTGAAGGAGGGGCCTGACATACTTCAGTAATTTCAGGAGTATGAGAAAGCTCTAGCATTGCTCAGGATCCCAGAGGAAGATTAGGGAACTGTTACAGAGAACTATATTCCTGAGGATGAGAGGGAGGCCCTACTGGCCCTGGAAGGGAATGACAGGCAGTGGTACACTCCCATGAAAGAAACACTGATAAGGAGGTATGGCTTCACACCTGAAGAGCATACGTTGTGGTTCAAAGACAGTAGGCAACTGGCTCACCAGTCTTGGGGGGAGTATGTGGAGGAGTTGCTGCAACGCACTAGAGGGATGGGTGAAGGGTAGCACACCAAACAATTTTGAAGGGCTGTTCAATACTGCTCTGTCAGCTGGGCAGGGGTCATGAGGTCAGTACCAGGCAGACTCTCACGCAGCACATGAATAATGTGTTCCCCTTAAGGGGAGGAGTACTATTGAGAAACTCATTGCATGCCATGTACAGGCTCAGACTAAGGGTACAGACCCTGGGTTGGGGGAAACAGTTGCAGGGTAGCACCCCTGAACGGATGGGAGAATTGTGCAGGACTGACTATTATGGATTCTGGGAGTTTCACTACTAAGAAGAAGGTACAGAGCCCCAGAAGGATGGGTAGGGGAGGAAGAACTCTCCCCAAACCCCTGTCCAGCCTAAGGGTGCAGACCCTGGTTTGGGGGACCAGTGTCAGGGTAGAGCCCTCAAACTGGTGGGAGGCAAAGTAGAGCAAATATTTAATGCACCTGTAGCTACCATTCCCACTGTGAAATATTCCAGAGATTGGAAACCCTTGGATGGCCTGGGGCCTGGCTCTGGCCAACAATAGCTAAGGAATCCCCTTGGGTTAGCTTAGCATATCTGGGGAGCATAGACAAAGGGCTACAACTGGGTTCACAGTGGTGTAGAACTGGAACGTGCCCATGCAGTTGAGGACCAGGGTCAATGATCTATCGCCCCCTAGCAGGGAATCCCATCAAAATATTTATTAGTTTACCCTGGCTTTAGGTTGGAAGGGGGTTGTGTTGGTTCTGGCCCTTTTTTCAGGGCTATCCCCAACATTTTGCTTTTCTTAACCTGTTTTTTCTGACCCATTTGTGTTTGCTTTAGGACTATAGGCACTTTACCATTGCTAATCAGTGCTAAAGTGCACGTGCTCTCTCCTTTAAAGGTGGTACACCTGTTTGGCTTAAAAAATGTAGCTGTTTGTCCCTTGTACAGTGGTATTCCATATACCCAGGGCCAATATATTAAATGCTACAAGTGGGCCTTCTGTGTTGCTTATGCCACCCACTGAAGTAACCTGTCTAACCTGTCTCAGGCCTGCCACTGCTGGACAAGCTTGCACAGGTTACTGCTATATTGACTTAGCATTTAGAGTTTCTTATCAACTCTGAAACTCCCCTTTTATTACATCAAGGTCACCCCTATTTCAGACCCTATGTAACCTTATTGGCAGGGTGGTCTGTAGATTGAAGGTAGGACATTTGCCTTTATTGTTTTTCATGTCCTTTTAGTGACAAACAGCCTATTTGGTTTCTCATTATGTGAATCATATTCGTCTCGGAGGCTGACATTGGGAATTCCTTTGAAGGCACTTCAGTCGTATTACCTGATCTGAAAGGAGTAGCACTGCATTGTTTGGTATGTTTGGAATAGTGCCGATTAACCCTGCTTATTGGTATAGGTGGATTTGTCATTAATATTGTAGAAATGCCACTTTTGCAAAATGGGCATTTCTCTGTGCTTAACTCTATGTGCTTTGCTGCCTGACTCCAATTCACATCTTGGGTAGAGTGACAGCTACACTTTGTGCATACTTTCCTGACATACATCACACAGGGAGGGTTGGTGTGTAACAGGGCAATAGCTGCACCGCCACCAAGGATTTGGCAGTCTATCAGTCCACCCTGAAGGTCACATTTAGCATCTTCGACATTGCGGCGGATACTGCTGTAGGCAGCACCCACCGTAATGCCAAAGAGGCATGTTGTGCATTTCCATGCACAACGTGGAAGGCACGGTGTGGTGCCTGCCACCATGTGCATGGAGATGGAGAGGGGGTACCATGGGTACCACCCAAGTGAACACCCCACCCCCGGGGGAGTGTAATGGGGCCTCAAAGTCAGTCTCTGTCTGCATTTCTGCAGCGGAGAATCTGCCGCAAAAGACAGGTGGAGAGGCCCATGACAATCACTACGGCGGTTCCTGCCCGGCACTGCCGCAATGATTGTCCGCTTTAGGGTCAACAAGGCGGGTGGAAATGGACAGCCTTGTGGAACCGTGGCGGTCGGTATTTTCGCCCGCCGTGGTACTAAGGTGATTCCAAACGCCATCCTAATATGGCAGTGGGTAAATCACCTTTTGATGGTGGGCAAATCGCCATGGCCGGCAGTGGTGGCGAGCTGCTCGCCACCATAATAAGCCCCTTGGTCTGCAAGGTGCACTGCCATTGCCTTGCACATCTTAAAGTATTACTATACCTATGGTATACGTCATTTGGATAATGCAACTATTATAGTCCATCTATCTAATAAACAATACATGAGGGATAGACAATATATGTTGCGGTTCTCTAAGGTTCATAAAAGACCTCTGGGTAATGTTGTAGGCTTGTTTCTGTATGGTCATTTAAAGAATTTTGAGGAAACTACTGTTTTTTTATTCATCATATTTGCATACCAAAGAAGATTCCTTTAGTAAAGTTCAAGTCTGTAGCGCTTTTAGATTTGTAAGAGTACTAAGTTGGTAAAGGTATCTGCACATTTGGCAATGCTTTTGTGTACATTCAGTCAGTAGCAATGTGATGGCAAATATGCAAAGAGAAAATGTCCTATTGCCCCTTTACAATATGAGGTGTGGTGCCCCTTCATACAGCAAAACGTTCATTAATCATGCCCTTGACTGGCGTGAATTTACACCTGTTTTTGGGATGGGGAACCTCTTTGCAATTATTGGTGAAATTATTGGTGAATACCAATAGACTTTCAAATAGTAGGTGTGTTGAATTGGTTTTGCTGGCGACCAACTCAGAAATATCCACATATCAGCCCATTTAGGTTAATGTATACACACAAACATTCTACCACACTGGTAACATTATTAGGTTAGCCGACTCCATTCAGAAAGGCATAAACCCAAAATCGTTTATTTTATTTGTTAGGGATTGTATTTGCCTTGTTTAGCACAGATAGAGCCGCTCCCAGTCAGGTGACCTAGGTGCTACAGTGTTTATTTGTGAGTGCAGCCATCTCACAAAAAGTGAAAGAATGGTCTCACATACCACCTGATGTCATGCCTCATCATTGACCAGTCCTCACCCTCTAAAAACTTGATTTGATAGAGGGCAGGCCTACACCTGACTACAGGGATGCACTTCTAAACTAAGTGGGGGCCGTTACAGAAACAAGTGAGTTTAAAAGGCCATTATAGATGTCACATCAATTTTAATATAACTGGCATCAATATGGTGATTAAAGTAAGTGTTTGGTGTGTTGGGGATTCTATTGTGGTGAATGTGGTCGCCATGTTTTTCTTCCCACTGGCCCAGAAGGGTCCATCGCATTCATCAGGACCTAGACAGTTAGAAAAATGGGCTCCACTCTTACCGGACTGTGGTGAGAGGATTCCACTTGGTGGGGTGATCAAGATCACGCTCCACTAATATACAGCTAATGTATTCATGTCTGAAAGAAAAAACAAAACAAAAAACACAAATGTGCAATACAAGATAGCACAAAGGTCAAAATGTCAGATCAGCCACAAACACGTTCAGAAATAGTAAGTGGCTAAAAGTGCCACAAATGTGTCAATCATCTGTGCACTTGTTGGTTTGTGGAAACTGTTATACACATTGCTTACCCTGAACATGAGATCAAATTGCCCCATAGGAGGGTGAGGGAGGAAGACCCCTTTGGTCAAGTGCTGTGTAGTAAGGAGAAAAAGGAGAAAAACATGCAGATGAGAATCTTTAGACTCAAAGGTTGCTGAAGCATGTAAATTTGAAGAACGACAAACACATATGCGCGTTCATTCATACACACTCTCAAACTCTTACTATTCTGTGGTGCGTCCTCCACTGCTATGCCTAAGTGTATTCTCCTCACCTCCTCGCTGGTAAACGAGGGGAGCGAGCGTAGGCTATTTATTCTGTTCACGTTATGCTGTCAATGCTAATTGATGGTCTAATTAACTGTAATTGGCCGTGGATTCGGCAAGATCCGGTGTCACAAGCCGGTGCTATTAAAAAGGTACAAAAGTACCGCCTGACCTGCCTGAGGTACAATTACCAATGTATATGACCTTAAAAGGACATCTGTTTTCCGCATCCGTGGTTGCCTGGTAAATGCGTCCGGTGCTGGAGCTGCAGGCTTGGTCCCGTCTGTAGTTCTGTGTTTAGGTGAAGTGTTATGGGGCAAGCGCATGCGCATAAAAGACCTTCTTGGAGTGCACTGTTGTGCGCGCATGCGGGCGTGGTCCCGTTTGTGGCTCAGTGTTTAGGTAAAGTAGTATTGGGACAGCGCATGAGCACAAAAGACCTACTTGGATTGTACTGCTGGGCGCACATGCACGTTGTACCTCTGTACAACATCTAGAGCTTCCGGGAAAAGAAAACAGATTTTTGGCGCATTACTGTAAAACACGCCCATGTAAACAGCTAATCATACATTCTCAGATTTACACAGCACGGAAAAACTCATGGTTGCTCCTTTATAGAAGTTGTTAGATGACTATCGCTAATTACAAACTACGCAGACGGAAACAAGGAAAATACCCTGATTGCCAACACTATTCTGTGTAAAATAACTGCGTTTAAATCTTAAATCCTGAACAGTGTAAATCTAGGTGCAGCACGCGGAAATACTCAGTAAATGTTATTCTTCCACCAAAGAAGCAGCGCATACCCAGGGTTGATATACCCTGATATCATAGCGACATCTTCCAGAAAGTTGGGTTCAAGATGACAAGCCTATATGTATAGGTGAGGTGTAAGAGTAGAACATAAAGTTGAACATGTAGCATTAGTGTAATGACAAACAGGTGTTTTGCTCTTCTCATAATGGAGAAGATGTTGGTGTTCTTGTGAGTCACGGGCTGTTTATGCAAGTTGTAACCAAGGGATTTAATCATTGAGTCCCTTCTCCCACATCCAGAGACGGTATACCCACCTCTGCTCTCTGATATGAAGAGGTCTGGTCAGGTTCACCTTGTGTTTCTTCATAATTTCCAACACTACCCACTTAAGGTCACTATCTTTGTGATTATGATCCAAGAAGTGCCTGGTTAGTTTGGTGTTTTTTTCTTTACACTGTATGGTGCTACGGTGTTTGTTAATGCAGACTTTAATCTTCCTGGTGGTCTAGTCGACATACATAAGGCCATAGGGACATGTGAGTAGGTATACTACATTTTCAGTATTGTAGTTGGTGAAGTTGATTAGTTTCCAGGGGTTGGTGGTCCCGATGTCTGCTTCCTTTGTGGTCACAGTAAATGCCCGTTTACTTACCAGTAATCTTCTTAACTCCAAGTATAGTCTTCCTTACCACATGACTAACAAAGTGAGCTTCATGTCCACACCAGAACCCTCCAAAGCAAAACAAGTCAGCCTCCCATGCCTCCCATCCCTTCCCTTCCCAATATGGCCGACCCTTTACACCCAGACCTCTATAATGGGTGGGCCGGCCCAACCCTTCAGCCTGAAATACCTAGCAGAAAAACATGAAGCCGATAGCCAGACAGGGAGGGAAGGATGGGAACTCATGTGGTGAGGAAGACTATACTCAGAGTAAAGAAGATTACCGATAAGTAACCAGGGCATTACCTTCTCGTTAGTCTTCCTCGCCACATGACTAACAAAGTGAGCATATACCAAGCCAAACAGCTTCATGGAAACTCACAAGAAACCAACGGACCAGAATGGGAACCCCACGGAAAAGGGCAAACCCAACAGGCCAGACGAGTGGAAGAACCACCCAAGAGAGACAACCACGAGCAGGATGAACCAGCCCGGGACAGAAAGACACCGGAAGGGCCAAAGAACACGGACCCCGAGCCACGAAGTGCCGCCATAAAATGTGCCCCAACCAAAGATTGAAGGAGAACAGAGAAGGCATGGCACCAGACCGCACAGTGTCAAAAGCAACCGCAAAACAGTCCCCTGAACAGAAAGCAGAAAGCCGGTCCAAACACACCAAGACCGCCCAATGGACAGCCCAAGCGCGAGGGGAGCAAAAACCCAAACAGTTCTAGACACTGGGGCAACCTAGGAACAGAAGAACAGAGTCAAAGTACCCCTGAACCAAGGACCGGTGAGGAGAAGAAAACAAAATCCACCAGGCCCGGAGGCAATCAACGGCAGACAGACCCGCAGAAACCTCAAGCATGGACGGAGGTACAGGATCCTACCCGAAAAAAAAAATTAAGGCCACCCATATCCCACCAGCAAGTAGAGGCAGGCGGGACATGGACCATAGCCGCCCCAAGGATCCTCCAAAGTGAGCGCGACAGCAACGATAGAGCCCAGGCAGGTGCAAGGCAAAACAGACCCCGGGAGCCGCAGGAAACCATAACAAAGCAACCCAACCATCAAGGACACCGAAGAGGACCAGGACCAAGGCCAGGCCCAAAAAAGGAAGGCGGACACCCATCAGGGGACTAAATGCACAAGAAAGCATAATGAGCCCGGAAAGAAGGGGAACGCAGAATGAACGAGTGGGACAGCCCAGATTAGGGGACAAGCAAACCGTCCCAGCAATGTACCACACGCACCAAACAAGCCGCCGAGGCGAGCACCCTGGGGGCCAAATACCAAACCAGCACCCAGGACTGACCCAGCCGAATAACGGAGATCAGACTGGAACTGGAGGGAACACAGAGGCAAGGCCACAGGGAGCAGCCCACCAAAAGGCGAGAAAAAGTGATGAGCCAGGCCGAAAGAGCCCGAGAAATGGCAACACCCCTACGGGTCAAACTCGAGCCGGGAGGACCCAGTACCCCAAAAACAGGGACAAAGAAGAAGAGGATCCAATCCGCACAGGGAGTGCCGGGCCCTGACCATGGAAGAGAGGCAGCCAGGCGAGCCCCACCAACAGGACAAATATCCCAGCCAGGCCAACAAGCCCTGGCGCAAAGCCGCGAGCCCGGAAAGGAAGGCAGTAAAAAGGCAGCACCGGGGACAGAAACCAGAAGATAGTGACCGAGGCAAGCCCGCAAACCCCCCAGAGAACGAGGCATTGCACAAACCGCCCAGGAGAGCAACAAAGTGCCCCCGCAGGACAGTGGCAAAAACAAGCCAAGAAACGGACAACAGAAGGCAGACGAGAAATCTGCCAAAAGGCGTACCAATCTACCCAGTATAAAAAACTGCAGCAGAGACTGGGAACCCACGCAAGCCCCACAGGCTGAAAAGGCCACCAACACCCAGGAAGGGGAGACCAGAACACAAAAACCACTAGTCGTACTGGCAGACAGGGCAGGAAGGGAGCCAGCGGGGCAAGAGAAGGGACACCCACGGGAACAGGCGAAGTCGGGGAAACCCACAGAGCACAGAGACCAGCCAGATTGGGTGGGGGGGCCCAATGGACAGACCGGGCAGGCACAAGAAGCCCAAAACCCACCCTATGGAAGGAACATAGCAAGGCAGACAACCCAGACATGAACAGCCGGGGGGCCACACAAAACCAGATGAAGAGGGACAGCCACCCAAGGGAGGAGATCAACCACAGCATGATGGACCGGACCCAATCAGCCGGGATTGCAAGAGACCAGTGCCAAGGAGCGCACAGGAGCCACGAATGGGCAAACAATGCAAAAAAATCAAATGATGGAGAGAAAGCAGAACAATGTCACGCATTCAACCCAGTACAGAGACCCCGGCCTAAATCCATTGAATACTTTTGTACAACATGCCTTCCCATTTTGGACCCAGCAATAAATCACCAGGAAATACCTGTCATAACCTGTGCTCGGAAGCGTGCAGGGAATACAACATTGTCAACTATTGGCAATCTGGTACCAGCAGAGACCTCAGAATGAGGCCGTAGAAGGGAACACGCACCACTTGCACCAGCAGAGAACAGTGACAACACGACGCAGCGGAGGGAGCAAGGGACGCCCGCTGAACCATGCAGCAGGAGGTGGAGGAAACACCACCACCGTGGCCCATGACAAGAAAAGCCAGACGCCAGGAACAGGAACAGAAGCCAAATCCCACCCGGAGACTACAGAAGCAGCCTTAGAAGGAAGAACAGGAGTCAACAGAGGACCGCACACAGATATGCAGGCGCTCACAGCCCCCAGAATCTCACACCAACCAGGACCTACCATGACAGACCCCGTACCCAAAACCCGGAAGAGAAGCCTGGGAAGGGGAAACACACATCCCTCTGGACCAAAGGCCCAAGAAAGCATGAACAACCAGCACCTACATGGCACAACAAGAGGCACTGAGTACCACCCCTCGGAACACAGAAAAGAAAGACCGAGAAAACACCCGGAAGGCAAAAATCCATGTCAAGCAAAGCACATAACAGGGCATCTAACCTGGGAACCAGAAGAGCACAGACACCCAGAAAAGGAATCCGGTCACCGAATAACTTCACCGCTACTCAAAGTCTCACAATCAACATCCACAGACGAAATAAAGCTGAATGGCGCCAAGAGAAAGTGCCTGAGACCAAAGAACACAGGCCCCCATAGCATAAATTCAGAGAGAGGATACCCCAACAATGATCCACCATACTGGGAGAGCAAGTGAAGTGCACAGAGACACGGAACGTCGAGCGCAGGAATTGAGACTGGCACCCATTCCCCCAGGGCCAAGCACGTTCAATGCAGTTAACTCCTAGAAAAAGTGCGATGCCATGCTACTGCAAACGTGTTCAGTCAAGCACACACGACAGTCTTACCCAAAGTACCACACAGTGCAAACCTGACCTGAAGGTATTAGAGCACCTCACACGAGCACCAGGGAGACACGACCCATGAGCTGTGAGAGCCTGCAAAACAAAGGCAGCCGCGGGCCTAGTCGGGCCCAGAACACAAATCTATTAGCGCCGAAAGGCGTAAATACACTGCGTTACATAGAAGCGGCTTAAAGTCAACAGAGCCCCGCGCCCTCAACTGCACATATTTACATCAGAGGGGCCGTGGGACCCTTGCACTGTCAATCACAACAGACAGGGAAAACAGTCAAGCCCGCAGCCTCCCCCACAGAGATGGGCTGCCACAGGATACATCCCAAAAACCCCAGAACAGCCTATAGCAGGGCAACAAGTTACAAGGTTGGGGGGTGCAGGGCAGACCGAATTGTGAGGGCCAGAAGGTGGGGGAACCAGTGAGTGAGCCCGCTAGAGCAGGGCCTCCCCCCAGGGACCAGGGACCTGCTAGAGCAGGACATCACCCCACTTACCTGTAATCTGGAGGAAGTGCATTGCAGAACAAAAAGAACAGACTGAAGGGTTGGGCCGGCCCGCCTCTTATAGAGGTCTGGGTGTATTGGGTCGACCATATTGGGAAGGGATGGGAGGCATGGGAGGCTGACTTGTTTTGCTTTGGAGGGTTCTGGTGTGGAGCTGAAGCTCACTTTGTTAGTCATGTGGCAAGGAAGACTAACGAGGAGGTAATGGACGTGTGACACACTCTACACATGCGTAGCGTCCAATTGGTCTCTGAGTGTTCCAAAGGTTGACCTGGTCTTCTCTTATTCTTGGCGGATCTTTGGCATTTACCAGTTTGTCTGACCAACAGGTAGGTTGTTACGCAGGGCTTTTGGATGATATCTGTAAGAGAGTTGGATTTGCTTCTTATGGTTACCCCCACTTTTTACTAATGTTTCACTGTTTTTCGAAGTTTGTCTAGCTGGGGCCCTGGTATTTAGGACCCCAGCCTAGCTGCTTTCTCTCTAAAATGGATTACATGTATATTAGGTACATCTCAGATTGGATTCTGGAGTGCCCTTATAAGTTTCTAGTATATGGTATACTATGTACCCAGGGCATAGGTATCCCAGAGGCATACAGGGGGCTGAAGCATGTATTATGCCACCCCTGGGAAGCCCTCCAAAATGACACCACAGGTCTGCTACTGCAGCCTGGGTAAGGTGGTGTATGCACCCCTTACTGTGATATAGGTTACCTATATCACTACCCATACACACACATATAAACCTATAAGTCACTTCTATGGCAGGCCTTATCAATACTGAAGGCAGGGTGCTTGTTTTTCATGTGACAGGGTGCCCTGCATGAGCAGAACCTCTCTGCAGTGTTTGGAGTCTATTTTCAGATACTGTTTGTGGTGGAGCCTGACCATATACTCTTAAGTGCATTATAACCTCGCAGTAAATGCTAACTGTGGGATGGCTGCTCGGAAACATGTTGTGTTTGGTGTCAAACATTTTGGAATCCTACCCTCACATCAGTAACTGGTGTGGGAGTAGGATCCCACCCTTCTAGAGGCAGAGGCATGACAGCACCGGTATACCAGGTACCAGCCTAAAAGAGCCCTGGCATTACAAAATGGATGCTGTAGCCACAGAAACAAGTCTAGCCTCCTGCTCCTGACCGAAACTCCAGCAGGGGAGGCCTGGACAATAGGTTTCCTGTCACAGTGAGGTGTAACCACCTCCCCAGACAAGCTGATGTGTATTGGGAATGGGTGGGAGCACTCTTAGAGTGCTTTGAAGTCCTGCACTTGGGGCACATGTAGTGTCCCTGTGCATAGTCCAGCTCAAACCGGTTCAGGGGCTACCTGCCCCTGTTCTGGCACAAAACTGGACAAAGGAAATGGGTGTAGCCACCCCTCTTTTCAAACTCTCCAATAGGTGAGTCCCATGAGCAAGTCGAGCCACTAAGCATTCAATCAAGTGGTGTACAACTAATAGAACATTTACAGACCTGGGTGAGTGCGGGATGGGCAAGAAGATGTAACATAATGATTTAAGGGGAGAAAACAGAGTAATCATGTACAGGAAATATAAACCCTACCAAAATAATAATCCTATACAGGGATGAATCATACAATACAATGTCTGATACCTTTTGGACGTAAAATAAAGTACAAGAAAGATATATATTGTCCCTCCTATTAAGGTAAGAACTTCTTTATGAGGAATTTTTTGCTTTCAATTCGAAAGCGGCCTTGAAAGAGATCCTCCGAATTTCGGGTGGAAGAGAGTTCCAGATTTTAGGAGCATATCCAGAGAAAGCTTGGAGGCAAGTTCTTTTTTTGCAGAAGATCTGTGGTGTCAGGAGGAAGGACTTGGCACTCCTTGACGATCTACCTCCTCCAGATAGATCTAGTTTTTGTGCGAGGTAGGGGTGAGTTTTGAAGTGGAGGGCTTTGTGTGAAAGGCAGGCAATCTTCAGATGAATTCTAGCTTTGTAGGGTAGCCAATTTAGGGTTTTTAAAACCGGAGAGATGTGTGTATTCCGCTTGGTGCCCGTGGTCAGTCTGGCTGCTGCGTTCAGAGAGGCCTTTAGGGGGGCCAGAGAGTATTTAGGGAGTCCATATAGCATGGCACTGACTTAGTCAAGTCTCGGTAGGACAAGCACTTGGACCACTTGCTTCATATCTGCTTGCGGTAGGAAAGGTTTCAGATTCCTGAGTGTTCTTAGAAGGTAGTTAGTTCCCTTGCACACATTGCTGATGTTAGACTTCATATTCAGATGCTTGTCCAGACTAATTCCTAGGGATTTAGCTGAATCGATGATATGGGGGGGGGGGGCAGTTGAAGGCGGTTATTTGGTTCATCCAGAGGTCGATTTTTGGAGTATATTTCAGAGGAGAAATGAGGAAGAATTCTGTTTTGGAAGGGAATCCTAAACTTACTACTTTTGGTATTCACAGAAGGTATTTAGTAGTAGTAAAGTTAGGATTTTGTCTTAAGTTTAACTTAAAGGAGACTTAAGACAGACTTAAGACAAACGTATGACAGACTTAAGACAAAATCTTAACTTTACTACTGCTAAATGCCTTCTGTGAATACCAAAAGTAGTAAGTTTAGGATTTTGTCTCAGATTAGTTCTGTGAATCGGGCCCCATGATATCAGGGAATATGAACCCTGGGTATACACTGCTTCTTTGATGGAAGAATAACATTTGCTAAGTATTTCCTCATGCTGCACCTAGATTTACACTGTGCAGAATTTAAGATTTACACACAGTTATTTTACACAGAATAGTGTTGACAATCAGGGTATTTTCCTCGTTTTCCACCTGTGTAGAATTTAATTAGTAATAGTCATCTAGCAACTTCTATAAATGAGCAACCATAAGTTTTACAGTGCTGTGTAAATCTGAGAATGTATGATTAGCTGTTCACACTGGCACGTTTTACAGTAATGTGTCAAAAATCTGTATTCTTTTCCCGGAAGCTCCTGACGTTGTACAGAGGCACCACGCGCATGAGCACCCAGCAGTGCAGTCTAAGTCGGTCTTTTGTGTGCATGTGCTGTCCCAATAATACTTTACCTAAACACGGTGCCACACACAGGACCACACATGCATGCGCGCCAGCAGTGCAATCCAAGTAGGTCTTTTGTGTGCATGAGCTGTCCCAATAACACTTCACCTAAACACGAAGCTACAGACGGGACCTTGGCTCCGGCACCGGACGCATTTACCAGGCAACCATGATGCTAGTAACGGATGTCCTTTTAAGACCATATACATTGGTAATTGTACCTCAGGCAGGTGAGGTGGTACTTTTGTACCCTTTTAACAGGACCGACTTGTGACACTGGATCTTGACAATTTCACGTCCAATTACAGTTAATTGGACCATCAATTAGCACTGACAGCATAACGCGAACACTATAAATAGTCTACACTCACTCCCCTCATTCACCAGCAAGGAAGTGAGTAGCATACACTTAGGCGTAGCAGTGAAGGACGCACCATGGAACAGTAAGAGTTTGAGAGTGTGTATGAATGAACGTGCATATGTGTTTGTCATTCTTCAGATCTCCACGCCTTTGCAACCTTTGAGCCTAAAGGTTCTCATCTGCATGTTTTTGTCCTTTGTCTCCTTATTACACAGCGCTTGACCAAAGGGTCTTCCTCCCTCACCCTCCTATGGGGCAATTTGACCTCATGTTCAAGGTAAGCATTGGGGATAACGGTTTCCTCAAACTAACACGTGCACAGATGGTAGGCACTTTTGTTACACTTTTAGCCACTCACTATATCTGAAGGTCTTTATGGCTGATTTGAAATTTTTACCTTTGTGCTATCTTGTATTGCACATTTGTGTTTTTCAGGCTTGAATACATTAGTTATGTTATGTTATGTTAATTTTATGCTTCTATAGTGCACGGCCACTCCACGGAGCATCCCGGCGCGTTAGCGAAGATACCCACCAAAAAGGGAGCAACATAACAACTGAAGGGGAACGTAATTAGCCGTATATTAGTGGAGCATGATCTAGATCACCCCACATAGTGGAATCCTCCCATGACAGTCTGGTAAGAGTGGAGCCCGTTTTTCTGACTGTCTAGGTCCTGATGAATGCCATGGAGCCTACTGGGCCAGTGGGCAGAAACATGTCGACCACAGTGGGGGGACAATAGAATCCTCACCACACCGATCACTTATTTTCATCACCATATAGATACCAGTTATATTAAAATTGATTTGACATCTATAATGGCTTTTTAAAGTCACCTTTTCTGTAAGTACCTCCACTTATTTTAGAAGTGCATCCCTGTCGTAAGGTGTATGCCCACCCTCTATCAAACCAAGTTTTAAGAGGGGAAAGACTTGTCAATTATGAAGCATGACACCAAGTGATGTGTGACACCAGCCCTTCACTTTTTGTGAGATCCCTACACTCACAAATTAACACTGTAGCACCCATGTCACCTGACGGGGAGTGGCTTTATTTGTGCTAAACATTATATGTTGGAGGCTGCCTTCTCCTAGTACCCCGTGCTTCCAGTTCCCTTCCCTAGACCTTTCCTGGGGCTTTATTTGTTACACATTGTATTTGCCTTGCCACTGATTGTTTTTGTCCATCTAACTTGTGTTTAAGGAATGATACTTTTGTGAATGAACCAAAGGTGATATAGTGGCAAGTTCCTACACTCTGGTGTATTTAACAATTGTTTTACTATCATTTGACATTCTAGGGACCTTATTGTTAAGCCTTCTACCTTCCATATGTCTCCCATCTCCCACTCATTCTGTCATATCTCCTTCTTCCCAATGCCTATTACATTTAGTCAATAAGGAAGTGGAGGTAGGGCACTACTTAACAGGTAAGTGAGCTCATTTACAAGCTTATTGATTTGGTGAAAATAAATAAAATATAGTTTATTTGTTTTACATTTCTATTATTCTACTAAGATTATTTCAATGTTTGTACCCAAGTGTTTTTTTATTCATAGGTGTTAAGAATGATGCAAAATTGCATTGTTTCTAATAAGAAATCTTTTGGACCCCAATGTGATCACCTGAGCTCTTTATCTTTTAAACGTGGTTTAAGGAACAGAATGTGCAATACCTCCAATAAAAATGTTCCATCACTTCCAACTTCTTTTGAAAGTCAAACAATGTAATCCAAAAGTTCAGGAAAGTAAATATTTGCACAGGGTGTGATCCACCAGCAAGCGAAATTATTTGGACTGTGATGTTTCCCGGAAGAAGACCAGGATTTCAGTTTTGAGACACCGATGTTGTAGCTGACACTGGAGAAAACAATGTCCCACAGAAAAAATGTCTTCAGCCTTAATAACTTAATGGAGCGTTACTGCTAGAAATTGACCACACAAATGTGTGATTTGGTGGAAATTAGCCCAAATAATAACAACATAAAAGGAAAAAAACAGTTATGGGATCTGGGAGGTAGTTCCTACTGACTCTTTCGTATAAATGATACAATATCGAGAAGGCATTTTTGGTGATTTTTTAAGAATGACTCTAGGAGGTTCACATAGAACAGAAGCTAATCAAAAGCTTTATAGAATATACTAAATTTGGTAAATGTAAGAACAGAAAACAAGGCATTTCCCATCACACTTTCACATGTTGCAAGTCTTTACTGGAGACAATAAAGCTGGCACCTAAAATATTTTTTCAGAAAATACAAGAAATTGCATCTGTTTGTACCCATTTCTTCTAAAGCATTAATGGTAAATGTGAAATGGGTTTTATCAAGAGATTTACCCTCTACCCAAGTTAAGTGTGTTGAGTCGATGGTGAGGATGTATTGAGGAATAAAGGCAGGCTTTTTGAACTATTTTTATTGATTTTAAGATCAATTGTACAAAATGCTCATATTTCTTTATGAAAACATGTACAGAGAGAGATCATATTTTTACAATGTGTCAGAGTAGCATATACAGCAAGTACAGTTGTAACAGGAGATATTGCTTCTTTTTCTTATGTGCAACAAGCAACATATGAAGCACAAGTAACTAGAAGGACAGTAACAATTTGTCAATCAAGTGCATTGTGCTCCAAAGAGCAGATGTCAATGGCACAGGCTGAGAAGCTTCCACAGCGCCATTCTCCATGCAGAAAGCATACAAGGCCTCAGCGCGCCAGCATCAGGGCAGGCGATGGCCCACTACAGTATAAGAGAGATCGTAGGCTCAGGGCCGTAATAACAATGGGGGGAGAGAAGGACACAAGGAGAAGGCAGATATAGGAAGAGAAAGTGGATGGGGAGACAGTATAGGGAATATGTGTGGGTTTTTAGTGAACAATCAACCCCCCCAGTTTCCTCTCCCTCAGGCCTCTTGAAGAGGAGATGCAGGTCTTTTTTGAGGGCCTCCAATTTCAATGCCATGGAAACCCAGTGCAACCTTGACCTTCCTGCAGAGTGCCACAGATTTGTCCCATATAGCTCCACCCCTCTCTCCCAAAGAGGTGCCTGAATGATCGAAGCAATCCAACATGGATCTCCAGCATGTAAGGTAATAGAGCCAGGGTCAGTCAGAGGCTCCTAATCTAGCTGTTGTAGGCAATGGTTGGAAGCTTATTAGCAGGTGTTGAAGTTTACCGGATGGTAGTAGTTTCGCAAGAATCCCTTGCACAGTTTGATTCTGTGCAGGACGGTCAAGTTCGACCAAGTTTTGACCGACCAGCCAGCCAGTGTGACAGCCACTGTAACTGAGCACCCAGATACTAATATTCAAAATAGGGGGCTCTCAGTTCCCCTGTATCAACTGGGAGCTGAGGATTCCGAAAGGCAACTCGTCTGAGTCCCTTATTCCAATAAAGAACCCCATCATTCCATGCAGGGTACGGAGCATGTGGCTTTGTATATGGACTGGAAAGTTATGAAAGAATTAAAGGAGTTGAGGAAGCATCACCATCTTAGCAAGAGAGACACGCGTCCCTGGACCGCAATCGGCAGTGGACCCCTGGAGGCCATCTGTGGCTGTAGAGAGGCAAACATATTACAAGTTATTAAGTCTCTTGTGTTGCGGTACATTCTGATCCAAAGTATCACAACATGGATGGCTCCTATCACACCTAGGGGTCCATTAGGATGACGGGCGGACTTTGCCCGACGGTCATCCTATCGTAAATCGGGACCGCCCGCCATAAGGGTGGGGGTCCCGGGGGTGTCATTAGGATGTGCCTGCCACAGTGGCGGGCACATCCTGTATTTTCAGCATTGTGGCGGGCGGTGCTCTCTGCACCGCCGGCCACAATGCTGAAAATGCACTTTCACATCCTCATTTGCAAAGCGGCAGGCACCGCGCGGTGCCTGCCGCTTTGCAAATCACAATGAAGGGGGGTACCACAGGTACCACCCATGTGCACCCCCCCACCTGTACTTCCCTCTGGGGGGCCCGCATGCCTCTCCGTGGCGGCAGTGCCGCCACGGAAAGGCATCTAACAATGCCCATTGTATTTTGGCTGGCGGTGTCTGATAGACACCGCCACCATATTAAACATTTTCCGCCCCGGCCGCAAGGCGACCGGGGCGGAAAAGTGGCGGGCGGTGTTTTGGTCCACTGCGGTCCCCCCGCCATTGTAATATGGTGGGGGGAATTCAGGCAAAGGATGTCGGGCGGATTGCCCCCGCCAGGCTGGCGGTAGCCACCGCCAGCCTGGCGGGGGCAATCCGCCCGACATCCTAATGGACCCCCTAGTGTAGTCCCACCATTAGGCACTGCAGCGGGCATGCAGGGCTTCACAGGGAACAGGCAGGTCTTGGCCCAATTCAATTCCAGGCTGAGGTTATCCTGAACTCCTTGAGTATCAGCTCAATGCTGCCAATCCCTTACCAGATGTCCGGTATATAAATGAGGACACCAACTACGTACTGGAAGACTACAGGCCTCTCATCTCCTAGTATGATACTTCTCTCCTCCCAACCTCGCCGCAGCCATTGGGCCAACAGTTTTACTGCCAAAAAAAAGAGGACAGGAGGCAGTGGACAACCCTGTAGTGCTCCCCGGTTGATCTCACTGGGGGACAAGAGAAGTTGACCTGCCTTGACCCTGGCAGTGGGGGCTGTATAAAATACGCAGAGGAGATAGAGAAATTACACCAGAAGCCCAAAGCGCAAAATGGCCACAGACAGGTATGCTTATTCCACTGTATCAAATGCACATTTAAGGTCCATTACCAATCAAATGGCAAAGGGCCATCGGAATGGGGTCAGCTCCAGTACTCTGTGAAGTCTATGTATGTTTCGAGTGTTCAAGATATTGGGAATAAAGCTATTCTGATCAGTGTGTACATGAAGTGGCATATATTCCAGTAGGTGGCTAGCCATGATATTACTGAGAATCATATAATTTGTGGCTAACATCGATAGGGGGAAGCATTATGATTTCACCTTAAACAGATTTTTGTCAGATTTAGGTAATGAGAATATAAGGGACTTCCAGGTTTTAGGTTTCCCTTATTCTCCTCCTATTAATGTATGGATGGCTAAAAAACGGTCAATATATGCAGTGAAAAAGCTTGTCATTTTTCAGAATAGGGTGTAGAAATTTAAAATAATACGGATGCCTTTTAGTACATATATAAAATGGGAGGGTAGAACCAGCATAGTCCTGGGCCATATGTTTAATGAGTTGGTGAAATCTAGATTGTGTGACTTCATATTCCCTGAGGCCTGAACAACAAATTACTTGGACTATAGGATACAGAATAACAAGCTGGTCCCACAAACTGCAAATCATAACAACACAAGGAGACACACATCTTCATGTATCAGTAAACAGAACTGCAATTAAATGACAAATGGAAAAGGAACGAGAAACAAAGGGAAAGAATGAGACAAAAGAAGTTAATTATCCTTAAGCCCAACTTGATTCCAAAAGTGTTTTGACAAAAAAAACAAAAAAGTTCTCAGAAGATAATTATCCATATTCTTTCTATAAGTCAGTTCAAGTAATGTCCAAAATGCCTCACTATAATCATGTAATTTCGTTAGCACCGCAACATTCCAAGCTATACTAAAATATCAAATTGATAAGAAAAATGGTATTACCACTTAAATCAAAGCCAACACTAGAAAAAAGAAAAGCAAAATGGCATATTTGGATAACACAAGAAACTTCAAGAGAACTACAGAAAAATAACACCAAATGGACATGTAAGTACCCAAAACCTAACAAACAAAATGAAGTGCAATAGCAGTAAAAAAGTGAATTAACTGTGTTGACCAGTAACCTGTAAAGACCACAATTATTGCATGTGATCATATTGATTACCATATTAAAAAATAATAAGAAAAATTGAATTGTGCATGATTGTTAATGCTCCCTCTAGTGCGTAAAATAACATAGTACCTTGTTCAGAAAATAAGTTACGAATTGTAATAATAGTGGTAGCAGAATTTGCAATACTAGTGCTAGGTATGTCAGGGGGAGTACTTCAGTCATCCATGCTAAAATAATAGCAATAACATGAGTAAAAACCAAAACAAACATAAGGAACTGCATCCTAAACCAAAGATATCACAAGTTATACTCAATACAACTGAATTTAATGATTTGCCATGCAAAGTTCAATAGGAAACACCACACTGCTTTATCATGGACTCAAAAACAACAAAATAAAAAGAGATCTCACAACCCCACAAAAGCCATGTCCACGCACAAGGCTTAATAAAACAAATCTTATGAACATCAGCTCCAGACTCACATTTGCACGCCAAAACATGCCCCCGCATTTCCACAGCAGTCGTCAAATTTGCAGAATGCCCAACAATACAGACAACAATAAAGTGCTTCTATAAATTCACAGAATTAGTAATTACATATACCCCAAGGACAACCCTAATTAAGCAAATCTTAGCATACAAGTGGTCAATGATGAATCTTCCATAATCAAAATTTGCACTATTCATAAAGAAGCTATAGCCATAATTTAAAAAGAAGAATAATGAAAGACACAACATATTTAACAACTCCTTTTCTTTAGCCTTTTATCTGTCATATATGCATATTTGTTATTTCAATTGTAGTGTTGTACTCTTTTCTTACTTATGCCTTGTTTATGATTTTTGGAAAATAGACCATTGTTGTTATACATATAATCCCCAAAGTAATCAATGGTTGAGGTTATATAAATACCAATACAATATGTTAGGGAACAAAACAATTGGTTAGCAAGCTTAATGGAAACAACTGTTCAATGTAACGTGGCCTACAATTTTTGTGGTATTTGTGAATGAGGCAGATTTATCTGATGTCTAATGTCGATAGGCCATTTAATGCCTTCCAAATCCTTGCGTTCAGGTCTTCGATTAGGCTGGTGTTGTGGGGATCAAATTGTTGTGGAAGATTGCAGGACGTCAGTGTTTTCCATAATGTATCTTTGCCTCTTGTTAGCTCGCTTTCAGATCTAAAATCCATCAGCTTTTGTCCCCTGTCAATATAATATAAACATTTGGACTTGATGCAAGCAGATCTGTGAGTTAGGTTGTAAACCTGTACATATTTAGATGGCACCAACATGGTGAACAGAATAGCACCACACAAGGCCAACCACTGGCTCTGCATACATAAAATGGAAATGGTTATGATTAAATGTTTTCATAAATAAAAGTATTTTTTTATTTATATATATATTTACATATTATTGTTAAAAATACATGTAACTAAATAGACTTAAATTACTTCTAAATGTATTAAATACACCACTTTTAATACTTGTTGATGCACACTATATTCTATTTAGATTGCTCATTTATTTGTTACATTCAAACATTAGGAAATACCTCAAATAGAATTTAATATAGTTACATGATGCACTATTTATTTCAACACGTAATTATTAGTGCTGTAGCAAGATTTATTTTCAGTTCTAAATTGATATTACATTTATAACATTAATTTACATTAATAGTAATGTAAACAGTGTTATATTTATTTAGATATAAAGCTAAAGAAAAAATGCTACAGCACTAATTATATTTTGAAATAAACTGAAGTAAAGCAATATTTGTATTCACCATTTATAATTAATAAAATTGAAGCATTTAAATATTTGAAATTAGTTTTTGTAATACATTAGTACTTATTAAGAGTGAAGCATATATTTGAAAGTAATTTATGTATTTAATTACATTTATATTTACATTAATTTTAAAATATAAAAAGGCTGTTAAAATATTTTTATTGTTAAAGAAAAATATATACTTTTTGAATATTAAATTGAATGTATCTCACCCAGCTGCTTTGTTTTACCTCACCTGCATGGTACCTGCATTCACCCGCTAAGGACTCCAGGGTTCACATCGCCTTCGGCAGGAGCCACCTCCCAGCACGCCATACACTATCAAAGTGCAAGGAGCTCCAACAGCACAGGAGCCCCACCTGATTTGCCTTAACTCGCCTGCACGGTACCTTAATCCATCCACTAAGGACTCCAGGGTCCACATCCCCTTGCGGCAAGAGCCCCCTCCCAGCATGCCAGTTGCTATAAAAGTGCGACCAAGCTTCCATAGTTTGGTACGTGCGTGGGCGTGCCCGAGCCAAGGGCTGGCCCGTCTGCGCCCGTCCGAGACCACAGGAGGCCGGGCCAGGCTACATTATTGACATTTTTTACTTTGAGACTATTTGGACGAACGTAGAAGGTACTGTGCTAAAAACTGACATTTCTACTAGTTTTGGGGTGTGGTAAAATGAGCAAAGGAAAGTTAGTTACTGGGCAGGGAGTTGGGGGCGCTTGACGTTTTTCTCCTACAGGCAGAATCGGCACTTAGCCATGACATCAAGCTCATTGAGCCTAGACTATCGTTAGAACCTCAGTTCTCCGAAACCCAACTTGCACTCACAGGGTCACTTCTGCAAAACAATTCGGAAGACACATCTCCTCAAATCAACCAGTCCCAACCCATTGAGTTAGATGATCAGTCTCCTATATGTTCTGACCCAGTAAGCAGTTCAAGCAGGCTCAATGTAACTAATAGGGGACAGGAGGCTAAATTAGGCCAAGACAATAGTCATGAACTTGCGCCCAAAAAGAGGAAGGCGTGGGGCCCCCAGAAACAAAATGAAAATCCCCTTGGGCCTAAATAAAATTTGTTGATAAAGTTTGTAATCAGGGACCTTTTATAAGCCTTTACCCACAGTAACGGATGGACCATCTTCTTTGTCACCTGAGGAGTGTTTCTGGGAAAGGTTAGAAGAAATTATATCAGTCCTGTTGGATCCGTTGTCCCAAAAATTATCATCCACGGAAACAAGATTGGCGAAGCTGGAGGAGCTCATTGCAAATATGACTCCAGTCCGCCAGGACTTATGCTCATGTAGTGCTGCAGAAACCCTACCAGACAGGAGGAGGGGGACTGAGGCTGGCAAGCCTGGTAGTAATTCCGCAGGGGGAGAAGCAAATCACTCTGACACTCACAATACCACAGCTATTGATGCTGCTCAATCCGACCAATCGCATCCTGGAGTAAGATCTTCCTTGTCTGATCAGGCAGGACCTTTGTATGATGTAGATGGCCCGAACGCCATGTGCTCGCAGGTAGTAGAACACCCAAATGAGGCCCCCAACACTGCGGGACCTACTACCCGAGCAAATGGGAGGAGACCAATAAGTATCCCGACCCATCGGAGATTGACGCTTGGAGATCCTACCAATCCAAATTCGAATTTACATTTTCTACCAGAAGCAACCCCTTATACGGTTGTGTTAGCAAATGTTCCATCTCTGCCTTCTTTGAACACTGGTCAACCTTAAGGAATAAGTTGTTACATTTTTTGAGCACTTGGACTGGCATTACTAATATGCTTTTCCCAGAGTTCAAAATGGCGTGAAGAATAGGCTGGGTGGGTAAAACAGCTAAGTCACTAGTGGGTGACAGCGTGGTATTAACAATTAGGTCCCCATGCCTGGTTCAGTACATCCTTGATAGGGCTACCAATGGTATAGCACTAGTGCATGGCATAAATATTCTTTCATTGGGGTACTTTTATCAACCTCCAAGGACCCCAGGGTTTACTTTGCTAGATGAGAGCCTCGCTGAATCTAGATACCCCAAGTATGTGGTCCCAATAAGTAATCGTTATGATGTCCTGAATTCATTGGGAGATATAGATTTACTGACATATTTGAGTTACCCACCTTTAAAACAGAATAATTTCTTCTTAAACCGAGATCAAGGTGATATAGTTTGTAAACCTAAAACTATCTCTGATCACGTTAATGCAGTCACAGATAACCTATAGCTACCTTTAGGTCACATTGATCAGGGCAAAGAAGCCATGAGGTTGGAGAAGCCGATCCGAAGTGTGCCACCAGTCCCCCATGAATATGCAGCTCCAGTCCAAATTCCCTCTAAAGACTCCAGCCGTCTACATGGTAATGTAGCAACAACTAGCTCCTCTGGTAGCACTGACCGAGTCATGTGTAACCTTGCATCTTGGAACATATCTGGACTACGTTCTAAGTTGACCAGCCCAATATGGTGTAACTTTATATCTAAACACAACATATTGTGCCTCCAGGAAACATGGTCAAAGGAAATAATACATTTCAATGGATTGAAAACATTTCACACTCCAGCGGTGGAATGGCTAAAAGGAAGGGCAAAGGGTGGGCTCTGGACTACATCTCCGCTATGTTGAAAGTAAAGAAGTTGGAGATGTACATGGAGGAATTAATCAAAATGTATGTGGACACTAAGCACTGTATCATACTGGCTAACTTGTACAATAATATCCCGCAGGACAAAATTGAGGTTATAGTAAAAATAAATTGGGTAATGACTTGAATTGCCTGCACAGCGATAAGTTTAAAGATTTGATGCTCATTTTGGTGGGGATTTTAATTGTGCTTTGTGCCCAAATGACGAGGGTAATCTATGTCTTTTTACAAATGAAGAAGGGCTATGTAACTCTCATTTTAGGCATTCTATATTGGGGGATTTGTACAATGAAATAAATATTTGTTCTGACTTGGGGTTCGCAAATGAATTATGTGCTGTATCTGTTCCTATGCCCCACACTTTTAATGGTAGAGGCTTTTGTACCACTATAGACTATTTATTTCTTTTATTTATTTAATTATTTATTTAATTTGTAGGGTGCAACAGCTACCCAAAAAGGGTTTCCCGGTGCCTGGACGAAGCAAGGTACAGAGGAATAATGATGAAGGACGTTACTGATTAAACAACCAGGTCTTTAAGGATTTGCTGAAACTGGTATAGATGGTTTCTTTGCGGATAGTGACAGGGAGAGTGTTCCAGAGCATTGGGCCAAGATAGGAAAAAGACCTGCCACCCATCCTAGCAAGATTGAACCTAGGGACCGTAAATTTTGCCAGAGTGGCAGAGTGAAGATGACATGTAGGGATGTATGAATGAACAAGAGAGTGCAAGTATTGTGGAGCTGAACCCCATTTGATCTTAAACATGTAGCGGAGGGCTTTGAATTTTATGCGGTTTTCAACTCTGAGCTAGTGCAGATCACAGAGATGTCCAGAAATGGGAGTGGAACTAGGGACTCTGCAAAGAAGTCTAGCTGCAGAGTTTTGAACCAGCTGCAGTCTACGGGTCGCAGCCTTATTTGCACCCAGAAAAAGGACATTCCTGTAGTCCAGCCATAAGGTGATAAGGGCATGGACCACAGTTTTCTGGGTGGCATTAGGTAGCATCCAGAGGATCTTCCTAAGCCATTTTAAGAGATGATGAAGCAAATAGTTGTGACCTTGACCGCATGATGATGCATGGACAGGGAGTCATCGATGTAAACGCCCAGGTTCCGGACATGGCTGGAGGGCCGTGGAGGTGCACCCATCTCAGCGGGCCAATGAAGCGGACCCCAAAGATTTTTCTCCTTACCAAGGATTAGGACCTTAGTTTTATCCCCGTTTAGTTTCAGATAGTTCTGGTTAACCCTGGGCGTAGTACTTAGCTACGCCCACGGAGTGGGCGTAGTGTTGCCTACTTCACCATTTGCGAAGTAGGCGTAGCATGCAACACTACGCCCACTCCGTGGGCGTAGCGAAGTTGCCCGCCACCCGCCTCCCTCCTGCCCTCCCTAAATACTTAAATAATATTTGTAACCCCTTCGCTGCTCATGACGAGCTCAGCTCGTCATGCAGTACACTGGTCGTGTGCTTATGACGAGCTGAGCTCATCATGAACAATGGTAAATCTGGGCATCCTGCACAGGAGGAAAATCTCCATAGCATTGAAGGTGTTAGAAAGAATAAACACCACTTACCTTGTCGGCTGCCTCTCCGGGGCTCCCTCTGGTAACGGCGCCGCCATCTCGGACACGAGAAATGCACATGCGCGGGCGGCCGCGCATGCGCATTAGCATCCAAGATGGCGGCACGGTTACCAGAGGGAGCCCCGGAGACGCAGTCGACATGGTAAGTGGTGTTTATTCTTTTTAAAAACATTATTTAAGTATTTAGGGAGGGCGGGAGGGAGGCGGGTAGTATTTAGAGAGGGCGGGAGGGAGGCGGGTGGCGCATAGTGGAGCTACGCGCAGTGCGTAGGTGGACGTAGTTTCTGTCCCACTTCGCGTAGCTTCGCGTAGCCCCACTACGCCTATTACACCCAGGCTTAGTTCTGGTTCATCCATGCTGCAATACGCCTAGGACCCAGCTGAAGACAGAATGTGGAGCAGGGGTCAGAGTGTGAGAGTGAGAAGATGATCTGAGAATAATCGGCGTAAGTAAAAAGGGTCAAACCGGTCCGTTCTGCAATGTCAGCTAGAGGCCTGACATACAAGTTAAAGAGCATGGGACTCAGTATAGAGCCCTGGGGTACCCCGTAAGGTGAGGGATGGATATCAGAGCTATCCGTAGCTGAAAAAACCTGAAATGTGCAGCCGTCCAAAAAAGAGACAATCCAGTCTAAGGCTGAACCACATATGTCAAAAGGACCTCAGTGTGTTGACTAATATGGGATGGGATATCGTATCGAATGCCACGATGAGATCTAACAATATCGAGGTGATGGCGTAACCTCTCTGTGACCCCCAACAAAGTGGTCTCCGTGGAAAACCCGGTTGTGAACCCAGATTGAGAGGGGTGGAGAATTTTGTTAGTCTCAATAAATTGAGAGAGATGGTAGTGAATGTGTCTTCCAAAGATTTTGGAGAAGACTGGCAGAAGGGAAATCGGTTGGTAACTTGCAGGAACAGTAGGGTCAGCGTTGGGTTTCTTTAAAAGCGGAGTCACCATAGCATGTTTCCAATGATCTGGAACTTTGGACTCAAGTAGAGAACAGTTCAAACATTCAGGATGACATGCATAATATGGGAAGGAGCAAGTTGCTTGAGAATAGAAATAGGTAATGGGTCTTTAGGAGAACCAGACCTTACTCTGTCTAAAATGATAGCTAAGGAATCTAAGTGGAGAGGGGGCCAGGAGTCTAAAAGGGGGAGAGTAGTGCAGGACTCCTTGACTGGTACTGTGTGAGGCGTGATAAAAGTCAGACTAAAAGAGGGTAGTATGTGGTTAGTGGTAGATGAAAGTGGTTTCAGGGACCTGCTGGGATGAGAGTTGGCTATTTCAAGATATATCTTCTCAATTTTGTGTGTGAAGAAGTGAGCAAGATCTTCACACTGAATGTTATTTAATGGCGAAGGGTTTCCAGTGGTTTCAGACCCAGCAAGCTTTTTTACTGGACCAAAAAGAGTTTTTGAGCAGTCAGCCGCATCAGTAATGGTCTTGAAAACAAAATTGGCCCTAGCCGTATTGCCAAGGTTATGGTAGATTTTTTTCGCCTTTTTATAGGCATCTGTGAGGTCAGGCGCGTAGTATTTTCTCCATTCACGTTCCAATACTTTGCATTCAGATTTTTCAATTTTTAAAATGTCATTGAACCATGGGGCCGGGGGGCGATGGTGTATACGTTTTTTATTGGTCAAGGGGAGACAAGTGACTATAGTATTGGAAAGCCAGGTATGAACATTCTTAGAGAACGTATCTACATGAGAATCAGATGAGGGGAGGTTAGAACATAGTAAGTTGTTAGGAGCGTTAGGGTCCATTTTGTTCCAGTCTCTTTTGGCAGTCGTGAGAGTAGGGAATGAAGACAACGAGGTGGCAGGAGGAGAGACTTTAAACTTTAGTAAAAAATGATCAGACCAGTGAATAGGTGGTGCTGGTGCGCAGTGAATATAGGGAAGGCTGAAAAAAATGGGGTCAAGAAGATGTCCTGCTCTGTGCGTAGGGCCAGAATTACAGAGATTAATATTCATGGTGGCAAGATCGGAAATAAAATTGGAGCATATGGAATTAGAAGGATTGTCCAAATGTAGATTTAGATCACCAACAGGCACATGCATCAAGCGATTAAAAAATCACAAAACGTGCGAATCGCAAAAAAAATGCATTTGCGATCACAAATAACAGTGTTCCAATGCATCAACCTTATTTTTGCGAGAATCTGTATTTTTTTGCAAAAATAAGGAATCGCTAAATTATTCTGAGAAAACATTTGCAATTCCTTATTTGCGATTCTCAAATACAGAATCGCAAATAAAGAATCGCAATTGAAATGCATAAAAAATCACAAAATGCGATTTTCATAGAAATCGCAAAATTGCTTTAGCAAATTAAGAAGGGACACAACCAGGTGGTAATCATGAGTGAAAATCTGAAACAGCTGAAAATCAACAGAAAATGATTTAAACACACCCACAATGAGCTCCCAGAAGTCAAACTGGCAGGGCTGTACCTGATGGCGAGGAGGATGAGGCTGCAAGCTGCTCGACAGAGAGGGTGGCGAATCAATGAGCGCATCTTCAGAGTCCGCATAACTTTCCTAGGACAGCAGGAGGACGAGATATACGATAAGTATAGGCTGAATGCAGAAATTATACATGATCTCATCAATGAATTGGACCCCGTCTTGTAACGACAGACTCATAGGACCAATGCAATCCCAACGCATGTACAGATTTTATGTTGCTTACATCTACTGGCGTCAGGCAGTTTTCAGGGTGTAATTGCAGTAGCAGGAGGTGTGTCGCAAAGCGCATTGTCAAGAATATTAAAAGTGTCCCTTGATGCCATGATGGTTCGGATACACTCACATATAAGTTTCCCTACCACAGCCCATGACATTGCTAAGACCAAGCACGAGTTTTACCAAATTGCAGGCTTCCCACAAGTTCTGGGTTGTATTGATTGCACCCATGTGGCAATATGTCCCCCTGCAGCACAGGAATATTTGTATAGGAATAGGAAATGTTATCATTCCCTCAATATTCAGGTTGTGTGTAATGCCAAAAATATCATAACAGACATTGTGGCGCAATTTCCCGGCAGTGCACATGATTCATAGCTCTTCAGGCAAAGTGGCATTCACACCCGTCTTGCAAGGGGAGAATTTGGAGAGGGACATTTGCTAGGGAAATATGTGCAATACAGTAATACATTCATTGTACAAATGTCAATGTCAAACAACCACTTACAACCTTTGCTCCCTCACATGTAGGTGACAGCGCATATGCCTTGCGGAATTACCCAATGACACCTTACCTCAATCCTACGACTGCCGCCCAAAGGAGATACAATGCAGCACATATCTCAACAAGGAAAGTCATAAAGCGCACATTTGGGCTGCTGAAGAGCCGATTTAGATGCCTTCTTAAGACCGGTGGAGCAATGAAATACAACCCTGAACAATGCTGCAAGATAGTGGCAGCATGTGCCATGCTGCACAACATTGCGACAAAGGGAGGTTTGGAAATGGAGCAGTCTGACAGTGATTCGGAGGATGGGAACCATCAAGTGCAACACTACTGTGCCCTACAAGGATCAGGTGCAGCAGAAGGGTGCAGGTGCAGATTGGAGATCACACATAATTACTTCTAAGGTGAGTAATGATGGCACAAACACAGTATATGAAATGAAAAGTAAGCTTTATGTAAACAAATTGTGACCAGGGTGTTGAAGCACACTTTCAAAGTGAGTAGTGGCACAAGAGTCTTGCAAAGAAACATGTAAAGATTAAAAGGAACAATTACTTGAAAGTCAGTAATAAGGTCACATTGTAACAATGGTTACGTCAAGAAACAAAGAACTTTAAGAAGGGGGCCCAAGGAGATTTTAGATTACCGACCCTTAAGTGTCCTATCCCCCAAGCTTCATATACTGGAAAAACAAAATGGACACTACGGGTCAAACAGTGTGTGGCTGGAAGGCAACAAAAATTGGCGTAGGCTGTGTCCTAAGTATGTGTCATCCCAAGTGTCTAAAAAACCCATCAGCTCACCCGGTGGCGGAGCATCATCATCTGGGATTTTTTGAGAAAGAAAACTGGTATCTCATCCAAGAGTCCCACTAGTTGTTATCGTAGGACATCCAAGGAAGGATCCGCCAGTGATGTACCACTGCCAAAGAAGAAATGTGGTGGTGCTGAAAAAATAATAATGAATTGCAGTGTAGAAAGAATGAAAAGGTGCAGGCTAAAATTGACTATTATAATGCCAAAGAACAGTTTATTAAGCGGTCATTATAATGCCAAGGATAAAATAGTGTTAGGACAGTCAAGATAGATGGTGACTATCCACAGATGTTCCAGGAGGTCTACATGTTTCAGCCAATCGGACGGAAAATAGTCCAGTGGCTTTCTTCAGGACCACAAAGATAAAACACTACTGCAAATAAGTGAACAATTATGATCAATAGACACAGAGACCCTACCGTATGACGGTATACCAAACCTTGAAATGGTGTCTCAGGAGGATAATTCGTATCCTAAAAGGTAAAGTAAATACACATATATACAATGACACATACATATAATTGACACAGACAAAGAAACCACTGAATGTTGCAATCACAAACCAGATCAGTCAATGCTGTTGCCAGTGCATTATATCAGCAAACCTTCATTAATATCCACATGGTATACCAATTGTGAACTCACCCAGACCAATCTTGGGATCGGACCTCACCTCTCCTGGCACTCGCTCAGGCAATGAGGCCCGCTCTGATGATATACAAAAGAAAGAAACATAGCAAGGAAAAATATTATTATCCTGCCATTTTTTCATGTTGTGTGAGCAATCATGAACCTTGGTATTCATTTAAGACCCAAAAGGACAGTCTCAAAAAGACCTATTGATGTTTCAGTGGTATTTAATGTAACCGTCTTGTTAGGTGACTTAATCTGTATTGTTGTGAAATGTTAAGTATCACCTTCTAGCTAGGTTTGCTATCTAACCACTAAACTAGGCATTTTACTTTAAAAAGCTAGCCCAGGAGAGATCGAGTAGCGGCTTGAGAGGCAGATCGGCATACAAAGATAAAGTATGCAGAATGTCAGAAGGCAAAAGAATAAATGCTGCCAGATCCAGAAGACGTTCCTGTGCAGGCTGAGGCGGTTAGAAATACCCCAAATGGTGCTTTTGCTGGTGTGGATGTTGCCGTACCTGTCCGTCGGTAGCTGGGGCTTCGTCCTAAGACAAGGGGGAGGTACCGACTGAAACAGTGCAGGCAGTATTTATAGTCCTTCCGCTTGGCTTCTAATTGGTATTACCGCTTACAAGAGTGCGGACCAGGAAGGGGACTATACCCATGTTAGCACAGGCTAATGTATGCTTATGCGCATTGTTTTAACACAATTGCGGCCCACAGAGGGGACTGTTTGTCAAGGTAATGGGCAGAGAGTGTTAAATTATATCCGATAAAAGCGGAAATAGTTTAGCTACCAATGACCGAACGTGTTGCCGCAAGAGTGCGAGAAATATTGTTATACTCTCGATGACTGTCATTGTTCGCAGCCACGCAAGGTATTTATTAAGCATCCCGATTAAAGAAAGGCTTTCAGTTACCTGCTCAAAATCTATGTTTTGTAAACAACGATTTGAGCATCCAGATTAATGAAAGGCTTTCAGTCACCAGCTCGAAATCATGTAATACGAACAACTATTTCTGAAAACATGTGCATTATCTATAATGTCCCTGTCTACGTGGACACCCACTTCAGTGCTTTACCATCTGACAGACCAAAAAGAGGCCCATGCAGTATGTTTCAACCGGAAATGTGAAATACATCCGGTTTGGACAGAAGAGCTGCGCTCCCATTGGTTACCACGGCAAAATGCCGTAGTAAAATCGTTTTGACGTTTTTCTTTTATAGCGTCCTCAAATAACAGTGTTTATGCTGTACAATGGTTAGAGAATAAACAGTGCATGATTAAAAAAAGAGTGTGTTGGCCAAAAAGGTTAGTGAGGGGACGACCCAATCTTTTATCACTGTAGCGAACTATAACGGGGCCCGTGTAATTAATTTCAGCATATATAGGGAATCATTCGGTTAAGATAGATATCTTTTATAGCGAAGAGTCAAGGCTGCAGAGTAATTAATTACAAAAAACAATTTGATGGACAGAATGTAGATCAATGTCTTACATTCACCCCAGTACAAGGATCTGGGCCTAAATCCATCGTTTTTTGCACTCCACACCACCCTGGGTCAGATAATGGCTTTATGCAAATCAGCTCTGACCCTGTGCCCCATGGGAACAGTCCAGTCCGAACTACAACAGCCATATCTTTCCCAGACCGGAATCAAGCATCCGAGGACCGGACCGGTTTCGAGGTAACACCTCTCATCAGCCCGGCTAGCTTGACTCCAGTGGTGTGGAGGCTCTGGGACCCACGTCTGGGCTACCCCAGTACACTTAGGGAGAAAATTACAAAAAACAATTTGATGGACAGAATGTAGATCAATGTCTTACATTCACCCCAGTACAAGGATCTGGGCCTAAATCCATCGTTTCTTGCACTCCACACCACCCTGGGTCAGATAATGGCTTTATGCAAATCAGCTCTGACCCTGTGCCCCATGGGAACAGTCCAGTCCGAACTACAACAGCCATATCTTTCCCAGACCGGAATCAAGCATCCGAGGACCGGACCGGTTTCGAGGTAACACCTCTCATCAGCCCGGCTAGCTTGACTCCAGTGGTGTGGAGGCTCTGGGACCCACGTCTGGGCTACCCCAGTACACTTAGGGAGAAAATTACAAAAAACAATTTGATGGACAGAATGTAGATCAATGTCTTACATTCACCCCAGTACAAGGATCTGGGCCTAAATCCATCGTTTTTTGCACTCCACACCACCCTGGGTCAGATAATGGCTTTATGCAAATCAGCTCTGACCCTGTGCCCCATGGGAACAGTCCAGTCCGAACTACAACAGCCATATCTTTCCCAGACCGGAATCAAGCATCCGAGGACCGGACCGGTTTCGAGGTAACACCTCTCATCAGCCCGGCTAGCTTGACTCCAGTGGTGTGGAGGCTCTGGGACCCACGTCTGGGCTACCCCAGTACACTTAGGGAGAAAATTACAAAAAACAATTTGATGGACAGAATGTAGATCAATGTCTTACATTCACCCCAGTACAAGGATCTGGGCCTAAATCCATCGTTTTTTGCACTCCACACCACCCTGGGTCAGATAATGGCTTTATGCAAATCAGCTCTGACCCTGTGCCCCATGGGAACAGTCCAGTCCGAACTACAACAGCCATATCTTTCCCAGACCGGAATCAAGCATCCGAGGACCGGACCGGTTTCGAGGTAACACCTCTCATCAGCCCGGCTAGCTTGACTCCAGTGGTGTGGAGGCTCTGGGACCCACGTCTGGGCTACCCCAGTACACTTAGGGAGAAAATTACAAAAAACAATTTGATGGACAGAATGTAGATCAATGTCTTACATTCACCCCAGTACAAGGATCTGGGCCTAAATCCATCGTTTTTTGCACTCCACACCACCCTGGGTCAGATAATGGCTTTATGCAAATCAGCTCTGATCCTGTGCCCCATGGGAACAGTCCAGTCCGAACTACAACAGCCATATCTTTCCCAGACCGGAATCAAGCATCCGAGGACCGGACCGGTTTCGAGGTAACACCTCTCATCAGCCCGGCTAGCTTGACTCCAGTGGTGTGGAGGCTCTGGGACCCACGTCTGGGCTACCCCAGTACACTTAGGGAGAAAATTACAAAAAACAATTTGATGGACAGAATGTAGATCAATGTCTTACATTCACCCCAGTACAAGGATCTGGGCCTAAATCCATCGTTTTTTGCACTCCACACCACCCTGGGTCAGATAATGGCTTTATGCAAATCAGCTCTGACCCTGTGCCCCATGGGAACAGTCCAGTCCGAACTACAACAGCCATATCTTTCCCAGACCGGAATCAAGCATCCGAGGACCGGACCGGTTTCGAGGTAACACCTCTCATCAGCCCGGCTAGCTTGACTCCAGTGGTGTGGAGGCTCTGGGACCCACGTCTGGGCTACCCCAGTACACTTAGGGAGAAAATTACAAAAAACAATTTGATGGACAGAATGTAGATCAATGTCTTACATTCACCCCAGTACAAGGATCTGGGCCTAAATCCATCGTTTTTTGCACTCCACACCACCCTGGGTCAGATAATGGCTTTATGCAAATCAGCTCTGACCCTGTGCCCCATGGGAACAGTCCAGTCCGAACTACAACAGCCATATCTTTCCCAGACCGGAATCAAGCATCCGAGGACCGGACCGGTTTCGAGGTAACACCTCTCATCAGCCCGGCTAGCTTGACTCCAGTGGTGTGGAGGCTCTGGGACCCACGTCTGGGCTACCCCAGTACACTTAGGGAGAAAATTACAAAAAACAATTTGATGGACAGAATGTAGATCAATGTCTTACATTCACCCCAGTACAAGGATCTGGGCCTAAATCCATCGTTTTTTGCACTCCACACCACCCTGGGTCAGATAATGGCTTCATGCAAATCAGCTCTGACCCTGTGCCCCATGGGAACAGTCCAGTCCGAACTACAACAGCCATATCTTTCCCAGACCGGAATCAAGCATCCGAGGACCGGACCGGTTTCGAGGTACCACCTCTCATCAGCCCGGCTAGCTTGACTCCAGTGGTGTGGAGGGTCTGGGACCCACGTCTGGGCTACCCCAGTACACTTAGGGAGAAAATTACAAAAAACAATTTGATGGACAGAATGTAGATCAATGTCTTACATTCACCCCAGTACAAGGATCTGGGCCTAAATCCATCTTTTTTTGCACTCCACACCACCCTGGGTCAGATAATGGCTTTATGCAAATCAGCTCTGACCCTGTGCCCCATGGGAACAGTCCAGTCCGAACTACAACAGCCATATCTTTCCCAGACCGGAATCAAGCATCCGAGGACCGGACCGGTTTCGAGGTGACACCTCTCATCAGCCCGGCTAGCTTGACTCCAGTGGTGTGGAGGCTCTGGGACCCACGTCTGGGCTACCCCAATACACTTAGGGAGAAAATTACAAAAAACAATTTGATGGACAGAATGTAGATCAATGTCTTACATTCACCCCAGTACAAGGATCTGGGCCTAAATCCATCATTTTTTGCACTCCACACCACCCTGGGTCAGATAATGGCTTTATGCAAATCAGCTCTGACCCTGTGCCCCATGGGAACAGTCCAGTCCGAACTACAACAGCCATATCTTTCCCAGACCGGAATCAAGCATCCGAGGACCGGACCGGTTTCGAGGTAACACCTCTCATCAGCCCGGCTAGCTTGACTCCAGTGGTGTGGAGGCTCTGGGACCCACGTCTGGGCTACCCCAGTACACTTAGGGAGAAAATTACAAAAAACAATTTGATGGACAGAATGTAGATCAATGTCTTACATTCACCCCAGTACAAGGATCTGGGCCTAAATCCATCGTTTTTTGCACTCCACACCACCCTGGGTCAGATAATGGCTTTATGCAAATCAGCTCTGACCCTGTGCCCCATGGGAACAGTCCAGTCCGAACTACAACAGCCATATCTTTCCCAGACCGGAATCAAGCATCCGAGGACCGGACCGGTTTCGAGGTAACACCTCTCATCTAGCTTGACTCCAGTGGTGTGGAGGCTCTGGGACCCACGTCTGGGCTACCCCAGTACACTTAGGGAGAAAATTACAAAAAACAATTTGATGGACAGAATGTAGATCAATGTCTTACATTCACCCCAGTACAAGGATCTGGGCCTAAATCCATCGTTTTTTGCACTCCACACCACCCTGGGTCAGATAATGGCTTTATGCAAATCAGCTCTGACCCTGTGCCCCATGGGAACAGTCCAGTAATTAATAGCCAATGGATCCTGCTTGCCCAAGCCGGTACCATGGTTATTTGAACAAATAACGTTTTTCATAGTCAGGAGGCAGCTATCCCCTGTCCCGCTTTGATATTAGCTCCTCTGATTAGTATATACTATATGTGTATACTGTTGTTGTGTACCCTGCATGTCTGTGAATAAAGACAATGTTTGATAGACATGAAACATGAGGGTCTGTGTCAGATTGTAACCCATGGGATGTCATCATTCAAGCCTTCTGTATCGCTTCTCAGCTTGAAGATCCATTGTTGTTCTCTGATAAACAGGAAACGTGCAGGATCACTGACATGATGGGGATGAATGGTTTCTCTAGAACAACCCATTGCATTTCTTCAGCTTTGTGTTTTTTTGTCAGGCAGTGATTAGTGAGGTGCATTGCTTGTTTATTGCATCTTATTGTGCTTTTATGTTCATTCATGCGAAGCTTAACTTTCTATTGGTGCCAATGTCAATTGTCAATGTTTTTTGAGTTTGTGGGCAGGCTGTGCAAGAGCCACAGGGATAGTGACCCTGGACAGCCAGAAGGCCCCATAATGTGGTATTGTTTCTTGGTTGAAGATTTTTGGTCTAGTGTGTATCAGACCATCTCTTAGGCTCTGTTCTCTTTTGAAAGAAAAAAGTGGAAGAGATAGAGATCTTCCTGCTGTACTCAAAATACGCCAGTTTTTCTGACCGATTTCTGTACTAGAGTGGACAATGTACTGAAAGTAGTCACAAAAGTTCATTTATCAAGAGGAGGCTCTTGCACAGCCTGCCCACAAACGCAAAAAAACATTGACAATTGACATTGGCACCAATAGACCTTGGGCCCTCAAAAAACATACGAACTGCAACAGTGAGAAAGTGATATATATGGTGACCTGCCCATGTTCCCTCAGATTTATAGGGATGACCACCAGGAAAGTTAAAAACTTGTTTATACACAAGGCCTTTGGCATTTAAAAACATCTTGGGTAGGACATGAACAGGATTTATTTACAAGAAGACAGGAAAGTGAATTCGCTGAATTCTATTAATCTGGCCATACAAACCTCCCTGAATCTCATGATTTTATAAATACTCAAAACTGATTGGAGGGTGAAGGCAGCTTTTTATTCTATTGTCTGATTTCATACCACAAACTTGGATTCAGATTTTCTGAACCAAATCCCCTGATTGGCTGACCATACAGCTTGAAAAAATGCTGCAGCTAACACTTTGAGATATAGAGACACTGTTAGTGCATCCTAAAAAAGTATAATCCACCTAATGGGTAAGGGTGATCTCACCCTGACCATCAAGTCCATGTATCCCAAATGAACGCTCTCCATATTTAGATTATAAAAAATGCTGATTTTGCAGCTGGCTATGTGGAAGCCAATGACGAATTTGTGGTTGCCTGCACAGTTCCCCAAGTCCTGCCAATCCTGTTTGAGGACTGCCAACTCAGTTCCAGCTCCAGAGGCATGAGACCAAGGACCAAGAGCAAATGAAAAAGACAGAGCCTGACCTAACATATTGCTCTTGATGCATCCATTTTTGATGCATGAGGGCAAGAAAATAGAGCTAAAGGCAAAATTACTCATTTACATAATTCTATGTGATCTCACAGAATTGTTTAGATCATTTTACTTAATTACAGTACACAGATGTATGAACGTTATACCCACCTCTAGTTATCACACATTGCATTTCATGAATGAGTGATTTACCTGAAGTTGGGTTCACCTCCTATATAATGTCCACAACAGATGAACCATAGAGCTTATGAGGCCATTCGTTGATTACTGTCCCTGCATGCTCTTAACTTTTGTTTTGTGAGAACTTATTTCTCATGATGGGGTGATGCTGCCATTCTACCGGTCCATTATCATTAAAGCCCCAAGAAGAGAAACATTAACTAAGATGACATGCCATTGGGGTGATCGTCGTTAGAATCCTGGCAGGACAGTTTCTTAAGTCCATGCTCCATTTTAGTGTCATCTGATCTCTGGGATGCACGACAAGAGAAACAACTGAGTCTTTGGTACTTCTTTGGGTTAGTTCTGGTTTTTCTTCTTTCTTCTGGTCATTCATTAGTGGCTTTGGAAATCTCAAATAAGATTCTTTTTGATGATTTATGATCAGCAACAAGTACTGGAGATCATTGCAGAGAATTTATACTTGACCTTAATGCAGCTGAAAACCTGCTAAATCCTTTACTTGACACATAAACTGATTAGAAGACATTTCAAGTAATCTAAGAAAAAAAGTGCACCAATTACATGTTAAAGAAAACATGAGAAATAAATATGAGGGAACTTAGGGCCTGATTACTAGTGTGACGGTCTTCTAATTGGCGCACCTGTAGTGGCCCAGAAGTGGAGGGCCACTGTATTATGACTTTCAAAGTCATGCAGGATGTGGATCACCTCCTACACCAGGTAACAGTCATTCAATGGTGGTGGTGCCGCAAAGACCAAATGTGACATGCTGAGCGGAACTGGCACAGTTCTGCAGAGCATATTGCGAGCTCCTCCACCACCAGCGATTTCATGGCAGGTTCCCTGCCATGAAAGTGCTGGCAGTGGAGGAACAAAGGTGTCCCTACGGGGCTCCCATGCTGCACCCAAAATGGTGATGCATTCGGGGGGCACAACATCTGTCCTATCACCCCCAGTTCCAGCACGGCATGGACATCAACGTCCATGCCAAGAAGGAACATTTTTGACGTTCACATTGTGGTGCCTGTTTTTCTGGCACCACCACGGGAACGGCAGTAGGACCATCTGTCTGCTCAAAATAAACATGTAATCATGCGTTTGGTGCAGCCACACTGGTGGAGAGATGGTGCAACTATGCCAAAGTATTAATCAAGTCCTGAGTCTCTGCATCGTAAAGCATGCAGCATGCAAGCATCGTAAAGCATGCAGATGATTGTAGACTAGATTAAATCATATTCATTTGAATAATATACGTTCATATTTTATTAACCAGCCTTAGCATATTATTTCAACATGCATTAGAATGATGTACTCACTAGTTATAAAATTACTGATCATCCTCATTGGAATAGTAATGTGCATAAAGAATTAATGAAATCTGGTGAATCGTACATGTGATATTGATAGGTTTCATTCTGACTTCTATCATTTGCTTATCTGAAATTGTGCACCAAATGCGAAAATAAACAATGGTGCTGCATAGTCATATTGAATGTCATAGTCATATTGAATGTAAAAGAAGCAAAACCTTCAGATTATGATCTTCATATATGTACTAATGTAAACCACTTAAAATGAGGTTCAAATTTTGAGATTAGAAATAATTTTACATGTTGGTACTTTGAAAACGTAGTAATATTTCATAGTTACATGGGAGTTTTGTAACACATCTTATCATATATTCCGAGTGCTTAATAGTTGAATACAATGTTAGAATCTTTTTTGCCCTATGAAATGTATATATCAACTTTTTTATTTTCTGCATATTTTTAAATCAAATTTAACCACGGCCTGCATTTTCCTACTCTGTTTTGTCCTACACTTATGAGAAGGTTTCATAAACTTACAACGTGAATCGAAACTGTGTTTTACTAGAAGAGTTTTCCATTGCTCACAAGGCCTGATTGCAACAAAGGTAATACTTTGCTATGAAAAAGTATCCTCTTGAGCTCACTCATTTGACTTCTGCTAAAGATTCATTGTTTGAAAGTTTACATATACCAGATAATCTGGCTACTTACTTGATCAGCACTACCTCATTCTATAATATCTGACTTCTTTATGCTGCATTGCAATCATTCTATATGAACTGACCAATGGACTGAGTTGTCTGACACGATGAGGTGACCAAAGAGGTGTCACCCGGAACAACTAGACTATATTATGAATTAGTCTGCTGGATAAAATATTCAGTGGTTTACTCTCGAGACTGCCTTTGGGAACTTTTTGGACCCTACTTGCTCCTGTCTTACATTCTTTCTCAATGGGACACTGCCCATAGGCTGTTGTGGCTCATGTCCTTACTGAACTTACCAAAGCTCCTTGTCACATTATGGGAAGACCCAAACTAATTAGATTATCCTGCACTCTTTAGATACAAAATGCTTAGTAACAATGTACTTTCCCTTTTGAATAATGTTGATAAAATCTGACTTTCACTTAACTATGCATTCTGTCTCGTCATGATTTATTTCCTCAAGTTTATTATGTATTCCAATTGATTTATTAAGGACAGGGAGAGATCAGCATAGAGAAAACTCCAAACACTAGGGGGTCCATTAGGATGGCGGGCGGGCTTTGCCCGCCCGCCACCCTAACAGAGTAGTGGACTGCCCGTTAACAGTGCGGGGGTCCCGAAAATGGCATTAGGATGCGTCCGCCACACAGGTGGGAGCATCCTGTATGTTTACCATTGTGGCGGGCGGAGCAGGAATCTCCTCCCGCCGCAATGGTAAAAGCGCATGTTGTGCTTTTCAAAGTGCAACATGACAGGCACCCCCCAAGCCACGGACTCCCAGGGGGCCCGCAAGGGGCCCCTGCAGGGAGTCTCCGCATGCCTTTCCGTGGCGGCGTTGCCGCCACGTAAATGCATTGTGCACAGCCCATAGTAATACGGCGGGCGGTGTCTAAAAGACACCGCCACCATGTTACTGGTTTTCCGCCCAGGCCGCTAGGCGACCGGGGCGGAAAACAGGCGGGCGGTTTTTCCCACCGCCGCGGTCCCTTCCGCCATCCAAATCTGGCGGGGGGGAATTGGGCTGATGATGTCGGGCGGATTTCCTCCGCCAGGCTGGCGGTAGCCACCGCCAGCCTGGCGGAGGAAATCCGCCTGACATCATAATGGACCCCTAGTTTCTAATGGTAATATTTTGCATTGCCTTAACAACATTATTGGTTTGTATGATTCTGGTCTGACTAAATTTCTTCAGAAGATTCAGACCAGGAGTGATAATTCTTTATTTATATAGTTTAAGAGTCATATATATACATTTAATTATAAGTTTTTTAAGTTGGTTGTCCAATCACTGGTCCTCATTGGATAGCCGGATATTAAATCCTTTATGTCCAACGTCTCATTTACAAAAAACAATGTCCATCCAAGGACCAAATGAGTGCCAGAAAGACATAGTGATAAGAAAGCTAAATTGATCAAAAAGGGCCCAGTATGTGCTGGAACAATAATCTGAAAGCGAGTTGAATGGTTTCTGTGCGTTGAAGTTAGGATATAGAGGGAGCCCTACTGAGATCCTTATTAAGATTCTCAATTTGCCCTTTCCTGCTCAAGTCCAAAGCTCTATGTTCATCTGAAGGAGATTAAGTACTGATAGTGTTAGTGTAGCACAAAGATGATTTGAAGCAGTGGAATGAATACCAATAGGGTTGAGCATCATGAATGCTTAAGCTTAGATTTCTGTGTTGTGAAATGGCTGTATGATGTTATGTAAAGTGTTTAAAGTCCATGTTTGGGTGATGCGGGTTAAGCAAAGAATCCTGCTTCGTGCCTTGCCTGGAGGGGGAGCAGCCACGCTGCAGAGACTGTGCTCCGCTGGGGACAACAGCTCCCATTTTACCCTGCTGCAAAATGCGCTCATTAGAATTACGCCTACCAGCGGCTGGTATAGCTGTCAACAGTCCTGATTTATGTTTTGCCTGGACTGGAAGAAGCAGTGCCACAGAGAATGGCTTCTGCTGTGGACTGCAGCTCTCATCTTCCCCTGCGGTACGTCCATGCCCGTCATCATCCTGAGTAGTCTGGGCGGCCCGCTCCTCTTTGCGGTGCATCCCTGGGGGAGTTTGTAATCTGGACCAGCCCTGAAGGGAATCGCTCATGCTGGGTAAGGTAAAGGTGAGAAACCAGCAGCCAGGGAGGGTGGGGTAGTCAATAGCCTTTATTCTTTTTTGTCAAGGGCAGCTAATGTTCTGTTTCAAGAGATTGAACTGACACAGCTCAGACTTTCACTTGAGGAGCGCAAGAGAGTTACAGACTTTTTAGTACCCCTCCCTGAGGTCCGGTCTACATTGGTTGGGAAGCAAGACTCCTGCATACCCTCTAGTTGCCCCTGAGTACATTTGCATGAAGCTGAGTCCCCTTTACTATCAGATTCAATGATACAGACAGTAGTTAAGAGAAAAAGAGGCAGAGGGAAACCAAAGTTAAAGAACTTGAAGGTCACAAGAAGAACCAGAACTATGGAAGGGGCAAAGAGCTCAGAGCCCACCGTGTCTGTTAAAGACTCCTTGATGATGAAAAATGAGGACTTATAAATAAGATTGGAAAACATGGTCTCCTTAATCCTCTCTAAATTACTGCAAAGATTAACAAGAATCATCAATGGTGGGATTATATGGGAAGGGAAGGAGAAATTAATATATCATTATATCCAGAACTAGGGCGAGTCCTGCAAGCACAAGGGAACGTCATAGGGGAGAAATTGCCTCTAAACTACCTAATCTACCAGGCCCGCATCTGGCCCCAGACTCTCCTATCCAAACCTTCCAACCATCCCTGACTCTTGCATGTTTTAATAAGACCAATGCAGGAGATGAAATAACAGAGCCATTAAGACCACGGGACACATGCATCAAAATCAGAAAAAGTGATTAATTATTTGCGAAAAATAAGGAATCGCAAATGAAAAATCGCTAACCGGATTGCATAAAGCAATTTGACAAACAAATTGTGATTCGTGAAAATTTGCTAAAACAAGACTGAGGACACAATTAGGACTCGCTAACCCAGGAAATCGCAATATGCAACTTCGCTAATAGCGATTTTGGTATTAGCGCAATCACTATTAGCGAACTCGCAAAAAGCAGGTCGCACTCGAAGCAGGCTGATGACATCACAACCAGGAAGTCATCCAGGCCATGCTTCATTCCGTGCCCTGAGGAGCTCAGAGGAGGAGGCAGAGTACTGAAGCTGAGCTGAAAAACCTCACACTCAGTATCCAGCTACTGTTCCCAGCCCAGGATGAACAAAACTGATGCAGGGAAGAGTGCCAAGGCTAGGAAAAGGAAACTGAAGTTCTCTGATAAACTGTTTGGCAAATTGTCCTTAAAGGTGCCAGAGGCCATGTGATGATTTGAAGAAAAGGTGGTACGACCTGAGGAAACGTGCCAAGGAACGCAGAGTACTCATGAAGTGAGTCAGGCTTTTTAGACATGTAGTGCTTGAAAGTCCTATGCAGCATGTGTGTCAGGCCTCTTAATTCCCAAATAGTCTCCATGCTGTGTAATAAAGATCCTGGGTGTGCTGTAGAAATGTCATAGCAACTCTCTCTGTAGCATGTATTAATCATTTCAGTGAATTTTCATTTCTACATTCTCAGTCCCACCTTGACCCCCTACACTGCCTGAACACCACTGCACTGTCCGAAACCCTGAAACACCATCCCTAGCAAAACCTGTTAAACTCTTTCAACACTACTGCACTGCTCTAAACCCTGAAACAGCATTCCCAGCAAGACTCTCTTTCACTGTAGTAATCATTTTACTGAATTGCAAGGGATATTGTCATTTGTCTAAGATCACAGTGTGAGTCAGTATTCATTTCAGAAAAATGTGGCAGAATAATTTGCTTAGTTGATGTGTTTAAAAATATGGGAATAAGTGTACTCATGAAATGAATCAGGCTTTAGGACATGTAGTGCTAGAAAGTCCTTTGCAGGATGTGTGTCATGCCTCTTAATTCCCAAATATTCTCCATGCTGTGTAATAAAGATCCTGGGTGTGCTGTAGAAATGCCATAGCAACTCTCTCTGTAGCATGTAGTAATCATTTCAGTGAATTTTCATTTCTACATTCTCAGTCCCACCTTGACCCCCTACACTGCCTGAACACCACTGCACTGTCCTAAAGCAATTAGAAAACATTGGCCACTACTGGCACTAGAAGAGGATTTCAAAGGAATATTCTCCAAACCACCGATCTTTGCTTATGAAAGAACAAGAAATTTGAAAGAGTTATTGAAACAACCAAAAATACAAGTGGTGAGCAAATACAATGGAACATTACCATGCTACAATTGCGGCAACTGTTCAGCCATCATAAGAGGGAGTACCATCAATCATCCAACCAGAGGTACGTCCATAAATTAGAAAGTATCAGGCACATGCAATTCAAGCAACGTTATATATATGTTACGATGCCCGTGTGGATTGTCCTATGTGGGCAAAACCCAAAGAAAAAGAAAAATGCGCATAATAGAACATAAAAGTAACATCAGACTTAATAACCAAAAATCTACAGTAGCAGTCCACTACAACCAAGCTCACCACAATGTAAGCCAGCTGAAATTTTGCATTTTAGAAATGGTGGCAATGACACCCGGGAGAGACAATAACAATTACTTAAAAAACAGCACTTATATAAAGGATACTACCCACTTTTTAAACATTTTGGAAGCAGAGCAAACACATTTTACTAAAGAGATGATATTGGCAAGTATAGACGTGACATCGTTGTATACATCAATACCACATGATCTAGGTATATCTGCTGTTGAGAGTTTACTTTACATGAAGACAAAACTTTAGACCTCAAAGTATTCATCATGGAACTATTACATTTCACGCTGTTCCACAGCTACTTCAAATGGGAAGATAAATTCTATATACAAGCATCTGGAACGTCTATGGGCAATTGTGCAGCGCCTACCTATGCAAATATATTTATGCACAGATTCGAGGCAGATCACATACTGGAAAATGAAACCTGGAGGAACAATTTAATTGTGTATAAAAGATACATAGATGACATTTTTGTCCTGTGGAGAGGTAATGAAGAAAGTTTAAAACAAGCATTACAGGAGTTGAACCTAATCAATGAGAGAA
Organism: Lissotriton helveticus; assembly: GCF_964261635.1. NCBI lineage: Eukaryota > Metazoa > Chordata > Amphibia > Caudata > Salamandridae > Lissotriton > Lissotriton helveticus. The sequence continues at coordinate 651,420,035 of NC_136068.1, forward strand.
TCCAATTTACATTTACCATGAGCAAAAAACAATTATCATTCTTGGATGTACTATTGACTAATAATGATGGAAAAATCATAACCAGCGTATACACCAAGAGCACGGATAGAAACAATCTACTACATTACAAAAGTTTCCACCAAACTCCGTTGAAACATCACTTACCATTTTCTCAACTGCTCAGGATAAAAAGAATAGCATCTACTCAGGAACTGTACGTCAAACACAAACATACAACATTAGAAAAATTCAAGAAAAGAGGATATCCTGAACCCATTCTGGAATCTGCAGCAGAGAGAGCAGATGAATTACAGTGACAACATTTACTAAAACCAGTAAATAAGCAGGAGGACAAAAGAAGTGTTTTTGTATCGAAATTTTCAACCCGAAGTGCTAAAATCAAGAAAACAATTAGAAAACATTGGCCACTACTGGCACTAGAAGAGGATTTCAAAGGAATATTCTCCAAACCACCGATCTTTGCTTATGAAAGAACAAGAAATTTGAAAGAGTTAGTGAAACAACCAAAAATTCAAGTGGTGAGCAAATACAATGGAACATTACCATGCTACAATTGCGGCAACTGTTCAGCCATCATAAGAGGGAGTACCATCAATAATCCAACCAGAGGTACGTCCATAAATTTGAAAGTATGAGGCACATGCAATTCAAGCAACGTTATATATATGTTACGATGCCCGTGTGGATTGTCCTATGTGGGCAAAACCCAAAGAAAAATAAAAACGCGCATAATAGAACATAAAAGTAACATCAGACTTAATAACCAAAAATCTACAGTAGCAGTCCACTTCAACCAAGCTCACCACAATGTAAGCCAGCTGAAATTTTGCATTTTAGAAATGGTGGCAATGACACCCGGGAGAGATAATAACAATTATTTGTTAAGAAGAGAAGCTTTTTGGATTAAATTTTTATGTACCATGCAGCCAAAGGGTCTTAATGAACTGATGGACCTAAATTGTTTTCTATAGAGACTCTTTACGATGCGGACTAGATATGTAATCATGTAAATGAAAACCGTAAATATGTACAGTGAGATAATATTTTACTTCATGTATAAAGTTCAAGATTCAGATTATGCCCTTATATTGCCATAGACAAATGAACTAAGTAGTACACATTCACATCATTTAGCAGTTCATACTTTATGGTATATCACACTTTATTGTATTTCATACGGTTCTCGCAACATTGTGTAACCACATCTCAAATATTTAAGTTTCCCGCTAAGCACCATTTCAATGACACCACGTCGCATTTATGGAGGAGATGGTCACTTTAACTATAAGTAAACATTACACGCTTAGTTACGTAGTCACGTGAGCAGGAGGTGATCATAGAGCCGTAACCGGCAATGAAGGATAGAGTGACGAACGCCGAGGTAGCAAGTAAGGAACACTGACAGGACGCACCGGGTAAGAACGGAGTTTAATTTTTATTTAATACAGAATCACTGTCAGAAGGAGTAGAGGTTTACCGAGGTCTTTCATTTTTTACAGCTTGACGGTTTTTGGAGTTTAAGCGAAGTTTTAAATGTCAGTGAAACATGAGTGTTACTAAGGAAAGGGCTATAAGGCATAAAACTCACGTGGTACATTGCAATGGTTGAAATTCCTATGCAGCATGTGTGTCAGGCCTCCTAATTCCCAAATAGTCTCCTTGCTGTGTATTAAATATCCTGGGTGTGCTGTAGAAATGCCATAGCAACTATCTCTGTAGCATGTAGTAATCATTTCAGTGAATTCTCATTTCTACATTCTCAGTCCCACCTTGACCCCCTACACTGCCTGAACACCACTGCACTGTCCTAAAGCCTGAAACACCATCCCTAGCAAAACCTGCTAAACTCTTTCAACACTACTGCACTGCTCTAAACCCTAAAACACCATTCTCAGCTAATGCCCCTATAATGTTGAAACACCACTGCACTCCCCTAATCCCTGAAACAGTACTCCCTGCATGATCTCCTACACTTCCCGAACACTGATGCTGTGCCTTAAACTCTGAAAGAACACCCCCTGCTATACCTCCTGCACTGGGCGAATACTAGTGTAGTTTTCTAAACCCTGAAACAGCACTCCCAGCAAGACCCTCTTTCACTGTAGTAATCATTTTACTGAATTGCAAGAGATACTGTCATTTGTCTAAGATCACAGTGTGAGTCAGTATTCATTTCAGAAAATTGTGGCAGAATAATTTGCTTAGTTGATGTGTTTAAAAATATGGGAATACATGTACTCATGAAGTGAATCCGCCTTTAGGACATGTAGTGGTTGGAATTCCTATGCAGAATGTGTGTCAGGCCTCCTAATTCCCAAATAGTCTCCATGCTGTGTAATAAAGATCCTGGGTGTGCTGTAGAAATGCCATAGCAACTCCCTCTGTAGCATGTAGTAATCATTTCAGTGAATTTTCATTTCTACATTCTCAGTCCCACCTTGACCCCCTACACTCCCTGAACACCACTGCACTGTCCTAAACCCTGAAACACCATCCCTAGCAAAACTTGCTAAACTCTTACAACACTACTGCACTGCTCTAAACCCTGAAACAGCACTCCTAGCAAGACTCTCTTTCACTGTAGTAATAGTTTTACTGAATTGCAAGGGATACTGTCATTTGTCTAAGATCACAGTGTGAGTCAGTATTCATTTCAGAAAAATGTGGAAGAATAATTTGCTTAGTTGATGTGTTTAAAAATATGGGAATACATGTACTCATTAAGTGAGTCAGGCTTTAGGACATGTTGTGCTAGAAAGTCCTATGCAGCATGTGTGTCAGGCCTCTTAATTCCCAAATAGTCTCCATGCTGTGTAATAAATATCCTGGGTGTGCTGTAGAAATGCCATAGCAACTATCTCTGTAGCATGTAGTAATCATTTCAGTGAATTTTCATTTCTACATTCTCAGTCCCACCTTGACCCCCTACACTGCCTGAACACCACTGCACTGCCCTGAACCCTGAAACACCATCCCTAGCAAAACCTGCTAAACTCTTTAAATACTACTGCACTGCTCTAACCCCTGAAACACCATTCTCAGCGAATGCCCATATAATGTTGAAACACCACTGCACTGCCCTAAACCCTGAAACAGCACTCCCTGCCTGATCTCCTACACTTCCCGAACACTTCTGCTGTTCCTTAAACTCTGAAAGAACACCCCTGCTATACCTCCTACACTTGGCGATTACTAGTGTAGTTTTCTAAACCCTGAAACAGCACTCCCAGCAAGACCCTCTTTCACTGTAGTAATCATTTTACTGAACTGCAAGAGATACTGTCATTTGTCTAAGATCACAGTGTGAGTCAGTATTCATTTCAGAAAATTGTGGCAGAATAATTTGCTAAGTGTATGTGTTTGAAAATATGGGAATACTTGTACTCATGAAGTGAGTCCGGCTTTAGGACATGTAGTGCTTAAAAGTCCTATGCAGCATGTGTGTCAGGCCTCTTAATTCCCAAATAGTCTCCATGCTGTGTAATAAAGATCCTGGGTGTTCTGTAGAAATGACATAGCAACTCTCTCTATAGCATGTAGTAATCATTTCAGTGAATTTTCATTTCTACATTCTCAGTCCTACCTTGACCCCCTACACTGCCTGAACACCACTGCACTGTCCTAAACCAGGAAACACCATCCCTAGCAAAACCTGCTAAACTCTTTCAACACTACTGCACTGCCCTAAACCCTGAAACAGCACTCACAGCAAGACTCTTTTTCACTGTAGTAATCATTTTACTGAATTGCAAGGGATAATGTCATTTGTCTAAGATCACAGTGTGAGTCAGTATTCATTTCAGAAAAATATGGCAGAATAATTTGCTTAGTTGATGTGTTTAAAAATATGGGAATACATGTACTAATGAAGTGTGTCAGGCTTTAGGACATGTAGTGCTAGAAAGTCCTATGCAACATGTGTGTCAGGCCTCTTAATTCCCAAATAGTATCCATGCTGTGTAATAAAGATCCTGGGTGTGCTGCAGAAATACCATAGCAACTCTCTCTGTAGCATGTAGTAATCATTTCAGTGAATTATCATTTCTACATTCTCAGTCCCACCTTGTCCCCCTACACTGCCTGGATACCACTGCACTGTCCTAAACCCTGAAACACCACCCCTAGCAAAACCTGCTAAACTCTTTCAACACTACTGCACTGCTCTAAACCCTGAAACAGCACTCCCAGCAAGACTCTCTTTCACTGTAGTAAGCTTTTTACTGAATTGCAAGGGATACTGTCATTTGTCTAAGATCACAGTGTGAGTTAGTATTCATTTCAGAAAAATGTGGCAGAATAATTTGCTTAGTTGATGTGTTTAAAAATATGGGAATACATGTCCTCATGAAGTGAGTCAGGCTTTAGGACATGTAGTCCTTGAAAGTCCTCTGCAGCATGTGTGTCAGGCCTCCTAATTCTCAAATAGTCTCCATGCTGTGTAATAAAGATCCTGGGTGTGCTGTAGAAATGCCATAGCAACTCTCCCTGTAGCATGTAGTAATCATTTCAGTGAATTTTCATTTCTACATTTTCAGTCCCACCTTGACCCCCTACACTGCCTGAACACCACTGCACTGTCCTAAACCCTGAAACACCATCCCTAGCAAAACATGCTAAAGTCTTTCAACACTACTGCACTGCTGTAAACCCTGAAACACCATTCTCAGTGAATGCCCCTATAATGTTCAAACACCACTGCACTGCCATAAACCCTGAAACAGCACTCCCTGCATGATCTCATACACTGCCCGAACACAGCTACTGTGCCTTAAAATTACTTATGGAGTGAAGCAGACTCTAATAACATATAGTGCTTCTAATTGCTATGTAGTATGCTAGTAGTGGTCTATAATTGTAAAAAAAAAATTAACCTGTTTATTTTCTTCACAACAGATTTTAATTATCTACAGAAAGAAAAAACAACATGCCGTCAAAGAGTTTGAAAAGAAAAAGATATAAACAGGCTTACTTTTACAAATAAAAACAATTACAAGATTTGAAAAATCTGAAAAAAAAGAGAAAATTGTCCCTAGAAATGCAGAAGAGGTGTTAGCTGAGGAAGTTTTAGGGAGACGTCCTAAGGCTCCAGTGTACACTTGGAATTGTAGTAGTATTTGTAGTGTACGACAGGATTCAATTGTTTTTTTCCGCAATTTCTTACGTAAGTATACTATGAAAAGTGTTAAACAAAAGATTAAGATGCTGCAAGAATTAGACCCCTGCAGAGTGAGAGAAAAAACGTGTTTGCAAGGTCATTCTCTGGCTTGTCTTTCTAAAAGAGTATGTCAGAATGTTTATCACCATTTTAGGATGTTAGCAGTGCATCATACTGAAGTGAGGAAATTAGTGAAAAGGTTGTATTATGCAAAACGTCCAGCACTTAAGCTAAAACAGTTAAACAGTGCGCTTTTGCATGGATCTGTATTAGATGTATTCAACATTTGTGAAGAAACTGAGGTTAGTTACTTTCGTCCTGAAGAAGACAGTGCAGACACTGATACATTAATAGAAGGAAATGTTGAAGAAAATGTACAGAATTTTAGTACAGAAAATTTTGAGCAAGAAATTACAAGGTTTAAGGTCATTTCAGCAGAAAGGACAAACTTTTCTTGTATTTGTTGTAGATGAATTCATTATGAAAATCAGACCAGGATAGTTGATGTATATTTAAAAAGTGAAAAGGAGAATAATAATGAGTGGATGGAATTTGCAACTTATTTGTTGGTAGAGAATTGTTTTGATTTGGGTTCTGATCAACGTATTTGTAAATATTGTTATAATAAATTAAATGAAAACAAAATGCCAGCTAGAGCTGTACATAATAATCTTGAGTTGGTAAATATTCCTTCTGAACTGATGGATTTAAATACTTATGAGTCTATTCTTATTCAATGTGTGCATCCATTGTTCTTATGGAGCCTAAGACATGGAAATTGCATCCTTCAGATTTACAGAGAGGATTAAAGGGAAGAGATGTATATTTGCCTCTAGATTTAAAGACAAATATTGAAACAATTGGTGTAGAAAATGTGGAATCTCTAGTTATTCTAGTTAATGGCGTTCCTGCGAAGAGTAAGAAAATATGGCAAGAATTAGTGGATGTTAGGAAAGTGAAAAAGGCAACGTTGTATTTGGTAAAAATAATCAATACTATAAAAATGTATATGTAGGAGAAGAGGAAACAACTATAGAAGAGGACAGTGATTTGTCAACTGGACAAATTAAAAAAGTGGATGTGTCCAGAACTGAAAAAATTTATGAACATTATAGTGTGCATCCACTTCACTCTAAAGAAGTGATGGGGAATACTATTGAGTTATTCCAAATGAAAAAAGCGAAAGGAAGTACCATTAGTGTATGGGACGAAAGCTTGAAAGCTCGTTGTTTCCCTCAGTTATTTCCAACAGGAAAAGGTGGACGATATGATGAACGACCTGTGCAGATTCCTGCATCTGAATCCGGACATCAAGATTATATGCAGAAGATCCAAGGTTTCGCCAATGTATTCCATATTTGTTTCATCTTCTGTTTGAGAGTGACTTGTCTGGACTTTCTTATGCAGTGAACCATATACTAAAAAGTGGAGTAAATCTGCAAAATGTTTCGGCAAAGGACTTTATGGATAAAGTCCAACAGAAAGATACTGTTTTGGAATCTAAGCTAATTAATCTCATGGCATGTCAGCTTGGTACTAATGAGTATTGGTACTGTTGTCATGGGGAATTGAAATGTATGCTAAGAAACTTAGGAACTCCTACATGGTTCCTTACTCTAAGCTGTGCTGACTATGCTTGGGAAGATTTACTTCAATTTCTTCGAGAGGCAAATGCAAACATAGAAAAAGTAGAATACAAGACACCTGGAGAACTGTGCTCTTTGGATCCAGTTAATATATGCAGGTATTTCAATCATAGATTTGAAGATATGATGTATTTTATCACAAACAAAAAAAATCCTCCTCTTGGAGAGGTTCCGGATTTCTTTTGGATAACGGAGTATCAAGCAGGAGGTGCTCATCACATACATATGCTGCTATGGATCAAAGATGCCAAACATTTGGAACAGATTCAGATGAGACAGTGAGGAGTTTTATTGAACAATATCTACATGTGCTGTACCAAAAAGTACAGAACAAAACAATTTAAGACATCAAGTCATACGATTTCATACCCATCGTTGTGGAAAATACTGTCGTCGAAAGTACAAATCTAAGGATAAGTTCTATACAAAATGTCGTTTTGCATTTCCACGTCGAGTAATTTCAAAAGGAAGAGTGAACAATTTTATGCCATCTTTGCAACATACTGTCAGAAGAAAATCACAGAAAAATACCTACAACTTAAGAAGAAATGAAGAGTCAAAATACATAAATGACTATAACCCAGTCATTTTCTCCATGTGGAATGCTAACATGGATATTCAATATGGTGCAGACAACTCCATTGCTGTGGCTCGATATGTAACGTCTTACATTACTAAATCTGAAAAGACGGAACTAAAGGAAATGTGGGAAGAAATTTCTCATGAAAAGAACCTAAGTAAGAAATTGTACAGCTACAGTTTGAAGATGTTGTCTCATCGAGAAATCGGAGCATATGAATGTTCAGATCACTTATCATCTGCAAGTCTATACTCCAAATCTAGAAAAATCATTTGGGTGACTTTAGGTCTTGCAAGAACACGTAACCGAGTTTTGAAATCTGTACAAGAAATTGAGTATTTAGCAGAAAGAGAACCAGACAGTACAGACATTTTGAAGACAAATATGTTGGATACATACTATCCAAATAGAAGTAATCATCTTGAGAATGTTTGTCTCTATGAATTACTGCAAAGCTATACTTTTAAGAGGAATATTACAGAAGATATCAATAAAGGAGTATATGTTGTGATTGGATCTGGAGGATGTTTAGTGAAACAAAGAAAAGGACATTTGATTAATCACCGAAAACTGAGTTGCGAAACTCCTGACAAAAGGGAATTTTACTATTTAGCTCTTTTGCAACTCTTTAAGCCATGGCGTACAGAACTGGAACTACTTGGAGATTTTCACAGTTATGAAGATTCATTCAATGCAACAAAATGCTATAGAATGTCCTGTTTTTACTAATTATCTTATAAATGTTGAACGACGAAATACAGCAAGAAACTACAATTGCAGCAGAGATTGTTAGAGACAGTTCTCAAGACAGTCAAAGTTCTGCTTCGTGAAGTCAGGATCCACTAGGAGAACCAATTTTCCAAAATGAAGCTGCAACTGTCATGGATGAGGTGGAAACAGCAATGCAACAAGCTCACGAGGAAGAAATACACTTAGAAGAATTGGAAAAACAACTAAATATGAGCTAAAACAAATATATGCTCAAATGACAGAGCAGATTGAGCATGGTTTATATCATGAGAAAAAAAGTGTGCTCATGTACGTCATTTAAACCTGTCCGACTGTACGTGAGTGGAGAAGCAGGAACTGGAAAAAGTTTTCTAATTAAAGGAATTGCAACTTATCTACAGAAAAGAACTGAGTCGTCACTCTCTTGTGTTGTTACTGCTCCAACTGGATTGGGAGCACATAACATTAAAGGGATTACTTTACATCGTTTATTGATGCTGCCAGTAGAGCATGAAAATAAATTAGAATACCACAAGCTATCTGGAGAAGCTTGTTGTGAAGTTTCTAGAGTCTTGAAAAAATGAAACTTCTCATTATTGGAGAGGTGAGCATGGTATCAAATTTAATGCCTGCCTTTGTGCATTTAAGAATGCAACAAATCCTTAAAACAGAGTATGATGTGTTATTTGGAGGCAAACACGTCATAGTTTTTGGAGATCTACTACAACGAACTCCTGTGAAGGACAACCAGTAATTAAAACAGTTACACATGAAGACACCAGAAAGTGCCTGGGAAGCATTGGAAATGTTAATATTTGGTCATATTTTGAATATTCAGAACTCATTACAAATATGGACAGGCAAAGGACGCTGATTATAAACGTATTCTTGAAGATATAAGAATTGGAAAAGTGAGTGAACATGGCAAAGAAGCTTTACAGGCACGATTTCTTACAAATTGTTTCCAAATGTATGTCCGCCGAAAACAGTTTCCCTGTTTGTTTGGCATTTGCGGTGACTATTCATAAATCTCAAGGTTTAAGTGTAGATAGTCCTTTGGTGAATATTGTAAGTACTGTGTTTAAAGAAGGTATGGCATATGTTGCTTTATATCGAGTCAGAACTTTATCTGGATTATACTTGATTGATTTTGATGAGACAAAGATTAGTGCAGATGTAAATTGTGTAAAAGAGTATAATAGGTTAAGAAGAGAGCATGCTCCCAATTTACCTCAATATCCTTTATTTGAAAAGCGTGTGGTAGGTCGAAAAAGAAGATATGAGAAAAATTGTAGCGAGGTGTAGAGAAAAGAAAAAAACTAGATGAACCAGTGATAGTAAACAAAAAGAAAAAGAATACTATTGAAGAGGTTGTTGGTTTTCAGTTTGAAAACAGTTCTGGTGTCAACTGCTATGCTAATGTAGTGGTTAATGTTGTTTTATTTTCTTGAAACTTTACAACAACAAATTGTGAAAATCAGGACAAAAGATTTTGTTGTTTGTTGAAATCTGTGTTGGAGAAATGTAGTAGTGATAAAACTAAAATCGAAAGTGTTTCTGATATTCGAAATGTTTTAGACATATGTTCTGGTTTAAATCAATTTTCACAGAATATTCAGCAAGATTGTCAGGAATTTCTAATGTATATGCTTGTTGTATTGCAAGATGAAGGTATAGATATTGAAAATCTTTTTGGCCTTTGTTATAAATGGCAACATGACTGTGACAATTGTTCGCTTTCAAGTAGTACTTAAATAGACACTGAAAGATTTATATATTTGACTTTACCAGACTGCAAATCAGTGTCTTTTAATAATCTAGTTATAGAAGCAAATCAAAACATGGTCTGTATCCAATGTAACTCACAAATGTTATCAACGTTATTTATACAAAGATATGGACAGTATGTGATTTTAATGCTGCAACGATGCAAACCTGATGGAAGAAAACTGACAACTTTAATAAAACATTTTGTGGCTAATCAACTATCAATATCAGGAAGAACTTTTGTAACTGTAAGAATTATTTTCCATGATGGTCCTTCTACAACATCAGGACATTACACAGCTTATTTAAAATGTACAAAAGGCTGGCCTCATTGTGATGATACTCAATTTATTTTCAAACAATGTTTGCCTTATGACATACCAAATTCTAACCTAGTGTTTTTACAACCAAAATTTTAGAGAAAATAATTGGCCTGGGAAAATTACTGCTGTTAAGAAAGGGTAGTCCGGTGTTGAAAAGTACTTTGTGAGTGAGGGTGATCGGTTCAAAAAATTCTTGTAGTTGACGTAGAGGTAGTGTAAGTGTATCAGATAGTGGGTGATGTAGCTATCAAAGGAGATGGTGATCATCAGTGAGGCAGAGGTGTTTTAGATTTGTTGTAGTTGTTGTAGATGTTAGTGACATTTTTTATTCCCTTGTAGAGGTTTCTTTTAATGGTATACAGCTCCTTGTGTAGATACAGGATGAGTAGAGTGTCATCGGCATACCAGATGATGTTGAGATTCTGATAGCATGCTAGTTGTTTAAGGTATATGTACATGATAAATAGCATCGGGTGGAGGTATAACCATTGTTAGATGATACAAAAGATGTGGGTGCTTTTGATTGAGAAGGTTGGGAAACGGACGCTTAAGAGTACTATCAAGTATCTTCCAAACTAAGGATTACACACATACAATTTGGCCATGAGGAATGGTATCTGAAACAAAAAATTACTATTTCGAGTAAATGTTGTTAGCAAATGTTTGTACATAACTTTATTTAGAGTGTATAAAAAAGAAGTAATAATGTTTTGTTACATTGTGATTGTTGGAGATGTCCCATATTTACATAAGAAATTGCTGTTCGAAAAAAACATTTAAGATATGTTTTTTTCTAATTTTTACATTATTAATGAAAATGTTGAATGGGTTTTTTAAAGACAATCTTATTGATTGTCTATTTTTTTGCCCGCTGTTGTACTATGATGAGTACTATTGAACTCACTGTTTTCAGTGAAATTCAAAATAAGATACATAACATATTGTACAAATTATTTTGTATTGTGAAATATATATTATAACTCAATTTTTACTTCTCTTCCACAGATACTATATTTATAAAAAATGTATTATTAACTTTTCATTACTTATAAGGTAAGTACGACAAACAAAAAATACTTTCTCATCACTCTCTTACTTCTCTTTCCCTCGTTCACTTTCTTCACTCTCTCACTTACTCCCCTTCCTTTACTCATCTTACTCCCCTTCCCTCACTCTCCTTATTCCCTTTCATTCACCTTTACACTCCTTCTCTCACCATCAGTACGCTTCCCTCACCCTCACTCACCTTCTCCTGCTCCCTCTTCCCCTCTCTGTCCCTCACTTCCCTTTCCTTTCTTCCTCCATCACTACCCTTCTCTTGCTCTATCCCTCACTCTTTTCTCTCTCCCCCTCACTCTCTTTCCTTCACACCATCCCTCACTCACTTTCAGTCACTCCCCTTCTCTCACTCCCTCACTCCCTTTTGCTCACTCCACTTCCTTTATTCCCTCCTTCACTCCCCTTTCCTCCATCCGTCTCTGAGTCTCTTCCTCTGTCTCAGTCACTATAACTGCCTCACTCCCTCACAGTCCCTCACACTACCTCTCTTTCTCTCTCTCACTGTCTCCCACTCTCTCCACCATTCTTCCTTTTCTTTCCTCTCTCTTTCCATAAATCCTTCTCTCTCACTCACTACTTTTTCCTCTCTCTTAATATGCTTCTTTTTCCCTCACTCCCCTTCCTTCACTGTCACTGCCCTTCACTCAATCTCACTCCTCTTACCCTACTTCATGTTCTCCTCTGTGCATCACTCCCATTCTCTTTCTCCTGCTGCCTTTCCTTCCTTCACTCCCCCTCACTCTCTTTCCCTCACTCCATGCGTTAGTCCCCTTCCCTCACTCCCCTTTCCTCATTCCCTTTTGCTAACTCCCATTCCTTTAGTCCCTCACTACCCTTAACTCCATTTCTCTCTCCCTCTCTCCCTCTGTCTCACTCAGTCTAACCGCCTCTCTCCCTCTTAGTCACTCGCTATCCCTCTCTTTCTCTCTCACTCTCTCCCTCTCTCTCTTGCTCACCCTTCCTCTCTTTCCCTTTCTGTTTCCTTCACTCCTACTTTATCCCTTAGTCCCCATTCCTCTCTCTTCATCTCCTTCCTTTTCTCTCATTCCCCTTTTGTCACCCTCATACCCCTTCTCTCACTGTTACTGCCTTTCACTCACCCTCAGTACTTTTCCCTCACTCCCCTTCCCTCAGTCCCCTTCCTTCACTCCTCTTTCCTCACTCCCTCGCTTACTCCCCTTCATTCACCCCCTCCCTCTCTTTTCTCATCCATGTTTCTCTCCCTGTCTTCCTCTGTCTCACTCACTCTAACTGCCTCACTCCTTCTCAGTTCCTTGGTCTCCCTCTCTCTCCCTCTCTCCCTCTCTCTCCCTTACCCTCAATCTCATTTCCTCTCCCTTTCTATAACTCCTCCTCTCTCCCTCACTCACTTTCCCTCTCTCTTAATTTTCTTCCTTCTCCCTCATTCACCTTCCCTCACCCTCATACCTCTTTCCTAACTGTCACTGCCCTTCACTCACGGTCACTCCCCTTCCCCCACTACCCTTCCCCCTATCTGTATCTCACACCCCTTCCCTTTCCCGCTCCCTTTCCCTCACTCCCCCTCGCTCTCCTTCCCTCACTCCATTCCTTACTCCCCTTCCCTCACTCCCCTTCCCTAACTCCCTCCATCCCCTCACTCCCCTTCTGTCTCTTTCACTCCCATTCTCTCACTTTCCCATATCCCCCTTTTCTCATCCTCATACCTCTTCCCACACCGTCACTCCACTTCCCTTACCTTCACTCCCTTTACCCTGCTCTACTTCCCCTTCTCTGTCCCTTACTCCCCCTCCCTGTCTCAATCCCTACCCTTAGTCCCCTTCTTTCCGTCACTCTTTCACTACCCTTTCCTCACTCACCATACTCCCCTTTCCTCGCTCATTCCCTCAGTCCCTTCCTCCCCTTCACTCAGTCATTTCAGTCATTCATTTATACACTACACATTCATTCAAAAAAAGTATGACACACTATATAAGAAATATAGCTCTTCTTGGAGAAGTAAATTTAGTTCTTAGAAGAACTGTTTTTTTTGTTTTAAATTTTTTTGTGTTTTTTTGAACGATTTTATATTTTGGGGGGAGTTTCTGTAACAAAAAAGAAAATAGGTAACCAAAAACTGCTCAACAGGAACAGGAACAAAAATAATAAAAGAAAAAAAATTAACGGCGGGAGCATCGGTGTTGCCTCTTCTGTGCTACGATTAAATCAATGCTTTGCTCTCCGTAGCACAATAGTTGCAACGTATATGTACGTCTGCAAAATCCGGCCGGCTATCTGGAGCAGTTGCAGATGGAGATGCTCCTGAAGAAGAGGTGCTGGGGCAGCAGCTGGAGGATTGTCCCTGAGGTCTTGAGTAGATGCCCGAGCATAGTTGTTGGGATGAAGATTTTTCACATGCCGAATCATAGTTGCAATGCTGAAAGAATACTGTTTGGAGACATCACCTCTTGAAAGGATGGCGCCACAGATTTTGCAAGTGACTTATGAAGCATTTACCTTTTTTTGCCCTTCTGGGTAAGTAAAAAACTTCCATATAAAAGACTCTGTGGTTTGGCTGTTCAGGCAAAAACTCCACATCAGAGTCTGAAGAAGATTGCTGTTCTGCCGTTTTCCAAGCAAGAAGAAAATACTGAAGATGCTTCTCCCAGGAAAAAGAAACAGATAGTGGGGAAGTGGGTATGGTTTTTGAAGATTTGGAAAAGAATCTACTATAAACCAATCAAAAGTGTTGTTTTCAAGTCATATGACTTTACGTGCACGCAAGGTGCGCGCACGGTGTTCGCACGAGTCGCATATGAATGACTTTTTACCCGATTTTCATAAATGCTTTTAAAGCTAATATACGGTTATAAAACGTCAAAAATACTATTTTTACAGTTATGTCACAGAATGTCTTGGGTTATTATGTACATTATATTTACAGAAATTACTTTTTGGGATGAATTTTTTTTCGTACAACGTGCGCGCCAGCGTGCGAACTGCGTGCGTGCGTGCATGCGTGCGAACTACGTGCGCGCATGCATGCGAACACCGTGCGCGCACCTTAAAAAACACAAAATCAGTGATGTCACTGACCATGTCATGAATGATGTAATATGTGACATCATCAGCAGTGGATTGCGGACGTGCGAGTTATAGTGAGTACAACTAACTATAACAGGGGAATTTCAATGGTTTTGTATGAGTTAAATGTCCAGCTAACTATAACTGGTGTGAACCTATATTTTTGTTCAGTGAATATATATATATAAGAGAAGTAGCGATGGGGGCCTGCTTCTCTCCCAGTTATGCCGGTTTACATATGGGATACTGGGAGGAGCAGGTCCTGTCGGCTAACTTCGGGGACACAATGGCCACCAAAGTTGTTCTATGGTTAAGGTACATAGATGACCTTTTCGTGATCTGGGATGGTTCCACACAAGAAGCAGAGGAGTTCATCAATAGTCTCAATGACAATTGCATGAATCCTGAATTCACCAGTCAGATCAGTGACACTTCAATCTGCTTCCTAGATGTGGAAATCTTTGTGAGTGGAGGCAAACTAGAAACCAGGCTATTTAGAAAAGCAACAGCAGGTAATAGCATCCTCAACTCAGGTAGCCATCACCCTGCCCACCTAATCAGGAGCATACCCTACGGCGAAATGCTCCGCATTAGACGTATTTGTAGTACTGATGCAGGGTGCTTAGCGGCGCAGTTAGAATGTGCTGTGAGATTCAGCCAGAGAGGCTACAGTAAGGCTGTGATAGAGAGGGCCATGAATCGTGCAAATGCACAAGCAAGAACCTCACTATTAGCAATTACATCTTGCGATCTCACAGAATCCATGGGAACCACATTAAGTGAAATGCAGTCAACCAACCGCGAAGAGGAAAATACAACTCGTTTGATTATCACTCACAATAACCAACACCGTACTATCAGGAACATTATCAAACGCAACTGGGCACTCATTACGAGTGACCCAGTATTAGGCAATCAGATTAAGGGGGCTCCCATGATTGCCTATAAGCGAGCAAGAACACTTGGGGGGCCATTAGGATGGCGGGCGGGCTTTGCCCGCCCGCCACCCTATCGGGAAACGGGACCGCCCGCCTCGAGGGCGGGGGTCCCGAAATGTGAATTAGGATGCGCCCGCCACACAGGCGGGCGCATCCTGTATTGCTGCCATTGCGGCGGGCGGAGCAGTAATCTCCGCCCGCCGCCTTGTGAAACGTGCACGTTGTGCATTTCAAAGTGCAACATGACAGGCACCGCGCGGTGCCTGCCATGTTGCACTTTGAAATGCGGGGGGGTACCATAGGTACCCCCCATGTGCAACCCCCCGCAGGGAGTCTCCGCATGCCTTTCCGGGGCGGCATTGCCGCCACGGAAATGCATTGATGTAAGCCCATTGTAATATGGCAGGCGGTGTCTAACAGACACCGCCACCATGTTACTCGTTTTCCGCCCCGGCCGCCAGGCGACCGGGGCGGTAAACATGCGGGCGGTGTTTCCCACCGCTGCGGTCCACCCCGCCATACTAATATGGCGGGGGATATTTGGGCTGTGGATGTCGGGCGGCTTTCCTCCGCCAGGCTGGCGGAGGGAATCCGCCCGACATCCTAATGGACCCCTTGGTAATTGCCTGGTATCTAGTAGTCCAGAAACGCGTGTAGAGACTCCATGGTTAAACAAGAGTAAGGGGTTTCTGCGCTGTTCAACCTGCAAGGCGTGCAAGAATGGGGTCAGCAGGAAAGATTATGCTACGCCTTTCAATAAGATTCTGACTACCATCAGGTATAAGCTGACCTGCCGCACCGAGTACGCGGTGTACGTGCTGGAGTGTCCCTGTGGCCTCCGCTATGTTGGTAGCACGAGGCCACAGGTTTACAAACGTATACTCCAGCACCTAAGAGCCATCACCAACGGGGACACTGCGTACCCGGTAGCTAGGCACTTCGGCTTAGTAAACAACAAAAAGGCCTCTGAAATGCGCTATATTGTAATAGACACTGTTCCTCCTCAGAGAAGGGGTGGTGACCGTGATCTATTACTGCGCAGATTAGAAACACGTCATATTATCCTGCTCGACACAAAGAGTCCTAACGGATTAAACGCGGGAGAAGACTGCCACACTTATCTTTGAATAACCTAACAAAATATTGCGGTACAATCCTGAATGAACATAGCTAGCTGCCTCATCCAAATATCACATTTTAAATTTACACTGATTTTCATGTTTTCACAGGGTTGCACGTAACAGCTCATGATCCAAATGTCAGTCAACCATTAGTCACCTATAGGTTAAGTGGGCATATAAGCACATTTCACTCAGGGATTTATCCCAATGACATACGGTTACTCCATGCGAGAAGAAAGTTAAATGATGGGGAGCCCTATATGAATTACATTGAAAGGTTAATAGAATTTCTATGGCTGTATTTTCTATGATCTTAAAATATTTTTATATCTATATGTACATAGGTATACATTATTTTATATATTTATATATTTATACATACAATGCCTGGGACGTATATGACATATAGGAAATTCTTCCCCGATGCACTTTAGTTTTTTACACTGCGTACTGTTGCATAACGTTTTTTAAATTTGACCTGTTGCTGCTAGTGATGTAAATTGATGAAGTCTAAATAAGTATGTATATATTAGTATTTGTTTATCTATTCAATTCTAAACTCAGTGCACAAATAAGATCTAAACAAATATTGTATTATATCTAAATATTTTCAATTGTTTAACCGAATTGCTACAATTATGCCCACGTGTGACAAAACTATGATTATACATTTATGTAGTTACTCTTCGTGACAGTATCTTCTATATCTATGCATCTGGTAACTGGCCATTGGCTCTGAGCCTTTGAAATTGAGCATGCCCGCCTTGTATCGTTGTCATGTGATCAAGGTGCTGTTTGCACCGAAATGCGTCATGGCGGTATGGTGATGAGTAATTAAAAATTACTACTCACAATATTGGGTTTGCCTCATCTGTTTTGCTGCTGCATGCTGGTGCTGGATGTCTCTATGCCGAATATAAATATATATATCTTTCTCCAAGGTATTGGAAAGGCTCTTCACCCACCGCATCCGGTCTCAGCAAAGTGCCGCTGCACAACTGGCAGTTCGTGACTACACGGAGGGATTAGGATCACTGCATCCGCGGTCTCAGGCCGAAACTGAGGTTGGACTCAATGTGGTTGGAGCGTTGGGGACCCGGGAGGACAATTCACATCA
Organism: Lissotriton helveticus; assembly: GCF_964261635.1. Taxonomy (NCBI): domain Eukaryota; kingdom Metazoa; phylum Chordata; class Amphibia; order Caudata; family Salamandridae; genus Lissotriton; species Lissotriton helveticus. The sequence continues at coordinate 651,437,533 of NC_136068.1, forward strand.
TCAGCACTAGCCTGCCTAGCACCGCAAACCCACGCTCATATTCAGCTCAGGGCCCTCGTGAAGACACAGGGTTGGGAAGAAGTCACTTACATGCTGGCCGAGAGAGGTGCATGCTGGTACTTGCAGTTTGCCGACACAACTGTAGTACTGTTTGCGACTTCACTCCACCCACCTGGGCATCCACCAATGGGAGAACGATTGGGACTACTTTTGCGATGCCTGTCGGGATCTGCTGCAAAGGAGCTGGCATCTGATGAGGCACAGTCCGAAACGCGTCATGCCCTTGTTCCTGTGAAAATAAATCTTCCTCCTTGCATTCCCCGTTGTGGCTCTCCGTTTCTTCTAACAAGGAAACCTCTGTGATACATTACAGCGCTAGTCCTGGGCGCTTTGGAGAGTCCCGCTTCGTTTTGGGTAGGAGCCATAAGGACTGCTGCGGCAAACAAACTTTCTTTCTCCAAGGTATTGGAAAGGCTCTTCACCCACCGCATCCGGTCTCAGCAAAGTGCCCCTGCACAACTGGCAGTTCGTGACTACACGGAGGGATTAGGATCACTGCATCCGCGGTCTCAGGCCGAAACTGAGGTTGGACTCAATGTGGTTGGAGCGTTGGGGACCCGGGAGGACAATTCACATCATCAGCACTAGCCTGCCTAGCACCGCAAACCCACGCTCATATTCAGCTCAGGGCCCTCATGAGGACACAGGGTTGGGAAGAAGTCACTTACCTGCTGGCCGAGAGAGGTGCATGCTGGTACTTGCAGTTTGCCGACGCAACTGTAGTACTGTTTGCGACTTCACTCCACCCACCTGGGCATCCACCAATGGGAGAACGATTTGGACTACTTTTGCGATGCCTGTCGGGATCTGCTGCATAGGAGCAGGCATCTGATGAGGCACAGTCCGAAACGCGTCATGCCCTTGTTCCTGTGAAAATAAATCTTCCTCCTGGCATTCCGCGTTGTGGCTCTCCGTTTCTTCTAACAAGGAACCCTCTGTGATACATTACAGCGCTAGTCCTGGGCGCTTTGGAGAGTCCCGCTTCGTTTTGGGTAGGAGCCATAAGGACTGCTGCGGCAAACAAACTTTCTTTCTCCAAGGTATTGGAAAGGCTCTTCACCCACCGCATCCGGTCTCAGCAAAGTGCCGCTGCACAACTGGCAGTTCGTGACTACACGGAGGGATTAGGATCACTGCATCCGCGGTCTCAGGCCGAAACTGAGGTTGGACTCAATGTGGTTGGAGCGTTGGGGACCCGGGAGGACAATTCACATCATCAGCACTAGCCTGCCTAGCACCGCAAACCCACGCTCATATTCAGATCAGGGCCCTCATGAGGACACAGGGTTGGGAAGAAGTCACTTACCTGCTGGCCGAGAGAGGTGCATGCTGGTACTTGCAGTTTGTCGACGCAACTGTAGTACTGTTTGCGACTTCACTCCACCCACCTGGGCATCCACCAATGGGAGAACGATTGGGACTACTTTTGCGATGCCTGTCGGGATCTGCTGCAAAGGAGCTGGCATCTGATGAGGCACAGTCCGAAACGCGTCATGCCCTTGTTCCTGTGAAAATAAATCTTCCTCCTGGCATTCCCCGTTGTGGCTCTCCGTTTCTTCTAACAAGGAAACCTCTGTGATATATATATATATATATATATATATATATATATATATATATATATATATATATATTCACTGAAAAAACCATAGGTTATAGACCATATATAGTTAGGAATTAGCATTTACAAAACCTTATTTTACTCACACAAAACCATTGAAATTCCATATATAGTTAGTTGCACTAACTATATATCGCGCACCCGCAATCCACTGCTGATGATGTCACATATTACATCATTCATGACATGGTCAGTGACATCACTGATGACATCACTGATGACATCTCAAATGACATCACTGATGACATCACTGATGACATCTCATTTGACATCAATGGTCACATCACTGATGATATCATTCATGTGACAATACAATGCATCTCCTCACACTTTAATATAACCTCTGTTACACCCAGTGTTAAATACAGAATATAATTTTTTAAACCATTGACACACCAATACTAGTTACTACATACGAACTCACTGATTCCTATGTCTACACACACATTCACTCATTCACCCATACAATCATTCATACATACAATCACTCATCTTTACAACACTATCATATGCACTCATACACCTATACAGACACTCACACTCTGCCACTCATCCATGGAGTTACTCACACACCTAGTCAGTCCTGTAAAGAATCAATCACACTTCCATTTTCTATTTTTTCCATTTTCCATTTAAACATAGAGTACCTTACATTTTCAAACATAAACTAACATATACTTACTCTCTTATACAATCATTGATACAAGTACACATTGTTCTGCACAGAGTCACACACTTCCCAGCCAGCCACACACACACTCAGTCTCCCATACAAATACTTGAGCAATCAATCAATAACCCATATAGTTACTCATATAGCTACTGATCAACACATGCAGCAGTTTACAGAACAACAGACATAATGATGCACAAATTAAGACAGTTTAGTCACTAACCCATGCACTCAGTGAGACACATTTAATCACTCACTCATACAGTCAGTCACACACCTACTAAATTCTTCATCCAGACACTTATACATCCACTCATTCTTCAATATGTAAGACATATTTTAACTTTACAGAAACATACAGTGACTGGATGTTGTCATCAGTGATGTCATCAGTGATGTCATTTGAGATGTCATCAGTGATGTCATCAGTGATGTCACTGACCATGTCATGAATGATGTAATATGGGACATCATCAGCAGTGGATTGCGGGTGTGCGATATATAGTTAGTGCAACTAACTATATATGGAATTTCAATGGTTTTGTGTGAGTAAAATAAGGTTTTGTAAATGCTAATTCCTAACTATATATGGTCTATAACCTATGGTGTTTTCAGTGAATTTTCAAGGTTTTGTAAATGCTAATTCCTAACTATATATGGTCTATAACCTATGTTTTTTCAGTGAATTTCAATGGTTTTTTAATAGCAAATATCAAAAGCTTTTTTGTGGAAAATGACTAAAATTAGGTATACATAAGCGGCGTTCATTTATGTTCACCACAGCCACTGTTGAAAGTAAAGTGAAAGTCGCGAAACAGTGGCCACGCCATATTGTCCCTTTTAGGCCCCATCATGCACGTAAGTGACAGCCATTTTGTGTGTCATGGCCTCTCTGCCCACTGCCAATAGCCTATGATCGTTCGGAATTCGTTCTCTTTGGGTGATTCTCTATTCACAAATAAGCACAGAGTCGCAATACTCTGTTTAGTCTTTGCGGATAGTGAAGGATAGGTAGTGCAGACTTTTGTCCCCTTTGTAACCCGTCATGCCTTTCTCTGCCCCATTTGTTGGTAGTTGGTTCAACCCGGACCGTTTATTAGAGGTAGATCATCCGACTCCACCGGAGGACACCCCTAATAAAAAGGACATATATATAAAATGCGGACTAGCCGCTGTATCGTGCTAGCAAACTATAACATAAAAATCGTTAGAAAAAACAAAAGGAATCGAGCAAAATCAGTAGGCCACTGATGGGATCTCTTTTTGACCTCGCTAAAATAGAAACATTAGGAACAACCCCTCATGAGAAATATGAAACTAGTGGAAGGAACAGAGCTCGACGCCATGATGGCTGCAAGACAGCTCGGCACCGCCGCCCACCCCGCCCAAAATAACGACAAACCATATGCAAATATTATAAATATATACAACACACCAACAAAGTAACAGGGTAAAACGTTTTATTAAATAACTATTTACATGGCAGCCTGCTGCAACATCGATCCAAATGCATGACGCTGTTCCTGTCCCTCCTTCCTTAAAGTAGAGGAGGACCGTTGTGCAAATAGCCCGGGGTTCGTCCCCAGTACATCCAGAGGTGATGTCCGACAAGTTGTGTGGGGGGATGCCTTGCTGATGCCCCCCCCCACCTTCTTGTTGCCTGATCCGGCCGGCTCAAACCTAGGGTCGTCCCGAAGTGCAGCAGGTCCGCGGCTACGCCCATCCGGAAGACGAGGCCCCCGGCACGTATAGGGCGGGGCCTTGCTGGCAGCCATCGGCCGAAGAGGTCGTTGGGTAGATGTCCCGGAAGCACCACGGCCACGATGTTGTTGTACTGGCCTTCCCATTCGTCCACCCTGAGGTGGCATCCAGCGAGCCACGGGTGGGGTGTGGGTGAATGCCTTGCTGATGACCCCCCCCTCTTACTGCCTGGTCCGCCCATCACATATACCTGCGCCAGGAGACGGCGTGGGGTGCACTGGGAGGGAGAGGCGGCGCGAACGAGCCTCCCCCACCTCCCCAGGTGGAGGTTCCTCAGCTGCACCCCAGCGCTTCACTCGGCCAGCTGAGTTGCGCCCGCTTCTGGGGGCACAGTGCCTCGCTCGGCCAGCTGAGTCTCACCCGCTCTTGTGGCACAGTGCCTCACTCGGCCGGTTGAGTTTCGCCTGCTCTTGCGGCTACAGCGTCTCACCCGCCATCCGGCTGAATTGCACCCACTCTTGCGGCCTACGACATGGAGAGGCCGGGGCGTTGACTAGGCGGGGCCTCCGGCCGCAACCACAGCGCCAACGATCGCTGCTGACGGAGGGGAGCCTTGCCGGTGAGAGCCACTGATCTGAAGAACTGCTGCCTGCGGTGCCTCCCTGAGCCGCTTGACGGAGGCCCCCGAGGGGCGGTGTGGTGGCGCGGACTCGGAGGGGGCGCTTGGCTCCTGCCCCCTCCCCAAGTCTTGTTGCCCTGGTGTGGCCTGAGATTGCCCCCGACATAGGCGGCCGGCTCCCGGGGTCCGGCGTGACTTTTAGCTTTTTGGTGACTCTTCCATTCTGGACCTTGTCCCACAATCCGTTTGACCTGAAGACACGTCCTGCGATGCCCTCGCAATGCGGCCTGGTCCCTGAATGGGTGCGGGGGGACGGTATTGATTGGATCAAGATGGCGGCTTCACACAAAGCTGACTCAAGTGTTGCTGCTGATGCTATGCAGACAAAATTGGTTTTCAGTTTGTACATTCTTCAGGATTTTTCCATCCAAGGCTGGTTGAGAGTTTGTAGAACGATGGCTTCAGATTTTCAACATACTACTCTTCAACATTCTTCATAAATGTAACAATGTGAGACTCACTAGGAGAACGGCCGTTTATCTTTCCTTTCAAAATGCTGCCAACAATATTTTCTGAATGGAAGACACCATCTTGTAGCATAAAGGGCTGCGTCAAGGGTGGTATTGCCCAGAATGTCTTGTTTTCTAGTGCTCGTAATGACGAAGCCAGAACTGCCGAAAGGGATTCTGGTCCTGCCGCTACTTATTGGAGACATTGAACTATACTCTGGACCTGCCTGGCCTCGACCAAAATGGCGCCAGTATGGGAGCGACTTGCAACTCCTTATGCCGTTCTAGTTACTTAGCCTTGACGTTATGGGGGATGTATGCGGTCTTTGTGCACATGGCGGGCGGGGAAGGGTACTTACTAGGAATACGGACAACCCTATTGATGTCGATTTTTCATTATTGATTATTGTATTAATAAAGCTTCGAAGTAATGTTACCCATGATACTCGCCCAAGGTGTGCGTATGGACGATTTTATTGTAACTGATCCTGTTATACTTTCAATTATAAAATCAACCTTCACTGATCCTGCAACCGTTTGTCATGTTTAGTTTTTTCAATTAAATGGCTCGCTTGTTACATACTCCTATACCGCTGGCTTTTGAAAGACACCATCTTGTAGCATAAAGGGCTGCGTCAAGGGTGGTATTGCCCAGAATGTCTTGTTTTCTAGTGCTCGTAATGACAAAGCCAGAACTGACGAAAGGGATTCTGGTCCTGCCGCTACTTATTGGAGACATTGAACTATACTCTGGACCTGCCTGGCCTCGACTAAAATGGCGCCAGTATGGGAGCGACTTGCAACTCCTTATGATGTTCTAGTTACTTAGCCTTGACATTATGGGGGATGTATGCGGTCTTTGTGCACATGGCGGGCGGGGAAGGGTACTGACTGGGAATACGGACAACCCTATTGATGTTGATTTTTCATTATTGATTATTGTATTAATAAAGCTTCGAAGTAATGTTACCCATGATACTCGCCCATGGTGTGCGTATGGACGATTTTATTGTAACTGATCCTGTTATACTTTCAATTATAAAATCAACCTTCACTGATCCTGCAACCGTTTGTCGCGTTTAGTTTTTTCAATTAAATGGCTCGCTTGTTACATACTCCTATACCCCTGGCTTTTGACCCTTTCCTACGCGCGGTCTGTACTACCGCCCTCGGGCGATCTATGTAATGAACAGACTACCATTGCCGAAACACAAGGGAATGCATCTCAGAGAGATAAGTCAAGTACGTGGTAGATAAAAACATTTTCGTGTTTATGCACGCTGATGTGCTTTGAACGCAGCCCCCCCCCTTATCATTTAGATTACCACCGCCCATTGCACAAAAGTGTACCGGGCGCTCCCCACGCAAAGAAAACGATAATTTTTTTATTTTGCCCCGCGGGGCCCTTTTGAAGCCTCCACATCAAACCTAGGGGGTCAGGGAGGATCTACCATGCCCCCTTATGGTCATTTCCCCCTTTGTTTTGGCCTCCTCTTGTCTCTCGATCCTACCGAGAGACAAGATGGCGGCTGCTCCAGACTGTTTAGAATGTTGACAGACACCGGAGAGCCAATCAGCTTCGCTTCGCGAAGTTCCTTTACGCGTCAAGTACGCGAAACGGAGCGCTACCCGGAGCGCTGTTACAGATATATATATTTTTTTGAACGTTAATTTATCAAAATCCACTGGAGCACATATATTGAGACCTAGCAAAGGCACATCGGGCTAACAGTCCCTACAATTTTGCCAAGTTTCGTGCAAATCCATTCAGCCGTTCGGGCTAAAGGTGAGGCCAACCACCCTATGGAAATTAACATGGGAAAAACGCGTTTTGGGACCCCCCTTTTTTCTCGGCCCTCCCTTGACGTAACCCGCCCAAATCTTCAGAGGATGCTCAGAAACAAAATGTTCCATTTTCCTGAAAGTTTCAGCCAATTCCGTCCACAAACGCCAAAGTTAGTAGACATAGAATTTTCAAAAATCCCATAGAGAAAAAATCCTAACTATATATACCTACTGGCGACCGCCAGTAGGTAATATATATATATATATATATATATATATATATATATATATATATATATATATATATAAATATATATTCACTGAAAAAACCATAGGTTTCAGGAGTTATATAGTTAGGAATTCGTTTTTAAAAAACCTTTGAAATTCACTCAAAAAACTATAAGTTTTAGTGGTACAGATATTCACACAATTTAGTCACTATCCACTATATTTAGTGAGACATTATAAATTGGTCAAGTAAACAGTCAATTACACTGCTACTAAATCCTCCATCCAAATATTTATGTATATATATCCACTCATTCTTCAATGTAAATTGCTATATATATAATGCATATTTAAATAACGAAGCAAACCACATTCACTGGATGATGTCATCAGCGATGTCATCAGTGATGTCATTTGAGATGTCATCAGTGATGTCACTGACCATGTCATGAATGATCTAATATGTGACATCATCAGCAGTGGATTGCGGGTGCGCGAAATATAGTTAGTACAACTAAATATATAGGAGCAATTTCATTGGTTTTGTATGAGTAAAATGTCCAGCTAACTATAACACCACTAAAACTTATAGTTTTTTGAGTGAATTTCAAAGGTTTTTTAAAAACGAATTCCTAGCTATATAACTCCTGAAACCTATGGTTTTTTCAGTGAATTACAAAGGTTTTTTTAAATGCTAATTCCTAACTATATAAGGCCTGAAACCTATGGTTTTTTCAGTGAATTTCAAAGGTTTTTTAAATGATGATTCCTAACTATATAAGGCCTGAAACCTATGGTTTTTTCAGTGAATTTCAAAGGTTTTTTAAATGCTAATTCCTAACTATATAAGGCCTGAAACCTATGGTTTTTTCAGTGAATTTCAAAGGTTTTTTAAATGCTAATTCCTAACTATATAAGACCTGAAACCTATGGTTTTTTCAGTGTTTTAAAAAAAAAAATTGATTGGTTAACTGGCTTATTAAGTGTATATTAGTGTATACATATATTAGCGAGTAATGTTTAAATATTTTAAATATATGTGAGTGATGTAAAATGTGACGTCATCAGCAGTGCATTGCAGACGTGCAAGTTATAGTGAGTCCAACTAACTATAACGTGGGAATTTCAATGGTTTAATGCGAGTAAAATTTCCAGCTAACTATAACTGGTGTGAAACCTATGGTTTTTTCAGTGAATTTCAAAGGTTTTTTAAATGCTAATTCCTAACTATAACTGGTGTGTAACCTAGGGTTTTTTCAGTGAATATATATATATATAAAATTTCTATGGCAAAATGAAACCCCTCATTTTGTTCCTTTTCAAATTAAATGTATTAAGTGTTACCACTTTATTCCAATCAAGATGACTTCAGGTGTGCCATACTTTTGTCATAAATAAGACTGTTAGCGTTCTAGTTGTTCTTTAGAACACTCAGGGACATTCTGTCATAGGGCTATAGTTGGGCTACATCTGGCTGATATTTGGGCTACATTTGGGCTCTTTTTTCTCTGGTGGCTATCTTGGGAGACTGCATATCAGAATGTTTTTAATGAAATATAAGAGGATTTGAGAAGTCACTCAAAATGTGCCCTAATTTTTCTTTCTTCAGCACTAATCATAATTTCTATGGCAAAATGAACCCCCTCATTTTGTTCCTTTGCAAATTAAATGTTTGTAAGTGTTACCACTTTATTCCAATCAAGATGACTTCAGGTGTGCCATACTTTTGTAATAAGTAAGACTGTTAGCGCTCTAGTTTTTCTATAGAACACTCTGGGACATTCTGTCATTGGGCTATAGTTGGGCTACATCTGGCTGATATTTGGGCTACATCCGTTTTTTTTGCCTCTGGTGGCCATCTTTGGGCTACATCGTGCTACATTGTGCTACATTGGGCTACATTGGGTTACATTTGGGCTCTAACATATATATAGCCCAATGTAGCCCAATATATATTTTTTCAAAGTTAATTTTCGTAAAAACCACTGGAGCACATATCTTGAGACATAGCGAAGGCACATCGGGCTACCAGTCCCTACAATTTTGCCAAGTTTAGTGGAAAACCATTCAGCCGTTCGGGCTAAAAGTGAGTCAAACCGCCCTATGGAAATTAACATGGGGAAAACACGTTTTGGGACCCCCCCCTTTATCTCGGCCCCCGCTTGATGAATCCCCCCCAAACTTTCCAGGAAGGAGCGGAGCGCCGCGAGGCAAAGTTAAGGAAAATCTCAGGAAGATTCCTCACCCGGCGCCATAGTTATTCCCAAAAGAATGTTGCAATTTCCCTATGGAAAACAATCCTAACTATATATACCTACTGGCTATCGCCAGTAGGTAATATATATATTTACGCGCACCGGGGAGCGTACTATGGGGAAAACAGAGTGAAACAGGAAAATAATAATTCAAAGTGATTAGAGGTAGGGTAGCTCTGCATAGAGTTGTTGTGTTATTTGGGTGTTTTAAGTACCAACATGTAGGTACCAATGTTGAGTCTTAAATTTAATGTACACCATTTCCTCTGTAGATATCTTGAATGTTGTTACAGAAGTTATTGTGCTATATGGAATCCATATCATAGTCTGTCAGGAATACAGAAAGAACATGGAGGCAGGAGATGGAAAAGAGATGTCAAATACACATTGGAGATAATATAGTGGGAGAAAGGAAGTATCTATGAGCAAAATTACTATGTAACACAAAAAAGTTGCACAGTATACTATAAGTCTGACTTTACATTATAATCAATTTGGTACTAGTTTAAAAATTACATATAAAAATGAATATTGTCTCAAACAATTTTTGTATTATTAAATATACATTTATTTTTGAGATTCATTTTCCAAATTAAATATAACGTCTAACATTTGACTGTCCGAAATGTCCTCATTTTGAAGGAGGAAATCCACAGATTCTACACATTGTAGAAGTTCATGGTCTCGTGATTCGTCCATGAATTCAATGTCATTTGGTTCAATGTTTTCTTCATTGTTCTTTGCAAGGACAATTTCAAATGAAACTTTTTGTTCTCCTTCCATTATGGCTGAAATTTGCATATAAAAAATATATATATCAGTAGGGATAGGGCACTGTTGGGTTTAAGTTTAGATAGGTAGTTTTTAACAGTGAATTTATCTTTGGGCAGTGTATGGTATCAGACTGGAAGTAGAAATATAAAAATGTGTATGTGATGAAACCTAAGTAAATTCATAATTATACAAGACAAGCCTAAATCCATTCATAACTATAACAGAGAAGTATATCTAGATCTATAACTATTACAGAGGGATAGTATATAACTATCAGAAAAAGTTTTTCATATTAACTTAAAGTGCACAATATACTTCAGTTTTCAAAATAACAACTTACCTTTAAAAAGAAGTTGAAGTTATTAGTGAAAATCCTGTTGAAATGTACACCAGGAAGTAGAAGTAAAAATGGCTGTGTTTTCCTCTCTTTCTTTATATATATGCATGTACATAACCAATCAAATGTCAGGTAAAAAAGTAGAAAATGAAAGTAACATTTTAATTGGTTGTCAATTCTAACACTTCAGATGTGTTTTTGTAAAGTAATTTACCTCAGGGTATTTAGAGAGGTCTACAGGCTAAATGGCTCAATGGAATTCCATCGAATTTGGGAAAATGGTAGGGATTGGTATGTAGTATGAGCTATTCTATATTTGGTGAAAGTGTCTCCAGTAGTTTTTATGTACATTAACTTTTATCATTTTTTGGAGCGCTTACCGGGGCGTGCCCCGGTACGCGTACCGGCAGCGCTACGGGAGTCCTCCATTTTGTGTTTTGGTAGATTTGAGACAGAAAATGGCTGACAAACAACGTTGGGAATAGGTAAAAGGGAGCATGGTAGGCACTCCCTGACCCCCTAGGTTTTCTGAGGGGGGCTTAGGAGGCCCATATAGGCCCAACATTTTTTTTTTTTTACTTTTCGCGTGGGGAGCGCCCGGTACGCGCACCGGGAAGTGTACCGGGGAGCGTACTTTGGTAAAAAATAGTGAAAAAAGTTAGAAAAAGATAATCATTTGGAGTGATCAGAGGTAGGGTAGCTCTGAAAAGAGCTTTTGGGTTCTGTGGCAGATTTAGGTACCAATGCACAGTCTTAAATTCAGGAGGAATATTCTATTCCCTTCATCTGAGAAGTGCACACCATCTTCTCTGTAAATATCTTGCATGTTGTAACGCAAGTTGTTGTTGTATATTGAACCCATTCCATAGTCTCTCATGTAAGCAGAAACAGATTTATTCACATGTTTCCGTGCTTTCTCAAATTGTGGAAAAAATTGGTTGGACCACTTCCATTTCTGTCTTTGGCATATATTGGAATTTACCAAGGCAGTTTGAGGAAAAAGTGCCATCAAGTGTTCAAAGGTTTCCTTTAAAAGCATTTCCAGACCTACCCCAGTCAAAGTGCCCAAGTCATTTCCTCCACAGTGCACAATTAAGAGGTCATGGTGTGGCAAATGCAAAAAGGTTTTCACCAATGGATTCAATTGGTGACATCTTAATCCTCTTTGGCCAATCTATTTGATGTTCACATTTGATAAATCAAGGTTGTGAACATTTCTGGTAGCTGCATACCTTTGAGCCCAGTAGATATAGCTATGTCCAATAATCCAGACAGAATACATGGTGAGAGGAGATTCTGGTGCTGTCAGATGAAGTGTGGGAAAGAAATGGCAGTTGGAACAATAGGAGTTTGCAAAAAAAAAAAATGTAGACTTTCAGTGCTCTTGAATCACAAGGAATGATTGGTAGATTGAGATAGTTGAAAACTGAAAGTTAGGGTGCATGGTTGCGTTCTGTGTAAGAAGTAATTTGAATGGTTAAAAAAAAGTCATTTAAAGAAACCTTGCACCAGGTAAGCTGGTGTATTCGCAGGTCAAACATCCTTGCTAAGGTGATTTGCAACATTGTAGAAAAAACTTTTCAACCTGAGAGGTTAGTGAGGAGGGAGTTGCTATGGTAACAGGTAGAAAGGGCTGAGGGAGGAAGGGTGTTGGTTTGAAAATACAGAGGGAAGACTTTTGATTGGTTACCATGAGCAATATGTGTCTAGAATTAGAGGTTTTCTGTGCCACTAATGGTTGCAGTGCCTGGAGAACATACCTTTTGCTCTGCTAAAGAAATATTGGTGTGTGTATCTGACACTGTTCTGAATCTCCTAAAGTATTTGTAAAGGTGAAGTATGACTCATTTAATATACATAGAGACTTTTATACTCTATGGAGAAGATTTGGAAGCAAATTGTGGTGTTTTAATGTTGCTTTGTGTCATGCTTTTTGATAATGCTTGGTAAAAAGTTTTTACTGCATAGAGGAATTGTATTTTGTAAAATTGTGAAGTTTTAGTAGTGACATGGAATGCTTGTACATAGGACCTGTGCTGTGTTTTTTAAATGTGATGTCAAAAACGATTTTGGGAAAAATGAATGGCTTTTACATTTTTTTAAAGGAATAAAGAATGTGTGCATGTTTAAAGAAATAAATGTGACTCTTTACAATGATGTTACCTGTGTTAACTCAGTGTAGGAAGCATATTGAGTTTGTTTGCATAGAGGAACTGTATTTTGTAAAATAGTGAGGTTTCAATAATGACATGGAATGCTTGTACATAGGAAATGTGCTGTGTTTCCTAAATGTGATGTCAAAAACGATTTTGGGGAAAATTAATGGCTTTTACATTTTTTAGTATAATGTGGCGCAGAGGTTTAAAAAGTGACGCATCTACCTACATGTGTAATTTTTTTAATATGGCGCAAAAAGATACATGTTTTATACCGCCGATGCGTCACAAAAAATGACACATTAGCAGTGGAAAACTGACACAGGGGCCTCATAAATGAGGTTCTTTTTTTTTGCACACTACTCCAGTTTAGTCCTCTCCACTGCACTCTTCGACACAAGCCTAACCTTTTGTGCTCCCCTGGACAGTCTTCATCTCATCTGCACTCCTGCTTAGGTGTCAGAATCCTATCACATGGGGAAACCTCCATGTGAAAGCGTTTGCCTCAGTCTTATCCCTGTTGTGAGGCAGATGCTTGTAGATAGGATCTGTGCTGTGTTTCCTAAATGTGATGTCAAAAACAATTTTGGGGAAAATGAATGGCTTTTAAATTTTTGAGTATAGTGTGGCGCAGAGGTTTAAAAAGTGACGCATCTACCTACATGGGTCACTTTAAATATGGCGCAAAAAGATACATGTTTGGGCTTTCCTGGGGAGCGCTTGTATCTAAGAGTGCAGTGGACTAGGCTTCATGAAGCCTATCCCCGTCTGCATTCTTAGACACAGGTGTCAATTTGACTCTTTACAATGATGTTACCTGTGTTAACTCAGTGTAGGAAGCATATTGAGTTTGTTTGCATAGAGGAATTGTATTTTGTAAAATTGTGAAGCTCCATGTGAAAGCGTTTGCCTCAGTCTTATCCCTGTTGTGAGGCAGGTGCAAGATTTTGACATAATAGAGTCCTAAAAGTGATGCAGTGCAATCTCATAGTTTTCACTGTGTCATTATTACGAGGCTTTTTGTGGAGAAATGACCCCTCTCTGCACATTACAGATGACAGAGGTATAATGTGGTGCAAAAGGTTTAAAAAATGACGCATCTACCTACATGAGTCATCTTTTAAATATGGTGCAACAAGGCACATGTTTTATGACGCCAATGCGTCACAAAAAGTGATGCATCAGTAGCGCATGGCTTTATAAATGAGGATCAATTATCTCTCTGTGTTACCTGAGATTAGGAAGTAGATTGTGCAGATGAGGTGAGACATGTCCAGAGGTACAGAGGAGGTGAGGTTTATGATCAAGACTGTAGTGGGAGAGAGGCCTTTCCCGGGAAGCATAGGTGGTGAAGCCTGTGTATAAGAGTGCCGTGGACTTAGACACAGGTCTCATCTTCTTTGTACCTGTGTACAGAGCTGTCTTCCACTATACTCTTCAATACAGGCCTCACCTTTTGTGCACCCCTGGAGAATCCTCACCTGATCGGTAACCCTAAATAGATCGTTTGCTTTTTGTCATTGCTTTGTTGTTTGGTAATAGTGATCTATAATGTGCTATTTTTTTAACACAGATTGAAATCAAGATTTGAAGAGTAAGCAAACATGCCCACAAGGGAAAGGAAAAGAAAAGAATGTAACCGCCAAAAATCAAAAACAGCAATGGAATTACAGCACTCTTCCACAACAAATACTTCAAAAAACAGGAACCAAGCTCCTGGTAAGACAACTAAGTCTTTTATACGGAACATATGTACTTTAAAAAAAATGATGGACAGCATGTAGAAAAAGAGAATGAGAGAGTACATTTGAAAAGGAAGGAGAGAACCTCAAAGAATCCTACAACTGGAGCAGGAGAGAATACTATGTATAGGAATAGAAGGCAGAATCAGAGACATTCGTAAACGAATGTTTCACAATTGGGTGGTTTTAAATTTGTTTAAAAACATTAGGAAAGGTAAACAGAATGCTGATTTTTATAAGAAAAAGAAAAGTGTAGAGAAGATTGTTGATCAGGCTTTTGAAGTTAAGAAAAAATTATTTATTTTAGTAATCAATAGAATTAGGACACTTAACAAGACAATTGATGTTTTCAAATCAAACAGTAGATGGAAAAGAGTAATTAATCGGACTAATTTTTGTAAAGTTTTTTCGGGAGAATGGATGCACAGTTCAAGGTGTGAGCCATTTTTTAATGAGGCGAGTTACTCCCAGGATAATGATTTAGTGCATGCAGTTGACACCAGTGGTCGAGCGTATGAAGTGAAAGACGATTGTCCGATTGAAAAAGAGAAACTTGTGCCTAGAGAACTAGAAGAGGTGTTAACTGATGAAGTTTTAGGGAGACGTACTAAGGGTCCAGTGTACACTTGGAAGTGTAGTAGTATTTGTAGTGTGCAACAGGAATCAATTGATTTGTTTTGTAATTTCTTACGTACATATAGTAAGAAAAATCTAAAGCAGAAAGTGAAGTTGTTGCAAGACTTGGATCCTTGCAGAGTGAGCGAAAACACAGGTTTGCAAGGCCATTCACTGGCTTGTCTTTCTAGAAAAGTCTGTCAGAGTGTTTTTCATCATTTTAGGATGTTAGCAGTGCATCATACCAAAATGAGGAAATTAGTGAGACGGTTGTATTATGCAAAAAGTCCAGCACTTAAGCTTAAACAATTAAACAGTGCTCTTTTGCATGGAACTGAATTAGATGTGAAGAAGATTTGTGAAGAAATTGAGATTTGTTATTTTGGTGAAAAAGAGGACAGTGTAGAAATTGAGACCGGAATTCAAGGTAATGTGGAAGACAATGTACAGATTTCAAATACAGAAAAGTTTGAGCAGGAAATTACCAGGTTTAAGGTGAAATCAAGTGAAAGGCCGAATTTTACTTGTGTGTGTTGTCGACGAAGTCATTATAAGCATCAAACTAGATTAGTTGATTTATATGTAAAAAGTGAAAAGATGAATAATTATGAGTGGAAAGATTTTGCAACTTATTTGTGGGTGGAGAATTGTTTTGATTTGAGTTCTGATCAGCGTATTTGTAAATATTGTTATGATAAATTAAATCAAAACAGAATGCCTGCTAGAGCTGTTCATAATAATCTGGAGTTGGTAGACATTCCCCGTGAATTGATGGATTTAAATATATATGAGTCTATTTTGATTCAATGTTTCCATCCTTTTCAGGCAATTGTTCGCATAGAGCCTAAGATAGGCAAATTGCCTCCTACAGATTTGCAGAGAGGATTAACACCTTTAGTGCTGTGCAGATTTACACTCTGTGCTGAAGATTGCAAAAACCCATTGTTCATGACGAGCTCAGCTCGTCATGAGTGTACGAGAGGTGTACCTCATGACGAGCTGAGCTTGTCATGAGCATGGAAGGGGTTAAAGGGAAGAGTTGTTTATTTGCCCCTAGATTTAAAAAAAATATTGATACAATTGGTATAGAAAAAGTAGAAGAGGAACCTTTAGTTATTCTAGTTAATGGGGTTCCGACAAAGAGTAAAAAAATCTGGCAAGATTTAGTGGATGTTGGGAAAGTCAAAAAGGCAACGTTGTATTTAGTCAAAAACAATGAGTATTACAAAGATGTATGTGTTGCAGCAGAGGAAACAGCTGCAGATGAAGACAGTGATTGTTCAGGCGGCCAAATTGAAAAAGTTGATTTGTCTAGAAGTGAAGAAATATATGAACATTATACTGTTCATCCTTTGCATTCCAAAGAAGTAATGGGGAATGCAATTGAATTGTTTCAAATGAAAGCAGCAAAAGGAAGTCCCATTAGTGTATGGGAACAAAGTTTGGAAGCTCGTTGTTTTCCACAGCTATTTCCAACAGGTTGAGGTGGACGAAATGACGATCGACCACTTCAAATTCCTGCATCTGAATATCGAACTGTAAGATTATATGCTGAAGATCCAAGGTTTTGTCAATGCATTCCCTATTTGTTTCATCTACTGTATGAAAGTGACTTGTCTGGGCTTTCTTATGCAGTAAACCATATACTGAAAAGTGGAGCACATCTGCAAAATGTTTCGGCGAGGGACTTTATGGAAAAAGTGAATCTGCAAGATAATATTTTAGAATCTCATCTAATCAATCTCATGGCATATCAGCGTGGTACAAACGAGTATTGGTACCGTCGCCATGGGGAATTGAAATGTATGCTAAGAAACTTAGGAACTCCTACATGGTTCCTCACTCTTAGCTGTGCCGGGTATGCATGGGAGGACTTACTTCAATTTCT
Source organism: Lissotriton helveticus (assembly GCF_964261635.1). Lineage (NCBI taxonomy): Eukaryota > Metazoa > Chordata > Amphibia > Caudata > Salamandridae > Lissotriton > Lissotriton helveticus. Next base: position 651,454,496 of record NC_136068.1, read on the forward strand.
ACGAGAGGCAAATGCAAATATACAAAATATAGAATTCAAAACACCTGGAGAACTGTGTTCTTTGGATCCAGTGAATGTATGCAGATATTTCAATCATAGATTTGAAGCTATGATGTATTTTATTACCAACAAAAAAAATCCTCCCCTTGGAGAGGTTTTGGATTTCTTTTGGAGAAAGGAGTATCAAACGAGAGGTGCTCCTCACATACATATGTTGTTATGGATTAAAGATGCACCCAAATTTGGAACAGATTCGGATGAGACAGTGATGAGCTTCATTGAAGAGTATTCAACATGTGCTGTTCCAAAAACTACCGAAGAAAACAGTTTAAGGCAACAAGTTTTACGCTTTCAATCCCATCGTTGTGGAAAGTACTGTCGTCGAAAATTCAGAAACAAGGGCAAGTTCTACACAAAATGTCGTTTTGGCTTTCCACGACCAGTGATTTCTAAAGGAAGAGTAAATAATTTGATGTCTTCTCTGCGACATAGTGTGACGAGGAAATCACCAAAAAATACATACAATTTAAAAAGAAACGAAGAGTCCAAGTACATCAACGACTACAACCCAGTGATTTTGTCCATGTGGAATGCTAACATGGATATTCAATTCGTTGCTGACAACTCTATTGCTGTGGCTCGATATGTGACGTCTTACATCACAAAAAAAGAAAAGACAGAACTGAAGGAAATGTGGGAGGACAGTTCACATGAAAAGAGCCTAAGCAAGAAATTATACAGTTACAGTCTGAAGATGTTGTTGCATCGAGAAATTGGAGCGTATGAATGTTCTGATCGATTGTCGTCAGCAAGTCTCTATGCCAAATCTAGAACCATCATTTGGGTGAGTCTAGGTCTTGCTGCAACATGAAATCGAGTTTTGAAATCTGTACAAGAGATAGAGTATTTGGCGGAGAAAGAACCAGAAAGCACAGATATTTTGAAGACAAACATGTTGGATACATACTATCCAAACAGAAGTCCTCACCTTGAGAACGGTTGTCTCTATGAAGGCCTGCAAAGATATATTTATAAGAGGAACATCAGAGAAGATATCAATAATGGAAAATATGGAGTCATTGGATGTGAAGGATGTCTAGTGAAACAGAAAAAAGGTCATTTGATTAATCATCGAAAATTGAGTTGTGAAAATCCAGATAAAAGAGAATTTTATTATTTGGCTCTTTTGCAACTCTTTAAACCATGGCGAGAAGAAGAGGAACTACTTGGAGATTTTCTCTGTTATGAAGACTCTTTTAATGCTACGAAGGATACCATAGAATGTCCTGTTTTTCCAAATTATCTGCAAATGTTGAACGAAGAAATAGAGCAAGAAGCCACAATTGCTGCAGAGATTGCGAGAGACAGTTCTCAAGGCAGTCAGAGTTCTGCTTCATTGAGTCAGGATCCACTAGGAGGACCAATTATCCAAAATGAAGCTGCCACTGCCATGGATGAGGTGGAAAGAGCTATGGAGCAAGCTCAAGAGGATGTAATTAATTTAGAAGATTTGGTGAAACAATTAAACCTTGAGCAGAAACTGATATATGACAAAGTCACAGAACAGGTTGGACATGGATTGAGTCATGAGAAGAAAGAGTGCTCATGTACATCATTTAAGCCTGTCCGACTGTACGTGAGTGGAGAAGCGGGAACTGGAAAAAGTTTTCTGATTAAAGCAATTGCATCTTATCTGCAGAAAAGGACTGAATCACCGCTGTCTTGTGTTGTTACCGCTCCAACTGGGCTGGCAGCACATAATATTAAAGGGATTACTTTACATAGTTTACTGATGCTGCCAGTGGAGCATGATAACAAATTGCAATATCACAAGCTATCCCGAGATGCGTGTTCCAAAGTTTCGAGAGTCCTGAAGAAAATTAAACTTCTTATCATTGATGAAGTAAGCATGGTGTCAAATATAATGCTTGCTTTTGTGCATTTGAGAATGCAAGAAATTCTTAGAACAGACTATGATGTTTTATTTGGAGGATAACATATTGTTTTTGGAGATCTTCTGCAGTTGACTCCAATGAAAGGACAACCTGTGTTCAAAATGCTCATGCATGAAGATACCAGGAAGTGCCTAGGAAGCATTGGAAACGTTAATATATGGTTAAACTTCAAATATGCAGAACTGCTTCAAAATATGCGGCAGGCAAAGGATGAAGATTATAAAAATATTATACAAGATGTAAGAGTAGGAAAAATAAGTCAGCAAGGGAAAGAAGCTTTACATTGACGGTTAATTTCAAATTTGTACCCAAATGAAAACATTCTTCCAGAGAATATTTTTAAGAAAATTAACGAGAGGAAATCTGCCATATGTTTGATGCCAACTCTGAAAGAATGTTCCATGTTCAACAACAAAATGTTAAATTTAGAAAATGTAGAGATAGTGAAACTGGAAGCTACAGATAAGATAGAGCATATGGCAGCAACAATTGTTTCGTCTGAAAATTTGAAATCAAAATTGGATTCATTAGAGAACAGTATATCTAAAACTGCTGGTTTTGAAAAGACTCTGAATGTGTGTTTGAATTGTCGTGTCATTTTGAGAAGGAATTTAAATGTTGAAAGAGGTCTGGTAAATGGAGCAATGGGTCATGTTGTTGGTTTTGTGAATTACAAAAATAGAAATGGAATTGAAATTTTAAAAATTTAATTTGATGGCATTGATGAAATAGAACAAATTTGTCGTTGTTCAGCTAGATTTTTGCTCGTGAAAGACTTATATGTTCGCCGAAAACAGTTTCCTATTTGTTTGGCATATGCAGTGAAAATTCATAAATCTCAAGGTTTAAGTGTAGATAGTGCTTTGGTGAACATTGGAAGTTCTGAGTTTAAAGAGGGTATGGCATATGTGGCATTATCAGGAGTCAGAACTTTATCAGGATTGTACTTGATTGAGTGTGATGAAACAAAGATTTGTGCTGATCTAGATTGTGTTAAAGAATACAATAGGTTAAGAAGAGAGTATGCTCCACATTTGCCTCAATATCCTCTGATTGAAAAACATGTGGTAGGCCGAAAAAGAAGAAATGAGAGTAATTCCAGTGAGGTAGTAGCAAAAAGACAAAAAGTAGATGAAAGTGTAATTGTAAGCAGAAGGAAAAAGGATTCTGTTGAGGATGTTGTTGAATTTCAGTTTGAAAACAGTTCTGGTGTCAACTGCTATGCTAATGTAGTAGTTAATGTTAGTTTTTTTCTTCAAAATTTACAAAAACAGATTGTCGAAAATCAGGAACAAACATTGTGCTGTTTATTGAATTCTGTGTTAGAGAAATGTAGTAGTGATAGAGGAAAAATAGAAAGTGTTTCAGAAATTAGGAATCTTGTAGACATATGTTCAGGTCAAAATCAATTTTCACAGATAATTCAGCAGGATTGTCAGGAATTTTTAATGTATATGTTTGATGTATTGGAAGATGAAGGAGTAGATATAAAAAATCTTTTTAACCTTTCTTATCAATGGCAACATGACTGTGATAACTGTGCTTCATCAAGTACTACTAGAATAGACTCTGAAAGATTTATATATTTGACTCTACCAGACTGCAAATCAGTGCCTTTTAATAATCTAGTTAAAGCAGCTGACCACAATATGGTGTGTACCCAATGTAAGTCTACAATGCTGTCCACATTATTTCTACAAAGTTATGGTCACTATGTCATTTTAATGTTCCAACGATGTAGACCTGATGGAACTAAATTGACAACTTCTATTAAAATTTTGTGGCTTTTCAGTTATCAATATCAGGAAGAACCTTTGCAACTGTAGCTATTATTTTTCATGATGGTCCTTCTACAACATCAGGGCATTACACATGCTATTTAAAAACTTCTAAAGGTTGGACCCAATGTAACTACACTCATTTGACTTTCAAACAACGTTTGCCTTTTGGCTTTATAAATTCATACCTAGTGTTTTTACAGCCAAAATTTAGGTAAAAGTAATTGGCTAATGAAGATGGGAGCAGTTAATAAAGGTTATTTTGCTGTTTAAAAATATATTCTGAGTAAAAGTGATCCAGGAAATATAAAAAATTGACTTGTCATATAGGTACTGTAATTGGATCTCATAGTAATTGATGTTAGTATTATACAAAATGATGAACATGAGTGAGTCAGAGATGGTTTTACAAATACTTAAATATTGTGAAAATGTTGTAGAGCCTTTCTTTCACAATGTCGGGAAAAAGGTCATTTCAGAGTGCCTTAGAATTAATTTGTACATATACTCATACATCTGACACTATTTGGCCAAATGGAAAGGTGCAGGAATGAGTAAAGAGTCATGACTGAAAAAAAGGAGTATATGAAAATATAGAAAATATTTCAGATGTTCTTGGAGCTTTTCTTATAGAAAGTCGATGAAATGGATTTTTAAGTGAACAGCAAAGTACTTTCCAACGAGAAAAGGACCACCATGATACAGTATTTGGCCTCAAGGAAAAGTAAGTCAATCTAACTTTAGCGTACATTTGTCATTTGTCAGTATTTACGTTTTTTTTTAAAAACACAATCTTTTAGATTGTGTTTTTTTTCCCGCTGTCATATGATGAGTAATTTGAACTCACTGTTTTAAGTGAAATTCAATATATTCTGAGAACAGCAAAAATATACTATGTAACATGTTGTACAAGTTATTTTATACTTTGGATTGTGTAAATTAAATTGTATTCCCATTCTCTGACACTTACTTTCCTTTTTCCATCCTCTTTCAGCTCTTTTTACTCACTTATAATGTCTTTCTCTCACTCTCTGTAACCCCCGTTCCCTTACTCCACTTCTTTGACAACCCCTCATTCTCATTTCAACTGTGTGTATCCTGTCTCTCCCTTGCATAACTTTTCAGCTTTTAGTCTCTCTGCTTTACTTCTCTTTTCCGTATTTTCCCCCTTTGCTCTTTTAGTAATTCCTGTTTACTCACTCAGCAGTATTATTGCACTCTATCACTATTAATCACCCACTCTCCCTAGCTTATCTTTGTTTGCTCCTTACTTTTGACCTCTTCTCCCTATTTTTCATTCACTACTTCTATGTCCTCAGTGCCTCACTCTACTTGTGTTATTTTCACTTGTGTTTGTCTACCTTCTATCACTTCTTTTACAACAACTTCACTGCTCCTCTCTCATCGTTCTTCATCCCATTTCTTTTACTCTGGTTCCATTACTATCCCTCATTTCCTTTCTTTCAATGTCCTTCTCTTTACTTTCATCACCAAATTATTTTCTCTCAGTACCACTGTTTTAGTCGTCTTCTCCTCTCTTTCCTTCTTTTTGCTCACTTACTCATTTGTACTCCACCTCACTCAGTTTTTCTCTTAGTGTGTCTACCTCATAACTTCGACAACAACAAACATTTAAAGAGGGTCAAGGGGGATTTTAGAGACCACACTCTAATACGGCCCTAACAATACTGGAGGAACAGGAGTGTCAGAGGGTCTAAAATAACAAGAAGGGGAGCGCTATATATACATCTATAGAGGACTAACAATGACTACCTTCATCAACATACCAAGGAAATAAGGGTCACCCTCACATGGAGTCTAACCAGTCATCATATGAGGATTCCCATCAGTCACCACACGTAACCGCCCTTCATCATTTGGGTTCCTCTTGAGACCACTAATGATGTTATCTATTCCATTTCACATGGAGGGTTATGATAGCAAAATACCCTCTCATGATCAGATAGATTAACGTGGTCTCTCCTCTCAAACGGGGAGGATGTTGTAAAGAGGGGACTGATATCGTAGTGCAAAAATTAGTGAAAGTAAAACAAAACGAAGTGTATGTGAAATAAAATTGGATGAGGGGGTGGTGAACGTAGCTTTATTCTGTTGCTACCCACTCTGCCAATGTTAAAAAGTAGACAGGGATAATCCAATGATTCTCGGATCATCTAATGTATTCTGGGGTCAACATGTTTCTGCAATGTGTGACAATAGTTGTCATTGCTTTCATCAGGACCATCATACAATATATGCTACTACGATTTTGTGCTCTCAAAGAAAAAAGAGGTGCTCAAAATTATAAATGAACACGGTTTGATCTAACAAGTCTCCATACCCTCTACATGAACACCCATTTTTTATAACACATTGCGCTAAATCACCATTCATAAAAAGCGATCACCTTAACTGATAGAACACGTGCGTTACAATCTAGGCAACAGCAATGCTATGCGGTATGGATCGTCTGCTGAATTAGCGCAGGCTGGGATATTTTATATAAATACTGGCTATATACCATTCTGATAAAAATGCCGAGTATTCGAGTGCTTTCATTGTTTACCTTTTGAATCACGAGAATACTGTAACACCATTGGTCCAAAATCCAGCCAATCGTGTTCCATGTAACAACCCATGTGACACGCATCTGTCCAATGATGCACGCCGATATATACGGCAGCTCAGGCGGACTCCCACACCTCCCCGATCGGCTTAGACGCCAACTCGAGGTACCGACGGTCAGGTGAGAGACGTGTATGCGTGTCTGTGCTTTACAAGCTTTACAAGCGCTGTGAGTTAATAATTCTTTGTATATTTTGCTGCATATACCTTCAGCAAGAGCTTCGAAAACATTAGAATTAGCTAAAGCACTGCGAAGTGCGAATGACTCTCTATGCTCCCAACAAGCTGTAGGATCTATCCTTTGACTGGGTGCATATTTAACACTGTTGCAGTTGACAAACTATGATAGCTAAGTCGAATCATGCTTAAAGGCCAATCACGATATGTGAGAGGGGCACTGGGCAGCGCTATTGGCGCTTTTATGTGACTGTCTGTTAAACACTAGAAACAAGTGGCTTTTTCAGCTTTGCTGTTTTTTGCCCTTTTTTCAGAGCGGTGCTTCCCCTACATCCTGAGCCGTGGCCAGGTGGGGTGAGGTCTATACATATTCCAAGTGGGGTAAGATGTTAATCTCCTTTGGTCACTTTGACAATTCATTTCTAAAGTTGAGATCAGTGCACTATATGAAATGGCATTATGAGTGCGCCTGGAAGAACGTTACTTCCCACTAGGATTATACAAATGTGACCTAGTATAGATGTACAAGCACAGGAATGCTATGTTTGCTCTAAATGACTACGATATAACAACTTCATGTTTTCACTATTTCTAGCAATATCCTCATTGGAATGGTGAAACCACCGATACAGACATCTAGTGGATACAGGTGATCCTAGTATCGAGTTTGAATATTCATTTATAATTCATTTATAATTTTGAGCACCTCTTTTTTCTTTGAGAGCACAAATTCGTAGTAGCATATATTGTATGATGGTCCTGATGAAAGCAATGACAACTATTGTCACACATTGCAGAAACATGTTGACCCAAGAATACATTAGATGATCCGAGAATCATTGGATTATCCCTGTCTACTTTTTAACATTGGCAGAGTGGGTAGCAACAGAATAAAGCTACGTTCAGCACCCCCTCATCCAATTTTATTTCACATACACTTAGTTTTGTTTTACTTTCACTAATTTTTGCACTACGATATCAGTCCCCTCTTTACAACATCCTCCCCGTTTGAGAGGAGAGACCACGTTAATCTATCTGATCATGAGAGGGTATTTTGCCATCATAACCCTCCATGTGAAATGGAATAGATAACATCATTAGTGGTCTCAAGAGGAACCCAAATGATGAAGGGCGGTTACGTGTGGTGACTGATGGGAAACCTCATATGATCACTGGTTAGACTCCATGTGAGGGTGACCCTTATTTCCTTGGTATGTTGATGAAGGTAGTCATTGTTAGTCCTCTATAGATGTATATATAGCGCTCCCCTTCTTGTTATTTTAGACCCTCTGACACTCCTGTTCGTCCCCTACCTTATAACTTCCTCAGTCCATTTCCCTCAATCATTGTATATTATCCTGTCTCCCTTCATCCTTTCACTCTATGACTGTTCTTCACTTACTCTCAGTTATCTTCTATTCCTCATTCTTCTAAATGCATCCTTAATTAGACTGTTTTCTGTCTCAGTCATTATCTTTTTACTTACTTCTGTTTCCTGATTTAGTTTTGCTAACTCACATTGTTTTAGTATCTTTCTTACCTTCAGTTCATTTCTCTGTTCTTCTCTCTCTTTTTGTCAGTGAATCTATGTGCCCTACTCTCTGTAATTTACTCTTCTTCTATTTCTTTTTCTCTCTTTTTGTCCTTCTATCTTAGTTTATTTCCCTTTCTGTGTTCTTCACTCTAACTTTATTTCTAAATAGAGCGTTATGATTTTTAACCTCTTCATTTGTATCTTTTAATTTAAAATACATATTTTACTAATTATAACTTATTTTTTCTTCTCTTTTCCACAGATACAAAGTGTAGTTAAAAAAATTAATTAAAGTTATATTTATTATATGGTAAGGTTGACTAAAAAAAAGTAGTTTGTCATCACCCTTTGTTTTAAGCTCACTAACATTTTCTCAATCTATCACACTCCTGTGTCTTTACTCTGCTTCCCTCACTTATTCTTATTCTACATGTTTACTCCCCTTTTGCGATTTCCCATCTCATATTCAACTTCTTTCAATCTCTTTTCTTTACTTCACTTACCGTCTGTTCCCTTCCTTTGCTTCTTCATTCATTCTCTTTTTCTTAATTATTTACCTTACTCCTACACATACACCTCATCCCCCTTCCAACACATACACACACCTGTAACATACACCCCACACACACCACACACACACCTCATACACATAAAAAATCCTCCCACACACACTCCTCAAACACACACACATTCCATACACACACATACATCGCACACATATACACCCCACACCCATACACTCCTCACTCATATTTCACACACCCTCACCTCCACCCACACCGAAACACCCCACACAGCCACACCCACAGACACACCTTACACACCCACACCATGACCTACACCCACTGACTCCCTATAAGTCACACACACTGCATTACTTATCTTTCTTTGCTGTTTTACTCAAGCCCATTCAGGTGCTGTTTCCTTTACTCTCTTTGTCCTCTCTCTTTGTCACTCCCCATGTGTTATTCTAATTCAATTTTTCTCCCTTTTTCACCCCTCTTTACTTATACTACCTGGTCTTTTCTCACTTTCCCTCATCGTTCTTCATTTATCGTGGTTCAGCCACTACCCTTCATTCTCCATTTTTTACTGTCCTTTCTTTTTCTTTTAACAGACAATCACAGTCTCACACTATCTCTACTTTAGTGTTCTTCATTTCTCTTCTTTTCTTTCGCTCCTTTAGTCATTTTACTTTTCTCACTTTCATCCAAATACACATTCTCTATTTTTTACTATGTAATAAACAATCCCTTTGTGTTCATCTTGTAGCTCTTTTTCTCTTAACATAACTCTGTTTGTGTCCTTCCCTCATGCTAACTGCATCATTATTTTTTTTTCTTTTTTGGGGGGGTGGGGCACGCCCCGGTACGCGTACCCTAAGGACAAACATTTTACAGAGATCCTTTAAAAATATAGGTTTAATTTTTATAAATGTGAGGTAGTTCTGAAAAGAACTTTTTTTATTCTTTTTGTTGTTTTATATTTTTTTATTGTTTTTCTGAACTTTTTTTTGTTGTATTTTTGAACAATTTTATATTTTTTTGTGTTTTTTAAGGGAACAAAAAAAAACAGGGAAGTGGAAATGGCTCAACAGGAGCAAAAAAAAGAAAAGAATTAGTGCTTCCTTTTCTTGTTGCATTGGTGGTTGTCCACAGCATTATTTATTAAGGTGACACTAAGTTCACCATAACATAACGTTTCGCCACAGAAAATGCAAACAATTTTTATGGTGCCAAATTTTTGCTGTATATTTGGCACCATTCGGCGTGCTTCAGGACCAGAAAGTGAGTCTTCAGTAGAGGAGGTGCTGGCCACAGGGGTTGGGTTGTTCTGAAGTTCCTGTACTTCAGCGTGGGCTAAGTTATTGGGATGAAACCTTTCCATGTGGCGCATCATGGTAAAATTACCAAATGAATATTTCTTTAGGGGATTGCCCCTGGAGAGGACTGAGCCACAAATTAGACAGGTGACTTTGGGGGCGTTCACCTTTTTTTTGTCTTCAGGAATTGAAAAGAATTGCCAAATAAAATGCACTTTAATGTGCCTTTGCCTTGGTTCTTCATGCAGGAAGCGCCTTGATTGCTCCTCATCCTCCTCTTCTTCTTCTCCTCCAAGGAACTGTGGTGGTAGACATTCTTTTCTGGTGGTGGGGGGGGTGCACCAGCTGCAGCTACAAGTGATGCCATTGCAGTGATCAGAAATAGCTCTTGCTCTCTCAATGAAGAAAGTTAGAATGAGTAAAAAAGGAGGGGGCTTTCATCATTTGGAGAAAAAACATGATGAGAACCAATGAAAAGTGTTATTTTCAGGTCACATGACCTGACACATGACCCGATGCGCTTACGTAACGCGCTCCGGCGTGCTTACGCTATGCGCACCGGGCCGCACCGCGGAGCGCTAACGGGTGCGTTTACGCAGCGCGTCATAAGACACATCGCGCGGCTACGCGATACGTCACGCTTGCGCGATGCGTCACGTGTTTTTTTCGATCGCGGCAATAGCGCTAACGCTATGCGCACCGTGCCGTGCCGCAGAGCGCTTCCGGGTGCGTTTACGCAGTGCGTCATAAGACACATCGCGCGGCAACGCGATACGTCGCGCTTACGAGACACGCCATAAGACGCATCACGTGGCTACGCGATACATCACGCTTACGCGACGCGTCACGATGTGTTTTTTTTATCGCGGCAATAGCGCTAACGGGACGCTCTCCGGTAAGCACCCCAGGGCGCACCGCAATATTGCGCTTACCTGTGCGTTCACCGGAACGCGCCCCGGGAGCGCCCTGGGTTAAAAATAAAAAATCTAAAAATTGACATAGTTATACAATATAAAATTCGCTTTAAAATGTATTATTTTTTATAACTATAAAGATTTGCTATAAAAAAACATTGAAATTCACTGAAAAAAACCATAGGTTTCATACCAGTTATAGTTAGGAATTAGCATTAAAAAAAACGATTAAATTCATTTAAAAAACCATAGGTTTCACATCAGTTATAGTTAGCTGGAAGTTTTTCTCGCATAAAACCAATGAAATTCCCACGTTATAGTTAGTTGGACTCACTATAACTTGCGCGTGCAATGCACTGCTGATGACGTCACATATTACATCACTCATGACATGGTCAGTGACATCACTCATGACATCACTGATGACACCATCCTTGTGACAGAGTGACAGACCTCCTTTCACTGAAATGTAACCCTTGAAACACATATTCAAAAATAGAAACTAAAATTTTCAAAAAAATATAGATACCCATACCAGTTACAACAACCAATTCAATAATTTTACCATCTATATACACATCCACTCATTCCCCAACAGTTCTATATAGTCACTCATACATATACTCACTCATCATATGTAGTGATACACCTATACATCCTGTTACACACCAACAGTCATCCAAAAGATACTCTCACACATACTCACACATGCAAATAAACTATTGAACATCCATTTATTTGCATATACAGCTATACACATACTGCCACTTTACTTCTAAGGAAACTTACACATACTTACTCTCTTAAACAATCACTTATAGAAACACATACTAATTTAAACCGGAACTCTTAGAATCCCTCACTCACAGATATACTCACTTATATACATCAATATTCACATATACTAGATTAAAACATATGTAATTACTGATAAAGACACTACTGAGACAGTCATTCACTCACTAACACACACATATACACACTCATCCACCCATACAGTCCTGCACATATGCTGTCTTCAAAACACATACAAACAGAGAGTCAGTCATTCATGCATCTATGTGCTAAGTAATACCCCCATAAAACCATACATACACTTATACCGATACTAAAAACATCTAATAACCCATATACATACACATGTAGCTACTCACCAACCCATGCAGCCACTTATACACAAAGTGAAACACTAATACATATATTTAAATATTTAAACATTACTCACTAATATATGTATTCACTAAGATACACTTAATAAGCCAGTTAACCAATCAAATTTTTTTTTTAAACATCCATGTAAACACTTATATAAACATTTATTCTTCCATCAACTTTTACATATACATATATAAAACATATGTATTTTTCAGAAAGACACACATTCACTGGATGGTGTCATCAGTGATGTCATGAGTGATGTCACTGACCATGTCATGAGTGATGTAATATGTGACGTCATCAGCAGTGCATTGCACGTGCAAGTTATAGTGAGTCCAACTAACTATAACGTGGGAATTTCTTTGTTTTTATGCGAGTAAAACTTCCAGATAACTATAACTGATGTGAAACCTATGGTTTTTTAAATTAATTTAATCGGTTTTTTAATGCTAATTCCTAACTATAACTGGTGTGAAACCTATGGTTTTTTCAGTGTATATAGATAGATATATATATATATATTACCTACTGGCGGTCGCCAGTAGGTATATATAGTTAGGATTTTTTCTCTATGGGATTTTTGAAAATTCTATGTCTAATAACTTTGGCGTTTGTGGACGGAATTGGCTGAAATTTTCAGGAAAATGGCACATTTTGTTTCTGAGCAGCCCCTGAAAATTGGGGGGGGGTTCGTCCAGGGGGGGTCGAGAAAAAAGGGGGGTCCCAAAACGTGTTTTTAACATTGAGTTTTCCATTGGGCGGTTGGCCTCACTTTTAGCCCGAACGGCTGAATGGATTTGCACGAAACTTGGCAAAATTGTAGGGACTGGTAGCCCGATGTGCCTTTTGTAGGTCTCAATATATGTGCTCCAGTGGATTTTGAGAAATTAACGTTTAAAAAAAGATATATATCTGTAACAGCGGACCGGGCAGCGCTCCAGTTCGCGTACTTTGCGCGCAACGGAGCTTTGTGAAGCGAAGCTGATTGGTTCTCCGGCGTCTGTAAACATTCCAAACAGTCCGTAGCAGCCGTCATCTTGTCTCTCGGTAGGATCGAGAGACAAGAGGAGGCCAAAGCGAAGGGGCAAATGACCATAAGGGGGCATAGTAGATCCTTCCTGACCTCTTAGGTTTGATGTACCATTTTGCCAAGTTTGGTGTAATTCCGTTCAGCCATTCAGGCTGTAGACGTATGTAAATGTCCTATGGAAAATTGCATGGGGAAAACACATTTGAAAGTGTTGAAATTTAGAACCAATTAAAATGTTACTTTGGTTTTGTATTTGTGTGTGATGAAAGTTAATTGGTTATGTATATATCTCAAATGAGAGGAAACCACAGCCATTTTGTGATACTACTGTCTGAGGTACATTTGTGAGGAATTTTTGGTGGTGAATTTCTGGTGTTTGATTTACACAGTACTAACACTTCTCCTACTTTTAAAAAGGTGAGTTGTTAATTTGTAAGGGGAACTATGTTGTACACTTGAAGATAATTTGAAAAATGTTTTCTGTTATTTATTTGCAGTCCTTCTGTTATACTAAATAGTTGATAAAGTTAGTTTTATATGATGTATTACTAAAAACGATAAATGAAAGTGATTATTTTTTTCTGCAATTTACAGCAAGCAATTTCAAAATAAAATGGCTCACAATGAAGAGACCGTGGCAATTTCTTTGTAAGGGGAACTATGTTGGTCACTTGAAGATAATTTGAAAAATGTTTTCTGTTATTTATTTGCAGTCCTTCTGTTATACTAAATACTTGATAAAGTTAGTTTTATATTATGTATTACTAAAAACGATAAATGAAAGTGATTATTTTTTTCTGCAATTTACAGCAAGCAATTTCAAAATAAAATGGCTCACAATGAAGAGACCGTGGCAATTTCTTTTGAATTGTCCACTACATTGATTGAAATTGAGAGCACCAATAATGAAATATTGTCACAAGGAGGAGATGACTTGAATGATTTCATTAGATTGATTGAAATTGACAGCACCAATAATGAAATATTGTCACAAGGAGGAGATGACTTGAATGATTCCACTACATTGATTGAAATTGAGAGCACCAATAATGAAATATTGTCACGAGGAGATGACTTGAATGATTCCACTACATTGATTGAAATTGACAGCACCAATAATGAAATATTGTCACAAGGAGGAGATGACTTGAATGATTCCACTACATTGATTGAAATTGACAGCACCAATAATGAAATATTGTCACAAGGAGGAGATGACTTGAATGATTTTTTTGATCAATCTGTTGATGGCGAATTTATCGAATGTTTGGAGACCATAGAGTTACAAGAATCATCATTGCAGACTTTTAATGAGGAGATTCCAGATGAGATGATTGAAGAGGAAATTGCTGATGAGGACATGTTACTAGTTCTTTCAAATTTAGAAAATTCTGAAGAATAAATTTATATTTAGAAATCAAAAATTGTTTGAGACATTATTCATTTTTATTTTTAATTTATGAGGTTGTAGCGAAGTGATTGTAGTATAAAATGAGACTTATAGTATAGAGTGCAACATTTTTATGTTACATGGTAAGTTTACTCATATTTACTTCCCTTCTCCCACTATATTATCTCCAATGTGTATTTGACATCTCTTCTTCATCTCCGGCCTCCTTTCTCTCACTGTGTGTCTCTGATGCATCTTATCGCTGCTATTTTGTGTAATTACAGAAGAGAGTAAAAGAAAATAGTTTGGAACGTGAAAAGGGGGCAAAGTAGAGTACCCCTCACCCCCTAGGCCTTCTCAGGCGGTCCCAAAAGGATCAGTTTCTGCTTTCCTGAGAGATTATGGTATGAGTTCCATATACCACAATAATTTGCATTACAACATGCAAGATATATATCTCCTATTACCAACTTTTGGAGATATTCGCGCTAAGCGCGAATATCTCCAAAAAGTAACACCTGCCCTGAGCAGTTCTTAGCCATGTTATCCAATGGGAGGTGGATAACATGGCTAAGAGCATTAGCTCGGTAATGCATGAATATCGCTGACTTTTTAGCGATATTCATGCATTGCGGCCGTTTTTTATCGCATTTGCGATAAACCTTGATAATAGCAAGGTTTATCTTCGATAATTTCTGACGATGCTTAGCGGTAAAAAATTCGTTGGTAAGCATCGTTAGCGATAAATATCGCTTAACTTTGGTAATATGCACCAACGTCTGTTAACGTTCGATTCGAAGGAAATGAGGAAGTGTTGAAAAACATTGTTTGCGCCATCTTGCCTTTTTTGAAATGCCACACTTTTGTCGTGCACGGCAGCCATTTTAGATGCCTTGACCAGACCCACTCTCTGCACGCTGTCGATTCGTAGCATGGCTCCACACCCTCGCAAGCATCTTCCCCAGGCACTGGTCACCCCCGCTCTCTGTCTTATGCATGGGCAATAAACCTCCCCCCATCTGCACTGCTCTTCCCTGAGAATCACACTCTGTGCCCGCCCGACACCTCCCTTTCGCCCTATTCACTACCGCACCCTCTGACACTCCTCTTCCTCTGTGTCCGATTGTCCAGGCTATCAGCTAGCCCTGCAGATGTAGTTTATGGCTCCAGCTGTAAAGAATCACCCCTCTTCAAAGGAGTTATAGTAGATCAAGGCCCACACCCGATGAGATCCGTCACACCACACGTGTTCCTACTATCTGAAAACCATCCTGTATTGTGATTGGGGAGGGGACCGAGCCTGAAGCGGAAGATTCCAGGTATGACTCTTTGTACATCAAAGTTTTTACAATTATGTGTCACATTAAAAATATATAGCACTCCAACAAAGTAGTAGGAATATAAAACTTTAATAACATATAAATATATACAACAAAACAAAAACAGTAAAAACATTTAAACAACGAAGAGACCGTGGCAATTTCTTTTGAATTCCTGATGAGGACATGTTACTAGTTCTTTCAAATTATGAAAATTCAGAAGATGTTGCCTGGGGGTGGGTCGTCAGTAGCAGTCTGTTGTGCGAATAGTTCCAAGGCAGCAGAACGCGCTGAAATCTAGATGGCACGAAAGTGATGTCTAGTAAGTTGCCGCCCAGCAAATAATGGCATGGGGCGCCGCGGGGGTGAGTGAGTCCAGTAGGCACCACAGCTATTCTTACCGGCATTGCAGAATTACTGCTGGGGACAATGCCTGTGCTGTAGCAGGGTCACAGCAGAAACAAAAAGGATTCTGTTGAAGATGTTGTTGGTTTTCAATTTGAAAACAGTTCTGGTGTCAACTGCTATGCTAATGTAGTGGTTAATGTTTTGTTTTCTCTAGAAAATGTAAAAGAGGGGGAGGCAGTCCAAAGTTCCGTTAAAAGGGCAAAGGAAAGGATCGGTGGTTTGAACTATCAGTCAAAAAGGGGAGGGGGTGCAACAATTTTTCCTACCGGGTCACACTGTGCTTTCACCGGAACTGAGGTCTGCAGGATTCTAGTAATTCAAAGTGAGGCTGGCGCCAGCATGGGAGCGCCGACGTCCCGCGGATACAGTTTCGTCACTCCACGGGCGATCATGGCAGTCATTCCCCATCGGGGGTGTCTGCGGGGGTCGGAGACTCCCGCGGCTCCTCTAGAATCTTCAAGGTCGTGGAGGACTACGGTGGTGGAGTCAACCAGTGACCGGGCCATTTCTTTATGCTGGGCCCGCTCTTGCCAGGTCGACCGCCATTTTGAGAGTTCGGTAGCTACTGGCGATCGCGGGGTCAAATGAGCGGACGGGCTCCACCCTGCCGGGCGAGACGTTGCAGCATCGCCACAGTGGAAGAACCCTTTTCCGGGCGCTTGGAGCGCTGAGGGTGCAGGTGGGAAGCCTCCACTGGGGAGGCGGGAGAGGCCTGTTCGCATCGTCTCTCCCTCCCAGTGCACCCCACGGCGTCTCGCTTGAGATTTGTTATGGCCGGACCAGGCGATGAGGACGAGGGGGGGGGTCGGAGGCATGTGCAAGACATCCCCCCCCAGTGTTGTCAAAGCCATTATTCAAGAAAGAAGAAGTGTCCCGTCCGTCTTCGGGCCGGGCTTCCGGTGGATGTCGGCCGGACGCCCCTTGCTCTGGCCCCATGAACGGGTTCCTTGGTTTATCGGCTGCAGCCGGATCCCGTCGGCCTCGGCCCCCCGACCGTTGGTGGCCGGACCGGAAGAGCATGTGGCGGGACTACCTTAAACTCTCAAGGGCCACCGCGGCCGGACTGGGAGAGATAGGGGAGGGTCGAGGAGACATTCCCCCCCCCCTGCAACTCTTCAGCGTTGTAAAGGCAATCCCCTGGCCGGGTCCCGCTGGCCTCGGCCTCTCCTCCGGCTACACCCTACGTTAGGATCTCCTGGCCGAGGCGTGGCAGCAGGACCCGCCTTATATGGGCTGCTCCCGGCTGGGCGTAGCCGCAACCCTGCCCCACCTTGGAAGTTTCCAGAGTGGAGGCGGATGTTCTACTGACTTGCATTTTCCCTAGTCTATCGATTTTTTTGGCGTGGCAGGCGGTGGGACAGCGAGGGGTGATTTGGTTTCTCTTACTGTTTTTCTGGTCTCTCACCACTGGCATATTTCTAACGTTTTCTTGTTTCTAGGACATTAATAGGTTTTATCATTACGTTATGTTATCGTTTCTTTGTTCGTTGTTTAATAAAAGTTCATGTTCATCAGTGGCCTACTGATTTTCGTTTTCCTATTCTTTTCTTTCCAGGTTGTTTCATGCTAAAATTTCTGTTAACAGGATACAGTGATCACTTCGTTATTATTGCATATGTCCTTTTCACTAGGGGTGCTCTCTGGTCGGGCCAGATGACGTATCTCTAGTAAATGGTCCGGGTGAAACAGGTGCATCAATCAGTGGGGAGTAGATAGGCATGACAGATTACAACGGGGGAGAAAGGTCGGCATTACGTACCCTTTCACTATTTGCAAAGATTTTCCTACGTATATTTGCAAAAAGGGAATACCTCCAAAAAGAACCAATTCCCAAACAGTCAATGTTTGGGGAAACAATCAATCAATGAGGAACGAAATAGGCACGACGTGTTAAAGGTTTGCGTTACCTACCCTTCACTATCTGCAAAGGGAGAGAGAATATTCCTATTCTTCCTCGTTTGCAGGCAGAGAAGATTCTTAAGAGAACCAACTTCGAACAATTCAATGCTCGATTCAAACAATCAACAAGGGGTACTGTGAACACAAATGAACGCCGCTTATGTACATACACATTGGTATTATCAACAGGTTGTTCCTAATGTTTCTATTTTAGGGAGGTCAAAAAGAGATCCCATTAGTGGCCTACTGATTTTGCTCGATTCTTTTTGTTTTTTTACACGATTTTTCGCTATCTGCAAAGACTAAACAGAGTATTGCGACTCTGTGCTTGTTTGTAAATAGAGAATGAACCAAAGGGAACAATCAATCAAATGGAGAGAGAAGCAGGCACGACGGATTACAACGGGGGCAAAGGCCTGCGTTAACTACCCTTCACTATCTGCAAAGAGAGAGTACTCCTAATAGAAATGAGGGGTGGGGGGCAGCATTCAAAGCAGATCAGTGTGCATAAACACGAAAATGTTTTTACTTACCACGTACTTGACATTCGACAGCTTATGATATTTGCTATTAAAAAACCATTGAAATTCACTGAAAAAACCATAGGTTATAGACCATATATAGTTAGGAATTAGCATTTAAAAAACCTTATTTTACTCACACAAAACCATTGAAATTCCATATATAGTTAGTTGCACTAACTACATATCGCGCACCCGCAATCCACTGCTGATCATGTCACATATTACATCATTCATGACATGGTCAGTGACATCACTGATGACATCACTGATGACATCTCAAATGACATCACTGATGACATCTCATTTGACATCATTCTTGTGCTAATACGATAAACCTCTTCAGACTCTAATATAACCTTAGATACACTCAGTGTATACAGACACTCACACACTGCCACTCCTCCATGGAGTTACTCACACACCCAGTCAGTCATGCAAAGAAACAATCTCACCTCCATTTCTTCAACTATACAGTTATACACACCTTACTTATTGAAACATATACTAACACATATTTACTCTCTTATACAATCCCTGATACAAGTTCACAATGATCGATACAACCACTCACTCATTCAGTGGCTCTCATGCACAGTTATTTATATATGCCAACTCTCACATGTACTGTGTTTTACATATGTACTTACTATGACATGTAGCATTGAGATATCCATTCACTCATCAATACACTCATGCACACAGTCAACTGCCCATGTAGATGTTTCCACATGCACTCTTGAACTCATACACCTAGTGAATAAACTGCTCACACATCTATGCACAGAGTCACACACCTTCCAGCCACCCCCACACAAACTCAATCTCCCATAGAAATACTTGGGCAACCAATTAATAACACATATAGCCTCTCGTATAGCTAATGATCAACAGATGCAGCAGTTTACATCACAACAGACATAATGATGCACAAATTAAGACAGTTTAGTCACTAACCCATGCATTCAGTGAGACACATTTAATCACTCACTCATACAGTCAGTCACGCACCTACTAAATCCTTCATCCAGACACTTATACATCCACTCATTCTTCAATATGTAAGACATATTTTAACTTTACAGAAACATACAGTCACTGGATGTTGTCATCAGTGATGTCATCCGTGATGTCATTTGAGATGTCATCAGTGATGTCATCAGTGATGTCACTGACCATGTCATGAATGATGTAATATGTGACATGATCAGCAGTGGATTGCGGGTGCGCGATATATAGTTAGTGCAACTAACTATATATGGAATTTCAATGGTTTTGTGTGAGTAAAATAAGGTTTTTTAAATGCTAATTCCTAACTATATATGGTCTATAACCTATGGTTTTTTCAGTGAATATATATATATATATATATATTATCTCCTCCTGCTTCTCCACGCTGCTTGCACGGCGCGGCACGCAGAACACAAGGACCACCACACAGCTCGTCCAGTACAAAAGGTTTAGTTTATTATCCCCTTGTTTCTCACTGGCCTGACGCGTTTCGGGTATGGACTACACTTGTTCACATAACGGATCAGTGGTACCAGAGACCTTTTATCAAGCACACCACGTGATTCATAGAAAGTGAAGACATACTTATAAAACACAGGATGAGTGGCTTTTACATTACTGGTAAGGCACATTTAAAACATTTTAACCCTCTAAGTTTATCTTTATAGTATTATCAATTTATAGCAGCAAAAATGCGTTAATGGTAAACATAGACTGAATTTGTGCAAATTTACAAGAATAGGTTAACATGGCATATGACAATATAAAACAAGTTTTCATCAATTAACTATTTTCTAAAAAACGAATTACTATATACACAGTGCATTAAATTTATTTACATTACATTCAGTTCAAAGGTTATTACAGCTCAAATGCTCTGAATGTATGTGCAAAGTGTGCCAATCTGTAAACATGACTACTCTATTTCTAATTGCCATTATCTAGTTTTATATGGTATGATCCTTTGTGCAACTTTCCTGCTTAAATGCAGTCGCATATGTGCAAAATAGCTATCTGAAAACACTATACCAGGTTCCCATATGAAGATGTGCCAAAAATATTCAATTATTTCATGTTTAACCCTTTAACAACTGATCCCAGTTGTTAAAACCCAGCTCACTTCAACTCCTGTATCAAAAGATTTTTTTTTTATATATAGATATGGTGCTCATAATAGTGAATACTACACAACTGTGTTAAAAAAAAATATATGTATATATAAATATACAGTAAGGCTATTTGCGGATAAATTTACTTTTTTTCTTCTTTGTTTCTTGTCCAAATATACAGTGTATCACAGTTACTTTCATAAGCGGTCAATTAAACACAAAACCAAATGGAAATCACTATTCAACCCACAAAGTATATATCCATATAATTAGATTGAATTTTACACAGATTATTTCCATCATTGTTATCCAGAACAAATTCTGCAATCCTGCAGAATTCTCCATTATATTGGCAAGGAAGACCCTTGAAGAATTAATTTATTTCTTCTTTCTATTTCATCTATGTTTGGGATCTTCTTATCAATATGCTACAGAGAGGGGAGGCAAATTAAAGAGGAGTAGTGAATTTTAAGGCTTTAAATCATAAAGATACAGAAGACAACTGCTCAATCTATAAAAATGTATGTAAATCCTCTGTGTTGTTGAAGCCATGAGGGACCTTACTGTTGAGATTTAAGATGTATTTAGTCTCTAATTGTCTCAACAGTGTTTCCCTGTCTCCTCCCTTCCTGGGTATCGGGACATGATCAATCACATAGTATTCTAAACAGTTAATGTCTTTATTGTGCATGGCCTTGAAATGCCTAGCTACCGGGTAGGCCGGATCACAATTAATGATTGCCCTTATGTGTTGCAGGATTCTCACGTGCACTTGTTTGATGGTACTGCCCACGTATCTGAGCCCACAAGTGCACGTGAGGATGTACACCGCATAATCTGTACGGCAATCAAAATTTCCTTTGATCACTTGTTCCTGTTCCCTGAATGGAGTGTTATATTTCGAAGTGTTAACCCCAAATTTGCAGGCCCGGCAGGTTGCACATTTAAAAAATCCTTGTTTGGCCGGTAACCATGTTTTTACTGAGGTTCCTTCTATCATAGATTTTGATAGATAAGATTCCATTGTATTACATCTCCGAAATGTCACTGTTGGTTTCTCAGGTAATCTATATTTCAAGACATTATCAGTTAGTACTATGGGCCAGTTTTTTGTTAAGATAGCCTTAATCTTCCGCTCTTGCATACTGTAAGTCGCCACCAGCCTAGGGGTTTCTTTATCACTGTCCTCCTCTATTGTATTCCCTTGATTCATAGGAAGTAAGGACTCTCTAGATCTTTCATTCGCTTTCTGAACTGCTTTGCTTAGTACGTTGTCAGTGTAACCTCTTCTCCTGAAGCGATCTATGGTTTCATTTTTACTTTTCTCATATTCTTCCTGTGTACTACAGATACGTTTCAATCGCAGCAATTCCACAAAGGGAATGCTGGTGATCAGATGCTTCGGATGGGAACTGGTAGCATGTAATAATGCATTTCCTGCAGTCGGCTTCCTAAATGCACTAGTGACCAGTTTCCCATCTGCAGTCTGTATTCGTACATCCAGGAAGTCCACCGCAGTGGAACTGCTATTGGATGTAAAATGCAGGTTACATTTGTTAATATTGATTTGATCAATGAACTCTTGAACACCGATGCTGTCACCTTTCATAATCATAAAAACGTCGCCAATAAAACATAACCAAACAATAACCTTATGAATAAAAATGTCTCTGTACTTGCCCATGAGGACTTGCTTCTCCCAGAGCCCCACGTGCAAGCATGCATAGCTCGGGGAAAAGCAAGCCCCCATTGCCACACCTTGCCTTTGTCTGTACATATCTTTGCCATAAGAGACATTTTTTATTTTCAACACACCATGCAGTGAATGATAATAACATTCTGTTGTGCATTGCATAATCTGCAGATCTAGTATTTAGAAAGTAAGCTACCCCCTGAAGGCCACAGTCATGCTGAATACTGGTATATAATGACTCAATGTCCAGAGTCACTAACGTAAAGTCATTACACCAGGTAAAGTCATTAATATGTTTAAGGAAGTCCCCAGTGTCTTTTATATAGGATGGCATGGCTCTTACCAGATCTTGAAGATAGAAGTCGAGGTATTGGCCCACCCGTTCTGTCATGCTGTTAATAGCCGATATAATCGGACGTCCAGGAATTGGTGATTTCCCCTTATGAATCTTAGGTAACAAGTATAAAAAGGGTATCTCCGGGTTTGCATTATGCATGAACTTGTATTCCTCTGAGGTAATCAATCCTTAATTTTTCCATCTAAGGAGTTCTTTCTAAAGATTATCCCTAGATTTGCTGTATGCCTTCATGGTTGTCTTTTCATAACACTCTGTGTTCGAGAGCTGTCGCATTGCTTCCTTTTCATAGTCTGCTTTGGGCCATAGGACAATGTCCCAGCCCTTATCTGATTTTTTTACAATCACCCCTGGATTTTTTCTGATCTTGTCCATAGGTTGGTTGAATTCCCTTTGTTTCTGGTCCATGTGTCGCTTTTTAAAGTTTACTTGAATGTTAAGTATTTTAATATCCTCAATCACACGCTCATGAAATACATCAATTGCATCTTTTTGCATTAGTGGAACGAAGGTAGATTTCGGTTTAAATGGACTCTCGCCCGCACCTTTTTGGAGTAGGTCCAGCTCTTTTAGTTTTGTCTGTGTGGAGGTTTGTGACGTATTGGGCTCTTCATTACTCAGCTCATGCATGGCCCATAGAGCAGGTATTTTCGCAACAGTCAGTGTTGAGCCTGCTTCATTAGTTTCTTTGTTTCTTCTATCCTCCCACACATTTTTGAGCGCGAAGAATTTTTTCAATTTTAGTTTTCTAATGTAGCAGAATAGATCCACACGTGTAGTAGCGTAATTGAAGTTAGTATTGGGGCAGTAATTAAGACCAAATGCTAGCAGTTGTTCTTCTGCTTTGGTGAGTGTTAAGGTCGTGAAATTGATGATGGTTTTTTCTTCCGTCATTATTTCTTGCGCCAATAATTTTGCTTCCTTTTTGGCTTCCCGCTTGCGTTTCCTGCGCCTTGTTCGCCTGATGGTATTACGCTTTTTTCGGCCTGATTTTTCTTGGTCCGAGGCCTTAGCGTTTTCTTCCGTTCCTCCACTAAAAAATCTATCTCCTCCTCTAGGCTTGAAACTCTTATATTCATTGCACTGGTGTTGCTATCCTCATTTATGCTGGAACCACTTGTCAGAGAATCTGTATCTGTTCCATCAGTTGTTTCATTTACAGTACCAGCCAGTAACACATTAGGTTTTGAATTTTCACTTTTCTGTTTGCGTAAACTGTCAAACTTTTTAGCGAATGTATAAATATGTCCCAAGCGGTAGTCCTCCAAATCACGAGCCAATTTTTGCACTTTTCTTGTTTGAATCTTTTCTTCGTGTTTCTTGAGGCGTTCTTTAATCTCTTTCTTTTTTGTTGCAATCCAGTCCTGCTTTTCGGACTTGCTGAGTTCGTCTTCTATTGCCTCAATCTCTTGCACCAATTCTAGGCGGTCTATTTCTGCATACTTAACAAGCATTTTAACTAGATTCATGGAGGCGTTCAGATTGCTTTCGCCCCACTCACGTAAAAGAGCCGGATTAGGCTTCTCGAAACTTGGGGCCAATAGTATTTGCAGTTCTCGCGGTACTCTGCCCGCCTCTACATACTTGCTCAGTGATTTGTGCTCCCACCACTTGGTGGTTTCAGATTTCATTTTATTTTCCAGGTTTCTCAAAAACAGATTCAAATCTTTATTGACATCCTCACTGTTTGTGATCACATTAACATTCACTGTATTTTGCTTGGCTATGTTGTTATATAATGCATCTGCATTTGCCTCACGGTCTCGTACAGCGTCCGTTAGCATTGTTGCCATTTTAGCTGAGAAACAGTCTTTAACTTACTTTCTGCACCGTAGTGCTTTCTCTGAGGAGAAACTAACCATGTCTGCGAGCTGTGATTCGCCCTGTCCCGTGAAATTGCCTATTTTCACTCACCGAGTCCGAGAAAACAGTTATACGCGAGTCCTCCAACTCCAGCGTCGGCGTCTTCGTTATCGGTGTTCGTGTTATCTAATGGCTCACGGGAGGTATAACCAGCCCTAATTCCTTCCCAGAAAATCCAACAACAAACACCGGTTTCAAAGGCGGTCACCAACTTTCAGGGCGGGGGTCCAAGAAACGGAAGAAATCGAACTTCCGTGATTGCTATTACTCTCCTCCTGCTTCTCCACGCTGCTTGCACGGCACGCAGAACACAAGGACCACCACACAGCTCGTCCAGTACAAAAGGTTCAGTTTATTATCCCCTTGTTTCTCACTGGCCTGACGCGTTTCGGGTATGGACTACCCTTGTTCACATAACGGATCAGTGGTACCAGAGACCTTTTATCAAGCACACCACGTGATTCATAGAAAGTGAAGACATACTTATAAAACACAGGATGAGTGGCTTTTACATTACTGGTAAGGCACATTTAAAACATTTTAACCCTCTAAGTTTATCTTTATAGTATTATCAATTTATAGCAGCATAAATGCATTAATGGTAAACATAGACTGAATTTGTGCAAATTTACAAGAATAAGTTAACATGGCATATGACAATGTAAAACAAGTTTTTATCAAATAACTATTTTCTAAAAAACTAATTACTATATACACAGTGCATTAAATGTATTTACATTACATTCAGTTCAAAGGTTATTACAGCTTAAATGCTCCGAATGTATGTACAAAGTGTGCCAATCTGTAAACATGACAACTCTATTTCTAATTGCCATTATCTAGTTTTATAGGGTATGATCCTTTGTGCAACTTTTTATACTACCTACTTGCTTCACACATGTTATAGTTAGCTGGACATTTCACTCAGACAAAACCATTGAAATGTGTGAAACATATGGTTTATTCAGTGAATTTCTAAGGTTTTTTAAATGATAATTCCTAACTATAACTAAGTGTGGGCTGAGAATCTGTTCCCTTCACAGAATTTGCAAATTTTTGTCAATTTGAAGGTCCGCGAAATGCGCAAATTTGTCAAAGAATTCGCAATTCGTGAGTTGCCGAATTTTTTTTTCTTGGTCGCGCTTCAAAAATACAATCTTGCGCGTGCGGCATTGACTTACTGTGATTCTGAGTTCGCCGAGTTGTTTTCCTCCCGGTTTGCGTGCGCTGCACCATTTTTGATCTTGCTGCGTGATCGCACAAGACTTTTCGACCGCGACTACAACATGGCGTGATCGCACAAGACTTTTCGACCGCGAGTACGTCATAGCGTCCCGCCATCTTGCATTGGGAGACTTTCAGAACACGAATACGTCATAAGGGCCCGCAATCGCGCAACTGTGATTCCTTTTACTTTATGCAATGATATAATAAATATTTACACCATTGGGAACAAAATGGGTGGCATAATTTAAATACAAAAATTATGGGAACAGGTAGTGGAGTTGAAAAATGACCTACCAAAAAGTCACGTGATTAACACGCTGAGTCATCAACGCGATGGCGTGCACATTGAAGGGAATTCATTGGCTGTTGAAGCCACAAAGGGGGCTGTTCACACAGCTTCCATAGTTGCGCACACTCGTCCAACAACGAGAATAGACAGTTAGAATATGGTGGCTGTAATTGCTTCACGCAAAAACAGCACAGCAGTGCCTAAGAAATTTCCACTCAAATACTCCTACAAGTTAGATGCAAACAACATTCCATATGCTCAGATTCTTGGAGTGGGAGATAGAGAATTTCCAAATATGGATAGTAGGCAGGAACTAATCATTTAAAGCGCGTGCGGCGTTAACTTACTGTGATTCTAAGTTCGCCGAGTTGTTTTTCTTCCCGGTTTGCGTGCGCTGCACCATTTTTGATCTCGCTGCTTGATCGCACAAGACTATTCGACTGCGAGTACGTCATGGCGTGATCGCACAAGATTTTTCGACCCGTAGAACGTCATAGCGCCCCGCCATATTGCATTGGGATACTTTCACAACACGAATACTTCATAAGGGCCCGCAATCAAGCAGGTGTGATTCCTTTTACTGTATGCAATGATGTAATAAATATTTACACCATTGGGAACAAAATTGGTGCCATAATTAAAATACAAAAATTATGGGAACAGGTAGTGGAGTTGAAAAACGACCTACCAAAAACTCACGTGATTAACACGCTGAGTCATCAACGTGATGGCGTGCACGTTGAATGGAATTCAGTGGCTGTTGAAGCCACAAAGGGGGCTGTTCACAAAGCTTCCATAGTTGTGCACACTCGTCCAACAACGAGAATAGACAGTTAGAATATGGTGGCTGTAATTGCTTCACGCAAAAACAGCACCGCAGTGCCCAAGAAACTTCCACTCAAATACTCCTACAAGTTACATGCAAACAACATTCCATATGCTCAGATTCTTGGAGTGGGAGATAGAGTGTTTTCAAATATGGATCGTAGGCAGGCATTAATCATTTAAAGCACACAAGGGCTTGGGCTCCACGCATTCAGGAGTAATAGCTACTATTTCTTCATTGCAACAGTGCTATTGGTGGCCTGGGATCAGAAGTCAGACTATTGGCTTTGTCTTGAACTGCAACATCTGCAAACGAATGCCAGGCTACACAATCACAACACCCGCGCAGGTCCCATTGCTAGACAGCATCAGACTGTCCACTTGATCGTGTCGTGTAAAGGACCACTGCGCGCGCCTCAAATTTTGAGGTGGCTTAAAAATATATCTTAGTGGCAGTGGGTCCTTGCTCAAGTTTCCAAAAGTATGGCCTCAATGCTTGGCTGACGCTCAAAACTGTTATAAAAAGATTTGCGAGTCCACAACAGGAGTTACGCAATCAACGTTACACCCTGACTGTGGCCACTCACTTGGCTCTCGAGCCTACTAAGAGGCCATGGAAGGGATGGAGGTAGTATTGCGGAACTCCGCTCCAACGCCATCCTGAGGGAATTAATGTAGAGGAGAGGAGGACTGGGGCATAGAGCAATCCTTAACAGCTAGGGTATTAGGCTGGGCATTAGTGGGGTCAAACACTTATATGGATTCAGGGGGCAATACACACTCAGCCAAGAAGCTCTCTAGGAGGTGTCACCCCATTTACAAATGTGGGAACCTGATCATACATGTGAAGGCACAGTGGCGGATGAACACCATTCTGTATCTATGATCGTTTGGCTGTTTTACAGGAACTAAAGGAAACAAAGAAACAAACAAAGATTCTGTCAAAGTGAAACAGGCCACCACTGGGAAGTTGAGGTAATCACGGCAAGTCCTGTCTGAATCCAAAAGTCGTGGATCTGGACAGAGAAAAAAAAAGATCGCGGACACAAAGGAATTTGGGCCCTCATACAGAAATACATGTGCCAGTCCTTAATGTGAAAGGAACAAGAACTGTACTTTTGTCGCATCCTGCCGTGATAAAAGCACCAGATTAATTTCAAATGAAAGAATTAACCAAAACCTATGTTGCCAATACTGAGCAGTAGGCTTCATGAATTCCACAATAGTAGACATCCCTCTCACTACTATTCAAGAAATTCAAGCTGAAAGGCTCATCAGGTTTGAGAAATCAAATCCATGGAGTGGGGGACTATGTAACAATGCAATGGAACCAGTTCTCCTTGAACCAACCTTTCAAATTCAAAATAAAAGTCAAGACAACACTCAAGTTGCAATTTGGCCAAAAATAAATGTGTACACCAACGTTTTTCAACAAAAGCATCAATTAATAAAAGCTTCAAAGTTTTTTCAACAAAAACATCAAATAAAAAATGTTGCAATGTTTTTCAACAACAGCATCAAATAATAAATGCTTCAGTTTTTCAATAAAAGCATCAAATAATAAAAGCTTCAAAGTTTTTCAACAAAAACATCAAATAATAACTTCAACATCTGAACGTTTTTTCAGCAAAGACATCAACTATTAACTTCAACATTTCAATGTTTTTCAACAAAAACAGCAGAAATAACTTTAACTAAATACGATGCAATTTCAACAATTGATCTTACAGCTACTGGCTATTTCATTGACTGTGATACGTTTTCCAGGGCTCCACGTGAACAGGAAGCGACAGCCAGCCCAAAAACATACATGCAAGTACAAACATTTGAAAAATTTTCCTTTCCAAAAGATACAGACCTGGCTTCACCATAAGTAGAACTATGGGGTATTTCTGGGTTCATCTTTTTCTGTTCTGGCTTTGCTTAGAGCTAGCTTTTAGTATGACTCTTAGTGGACACTTTCTACAACACAGTATCAACATAAAACTGAAGCCACGTCCATTTTCAATTCAAATGCAAAAGAGACTTATAAATGTATTCGACCTGAACAAACCTTTATATTCTAAATGATGTACTTAATCATCCAGTTTTTAATTCTGATTAATGTATTTTGAACTTTATTCATATTTCAACACTTTATACCTGTTACCTTCATTAAGGTTCTCAAATCCTACAGAATTAAAATGCATCTAGAAATGTGGTTGTTTAACCGCATCGCCTTTAGAGGTTTTCCCGCTGTGCGCGGCGTTTTTAAAAAAGCTGCTTTACATGACGAGCTCAACTCGTCGTGCGTGTACGAGCGTCGCAACTCATGACGAGCTGAGCTCGTCATGAGCGGGGATTGGGTTAAATACCAGTAGGAACGTTGCCAAACACCACCAAACACCATCGCACGGGGTGGGATAGTTGACATACATCAGCAGGGGCAACATTAGATGTGATTTACAACACAACAGGACAGACCCAGTTAGGAAAGTATGGGTGGTTTGGCCTTTTTGACACAAATTCCTGTCACAAAAATGATTCTTGAACATCACCAAGGGACTCAGTATACATAGGCCAGCACTACGTTATGTACAGATAACATCCAGAGGTAGTGAAATCCTACAGTGTAGGGAAGCTGTGCCTTTTTTTAAAAAAGCGCCACCACTGACAGAGCTAAAACGAAAGTTTCCTTTGTAAAATTCAATGTTTACAGCAATCTGAAAACCATGCTGGTGCTGCACTTTTATTTTTCATTTTACATCAGCGAAATTTTTGTTTTCTTTTCCGTAAAATAGCACTCTTAAATACTTTCACATACAAGCAGTGTTATATACCTTGGGAATACCTCGAACAGGAACTATGCCTCTCATGGTTTTAAATATTTAACAGAACAGTCTGAAAAGACTGCCAAGTACCTGTTCTCTGATGCTTGCTTCTTGCAATGAAGAATGCGTGGCCATCATCTGTCTGACACTTTCAAAGGAAAGCGCCAGTGTTATAGTTAGCTGGACATTTCACTCATACAAGCCATTGAAATTCCTAGCTAACTATAACTTGCGCACCCGCAATGCACTGCTGATTTGAAGAAACACCTTTTTCTAAAGGAGCTGTGTTTTCATTGTTTTATCATGGCTGCCCAGCAAGAAAACACTTCACAGCGCTCTTCTGAGGAAGAATTTGTGGCAGAAAATCCACCCACAAAAAGAAAAGAGGCAGTGATAAGGATTTTTTTCATTTCCAGCAGGTGAAAAAAAGGTAAATGCTGCAAAAGTAACCTGCAAAATCTGCTCTGTTGTACTATCAAGAGGGAATCCGAACAAACATTATTCCTTCGGGACTGCAAGCATGGTGAGGCATATCAAGAAACAGCACCCTGTAAATTATGCCCATGCTGCTTGCACAAGAGTCAGGGAGGACATTCCACCAGCACAACCAAGTACTTCAACAGGATCTGCAAGTTCACATCCAGACATCCATCTAGATTTTGCCGATTTAATAATTTAATCTAAATTTTGTAAACAACTATTATGCTACGGCGAACAGTCAATTGATTTAATTTGCAGGAGAAAACAGCAGCACCAGTGCTCTCTGCATTATTATTTTTATTTTTTTGTTCCTGTTAATAGCTTTTTTGTTTGCTGTTCCTTTTTTTCCTAACAAAAAAAAAACTGTTTAAAAAACACAAAAAAACTACAAAACAACAAGTAATTTTCAGAACTACCTACTCTGGTAAAAAAAGAGTTAAACTTATATGCTAGTGTGTGAAAGTTTAGATGTATGTATGTGTAGTGCATAATTGACTGAAAGAATACATTACTAGTGTATGATGAATGTGAAAGTGCAGAACTATAAGGAAGTGCTACAGCTTTAATCTATAGGGTGTTTACTTATAGTATACTGTAGTACATCTTAAGGACTTGAATGTAACAAATGTGCATAAATATGTTACAAGTCAATGCTTCCCTTTGCACTGCTAGTGAAACTGCCTGGGTGAATTTGTACATTATGCATACAACTTTTAATGCGTCTCCAAGCAGCCGCAAACATCATAATAGAAAGGTTCCAATAAGAACATTCATAACAAATAAACTCCAAGAGCCATCAGAAGACTGCCTCTTTTAAATGCGGCTCTGAGCAGATAAGTAACCTTTTACTATCTTGCCTTATTCATTGTTAGTTTATTATTACTAATGTTTTGATTGAAGGAGTTTAAGGGTTTGATTTAACATTCACTCCCCCCTCCTTCCCTTTTCCCTTTCCATACCGATTTCCAATTTACGGAAATCCGCCCTTTCCCTCCTTCCCTATGGTCGGATTTAGGTGTGTATTAACGCGTTGTTTATCTAAGGTATTTATACCCTATCTTATTTGTACCTAATGGGTCTTCCTTTTCAGCAACACGTAAGTATTTTTGTTTAAAACGTCGTTTTTCGCGTTCCGCTTTTGTGGATCTATTTGGGAACTTACGTTTCTCCGCTACGATATTTTGGCATTTTCGGCTTTCATTGCCGGTTTACAGAGGGAATCTCGTCTCAAATTCGGGACGAAGACGCAGGCTCGAGCTTAGCCCCGAGACGCAGAGGAAAGGCCCTTAGGTGAGACAACGTCGCGCAAGTGCGTTGCCAGGAGCCTTTCTTCTAAAACAATGCCTCGCGTCACTGGTTTCAAGGCTTCAGCTGTTCGCGAGTGAGGCTACGAGTCCGTTACTCGACCTCTGCGATCAGCTGCTCCCTTCCTCACACGGACTGGTCCTTTGAGAAAGAAAAAGAAGAGATAAAAGACACGCTTATTTCATGTACTAATTTAATTTCAAACTCAAAAAACTCTAATATATTCTTATTAAAAAAAAAAAGAAAAAAAAGAATAATCACCACGCACCTCGCCCTCATATCTGGCTACAATAACAAGTAGAAATAAATTAATTATGTCGGATTCCGACTCTGAGGGTGCCTCTGCCCCTACCCCGGGTGCTGAACAACATAAGTTGCAACTACATCCACGCAATCCTTCGAGCACAGCCCTATCTTCTAAGAGGACTATCTCCCCTAATGAAGAGGAATTTATTGATGGTCATTATCAGGATTCTTATGAATCAAAAGGGGGTAAGAAAACAAAAAAGATTAGAAATTTACAAGACTTACCCCCTATGAGCACTATGGCAGGTCCTCGCACCTCACTATATATGGGAGGTCCTCGCACCTCGAACCAATTGGGTGCCCTCCGCGGCACAATGTATCATGGTGTCCACCGCGGCACAACTCATTATGGTGTCCAACGCGGCACGAGATATCCTGGTGTCCTTAGCGGCACGCAAAAAATGAGTGCTAATGACCCCGAGCTCAGCAATGATTGTGGGGATGATAACTCCGATAGCACCCCTGATGAATATGTATTAGACTTAAATGATGATTATGATGAAGATCTCTTTAATCCTCCGGAATCTTCATCTTCTTCTGTTCTTAAAGATAAGATTCTTGACCCCCTCGGGGAGGAAATGGTTTCACCCCTTAACTTTACACACCCCAGGAGCTCTGAATGGTGGCCCCACGATCACGTGGCTAAATTCATTCATAAATGGATAAGATTTCCCCTCAAGCGCAATACTCGTAATATCCTGAGGGCTGAGTGCGCAAGACCTTCGATTGGTGATAAGGTGTGCCAAACCCCTAATTTGGACCCCGAATTAATAAAATTTCTTTTTAAACTTGGATGAGACCCCCGCAAAGGGATGGAGAGGTCTCTTAAAGGTTGCCAAGACCGTGTCCTAGATATCCTTGGTCCTTTGGCGAGAATTATAGATGCTGCAGAGGAGAGCCACCTTAATGGGACCCCTCTTAATACTGATTTGATAAGGGGCCTTAGTCAAAGAGCCCTAATCCTCCTTGGAAATGCAAATTCAGGCCTGAATGCTGAGAGACGTAGAGTTGTCCTAACTAGGATCAACCCAAAGCTTTCAGATCTGGCCGATAAAGAAACATCTCAGAACCCGAAAGGTCTCCTCTTTGGTGAGGAACTTATAAAAAATCTTGGAAAATATGTATCCATGTTTACTGCCTTGGATAAGGCACAGCAGAATATGCGTAAGGTCTTTAACAACAACCTTTTGGATGGGCCGGAACTAGGGGCCGCTCTTCCGGCCAATTTAATCAAATGTCCAATTCAAGGTCTAGAGGCTTCGGAAGAGGTTTCCAACAAACCAATTATTCGCAATTCTTTCCACAAAGAGGCCGGGGCATGCGATCAAGAGGTTACAGATCCCGCGGACAATCCTCCAGCGACACCACACCAAGTGAGTACTTTCCCCCCTCCCTCCCCTCTTTCTTTCCCCTCAGAGGTGGGAGGAAGACTCAAATTCTTTTTCCAGAACTGGGAAAAAATTACTCAAGATTCTTGGGTTTTGAACACCGTCCAAGGTTTCAAAATAGATTTCACGGAAACCCCAAAGCAATTCTCTCTTCCAAAAAATTTCCATATTCCCCCGGATCAACAAAGTATGATAGAGGAAGAAATCTCTTCCATGCTCAAAAAAGGGGCAATTATACAGGTCCCAATGGAGGAACTCAATTTTGTCAGCACACTCTTCCTTGTAGAGAAGAAGGACAAAGGTTGGAGACCGGTTATAAACTTAAAACATCTCAACAAATTTTTGGTCTACCGACACTTCAAAATGGAAGGGATTCATCTCTTGAGGGATCTTCTTCTAGAAGGAGATTGGCTAGTAAAACTAGACCTGAAGGATGCCTATTTCACCATTCCCATGGGGAAATTCACCAACCCTTTCTACAATTTATTTGGAAAGATCGTCTATTCCAGTTCAAAGCCCTTCCTTTCGGTCTTTCATCAGCCCCTTGGTGCTTTACCAAAGTGATGAGACCAATTGCCTCCTTTCCCAGAGAAAGAGGAATTCGTTTAATCATTTATCTAGACAACATTCTAATTATGTCTCAAGAATTCTCTCAAATCTCCCAAGATCTGGAAACTGTTATGAATCTTTTGGAAAACCTAGGTTTCATAATCAACAAGGAAAAATCTGTCTTAACTCCTTCAAAGTCGATGGAGTTTTTGGGATTCACTGTGGATACATCCAAGTGTCTCCTTCTTCTTCCCTCCAAAAAAATTATGAAAATCAAAAAGGAAATTCGCGTTCTGAAGCTCAAAGAATTTCCCCTCAGGGATCTTGCAAGACTCCTCGGTCTCCTTTCTTCCTCTATCCAAGCGATATTCCCGGGACCCTTGAACTATCGAGCTCTCCAAAGAGTGAAAGGGAGAGCTCTAAGATTCGGTCTTTGGTGCGAGGACCTCATTTCATTAGACAAGGATGCCACTCTAGAACTGAACTGGTGGCTAGAAAATCTAGATGCCTGGAACGGAAAAGCGATTTTTGGGACGAAACCCGAATTCGTTTTGGAATCAGATGCCAGTTCGCATGGCTGGGGTGCTTGCCTTCTAGACCAGAATACTGGTGGATCCTGGTCTCAGGAAGAATCTTTCCAACACATAAATTATTTGGAACTCACCGCTGGTCTTTACGCATGGATGAGTTTCAAACACTCCCTACAAGGCAGATCGGTTGTTCTGAAGATGGACAATATTTCGGCGGTAGCCTATATAAACCGCCTGGGTGGCACAAGATCTGCAGACCTTTCGAATCTGGCAAA
This sequence comes from Lissotriton helveticus, assembly GCF_964261635.1. NCBI lineage: Eukaryota > Metazoa > Chordata > Amphibia > Caudata > Salamandridae > Lissotriton > Lissotriton helveticus. The sequence goes on from NC_136068.1 coordinate 651,489,041, forward strand.
GAAACTTTGGATGTTCTGCTTAGAACACAAGATCGCCCTGAAAGCGAAATATCTTCCTGGGAAGACGAACATTTCTGCAGACTGGAACTCGAGGTTCCTCAGGGCTCACAGCGACTGGAAACTCGATATCTCGGTTTTCAATTCCCTCAATGCCGTTTGGGGACCTTTGGAAATAGATCTTTTCGCAAGCAGACTAACATTCCAGCTCGAAAAATACTTCAGCTGGATGCCCGATCCCGCTGCTCTAGCCGTGAATGCATTTCTTCAATCGTTGAAGAATCTGAGATCTTATGCCTTTCCCCCCTTCGCAATGATTCAGAGAGTTTTGCAGAAAGTCAGAACCGAACAATGCTGTCTCGTTCTGATCACTCCCTTCTGGCCCTCCCAAGCATGGTTCCCAACAGCTCTGGAACTGAGTTACGATACCCCTTTCCTAATCCGATGCCAGGATCATCTTCTAATAGGCGTAGATGGCGAAATCCATCCTCTAATACAGACGGGGAATTTGAACCTTCTTGCTTGGAGAGTGTCAGGAGATCTAACGAAGTCTCAGGTCTTTCGACAACGGCTTCGACTCTCCTCTCTGAGTCATGGTCCCCAGGAACCCATTACAGATATAACAACATCTGGAGGACATGGGTTCGTTGGTGCTTGGAAAGGGACTTGGATCCCCTTGAGGCACCTATTGTTCACATAGTTAATTTCCTATGTGAACAATTTGATAGAGGTCTGAGCTACAGAACCATCAATTGCTATAGATCTGCAATTTCTTCTGGTCATAGTCTGGTGAATGGTAAAACGGTAGGTAAGAACGTTATTATTTGTAGAGTCATGAAGAGCATCCGTCTGAGAAGACCACCAAGGCCGAAATATGATTCTCTGTGGGACGTTAACTTAATTTTATACCTCTTTATTTCTTGGCCTCATAACAGATTTCTCAGTAGAAAATTTCTCTCTTTCAAACTCGCTACTCTTCTATGTCTCATTTCTTGTAGAAGGGTTTCTGATGTTAGAGCATTGGACATTTCTAATAGATCCTTTAATATGTTTGGTGTAAAATTTGAGATTTATCGTAGAACTAAAACTATGTCTGACTCTATCTTCTATCCCCGCTTTGACTCCTGTCCTAAGCTTTGTGTTGTCGATTGTTTACAAGAGTATGAAGAGAGAATGTCCCTTCTCCGTTTTCCGAATGTCAATCAACTATTGGTTTCTTTTGTTAAACCTCATAAAGCCATTTCCTCTAGCTCTATCTCTAGGTGGGTTAAATCTGTTATGGGTCTAGCTGGCATTAATTTACGTAAATTCCAAGCTCATTCTATAAGAGGTGCTATGGCTAGCAAATCTCTTTGGTCTGGAGGTAATTTGGATGATATCCTTAAAGCTGCTGATTGGTCAATCGCTAGCACTTTTGCTCGTCATTACTGCAAACCTATAGAACATATGTCTGATGTAGTTTTACAAAGCTACCAACATGCATAATGTAGCCTCCGGTCTTGTAATGAAATTGCGATTCTCCTATTACCATGACCAGAGAATCTGGATTTCATTAAAGACACGGAGGCTCACATTATCCCACCCTTCCCTCCCTGGAGGTGAAGTGTATTTGTTTGAATTGTACTCTTTACAATTGTTTCTCTTTATCAAATACTGCTTATATTACATTGTCGAAATGTCTCTTTCTTAATGATTCTTCATTTTTGTTTTTTCTCACAAACTTACACATTTTTTATACTTTTCAGATAACCCTTCTTAAACCTTGGGATGTTTGGATTGGACTCCGATTTGTTTGGAATTTCTCTTCCTATGCTCCTCTGAAGTTACTCGAGACTCTGGAACTTGTTACAGTTTTATGAACTTTGTTTGGATCCTTTGCTGTTTTTTTTGACTTCTCTGTAATTTCCTCATTTAAAAGAGGCAGTCTTCTGATGACTCTTGGAGTTTATTTGTTATGAATGTTCTTATTGGAACCTTTCTATTATGATGTTTGCGGCTGCTTGGAGACGCAGTAAAAGTTGTATGCATAATGTGAGCCTCCGTGTCTTTAATGAAATCCAGATTCTCTGGTCATGGTAATAGGAGAATCGGAATTTGTAAGTGTTTGTTAGGGGCAGAATTACAACCCCTTGTGCCTCTTTTACACCGCTGTTGCATCACTTTTCTGATACAGCGGTGGTGCAAAAGATGCCCCATGGTGTGTGGTATTTAGAATGTGACGTATCTGGAGGTGCGTCACATTCTAAATCCCTGTACCAGAAGGAGACATTCCTACATGGGTGGATGTGGGGTGTTCAGGCGCAGGAACACCTCCTAAAAGTTGCAGAGTGAAATCTACAAGATTTCACTTTGTCACTTTTGGCCTCATGCTGTGTTAAAACCCTGCACTAGCTTGAAGCAGATGTAAGGATTGACACAGCATTCTGAGCATAGGGCCCCCAGAGCATTGCTGGAGATGCGTTGCACTTGCAACATAACTCAAACAATGCACCACCTTTATAACTCAGATACATCACACATCTGTGCCGTTTTTGTCCCTTGGTGCACCGCATTGTAAACATGGCGCATCCATCGTGGTGGTGTCACGGTGCACAATAACTGGCATATTCCTAGGGATATGCTAGATATTGTATATGTGGCCATTAGTGTTTTAATGTAGTGAATGAATTACTACATACCAATGAATGAGTCACTACAAAACTAAAGCAGCAGTGACAGAGTGTTTGGTGGAAGTGTAAAGATACAGACTGGGCACGTGAAAGTTTAAAAGCCAAGTTTACAGGTGCATAGAAAAGGGCATTTATTATTTATTAATCTTCCCAACGCCCCAAGCGCCAGCACACCTTTCCGAGGATAGGTTTACGATATACAAATGCTAGCATTTTTTAAATTAAGAAGCATAATAATAACAAATATTAATACTTTTTTTTTCTTCTAATGATAACGATATTTTTTTAATGTCTTCTATTTAGATGTTTTTGAATCATCAAAATGCAAAGAACACAGTTTACCAAGTAACACTTTTTAAACACTCCTTTGTATGTAGATAATAATACCTTATACGTGTTACGATCGAAATCGAAACCTTTACAGCTTCACAGTCTGTAACTTTTCCGAACACGCGCAGAGTTGTAATGTGTTTGTTTTGTTAGGTAAAGCTAAAAGCTCTTGGCATGTATGGTTTCTTTTTTTAGAGCAGTGTAGCAATTGATTACTCTTGAATGAACGTCTTCTGTTGAAGTACCCACTAAAGGACCTACATGGAATGGCCTAGGTATAACATGTTGCCTGAGCTTTTGTTGGATATATTTCAAGACCAGACATAGCCATAGCACTGAGATACACTCTCTTAATCTAATCATGGGCAAGAAGATGTAAACTTATGAGCCTTGTGTCATATAAGTAACAGTGATCAACAATTGTATTGATTTGGAAGAGGTCGGCTTGACAACGGCTAAGGCTTAGAAGGTTTGTTGCTTACAAGTTAAGAGGTTGTAGCCAGTTTCACCTGATGTGTGTCAGCTTGCGAGCTTTGCACCCTTTTCATTTCTCAACAATACATTAAAGCCCTTCCATGAGTAGAAGAAAATTAGCATTGCAGTTACATTTTGAAACCAGTTTCACCAATAAATTGCAAATAGCAGTAGCCCCTGCTAAGTTGTGTAAATAGACATGTTTCCAGCTTTACTTTATGTTTTAGGCCTTTACAGACTCGGTGTTCATGGCAGTCCTGAGAGCCAAGTATAAAAAAAAAAAATTAGGGATTAGTTCTGTATTTTGAACAGATGCTAGCAGAGTAGAGCAACCGTGTATTATGGTAGATATGTATACACAATTAGAAAACGGTGATGGGACCCGTTAATGATCCTAAACAATGATGCAATATCCTAGACGGTGCCTCCGCATCGGCTACACATGAGAACGTGAGTTCTTCAGAAGTAGGGATGCAGGTTTTTGGGAGCCAGGAATGGATAAGGAAATCCAGTCAGGTGAGTTTCCTATAGGAGGAGACTATTGGGTGAGTGGCATCTGGAAGCTTTTATCACTAATCCCCTCTTCATCTTGGGCCAGATGTAGGTAATTCTTATTTACCGATTCATAAATACCAAATTTTACCGATTCGGTATTTATGAATCGGTAAATATGAAGGTGGGAGATGTAGGTATTTAAAAAAATAGAAATACCGAATCGTTAATATTCGGTATTTACCGATTCGGTAAATACCGAATTGGTATTTCCTATTGATTCCTATGGGCTGTGAAGCCCATAGGAATCAATGGGAAATACCGATTCGGTAATTACCGAATCGGTAAACACCGATTCCTGCCAGGGTGCAGGGGGTTATTTACAACAAGGGGTGGTGATGGACAGAGTCTCTGAATTAAGCAGAGTACTCTCACCCAGTCAAGAGATCAGGGCTAGATCCAACACCGTTTTTTAGCTCATTGCACCATCCCAGTTTCAGAACCTGGCTGTATGCAAATTAGTCTGTCCCTGGCCCAGTGCATCATGGGAACAGGGCAGACCAGACTACAAAAGCCAATTCTTACACTGGGAAGGAAACAAGCTTCCGGGGACCGGTTTTTGCCATTTCAGGCGTCTTCGGCCCGGCTTGCTTGAATCCTGATGGTGCAATGAGCAAGGGACTCACATCTGAGTATACCCTTCCACGCTTAGGGTGGACAAAATTATTTACAACAAGGGGTGGTGATGGACAGAGTCTCTGAATTAAGCAGAGTACTCTCACCCAGTCAAGAGATCAGGGCTAGATCCAACACTGTTTTTTAGCTCATTGCACCGTCCCAGTTTCAGAACCTGGCTGTATGCAAATTAGTCTGTCCCTGGCCCAGTGCATCATGGGAACAGGGCAGACCAGACTACAAAAGCCAATTCTTACACTGGGAAGGAAACAAGCTTCCGGGGACCGGTTTCTGCCATTTCAGGCGTCTTCAACCCGGCTTGCTTGAATCCTGATGGTGCAATGAGCAAGGGACTCACATCTGAGTATACCCTTCCACGCTTGGGGTGGACAAAATTATTTACAACAAGGGGTGGTGATGGACAGAGTCTCTGAATTAAGCAGAGTACTCTCACCCAGTCAAGAGATCAGGGCTAGATCCAACACCGTTTTTTAGCTCATTGCACCATCCCAGTTTCAGAACCTGGCTGTATGCAAATTAGTCTGTCCCTGGTCCAGTGCATCATGGGAACAGGGCAGACCAGACTACAAAAGCCAATTCTTACACTGGGAAGGAAACAAGCTTAATCGTCTGCTTAATTCAGACACTCTGTTCATCACCACCCCCTTTTCTGAATCAGGGTGCAGGGGGTGTCACTTTGACACCCTCTAGCACCCCAAATGCAAGCACACCTGATTCGGTATTTTACCACCCAATTGGATTGGGTGGTAAAATACCGAATCTGAAAGGCCTTTGGGACTCAGAAGAGTCCCACATACATCTGGAAGTTACCGAATCGGAAAAAATACCGATTCGGTATTTTACCGATTCGGTAAATTTACCGAATCGGTAAAATTGGCCCCTACATACCGATTCCTAAATACAGGTTGGTAACGGCCGAAATCGGCCGTTACCAACCGGTATTTGGGCTCCTACATCTGGCCCCTTGTCTTTCAGACCACTGATATTTCAGGATGAGAACCTTAACAAATGTTGTTTCAGTGGTCATTAAGTTAGCGACCAACACATACCAGCCGTATGAGCCTAAAAAGACTTTTGGGTGAAGGAGTACCTCCCAAACCCAAGAAGATCAATGAAGATGTGGAGGAGGTGGAGTAGATCATCCAAAAGGCTTACTGCAGTACCACCTCGTGTACTGTATCTGTCAAGTGATGCCTCATTGCCAATGTGGCAGCTTAATTATACAAGGTCGCATAATCTATCCTGATGGTGCATTTGCAGGCATATTCTCAACAGAGTTCAGACCTCTACTCCTCGAGACATTAAGTATCACTTGAGAGTCAGAATATCAAGTATCTGCTCATCTCATGTAGGTGGGATGCAATTGGGGTGCTCTTCTTGTGAATACTTATAGCAGAGTTACTTGAGTCCATTCTCTATGTTTGTGTCCTCTATGCTCTGGGATTCATGGCAAGAGAAACAACTGAGTCTCTGGAACTTCCTTGACTTGTGCCTAGACGCCCTTATTTCTTCTGTTCCTTCCAAAGTGGCCTCAGAAGTCTCCCCTGAAGGCTGGATAGCCAGTGTTGACAGGCCTTGGAAGCAGGGCCCATGCTCTACACAGAGCAGGCTTTTCCTCTGGGTGGGACTCTGCAGCAGCAACACTGACTTTCGCAGAGGTAGAAAATTGATCACCACGCACTTCGCTGGAATAATCCACTGCAATTTGCCCCCCCGCCTCAGTCTCACAGTGATCACCACACGCTTCGTTCCCAGGAGATCACTTGAATCATAAATGTCCTGGAAAGCAGGCAGCCTGGCCAACACAATCAGTGCAGATACAAGGTGGCAGTCTATTCTGCATCCCAGTAATCAGTCAGTAGCAAACCAGCACAGCAAGCAAGTCAGTCCAATGGCGGAACATCCTGGCAGCATAACAGTTCCTTCTGGCACAGTGCAGCCTGCAAGAGCCAGCAGCATATGGTTAAAATTCCACGCATTGTCTAAACACATCGGTCAGAGACCTTGTACTTTTACTTAAAATGTCTTGATATGGAGGTGACTTTAAAATAACTTGAAAAGTGTACAACACCTCCATTCAACCCAGCTCTGCCTCCAGACACACATTCCGGCGTAAACAAACCCCTTATGTGAGGTTAGGACACAGCCTATAGAGGGGGAGGGAGATACACTTACATTTTTATAGGCTCCTTTCTACCTCACAAAAGAGGCTCATTTCCCCCCTACTGTATGTGGGAATTCCAAGGAGAGTCCTTGACGGAGGCCCTTGCTTCATTGAGTAAGGATTCACAAAATTACCATATTTCCTGTAATACACAGGCACGTGCAGTTATTCTCTATGTTTGGAGCCTTATTACTGTATATAAATAATAGGAGGGCAGGGGCGCTACACCCTGTGTGTCTGGTGGAATTTCATGATTTCTGCATTTCTGGTCTTCATGATGTCATTTAGTGGTCCATGTACCTATGGTTTTCATAGTGATTCATGTGCTTGGTTGGTGTTCTTGCACTCATGTGACAATTAATGTTTTCCTCAGTTCATAACCTGTTGCATTACATGCCCAGGTGGTAGCATATATATCATTTTGATTCTTGCTTTATCAGTATAAAAAGTGCTGCTCCAGGATTCAAATAGGATGCACAGTCTTTAGGATTTATGTCAATTTGGTCTATGTTTTATGTACAATATAGGATTTTATTTTATTTATTCCTTTGCGGGGTCGCTTTTCTGATGTACTTATTGTGTTACTGATGTTCTTGTTGCACAAATTCTTAACACATTGCCTCCTGGGGTAAGTCTGCCTGCTTATGCGAAGCTATCAAGGGGGTGAGCAGGGCTCATCTTAGAAGTGTTACTCCCTTGCCCTTAATGGAGTGGTGGGTTTACCTGTCTTAGGTGGGTACTCTAGGCAACCAGAAACTCAAATTTCTAACATTGGAGATCAGCAGTGAGGACAGGCCTTGTGTTGGGGTGATACAACAGTGACTCATTTGTTGCACAAAAAACTGCAATAAGACCATTACGTGTTTTGTTTTTCTCCTGATTCTCTCATTGGTCATTTTTTATTGTTACTTCTGCTTTACTGAGTGGGAGGGTTTCAAATGGGCACTCCCAGAGGGCAGTGACCCTGAAGATTCTGAGGAGGGGGGAGAGAATGACTGGACAAGGACGCCAGTATACAGGGAGAACCCATAGATTTGGACTCCCTTGCTGATTCCAGTGCCAGGAGCAGTATCACCTCCTCTTCCCTGTCCCCTGAGGAGCTCAGAGATAGATGGGAGTAGATGGACCTGTGGTTGCAGTTAACACAGCTGGCTGCGGAGGAGAGAAATGCTGAGGTTGAGGGAGTCTTCATTCAGGAGAGGATGGCAGAGCCTGAAAGAGCCTTTACCAGGGAAAAAGTCACTCTGGCATAGTTTGAGAGTTGTAGATTTACCAGTGCTGCAGTTGGAGTCCATTGCTGGCAGCAATTGTTTCTCTAATGTTAGAAAAAACACATATATGGCTACAGACTTAGTGCTTAGTTTGAAGGAGGGGCCTGACATACTTCCGTAATTTCAGGAGTATGAGAAATCTCTAGCTTTGCTCAGGATCCCAGAGGAAGATTAGGGAACTATTACAGAGAACTATATTCCTGAGGATGAGAGGGAGGCCCTACTGGCCCTGGAAGGGAATGACAGGCAGTGGTACACCCCCATGAAAGAAACACTGATAAGGAGGTATGGCTTCACACCTGAAGAGCATACATTGTGGTTCAATGACAGTAGGCAACTGGCTCACCAGTCTTGGGGGGAGTATGTGGAGGAGTTGCTGCAACGCACTAGAGGGATGGGTGAAGGGAAGCACACCAAACAATTTTGAAGGGCTGTTCAATCCTGCTCTGTCATATGGGCAGGGGTCATGAGGCCAGTACCAGGCAGACTCTCACGCAGCACATGAATAATGTGTTCCCCTTGAGGGGAGGATTACTATTGAGAAACTCCTTGCATGCCAGGTACAGGCTCAGACTAAGGGTACAGACCCTGGGTTGGGGGAAACAGTTGCAGGGTAGCACCCCTGAACGGATGGGAGAATTGTGCAGGACTGACTGTTATGGATTCTGGGAGTTTCACTACTAAGAAGAAGGTACAGAGCCCCAGAAAGGATGGGTAGGGGAGGAAGAACTCTCCCCAAACGCCTGTCCAGCCTAAGGGTGCAGACCCTGGTTTGGGGGACCAGTGGCAGGGTAGAGCCCTCAAATTAGTGGGAGGCAAAGTAGAGCAAATATGTAATGCACCTGTAGCTACCAATCCCACTGTGAAATATGCCAGAGATTGGAAACCCTTGGATGGCCTGGCTCTGGCCAACAATAGCTAAGGAATCCCCTTGGGTTAGCTTAGCATGTCTGGGGAGCATAGACAAAGGGCTCCAACTGGGTTCACAGTGGTGTAGAACTGGAATGTGCCCACCTGTTTGGCTTACAAATATAGCTGTTTGTCCCTTGTACAGTGGTATTCCATATACCCAGGGCCTATATATTAAATGCTACAAGTGGGTCTTCTGTGTTGCTTATGCCACCCACTGAAGTAACCTGTCTAACCTGTCTCAGGCCTGCCACTGTCGGACAAGCTTGCACAGGTTACTGCTATATTGACTTGGCATTTAGAGTTTCTTATCAAGTCTGAAACTCCCCTTTTATTACATAAAGGTCACCACTATTTCAGACCCTAGGTAACCTTATTTGCAGGGTGCTATGTAGATTAAAGGTAGGACATTTGCCTTTATTGTTTTTAATGTCCTTTTAGTGACAAACAGCCTATTTGGTTTCTCATGGTGTGAATCATATTCCTCTCAGAGGCTGACATTAGGAATTCCTTTGAAGGCACTTCAGTCGTATTTCCTGATCTGAAAGGAGTAGCACTGCATTGTTTGGTATGTTTGGAATAGTGCCGATTAACCCTGCTTATTGGTATAGGTGGATTTGTCATTAATATTGTAGAAATGCCACTTTTGGAAAATGGGCATTTCTCTGTGCTTAACTCTATGTGCTTTGCAGCCTGACTCCAATTCACATCTTGGGTAGAGTGACAGCTACACTTTGTGCATACTTTCCTGACATACATCACACAGGGAGGGTTGGTGTGTAACAGGGCAATAGCTGCACCGCCACCAAGGATTTGGCAGTCTATCAGTCCACCCCGAAGGTCACATTCAGCATCTTTGACATTGCGGCGGATACTGCTGTAGGCAGCACCCACCGTAATGCCAAAGAGGCATGTTGTGCATTTCCATGCACAACGTGGAAGGCACGATGTGGTGCTTGCCACCATGTGCATGGAAATGGAGAGGGGGTACCATGGGTACCACCCAAGTGCACACCCCACCCCCGGGGGAGTGTAATCGGGCCTCAAAGTCAGTCTCTGTCTGCATTTCTGCAGTGGAGAATCCGCCTCAAAAAGACAGGTGGAGAGGCCCATAACAATCACTATGGCGGTTCCTGCCCGGCACTGCCGAAAATGATTGTCTGCTTTAGGGTCAGCAAGGCGGGTGGAAATGGACAGCCTTGTGGAACCGTGGCGGTCGGTCTTTTAGCCCGCCGTGGAACTAAGGTGATTCCCAATGCCATTCTAATATGGCAGTGGGTAAATCACCTTTTGATGGTGGGCAAATCGCCATTGCCGGCAGTGGTGGCGAGCTGCTCGCCACCATAATAAACCCCTTAGTCTGGAAGGAGCACTGCCATTGCCTTGCACATCTTAAAGTATTACTATACCTATGGTATACGTCAGTTGGATAATGCCACTATTATAGTCCATCTATCTAATAATTAATACATGAGGGATAGACAATATATGTTGCGGTTCTCTTAGGTTCATAAAAGACCTCTGGGTAATGTTGTAGGCTTGTTTCTGTATGGTCATTTAAAGAATTTTGAGGAAACTACTGTTTTCTGATTCATCCTATTTGCATACCAAAGAAGATTCCTTTAGTAAACTTCAAGTCTGTAGCGCTTTTAGATTTGTAAGAGTACTAAATTGATAAAGGTATCTGCACATTTGGCAATGCTTTTGTGTACATTCAGTCAATAGCAATGTGATAGCAAATATGCAAAGAGAAAATGTCCTATTGCCTCTTTACAATATGAGGTGTGGTGCCCCTTCATACAGCAAAACGTTAATTAATCATGCCCTTGACTGGCGTGAATTTACACCTGTTTTTGGGATGGGGAACATCTTTGCAATTATTGGTGAAATTATTGGTGAAGACCAATAGGCTTTCAAATAGTAGGTGTGTTGAATTGGTTTTGCTGGCGACCAACTCAGAAATATCCACATATCAGCCCATTTAGGTTAATGTATACACACAAACATTCTACCACACTGGTAACATTATTAGGTTAGCCGACTCCATTCAGAAAGGCATAAACCCAAAATCGTTTATTTTATTTGTTATGGATTGTATTTGCCTTGTTTAGCACAGATAGAGCCGCTCCCAGTCAGGTGACCTAGGTGCTACAGTGTTTATTTGTGAGTGCAGGAATCTCACAAAAAGTGAAAGACTGGTCTCACACACCACCTGATGTCATGCCTCATCATTGACCAGTCCTCACCCTCTAAAAACTTGATTTGATAGAGAGCAGGCCTACACCTGACTACAGGGATGCACTTCTAAACTAAGTTGGGCCCTTACAGAAACAAGTGAGTTTAAAAGGCCATTATAGACGTCACATCAGTTTTAATATAACTGGCATCAATATGGTGATTAAAGTAAGTGTTTGGTGTGTTGGGGATTCTATTGTGGTGAATGTGGTTGCCATGTTTTTCTTCCTACTGGCCCAGTAGGGTCCATCGCATTCATCAGGACCTAGACAGTTAGAAAAACGGGCTCCACTCTTACCGGACTGTGGTGAGAGGATTCCACTAGAATCTAGATCACGCTCCACTAATATACAGCTATTGTATTCATGTCTGAAAGAAACAACAAAACAAAAACACAAATGTGCAATACAAGATAGCACAAAGGTCAAAATGTCAAATCAGCCACAAACACGTTCAGAAAGAGTAAGTGGCTAAAAGGGCCACAAATGTGTCAATCATCTGTGCACTTGTTAGTTTGTGGAAACTGTTATCCACATTGCTTACCCTGAACATGAGATCAAATTACCCCATAGGAGGGTGAAGGAGGAAGACCCCTTTGGTCAAGTGCTGTGTAATAAGGAGAAAAAGGAGAAAAACATGCAGATGAGAATCTTTAGGCTCAAAGGTAACTGAAGCGTGGAAATTTGAAGAACGACAAACACATATGCGCGTTCATTCATACACACTCTCAAACTCTTACTGTTCTGTGGTGCGTCCTCCATTGCTATGCCTAAGTATATTCTCCTCACCTCCTCGCTGGTAAACGAAGGGAACGAGCGTAGGATATTTATTGTGTTCACGTTATGCTGTCAATGCTAATTGATGGTCTAATTAACTGTAATTGGACGTGGATTCGGCAAGATCCGGTGTCACAAGCCGGTGCTATTAAAAAGGTACAAAAGTACCGCCTGACCTTCCTGGGGTACAATTACCAATGCATATGACCTTAAAAGGACATCTGTTTTCCGCATTCGTGGTTGCCTGGTAAATGTGTCCGGTGCTGGAGCTGCAGGCTTGGTCCCGTCTGTAGTTCTGTGTTTAGGTGAAGTGTTATGGGGCCAGCGCATGCGCACAAAAGACCTTCTTGGAGTGCACTGCTGGGCGCGCATGCAGGCGTGGTCCCGTTTGTGGCTCAGTGTTTAGGTAAAGTAGTATTGGGACAGTGCATGAGCACAAAAGACCTACTTGGATTGTATTGCTGGGCGTGCATGCGCGTTGTACCTCTGTACAACATCTAGAGCTTCTGGGAAAAGAAAACAGATTTTTGGCGCATTACTGTAAAACACGCCAATGTAAACAGCTAATCATACATTCTCAGATTTACACAGCACGGAAAAACTCATGGTTGCTCCTTTATAGAAGTTGTTAGATGACTATCGCTAATTACATACTACACAGATGGAAACAAGGAAAATACCCCGATTGCCAACACTATTCTGTGTAAAATAAGTGCGTAAATCTTAAATCCTGCACAGTGTAAATCTAGGTGCAGCACGCGGAAATACTCAGTAAATGTTATTCTTTCACCAAAGAAGCAGCGCATACCCAGGGTTGATAGACCCTGATATCATAGCGACATCTTCCAGAAAGTTGGTTTCAAGATGACAAGCATATATATATAGGTGAGGTGTAAGAGTAGAACATAAAGTTGAACATCTAGCATTAGTGTAATGACACACAGGTGTTTTGCTCTTCTCATAATGGAGAAGATGTTGGTGCACTTGTGAGTCATTGGCTATTTATGCAAGTTGTAACCAAGGGATTTCATCATTGAGTCCCTTCTCCCACATCCAGAGACGGTATACCCACCTCTGCTGTCTGATATGAAGAGGTCTGGTCAGGTTCACCTTGTGTTTCTTCATAATTTCCAACACTACCCACTTAAGGTCACTATCTTTGTGATTATGATCCAAGAAGTGCCTGGTTAGTTTGGTGTTTTTTTCTTTACACTGTATGGTGCTACGGTGTTTGTTAATGCAGACTTTAATCTTCCTGGTGGTCTTGTCGACATACATAAGGCCATAGGGACATGTGAGTAGGTATACTACATTTTCAGTATTGTAGTTGGTGAAGTTGATTAGTTTCCAGGGGTTGGTGGTCCCGATGTCTACTTCCTTTGTGGTCACAGTAAATGCCCGGTTACTTACCGGTAATCATCTTTACTCCGAGTATAGTCTTCCTTACCACATGACTAACAAAGTGAGCTTCATCTCCACACCAGAACCCTCCAAAGCAAAACAAGTCAGCCTCCCATGCCTCCCATCCCTTCCCAATATGGCCGACCCTTTACACCCAGACCTCTATAATAGGAGGGCCGGCCCAACCCTTCAGCCTGAAATACCAAGCAGAAAAACATGAAGCCGATAGCCAGACAGGGAGGGAGGGATGGGAACTCATGTGGTGAGGAAGACTATACTCAGAGTAAAGAAGATTACCGATAAGTAACCAGGGCATTACCTTCTCGTTAGTCTTCCTCGCCACATGACTAACAAAGTGAGCATATACCAAGCCAAACAGCTTCATGGAAACTCACAAGAAACCAACGGACCAGAATGGGAACCCCATGGAAAAGGGCAAACCCAACAGGCCAGACGAGTGGAAGAACCACCCAAGAGAGACAACCACGAGCAGGATGAACCAGCCCGGGACAGAAAGACACCGGAAGGTTCAAAGAACACGACCCGAGCCACGAAGTGCCGCCATAAAATGTGCCCCAACCAAAGATTGAAGAAGGACAGAGAAGGCATGGCACCAGACCGCACAGAGTCAAAAGCAACCGCATAACAGGCCCCTGAACAGAAAGCAGCAAGCCGGTCCAAACACACCAAGACCGCCCAATGGACAGCCCAAGCGAGAGGGGAGCAAAAACCCAAACAGTTCTAGACACTGGGGCAACCTAGGAACAGAAGAACAGAGTCAAAGTACCCCCGAATCAAGGACCGGAGAGGAGAAGAAAATAAAATCCACCAGGCCCGGAGGCAATAAAAGGCAGACAGACCCACAGAAACCGCAAGCATGGACGGAGGTACAGGATCCTACCCGAACAAATAAAAAATAAGGCCACCCATACCCCACCAGCAAGTAGAGGCAGGCGGGACATGGACCACAGCCACCCCAAGGATCCCCCAAAGGGGAGCGCGACAGCAACGATAGAGCCCTGGCAGGTGCAAGGCAAAACAGACCCCGGGAGCCGCAGGAAACCATAACAAAGCAACCCAACCATCAAGGACACTGAAGAGGAGCAGGACCAAGGCCAAGCCCAAAAAAGGAAGGCGAACACCCACCATGGGACCACATGCACAAGAAAGCATAATGAACCTGGAAAGAAAGGGAGCGCAGAAGGAACGAGTGAGACAGCCCAGATCAGGGGACAAGCAAACCGTCCTAGCAATGTCCCACACGCAACAAACAAGCCGCCGAGGCGAGCACCCTGGGGGCCAAATACCAAACCAGCACCCAGCACCGACCCAGCCGAATAACGGAGATCAGACTGGAACTGGAGGGAACACAGAGGCAAGGCCACAAGGAGCAGCCCACCAAAAGGCGAGAAAAAGAGATGAGCCAGGCCAAAAGAGCCCGAGAAATGGCAACACCCCTACGGGTTAAACCCGAGCCGGGAGGACACAGTACCCCAAAAACAGGGACAAAGAAGAAGAGGATCCAATAAGCACAGGGAGTGCCGGGCCCTGACCATGGAAGAGAGGCAGCCAGGCGAACCCCACCAACAGGACAAATATCCCAGCCAGGCCAACAAGCCCAGGCGCAAAGCCGCGAGCCCGGAAAGGAAGGCAGAAAAAAGCTAGCACCTTGGACAGAGACCTGAAGATAGTGACCGAAGCAAGCCAGCAAACCCCCCAGAGAACGAGGCCTTGCACAAACCGCCCAGGAGAGCAACTAGGTGCCCCCGCAGGACAGTGGCAAAAACAAGCCAAGAAACGGACAACAGAAGGCAGACGAGAAATCTGCCAAAAGGCATACCAATCTACCCAGTATAAAAAACGGCGCCAGAGACTGGGAACCCACGTAAGCCCCTGTTCTGCTCGATTTTCCCGGCCCTCTTTTGAGGAAAGGTGATTGAAGGTGACTTCAGTCTCTTATCATTCCAGTGCAAGGGCTAGAGTAGTGAATAGAGCCTATTTACAAGGCACTTTGATATAATTCTGTATTCTCCTCCTTAGATTAGGGCTTATACACATAGGCTAGGGGATAGATTCGTTAGTATTAGGGATAATCCGTCCTTTAGTGAGGGTAGTATTATACTTTCCATGGAGTTATGCTGAATTCGGGCCTGGTAGGCCTCAAACGGGAGAGACTCCATCTTTCTTTCTGCTCCGGCAGCTTGGGATGCTTCTAGGTCAAGTGTAATGTTTTAGTTATGAGGTGTTGTTCGCTTGGAGAGAACCGGTTCAGGCCGGCCCTTGTCGAAGGATTGTATTTTTCTTCATGCCGAAGACACAACATCAGGCCGGCCGGCTGGGAACGTGTCCTTGGTACGGGGAGGTACAAGAATTTGGTGGGCGGCAGGGTACTGGCCGGAATTTTCCATGAGGAGACACGCTTCTATATTAGTGAAAGCCCGAGACAGTTAGTGAGTTAGTCCGTAGGCGGCATCTAGCCGTTAGCAACAAAGCTATTACTTATTCCAGGGAAGACAAGCGCCATTCCAAAGGCGGAGAAGAATCGAGAAACAGATACTCTCTGAGTAGAACAGCCAGGGAAGAGAGAGTAGCCGATGAGAGGAAGGTTCCAGTGACTTGGAGAAAGGTGAAGGGAACAGCGCATAGCGGTGCAGACGTGTACCCGTGATTGCGGAGGTGTGACTTCAAGATGAGCCAAGCCACAGACGAGAAGGGAACCTAGATGACTGCTGAGTGCAGACTTCATATTAATAAGGTGATGTCGACCCTTTCTTACTAGAGTGCACAGCCTAATCTTTCACTTTTCTTTGCAGGTTATGTGTTGTAGTGTGGTGTTATTTGATTGTTTATTGTAATAAGAAATAAAGTACCCCAGTTCTTTGTGAACCAACATGCGCTTCGTATTCTTGTATGAGAGGGTAACCTATTCTTCTAGTCAGATGCAACTATGTGAACAGATGCTAACCCTGATCAGGTAAGTGGTAACTGAATAAGGGAGAGAGGAGCCCCTTGACTTAGAGAATGAGTTGTACATTATCCAAATTGGCAACCGTTGTGTGATCGGTAATACTATAGTTCTATACCCCTGATGAATAGTGAGATTGATCCCTTTATGTAACGGTAATCATAGGATAAGCTGCTGCCGTCTGGGTAGGTTGTCTGGGTTCGTCTGGGACCGCGAGATCGCCGATATTGCTGCTGCCGTCTGGGTAGGTTGTCTGGGTTCGTATGGGACCGCGAGATCGCCGCTGATGCTGCCGTCTGGGTAGGTTGTCTGGGTTTGTCTGGGACCGCGAGATCGCCGATATTGCTGCTGCCGTCTGGGTAGGTTGTCTAGGTTCGTATGGGACTGGGAGATCGCCGCTGATGCTGGGTAGGTTGTCTGGGTTCGTATGGGACCGGGAGATCGCCGCTGATGCTGCCGTCTGGGTAGGTTGTCTGGGTTCGTCTGGGACCGCGAGATCGACGATATTGCTGCTGCCATCTGGGTAGGTTGTCTGGGTTCGTCTGGGACCGCGAGATCGCCGATATTGCTGCTGCCGTCTGGGTAGGTTGTCTGGGTTCGTCTGGGACCGCGAGATCGCCGATATTGCTGCTGCCGTCTGGGTAGGTTGTCTGGGTTCGTCTGGGACCGCGAGATCGCCGATATTGCTGCTGCCGTCTGGGTAGGTTGTCTGGGTTCGTCTGGGACCGCGAGATCGCCGATATTGCTGCTGCCGTCTGGGTAGGTTGTCTGGGTTCGTCTGGGACCGCGAGATCGCCGATATTGCTGCTGCCATCTGGGTAGGTTGTCTGGGTTCGTATGGGACCGCGAGATCGCCGCTGATGCTGCCGTCTGGGTAGGTTGTCTGGGTTCCTCTGGGACCGCAAGGCCGCCGATTGCTGATACTATAAGAGGTCTGGGTATGTATCTTAGGAATTCCCTGTCCTTAGGTGGTAGATATATGTTGAAAACCTTGTAAATAGGCCCTAGGGAGGGGGAGGTGGTAACGTTCTGGCTGAGTTGGTAATTCTCTGATGAGCTGGTCCTATCTAATCTGAGAAACCAGGCAGAACAGCCCCACAGGCTGAAAAGGCCACCAACACCCAGGAAGGGAAGACCAGAACACAAACACCACTAGTCATGCTGGCAGACAGGGCAGGAAGGGAGCCAGCAGGGCAAGAGAAGGGACACCAATGGGAACAGGCGAAGTCAGGAAAACCCACAGAGCACCGAGACCAACCAGATGTGGGGGGCCCCAATGGACATACCGGGCAGGCACAAGAAGCCCAAAACCCACCCTATGGAAGGAACATAGCAAGGCATACAACCCAGACATGAACAGCCGGGGGGGCCACACAAAACCAGACGAAGAGGGACAGCCACCCAAGGGAGGAGATCAACCACAGCACGATGGACCGGACCCAATCAGCCAGGATTGCAAGAAACCAGTGCCAAGGAGCGCACAGGAGCCACGAATGGGCAAACAATGCAAAAAGAACAAATGATGGAGAGAAAGCAGAACAATGTCACACATTCAAACCAGTACAGAGACCCCGGCCTAAATCCATTGAACACTTTTGCACACCATGCCTTCCCATTTTGGACCCAGCAATAAATCACCAGGAAATACCTGTCATAACCTGTGCTTGGAAGCGTGGGAATACAACATTGTCAACTATTGGCAATCTGGTACCAGTAGAGACCTCAGAATGAGGCCGTAGAAGGGAACACGCACCACTTGCACCAGCAGAGAACAGTGCAACACGATGCAGCGGAGGGAGCAAGGGACGCCCGCTGAAACCATGCAGCAGGAGGTGGAGGAAAAAGCACCGCCGTGGCCCATGGCAAGAAAAGCCAGACGCCAGGAACAGGAGCAGAAGCCAAATCCCACCCGGAGACTACAGAAGCAGCCTGAAAAGGAAGAACAGGAGTCAACAGAGGACCGCCCACAGATATGCAGGCGCTCACAGCCCCCGGAATCCCACACCAACCAGGACCTACCATGACAGACCCGTACCCAAAACCCTGAAGAGAAGCCTGGGAAGGGGAAACACACATCCCTCCGGGCCAAAGGCCCAAGAAAGCATGAACAACCAGCACCTACATGGCACAACAAGAGGCACTGAGTACCACCCCTCGGAACACAGAAAAGAAAGACCGAGAAAACACCCGGAAGGCCAAAATCCATGTCAAGCACAGCACATAACAGGGCATCTGACCTGGGAACCAGGAGAGCACAGACACCTAGAAAGGAATCCGGTCACCGAATAACTCCATCGCTACTCAAATGCTCACAATCAACATCCACAGACGATATAAAGCTGAGTGGTGCCAAGAGAAAGATCCTTAGACCAAAGAACACAGGCCCCCATAGCATAAATTCAGAGAGAGGATACCCCAACAATGATCCACCATACTAGGAGAGCAAGTGAAATGCACAAAGACACGGAACGTCGAGCGCAGGAACTGAGACTGGAACCCAGTCTCCCAGGGACAAGGACGGTCAATGCAGTTAACTCCTAGAAAAAGTGCGATGCCATGCTACTGCAAACGTGTTCAGTCAAGCACACACGACAGTCTTACCCAAAGTACCACACAGTGCAAACCTGACCCGAAGGTATCAGAGCACCTCACACGAGCACCAGGGAGAACCAGCAAATTGCCCAGAATCACAAGACGAGGAGCGTCCCTGCCGAGACCTGAACACGGTTCCCCAGCATTGAGTTTGACCGCTCCAGCCGTAAGGACAATAATCCCGCCACAATATACGAAAAAGCTGGAAAGGACATTGCGATTCAGCAAAACCACAAGTGGTAGAGACCCCCGACAAGTTAAAAATATAGATTTAGACTCCCATACGAGCCTAGACAAGAGCACAACAACACTCACCCGTTCCCAGTTAAACCAAGGATGAGACAGACATATTGGCGCTGAATAAAACATGCTAAAACGTTATCCGACTCAAACATTCCAACGACCTGAAAGGACGAGTGGAGCCACCGGGACTCGAACATGCGAGTATGAGGCCCTATAGCAGATGCATTAGTCCACTGAGCCACCAGCACTGCAGTAGACCAATGAGGCAACCATGAAGAGTGCTGAAGGCAAAGTGCAGCCAGGAGCAACATAGCACCAGTAAACACAGCTGAAACACAACCCAAAAGTCGGATCGAAGAAACGAAGATGAGGCAACTTCCCCTACGCAGTGCAGCCCGTGGGACAGAAGTTGGAAGCGCTACTCGTCAAAAACAAATGCTAACCTTAGGCAGCACCAATTTCATCCAGCGCTCCCTCGATCAAGGCATCATCGCACATGCAATCCGTATGCAGCGCTTCATTGCACCACGCCGAAGTAGGGAATGCGGCTGTTTAACAACACCGCCAGGTGAGTGCCAGCAACCTCGCCACAAACTTAGAGGGTCACGCAAGACAACCCCATGCCCCAGAGCCCACTAGAGCCGGGCAGAACACCACCAGACATGGGGGAGGAGAGGAACCTCAGGACACCCACCCCGACACAGGAAAAAAAGACAGGACCCATGAGCTGCGGGAGCCTGCGAAACATAGGCAGCCGCGGGCCAAGTCGGGCCCAGAACACAAATCTATTAGCGCCGAAAGGCGTAAATACACTGCGTTACATAAGAGCGGCTTAAAGTCAACAGAGCCTCGCGCCCTCAACTGCACATATTTACATCAGAGGGGCTGTGGGACCCTTGCGCTGTCAATCACAACAGACAGGGAAAACAGTCAAGCCCGCAGCCTCCCCCACAGAGATGGGCTGCCACAGGATACATCCCAAAAACCCCAGAACAGGCTATAGCAGGGCAACAAGTTACAAGGTTGGAGGGTGCAGTGCAGACCGAATTGTGAGGGCCAGAAGGTGGGGGAACCAGTGAGTGAGCCCGCTAGAGCAGGGCCTCCCCCCAGGGCCCAGGGACCTGCTAGAGCAGGACCTCACCCCACTTTTTAAAAAGAACAGACTGAAGTGTTGGGCTTGCCCGCCTCTTATAGAGGTCTGGGTGTATTGGGTCGACCATATTGGGAAGGGATGGGAGGCATGGGAGGCTGACTTGTTTTGCTTTGGAGGGTTCTGGTGTGGAGCTGAAGCTCACTTTGTTAGTCATGTGGCAAGGAAGACTAATGAGGAGGTAATGGACGTGTGACACACCCTACACATGCGTTGCATCCCATTGGTCTCTGAGTGTTCCAAAGGTTGACCTGGTCTTCTCTTATTCTTGGCGTATCTTTGGCATTTACCAGTTTGTCTCGAATATTTTTGCTTCTCTTAATCTTCCCAATGTTTTTTCTGCCCCATCCAAAATATGCCAATATTTCCTAATGATCTTTTGTACAGTGTTTAAAACTGGTGTATATGTTGTAACGCACACTATCCGACCTGGTTTCTCTTTGTTGGTATTTTCCAGTAGTGCCTCACGTTTATTGTTCTGGTACTCTTATGGGCCTTCCCTATCATTTTTTTAGGATAGTGTCAGTCCAGAAGCTTCTTCCCAAGAGCTTCGGGAAGGTCTCTGTCCCTGAACAATTTCTGCGCACTCAAAGAAATTGACCAACAGGTAGGTTGTTATGCATGGCTTTTGGATGATATCTGTAAGAGAGTTGGATGTGCTTCTTATGGTTACCCCCACTTTTTGCTGATGTTACACTGTTTTTCGAAGTTCGTCTGGCTGGGGCCCTGGTATTTAGGACCTCAGCCTAGCTGCTTTCTCTCTAAAATGGATTACATGTATATTAGGTACATCTCAGATTAGATTCTGGAGTGCCCTTATAAGTTCCTAGTATATGGTATACTATATACCCAGGGCATAGGTATCCCAGAGGCAGAAAGGGGGCTGAAGCATGTATTATGCCACCCCTGGGAAGCCCTCCAAAATGACACCACAGTTCTGCTACTGCAGCCTGTGTAAGGTGGTGTATGCACCCCTTACTGTGATATAGGTTAACTATATCACTACCCATACACACACATATAAACCTATAAGTCACTCCTATGGCAGGCCTTATCAATACTGAAGGCAGGGTGCTTGTTTTTGATGTGACAGAGTGCCCTGCATGAGCAGAACTTCTCTGCAGTGTTCAGAGTCTATTTTCTGATGCTGTTTGTGGTGGAGCCTGACCATATACTCTTAAGTGCATTATAACCTCGCAGTAAATGCTAACTGTGGGATGGCTGCACGGAAACATGTTGTGTTTGGTGTCAAACATTTTGGAATCCTACTCTCACACCAGTAACTGGTGTGGGAGTAGGATCCCACCCTTCTAGAGGGAGAGGCATGACAGCACCGGTATACCAGGTACCAGCCTAAATGAGCTCTGGCATTACAAAATGGATGCTGTAGCCACAGAAACAAGTCTAGCCTCCTGCTCTGACCTGAAACTCCAGCAGGGGAGGCCTGGACAATAGGTTTCCTGTCAGAGTGAGGTGTAACCACCTCCCCAGACAAGCTGATGTGTATTGGGAAAAAGCGGGAGCACACTTAGAGTGCTTTGAAGTCCTGCAATGGGGGCACATGTAGTGTCCCTGTGCATAGTCCAGCTCAAACCGGTTCAGGGGCTACCAGCCCCTGTTCTGGTACAAAACTGGACAAAGGAAATGGGTGTAGCCACCCCTCTTTTCAAACTCTCCAATAGGTGGGTCCAATGAGCAAGTCCAGCCACTAAGCATTCAATCAAGTGGTGAACAACTAATAGAACATTTACAGACCTGGGTGAGCGCGGTATGGGCAAGAAGATGTAACATAATGATTTAAGGGGAGCAAACAGAGTAATCATGTACAGGAAATATAAACCCTACCAAAATAATAATCCTATACAGGGATGAATTATACTATACAATGTCTGATACCTTTTAGACGTGAAATAAAGTACAAGAAAGATATATATATTGTCCCTCCTATTAAGGTAAAAACTTCTTTATGAGGAATTTTTTGCTTTCAATTTGAAAGCGGCCTTGAAAGAGATCCTCCGAATTTCGGGTGGAAGAGAGTTCCAGATTTTAGGAGCAGATCCAGAGAAAGCTTGGAGGCAAGTTCTTTTTTTGCGGAAGATCTGTGGTGTCAGGAGGAAGGACTTGGCACTCCTTGACGATCTACCTCCTCCAGATAGATCTAGTTTTTGTGCGAGGTAGGAGTGAGTTTTGAAGTGGAGGGCTTTGTGTGAAAGGCAGGCAATCTTCAGATGAATTCTAGCTTTGTAGGGTAGCCAATTTAGGGTTTTTAAAACCGGAGAGATGTGTGTATTCCGCTTGGTGCCCGTGGTCAGTCTGGCTGCTGCGTTCAGAGAGGCCTGTAGGGGGGCCAAAGAGTATTTAGGGAGTCCATATAGCATGGCACTGCCTTAGTCAAGTTTCGGTAGGACAAGCGCTTGGACCACTTGCTTCAAATCTGCTTGCGGTAGGAAAGGTTTCAGATTCCTGAGTATTCTTAGAAGGTGGTTAGTTCCCTTGCACACATTGCTGATGTGAGACTTCATATTCAGATGCTTGTCCAGACTAATTCCTAGGGATTTAGCTGAATCGATGATATGGGGGGGCAGTTGAAGGCCGTTAGTTGGTTCATCCATAGGTCGATTTTTGGAGTATATTTCAGAGGAGACATGAGGAAGATTTCTGTTTTGGAAGGGAATCCTAAACTTACTACTTTTGGTATTCACAGAAGGTATTTAGTAGTAGTAAAGTTAGGATCTTGTCTTAAGTTTGACTTAAAGCAGACTTAAGACAGACTTAAGACAAACTTATGACAGAATTAAGACAGACTTAAGACAAAATCTTAACTTTACTACTGCTAAATGCCTTCTGTGAATACCAAAAGTAGTAAGTTTAGGATTTTGTCTCAGATTAGTTCTGTGAATCGGGCCCCATGATATCAAGGAATATGAACCCTGGGTATACGCTGCTTCTTTGATGGAAGACTAACATTTGCTAAGTATTTCCTCGTGCTGCACCTAGATTTACACTGTGCAGAATTTAAGATTTACACACAGTTATTTTACACAGAATAGTGTTGACAATCAGGGTATTTTCCTCGTTTTCCATCTGTGTAGAATTTAATTAGTGATAGTCATCTAGCAACTTCTATAAATGAGCAACCATAAGTGTTACCGTGCTGTGTAAATCTGAGAATGTATGATTAGCTGTTCACACTGGCACGTTTTACAGTAATGTGTCAAAAATCTGTATTCTTTTCCCGGAAGCTCCTGACGTTGTACAGAGGCACCACGCGCATGAGCACCCAGCAGTGCAGTCTAAGTCGGTCTTTTGTGTGCATGTGCTCTCCCAATAATACTTTACCTAAACACGGTGCCACACACAGGACCACACATGCATGCACGCCAGCAGTGCAATCCAAGTAGGTCTTTTGTGCGCATGAGCTGTCCCAATAACACTTCACCTAAACACGGAGCTACAGACGGGACCGTGGCTCCGGCACCAGACGCATTTACCAGGCATAAACCAAAAACAAGAGATATAGGGCCTACACCTAATAGTTTAACAGTATAACTGTGTATAGGCGCAGTGCAGAGTGGATATGGATAAAACGTATCCAGCTTTCTTCAGGACCGTGATCTTTATAGCAACTGCAGAAAATGTTTTTGATCAAATGAATATGAAGCAAGACGGTATCAGATCAAGATATTCCTACCAGGAACTTGGGTCCCCAATGTAGACTGGTGGAAATTTGAGTTACTCGTCCTTTCCCAGCATTATGTGGGAAGTCGCCTCACCTCACCCGGCACCCGCTCGGGAAAAAATGAGGCCCCGCAATGTCCATCGGTACCTCTTGCCGGCTTCCACTCCCTCTCGGTCCTGAAGAAAGCTGGATACGTTTTATCCATATAGCCGAAACATGTAGACCACTCTGCACTGCGCCTATACATAGTTATACTGTTAAACTATTAGGCGTAATTTTAATCTTGACACTAGAAGAGTGCCCAATAAACATATTTTCTGTTCTGGTAGTCATTTTTATCATTATCTTTATCACTCAGTTTTTCACACAGCACTGCACTCCATCAGTACCTATTTTGAAATATACTGTGGCTAGAAATCTATCGCGGTAATCCATCTCTGCACCATCACTTGATGGGTTGGGCAAGTTTTGGATTTACTATACGTATCCCACGTGATGATATTCCGCCACAATGGTGGTCTGATGTGAGTTTTTCAGCCACAGTTAATTTCTTTGTGTTTCATGATCCTCTATATGTCTTAGGTGCTGTACTACACACACTCTCTGAGACCCTATATCTCTTGTTTTTGGTTTATGTTACGTACTGGGTTATGAGATTATAGGGTCATTAAACTAACCCATATAGACCCCCCTATCTTTCCTTTTTTCTAGCATTTACCAGGCAACCATGATGCTAGTAACGGATGTCCTTTTAAGACCATATACATTGGTAATTGTACCTCAGGCAGGCGAGGTGGTACTTTTGTACCCTTTTAACAGGACCGACTTTTGACACTGGATCTTGACAATTCCACGTCCAATTACAGTTAATTAGACCATCAATTAGCACTGAAAGCATAACGCGAACACTATAAATAGTCTACACTCGCTCCCCTCATTCACCAGCAAGGAAGTGAGGAGCATACACTTAGGCGTAGCAGTGAAGGACGCACCATGGAACAGTAAGAGTTTGAGAGTGTGTATGAATGAACGTGCATATGTGTTTGTCATTCTTCAGATCTCCACGCCTTTGCAACCTTTGAACCTAAAGGTTCTCATCTGCATGTTTTTGTTCTTTGTCTCCTTATTACACAGCGCCTGACCAAAGGGTCTTCCTCCCTCACCCTCCTATGGGGCAATTTGACCTCATGTTCAAGGTAAGCAATGGGGATAACGGTTTCCTCAAACTAACACGTGCACAGATGGTAGGCACTTTTGTTACACTTTTAGCCACTCACTATATCTGAAGGTCTTTATGGCTGATTTGAAATGTTTACCTTTGTGCTATCTTGTATTGCACATTTGTGTTTTTCAGGCTTGAATACATTAGCCGTATATTAGTGGAGCATGATCTAGATCACCCAACATAGTGGAATCCTCCCATGACAGTCTGGTAAGAGTGGAGCCCGTTTTTCTGACTGTCTAGGTCCTGATGAATGCCATGGAGCCTACTGGGCCAGTGGGCAGAAACATGTCGACCACAGTGGGGGGGACAATAGAATCCCCACCACACCGATCACTTATTTTAATCACCATCCAGATACCAGTTATATTAAAATTGATTTGACATCTATAATGGCTTTTTAAAGTCACTTTTTCTGTAAGTACCTCCACTTATTTTAGAAGTGCATACCTGTCGTAAGGTGTATGCCCACCCTCTATCAAACCAAGTTTTAAGAGGGCAAAGACTGGTCAATGATGAAGCATGACACCAGGTGGTGTATGAGACCAGCCCTTCACTTTTTGTGAGATGCCTTCACTCACAAATTAACACTGTAGCACCTATGTCATCTGACGGGGAGTGGCTTTATTTGTGCTAAACATTATATGTTGGAGGCTGCCTTCTCCTAGTACCCTGTGCTTCTAGTTCCCTTCCCTAGATCTTTCCTGGGGCTTTATTTGTTACACATTGTAGTTGCCTTGCCACTGATTGTTTTTGTCCATCTAACTTGTGTTTAAGGAATGATACTTTTGTGAATGAACCAAAGGTGATATAGTGGCACGTTCCTACATTCTGGTGTATTTAACAATTGTTTTACTATCATTTGACATTCTAGGGACCTTATTGTTAAGCCTTCTACCTTCCATATGTCTCCCATCTCCCACTCATTCTGTCATATCTCCTCCTTCCCAATGCCTATTACATTTAGTCAATAAGG
Source organism: Lissotriton helveticus (assembly GCF_964261635.1). Classification (NCBI taxonomy): domain Eukaryota; kingdom Metazoa; phylum Chordata; class Amphibia; order Caudata; family Salamandridae; genus Lissotriton; species Lissotriton helveticus. The sequence continues at coordinate 651,515,282 of NC_136068.1, forward strand.
AAGTGGAGGTAGGGCACTACTTAACAGGTAAGTGAGCTCTCTTACAAGCTTATTGATTTGGTGAAAATAAATAAAATATAGTGTATTTGTTGTACATTTCTATTATTCTACTAAGATATTTTCAATGTTTGTACCCAAGTGTTTTTTTATTCATAGGTGTTAAGAATGATGCAAAATTGCATTGTTTCTAATAAGAAATCTTTGGGACCCTAATGTGATCACCTGAGCTCTTTATATTGTAAACGTGGTTTAAGGAACAGAATGTGCAATACCTCAAATAAAAATGTTCCATCACTTCCAACTTCTTTTGAAAGTCAAACAATGCAATCCAAAAGTTCAGGAAAGTAAATATTTGCACAGGGTGTGATCCACCAGCAAGCAAAATTATTTGGACTGGGATGTTTCCCGGAAGAAGACCAGGATTTCAGTTTTGAGACACCGATGTTGTAGCTGACACTGGAGAAAACAATGTCCCACAGAAAAAATGTCTTCAGACTTAATAACTTAATGGACCATTACTGCTAAAATTGACCACACAAATGTGTGATTTGGTGGAAATTAGCCCAAATAATAACAACATAAAAGGAAAAAAAACAGGTATGGGATCTGGGAGGTAGTTCTTACTGACTCTTTCGTATAAATGATACAATATTGAGAAGGCATTTTTGGTGATTTTTTAAGAATGACTCTAGGAGGTTCACATAGAACAGAAGCTAATTAATCAAAAGCTATATAGAATATACGAAATCTGGTAAATGTAAGAACAGAAAACAAGGCATTTCACATCACACTTTCACATGTTGCAAGTCTTTACTGGAGACAATAAAGCTGCCACCTAAAATATTTTTTCAGAAAATACAAGAAATTGCATCTGTTTCTACCCATTTCTTCTAAAGCATTAATGGTAAATGTGAAATGGGTTTTATCAAGAGATTTACCCTCCACCCAAGTTAAGTGTGTTGAGTCGACGGTGAGGATGTATTGAGGAATAAAGGCAGGCTTTTTTAACTATTGTTATTGATTTTAAGATCAATTGTACAAAATGCTCATATTTCTTTATGACAACATGTACAGAGAAAGATCATATTTTTACAATGTGTCAGAGTAGCATATACAGCAAGAACAGTTGTAACAGGAGATATTGCTTCTTTTTCTTGTGTGCAACAAGCAACATATGAAGCACAAGTAACTAGAAGGACAGTAACAATTTTTCAATCAAGTGCATTGTGCTCCAAAGAGCAGATGTCAATGGCACAGGCTGAGAAGCTTCCACAGCGCCATTCTCCATGCAGAAAGCATACAAGGCCTCAGCGCGCCAGCATCAGGGCAGGCGATGGCCCACTACAGTATAAGAGAGATCGTAGGCTCAGGGCCGTAATAACAATGTGGGGAGAGAAGGACACAAGGAGAAGGCAGATATAGGAAGAGAAAGTGGATGGGGAGACAGTATAGGGTATATGTGTGGGTTTATAGTGAACAATCAATCCCCCCAGTTTCCTCTCCCTCAGGCCTCTTGAAGAGGAGCTGCAGGTCTTTTTTGAGGGCCTCCAATTTCAATGCAATGGAAACCCAGTGCAACCTTCGACCTTCCTGCAGAGTGCTACAGATTTGTCCCTGCTCAACTTCAATATTACCGAATATCAATATGGCATGCCTTGCAGGCAAGTAGCCTTCCAATTCATGGCTGTAGTTCTCCTGGTTATAATCAGGGCTAAGTCAATAACATGATTAGTGGCACCTCCCTTCTTTCTCCTACCATACAACCCCAAAATGCCTGCCTCTATAATGTGTAGCCCCTCTTCCTGTGACTGCCAGCAACTACCTCCTACAGTAACTGCACCTCTGAGCAGTTTCAAGACATATGCGCTATATAAGCTGCACCCGCTCCACATGATGGGCATTTGGACTCACTCCTGTGTATCTTCAGTATTCACACTGGTGTAAGGTACGATCTGTTTAAAATGCTGTGTTAAATGCATTGGAATTTTGAGCTGGGGGAAAGTCTGCGTGGATATATGAGCACCTCTTCCACTCTTTCAGTGTGAGTTCTCGGCCAATATTTCATTCCCAGTTCAGCTTAGTGAAATGTTTCAATGCCTGTAGTGCAGAAGCTATCAGATGTGTAAACACATAATATGATGTCTACCACCACCCATCACGTGGAGTGCATGTAATAGTTGATAAGTGTTCGGCTCCATGTCCGTGCTAAACCAAAGTTGCTGTCGTTTGCCCATCAGAATTTGGTGTGCTAGGAAATGACCAACAGGCAAGCCATGATGTGTTAAGAGTTGTTCAAATGGCATGATGGCACCATCCCAAAATTGGGCACCCAGAGTGTCCATGTTCTTACTCTCCTATAGCTCTACCTCTCTCTCCCAAAGAGGTGCATGAATGATCGAAGCAATCCAACATGGATCTCCAGCATGTAAGGTAATAGAGCCAGGGTCAGTCAGATGCTCCTAATCTAGCTGTTGTAGGCAATGGTTGGAAGCTTATTAGCAGGTGTTGAAGTTTACCGGATGGTAGTAGTTTCCAAAGAATCCCTTGCACAGTTTGATTCTGTGCAGGACGGTCAAGTTCGACCAAGTTTTGACCGACCAGCCAGCCAGTGTGACAGCCACTGTAACTGAGCACCCAGATACTAATATTCAAAATAGGGGGCTCTCAGTTCCCCTGTTTCAACTGGGAGCTGAGGATTCCGAAAGGCAACTCGTCTGAGTTCCTTATTCCAATAAAGAACCCCATCATTCCATGCAGGATACGGAGCATGTGGCTTTGTATATGGACTGGAAACTTATGAAAGAATTAAAGGAGTCAAGGAAGCATCACCATCTTGGCAAGAGAGACACACGTCCCTGGACCGCAATTGGCAGTGGACCCCTGAAGGCCATCTGTGGCTGTAGAGAGGCAAACATATTACAAGTTATTAAGTCTCTTGTGTTGCGGTACATTCTGATCCAAAGTTTCGCAACATGGATGGCTACTATCACACCTAGGGGTCCATTAGGATGACGGGCAGACTTTGCCCGCCGGTCATCCCATCGTAAATCGGGACCACCCACCATAATGGCGGGGGTCCCGGGGGTGCCATTTGGATGTGCCCGCCACAGTGGCGGGCACATCCTGTATTTTCAGCATTGTGGCGGGTGGTGCTCTCTGCACCGCCCGCCACAATGCTGAAAATGCACTTTCACATTGTCAGACAATGAAGGGGGGTACCACAGGTACCACCCATGTGCACCCCCCACCTGTACTTCACTCTGGAGGCCCGCAGGGGGCCCCCAGAGTGAAGACCGCATGCCTTTCCGTGGCGGCAGCGCCGCCGCGGAAAGGCATCTAACAATGCCCATTGTAATATGGCTGACATTGTCTAATAGACACCGCCACCATATTTAACATTTTCCGCCCCGGCCGCAAGGCGTCCGGGCGGAAAAGTGGCGGGCGGTGTTTTGGTCCACTGCGGTCCCCCCCGCCATTGTAATATGGTGGGGGGAATTCAGGGAAGGATGTCGGGCGGATTGCCCCCACCAGGCTGGCGGTAGCCACCGCCAGCCTGGCGGGGGCAATCCGCCCGACATCCTAATAGACCCACTAGTGTAGTCCCACCATTAGGCACTGCAGCGGGCGTGCAGGGCTTCACAGGGAACAGGCAGGTCTTGGCCCAATTCAATTCCAGGCTGAGGTTATCCTGAACTCCTTGAGTATCAGCTCAATGCTGCCAATCCCTTACCAGATGTCCGGTATATAAATGAGGACATCAACTACGTACTGGAAGACTACAGGCCTCTCATCTCCTAGTATGATACTTCTCTCCTCCCAACCTCACTGCAGCCATTGGGCCAACAGTTTTACTGTAAAAAAAAAGAGGAGAGGAGGCAGTGGACAACCCTGTAGTGCTCCCCGGTTGATCTCACTGGGGGACAAGATAAGTTGACCTGCCTTGACCCTGGCAGTGGGGGCTGTATAAAATAGGCAGATGAGATAGAGAAATCACACCAGAAGCCCAAACCGCAAAATGGCCACAGACAGTTATGCTTATTCCACTGTATCAAATGCATATTCAAGGTCCACTACCAATCAAATGGCAAAGGCCCATCGGAATGGGGTCAGCTCCAGTACTCTGTGAAGTCTACGTATGTTTTGAGTGTTCAAGAGATTGTGAATAAAGCCATTCTGATCAGTGTGTACATGAAGTGGCATATATTCCAGTAGGTGGCTAGCCATGATTTTACTGAGAATCATATAATTTGTGGCTAACATCGATAGGGGGAAGCATTATGATTTCACCTTAAATAGATCTTTGTCAGATTTAGGTAATGAGATTATAAGGGACTTCCAGGTTTTAGGTTTCCCTTATTCTCCTCCTATTAATGTATGGATGGCTAAAAATGGTCAATATATGCAGTGAAAAAGCTTGTCATTTTTCAGAATAGGGTGTAGAAATTTAAAATAATACGGATGCCTTTTAGTACATATATAAAATGAGAGGGTAGAACCAGCACAGTCCTGGGCCATATGTTTAATGAGTTGGTGAAATCTAGATTGTGTGACTTCATATTCCCTGAGGCCTGAACAACAAATTACTTGGACTATAGGATACAGAATAACAAGCTGGTCCCACAAACTGCAAATCATAACAACACAAGGAGACACACACCTTCATGTACCTGTAAACAGAACTGCAATTAAATGACAAATGGAAAAGGAAACAGAAACAAAGGGAAAGAATGAGACAAAAGAAGTTAATTATCCTTAAGCCCAACTTGATTCCAAAAGTGGTTTGACAAAAAAATAAAAAAGTTCTCAGAAGATAATTATCCATATTCTTTCTATAAGTCAGTTCAAGTAATGTTCAAAATGCCTCACTATAATCATGTAATTCCGTTAGCACCGAAACATTCCAAGCTATACTAAAATATCAAATTGATAAGAACAATGGTATTACCACTTAAATAAAAGCCAACACTAGAAAAACAGAAAAGCAAAATGGCATATTTGGATAACACAAGAAACTTCAAGAGAACTACAGAAAAATAACACCAAATGGACATGTAAGTAACCAAAACCAAACAAACAAAATGAAGTGCAATAGCAGGAAATAAGTGAATTAACTGTGTTGAACAGTAACCTGTAAAGACCACAATTTTTGCATGTGATCATATTTATTACCATATTAAAAAATAACAAAAACATTTGAATTGTGCATAATTGTTAAGGCTTCCTCTAGTGCGTAAAATAACATAGTACCTTGTTCAGAAAAAAAAGTTACGAATTGTAATAATAGTGGAAGCAGAATTTGCAATATTAGTGCTAGGTATGTCAGGGGGAGTACTTCAGTCATCCATGCTAAAATAATAGCAATAACATGAGTAAAAACCAAAACAAACATAAGGAACTGCATCCTAAACCAAAGATATCACAAGTTATACTCAATACAACTGATTTTAATGATTTGCCATGCAAAGTTCAATAGGAAACACCACACTGCTTTATCATGGACTCAAAAACAACAAAATAAAAAGAGATGTCACAAACCCACAAAAGCCATGGCCACGCACAAGGCTTAATAAAACAAATCTTAAGAACATTAGCTCCAGACTCACATTTGCACGCCAAAACATGCCCCCGCATTTCCACAGCAGTCGTCAAATTTGCGGAATGCCCAACAATACAGACAACAATAAAGTGCTTCTATAAATTCACAGAATTGGTAATTACATATACCCCAAGGACAACCCTAATTAAGCAAATCTTAGTTCAATGATGAATCTTCCATAATCAAAATTTGCACTATTCATAAAGAAGCTATAGCCATAATTTAAAAAGAAGAAGAATGAAAGACACAACATATTTAACAACTCCTTTTCTTTAGCCTTTTATCTGTCATATATGCATATTTGTTATTTCAATTGTAGTGTTGTACTCTTTTCTTACTTATGCCTTGTTTATGATTTTTGGAAAATAGACCATTGTTGTTATACATATAATCCCCAAAGTAATCAATGGTTGAGGTTATATAAATACCAATACAATATGTTAGGGAAAAAAAACAATTGGTTAGCAAGCTTAATGGAAACAACTGTTCAATGTAACGTGGCCTACAATTTATGTGGTATTTGTGAATGAGGCAGATTTATCTGATGTCAAATGTCGATAGGCCATTTAATGCCTTCCAAATCCTTGCGTTCAGGTCTTCGATTAGGCTGGTGTTGTGGGGATCAATTTGTTGTGGAAGATTTCAGGATGTCAGTGTTTTCCATAATGTATCTTTGCCTCTTGTTAGCTCGCTTTCAGATCTAAAATCCATCAGCTTTTGTCCCCTGTCAATATAATATAAAAATTTGGACTTGATGCAAGCAGATCAGTGAGTTAGGTTGTAAACCTGTACATATTTAGCTGGTACTAACATGGTGAACAGAATAGCACCACACAAGGCCAACCACTGGCTCTGCATACATAAAAAGGAAATGGTTATGATTAAATGTTTTCATAAATAAAAGTACTGTATTATTTAGTTATTTTTTTTAATTTTTTTTATTTATATATATATTTTTACATATTATTGTTAAAAATACATGTAACTAAATAGACTTAAATTACTTCTAAATGTATTAAATACACCACTTTTAATACTTGTTGATGCACACTATATTCTATTTAGATTGTTCATTTATTTTTTACATTCAAACATGAGGAAATACCTCAAAAAGTATTTAATATAGTTACATGATGCACTATTTATTTCAACATGTAATTATTAGTGCTGTAGCAAGATTTATTTTCAGTTCTAAATTGATATTACATTCATAACATTAATTTACATTAATAGTAATGTAAACAGTTTTATATTTTTTTAGATATAAAGCTAAAGAAAAAATGCTACAGCACTAATTATATTTTGAAATAACCTGAAGTAAAGCAATATTTGTATTCACCATTTATAATTAATAAAATTGAAGCATTTAAATATTTGAAATTAGTTTTTGTAATACATTAGTACTTATTAAGAGTGAAGCATATATTTGAAAGTAATTTATGTATTTAATTACATTTATATTTACATTAAGTTTAAAATATAAAAAGGCTGTTAAAATATTTTTATTGTTAAAGAAAAATATGTACTTTTTGAATATTAAATTGAATGTATCTTACCCAGCTGCTTTGTTTTACCTCAACTGCATGGTACCTGCATCCACCCGCTAAGGACTCCAGGGTTCACATCGCCTTGCGGCAGAACCCACCTCCCAGCACGCCAGACACTATCAAAGTGCAAGGAGCTCCAACAGCACGGGAGCCCCACCTGATTTGTTTTAACTCGCCTGCACGGTACCTTAATCCACCCACTAAGGACTCCAGGGTCCACATCCCCTTGCAGCAGGAGCCCCCTCCCAGCATGCCAGTTGCTATAAGAGTGCGACCCAGCTTCCACAGTTTGGTACGTGCGTGGGCATGCCCGAGCCAAGGGCTGGCCCGTCTGCGCCCGTCCAAGACCAGAGGAGGCCGGGCCAGGCTACATTATTGACATTTTTTAATTTGAGACTATTTGGACGAACGTAGAAGGTACTGTGCTAAAAACTGACATTTTTACTAGTTTTGGGGTGTGGTAAAATGAGCAAAGGAAAGTTAGTTACTGGGCAGGGAGTTGGGGGCGCTTGACGTTTTTCTCCTACAGGCAGAATCGGCACTTAGCCATGACATCAAGCTCATTGAGCCTAGACTATCGTTAGAACCTCAGTTCTCCGAAACCCAACTTGCACTCACAGGGTCACTTCTGAAAAACAGTCCGGAAGACACATCTCCTCAAATCAACCAGCCCCAACCCATTGAGTTAGATGAGCAGTCTCCTATATGTTCTGACCCAGTAAGCAGTTCAAGCAGGCTCAATGTAACTAATAGGGGACAGGAGGCTAAATTAAGCCAAGACAATAGTCATGAACTTGCGCCCAAAAAGAGGAAGGCGTGGGGCCCCCAGAAACAAAATTAAAATCCCCCTGGGCCCAAACAAAATTTGTTGATAAAGTTTGGAATCAGGGACCTTTTATAAGCCTTTACCCACAGTAACGGATGGACCATCTTCTTGGTCACCTGAGGAGTGTTTCTGGGAAAGGTTAGAAGAAATTATATCAGTCCTGTTGGATCCGTTGTCCCAAAAATTATCATCCATGGAAACGAGATTGGCGAAGCTGGAGGAGCTCGTTGCAAATGTGACTCCAGTCCGCCAGGACTTATGCTCGTGTAGTGCTGCAGGAACCCTACCAGACAGGAGGAGGGGGACTGAGGCTGGCCAGCCTGGTAGTAATTCCGCAGGGGGAGAAGCAAATCACTCTGACACTCACAATACCACAGCTATTGATGCTGCTCAATCCGACCAATCGCATCCTGGAGTAAGATCTTCCTCATCTGATCAGGCAGGACCTATGTATGATGTAGATGGCCCGAACGCCATGTGCTCGCAGGTAGTAGAATACCCAAATGAGGCCCCCAACACTGCGGGGCCTACTACCCGAGCAAATGGGAGGAGACCAATAAGTATCCCGACCCATCGGAGATTGATGCTTGGAGATCCTACCAATCCAAATTCGAATTTACATTTTCTACCAGAAGCAACCCCTTATACGGTTGTGCTAGCAAATGTTCCATCTCTGCCTTCTTTGAACACTGGTCAACGTTAAGGAATATGTTCTTACATTTTTTGAGCACTTGGACTGGCATTACTAATATGCTTTTCCCAGAGTTCAAAATGGCGTGAAGAATAGGCTGGGTGGGTAAAACAGCTAAATCACTAGTGGGTGACAGTGTGGTATTAACAATTAGTTCCCCATGCCTGGTTCAGTCCATCCTTGATAGGGCTTCCAATGGTATAGCACTAGTGCATGGCATAAATATTCTTTCATTGGGGTACTTTTATCAACCTCCAAGGACCCCAGGGTTTACTTTGCTAGATGAGAGACTCGCTGAATCTAGATACCCCAAGTATGTGGTCCCAATAAGTAATCGTTATGATGTGCTGAATTAATTGGGAGATATAGATTTACTGACATATTTGAGTTCCCCACCTTTAAAACAAAATAATTTCTTCTTAAACCGAGATCAAGGTGATATAGTTTGTAAACCTAAAATTATCTCTGATCAGGTTAATGCAGTCACAGATAACCTATAGCTACCTTTCGGTCACATTGATCAGGGCTAAGAAGCCATGAGGTTGGAGAAGCTGGTCCGAAGTGTGCCACCAGACCCCCATGAATATGCAACTCCAGTCCAAATTCCCTCTAAAGACTCCAGCCGTCTAAATGGTAATGTAGCAACAACTAGCTCCTCTGGTAGTACTGACCGAGTCATGTGTAACCTTGCATCTTGGAACATATCTGGACTACGTTCTAAGTTGACCAGCCCAATATGGTGTAACTTTGTATCTAAACACAACATATTGTGCCTAAGCCTGGGCGTAATTCGCGGAGCCGCACTCCGCGGAGCTACGCGAAGACGCAGTTGCACTCCGCGACCTTCGCGTAGCTCCGCGGACATGCGTAGTAGCTTGCTAGACCCGTTCGCGCGCCGTTTTTCGTCTTCGGGAGCGCGGTGCGTGTGTTCGAGGCGCTGCCATCAGCTGTCCCACCGGTGGGCCGACATTTTGGACCGGGAGCAGGACCTGTTGGACCTGCTTGGCGTCGAGGTTGTGGGTCTTGGTAAGTGGCTACCCCAAAAAAAAAGTGTGTGTGTGTATATATATATATATATATATTACCTACTGGCGGTCGCCAGTAGGTATATATAGTTAGGATTTTTTCTCTATGGGTTTTTTGAAAATTCTATGTCTAATAACTTTGGCGTTTGTGGACGGAATTGGCTGAAATTTTCAGGAAAATGGCACATTTTGTTTCTGAGCAGCCCCTGAAAATTTTGGGGGGGTTCGTAAAGGGGGGGCCGAGAAAAAAGGGGGGTCCCAAAACGCGTTTTTCCCATGTTAATTTCCATAGGGCGGTTGGCCTCACTTTTAGCCCGAACGGCTGAATGGATTTGCACGAAACTTGGCAAAATTGTAGGGACTGGTAGCCCGATGTGCCTTTGCTAGGTCTCAATATATGTGCTCCAGTGGATTTTGAGAAATTAACGTTCAAAAAAAGATATATATCTGTAACAGCGCTCCGCTTCGCGTAACGGAGGTTTGCGAAGCTGATTGGTCATTCTGTCACTGGGCTATAGTTGGGCTACATCTGGCTGATATTTGGGCTACATTTGTTTTTTTGTGTGTCTGGCGGCCATCTTTGGGCTACATTGGGCTACATTGGGCTTCATTGGGCTACATTCGGCTAATTAGCAAATAGCTCATCGCAAACTAGGAATGGTAAAGAATCGCTATTTATTCCTTAAAGTTCGCTATTTAGGAAATGCAAAAAACTTTGATGATATATATGGCGGTTCATCTCTAACAAGATAAGAAGCATAGGATACATTTATGATGACTGGCGCATCACCAGGGATGTGTTAGTCATTCTGTGCCGCTGTTCCGTCACCTATGGTGTGCTGCATTTACAATGCGGCGCATCATGGGGCAAAAACAGCACAGATGCGTGATGTATCTGTGCCGTAAAGGTGGCGCATTGCTGGAGTTGTATCGCAAGTGTGATGAAGCTCCAGCAAGGGTCGGGGGTGCCCCTGTCGCAGGGTTTCTGTTCTCACACAGAACTGTGGACAGAGGATTGGAACCTCGGCGAATGCATTGCTGGAGTTGTATCGCAAGTGTGATGAAGCTCCAGCAAGGGTCGGGGGTGCCCCTGTCGCAGGGTTTCTGTTCTCACACAGAACTGTGGACAGAGGATTGGAACCTCGGCGAATTAGGGTGTCCCAAAACTCACGTTAGTAATCAAAAACTCCTTAGCAAGCTAGGTACAGTGTCACATTGGATATAACAAACTCTCAATGTTTAGACAATCCAGAATATGAACTTATAGTACCTCAGGATACGTGGAACTCATGAACAGTCGGTCGTTATAGATTTCTTAGAAACCAGAAAATGGAGTTAAGAAGAACAGATGTGTATTTGAAATGTTTATTTACTAATGCCGTCTTCACAGGCGTAGTACCTTAGATAATAAAAGTACACATATTATCAGTAGCAAAATTACCAGCATAGTTACTAGTACATAAAAAGTGAATGGTGATAGTATGTTAACATGCTGTAAATGAATAAGAGTTAGCAACACTTATAAGCAGCCGCGGGCCGTGGAGGGAGTTACGGTGAGGCAGGGAGGCGGGGAGGGGGAGAAGCAGGGTGGAGAATACAAGTACACATATTATCAGTAGCAAAATTACCAGCATAGTTACTAGTACATAAAAAGCGAATGGTGACAGTATGTTAACATGCTGTAAATGAATAAGAGTTAGCAACACTTATAAGCAGCCGCGGGCCGTGGAGGGAGTTACGGTGGGGCAGGGAGGCGGGGAGGGGGAGGGGCAAGGTAGAGAGGGCTCCACCCTGCTTTTCCCCCTCCCCGCCTCCCTGACTCACCGTAACTCCCTCCACGGCCCGCGGCTGCTTATATCTCACCCTCCCTAATACACATATTATATTATTTGCTAAGAAGGTCTCTTTGTGTTGGTTTAGGGCGTGCCCATACTTTAGTGTCTTAGATTTGAAGGAATCACATCAGCATACACCAGCTCTCTCTTCATGTGAACCGCATCAACTGTTGTGTATGTGTGTTCGGCAAAGCAATATAAAACCCGCCTCATGCCCAGAATTGGCAGAAGTTGCACTTATGTTATGAGTATGAAGTCGTGGAGATCAGACCTCATAACAATTCTGTATCGTGTTGTTCTTGAAACTTTAGCACTCGCTGTACAGATATAGTTTAACAAGTAAAGCAGATAGTAGACCAATAACATATTATTCTCATGTAAACCACGATGAACTACTAGGTGGAAAGCTAAAGCAACAACTAAGTGTCGTGTGCAGAAGTTGCAAAAAAGGAAAAATGGCGTTTAAACCGGTAATGAGCCCATGCTAACTTAACACGGTGTAAAGATATCCAGGACCTAGATGACACCTCCTCATGATCCGGAAACGAACTGAATAAGATAATAGAAGTGCCATCTCATGAGAGCAGATTGCAAGTTTATATGTGGACGGTCCGCAAGGTAAAGCATTAAAAACTAGGAAAATTTAATGCTAAAGAAAAATAAAACAGCCAAGTACTTTATCGAGTCTTAAGCCAATAGGCAAGGTAAATAATAAAAACTTGACAAATAAGTTAATGAATTGTCAATGAAATGCTAGTACTCAGCATATCAAACATGAAAAAGGTCTATGACATAACTGTGTATGCAAAATAAGCTGCAACAGCCTCCAATAGGAAGTCACCGTCTTCATCCGAAAACAGTTCAGCCATCCAATTTAAAAGCGGAAAAGAACATACGTGCTCTCCCAGCACCGGATCCTCTATCACCATCAGAGGACAGCTCGGTGGGTTTTCAAGAAAGCTCTGTTCCAAGAAAGACTGTGCTGCCGCCAGTAAATTCCAGGGACCAAGTAGTCCATGCATCAATGCCACAGCCATAATCCTTTCGCCAGGACAAACCAACTCGTGAGTAATGATAGGAGTCATCAGCTGATTAAAGTCGACGTCAGGAGAAACCGGTCCGCAGAGACACAAATCAATGGCCCAATCGAAATCACAGGTCAGGCAGTGAAATACAGGCTGGATACAGGTGAAGTAGGAGAACCGAAAAGATAATCCATATGCCGTGCTTAATATCGCCAACGGCATTGTGCCATAATATTCTAGCATGCGATTGCGGAACAGTGTCAGCAGCTGCAGGGTCGGAGGTTGCATAGGACGGACATCCATATTTAAAAATGTAAAAAAGCACAAGAGCGTCCGCTGGTAATGCAAGTAAAAATGCCAATCCACGAACCAGAGTGCAGAAAATACAATGAAAGGAAGCAGGGATGACTCCAAAGATTTTCTCAAATGAAGTCACGAGGCCACTGGTAACAACTTTAAAAAAGTGTGTCAGGGACTTTGTGGAGGATGCGTTAAAGATAGTCGGAAACATGTTGCTGAAATTGAAAGGCAAATCTTAATTGAAAAGGGTGTGCACCTCTGTACGGGTGTTCGCTATGTGAAGTACGAAAGTTTCACGGGCCGAACTCAAGGCCACCTCTCTCTGAGACAAAAGAGCTCTTATTCTTGCCATGCCGTTGAAACGTGTCCCAAGGTTGGTATTTGTGGCCAGATTGAAAACTCCCTATGTTCATGTGTGGGAGGAAATAGAACATTTCTGCAGCAAATAACCCGTTCACTTACTGTTACGATAAAAGGAATACTTTTAATTAACTCAGAACAATCTTCATTATTGAGCATCAAATAACTACCATTTTCCAACAACTTGAACGTGGGGATGATAGCAGGAACTGGCGTGCCTTGCAACACGCAAGCCATATTTGGTCGGTGTTTGTTGCATGAACCGTGTAACTGTATGTGCCTACACATTAGTGAATGATCTGGCGTCTCAGTGCATTCCTCTCCATTCAGATAAACTTCTTGATCATCTTTGAAACATCTGTATGTGTATGGAAGCGACCAGACCTCATGAAGAAAAGCACTACCTAAAGGTTCATAACGACCTATTGGTATATATTTCATACAATTTGAAAACTTATATAAAGCAAAAGGCAGCGTTATTAAACCGTGGATAAGGCATGTTGTCAAAAAACCCGCAATCCTCTGCTGATGATGTCACTGAGCATGTCATGAATGATGTAATATGTGACATCATCAGCAGTGGATTACGGGTAATAGTATCTCTAGTTTACTCCCCTATAGCTGTCTTTATTTTAACATAAGTGTGTGTTTCCCTCCCTTATACTTACTGTTTTTGGTTCGCTTCCAGTTCGCGTACCGGCGAGCGAACTAGGAAGCGAACTAAGAGAAATAGAGGTTGGCACAGTTCCAAATATTGTACCAATTTTTTAATAACGGGGAGGTAGTTCTGAAAAGAACTTTTTTTTTTTTTTTTTCTGAACATTTTTTTACTGTTTTTGAATTTTTCGGAACAGTTTTATATTTTTTTGGGTTTTTCTTGGAGGGGGCAATGAAAACGATTCATTGTAAAGGGCTCAACAGGAGCAACAAAACAAAAAAAAGAAGTATTTATTATTTTGGGCGTTTCGGACAAACTTGCATATGATAGTCAATAGCTCTGTTGATCAGAGTGATGCTTCTTTCTCCGTAGGAAATGAATCCATCGCAAAATACGCAGGTGTGTTTTACTTCACCAAATCTCATTTGTATATTTGGCACCATCTCCCTGCCCTCTGGTCCCGTTACTTCCGGTACAACAGATCTTCTGGCCATAATAGGGAGATTATCTAGGTCGTTCCGAAACTGTGCAGCACTGTAGTTGTTAGGATGCCACCTAGTCATATGGCGATGCATTGTGTAGTTTCCGAAACTGTATTTTTTGTCGGTCCCTCTGGACAGTCTATCTTGACATATAAGGCAAGTTACGTATCTTGCATTTACTTTTTTCTGACCTTTGGGAATTTTAAAAAATTGCCAAATGAAGTTTTCTTTCCGGTGAGACGTCCTGGGCTGCTCAGGCAAAAACTGCCTCTCTTCGTGCTCGTCCTCCTGTTCCTCTTCTTCTTCTTCTTGTTGAATTATAACTTGAGCAGGTGGTCCACTCTTCCTTGGATGTGGTGGAGGTGGTGGGGAAGCACCAGCTGAAGCTACTAAAGAAGCCATTGCTCAGTGATCACAAAGGGTCTTTCTCTCACAATGATGAAAGTCAGAGTGAGGAAAGAAGGAGGGATTTTCATCATTTGGGAAAAACAAGAGTTCTCAACCAATCAAAAGTGTTCATTTTAGATTATATGACCTAGTCTTACATCATTAGGAAACCAAAAGTGAAATGAACCAATGAAAAGTGTTATTACCAAGTCACATGACTTGCTGTGTTTACGTTAAGCGCTTTGCAGGGCCTCCCGGTTTGCTTCCAGAAACCTGCGCTTTGCGACTCGCTTCGCGTACCAGTTCGCTAACGTAGTACGTCATATGACGTATCACGCGACAACGTGAAACGTCATGCGGACGGGAGGCGTCACGATGTTGTTTTGTAACGCGGCACTTGCGGTAAAGAAACGTTTACCGGCTCGCGGTCTATTTCGCGGCATCAAGGTCAGCTAACGGGAAGCTTCCAGATTTGCGAAGCGGGAACGAAGAAAAAAAAATATTTTAAAAAAAAATTATTCATAAACATATAAAATATATTTTTGGATTTAAAGAAGAATACATTTTACAGCTACAGATATTAGCTGTTAAAAAACCAATGAAATTCACAGAAAAAACCATAGGTTATGGACCATATATAGTTAGGAATTAGCATTTACAAAACCTTGAAAATTCACTGAAAAAACCATAGGTTATAGACCATATATAGTTAGGAATTAGCATTTACAAAACCTTGAAAATTCACTGAAAAAACCATAGGTTATAGACCATATATAGTTAGGAATTAGCATTTAAAAAACCTTATTTTACTCACACAAAACCATTGAAATTCCATATATAGTTAGTTGCACTAACTATATATCGTGCACCCGCAATCCACTGCTGATCGTGTCACATATTACATCATTCATGACATGGTCAGTGACATCACTGATGACATCACTGATGACATCTCAAATGACATCACTGATGACATCACTGATGACATCTCATTTGACATCATTCTTGTGCTAATACGATAAACCTCTTCAGACTCTAATATAACCTTAGATACACTCAGTGTATACAGACACTCACACACTGCCACTCATCCATGGAGTTACTCACACACCCAGTCAGTCATGCAAAGAAACAATCTCACCTCCATTTCTTCAACTATACAGTTAAACACACC
Organism: Lissotriton helveticus; assembly: GCF_964261635.1. Lineage (NCBI taxonomy): Eukaryota > Metazoa > Chordata > Amphibia > Caudata > Salamandridae > Lissotriton > Lissotriton helveticus. The sequence goes on from NC_136068.1 coordinate 651,531,188, forward strand.
TTACTTATTGAAACATATACTAACACATATTTACTCTCTTATACAATCCCTGATACAAGTTCACAATGATCGATACAACCACTCACTCATTCAGTGGCTCTCATGCACAGTTATTTATATATGCCAACTCTAACATGTACTGTGTTTTACATATGTACTTACTATGACATGTAGCATTGAGATATCCATTCACTCATCAATACACTCATGCACACAGTCAACTGCCCATGTAGCTGTTTCCACATGCACTCTTGAACTCATACACCTAGTGAATAAACTGCTCACACATCTATGCATAGAGTCTCACACCTTCCAGCCACCCCCACACAAACTCAATCTCCCATAGAAATACTTGGGCAACCAATTAATAACACATATAGCCTCTCGTATAGCTAATGATCAACACATGCAGCAGTTTACAGAACAACAGACATAATGATGCACAAATTAAGACAGTTTAGTCACTAACCCATGCATTCAGTGAGACACATTTAATCACTCACTCATACAGTCAGTCATGCACCTACTAAATCCTTCATCCAGACACTTATACATCCACTCAAGACATATTTTAACTTTACAGAAAAATACAGTCACTGGATGTTGTCATCAGTGATGTCATTTGAGATGTCATCAGTGATGTCATCAGTGATGTCACTGACCATGTCATGAATGATGTAATATGTGACATGATCAGCAGTGGATTGCGGGTGCACGATATATAGTTAGTGCAACTAACTATATATGGAATTTCAATGGTTTTGTGTGAGTAAAATAAGGTTTTTTAAATGCTAATTCCTAACTATATATGGTCTATAACCTATGGTTTTTTCAGTGAATTTTCAAGGTTTTGTAAATGCTAATTCCTAACTATATATGGTCTATAACCTATGGTTTTTTCAGTGAATATATATATATATATATATTACCTACTGGCGGTCGCCAGTAGGTATATATAGTTAGGATTTTTTCTCTATGGGTTTTTTGAAAATTCTATGTCTAATAACTTTGGCGTTTGTGGACGGAATTGGCTGAAATTTTCAGGAAAATGGCACATTTTGTTTCTGAGCAGCCCTTGAAAATGTGGGGGGGGGTTCGTCCAGTGGGGGCCGAGAAAAAAGGGGGGTCCCAAAACGTGTTTTTAACATTGAGTTTTCCATAGGGCGGTTGGCCTCACTTTTAGCCCGAACGGCTGAATGGATTTGCACGAAACTTGGCAAAATTGTAGGCACTGGTAGCCCGATGTGCCTTTTGTAGGTCTCAATATATGTGCTCCAGTGGATTTTGAGAAATTAACGTTTAAAAAAAGATATATATCTGTAACAGCGGACCGGTTAGCGCTCTGGTTCGCGGACTTTTCGCGCAACGGAGCTTTGTGAAGCGAAGCTGATTGGTTCTCCGGCGTCTGTCAACATTCCAAACAGTCCGTAGCGGCCGCCATCTTGTCTCTCGGTAGGATCGAGAGACAAGAGGAGGTCAAAACAAAGGGGGAAATAACTATAAGGGGGCATAGTAGATCCTCGCTGACCCCCTAGGTTTGATGTGGAGGTTTTAAAAGGGCCCCGCGGGGCAAAAAAAAATAATAAAAATAATAATTGAACGGCTGAATGGATTTGCACGAAACTTGGCAAAATATTAGGGACTGGTAGCCCGATGTGCCTTTGCTAGGTCTCAATATATGTGCTCCAGTGGATTTTGAGAAATTAACGTTCAAAAAAAGATATATATCTGTAACAGCGCTCCGCTTCGCGTAACGGAGGTTTGCGAAGCTGATTGGTCATTCTGTCACTGGGCTATAGTTGGGCTACATCTGGCTGATATTTGGGCTACATTTGTTTTTTTGTGTGTCTGGCGGCCATCTTTGGGCTACATTGGGCTACATTGGGCTTCATTGGGCTACATTCGGCTAATTAGCAAATAGCTCATCGCAAACTAGGAATGGTAAAGAATCGCTATTTATTCCTTAAAGTTCGCTATTTAGGAAATGCAAATAACTTTGATGATACATATGGCGGTTCATCTCTAACAAGATAAGAAGCATAGGGATAGATTTATGATGACTGGCGCATCACCAGGGATGTGTTAGTCATTCTGTGCCGCTGTTCCGTCACCTATGGTGTGCTGCATTTACAATGCGGCGCATCATGGGGCAAAAACAGCACAGATGCGTGATGTATCTGTGCCGTAAAGGTGGCGCATTGCTGGAGTTGTATCGCAAGTGTGATGAAGGTCCAGCAAGGGTCGGGGGTGCCCCTGTCGCAGGGTTTCTGTTCTCACACAGAACTGTGGACAGAGGATTGGAACCTCGGCGAATTAGGGTGTCCCAAAACTCACGTTAGTAATCAAAAACTATTTAGCAAGCTAGGTACAGTGTCACATTGGATATAACAAACTCTCAATGTTTAGACAATCCAGAATATGAACTTATAGTACCTCAGGATACGTGGAACTCATGAACAGTCGGTCGTTATATATTTCTTAGAAACCAGAACATGGAGTTAAGAAGAACACATGTGTATTTGAAATGTTTATTTACTAATGCCGTCTTCTCAGGCGTAGTACCTTAGATAATAAAAGTACACATATTATCAGTAGCAAAATTACCAGCATAGTTACTAGTACATAAAAAGTGAATGGTGATAGTATGTTAACATGCTGTAAATGAATAAGAGTTAGCAACACTTATAAGCAGCCGCGGGCCGTGGAGGGAGTTACGGTGAGGCAGGGAGGCGGGGAGGGGGAGAAGCAGGGTGGAGAATACAAGTACACATATTATCAGTAGCAAAATTACCAGCATAGTTACTAGTACATAAAAAGCGAATGGTGACAGTATGTTAACATGCTGTAAATGAATAAGAGTTAGCAACACTTATAAGCAGCCGCGGGCCGTGGAGGGAGTTACGGTGGGGCAGGGAGGCGGGGAGGGGGAGGGGCAAGGTAGAGAGGGCTCCACCCTGCTTCTCCCCCTCCCCGCCTCCCTGCCTCACCGTAACTCCCTCCACGGCCCGCGGCTGCTTATATCTCACCCTCCCTAATACACATATTATATTATTTGCTAAGAAGGTCTCTTTGTGTTGGTTTAGGGCGTGCCCATACTTTAGTGTCTTAGATTTGAAGGAATCACATCAGCATACACCAGCTCTCTCTTCATGTGAACCGCATCAACTGTTGTGTATGTGTGTTCGGCAAAGCAATATAAAACCCGCCTCATGCCCAGAATTGGCAGAAGTTGCACTTATGTTATGAGTATGAAGTCGTGGAGATCAGACCTCATAACAATTCTGTATCGTGTTGTTCTTGAAACTTTAGCACTCGCTGTACAGATATAGTTTAACAAGTAAAGCAGATAGTAGACCAATAACATATTATTCTCATGTAAACCACGATGAACTACTAGGTGGAAAGCTAAAGCAACAACTAAGTGTCGTGTGCAGAAGTTGCAAAAAAGGAAAAATGGCGTTTAAACCGGTAATGAGCCCATGCTAACTTAACACGGTGTAAAGATATCCAGGACCTAGATGACACCTCCTCATGATCCGGAAACGGACTGAATAAGATAATAGAAGTGCCATCTCATGAGAGCAGATTGCAAGTTTATATGTGGACGGTCCGCAAGGTAAAGCATTAAAAACTAGGAAAATTCAATGCTAAAGAAAAATAAAACAGCCAAGTACTTTATCGAGTCTTAAGCCAATAGGCAAGGTAAATAATAAAAACTTGACAAATAAGTCAATGAATTGTCAATGAAATGCTAGTACTCAGCATATGAAACATGAAAAAGGTCTATGACATAACTGTGTATGCAAAATAAGCTGCAACAGCCTCCAATAGGAAGTCACCGTCTTCATCCGAAAACAGTTCAGCCATCCAATTTAAAAGCGGAAAAGAACATACGTGCTCTCCCAGCACCGGATCCTCTATCACCATCAGAGGACAGCTCGGTGGGTTTTCAAGAAAGCTGTGTTCCAAGAAAGACTGTGCTGCCGCCAGTAAATTCCAGGGACCAAGTAGTCCATGCATCAATGCCACAGCCATAATCCTTTCGCCAGGACAAATCAACTCGTGAGTAATGATAGGAGTCATCAGCTGATTAAAGTCGACGTCAGGAGAAACCGGTCCGCAGAGACACAAATCAATGGCCCAATCGAAATCACAGGTCAGGCAGTGAAATACAGGCTGGACACAGGTGAAGTAGGAGAACCGAAAAGATAATCCATATGCCGTGCTTAATATCGCCAACGGCATTGTGCCATAATATTCTAGCATGCGATTGCGGAACAGTGTCAGCAGCTGCAGGGTCGGAGGTTGCATAGGAGGGACATCCATATTTAAAAATGTAAAAAAGCACAAGAGCGTCCGCTGGTAATGCAAGTAAAAATGCAATCCACGAACCAGAGTGGAGAAAATGGAATGAAAGGGAGCAGGGATGACTCCAAAGATTTTCTCAAATGAAGTCACGAGACCACTGGTAACAACTTTAAAAAAGTGTGCCAGGGATTTTGTGAAGGATGCGTTAAAGATAGTCGGAAACATGTTGCTGAAATTGAAAGGCAAACCTGTGTACGGGTGTTCGCTATGTGAAGTACGAAAGTTTCACGGGCCGAACTCAAGGCCACCTCTCTCTGAGACAAAAGAGCTCTTATTCTTGTCATGCCGTTGAAACGTGTCCCAAGGTTGGTATTTGTGGCCAGATTGAAAACTCCCTATGTTCATGTGTGGGAGGAAATAGAACATTTCTGCAGCAAATAACCCGTTCACTTACTGTTACGATAAAAGGAATACTTTTAATTAACTCAGAACAATCTTCATTATTGAGCATCAAATAACTACCATTTTCCAACAACTTGAACGTGGGGATGATAGCAGGAACTGGCGTGCCTTGCAACACGCAAGCCATATTTGGTCGGTGTTTGTTGCATGAATCGTGTAACTGTATGTGCCTACACATTAGTGAATGATCTGGCGTCTCAGTGCATTCCTCTCCATTCAGATAAACTTCTTGATCATCTTTGAAACATCTGTATGTGTATGGAAGCGACCAGACCTCATGAACAAAAGCACTACCTAAAGGTTCATAAAGACCTATTGGTATATATTTCATACAATTTGAAAACTTATATAAAGCAAAAGGCAGCGTTATTAAACCGTGGATAAGGCATGTTGCCAAAAAACCCGCAATCCTCTGCTGATGATGTCACTGAGCATGTCATGAATGATGTAATATGTGACATCATCAGTAGTGGATTATGGGTAATAGTATCTCTAGTTTACTCCCCTATAGCTGTCTTTCTTTTAACATAAGTGTGTGTTTCCTTCCCTTATACTTACTGTTTTTGGTTCGCTTCCAGTTCGCGTACCAGCGAGCGAACTAGGAAGCGAACTAAGAGAAATAGAGGTTGGCACAGTTCCAAATATTGTACCAATTTTTTAATAACGGGGAGGTAGTTCTGAAAAGAACTTTTTTTTTTATTTTTCTGAACATTTTTTTACTGTTTTTGAATTTTTCGGAACAGTTTTATATTTTTTTGGGTTTTTCTTGGAGGGGGCAATGAAAACGATTCATTGTAAAGGGCTCAACAGGAGCAACAAAACAAAAAAAAGAAGTATTTATTATTTTGGGCGTTTCGGACAAACTTGCATATGATAGTCAATAGCTCTGTTGATCAGAGTGATGCTTCTTTCTCCGTAGGAAATGAATCCATCGCAAAATACGCAGGTGTGTTTTACTTCACCAAATCTCATTTGTATATTTGGCACCATCTCCCTGCCCTCTGGTCCCGTTACTTCCGGTACAACAGATCTTCTGGCCATAATAGGGAGATTATCTAGGTCGTTCCGAAACTGTGCAGCACTGTAGTTGTTAGGATGCCACCTAGTCATATGGCGATGCATTGTGTAGTTTCCGAAACTGTATTTTTTGTCGGTCCCTCTGGACAGTCTATCTTGACATATAAGGCAAGTTACGTATCTTGCATTTACTTTTTTCTGACCTTTGGGAATTTTAAAAAATTGCCAAATGAAGTTTTCTTTCCGGTGAGACGTCTTGGGCTGCTCAGGCAAAAACTGCCTCTCTTCGTGCTCGTCCTCCTGTTCCTCTTCTTCTTCTTCTTGTTGAATTACAACTTGAGCAGGTGGTCCACTCTTCCTTGGATGTGGTGGAGGTGGTGGGGAAGCACCAGCTGAAGCTACTAAAGAAGCCATTGCTCAGTGATCACAAAGGGTCTTTCTCTCACAATGATGAAAGTCAGAGTGAGGAAAGAAGGAGGGATTTTCATCATTTGGGAAAAACAAGAGTTCTCAACCAATCAAAAGTGTTCATTTTAGATTATATGACCTAGTCTTACATCATTAGGAAACCAAAAGTGAAATGAACCAATGAAAAGTGTTATTACCAAGTCACATGACTTGCTGTGTTTACGTTAAGCGCTTTGCAGGGCCTCCCTGTTTGCTTCCAGAAACCTGCGCTTTGGCACTCGCTTCGCGTACCAGTTCGCTAACGTAGCACGTCATATGACGTATCAAGCGACAACGTGGAACGTCATGCGGACGGGAGGCGTCACGATGTTGTTTTCTAACGCGGCACTTGCGGTAAAGAAACGTTTACCGGCTCGCGGTCTATTTCGCGGCATCAAGGTCAGCTAACGGGAAGCTTCCTGATTCGCGAAGCGGGAACGAAGAAAAAAAAATATTTAAAAAAAAAATATTCTTAAACATATAAAATATATTTTTGGATTTAAAGAAGAATACATTTTACAGCTACAGATATTAGCTGTTAAAAAACCAATGAAATTCACAGAAAAAACCATAGGTTATAGACCATATATAGTTAGGAATTAGCATTTACAAAACCTTGAAAATTCACTGAAAAAACCATAGGTTATAGACCATATATAGTTAGGAAATAGCATTTAGAAAACCTTATTTTACTCACACAAAACCATTGAAATTCCATATATAGTTAGTTGCACTAACTATATATCGCGCACCTGCAATCCACTGCTGATGATGTCACATATTACATCATTCATGACATGGTCAGTGACATCACTGATGACATCACTGATGACATCTCAAATGACATCACTGATGACATCACTGATGACAACATCCAGTGACTGTATGCTTCTGTAAAGTTAAAATATGTCTTACATATTGAAGAATGAGTGGATGTATAAGTGTCTGGATGAAGGATTTAGTAGGTGCATGACTGACTGTATAAGTGAGTGATTAAATGTGTCTCACTGAGTGCATGGGTTAGTGACTAAACTGTTTTAAATTGTGCATCATTGTGTCTGTTGTTTTGTAATCTGATGCATGTGTTGATCATTAGCTATATGACTAACTATATGGGTTATTGATTAGTTGCCCAAGTATTTGTATGGGAGACTGAGTGTGTGTGTGGGTGTCTGGGAGGTGTATGACTCTGTGCATAGATGTGTGAGCAGTTGATTCACTAGATGTATGGGTTCAAAAGTGCATGTGGAAACATCTGTATGGGCGGTTGACTGTGTGCATGAGTGTATTGGTGAGTGAATGGATATCTCAGTGCTACATGTCAAAGTAAGTACATATGTAAAACACAGTACATGTGATAGTTGACATATATAAATAACTGTGCATAAGAGCCAGTGAATGTGTGAGTGGCTGTATGGATTATTGTGAACTTGTATCAGGGATTGTATAACAGAGTAAATATGTGTTATTATATGTTCCAATAAGTAAGGTGTGTATAACTATATAGTTGAGGAAATCGAGGTGTGATTGATTCTTTGCAAGACTGACTAGGTGTGTGAGTAACTCCATGGATGAGTGACAGTCTGTGAGTGTCTGTTTACACTGAGTGTATCTAAGGTTATATTAGAGTCTGAAGAGGTTCATTGTATCATCACATGAATGATGTCATCAGTGATGTGATCAGTAATGTCAAATGAGATGTCATCAGTGATGTCATCAGTGATGTCATTTGAGATGTCATCAGTGATGTCATCAGTGATGTCACTGACCATGTCATGAATGATGTAATATGTGACATCATCAGCAGTGGATTGCAGGTGCGCGATATATAGTTAGTGCAACTAACTATATATGGAATTTCAATGGTTTTGTGTGAGTAAAATAAGGTTTTCTAAATGCTATTTCCTAACTATATATGGTCTATAACCTATGGTTTTTTCAGTGAATTTTCAAGGTTTTGTAAATGCTAATTCCTAACTATATATGGTCTATAACCTATGGTTTTTTCTGTGAATATATATATATATATAGTTATTACCTACTGGCGGTCGCCAGTAGGTATATATAGTTAGGATTTTTTCTCTATGGGTTTTTTGAAAATTCTATGTCTAATAACTTTGGCGTTTGTGGACGGAATTGGCTGAAATTTTCAGGAAAATGGCACATTTTGTTTCTGAGCAGCCCTTGAAAATTTGGGGGGGGTTCGTCCAGTGGGGGCCGAGAAAAAAGGGGGGTCCCAAAACGTGTTTTTAACATTGAGTTTTCCATAGGGCGGTTGGCCTCACTTTTAGCCCGAACGGCTGAATGGATTTGCACGAAACTTGGCAAAATTGTAGGGACTGGTAGCCCGATGTGCCTTTTGTAGGTCTCAATATATGTGCTCCAGTGGATTTTGAGAAATTAACGTTTAAAAAAAGATATATATCTGTAACAGCGGACCGGTTAGCGCTCCGGTTCGCGGACTTTTCGCGCAACGGAGCTTTGTGAAGCGAAGCTGATTGGTTCTCCGGCGTCTGTCAACATTCCAAACAGTCCGTAGCGGCCGCCATCTTGTCTCTCGGTAGGATCGAGAGACAAGAGGAGGTCAAAACAAAGGGGGAAATAACTATAAGGGGGCATAGTAGATCCTCGCTGACCCCCTAGGTTTGATGTGGAGGTTTTAAAAGGGCCCCGCGGGGCAAAAAAAAATAATAAAAATAATAATTGAACGGCTGAATGGATTTGCACGAAACTTGGCAAAATATTAGGGACTGGTAGCCCGATGTGCCTTTGCTAGGTCTCAATATATGTGCTCCAGTGGATTTTGAGAAATTAACGTTCAAAAAAAGATATATATCTGTAACAGCGCTCCGCTTCGCGTAACGGAGGTTTGCGAAGCTGATTGGTCATTCTGTCACTGGGCTATAGTTGGGCTACATCTGGCTGATATTTGGGCTACATTTGTTTTTTTGTGTGTCTGGCGGCCATCTTTGGGCTACATTGGGCTACATTGGGCTTCATTGGGCTACATTCGGCTAATTAGCAAATAGCTCATCGCAAACTAGGAATGGTAAAGAATCGCTATTTATTCCTTAAAGTTCGCTATTTAGGAAATGCAAATAACTTTGATGATACATATGGCGGTTCATCTCTAACAAGATAAGAAGCATAGGGATAGATTTATGATGACTGGCGCATCACCAGGGATGTGTTAGTCATTCTGTGCCGCTGTTCCGTCACCTATGGTGTGCTGCATTTACAATGCAGCGCATCACGGGGCAAAAACAGCACAGATGCGTGATGTATCTGTGCCGTAAAGGTGGCGCATTGCTGGAGTTGTATCGCAAGTGTGATGAAGGTCCAGCAAGGGTCGGGGGTGCCCCTGTCGCAGGGTTTCTGTTCTCACACAGAACTGTGGACAGAGGATTGGAACCTCGGCGAATTAGGGTGTCCCAAAACTCACGTTAGTAATCAAAAACTATTTAGCAAGCTAGGTACAGTGTCACATTGGATATAACAAACTCTCAATGTTTAGACAATCCATAATATGAACTTATAGTACCTCAGGATACGTGGAACTCATGAACAGTCGGTCGTTATATATTTCTTAGAAAGCAGAACATGGAGTTAAGAAGAACACATGTGTATTTGAAATGTTTATTTACTAATGCCGTCTTCTCAGGCGTAGTACCTTAGATAATAAAAGTACACATATTATCAGTAGCAAAATTACCAGCATAGTTACTAGTACATAAAAAGTGAATGGTGATAGTATGTTAACATGCTGTAAATGAATAAGAGTTAGCAACACTTATAAGCAGCCGCGGGCCGTGGAGGGAGTTACGGTGAGGCAGGGAGGCGGGGAGGGGGAGAAGCAGGGTGGAGAATACAAGTACACATATTATCAGTAGCAAAATTACCAGCATAGTTACTAGTACATAAAAAGCGAATGGTGACAGTATGTTAACATGCTGTAAATGAATAAGAGTTAGCAACACTTATAAGCAGCCGCGGGCCGTGGAGGGAGTTACGGTGGGGCAGGGAGGCGGGGAGGGGGAGGGGCAAGGTAGAGAGGGCTCCACCCTGCTTCTCCCCCTCCCCGCCTCCCTGCCTCACCGTAACTCCCTCCACGGCCCGCGGCTGCTTATATCTCACCCTCCCTAATACACATATTATATTATTTGCTAAGAAGGTCTCTTTGTGTTGGTTTAGGGCGTGCCCATACTTTAGTGTCTTAGATTTGAAGGAATCACATCAGCATACACCAGCTCTCTCTTCATGTGAACCGCATCAACTGTTGTGTATGTGTGTTCGGCAAAGCAATATAAAACCCGCCTCATGCCCAGAATTGGCAGAAGTTGCACTTATGTTATGAGTATGAAGTCGTGGAGATCAGACCTCATAACAATTCTGTATCGTGTTGTTCTTGAAACTTTAGCACTCGCTGTACAGATATAGTTTAACAAGTAAAGCAGATAGTAGACCAATAACATATTATTCTCATGTAAACCACGATGAACTACTAGGTGGAAAGCTAAAGCAACAACTAAATGTCGTGTGCAGAAGTTGCAAAAAAGGAAAAATGGCGTTTAAACCGGTAATGAGCCCATGCTAACTTAACACGGTGTAAAGATATCCAGGACCTAGATGACACCTCCTCATGATCCGGAAACGAACTGAATAAGATAATAGAAGTGCCATCTCATGAGAGCAGATTGCAAGTTTATATGTGGACGGTCCGCAAGGTAAAGCATTAAAAACTAGGAAAATTCAATGCTAAAGAAAAATAAAACAGCCAAGTACTTTATCGAGTCTTAAGCCAATAGGCAAGGTAAATAATAAAAACTTGACAATTAAGTCAATGAATTGTCAATGAAATGCTAGTACTCAGCATATGAAACATGAAAAAGGTCTATGACATAACTGTGTATGCAAAATAAGCTGCAACAGCCTCCAACAGGAAGTCACCGTCTTCATCCGAAAACAGTTCAGCCATCCAATTTAAAAGCGGAAAAGAACATACGTGCTCTCCCAGCACCGGATCCTCTATCACCATCAGAGGACAGCTCGGTGGGTTTTCAAGAAAGCTGTGTTCCAAGAAAGACTGTGCTGCCGCCAGTAAATTCCAGGGACCAAGTAGTCCATGCATCAATGCCACAGCCATAATCCTTTCGCCAGGACAAATCAACTCGTGAGTAATGATAGGAGTCATCAGCTGATTAAAGTCGACGTCAGGAGAAACCGGTCCGCAGAGACACAAATCAATGGCCCAATCGAAATCACAGGTCAGGCAGTGAAATACAGGCTGGACACAGGTGAAGTAGGAGAACCGAAAAGATAATCCATATGCCGTGCTTAATATCGCCAACGGCATTGTGCCATAATATTCTAGCATGCGATTGCGGAACAGTGTCAGCAGCTGCAGGGTCGGAGGTTGCATAGGAGGGACATCCATATTTAAAAATGTAAAAAAGCACAAGAGCGTCCGCTGGTAATGCAAGTAAAAATGCAATCCACGAACCAGAGTGGAGAAAATGGAATGAAAGGGAGCAGGGATGACTCCAAAGATTTTCTCAAATGAAGTCACGAGACCACTGGTAACAACTTTAAAAAAGTGTGCCAGGGATTTTGTGGAGGATGCGTTAAAGATAGTCGGAAACATGTTGCTGAAATTGAAAGGCAAACCTGTGTACGGGTGTTCGCTATGTGAAGTACGAAAGTTTCACGGGCCGAACTCAAGGCCACCTCTCTCTGAGACAAAAGAGCTCTTATTCTTGTCATGCCGTTGAAACGTGTCCCAAGGTTGGTATTTGTGGCCAGATTGAAAACTCCCTATGTTCGTGTGTGGGAGGAAATAGAACATTTCTGCAGCAAATAACCCGTTCACTTACTGTTACGATAAAAGGAATACTTTTAATTAACTCAGAACAATCTTCATTATTGAGCATCAAATAACTACCATTTTCCAACAACTTGAACGTGGGGATGATAGCAGGAACTGGCGTGCCTTGCAACACGCAAGCCATATTTGGTCGGTGTTTGTTGCATGAATCGTGTAACTGTATGTGCCCACACATTAGTGAATGATCTGGCGTCTCAGTGCATTCCTCTCCATTCAGATAAACTTCTTGATCATCTTTGAAACATCTGTATGTGTATGGAAGCGACCAGACCTCATGAACAAAAGCACTACCTAAAGGTTCATAAAGACCTATTGGTATATATTTCATACAATTTGAAAACTTATATAAAGCAAAAGGCAGCGTTATTAAACCGTGGATAAGGCATGTTGCCAAAAAACCCGCAATCCTCTGCTGATGATGTCACTGAGCATGTCATGAATGATGTAATATGTGACATCATCAGTAGTGGATTATGGGTAATAGTATCTCTAGTTTACTCCCCTATAGCTGTCTTTCTTTTAACATAAGTGTGTGTTTCCTTCCCTTATACTTACTGTTTTTGGTTCGCTTCCAGTTCGCGTACCAGCGAGCGAACTAGGAAGCGAACTAAGAGAAATAGAGGTTGGCACAGTTCCAAATATTGTACCAATTTTTTAATAACGGGGAGGTAGTTCTGAAAAGAACTTTTTTTTTTATTTTTCTGAACATTTTTTTAATGTTTTTGAATTTTTCGGAACAGTTTTATATTTTTTTGGGTTTTTCTTGGAGGGGGCAATGAAAACGATTCATTGTAAAGGGCTCAACAGGAGCAACAAAACAAAAAAAAGAAGTATTTATTATTTTGGGCGTTTCGGACAAACTTGCATATGATAGTCAATAGCTCTGTTGATCAGAGTGATGCTTCTTTCTCCGTAGGAAATGAATCCATCGCAAAATACGCAGGTGTGTTTTACTTCACCAAATCTCATTTGTATATTTGGCACCATCTCCCTGCCCTCTGGTCCCGTTACTTCCGGTACAACAGATCTTCTGGCCATAATAGGGAGATTATCTAGGTCGTTCCGAAACTGTGCAGCACTGTAGTTGTTAGGATGCCACCTAGTCATATGGCGATGCATTGTGTAGTTTCCGAAACTGTATTTTTTGTCGGTCCCTCTGGACAGTCTATCTTGACATATAAGGCAAGTTACGTATCTTGCATTTACTTTTTTCTGACCTTTGGGAATTTTAAAAAATTGCCAAATGAAGTTTTCTTTCCGGTGAGACGTCTTGGGCTGCTCAGGCAAAAACTGCCTCTCTTCGTGCTCGTCCTCCTGTTCCTCTTCTTCTTCTTCTTGTTGAATTACAACTTGAGCAGGTGGTCCACTCTTCCTTGGATGTGGTGGAGGTGGTGGGGAAGCACCAGCTGAAGCTACTAAAGAAGCCATTGCTCAGTGATCACAAAGGGTCTTTCTCTCACAATGATGAAAGTCAGAGTGAGGAAAGAAGGAGGGATTTTCATCATTTGGGAAAAACAAGAGTTCTCAACCAATCAAAAGTGTTCATTTTAGATTATATGACCTAGTCTTACATCATTAGGAAACCAAAAGTGAAATGAACCAATGAAAAGTGTTATTACCAAGTCACATGACTTGCTGTGTTTACGTTAAGCGCTTTGCAGGGCCTCCCGGTTTGCTTCCAGAAACCTGCGCTTTGGCACTCGCTTCGCGTACCAGTTCGCTAACGTAGCACGTCATATGACGTATCACGCGACAACGTGGAACGTCATGCGGACGGGAGGCGTCACGATGTTGTTTTCTAACGCGGCACTTGCGGTAAAGAAACGTTTACCGGCTCGCGGTCTATTTCGCGGCATCAAGGTCAGCTAACGGGAAGCTTCCCGATTCGCGAAGCGGGAACGAAGAAAAAAAAATATTTTTAAAAAAAATTATTCATAAACATATAAAATATATTTTTGGATTTAAAGAAGAATACATTTTACAGCTACAGATATTAGCTGTTAAAAAAACAATGAAATTCACAGAAAAAACCATAGGTTATAGACCATATATAGTTAGGAATTAGCATTTACAAAACCTTGAAAATTCACTGAAAAAACCATAGGTTATAGACCATATATAGTTAGGAATTAGCATTTAGAAAACCTTATTTCACTCACACAAAACCATTGAAATTCCATATATAGTTAGTTGCACTAACTATATATCGCGCACCCGCAATCCACTGCTGATGATGTCACATATTACATCATTCATGACATGGTCAGTGACATCACTGATGACATCACTGATGACAACATCCAGTGATTATGTGTTTCTGTAAAGTTTAAATATGTTTTACATATTGAAGAATGAGTGGATGTATAAGTGTCTGAATGAAGGTTTTAGTAGGTGCGTGATTGACTGTATGAGTGAGTGATTAAATGCGTCTTACTAAATGCACGGGTTAGTGACTAAACTGTCTGAAAGTGTGCATCAGTATGTCTGTTGTTGTGCAAGCTGCTGCATGTGTTGATCAGTAGCTATATAAGTAGCTATATGGGTTATTGATTGGTTGCACAAGTATTTGTATGGGAGACTGAGTGTGTGTATGGCTGGCTGGGAGGTGTGTGACTCTGTGCAGATCAATGTGTACTTGTATCAGTGATTCTATAAGAGAGTAAGTATGTGTTAGTATATGTTTGAAAATGTAAGGTACTCTATGTTTAACTGTGTAGATTAGAAAATGGAAGTGTGATTGATTCTTTACAGGACTGACTAGGTGTGTGAGTAACTCCATGGATGAGTGGCAGAGTGTGAGTGTCTGTATAGGTGTATGAGTGCATATGATAGTGTTGTAAAGATGAGTGATTGTATGTATGAATGATTGTATGGGTGAATGAGTGAATGTGTGTGTAGACGTAGGAATCAGTGAATGCGTATGTAGTAACTAGTATTGGTGTGTCAATGGTTTCAAAAATTATACTCTGTATTTAACACTGGGTGTAACAGAGGTTATATTAAAGTTGAGGAGATGCATTGTATTGTCACATTAATGATATCATCATTGATGTGACCATTGATGTCAAAAGAGATATCATCAGTGATGTCATTTGAGATGTCATCAGTGATGTCATCAGTGATGTCACTGACCATGTCATGAATGATGTAATATGTGACATCATCAGCAGTGGATTGCGGGTGCGCGATATATAGTTAGTGCAACTAACTATATATGGAATTTCAATGGTTTTGTGTGAGTGAAATAAGGTTTTCTAAATGCTAATTCCTAACTATATATGGTCTATAACCTATGGTTTTTTCAGTGAATTTTCAAGGTTTTGTAAATGCTAATTCCTAACTATATATGGTCTATAACCTATGGTTTTTTCTGTGAATATATATATAGTTATAAATATATATATATATGGTAGTATAAATATTGTTATTGTATCTTTGTAAATATTGGCAGAATAAGTAACGCAATGACTGTTGCTCCTAGTTACATTTCCAATGTATTCCGGTATATCTACTGTAATTGTATGACACTGTTCTTCTTCACTGACTCTTGCGTGTTGTTTCAACTTGGCGCTAGCTGTTGCTGTTTATCGTTGTGAGATTTTCTTTATTGTAGAGAACTGAAGTTAGTTAATGCTATTAATAGAGTCTTGTCCTTCCTTTGTCCGTCAGTGAAATAGCGGTGGATGGATAATTGTACGTAGTTTGCATATTGTAGCATTTTTTTCATGGCCTTCACTTCTGCATGAATCCTCCTCTGGCAATGAATGCTAAAGTTACTTTGTTCTTCTTACCTCAGCCAGGGCCGGGTCTAGGCATGTGCAAGCTGTGCAACTGCACAGGGCCACCAAACGTCAGGGGCCACCGCCCCAATATATATCCTTAATTTAATAATCCTCTGAGGATGGATACATATTAGCGTGGCGGCCCCTGGCAGGGATTTGTTGCCTCCGGCTCTGTTCCACTTCCAAACCCCCTGACTGACTCCCCCTCTTCACTGTCCTCCGTCCTCCGCCCGACCTCCTCTTCCGTGGCCCCCTACCTACGCTCCCTGCCCAGGAGGTCCACCATGAGCCTAGAGCCACCCCTGCCTCAGCCCTCCATAGAACTGATGTAGTTTGTTTAATGAGTGGTAGGCTTGGCAGCAGTAGCATTCAGTCAGTAGCAGAACAAAATATGATGCAACGAACGTACAATTTCGTGTATGCACAAAATTTCTGCATGTCTCCTCCTTGTGATCTATGCATTTTGCTGGCAAAAATGAAAAAGAAGTGACTACTCACAGATAATTGATTACCCCATTCTTGAATCTCTTGGATCGGTGGTGTTGTTCAGGTGTTACTGCCTCTGTGTTACTTAGTAATCTGCAATCAGAATGTTTATGAGACATGTGATTGTTTTCTACAACTATACAGTTAGTGAATCCTGCAAGGCAGTAGTCATTTGGTAGATCAATGTTTGTTTCTTTTAATGTTCTAGCAGTGGATTTTGAAATGATGTCTATGTTTCACAGCACTCAATGTTTTTCTCTTTGTTTATTATTTCTTACATGAACGACAGAACCCAAGGGCCAGCAGAATGCTGGGACCGAGTCGGCGGGTGAACGAACACAGGCACAGAGCTCCTCTACTGAGGATCCTGCTACTGTCCCCAGTAAGTCGAACAGTGCTTTCTTTTGGAGCAATGACATTTCCCTAACTTTGTAACGGAGCTTATATTTTTCAAGCGATTAATTACATGTACTTCCTAAAGAAATGGTGACTCGTTACTAAAGGTATTTATCTTCTCCATAAATATGTGATTAAAAAAATTAGAATAGCTGTAGGCACAGGGCCCACTCCACTCCTGTCTTATGTTTTTTCCTCTGTAATGTGTCTGCTTTGCCAATTGACACCAACCAAGTATGCATCCAGATGTTTGTCTAGTATTTTGTAAACGTTAGTATACCACTACTAGTCTTGTGGGTATTCTATCTTCTATGGAGTCATATACATTTTACATAACTATGTATGCAGTTGCACCAGAAAATTTGATGTTGGTGCTGATAGGCAGGTTGGACCTTACTTACACCTCAGTCACAGAACTCTGAGGAACCCACACTTCACTGAACTACAACCTATATGGGCTCAGTCATTGGTCAATTATTCAATTATCACACTCCTGAACCCCAATACCAAGATGCCCAATGCTTTTATTACACAAACCATGACCTAAGAAACCCCCTTTTGCTCACTCACTCGTGTGAGTCTACAAGACAACAGACACTGAAAATAAACTTCAGAGTCAAAGTGGTACTTCAAAAGCTTTATTTTGTTAGGAGTAAGTAAGTTACATCAATGTTTTCAAGTTGTTCCGTGAAATACGTTGAGGGGCCAACCAGAAAAAATCCAGAGTTAAAAAAGGCAGAATAAAGTAATCAACATTTGTACAGCTACTAGTGCACGATAGGGAAATGTGGGAAATGTCGGAGACCCCTCACCATTGAACGTATACTGGTTACATATGCCTCTTTTTGTTACGCTATGGAAATGTCAGCTTCGTAGAAGGAAATCTTCTCATCTGCCGAAAGTTAATGACAAAAGTGGTGCACGTTAGACAGTATGAAATACATGTAGGGCAGTTTTATGCAGCCATGCTAAAAAGAAGTTGTAACCTGTAAGCAAACTCTATCCCACAATCCACATAGAAAACTTAAATATGGGCCCTTTTATTTTCCAACCTCTTCAGGTGTATGCATTGAACAATCATGTTGGTTGCCTCAAAGGCGTCTTCTCGTACTGCGCAACAAGCTGCGAGGTAGCATGCGCAAATCTGGATACATTGATGTACAAAGGTTACATAGTTCACTTCAAATTTCCAAGACTAGAGTAGCAGTACAGATGAGATGAGCTTGGGTACCATACCATAACAATGAATGCTAATATGTGTAGTGACTCTGCTGTACTATGCAATGTGGACTCCTACTGATTACGTACGTTGTACTTAAGCATCTAAAAAGGTGTACTTATTTTTATAGGCGCAGAACCCGTACCATCCACCAGTGTCGATGGGGACAGCGGCGCAGCTTCAGCGATCCCGGTGGGGACAGGAGGACAAGAGGCACCTACACCAGCACCAGCAGCAGTGGGGGGGGAGCCAACAGCGGTGGGCGATGGTAAGTTACATTCAATAGTGATCCGCATTACTTGGTTGGAGGGGAAAACTTCCTCACTGTACTCTACTGGACAATATATGATGTTACCTTTACTTGTCATTACCATGCTTAGCATTACCACTACAGTAATGCAGGTGGATGATAGCAGTCGGATGCATGGGTTCTTGTTGAAGCATGGAAAGGGGAAAACACAGCTGCCAGCGTGGTTGGGAGACACACCCAATATCGCTGGTTAGTGGATAGTCTCAGCAGCAGCGGTGTTTTGGTCTAACCCAAAGGCAAGGGAAGAAGGGGACGACTGGATGCATGGGTCGTTGCTGGTGAAACACAAACCAAATAAGGTTTGTTGCGCGATATAAAGAATGATAGTCTCTCCTAGACATGTACTACTAGCTGCCCCCTGTTGATTAATGTTAGTTTGAGACTGTTCCCGCCTTCCCAGAATCAGAGTATATAATATAAAACGAGATATGAAAAAGACAGGTGTTCGTTCTAATGTGTGTGAAGTACACCCATGCTACTAGGGCATGCATAATGCCGTGCCAAAAAGTCCAACAAATTAATTGTATAGGCCGTAGAATGTTCAAGGTAGATGCAACACAATTTTTTGTACTCAGCTTGCTTGCTAGTGCTACTGTGCCACTATGAGTTGAATCAATGTTGTGTTCTTGATTTGCGGGTATTTTGGATTACAACAATTCTGTTTCTTTCTTTATAGTTACTCCTTCCAAACCAACCAGGAAGGAGTTGGCAGTCCGGGCCCGGCAGCGGAAACTGCAGGCCATCGTAGAGGCCTACCGCCGGCTGGTGGATCAGGCCGAGGAGGAGGAGGAGGAGGCGGCAGCAGCAGCTGCTGCCTCTTCCAATGCCCCGGCCCCCAAGCCTGCAGGACTACGTCGCCGTGGTCGGGCAGCCGCCCGCCGCCGAATTATTACATCATCAGCGGCCCCCAAGAACATGCGTGCAAAAGTATGGGCCGGGAATTCCAAGAAAAAATTCTCCGCCGGGTAGCGAGGCTGGAGGAGGAGCGGAAGAAGCAAGAGGAAGGAATAGAGGAGCGTGTCAAGGTCATGGTGGACAAACACCTGAAAGCCCGCCGGCTTTGAGATGGACCTTGTTGTTTGGCCCTTTTTAAATCCTTTTGTTGGTGGGTGGGATTTGGGTGTTGGGGTTTACATTGAACTTTGACATTTGGTTGGGGTTAGGGAGGGTAGGGACAGCTGTGGGGTAATATTTGATATATATTTTATTTTTCTATCATCTTTCTTTATGTTATGTTAAAATAAAAATGAGACAGAGTTATTTTCAAAAGAAAACATTTGAAGTTGATTTGTGTTTGTTGGGGGGGTGGAGGGGGGACTGTTTCACCAAATAATGTACGTTGTGCAACATCACAACGTTTAATTGGCCATGCAGGTCAGGGGACAGTGCTTTCGAATTAAAAAATATATTGGCCACATCTTTAACACGCAGACAGATAGATGCGGTAAACCCTCACCGAGTTATATTTCTAGTATTAGAAGAACTACCAGTCTGTCTTGCATTATACCTCACAGCAAACTTATCTTACCTGTGATTGCTGATGATGAAGTGGGCTGCATTTGTTTCCCAAGACAATGGATAAGAATCTGTTGTTCTGAACTTCTGTGATAGTAGTAGTAGACAGACCCTGCCAGTAGCATTGCATCATTCATTTAATATACCTGTCTTGCTCTTGTCTTTCACTATCAGATGATTGATCACAGATGCTGCCGAGCCTTTTAAAAATAATGACGAGTCACAACAAGTTGACTTCAGTTGTGGATGCCTGCTCAAGTATTGACACTGAAGAGTTGTCTATGAATGCCTGCAGACAGAGGTGGTAGCCTTAAGTGTAAGACAGTGATGAGTTGCAGATTTCAAATGATATAGAGGAGGGCTGTAGTCACGACTGTACGGTTCACTTGTTATGGAGGGACTGTTAGAGGCTACGGGGCATATTACCAACAACTAGCGATAATTTTTGTCTCTAACTTGTTTAGAGACAAAAATTATCGCCGCACATCGGCGATTTTTATCGCAGATAAACCTTGCTATTAGCAAGGTTTATCGCAAATGCGATAAAAAACGGCCGCAATGCATGAATATCGCTGAAAAGTCAGCGATATTCATGCATTATCGAGCAAATGCTCTTAGCCATGTTATCCACCTCCCATTGGATAACATGGTGAAGAACTGCTCAGGGCAGGTGTTAGCTTTTGGAGATATTCGCGCTTAGCGCGAATATCTCCAAAAGTTGGTAATAGGAGATAGCGATGTTAGCGACTGTTTCCAGTCGCTAACATCTTGGCACGCCCACTTTGCATGTCATTAGTGATAAATATCACTGACATGCAAAGCGGGGCCCAAGATGGTCGCTATCTCCTATTAGCTGTCACTAACTGGTGTTAGCGACAGCTTGGTAATAGGGAGATAATTTTATCTCCGCTTTCTTGGCTTTTAAAGCCAAAAAAGCGGAGATAAACCCCCTTGATAATATGCCCCTACATTATTGTACTATACTCCATCTACATACAACATCCAATGTATGGCTGGCAAGATGGTATTGTATTGACTTGAGTGGGAGGCAAGAAGATGGAGCAAGATTCTGAGGAGTGCTGCAGTCAACAAATGCACAGGCGTGCAACTCGAGTAGGTAAATAAAAAGATACAGCGAAAATAAATGCACAGGCGTGCAACTCCAGTAGGTACATAAAAACAATCAGTTGTGGGGATGGATTTGGTTGTGGTTTTTATGTGCAGTTTAGCACCTGAAAGCCATTGTTAATAAGAAAATAACACAAATAAAGGAAATGAGAAAGTAACAATTTAAAACCCTAGTTGTCAGGGAAGAGGAGCTCGTCCTCAAACTCTGTGCGTTCGGACAGAAGTAGGTCATGTAACCCAGTAGTGAGGAGGTCTTCGGACTCGCTTTCTTCATCCTGCTCTGATTCACGTACTTTATAGTCTGGTGGTATGAAGCGTTGATTCATTTTTATCATTGTCAGCCTCTCCACGCTTTTGGGGGAGAGACTAGTCCTTTTCGATGTCATAATGGCACCAGCAGCACTGAAAACCCGCTCAGAAGAGACTCTGGCTACAGGACAAGCCAGATACTTTATCGCCAGCCTGCTCAGAACTGGCCACTGTCTCCTTCTTTCATACCAATAGACCAATGGGCTTTGCTCCATGAACACCTCTGTTGTGTCATCCAGATAGGCCTGAACCATCCGCTCAGTGTTCATTGGGTCTCGGCTTTGCTGGTCCTCTTTTCCCTTTGCAACAGCAACGGACTTACCCATCCCTTTCTGTAGAAAAAAAGCAGTTATGCTTTTAGTTGGGTCTGCTGAATCAGATCGTGTAGGTGCTGCTTTTGGTACTGTTGGTGTTGGTGCCTGCTGGAAAGCAGACACACTGCTTTCATGCTGTGAAGAACTTGCGTCAGGAGTACTTGGACTGGCCTGGGCTGGCAGTGGCAGGCCTTTAAGTAACAGCCGTTCAGTTTCTAACTCATTAGCTTCCGCAGCTATGGAAGTTTTGTACTTGTCAACATCCTCATCTGAAAAAGGAATTACTGCGCTACTGCTGACAAATAATTTGTACCGTGGATCCAACATTGTTGCAGTTATGTAATGTTCACCTGACACAATGTTGTGAAGCCTTGCGTTTATAGACAAGCGGTTGGTTAAGCCCTTGGCCAAGGTATATGCATCAACTTTTTGTTCGTCACCTTCGTATGTTTGACAGACCTCCTTCAACTGTTGCTCAAGCATGTACAACAATGGGATGGCTTGGCCCATAGTACAGTCCTCCCTGCTAACTGCACGTGTGAAGACCTCAAAGGGTAGTAGCATCTCTGTGATGCATTTAATGAGGTCCCACTGCCACATCTCAATGGTCAGGGCTTTAAGATTAACAGTAGGATCCCCTAATCTTCTTGACATGACATAAGCATTCAGTGGGATGTACTGCTCAAAGAGACGCTCAAGCATGAAATAAGTTGAGTTCCAACGTGTTGGGACCTCCTGGATCAGTGCTTTGACTGGCAAGTTATGCTCACGCTGAATGACCCGTAGCAGCTTCCGTCCTTTAAAAGAATGGTTAAAGTGCGTGCATATTCTTCTGCAGATGATCAGTATGTTGCTGACTTTGACTTCAGTTTTCAGAAAGTCTTGCACAACTAAGTTAATGCAGTGTGCCAAACAGGGTACCCTGAAATAATGTCCTTCTCTCATTGCCTTCACTACATTACTGCCATTGTCGGTGGCAACAAAACCAATCTTAAGGCCTCTTGGTTTCAGCCATTGAAAGACCTTGGTGTTAAAGTCAGACAAAATGTTTTCAGCAGTATGACTTTTCTCCATACCAAACATGGCTATAGTTGCATGTCTGCGCATATCATTAAAAATTCCAGCAACGTCAAGGAGGCCTGAAGTTAACTTGTCTTTAACACCTGCAAAAGAGATCCAGTGTGCGGTGATGCACATGAAATCTGTAGCATCGCAACTGCTCCACATGTCTGTTGTCAGGTGGATACAATGGACAACACTCTGTTGTAAGGCTTTCCCAATCAATTCCAGCACGTCGTGGTGTAGTGCTGGAACAGCAACTCGGGCAAAATAGTAGCGACTGGGAACGTTCCATTTTGGGCAGAGGGTTGCCACAAATTCCAGAAATCCAAAAGCCTCAACAAATGAAAATGGGAGAAGGTCCAGTGCTAACATTTTCGCAAGTTTCGCATTGTACAAACGTGCTACTGGGTGGTTCCGCTCGTACTTTCCCTCCTGCCTAAACATGCTAGGGATGGTACGCTGCTTAGCATTTCTTTCACTTATGCTAGACGGACCACCTTGCATCGCAGACTTAGCACTCCTTGGTGTCTCCAGCTGACTTTGGTGCCACTGAGAAGTTGCTGATGCGGAGGATGTGGACTTTACCACTCCAGTGCTGGCGACAGGGCTCCTTTGTGTACCACTCCTAGATAGAAGGTCATCGTCTCCCTCTTCTTCTACCTCCTGGTCAACCATGAGTGGACCTTGTAGCACTGTATCCCCACCAACACCAGTGCTCACATTTTTTAAGCTTGCAAGGTGGTTCTCCCACCTGATTAAGTGTGTTTTTTTCAAATGGGTCGTTTGGCCTCCAGTACCATAGTTTGTACCAAGCTTACCACGACTAACATTGACATGACAAATGGTACATACAGCAATGTTCTCCTGAACTGGGTGAACCGTAAAGAAGTCCCACACTGGGGAGGTAAACTTTTGTCTCCTGCCATAGGAAGAGGAGGGCCCACTCCCAATGCCGGATGGACTGGAGGATTGTTGAATTTCACTATGTGACAGCTCAGTCCTAGTACTGCCACTACCTCCTTCTGTTGAAGTGGCGCTTCTGCTGGATGTCGGATGCTGCCGGGCCTTCGCTGATGAAAAAATGGGAGCTGGTGTTACTTTGGGTGTTGAGTGTATAGGAGTTATGCGTGCTACCTGCTCATCACTAATCGCAGCATTTCTGGATAGGGTGAAAATGTTGGTCTCTACATCCTCTGCACCAGGAATAACGCTCGTGATGATGACAGTGTCAGACCCGTCTTTATCACCAGCAGTATCCTGCTCACCTACATCGGCCTCCATAAGTTCAAGCCTTGCTGAAAACTTCCTTTTTCCTAACCTGGTCTTCTTGGGATGTCTCTCCTTTGAATGCTCAGATAGTTGTGGCTGCCAATCTGTATCAAGGTCATCGGAAGGGATGCTTGGCGAAGAACTCGATGCACTAACCCTCCTTTCCCTTGGTGAATTCAAAGACAATAGATCGCCTCCAGAAGTGGCTTCCTCTTCTTCTTGCTCGGAATGAGGCTCTACTTCCTGAACTGCCCCGACTTCGGGAACTACTACTATTGCGTGCGGAGATGGTGGTTGTTGTTCTTGAGGAAGTACTATTGCGGGCTGTGGTTCTTCAACAACAACTGTTGCGGGCGGTGGTTGTGGTTGTTCAACAACTGTTGCGGGCGGTGCTTGTGGTTGTTCAACAACTGTTGCGGGAAGTGGTTGTGGGCGAACAACTCCTAGTGCGAGCGGTGGTTGTGGTAGTTGAACATCTACTGCTGGCGGTGGTTGTTGAGCACTTCCATCTTGCGTGGATTGTGTACTGCTTTGAGACAGCGATAAGTTTAGTTCAGGCTCAGTATCACTGCTCGCAAACATAAGGCTGGCTACCTCTTCGACCCTCATCATGTGCTTGGCCCTGGGATGGTGGCTTGCCCCCACTAATGCGGATGTGCTGGTCCCAGCTTGCACCCCAGACACCGCTGCTGCAGGCGTACCTTTTGGGTTCCCGAAAAAGGTTTTGGGGTCCATACCAGACTTAAGTGACACTTCCTTCTTCTGTTGCTTCTTCTCAGCAACTTTCTTCATGGTGGAGGACCTGGTAGCTTTCTTAGGGCCCATCTTCTTCTGATGTCAGCTCACAGCAGCACAAATTGAAGGACGTCCGTCTGGCAGTAGAACGAGCGATGGATGAAAAAACAACCAGCACCTCCTCAGTCTTTTTTTGTGCACCTACAAGTGAAGAAGGCAGAACAACATCAGTCAAACAAGCAGTAAGGCAACATGAACAATTCAAAGACACACAGGCCAATGTATAAAAGACAAAACAGAAGACTAATAATACAAGTCCAGCACCACAGCTCAAAGCCACATGAAGTCCAGAAAGAACAAATAAAGTCAAGCAGGCCTATATATACCAATATGGACAGAAAAAGGAGGATGCCTGCTGCACATGACAGGTTAATGCAAGGAATAAAATACCCCATGGCTAAGACAGAGGTTGTAAACCTAACACCGCAAAAACACATACAAACAAACCCCTGCCCATTCAACACATTTTGGAATGCAATGCCATACACACATGCCCTAATGATGTTAATTGCATACACCGAATTAAAACAGCTACATAAAGGCAGCACCCCCGCTAACTACTACCTCTGGGACTCTGGCCTACTGTCAGATCAGACCAAAAGCTGGGAGACCAATGATAAATGCACAAAGGAAGTACCTACAAAATGCCCGCCACCACATGGCCTAGCCACCCCCTGCAACATGAAAAGAAAGAGAAAAAAGAAGACAGATAATAAATGCCTATGGGAAAGGGACAATGCTTTGTTTTGCTTCACAAAGTAGCCGCACCGCTGCCCACGTGGTCAGCCCACCCACAAACAAGAAGACAGACACAGGAATTGTTCCAGGCTCCAAAAACTACAACCAAATGACAACTTCTGTTGTTTTGGGTGCACAAGAAACACATGCAACATTTTCGAGAAACTTTTATGCAACTCGGGACATATTGTCAGCGAGAATGCAAAATCGGCGTGTTCGGCAGCGCGAATGGAATAAAACGTCGTTTTCGCGTTCCCGAGCAAGTACATTGAGCGCGCAAACAAGACAAAAAATGTAATGTCGCGTGTCAAGAGTTGATTAACTTTAATGCACCTATGGCTATGAGTAGTAGTAACTCTGCCCTACTGCCAGAATAGTCAAAAACCTTGGATGCCTATGGCAAAAGCACAAAGGAAGGACACACAAAATGGCTGCCACCATAGGGCCTGGCCACCAACAACAACATGGCAAAATCACAAAGAAAGCATACACAAAATGGCCGCCACCACATGGCCTGGCCACCAACAACAACATGAAAAGAAAGAGAAGGCAGACAATAATACCTATGGCAAAGGGACAATGCTTTGCTTCACAAAATGTACACACCACACCACCGCCCAAATTGGTCATCCCACCCAAAAATAAGAAATCATTACATAGAGGACAGAAAATGGAAGTGGTCCATGCTCCAAAAAGAGAAAACTACAACCAAATGACAACATAAATGAGGACTTTTTGTAGCACAAGAAACACATTAAACATTTTCGGCGTGTTCGGCAGCGCGAATGGAATAAAACGTCGTTTTCGCGTTCCCGAGCAAGTACATTGAGTGCGCGAACAAGACAAAAAATGTAAGGTCACGTTCTCACACTGTGCGAAGTTACCAAAACTACCCAAGCTGTATTCCTAGGGTTACCTAATGGCAGAAATTGACAGAGTAGTTAAACACACCCAAAACCTGAAATACCCCACACATAAAAATAAGATTTTCTACATCAATCCAAGCCATCCTTGATTTTCAAATTAAGGGTACACCACAAAAACAGTTGATTAACTTTCATGACCCTATGAGTAGTACCTCTGGCCTACTGGCAGAGTAGGCCACAAGGTTGGAGGCCTATGGCAAGAGCAAAGTGGCTGGAAATATAAAATGGCCGCCAACACATGGCCAGGCCAACCACAGAAAGTTAATACAATGAACTCAAGCATGCCTACACACTAACTACATGGAGTACTAGGGTCAGCTATTGGCTTAAAAACATTTAAATTCCACAAACAGAAATTCCACAACAGACATTGCTATTGCATAATGAACATAATCCAATGTCATCCATTTACAAACTGGAATACAAATTAAAACACAGACCACAGAAACATGATTGGACCCATGGGTACCTCTCTAATGTAGCCTGGATGAAATGTAAAAAAAAATACAAGTTGGGACCTCATAAAAGTACAGGCCTCCTTCCTCCTTACTCTTCAAAAAAAGAGTAGAATCAAAAAGAGGACTCCTTCCCCCCCAAAAATACAGCCAAAGGTACAACTTTAAGGGGTTTTTCATTTTTTTGCTAACCAAAATGGTAATTTATTATGGTTTTAACATGCTCGCGAGTTATTCTGTGCAAGAATGCAGTTTCTGCGTGTTCGGCAACTCGATCTTACCAACAAGCATCCTCGCGCATCCTTATGACGCTATCGCGCATCCAAATGACGTTATCGCGTTCGCACAGTCGCACGGGATTGTGCGAGAGTGTTTACAAACATGGTGGCACACGCGACCGGGAAAAAGCGAAGGTAAGCCATTGCCACGCACGCGATACTGTTATTGAACGCGCGAGAACTACGCTACGCACCGGATCGCGGAGTAATCGACAGCTTCGCGTTCTCCGTGGAACGCGGAGCTGCCGAAACTCCGCAAGCTCCGCGAACGGAGCGTGTTCTTCGCCCAGGGTTAATTGTGCCTCCAGGAAACATGGGCAAAGGAAATAATACATTTCAATGGATTTAAAACATTTCACACTCCAGCGGTGGAATGGCTAAAAGGAAGGGCAAAGGGTGAGCTCTGGACTACATCTCCGATATGTTGAAAGTAAAGAAGCTGGAGATGTACATGGAGGAAATATTTTACCAATTAATCAAAATGTATGTGGACACTAAGCACTGTATCATACTGGCTAACTTTTACAATAATATCCCGCAGGACAAAAATTGAGGTTATAGTAAAAAAAATTGAGTAATGACTTGAATTGCCTGCACAGCGATAAGTTTAAAGATTTGATGCTCATTTTGGTGGGGATTTTAATTGTGCTTTGTGCCCAAATGACGAGGGTAGTCTATGTCTTTTTACAAATGAAGAAGGGCTATGTAACTCTCATTTTAGGCATTCTTTATTGGGGGATTTGTAAAATGAAATAAATGTTTGTTCTGACTTGTGGTTCGCAAATGAATTATGTGCTGTATCTGTTCCTATGCCCCACACTTTTAATGGTAGAGGCTTTTGTACCACTATAGACTATTTATTTATTTAATTATTTATTTAATTTGTAGGGTGCAACAGCTACCCAAAAAGGGTTTCCCGGTGCCTGGACGAAGCAAGGTACAGAGGAATAATGATGAAGGACGTTACTGGTTAAACAACCAGGTCTTTAAGGATTTGCTGAAACTGGTATAGATGGTTTCTTTGCGGATAGTGACCGGGAGAGTGTTCCAGAGCATTGGGCCAAGATAGGAAAAAGACCTGCCACCCATCCTAGCAAGAATGAACCTAGGGACCGTAAATTTTGCGAGAGTGGCAGAGTGAAGATGACATGTAGGGATGTATGGATGAACAAGAGAGTGCAAGTATTGTGGAGCTGAACCCCATTTGATCTTAAACATGTAGCGGAGGGCTTTAAGTTTAATGCGGTTTTCCACTCTGAGCTAGTGCAGATCACAGAGATGTCCAGAAATGGGAGTGGAACTAGGGTCTCTGCAAAGAAGTCTAGCTGCAGAGTTTTGAACCAGCTGCAGTCTACGGGTCACAGCCTTATTTGCACCCAGAAAAAGGACATTCCCATAGTCCAGCCGTAAGGTGATAAGGGCTTGGACCACAGTTTTCTGGGTGGCATTAGGTAGCATCCAGGGGATCTTCCTAAGCCACTTTAAGATGGTGAAGCAAATAGTTGTGACCTTGACCGCATGATGATGCATGGACAGGGAGTCATCGATGTAAACGCCCAGGTTCCGGACATGGCTGGAGGGCCGTGGAAGTGCACCCATCTCAGCGGGCCAATGAAGCGGACCCCAAAGATTTTTCTCCTTACCAAGGATTAGGACCTTGGTTTTATCCCCGTTTAGTTTCAGATAGTTCTGGTTAACCCTGGGCGTAGTACTTCGATACGTCCACGGAGTGGGCGTAGTGTTGCATACTTTGCCATTTGCGAAGTAGGCATAGCAGGCAACACTGCGCCCACTTCGTGGGCGTAGTGTAGTTGCCCTCCACCCGCCTCCCTCCCACCCTCCCTAAATACTTAAATAATGTTTTTAAAAAGAATAAACACCACTTACCTTGTCGACAGCGTCTCCGGGGCTTCCTCTGGTAACCGCTACAAAAGGGGATGATGGACGGAGCATTTGAACAAATCAAACACTCACCCCCAGTCAACTGATCTGGGTTTAATCCATCACCATTCTTAAGTTCACTCAGCCACCCCAGTTCAGACATGGCTATATGCAAATCAGTCTGACCCTGTGCCTTGTGGGAACAGTCCAGCCCGAACTGCCAAGCCATGTCTTCCCTGGACCGGAAACAAGCATCCTGGGACCGGTTTCGGATTCATAATCCTCATCAGCCAGGCTATCTTGAATCCAGTGGCCAAGTGAACAAGGGACTCACGTCTGAGCATTCCCTGCCACACTTAGGGCGAACAAAGCGATACAAAAGGGGATGATGGACGGAGCATTTGAACAAATCAAACACTCACCCCCAGTCAACTGATCTGGGTTTAATCCATCACCATTCCTTAGTTTACTCAACCTCCCCAGTTCAGACATGGCTATATGCAAATCAGTCTGACCCTGTGCCTTGTGGGAACAGTCCAGCCCAAACT
Organism: Lissotriton helveticus; assembly: GCF_964261635.1. Lineage (NCBI taxonomy): Eukaryota > Metazoa > Chordata > Amphibia > Caudata > Salamandridae > Lissotriton > Lissotriton helveticus. The sequence goes on from NC_136068.1 coordinate 651,560,714, forward strand.
GCCAAGCCATGTCTTCCCTGGACCGGAAACAAGCATCCTGGGACCGGTTTTGGATTCATAATCCTCATCAGCCAGGCTATCTTGAATCCAGTGGCCAAGTGAACAAGGGACTCACGTCTGAGCATACCCTGCCACACTTAGGGCGAACAATGCAATACAAAAGGGGATGATGGACGGAGCATTTGAACAAATCAAACCCTCATCCCCAGTCAACTGATCTGGGTTTAATCCATCACCATTCTTAGGTTCACTCAGCCACCCCAGTTCAGACATGGCTATATGCAAATCAGTCTGACCCTGTGCCTTGTGGGAACAGTCCAGCCCGAACTGCCAAGCCATGTTTTCCCTGGACCGGAATCAAGCATCCTGGAACCGGTTTCGGATTCATAATCCTCATCAGCCAGGCTATCTTGAATCCAGTGGCCAAGTGAACAAGGGACTCACGTCTGAGCATACCCAGCCACACTTAGGGCGAACAAAGCGATACAAAAGGGGATGATGGACGGAGCATTTGAACAAATCAAACACTCACCCCCAGTCAACTGATCTGGGTTTAATCCATCACCATTCTTTAGTTCACTCAGCCACCCCAGTTCAGACATGGCTATATGCAAATCAGTCTGACCCTGTGCCTTGTGGGAACAGTCCATCCCGAACTGCCAAGCCATGTCTTCCCTGGACCGGAAACAAGCATCCGGGTACCGGTTTCGGATTCATAATCCTCATCAGCCAGGCTATCTTGAATCCAGTGGCCAAGTGAATAAGAGACTCACGTCTGAGCATACCCTGCCACACTTAGGGCAAACAAAGCGATACAAAAGGGGATGATGGACAGAGCATTTGAACAAATCAAACACTCACCCCCAGTCAACTGGTCTGGGTTTAATCCATCACCATTCTTGAGTTCACTCAGCCACCCCAGTTCAGACATGGCTATATGCAAATTAGTCTGACCCTGTGCCTTGTGGGAACAGTTCAGCCCAAACTGCCAAGCCATGTCTTCCCTGGACCGGAAACAAGCATCCTGGAACCGGTTTCGGATTCATAATCCTCATCAGGCAGGCTATCTTGAATCCAGTGGCCAAGTGAACAAGGGACTCACGTCTGAGCATACCGTGCCACACTTAGGGCGAAGAAAGCGATACAAAAGGGGATGATGGACGGAGCATTTGAACAAATCAAACACTCACCCCCAGTCAACTGATCTGGGTTTAATCCACCACCATTCTTTAGTTCACTCAGCCACCCCAGTTCAGACATGGCTATATGCAAATCAGTCTGACCCTGTGCCTTGTGGGAACAGACCAGCCCGAACTGCCAAGTCATGTCTTCCCTGGACCGGAAACAAGCATCCTGGGACCGGTTTCGGATTCATAATCCTCATCAGCCAGGCTATCTTGAATCCAGTGGCCAAGTGAACAAGGGACTCACGTCTGAGCATACCCTGCCACACTTAGGACGAACAAAGCGATTCAAAAGGGGATGATGGACGGAGCATTTGAACAAATCAAACACTCACCCCCAGTCAACTGATCTGAGTTTAATCCATCACCATTCTTTAGTTCACTCAGCCACCCCAGTTCAGACATGGCTATATGCAAATCAGTCTGACCCTGTGCCTTGTGGGAACAGTCCAGCCCGAACTGCCAAGCCATGTCTTCCCTGGACCGGAAACAAGCATCCTGGGACCGGTTTCGGATTCATAATCCTCATCAGCCAGGCTATCTTGAATCCAGTGGCTGTCAGAGAGCGTACCTGAATTCCTTAGACTCCGTGGAAGCAGATGGCCAGTAGGTTCTCGCTAATGGTGAGAATTTCCCAACTCCCCTACACCCCTGTACCCAGAGTACTCTGAGCCCAGGAATGAAAGGGAAAGGGGAAGTGGATAACAAACAGAGAGACTGCCACACATATAATCTTCTACTCTTCGTTCAGGAAGATCATCTCCTGCAAAAGTAAGCAAAAAATTACTACAGTTCCCCACTATAATTTGGCACCTTCTCCTATCTCTCTCTCACAATTTCTCTATGTCTAAGTACCTGAATGTGTGTGGAACTTAGCCCCTCTCTTTGTAGATAATTAAATAGGTCTGGAACTAGGACGCCCAGGTAAGTAGCCTTTTCTTTAGTCTCTGCGTGGAATTCAAGCAGCACTTGAAGAAATGTCCTCTGCTGAAGGTCTAGTTGGTATAATACTGTATAACCAATATGCATATCAGAGTATACCCTACTATACTTGCAGTCGTCTAGGCACAGGGAGGTTGAAAGGAGATAGCCGCTGAATAAACCACCCAAAGGTCTCTACCTTAAGCAAGCGAGTCTTTGACTATTATTGTTCACAGTCTGTCTCAAAATAGAACCAAGTCTTTCTCTTATGTAGCACAACTGGTTACAACGAAAATTAGAATTCTGCTTCAAACGTTGGAGTGAATAGGAACCACTCGGCATGAAAGTTCACTGGTACGAATTGGCTTCTGAACAAGAACAGCGCTAGGCTCTTACCTCACTCTAGTAGACTTGGACACACAAGCACGAGAGGAGTCCTACCAAGAGCGGAGGCAAGAAACAGCGCCACAGCTGAGGAACGATTCTGGAACTGGAACGGAAACGCGCTAAAGACAGGAATAGTCTAGCGCTCAAGAAAGAAAGGGACAGGGAAAGCTTGGACCTGAATTTCGAGAACTGGGATACTTCGAAAAGACGCGCTAAAACAGAAGCGTCCTACTCACAGGAATTGGACTGTTGAAGTGCGCAGAGCAAACGACTCGAGCGCACAAAATGGCCGCCACGAAAGACTAGAGCGTAAGGCAACTAGTCAGTGGCACAATCAGGAAGTGTCTCTTTACATCTGGATTGCGCTACCAGTAGCCTCCAAAGACAGACAGGACGCGTGAAACTGGAACCTGTCTTGATCTTGAAACGAACCCTTGAAGCCAAACTCTCCACCATCCGCTGGGACCTGACAGTACCCCCCACCAAAGCCCCCTCACTAGGCTTTTGAGGATATGTCTTGTGAAACTCAGCTACCAGCCGCGGGGCGTGTACATTCTTGCTTGGTTCCCAGGAACGATCTTCAGGACCGAAACCCTTCCAATCTACCAGATAGAACAAGGTGTTTCTTCTCAATTTGAAGTCTAGAATTCTCTTAACCTCAAACTCCTCTGCAGATTGGACTTGCACTGGAGCAGGGGGATGAGAACGTTGAAAGTTTGGAGGATTACGTTTAATCAAGGAAACATGGAAAGTGGGATGAATCTTCATTGACTTGGGAAGAGCCAACCTAACACTAACAGGATTGACCATTTCCACCACTGGATAGGGACCCACAAACCGAGGCTGAAATTTTCTGTTCCCCTTCAACCGCATATAGCGAGTGGAAACCCACACCAACTCCCTTGCCTCAAATTCTGGACTCTCCCTTCGCTTCTTGTCTGCCTGCTTCTTATAGTTCTGTTTTGCCTTAACAAGATTCTCAGATGCTGACTGAAAGGCCTTATGTAAATCTTGGATTACCTTTTCTGCTGCAGGGACATCTACTTCCATTCCACCTACTAACATATTCGGATGTCTACCAGAATTAAGGAAAAATGGGGAGTATCCCGTGGCAGAATGGACTGAATTATTGTAAGCAAACTCCGCAGTACTCAATAGAGAAGGCCATTCTCCCTCTCGATCCATCAAATACAAACGAAGGTACTGCTCCAAATCCTGGTTCACCCTTTCCGTCTGTCCATCCGTCTCTGGATGGAAGCTGGTGGACAGACGAGAATCCACCCCCAAACCTCTCAAGAAAGATCTCCAAAATCGAGAGACAAACTGGGAACCTCGATCAGAGATCACAATCTTAGGGATTCCGTGCAGCCGCACAATGTGTTGAACCAACAAGTCTGCCAACTGAGAAGCTGTCGGAAGACTTTTTAGGGGGACAAAGTGACTCATTTTTGTGAACTGGTCAACCACCACCCAAATTACAGAATAACCTTGACTAGAGGGTAACTCTACAATAAAATCCATGGAAATGGTATGCCAAGGAGAGGGTGCTACGGGCAAAGGCCTAAGTAACCCTTGGGGTGGCTGTCTAGAACTTTTTCCTTTTATACACTGTTCACAAGTGGCGATGTGCTGCCTAACCTGTGCTTCCATGCCTGGCCAAAAATACATCCTCTTCACCAGTTCCAGCGTTTTGACTGTTCCTTTATGACCGGCCAATGGATGATCATGAAACTGCTGGATGATTAATGACTGTAATTCTTCAACTGGAACAAACAGTTTCCCTTGAAAGTATGGTTTCCCATCCTTTAGTTCTCTTTCTGGACCTTCAGAAATCCACTCGGTGAATTATTTTCCTTGGAAGGCTTCACGAACTCGCTTTTCCAGCTCATCTTCCACAAAAGCTGCTACAATTTTATTCTGTGGAATGATGTAGCCTTCCTCCTTCTTGTCCGTCACATCTCCCAGACTCAGCCGAGAAAGGGCGTCAGCTTTTCCATTAGCTGACCCAGGTTTGTAAGTCAAAACAAAGTCATAGTCCGCGAAGAAAAGGGACCATCTCAACTGGCGCGGGGAGAGTGTTCTGACTGACTTTAAGAACTGCAAATTGCGATGATCTGTGAACACTGTGATGACATGTTGAGCTCCGAGCAGATAATGCCTCCAAACCTTAAAAGCTTCTTTGACTGCCAAAAGTTCTTTGTCAGAAATGGGATAATTTATTTCAGCAGCTGCAAGCTTCCGAGAATGATAGGCCACAGGATGTAATTGACCCGTCTGTTTCTGTCGCTGAGACAGAATGCCTCCAATGGCAAAATTGGAAGCGTCCGCTTCCACATAAAAAGGTTCTTTCAAATCAGGGTGTTGCAAAATGGGTGCAGATACAAAAGCTTCTTTTAACTGTAGAAACGCCTCTTCAGACTCTTTGCCCCAAACAAAACGCTCATTTTTCTTTAGAAGTCGAGTAATGGGTCTGACCTTTTCAGAGAAATTCTGAATAAATCGCCGATAAAAATTGGCGAATCCCAAAAAACTCTGTATTTCCTTGATGGAGCGGGGAGCAGGCCAGGACCTAATGGCTTCCAGTTTAGAATGATCCATGTTGACACCTTCAGAAGAAAGGATGAAACCCAAAAATTCCACCTTGGCAGAATGAAACACACATTTCTCCAATTTCACATACAGCTGGTTCTGGAGCAGGCGTTCTAAAATGACACGAACATGTCGGACATGTTCTTCCATGTTGTTTGAAAAAATGAGGATGTCATCTATATAGACAACGGCAAAACGATCCAAAAATTCTCTTAGAAGGTCATTTACAAAATGCTGGAAGGCTGCCGGAGCGTTACATAACCCAAAAGGCATGACCTGATACTCAAACAGGCCTAATCGGGTGCGAAATGCAGTCTTCCATTCCTCACCCTCCGCCATTCGCACCAAATGGTACGCTCCCCTCAAATCCAACTTGGTGAAAATTCTTGCACTCTTAACTTGATCCAGGAGTTCCGAAATGAGAGGCAATGGATATCGGTTCTTTTTGGTGACCAAGTTTAATGCACGATAATCGATGCAGGTTCTCAGGGTCCCATCCTTCTTAGGACTAAAAAAGAGGGGGGACGAGACTGGCGACTGAGAGGGTCGGATGAAACCACTCTCTAAGTTCTGTTCAATATATTCTTTAAGATGCTGGTTCTCTGGTTCCGAAAGCGCATAAATGCGACTACACGGTAAAGTGGCTCCAGGCTCCAACTCGATACGACAATCATATTCCCGATGAGGAGGTAATTTTTTGGCTTCTTTTTCATTGAAGACCTCCTTCAAGTCAAGATAGGCTTCCGGAATTTCTGGAGCTTCCACAACACAAACCATGGGCATTTGATTTGCCAAAAGCGCGGACATAGTCGTCGGTGAGGTCTCTACTGATGCATGAAAACAGTGTTCAGTACAGAATTTAGAAGTCATCTCCACAGTACGTTTTGCCCAATCTATCCTTGGGTTATGCTCAGTAAGCCAAGGCAGCCCCAAAATCATTTGAAACTGAGGAGCGTCAATGAGGTTAAAGCTAATAAAACTCCGATGTTCCTCTGGACCAATGACAGTAATAACCTCGGTGTCAAAGACTATTGGGCCTGAAGATAACTCAGTTCCATCCACTGCTCGCACCGGTTCTGGCTTTAGTTTCTTTTCAAACTGAATTCCCACCATTTTGGCAAATTGGAGATCACAAAAGTTTCCAGTGGCTCCGGAATCCAACATTATGGACACCTTTTCACTCCGACCCTTACCGAACCATACTGTGCATGACAAGATTAAATGTGGAGCTACAGTCTGTCCTTCATTTGCTAGTAGCTGAGTCTTGGGAGCTGTCTCAGGGGCTGCTCCCACCAGTGCAACTCCGTCTACTGGTGGAGCTTGTCTTTTACCCATGAATTGGTTTTTGGTTTCTTCGGGCATTCTTTGACAAAGTGACCAGGCTGCCCACAATACATGCATAATTTTCCTAAGCGCCGCTTTTCTCTCTCCTCCTGAGACAAAGGACCACGAACAGCACCAATCTGCATGGGTTCCTCACTAGTATGAACTTCACTATTCTTCACAGGCTCTGAACGAACTCGATCAAAACGTGGTGGGAAGGGTTTGACATCTCTTCGTTTCTCACTCCGACGTTCAGCTTGCCTTTGATCAATTTGGAGGACCAAGTCGATTAACTCTGAGACATCAGTAGGTCTTCTTGGAATTTGGGACAACCCATCCTTTAACTCGTCCCTTAGGCCTCTATAGAAAATTGCCGCTCTTTTCGCTGCAGGCCAATTAGTTTCCACAATTAACTTGTTGTATTGTGCCAAATAAGCAACTAGTTCTCTGTTTCCCTGTTTCAGATCCAAGAGCTCGTTATCAGTGGTCTGAGAAATTGTACGACGATCAAAGATTCGAAGAAACTCTGCCTTGAAATCTTCAAATTTATACAACACCGGATCATTAGAGGAGACCAGAGGCATTGACCACGCTGCAGCATCACCACTAAGATAGGACAGCACAAACGCCACTTTAGACTGATCCTCTTTAAATAAAATGGGCTTACAGAGGAAATGCAGGGAACACTGGGTCAAAAAGATTTGAGCCTTATGCGGATCTCCTTGAAATCTTTCGGGAGGGGCCAAAGGAATGGTAGGGGACATTGCATGGACAACTTGCGTAGTTAACGCAGATGATGACGAAGAGGTAGGAGCAAAGGTTGGAGCCTTAAGCCCTCCAAAATTAGGACTGGGACTCACAGAAAGTTCTTCTACTCGCTGCCTAAGGTAACTAGCCTCCTGATTGGACTTCCTAACCTCTTCCCTGGTTTCACTAAGCTGCTTTTGCAAATCCTCTAGAATGGTTGCCAAAGCTTTCACATCTAAACCTTCTGCCATTCTGCCCAGACGGAGAGAAATGTTTAAGGCACTTCAATCTGTCAGAGAGCGTACCTGAATTCCTTGGACTCCGTGGAAGCAGATGGCCAGTAGGTTCTCGCTAATGGTGAGAATTTCCCAACTCCCCTACACCCCTGTACCCAGAGTACTCTGAGCCCAGGAATGAAAGGGAAAGGGGAAGTGGATAACAAACAGAGAGACTGCCACACATATAATCTTCTACTCTTCGTTCAGGAAGATCATCTCCTGCAAAAGTAAGCAAAAAATTACTACAGTTCCCCACTATAATTTGGCACCTTCTCCTATCTCTCTCTCACAATTTCTCTATGTCTAAGTACCTGAATGTGTGTGGAACTTAGCCCCTCTCTTTGTAGATAATTAAATAGGTCTGGAACTAGGACGCCCAGGTAAGTAGCCCTTTCTTTAGTCTCTGCGTGGAATTCAAGCAGCACTTGAAGAAATGTCCTCTGCTGAAGGTCTAGTTGGTATAATACTGTATAACCAATATGCATATCAGAGTATACCCTACTATACTTGCAGTCGTCTAGGCACAGGGAGGTTGAAAGGAGATAGCCGCTGAATAAACCACCCAAAGGTCTCTACCTTAAGCAAGCGAGTCTTTGACTATTATTGTTCACAGTCTGTCTCAAAATAGAACCAAGTCTTTCTCTTATGTAGCACAACTGGTTACAACGAAAATTAGAATTCTGCTTCAAACGTTGGAGTGAATAGGAACCACTCGGCATGAAAGTTCACTGGTACGAATTGGCTTCTGAACAAGAACAGCGCTAGGCTCTTACCTCACTCTAGTAGACTTGGACACACAAGCACGAGAGGAGTCCTACCAAGAGCGGAGGCAAGAAACAGCGCCACAGCTGAGGAACGATTCTGGAACTGGAACGGAAACGCGCTAAAGACAGGAATAGTCTAGCGCTCAAGAAAGAAAGGGACAGGGAAAGCTTGGACCTGAATTTCGAGAACTGGGATACTTCGAAAAGACGCGCTAAAACAGAAGCGTCCTACTCACAGGAATTGGACTGTTGATGTGCGCAGAGCAAACGATTCGAGCGCACAAAATGGCCGCCACGAAAGACTAGAGTGTAAGGCAACTAGTCAGTGGCACAATCAGGAAGTGTCTCTTTACATCTGGATTGCGCTACCAGTAGCCTCCAAAGACAGACAGGACGCGTGGAACTGGAACCTGTCTTGATCTTGAAACGAACCCTTGAAGCCAAACTCTCCACCATCCGCTGGGACCTGACAGTGGCTAAGTGAACAAGGGACTCACGTCTGAGCATACCCTGCCACACTTAGGGCGAACAATGCGATACAAAAGGGGATGATGGACGGAGCATTTGAACAAATCAAACACTCACCCCCAGTCAACTGATCTGGGGTTCACTCAATCACTCAGCCACCCCAATTCAGACATGGCTATATGCAAATCAGTCTGACCCTGTGCCTTGTGGGAACAGTCCATCCCGAACTGCCAAGCCATGTCTTCCCTGGACCGGAAACAAGCATCCGGGTACCGGTTTCGGATTCATAATCCTCATCAGCCAGGCTATCTTGAATCCAGTGGCCAAGTGAATAAGAGACTCACATCTGAGCATACCCTGCCACACTTAGGGCGAACAAAGCAATACAAAAGGGGATGATGGACAGAGCATTTGAACAAATCAAACACTCACCCCCAGTCAACTGGAAAACAAGCATCCTGGAACCGGTTTCGGATTTATAATCCTCATCAGCCAGGCTATCTTGAATCCAGTGGCCAAGTGAACAAGGGACTCACGTCTGAGCATACCCTGCCACACTTAGGGCGATGAAAGCGATACAAAAGGGGATGATGGACGGAGCATTTGAACAAATCAAACACTCACCCCCAGTCAACTGATCTGGGTTTAATCCACCACCATTCTTTAGTTCACTCAGCCACCCCAGTTCAGACATGGCTATATGCAAATCAGTCTGACCCTGTGCCTTGTGGGAACAGACCAGCCCGAACTGCCAAGTCATGTCTTCCCTGGACCGGAAACAAGCATCCTGGGACCGGTTTCGGATTCATAATCCTCATCAGCCAGGCTATCTTGAATCCAGTGGCCAAGTGAACAAGGGACTCACGTCTGAGCATACCCTGCCACACTTAGGGCGAACAAAGCGATACAAAAGGGGATGATGGACGGAGCATTTGAACAAATCAAACACTCACCCCCAGTCAACTGATCTGGGGTTAATCCATCACCATTCTTTAGTTCACTCAGCCACCCCAGTTCAGACATGGCTATATACAAATCAGTCCGACCCTGTGCCTTGTGGGAACAGTCCAGCCCGAACTGCCAAGCCATGTCTTCCCTGGACCGGAAACAAGCATCCTGGGACCGGTTTCGGATTCATAATCCTCATCAGCCAGGCTATCTTGAATCCAGTGGCCAAGTGAACAAGGGACTCACGTCTGAGCATACCCTGCCACACTTAGGGCGAACAAAGCGATACAAAAGGGGATGATGGACGGAGCATTTGAACAAATCAAACACTCACCTCCAGTCAACTGATCTGGGTTTAATCCATCACCATTCTTTAGTTCACTCAGCCACCCCAGTTCAGACATGGCTATATGCAAATCAGTCTGACCCTGTGCCTTGTGGGAACAGTTCAGCCGGAACTGCCAAGCCATGTCTTCCCTGGACCGGAAACAAGCATCCTGGGACCGGTTTCGGATTCATAATCCTCATCAGCCAGGCTATCTTGAATCCAGTGGCCAAGTGAACAAGGGACTCACGTCTGAGCATACCCTGCCACACTTAGGGCGAACAAAGCGATACAAAAGGGGATGATGGACGGAGCATTTGAACAAATCAAACACTCACCCCCAGTCAACTGATATGGGTTTAATCCATCACCATTCTTTAGTTCACTCAGCCACCCCAGTTCAGACATGGCTATATGCAAATCAGTCTGACCCTGTGCCTTGTGGGAACAGTCCAGCCCGAACTGCCAAGCCATGTCTTCCCTGGACCGGAAACAAGCATCCTGGGACCGGTTTCAGATTCATAATCCTCATCAGCCAGGCTATCTTGAATCCAGTGGCCAAGTGAACAAGGGACTCACGTCTGAGCATACCCTGCCACACTTAGGGCGAACAAAGCGATACAAAAGGGGATGATGGACGGAGCATTTGAACAAATCAAACACTCACCCCCAGTCAACTGATCTGGGTTTAATCCATCACTATTCTTTAGCTCATTCAGCCACCCCAGTTCAGACATGGCTATATGCAAATCAGTCTGACCCTGTGCCTTGGGGGAACAGTCCAGCCCGAACTGCCAAGCCATGTCTTCCCTGGACCGGAAACAAGCATCCTGGGACCGGTTTGGGATTCATAATCCTCATCAGCCAGGTTATCTTGAATCCAGTGGCCAAGTGAACAAGGGACTCACGTCTGAGCATACCCTGCCACACTTAGGGCGAACAAAGCCCACTTAGGGCGAACAAAGCGATACAAAAGCTGATGAGGATTATGAATCCGATACCGGTCCCAGGATACTTGTTTCTGGTCCAGGGAAGACATGGCTTGGCAGTTCGGGCTGGACTGTTCCTTCCTTGGATGTCCTACGATAACAACTAGTGAGACTCTTGGATGAGATACCAGTTTTCTTTCTCAAAAAATCCCAGATTATGATGCTCCGCCACCGGGTGGGCTGATGGTTTTTTAAGACACTTGGAATGACACATACTTAGGACACAGCCTTCGCCAATTTTTGTTACCTTCCAGCCACACACTGTTTGACCCGTAGTGTCCATTTTGTTTTTCCATAATGGTTACGTCACCATCTCAGGAAAACATTGTACATGGGAGCCTAGCGCTTCCTCCCACGAACACCGCAACGCCTGTCAGTGGCAGCATCTTCTTGCCTTACGTTGGGAGTGGAGGGGGTGCCGCTACGTGTATTGCGTACACTGCAGTGGCAACTGGCATTGTTGTACTGCCCATGCTTGAGGCACACTCACTACTATCTTCCTGTGCAGACATGTTGCCTCCACTAGTGGATGCATTCATCATCTCAACCGCATTTGTTACTTGGTCTAGTGCTTTGGCAACATCTCCGCTCCAATGACACATTTGGGTCTGCATGGTCACAGACCTACCTGCCAGCAGTGCTGTTGCAGTGGCCAGCCTATTGTTTGACTTTACTTGCAGTTTGAGCTGCTGCGTGAGTTGCCGATGCTGTCTATTGTGCGATGCATGCCCCTCCTGCATGACCTTTGTCAGTTCCTGCACACTACTGGACAGCACTGCTATGTTGTCTGCCATCTTTGCAATTTCCTCCTTGACTAATCGAGTGTTCTTGCTCTGCAGGCGATGTGTATGAAGCATCTGTCCCTCCAGGCCACCCCAGACCTGATTTGTCTGCTCCACCTGCTGTGGTCTGCGTGCTCTGCGTCTTCTCCGTTGCAGTCTGCGATTGCCTCTACGGATCTGTGTTGGTGTAGTTGTGGCGCTAGTACTTTGCCTTCACTCGGTTTTCTACTCTTTCTATCTTTCACCTTTCTGCACCTTTCTGCATCTCTGCTCTTTTGTGCCTTATTTCTGCCCATTTTCCCTTTCTCTCCCTCTGCTCCTTCACTCGTTTTCTCTCGTTTTTCTACCCTTTCTATCTTTCACCTTTCTGCACCTCTGCTCTTTTGTGCCTTATATCTGCACATTTTCCCTTTCTCTCCCTCTGCTCCTACATTCGTTTTTCTACCCTTTCTATCTTTCACCTTTCTGCTCTTTTCTGCATCTCTGCTCTTTTGTGCCTTATTTCTGCCTATTTTCCCTTTTTCTTTATCCCTTCTTTCCTCCTTTTACCTTTCCCCGCCGCTGCTGCCCCCGCGGCCCCTCCCTCCCCCAGCGCGACCGGCCCAATCCAGTTCCCCTCCCCGCTCCCGCCTCCCAGCTGTCCAGCCCTCCCCGACCCCTACTTAATGGCGGCCACTGGTGCACCGAAGGCGCGTCAAAGGCAAGCACGTCTGCGACCCGTCCGCGACCAGCACCAGGAACCCTGGACCTCCGCCCCGCCAATGCTACGACCCAGCAGCACTCCACGCACTCAACCCAGGCTGCAACAACAACTGCAAGTTAGCATCACCAGCCGACACCCATGGACCCTTCAGCTGTCACCGCTACCGGCAATCCTGCAGCACCGCCAAGAACACTGATCCAGCACAACCCGCCCACAAGAACACAACCAAACCGAAGACCCTGCAATGTATCCTCCTCAATGTCCGATCCCTCCACAAACACGCCACAGAAATCTGGGACCTACTTGACAGCACCACCCCGGACGTAGCATTCTTCACCGAAACCTGGACCAACGCCACCTCGGGACCGGACATCGCCATCGCCATCCCCCAAGGATACCAGATCTCCAGGAAGGACCGCCCCACCCACCCAGGAGGAGGAATCGCCATCGTCCACAAATCCAGCCTCCGCCTGAGCACACTTCCTGACGAGTCCACAGAACTGATGGAACACCTTCACTTCAAGATACTGGCCAGCCCCACCGCAGCCCTCCGAGGAACCCTCATCTACCGACCCCCTGGACCCCGCGGACCCTTCGCCAACTCCATCATGGACATTATCTCCCCGCAGGCCATCGCATCCACCAACTACACCCTGCTGGTAGACCTCAACTTCCACCTCGACAATAAACTGGACCCCAACACCACATGCCTCCTGGACAACCTCCACAACATTGGACTCCGAAAGATCGTGACCGAGCCCACGCACTCAGCAGGACACACCCTCGACCCCCTCTTCACTACAGCAAACTCCATCACCTTCAGCCACACCACCGAACTCCCATTGACCGACCATCGTTGCGTCCACTTCACCTTCAGAACACCCACCATCCACAGACACCAGCACCTGCTTCCACAAAGAAACTGGACCAAAATCACCGACGACCAGCTCACCTCCTCACTCAACAACTCCACCCCAACCATCGCGGAAAACGACGACCCCAACACCGCAGCCCGAACCCTGCATAGATGGATCTCAGACAGCACCAACACCATAGCCCCCTTCAAGAAAAACAACAATATCCATGCCAAGAAAGCCAGATGGTTTACCACCGAACTTCGAGAATCCAGACGCACATGCCGCCGCCTCGAAAAGGCCTGGAGAAACACCAAATCCACAGAAGCCCACCACAACTTCAGAGCCGCCACCAACGCCCACCATCAACTCATCAGAGAAACGAGGAAAAAGCGATTGAAGACAGAATCTCCACCCACGCACACAACAGCAAGGAACTCTTCAGCATCATCAAGGAGTTCGCCCAACCCACCAGCGAGTCTACCGACATCCCTCCCTCACAAGACCTCTGCCACAAACTCAGCACCTTTTTCCACCACAAAATCAAGAGCATCTACGACAACTTCGACGAAGACAACCAACACACTGAACCCTCACCAACCACCCCGACACCCAGAAACCAGCGATTGATGACTGGACAGCCCTCACCACGAAGACACACTGAAGACAATGAAGTCAATCCACTCAGGGTCCCTCACGGACCCCTGCCCCACCACATCTTCAACAGAGCCGCCGACACCATCGCACCCATGCTCCTCCACACCATCAACCGCTCCCTGGAGACTGCCTCGTTTCCCGACGACTGGAAACATGCCGAGGCGAACCCCCTCCTAAAGAAACCCTCAGCGGACCCCACCGACCTCGAAAACTACAGACCCATCTCCCTGCTCCCGTTCCCAGCGAAAGTCAACGAGAAAGCCATCAACAGCCAACTCGCCACATTCATTGAAGAACACAACATCCTCGACTCCTCCCAATCCGGCTTCAGAAAAAAACCACAGTACGGAAACCGCCCTCCTCGCCGCAACAGACAACATCCGCACCCTACTGGACAAAGGAGAAACAGTAGCCCTCATCCTCCTCGACCTATCAGAGGCGTTCGACACAGTCTCCCACCGCACCCTAACATGCAGACTCTATGACGCAGGAATCCATGACAAGGCCCTCGACTGGATCTGCTCCTTCCTCTCCAGCAGGACGCAGCGGGTCTGACTCCCCCCTTTCCTCTCGGACCCCACACCTACCACCTGCGGAGTCTCCCAGGGCTCCTCCCTCAGCCCGACACTCTTCAACGTCTACATGGCTCCACTTGCCCCCATCGTCAGAACCTACGGACTCAACATCGTGTCATACGCAGACGACACCCAGCTCATCCTCTCCCTATCCAACAAGCCCAACACCGCCAGACGCAACTTTGGAGAAGGCATGGAAGCCGTCGCCAAATGGATGAAAAACAGCTGCCTACAACTAAACACCAACAAAACAGAAGTACTCATCATGGGCCCAAACCCCGATGCCTGGAGCGACACCTGGTGGCCCACCGCCCTCGGAAACCCGCCAACCCCCACAGACCACGCACGCAACCTGGGAATCATCCTGGACTCTGAGCTCAAATTGGACCGCCAGATCAACTCTGTCTCATCTCCCTGCTTCTACAACCTCTGCTCCTTCGTAAGACCTTCAAATGGATCCCCCTCGAACACCGAAAGACAGTCACTCACGCCCTGGTCACCAGCAGACTCGACTACGGCAACGCACTCTACGCCGGAATAAACAAAAACCTCATCCGCAAGCTACAGAACATCCAGAACGCCGCCGCAAGACTGGTCCTCAACCTGCCAAAACACTGCCACATCTCCCAGCACCTGCTCACACTCCACTGGCTCCCCGTCGAGGCGAGAATCACCTTTAAGATGCTCACCCACGCACACAAGGCCCTCCACAGCACCGGTCCAGCATACCTGAACAGCCGACTCAAATTCCACGCACCCCAAAGGACCCTACGATAAGCCCAGCTCTCCTACGCCGTGGTCCCCCGCACCAGAAAGACCAGATTGGGAGGCCGCTCCTTCTCCTTCCTCACCGCCAAAGCATGGAACGCCCTTCCGCTCCACCTCAGACAGACAACATCGTTCCCCATCTTCGCAAGAAACCTCAAAACCTGGCTCTTCGACAGACCCCCTCCTTGATGGAATGGAACCTGCAACCCCCACCCCTAGCGCCTTGAGACCCTTACGGGTGAGTAGTCGCGCTTTAACAAACCCCTGATTGATTGATTGCCGAAGGCTGACCTCAGGTGCTGCATTGGCCTCATCATCTGACGCCTTGGGAACCAGTGTTGGGACAGGTGACCTACGAGAATGTGGTACACGTGACTGTGTAGTTGGCAGAGCTGGTGTGTCCTCATGTTCTGACGCGCTGCTGTGCTGCATTTCCAGGACCTCACTATCCCCTGCCTCACCATGTTCTGCATCTGTGAGGCTAAACAGTGCAAAACAGCATTAATGTATGATTGTGAGGTCATGTCACAGTTGACAAATATTACATTTTCATTTCATTTAAACATCTGCTACACTATTTGTAATCGTTTTTTACATATGTGTGTGTTTGTCATTGTAACTGCTTGCCCTGCCTACCTCTCCCATGATGCACTTCCCTTAGTAATGAAATTATACTAAATACTTTACAGTGTGCATTTACGCTGTGCTGAGCTCACGTTCTGACTTAAGTAATTGGGACAATGGCAACATGCATTCCTCTTACCTTCAGATGTGTGTGCAGCTCCTGAGGTGTCCAGATGCGTCACACCAACAGCAGCTTCAGGCTGGATTGTTGACTCCACCAAGTCCTCCATGGGAGTGTTTCCAGTGTCTATTGGTGTACCCCCTCCTGTTTTATTTGCCTCATTCAACCGGTCTGCAATGCGCACCTTGGCCCGACTGCGCAGATTATACCATCTCTTTTTTAGTTCTTCATTGGTGCGGTGTGTCACCCCAATTGCATTGACTCTGTTCTGGATCCGGATCCATATCTTCATTTTCTCCTGCTCTGGTACCTTCAGAAACGCTTTTCCAAACAGCTTATCGTGGCTGTGCACTACTCCCTCAATCAGTGTTTCAATTTCTTTTTCTGAAAATTTCACTTTTCTTTTCCTGCCACTTTGACTGTCCTCTGCTGTTTGTGCAGGTTCCATTTTTTATTGTTTGCAGGTGTTCTCAATCTCTGTTTCCAACTCCTCTTCTGCTCCCTAGAGCCAGCCAGCTCCCTCCTCTCCCTGAGCCTCAGCACTGAAAATGAGGCTTGAAATGCAGACTTCCTGCATCTGATGTCATCAACATGCATCAATGTGCGACTCCGGAAATTGCAAAATCACAAAAAATGCGAAATTCGCAAAAAAAAGAAATCGCTATATTTTCTGCAATTTTTACAGATTCCTTATGTATTTGCAGAATTCATGATGCATCGTGTTTTGCCATTCCTTATTTGTGATTCCTTAAAAATCGCAAGTAAGGAATCACAAACTCATATCTTGATGCATGTGCCTGCAAGTAGTGAGTTCTTACAACTCATGAGTAAAGGGGATAGAAGACCCGTAGAGATGTAGCCCAAGAAGTGGGAGGGCCCAGCAGGCAGTAAACTTAAAGACCTGAAAAGGTGAAATTGGGGCTAAGAGTGATTTTAAACAAGGCGGCTTCACAGTTAGGGATGTCCACTGGATTAAGTTTACATTGAGGGTGTTTCTGGTAGATAATGGCTATTCCCCCGCCTGTTCTTGTGACTCTGTCCATTCTAACAATGGCATAGCTTGATGGCAGAGCTATTGCAACATCGGGGGCCCGAGCTCTCATTAAGCCAAGTCTCTGTGAGGAAAAAGGGATCCGTGAGGAAAAAGGCATCGGGTATATATACTACTATATACTACTTTCAAATATTCAGGCTTCTAGAATACACTTGTTTTCTGTAAGCGATAATTCATTTAGTGACCACTACCCACTTTGTTTTTCTGTTTCGTTGTCAATAAGTAAATCTGTTAGTAACGTTGCAGATGACCAGGCGCTATCAAATAAAGCAATGGTACTTTGGGGTAGTCAATGGTGGATCCTTCAGTGATTACTAAACAAGTGGTAGACAAATGTAAATTAGCCTTTCAAATCTGCTTGAATTAGATAGTATTTTAGCATCTTTTAACTCAATATGAATTGCTATAAGTCAAAAAGCAATGTAAAGGTAAATCCCGGGGTGGTTTGATCAAAAATGCATGCAAGCCTACGCCACTTTAAAAATTTGAACTACACAAAGTACCTAGAAATCTTTCTTCTGTGAGGCAGGCGAGAAAGGAGTACAAGTGTGCGCTTAGGGAAAGAACACTTGCCCTGAGAAATCAAGCCTGGAAATCTCTGCGTGAAGCTGCCCTTAGGAAAGATAGCTGAGCCTTTTGGAAAGCAGTAAAAGCCCCATTTCTGAGTACTAAGGGCTGCCCAAAAATAGAAATGCTATTCCTGAATACCAATGGATCGAGCACTTCTCCAGGGTATGTAACAGTGAGGTCATTTTTGATACGCAGTTAAGTAATATACATGGAGAAGATACATCAGACCCCTTGGTTCTTTGTTCCAATCCCCAGTTTACCGTGGAGGAAGTGACCCAATGACTTTCTGCAAATTTTAGGGGTAAGGGACCTGGGCCTGACAAGTCCCTTTACACTTATTTAGGTTAAATATGGATTTGTGGGAGCCAATTATTACCCAGGTGATAACTGATAGCTGTAGTGCCCCATTGTTGGCAAAATTTCACTGCAGCATTTGATTCTGTGATGCACAGCAAGCTCTGGGAGATCCTCGAGTCTATGGGGCTGGAAGAGAATATTATTTGTTTTCTTAAGCGCCTTTACAGTAATGCCAAGGCACGAGTACGATTTGGTCTGTCTGGTGAATGCTCAGTTCCTTTCTCAATAAGGAGGGGCAATAGGCAAGGAAGTGTCTTAGCCCCCTTCCTTTTTAATCTTTGTATTAATGGTCTGGGTGAGGCGAGGCTCAAAAATAATCAAGATTTTCCTCAAGTAGCCAGTCATCAAATGCCTGCCCTCCTCTGCACTGATGACGCTGTTTTGATGTCACACACGCAAATAGGTTTGCAGAGTGTTCTAGATAGCTTTACTAATTTCATGGGCAATCTTGACCACCTCGAAGATTTATATAATGTGGTGAGGCTGGGGCAGCCAGAGATGTAGGGATATGTTTGTGGAAGGTCCGAAGATAGGGTACACAAAGAGTTTTTGATATCTTGGAATACTTTGTAATGAAAATGATTCATGGACCTAATCATTAGGGTTTTTATGGACAATAACTGTCCTTGCTAACTTTTCCAAAAGATTGGGTAGGAGACTGCCAGTGGAGCTCATCCAAATTTATAATTCAAAATGTATCTCCATCGCCGTGTATGGGGCAAGGATTTGGGGCTTTGCTGACATAAATCCGATACAAACAGTGGAATATACCTTTTTAAAATTTTCATTGAGTGTTCCGAAGAGTATATCCTCATTTGTTTACCACGCAGAGTTGGGCCTGCCTCACATTGCTGATCTTATTAAAATAGAGCCAATTCTGCTGTGGCATAGAATCTGGACAAACGCAGAGACTTAGTTAAATAGGGATATCCTAATGGACACTTTGAAACTGGAAAGGGCTTTAATTATCCCAGGAGATAGATATATCAGGGACGTTATGCGTGACCTAGGTCACATAGAGTATTTTACTAACCCGACCACTATCCAGATGATTTCGAGAAAGGACCTAAAATAGGCGGACCTTCTGTTGCAGGAGACATCGAGAATGTCAATGGAGATCATTAAGCCCACTCTCCAGCAAAACCAGCAGATTTTAACTACTTTTAGCATTCAACCCTACCCAACTTTTGTATTGGGAGGTTATGGTAGGTTTTTATTGACCAGATTTAGGATGGGGATTTACCACAGACTTGTTAGCTTCCCTGGCATGAATGACTGGGCCCAAGAATTACAACTGTGTCCCTGTGATAATCTTGCTAAACAATCCACAATGCATGTTGTTTTATTTTGTAAATTTTATATAGAATTAAGTAAAGTATAGATTATACCAATCTTAAAATCAATGGGGACCAGACATTGTCGCCTGACGTTCATTAACCTTTTGAATGCTATGGGGATTTTTCCCCTGTGCTGGAAATACATGATCACCATTATTCATGACGAGCTGGGCTCGTCATGAGCGTAGCAGGAGGCTACTGCATGACGAGCCCAGCTCGTCATGAGCGTCGAAGGGGTTATACTACAACTCTTGGAAAACGAACATCAAGCGTGGAGTATAGCAATGTTTTTAAAGAAAGTATGTAGTATGTAGTCTAAGGACTGTGATTTAAGCACTGAAGTCCCAAAAGCAGCATTTGACCATTTTTCATTGTTTTTAAATATTTTTGTGAATTTCATTGTTTTATTCTCTGTGTATGGAATTGCAATTTTTATGAACTTTTATGATTGCTTTTAATAGCAAAATCGAATAAAGATATTTTGATTTGATTTGAATGTATATATCATTAACTATTTAGGATTGCTCTTCTAAATTAAGATTGTTTACCTTAGGTTTCCATTTACGTCCCTGCTTTATTTTTTATTTTTTTATTTTTTTTAGAGAGAACATGATGGCAGGAGACTGTAAAACATACAATTATACATTAAAAAAACACCAAAGATGTCATTAAAAGGAACATAAAGGAAAGGAAAGGTTATACAATACAATAAATTAATTTTTAGGTTTATGCCATGCAAGCATCCTTGCTTTCCAATGAGAGAAAATGGGGGGCTCAGCGCTCAACCATTGTGATGTGATACACAGTCTGATCATGGCCGTTGCAATAAACAAAAAAGCTTGAGTGTGTCTCGTTCTTTCAGAGGGCGTTTAATGTTCATACCCAGTTAATATTAGCTCTGCTGAGATCTTAACAGGAATTTGAACTAACTGATTAATAAAAACTTCAATTTCATTTACAAAGAGACGTAAATCAGGACATGCATAGAACATATGGATAGAATCAGTAGAGGACAATTTACATCTAGCACAGGAGGATCCTTTAGCACCTCTGACAACTCCCCAACTGGCTAGTTTGGCAGGGGTATGGTAAAGATTAAACATTGACATATAGCTTTGAGTACTAAGCGTGCCAGAAACCAAAACAGACCTGGATAATTCCAACGGAAATAGCCCACTTATTATTCTGAACATCTAGATCATCAGGGAGTTGAGATAGGAGACACTGGTACAGAGCACCTAACCTAGACTTTCTTCGTATTAATTTGACAATGGTAATCTTATCGAACATATTAGGATTTCTAGGAAGATTCTTATCAAGGAAGCTTCTAAGCTGTAAATATTTAAAAAAATAATTAGATTGTAAATGAAACTTCTCCATCAAATAGGAAAATAAAGCCATCTGGCCTAACTGAGCCAGATCCCCAATTTCCTTCAAGCCAGCAGAGCTCCATTTTATGATCACACCCTCTTGAAATATTGGGGGTAATAATCTTGGAGCATTAAATGGAGTATAATAATTAAGCTTTGAAATAAGAAAGTGGCAACAAATTCTTTGCCAGACCGAAAATAGGGTCCAACAAACCTTAAATTTCGTTTTTTTGTAATAGCTTGGTTCGAGGACCGGAGTTAGAACTCCTTTGGCAGCATCGCCAGGCGATATTGCATAAATAGATGGAGACATATGAACAGGAGTGTCAACTGAATGACCCAGCAAGGGAACGCCAAAATGTTGTATCAGAGCGGCCCAGTAATAAAATAACAGATTCGGAACTGTCCAGCCGCCACGCTCACGTGGTAGACAAGTCCACTTTGCCACCCTTCTTGGTCTGCGATAACCCCATAAGAATCGTAGGCATATCCTTTCTGCTCTTGTTAATGTTGCCTTAGGAATTAAGAGTGGGATAGATCTAAAAAGATGTAGAAATTTTGGAAGGACGAGTATTTTTAAGGTGTTACAACGTCCAAAAAGCGAAAGATGTAGATGATCCAATCTCTCTAACTTAATGTGAAGTGAATCAATTATAGGAGAATAGTTCAGATCAGGGATCTGATCTACATTGGCTGAAATTTGCACACCTAAGTATGTAGCCTCTGGAACTACAGGAGCCTGTGACAAGGGCATAGCTATAGATTTAACAATTTGGGTCTTTGCGACGTTTAACTTATAGCCAGATATATGGGCGCATTAGGATGGCGGACGTCCGCAGGGGCCGCGGTGGTCCCTCCAGTGCAATTAGGAAGTGACCGCCACCCTGGCAGTCACATAACATTGCGGCGGGTGCATCTTCAAGCTGCACCAGCCGCAATGTTAAAAATGCATGCACTGCATTTGCGTGCACACAGCGGCAGGCACCGCGCGGTGCCTGCTGCTCTGTTCATGCACATGCAGGGGGGTACCATAGGTACCCCCCATGTGCACCCCCCGACCCCCCTTCACCCAGGGGGCCCGTTGCGGGCCCCCGAAGTGAAGGTCCGTATGCTTTTCCACGGCAGAAAAGCCGCCACGGAAAAGCATACATTTTATTCCATCCTAATAGGGCTGGCGGTGTCTGATAGACACCGCCAGCCATTTTACAGCTTTTCCGCCGCGGTTGTAAGCCAACCGCGGCGGAAAAGCGGCGGACGGAAACCAGGACCCACCAGCCATCCTAATGTGGCGGTGGGTCTTTGGTGAGTCCGCAGAGGATTTTCTGCATCCTCCGGGCCGGCGGTGGCTTCCGCCGGCCCGGAGGATGCGGAAAATCCTCCATCATAATGAGCCCCATAGTGCCAAATCGCCCCGCAAGAATCTCCAATGCACTGATCGACGAACAAACATTATCAGTTAAAACAACAATGTCGTCAGCATATGCCAATGCCTTCTACTCAACTCCCTGGACCCTAACAGGAGAGATGCCCTGGGACCTTTCGATCATACTAAGGAAGGGATCAATTAACAAGGCAAAAAGGAGGGGAGAGTAGGGACAACTTTGTCTAGTCCCGCTGCTGATAGCGAAGTACTCTGACTCCCTCCCTGAAATACGGATTGCAGCAGGTGCAGCCAAATACAGGGCTTGAAGGGCCTGAATAAAGTTAACAGAGAATCCCCTCCAGCGTAAGACGGCCCACAGGTATCCCCAGGAGACCCTGTCGAACGCCTTCTCGGCGACCAACAGGATCACCCCAAGAGGAGAGCCCGTGGGCTTAGCCCAATCAAGCAGCGCAATGGCACGCCGAATATGATCAGTTGTGTCCCTACCGGGAATAAACCTGTATTGACGGGGCGAGACAAAAGGGACAATAATTTGATGAAGGGTTCAACTCATCATTGCCTTTTTTCTTAAAAAGGACGATTATCGCCCGTCGCCAAGAGTCACTGATGAAAAAGTTTTATAGAACTCTAGATGAATAAGATCAGGACCGGCTGCTTTGCCATTGGAAAGGGATTTTATAGCAATTTTAACTTCCTCCCAGGTAATAGGTGCATACAAGACTTCATTTTGCTCTGCTGTGACCCTCAGAGTGTCTAAAGGGTACAAAATGGATCCATGCTATCTTGTTGTTGCAGGGTGATAGTAGGATCTTCTGTATATAAGCTAGAATAGAAATTCACAAAAACATTCAAGACACCGCTAGGAGTTTCCTGAACGGTACCAAACTGATCGATAACTCGAACAATCCGATTGGCCATTGCCCTTTGTTGTAATCTCTTTGCCAGGACCTTGCCTGAGTTTTCCCCAAACTCATACATTAATGTTCGAAATTGGATATATTTAACTGCAAGATCTTTATACAGGGGTTCTAACAGATTAGACTTTGCTATTGCAACCAATTTCTGGCTGCTGACCACATCTTGACCCAGCCGGATATTAGAGCTTAAATCAAGTTCTGCTTGTCGGAGTGTTTCTAATCTATGTTTAATTTCCTGCTGCGCTTGTTTCCAGCGGTAAGAAGCCAATCTTTTAGTTTCTCCATGCAAAGCAGCTTTAAATGTGCCCCAGACAACACAGGTAGAAGCAGTGCCCCTATTAAAATAAAAAAATTCTACAATCCAAGCAGTCATCTGTTCCTGATATTGCTCATCTAAGAGCAATTTCATTTCGAAGGTCCATGATCTGATCTGTTTGATAGAGCGATCCCTTGGGAGGTTAATAGTTATGGGATTGTGATCAGATATGGTCCTGGGATTGATTTCAATCTTAGCAGATCCCACAGGTTGATCGGACATAAAAACATAATCAAGCCGCACCATTTTATTATGCGGAATGAAATAGAATGTATGGCCGTCCTTATTCTGATGATGATAATGCCACACATCAATCAGGCATGTTCCACAAGGAGGGTCTGAAGGGCCTTAAAAACTTGGGGCTTCCGATCTACATAGCTATGATACAGTGATATATTGATTTGGCTGGAGATATTGATATTGAAATCGCCACAAAACAACATTCGGTGGGGCCACCCTGCCAATTCCACTTTTAAATTCCTGAAGATTTGGGGGTCATCCAGGTTAGGAGCGTAAATCG
Source organism: Lissotriton helveticus (assembly GCF_964261635.1). Taxonomy (NCBI): domain Eukaryota; kingdom Metazoa; phylum Chordata; class Amphibia; order Caudata; family Salamandridae; genus Lissotriton; species Lissotriton helveticus. The sequence goes on from NC_136068.1 coordinate 651,584,546, forward strand.
AACATATAGACTGAAGACCGTTATTTACCACCAATTCAAGAACAACCCATCTGCCACAATTGTCTTCTTTCACTCTTTTAACCATCCCAACCCCTATTTTTAGCAGGATAGCAACACCCCTAATTGTAGATGTTTGGCGAGTAAAGGCGACTAAATCATACCCAGGAGATCTTAAATGTCCTCCACTACTCCAAGGAATATGGGTCTCCTGCAGACAGATTAAGTCTATCTGCATAATTTGGAGCATTTTGTGGAAGATCCTGCGTTTTTTAGGGTCGTTCAGCCCACATATATTCCAAGTCGCACAGCTGAGCCTATACCCCCCATTAGAAATTATCAAAAACCAACAGCCTAGAAAACTCACTTTACTAGTAGAGCAAAAATGTAATTCTCCAAGCATAAATTAGCACGATTTTCAATTAGGTCCGTATAGAGCAAGCTTTCAGAGCTTGAGCACATTCCTACGAAAACAAACAGTTTCCTGACCACCACTCACCACCAAAACACCACCCCCACACCCCACTCCAAAGCACACCCCCCAGCCCCCACCCACCTCTCCCCCCTCCCCTCACCCCCCATGTGGAGCAGCAGGACCATGGTCCTTATGATGGTTAAGTTGGTGAGCACCCACACTCCGATGTGTCCGCGGTCCCTCCTGTATGAACATTACAGATGACCCTGCCATACAAAAAATAAAAATACTGAAAAAAAAATGGAACAATCAGGCCATCTTAAGTCTCTGCGAATTTCAAAAAGTGTTCCCGTCCCAGTTGAATAAGATGCATAAGGCCTTTTAAACTAGATTGTGTCCAAGAACTCCTTTGCGGATATCTCAGAAAGAAAGTACTTTGTTTAGCCCTTGAAGAGAACTTTTAGCTTTGCTGGGAAGAGCAGAATTGCTTGGACTCCCTTAGCCTGAAATGAGGATATCGGCTGATGGAGATGCCATCGACGATCCACTGTTTCTGAACAAAAGTCGGGCCGGACAAAAAATTGACAGTTCTTGGCCATACGCTTCTTATTTGGTCTGGCTAAATCGAATATTTTTTCCCAAGCAAGAAAGTTGTTAAAACAAACTAAGATGGTGCGAGGATGGGCATTGTTACTACTAGATGAGGACTGCTTTTTGTGGAATGGAAACCTATGTGCTCGTTGTATTTCTAAGTTCCAGTCCCATTGAGTGACTTCTGGGAAGGCCTCAGTAAAAGCTCCACAATGAACTGCCTGCCATCCTTGCCTTCTATATTTTCATCAATACCTAAGATTCGCAAGTTATTTCTTCTTGCTCGGTTCTCTAAATCAGAGAGTTTCCACAGAATATCCTTGCGCTGTTCTTTAATCTCCATAACAAGTTCCTTCTGGGCTACTGCGGCATCCTCTAAAGCCGAGATTCACTTCTCCGCTTCGCCAACCCTTGCTGAGGTGTCCGTGCATGTTTTGATGACTCGGCGAAGAGAATTTTGCAATTTGCGACAGGCACCTTGTGTACGCATATTCTCCTGCCTTGTTGCCTCCCTATGCATGATGATAGTTTGATAGATTGTTGAGAGGGACACCTCTTCAAAAGCTTCTGTTGCAGGACCTTGAGAGTTGCCAGCTGTAGAGCCATTATTGATTGCAAAATCTTCTGGTGAGGTGTTATACGAACTTGTATCAGTTACCAATGCCAGTGCTTTAGCACCAGAAGCTTTACGAACTGTACCAGTGGGGTCAACTGCGTTCAGAGCCCTTGAAGCCTCGCTAAGGCGCCAATGACCAGATTCACTATCAAAATCCAACCATTGGGGCTCAGCATCCTCGTCCTCCTCCGAAAGAGAATGGTCTGAGACAGAATAGAATTTATCAGTGGTCTCACTGATCTCCGATCCCCTTGTATCTAAGGAACGCTCAGCCAAAAGATCATTAGAGTAGGGGGTCATTGAATTGACACTCGGCTCCAGAGCAGAAATGAATTGATTACCGGCCTCTCCTACATTTCCCAGAACGCATTGGGGGAGGGAGTTTAAAGAACTGGCAGGAGCTAAATTTAACATCTGCTCTGATAAACCCTCCAAGTGATTAGTAGAGTCAGAGAACACAGTGTTTTGTAATAGAGCATCAGCTATAGGTTATAACACTGCATTAACAGTTTCAGCGCCCATCTGTAGAGCAGCATCAATAACAGTCACATCTAGATCAGAAGCTGTAGCTACTTGTTGCCGTTGGGCCGTTTGCACCAACTCTGGGGGCACAATAACCAACGCATGAGCCCCCTCCTTACCGCCAGAATCTTTGCTCACATTTAATCCTTTTAAAGCAGCCTGCAACTTCACAGTGCCTTCCGGGCTGCTTTGCGAAGTTGCTACTTTCTCCTTTGATCCCAGTCGATCAAAGAGCTCCGGCAGCGTTTGTTCTTTCTTTGATGCTGGGCCAGTAGTTGGAGGAGAAGATTTCGCGGCAGCCGCCGAAAGTGTTAGGAATTAACATTGACTTGTGTGCTTCATTCTGGTTCTTGCACTTTAATGTGACCCCTTAGCGTCAAAACCCGTACTTTCCTGACGCTCCCTAAGTGGAATAAGGAGGAGCAGAGCCCTCCCATCTTTGCTTGGCTTACTTTCCGGTGACCACGCCCCCTTCCCACTTCCTGGTTCCTGTTCGAGTTGTTTGCTGGCGTCTGAGGGCTCTGCTGGAGCTCTGTCTTCTGGACGCTCTGCTACCTGATTCATGACCCTCTGCCACTTGTATTCTACTCTGTGAGTGTGCGTGTGGAGTCTGAATGTAAAGCGGTATTCTTCGCCGCTTCTTTTTTCAGTGAACGCGACGCCCTGCTATTCCTCACGCATTTTGCGGGCGTATTTCGGTTCACTCTCTGTTATAACCTGGTTTTGCAGCCACTGGTACCTCCTTTGGTTTTTCCTTTCTTTATTGGGCTTCCTCTTGAGAGTGAGCGCTCCGCCCTATCCTCCTAGGGGCCGGGTGTCTCACCTCCTGAGTGGGTGCTGCTCTGCTGTACTCGCCCCCTGTGCAGCCGGTCGGTGCCCCTCACTCCTGTTCTGTTTGTTGTTAGTTTTTGTTTGGTGTTTGGTGTAACTGCTCCGCTGGTCTGGGCCCCCTTTAGTTGGCCGGCCGGTTCACCTCACCTACCCTTGCCCCTTGGAGTGCGTCCGAAGGGTGTTGAGTCCTTCGTGAGTCCTTCCTTGGACCCCTCCCTGGCTACTGGACTCATCGTTGACGCTTGCCCGATCTACAATTGGGGTAAGATCCATGAATGATCACACTTGTCAATGTTTATGGTGTCTACAGTAAGCATAGGGATTGTGTCTATTCATAACCTGCTCTTTGTTTCCTAGCCTGGACCATCCCCGGAGACGCCTTTTCTACTATTCTGTTACCCCTCGTATGAGGAGAGTGGTGGACACTCCTTGGGTAAATTCCCTCATACTTTTAGGAGACAGTAGATAGGAGTGTCGTATAACTTGTTAGCGCATTCCTGCTGCTGTGTCTTGGAGGTGTGGGGATTCTTCTTCGCTCCCGTGGAAGTTGGCCCTTCTCCTAACAGAAAGTCCTTTCTTGCTTGCCCCCGTAGAGGCGGAAGCCTTGGATTCGGCTTCTGTGTTGATTCAGGCAGAGCCGCCGGTCTTCAGAGCTGCGGTGGCCGCCTTTGTGAGAAGCTTCGGAGGCATGTTGTGCAATGAGGACGAGGAGTCGTAGCTCGAGGAGCAGCTACTCCCGTGAATCTGCTGATCTAGCCGGGACGCCAAGCCAGGTGCGCGCGGACAGGAGTAAAGAGCTGCAATCCAAATCCAGAATAGTTTAACAGCAAGTCCCGATCTCAAGGAGTCCAGTCGAGAGGTGAGCGCCATAAGGAGGGGGATCTATATTGTGAATATTTTAACGGCAAAGGTATTCTGTAGAAATCGCTGGGACAGGAGTGCTAAAAGTTAGCCCGGAGGGTAGCCACGGACCAAAGGAGCTGAACACCAGCTTACTCGGACGTGGTCACGGCCGCCATCTTGCCCATTATCGCTTTAGTTTTTTTTTTTCTATTGAAAGGTTTTGCAGTAGAAGGAGGTGCCCATGTGTAGCGCTAGACTTATTACTGTCCTTCTTCTTAGTAGTATTTTACACTCATAAGTTAGAATGTTCTCCCTGTTCAGGGGTGGAGATGTGGAAGTTTACAACTTTGAGTAACTTTACACTTACTCAAAAGTGTAAGAATGTGTATAGTTGCATGCGTAAATTACTCACAAGTGTAACTTACCTTTGTGAAGTGCCCCAATTGTGTTTTATCTTGCCTTGATAGTTTTGCAGCCTTGCCAGAATAAATTGGACCCACTGCCAGAATGGTAGTTGTTATAGCTTTTTCACCAGTTTTTGAGTTTTTCATTTTGTTAGGGAGGGGCGATATTGAGGGATTGCAGCCACCACCTACAATCTGCTATAAATATCTCTTTGACCTTTGAAGATTGAGTCAGTTCTTGTTTATCGTGCAGTTGTTCAAAGTTTTTCAGAAGTTGGTTGAAGTTGTTCTCTAGATCATCTCCCGTATCTCTTCTCATGTAGCCACGCACCTGGTGGTGCTTTGCTTATAATATGAGGAGATTGGAAGATTGTTTGAGTGTTGTTGAATTAATTGTGTGAGACTCATTATTCAGATGGTTTTGTGTTGGAGTTAATTGGAATTAGTAAAGAAGAGCGATTATCATTTCAGCTTTGGATCATGATTTAGCCCTTAAAGTTCTAAAATTGGAACTTTTTTTTAAGTATATAGAAAAACATTTTCCTTGCCATCTTGGACTAGTGCATCTTCCAATGTTGTACCGACTCTCTTTCAAGACTTGGTTTAAAGTATCACTCTCCGTTATGGGTTTCAGTGTAAGGGAACCAAGATTACTTTTTTCAGGATCTGTGTCCTTGACACATGTGCCTTGAGGGGGACCTTCTGTCTTGTGGCTGTTGAGGCTTTTGTATGGTTCAGTGCCTTTGGAGTGAAATTATTCATCAACACATTAATGATCATGCTAATAGACTCTGCAGGGGTACTTTTGTCCGCTGAGTGTTTAGTGCCCCTAGTTAAGGAGTATGGTCTAATAGGATTGTGCCCTCTGTAGGGATCTACTGATTCTCCGCTGAGACTATGAAGTTGTTTGTTTGTGTTGTCTTTGCTGGAGAGGTAGATGCTAATTTATAAGTTACCTGGTTTGCTCGTGGCTTGGTTGATGTTAGAGTTCTTATTAATTTTTTCTACCATTAAGAGCATCATAATTGGAATGTTTTTAAGCTTAGTAAATATTAGTAAATATAGGCATAGTGCAGTGACCATTTTAGCCTCTTCTTATGCATGGAATATACATGTGTACAATTTCTGTAGTTCTACAATTAAGGCTGCCAATGAGGTTTTCTCTTTTAGTGCAGTGCTTGTTTATTTTTCTAAAATACAGGTTTGTATAGAAAGTACACATATCATCACATGCAATGCTGCAGAGAGCTCATACCAATTTTCGGATTCATTTTAAACATTGTCAACTTCTACAATAATATTGTTTTCTTATAATAGTTGTATAAAATCAAGAATATTAGATTCTGGAATGTCCTCATCTGTTGTCCGATATGCATTAGGGTAAAAAAGGAATGCCAGGTCGAAGCTAAAACATTTTATCCAAGTCCCCTGAACATACTGATTCATTACGATTCAGATGTAGTGGAGATAATAATCTAGGATGCCTTGAGCCTTGTAGCTCAACTTAGGATGGCAGGATCACATAACCCTTCATTGCTCTTTATAAGGTTGGATATGTCGACACTTTGACTCTTTTAGTGATCGAGTACATGGAGCATTGGCATCGTACAATCTATGTAAGCAGAGCAAGTTAAATAAGGTATGAGCAAGGATTTTTCAGACATCTCACTCGTGAATGTGCTTGTTGTTTTAGTCGTATTTCCCTGCCTGCTCACTCTTTAATGCCTTGTCTTTTGAGCATTTATAGACTGTACACCCATAAGCATTAGGCGCACAAGAAAAATGCATACTCTGCTATTCCTCCTGTTGACAATTTTGAAGATAGCTACATTGTATGTGGTAGCTGTTCATGGCAAGCAATTTTAAATGTATTTGAGGCAGTCCACTTTGATTATGAATAATATACTGGTGCAGTTTGTAGTAAGCAGTCAACTAATGATATATCTTTTTTGTGTTAGCATGGCTGGTGATTCATTCCCAGCTGCTTGGGTCAGAAAATACTCAAGTCTGCTCCTGGTCTCCTCGTGTTGCTAGTTCATGTTTTTGTTGATTCGCAAGGTCATATGCTCTTGCGGAGACTTGTAACAACTGGCATCTAACTAAAGCCTTAATTGAAAATCAATGGTGTGATTGGAGCGCCAATTGCAAATACCTGCAGCTCTGCTCCAACCATCATGCCAGAAGCTGATCTGCACTGCCTTCTTGATGCTGCTGTGCATTGTCACAATATAACACTACACAGTACAACCCAGGTCCTCACTTCACACTGTGAGGTGGGGCATACTCAACTTGTGGGCCCCACTCAGGGTAGGAGCCCACTGCATCAGCAAGTTATGTATCCTTGCTCAACAGACATGCTGGTAGCCGTAGCTAGCCATTGTAAGCAAAGTCGCCTCAGGGGCATGCATCTAAGTTGCTCAGCTGCTCAACAAGTTCTTGGAAGTTGAACAACACTTTGGTCACTCAGCCACTTTGCAATAGATCAGAAAATTGTGGCAGAATAATTTGCTTAGTTGATGTGTTTAAAAATATGGGAATACATGTACTCAGGAAGTGAATCCGCCTTTAGGACATGTAGTGGTTGAAATTCCTATGCAGCATGTGCGTCAAGCCTCCTAATTCCCAAATAGTCTCCATGCTGTGTAATAAAGATCCTGGGTGTGCTGTAGAAATGCCATAGCAACTTTCTCTGTAGCATGTAGTAATCATTTCAGTGAATTTTCATTTCTACATTCTCAGTCCCCCTTGACCCCCTACACTGCCCGAACACCTCTGCACTGTCCTAAACCCTGAAACACCATCCCTAGCAAAACTTGCTAAACTCTTACAACACTACTGCCCTGCTCTAAACCCTGAAACAGCACTCCCAGCAAGATTCTCTTTCACTGTAGTAATAATTTTACTGAATTGCAAGGGATACTGTCATTTCTCTAAGATCACAGTGTGAGTCGGTATTCATTTCAGAAAAATGTGGCAGAGTAATTTGCTTAGTTGATGTGTTTAAAAATATGGGAATACATGTACTCATGAAGTGAGTCAGGCTTTAGGACACGTAGTGCTAGAAAGTCCTATGCAGCATGTGTGTCAGGCCTCTTAATTCCCAAATAGTGTTCATGCTGTGTAATAAATATCCTGGGTGTCCTTTAGAAATGCCATAGCAACTATCTCTGTAGCATGTAGTAATCATTTCAGTGAATTTTCATTTCTATATTCTCAGTCCCACCTTGACACCCTACACTGCCTGAACACCACTGCACTGCCCTGAACCCTGAAACACCATCCCTAGCAAAACCTGCTAAACTCTTTCAACACTACTGCACTGCACTAACCCCTGAAACAGCACTCCCAGCAAGACTCTCTTTCACTGTAGTAATAATTTTTCTGAATTCCAAGGGATACTGTCATTTGTCTAAGATGACTGTGTGAGTCAGTTTTCATTTCAGAATAATGTGGCAGAATAATGTGCTTAGTTGATGTGTTTAAAAATATGGGAATACATGTACTCATGAAGTGAGTCAGGCTTTAGGACATGTAGTGCTAGAAAGTCCTATGCAGCATGTGTGTCAGGCCTCTTAATTCCCAAATAGTCTCCATGCTGTGTAATAAATATCCTGCGTGTGCTGTAGAAATGCCATAGCAACTAACTCTGTAGCATGTAGTAATCATTTCAGTGAATTTTCATTTCTACATTATCAGTCCCACCTTGACCCCCTACATGGCCTGAACACCACTGCACTGCCCTGAACCCTGAAACACCATCCCTAGAAAAACCTGCTAAACTCTTTCAACACTACTGCACTGCTCTAACCCCTGAAACAGCACTCCCAGCAAGAGTCTCTTTCACTGTAGTAATCATTTTACTGAATTGCAAGGGATACTTTCATTTGTCTAAGATCACTGTATGAGTCAGTATTCGTTTCAGGAAAATGAGGCAGAATAATGTGCTTAGTTGATGTGTTTAAAAATATGGGAATACATGTACTCATGAAGTGAGTCAGGCATTAGGACATGCAGTGCTAGAAAGTCCTATGCAACATGTGTATCAGGCCTCTTAATTCCCAAATAGTCCCCATGCTGTGTAATAAAGATCCTGGGTGTGCTGTAGAAATACCATAGCAACTCTCTCTGTAGCATGTAGTAATCATTTCAGTGAATTTTCATTTCTACATTCTCAGTCCCACCTTGACCCCCTACACTGCCTGAACACCACTGCACTGTCCTAAACTCTGAAACACCATCCCTAGCAAAACCTGCTAAACTCTTTCAACACTACTGCACTGCTCTAAACCCTAAAACAGCACTCCCAGCAAGACCCTCTTTCACTGTAGTAATCATTTTACTGAATTGCAAGAGATACTGTCATTTGTCTAAGATCACAGTGTGAGTCAGTATTCATTTCAGAAAATTGTGGCAGAATAATTTGCTTAGTTTATGTGTTTAAAAATATGGGAATACATGTACTCATGAAGTGAGTCCGGCTTTAGGACATGTAGTGCTAGAAAGTCCTATGCAGCATGTGTGTCAGGCCTTTTAAATTCCCAAATAGTCTCCATGCTGTGTAATAAATATCCTGGGTGTGCTGTAGAAATGCCATAGCAACTAACTCTGTAGCATGTAGTAATCCTTTCAGTGAATTTTCATTTCTACATTCCCAGTCCCACCTTGACCCCTACACTGCCTGAACACCACTGCACTGTCCTAAACCCTGAAACACCATCCCTAGCAATACATTCTAAAGTCTTTCAACACTACTGCACTGCTGTAAACCCCGAAACACCATTAACAGTGAATGCCCCTATAATGTTAAAACACCACTGCACTGCAGTAAACCCTGAAACAGCACTCCCTGCATGATCTCCTTCACTGCCCGAACACTGCTACTGTGCCTTTAAATTACTTATGGAGTGAACCAGACTTTACAACAAATAGTGCTTCGAATTTGCTATGTAGTATGCTAGTAGTGGTCTATAATTGTAAAAAAAAAAAATTAACATGTTTTTTTTTTCTTCACAACAGATTTTAATTATCTACAGAAAGAAAAAACAACATGCCTTCAAAGTGTGTGAAAAGAAAAAGATATAAACAGGCTTACTTTTCCAAGAAAAAACAGGTACAAGATTTGAAAAATCTGAAAAAAAAAGACAACATTGTCCCTAGAAATGCAGAAGAGGTGTTAGCTGATGAAGTTTTAGGGAGACGTCCTAAGGCTCCAGTGTACACTTGGAATTGTAGTAGTATTTGTAGTGTACGACAGGATTCAATTGATTTTTTCTGCAATTTCTTACGTAAGTATACTAAGAAAAGTGTTAAATAAAAGATTTAGATGATGCAAGAATTAGACCCTTGCAGAGTGAGAGAAAAAACAGGTTTGCAAGGTCATTCTCTTGCTTGTCTTTCTAAAAGAGTATGTCAGAGTGTTTTTCACCATTTTAGGATGTTAGCAGTGCATCATACTGAAGTGAGGTAATTAGTGAGAAGGTTGTATTATGCAAAACGTCCAGCACTTAAGCTAAAACAGTTAAATAGTGTGCTTTTGCATGGATCTGTATTAGATGTAATCAACATTTGTAAAGAAATTGAGGTTAGTTACTTTCGTCCTGAATAAGACAGTGCAGAAACTGATACATTGATAGAAGGAAATGTTGAAGAAAATGTACAGAATTTTTGTACAGAAAATTTTGAGCAAGAAATTACAAGGTTTAAGATCATTTCAGCAGAAAGGACAAACTTTTCTTGTATTTGTTGTAGACAAATTTATTATAAAAATCAGACCAGGATAGTTGATGTATATTTAAAAAGTGAAAAGGAGAATAATAATGAGTAGAAGGAATTTGCAACCTATTTGTTGGTAGAGAATTGTTTTGATTAGGGTTCTGATCAACGTATTTGTAAATATTGTTATAATAAATTAAATGATAACAACATGCCAGCTAGAGCTGTACATAATAATCTTGAGTTGGTAAATATTCCTTCTGAACTGATGGATTTCAATACTTATGAGTCTATTCTTATTCAATGTGTGCATCCATTTCAGGCTATTGTTCGTATGGAGCCTAAGACAGGGAAATTGCCTCCTTCAGATTTACAGAGAGGATTAAAGGGAAGAGATGTATATTTGCCTCTAGATTTAAAGACAAATATTGAAACAATTGGTGTAGAAAATGTGGAATATCTAGTTATTCTAGTTAATGGCGTTCCTACGAAGAGTAAGAAAATATGGCAAGAATTAGTGGATGTTAGGAAAGTGAAAACAGCAATGTTGTATTTGGTAAAAATAATCAATACTATAAAAATGTATATGTAGGAGGAGAGGAAACAACTATAGAAGAGGACAGTGATTTGTCAACTGGACAAATTGAAAAAGTGGATGTGTCCAGAACTGAAAAAATGTATGAACATTATGGTGTGCATCCACTTCACTCTAAAGAAGTGATGGGGAATACTATTGAGTTATTCCAAATGAAAGAAGCGAAAGGAAGTACCATTAGTGTATGGGAAGAAAGCTTGAAAGCTCGTTGTTTCCCTCAGTTATTTCCAACAGGAAAAGGTGGACGATATGATGAACGACCTGTGCAGATTCCTGCATCTGAATCCGGACATCAAGATTATTGGCCTAACGGCTAAGGCGCCCGACCTCAGACCTGGGGAACTCGGTTCGAGTCTCGGTAACAACGCCAAAAACCCCTGTGATTCTGGGCAAATCACTTAATCTCCCCGTGCCTAAAATGAAAGCGTGTCCTCATGTAACGTAACTGGTGCTATGTAAAGCGCTCTGATAACTGATTCGGTTCGGTTCTAGTTCGCGCTATATAAAACTCTGCAAAAAAAAAATATGCAGAAGATCCAAGGTTTCGCCAATGTATTCCATATTTGTTTCATTTTCTGTTTGAGAGTGACTTGTCTGGACTTTCTTATGCAGTGAACCATATACTAAAAAGTGGAGTACATCTGCAGAATGTTTCGGCAAAGGACTTCATGGATAAAGTCTAACAGAAAGATACTGTTTTGGAATATCAGCTAATTAATCTCATGGCATGTCAGCGTGGTACTAATGAGTATTGGTACTGTTGTCATGGGGAATTGAAATGTATACTAAGAAACTTAGGAACTCCTACATTGTTCCTTACTCTAAGCTGTGCTGAGTATGCTTGGGAAGATTTACTTCAATTTCTTCGAGAGGCAAATGCAAACATAGAAAAAATAGAATACAAGACACCTGGAGAACTGTGCTCTTTGGATCCAGTTAATGTATGCAGGTATTTCAATCATAGATTTGAAGCTATGATGTCTTTTATCACAAACATAAAAAATCCTCCTCTTGGAGATGTTCTGGATTTGTTTTGGAGAAATGAGTATCAAGCAAGAGGTGCTCATCACATACATTTGCTGCTATGGATCAAAGATGCCCAAACATTTGGAACAGATTCAGATGAGCCAGTGAGGAGTTTTATTGAACAATATCTACATGTGCTGTACCAAAAAGTACAGAACAAAACAATTTAAGACATCAAGTCATATGATTTCATAACCCATCGTTGTGGAAAATACTGTCGTCGAAAGTACAAAACTAAGGATAAATTCTATACAAAATGTCGTTTTGCATTTCCACGTCCAGTAATTTCAAAAGGAAGAGTGAACAATTTTATGTCACCTTTGCGACATACTGTCAGAAGAAAATCACCGAAAAATACCTACAACTTAAGAAGAAATGAAGAGTCAAAATACATAAATGACTATAACCCAGTCATTTTCTCCATGTGGAATGCTAACATGGATATTCAATATGGTGCAGACAACTCCATTGCTGTGGCTCGATATGTAACGTCTTACATTACTAAATCTGAAAAGACGGAACTAAAGGAAATGTGGGAAGAAATTTCTCATGAAAAGAACCTAAGTAAGAAATTGTACAGCTACAGTTTGAAGATGTTGTCTCATCGAGAAATCGGAGCATATGAATGTTCAGATCACTTATCATCTGCAAGTCTATACTCCAAATCTAGAACAATCCTTTGGGTGACTTTAGGTCTTGCAAGAACACGTAACCGAGTTTTGAAATCCGTACAAGAAATTGAGTATTTAGCAGAAAGAGAACCAGACAGTACAGATATTTTGAAGACAAATATGTTGGATACATACTATCCAAATAGAAGTAATCATCTTGAGAATGTTTGTCTCTATGAAGTACTGCAAAGCTATAATTTTAAGAGGAATGTTACAGAAGATATCAATAAATTAGTATATGCTGTGATTGGATCTGAAGGATGTTTAGTGAAACAAAGAAAAGGACATTTGATTAATCACCGAAAACTGAGTTGCGAAACTCATGACAAAAGGGAATTTTACAATTTAGCTCTTTTGCAACTCTTTAAGCCATGTCGTACAGAACTGGAACTACATGGAGATTTTCACAGTTATGAAGATTGATTCAATGCAACAAAAAATACTATAGAATGTCCTGTTTTTACTAATTATCTTATAAATGTTGAACGACGAATACAGCAAAAAGCTACAATTGCAGCAGAGATTGCTAGAGACAGTTCTCAAGACAGTCAAAGTTCTGCTTCGTTGAGTCAGGATCCACTAGGAGAACCAATTTTCCAAAATGAAGCAGCAACTGCCATGGATGAGGTGGAAACAGCAATGCAACAATCTCAAGAGGAAGAAATAAACTTAGAAGAATTGGAAAAACAACTAAATGTTGAGCAAAATCAAATATATGATCAAATGACAGAGCAGATTGAGCATGGTTTATATCATGAGAAAAAAGAGTGCTCATGTACATCATTTAAAACCTGTCCGACTGTACGTGAGTGGAGAAGCAGGAACTGGAAAAAGTTTTCTAATTAAAGGAATTGCAACTTATCTACAGAAAAGAACTGAGTCGTCACTCTCTTGTGTTGTTCCTGCTCCAACTGGGTTGGCAGAACATAACATTAAAGGGATTACTTTACATCGTTTATTGATTCTGCCAGTAGAGCATGAAAATAAATTAGAATACCACAAGCTATCTGGAGAAGCTTGTTGTGAAGTTGCTAGAGTCTTGAAAAAAATTTAACTTCTCATTATTGGAGAGGTAAGCATGGTATCAAATTTAATGCTTGCCTTTGTGCATTTAAGAATGCAACAAATCCTTAAAACAGAGTATGATGTGTTATTTGGAGGCAAACACGTCATAGTTTTTGGAGATCTACTACAACGAACTCCTGTGAAAGGACAACCAGTATTTAAAACAGTTACACATGAAGACACCAGAAAGTGCATGGGAAGCATTGGAAATGTTAATATTTGGTCATATTTTGAATATTCAGAGCTCATTACAAATATGCGACAGGCAAAGGACGCTGATTATAAACGTATTCTTGAAGATATAAGAATTGGAAAAGTGAGTGAACATGGCAAAGAAGCTTTACAGGCACGATTTCTTACAAATTTGTTTCCAAATTTATGTCCGCCGAAAACAGTTTCCTGTTTGTTTGGCATATGCGGTGACTATTCATAAATCTCAAGGTTTAAGTGTAGATAGTGCTTTGGTGAATATTGGAAGTACTGTGTTTAAAGAGGGTATGGCATATGTTGCTTTATCTCGAGTCAGAACTTTATCTGGATTATACTTGATTGATTTTGATGAGACAAAGATTAGTGCAGATGTAAATTGTGTAAAAGAGTATAATAGGTTAAGAAGAGAACATGCTCCCAATTTACCTCAATATCCTTTATTTGAAAAGCGTGTGGTAGGTCGAAAAAGAAGATATGAGAAGAATTGCAGCGAGGTTGTAGAGAAAAGAAAAAAACTAGATAAACCAGTGATAGTAAGCAAAAAGAAAAATGATACTATTGAAGAGGTTGCTGGTTTTCAGTTTGAAAACAGTTCTGGTGTCAACTGCTATGCTAATGTAGTGGTTAATGTTGTTTTTTTTCTTGAAACTTTACAACAACAAATTGTTGAAAATTGGGACAAAAGATTTTGTTGTTTGTTGAAATCTGTGTTGGAGAAATGTAGTAGTGATAAAACTAAAATCAAAAGTGTTTCTGATATTCGAAATGTTTTAGACATATGTTCTGGTTTAAATCAATTTTCACAGAATATTCAGCAAGATTGTCAGGAATTTCTAATGTATATGCTTGTTGTATTGCAAGATGAAGGTATAGATATTGAAAATCTTTTTGGCCTTTGTTATAAATGGCAACATGACTGTGACAATTGTTCGTTTTCAAGTAGTACTTAAATAGACACTGGAAGATTTATATATTTGACTTTACCAGACTGCAAATCAGTGTCTTTTAATAATCTAGTTAGAGAAGCAAATCAAAACATGGTCTGTACCCAATGTAACTCACAAATGTTATCAACATTATTTATACAAAGATATGGACAGTGTGTAATTTTAATGCTGCAACGATGCAGACCTGATGGAAGAAAGCTGACAACTTTAATAAAACATTTTGTGGCTACTTAACTATCAATATCAGGAAGAACTTTTGTAACTGTAAGAATTGTTTTCCATGATGGTCCTTCTACAACATCAGGACAATACACAGCTTATTTAAAATGTACAAAAGGCTGGACTCATTGTAATGATACTCAATTTATTTTTAAACAACGTTTGCCTTATGACTTACCAAATTCTTACCTAGTGTTTTTACACCCAACATTTTAGGGAAAATAATTGGCCTGGGAAAATTACTGCTGTTAAGAAAGGGTAGTCCGTTGTTGAAAAGTACTTTGTGAGTGAGGGTGATCAGGTTCAAAAAATTATTGTAGTTGACATAGAGGTAGTGTAAGTGTATCAGATACTGGGTGATGTAGCTATCACAGGAGATGGTGATCATCAGTGAGGCAGAGGTGTTTTAGATTTGTTGTAGTTGTTGTAGATGTTAGTGACATTTTTTATTCCCTTGTAGAGGTTTCTTTTAATGGTATACAGCTCCTTGATGAGATAAAGGATGAGTAGAGTGTCATCGGCATACCAGATGATGTTGAGATTCTGATAGCATGCTACTTGTTTAAGGTTTATGTACATGATAAATAGCAAGTATCCAAGCTACAGAAAAGACTCCAGTGCATCCAGAACGCCTCCGCCCGACTCATCCTGGATGTCCCCCGACGCAGCCACATCTCCAGCCACCTGAGGAACCTGCACTGGCTCCCCGTCGACAAGAGGATCACGTTCCGACTCTTCACCCACGCACACAAGTCTCTCCATGACCTTAGCCCCAAGTACCTCAACGACCGCCTGACCTTCTACACGCCCACCCGCCAGCTACGGTCCACCAGCCTCGCCCTCACAGCCGTACCATGCATCCGAAGAGCCACCGCCGAAGGAAGATCCTTCTCTTACCTGGCTGCCAAGACTTGGAACTCCCTCCCCATCCACCTTCGGCTGACCCAGGACCATCTCGCCTTCAGGAAAAAACACAAGACCTGGCTGTTCGAGCAGTAGCATACCCCTCCCCCCAAGCACCTTGAGACCCTCCCGGGTGAGTAGTGCGCTATACAAATTGCATGATTGATTGATTGATTGTTAGATGGTACAAAAGGTGTGGGTGCTTTTGATTGAGAAGGTTGGGAAACGGACGCTTAGGAGTACTATTAAGTATCTTCCAAACTAAGGATTACACACATACTATTTGGCCATGAGGAATGGTATCTGAAACTAAAAATTACTATTTAGAGTTAATGTTGTTAGCATATGTTTGTACATAACTTTATTTAGAGTGTCTAAAAAAGAAGTAATAATGTTTTGTTTCATTGTGATTGTTGGAGATGTCCCATATTTACGTAAGAAATTGCTGTTTGGAAAAAACATTTAAGATATGTTTTTTTCTAATTTTTACATTATTAATGAAAATGTTGAATGGGTTTATTAAAGACAATCTTATTGATTGTCTATTTTTTTGCCCGCTGTTGTACTATGATGAGTACTATTGAACTCACTGTTTCAGTGAAATTCAATATATTCTGAGAACAGCAAAATAAGATACATAACATATTGTACAAATTATTTTGTATTGTGAAATATATATTATAACTCAATTTTCACTTCTCTTCCACAGATACTATATTTATAAAAAAATTATTATTAACTTTTCATTACTTATAAGGTAAGTACGGCAAACAAAAAATACTTTCTCTTTCTTCTCTTTCCCTCGTTCACTTTCTTCACTCTCTCCCTTACTCCCCTTCCTTTACTCATCTTACTCCCCTTCCCTCACTCTCCTTATTCCCCTTCATTCACCTTTACACTCCCTCTCTCACCATCAGTACGCTTCCCTCACCCTCACTCACCTTCTCCTGCTCCCTCTTTCCCCTCTCTGTCCCTCACTTCCCTTTCCTTTCTTCCTCCATCACTACCCTTCTCTTGCTCTATCCCTCACTCTTTTCTCTCTCCCCTCACTCTCTTTCCTTCAAACCATCCCTCACTCACTTTCAGTCACTCTTCTTCTCTCACTCCCTCACTCCCTTTTGCTCACTCCCATTCCTTTATTCCCTCCCTCACTCCCCATTCCTCTATCCGTCTCTGAGTCTCTTCCTCTGTCTCAGTCATTATAACTGCCTCACTCCCTCACAGTCCCTCACTCTCCATCTCTTTCTCTCTCTCACTGTCTCCCTCTCTCTCCACCGTTCTTCCTTTTCTTTCCTCTCTCTTTCAATAAATCCTTCTCTCTCTCTCACTACTTTTTCCTCTCTATTAATATGCTTCTTTTTCCCTCACTCCCCTTCCTTCACTGTCACTGCCCTTCACTCAATCTCACTCCTCTTACCCTACTTTATGTTCTCCTCTGTGCATCACTCCCATTCTCTTTCTCCTGCTGCCTTTCCTTCATTCACCCCCCTCACTCTCTTTCCCTCACTCTATCCGTCAGTCCCCTTCCCTCACTCCCCTTTCCTCATTCCCTTTTGCTAACTCCCATTCCTTTAGTCCCTCACTCCCCTTCACTCCATTTCTCTCTCCCTCTCTCCCTCTGTCTCACTCAGTCTAACCGCCTCACTCCCTCTCAGTCACTCGCTCTGCCTCTCTTTCTCTCTCACTCTCTCCCTCTCTCTCTCACCCTTCTTCTCTTTCCCTTTCTGTTTCCTTCACTCCTACTTTATCCCTCAGTCCCCTTTCCTATCTCTTAATCTCCTTCCTTTTCTCTCATTCCCCTTTCGTCACCCTCATACCCCTTCTCTCACTGTTACTGCCTTTCACTCACCCGCAGTACTTTTCCCTCACTCCCCTTCCCTCATTCCCCTTCCTTCACTCCTCTTTCCTCACTCCCTCGCTTACTCCCCTTCGTTCACTCCCTCCCTCTCTTTTTTTTCATCCATGTTTCTCTCCCTGTCTTCCTCTGTCTCACTCACTCTAACTGCCTCACTCCTTCTCAGTTCCTTGGTCTCTCTCTTTCTCCCTCTCTCCCTCTCTCTCCCTTACCCTTAATCTCATTTCCTCTCTCTTTCTATCACTCCTCCTCTCTCCCTCACTCACTTTCCCTCTCTCTTAATTTTCTTTCTTCTCCCTCATTCACCTTCCCTCACCCCCTGTTAGACTTGGCCCTTATGGCAGGTTCACCCCTAAACTTTTTGCTTTTAATGGTGACCTGGTGATGGTGATTTTTGGGTTCTGCGCACTTTCACTGTGTCCCAGTGGAAAGTGCGTGCGCACTTTGAGTGCATGTGGTGAGATAGGCCTGCCCTCCCATAGGAATGCATGGGGAATGGATGTGTCCCTGGTAGTTCCTGATGCGTGGGGTGTACAGGCTCGAGTCTGGTATGTGTGGACTCGTGTGATTGAATGCTGCATAATGGTGTATGCGTCATGTATGTGTCTAGTGTGGAAGTGCCCCTTCTAGACATGGCTGTGTGTGTGCAGTGAGGGTGCTGGCGTGTGATTGGCTGGAGCTGGCTGGGATGCCAGGCTCCATGAGTCATGATGGGTCTGCCCAGTGGTGAGTGTGGAGATTAGCATGCTGATGGCTGGGAAGGTGTGTACCTGTGTCCTGAATGAGGCTGGGTTTTCCCCAGACAATGCTAGATCCGCCCCCTGTGGTGCGACTGATGACCCAAGTCCTGCCAGTGAATGAAAAGGGTGATTGAGCACATCATGAGTGCTCACCAACCAGCTGCGACAGGTTTCTCCCCTCACCCTGTACCAGAACAAAGGATTTACTAGTATAAAAATGGGGCTGTGTCCCCACAGAGGTTGTTCTGTTCCAGGATCCTGTCTGAGGGGGGCTGTTGCTGTGCTGGGCGCCAGGAGGACCGCCACTTGGACTGTCTCCCTGCCTGGAGACCCAGTGAGCTGGCTCTGGACCCAGCCTTGCCCCCCCCTGCCTGACTAGAAGGACTTTTGCTGGGCTTGTTGGCCCCTAGCGCCTGGGAGCGCTTTATTTGGGCCTCTAGCGCTTGAGAGCGCGTAATTTTCGTCATAGCGCCTGGGAGCGCTTTGGTTGCAGGAGACCGGTGCCCACCCGGCGATTGCCCCGTATTTGCCGATTTTATAGCCCTGGCAGGTGCCCACCCCGCCAGGGATCTGGTGCCGTTGGTTTGGCCCCATATCAAGTGCCCACCTCGCTTTTTGATTTAATGGCCGAGGGAGCCCACTCCTCGACAATCACCGCCGCAGCACAGGGGCATTGAAATCGTTGCCGGGCCGCTGCCTAGTGCGACCCGGAAGTGCCGCCTCCACGTCCCCAGGGCCGCGCTACTACTGGCTGCCCTCAGCAGCACGATGCGGAAGTTCCCGCGGCTCGCCTGGTTGTAGGCGGGGCCTCGGTACAGGAAGAGAGCGGCGCCAGCCTTCACGGGGCTCCCGTGACTGAGGGAGAGCCCCGGAGTGCTGCCAGGAGGCGGAAGAAGAGCTGAGCAGAGGAGAGCTGCCCCAGGAGAAGCGAGAGCCGCCGCAGGACCGGGTGAGGGACGGCACGCAGTGTTGGTTCCAGAGAAGGGGGAGGCATCGGGGCACATTGCCGGTGCCCGCCCCCCCCAGTGCTCTCTCCCTGAAGTGAGGGCAATTGTTGGTGGAGTCCTGAGAGGGCTCCGGGGGTCATTGTCATTTTGAGTCCCCAGGAGGGGGACTCCGCCTATTGCCCCGCATTTTGTGCAAGGGCCCTGAGGCCCCACCGACCATTACCTTGGTTGTTTAGAGCCCCAGAAAGGCTCTAGGTGCCCCAATTTTGCTTCGAGTCCCCAGGAGGGGGACTCCAACGGCGGCAATTATTGATTTAGAGCCCGGAGGGGCTTAGGGGGCAGTTCAAGTTGCGCTGCAAAGCCCACGAGAGGCTCACAGCCCCCACTGTTGTTTCCAGAGCCCAGAGAGGCTCAGAGGGGGCAGTCATTTGTTTAGAGCCCTGAGAGGCTCAGGGGGCACAGTTGTATTTAAGAGCCCAGAGAGGTTCTTGAGGGCCACATTAATTTCTTAGAGCCCACGAGGGGCTCAGGCGCATTATTGTTGGTTGAGCCAGAGAAGCTCAGGAGACAGTCAGTTGGGCCGAGCCTGCGAGGCTCCAGCGTTGGCCCGTTGGTTCATTCTCTATTTACAAACAAGCACAGAGTCGCAATACTCTGTTTAGTCTTTGCAGATAGCGAAAAATCGTGTAAAAAAACTAAAGGAATCGAGCAAAATCAGTAGGCCACTAATGGGATCTCTTTTTGACCTCGCTAAAATAGAAACATTAGGAACAACCTGTTGAAAATAGCAATGTGTATGTACATAAGCGGTGTTCATTTGTGTTCACAGTACCCCTTGTTGTAAGCAGAACAGATATCGCTAAAACACTGACTGTGTTATCCCGCTAGCATAGACCCATGCACACACGTACACGACAGCCATTTTAGGTACCATGGTCTCTCTCCGTGCAATCGATCACCAGCGCCCCTTCCCTGACCCTGCAAGCTTCCCCCATGCACCCTGACTGCCCCCGCTCCCATATGCACAAGTCATGAGCCCTCCCCTCCCGCATGACTCTGTCTCCGAGAATCGCACCCCGCGCCTGACCAACACCTCC
This sequence comes from Lissotriton helveticus, assembly GCF_964261635.1. Lineage (NCBI taxonomy): Eukaryota > Metazoa > Chordata > Amphibia > Caudata > Salamandridae > Lissotriton > Lissotriton helveticus. Next base: position 651,604,752 of record NC_136068.1, read on the forward strand.
TGTCCCTCCATGAATGCCCCTCCTTTGATGACCTCTTCCTCTGAACCTAATTGTCTACATGGACCGCTGGTCATCCCTTAGCCTGAGGATACAGTTCATTGCCCACTACTGCATGCACTCGCCTCTCTTGAAAGGAGCCACTATTGATCATGACCACCCCACCCCCTGAGATTCGATCAGGAGCACACATTCCAACGGAATCAACAGCACACTCAGCTGCGTGTCAGCCCTTCCTATTGTATGGAGGATAAGGGCCCCTACTGTAGCCACGTGTTGGAATATCTTCGTACTTTACAATGTCTTGATTGTAATGAAGGATGTGTGTGTGCCATAAACCTGTGTATAAAAGACAAAGCCTCAGAGAAACTTGTTAGAGCACCTCCCGAAGACACTATGCGAGTGTCCCAAATGACAGGCTCTCCTCATGAGTAATAAATAATAGTGAAGGATAGGTAAATGCAGACTTTTGTCCCCATTGTAATCCGTCATACCTATTTTTCTCCCCATTGATTGATTGATTGAATCGAGCATTGAATTGTTCGAAGTTGGTTCTCTTAAGGATCTTCTCTGCCTGCAAACGGGGAAGAATAGGAATATTCTCTCTCCCTTTGCAGATAGTGAAGGGTAGGTAACGCAAACCTTTAACACGTCGTGCCTATTTCGTTCCTCATTGATTGAATGTTTGCCCGAACATTGACTGTTTGGGAATTGGTTCTTTTTGGAGGTATTCCCTGTTTGCAAATAAACGTAGGAAAATCTTTGCAAGTAGTGAAAGGGTAGGTAATGCGGACCTTTGTCCCCCGTTGTAATCTGTCATGCCTATCTACTCCCCACTGATTGATGCACCTGTTTCACCCGGACCATTTACTAGAGATAGGTCATCTGGCCCGACCAGAGAGCACCCCTAGTGAAAAGGACATATGCAATAATAACGAAGTGATCACTGTATCCTGTTAACAGAAACTTTAGCATGAAACAACCTGGAAAGAAAGGAATAGGAAAACGAAAATCAGTAGGCCACTGATGAACTTTTTATTAAATAACAAACAAAGAAACAATAACAATACGTAATGATAAAACCTATTATTGTCCTAGAAACAAGAAACGTTAGAAGTAAGCCCGTAATAAGAAACCTGAAAACAGTAAGAGAAACCAAGTGTGACATTGCAACGGCCACAAGGCAACGAGGCTTCATCGCCCCTCACTGCCCCAAAACGTGTCTGTCCCACCGCCTGCCACGCCCAAATAACGGCAAACTGGGAAAGATACAAGTCAGCAGACATCCGCCCCATTCTGGAAACTTCCAAAGTGCAACAGGTTTGCGGCTACGCCCAGCCGGAAGCAACACATATATGGCGGGTCCTGCTGCCAACCGTCGGCAGAAGATCATCACGTAGGGTGTAGCCGGAGGAAAGGCCGAGGCCAATGGGACCCGGCCAGGGGGATTGCTAGGGGGGGGAATGTCCGGGTCCTCGACCCTCCCCTCTCTCCCAGCCCGGCCACCATCAACCAGAGGCCGAGGCCGACGGGATCCGGCCGCGGTAACACTGGAGAGTTACAGGTTCGACCCCCCCCTCTCTCTCCCAGTCTGGACCAGCATCCAAGGAGGGCCTGGGAGTGGAGAGGCCACTGCACGAAAGGCCCAGGAGAGGCGCCGCGCGCCACGCGCCACGCGCCAAGGTCTGTCCCAAGGATGGACTAAGGGACCCGTTCCTGGGGCCGTGGCAAGGAGCGTCCGGCCACCATCAACCAGAGGCCCGCCCCAAAAGACGCACTGGACATTTCTTTTTTCTTCCATAATGGCTGCAACAACCCTGGGGGGGGATGTCTTGCACATGCCTCCGACCCCCCCTCGTCCTCATCGCCTGGTCCGGCCATAACAAATGTCAAGCGAAACGCCGTGGGGTGCACTGGGAGGGAGAGACGGTGCGAACAGGCCTCTCCCGCATCCCCAGGTGGAGGCTTCCCAGCTGAACCCTCAGCGCTCCAGGCGCCCGGAAAAGGGTTCTTCCACTGTGGCGATGCTGCAACGTCTCGCCCGGCAGGGTGTAGCCCGTCCGCTCATTTGACCCCGCGATCGCCGGTAGCTGCCGAACTCTCAAAATGGCGATCGACCTGGCAAGAGCGGGCCCAGCATGAAGAAATGGCCCGGTCACTGGTTGACTCCACCACCGTAGTCCTCCACGACCTTGAAGATTCTAGAGGAGCCGCGGGAGTCCCCGACCCCCGCAGACACCCCCGATGGGGAATGACTGCCATGATCGCCCGTGGAGCGACAAAACTGTAGCCGCGGGACGTCGGCGCTCCCATGCTGGCGCCAGCCTCAGTTTGAATGACTAGAATCCTGCAGACCACAGTTCGGATCAGTTCCGGTGAAAGCACAGTGTGACCCGGTAGGAAAAATTGTTGCACCCCCTCCCCTTTTTGACTGATGGTTCAAACCACCGATCCTTTCTTTTGCCCTTTTAACGGAACTTTGGACTGCCAAAGGAAGCTCTGGGCCAAACACGAGTTAATAGAGATTTAGACTATGCCTGGTTCTGCCTGACTGCACCCAAAATGGCGCCGATGCAAATGAAACCCTCAACTCCTTATTGTACCCCGATTGCTCAGCCTCGGTGTCATAGGATATGTATGAAGTTTTTAAACATATAGATTGATATAGGATGTGTACTGATTATGAGTTCGGACACTGGATTGATATAGGATGTATACTGTCAGCTCGGACAATGAATTGATATGAGATGGGTACTGATTAGGTGTTCGGACAATGAAGGACAATGAATTAGCATAAGATGGGTACCGATTGAACATTCGGACAATGAATTGTTGTTGAGTTTGGCGCATCATGATTATTGAAAGTTCGAAATTTCGATGCTTACGATATTCGCTCACACTAAAGATTCAATATGATTTTTATTGCACTTGGCGCACTTTTTATGAAATTAACGACCACTGACTCCATTAAGTTTTCCACTAATAAAGTATCCCCACATCTACAGTTCCAGCCTGCTCCGTGGCCGGCCCACGGGGTTGTAGGCCCGTATTTGTGCACCGACATTCTCATTAAAGATTGTTTTTGAGAAAGCAAATATAGTTGTCCGCGTAAATTGATAAGTTTCGAATAAATGATCCGATATAACTTAAGTACAGGTGAAACGACTGAGCTTGATTAAAAAAAAAAGGGTTAAAAGGGTATAGTACGCAGAAATACTGCAAACATGAACGGTCCAGGTTTTTGTTCTATGTACTTTGCACATTTTTGTACAGCCAAAGGCAACCGCTAAAGATCCTGGTATTTAGCCTATACTTTATATGCTGCCTGTATAAGAAAAATCACACTAACGGTCCACCTGGGCTTGAACGCCCAGTTGGCAGTGACTGCATCCCGTGGAGATAGGCCGAGTACGCAGTAAGTAAAAGCCTTTCTGGGTTTATGCGCGCTAGTGTGTCTATCAATGTAGCCCCTGCCTCCCTTCTTTTTCCCTCTCTCTGCAGGTCACATCGGAATGTCGACTAATGTACGAAAATGGTGATCTAACGAATGACGAGACGGGAAAAAGGCGTTTGATTATGGTGCCTGACCACGACAAACCCCGAATAGTGCAACGAAAAATAACATACAATAATGAATACATTCCTACTTTTAACTAAAGTAGGGAAAAGTGTAAGGTATTTCGAGGTAAGTGTTACACAAGTATCCTCCGCCGAGAGGACTAGGGATATTGCCAATATTTGAAAACCTACTATCTCCTTTTTCGCATCCTCATAGGCATGTAACTCAAAGCTGTCCCATTGGTCTCCAACTGACACCGACTATTGTCTCAGCCTGGAAACACATTTGCTAAAATGACTCGAAAATACCACCGTGAGCACTAGCCCGATCAGGTTAGTTCATGACCAAGTGGCAGAGACGTAAGTGTGCGCAACCACAACCTCCAGTAAAGGCAGCCGACAATAAAGAGAGAAGAACAAGTAAAGAGAGCTTAAGATACTGAGAATGCGCAGCGTACCGGAGGAGATCATTGTTGGCCAATAACTGTTCTATGTTTGTCTTGGATTTCTGTATATAATACGTGTACTGTCTCCCCCGTCTGAGTTTGTGTGTACGTGATGCATGAATATACGTCATCCCTCTGCCTGTGTTTTTGTGTCACTTAACCCCTGTTGTTCTGTGTTGTGCGCGCACTGAATGGCCCATTATTGTACACGTCTCTCTCTCTCTTTCTCTCTCCATGTCATACGTGTACCGAATGGACCATTTAGGGTGCGGTCTCTATCTCTCTCTCTCTCTCTCTCTCTCTCTCTCTCTCTCTCTCTCTCTCTCCCTCTCTCTCTTTCTCTCTCTCCCTCTCTCTCTCTCTCTCTCTCTCTCTTTCTCTCTCCAAAAGCCCCCTGTTTCCTCTTTTCCTTGTATGGTGACGTTGTGCCCCTCCGGCACAAAACATATTTGGGTTTCCTCGAACGCAAAGGTGTTCAGCAAAATTGACCAAAACCAAAACGATTGTGACTTGCCATATTACTACCTCTCCTTTCTGCAAACGATAGAACCCGAGTTGGTAATGCAGGAAAGGACAGGTAAGACGACGGATGTCCCCTAATCTGGCCTTTTATAAGGGAACTATAACGTCAATGGTCTTCTGTTCCTCAGTTCGTTAGAAATGCGATCCCCAATGCCCCGATTGCCCCACCCCCCTGCACCTAAGTGCGGATGTCCAGAGTACCCCACTCCTCCCGATCGACCCCAGCTCCCTGTCCAAAGCACCCACGCGCCACCGATCAACCCTAGCCCCATGTCAGCTACCCACGAAACGTAATTGATGACCTTGATTAACGGTCATTCCCCAGGAAAGCCATGTTTTACATCTGCCCCTTTTTTTTCAGGGAGGATCTACTATGCCCCCTTATGGTCATTTGCCCCTTCGCTTTGGCCTCCTCTTGTCTCTCGATCCTACCGAGAGACAAGATGGCGGCCGCTCCGTACTGTTTAGAATGTTTACAGACACCGGAGAGCCAATCAGCTTCGCAAAGCTCCGTAACGCGAAAAGTACGCGAAGCGGAGCTCTGCCCGGAGCGCTGTTACAGATATATATCTTTTTTTGAACGTTAATTTCTCAAAATCCACTGGAGCACATATATTGCGACCTAGCAAAGGCACATCGGGCTACCAGTCCCTACAATTTTGCCAAGTTTCGTGCAAATCAATTCAGCCGTTCGATTATTATAATTTTTTTTTTTTTTTGCCCCGCGGGGCCCTTTTAAAACCTCCACATCAAACCTAGGGGGTCAGGGAGGATCTACTATGCCCCCTTATGGTCATTTGCCCCTTCGCTTTGGCCTCCTCTTGTCTCTCGATCCTACCGAGAGACAAGATGGCGGCCGCTACGGACTGTTTGGAATGTTTACAGACGCCGGAGAACCAATCAGCTTCGCTTCACAAAGCTCCGTAACGCGAAAAGTACGCGAAGCGGAGCGCTGCCCGGAGCGCTGTTACAGATATATATCTTTTTTTAAACGTTAATTTCTCAAAATCCACTGGAGCACATATATTGAGACCTAGCAAAGGCACATCGGGCTACCAGTCCCTACAATTTTGCCAAGTTTCGTGCAAATCCATTCGGCCGTTCGGGCTAAAAGTGAGGCCAACCGCCCTATGGAAATTAACATTGGAAAAACACGTTTTGGGACCCCCCTTTTTTCTCGGCCCCCCCCTTGACGAACCCCCTCCAAATTTTCAGGGGCTGCTCAGAAACAAAATGTTCCATTTTCCTGAAAATTTCAGCCAATTCCGTCCACAAACGCCAAAGTTATTAGACATAGAATTTTCAAAAATCCCATAGGGAAAAAATCCTAACTATATATACCTACTGGCGACCGCCAGTAGGTAATATATATATATACATATATATATATATATATACATATATATATTCACTGAAAAAACCATAGGTTATACACCATATATAGTTAGGAATTAGCATTTAAAAAACCTTATTTTACTCACACAAAACCATTGAAATTCCATATATAGTTAGTTGCACTAACTATATATCGCGCACCCGCAATCCACTGCTGATCATGTCACATATTACATCATTCATGACATCACTGATGACATCTCAAATGACATCACTGATGAGATCACTGATGACATCTCATTTGACATCAATGACCACATCACTGATGATATCATTCATGTGACAATACAATGCATCTCCTCACATTTTAATATAACCTCTGTTTCACCCAGTGTTAAATACAGAGTATAATTTTTGAAACCATTGACACACCAATACTAGTTACTACATACGTACTCACTGATTCCTACGTCTACACACACATTCACTCATTCACCCATACAATCATTCATACATACAATCACTCATCTTTACAACACTATCATATGCACTCATACACCTATACAGACACTCACACTCTGCCACTCATCCATGGAGTTACTCACACACCTAGTCAGTCCTGTAAAGAATCAATCACACTTCCATTTTCTTGTCTATACAGTTAAACATAGAGCACCTTACATTTTCAAACATATACTAACACATACTTACTTTCTTATACAATCATTGATACAAGTACACATTGATCTGCACAGAGTCACACACCTCCCAGCCAGCCACACACACACTCAGTCTCCTATACAAATACTTGGACAATCAATCAATAACCCATATAGTTAATCATATAGCTACTGATCAACACATGCAGCAGTTTACAGAACAACAGACATAATGATGCACAAATTAAGACAGTTTAGTCACTAACCCATGCACTCAGTGAGACACATTTAATCACTCACTCATACATTCAGTCATGCACCTACTAAATCCTTCGTCCAGACACTTATACATCTACTCATTCTTCAATATGTAAAACATATTTAAACTTTACAGAAACACACAGTCACTGGATGATGTCATCAGTGATCTCATCAGTGATGTCATTTGAGATGTCATCAGTGATGTCACTGACCATGTCATGAATGATGTAATATGTGACATGATCAGCAGTGGATTGCGGGTGCGCGATATATAGTTAGTGCAACTAACTATATATGGAATTTCAATGGTTTTGTGTGAGTAAAATAAGGTTTTTTAAATGCTAATTCCTAACTATATATGGTGTATAACCTATGGTTTTTTCAGTGAATTTTCAAGGTTTTGTAAATGCTAATTCCTAACTATATATGGTCTATAACCTATGGTTTTTTCAGTGAATTTCAATGGTTTTTTAATAGCAAATATCATAAGCTGTCGAATGTCAAGTACGTGGTAAGTAAAAACATTTTCGTGTTTATGCACACTGATCTGCTTTGAATGCTGCCCCCCACCCCTCATTTCTATTAGGAGTACTCTCTCTTTGCAGATAGTGAAGGGTAGTTAACGCAGCCCTTTGCCCCCTTTGTAATCCGTCGTGCCTGCTTCTCTCTCCATTTGATTGATTGTTCTCTTTGGTTCATTCTCTTTTTACAAACAAGCACAGAGTCGCAATACTCTGTTTAGTCTTTGCAGATAGCGAAAAATCGTGTAAAAAAACAAAAGGAATCGAGCAAAATCAGTAGGCCACTAATGGGATCTCTTTTTGACCTCGCTAAAATAGAAACATTAGGAACAACCTGTTGAAAATAGCAATGCGTATGTACATAAGCGGCGTTCATTTGTGTTCACAGTACCCCTTGTTGATTGTTTCAATCGAGCATTGAATTGTTCGAAGTTAATTCTCTTAAGGATCTTCTCTACCTGCAAACGAGGAAGAATAGGAATATTCTCTCTCCCTTTGCAGATAGTGAAGGGTAGGTAATGCAAGCCTTTAACACGTCGTACCTATTTCATTCCTCATTGATTGATTGATTGTCCGAACATTGACTGTTTGGGAATTAGTTCTTTTTGGAGGTATTCCCTGTTTGCAAATAAACGTAGGAAAATCTTTGCAAGTAGTGAAAGGGTACGTAATGCGGACCTTTCTCCCCCGTTGTAATCTGTCATGCCTATCTACTCCCCACTGATTGATGCACCTTTTTCACCCGGACCATTTACAAGAGATACGTCATCTGGCCCGACCAGAGAGCACCCCTAGTGAAAAGGACATATGCAATAATAACGAAGTGATCACTGTATCCTGTTAACAGAAACTTTACCATGAAACAACCTGGAAAGAAAAAAATAGGAAAACAAAAATCAGTAGGCCACTGATGAACATGAACTTTTATTAAACAACGAACAAAGAAACGATAACATAACGTAATGATAAAACCTATTAATGTCCTAGAAACAAGAAAACGTTAAAATATGCCAGTGGTGAGAGACCAGAAAAACAGTAAGAGAAACCAAATCACCCCTCGCTGTCCCACCGCCTGCCACGCCAAAAAAATCGATAGACTAGGGAAAATGCAAGTCAGTAGAACATCCGCCCCCACTCTGGAAACTTCCAAGGTGGGGCAGGGTTCCGGCTACGCCCAGCCGGGAGCAGCCCATATAAGGCAGGTCCTGCTGCCACGCCTCGGCCAGGAGATCCTAACGTAGGGTGTAGCCGGAGGAGAGGCCGAGGCCAGCGGGACCCGGCCAGGGGATTGCCTTTACAACGCTGAACAGTTGCAGGGGGGGGGGAATGTCTCCTCGACCCTCCCCTCTCTCTCCCAGTCCGGCCGCGGTGGCCCTTGAGAGTTGCAGGTAGTCCCGCCACATGCTCTTCCGGTCCGGCCACCAACGGTCGGGGGGCCGAGGCCGACGGGATCCGGCTGCAGCCGATAAACCAAGAAACCCGTTCATGGGGCCAGAGCCAGGGGCGTCCGGCCGACATCCACCGGAAGCCCGGCCCGAAGACGGACGGGACACTTCTTTCTTTTATAATGGCTGCGACAACACTGGGGGGGGATGTCTTGCACATGCCTCCGACCCCCCCCCCCCCTCGTCCTCATCGCCTGGTCCGGCCATAACAAATCTCAAGCGAGATGCCGTGGGGTGCACTGGGAGGGAGAGACGGTGCGAACAGGCCTCTCCCGCCTCCCCAGGTGGAGGCTTCCCAGCTGCACCCTCAGCGCTCCAGGCGCCCGGAAAAGGGTTCTTCCACTGTGGCCATGCTGCAACGTCTCGCCCGGCAGGGTGGAGCCCGTCCGCTCATGTGACCCCGCGATCGCCGGTAGCTGCCGAACTCTCAAAATGGCGGTCGACCTGGCAAGAGCGGGCCCAGCATAAAGAAATGGCCCGGTCACTGGTTGACTCCACCACCGTAGTCCTCCACGACCTTGAAGATTCTAGAGGAGCCGCGGGAGTCTCCGACCCCCGATGGGGAATGACTGCCATGATCGCCCGTGGAGTGACGAAACTGTATCCGCGGGACGTCGGCGCTCCCATGCTGGCGCCAGCCTCACTTTGAATTACTAGAATCCTGCAGACCTCACTTCCGGTGAAAGCACAGTGTGACCCGGTAGGAAAAATTATTGCACCCCCTCCCCTTTTTGACTGATAGTTCAAACCACCGATCCTTTCCTTTGCCCTTTTAACGGAACTTTGGACTGCCTCCCCCTCTTTTACATTTTCTAGAGAAAACAAAACATTAACCACTACATTAGCATAGCAGTTGACACCAGAACTGTTTTCAAATTGAAAACCAACAACATCTTCAACAGAATCCTTTTTGTTTCTGCTGTGACCCTGCTACAGCACAGGCATTGTCCCCAGCAGTAATTCTGCAATGCCGGTAAGAATAGCTGTGGTGCCTACTGGACTCACTCACCCCCGCGGTGCCCCACGCCGTTTTTTGCTGGGCGGCAACTTACTAGACATCACTTTCGTGCCATCTAGATTTCAGCGCGTTCTGCTGCCTTGGAACTATTCGCACAACAGACCGCTACTGACAAGAATATTTCATTATTGGTGCTGTCAATTTCAATAAATCTATTGGATAATTCAAAAGAAATTGCCACGGTCTCTTCGTTGTTTAAATGTTTTTACTGTTTTTGTTTTCTTGTATATATTTATATGTTATTAAAGTTTTATATTCCTACTACTTTGTTGGAGTGCTATATATTTTTAATGTGACACATAATTGTAAAAACTTTGATGTACAAAGAGTCATTCCTGGAATCTTCCGCTTCAGGCTCGGTCCCCTCCCCAATCACAATACAGGATGGTTTTCAGATAGTGTAGTAGGAACACGTGTGGTGTGACGGATCTCATCGGGTGTGGGCCTTGATCTACTATAACTCCTTTGAAGAGGGGTGATTCTTTACAGCTGGGGCCATAAACTACATCTGCAGGGCTAGCTGATAGCCTGGACAATCGGACACAGAGAAAGAGGAGTGTCAGAGGGTGCGGTAGTGAATAGGGCGAAAGGGAGGTGTCGGGCGGGCACAGAGTGTGATTCTCAGGGAAGAGCAGCGCAGATGGGGGGAGGTTTATTGCCCATGCATAAGACAGAGAGCGGTGGTGACCAGTGCCTAGGGAAGATGCTTGCGTGGGTGAGGAGCCATGCTACGAATCGACAGCGTGCAGAGAGTGGGTCTGGTCAAGACATCTAAAATGGCTGCCGTGCACGACAAAAGTGTGGCATTTCAAAAAAGGCAAGATGGCGCAGACAATGTTTTTCAACACTTCCTCATTTCCTTCGAATCGAACGTTAACAGACGTTGGGGCATATTACCAAAGTTAAGCGATATTTATCGCTAACGATGCTTACCAACCAATTTTTTACCACTAAGCATCGTCAGAAATTATCGAAGATAAACCTTGCTATTATCAAGGTTTATCGCAAATGCGATAATAAACGGCCGCAATGCATGAATATCGCTAAAAACTCAGCGATATTCATGCATTACCGAGCTAATGCTCTTAGCCATGTTATCCACCTCCCATTGGATAACATGGCTAAGAACTGCTCAGGGCAGGTGTTACTTTTTGGAGATATTCGCGCTTAGCGCGAATATCTCCAAAAGTTGGTAATAGGAGATAGATATCTTGCATGTTGTAATGCAAGTTATTGTGGTATATGGAACTCATACCATAATCTCTCAGGAAAGCAGAAACTGATCCTTTTGGGACCGCCTAAAAAGGCCTAGGGGGTGAGGAGTACTCTACTTTGCCCCCTTTTCACGTTCCGAACTATTTTATTTTACTCTCTTCTGTAATTACACAAAATAGCAGCGATAAGATGCATCGGAGACACACAGTGAGAGAAAGGAGGCCGGAGATGAAGAAGAGATGTCAAATACACATTGGAGATAATATAGTGGCAGAAGGGAAGTAAATATGAGTAAACTTACCATGTAACATAAAAATGTTGCACTCTATACTATAAGTCTCATTTTATACTACAATCACTTCGCTACAACCTCATAAATTAAAAATAAAAATGAATAATGTCTCAAACAATTTTTGATTTCTAAATATAAATTTATTCTTCAGAATTTTCTAAATTTGAAAGAACTAGTAACATGTCCTCATCAGCAATGTCCTCATTAAAAGTCTCCAATGATGATTCTTGTAACTCTATGGTCTCCAAACACTCGATAAATTCGCCATCAAGAGATTGATCAAAAAAATCATTCAAGTCATCTCCTCCTTGTGACAATATTTCATTATTGGTGCTGTCAATTTCAATCAATGTAGTGGAATCATTCAAGTCATCTCCTCGTGACAATATTTCATTATTGGTGCTCTCAATTTCAATCAATGTAGTGGAATCATTCAAGTCATCTCCTCCTTGTGACAATATTTCATTATTGGTGCTGTCCATTTCAATCAATCTAATGGAATCATACAAGTCATCTCCTCCTTGTGACAATATTTCATTATTGGTGCTCTCAATTTCAATCAATGTAGTGGAATCATTCAAGTCATCTCCTTGTGACAATATTTCATTCTTGGTGCTGTCCATTTCAATCAATCTAATGGAATCATACAAGTCATGTCCTCCTTGTGACAATATTTCATTATTGGTGCTCTCAATTTCAATCAATGTAGTGGACAATTCAAAAGAAATTGCCACGGTCTCTTCATTGTGAGCCATTTTATTTTGAAATTGCTTGCTGTAAATTGCAGAAAAAAATAATCACTTTCATTTATCGTTTTTAGTAATACATAATATAAAACTAACTTTATCAAGTATTTAGTATAACAGAAGGACTGCAAATAAATAACAGAAAACATTTTTCAAAGTATCTTCAAGTGTACAACATAGTTCCCCTTACAAATTAACAACTCACCTTTTTAAAAGTAGCAGAAGTGTTAGTACTGTGTAAATCAAACACCAGAAATTCACCACCAAAAATTCCTCACAAATGTACCTCAGACAGTAGTATCACAAAATGGCTGTGGTTTCCTCTCATTTGACATATATACATAACCAATTAACTTTCATCACACACAAATACAAAACCAAAGTAACATTTTAATTGGTTCTAAATTTCAACACTTTCAAATGTGTTTTCCCCATGCAATTTTCCATAGGACATTTACATACGTCTACAGCCTGAATGGCTGAACGGAATTACACCAAACTTGACAAAATGGTACATCAAACCTAAGAGGTCAGGAAGGATCTACTATGCCCCCTTATGGTCATTTCCCCCTTCGCTTTGGCCTCCTCTTGTCTCTCAATCCTACCGAGAGACAAGATGGCGGCCGCTACGGACTGTTTGGAATGTTGACAGACGCCGGAGAACCAATCAGCTTCGCAAAGCTCCGTAACGCGAAAAGTACGCGAAGCGGAGCGCTGTTACAGATATATATCTTTTTTTGAACGTTAATTTCTCAAAATCCACTGGAGCACATATATTGAGACCTAGCAAAGGCACATCGGGCTACCAGTCCCTAATATTTTGCCAAGTTTCGTGCAAATCCATTCAGCCGTTCGATTATTATTATTTTTATTTTTTTTGCCCCGCGGAGCCCTTTTAAAACCTCCACATCAAACGTAGGGGGTCAGCGAGGATCTACTATTCCCCCTTATGGTCATTTGCCCCTTCGCTTTGGCCTCCTCTTGTCTCTCGATCCTACCGAGAGACAAGATGGCGGCCGCTACGGACTGTTTGGAATGTTGACAGACGCCGGAGAACCAATCAGCTTCGCTTCACAAAGCTCCGTTGCGCGAAAAGTACGCGTCCTGGAGCGCTGCCCGGTCCGCTGTTACAGATATATATCTTTTTTTAAACGTTAATTTCTCAAAATCCACTGTAGCACATATATTGAGACCTACAAAAGGCACATCGGGCTACCAGTCCCTACAATTTTGCCAAGTTTCGTGCAAATCCATTCACCCGTTCGGGCTAAAAGTGAGGCCAACCGCCCTATGGAAAACTCAATGTTAAAAACACGTTTTGGGACCCCCCTTTTTTCTCAGCCCCCCCTTGACGAACCCCCCCCAAATTTTCAAGGGCTGCTCAGAAACAAAATGTTCCATTTTCCTGAAAGTTTCAGCCAATTCCGTCCACAAACGCCAAAGTTATTAGACATAGAATTTTCAAAAATCCCATAGAGAAAAAACTCCTAACTATATATACCTACTGGCGACCGCCAGTAGGTAATATATATATATATATATATATATATATATATATATATATATATATATATATATATATATATATATATATATATATATATATATATATATATATATTCACTGAATGTCATCAGTGATGTCATCAGTGATGTCATTTGAGATGTCATCAGTGATGTCATCAGTGATGTCACTGACCATGTCATGAATGATGTAATATGTGACATGATCAGCAGTGGATTGCGGGTGCGCGATATATAGTTAGTGCAACTAACTATATATGGAATTTCAATGGTTTTGTGTGAGTAAAAATAGGTTTTTTAAATGCTAATTCCTAACTATATATGGTCTATAACCTATGTTTTTTTCAGTGAATTTTCAAGGTTTTGTAAATGCTAATTCCTAACTATATATGGTCTATAACCTATGGTTTTTTCAGTGAATTTCAATGGTTTTTTAATAGCAAATATCATAAGCTGTCGAATGTCAAGTACGTGGTAAGTAAAAACATTTTCGTGTTTATGCACACTGATCTGCTTTGAATGCTGCCCCCCCCCCTCATTTCTATTAGGAGTACTCTCTCTTTGCAGATAGTGAAGGGTAGTTAACGCAGGCCTTTGCCCCCGTTGTAATCCGTCGTGCCTGCTTCTCTCTCCATTTGATTGATTGTTATCCAAGCATTTACTGTTTTAGAATTGGTTCTCTTTGGTTCATTCTCTATTTACAAACAAGCACAGAGTCGCAATACTCTGTTTAGTCTTTGCAGATAGTGAAAAATCGTGTAAAAAAACAAAAGGAATCGAGAAAAATCAGTAGGCCACTAATGGGATCTCTTTTTGACCTCGCTAAAATAGAAACATTAGGAACAACCCCTCATGAGAAATACGAAACTAGTGAGATGAACTGAGCTCCACACCATGATGGCTGCAAGACAGCTCGGCTCCGCCACCCACCCCGCTCAAAATAATGATAAACTCTATGCAAATATTACAAATATATACAACACACCAGCAAACTAACAGGGTAAAACATTTTATTAAATAACTATTTACATAACTATTTTATACTTTTTGTTGCCCGATCCGGCTAGCTCAATCGATCGAGCATGAAACTCATGCACTCTGATAGTTCAAAGTTTTGAGGAGTGCTTGTTAGACTGTCTGAAGCTTATTTGCACCTGCTACAGCTTCACTATTCTCAATGTAAGTGGGGGCTGTTTGAGGACGTGACTGCATTTGAAAACAATGTGATGCGGTGCCTCCCTGAACCGCTTGACGGAGGCCCCCGAGGGACGGTGTGATGGCGTGGACTCGGGGGGGGGCGCTTGGCTCCGGCCCCCTCCCCAAGTCGTGTTGCCCTGGTGTGGCCTGAGATCGCCCCCGACATAGGTGGCCGGCTCCCGGGGTCAAGCGGAACTTTTTGCCTTTTGGTGACTCTTCCATTCTTGACCTTGTCCCACAATCCGTTTGACCTAAAGACACGCTGTAGTGGGGCGCCCCTTTACCGTTTCAGTTGCCATTCCGCCCGCTTTTGGTACACTGCGCCAAAATCCGCCATTCAGCTGAGTTGCGCCCACTCTTGCGGTGCAGCGATAGGCGGCTGCCACAGGACTCTCAAAATGGCGGCAGGCTCTTTCCTTTTTGGGCCTGGTCCACTGAAATGGCCCTGGGACACCTTGGAACTCGGACGCTTGTCTGCTAGGTCTTGGACCCCATTCTCGAAAGCGTCCCCTCAGCCTTGAAGATTCTACAAAAGTCTTGGGGGCCCCCGACTTCCGCAGGCTTCTGGTGGGGAGCGGCTGCCATGATTGCTCGTGGAATGGCCACGTTGGAGCTACGAGATGGTGGTGCTCTCATGCTGACGCCAGCTTCAGTCTGAAACATCCAGAAACACTGTAGACTACCAATTCGATCAGTTCCGGTAGCGCCCCAACGTGACACGGTAGAGAAGAACTTGCCCTCCCCTCTTTGACTGATGGTTCTTGTTGCCTTTCCCTTCTGTTGTCATTTAACAGAACTATTTAGCCTGCTGAAAGGGGTTGTGTTCCGACCGCTTGTTGGTGGAGACATTTTGACTATATTCTGGACCTGCGTTGTCGCGTAATGCGTCATATGACGCGCCGCGTTAGCGCATCCGGAAGTGCTCCGGTGCGCGAAGCGCAGCTTCCCGGAAGCGATCCGGGGCGCGGCGCGCAGCGGGTAACGTAAGCATAACAGGTCATGTCACTTGTTAATAAAACTTTTCATTGGTTCATTTTAGTTTTCTTATTCTAATGATGAAAGGCTTGGTCATATAAGCTAAAAATTACACTTTTTATTACTTTCGAACATTATTTTTTCTTAAACATATATGTTATAATGTTCCAGGCTAATGTACTTTCCCGGAAAATTTACAACTGTCCTGCAAGTAAAATATATTCCTTTTTCGAGAAAAAGGGCGTTTCTTCGTCCCATGACGGAGCCGTTGAGCAAAAGAGGCTCGGCCTGCTGTCTTAGTCGCCGATACGCCTGAATATCAGATTCTTATCGATCACTTTATGTTGCAGGAGTAGAAAACACAACAGCCCTTGACCATTTATCTTTACTGCGTTCCTGCGTATTATACCTTTTACCCTTCATGTAATTGGATTGCTTTATTTCACTTGCCTTTTACTGATTCGAAAACAGTGACTATTATTAAAAACTTTACCAATGTAAATACTACTACCATGTTTTCTTTTAAAAACCTTTATTGTGAAAATGTCAGTATACAAATACGGGCCTATAACCGCGTGGGCCGGCCACGGAGCAAACTGTAATCGTATATGATGAGGAGACATTTACACTGTAGAGGAACGTAACGGGCGGGCCATTAGGTTGCAAGAACTAAGGTGTCTAACAGTTGCAGAATCGGTGGACGTACATTTTATAATTAAAATACGACAGGGCCAGTTACAATACAATTATCTAGATATGCATTTGCGGGCAAGTACCATGGGTGACGTTAATTCGAACTTTCAATAGTACAGTAATCAATAACACATCAGAACTTAATATCAATAGGGATGTCGAAATATTCAATCAATTCTCGTCCCGCCCGCCATGTGCTTCAAAACTGCATACGTATCTCGTGATATCAAGGTTGTGCAACCAGTACACAACAAGGAGTTACGAGTCCCATTTATTCCGGCGCCATTTTGGGCGAGGACGGGCAGGTCCAGGATATAGTCAAAATGTCTCCACCAACCATCGACTATGATGATGTTCATATGCTGTATTTATTAGAGTAACACTCATCTGTCCACATGAAATTAATTTGCCACAATCTAAACATGTCATTTTAATCTTTCCAAAGTTCTTCTGAATATTTGGGACCGTTTCCCTTGCCTCTGATGCTGTCAGTGCCACTTCTTTGGTGAATGTACTGGCAGGTCGGGGGTTGTCCTCCAAATCTCTCTTTTGTGCAGCACTATAATTAATCGGTGCCACCTCTCCATATGACGATGCATGGTATAATTACCATAACTATATTTTTTTTCGGTTCCTCTGGAGAGTACATCGTGGCAGATGAGGCAGGTAACGTACCGGGCATTTACCTTTTTTGCATGTAGAGGAAAGGGAAAAAAATTCAAGCGTCCGAGTTCTAAGGTGTCCCAGGGCCATTTTAGTGGACCAGGCCCAAATCCAAAGAACAGGCCGCCATTTTGAGAGTCCTGTTGCAGCCGCCTGTCGCTGTAGCAGCAAGAGCGGGCGAAACTCAGCTAGACGGCGCTCCACTGCAGATGAAGTGCCTCAACCTGGAGAGGCGGGAGAGGCTCGTTTGCGCCGCCTCCCCCCCCCCCTTCGGGCACCCCACGCCATCTTTCGGCGCAGCATTGTAGGATGGCCACACCAGTGCGGCAACTTGCTAGACACCACCTCGGTGCCATCCGGATCTCGGCGCCCCACTGCAGATGAAGTGCCTCCACATGGAGAAGCGGGAGAGGCTCGTTTGCGCCGCCTCCCCCCCCCCCTTCGGGCACCCCACGCCGACTTTCGGCGCAGCATTGTAGGATGGCCACACCAGTGCGGCAACTTGCTGGACACCACCTCGGTGCCAACCGAATCTCAGCGCCTTGTGGTGTCTTCCATTCCGAAAATATTGTTGGCAGCATTTTGAAAGGAAAGATAAACAGCCGTTTGTGGCCCTCACTACACCGTTCTCCTAGTGAGTCTCACATTGTTACATTTAGGAAGAATGTTGAAGAGTAGTATGTTGAAAATCTGAAGCCATTGTTCTACAAACTCTCAACCAGCCTTGGATGGAAAAATCCTGAAGAATGTACAAACTGAAAACCAGATTTTGTCTGTATAGCATCAGCAGCAACGCTTGAGTCAGCTTTGTGTGAAGCCGCCATTTTGATTCAATCAATAGCGTCCCCCTGCACACATTCAGGGACCTGGTCGTGTCTTCAGGTCAAACGGATTGTGGGACAAGATGCACAAAGAAAAAGGAAAAAAGTTCCGCCGGACCCCGGGAGGCGGCCGCCTATGTCATGGGCGATCTTAGGCCACACCAGGGCAATAGTGAAGCTGCAGCAGGTGCAAATAAGCTTCAGACAGTGTTACAAGCGCTGCTCAGAACTCTCAACTATGACACCACCTCGGTGCCATCCGGATCTTGGCGCCTTGTGCTGGTTCCGGCCTATTCACACATCGGTCCGCTACTGACACCACCTCACAGGCCAACGGGGCACCCCACGCCGACTTTCGGCGCAGCATTGTAGGATGGCCACACCAGTGCGGCAACTTGCCGGACACCACCTCGGTGTCATCCAGATCTCGGCGCGTTGTGCTGCCTTCGGCCTATTCGCCGCAAGTGCGCACGCAACTCAGCTGCATAGCGAGTGAAACCCCAAGGGGCGCCCCACTGCAGCCGAGGAACCTCCATCTTGGGGGCGACGCACAGCATCACATTGCTTTCCAATGCAGTCAGATCCTCAAACAGCCCCCACTGACTGACGCGAACTCACAGGCCAACGGGGCGCCCCACGCCGACTTTCGGCGCAGCATTGTAGGATGGCCACACCAGTGCGGCAACTTGCTGGACACCACCTCGGTGCCATCCGGATCTTGGCGCGTTGTGCTGCCTTCGGCCTATTCGCACATCGGTCCGCTACTGACGCCGCCTCACGTGCCAACGGATTTTCTACGCTTTTTATAGCCCTATGCCGCATAACAGGTCATGTGACTTGTTTATAAAACTTTTCATTGGTTCATTTTACTTTTGGTTTCCTAATGATGGAAGGCTTGATCATATGACCTAAAAATAACACTTTTCATTGGATTAAAAATTTTTTTTTTCCCAAACGATGAAAGCCCCACCTTGTTTCTGGATGTTTCAGACTGAAGCTGACGTCAGCATGAAAGCACCACCATCTCGTGGCTCCGTCGTGGTCATTCCGCGAGCAATCATGGCAGCCGCTCCCCACCGGAAGCCTGCAGGAGTCAGGAGCCCCCAAGACTTTTGTAGAATCTTCAAGGCTGAGGGGACGCTTTCGAGAATGGGGTCCAAGACCGGTAAAGGGGCGCCCCACTACAGCAGACGAGCCTCCACCTGAGGAGGCCCGTTCACGCCACCTCACCCCCCCCTCCCCCCCCCCGGGGCGCCCCACGCCGTTATTCGGAGCAGCATTGTAGGATACCAAAACCAGTGCGGCAACTTACTGGACATCACCTGGGTGCCATCCACATCTCAGCGCGTTCTGCTGCCTTGGGACTATTCGCACAACAGACCGCTACTGACGAGGCCTCCCCCCGCACCCCCCGGGACGCCCCACGCCGTTTTTCGGAGCTGCATTGTAGGATACCAAAAACCAGTGCGGCACCCAGATAACATCACCTGGGTGCCGTCCAGAATTCAGCACGTTGTGCTGCCTTGGAACTATTCGCACAAAACACAGCTACTGACCATTGTTGCTTCTTTTTTCAAAAATGTTTTTAAATGTATTTACTGTTTATGTTGCGTTGTATATATTTATAAGTTATTAAAGTTTTATAATCCTACTACTTTGTTGGAGTGCTATATATTTTTAATGTGACACATAATTGTAAAAACTTTGATGTACAAAGAGGCATCCCTGGAATCTTCCGCTTCAGGCTCGGTCCCCTCCCCAATCACGATACAGGATGGTTTTCAGATAGTAGGAACGAGTGTGGTGTGACGGATCTCATCGGGTGGGGGCTTTGATCTACTGTAACTCCTTTGAAGAGGGGTGATTCTTTACAGCTGGGGCCATAAACTACATCTGCAGGGCTAGGTGATAGCCTGGGACCGGCCTGGACAATCGGACACAGAGGAAGAGGAGTGTCAGAGGGTGCGGTAGTGAATAGGGCGAAAGGGAGGTGTCGGGCGGGCACAGGGTGTGATTCTCAAGGAAGAGCAGCGCAGATGGGGGGAGATTTATTGCCCATGCATAAGACAGAGAGCGGGGGTGACCAGTGCCTGGGGGAGATGCTTGCGAGGGTGGGGAGCCATGCTAAGGATCGACAGCGTGCAGAGAGTGGGTCTGGTCAAGGCATCTTAAATGGCTGCCGTGCACGACAAAAGTGTGTCATTTGAAAAAAGGCAAGATGGCGAAGACAATGTTTATCAACACTTCCTGATTTCCTTCGAATCGAACGTTAACAGACGTTATCTCTCCCACACTACCGGTCCCCCTGGGCTTAAACGCCGAGATGGTAGGGACTGCATCCCGTGGAGATAGGCCGAGACGTCACTCAGCAGAAAAAAAAAAAAAAAGTCTATAAACATACAATAAGTTAAAAGTCAATCATTCTTGTCTCCTTGTAGTACGCTCCCCAGTCCGCTTTCCGTTACGCGTACCGGGCGCACCCCACGAAAAAAAACGATTATTTTTATTTTTTTTTGCCCCGCGGGGCCCTTTTAAAGCCTCCACATCAAACCTAGGGGGTCAGGGAGGATCTACTATGCCCCCTTATGGTCATTTGCCCCTTCGCTTTGGCCTCCTCTTGTCTCTCGATCCTACCGAGAGACAAGATGGCGGCCGCTACGGACTGTTTGGAATGTTTACAAACACCGGAGAGCCAATCAGCTTCGCTTCGCAAAGCTCCGTAACGCGAAAAGCACGCGAACCGGGGCGCTGCCCGGAGCGCTGTTACAGATATATATCTTTTTTTGAACGTTAATTTCTCAAAATCCACTGGAGCACATATATTGAGACCTAGCAAAGGCACATCGGGCTACCAGTCCCTACAATTTTGCCAAGTTTCGTGCAAATCCATTCAGCCATTCGGGCTAAAAGTGAGGCCAACCGCCCTATGGAAATTAACATGGGAAAAACGCGTTACGGGACCGTCTTTTTTCTCGGCCCCCCCTTGACGAACCCCCCCCAAATTTTCAGTGGCTGCTCAGAAACAAAATGTTCCATTTTCCTGAAAATTTCAGCCAATTCCGTCCACAAACGCCAAAGTTATTAGAAATAGAATTTTCAGAAATCCCATAGAGAAAAAATCCTAACTATATATACCTACTGCCGACCGCCAGTAGGTAATATATATATATATATTCACTGAAAAAACCATAGGTTATAGACCATATATAGTTAGGAATTAGCATTTAAAAAACCTTACTTTACTCACACAAAACCATTGAAATTCCATATATAGTTAGTTGCACTAACTATATATTGCGCACCCGCAATCCACTGCTGATGATGTCACATATTACATCATTCATGACATGGTCAGTGACATCACTGATGACATCACTGATGACATCTCAAATGACATCACTGATGACATCTCACTTGACATCAATGATCACATCACTGATGATATCATTCATGTGACAATACAATGCATCTCCTCACATTTTAATATAACCTCTGTTTCACCCAGTGTTAAAAACAGAGTATAATTTTTGAAACCATTGACACACCAATACTAGTTACTACATACGTACTCACTGATTCCTACGTCTACACACACATTCACTCATTCACCCATACAATCATTCATACATACAATCACTCATGTTTACAACACAATCATATGCACTCATACACCTATACAGACACTCACACTCTGCCACTCATCCATGGAGTTACTCACACACCTAGTCAGTCCTGTAAAGAATCAATCACACTTCCATTTTCTACTCTATACAGTTAAACATAGAGCACCTTACGTTTTCAACCATATACTAACACATACTTACTCTCTTATACAATCATTGATACAAGTACACATTGATCTGTACAGAGTCACACACCTCCCATCCAGCCACACACACACTCAGTCTCCCATGCAAATACTTGGGCAATCAATCAATAACCCATATAGTTACTCATATAGCTACTGATCAACACATGCAGCAGTTTACAGAACAACAGACATAATGATGCACAAATTAAGACAGTTTAGTCACTAACCCATGCACTCAGTGAGACACATTTAATCACTCACTCATACATTCAGTCATGCACCTACTAAATCCTTCGTCCAGACACTTATACATCCACTCATTCTTCAATATGTAAGACATATTTTAACTTTACAGAAACATAGTCACTGGATGTTGTCATCAGTGATGTCATCAGTGATGTCATTTGAGATGTCATCAGTGATGTCATCAGTGATGTCACTGACCATGTCATGAATGATGTAATATGTGACATCATCAGCAGTGGATTGCGGGTGCGCAATATATAGTTAGTGCAACTAACTATATATGGAATTTCAATGGTTTTGTGTGAGTAAAATAAGGTTTTTTAAATGCTAATTCCTAACTATATATGGTCTATAACCTATGGTTTTTTCAGTGAATTTTCAAGGTTTTGTAAATGCTAATTCCTAACTATATATGGTCTATAACCTATGGTTTTTTCAGTGAATTTCAATGGTTTTTTAATAGCAAATATCATAAGCTGTCGAATGTCAAGTACGTGGTAAGAATTTTTTTTTTCGTGTTTATGCACACTGATCTGCTTTGATTGCTGCCCCCCACCCCTCATTTCTATTAGGAGTACTCTCTCTTTGCAGATAGTGAAGGGTAGTTAACGCAGCCCTTTCCCCCTTTGTAATCCGTCGTGCCTGCTTCTCTCTCCATTTGATTGATTGTTCTCTTTGGTTCATTCTCTATTTACAAACAAGCACAGAGTCGCAATACTCTGTTTAGTCTTTGCAGATAGCGAAAAATCGTGTAAAAAAACAAAAGGAATCGAGCAAAATCAGTAGGCCACTAATGGGATCTCTTTTGACCTCGCTAAAATAGAAACATTAGGAACAACCTGTTGAAAATAGCAATGCGTATGTATATAAGCGGCGTTCATTTGTGTTCACAGTACCCCTTGTTGATTGTTTCAATCGAGCATTGAATTGTTCGAAGTTAATTCTCTTAACGATCTTCTCTACCTGCAAACGAGGAAGAATAGGAATATTCTATCTCCCTTTGCAGATAGTGAAGGGTAGGTAACGCAAGCCTTTAACACGTCGTACCTATTTCATTCCTCATTGATTGATTGATTGTCCGAACATTGACTGTTTGGGAATTAGTTCTTTTTGGAGGTATTCCCTGTTTGCAAATAAACGTAGGAAAATCTTTGCAAGTAGTGAAAGGGTACGTAATGCGGACCGTTCTCCCCCGTTGTAATCTGTCATGCCTATCTACTCCCCACTGATTGATGCACCTTTTTCACCCGGACCATTTACTAGAGATACGTCATCTGGCCCGACCAGAGAGCACCCCTAGTGAAAAGGACATATGCAATAATAACGAAGTGATCACTGTATCCTGTTAACAGAAACTTTACCATGAAACAACCTGGAAAGAAAAAAATAGGAAAACGAAAATCAGTAGGCCACTGATGAACATGAACTTTTATTAAACAACGAACAAAGAAACGATAACATAACGTAATGATAAAACCTATTAATGTCCTAGAAACAAGAAAACGTTAAAATATGCCAGTGGTGAGAGACCAGAAAAACAGTAAGAGAAACCAAATCACCCCTCGCTGTCCCACCGCCTGCCACGCCAAAAAAATCGATAGACTAGGGAAAATGCAAGTCAATAGAACATCCACCCCCACTCTGGAAACTTCCAAGGTGGGGCAGGGTTCCGGCTACGCCCAGCCGGGAGCAGCCCATATAAGGCAGGTCCTGCTGCCACGCCTCGGCCAGGAGATCCTAACGTAGGGTGTAGCCGGAGGAGAGGCCGAGACCAGCGGGACCCGGCCAGGGGATTGCCTTTACAACGCTGAACAGTTGCAGGGGGGGGGAATGTCTCCTCGACCCTCCCCTCTCTCTCCCAGTCCGGCCGCGGTGGCCCTTGAGAGTTGCAGGTAGTCCCGCCACATGCTCTTCCGGTCCGACCACCAACGGTCGGGGGGCCGAGGCCGACGGGATCCGGCTGCAGCCGATAAACCAAGAAACCCGTTCATGGGGCCAGAGCCAGGGGCGTCCGGCCGACATCCACCGGAAGCCCGGCCCGAAGACGGACGGGACACTTCTTTCTTTTATAATGGCTGCGACAACACTGGAGGGGGATGTCTTGCACATGCCTCCGACCCCCCCCTCGTCCTCATCGCCTGGTCCGGCCATAACAAATCTCAAGCGAGACGCCGTGGGGTGCACTGGGAGGGAGAGACGGTGCGAACAGGCCTCTCCCGCCTCCCCAGGTGGAGGCTTCCCAGCTGCACCCTCAGCGCTCCAGGCGGTGGCATCCTAACAACTACAGTGCTGCACAGTTTCGGAACGACCTAGATAACGGTTCTTCCACTGTGGCCATGCTGCAACGTCTCGCCCGGCAGGGTGGAGCCCGTCCGCTCATGTGACCCCGCGATCGCCGGTAGCTGCCGAACTCTCAAAATGGCGGTCGACCTGGCAAGAGCGGGCCCAACATAAAGAAATGGCCCGGTCACTGGTTGACTCCACCACCGTAGTCCTCCACGACCTTGAAGATTCTAGAGGAGCCGCGGGAGTCTCCGACCCCCGATGGGGAATGACTGCCATGATCGCCCGTGGAGTGACGAAACTGTATCCGCGGGACGTCGGCGCTCCCATGCTGGCGCCAGCCTCACTTTGAATTACTACAATCCTGCAGACCTTACTTCCGGTGAAAGCACAGTGTGACCCGGTAGGAAAAATTATTGCACCCCCTCCCCTTTTTGACTGATAGTTCAAACCACCGATCCTTTCCTTTGCCCTTTTAACGGAACTTTGGACTGCCTCCCCCTCTTTTACATTTTCTAGAGAAAACAAAACATTAACCACTACATTAGCATAGCAGTTGACACCAGAACTGTTTTCAAATTGAAAACCAACAACATCTTCAACAGAATCCTTTTTGTTTCTGCTGTGACCCTGCTACAGCACAGGCATTGTCCCCAGCAGTAATTCTGCAATGCCGGTAAGAATAGCTGTGGTGCCTACTGGACTCACTCACCCCCGCGGCGCCCCACGCCGTTTTTTGCTGGGCGGCAACTTACTAGACATCACTTTCGTGCCATCTAGATTTCAGCGCGTTCTGCTGCCTTGGAACTATTCGCACAACAGACCGCTACTGACAAGAATATTTCATTATTGGTGCTGTCAATTTCAATAAATCTATTGGATAATTAAAAAGAAATTGCCACGGTCTCTTCGTTGTTTAAATGTTTTTACTGTTTTTGTTTTGTTGTATATATTTATATGTTATTAAAGTTTTATATTCCTACTACTTTGTTGGAGTGCTATATATTTTTAATGTGACACATAATTGTAAAAACTTTGATGTACAAAGAGTCATTCCTGGAATCTTCCGCTTCAGGCTCGGTCCCCTCCCCAATCACAATACAGGATGGTTTTCAGATAGTAGGAACGCGTGTGCTGTGACGGATCACATCGGGTGTGGGCCTTGATCTACTATAACTCCTTTGAAGAGGGGTGATTCTTTACAGCTGGGGCCATAAACTACATCTGCAGGGCTAGCTGATAGCCTAGGACCGGCCTGGACATTCGGACACAGAGGAAGAGGAGTGTCAGAGGGTGCGGTAGTGAATAGGGCGAAAGGGAGGTGTCGGGCGGGCACAGAGTGTGATTCTCAGGGAAGAGCAGCGCAGATGGGGGAAGGTTTATTGCCCATGCATAAGACAGAGAGCGGTGGTGACCAGTGCCTGGGGGAGATGCTTACGAGGGTGAGGAGCCATGCTACGAATCGACAGCGTGCAGAGAGTGGGTCTGGTCAAGACATCTAAAATGGCTGCCGTGCACGACAAAAGTGTGGCATTTCAAAAAAGGCAAGATGGCGCAGACAATGTTTTTCAACACTTCCTCATTTCCTTCGAATCGAACGTTAACAGACGTTGGGGCATATTACCAAAGTTAAGCGATATTTATCGCTAACGATGCTTACCAACCAATTTTTTACCACTAAGCATCGTCAGAAATTATCGAAGATAAACCTTACTATTATCAAGGTTTATCGCAAATGCGATAATAAACGGCCGCAATGCATGAATATCGCTAAAAAGTCAGCGATATTCATGCATTACCGAGCTAATACTCTTAGCCATGTTATCCACCTCCCATTGGATAACATGGCTAAGAACTGCTCAGGGCAGGTGTTACTTTTTGGAGATATTCGCGCTTAGCGCGAATATCTCCAAAAGTTGGTAATAGGAGATAGATATCTTGCATGTTGTAATGCAAGTTATTGTGGTATATGGAACTCATACCATAATCTCTCAGGAAAGCAGAAACTGATCCTTTTGGGACCGCCTAAAAAGGCCTAGGGGGTGAGGAGTACTCTACTTTGCCCCCTTTTCACGTTCCGAACTATTTTATTTTACTCTCTTCTGTAATTACACAAAATACCAGCGATAAGATGCATCGGAGACACACAGTGAGAGAAAGGAGGCCGGAGATGAAGAAGACATGTCAAATACACATTGGAGATAATATAGTGGCAGAAGGGAAGTAAATATGAGTAAACTTACCATGTAACATAAAAATGTTGCACTCTATACTATAAGTCTCATTTTATACTACAATCACTTCGCTACAACCTCATAAATTAAAAATAAAAATAAATAATGTCTCAAACAATTTTTGATTTCTAAATATAAATTTATTCTTCAGAATTTTCTAAATTTGAAACAACTAGTAACATGTCCTCATCAGTAATTTCCTCTTCAATCATCTCATCTGGAATCTCCTCATTAAAAGTCTGCAATGATGATTCTTGTAACTCTATGGTCTCCAAACACTCGATAAATTCGCCATCAAGAGATTGATCAAAAAAATCATTCAAGTCATCTCCTCCTTCTGACAATATTTCATTATTGGTGCTGTCCATTTCAATCAATGTAGTGGAATCATTCAAGTCATCTCCTCGTGACAATATTTCATTATTGGTGCTCTCAATTTCAATCAATGTAGTGGAATCATTCAAGTCATCTCCTCCTTGTGACAATATTTCATTATTGGTGCTGTCCATTTCAATCAATCTAATGGAATCATACAAGCCATCTCCTCCTTGTGACAATATTTCATTATTGGTGCTCTCAATTTCAATCAATGTAGTGGAATCATTCAAGTCATCTCCTTGTGACAATATTTCATTCTTGGTGCTGTCCATTTCAATCAATCTAATGGAATCATACAAGTCATGTCCTCCTTGTGACAATATTTCATTATTGGTGCTCTCAATTTCAATCAATGTAGTGGACAATTCAAAAGAAATTGCCACGGTCTCTTCATTGTGAGCCATTTTATTTTGAAATTGCTTGCTGTAAATTGCAGAAAAAAATAATCACTTTCATTTATCGTTTTTAGTAATACATAATATAAAACTAACTTCATCAAGTATTTAGTATAACAGAAGGACTGCAAATAAATAACAGAAAACATTTTTCAAATTATCTTCAAGTGTACAACATAGTTCCCCTTACAAATTAACAACTCACCTTTTTAAAAGTAGCAGAAGTGTTAGTACTGTGTAAATCAAACACCAGAAATTCACCACCAAAAATTCCTCACAAATGTACCTCAGACAGTAGTATCACAAAATGGCTGTGGTTTCCTCTCATTTGACATATATACATAACCAATTAACTTTCATCACACACAAATACAAAACCAAAGTAACATTTTAATTGGTTCTAAATTTCAACACTTTCAAATGTGTTTTCCCCATGCAATTTTCCATAGGACATTTACATACGTCTACAGCCTGAATGGCTGAACGGAATTACACCAAACTTGGCAAAATGGTACATCAAACCTAAGAGGTCAGGAATGATCTACTATGCCCCCTTATGGTCATTTCCCCCTTCGCTTTGGCCTCCTCTTGTCTCTCAATCCTACCGAGGGACAAGATGGCGGCCGCTACGGACTGTTTGGAATGTTGACAGACGCCGGAGAACCAATCAGCTTCGCAAAGCTCCGTAACGCGAAAAGTACGCGAAGCGGAGCGCTGTTACAGATATATATCTTTTTTTCAACGTTAATTTCTCAAAATCCACTGGAGCACATATATTGAGACCTAGCAAAGGCACATCGGGCTACCAGTCCCTAATATTTTGCCAAGTTTCGTGCAAATCCATTCAGCCGTTCGATTATTATTATTTTGTTTTTTTTTTGCCCCGCGGGGCCCTTTTAAAACCTCCGCATCAAACCTAGGGGGTCAGCGAGGATCTACTATGCCCCCTTATAGTTATTTCCCCCTTTGTTTTGACCTCCTCTTGTCTCTCGATCCTACCGAGAGACAAGATGGCGGCCGCTACGGACTGTTTGGAATGTTGACAGACGCCGGAGAACCAATCAGCTTCGCTTCACAAAGCTCCGTTGCGCGAAAAGTCCGCGAACCAGAGCGCTAACCGGTCCGCTGTTACAGATATATATCTTTTTTTAAACGTTAATTTCTCAAAATCCACTGGAGCACATATATTGAGACCTACAAAAGGCACATCGGGCTACCAGTCCCTACAATTTTGCCAAGTTTCGTGCAAATCCATTCAGCCGTTCGGGCTAAAAGTGAGGCCAACCGCCCTATGGAAAACTCAATGTTAAAAACACGTTTTGGGACCCCCCTTTTTTCTCGGCCCCCACTGGACGAACCCCCCCCAAATTTTCAAGGGCTGCTCAGAAACAAAATGTGCCATTTTCCTGAAAATTTCAGCCGATTCCGTCCACAAACGCCAAAGTTATTAGACATAGAATTTTCAAAAAACCCATAGAGAAAAAATCCTAACTATATATACCTACTGGCGACCGCCAGTAGGTAATATATATATATATATGTATATATATATATATATATATATATCGATACCTTCACTCCTCTCTGCAGTGCCCAGCCGGAACACCACCAAAGGATGAACAACAGACTCCAAATATCGTGGATAATGCACGTCTTTTATTTTTCAAATGGTCAGACGCGTTTCGAATACCTCTGTATTCTTTTTCAATGGTTTTGTATGAGTAAAATGTCCAGCTAACTATAACTGGTGTGAAACCTATGTTTTTTTCAGTGAATATATATATATATATATATATATATATATATATATTACCTACTGGCGGTCGCCAGTAGGTATATATAGTTAGGATTTTTTCTCTATGGGATTTTTGAAAATTCTATGTCTAATAACTTTGCCGTTTGTGGACGGAATTGGCTGAAATTTTCAGGAAAATTGCACATTTTGTTTCTGAGCAGCCTTTGAAAATTTGGGGGGGGTTCGTCAAGGGGGGGCCGAGAAAAAAGGGGGGTCCCAAAACGCGTTTTTCCCATGTTAATTTCCATAGGGCGGTTGGCCTCACTTTTAGCCCGAACGGCTGAATGGATTTGCACGAAACTTGGCAAAATTGTAGGGACTGGTAGCCCGATGTGCCTTTTGTAGGTCTCAATATATGTGCTCCAGTGGATTTTGAGAAATTAACGTTTTAAAAAAGATATATATCTGTAAGCGCGGACCGGGCAGCGGCCTAGGACGCGTACTTTTCGCGCAACGGAGCTTTGTGAAGCGAAGCTGATTGGTTCTCCGGCGTCTGTCAACATTCCAAACAGTCCGTAGTGGCCGCAAACAGTCCGTAGTGGCCGCCATCTTGTCTCTCGGTAGGATCGAGAGACAAGAGGAGGCCAAAGTGAAGGGGCAAATGACCATAAGGGGGAATAGTAGATCCTCGCTGACCCCCTAGGTTTGATGTGGAGGTTTTAAAAGGGCCCCGCGGGGCAAAAAAAAATAATTATAATAATAATCTTACGGCTGAATGGATTTGCACGAAACTTGGCAAAATTGTAGGGACTGGTAGCCCGATGTGCCTTTGCTAGGTCTCAATATATGTGCTTCAGTGGATTTTGAGAAATTAACGTTCAAAAAAAGATATATATCTGTAACAGCGCACCGCTTCGCGTACTTTTCGCGTTACGGAGCTTTGCGAAGCGAAGCTGATTGGCTCTCCGGTGTCTGTAAACATTCCAAACAGTCCGTAGCGGCCGCCATCTTGTCTCTCGGTAGGATCGAGAGACAAGAGGAGGCCAAAGCGAAGGGGCAAATGACCATAAGGGGGCATAGTAGATCCTCGCTGATCCCCTAGGTTTGATGTGGAGGTTTTAAAAGGGCCCCGCGGGGCAAAAAAAATAAATAATAATAATAATCGAACGGCTGAATGGATTTGCACGAAACTTGGTAAAATATTAGGGACTGGTAGCCCGATGTGCCTTTGCTAGGTCTCAATATATGTGCTTCAGTGCATTTTGAGAAATTAACGTTCAAAAACAAGATATATATCTGTAACAGCGCTCCGCTTCGCGGAGATAAAATTATATCTGTATTACCTAGCTGTTGCTAACACCAGTTAGCGACGGCTAGTAGGAGATAGCGACCATCTTGGGCCCCACTTTGCATGTGAGTGATATTTATCACTAATGACATGCAAAGTGGGCATGCCAAGATGTTAGCGACTGGAAACAGTCGCTAACATCGCTATCTCCTATTATCAACTTTTGGAAATATTCGAGATAAGCGCGAATATCTCCAAAAAGTAACAGCTGCCCTGAGCAGTTCTTAGCCATGTTATCCTATGGGAGGTGGATAACATGGCTAAGAGGATTAGCTCGGTAATGCATGAATATCGCTGAGTTTTCAGCGATATTAATGCATTGCGGTCGGTTTTTATCGTATTTGCGATAAACTTTGATAATAGCAAGGTTTATCTGCGATAATTTCTGACGGTAAAAAAATCTTTGCAATGCATCGTTAGGGATAAATATCGCTTAACTTTGGTAATATGCCCCAACGTCTGTTAACGTTCGATTCGAAGGAAATCAGGAAGTGTTGAAAAACATTGTCTGCGCCATCTTGTCTTTTTTCAAATGCCACACTTTTGTCGTGCACGGCAGCCATTTTAGATGCCTTGACCAGACCCACTCTGTGCACGCTGTCGATCCTTAGCATGGCTCCCCACCCTCGCAAGCATCTCCCCCAGGCAGTGGTCACCCCCGCTCTCTGTCTTATGCATGGGTAATAAACCTCCCCCCATCTGCGCTGCTCTTTCCTGAGAATCACACCCTGTGCCCGCCCGACACCTCCCTTTCGCCCTATTCACTACTGCACCCTCTGACACTCCTTTTCCTCTGTGTCCGATTGTCCAGGCTGGTCCTAGGGTATCAGCTAGCCCTGCAGATGTAGTTTATGGCCACAGCTGTAAAGATTCACCCCTCTTCAAAGGAGTTATAGTAGATCAAGGCCCACACTCGATGAGATCCGTCACAGCAGAAGCGTTGCTATTATCTGAAAACCATCCTGTATTGTAATTGGGGAGGGGACCGAGCGTGAAGCGGAAGATTCCAGGGATGACTCTTTGTACATCAAAGTTTTTACAATTATGTGTCACATTAAAAATATATAGCACTCCGACAAAGTAGTAAGATTATAAAACTTTAATAATTTATAAATATATACAAGAAAACAAAAATAGTAATAACATATAAACATTTTTAGGGAAAAACAACGAAGTAGCGGTCGGCTGTGCGAATAGTCCCAACGCAGCACAACGTCCAGATTTCCGGCGTGGGGCGGGTCATCAGTAGCAAACTGTTGTGCGAATAGTTCCAAGGCAGCAGAACGCGCTGAAATCTAGATGACACGAAAGTGATGTCTAGTAAGTTGCCACCCAGCAAATAACGGCGTGGGGCGTCGCGGGGGGTGGGTCTTCAGTAGCAAACTGTTGTGCGAATAGTTCCAAGGCAGCAGAACGATGGCACCAAGGTGATGTCCAGTAAGTTGCCGCACTGGTTTTGGTATCCTACAATGCTGCTCCGAATAACGGCGTGGGGCGCCCCGGGGGAGGCGGCGTGAACGGGCCTCTCCAGGTGGAGTGTCATCTGTTGTAGTGGGGCGCCCCTTTACCGTTTCAGTTGCCATTCCGTCCGTTTTTGGTCCACTGTGTCAAAAGCCGCAATTCAGCTGAGTTGCGCCCACTCTTGCGGTGCAGCGATAGGCGGCTGTCACAGGACTCTCAAAATGGCGGCAGGCTCTTTCCTTTTTGGGCCTGGTCCACTGAAATGGCCCTGGGACACCTTGGAAATCGGACGCTTGTCTGCTAGGTCTTGGACCCCATTCTCGAAAGCGTCCCCTCCGCCTTGAGAATTCATCAAAAGTTTTGGGGGCCCCGACTCCTGCAGGCTTCTGGTGGGGAGCGGCTGCCATGATTGCTCGCGGAATGACTACGACGGAGCTACGAGATGGTGGTGCTCTCATGCTGACGCCAGCTTCAGTCTGAAACATCCAGAAACAAGGTGGGGCTTTCATCGTTTGGAAAAAAAAAAAGTTTTCATCCAATGAAAAGTGTTGTTTTTAGGTCATATGATCAAGCCTTCCATCATTAGGAAACCAAAAGTAAAATGAACCAATGAAAAGTTTTATAAACAAGTCACATGACCTGTTATGCGGCATAGGGTATAAAATGCGGAGAAAATACGTTGGCACGTGAGGCGGCGTCAGTAGCGGACCGATGTGCGAATAGGCCGAAGGCAACACAGCGCGCCAAGATCCGGATGGCACCGAGGTGGTGTCCAGCAAGTTGCAGCACTGGTGTGGCCATCCTACAATGTTGAAAGTCGGCGTGGGGCGCCCCGTTGGCCTGTGAGTTTGCGTCAGTAGCGGACCGATGTGCGAATAGGCCGAAGGCAGCACAACGCGCCAAGATCCGGATGGCACCGAGGTGGTGTCTAGTAAGTTGCCGCACTGGTGTGGCCATCCTACAATGCTGAAAGTCGGCGTGGGGCGCCCTGTTGGCCTGTGAGATGGTGTCAGTAGCGGACTGATGTGCGAATGGGGCCAAAGGCAGCGCAACAATATTTTCTGACTGACACCACAAGGCGCTGAGATGCCAAGATCCGGATGGCACCGAGGTGATGTCTAAGTTGCGGACTGATGTGCGAATGGGGCCAAAGGTAGCGTAACAATATTTTCTGTATGGAAGATACCACTAGGCGTTGAGATGCCAAGATTCGGATGGCACCGAGGTGATGTCTAGCAAGTTGCTGCACTGGTGTGGTCATCCTACAATGCTGAAACTCGGCGTGGGTCGCCCCATTAGCCTGTGAGATGGCGTCAGTAGCGGACCGATGTGCGAATAGGCCGAAGGCAGCACAACGCGCCAAGATCCGGATGTCACAGTGGTGGTTTCATAGTTGAGAGGCACTTCATCTGCAGTGGGGCGCCGAGATCCGGATGGCACCGAGGTGATGTCTAGCAAGTTGCTGTACTGGTGTGGTCATCCTACAATGCTGAAAGTCGGCGTGGGGCACCCCATTAGCCTGTGAGATGGCGTCAGTAGCGGACTGATGTGCGAATGGGGCCAAAGGCAGCACAACGCGCCAAGATCCGGATGGCACCGAGGTGGTGTCCAGCAACTTGCCGCACTGGTGTGGCCATCCTACAATGCTGCGCCGAAAGTCGGCGTGGGGCGCCCCGTTGGCCTGTGAGTTCGCGTCAGTCAGTGGGGGCTGTTTGAGGATCTGACTGCATTGGAAAGCAATGTGATGCTGTGCGTCGCCCCCAAGATGGAGGTTCCTCGGCTGCAGTGGGGCGCCCCTTGGTGTTTCACTCGCTATGCAGCTGAGTTGCGTGCGCACTTGTGGCGAATAGGCCGAAGGCAGCACAACGCGCCGAGATCTGGATGGCACCGAGGTGGTGTCCAGCAATTTGCCGCACTGGTGTGGCCATCCTACAATGCTGCGCCGAAAGTCGGCGTGGGGTGCCCCGTTGGCCTGTGAGGTGGCGTCAGTAGCGGACCGATGTGTGAATAGGCCGGAACCAGCACAAGGCGCCAAGATCCGGATGGCACCGAGGTGGTGTCATAGTTGAGAGTTCTGAGCAGCGCTTGTAACACTGTCTGAAGCTTATTTGCACCTGCTGCAGCTTCACTATTGCCCTGGTGTGGCCTAAGATCGCCCATGACATAGGCGGCCACCTCCCGGGGTCCGGCGGAACTTTTTTCCTTTTCCTTTGTGCATCTTGTCCCACAATCCGTTTGACCTGAAGACACGACCAGGTCCCTGAATGTGTGCAGGGGGACGCTATTGATTGAATCAAAATGGCGGCTTCACACAAAGCTGACTCAAGCGTTGCTGCTGATGCTATACAGAGAAAAACTGGTTTTCAGTTTGTACATTCTTCAGGATTTTTCCATCCAAGGCTGGTTGAGAGTTTGTATAACAATGGCTTCAGATTTTCAACATACTACTCTTCAACATTCTT
Source organism: Lissotriton helveticus (assembly GCF_964261635.1). NCBI lineage: Eukaryota > Metazoa > Chordata > Amphibia > Caudata > Salamandridae > Lissotriton > Lissotriton helveticus. The sequence goes on from NC_136068.1 coordinate 651,638,992, forward strand.
CCTAAATGTAACAATGTGAGACTCACTAGGAGAACGGTGTAGTGAGGGCCACAAACGGCTGTTTGTCTTTCCTTTCAAAATGCTGCCAACAATATTTTCGGAATGGAAGACAACACAAGGCGCTGAGATTCGGTTGGCACCGAGGTGGTGTCCAGCAAGTTGCCGCACTGGTGTGGCCATCCTACAATGCTGCGCCGAAAGTCGGCGTGGGGTGCCCGAAGGGGGGGGGGGAGGCGGCACAAACGAGCCTCTCCCGCTTCTCCATGTGGAGGCAGTTCATCTGCAGTGGGGCGCCGAGATCCGGATGGCACCGAGGTGGTGTCTAGCAAGTTGCCGCACTGGTGTGGCCATCCTACAATGCTGCGCCGAAAGACGGCGTGGGGTGCCCGAAGGAAGTGTCCTTATCCAGGGCATTATCGCTGTATCATGTCCTCCACTAAAATGGCCCTGGGACACATTAGAACTCGGACGCTCGATTTTTTTTTCCTTTCCTGTACATGCAAAAAAAGGTAAATGCCCGGTACGTTACACGCTTCATCTGCCACGATGAACTCTCCAGAGGAACCGAAAAAAAATATAGTTGTGGTAACTATACCATGCATCGTCATATGGAGAGGTGGCACCAATTAATTATAGTGCTGCATAAAAGAGAGATTTGGAGGAGAACCCCTGACCTGCTAGTACATTCATCAAAGAAGTGGCACTGAGAGCTTCAGAGGCAAGGGAAACGGTCCCAAATTTTTAGAAGAACTTTGGAAAGATTAAAATGACATGTTTAGATTGTGGCAAATTAATTTCATGTGGACAGATGAGTGTTACTCTAATAAATACAGCATATGAACATCATCATAGTCGATGGTTGGTAGAGACATTTTGACTATATCCTGGACCTGCCCGTCCTCGCCCAAAATGGTGCCGGAATAAATGGGACTCGTAACTCCTTGTTGTGTACTGGTTGCAGAACCTTGAAATCACGAGATACGTATGCAGTTTTGAAGCACATGGCGGGCGGGGACGAGAATTGATTGAATATTTCGACATCCCTATTGATATTAAGTTCTGATGTGTTATTGATTACTGTACTGTTGAAAGTTCGAATTAACGTCACCCATGGTACTTGCCCGCAAATGTATATCTAGATAATTTTATTGTAACTGGCCCTGTCGTATTTTAATTATAAAATGTACGTCCACCGATTCCGTAACTGTTAGACACCTTAGTTCTTGCAACCTAATGGCCCGCCCGTTACGTTCCTCTACAGTGTAAATGTCTACTCATCACATACGATTACAGTTTGCTCCGTGGCCGGCCCACGTGGTTATAGGCTCGTATTTGTATAATGAAATTTTCACAATAAAGGTTTTTAAAAGAAAACATGGTAGTAGTATATACATTGGTAAAGTTTGTAATAATAGTAACTGTTTTAGAATCATTAAAAGGCAAGTGAAATAAAGCAGACCAATTACATGAAGGGTAAAAGGTATAATACGAAGGAACGCAGTAAAGATAAATGGTCAAGGGCTGTTGTGTTTTCTATTCCTGCAACATAAAGTGATCGATAAGAATCTCATATTCAGGCGTATCGGCGACTAAGACAGCAGGTCGACCCTCTTTTGCTCAACGGCTCCATCATGGGACGAAGAAACGCTCTTTTTCTCGAAAAAAGAATATATTTTACTTGCAGGACAGTTGTAAAATTTCCGGGAAAGTACATTAGTCTGGAACATTATAACATATATTTAAGAAAAAATAATGTTCGGAAGTAATGAAAAGCGTAATTTTTAGGTCATATGACCAAGCCTTTCATCATTACAATAAGAAAAGTAAAATGAACCAATGAAAAGTTTTATTAACAAGTCACATGACTTGTTATGCTTACGTTACGCGCTGCGCGCCCCGGATGACTTCCGGATGCGCTAACGCGGCGCGTCATATGACGCATTACGCGACAACGCAGGTCCAGAATATAGTCAAAATGTCTCCACCAACCAGCGGTCGGAACACAACCCCTTTCAGCAGGCTAAATAGTTCTGTTAAATGACAACAGAAGGGACAGGCAACAAGAACCATCAGTCAAAGAGGGGAGGGCTAGTTCTTCTCTACCGGGTTACATTGGGGCGCTACCGGAACTGATCGAATTGGTAGTCTACAGTGTTTCTGGATGTTTCAGACTGAAGCTGGGGTTAGCATGAGAGCAGCATCATTTCGTAGCTCCGTCGTGGCCATTCCGCAACCAATCATGGCAGCCGCTCTTTATCGTTATTTTGGGCGGGGTGGGTGGCGGAGCCGAGCTGTTTTGCAGCCATCATTGTGTGGAGTTCAGTTCATCTCACTAGTTTTGTATTTGTCATGAGGGGTTGTTCCTAATGTTTCTATTTTAGCGAGGTCAAAAAGAGATCCCATTAGTGGCCTACTGATTTTGCTCGATTCCTTTTCTTTTTTTTACACGATTTTTCGTTATCTGCAAAGACTAAACAGAGTATTGCGACTCTGTGTTTGTTTGTAAATAGAGAATGAACCAAAGAGAACTAATTCTAAAACAGTAAATACTTGGATAACAATCAATCAAATGGAGAGAGAAGCAGGCACGACGGATTACAACGGGGGCAAAGGCCTGCGTTAACTACCTTTCACTATCTGCAAAGAGAGAGTACTCCTAATAGAAATGAGGGGGGGGGGCACCATTCAAAGCAGATCAGTGTGCATAAACACGAAAATGTTTTCACTTACCACGTACTTGACATTCGACAGCTTATGATATTTGCTATTAAAAAACCATTGAAATTCACTGAAAAAACCATAGGTTATAGACCATATATAGTTAGGAATTAGCATTTACAAAACCTTGAAAATTCACTGAAAAAACCATAGGTTATAGACCATATATAGTTAGGAATTAGCATTTAAAAAACCTTATTTTACTCACACAAAACCATTGAAATTCCATATATAGTTAGTTGCACTAACTATATATTGCGCACCCGCAATCCACTGCTGATCATGTCACATATTACATCATTCATGACATGGTCAGTGACATCACTGATGACATCACTGATGACATCTCAAATGACATCACTGATGACATCACTGATGACATCTCATTTGACATCAATGACCACATCACTGATGATATTATTCATGTGACAATACAATGCATCTCTTCACATTTTAATATAACCTCTGTTTCACCCAGTGTTAAAAACAGAGTATAATTTTTGAAACCATTGACACACCAATACTAGTTACTACATACGTACTCACTGATTCCTACGTCTACACACACATTCACTCATTCACCCATACAATCATTCATACATACAATCACTCATGTTTACAACACAATCATATGCACTCATACACCTATACAGACACTCACACTCTGCCACTCATCCATGGAGTTACTCACACACCTAGTCAGTCCTGTAAAGAATCAATCACACTTCCATTTTCTACTCTATACAGTTAAACATAGAGCACCTTACGTTTTCAACCATATACTAACACATACTTACTCTCTTATACAATCATTGATACAAGTACACATTGATCTGTACAGAGTCACACACCTCCCATCCAGCCACACACACACTCAGTCTCCCATGCAAATACTTGGGCAATCAATCAATAACCCATATAGTTACTCATATAGCTACTGATCAACACATGCAGCAGTTTACAGAACAACAGACATAATGATGCACAAATTAAGACAGTTTAGTCACTAACCCATGCACTCAGTGAGACACATTTAATCACTCACTCATACATTCAGTCATGCACCTACTAAATCCTTCGTCCAGACACTTATACATCCACTCATTCTTCAATATGTAAGACATATTTTAACTTTACAGAAACATAGTCACTGGATGTTGTCATCAGTGATGTCATCAGTGATGTCATTTGAGATGTCATCAGTGATGTCATCAGTGATGTCACTGACCATGTCATGAATGATGTAATATGTGACATGATCAGCAGTGGATTGCGGGTGCGCACTATATAGTTAGTGCAACTAACTATATATGGAATTTCAATGGTTTTGTGTGAGTAAAATAAGGTTTTTTAAATGCTAATTCCTAACTATATATGGTCTATAACCTATGGTTTTTTCAGTGAATATATATATATATATATATATATATATTTTCTTTTTTTTTTTTTTTTTAAACAAAAGGAGCAGCACATCCAGGATATTTTCAAAGCTACTTTATTAGAGCTTCACCCCACCAACGCGTTTCAGCCTCAGCAGGCTTTGCTCACGGTCACGTGAGCAAAGCCTGTTGAGGCTGAAACGCGTAGTTGAAATTCCCCCGTTATAGTTAGTTTAGCTAACTATAAATTGCGCGCCCGCAATGCACTGCTGATGACATCACATATTACATCACTCATGACATTGCCAGTGACATCACTCATATTCTTAACGTAAAATAACAAGTAAATTAAAAAAATATTTTTTTATTATTATTATTTTTTTCAATATATTAAAATTAAATTCTATTTAATTCCTTTTTCATTTTTTTGGGGGATAATTGTACCGTACGCATGTGGTGATCGCACCATACTTTGTACAGCAAATCGTACTCTGTGCGTATCTGCGCATACGTTACGAATACGCTTTGATGTTACACATCACATCAAAGCACCCCGTAAGCGAAAGTCGTGAAAGTTTTTAATTGTTTAAAAACATATATTTAAGTATTTAGTGTACATACTAAGAGAAGCCATTATCTGGGATAATTAATGAAAATAGTTTGTTTAACTTTAAATAAGCGTATATTACTTTTAAAAGCAATTACGCAAATCGCGGCAGGACGTCATACGTACTCGCATCGTAGGAGCACCGTAAGCACACTAAGTAAACATACGCAAAGCCATGTGACTTTCAAAGAACAGATGTAATTGGTTCATAATACTTCCTATTGTAACTGTTGAAAGACCCCACCCATTTTAATCATTCTTCTTTGACTTTCATTGAAGAAACACCTTTTTCTAAAGGAGCTGTGTTTTCATTGTTTTATCATGGCTGCCCAGCAAGAAAACACTTCACAGCGCTCTTCTGAGGAAGAATTTGTGGCAGAAAATCCACCCACAAAAAGAAAAGAGGCAGTGATATGGATTTTTTTTTCATTTCCAGCAGGTGAAAAAACGGTAAATGCTGCAAAAGTAACCTGCAAAATCTGCTCTGTTGTACTATCAAGAGGGAATCCAAACAAACATTATTCCTTCGGGACTGCAAGCATGGTGAGGCATATCAAGAAACAGCACCCTGTAAATTATGCCAATGCTGCTTGCACAAGAGTCAGGGAGGACCTTCCACCAGCACAACCAAATACTTCAACAGGATCTGCAAGTCCACATCCAGACCTCCGTCTAGATTTTGCCGATTTAATAATTCAATCTAAATTTTGTAAACAACTATTATGCTACGGTGAACAGTCAATTGATTTATTTGCAGCAGGAAACAGCAGCACCAGTGCTCTCTGCGATATTATTTTTTTTATTTGTTCCTGTTAATAGCTTTTTTGTTTGCTGTTCCTTTTTTTCCTAACAAAATTAAAACTGTTCAAAAAACACAAAAAAACTACAAAACAACAAGTAATTTTCAGGACTACCTACTCTGGTAAAAAAAAGAGTTAAACTTATATGCTAGTGTGTGAAATTTTAGATGTATGTATGTGTAGTGCATAATTGATGTACAACATGAATGAAAGAAAGAAAGACCAGAAAACATGGATGATATTTGTCAACCAAATCAAACATTTCAAAAGAACAATAACAAAATATTTTGGCAAAATAGCAAATAGACAACTATTCCACGGGATATATTGACCGATCTCATGTGGTCTACTACATTATGAGTATTGCTTGATTTGCAGACCGTCGACTTGGAAAGTTCTTATGTAACTCACTAAACAAACTACTAAAAAGGTTCGCCTAGGCCTGGCAGGCAGCAGTCCGCAGCACGCGAAGTGACAGACAAAGTCGATCGTGATTGCAGATCAGTGAATACTCAAACTATCAATCCACCACCACTATTTCTTCTTATCGCCATGTGTACAAAGGAAGGACTGGACTTGAGTCTGTAGGGGCTGATTTAGAAGCCCCTTGCGGCTCTTTTGCTACATTGTTGCGTGGCTTTTGTGACGCAGCGGTAGAACAAAAGAGGTGCCATGGTGCGGCGTATATTAACAACGGAACGAATATGGGAGATGCATCACGTTGTAAAGCCCTGCGTCATCAGGGGGCGTTCCGGCGCAAGGGAGGGGTTCCTGCGCAGGAACGCATCCTAAAAGTGGCTGAGGGAAATATACAAGATGTCAATCAGTCACTTTTAGGACAATGATGCGTGACTCAAACCCTGCGCCTGCTTGAAGCAGACGTACGGCTTGATGCAGCATTGGGGAGATAGGGCACCCCAGAGCATTGCTGGAGCTGCGCCATCGTTGTCATGCAACTCCAGCAATGCGCCATCTTTACGGCACAGATGCGTAAGGCTTCTGTGACGTTTTGGGGCGATGGTGCGCCACATTGTAAATACGGCGCACCAGGGGTGGTGGTGGCATGACGCACAATTACTGGCGCATCCCTGCTACTTTGCATTGATACTCCGGTAATTGAAAATCTGACCCTTAGTGTCTAGCATTACGCAGTTCTTTACACTACACTCATACATAATTTATCAGGCCAAATAAATGAACACAAAATAGAAAACAAATAAGCATAGTAGCAAGGCTACTGAGAAGGAGAGCAGTGCACCTGAAATGCACAGAAGATTTTGAAATATAATTTACCTACAATGTAATCGGCAGCATTATTGCTCTTGGTAAAACACAAAAAATTGCAATATAATAACACACAGAGCGGGAGAAAGCAGAGTAGTGATGAAATAGCTAGAAATAGCTACTACTACTCACCAAGCCTGGCAATGGAGGCTGGATGCCACTGTCGCTGAATATCGGCGGCTGCTGGCCCTGGAGGAGGAGGACACGCAGTCTACTACTACATCTACTGCGACAGCTGCATCCTCCTCTGGGCCCATACGGGCTGCCAGCCAGCGCAGTGCTCCAGCGGTACGGAGCCGGGCTACCAAAGCCAACCGCCGAACAGCAAAGACATCAGCTGCCCCCCACAGGAGTTGCAAGGCACGCCAGCGCCGCTTATCCCTCAGAGTGTCCTACCTGGAGCAGGAGGTCTTAACCTATAAGAACTTGGTGGAGGGCCTCCGCTTCGACCATGCCACCCTCCGCAAGGAGTATGATGCCCTGGCCGCTACAGTGAACAGCATCCTGCCGTAGTGTCCCTTGCCCCTTTTTTAGAGACTTTTGGGGGGGGGGATTTGGGAGTTGGGTTCTTTTTGGGACTTTTGAAAGACAATCGTTGGGGTTAGGGAGGGTCTTGAGGGAGATTATTTTGTTAGGGCTATACAAATATACTTTTTGAAACTTTATCTGAGCATACCTGTTTTTTACTGCTTTTGAGTCTGGTGGGTGGTGGTTTAACAGTAAGTTTGTTTTCCTGAAACTTAAGTCTGTGTCATTTTCATCCTTTAAGTGTAAATGGCTAAATGTTTTCAACACTAAGTGCCTCTCACAGAGTAAGTGATCCCCCCTTTCGAACCATGGATTTTCTTCAAATCACTTGCAACAAAAATTAAACATTCCCACGAGTGCTCTAAAACCCCAGAACTCAGTTGCAAAAATCAAAAACACCCCGAAACACATGCAATCCTGCTGCTAGGGCTAAGTTACAAAAAGTGCCAAAACCTTTTTCCTCATGGATGTTGTTTAAACCAGTTTTATCCGGTATTAGACCTTCCCAGCAATGGCCCCAGAGCCGTCAACCCAGGCGAAAACAAGTAGAAGACCCCCAAACAGCCAAAAAGCAAAAGTACAAAAATGTGGACTTAGTCACTTTTCTGAAAATTTGCAAAATCACTCAGCGTGCGCTCTGCAGCTAGGCCCTAACTCCCCTCTGCCTCCATGGATTTCCTTCAAACCTCGTGCTATCTAAACTATCCATACCCAGTAGTGCTCCCAGACCCCGAAACCCACCCACAAACACCAGGAAGCCCCCCAAACAGGCCCCCAAAAACGCTACATTGAGCGAAAAGTCAGAAAATGCAAAACCTTTTTCCTCAGGGATGTTGTTTAAACCAGTTTTATCCGGTATTAGACCTTCCCAGCAATGGCCCCAGAGCCGTCAACCCAGGCGAAAACAAATAGAAGACCCCCAAACAGCCAAAAAGCAAAAGTACAGGTGATTAAAGTTTTAATTATATTAACTTGTGCAAAACAAAGAAAGACAGAAACACAGGAATAAAAGTGAATAAGTACGAAAAAGAACATTTCTGAATTCATTGGCTCATTTTCAGGGCTCGGTGTCAGGGAAGAAGAGTTCGTCCTCATACTCTGCGAATTCAGGCAGGAGTAGGTCAGTGTCACCTAACACAGAAGAAATTCCCTCATCTAAGTTGCTGTCCTCCTCGTCTTCTTCCGTCATGCGATCTGGTACTTTGAAATCTGGTGGTATAAGGTGCTCATTCATCTTGATCATTGTCAATATCTCCACATTTTTGGGCGAGAGGCGGGTCCGTTTGCAGGTTACAATGCCACCAGCAGCACTGAAAACACGTTCAGAAGACACACTTGCGAGTGGGCAAGACAAGTAATGTATAGCCAGGCGGGTGATCTCTGGCCACAATTCTTTTTTCCCATGCCAATACGCCAATGGGTCAGCATTAACATAGACCTCTGTTGAGTCATTCAGATAGTCCTGCACCATCGACTCAAAGTTCTCCACGGTTCCTCCACTATGCTGAATTTTTGCTCGGACCTTTTCAGAACCATAACCAATCTCAGCTAGCCAATCCTCTTCATCACCCGATATTTCTGTTGTTTCTGGTGCAGATGATGCGGTTGCCGGTGTCTTTAACGGCTGAGAGGTCACTTCTGCCACAGCCACAGGTGCAGAAGTGGAGTCTTTTGACTGGGGATGGGCTGCTGATGCTGATGTACTGCCTTTTCCTTCAATTTGCTTCCGTTCTCTTTCAAACCTGATGGCTGACCAGGCTAGCCAACGTTTGTACTTTGTAACATCTTCATCACTAAAAGGAAATAATGCAGAGCCTGCCAGCGCCTTTTTGTAGCGTGGATGCAGAATAGTAGCACATATGTAATGCTGTTCTGAGTGGATCTTTTGAAGACGCTTATCGCCAAGTAGGCGCTCTAATAATTTCTCCGCCAAAACACAAGCTTCTTGCTTTTCATCATCTTTTTGAAACTTTGAAGACACCGCCTTCAGTTTGTGCTCCAGCATGCGCAACAATGGGATAGCTTTTCCCAAATTACAGTCCTCCCTGCTGACTGCACGCGTGAAGACCTCAAAAGGACGAAGCATGTCTGTCAGGCTTTTAACTAGCTCCCATTGCGCCGCATTTAACCTCAGGTCCTCCTTCACAGCTGTACCCATTGTTAAGAAATACTGATCGAGTACCGTAAACTGCTCATACAGACGCTCAAGCATGTAGAAGGTTGAGTTCCAACGTGTTGGCACCTCCTGGATGAGTGCTTTCACTGGCATTCGACGTTCATGTAGCAGGCGCCTCAGATGCTACCGGGCCTTAAAAGAATGGCTGAAATGGTTGCACATTTTTTGGCAGGTGACCACTAACTGGCATGCTGGACTGTCTTTATCCAAGAATTTTTTAACAACCAGGTTTATACAGTGCGCCAAACACAGCACTCTGAAATAGTCACCCAGTTCCATGGCCTTAACTACATTGGCGTCATTATCCGTGGAAACATAACCAATGCCGCGTTTTTTTGGAGACAGCCAGTGAAAGACCTTTGTGTTGAACTCATTCAAAATGTTTTGTGCTGTATGACGTTTCTCCAAGCCAAACATGGCTAGTGTTGCATGTTTCCGAGCAGCTTTAAAAACTTGGTCCAGGTCAGCACCTGCGTTTAGCTTTGCTTTAACCCCTGAAAAAGAGACCCAGTGTGCAGTGATGCACATGTAATCAGTGCCTGCGCCACTGGTCCACATGTCTGTTGTCAGATGTATAGTGTGAACAGCACTCTTCTGCAAAGCTGGCCCAATCACCTCCAGCACATCTTCATGTAGTGCTGGAACCGCAACTCGGGCAAAATAGTACCAGCTAGGAACCTTCCATTTAGGGCAGAGCGCTGCCACTAATTTGAGAAAACCAACCCCTTCTACAAAAGAAAAAGGGAGAAGATCCAGCGCTAGCATTTTAGCCAGCTTAGTGTTATAGAGACGCACCATTGGGTGGTTGCGGTCATATGGCGCGTCTGAAAAAAACATTGTTTTAATGTTGCCCTGGACCATTTTACGGGATGATGATGATGACTTCTTCGACCCAGTTACGCTCGCTGATGAACTTTTTCGCATTGGTGTCTCACTCTGTCCCACACTCTTAGTGTGGCTCCCTGGGGTACTGGGTGTAAGTGAAGTGTGTGACACTTCTTCCTCCTCGTCATCATCAGATGGAACATCAACGTTTTCTCGACTTGCAATTTGGGCTTCCTTGATCTCCTTTAGGTGCGCCAACCATTGGACAGTGTGCTGTCTGTCAAGATGACCTCTCTGGCCTACAGTCCCACAGTTGCTACCAAGCTTACCACGACTAACTGCAAGCTTACAAATGCTACAAATGGCTATGTTTTCCCTTTTTGGGGAAACACTAAAGAAGTCCCAAACTGCGGACTTGAAATGTCTGTGGGGGCCGGAGGAGGCGATACTGGTGGTGGTCGTGCTGCTAATGCCAGATGAAGTGGAGGATGTGTATTGCTGAACTTTACTACGTTGTGCACTTTCACCACCACTAATTGAGGTCGAGGTGGATGGAGGTCCCTTCTGGCGAGTAAGAAATATGGAAGCGGTAGGTTGTGGTGTACTAGTTAACATCAATGATTCTGGTGTTCCCATTGCCTCCTCGTCGACTTCATCATCACGCTCAGCAGCTTGTCAGGCTAGGGTCAAAATGTCTGTTTGCTGCATGCCCGCTGGGGCTTCAGTGACGTTAGTGATGATGACTGCGTCGTCATCGTGAGAGTCTTCAGCAGCAGGAGTATACGCCACTTCTTGTTCAGAGTCATCACACTCCATAACTATGAGAGTTTCGACGACCTTCCTTTTACGATTAGCTACCTTTGTCAGATCATGGTGTGCCTCCTCAACCTCACTCTCAGACGGCAGTGGTGCTGGTTCCCAAGTAATATCCATATCATCAGAAGGAGGTGGACTTGAAGAAGATGTAGACACCAACACCCTTGATCTTTTCTTTGCTCTGGATGTGGACGACAATGAATGATCATCAGGAGGAGTGGCTTCCTCGAATGATACCTCGGCTTGATTGTCGATTTCCAGATGTGCCTCTACTTCTGGAGGAACAACTATTGTGGCCACTTGTTGGGCCCCTCCATGCACCTCTCTTGCTCCTCTCCTTGCGCCGCCTCTCCTTCCACATGTACTTGGGCTTGTACTTGCACATGTGATTGTTGTTGCGGCTGTGGTTGTTCAACACTCGTCAGATGAGTTACAATAACCTGTGTTGATTGAGGGACATTGTTGCTACTTTCTTGCGATGAGCCAACATCACTGGTCGATGGTGATTGAACAACTATACTGGCTGCCTCTGCAGCACTCAAGGGCTTGGACCTAAGTTGGCGTGGTGGTGGTGGCACTGAGCCCAATGGAGCGGAGGTGCTGCTCCCAGCTTGGTCCCCATCAGACCCCGCTGCTGCAGGTGTACTTTTTTTTATCCCAAACATGTGGCGTTCGTCATCACACCAGTCTTCTTGGTAAGTGGCGCCACTTGCTTCTTCTGCTCCTTACTGGCAACTTTCTTGCTAGAGGAGCTACGGGCAACTTTTTTTGGGGCCATCTTCTTCAGATGTCACTCTGAAAAGCTGGCCGCAGTTGCACAAGTTGCAGAGTTGTCTGTGGCCACACGTGACGTTGTGCTGCACACACTGCAGCAGTACTTCTTCCTGGCACTGGTGGTTCTCTTGTGCACTTACAAGCAATGGAAGACAGAGGAACATCAGTTATACACCCCAAAAAGTCGAAAAAACACACAAAAATCAGCACAATCCCAGCCCATCCATGGCCTCAATGGTCTTTAAATTCAAGAAGACACCCCACAGAAAGACTAGGCCCATTCACCACTCACTACCCCTGGGCAAAAGGCCCCACCAGCAGCCCCAAAACAATGACAAAAAACACAAAATTCCGCACAATCCCAGCCCATCCATGGCCTCAATGATGTTTAAATTCAAGAAGACACCCCACAGAAAGACTAGGCCCATGCACCACTCACTACCCCTGGGCAAAAGGCCCCACCAGCAGTCCCAAAAAAACAACAAAAAACACAAAATTCAGCACAATCCCAGCCCATCCATGGCCTCAATGATGTTTAAATTCAAGAAGACACCCCACAGAAAGACTAGGCCCATGCACCACTCACTAACCCTGAGCAAAAGGCCCCACCAGCAGCCCCAAAAAAACGACAAAAACCACAAAATTCAGCACATTCCCAAGCCCATCCATGGCCTCAATGGTGTTTAAATTCAAGAAGATACCCCACAGAAAGACTAGGCCCATGCACCACTCACTACCCCTGGGCATAATGGATGAAAGCTAGGCAAAATGGGTGCAGGCCTCAGACACTGCCTCTCTTCAAAATGGCCCCTTGAACCCCAAGCACATGTTGCCTGTATCAGCCCTCAAGATGGCCACCAACACCACCCACATGGCCAGTCCACATCAACAGTACACCCCAAAAAAAAACGAAAAACACACAAAAATCACCACAATCCAATGCCATCCAGGATGTTTACATTAAAGAGAGTCAGACCCCAGAGGCAGACTCAGTCCATGCACCACTACCCCTGGGCAAAAGGCCCCATCAGCAGCCCCCAAAAAATCGACAAAATCCACAAAATTCAGCACAATCCCAGCCCATCCATGGCCTCAATGATGTTTAAATTCAAGAAGACACCCCACAGAAAGACTAGGCCCATGCACCACTCACTACCCCTGGGCAAAAGGCCCCACCAGCAGCCCCAAGAAAACGACAAAAACTACAAAATTCAGCACAATCCCAGCTCATCCATGGCCTCAACGGTGTTTAAATTCAAGAAGCCACCCCACAGAAAGACTAGGACCATGCACCACTCACTACCCCTGGGCATAATGGATGAAAGCTAGGCAAAATGGGTGCAGGCCTCAGACACTGCCTCTCTTCAAAATGGCCCATTGAACCCCAAGCACATGTTGCCTGTACCAGCACTCAAGATGGCCACCACCCACATGGCCAGTCCACATCAACAGTACACCCCAAAAAAAAAACGAAAAACACACAAAAATCACCACAATCCAATGCCATCCAGGATGTTTACATTAAAGAGAGTGAGACCCCACAGGCAGACTCAGTCCATGCACTACTACCCCTGGGCAAAAGGCCCCACCAGCAGCCCCCAAAAAATCGACAAAACCACAAAATTCAGCACAATCCCAGCCTATCCATGGCCTCAAAGATGTTTAAATTCAAGAAGACACCCCACAGAAAGACTAGGCCCATGCACCACTCACTACCCCTGGGCAAAAGGCCCCACCAGCAGCCCCAAAAAAACGACAAAAAGCACAAAATTCAGCACAATCCCAGCCCATCCATGGCCTCAATGATGTTTAAATTCAAGAAGACACCCCACAGAAAGGCTAGGCCCATGCACCACTCACTAACCCTAGGCAAAAGGCCCTACCAGCAGCCCAAAAAAACCGACAAAAAACACAAAATTCAGCACAATCCCAGCCCATCCATGGCCTCAATGAAGTTTAAATTCAAGAAGACACCCCACAGAAAGACTAGGCCCATGCACCACTCAAAGGCCCCACCAGCAGCCCCCAAAAAATGACAAAAAACACAAAATTAAGCACAATCCCAGCCCATCCATGGCCTCAATGATGTTTAAATTCAAGAAGACACCCCACAGAAAGACTAGGCCCATGCACCACTCACTACCCCTGGGCAAAAGGCCCCACCAGCAGCCCCAAAAAAATGACAAAAACTACAAAATTCAGCACAATTCCAGCCCATCCATGGCCTCAATGGTGTTTAAATTCAAGAAGACACCCCACAGAAAGACTAGGCCCATGCACCACTCACTACCCCTGGGCAAAAGGCCCCACCAGCAGCCCCAAAAAAACGACAAAAACTACAAAATTCAGCACAATTCCAGCCCATCCATGGCCTCAATGGTGATTAAATTCAAGAAGACACCCCACAGAAAGACTAGGCCCATGCACCACTCACTACCCCTGGGCATAATGGATGAAAGCTAGGCAAAATGGGTGAGGGCCTCAGACACTGCCTCTCTTCAAAATGGCCCCTTGAACCCCAAGCACATGTTGCCTGTACCAGCACTCAAGATGGCCACCACCACCACCCACATGGCCAGTCCACATCAACAGTACACCCCAAAAAACAACAAAAAACACACAAAAATCACCACAATCCAATGCCATCCAGGATGTTTACATTAAAGAGAGTGAGACCCCACAGGCAGACTCAGTCCATGCACCAGTACCCCTGGGCAAAAGGCCCCACCAGCAGCCCCAAGAAAACGACAAAAACTACAAAATTCAGCACAATCCCAGCCCATCCATGGCCTCAATGATGTTTAAATTCAATAAGACACCCCACAGAAAGACTAGGCCCATGCACCACTCACTACCCCTGGGCAAAAGGCCCCACCAGCAGCCCCAAAAAAATGACAAAAACTACAAAATTCAGCACAATTCCAGCCCATCCATGGCCTCAATGGTGTTTAAATTCAAGAAGACACCCCACAGAAAGACTAGGCCCATGCACCACTCACTACCCCTGGGCAAAAGGCCCCACCAGCAGCCCCAAAAAAATGACAAAAACTACAAAATTCAGCACAATTCCAGCCCATCCATGGCCTCAATGGTGATTAAATTCAAGAAGACACCCCACAGAAAGACTAGGCCCATGCACCACTCACTACCCCTGGGCATAATGGATGAAAGCTAGGCAAAATGGGTGAGGGCCTCAGACACTGCCTCTCTTCAAAATGGCCCCTTGAACCCCAAGCACATGTTGCCTGTACCAGCACTCAAGATGGCCACCACCACCACCCACATGGCCAGTCCACATCAACAGTACACCTCAAAAAACAACAAAAAACACACAAAAATCACCACAATCCAATGCCATCCAGGATGTTTACATTAAAGAGAGTGAGACCCCACAGGCAGACTCAGTCCATGCACCAGTACCCCTGGGCAAAAGGCCCTACCAGCAGCCCAAAAAAACCGACAAAAAACACAAAATTCAGCACAATCCCAGCCCATCCATGGCCTCAATGAAGTTTAAATTCAAGAAGACACCCCACAGAAAGACTAGGCCCATGCACCACTCAAAGGCCCCACCAGCAGCCCCCAAAAAATGACAAAAAACACAAAATTAAGCACAATCCCAGCCCATCCATGGCCTCAATGATGTTTAAATTCAAGAAGACACCCCACAGAAAGACTAGGCCCATGCACCACTCACTACCCCTGGGCAAAAGGCCCCACCAGCAGCCCCAAAAAAATGACAAAAACTACAAAATTCAGCACAATTCCAGCCCATCCATGGCCTCAATGGTGTTTAAATTCAAGAAGACACCCCACAGAAAGACTAGGCCCATGCACCACTCACTACCCCTGGGCAAAAGGCCCCACCAGCAGCCCCAAAAAAACGACAAAAAGCACAAAATTCAGCACAATCCCAGCCCATCCATGGCCTCAATGATGTTTAAATTCAAGAAGACACCCCACAGAAAGGCTAGGCCCATGCACCACTCACTAACCCTAGGCAAAAGGCCCTACCAGCAGCCCAAAAAAAACGACAAAAAACACAAAATTCAGCACAATCCCAGCCCATCCATGGCCTCAATGAAGTTTAAATTCAAGAAGACACCCCACAGAAAGACTAGGCCCATGCACCACTCAAAGGCCCCACCAGCAGCCCCCAAAAAATGACAAAAAACACAAAATTAAGCACAATCCCAGCCCATCCATGGCCTCAATGATGTTTAAATTCAAGAAGACACCCCACAGAAAGACTAGGCCCATGCACCACTCACTACCCCTGGGCAAAAGGCCCCACCAGCAGCCCCAAAAAAATGACAAAAACTACAAAATTCAGCACAATTCCAGCCCATCCATGGCCTCAATGGTGTTTAAATTCAAGAAGACACCCCACAGAAAGACTAGGCCCATGCACCACTCACTACCCCTGGGCAAAAGGCCCCACCAGCAGCCCCAAAAAAACGACAAAAACTACAAAATTCAGCACAATTCCAGCCCATCCATGGCCTCAATGGTGATTAAATTCAAGAAGACACCCCACAGAAAGACTAGGCCCATGCACCACTCACTACCCCTGGGCATAATGGATGAAAGCTAGGCAAAATGGGTGAGGGCCTCAGACACTGCCTCTCTTCAAAATGGCCCCTTGAACCCCAAGCACATGTTGCCTGTACCAGCACTCAAGATGGCCACCACCACCACCCACATGGCCAGTCCACATCAACAGTACACCCCAAAAAACAACAAAAAACACACAAAAATCACCACAATCCAATGCCATCCAGGATGTTTACATTAAAGAGAGTGAGACCCCACAGGCAGACTCAGTCCATGCACCAGTACCCCTGGGCAAAAGGCCCCACCAGCAGCCCCAAGAAAACGACAAAAACTACAAAATTCAGCACAATCCCAGCCCATCCATGGCCTCAATGATGTTTAAATTCAATAAGACACCCCACAGAAAGACTAGGCCCATGCACCACTCACTACCCCTGGGCAAAAGGCCCCACCAGCAGCCCCAAAAAAATGACAAAAACTACAAAATTCAGCACAATTCCAGCCCATCCATGGCCTCAATGGTGTTTAAATTCAAGAAGACACCCCACAGAAAGACTAGGCCCATGCACCACTCACTACCCCTGGGCAAAAGGCCCCACCAGCAGCCCCCAAAAAACGACAAAAACTACAAAATTCAGCACAATTCCAGCCCATCCATGGCCTCAATGGTGATTAAATTCAAGAAGACACCCCACAGAAAGACTAGGCCCATGCACCACTCACTACCCCTGGGCAAAAGGCCCCACCAGCAGCCCCAAAAAAACGACAAAAAGCACAAAATTCAGCACAATCCCAGCCCATCCATGGCCTCAATGATGTTTAAATTCAAGAAGACACCCCACAGAAAGGCTAGGCCCATGCACCACTCACTAACCCTGGGCAAAAGGCCCCACCAGCAGCCCAAAAAAACCGACAAAAAACACAAAATTCAGCACAATCCCAGCCCATCCATGGCCTCAATGATGTTTAAATTCAAGAAGACACCCCACAGAAAGACTAGGCCCATGCACCACTCACTACCCCTGGGCAAAAGGCCCCACCAGCAGCCCCAAAAAAATGACAAAAAACACAAAATTAAGCACAATCCCAGCCCATCCATGGCCTCAATGATGTTTAAATTCAAGAAGACACCCCACAGAAAGACTAGGCCCATGCACCACTCACTACCCCTGGGCAAAAGGCCCCACCAGCAGCCCCAAAAAAATGACAACAACTACAAAATTCAGCACAATTCCAGCCCATCCATGGCCTCAATGGTGTTTAAATTCAAGAAGACACCCCACAGAAAGACTAGGCCCATGCACCACTCACTACCCCTGGGCAAAAGGCCCCACCAGCAGCCCCAAAAAAACGACAAAAACTACAAAATTCAGCACAATTCCAGCCCATCCATGGCCTCAATGGTGATTAAATTCAAGAAGACACCCCACAGAAAGACTAGGCCCATGCACCACTCACTACCCCTGGGCATAATGGATGAAAGCTAGGCAAAATGGGTGAGGGCCTCAGACACTGCCTCTCTTCAAAATGGCCCCTTGAACCCCAAGCACATGTTGCCTGTACCAGCACTCAAGATGGCCACCACCACCACCCACATGGCCAGTCCACATCAACAGTACACCCCAAAAAACAACAAAAAACACACAAAAGTCACCACAATCCAATGCCATCCAGGATGTTTACATTAAAGAGAGTGAGACCCCACAGGCAGACTCAGTCCATGCACCACTACCCCTGGGCAAAAGGCCCCACCAGCAGCCCCAAATAAAATCGACAAAAACCACAAAATTCAGCACAATCCCAGCCCATCCATGGCCTCAATGATGTTTAAATTCAAGAAGACACCCCACAGAAAGACTAGGCCCATGCACCACTCACTACCCCTGGACAAAAGGCCCCACCAGCAGCCCCAAAAAAACGACAAAAAACACAAAATTCAGCACAATCCCAGCCCAACCATGGCCTCAATGGTGTTTAAATTCAAGAAGACACCCCACAGAAAGACTAGGCCCATGCACCACTCACTACCCCTGGGCATAATGGATGAAAGCTAGGCAAAATAGGTGCAGACACTCTTGTGAATGTAGAAGAGTCAGGTTGAGGTTGTGGCAGTTGAAGATTTAATGAAAGATACAAACAAAGGACCTCATCCTTCAGAGTCCAGCTGGCAAATGGTTAGTAACCAAGATACAGCATTCTGAGTAACACCATTCCATGCTGGAATACTGGGTAAGAGGCAAACATGGAAGATAGCTGCAGTGGGGGATACCACACACTGCCTCTCTTCAAAATGGCCCCTTGCACCCCAAGCACATATTGCCTGTACCAGCACTCAAGATGGCCACCACCACCACCCACATGGCCAGTCCAAATCAACAGTACACCCCAAAAAAAACGAAAAACACAAAAATCACCACAATCCAATACCATCCAGGATGTTTACATTAAAAAGACCCCACAGGCAGACTCAGTCCATGCACCACTCACTACCCCTGGGCAAAAGGCCCCAACAGCAGCCCCCAAAAAATCGACAAAAAACACAAAATTAAGCACAATCCCAGCCCATCCATGGCCTCAATGATGTTTAAATTCAACAAAACAGTTGTATCATGCACCCATAACCAACCCTGGTCCTACTGGATACTGTGGCTACTCACAATATATTTTATTTAATGTTCTGAAAAAGTTCCAAAATTGTAGTTGCAGCAACTGTAATGCCCCAAACAAACTTACTTGTGAAAGTTGATTTCTAATCCAAAAGTGATCCAAAGAAAGTCAAAAAGGCCTCAAATCCAAATATCCAGCAGCACCCACAAAAAGTAGTCCTTCCAGGTCAAGGTCCAAATGAAAGTGACCAGCACATGAAGAAAGCACTGGGAGGAGCCTGCTAGACAGGAACAGGAAGTTGGAGACTGTGGGGCACTTCCTTCCTCCCCCCCCCCCAAAAATGGACTACTTGCAAAAAAAAAGTGCAGGCAAATGTCAACCTGAGGAGTGATTCTGATAAAAATCATCATTTTCTGAAGGTTTATGCTGTTTGCTGGTGGATTTCTTGTGCAGAATTGCAAAATCTCTATTTCGCGAGTGCAAGATTGTTCCTGCCCGCCACACCTACGTGTTCGCAATTGTGAACTCTCGCGATGCGTGCTGTGCAAGGTGGCAAGCCGCGATTACGTATTCGCGGGCGCCAAACTCCCACGGGATCCCGCAGCAAGATCCAAAATGGCGCAGCACTCGCAAAATATCGAGAAAAACAACTCGGCAAACGCTGAATGACGGAAAGTGAACGCCGTGCGTCACGCCGCGTGCCGCAATATTGTATCACCAAGCAAAAAAATCCGCTGCGTGCGGATTTGCGGATTTTTGGCAAATTCGCGAGAGTTCGCGGATTGCGAATTTGCCGAAAATCCGCAAAATCCACGAGCAGAACGGATTTTACGCCCATACTTACTCGGAACACAGAAAAGAAAGACCGAGAAAACACCCGGAAGGCCAAAATCCATGTCAAGCACAGCACATAACAGGGCATCTAACCTGGGAACCAGAAGAGCACAGACACCCAGAAAGGAATCCGGTCACCAAATAACTCCACCGCTACTCAAAGGTTCACAATCAACATCCACAGACGAAATAAAGCTGAGTGGCGCCAAGAGAAAGAGCCTGAGACCAAAGAACACAGGCCCCCATAGCATAAATTCAGAGAGAGGATACCCCAACAATGATCCACCATACTGGGAGAGCAAGTGAAGTACACAGAGACACGGAACGTCGAGCGCAGGAACTGAGACTGGAACCCAGTCCCCCAGGGCCAAGGACGTTCAATGCAGTTAACTCCTAGAAAAAGTGCGATGCCATGCTACTGCAAACGTGTTCAGTCAAGCTCACACGACAGTCTTACCCAAAGTACCACACAGTGCAAACCTGACCCGAAGGTATCAGAGCACCTCACACGAGCACCAGGGAGAAACAGCTAATTGCCCAGACTCACAAGACGACGAGCGTCCCTGCCGAGACCTGAACACGGTTCCCCAGCATTGAGTTTGACCGATCCAGCCGTAAGGACAAAAATCACGCCACAATGTACGAAAAAGCTGGAAAGGAAATTGCGATCCAGCGAAGCCACAAGTGGCAGAGACCCCCTACAAGTTAAAAATATAGATTTAGACTCCCATATGAGCCTAGACAAGAGCACAACAACACTCGCCCGTTCCCAGTTAAACCAAGGATGAGACAGACATATTGGCGCTGAACAAAACATGCTAAAACGTTATCTGACTCAAACATTCCAACGACCTGAAAGGACGAAAAACCGAGTGGAGACACCGGGACTCGAACATGCGAGTATGAGGCCCTATAGCAGATGCATTAGTCCACTGAGCCACCAGTGCTGCAGTAGACCAACGAGGCGCGCATGAAGAGTGCTGAAGGCAACGTGCAGCCAAGAGCAACATAGCACCAGTAAACACAGCTGAAACACATCCCAAAAGTCGGATCGAAGAAACAAAGATGAGGCAACCTCCCCTACGCAGTGCAGCCCGTGGGACAGCAGTTGGAAGAGCTACTCGTCAAAAACAAATTCTAACCTTAGGCAGCACCAATTTCATCCAGAGCTCCCTCGATCAAGGCATCATCGCAAATGCAATCCGTATGCAGCGCTTCATTGCACCACGCCGAAGTAGGGAATGCAGCTGTTTAACAACACCACCAGGTGAGTGCCAGCCACCTCGCCACAAACTTAGAGGGTCACGCAAGACAGCCCCATGCCCCAGAGCCCACTAGAACCAGGCAAAGGGGAAGAGAGGAGAGAGGAAGAGAGGGAGGAGAGGAACCTCAGGACACCCACCCCGACACAGGCAAACAAGACACGACCCATGATCTGCGGGAGCCTGCGAAACAAAGGCAGCCACGGGCCAAGTCGGGCCCAGAACACAAATCTATTAGCGCCGAAAGGCGTAAATACACTGCGTTACATAGGAGCGGTTTAAAGTCAACAGAGCCCCGCGCCCTCAACTGCACATATTTACATCAGAGGGGCCGTGGGACCCTTGCGCTGTCAATCACAACAGACAGGGAAAACAGTCAAGCCCGCAGCCTCCCCCACAGAGATGGGCTGCCACAGGATACATCCCAAAAACCCCAGAACAGCCTATAGCAGGGCAACAAGTTACAAGGTTGGGGGGTGCAGGGCAGACCGAATTGTGAGGGCCAGAAGGTGGGGGAACCAGTGAGTGAGCCCGCTAGAGCAGGGCCTCCCCCCAGGGCCCAGGGACCTGCTAGAGCAGGACCTCACCCCACTTACCTGTAATCTGGAGGAAGTGCATTGCAGAACAAAAAGAACAGACTGAAGGGTTGGGCTGGCCCACCTCTTATAGAGGTCTGGGTTTATTGGGTCGACCATATTGGGAAGGGATGGGAGGCATGGGATGCTGACTTGTTTTGCTTTGGAGGGTTCTGGTGTGGAGCTGAAGCTCATTTTTCTAGTCATGTGGCAAGGAAGACTAACGAGGAGGTAATGGACGTGCGACACACTCTACACATGCGTAGCGTCCAATTGGTCTCTGAGTGTTCCAAAGGTTGACCTGGTCTTCTCCTATTCTTGGCGGATCTTTGGCATTTACCAGTTTGTCTCGAATATTTTTGCTTCTCTTAATCTTCCCAATGTTTTTCTGCCCCATCCAAAATATGCCAATATTTCCTAATGATCTTTTGTACAGTGTTTAAAACTGGTGTATATGTTGTAACGCACACTATCCGACCTGGTTTCTCTTTGTTGGTATTTTCCAGTAGTGCCTCACGTTTATTGTTCTGGTACTCTTATTGGCCTTCCCTATCATTTTTTAGGATAGTGTCAGTCCAGAAGCTTCTTCTCAAGATCTTCTGCTTGCTTTGGGAAGGTCTCTGTCTCTGAACAATTTCTGCGCACCCAAAGAAATTGACCAACAGGTAGGTTGTTACGCAGAGCTTTTGGATGATATTTATAAGAGAGTTGGATTTGCTTCTTATGGATACCCCCACTTTCTGCTGATGTTTCACTGTTTTTAAGAAGTTCGTCTAGCTGGGGCCCTGGTATTTAGGACCCCAGCCTAGCTGCTTTCTCTCTAAAATGGATTACATGTATATTAGGTACATCTCAGATTGGATTCTGGAGTGCCCTTATAAGTTTCTTGTATATGGTATACTATGTACCCAGGGCATAGGTATCCCAGAGGCATACAGGGGGCTGTAGCATATATTATGCCACCCCTGGGAAGCCCTCCAAAATGACACCACAGGTCTGCTACTGCAGCCTGGGTAAGGTGGTGTATGCAAACCTTACTGTGATATAGGTTACCTATATCACTAACCATACACACACATGTAAACCTATAAGTCACTCCTATAGCAGGCCTTATCAATACTGAAGGCAGGGTGCTTGTTTTTCATGTGACAGGGTGCCCTGCATGAGCAGAACCTCTCTGCAGTGTTTGGAGTCTATTTTCTGATGCTGTTTGTGGTGGAGCCTGACCATATACTCTTAAGTGCATTATAACCTCGCAGTAAATGCTAACTGTGGGATGGCTGCTCGGAAACATGTTGTGTTTGGTGTCAAACATTTTTGGAATCCTACCCTCACACCAGTAACTGGTGTGGGAGTAGGATGCCACCCTTCTAGAGGGAGAGGCATGACAGCACCGGTATACCAGGTACCAGCCTAAAAGAGCCCTGGCATTACAAAATGGATGCTGTAGCCACAGAAACAAGTCTAGCCTCCTGCTCCTTACCGAAACTCCAGCAGGGGAGGCCTGGACAATAGGTTTCCTGTCACAGTGAGGTGTAACCACCTCCCCAGACAAGCTGATGTGTATTGGGAATGGGTGGGAGCACTCTTAGAGTGCTTTGAAGTCCTGCACTGGGGGCACATGTAGTGTCCCTGTGCATAATCCAGCTCAAACCGGTTCAGGGGCTACCTGCCCCTGTTCTGGCACAAAACTGGTCAAAGGAAATGGGTGTAGCCACCCCTCTTTTCAAACTCTCCAATAGGTGGGTCCCATGAGCAAGTCCAGCCACTAAGCATTCAGCAAGTGGTGAACAACTAATAGAACATTTACAGACCTGGGTGAGCGCGGGATGGGCAAGAAGATGTAACATAATGATTTAAGGGGAGCAAACGGAGTAATCATGTACAGGAAATATAAACCCTACCAAAATAATAATCATATACAGGGATGAATCATACAATACAATGTCTGATACCTTTTGGACGTAAAATAAAGTACAAGAAAGATATATATTGTCCCTCCTATTAAGGTAAGAACTTCTTTATGAGGAATTATTTGCTTTCAATTCGAAAGCGGTCTTGAAAGAGATCCTCCGAATTTCGGGTGGAAGAGAGTTCCAGGTTTTAGGAGCATAGCCAGAGAAAGCTTGGAGGCAAGTTCTTTTTTTGCGGAAGATCTGTGGTGTCAGGAGGAAGGACTTTGCACTCCTTGACGATCTACCTCCTCCAGATAAATCTCGTTTTTGTGTGAGGTAGGGGTGAGTTTTGAAGTGGAGGGCTTTGTGTGAAAGGCAGGCAATCTTCAGATGAATTCTAGCTTTGTATGGTAGCCAATTTAGGGTTTTTAAAACCGTAGAGATGTGTGTATTCCGCTTGGTGCCCGTAGTCAGTCTGGCTTCTGCGTTCAGAGAGGCCTTTAGGGGGGCCAAAGAGTATTTAGGGAGTCCATATAGCATGGCATTGCCTTAGTCAAGTCTCGGTAGGACAAGCGCTTGGACCACTTGCTTCAAATCTGCTTGCGGTAGGAAAGGTTTCAGATTCCTGAGTGTTCTTAGAAGGTAGTTAGTTCCCTTGCACACATTGCTGATGTGAGACTTCATATTCAGATGCTTGTCCAGACTAATTCCGAGGGATTTAGCTGAATCGATGATATGGGGGAGGGCAGTTGAAGGCGGTTAGTTGGTTCATCCATAGGTCGATTTTTGGAGTATATTTCAGAGGAGAAATGAGGAAGAATTCTGTTTTGGAAGGGAATCCTAAACTTACTACTTTTGGTATTCACAGAAGGTATTTAGTAGAAGTAAAGTTAGGATTTTGTCTTAAGTTTAACTTAAAGCAGACTGAAGACAGACTTAAGACAAACTTATGACAGACTTAAGACAAAATCTTAACTTTACTACTGCTAAATGCCTTCGGTGAATACCAAAAGTAGTAAGTTTCGGATTTTGTCTCAGATTAGTTCTGTGAATCGGGCCCCATGATATCAGGGAATATGAACCCTGGGTATACGCTGCTTCTTTGATGGAAGAATAACATTTGCTAATTATTTCCTCGTGCTGCACCTAGATTTACACTGTGCAGAATTTAAGATTTACACACAGTTATTTTACACAGAATAGTGTTGACAATCAGGGTATTTTCCTCGTTTTCCATCTGTGTAGAATTTAATTAGTGATAGTCATCTAGCAACTTCTATAAATGAGCAACCATAAGTTTTACCGTGCTGTGTAAATCTGAGAATGTATGATTAGCTGTTCACACTGGCACGTTTTACAGTAATGTGTCAAAAATCTGTATTCTTTTCCCGGAAGCTCCTGACGTTGTACAGAGGCACCGCGCGCATGAGCACCCAGCAGTGCAGTCTAAGTCGGTCTTTTGTGTGCATGTGCTGTCCCAATAATACTTTACCTAAACACGCTGCCACACACAGGACCACACATGCATGCGCGCCAGCAGTGCAATCCAAGTAGGTCTTTTGTGCGCATGAGCTGTCCCAATAACACTTGACCTAAACTCGGAGCTACAGACGGGACCGTGGCTCCGGCACCAGACGCATTTACCAGGCAACCATGATGCTAGTAACGGATGTCCTTTTAAGACCATATACATTGGTAATTGTACCTCAGGCAGGTGAGGTGGTACTTTTGTACCCTTTTAACAGGACCGACTTGTGACACTGGATCTTGACAATTCCACGTCCAATTACAGTTAATTAGACCATCAATTAGCACTGACAGCATAACGCGAACACTATAAATAGTCTACACTCACTCCCCTCATTCACCAGCAAGGAAGTGAGGAGCATATACTTAGGCGTAGCATTGAAGGACGCACCATGGAACAGTAAGAGTTTGAGAGTGTGTATGAATGAACGTGCATATGTGTTTGTCATTCTTCAGATCTCCACGCCTTTGCAACCTTTGAGCCTAAACGTTCTCATCTGCATGTTTTTGTTCTTTGTCTCCTTATTACACAGTGCTTGACCAAAGGGTCTTCCTCCCTCACCCTCCTATGGGGCAATTTGACCTCATGTTCAAGGTAAGCAATGGGGATAACGGTTTCCTCAAACTAACACGTGCACAGATGGTAGGCACTTTTGTTACACTTTTAGCCACTCACTATATCTGCAGGTCTTTATGGCTGATTTGAAATTTTTACCTTTGTGCTATCTTGTATTGCACATTTGTGTTTTTCAGGCTTGAATACATTAGCCGTATATTAGTGGAGCATGATCTAGATCACCCCACATAGTGGAATCCTCCCATGACAGTCTGGTAAGAGTGGAGCCCGTTTTTCTTACTGTCTAGGTCCTGATGAATGCCATGGAGCCTACTGGGCCAGTGGGCAGAAACATGTCGACCACAGTGGGGGGACAATAGAATCCCCACCACACCGATCATTTATTTTAGGTTTAAAGTATTTTATTAAGTACAGTACAGCAGCGAAGATATTCATGAAAAGGCAATAATGGACAATCAATGACAAAAATAAATCAATGCTTCTTCCAGGGCTCGCCGCTACCTATAGAGGTCAACAGTCCCAGCCTTGTCAGGGCCACCCCGGGTGACCCACCTGTGTATCGCCCTTGGCCATTGGACTGTAAGCTTATAATAACCCCGCTGTACCTCTCTTTCAACTGAACAAACCACCCCAACAACTCCCCCTACCCACCCCTCTCCCTTTCCCACCCCCCTCCCGTCCGGTGCTGTGCCAGGTAAAAGGCGGACTCTCGCATCTCCTATTTGCACGAGCTCCCCTGTCACTGGTAAGGTACATCCCTCTCCATCCTGACCATTCACTGTATCGGTGGTGTGAGTCTCAGTAGCCTCAGGTACCTCGGGCAGGTAAGCTCTTTGAATTTAGCGGCCAGTAGTGTATGGAAGGGTAGCCACAGCTCCTGGAATTGATCTACTTCTCCAGCCAGTGTAAGTGATATCTTTTCCATTCCCAGAACATGCCACAGCCTATGTAGCCAACCCGTAATGGAGGGGATGGTGGGTGTGCGCCAATGTATTAAAATGTTCTGTATCGCTGAGCCCAGCGCAATAGCAATGTGCCTCCCCCTCCGAGATTTCAATGGGTACATTAAGGCATTGGGGAGACCCAGCAGGGTATAGGCCGGGAAGCGGGGCAACTCGATACCAAAGCATGCATCTATCTCATTGATCACCTCTGTCCAGTAATCCTGTAGCAGTGGGCAATCCCATAAAATATGTGTCAGTGTGCCAACATGCCCGCAATTACGCCAACATGCATTGTCTAGGAGGCGGTTCATTTCATGTAGGCGCTCCGGAGTGTGGTACCAATATGTAGAGACCTTGGTGAAGGTTTCGGTGAGTCCTACATGATATGCAGAATGTCGTGCTCTATACGAGATTTGCTCCCATTCCTTGTGGCTAAGCGTTCTCCCCAGTTCTCTGTCCCACCTCTCCCTACCGGGGTTATACAGATGAGAGGGCGGTGGTTGCAGCACTCTATACAGGTCAGATATTAGTTTAGCGTCCGAAGTATGCGTCGCTAGCCAGCGTTCATAAGGCAACAGGTTCCTGTCTGCCGACTCCCGCACCTGTGGCTGCAGGGCCCAGTGTCGAACCTGCCAATACCTCATCCTATCCGCCTCGGTCAGCTTGTAATTCTCTTTGAGATCCTCAAAGGGGAGGATCCCGTCCTCACCATATACATGAAAGAGTGCTCCGCACCCCCCCCCGCCAGTGTGTATAGGCTCCCGGTTCCGTCCCCGGCGTGAAGTCTGGGTTGTCCACAATGGGCGTGAACGGAGAAGGGAATGTGGTGAGGCCAAAGGGTCTGTGGGTGGCGTCCCAAATCCTCAGCGGCACCCTCGTGACAAAGGATGTGTAAAGGTTCGGGGGGCGGTGCGGTCTGCGCAGGAACGGTATTTCCTGCAGGGGCCGGCCGGCCACCGCTTGATCCTGGAAGAGCCAGTGTTTGTCTGACTCCCACCTGCTCCATTCCACCAGGTACCTGAGCTGTGACGCCTGGAAATACTTTTGAAGATCAGGGACCCCCAGTCCACCCGCCTCCGGCGCCAACGTCGTCAATGCCCTTTTCATTCGGGGTTTGCGACCCTGCCAAACAAATCGAGACAAATCAGTCTGCATCTGCCGTATCCAACCCTGAGGGGGCTGTAGCGGAAGCGCACGGAATAAATACAGAATCTGGGGTAAGACTGTCATCTTAATTGCTGCTATCCTACCTAGCCAGGATATCGTTCCCTTGCTCCATCTCCCCAGCTCCTCTTTCACTTTCTTGCTCAGCACCTCATAATTAGCTGCCACCATCGCCTGTAACGTGGGAGCTAATAGGATACCCAGGTATGGCACGTGGTGCCGTGACCATTGAAGCGGGAAACGCCTCTGCAGGTCCTGTCTCGTCGCAGGCGTCAGGGAGACATCCAATGCAGTAGATTTCCCCACATTCATCCGAAACCCAGCTGTGCCCATGAAAGCCTCGAGCTCCTCCATACATGCGGGTAAGGTCCGCCCCGGGTCCTCTAATGTGAAAATTACATCATCCGCATATAGGCTAACCGTGTGAGTGTACCCTCCAATCCGC
This sequence comes from Lissotriton helveticus, assembly GCF_964261635.1. NCBI lineage: Eukaryota > Metazoa > Chordata > Amphibia > Caudata > Salamandridae > Lissotriton > Lissotriton helveticus. The sequence continues at coordinate 651,667,283 of NC_136068.1, forward strand.
ACCCCAATCGCGCCCGGGTTCTGCCGCACTCTCTGGGCAAAGGGCTCCATGTAGAGAGCAAAAAGGAGAGGGGATAGAGGGCATCCCTGTCTCGTGCCACGTTCAATATTAAAGCGCCTTGAACCACAGCCATTGACACGTACCGTAGCCAATGGGAACTTGTAGCAGTTAAAGACCATGCTCCTAAATATCTCCCCTATACCCATCCGTGCCATCACCCGCTCCAGGTACGGCCAGTGCACCCGATCGAACGCCTTTTCGGCGTCGACCGAAAGTAGCATTCTCTCTCCCGGGATCCGTGAGGCTTTTTCCAGGAAATGCACTAACCTCTTAGTATTATCTACCGTTTGCCTGCCAGGTACAAAGCTGGATTGGTCCGGTTCAATCAGCCCAGGGAGATACTGCGCCAATCTCGCAGCCAGGATCCCCGTATATATCTTGAGATCGACATTTAGTAGGGAGATGGGTCTATATGAGCTACACTGCGTCCTGTCCTTCCCCGGTTTAGGTATAACTGATACAGTCGCCTGCAGGAGATCTGGCGAGATTGCACCGGGGGAAGCAAAGGAATTGAATAGCCTGGTCAGTATGGGCGCTAAGATCGTGCAGAACGTTCTATAGAAAAGGGAGGTGTAGCCGTCCGGGCCCGGGGCCTTCCCGTGTTTCAGCCTGGAAATTGCCGCAACAACTTCCTCAATCCGAATCTCTCGTTCTAGGTAATCATCCTGCGCCGGAGTCAGGGACTGGAGAGCCACCGAGTCCAGGTACTCATCGGGCTCACCCATCATCGAGGCATCTGCCGTGTAAAGCTCAGAATAGAATTGGCGAAAACTCTCGGCTATTTCGTCGTCCTCAGAGACTGACTGTCCCCCTGTACCCGCAATTTCCTTTACTCGACAGCACTGGTGAGCCGCCCTGAGCTTAGCTGCCAGTAATCGGCCACAGCGATGCCCCCCTGTGTAATAAGCATGTTTGAGACGCAGTGCCGCGTACTCAGCCCTGTCTAAATCTAAAGCCGAGAGGAGTTTCCTTGCCGCTTTCAGCTGCTTCCAAATCCTGGGAGCCCCCGTGCGACGATGCACCTGCTCCAGTTCCCTGACCTTCTGCGTGAGCTCCTCCCGCTTAACCTTTCTCTCTTTGTTTTCAGCCGATGAAATTGCTATGAAATTTCCCCTCAAAACCGCCTTGAGTGCTTCCCATTGAGTCGCCAATGTGGTGTCGGGGTTGGAGTTATGCAGCTGAAATTCCTGCACTGATTCCGTTATGCGCTGCACCACAGTCTTTTTGTGAAGGAGAGTGTCCCGAAGTCGCCAGACCCCACGGCGTACCGGGGTCGATGGGAGGAGGAAGGTCCCCGAGACCGGCGCGTGATCTGAAAGAGAGATGACCCCTATCTCGGAAGCAGGGGCCATGTCTCGAACCGGGCCTGAGACCAGCAAATAGTCCAATCGAGCGTACGTCTTGTGTGCGTGTGAGTAATAAGAGTAGTCCCTGTCTAAGGGATGAAACCCCCGCCAGAGGTCATGCAAATCCAAATCAGCTAATTGTGTTCTAACCGCACTCGACAATTCCCCAGTCTGTGGGTAACGCTGCGCTGACCTATCTAGAGAGGAATCGAACACCAAGTTTAAATCCCCTCCCAGTATGATGTGTCTATCTGGTGACGCCGTGACATCCACTAATGCAGAGTTTAGGAACCGGTCCTGGTGCTCGTTTGGGCTGTACACTGACCCTATTGTAAACTGAAGGGGGCCCAATTTAAACCTATAGACTAGCAGTCTCCCTTTCTGCTCCGCAAGTTTGTGTATGACCTCCCCTCTAAAGGATTTAGACACTAGGATAGCCACTCCCGCCGTTTTTGTGGTATTGGAGGAAAAGAACTGTGTGGGGAAGGAGCGGGACCGTAACCTATGGCAGTCCCCGGCCAGCAGGTGCGTTTCTTGAAGCAGACAAATGTCTGCCTGAGAACCCTCCAATAAGGAGAGAATTGCTCTACGTTTCGTGGGATTATTCAATCCTTTTACATTCAGGGTCACTACTTTCATCCCCGCCATACCAAATCAAAGGCACCTCGTCTCCCCAGCCGGCCTGTAACAGAGAGCACCCAACCATTGATCGAATAGGCCTGCGAGCGCCGGCAATGCTGTACGGACTGAACAATAGCACCGGACAGATCTGTCCCCAACTCCCCCCACCCGGCCCACCCAACCCCTGACCCCCAACACCCCAACTCTCCCCTCCCCCCTCCCTTGCCCCAACTCAGACCCCAAACTCCCCCCACCCACCCACCCCTCCCAACCCTCCCTTGACCCTCAGTCCTGATAGTCCCAGTCCAGCCCTTACCGGACAAGTCTGTGGTAAATTACCTTCGTGGGCGACCTGCCACAAGCATCCCTCCTCCGCCCCCACCGATCATTTATTTTAATCACCATATAGATACCAGTTATATTAAAATTGATTTGACATCTATAATGGCTTTTTAAAGTCACTTTTTCTGTAAGTACCTCCACTTATTTTAGAAGTGCATCCCTGTCGTAAGGTGTATGCCCACCCCTTATCAAACCAAGTTTAAAGAGGGGAAAGACTGGTCAATTATGAAGCATGACACCAAGGGCCAGATGTAGGTAGGATTGATTTACCGATTCTTAATTACCAAATTTTACCGATTCGGTAATTAAGAATCGGTAAATCTGAGGGGTGGGTATGTAGGTATTCCAGATGTGCTGGAATACCGATTCGGAGAAAATCGGTATTTACCGATTCGGTAAATACAGACCGGTAATGCCCATTCATTCCTATGGGCTTTGAAGCCCATAGGAATGAATGGGCATTACCGAATCGGTATTTACCGATTCGGTAAATACCGATTTTCATAAGGGTGCAGGGGGTGTCACTTTGACACCCTCTGACCCCCCCAAAAGAGGCTCCGGTGCCATGTGGCAGGCATACATGCCCTAAGGGCAGGTCTGCCTGTCATATGGCAGAGGTGTGCATGCACACATGTGCATGCACACCGGAATCTGTATTTTACCACCAAATTGGATTTGATGGTAAAATACCGATTCGGTAAGGCTTGTGGGACTCAGAAGAGTCTCACCTACATCTCAAATTTACCGAATCGGTTAAAATACAGATTCGGTATTTTACAGAATCGGTAAATTTACCGATCGGTAAATTTACCGATTCTGTAAAATAAGGGCCCTACATACCATTTCTGAAATACCGGTCGGTAACGGACGAAAATACCATCTGGCCCCAAGTGATGTGTGACACCAGCCCTTCACTTTTTGTGAGATCCCTACACTCACAAATTAACACTGTAGCACCTATGTCACCTGACGGGGAGTGGCTTTATTTGTGCTAAACATTATATGTTGGAGGCTGCCTTCTCCTAGTACCCCGTGCTTCTAGTTCCCTTCCCTAGATCTTTCCTGGGGCTTTATTCGTTACACATTGTATTTGCCTTGCCACTGATTGCTTTTGTCCATCTAACTTGTGTTTAAGGAATGATACTTTTGTGAATAAACAAAAGGTGATATAGTGGCAAGTTCCTACATTCTGGTGTATTTAACAATTGTTTTACTATCATTTGACATTCTAGGGACCTTATTGTTAAGCCTTCTACCTTCCATATGTCTCCCATCTCCTACTCATTCTGTCATATCTCCTTCTTCCCAATGCCTATGACATTTAGTCAATAAGAAAGTGGAGGTAGGGCACTACTTAACAGGTAAGTGAGCTCTCTTACAAACTTATTGATTTGGTGAAAATAAATAAAATATAGTGTATTTGTTGTACATTTCTATTATTCTACTAAGATATTTTCAATGTTTGTACCCAAGTGTTTTTTTATTCATAGGTGTTAAGAATGATGCAAAATTGCATTGTTTCTAATAAGAAATCTTTTGGACCCTAATGTGATCACCTGAGCTCTTTATTTTTTAAACGTGGTTTAAGGAACAGAATGTGCAGTACCTCCAATAAAAATGTTCCATCACTTCCAACTTCTTTTGAAAGTCAAACAATGCAATCCAAAAGTTCAGGAAAGTAAATATTTGCACAGGGTGTGATCCACCAGCAAGCGAAATTATTTGGACTGTGATGTGTCCCGGAAGAAGACCAGGATTTCAGTTTTGAGACACCGATGTTGTAGCTGACACTGGAGAAACCAATATCCCACAGAAAAAATGTCTTCAGACTTAATAACTTAATGGAGCGTTACTGCTAAAATTGACCACACAAATGTGTGATTTGGTGGAAATTAGCCCAAATAATAACAACATAAAAGGAAAAAGTTATGGGATCTGGGAGGTAGTTCCTACTGACTCTTTTGTATAAATGATACAATATCGAGAAGGCATTTTTGGTGATTTTTTAAGAATGAATCTAGGAGGTTCACATAGAACAGAAGCTAATCAAAAGCTTTATAGAATATACTAAATTTGGTAAATGTAAAAACAGAAAACAAGGCATTTCCCATCACACTTTCACATGTTGCAAGTCTTTACTGGAGACAATAAAGCTGGCACCTAAAATATTTTTTCAGAAAATACAAGAAATTGCATCTGTTTGTACCCATTTCTTCTAAAGCATTAATGGTAAATGTGAAATGGGTTTTATCAAGAGATTTACCCTCTACCCAAGTTAAGTGTGTTGAGTCGACGGTGAGGATGTATTGAGGAATAAAGGCAGGCTTTTTGAACTATTTTTATTGATTTTAAGATCAATTGTACAAAATACTCATATTTCTTTATGACAACATGTACAGAGAGAGATCATATTTTTACGTGTCAGAGTAGCATATACAGCAAGTACAGTTGTAACAGGAGATATTGCTTCTTTTTCTTATGTGCAACAAGCAAAATATGAAGCACAAGTAACTAGAATGACAGTAACAATTTTTCAATCAAGTGCATTGTGCTCCAAAGAGCAGATGTCAATGGCACAGGCTGAGAAGCTTCCACAGCGCCATTCTCCATGCAGAAAGCATACAAGGCCTCAGCACGCCAGCATCAGGGCAGGCGATGGCCCACTACAGTATAAGAGAGATCGTAGGCTCAGGGCCGTAATAACAATGTGGTGAGAGAAGGACACAAGGAGAAGGCAGATATAGGAAGAGAAAGTGGATGGGGAGACAGTATAGGGTATATGTTTGTGGGTTTTTAGTGAACAATCAACCCCCCCAGTTTCCTCTCCCTCAGGCCTCTTGAAGAGGATCTGCAGGTCTTTTTTGAGGGCCTCCAATTTCAATGCCATGGAAACCTAGTGCAACCTTCGACCTTCCTGCAGAGTGCCACAGATTTGTCCCATAAAGCTCCACCCCTCTCTCCTAAAGAGGTGCCTGAATGATCGAAGCAATCCAACATGGATCTCCAGCATGTAAGGTAATAGAGCCAGGGTCAGTCAGAGGCTCCTAATCTAGCTGTTGTAGGCAATGGTTGGAAGCTTATTAGCAGGTGTTGAAGTTTACCGGATGGTAGTAGTTTCGCAAGAATCCCTTGCACCGTTTGATTCTGTGCAGGACGGTCAAGTTCGACCAAGTTTTGATCGACCAGCCAGCCAGTGTGACAGCCACTGTAACTGAGCACCCAGATACTAATATTCAAAATAGGGGGCTCTCAGTTCCCCTGTATCAACTGGGAGCTGAGGATTCCGAAAGGCAACTCGTCCGAGTCCCTTATTCCAATAAAGAACCCCATCATTCCATGCAGGGTACGAAGCATGTGGCTTTGTATATGGACTGGAAAGTTATGAAAGAATTAAAGGAGTCAAGGAAGCATCACCATCTTAGCAAGAGAGACACACGTCCCTGGACCGCAATTGGCAGTGGACCCCTGAAGGCCATCTGTGGCTGTAGAGAGGCAAACATATTACAAGTTATTAAGTCTCTTGTGTTGCGGTACATTCTGATCCAAAGTATCGCAACATGGATGGCTCCTATCACACCTAGGGGTCCATTAGGATGACGGGCGGACTTTGCCCGCCTGTCATCCTATCGTAAATCGGGAGCGCCCGCCATAAGGGCGGGTGTCCCGGGGGTGCCTTTAGGATGTGCCCGCCACAGTGGCGGGCACATCCTGTATTTTCAGCATTGTGGCGGGCGGTGCTCTCTGCACCGCCCGCCACAATGCTGAAATGCACTTTCACGTTGTCATTTGCAAAGCTGAAGGCCCCCGCTCGGTGCCTGCCGCTTTGCAAATGACAATGAAGGGGGGTACCACAGGTACCAACCATGTGTACCCCCCACCTGTACTTCACTCTGGGGGCCCGTAGGGGGCCCCCAGAGTGAAGACCGCATGCCTTTCCGTGGCAGCAGCGCCGCTGCGGAAAGGCATCTAACAATGCCCATTGTATTATGGCTGTCGGTGTCTAACAGACACCGCCACCATATTAAACATTTTCCATCTCGGCCGCAAGGCAACCAGGGCAGAAAAGTGGCGGGCGGTGTTTTGGTCCACTGCGGTCTCCCCGCCATTGTAATATGGTGGGGGGAATTCAGGCAAAGGATGTCGGGCGGATTTCCCCTGCCAGGCTGGCGGTATCCACCGCCAGCCTGGTGGGAGCAATCCGCCCGACATCCTAATGGACCCCCTAGTGTAGTCCCACCATCAGGCACTGCAGCGGGCGTGCAGGGATTCACAGGGAACAGGCAGGTCTTGGTCCAATTCAATTCCAGGCTGAGGTTATCCTGAACTCCTTGAGTATCAGCTCAATGCTGCCAATCCCTTACCAGATGTACGGTATATAAATGAGGACATCAACTAAGTACTGGAAGACTACAGGCCTCTCATCTCCTAGTATGATACTTCTCTCCTCCCAACCCCGCTGCAGCCATTGGGCCAACAGTTTTACTGCCAAAAAAAAGAGGAGAGGAGGCAGTGGACAACCCTGTAGTGCTCCCTGGTTGATCTCACTGGGGGACAAGAGAAGTTGACCTGCCTTGACCCTGGCAGTGGGGGCTGTATAAAATACGCAGATGAGATAGAGAAATTACACCAGAATCCCAAACCGCAAAATGGCCACAGACAGGTATGCTTATTCCACTGTATCAAATACACATTCAAGGTCTATTACCAATCAAATGGCAAAGGGCCATCAGAATGGGGTCAGCTCCAGTACTCTGTGAAGTCTACATATGTTTCGAGTGTTCAAGAGATTGGGAATAAAGCTATTCTGATCAGTGTGTACATGAAGTGGCATATATTCCAGTAGGTGGCTAGCCATGATTTTACTGAGAATCATATAATTTGTGGCTAACATCGATAGGGGGAAGCATTATGATTTCACATTAAACAGATCTTTGTCAGATTTAGGTAATGAGAATATAAGGGACTTCCAGGTTTTAGGTTTCCCTTATTCTCCTCCTATTAATGTATGGATGGCTAAAAAATGGTCAATATATGCAGTGAAAAAGCTTGTCATTTTTCAGAATAGGGTGTAGAAATTTAAAGTAATACGGATGCCTTTTAGTACATATATAAAATGGGAGGGTAGAACCAGCACAGTCCTGGGCCATATGTTTAATGAGTTGGTGAAATCTAGATTGTGTGACTTCATATTCCCTGAGGCCTGAACAGCAAATTACGTGGACTATAGGATACAGAATAACAAGCTGGTCCCACAAACTGCAAATCATAACAATACAACGAGACACACACCTTCATGTATCTGTAAACAGAACTGCAATTAAATGACAAATGGAAAAGGAAAGAGAAACAACGGGAAAGAATGAGACAAAAGAAGTTAATTATCCTTAAGCCCAACTTGATTCCAAAAGTGGTTTGACAAAAAAATAAAAAAGTTCTCAGAAGATAATTATCCATATTCTTTCTATAAGTCAGTTCAAGTAATGTCCAAAATGCCTCACTATAATCATGTAATTTCGTTAGCACCGTAACATTCCAAGCTATACTAAAATATCAAATTGATAAGAAAAATGGTATTACCACTTAAATCAAAGCCAACACTAGAAAAAAGAAAAGCAAAATGGCATATTTGGATAACACAAGAAACTTCAAGAGAACTACAGAAAAATAACACCAAATGGACATGTAAGTACCCACAACCAAACAAACAAAATGAAGTGCAATAGCAGGAAATAAGTGAATTAACTGTGTTGACCAGTAACCTGTAAAGACCACAATTTTTGCATGTGATCATATTGATTACCATATTAAAAAATTACAAGAAAAATTGAATTGTGCATAATTGTTAATGCTCCCTCTAGTGCGTAAAATAACATAGTACCTTGTTCAGAAAATAAGTTACGAATTGTAATAATAATGGAAGCAGAATTTGCAATATTAGTGCTAGGTATGTCAGGGGGAGTACTTCAGTCATCCATGATAAAATAATAGCAATAACATGAGTAAAAACCAAAACAAACATAAGGGACTGCATCCTAAACCAAAGATATCACAAGTTATACTCAATACAACTGAATTTAATAATTTGCCATGCAAAGTTCAATAGGAAACACCACACTGCTTTATCATGGACTCAAAAACAACAAAATAAAAAGAGATCTCACAAACCCACAAAAGCCATGGCCACACACAAGGCTTAATAAAACAAATCTTATGAACATCAGCTCCAGACTCACATTTGCACGCCAAAACATGCTCCCGCATTTCCACAGCAGTCGTCAAATTTGCGGAATGCCCAACAATACAGACAACAATAAAGTGCTTCTATAAATTCACAGAATTGGTAATTACATATACCCCAAGGACAACCCTAATTAAGCAAATCTTAGCATACAAGTGGTCAATGATGAATCTTCCATAATCAAAACTTGCACTATTCATAAAAAAGCTATAGCCATAATTTAAAAAGAAGAATAATGAAAGACACAACATATTTAACAACTCCTTTTCTTTAGCCTTTTATCTGTCATATATGCATATTTGTTATTTCAATTGTAGTGTTGTACTCTTTTCTTACTTATGCCTTGTTTATGATTTTTGGAAAATAGACCATTGTTGTTATACATATAATACCCAAAGTAATCAATGGTTGAGGTTATATAAATACCAATACAATATGTTAGGGAAAAAAACAATTGGTTAGCAAGCTTAATGGAAACAACTGTTCAATGTAACGTGGCCTACAATTTTTGTGGTATTTGTGAATGAGGCAGATTTATCTGATGTCAAATGTCGATAGGCCTTTTAATGCCTTCCAAATCCTTGCGTTCAGGTCTTCGATTAGGCTGGTGTTGTGGGGATCAATTTGTTGTGGAAGATTGCAGGATGTCAGTGTTTTCCATAATGTAACTTTGCCTCTTGTCAGCTCGCTTTCAGATCTAAAATCCATCAGCTTTTGTCCCCTGTCAATATAATATAAACATTTGGACTTGATGCAAGCAGATCAGTGAGTTAGGTTGTAAACCTGTACATATTTAGCTGGCACCAACATGGTGAACAGAATAGCACCACACAAGGCCAACCACTGGCTCTGCATACATAAAATGGAAATGGTTATGATTAAATGTTTTCATAAATAAAAGTACTCTATTATTTAATTTTTAATTTTTAATTTTTTTTAGTTATATATATATATTTACATATTATTGTTAAAAACTACATGTAACTAAATAGACTTAAATTACTTCTAAATGTATTAAATACACCACTTTTAATACTTGTTGATGCACACTATATTCTATTTAGATTGCTCATTTATTTGTTACATTCAAACGTGAGGAAATACCTCAAATAGAATTTAATATAGTTACATGATGCACTATTTATTTCAACATGTAATTATAAGTGCTGTAGCAAGATTTATTTTCAGTTCTAAATTGATATTACATTTATAACATTAATTTACATTAATAGTAATGTAAACAGTGTTATATTTTTTTAGATATAAAGCTAAAGAAAAAATGCTACAGCACTAATTATATTTTGAAATAAACTGAAGTAAAGCAATATTTGTATTCACCATTTATAATGAATAAAATTGAAGCATTTAAATATTTGAAATTAGTTTTTGTAATACATTAGTACTTATTAAGAGTGAAGCATATATTTGAAAGTAATTTATGTATTTAATTACATTTATATTTACATTAATTTTAAAATATAAAAAGGCTGTAAAAATATTTTTATTGTTAAAGAAAAATATGTATTTTTTGAATATTAAATTGAATGTATCTTACGCAGCTGCTTTTTTTTACCTCACCTGCATGGTGCCTGCATCTACCCGCTAAGGACTCCAGGGTTCACATCGCCTTGCGGCAGGAGCCACCTCCCAGCACGCCAGACACTATCAAAGTGCAAGGAGCTCCAACAGCACAGGAGTCCCACCTGATTTGTTTTAACTCGCCTGCACGGTACCTTAATCCACCCACTAAGGACTCCAGGGTCCACATCCCCTTGCGGCAGGAGCCCCCTCCCAGCATGCCAGTTGCTATAAAAGTGCGACCAAGCTTCCACAGTTTGGTACGTGCATGGGCGTGCCCGAGCCAAGGGCTGGCCCGTCTGCGCCCGTCCGAGACCACAGGAGGCCGGGCCAGGCTACATTATTGACATTTTTTACTTTGAGACTATTTGGACGAACGTAGAAGGTACTGTGCTAAAAACTGACATTTCTACTAGTTTTGGGGTGTGGTAAAATGAGCAAAGGAAAGTTAGTTGCTGGGCAGGGAGTTGGTAGCGCTTGACGTTTTTCTCCTACAGGCAGAATCGGCACTTTGCCATGACATCAAGCTCATTGAGCCTAGACTATCGTTAGAACCTCAGTTCTCTGAAACCCAACTTGCACTCACAGGGTAACTTCTGCAAAACAATTCGGAAGACACATCTCCTCAAATCAACCAGTCCCAACCCATTGAGTTAGATGATCAGTCTCCTATATGTTCTGACCCAGTAAGCAGTTCAAGCAGGATCAATGTAACTAATCGGGGACAGGAGGCTAAATTAAGCCAAGACAATAGTCATGAACTTGCGCCCAAAAAGAGGAAGGCGTGGGGCCCTCAGAAACAAAATGAAAATCCCCTTGGGCCCAAACAAAATGTGTTGATAAAGTTTGTAATCAGGGACCTTTTATAAGCCTTTACCCACAGTAACGGATGGACCATCTTCTTGGTCACCTGAGGAGTGTTTCTGGGAAAGGTTAAAAGAAATTATATCAGTCCTGTTGGATCCGTTGTCCCAAAAATTATCATCCACGGAAACGAGATTGGCGAAGCTGGAGGAGCTCGTTGCAAATATGACTCCAGTCCGCCAGGACTTATGCTCATGTAGTGCTGCAGGAACCCTACCAGACAGGAGGAGGGGGACTGAGGCTGGCCAGCCTGGTAGTAAATCCGCAGGGGGAGAAGCAAATCACTCTGACACTCACAATACCACAGCTATTGATGCTGCTCAATCCGACCAATCGCATCCTGGAGTAAGATCTTCCTCGTCTGATCAGGCAGGACCTTTGTATGATGTAGATGGCCCGAACGCCATGTGCTTGCAGGTAGTAGAACACCCAAATGAGGCCCCCAACACTGCGGAACCTACAACCAGAGCAAATGGGAGGAGACCAATAAGTATCCCGACCCATCGGAGATTGACGCTTGGAGATCCTACCAATCCAAATTGGAATTTACATTTTCTACCAGAAGCAACCCCTTATACGGTTGTGCTAGCAAATGTTCCATCTCTGCCTTCTTTGAACACTGGTCAACCTTAAGAAATAAGTTGTTACATTTTTTGAGCACTTGGACTGGCATTACTAATATGCTTTTCCCAGAGTTCAAAATGGCGTGAAGAATAGGCTGGGTGGGTAAAACAGCTAAGTCACTAGTGGGTGACAGTGTGGTATTAACAATTAGGTCCCCATGCCTGGTTCAGTACATCCTTGATAGGGCTTCCAATGGTATAGCACTAGTGCATGGCATAAATATTCTTTGATTGGGGTACTTTTATCAACCTCCAAGGACCCCAGGGTTTACTTTGCTAGATGAGAGACTCGCTGAATCTAGATACCCCAAGTATGTGGTCCCAATAAGTAATCGTTATGATGTCCTGAATTCATTGGGAGATATAGATTCACTGACATATTTGAGTTCCCCACCTTTAAAACAAAATAATTTCTTCTTAAACCGAGATCAAGGTGATATAGTTTGTAAACCTAAAACTATCTCTGATCAGGTTAATGCAGTCACAGATAACCTATAGCTACCTTTAGGTCACATTGATCAGGGCAAAGAAGCCATGAGGTTTCAGAAGCCGATCCGAAGTGTGCCACCAGACCCCCATGAATATCCAACTCCAGTCCAAATTCCCTCTAAAGACTCCAGCCGTCTACATGGTAATGTAGCAACAACTAGCTCCTCTGGTAGCACTGACCGAGTCATGTGTAACCTTGCATCTTGGAACATATCGGGGCTACGTTCTAAGTTGACCAGCCCAATATGGTGTAACTTTGTATCTAAAAACAACATATTGTGCCTCCAGGAAACATGGGCAAAGGAAATAATACATTTCAATGGATTTAAAACATTTCACACTCCAGCGGTGGAATGGCTAAAAGGAAGGGCAAAGGGTGGGCTCTGGACTACATCTCCGATATGTTGAAAGTAAAGAAGTTGGAGATGTACATGGAGGAAATATTTTACCAATTAATCAAAATGTATGTGGACACTAAGCACTGTATCATACTGGCTAACTTTTACAATAATATCCCGCAGGACAAAATTGAGGTTATAGTAGAAATAAATTGGGTAATGAGTGACTTGAATTGCCTGCACAGCGATAAGTTTAAAGATTTGATGCTCATTTTGGTGGGGATTTTAATTGTGCTTTGTGCCCAAATGACGAGGGTAATCTATGTCTTTTTACAAATGAAGAAGGGCTATGTAACTCTCATTTTAGGCATTCTATATTGGGGGATTTGTACAATGAAATAAATATTTGTTCTGCCTTGGGGTTCGCAAATGAATTATGTGCTGTATCTGTTCCTATGCCCCACACTTTTAATGGTAGAGGCTTTTGTACCACTATAGACTATTTATTTATTTTATTTATTTAATTATTTATTTAATTTGTAGGGTGCAACAGCTACCCAAAAATGGTTTCCCGGTGCCTGGACGAAGCAAGGTACAGAGGAATAATGATGAAGGACGTTACTGGTTAAACAACCAGGTCTTTAAGGATTTGCTGAAACTGGTATAGATGGTTTCTTTGCGGATAGTGACCGGGAGAATGTTCCAGAGCATTGGGCCAAGATAGGAAAAAGACCTGCCACCCATCCTAGCAAGATTGAACCTAGGGACCGTAAATTTTGCGAGAGTGGCAGAGTGAAGATGACATGTAGGGATGTATGGATGAACAAGAGAGTGCAAGTATTGTGGAGCTGAACCCCATTTGATCTTAAACATGTAGCGGAGGGCTTTGAATTTTATGCGGTTTTCCACTCTGAGCTAGTGCAGATCACAGAGATGTCCAGAAATGGGAGTGGAACTAGGGACTCTGCAAAGAAGTCTAGCTGCAGAAGTTTGAACCAGCTGCAGTCTACGGGTCACAGCCTTATTTGCACCCAGAAAAGGACATTCCCGTAGTCCAGCCTTAAGGTGATAAGGGCATGGACCACAGTTTTCTGGGTGGCATTAGGTAGCATCCAGAGGATCTTCCTAAGCCATTTTAAGATGGTGAAGCAAATAGTTGTGACCTTGACCGCATGATGATGCATGGACAGGGAGTCATCGATGTAAACGCCCAGGTTCCGAACATGGCTGGAGGGCCGTGGAGGTGCACCCATCTCAGCGGGCAAATGAAGCGGACCCCAAAGATTTTTCTCCTTACCAAGGATTAGGACCTTAGTTTTATCCCCGTTTAGTTTCATATAGTTCTGGTTAACCCTGGGCGTAGTACTTCGCGTAGTGTTGCCTACTTCACCATTTGCGAAGTAGGCGTAGCAGGCAACACTACGCCCACTCCGTGGGCGTAGCGAAGTTGCCCGACACCCGCCTCCCTCCTGCCCTCCCTAAATACTTAAATAATGTTTTTAACCCCTTCGCTGCTCATGACGAGCTCAGCTCGTCATGCAGTACACTGGTCGTGTGCTTATGACGAGCTGAGCTCGTCATGAACAATGGTAAATCTGGGAATCCAGCACAGGAGGAAAATCTCCTTAGCATTGAAGGTGTTAAAAAGAATAAACACCACTTACCTTGTCGGCTGCGTCTCCGGGGCTCCCTCTGGTAACCGCGCCACCATCTGGGACACTAATGCGCATGCGCGGCCACCCGCGCATGCGCATTTCTCACGAGAAATGCGCGGGCGCCCGCGCATGCGCATTAGTAATCAAGATGGCGGCACGGTTACCAGAGGGAGCCCCAGAGACGCAGTCGACAAGGTAAGTGGTGTTCATTCTTTTTAAAAACATTATTTAAGTATTTAGGGAGGGCGGGAGGGAGGCGGGTAGTATTTAGCGAGGGTTCGGTGCGTAGTGGAGCTACGCGCAGTGCGTAGGTGGACGTAGTTTCTGTCCCACTTCGCGTAGCTTCGCGTAGCCCCACTACGCCTACTACGCCCAGGCTTAGTTCTGGTTCATCCATGCTGCAATACGCCTAGGACCCAGCTGAAGACAGAACGTGGAGCAGGGGTCAGAGTGTGAGAGTGAGAAGATGATCTGAGAATAATCGGCGTAAGTAAAAAGGGTCAAACCGGTCTGTTCTGCAATGTCAGCTAGAGGCCTGACATACAAGTTAAAGAGCATGGGACTCAGTATAGAGCCCTGGGGTACCCCGTAAGGTGAGGGATGGATATCAGAGCTATCGTAGCTGAAAAAACTTGAAACGTGTGGCCGTCCAAAAAAGAGACAATCCAGTCTAAGGCTGAACCACATATGTCAAAGGACCTCAGTGTGTTGACTAATATGGGATGGGATATCGTATCGAATGCCAGGATGAGATCTAACAATATCGAGGTGATGGCGTAACCTCTCTGTGACCCCCAACAAAGTGGTCTCCGTGGAAAACCCGGTTGTGAACCCAGATTGAGAGGGGTGGAGAATTTTGTTAGTCTCAATAAATTGAGAGAGATGGTAGTGAATGTGTCTTCCAAAGATTTTGGAGAAGACTGGCAGAAGGGAAATCGGTTGGTAACTTGCAGGAACAGTAGGGTCAGCGTTGGGTTTCTTTAAAAGCGGTGTCACCATAGCATGTTTCCAATGATCTGGAACTTTGGACTCAAGTAGAGAACATTTTAAAACATTCAGGAAGACATGCATATGGGAAGGAGCAAGTTGCTTGAGAATAGAAATAGGTAATGGGTATTTAGGAGAGCCAGACCTTACTCTGTCTAAAATGATAGCTAAGGAATCTAAGTGGAGAGGGGGCCAGGAGTCTAAAAGGGGGAGAGTAGTGCAGGACTCCGTGACTGGTACTGTGTGAGGTGTGAGAAAAGTCAGACTAAAAGAGGGTAATATGTGGTTAGTGGTAGATGAAAGTGGTTTCAGGGACCTGCTCGGATGAGAGTTGGCTATTTCAAGATATATCTTCTCAATTTTGTGTGTGAAGAAGTGAGAAAGGTCTTCATACTGAATGTTATTTAATGGCGAAGGGTTTTCAGTGGTTTCAGACCCAGCAAGCTTTTTTACTGGACCAAAAAGAGTTTTTGAGCAGTCAGCCGCATCAGTAATGGTCTTGGAAACAAAATTGGCCCTAGCAGTATTGCAAAGGTTATGGTAGATTTTTTTCACCTTTTTATAGGCATCTTTGAGGTCAGGCGCGTAGCATTTCCTCCATTCACGTTCCAATACTTTGCATTCAGATTTTTCAATTTTTAAAATGTCATTGAACCATGGGGCCGGGGGGCGATGGTGTATACGTTTTTTATTGGTCAAGGGGAGACAAGTGACTATAGTATTGGAAAGCCCGGTATGAACATTCTTAGAGAACGTATGTACATGAGAATCAGATGAGGGGAGGTTAGAACATAGTAAGTTGTTAAGAGCGTTAGGGTCCATTTTGTTTCAGTCTCTTTTGGCTGTCGTGAGAGTAGGGAATGAAGACAACGAGGTGGCAGGAGGAGAGACTTTAAACTTTAGTAAAAAATGATCAGACCAGTGGATAGGTGCTGCTGGTGCACAGTGAATGTAAGGAAGGCTGAAAAAAAATGGGGTCAAGAAGATGTCCTGCTTTGTGCGTAGGGCCAGAATTACAGAGATTAATATTCATGGTGGCAAGATCGGAAATAAAATTGGAGCATATGGAATTAGAAGGATTGTCCAAATGTAGATTTAGATCACCAACAGGCACATGCATCAAGCGATTAAAAAAATCACAAAACGTGCGAATCGCAAAAAAAATGCATTTGCGATCACAAATAACAGTGTTCCAATGCATCAACCTTATTTTTGCGAGAATCTGTATTTTTTCGCAAAAATAAGGAATCGCTAAATTATTCTGAGAAAACATTTGCGATTCCTTATTTGCGATTCTCAAATACAGAATCGCAAATAAAGAATCGCAATTGAAATGCATAAAAAATCGCAAAATGTGATTGTCATAGAAATCGCAAAATTGCTATAGCAAATTAATAAGGGACACAACCAGGTGGTAATCATTAACCCTGGGCGGGCGGCTACGTTCCGTGCACGGAGTGTGCGTAGTGCCGGCTTCTACGCATTTTGCGTAGCAGGCGTAGAATCCGGCACTATGCACGCTCCGCAGACGGAGCGTAGCTGGCCGCCACCCGCCTCCCTCCCGCCCTCCCTAAATACTTTAAATTAAAAGCGGAAAAGAATTAAAAGGCACTTACCTTGCCCGCCGCGTCCCCGGGGCTCGCTATCTTCATGGCTTCCGTCTTGTGTATCTAATGCGCATGCGCGAGCGGCCGCGCATGCGCATTTCTCACGAGAAATGCGCATGCGCGGTCGCCCGCGCATGCGCATTAGATACACAAGACGGAAGCCATGAAGATAGCGAGCCCCGGGGACGCGGCGGGCAGCGGCGGGCAGCGGCGGGCAAGGTAAGTGCCTTTTAATTCTGTTCCACTTTTAATTTAAAGTATTTAGGGAGGGCGGGAGGGAGGCCTGCGGTGCGTAGTGGGGCTACGCGGAGTGCGGAGGTGGGCGTAGTTTCTCGCCCACTTCACGTAGCTCCACGAAGCCCCACTACGCCTACTACGCCCAGGGTTAGTAATCATGAGTGAAAATCTGAAACAGCTGAAAATCAACAGAAAATGATTTAAACACACCCACAATGAGCTCCCAGAAGTCAAACTGGCAGGGCTGTACCTGATGGCGAGGAGGATGAGGCTGCAAGCTGCTCGACAGAGAGGGTGGCGAATCAATGAGCGCATCTTCAGAGTCTGCATAACTTTCCTAGGACAGCAGGAGGACGAGATATACGATAAGTATAGGCTGAATGCAGAAATTATACATGATCTCATCAATGAATTGGACCCCATCGCGTAACGACAGACTCATAGGACCAATGCAATCCCAATGCATGTACAGATTTTAAGTTGCTTACATCTACTGGCGTCAGGCAGTTTTCAGGGTGTAATTGCAGTAGCAGGAGGTGTGTCGCGAAGCGCATTGTCAAGAATATTAAAAGTGTCTCTTGATGCCATGATGGTTCGGATACACTCACATATAAGTTTCCCTACCACAGCCCATGACATTGCTAAGACCAAGCAGGAGTTTTACCAAATTGCAGGCTTCCCACAAGTTATGGGTTGTATTGATTGCACCCATGTGGCAATATGTCCCCCTGCAGCACAGGAATATTTGTATAGGAATAGGAAATGTTATCATTCCCTCAATATTCAGGTTGTGTGTAATGCCAAAAACATCATAACAGACATTGTGGCGCAATTTCCCGGCAGTGCACATGATTCATATCTCTTCAGGCAAAGTGGCATTCACACCCGTCTTGCAAGGGGAGAATTTGGAGAGGGACATTTGCTAGGGAAATATGTGCAATACAGCAATACATTCATTGTACAAATGTCAATGTCAAACAACCACTTACAACCTTTGCTCCCTCACATGTAGGTGACAGCGCATACGCCTTGCGGAATTACCCAATGACACCTTACCTCAATCCTACGACTGCCGCCCAAAGGAGATACAATGCAGCACATATCTCAACAAGGAAAGTCATAGAGCGCACATTTGGGATGCTGAAGAGCCGATTTAGACGCCTTCATAAGACCGGTGGAGCAATGAAATACAACCCTGAACAATGCTGCAAGATAGTGGCAGCATGTGCCATGCTGCACAACATTGCGACAAAGGGAGGTTTGGAAATGGAGCAGTCTGACAGTGACTCGGAGGATGGGAACCAGCAAGTGCAACACCACCGTGCCCTACAAGGATCAGGTGCAGCAGAAGGGTGCAGGCACAGATTGGAGATCACACAAAATTACTTCTAAGGTGAGTAATGATGGCACAAACACAGTATATGAAATGAAAAGTAAGCTTTATGTAAACAAATTGTGACCAGGGTGTTGAAGCACACTTTCAAAGTGAGTAGTGGCACAAGAGTCTTGCAAAGAAACATGTAGAGATTAAAAGGAACAATTACTTGAAAGTCAGTAATAAGGTCACATTGTAACAATGGTTACGTCAAGAAACAAAGAACTTTAAGAAGGGGGCCGAAGGAGATTTAAGATTACCGACCCTTAAGTGTCCTATCCCCCAAGCTTCATATACTGGAAAAACAAAATGGACACTACGGGTGTGGCTGGAAGGCAACAAAAATTGGCGTAGGCTGTGTCCTAAGTATGTGTCATCCCAAGTGTCTAAAAAACCCATCGGCCCACCTGGTGGCGGAGCATCATCATCTGGGATTTATTGAGAAAGAAAACTGGTATCTCATCCAAGAGTCCCACTAGTGGTTATCGTAGGACATCCAAGGAAGGATCCGCCAGTGATGTACAACTGCCAAAGAAGAAATGTGGTGGTGCTGAAAAAATAATAATGAATTGCAGTGTTTAAAGAATGAAAAGGTGCAGGCTAAAATTGACTATTATAATGCCAAAGAACAGTTTATTAAGCGGTCAATATAATGCCAAGGTTAAAATAGTGTTAGGACAGTCAAGATAGATGGTGACTATCCACAGATGTTCCAGGAGGTCGACATGTTTCAGCCAATCGGACAGAAAATAGTCCAGTGGCTTTCTTCAGGACCACAAAGATAAAACACTACTGCAAATAAGTGAACAATTATAATCAATAGACACAGAGACCCTACCGTATGACGGTATTCCAAACCTTGTAATGGTGTCTCTGGAGGATAATTTGTATCCTAAAAGGTAAAGTAAATACACATTTATACAATGACACATACATATAATTGACACAGACAAAGAAACCACTGAATGTTGCAGTCACAAACCACATCAGTCAATGATGTTGCCAGTGCATTATATCAGCAAACCTTCATTAATATCCACATGGTATACCAATTGTGAACTCACCCAGACCAATCTTGGGATCGGACCTCACCTCTCCTGGCACTCGCTCAGGCAATGAGGCCCCCTCTGATGATATACAAAAGAAAGAAACATAGCAAGGAAAAATATTATTATCCTGCCATTTTTTCATGTTGTGTGAGCAATCACGAACCTTGGTATTCATTTAAGACCCAAAAGGACAGTCTCAAAAAGACCTATTGATGTTTCAGTGGTATTTAATGTAACCGTCTTGTTAGGTGACTTAATCTGTATTGTTGTGAAATGTTAAGTATCACCTTCTAGCTAGGTTTGCTATCTAACCACTAAACTAGGCATTTTACTTTAAAAAGGTAGCCCAGGAGAGATCGAGTAGCGGCTAGAGAGGCGGATCGGCATACAACGATAAAGTATGCAGAATGTCAGAAGGCAAAAGAATAAATGCTGCCAGATCCAGAAGTCGTTCCTGTGCAGGCTGAGGCAGTTAGAAATACCCCAAATGGTGCTTTTGCTGGTGTGGATGTTGGCGTAACTGTCCGTCGGTAGCTCGGGCTTCGTCCTAAGCCGAGGGGGAGGTACCGACTGAAACAGTGCAGGCAGTATTTATAGTCCTTCCGCTTGGCTTCTAATTGGTATTACCGCTTACAAGAGTGCGGACCAGGAAGGGGACTATACCCATGTTAGCACAGGCTAATGTATGCTTGTGCGCATTGTTTTAACACAATTGCGGACCACAGAGGGGACTGTTTGTCGAGGTAATGGGCAGAGATTGTTAAATTATATCCGATAAAAGCGGAAATAGTTTAGCTACCAATGACCAAACGTGTTGCCGCAAGAGTGCGAGAAATATTGTTATACTCTCGATGACTGTCATTGTTCGCAGCCACGCAAGGTATTTATTAAGCATCCCAATTAAAGAAAGGCTTTCAGTTACCTGCTCAAAATCTATGTATTGTAAACAACGATTTGAGCATCCAGATTAAGGAAAGGCTTTCAGTCACCAGCTCGAAATCATGTAATACGAACAACTATTTCTGAAAACATGTGCATTATCTATAATGTCCCTGTCTACGTGGACACCCACTACAGTGCTTTACCATCTGACGGACCAAAAAGAGGCCCATGCAGTATGTTTCAACCGGAAATGTGAAATACATCCAGTTTGGACAGAAGAGCTGCGCTCCCATTGGTTACCATGGCAAAATGCCGTAGTAAAATCGTTTTGACGTTTTTCTTTTATAGCGTCCTCAAATAACAGTGTTTATGCTGTACAATGGTTAGAGAATAAACAGTGCATGATTAAAAAAAGAGTGTGTTGGCCAAAAAGGTTAGTGAGGGGACGACCCAATCTTTTATCACTGTAGCGAACTATAACGGGGCACGTGTAATTAATTTCAGCATATATAGGGAATCATTCGGTTAAGACAGATATCTTTTATAGCGAAGAGTCAAGGCTGCATAGTAATTAATTGCCAAAGGATCCTGCTCCCCCAAGCCGGTACCATGGTGATTTGAACAAATAACGTTTTTCATAGTCAGGAGGCAGCTATCCCCTGTCCCTCTTTGATATTAGCCCCTCGGATTAGTATATACTATATGTGTATACTGTGGTTGTGTACCCTGCATGTCTGTGAATAAAGACAATCTTTGATAGACATGAAACATGAGGGTCTGTGTCAGATTGTAACCCATGGGATGTCATCATTCAAGCCTTCTGTATCGCTTCTCAGCTTGAAGATCCATTGTTGTTCTCTGATAAACAGGAAACGTACAGGATCACTCACATGATGGGGGATGAATGGTTGCTCTAGAACAACCCATTGCATTTCTTCAGCTTTGTGTTTTTTTGTTAGGCAGTGATTAGTGAGGCGCATTGCTTGTTTATTGCATCTTATTGTGCTTTTATGTTCATTGATGCGAAGCTTAACTTTCTATTGGTGCCAATGTCAATTGTCAATGTTTTTTGAGTTTGTGGGCAGGCTGTGCAAGAGCCACGGGGATAGTGACCCTGGACAGCCGGAAGGCCCCATAATGTGGTATTGTTTCTTGGTTGAAGATTTTTGATCTAGTGTGTATCAGACCATCTCTTAGGCTCTGTCCTCTTTTGAAAGAAAAAAGTGGAAGAGATAGAGATCTTCATGCTTTACTCAAAATACGCCAGTTTTTTCTGACCGATTTCTGTACTAGAGTGGACAATGTACTGAAAGTAGTCACAAAAGTTCATTTATCAAGTGGAGGCTCTTGCACAGCCTGCCCACAAACGCAAAAAACATTGACAATTGACATTGGCACCAATAGACCTTGGGCCCTCAAAAAACATACGAACTGCAACAGTGAGAAAGTGATATATATGGTGACCTGCCCATGTTCCCTCAGATATATAGGGATGACCACCAGGAAAGTTAAAAACTTTTTGGTACACAAGGCCTTTGGCATTTAAAAACGTCTTGGGTAGGGCATGAACAGGATTTATTTACAAGAAGACAGGAAAGTGAATTCGCTGAATTCTATTAATCTGGCCATACAAACCTTCCTGAATCTCATGATTTTATAAATACTCAAAACTGATTGGAGGGTGAAGGCAGCTTTTTATTCTATTGTCTGATTTGATACCACAAACTTGGATTCAGATTTTCTGAACCAAATCCCCTGATTGGCTGACCATACAGCTTGAAAAAATGCTGCAGCTAATGCTTTGAGATATAGAGACACTGTTAGTGCATCCTAAAAAAGTATAATCCACCTAATGGGTAAGGGTGATCTCACCCTGACCATCAAGTCCATGTATCCCAAATGAACTCTCTCCATATTTAGATTATAAAAAATGCTGATTTTGCAGCTGGCTATGTGGAATCCAATGACGAATTTGTGGTTGCCTGCACAGTTCCCCAAGTTCTGCCAATCCTGTTTGAGGACTGCCAACTCAGTTCCAGCTCCAGAGGCATGAGACCAAGGACCAAGAGCAAATGAAAAAGACAGAGCCTGACCTAACACATTGCTCTTGATGCATCCATTTTTGATGCATGAGGGCAAGAAAATAGAGCTAAAGGCAAAATTACTCATTTACATAATTCTATGTGATCTCACAGAATTGTTTAGATCATTTTACTTAATTACAGTACACAGATGTATGAACGTTATACCCACTTCTAGTTATCACACATTGCATTTCATGAATGAGTGATTTACCTGAAGCTGGGTTCACCTCCTATATAATGTCCACAACAGATGAACCATAGAGCTTATGAGGCCATTCGTTGATTACTGTCCCTGCATGCTCTTAACTTTGGTTTTGTGAGAACTTATTTCTCATGATGGGGTGATGCTGCCATTCTACTGGTCCATTATCATTAAAGCCCCAACAGGAGAAACATTACCTAAGATGACATGCCATTGGGGTGATCGTCGTTAGAATCCTGGCAGGACAGTTTCTTAAGTCCATGCTCCATTTTTGTGTCTTCTGATCTCTGGGATGCACGTCAAGAGAAACAACTGAGTCTTTGGTACTTCATTGGGTTAGTTCTGGTTTTTCTTCTTTCTTCTGGTCATTCATTAGTGGCTTTGGAAATCTCAAATAAGATTGTTTTTGATGATTTATGATCAGCAACAAGTACTGGAGATCATTGCGGAGAATTTATACTTGACCTTAATGCAGCTGAAAAGCTGCTAAATCCTTTACTTGACACATAAACTGATTATAAGACATTTCAAGTAATCTAAGAAAAAAAGTGCACCAATTACATGTTAAAGAAAACATGAGAAATAAATATGAGGGAACTTAGGGCCTGATTACTAGTGTGACAGTCTTCTAATTGCCGCACTTGTAGTGGCCCAGAAGTGGAGGGCCACTGTATTATGACTTTCAAAGTCATGCAGGATGTGGATCACCTCCTACACCAGGTAACAGTCATTCAATGGTGGTGGTGCCGCAAAGACCAAATGTGACATGCTGAGCGGAACTGGCACAGTTCTGCAGAGCATATTGCGAGCTCCTCCACCACCAGCGATTTCATGGAAAGTGCTGGCAGTGGAGGAACAAAGGTTTCCCTACGGGGCTCCCATGCTGCCCCCAAAATGGTGATGCATTCGGGGGGCACAACATCTGTCCTATCACCCCCAGTTCCAGCACGGCATGGACATCAACGTCCAAGCCAAGAAGGAACATTTTTGACATTCACATTGTGGTGCCTGTTTTTCTGGCACCACCACGGGAACGGCAGTAGGACCATCTGTCTGCTCAAAATAAACATGTAATCATGCGTTTGGTGCAGCCACACTGGTGGAGAGGTGGTGCAACTATGCCAAAGTATTAATCAAGTCCTGAGTCTCTGCATCGTAAAGCATGTAGCATGCAAGCATCGTAAAGCATGCAGATGATTGTAGACTAGATTAAATCATATTCATTTGTATAACATAGTTTCATATTTTATTAACCATCCTTAGCATATTATTTCAACATGCATTAGAATGATGTACTCACTAGTTATAAAATTACTGATCATCCTCATTGCAATAGTAATGTGCATAAAGAATTAATAAACTCTAAAGGAATCTGGTGAATCGTACATGTGATATTGATAGGTTTCATTCTGACTTCTATCATTTGCTGATCTGAAATTGTGCACCAAATGCGAAAATAAACAATGGTGCTGCATAGTCATATTGAATGTCATAGTCATATTGAATGTAAAAGAAGCAAAACCTTCAGATTATGATCTTCATACATGTACTAATGTAAACCACTTAAAATGATGTTCAGATTTTGAGATTAGAAATAATTTTACCTGTTGGTACTTTGAAAATGCAGTGATATTTCATAGTTACATGGGAGTTTTGTAACACATCTTATCATATATTCAGAGTGCTTAATAGTTGAATACAATGTTAGAATCGTTTTTGCCCTATGAAATGTACATTTCAACTTCTTTATTTTCTGCATATTTTTAAATCAAATTTAACCACGGCCTGCATTTTCCTACTCTGTTTTGTCCTACACTTATGAGAAGGTTTCATAAACTTACAACGTGAATCGAAACTGTGTTTTACTAGAAGAGTTTTCCATTGCTCACTGATTGCAACAAAGGTAATACTTTGCTATGAAAAAGTATCCTCTTGAGCTCACTCATTTGACTGCTGCTAAAGATTCATTGTTTGAAAGTTTACATATACCAGATAATCTGGCTACTTACTTGATCAGCACTACCTCATTCTATAATATCTGACTTCTTTATGCTGCATGGCAATCATTCTATATGAACTGACCAATGGACTGAGTTGTCTGACACGATGAGGTGACCAAAGAGGTATCATAAACAAAAGGAATCCACAAGGTGGAAGGTAGTTGCTACCACAATGGTGGGGAGCAACCTGGGTTGTTAAAATACCCCTCACACACCAACAGGCCCCTTGGTGTCATGCTTCATCATCGGGGTCTTCGCAAACCTCTACGGAATGCGGCGTGCTACGACTTCACGACTACGCAGGAGCACTTTAAGGTGAACTATGTGTTTGGTGTGTGTGGGTAAACAATGTGAGTGGTGAGGTGAAGGTGAAAAAATAAAAAATACCTGGCACGTGAGTACAGAAAAATTTATTAAGTCTCCGGCTGGTATTATTAAAAGAGTGCTGTGATGGTTGTGGTCTACTGATTAGGGTAACCCAACCATGTCAGTGCGTCGACATGTTTCGGAGTTTGAAGAACTCCTTCTTCAGGACGAGGATGTGCACTACTTATCCCCACCTTACTCACATGTGTGTAGATATAAAAGTGTGCTCTACAAAAAATGGATATGGTGAAAATGTACCTATCTATGTTTAAAGTAAGGTCCGTTGCGCCCAATTGGCGATTCAAGACACCTGTAAACAAAAAAGTCAAATAAAAAACAGGAAATTACATGTTTTCTAAACTTTTTGCTGTGTAAATGCACAGGGGGTAACAAGGAACAAAAGTGAAGGTCCAGGAACCCTGAAAAATAAAAAAAGAAAAAGGAAAAAACGAATAACACAAGAACCAGGACACACAATCAGGCATAATATCTGGTGGGACCACTAAGGGTAAAGTTCCTGATACAGATGTATTGCTTACTTATGGAAAGAGGTTTACATGGCCTCATGAGCCACAGCGTGTTGGGGGGTCCGTTCTGCCAGATGAGGCAACCTGTGAGGTATTCAAGGAAATGGATCAACATGATGTAAACCCTCGTTTTTGTTGAAAGTATTACACACCACATCCACACATTCAGACACACTCACGGTTACTCTCAGGGCTTCCTGACTTCCTCCCTCTTCACGCGGCTCCGACGAGTGAATTTTGAGTTAAAGGGAGGGTTATTTATAGTCTAGAAGGATTCAATTGGCCACTAATTAAAGGCGGAACAGGCCCATAAAAGTATAATGCTTGTGGGCTCTTTGTCGCTTCTGCGCGCATCGGGGATGTGTTCCCGTATGACCACGCATGCGCGTTGGAGTAGTGGGGGCCGGCCGCGCATGCGCGGTTTGATGGTAGTGTATCATCGCAATGGGGTAGTGTAGCTCGCCGATGCGCATGCGCAAAGGGAAGATGTGTCTGTCTTAGTGTCCGGAGGATGTTACAGCGATTAATTATGGCGATGGCTACAGGATATAAACGACTGGATGTTGTAATTGGGTGGAAAAGCTAGAATGAGGTCAACAAACTGATCCATTCGCGAGAGATTATTTGAAAAAACTCCTGTCAATGATTGGTGTGGAGGAATCCTTGAGCCAGGTTTCAGTTAGCATTAATAGGTCTGGCTTATGTGTGAGGATGATGAAGCATGACACCAAGGGGCCTGTTGGTGTGTGAGGGGTATTTTAACAACCCAGGTTGCTCCCCACCATTGTGGTAGCAACCACCTTCCACCTTGTGGATTCCTTTTGTTTATGATATTTACTAGGGGAGACAGAATCCACACCTTCCTCTCCCTCTCCCTCTTATGTTAAGGATTGTGACCAAAGAGGTGTCACCCGGAACAACTAGATTATATTATGAATTAGTCTGCTGGATAAAATATTCAGTGGTCTACTCTCGAGACTGCCTTTGGGAACTTTGTGGACCCTACTTGCTCCTGTCTTACATTCTTTCTCAATGGGACACTGCCCATAGGCTGTTGTGGCTCATGTCCTTACTGAACTTACCAAAGCTCCTTGTCACATTATGGGAAGACCGCAACTAATTAGATTATCCTGCACTCTTTAGGTACAAAATGTTTAGTACCAATGTACTTTCCCTTTTGAAGAATGTTGATAAAATCTGACTTTCACTTAACTCTACATTCTGTCTCGTCATGATTTATTTCCTCAAGTTTATTACGTATTCCAATTGATTTATTAAGGATAGGGAGAGATCAGCATAGAGAAAACTCCAAAATCTAGGTTCTAATGGTAATATTTTGCATTGCCTTAACAACATTATTGGTTTGTATGATAATGGTCTGACTAAATTTCTTCAGAAGATTCAGACCAGGAGTGATAATTCTTTATTTACATAGTTTGGTTTTAAGAGTCATATATATACATTTAATTATACATTTTTTAAGTTGGTTGTCCAATCACTGGTCCTCATTGGATAGCCGGATATTAAATCCTTTATGTCCAACGTCTCATTTACAAAAAACAATGTCCATCCAAGGACCAAATGAGTGCCAGAAAGACATAGTGATAAGAAAGCTAAATTGACCAAAAAAGGCCCAGCATGTGCCGGAACAATAATCTGAAAGCGAGTTGAATGGTTTCTGTGCGTTGAAGTTAGGATATAGAGGGGGCCCTACTGGGATCCCTATTAAGATTGTCAATTTGCCCTTTCCTGCTCAAGTCCAAAGCTCTATGTTCATCTGAAGGAGATTAAGTACTGATAGTGTTAGTGTAGCACAAAGATGATTTGAAGCAGTGGAATGAATACCAATAGGGTTGCGCATCACGAATTCTTAAGCTTACATTTCTGTGTTGTAAAATGGCTGTATGATGTTATGCCAAGTGTTTAAAGTCCATGTTTGGGTGATGCGGGTTAAGCAAAGAATCCTGCTTCGTGCCTTGCCTGGAGGGGGAGCAGCCACGCTGCAGAGACTGTGCTCCGCTAGGGACAACAGCTCCCATTTTACCCTGCTGCAAAATGCGCTCATTAGAATTACGCCTACCAGCGGCTGGTATAGCTGTCAACAGTCCTGATTTATGTTTGCCTGGACTGGAAAAAACAGTGCCACAGAGAATGGCTTCTGCTGTGGACTGTAGCTCTCATCTTCCCCTGCGGTACGTCCATGCCCGTCATCATCCTGAGTAGTCTGGGCGGCCCCCTCCTCTATGCGGTGCATCTCTGGGGGAGTTTGAAATCTGGACCAGCCCTGAAGGGAATCGCTCATGCTGGGTAAGGTAAAGGTGAGGAACCAGCAGCCAGGGAGGGAGGGGTAGTCAATAGCCTTGATTCTTTTTTGTTAAGGGCAGCTAATGTTCTGTTTCAAGAGATTGAACTGACACAGCTAAGTCTTTCACTTGAGGAGCGCAAGAGAGTTACAGACTTGTTAGTACCCCTCCCTGAGGTCCGGTCTACATTGGTTGGGAAGCAAGACTCCTGCGTACCCTCTAGTTGCCCCTGAGTACATTTGCATGAAGCTGAGTCCCCTTTACTATCAGATTCAATGATACAGACAGTAGTTAAGAGATAAAGAGGCAGAGGGAAACCAAAGTTAAAGAACTTGAAGGTCACAAGAAGAACCAGAACTATGGAATGGGCAAAGAGCTCAGACCCCACCGTGTCTGATAAAGACTCCTTGATGATGAAAAATTAGGACTTATAAATAAGATTGGAAAACATGGTCTCCTTAATCCTCTCTAAATTACTGCAAAGATTAACAAGAATCATCAATGGTGGGATTATATGGGAAGGGAAGGAGAAATTAATATATCATTATATCCAGAACTAGGGCGAGTCCTGCAAGCACAAGGGAATGTCATAGGGGAAAAATTGCCTCTAAACTACCTAATCTACCAGGCCCGCATCTGGCCCCAGACTCTCCTATCCAAACCTTCCAACGATCCCTGACTCTTGCATGTTTTAATAAAACCAATGCAGGAGATGAAATAACAGAGCCATTAAGACCACGGGACACATGCATCAAAATCAGAAAAAGTGATTCATTATTTGCGAAAAATAAGGAATCGCAAATGAAAAATCGCTAACCGGATTGCATAATGCAATTCGACAAAAAAATTGTGATTCGTGAAAATTTGCTAAAACAAGACTGAGGACACAATTAGGACTCGCTAACCCAGGAAATCGCAATATGCAACTTCGCTAATAGCGATTTTGGTATTAGCGCAATCACTATTAGCGAACTCGCAAAAAGCAGGTCGCACTCGAAGCAGGCTGATGACATCACAACCAGGAAGTCATCCAGGCCATGCTTCATTCGGTGTCCTGAGGAGCTCAGAGGAGGAGGCAGAGTACTGAAGCTGAGCTGAAAAACCTCACACTCGGTATCCAGCTACTATTCCCAGCCCAGGATGAACAAAACTGATGCAGGGAAGAGTGCCACGGCTAGGAAAAGCTGTTTGGCAAATTGTCCCTAAAGGTGCCAGAGGCAATGTGATGATTTGAGGAAAAAGTGGTACGACCTGAGGAAACGTGCCAAGGAACGCAGAGTACTCATGAAGTGAGTCCGGCTTTTTAGACATGTAGTGCTTGAAAGTCCTATGCAGCATGTGTGTCAGGCCTCTTAATTCCCAAATAGTCTCCATGCTGTGTAATAAAGATCCTGGGTGTGCTGTAGAAATGCCGTAGCAACTCTCTCTGTAGCATGTAGTAATCATTTCAGTGAATTTTCATTTCTACATTCTCAGTCCCACCTTGACCCCCTACACTGCCTAAACACCACTGCACTGTCCGAAACCCTGAAACACCATCCCTAGCAAAACCTGTTAAACTCTTTCAACACTGCTGCACTGCTCTAAACCCTGAAACAGCATTCCCAGCAAGACTCTCTTTCACTGTAGTAATCATTTTACTGAATTGCAAGGGATATTGCCATTTGTCTAAGATCACAGTGTGAGTCAGTATTCATTTCAGAAAAATGTGGCAGAATAATTTGCTTAGTTGATGTGTTTAAAAATATGGGAATAAGTGTACTCATGAAATGAATCAGGCTTTAGGACATGTAGTGCTAGAAAGTCCTTTGCAGCATGTGTGTCAGGCCTCTTAATTCCCAAATAGTCTCCATGCTGTGTAATACAGATCCTGGGTGTGCTGTAGAAATGCCATGGCAACTCTCTCTGTAGCATGTAGTAATCATTTCAGTGAATTTTCATTTCTACATTCTCAGTCCCACCTTGACCCCCTACACTGCCTGAACACCACTGCACTGTCCTAAAGCCTGAAACACCATCCCTGGCAAACCTGCTCAACTCTTTAAACACTACTGCACTGCTCTAAACCCTGAAACACCACTATCAGCGAATGCCCCTATAATGTTGAAGCACCACTGCACTGCCCTAAACCCTGAAACAGCAGTGCCTGGATGATCTCCTACACTTCCTGAAAACTGCTGCTGTGCCTTAAAATCTGAAACAACACCCCCTGCTATACCCCCTACACTGGGTGAATACTAGTGTAGTTTTATAAACCCTGAAACAACACTCCCAGCAAGACCCTCTTTCACTGTAGTAATCATTTTACTGAATTGCAAGAGATACTGTCATTTGTCTAAGATCACATTATGAGTCAGTATTCATTTCAGAAAATTGTGGCAGAATAATTTGCTTAGTTGATGTGTTTAAAAATATGGGAATACATGTACTCATGAAGTGAGTCTGGCTTTAGGACATGTAGTGCTTGAAAGTCCTATGCAGCATGTGTGTCAGGCCTCTTAATTCCCAAATAGTCTCCATGCTGTGTAATAAAGATCCTGGGTGTGCTGTAGAAATGCCAAAGCAACTTTCTCAGTAGCATGTAGTAATCATTTCAGTGAATTTTCATTTCTAGATTCTTAGTCCCACCTTGACCCCCTACACTGCCTGAACACCACTGCACTGCCCTGAACCCTGAAACACCACCCCTAGCAAAACCTGCTAAACTCTTTCAACACTACTGCACTGCTCTATCCGCTGAAAGAGCACTACCAGCAAGACTCTCTTTCACTGTAGTAATCATTTTACTGAATTGCAAGGGATACTGTCATTTGTCTAAGATCACAGTGTGAGTCAGTATTCATTTCGGAAAAATGTGGCAGAATAATTTGCTTAGTTGATATGCTTAAAAATATGGGAATACATGTACTCATGAAGTGAGTCAGGCTTTAGGACACGTAGTGCTAGAAAGTCCTATGCAGCATGTGTGTCAGGCTTCTTAATTCCCAAATAGTCTACATTCTGTTTAATAAAGATCATGGGTGTGCTGTATATGTGCCATAGCAACTCTCTCTGTAGCATGTAGTAAACATTTCAGTGAATTTTCATTTCTACATTCTCAGTCCCACCTTGACCCCCTACACTGCCTGAATACCACTGCACTGTCCTAAACCCTGAAACACCACCCCTATCAAAACATGCAAGTCTCTTTCAACACTACTGCACTGCTCTAAAGCCTGAAACAACACTCCCAGCAAGACTATCTTTCATTGTAGTAAGCATTTTACTGAATTGCAAGAGATACTGTCATTTGTCTAAGATCACAGTGTGAGTGAGTATTCATTTCAGAAAAATGTGGCAGAATAATTTGCTTAGTTAATGTGTTTAAAAATATGGGAACACATGTCCTCATGAAGTGAGTCAGGCTTTAGGACATGTAGTGCTTGAAAGTCCTATGCAGCATGTGTGTCAGGCCTCTTAATTCCCAAATAGTCTCCATGCTGTGTAATAAATATCCTGGGTGTGCTGTAGAAATGCCATAGCAACTATCTCTGTAGCATGTAGTAATCATTTCAGTGAATTTTTATTTCTACATTCTCAGTCCCACCTTGACCCCCTACACGGCCTGAACACTACTGCACTGCCCTGAACCCTGAAACACCATCCCTAGCAAAACCTGCTTAACTCTTTCAACACTACTGCACTGCTCAAAACCCTGAAACACCATTCTCAGCGAATGCCCCTATAATGTTGAAACACAACTGCACTGCCCTAAAACCTGAAACAGCACTGCCTGCATGATCTCCTACACTTCCCGAACACTGCAGCTGTGCCTTAAAAACTGAAAGAACACCCACTGCTATACCCCCTACACTGGGTGAATACTAGCGTAGTTTTCTAAACCCTGAAACAGCACTCCCAGCAAGAGCCTCTTTCACTTTAGTAATAAACTTACTGATTTGCAATAGATACTGTCATTTGTCTAAGATCACAGTGTGAGTCAGTATTCATTTCAGAAAATTGTGGCAGAATAATTTGCTTAGTTGAAGTGTTAAAAATATGGGAATACATGTACTCTTGAAGTGAGTCAGGCTTTAGGACTTGTAGTGCTTGACAGTCCTATGCAGCATGTGTGTCAGGCCTCTTAATTCCCAAATAGTATCCATGCTATGTAATAAAGATCCTGGGTGTGCTGTAGAAATGCCATAGCAACTCTCTCTGTAGCATGTAGTAATCATTTCAGTGAATTTTCATTTCTACATTCTCAGTCCCATCTTGACCCCCTACACTGCCTGAATACCGCTGCACTGTCCTAAACCATGAAACACCATCCCTAGCAAAACCTGCTAAACTCTTTCAACACTACTGCACTGCAATAAACCCTGAAACACCATTCTCAGCGAATGCCCCTATAATGTTGAAACACCACTGCACTGCCCTAAACCCTGAAACAGCACTCCCTGCATGATCTCCTACACTTCCCGAACACTGCTGCTGTGCCTTAAACTCTGAAAGAACACCCCCTGCTATACCTCCTGCACTGGGCGAATACTAGTGTAGTTTTATAAACCGTGAAACAGCACTCCCAGCAAGACCCTCTTTCACTGTAGTAATCATTTTACTGAATTGCAAGAGATACTGTCATTTGTCTAAGATCACAGTGTGAGTCAGTATTCATTTCAGAAAATTGTGGCAGAATAATTTGCTTAGTTGATGTGTTTAAAAATATGGGAATACATGTACTCATGAAGTGAGTCCGGCTTTAGGACATGTAGTGCTTGAAATTCCAATGCAGTATGAGTTTCAGGCCTCCTAATTCCTAAATATTCTCCATGCTGTGTAATAAAGATCCTGGGTGTGCTGTAGAAATGGCATAGCAACTCTCTCTGTAGCATGTAGTAATCATTTCAGTGAATTTTCATTTCTACATTCTCAGTCCCACCTTAAACCCCTACACTGCCTGAACACCACTGCACTGAACTAATCCCTGAAACACCATCCCTAGCAAAACCTGCTAAACTCTTTCAACACTACTGCACTGCTCTAAACCCTGAAACAGCACTCCCAGCAAGACTCTCTTTCACTGTAGTAATCATGATACTGAATTGCAAGGGATATTGTCATTTGTCTAAGATCACAGTGTGAGTCAGTATTCATTTCAGAAAAATGTGGCAGAATAATTTGCTTAGTTGATGTGTTTAAAAATATGGGAATAAGTGTACTCATGAAATGAATCAGGCTTTAGGACATGTAGTGCTAGAAAGTCCTTTCCAGCATGTGTGTCAGGCCTCTTAATTCCCAAATAGTCTCCATGCTGTGTAATAAAGATCCTGGTTGTGCTGTAGAAATGCCATATCAACTCTCTCTGTAGCATGTAGTAATTGTTTCACTGAATTTTCATTTCTACATTCTCAGTCCCACCTTGACCCCCTACACTGTCTGAACACCACGGCACTGTCCTAAACCCTGAAACACCATCCCTAGCAAAACTTGCTAAACTCTTACAACACTACTGCACTGCTCAAAACCCTGAAACACCATTGTCAGAGAATGCCCCTATAATGTTGAAACACCACTGCACTGCCCTAAAACCTGAAACAGCACTACCTGCATGATCTACTACACTTCCCGAACACTACCGCAGTGCCTTAAACTCTGAAAGAATACCCCCTGCTATACCCCCTACACTGGGTGAATACTAGTGTAGTTTTCTAAACCCTGAAACAGCACTCCCAGCAAGACTCTCTTTCACTGTAGTAGTAATTTTACTGATTTGCAATAGATACTGTCATTTGTCTAAGATCACAATGTGAGTCAGTATTCATTTCAGAAAATTGTGGCAGAATAATTTGCTTAGTTGTAGTGTTTACAAATATGGGAATACATGTACTCATGAAGTGAGTCAGGCTTTAGGACATGTAGTGCTTGACAGTCCTATGCAGCATGTGTGTAAGGCCTCTTAATTCCCAAATAGTCTCCATGCTGTGTAATAAAGATCCTGGGTGTGCTATAGGAATGCCATAGCAACTCTCTCTGTAGCATGTAGTAATCATTTCAGTGAATTTTTATTTCTACATTCTCAGTCCCACCTTGACTCCCTAAACTGCCTGAACTCTAAACCCTGAAACAGCACTCCCAGCAAGACTCCCTTTCACTGTAGTAATAATTTTAGTGAATTTCAAGGGACACTGTCATTTGTCTAAGATCACAGTATGAGTCAGTATTCATTTCAGAAAAATGTGGCAGAATAATTTGCTTAGTTGATGTGTTTAAAAATATGGGAATACATGTACTCATGAAGTGAGTCAGGCTTTAGGACACATAGTGCTAGAAAGTCCTATGCAGCATGTGTGTCAGGCTTCTTAATTCCCAAATAGTCTTCATTCTGTTTAATTAAGATCCTGGGTGTGCTGTATATATGCCATTGCAACTCTCTCTGTAACATGTAGTAATCATTTCAGTGAATTTTCATTTCTACATTCTCAGTCCCACCTTGTCCCCCTACACTGCCTGAACACCACTGCACTGTCCTAAACCCTGAAACACCACCCCTAGCAAAACCTGCTAAACTCTTTCAACACTACTTTACTATTGTGAGTCAGTATTCATTTCAGAAAATTGTGGCAGAATAATTTGCTTAGTTGAAGTGTTTGCAAATATGGGAATACATGTACTCATGAAGTGAGTCAGGCTTTAGGACATGTAGTGCTTGACAGTCCTATGCAGCATGTGTGTCAGGCCTCTTAATTCCCAAATAGTCTCCATGCTGTGTAATAAAGATCCTGGGTGTGCTGTAGGAATGCCATAGCAACTATCTCTGTAGCATGTAGTAATCATTTCAGTGAATTTTAATTTCTACATTCTCAGTCCCACCTTGACCCCTACACTGAATGAACACCGCTGCTCTGTCCTAAACCCTGAGACACCATCCCTAGCAAAACCTGCTAAACTCTTTCAACACTACTGCACTGCTCTAAACCCTGAAACAGCACTCCCAGCAAGACTCCCTTTCACTGTAGTAATAATTTTAGTGAATTTCAAGGGACACTGTCATTTGTCTATGATCACAGTATGAGTCAGTATTCATTTCAGAAAAATGTGGCAGAATAAATTGCTTAGTTGATGTGTTTACAAATATGGGAATACATGTACTCATGAAGTGAGTCAGGCTTTAGGACATGTAGTGCTTGAAAGTCCTATGCAGCATGTGTGTCAGGCCTCTTAATTCCCAAATAGTCCCCATGCTGTGCTGTAGAAATGCCATAGCAACTCTCTCTGTAGCATGTAGTAATCATTTCAGTGAATTTTCATTTCTACATTCTCAGTCCCACCTTGACCCCCTACACTGCCTGAACATATCTGCACTGTCCTAAACCCTGAAACACCATCCCTAGCAAAACCTGCTAAATTCTTTCAACACTACTGCACTGCTCTAAACCCTGAAACAGCACTCCCAGCAAGACTCTCTTTCACTGTAGTAATCATTTTACTAAATTGCAAGGGAGACTGTCATTTGTCTAAGAACACAGTGTGAGTCAGTATTCATTTCAGAAAAATGTGGCAGAATAATTTGCTTAGTTGATGTGTTTAAAAATATGGGAATACATGTACTCATGAAGAGAGTCAGGCTTTAGGTCCTGTATTGCTAGAAAGTCCTATGCAGCATGTGTGTCAGGCCTCCTAATTCCCAAATGGTCTCCATGCTGTGTAATAACTAAGGGTGGGCGTAAAATCCGTTTCGCGGGAGAATTTGCGGATTTTCCGTAATTTCGCGATCCACGAATCTCGCGGAATCGCGGTAAAATCCGCGAATCAGCGGGGACACATTTTAAGCCAAGCAAGGGTTACAGCAGCAGGTGCAAAAGTTGAACCTAATTTCTAAGTAACCTTTTACAAAAGGGTTACAAAGAAATTAACTTCAACTTGGGCACCTGCTGCTAAGTGCTTCCTGGCGCCTCGTTGCCTACTTGCAACTATTCTCTGACCCTGCTCTGACCCTTGAAGCAGGGTCAGAGAATAGTTACAAGTAGGCAACAAGGAACCTGTCCCAGGAATTAAACCTCATCAGGAAGCACTTATGATGAAGCAAAGCTTCGCATATTTTGCGGCTTGCCGAAATCAAGAACCTCGTTTATGTGTAACAAGGTAACCCGTGTATGTTTTACTAACATTTTTATTTAGTTTGGAGAAAGACCGTGAAGCTTGCACATGTGTTTTACTAAAATAATTACTCGTGTCCCCTAAAATGGCCGCTGCTTGTATTTTAGTTACTGCGCATGCGTCAGCCACACTCACGTGTCCTGACGCGTCTGCAGAAGTGGAGGGAAAGTTATGCGCATGCGTAATTCATAGCTGTGCTTATCATGTGGTACAGCTCGTGCCACTGCTCTTGTGTCCGTCTCAATGTAGCTAACATTTAATTGCATAAGTTTATTTCTTGATGATGAGTTAAAAGTACAAACCCTGTGATGTGTTTTCCTAATGACATTATTATGTATTAATTTGTTTTCGCTTACTTTTCATGTACCGCGGGAAATGGGGGTCTGAGTGAGAGGAGAGCCATATTGGAGGTCCCTTCTGCGCCTGTGCGACATTCGGCAGCACGAGGGACCTTGGCTGATGGAACATAGCCAGCTGGCAGTGATGGGCGAGATGCTCCTGAGAAAGTCACCTCTGCCCTGCGAGAACAGCGAATGTGGCTCCTTATATGATACATTGTAATGTTGCGCTACTGTTAGCTCATGGGAACCCCAAACCCGTTAGGCGGTACCCAAATATGTAAATGAAGGCTTCAAATCGTGTATTGTGATTGGTGTGTTACCCAAACCCTACCTTAGGACCAATTGAAATTGAGGGATTCTGACACTTTGCAACATTGGGGGGTGGTACACTGTCCCCAAACTGTATATCTACCCTGGGTTCACCTAGTGAACCGTCCGACTTGTCTGGTTTAGCTGACCTGTCACTGACCCAACGCACTCAATAGGTGACTGAAGATACAGAGCGCTGCGGAGCACTCTGTCCGAATTTGACCATAGACTGAGGTTCTACTGAACCTTAAAGTGCTGCCAAAGCACTTAGCTGGGAGTTCGCTGACCCAATCGGGGTCTTGATCGATAGCTGCAGAGCGGGTGGAGCGCAGGCGTTGCTTCCGAACTGTGAGTTCCGGTCCTGTCCTGAAGAGGGTCCTGTCCTGAGGGTTTGCTGTCCTGTCCTGAGGGTCCTGTCCTGATTCCTTTTCCGAGGGTATCCTGTCCTGTCCTGGGTGTCCATTCTGCACCTGCTGTCCTTTGAGGGGTATCTTCCTTGAGGGTTTCCTGTCCTTAACTGACCCGTGGCCAGGGTTTGGTTTCCACACCTTTTCTAGGTAAATATTACTCTGAACCTCTTGAAATTCTTGCACCTTCTGAATTTCTAACTTTTGCTTTAATAAAGTTAAACATTGCATATGTTATATTTCCATGCCTTTCCGCAACTATTGAACTATCATTTATAATTTTGCAAAGTTATTCCTATGTCTTCTCATTTGTTAGAAATTATATTTTGCATAGCAGTGTGTCATTTTCTGATATGGTCTAGAACTTCGTTGCCTAGGTTGTTCAAAGGCCCCTTCACCTTAAGTGAAGCGTGTTATTCATTATAAACTCTTCTATAGTCACACACACTTAGTCTATCCCTGTTTAGATAATACTGACTTGCATAGTATCTTTTCTCGTTACATTTATTTTGTACCTTGATGATTACTCTGTCATTATTTCTTTCTGCCTATGTGATTTACGTTATCTTGGTTATTGATTGCCTTATTTTACTGTACCTCATGCAAGAAAATATTGAACTTTAGATAAACATTTTAAAAACTTCCAGTTGTCCGTGGTCATTTAAACAGTATTTGAATGTTATTGGTTGGGTTTGTATTTTGCTGCCTTTCCTTTACAGCTAGCTCCCTGATTCATTGTGGTCATTAGGCACCCGCATCGGTGGATGGTAAGTCGGGTGCACTGAAAATTGGTAGCAGGGAACACACACACACCAACTTGATAGAGCTCGTGAAGTCACCCGATCGATGTATATGGTGATTTGAAAAGTATATGGGCCCTGAAGCCGGAAACGGCGAAAACTATTGGCCGGGTGGCCTCGCGCGCTCTATCAGTTTTCTGGTAGCTAGAGGATGGTTAGGGACTAGTTGAGAGTACGGCAGGGATTAGTTGGACTAGTTAAGTCGGAAGCTGCTATTATATTAATGCTGCTATAAGAGCGGCTGTTCTGAGGGAACTGATCACTCTCTTGTGAATACGCTGCTGAAATTCATGAATTACTGTATTGTTATTATTCTTGTTCTTATATTGTTATATGTACTAATCCATGCAATTGTCAACCGTCTTGTTTCTTGTTGTCCGAACTCCCCGGGGAATTGAAAGGGCAAGTGGTGAATAGAATCCATTGTCCTGAGGTCACAGGTTCGAGGAAAGTTAGGTGCAGGTTAGGATAACCGGGAAGCACTAACTAGGGTCTTCTGAATACATGTGTGAATAAATGACAGTAACGGGGTTCATTGGCAAAATTCCCATAGTGGCGTAACCTAGTAAGGGTCACATCGGAAAAGTAGCAGGTTCCTCGGAGCTAGCGTGAAAGCAGAGGGGTCCGCTGAGAAACCTTAAAACTCGGAATATATCCCGGAAAGAAGTGGATGAGTTTAGGGGAATAACAGGTTCACCGATGCTAGAGTGAAGGGTAGGCGGAAGAGATCTGCCCGCAGCGAGTGAAAAGTAAATGGAAGTAGTTTACTTGCTGTAAAAGAATTCTTTCTCTGTCTAGACACTTGAGCACTGTGGCGAATGTGTATTTGTTGTAAAATAACCAAGCACTGAGCACTTTAAAAGAAAGAAAGTTTCCGTTACCTTGTGAAGGGAGGGAGTCAGTCGCGAAGCACCTCTGACGTCACTCTGTGCCGCGCTGGGATTGGTAGAAGCAGCGGGCGGGTAGCGGAGCTGAAATTGTAAAGGAGGGGTGAGCGCCGGAGCGTGGGAACTGTCTCACGAAGGGGCCGCGCACCCATTGGCGGAGCTTATTTTGTGTCGCGCACCCATTGGTTGCACGAATTTTCTGAAGCGCGTTCTGATTGGAGGTAGTTTGTAAACAAAGTTAGCGCAGAAGTCGTATGTGGCACTCGCGGACTACAGAGACTCGACCTGATCCAAGGCATCTAGGGTTTGAAAGGGATCAGTGGAAGGCTAATAGATACGATATTATGTACGGAACCAAGAGAAAAATGTCCCTTGTAAATAAGGTGAAAAATTATTTTAAAACGGACAAACCGATTAAATCTAGGGAAGGTGTTCTTGTCCCAGCACCCAATACTCCCGCCTCATTCATGATGTTTGACCGAGGGTACAATACCTGTGTGTGGTTGGAGAATTGGGTGAAGTACACAAAAGATGACGGAGTATTGGCTTTTCCGTTAGATGGTACTTTCAATGGTAGGATCTTATTTAATTTAAGAACCCGAATGAATGAACTGCATCCCAGACCGAGACTAACGCAGTATGAGGCATTAGAGGAATGGGAAATTGAGGCTTTTGAAAGAGAAAGACCCCGAATGGACAAGGGTTTGACCAAGTGGTACCCCAGGCAGAAACAGGAATCCAGGGATAAAAGGATGAAACAGTGGAGGCAGAGCATGATTGTTGAGGGTCTGTTTCCCATGATGCCGGCATGTCATAACATTGGAGCGGGGGAGAAAAGTACTGAAAAATGTAAGCATTGGGGGGCCCTGGGGGATTCAGATGATGAATTAATAGATGACATCTGTACCAGAAGTCCGCCACCTTACAATGAGGGAACCCGACCTTCCAGTGTAGGAGATGTTCCCCGACGCCCCTTCCTAAAGGAAGAAGACAGGTCCCTGGGACTGGGAGGGGGTGGTCAAGTATTACCCTATCCTGAGAAACCCGAACTGGCGGAAACAAGGGATATATATCCCAAAGTGCCCGCAAGTCAGGAAGAAAAATATCCATGTACGAAAACCTTTTTTCCCAGACCCTTGTATGAAAGCGAAGAGAAACCATCGAATTCAGGACTGCCTTTTGTTCAACCTCCATATGGGGAAGAGCGCAGGTCCTTTAATACTGGAACTTTATTCCCGAAACCTAATTATGGGGGAGGACCAAGTGAAACGCATCCTACTGCCCCGAGTTTTACTCCTCCATTGACCCCCCAGATATTACATGACACAACTCTAAGAAGGGTACTAGTGGAAAAGGAGCAAGAGGCTCTAGCTAGACAAAGAACAGAAATAATTCAGAAAATTTCTCAGATAAATACCAGTCCTGAGGCATTGACTATTCCAGTAA
Source organism: Lissotriton helveticus (assembly GCF_964261635.1). Taxonomy (NCBI): domain Eukaryota; kingdom Metazoa; phylum Chordata; class Amphibia; order Caudata; family Salamandridae; genus Lissotriton; species Lissotriton helveticus. The sequence continues at coordinate 651,707,385 of NC_136068.1, forward strand.
CTATTGGACCGGTGGTCCCGTTATACGGAAATGGTAAGGGAAATCCGATTACTCCAGTTATGACCCCAGTCATGGCAACCCCGAGACAGGAACCGATCATTATAGATGATCAGTCCAGTGAGTGCGAGTCTGAAGTTGCGTTTTTGGAATTGCCAAACAAACAGACTGGAAAGGGAACACAGCAGAGGTATAACCCTTTTAATACAAAAGAAATTAAATTAGAAACAGCAACAGGTACTAGGAATGTCTCTCTGGTAACTCCGGATGAAATTGAGAATTGGAGTCGTGAATTAGAGAAGCAGACTCCGCAAACAAAGCCTTTAGACCTCTACAAGCTGAGGGTTGAAATAGAAGAATTAATGGCAGGAAATGTGGGGTTGGATCGATTGAATACCTACTCTGAGGAAGAATTGTCGTTCATATGTAAAAGCTTTACAAGGAACACCAGAGTGCTCCATGAAAAACTGACCGAAACAGCAGTTAGTATGGGGGTAGATATCTCAAAATCCAAGCCCTTACAGAAACCGTACAGAGCAGACTTCTCAGACAAAGATATAGAACACCTGAATGTGGCAGGGAAGAAGTTGCAGATTAAAGAATTAATGGGGGTACTGCAGAAATGGGGAGATGTGGAAAAATGGAGAAGCAGGTGGGCGAAAAAGAGGGAAGAGGTTCGCTCCCGACAAGTGACTCCCGAGTTTGCTTTAAGAGAGGTAGAAAAACCTGAGCAGTTATGCCCCATGCGCGAAGTTCCAGGGGGAAAATATGTGCATGTCCCCTGGTCTAGGCAGGATATTGTGTCCTTCACGAACGATTTTCCAAAGTTACGAGAGAAACCAGTTGACTGGTACAGGCAGGTGGAGAGGTTCGTGAAGGTACAGAAATGTCTGTGGAAAGACCTGGATGGGTTTTTCGACATTGTGGTTCCAGTAGACTTATGGACCCAGTGTAAAATAAACATAGATTGGCCCAGTGAAGAGTATCCCAGAAACAAGGAAACAGGGGAGCCATCAAAGGAAGTCATGCGAAAATATGAGCAGGTAATTCAGCACTTGAAAGAAAAGGTGCCCGCCAAGGAAACTGATTGGACAAAAATAGATAGAACAACACAGGAAAGGGACGAAACAGTGCACTCCTTCTATGAGAGGTTATTGCAGGTATTTAAAACATACAGTGGTATTGACAACATCGACCTGAAGGATATGACGCACTTTATTTACAGGTTTGTAAATGGTTTAAGACCTGAAATTTGTCAGTGGATAAAAGACAATAAAATCTGTTGGCATACTAAGAAAATGGATGAGGTCCTGCGGTACGCTAAGTACTGCGAGGACGAGATGGCAGAAAAGAAAAAGGCCCTTAAGGAGAAGGTTATGTGGGCTCAGGTGAAGCTCGCAGAACAACAGGAAAAACAATTGAGTAACATGGTTAAAAATGCTGAGAACAAAGGTCCTGGGGGAGGGGGTGGAGGAAAGCCCCGGCCCAAATTTAGCAGGGAAGAGGCTATGAAAAAATGTCCCTGCCATCAGTGCGGCGAAATTGGACACTGGCGAAACGAGTGTCCCCAATTAGTCGATGTTAATGAGAAAACTCCTGATTTAACTCCACAGACGCAGAAAGAAAGACCAAGAAAGACTCAACCCCAGGTAAAAACAGTTCAGGTGCCTCGAGCACCCAAGCAGGTATACAGGGGAAGACAGGCAGAAAACGAAGAGATAGAGGTTTGGGAAAGCGGGGAGAACAGAAATACAGCAACTTCGCAGTATCTGCTGAATGATACCTTCCTTTGTAATGATCAGGACTGACGGGGCCTGAGAGGGGAGGACGAGGAGTGCGTACTTGGCGCTTCCTTGCCGGTAGACCAGTCTGGACCATATATTGAAGGAAAGGTTGACGGAAATGATGTCACCTTCCTGTTGGACACTGGCGCTACCCGTTCTACTGTAAGAACAGTGGACGTTCCAAACCTACCCCTCTCGGGAGAAAATATCCAAGTAGTAGGTGTATCTAATCAATTGATTAGTACTCCTGTTACCGAACCAATGGAGATTTCAATTGGAAATTTTAAACAGATGCATAGATTTGTCGTCTGTGACACCAGTCCAGTAAATTTACTGGGACGTGATTTGCTGTGCAAAATGAACTGTACCATCTTTTGCACACCAAAAGGTGTTGAAATACAGACCCCAGATGAAGACGGCATTTATAAATTATTATTGCTTAGACCTGACTCAGAAATTAAAAGATTGACCCTGCAGGACTTGCCCCAAGAATTACAGGAAGCCGTAAACCCAGAGGTGTGGGATTTCACTGGAAAGGATGTGGGTTTGATGAAAGATGTGGACCCCATACAAATAGCCATCAAGGACAATGCAGTATATCCTAACACTAGGCCCTACCGAATGAATGCTGAAGTGAAAGCAGGTGTCACTCTGGAAATACAAAAACTATTGGAAGGAAACATCATACAGGAAGTGATGAGCAGCCCATGCAACTCACCGATTATGGGCATTAAAAAGCCTAGTGGCAAGTATAGGGTAGTGCAGGACCTGAGAAAGGTTAACAAAATTGTAGTTCCTTGCTGCCCTATTGTCCCGAACCCTGCAGTAATTCTGTACCAAATTCCTTGGGATGCTGAATGGTTCACTGTGATTGATTTGTGTCATGCATTCTTTTCGATACCCCTGCACCCCGACAGCAAATTTCTTTTCTCATTTGCCTTCGAGGGTCACGTGTATTGTTGGAACAGGGTCCCTCAGGGGTATACAGAGAGCCCCTCTATCTTTAATCAGATCTTGAAAAAATGTCTAGAGACTTTGATCTTACCTGGGAACTCTGTGTTAGTCCAGTACATAGACGACCTTCTACTGGCGTCTAAAAGTCATCGGGACTGTGTAGTTGACACCATTGCCCTCCTAAATCACCTGTGTGAGAAAGGGCATAAAGTGGCCCCTGACAAACTACAGTTCTGTGCAAAATCAGTGAAATATCTAGGACACCAGATAGAAAAGGGTGTCAGAAAAGTCACTTCAGAAAGAGTGAGAATAATTCAAAAAAAGCAGTTGCCCCGTACTCAAAAAGATGTCAGAATGTTCCTGGGTGTATTAGGGTACTGCAGGCAGTGGATTCTGGGATTTGCAGCCTTAGCCAGGCCCTTGATAAAAATGACCACGAGAGGAATGCCAGATGTTGTACAGTGGGACGATGAAAGTCTAATGGCTTTCACAAGATTGAAAAACTGTCTGTGTACAGCCCCTGCGTTGGGAATGCCAGATTATTCCAAAGAGTTTGCCCTTTTCTGTGACACTCGCGATAATTGCGCATTGTCTGTCCTGACTCAAGAACATGGCACGAGCAGAAGGCCTGTGGCTTATTTCTCTGCCACACTGGACCCAGTAGCTGCTGGGTTACCAGGCTGTCTAAAAGCAGTAGCTGCTACCTGTGCAAGTTTGGAACAGAGTGAGTCCATTGTCATGGGACATCCTGTGACTGTGTATGTTTCACATGGAGTGGTAATTCTATTGACCAGAACTAAAACACAGTATCTCACCCCTAGTCGGCTGACTAAATACGAGAGGATTCTTGTGGGTGCAGCAAATGTAAGCATTGTTAGGTGCGGTATTCTGAACCCTGCCACCTTACTCCCCGACCCCTTGGAAATGGAAGGTGGGGATGATGATGAACATGATTGTATTGATCTGACAGAGTTCAGTACTAAGCCACGCCCTGACATAAAAGAAGTACCATTGCCTGAGCATGATAAAGAACTATTTGTGGATGGTTCCTGCCTAAGACATGAATTAGGAGGCTTGAGTGCTGCTTATGCAGTAGTGTCTTTCACAAAAATTGAACAAGCAGGTTACCTATATAACATCAAGTCTGCACAAGTAGCCGAATTGATAGCCATGATAATGGCTTGCAAAATTGGGAAGGATTTACGCATAACAGTGTATACTGACAGTCAGTACTGTTATGGCGTTGTGCATGACTTTGGCCAATTATGGCTACAAAGGGAATTCATGACTTCCTCAGGTACTCCCATTCGGAATGCAAAAGTTGTTCATGACCTTTTAGAGGCCATCCAGTTACCCAAAGAACTGGCAGTGGTAAAATGTACTGCTCATCAAAGGAGCATGGACAGAGTATCTCTGGGAAACGATTATGCTGATCGAGTGGCTCAATGGTGTGCCAAAGATCGGTATATTGTAAATCCAAAACGAGGGGGGCCAGGAACCAGCTGCCAGCTTCAGGTGTTTGAGGAAGTGCCTACATGGGATGAGGTGAGAGAGTGGCAGGAGTCGGCTCCTTGGCAAGAAAGAGAGAAATGGAAAGAGGATGGATGTAGACCGAGACGTGTGGATGGTGTCATCATAGGTCCAACTGGTATGCCTGTGTTACCCCGACACTTGCTTGGCACAATGGCAAGATTAATACATGAAGGATCACACATTGGTAGGGATGCCATGATTCTGGTATTTCAACAGACTTGGTACAGCAAGAAGTTCAGGAAGGTAGCAGAGTCCCTCTGCCAGAGGTGCCTGTCATGTCAACAGATGAACCCAGGCAAGAGGACAATGGTTGAACTGAGCAAGATTGGGAGGTCAGGGGGTCCCTTTATAAAAATACAGATTGATTTCATCACCATGCCCCATTGTGAAGGAAAGCGATATGTCCTTGTCATTGTGTGCGTATTTTCGAAATGGGTAGAAGCTTACCCTACTCCCAAAAGTGACGCACTGACAGTAGCGAAGTGTTTACTAAAAGAACTGATACCTAGGTTCGGAATACCATGCATTATTGAATCAGATAAGGGTGGACATTTCCAGAATGACATACTGGCTGAACTCTGTAAGGCCTTTGGAATAAGGCAGAAACTCCATTGTGCATACCACCCAGAGGCTTCTGGAATAGTGGAACAAGTAAATGGAACTATCAAAAACAGACTAGCAAAGCTGACAGATGCTACTGGCATGAACTGGGTGAAGGCCCTGCCCCTGGTCCTGATGGGGCTGAGAAGTGTTCCAGACCGCAAGACAGGCCTAAGTCCCCATGAAATCATTATGGGAAGAGTGATGAGACAAGCATGGGTGCCAGGAAGCAAACTGTTGAGTATTACTGATGATTTGGTGCTTGAATACTGCAGAAGATTGGGTGACCAAGTGCGTTCTATCTCTCGCCAGATTGGAGACGACGGCATCCTCAATCCAACGACTCCTCTCCACAACTTGGTTCCAGGAGACTGGGTCAAAATAAAGAAGCACACTCGATCAAGCTGTCTGGCACCAAGGTGGGGAAAGAAACGCCAAGTAATCCTGGTGACAACCACTGCAGTGAAAGTCGCAGGTGTTCCCCAGTGGATCCACGCCGGACACACCCAGAAGGTATTGCCCGACAAAGGATTTGAAGAACCAGGGCAACCAGCAGAGGACCCTGAAGAAGTCAGACCAGTAGCAACTGACAACGAGCAGCCCAGCACCAGTCAGGTTGCAGGAACAGCAGACGTTGGCCCAGGAGTAGTTGACTGCGAACTGCCAAGAAACCAGCCTGCTGAAGAGGTCCAGGAAACTGAGCCAGGAGTAGCTGAAGACGAGCTGCCAAGCATATGGCCAGAAGAATGGATACCGATGATTGATCTGACCGAAGATCCTATCAGAACAAGAGAACGACTTAGTGAAGGTAGAGAGTGGACTAGTCAGGAAAAGCAAGGCACAGGCGAAGATCCTCAGCCACTTGAGATTCAAATCAAAACTGAGGAAGGAGAAGGTCAGACAGGGACAGAGCACGTGATTGATACAGATCAAGTGAATAAGACTGAACAAATACCCGATACTGAACAAGTGCAGGATACAGAGCAAGTGTTTGATACTCCTCCGCTAACTCCTGATGTGGATAAGGGACAGACTAGACATAGAGTAATAGTTCGAGCAGAAGAAAATCAAGAGATCGAAGTGCTTGAACAGGATCAGATAGGGTTAGAAAAACGGGTTCAGGAAACAGAAACAGAAACAGAAACAGAGACAATTGAAAGCCAAAAACAAAATATTCCTGAACAAGGCCAGATTAGTAACCAGGCAGAAAAATTTGATGCTAGCCCTGGAACTAGTCAGATAAGGGAAGAAGAAGAAGAAAGTGGAGAAGAATTACCACAAGATAAAGAAAACAAGAGAATAAGAAAAGAAAGTGAAGTCAAAGTACCGACTAAGAGACTAAAGAAAAGAAACAACCTTGAGCCTAGGTTCGTAAAAAGACTGAGACTAAGGATAAAGACAGTGGAAGAAAAACGTGCAGAAGCAAGAAGAAGTGCTCGAATAGCAGAGCAAGAAGAAGACTCTTCCAAAAGAAGGAGTGAGCGAATAAAAAGACAAAACAAAAAGTACAAGTCTCCTGAATGGACACTGGTTTTGGAAGAACTTGAAGATCTTGATATAACTGACGTGAGCGACGGAGAACCTGTCCCAGAGTACTCAGCTGAAGAGGAAGACGAGCCACCGTGAATTTGCACAAAGTAAGCTAGTTGTGTAAAAAGTAAAAAAGAGGGGTGAGAACACTCCTACTGAGCTAAAATGTCTGATTCAACAGTGAATGGTAGACCTAGTTGCAGCCGTTTTAAGACGTGTTGCAAGGTGTGTATATGTAGTGTAGTAGTACTGATAGTTATCTGGATAGGATTAACAATTTTCATTCCCTTTGCTGTAAGTAAAGATACTAACATTGTCCCTACTGAAGTTGTAAATACTGACAATGAGGAGCTGACAACACAGAGTGTAGAAAGACATGAGAGAGCATTGAGACAAACTAAACGAGACTTAGAAGCATCAGATGAGAAAGGACTACATTATCATGGAATGAAAAACAGGACACATTTGAATGTTTTCGCAAACTTGTTAATACATTATGTAGAGACTATGGAAATTGAAGATTGCTATGTCTGCATGAAGCTACCTACTTCGGTGGCTGAAGGCGTGACATACCATCATCTGCCATTGACATATGGAATTTCCTGTAGCATTTTAGCTAGTTTATTTTACAAAAGGGGACCGTTACAGTATTATTACTCTAACAATGACGTGATCTTTTCTGAACTTCCTATACGTGGGAACCTGAATCCTGTACATACCAAAACTGACACCATAAGATATATGGGAGACTACTTTCTGACTATAGGGAACATTGACATAGCAGACGCACACAGAGATAACTTGACTTGTTCTTTGCGTGAGCAGGAAAAGATGTTCCTGAACATGGCAGAGAAAAGGAGAATTCAAATTCAGAAGAAGGCTAATGACGAAAGTCAGAAAAAGCCAAAGTGGGCAGAAAACATGGAAGGCACCTCATCTGGTGGAGCGGGTCCTGCTCTGTTGCTGGATTTTGAAAAGAAAGGCAAGCTATGTCTTCACCGCGAGAAGACTAGCTACTATAATAATGTTTTCATTGGTTCCAGTGAATGCGAACATAATTACAAGGTAATTGGAGGTTGGGGTTTCAAAAATGGGTCAGAGCCTGTGTTTCCTGGAATTTATTACATTTGTGGGGACAAGGCTTATTTCAAATTGCCGGATCACTGGTATGGGAGCTGCTACTTTGGCATTGTTTTCCCGAAAATATACCATGTGAATGGAAAAACTGGAAGCAATGAAGATACTAATGGCTTAGTGCGTAGTAAAAGAGAAAGTATAGGTGAAATTATGGGTAGTATTTTCAGTGCACTGATACCTGGAGTGGGAGTGGTTCTGAACACTCACAGAATTTGCAAATTGTCTACTATAGTGGATGTGCTGTCTACTGAAACAGCTCATGGATTTCTGCTGGTCAATACCGAAATGGTTGCGATCAGATCAATGGTTTTACAAAATCGACTTGCTCTTGACACCTTATTAGCGAAAGAGGGCGGAGTCTGCCGGATGTTGAAGGCGCAACATTGTTGCACTTATATTCCGGATAAAAGTGTGCAGATCAAAAGATATGTGAAAAACATTACTAATTTGGCAAAGGAACTCAAACCACTCGAGGTTGATAGTGCCTGGAAGAGACTGGTAGATGGTCTCTCAAATGTAGGTCATTGGCTTGCTAGCATAGGTAAAAGCTTATTATTCAAAATTCTGATGCCAATTGGTATTATAGGTCTTATTATACTTTCCATTTTCTTATGCTGTAAATACCGCAAGCGCACCAAAAAGCACGAGGTTAATGCAAGAGGAGTGAAACGAAGTGTGGATGAGATTGAATTAGAGGAAGTGAATGATCAGATATACAAAAAGGTGAAGACTTCTCACCCTGCTAAAACTGAAAGAGAAAAGCTAGAACGGTTGCTGGAAGAAATAGAACTTTATAAAGTGTGAAAGAAAGTTGGCATCTGGTTCCATTATAATTTGTGATGATAGTAGATATCATCAAAGAGGGGATTGATGAAGCAAAGCTTCGCATATTTTGCGGCTTGCCGAAATCAAGAACCTCGTTTATGTGTAACAAGGTAACCCGTGTATGTTTTACTAACATTTTTATTTAGTTTGGAGAAAGACCGTGAAGCTTGCACATGTGTTTTACTAAAATAATTACTCGTGTCCCCTAAAATGGCCGCTGCTTGTATTTTAGTTACTGCGCATGCGTCAGCCACACTCACGTGTCCTGACGCGTCTGCAGAAGTGGAGGGAAAGTTATGCGCATGCGTAATTCATAGCTGTGCTTATCATGTGGTACAGCTCGTGCCACTGCTCTTGTGTCCGTCTCAATGTAGCTAACATTTAATTGCATAAGTTTATTTCTTGATGATGAGTTAAAAGTACAAACCCTGTGATGTGTTTTCCTAATGACATTATTATGTATTAATTTGTTTTCGCTTACTTTTCATGTACCGCGGGAAATGGGGGTCTGAGTGAGAGGAGAGCCATATTGGAGGTCCCTTCTGCGCCTGTGCGACATTCGGCAGCACGAGGGACCTTGGCTGATGGAACATAGCCAGCTGGCAGTGATGGGCGAGATGCTCCTGAGAAAGTCACCTCTGCCCTGCGAGAACAGCGAATGTGGCTCCTTATATGATACATTGTAATGTTGCGCTACTGTTAGCTCATGGGAACCCCAAACCCGTTAGGCGGTACCCAAATATGTAAATGAAGGCTTCAAATCGTGTATTGTGATTGGTGTGTTACCCAAACCCTACCTTAGGACCAATTGAAATTGAGGGATTCTGACACTTTGCAACATTGGGGGGTGGTACACTGTCCCCAAACTGTATATCTACCCTGGGTTCACCTAGTGAACCGTCCGACTTGTCTGGTTTAGCTGACCTGTCACTGACCCAACGCACTCAATAGGTGACTGAAGATACAGAGCGCTGCGGAGCACTCTGTCCGAATTTGACCATAGACTGAGGTTCTACTGAACCTTAAAGTGCTGCCAAAGCACTTAGCTGGGAGTTCGCTGACCCAATCGGGGTCTTGATCGATAGCTGCAGAGCGGGTGGAGCGCAGGCGTTGCTTCCGAACTGTGAGTTCCGGTCCTGTCCTGAAGAGGGTCCTGTCCTGAGGGTTTGCTGTCCTGTCCTGAGGGTCCTGTCCTGATTCCTTTTCCGAGGGTATCCTGTCCTGTCCTGGGTGTCCATTCTGCACCTGCTGTCCTTTGAGGGGTATCTTCCTTGAGGGTTTCCTGTCCTTAACTGACCCGTGGCCAGGGTTTGGTTTCCACACCTTTTCTAGGTAAATATTACTCTGAACCTCTTGAAATTCTTGCACCTTCTGAATTTCTAACTTTTGCTTTAATAAAGTTAAACATTGCATATGTTATATTTCCATGCCTTTCCGCAACTATTGAACTATCATTTATAATTTTGCAAAGTTATTCCTATGTCTTCTCATTTGTTAGAAATTATATTTTGCATAGCAGTGTGTCATTTTCTGATATGGTCTAGAACTTCGTTGCCTAGGTTGTTCAAAGGCCCCTTCACCTTAAGTGAAGCGTGTTATTCATTATAAACTCTTCTATAGTCACACACACTTAGTCTATCCCTGTTTAGATAATACTGACTTGCATAGTATCTTTTCTCGTTACATTTATTTTGTACCTTGATGATTACTCTGTCATTATTTCTTTCTGCCTATGTGATTTACGTTATCTTGGTTATTGATTGCCTTATTTTACTGTACCTCATGCAAGAAAATATTGAACTTTAGATAAACATTTTAAAAACTTCCAGTTGTCCGTGGTCATTTAAACAGTATTTGAATGTTATTGGTTGGGTTTGTATTTTGCTGCCTTTCCTTTACAGCTAGCTCCCTGATTCATTGTGGTCATTAGGCACCCGCATCGGTGGATGGTAAGTCGGGTGCACTGAAAATTGGTAGCAGGGAACACACACACACCAACTTGATAGAGCTCGTGAAGTCACCCGATCGATGTATATGGTGATTTGAAAAGTATATGGGCCCTGAAGCCGGAAACGGCGAAAACTATTGGCCGGGTGGCCTCGCGCGCTCTATCACTTACAGATATAAAAAAAACAGGAAGAAGGGAGAGGATGGCAAATACACCCATTTTGAGTTGTCAGGAGGGGTTAAACTAAAAGAGACCTTTACAACACAATTTTCATATGCATTTTGCTAAAAATAAAAAGCTGTATGTTCTGTAGGGGCAACTCAGGAATCTGGCCCTTCAGAGATCTGGCCTCTCTTTCTTTCTCTCGTTCTCTCTCTCCCTCTCTTTCTCTCTCTTTCTCTCTATCTATCTCTCTCTTCCTCTCCTTTCTTGCTCTATTTATCTCTTTCTCTCTCTCTTTCAAGTTCTTCCTCTTTCTCTGCTTATCTCTTTCCTTCTCTGTTGTTCTCTCTCTCTTTCTCTCTATCTCCCTCTCTTTCTTTCTCTCTCTCGCATCCTCTCTTTCTCGCTCTCTCTTTCTCTCTCTTTCTTTCTCTCTCACTCTCCCTCTTTCTCTCTCTCTTTCTCTTTCTCGCTCTCATCCTCTCTCTCTCTCCCTCTCTGTGTGTCTTTCTCTCTCTCTTTCCATGACTCTCTCTCTCTTTCTCTCTCTTTTTTACTTCCTTGCTCTTTCTCTGTCTCTTTCTTTCTTTCTCTCTCATTCTCTCTTTCTCTCTCCCTCTTTCCTCTTCTCTCTCCCTCTCTTTCTCTCCCTTTCTCTCTCTTACATCCTCTCTTTCTCGCTCTCTCTTTCTCTCTCTTTCTTTCTCTCTCACTCGCCCTCTTTCTCTCTCTCTTTCTCTTTCTCTCTCTCATCCTCTCTCTCTCTCTCCCTCTCTGTGTGTCTTTCTCTCTTTCTCTCTCTCTTTCCATGTCTCTCTCTCTCTTTCTCTCTCTCTTTCACTTTCTTGCTCTTTCGCTGTCTCTCTCTTTCTTTCTCTCTCTCCCTGTATCTTTCTTTCTTTCTTTCTTTCTTTCTTTCTTTCTTTCTTTCTTTCTTTCTTTCTTTCTTTCTTTCTTTCTTTCTTTCTTTCTTTCTTTCTTTCTTTCTCTCCCCTCTCTCTCTTACTTTCTCTTTCTCTCCCTCTCTTTCCCACTCTCCCTTTCACTTTCACTTTCACTTTCACTTTCTTGCTCTTTCTCTGTCTGTCTCTCTCTTTCTTTCTCTCTCTCTTTTCTTTCTTTTTTTTTCTTTCTTTGTTTCATTCTTTCTTTCTTTCTTTCACTCTCTCTCTCTCCCTCTCTCTCTCTATCTCTCTCTCTTTCTCTTTTTTGAAACATTGCAAAGATCTCATAGATGACAAAGTACAAACAAGCATTTGCAATGCAATAGGTCTCGCATGTTTTGTATTTAAGTGACTTAGCTGTATTGATAATACAAATTACAATGGCTTTTAATTTTTAAATAATTAATACTTAAATAAAAGTGATTTTAATTTATAATGGCAATAGCTGAAACTTTTGTAAATAACTTTTGTGAAGATTATGTTCAATGTATTTTATTGTGACGAAAATCCAAGAACAGAAGTGAAATATTAACATCTTTTTGTGACATTTGTAATAAAGTTTGAAACATTGAGAGAACATATTTGAACCAGTTGTTGTTGAATGGTTGCGCAGATTGATGCTGGGGTGGTGCTGAGTGGTGCTGTGGTGGTGCTGAGTGGTGCTGTGGTGATGCTGAGTGGTGCTGTGGTGGTGCTGAGTGATACTGGGATGGTGCTGAGTGGTGCTGTGGTGGTTTTGAGTGATGCTGTGGTGGTGCTGAGTGATGCTGTGGTGGTGCTGAGCGGTGCTGTGGTGGTGTTGAGTGATGATGTGGTGGTGCTGAGTGATGCTGTGGTGGTGCTGAGTGATGCTGTGGTGGCACTGAGTGGTGCTGTGGTGGTGCTGATTGGCGCTGTGGTGGTGCTGAGTGATGCTGTGGTAGTGCTGTGTGATGCTGTGGTGGTGCTGAGTGGTGCTGTGGTGGTGCTGAGTGATAATGTGGTGGCGCTGAGTGGTGCTGTGGTGGCACTGAGTGGTGCTGTGGTGGTGCTGAGCGGTGCTGTGGTGGTGCTGAGTGATGCTGTGGTGCTGCTGAGTGGTGCTGTTGCAGTGCTGAGTGATGCTGTGGTGGTGCTGAGTGATGCCGTTGTGGTGCTGAGTGATGATGTGGTGGTGCTGAGTGATGCTGTGGTGGTGCTGAGTGGTGCTGTGGTGGTGCTGACTGATGCTGTGGTGGTGCTGAGTGATGCTGTGGTGGTGCTGAGTGGTGCTGTGGTGGTGCTGAGTGTTAATGTGGTGGTGCTGAGTGATAATGTGGTGGAGCTGAGTGATGCTGGGGTAGCGCTGAGTGATGATGTGGTGATGCAGAGGGCAGAAAGGCACAAAAAGCAGTCTAACAAAGGGCAGAAGGGCAGAAAAACAAGGGAAAAACGAGTCTAACAGAGGGCAGAAGGGCACAAAAAACGAGTCTAACGGGGCAGAAAGGCAAAAAACAAGTCTAACAGAGGGCAGAAGGGCACAAAAAATGAGTCTAACAGAGGGCAGAAGGGGTCAAAAACAAGGGAATAACAGAGGGCAGAAGGGCACAAAAATACGAGTCTAACAGAGGACAGAAGGGCAGAAAAACAAGGGAAAAACGAGTCTAACAGAGGGCAGAAGGGCACAAAAAAACAGTCTAACAGAGGACAGAAGGGCAGAAAAACAAGGGAAAAACGAGTCTAACAGAGGGCAGAAGGGCACAAAAAACGAGTCTAACGGGGCAGAAAGGCAAAAAACAAGTCTAACAGAGGGCAGAAGGGCACAAAAATTGAGTCTAACAGAGGGCAGAAGGGGTCAAAAACAAGGGAATAACAGAGGGCAGAAGGGCACAAAAATACGAGTCTAACAGGGGGCAGAATGAATCCCGCCCTGCATGTTTGTCCACTAAGATGCCACCTTTTTATGCAATACCTCTACTCAACTCGAGTACTGTCTACTGTCTAATCAGTAAGTGCTCCCTCGTTGGCTAAATGTATAGGGCAGATTTACAATAACTGGCGCATCCCCAGGGTACAATGTGGGGCACCATGTGGCAAAAACGGCACAGATGCGTCACGCATCTGTGCCGTAAAAGCAGCGCATTGCTGGAGCTGTGTCGCGCTTGCGACGCTGCTCCAGCAATGCTCTTGGGGTGCCCTATCTCCCCAATGCTGCATCAAGCTTTGCGCCTGCTTCAAGCAGGCGAAGGGTTTTGACGCAGCATTGGAATAAAAATGACTGAGTGAAATCTTGTAGATTTCACTCAGCCACTTTTAGGAGGCTGAGTCGGAACGCCACCTGATGGCGCAGGGCTTTACAACGTGACGCATCTCATAGAGAGATGCGTCACGTTGATAATACCCAGCACCATGGCGCATCTTTTGTGCTGCTGCTGCGTCACAAAAGGTCTCGGTAGAGGGTGGCAGTGGTGAACCAGAGGGTGGCAGTGATGAACCAGAGGGTGACAGGGGTGAACCAGAGGGTGGCAGGGGTGAATCAGAGGGTGACAGTGCTGAACCAGAGGGTGGCAGTGCTGAACCAGAGGGTGGCAGGGGTGAACCAGAGGGTGGCAGGGGTGAATCAGAGGGTGACAGTGCTTAACCAGAGGGTGGCAGTGCTGAACCAGAGGGTGGCAGGGGTGAACCAGAGGGTGGCAGTGGGGAACCAGAGGGTGGCATGGGTGAACCAGAGGGTGGCAGTGGTGAACCAGAGAATGGCAGTGGTGAACCAGAGGGTGGCAGTGCTGAAACAGAGGGTGACAGTGGTGAACCAGAGGGTGGCAGTGCTAAACCAGAGGGTGACAGTGGTTAACCAGAGGGTGGCAGAGATTGAACCAGAGGTGCTGTGATGAACCAGAGGGTGGCAGTTGTGAACCAGAGGTTGGCAGTGGTGAACCAGAGGGTGACAGTGCTGAACCAGAGGGTGGCAGTGGTGAACGAGAGGGTGCTGTGATGAACCAGAGGGTGGCTGTGGTGAACCAGAGGATGGCAGGGGTGAAACAGAGGGTGGCAGTGGTGAACCAGAGGGTGGCAGTGCTGAACCAGAGGGTGACAGAGGTTAACCAGAGGGTGGCAGTGGTGAACCAGAGGTGCTGTGATGAACCAGAGGGTGGCAGTCGTGAACCAGAGGGTGGCAGTGGTGAACCAGAGGGTGACAGTGCTGAACCAGAGGGTGGCAGTGGTGAACCAGAGAATGGCAGTGGTCAACCAGAGGGTGGCAGTGCTGAACCAGAGGGTGACAGTGGTGAACCAGAGGGTGGCAGTGCTGAACCAGAGGGTGACAGTGGTTAACCAGAGGGTGGCAGTGGTGAACCAGAGGTGCTGTGATGAACCAGAGGGTGGCAGTCGTGAACCAGAGGGTGGCAGTGGTGAACCAGAGGGTGACAGTGCTGAAGCAGAGGGTGGCAGTGGTGAACCAGAGGGTGCTGTGATTAACCAGAGGGTGGCAGTGGTAAACCAGAGGTGCTGTGATGAACCAGAGGGTGGCAGTGGTGAACCGGAGGGTGACAGAGCTGAACCAGAGGGTGCTGTGATGAACCAGAGGGTGGCAGTGATGAACCAGAGGGTGGCAGGGGTGAACCAGAGGGGGGCAGTGGTGAACCAGAGGGTGGCAGTGCTGAACCTTATGGTGACACTGGTTAACCAGAGGGTGGCAGTGGTGAACCAGATGTGCTGTGATGAACCAGAGGGTGGCAGTGGTGAACCAGAGGGTGGCAAAGGTGAATCAGAGGGTGACAGTGTTGAACCAGAGGGTGGCAGGGTTGAACTAGAGAGTGGCAGTGCTGAACCAGAGGGTGGCAGTGGTGAACCAGAGGGTGGCAGTGGTGAACCAGAGGGTGGCAGGGGTGAACCAGAGGGTGGCAGGGGTGAACTAGAGGGTGGCAGTGGTGAACCAGAGGGTGGCAGTGATGAACCAGAGGGTGGCAGTGGTGAACCAGAGGGTGCTGTGCCCATACACGACTGCATGGGTAACTTCGCCAAGCAAGCGGCCCGCGAACACGCAAAAAACCCGCGAACACGGAAAAAAAAAACCGAATGTCATGAGGCGCCAAAGACTTCGCAGAGGCAGTACGATGCTTGACCCAATCACCCTCCCACCAGTGTCTTCGCCTCAAGGGCAAATCCAGTAGCAGAAGGGAAAAGGGGAAGTGGACAGAGAAGAGACACCTTGAGAACTTCTGGCACCTTCACCGATAGGATATGTCAGTCTTGACCTTTGCGTAGGTTAATGTGGGTGCCTAATACACAGAAGGAGGGGAAAAGAATAAACAACAAACCACCTACCAATATTCTCACTCTATGAAATAATCAAATCTTATCCTACCAGTGGTTCCCAAAGGTATTGCTACTCTTCATGTGGATGTGTAGTAACATTCAGGGAGCTTCAAGCCTGTGAGGTAAAAACTAAAATTACTGTGGGTCCTTGCCAATAGTTTACGAACTACTTAACTAATACTCCCTCGAATTACCTGTAAGCTCTCTGTACTGGCCCCAACTGGGGTTCTGTTAGAGTCTTGATGCTAACATGTGGCTCAAAGGAGTCTCGCTGCTGAGTTGTCTTCTGCGCGCAAAAAGGTACAAAGGAGGCAAAAGGGGGAAGGGAAAAGCAGGGAAAGCGCAAGAAGGGAATAGTCACTCAGTATCTTGTTTGCTGGCAAGGGGGAAAGGAATAACTGCTGGCTTACTGTCAATGGAGTCCGTAGAACTTTCCGCTGAGATATCCTGTCGAACTTCAGCAGAGCGAACTGGCTCCCATGACGACAGCGGATGAAGAGGACCGTAGACTCAGTCACTGCAGCCGACGGAAGATCCTTCCTTCAGGAACTATTAACAACTATCGACAACTAACTTAAATGTGACCTTCAAGGATATTCCACTCTCTCAGTGAGTAGTCACATCGAGCGGACTCATAGAGTTTACTAAACTGACTCAGATAACTCCTGTCGTGAATGTAGACATGGAGCTTTGAACTCTAGCTGCTACCTCAGAAACCCGAACAGTTGAAGTGCGCAGTTTGAAAGCAGCGCGAGGCACATATCAACTAGCCCTCATGTACTAACTTCTAAAGTGCTTCTATGGCCATAGCGGCGGCCATCTTGGGAGGGACAGAACACTCACTATTACTTGAACCTATTTACATAGTACGGAAGGAACCTATTTAGTAATTCACGGGTACCAAACATTAACCCGACAGGGCTTCACTATTGTCCTCGCACACTTCCCAGATTTAGGACCATAGATAGATGCGATTTGCGAAACCCTGACAGTACCCCCTCTCAAAGACCGATTCATCGGTCCAGGTTTGAGAGGATTCCTTGCATGAAATCTCTTAATGAGTCGTGGAGCGTGAATTTGAGATACAGGCTCCCACGACCTTTCCTCAGGACCGTACCCTTCCAATCCACCAGATAAAATAGTCTTCCTCTTTTGATTTTAGAGTCCCGAAACCATGAACCTCGTACTCAGGGTGGCCAGAAATAACTAGGGGTTCTGGTGGTTTACCCAACCTCATGTGTGATTTAATCTTTTTTAATAAAGAGACATGAACAACTGGATGGATCCCTTACTTAGCTGGTAACTTTAATCTCACATTCACTGGACCCAAAACCTGCTCAACTGAATAGGGATCCACAAATCTTGGTTGGAATTTCCTATTCCCTTTTAAATGGAGGTTTTTTGTAGAGAGCCACACCTGATCTCCTACTTGATATTGCAGAGCGGCCTTTCTATGTCTGTCTGCACTCTTCTTGTAAGATTGCTTGGCTTTTATCAAATTTTCCTCTGCAGATCTATGTAATGCAGCCATATCGGTCAACATGGTCTTAACTGCTGGAACTTCTAAATCTTCCTGAGGGCAGAATGGATTGGGATGCCGACCAGAATTCAAATAAAATGGCGAGTAACCCGTAGAAACTTAGCGTTATTACTAGCAAATACTGCCATCCACAATTGATCCGACCACTCACCACCCCGCTCAAGGAGAAACAAACGGAGATACTGTTCTAATTCCTGGTTAATTCTCTCCGTCTGTCCATCCGATTCAGGATGATAGCTGGTAGACAATCTCCTCTCAATCCCCAAACCCTTGAGATAAGCTTGCCAGAAATGGGAAATAAACTGAGGATCTCGATCTGAGACCACTATTTTGGGGACCCCATGAAGTTTTACAATATTCTCGCTAAATGCTTGTGCTAGCTCAGGAGCTGTAGGGGTACCAGACATAGCAATAAAGTGACTCATCTTGGTGAAAGTATCCACAATCACCAAAATAGTATCGAACCCCTTACTAACTGGTAAATCTACAATCAGATCCATGGAGACTGTATGCCACGGATGGGTCGGAGTAGGGAGCGGTTGTAAAAACCCCTGTGGAGCCTGCCGACTAGGTTTACTCCTGGCACACAATTCACAGGACTGTACATATTGTTTGACATGAGAGGACAACCCAGGCCACCAAAAATAGCGCTGAACTAAATCCATGGTCTTAGAAACTCCTTTATGGCCTGCCAAAGGATGATCATGGCAACTTTGCAAGGCTCTTTGTTGAAGTGCGGTTGTAGGAAGATACAAGGCCCCTTTAAAATAGGGTCATTGCTGGTTTAACACTCTCTCCTCACCCGATTGAACCCACTTCTGGATCTCTTCTTTAGATAAACTTCTCAGAACTTCTTCTTGAAATCTGCTCAAGGAAAGAGCACAAATGATCTTAGTTTCAGGAATGATAGGTTGAGACTCAACTGGATGTTCACAATCTTCAGTATTCTAACGGGAAAGTGCATCATCCTTTCCATTTTTTGTTCCAGGGCGAAATGTGAGCACAAAATCAAAATCTGCAAAATACAGGGACCAGCGTAGCTGTCGAGGAGTTAGGGTCTTCGCAGATTTCAAGAATTGTAGATTCTTATGATCCGTAAACACGGTCACAGTGTGCTTAGCCCCCAGCAGATAATGCCTCCAAACCTCAAAGGCGTCCTTTACCGCCAATAATTTTTTTTCTGCAATCGTGTAGTTCAGTTCAGCTGGATTTAATTTTCTGGATCGATACGCCACCGGATGCAGCTGACCAGTTTCCAAATGTCGTTGGGCGAGAACACCTCCGATTGCCTGATCCGACGCATCTGCTTCTACGAAGAAAGGTTCTTCTGGATTGGCATGCAGGAGAATTGGTGCGGACACAAATCTTTCTTTGAGATGAAGAAATGCTTGAGCTGCCTCTCTGGTCCACTCGAACTTTACCCCTTTCTTTAGTAATCGAGTAATAGGGGCGATCAATTGCGAAAAACTCTGAAAGAAGCGCCGATAGAAATTAGCGAATCCCAGAAATCGCTGTATCTCTTTGACATTATTTTGTTCGGGCCAATTTTTCACTGCTTGCACTTTTCCTTGATCCATAGTGATTCCATGTGGAGAAAGGACGAATCCTAGAAACTCCACCGTAGTTGCATGAAAAACACACTTTTCCAATTGTACGTATAAATGATGCGTTCTTAAACGTTCCAACACCATTCTGACATGTTTGGGATGGTCCTGTGTATTCTGAGAATAGATCAAAATATCATCCAAGTAGACAATAGCCACTTTGTCAATCAAGTCACTCAAAATGAAATTAATGAAGTTTTGAAACACAGCAGGTGCGTTACACAACCCAAAGGGCATCACACAGTATTCGAAGAGGCCAAATTTGGTACGAAAGGCGGTCTTCCACTCGTGCCCCTCTTTCATCCGCACCAAATGGTACGCCCCACGTAGATCAAGCTTGGTGAAAATCTGCGCTTCTTTAATTTGATCCAGAAGAACGGAAATTAAAGGCAGGGGGTATCGGTTCTTGATAGTGACTAAGTTCAGAGCACGGTAATCGATACAAGTTCTCAGACTTCCCTCTTGCTTCTTTGGGATGAAAAAGAGCGGCGAGGATACCGGAGATTGCGAAGGTCTAATGAACCCATTGGCCAGATAACGGTCAAGATACTCCTTGAGGTGATTGTTCTCAGCTTCGGTGAGGGCATATATCTGACTGCAAGGAAGTACAGCTCCTGGAACCAGATCAATAGTACAGTCGTAGGAACGATGTGGTGGTAACACCTCTGCTTCCTGTTCACTGAAAACCATCTTCAAATCCTGATATTCAGGGGGAATTTCTCCAGAATCAATTACACAAATTGACTGACCTCCAAAAGATAGTAAAGAAGCGGGAGATGGCTCCACTGAATTTTCTTGGTGTCCATAACAATGTTCCAGACAGAAACTAGACTGCATACTGACGGTTTGGTTCTCCCAGTCAATTGTTGGATTGTGTGTAGCCAGCCAAGGTAGCCCCAGGATCAATTGGAACTGGGGAGCGTCTCTTAAATTGAATTGCAACACTTCTCTATGCCTATCCGCTTGGATCAGCACCAATTTTTTGGTTTGACTGATAATTGGCCCAGACGACAAATTTGTTCCATCTACAGCTCTCACAGGTTCTGGTCTTTCTTTTCTAATGGCTTGAATTCCCATGCTTGGGCATACTTAATGTCACAAAAGTTTCCTGTGGCCCCAGAGTCCAACATAATAGCCACTCCAGAAATCTGCTGTTCACGGAATTTTAATGTCATATGAAGGATTACATGGGGAATACACAACTGTAGAGTATTAAGGATTATATGGGATTCCGGAGTCGTCTTTTTCTCCTGCACCACCAGAGCGACTCCGCCTACTGATGGCTCCCCTCGTTTCCCTTAAAAGGTAATTTTGGGTGCTTTGGGCATTCCTTTACAAAGTGGCCGGAGGTTCCACAGTATAGACACAATTTCTTCAAACGCCTCTGTTCCTTCTCCTCTTTACTCAATGGACCTCGGACTGCTCCAATTTGCATGGGTTCTGTCTCATTACTCCCTTCGGAACCTTTCTCGGTCCGAGCCCGATCAAACCGGGGAAAGTTAACTCTCCAATCTTTCCTCTTCTCTCCCTTTCGCTCAGAGTTGCGGAAATCGAATTCCAACACTAAATCCACCAACACTGACAACTCTGTAGGCCGATTCGGAACTTGTGCCAATGTGTCCTTGATCTCATCTCTTAGGCCTCGATAAAATAAAGCTGCCCGTTTCTCCTCTGGCCAGTTGGTTTCCACTATTAACTTGTTAAATTGCGTCAGGTATGAGATCAAATCTTTAGAGCCCTGCTGCAATTCCAGCAACTCATTATCAGTGGCCTGAGAAATCCTTCTCCTGTCAAAAATTCTGAGGAACTCTGATTTAAATTTAGCGAAATCACAAAGGATTGGGTCATCTTCGCTCACCAAGGGTATCGCCCAATTGGCAGCATCCCCACTGAGATAGGATAAAATAAATGCTACTCTAGATTGAGGATCGGGAAAAAGGGTTGGGCGTCACATAAAGTGTAGAGAACATTGAGTCAAAAAGAGTTGTGCCTTTTGTGTATCCCCAGAAAACCGCTCGGGAGTTGCTGGAGGAATTAAAGGAGAGACTGAGTGGATGACCTGAGCTACTGACTTAGGATCTGAACTTGCGGGACTGGTGTTAGACGTGGAAGGAACCTGAACTGGATTTCCCATAACTAATCCATCCATCTTCTGAGCCAAAACTCTAGTTTCTTGTCGAGAGGCCTCTAGATCCAATTTTAAACTTTTATTTTCCTCCCTTACAGCTCCTATCTCTCTCGATCCCCACTAAAATGTCTCCCAGATCCTTTAGGTTTAAGCCCTCAGGCATACTGCCTCGGCGAAGTGAATACTTGGGCACTTCAATATGTCATGAGGCTCCAATGACTTTGCAGAGGCAGTACGATGCTTGACCCAATCACCCTCCCACCAGTGTCTTCGCCTCAAGGGCAAATCCACTAGCAGAAGGGAAAAGGGGAAGTGGACAGAGAAGAGACACCTTGAGAACTTCTGTCACCTTCACCGATAGGGTAGCTCAGTTATTGACCTTTGTGTCAGTTAATGTGGGTGCCTAATACACAGAAGGAGGGGAAAATAATAAACAACAAACCACCTACCAATATTCTCACTCTATGAAATAATCAAATCTTATCCTACCAGTGGTTCCCAAAGGTATTGCTACTCTTCATGTGGATGTGTAGTAACATTCAGGGAGCTTCAAGCCTGTGAGGTAAAAACTAACATTACTGTGGGTCCTTGCCAATAGTTTACGAACTACTTAACTAATACTCCCTCGAATTACCTGTAAGCTCTCTGTACTGGCCCCAACTGGGGTTCTGTTAGAGTCTTGATGCTAACATGTGGCTCAAAGGAGTCTCGCTGCTGAGTTGTCTTCTGCGCGCAAAAAGGTACAAGGAAGGCAAAAGGGGGAAGGGAAAAGCAGGGAAAGCGCAAGAAGGGAATAGTCACTCAGTATCTTGTTTGCTGGCAAGGGGGAAGGAATAACTGCTGGCTTACTGTTCCTCTCACAACTCTCCGCACGAAGTCAATGGAGTCCGTAGAACTTTCCGCTGAGATATCCTGTTGAACTTCAGCAGAGCGAACTGGCTCCCACGACAACAGCGGATGAAGAGGACCGTAGTCTCAGTCACTGCAGCCGACGGAAGATCCTTCCTTCAGGAACTATTAACAACTATCGACAACTAACTTAAATGTGACCTTCAAGGATATTCCACTCTCTCGGTGAGTAGTCACTTTGAGCGGACTCATAGAGTTTACTAAACTGACTCAGATAACTCCTGTTGTGAATGTAGACACGGAGCTTTGAACTCTAGCTGCTACCTCAGAAACCCGAACAGTTGAAGTGCGCAGTTTGAAAGCAGCGCGAGGCACATATCAACTAGCCCTCACGTACTAACTTCTAAAGTGCTTCTATGGCCACAGCGGTGGCCATCTTGGGAGGGACAGAACACTCACTATTACTTGAACCTATTTACATAGTACGGAAGGAACCTATTTAGTAATACACAGGTACCAAACATTAACCCGACAGGGCTTCACTATTGTCCTCGCACACTTCCCAGATTTAGGAACAAAGATAGATGCGATTTGCGAAACCCTGACACCGAACGCGCAAAAAAACTAACTTTTGCGGATTGCAAATTTGATTTCGCAAATTTCTCCCATACCTAGTAATAACGATCCTGGGTGTGCTGTAGAAATGCCATAGCAACTCCCTCTGTAGCATGTAGTAATCATTTCAGTGAATTTTCATTTCTACATTCTCAGTCCCACCTTGACCCCTACAATGCCTGAACACCACTGTACTGTCCTAAACCCTGAAACACCATCCCTAGCAAAACCTACTAAACTCTTTCAACACTACTGCACTGCTCTAAACCCTGAAACAGCACTCCCAGCAATACTCTCTTTCACTGTAGTAAAATTTTACTGAATTGCAAGGGATACTGTCATTTGTCGAAGATCACAGTGTGAGTCAGTATTAATTTCAGAAAAATGTGACAGAATAATTTGCTTAGTTGATGTGTTTAAAAATATGGGAATACATGTACTCATGAAGTGAGTCAGGCTTTAGAACATGTAGTGCTAGAAAGTCCTATGCAGCATGTGTTTCAGGCCTCTTAATTCGCAAATAGTCTCCATGCTGTAATAAAGATCCTGTGTGTGCTGTAAAAATGCCATAACAACTCTCTCTGGAGCATGTAGTAATCATTTCAGTGAATTTTCATTTCTACATTCCCAGTCCCACCTTGACCCCCTACACTGCCTGAACACCACTGCACTGTCCTAAACCCTGAAACACCATCCCTAGCAAAACATGCTAAAGTCTTTCAACACTACTGCACTGCTGTAAACTCCGAAACACCATTCTCAGTGAATGCCCCTATAATGTTCAAACACCACTGCACTGCCGTAAACCCTGAAACAGCACTCCCTGCATGATCTCCTACACTGCCCGAACACTGCTACTGTGCCTTAAAATTACTTATGGAGTGAAGCAGACTTTAATAACATATAGTGCTTCTAATTGCTATGTAGTATGCTAGTAGTGGTCTATAATTGTAAAAAAAAAAATTAACATGTTTATTTTCTTCACAACAGATTTTAATTATCTACAGAAAGAAAAAACAACATGCCGTCAAAGAGTTTGAAAAGAAAAAGATATAAACAGGCTTACTTTTTCAAGCAAAAACAAGTACAAGATTTGAAAAATCTGAAAAAAAGAGAAAATTGTCCCTAGAAATGCAGAAGAGGTGTTAGCTGAGGAAGTTTTAGGGAGACGTCCTAAGGCTCCAGTGTACACTTGAAATTGTAGTAGTATTTGTAGTGTACGACAGGATTCAATTGATTTTTTCCGCAATTTCTTACCTAAGTATACTAAGAAAAGTGTTGAACAAAAGATTAAGATGCTGCAAGAATTAGACCCCTGCAGAGTGAGAGAAAAAACGGGTTTGCAAGGTCATTCTCTGGCTTGTCTTTCTAAAAGAGTATGTTAGAATGTTTTTCACCATTTTAGGATGTTAGCAGTGCATCATACTGAAGTGAGGAAATTAGTGAAAAGGTTGTATTATGCAAAACGTCCAGCACTTAAGCTAAAACAGTTAAACAGTGCGCTTTTGCATGGATCTGTATTAGATGTATTCAACATTTGTGAAGAAATTGAGGTTAGTTACTTTCGTCCTGAAGAAGACAGTGCAGACACTGATACATTAATAGAAGGAAATGTTGAAGAAAACGTACAGAATTTTAGTACAGAAAATTCTGAGCAAGAAATTACAAGGTTTAAGGTCATTTCAGCAGAAAGGACAAACTTTTCTTGTATTTGTTGTAGACGAATTCATTATGAAAATCAGACCAGGATAGTTGATGTATATTTAAAAAGTGAAAAGGAGAATAATAATGAGTGGAAGGAATTTGCAACTTATTTGTTGGTAGAGAATTGTTTTGATTTGGGTTCTGATCAACGTATTTGTAAATATTGTTATAATAAATTAAATGAAAACAAAATGCCAGCTAGAGCTGTACATAATAATCTTGAGTTGGTAAATATTCCTTCTGAACTGATGGATTTAAATACTTATGAGTCTATTCTTATTCAATGTGTGCATCCATTTTAGGCTATTGTTCGTATGGAGCCTAAGACATGGAAATTGCCTCCTTCAGATTTACAGAGAGGATTAAAGGGAAGAGATGTATATTTGCCTCTAGATTTAAAGACAAATATTGAAACAATTTGTGTAGAAAATGTGGAATCTCTAGTTATTCTAGGTAATGGCGTTCCTACGAAGAGTAAGAAAATATGGCAAGAATTAGTGGATGTTAGGAAAGTGAAAAAGGCAACATTGTATTTGGTAAAAATAATCAATACTGTAAAAATGTATATGTAGGAGAAGAGGAAACAACTATAGAAGAGGACAGTGATTTGTCAACTGGACAAATTGAAAAAGTGGATGTGTCCAAAACTGAAAAAATGTATGAACATTATAGTGTGCATCCACTTCACTCTAAAGAAGTGATGGGGAATACTATTGAGTTATTCCAAATGAAAGAAGCGAAAGGAAGTACCATTAGTGTATGGGACGAAAGCTTGAAAGCTCGTTGTTTCCCTCAGTTATTTCCAACAGGAAAAGGTGGACGATATGATGAATGACCTGTGCAGATTCCTGCATCTGAATCCGGATATCAAGATTATATGCAGAAGATCCAAGGTTTGCCAATGTATTCCATATTTGCTTCATCTTCTGTTTGAGAGTGACTTGTCTGGACTTTCTTATGCAGTGAACCATATACTAAAAAGTGGAGTACACCTGCAAAATGTTTCGGCAAAGGACTTTATGGATAAAGTCCAACAGAAAGATACTGTTTTTGAATCTCAGCGAATTAATCTCATGGCATGTCAGCGTGGTACTAATGAGTATTGGTACTGTTGTCATGGGGAATTGAAATGTATGCTAAGAAACTTAGGAACTCCTACATGGTTCCTTACTCTAAGCTGTGCTGACTATGCTTGGGAAGATTTACTTCAATTTCTTCGAGAGGCAAATGCAAACATAGAAAAAATAGAATACAAGACACCTGGAGAACTGTGCTCTTTGGATCCAGTTAATCTATGCAGGTATTTCAATCATAGATTTGATGATATGATGTCTTTTATCACAAACAAAAAAAATCCTCCTCTTGGAAAGGTTCCGGATTTGTTTTGGAGAACGGAGTATCAAGCAAGAGGTGCTCATCACATACATATGCTTCTATGGATCAAAGATGCCCAAACATTTGGAACAGATTCAGATGAGACAGTGATGAGTTTTATTGAACAATATCTACATGTGCTGTACCAAAAAGTACAGAACAAAACAATTTAAGACATCAAGTCATACGATTTCATACCCATCGTTGTGGAAAATACTGTCGTCGAAAGTACAAATCTAAGTTCTATACAAAATGTCGTTTTGCATTTCCACGTCGAGTAATTTCAAAAGGAAGAGTGAACAATTTTATGTCATCTTTGCAACATACTGTCAGAAGAAAATGACAGAAAAATATTTACAACTTAAGAAGAAATGAAGAGTCAAAATACATAAATGACTATAACCCAGTCATTTTCTCCATGTGGAATGCTAACATGGATATTCAATTTGGTGCAGACAACTCCATTGCTGTGGCTCGATATGTAACGTCTTACATTACTAAATCTGAAAAGACGGAACTAAAGGAAATGTGGGAAGAAATTTCTCATGAAAAGAACCTAAGTAAGAAATTGTACAGCTACAGTTTGAAGATGTTGTCTCATCGAGAAATCGGAGCATATGAATGTTCAGTTCACTTATCATCTGCAAGTCTATACTCCAAATCTAGAACAATCATTTGGGTGACTTTAGGTCTTGCAAGAACACGTAACCGAGTTTTGAAATCTGTACAAGAAATTGAGTATTTAGCAGAAAGAGAACCAGACAGTACAGATATTTTGAAAACAAATATGTTGGATACATACTATCCAAAAAGAAGTAATCATCTTGAGAATGTTTGTCTCTATGAAGTACTGCAAAGCTATACTTTTAAGAGGAATATTACAGAAGATATCAATAAAGGAGTATATGTTGTTATTGGATCTGGAGGATGTTTAGTGAAACAAAGAAAAGGACATTTGATTAATCACCGAAAACTGAGTTGCGAAACTCCTGACAAAAGGGAATTTTACTATTTAGCTCTTTTGCAACTCTTTAAGCCATGGCGTACAGAACTGGAACTACTTGGAGATTTTCACAGTTATGAAGATTCATTCAATGCAACAAAATGCTATAGAATGTCCTGTTTTTACTAATTATCTTATAAATGTTGAACGACGAAATACAGCAAGAAGCTACAATTGCAGCAGAGATTGTTAGAGACAGTTCTCAAGACAGTCAAAGTTCTGCTTCGTGAAGTCAGGATCCACTAGGAGAACCAATTTTCCAAAATGAAGCTGCAACTGTCATGGATGAGGTGGAAACAGCAATGCAACAAGTTCAAGAGGAAGAAATAAACTTAGAAGAATTGGAAAAACAACTAAATGTTGAGCTAAAACAAATATATGCTCAAATGACAGAGCAGATTGAGCATGGTTTATATCATGAGAAAAAAAGTGTGCTCATGTACGTCATTTAAACCTGTCCGACTGTACGTGAGTGGATAAGCAGGAACTGGAAAAAGTTTTCTAATTAAAGGAATTGCAACTTATCTACAGAAAAGAACTGAGTCGTCACTCTCTTGTGTTGTTACTGCTCCAACTGGGTTGGCAGCACATAACATTAAAGGGATTACTTTACATCGTTTATTGATGCTGCCAGTAGAGCATGAAAATAAATTAGAATACCACAAGCTATCTGGAGAAGCTTGTTGTGAAGTTTCTAGAGTCTTGAAAAAATGAAACTTCTCATTATTGGAGAGGTAAGCATGGTATCAAATGTAATGCCTGCCTTTGTGCATTTAAGAATGCAACAAATCCTTAAAACAGAGTATGATGTGTTATTTGGAGGCAAACACGTCATAGTTTTGGGAGATCTACTACAACGAACTCCTGTGAAAGGACAACCAGTATTTAAAACAGTTACACATGAAGACACCAGAAAGTGCCTGGGAAGCATTGGAAATGTCAATATTTGGTCATATTTTGAATATTCAGAACTCATTACAAATATGCGACAGGCAAAGGACGCTGATTATAAACGTATTCTTGAAGATATAAGAATTGGAAAAGTGAGTGAACATGGCAAAGAAGCTTTACAGGCACGATTTCTTACAAATTTGTTTCCAAATTTATGTCCGCCGAAAACAGTTTCCTGTTTGTTTGGCATATGCGGTGACTATTCATATATCTCATGGTTTAAGTGTAGATAGTCCTTTGGTGAATATTGTAAGTACTGTGTTTAAAGAGGGTATGGCATATGTTGCTTTATCTCGAGTCAGAACTTTATCTGGATTATACTTGATTGATTTTGATGAGACAAAGATTAGTGCAGATGTAAATTGTGTAAAAGAGTATAATAGGTTAAGAAGAGAACATGCTCCCAATTTACCTGAATATCCTTTATTTGAAAAGCGTGTGGTAGGTCGAAAAAGAAGATATGAGAAAAAATGTAGCGAGGTTGTAGAGAAAAGAAAAAACTAGATGAACCAGTGATAGTAAGCAAAAAGAAAAAGAATACTATTGAAGAGGTTGTTGGTTTTCAGTTTGAAAACAGTTCTGGTGTCAACTGCTATGCTAATGTAGTGGTTAATGTTGTTTTATTTTCTTGAAACTTTACAACAACAAATTGTTGAAAATCGGGACAAAAGATATTGTTGCTTGTTGAAATCTGTGTTGGAGAAATGTAGTAGTGATAAAACTAAAATCGAAAGTGTTTCTGATATTCGAAATGTTTTAGACATATGTTCTGGTTTAAATCAATTTTCACAGAATATTCAGCAAGATTGTCAGGAATTACTAATGTATATGCTTGTTGTATTGCAAGATGAAGGTATAGATATTGAAAATCTTTTTGGCCTTTGTTATAAATGCAAAAACAACAAGTGATGGACTGAATGTGGATCAATGTCACACACTCCCCCAGTCAAAAGATCTGGGCCCAAATCCATCGTTTTTTTGCACTCCACACCACCCTGGGTTAGACAATGGCGATATGCAAATCAGCTCTGACCCTGTTGCCCCATGGGAACAGTCCAGTCCGAACTACAAAAGCCATGTCCTTCCCAGAACGGAATCAAGCATCCGAGGACCGGACCGGTTTCGAGGTAACACCTCTCTTCAGCCCGGCTAGCTTGACTCCAAGTGGTGTGGAGTGCCTGGGACCCACGTCTGGGCATCCCCAGCGCACTTAGGGCGGCAATTGCAAAAACAACAAGTGATGGACTGAATGTGGATCAATGTCACACACTCCCCCAGTCAAAAGATCTGGGCCCAAATCCATCGTTTTTTTGCACTCCACACCACCCTGGGTTAGACAATGGCGATATGCAAATCAGCTCTGACCCTGTTGCCCCATGGGAACAGTCCAGTCCGAACTACAAAAGCCATGTCCTTCCCTGAACGGAATCAAGCATCCGAGGACCGGACCGGTTTCGAGGTAACACCTCTCTTCAGCCCGGCTAGCTTGACTCCAAGTGGTGTGGAGTGCCTGGGAACCACGTCTGGGCATCCCCAGCGCACTTAGGGCGGCAATTGCAAAAACAACAAGTGATGGACTGAATGTGGATCAATGTCACACACTCCCCCAGTCAAAAGATCTGGGCCCAAATCCATCGTTTTTTTGCACTCCACACCACCCTGGGTTAGACAATGGCGATATGCAAATCAGCTCTGACCCTGTTGCCCCATGGGAACAGTCCAGTACGAACTACAAAAGCCATGTCCTTCCCAGAACGGAATCAAGCATCCGAGGACCGGACCGGTTTCGAGGTAACACCTCTCTTCAGCCCGGCTAGCTTGACTCCAAGTGGTGTGGAGTGCCTGGGACCCACGTCTGGGCATCCCCAGCGCACTTAGGGCGGCAATTGCAAAAACAACAAGTGATGGACTGAATGTGGATCAATGTCACACACTCCCCCAGTCAAAAGATCTGGGCCCAAATCCATCGTTTTTTTGCACTCCACACCACCCTGGGTTAGACAATGGCGATATGCAAATCAGCTCTGACCCTGTTGCCCCATGGGAACAGTCCAGTCCGAACTACAAAAGCCATGTCCTTCCCAGAACGGAATCAAGCATCCGAGGACCGGACCGGTTTCGAGGTAACACCTCTCTTCAGCCCGGCTAGCTTGACTCCAAGTGGTGTGGAGTGCATATAAATGGCAACATGACTGTGACAATTGTTCGCTTTCAAGTAGTACTTAAATAGACACTGAAAGATTTATATATTTGACTTTACCAGACTGCAAATCAGTGTCTTTTAATAATCTAGTTATAGAAGCAAATCAAAACATGGTCTGTACCCAATGTAACTCACAAATGTTATCAACATTATTTATACAATGATATGGACAGTATGTAATTTTAATGCTGCTACGATGCAGACCTGATGGAAGAAAACTGACAACTTTAATAAAACATTTTGTGGCTAATCAACTATCAATATCAGGAAGAACTTTTGTAACTGTAAGAATTATTTTCCATGATGGTCCTTCTACAACATCAGGACATTACACAAGTTATTTAAAATGTACAAAAGGCTGGCCTCATTGTAGTGATACTCAATTTATTTTTAAACAATGTTTGCCTTATGACTTACCAAATACTTACCTAGTGTTTTTACAACCAAAATTTTAGGGAAAATAATTGGCCTGGGAAAATTACTGCTGTTAAGAAAGGGTAGTCCGGTGTTGAAAAGTACTTTGTGAGTGAGGGTAATCAGGTTCAAAAAATTCTTGTAGTTGACGTAGAGGTAGTGTAAGTGTATCAGATAGTGGGTGATGTACCTATCAAAGGATATGGTGATCATCAGTGAGGCAGAGGTGTTTTAGATTTGTTGTAGTTGTTGTAGATGTTAGTGACATTTTTTATTCCCTTGTAGAGGTTTCTTTTAATGGTATACAGCTCCTTGATGAGATAAAGGATGAGTAGAGTGTCATCGGCATACCAGATGATGTTGATATTCTGATAGCCTGCTAGTTGTTTAAGGTTTATGTACATGATGAATAGCATCGGGTGGAGGTATAACCATTGTTAGATGATAGAAAAAATGTGGGTGCTTTTGATAGAGAAGGTTGGGAAACGGACGCTTAAGAGTACTATTAAGCATCTTCCAAACTAAGGATTACACACATACTATTTGTCCATGAAGAATGGTATCTGAAACAAAAAATTACTATTTCGAGTAAATGTTGTTAGCAAATGTTTGTACATAACTTTATTTAGAATGTATAAAAAAGAAGTAATAATGTTTTGTTACATTGTGATTGTTGGAGATGTCCCATATTTACGTAAGAAATTGCTGTTCGAAAAAAACATTTAAGATATGTTTTTTTCTTATTTTTACATTATTAATGAAAATGTTGAATGGGTTTTTTAAAGACAATCTTATTGATTGTCTATTGTTTTGCCCGCTGTTGTACTATGATGAGTACTATTGAACTCACTGTTTTCAGTGAAATTCAAAATAAGATACATAACATATTGTACAAATTATTTTGTATTGTGAAATATATATTATACCTCAATTTTTACTTCTCTTCCACAGATACAATATTTATAAAAATGTATTATTAACTTTTCGTTACTTATAAGGTAAGTACGACAAACAAAAAATACTTTCTCATCACTCTCTTACTTCTCTTTCCCTCGTTCACTTTCTTCATTCTCTCACTTACTCCCCTTCCTTTACTCATCTTACTCCCCTTCCCTCACTCTCCTTATTCCCCTTCATTCACCTATACACTCCTTCTCTCACCATCAGTACGCTTCCCTCACCCTCACTCACTTTCTCCTGCTCCCTCTTTCCCCTCTCTGTCCCTCACTTCCCTTTCCTTTATTCCTCCATCACTACCCTTCTCTTGCTCTATCCCTCACTCTTTTCTCTCTCCCCCTCACTCTCTTTCCTTCACACCATCCCTCACTCACTTTCAGTCACTCCCCTTCTCTAACTCCCTCACTCCCTTTTGCTCACTCCCCTTCCTTTATTCCCTCCCTCACTCCCCTTTCCTCCATCCGTCTCTGAGTCTCTTCCTCTGTCTCAGTCACTATAACTGCCTCACTCCCTCACAGTCCCTCACTCTACCTCTCTTTCTCTCTGTCATTGTCTCCCCCTCTCTCTCCACCATTCTTCCTTTTCTTTCCTCTCTCTTTCCATAAATCCTTCTCTCTCACTCACTACTTTTTCCTCTCTCTTAATATGCTTCTTTTTCCCTCACCCCCCTTCCTTCACTGTCACTGCCCTTCACTCAATCTCACTCCTCTTACCCTACTTCATGTTCTCCACTGTGCATCACCCACGTTCTCTTTCTCCTGCTGCCTTTCCTTCCTTCACTCCCCCTCACTCTCTTTCCATCACTCCATCCGTCAGTCCCCTTCCCTCACTCCCCTTTCCTCATTCCCTTTTGCTAACTCCCATTCCTTTAGTCCCTCACTCCCCTTAACTCCATTTCTCTCTCCCTCTCTGTCTCACTCAGTCTAACCGCCTCACTCCCTCTCAGTCACTTGCTATCCCTCTCTTTCTCTCTCACTGTCTCTCTTTCTCTCTTTCTCACACCCTTCCTCTCTTTCCCTTTCTGTTTCCTTCACTCCTACGTTATCCCTCAGTCCCCTTTCCTCTCTCTTAATTTCCATCCTTTTCTCTCATTCCCCTTCCGTCACCCTCATACCCCTTCTCTCACTGTTACTGCCTTTCATTCACCCTCAGCACTTTTCCCTCACTCCCCTTCCCTCATTCCCCTTCCTTCACTCCTCTTTCCTCACTCCCTTGCTTACTCCCATTCATTCACCCCCTCCCTCTCTTTTTTATCCATGTTTCTCTCCCTGTCTTGCTCTGTCTCACTCACTCTAACTGCCTCACTCCTTCTCAGTTCCTTGGTATCCCTCTCTCTCACTCTCTCTCCCTTACCCTTAATCTCCTTTCCTCTCTCTTTCTATCACTCCTCCTCTCTCCCTCACTCACTTTTCCTCTCTCTTAATTTTCTTCCTTCTCCCTCATTCACCTTCCCTCACCCTCATACCTCTTTCCTAACTGTCACTCCCCTTCCCCCACTACACTTCCCCCTATCTGTATCTCACACTCCTTCCCTTTCCCGCTCCCTTTCCCTCACTCCCCCTTGCTCTCCTTCCCTCACTCCATACCTTACTCCCCTTCCCTCACTCCCCTTCCCTAACTCCCTCCATCCCCTCATTCCCCTTCTGCCTCCTTCACTCCCATTCTCTCACTTTCCCTTATCCCCCTTTTTCTCATCCTCATACCTCTTCCCACACCGTCACTCCACTTCCCTTACCTTCACTCCCTTTAGCCTGCTCTACTTCCCCTTCTCTGTCCCTTACTCCCCCTCCCTGTCTCAATCCCTACCATTAGTCCCCCTCATTCCGTCACTTTTTCACTACCCTTTCCTCACTCACCATACTCCCCTTTCCTCACTCATTCCCTCAGTCCCTTCCTCCCCTTCCCTCAGTCATTTCAGTCATTCATTTATACACTACACATTCATTCAAAAAAAGGGTGACACAGTATATAAGAAATATAGCTCTTCTTGGAGAAGTAAATTTAGTTCTTAGAAGAACAGTTTTTTTTGTTTTAATTTTTTTTTGTTTTTTTTTAACGATTTTATATTTTGGGGGGATTTTCTGTAACAAAAAAGAAAATAGGTAACCAAAAACTGCTCAACAGGAACAGGAACAAAAATAATAAAAGAAAAAAAATTAACGGCGGGAGCATCTGTGTTGCCTCTTCTGTGCCACGATTAAATCAATGCTTTGCTCTCCGTAGCACAATATTTGCAACGTATATGTACGTCTGCAAAATCCGGCCGGATATCTGGAGCAGTTGCAGATGGAGATGCTCCTGAAGAAGAGGTGCTGGGGCAGCAGCTGAAGGATTGTCCCTGAGGTCTTGAGTAGATGCCCGAGCATAGTTGTTGGGATGAAGATTTTTCACATGCCGAATCATAGTTGCAATGCTGAAAGAATACTGTTTGGAGACATCACCTCTTGAAAGGATGGTGCCACAGATTTTGCAAATGACTTATGAAGCATTTACCTTTTTTTGCCCTTCTGGGTAAGTAAAAAACTTCCATATAAAAGACTCTGTGGTTTGGCTGTTCTGGCAAAAACTCCACATCAGAGTCTGAAGAAGATTGCTGTTCTGCCATTTTCCAAGCAAGACGAAAATACTGAAGATGCTTCTCCCATGAAAAAGAAACAGATAGTGAGGGAAGTGGGTGGGGTTTTTGAAGATTTGGAAAAGAATCTACTATAAACCAATCAAAAGTGTTGTTTTCAAGTCATATGACTTTACGTGCACGCAAGGCGCGCGCACGCATGCACGCACGGTGTTCGCACGAGTCGCATATGAATGACTTTTTACCCGATTTTTATAAATGCTTTTAAAGCTAATATACGGTTATAAAAAGTCAAAAAAAATATTTTTACAGTTATGTCACAGAATGTCTTGGGTTATTATGTACATTACATTTACAGAAATTACTTTTTGGGATGAATTTTTTTTCGTACAAAGTGCGCGCATGCGTGCGAACTGAGTGCGTGCGTGCATGCGTGCGAACTACGTGCGCGCATGCGTGCGAACACCGTGCGCGCACCTTAAAAAACACAAAATCAGTGATGTCATTTGAGATGTCATCAGTGATGTCATCAGTGATGTTACTGACCATGTCATGAATGATGTAATATGTGACATCATCAGCAGTGGATTGCGGACGTGCGACTTATAGTGAGTACAACTAACTATAACGGGGGAATTTCAATGGTTTTGTATGAGTAAAATGTCCAGCTAACTATAACTGGTGTGAACCTATGTTTTTTTCAGTGAATATATATATTCATTGAAAAAACCATAGGTTATAGACCATATATAGTTAGGAATTAGCATTTATAAAACCTTGAAAATTCACTGAAAAAACCATAGGTTATAGACCATATATAGTTAGGAATTAGCATTTAAAAAACCTTATTTTACTCACACAAAACCAATGAAATTCCATATATAGTTAGTTGTACTAACTATATATCGCGCACCCGCAATCCACTGCTGATCATGTCACATATTACATCATTCATGACATGGTCAGTGACATCACTGATGACATCACTTATGACATCTCAAATGACATCACTGATGACATCACTGATGACAACATCCAGTGACTGTGTATTTCTGTAAAGTTAAAATATGTCTTACATATTGAAGAATGAGTAGATGTATAAGTGTCTGGACGAAGGATTTAGTAGGTGCATGACTGAATGAATGAGTGAGTGATTAAATGTGTCTCACTGAGTGCATGGGTTAGTGACTAAACTGTCTTAATTTGTGCATCAATAGGTCTGTTGTTCTGTAAACTGCTGCATGTGTTGATCAGTAGCTATATGAGTAAGTATATGGGTTATTGATTGGTTGCTCAGGTATTTGTATGGGAGACTGAGTGTGTTTGTGGGTGGCTGGGAGGTGTATGACTCTGTGCATAGATGTGTGAGCAGTTGATTCACTACATGTATGGGTTCAAAAGTGCACGTGGAAACAGCTGTATGGGCGGTTGACTGTGTGCATGAGTGTATTGGTGAGTGAATGAATATCTCAGTGCTACATGTCAAAGTAAGTACATATGTAAAACACAGTACATGTGAGAGTTGACATATATAAATAACTGTGCATAAGAGCCAGTGAATGTGTGAGTGGCTGTATGGATCATTGTGAACTTGTATCCAGGATTGTATAAGAGAGTAAATATGTGTTAGTATATTTTTGAATAAGTAAGGTGTGTATAACTGTATAGTTGAGAAAATGGAGGTGTGATTGATTGTTTGCATGACTGAGTGTGTGTGTAACTTCATGGATGAGTGACAGTCTGTGAGTCTCTGTTTACACTGAGTGTATCTAAGGTTATATTAGAGTCTGAAGAGGTTCATTGTATTATCACATGAATGATGTCATCAGTGATGTGATCAGTAATGTCAAATGAGATGTCATCAGTGATGTCATCAGTGATGTCATTTGAGATGTCATCAGTGATGTCATCAGTGATGTCATTTGAGATGTCATCAGTGATGTCATCAGTGATGTCACTGACCATGTCATGAATGATGTAATATGTGACATGATCAGCAGTGGATTGCGGGTGCGCGATATATAGTTAGTACAACTAACTATATATTGGTTTTGTGTGAGTAAAATAAGGTTTTTTAAATGCTAATTCCTAACTATATATGGTCTATAACCTATGGTTTTTTCAGTGAATTTTCAAGGTTTTGTAAATGCTAATTCCTAACTATATATGGTCTATAACCTATGGTTTTTTCAATGAATTTCATTGTTTTTTTAAAAGCTAATATCTATAGCTGTAAAATTTATTCTTCTTTAAATCCAAAAATATATTTTATATGTTTATTAATAATTTTTTTTTAATATTTTTTTTGTTTCGCTCCCGGTCCGCGAACCGGGAAGCTTCCCGTTAGCTCAATTTGATTCCGCGATCCGGTCCGCGAACCGGTAAGAAATCAACATAGTGACGGTATCGCGTTGCCGCGTAATGCGTCTTATGACGTACTGCGTTAGCGCACCCGGAAGTGCCCCAGGGCGCGGACCGAGGCGCGAAACGCAACTCCCCGGAAGCGATCCGCGGCGCGAAAGCGCGACGTATCGCGTTGCCGCGAAATGCGTCTTGTGACGTATCGCGTTAGCGCACCCGGAAGTGTCCCGGGGCGCGGACCGAGGCGCGAAGCGGAGCGACCCGGAAGCTAACCGGGGAGCGTTCCGCAGCGCGTAACATGAGCGTGAGAGGTCATGTGACTTGTTAATAAAACTTTTCATTGGTTCATTTCACTTTTAGTTTCATAATTATGGAAGGCTAGGTCAGGTGACCTAAAAATAACACTTTTCATTGGTTGAGAAGTATTGATTTTTCCAAATGATGAAAACCCCTCCTTCTTTCCTCACTCTGACTTTCATCATTGTGAGAGGAAGACCTATTTTGCTTGTTGGAAGACCTATTTTGCTTGTGTGAAAATGGCTTCATTGGTTGCTTCAGCTGGTGGACCCCCACCACCACCTCCACCTCCTCATGGGAAGAGAGGACCACCTCCCCAGGTGATTACCAACACTGAGGAGGAAGATGAAGAAATGGATGAGGAGGGAGAACAACCACAATTCCTGGAAGAGTTGCCCCGGGTTTCAAGAAAGAAAGCCAGTTTCATCTGGCAGTTTTTTTCGATGCCTCGTGGACAAAAAAAAGTCAACGCGAGGTATGTCACCTGCCTCATATGCAAGGAACAATTGTCCAGAGGGACGGACAAAAAATACAGTTATGGTAATCACACCATGCATAGGCACATGACGAGGAAACATCCCCTAAATTACAGCCGGGCGGAATTAAGGGATATGATGGACAATCCTAGACCAACTCCTGTGGCCAGACCAACAACACCGGTTTCTTTAACACCAGAGGAGGCACGGGAAACTGTGCCAAATATCCAACAAAATTTTGGGCATATGATACATTTATGTATGCACTGTCGTGCATTATTAGCTTGTGGCAACATGAGCATCAATGCACTCAACCTTGCATATGAACACCATGATTGCCCTAACCGCCCCCAGTAATTTTTTTTTGCTCCTGTTGAGCCCTTTTCAACGCCTGTTTTTTGTTGTTTCCCCCCCCCAAAAAAAACAAAAAAATATAAAATCGTTCAAAAAATACAAAAAAAACAAAAAATGTTCAAAAAAATAAATAAAATATAAAACAACAAAAATATTTAAAAAAAAGTTCTTTTCAGAACTACCTTCCCTTTCAAAAAAAATTGCTACAATGTTTAGCACTCTGGCAAGCTCTATTTCTTTTGGTTCGCTCCCGGGTTAGCTTCCCGGTACGCGGACCGGGAGCTAACCAAAAAATTATTTTTTTTTTAAAAAAAAGTGTAAGTATAAGGAAAGTAAACAGAGAGTGATGTTAAAAGAAATACAGCTATAGGGAGTAAAGAAGAGATACTGTTTAATAGATCTATTTACCGAAGAAAAGACAGAAGAGGGTATAATTGTGAAAAACAAAATAGATAACGAAGTGAAAGAAAAACAAGCATTGGCATAGCCAATAGGTCTCGCCTTTGGGACCTTCTAAGTATTTAGTTATGCAGCATAATATCCTTGGTGCAGCAACATCAACTGTTGCATGGCTAAACACGTATAAGGTCCCAAAGGTGAGACCTATTGTCTATGCCAATGCTTGTTTCTTAAGTAGTATTGCAATACGTCTGACTCTTCCATGTGAAAAGATCTTATCTTGTGCTCTAAAGATTGCTAAAGTCTCGACAGAGAACAGGCTAGGCTGTAAGTAGGGTAAATTGCGCTTGGTGATCTGTTTGAGGGAGCGTCTGCTTTGCCTGGTGTCTTTGGAGAGCAATTTTGATTGTTATACTGGACAATGTTAGTTTTATTGGTCCAGTAGACAATTAAACTGCTGCATGACCACACTGTGTGATCCTGGGCACACTTTACAAATCCTACCTACCATCCAGCGGCTGAAGTGCAAATTGTAAAACCTGATAGCTGGGCACAATTACAGTGTCATTGCAGGCACACCCTGTGTGATCTTGGACATTTATCACATCTCAAAGTACTTTTAAATGCTTGAGCTTGGGATAAACCCTAGAAAAATACTCTCATGCATTTGACCTACCCAGGTGTTTGCTGCTACGTGCTTGATAAGAAATAATGCAACACACAATTGCAACTTCTGTGCCCCTTCCAAATAAACACTAGAAAACAGAGTTGTAATTAGTCTCTAGAATGAGTAAGATGCCCTCCAGCCTCCACTTGAAAGCAGGGGTGTATAGTTTGAGGGGAGTGAGGGGGGGGGCGAGGGAGGCATGCAATACTTTAACGCAGGTAAAAGTGTCCAAAGTCACACCATCTGCCCACTAAAGAGCGGCTCGCAGTGGCCGGCTGGCCCGGCTGATTAGGGGAGCTGTTGGTGCCGAGCCTGGTGGGGCAGGTCCCAGCTGTGCTCTGCCGGGCTGCAGGCAGCTCAGTTATTAGGCAGCTGGTGGCGTGGGGACCACTGCTATTCCGTCTGTAATGTGCCCGAGCCTCCCGGCAGGCGGGGGGATCACAAGAGCGACCGCTCCCACCCTCGGAGGCTAATTAATTGGCAGAACAAGAGCGCATTAAGGCGGATATAGGAGGGAGCCCTGTGCTGGCACCTTCTGAGTGTATGAGCTAAAGGCAGGTGGTTGTGTGTTTCAAATGCCTCTCAGACTACAAAACGCAGCGAATGCTACGTCCAAATCTGAAATTAGGAGTGCTCGTGTGCACGTGCCTAGGTATGTCTATCTAAGTGTGTGTGCTTCATAGTAATAGTCTATGTGTCACTGCATCTTAGACTGTGTGCCACTTTAAGCATGTAACAGTGTGAGGGTATGCACTACTGCGCTTGTGAGTCACGCTGTTTGCGAGTGGGTTTGTACCTGACAATTACTGACCTTGCAGTTGTGTGTGACTCACTCTGTGTCTGTGCCACTTTATGCGTGTGCATTTAACCTTGAGTGCCTGTGTATGTGGAGCGTGATGTACTGCGTGTGTGTGCGCGTATGTGTACAGCGAGTTACTGTATGTGGCCTACTGTGAGTGTGCGTGTGTGAGCCACTGTGTTTGTGTGCGTGTCCCACGCTGTGCTGTGTATCTATCTATGTTTGTTAGTGTGTGTGTGCTGCTGTGTAGGTACCACTGTATGTGTAAGCGGGTGCTGGAGTGTATAGACAAACACACGTGAATCCTCAGTTTGTATGCAATGTACGTCACACGTAATTTACGGTCCTGTTCCGCTTTATTTTATTTTGATTGCAGTATAAAAAATGCTTGTTTATATTAGACTGGGGAATACAAACAGGAATCTAGTCTTCAAAGGGAGAGCTGCATGCCAATGTAGAACAAGCACCGGCCAGCTTATAACCCTACTCTGCGATGTTCTTGACTCCCATGCCATTGTTCACCATTTGAGTGAAGTCATGACCCCGCTTACCGAGCGGGGTAAGAAATGCTGTTCACAAGTGTGGTTGTAGCTCTCTGGGCACTTAAATATGTTGCAGCTGTCACGTTACTTAAAAACATTGTGAGAGCCTAAGTAAAACTAGAGTGAATTATCGCATGGCATTTTATGTACAGCCCTAATGTAAATAACATAGGGGCATATTATCAACATAGGCAATAAAAGTTTTGCAGCTTTTATCGGCAGAAATGTGTCGCTAAAGCTGCTTTTGCGGCAGAAAACTGCCGCTAAAACCACTTTTGCACCAGTTTTCTGCCAATAAAAAGAGCAATAATTTTATTGGCTGTATTCATAATATGCCCCTTAGTGTGCTTCAACTACACAGAGAAAGCATTATGAACAAATAGTGATACAGTGATCAGTCAAAGACACTAAGAGTAATAGAGACGGAGTGAGTGAACAAGAGTGAGGAACTATGAGAAGAGAGGGACTGAGAAAAAGAGTGGAAGGAGTTGAGTAAGTAGGTAATAGAGAAAGGAATGAGGGAAGTAGCAAAGGCAGGAAACTGAGGATTAAAGAAATGAAGCAGTGGAACTAATAGTAGTTCAATGTGATAGAAATGTAACGAAAAGAGTACAAAATATTTACCTTATAATTGTCGTTAAATTACTCACTTTTTGTTTTTATACTTTCAATCTGTGAAAGAGAGAACAAACATTTGAAAAATATTAAAACATGTATTTAAAAATTACAAAAGACAAGGGCAAAGATTGAAGGACAAACAGTTTTTCAACAACTTTGACACTTACAGAAGCTACACAGTCCTAAAGATATACATTTTAAACTAACAGTATCTTGATGCAGATGAAGTGAGGCCTATCTTAAAACATGGTGCATATTTTGCATTGCTGTTGTTTCAGAAAAGTGTCGCAAGACACTAACATTTTAAATAATTGCTTCAGGATGCCAATAAGATGTCTACTATCCAGAGTTTTGTTTCAGGTGAGGCCTACTCAGGGTTGCAGATGAAATTTCGAGTTGTTGAAGAGAATAGAGGACATAATACATGTGAAGGTCTACCAATGAAGTGAGTCATGTCCACTGCAATCTTCAACAAAGTCCAAACCTCCTATGTTTCCCTGGACAGACCTAAACTAGATCTGCACAATGTGATTCGTAATGATAGGAAACACAGGTGATGTAATTAAAAATACATGCAATTTATTTTGCTCATTTCACAATCACATCACTTGTGTTTCCTTTGCTTAGGTATCTCATTGTGCAGATGTAGTCTAGCATATGAAAGACTACGCAGAAGTGCAGCACTGCATGCAACAACTTTGACACTTACAGAAGCCTCACCTTCTCCATGCCTCCTACACAGTTCTACATATACATCATAAATGCAAACAGTACAGAATTAATTATACATGTTAAATGCTTTATTTTTGCTGTTCTCAGAATGTATCAAAATTCACTAAAAACAGTGACTTGAAGGTATTCATCATGTAACAGCGGGGAAAAAAAAACACAAAAAAAATGATTGTGTTTAAAAAACCCATACAACATCAGAAATCAAAATTCAGAACTCCTTAAAGTTAACTTACTTTCCATGACGTCCAAGGATGTCCTATGAACAGCTTACACTCTTTTGTGCTGTTATTACTTTCAGCCCGCCACTTTCTGAAAGAAAATCTCCATCGTTTTTAAAAACACGTTACATGCAATAAATGACTTCTTGCTCTCTACCACAATTTTCCACAAGGCCAAATCTAGTCAGAGCCATTTATAACTCTTGGATTTCTTGTAAGCCAATCCCGTCATTTGTCATTTCCGCAACTTTCAGAATTAAAATGTTGAAGATCATTTTCACAATCCTGGAATAGTAATATCTTCCCCTTCTTGCTCAGTCATGTTCTACTTTTCCTATGACACTGATACAAGCAGACTTACACTACCTCTATGACTACTACAATTATTTAATTCTCTACATCACTTTTAATCACAAAGCAATGTAAAACAGTAGACAGCATTGCAGACTTACATTCCCTCTACTCCATGTTTTGATTGGCTGCTTCAATTAGTTTATAAAAAGAAACAGTTTTTCTGAACTCATTCAAAGTGCACGTATTTCTCCATAATGTCCAGTCCTATGGTTAGAAGTTATGTCTCTGAACTACACTTATCCTCAAGGCCAAATTGTGTAGGAGCCATTAGAACTTCTTGAAATTCCACAGAGCACATCCCGAGATTATTTCCCTAAAATTTTTGTTTTAAAAACACCAGGTAAGAGTTTTTAAGGTCATACGGCAATTTTTTTTTGAAAATTAAAACAGAATCATTGCAGAATGACCAGCCATTTCTAGACTTTAAATAAGCTGTGTAATGTCCTGATGTTATTGAAGGGCCGTCATGATATATAATTGCTGCAGGTACAAAAGTCCTTCCTGATATTGACAACTGCGAAGCTACAAAATTTTTAATTAAAGTTGTCTATTTTGTTCCATCAGGCCTACATCGTTGGAACATTAAAATGACATACTGGCCATATGTTCGTATAAATAATGTGGACATCATTTCAGATTTACATTGGCTACACTCCATGTTGTGATCAGCTGCTTTTACTAGCTTATTAAAGGAGACTGATTTACTGTCTGGCAAAGTTAAATATATAAATCTTTCTGAGTCTACACTAGTAGTACTTGATACCATACAGTTCTCGCAGTCATGCTGCCATTGATAAGAAAGCCCAAACAGCTGATCTACATCTACACCTTCAGCATGTAATACATCAAGCATATACATTAAAAACTCCTGACAATCTTGCTGAATATTTTGAGAGAATTGTGTTTGGCCTGAACATCTGTCTAACAGATTTCGAATTTCAGACACACTTTCTATGTTTCTTCTATCAGTGGTACATTTCTCTAACACAGAATTTAACAAACTGCAAAATCTTTGATCAGAATTGACCACAATCTCTTCTTTTACATTTTTTAGAGAAAACAAAACATTAACCACTACATTAGCATAGCAGTTGACACCAGAACTGTTTTCAAACTGAAAACCAACAACATCTTCAACAGAATCCTTTTTGTTTCTGCTTGTAATTTTAGGTTCATTGACTTTTTGTCTTTTTGCTACAACCTCCCCAGTATTGTTCTCATTTCTTCGTTTCCGGCCTACCACACGTTTCTCAAACAAAGGATACTGAGGCAAATGTGGCGCATACTCTCTTCTTAACCTATTGTATTCCTTAACACAATCTAGATCCGCACAAATGTTTGTGACATCACACTCAATCAAGTACAATCCCGATAAAGTTCTAACTCGTGACAATGCCACATATGCCATACCCTCCTTGAACACAGAACTGCCAATATTCACCAATGCACTGTCTACACTTAAACCTTGCGATTTATGAATTGTCACCGCATATGCCAGGCAAACAGGAAACTGCTTACGGCGAACATATAAGTCTTTTACAAGCAAAAATCTAGCAGAACAACGAGCAATTAGCTGTACTTCCTCAATGCCATCAAATTTAATTTTTAAAAATTCAATTCCATCTCTATTTCTGTATTTCACAAAATCAACAACATTACCCATTGATCCATTTACCAGACCTCTTTCAACATGTAAATTCCTTCTTAAAATTATACGGCAGTTCAAGCACACATTCAGAGTCTTTTCAAAACCTGCAGTTTTAGATATACTCTTCTCTAATGAATCCAATTTTGTTTTCAGATTCTCAGACAAAATAATTGTTGATCCCATATGCTCTACTCTATCAATAGCTTCCAGTTTCACAATCTCTTGCTTTTCTAAATGCAACATTTTGTTGTTAAATTTGGCACATTCTGCAAGAGTTGGCATCAAACATATTCCAGATTTCTTCTCAGTAATTTTCTGAAAAATATTCTCAGGCACAACATCTTGTTCTGGATATAAATTTGACAGTAATCGTGCATGTAAAGCTTCTTTCCCATGCTCGGTCACTTTTCCAATTCTAACATCTTGTAGAATAGTCTTGTAAACTTCATCCTTCGCCTGACGCATATTTTCATGCAGTTCAGCATAATTGAAGTTTAACCATATATTGACGTTGCCAATGCTGCCTAGGCACTTCCTGGTATCTTCATGCGTGAGCATTTTGAACACAGGTTGCC
Organism: Lissotriton helveticus; assembly: GCF_964261635.1. Taxonomy (NCBI): domain Eukaryota; kingdom Metazoa; phylum Chordata; class Amphibia; order Caudata; family Salamandridae; genus Lissotriton; species Lissotriton helveticus. Next base: position 651,751,028 of record NC_136068.1, read on the forward strand.
CTTTCACTGGTGTCAGCTGCAGAAGATCTCCGAAAACAATGATGTGTTTGCCACCAAATAACACATCATACTCTGTTTTGAGAACTTCTTGCATCCTCAAATGCACAAAGGCAAGCATGACATTGGAAACCATGCTTACTTCGTCAATGATAAGAAGTTTCATTTTCCTCAAGATTCTTGAAACTTCAAAACAAGCATCTCCAGATAGCTTGTGATATTGTAATTTGTTGTCATGCTCCACTGGCAGCATCAGTAAACGATGTAAAGTAATCCCTTTAATATTATGTGCTGCCAGTCCAGTTGGAGCAGTGACAACACAAGACAGCGATGACTCTGTCCTTTCCTGCAAATAGCATGAAATTGCTTTAATGAGGAAACTTTTTCCAGTTCCCGCTTCTCCACTCACGTACAGTCGGACAGGCTTCAACGACGTACATGAGCACTCTTTCTTATCATGACTTAATCCATGATCAATTTGCATGGTAACTTCGTCATATATTTTCCTCTGCTCAACGTTGAGTTGTCTTTCCAACTCTTCTAAGTTAACCGCATCCTCTTGAGCATGTGCCATGGCTCTTTCCACTTCATTCATAGCAGTGGCAGCTTCATTTTCGATAACAGGTCCTCCTAGTGGATCCTGACTCAATGAAGCAGAACTCTGACTGTCCTGAGAACTGTCTCTGGTAATCTCGGCTGCAATCGTTGCTTCCTGCTCAATTTCCGCATTCAACATTTCTACATATTTGGGAAAAGCAGGACATTCTATGGTCTCCTTGGCGGCATCGAAAGAGTCTTCGTAACAGAGGAAATCTCCAAGCAGTTCCTCTTCTGCACGCCAAGGCTTGAAAAGTTGCAAAAGTGCTAAATAGAAAAACTCCTTTTTTTCAGGAGATTCACCACTCAATTTTCGATGGTTTACCAAGTAGCATTTTCTTTGCTTGACCAGACATCCCTCACTTCCTATTACAGCATACACTCCTTTCTCAGTATCTTCTTTGATGTTCCTCTTGAATATGTAATTTTGCAGAACCTCATACAGACAAACATTCTCGAGGTGACTGCTTCGATTTGGATAATATGTATCCAACATGTTTGTCTTCAAAATGTCGGTACTGTTTGGCTCCTTTTCCGCCAAATACTCAATTTCCCGCACAGGTTTGAGAACTCGATTACGCGTTGCAGCAAGACCAAGACTCGCCCAAACGATACTCCTGGACTTGGCATAGAGACTTGCTGAAGACAACCGGTCAGAACATTCGTACGCTCCGATTTCTCGATGCGACAACATCTTCAGACTGAAACTGTACAACTTCTTGCTGAGGCTGTTTTCATGGGAAATGTCCTCCCACATATCCTTCAATTCTGTCTTCTCTTTTTTGGTGATGTAAGACGTCACATACCGAGCCACAGCCATACAGTTATCAGCCACAAACTGTATATCCATGTTAGCATTCCACATGGACAAAATCACCGGGTTGTAGTCGTTGATGTACTTGGACTCTTGGTTCCTCTTCAAATTGTAAGTGTTTTTAGGTGATTTCTTCATGACATTGTGTCGCAGCGAAGACATCAAACTGTTTACTCTTCCTTTAGAAATCACCGGTCGTGGAAAGCCGAAACGACATTTAGTGTAGAACTTGTCCTTGTTTCGGAATTTACGACGGCAGTACTTTCCACATCGATGGCTTTGGAAACGCAGAACTTTTTCTCTTAGGCTTTTCTTCTCCTTTGCGTTTGGAACAGCACACATAGAATACTGTTGGATGAAACTCATCACTGAGTCTTCTGGATCCGTTCCAAATTTAGGTGCATCCTTGATCCACAGCAACATATGTATATGAGGAGCACCTCTTGCTTGGTACTCCTTTCTCCAGAAGAAATCCAACACCTCTCCAAGAGGTGGATTCTTCTTATTCATGATGAAAGACATCATAGCTTCAAATCTATGATTGAAGTACCTACATACATTGACTGGATCCAAAGAGCACAGTTCTCCAGGTGTCTTGAATTCGATGTTATCTACGTTAGCATTTGCCTCTCGTAGAAATTCAAGTAAGTCTTCCCAGCCATACTCGGCACAGCTCAGAGTGAGGAACCATGTGGGAGTACCTAAGTTCCTCAGCATACATTTTAAATCACCTTGACGACGGTACCAGTACTCATTAGTACCACGCTGACACGCCATGAGATTAATCAGGTGAGAATCCAAAATACTGTCTTGGACATTGACTTTATCCATAAAGTCACTTGCCGAGATGTTTTGCATGTGTATACCACTTTTCAAGATGTGGTTCACTGCATATGACAGTCCAGACAGATCGCTTTCAAACAGGAGATGAAACAAATAAGGAATGCATTGTCGAAACCTAGCATCTCCTGCATACAATCGCAAAGTCCGGTATTCAGAAGCAGGAATTTGATGAGGTCGCTCATCATATCTTCCTCCCTGACCTGTTGGAAAAAGCTGTGGGAAACACCGAGCTTCCAAACTTTCCTCCCAAACACTAATGGGACTCCCTTTGGCTTGTTTCATTTGAAACAACTCAATAGCATTCCCCATGACTTCCTTGGAATGCAAAGGATGAACACTATAATGTTCATATATTTCTTCACTAGTAGAGGGTTCTACTTTCTCAATTTGACCAGCACACAAATCGCTACCCTCTTCCTCACTTACTTCCTCTTCTGCAACATATACATTCTTATAGTATTTATTATTTTTTTTCAAATACAATGTTGCCTTTTTAACTTTCCTAACATCTACTAAATCTTGCCATATTTTCTTATTCTTTGTCGGAACCCCATTAACTAAGATAACCAGAGGTTCCTCTTCCACTTTTTCTACTCCAATTGTGTTAATGTTTTTCTTCAAATCTAGAGGCAAATAAAAAACTCTTCCCTTTAATCCTCTCTGTAAATCTGATGGAGGCAATTTCCCTGTCTTTGGCTCCATTCTTACAATAGCCTGAAAGGGATGGATACTTTGAATCAAAATAGATTCATAAGTATTTAAATCCTTCAATTCAGAAGGAATCTCAACCAATTCCAGATTATTATGAACTGCTCTAGCAGGCATCTGGTTTTGATTTAATTTGCAACAACAATAAGTACACACACGTTGATCCAATCCCAAATCAAAACAATTTTCTACCATCAAGTATGTTGCAAAATCCTTCCATTCACTAATATTTTCCCTTTCACTTTTTGCATATAAATCCACTAACTTAGTCTGATTCTTATAATAAGTGCGTCGACAACACACACAAGTGAAATTAGGCCTCTCACTTGATTTCACCTCAAACGTCGCAATTTCCCTCTGGAAATTATCTGTACTGGAAACCTGTACACTATCTTCCACATGACCCTCTTCTTCTTGCTCAATTTCAACATTCTCCTCTTTACTTCCAAAGTAACAAAACTCAATTTCTTCACATATATTCTTCACATCTATTTCAGAACCATGCAAAAGAGCAGCGCATAATTGTTTAAGCATAATTGCTGGACTCTTAGCATAATACAACATTCTAACTAATTTCCTCACTTTGTTATGATGCACTGCTAGCATCCTGAAATGATGAAAAACACTCTGGCATACTCTCCTGGAAAGACAAGCCAGTGAATGTCCATGCAAACCTGTCACTTCTCTTACTCTGCAAGGATCTAATTCTTGCAACAACATCATTTTCTGCTTCAAACTTTTCTTATTAAATGACCGTACAAAATCACAAAGCAAATTGATGGAATCCTGTCGCACACTGCAAATACTACTACACTTCCAGGTGTACACAGGACCCTTAGCACGTCTTCCTAAAACCTCATTACCTAACACCTCTTCTGCCTCTGTTGTCACAAGTTTTTCTTTTTCAACTGGACAACCATCTTTCACTTCATAAGCACGACCACTGGTGTCAACTGCATGCACCAAATCATTATCCTGGAAATAACTCTCCTCATTAAAAAATGCCTCACAGCTTGAACTATGCATCCATTCTCCAGAAAAAACTTCACAAAAATTACTACGATTAACTATTCTCTTCCATCTACTATTTCTTTTGAAATCATAAATTGCCTTGTTTAGCTTCCTAATTCTATTGATTATCAAAATAAATAACTTACGTTTAATTTCAAATGCCTGATCAATAACTTTCTCAACTTTTTTTTTTCTCTTATAAAAAAACAGTTTCTGTTGACCTTTCTTAATATTTTTTAACAAATTGCCAATTATCCTGTTGCGGAACATTCGTTTACGAATCTCCCTAAACTGTTGTTTCCTTCTACTATCATGCACAGAGTTATCTCTTGCTCTAGCACTAACATTTTTGATTGGCCTTTCCTTTCCATTTGAATTCCTTCTCGTTTTATGGACTGAAACATTTTCTGTATTAATATTTTTTTTACTACACATATTTCTTATAAATAGTTTTGTGCTCTTACCCGGTGCTTTCTTCGTGACTTGACAAATCTTTTTGTTAGAGGACTGCTGCGTTTTTTTTTCACCTGCTGTCTTTGACGTTTTGCAGCCTTTCTCTGTCTTTCTATTGTAGGCATGGTGAAATCTTGAAATGATCTGCAGTTGAATCTGTGGAAAAATATAATAAATAATGTTATTAACCATTATTACCAAACAGTAAATCAGTAACAGTGATAAAAAACTTAACACACTACTTGACATTTTAATTAGAAGATTTTTTAGTCGTTGGCAAATTTACAATACAGAAATACCAGAAAAGAAATGACATTTATATTTATGTTACCTATGCTATTTTATATGTGAATCTGATCTAATTTTATGAGCATATTTTAATATTTTATTGAAGACACTACACATAACCTGCTTTTGAAGGTGTCTTTATTTTTAAATTAAACGGTTTACCTTTTTACTTTTTATTAATTATAAATTTTAAAAATAAATGTTTATATTTCCAAAGGCTCAAGCAGGTCAGCTTCCCATCCTATATCATATAATTCGGACAAATCTGCATCCTCATCACGCTCTTCTTCATCCTCAGGATTTAAATCATCCAAGGGATCAACATCCACTGATGTTTCAATTACAAGTTCAATGATGAGGTCAAAATCAACTGATTGCAGATTGTCGCTCATGTTGAGGTTGTCTTTATCTTTAAAGAAAGATAACAACAATGAGATGTTGCAGAGTAAGAGACAAATCTCACAGATTATAATAGTAAAATTGTTTAACAAGAGTAACATTTTGCAGCTATTATTTAGCCATGTCCAGCGATGCTGAGCAGGTGAAGCCTATGTCTAATCTTTCACTGAATAGGACTCATCTCTTCTTAACCTTGGATAAGCCTCACCGACTCTGTGTCCCCTGCACATACTTAAATGTAAAGGGGCAGATTTATGTTAAATGGCACATCCCCAGGCATGCACCAGTTAACGTGCACCACTGCTCTGCCACCCATGGTGTGCCACATTTACAATCAGATAGGAGAAACCTGCGTCAAAACCCTGCGCCTGCTTGAAGCAGGCATAGGTCTTGACGCAACATTGTGGAGATGGTGCACCCCTGAGCCTTGCTGGAGTTGCATCGCACTTGCGATACAACTCCAGCAATGCGCCACCTTAACGGCACAGATGCGTCAAGCATCTGTGCCGTTTTTGCCCCATGATGTGCCGCATTGTAAATGCAGCACACCATGGGTGGCGGAACAGCGGCGCAAGATGACTGGCACATCCCTGGTGATGCGCCAGTCATCATAAATCTATCCCTAAGCTTCTTATCTTGTTAGAGATGAACTGCCATATGTATCATCAAAATATTTTGCATTTCCTAAATAGCGCTTTTTAAGGAATAAATAGCGATTCTTTACCATTCCTAATTTGCGATGAGCAAATTGCTAATTGCAAGTTACCCATTCATTTCCATGGGCTAGGAGGCTCATAGGAATGAAGGTTTAATTTGCGATTAGCAATTTGCTCATCACAAATTAGGAATTTTTCCAAGGGTGCAGGGGTGTCTCAAGAACACCCTGCTGCACCCCTGAAAAAGAAATTTGGGGGCATATGGCACACATACATGCCCTAAGGGCATGTGTTGGCGTCATATGGGACCTTTTGTTTTTTTAAAAAAAAGCTTTTTGAAAAGAATTCACAAATTACCACCAATTTACCACAATAGTTTCCAAATCCTTAATGTCATTTTTTACATATTTTTTGTTTGATACATTGCATTTAAGTAGTCACAAAATTTGCAAATCCTTCAGTGCAATTGCAAAATAAGGAATAGCAAATTTTGCTACTCCTTATTTTGCATCAAACTTGTTTGATACATACCATTTGTCTAATTAACATTCGCAAAGGCCAAAATTCGTAGAATTTTGATCTTTATGAATGCTAATTAGCTTGATACATATGGCCCCAAGTGAGGCCTGTCTTACGACATGGTGCATCTTTTGCATCACTGCTGCATCGGTTTCATGTGGTACGTTTTTTTTACACCATGACATATCTGCCTAAATGCATCAATTTGTAATGTTGTCGCCTCATAGCAAATCTTTTGCACCGCCGCTGCATCATAAAAGTGACGCACAGTGGCACAAAAGAGGCATACACCTATCATAAATCTGTCCCTAGCATTTTAAATGATTAATTCAGGATAACAATAAGATGTGGCCTATCCAGAGGTTTGTTTAAAGTGAGGCCTACTCAGGATTGCAGATTAAAGTTACGCTTGATGAAGAATACAGAGGAGATAATACATGTAAAGCTCTACCAATGAAGTAAGTGATTTCTACTTCATTGCGCCAGTCATCATAAATGTATCCATAAGCTTCTTATCTTGTTAGACATCATCCGCCATATGTATCATATAACTATTTTGCATTTCCAAAAAAGCAAATTTTAAGGAATAAATAGCGATTCTTTACCATTCCAAATTTGCGATGAGAAAATTGCTAATTGCAAATTACCCATTCATTTCCATGGGCTAGGAGGCTCATATAAATGAAGGTGCAATTTGCGATTAACAATTTGCTCATCACAAATTAGGAATTTTTTCCAAAGGTGCAGGGGTGTCTCAAGAACACCCTGCTGCACCCCTGAAAAAGAAATTTGGGGGCATATGGCGCACATAAATTTTAACAACATTCCTTTACCTCAAAAACGATTTTCAAATCATAATTTCAAAACACTACACATGGGAAAATTACTTAAAATGTCCTTAAGACACATAAAAGTGTTTTTTGATTGCCTTTCCTGCATGGTTGGGTCACTTTTAACATGGCTATGTAACACAAACATTCAAAATCTAAATTTTCCATGCACATGTGGGAGCATATTTACAAGCAATTTGCGCCACAGAGAAAGGTCTTACACTAAAATGAGAAAAATAACATCAGGGACAGTCAATTGCCTTATAAAGAAGCATACACCATTATGTCCTTGTCATGAATTTAAAAACAATTCCTTTTCCCCAAAAAAGATTTTCAAATCATAATTTCAAAACACTGCACATGGGAAAATGACTTAAAATGTCATTAAGACACATGAAAGCGTTTTTTGATTGCCTTTGCAGCATGTTTGTATCACTTTTAACATGGCTATGTAACACAAACATTTAAAACCTAAATTTCCCATGCACAGGTCGGACCATATTTACAAGCAACTTGCGCCACAGAGAAAGGTCTTACATTAAAATGGGAAAAATAACATCAGGGACAGTCAATTGCCGTATAAAGAAGCATACACCATTATGTCCTTGTCATAAATTTAAATCAATTCCTTTTCCCCAAAAGCGATTTTCAAATCATAATTTCAAAACACTGCACATGGCAAAATTACTTAAAATGTCCTTAAGACACATAAAAGCATTTTTTCATTGCCTTTCCTGCATGTTTGTATCACTTTTAACATGGCTATGTAACACAAACATTCAAAATCAAAATTTTCCATGCACATGTGGGAGCATATTTACAAGCAATTTGCGCCACATAATTCATAATTTTCTCCTTAAAGCACACTATTCTCTATCTAAATTAAAGAAATATTTTCTCACCTTAGCAAATACTTTGAGTTTGAAAACAGTCTCAGAAACACACCAATTTGTCTTCAGCAGAGCAAAAGGTATGCACTCCAGAGTCTGCAGCTATCAAAAGCACAGAAATGCTGTAATTCTTCACACATATTTCTCATGTCACCCAATCAAAACTCTTCCCTCACTTTTTTTCAAATGAAAACCCTTCCCCCCTCTGCCCTTTCTGCCTATTTTGCATAGCAACCACCTCTTGGAAGACCTCTGGTGTTTGCAAGTTCACACAACAATGTTGCAATTGAACTCTGAACTCTCAGTGCACCTGCATATCCAGTGCATTCTTTCATTTAATGATTTTTTATTGACCACTCAAAATACATCTTTCAAAGAACACATCTGTGCACCCTAACTTTCTGTTTTCAGCAATCAAAATCCACCAATCACTGTTACTGCTTCATGAACACAGAAACTCCACAGTTTTTTTTTCATTTTACACTCTCATTTTTTCAACTGCCATTTCATTGCCACACTTCATCTGACTGCAGGAGAACCTTCTCTCACCATGTTTTCTGTCTGGATTGTTGGACATAGTTATATTCACTGGGCTCAAAGGTACCTTGAAAACAGGAATTTACCTAACCTCAATTTACAAGATGTGGAAATTAAGTGGTTTGGCCACAGAGGATTAAAATGTCACCAATTGATACCATTGGTGAAAACCTTTATGCATTTGCCAAAACCTGACCTGTTAATTGTGCACTGTGGAGGTAATGACTTGGGCACTTTGACTGGTGTAGGTCTAGAAATGCTTTTAAAGGACACCTTTGAGCAATTAATGGCACTTTTTCCTCAGACTGCCTTGGTATATTCAAATATATGCCAAAGACAGAAATGGAGGTGGTCAAACCAATTTTGTCCACAAATTGAGAAGTCGAGGAAGCATGTAAACAAATCTGTTTCAGCTTACATGAGAGACCATGGAATGGGCTCCCTGTACAACAATAACTTGCGTTACTACATGCAAGATATCTACAGAGGAGATGGAGTTCACTTCTCAGATGAGGGCAACAGAATTTTCACTCTGAATTTAAAAATGTGCATTGGTACCTACTTATAAGTACCTAAATGTACCATAAACCCAAAAGCTCTTCTCAGAGCTACCCTACATCTGATCACTCACAATTATTATTTAACTCTAACATTTTTCACTAATTTTCAACAAAGTACGCTCCCGGGGGCGCTACCCGGTACGCGAACCGGGAGCTAACCTCGCGAAATTTTTTTTAGAAATGTTTTTTTTTCGCACATACAAGCCTCCTCAGCCACCCTCAGAAAACCTAGGGGGTCAAGATAACTCTACCGTGCCCCCTTCTACCTATTCTGAACATTATTTGCCCTCCATCTTGTATCTTAATTCGACCGAAACACAAAATGGTGGACTCCCGGAACGCTTAAGGTCCGCGAACCGAGGCGCTCAACGGTTCGCGTATCGGGTCGCTCCCTGGGAAGCGCACCATCAAAAAAGGTGGGAAAGTAGTTCACAGAAAAGCCACTGGAGACAATTTCACCAAATATAGATTAGCTCATACTACATACCAATCCCTACCATTTTCACAAATTTGATTGGAATTCCATTTAGCCATTTAGCCTGTAGACCTCTCTAAATACCCTGAGGTAAATTACTTCACAAAACACATCTGAAGTGTTGGAATTGACAACCAATGAAAATGTTACTTTCATTTTCTACTTTTTTTACCTGACATTTGATTGGTTATGTACCTGAATATATATAAAGGAAGAGAGAGAAACACAGCCATTTTGACTACTACTTCCTGAACTACATTGCAAGATCATTTTCACTCACAACTTAAACTTGTTTTTAGAAGGTGAGATATTATTTTATAAATTTGAAAACATTTTCAGATAGTTATATACTATCCCTCTGTAAGAGTTAGACATTGAGAAAGGCTTCTTTATTATAATTATGGATTGATTTAGGTTTCTGTGGTATAATTATGAATTTACTTAGGCTTCTTCACAGGCACTTTTTAATAGTACTACTTCACGCCTGAAACCATACAGTGCCCATAGATTACTTCTCTGTTATAAACTCACAAGTACCTGTCTGAACTTAAACCCAACAGTGCCCTATCTCTACTGATATATTTATTTTTTATGCAAATTACAGCAAGAAAATGGAAGGTGAGCAGAATGTTTCCTTTGAAATTGTTCTGGAGAACAACACAGAAAAAGATATTGAGGACAATGATGACTCAGATTTCATGGATGAATCACGGGACCATGAATTAGTTCAATGTGTAGAATCTGTGGATCATTTACTTCATTATGATGACGGTCAAATGTGGGAACTTATGTTCACTCAACAAGAGGACATATCGGACAGTCAAATGCTAGACGTTCTATTAAATTTTGAAAAACAATCCGAAAAATAAAATTGTATGTAATATTAAAAAATTGTTTGAGTCTTTAATCATTTTTATATGTAATTAATAAACTAGTTAAATGGTAGAAATGTTATTACATTTTCAACCACAATCACAATAATAAATAATTGCTTAAAAAACTTAAAAAAATAAAAAATAATCAACAAAACCAACAATCAATTAACATACTGCATTTGAAAAGTCTCTAATTCATTTTTCATTGCAGTAAGCTGCCCAGAACGCTTTTTTTTTTGTTGCCCCGCGGGGCCCTTTTAAAGCCTCCACATTAAACCTAGGGGGTCAGGGAGGATCTACTATGCCCCCTTATGGTTATTTCCCCCTTTGTTTTGGCCTCCTCTTGTCTCTCAATCCTACCGAGAGACAAGATGGCGGCCGCTCCGGACTGTTTAGAATGTTGACAGACACCGGAGAGCCGATCAGCTTCGCTACGCGAAGTTCTGGTACGCGCCCCGGTCCGCGAACCGGGGAGCTGCCCGGTCCGCTGTTACAGATATATATCTTTTTTTAAACGGTAATTTCTCAAAATCCACTGGAGCACATATATTGAGACCTACAAAAGGCACATCGGGCTACCAGTCCCTACAATTTTGCCAAGTTTCGTGCAAATCCATTCAGCCGTTCGGGCTAAAAGTGAGGCCAACCGCCCTATGGAAAACTCAATGTTAAAAACACGTTTTGGGACCCCCCTTTTTTCTCGGCCCCCCCTGGACGAACCCCCCCCAAATTTTCAGGGGCTACTCAGAAACAAAATGTTCCATTTTCCAGAAAATTTCATCCAATTCCGTCCACAAACGCCAAAGTTATTAGACATAGAATTTTCAAAAATCCCATAGGGAAAAAATCCTAACTATATATACCTACTGGCGACCGCCAGTAGGTAATATAAGAGTAGTAGCGATGGGGGCCTGCTTCTCTCCCAGTTATGTCTGTTTACATATGGGATACTGGGAGGAGTAGGTCCTGTCGGCTAACTTCGGGGACACAATGGCCACCAAAGTTGTTCCATGGTTAAGGTACATAGATGACCTTTTCGTGATCTGGGATGGTTCCACACAAGAAGCAGAGGAGTTCATCAATAGTCTCAATGACAATTGCATGAATCTTGAATTCACCAGTCAGATCAGTGACACTTCAATCTGCTTCCTAGATGTGGAAATCTTTGTGAGTGGAGGCAAACTAGAAACCAGGCTATTTAGAAAAGCAACAGCAGGTAATAGCATCCTCAACTCAGGTAGCCATCACCCTGCCCACCTAATCAGGGGCATACCCTATTGCAAAATGCTCCGCATTAGACGTATTCGTAGTACTGATGCAGGGTGTTTAGCGGCGCAGTTAGAATGTGCTGTGAGATTCAGCCAGAGATGTTACAGTAAGGCTGTGATAGAGAGGGCCATGAATCGTGCAAATGCACAAGCAAGAACCTCACTATTATCAATTACATCTTGCGATCTCACAGAATCCATGGGAACCACATTAAGTGAAATGCAGTCAACCAACCGCGAAGAGGAAAATACAACTCGTTTGATTATCACTTACAATAACCAACACCGTACTATCAGGAACATTCTCAAGCGCAACTGGGCACTCATTACGAGTGACCCAGTATTAGGCAATCAGGTTAAGGGGGCTCCCATGATTGCCTATAAGCGAGCAAGAACACTTGGTAATTGCCTGGTATCTAGTAGTCCAGAAACACGTGTAGAGACTCCATGGTTAAACAAGAGTAAGGGGTTTCTGCACTGTTCAACCTGCAAGGCGTACAAGAATGGGGTCAGCAGGAAAGATTATGCTACGCCTTTCAATAAGATTCCGACTACCATCAGGTATAAGCTGACCTGCCGCACCGAGTACGCAGTGTATGTGCTGGAGTGTCCCTGTGGCCTCCGCAATGTTGGTAGCACGAGGCCACAGGTTTACAAACGTATACTCCAGCACCTAAGAGCCATCACCAACGGGGACACTGCGTACCCGGTAGCTAGGCACTTCGGCTTCGTACACAACAAAAAGGCCTCTGAAATGCGCTATATTGTAATAGACACTGTTCCTCCTCAGAGAAGGGGTGGTGACCGTGATCTATTACTGCGCAGATTAGAAACACGTCATATTATCCTGCTCGACACAAAGAGTCCTAACGGATTAAATGCGGGAGAAGATTGCCACACTTATCTTTGAATAACCTAACAAAATATTGCGGTACAATCCTGAATGAACATAGCTAGCTGCCTCATCCAAATATCACATTTTAAATTTACACTGATTTTCATGTTTTCACAGGGTTGCACGTAACAGCTCATGATCCAAATGTCAGTCAACCATTAGTCACCTATAGGTTAAGTGGGCATATAAGCACATTTCACTCAGGGATTTATCCCAATGACATATGGTTACTCCATGCGAGAAGAAAGTTAAAAGATGGGGAGCCTTATATGAATTACATCGAAAGGTTAATAGAATTTCTATGGCTGTATATTCCATGATCTTAAAATACAATCATTTTTATATCTATATGTACATAGGTATACATTATTTTATATATTTATATATTTATACATACAATGCCTGGGACGTATATGACATATAGGAAATTCTTCCCCGATGCACTTTAGTTTTTTACACTGCGTACTGTTGCATAAAGTTTTTAAATTTGACTTGTTGCTGCTAGTGATGTAAATTGATGAAGTCTAAATAAGTATGTATATATTAGTATTTGTTTATCTATTCAATTCTAAACTCAGTGCACAAATAAGATCTGAACAAATATTGTATTATATCTAAATATTTTCAATTGTTTAACCGAATTGCTACAATTATGCCCACGTGTGACAAAACTATGATTATACATTTATGTAGTTACTCTTCGTGACAGTATCTTCTATATCTATGCATCTGGTAACTGGCCATTGGCTCTGAGCCTTTGAAATTGAGCATGCCCGCCTTGTATCGTTGTCATGTGATCAAGGTGCTGTTTGCACCAAACGCGTCATGGCGGTATGGTGATGAGTAATTAAAAATTACTACTCACAATATTGGGTTTGCCTCGTCTGTTTTGCTGCTGCATGCTGCTGCTGGACGTCTCTATGCCGAATATATATATATATATATATATTCACTGAAAAACCCATAGGTTATAGACCATATATAGTTAGGAATTAGCATTTACAAAACCTTGAAAATTCACTGAAAAAACCATAGGTTATACACCATATATAGTTAGGAATTAGCATTTAAAAAACCTTATTTTACTCACACAAAACCATTGAAATTCCATATATAGTTAGTTGCACTAACTATATATCGCGCACCCGCAATCCACTGCTGATCATGTCACATATTACATCATTCATGACATGGTCAGTGACATCACTGATGACATCACTGATGACATCTCAAATGACATCACTGATGAGATCACTGATGACATCTCATTTGACATCAATGATCACATCACTGATGATATCATTCATGTGACAATACAATGCATCTCCTCACGTTTTAATATAACCTCTGTTTCACCCAGTGTTAAATACAGAGTATAATTTTTGAAACCATTGACACACCAATACTAGTTACTACATACGTACTCACTGATTCCTACGTCTACACACACATTCACTCATTCACCCATACAATCATTCATACATACAATCACTCATCTTTACAACACTATCATATGCACTCATACACCTATACAGACACTTACACTCTGCCACTCATCCATGGAGTTACTCACACACCTAGTCAGTCCTGTAAAGAATCAATCACACTTCCATTTTCTTGTCTATACAGTTAAACATAGAGCACCTTACATTTTCAAACATATACTAACACATACTTACTTTCTTATACAATCATTGATACAAGTACACATTGATCTGCACAGAGTCACACACCTCCCAGCCAGCCACACACACACTCAGTCTCCTATACAAATACTTGGACAATCAATCAATAACCCATATAGTTAATCATATAGCTACTGATCAACACATGCAGCAGTTTACAGAACAACAGACATAATGATGCACAAATTAAGACAGTTTAGTCACTAACCCATGCACTCAGTGAGACACATTTAATCACTCACTCATACATTCAGTCATGCACCTACTAAATCCTTCGTCCAGACACTTATACATCTACTCATTCTTCAATATGTAAAACATATTTAAACTTTACAGAAACACACAGTCACTGGATGATGTCATCAGTGATCTCATCAGTGATGTCATTTGAGATGTCATCAGTGATGTCATCAGTGATGTCACTGACCATGTCATGAATGATGTAATATGTGACATGATCAGCAGTGGATTGCGGGTGCGCGATATATAGTTAGTGCAACTAACTATATATGGAATTTCAATGGTTTTGTGTGAGTAAAATAAGGTTTTTTAAATGCTAATTCCTAACTATATATGGTGTATAACCTATGGTTTTTTCAGTGAATTTTCAAGGTTTTGTAAATGCTAATTCCTAACTATATATGGTCTATAACCTATGGTTTTTTCAGTGAATTTCAATGGTTATTTAATAGCAAATATCATAAGCTGTCGAATGTCAAGTACGTGGTAAGTAAAAACATTTTCGTGTTTATGCACACTGATCTGCTTTGAATGCTGCCCCCCACCCCTCATTTCTATTAGGAGTACTCTCTCTTTGCAGATAGTGAAGGGTAGTTAACGCAGCCCTTTGCCCCCTTTGTAATCCGTCGTGCCTGCTTCTCTCTCCATTTGATTGATTGTTCTCTTTGGTTCATTCTCTATTTACAAACAAGCACAGAGTCGCAATACTCTGTTTAGTCTTTGCAGATAGCGAAAAATCGTGTAAAAAAACAAAAGGAATCGAGCAAAATCAGTAGGCCACTAATGGGATCTCTTTTTGACCTCGCTAAAATAGAAACATTAGGAACAACCTGTTGAAAATAGCAATGCGTATGTATATAAGCGGCGTTCATTTGTGTTCACAGTACCCCTTGTTGATTGTTTCAATCGAGCATTGAATTGTTCCAAGTTAATTCTCTTAAGGATCTTCTCTACCTGCAAACGAGGAAGAATAGGAATATTCTCTCTCCCTTTGCAGATAGTGAAGGGTAGGTAACGCAAGCCTTTAACACGTCGTACCTATTTCATTCCTCATTGATTGATTGATTGTCCGAACATTGACTGTTTGGGAATTAGTTCTTTTTGGAGGTATTCCCTGTTTGCAAATAAACGTAGGAAAATCTTTGCAAGTAGTGAAAGGGTACGTAATGCGGACCTTTCTCCCCCGTTGTAATCTGTCATGCCTATCTACTCCCCACTGATTGATGCACCTTTTTCACCCGGACCATTTACTAGAGATACGTCATCTGGCCCGACCAGAGAGCACCCCTAGTGAAAAGGACATATGCAATAATAACGAAGTGATCACTGTATCCTGTTAACAGAAACTTTACCATGAAACAACCTGGAAAGAAAAAAATAGGAAAACGAAAATCAGTAGGCCACTGATGAACATGAACTTTTATTAAACAACGAACAAAGAAACGATAACATAACGTAATGATAAAACCTATTAATGTCCTAGAAACAAGAAAACGTTAAAATATGCCAGTGGTGAGAGACCAGAAAAACAGTAAGAGAAACCAAATCACCCCTCGCTGTCCCACCGCCTGCCACGCCGAAAAAATCGATAGACTAGGGAAAATGCAAGTCAGTAGAACATCCACCCCCACTCTGGAAACTTCCAAGGTGGGGCAGGGTTCCGGCTACGCCCAGCCGGGAGCAGCCCATATAAGGCAGGTCCTGCTGCCACGCCTCGGCCAGGAGATCCTAACGTAGGGTGTAGCCGGAGGAGAGGCCGAGGCCAGCGGGACCCGGCCAGGGGATTGCCTTTTCAACGCTGAACAGTTGCAGGGGGGGAATGTCTCCTCAACCCTCCCCTCTCTCTCCCAGTCCGGCCGCGGTGGCCCCTGAGAGTTGCAGGTAGTCCCGCCACATGCTCTTCCGGTCCGACCACCAACGGTCGGGGGGCCGAGGCCGACGGGATCCGGCTGCAGCCGATAAACCAAGAAACCCGTTCATGGGGCCAGAGCCAGGGGCGTCCGGCCGACATCCACCGGAAGCCCGGCCCGAAGACGGACGGGACACTTCTTTCTTTTATAATGGCTGCGACAACACTGGGGGGGATGTCTTGCACATGCCTCCGACCCCCCCCCCCTCGTCCTCATCGCCTGCTCCGGCCATAACAAATCTCAAGCGAGACGCCGTGGGGTGCACTGGGAGGGAGAGACGGTGCGAACAGGCCTCTCCCGCCTCCCCAGGTGGAGGCTTCCCAGCTGCACCCTCAGCGCTCCAGGCGCCCGGAAAAGGGTTCTTCCACTGTGGCCATGCTGCAACGTCTCGCCCGGCAGGGTGGAGCCCGTCCGCTCATGTGACCCCGCGATCGCCGGTAGCTGCCGAACTCTCAAAATGGCGGTCGACCTGGCAAGAGCGGGCCCAGCATAAAGAAATGGCCCGGTCACTGGTTGACTCCACCACCGTAGTCCTCCACGACCTTGAAGATTCTAGAGGAGCCGCGGGAGTCTCCGACCCCCGATGGGGAATGACTGCCATGATCGCCCGTGGAGTGACGAAACTGTATCCGCGGGACGTCGGCGCTCCCATGCTGGCGCCAGCCTCACTTTGAATTACTAGAATCCTGCAGACCTCACTTCCGGTGAAAGCACAGTGTGACCCGGTAGGAAAAATTATTGCACCCCCTCCCCTTTTTGACTGATAGTTCAAACCACCGATCCTTTCCTTTGCCCTTTTAACGGAACTTTGGACTGCCTCCCCCTCTTTTACATTTTCTAGAGAAAACAAAACATTAACCACTACATTAGCATAGCAGTTGACACCAGAACTGTTTTCAAATTGAAAACCAACAACATCTTCAACAGAATCCTTTTTGTTTCTGCTGTGACCCTGCTACAGCACAGGCATTGTCCCCAGCAGTAATTCTGCAATGCCGGTAAGAATAGCTGTGGTGCCTACTGGACTCACTCACCCCCGCGGCGCCCCACGCCGTTTTTTGCTGGGCGGCAACTTACTAGACATCACTTTCGTGCCATCTAGATTTCAGCGCGTTCTGCTGCCTTGGAACTATTCGCACAACAGACCGCTACTGACAAGAATATTTCATTATTGGTGCTGTCAATTTCAATAAATCTATTGGATAATTCAAAAGAAATTGCCACGGTCTCTTCGTTGTTTAAATGTTTTTACTGTTTTTGTTTTCTTGTATATATTTATATGTTATTAAAGTTTTATATTCCTACTACTTTGTTGGATTGCTATATATTTTTAATGTGACACATAATTGTAAAAACTTTGATGTACAAAGAGTCATTCCTGGAATCTTCCGCTTCAGGCTCGGTCCCCTCCCCAATCACAATACAGGTTGGTTTTCAGATAGTGTAGTAGGAACACGTGTGGTGTGACGGATCTCATCGGGTGTGGGCCTTGATCTACTATAACTCCTTTGAAGAGGGGTGATTCTTTACAGCTGGGGCCATAAACTACATCTGCAGGGCTAGCTGATAGCCTGGACAATCGGACACAGAGAAAGAGGAGTGTCAGAGGGTGCGGTAGTGAATAGGGCGAAAGGGAGGTGTCGGGCGGGCACAGAGTGTGATTCTCAGGGAAGAGCAGCGCAGATGGGGGGAGGTTTATTGCCCATGCATAAGACATAGAGCGGTGGTGACCAGTGCCTAGGGAAGATGCTTGCGTGGGTGAGGAGCCATGCTACGAATCGACAGCGTGCAGAGAGTGGGTCTGGTCAAGACATCTAAAATGGCTGCCGTGCACGACAAAAGTGTGGCATTTCAAAAAAGGCAAGATGGCGCAGACAATGTTTTTCAACACTTCCTCATTTCCTTCGAATCGAACGTTAACAGACGTTGGGGCATATTACCAAAGTTAAGCGATATTTATCGCTAACGATGCTTACCAACCAATTTTTTACCACTAAGCATCGTCAGAAATTATCGAAGATAAACCTTGCTATTATCAAGGTTTATCGCAAATGCGATAATAAACGGCCGCAATGCATGAATATCGCTAAAAACTCAGCGATATTCATGCATTACCGAGCTAATGCTCTTAGCCATGTTATCCACCTCCCATTGGATAACATGGCTAAGAACTGCTCAGGGCAGGTGTTACTTTTTGGAGATATTCGCGCTTAGCGCGAATATCTCCAAAAGTTGGTAATAGGAGATAGATATCTTGCATGTTGTAATGCAAGTTATTGTGGTATATGGAACTCATACCATAATCTCTCAGGAAAGCAGAAACTGAACCTTTTGGGACCGCCTAAAAAGGCCTAGGGGGTGAGGAGTACTCTACTTTGCCCCCTTTTCACGTTCCGAACTATTTTATTTTACTCCCTTCTGTAATTACACAAAATAGCAGCGATAAGATGCATCGGAGACACACAGTGAGAGAAAGGAGGCCGGAGATGAAGAAGAGATGTCAAATACACATTGGAGATAATATAGTGGCGGAAGGGAAGTAAATATGAGTAAACTTACCATGTAACATAAAAATGTTGCACTCTATACTATAAGTCTCATTTTATACTACAATCACTTCGCTACAACCTCATAAATTAAAAATAAAAATGAATAATGTCTCAAACAATTTTTGATTTCTAAATATAAATTTATTCTTCAGAATTTTCTAAATTTGAAAGAACTAGTAACATGTCCTCATCAGCAATGTCCTCATTAAAAGTCTCCAATGATGATTCTTGTAACTCTATGGTCTCCAAACACTCGATAAATTCGCCATCAAGAGATTGATCAAAAAAATCATTCAAGTCATCTCCTCCTTGTGACAATATTTCATTATTGGTGCTGTCAATTTCAATCAATGTAGTGGAATCATTCAAGTCATCTCCTCGTGACAATATTTCATTATTGGTGCTCTCAATTTCAATCAATGTAGTGGAATCATTCAAGTCATCTCCTCCTTGTGACAATATTTCATTATTGGTGCTGTCCATTTCAATCAATCTAATGGAATCATACAAGTCATCTCCTCCTTGTGACAATATTTCATTATTGGTGCTCTCAATTTCAATCAATGTAGTGGAATCATTCAAGTCATCTCCTTGTGACAATATTTCATTCTTGGTGCTGTCCATTTCAATCAATCTAATGGAATCATACAAGTCATGTCCTCCTTGTGACAATATTTCATTATTGGTGCTCTCAATTTCAATCAATGTAGTGGACAATTCAAAAGAAATTGCCACGGTCTCTTCATTGTGAGCCATTTTATTTTGAAATTGCTTGCTGTAAATTGCAGAAAAAAATAATCACTTTCATTTATCGTTTTTAGTAATACATAATATAAAACTAACTTTATCAAGTATTTAGTATAACAGAAGGACTGCAAATAAATAACAGAAAACATTTTTCAAATTATCTTCAAGTGTACAACATAGTTCCCCTTACAAATTAACAACTCACCTTTTTAAAAGTAGCAGAAGTGTTAGTACTGTGTAAATCAAACACCAGAAATTCACCACCAAAAATTCCTCACAAATGTACCTCAGACAGTAGTATCACAAAATGGCTGTGGTTTCCTCTCATTTGACATATATACATAACCAATTAACTTTCATCACACACAAATACAAAACCAAAGTAACATTTTAATTGGTTCTAAATTTCAACACTTTCAAATGTGTTTTCCCCATGCAATTTTCCATAGGACATTTACATACGTCTACAGCCTGAATGGCTGAACGGAATTACACCAAACTTGGCAAAATGGTACATCAAACCTAAGAGGTCAGGAAGGATCTACTATGCCCCCTTATGGTCATTTCCCCCTTCGCTTTGGCCTCCTCTTGTCTCTCAATCCTACCGAGAGACAAGATGGCGGCCGCTACGGACTGTTTGGAATGTTGACAGACGCCGGAGAACCAATCAGCTTCGCAAAGCTCCGTAACGCGAAAAGTACGCGAAGCGGAGCGCTGTTACAGATATATATCTTTTTTTTAACGTTAATTTCTCAAAATCCACTGGAGCACATATATTGAGACCTAGCAAAGGCACATCGGGCTACCAGTCCCTAATATTTTGCCAAGTTTCGTGCAAATCCATTCAGCCGTTCGATTATTATTATTTTGTTTTTTTTTTGCCCCGCGGGGCCCTTTTAAAACCTCCACATCAAACGTAGGGGGTCAGCGAGGATCTACTATTCCCCCTTATGGTCATTTGCCCCTTCGCTTTGGCCTCCTCTTGTCTCTCGATCCTACTGAGAGACAAGATGGCGGCCGCTACGGACTGTTTGGAATGTTGACAGACGCCGGAGAACCAATCAGCTTCGCTTCACAAAGCTCCGTTGCGCGAAAAGTACGCGTCCTGGAGCGCTGCCCGGTCCGCTGTTACAGATATATATCTTTTTTTAAACGTTAATTTCTCCAAATCCACTGTAGCACATATATTGAGACCTACAAAAGGCACATCGGGCTACCAGTCCCTACAATTTTGCCAAGTTTCGTGCAAATCCATTCAGCCGTTCGGGCTAAAAGTGAGGCCAACCGCCCTATGGAAAACTCAATGTTAAAAACACGTTTTGAGACCCCCCTTTTTTCTCAGCCCCCCCTTGACGAACCCCCCCCAAATTTTCAAGGGCTGCTCAGAAACAAAATGTGCCATTTTCCTGAAAATTTCAGCCAATTCCGTCCACAAACGCCAAAGTTATTAGACATAGAATTTTCAAAAAACCCATAGAGAAAAAATCCTAACTATATATACCTACTGGCGACCGCCAGTAGGTAATATGTATATATATATATATATATATATATATATATATATATATATATATATATATTTACTGAAAAAACCATAGGTTTCAGGAGTTATATAGTTAGGAATTAGTTTTTAAAAAACCTTTAAAATTCACTCAAAAAACTATAAGTTTTAGTGGTGTTATAGTTAGCTGGACATTTTACTCATACAAAACCAATGAAATTGCTCCTATATAGTTAGTTGTACTAACTATATTTCGCGCACCCGCAATCCACTGCTGATGATGTCACATATTAGATCATTCATGACATGGTCAGTGACATCACTGATGACATCTCAAATGACATCACTGATTATTTTGAGTAATTTAGGTTCCAAAAAATGTATATATCTATAGCAGCGCCCCGGTACGCTTACCGGGGAGCGTTCCGGGCACGCCACGCGACTTGCGCACGGCAAGCTGATTGGTTCTCGGGTGTCTGTAAACATTCGAAACAGTCCGCAGCGGCCGCCATCTTGTGTCTTGGTAGGATCGAGACACAAGAGGTGGCAAAAAACAAAGGGGGAAATGACCAAAAGGGGGCAGGGTAGACCCCTCCTGACCCCCTAGGTTTGATGTGGGGGCCATAAAAGGGTCCCGCGGGTCAAAAAAAAAAATTTGATTTTCGCGGGGGGGTGGGGGGGCATGGGGGTTACGTGCACCGGGGAGCGGACCGGGGAGCGGGCCGGGGAACGTACTACGGGGAAAACAGAGTGAAACAGGAAAATAATAATTCAAAGTTGATTAGAGGTAGGGTAGCTCTGCATAGAGTTGTTGTGTTATTTGGGTGTTTTAAGTGCCAACATGTAGGTACCAATGTTGAGTCTTAAATTTAATGTACACCGTTTCCTCTGTAGATATCTTGCATATTGTTACAGAAGTTATTGTGCTATATGGTATCCATATCATAGTCTGTCAGGAAAGCAGAAAGAACATGGAGGCAGGAGATGAAAAAGAGATGTCAAATACACATTGGAGATAATATAGTGGGAGAAAGGAAGTATCTATGAGCAAAATTACTATGTAACACAAAAAAGTTGCACAGTATACTATAAGTCTGACATTACATTATAATAAATTTGGTACTAGTTTAAGAATTACATATAAAAAAGAATAATGTCTCAAACTATTTTTGTATTATTAAATATACATTTATTTTTGAGATTCATTTTCCAAATTAAATATAACGTCTAACATTTGACTGTCCGAAATGTATTCATTTTGAAGGAGGAAATCCACAGATTCTACACATTGTAGAAGTTCATGGTCTCCTGATTCGTCCATGAATTCAATGTCATTTGGTTCAATGTTTTCTTCATTGTTCTTTGCAAGGACAATTTCAAATGAAACTTTTTGTTCTCCTTCCATTATGGCTGAAATTTGCATATAAAAAAATATATATCAGTAGAGATAGGGCTCTGTTTGGTTTAGGTTTAGATAGGTGGTCGTTAACAGTGAATTTACCTTTGGGCAGTGTATGGTATCAGAATGGAAGTAGAAATATAAAAAAGTGTATGTGATGAAACCTAAGTAAATTCATAATTATACAAGACAAGCCTAAATCCATTCATAACTATAACAGAGAAGTCTATCTAAATCTATAACTATTACAGAGGGATAGTATATAACTATCAGAAAAAGTTTTTCATATTAACTTAAAGTGCACAATATACTACAGATTTTAAAATAACAACTTACATTTAAAAAGAAGTTGAAGTTATTAGTGAAAATCCTGTTGAAATGTACACCAGGAAGTAGTAGTAAAAATTGCTGTTTCCCTCTCTTTCTTTATATATATTCATGTACATAACCAATCAAATGTCAGGTAAAAAAAGTAGAAAATGAAAGTAACATTTTAATTGGTTGTCAATTCTAACACTTCAGATGTGTTTTTGTGAAGTAATTTACCTCAGGGTATTTAGGGAGGTCTACAGGCTAAATGGCTCAATGGAATTCCATCGAATTTGGGAAAATGGTAGGGATTGGTATGTAGTATGAGCTATTCTATATTTGATGAAAGTGTCTCCAGTGGTTTTTATGTACATTAACTTTTATCATTTTTTGGAGCGCTTACCGGGGTGTGCCCCGGTACGCGTACCGGCAGCGCTACGGGAGTCCTCCATTTTGTGTTTTGGTAGATTTGAGACAGAAAATGGCAGAAAAACAACGTTGGGAATAGGTATAAGGGGGCATGGTAGGCACTCCCTGACCCCCTAGGTTTTCAAAGGGGGGCTTAGGAGGCCCATATAGGCCCAAAAAAATTTTTTTTAATTTTCGCCTGGGGAGCGCCCGGTACGCGCACCAGGAAGTGTACCGGGGAGCGTACTTTGGTGAAAAATAGTGAAAAAAGTTAGAAAAAGATAATCATTTGGAGTGATCAGAGGTAGGGTAGCTCTGAAAAGAGCGTTTGGGTTCTGTGGCAGATTTAGGTACCTACAAGTAGGTACCAATGCACAGTCTTAAATTCAGGAGGAATATTCTATTCCCCTCATCTGAGAAGTGCACACCATCTTATCTGTAAATATCTTGCCGGTTGTAACGCAAGTTGTTGTATATTGAACCCATTCCATAGTCTCTCATGTAAGCAGAAACAGATTTATTCACATGTTTCCGTGCTTTCTCAAATTGTGGACAAAATTGGTTGGACCACTTCCATTTCTGTCTTTGGCATATATTGGAATATACCAAGGCAGTTTGAGGAAAAAGTGCCATCAATTGTTCAAAGGTGTCCTTTAAAAGCATTTCCAGACCTACCCCAGTCAAAGTGCCCAAGTAATTTCCTCCACAGTGCACAATTAAGAGGTCAGGGTGTGGCAAATGCAAAAAGGTTTTCACCAATGGATTCAATTGGTGAGATCTTAATCCTCTCTGGCCAATCCATTTGATGTTCACATTTGATATATCAAGGTTGTGAAAATTTCTGGTAGCTGCATACCTTTCAGCCTCGTGGATATAGCTATGTACAATAATCCAGACAGAATACATGGTGAGAGGAGATTCTGGTGCGGTCAGATGAATTGTGGGAAAGAAATGGCAGTTGGAACAATAGGAGTTTGCAAAAAAAAATGTAGACTTTCAGTGCTCTTGAATCACAAGGAATGATTGGTAGATTGAGATAGTTGAAAACTGAAAGTTAGGGTGCATGGTTGTGTTCTGTGTAAGAAGTAATTTGAATGGTTAACAAAAAGTCATTTAAAGAAACCTTGAAACAGATAAGCTGGTGTATTCGCAGGTCAAACATCCTTGCTAAGGTGATTTGCAACATTGTAGAATAAACATTTCAACCTGAGAGGTTAGTGAGGAGGGAGTTGCTATGGTAACAGGTAGAAAGGGCTGAGGGGGGGAAGGGTGTTGGTTTGAAAATACAGAGGAAAGAGTTTTGATTGGTTACCATGAGCAATATGTGTTTAGAATTAGAGGTTTTCTGTGCCACAAATGGTTGCAGTGCCTGGAGAACATACCTTTTGCTCTGCTAAAGAAATATTGGTGTGTGTATCTGACACTGTTCTGAATCTCCTAAAGTATTTGTAAAGGTGAGTTATGATTCATTTAATATACATAAAGACTTTTATACTCTATGGAGAAGATTTGGAAGCAAATTGTGGTTTTTTAATGTTGCTTTGTGTCATGCTTTTTGATAATGCTTGGTAAAAAGTTTTTACTGCATAGAGGAATTGTATTTTGTAAAATTGTGAAGTTTTAGTAGTGACATGGAATGCTTGTACATAGGACATGTGCTGTGTTTTTTAAATGTGATGTCAAAAACGATTTTGGGAAAAATGAATGGCTTACATTTTTTAAAAGGAATAAAGAATGTGTGCATGTTTAAAGAAATACATTTTACTCTTTACAATGATGTTACCTGTGTTAACTCAGTGTAGGAAGCATATTGAGTTTGTTTGCATAGAGAAATTGTATTTTGTAAAATAGTGATGTTTCAATAATGACATGTAATGCTTTTACATTTTTTATTATAATGTGGCGCAGAGGTTTAAAAAGTGACGCATCTACCTACATGCGTAATTTTTTAAATATGGCGCAAAAAGATACATGTTTTATGACTCCGATGCATCACAAAAAATGACGCATTAGCAGTGGAAAACTGACAGGTGTCAATTTGACTCTTTACAATGATGTTACCTGTGTTAACTCAGTGTAGGAAGCATATTGAGTTTGTTTGCATAGAGGAATTGTATTTTGTAAAATTGTGAAGCTCCATGTGAAAGCGTTTGCCTCAATCTTATCCCTGATGTGAGGCAGGTGCAAGATTTTGATGTAACAGTGTCCTAAAAGTGACGCAGTGAAATCTCATAGATTTTACTGCGTCATTATTACGAGGCTTTTTGCGGAGAAATGACCCCTCTGTGTACATTACATTTGACAGAGGTATAATGTGGTGTAGAGGTTTAAAAAATGACGCATCTAACTACATGCGTCATTTTTTAAATATGGGGCAACAAGGCACATGTTTTATGCTGCCAATGCGTCACAAAAAGTGACGCATCAGTAGCGCAAAACTGACGCATGGCTTTATAAATGAATTGTATTTTGTAAAATAGTGAGGTTTCAGTAATGACATGGAATGCTTGTACATAGGAACTGTGCTGTGTTTACTAAATGTGATGTCAAAAACGATTTTGGGGAAAATGAATGGCTTTTACATTTTTGAGTATAATGTGGCGCAGAGGTTTAAAAAGTGACGCATCTACCTACATGCGACACTTTTTCAATATGGCGCAAAAAGGTACATGTTTTTTGCAGCCGATGCATCACAAAAAATGACGCATCAGCAGTGGAAAACTGACACAGGGGCCTCATAAATGAGGTTCTTTTTTTTTCCACACTACTCCAGTTTAGTCCTCTCCACTGCACTCTTCGACACAAGCCTAACCTTTTGTGCTCCCCTGGACAGTCTTCATCTCATCTGCACTCGTGCTTAGGTGTCAGAATCCTATCACATGGGCAAAGCTCCATGTGAAAGCGTTTGCCTCAGTCTTATCCCTGCTGTGAGGCATATGCTTGTACATAGGATCTGTGCTGTGTTTCCTAAATGTGATGTCAAAAACAATTTTGGGGAAAATGAATGGCTTTTACATTTTTGAGTATAATGTGGCGCAGAGGTTTAAAAAGTGACGCATCTACCTACATGCGTCACTTTTTAAATATGGTGCAAAAAGGTACATGTTTGGGCTTTCCTGGGGAGCGTAGGTGGTGAGGCTTGTATCTAAGAGTGAAGTGGACTAGGCTTCATGAAGCCTATCCCCGTCTGCATTCTTAGACACAGGTGTCAATTTGACTCTTTACAATGATCGATTTAAAGACTGCCTTTGACCTTGTCCCCAGGGACTTGTTATGGAAGGTTCTGGCCAACATGGGGCTGCCACAGTATCTATTATCCTTATTAGTTAGGCTCCATCAGGACAGCTTTGCCCAAATCAGGTGGGGTTCCGGAGGGGAGAAAACGGACTGTATTCCGGTCGAGAGAGGGGTCCGCCAGGGATGTGTTCTGGCTCCAACCCTTTTCTCCCTGTACATCAATGGGGTTGTTGAGTACTTACTTAAATTTCCATCTGACGAACCATCCCTGGCTGGGGTACGCATACCGACCCTCCTCTTCGCGGACGACACGCTCCTAATTTCCAAAACCCCAATGGGACTACAGAAACTCCTGGATAATTTCCAATCATTTTGTACTGATCGGGGCCCGGTAATAAACACCAATAAAACAAAATACCTCGTCCTTAATCCCCCTAAACAGCAAGTGCGTCCCCCTATTTTAAACACCGAGCCCCTGGAAAGGGTAAAAGTATTTGATTACTTAGGGATACGCCTCTCAGACAAAATGGACTGGACCCCCCATCTAGACAAGATGCTGTTGAACCATAAAAGGATCACAGGTGCCCTATTGAGGGAGCAACGTTCCAGTTCGTTCAAACCAATAGGAACAGTCCTCGAGATCTATGCTGCAAAAGGTGTCAGCTCTGCCCTTTATGGAGCTGAACTTTGGGGCTCTGCATCTACCAAAGCTCTACAAAAATCCGAGAACAATTTCTGTAGACAAATAATGTCCCTCCCTCAAAGTACCCCACTTTTACCCTTATTTATGGACTTTGGCTGTACTCAGATCGGCGAAATCGCGAAATTTCGTCCTCTCTTACTATGGGCCCGTATTTGGCGGGTAGAGGAACTTAGTGGCTACGCCAGAGGTCTGGAAGAAATAATGGCATCACCAGATTGGGCCAGAATCAAATGGCTAAAAGACATGAAAACCTTACTGTCGAACCTGGGTCTATTTGATTCTTGGTCAAACAGAACTTCACCTCCAAAACAAATACTCAAAAAGCTTTATCGGGATTGGATTTGCTCCCAAAGACATTCTAGCACATCCATTGGCAGGCTTACAGAGGATTTCTTGATGTTCAAAGACTGTCCCAGGCGAGAACCCTACCTAGACATAATCGGGAAACCATTTGCCCGGTCTTTGTATTTTAGATTTAGAACGGGTACTTTGCCACTGAATACTTTTACTAAAACATGGAAATCCCGTACAGGCAAAACTGACTTGTGTCCATCATGTTCTGCCCACCCAGAGACATTAGCCCATTTCCTATTTGTCTGTAAGGAATATGCTAACCCAAGAAGGGTGTGGCTGAAGAATTTATGCCGCCAGTTGGGAACCAGGAGCCATGATGTGGCAATAAGGATACTTGTTTCGGACAGTTATGTACCCTATGTTTGTGCCCTGGCTAAATTTTTATTCTGGGCTTGGGCTATTCGAGCCAGGAAGCTTAAATATTCTGTTTAATCCCTTTTTTAAAGAATATTCATTCTAGTGATGTTTTACCTTTTGCTATTAACTGGATATGTGTTACCAATTTTATTAACTTGCTTTTATGATAACGAAATTTTATCGAAATAAAGCTTTTTGACTTTGACTTTGACTTTACAATGATGTTACCTGTGTTAACTCAGTGTAGGAAGCATATTGAGTTTGTTCGCATAGAGGAATTGTATTTTGTAAAATTGTGAAGCTCCATGTGAAAGCGTTTGCCTCAGTCTTATCCCTGCTGTGAGGCAGGTGCAAGATTTTGATGTAACAGTGTCCTAAAAGTGACACAGTGAAATCTCATAGATTTTACTGCGTCATTATTACGAGGCTTTTTGCGGAGAAATGACCCCTCTGTGTACATTACATTTGACAGAGGTATAATGTGGTGTAGAGGTTTAGAAAATGACGCATCTAACTACATGCGTCATTTTTTAAATATAGTGCAACAAGGCACATGTTTTATGCTGCCAATGAGTCACAAAAAGTGACGCATCAGTAGCGCAAAACTGACGCATGGCTTTATAAATGAATTGTATTTTGTAAAATAGTGAGGTTTCAGTAATGACATGGAATGCTTGTACATAGGAACTGTGCTGTGTTTACTAAATGTGATGTCAAAAACTATTTTGGGGAAAATGAATGGCTTTTACATTTTTTAGTATAATGTGGCGCAGAGGTTTAAAAAGTGACGCATCTACCTACATGCGTCACTTTTTAAATATGGCGCAAAAAGGTACATGTTTAATGCCGCTGATGCGTCACAAAAAGTGACGCATCAGCACTGTAAAACTGACGCAGGGCCTCATAAATGAGGTTCTTTTTTTTTGCACAATACTCCAGTTTAGTCCTCTCCACTGCACTCTTGGACACAAGCCTCACCTTTTGTGCTCCCCTGGACAGTCTTCATCTCATCTGCACTCGTGCTTAGGTGTCAGAATCCTATCACATGGGCAAAGCTCCATGTGAAAGCGTTTGCCTCAGTCTTATCCCTGCTGTGAGGCAGATGCTTGTACATAGGATCTGTGCTGTGTTTCCTAAATGTGATTTCAAAAACGATTTTGGGGAAAATGAATGGCTTTTACATTTTTGAGTATAGTTTGGCGCAGAGGTTTAAAAAGTGACGCATCTACCTACATGCGTCACTTTTTAAATATGGCGCAAAAAGGTACATGTTTGGGCTTTCCTGGGGAGCGTAGTTGGTGAGGCTTGTATCCAAGAGTGCAGTGGACTAGGCTTCATGAAGCCTATCCCCGTCTGCATTCTTAGACACAGGTGTCAATTTGACTCTTTACAATGATGTCACCTGTGTTAACTCAGCGTAGGAAGCATATTGAGTTTGTTTGCATAGAGGAATTGTATTTTGTAAAATTTTGAAGCTCCATGTGAAAGTGTTTGCCTCAGTCTTTTCCCTGTTGTGAGGCAGGTGCAAGATTTTGACATAATAGAGTCCTAAAAGTGATGCAGTGCAATCTCATAGTTTTCACTGTGCCATTATTACGAGACTTTTTGTGGAGAAATGACCCCTCTCTTTACATTACACTTGACAGAGGTATAATGTGGTGCAAAAGGTTTAAAAAATGACGCATCTACCTACATGCGTCATCTTTTAAATATGGTGCAACAAGGCACATGTTTTATGACGCCAATGCGTCACAAAAAGTGACCCATCAGTAGCGCAAAACTGACGCATGGCTTTATAAATGAGGATCAATTATGTCATCTGTGTTACCTGAGATTAGGAAGTAGATTGTGCAGATGAGGTGAGGCATGTCCAGAGGGACAGAGGAGGTGAGGTTTATGATCAAGACTGTAGTGGGAGAGAGGCCTTTCCCGGGAAGCATAGGTGGTGAAGCCTGTGTATAAGAGTGCCGTGGACTTAGACACAGGTCTCATCATCTTTGTACCTGTGGACAGAGCTGTCTTCCATTATACTCTTCAATACAGGCCTCACCTTTTGTGCACCCCTGGAGAATCCTCACTTGATCAGTAACCCTAAATAGATTGTTTGCTTTTTGTCATTGCTTTGTTGTTTGGTAATAGTGATCTATAATGTGCTATTTTTTTCTTTAACACAGATTGAAATCAAGATTTGAAGAGTAAGCAAACATGCCCACAATGGAAAGGAACAGAAAAGAACGTAACCGCCAAAAATCAAAAACAGCAATGGAATTACAGCACTCTTACACAACAAATACTTCAAAAAACAGGAACCAAGCTCCTGGTAAGACAACTAAGTCTTTTATACGGAACATATGTACTTTAAAAAAAATTATGGACAGCATGTAGAAAAAGAGAATGAGAGAGTACATTTGAAAAGGAAGGAGAGAACCTCAAAGAATCCTACAACTGGAGCAGGAGAGAATAATATGTATAGAAATAGAAGGCAGAATCAGTTTAGAGACATTCGTAAACGAATGTTTCGCAATAGGGTGGTTTTAAATTTGTTAAAAAACATTAGGAAAGGTAAACAGAGAGCTGCTTTTTATAAGAAAAAGAAAAGTGTAGAGAAGATTGTTGATCAGGCTTTTGAAGTTAAGCAAAAATTATTTATTTTAGTAATCAATAGAAGTAGGACACTTAACAAGACAATTGATGTTTTCAAATCAAACAGTAGATGGAAAAGAGTAATTAATCGGACTAATTTTTGTAAAGTTTTTTCGGGAGAATGGATGCACAGTTCAAGTTGTGAGCCATTTTTTAATGAGGAGAGTTACTTCCAGGATAATGATTTAGTGCATGCAGTTGACACCAGTGGTCGAGCGTATGAAGTGAAAGACGGTTGTCCGATTGAAAAAGAGAAACTTGTGCCTAGAGAACTAGAAGAGGTGTTAACTGATGAAGTTTTAGGGAGACGTACTAAGGGTCCAGTGTACACTTGGAAGTGTAGTAGTATTTGTAGTGTGTGACAGGAATCAATTGATTTGTTTTGTAATTTCTTAGTACATATAGTAAGAAAAGTCTAAAGCAGAAAGTGAAGTTGTTGCAAGACTTAGATCCTTGCAGAGTGAGAGAAAACACAGGTTTGCAAGGCCATTCACTGGCTTGGCTTTCTAGAAAAGTCTGTCAGAGTGTTTTTCATCATTTTAGGATGTTAGCAGTGCATCATACCAAAATGAGGAAATTAGTGAGAAGGTTGTATTATGCAAAAAGTCCAGCACTTAAGCTTAAACAATTAAACAGTGCTCTTTTGCATGGAACTGAATTAGATGTGAAGAAGATTTGTGAAGAAATTGAGATCTGTATTTTGGTGAAAAAGAGGACAGTGTAGAAATTGAGACAGGAATTCAAGGTAATGTGGAAGACAATGTACAGATTTCAAATACAGAAAAGTTTGAGCAGGAAATTACCAGGTTTAAGGTGAAATCAAGTGAAAGGCCGAATTTTACTTGTGTGTGTTGTCGACAAAGTCATTATAAGCATCAAACTAGATTAGTTGATTTATATGTAAAAAGTGAAAAGATGAATAATTATGAGTGGAAAGATTTTGCAACTTATTTGTGGGTGGAGAATTGTTTTGATTTGAGTTCTGATCAGCGTATTTGTAAATATTGTTATGATAAATTAAATCAAAACAGAATGCCTGCTAGAGCTGTTCATAATAATCTGGAGTTGGTAGACATTCCCCGTGAATTGATGGATGTAAATACATATGAGTCTATTTTGATTCAATGTGTCCATCCTTTTCAGGCAATTGTTTGCATGGAGCCTAAGATAGGGAAATTGCCTCCTACAGATTTGCAGAGAGGATTAAAGGGAAGAGTTGTTTATTTGCCCCTAGATTTAAAAAAAATATTGATACAATTGGTATAGAAAAAGTAGAAGAGGAACCTTTAGTTATTCTAGTTAATGGGGTTCCGACAAAGAGTAAACAAATCTGGCAAGATTTAGTGGATGTTAGGAAAGTCAAAAAGGCAACGTTGTATTTAGTCAAAAACAATGAGTATTACAAAGATGTATGTTTTGCAGCAGAGGAAACAGCTGCAGATGAAGACAGTGATTGTTCAGGCGGCCAAATTGAAAAATTTGATTTGTCTAGAAGTGAAGAAATATATGAACATTATACTGTTCATCCTTTGCATTCCAAAGAAGTAATGGGGAATGCAATTGAATTGTTTCAAATGAAAGCAGCAAAAGGAAGTCCCATTTGTGTATGGGAACAAAGTTTGTAAGCTCGTTGTTTTCCACAGCTATTTCCAACAGGTCGAGGTGGACAATATGACGATCGACCACTTCAAATTCCTGCATCTGAATATCGAACTGTAAGATTATATGCTGAAGAGCCAAGGTTTTGTCAATGAATTCCCTATTTGTTTCATCTACTGTATGAAAGTGACTTGTCTGGGCTTTCTTATGCAGTAAATCATATACTGAAAAGTGGAGCACATCTGCAAAATGTTTCGGCGAGGGACTTTATGGAGAAAGTGAATCTGCAAGATAATATTTTAGAATCTCATCTAATCAATCTCATGGCATGTCAGCGTGGTACAAATGAGTATTGGTACTGTCGCCATGGGGAATTGAAATGTATGCTAAGAAACTTAGGAACTCCTACATGGTTCCTCACTCTTAGCTGTGCCGAGTATGCATGGGAGGACTTACTTCAATTTCTACGAGAGGCAAATGCAAATATTCAAAATATAGAATTCAAAACACCTGGAGAACTGTGTTCTTTGGATCCAGTGAATGTATGCAGATATTTCAATCATAGATTTAAAGCTATGATGTATTTTATTACCAACAAAAAAATCCTCCCCTTGGAGAGGTTTTGGATTTCTTTTGGAGAAAGGAGTATCAAGCGAGAGGTGCTCCTCACATACATATGTTGTTATGGATTAAAGATGCACCCAAATTTGGAACAGATTCGGATGAGACAGTGATGTGCTTCATTGAAGAGTATTCAACATGTGCTGTTCCGAAAACTACAGAAGAAAACAGTTTAAGGCAACAAGTTTTACGGTTTCAATCCCATCGTTGTGGAAAGTATTGTCGTCGAAAATTCAGAAACAAGGGCAAGTTCTACATAAAATGTCGTTTCGGCTTTACACAACCAGTGATTTCTAAAGGAAGAGTAAATAATTTGATGTCTTCTCTGCGACATACTGTGACGAGGAAATCACCAAAATATACATACAATTTAAAAAGAAACGAAGAGTCCAAGTACATCAACGACTACAACCCAGTGATTTTGTCCATGTGGAATGCTAACATGGATATTCAATTCGTTGCTGACAACTCTATTGCTGTGGCTCGATATGTGACGTCTTACATCACAAAAAAAGAAAAGACAGAACTGAAGGAAATGTGGGAGGACATTTCACATGAAAAGAGCCTAAGCAAGAAATTATACAATTACAGTCTGAAGATGTTGTCGCATCGAGAAATTGGAGCGTATGAATGTTCTGATCGATTGTCGTCAGCAAGTCTCTATGCCAAATCTAGAACCATCATTTGGGTGAGTCTAGGTCTTGCTGCAACACGAAATCAAGTTTTGAAATCGGTACAAGAGATAGAGTATTTGGCGGAGAAAGAACCAGAAAGCACAGATATTTTGGAGACAAACATGTTGGATACATACTATCCAAACAGAAGTCCTCACCTTGAGAACGCTTGTCTCTATGAAGTTCTGCAAAGATATATTTATAAGAGGAACATCAGTACCTATAATGGAATATATGGAGTCATTGGATGTGAAGGATGTCTAGTGAAACAGAAAAAAAGGTAATTTGATTAATCATCGAAAATTGAGTTGTGAAAATCCAGATAAAAGAGAATTTTATTATTTGGCTCTTTTGCAACTCTTTAAACCATGGCGAGAAGAAGAGGAACTACTTGGAGATTTTCTCTGTTATGAAGACTCTTTTAATGCTACGAAGGATACCATAGAATGTCCTGTTTTTCTAAATTATCTGCAAATGTTGAACGAAGAAATAGAGCAAGAAGCCACAATTGCTGCAGAGATTGCGAGAGACAGTTCTCAAGGCAGTCAGAGTTCTGCTTCATTGAGTCAGGATCCACTAGGAGGACCAATTATCCAAAATGAAGCTGCCACTGCCATGGATGAGGTGGAAAGAGCTATGGAGCAAGCTCAAGAGGATGTAATTAATTTAGAAGATTTGGTGAAACAATTAAACCTTGAGCAGAAACTGATATATGACGAAGTCACAGAACAGGTTGAACATGGATTGAGTCATGAGAAGAAAGAGTGCTCATGTACATCATTTAAATCTGTCCGACTGTACGTGAGTGGAGAAGCGGGAACTGGAAAAAGTTTTCTGATTAAAGCAATTGCATCTTATCTGCAGAAAAGGACTGAATCACCGCTGTCTTGTGGTGTTACCGCTCCAACTGGGCTGGCAGCACATAATATTAAAGGGATTACTTTACATCGTTTACTGATGCTGCCAGTGGAGCATGATAACAAATTGCAATATCACAAGCTATCTGGAGATGCGTGTTCCGAAGTTTCGAGAGTCCTGAAGAAAATGAAACTTCTTATCATTGATGAAGTAAAGGAAGCATGGTGTCAAATATAATGCTTGCTTTTGCGCATTTGAGAATGCAAGAAATTCTTAGAACAGACTATGATGTTTTATTTGGAGGAAAACATATTTTTTTGGAGATCTTCTGCAGTTGACTCCAGTGAAAGGACAACCTGTGTTCAAAATGCTCATGCATGAAGATACCAGGAAGTGCCTAGGAAGCATTGGAAACGTTAATATATGGTTAAACTTCAAATATGCAGAACTGCTTCAAAATATGCGGCAGGCAAAGGATGAAGATTATAAAAATATTTTACAAGATGTAAGAGTAGGAAAAATAAGTCAGCAAGGGAAAGAAGCTTTACATGGACGGTTAATTTAAAATTTGTACCCAAATGAAAACATTCTTCCAGAGAATATTTTTAAGAAAATTAACGAGAGGAAATCTGCCATATGTTTGATGCCAACTCTGAAAGAATGTTCCATGTTCAACAACAAAATGTTAAATTTAGAAAATGAAGAGATAGTGAAACTGAAAGCTACAGGTAAGATAGAGCATATGGGAGCAACAATTATTTTGTCTGAAAATTTGAAATCAAAATTGGATTCATTAGAGAAAAGTATATCTAAAACTGCTGGTTTTGAAAAGACTCTGAATGTGTGTTTGAATTGTCGTGTCATTTTGAGAAGGAATTTAAATGTTGAAAGAGGTCTGGTAAATGGAGCAATGGGTCATGTTGTTGGTTTTGTGAATTACAAAAATAGACATGGAATTGAAATTTTAAAAATTAAATTTGATGGCATTGATGAAATAGAACAAATTTGTCGTTGTTCAGCTAGATTTTTGCTCGTGAAAGACTTATATGTTCGCCGAAAACAGTTTCCTATTTGTTTGGCATATGCAGTGACAATTCATGAATCTCAAGGTTTAAGTGTAGATAGTGCTTTGGTGAACATTGGAAGTTCTGTGTTTAAAGAGGGTATTGCATATGTGGCATTATCAGGAGTCATAACTTTATCAGGATTGTACTTGATTGAGTGTGATGAAACAAAGATTTGTGCTGATCTAGATTGTGTTAAAGAATACAATAGGTTAAGAAGAGAGTATGCTCCACATTTGCCTCAATATCCTCTGATTGAAAAACGTGTGGTAGGCCGAAAAAGAAGAAATGAGAGTAATTGCAGTGAGGTAGTAGCAAAAAGACAAAAAGTAGATGAAACTGTAATTGTAAGCAGAAGGAAAAGGGATTCTGTTGAGGATGTTGTTGGATTTCAGTTTGAAAACAGTTCTGGTGTCAACTGCAATGCAAATGTAGTAGTTAATGTTGTTTTTTTTCTTCAAAATTTACAAAAACAGATTGTCGAAAATCAGGAACAAACATTGTGCTGTTTATAGAATTCTGTGTTAGAGAAATGTAGTAGTGATAGAGGAAAAATAGAAAGTGTTTCAGAAATTAGGAATCTTGTAGACATATGTTCAGGTCAAAAATAATTTTCACAGATAATTCAGCAGGATTGTCAGGAATTTTTAATGTATATGTTTGATGTATTGCAAGATGAAGGAGTAGATATAAAAAATCTTTTTAACCTTTCTTATCAATGGCAACATGACTGTGATAACTGTGCTTCATCAAGTACTACTAGAATAGACTCTGAAAGATTTATATATTTGACTTTACCAGACTGCAAATCAATGCCTTTTAATAATCTAGTTAAAGCAGCTGATCACACTATGGTGTGTACCCAATGTAAGTCTACAATGCTGTCCACATTATTTCTACAAAGTTATGGTCACTATGTCATTTTATCGTTCCAACGATGTAGACCTGATGGAACTAAATTGACAACTTCTATTAAAAATGTTGTGGCTTCTCAGTTATCGATATCAGGAAGAACCTTTGCAACTGTAGCTATTATTTTTCATGATGGTCCTTCTACAACATCAGGGCATTACACATGCTATTTAAAAACTTCTAAAGGTTGGACTCAATGTAACGACACTCATTTGACTTTCAAACAACGTTTGCCTTTTGGCTTTATAAATTCATACCTAGTGTTTTTACAGCCAACATTAAGGCAAAAGTAATTGGCCAATGAAGATGGGAGCAGTTAATAAAGGTTATTTTGCTGTTTAAAAATATATTCTGAGTAAAAGTGATCCAGGCAATATAAAAAATTGACTTGTCATATAGGTACTGTAAGTGGATCTCATAGTAATTGATGTTAGTATTATACAAAATGATGAACATGAGTGAGTCAGAGATGGTTTTACAAATACTTAAATATTGTGAAAATGTTGTAGAGCCTTTCTTTCACAATGTCGGGAAAAAGGTAATTTCAGAGTGCCTTAGAATTAATTTGTACATATACATCTGACACTATTTGGCCAAATGGAAAGGTGCAGGAATGAGTAAAGAGTCATGACTGAAAAAAAGGAGTATATGAAAATATTGAAAATATTTCAGATGTTCTTGGAGCTTTTCTTATAGAAAGTCGATGAAATGGATTTTTAAGTGAACAGCAAAGTACTTTTCCAACGAGAAAAGGACCACCATGATACAGTATTTGGCCTCAAGGAAAAGTAAGTCAATCTAACTTTAGCGTACATTTGTCATTTGTCAGTATTTAAGTTTTTTTTAAAACACAATCTTTTAGATTGTGTTTTTTTTCCCGCTGTCATATGATGAGTAATTTGAACTCACTGTTTTAAGTGAAATTCAATATATTCTGAGAACAGCAAAAATAAACTATGTAACATGTTGTACAAGTTATTTTATACTTTGGATTGTGTAAATTAAATTGTATTCCCATTCTCTGATACTTACTTTCCTTTTTCCATCCTCTTTCAGCTCTTTTTACTCACTTATAATGTCTTTCTCTCACTCTCTGTAACCCCCGTTCCCTTACTCCACTTCTTTGACAACCCCTCATTCTCATTTCAACTGTGTGTATCCCGTCTCTCCCTTGCATAACTTTTTAGCTTTCAGTCTCTCTGCTTTACTTTACTTTTCCATATTTTCCTCCTTTGCTCTTTTAGTAATTCCTGTTTACTCACTCAGCAGTATTATTGCACTCTATCACTATAAATCACCCACTCTCCCTAGCTTACCTTTGTTTGCTCCTTACTTTTGACCTCTTCTCCCTATTTTTCGTTCACTACTTCTATGTCCTCAGTGCCTCACTCTACTTGTGTTATTTTCACTTGTGTTTATCTACCTTCTATCACTTCTTTTACAACAACTTCACTGCTCCTCTCTCATCGTTCTTCATCCCATTTCTTTTACTCTGGTTCCATTACTATCCCTCATTTCCTGTCTTTCAATGTCGTTCTCTTTACTTTCATCACCAAATTATTTTCTCTCAGTACCACTGTTTTAGTCGTCTTCTCCTCTCTTTCCTTCTTTTTGCTCACTTACTCATTTCCTTTTCTCACTCATTGTACTCCACCTCACTCAGTTTTTCTCTTAGTGTGTCTACCTTATAACTTCCTCAGTCCATTTCCCTCAATCATTGTATATTATCCTGTCTCCCTTCATCCTGTCACTCTATGACTGTTCTTCACTTACTCTCAGTTATCTTCTATTCCTCATTCTTCTAAATGCATCCTTAATTGGACTGTTTTCTGTCTCAGTCATTATCTTTTTACTTACTTCTGTTTCCTGATTTAGTTTTGCTAACTCACATTGTTTTTGTATCTTTCTTACCTTCAGTTCATTTATCTGTTCTTCTCCCTCTTTATGCCTTACTCTCTGTAATTTACTCTTCTTCTATTTCTTTTTCTCTCTTTTTGTCCTTCTATCTTAGTTTATTTCCCTTTCTGTGTTCTTCACTCTAACTTTATTTCTAAATAGAGCGTTATGATTTTTAACCTCTTCATTTGTATCTTTTAATTGAAAATACATATTTTACTAATTATAACTTATTTTTTCTTCTCTTTTCCACAGATACAAAGTGTAGTTAAAACATTAATTAAAGTTATATTTATTATATGATAAGTATGATTAAAAAAATGTAGTTTGTCATCACCCTTTGCTTTAAGCTCACTAACATTTTCTCAATCTACAACACTCCTGTGTCTTTACTCTGCTTCCCTCACTTATTCTTATTCTACATGTTTACTCCCCTCTTCCGATTTCCCATCTCATATTCAACTTCTTTCAATCTCTTTTCTTTACTTCACTTACCCTCTGTTCCCTTCCTTTGCTTCTTCATTCATTCTCTTTTTCTTAATTATTTACCTTACTCCTACACATACACCTCATCTCCCTTCCAACACATACACACACCTGTAAAATACACCCCACACACACCACACACACACCTCATACACATAAAAAATCCTCCCACACACACTCCTCAAACACACACACATTCCATACACACACATACATCGCACACATATACACCCCACACCCATACACTCCTCACACATATTTCACACACCCTCACCCTCACCTCCACCCACACCGAAACATCCCACACAGCCACACCCACAGACACACCTTACACACCCACACCGTGACCTACACCCACTGACTCCCTATAAGTCACACACAATGCATTACTTATCTTTCTTTGCTGTTTTACTCAAGCCCATTCAGGTACTGTTTCCTTTACTCTCTTTGTCCTCTCTCTTTGTCACTCCCCATGTGTTATTCTAATTCAATTTTTCTCCCTTTTTCACCCCTCTTTACTTATACTACCTGGTCTTTTCTCACTTTCCCTCATCGTTCTTCATTTATCGTGGTTCAGCCACTACCCTTCATTCTCCATTTTTTACTGTCCTTTCTTTATCTTTTAACAGACAATCACAGTCTCACACTATCTCTACTTTAGTGTTCTTCATCTCTCTTCTTTTCTTTCGCTCCTTTAGTCATTTTACTTTTCTCACTTTCATCCAATTACACCTTCTCTATTTTTTACTATGTAATAAACAATCCCTCTGTGGTCATCTTGTAGCTCTTTTTCTCTTAACATAACTCTGTTTGTGTCCTTCCCTCATGCTAACTGCTTCATTATTTTTTTTTCTTTTTTGGGGGGGGCGGGGCGCGCCCCGGTACGCGTACCCTAAGGACAAAAATTTGACAGAGATCCTTTAAAAATATAGGTTTAATTTTATAAATGTGAGGTAGTTCTGAAAAGAACTTTTTTTAATTCTTTTTGTTGTTTTATATTTTTTTATTGTTTTTCTGAACTTTTTTTTTTGTATTTTTGAACAATTTTATATTTTTTTGTGTTTTTTAAGGGAACAAACAAAAAACAGGGAAGTGGAAATGGCTAAACAGGAGCAAAAAAAAGAAAAGAATTAGTGCTTCCTTTTCTTGTTGCATTGGTGGTTGTCCACAGCATTATTTATTAAGGTGACACTAAGTTCACCATAACATAACGTTTTGCCACAGAAAATGCAAACATTTTTATGGTGCCAAATTTTTACTGTATATTTGGCACCATTCGGCGTGCTTCAGGACCAGAAAGTGAGTCTTCAGTGGAGGAGGTGCTGGCCACAGGGGGTGGGTTGTTCTGAAGTTCCTGTACTTCAGCGTGGGCTAAGTTATTGGGATGAAACCTCTCCATGTGGCGCATCATGGTAAAATTACCAAATGAATGTTTCTTTAGGGGATTGCCCCTGGAGAGGACTGAGCCACAAATTAGACAGGTGACTTTGGGGGCGTTCACCTTTTTTTTGTCTTCAGAAATTGAAAAGAATTGCCAAATAAAATGCACTTTAATGTGCCTTTGCCTTGGTTCTTCATGCAGGAAGCGCCTTGATTGTTCCTCATCCTCCTCTTCTTCCTCCTCTTCTTCTTCTCCTCCAAGGAACTGTGGTGGTGGACCTCCTTTTCTTGGTGGTGGTGGTGGGGGTGCACCAGCTGCAGCTACAAGTGATGCCATTGCAGTGATCAGAAATAGCTCTTGCTCTCTCAATGAAGAAAGTTAGAATGAGTAAAAAAGGAGGGGGCTTTCATCATTTGGAGAAATAAAATGATGAGAACCAATGAAAGTGTTATTTTCAGGTCACATGACCTGACATATGACCCGATGCGCCTACGTAACGCGCTCCGGCGCGCTTACGCTATGCGCACCACGCCGCGCCGCGGAGCGCTTCCGGGTACCCTGCGTCATAAGACACATCGCGCGGCTACGCGATACGTCACGCTTGCGTGACGCGTCACGTGGTTTTTTCGATCGCGGCAATAGCGCTAACGCTATGTGCACCGGGCCGTGCCGCGGAGCGCTTCCGGGTGCGTTTACGCAGAGCGTCATAAGACACATCTCGCGGCAACGCGATACGTCGCGCTTACGCGACACGCCATAAGACGCATCACGTGGCTACGCGATACGACACGCTTACGCGACGCGTCACATTGTGTGTTTTCGATCGCGGCAATAGCGCCAACGGGACGTTCTCCGGTAAGCGCCCCAGGGTGCGCCGCAATATTGCGCTTACCTGTGCGTTCACCGGAACGCGCCCCGGGAGCGCCCCAGGTTAAAAATAAAAAATACAAAAATTGACATAATTATACAATATAAAATTTGCTTTAAAATTTATTATTTTTTATAACTATAAAGATTTGCTATTAAAAAACCATTGAAATTCACTGAAAAAACCATAGGTTTCACACCAGTTATAGTTAGGAATTAGCATTAAAAAAAACGATAAAATTCATTTAAAAAACCATAGGTTTCACATCAGTTATAGTTAGCTGGAAGTTTTACTCGCATAAAACCAATGAAATTCCCACGTTATAGTTAGTTGGACTCACTATAACTTGCGCGTGCAATGCACTGCTGATGACGTCACATATTACATCACTCATGACATGGTCAGTGACATCACTCATGACATCACTGATGACACCATCCAGTGAACAAGTTTTCATCAATTAACTATTTTCTAAAAAACTAATTACTATATACACAGTGCATTAAATTTATTTACATTACATTCAGTTCAAAGGTTATTACAGCTTAAATGCTCCGAATGTATGTGCAAAGTGTGCCAATATGTAAAGATGACTAGTCTATTTCTAATTGCCATTATCTAGTTTTATAGGGTATGATCCTTTGTGCAACTTTCCTGCTTAAATGCAGTCGCATATGTGCAAAATAGCTATCTGAAAACACTATACCAGGTTCCCATATGAAGATGTGCCAAAAATATTCAATTATTTCATGTTTAACCCTTTAACAACTGATCCCAGTTGTTAAAACCCAGGTCACTTCAACTCCTGTATCAAAATAACTTTTTTTTATATATAGATATGGTGCTCATAATAGTGAATACTACACAACTGTTTTAAAAAAAATATATGTATATATAAATATACAGTGAGGCTATTTGCGGATAAATTTACTTATTTTCTTTTTTGTTTCTTGTCCAAATATACAGTGTATCACAGTTACTTTCATAAGCTGTCAATAAAACACAAAACCAAACGGATTTCACTATTCAACCCACAAAGTATATATCCATATAATTAGATTGAATTTAACACAGATTATTTCCATCATTGTTATCCAGAACAAATTCTGCAATCCTGCAGAATTCTCCATTATATTGGCAAGGAAGACCCTTGAAGAATTAATTTCTTTCTTCTTTCTATTTCATCTATGTTTGGGATCTTCTTATCAATATGCTACAGAGAGGGTAGGCAAATTAAAGAGGAGTAGTGAATTTTAAGGCTTTAAATGATAAAGATACAGAAGACAACATGCCACTATTCAACTGCTCAATCTATAAAAATGTATGTAAATCCTCTGTGTTGTTGAGGCCATGAGGGACCTTACTGTTGAGATTTAAGATGTATTTAGTCTCTAATTGTCTCAACAGTGTTTCCCAGTCTCCTCCCTTCCTGGGTATCGGGACATGGTCAATCACCTAGTATTCTAAACAGTTAATGTCTTTATTGTGCATGGCCTTGAAATGCCTAGCTACCGGGTAGGCCGGATCACAATTAATGATTGCCCTTATGTGTTGCAGGATTCTCACGTGAACTTGTTTGATGGTACTGCCCACGTATCTGAGCCCACAAGTGCACGTGAGGACGTACACCGCATAATCTGTACAGCAATCAAAATTTCCTTTGATCACTTGTTCCTGTTCCCTGAATGGAGTGTTATATTTCAAATTTGCAGGCCCGGCAGGTTGCACATTTAAAAAATCCTTGTTTGGCCGGTAACCATGTTTTTACTGAGGTTCCTTCTATCATAGATTTTGATAGATAGGATTCCATTGTTTTACATCTCCGAAATGTCACTGTTGGTTTCTCAGGTAATCTATATTTCAAGACATTATCAGTTAGTACTATGGGCCAGTTTTTTGTTAAGATAGCCTTAATCTTCCGCTCTTGCATACTGTATGTCGTCACCAGCCTAGGGGTTTCTTTATCACTGTCCTCCTCTATTGTATTCACTTGATTCATAGGAAGTAAGGACTCTCTAGATCTTTCATTCGCTTTCTGAACTGCTTTGCTTAGTACGTTGTCAGTGTAACCTCTTCTCCTGAAGCGATCTATGGTTTCATTTTTACTTTTCTCATATTCTTCCTGTGTACTACAGATACGTTTCAATCGCAGCAATTCCCCAAAGGTAATGCTGGCGATCAGATGCTTCGGATGGGAACTGGTAGCATGTAATAATGCATTTCCTGCAGTCAGCTTCCTAAATGCACTAGTGACCAGTTTCCCATCTGCAGTCTGTATTCGTACATCCAGGAAGTCCACCGCAGTGGAACTGCTATTGGATGTAAAATGCAGGTTACATTCATTAATATTGATTTGATCAATGAACTCTTGAACACTGATGTTGTCACCTTTCCAAATCATAAAAACGTCGCCAATAAAACGTAACCAAACAATAACCTTATGATCAAAAATTTCTCAGTACTTGCCCATGAGGACTTGCTTCTCCCAGAGCCCCACGTGCAAGCACGCATAGCTCGGGGAAAAGCAAGCCCCCATTGCCACACCTTGCCTTTGTCTGTACATATCTTTGCCATAAGAGAAAAAAATTATTTTCAAGACACCATGCAGTGAATGATAATAACATTCTGTTGTGCATTGCATAATCTGCAGATCTAGTATTTAGAAAATAAGCTACCCCCTGAAGGCCACAGTCATGCTGAATACTGGTATATAATGACTCAATGTCCAGAGTCACTAACGTAAAGTCATTACACCAGGTAAAGTCATTAATATGTTTAAGTAAGTCCCCAGTGTCTTTTATATAGGATGGCATGGCTCTTACCAGATCTTGAAGATAGAAGTCGAGGTATTGGCCCACCCGTTCTGTCATGCTGTTAATAGCCGATATAATCGGACGTCCAGGAATTGGTGATTTCCCCTTATGAATCTTAGGTAACAAGTATAAAAAGGGTATCTCCGGGTTTGCATTATGCATGAACTTGTATTCCTCTGAGGTAATCAATCCTTCATTTTTCAATCTAAGGAGTTCTTTCTTAAGATTATCCCTAGATTTGCTGTATGCCTTCATGGTTGTCTTTTCATAACACTCTGTGTTTGAGAGCTGTCGCATTGCTTCCTTTTCATAGTCTGCTTTGGGCCATAGGACAATGTTCCCGCCCTTATCTGATTTTGTTACAATCACCCCTGGATTTTTTCTGATCTTGTCCATAAGTTGGTTGAATTCCCTTTGTTTCTGGTCCATTTGTCGCTTTTTAAAGTTTACTTGAATGTTAAGTTTTTTAATATCCTCAATCACACGCTCACGTAATACATCAATTGGATCTTTTTGCATTAGCGGAACGAAGGTAGATTTCGGTTTAAATGGACTCTC
The DNA here is from genome assembly GCF_964261635.1 of Lissotriton helveticus. Classification (NCBI taxonomy): domain Eukaryota; kingdom Metazoa; phylum Chordata; class Amphibia; order Caudata; family Salamandridae; genus Lissotriton; species Lissotriton helveticus. Next base: position 651,795,415 of record NC_136068.1, read on the forward strand.
GCCCGCACCTTTTTGGAGTAGTTCCAGCTCTTTTAGTTTTGTCTGTTTGGAGGTTTGTGACGTATTGGGCTCTTCATTACTCAGCTCATGCATGGCCCATAGAGCAGATATTTCAGCAACAGTCGGTGTTGAGCCTGCTTCATTAGTTTCTTTGTTTCTTTTATCCTCCCACGCATTTTTGAGCGCGAAGAATTTTTTCAATTTTAGTTTTCTAATGTAGCAGAATAGATCCACACGTGTTGTAGCATAATTGAAGTTAGTATTGGGGCAGTAATTAAGACCTAATGCTAGCAGGTGTTCTTCTGCTTTGGTGAGTGTTAAGGTCGTGAAATTGATAATAGTTTTTTCTTCCGTCATTATTTCTTGCGCCAATAATTTTGCTTCCTTTTTGGCTTCCCGCTTGCGTTTCCTGCGCCTTGTTCGCCTGATGGTATTACGCTTTTTTCGGCCTGATTTTTCTTGGTCCGAGGCCTTAGCGTTTTCATCCGTTCCTCCACAAACAAATCAATCTCCTCCTCTAGGCTTGGAAACTCTTATATTCATTGCACTGGTGTTGCTATCCTCATTTATGCTGGAACCACTTGTCAGAGAATCTGTATCTGTTCCATCAGTTGTTTCATTTACAGGACCAGCCCGTAACACATTAGGTTTTGAATTTTCACTTTTCTGTTTGCGTAAACTGTCAAACTTTTTAGCGAATGTATAAATATGTCCCAAGCGGTAGTCCTCCAAATCACGAGCGAATTTTTGCACTTTTCTTGTTTGAATATTTTCTTCGTGTTTCTTGAGGCGTTCTTTAATCTCTTTCTTTTTTGTTGCAATCCAGTCCTGCTTTTCGGACTTGCTGAGTTCGTCTTCTATTGCCTCAATCTCTTGCACCAATTCTAGGCGGTCTATTTCTGCATACTTAACAAGCATTTTAACTAGATTCATGGAGGCGTCCAGATTGCTTTCGCCCCACTCACGTAAAAGAGCCGGATTAGGCTTCTCGAAACTTGGGGCCAATAGTATTCGCAGTTCTCGCGGTACTCCGCCCGCCTCTACATACTTGCTCAGTGATTTGTGCTCCCACCACTTGGTGGTTTCAGATTTCATTTTATTTTCCAGGTTTCTCAACAACAGATTCAAATTTTTATTGACATCCTCACTGGTTGTGATCACATTAACATTCACTGTATTTTGCTTGGCTATGTTGCTATATAATGCATCTGCATTTGCCTCACGGTTTCGTACCGCGTCCGTTAGCATTGTTGCCATTTTAGCTGAGAAACAGTCTTTAACTTACTTTCTGCACCGTAGTGCTTTCTCTGAGGAGAAACTAACCGTGTCTGCGAGCTGTGATTCGCCCTGTCCCGTGAAATTGCCTATTTTCACTCACCGAGTCCGAGAAAACAGTTATACGCGAGTCCTCCGACTCCAGCGTCGGCGTCTTCGTTATCGGTGTTCGTGTTATCTAATGGCTCACGGGAGGTATAACCAGCCTAAATTCCTTCCCAGAAAATCCAACAACAAACACCGGTTTCAAAGGCGGTCACCAACTTTCAGGGCGGGGTCCAAGAAACGGAAGAAATCGAACTTCCGTGATTGCTATTACTCTCCTCCTGCTTCTCCACGCTGCTTGCATGGCACGCAGAACACAAGGATCACCACACAGCTCGTCCAGTACAAAAGGTTCAGTTTATTATCCCCTTGTTTCTCACTGGCCTGACGCGTTTCGGGTATGGACTACCCTTGTTCACATAACGGATCAGTGGTACCAGAGACCTTTTATCAAGCACACCACGTGATTCATAGAAAGTGAAGACATACTCATAAGACACAGGATGAGTGGCTTTTACATTACTGGTAAGGGACATTTAAAACATTTTAACACATGTTATAGTTAGCTGGACATTTCACTCAGACAAAACCATTGAAATGTGTGAAACATATGGTTTATTCAGTGAATTTCTAAGGTTTTTTAAATGCTAATTCCTAACTATAACTAAGTGTTGGCTGAAAATCCGTTCCCTTCACAGAATTTGCAAATTTTTGTCAATTTCAAGGTCCGCGAAACGCGCAAATTTGTCAAAGAATTCACAATTCGTGAGTTGCCGGATTTCCTTTTCTTGGTCGCGCTTCAAAAATACAATCTTGCGCATGCGGCATTGACTTAAAGTGATTCTGAGTACGCCGAGTTGTTTTCCTCCCGGTTTGCATGCGCTGCACCATTTTTGATCTTGCTGCGTGATCGCACAAGACTTTTCGACCGCGACTACGTCATGGCGTGATCGCACAAGACTTTTCGACCGCGAGTACGTCATAGCGTCCTGCCATCTTGTATTGGGAGACTTTCAGAACACGAATACATCATAAGGGCCCGCAATCGCGCAACTGTGATTCCTTTTACTGTATGCAATGATATAATAAATATTTACACCATTGGGAACAAAATTGGTGCCATAATTAAAATACAAAAATTATGGCAACAGGTAGTGGAGTTGAAAAACGACCTAACAAAAACTCACGTGATTAACACGCTGAGTCATCAACGTGATGGCGTGCGCGTTGAAGGGAATTCAGTGGCTGTTGAAGCCACAAAGGGGGCTGTTCACACAGCTTCCATAGTTGTGCACACTCGTCCAACAACGAGAATAGACGGTTAGAATATGGTGGCTGTAATTGCTTTACTTAAAAACAGCACCGCAGTGCCCAAGAAACTTCCACTCAAATACTCCTACAAGTTACATGCAAACAACATTCCATATGCTCAGATTCTTGGAGTGGGAGATAGAGTGTTTTCAAATATGGATCGTAGGCAGGAATTAATCATTTAAAGCACACAAGGGCTTGGGCTCCGCGCATTCAGGAGTAATAGCTACTATTTCTTAATTGCAACAGTGCTATTGGTGGCCTGGGATCAGAAGTCAGACTATTGGCTTTGTCTTGAGCTGCAACATCTGCAAACGAATGCCAGGCTACACAATTACAACACCCGCGCAGGTCCCCTTGCTAGACAGCATCAGACTGTCCACTTGATCGTGTCGTGTAAAGGACCACTGCGGCCCCTCAAATTTTGAGGTGGCTTAAAAATATATCTTAGTGGCGGTGGGTCCTTGCTCAAGTTTCCTATAAGTATGACCTCAATGCTTGGCTGACGCTCAAAACTGTTATAAAAAGATTTGCGAGTCCACAACAGGAGTTACGCAATAAACGATACACCCTGACTGTGGCCGCACACTTGGCTCTCGAGCCTACTAAGAGGCCATGGAAGGGATGGACGTAGTATTGCAGTACTCCTCCCCAACGCCATCCTGAGGGAATTAATGTAGAGGAGAGGAAGGACTGGGGCATAGAGCAATCCTTAACAGCTAGGGTATTAGGCTGGGCATTAGTGGGGTCAAACACTTATATGGATTCAGGGGGCAATACACACTCAGCCAAGAAGCTCTCTAGGAGGTGTCACCCCATTTACAAATGTGGGAACCTGATCATACATGTGAAGGCACAGTGGCGGATGAACACCATTCTGTATCTATGATCGTTTGGCTGTTTTACAGGCACTAAAGGAAACAAAGAAACAAACAAAGATTCTGTCAAAGTGAAACAGGCCGCCACTGGGAAGTTGAGGTAATCACGGCAAGTCCTGTCTGAATCCAAAAGTCGTGGATCTGGACAGAGAGAGAAAAAGATCGCGGACACAAAGGAATTTGGGCCCTCATACAGAAATACATGTGCCAGTCCTTAATGTGAAAGGAACAAGAACTGTACTTTTGCCGCATCCTGCCGTGATAAAAGCACCAGATTAATTTCAAATGAAAGAATTAACCAAAACCTATGTTGCCAATACTGAGCAGTAGGCTTCATGAATTCCACAATAGTAGACATCCCTCTCACTACTATTCAAGAAATTCAAACTGAAAGGCTCATCAGGTTCGAGAAATCAAATCCATGGAGTGGGGGACTATGCAACAATGCAATGGAACCAGTTCTCCTTGAACCAACCTTTCAAATTCAAAATAAAAGTCAAGACAATACTCAAGTTGCAATTTGGCCAAAAATAAATGTGTACACCAACGTTTTTCAACAAAAGCATCAATTAATAAAAGCTTCAAAGTTTTTTCAACAAAAACATCAAATAATAACTTCAACATCTGAACGTTTTTTCAGCAAAGACATCAACTATTAACTTCAACATTTCAATGTTTTTCAACAAAAACAGCAGAAATAACTTTAACTAAATACGATGCAATTTCAACAATTGATCTTACAGCTACTGGCTATTTCATTAACTGTGATACGTTTTCCAGGGCTCCACGTGAACAGGAAGCGACAGCCAGCCCAAAAACAAACATGCAAGTAAAAACATTTGAACATTTTTCCTTTCCAAAAGATACAGACCTGGCTTCCCCATAAGTAGAACTATGGGGTATTGCTGGGTTTATCTTTTTCTGTTCTGGCTTTGCTTAGAGCTAGCTTTTAGTATGACTCTTAGTGGACACTTTCTACAACACAGTATAAACATAAAACTGAAGCCACGTCCATTTTCAATTCAAATGCAAAAGAGACTTATAAATGTATTCGACCTGAACAAACCTTTATATTCTAAATGATGTACTTAATCATCCAGTTTTTAATTCTGATTAATGTATTTTGAACTTTATTCATATTTCAACACTTTATACCTGTTACCTTCATTAAGGTTATCAAATCCTACAGAATTAAAATGCATCTAGAAAGGTGGTTGTTTAACCGCATCGCCGCTAGCGGTATTCCCGCTGTGCGCGGCGTTTTAAAAAAAGCTGCTTTACATGACGAGCTCAACTCGTGTGCGTGTACGAGCGTCGCAACTCATGACGAGATGAGCTCGTCATGAGCGGGGATTGGGTTAAATACCAGTAGGAACGTTGCCAAACACCACCAAACACCATCGCACGGGGTGGGATAGTTGACATACATCAGCAGGGGCAACATTAGATGTGATTTACAACACAACAGGACAGACCCAGTTAGGAAAGTATGGGTGGTTTGGCCTTTTTGACACAAATTCCTGTCACAAAAATGATTCTTGAACATCACCAAGGGACTCAGTATACATAGGCCAGCACTACGTTATGTACAGATAACATCCAGAGGTAGTGAAATCCTACAGTGTAGTAAAGCTGTGCCTTTTTTTAAAAAAGCGCCAACACTGACAGATGTGAAACGAAAGTTTCCTTTGTAAAATTCAATGTTTACAGCAATCTGAAAACCATGCTTGTGCTGCACTTTCATTTTTCATTTTACATCAGCGAAATGTTTGTTTTCTTTTCTGCAAAATAGCACTCTTAAATACAGACTGCCCCTTTTTCCTTTTTGATAAATGTTGTCTTTCACATACAAGCAGTGTGATACACCTTGGGAATACCTCGAACAGGAACTATGCCTCTCATGGTTTTAAATATTTAACAGAACTGTCTGAAAAGACTGCCACGTACCTGTTCTCTGATGCTTGTTTCTTGCAATGAAGAATGCGTGGCCATCATCTGTCTGACACTTTCAAAGGAAAGCGCCAGTGTTATAGTTAGCTGGACATTTCACTCATACAAGCCATTGAAATTCCCCTGTTATAGTTAGTTTAGCTAACTATAACTTGCGCGCCCGCAATGCACTGCTGATTTGAAGAAACACCGTTTTCTAAAGGAGCTGTATTTTCATTGTTATATAATGGCTGCCCAGCAAGAAAACACTTCACAGCGCTCTTCTGAGGAAGAATTTGTGGCAGAAAATCCACCCACAAAAAGAAAAGAGGCAGTGCTAAGGATTTTTTTCATTTCCAGCAGGTGAAAAAAAGGTAAATGCTGCAAAAGTAACCTGCAAAATCTGCTCTGTTGTACTATCAAGAGGGAATCCGAACAAACATTATTCCTTCGGGACTGCAAGCATGGTGAGGCATATCAAGAAACAGCACCCTGTAAATTATGCCCATGCTGCTTGCACAAGAGTCAGGAAGGAGATTCCACCAGCACAACCAAGTACTTCAACAGGATCTGCAAGTTCACATCCAGACATCCGTCTAGATTTCGCCGATTTAATAATTCAATCTAAATTTTGTAAACAACTATTATGCTACTGCGAACAGTCAATTGATTTAATTTGCAGGAGAAAACAGCAGCACCAGTGCTCTCTGCATTATTATTATTTTTTTTGTTCCTGTTAATAGCTTTTTTGTTTGCTGTTCCTTTTTTTCCTAACAAAAGAAAAACTGTTCAAAAAACACAAAAAAACTACAAAACAACAAGTAATTTTCAGAACTACCTACTCTGGTAAAAAAAAGAGTTAAACGTATATGCTAGTGTGTGAAAGTTTAGATGTATGTATGTGTAGTGCATAATTGACTGAAAGAATACATTAGTAGTGTATGATGAATGTGAAAGTGCAAAACTATGAGGAAGTACTACAGCTTTAATCTATAGGGTGTTTACTTATAGTATACTGTAGTACATCTTAAGCACTTGAATGTAACAATTGTGCATAAATATGTTACAAGTCAATGCTTCCCTTTGCACTGCTAGAGAAACTGCCTGGGTGAATTTGTAAGTGTTTGTTAGGGGCAGAATTACAACCCCTTGTGCCTCTTTTACACCGCTGTTGCATCACTTTTCTGATATAGCGGTGGTGCAAAAGATGCCCCATGGTGTGTGGTATTTAGAATGTGACATATCTGGGAGGCGTGTCACATTCTAAATCCCTGTACCAGAAGGAGACATTCCTACATGGGTGGATGTGGGGTGGTCAGGCGCAGGAACACCTCCTAAAAGTTGCAGAGTGAAATCTACAAGATTTCACTTTGTCACTTTTGGCCTCATGCTGTGTCAAAACCCTGCACTAGCTTGAAGCAGATGTAAGGATTGACACAGCATTCTGAGCATAGGGCCCCCAGAGCATTGCTGGAGATGCGTTGCACTTGCAACATAACTCAAACAATGCACCACCTTTATAACACAGATACATCACACATCTGTGCCGTTTTTGTCCCTTGGTGCACCGCATTGTAAATATGGCGCATCCATCGTGGTGGTGTCACGGTGCACAATAACTGGCATATTCCTAGGGATTTGCCAGTTATTGTATATGTGCCCATTAGTGTTTTAATGTAGTGAATGAATTACTGCATACCAAAGAATGAGTCACTACAAAACTAAAGCAGCAGTGACAGAGCGTTTGGTGGAAGTTTAAAGATACAGACTGGGCACGTGAAAGTTTAAAAGCCAAGTTTACAGGTACATAGAAAAGGGCATTTATTATTTATTAATCTTCCCAACACCCCAAGCGCCAGCACACCTTTCCGAGGATAGGTTTACGATATACAAATGCTAGCATTTTTTAAATTAAGAAGCATAATAATAACAAATATTAATACTTTTTTTTCTTCTAATGATAATGATATTTTTTTAATGTCTTCTATTTAGATGTTTTTGAATCATCAAAATGCAAAGAACACAGTTTACCAAGTAACACTTTTTAAACTCTCCTTTGTATGTAGATAATAATACCTTATACGTGTTACGATCGAAATCGAAACCTTTACAGCTTCACAGTCTGTAACTTTTCCGAACACGCGCAGAGTTGTAATGTGTTTGTTTTGTTAGGTGGAGCTAAAAGCTCTTGGCATGTATGGTTTCTATTTTTAGAGCAGTGTAGCAATTGATTACTCTTGAATGAACGTCTTCTGTTGAAGTACCCACCAAAGGACCTACATGGAATGGCCTAGGTATAACATGTTGCCTGAGCTTTTGTTGGATATATTTCAAGACCAGACATAGCCATAGCACTGAGATGCACTCTCGATGCACTCTCTTAATCTAATCAGGGGCAAGAAGATGTAAACTTATGAGCCTTGTGTCATATAAGTAACAGTGATCAACAATTGTATTGATTTGGAAGAGGTCGGCTTGACAAAGGCTAAGGCTTAGAAGGTTTGTTGCTTACAAGTTAAGAGGTTGTAGCCAGTTTCACCTGATGTGTGTCAGCTTGCGAGCTTTGCACCCTTTTCATTTCTCAACAATACATTAAAGCCCTTCCATGAGTAGAAGAAAATTAGCATTGCAGTTAAATATTGGAACCAGTTTCACCAATAAATTGCAAATTGTAGTAGCCCCTGCTAAGTTGTGTAAATAAACATGTTTCCAGCTTTACTTTATGTTTTATGCCTTTACAGACTCGGTGTTCATGTCAGTCCTGAGAGCCAAGTTTAAAAAAAAAAAAGTTAGGGATTAGTTCTGTATTTTGAACAGATGCTAGCAGAGTAGAGCAACCGTGTATTATGGTAGATATGTATACACAATTAGAAAACGGTCTTGGGACCCATTAATGATCCTAAACAATGATGCAATATCCTAGACGGTGCCTCCGGATCGGCTACACATGAGAACGTGAGTTCTTCAGAAGTAGGGATGCAGGTTTTTGGGAGCCAGAAATGGATAAGGACATCCAGTCAGGTGAGTTTCCTATAGAAGGAGACTATTGGGTGAGTGGCATCTGGAAGCTTTTATCACTAATCCCCTCTTCATCTTGGGCCAGATGTAGGTAATTCGTATTTACCGATTCATAAATACCGAATTTTACCGATTCGGTATTTATGAATCGGTAAATATGAAGGTGGGAGATGTACGTATTTTAAAAAATAGAAATACCGAATCGTTAATATTCGGTATTTACCGATTCGCTAAATACCAAATTGGTATTTCCGATTTAATCCTATGGGCTGTGAAGCCCATAGGAATCAATGGGAAATACCGATTCGGTAATTACCGAATCGGTATACACCGATTCCTGCCAGGGTGCAGGGGGTGTCACTTTGACACCCTCTAGCACCCCAAATACAGGCATGTGTGCCATGTGGCACACAGACATGCCCTAAGGGCATGTCTGTCCTTCACATGGCATATGTGTGCATGCACACATGTGCAAGCACACCTGATTCGGTATTTTACCACCCAATTGGATTGGGTGGTAAAATACCGAATCTGAAAGGCCTTTGGGACTCAGAAGAGTCCCACCTACATCTGGAAGTTACCGAATCGGTAAAAATACCGATTCGGTATTTTACCGATTCGGTAAATTTACTGAATCGGTAAATTTACAGAATCGGTAAAATTGGACCCTACATACCAATTCCTAAATACAGGTTGGTAACGGCCGAAATCGGCCGTTACCAACCGGTATTTGGGCTCCTACATCTGGCCCCTTGTCTTTCAGACCACTGATATTTCAGGATGAGAACCTTAACAAATGTTCTTCCAGTGGTCATTTAGTTAGCGACCAACACATACCAGCCGTATGAGCCTAAAAAGACTTTTGGGTGAAGGAGTACCTCCCAAACCCAAGAAGATCAATGAAGATGTGGAGGAGGTGGATTAGATCATCCAAAATGCTTACTGCAGTACCACCTCGTGTACTGTATCTGTCAAGTGAGGCCTCATTGCCAATGTGGCAGCTTAATTATACAAGGTCGCATAATCTATCCTGATGGTGCATTTGCAGGCAGATTCTCAACAGAGTTCAGACCTCTACTCCTCGAGACATTAAGTATCACTCGAGAGTCAGAATATCAAGTATCTGCTCATCTCATGTAGGTGGGATGCAATTGGGGTGCTCTTCTTGTGAATACTTATAGCAGAGTTACTTGAGTCCATTCTCTATGTTAGTGTCCTCTATGCTCTGGGATTCATGGCAAGAGAAACAACTGAGTCTCTGGAACTTCCTTGACGTGTGCCTGGTTGCCCTTATTTCTTCTGTTCCTTCCAAAGTGGCCCTAGAAGTCTCCCCTGAAGGCTGGATAGCCAGTGTTGACAGGCCTTGGAAGCAGGGCTCATGCTCTACACAGAGCAGGCTTTTCCTCTGGGTGGGACTCTGCAGCAGCAACACTGACTTTCGCAGAGGTAGACAATTGATCACCACGCACTTCGCTGGAATAATCCACTGCAATTTGCCCCCCCGCCTCAGTCTCACAGTGATCACCACACGCTTCGCTCCCAGGAGAGCACTTTAATCATGAATGTCCAGGAAAGCAGGCAGCCTGGCCAACACAATCAGGGCAGATACAAGGTGGCAGTCTATTCTGCATCCCAGTAATCAGTCAGTAGCAAACCAGCACAGCAAGCAAGTCAGTCCAATGGCGTAACATCCTGGCAGCATAACAGTTCCTTCTGGCACTGTGCAGCCTGCAAGAGCCAGCAGCATATGGTTAAAATTCCACGCATTGTCTAAACACATCGGTAAGAGACCTTGTACTTATACTTAAAATGTCTTGATATGGAGGTGACTTCAAAATCACTTTAAAAGTGTACAACACCTCCATTCAACCCAGCTCTGCCTCCAGACACACATTCCGGCGTAAACAAACCCCTTATGTGAGGTTAGGACACAGCCTATAGAGGGGGAGGGAGATACACTTACATTTTTATAGGCTCCTTTCTACCTCACAAAAGAGGCTCATTTCCCCCCTACTGTATGTGGCAATTCCAAGGAGAGTCCTTGACGGAGGCCCTTGCTTCATTAAGTAAGGATTCACAAAATTACCATATTTCCTGTAATACGCAGGCACGTGCAGTTATTCTCTATGTTTGGAGCCTTATTACTGTATATAAATAATAGGAGGGCAGGGGCGCTACACCCTGTGTGTCTGGTGGAATTTCATGATTTCTGCATTTCTGGTCTTCATGATGTCATTTAGTGGTCCATGTACCTATGGTTTTCATAGTGATTCATGTGCTTGGTTGGTGTTCTTGCACTCATGTGACAATTAATGTTTTCCTCAGTTCATAACCTGTTGCATTACATGCCCAGATGGTAGCATATATATCATTTTGATTCTTGCTTTATCAGTATAAGTGCTGCTCCAGGATTCAAATAGGATGCACAGTCTTTAGGATTTATGTCAGTTTGGTCTTTGTTTTATGTACAATATAGGATTTTATTTTATTTATTCCTTTGCGGGGTCGCTTTTCTGATGTACTTATTGTGTTACTGATGTTCTTGTTGCACAAATTCTTAACACATTGCCTCCTGGGGTAAGTCTAAGGATGGGCGCAAAATCCGTTCCGCTCGCGGATTTTGCGAATTTTCGGTAAATTCGCGATCCGCGAGCTCCCGCGAATTTACCGCAAATCCACAAATCCGCGAGCGGCGGATTCCGGGGGCAAAAGTTGAAGCCTGGCTGGCCTGTTGTAACTATTTTACGATGGCGTCGGCAAGCTGCCAGCGCCATCCTAAAATAGTTACTAAGTTAGCTTCAACAGGAAGCTCTAATAGATAAAATAAAGCAGGTGCTCAATTTTATCTATTACAGCTTCCTGTTGAAGCTAATTTAGTAACTATTTTAGGATGGCGCTGGCAGCTTGCCGGCGCCATCGTAAAATATTTACAACAGGCCAGGCTGGTGTGCTTTTTTACTTTCCCAAATCTACTGTCGAAAATCAGCTGTGATGCTAGATAGAGGCCTTTGCATCCTTGACTTTCACGAGCACACTCCCTTTGCTGTTCCTGTGACCAGGAGGGTCTGTCTCTTCATCTACTGCTCTGATCGGTCTCAGAGCTTTTACACACACAAGAGGCATGTGCACTTGCATGGAAGCCCTGCCCACACACTCGCGGTGTGCACAGTCCTCCAGCCATTAACCCACAATGATGGACAGCTCACCCAAAGAACCCCTGCGCCCATCGGGGAATTTGCATAGTAACAAACACATGGTCGCTGGAACTAGTTGAAACTCAAATTCAGTGACTCATTCATCAGCCCAAAAACAATCGTGAGCGTTGTCAAGGCTGGGCAGGTGTGCCTTCATCCCAAATCTACCGTCGAAAATCAGCTGTGATGCTGGATAGACGCCTATGCATCCTTGACTTTCACGAGCTCTATCCCCGTGCTGTTCCTGTGACCAGGAACTTCTGTCTCTTCATCTGCTGCTCTGATCGGTCCCAGACCTTTTACACACACAAGAGGCATGTGCACTCGCATGGAAGCCCCGCCCCAAATCCGCGGATCTGCAAATCCGCAAAATTCGCGTATTTTGCGGATCCACGATCCGCAAATCCGCGGATCGTGGATCCGCAAAATCCGCCCATGCTTAGGTAAGTCTGCCTGCTTATGCCAAGCTATCAAGGGGGTGAGCAGGGCTCATCTTGGAAGTGTTACTCCCTTGCCCTTAATGGAGTGGTGGGTTTACCTTTCTTAGGTGGGCACTCTAGGCAACCAGAAACTCAATTTCTAACATTGGAGATCAGCAGTGAGGATAGGCCTTGTGTTGGGGTGATACAACAGTGACTCATTGTTGCACAAAAAACTGCAATAAAACCATTAGTGTTTCGTTTTTCTCCTGATTCTCTCATTGGTCATTTTTTATTGTTACTTCTGCTTTACTGAGTGGGAGGGTTTCAAATGGGCACTCCCAGAGGGCAGTGACCCTGAAGATTCTGAGGAGGAGGGAGAGAATGACTGGACAAGGACGCCAGTATACAGGGAGAAACCATAGATTTGGACTCCCTTGCTGATTCCAGTGCCAGGAGCAGTATCACCTCCTCTTCCCTGTCCCCTGAGGAGCTCAGAGATAGATGGGAGTAGAAGGACCTGTGGTTGCAGTTAACACAGCTGGCTGCGGAGGAGAGAAATGCTGAGGTTGAGGGAGTCTTCATTCAGGAGAGGATGGCAGAGCCTGAAAGAGCCTTTACCAGGGAAAAAGTCACTCTGGCATAGTTTGAGAGTTGTAGATTTACCAGTGCTGCAGTTGGAGTCCATTGCTGGCAGCAATTGTTTCTCTAATGTTAGAAAAAACACATATATGGCTACAGACTTAGTGCTTAGTTTGAAGGAGGGGCCTGACATACTTCAGTAATTTCAGGAGTATGAGAAAGCTCTAGCATTGCTCAGGATCCCAGAGGAAGATTAGGGAACTGTTACAGAGAACTATATTCCTGAGGATGAGAGGGAGGCCCTACTGGCCTGGAAGGGAATGACAGGCAGTGGTACACCCCCATGAAAGAAACACTGATAAGGAGGTATGGCTTCACACCTGAAGAGCATACGTTGTGGTTCAAAGACAGTAGGCAACTGGCTCACCAGTCTTGGGGGGAGTATGTGTTGGAGTTGCTGCAACGCACTAGAGGGATGGGTGAAGGGTAGTACACCAAACAATTTTGAAGGGCTGTTCAATCCTGCTCTGTCAGATGGGCAGGGGTCATGAGGCCAGTACCAGGCAGACTCTCACGCAGCACATGAATAATGTGTTCTCCTTGAGGGGAGGAGTACTATTGAGAAACTCCTTGCATGCCAGGTACAGGCTCAGACTAAGGGTACAGACCCTGGTTTGGGGGACCAGAGGCAGGGTAGAGCCCTCAAATTAGTGGGAGGCAAAGTAGAGCAAATATGTAATGCACCTGTAGCTACCAATCCCACTGTGAAATATTCCAGAGATTGGAAACCCTTTGATGGCCTGGGGCCTGGCTCTGGCCAACAATAGCTAAGGAATCCCCTTGGGTTAGCTTAGCATGTCTGGGGAGCATAGACAAAGGGCTCCAACTGGGTTCACAGTGGTGTAGAACTGGAATGTGCCCATGCAGTTGAGGACCAGGGTCAATGATCTATCACCCCCTAGAAGGGAATACCATCAACATATTTATTAGTTTACCCTGGCTTTAGGTTGGAAGGTGGTTGTGTTGGTCCTGGCCCTTTTTTCATGGCTATCCCCAACATTTTGCTTTTCTTAACCTGTTTTTTCTGACCCATTTGTGTTTGCTTTAGGACTATAGGCACTTTAGCATTGCTAATCAGTGCTAAAGTGCACGTGCTCTCTCCTTTAAAGGTGGTACACCTGTTTGGCTTAAAAATGTAGCTGTTTGTCCCTTGTACAGTGGTATTCCATATACCCAGGGCCTATATATTAAATGCTACAAGTGGGTCTTCTGTGTTGCTTATGCCACCCACTGAAGTAACCTGTCTAGCCTAAGCTTGCACAGGTTACTGCTATATTGACTTGGCATTTAGAGTTTCTTATCAACTCTGAAACTCCCCTTATATTACATCAAGGTCACCCCTATTTCAGACCCTAGGTAACCTTATTTGCAGGGTGCTCTGTAGATTAAAGGTAGGACATTTGCCTTTATTGTTTTTCATGTCCTTTTAGTGACAAACAGCCTATTTAGTTTCTCATGGTGTGAATCATATTCCTCTCAGAGGCTGACATTGGGAATTCCTTTGAAAGCACTTCAGTCGTATTTCCTGATCTGAAAGGAGTAGCACTGCATTGTTTGGTATGTTTGGAATAGTGCTGATTAACCCTGCCTATTGATATAGGTGGATTTGTCATTAATATTGTAGAAATGCCTCTTTTGGAAAATGGGCATTTCTCTGTGCTTAACTCTATGTGCTTTGCAGCCTGACTCCAATTCACATCTTGGGTAGAGTGACAGCTACACTTTGTGCATACTTTCCTGACATACATCACACAGGGAGGGTTGGTGTGTAACAGGGCAATAGCTGCACCGCCACCAAGGATTTGGCAGTCTATCAGTCCACCCCGAAGGTCACATTCAGTATCTTTGACATTGCGGCGGATACTGCTGTAGGCAGCACCCACCGTAATGCCAAAGAGGCATGTTGTGCATTTCCATGCACAACGTGGAAGGCACGGTGTGGTGCCTGCCACCATGTGCATGGAAATGGAGAGGGGGTACCATGGGTACCACCCAAGTGCACACCCCACCCCCGGGGGAGTGTAATCGAGCGTCAAAGTCAGTCTCTGTCTGCATTTCTGCAGTGGAGAATCCGCCGCAAAAAGACAGGTGGAGAGGCCCATGACAATCACTACGGCGGTTCCTGCCCGGCACTGCCGAAAATGATTGTCCGCTTTAGGGTCAGCAAGGCGGGTGGAAATGGACAGCCTTGTGGAACCGTGGCGGTCGGTCTTTTCGCCCGCCGTGGAACTAAGGTGATTCCCAATGCCATCCTAATATGGCAGTGGGTAAATCACCTTTTGATGGTGGGCAAATCGCCATGGCCGGCAGTGGTGGCGAGCTGCTCGCCACCATAATAAACCCCTTAGTCTGCAAGGAGCACTGCCATTGCCTTGAACATGTTAAAGTATTTCTATACCTATGGTATACGTCAGTTGGATAATGCCACTATTATAGTCCATCTATCTAATAATTAATACATGAGGCATAGACAATATATGTTGCGGTTCTCTTAGGTTCATAAAAGACCTCTGGGTAATGTTGTAGGCTTGTTTCTGTATGGTCATTTAAGGAATTTTGAGGAAACTACTGTTTTCTTATTCATCATATTTGCATACCAAAGAAGATTCCTTTAGTAAACTTCAAGTCTGTAGCGCTTTTAGATTTGTAAGAGTACTAAATTGATAAAGGTATCTGCACATTTGGCAATGCTTTTGTGTACATTCAGTCAGTAGCAATGTGATAGCAAATATGCAAAGAGAAAATGTCCTATTGCCTCTTTACAATATGAGGTGTGGTGCCCCTTCATACAGCAAAACGTTCATTAATCATGCCCTTGACAGGCATGGATTTACACCTGTTATTGGGATGGGGAACCTCTTTGCAATTATTGGTGAAATTATTGGTGAAGACCAATAGGCTTTCAAATAGTAGGTGTGTTGAATTGGTTTTGCTGGCGACCAACTCAGAAATATCCACATATCAGCCCATTTAGGTTAATGTATACACACAAACATTCTACCACACTGGTAACATTATTAGGTTAGCCGACTCCATTCAGAAAGGCATAAACCCAAAATCATTTATTTTATTTGTTAGGGATTGTATTTGCCTTGTTTAGCACAGATAGAGCCGCTCCCAGTCAGGTGACCTAGGTGCTACAGTGTTTATTTGTGAGTGCAGGCATCTCACGAAAAGTGAAAGACTGGTCTCACACACCAACTGATGTCATGCCTCATCATTGACCAGTCCTCACCCTCTAAAAACTTGATTTGATAGAGGGCAGGCCTACACCTGACTACAGGGATGCAGTTCTAAACTAAGTGGGGCCCTTACAGAAACAAGTCAGTTTAAAAGGCCATTAAAGATGTCACATCAATTTTAATATAACTGGCATCAATATGGTGATTAAAGTAAGTGTTTGGTGGGTTGGGGATTCTATTGTGGTGAATGTGGTTGCCATGTTTTTATTCCCACTGGCCCAGAAGGGTCCATCGCATTCATCAGGACCTAGACAGTTAGAAAAACGGGCTCCACTCTTACCGGACTGTGGTGAGAGGATTCCACTTGGTGGGGTGATCTAGATCACGCTCCACTAATATACAGCTAATGTATTCATGTCTGAAAGAAAAAACAAAACAAAAAACACAAATGTGCAATACAAGATAGCACATAGGTCAAAATGTCAAATCAGCCACAAACACGTTCAGAAATAGTACGTGGCTAAAAGTGCCACAAATGTGTCAATCATCTGTGCACTTGTTGGTTTGTGGAAACTGTTATCCACATTGCTTACCCTGAACATGAGATCAAATTGCCCCATAGGAGGGTGAAGAGGAAGACCCCTTTGGTCAAGTGCTGTGTAATAAGGAGAAAAAGGAGAAAAACATGCAGATGAGAATCTTTAGGCTCAAAGGTAACTGAAGCGTGGAAATTTGAAGAACGACAAACACATATGCGCGTTCATTCATACACACTCTCAAACTCTTACTGTTCTGTGGTGCGTCCTCCATTGCTATGCCTAAGTGTATTCTGCCTAAGTGTTTTCTCCTCACCTCCTCGCTGGTAAACGAGGGGAGCGAGCGTAGGCTATTTATTGTGTTCACGTTATGCTGTCAATGCTAATTGATGGTTTAATTAACTGTAATTGGACGTGGATTCGGCAAGATCCGGTGTCACAAGCCGGTGCTATTAAAAAGGTACAAAAGTACCGCCTGACCTTCCTGAGGTACAATTACCAATGCATATGACCTTAAAAGGACATCTGTTTTCCGCATTCGTGGTTGCCTGGTAAATGTGTCCGGTGCTGGAGCTGCAGGCTTGGTCCCGTCTGTAGTTCTGTGTTTAGGTGAAGTGTTATGGGGCCAGCGCATGCGCACAAAAGACCTTCTTTGAGTGCACTGTTGGGCACGCATGCGGGCGTTGTCCCGTTTGTGGCTCAGTGTTTAGGCAAAGTAGTATTGGGACAGCGCATGAGCACAAAAGACCTACTTGGATTGTATTGCTGGGCGTGCATGCGCGTTTTACCTCTGTACAACATCTAGAGCTTCCGGGAAAAGAAAACAGATTTTTGGCGCATTACTGTAGAACACGCCCATGTAAACAGCTAATCATACATTCTCAGATTTACACTGCACGGAAAAACTCATGGTTGCTCCTTTATAGAAGTTGTTAGATGACTATCGCTAATTACATACAACACAGATGGAAACAAGGAAAATACCCTGATTGCCAGCACTATTCTGTGTAAAATAACTGCGTAAATCTTAAATCCTGCACAGTGTAAATCTAGGTGCAGCACGGGGAAATACTCAGTAAATGTTATTCTTCCACCAAAGAAGCAGCGCATACCCAGGGTTGATATACCCTGATATCATAGCAACATCTTCCAGAAAATTGGGTTCAAGATGACAAGCCTATATGTATAGGTGAGGTGTAAGAGTAGAACATAAAGTTGAACATCTAGCATTAGTGTAATGACAAACAGGTGTTTTGCTCTTCTCATAATGGAGAAGATGTTGGTGTTCTTGTGAGTCACGGGCTGTTTATGCAAGTTGTAACCAAGGGATTTCATCATTGAGTCCCTTCTCCCACATCCAGAGACGGTATACCCACCTCTGCTGTCTGATATGAAGAGGTCTGGTCAGGTTCACCTTGTGTTTCTTCATAATTTCCAACACTACCCACTTAAGGTCACTATCTTTGTGATTATGATCCAAGAAGTGCCTGGTTAGTTTGGTGTTTTTTCCTTTACAC
This sequence comes from Lissotriton helveticus, assembly GCF_964261635.1. NCBI lineage: Eukaryota > Metazoa > Chordata > Amphibia > Caudata > Salamandridae > Lissotriton > Lissotriton helveticus. The sequence goes on from NC_136068.1 coordinate 651,813,361, forward strand.
TGTATGGTGCTACGGTGTTCGTTAATGTAGACTTTAATCTTCCTGGTGGTCTTGTCGACATACATAAGGCCATAGGGACATGTGAGTAGGTATACTACATTTTCAGTATTGTAGTTGGTGAAGTTGATTAGTTTCCAGGGGTTGGTGGTCCCGATGTCTACTTCCTTTGTGGTCACAGTAAATGCCCGGTTACTTACCGGTAATCTTCTTTACTCCGAGTATAGTCTTCCTTACCACATGACTAACAAAGTGAGCTTCATCTCCACAACAGAACCCTCCAAAGCAAAACAAGTCAGCCTCCCATGCCTCCCATCCCTTCCCAATATGGCCGACCCTTTACACCCAGACCTCTATAATAGGAGGGCCGGCCCAACCGTTCAGCCTGAAATACCAAGCAGAAAAACATGAAGCCGATAGCCAGACAGGGAGGGAGGGATGGGAACTCATGTGGTGAGGAAGACTATACTCAGAGTAAAGAAGATTACCGATAAGTAACCAGGGCATTACCTTCTCATTAGTCTTCCTCGCCACATGACTAACAAAGTGAGCATATACCAAGCCAAACAGATTCATGGAAACTCACAAGAAACCAACGGACCAGAATGGGAACCCCACAGAAAAGGGCAAACCTAACAGGCCAGATGAGTGGAAGAACCACCCAAGAGAGACAACCACGAGCAGGATGACCCAGCCTGGGACAGAAAGACACCGGAAGGTTCAAAGAACACGGACCCCAAGCCACGAAGTGCAGCCATAAAATGTACCCCAACCAAAGATTGAAGGAGGACAGAGAAGGCATGGCACCGGACCGCACGGAGTCAAAAGCAACTGCAAAACAGGCCCCTGAACAGAAAGCAACAAGCCGGTCCAAACACACCAAGACCGCCCAATGGACAGCCCAAGCGAGAGGGGAGCAAAAACCCAAACAGTTCTAGACACTGGGGCAACCTAGGAACAGAAGAACAGAGTCAAAATACCCCCGAATCAAGGACCGGAGAGGAGAAGAAAATAAAATCCACCAGGCCCGGAGGCAATCAAAGGCAGACAGACCCGCAGAAACCGCAAGCATGGACGGAGGTACAGGATCCTACCCGAACCAAAAAAAAATGTAGGCCACCCATACCCCACCAGCAAGTAGAGGCAGGCGGGACATGGACCACAGCCGCCCCAAGGATCCCCAAAAGGGGAGCGCGACAGCAACGATAGAGCCTTGGCAGGTGCAAGGCAAAACAGACCCCGGGAGCCGCAGGAAACCATAACAAAGCAACCCAACCATCAAGGACACCGAAGAGGACCAGGACCAAGGCCAATCCCAAAAAAGGAAGGCGGACACCCACCATGGGAACACATGCACAAGAAAGCATAATGAACACGGAAAGAAAGGGAACGCAGAATGAACGAGTGAGACAGCCCAGATCAGGGGACAAGCAAACCATCCTAGCAATTTCTCACACACAACAAACAAGCCGCTGAGGCGAGCACCCTGGGGGCCAAATACCGAACCAGCACCCAGGACCGACCCAGCCGAATAACGGAGATCAGACTGGAACTGGAGGGAACACAGAGGCAAGGCCACAGGGAGCAGCCCACCAAAAGGCGAGAAAAAGAGATGAGCCAGGCCGAAAGAGCCCGAGAAATGGCAACACCCCTACGGGTTAAACCCGAGCCGGGAGGACACAGTACCCCAAAAACAGGGACAAAGAAGAAGAGGATCCAATAAGCACAGGGAGTGCCGGGCCCTGACCATGGAAGAGAGGCAGCCAGGCGAGCCCCACCAACAGGACAAATATCCCAGCCAGGCCAACAAGCCCAGGCGCAAAGCCGCGAGCCCGGAAAGGAAGGCAGAAAAAAGCCAGCACCGGGGACAGAACCCAGAAGATAGTGACAGAGGCAAGCCCGCAAACCCCCCAGAGAACGAGGCATTGCACAAACCGCCCAGGAGAGCAACAAGGTGCCCCCGCAGGACAGTGGCAAAAACAAGCCAAGAAACGGACAACAGAAGGCAGACGAGAAATCTGCCAAAAGGCGTACCAATCTACCCAGTATAAAAAACGGCAGCAGAGACTGGGAACCCACGCAAGCCCCACAGGCTGAAAAGGCCACCAACACCCAGGAAGGGGAGACCAGAACACAAAAACCACTAGTCATACTGGCAGACAGGGCAGGAAGGGAGCCAGCGGGGCAAGAGAAGGGACACCAACGGGAACAGGCGAAGTCGGGAAAATCCACAGAGCACTGAGACCAACCAGATGTGGGGGGCCCCAATGGACAGACCGGGCAGGCACAAGAAGCCCAAAACCCACCCTATGGAAGGAACATAGCAAGGCAGACAACCCAGACATGAACAGCCAGGGGGCCACACAAAACCAAATGAAGAGGGGCAGCCACCCAAGGGAGGAGATCAACCACAGCACGATGGACCGGACCCAAGCAGCCAGGATTGCAAGAAACCAGTGCCAAGGAGCGCACAGGAGCCACAAATGGGCAAACAATGCAAAAAGAACAAATGATGGAGAGAAAGCAGAACAATGTCACACATTCAACCCAGTACAGAGACCCCGACCTAAATCCATTGAATACTTTTGCACACCATGACTTCCCATTTTGGACCCAGCAATAAATCACCAGGAAATACCTGTCATAACCTGTGCTCGGAAGCGTAGGAATACAACATTGTCAACTATTGGCAATCTGGTACCAGTAGAGACCTCAGAATGAGGCCGTAGAAGGGAACACGCACCACTTGCACCAGCAGAGAACAGTGCAACACGACGCAGCGGAGGGAGCAAGGGACGCCCGCCGAACCATGCAGCAGGAGGTGGAGGAAACACCACCGCCGTGGCCCATGGCAAGAAAAGCCAGACGTCAGGAACAGGAGCAGAAGCCAAATCCCACCCGGAGACTACAGAAGCAGCCTGAGAAGGAAGAACAGGAGTCAACAGAGGACCGCCCACAGATATGCAGGCGCTCACAGCCCCCGGAATCCCACACCAACCAGGACCTACCATGACAGACCCGTACCCAAAACCCTGAAGAGAAGCCTGGAAAGGGGAAACACACATCCCTCCGGGCCAAAGGCCCAAGAAAGCATGAACAACCAGCACCTACATTGCGCAACAAGAGGCACTGAGTACCACCCCTCGGAACACAGAAAAGAAAGACCGAGAAAACACCCGGAAGGCCAAAATCCATGTCAAGCACAGCACATAACAGTGCATCTAACCTGGGAACCAGAAGAGCACAGACACCCAGAAAGGAATCAGGTCAGCGAATAACTCCACCGCTACTCAAAGGCGCACACTCAACATCCACAGACAAAATAAAGCTGAGTGGTGCCAAGAGAAAGAGCCTGAGACCAAAGAACACAGGCCCCCATAGCATAAATTCAGAGAGAGGATACCCCAACAATGATCCACCATACTAGGAGAGCAAGTGAAATGCACAGAGACACGGAACGTCGAGCGCAGGAACTGAGACTGGAACCCAGTCCCCCAGGGCCAAGGGCGTTCAATGCAGTTAACTCATAGAAAAAGTGTGATGCCATGCTACTGCAAACGTGTTCAGTCAAGCACACACAACAGTCTTACCCAAAGTACCACACAGTGCAAACCTGACCCGAAGGTATCAGAGCACCTCACACGAGCACCAGGGAGAACCAGCAAATTGCCCAGAATCACAAGACGACGAGCGTCCCTGCCGAGACCTGAACACGGTTCCCCAGCATTGAGTTTGACCGCTCCAGCCGTAAGGACATAAAATCCCGCCACAATGTACGAAAAAGCTGGAAAGGACATTGCGATTCAGCGAAGCCACAAGTGGCAGAGACCCCCTACAAGTTAAAAATATAGATTTAGACTCCCATACGAGCCTAGACAAGAGCCCAACAACACTCGCCCGTTCCCAGTTAAACCAAGGATGAGACAGACATATTGGCACTGAATAAAACATGCTAAAACGTTATCCGACTCAAACATTCCAACGACCTGAAAGGACGAAAAACTGAGTGGAGACACCGCGACTCGAACATGCGAGTATGAGTCCCTATAGCAGATGCATTAGTCCACTGAGCCACCAGCACTGCAGTAGACCAATGAGGCGCGCATGAAGAGTGCTGAAGGCAACGTGCAGCCAGGAGCAACATAGCACCAGTAAACACAGCTGAAACACAACCCAAAAGTCGGATCAAAGAAACGAAGATGAGGCAACTTCCCCTACGCAGTGCAGCCCGTGGGACAGCAGTTGGAAGCGCTACTCGTCAAAACAAATTCTAACCTTAGGCAGCACCGATTTCATCCAGCGCTCCCTCGATCAAGGCATCATTGCACATGCAATCCGTATGCAGCGCTTCATTGCACCACGCCGAAGTAGGGAATGCAGCTGTTTAACAACACCGCCAGGTGAGTGCCAGCAACCTCGCCACAAACTTAGAGGGTCACGCAAGACAACCCCATGCCCCAGAGCCCACTAGAGCCGGGCAGAACACCACCAGACATGGGGGAGGAGAGGAACCTCAGGACACCCACCCCGACACAGGCAAAAAAGACACGACCCATGAGCTGCGGGAGCCTGCAAAACAAAGGCAGCCGCGGGCCAATTCGGGCCCAGAACACAAATCTATTAGCGCCGAAAGGCGTAAATACACTGCGTTACATAAGAGCGGCTTAAAGTCAACAGAGCCCCGTGCCCTCAACTGCACATATTTACATCAGAGGGGCCGTGGGACCCTTGCGCTGTCAATCACAACAGACAGGGAAAACAGTCAAGCCCGCAGCCTCCCCCACAGAGATGGGCTGCCACAGGATACATCCCAAAAACCCCAGAACAGGCTATAGGAGGGTAACAAGTTACAAGGTTGGAGGGTGCAGGGCAGACCGAATTGTGAGGGCCAGAAGGTGGGGAAACCAGTGAGTGAGCCCGCTAGAGCAGGGCCTCCCCCCAGGGCCCAGGGACCTGCTAGAGCAGGACCTCACCCCACTTACCTGTAATCTGGAGGAACTGCATTGCAGAACAAAAAGAACAGACTGAAGGGTTGGGCCGGCCCGCCTCTTATAGAGGTCTGGGTGTATTGGGTCGACCATATTGGGAAGGGATGGGAGGCATGGGAGGCTGACTTGTTTTGCTTTGGAGGGTTCTGGTGTGGAGCTGAAGCTCACTTTGTTAGTCATGTGGCAAGGAAGACTAATGAGGAGGTAATGGACGTGTGACACACCCTACACATGCGTTGCATCCCATTGGTCTCTGAGTGTTCCAAAGGTTGACCTGGTCTTCTCTTATTCTTGGCGTATCTTTGGCATTTACCAGTTTGTCTCGAATATTTTTGCTTCTCTTAATCTTCCCAATGTTTTTTCTGCCCCATCCAAAATATGCCAATATTTCCTAATGATCTTTTGTACAGTGTTTAAAACTGGTGTATATGTTGTAACGCACACTATCCGACCTGGTTTCTCTTTGTTGGTATTTTCCAGTAGTGCCTCACGTTTATTGTTCTGGTACTCTTATGGGCCTTCCCTATCATTTTTTTAGGATAGTGTCAGTCCAGAAGCTTCTTCTCAAGAGCTTCGGGAAGGTCTCTGTCTCTGAACAATTTCTGCGCACTCAAAGAAATTGACCAACAGGTAGGTTGTTATGCATGGCTTTTGGATGATATCTGTAAGAGAGTTGGATTTGCTTCTTATGGTTACCCCCACTTTTTGCTGATGTTACACTGTTTTTCGAAGTTCGTCTGGCTGGGGCCCTGGTATTTAGGACCTCAGCCTAGCTGCTTTCTCTCTAAAATGGATTACATGTATATTAGGTACATCTCAGATTAGATTCTGGAGTGCCCTTATAAGTTCCTAGTATATGGTATACTATATACCCAGGGCATAGGTATCCCAGAGGCAGAAAGGGGGCTGAAGCATGTATTATGCCACCCCTGGGAAGCCCTCCAAAATGACACCACAGTTCTGCTACTGCAGCCTGGGTAAGGTGGTGTATGCACCCCTTACTGTGATATAGGTTACCTATATCACTACCCATACAAACACATATAAACCTATAAGTCACTCCTATGGCAGGCCTTATCAATACTGAAGGCAAGGTGCTTGTTTTTCATGTGACAGAGTGCCCTGCATGAGCAGAACTTCTCTGCAGTGTTCGGAGTCTATTTTCTGATGCTGTTTGTGGTGGAGCCTGACCATATATTCTTAAGTGCATTATAACCTCGCAGTAAATGCTGACTGTGGGATGGCTGCACGGAAACATGTTGTGTTTGGTGTCAAACAATTTGGAATCCTACTCTCACACCAGTAACTGGTGTGGGAGTAGGATACCACCCTTCTAGAGGGAGAGGCATGACAGCACCGGTATACCAGGTACCAGCCTAAAAGAGCCCTGGCATTACAAAATGGATGCTGTAGCCACAGAAACAAGTCTAGCCTCCTGCTCTGACCGAAACTCCAGCAGGGGAGGCCTGGACAATAGGTTTCCTGTCACAGTGAGGTGTAACCACCTCCCCAGACAAGCTGATGTGTATTGGGAAAGGGTTGGAGCACTCTTAGAGTGCTTTGAAGTCCTGCACTGGGGGCACATGTAGTGTCCCTGTGCATAGTCCAGCTCAAACCGGTTCAGGGGCTACCAGCCCCTGTTCTGGCACAAAACTGGACAAAGGAAATGGGTGTAGCCACCCCTCTTTTCAAACTCTCCAATAGGTGGGTCCCATGAGCAAGTCCAGCCACTAAGCATTCAATCAAGTGGTGAACAACTAATAGAACATTTACAGACCTGGGTTAGCGCGGTATGGGCAAGAAGATGTAACATAATGATTTAAGGGGAGCAAACAGAGTAATCATGTACAGGAAATATAAACCCTACCAAAATAATAATCATATACAGGGATGAATCATACAATACAATGTCTGATACCTTTTGGACGTAAAATAAAGTACAAGAAAGATATATATATAGTCCCTCCTATTAAGGTAAAAACTTCTTTATGAGGAATTTTTTGCTTTCAATTTGAAAGCGGCCTTGAAAGAGATCCTCCGAATTTCGGGTGGAAGAGAGTTCCAGATTTTAGGAGCAGATCCAGAGAAAGCTTGGAGGCAAGTTCTTTTTTTGTGGAAGATCTGTGGTGTCAGGAGGAAGGACTTGGCACTCCTTGACGATCTACCTCCTCCAGATAGATCTAGTTTTTGTGCGAGGTAGGAGTGAGTTTTGAAGTGGAGGGCTTTGTGTGAAAGGCAGGAAATCTTCAGATGAATTCTAGCTTTGTAGGGTAGCCAATTTAGGGTTTTTAAAAGCGGAGAGATGTGTGTATTCCGCTTGGTGCCTGTGGTCAGTCTGGCTGCTGCGTTCAGAGAGGCCTGTAGGGGGGCCAAAGAGTATTTAGGGAGTCCATATAGCATGGCACTGCCTTAGTCAAGTTTCGGTAAGACAAGCGCTTGGACCACTTGCTTCAAAACTGCTTGCGGTAGGAAAGGTTTCAGATTCCTGAGTATTCTTAGAAGGTGGTTAGTTCCCTTGCACACATTGCTGATGTGAGACTTCATATTCAGATGCTTGTCCAGACTAATTCCTAGGGATTTAGCTGAATCGATGATATGGGGGGGCAGTTGAAGGCTGTTAGTTGGTTCATCCATAGGTCGATTTTTGGAGTATATTTCAGAGGAGACATGAGGAAGATTTCTGTTTTGGAAGGGAATCCTAAACTTACTACTTTTGGAATTCACAGAAGGTATTTAGTAGTAGTAAAGTTAGGATCTTGTCTTAAGTTTGACTTAAAGCAGACTTAAGACAGACTTAAGACAAACTTAAGACAGACTTAAGACAGACTTAAGACAAAATCTTAACTTTACTACTGCTAAATGCCTTCTATGAATACCAAAAGTAGTAAGTTTAGGATTTTGTCTCAGATTAGTTCTGTGAATCGGGCCCCATGATATCAGGGAATATGAACCCTGGGTATACGCTGCTTCTTTGATGGAAGAATAACATTTGCTAAGTATTTCCTCGTGCTGCACCTAGATTTACACTGTGCAGAATTTAAGATTTACACACAGTTATTTTACACAGAATAGTGTTGACAATCAGGGTATTTTCCTCGTTTTCCATCTGTGTAGAATTTAATTAGTGATAGTCATCTAGCAACTTCTATAAATGAGCAACCATAAGTGTTACTGTGCTGTGTAAATCTGAGAATGTATGATTAGCTGTTCACACTGGCACGTTTTACAGTAATGTGTCAAAAATCTGTATTCTTTTCCCGGAAGCTGCTGACGTTGTACAGAGGCACCACGCTCATGAGCACCCAGTAGTGCAGTCTAAGTCGGTCTTTTGTGTGCATGTGCTGTCCCAATAATACTTTACCTAAACACGGTGCCACACACAGGACCACACATGCATGCACGCCAGCAGTGCAATCCAAGTAGATCTTTTGTGCGCATGAGCTGTCCCAATAACACTTCACCTAAACATGGAGCTACAGACGGGACCGTGGCTCCGGCACCAGACGCATTAACCAGGCATAAACCAAAAACAAGAGATATAGTGCCTACGCCTAATAGTTTAACATTATAACTGTGTATAGGCGCAGTGCAGAGTGGATATGGATAACATTTATCCAGCTTTCTTCAGGACCGTGATCTTTCTTGCAACTGCAGAAAATTTTTGTGATCAAATGAATATGAAGCAAGACGGTATCAGATCAAGATATTCCTACCAGGAACCTGGGTCCCCAATGTAGACTGGTGGAAAATTGAGTTACTCGTCCTTTCCCAGCATTATGTGGGAAGTCGCCTCACCTCACCCGGCACCCGCTCGGGAAAAAATGAGGCCCCGCTCTGTCCGTCGGTACCTCTTGCCGGCTTCCACTCCCACTCGGTCCTGAAGAAAGTTGGATACGTTTTATCCATATAGCCGAAACATGTAGACCACTCTGCACTGCGCCTATACATAGTTATACTGTTAAACTATTAGGCGTAATTTTAATCTTGACACTAGACGAGTGCCCAATAAAAATATTTTCTGTTCTGGTAGTCATTTTTATCATTATCTTTATCACTCACTTTTTCACACAGCACTGCACTCCATCAGTAACTATTTTGAAATATACTGTGGCTAGAAATCTATCGCGGAAATCCATCTCTGCACCATCACTTGATGGGTTGGGCAAGTTTTGGATTTACTATACGTATCCCACGTGATGATATTCCGCCACAATGGTGGTCTGATGTGAGTTTTTCAGCCACAGTTAATTTCTTTGTGTTTTATGATCCTCTATAGTTCTTAGGTGCTGTACTACACACACTCTCTGAGACCCTATATCTCTTGTTTTTGGTTTATGTTACATACTGGGTTATGAGATTATAGGGGCATTAAACTAACCCATATAGACCCCCCTATCTTTCCTTTTTTCTAGCATTTACCAGGCAACCATGATGCTAGTAACCGATGTCCTTTTAAGACCATATACATTGGTAATTGTACCTCAGGCAGGTGAGGTGGTACTTTTGTACCCTTTTAACAGGACCGACTTTTGACACTGGATCTTGAGAATTCCACGTCCAATTACAGTTAATTAGACCATCAATTAGCACTGACAGCATAACGCGAACACTATAAATAGTCTACACTCGCTCCCCTCATTCACCAGCAATGAAGTGAGGAGCATACACTTAGGCGTAGCAGTGAAGGACGCACCATGGAACAGTAAGAGTTTGAGATTGTGTATGAATGAACGTGCATATGTGTTTGTCATTCTTCAGATCTCCACGCCTTTGCAACCTTTGAGCCTAAAGGTTCTCATCTGCATGTTTTTGTTCTTTGTCTCCTTATTACCCAGCGCCTGACCAAAGGGTCTTCCTCCCTCACCCTCCTATGGGGCAATTTGACCTCATGTTCAAGGTAAGCAATGGGGATAACGGTTTCCTCAAACTAACACGTGCACAGATGATAGGCACTTTTGTTACACTTTTAGCCACTCACTATATCTGAAGGTCTTTATGGCTGATTTGAAATGTTTACCTTTGTGCTATCTTGTATTGCACATTTGTGTTTTTCAGGCTTGAATACAATAGCCGTATATTAGTGGAGCATGATCTAGATCACCCAACAAAGTGGAATCCTCCCATGACAGTCTGGTAAGAGTGGAGCCCGTTTTTCTGACTGTCTAGGTCCTGATGAATGCCATGGAGCCTACTGGGTCAGTGGGCAGAAACATGTCGACCACAGTGGGGGGACAATAGAATCCCCACCACACCGATCACTTATTTTAATCACCATCTAGATACCAGTTATATTAAAATTGATTTGACATCTATAATGGCTTTTTAAAGTCACTTTTTCTGTAAGTACCTCCACTTATTTTAGAAGTGCATACCTGTCGTAAGGTGTATGCCCACCCTCTATCAAACCAATTTTTAAGAGGGCAAAGACTGGTCAATGATGAAGCATGACACCAGGTGGTGTGTGAGACCAGCCCTTCACTTTTTGTGAGATGCCTTCAATCACAAATTAACACTGTAGCACCTATGTCATCTGACGGGGAGTGGCTTTATTTGTGCTAAACATTATATGTTGGAGGCTGCCTTCTCCTAGTACCCCGTGCTTCTAGTTCCCTTCCCTAGATCTTTCCTGGGGCTTTATTCGTTACACATTGTAGTTGCCTTGCCACTGATTGTTTTTGTCCATCTAACTTGTGTTTAAGGAATGATACTTTTGTGAATGAACCAAAGGTGATATAGTGGCACGTTCCTACATTCTGGTGTATTTAACAATTGTTTTACTATCATTTGACATTCTAGGGACCTTATTGTTAAGCCTTCTACCTTCCATATGTCTCCCATCTCCCACTCATTCTGTTATATCTCCTCCTTCCCAATGCCTATTACATTTAGTCAATAAGGAAGTGAGGTAGGGCACTACTTAACAGGTAAGTGAGCTCTCTTACAAGCTTATTGATTTGGTGAAAATAAATAAAATATAGTGTATTTGTTGTACATTTCTATTATTCTACTAAGATATTTTCAATGTTTGTACCCAAGTGTTTTTTTATTCAGAGGTGTTAAGAATGATGCAAAATTGCATTGTTTCTAATAAGAAATCTTTGGGACCCTAATGTGATCACCTGAGCTCTTTATATTTTAAACGTGGTTTAAGGAACAGAATGTGCAATACCTCCAATAAAAATGTTCCATCACTTCCAACTTCTTTTGAAAGTCAAACAATGCAATCCAAAAGTTCAGGAAAGTAAATATTTGCACAGGGTGTGATCCACCAGCAAGCAAAATTATTTGGACTGGGATGTGTCCCGGAAGAAGACCAGGATTTCAGTTTTGAGACACCGATGTTGTAGCTGACACTGGAGAAAACAATGTCCCACAGAAAAAATGTCTTCAGACTTAATAACTTAATGGACCATTACTGCTTAAATTGACCACACAAATGTGTGATTTGGTGGAAATTAGCCCAAATAATAACAACATAAAAGGAAAAAAACAGGTATGGGATCTGGGAGGTAGTTCCTACTGACTCTTTCGTATAAATGATACAATATTGAGAAGGCATTTTTGGTGATTTTTTAAGAATGACTCTAGGAGGTTCACATAGAACAGAAGCTAATTAATCAAAAGCTATATAGAATATACTAAATCTGGTAAATGTAAGAACAGAAAACAAGGAATTTCCCATCACACTTTCACATGTTGCAAGTCTTTACTGGAGACAATAAAGCTGCCACCTAAAAGTATTTTTTCAGAAAATACAAGAAATTGCATCTGTTTCTACCCATTTCTTCTAAAGCATTAATGGTAAATGTGAAATGGGTTTTATCAAGAGATTTACCCTCCACCCAAGTTAAGTGTGTTGAGTCGACGGTGAGGATGTATTGAGGAATAAAGGCAGGCTTTTTGAACTATTTTTATTGATTTTAAGATCAATTGTACAAAATGCTCATATTTATTTATGACAACATGTACAGAGGAAGATCATATTTTTACAATGTGTCAGAGTAGCATATACAGCAAGTACAGTTGTAACAGGAGATATTGCTTCTTTTTCTTGTGTGCAACAAGCAACATATGAAGCACAAGTAACTAGAAGGACAGTAACAATTTTTCAATCAAGTGCATTGTGCTCCAAAGAGCAGATGTCAATGGCACAGGCTGAGAAGCTTCCACAGCGCCATTCTCCATGCAGAAAGCATACAAGGCCTCAGCGCGCTCCACATGATGGGCATTTGGACTCACTCCTGTGTATCTTCAGTATTCACACTGGTGTAAGGTACGATCTGTTTAAAATGCTGTGTTAAATGCATTGGACTTTTGAGTTGGGGGAAAGTCTGCGTGGATATATGAGCACCTCTTCCACTCTTTCAGTGTGAGTTCTCGGCCAATATTTAATTCCCAGTGCAGCTTAGTGAAATGTTTCAATGCCTGTAGTGCAGAAGCTATCAGATGTGTAAACACATAATATGATGTCTACCACCACCCATCACGTGGAGTGCATGTAATAGTTGATAAGTGTTCGGCTCCATGTCCGTGCTAAACCAAAGTTGCTGTAGTTTGCCCATCAGAATTTGGTGTGCTAGGAAATGACCAACAGGCAAGCCATGATGTTTTAGGAGTTGTTCAAATGGCATGATGGCACCATCCCAAAATTGGGCACCCAGAGTGTCCATGTTCTTACTCTCCTATAGCTCCACCTCTCTCTCCCGAAGAGGTGCATGAATGATCGAAGTGATCCAACATGGATCTCCAGCATGTAAGGTAATAGAGCCAGGGTCAGTCAGAGGCTCCTAATCTAGCTGTTGTAGGCAATGGTTGGAAGCTTATTAGCAGGTGTTGAAGTTTACCGGATGGTAGTAGTTTCGCAAGAATCCCTTGCACAGTTTGATTCTGTGCAGGACGGTCAAGTTCGCCCAAGTTTTGACCGACCAGCCAGCCAGTGTGACTGCCACTGTAACTGAGCACCCAGATACTAATATTCAAAATAGGGGGCTCTCAGTTCCCCTGTTTCAACTGGGAGCTGAGGATTCTGAAAGGCATCTCGTCTGAGTTCCTTATTCCAATAAAGAACCCCATCATTCCATGCAGGATACGGAGCATGTGGCTTTGTATATGGACTGGAAAGTTATGAAAGAATTAAAGGAGTTGAGGAAGCATCACCATCTTAGAAAGAGAGACACACGTCCCTGGACCGCAATTGGCAGTGGACCCTGAAGGCCATTTGTGGCTGTAGAGAGGCAAACATATTACAAGTTATTAAGTCTCTTGTGTTGCGGTACATTCTGATCCAAAGTATCGCAACATGGATGGCTCCTATCATACCTAGGAGTCCATTAGGATGACGGGCGGACTTTGCCCGCCGGTCATCCTATCGTAAATCGGGACCACCCACCATAAGGGCGGGGGTCCCGGGGGTGCCATTAGGATGTGCCCGCCACAGTGGCGGGCACATCCTGTATTTTCAGCACTGTGGTGGGCGGTGCTCTCTGCACCACCCGCCACAATGCTGAAAATGCACTTTCACATTGTCATTTGCAAAGCGGCAGGCACCACGCGGTGCCTGCCACTTTGCAAATGACAATGAAGGGGGGTACCACAGGTACCACCCATGTGCACCCCCCACCTGTACTTCACTCTGGAGGCCCGCAGGGGGCCCCCAGAGTGAAGACCGCATGCCTTTCCGTGGCGGCAGCACCACCGCAGAAAGGCATCTAACAATGCCCATTGTAATATGGCTGACGGTGTCTAATAGACACCGCCACCATATTAAACATTTTCCGCCCCGGCCGCAAGGCGTCCGGGGCGGAAAAGTGGCGGGCGGTGTTTTGGTCCACTGCGGTCCCCCCCGCCATTGTAATATGGTGGGGGGAATTCAGGGAAGGATGTCGGGCGGATTGCCCCCGCAAGGCTGGCGGTAGTCACTGCCAGCCTGGCGGGGGCAATCCGCCCAACATCCTAATAGACCCCCTAGTGTAGTCCCACCATTAGGCACTGCAGCGGGCGTGCTGGGCTTCACAGGGAACAGGCAGGTCTTGGCCCAATTCAATTCCAGGCTGAGGTTATCCTGAACTCCTTGAGTATCAGCTCAATGCTGCCAATCCCTTACCAGATGTCCGGTACATAAATGAGGACATCAACTACTTAATGGAAGACTACAGGCCTCTCATCTCCTAGTATGATACTTCTCTCCTCCCAACCTCGCTGCAGCCATTGGGCCAACAGTTTTACTGCCAAAAAAAGAGGAGAGGAGGCAGTGGACAACCCTGTAGTGCTCCCCGGTTGATCTCACCGGGGGACAAGATAAGTTGACCTGCCTTGACCCTGGCAGTGGGGGCTGTATAAAATACGCAGATGAGATAGAGAAATTACACCAGAAGCCCAAACCGCAAAATGGCCACAGACAGTTATGCTTATTCCACTGTATCAAATGCATATTCAAGGTCCACTACCAATCAAATGGCAAAGGCCCATCGGAATGGGGTCAGCTCCAGTACTCTGTGAAGTCTACGTATGTTTTGAGTGTTCAAGAGATTGTGAATAAAGCCATTCTGATCAGTGCGTACATGAAGTGGCATATATTCCAGTAGGTGGCTAGCCATGATTTTACTGAGAATCATATAATTTGTGGCTAACATCGATAGGGGGAAGCATTATGATTTCACCTTAAACAGATCTTTGTCAGATTTAGGTAATGAGATTATAAGGGACTTCCAGGTTTTAGGTTTCCCTTATTCTCCTCCTATTAATGTATGGATGGCTGAAAAATGGTCAATATATGCAGTGAAAAAGCTTGTCATTTTTCAGAATAGGGTGTAGAAATGTAAAATAATATGGATGCCTTTTAGTACATATATAAAATGGGAGGGTAGAACCAGCACAGTCCTGGGCCATATGTTTAATGAGTTGGTGAAATCTAGATTGTGTGACTTCATATTCCCTGAGGCCTGAACAACAAATTACTTGGACTATAGGATACAGAATAACAAGCTGGTCCCACAAACTGCAAATCATAACAACACAAGGAGACACACACCTTCATGTATCTGTAAACAGAACTGCAATTAAATGACAAATGGAAAAGGAAACAGAAACAAAGGGAAAGAATGAGACAAAAGAAGTTAATTATCCATAAGCCCAACTTGATTCCAAAAGTGGTTTGACAAAAAAAAAAAAAGTTTTCAGAAGATAATTATCCATATTCTTTCTATAAGTCAGTTCAAGTAATGTCCAAAATACCTCACTATAATCATGTAATTCCGTTAGCACCGTAACATTCCAAGCTATATGTCACCTTAAGGGTGTACAAGAAGAACTGAGCCCAAACTGAAGTGAAGTTCTATAGTGTTTATTACTGAACCAAAGTCTGTGAAATAATACAAGGCTCAATTCAAATCCGTAGCTTGTAGGGCTGTCTTCAAAAAGGGCGGAACGCCTCCCGAAGAGTAGCGCCGTCGTCTTCTTCCTTCTCACGCTCACAAACCCCAAAACAAAGGAAAACAGGCGGCTGTTAGTTCACAGCTTAAACGATATAAACACCGTCAGGGAGGGGAGTGAGGGCAACACGCGTGAGGACAGAACAGAATACCGAAACCTGGGGAGCTGACCAAAAAAGGGTGAACGTGAAGTGCTCAAGAGTCCCTGTGCCCCGTCCGACCTCCCTCCTCCCGCTGCTGCCCCTTCGCTGCTCTCTTAAAAGGAAAAAGGGTACGCAAACGCTCACGTACCTGGTGTAGCCACGCGTCTTCCTGCGCATGGCTGGGCGGTGCATGGGAACGGTGGCCTCCTGGCTTCTCCGGCGTCCTGGCGTCGTCTTCGTCCCCTTGGTCAGGAAGCCGATTGTTGGTGTCTGCGTCGTCGTCCTCCTTCGGCTCTCCGCTGCCTCGACTTGCTTCCGCCGTCCGGGTCTCTCGGTGGTTGATTTCTCTACGGGGCTTCGGTACCAAAGAGCTCCGCACCATCCACACCTCGGCGTCTTCCGGCTCTTCCTTTTCTCGTCCCGTTCCGCGCTCTGATTGGTTCGACGGTGTCCACGTCATAGGAGGGAAGTCCTCCTCACAGGAATCCCAGTCGTTCTTAAAGGTCCCGTACCCTTCCTGCAAGCGAGACGTAGAGTCCGTTACGGGGCAGGATTGGACCCCGTGACACTATACTAAAATATCAAATTGATAAGAACAATGGTATTACCACTTAAATCAAAGCCAACACTAGAAAAAAGAAAAGAAAAATTGCATATTTGGATAACACAAGAAACTTCAAGAGAACTACATAAAAATAACACCAAATGGACATGTAAGTACCCAAAACCAAACAAACAAAATGAAGTGCAATAGCAGGAAATAAGTGAATTAACCAGTAACCTGTAAAGACCACAATTTTTGCATGTGATCATATTGATTACCATATTAAAAAATAACAAGAAAAATTGAATTGTGCATAATTGTTAATGCTCCCTCTAGTGCGTAAAATAACATAGTACCTTGTTCAGAAAAAAAGTTACGAATTGTAATAATAGTGGAAGCAGAATTTGCAATATTAGTGCTCGGTATGTCAGGGGAGTACTTCAGTCATCCATGCTAAAATAATAGCAATAACAAGAGTAAAAACCAAAACAAACATAAGGAACTGCATCCTAAACCAAAGATATCACAAGTTATACTAAATACAACTGAATTTAATGATTTGCCATGCAAAGTTCAATAGGAAACACCACACTGCTTTATCATGGACTCAAAAACAACAAAATAAAAAGAGATCTCACAAACCCACAAAAGCCATGGCCACGCACAAGGCTTAATAAAACAAATCTTAAGAACATTAGCTCCAGACTCACATTTGCACGCCAAAACATGCCCCCGCATTTCCACAGCAGTCGTCAAATTTGCGGAATGCCCAACAATACAGACAACAATAAAGTGCTTCTATAAATTCACAGAATTGGTAATTACATATACCCCAAGGACAACCCTAATTAAGCAAATCTTAGGTCAATGATGAATCTTCCATAATCAAAATTTGCACTATTCATAAAGAAGCGATAGCCATAATTTAAAAAGAAGAATAATGAAAGACACAACATATTTACCAACTCCTTTTCTTTAGCCTTTTATCTGTCATATATGCATATTTGTTATTTCAATTGTAGTGTTGTACTCTTTTCTTACTTATGCCTTGTTTATGATTTTTGGAAAATAGACCATTGTTTTTTATACATATAATCCCCAAAGTAATCAATGGTTGAGGTTATATAAATACCAATACAATATGTTAGGGAAAAAAACAAATGGTTAGCAAGCTTAATGGAAACAACTGTTCAATGTAACGTGGCCTACAATTTTTGTGGTATTTGTGAATGAGGCAGATTTATCTGATGTAAAATGTCGATAGGCCATTTAATGCCTTCCAAATCCTTGCGTTCAGGTCTTCGATTAGGCTGGTGTTGTGGGGATCAATTTGTTGTGGAAGATTTCAGGATGTCAGTGTTTTCCATAATGTATCTTTGCCTCTTGTTAGCCCGCTTTCAGATCTAAAATCCATCAGCTTTTGTCCCCTGTCAATATAATATAAAAATTTGGACTTGATGCAAGCAGATCAGTGAGTTAGGTTGTAAACCTGTACATATTTAGCTGGTACTAACATGGTGAACAGAATAGCACCACACAAGGCCAACCGCTGGCTCTGCATACATAAAATGGAAATGGTTATGATTAAATGTTTTCATAAATAAAAGTACTGTATTATTTAGTTATTTATTTTTTAATTTTTTATTTATATATATTTTTACATATTATTGTTAAAAATACATGTAACTAAATAGACTTAAATTAGTTCTAAATGTATTAAATACACCACTTTTAATACTTGTTGATGCACACTATATTCTATTTAGATTGCTCATTTATTTTTTACATTCAAACATGAGGAAATACCTCAAATAGAATTTAATATAGTTACATGATGCACTATTTATTTCAACATGTAATTATTAGTGCTGTAGCAACATTTATTTTCAGTTCTAAATTGATATTACATTTATAACATTAATTTACATTAATAGTAATGTAAACAGTTTTATATTTTTTTAGATATAAAGCTAAAGAAAAAATGCTACAGCACTAATTATATTTTGAAATAAACTGAAGTAAAGCAATATTTGTATTCACCATTTATAATTAATAAAATTGAAGCATTTAAATATTTGAAATTAGTTTTTGTAATACATTAGTACTTATTAAGAGTGAAGCATATATTTGAAAGTAGTTCATGTATTTAATTACATTTATATTTACATTAATTTTAAAATATAAAAAGGCTGTTAAAATATTTTTATTGTTAAAGAAAAATATGAACTTTTTGAATATTAAATTGAATGTATCTTACCCAGCTGCTTTGTTTTACCTCACCTGCATGGTACCTGCATCCACCCGCTAAGGACTCCAGGGTTCACATCGCCTTGCGGCCGGACCCACCTCCCAGCACGCCAGACACTATAAAAGTGCAAGGAACTCCAACAGCACGGGAGCCCCACCTGATTTGTTTTAACTCGCCTGCACGGTACCTTAATCCACCCACTAAGGACTCCAGGGTCCACATCCCCTTGCAGCAGGAGCCCCCTCCCAGCATGCCAGTTGCTATAAGAGTGCGACCAAGCTTCCACAGTTTGGTACGTGCGTGGGCATGCCCGAGCCAAGGGCTGGCCCGTCTGCGCCCGTCCAAGACCAGAGGAGGCCGGGCCAGGCTACATTATTGACATTTTTTACTTTGAGACTATTTGGACGAACGTAGAAGGTACTGTGCTAAAAATTGACATTTCTACTAGTTTTGGGGTGTGGTAAAATAAGCAAAGGAAAGTTAGTTACTGGGCAGGGAGTTGGGGGCGCTTGACGTTTTTCTCCTACAGGCAGAATCGGCACTTAGCCATGACATCAAGCTCATTGAGCCTAGACTATCGTTAGAACCTCAGTTCTCCGAAACCCAACTTGCACTCACAGGGTCACTTCTGCAAAACAATTCGGAAGACACATCTCCTCAAATCAACCAGCCCCAACCCATTGAGTTAGATGATCAGTCTCCTATATGTTCTGACCCAGTAAGCAGTTCAAGCAGGCTCAATGTAACTAATAGGGGACAGGAGGCTAAATTAAGCCAAGACAATAGTCATGAACTTGCGCCCAAAAAGAGGAAGGTGTGGGGCCCCCTGAAACAAAATGAAAATCCCCCTGGGCCCAAACAAAATTTGTTGATAAAGTTAGTAATCAGGGACCTTTTATAAGCCTTTACCCACAGTAACGGATGGACCATCTTCTTGGTCACCTGAGGAGTGTTTCTGGGAAAGGTTAGAAGAAATTATATCAGTCCTGTTGGATCCGTTGTCCCAAAAATTATCATCCATGGAAACGAGATTGGCGAAGCTGGAGGAGCTCGTTGCAAATATGACTCCAGTCCGCCAGGACTTATGCTCATGTAGTGCTGCAGGAACCCTACCAGACAGGAGGAGGGGGACTGAGCCTGGCCAGCCTGGTAGTAATTCCGCAGGGGGAGAAGCAAATCACTCTGACACTCACAATACCACAGCTATTGATGCTGCTCAATCCGACCAATCGCATCCTGGAGTAAGATCTTCCTCCTCTGATCAGGCAGGACCTATGTATGATGTAGATGGCCCGAACGCCATGTGCTCGCAGGTAGTAGAATACCCAAATGAGGCCCCCAACACTGCGGGACCTACTACCCGAGCAAATGGGAGGAGACGAATAAGTATCCCGACCCATCGGAGATTGACGCTTGGAGATCCTACCAATCCAAATTCGAATTTACATTTTCTACCAGAAGCAACCCCTTATACGGTTGTGCTAGCAAATGTTCCATCTCTGCCTTCTTTGAACACTGGTCAACCTTAAGGAATACGTTCTTACATTTTTTGAGCACTTGGACTGGCATTACTAATATGCTTTTCCCAGAGTTCAAAATGGCGTGAAGAATAGGCTGGGTGGGTAAAACAGCTAAGTCACTAGTGGGTGACAGTGTGGTATAACAATTAGGTCCCCATGCCTGGTTCAGTCCATCCTTGATAGGGCTTCCAATGGTTTAGCACTAGTGCATGGCATAAATATTCTTTCATTGGGGTACATTTATCAACCTCCAAGGACCCCAGGGTTTACTTTGCTAGATGAGAGACTCGCTGAATCTAGATACCCCAAGTATGTGGTCCCAATAAGTAATCGTTATGATGTCCTGAATTAATTGGGAGATATAGATTTACTGACATATTTGAGTTCCCCACCTTTAAAACAAAATAATTTCTTCTTAAACCGAGATGAAGGTGATATAGTTTGTAAACCTAAAACTATCTCTGATCAGGTTAATGCAGTCACAGATAACCTATAGCTACCATTCGGTCACATTGATCAGGGCAAAGAAGCCATGAGGTTGGAGAAGCCGATCCGAAGTGTGCCACCAGACCCCCATGAATATGCAACTCCAGTCCAAATTCCCTCTAAAGACTCCAGCCGTCTAAATGGTAATGTAGCAACAACTAGCTCCTCTGGTAGCACTGACCGAGTCATGTGTAACCTTGCATCTTGGAACATATCTGGACTACGTTCTAAGTTGACCAGCCCAATATGGTGTAACTTTGTATCTAAACACAACATATTGTGCCTCCAGGAAACATGGGCAAAGGAAATAATACATTTCAATGGATTTAAAACATTTCACACTCCAGCGGTGGAATGGCTAAAAGGAAAGGCAAAGGGTGGGCTCTGGACTACATCTCCGATATGTTAAAAGTAAAGAAGTTGGAGATGTATATGGAGGAAATATTTTACCAATTAATCAAAATATATGTGGACACTAAGCACTGTATCATACTGGCTAACTTTTACAATAATATCCTGCAGGACAAAATTGAGTTTATAGTAAAAAAAACTGGGTAATGACTTGAATTGCCTGCACAGCGATAAGTTTAAAGATTTGATGCTCATTTTGGTGGGGATTTTAATTGTGCTTTGTGCCTAAATGACGAGGGTAATCTATGTCTTTTTACAAATGAAGAAGGGCTATGTAACTCTCATTTTAGGCATTCTATATTGGGGGATTTGTAAAATGAAATAAATATTTGTTCTGACTTGGGGTTCGCAAATGAATTATGTGCTGTATCTGTTCCTATGCCCCACACTTTTAATGGTAGAGGCTTTTGTACCACTATAGACTATTTATATATTTCATTATTTATTTAAATTGTAGGGTGCAACAGCTACTCAAAAAGGGTTTCCCGGTGCCTGGACAAAGCAAGGTACAGAGGAATAATGATGAAGGACGTTACTGGTTAAACAACCAGGTCTTTAAGGATTTGCTGAAACTGGTATAGATGGTTTCTTTGCGGATAGTGACCGGGAGAGTGTTCCAGAGCATTGGGCCAAGATAGGAAAAAGACCTGCCACCCATCCTAGCAAGATTGAACCTAGGGACTGTAAATTTTGCGAGAGTGGCAGAGTGAAGATGACAAGTAGGGATGTATGGATGAACAAGAGAGTGCAAGTATTGTGGAGCTGAACCCCATTTGATCTTAAACATGTAGCGGAGGGCTTTCAATTTAATGCGGTTTTCCACTCTGAGCTAGTGCAGATCACGGAGATGTCCAGAAATGGGAGTGGAACTAGGGTCTCTGCAAAGAAGTCTAGCTGCAGAGTTTTGAACCAGCTGCAGTCTATGGGTCACAGCCTTATTTGCACCCAGAAAAAGGACATTCCCGTAGTCCAGCCGTAAGGTGATAAGGGCATGGACCACAGTTTTCTGGGTGGCATTAGGTAGCATCCAGAGGATCTTCCTAAG
The DNA here is from genome assembly GCF_964261635.1 of Lissotriton helveticus. NCBI lineage: Eukaryota > Metazoa > Chordata > Amphibia > Caudata > Salamandridae > Lissotriton > Lissotriton helveticus. Next base: position 651,835,173 of record NC_136068.1, read on the forward strand.
CCACTTTAAGATGGTGAAGCAAATAGTTGTTACCCTGACCGCATGATGATGCATGGACAGGGAGTCATCGATGTAAACGCCCAGGTTCCGGACATGGCTGGAGGGCCGTGGAAGTGCACCCATCTCAGCGGTCCAATGAAGCGGACCCCAAAGATTTTTCTCCTTACCAAGGATTAGGACCTTGGTTTTATCCCCGTTTAGTTTCAGATAGTTCTGGTTAACCCTGGGCGTAGTACTTTGATACGTCTACGGAGTGGGCGTAGTGTTGACTACTTTGCCATTTGCGAAGTAGGCATAGCAGTCAACACTACGCCCACTTCGTGGGCGTAGCATAGTTGCCCTCCACCCGCCTCCCTCCCGCCCTCCCTAAATACTTAAATAATGTTTTTAAAAAGAATAAACACCACTTACCTTGTCGGCAGCGTCTCAGGGGCTCCCTCTGGTAACCGCGCCGGGTAGTATTTAGCGAGGGCGGGAGGGAGGCGGGTGGCGCGTAGTGGAGCTACGCGAAGTGCGTAGGTGGACGTAGTTTCTGTCCCACTTCACGTAGCTTCGCGTATCCCCACTACGCCTACTACGCCCAGGCTTAGTTCTGGTTTATCCATGCTGCAATACGCCTAGGACCCAGCTGAAGACAGAATGTGGAGTAGGGGTCATAGTGTGAGAGTGAGAAGATGATCTGAGAATAATCGGCGTAAGTAAAAAGGGTAATACCGGTCCGTTCTGCAATGTCAGCTAGAGGCCTGACATACAAGTTAAAGAGCATGGGACTCAGTATAGAGCCCTGGGGTACCCCGTAAGGTGAGGGATGGATATCAGAGCTATCCGTAGCTGAAAAAACCTGAAATGTGCGGCCGTCCAAAAAAGAGACAATCCAGTCTAAGGCTGAACCACATATGTCAAAGGACCTCAGTGTGTTGACTAATATGGGATGGGATATCATATCGAATGCCACGATGAGATCTAACAATATCGAGGTGATGGCGTAACCTCTCTGTGACCCCCAACAAAGTGGTCTCCGTGGAAAACCCGGTTGTGATCCCAGATTGAGAGGGATGGAGAATTTTGTTAGTCTCAAAAAATTGAGAGAGATGGTAGTAATTGTGTCTTCCAAAGATTTTGGAGAAGACTGGCAGAAGGGAAATCGGTTGGTAACTTGCAGGAACAGTAGGGTCAGCATTGGGTTTCTTTAAAAGCGGAGTCACCATAGCATGTTTCCAATGATCTGGAACTTTGGACTCAAGTAGAGAACAGTTTAAAACATTCAGGATGACATGCATATGGGAAGGAGCAAGTTGCTTGAGAATAGAAATAGGTAATGGGTCTTTAGGAGAGCCAGACCTTACTCTGTCTAAAATTATAGCTAAGGAATCTAGGTGGAGAGGGGGCCAGGAGTCTAAAAGGGGGAGAGTAGTGCAGGACTCCGTGACTGGTACTGTGTGAGGTGTGATAAAAGTCAGACTAAAAGAGGGTAGTATGTGGTTAGTGGTAGATGAAAGTGGTTTCAGGGACCTGCTCGGATGAGAGTTGGCTATTTCAAGATATATCTTTCCAATTTTGTGTGTGAAGAAGTGAGCAAGATCTTCACACTGAATGTTATTTAATGGCGAAGGGTTTCCAGTGGTTTCAGACCCAGCAAGCTTTTTTACTAGACCAAAAAAAGTTTTTGAGCAGTCAGCCGCATCAGTAATGGTCTTGGAAACAAAATTGGCCCTAGCAGTATTGCAAAGGTTATGGTAGATTTTTTTCGCCTTTTTATAGGCATCTTTGAGGTCAGGCGCGAAGCATTTCCTCCATTCACGTTCCAATACTTTGCATTCAGATTTTTCAATTTTTAAAATGTAATTGAACCATGGGGCCGGGGGGCGATGGTGTATACGTTTTTTATTTGTCAAGGGGAGACAAGTGACTATAGTATTGGAAAGCCAGGTATGAACATTCTTAGAGAACGTATCTACATGAGAATCAGATGAGGGGATGTTAGAACATAGTTAGTTGTTAAGAGCGTTAGGGTCCATTTTGTTCCAGTCTCTTTTGGCAGTCGTGAGAGTAGGGAATGAATACAACGAGGTGGCAGGAGGAGAGACTTTAAACTTTAGTAAAAAATTATCAGACCAGTGAATAGGTGCTGCTGGTGCGCAGTAAATGTAGGGAAGGCTGGAAAACATGGGGTCAATAAGATGTCCTGCTTTGTGCGTAGGGCCGGAATTACAGAGATTAATATTGATGGTGGCAAGATCGGAAATAAAATTGGAGCATATGGAATTAGAAGGATTGTCCAAATGTAGATTTATATCACCAACAGGCACATGCATCAAGCGATTAAAAAATCACAAAACGTGCGAATCGCAAAAAAAATGCATTTGCGATCACAAATAACAGTGTTCCAATGCATCAACCTTATTTTTGCGAGAATCTGTATTTTTTCGCAAAAATAAGGAATCGCAAAATTATTCTGAGAAAACATTTGCGATTCCTTATTTGCAATTCTCAAATACAGAATCGCAAATAAAGAATCGCAATTGAAATGCATAAAAAATCACAAAATGCGATTTTCATAGAAATTGCAAAATTGCTATAGCAAATTAAGAAGGGACACAACCAGGTGGTAATCATGAGTGAAAATCTGGAACAGCTGAAAATCAATAGAAAATTATTTAAACACACCCACAATGAGCTCCCAGAAGTCAAACTGGCAGGGCTGTACCTGATGGTGAGGAGGATGAGGCTGCAAGCTGCTTGACAGAGAGGGAGGCGAATCAATAAACGCATCTTCAGAGTCCGCATAACTTTCCTAGGACAGCAGGAGGACGAGATATACGATAAGTATAGGCTGAATGCAGAAATTATACATGGTCTCATCAATGAATTGGACCCCATCCTGCAACGACAGACTCATAGGACCAATGCAATCCCAACGCATGTACAGATTTTATGTTGCCTACATCTACTGGCGTCAGGCAGGTTTCAGGGTGTAATTGCAGTAGCAGGAGGTGTGTCACAAAGCGCATTGTCAAGAATATTAAAAGTGTCCCTTGATGCCATGATGGTTCGGATACACTCATATATAAGTTTCCCTACCACAGCCCATGACATTGCTAAGACCAAGCAGGAGTTTTACCAAATTGCAGGCTTCCCACAAGTTCTGGGTTGTATTGATTGCACCCATTTGGCAATATGTCCCCCTGCAGCACAGGAATATTTGCATGGGAATAGGAAATGTTATCATTCACTCAATATGCAGGTTGTGTGTAATGCCAAAAACATCATAACAGACATTGTGGCGCAATTTCCCGGCAGTGCACATGATTCATATCTCTTCAGGCAAAGTGGCATTCACACCCGTCTTGCAAGAGGAGAATTTGGAGAGGGACATTTGCTAGGGAAATATGTGCAATACAGTAATACATTCATTGTACAAATGTCAATGTCAAACAACCACTTACAACCTTTGCTCCCTCACATGTAGGTGACAGCGCATACGCCTTGCGGAATTACCCGATGACACCTTACCTCAATCCTACGACTGCCGCCCAAAGGAGATACAATGCAGCACATATCTCAACAAGGAAAGTCATAGAGCACACATTTGGGCTGCTGAAGAGCCAATTTAGACGCCTTCATAAGACCTGTGGAGCAATGAAATACAACCCTGAACAATGCTGCAAGATAGTGGCAGCATGTGCCATGCTGCACAACATTGCAAAAAAGGGAGGTATGGAAATGGAGCAGTCTGACAGTGACTCGGAGGATGGGAACCAGCAAGTGCAACACCACCGTGCCCTACAAGGATTGGGTGTAGCAGAAGGGTGCAGGCGCAGATTGGAGATCACACAAAATTACTTCTAAGGTGAGTAATGATGGCACAAACACAGTATATGAAATGAAAAGTAAGCTTTATGTAAACAAATTGTGACCAGGGTGTTGAAGTACACTTTCAAAGTGAGTAGTGGCACAAGAGTCTTGCAAAGAAACATGAAAAGATTAAAAGAAACAATTACTTGAAAGTCAGTAATAAGGTCACATTGTAACAATGGTTACGTCAATAAACAAAGAACTTTAAGAAGGGGGCCCAAGGGGATTTAAGATTACAGACCCTTAAGTGTCCTATCCCCGAGCTTCATATACTGGAAAAACAAAATGGACACTACGGGTCAAACAGTGTGTGGCTGGAAGGCAACAAAAATTGGCGTAGGCTGTGTCCTAAGTACGTGTCATCCCAAGTGTCTAAAAAACCCTTCAGCCCACCCGGTGGCGGAGCATTATCATCTGGTGATTTTCTGAGAAAGAAAACTGGTATCTCATCCAAGAGTCCCACTAGTTGTTATCGTAGGACATCCAAGGAAGGATCCGCCAGTGATGTACCACTGCCAAAGAAGAAATGTGGTGGTGCTGAAAAAATAATAATGAGATTTAACCCATGTACGTATCGAATGTTGAGAGCCGCGAGCAGGGACCGAACTGCCCCCTTCACCCTTAAACCTTCTGCTAACTTACAGAAGAATGTTGTCCTGCGAGTATTGAAACTCTTGTCTTTGGATATTTGGAAATATGAAAACAACTGCATTATACGCTGCACTTGTGGAGTAGTGTGGCTCACTGGTTAGAGGCAGCAGGCCTGAGAGCAGAAGTCAGCCCGGACCAGGGTTCAATTCCCGATGCGGCAGGGTCGTGGACCTTGGTCAGCGGACTCGATAATTCTCGCTTCGGTGCTTACTCTAATCAGGGGTTCCACTCGGCAACTCTGGGCATTAGCTTGCCTAATCTCCACAACGGCCCCACCAATTCCGGGGATGCCTGGCTCCACCTTGGGGACTCCCAGCAAGGGACCATCCCACAGGGAAAGCCAGGACGGGTTCCCCAGAGTTATACAGCGCCTGGACGCCCCGTTGCTGGGGCAGCTGTGCGCTTTACAAGTATACTACATTTACATTCACATTTACTTGCATAAATAGCCTAGAAGAAATGTGGTGGTGCTGAAAAAATAATAATGAGATTTAACCCATGTACGTATCGAATGCTGAGAGCCGCGAGCAGGGACCGAACTGCCCCCTTCACCCTTAAACCTTCTGCTAACTTACAGAAGAATGTTGTCCTGCGAGTATTGAAACTCTTGTCTTTGGATATTTCAAAATATGAAAACAACTGCATTATACGCTGCACTTGTATAAATAGCCTTGAGAAAGCCCCGGCGCAACTCGCCAATAGGGGGCGAAACAAGTGTCGGCTGTCCATGTTTCACAACAAAATAATAAAGATGTCACACTGCAATTTAAAGTAGTCCTGTCCTCTATATGGAAATTTGAAAGAACGGATATTTTTTCCAAAAAAGTACACTTTTGACCTTTCAAGGAGCACACACTCCCCTTTTCTCAAACTCGCTTTCTCTTATGAAGCTCAAGAGGTCCAGAGCTTCGAGTGTGTTTCCATCCACTTATAAAACCAGCTTACTAAGCGTTGTTTAGCCTTGGAATCCTTGGACCTTTCTTGCTTTGTCAGTAACCCTATGGGTCAAACAGTGTGTGAGGTCCGATCCCAAGATTGGTCTGGGGGAGTTCACAATTGGTATATCATGTGGATATTAATGAAGGTTTGCTGATATAATGCACTGGCAGCAGCATTGACTGATGTGGTTTGTGATTGCAACATTCAGTGGTTTCTTTGTCTGTGTCAATTATATGTATGTGTCATTGTATATATGTGTATTTACTTTACCTTTTAGGATACGAATTATCCTCCAGAGACACCATTTCAAGGTTTGGAATACCGTCATATGGTAGGGTCTCTGTGTCTATTGATTATAATTGTTCACTTATTTGCAGTAGTGTTTTATCTTTGTGGTCCTGAAGAAAGCCACTGGACTATTTTCCGTCCGATTGGCTGAAACATGTCGACCTCCTGGAACATCTGTGGATAGTCACCATCTATCTTGACTGTCCTAATACTATTTTAACCTTGACATTATAATGACCGCTTACTAAACTGTTCTTTGGCATTATAATAGTCAATTTTAGCCTGCACCTTTTAATTTTTTCTACACTGCAATTCATTATTATTTTTTCAGCACCACCACATTTTTTCTTTGGCAGTGGTACATCACTGGCGGATCCTTTCTTGGATGTCCTACGATAACAACTAGTGAGACTCTTGGATGAGATACCAGTTTTCTTTCTCAAAAAATCCCAGATGATGATGTTCCGCCACCGGGTGGGCTGATGGTTTTTTAAGACACTTGGAATGACACATACTTAGGACACAGCCTACGCCAATTTTGGTTACCTTCCAGCCACACACTGTTTGACCCGTAGTGTCCATTTTGTTTTTCCATAATGGTTACGTCACCATCTCAGGAAAACATTGTACATGGGAGCCTAGCGCTTCCTCCCACAAACACCGCGACGCCTGTCAGTGGCAGCATCTTCTTGCCTTACGTTGGGAGTGGAGGGGGTGCCGCTGCGTGTATTGCGTACACTGCAGTGGCAACTGGCATTGTTGTACTGCCCATGCTTGAGGCACACTCACTACTATCTTCCTTTGCAGACATGTTGCCTCCACTAGTGGATGCATTCATCATCTCAACCGCATTTGTTACTTGGTCTAGTGCTTTGGCAACATCTCAGCTCCAATGACACATTTGGGTCTGCATGGTCACAGACCTACCTGCCAGCAGTGCTGTTGCAGTGGCCAGCCTATTGTTTGACTTTACTTGCAGTTTGAGCTGCTGCATGAGTTGCCGATGCTGTCTATTGTGCGATGCATGCCCCTCCTGCATGACCTTTGTCAGTTCCTGCACACTACTGGACGCACTGCTATGTTGTCTGCCATCTTTGCAATTTCCTCCTTGACTAATCGAGTGTTCTTGCTCTGCAGGCGATGTGTATGAAGCATCTGTCCCTCCAGGCCACCCCAGACCTGATTTGTCTGCTCCACCTGCTGTGGTCTGCGTGCTCTGCGTCTTCTCCGTTGCACTCTGCGATTGCCTCTACGGATCTGTGTTGGTGTAGTTGTGGCGCTAGTACTTTGCCTTCACTCGGTTTTCTACTCTTTCTATCTTTCACCTTTCTGCACCTTTCTGCATCTCTGCTTTTTGTGCCTTATTTCTGCCCATTTTCCCTTTCTCTCCCTCTGCTCCTTCACTCGTTTTCTCTCGTTTTTCTACCCTTTCTATCTTTCACCTTTCTGCACCTCTGCTCTTTTGTGCCTTATTTCTGCCCATTTTCCCTTTCTCTCCCTCTGCTCCTTCACTCGTTTTTCTACCCTTTCTATCTTTTACCTTTCTGCTCTTTTCTGCATCTCTGCTCTTTTGTGCCTTATTTCTGCTAATTTTCCCTTTTTCTTTATCCCTTCTTTCCTCCTTTTACCTTTCCCCGCCGCTGCTGCCCCCGCGCCCCCTCCCTCCCCTAGCGCGACCGGCCCAATCCAGCTCCCCTCCCCGCTCCCGCCTCCCAGCTGTCCAGCCCTCCCCGACCCCTACTTAATGGCGGCCACTGGTGCACCGAAGGCGCGTCAAAGGCAAGCACGTCTGCGCCCGTCTGCGACCCGTCCGCGACCAGCACCAGGAATCCTGGACCTCCGCCCGCCAAAGCTACGACCCAGCAGCACTCCACGCACTCAACCCAGGCTGCAACAACAACTGCAAGCTAGCATCACCAGCCGACACCCATGGACCCTTCAGCTGTCACCGCTGCCGGCACTCCTGCAGCACCGCCAAGAACACTGATCCAGCACAACCCGCCCACAAGAACACAACCAAACCGAAGACCCTGCAATGCATCCTCCTCAAAGTCCGATTCCTCCACAAACACACCACAGAAATCTGGGACCTACTTGACAGCACCACCCCGGACGTAGCATTCTTCACCGAAACCTGGATCAACGCCACCTCGGGACCGGACATCGCCATCGCCATCCCCCAAGGATACAAGATCTCCAGGAAGGACCGCCCCACCAACCCAGGAGGAGGAATCACCATCGTCCACAAATCCAGCCTCCGCCTGAGCACACTCCCTGACGAGTCCACAGAACTGATGGAACACCTTCACTTTAAGATACTGGCCAGCCCCACCGCAGCCCTCTGAGGAACCCTCATCTACCGACCCCCTGGACCCCGCGGACCCTTTGCCAACTCCATCATGGACATTATCTCCCCGCAGGCCATCGCATCCACCAACTACACCCTGCTGGGAGACCTCAACTTCCACCTCGACAATCAACTGGACCCCAACACCACATGCCTCCTGGACAACCTCCACAACATTGGACTCCGCCAGATCGTGACCGAGCCCACGCACTCAGCAGGACACACCCTCGACCCCCTCTTCACTACAACAAACTCCATCACCTTCAGCCACACCACCAGACTCCCATGGACTGACCATCGTTGCGTCCACTTCACCTTCAGAACACCCACCATCCACAGACACCAGCACCTGCTTCCACAAAGAAACTGGACCAAAATCACCGACGACCAGCTCACCTTCTCACTCAACAACTCCACCCCAACCATCGCGGAAAACGACGACCCCAACACCACAGCCCGAACCCTGCATAGATGGATCTCAGACAGCACCAACACCATAGCCCCTTCAAGAAAAACAACAATATCCGTGCCAAGAAAGCCAGATGGTTTACCATCAAACTTCGAGAATCCAGACGCACATGCCGCCGCCTCGAAAAGGACTGGAGAAACACCAAATCCACAGAAGCCCACAACAACTTCAGAGCCGCCACCAACGCCCACCATCAACTCATCAGAGAAACGAGGAAAAAAGCGATTGAAGACAGAATCTCCACCCACGCACACAACAGCAAGGAACTCTTCAGCATCATCAAGGAGTTCGCTCAACCCACCAGCGAGTCTACCGACATCCCTCCCTCACAAGACCTCTGCGACAAACTCAGCACCTTTTTCCACCACAAAATCAAGAGCATCTATGACAACTTCGACGGAGACAACCAACACACTGAACCCTCACCAACCACCCCGGACACCCAGAAACCAGCGATTGATGACTGGACAGCCCTCACCACCGAAGACACACTGAAGACAATGAAGTCAATCCACTCAGGGGCCCTCACGGTCCCCTGTCCCACCACATCTTCAACAGAGCCGCCGACACCATCGCACCCATGCTCCTCCACACCATCAACCGCTCCCTGGCGACTGCCTCGTTTCCCGACGACTGGAAACATGCCGAGGTGAACCCCCTCCTAAAGAAACCCTCAGCGGACCCCACAAACCTCAAAAACTACAGACCCATCTCCCTGCTCCCGTTCCCAGCGAAAGTCAACGAGAAAGCCATCAACAGCCAACTCGCCACATTCATTGAAGAACACAACATCCTCGACTCCTCCCAATCCGGCTTCAGAAAAAAACCACAGTACGGAAACCGCCCTCCTCGCCGCAATAGACGACATCCGCACCCTACTGGACAAAGGAGAAACAGTAGCCCTCATCCTCCTCGACCTATCAGCGGCTTTCGACACAGTCTCCCACCGCACCCTAATACGCAGACTCTATGACGCAGGAATCCATGACAAGGCCCTCGACTGGATCTGCTCCTTCCTCTCCAGCAGGATGCAGCGGGTCAGACTCCCCCTTTCCTCTCGGACCCCACACCTACCACCTGCGGAGTCCCCCAGGGCTCCTCCCTCAGCCCGACGCTCTTCAACGTCTACATGGCTCTACTTGCCCCCATCGTCAGAACCTACGGACTCAACATCGTGTCATACGCAGACGACACCCAGCTCATCCTCTCCCTATCCAAAGAGCCCAACACCGCCAGACGCAACTTTCGAGAAGGCATGGAAGCCGTCGCTAAATGGATGAAAAACAGCTGCCTACAACTAAACACCAACAAAACAGAAGTACTCATCATGGGCCCAAACCCCGACGCCTGGAGCGACACCTGGTGGCCCACCGCCCTCGGAAACCCGCCAACCCCCACAGACCACGCACGCAAACTGGGAATCATCCTGGACTCCGAGCTCAAAATGGACCGCCAGATCAACTCTGTCTCATCTTCCTGCTTCCACAACCTCCGCCTCCTTCGTAAGACCTTCAAATGGATCCCCCTCGAACACCGAAAGACAGTCACTCACGCCCTGGTCACCAGCAGACTCGACTACGGCAACGCACTCTACGCCGGAATAAACAAAAACCTCATCCGTAACAGAACATCCAGAACGACGCCGCAAGACTGGTCCTCAACCTGCCAAAACACTGCCACATCTCCCAGCACCTGCTCACACTCCACTGGCTCCCCGTCGAGGCGAGAATCACCTTGAAGATGCTCACCCACGCACACAAGGCCCTCCACGGCACCGGACCAGCATACCTGAACAGCCGACTCAAATTCCACGCACCCCAAAGGACCCTATGATCAGCCCAGCTCTCCTACGCCGTGGTCCCCCGCACCAGAAAGACCAGATCGGGAGGCCGCTCCTTCTCCTTCCTCGCTGCCAAAGCATGGAACGCCCTTCCGCTCCACCTCAGACAGACAACATCGTTCCCCATCTTCGCAAGAAACCTCAAAACCTGGCTCTTCGACAGACCCCTCTCTTGATGAAATGGAACCTGCAACCCCCACCCCTAGCGCCTTGAGACCCTTACGGGTGAGTAGTCGCGCTTTAACAAACCCCTGATTGATTGATTGCCGAAGGCTGACCTCAGGTGCTGCATTGGCCTCATCATCTGACGCCTTGGGAACCAGTGTTGGGACAGGTGACCTACGGGAATGTGGTACACGTGACTGTGTAGTTGGCAGAGCTGGTGTGTCCTCATGTTCTGACGCGCTGCTGTGCTGCATTTCCAGGACCTCACTATCCCCGGCCTCACCATGTTCTGCATCTGTGAGTCTAAACAGTGCAAAACAACATTAATGTATGATTGTGAGGTCATGTCACAGTTGACAAATATTACATTTTCATTTCATTTGAACATCTGCTACACTATTTGTAATCGTTTTTTACATATGTGTGTGTTTGTCATTGTAACTGCTTGCCCTGCCTACCTCTCCCATGATGCACTTCCCTTAGTAATGAAATTGTAGTAAATACTTTACAGTGTGCATTTACGCTGTGCTGAGCTCACGTTCTGACTTAAGTAATTGGGACAATGGCAACATGCATTCCTCTTACCTTCAGATGTGTGTGCAGCTCCTGAGGTGTCCAGCTGCGTCACACCAACAGCAGCTTCAGGCTGGATGGTTGACTCCACCAAGTCCTCCATGGGAGTGTTTCCAGTGTCTATTGGTGTACCCCCTCCTGTTTTATTTGCCTCATTCAACCGGTCTGCAATGCGTACCTTGGCCCGACTGCGCAGATCATACCATCTCTTTTTTAGTTCTTCATTGGTGCGGTGTGTCACCCCAATTGCATTGACTCTGTTCTGGATCCGGATCCATATCTTCCTTTTCTCCTGCTCTGGTACCTTCAGAAACGCTTTTCCAAACAGCTTATCGTGGCTGTGCACTACTCCCTCAATCAGTGTTTCAATTTCTTTTTCTGAAAATTTCACTTTTCTTTTCCTGCCACTTTGACTGTCCTCTGCTGTTTGTGCAGGTTCCATTTTGTTATTGTTTGCAGGTGTTCTCAATCTCTCTTTCCAACTCCTCTTCTGCTCCCAGAGCCAGCTCCCTCCTCTCCCTGAGCCTCAGCACTGAAAATGAGGCTTGAAGTGCAGACTTCCTGCATCTGATGTCATCAACAAGCATCAATGTGCGACTCCGGAAATTGCAAAATCACAAAAAAATGCGAAATTCGCAAAAAAATGAAATTTCTATATTTTCTGCAATTTTTACCGATTCCTTATTTATTCGCAGAATTCATGATGCATCGCGTTTTGCCATTCCTTATTTGTGATTCCTTAAAAATCGCAAGTAAGGAATCACAAACTCATATCTTGATGCATGTGCCTGCAAGTAGTGAGTTCTTAGAACTCATGAGTAAAGGGGATAGAAGACCCGGTAGAGATGTAGCCCAAGAAGTGGGAGGGCCCAGCAGGCAGAAAACTTAAAGACCTGAAAAGGTGAAATTGGGGCTAAGAGTGATTTTAAACAAGGCGGTTTCACAGTTAGGGATGTCCACTGGATTAAGTTTACATTGAAGGTGTTTCTTGTAGATAATGGCTATTCCCCCGCCTGTTATTGTGACTCTGTCCATTCTAACAATGGCATAGCTTGATGGCAGACCTATTGCAACATCGGGGCCTGAGCTCTCATTAAGCCAAGTCTCTATTAGGAAAAAGGGATCCGTGAGGAAAAAGGCATCGGGTATATATACTACTATATACTACTTTCAAATAATCAGGCTTCTAGAATACACTTGTTTTCTGTAGGCGATAATTCATTTAGTGACCACTACCCACTTTGTCTTTCTGTTTGCATGCAAGCCTACGCCACTTTAAAAATTTGAACTACACCAAGTACCTAGAAATCGTTATTTTGTGAGGCAGGCGAGAAAGGAGTACAAGTGTGCGCTTAGGGAAAGAACACTTGCCCTGAGAAGTCAAGCCTGGATATCTCTGTGGGAAGCTGCCCTTAGGAAAGACAGCCGAGCCTTTTGGAAAGCAGTAAAAGCCCCATTTCTGAGTACTAAGGGCTGCCCAAAAATAGAAATGCTATGCCTGAATACCAATGGATCGAGCACTTCTCCAGGGTATGTAACAGTGGGGTAATTTTTGATACGCAGTTAAGTAATATACATGGAGAAGATACATCAGACTCCTTGGTTCTTTGCTCCAATCCCCAGTTTACCATGGAGGAAGTGACCCAATGACTTTCTGCAAATTTTAGGGGTAAGGGACCTGGGCCTGACAGGTCCCTTTACACTTATTTAAGTCAAATATGGATTTGTGGGCGCCAATTATTACCCAGGTGATAACTGATAGCTGTAGTGCCCCATTGTTGGGAAAATTTCACTGCAGCATTTTATTCTGTGATGCACAGCAAGCTCTGGGAGATCCACGAGTCTATGGGGCTGGAAGAGAATATTATTTGTTTTCTTAAGCGCCTTTACAGTAATGCCAAGGCACGAGTACGATTTGGTCTGTCTGGTGAATGCTCAGTTCCTTTCTCAATAAGGAGGGGCAATAGGCAAGGAAGTGTCTTAGCCCCCTTCCTTTTTAATCTTTGTATTAATGGTCTGGGTGAGGCGAGGCTCAAAAATAATCAAGATTTTCCTCAAGTAGCCAGTCATCCAATGCCTGCCCTCCTCTGCACTGATGACGCTGTTTTGATGTCACACACGCAAATAGGTTTGCAGAGGGTTCTAGATAGCTTTACTAATTTCATGGGCAATCTTGACCTTAGAGTGAACACCTCAAAGACTTATATAATGTGGTGAGGCTGGGGCAGCCAGAGATGTAGGGATATGTTTGTGGAAGGTCCGAAGATAGGGTGCACAAAGAGTTTTTGATATCTTGGAATACTTTGTAATGAAAATGATACATGGACCTAATCATTAGGGTTTTTACGGACAACGACTGTCCTTGCTAACTTTTCCAAAAGATTGGGTAGGAGACTGCCAGTGGAGCTCATCCAAATTTATAATTCATAATGTATCTCCACCGCCGTGTATGGGGCAAGGATTTGGGGCTTTGCTGACATAAATCCGATACAAACAGTGGAATATACCTTTTTTAAATTTTCATTGAGTGTTCCGAAGAGTATATCCTCATTTGTTTCCCACGCAGAGTTGGGCCTGCCTCACATTGCTGATCTTATTAAAATAGAGCCAATTCTGCTGTGGCATAGAATCTGGACAAATGCAGATACTTAGTTAAATAGGGATATCCTAATGGACACTTTGAAACTGGAAAGGGCTTTAATTATCCCAGGAGATAGATATATCAGGGACTTTATGCGTGACCTAGGTCACATAGAGTATTTTACTAAACCGACCACTATCCAGATGATTTCGAGAAAGGACCTAAAATAGGCGGACCTTCTGTTGCAGGAAACATCGAGAATGCCAATGGAGATCATTAAGCCCACTCTCCAGCAAAACAAGCAGATTTTAACTACTTTTAGCATTTAACCCTACCCAATTTTTGTATTGGGGGGTTATGGTAGGTTTTTATTGACCAGATTTAGGATGGGGATTTACCACAGACTTGTTAGCTTCCCGGCATGAATGACTGGGCTCAAGAATTACAACTGTGTCCCCGTGATAATCTTGCTGAACAATCCACAATGCATGTTAATTTATTTTGTAAATTTTATATAGAATTAAGTAAAGTATAGATTATACCAATCTTAAAATCAATGGGGACCAGACATTGTCGCCTGACGTTCATTATACTACAACTCTTGGAAAACGAACATCAAGCGTGGAGTATAGCAATGTTTCTAAAGAAAGTATGTAGTATGTAGTCTAAGGACTGGGATTTAAGCACTGAAGTCCCAAAAGCAGCATTTGACCATTTTTCATTGTTTTTAAATATTTTTGTGAATTTCATTGTTTTATTCTGTGTGTATGGAATTGCAATTTTTATGAACTTTTATGATTGGTTTTAATAGCAAAATCGAATAAAGATATTTTGATTTGATTTGAATGTATATATCATTAACTATTTAGGATTGCTCTTCTAAATTAAGATTGTTTACCTTAGGTTTCCATTTACGTCCCTGCTTTAGTTTTTTTTTTTTTTTTTCTTTAGAGAGAACATGGTGGCAGGAGACTGTAAAACATACAATTATACATAAAAAAACACCAAAGATGTCAGTAAAAGGAACATAAAGGAAAGGAAAGGTTATACAATACAATAAAGTAATTTTTAGTTAGAAAACCAATTCGCAGAAGGTGCCCAATTTTTAGAGGCAAGCAAACGCCTTCTCCTCCCTCTCAGCGACTGGACCGACGTCTCCAGTTTATGCCATGCAAGCATCCTTGCTTTCCAATGAGAGAAAATGGGGGGGCTCAGCGCTCAACCATTGTGATGTGATACACAGTCTGATCATGGCCATTGCAATAAACAAAAAAGCTTGAGTGTGTCTCGTTCTTTCAGAGGGCGTTGAATGTTCATACCCAGTTAATATTAGCTCCGCTGAGATCTTAACAGGAATTTGAACTAACTGATTAATAAAAACTTCAATTTCATTTACAAAGAGACGTAAATCAGGACATGCATAGAACATATGGATAGAATCAGCAGAGGACAATTTACATCAAGCACAGGAGGATCCTTTAGCACCTCTGACAACTCCCCAACTGGCTAGTTTGGCAGGGGTATGGTAAAGATTAAACATTGACATATAGCTTTGAGTACTAAGCGTGCCAGAAACCAAAACAGACCTGGCTAATTCTAACGGAAATTTTAGATCTACAAATGGGACCCCGAATTTAACAGCTCCCTTATTATTCTGAACATCTAGATCATCAGGGAGTCACTGGTACAGAGCACCTAACCTAGACTTTCTTCGTATTAATTGAACAATGGTAATCTTATCGATCATATTAGGATTTCTAGGAAGATTCTTAT
Source organism: Lissotriton helveticus (assembly GCF_964261635.1). Classification (NCBI taxonomy): domain Eukaryota; kingdom Metazoa; phylum Chordata; class Amphibia; order Caudata; family Salamandridae; genus Lissotriton; species Lissotriton helveticus. Next base: position 651,850,654 of record NC_136068.1, read on the forward strand.
CAAGGAAGCTTCTAAGATGTAAATATTTAAAAAAATATTTAGATTGTAAATGAAACTTCTCCGTCAAATAGGAAAATAAAGCCATCTGGCCCAACTGAGCCAGATCCCCAATTTCCTTCAAGCCAGCACCATTTTATGATCACACCCTCTTGAAATATTGGGGGTAATAATCTTGGAGCATTAAATGGAGTATAATAATTAAGGTTTGAAATAAGAAAGTGGCAACAAATTCTTTGCCAGACCGAAAATAGGGTCCAACAAACCTTAAATTTCGTTTTTTTGTAATAGCTTGGTTCAAGGACCAGAGTTAGAACTCGTTTGGCAGCATCGCCAAGCGATATTGCATAAATAGATGGAGACATATGAACAGGAGTGTCAACTGAATGACCCAGCAAGGGAACGCCAAAATGTTGTATCAGAGCGGCCCAGTAATAAAATAACAGATTCGGAACTGTCCAGCCGCCATGCTCACGTGGTAGACAAGTCCACTTTGCCGCCCTTCTTGGTCTGCGATAACCCCATAAGAATCGTAGGCATATCCTTTCTGCTCTTGTTAATGTTGCCTTAGGAATTAAGAGTGGGATAGATCTAAAAAGATATAGAAATTTCGGGAGGACGAGTATTTTTAAGATGTTACAACGTCCAAAAAGCGAAAGATGTAGATGATCCAATCTCTCTAACTTAATGTGAAGTGAATCAATTATAGGAGAATAGTTCAGATCAGGGATCTGATCTACATCGGCTAAAACTTGCACACCTAAGTATGTAGCCTCTGGAACTACAGGAGCCTGTGACAAGGGCATAGCTATAGATTTAACAATTTGGGTCTTTGCGACGTTTGACTTATAGCCAGATATAGGGGCTCATTAGGATGGCGGACGGACTTGCGTCCGTCCGCCACCCTAGAGGAGGAGGGACCGTCCGCAGGGGCCGCGGTGGTCCCTCCTGGCGGTCACATCCTCTATCTTTAACATTGCGGCGGGTGCAGCTTCAAGCTGCACCCGCCGCAATGTTAAAAATGCATGCACTGCATTTGCGTGCACACAGCGGCAGGCACTGCGCGGTGCCTGCTGCTTTATTCACGCAGATGCAGGGGGGTACCATAGGTACCCCCAATGTGCACCCCCCAACCCCCCTACACCCAGGGGGCCCGCAACGGCCCCCGAAGTGAAGGTCCGTATGCTTTTCCACGGCGGAAAAGCCGCCATGGAAAAGCATACATTTTACGCCATCCTAATATGGCTGGCGGTGTCTGATAGACACCGCCAGTCATGTTACAGCTTTTTCGCCGCGGTTGTAAGCCAACCGTGGCGGAAAAGCGGCGGACAGAAACCAGGACCCACCAGCCATCCTAATGTGGCGGTGGGTCTTTGGTGAGTCCGCAGAGGATTTTCCGCATCCTCCGGGCCGGCGGTGGCTTCCGCCGGCCCGGAGGATGCGGAAAATCCTCCATCATAATGAGCCCCATAGTGCCAAATCGCCCCGCAAGAATCTCTAATGCACTGATCGACGAACCAACTTTATCAGTTAATACAACAATGTCGTCAGCATATGCCAATGGCTTGTACTCAACTCCCTGGACCCTAACAGGAGAGATGCCCTGGGACCTTTCGATCATACTAAGGAAGGGATCAATTAACAAGGCAAAAAGGAGGGGAGAGTAGGGACAACCTTGTCTAGTCCCCCTGCTGATAGCGAAGTACTCTGACGCCCTCCCTGAAATACGGATTGCAGCAGATGGAGCCAAATACAGGGCGTGAAGGGCCTGAATAAAGTTAACAGAGAATCCCCTCCAGCGTAAGACGGCCCACAGGTATCCCAAGGAGACCCTGTCGAACGCCTTCTCGGCGTCCAACAGGATCACCCCAAGAGGAGAGCCCGTGGCCTTAGCCCAATCAAGCAGCGCAATGACACGCCGAATATGATCAGTTGTGTCCTTACCGGGAATAAACCTGTATTGACGGGGCGAGACAAAAGGGACAATAATTTGATGAAGGGTTCAACTCATCATTGCCTTTTTTCTTAAAAAGGACGATTATCGCCTGTCGCCAAGAGTCAGGCACGACCCCGGCTTGCGCAGACCTAAAAGCATCTAACATTTCCTGCTTAAGTACTGATGAAAAAGTTTTATAGAACTCTAGATGAATAAGATCAGGACCGGCTGCTTTGCCGTTGGAAAGGGATTTTATAGCAATTTTAACTTCCTCCCAGCTAATAGGTGCATACAAGACTTCATTTTGCTCTGCGGTGAACCTCAGAGTGTATAAAGGGTAAAAAAATTGATCCATGCTATCTTGTTGTTGCAGGGTGATAGTAGGATCTTCTGTATATAAGCTAGAATTGAAATTCACAAAAACATTCAAGACACCGCTAGGAGTTTCCTGAACGGTACCAAACTGATCGATAACTCGAACAATCCGATTAGCCATGGCCCTTTGTTGTAATCTCTTTGCCAGGACCTTGCCTGAGTTTTCCCCAAACTATATTAAGGTTCGAAATTGGATATATTTAACTGCAAGATCTTTATAAAGGGGTTCTAACAGATTAGACTTTGATATTGCAAACAATTTCTGGCTGCTGACCACATCTTGACCCAGCCGGATATTAGAGCTTAAATCAAGTTCTGCTTGTCGGAGTGTTTCTAATCTATGTTTAATTTCCTGCTGCGCTTGTTTCCAGCGGTAAGAAGCCAATCTTTTAGTTTCTCCATGCAAAGCAGCTTTAAATGTGTCCCAGACAACACAGGTAGAAGCAGTGCCCCTATTAAAATAAAAAAATTCTACAATCCAAGCAGTCATCTGTTCCTAATATTGCTAATCTAAGAGCAATTTCATTTCGAAGGTCCATGATCTGATCTGTTTGATAGGGCGATCCCATGGGAGGTTAATAGTTATGGGATTGTGATCAGATATGGTCCTGGGAGTGATTTCAATCTTAGCAGATCCCACAGGTTGATCGGACATAAAAACATAATCAAGCCGCACCATTTTATTATGCGGAATGGAATAGAATGTATGGCCGTCCTTATTTTGATGATGATAATGCCACACATCAATCAGGCCATGTTCCACAAGGAGGGTCTGACGGGCCTTAAAAACTTGGGGCTTCCGATCTACATAGCTATGATACAGTGATATATTGATTTGGCTGGAGATATTGATATTGAAATCGCCACAAAATAACATTCGGTGGGGCCACCCTGCCAATTCCACTTTTAAATTCCTGAAGATTTAGGGGTCATCCAGGTTAGGAGCGTAAATCGAACATATAGACTGAAGACGGTTATTTACCACCAATTCAAGAACAACCCATCTGCCACAATTGTCTTCTTTCACTCTTTTAACCAGCCCAACCCCTATTTTTAGCAGGATAGCAACACCCCTAATTGTAGATGTTTGGCGAGTACAGAGGCGACTAAATCATACCCAGGAGATCTTAAATGTCCTCCACTACTCCAAGGAATATGGGTCTCCTGCAGACAGATTAAGTCTATCTGCATAATTTGGATCATTTTGTGGAAGATCCTGCGTTTTTTAGGGTCGTTCAGCCCACATATATTCCAAGTCGCACAGCTGAGCCTATCCCCCCCATTAGAAATTATCAAAAACCAACAGCCTAAAAAACTCACTTTACTAGTAGAGCAAAAATGTAATTCTCCAAGAATAAATTTGCACGTTATTTTAATTAGGTCCGTATAGAGCAAGCTTTCAGAGCATGAGCACATTCCTACGAAAGCAAACAGTCTCCTGACCACCACACACCACCAAAACACCACCCCCACACCCCACCCCAAAGCACACACCCCCACCCACCTCTCCCCCACTCCCATCACCCTCCATGTGGAGCAGCAGGACCATGGTCCTTATGATGGTTAAGTTGGTGAGCACCCACACTCCGATGTGTCCGCGGTCCCCCCTGTATGAACATTACAGATGACCCTGCCTTCCAAAAAATAAAAATACTGAAAAGAAAAAATATGGAACAATCAGGTCATCTTAAGTCTCTGCGAATTTCAAAAAGTGTTCCTATCCCAGTTGAATAAGATGCATAAGGCCTTTTAAACTAGATTGTGTCCAAGAACTCCTTTGCGGATATCTCAGAAAGAAAGTACTTTGTTTTCCCTTGAAGAGAACTTTTAGCTTTGCTGGGAAGAGCAGAAATGCCTGGGCTCCCTTAGCCTGAAATGAGGATATCAGCTGACGGAGATTCCATCGACGATCCACTGTTACTGAGCAAAAGTCGGGCCGTACAAAAAATTGACAGTTCTTGGCCATACGCTTCTTATTTGGTCTGGCTAAATCGAATATTTTTTCCTGAACAAGAAAGTTGTTAAAACAAACTAAGATGGTGCGAGGATAGGCATTGTTACTACTAGATGAGGACTGCTTTTTGTGGAATGGAAACCTATGTGCTCGTTGTATTTCTAAGTTCCAGTCCCATTGGGTGACTTCTGGGAAGGCCTCAGTAAAAGCTCCACCATGAACTGCCTAACATCCTCACCTTCTATATTTTCATCAATACCTAAGATTCGCAAATTATTTCTTCTTGCTCGGTTCTCTAAATCAGAGAGTTTCCACAGAATATCCTTGCGCTGTTCTTTAATCTCCATAACAAGTTCCTTCTGGGCTACTGCGGCATCCTCTAAAGCTGAGATCCGCTTCTCCGCTTTGCCAACCCTTGCTGAGGTGTCCGTGCATGTTTTGATGACTCGGCGAAGAGAATTTTGCAATTTGCGACAGGCACCTTGTGTACGCATATTCTCCTGCCTTGTTGCCTCCCTATGGATGATGATAGTTTGATAGATTGTTGAGAGGGACACCTCTTCAAAAGCTTCTGTTGCAGGACCTTGAGAGTTGCCAGCTGTAGAGCCATATTGATTGCAAAATCTTCTGGTGAGGTGTTATACGAACTTGTATCAGTTACCAATGCCAGTGCTTTAGCACCAGAAGCTTTACTAACTGTACCAGTGGGGTCAACTGCGTTCAGAGCCCTTGAATCCTCGCTAAGGCGCCAATCACCAGATTCACTATCAAAATCCGAACATTGGGGCTCAGCATCCTCGTCCTCCTCCGATAGAGAATGGTCTGAGACAGAATAGAATTTATCAGTGGTCTCACTGATCTCCGATCCCCTTGTATCTAAGGAACGCTCAGCCAAAAGATCATTAGAGTAGGGGGTCATTGAATTGACACTCGGCTCCAGAGCAGCAATGAATTGATTACCGGCCTCTCCTACATTTCCCAGAACACATTGGGGGAGGGAGTTTAAAGAACTGGCAGGAGCTTAACTTAACATCTGCTCTGATAAACACTCCAAGTGATTAGTAGAGTCAGAGAACACAGTGTTTTGTAATAGAGCATCAGCTATAGGTTATAACACTGCATGAACAGTTTCAGCGCCCATCTGTAGAGCAGCATCAATAACAGTCACATCTAGATCAGAAGCTGTAGCTGCTTGTTGCCGTTGGGCCGTTTGCACCAACTCTGGGGGCACAATAACCAACGCAGGAGCCCCCTCCTTACCGCCAGAATCTTTGCTCACCTTTAATCCTTTTAAAGCAGACTGCAACTTCACAGTGCCTTCTGGGCCGCTTTGCGAAGTTGCTACTTTCTCCTTTGATCCCAATCGATCAAAGAGCTCCAGCAGCGTTTGCTCTTTCTTTGACGCTGAGCCAGTAGATGGAGGAGAAGATTTCGCGGCAGCCGGCGAAAGTCCTTTCTCGCTTGCCCCCGCAGAGGCGGAAGCCTTGGATTCGGATTCTGTGTTGATTCAGGCAGAGCCGCGGGTCTTCAGAGCTGCGGTGGCCACCTTTGTTAGAAGCTTCGGAGGCATGTTGTGCAATGAGGACGAGGAGTCGCAGCTCGAGGAGCAGCTACTCCCGTGAATCTGCGGATCTAGCCGGGACGCCAAGCCAGGTGCGCGCGGACAGGAGTAAAGAGCTGCCCGCCAAATCCAGAATAGTTTAACAGCAAGTCCCGATCTCAAGGAGTCCAGTCGAGAGGTGAGCGCCATAAGGAGGGGGATCTATATTGAGAATATTTTAACGGCAAAGGTATTCTGTAGAAATCGCTGGGACAGGAGTGCTAAAAGTTAGCCAGGAGGGTAGCCACGGACCAGAGGAGCTGAACACCAGCTTACTCAGCCGTGGTCACGGCCGCCATCTTGCCCATTATCGCTTTAGTTTTTTATTTCTATTGAAAGGTTTTGCAGTAGAAGGAGGTGCCCATGTGTAGCGCTAGATTTATTACTGTCCTTCTCCTTAGTAGTATTTTACACTCATAAGTTAGAATGTTCTCCCTTTTCAGGGGTGGAGATGTGTAAGTTTACAACTTTGAGTAACTTTACACTTGGATTTTTTTAGTAGTCAAATTTTGTAAAGTTGCTCAAAAGTGTATGAATGTGTATAGTTGCATGTGTAAATTACTCACAAGTGTAACTTACCTTTGTGAAGTGCCCCAATTGTGTTTTATCTTGCCTTGATAGTTTTGCATCCTTGCCAGAATCAATTGGACCCACTGCCAGAATGGTAGTTGTTATAGCTTTTTCACCAGTTTTTGAGTTTTTCATTTTGTTAGGGAGGGGAGATATTGAGGGATTGCAGCCACCACCTACAATCTGCAATAAATATCTCTTTGATCTTTGAAGATTGAGTCAGTTCTTGTTTATCGTGCAGTTGTTCAAAGTTTTTCAGAAGTTGGTTGAAGTTGTTCTCTAGATCATCTCCCGTATCTCTTCTCATGTAGCCACGCACCTGGTGGTGCTTTGCTTATAATATAAGGAGATTGGAAGATTGTTTGAGTGTTGTTGAATTAATTGTGTGAGACTCATTATTCAGATGGTTTTGTGTTGGAGTTAATTGGAATTAGTAAAGAAGAGCGATTATCATTTCAGCTTTGGATCATGATTTAGCCCTTAAAGTTCTAAAATTGAAACTTTTTTTTAAGTATATAGAAAAACATTTTCCTTGCCATCTTGGACTAGTGCATCTTCCAATGTTGTACCGACTCTCTTTCAAGACTTGGTTTAAAGTATCACTCTCTGTTATGGGTTTCAGTATAATGGAACCAGGATTACTTTTTTCAGGATCTGTGTCCTTCACACAAGTGCCTTGAGGGGGACCTTCTGTCTTGTTGCTGTTGAGGCTTTTGTATGGTTCAGTGCTTTTGGAGTGAAATTATTCATCAACACATTGATGATCATGCTAAATGGACTCTGCAGGGGTACTTTTGTCCGCTGAGTGTTTAGTGCCCCTAGTTAAGGAGTATGGTCTAATAGAATTGTGCCCTCTGTAGGGAGCTACTGATTCTCCGCTGAGACTATGAAGTTGTTTGTTTGTGTTGTCTTTGCTGGAGAGGTAGGTGCTAATTTATAAGTTAACTGATTTGCTGGTGGCTTGGTTGATGTTAGAGTTCTTATTCATTTTTTCTACCATTAAGAGCATAATAATTGGAATGTTTTTAAGCTTAGTAAATATTAGTAAACATAGGCATAGTGCAGTGACCATTTTAGCCTCTTCTTATGTATGGAATATACATGTGTACAATTTCTGTAGTTCTACAATTAAGGCTGCCAATGAGGTTTTCTCTTTTAGTGCAGTGCTTGTTTATTTTTCTAAAATAAAGGTTTGTATAGAAAGTACACATATCATCACATGTAATGCTGAAGAGAGCTCATACCAATTTTCGGATTCATTTTAAACATTGTCAACTTCTACAATAATATTGTTTTCTTATAATAGTTGTATAAAATCAAGAATATTAGATTCTGGAATGTCCTCATCTGTTGTCCGATATGCATTAGGGTAAAAAAGGAATGCCAGGTCGAAGCTAAAACATTTTATCCAAGTCACCTGAACATACTAATTCATTACGACTCAGATGTGGAGAAGCGTGGCTCAGTGGTTAGAGGTGGCAGACCCGGAAGCTGAGATCGACCGTGGACCAGGGTTCGATTCCCCGCCTCGGCGGGTCTCAGGCTAAAAAAAAATAAAAAAAACATAACAAAAATTCCACATACTCGACAATTCTCGCTCTGGTGCCTACTCAACTCACGGGGTCACACTCTGCGACTCTGGGCAATAGCTTGCTTAATCTCCACTACGGCCCCTCGCGGCGGGATGCCTGGCTTTCACCTTGTGGACATCCTGCCGGGGTTTCTCACAGGGGAATACCAGGACGGGTTCCCTAAGCAAGCGCCAGGACGCTTAGGGGCAGCTGTGCGCTTTACAAGTCCAGCACATTTACATGTAGTGGAGATAAAAATCTAGGATGCCTTGAGCCTTGTAGCTCAAATTAGGATGGCAGGATCACATAACCCTTCATTGCTCTTTAGAAGGTTGGCTATGTCGACACTTTGACTCTTTTTGTGATCGAGTACATGGAGCATTGGCATCGTACAATCTATGTAAGCAGAGCAAGTTAAATAAGGTATGAGCAAGGATTTTTTAGACGTCTCACTCGTGAATGTGCTCGTTGTTTTAGTCGTATTTCCCTGCCTGCTCACTCTTTAATGCCTTGTCTTTTGAGCATTTATAGACTGTACCCCCATAAGCATTAGGCGCACGAGAAAAATGCATACTCTGCTATTCCTCCTGTTGGCAATTTTGAAGATAGCTACATTGTATGTGGTAGCTCTTTATGGCAAGCAATTTTAAATGTATTTGAGGCAGTCCACTTTGATTATGAAAAATACACTGGTGCAGTTTGTAGTAAGCAGTCAACTAATGATATATCTTTTTTGTGTTAGCATGGCTGGTGATTCATTCCCAGCTGCTTGGGTCAGTAAATACTCAAGTCTGCTCCTGGTCTCCTCGTGTTGCTAGTTCATGTTTTTGTTGATTCACAAGGTCATATGCTCTTGCGGAGACTTGTAACAACTGGCATCTAACTAAAGCCTTAATTGAAAATCAATGGTGTGATTGGAGTGCCAATTGCAAATACCTGCAGCTCTGCTCCAACCATCATGCCAGAAGCTGATCTGCACTGCCTTCTTGATGCTGCTGTGCATTGTCACAATATAACACTACACAGTACAACCCAGGTCCTCGCTTCACACTGTGAGGTGGGGCATACGCATCTTGTGGGCCCCACTCAGGGTAGGAGCCCACTGGATCTCTTAGCATCAGCAAGTTATGTATCCTTGGTCAACAGACATGCTGGAAGCCGTAGCTAGCCATGGTAAGCACAGTCGCCTCAGGGGCATGCATCTAAGTTGCTCAGCTGCTCAACAAGTTCTTGGAAGCTGAACAACACTTTGGTCACTCGGCCACTTTGCAATAGATTAAGCCAACTATGTATATCGCAGAAGGTCCCACTGCTTTCACCACACCATACCTCTTAGCCTGACCATTGGGAATCATGATGCAGAAAATAAATTATATTGTTCACGAATAATCTGAGGCTACGTATTGCTCACTTGTTTTATAATCAGGGCTTCAAAGAGAATTTATCTGCCAAAGAAACTTCTTCCTAACTTCTACATGGATTTTTATAAGTGTTCGTAATTCTCGATTTAGCTAGTTACTTCATACATTATACATTATTTCTGTTGGTTTTTGATGCTTTCTATCATGGATTTTCCACTCACTCTTTCTTCTTTTAGTTGCATGTTGCAGAAACTTTTTGCTGGTTCAGCTGCTCCTCTCAGAATAAGACAGTATCAGATGCTGCTGGATGAATGACTCTATCTCCCTTTCTGGATAACACTGTGGGAAAATGGCAAGGTAGAATGGGCAAGGAATCCTCAGATACAGAGCTCTCGCTCCTTGACAAACATTAAAAGAGCCTGCGCAAGGCCTGGCTAAAGTTTAGTTTCTTTCCAATTGCCACATGATTGTTCCCCACATTGTCTCAAGCAGCTAACCTGAATTCCACAGTGGCATGCTGGTGTTGTGACTCCCAGCATGGTGACATTTTACAGGTAATATAATTCTGTCCCTCTCTACTGTCATTTTGCCAATGGTCCTAGGTACAATTAATGCTTACAATGGCCTCAATCTGTGACCCTACCTGTCACTGATCTTTCTTCACAACAGGTGGAAAGTAGCAGATCTTGACAATTACAGGCATAATTGAATAGATACAACACTTGTAGTAGCTATAAAGGCTATCATTCGCCACTGGAAGCAGGCAATTCTCCCTTCTCATATAGACTGAGCACAAAACATGGAGAGTGCTTTCTCCCATGAACAGTTTGTCTACCGCCTTTTGGATCAAACTCACTTTGTTGACAGAATTATATCTCAAAGTTGTCCGCTCCCTCTTAATCTCCCTGATACGTTAACCACTAGGCAATTTCTTCTCTATACTTTTCTCTGTTTCCTGTTCTCTTCTTTTCATCTTCTCCTATCCTTTTTTTCCATGTGTCTATCTTCATTTACCACATGCAGGCTTAGCTTCATTTGGATATATGATTTGATTTATATTAATTGTATGTCTTTTTAACACTGTGGACTCCCTTTACGGAGGTTATACTGTATGTCTTTTTAACACTGTGGACTCCCTTTATGGAGGTTATACTGTAATCCATTATAGATTAGTCTGTTATTTCTCTTTTTTTTTTGTTATCCGCTGCACTGGTTTCTAACGCATTCTTGTGATGGTGATTGTTAGGACTATACATTTAGTATGATAATTAAAAAAAAACAATAAAGCAATGTTATGTAAAAAGTAATTTTTTTTCAGAAAGTTTCATTGAGAGATGACAGTAATCCTGTAGTCTGCAGACAACACTCACTGACTTTTTTCAAGATTCAGAAGGGGACCCTTCCCCTTTACCACCTCAACATGATAGTCCGTTACTTTCAGAAAATATTGATACATCATAGTCAGAATAGATTTTTCGTTGGCATATCCATAATATACCCTGTCTAAATAGCAATTTGGAAACAATTTCTCAACCCATTTAGCAATTCAGAAAACCTTTTCTAAGTTTCTAAATGTGTCAGTACATTTGAAAGAGGGGTTTAGCATTCGCAAACCTGCTTATTTAAGGAATAAGAGGGTTCAAAAATGTTAAAAACTTTTTTGTACACAAGGCCTTTGGCATTTAAAAACATCTTGGGTAGGACATGAACAGGATTTATTTACAAGAAGACAGGAAAGTGAATTCGCTGAATTCTATTAATCTGGCCATACAAACCTCCCTGAATCTCATGATTTTATAAATACTCAAAACTGATTGGAGGGTGGAGGCAGCTTTTTATTCCATTGTCTGATTTGATACCACAAACTTGGATTCAGATTTTCTGAACCAAATCCCCTGATTGGCTGACCATACAGCTTGAACAAATGCTGCAGCTAACGCTTTGAGATATAGAGACACTGTTAGTGCATCCTAAAAAAGTAAAATCCACCTAATGGGTAAGGGTGATCTCACCCTGACCATCAAGTCCATGCATCCCAAATGAACTCCCTCCATATTTAGATTATAAAAAAAATGCTGATTTTGCAGCTAGCTATGTGGAAGCCAAAGACGAATTTGTGGTTGCCTGCACATTTCCCCAAGTTCTGCCGATCCTGTTTGAGGACTGCCAACTCAGTTCCAGCTTCAGTGGCATGAGACCAAGGACCAAGAGCAAATGAAAAAGACAGAGCCTGACCTAACACATTGCTCTTGATGCAACCATGCTTCCATTTTTGATGTATGAGGGCAAGAAAATAGAGCTAAATGCAAAATTATTCATTTACATAATTCAATGTGATCTCACAGAATTGTTTAGATCATTTTACATAATTACAGTACACAGATGTATGAAAGTTATACCCACCTCTAGTTATCACACATTGCATTTCATGAATGAGTGATTTGCCTGAAGTTGGGTTCACCTCCTATATAATGTCCACAACAGATGAACCATAGAGCTTATGAGGCCATTCGTTGATTACTGTCCCTGCATGCTCTTAACTTTGGTTTTGTGAGAACTTATTTCTCATGATGGGGTGATGCTGCCATTCTACTGGTCCATTATCATTAAAGCCCCGACAAGAGAAACATTACCTAAGATGACATGCAATTGGGGTGATCGTCGTTAGAACCGTGTTAGGACAGTTTCTTAAGTCCATGCTCCATTTTAGTGTCCTCTGATCTCTGGGATGCACGACAAGAGAAACAACTGAGTCTTTAGTACTTCTTTGGGTTGGTTCTGGTTTTTCTTCTTTCTTCTCGTCATTCATTAGTGGCTTTGGAAGTCTCAAATAAGGTTGTTTTTGATGATTTATGATCAGCAACAAGTACTGGAGATCATTGCGGAGAATTTATACTTGACCTTAATGCAGCCGAAAAGCTGCTAAATCTTTTACTTGACACATAAACTGATTATAAGACATTTCAAGTAATCTAAGAAAAAAAGTACACCAATTACATGTTAAAGAAAACATGAGAAATAAATATGAGGTAACTTAGGGCCTGATTACTAGTGTGTCGGTCTTCTAATTGCTGCACTTGTAGTGGCGCAGAAGTGGAGGGCCACTGTATTATGACTTTCAAAGTCATGCAGGATGTGGATCACCTCCTACACCAGGTAACCGTCATTCAATGGTGGTGGTGCCGCAAAGACCAAATGTGACATGCTGAGCGGAACTGGCACAGTTCTGCAGAGCATATTGCGAGCTCCTCCACCACCAGCGATTTCATGGCAGGTTCCCTGCCATGAAAGTGCTGGCAGTGGAGGAACAAAGGTGTCCCTACGGGGCTCCCATGCTGCACCCAAAATGGTGATGCATTCGGGGGGCACAACATCTGTCCTATCACCCCCAGTTCCAGCACGGCATGGACATCAACGTCCATGCCAAGAAGGAACATTTTTGACGTTCACATTGTGGTGCCTGTTTTTCTGGCACCACCACGGGAACGGCAGTAGGACCATCTGTCTGCTCAAAATAAACATGTAATCATGCGTTTGGTGCAGCCCCACTGGTGGAGAGCTGGTGCAACTATGCCAAAGTATTAATCAAGTCCTGAGTCTCTGCATCGTAAAGCATGCAGCATGCAAGCATCGTAAAGCATGCAGATGATTGTAGACTAGATTAAATCATATTCATTTGAATGATATAGGTTCATATTTTATTAAACAGCCTTAGCATATTATTTCAACATGCATTAGAATGATGTACTCACTAGTTATAAAATTACTGATCATCCTCATTGGAATAGTAATGTGCATAAAGAATTAATGAAATCTAAAGGAATCTGGTGAATCGTACATGTGATATTGAAAGGTTTCATTCTGACTTCTATCATTTGCTTATCTGAAATTGTGCACCAAATGCGAAAATAAACAATGGTGCTGCATAGTCATATTGAATGTCATAGTCATATTGAATGTAAAAGAAGCAAAACCTTCAGATTATGATCTTCATACATGTACTAATGTAAACCACTTAAAATGATGTTCAAATTTTGAGATTAGAAATAATTTTACATGTTGGTACTTTGAAAACGTAGTAATATTTCATAGTTACATGGGAGTTTTGTAACACATCTTATCATATATTCCGAGTGCTTAATAGGTGAATACAATGTTAGAATCTTTTTTGCCCTATGAAATGTATATATCAACTTTTTTATTTTCTGCATATTTTTAAATCAAATTTAACCACGGCCTGCATTTTCCTACTCTGTTTTGTCCTACACTTATGAGAAGGTTTCATAAACTTACAACGTGAATCGAAACTGTGTTTTACTAGAAGAGTTTTCCATTGCTCACAAGGCCTGATTGCAACAAAGTTAATACTTTGCTATGAAAAAGTATCCTCTTGAGCTCACTCGTTTGACTGCTGCTAAAGATTCATTGTTTGAAAGGCTACTTACTTGATCAGCACTACCTCATTCTATAATATCTGACTTCTTTATGCTGCATGGCAATCATTCTATATGAACTGACCAATGGACTGAGTTGTCTGACACGATGAGGTGACCAAAGAGGTGTCACCCGGAACAACTAGATTATATTATGAATTAGTCTGCTGGATAAAATATTCAGTGGTTTACTCTCGAGACTGCCTTTGGGAACTTTTGTGGACCCTACTTGCTCCTGTCTTACATTCTTTCTCAATGGGACACTGCCCATAGGCTGTTGTGGCTCATGTCCTTACTGAACTTACCAAAGCTCCTTGTCACATTATGGGAAGACCCAAACTAATTAGATAATATTTAGATACAAATTGCTTAGTAACAATGTACTTTCCCTTTTGAATAATGTTGATAAAATCTGACTTTCACTTAACTATGCATTCCCTCTCGTCATGATTTTATTCCTCAAGTTTATTACGTATTCCAATTGATGTATTAAGGACAGGGAGAGATCAGCATAGAGAAAACTCCAAACACTAGGGGGTCCATTAGGATGCCCGCCACCCTAACGGAGTAGTGGACCACCCGTTAACAGTGCGGGGGTCCCGAAATGGCATTAGGATGCGCCCGCCATACAGGCGGGCGCATCCTGTATATTTACCATTGTGGCAGGCGGAGCAGGAATCTCCGCCCGCCGCAATGGTAAAAGTGCATGTTGTGCTTTTCAAAGTGCAACATGACAGGCACCGCGCGGTGCCTGTCATGTTGCACTTTGAAATGCGAGGGGGTACCACAGGTACCCCCCATGTGCACCCCCCAAGCCACGGACTCCCAGGGGGCCCGCAAGTGCCCCCTGCAGGGAGCCTCCGCATGCCTTTCCGTGGCGGCATTGCCGCCACGGAAATGCATTGTGCACAGCCCATAGTAATACGGCGGGCGGTGTCTAAAAGACACCCCCACCATGTTACTGGTTTTCCGCCCCAGCCGCAAGGCGACCGGGGCGGAAAACAGGCGGGCGGTGTTTCCCACCGCCGCGGTCCCTCCCGCCATCCAAATCGGGCTGATGATGTCGGGCGGATTTCCTCCGCCAGGCTGGCGGTAGCCACCGCCAGCCTGGCGGAGTAAATCTGCCCGACATCATAATGGACCCCTAGGTTCTAATGGTAATATTTTGCATTGCCTTAACAACATTATTGGTTTGTATGATTCTGGTCTGACTAAATTTCTTCAGAAGATTCAGACCAGAAGTGATAATTCTTTATTTATATAGTTTTAGAGTCATATATATACATTTAATTATACGTTTTTTTAGTTGGTTGTCCAATCACTGGTCCTCATTGGATAGCCGGATATTAAATCCTTTATGTCCAACGTCTTATTTACAAAAAACAATGTCCATCCAAGGACCAAATGAGTGCCAGAAAGACATAGTGATAAGAAAGCTAAATTGATCAAAAAGGGCCCAGTATGTGCTGGAACAATAATCTGAAAGCGAGTTGAATGGTTTCTGTGCGTTGAAGTTAGGATATAGAGGGGGCCCTACTGAGATCCTTATTAAGATTCTCAATTTGCCCTTTCCTGCTCAAGTCCAAAGCTCTATGTTCATCTGAAGGAGATTAAGTACTGATAGTGTTAGTGTAGCACAAAGATGATTTGAAGCAGTGGAATGAATACCAATAGGGTTGCGCATCATGAATGCTTAAGCTTAGATTTCTGTGTTGTGAAATGACTGTATGATGTTATGCAAAGTGTTTAAACTCCATGTTTGGGTGATGCGGGTTAAGCAAAGAATCCTGCTTCGTGCCTTGCCTAGAGGGGGAGCAGCCACGCTGCAGAGACTGTGCTCCGCTGGGGACAACAGCTCCCATTTTACCCTGCTGCAAAATGCGCTCATTAGAATTACGCCTACCAGCGGCTGGTATAGCTGTCAACAGTCCTGATTTATGTTTTGCCTGGACTGGAAGAAGCAGTGCCACAGAGAATGGCTTCTGCTGTGGACTGCAGCTCTCATCTTCCCCTGCGGTACGTCCATGCCCGTCATCATTGTGGAGTAGTGTGGCTCACTGGTTAGAGGCGGCAGGTCTGAGAGCAGAAGTCAGCCCGGGACCAGGGTTCAATTCCCGACGTGGCAGGGTAGTGGACCGTGGTCAGCGGACTTGATAATTCTCGCTTCAGTGCTTACTCTAATCAGGGGTTCCACTCGGCAACTCTGGGCATTAGCTTGCCTAATCTCCACAACGGCCCCACCAATTCCGGGGATGCCTGGCTCCACCTTGGGGACTCCCAGCAGGGACCATCCCACAGGGAAAGCCAGGACGGGTTCCCCAGAGTTATACAGCTCCGGGACGCCCCGTTGCTGGGGCAGCTGTGCGCTTTACAAGTATACTACATTTACATTTACATCATCCTGAGTAGTCTGGGCTGCCCCCTCCTCTATGCGGTGCATCTCTGGGGGAGTTTGAAATCTGGACCAGCCCTTAAGGGAATCGCTCATGCTGGGTAAGGTAAAGGTGAGAAACAAGCAGCCAGGGAGGGTGGGGTAGTCAATAGCCTTTATTCTTTTTTGTCAAGGGCAGCTAATGTTCTGTTTCAAGAGATTGAACTGACACAGCTAAGTCTTCCACTTGAGGAGAGCAAGAGAGTTACAGACTTGTTAGTACCCCTCCCTGAGGTTCGGTCTACATTGGTTGGGAAGCAAGACTCCTGCGTACCCTCTAGTTGCCCCTGAGTACATTTGCATGAAGCTGAGTCCCCTTTACTATCAGATTCAATGATACAGACAATAGTTAAGAGAAAAAGAGGCAGAGGGAAACCAAAGTTAAAGAACTTGAAGGTCACAAGAAGAACCAGAACTATGGAAGGGGCAAAGAGCTCAGAGCCCACCGTGTCTGGTAAAGACTCCTTGATGATGAAAAATGAGGACTTATAAGTAAGATTAGAAAACATGGTCTCCTTAATCCTCTCAAAATTACTGCAAAGATTAACAAGAATCATCAATGGTGGGATTATATGGGAAGGGAAGGAGAAATTAATATATCATTATATCCAGAACTAGGGCAAGTCCTGCAAGCACAAGGGAATGTCATAGGGGAGAGATTGCTTCTAAACTACCTAATCTACCAGGCCCGCATCTGGCCCCAGACTCTCCTATCCAAACCTTCCAACCATCCCTG
Organism: Lissotriton helveticus; assembly: GCF_964261635.1. NCBI lineage: Eukaryota > Metazoa > Chordata > Amphibia > Caudata > Salamandridae > Lissotriton > Lissotriton helveticus. The sequence goes on from NC_136068.1 coordinate 651,867,618, forward strand.
ACTCTTGCATGTTTTAATAAAACCAATGCAGGAGATGAAATAACAGAGCCATTAAGACCACGGGACACATGCATCAAAATCAGAAAAAGTGATTCATTATTTACGAAAAATAAGGAATCGCAAATGAAAAATCGCTAACCGGATTGCATAAAGCAATTCGACAAAAAAATTGTGATTCGTGAAAATTTGCTAAAACAAGACTGAGGACACAATTAGGACTCTCTAACCCAGGAAATCGCAATATGCAACTTCGCTAATAGCGATTTTGGTATTAGCGCAATCACTATTAGCGAACTCACAAAAAGCAGGTCGCACTCGAAGCAGGCTGATGACATCACAATCAGAAATTCATCCAGGCCATGCTTCAATCCGTGCTCTGAGGAGCTCAGAGGAGGAGGGAGAGTACTGAAGCTGAGCTGAAAAACCTCACACTCGATATCCAGCTACTGTTCCCAGGCCCAGGATGAACAAAACTGATGCAGGGAAGAGTGCCACGGCTAGGAAAAGGAAACTGAAGTTCTCTGATAAACTGTTTGGCAAATTGTCCCTAAAGGTGCCAGAGGCCATGTGATGATTTGAAGAAAAGGTGGTCCGACCTGAGGAAACGTGCCAAGGAACGCAGAATATTCATGAAGTGAGTCAGGCTTTTTGGACATGTAGTGCTTGAAAGTCCTATGCAGCATGTGTGTCAGGCCTCTTAATTCCCAAATAGTCTCCATGCTGTGTAATAAAGATCTTGGGTGTGCTGTAGAAATGCTGTAGCAACTCTCTCTGTAGCATGTAGTAAACATTTCAGTGAATTTTCATTTCTACATTCTCAGTCCCACCTTGACCCCCTACACAGCCTGAATACTACTGCACTGCCCTGAACCCTAAAACACCATCCCTAGCAAAACCTGCTAAACTCTTTCAACACTACTGCACTGCTCAAAACCCTGAAACACCATTCTCAGCGAATGCCCCTATAATGTTGAAACACCACTGCACTGCCCTAAAACCTGAAACAGCACTGCCTGCATAATCTCCTACACTTCCCGAACACTGCAGCTGTGCCTTAAAAACTGAAAGAACACCCCCTGCTATACCCCCTACACTGGGTGAATACTAGGGTAGTTTTCTAAACCCTGAAACAGCACTCCCAGCAAGAGCCTCTTTCACTTTAGTAATAAACTTCCTGATTTGCAATAGATACTGTCATTTGTCTAAGATCACAGTGTGAGTCAGTATTCAATTCAGAACATTGTGGCAGAATAATTTGCTTAGTTGAAGTGTTTAAATATATGGGAATACATGTACTCATGAAGTGAGTCAGGCTTAAGGACATGTAGTGCTTGACAGTCCTATGCAGCATGTGTGTCAGGCCTCTTAATTCCCAAATAGTCTCCATGCTGTGTAATAAAGATCCTGGGTGTGCTGTAGAAATGCCATAGCAACTCTCTCTGTAGCATGTAGTAATCATTTCAGTGAATTTTCATTTCTACATTCTCAGTCCCACCTTGACCCCCTACACTGAATGAACACCACTGCTCTGTCCTATACCCTGAGACGCCATCCCTAGCAAAACCTTCTAAACTCTTTCAACACTACTGCACTGCTCTAAACCCTGAAAATGCACTCCCAGCAAGACTCTCTTTCACTGTAGTAATCATTCTACTGAATTGCAAGGAATACTATCATTTGTCTGAGATCACAGTGGCAGTCAGTATTCATTTCAGACAAATGTGGCAGAATAATTTGCTTAGTTGATGTGTTTAAAAATATGGGAATATATGTACTCATGAAGTGAGTCAGTCTTTAGGACATTTAGTGCTGAAAAGTCCTATGCAGCATGTGTGTCAGGCCTCTTAATTCCCAAATAGTCTCCATGCTATGTAATACATATCTTGGGTGTGCTGTGAAAATGCCATGGCAACTTTCTCTGTAGCATGTAGTAAACATTTCAGTGAAATTTCATTTCTTCATTCTCAGTCCCACCTTGACCCCCTACACTGCCTTAACACCACTGTACTGTCCTAAACCATGAAACACCATCCCTAGCAAAACCTGCTAAACTCTTTCAACACTACTGCACTGCTCTAAACACTGAAACAGCACTCCCAGCAAGACTCTTTTTCACTGTAGTAATCATTTTACTGAATTGCAAGGGATAATGACATGCGTCTAAGATCACAGTGTGAGTCACTATTCATTTCAGAAAAATGAGGCAGAATAATTTGCTTAGTTGATGTGTTTAAAAATATGGGATAGATGTCCTCATGATGTGAGTCAGGCTTTAGGACATGTAGTGCTTGAAAGTCCTATGCAGCTTGTGTGTCAGGCCTCTTAATTCCCAAATAGTCTCCATGCTGTGTAATAAAGATCCTGGTTGTGCTGTAGAATTGCCATAACAACTCTCTCTGTAGCAAGTAGTAATCATTTCAGTGAATTTTCATTTCTACATTTTCAGTCCCACCTTGACTCCCTACACTGCCTGAACACCACTCCACTGTCCTAAAGCATGAAACACCATCCCTTGCAAAACCTGCTAAACTCTTTCAACACTACTGCACTGCAATAAACCCTGAAACACCATTCTCAGCGAATGCCCCTATGATGTTGAAACACCACTACACTGCCCTAAACCCTGAAACAGCACTCCCTGCATGATCTCCCACACTTCCCGAACACTGCTGCTGTGCCTTAAACTCTGAAAGAACACCCCCTGCTATACACCCTGCACTGGGCGAATACTAGTGTAGTTTTATAAACCCTGAAACAGCACTCCAAGCAAGACCCTCTTTCACTTTAGTAATAATCTTACTGATTTGCAGTAGATAGTGTCATTTGTCTAAGATCACAGTTTGAGTCAGTATTCATTTCAGAAAATTGTGGCAGAATAATTTGCTTAGTTGATGTGTTTAAAAATATGGGAATACATGTACTCATGAAGTGAGTCCGGCTTTAGGACATGTAGTGCTTGAAATTCCTATGCAGTATGTGTTTCAGGACTCCTAATTCCTAAATATTCTCCATGCTGTGTAATAAAGATCCTGGGGGTGCTGTAAAAATGCCATAGCAACTCTCTCTGTAGCATGTAGTAATCGTTTCAGTGAATTTTCATTTCTACATTCTCAGTCCTACCTTAAACCCCTACACTGCCTGAACACCACTGCACTGTACTAATCCCTGAAACACCATCCTTAGCAAAACCTGCTAAACTCTTTCAACACTACTGCACTGCTCTAAACCCTGAAACAGCACTCCCAGCAAGACTCTCTTTCACTGTAGTAATCATTTCACTGAATTGCAAGGGATATTGTCATTTGTCTAAGATAACAGTGTGAGTCAGTATTCATTTCAGAAAAATGTGGCAGAATAATTTGCTAAGTTGATGTGTTTAAAAATATGGGAATACATGTACTCATGAAGTGAGTCCGGCTTTAGGACACGTAGTGGTTGAAATTCCTATGCAGCATGTGTGTCAGGCCTCTTAATTCCCAAATAGTCTCCATGCTGTGTAATAAAGATCCTGGGTGTGCTGTAAAAATGCCATAGCAACTCTCTCTGTAGCATGTAGTAATCGTTTGAGTGAATTTTCATTTCTACATTCTCAGTCCCACCTTGACCCCCTACACTGCCTGAACACCACTGCACTGTCCTAAACCCTGAAACACCATCCCAAGCAAAACTTGCTAAACTCTTAAAACACTACTGCACTGCTCTAAACCCTGAAACAGCACTCCCAGCAAGACTCTCTTTCACTGTAGTAATAATTTTACTGACTTGCAAGGGATACTGTAATTTGTCTAAGATCACAGTGTGAGTCAGTATTCATTTCAGAAAAATGTGGCAGAATAATTTGCTTAGTTGATGTGTTTAAAAATATGGGAATACATGTACTCATGAAGCGAGTCAGGCTTTAGGACATGCAGTGCTAGAATGTCCTATGCAGCATGTGTGTCAGGCCTCTTAATTCCCAAATAGTCTCCATGCTGTGTAATAAATATCCTGGGTGTCCTGTAGAAATGCCATAGCATCTATCTCTGTAGCATGTAGTATTCATTTCAGTGAATTTTCATTTCTACATCCTCAGTCCCACCTTGACCCCCTACACTGCCTGAACATCACTGCACTGTCCTAAACCCTGAAACACCATCCATAGCAAACCTTGCTAAACTCTTACAACACTACTGCACTGCTCTAAACCCTGAAACAGCACTCCCAGCAAGACTCTCTTTCACCATAGTAATAATTTTACTGAATTGCAAGGGATACTGTAATTTGTCTAAGATCACAGTGTGAGTCAGTATTCATTTTAAAAAAATGTGGCAGAATAATTTGCTTAGTTGATGTGTTTAAAAATATGGGAATACATGTTCTCATGAAGTGAGTCAGGCTTTAGGACATGTAGTGCTAGAAAGTCCTATGCAGCATGTGTGTCAGGCCTCTTAATTCCCAAATAGTCTCCATGCTGTGTAATTGTTATCCTCCAATTCCTCTGGATCAACGTGATGTACAAGAAAGGCCACCTCCTGATCTATCCAAACCTTGAATGCTATAATAGCCAAAGGTTAAGGAAGGATCAGACTAGGGCAATAAAGCCCGCGGGGAAGGAGATCTGAAACGACAAAGAAAAGAACGATGAGTAGTCCCTTCTCCTCCTTACTACTAGCACTACACAACGTGAAATACCCCAGCTTTCTAGCCCCCTTTCTAATGTCTATCTGAAAATGAAAAGAAAGGTTTGGTAGTTGTGGAAGATAATTCTCTTTACCCACGTCCAGGACTGGGACGACTGTGAATCACGCTATTCCCACCTGTAACACACAAGCACAACAACAACCTTACACCCAATCCTAACAGAGGGCTAGAGGAATGCAGATGAATAGGATAGGCCGTGTACGTACCCCCCTTTTGTTAAAGTCTTAACTTCGAAAGAGACATCAAGGAGGAATAGCGTAGTCAGAGGTAAAACTGGAAAAAAACAAAATAATCCTGAGCGGGTTACTTCACCCGGTAAATGTTATAAGCTGGCACAGTACCTCTTTGTAAACGGAGAACAGCATAAGCGAAGGACTCCCTGGTATCCACAAATCAGCAGGTGAACGGTTAAAGCAGAGCCCACCTATCGGATACACAAGCCTGGGCAGCAAGGCGCTGATATCCCTTGTAAAGCATTCGAATACCAAGCCTGGTATATAGGAGTGTTGTGTAGCGATATAGTCCTCCGCACGAGCCTAGGTTCAGGCTCACCAACGGAGGGCAACAGTTGCAATGTGAAAATCAAGCAGCAAGACAAGAAAACACTGTTTCATCATCCCCCGCATGAGCCAAGGATAGCTCGTCCAATGGGGGGCAACGACGGGTCAGAATACTGGTAGCGCTTTAAGACGTAATCGTCCTCCGCATGAGTCAACCCGACTCTCCAACGGAGGGCAATGCAGGGCAAGGTAAACGATAGTGTATAAAAACGTAATTGTCCTCCGCATGAGTCAACCCGACTCGCCAATGGAGGGCACGACAAGAGGCTTGACGGCAAACGTGCCAATCACCAAAAGCGCAAGGTAACAGCAAAGTAAACACGGTTTACCAACAGAGAACAGCATCCGCTCTTCTCGTCCAAGCGTCAGTGGTTCGAAGAATATCCGACACCAGGAACAGGAAGTGAGTTCCCTATGTAACCTTCCTTTGCTACCGCAAAGGACTCTGGGAGATGTAGTTTCATGGGGGGGAACAGGCCACTTCCATATGTTCGCTGCAGCGGCGCTCTACTGGAACATAACAGTAATAAATATCCTGGGTGTGCTTTAGAAATGCCATAGCAACTAACTCTGTAGCATGTAGTAATCATTTAAGTGAATTTTCATTTCTACATTCTCAGTCCCACGTTGACCCCCTACAATGCCTGAAACACCATCCCTAGCAAAACCTGCTAAACTCTTTCAACACTACTGCACTGCTCTAAACCCTGAAACACCATTCTCAGCGAATGCCCCTATAATGGTGAAACACCACTGCACTGCCCTAATCCCTGAAACAGCACTCCCTGCATGATCTCCTACACTTCCCAAACACTGCTGCTTTGCCTTAAACTCTGAAAGAACACCCCCTGCTATACCTCCTACACTTGGCGAATACTAGTGTAGTTTTCTAAACCCTGAAACAGCACTCCCAGCAAGGCCCTCTTTCACTGTAGTAATCATTTTACTGAATTGCAAGATATACTTTCATTTGTCTAAGATCACAGTTTGAGTCAGTATTCATTTCAGAAAATTGTGGCAGAATAATTTGCTTAGTTGATGTGTTTAAAAATATGGGAATACATGTACTCATGAAGTGAGTCTGGGTTTAGGCCATGTAGTGGTTGAAATTCCTATGCAGCATGTGTGTCAGGCCTCTTAATTCCCAAATAGTCTCCATGCTGTGTAATAAAGATCCTGGGTGTGCTGTAGAAATGCCATAGCAACTCTCTCTTTAGCACGTAGTAATCATTTCAGTGAATTTTCATTTCTACATTCGCAGTCCCACCTTGACACCCTACACTGCCTGAACACCACTGCACTGTCCTAAACCCTGAAACACCATACCTAGCAAAACTTGCTAAACTCTTACAACACTACTGCACTGCTCTAAACCCTGAAACCGCACTCCCAGCAAGACTCTCTTTCACTGTAGTAATAATTTTACTGAATTGCAAGGGATACTGTCATTTGTCTAAGATCACAGTGTGAGTCAGTATTTATTTCAGAAAAATGTGGCAGAATAATTTGCTTAGTTGATGTGTTTAAAAATATGGGAATACATGTACTCATGAAGTGAGTCAGGCTTTAGCACATGTAGTGCTTGAAAGTCTTATGCAGCATGTGTGACAGGCCTCTTAATTCTCAAATAGTCTCAATTCTGTGTAATAAAGATCCTGGGTGTGCTGTAGAAATGCCATAGCAACACTCTCTGTAGCTTGTAGTAATCATTTCAGTGAATTTTCATTTCTACATTCTCAGTCCCACCTTGACCCCCTACACTGCCTGAGCACCACTTGCACTGCCCTAAACCCTGAAACACCATCCATAGCAAAACCTGCTAAACTCTTTCAACACTACTGCACTGCTCAAAACCCTGAAAAACCATTGTCAGCGAATGCCCCTATAATGTTGAAACACCACTGCACTGCCCTGCAACCTGAAACAGCACTGCCTGCATGATCTCCTACACTTCCCGAACAGTGCAGCTGTGCCTTAAACTCTGAAAGAACATCCCCTGCTATACCCCCTACACTGGGTGAATACTAGTGTAGTTTTCTAAACCCTGAAACAGCACTCCCAGCAAGAGCCTCTTTTACTTTAGTAATAATCTTACTGATTTGCAATAGATACTGTCTTTTGTCTAAGATCACAGTGTGAGTCAGTATTCATTTCAGAAAATTGTCGCAGAATAATTTGCTTAGTTGAAGTGTTTAAAAATATGGGACTACATGTACTCATGAAGTGAGTCCGGCTTTAGGACATGTAGTGCTTGACAGTCCTATGCAGAATGTGTGTCAGGCCTCCTAATTCCCAAATAGTCTCCATGCTGTGTAATGAAGATCCTGGGTGTGCTGTAGAAATGCCATATCAACTCTCTCTGTAGCATGTAGTAATCGTTTCAGTGAATTTTCATTTCTACATTCGCAGTCCCACCTTGACACCATACACTGAATGAACACCACTGCTCTGTCCTAAACCCTGAGACACCATCCCTAGCAAAACCTGCTAAACTCTTTCAACACTACTGCACTGCTCTAAACCTGAAACAGCACTCTCAGAAAGACTCTCTTTCACTGTAGTAATAATTTTACCGAATTGCAAGGGGTACTGTCATTTGTCTAAGATCACAGTGAGAGTCAGTATTCGTTTCAGAAAAAGGTGGCAGAATAATTTGCTTACTTGATGTGTTTAAAAATATGGGAATACATGTACTCATGAAGGGAGTCAGGCTTTAGGACAAGTAGTGCTAGAAAGTCCTATGCAGCATGTGTGTCAGGCCTCTTAAATCCCAAATAGTCTACATTCTGTTTAATTAAGATCCTGCGTGTGCTGTATATATGCCATAGCAACTCTCTCTGTAACATGTATTATTCATTTCAGTGAATTTTCATTTCTACATTCTCAGTCCCACCTTGTCCCCCTACACTGCATGAACACCACTGCACTGTCCTAAACCCTGAAACACCACCCCTAGCAAAACCTGCTAAACTCTTTCAACACTACTTTATTGCTCTAAACCCTGAACCAGCACTCCCAGCAAGACTCTCTTTCACTGTAGTAAGCATTTTACTGAATTGCAAGGGATACTGTCATTTGTCTAAGATCACAGTGTGAGTCAGTATTCATTTCAGAAAAATGTGGCAGAATAATTTGCTTAGTTGATGTGTTTAAAAGTATTGGAATAAATGTCCTCATGAAGTGAGTCAGGCTTTAGGACATATAGTCATTGAAAGTCCGATGCAGCATGTGTGTCAGTCCTTTTAATTCTCAAATAGTCTCAATGCTGTGTAATAAAGATTCTGGGTGTGCTGTAAAAATGCCATAGCAACTCTCTCTGTAGCATGTAGTAATCATTTAAGTGCATTTTCATTTCTACATTCTCAGTCCCACCTTCACCCCCTAAACTGCCTGAACACCACTGCACTGCCCTAAACCCTGAAACACCATCCCTAGCAATACCTGCTAAACTCTTTCAACACTACTGCACTGCTCAAAACCCTGAAACACCATTGTCAGCGAATGGCCCTATAATGTTGAAACACCACTGCATTGCCCTAAAACCTGAAACAGCACTGCCTGCATGATCTCCTACATTTCCCGAACACTGCAGCAGTGCCTTAAACTCTGAAATAACACCCCCTGCTATACCCCCTACACTGGGTGAATACTAGTGTAGTTTTCTAAACCCTGAAACAGCACTCCCAGCAAGAGCCTCTTTCCCTTTAGTAATAATCTTACTGATTTGCAATAGATACTGTCATTTGTCTAAGATCACAATGTGAGTCAGTATTCATTTCAGAAAATTGTGGCAGAATAATTTGCTTAGTTGACGTGTTTAAAATAGGGGGATACATATACTCATGAAGTGAGTCAGACTTTAGGACATGTAGTGCTTGACAGTCCTATGCAGCATGTGTGTCAGGCCTCTTAATTCCCAAATAGTCTCAATGCTGTGTAATAAAGATCCTGGGTGTGCTGTAGGAATGCCATAGCAACTCTCTCTGTAGCATGTAGTAATCATTTCAGTGAATTTTCATTTCTACATTCTCAGTCCCACCTTGACCCCCTACACTGAATGAACACCACTGCTCTGTCCTAAACCCTGAAACACCATCCCTAGCAAAACCTGCTAAACTCTTTCAACACTACTGCACTGCTCTAAACCCTGAAACAGCACTCCCAGCAAGACTCTCTTTCACTGTAGTAATCATTTTACTGAATTGCAAGGGGTAATGTCATTTGTCTAAGATCACAGTGGGAGTCAGTATTCATTTCAGAAAAATATGGCAGAATAATTTGCTTAGTTGATGTGTTTAAAAATATGGGAATACATGTACTCATGAAGTGAGTCAGGCTTTAGGACATGTAGTGCTAGAAAGTCCTATGCAGCATGTGTGTCAGGCCTCTTAATTCCCAAATAGTCTCCATGCTCTGTAATAAAGATCTTGGGTGTGCTGTAGAAATGGCATAGCAACTCTCTCTGTAGCATGTAGTAATCATTTCAGTGAATTTTCATTTCTACATTCTCAGTCCAACCTTGACCCCCTACACGGCCTGAACACCACAGCACTGCCCTGAACCCTTAAACACCATCCCTAGCAAAACCTGCTAAACTCTTTCAACACTACTGCACTGCTCTAAACCCTGAAACAGCACTCCCAGCAAGACTCTCTTTCACTGTAGTAATAATTTTAGTGAATTTCAAGGGATACTGTCATTTGTCTAAGATCACAGTATGAGTCAGTATTCATTTCAGAAAAATGTGGCAGAATAATTTGCTTAGTTGATGTGTTTAAAAATATGGGAATACATGTACTCATGAAGTGAGTCAGGCTTTAGGACACATAGTGCTAGAAAGTCCTATGCAGCATGTGTGTCAGGCTTCTTAATTCCCAAATAGTCTACATTCTGTTTAATTAAGATCCTAGGTGTGCTGTAGAAATGCCATAGCAACTCTCTCTGTAGCATGTAGTAATCATTTCAGTGAATTTTCATTTCTACATTATCAGTCCCACTTTGTCCCCCTACACTGCCTGAACACCACTGCACTGTCCTAAACCCTGAAACACCACCCCTAGCAAAACCTGCTAAACTCTTTCAACACTACTGTACTGCTCTAAACCCTGAAACAGCACTCCCAGCAAGACTCACTTTCACTGCAGTAAGCATTTTACTGAATTGCAAGGGATACTGTCATTTGTCTAAGATCACAGTGAGTGTCAGTATTCATTTCAGAAAAATGTGGCAAAATAATTTGCTTAGTTGATGTGTTTAAAAATATGAGAATACATGTCCTCATGAAGTGAGTCAGGCTTTAGGACATATAGTCATTGAAAGTCCTATGCAGCATGTGTGTCAGGCCTCTTAATTCTCAAATAGTCTCAATGCTGTGTAATAAAGATCCTGGGTGTGCTGTAGAAATGCCATAGCAACTCTCTCTGTAGCATGTAGTAATCATTTCAGTGAATTTTCATTTCTACACTCTCAGTCCCACCTTGACCCCCTACACTGCTTGAACACCACTGCACTGCCCTAAACCCTGAAACACCATCCCTAGCAAAACCTGCTAAACTCTTTCAACACTACTGCACTGCTCAACACCCTGAAACACCATTGTCAGCGAATGCCCCTACAATGTTGAAACACCACTGCACTGCCCTAAAACCTGAAACAACACTGCCTGCATGATCTCCTACACTTTCCGAACACTGCAGCAGTGCCTTAAACTCTGAAAGAACACCCCCTGCTATACCCCCTACACTGGGTGAATACTAGTGTAGTTTTCTAAACCCTGAAACAGCACTCCCAGCAAGAGCCTCTTTCCCTTTAGTAATAATCTTACTGATTTGCAATAGATACTGTCATTTGTCTAAGACCACAATGTGAGTCAGTATTCATTTCAGAAAATTGTGGCAGAATAATTTGCTTAGTTGAAGTGTTTACAAATATGGGAATACATGTACTCATGAAGTGAGTCAGGCTTTAGGACATGTAGTGCTTGACAGTCCTATGCAGCATGTGTGTCAGGCCTCTTAATTCCCAAATAGTCTCCATGCTGTGTAATAAAGATCCTGGGTGTGCGGAAGAAATGCCATAGCAACTCTCTCTGTAGCATGTAGTAATCATTTCGGTGAATTTTAATTTCTACATTCTCAGTCCCACCTTGACCCCCTACACTGAATGAACACCACTGCTCTGTCCTAAACCCTGAGACACCATCCCTAGCAAAACCTGCTAAACTCTTTCAACACTACTGCACTGCTCTAAACCCTGAAACAGCACTCCCAGTAAGACTCCCTTACACTGTAGTAATACTTTTAGTGAATTTCAAGGGATACTTTCATTTGTCTAAGATCACAGTATGAGTCAGTATTCATTTCAGAAAAATGTGGCAGAATAATTTGCTTAGTTGATGTGTTTAAAAATATGGGAATACATGTACTCATGAAGTGAGTCAGGCTTTAGGACACATAGTGCTAGAAAGTCCTATGCAGCATGTGTGTCAGGCTTCTTAATTCCCAAATAGTCTACATTCTGTTTAATTAACATCCTGGGTGTGCTGTATATATGCCATAGCAACTCTCTCTGTAACATGTAGTAATCATTTCAGTGAATTTGTATTTCTACATTCTCAGTCCCACCTTGTCCCCCTACACTGCCTGAACACCACTACACTGTCCTAAACCCTGAAACACTACCCCTAGCAAAACCTGCTAAACTCTTTCAACGCTACTTTACTGCTCTAAACCCTGAAACAGCACTCCAAGCAAGACTCTCTTTCACTGTAGTAAGCATTTTACTGAATTGCAAGGGATACTGTCATTTGTCTAAGATCACAGTGTGAGTCATTATTCATTTCAGAAAAATGTGGCAGAATAATTTGCTTAGTTGATGTGTTTAAAAATATGGGAATAAATGTCCTCATGAAGTGAGTCAGGCTTTAGGACATATAGTCATTGAAAGTCCGATGCAGCATGTGTGTCAGTCCTTTTAATTCTCAAATAGTCTCAATGCTGTGTAATAAAGATCCTGGGTGTGCTGTAGAAATGCCATAGCAACTCTCTCTGTAGCATGTAGTAATCATTTCAGTGAATTTTCATTTCTACATTCTCAGTCCACCTTGACCCCCTAAACTGCCTGAACACCATTGCACTGCCCTAAACCCTGAAACACCATCCCTGGCAAAACCTGCTAAACTCTTTCAACACTATTGCACTGCTTAAAACCCTGAAACACCATTGTCAGCGAATGGCCCTATAATGTTGAAACACCAAGGCACTGCCCTAAAACCTGAAACAGCACTGCCTGCATGATCTCCTACACTTCCCGAACACTGCAGCAGTGCCTTAAACTCTGAAAGAACACCCCCTGCTATACCCCCTACACTGTGTGAATACTAGTGTAGTTTTCTAAACCCTGAAACAGCACTCCCAGCAAGAGCCACTTTCCCTTTAGTAGTAATCTTACTGATTTGCAATAGATACTGTCATTTGTCTAAGATCACAATGTGAGTCAGTATTCATTTCAGAACATTGTGGCAGAATAATTTTCCAAGTTGAAGTGTTTAAAATATGGGAATTCATGTACTTATGAAGTGAGTCAGGCTTTAGGACATGTAGTGCTTTACAGTCCTATGCAGCATGTGTGTCAGGCCTCTTAATTCCCAAATAGTCTCCATGCTCTGTAATAAAGATCTTGGGTGTGCTGTAGAAATGCCATAGCAACTCTCTCTGTAGCATGTAGTAATCATTTCAGTTAATTTTCATTTATACATTCTCAGTCCCACCTTGACCCCCTACACTGCCTGAACACCACTGCACTGTCCTAAACCATGAAACACCATCCCTAGCAAAACCTGCTAAACTCTTTCAACACTACTGCACTGCTCTAAACCCAGAAACAGCACTCCCAGCAAGACTCTTTTTCACTGTAGTAATCATTTTACTGAATTGCAAGGGATAATGTCATTTGTCTAAGATCACTCTGGGAGTCAGTATTCATTTCAGAAAAATGTGGCAGAATAATTTGCTTAGTTGATGTGTTTAAAAATATGGGAGTACATGTACTCATGAAGTGAGTCAGGCTTTAGGACATGTAGTGCTAGAAAGTCCTATGCAGCATGTGTGTCAGGCCTCTTAATTCCCAAATAGTCTCCATGATGTGTAATAAAGATCCTGGGTGTGCTGTAGAATTGCCACAACAACTCTCTCTGTAGCAAGTAGTAATCATTTCAGTGAATTTTCATTACTACATTCTCAGTCCCACCTTGACCCCCTAAACTGCCTGAACACCACTGCACTGTCCTAAAGCCTGAAACACCATCCCTCGCAAAACCTGCTAAACTCCTTCAACACTACTGCACTGCTCTAAACCCTGAAACACCATTCTCAGTGAATGCCCCAATAATGTTGAAACACCACTGCACTGCCCTAAACCCTGAAACAGCACTCCCTGCATGATCTCCTACACTTCCCGAACACTACTGCTGTGCCTTATACTCTGAAAGAACACCCCCTGCTACACCCCCTACACTGGGCGAATACTAGTGTAGTTTTCTAAACCCTGAAACAGCACTCCCAGCAAGAACCTCTTTCACTGTAGTAATCATTTTACTGAATTGCAAGAGATATTGTCATTTGTCTAAGATCACAGTGTGAGTCAGTATTCATTTCAGAAAATTGTGGCAGAATAATTTGCTTAGTTGATGTGTTTAAAAATATGGGAATACATGTACTCATGAAGTAAGTCCGGCTTTAGGACATGTAGTGCTTGACATTCCTATGCAGTATGTGTTTCAGGCCTCCTAATTCCCAAATATTCTCCATGCTGTGTAATAAAGATCCTGGGTGTGCTGTAGAAATGGCATAGCAACTCTCTCTGTAGAATGTAGTAATCATGTCAGTGAATTTTCATTTCTACATTCTCAGTCCCACCTTGACCCCCTACACTGCCTGAACACCACTGCTCTGTCCTAAACCCTGAAACACCATCCCAAGCAAAACCTGTTAAACTTTTTCAACACTACTGCACAGCTCTAAACCCTGAAACAACACTCCCAGCAAGACTCTCTTTCACTGTAGTAATCATTTTACTGAATTGCAAGGGATACTGTCATTTGTCTAAGATCACAGTGGGAGTCAGTATTCATTTCAGAAAAATGTGGCAGAATAATTTGCTTAGTTGATGTGTTTAAAAATATGGGAATACATGTACTCATGAAGTGAGTAGGGCTTTAGGACATGTAGTGCTAGAAATTCCTATGCAGCACGTGTGTTAGCCCTCTTAATTCCCAAATAGTCTCCATGCTGTGTAATAAAGATCTAGGGTGTGCTGTAGAAATGGCATAGCAACTCTCTTTGTAGCATGTAGTAATCATTTCAGTGAATTTTCATTTCTACATTCTCAGTCCCACCTTGACCCCCTAAGCTGCCTGAACACCACTGCACTGTCCTAAAGCCTGAAACACCATCCCTAGCAAAACCTGCTAAACTCTTTCAACACTACTGCACTGCTCTAAACCCTGAAACAGCACTCCCAGCAAGACTCCCTTTCACTGTAGTAATAATGTTAGTGAATTTCAAGGGATACTGTCATTTGTCTAAGATCACAGTATGAGTCAGTATTCATTTCAGAAAAATGTGGCAGAATAATTTGCTTAGTTGATGTGTTTAAAAATATGGGAATACATGTACTCATGAAGTGAGTCAGGCTTTAGGACAAGTAGTGCTATAAAGTCCTATGCAGCATGTGTGTCAGGCTTCTTAATTCCCAAATAGTCTACATTCTGTTTAATTAAGATCCTGGGTGTGCTGTATATATGCCATAGCAACTCTCTCTGTAACATGTAGTAATCATTTCAGTGAATTTTCATTTCAACATTATCAGTCCCACCTTGTCCCCCTACACTGCCTGAACACCACTGCACTGTCCTAAACCCTGAAACACCACCCCTAGCAAAACCAGCTAAACTCTTTCAACACTACTTTACTGCGCTAAACCCTGAAACAGCACTCCCAGCAAGACTCTCTTTCACTGCAGTAAGCATTTTACTGAATTGCAAGGGATACTGTCATTTTTCTAAGATCACAGTGAGAGTCAGTATTCATTTCAGAAAAATGTGGCAGAATAATTTGCTTAGTTGATGTGTTTAAAAATATGGAAATACATGTCCTCATGAAGTGAGTCAGGCTTTAGGACATGTAGTCCTTGAAAGTCCTATGCAGCATATGTGTCAGGCCTCTTAATTCTCAAATAGTCTCAATGCTGTGTAATAAAGATCCTGGGTGTGCTGTAGAAATGCCATAGCAACTCTCTCTGAAGCATGTAGTAATCATTTCAGGGAATTTTCATTTCTACATTCTCAGTCCCACCTTGACCCCCTAAACTGCCTTAACACCACTGCACTGCCCTAAACCCTGAAACACCATCCCTAGAAAAACCTGCTAAACTCTTACAACACTACTGCACTGCTCAAAACCCTGAAACACCATTGTCAGCGAATGCTCCTATAATGTTGAAACACCACTGCACTGCCCTAAAACCTGAAACAGCACTGCCTGCATGATCTCCTATACTTCCCGTACACTGCAGCTGTGCCTTAAACTCTGAAAGAACACCCCCTGCTATACCCCCTACACTGGGTGAATACTAGTGTAGTTTTCTAAACCCTGAAAAAGCACTCCCAGCAAGAGCCTCTTTTACTTTAGTAATAATCTTACTGATTTGCAATAGATACTGTCTTTTGTCTAAGATCACAGTGTGAGTCAGTATTCATTTCAGAAAATTGTGGCAGAATAATTTGCTTAGTTGAAGTGTTTAAAAATATGGGACTACATGTACTCATGAAGTGAGTCCGGCTTTAGGACATGTAGTGCTTGACAGTCCTATGCAGAATGTGTGTCAGGCCTCCTAATTCCCAAATAGTCTCCATGCTGTGTAATGAAGATCCTGGGTGTGCTGTAGAAATGCCATATCAACTCTCTCTGTAGCATGTAGTAATCGTTTCAGTGAATTTTCATTTCTACATTCGCAGTCCCACATTGACACCATACACTGAATGAACACCACTGCTCTGTCCTAAACCCTGAGACACAATCCCTAGCAAAACCTGCTAAACTCTTTCAACACTACTGCACTGCTCTAAACCTGAAACAGCACTCTCAGAAAGACTCTCTTTCACTGTAGTAATAATTTTACCGAATTGCAAGGGGTACTGTCATTTGTCTAAGATCACAGTGAGAGTCAGTATTCATTTCAGAAAAATGGGGCAGAATAATTTGCTTAGTTGATGTGTTTAAAAATATGGGAATACATGTACTCATGAAGTGAGTAGGGCTTTAGGACATGTAGTGCTAGAAAGTCCTATGCAGCATGTGTGTCAGGCCTCTTAATTCCCAAATAGTCTCCATGCTGTGTAATAAATATCTTGGGTGTGATGTAGAAATGCAATAGCAACTCTCTCTGTAGCATGTAGTAATCATTTCGGTGAATTTTCATTTCTACATTCTCAGTCCCACCTTGACCCCCTACACTGCATGAACACCACTGCACTGTCCTAAACCATGAAACACCATCCCTAGCAAAACCTGCTAAACTCTTTCAACACTACTGCACTGCTCTAAACCCTGAAACAGCACTCCCAGCAAGACTCTTTTTCACTGTAGTAATCATTTTACTGACTTACAAGGGATAATGTAATTTGTCTAAGATCACAGTGTGAGTCAGTATTCATTTCAGAAAAATGTGGCAGAATAATTTGCTTAGTTGATATGATTAAAAATATGGGAATAAATGTACTCATGAAGTGAGTCAGGCTTTAGGACACGTAGTGCTAGAAAGTCCTATGCAGCATGTGTGTCAGGCTTCTTAATTCCCAAATAGTCTATATTCTGTTTAATTAAGATCCTGGGTGTGCTGTATATATGGCATAGCAACTCTCTCTGTAGCATGTAGTAATCATTTCAGTGAATTTTCATTTCTACATTCTCAGTCCCACCCTGTCCCCCTACACTGCCTGAACACTACTGTACTGCTCTAAACCCTGAAACAGCACTCCCAGCAAGACTCTTTTTCACTGTAGTAAGCATTTTTTTCTGAATTGCAAGGGATACTGTCATTTGTTTAAGATCACAGTGTGAGTCAGTATTCATTTCAGAAAAATGTGGCAGAATAATTTGCTTAGTTGATATGTTTAAAAATATGGGAATACATGTCCACATGAAGTGAGTCAGGCTTTAGGACATGTAGTCCTTGAAAGTCCTATGCAGCATGTGTGTCAGGCCTCTTAATTCTCAAATGCTGTATAATAAAGATCCTGGGTGTGCTGTAGAAATGCCATAGCAACTCTCTCTGTAGCATGTAGTAATCATTTCAGTGAATTTTCATTTCTACATTCTCAGTCCCACCTTGACCCCTAAACTGCCTGAACACCACTGCACTGCCCTAAACCCCGAAACACCATCCCTAGCAAAACCTGCTAAAATCTTACAACACTACTGCACTGCTCAAAACCCTGAAACACCATTGTCAGCGAATGCTCCTATAATGTTGAAACACCACTGCACTGCCCTAAAACCTGAAACAGCACTGCCTGCATGATCTCCTACACTTCCCGAACACTGCAGCTGTGCCTTAAACTCTGAAAGAACACCCCCTGCTATACCCCCTACACTGGGTGAATACTAGTGTAGTTTTCTAAACCCTGAAAAAGCACTCCCAGCAAGAGCCTCTTTTACTTTAGTAATAATCTTACTGATTTGCAATAGATACTGTCTTTTGTCTAAGATCACAGTGTGAGTCAGTATTCATTTCAGAAAATTGTGGCAGAATAATTTGCTTAGTTGAAGTGTTTAACCACTTGGCTGCTAATGACAAGGGTAACTCGTCATGGAGTTTCCATTGATTTCAATGGAAATTCAATGGAAGATTATCATGGACCATAGCATCCAAGTGGTTAAAAATATGGGACTACATGTACTCATGAAGTGAGTCCGGCTTTAGGACATGTAGTGCTTGACAGTCCTATGCAGAATGTGTGTCAGGCCTCCTAATTCCCAAATAGTCTCCATGCTGTGTAATGAAGATCCTGGGTGTGCTGTAGAAATGCCATATCAACTCTCTCTGTAGCATGTAGTAATCGTTTCAGTGAATTTTCATTTCTACATTCGCAGTCCCACCTTGACACCATACACTGAATAAACACCACTGCTCTGTCCTAAACCCTGAGACACCATCCCTAGCAAAACCTGCTAAACTCTTTCAACACTACTGCACTGCTCTAAACCTGAAACAGCACTCTCAGAAAGACTCTCTTTCACTGTAGTAATAATTTTACCGAATTGCAAGGGGTACTGTCATTTGTCTAAGATCACAGTGAGAGTCAGTATTCATTTCAGAAAAATGGGGCAGAATAATTTGCTTAGTTGATGTGTTTAAAAATATGGGAATACATGTACTCATGAAGTGAGTAGGGCTTTAGGACATGTAGTGCTAGAAAGTCCTATGCAGCATGTGTGTCAGGCCTCTTAATTCCCAAATAGTCTCCATGGTGTGTAATAAATATCTTGGGTGTGATGTAGAAATGCAATAGCAACTCTCTCTGTAGCATGTAGTAATCATTTCAGTGAATTTTCATTTCTACATTCTCAGTCCCACCTTGACCCCCTACACTGCATGAACACCACTGCACTGTCCTAAACCATGAAACACCATCCCTAGCAAAACCTGCTAAACTCTTTCAACACTACTGCACTGCTCTAAACCCTGAAACAGCACTCCCAGCAAGACTCTTTTTCACTGTAGTAATCATTTTACTGAATTACAAGGGATAATGTCATTTGTCTAAGATCACAGTGTGAGTCAGTATTCATTTCAGAAAAATGTGGCAGAATAATTTGCTTAGTTGATATGATTAAAAATATGGGAATAAATGTACTCATGAAGTGAGTCAGGCTTTAGGACACGTAGTGCTAGAAAGTCCTATGCAGCATGTGTGTCAGGCTTCTTAATTCCCAAATAGTCTACATTCTGTTTAATTAAGATCCTGGGTGTGCTGTATATATGGCATAGCAACTCTCTCTGTAGCATGTAGTAATCATTTCAGTGAATTTTCATTTCTACATTCTCAGTCCCACCCTGTCCCCCTACACTGCCTGAACACTACTGTACTGCTCTAAAACCTGAAACAGCACTCCCAGCAAGACTCTTTTTCACTGTAGTAAGCATTTTTTTCTGAATTGCAAGGGATACTATCATTTGTTTAAGATCACAGTGTGAGTCAGTATTCATTTCAGAAAAATGTGGCAGAATAATTTGCTTAGTTGATATGTTTAAAAATATGGGAATACATGTCCTCATGAAGTGAGTCAGGCTTTAGGACATGTAGTCCTTGAAAGTCCTATGCAGCATGTGTGTCAGGCCTCTTAATTCTCAAATAGTCTCAATGCTGTATAATAAAGATCCTGGGTGTGCTGTAGAAATGCCATAGCAACTCTCTCTGTAGCATGTAGTAATCATTTCAGTGAATTTTCATTTCTACATTCTCAGTCCCACCTTGACCCCTAAACTGCCTGAACACCACTGCACTGCCCTAAACCCCGAAACACCATCCCTAGCAAAACCTGCTAAAATCTTACAACACTACTGCACTGCTCAAAACCCTGAAACACCATTGTCAGCGAATGCTCCTATAATGTTGAAACACCACTGCACTGCCCTAAAACCTGAAACAGCACTGCCTGCATGATCTCCTACACTTCCCGAACACTGCAGCTGTGCCTTAAACTCTGAAAGAACACCCCCTGCTATACCCCCTACACTGGGTGAATACTAGTGTAGTTTTCTAAACCCTGAAAAAGCACTCCCAGCAAGGCCCTCTTTTACTTTAGTAATAATCTTACTGATTTGCAATAGATACTGTCTTTTGTCTAAGATCACAGTGTGAGTCAGTATTCATTTCAGAAAATTGTGGCAGAATAATTTGCTTAGTTGAAGTGTTTAAAAGTATGGGACTACATGTACTCATGAAGTGAGTCCGGCTTTAGGACATGTAGTGCTTGACAGTCCTATGCAGAATGTGTGTCAGGCCTCCTAATTCCCAAATAGTCTCCATGCTGTGTAATGAAGATCCTGGGTGTGCTGTAGAAATGCCATATCAACTCTCTCTGTAGCATGTAGTAATCGTTTCAGTGAATTTTCATTTCTACATTCGCAGTCCCACCTTGACACCATACACTGAATGAACACCACTGCTCTGTCCTAAACCCTGAGACACCATCCCTAGCAAAACCTGCTAAACTCTTTCAACACTACTGCACTGCTCTAAACCTGAAACAGCACTCTCAGAAAGACTCTCTTTCACTGTAGTAATAATTTTACCGAATTGCAAGGGGTACTGTCATTTGTCTAAGATCACAGTGAGAGTCAGTATTCATTTCAGAAAAATGGGGCAGAATAATTTGCTTAGTTGATGTGTTTAAAAATATGGGAATACATGTTCTCATGAAGTGAGTAGGGCTTTAGGACATGTAGTGCTAGAAAGTCCTATGCAGCATGTGTGTCAGGCCTCTTAATTCCCAAATAGTCTCCATGCTGTGTAATAAATATCTTGGGTGTGATGTAGAAATGCAATAGCAACTCTCTCTGTAGCATGTAGTAATCATTTCAGTGAATTTTCATTTCTACATTTCCAGTCCCACCTTGACCCCCTACACTGCCTGAACACCACTGCACTGTTCTAAACCATGAAACACCATCCCTAGCAAAACCTGCTAAACTCTTTCAACACTACTGCACTGCTCTAAACCCTGAAACAGCACTCCCAGCAAGACTCTTTTTCACTGTAGTAATCATTTTACTGAATTACAAGGGATAATGTCATTTGTCTAAAATCACAGTGTGAGTCAGTATTCATTTCAGAAAAATGTGGCAGAATAATTTGCTTAGTTGATATGATAAAAAATATGGGAATAAATGTACTCACGAAGTGAGTCAGGCTTTAGGACACGTAGTGCTAGAAAGTCCTATGCAGCATGTGTGTCAGGCTTCTTAATTCCCAAATAGTCTACATTCTGTTTAATTAAGATCCTGGGTGTGCTGTATATATGGCATAGCAACTCTCTCTGTAGCATGTAGTAATCATTTCAGTGAATTTTCATTTCTACATTCTCAGTCCCACCTTGTCCCCCTACACTGCCTGAACACTACTGTACTGCTCTAAACCCTGAAACAGCACTCCCAGCAAGACTCTTTTTCACTGTAGTAAGCATTTTTTTCTGAATTGCAAGGGATACTGTCATTTGTTTAAGATCACAGTGTGAGTCAGTATTCATTTCAGAAAAATGTGGCAGAATAATTTGCTTAGTTGATATGTTTAAAAATATGGGAATACATGTCCGCATGAAGTGAGTCAGGCTTTAGGACATGTAGTCCTTGAAAGTCCTATGCAGCATGTGTGTCAGGCCTCTTAATTCTCAAATAGTCTCAATGCTGTATAATAAAGATCCTGGGTGTGCTGTAGAAATGCCATAGCAACTCTCTCTGTAGCATGTAGTAATCATGTCAGTGAATTTTCATTTCTACATTCTCAGTCCCACCTTGACCCCTAAACTGCCTGAACACCACTGCACTGCCCTAAACCCCGAAACAACATCCCTAGCAAAACCTGCTAAACTCTTTCAACCCTACTGCACTGCTCTAAACCCTGAAACACCATTCTCAGTGAATGCCCCTATAATGTTGAAACACCACTGCACTGCCCTAAACCCTGAAACAGCACTCCCTGCATGATCTCCTACACTTCCTGAACACTGCTGCTGTGCCTTATACTCTGAAAGAACACCCCCTGCTATACCCCCTACACTGGGCGAATACTAGTGTAGTTTTCTAAACCCTGAAACACCACTCCTGGAAAGGGGCGACCGCTCGGTCCCCCCGAACGTATGGATGGGGGCCCGAACCTACCGGGAAGCCATTTTGGGCGGGGTGGGCGTGGCCCGGCTGGTATGCCCAAAGCGGCGTAGCCGGAGCGCGCCTTCCCCCGCCCGAGAGGGGTTGTCCTAGACACCTCAAAGGCAGACCACGCCCAGTAGGCGTATCAGGGACGGGTACACGCCCTCCCGCAGAAGGATAAAGGAGCGGGAACCCAGAAGATCGTCCTCTTGTTCCTCGGATCGGAAGGCTGCACCCACTCGTTGCTCGTGAGCCCTCGACGGAACAAGCAGCAATTTTGAACGTGGTAATCCTGTTTTTCTCTTTCAGTTCAACACGGTTTTTCAGGACCTCGTGGATCGACCAAAGGCGGAGGACTCGTAACCATGCCTAGCAAACAAGCAGGAAAGGGTTCCGAGATGGAGAAGATGTTGCGCCTATTGTCGAACCGGATGGCTTGTATGGACCGAAAGCTCGGTCAAGTCCAATCGCTCGGTAGAGGTTTGGCGGAGGTAAAGAAACAATTGGCGACAATGAACGACCTAGGTCAGCCGAAAAAGGTAATAGGCCCGGCCTTGCCGGGAGTGGTTCCCGGGTTAAGAGGGAAGCGGATCAAAGAAAGGGCAGTCTCGGGGGGGTCCCGGCACCAGAGGTGCCACCCATCGTCCCCCTAGTACCGGCTGGTGTCCCGGTTCAGGAACCAGTTTTAGGCCAGTCTATCCCAGTGGTGATCACCTCGACCGAGGATGATGAAATGCCCCCAGAGTTGGCCGCACAGTTGACCGCATGGCTTAAGACAAAGGTGGGGGGCACAGCGACACCGGGAGATCCGGACGAAGAGGCCAGAGTGTTAATGAAGCAGTTGCGGCAATCGAGAGATGTCGCGAAGGCGAGTGTTCCTCTTGTTCCCCCACAGGTGGCGCCAGGAGTACCAGCAGCTGGTCAGGAGAAGGCGGCGGCAACAATAGCCGATCCGGGTAAGATCGCATTGCCAATGGTGGGGGAGGGCTCGATACCCTCAAGGCGGGAAAAGGTTGCACAGCACGTTCCCTTGGCCACAAAAGAGTTAATATGGGGAGACAAGTATGTCAACATGTTTTCATTGTTAACGGACCATCGTGAGATGGAGTATGCTAAAACGCAGAAGGATTTGTGGCACCCTAGTGTATGGCGCGCCAAGATGGCCGAGTTCAGGGTGGAAGAGACAGTGACGAATTGGGTTAAGGCCTTCTCTATATTTACCGCAGTTATGGGGGAACGTAAACATTATGGATTTTTATTCAATGTATGAGGGGGAAGAATGGAAAGGCTATGACATGAAGTTCCGAAAAGCAAAGGAATATGATGCTTCGCTGTCTTGGGATTGTTTGGACTCGGTGTCATGGCACAAGCAACTCCTGCCAGGGGCGACAGGTACGTCCTCGCCTGGCGGGAGCGGGTCCGGAGTTGTCCACCAAAAGCCCGGGGTGCCCTTTCGAGCAGGCACAGGTGGGGGCTATCAGCCTAGAGTTGGCGGGAAGGGCGGACAAGGAGGGGTCTGTTGGGGCTTCAATCGAGGCAATTGTAACAGACCGCAGGGGACATGCAAGTTTAAGCATGTGTGTGCCGGCTGTGGGAATTCCTCACACCCGGAAAGTACATGTAGATCAAAGAATGGCAGGATGGGTGGAAAAGGAGGACCTAAGCAGGAGTGAGGTGGACCTTTGTAACCGATTGCCTACACCCGTTGATCTAATGGTTATGATTCCGTGGTTAAACAAATACCCTGATCATGTGTCCGCTGGGGTGTTGAGGAAGGGATTCTTACATGGCTTCCACATCCCGGTGGGGGAAGTTCGGGGGAATTCCTTTTGTAAAAACCAGTTATCGGTACGGCACAACCCGGGCGTGGCAGAAAAGAAAATAGCAAAAGAAGTCAGTTTCGGCCGAGTGGCTGGCCCCTTTTCATGCCCGCCGGTGGCCGATTTCATATGTTCCCCGTTAGGGGTTGTCCCGAAGAAAGACCCGGGGGAGTTTAGACTCATACATAACCTTTCTGCTCCCAGGGGTTACTCGGTAAATGACGCCATAGACCCAGAATTTTGTTCGGTACGATATGCATCGTTCGACGATGCCGTGGCCATATTGAACCACCTAGGCCGCGGGGCGCTGATGGCGAAATGTGATATCGAATCAGCATTCCGGTTGCTTCCGGTGCACCCGCAGGATCAGCGCCTGCTAGGTTTTGCATTTCAGGGAAAGTATTACATGGATAAATGCATGCCCATGGGTTGTTCCATTTCATGTGCATATTTTGAGATGTTTAGCTGTTTTTTGGAATGGGCATTTACAGAGGCCACAGGGCATAGACATGTTATGCATTATCTGGATGATTTTCTGTTTTTGGGGGCAGCCGGTGATATGAAATGCGCACAGGCGCTGTATGATTTCTGCATCCTCATGAATGAATTCGGTGTCCCTTTGGTACCAGGTAAGACGGTCGGACCATCTACTTCACTGGAGTTTCTGGGTATTGAGCTCGATTCTGTGGAGGGGTGTTTCCGACTACCAGTAGACAAAGTGATCAAGTTCCGGGCTTCCTTGATGCAATGCCTGAGTGGGGAGAAAGTGACCCTGCACCAGTTACAACGAACAGTGGGTCAGCTTAATTTTGCCTTGAGGGTGATTCCTATGGCCCGCCCGTTTTCGCGCTCTATCGCGCAGGCTATGGGTGGTCTCAAAGAGGCTCACCACCGTACGAGACTGTCTGGAGAGGTTCGCCAGGATATGCGTATTTGGTTGGCATTTCTGGCGGACTTCAACGGGCGAGTCGTCTGGAACTCCCCGCCAGAGTCTTCGGAGGAATTAGGTCTATGGACCGACTCGGCGGGGAGCGTGGGTTTCGGCGCCATCTTAGGTGATCGATGGTCGGCACAAATATGGCCAACATGGTGGCACTCCGACGGCCTCACAGGTAACATTGGATTTCTGGAGTTATTCCCCATCTGGGTTGCTCTGATGACATGGGCTGATGACTTCAGGGGACGCTCAGTGGTGTTTTGGTCCGACAATATGACTGTCGTAGATTGCATAAATCAACAGGCAGCACGCTGCAAAATGATTTTGAGATTGTTGAAAGAGATTGTGCTGCTGTGCATGAGATTGAATGTACTGTTCAGGGCAAAACATGTGCCAGGTGTACTGAATCATGCGGCTGATGCACTCTCTCGTTCACGTATGCAGGCATTCAGGGGTTACCTGCCCACAGCATACTTAGAGGCAGCACCATTCCCAGAAGCAATGTGGCTAATCGGTGCCTCGGATTACAAGACCTCGTGGCAGCGAGTTTAGCCCCCAGGACAAGGAAAGCATACGAAGGAGCGTTTCGTTCTTATTGCACATATTTGGGTCCTGTGGGGAGTCTGCATTGGGGGCAGGAGGAATCCTTCCTGGGGTACCTGGTTGCACTACACAGGGAGGGCCGATCAGTGGCAACGGCCGGTAGGCATAGGGCGGCCATTTCATTCATGGCCCAGGTACACGGCATAAAAGACCCTACGGGTTCCTTTTTGGTGAAGAAAGCCCTTCGCGGCTGGCAGCGCCTTGAGGGTTGCAAGAGAGATACGAGGCACCCGATTGGCTTAGACAGACTGTCTCTGCTTTTAGCAAAGCTGGACGAGACGTGTTCCTCCCATTACGAAGCAGTTCTGTTCCGGGCAGCGTTCACACTGGCATTTCATGGGGCCATGAGGGTGAGCGAACTTGTCGCGAGGAACGAGAGAGATATGGAGGGAGGTTTGTGCAGGGATCACATCCAGATAAGGGGTGATTTGATGGTAATCATGATAGCCAGGTCCAAGACCGACCAGGGGGCTATGGGAGATAGTGTGGTCATACAGCGCAAGCGAGGGTCCCCCGTCTGCCCGTTGAAGTGTGTGGAAGACTATTTGGCGCTGAGAGCGGCCGCCTGGGGGTGGAGCTTGCTCCGACACAAGGATGGCACCCCACTGACGAGATTTCAGTTTCAGAGGGTGCTGGCACTGGCAATCTCTGACGCGGGCATGGACCCGTGCGATTTTGGGACCCACTCCTTTCGCATAGGGGCTGCTACTGAGGCTACAGCCAGGGGTCAGAGTGCTGAGGAAGTGAAACAATTGGGCCGTTGGTCCTCGAATTGCTTTAAGAGGTATGTGCGATTGCACATGTTGTAAGTGATCAATTGACATGCACTCACGTTTTCTGTCTTTTGTTTACTTTGCAGTTTCGCGGGCCTGCCATGCGGGGCGGAATTGGAGGTCGACCCTACATCAGGAGACCAGCGGTCAGAGATCACCGACTGGGGAGAGGATGGTATGGGTCGTGGGCCACTCATACGTGAGGCGCGCCGGTGACGTATTCAAGGAAGGTGACGCGATTCACGCACCTGGGGAATACGGGTTCAGAGTGGCTTTCCATGGGAAAGGTGGGCTCGTTTTTGACCAATTTGAGTCATATTTCGAGGGACTTTTAGGGCGGCATAGGTCACCGCCATCTATAGTCATAGTACACCTGGGTGGCAACAATTTGGTGACACTGGGTAGACGAGTGTTACTTGAGCGAATCCTGTCGGCTGTTAGCTGGTTGGCTAAAAGAGTCCCGGGGTGCACGATTGCCTGGTCCCACATGATTCCTAGAAGGAGGTGGCAGGGGGGCCTTTCGGTGTCAGCTCTGAACCATTCAGTTAAACGGGTCAATAATAAGATTAATAGACTGTTCCGTTCTGCACAGTTGCATGTCATTCCTCATGGGTGTATCCGGGGTGACCATATGTATCTGTATGATGGGGTTCACCTGTCCAGGGAGGGGAATTATTTACTCATAGGAGACTTTGTTGCATGGCTAAGAGGTTTGAGGAAGCATGACCTATAGGAGGAGTTGGGGGGGACCGGATCGTCGGTCAACTATCCGGTCTTGGCGGTAAGGTCATGATCGGTGAGCAGGAATTTAAAGGTCCCTAGAGTGGGGCGCCACCCACAATGGATGGGAGCGCCCGGGGGAAGACGGCCATTGGCCCCTTCCACGGGGAGGCGGCACCCACTAAGGATGGGGCGCCTAGGGGGAGATGGCCATGGGCCCCTCCCAGGGGGGGAGGCGGTTAAATGCCCCTCCTGACTAATTTCCCGGGGGCCGGATATCCGCGACGGCGGATAAAGAGTATGGGGTGGGGGGGAGAGTCCACGCTGTCCTTCCTACAGAGACCTCATACGGGAACTCGGACGACCCTTAAGATGGCGTCGAGTAGAAATTCCTATGCAGTATGTGTTTCAGGCCTCCTAATTCCCGAATATTCTCCATGCTGTGTAATAAAGATCCTGGGTGTGCTGTAGAAATGAATGGCATAGAAACTCTCTCTGTAGCATGTAGTAATCATTTCAAGTGAATTTTCATTTCTACATTCTTAGTCCCACCTTGACCCCCTACACTGCCTAAACACTACTGCACTGCTCTAAACCCTGAAACACCATTGTCAGCGAATGCCCCTATAATGTTGAAACACCACTGCACTGCCCTAAAACCTGAAACAGCATTGCCTGCATGATCTCCTACACTTCCCGAACACTGCTGCTGTGCCTTATACTCTGAAAGAACACCCCCTGCTATACCCCCTACACTGGGCGAATACTAGTGTAGTTTTCTAAACCCTGAAACAGCACTCCCAGCAAGACCCTCTTTCACTGTAGTAATCATTTTACTGAATTTCAAGAGATACTGTCATTTGTCTAAGATCACAGTGTGAGTGAGTATTCATTTCAGAAAATTGTCTCAGAATAATTTGCTTAGTTGATGTGTTTAAAAATATGGGAATACATGTCCTCATGAAGTGAGTCAGGCTTTAGGACATGTAGTGCTTGAAAGTCCTATGCAGCCTGTGTGTCAGGCCTCTTAATTCCCAAATAGTCTCCATGCTGTATAATAAAGATCCTGGGTGTGCTGTAGAAATGCCATAGCAACTCTCTCTGTAGCATGTAGTAATCATTTCAGTGAATTTTCTTTTCTACATTCTCAGCCCCTTTTTGACCCCCTACACTGCCTGAACACCACTGCACTGTCCTAAACCCTGAAACACCATCCCTAGCAAAACCTGCTAAACTCTTTCAACACTACTGCACTGCTCTAAACCGTGAAACAGCACTCCAAGCAAGACTCTCTTTCACTGTAGTAATCATTTTACTGAATTGTAAGGGATACTGTCATTTGTCTGAGATCAATGTGTGAGTCAGTATTCATTTCAGAAAAATGTGGCAGAATAATTTGCTTAGTTGATGTGTTTAAAAATATGGGAATACATGTCCTCATGAAGTGAGTCAGGTTTTAGGACATGTAGTCATTGAAAGTCCTATGCAGCATGTGTATCGGGCCTCTTAATTCCCAAATAGTCTCCATGCTGTGTAATAAAGATCCTGGGTGTGCTTTAGAAATGCCATAGCAACTCTCTCTGTAGCATGTAGTAATCATTTCAGTGAATTATCATTTCTACATTCTCAGTCCCACCTTGACCCACTACACTGCCTGAACATCACTGCACTACCCTAAACCCTGACACACCATCCCCAGCAAAAGCTGCTAACTCTTTCAACACTACTGCACTGCTCTAAACCCTGAAGCACCATTCTCACCGAATTCCCCTATAATGTTGAAACACCACTGCACTGCCCTGCAACCTGAAACAGCACTGCCTGCATGATCTCCTACACTTCCCGAACACTGCTGCTGTGCCTTAAACTCTGAAAGAACACCCCCTGCTATACCCCCTACACTGGGTGAATACTAATGTATTTTTCTAAACCCTGAAACAGCACTCCCAGCAAGACCATCTTTCACTTTAGTAATCATTTTAATGATTTGCAAGAGATACTGTCATTTGTCTAAGATCACAGTTTGAGTCAGTATTCATTTCAGAAAATTGAGGCAGAATAATTTGCTTAGTTGATGTATTTAAAAATATGGGAATACATGTACTCATGAAGTGAGTCAGGCTTTAGGACATGTAGTGCTTGAAAGTCCTATGCAGCATGTGTGTCAGGCCTCTTAACTCCCAAATAGTCTCCATGCTGTGCTGTAGAAATGCCATAGCAACTCTCTCTGTAGCATGTAGTAATCATTTCAGTGAATTTTCATTTCTACATTCTCAGTCCCACCTTGACCCCCTACACTGCCTGAACATATCTGCACTGTCCTAAACCCTGAAACACCATCCCTAGCAAAACCTGCTAAACTCTTTCAACACTACTGCACTGCTCTAAACCCTGAAACAGCACTCCCAGCAAGACTCTCTTTCACCGTAGTAATCATTTTACTTAATTGCAAGGGATACTGTCATTTGTCGAAGATCACAGTGTGAGTCAGTATTCATTTCAGAAAAATGTGGCAGAATAATTTGCTTAGTTGATGTGTTAAAAATATGGGAATACATGTCCTCATGAAGTGAGTCAGGCTTTAGGACATGTAGTGCTTGAAAGTCCTATGCATCATGTCTATCTGGCCTCTTAATTCCCAAATAGTCTCCATGCTGTAATAAAGATCCTGTGTGTGCTGTAAAAATGCCATAACAACTCTCTCTGGAGCATGTAGTAATAATTTCAGTGAATTTTCATTTCTACATTCTCAGTCCCACCTTTGACCCACTATACTGCCTGAACACCACTTCAGTGTCCTAAACCCTGAAACACCATCTTTAGCAAAACCTGCTAACTCTTTCAACACTACTGCACTGCTCTAAACCCTGAAACACCATTCTCAGTGAATGCCCCTATAATGTTGAAACACCACTGCACTGCCGTAAACCCTGAAACAGCACTCCCTGCATGATCTCCTACACTTCCCGAACACTGCTACTGTGCCTTAAAATTACTTATGGAGTAAACCAGACTTTAATAACATATAGTGCTTCTAATTGCTATGTAGTATGCTAGTAGTGGTCTATGATTGTAAAAAAAAAAATTAACATGTTTATTTTCTTCACAACAGATTTTAATTATCTACAGAAAGAAAAAACAACATGCCGTCAAAGAGTTTGAAAAGAAAAAGATATAAACAGGCTTACTTTTCCAAGAAAAAACAAGTACAAGATTTGAAAAACATGAAAAAAAAGAGAAAATTGTCCCTAGAAATGCAGAAGAGGTGTTAGCTGAGGAAGTTCTAGGGAGACGTCCTAAGGCTCCAGTGTACACTTGGAATTGTAGTAGTATTTGTAGTGTACGACAGGATTCAGTTGATTTTTTCCGCAATTTCTTACGTAAGTATACTAAGAAAAGTGTTAAACAAAAGATTAAGATGCTGCAAGAATTAGACCCCTGCAGAGTGAGAGAAAAAACGGGTTTGCAAGGTCATTCTCTGGCTTGTCTTTCTAAAAGAGTATGTCAGAATGTTTTTCACCATTTTAGGATGTTCGCAGTGCATCATACTGAAGTGAGGAAATTAGTGAAAAGGTTATATTATGTAAAACGTCCAGCACTTAAGCTAAAACAGTTAAACAGTGCGCTTTTGCATGGATCTGTATTAGATGTAATCAACATTTGTGAAGAAATTGAGGTTAGTTACTTTCGTCCTAAAGAAGACAGCGCAGAAACTGATACATTAATAGAAGGAAATGTTGAAGAAAATGTACAGAATTTTAGTACAGAAAATTTTGAGCAAGAAATTACAAGGTTTAAGGTCATTTCAGCAGAAAGGACAAACTTTTCTTGTATTTGTTGTAGACGAATTCATTATGAAAATCAGACCAGGATAGTTGATGTATATTTAAAAAGTGAAAAGGAGAATAATAATGAGTGGAAGGAATTTGCAACTTATTTGTTGGTAGAGAATTGTTTTGATTTGGGTTCTGATCAACGTATTTGTAAATATTGTTATAATAAATTAAATGAAAACAAAATGCCAGCTAGAGCTGTACATAATAATCTTGAGTTGGTAAATATTCCTTCTGAACTGATGGTTTTAAATACTTATGAGTCTATTCTTATTCAATGTGTGCATCCATTTCAGGCTATTGTTCGTATGGAGCCTAAGACAGGGAAATTGCCTCCTTCAGAATTACAGAGAGGATTAAAGGGAAGAGATGTATATTTGCCTCTAGATTTAAAGACAAATATTGAAACAATTGGTGTAGAAAATGTGGAATCTCTAGTTATTCTAGTTAATGGCGTTCCTACGAAGAGTAAGAAAATATGGCAAGAATTAGTGGATGTTAGGAAAGTGAAAAAGGCAACGTTGTATTTGGTAAAAATAATCAATACTATAAAAATGTATATGTAGGAGAAGAGGAAACAACTATAGAAGAGCACAGTGATTTGTCAACTGGACAAATTGAAAAAGTGGATGTGTCCAGAACTGAAAAAAATTATGAACATTATAGTGTGCATCCACTTCACTCTAAAGAAGTGATGGGGAATACTATTGAGTTATTCCAAATGAAAGAAGCGAAAGGAAGTACCATTAGTGTATGGGACGAAAGCTTGAAAGCTCGTTGTTTCCCTCAGTTATTTCCAACAGGAAAAGGTGGACGATATGATGAACGACCTGTGCAGATTCCTGCATCTGAATCCGGACATCAAGATTATATGCAGAAGATCCAAGG
This sequence comes from Lissotriton helveticus, assembly GCF_964261635.1. Taxonomy (NCBI): domain Eukaryota; kingdom Metazoa; phylum Chordata; class Amphibia; order Caudata; family Salamandridae; genus Lissotriton; species Lissotriton helveticus. The sequence continues at coordinate 651,899,361 of NC_136068.1, forward strand.
TTTCGCCAATGTATTCCATATTTGTTTCATCTTCTGTTTGAGAGTCACTTGTCTGGACTTTCTTATGCAGTGAACCATATACTAAAAAGTGGAGTACATCTGCAAAATGTTTCGGCAAAGGAATTTATGGATAAAGTCCAACAGAAAGATACTGTTTTGGAATCTCAGCTAATTAATCTCATGGCATGTCAGAGTGGTACTAATGAGTATTGGTACTGTTGTCATGGGGAATTGAAATGTATGCGAAGAAACTTAGGAACTCCTACATGGTTCCTTGCTCTAAGCTGTGCTGACTATGCTTGGGAAGATTTACTTCAATTTCTTCGAGAGGCAAATGCAAACATAGAAAAAATAGAGTACAAGACACCTAGAGAACTGTGCTCTTTGGATCCAGTTAATGTATGCAGGTATTTCAATCATAGATTTGAAGATATGATGTCTTTTATCAAAAACAAAAAAAATCCTCCTCTTGGAGAGGTTCCGGATTTCTTTTGGAGAATGGAGTATCAAGCAAGAGGTGCTCATCACATACATATGCTGCTATGGATCAAAGATGCCCAAACATTTGGAACAGATTCAGATGAGACAGTGAGGAGTTCTATTGAACAATATCTACATGTGCTGTACCAAAAAGTACAGAACAAAACAATTTAAGACATCAAGTCATACGATTTCATACCCATCGTTGTGGAAAATACTGTCGTCGAAAGTACAAATCTAAGGATAAGTTCTATACAAAATGTCGTTTTGCATTTCCGCGTCGAGTAATTTCAAAAGGAAGAGTGAACAATTTTATGTCATCTTTGCAACATACTGTCAGAAGAAAATCACAGAAAAATACCTACAACTTAAGAAGAAATGAAGAGTCAAAATACATAAATGACTATAACCCAGTCATTTTCTCCACGTGGAATGCTAACATGGATATTCAATATGGTGCAGACAACTCCATTGCTGTGGCTCGATATGTAACGTCTTACATTACTAAATCTGAAAAGACGGAACTAAATGAAATGTGGGAAGAAATTTCTCATGAAAAGAACCTAAGTAAGAAATCGTACAGCTACAGTTTGAAGATGTTGTCTCATCGAGAAATCGGAGCATATGAATGTTCAGATCACTTATCATCTGCAAGTCTACACTCCAAATCTAGAACAATCATTTGGGTGACTTTAGGTCTTGCAAGAACACGTAACCGAGTTTTGAAATCTGTACAAAAAATTGAGTATTTAGCAGAAAGAGAACCAGACAGTACAGATATTTTGAAGACAAATATGTTGGATACATACTATCCAAATAGAAGTAATCATCTTGAGAATGTTTGTCTCTATGAAGTACTGCAAAGCTATACTTTTAAGAGGAATATTACAGAAGATATCAATAAAGGAGTATATGCTGTGATTGGATCTGGAGGATGTTTAGTGAAACAAAGAAAAGGACATTTGATTAATCACCGAAAACTGAGTTGCGAAACTCCTGACAAAAGGGAATTTTACTATTCAGCTCTTTTGCAACTCTGTAAGCCATGGCATACAGAACTGGAACTACTTGGAGATTTTCACAGTTATGAAGATTCATTCAATCCAACAAAATGCTATAGAATGTCCTGTTTTTACTAATTATCTTATAAATGTTGAACGACAAAATACAGCAAGAAGCTACAATTGCAGCAGAGATTGTTAGAGACAGTTCTCAAGACAGTCAAAGTTCTGCTTCGTTGAGTCAGGATCCACTAGGAGAACCAATTTTCCAAAATGAAGCAGCAACTGTCATGGATACGGTGGAAACAGCAATGCAACAAGCTCAAGAGGAAGAAATAAACTTAGAAGAATTGGAAAAACAACTAAATGTTGAGCAAAAACAAATATATGATCAAATGACAGAGCAGATTGAGCATGGTTTATATCATGAGAAAAAAGTGTACTCATGTACGTCATTTAAACCTGTCCGACTGTACGTGAGTGGAGAAGCAGGAACCGGAAAAAGTTTTCTAATTAAAGGAATTGCAACTTATCTACAGAAAAGAACTGAGTCGTCACTCTCTTGTGTTGTTACTGCTCCAACTGGGTTGGCAGCACATAACATTAAAGGGATTACTTTACATCGTTTATTGATGCTGCCAGTAGAGCATGAAAATAAATTAGAATACCACAAGCTATCTGGAGAAGCTTGTTGTGAAGTTTCTAGAGTCTTGAAAAAATGAAACTTCTCATTATTGGAGAGGTAAGCATGGTATCAAATGTAATGCTTGCCTTTGTGCATTTAAGAAGGCAACAAATCCTTAAAACAGAGTATGATGTGTTATTTGGAGGCAAACACGTCATAGATTTTGGAGATCTAATACAACGAACTCCTGTGAAAGGACAACCAGTATTTAAAACAGTTACACATGAAGACACCAGAAAGTGCCTGGGAAGCATTGGAAATGTTAATATTTGGTCATATTTTGTATTTTCAGAAATCATTACAAATATGCTTGGCTACTAGAATAGTGGTAATTTATACTGGGTTAACGGCGCCACAGGGAGATGTGCACTTTTCTTGTATACAAGTAATTGGATGCTGATTTTTTCTCACGGTGCTACAAGGAGAAGAGAACCACTTTCCCTCTTCTAGTTAGGCGATGCCACAAGATGCTTGGTACTCCTTAGCACACGTTTGGTATTCTACGTAATTGATAAATACAAGTGTTTCCACAATACAGTTCATTCACCAACAAAATAAATTTCCTAATCCTTTTGTTCAGGGTTTGTCGTTGTTTATTGAAGGAGACGTCACAGCCAACACGTGTTTCGTCGTATTGGGGAATGTAACCCCCGACTTTTTCAAGGCTATTCTCCAATGCTGTTGTTCATTGTTAGTTGAGGTGATACTTCCAACCCTCAAAGGGGTTCTGGTGTGGATATCGTGGGTATTATTCAAGCTTCGTTGATGTGATGACCAATCTAATGGTTCACTCTCTGTAAGCTTCTCGTTGTTTTCTTCACGGGAATATATTCGTCCCTTCTGCTTCATGTAAGATGCAGTGCCTGGGAAGCATTGGAAATGTTAATATTTGGTCATATTTAGTATTTTCAGAACTCATTACAAATATGCGACAGACAAAGGACGCTGATTATAAATGTATTCTTGAAGATATAAGAATTGGAAAAGTGAGTGAACATGGCAAAGAAGCTTTACAGGCACGATTTTTTACAAATTTGTTTCCAAATTTATGTCCGCCGAAAACAGTTTCCTGTTTGTTTGGCATATGCGGTGACTATTCATAAATCTCAAGGTTTAAGTGTAGATAGTCCTTTGGTGAATATTGTAAGTACTGTGTTTAAAGAGGGTATGGCATATGTTGCTTTATCTCGAGTCAGAACTTTATCTGGATTATACTTGATTGATTTTGATGAGACAAAGATTAGTGCAGATGTACATTGTGTAAAAGAGTATAATAGGTTAAGAAGAGAACATGCTCCCAATTTACCTCAATATCCTTTATTTGAAAAGCGTGTGTTAGGTCGAAAAAGAAGATATGAGAAAAATTGTAGCGAGGTTGTAGAGAAAAGAAAAAAACTAGATGAACCAGTGATAGTAAGCAAAAAGAAAAAGAATACTATTGAAGAGGTTGTCGGTTTTCAGTTTGAAAACAGTTCTGGTGTCAACTGCTATGCTAATGTAGTGGTTAATGTTGTTTTATTTTCTTGAAACTTTACAACAACAAATTGTTGAAAATCGGGACAAAAGATTTTGTTGTTTGTTGAAATCTGTGTTGGAGAAATTTAGTAGTGATAAAACTAAAATCGAAAGTGTTTCTGATATTCGAAATGTTTTAGACATATGTTCTGGTTTAAATCAATTTTCACAGAATATTCAGCAAGATTGTCAGGAATTTCTAATGTATATGCTTGTTGTATTGCAAGATGAAGGTATGGATATTGAAAATCGTTTTGGCCTTTGTTATAAATGGCAACATGACTGTGACAATTGTTCGCTTTCAAGTAGTACTTAAATAGACACTGAAAGATTTATATATTTGATTTTACCAGACTGCAAATCAGTGTCTTTTAATAATCTAGTTAGAGAAGCAAATCAAAACATGGTCTGTACCCAATGTAACTCACAAATGTTATCAACATTATTTATACAAAGATATGGGCAGTATGTAATTTTAATGCTGCAACAATGCAGACCTGATGGAAGAAAACTGACAACTTTAATAAAACATTTTGTGGCTAATCAACTATCAATATCAGGAAGAACTTTTGTAACTGTAAGAATTATTTTCCATGATGGTCCTTCTACAACATCAGGACATTACACAGCTTATTTAAAATGTACAAAAGGCTGGCCTCATTGTAATGATACTCAATTTATTTTTAAACAACGTTTGCCTCATGACTTACCAAATTCTTACCTAGTGTTTTTACAACCAAAATTTTAGGGAAAATAATTGCCTGGGAAAATTACTGCTGTTAAGAAAGGGTAGTCCGGTGTTGAAAAGTACTTTGTGAATGAGGGTGATCAGGTTCAAAAAATTCTTGTAGTTGACGTAGAGGTAGTGTAAGTGTATCAGATAGTGGGTGATGTAGCTATCAAAGGAGATGGTGATCATCAGTGAGGCAGAGGTGTTTTAGATTTGCTGTAGTTGTTGTAGATATTAGTGACATTTTTTATTCCCTTGTAGAGGTTTCTTTTAAAGGTATACAGCTCCTTGATGAGATAAAGGATGAGTAGACTGTCATCGGCATACCAGATGATGTTGAGATTCTGATAGCATGCTAGTTGTTTAAGGTTTATGTACATGATAAATAGCATCGGGTGGAGGTATAACCATTGTTAGATGATACAAAAGATGTGGGTGCTTATGATTGAGAAGGTTGGGAAACGGATGCTTAAGAGTACTATTAAGTATCTTCCAAACTAAGGTTTACACACATACTATTTGGCCATGAGGAATGGTATCTGAAACAAAAAATTACTATTTCGAGTAAATGTTGTTAGCAAATGTTTGTACATAACTTTATTTAGAGTGTATAAAAAAGAAGTAATAATGTTTTGTTACATTGTGATTGTTGGAGATGTCCCATGTTTACGTAAGAAATTGCTGTTCAAAAAAACATTTAAGATATGTTTTTTTCTAATTTTTACATTAATAATGAAAATGTTGAATGGGTTTTTTAAAGACAATCTTATTGATTGTCTATTTTTTTGCCCACTGTTCTACTATTATGAGTACTATTGAACTCACTGTTTTCAGTGAAATTCAAAATAAGATACATAACATATTGTACAAATTATTTTGTATTGTGAAATATATATTATAACTCAATTTTTACTTCTCTTCCACAGATACTATATTTATAAAAAATGTATTATTAACTTTTCATTACTTATAAGGTAAGTACAACAAACAAAAAATACTTTCTCATCACTCTCTTACTTCTCTTTCCCTTGTTCACTTTCTTCACTCTCTCATCTTACTCCCCTTCCCTCACTCTCCTTATTCCCCTTCATTCACCTTTACACTCCTTTTCTCACCATCAGTACGCTTCCCTCACCCTCACTCACCTTCTCCTGCTCCCTCTTTCCCCTCTCTGTCCCTCACTTCCCTTTCCTTTCTTCCTCCATCACTACCCTTCTCTTGCTCTATCCCTCACTCTTTTCTCTCTCCCCCTCACTCTCTTTCCTTCACACCATCCCTCACTCACTTTCAGTCACTCCCCTTCTCTCACTCCCTCTCTCCCTTTTGCTCACTCCCCTTCCTTTATTCCCTCCCTCACTCCCCTTTCCTCCATCCGTCTCTGAGTCTCTTCCTCTGTCTCAGTCACTATAACTGCCTCACTCCCTCACAGTCCCTCACTCTACGTCTCTTTCTCTCTCTCACTGTCTCCCTCTCTCTCCACCATTCTTCCTTCTCTTTCCTCTCTCTTTCCATAAATCCTTCTCTCTCACTCACTACTTTTTCCTCTCTCTTAATATGCTTCTTTTTCCCGCACTCCCCTTCCTTCACTGTCACTGCCCTTCACTCAATCTCACTCCTCTTACCCTACTTCATGTTCTCCTCTGTGCATCACTCCCATTTTCTTTCTCCTGCTGCCTTTCCTTCCTTCACTACCCCTCACTCTCTTTCCCTCACTCCCTCACTCCATCGTCAGTCCCCTTCCCTCACTCCCCTTTCCTCATTCCCTTTTGCTAATTCCCATTCCTTTAGCCCCTCACTCCCCTTAACTCCACTCACCCTCAGTACTTTTCCCTTACTCCCCTTCCCTCATTCCCCTTCCTTCACTCCTCTTTCCTCACTCCCTCGCTTACTACCCTTCGTTCACACCCTCCCTCTCTTTTTTTATCCATGTTTCTCTCCCTGTCTTCCTCTGTCTCACTCACTCTAACTGCCTCACTCCTTCTCAGTTCCTTGGTCTCCCTCTCTCTCCCTCTCTCCCTCTCTCTCCCTTACCCTTAACCTCATTTCCTCTATCTTTCTATAACTCCTCCTCTCTCCCTCACTCACTTTCCCTCTCTCTTAATTGTCTTTCTTCCCCCTCATTCACTTTCCCTCACCCTCATACCCCTTTCCTAACTGTCACTGCCCTTCACTCACTGTCACTCCCCTTCCCCCACTCTACTTCCTCCTATCTGTATCTCACTCTCCCTCTCTTTCTCTCTCTCACTGACTCCCTCTCTCTCCACCACTCTTCCTTTTCTTTCGTATCTCTTTCCACAAATCCTTCTCTCTCACTCACTACTTTTTCCTCTCTCTTAATATGCTTCTTTTTCCCTCACTCCCCTCCTTCACTGTCACTGCCCTTCACTCAATCTCACTCCTCTTACCCTACTTCATGTTCTCCTCTCTGTGCATCACTCCCATTCCCTTTCTCCTGCTGCCATTCCTTCCTTCACTCTCCCTCACTCTCTTTCCCTCACTCCATCCGTCAGTCCCCTTCCCTCACTCCCCGTTCCTCATTCCCTTTTGCTAACTCCCATTCCTTTAGTCCCTCACTCCCCTTCAGTCCATTTCTCTCTCCCTCTCTCCCTCTGTCTCACTCAGTCTAACCGCCTCACTCCCTCTCAGTCACTCGCTCTCCCTCTCTTTCTCTCTCACTCTCTCCCTCTCTCTCACCCTTCCTCTCTTTCCCTTTCTGTTTCCTTCACTCCTACTTTATCCCTCAGTCCCCTTTCCTCTCTCTTAATCGCCATCCTTTTCTCTCATTCCCCTTTCGTCACCCTCATACTCTTTCTCTCACTGTTACTGCCTTTCACTCACCCCCAGCACTTTTCCCTCACTCCCCTTCCCTCATTCCCCTTCCTTCACTCCTCTTTCCTCACTCCCTTGCTTACGCCCCTTCATTCACCCCCTCCCTCTCTTTTTTTTATCCATGTTTCTCTCCCTGTCTTGCTCTGTCTCACTCACTCTAACTGCCTCACTCCTTCTCAGTTCCTTGGTATCCCTCTCTCTCACTCTCTCTCCCTTACCCTTAATCTCCTTTCCTCTCTCTTTCTATCACTCCTCCTCTCTCCCTCACTCACTTTTCCTCTCTCTTAATTTTCTTCCTTCTCCCTCATTCACCTTCCCTCACCCTCATACCTCTTTCCTAACTGTCACTGCCCTTCACTCACTGTCACTCCCCTTCCCCCACTACACTTCCCCCTATCTGTATCCCACACCCCTTCCCTTTCCCGCTCCCTTTCCCTCACTCCCCCTCGCTCTCCTTCCCTCACTCCATTCCTTACTCCTCTTCCCTCACTCCCCTTCCCTAACTCCCTCCATCCCCTCACTCCCCTTCTGTCTCCTTCACTCCCATTCTCTCACTTTCCCTTATCCCCCTTTTCTCATCCTCATACCTCTTCCCACACCGTCACTCCACTTCCCTTACCTTCACTCCCTTTACCCTGCTCTACTTCCCCTTCTCTGTCCCTTACTCCCCCTCCCTGTCTCAATCCCTACCCTTAGTCCCCTTCTTTCCGTCACTCTTTCACTACCCTTTCCTCACTCATTCTCTCAGTCCCTTCCTCCCCTTCACTCAGTCATTATAGTCATTCATTTATACACTACACATTCATTCAAAAAAAGTATGACACAGTATATAAGAAATATAGCTCTTCTTGGAGAAGTAAATTTAGTTCTTAGAAGAACTGTTTTTTTTGTTTTAAATTTTTTTTGTGTTTTTTTGAACAATTTTATATTTTGGGGGGATTTTCTGTAACAAAAAAGAAAATAGGTAACCAAAAACTGCTCAACAGGAACAGGAACAAAAATAATAAAAGAAAAATTAACGGCGGGAGCATCTGTGTTGCCTCTTCTGTGCCACGATTAAATCAATGCTTTGCTCTCCGTAGCACAATAGTTGCAACGTATATGTACCTCTGCAAAATCTGGCTGGATATTTGGAGCAGTTGCAGATGGAGATGCTCCTGAAGAAGAGGTGCTGAGGCAGCAGCTGGACGAGTGTCCCTGAGGTCTTGAGTAGATGCCCGAGCATAGTTGTTGGGATGAAGATTTTTCACATGCCGAATCATAGTTGCAATGCTGAAAGAATACTGTTTGGAGGCATCACCTCTTGAAAGGATGGTGCCACAGATTTTGCAAGTGACTTATGAAGCATTTACCTTTTTTTGCCCTTCTGGGTAAGTAAAAAACTTCCATATAAAAGACTCTGTGGTTTGGCTGTTCAGGCAAAAACTCGACATCAGAGTCTGAAGAAGATTGCTGTTCTGCCATTTTCCAAGCAAGAAGAAAATACTGAAGATGCTTCTCCCAGGAAAAAGAAACAGATAGTGAGGGAAGTGGGTGGGGTTTTTGAAGATTTGGAAAATAATCTACTATAAACCAATCAAAAGTGTTGTTTTCAAGTCATATGACTTTACGTGCACGCAAGTTGTGCGCACGCATGCGTGCACGGTGTTCGCACGAGTCGCATATGAATGACTTTTTACCCGATTTTCATAAATGCTTTTAAAGCTAATATACGGTTATAAAAAGTCAAAAATACAATTTTTACAGTTATGTCACAGAATGTCTTGGGTTATTATGTACATTACATTTACAGAAATTACTTTTTGGGATCAAGTTTTTTTCGTACAACGTGCGCGCATGCGTGCGAACTGCGTGCGTGAGTGCATGCGTGCGAACTACGTGCGCGCATGCGTGCGAACACCGTGCGCGCACCTTAAAAAACACAAACTCAGTGATGTCATTTGAGATGTCATCAGTGATGTCATCAGGGATGTCACTGACCATGTCATGAATGATGTAATATGTGACATCATCAGCAGTGGATTGCGGACGTGCGAGTTATAGTGAGTACAACTAACTATGACGGGGGAATATCAATGGTTTTGTATGAGTAAAATGTCCAGCTAACTATAACTGGTGTGAACCTATGTTTTTTTCAGTGAATATATATATATATAAGAGGAGTAGCGATGGGGGCCTGCTTCTCTCCCAGCTATGCCTGTTTACATATGGGATACTGGGAGGAGCAGGTCCTGTCGGCTAACTTCGGGGACACAATAGCTACCAAAGTTGTTCTATGGTTAAGGTACATAGATGACCTTTTCGTGATCTGGGATGGTTCCACACAAGAAGCCGAGGAGTTCATCAATAGTCTCAATGACAATTGCATGAATCTTGAATTCACCAGTCAGATCAGTGACACTTCAATCTGCTTCCTAGATGTGGAAATCTTTGTGAGTGGAGGCAAACTGGAAACCAGGCTATTTAGAAAAGCAACAGCAGGTAATAGCATCCTCCACTCAGGTAGCCATCACCCTGCCCACCTAATCAGGAGCATACCCTACGGCGAAATGCTCCGCATTAGACGTATTTGTAGTACTGATGCAGGGTGCTTAGCGGCGCAGTTAGAATGTGCTGTGAGATTCAGCCAGAGAGGTTACAGTAAGGCTGTGAAAGAGAGGGCCATGAATCGTGCAAATGCACAAGCAAGAACCTCACTATTAGCAATTACACGATCTCACAGAATCCATGGGAACCACATTAAGTGAAATACAGTCAACCCACCGCGAAGAGGAAAATACAACTTGTTTGATTATCACTTACAATAACCAACACCGTACTATCAGGAACATTATCAAACGCAACTGGGCACTCATTACGAGTGACCCAGTATTAGGCAATCAGATTAAGGGGGCTCCCATGATTGCCTTTAAGCGAGCAAGAACACTTGGTAATTGCCTGGTATCTAGTAGTCCAGAAACGCGTGTAGAGACTCCATGGTTAAACAAGAGTAAGGGGTCTCTGCACTGCTCAACCTGCAAGGCGTGCAAGAATGGGGTCAGTAGGAAAGATTATGCTACGCCTTTCAATAAGATTCCGACTACCATCAGGTATAAGCTGACCTGCCGCACCGAGTACGCGGTGTACGTGCTGGAGTGTCCCTGTGGCCTCCGCTATGTTGGTAGCATTAGGCCACAGGTTTACAAACGTACACTCCAGCACCTAAGAGCCATCACCAACGGAGACACTGTGTACCCAGTAGCTAGGCACTTCGGCCTAGTACACAACAAAAAGGCCTCTGAAATGCGCTATATTGTAATAGACACTGTTCCTCCTCAGAGAAGGGGTGGTGACCGTGATCTATTACTACACAGATTAGAAACACGTCATATTATCCTGCTCGACACAAAGAGTCCTAACAGATTAAACGCTGGAGAAGACTGCCACACTTATCTTTGAATAACCTAACAAAATACTGCGGTACAATCCTAAATGAACATAGCTAGCTGCCTCATCCAAATATCACATTTTAAATTTACACGTATTTTCATATTTTCACTGGGTTGCACGTAACAGCTCATGATCCAAATGTCAGTCAACCATTAGTCAAAAACACAGGAGCTTAGAGGGTAAAGCTAGTCGTAGGTCGCCCTCCATTCATAATACCACATACGAATACAAGACCTAGACCTGTTTAGGCACATAAAAACCTATCCTTCTATTAATGGGTATACCAGTTTTTGCAACAATATTGCAACAAACAACTCCCTTATCTTTAATTAGTTGGGGTAGTTGGTATAGCCCTGGATGGTGCCTTTTTTATCAAACGCCTGTTCCAAAAAAATCAATTCAGATGTGAGACATAAACACTTATACACCTTAGTGTCATCCGTGTAACATAAATGACAAAAAAATGTGAGTGAGAGCGAGAAAACACCTCAAGGGTGCACCACCAACGGGAACCTGGCTGGTACTCACCAGGGTTGCCCTGTTCTCATCACTGGTGTTTTCAAGCTCAGAAAGGAAAAGAGAAAGTGTCCAGAACACAAAAGATTTGTGTCAAAAGAATATGCAGTGAAAAAGGAAGATCAAAAATAGTGATCTACAAATAATCCAACAACGTGTAAAAACACATAACACACAACAACACAAATAAATCACTTTATTCTTTTGCTTGTGTTGGGTGTGGGGATCTAAAAATAGTAAGTGAGGTCACTCCCTATCCAACCACCACTACTATTGTACTTGCCGACATGTTTCATTGCCATACAAACATTTAGGCAATTTCTTCAGGGCGTCATGAATTTTAGTGCCACTGCATACTGACAATTTTAGTCTGCACAACTGAAATGAAATAAAATAGGAACACCGTGTTTAGCAACCTGCGTGTAGGGGTCACGCCACTTTAGCCCAAATCGCATAAACCTTTCTAATATTTACCCTTTCACGGCCATTTTGCTCGTACCGGCCGCTGGATAGCTATCTAATGAGACTGTGATTACAGTGTTCATAGAGGAATTTCCCCGTCGGTTTACTGCGGGAAAACAACAAACATAGATTAAATGTGTTTAAAGGTGAAACCACAAAAAGTTAGTGCTTGCATAGCATTCACTTTTCGTTTGTTTTAGCATTATAACATATCTGCTGCTGCTGCTGCTGCTGGACGTCTCTATGCCGAGAATATATATATATATATGTATATATATATATATATATATATATATATATATATATATATATATGCCACACAGGATTTGAACCAAAGGAAGAATCGGAGGGACACAGCGGGGAGCCAGGTAGGTGGTTTATTTCTCAAACGGATTCGGCATGACGCGTTTCGTCATAAGTGACTTTATCAAATGCCTGCCAACATCACAGCTTCGCGCCAGCTAATACACACCCACTTGTTCTACCATTGGTGGTTGTCCCCGGGGGCAGGATTAGAGTCTCACAAAATGCTGTAGCCGGGTCGGAAGACTACAGATCCCAGCATGCACCTCTCACTGTATGCTGGATGAGGTACTCCTCTCGTGTCACAGTGTCCATCTTTGGGATCCAGGGAAAAATCAGGAACGTGGTGCTGTGTTCTGGCCAGCTGCGTTGCAGAGTCAAAATCACCCGCTGGGTCCCCAAGACGCCTCAACCGCAAAGTGTCCACATGTGGGCAGGTCTGAAACCTCAGGAACAGTGGCCCTTGGTTCCTCCGTGAAAGTTCACAGACTGCAGCTGCAGCGGCACTGTTCAAATGCGGGTGCGGTGGGTTAGAGTGCTCCAGTTCCTTGGAAAAAGTTTCTGCCACAAGGTGCCCTTGTTAACTCTTTCCACTTCGTGAGGCGGGTCCCTCCAGCGCGTCTCGGGCTGGCGCGCAAAATATGCCACACAGGATTCGAACCAAAGGAAGAAACGGAGGGACACAGCGGGGAGCCAGGTAGGTGGTTTATTTCTCAAACGGCTTCGGCATGACGCGTTTCGTCATAAGTGACTTTATCAAATGCCTGCCAACATCACAGCTTCGCGCCAGTACACAGCTAATACACACCCACTTGTTCTACGATTGGTGGTTGTCCCTGCGGGCAGGATTAGAGTCTCACAAAATGCTGTAGCCGCGTCGGCAGACTACAGATCCCAGCATGCACCTCTCACTGTATGCTGGATGAGGTACTCCTCTCGTGTCACAGTGTCCATCTTTAGGATCCAGGAAAAAATCAGGAACGTGGTGCTGTGTTCTGGCCAGCTGCGTTGCAGAGTCAAAATCACCCGCTGGGTCCCCAAGACGCCTCAACCGCAAAGTGTCCACATGTGGGCAGGTCTGAAACCTCAGGAACAGTGGCCCTTGGTTCCTCCGTGAAAGTTCACAGACTGCAGCTGCAGTGGCACTGTTCAAACGCGGGTGCGGTGGGTTAGAGTGCTCCAGTACCCTGGAAAAAGTTTCTGCCACAAGGTGCCCTTGTTAACTCTTTCCACTTTGTGAGGCGGGTCCCTCCAGCGCGTCTCGGGCTGGTGCGCAAAATATGCCACACAGGATTCAAACCAAAGGAAGAATCGGAGGGACACAGCGGGGAGCCAGGTAGGTGGTTTATTTCTCAAACGGCTTCGGCATGACGCGTTTCGTCATAAGTGACTTTATCAAATGACTGCCAACATCACAGCTTCGTGCCAGTACATAGCTAAGACACACCCACTTGTTCTACCGTTGGTGGTTGTCCCTGGGGGCAGGATTAGAGTCTCACAAAATGCTGTAGCCGCGTCGGCAGACTACAGATCCCAGCATGCACCTCTCACTGTATGCTGGATGAGGTACTCCTCTCGTGTCACAGTGTCCATCTTTGGGATCCAGGGAAAAATCAGGAACGTGGTGCTGTGTTCTGGCCAGCTGCGTTGCAGAGTCAAAATCACCCGCTGGGTCCCCAAGACGCCTCAACCGCAAAGTGTCCACATGTGGGCAGGTCTGAAACCTCAGGAACAGTGGCCCTTGGTTCCTCCGGGAAAGTTCACAGACTGCAGCTGCAGCGGCACTGTTCAAATGCGGGTGCGGTGGGTTAGAGTGCTCCAGTACCCTGGAAAAAGTTTCTGCCACAAGGTGCCCTTGTTAACTCTTTCCACTTCGTGAGGCGGGTCCCTCCAGCGCGTCTCGGGCTGGCGCGCAAAATATGCCACACAGGATTCGAACCAAAGGAAGAATCGGAGGGACACAGCGAGGAGCCAGGTAGGTGGTTTATTTCTCAAACGGCTTCGGCATGACGCGTTTCGTCATAAGTGACTTTATCAAATGCCTGCCAACATCACAGCTTCTCGCCAGTACACAGCTAATACACACCCACTTGTTCTACCATTGGTGGTTGTCCCTGGGGGCAGGATTAGAGTCTCACAAAATGCTGTAGCCGCGTCGTCAGACTACAGATCCCAGCATGCACCTCTCACTGTATGCTGGATGAGGTACTCCTCTCGTGTCACAGTGTCCATCTTTGGGATCCAGGGAAAAATCAGGAACGTGGTGCTGTGTTCTGGCCAGCTGCGTTGCAGAGTCAAAATCACCCGCTGGGTCCCCAAGACGCCTCAACCACAAAGTGTCCACATGTGGGCAGGTCTGAAACCTCAGGAACAGTGGCCCTTGGTTCCTCCGTGAAAGTTCACAGACTGCAGCTGCAGCGGCACTGTTCAAATGCGGGTGCGGTGGGTTAGAGTGCTCCAGTACCCTGGAAAAAGTTTCTGCCACAAGGTGCCCTTGTTAACTCTTTCCACTTCGTGAGGCGGGTCCCTCCAGCGCGTCTCGGGCTGGCGCGCAAAATATGCCACACAGGATTCGAACCAAAGGAAGAATCGGAGGGACACAGCGGGGAGCCAGGTAGGTGGTTTATTTCTCAAACGGCTTCGGCATGACGCGTTTCGTCATAAGTGACTTTATCAAATGCCTGCCAACATCACAGCTTGGCACCAGTACACAGCTAATACACACCCACTTGTTCTACCATTGGTGGTTGTCCCTGGGGGCAGGATTAGAGTCTCACAAAATGCTGTAGCCGCGTCGGCAGACTACAGATCCCAGCATGCACCTCTCACTGTATGCTGGATGAGGTACTCCTCTCGTGTCACAGTGTCCATCTTTGGGATCCAGGGAAAAATCAGGAATGTGGTGCTGTGTTCTGGCCAGCTGCGTTGCAGAGTCAAAATCACCCGCTGGGTCCCCAAGACGCCTCAACCGCAAAGTGTCCACATGTGGGCATGTCTGAAACCTCAGGAACAGTGGCCCTTGGTTCCTCCGTGAAAGTTCACAGACTGCAGCTGCAGCGGCATTGTTCAAATGCGGGTGCGGTGGGTTAGAGTGCTCCAGTACCCTGGAAAAAGTTTCTGCCACAAGGTGCCCTTGTTAACTCTTTCCACTTCGTGAGGCGGGTCCCTCCAGCGCGTCTCGGGCTGGCGCGCAAAATATGCCACACAGGATTCGAACCAAAGGAAGAATCGGAGGGACACAGCGGGGAGCCAGGTAGGTGGTTTATTTCTCAAACGGCTTCGGCATGACGCGTTTCGTCATAAGTGACTTTATCAAATGCCTGCCAACATCACAGCTTCGCGCCAGTACACAGCTAATACACACCCACTTGTTCTACCATTGGTGGTTGTCCCTGGGGGCAGGATTAGAGTCTCACAAAATGCTGTAGCCGCGTCGGCAGACTACAGATCCCCGCATGCACCTCTCACTGTATGCTGGATGAGGTACTCCTCTCGTGTCACAGTGTCCATCTTTGGGATCCAGGGAAAAATCAGGAACGTGGTGCTGTGTTCTGGCCAGCTGCGTTGCAGAGTCAAAATCACCCGCTGGGTCCCCAAGACACCTCAACCGCAAAGTGTCCACATGTGGGCAGGTCTGAAACCTCAGGAACAGTGGCCCTTGGTTCCTCCGTGAAAGTTCACAGACTGCAGCTGCAGCGGCACTGTTCAAATGCGGGTGCGGTGGGTTAGAGTGCTCCAGTACCCTGGAAAAAGTTTCTGCCACAAGGTGCCCTTGTTAACTCTTTCCACTTCGTGAGGCGGGTCCCTCCAGCGCGTCTCGGGCTGGCGCGCAAAATATGCCACACAGGATTCGAACCAAAGGAAGAATCGGAGGGACACAGCGGGGAGCCAGGTAGGTGGTTTATTTCTCAAACGGCTTCGGCATGACGCGTTTCGTCATAAGTGACTTTATCAAATGCCTGCCAACATCACAGCTTCGCGCCAGTACACAGCTAATACACACCCACTTGTTCTACCATTGGTGGTTGTCCCTGGGGGCAGGATTAGAGTCTCACAAAATGCTGTAGCCGCGTCGGCAGACTACAGATCCCAGCATGCACCTCTCACTGTATGCTGGATGAGGTACTCCTCTCGTGTCACAGTGTCCATCTTTGGGATCCAGGGAAAAATCAGGAACGTGGTGCTGTGTTCTGGCCAGCTGCGTTGCAGAGTCAAAATCACCCGCTGGGCCCCCAAGACGCCTCAACCTCAAAGTGTCCACATGTGGGCAGGTCTGAAACCTCAGGAACAGTGGCCCTTGGTTCCTCCGTGAAAGTTCACAGACTGCAGCTGCAGCGGCACTGTTCAAGTGCGGGTGCGGTGGGTTAGAGTGCTCCAGTACCCTGGAAAAAGTTTCTGCCACAAGGTGCCCTTGTTAACTCCTTCCACTTCGTGAGGCGGGTCCCTCCAGCGCGTCTCGGGCTGGCGCGCAAAATATGCCACACAGGATTCGAACCAAAGGAAGAATCGGAGGGACACAGCGGGGAGCCAGGTAGGTGGTTTATTTCTCAAACGGCTTCGGCATGACGCGTTTCGTCATAAGTGACTTTATCAAATGCCTGCCAACATCACAGCTTCGCGCCAGTACACAGCTAATACACACCCACTTGTTCTACCATTGGTGGTTGTCCCTGGGGGCAGGATTAGAGTCTCACAAAATGCTGTAGCCGGTTTCAGGAGTTATATAGTTAGGAATTCGTTTTTAAAAAACCTTTGAAATTCACTCAAAAAACTATAAGTTTTAGTGGTGTTATAGTTAGCTGGACATTTTACTCATACAAAACCAATGAAATTGCTCCTATATAGTTAGTTGTACTAACTATATTTCGCGCACCCACAATCCACTGCTGATGATGTCACATATTAGATCATTCATGACATGGTCAGTGACATCACTGATGACATCTCAAATGACATCACTGATGACATCACTGATGACATCACTGATGACATCATCCAGTGAATGTGGTTTGCTTCGTTATTTAAATATGTATTATATATATAGCAATTTACATTGAAGAATGAGTGGATATATATAAATAAATATTTGGATGGAGGATTTAGTAGCAGTGTAATTGACTGTTTACTTGACCAATTTATAATGTCTCACTAAATATAGTGGATAGTGACTAAACTGTGTGAATATCTGTATCACTTTGTCAGTTGTTGTGTAAACTGATTCTACAGTTGGTTACTAGCTATGTGAAAGTCTATATTAGTTATTGATTAGTTAACTGAGTATTTGTATGGAGTGTGAAAGTGTGTGTGGTTCGGTGGGGGGTGTGTGACTGTCCAAAGATGTGTGAATAGTTGATTCAGTAGATATATGAAGTTAAAACTACATGTTCTAACAGTTTGGGTGAGGGAATCTCTTTATGGGTGTGGTGATGAGCAAATATATTTCTCAAAGGTACAGGTCCAACAAACTAGAAAAATAAAAGGCAGTGTATCTGTCAGTTGTTGTATATAAATAAGTATACATAAGACACAATGATTGTGTGAGTGACTGTATGGATAACTGTATACTTGTAATAATGATTTTATAATTCACTAAGTTTGACTTACTATCTAAATGAATAGAAGAAGTGGTGTTTGTATAAGTGTTTTGCTAAGTAAATATGTAAGTATGATCCATTGTTTGCATAAGTGAGTAGGATGACTTCATATGTGAATAGGATGCCTGCTGTTGTTTAATGTCGATATAGATGTATAATTATTTTTGATAGTGTTCTATTGTTCATTGACAGCATGTATGAGTGAATCCATAGGTAAGTGATTAGATGTGTGTATACATCTATGAATCACTGAGTGGATTTTTAGATACTTGTATTCCTGTGACAATGGATTTAAATATGATACTCTGTATTTTACAAACAGTGATGAAAAATTGTAATAGTGTATGAAAAGGTGTATGTGATTGTCACGTGGATGATGTCATCAGTGATGTCATCAGTGATGTCATTTGAGATGTCATCAGTGATGTCACTGACCATGTCATGAATGATCTAATATGTGACATCATCAGCAGTGGATTGCGGGTGCGCGAAATATAGTTAGTACAACTAACTGTATAGGAGCAATTTCATTGGTTTTGAATGAGTAAAATGTCCAGCTAACTATAACACCACTAAAACTTATAGTTTTTTGAGTGAATTTCAAAGGTTTTTTAAAAACGAATTCCTAACTATATAACTCCTGAAACCTATGGTTTTTTCAGTGAATTTTAAAGGTTTTTTTTAAATGCTAATTCCTAACTATATAAGGCCTGAAACCTATGTTTTTTTCAGTGAATTTCAAAGGTTTTAAATGCTGATTCCTAACTATATAAGGCCTGAAACCTATGGTTTTTTCAGTGAATTTCAAAGGTTTTTTAAATGCTAATTCATAACTATATAAGGCCTGAAACCTATGGTTTTTTCAGTGAATTTCAAAGGTTTTTTAAATGCTAATTCCTAACTATATAAGGCCTGAAACTTATGGTTTTTTCAGTGTTTTAAAAAAAAAAATGATTGGTTAACTGGCTTATTAAGTGTATCTTAGTGAATACATATATTAGCGAGTAATGTTTAAATATTTAAATATATGCATGAGTGATGTAATATGTGACGTCATCAGCAGTGCATTGCAGACGTGGAAGTTATAGTGAGTCCAACTAACTGTAACGTGGGAATTTCAATGGTTTTATGCGAGTAAAATTTCCAGCTAACTATAACTGGGGTGAAACTTATGGTTTTTTCAGTGAATTTCAAAGGTTTTTTAAATGCTAATCCCTAACTATAACTGGTGTGTAACCTATGTTTTTTTCAGTGAATATATATATATATATATATATATATAAAATTTCTATGGCAAAATGAAACCCCTCATTTTGTTCCTTTTCAAATTAAATGTATTAAGTGTTACCACTTTATTCCAATCAAGATGACTTCAGGTTTGCCATACTTTTGTCATAAGTAAGACTGTTAGCGTTCTAGTTGTTCTTTCGAACACTCAGGGACATTCTGTCATAGGGCTATAGTTGGGCTACATCTGGCTGATATTTGGGCTACATTTGGGCTCTTTTGTCTCTGGTGGCTATCTTGGAAGACTGCATATCAGAATTTTTTTAATGAAATATTAGAGGATTTGAGAAGTCACTCAAAATGTGCCCTAATTTTTCTTTCTTCAGCACTAATCATAATTTCTATGGCAAAATGAACCCCCTCATTTTGTTCCTTTGCAAATTAAATGTTTTAAGTGTTAACACTTTATTCCAATCAAGATGACTTCAGGTGTGCCATACTTTTGTCATAAGTAAGACTGTTAGCGCTCTAGTTTTTCTTTAGAACACTCTGGGACATTCTGTCATTGGGCTATAGTTGGGCTACATCTGGCTGATATTTGGGCTACATTTGTTTTTTTTGTCTCTGGTGGCCATCTTTGGGCTACAGTGGGCTACATTGTGCTACATTGGGCTACATTGGGCTACATTTGGGCTCTAACATATATATAGCCCAATGTAGCCCAATATATATTTTTTCAAAGTTAATTTTCGTAAAAACCACTGGAGCACATATCTTGAGACATAGCAAAGGCACATCGGGCTACCAGTCCCTACAATTTTGCCAAGTTTGGTGGAAAACCCTTCAGCCGTTCGGGCTAAAAGTGAGTCCAACCGCCCTATGGAAATTAACATGGGGAAAACACGTTTTGGGACCCCCTTTTATCTCAGCCCCCGCTTGACGAATCCGCCCCAAACTTTCCGGGAAGGAGCGGAGCGCCGCGAGGCAAAGTTAAGGAAAATTTCAGGAAGATTCCACAACCGGCGCCATAGTTATTCCCAATAGAATGTTGCGATTTCCCTATGGAAAACAATCCTAACTATATATACCTACTGGCTATCGCCAGTAGGTAATATATATATTTATATATATATATATATATATATATATATATATATATATATATATATATATATATATATATATATAAATATATATATATATATATATATATATATATATATATATATATTACCTACTGGCGGTCACCAGTAGGTAGTTATAGTTAGGATTGATTTCCATAGGGAAATCGCAACATTCTATTGGGAATAACTTTGGAGCCGGTTGAGGAATCTGCCTGAATTTTTCAGCAACTTTGCCTCGTGGCGCTCCGCTCCTTCGCTGAAAAATTGGGGGGGATTCGTCAAGCGGGGGCCAAGATAAAAGGGGGGTCCCAAACATGTTTTCCCCATGTTAATTTCCATAGGGCGGGCGGTCGCACTTTTAGCTCGAACGGCTGAATGGATTTTCACCAAACTTGGCAAAATTGTAGGGACTGGTAGCCCGATGTGCCTTTGCTATGTCTCAAGATATGTGCTGCAGAGGATTTTGAGTAATTTAGGTTAAAAAAAATGTATATATCTATTGCAGCGCCCCGGTACGCTTACCGGGGAGCGTTCCGGGCGCGCCACGCGACTTGCGCACGGCAAGCTGATTGGTTCTCGGGTGTCTGTAAACATTCGAAACAGTCCGCAGCGGCTGCCATCTTGTGTCTCGGTAGGATCGAGACACAAGAGGTGGCAAAAACAAAGAGGGAAATGACCAAAAGGGGGCAGGGTAGACCCCTCCTGCCCCTAGGTTTGATGTGGGGGCCATAAAAGGGTCCCGCAGGGCGAAAAAAAACAAATTTATTTTTTTCGATGTTCGCGGTGGGGGGGGGGCGCCCGGTAAGCGGACCGGGGAGCGTACTACGGGGAAAACAGAGTGAAACAGGAAAATAATAATTCAAAGTGATTAGAGGTAGGGTAGCTCTGCATAGAGTTGTTGTGTTATTTGTGTGTTTTAAGTACCAACATGTAGGTACCAATGTTGAGTCTTAAATTTAATGTACACCATTTCCTCTGTAGATATCTTGCATGTTGTTACAGAAGTTATTGTGCTATATGGAATCCAAATCATAGTCTGTCAGGAAAGCAGGAAGAACATGGAGGCAGGAGATGAAAAAGAGATGTCAAATACACATTGGAGATAATATAGTGGGAGAAAGGAAATATCTATGAGCAAAATTACTATGTAACACAAAAAAGTTGCACAGTATACTATAAGTCTGACTTTACATTATAATCAATTTGGTACTAGTTTAAGAATTACATATAAGAATGAATAATGTCTCTAACAATTTTTGTATTATTAAATATACATTTATTTTTGAGATTCATTTTCCAAATTAAATATAACGTCTAACATTTAACTGTCCGAAATGTCCTCATTTTGAAGGAGGAAATCCACAGATTCTACACATTGTAGAAGTTCATGGTCTTGTGATTCGTCCATGAATTCAATGTCATTTGGTTCAATGTTTTCTTCATTGTTCTTTGCAAGGACAATTTCAAATGAAACTTTTTGTTCTCCTTCCATTATGGCTGAATTTTGCATATAAAAAAATATATATTAGTAGAGATAGGGCACTGTTGGGTTTAAGTTTAGATAGGTAGTTTTAAACAGTGAATTTATCTTTGAGCAGTGTATGGTATCAGACTGGAAGTAGAAATATAAAAAAGTGTATGTGATGAAACCTAAGTAAATTCATAATTATACAAGACAAGCCTAAATCCATTCATAACTATAACAGAGAAGTCTATCTAAATCTATAAATATTACAGAGGGATAGTATATAACTCTCAGAAAAAGTTTTTCATATTAACTTAAAGTGCACAATATACTTCAGTAAAAATAACAACTTACCTTTAAAAAGAAGTATTAGTGAAAATCCAGTGGAAATGTACACCAGGAAGTAGTAGTAAAAATGGCTATGTTTCCCTCTCTTTCTTTTTATATATTCATGTACATAACCAATCAAATGTCAGGTAAAAAAAGTAGAAAATGAAAGTAACATTTTAATTGGTTGTCAATTCTAACACTTCAGATGTGTTTTTGTGAAGTAATTTACCTCAGGGTATTTAGAGAGGTCTACAGGCTAAATGGCTGAATGGAATTCCATCGAATTTGGGAAAATGGTAGGGATTGGTATGTAGTATGAGCTATTCTATATTTGGTGAAAGTGTCTCCAGTGGTTTTTATGTACATTAACTTTTATCATTTTTTGGAGCGCTTACCGGGGCGTGCCCCGGTACGCGTACCGGCAGCGCTACGGGAGTCCTCCATTTTGTGTTTTGGTAGATTTGAGACAGAAAATGGCGTACAAACAACGTTAGGAATAGGTATAAGGGGGCATGGTAGGCACTCCCTGACCCCCTAGGTTTTCTGAGGGGGGCTTAGGAGGCCCATATAGGCCAAAACTATTTTTTTTTTTTAATTTTCGCGTGGAGAGCGCCCGGTACGCGCACCGGGAAGTGTACCGGGGAGCGTACTTTGCTGAAAAATAGTGAAAAAAGTTAGAAAAAGATAATCATTTGGAGTGATCAGAGGTAGGGTAGCTCTGAAAAGAGCTTTTGGGTTCTGTGGCAGATTTAGGTACCTACAAGTAGGTACCAATGCACAGTCTTAAATTCAGGAGGAATATTCTATTCCCTTCATCTGAGAAGTGCACACCATCTTCTCTGTAAAAATCTTGCATGTCGTTAAGCAAGTTGTTGTTGTATATTGAACCCATTCCATAGTCTCGCATGTAAGCAGAAACAGATTTATTCACATGATCCGTGCTTTCTCAAATTGTGGACAAAATTGGTTGGACCACTTCCATTTCAGTCTTTGGCATATATTGGAATATACCAAGGCAGTTTGAGGAAAAAGTGACATCAATTGTTCAAAGGTGTCCTTTAAAAGCATTTCCAGACCTACCCCAGTCAAAGTGCCCACATCATTTCCTCCACAGTGCACAATTAAGAGGTCAGGGTGTGGCAAATGCAAAAAGGTTTTCACCAATGGATTCAATTGGTGACATCTTAATCCTCTCTTGCCAATCCATTTGATGTTCACATTTGATAAATCAAGGTTGTGAAAATTTCTGGTAGCTGCATACCTTTGAGCCCAGTGGATATAGCTATGTCTAATAATCCAGACAGAATACATGGTGAGAGGAGATTCTGGTGCTGTCAGATGAAGTGTGGGAAAGAAATGGCAGTTGGAACAATAGGAGTTTGCAAAAAAAATGTAGACTTTCAGTGCTCTGGTAGATTGAGATAGTTGAAAACTGAAAGTTAGGGTGCATGGTTGTGTTCTGTGTAAGAAGTTATTTGAATGGTTAAAAAAAGTCATTTAAAGAAACCTTGCACCAGAAAGCTGGAGTATTCGCAGGTCAAACATCCTTGCTAAGGTGATTTGCAACATTGTAGAATAAACTTTTCAACCTGAGAGGTTAGTGAGGAGGGAGTTGCTATGGTAACAGGTAGAAAGGGCTGAGGGGGGAAGGGTGTTGGTTTGAAAATACAGAGGGAAGAGTTTTGATTGGTTACCATGAGCAATATGTGTTTAGAATTAGAGGTTTTCTGTGCCACTAATGGTTGCAGTGCCTGGAGAACATACCTTTTGCTCTGCTAAAGAAATATTGGTGTGTGTATCTGACACTGTTCTGAATCTCCTAAAGTATTTGTTAAGGTGAGTTATGATTCATTGAATATACATAGAGACTTTTATACTCTATGGAGAAGATTTGGAAGCAAATTGTGGTTTTTTAATGTTGCTTTGTGTCATGCTTTTTGATAATGCTTGGTAAAAAGTTTTTACTGCATAGAGGAATTGTATTTTGTAAAATTGTGAAGTTTTAGTAGTGACATGGAATGCTTGTACATAGGACCTGTGCTGTTTTTTTTAAATGTGATGTCAAAAACGATTTTGGGAAAAATGAATGGCTTTTACATTTTTTTAAAGGAATAAAGAATGTGTGCATGTTTAAAGAAATACATTTGACTCTTTACAATGATGTTACCTGTGTTAACTCAGTGTAGGAAGCATATTGAGTTTGTTTGCATAGAGGAATTGTATTTTGTAAAATAGTGAGGTTTCAATAATGACATGGAATGCTTGTACATAGGAAATGTGCTGTGTTTCCTAAATGTGATGTCAAAAACGATTTTGGGGAAAATTAATGGCTTTTACATTTTTTAGTATAATGTGGCGCAGAGGTTTAACGCATTAGCAGTGGAAAACTGACACAGGGGTCTCATAAATGAGGTTCTTTTTTTTTTTGCACACTACTCCAGTTTTGTCGTCTCCACTGCACTCTTCGACACAAGCCTCACCTTTTGTGCTCCCCTTGGACAGTCTTCATCTCATCTGCACTCGTGCTTAGGTGTCAGAATCCTATCACATGGGCAAAGCTCCATGTGAAAGCGTTTGCCTCAGTCTTATCCCTGCTGTGAGGCAGATGCTTGTACATAGGATCTGTGCTGTGTTTCCTAAATGTGATGTCAAAAACGATTTTGGGGAAAATGAATGGCTTTTACATTTTTGAGTATAATGTGGCGCAGAGGTTTAAAAAGTGCTGCATCTACCTACATGCGTCACTTTTTAAATAAGGTGCAAAAAGGTACATGTTTGGGCTTTCCTGGGCAGCGTAGGTGGTGAGGCTGGTATCTAAGAGTGCAGTGGACTAGGCTTCATGAAGCCTATCCCCGTCTGCATTCTTAGACACAGGTGTCAATTTGACTCTTTACAACGATGTTACCTGTGTTAACTCAGTGTAAAAAAAAAATAAAAAAAAAACGATGGATTTGGGCCCAGATCTTTTGACTGGGGGAGTGTGTGACATTGATCCACATTCAGTCCATCACTTGTTGTTTTTTGCAATTGCCGCCCTAAGTGCGCTGGGGATGCCCAGACGTGGGTCCCAGGCACTCCACACCACTTGGAGTCAAGCTAGCCGGGCTGAAGAGAGGTGTTACCTCGAAACCGGTCCGGTCCTCGGATGCTTGATTCCGGTCTGGGAAAGATATGGCTGTTGTAGTTCGGACTGGACTGTTCCCATGGGGCAACAGGGTCAGAGCTGATTTGCATAAAGCCATTATCTGACCCAGGGTGGTGTGGAGTGCAAAAAAACGATGGATTTGGGCCCAGATCTTTTGACTGGGGGAGTGTGTGACATTGATCCACATTCAGTCCATCACTTGTTGTTTTTTGCAATTGCCGCCCTAAGTGCGCTGGGGATGCCCAGACGTGGGTCCCAGGCACTCCACACCACTTGGAGTCAAGCTAGCCGGGCTGAAGAGAGGTGTTACCTCGAAACCGGTCCGGTCCTCGGATGCTTGATTCCGGTCTGGGAAAGATATGGCTGTTGTAGTTCGGACTGGACTGTTCCCATGGGGCAACAGGGTCAGAGCTGATTTGCATAAAGCCATTATCTGACCCAGGGTGGTGTGGAGTGCAAAAAAACGATGGATTTGGGCCCAGATCTTTTGACTGGGGGAGTGTGTGACATTGATCCACATTCAGTCCATCACTTGTTGTTTTTTGCAATTGCCGCCCTAAGTGCGCTGGGGATGCCCAGACGTGGGTCCCAGGCACTCCACACCACTTGGAGTCAAGCTAGCCGGGCTGAAGAGAGGTGTTACCTCGAATCCGGTCCGGTCCTCGGATGCTTGATTCCGGTCTGGGAAAGATATGGCTGTTGTAGTTCGGACTGGACTGTTCCCATGGGGCAACAGGGTCAGAGCTGATTTGCATAAAGCCATTATCTGACCCAGGGTGGTGTGGAGTGCAAAAAAACGATGGATTTGGGCCCAGATCTTTTGACTGGGGGAGTGTGTGACATTGATCCACATTCAGTCCATCACTTGTTGTTTTTTGCAATTGCCGCCCTAAGTGCGCTGGGGATGCCCAGACGTGGGTCCCAGGCACTCCACACCACTTGGAGTCAAGCTAGCCGGGCTGAAGAGAGGTGTTACCTCGAAACCGGTCCGGTCCTCGGATGCTTGATTCCGGTCTGGGAAAGATATGGCTGTTGTAGTTCGGACTGGACTGTTCCCATGGGGCAACAGGGTCAGAGCTGATTTGCATAAAGCCATTATCTGACCCAGGGTGGTGTGGAGTGCAAAAAAACGATGGATTTGGGCCCAGATCTTTTGACTGGGGGAGTGTGTGACATTGATCCACATTCAGTCCATCACTTGTTGTTTTTTGCAATTGCCGCCCTAAGTGCGCTGGGGATGCCCAGACGTGGGTCCCAGGCACTCCACACCACTTGGAGTCAAGCTAGCCGGGCTGAAGAGAGGTGTGACCTCGAAACCGGTCCGGTCCTCGGATGCTTGATTCCGGTCTGGGAAAGATATGGCTGTTGTAGTTCGGACTGGACTGTTCCCATGGGGCAACAGGGTCAGAGCTGATTTGCATAAAGCCATTATCTGACCCAGGGTGGTGTGGAGTGCAAAAAAACGATGGATTTGGGCCCAGATCTTTTGACTGGGGGAGTGTGTGACATTGATCCACATTCAGTCCATCACTTGTTGTTTTTTGCAATTGCCGCCCTAAGTGCGCTGGGGATGCCCAGACGTGGGTCCCAGGCACTCCACACCACTTGGAGTCAAGCTAGCCGGGCTGAAGAGAGGTGTTACCTCGAATCCGGTCCGGTCCTCGGATGCTTGATTCCGGTCTGGGAAAGATATGGCTGTTGTAGTTCGGACTGGACTGTTCCCATGGGGCAACAGGGTCAGAGCTGATTTGCATAAAGCCATTATCTGACCCAGGGTGGTGTGGAGTGCAAAAAAACGATGGATTTGGGCCCAGATCTTTTGACTGGGGGAGTGTGTGACATTGATCCACATTCAGGCCATCACTTGTTGTTTTTTGCAACTCAGTGTAGGAAGCATATTGAGTTTGTTCGCATAGAGGAATTGTATTTTGTAAAATTGTGAAGCTCCATGTGAAAGCGTTTGCCTCAGTCTTATCCCTGCTGTGGGGCAGGTGCAAGATTTTGATGTAACAGTGTCCTAAAAGTGACGCAGTGAAATCTCATAGATTTTACTGCGTCATTATTACGAGGCTTTTTGCGGAGAAATGACCCCTCTGTGTACATTACATTTGACAGAGGTATAATGTGGTGTAGAGATTTCAAAAAAGACGCATCTAACTACATACATCATTTTTTGAATATGGTGCAACAAGGCACATGTTTTATGCTGCCAATGCGTCACAAAAAGTGACGCATCAGTAGCGCAAAACTGACGCATGGCTTTATAAATGAATTGTATTTTGTAAAATAGTGAGGTTTCAGTAATGACATGGAATGCTTGTACATAGGAACTGTGCTGTGTTTACTAAATGTGATGTCAAAAACAATTTTGGGGAAAATGAATGGCTTTTACATTTTTGAGTATAATGTGGCGCAGAGATTTAAAAAGTGACGCATCTACCTACATGCGTCACTTTTTAAATATGGCGCAAAAAGGTACATGTTTTATGCCGCTGATGCGTCCCAAAAAGTGACGCATCAGCACTGTAAAACTGATGCAGGGCCTCATAAATGAGGTTCTTTTTTTTTTGCACAATACTCCAGTTTAGTCCTCTCCACTGCACTCTTGGACACAAGCCTCAGCTTTTGTGCTCCCCTGGACAGTCTTCATCTCATCTGCACTCCTGCTTAGGTGTCAGAATCCTATCACATGGGGAAACCTCCATGGGAAAGCGTTTGCCTCAGTCTTATCCCTGCTGTGAGGCAGATGCTTGCAGATAGGATCTGTGCTGTGTTTCCTAAATGTGATGTCAAAAACGATTGTGGGGAAAATGAATGGCTTTTACATTTTTGAGTATAGTGTGGCGCAGAGGTTTAAAAAGTGACGCATCTACCTACATGCGTCATCTTTTAAATATGGTGCAACAAGGCACATGTTTTATGACGCCAATGCGTCACAAAAAGTGACGCATCAGTAGCGCAAAACTGACGCATGGCTTTATAAATGAGGATCAATTATGTCATCTGTGTTACCTGAGATTAGGAAGTAGATTGTGCAGATGAGGTGAGACATGTCCAGAGGGACAGAGGAGGTGAGGTTTATGATCAAGACTGTAGTGGGAGAGAGGCCTTTCCCGGGAAGCATAGGTGGTGAAGCCTGTGTATAAGAGTGCCGTGAACTTAGACACAGGTCTCATCTTCTTTGTACCTGTGGACAGAGCTGTCTTCCACTATACTCTTCAATACAGGCCTCACCTTTTGTGCACCCCTGTAGAATCCTCACCTGATCTGTAACTCTAAATAGATCGTTTGATTTTTGTCATTGCTTTGTTGTTTGGTAATAGTGATCTATAATGTGCTATTTTTTTCTTTAACACAGATTGAAATCAAGATTTGAAGAGTAAGCAAACATGCCCACAAGGGAAAGGAAAATAAAAGAATGTAACCGCCAAAAATCTAAAACAGCAATGGAATTACATCACTCTTCCACAACAAATACTTCAAAAAACAGGAACCAAGCTCCTGGTAAGACAACTAAGTCTTTTATACGGAACATATGTACTTTAAAAAAAAATGATGGACAGCATGTAGAAAAAGAGAATGAGAGAGTACATTTGAAAAGGAAGGAGAGAACCTCAAAGAATCCTACAACTGGAGCAGGAGAGAATAATATGTATAGGAATAGAAGGCAGAATCAGTTTAGAGACATTCGTAAACGAATGTTTCGCAATAGGGTGGTTTTAAATTTGTTAAAAAACATTAGGAAAGGTAAACGGAGAGCTGCTTTTTATAAGAAAAAGAAAAGTGTAGAGAAGATTGTTGATCAGGCTTTTAAAGTTAAGAAAAAATTATTTATTTTAGTAATCAATAGAATTAGGACACTTAACAAGACAATTGATGTTTTCAAATCAAAAAGTAGATGGAAAAGAGTAATTAATCTGACTAATTTTTGTAAAGTTTTTTCGGGAGAATGGATGCACAGTTCAAGTTGTGAGCCATTTTTTAATGAGGAGAGTTACTTCCAGGATAATGATTTAGTGCATGCAGTTGACACCAGTGGTCGAGCGTATGAAGTGAAAGACGGTTGTCCGATTGAAAAAGAGAAACTTGTGCCTAGAGAACTAGAAGAGGTGTTAACTGATGAAGTTTTAGGGAGACGTACTAAGGGTCCAGTGTACACTTGGAAGTGTAGTTGTATTTGTAGTGTGCGACAGGAATCAATTGATTTGTTTTGTACTTTCTTACGTACATATAGTAAGAAAAGTCTAAAGCAGAAAGTGAAGTTGTTACAAGACTTAGATCCTTGCAGAGTGAGAGAAAACACAGGTTTGCAAGGCCATTCACTGGCTTGTCTTTCTAGAAAAGTCTGTCAGAGTGTTTTTCATCATTTTAGGATGTTAGCAGTGCATCATACCAAAATGAGGACATTAGTGAGAAGGTTGTATTATGCAAAAAGTCCAGCACTTA
Source organism: Lissotriton helveticus (assembly GCF_964261635.1). Classification (NCBI taxonomy): domain Eukaryota; kingdom Metazoa; phylum Chordata; class Amphibia; order Caudata; family Salamandridae; genus Lissotriton; species Lissotriton helveticus. The sequence goes on from NC_136068.1 coordinate 651,928,642, forward strand.
AGCTTAAACAATTAAACAGTGCTCTTTTGCATGGAACTGAATTAGATGTGAAGAAGATTTGTGAAGAAATTGAGATTTGTTATTTTGGTGAAAAAGAGGACAGTGTAGAAATTGAGACAGGAATTCAAGGTAATGTGGAAGACAATGTACAGATTTCAAATACAGAAACGTTTGAGCAGGAAATTACCAGGTTTAAGATGAAATCAAGTGAAAGGCCGAATTTTACTTGTGTGTGTTGTCGACGAAGTCATTATAAGCATCAAACTAGATTAGTTGATATATATGTAAAAAGTGAAAAGATGAATAATTATGAGTGGAAAGATTATGCAACTTATTTGTGGGTGGAGAATTGTTTTGATTTGAGTTCTGATCAGCGTATTTGTAAATATTGTTATGATAAATTAAATCAAAACAGAATGCCTGCTAGAGCTGTTCATGATAATCTGGAGTTGGTAGACATTCCCCGTGAATTGATGGATTTAAATACATATGAGTCTATTTTGATTCAATGTGTCCATCCTTTTCAGGCAATTGTTTGCATGGAGCCTAAGATAGGGACATTGCCTCCTACAGATTTGCAGAGAGGATTAAAGGGAAGAGTTGTTTATTTGCCCCTAGATTTAAAAAAAATATATTGATACAATTGGTATAGAAAAAGTGGAAGAGGAACCTTTAGTTATTCTAGTTAATGGGGTTCCGACAAAGAGTAAAAAAATCTGGCAAGATTTAGTGGATGTTAGGAAAGTCAAAAAGGCAAGGTTGTATTTAGTCAAAAACCATGAGTATTACAAAGATGTATGTGTTGCAGCAGAGGAAACAGCTGCAGATAAAGACAGTGATTGTTCAGGCGGCCAAATTGAAAAAGTTGATGTGTCAAAAAGTGAAGAAATATATGAACATTATACTGTTCATCCTTTGCATTCCAAAGAAGTAATGGGGAATGCAATTGAATTGTTTCAAATGAAAGCAGCAAAAGGAAGTCCCATTAGTGTATGGGAACAAAGTTTGGAAGCTCGTTGTTTTCCACAGCTATTTCCAACAGGTCGAGGTGGACGATATGACGATCGACCACTTCAAATTCCTGCATCTGAATATCGAACTGTAAGATTATATGCTGAAGATTCAAAGTTTCGTCAATGCATTCCCTATTTGTTTCATCTACTGTATGAAAGTGACTTGTCTGGGCTTTCTTATGCAGTAAACCATATACTGAAAAGTGGAGCACATCTGCAAAATGTTTCGGTGAGGGACTTTATGGAGAAAGTGAATCTGCAAGATAATATTTTAGAATCTCATCTAATCAATCTCATGGCATGTCAGCGTGGAACAAACGAGTATTGGTACCGTCTCCATGGGGAATTGAAATGTATGCTAAGAAACTTAGGAACTCCTACATGGTTCCTCACTCTTAGCTGTGCCGAGTATGCATGGGAGGACTTACTTCAATTTCTACGAGAGGCAAATGCAAATATACAAAATATAGAATTCAAAACACCTGGAGAACTGTGTTCTTTGGATCCAGTGAATGTATGCAGATATTTCAATCATAGATTTGAAGCTATGATGTCTTTTATTACCAAAAAAAAAATCATCCCCTTGGAGAGGTTTTGGATTTCTTTTGGAGAAAGGAGTATCAAGCGAGAGGTGCTCCTCACATACATATGTTGTTATGGATTAAAGATGCACCCAACTTTGGAACAGATTCGGATGAGACAGTGATGAGCTTCATTGAAGAGTATTCAACATGTGCTGTTCCGAAAACTACCGAAGAAAACAGTTTAAGGCAACAAGTTTTACGCTTTCAATCCCATCGTTGTGGAAAGTACTGTCGTCGAAAATTCAGAAACAAGGGCAAGTTCTACACAAAATGTCTTTTCGGCTTTCCACGACCAGTGATTTCTAAAGGAAGAGTAAATAATTTGATGTCTTCTCTGCGACATACTGTGATGAGGAAATCACCAAAAAATACATACAATTTAAAAAGAAACGAAGAGTCCAAGTACATCAACGACTACAACCCAGTGATTTTGTCCATGTGGAATGCTAACATGGATATTCAATTTGTTGCTGACAACTCTATTGCTGTGGCTCGATATGTGACGTCTTACATCACAAAAAAAGAAAATACAGCACTGAAGGAAATGTGGGAGGACATTTCACATGAAAAGAGCCTAAGCAAGAAATTATACAGTTACAGTCTGAAGATGTTGTCGCATCGAGAAATTGGAGCGTATGAATGTTCTGATCGATTGTCGTCAGCAAGTCTCTATGCCAAATCTAGAACCATCATTTGGGTGAATCTAGGTCTTGCTGCAACACGAAATCGAGTTTTGAAATCTGTATTTGGCAGAGAAAGAACCAGAAAGCACAGATATTTTGAAGACAAACATGCTGGATACATACTATCCAAACAGAAGTCCTCACCTTGAGAACGCTTGTCTATATGAAGTTCTGCAAAGATATATTTATAAGAGGAACATCAGAGAAGATATCAATAATGGAATATATGGAGTCATTAGATGTGAAGGATGTCTAGTGAAACAGAAAAAAGGTAATTTGATTAATCATCGAAAATTGAGTTGTGAAAATCCAGATAAAAGAGAATTGTATTAATTGGCTCTTTTGCAACTCTTTAAACCATGGCGAGAAGAAGAGGAACTACTTGGAGATTTTCTCTGTTATGAAGACTCTTTTAATGCTACGAAGGATACCATAGAATGTCCTGTTTTTCCAAATTATCTGCAAATGTTGAACGAAGAAATAGAGCAAGAAGCCACAATTGCTGCAGAGATTGCGAGAGACAGTTCTCAAGGCAGTCAGAGTTCTGCTTCATTGAGTCAGGATCCACTAGGAGGACCAATTATCTAAAATGAAGCTGCCACTGCCATGGATGAGGTGGAAAGAGCTATGGAGCAAGCTCAAGAGGATGTAATTAATTCAGAAGATTTGGTGAAAGAATTAAACCTTGAGCAGAAACTGATATATGACGAAGTCACAGAACAGGTTGAGCATGGATTGGGTCATGAGAAGAAAGACTGCTCATGTACATCATTTAAGCCTGTCCGACTGTACGTGAGTGGAGAAGCGGGAACTGGGAAAAGTTTTCTGATTAAAGCAATTGCATCTTATCTGCAGAAAAGGACTGAATCACCGCTGTCTTGTGTTGTTACCGCTCCAACTGGGCTGGCAGCACATAATATTAAAGGGATTACTTTACATCGTTTACTGATGCTGCCAGTGGAGCATGATAACAAATTGCAATATCACAAGCTATCTGGAGATGCGTGTTCCGAAGTTTCGAGAGTCCTGAAGAAAATGAAACTTCTTATCATTGATGAAGTAACCATGGTGTCAAATATAATGCTTGCTTTTGTGCATTTGAGAATGCAAGAAATTCTTAGAACAGACTATGATATTTTATTTGGAGGAAAACATATTATTGTTTTTGGAGATCTTCTGCAGTTGACTCCAGTGAAAGGACAACCTGTGTTCAAAATGATCATGCATGAAGATACCAGGAAGTGCCTAGGAAGCATTGGAAACGTTAATATATGGTTAAACTTCAAATATGCAGAACTGCTTCAAAATATGCGGCAGGCAAAGGATGAAGATTATAAAAATATTTTACAAGACGTAAGAGTAGGAAAAATAAGTCAGCAAGGGAAAGAAGCTTTACATGGACGGTTAATTTCAAATTTGTACCCAAATGAAAACATTCTTCCAGAGAATATTTTTAAGAAAATTAATGAGAGGAAATCTGCCATATGTTTGATGCCAACTCTGAAAGAATGTTCCATGTTCAACAACAAAATGTTAAATTTAGAAAATGAAGAGATAGTGAAACTGGAAGCTACAGATAAAATAGAGCATATGGGAGCAACAATTGTTTTGTCTGAAAATTTGAAATCAAAATTGGATTCATTAGAGAAGAGTATATCTAAAACTGCTGGTTTTGAAAAGACTCTGAATGTGTGTTTGAATTGTCGTGTCATTTTGAGAAGGAATTTAAATGTTGAAAGAGGTCTGGTAAATGGAGCAATGGGTCATGTTGTTGGTTTTGTGAATTACAAAAATAGAGATGGAATTGAAATTTTAAAAATTAAATTTGATGGCATTGATGAAATAGAACAAATTTGTCGTTGTTCAGCTAGATTTTTGCTTGTGAAAGACTTATATGTTCGCCGAAAACAGTTTCCTATTTGTTTGGCATATGCAGTGACAATTCATAAATCTCAAGGTTTAAGTGTAGATAGTGCTTTGGTGAACATTGGAAGTTCTGTGTTTAAAGAGGGTATGGCATATGTGGCATTATCACGAGTCAGAACTTTATCAGGATTGTACTTGATTGAGTGTGATGAAACAAAGGTTTGTGCTGATCTAGATTGTGTTAAAGAATACAATAGGTTAAGAAGAGAGTATGCTCCACATTTGCCTCAATATCCTCTGATTGAAAAACGTGTGGTAGGCCGAAAAAGAAGAAATGAGAGTAATTGCAGTGAGGTAGTAGCAAAAAGACAAAAAGTAGATGAAACTGTAATTGTAAGCAGAAGGAAAAAGGATTCTGTTGAGGATGTTGTTGGATTTCAGTTTGACAACAGTTCTGGTGTCAACTGCTATGCTAATGTAGTAGTTAATGTTGGTTTTTTTCTTCAAAATGTACAAAAACAGATTGTCGAAAATCAGGAACAAACATTGTGCTGTTTATTGAATTCTGTGTTAGAGAAATGTAGTAGTGATAGAGGAAAAATAGAAATTGTTTCAGAAATTATGAATCTTGTAGACATATGTTCAGGTCAAAATCAATTTTCACCGATAATTCAGCAGGATTGTCAGGATTTTTTTATGTATATGTTTGATGTATTGGAAGATGAAGGAGTAGATATAAAAAATCTTTTTAACCTTTCTTATCAATGGCAATATGACTGTGATAACTGTGCTTCATCACGTACTACTAGAATAGACTCTGAAAGATTTATATATTTGACTTTACCAGACTGCAAATCAGTGCCTTTTAATAATCTAGTTAAAGCAGCTGATCACAATATGGTGTGTACCCAATGTAAGTCTACAATGCTGTCCACATTATTTCTACAAAGTTATGGTCACTATGTCATTTTAATGTTCCAACGATGTAGACCTGATGGAACTAAATTGACAACTTCTATTAAAAATGTTGTGGCTTCTCAGTTATCGATATCAGGAAGAACCTTTGCAACTGTAGCTATTATTTTTCATGATGGTCCTTCTACAACATCAGGGCATTACACATGCTATTTAAAAACTTTTAAAGGTTGGACCCAATGTAACGACACTCATTTGACTTTCAAACAACGTTTGGAAAGGGGCGACCATTCGGTCCCCCCGAACGTATGGTGGAGTACCACGATCCCCCCGGGAAGCCATCTTGGGCGGGAGGCGAGTCTCGGCTGGTATGCCCGAAGCGGCGTAGCCGGGGCGCGCCTTTTTCCGCCCTGGAGTGGGTTGTCCTAAACACTGACGCACTCGGCCACGCCCTCGGTGGCGGGCGGGGGTGGGTTGACGCCCGCCCCGAAGACGGATAAAAGAAGCAACAAGCCAAGAAAACATCCTCTCGTTCCTGTGCTCTGAAGCTGCACCTCCCCACTGCACGTGAGCTCAAGACGGAACGAAGAGCCAATTTTGAGCGTTGTAATCTTTCTTTTTGTCTTACAGATATCCGTCTGGGAATGCCTAAGAAAGTCGGACAGCGGGTCAGTACCGATCAGATGCTCCGCATGCTCATGAAGGAGGTAGCCGATTTGAAGAAGCAGATGGCGGCTACGAACGGGGAGGGAGGACCGAAACGGCCTTTGCCGAGAGTAGTTCCCGGTGGGAGAGGCAAGAGGTCCAGAAAGGGGACGCTTGGGGGTGAAACTCCGGTCCCTGATACCCCACTTGAGGAGCCAACCCCGGTGCCGAAGGGGGGGAATCCGATCCCCGTGGTGGTCACCCCCGTGACCAGGGAGGATATGCCTCCCGAGTTAGCGGCACAATTGGCAGCGTGGTTGGGAAAAGAAGACGAGGGCACCACGGCTGACGACGCCCGGGCAGTAATGAGACAACTGCGGGAATCTAGGGAGGCTGGGAAGACACCAGCTTCTGTTACCCCGCCAGTTACGGCGGCGGAAAATGCAACGGGCCCAGTTTCTGCGGCAAATGCAGCTTCTGGTTCAGGTAAGCGGCCATTGCCGATCGCGGGGGAAGGGTCTGTACCTTCACGAAGGGAGAAGGTGGCTCAGCATGTTCCACTGGAAATTAAGGAAAAGATTTGGGCGAATAAGTATGTTAATATTTTTTCTTTGCTTACCGACCATTACGAGATGGAGCATGTTAAGAGCCAAAAGGAGCTCATGCATCCGAGTGTTTGGCGCGCAAAAATGGCCGCCTTTAAGGTTGACGAAAACATTGGTACTTGGGGCAGAGCGTGGGGCATTTTTACCTCCATCATGGGAGAGCGCAGGCCCGAGTTGCTGACCGAGTTGCCTATTTATCAATCGCGTATCATGGAGTACTCCGTAGCGTATGGGGGCAATCAGTGGTTCTGCTATGACAATATTTTTAGAAAAGCTAAGGAACATGACCCAGTTTTGACTTGGGATTGTTACGACTCCGTGTCATGGCAAAAAATGGAGAGTACTGGAATGTTAAAAGTACCATTGTCAGGGAGTAGCGGGGGTGAATCTTCCCGCCAATACTCTGGGACACCCTTTCGGACGGGTGCAGGTAGCGAGTACCACTCGAAGACGAGTGGCAACGCAGGTAAAAGGGGAATCTGTTGGAATTTTAACAGAGGTAAATGTACGAGGCCCCAGGGGTCGTGCAAGTTCAGACATGAATGTGGGGGGTGTGGGCAGCCATCCCATCCTGAGTCCATGTGCAGAGCCAAAACGGGTGATAACAGTGGTAAGGGAAGCGCCAAACAGGTCTGAAATAGTCCGAGGGGCGACTTTACCTACTCCGATTGATACCATAGCAATGATTCCTTGGCTCAGTGAATACCCGGATCATGCTTCCGCTGGGGTGTTGCGGAACGGGTTTTCATATGGTTTCCGCATCCCAGTGGGGGATTTTCAGGGTGTAGCTAAATGTACGAATCAATTATCGGTCCTACAGCATTCGGCTGTGGTACAGGCAAAGATTGGGAAGGAGGTGACTCGAGGTCGTGTCGCCGGTCCATTTGACTTGCCACCGGTTGATAATTTTGTTTGTTCCCCTCTAGGGGTGGTCCCCAAGAAGGACCCGGGTGAGTTTCGGCTGATACATAACTTGTCAGCCCCACGTGGTCTTTCCGTGAATGATGCGATAGACCCGGAAGTATGTTCGGTGCGGTACGCATCTTTCGATGAGGCCGTCGCCATGTTGCATCGCCTGGGGCCGGGGCGCTGATGGCAAAATCAGATATCGAGTCAGCGTTCCGGTTGCTCCCGGTACACCCAGACGATCAGCGTCTCCTTGGTTTTAGGTTTCAGGGTCGCTATTACATGGACAGATGCATGCCAATGGGATGTTCTATATCTTGTGCCTATTTTGAAATGTTCAGTTGTTTTTTGCAATGGGTCTTCACAAAAAAGACGGGTTTTCAACATGTTATGCATTATCTCGATGATTTTTTGTTCTTGGGGGCAACCGGGGATCCAGAATGTGGACAGGCTTTAAATGAATTTTGTGTCTTGATGAACCAATTTGGTGTGCCATTGGCGCCAGGTAAAACCGTGGGTCCCTCGACTTCCCTCGAGTTTCTGGGGATCGAGCTCGACTCGGTAGAGGGTTGTTTTCGACTACCAAGAGATAAGGTTTTGAAATTCAGGGCATCCCTTGAAACATGTATCAGTGAGACTAAAGTAAAACTGCATCAATTACAACAAGTGGTGGGCCAGTTGAATTTTGCCCTGAGAGTAATGCCGATGGCCCGCCCCTTTTCCCGCTCGATTGCACAAGCCATGGTCGGCCTGAAGGAGGGCCATCACCGCACGAGGCTCTCGGCAGAGGTTCGCCAGGACATGCGCATTTGGTTGGCATTTCTGGCGGATTTCAATGGTCGAATTGTCTGGATAAAACCGGCGGTGTCCTCTGAGGAGCTGGGGCTGTGGACAGATTCGGCGGGGAGTATAGGTTTTGGCGCCATATTCGGCACACAATGGTCGGCTCAAAAATGGCCGTCATGGTGGCATGAGTGCGGATTGACGAGGAACATTGCTTTTCTCGAACTTTTCCCTATTTTGGTGGCCCTGAAAACTTGGCCTGAGGGGTTCCGGGATCAGTCTGTGGTGTTTTGGTCTGACAACATGACCGTGGTAGAGTGTATCAATAGTCAGGCAGCACGTTGCAAATGGATGCTGAGACTGCTTAAAGAAATTGTGTTATTGTGCATGCAGTTGAATGTGCTCTTTAGGGCAAGACATGTCCCGGGGGTATTGAACCAAGCGGCTGATGCGCTTTCTCGTTTCCGTATGCAGGCCTTCTGGGGTTTTCTGCCCGCAGCGGACCCGGTGGCAGCACCCTTTCCCGAAGCTCTCTGGTCTCTCGGTGCCCCGAACTACAAAACCTCGTGGGAGAGAGTTTAGCGCCCAGGACAAGGAAGGCATACGAAGGGGCGTTCCGTTCCTATTGGTCCTTTTTGGGTTCTGCTAGGGGGGAGCTTTGGGGCCAGGAGGAGCTTGTCGTTAAATTTTTGCTGTCTTTACATCAGGCAGGCAAATCAGTAGCTACGGCCCAGAGGCATCGGGCCGCCATTTCCTTTATGGCAAGGGCTCATGGGATCCAGGACCCGACAGCGTCTTTCGTAGTCCAGAAAGCGCTACGGGGGTGGCAACGCCTGGAGGGTCGCAAAGCAGATGAGAGGCGCCCGATAGGTCTGGATAGGTTGGCCCTGTTATTTTCCGTACTCCCGGCAACGTGTTCATCACAGTATGAGACAGTGTTATTCCGAGCCGCTTTTGCGCTAGCATTCCATGGGGCTATGCGGGTAAGCGAACTAGTGGCGAGGAACAAGCAGGATACGATGGGGGGATTGTGCCAAGAGCACGTTCAGGTCAAGGGGGAGACAATGACTGTCTCGTTTGTCAGGTCCAAAACCGATCAGGGTGCGTTTGGGGACTGCATAATCATACAGAGGATTCCCGGGTCCCCCATGTGCCCTGTGGTTTGCGTAGAGGAATATTTAGCGCAGAGAGTGGCATCATGGGGGGGGACCTTTTTGAGACACGCTGACACCACCCCACTGACAAGGTTTCAGTTCCAGCGGGTGCTTGCGATGTCGATTTCGGCCGCGGGCTTGAACCCCGGCGAGTTTGGGACCCATTCTTTTCGGATAGGGGCTGCTACAGAGGCTACAGCCAGGGGTCTGAGTGTAGAAGTAAAACGTGTAGGGCGTTGGTCTTCGAACTGTTATAAAAGGTATGTGCGGTTGCACATGTTATGAAGCTGTAATGATGTACTCACGCTTCTTGTTTTGTTTGGTTTTCAGTTGCGCAAGCCTACGAGGCGGGGCGGACTGTGCAGTCGACCCGACACATGGGGACCAGCGGTCAGACATCACCGGCTGGGAAAAAGGAGGTGTGGGTCGTGGGCCACTCATACGTGAGGCGTGCCGCGGACGTATTCAAAGCAGGTGACATGATTCACGTGGCTGGGGAATACGGGTACAGTGTGTCCTTCTACGGAAAGGGCGGGCTCTGTATTGACCAGTTTCAATCCTTTTTCGAGGATTTGTTAGGGCGGACAAGGTCACCGCCGTCTATAATCATAGTTCATCTTGGGGGCAACGATTTGGTGGCCACTGGTAGACGACTTCTTCTTGAGGCAATGCTTTCCACAGTAAGTTGGTTGGCAAGGAGAGTTCCAGGGTGCACAATTGCATGGTCCCACATGATCCCACGAAAAGTGTGGCGGGGGGCTATTTCTGTTTCTGCTCTGAATCATTCAGTAAGGAAAATAAATAACAAAGTGAGTAGATTGCTTCGTTCAAGTACTCTGCATTCTGTCTCACATGGTTGTATCAGAGGGGACAGTATGTATTTGGGGGACGGTGTTCATTTGTCCCGGGTGGGGAATGAGTTACTCATAGGGGACCTCATAGCTTGGTTAAAAAGTTTATAACATGACCTTTAGGCAGGAGTTGTTGTGGGGGGTCCGGATAGCCGGTCAACTATCCGGCCTGTGGCGGTAAGGTCATGATCGGTGAGCAGTAATTGGAAGATCCCTATGGGGGGGCGTCACCCATTACGGATGGGAGCGCTCGGGGGAGGTGGCCATTGGCCCCTCAACGGGGAGGCGGTCCCGTCTAAGGATAGGCCGCCGGAAGGAAAGGAAAGGTGGTCAAGGCCCCTTCCTGGATAGGAGGGGCTACGGGCCCTCCTGGGGAATTTCCCGGGGCCAGGACATCTGCGACGGCAGATGGGTAAGTTGTGTGGGGTTCGGGAGGGGGTTTACGCTACCTCTTAGACACCTCACACGAGTCCTCGGACGACCGTTAAATGGCGTCGAGTTCATTGGGGCCCCCGTCAAGTCCAAGGGAAATTGGTAGATGCACTTGAGGTACGCCTCTGTGCGGTTGGTCCTCTCACAAGTGAGGGTTGTATTTCTGGTTTAGGGATCTGACACCGGTTACGACCTTGCCGTTGGCCCTTAACGTTAGGATGTACAATTTCAAGTCAAATGTTTTGTAGGATGTTGGATCGGCTAGGAGAATCTTTGTATTAGAGATCTGTTAAGGTTAGCCAAACATCGTAATGTGGAAATGAAATTGTACATAATATGAAACTGTTATTTTAATGTTTTTGATTTTGTTTCATATTTTAATAAATACGGCCGGGAGGGTCACTCCCTCCCGCCTTCCAAAAGTTCAGAACCGTTTCGGTTTCCCATCCTTGGGGATTGTGTCGAGAGGGGGTGGCGGGTATCTCAGCCATATGGAAAGGGGCGACCATTCGGTCCCCCCGAACGTATGGTGGAGTACCACGATCCCCCCGGGAAGCCATCTTGGGCGGGAGGCGAGTCTCGGCTGGTATGCCCGAAGCGGCGTAGCCGGGGCGCGCCTTTTTCCGCCCTGGAGTGGGTTGTCCTAGACACTGACGCACTCGGCCACGCCCTCGGTGGCGGGCGGGGGTGGGTTGACGCCCGCCCCGAAGACGGATAAAAGAAGCAACAAGCCAAGAAAACATCCTCTCGTTCCTGTGCTCTGAAGCTGCACCTCCCCACTGCACGTGAGCTCAAGACGGAACGAAGAGCCAATTTTGACCCACCCACCAGCCCCTGAGGACAGCTAGTTGTTTTGAAATAAAGTTTTGATGTGGTAACTCTATTTTCTTACAGGTTGTGACGATTGTCGTGATAATTTTTTGAGTATGCAATAAAGATGGTCACTTTCAGTATGTTGTGCAAATAAAGGATTTTGCAGTGGTGTTGATCAGTAATCATGCCTTTAATAGGCTATAATTGTTTCGTGATTTAGTAATTTAGGTAGATTTGTCGTATTTATTGTCGGGCGGTAAGGTCATGATCGGTGAGCAGTAATTGGAAGATCCCTATGGGGGGGCGTCACCCATTACGGATGGGAGCGCTCGGGGGAGGTTGCCATTGGCCCCTCAACGGGGAGGCGGTCCCGTCTAAGGATAGGCCGCCGGAAGGAAAGGAAAGGTGGTCAAGGCCCCTTCCTGGATAGGAGGGGCTACGGGCCCTCCTGGGGAATTTCCCGGGGCCAGGACATCTGCGACGGCAGATGGGTAAGTTGTGTGGGGTTCGGGAGGGGGTTTACGCTACCTCTTAGACACCTCACACGAGTCCTCGGACGACCGTTAAATGGCGTCGAGTTCATTGGGGCCCCCGTCAAGTCCAAGGGAAATTGGTAGATGCACTTGAGGTATGCCTCTGTGCGGTTGGTCCTCTCACAAGTGAGGGTTGTATTTCTGGTTTAGGGATCTGACACCGGTTACGACCTTGCCGTTGGCCCTTAACGTTAGGATGTACAATTTCAAGTCAAATGTTTTGTAGGATGTTGGATCGGCTAGGAGAATCTTTGTATTAGAGATCTGTTAAGGTTAGCCAAACATCGTAATGTGGAAATGAAATTGTACATAATATGAAACTGTTATTTTAATGTTTTTGATTTTGTTTCATATTTTAATAAATACGTCCGGGAGGGTCACTCCCTCCCGCCTTCCAAAAGTTCAGAACCGTTTCGGTTTCCCATCCTTGGGGATTGTGTCGAGAGGGGGTGGCGGGTATCTCAGCCATATGCCTTTTGGCTTTATAAATTCATACCTAGTGTTTTTACAGCCAAAATTTAGGTAAAAGTAATTGGCTAATGAAGACGGGAGCAGTTAATAAAGGTTATTTTGCTGTTTAAATATATTCTAAAAGTGATCCAGGCAATATAAAAATGTGACTTGTCATATAGGTACTTTAAGTGGATCTCATAGTAATTGATGTTAGTATTATACAAAATGATAAACATGAGTGAGTCAGAGATGGTTTTTACAAATACTTAAATATTGTGAAAATGTTGTAGAGCCTTTCTTTCACAATGTCGGGAAAAAGGTCATTTCAGAGTGCCTTAGAATTAATTTGTACATATACTCATACATCTGACACTATTTGGCCAAATGGAAAGGTGCAGGAATGAGTAAAGAGTCATGACTGAAAAAAAGGAGTATATGAAAATATTGAAAATATTTCAGATGTTCTTGGAGCTTTTCTTACAGAAAGTCAATGAAATGGATTTTTAAGTGAACAGCAAAGTACTTTCCAACGAGAAAAGGACCACCATGATACAGTATTTGGCCTCAAGGAAAAGTAAGTCAATCTAACTTTAGCGTACATTTGTCATTTGTCAGTATTTATGTTTTTTTTAAAAACACAATCTTTTAGATTGTGGGTTTTTTTCCCGCTGTCATATGATGAGTAATTTGAACTCACTGTTTTAAGTGAAATTCAATATATTCTGAGAACAGCAAAAATAAACTATGTAACATGTTGTACAAGTTATTTTATACTTTGGATTGTGTACATTAAATTGTATTCCCATTCTCTGACACTTACTTTCCTTTTTCCATCCTCTTTCAGCTCTTTTTACTCACTTATAATGTCTTTCTCTCACTCTCTGTAACCCCCGTTCCCTTACTCCACTTCTTTGACAACCCCTCATTCTCATTTCAACTGTGTGTATCCCGTCTCTCCCTTGCATAACTTTTAACTTTCAGTCTCTCTGCTTTACTTCTCTTTTCCGTATTTTCCTCCTTTGCTCTTTTAGTAATTCCTGTTTACTCACTCAGCAGTATTATTGCACTCTATCACTATAAATCACCCACTCTCCCTAGCTTATCTTTGTTTGCTCCTTACTTTTGACCTCTTCTCCCTATTTTTCGTTCACTACTTCTATGTCCTCAGTGCCTCACTCTACTTGTGTTATTTTCACTTGTGTTTATCTACCTTCTATCACTTCTTTTACAACAACTTCACTGCTCCTCTCTCATCGTTCTTCATCCCATTTCTTTTACTCTGGATCCATTACTATCCCTCATTTCCTTTCTTTCAATGTCCTTCTCTTTACTTTCATCACCAAATTATTTTCTCTCAGTACCACTGTTTTAGTCGTCTTCTCCTCTCTTTCCTTCTTTTTGCTCACTGACTCATTTCCTTTTCTCACTCATTGTACTCCACCTCACTCAGTTTTTCTCTTAGTGTGTCTACCTTATAACTTCCTCAGTCCATTTCCCTCAATCATTGTATATTATCCTGTCTCCCTTCATCCTTTCACTCTATGACTGTTCTTCACTTACTCTCAGTTATCTTCTATTCCTCTTTCTTCTAAATGCATCCTTAATTAGACTGTTTTCTGTCTCAGTCATTATCTTTTTACTTACTTCTGTTTCCTGATTTAGTTTTGCTAACTCACATTGTTTTAGTATCTTTCTTACCTTCAGTTCATTTCTTTGTTCTTCTCTCTCTTTTTGTCAGTGAATCTATATGCCTTACTCTCTGTAATTTACTCTTCTTCTATTTCTTTTTCTCTCTTTTTGTCCTTCTATCTTAGTTTATTTCCCTTTCTTTGTTCTTCACTCTAACTTTATTTCTAAATAGAGCGTTATGATTTTTAACCTCTTCATTTGTATCTTTTAATTTAAAACACATATTTTACTAATTATAACTTATTTTTTCTTCTCTTTTCCACAGATACAAAGTGTAGTTAAAAAAATTAATTAAAGTTATATTTATTATATGGTAAGTATGACTAAAAAAATGTAGTTTGTCATCACCCTTTGCTTTAAGCTCACTAACATTTTCTCAATCTACCACACTCCTGTGTCTTTACTCTGCTTCCCTCACTTATTCTTATTCTACATGTTTACTCCCCTTTTCCGATTTCCCATCTCATATTCAACTTCTTTCAATCCCTTTTCTTTACTTCACTTACCCTCTGTTCCCTTCCTTTGCTTCTTCATTCATTCTCTTTTTCTCAATTATTTACCTTACTCCTACACATACACCTCATCCCCCTTCCAACACATACACACACCTGTAACATACACCCCACACACACCACACACATACCTCATACACATAAAAAATCCTCCCACACACACTCCTCAAACACACACACACATTCCATACACACACATATATTGCACACATATACACCCCACACCCATGCACTCCTCACACATATTTCACACACCCTCACCTCCACCCACAACGAAACACCCCACACAGCCACACCCACAGACACACCTTACACACCCACACCGTGACCTACACCCACTGACTCCCTATAAGTCACACATACTGCATTACTTATCTTTCTTTGCTGTTTTACTCAAGCCCATTCAGGTACTGTTTCCTTTACTCTCTTTGTCCTCTCTCTTTGTCACTCCCCATGTGTTATTCTAATTCAATTTTTCTCCCTTTTTTACCCCTCTTTACTTATACTACCTGGTCTTTTCTCACTTTCCCTCATCGTTCTTCATTAATCGTGGTTCAGCCACTACCCGTCATTCTCCATTTTTTACTGTCCTTTCTTTTTCTTTTAACAGACAATCACAGTCTCACACTATCTCTACTTTAGTGTTCTTCATCTCTCTTCTTTTCTTTCGCTCCTTTAGTCATTTTACTTTTCTCACTTTCATCCAATTACACCTTCTCTATTTTTTACTATGTATATAATATAGGTTTATTTTTATAAATGTGAGGTAGTTCTGAAAATAACTTTTTTTTAATTCTTTTTGTTGTTTTATATTTTTTTTATTGTTTTTCTGAACTTTTATTTTTTATTTTTGAACAATTTTTTTTTTTGTGTGTTTTTTTAAGGGAACAAACAAAAAACAGGGAAGTGGAAATGGCTCAACAGGAGCAAAAAAAAAGAAAAGAATTAGTGCTTCCTTTTCTTGTTGCATTGGTGGTTGTCCACAGCATTATTTATTAAGGTGACACTAAGTTCACCATAACATAAGGTTTTGCCACAGAAAATGCAAACAATTTTTATGGTGCCAAATTTTTGCTGTATATTTGGCACCATTCGGCGTGCTTCAGGACCAGAAAGTGAGTCTTCAGTAGAGAAGGTGCTGGCCACAGGGGGTGGGTTGTTCTGAAGTTCCTGTACTTCAGCGTGGGCTAAGTTATTGGGATGAAACCTCTCCATGTGGCGCATCATGGTAAAATTACCAAATGAATATTTCTTTAGGGGATTGCCCCACAAATTAGACAGGTTCACCTTTTTTTTGTCTTCAGGAATTGAAAATAATTGCCAAATAAAATGCACTTTAATGTGCCTTTGCCTTGGTTCTTCATGCAGGAAGCGCCTTGATTGTTCCTCATCCTCCTCTTCTTCCTCCTCTTCTTCTTCTCCTCCAAGGAACTGTGGTGGTGGACCTTCTTTTCTTGGTGGTGGTGGTGGTGGTGGGGGTGCACCAGCTGCAGCTACAAGTGATGCCATTGCAGTGATCAGAAATAGCTCTTGCTCTCTCAATGAAGAAAGTTAGAATGAGTAAAAAAGGAGGGGGCTTTTATCATTTGGAGAAAAAAACTGATGAGAACCAATGAAAAGTGTTATTTTCAGGTCACATGACCTGACACATGACCCGATGAGCTTACGTAACGCGCTCCGGCGCGCTTAGGCTATGCGCACCAGGCCGCGCCGCGGAGCGCTTCCGGGTGTGTTTACGCAGCGCATCATAAGACACATCGCGCGGCTACGCGATACGTCACGCTTGCACGACGCGTCACGTGGTTTTTTCGATCGCGGCAATAGCGCTAACGCTATGCGCACCGGGCCGCGCCGCGGAGCGCTTCCGGGTGCGTTTACGCAGCGCGTCATAAGACACATCGCGCTGCAACGCGATATGTCGCGCTTACACGACACACCATAAGACGCATCACGTGGCTACGCAATACGTCACGCTTACGCGGCGCGTCACGATGTGTTTTTTCGATCGCGGCAATAGCGCTAACGGGACGCTCTCCGGTAAGCGCCCCAGGGCGTGCCGCAATATTGCGCTTACCTGTGCGTTCACCGGAACGCGCCCCGGGAGCGCCCCGGGTTAAAAATAAAAAAAATATATGAATTGACATAATTATACAAAATAAAATTCGCTTTAAAATATATTATTTTTTATAACTATAAAGATTTGCTATTAAAAAACCATTGAAATTCACTGAAAAAACCATAGGTTTCACACCAGTTATAGTTAGGAATTAGCATTAAAAAAAACCGATTAAACTCATTTAAAAAACCATAGGTTTCACATCAGTTATAGTTAGCTGGAAGTTTTACTCGCATAAAACCAATGAAATTCCCACGTTATAGTTAGTTGGACTCACTATAACTTGCGCGTGCAATGCACTGCTGATGACGTCACATATTACATCACTCATGACATGGTCAGTGACATCACTCATTAACAGCGTTATGTCATGCTGTTAATAGGCGATATAATCGGACGTCCAGGAATTGGTGATTTCCCCTTATGAATCTTAGGTAACAAGTATAAAAAGGGTATCTCCGAGTTTGCATTATGCATGAACTTGTATTCCTCTGAGGTAATCAATCCTTCATTTTTCCATCTAAGGAGTTCTTTCTTAAGATTATCCCTAGATTTGCTGTATGCCTTCATGATTGTCTTTTCATAACACTCTGTGTTCGAGAGCTGTCTCATTGCTTCCTTTTCATAGTCTGCTATGGGCCATAGGACAATGTTCCCGCCCGTATCTGATTTTTTTTCAATCATCCCTGGATTTTTTCTGATCTTGTCCATAAGTTGGTTGAAGTCCCTTTGTTTCTGGTCCATTTGTCGCTTTTTAAAGTTTACTTGAATGTTAAGTTTTTTAATATCCTCAATCACACGCTCATGAAATACATCAATTTCATCTTTTTGCATTAGCGGAACGAAGGTAGATTTCAGTTTAAATGGACTCTAGCCCGCACCTTTTTGGAGTAGGTCCAGCTCTTTTAGTTTTGTCTGTGTGGAGGTTTGTGACGTATTGGTCTCTTCATTACTCAGCTCATGCATGGCCCATAGAGCAGGTATTTCCGCAACAGTCAGTGTTGAGCCTGCTTCATTAGTTTCTTTGTTTCTTCTATCCTCCCACGCATTTGTGAGCGCGAAGAATTTTTTCAATTTTAGTTTTATAATGTAGCAGAATAGATCCACACGTGTTGTAGCGTAATTGAAGTTAGCATTGGGGCAGTAATTAAGACCTAATGCTAGCAGCTGTTCCTCTGCTTTGGTAAGTGTTAAGGTCGTGAAATTGATGATAGTTTTTTCTTCCGTCATTATTTCTTGCGCCAATAATTTTGCTTCCTTGTTGGCTTCCCGCTTGCGTTTCCTGCGCCTTGTTCGCCTGATGGTATTACGTTTTTTTCGGCCTGATTTTTCTTGGTCCGAGGCCTTAGCGTTTTCATCCGTTCCTCCACTAATAAATCAATCTCCTCCACTAGGCTTGCAACTCTTATATTCATTGCACTGGTGTTGCTATCCTCATTTATGCTGGAACCACTTGTCAGAGAATCTGTATTTGTTCCATCAGTTGTTTCATTTACAGGACCAGCCCGTAACACATTAGGTTTTGAAGTTTCACTGTTCTGTTTGCGTAAACTGTCAAACTTTTTATCGAATGTATAAATATGTCCCAAGCGGTAGTCCTCCAAATCACGAGCGAATTTTTGCACTTTTCTTGTTTGAATCTTTTCTTTGTGTTTCTTGAGGCGTTCTTTAATCTCTTTCTTTTTTGTTGCAATCCAGTCCTGCTTTTCGGACTTGCTGAGTTTGTCTTCTATTGCCTCAATCTCTTGCACCAATTCTAGGTGGTCTATTTCTGCATACTTAACAAGCATTTTAACTGGATTCATGGAGGCATCCAGATTGCTTTCGCCCCACTCACATAAAAGAGCCGGATTAAGCTTCTCGAAACTTGGGGCCAATAGTATTCGCAGTTCTCGCGGTACTCTGCCCGCCTCTACATACTTGCTCAGTGATTTGTGCTCCCACCACTTTGTGGTTTCAGATTTCATTTTATTTTCCAGGTTTCTCAACAACAGATTCAAATCTTTATTGACATCCTCACTGGTTGTGATCACATTAACATTCACTGTATTTTGCTTGGCTATGTTGTTATATAATGCATCTGCATTTGCCTCACGGTCTCGTACCGCGTCCGTTAGCATTGTTGCCATTTTAGCTGAGAAACAGTCTTTAACTTACTTTCTGCACTGTAGTGCTTTCTCTGAGGAGAAACTAACCGTGTCTGCGAGCTGTGATTCGCCCTGTCCCGTGAAATTGCGTATTTTCACTCAACGAGTCCGAGAAAACAGTTATACGTGAGTCCTCCGACTCCAGCGTCGGCGTCTTCGTTATCGGTGTTCGTGTTATCTAATGGCTCACGGGAGGTATAACCAGCCTTAATTCCTTCCCAGAAAATCCAACAACAAACACCGGTTTCAAAGGCGGTCACCAACTTTCAGGGCGGGGTCCAGGAAACGGAAGAAATCCAACTTCTGTGATTGCTATTACTCTCCTCCTGCTTCTCCACGCTGCTTGCACGGCACGCAGAACACAAGGACCACCACACAGCTCGTCCAGTACAAAAGGTTCAGTTTATTATCCCCTTGTTTCTCACTGGCCTGACGCATTACGGGTATGGACTACCTTGTTCACATAACGGATCAGTGGTACCAGAGACCTTTTATCAAGCACACCACGTGATTCATAGAAAGTGAAGACATACTTATAAAACACAGGATGAGTGGCTTTTACATTACTGGTAAGGCACATTTAAAACATTTTAACCCTCTAAGTTTATCTTTATAGTATTATCAATTTATAGCAGCATAAATGCGTTAATGGTAAACATAGACTGAATTTGTGCAAATTTACAAGAATAAGTTAACATGGCATATGACAATGTAAAACAAGTTTTTATCAAATAACTATTTTCTAAAAAACTAATTACTATATACACAGTGCATTAAATGTATTTACATTACATTCAGTTCAAAGGTTATTACAGCTTAAATGCTCCGAATGTATGTGCAAAGTGTGCCAATCTGTAAACATGACTACTCTATTTCTAATTGCCATTATCTAGTTTTATAGGGTATGATCCTTTGTGCAACTTTTTATACTACCTACTGGCTTCACACATGTTATAGTTAGCTGGACATTTCACTCAGACAAAACCATTGAAATGTGTGAAACATATGGTTTATTCAGTGAATTTCTAAGGTTTTTTAAATGCTAATTCCTAACTATAACTAAGTGTGGGCTGAAAATCCGTTCCCTTCACAGAATTTGCAAATTTTTGTCAATTTCAAGGTCCGCGAAATGCGCAAATTTGTCAAAGAATTCGCAATTCGTGAGTTGCCGGATTTTTTTTTCTTGGTCGCGTTTCAACAATCTTGCGCGTGACTTATCATTGACTTACCGTGATTCTGAGTTCGCCGAGTTGTTTTCCTCCATGTTTGCGTGCGCTGCACCATTTTTGATCTTGCTGCGTGATCGCACAAGACTTTTCGACCGCGACTACATCATGGCGTGATCGCACAAGACTTTTCGACCGCGAGTACGTCATAGCGTCCCGCCATCTTGCATTGGGAGACTTTCAGAACACGAATACGTCATAAGGGCCCGCAATCGCGCAACGGTGATTCCTTTTACTGTATGCAATGATATAATAAATATTTACACCATTGGGAACAAAATGGGTGGCATAATTTAAATACAAAAATTATGGGAACAGTTAGTGGAGTTCAAAAATGACCTACCAAAAACTCACGTGATTAACACGCTGAGTCATCAACGCGATGGTGTGCACGTTGAAAGGAATTCAGTGGCTGTTGAAGCCACAAAGGGGGCTGTTCACACAGCTTCCATAGTTGCGCACACTCGTCCAACAACGAGAATAGACGGTTAGAATATGGTGGCTGTAATTGCTTCACGCAAAAACAGCACAGCAGTGCCTAAGAAATTTCCACTCAAATACTCCTACAAGTTACATGCAAACAACATTCCATATGCTCAGATTTTTTGAGTGGGAGATAGAGTGTTTTCAAATATGGATCGTAGGCAGGAATTAATCATTTAAAGCACACAAGGGCTTGGGCTCCGCGCATTCAGGAGTAATAGCTACTATTTCTTCATTGCAACAGTGCTATTGGTGGCCTGGGATCAGAAGTCAGACTATTGGCTTTGTCTTGAACTGCAACATCTGCAAACGAATGCCAGGCTACACAATCACAACACCCGCGCAGGTCCCATTGCTAGACAGCATCAGACTGTCCACTTGATCTTGTCGTGTAAAGGACCACTGCGGCCCCTCAAATTTTGAGGTGGCTTACAAATATATATTAGTGACAGTGGGTCCTTGCTCAAGGTTCCTATAAGTATGGCCTCAATGCTTGGCTGACGCTCAAAACTGTTATAAAAAGATTTGCAAGTCCACAACAGGAGTTACGCAATCAACGTTACACCCTGACTGTGGCCGCACACTTGGCTCTCGAGCCTACAAGAGGCCATGGAAGGGATGGACGTAGTATTGCGGTACTCCTCTCCAACGCCATCCTGAGGGAATTAATGTAGAGGAGAGGAAGGACTGGGGCATAGAGCAATCCTTAACAGCTAGGGTATTAGGCTGGGCATTAGTGGGGTCAAACATTTATATGGATTCAGGGGGCAATACACACTCAGCCAAGATGCTCTCTAGGAGGTGTCACCCCATTTACAAATATGGGAACCTGATCATACATGTGAAGGCAGAGTGGCGGATGAACACCATTCTGTATCTATGATCGTTTGGCTGTTTTACAGGAACTAAAGGAAACAAAGAAACAAACAAAGATTCTGTCAAAGTGAAACAGGCCGCCACTGGGAAGTTGAGGTGATCACGGCAAGTCCTGTCTGAATCCAAAAGTCGTGGATCTGGACAGAGAGAGAATAAGATCGCGGACACAAAGGAATTTGGGCCCTCATACAGAAATACATGTGCCAGTCCTTAATGTTAAAAGAACAAGAACTGTACTTTTGCCGCATCCTGCCGTGATAAAAGCACCTGATTAATTTCAAATGAAAGAATCAACCAAAACCTATGTTGCCAATACTGAGCAGTAGGCTTCATGAATTCCACAATAGTAGAGATCCCTCTCACTACTATTCAAGAAATTCAAACTGAAAGGCTCATCAGGTTTGAGAAATCAAATCCATGGAGTGGGGGACTATGCAACAATGCAATGGAACCAGTTCTCCTTGAACCAACCTTTCAAATTCAAAATAAAAGTCAAGACAACACTCAAGTTGCAATTTGGCCAAAAATAAATGTGTACACTAATGTTTTTCAACAAAAGCATCAAATAATAAAAGCTTCAACGTTTTTCAACAAAAACATCAAATAATACCTTCAACATCTGAACGTTTTTTCAGCAAATTAACTTCAACATTTCAATGTTTTTCAACAAAAACAGCAGAAATAACTTTAACTAAATACGATGCAATTTCAACAATCAATCTTACAGCTACTGGCTATTTCATTAACTGTGATACGTTTTCCAGGGCACCACGTGAACAGGAAGCGACAGCCAGCCCAAAAACAAACATGCAAGTACAAACATTTGAACATTTTTCCTTTCCAAAAGATACAGACCTGGCTTCACCATAAGTAGAACTATGGGGTATTTCTGGGTTAATCTTTTTCTGTTCTGGCTTTGCTTAGAGCTAGCTTTTAGTATGACTCTTAGTGGACACTTTCTACAACACAGGATCAACATAAAACTGAAGCCACGTCCATTTTCAATTCAAATGCAAAAGAGACTTATAAATGTATTCGACCTGAACAAACCTTTATATTCTAAATGATGTACTTAATCATCCAGTTTTTAATTCTGATTAATGTATTTTGAACTTTATTCATATTTCAACACTTTATACCTGTTACCTTCATTAAGGTTATCAAGTCCTACAGAATTAAAATGCATCTAGAAATGTGTTTGTTTAACCGCATCGCCGCTAGCGGTTTTCCCGGTGTGCGCGGCGTTTTAAAAAAAGCTGCTTTACATGACGAGCTCAACTCGTCGTGCGTGTACGAGCGTCGCAACTCATGACGAGCTGAGCTCGTCATGAGCGGGGATTGGGTTAAATACCAGTAGGAACGTTGCCAAACACCACCAAACACCATCGCACGGGGGTGGGATAGTTGACATGCATCAGCAGGGGCAACATTAGATGTGATTTACAACACAACAGGACAGACCCAGTTAGGAAAGTATGGGTGGTTTGGCCTTTTTGACACAAATTCCTGTCACAAAAATGATTCTTGAACATCACCAAGGGACTGAGTATACATAGGCCAGCACTACGTTATGTACAGATAACATCCAGAGGTAGTGAAATCCTACAGTGTAGTGAAGCTGTGCCTTTTTTAAAAAAAGCGCCAACACTGACAGAGGTGAAACGAAAGTTTCCTTTGTAAAATTCAATGTTTACAGCAATCTGAAAACCATGCTTGTGCTGCACTTTTATTTTTCATTTTACATCAGCGAAATTTTTGTTTTCTTTTCTGCAAAATAGCACTCTTAAATACAGACTGCCCCTTTTTCCTTTTTGATAAATTTTGTCTTTCACATACAAGCAGTGTGATACACCTTGGGAATACCTCGAACAGGAACTATGCCTCTCATGGATTCAAATATTTAACAGAACAGTCTGAAAAGACTGCCACGTACCTGTTCTCTGATGCATGTTTCTTGCAATGAAGAATGCGTGGCCATCATCTGTCTGACACTTTCAAAGGAAAGCGCCAGTGTTATAGTTAGCTGGACATTTCACTCATACAAACCATTGAAATTCCCCCGTTATAGTTAGTTTAGCTAACTATAACTTGCGCGCCCGCAATGCACTGCTGATTTGAAGAAACACCTTTTTCTAAAGAAGCTGTGTTTTCATTGTTTTATCATGGCTGCCCAGCAAGAAAACACTTCACAGCGCTCTTCTGAGGAAGAATTTGTGGCAGAAAATCCACCCACAAAAAGAAAAGAGGCAGTGATATGGATTTTTTTCATTTCCAGCAGGTGAAAAAAAGGTAAATGCTGCAAAAGTAACCTGCAAAATCTGCTCTGTTGTACTATCAAGAGGGAATCCGAACAAACATTATTCCTTCGGGACTGCAAGCATGGTGAGGCATATCAATAAACATCACCCTGTAAATTATGCCCATGCTGCTTGCACAAGAGTCAGGGAGGACATTCCACCAGCACAACCAAGTACTTCAACAGGATCTGCAAGTTCACATCCAGACATCCGTCTAGATTTCGCCGATTTAATAATTCAATCTAAATTTTGTAAACAACTATTATGCTACGGCGAACAGTCAATTGATTTAATTTGCAGGAGAAAACAGCAGCACCAGTGCTCTCTGCATTAATATTATTTTTTTTGTTCCTGTTAATAGCTTTTTTGTTTGCTGTTCCTTTTTTTCCTAACAAAAGAAAAACTGTTAAAAAAACACAAAAAAACTACAAAACAACAAGTAATTTTCAGAACTACCTACTCTGGTAAAAAAGAGTTAAACTTATATGCTAGTGTGTGAAAGTTTAGATGTATGTATGTGTAGTGCATAATTGACTGAAAGAATACATTACTAGTGTATGATGAATGTGAAAGTGCAGAACTATAAGGAAGTGCTACAGCTTTAATCTATAGGGTGTTTACTTATAGTATACTGTAGTACATCTTAAGCACTTGAATGTAACAAATGTGTATAAATATGTTACAAGTCAATGCTTCCCTTTGCACTGCTAGTGAAACTGCCTGGGTGAATTTGTAAGTGTTTGTTATGGGCAGAATTACAACCCCTTGTGCCTCTTTTACACCGCTGTTGCATCACTTTTCTGATACAGCGGTGTTGCAAAAGATGCCCCATGGTGTGTGGTATTTAGAATGTGACGTATCTGGGAGGTGCGTCACATTCTAAATCCCTGTACCAGAAGGAGACATTCCTACATGGGTGGATGTGGGGTGTTCAGGCACAGGAACACATCCTAAAAGTTGCAGAGTGAAATCTACAAGATTTCACTTAGTCACTTTTGGCCTTATGCTGTGTCAAAACCCTGCACTAGCTTGAAGCAGATGTAAGTATTAACACAGCATTATGAGCATAGGGCCCCCAGAGCATTGCTGGAGATGCGTTGCACTTGCAACATAACTCAAACAATGCACCACCTTTATAACACAGATACATCACACATCTGTGCCGTTTGTGTCCCTTGGTGCACCGCATTGTAAATATGGCGCATCCATCGTTGTGGTGTCACGGTGCACAATAACTGGCATATTCCTAGGGATATGCCAGTTATTGTATATGTGCCCATTAGTGTTTTAATGTAGTGAATGAATTACTACATACCAATGAATGAGTCACTACAAAACTAAAGCAGCAGTGACAGAGTGTTTGGTGGAAGTGTAAAGATACAGACTGAGCACGTGAAAGTTTAAAAGCCAAGTTTACAGGTGCAAAGAAAAGGGCATTTATTATTTATTAATCTTCCCAACGCCCCAAGCGCCAGCACACCATTCTGAGGATAGGTTTACGATATACAAATGCTAGCATTTTTTAAATTAAGAAGCATAATAATAACAAATATTACTACTTTTTATTCTTCTAATGATAATGATATTTTTTTAATGTCTTCTATTTAGATGTTTTTGAATCATCAAAATGCAAAGAACACAGTTTACCAAGTAACACTTTTTAAACTCTCCTTTGTATGTAGATAATAATACCTTATATGTGTTACGATCGAAATCAAAACCTTTACAGCTTCACAGTCTGTAACTTTTCCGAACACGCGCAGAGTTGTAATGTGTTTGTTTTGTTAGGTAAAGCTAAAAGCTCTTGGCATGTATGGTTTCTTTTTTTTAGAGCAGTGTAGCAATTGATTACTCTTGAATGAACGTCTTCTGTTGAAGTACCCACTAAAGGACCTACATGGAATGGCCTAGGTATAACATGTTGCCTGAGCTTTTGTTGGATATATTTCAAGACCAGACATAGCCATAGCACTGAGATGCACTCTCTTAATCTAATCAGGGGCAAGAAGATGTAAACTTATGAGCCTTGTGTCATATAAGTAACAGTGATCAACAATTGTATTGATTTGGAAGAGGTCGGCTTGACAACGGCTAAGGCTTAGAAGGTTTGTTGCTTACAAGTTAAGAGGTTGTAGCCAGTTTCACCTGATGTGTGTCAGCTTGCGAGCTTTGCACCCTTTTCATTTCTCAACAATACATTAAAGCCCTTCCATGAGTAGAAGAAAATTAGCATTGCAGTTAAATATTGGAACCAGTTTCACCAATAAATTGCAAATAGTAGTAGCCCCTGCTAAGTTGTGTAAATAGACATGTTTCCAGGTTTACTTTATGTTTTAGGCCTTTACAGACTCGGTGTTAATGTCAGTCCTGAGAGCCAAGTTTTAAAAAAAATATTTAGGGATTAGTTCTGTATTTTGAACAGATGCTAGCAGAGTAGAGCAACCGTGTATTATGGTAGATATGTATACACAATCAGAAAACGGTGATGGGACCCGTTTATGATCCTAAACAATGATGCAATATCCTAGACGGTGCCTCCGGATCGGCTACACATGGGAACGTGAGTTCTTCAGAAGTAGGGATGCAGGTTTTTGGGAGCCAGGAATGGATAAGGACATCCAGTCAGGTGAGTTTCCTATAGAAGGAGACTATTGGGTGAGTGGCATCTGGAAGCTTTTATCACTAATCCCCTCTTCATCTTGGGCCAGAAGTAGGTAATTCGTATTTACCGATTCATAAATACCGAATTTTACCGATTCGGTATTTATGAATCGGTAAATATGAAGGTGGGAGATGTAGGTATTTTAAAAAAAAGAAATACCGAATCGTTAACATTCGGTATTTACCGATTCGGTAAATACCGAATTGGTATTTCCTATTGATTCCTATGGGCTGTGAAGCCCATAGGAATCAATGGGAAATACCGATTCGGTAATTACCGAATCGGTAAACATTGATTCCTGCCAGGGTGCAGGGTATGTCACTTTGACACCCTCTAGCACCCCAAATACAGGCATGTGTGCCATGTGGCACACAAACATGCCCTAAGGGCATGTCTGTCCTTCACATGGCATAGGTGTGCATAGGTGTGCATGCACACATGTGCAAGCACACCTGATTCCGTATTTTACCACCCAATTGGATTGGGTGGTAAAATACCGAATCTGAAAGGCCTTTGGGACTCAGAAGAGTCCCATCTACATCTGGAAGTTACTGAATCGGTAAAAATACCGATTCGGTAAATTTACCGAATCGGTAAATTTACCGAATCGGTAAATTGGCCCCTACATACCAATTCCTAAATACAGGTTGGTAATGGCCGGAATCGGCCGTTAACAACCGGTATTTGGGCTCCTACATCTGGCCCTTTGTCTTTCAGACCACTGATATTTCAGGATGAGAACCTTAACAAATGTTGTTCCAGTGGTCATTTAGTTAGCGACCAACACATACCAGCTGTATGAACCTAAAAAGACTTTTGGGTGAAGGAGTACCTCCCAAACCCAAGAAGATCAATGAAGATGTGGAGGAGGTGGAGTAGATCATCCAAAATTCTTACTGCAGTACCATCTCGTGTACTGTATCTGTCAAATGAGGCCTCATTGCCAATGTGGCAGCTTAATTATACAAGGTCGCATAATCTATCCTGATTGTGCATTTGCAGGCAGATTCTCAACAGAGTTCAGACCTCTACTCCTCGAGACATTAAGTATCACTCGAGAGTCAGAATATCAAGTATCTGCTCATCTCATGTAGGTGGGATGCAATAGGGGTGCTCTTCTTGTGAATACTTATAGCAGAGTTACTTGAGTCCATTCTCTATGTTAGTGTCCTCTATGCTCTGGGATTCATGGCAAGAGAAACAACTGAGTCTCTGGAACTTCCTTGACTTGTGCCTGGTCGCCCTTATTTCTTCTGTTCCTTCCAAAGTGGCCTCAGAAGTCTCCCCTGAAGGCTGGATAGCCAGTGTTGACAGGCCTTGGAAGCAGGGCCCATGCTCTACACAGAGAAGGCTTTTCCTCTGGGTGGGACTCTGCAGCAGCAACACTGACTTTCGCAGAGGTAGACAATTGATCACCACGCACTTCGCTGGAATAATCCACTGCAATTTGCCCCCCCACCTCAGTCTCACAGTGATCACCACACGCTTCGCTCCCAGGAGAGCACTTGAAACATAAATGTCCAGGAAAGCAGGCAGCCTGGCCAACACAATCAGGGCAGATACAAGGTGGCAGTCTATTCTGCATCCCAGTAATCAGTCAGTAGCAAACCAGCACAGCAAGCAAGTCAGTCCAATGGCAGAACATCCTGGCAGCATAACAGTTCCTTCTGGCACTGTGCAGCCTGCAAGAGCCAGCAGCATATGGTTAAAATTCCACGCATTGTCTAAACACATCGGTCAGAGATCTTGTACTTATACTTAAAATGTCTTGATATGGAGGTGACTTCAAAATAACTTTAAAAGTGTACAACACCTCCATTCAACCCAGCTCTGCCTCCAGACACACATTCCGGCGTAAACAAACCCCTTCTGTGAGGTTAGGACACAGCCTATAGAGGGGGAGGGAGATACACTTCCATTTTTATAGGCTCCTTTCTACCTCACAAAAGAGGCTCATTTCCCCCCTACTGTATGTGGCTTCATTGAGTAAGGATTCACAAAATTACCATATTTCCTTTAATACGCAGGCACGTGCAGTTATTCTCTATGTTTGGAGCCTTATTACTGTATATAAATAATAGGAGGGCAGGGGCGCTACACCCTGTGTGTCTGGTGGAATTTCATGATTTCTGCATTTCTGGTCTTCATGATGTCATTTAGTGGTCCATGTACGTATGGTTTTCATAGTGATGCATGTGCTTGGTTGGTGTTCTTGCGCTCATATGACAATTAATGTTTTCCTCAGTTCATAACCTGTTGCATTACATGCCCAGATAGTAGCATGTATATCATTTTGATTCTTGCTTTATCAGTGTAACAAGTGCTGCTCCAGGATTCAAATAGGATGCACAGTCTTTAGGATTTATGTCAGTTTGGTCTGTGTTTTATGTACAATATAGGATTTTATTTTATTTATTCCTTTGTGGGGTCACTTTTCTGAAGTACTTATTGTGTTACTGATGTTCTTGTTGCACAAATTCTTAACACATTGCCTCCTAGGGTAAGTCTGCCTGCTTATGCCAAGCTATCAAGGGGGGGAGCAGGGCTCATCTTGGAAGTGTTACTCCCTTGCCCTTAATGGAGTGGTGGGTTTACCTGTCTTAGGTGGGTACTCTAGGCAACCAGAAACTCAATTTCTAACATTGGAGATCAGCAGTGAGGATAGGACTTGTGTTGGGGTGATACAACAGTGACTCATTGTTGCACAAAAAACTGCAATAAGACCATTACGTGTTTTTTTTTCTCCTGATTCCCTCATTGGTAATTTTTTATTGTTACTTCTGCTTTACTGAGCTGGAGGGTTTCAAATGGGCACTCCCAGAGGGCAGTGACCCTGAAGATTCTGAGGAGGAGGGAGAGAATGACTGGACAAGGACGCCAGTATACAGGGAGAAACCATAGATTTGGACTCCCCTGCTGATTCCAGTGCCAGGAGCAGTATCACCTCCTCTTCCATGTCCCCTGAGGAGCTCAGAGATAGATGGGAGTAGATGGACCTGTGGTTGCAGTTAACACAGCTGGCTGCGGAGGAGAGACATGCTGAGGTTGAGGGAGTCTTCATTCAGGAGAGGATGGCAGAGCCTGAAAGAGCCTTTACCAGGGAAAAAGTCACTCTGGCATAGTTTGAGAGTTGTAGATTTACCAGTGCTGCAGTTGGAGTCCATTGCTGGCAGCAATTGTTTCTCTAATGTTAGAAAAAA
The DNA here is from genome assembly GCF_964261635.1 of Lissotriton helveticus. Lineage (NCBI taxonomy): Eukaryota > Metazoa > Chordata > Amphibia > Caudata > Salamandridae > Lissotriton > Lissotriton helveticus. The sequence goes on from NC_136068.1 coordinate 651,958,086, forward strand.
CACATATATGGCTACAGACTTAGTGCTTAGTTTGAAGGAGGGGCCTGACATACTTCAGTAATTTCAGGAGTATGAGAAAGCTCTAGCATTGCTCAGGATCCCAGAGGAAGATTAGGGAACTGTTACAGAGAACTATATTCCTGAGGATGAGAGGGAGCCCCTACTGGCCCTGGAAGGGAATGACAGGCAGTGGTACACCCCCATGAAAGAAACACTGATAAGGAGGTATGGCTTCACACCTGAAGAGCATACGTTGTGGTTCAAAGACAGTAGGCAACTGGCTCACCAGTCTTGGGGGGAGTATGTGGAGGAGTTGCTGCAATGCACTAGAGGGATGGGTAAAGGGTAGCACACCAAACAATTTTGAAGGGCTGTTCAATCCTGCTCTGTCAGATGGGCAGGGCTCATGAGGCTAGTACCAGGCAGACTCTCACGCAGCACATGAATAATGTGTTCCCCTTGAGGGGAGGAGTACTATTGAGAAACTCCTTGCATGCCAGGTACAGGCTCAGACTAAGGGTACAGACCCTGGGTTGGGGGAAACCGTTGCAGGGTAGCACCCCTGAACGGATGGGAGAATTGTGCAGCACTGACTGTTATGGATTCTGGGAGTTTCACTACTAAGAAGAAGGTACAGAGCCCCAGAAGGATGGGTAGGGGAGGAAGAACTCTCCCCAAACCCCTGTCCAACCTAAGGGTGCAGACCCTGGTTTGGGGGACCAGTGGCAGGGTAGAGCCCTCAAATTAGTGGGAGGCAAAGTAGAGCAAATATGTAATGCACCTGTAGCTACCAATCCCACTGTGAAAAATTCCAGAGATTGGAAACCCTTGGATGGCCTGGGGCCTGGCTCTGGCCAACAATAGCTAAGGAATCCCCTTGGGTTAGTTTAGCATGTCTGGGGAGCATAGACAAAGGGCTCCAACTGGGTTCACAGTGGTGTAGAACTGGAATGTGCCCATGCAGTTGAGGACCAGGGTCAATGATCTATCACCCCCTAGCAGGGAATCCCATCAACATATTTATTAGTTTACCCTGGCTTTAGGTTGGAAGGGGGTTGTGTTGGTCCTGGCCCTTTTTTCAGGGCTATCCCCAACATTTTGCTTTTCTTAACCTGTTTTTTCTGACCCATTTGTGTTTGCTTTAGGACTATAGGCACTTTAGCATTGCTAATCAGTGCTAAAGTGCACGTGCTCTCTCCTTTAAAGGTGGTACACCTGTTTGGCTTAAAAATGTAGCTGTTTGTCCATTGTACAGTGATATTCCATATACCCAGGGCCTATATATTAAATGCTACAAGTGGGTCTTCTGTGTTGCTTATGCCACCCACTGAAGTAACCTGCCTAACCTGTCTCAGGCCTGCCACTGCCGGACAAGCTTGCACAGGTTACTGCTATATTGACTTGGCATTTAGAGTTTCTTATCAAGTCTGAAACTCCCCTTTTATTACATCAAGGTCACCCCTATTTCAGACCCTAGGTAACCTTATTTGCAGGGTGCTCTGTAGATTAAAGGTAGGACATTTGCCTTTATTGTTTTTCATGTCCTTTTAGTGACAAACAGCCTATTTGGTTTCTCATGGTGTGAATCATATTCCTCTCAGAGGCTGACATTGGGAATTCCTTTGAAGGCACTTCAGTCGTATTTCCTGATCTGAAAGGAGTAGCACTGCATTGTTTGGTATGTTTGGAATAGTGCCGATTAACCCTGCTTATTGGTATAGGTAGATTTGTCATTAATATTGTAGAAATGCCACTTTTGGAAAATGGGCATTTCTCTGTGCTTAACTCTATGTGCTTTGCCAATTCACATCTTGGATAGAGTGACAGCTACACTTTGTGCATACTTTCCTGACATACATCACACAGGGAGGGTTGGTGTGTAACAGGGCAATAGCTGCACCGCCACCAAGGATTTGGCAGTCTATCAGTCCACCCTGAAGGTCACATTCAGCATTTTTGACATTGCGGCGGATACTGCTGTAGGCAGCACCCACCATAATGCCAAAGAGGCATGTTGTGCATTTCCATGCTCAACGTGGAAAGCACGTTGTGGTGCCTGCCACCATGTGCATGGAAATGGAGAGGGGGTACCATGGGTACCACCCAAGTGCACATCCCACCCCCGGGGGAGTGTAATCGGGCCTCAAAGTCAGTCTCTGTATGCATTTCTGCAGTGGAGAATCTTCCGCAAAAAGACAGGTGGAGAGGCCCATGACAATCACTACGGCGGTTCACCTTTTGATGGTGGGCAAATCGCCATGGCAGGCAGTGGTGGCGAGCTGCTCGCCACCATAATAATCCCCTTAGTCTGCAAGGAGCTCTGCCATTGCCTTGCACATCTTAAAGTATTACTATACCTATGGTATACGTCATTTGGATAATGCCACTATTATAGTCCATCTATCTAATAATTAATGCATGAGGGATAGACAATATATGTTGCGGTACTCTTAGGTTCATAAAAGACCTCTGTGTAATGTTGTAGGCTTGTTTCTGTATGGTCATTTAAAGAATTTTGAGGAAACAACTGTTTTTTTATTCATCATATTTGCATACCAAAGAAGATTCCTATAGTAAACTTCAAGTCTGTAGCGCTTTTAGATTTGTAAGAGTACTAAATTGATAAAGGTATCTGCACATTTGGCAATGCTTTTGTGTACATTCAGTCAGTAGCAATGTGATAACAAATATGCAAAGAGAAAATGTCTGAGTTCGCCGAGTTGTTTTCCTCCATGTTTGCGTGCGCTGCACCATTTTTGATCTTGCTGCGTGATCGCACAAGACTTTTCGACCGCGACTACATCATGGCGTAATCGCACAAGACTTTTCGACCGCTAGTACGTCATAGCGTCCCGCCATCTTGCATTGGGAGACTTTCAGAACACGAATACGTCATAAGGGCCCGCAATCGCGCAACTGTGATTCCTTTTACTGTATGCAATGATATAATAAATATTTACACCATTGGGAACAAAATGGGTGGCATAATTTAAATGCAAAAATTATGGCAACAGGTAGTGGAGTTCAAAAATTACCTACCAAAAACTCACGTGATTAACACGCTGAGTCATCAACGCGATGGCGTGCACGTTGAAAGGAATTCAGTGGCTGTTGAAGCCACAAAGGGGGCTGTTCACACAGCTTCCATAGTTGCGCACACTCGTCCAACAACGAGAATAGACGGTTAGAATATGGTGGCTGTAATTGCTTCACGCAAAAACAGCACAGCAGTGCCTAAGAAATTTCCACTCAAATACTCCTACAAGTTACATGCAAACAACATTCCATATGCTCAGATTTTTGGAGTGGGAGATAGAGTGTTTTCAAATATGGATCGTAGGCAGGAATTAATCATTTAAAGCACACAAGGGCTTGGGCTCCGCGCATTCAGGAGTAATAGCTACTATTTCTTCATTGCAACAGTGCTATTGGTGGCCTGGGATCAGAAGTCAGACTATTGGCTTTGTCTTGAACTGCAACATCTGCAAACGAATGCCAGGCTACACAATCACAACACCCGCGCAGGTCCCATTGCTAGACAGCATCAGACTGTCCACTTGATCTTGTCGTGTAAAGGACCACTGCGGCCCCTCAAATTTTGAGGTGGCTTAAAAATATATATTAGTGGCAGTGGGTCCTTGCTCAAGGTTCCTATAAGTATGGCCTCAATGCTTGGCTGACGCTCAAAACTGTTATAAAAAGATTTGCAAGTCCACAACAGGAGTTACGCAATCAACGTTACACCCTGACTGTGGCCGCACACTTGGCTCTCGAGCCTACTAAGAGGCCATGGAAGGGATGGACGTAGTATTGCGGTACTCCTCTCCAACGCCATCCTGAGGGAATTAATGTAGAGTAGAGGAAGGACTGGGGCATAGAGCAATCCTTAACAGCTAGGGTATTAGGCTGGGCATTAGTGGGGTCAAACACTTATATGGATTCAGGGGGCAATACACACTCAGCCAAGATGCTCTCTAGGAGGTGTCACCCCATTTACAAATATGGGAACCTGATCATACATGTGAAGGCAGAGTGGCGGATGAACACCATTCTGTATCTATGATCGTTTGGCTGTTTTACAGGAACTAAAGGAAACAAAGAAACAAACAAAGATTCTGTCAAAGTGAAACAGGCCGCCACTGGGAAGTTGAGGTGATCACGGCAAGTCCTGTCTGAATCCAAAAGTCGTGGATCTGGACAGAGAGAGAAAAATATCGCGGACACAAAGGAATTTGGGCCCTCATACAGAAATACATGTGCCAGTCCTTAATGTTAAAAGAACAAGAACTGTACTTTTGCCGCATCCTGCCGTGATAAAAGCACCTGATTAATTTCAAATGAAAGAATCAACCAAAACCTATGTTGCCAATACTGAGCAGTAGGCTTCATGAATTCCACAATAGTAGAGATCCCTCTCACTACTATTCAAGAAATTCAAACTGAAGGGCTCATCAGGTTTGAGAAATCAAATCCATGGAGTGGGGGACTATGCAACAATGCAATGGAACCAGTTCTCCTTGAACCAACCTTTCAAATTCAAAATAAAAGTCAAGACAACACTCAAGTTGCAATTTGGCCAAAAATAAATGTGTACACCAATGTTTTTCAACAAAAGCATCAATTAATAAATGCTTCAGTTTTTCAACAAAAGCATCAAATAATAAAAGCTTCAACGTTTTTCAACAAAAACATCAAATAATACCTTCAACATCTGAACGTTTTTTCAGCAAAGACATCAACTATTAACTTCAACATTTCACTGTTTTTCAACAAAAACAGCAGAAATAACTTTAACTAAATACGATGCAATTTCAACAATCGATCTTACAGCTACTGGCTATTTCATTAACTGTGATACGTTTTCCAGGGCACCACGTGAACAGGAAGCGACAGCCAGCCCAAAAACAAACATGCAAGTACAAACATTTGAACATTTTTCCTTTCCAAAAGATACAGACCTGGCTTCACCATAAGTAGAACTATGGGGTATTTCTGGGTTCATCTTTTTCTGTTCTGGCTTTGCTTAGAGCTAGCTTTTAGTATGACTCTTAGTGGACACTTTCTACAACACAGGATCAACATAAAACTGAAGCCACGTCCATTTTCAATTCAAATGCAAAAGAGACTTATAAATGTATTCGACCTGAACAAACCTTTATATTCTAAATGATGTACTTAATCATCCAGTTTTTAATTCTGATTAATGTATTTTGAACTTTATTCATATTTCAACACTTTATACCTGTTACCTTCATTAAGGTTATCAAGTCCTACAGAATTAAAATGCATCTAGAAATGTGTTTGTTTAACCGCATCGCCGCTAGCGGTTTTCCCGCTGTGCGCGGCGTTTTTAAAAAAGCTGCTTTACATGACGAGCTCAACTCGTCGTGCGTGTACGAGCGTCGCAACTCATGACGAGCTGAGCTCGTCATGAGCGGGGATTGGGTTAAATACCAGTAGGAACGTTGCCAAACACCACCAAACACCATCGCACAGGGGTGGGATAGTTGACATACATCAGCAGGGGCAACATTAGATGTGATTTACAACACAACAGGACAGACCCAGTTAGGAAAGTATGGGTGGTTTGGCCTTTTTGACACAAATTCCTGTCACAAAAATGATTCTTGAACATCACCAAGGGACTCAGTATACATAGGCCAGCACTACGTTATGTACAGATAACATGCAGAGGTAGTGAAATCCTACAGTGTAGTGAAGCTGTGCCTTTTTAAAAAAAAGCGCCAACAGTGACAGAGGTGAAACGAAAGTTTCCTTTGTAAAATTCAATGTTTACAGCAATCTGAAAACCATGCTTGTGCTGCACTTTTATTTTTCATTTTACATCAGCGAAATTTTTGTTTTCTTTTCTGCAAAATAGCACTCTTAAATACAGACTGCCCCTTTTTCCTGTTTGATAAATTTTGTCTTTCACATACAAGCAGTGTGATACACCTTGGGAATACCTCGAACAGGAACTATGCCTCTCATGGATTCAAATATTTAACAGAACAGTCTGAAAAGACTGCCACGTACCTGTTCTCTGATGCTTGTTTCTTGCAATGAAGAATGCGTGGGCATCATCTGTCTGACACTTTCAAAGGAAAGCGCCAGTGTTATAGTTAGCTGGACATTTCACTCATACAAACCATTGAAATTCCCCCGTTATAGTTAGTTTAGCTAACTATAACTTGCGCGCCCGCAATGCACTGCTGATTTGAAGAAACACCTTTTTCTAAAGAAGCTGTGTTTTCATTGTTTTATCATGGCTGCCCAGCAAGAAAACACTTCACAGCGCTCTTCTGAGGAAGAATTTGTGGCAGAAAATCCACCCACAAAAAGAAAAGAGGCAGTGATATGGATTTTTTTCATTTCCAGCAGGTGAAAAAAAGGTAAATGCTGCAAAAGTAACCTGCAAAATCTGCTCTGTTGTACTATCAAGAGGGAATCCGAACAAACATTATTCCTTCGGGACTGCAAGCATGGTGAGGCAAATCAATAAACATCACCCTGTAAATTATGCCCATGCTGCCTGCACAAGAGTCAGGGAGGACATTCCACCAGCACAACCAAGTACTTCAACAGGATCTGCAAGTTCACATCCAGACATCCGTCTAGATTTCGCCGATTTAATAATTCAATCTAAATTTTGTAAACAACTATTATGCTACGGCGAACAGTCAATTGATTTAATTTGCAGGAGAAAACAGCAGCACCAGTGCTCTCTGCATTAATATTATTTTTTTTGTTCCTGTTAATAGCTTTTTTGTTTGCTGTTCCTTTTTTTCCTAACAAAAGAAAAACTGTTCAAAAAACACAAAAAAACTACAAAACAACAAGTAATTTTCAGAACTACCTACTCTGGTAAAAAAGAGTTAAACTTATATGCTAGTGTGTGAAAGTTTAGATGTATGTATGTGTAGTGCATAATTGACTGAAAGAATACATTACTAGTGTATGATGAATGTGAAAGTGCAGAACTATAAGGAAGTGCTACAGCTTTAATCTATAGGGTGTTTACTTATAGTATACTGTAGTACATCTTAAGCACTTGAATGTAACAAATGTGTATAAATATGTTACAAGTCAATGCTTCCCTTTGCACTGCTAGTGAAACTGCCTGGGTGAATTTGGAAGTGTTTGTTAGGGGCAGAATTACAACCCCTTGTGCCTCTTTTACACCGCTGTTGCATCACTTTTCTGATACAGCGGTGTTGCAAAAGATGCCCCATGGTGTGTGGTATTTAGAATGTGACGTATCTGGGAGGTGCGTCACATTCTAAATCCCTGTACCAGAAGGAGACATTCCTACATGGGTGGATGTGGGGTGTTCAGGCACAGGAACACATCCTAAAAGTTGCAGAGTGAAATCTACAAGATTTCACTTTGTCACTTTTGGCCTTATGCTGTGTCAAAACCCTGCACTAGCTTGAAGCAGATGTAAGGATTAACACAGCATTATGAGCATAGGGCCCCCAGAGCATTGCTGGAGATGCGTTGCACTTGCAACATAACTCAAACAATGCACCACCTTTATAACACAGATACATCACAAATCTGTGCCGTTTTTGTCCCTTGGTGCACCGCATTGTAAATATGGCGCATCCATCGTGGTGGTGTCACGGTGCACAATAACTGGCATATTCCTAGGGATATGCCAGTTATTGTATATGTGCCCATTAGTGTTTTAATGTAGTGAATGAATTACTACATACCAATGAATGAGTCACTACAAAACTAAAGCAGCAGTGACAGAGTGTTTGGTGGAAGTGTAAAGATACAGACTGGGCAAGTGAAAGTTTAAAAGCCAAGTTTACAGGTGCAAAGAAAAGGGCATTTATTATTTATTAATCTTCCCAACGCCCCAAGCGCCAGCACACCATTCTGAGGATAGGTTTACGATATACAAATGCTAGCATTTTTTAAATTAAGAAGCATAATAATAACAAATATTAATACTTTTTATTCTTCTAATGATAATGATATTTTTTTAATGTCTTCTATTTAGATGTTTTTGAATCATCAAAATGCAAAGAACACAGTTTACCAAGTAACACTTTTTAAACTCTCCTTTGTATGTAGATAATAATACCTTATATGTGTTACGATCGAAATCAAAACCTTTACAGCTTCACAGTCTGTAACTTTTCCGAACACGCGCAGAGTTGTAATGTGTTTGTTTTGTTAGGTAAAGCTAAAAGCTCTTGGCATGTATGGTTTCTTTTTTTTAGAGCAGTGTAGCAATTGATTACTCTTGAATGAACGTCTTCTGTTGAAGTACCCACTAAAGGACCTACATGGAATGGCCTAGGTATATCATGTTGCCTGAGCTTTTGTTGGATATATTTCAAGACCAGACATAGCCATAGCACTGAGATGCACTCTCTTAATCTAATCAGGGGCAAGAAGATGTAAACTTATGAGCCTTGTGTCATATAAGTAACAGTGATCAACAATTGTATTGATTTGGAAGAGGTCGGCTTGACAACGGCTAAGGCTTAGAAGGTTTGTTGCTTACAAGTTAAGAGGTTGTAGCCAGTTTCACCTGATGTGTGTCATCTTGCGAGCTTTGCACCCTTTTCATTTCTCAACAATACATTAAAGCCCTTCCATGAGTAGAAGAAAATTAGCATTGCAGTTAAATATTGGAACCAGTTTCACCAATAAATTGCAAATAGTAGTAGCCCCTGCTAAGTTGTGTAAATAGACATGTTTCCAGCTTTACTTTATGTTTTAGGCCTTTACAGACTCGGTGTTCATGTCAGTCCTGAGAGCCAAGTTTAACAAAAAATAATTAGGGATTAGTTCTGTATTTTGAACAGATGCTAGCAGAGTAGAGCAACCGTGTATTATGGTAGATATGTATACACAATCAGAAAACGGTGATGGGACCCGTTTATGATCCTAAACAATGATGCAATATCCTAGACGGTGCCTCCGGATCGGCTACACATGAGAACGTGAGTTCTTCAGGAGTAGGGATGCAGGTTTTTGGGAGCCAGGAATGGATAAGGACATCCAGTCAGGTGAGTTTCCTATAGAAGGAGACTATTGGGTGAGTGGCATCTGGAAGGTTTTATCACTAATCCCCTCTTCATCTTGGGCCAGAAGTAGGTAATTCGTATTTACCGATTCATAAATACCGAATTTTACCGATTCGCTATTTATGAATCGGTAAATATGAAGGTGGGAGATGTAGGTATTTTAAAAAATAGAAATACCGAATCGTTAATATTCGGTATTTACCGATTCGGTAAATACCGAATTGGTATTTCCTATTGATTCCTATGGGCTGTGAAGCCCATAGGAATCAATGGGAAATACGGTAAACATTGATTCCTGCCAGGGTGCAGGGTATGTCACTTTGACACCCTCTAGCACCCCAAATACAGGCATGTGTGCCATGTGGCACACAAACATGCCCTAAGGGCATGTCTGTCCTTCACATGGCATAGGTGTGCATAGGTGTGCATGCACACATGTGCAAGCACACCTGATTCCGTATTTTACCACCCAATTGGATTGGGTGGTAAAATACCGAATCTGAAAGGCCTTTGGGACTCAGAAGAGTCCCATCTACATCTGGAAGTTACTGAATCGGTAAAAATACCGATTCGGTATTTTACCGATTCGGTAAATTTACCGAATCGGTAAATTGGCCCCTACATACCAATTCCTAAATACAGGTTGGTAACGGCCGGAATCGGCCGTTAACAACCGGTATTTGGGCTCCTACATCTGGCCCCTTGTCTTTCAGACCACTGATATTTCAGGATGAGAACCTTAACAAATGTTGTTCCAGTGGTCATTTAGTTAGCGACCAACACATACCAGCCGTATGAGTCTAAAAAGACTTTTGGGTGAAGGAGTACCTCCCAAACCCAAGAAGATCAATGAAGATGTGGAGGAGGTGGAGTAGATCATCCAAAATTCTTACTGCAGTACCATCTCGTGTACTGTATCTGTCAAATGAGGCCTCATTGCCAATGTGGCAGCTTAATTATACAAGGTCGCATAATCTATCCTGATGGTGCATTTGCAGGCAGATTCTCAACAGAGTTCAGACCTCTACTCCTCGAGACATTAAGTATCACTCGAGAGTCAGAATATCAAGTATCTGCTCATCTCATGTAGGTGGGATGCAATAGGGGTGCTCTTCTTGTGAATACTTATAGCAGAGTTACTTGAGTCCATTCTCTATGTTAGTGTCCTCTATGCTCTGGGATTCATGGCAAGAGAAACAACTGAGTCTCTGGAACTTCCTTGACTTGTGCTTGGTCGCCCTTATTTCTTCTGTTCCTTCCAAAGTGGCCTCAGAAGTCTCCCCTGAAGGCTTTATAGCCAGTGTTGACAGGCCTTGGAAGCAGGGCCCATGCTCTACACAGAGCAGGCTTTTCCTCTGGGTGGGACTCTGCAGCAGCAACACTGACTTTCGCAGAGGTAGACAATTGATCACCACGCACTTCGCTGGAATAATCCACTGCAATTTGCCCCCCCACCTCAGTCTCACAGTGATCACCACACGCTTCGCTCCCAGGAGAGCACTTGAAACATAAATGTCCAGGAAAGCAGGCAGCCTGGCCAACACAATCAGGGCAGATACAAGGTGGCAGTCTATTCTGCATCCCAGTAATCAGTCAGTAGCAAACCAGCACAGCAAGCAAGTCAGTCCAATGGCAGAACATCCTGGCAGCATAACAGTTCCTTCTGGCGCGGTGCAGTCTGCAAGAGCCAGCAGCATATGGTTAAAATTCCACGCAGTGTCTAAACACATCGGTCAGAGATCTTGTACTTATACTTAAAATGTCATGATATGGAGGTGACTTCAAAATAACTTTAAAAGTGTACAACACCTCCATTCAACCCAGCTCTGCCTCCAGACACACATTCCGGCGTAAACAAACCCCTTATGTGAGGTTAGGACACAGCCTATAGAGGGGGAGGGAGATACACTTACATTTTTATAGGCTCCTTTCTACCTCACAAAAGAGGCTCATTTCCCCCCTACTGTATGTGGCTTCATTGAGTAAGGATTCACAAAATTACCATATTTCCTTTAATACGCAGGCACGTGCAGTTATTCTCTATGTTTGGAGCCTTATTACTGTATATAAATAATAGGAGGGCAGGGGCGCTACACCCTGTGTGTCTGGTGGAATTTCATGATTTCTGCATTTCTGGTCTTCATGATGTCATTTAGTGGTCCATGTACTTATGGTTTTCATAGTGATGCATGTGCTTGGTTGGTGTTCTTGCGCTCATATGACAATTAATGTTTTCCTCAGTTCATAACCTGTTGCATTACATGCCCAGATGGTAGCATGTATATCATTTTGATTCTTGCTTTATCAGTGTAACAAGTGCTGCTCCAGGATTCAAATAGGATGCACAGTCTTTAGGATTTATGTCAGTTTGGTCTGTGTTTTATGTACAATATAGGATTTTATTTTATTTATTCCTTTGCGGGGTCACTTTTCTGATGTACTTATTGTGTTACTGATGTTCTTGTTGCACAAATTCTTAACACATTGCCTCCTGGGGTAAGTCTGCCTGATTATGCCAAGCTATCAAGGGGGGGAGCAGGGCTCATCTTGGAAGTGTTACTCCCTTGCCCTTAATGGAGTGGTGGGTTTACCTGTCTTAGGTGGGTACTCTAGGCAACCAGAAACTCAATTTCTAACATTGGAGATCAGCAGTGAGGATAGGACTTGTGTTGGGGTGATACAACAGTGACTCATTGTTGCACAAAAAACTACAATAAGACCATTACGTGTTTTTTTTTCTCCTGATTCTCTCATTGGTAATTTTTTATTGTTACTTCTGCTTTACTGAGCTGGAGGGTTTCAAATGGGCACTCCCAGAGGGCAGTGACCCTGAAGATTCTGAGGAGGAGGGAGAGAATGACTGGACAAGGACGCCAGTATACAGGGAGAAACCATAGATTTGGACTCCCTTGCTGATTCCAGTGCCAGGAGCAGTATCACCTCCTCTTCCATGTCCCCTGAGGAGCTCAGAGATAGATGGGAGTAGATGGACCTGTGGTTGCAGTTAACACAGCTGGCTGCGGAGGAGAGACATGCTGAGGTTGAGGGAGTCTTCATTCAGGAGAGGATGGCAGAGCCTGAAAGAGCCTTTACCAGGGAAAAAGTCACTCTGGCATAGTTTGAGAGTTGTAGATTTACCAGTGCTGCAGTTGGAGTCCATTGCTGGCAGCAATTGTTTCTCTAATGTTAGAAAAAACACATATATGGCTACAGACTTAGTGCTTAGTTTGAAGGAGGGGCCTGACATACTTCAGTAATTTCAGGAGTATGAGAAAGCTCTAGCATTGCTCAGGATCCCAGAGGAAGATTATGGAACTGTTACAGAGAACTATATTCCTGAGGATGAGAGGGAGGCCCTACTGGCCCTGGAAGGGAATGACAGGCAGTGGTACACCCCCATGAAAGAAACACTGATAAGGAGGTATGGCTTCACACCTGAAGAGCATAAGTTGTGGTTCAAAGACAGTAGGCAACTGGCTCACCAGTCTTGGGGGGAGTATGTGGAGGAGTTGCTGCAATGCACTAGAGGGATGGGTAAAGGGTAGCACACCAAACAATTTTGAAGGGCTGTTCAATCCTGCTCTGTCAGATGGGCAGGGCTCATGAGGCCAGTACCAGGCAGACTCTCACGCAGCACATGAATAATGTGTTCCCCTTGAGGGGAGGAGTACTATTGAGAAACTCCTTGCATGCCAGGTACAGGCTCAGACTAAGGGTACAGACCCCGGGTTGGGGGAAACCGTTGCAGGGTAGCACCCCTGAACGGATGGGAGAATTGTGCAGCACTGACTGTTATGGATTCTGGGAGTTTCACTACTAAGAAGGAGGTACAGAGCCCCAGAAGGATGGGTAGGGGAGGAAGAACTCTCCCCAAACCCCTGTCCAACCTAAGGGTGCAGACCCTGGTTTGGGGGACCAGTGGCAGGGTAGAGCCCTCAAATTAGTGGGAGGCAAAGTAGAGCAAATATGTAATGCACCTGTAGCTACCAATCCCACTGTGAAAAATTCCAGAGATTGGAAACCCTTGGATGGCCTGGGGCCTGGCTCTGGCCAACAATAGCTAAGGAATCCCCTTGGGTTAGTTTAGCATGTCTGGGGAGCATAGACAAAGGGCTCCAACTGGGTTCACAGTGGTGTAGAACTGGAATGTGCCCATGCAGTTGAGGACCAGGGTCAATGATCTATCACCCCCTAGCAGGGAATCCCATCAACATATTTATTAGTTTACCCTGGCTTTAGGTTGGAAGGGGGTTGTGTTGGTCCTGGCCCTTTTTTCAGGGCTATCCCCAACATTTTGCTTTTCTTAACCTGTTTTTTCTGACCCATTTGTGTTTGCTTTAGGACTATAGGCACTTTAGCATTGCTAATAAGTGCTAAAGTGCACCTGCTCTCTCCTTTAATGTGGTACACCTGTTTGGCTTAAAAATGTAGCTGTTTGTCCCTTGTACAGTGGTATTCCATATACCCAGGGCCTATATATTAAATGCTACAAGTGGGTCTTCTGTGTTGCTTATGCCACCCACTGAAGTAACCTGACTAACCTGTCTCATGCCCGCCACTGCCGGACAAGCTTGCACAGGTTACTGCTATATTGACTTGGCATTTAGAGTTTCTTATCAAGTCTGAAACTCCCCTTTTATTACATCAAGGTCACCCCTATTTCAGACCCTAGGTAACCTTATTTGCAGGGTGCTCTGTAGATTAAAGGTAGGACATTTGCCTTTATTGTTTTTCATGTCCTTTTAGTGACAAACAGCCTATTTGGTTTCTCATGGTGTGAATCATATTCCTCTCAGAGGCTGGCATTGGGAATTCCTTTGAAGGCACTTCAGTCGTATTTCCTGATCTGAAAGGAGTAGCACTGCATTGTTTGGTATGTTTGGAATAGTGCCGATTAACCCTGCTTATTGATATAGGTAGATTTGTCATTAATATTGTAGAAATGCCACTTTTGGAAAATGGGCATTTCTCTGTGCTTAACTCTATGTGCTTTGCCAATTCACATCTTGGGTAGAGTGACAGCTACACTTTGTGCATACTTTCCTGACATACATCACACAGGGAGGGTTGGTGTGTAACAGGGCAATAGCTGCACCGCCACCAAGGATTTGGCAGTCTATCAGTCCACCCTGAAGGTCACATTCAGCATTTTTGACATTGCGGCGGATACTGCTGTAGGCAGCACCCACCATAATGCCAAAGAGGCATGTTGTGCATTTCCATGCACAACGTGGAAAGCACGGTGTGGTGCCTGCCACCATGTGCATGGAAATGGAGAGGGGGTACCATGGGTAACACCCAAGTGCACATCCCACCCCCGGGGGAGTGTAATCGGGCCTCAAAGTCAGTCTCTGTATGCATTTCTGCAGTGGAGAATCTTCCGCAAAAAGACAGGTGGAGAGGCCCATGACAATCACTACGGCGGTTCACCTTTTGATGGTGGGCAAATCGCCATGGCAGGCAGTGGTGGCGAGCTGCTCGCCACCATAATAATCCCCTTAGTCTGCAAGGAACACTGCCATTGCCTTGCACATCTTAAAGTATTACTATACCTATGGTATACGTCAGTTGGATAATGCCACTATTATAGTCCATCTATCTAATAATTAATACATGAGGGATAGACAATATATAATGCGGTTCTCTTAGGTTCATAAAAGACCTCTGGGTAATGTTGTAGGCTTGTTTCTGTATGGTCATTTAAAGAATTTTGAGGAAACAACTGTTTTTTTATTCATCATATTTGCATACCAAAGAAGATTCCTATAGTAAACTTCAAGTCTGTAGCGCTTTTAGATTTGTAAGAGTACTAAATTGATAAAGGTATCTGCACATTTGGCAATGCTTTTGTGTACATTCAGTCAGTAGCAATGTGATAACAAATATGCAAAGAGAAAATGTCCTATTGCCTCTTTACAATATGAGATGTGGTGCCCCTTCATACAGCAAAACGTTCATTAATCATGCCCTTGACTGGCGTGAATTTACACCTGTTTTTGGGATGGGGAACCTCTTTGCAATTATTGGTGAAATTATTGGTGAAGACCAATAGGCTTTCAAATAGTAGGTGTGTTGAATTGGTTTTGCTGGCGACCAACTCAGAAATATCCACATATCAGCCCATTTAGGTTAATGTATACACACAAACATTCTACCACACTGGTAACTTTATTAGGTTAGCCGACTCCATTCAGAAAGGCATAAACCCAAAATCGTTTATTTTATTTGTTAGGGATTGTATTTGCCTTGTTTAGCACAGAGAGAGCCGCTCCCAGTCAGGTGACCTAGGTGCTACAGTGTTTATTTGTGAGTGCAGGCATCTCACAAAAAGTGAAAGACTGGTCTCACACACCACCTGATGTCATGCCTCATCATTGACCAGTCCTCACCCTCTAAAAACTTGATTTGATAGAGGGCAGGCTTACACCTGACTACAGGGATGCACTTCTAAACTAAGTGGGGCCCTTACAGAAACAAGTGAGTTTAAAAGGCCATTATAGATGTCACATCAATTTTAATATAACTGGCATCAATATGGTGATTAAAGTAAGTGTTTGGTGTGTTGGGGATTCTATTGTGGTGAATGTGGTTGCCATGTTTTTCTTCCCACTGGCCCAGAAGGGTCCATCGCATTCATCAGGACCTAGACAGTTAGAAAAACGGGCTCCACTCTTACCGGACTGTGGTGAGAGGATTCCACTTGGTGGGGTGTTCTAGATCACGCTCCACTAATATACAGCTAATGTATTCATGTCTGAAAGAAAAAACAAAACAAAAAACACAAATGTGCAATACAAGATAGCACAAAGGTCAAAATGTCAAATCAGCCACAAACACGTTCAGAAATAGTAAGTGGCTAAAAGTGCCACAAATTTGTCAATCATCTGTGCACTTGTTGGTTTGTGGAAACTGTTATCCACATTGCTTACCCTGAACATGAGATCAAATTGCCCCATAGGAGGGTGAGGGAGGAAGACCCCTTTGGTCAAGTGCTGTGTAATAAGGAGAAAAAGGAGAAAAACATGCAGATGAGAATCTTTAGGCTCAAAGGTAACTGAAGCGTGGAAATTTGAAGAACGACAAACACATATGCGCGTTCATTCATACACACTCTCAAACTCTTACTGTTCTGTGGTGCGTCCTCCATTGCTATGCCTAAGTGTATTCTCCTATTTATTGTGTTCACGTTATGCTGTCAATGCTAATTGATGGTCTAATTAACTGTAATTGGACGTGGATTCGGCAAGATCCGGTGTCACAAGCCGGTGCTATTAAAAAGGTACAAAAGTACCGCCTGACCTTCCTGAGGTACAATTACCAATGCATATGACCTTAAAAGGACATCTGTTTTCCGCATCCGTGGTTGCCTGGTAAATGTGTCCGGTGCTGGTGCTGCAGGCTTGGTCCCGTCTGTAGTTCTGTATTTAGGTGAAGTGTTATGGGGCCAGCGCATGCGCACAAAAGACCTTCTTGGAGTGCACTGCTGGGCGCGCATGCGGGCGTGGTCCCGTGTGTGGCTCAGTGTTTAGGTAAATTAGTATTGGGACAGCGCATGAGCACAAAAGACCTACTTGGATTGTATTGCTGAGCGTGCATGCGCGCTGTACCTCTGTACAACATCTAGAGCTTCCGGGAAAAAAAAACAGATTTTTGGCACATTACTGTAAAACACGCCCATGTAAACAGGTAATCATACATTCTCAGATTTACACAGCACGGAAAAACTCATGGTTGCTCCTTTATAGAAGTTGTTAGATGACTATCGCTAATTACATACTACACAGATGGAAACAAGGAAAATACCCTGATTGCCTTCACTATTCTGTGTAAAATAACTGCGTAAATCTTAAATCCTGCACAGTGTAAATCTAGGTGCAGCACGCGGAAATACTCAGTAAATGTTATTCTTCCACCAAAGAAGCAGCGCATACCCAGGGTTGATATACCCCGATATCATAGCGACATCTTCCAGAAAGTTGGGTTCAAGATGACAAGCCTATATGTATAGGTGAGGTGTAAGAGTAGAACATAAAGTTGAACATGTAGCATTAGTGTAATGACAAACAGGTGTTTTGCTCTTCTCATAATGGAGAAGACGTTGGTGTTCTTGTGAGTCACGGGCTGTTTATGCAAGTTGTAACCAAGGGATTTCATCATTGAGTCCCTTCTGCCACATCCAGAGACGGTATACCCACCTCTGCTGTCTGATATGAAGAGGTCTGGTCAGGTTCACCTTGTGTTTCTTCATAATTTCCAACACTACCCACTTAATGTCACTATCTTTGTGATTATGATCCAAGAAGTGCCTGGTTAGTTTGGTGTTTTTTTCTTTACACTGTATGGTGCTACGGTGTTTGTTAATGCAGACTTTAATCTTCCTGGTGGTCTTGTCGACATACATAAGGCCATAGGGACATGTGAGTAGGTATACTACATTTTCAGTATTGTAGTTGGTGAAGTTGATTAGTTTCCAGGGGTTGGTGGTCCCGATGTCTACTTCCTTTGTGGTCACAGTAAATGCCCGGTTACTTACTGGTAATCTTCTTTACTTCGAGTATAGTCTTCCTTACCACATGACTAACAAAGTGAGCTTCATCTCCACACCAGAACCCTTTAAAGCAAAACAAGTCAGCCTCCCATGCCTCCCATCCCTTCCCAATATGGCCGACCCTTTACACCCAGACCTCTATAATAGGAGGGCCGGCCCAACCCTTCAGCCTGAAATACCAAGCAGAAAAACATGAGGCCGATAGCCAGACAGGGAGGGAGGGATGGGAACTCATGTGGTGAGGAAGACTATACTCAGAGTAAAGAAGATTACCGATAAGTAACCAGGGCATTACCTTCTCGTTAGTTTTCCTCGCCACATGACTAACAAAGTGAGCATATACCAAGCCAAACAGCTTCATGGAAACTCACAAGAAACCAACGGACCAGAATGGGAACCCCACGGAAAAGGGCAAACCCAACAGTCCAGACGAGTGGAAGAACCACCCAAGAGAGACAACCACGAGGAGGATGAACCAGCCCGGGACAGAAAGACACCGGAAGGTTCAAAGAACACGGACCCCGAGCCACGAAGTGTCGCCATAAAATGTGCCCCAACCAAAGATTGAAGGAGGACAGAGAAGGCATGGCACCAGACCGCACGGAGTCAAAAGCAACCGCAAAACAGGCCCCTGAACAGAAAGCAGCAAGCCGGTCCAAACACACCAAGACCACCCAATGGACAGCCCAAGAGAGAGGGGAGCAAAAACCCAAACAGTTCTAGACACTGGGGCAACCTAGGAACAGAAGAACATAGTCAAAGTACCCCCGAATCAAGGACCGGAGAGGAGAAGAAAATGAAATCCACCAGGCCCTGAGGCAATCAAAGGCAGACAGACCCGCAGAAACCGCAAGCATGGATGGAGGTACAAGATCCTACCCGAACAAAAAAAAACTTAAGGCCACCCATACCCCACCAGCAAGTAGAGGCAGGCGGGACATGGACCACAGCTGCCCCAAGGATCTCCCAAAGGGGAGCGCGGCAGTAACGATAGAGCCCTGGCAGGTGCAAGGCAAAACAGACCCCGGGAGCCGCAGGAAACCATAACAAAGCAACCCAACCATCAAGGACACCGAAGAGGACCAGGACCAAGGCCAAGCCCAAAAAAAGAAGGCGGACACCCACCATGGTACCACATGCACAAGAAAGCATAATGAACCCGGAAAGAAAGGGAACGCAAAATGAACGAGTGAGACAGCCCAGATCAGGGGACAAGCAAACCGTCCTAGCAATGTCACACACGCAACAAACAAGCCGCCGAGGCGAGCACCCAGGGGGCCAAATACCGAACCAGCACCCAGGACCGACCCAGCTGAATAACGGAGATCAGACTGGAACTGGAGGGAACACAGAGGCAAGGCCACAGGGAGCAGCCCACAAAAGGCGAGAAAAAGAGATGAGCCAGGCCAAAAGAGCCCGAGAAATGGCAACACCCCTATGGGTTAAACCCGAGCCGGGAGGACACAGTACCCCAAAAACAGGGACAAAGAAGAAGAGGATCCAATAAGCACAGGGAGTGCCGGGCCCTGACCATGGAAGAGAGGCAGCCAGGCGAGCCTCACCAACAGGACAAATATCCCAGCCAGGCCAACAAGCCCAGGCGCAAAGCCGCGAGCCCGGAAAGGAAGGCAGAAAAAAGCCAGCACCGGGGACAGAAACCAGAAGATAGTGACCGAGGCAAGCCCGCAAACCCCCCAGAGAACGAGGCATTGCACAAACCGCCCAGGAGAGCAACAAGGTGCCCCCGCAGGACAGTGGCAAAAACAAGCCAAGAAATGGACAACAGAAGGCAGACGAAAAATCTGCCAAAAGGCGTACAATCTACCCAGTATAAAAAATGGCAGCAGAGACTGGGAACCCACGCAAGCCCCACAGGCTGAAAAGGCCACCAACACCCAGGAAGGGGAGACCAGAACACAAAAACCACTAGTCATACTGGCAGACAGGGCAGGAAGGGGGCCAGAGGGGCAAGAGAAGGGACACCAACGGGAACAGGCGAAGTCGGGAAAAGCCACAGAGCACCAGGACCAACCAGATGTGGGGGGCCCAATGGACAGACCGGGCAGGCACAAGAAGCCCAAAACCCACCCTACGGAAGGAACATAGCAAGGCAGACAACCCAGACATGAACAGCCGGGGGGCCACACAAAACCAGACGAAGAGGGACAGCCACCCAAGGGAGGAGATCAACCACAGCACGATGGACCGGACCTACTCAGCCAGGATTGCAAGAAACCAGTGCCAAGGAGCGCACAGGAGCCACGAATGGGCAAACAATGCAAAAAGAACAAATGATGGAGAGAAAGCAGAACAATGTCACACATTCAACCCAGTACAGAGACCCCGGCCTAAATCCTTTGAATACTTTTGCACACCATGCCTTCCCATTTTGGACCCAGCAATAAATCACCAGGAAATACCTGTCATAACCTGTGCTCGGAAGCGTGGGAATACAACATTGTCAACTATTTGCAATCTGGTACCAGTAGAGACCTCAGAATGAGGCCGTAGAAGGGAACAAGGGACACCCGCCGAGCCATGCAGCAGAAGGTGGAGGAAACACCACCGCCGTGGCCCATGGCAAGAAAAGCCAGACGCCAGGAACAAGAGCAGAAGCCAAATCCCACCCGGAGACTACAGAAGCAGCCTGAGAAGGAAGAACAGGAGTCAGCAGAGGACCGCCCACAGATATGCAGGCGCTCACAGCCCCCGGAATCCCACACCAACCAGGACCTACCATGAAAGACCCGTACCCAAAACCCGGAAGAGAAGCCTGGGAAGGGGAAACACACATCCCTCCGGGCCAAAGGCCCAAGAAAGCATGAACAACCAGCACCTACATGGCAGAACAAGAGGCACTGAGTACCACCCCTCGGAACACAGAAAAGAAAGACCGAGAAAACACCCGGAAGGCCAAAATCCATGTCAAGCACAGCACATAACAGGGCATCTAACATGGGAACCAGAAGAGCACAGACACCCAGAAAGGATTCCGGTCACCGAATAACTCCACCGCTACTCAAAGGCTCACAATCAACATCCACAGACGAAATAAAGCTGAGTGGTGCCAAGAGAAAGATCCTGAGACCAAAGAACACAGGCCCCCATAGCATAAATTCAGAGAGAGGATACCCCAACAATGATCCACCATACTAGGAGAGCAAGTGAAATGCACAGAGACACGGAACGTCGAGAGCAGGAACTGAGACTGGAACCCAGTCCCCCAGGGCCAAGGACGTTCAATGCAGTTAACTCCTAGAAAAAGTGCGATGCCATGCTACTGCAAACGTGTTCAGTCTAGCACACATGACAGTCTTACCCAAAGTACCACACAGTGCAAACCTGACCCGAAGGTATCAGAGCACCTCACACGAGCACCAGGGAGAAACAGCAAATTGCCCAGAATCACAAGACGACGAGCGTCCCTGCCGAGACCTGAACACGGTTCCCCAGCATTGAGTTTGACCGCTCCAGCCGTAAAGACAAAAATCCCACCACAATATATATACGAAAAAGCTGGAAAGGAAATTGCGATCCAGCGAAGCCACAAGTGGCAGAGACCCCCTACAAGTTAAAAATATAGATTTAGACTCCCATACGAGCCTAGACAAGAGCACAACAACACTCGCCCGTTCCCAGTTAAACCAAGGATGAGACAGACATATTGGTGCTGAATAAAACATGCTAAAACGTTATCCGACTCAAACATTCCAACGACCTGAATGGACGAAAAACTGAGTGGAGACACCAGGACTCAAACATGCGAGTATGAGGCCCTATAGCAGATGCATTAGTCCACTGAGCCACCAGCGCTGCAGTAGACCAATGAGGCCCGCATGAAGAGTGCTGAAGGCAACGTGCAGCCAGGAGCAACATAGCACCAGTAAACACAGCTGAAACACAACCCAAAAGTCGGATCGAAGAAACGAAGACGAGGCAACTTCCCCTACGCAGTGCAGCCTGTGGGACAGCAGTTGGAAGCGCTACTCGTCAAAAACAAATTCTAACCTTAGGCAGCACCAATTTCATCCAACGCTCCCTCGATCAAGGCATCATCACACATACAATCCGTATGCAGCGCTTCATTGCACCACGCCGAAATAGGGAATGCAGCTGTTTAACAACACCGCCAGGTGAGTGCCAGCAACCTCGCCACAAACTTAGAGGGTCACGCAAGACAACCCCATGCCCCAGAGCCCACTAGAGCCGGGCAGATTACCACCAGACATGGGGGAGGAGAGGAACCTCAGGACACCCACCCTGACACAGGCAAAAAAGACACGACCCATGAGCTGCGGGAGCCTGCGAAACAAAGGCAGCCGCGGGCCAAGTCGGGCCCAGAACACAAATCTATTAGCGCCGAAAGGCGTAAATACACTGCGTTACATAAGAGCGGCTTAAAGTCAACAGAGCCCCGTGCCCTCAACTGCACATATTTACATCAGAGGGGCCGTGGGACCCTTGCGCTGTCAATCACAACAGACAGGGAAAACAGTCAAGCCTGCAGCCTCCCCCACAGAGATGGGCTGCCACAGGATACATCCCAAAAACCCCAGAACAGACTATAGCAGGGCAACAAGTTACAAGGTTGGAGGGTGCAGGGCAGACCGAATTGTGAGGGCCAGAAGGTGGGGAACCAGTGAGTGAGCCCGCTAGAGCAGGACCTCCCCCCAGGTCCCAGGGACCTGCTAGAGCAGGACCTCACCCCACTTACCTGTAATCTGGAGGAAGTGCATTGCAGAACAAAAAGAACAGACTAAAGGGTTGGGCTGGCCCGCCTCTTATAGAGGTCTGGGTGTATTGGGTCGACCATATTGGGAAGGGATGGGAGGCATGGGAGGCTGACTTGTTTTGCTTTGGAGGGTTCTGGTGTGGAGCTGAAGCTCACTTTGTTAGTCATGTGGCAAGGAAGACTAACGAGGAGGTAATGGACGTGTGACACACCCTACACATACGTAGCGTCCCATTGGTCTCTGAGTGTTCCAAAGGTTGACCTGGTCTTCTCTTATTCTTGGCGGATCTTTGGCATTTACCAGTTTGTCTCGAATATTTTTGCTTCTCTTAATCTTCCCAATGTATTTTATGCCCCATCCAAAATATGCCAATATTTCCTAATGATCTTTTGTACAGTGTTTAAAACTGGTGTATATGTTGTAACGCACACTATCCAACCTGGTTTCTCTTTGTTGGTATTTTCCAGTAGTGCCTCACGTTTATTGTTCAGGTACTCTTATTGGCCTTCCCTATCACTTTTTTAGGATAGTGTCAGTCCAGAAGCTTCTTCTCAAGATCTTCCGCTTGCTTCGGGAAGGTCTCTGTCTCTGAACAATTTCTGCGCACCCAAAGAAATTGACCAACAGGTAGGTTGTTATGCATGGCTTTTGGATGATATCTGTAAGAGAGTTGGATTTGCTTCTTATGGTTACCCCCACTTTTTGCTGATGTTTCACTGTTTTTCGAAGTTCGTCTGGCTGGGGCCCTGGTATTTAGGACCCCTGCCTAGCTGCTTTCTCTCTAAAATTGAATACATGTATATTAGGTACATCTCAGATTAGATTCTGGAGTGCCCTTATAAGTTCCTAGTATATGGTATACTATATACCCAGGGCATAGGTATCCCAGAGGCATAAAGGGCGCTGAAGCATGTATTATGCCACCCCTGGGAAGCCCTGCAAAATGACACCACAGTTCTGCTACTGCAGCCTGGGTAAGGTGGTGTATGCACCCCTTACTGTGATATAGGTTACCTATATCACTACCCATACACACACATATAAAACTATAAGTCACTCCTATGGCAGGCCTTATCAATACTGAAGGCAGGGTGCTTGTTTTTCATGTGACAGAGGGCCCTGCATGAGCAGAACTTCTCTGCAGTGTTCGGAGTCTATTTTCTGATGCTGTTTGTGGTGGAGCCTGACCATATACTCTTAAGTGCATTATAACCTCGCAGTAAATGCTAACTGTGGGATGGCTGCACAGAAACATGTTGTGTTTGGTGTCAAACATTTTTGGAATCCTACTCTCACACCAGTAACTGGTGTGGGAGTAGGATCCCACCCTTCTAGAGGGAGAGGCATGACAGCACCGGTATACCAGGTACCAGTCTAAAAGAGCCCTGGCATTACAAAATGGATGCTGTAGCCACAGAAACAAGTCTAGCCTCCTGCTCCTGACCGAAACTCCAGCAGGGGAGGCCTGGACAATAGGTTTCCTGTCACAGTGAGGTGTAACCACCTCCCCAGACAAGCTGATGTGTATTGGGAAAGGGTGGGAGCACTCTTGGAGTGCTTTGAAGTCCTGCACTGGGGGCACATGTAGTGTCCCTGTGCATAGTCCAGCTCAAACCGGTTCAGAGGCTACCAGCCCCTGTTCTGGCACAAAACTGAACAAAGGAAATGGGTGTAGCCACCCCTCTTTTCAAACTCTCCAATTGGTGGGTCCCATGAGCAAGTCCAGCCACTAAGCATTCAATCAAGTGGTGAACAACTAATAGAACATTTACAGACCTGGGTGAGCGCGGTATGGGCAAGAAGATGTAACATAATGATTTAAGGGGAGCAAACAGAGTAATCATGTATAGGAAATATAAACCCTACCAAAATAATAATCATATACAGGGATGAATCATACAATACAATGTCTGATACCTTTTGGACGTAAAATAAAGTACAAGAAAGATATATATTTTGTCCCTCCTATTAAGGTAAGAACTTATTTATGAGGAATGTTTTGCTTTCAATTTGAAAGCGGCCTTGAAAGAGATCCTCCGAATTCGGGTGGAAGAGAGTTCCAGATTTTAGGAGCAGATCCAGAGAAAGCTTGGAGGCAAGTTCTTTTTTTGCGGAAGATCTGTGGTGTCAGGAGGAAGGACTTGGCACTCCTTGACGATCTACCTCCTCCAGATAGATCTAGTTTTTGTGCAAGGTAGGAGTGAGTTTTGAAGTGGAGGGCTTTGTGTGAAAGGCAGGCGATCTTCAGATGAATTCTAGCTTTGTAGGGTAGCCAATTTAGGGTTTTTAAAAGCGGAGAGATGTGTGTATTCCGCTTGGTGCCCGTGGTCAGTCTGGCTGCTGCGTTCAGAGAGGCCTTTAGGGGGGCCAAAGAGTATTTAGGGAGTCCATATAGCATGGCACTGCCTTAGTCAAGTCTCGGTAGGACAAGCGCTTGGACCACTTGCTTCAAATCTGCTTGCGGTAGGAAAGGTTTCAGATTCCTGAGTGTTCTTAGAAGGTGGTTAGTTCCCTTGCACACATTGCTGATGTGAGACTTCATATTCAGATGCTTGTCCAGACTAATTCCTAGGGATTTAGCTGAATCGATGATATGGGGGGGCAGTTGAAGGCGGTTAGTTGGTTCATCCATAGGTCGATTTTTGGAGTATATTTCAGAGGAGAAATGAGGAAGAATTCTGTTTTGGAAGGGAATCCTAAACGTACTACTTTTGGTATTCACAGAAGGTATTTAGTAGTAGTAAAGTTAGGATTTTGTCTTAAGTTTGACTTAAAGCAGACTTAAGACAGACTTAAGACAAACTTATGACAGACTTAAGACAGACTTAAGACAAAATCTTAACTTTACTACTGCTAAATGCCTTCTGTGAATACCAAAAGTAGTAAGTTTAGGATTTTGTCTCAGATTAGTTCTGTGAATCGGGCCCCATGATATCAGGGAATATGAACCCTGGGTATACGCTGCTTCTTTGATGGAAGAATAACATTTGCTAAGTATTTCCTCGTGCTGCACCTAGATTTACACTTTGCAGAATTTAAGATTTACACACAGTTATTTTACACAGAATAGTGTTGACAATCAGGGTATTTTCCTCGTTTTCCATCTGTGTAGAATTTAATTAGTGATAGTCATCTAGCAACTTCTATAAATGAGCAACCATAAGTTTTACCGTGCTGTGTAAATCTGAGAATGTATGATTAGCTGTTCACACTGGCACGTTTTACAGTAATGTGTCAAAAATCTGTATTCTTTTCCCGGAAGCTCCTGACGTTGTACAGAGGCACCACGTGCATGAGCACCCAGCAGTGCATTCGAAGTAGGTCTTTTGTGCGCATGAGCTGTCCCAATAACACTTCACCTAAACACGGAGCTACAGACGGGACCGTGGCTCCGGCACCAGACGCATATACCAGGCATAAACCAAAAACAAGAGATATAGGGCCTACGCCTAATAGTTTAACAGTATGACTGTGTATAGGTGCAGTGCAGAGTGGATATGGATAAAACTTATCCAGCTTTCTTCAGGACCGTGATCTTTATAGCAACTGCAGAACATTTTTGTGATCAAATGAATATGAAGCAAGACGGTATCAGATCAAGATATTCCTACCAGGAACTTGGGTCCCCAATGTAGACTGGTGGAAAATTTAGTTACTCGTCCTTTCGCAGCACCCGCTCGGGAAAAAATGAGGCCCGCTCTGTCCGTCGGTACCTCTTGCCGGCTTCCACTCCCACTCGGTCCTGAAGAAAGCTGGATAAGTTTTATCCATATAGCCGAAACATGTCGACCACTCTGCACTGCGCCTATACATAGTTATACTGTTAAACTATTAGGCGTAATTTTAATCTTGACACTAGAAGAGTGCCCAATAAACATATTTTCTGTTCTGGTAGTCATTTTTATCATTATCTTTATCACTCACTTTTTCACACAGCACTGCACTCCATCAGTACCTATTTTGAAATATACTGTGGCTAGAAATCTATCGCGGTAATCCATCTCTGCACCATCACTTGATGGGTGGGCAAGTTTTGGATTTACTATACGTATCCCACGTGATGATATTCCGCCACAATGGTGGTCTGATGTGAGTTTTTCAGCCACAGTTAATTTCTTTGTGTTTCATGATCCTCTATAGTTCTTAGGTGCGGTACTACACACACTCTCTGAGACCCTATATCTCTTGTTTTTGGTTTATGTTACGTACTGGGTTATGAGATTATAGGGTCATTAAACTAACCCATATAGACCCCCCTATCTTTCCTTTTTTCTAGCAGGCAACCATGATGCTAGTAACGGATGTCCTTTTAAGACCATATACATTGGTAATTGTACCTCAGGCAGGTGAGGTGGTACTTTTGTACCCTTTTAACAGGACCGACATTTGACACTGGATCTTGACAATTCCACGTCCAATTACAGTTAATTAGACCATCAATTAGCACTGACAGCATAACGCGAACACTATAAATAGTCTACACTCGCTCCCCTCATTCACCAGCAAGGAAGTGAGGAGCATACACTTAGGCGTAGCAGTGAAGGATGCACCATGGAACAGTAAGAGTTTGAGAGTGTGTATGAATGAACGTGCATATGTGTTTGTCATTCTTCAGATCCCCACGCCTTTGCAACCTTTGAGCCTAAAGGTTCTCATCTGCATGTTTTTGTTCTTTGTCTCCTTATTACACAGCGCTTGACCAAAGGGTCTTCCTCCCTCACCCTCCTATGGGGCAATTTGACCTCATGTTCAAGGTAAGCAATGGGGATAACGGTTTCCTTAAACTAACACGTGCGCAGATGGTAGGCACTTTTGTTACACTTTTAGCCACTCACTATATCTGAAGGTCTTTATGGCTGATTTGAAATGTTTACCTTTGTGCTATCTTGTATTGCACATTTGTGTTTTTCAGGCTTGAATACATTAGCCGTATATTAGTGGAGCATGATCTAGATCACCAAACATAGTGGAATCCTCCCATGACAGTCTGGTAAGAGTGGAGCCCATTTTTCTGACTGTCTAGGTCCTGATGAATGCCATGGAGCCTACTGGGCCAGTGGGCAGAAACATGTCGACCACAGTGGGGGGACAATAGAATCCCCACCACACCGATCACTTTTTTTTATCGCCATCTAGATACCAGTTATATTAAAATTAATTTGACATCTTGTAGGGGCTAGTGGTGGACAGAGAATGAGACCAGAGTACTGTTTAGACACAAAAAGGGTTTGTTTATTGTTATTGGTTCGTAAGTGGGGCTTTGACCACACAGTCCTTCCTGAAACAAGGGGGGGTTGTTGCTGGTTGCTGGGTATGTCAGGGTTGGTCCGTCTTCCCGGTTCGTGTGGCCTCAGGGGGAAAGAAAAAGAAACGGGTTTCACTGATCTGTTCTCAGTTTTAGACTGTAGTGCTACCGTCACCGTTTACCAAAAGGAGGGGGGGTGAGTGCAAGGGACACCACAGGGCCTCCCGCCTCCCCAAACCTGCTACCTCCCGCCTCCCCAAACACCCCACCAGAATGCCCCTTTTAGCAACACTTGCCTTGGGCTGTGGCCCGACTCCCGGACCACAGCAGCTGGACCCGTGGCGTCTTCTCCCCTCAGCCCACCGGGTATGGTAGCAGTTTCGGGAACGTTGCTCAGCAGCACGCGCTGGGTCCGCTCTGCCTTTCGGGTCTCCTCCGCCACCGCTCTCTCGCTCTCCTCTCTTCTACTCTCCGCCTCCGCTCTCTCGCTCTCCGCTCTTCCTCTCTCCTCCGCCTCCGCTCTCTCGCTCTCCGCTCTTCCTCTCTCCTCCGCCTCCGCTCTCTCGCTCTCCGCTCTTCCTCTCTCCTCCGCCTCCGAGTGCTCCGCTGCCTCCTCTCCGACCTCGCACACCGTCCGTTCTAGTCCTCTCCTTCTTATCCTTCCGGGTTCCGGCGGCTGACCGGGCTCCTCCTCCTTCCGCAGTGCAACAACTAGACCGCGGCCGTTGACTTCCTGGTTCTGTGTTTTCGGCAATCAGGAAGTGGTGTTTTCCTCGTCTGAGTCCGTCTCTGTGTGCTCCGACCGCTCCTCATCCCCACACATCTATAATGGCTTTTTAAAGTCACTTTTTCTGTAAGTACCTCCACTTATTTTAGAAGTGCATACCTGTCGTAAGGTGTATGCCCACCCTCTATCAAACCAAGTTTTAAGAGGGCAAAGACTGGTCAAAGATGAAGCATGACACCAGGTGGTGTGTGAGACCAACCCTTCACTTTTTGTGAGATGCCTACACTCACAAATAACACTGTAGCACCTATGTCATCTGACGGGGAGTGGCTTTATTTGTGCTAAACATTATATGTTGGAGGCTGCCTTCTCCTAGTACCCCGTGCTTCTAGTTCCCTTCCCTAGATCTTTCCTGGGGCTTTATTCGTTACACATTGTATTTGCCTTGCCACTGATTGTTTTTGTCCATCTAACTTGTGTTTAAGGAATGATACTTTTGTGAATGAACCAAAGGTGATATAGTGGCACGTTCCTACATTCTGGTATATTTAACAATTGTTTTACTATCATTTGACATTCTAGGGACCTTATTGTTAAGCCTTCTACCTTCCATATGTCTCCCATCTCCCACTCATTCTGTCATATCTCCTTCTTCCCAATGCCTATTACATTTAGTCAATAAGGAAGTGGAGGTAGGGCACTACTTAACAGGTAAGTGAGCTCTCTTACAAGCTTATTGATTTGGTGAAAATAAATAAAATATAGTGTATTTGTTGTACATTTCTATTATTCTACTAAGATATTTTCAATGTTTGTACCCAAGTGTTTTTTTATTCATAGGTGTTAAGAATGATGCAAAATTGCATTGTTTCTAATAAGAAATCTTTGGGACCCTAATGTGATCACCTGAGCTCTTTATATTTTAAACTTGGTTTAAGGAACAGAATGTGCAATACCTCCAATAAAAATGTTCCATTACTTCCAACTTCTTTTGAAAGTCAAACAATGCAATCCAAAAGTTCAGGAAAGTAAATATTTGCACAGGGTGTGATCCACCAGCAAGCGAAATTATTTGGACTGGGATGTTTCCCGGAAGAAGACCAGGATTTAAGTTTTGAGACACCGATGTTGTAGCTGACACTGGAGAAAACAATGTCCCACAGAAAAAATGTCTTCAGACTTAATAACTTAATGGACCATTACTGCTAAAATTGACCACACAAATGTGTGATTTGGTGGAAATTAGCCCAAATAATAACAACATAAAAGGAAAAAAACAGGTATGGGATCTGGGAGGTAGTTCCTACTGACTCTTTCGTATAAATGATACAATATTGAGAAGGCATTTTTGGTGATTTTTTTAAGAATGACTCTAGGAGGTTCACATAGAACAGAAGCTAATTAATCAAAAGCTATATAGAATATACTAAATCTGGTAAATGTAAGAACAGAAAACAAGGCATTTCCCATCAAACTTTCACATGTTGCAAGTCTTTACTGGAGACAATAGAGCTGCCACCTAAAATATTTTTTCAGAAAATACAAGAAATTGCATCTGTTTCTACCCATTTCTTCTAAAGCATTAATGGTAAATGTGAAATGGGTTTTATCAAGAGATTTACCCTCCACCCAAGTTAAGTGTGTTGAGTTGACGGTGAGGATGTATTGAGGAATAAAGGCAGGCTTTTTGAACTATTTTTATTGATTTTAAGATCAATTGTACAAAATGCTCATATTTCTTTATGACAACATGTACAGAGAAATATCATATTTTTACAAAGTGTCAGAGTAGCATATACAGCAAGTACAGTTGTAACAGGAGATATTGCTTCTTTTTCTTATGTGCAACAAGCAACATATGAAGCACAAGTAACTAGAAGGACAGTAACAATTTTTCAATCAAGTGCATTGTGCTCCAAAGAGCAGATGTCAATGGCACAGGCTGAGAAGCTTCCACAGCGCCATTCTCCATGCAGAAAGCATACAAGGCCTCAGCGCGCCAGCATCAGGGCAGGCGATGGCCCACTACAGTATAAGAGAGATCGTAGGCTCAGGGCCGTAATAACAATGTGGGGAGAGAAGGACACAAGGAGAAGGCAGATATAGGAAGAGAAAGTGGATGGGGAGACAGTATAGGGTATATGTGTGGGTTTATAGTGAACAATCAACCCCCCCAGTTTCCTCTCCCTCAGGCCTCTTGAAGAGGAGCTGCAGGTCTTTTTTGAGGGCCTCCAATTTCAATGCAATGGAAACCCAGTGCAACCTTCGACCTTCCTGCAGAGTGCCACAGATTTGTCCCTGCTCAACTTCAATATTACCGAATATCAATATGGCATGCCTTGCAGGCAAGTAGCATTCCAATTCATGGCTGTAGTTCTCCTGGTTATAATCAGGGCTAAGTCAATAAAATGATTAGTGGCACCTCCCTTCTTTCTCCTACCATACAACCCCAAAATGCCTGCCTCTATAACGTGTAGCCCCCCTTCCTGTGACTGCCAGCAACTACCTCCTACAGTAACTGCACCTCTGAGCAGTTTCAAGACATATGCGCTATATAAGCTGCACCCGCACCACATGATGGGCATTTGGACTCACTCCTGTGTATCTTCAGTATTCACGCTGGTGTAAGGTACGATCTGTTTAAAATGCTGTGTTAAATGCATTGGAATTTTGAGTTGGGGGAAAGTCGGCGTGGATATATGAGCACCTCTTCCACTCTTTCAGTGTGAGTTCTCGGCCAATATTTCATTCCCAGTGCAGCTTAGTGAAATGTTTCAATGCCTGTAGTGCAGAAGCTTTCAGATGTGTAAACACATAATATGATGTCTACCACCACCCATCACGTGGAGTGCATGTAATAGTTGATAAGTGTTCGGCTCCATGCCGTGCCAGACTAAAGTTGCTGTAGTTTGCCCATCAGAATTCGGTGTGCTAGGAAATGACCAACAGGCAAGCCATGATGTTTTAAGAGTTGTTCAAATGGCATGATGGCACCATCCCGAAATTGGGCACCCAGAGTGTCCATGTTCTTACTCTCCTATAGCTCCACCCCTCTCTCCCATAGAGGTGCATGAATGATCGAAGCAATCCAACATGGATCTCCAGCATGTAAGGTAATAGAGTCAGGGTCAGTCAGAGGCTCCTAATCTAGCTGTTGTAGGCAATGGTTGGAAGCTTATTAGCAGGTGTTGAAGTTTACCGGATGGTAGTAGTTTCGCAAGAATCCCTTGCACAGTTTGATTCTGTGCAGGACGGTCAAGTTCGACCAAGTTTTGACCGACCAGCCAGCCAGTGTGACAGCCACTGTAACTGAGCACCCAGATACTAATATTCAAAATAGGGGGCTCTCAGTTCCCCTGTATCAATTGGGAGCTGAGGATTCCGAAAGGCAACTCGTCTGAGTTCCTTATTCCAATAAAGAACCCCATCATTCCATGCAGGATACGGAGCATGTGGCTTTGTATATGGACTGGAAAGTTATGAAAGAATTAAAGGAGTCGAGGAAGCATCACCATCTTAGCAAGAGAGACACACGTCCCTGGACCGCAATTGGCAGTGGACCCCTGAAGGCCATCTGTAGCTGTAGTGAGGCAAACATATTACAAGTTATTAAGTCTCTTGTGTTGCAGTACATTCTGATCGAAAAGAATCGCAACATGGATGGCTCCTATCACACCTAGGGGTCCATTAGGATGGCGGGCGGACTTTGCCCGCCGGTCATCCTATCGTAAATCGGGACCACCCGCCATAAGGGCGGGGGTCCCGGGGGTGCCATTAGGATGTGCCCGCCACAGTGGCGGGCACATCCTGTATTTTCAGCATTGTGGCGGGCGGTGCTCTCTGCACCGCCCGCCACAATGCTGAAAATGCACTTTCACATTGTCATTTGCAAAGCGGCAGGCACCGCGTGGTGCCTGCCGCTTTGCAAATGACAATGAAGGGGGTACCACAGGTACCACCCATGTGCACCCCCCACCTGTACTTCACTCTGGGGGCCCGTAGGGGGCCGCCAGAGTGAAGACCGCATGCCTTTGCCGCGGAAAGGCATCTAACAATGCCCATTGTATTATGGCTGGCGGTGTCTAATAAACACCTCCACCATATTAAACATTTGCCGCCCCGGCCGCAAGGCGACCGGGGCGGAAAAGTGGCGGGCGGTGTTTTGGTCCACTGCGGTCCCCCCCGCCATTGTAATATGGTGGGGGGAATTCAGGGAAGGATGTCGGGCGGATTGCCCCTGCTAGGCTGGCGGTAGCCACCGCCGGCCTGGCGGGGGCAATCCGCCCGACATCCTAATGGACCCCCTAGTGTAGTCCCACCATTATGCACTGCAGCGGGCGTGCAGGGCTTCACAGGGAACCGGCAGGTCTTGGCCCAATTCAATTCCAGGCTGAGGATATCCTGAACTCCTTGAGTATCAGCTCAATGCTGCCAATCCCTTACAAGATGTCCGGTATATAAATTAAATGAGGACATCAACTACGTACTGGAAGACTACAGACCTCTCATCTCCTAGTATGATACTTCTCTCCTCCCAACTCGCTACAGCCATTGGGCCAACAGTTTTACTGCCAAAAAAAAGAGGAGAGGAGGCAGTGGACAACCCTGTAGTCCTCCCCGGTTGATCTCACTGGGGGACAAGATAAGTTGACCCTGGCAGTGGGGGCTGTATAAAATACGCCGATGAGATAGAGAAATTACACCAGAAGCCCAAACCGCAAAATGGCCACAGACAGTTATGCTTATTCCACTGTATCAAATGCATATTCAAGGTCCACTACCAATCAAATGGCAAAGGGCCATCGGAATGGGGTCAGCTCCAGTACTCTGTGAAGTCTACGTATGTTTCGAGTGTTCAAGAGATTGTGAATAAAGCCATTCTGATCAGTGTGTACATGAAGTGGCATATATTCCAGTAGGTGGCTAGCCATGATTTTACTGAGAATCATATAATTTGTGGCAAACATCGATAGGGGGAAGCATTATGATTTCACCTTAAACAGATCTTTGTCAGATTTAGGTAATGAGATTATAAGGGACTTCCAGGTTTGAGGTTTTCCTTATTCTCCTCCTATTAATGTATGGATGGCTAAAAAATGGTCAATATATGCAGTGAAAAAGCTTGTCATTTTTCAGAATAGGGTGTAGAAATGTAAAATAATATGGATGCCTTTTACTACATATATAAAATGGGAGGGTAGAACCAGCACAGTCCTGGGCCATATGTTTAATGAGTTGGTGAAATCTAGATTGTGTGACTTCATATTCCCTGAGGCCTGAACAACAAATTACTTTGACTATAGGATACAGAATAACAAGCTGGTCCCACAAACTGCAAATCATAACAACACAAGGAGACACACACCTTCATGTATCTGTAAACAGAACTGCAATTAAATGACAAATGGAAAAGGAAACAGAAACAAAGGGAAAGAATGAGACAAAAGAAGTTAATTATCCTTAAACCCAACTTGATTCCAAAAGTGGTTTGACAAAAAAATTAAAAAGTTCTCAGAAGATAATTATCCATATTCTTTCTATAAGTCAGTTCAAGTAATGTCCAAAATGCCTCACTATAATCATGTAATTCCGTTAGCACCGTAACATTCCAAGCTATACTAAAATATCAAATTGATAAGAACAATGGTATTACCACTTAACCACTTGGATGCTAAGGGGTGTGCTAGTAGGTCCATGTAGTTTCCATTGAAATCAATGGAAACTCCATGACGAGCTGAGCTCGTCATGAGCGTCGAAGGGGTTAAATCAAAGCCAATACTAGAAAAAAGAAAAGCAAAATGGCATATTTGGATAACACAAGAAACTTCAAGAGAACTACAGGAAAATATATAATAAGTGAATTAACTGTGTTGACCAGTAACCTGTAAAGACCACAATTTTTGCATGTGATCATATTGATTACCATATTAAAAATTAACAAGAAAAATTGAATTGTGCATAATTGTTAATGCTCCCTCTAGTGCGTAAAATAACATAGTACCTTGTTCAGAAAAAAAGTTACGAATTGTAATAATAGTGGAAGCAGAATTTGCAATATTATTGCTAGGTATGTCAGGGTGAGTACTTCAGTCATCCATGCTAAAATAATAGCAATAACATGAGTAAAAACCAAAACAAACATAAGGAACTGCATCCTAAACCTAAGATATCACAAGTTATACTCAATACAACTGAATTTAATGATTTGCCATGCAAAGTTCAATAGGAAACACCACACTGCTTTATCATGGACTCAAAAACAACAAAATAAAAAGAGATCTCACAAACCCACAAAAGCCATGGCCACGCACAAGGCTTAATAAAACAAATCTTAAGAACATTAGCTCCAGACTCACATTTGCACGCCAAAACATGCCCCCGCATTTCCACAGCAGTCGTCAAATTTGCGGAATGCCCAACAATACAGACAACAATAAAGTGCTTCTATAAATTCACAGAATTGGTAATTACATATACCCCAAGGACAACCCTAATTAAGCAAATCTTAGGTCAATGATGAATCTTCCATAATCAAAATTTGCACTATTCATAATGAAGCTATAGCCATAATTTAAAAAGAAGAATAATGAAAGACACAACATATTTAACAACTCATTTTCTTTAGATTTTTATCTATCATATATGCATATTTGTTATTTCAATTGTAGTGTTGTACTCTTTTCTTACTTATGCCTTGTTTTGATTTTTGGAAAATAGACCATTGTTGTTATACATATAATCCCCAAAGTAATCAATGGTGAGGTTATATAAATACCAATACAATATGTTAGGGAAAAAAACAATTGGTTAGCAAGCTTAATGGAAACAACTGTTCAATGTAACATGGCCTACAATTTTTGTGGTATTTGTGAATGAGGCAGTTTTATCTGATGTCAAATGTCGATAGGCCATTTAATGCCTTCCAAATCCTTGCGTTCAGGTCTTTGATTAGGCTGGTGTTGTGGAGATCAATTTGTTGTGGAAGATTTCAGGATGTCAGTGTTTTCCATAACGTATATTTGCCTCTTATTAGCTCGCTTTCAGATCTAAAATACATCAGCTTTTGTCCCCTGTCAATATAATATAAAAATTTGGACTTGATGCAAGCAGATCAGTGAGTTAGGTTGTAAACCTGTACATATTTAGCTGGCACTAACATGGTGAACAGAATAGCACCACACAAGGCCAACCACTGGCTCTGCATACATAAAATGGAAATGGTTATGATTAAATGTTTTCATAAATAAAAGTACTGTATTATTTAGTTATTTTTTTATTTTTTTTATTTATATATATTTTTACATATTATTGTTAAAAATACATGTAACTAAATAGACTTAAATTACTTCTAAATGTATTAAATACACCACTTTTAATACTTGTTGATGCACACTATATTCTATTTAGATTGCTCATTTATTTTTTACATTCAAACATGAGGAAATACCTCAAATAGAATTTAATATAGTTACATGATGCACTATGTATTTCAACATGTAATTATTAGTGCTGTAGCAAGATTTATTTTCAGTTCTAAATTGATATTACATTTATAACATTAATTTACATTAATAGTAATGTAAACAGTTTTATATATTTTTAGATATAAAGCTAAAGAAAAAATGCTACAGCACTAATTATATTTTGAAATAAACTGAAGTAAAGCAATATTTGTATTCACCATTTATAATTAATAAAATTGAAGCATTTAAATATTTGAAATTAGTTTTTGTAATACATTAGTACTTATTAAGAGTGAAGCATATATTTGAAAGTAATTTATGTATTTAATTACATTTATATTTACATTAATTTTAAAATATAAAAAGGCTGGTAAAATATTTTTATTGTTAAAGAAAAATATGTACTTTTTGAATATAAAATTGAATGTATCTTACCCAGCTGCTCTGTTTTACCTCACCTGCATGGTACCTGCATCCACTCGCTAAGGACTCCAGGGTTCACATCGCCTTGTGGCAGGACCCACCTCCCAGCACGCCAGACACTATCAAAGTGCAAGGAGCTCCAACAGCACAGGAGCCCCACCTGATTTGTTTTAACTCGCCTGCAGGGTACCTTAATCCACCCACTAAGGACTCCAGGGTCCACATCCCCTTGCAGCAGGAGCCCCCGCCCAGCATGCCAGTTGCTATAAGAGTGCGACCAAGCTTCCACAGTTTGGTACGTGCGTGGGCATGCCCGAGCCTAGGGCTGGCCCGTGTGCGCCCGTCCAAGACCAGAGGAGGCCGGGCCAGGCTACATTATTGACATTTTTTACTTTGAGACTATTTGGACGAACGTAGAAGGTACTGTGCTAAAAACTGACATTTCTACTAGTTTTAGGGTGTGGTAAAATGAGCAAAGGAAAGTTAGTTACTGGGCAGGGAGTTGGGGGCGCTTGACGTTTTTCTCCTACAGGCAGAATCAGCACTTAGCCATTACATCAAGCTCATTGAGCCTAGACTATCGTTAGAACCTCAGTTCTCCGAAACCCAACTTGCACTCACAGGGTCACTTCTGCAAAACAATTCGGAAGACACATCTCCTCAAATCAACCAGCCCCAACCCATTGAGTTAGATGATCAGTCTCCTATATGTTCTGACCCAGTAAGCAGTTCAAGCAGGCTCAATGTAACTAATAGGGGACAGGAGGCTAAATTAAGCCAAGATAATAGTCATGAACTTGCGCCTAAAAAGAGGAAGGAGTGGGGCCCCCAGAAACAAAATGAAAATCCCCCTGGGCCCAAACAAAATTTTTTGATAAAGTTTGTAATCAGGGACCTTTTATAATCCTTTACCCACAGTAACGGATGGACCATCTTCTTGGTCACCTGAGGAGTGTTTCTGGGAAAGGTTAGAAGAAATTATATCAGTCCTGTTGGATACGTTGTCCCAAAAATTATCATCCATGGAAACGAGATTGGCGAAGCTGGAGGAGCTCGTTGCAAATATGACTCCAGTCCGCCAGGGCTTATGCTCATGTAGTTCTGCAGGAACCCTACCAGACAGGAGGAGGGGGACTGAGGCTGGCCAGCCTGGTAGTAATTCCGCAGGGGGAGAAGCAAATCACTCTGACACTCACAATACCACAGCTATTGATGCTGCTCAATCTGACCAATCGCATCCTGGAGTAAGATCTTCCTCGTCTGATCAGGCAGGACCTATGTATGATGTAGATGGCCCGAACGCCATGTGCTTGCATTTAGTAGAATACCCAAATGAGGCCCCCAACACTGCGGGACCTACTACCCGAGCAAATGGGAGGAGACCAATAAGTATCCCGACCCATCGGAGATTGACGCTTGGAGATCCTACCAATCCAAATTCGAATTTACATTTTCTACCAGAAGCAACCCCTTATACGGTCGTGCTAGCAAATATTCCATCTCTACCTTCTTTGAACACTGGTCAACCTTAAGGAATAAGTTCTTACATTTTTGAGCACTTGGACTGGCATTACTAATATGCTTTTCCCAGAGTTCAAAATGGCGTGAAGAATAGGCTGGGTGGGTAAAACAGCTAAGTCACTAGTGGGTGACAGTGTGGTATTAACAATTAGGTCCCCATGCCTGGTTCAGTCCATCCTTGATAGGGCTTCCAATGGTATAGCACTAGTGCATGGCATAAATATTCTTTCATTGGGGTACTTTTATCAACCTCCAAGGACCCCAGGGTTTACTTTGCTAGATGAGAGACTCGCTGAATCTAGATACCCCAAGTATGTGGTCCCAATAAGTAATCGTTATGATGTCCTGAATTCATTGGGAGATATAGATTTACTGACATATTTGAGTTCCCCACCTTTAAAACAAAACAATTTCTTCTTAAACCGAGATCAAGGTGATATAGTTTGTAAACCTAAAACTATCTCTGATCAGGTTAATGCAGTCACAGATAACATATAGCTACCTTTCAGTCACATTGATCAGGGCAAAGAAGCCATGAGGTTGGAGAAGCTGATCCGAAGTGTGCCACCAGACCCCCATGAATGTGCAACTCCAGTCCAAATTCCCTCTAAAGACTCCAGCCGTCTAAATGGTAATGTAGCAACAACTAGCTCCTCTGGAAGCACTGACCAAGTCATGTGTAACCTTGCATCTTGGAACATATCTGGACTACGTTTTAAGTTGACCAGCCCAATATGGTGTAACTTTGTATCTAAACACAACATATTGTGCCTCCAGGAAACATGGGCAAAGGAAATAATACATTTCAATGGATTTAAAACATTTCACACTCCAGCGGTGGAATGGCTAAAAGGAAGGGCAAAGGGTGGGCTCTGGACTACATCTCCGATATGTTGAAAGTAAAGAAGTTGGAGATGTACATGGAGGAAATATTTTACCAGTTAATCAAAATGTATGTGGACACTAAGCACTGTATCATACTGGCTAACTTTTACAATAATATCCCGCAGGACAAAATTGAGGTTATAGTAAAAAAAATTGGGTAATGACTTGAATTGCCTGCACAGCGATAAGTTTAAAGATTTGATGCTCATTTTGGTGGGGATTTTAATTGTGCTTTGTGCCCAAATGACGAGGGTAATCTATGTCTTGAAGAAGGGCTATGTAACTCTCATTTTAGGCATTCTATATTAGGGGATTTGTAAAATGAAATAAATATTTGTTCTGACTTGGGGTTCGCAAATGAATTATGTGCTGTATCTGTTCCTATGCCCCACACTTTTAATGGTAGAGGCGTTGTACCACTATAGACTATTTATTTATTTTATTTATTTAATTATTTATTTAATTTGTAGGGTGCAACAGCTACCCAAAAAGCGTTTCCCGGTGCCTGGACGAAGCAAGGTACAGAGGAATAATGATGAAGGACGTTACTGGTTAAACAACCAGGTCTTTAAGGATTTGCTGAAACTGGTATAGATGGTTTCTTTGCGGATAGTGACCGGGAGAGTGTTCCAGAGCATTGGGCCAAGATAGGAAAAAGACCTGCCACCCATCCTAGCAAGATTGAACCTAGGGACCGTACATTTTGAGAGAGTGGCAGAGTGAAGATGACATGTAGGGATGTATGGATGAACAAGAGAGTGCAAGTATTGTGGAGCTGAACCCCATTTGATCTTAAACATGTAGCGGAGGGCTTTGAATTTAATGCGGTTTTCCACTCTGAGCTAGAGCAGATCACGGAGATGTGCAGAAATGGGAGTGGAACTAGGGACTCTGCAAATAAGTCTAGCTGCAGAGTTTTGAACCAGCTGCAGTCTACGGGTCACAGCCTTATCTGCACCCAGAAAAAGGACATTCCCGTAGTCCAGCCGTAAGGTGATAAGGGCATGGATCACAGTTTTCTGGGTGGCATTAGGTAGCATCCAGAGGATCTTCCTAAGCCACTTTAAGATGGTGAAGCAAATAGTTGTGACCTTGACCGCATGATGATGCATGGACAGGGAGTCATCGATGTAAACGCCCAGGTTCCGGACATGGCTGGAGGGCCGTGGAAGTGTACCCATCTCAGCGGGCCAATGAAGCGGACCCCCAAGATTTTTCTCCTTACCAAGGATTAGGACCTTGGTTTTATCCCCGTTTAGTTTCAGATAGTTCTGGTTAACCCTGGGCGTAGTACTTCGATACGTCCACGGAGTGGGGGTAGTGTTGCCTACTTCGCCATTTGCGTAGTAGGCATAGCAGGCAACACTACGCCCACTTCGTGGGCGTAGCGTAGTTGCCCTCCACCCGCCTCCCTCCCGCCCTCCCTAAATACTTAAATAATGTTTTTAAAAAGAATAAACACCACTTACCTTGTCGGCAGCGTCTCCGGGGCTCCCTCTGGTAACCGCCCCGCCATCTCGGACACTAATGCGCATGCGCAGCCGTCCAAGCATGCGCATTAGTATCCAAGATGGCGGCGCGGTTACCAGAGGGAGCCCCGGAGATGCAGCCGACAAGGTAAGTGGTGTTTATTCTTTTTAAAAACATTATTTAAGTATTTAGGTAGGGCGGGAGGGAGGCGGGTAGTATTTAGCGAGGGCGGGAGGGAGGCGGGTGGCGCGTAGTGGAGCTACGCGAAGTGCGTAGGTGGACGTAGTTTCTGTCCCACTTCGCATAGCTTTGCGTATCCCCTCTACGCCTACTACGCCCAGGCTTAGTTCTGGTTCATCCATGCTGCAATACGCCTAGGACCCAGCTGAAGACAGAATGTGGAGTAGGGGTCAGAGTGTGAGAGTGAGAAGATGATCTGAGAATAATCGGCATAAGTAAAAAGGGTAATACCGGTCCGTTCTGCAATGTCAGCTAGAGGCCTGACATACAAGTTAAAGAGCATGGGACTCAGTATAGAGCCCTGGGGTACCCCGTAAGGTGAGGGATGGATATCAGAGCTATCCGTAGCTGAAAAAACCTGAAATGTGCAGCCGTCCAAAAAAGAGACAATCCAGTCTAAGGCTGAACCACATATGTCAAAGGACATCAGTGTGTTGACTAATATGGGATGGGATATCATATCGAATGCCACGATGAGATCTAACAATATCGAGGTGATGGCGTAACCTCTCTGTGACCCCCAACAAAGTGGTCTCCGTGGAAAACCCGGTTGTGATCCCAGATCGAGAGGGATCGAGAATTTTGTTAGTCTCAAAAAATTGAGAGAGATGGTAGTGAATGTGTCTTCCAAAGATTTTGGAGAAGTCTGGCAGAAGGGAAATCGGTTGGTAATTTGCAGGAACAGTAGGGTCAGCGTTGGGTTTCTCTAAAAGCGGAGTCACCATAGCATGTTTCCAATGATCTGGAACTTTGGACTCAAGTAGAGAACAGTTTAAAACATTCAGGATGACATGCATATGGGAAGGAGCAAGTTGCTTGAGAATAGAAATAGGTAATGGGTCTTTAGGAGAGCCAGACCTTACTCTGTCTAAAATTATAGCTAAGGAATCTAGGTGGAGAGGGGGCCAGGAGTCTAAAAGGGGGAGAGTAGTGCAGGACTCCGTGACTGGTACTGTGTGAGGTGTGATAAAAGTCAGACTAAAAGAGGGTAGTATGTGGTTAGTGGTAGATGAAAGTGGTTTCAGGGACCTGCTCGGATGAGAGTTGGCTATTTCAAGATATATCTTCTCAATTTTGTGTGTGAAGAAGTGAGCAAGATCTTCACACTGAATGTTATTTAATGGCGAAGGGTTTCCAGTGGTTTCAGACCCAGCAAGCTTTTTTACTAGACCAAAAAGAGTTTTTGAGCAGTCAGCCGCATCAGTAATGGTCTTGGAAACAAAATTGGCCCTAGCAGTATTGCAAAGGTTATGGTAGATTTTTTTCTCCTTTTTATAGGCATCTTTGAGGTCAGGCGCGAAGCATTTCCTCCATTCACGTTCCAATACTTTGCATTCAGATTTTTCAATTTTTAAAATGTCATTGAACCATAGGGCCGGGGGGCGATGGTGTATACGTTTTTATTGGTCAAGGGGAGACAAGTGACTATAGTATTGGAAAGCCAGGTATGAACATTCTTAGAGAACGTATCTACATGAGAATCAGATGAGGGGAGGTTAGAACATAGTAAGTTGTTAAGAGCGTTAGGGTCCATTTTGTTCCAGTCTCTTTTGGCAGTCGTGAGAGTAGGGAATGAAGACAACGAGGTGGCAGGAGGAGAGACTTTAAACTTTAGTAAAAAATGATCAGACCAGTGAATAGGTGCTGCTGGTGCGCAGTGAATGTAGGGAAGGCTGGAAAAAATGGGGTCAAGAAGATGTCCTGCTTTGTGCGTAGGGCCAGAATTACAGAGATTAATATTCATTGTGGCAAGATCGGAAATAAAATTGGAGCATTTGGAATTAGAAGGATTGTCCAAATGTAGATTTATATCACCAACTAGCACATGCATCAAGCGATTAAAAAATCACAAAACGTGCGAATCGCAAAAAAAAATGCATTTGCGATCACAAATAACAGTGTTCCAATGCATCAACTTTTTTTTTTCGAGAATCTGTATTTTTTCGCAAAAATAAGGAATCGCAAAATTATTCTGAGAAAACATTTGCGAATCCTTATTTGCAATTCTCAAATACAGAATCGCAAATAAAGAATCGCAATTGAAATGCATAAAAAATCACAAAATGCGATTTTCATAGAAATTGCAAAATTGCTATAGCAAATTAAGAAGGCACACAACGAGGTGGTAATCATGAGTGAAAATCTGAAACAGCTGAAAATCAACAGAAAATGATTTAAACACACCCACAATGAGCTCCCAGAAGTCAAACTGGCAGGGCTGTACCTGATGGTGAGGAGGATGAGGCTGCAAGCTGGTTGACAGAGAGGGAGGCGAATCAATGAGCGCATCTTCAGAGTCCGCATAACTTTCCTAGGACAGCAGGAGGACGAGATATACGATAAGTATAGGCTGAATGCAGAAATTATACATGATCTCATCAATGAATTGGACCCCATCCTGCAACGACAGACTCATAGGACCAATGCAATCCCAACGCATGTACAGATTTTATGTTGCCTACATCTACTGGCGTCAGGCAGTTTTCAGGGTGTGATTGCAGTAGCAGGAGGTGTGTCGCAAAGCGCATTGTCAAGAATATTAAAAGTGTCCCTTGATGCCATGATGGTTCGGATACACTCATATATAAGTTTCCCTACCACAGCCCATGACATTGCTAAGACCAAGCAGGAGTTTTACCAAATTGCAGGCTTCCCACAAGTTCTTGGTTGTATTGATTGCACCCATGTGGCAATATGACCCCCTACAGCACAGGAATATTTGTATGGGAATAGGAAATGTTATCATTCACTCAATATTCAGGTTGTGTGTAATGCCAAAAACATCATAACAGACATTGTGGCGCAATTTCCCGGCAGTGCACATGATTCATATCTCTTCAGGGAAAGTGGCATTCACACCCGTCTTGCAAGGGGAGAATTTGGAGAGGGACATTTGCTAGGGAAATATGTGCAATACAGTAATACATTCATTGTACAAATGTCAATGTCAAACAACCACTTACAACCTTTGCTCCCTCACATGTAGGTGACAGCGCATACGCCTTGCGGAATTACCCGATGACACCTTACCTCAATCCTACGACTGCCGCCCAAAGGAGATACAATGCAGCACATATCTCAACAAGGAAAGTCATAGAGCGTACATTTGGGCTGCTGAAAAGCCGATTTAGACGCCTTTATAAGACCGGTGGAGCAATGAAATACAACCCTGAACAATGCTGCAAGATTGTGGCAGCATGTGCCATGCTGCACAACATTGCAAAAAAGGGAGGTTTGGAAATTGAGCAGTCTGACAGTGATTAGGAGGATGGGAACCAGCAAGTGCAACACCACCGTGCCCTACAAGGATTGGGCGTAGCAGAAGGGTGCAGGCGCAGATTGGAGACCACACAAAATTACTTCTAAGGTGAGTTATGATGGCACAAACACAGTATATGAAATGAAAAGTAAGCTTTATGTAAACAAATTGTGACCAGGGTGTTGAAGTACACTTTCAAAGTGAGTAGTGGCACAAGAGTCTTGCAAAGAAACATGTAGAGATTAAAAGGAACAAATACTTGAAAGTCAGTAATAAGGTCACATTGTAACAATGGTTAC
This sequence comes from Lissotriton helveticus, assembly GCF_964261635.1. Taxonomy (NCBI): domain Eukaryota; kingdom Metazoa; phylum Chordata; class Amphibia; order Caudata; family Salamandridae; genus Lissotriton; species Lissotriton helveticus. Next base: position 652,001,943 of record NC_136068.1, read on the forward strand.
GTCAATAAACAAAGAACTTTAAGAAGGGGGCCCAAGGGGATTTAAGATTACAGACCCTTAAGTGTCCTATCCCCCAAGCTTCAAATACTGGAAAAACAAAATGGACACTACGGGTCAAACAGTGTGTGGCTGGAAGACAACAAAAATTGGCGTAGGCTGTGTCCTAAGTACGTGTCATCCCAAGTGCCTAAAAAACCCATCAGCCCACCCGGTGGCGGAGCATCATCATCTGGGATTTTCTGAGAAAGAAAACTGGTATCTCATCCAAGAGTCCCACTAGTTGTTATCGTAGGACATCCAAGGAAGGATCCGCCAGTGATGTACCACTGCCAAAGAAGAAATGTGGTGGTGCTGAAAAAATAATAATGAGATTTAACCCATGTACGTATCGAAAGCTGAGAGCCGCGAGCAGGGACCGAACTGCCCCCTTCACCCTTAAACCTTCTGCTAACTTACAGAAGAATGTTGTCCTGCGAGTATTGAAACTCTTGTCTTTGGATATTTCAAAATATGAAAACAACTGCATTATACGCTGCACTTGTATAAATAGCCTTGAGAAAGCCCCGGCACAACTCGCCAATAGGGGGCGAAACATGTGTCGGCTGTCCATGTTTCACAACAAAATAATAAAGATGTCACACTGCAATTTAAAGTAGCCCTGGCCTCTATATGGAAATTTGAAAGAATGGATATTTATCCAAAAAAGTACACTTTTGACCTTTCAAGGAGCACACACTCCCCTTTTCTCAAACTCGCTTTCTCTTATGAAGCTCAAGAGGTCCAGAGCTTCGAGTGTGTTTCCATCCACTTATAAAACCAGCTTACTAAGCGTTGTTTAGCCTTGGAATCCTTGGACCTTTCCTGCTTTGTCAGTAACACTACGGGTCAAACAGTGTGTGAGGTCCGATCCCAAGATTGGTCTGGGGGAGTTCACAATTGGTATACCATGTGGATATTAATGAAGGTTGGCTGATATAATGCACTGGCAACAGCATTGACTGATGTGGTTTGTGACTGCAACATTCAGTGGTTTCTTTGTCTGTGTCAATTATATGTATGTGTCATTGTATATATGTGTATTTACTTTACCTTTTAGGATACGAATTATCCTCCAGAGACACCATTTTAAGGTTTGGAATACCGTCATACGGTAGGGTCTCTGTGTCTATTGATTATAATTGTTCACTTATTTGCAGTAGTGTTTTATCTTTGTGGTCCTGAAGAAAGCCACTGGACTATTTTCCGTCCGATTGGCTGAAACATGTCGACCTCCTGGAACATCTGTGGATAGTCACCATCTATCTTGGCTGTCCTAACACTATTTTAACCTTGACATTATAATGACCGCTTAATAAACTGTTCTTTGGCATTATAATAGTCAATTTTAGCCTGCACCTTTTCATTTTTTCTACACTGCAATTCATTATTATTTTTTCAGCACCACCACATTTCTTCTTTGGCAGTGGTACATCACTGGCGGATCCTTCCTTGGATGTCCTACGATAACAACTAGTGAGACTCTTGGATGAGATACCAGTTTTATTTCTCCAAAAATCCCAGATGATGATGCTCCGCCACCAGGTGGGCTGATGGTTTTTTAAGACACTTGGAATAACACATACTTAGGACACAGCCTACGCCAATTTTTGTTACCTTCCAGCCACACACTGTTTGACCCGTAGTGTCCATTTTGTTTTTCCACAATGGTTACGTCACCATCTCAGGAAAACATTGTACATGGGAGCCTAGCGCTTCCTCCCACGAACACCGCGACGCCTGTCAGTGGCAGCATCTTCTTGCCTTACGTTGGGAGTGGAGGGGGTGCCGCTGCGTGTATTGCGTACACTGCACTGGCAACTGGCATTGTTGTACTGCCCATGCTTGAGGCACACTCACTACTATCTTCCTGTGCAGACATGTTGCCTCCACTAGTGGATGCATTCATCATCTCAACCGCATTTGTTACTTGGTCTAGTGCTTTGGCAACATCTCCGCTCCAATGACACATTTGGGTCTGCATGGTCACAGACATACCTGCCAGCAGTGCTGTTGCAGTGGCCAGCCTATTGTTTGACTTTACTTGCAGTTTGAGCTGCTGCATGAGTTGCCGATGCTGTCTATTGTGCGATGCATGTCCCTCCTGCATGACCTTTGTCAGTTCCTGCACACTACTGGACAGCACTGCTATGTTGTCTGCCATCTTTGCAATTTCCTCCTTGACTAATCGAGTGTTCTTGCTCTGCAGGCGATGTGTATGAAGCATCTGTCCCTCCAGGCCACCCCAGACCTGATATGTCTGCTCCACCTGCTGTGGTCTGCGTGCTCTGCGTCTTCTCCGTTGCACTCTGCGATTGAATCTACGGATCTGTGTTGGTGTAGTTGTGGCGCTAGTACTTTGCCTTCACTCGGTTTTCTACTCTTTCTATCTTTCACCTTTCTGCACCTTTCTGCATCTCTGCTCTTTTGTGCCTTATTTCTGCCCATTTTCCCTTTCTCTCCCTCTGCTCCTTCACTCGTTTTCTCTCGTTGTTCTACCCTTTCTATCTTTCACCTTTCTGCACCTCTGCTCTTTTGTGCCTTATTTCTGCCCATTTTCCCTTTCTCTCCCTCTGCTCCTTCACTCGTTTTTCTACCCTTTCTATCTTTCACCTTTCTGCTCTTTTCTGCATCTCTACTCTTTTGTGCCTTATTTCTGCTTATTTTCCCTTTTTCTTTATCCCTTCTTTCCTCCTTTTACCTTTCCCCGCCGCTGCTGCCCCTCGGCCCCTCCCTCCCCCAGCGCGACCGGCCCAATCCATCTCCCCTCCCTGCTCCTGCCTCCCAGCTGTCCAGCCCTCCCCGACCCCTACTTAATGGCGGCCACTGGTGCACCGAAGGCGCGTCAAAGGCAAGCACGTCTGCGCCCGTCTGCGACCCGTCCACGACCAGCACCAGGAACCCTGGACCTCCGCCCCGCCAACGCTACGACCCAGCAGCACTCCACCCACTCAACCGAGGCTGCAACAACAACTGCAAGCTAGCATCACCAGCCGACACCCATGTACCCTTCAGCTGTCACCACTGCCGGCACTTTTGCAGCACCGCCAAGAACACTGATCCAGCAAAACCCGCCCACAAGAACACAACCAAACCGAAGACCCTGCAATGCATCCTCCTCAACGTCCGATCCCTCAACAAACACGCCACAGAAATCTGGGACCTACTTGACAGCACCACCCCGGACGTAGCATTATTCACCGAAACCTGGACCAATGCCTCCTCGGGACAGGACATCGCCATCGCCATCCCCCAAGGATACAAGATCTCCAGGAAGGACCGCCCCACCCACCCAGGAGGAGGAATCGCCATCGTCCACAAATCCAGCCTCCGCCTGAGCACACTCCCTGACGAGTCCACAGAACTGATGGAACACCTTCACTTCAAGATACTGGCCAGCCCCACCGCAGCCCTCCGAGGAACCCTCATCTACCGACCCCCTGGACCCCGCAGACCCTTCGCCAACTCCATCATGGACATTATCTCCCCGCAGGCCATCGCATCCACCAACTACACCCTGCTGGGAGACCTCAACTTTCACCTCGACAATCAACTGGACCCCAACACCACATGCCTCCTGGACAACCTCCACAACTATGGACTCCGCCAGATAGTGACCGAGCCCACGCACTCAGCAGGACACACCCTCGACCCCCTCTTCACTACAACAAACTCCATCACCTTCATCCACACCACCGAACTCCCATGGACCGACCATCGTTGCGTCCACTTCACCTTCAGAACACCCACCATCCACAGACACCAGCACCTGCTTCCACAAAGAAACTCGGCCAAAATCACCGATGACCAGCTCACCTCCTCACTCAACAACTCCACCCCAACCATCGCGGAAAACGACGACCACAACACCGCAGCCCGAACCCTGCATAGATGGATCTCAGACAGCACCAACACTATAGCCCCCCTCAAGAAAAACAACAATATCCGTGCCAAGAAAGCCAGATGGTTTACCACCAAACTTCGAGAATCCAGGCGCACATGCCGCCGCCTCGAAAAGGCCTGGAGAAACACCAAATCCACAGAAGCCCACAACAACTTCAGAGCCGCCACCAACGCTCACCATCAACTCATCAGAGAAACGAGGAAAAAAGCGATTGAAGACAGAATCTCCACCCACGCACACAACAGCAAGGAACTCTTCAGCATCATCAAGGAGTTCGCCCAACCCACCAGCGAGTCTACCAACATCCCTCCCTCACAAGACCTCTGCGACAAACTCAGCACCTTTTTCCACCACAAAATCAAGAGCATCTACGACAACTTCGACGAAGACAACCAACACACTGAACCCTCACCAACCACCCCCGACACCCAGAAACCAGCGATTGATGACTGGACAGCCCTCACCACCGAAGACACACTGAAGACAATGAAGTCAATCCACTCAGGGGCCCTCACGGACCCCTACCCGAGCCGCCGACACCAACGCACACATGCTCCTCCACACCATCAACCGCTCCCTGGCGACTGCCTCGTTCCCCGACGACTGGAAACATGCCGAGGTGAACCCCCTCCTAAAGAAACCCTCAGCGGACCCCACCGACCTCAAAAACTACAGACCCATCTCCCTGCTCCGGTTCCCAGTGAAAGTCAACGAGAAAGCCATCAACAGCCAACTCGCCACATTCATTGAAGAACACAACATCCTCGACTCCTCCCAATCCGGCTTCAGAAAAAACCACAGTACGGAAACCGCCCTCCTCGCCGCAACAGACGACATCCGCACCCTACTGGACAAAGGAGAAACAGTAGCCCTCATCATCCTCGACCTATCAGCGGCGTTTGACACAGTCTCCCACCGCACCCTAATTCGCAGACTCTATGACGCAGGAATCCATGACAAGGCACTCAACTGGATCTGCTCCTTCCTCTCCAGCAGGATGCAGCGGATCAGACTCCCCCCTTTCCTCTCGGACCCCACACCTACCACCTGCGGAGTCCCCCAGGGCTCCTCCCTCAGCCCGACGCTCTTCAACGTCTACATGGCTCCACTTGCCCCCATCGTCAGATCCTACGGACTCAACATCGTGTCATATGCAGACGACACTCAGCTCATCCTCTCACCTATCCAACGAGCCCAACACCGCCAGACGCAACTTTCGAGAAGGCATGGAAGCCGTCGCCAAATGGATGAAAAACAGCTGCCTACTACTAAACACCAACAAAACAGAAGTACTCATCATGGGCCCAAACCCCGATGCCTGGAGCAACACCTGGTGGCCCACCGCCCTCGGAAACCCGCCTACCCCCACAGACCACGCACGCAACCTGGGAATCATCCTGGACTCCGAGCTCAAACTCTGTCTCATCTTCCTGCTTCCATACCCTCCGCCTCCTTCGTAAGACCTTCAAATGGATCCCGCTCGAACACCGAAAGACAGTCACTCACGCCCTGATCACCAGCAGACTCGACTACGGCAACGCACTCTACACCGGAATGAACAAAAACCTCATCCGCAAGCTACAGAACATCCAGAACGCCGCCGCAAGACTGGTCCTCAACCTGCCAAAACACTGCCACATCTCCCAGCACCTGCGCACACTCCACTGGCTCCCCGTCGAGGCGAGAATCACCTTTAAGATGCTCACCCACGCACACAAGGCCCTCCAAGGCACCGGACCAGCATACCTGAACAGCCGACTCAAATTCCACGCACCCCAAAGGACCCTACGATCAGACCAGCTCTCCTACGCCGTGGTCCCCCGCACCAGAAAGACTAGATCGGGAGGCCGCTCCGTCTCCTTCCTCGCTGCCAAAGCATGGAACGCCCTTCCGCTCCACCTCAGACAGACAACATCGTTCCCCATCTTCGCAAGAAACCTCAAAACCTGGCTCTTCGACAGACCCCCTCCTTGATGGAATGGAACCTGCAACCCCCACCCCTAGCGCCTTGAGACCCTTACGGGTGAGTAGTCGCGCTTTAACAAACCCCTGATTGATTGATTGCCGAAGGCTGACCTCAGGTGCTGCATGGGCCTCATCATCTGACGCCTTGGGAACCAGTGTTGGGACAGGTGACCTACGGGAATGTGGTACACGTGACTGTGTAGTTGGCAGAGCTGGTGTGTCCTCATGTTCTGACGAGCTGCTGTGCTGCATTTCCAGGACCTCACTATCCCCGGCCTCACCATGTTCTGCATCTGTGAGGCTAAACAGTGCAAAACAGCATTAATGTATGTTTGTGAGGTCATGTCACAGTTGACAAATATTACATTTTCATTTCATTTGAACATCTGCTACACTATTTGTAATCGTTTTTTACATATGTATGTGTTTGTCATTGTAACTGCTTGCCCTGCCTACATCTCCCATGATGCACTTCCCTTAGTAATGAAATTGTAGTAAATACTTTACAGTGTGCATTTACGCTGTGCTGAGCTCACGTTCTGACTTAAGTAATTGGAACAATGGCAACATGCATTCCTCTTACCTTCAGATGTGTGTGCAGCTCCTGAGGTGTCCAGCTGCGTCACACCAACAGCAGCTTCAGGCTGGATTGTTGACTCCACCAAGTCCTCCATGGGAGTGTTTCCAGTGTCTATTGGTGTACCCCCTCCTGTTTTATTTGCATCATTCGGTCTGCAATGCGCACCTTGGCCCGACTGCGCAGATCATACCATCTCTTTTTTAGTTCTTCATTGGTGCGGTGTGTCACCCCAATTGCATTGACTCTGTTCTAGATCCGGATCCATATCTTCCTTTTCTCCTGCTCTGGTACCTTCAGAAATGCTTTTCCAAACAGCTTATCGTGGCTGTGCACTACTCCCTCAATCAGTGTTTCAATTTCTTTTTCTGAAAATTTCACTTTTCTTTTCCTGCCATTTTGACTGTCCTCTGCTGTTTGTACAGGTTCCATTTTTTATTGTTTGCAGGTATTCTCAATCTCTCTTTCCAACTCCTCTTCTGCTCCCAGAGCCAGCTCCCTCCTCTCCCTGAGCCTCAGCACTGAAAATGAGGCTTGAAGTGCAGACTTCCTGCATCTGATGTCATCAACATGCATCAATGTGCGACTCCGGAAATTGCAAAATCACAAAAAAATGCGAAATTCGCAAAAACAAGAAATCGCTATATTTTCTGAAATTTTTACCGATTCCTTATTTATTCGCAGATTTCATGATGCATCGCGTTTTGCCATTCCTTATTTGTGATTCCTTAAAAATCGCAAGTAAGGAATCACAAACTCATATCTTTTTTTTTTTCAAAAACCTTTATTCGAGCAAGCAAAGGAAAATACAAGAATGGGCCTACAACCTCACGGGCTGGCCGCTAATAGTAAGGCACAATGAAAGAAGCAGAAAGTCATTCCCGTGGTCAGGCGAAAATCAGTTACCAAACATTACTCCAAACATAGTACAGAGCATATTAAGTTTCTAACAAACTCATATCTTGATGCATGTGCCTGCAAGTAGTGAGTTCTTAGAACTCATGAGTAAAGGGGATAGAAGACCCGGTAGAGATGGAGCCCAAGAAGTGGGAGGGCCCAACAGGCAGTAAACCTAAAGACCTGAAAAGGTGAAATTGGGGCTAAGAGTGATTTTAAACAAGGCGGCTTCACAGTTAGGGATGTCCACTGGATTAAGTTTACATTGAAGGTGTTTCTTGTAGATAATGGCTATTCCCCCGCCTGTTCTTGTGACTCTGTCCATTCTAACAATATCATAGCTTGATGGCAGAGCTATTGCAACATCGGGGCCCGAGCTCTCATTAAGCCAAGTCTCTGTGAGGAGAAAGGGATCCGTGAGGAAAAAGGCATCGGGTATATATACTACTATATACTACTTTCAAATAATCAGGCTTCTAGAATACACTTGTTTTCTGTAGGCGATAATTCATTTAGTGACCACTACCCACTTTGTCTTTCTGTTTCGTTGTCAATAAGTAAATCTGTTAGTAACGTTGCAGATGACCAGGCGCTATCAAATAAAGCAATGGTACTTTGGGGTGGTCAATGGTGGATCCTTCAGTGATTACTAAACAAGTGGTAGACAAATGTAAATTAGCCTTTCAAATCTGCTTGAATTAGATAGTATTTTAGCATCTTTTAACTCAATATGAATTGCTATAAGTCAAAAAGCAATGTAAAGGTAAATCCCGGGGTGGTTTGATCAAAAATGCATGCAAGCCTACGCCACTTTAAAAATTTGAACTACACAAAGTACCTAGAAATCTTTCTTCTGTGAGGCAGGCGAGAAAGGAGTACAAGTGTGCGCTTAGGGAAAGAACACTTGCCCTGAGAAATCAAGCCTGGAAATCTCTGCGTGAAGCTGCCCTTAGGAAAGACAGCCGAGCCTTTTGGAAAGCAGTAAAAGCCCCATTTCTGAGTACTAAGGGCTGCCCAAAAATAGAAATGCTATGCCTGAATACCAATGGATCGAGCACTTCTCCAGGGTATGTAACAGTGAGGTCATTTTTGATACGCAGTTAAGTAATATACATGGAGAAGATACATCAGACCCCTTGGTTCTTTGTTCCAATCCCCAGTTTACCGTGGAGGAAGTGACCCAATGACTTTCTGCAAATTTAAGGGGTAAGGGACCTGGGCCTGACAGGTCCCTTTACACTTATTTAAGTCAAATATTGATTTGTGGGAGCCAATTATTACCCAGGTGATAACTGATAGCTGTAGTGCCCCATTGTTGGCAAAATTTCACTGCAGCATTTGATTCTGTGATGCACAGCAAGCTCTGGGAGATCCTCGAGTCTATGGGGCTGGAAGAGAATATTATTTGTTTTCTTAAGCGCCTTTACCGTAATGCCAAGGCACGAGTACGATTTGGTCTGTCTGGTGAATGCTCAGTTCCTTTCTCAATAAGGAGGGGCAATAGGCAAGGAAGTGTCTTAGCCCCCTTCCTTTTTAATCTTTGTATTAATGGTCTGGGTGAGGCGAGGCTCAAAAATAATCAAGATTTTCCTCAAGTAGCCAGTCATCCAATGCCTGCCCTCCTCTGCACTTATGCCGCTGTTTTGATGTCACACACGCAAATAGGTTTGCAGAGGGTTCTAGATAGCTTTACTAATTTCCTGGGCAATCTTGACCTTAGAGTGAACACCTTGAAGACTTATATAATGTGGTGAGGCTGGGGCAGCCAGAGATGTAGGGATATGTTTGTGGAAGGTCCGAAGATAGGGTACACAAAGAGTTTTTGATATTTTGGAATACTTTGTAATGAAAATGATTCATGGACCCAATCATTAGGTGGAGAAGTGTGGCTCAGGGGTTAGAGGCGGCAGACTCGGAAGCTGAGATCGGTCCTGGACCAGGGTTCAATTCCCCGCCTCGGCGGGTCTTGGGCTCAAAAATTCCACGGACTTGATAATTCTCGTTCCGGTCCCTACTCGACTCACGGGTTCACACCCTGCGACTCTGGGCAATAGCTTGCTTAATCTCCACTACGGCCCCTCGCGGCGGGATGCCTGGCTTTCACCTTGTGAATACCCTCTTGGGGTTATCTCACAGGGGAATACCAGGACGGGTTGCCAAGGCAAGCGCCTTGATGCCTTCGGGTGATACGTGCGCTATATAAATCGCAATACATTTACATTTACATCATTAGGGTTTTTACGGACAATGACTGTCCTTGCTAACTTTTCCAAAAGATTGGGTAGGAGACTGCCAGTGGAGCTCATCCAAATTTATAATTCAAAATGTATCTCCACCGCCGTGTATTGGGCAAGGATTTGGGGCTTTGCTGACATAAATCCGATACAAATAGTGGAATATACCTTTTTAAAATTTTCATTGAGTGTTCCGAAGAGTATATCCTCATTTGTTTACCACGCAGAGTTGGGCCTGCCTCACATTGCTGATCTTATTAAAATAGAGCCAATTCTGCTGTGGCACCGAATCTGGACAAATGCAGAGACTTAGTTAAATAGGGATATCCTAATGGACACTTTGAAACTGGAAAGGGCTTTAATTATCCCAGGAGATAGATATATCAGGGACTTTATGCGTGACCTAGGTCACATAGAGTATTTTACTAACCCGACCACTATCCAGATGATTTCGAGAAAGGACCTAAAATAGGCGGACCTTCTGTTGCAGGAGACATCGAGAATGTCAATGGAGATCATTAAGCCCACTCTCCAGCAAAACCAGCAGATTTTAACTACTTCTAGCATTCAACCCTACCCAACTTTTGTATTGGGGGGTTATGGTAGGTTTTTATTGACCAGATTTAGGATGGGGATTTACCACAGACTTGTTAGCTTCCCAGGCATGAATGACTGGGCCCAAGAATTACAACTGTGTCCCTGTGATAATCTTGCTGAACAATCCACAATGCATGTTGTTTTATTTTGTACATTTTATATAGAATTAAGTAAAGTATAGATTATACCAATCTTAAAATCAATGGGGACCAGACATTGTCGCCTGACGTTAATTATACTACAACTCTTGGAAAACGAACATCAAGCATGGAGTATAGCAATGTTTTTAAAGAAAGTATGTAGTATGTAGTCTAAGGACTGTGATTTAAGCACTGAAGTCCCAAAAGCTGCATTTGACCATTTTTCATTGTTTTTAAATATTTTTATGAACTTTTATGATTGGTTTTAATAGCAAAACCGAATAAAGATATTTTGATTTGATTTGAATGTATATATCATTAACTATTTAGGATTGCTCTTCTTTTTTTTTTAAGTTTGAAGTTTATTGAAGTATAAAGAAGCAAAGACAGAAAATGAAAAAACAATCATATGTTACGTGAAACAAGAAAACTCTCTTACAAATGGCAGAACTGATGAATATAACTATACATAAAAAGAGGATAAGTAACAATGCTCCTAAACATAAGGAAATGAAGGAAACAAGCTGAGTAATAAAAAAAAAAACGTATAAGTGATATGAAATAAATAGTTAAAATATTTAAACACATTGAAAGTAAGTAAGAAAAAAATGCATTTACGGTGGTTTTTGAACTTCAACATTGCGTACGGAAGAAATGGGAGGGAGGTTGGTGATTCTGGATAAATATTCAGTAAGGGGGATCCATAAGAGATCACGCTTAATTGCTAAAGAAATAGGGGAAACAAAGTTAGTGTCTAAACGATGGTTAAAACAAACTGCTTTCCACCATGCGTTAAAGGAAACATCGTTAGCCTGTTTCCAATGTGACGTAATATGGTGTAATGCAATGGCAATGAAAAGATCAAGTAATTTATGTTTCTGTGGTGAATCAATGAAAACAGGGGAAAGTGAACCTAGGAAAACATGGACAATGGAGAAGGAAAAATTAAAGTTAAAAATCTTTTGAAGTTGGGACCAAACCAAATGCCAGAAATGCAAAATGGGAGGACATTCGAATAGCATATGTTTCAGATCAGCCAAAGGGCATGGACAGGACCAACAAGTGGAGGGGGTGTCTGAGGAGAAAGATGACAGAAGGAATGGAGTAAATAGAGTGCGGTTGTAAACAAAAAATAAGGTTTGGGTAGTGTTAGCAGCTCTGGATGTACTGTGAAGTTTAGACCAAAGCTTATCCCACAACCTGAAGGGCCATGTTTGAGACAAGTCTTTTTCCCAAGCCAACTCAACCCTAGATTTAGTGCGATCTGTAGAAGATTGCATGGATTTATAGAGAAAGGAAGCAGAGAGTGAATGGTCGAGGGCATTAGAAACCGAGAGATGAGTGACCGGGATAGGGTTGGTGGTAGGAAGTGAAGAAAGGTATTGAGTAAGGGAGGGAATTAGTGATAAATATTGTTTACGGGAAGATGAAGGTAACGAAAATTGAGTTTGGAGATGGTGGAAAGGGAGAGGTTGAGTATCAGAAAGAAGTTGAGAGACCCATTTTAATCCAAGAGAATGCCAGGATTTCCCGTAAACTGAGCGATTACGGATTTTAAGATGCTTATTATGCCAAATAGGTTGAGTGTGAGTAGAAGAGGTAGAGGGATAAGAAGATAATAAATAAGGTTGAAGAAGAGCTCGGGAGTGAGAGATAATGGGGGAACGGAGAGAAGTAACATTAGAGGAGAAGGAAAGAACCTCACTAAATTCATAAGGGGAAAGGAAAGAGGATTCTAATGTTAACCATAAAGGAGGATAAGAAGGAAGATCTGAAGAGAGCCAACGTAGTGCTTGTTTTAAGGAAAAAGCGTTATGATAAAGTTTGAAATTAGGAAATTTAACGCCACCAAGGGATTTATCTTTTTTCAAAGCAGAGAGGGCTATTCGAGACTTCTTTCCCTTCCATAGAAATTTTAGCAGAATAGAATCTATCGATTTGAAGTAGAAATCCGGGATACGAATGGGAATCATTGAAATGGAGTAAAGGACTAGAGGAGCTAGCATCATTTTTATGGAGTCCAGGCGACCCCACCAAGAAAGAAAAAGAGGGTTACATCTATTGATAGATACATTAAGCTTATTGGTAAGGGCTTCAAAATTAAACTTAAGGGTGTCAGAGAGGCGAGGAGCGAACCACACACCTAGATATTTAATCTTAGAGGGTTGCCAAGAGAAGCCAGAGGCATCAAAGAGATGTTTGTGACAGAGAGGATTTAAAGGCAGAATTTCGCACTTGTCCGTGTTGAGACGATAGCCAGAGACAGTAGAGAAGGAGGAAACTTGGTTAAGAAAGGAAGGTAAGGTAGTGTGAGGATTTGAACAATAGAATAAAATGTCATCAGCATACACCGACAATTTGACTTGTTGGTGAGAACCAAAGTGAAAACCCGAAATGTTTTCATCCAGTCTAATCTTAGTTAAAAAGGGTTCTAAAGCTATAATAAACAAAAGGGGAGATAGAGGGCATCCCTGGCGGACACCTCTTTTAAGGGGAAAATAAGCGGAAGTTACACCATTAGTAAAGATTGAAGCATGGGGGCTAGAATAAAGTAAAGAAATGAGGGAAATGAATTTAGATGAAAAACCGAACCAACGAAGAGCTTGAAACATAAAGTCCCATCCTATTCTGTCAAAAGCCTTCTCGGCGTCGAGGGAGATGGCAGCTAGAGGGGTAGAGAGGGAGGGGGCTTTGCTCAAGATGTTAAATAAAACACGTGAATTGTCAGATGATAAACGACCTTTTACAAAACCGGATTGCTCCGGGCCTATGAGTTCTGGTAATAGAGGGTCTAATCTAAGAGCTAAAATTTTGGCGAAAATTTTATAATCTGTATTTACCAGGGAGATGGGGCGATAATTTTTACACAAAGTATGGTCTTTGTCTGGTTTGGGGATTAAACAAATTTAGGCTTCTTGGAAAGTTCCCTGAGAGGAACCAGAATTCACAAAGGATTGAAATAACAAGAGTAGTTTAGGTAGGAGAAGGGAGGAAAAATGATTGTAGAACTCGATGGTGAAGCCATCAGGTCCAGGTGCTTTTCCACGACGAAGGATTGAGACAGCATGAGAGATTTCAGAGAGAGAGACATCTAAATCTAATGAAGTAAAGTCAACATGAGAGGATTGAGGGGAGGGGATATCTTGAAAATAGGCCAAAAGATCAGTAGGATCAGGGCTAGATTCAGGAGTATATAAAGTTTGGTAAAAGGAAACAAATTGAGATAAAATGTCCTTGTCTTTAAACAGAGAAATACCAGCCGGACCTTGCAGAGAGTCAATTTTGGTTCTTTCCTTTCGTATCTTGAGATAATTGGCTAAAAGTTTACCCATTTGGTTTTGACCACCATAATAGCGAGAGTTACATTTCAGGAGAGAGTTTGAGGCTGCATTGGTGGTAAATTTATTAAAAGCAAATTTGGCAGTAATAAGTTCGCGAAGAGAAGATTCAGAATTAGAATGATAATAGACATATTCCAATTTCTTAATTTTATCCAAAAGTTGAGTTGACTTGGAAATAGACTGTTTTTTCTTTTGAGAAACGAAATTAATGATAAAACCCCTGGCAGCCGCATTAAAGGAATCCCACACCATGACAAAGGGAGAGTCAGGAAGGTGATTAAGTGTAAGCAATTCAGTGGTAAAGGCTGTAAATTGAGTGCAGAAAGTGGGGTCGAGGAGTAGAGAGTTGTTAAATCGCCAACGTCCTGAGTGAGGAGAAAGGGGATAAGGTCAATATATACAAAGACGGGAGCATGGTCTGAAATGAAAATGGAACCTATGTCTGAGTGAGTGGCAAGCTGTGCCAGGGGTTTACTGAGGAATAGGTAATCAATACGGGATTGGGAATGATGGGTGGGGGAATAGAATGTATACTCTCGAAGATCAGGATTACACAATCTCCAAATGTCAACTAAAGCATTATTTGGAATAGATGTAGTAAATTGAGAATGCATCTTAGAGGGAACAAACTTAACTCTGGAATTCCTATCTATAAAGGGGTCTAGGACTTGATTGCAATCACCACCGAAAAGAACATATTGTTCATTGAGAGTAACCAATTTTTCAGAAATAGAAGGCCAAAACAATTTATCAACACCTGTGGGAGCATAAACGTTGAAAATAACTATAGGAATCTTATCAATAAGAAGGTTAACAAGAACCCAACGGCCATTAACATCGCATTCTTGAGATACAACTGAAACTGTTAACTTTTTATGACATAAAATAACGGTACAATTTTTCTTACCCAGAGCTGGAGAATGAAAAACATGGCCCACCCAGCACCGTTTGAGTTTTAGAGCCTCCTGTTCCGAAAGGTGGGATTCCTGGAGGAGGGCAACATCAGCTTTGAGCCTAGTCAAATGTGTTAGAATTCTTTGACGTTTAATGGGGTTATTTAACCCCTTAACATTCCAAGTAACTACACGGAATATAAGTCAGCAATAAAATGATATGAAAGAAAGAATGGAGCAAAAAGTGAATGGAGAAGTAAGAATAGTAATAATAAGAAATATAAAATAGAGTTGGTAAGAAAAAAGAGCATGAGAAAATACTGAGAGCGTAAGAAGAGAAAAGGATAGGAGAGAGTGAAGAAAGAAAAAAGTAAAGGAGAACAGTAGAAAAAAGCGAAAAAAGTGAGAAGATAGTAGAGACATACCAATAAAGAGAAAACAAAAAAGATAGCGGGGTGACGACGCCAGAAGAGGATGACATCGACAACGGAAACTCACGCCACCGAACATCTGGGGAGCCAGCAGAGGACCAAATTGAAGGGAAGCAGGAATACACCGGGATGAGGAAATATGGGAAGAGGAACTGCGGGAAGAGAGAAACATGAAAGACATGTTAAAGGGACAAATGAAACAACAAAATATATATATAAAATATATAAACTGCAAATTACTAGACCAAGGTCAAACAAGGCAAGAGATACACATCAGGATGTAAGTTACAAAAACAAGATACAAGATACGGTAGGGTAACAGAAAGGGACATCAAAGTAGTTTAGCGTGGTACAACATGGTTAATCAAACAACTCTTGCAGTGTCCATGCTGGAGGCTTCATGACGGTGTAGAAACTCTTGAAGGACTAGTGGGTCTTCGAAAGTGGTAGTCTTGTCCTGATAGGTCACCTTGAAGATATATGGGTGAAGTAATCCAAATCTGGCACCAAGAGCTCGTAGTCGTGGTCTCAAATCAAGGAACTGTCTCCGACGGTCTGCTGTCACTTTAGCTACATCCTGAGAAAGATACAATCGATGACCCTCCCATACAATTTGTTTTTTAGCTTTTGCTGCTGAAAGTACTTGAAGTAGGTCAGTATATCGTAGGAAGAGCATGATGACGCCGCGAGGTTTGGCGGAAACTTTAGGGCCCAGTCTATGTGCTCGTTGAATGTTAAAAGACGATGAAGGAGGAAGGTCCAAAATTTTTGGTAGAAAGGTTTGGAAAAAAGCAGTTGGATTAGATCCTTCCAAAAGTTCAGGAAGTCCGTAAAGGCGTAGGTTATTTCTACGATTTCAATTTTCCAACTCCTCAGTCTGTCGTCTTAGAAGAGAGACATCTTTCTCCAACATGGAAATCTTAGCACAAGATGTGTGAAGAGACTCCGTAGATTGTTCCACTAGAAGCACCCGTGATTCAAGAGTAGACCACTTGTCGTGAAGAAATTGCAAAGTTTTAGTAGTTTCGGCCATGAAGGGTTTGAGCGCACGAAGCTCCTCAAGGATAAGATCCGTAGCTGTTGAGTGCGACGAGGAACCCGGTGAGGGAGGGTTGTTTTTCAGCCGCTTCGTCGAACCAGGTTGTACAAGCTTACTTAAGGGAGTAGTTTTAGGAATAGCACCAGGGGTGACATCCGACTTGAGAGAAACAGGGTTATCCATGATCTGCGTCGTGGAATCAGAATCTGAGGAATGACGTTGTTTGGCCTTGGAAGCAGTAAGCTTAAGGGTACGTAGTTTCCCCATAGAAAAACAAGGGAGAAAGAAAAAATAGCAGTTGCACCACAGATTCCAGGAGAGTTGCTGTATAAAGAATTAGCAAGGGCGACACCCTGGGAGCGAAGACTTCAGAGAGCGTACATTAAAATGCGCCCATCAATACAGCGATAAAGACAAGTTATGTAGAAAGGTAAATGAACCACACACTGCACTGCCGCTGAATAAACCTTCAAAGAATATGTACTGCGCCAATAATATGTCACCGCATGGCACTGAACATTCAATTAAATCACATGGGCAAAGACAGCAATTGAGCGATTGCGTAGGTCAAATATAAAGGCAATAGGACCCATGAGCAAATGGTCGTGAATGAAATTACTTCAGAGGGCCTGCGCAAGAAGAAGCTCAGTGGGAGACCTGCAAGTCTCTTGGTCATGAAAAACTGCAGTGAAGAAAAGCGCCCTTCAGAATGATGCAGCGTGAAGCGCTGGGGCTGCGTGAAGGAAAATGGTGCGTGCAGTGCAGAAAAAACAAAAACACAAAAATAAATGGCTGCAGCAACTAGAAAGGTAATATGCAAGTGTGCATATCACTGAGGCAAAGTTGAGGTGAGAAACTCCTGCATATTGAAAAATGAGGCAGAGAGGCGGCGGTTGCCGTGTGAGGAGATATCGCGGCAGAATTTGAGAAAATGGCGGCGCCGAAATAGCGAGCCGCGTCAGCCACGAAAGAAATGCATGTCGCTGGAGTTGAGGAAAGCGGCTGATGTCTGTCTGCTCACCTCACATTCCGACAGCATAAAATTCGGCTGGATTCAGCAAAAGTCCGGTATTTGCGAAGATATGCGCCGGCTCCGGTGTTCGAGCAGCGGAGCTCCGGAATCAAGCCGCCATCTTGTGCGGCGCTCAAGCCACGCCCCAGGATTGCTCTTCTAAATTAAGATTGTTTACCTTAGGTTTCCATTTACGTCCCTGCTTTAGTTTTTTTTTTTTCTTTAGAGAGAACATGATGGCAGGAGACTGTAAAACATACAATTATACATAAAAAAACACCAAAGATGTCATTAAAAGGAACATAAAGGAAAGGAAAGGTATTACAATACAATAAAGTAATTTTTAGTTAGAAATCCAATTCGCAAAAGGGGCCCAATTTTTAGAGGCAAGCAAACGCCTTCTCCTCCCTCTCAGCGACTGGACTGATGTCTCCAGTGTATGCCATGCAAGCATCCTTGCTTTCCAATGAGAGAAAATGGGGGGCTCAGCGCTCAACCATCGTGATGTGATACACAGTCTGATCATGGCCGTTGCAATAAACAAAAAAGCTTGAGTGTGTCTCGTTCTTTCAGAGGGCGTTGAATGTTCATACCCAGTTAATATTAGCTCCGCTGAGATCTTAACAGGAATTTGAACTAACTGATGGTTTTCCACGGCGGAAAAGCCGCCGCGGAAAAGCATACATTTTACGCCATCCTAATATGGCTGGCGGTGTCTGATAGCCACCGCCAGCCATGTTACAGCTTTTCCGCCGCGGTTGTAAGCCAACCGCGGCGGAAAACCGGCGGACGGAAACCAGGACCCAACAGCCATCCCACCCACCAACTGATTAATAAAAACTTCAATTTCATTTACAAAGAGACGTAAATCAGGACATGCATAGAACATATGGATAGAATCAGCAGAGGACAATTTACATCTAGCACAGGAGGATCCTTTAGCACCTCTGACAACTCCCCAACTGGCTAGTTTGGCAGGGGTATGGTAAAGATTAAACATTGACATATAGCTTTGAGTACTAAGCGTGCCAGAAACCAAAACAGACCTGGCTAATTCTAACGGAAATTTTAGATCTACAAATGGGACCCCGAATTTAACAGCCCACTTATTATTCTGAACATCTAGATCATCAGGAAGTTGAGATAGGAGACACTGGTACAGAGCACCTAACCTAGACTTTCTTCGTATTAATTCGAAAATGGTAATCTTATCAAACATATTAGGATTTCTAGGAAGATTCTTATGAAGGAAGCTTCTAAACTGTAAATATTTAATAATTAGATTGTAAATGAAACTTCTCCGTCAAATAGGAAAATAAAGCCATCTGGCCTAACTGAGCCAGATCCCCAATTTACTTCAAGCCAGCAGAGCTCCATTTTATGATCACCCCCTCTTGAAATATTGGGGGTAATAATCCTGGAGCATTAAATGGAGTATAATAATTAAGCTTTGAAATAAGAAAGTGGCAACAAATTCTTTGCCAGACCAAAAATAGGGTCCAACAAACCTTAAATTTCGTTTTTTTGTAATAGCTTGGTTCGAGGACTGGAGTTAGAACTCCTTTGGCAGCATCGCCAAGCGATATAGCATAAATAGATGGAGACATATGAACAGGAGTGTCAACTGAATGACCCAGCAAGGGAACGCCAACATGTTGTATCAGAGCGGGCCAGTAATAAAATAACAGATTCGGAACTGCCCAGCCGCCACGCTCAGGTGGTAGACAAATGCACTTTGCCGCCCTTCTTGGTCTGCGATAACCCCATAAGAATCGTAGGCATATCGTTTCTCCTCTTGTTAATGTTGCCTTAGGAATTAAGAGTGGGATAGATCTAAAAAGATATAGAAATTTCGGGAGGACGAGTATTTTTAAGATGTTACAACGTCCAAAAAGCTAAAGATGTAGATGATACAATCTCTCTAACTTAATGCGAAGTCAATCAATTATAGGAGAATAGTTCAGATCAGGGATCTGATCTATATCGGCTGAAATTTGCACACCTAAGTATGTAGCCTCTGGAACTACAGGAGCCTGTGACAAGGGCATAGCTATAGATTGAACAATTTGGGTCTTTGCGACGTTTAACTTATAGCCAGATATAGGGGCTCATTAGGATGGCGGACGGACTTGCGTCCGTCCGCCACCCTAGAGGAGGAGGGACCGTCCGCAGGGGCCGAGGTGGTCCCTCCAGTGCAATTATGATGTGACCGCCACCCTGGCGGTCACATCCTCTATCTTTAACATTGCGGCGGGTGCAGCTTCAAGCTGCACCCGCCGCAATGTTAAAAATGCATGCACTGCATTTGCATGCACACAGCGGCAGGCACCGCGCGGTGCCTGCTGCTTTGTTCACGCAGATGCAGGGGGTACCATAGGTACCCCCCATGTGCACCCCCCAACCCCTCTTCACCCAGGGGCCCCTGAATTGAAGGTCCGTATGCTTTTCCACGTCGGAAAAGCCGCTGGGAAAAGCATACATTTTACGCCATCCTAATATGGCTGGCGGTGTCTGATAGACACCGCCAGCCATGTTACAGCTTTTCCGCCGCGGTTGTAAGCCAACCGCGGCGGAAAATCGGCGGACGGAAACCAGGACCCACCAGCGATCCTAATGTGGCGGTTGGTCTTTGGTGAGTCCGCAGAGGATTTTCCGCATCCTCCGGGCCGGCGGTGGCTACCGCCGGCCCGGAGGATGCGGAAAATCCTCCATCATAATGAGCCCCATAGTGCCAAATCGCCCCGCAAGAATCTCTAATGCACTGATCGACGAACCAACATTATCAGTTAATACAACAATGTGGTCAGCATACGCCAATGCCTTGTACTCAACTCCCTGGACCCTAACAGGAGAGATGCCCTGGGACCTTTCGATCATACTAAGGAAGGGATCAATTAACAAGGTAAAAAGGAGGGGAGAGTAGGGACAACCTTGTCTAGTCCCCCTGCTGATAGCGAAGTACTCTGACTCCCTCCCTGAAATACGGATTGCAGCAGATGGAGCCAAATACAGGGCTTGAAGGGCCTGAATAAAGTTAACAGGGAATCCCCTCCAGCGTAAGACGGCCCACAGGTATCCCCAGGAGACCCTGTCGAACGCCTTCTCGGCGTCCAACAGGATCATCCCAAGAGGAGAGCCCATGGCCTTAGCCAAATCAAGCAGCGCAATGACACGCCGAATATGATCAGTTGTGTCCCTACCGGGAATAAACCTGTATTGACGGGGCGAGAAAAAAGGGACAATAATTTGATGAAGGGTTCAACTCATCATTGCCTTTTTTCTTAAAAAGGACGATTATCGCCCGTCGCCAAGAGTCAGGAACGACCCCGGCTTGCGCAGACCTAAAAGCATCTAACATTTCCTGCTTGAATACTGATGAAAAAGTTTTATAGAACTCTAGATGAATAAGATCAGGACCGGCTGCTTTGCCGTTGGAAAGGGATTGTATAGCAATTTTACCTTCCTCCCAGCTAATAGGTGCATACAAGACTTAATTTTGCTCTGCTGTGACCCTCAGAGTGTCTAAAGGGTAAAAAAATGTGATCCATGCTATCTTGTTGTTGCAGGTTGATAGTAGGATCTCCTGTATATAAGCTAGAATAGAAATTCACAAAAACATTCAAGACACCGCTAGGAGTTTCCTGAACGGTACCAAACTGATCGATAACTCGAACAATCCGATTGGCCATGGCCCTTTGTTGTAATCTCTTTGCCAGGACCTTGCCTGAGTTTTCCCCAAACTCATACATTAAGGTTAGAAATTGGATATATTTAACTGCAAGATCTTTATACAGGGGTTCTAACAGATTAGACTTTGCTATTGCAACCAATTTCTGGCTGCTGACCACATCTTGACCCAGCCGGATATTAGAGCTTAAATCAAGTTCTGCTTGTCGGAGTGTTTCTAATCTATGTTTAATTTCCTACTGCGCTTGTTTCCAGCGGTAAGAAGCCAATCTTTTAGTTTCTCCATGCAAAGCAGCTTTAAATGTGTCCCAGACAACATAGGTATAAGCAGTGCCCCTATTAAAATTCAAAAATTCTACAATCCAAGCAGTCATCTGTTCCTGATATTGCTCATCTAAGAGAAATTTCATTTCGAAGGTCCATGATCTGTTCTGTTTGATAGGGCGATCCCATGGGAGGTTATTAGTTAGGGGATTGTGATCAGATATGGTCCTGGGAGTGATTTCAATCTTAGCAGATCCCACAGGTTGATCGGACATAAAAACATAATCAAGCCGCACCATTTTATTATGCGGAATGGAATAGAATGTATGGCCGTCCTTATTTTGATGATGATAATGCCACACATCAATCAGGCCATGTTCCACAAGAAGGGTCTGAAGGGCCTTAAAAACTTGGGGCTTCCGATCTACATAGCTATGATACAGTGATATATTGATTTGGCTGGAGATATTGATATTGAAATCTCCACAAAACAACATTCGGTGGGGCCACCCTGCCAATTCCACTTTTAAATTCCTGAAGATTTGGGGGTCATCCAGGTTAGGAGCGTATATCGAACATATAGACTGAAGACGGTTATTTACCACCAATTCAAGAACAACCCATCTGCCACAATTGTCTTCTTTCACTCTTTTAACCAGCCCAACCCCTATTTTTAGCAGTATAGCAACACCCCTAATTGTTGATGTTTGGCGAGTACAGGTGACTAATTCATACCCAGGAGATCTTAAATGTCCTCCACTACTCCAAGGAATATGGGTCTCCTGCAGACAGATTAAGCCTATCTGCATAATTTGGAGCATTTTGTGGAAGATCCTGCGTTTTTTAGGGTCGTTCAGCCCACAGATATTCCAAGTCGCACAGCTGAGCCTATCCCCCCCATTAGAAATTATCAAAAACCAACAGCCTAGAAAACTCACTTTACTAGTAGAGCAAAAATGTAATTCTCCAAGCATACATTTGCACGATATTTCAATTAGGTCCGTATAGAGCAAGCTTTCAGAGCATGAGCACATTCCTACGAAAACAAACAGTCTCCTGACCACCACCCACCACCAAAACACCACACCCCACCCCAAAGCACCCCCCCACCCACCTCTCCCCCACTCCCCTCACCCCCCATGTGGAGCAGCAGGAACATGGTCCTTATGATGGTTAAGTTGGTGAGCACCCACACTCTGATGTGTCCGCGGTCCCTCCTGTATGAACATTACAGATGACCCTGCCATCTAAAAAATAAAAATACTGAAAAGAAAAAATATGGAACAATCAGGTCATCTTAAGTCTCTGCGAATTTCAAAAAGTGTTCCTATCCCAGTTGAATAAGATGCATAAGGCCTTTTAAACTAGATTGTGTCCAAGAACTCCTTTGCGGATATCTCAGAAAGAGAGTACTTTGTTTGGCCCTTGAAGAGAACTTTTAGCTTTGCTGGGAAGAGCAGAAATGCCTGGGCTCCCTTAGCCTGAAATGAGGATATCAGCTGACGGAGATGCCACTGACGATCCATTGTTTCTGAGCAAAAGTCGGGCCAGACAAAAAATTGACAGTTCTTGGCCATACGCTTCTTCTTTGTTCTGGCTAAATCAAATATTTTTTCCCGAGCAAGAAAGTTGTTAAAACAAACTAAGATGGCGCGAGGATAGGCATTGTTACTACTAGATGAGGACTGCTTTTTGTGGAATGGAAACCTATGTGCTCGTTGTATTTCTAAGTTCCAGTCCCATTGGGTGACTTCTGGGAAGGCCTCAGTAAAAGCTCCACCATGAACTGCC
This sequence comes from Lissotriton helveticus, assembly GCF_964261635.1. Classification (NCBI taxonomy): domain Eukaryota; kingdom Metazoa; phylum Chordata; class Amphibia; order Caudata; family Salamandridae; genus Lissotriton; species Lissotriton helveticus. The sequence continues at coordinate 652,024,751 of NC_136068.1, forward strand.
TAACATTCTATATTTTCATCAATACCTAAGATTCGCAAGTTATTTCTTCTTGCTCGGTTCTCTAAATCAGAGAGTTTCCACAGAATATCCTTGCGCTGTTCTTTAATCTCCATAACAAGTTCCTTCTGGGCTACTGCGGCATCCTCTAAAGCCGAGATCCGCTTCTCCGCTTCGCCAACCTTTGCTAAGGTGTCCGTGCATGTTTTGATGACTCGGCGAAGAGAATTTTGCAATTTGCGACAGGCACCTTGTGTACGCATATTCTCCTGCCTTGTTGCCTCCCTATGCATGATGATAGTTTGATAGATTGTTGAGAGGGACACCTCTTCAAAAGCTTCTGTTGCAGGACCTTGAGAGTTGCCAGCTGTAGAGCCATTATTGATTGCAAAATCTTCTGATGAGATGTTATACGAACTTGTATCAGTTACCAATGCCAGTGCTTTAGCACCAGAAGCTTTACGAACTGTACCAGTGGGGTCAACTGCGTTCAGAGCCCTTGAAGCCTCCCTAAGGCGCCAATCACCAGACTCACTATCATAATCTGACCATTGGGGCTCAGCATCCTCGTCCTCCTCCGTTAGTGAATGGTCTGAGACAGAATAGAATTTATCAGTGGTCTCACTGATCTCCGATCCCCTTGTATCTAAGGAACGCTCAGCCAAAAGATCATTAGAGTAGGGGGTCATTGAATTGACACTCGGCTCCAGAGCAGAAATGAATTGATTACCGGGCTCTCCTACATTTCCCAGAATGCATTGGGGAGGGAGTTTAAAGAACTGGCAGGAGCTAAACTTAACATCTGCTCTGATAAACCCTCCAAGTGATTAGTAGAGTCAGAGAACACAGTGTTTTGTAATAGAGCATCAGCTATAGGTTATAACACTGCATGAACAGTTTCAGCGCCCATCTGTAGAGCAGCATCAATAACAGTCACATCTAGATCAGAAGCTGTAGCTGCTTGTTGCCGTTGGGGCGTTTGCACCAACTCTGGGGGCACAATAACCAACGCAGGAGCCCCCTCCTTACCGCCAGAATCTTTGCTCACCTTCAATCCTTTTAAAGCAGCCTGCAACTTCACAGTGCCTTCCGGGCCGCTTTGCGAAGTTGCTACTTTCTCCTTTGATCCCAGTCGATCAAAGAGCTCCGGCAGCGTTTGTTCTTTCTTTGATGCTGGGCCAGTAGATGGAGGAGAAGATTTTGCGGCAGCCACCGAAAGTCCTTTCTCGCTTGCCCCCGCAGAGGCGGAATCCTTGGATTCGGCTTCTGTGTTGATTGGGGCAGAGCCGCGGGTCTTCAGAGCTGCGGTGGCCGCCTTTGTTAGAAGCTTCGGAGGCATGTTGTGCAATGAGGACGAGGAGTCGTAGCTCGAGGAGCAGCTACTCCCGTGAATCTGCTGATCTAGCCGGGACGCCAAGCCAGGTGCGCGCGGACAGGAGTAAAGAGCTGCCCGCCAAATCCAGAATAGTTTAACAGCAAGTCCCGATCTCAAGGAGTCCAGTCGAGAGGTGAGCGCCATAAGGAGGGGGATCTATATTGAGAATCTTTTAACGGCAAAGGTATTCTGTAGAAATCGCTGGGACAGGAGTGCTAAAAGTTATCCAGGAGGGTAGCCACGGACCAGAGGAGCTGAACACCAGCTTACTCGGACGTGGTCACGGCCGCCATCTTGCCCATTATCGCTTTAGTTTTTTTTTTTCTATTGAAAGGTTTTGCAGTAGAACGAGGTGCCCATGTGTAGCGCTAGACTTATTACTGTCCTTCTTCTTAGTAGTATTTTACACTCATAAGTTAGGATGTTCTCCCATTTTCAGGGGTGGAGATGTGTAAGTTTACAACTTTGAGTAACTTTTACACTTGGATTTTTTTAGTAGTCAAAAGTTGTAAAGTTACTCAAAAGTGTATAGTTGCATGTGTAAATTACTCACAAGTGTAACTTACCTTTGTGAAGTGCCCCAATTGTGTTTTATCTTGCCTTGATAGTTTTGCAGCCTTGCCAGAATCAATTGGACCCACTGCCAGAATGGTAGTTGTTATAGCTTTTTCACCAGTTTTTGAGTTTTTCATTTTGTTAGGGAGGGGCGATATTGAGGGATTGCAGCCACCACCTACAATCTGCTATAAATATCTCTTTGACCTTTGAAGATTGAGTCAGTTCTTGTTTATTGTGCTGTTGTTCAAAGTTTTTCAGAAGTTGGTTGAAGTTGTTCTCTAGATCATCTCCCGTATCTCTTCTCATGTAGCCACGCACCTGGTGGTGCTTTGCTTATAATATAAGGAGATTGGAAGATTGTTTGAGTGTTGTTGAATTAATTGTGTGAGACTCATTATTCAGATGGTTTTGTGTTGGAGTTAATTGGAATTAGTAAAGAAGAGCGATTATCATTTCAGCTTTGGATCATGATTTAGCCCTTAAGTATATAGAAAAACATTTTCCTTGCCATCTTGGACTAGTGCATCTTCCAATGTTGTACCGACTCTCTTTCAAGACTTGGTTTAAAGTATCACTCTCTGTTATGGGTTTCAGTATAATGGAACCAGGATTACTTTTTTCAGGATCTGTGTCCTTCACACAAGTGCCTTGAGGGGGACCTTCTGTCTTGTTGCTGTTGAGGCTTTTGTATGGTTCAGTGCTTTTGGAGTGAAATTATTCATCAACACATTGATGATCATGCTAAATGGACTCTGCAGGGGTACTTTTGCCCGCTGAGTGTTTAGTGCCCCTTAAGGAGTATGGTCTAATAGGATTGTGCCCTCTGTAGGGAGCTACTGATTCTCCGCTGAGACTATGAAGTTGTGTGTTTGTGTTGTCTTTGCTGGAGAGGTAGATGCTAATTTAGAAAGTTAACTGATTTGCTGGTGGCTTGGTTGATTATAGAGTTCTTATTAATTTTTTCTACCATTAAGAGCATAATAATTGGAATGTTTTTAAGCTTAGTAAATATTAGTAAACATAGGCATAGTGCAGTGACCATTTTAGCCTCTTCTTATGTATGGAATATACATATGTACAATTTCTGTAGTTCTACAATTAAGGCTGCCAATGAGGTTTTCTCTTTTAGTGCAGTGCTTTTTATTTTTCTAAAATAAAGGTTTGTATAGAAAGTACACATATCATCACATGTAATGCTGCAGAGAGCTCATACCAATTTTCGGATTCATTTTAAACATTGTCAACTTCTACAATAATATTGTTTCCTTATAATAGTTGTATAAAATCAAGAATATTAGATTCTGGAATGCCCTCATCTGTTGTCCGATATGCATTAGGGTAAAAAAGGAATGCCAGGTCGAAGCTAAAACATTTTATCCAAGTCCCCTGAACATACTAATTCATTACGATTCAGATGTAGTGGAGATAAAAATCTAGGATGCCTTGAGCCTTGTAGCTCAAATTAAGATGGCAGAATCACATAACCCTTCATTGCTCTTTAGAAGGTTGGATATGTCGACACTTTGACTCTTTTTGTGATCAAGTACATGAAGCATTGGCATCGTACAATCTATGTAAGCAGAGCAAGTTAAATAAGGTATGAGCAAGTGTTTTTTAGACGTCTCACTCGTGACTGTGCTTGTTGATTTAGTCGTATTTCCCTGCCTGCTCACTCTTTAATGCCTTGTCTTTTGAGCATTTATAGACTGTACCCCCATAAGCATTAGGCGCACGAGAAAAATGCATACTCTGCTATTCCTCCTGTTGGTAATATTGAAGATAGCTACATTGTATGTGGTAGCTCTTTATGGCAAGCAATTTTAAATGTATTTGAGGCAGTCCACTTTGATTATGAATAATATACTGGTGCAGTTTGTCGTAAGCAGTCAACTAATGATATATCTTTTTTGTGTTTGCATGGCTGGTGATTCATTCTTAGCTGCTTGGGTCAGTAAATACTCAAGTCTTCTCCTGGTCTCCTCGTGTTGCTAGTTCATGTTTTTGTTGATTCACAAGGTCATATGCTCTTGCAGAGACTTGTAACAACTGGCATCTAACTAAAGCCTTAATTGAAAATCAATGGTGTGATTGGAGCGCCAATTGCAAATGCCTGAAGCTCTGCTCCAACCATCATGCCAGAAGCTGATCTGCACTGCCTTCTTGATGCTGCTGTGCATTGTCACAATATAACACTACACAGTACAACCCAGGTCCTCGCTTCACACTGTGAGGTGGGGCATACTCATCTTGTGGGCCCCAGTCAGGGTAGGAGCCCACTGGATCTCTCAGCATCAGCAAGTTATGTATCCTTGGTCAACAGACATGCTGGAAGCCGTAGCTAGCCATTGTAAGAAAAGTCGCCTCAGGGGCATGCATCTAAGTTGCTCAGCTGCTCAACAAGTTCTTGGAAGCTGAACAACACTTTGGTCACTCAGCCACTTTGCAATAGATCAGAAAATTGTGGCAGAATAATTTGCTTAGCTGATGTGTTAAAAAATATGGGAATACATGTACTCATGAAGTGAATCCGCCTTTAGGACATGTAGTGGTTGAAATTCCTATGCAGCATGTGTGTCAAGCCTCCTAATTCCCAAATAGTCTCCATGCTGTGTAATAAAGATCCTGGGTGTGCTGTAGAAATGCCATAGCAACTTTCTCTGTAGCATGTAGTAATCATTTCAGTGAATTTTCATTTCTACATTCTCAGTCCCACCTTGACCCCCTACACTGCCTGAACACCACTGCACTGTCCTAAACCCTGAAACACCATCCCTAGCAAAACTTGCTAAACTCTTACAACACTACTGCCCTGCTCTAAACCCTGAAACAACACTCCCAGCAAGATTCTCTTTCATTGTAGTAATAATTTTACTGAATTGCAAGGGATACTGTCATTTCTCTAAGATCACAGTGTGAGTCGGTATTCATTTCAGAAAAATGTGGCAGAGTAATTTGCTTAGTTGATATGTTTAAAAATATGGGAATACATGTACTCATGAAGTGAGTCAGGCTTTAGGACATGTAGTGCTAGAAAGTCCTATGTAGCATGTGTGTCAGGCCTCTTAATTCCCTAATAGTCTCCATGCTGTGTAATAAATATCCTGGGTGTGATGTAGAAATGCCATAGCAACTATCTCTGAAGCATGTAGTAATCATTTCAGTGAATTTTCATTTCTATATTCTCAGTCCCACCTTGACACCCTACACTGCCTGAACACCACTGCACTGCCCTGAACCCTGAAACACCATCCCTAGCAAAACCTGCTAAACTCTTTCAACACTACTGCACTGCACTAACCCCTGAAACAGCACTCCCAGCAAGACTCTCTTTCACTGTAGTAATAATTTTACTGAATTGCAAGGGATACTGTCATTTGTCTAAGATCACTGTGTGAGTCAGTATTCATTTCAGAAAAATGTGGCAGAATAATGTGCTTAGTTGATGTTTTTAAAAATATGGGAATACATGTACTCATGAAGTGAGTCAGGCTTTAGGACATGTAGTGCTAGAAAGTCCTATGCAGCATGTGTGTCAGGCCTCTTAATTCCCAAACAGTCCCCATGCTGTGTAATAAAGATCCTGGGTGTGCTGTAGAAATACCATAGCAACTCTCTATGTAGCATGTAGTAATCATTTCAGTGAATTTTCATTTCTACATTCTAAGTCCCACCTTAACCCCCTACACTGCCTGAACACCACTGCACTGTCCTAAACCCTGAAACACCATCCCTAGCAAAACCTGCTAAACTCTTGCAACAGTACTGCACTGCTCTAAACCCTGAAACACCATTCTCAGCGAATGCCCCTATAATGTTGAAACACGACTGCACTGCCCTAATCCCTGAAACAGCATTCCCTGCATGATCTCCTACACTTCCCGAACACTGCTGCTGTAACCTAAACTCTGAAAGAACACCCCCTGCTATACCTCCTACACTGGGAGAATACTAGTGTAGTTTTCTAAACCCTGAAACAGTACTCCCAGCAAGGCCCTCTTTCACTGTAGTAATCATTTTACTGAATTGCAAGAGATACTGTCATTTGTCTATGATCACAGTGTGAGTCAGTATTTATTTCAGAAAATTATGGCAGAATAATTTGCTTAGTTGATGTGTTTAAAAATATGGGAATACATGTACTCATGAAGTGAATCCGCCTTTAGGACATGTAGTGGTTTAAATTCCTATGCAGCATGTGTGTCAGGCCTCCTAATTCCCAAATAGTCTCCATGCTGTGTAATAAAGATCCTGGGTGTGCTGTAGAAATGCCATAGCAACTCTCTCTGTAGCATGTAGTAATCATTTCAGTGAATTTTCATTTCTACATTCTCAGTCCCACCTTGACCCCCTACACTGCCTGAAAACCACTGCCCTGTCCTAAACCCTGAAATACCATCCCTAGCAAAACCTGCTAAACTCTTTCAACACTACTGCACTGCTCTAAACCCTGAAACAGCACTCCCAGCAAGACTCTCTTTCACTGTAGTAATCATTTTACTGAATTGCAAGAGATACTGTCATTTGTCTACAATCACAGTGTGAGTCAGTATTCATTTCAGAAAATTGTGGCAGAATAATTTGCTTAGTGTATGTGTTTAAAAATATGGGAATACATGTACTCATGAAGTGAGTCAGGTTTTAGGACATGTAGTGCTAGAAAGTCCTATGCAGCATGTGTGTCTGGCCTCTTAATTCCCAAATAGTCTCCATGCTGTGTAACAAAGATCCTGGGTGTGCTGTAGAAATGCCATAGCAACTAAATCTGTAGCATGTAGTAATAATTTCAGTGAATTTTCATTTCTACATTCTCAGTCCCACCTTGACCCCCTACACTGCCTGAACACCACTGCACTGCCCTGAACCCTGAAACACCATCCCTAGCAAAACCCGCTAAACTCTTTCAACACTACTGCACTGCTCTAACCCCTGAAACAGCACTCCCAGCAAGAGTCTCTTTCACTGTAGTAATCATTTTACTGAATTGCAAGGGATACTGTCGTTTGTCTAAGATCACTGTGTGAGTCAGTATTCATTTCAGAAAAATGTGGCAGAATAATGTGCTTAGTTAATGTGTTTAAAAATATGGGAATACATGTACTCATGAAGTGAGTCAGGCATTAGGACATGCAGTGCTAGAAAGTCCTATGCAGCATGTGTGTCAGGCCTCTTAATTGCCAAATAGTCCCCATGCTGTGTGATAAAGATCCTGGGTGTGCTGTAGAAATACCATAGCAACTCTCTCTGTAGCATGTAGTAATCATTTCAGTGAATTTTCATTCCTACATTCTCAGTCCCACCTTGACCCCCTACACTGCCTGAACACCACTGCACTGTCCGAAACCCTGAAACACCATCCCTAGCAAAACATGCTAAACTCTTTCAACACTACTGCACTGCTCTAAACCCTGAAACAGCACTCCCAGCAAGACCCTCTTTCACTGTAGTAATCATTTTACTGAATTGCAAGAGATACTGTCATTTGTCTAAGATCACAGTGTGAGTCAGTATTCATTTCAGAAAATTGTGGCAGAATATTTTGCTTAGTTGATGTGTTTAAAAATATGGGAATACATGTACTCATGAAGTGAGTCAGGCTTTAGGACATGTAGTGCTAGAAAGTCCAATGCAGCATGTGTGTCAGACCTCTTAATTCCCTAATAGTCTCCATGCTGTGTAATAAATATCCTGGGTGTGCTGTAGAAATTGTATTGTATTGTATTGTTATTTATATAGCGCGGTTGCTGCCCAATGGGCGTCCAAGCGCTGAAGCATGAAGACAGAACTGGGAGTAACGGAGAGATTAGGATTCAGTGGACCTAGCAAACAGGTAGGTTTTCAATTGTTTGCGGAAGGAAAGTAGGTTTGAATTAGTCCGGAGTTGTAGGGGGAGTGAGTTCCACATCCTCGAGGCGTTTAAGGAGAACATCCTTCCTCCGGTCCTGGCTCTCCTTACTCTGGGTACCACGGCCAGGAAGGCCTCCGTAGACCGGAGGTTTCTCTTAGGATGGTATTGAGTAACTAGCTTGTCAATGATAGCTGGACCTGACTTCCAGAAAGCCCGGTGGGCAATGCATAATGCCTTGAATGCCACTCTCTGTCTCACTGGAAGCCAGTGTAGGCTGTTCAATGCGGGTTTGGCAGACTGCATCCGTGGAATCTGTAGCAGGGTGCGTTCTGCACAGTTTTGCACCACTTGTAGCTTTCGCAGGGTCATCTCGGGGGCTCCAACATACAGAGCGTTGTTCGAGTCCAGCCGGGACTGAATCAGGCCCTGTACTGCCACTTGTTTGGCTTCCATCGGAAGGAGGGGAAGGACTTTCCTTAGTGTTCTAAGTAGGCCAACACAAGTGGCGGATAGTTTGGTGGCCTGAGTGGAAAAGGAGAGATTTTTGTCAAGCCATACTCCTAGGCTTTTTACGCTTTCCTTGGGGGTGGGAGGGGTGCCCCGGCACGGAGGCCATAGGGAGGTGAATGACACTGGTGATACTGGGCCTAGGAGCATAAGCTCGGTTTTATCTCCATTAAGTTTTAAGGAGGAGCATGTCATCCACTTCTTGATATCCTCTAGGCACTTCATCAGACTTTCTGAAGTATGTCTGGTACACTCTTGAGCCAATAAAACCACTAGCTGGGTATCGTCAGCATATGATACAATTTTTATACCATAAGGTTCGACGATCCCAGTCAGCGGTTTCATATATACATTGAACAGCGCAGGTCTCAATGAGGAGCCCTGCGGTACCCCGCAGTTCAGGGGTTTTCTGGCTGATATTGTGTCCCCGTCAAAGATCTGGAAAGATCTGTTGTTCAGGAATGAATCAAGCCACCTTAGAGCATCGCCTGTGACACCGATGTTGCATAGACGGTTCAGCAAGGTGGCATAGCTGACCGTGTCGAAGGCCGCACTTAGATCAAGGAGGATCACTGCCACTGATCCTCCCTGATCTAGTATCTTTCGTGACTCTTCGGTGACCGCAAGCAGGGCAGTTTCAGTGTCGTGTTTGGGCCTGAATCCTGTCTGGGTTGGGTCGAGGAGCGAGTTGCTTTCCAGAAATTGTACTAGCTAGGTATTTTTGTACTTCTCCAGCACCTTACTTACCCAGGGAAGTAGTGAGGTTGGGCGGTAACTGGAGTGATCTTCTGGGTTGAGAGTGGGTTTTTTCAACAATGTCCGTACCATAGCTCTCTTCCAAATGCCATAGCAACTATCTCTGCAGCATGTAGTAATCATTTCAGTGAAGTTTCATTTCTATATTCTCAGTCCCACCTTGACACCCTACACTGCCTGAACACCACTGCACTGCCCTGAACCCTGAAACACCATCCCTAGCAAAACCTGCTAAACTCTTTCAACACTACTGCACTGCACTAACCCCTGAAACAGCACTCCCAGCCAGACTCTCTTTCACTGTAGTAATAATTTTACTGAATTGCAAGGGATACTGTCATTTGTCTAAGATCACTGTGTGAGTCAGTATTCATTTCAGAAAAATGTGGCAGAATAATGTGCTTAGTTGATGTGTTTAAAAATATGGGAATACATGTACTCATGAAGTGAGTCAGGCTTTAGGACATGTAGTGCTAGAAAGTCCTATGCATCATGTGTGTCAGGCCTCTTAATTCCCAAATAGTCTCCATGCTGTGTAATAAAGATCCTGGGTGTGCTGTAGAAATACCATAGCAACTCTCTATGTAGCATGTAGTAATCATTTCAGTGAATTTTCATTTCTACATTCTCAGTCCCACCTTGACCCCCTACACGGCCTGAACACCACTGCACTGCCCTGAACCCTGAAACACCAACCTTAGCAAAACCTGCGAAACTCTTTCAACACTACTGCACTGCTCAAAACCCTGAAACACCGTTATCAGCGAATGCCCCTATAATGTTGAAACACCACTGCAATGCCCTAAAACCTGAAACAGCACTGCCTGCATGATATCCTACACTTCCCGAACACTGCAGCTGTGCCTTAAACTCTGAAAGAACACCCCCTGCTATACCCCCTACACTGGGTGAATACTAGTGTAGTTTTCTAAACCCTGAAACAGCACTCCCAGCAAGAGCCTCTTTCACGTTAGTAATAATCTTACTGATTTGCAATAGATACTGTCATTTGTGTAAGATAACAGTGTGAGTCAGTATTTATTTCAGAAAATTGTGGCAGAATAATTTGCTTAGTTGAAGTGTTTAAAAATATGGGAATATACGTACTCATGAAGTGAGTCAGGCTTTAGGACATGTAGTGCTTGACAGTCCTATGCAGCATGTGTATCAGGCCTCTTAATTCACAAATAGTCTCCATGCTGTGTAATAAAGATCCTGGGTGTGCTGTAGAAATGCCATAGCAACTCTCTCTGTAGCATGTAGTAATTATTTCAGTGAATTTTCATTTCTACATTCTCAGTCCCACCTTGACCCCCTAAACTGCCTGAACACCACTGCACTGTCCTAAACCCTGAAACACCATCCCTAGCAAAACCTGCTAAACTCTTTCAACACTACTGCACTGCTCTAAACCCTGAAACAGCACTCCCAGCAAGACTCTCTTTCACTGTAGTAATCATTTTACTAAATTGCAAGGGATACTGTCATTTGTCTAAGATCACAGTGGGAGTCAGTATTCATTTCAGAAAAATGTGCCAGAATAATTTGCTTAGTTGATGTGTTTAAAAATATGGGAATACATGTACTCATGAAGTGAGTCAGGCTTTAGGACATATAGTGCTAGAAAGTCCTATGCAGCATGTGTGTCAGGCCTCTTAATTCCCAAATAGTCTCCATGCTGTGTAATAAAGATCCTGGGTGTGCTGTAGAAATGCCATAGCAACTCTCTCTGTAGCATGTAGTAATCATTTCAGTGAATTTTTATTTCTACATTCTCAGTCCCACCTTGACCCCCTAAACTGCCTGAACACCACTGCACTGTCCTAAACCCTGAAACACCATCCCTAGCAAAACCTGCTAAACTCTTTCAACACTACTGCACTGCTCTAAACCCTGAAACAGCACTTCCAGCAAGACTCTCTTTCACTGTAGTAATAATTTTACTGAATTGCAAGGGATACTGTCATTTGTCTAAGATCACTGTGTGAGTCAGTATTCATTTCAGAAAATTGTGGCAGAATAATTTGCTTACTTTATGTGTTTAAAAATATGGGAATACATGTACTCATGAAGTGAGTCAGGCTTTAGGACATGTAGTGCTAGAAAGTCCTATGCAGCATGTGTGTCAGGCCTCTTAATTCCCAAATAGTCTCCATGCTGTGTAATAAATATCCTAGGTGTGCTGTAGAAATGCCATAGCAACTAACTCTGTAGCATGTAGTAATCATTTCAGTGAATTTTCATTTCTACATTCTCAGTCCAGAAAATTGTGGCAGAATAATTTGCTTAGTTTGTGTGTTCAAAAATATGGGAATACATGTACTCATGAAGTGAGTCAGGCTTTAGGACATGTAGTGCTAGAAAGTCCTATGCAGCATGTGTGTCAGGCCTTTTTAAATTCCCAAATAGTCTCCATGCTGTGTAATAAATATCCTGGGTGTGCTGTAGAAATGCCATAGCAACTAACTCTGTAGCATGCAGTAATCATTTCAGTGAATTTTCATTTCTACATTCCCAGTCCCACCTTGACCACCTACAATGCCTGAACACCACTGCACTGTCCTAAACCCTGAAACACCATCCCTAGCAATACATTCTAAAGTCTTTCAACACTACTGCACTGCTGTAAACCCCGAAACACCATTTACAGTGAATGCCCCTATAATGTTCAAACACCACTGCACTGCCGTAAACCCTGAAGCAGCACTCCCTGCATGATCTCCTACACTGCTACTGTGCCTTAAAATTACTTATGGAGTGAACCAGACTTTACAACATATAGTGCTTCTAATTGCTATGTAGTATGCTAGTAGTGGTCTATAATTGTAAAAAAAAAATTAACATGTTTTTTTTATTCACAACAGATTTTAATTATCTACAGAAAGAAAAAACAACATGCCTTCAAAGAGTGTGAAAAGAAAAAGATATAAACAGGCTTACTTTCCCAAGAAAAAACAAGTACAAGATTTGAAAAATCTGAAAAAAAAGAGAAAATTGTCCCTAGAAATGCAGAAGAGGTGTTAGCTGATGAAGTTTTAGGGAGACGTCCTAATGCTCCAGTGTACACTTGGAATTGTAGTAGTATTTGTAGTGTACGACAGGATTCAATTGATTTTTTCTGCAATTTCTTACGTAAGTATACTAAGAAAGGTGTGAAATAAAAGACTTAGATGATGCAAGAATTAGACCCTTGCAGAGTGAGAGAAAAAACAGGTTTGCAAGGTCATTCTCTGGCTTGTCTTTCTAAAAGAGTATGTCAGAGTGTTTTTCACCATTTTAGGATGTTAGCAGTGCATCATAATGAAGTGAGGAAATTAGTGAGAAGGTTGTATTATGCAAAACGTCCAGCACTTAAGCTAAAACAGTTAAACAGTGTGCTTTTGCATGGATCTGTATTAGATGTAATCAACATTTGTGAAGAAATTGAGGTTAGTAACTTTCGTCCTGAATAAGACAGTGCAGAAACTGATACATTGATAGAAGGAAATGTTGAAGAGAATGTACAGAATTTTAGTACAGAAAATTTTGAGCAAGAAATTACAAGGTTTAAGGTCATTTCAGCAGAAAGGACAAACTTTTCTTGTATTTGTTGTAGACAAATTTATTATAAAAATCAGACCAGGATAGTTGATGTATATTTAAAAAGTGAAAAGGAGAATAATAATGAGTAGAAGAACATATTTGTTGGTAGAGGATTGTTTTGATTAGGGTTCTGATCAACGTATTTGTAAATATTGTTATAATAAATTAAATGAAAACAACATGCCAGCTAGAGCTGTACATAATAATCTTGAGATGGTAAATATTCCTTCTGAACTGATGGATTTAAATACTTATGAGTCTATTCTTATTCAATGTGTGCATCCATTTCAGGCTATTGTTCGTATGGAGCCTAAGACAGGGAATTTGCCTCCTTCAGATTTACTGAGAGGATTAAAGGGAAGAGATGTATATTTGCCTCTAGATTTAAAGACAAATATTGAAACAATTGGTGTAGAAAATGTGGAATATCTAGTTATTCTAGTTAATGGCGTTCCTACGAAGAGTAAGAAAATATGGCAAGAATTAGTGGATGTTAGGAAAGTGAAAAAGGCAACGTTGTATTTGGTAAAAATAATCAATACTATTAAAATTTATATGTAGGAGAAGAGGAAACAACTATAGAAAAGGACAGTGATTTGTCAACTGGACAAATTGAAAAAGTTGATGTGTCCAGAACTGAAAACCTTTATGAACATTATAGTGTGCATCCACTTCACCCTAAAGAAGTGATGGGGAATACTATTGAGTTATTCCAAATGAAAGAAGCGAAAGGAAGTACCATTAGTGTATGGGAAGAAAGCTTGAAAGCTCGTTGTTTCCCTCAGTTATTGCCAACAGGAAAAGGTGGACGATATGATGAACGACCTGTGCAGATTCCTGCATCTGAATCCGGACATCAAGATTATATGCAGAAGATCCAAGGTTTCGCCAATGTATTCCATATTTGTTTCATCTTCTGTTTGAGAGTGACTTGTCTGGACTTTCTTATGCAGTGAACCATATACTAAAAAGTGGAGTACATCTGCAAAATGTTTCGGCAAAGGACTTTATGGATAAAGTCCAACAGAAAGATACTGTTTTGGAATCTCAGCTAATTAACCTCATGGCATGTCAGTGTGGTACTAATGAGTATTGGTACTGTTGTCATGGGGAATTGAAATGTATGCTAAGAAACTTAGGAACTCCTACATTGTTCCTTACTCTAAGCTGTGCTGAGTATGCTTGGGAAGATTTACTTAAATTTCTTCGAGAGGCAAATGCAAACATAGACAAAATAGAATACAAGACACCTGGAGAACTGTGCGCTTTGGATCAAGTTAATGTATGCAGGTATTTCAATCATAGATTTGAAGCTATGATGTCTTTTATCACAAACAAAAAATATCCTCCTCTTGGAGAGGTTCTGGATTTGTTTTGGAGAAATGAGTATCAAGCAAGAGGTGCTCATCACATACATATGCTGCTATAGATCAAAGATGCTCAAACATTTGGAACAGATTCAGATGAGCCAGTGAGGAGTTTTTTTTAACAATATCTACATGTGCTGTACCAAAAAGTACAGAACAAAATAATTTAAGACATCAAGTCATATGATTTCATAACCCATCGTTGTGGAATATACTGTTGTCGAAAGTACAAAACTAAGGAGAGTTCTATACAAAATGTCGTTTTGCATTTCCACGTCCAGTAATTTCAATAGGAAGAGTGAACAATTTTATGTCATCTTTGCGACATACTGTCAGAAGAAAATCACCGAAAAATACCTACAACTTAAGAAGAAATGAAGAGTCAAAATACATAAATGACTATAACCCAGTCATTTTCTCCATGTGTAATGCTAACATGGATATTCAATATGGTGCAGACAACTCCATTGCTGTGGCTCGATATGTAACGTCTTACATTACTAAATCTGAAAAGACGGAACTAAAGGAAATGTGGGAAGAAATTTCTCATGAAAAGAACCTAAGTAAGAAATTGTACAGCTACAGTTTGAAGATGTTGTCTCATCGAGAAATCGGAGCATATGAATGTTCAGATCACTTATCATCTGCAAGTCTATACTCCAAATCTAGAACAATAATTTGGGTGACTTTAGGTCTTGCAAGAACACGTAACCGAGTTTTGAAATCTGTACAAGAAATTGAGTATTTAGCAGAAAGAGAACCAGACAGTACAGATATTTTGAAGACAAATATGTTGGATACATACTATCCAAATATAAGTAATCATCTTGAGAATGTTTGTCTCTATGAAGTACTCCAAAGCTATACTTTTAAGAGGAATATTACAGAAGATATCAATAAATTAGTATATGCTGTGATTGGATCTGAAGGGTGTTTAGTGAAACAAAGAAAAGGACATTTGATTAATCACCGAAAACTGAGTTGCGAAACTCCTGACAAAAGGGAATTTTACAATTTAGCTCTTTTGCAACTCTTTAAGCCATGTCGTACAGAACTGGAACTACTTGGAGATTTTCACAGTTATGAAGATTGATTCAATGCAACAAAAAATACTATAGAATGTCCTGTTTTTACTAATTATCTTATAAATGTTGAACGACGAATACAGCAAAAAGCTACAATTGCAGCAGAGATTGCTAGACACAGTTCTCAAGACAGTCAAAGTTCTGCTTCGTTGAGTCAGGATCCACTAGGAGAACCAATTTTCCAAAATGAAGCAGCAACTGCCATGGATGAGGTGGAAACAGCAATGCAACAAGCTCAAGAGGAAGAAATAAACTTAGAAGAATTGGAAAAACAATTACATGTTGAGCAAAATCAAATATATTATCAAATGACAGAGCAGATTGAGCATGGTTTATATCATGAGAAAAAAGAGTGCTCATGTACGTCATTTAAACCTGTCCGACTGTACGTGATTGGAGAAGCAGGAACTGCAAAAAGTTTTCTAATTAAAGGAATTGCAACTTATCTACAGAAAAGAACTGAGTCGTCACTCTCTTGTGTTGTTCCTGCTCCAACTGGGTTGGCAGAACATAACATTAAAGGGATTACTTTACATCGTTTATTGATGCTGCCAGTAGAGCATGAAAATAAATTAGAATACCACAAGCTATATGGAGAAGCTTGTTGTGAAGTTTCTAGAGTCTTGAAAAAAATGAAACTTCCCATTATTGGAGAGGTAAGCATGGTATCAAATTTAATGCTTGCCTTTGTGCATTTAAGAATGCAACAAATCCTTAAAACAGAGTATGATGTGTTATTTGGAGGCAAACACGTCATAGTTTTTGGAGATCTACTACAACGAACTCCTGTGAAAGGACAACCAGTATTTAAAACAGTTACACATGAAGACACCAGAAAGTGCCTGGGAAGCATTGGAAATGTTAATATTTGGTCATATTTTGAATATTCAGAACTCATTACAAATATGCGACAGTCAAAGGACGCTGATTATAAACGTATTCTTGAAGATATAAGAATTGGAAAAGTGAGTGAACATGGCAAAGAAGCTTTACAGGCACGATTTCTTACAAATTTGTTTCCAAATTTATGTCCGCTGAAAACAGTTTCCTGTTTGTTTTGTATATGCGGTGACTATTCATAAATCTCAAGGTTTAAGTGTAGATAGTGCTTTGGTGAATATTGTAAGTACTGTGTTTAAAGAGGGTATGGCATATGTTGCTTTATCTCGAGTCAGTACTTTATCTGGATTATACTTGATTGATTTTGATGAGACAAAGATTAGTGCAGATGTAAATTGTGTAAAAGAGTATAATAGGTTAAGAAGAGAACATGCTCCCAATTTACCTCAATATCGTTTATTTGAAAAGCGTGTGGTAGGTCGATAAAGAAGATATGAGAAGAATTGTAGCGAGGTTGTAGAGAAAAGAAAAAAACTAGATGAACCAGTGATAGTAAGCAAAAAGAAAAAGGATACTATTGAAGAAGTTGTTGGTTTTCAGTTTGAAAACAGTTCTGGTGTCAACTGCTATGCTAATGTAGTGGTTAATGTTGTTTTTTTTTCTTGAAACTTTACAACAACAAATTGTTGAAAATCGGGACAAAAGATTTTGTTGTTTGTTGAAATCTGTGCTGGAGAAATGTAGTAGTGATAAAACTAAAATCGAAAGTGTGTCTGATATTCGAAATGTTTTAGACATATGTTCTGGTTTAAATCAATTTTCACAGAATATTCAGCAAGATTGTCAGGAATTTCTAATGTATATGCTTGTTGTATTGCAAGATGAAGGTATAGATAGATATTGAAAATCTTTTTGGCCTTTTTGGCCTTTGTTATAAATGGCAACATGACTGTGACAATTGTTCATTTTCAAGTAGTACTTAAATAGACACTGGAAGATTTATATATTTGACTTTACCAGACTGCAAATCAGTGTCTTTTAATAATCTAGTTAGAGAAGTAAATCAAAACATGGCCTGTACCCAATGTAACTCACAAATGTTATCAACATTATTTATACAAAGATATGGACAGTGTGTAATTTTAATGCTGCAACGATGCAGACCTGATGGAAGAAAACTGACAACTTTAATAAAACATTTTGTGGCTACTCAACTATCAATATCAGGAAGAACTTTTGTAACTGTAAGAATTATTTTCCATGATGGTCCTTCTACAACATCAGGACATTACACAGCTTATTTAAATTGTACAAAAGGCTGGACTCATTGTAATGATACCCAATTTATTTTTAAACAACGTTTGCCTTATGACTTACCAAATTCTTACCTAGTGTTTTTACAACCAACATTTTAGGGAAAATAATTGGCCTGGGAAAATTACTGCTGTTAAGAAAGGGTAGTCTGGTGTTGAAAAGTACTTTGTGAGTGAGGGTGATCAGGTTCAAAAAATTATTGTAGTTGACGTAGAGGTAGTGTAAGTGTATCAGATAGTGGGTGATGTAGCTATCACAGGAGATGGTGATCATCAGTAAGGCCGAGGTGTTTTAGATTTGTTATAGTTGTTGTAGATGTTAGTGACATTTTTTATTCCCTTGTAGAGGTTTCTTTTAATGGTATACAGCTCCTTGATGAGATAAAGGATGAATAGAGTGTCATCGGTATACCAGATGATGTTGAGATTCTGATAGCATGCTAGTTGTTTAAGGTTTATGTACATGATAAATAGCATCGGGTGGAAGTATAACCATTGTTAGATGGTACAAAAGGTGTGGGTGCTTTTGATTGAGAAGGTTGGGAAACGGACGCTTAAGAGTACTACTAAGTATCTTCCAAACTAAGGATTACACACATACTATTTGGCCATGAGGAATGGTATCTGAAACTAAAAATTACTATTTTGAGTAAATGTTGTTAGCATATGTTTGTACATAACTTTATTTAGAGTGTATAGAGTGTATAAAAAAGAAGTAATAATGTTTTGTTGATTGTTGGAGATGTCCCATATTTACGTAAGAAATTGCTGTTTGAAAAAAACATTTAAGATATGTTTTTTCTAATTTTTACATTATTAATGAAAATGTTGAATGGTTTTATTAAAGACAATCTTATTGATTGTCTATTTTTTTGCCCGCTGTTGTACTATGATGAGTACTATTGAACTCACTGTTTCAGTGAAATTCAATATATTCTGAGAACAGCAAAATAAGATACATAACATATTGTACAAACTATTTTGTATTGTGAAATATATATTATAACTCAATTTTTACTTCTCTTCCACAGATACTATATTTATAAAAAATGTATTATTAACTTTTCATTACTTATAAGGTAAGTACGACAAACAAAAAATACTTCCTCATTACTCCCTTACTTCTCTTTCCCTCGTTCACTTTCTTCACTCTCTCCCTTACTCCCCTTCCTTTACTCATCTTACTCCCCTTCCCTCACTCTCCTTATTCCCCTTCATTCGCCTTTACACTCCTTCTCTCACCATCAGTACGCTTCCCTCACCCTCACTCACCTTCTCCTGCTCCCTCTTTCCCCTCTCTGTCCCTCACTTCCCTTTCCTTTCTTCCTCCATCACTACCCTTCTCTTGCTCTAACACTCACTCTTTTCTCTCTCCCCCTCACTCTCTTTCCTTCACACCATCCCTCACTCACTTTCAGTCACTCCCCTTCTATCACTCCCTCTCTCCCTTTTGCTCACTCCCCTTCCTTTATTCCCTGCCTCACTCCCCTTTCCTGTATCCGTCTCTGAGTCTCTTCCTCTGTCTCAGTCATTATAACTGCCTCACTCCCTCACAGTCCCTCACTCTCCCTGGCCAGCCGGGGATCCCATTTCTAACACCCTCATACCCCTTTCCTAACTGTCACTGCCCTTCACTCACTCCCCTTCCCCCACTCCACTTCCTCCTATCTGTATCTCACTCTCCCTCTCTTTCTCTCTCTCACTGTCTCCCTCTCTCTCCAACATTCTTCCTTTTCTTTCCTCTCTCTTTCCATAAATCCTTCTCCCTCACTCACTACTTTTTCCTCTCTCTTAATATGCTTCTTTTTCCCTCACTCCCCTTCCTTCACTGTCACTGCCCTTCACTCAATCTCACTCCTCTTACCCTACTTCATGTTCTCCTCTGTCATCACTCCCATTCTCTTTTTCCTGCTGCCTTTCCTTCCTTCACTCCCCCTCAATCTCTTTCCCTCACTCCATCCGTCAGTCCCCTTCCCTCACTCCCCTTTCCTCATTCCCTTTTGCTAACTCCCATTCCTTTAGTCCCTCACTCCCCTTCACTCCATTTCTCTCTCCCTCTCTCCCTCTGTCTCACTCAGTCTAACCGCCTCACTCCCTCTCAGTCACTCGCTCTCCCTCTCTTTCTCTCTCACTCTCTCCCTCTCTCTCTCTCTCTCACCCTTCCTCTCTTTCCCTTTCTGTTTCCTTCACTCCTACTTTATCCCTCAGTCCCCTTTCCTCTCTCTTAATCTCCTTCCTTTTCTTCCATTCCCCTTTCGTCACCCTCATACCCCTTCTCTCACTGTTACTGCCTTTCACTCACCCGCAGTACTTTTCCCTCACTCCCCTTCCCTCATTCCCCTTCCTTCACTCCACTTTCCTCACTCCACTTTCCTCACTCCCTCGCTTACTCCCCTTCGTTCACTCCCTCCCTCTCTTTTTTTTCATCCATGTTTCTCTCCCTGTCTTCCTCTGTCTCACTCACTCTAACTGCCTCACTCCTTCTCAGTTCCTTGGTCTCCCTCTTGCTCCTCTCTCCCTCTCTCTCCCTTACCCTTAATCTCATTTCCTCTCTCTTTCTATCACTCCTCCTCTCTCCCTCACTCACTTTCCCTCTCTCTTAATTTTCTTTCTTCTCCCTCATTCACCTTCCCTGTTGGACTTGGCCCTTATGGCAGGTTCACCCCTAAACTTTTTGCATTTAATGGTGACCTGGTGATGGTGATTTTTGGGTTCTGTGCACTTTCACTGTGTCCCAGTGGAAAGTGCGTGCACACTTTGAGTGCTTGTGGTGAGATAGGCCTGCCCTCCCGTAGGAATGCATGGGGAATGGATGTGTCCCTGGTAGTTCCTGATGCGTGGGGTGTACAGGCTCGAGTCTGGTATGTGTGGACTCGTGTGATTGAATGCTGCGAAATGGTGTATGCGGCATGTATGTGTCTAGTGTGGAAGTGCCCCTTCTAGACATGGCTGTGTGTGTGCAGTGAGGGTGCTGGCGTGTGATTGGCTGGAGCTGGCTGGGATGCCAGGCTCCATGAGTCATGATGGGTCTGCCCAGTGGTGAGTGTGGCGATTAGCATGCTGATGGCTGGGGAGGTGTGTACCTGTGTCCTGAATGAGGCTGGGTTTTCCCCAGACAATGCTGGCTCCGCCCCCTGTGGTGCGACTGATGACCCAAGTCCTGCCAGTGAATGAAAAGGGTGAGTGAGCACATCATGAGTGCTCACCAACCAGCTGCGACAGGTTTCTCCCCTCACCCTGTGCCAGAACAAAGGATTTACTATTATAAAAATGGGGCTGTGTCCCCACAGAGGTTGTTCTGTTCCAGGATCCTGTCTGAGGGGGCTGTTGCTGTGCTGGGCGCCAGGAGGACCGCCACTTGGACTGTCTCCCTGTCTGGAGACCCAGTGAGCTGGCTCTGGACCCAGCCTTGCCCCCCCCCTGCCTGCCTAGAAGGACTTTTGCTGGGCTTGTTGGCCCCTAGCGCCTGGGAGCGCTTTATTTGGGCCTCTAGCGCTTGAGAGCGTGTTATTTTCGTCATAGCGCCTGGGAGCGCCTTGGTTGCAGGAGACCGGTACCCACCCGGCGATTACCCCATGTTTGACGATTTTATAGCCCTGGCAGGTGCCCACCCCGCCAGGGACCTGGTGCCGTTGGTTTGGCCCCATATCAAGTGCCCACCTCGCTTTTTGATTTAATGGCCGAGGGAGCCCACCCCTCGACAATCACCTCCGCAGCACAGGGGCATTGAAATCGTTGCCGGGCCGCTGCCTAGTGCGACCCGGAAGTGCCGCCTCCACGTCCCCCAGGGCCGCGCTACTACTGGCTGCCCTCAGCAGCGCAACCCGGAAGTTCCCGCGGCTCACCTGGTTGTAGGCAGGGCCTCGGTACAGGAAGAGAGCGGCGCCGGCCTTCACGGGGCTCCCGTGATTGAGGGAGAGCCCCGGAGTGCTGCCAGGAGGCGGAAGAAGAGCCGAGCAGAGGAGAGCCGCCCCAGGAGAAGCGAGAGCCGCCGCAGGACTGGGTGAGTGACGGCATGCAGTGTTGGTTCCAGAGAAGGGGGAGGCGTCTGGGCACATTGCCGGTGCCCGCCCCCCCCCCCCCCCAGGGCTCTCTCCCCGAAGTGAGGGCAATTGTTGGTGGAGCCCTGAGAGGGCTCCGGGGGTCATTGTCATTTTGAGTCCCCAGGAGGGGGACTCCGCCGATTGCCCCGCATCTTGTGCAAGGGCCCTGAGGCCCCACCGACCAGCCCGCATTACCTTGGTTGTTTAGAGCCCCAGAGAGGCTCTAGGTGCCCAAATTTTGCTTCGAGTCCCCAGGAGGGGGACTCCAACGGCGGCAATTATTGATTTAGAGCCCGGAGGGGCTTTGGGGGCAGTTCAAGTTGCACTGCAAAGCCCTCGAGAGGCTCACATCCCCCACTGTTGTTTCCAGAGCCCAGAGAGGCTCAGAGGGGGCAGTCATTTGTTTAGAGCCCTGAGAGGCTCAGGGGGCACAGTTGTATTTAAGAGACCAGAGAGGTTCTTGAGGGCCACATTAATTTCTTAGAGCCCACGAGGGGCTCAGGCGCATTATTGTTGGTTGAGCCAGAGAAGCTCAGGAGACAGTCAGTTGGGCCGAGCCTGCGAGGCTCCAGCATTGGCCCAAGCCTTGTCTCACACAGCTGCCCAGCACTTTGTGGGCAGCTGCCATGTTTAGGCCCCTGACACTGGGACACAGGGCGTCCTAGCCCTAGAGAGGCCAGTTGGCCAAGGGACTGCCACAGGTTGTGGCTAATGTGATTTTTGCGCGATTGCTTGTGCTTGCACCTCTGAATGTTTTTAGGCATCACGTGTTCTCTTGTGCTGCACCTCTGAATGTGTTTTTATGCGTCATGTGCCTTGTTCTTACACCTCTGAATGTATTGTTGATGCATCATGTGTTTTCCATCCTTACACCGCTGAATGTATGTTATGCATCATGTGTTATGTGCTTACACCCCTACAGGTATTGTAATACTTAGGTGGTTGTTTTTCTCCTAGTGCAGGTGGTGCTAGTGAGGTCCTGGTTACCAGTAGTTACTGGTTGTGTACTTTATGTTCTAATTTGTGCTACAGTGATTTATATTCCATGTTCTGAGTGCTAATTCTACCTAGTGCTAAGTTCTAAAAGTGCTGATTCCTGACAGTGGTCCAGGTGGCCCTGTCTTGTACATATCCCCTGTAAATTCTGCCCGTGCCTGTTGGCACATTTTAAAGTGTGTGTTTTTATCTAATGTGTTTTGGTGTAATACAAAGGCTATTTTTATATAACCTTGTGTGGAGTTTCCTTTGTGGTGGACCCTGGGAGTTGTTGCTGGGGTGCGTGCGCAAATACTTAACTCACATCGCCTCCAAGTTTAGCCTTGCTGCTCGCGCCACGTTACCTAGAGGGTGAGCAGGGGTTATCTTGGCGTGTAACTCCCTTGACCTGACTTAGGAGTGGTGGTCTCTGACTGACTTTGGCGCAAGCCCTGGCCAGCCGGGGATCCCATTTCTAACACCCTCATACCCCTTTCCTAACTGTCACTGCCCTTCACTCACTGTCACTCCCCTTCCCCCACTCAACTTCCTCCTATCTGTATCTCACTCTCCCTCTCTTTCTCTCTCTCACTGTCTCCCTCTCTCTCCACCACTCTTCCTTTTCTTTCCTCTCTCTTTCCACAAATCCTTCTCTCTCAGTCACTACTTTTTCCTCTCTCTTAATATGCTTCTTTTTCCCTCACTCCCCTTCCTTCACTGTCACTGCCCTTCACTCAATCTCACTCCTCTTACCCTACTTCATGTTCTCCTCTCTTTGCATCACTCCCATTCCCTTTCTCCTGCTGCCATTCCTTCCTTCACTCTCCCTCACTCTCTTTCCCTCACTCCATCCGTCAGTCCCCTTCCCTCACTCCCCTTTCCTCATTCCCTTTTGCTAACTCCCATTCCTTTAGTCCATCACTCCCCTTCACTCCTTTTCTCTCTCCCTCTCTCCCTCTGTCTCACTCAGTCTAACCACCTCACTCCCTCTCAGTCACTCGCTCTCCCTCTCTTTCAATCTCACTCTCTCCCTCTCTCTCTCTCTCTCTCTTTTTAACCCTCCTCTCTTTCCCTTTCTGTTTCCTTCACTCCTACTTTATCCCTCAGTCCCCTTTCCTCTCTCTTAATCTCCATCCTTTTCTCTCATTCCCCTTTTGTCACCCTCATACCCCTTCTCTCACTGTTACTGCCTTTCACTCACCCTCAGCACTTTTCCCTCACTCCCCTTCCCTCATTCCCCTTCCTTCACTCCTCTTTCCTCACTCCCTTGCTTACTCCCCTTCATTCAGTCCCTCCCTCTCTTTTTGTTCATCCATGTTTCTCTCCCTGTCTTGCTCTGTCTCACTCACTCTAACTGCCTCACTCCTTCTCAGTTCCTTGGTATCCCTCTCTCTCACTCTCTCCCTCTCTCTCCCTTACCCTTAATCTCCTTTCCTCTCTCTTTCTATCACTCCTCCTCGCTCCCTCACTCACTTTTCCTCTCTCTTAATTTTATTCCTTCTCCCTCATTCACCTTCCCTCACCCTCATACCTCTTTCCTAACTGTCACTGCCCTTCACTCACTGTCACTCCCCTTCCCCCACTACACTTCCTCCTATCTGTATCTCACACCCCTTCCCTTTCCCACTCCCTTTCCCTCACTCCCCCTCGCTCTCCTTACCTCACTCCATTCCTTACTCCCCTTCCCTCACTCCCCTTCCCTAACTCCCTCCATCCCCTCACTCCCCTTCTGTCTCCTCCACTCCCATTCTCTCACTTTCCCTTATCCCCCTTTTCTCATCCTCATACCTCTTCCCACACCGTCACTCCACTTTCCTTACCTTCACTCCCTTTACCCTGCTCTACTTCCCCCTCTCTGTCCCTTACTCCCCCTCCCTGTCTCCATCCCTACCCTTAGTCCCCTTCTTTCCGTCACTCTTTCACTACCCTTTCCTCACTCACCATACTCCCCTTTCCTCACTCATTCCCTCAGTCCCTCCCCTTCACCTAGTCATTTCAGTCATTCATTTATACACTACACATTCATTCAAAAAAAGTATGACACAGTATAAGAAATATAGCTCTTCTTGGAGAAGTAAAGTTAGTTCTTAGAAGAACTGGTTTTTTTTGTTTTACATTTTTTGTGTTTTTTGAACGATTTTATATTTTTGGGGGATTTTCTGTAACAAAAAAGAAAATAGGAAACCAAAAACTGCTCAACAGGAACAGGAACAACAATAATAAAAGAAACGTTGGGAGCATCTGTGTTGCCTCTTCTGTGCCACGATTAAATCAATGCTTTGCTCTCCGTAGCACAATAGTTGCAACGTATATGTACGTCTGCAAAATCCGGCCGGATATCTGGAGCTGTTGCAGATGGAGATGCTCCTGAAGAAGAGGTGCTGGGGACAGCAGCTGGAGGATTGTCCCTGAGGTCTTGAGTAGATGCCCGAGCATAGTTGTTGGGATCAAGATTTTTCACATGCCGAATCATAGTTGCAATGCTGAAAGAATACTGTTTGGAGGCATCACCTCTTGAAAGGATGGTGCCAAAGATTTTGCAAGTGACTTTGGAAGCATTTACCTTTTTTTGCCCTTGTGGGTAAGTAAAAAACTTCCATATAAAAGACTCTGTGGTTTGGCTGGTCAGGCAAAATCTCCTCATCAGAGTCTGAAGAAGATTGCTGTTCTGCCATTTTCCTAGCAAGAAGAAAATACTGAAGATGCTTCTCCCAGGAAAAAGAAACAGATAGTGAGGGAAGTGGGTGGGGTTTTTGAAGATTTGGAAAAGAATCTACTATAAACCAATCAAAAGTGTTGCTTTAAAGTCATATGACTTTACGTGCACGCAAGGTGCGCGCACGCATGCGCGCACGGTGTCCACACGAGTCGCATATGAATGACTTTTTACCCGATTTTCATAAATGCTATAGTGAGTACAACCAACTATAACGGGGGAATTTCAATGGTTTTGTATGAGTAAAATATCCAGCTAACTATAACTGGTGTGAAACCTATGCTTTTTTCAGTGAATATATATATATATATATTACCTACTGGCTTCACACATGTTATAGTTAGCTGGACATTTCACTCATACAAAACCATTGAAATTCCCCCGTTATATAACTCGCGCAGCCGCAATCCACTGCTAATGACGTCACATATTACATCACTCATGACATGGTCAGTGACATCACGGTGTCCGCACGAGTCGCATATGAATGACTTTTTACCCGATTTTCATAAATGCTATAGTGAGTTCAACTAACTATAACGGGGGAATTTCAATGGTTTTGTATGAGTAAAATATCCAGCTAACTATAACTGGTGTGAAACCTATGTTTTTTCCAATGAATATATATATATATATATATATATATCAAGCCACTTGCAGAACCAATTTTAGAGAGAGCCTAGCGGAGACAAAATCGTTTGCAGCAGTTTTATTCAAAAGTGACAGCGTGACAACACCGGAGATTGGGCAGGCAAAAGCATCCAAGATTGAAAGCCAGACGCGTTTCAGGTCATAAGTCCTTTCCTCAGTGGCTTATCTGGAAGGCAGTGGGAAAACGATTGAGAGCACTTCCTGTTCTTAAATCTTTCAATCTTGGATGCTTTTGCCTGCCCAATCTCCGGTGTTGTCACGCTGTCACTTTTGAATAAAACTGCTGCAAACGATTTTGTCTCCGCTAGGCTCTCTCTAAAATTAATTCTGCAAGTGGCTTGATATATATATATATATATATATATATATATATAAAATATATATTACCTACTGGCTTCACACATGTTATAGTTAGCTGGACATTTCACTCATACAAACCCATTGAAATTCCCCCGTTATATAACTCGCGCAGCCGCAATCCACTGCTAATGACGTCACATATTACATCACTCATGACATGGTCAGTGACATCACTCATGACATCACTGATGACGTCTCAATTAACATCACTGACATCACTTTCAGAACACGAATACGTCATACGGGCCCGCAATTGCGCAACTACGATTCATTTTACTGTATGCAACGATATAATAAATATTTACACCATTGGGAACAAAATGGGTGGCATAATTTAAATACAAAAATTATGGGAACAGGTAGTGGAGTTGAAAAATGACCTACCAAAAACTCACGTGATTAACACGCTGAGTCATCAACGCGATGGCATGCACGTTGAAGGGAATTCAGTGGCTGTTGAAGCCACAAAGGGGGCTGTTCACACAGCTTCCATACTTGCGCACACTCGTCCATCAACGAGAATAGAGGGTTAGAATATGGTGGCTGCAATTGCTTCACGCAAATACAGCACCGCAGTGCCTAAGAAATTGCCACTCAAATACTCCTACAAGTTAGATGCAAACAACATTCCATATGCTCAGATTCCTGGAGTGAGAGATATAGTATTTCCAAATATGGATAGTAGGCAGGAATTAATCATTTAGAGCGTGTGCGGCATTGACTAACCGTGATTCTGATGTCGCCGAGTTGTTTTCCTCCCGGTTTGCTTGCGCTGCACCATTTTTGATCTTGCTGCGTGATCGCACAAGACTATTCGACTGCGAGTACGTCATGGCGTGATCGCACAAGACTTTTCGACCGCGAGAACGTCATAGCGCCCCGCCATATTGTATTGGGATACTTTCAGAACACGAATACTTCATAAGGGCCCGCAATCAAGCAGGTGTGATTCCGTTTACTGTATGCAATGATATAATAAATATTTACACCATTGGGAACAAAATGGGTGGCATAATTAAAATACAAAAATTATGGGAACAGGTAGTGGAGTTGAAAAACGACCTACCAAAAACTCATGTGATTAACACGCTGAGTCATCAACGTGATGGCGTGCACGTTGAAGGGAATTCAGTGGCTGTTGAAGCCACAAAGGGGGCTGTTCACACAGCTTCCATAGTTGTGCACACTCGTCCAACAACAAGAATAGACGGTTAGAATATGGTGGCTGTAATTGCTTCACGCAAAAACAGCACCGCAGTGCCCAAGAAACTTCCACTCAAATACTCCTACAAGTTACATGCAAACAACATTCCATATGCTCAGATTCTTGAAGTGGGAGATAGAGTGTTTTCAAATATTGATCGTGGACAGGAATTAATCATTTAAAGCACACAAGGGCTTGGGCTCCGCGCATTCAGGGGTAATAGCTACTATTTCTTCATTGCAACAGTGCTATTGGTGGCCTGGGATCAGAAGTCAGACTATTGGCTTTGTCTTGAACTGCAACATCTGCAAACGAATGCCAGGCTACACAATCACAACACCCACGCAGGTCCCATTGCTAGACAGCATCAGACTGTCCACTTGATCGTGTCGTGCAAAGGACCACTGGGGCCCCTCAAATTTTTAGGTGGCTTAAAAATATATCTTAGTGGCAGTGGGTCCTTGCTCAAGTTTCCTATAAGTATGGCCCCAATGCTTGGCTGACGCTCAAAACTGTTATAAAAAGATTTGCGAGTCCACAACAGGAGTTACGCAATCAATGTTACACCCTGACTGTGGCCCCACACTTGGCTCTCGAGCCTACTAAGAGGCCATGGAAGGGATGGACATAGTATTACGGTACTCCTCTCTAACGCCATCCTGAGGGAATTAAGGTAGAGAAGAGGAAGGTCTGGGGCATAGAGCAATCCTTAACAGCTAGGGTATTAGGCTGGGCATTAGTGGGGTCAAACACTTATATGGATTCAGGGGGCAATACACACTCAGCCAAGAAGCTCTCTAGGAGGTGTCACCCCATTTACAAATGTAGGAACCTGATCATACATGTGAAGGCACAGTGGCGGATGAACACCATTCTGTATCTATGATCATTTGGCTGTTTTACAGGAACTAAAGGAAACAAAGAAACAAACAAAGATTCTGTCAAAGTGAAACAGGCCGCCACTGGGAAGTTGAGGTAATCACGGCAAGTCCTGTGTGAATCTAAAAGTCGTGGATCTGGACAGAGAGAGAAAAAGATCGCGGACACAAAGGAATTTGGGCCCTCATACAGAAATACATGTGCCAGTCCTTAATGTGAAAGGAACAAGAACTGTACTTTTGCCGCATCATGCCGTGATAAAAGCACCAGATTAATTTCAAATGAAAGAATCAACCAAAACCTATGTTGCCAATACTGAGCAGTAGGCTTCATGAATTCCACAATAGTAGACATCCCTCTCACTACTATTCAAGAAATTCAAACTGAAAGGCTCATCAGGTTTGAGAAATCAAATCCATGGAGTGGGGGACTATGCAACAATGCAATGGAACCAGTTCTCCTTGAACCAACCTTTCAAATTCAAAATAAAAGTCAAGACAACGCTCAAGTTGCAATTTGGCCAAAAATAAATGTGTACACCAACGTTTTTCAACAAAAGCATGAATTAATAAAAGCTTCAAAGTTTTTTCAACAAAAACATCAAATAAAAAATGTTTCAACGTTTTTCAACAACAGCATCAAATAATAAATGCTTCAGTTTTTCAACAAAAGCATCAAGTAATAAAAGCTTCAAAGTTTTTCAACAAAAACATCAAATAATAACTTCAACATCTGAACGTTTTTTCAGCAAAGACATCAACTATTAACTTCAACATTTCAATGTTTTTCAACAAAAACAGCAGAAATAACTTTAACTAAATGCGATGCAATTTCAACAATTGATCTTACAGCTACTGGCTATTTCATTAACTGTGATACGTTTTCCAGGGCTCCTCGTGAACAGGAAGCGACAGCCATCCCAAAAACAAACATGCAAGTACAAACATTTGAAAATTTTTCCTTTCCAAAAGATACAGACCTGGCTTCACCATAAGTAGAACTATGGGGTATTCTGGGTTCATCTTTTTCTGTTCTGGCTTTGCTTAGAGCTAGCTTTTAGTATGACTCTTAGTGGACACTTTCTACAACACAGGATCAACATAAAACTGAAGCCACGTCCATTTTCAATTCAAATGCAAAAGAGACTTATAAATGTATTCGACCTGAACACACCTTTATATTCTAAAGGATGTACTTAATCATCCAGTTTTTAATTCTGATTAATGTATTTTGAACTTTCATTCATTTTCATTTATCTTTATCATTCATTCAGTGATGTCATTACCTTCAATAAATTTTTCAGAAAAATGGGTGTATAATATGCTATCTGTTTTAGGAATAATTGCTACATTTTCAGATCATGAAATGTTAGAGATTTATTCATATTTCAACACTTTATACCTGTTACCTTCATTAAGGTTATCAACTCCTACAGAATTAAAATGCATCTAGAAATGTGGTTGTTTAACCCCATCGCCGCTAGCGGTTTTCCCGCTGTGCGCGGCGTTTTAAAAAAAGCTGCTTTACATGACGAGCTCAACTCGTCATGCGCATACGAGCGTCGCAACTCATCATGAGCTGAGCTCTTCATGAGCGGGGAAGGGGTTAAACACCAGTAGGAACGTTGCGAAACACCACCAAACACCATCGCACTGGGTGGGATAGTTGACATACATCAGCAGGGGCAATATTAGATGCGATTTACAACACAACAGGACACACCCAGATAGGAAAGTATGGGTGGTTTGGCCTTTTTGACACAAATACCTGCCACAAAAATGATTCTTGAACGTCACCAAGGGACTCAGTATACATAGGCCAGCACTACGTTATGTACAGATAACATCCAGAGGTAGTGAAATCCTACAGTGTAGTGAAGCAGTGCCTTTTTTTAAAAAAAGCCCCAACACTGACAGTAGTGAAACAAAAGTTTCCTTTGTCAAATACAATGTTTACGGCAATCTGAAAACCATGCTTGTGCTGCACATTTATTTTTCATTTTACATCAGCGAAATTTTTGTTTTCTTTTCCGCAAAATAGCACTCTTAAATACAGACTGCCCCTTTTTCCTTTTTGATAAATTTTGTCTTTCACATACAAGCAGTGTGATACACATTGGGAATACCTCGAACAGGAACTATGCCTCTCATGGTTTCAAATATTTAACAGAACAGTCTATAAAGACTGCCACGTACCTGTTCTCTGATGCTTGTTTCTTGCAATGAAGAATGGGTGGCCATCATCTGTCTGACACTTTCAAAGGAAAGCGCCAGTGTTATAGTTAGCTGGACATTTCACTCATAGAAACCATTGTAATTCCCCCGTTATAGTTAGTTTACCTAACTATAACTTGCGCGCCCGCAATGCACTGCTGATGACATCACATATTACACCACTCATGACATGGCCAGTGACATCACTCATGACATCACCGATGGCATCTTAAATGACATAACTGATGACATCACAGATGACATCATCTAGTGAATGTGTGTCTTTCTGAAAAATAAACATTTTTTTATACGTATATCTAAAGGTCCATGGAAGAATAAATGGGTAAATAACTGTCTAAATGGATGTTTTATTTTTCTAAAATTGATTGTATAACTGATTTATTAAGTATATCTTAGTGAATACATGTATTAACGAGTACTGTTTAAATATTTAAATATCTGTATCAGTGTCTCCCTTTGTGTATAAGTGGCTGCAAGGGTTGGTGAGTAGCTACATAAGTGTGTATATGGGTTATTAGTTTGTTTTTTGAGTATCAGTATGAGTGTCTGTATGGTTCGGTAGTGGATATTACTTAGCGCATAGATGCATGAATGAGTGACTCACTGTTTGTATGTGTTTTGAAGACAGCATGTGTGCAAGACTACATGGGTGGATAAGTGTATGTATGGGTGTGTTAGTGAGTGAATTACTGTCTCAATAATATCTTTATCAGTAACTACATATGTTTTAACCTAGTATATGTGGGTATTGATGTATATAAGTGAGTATATGTGAGAGTGAGAGTTTAAAAGAGTTCCTCTATAAATAAGTATGTGTTCTATAAGTTATTGCTTATGAGAGTAACTATGTGTACGTTTCTGTAGAAGTTAGTGTAGTGGTGTGTGTGTATAGCTGTATATGCAAGTAAATGGATGTTTGATTTATTTGCATGTGAGTATGTGTGTGAGTAACTCTATGGAAGAGTATTGTGTGTAACAGAATCTATAGGTGTATGAGTACATATGATGAGTGAGTACATGCATGAGTGACTATATAGAACTGTTGGTGAATGAGTGGATGTATATGTAGATATTGGAATTACTGAATAGGTTGTTGTAACTGGTATTGGTATAACCATTTTTTGGAAAATGTTAGTTTCTATTTTTGAATGTGTGTATCAAAGGTACTATTAGGGTGGGAGGAGGTCTGCCACTCTTTCACAAGGATGATGTCATCAGTAATGTCATTTGAGATGTCATCAGTGATGTCATGAGTGATGTCACTGGCCATGCCATGAGTGATGTAATATGTGACGTCATCAGCAGTGCATTGCGGGCGCGCTAGTTATAGTTAGCTAAACTAACTATAACGGGGGAATTTCAATGGTTTTGTATGAATGAAATGTCCAGGTAAGTATAACATGTGTGAAACCTATGGTTTTTTCAGTGAATGTGCAAGGTTTTTTAAATGCTAATTCCTAACTATAATGTGCGTAAAACCTATGTTTTTTTCAGTGAATTTCAAAGGTTTTGTAAATGATAATTTTTAAATGGATTATTTTTTTGTATTTCTTTCTTTTTATACTAATTTCCTACATTTTTTTAATAAATATTTGTATTTATTTTATTTTTTAAGTTATATTTCATATTCTTAACGTAAAATATTAACAAAAGTAAATTGAACAATATTTTTATTATTATTCTTTTTTTTTTCAATATATTAAAATTAAATTCTATTTAATTCCTTTTTCATATTTTTTGGGGGGATAATTGTACCGTACGCATGTGGTGATCGCACCATACTTTGTACAGCAAATCGTACTCTGTGCGTACCTGCGCATACGTTACGAATACGCTTTGACGTTACACATCACATCAAAGCACCCCATAAGCGAAAGTCGTGAAAGTTTTTAATTGTTTAAAAACATATATTTAAATATTTAGTGTACATACTAAGAGAAGCCATTATCTGGGATAATTAATGAAAATAGTTTGTTTAACTTCAAATAAGCGTATATTACTTTTAAAAGAAATTACGCGAATCGCGGCGGGACGTGAAATGTACTCGCATCGTAAGAGCACCGTAAGCACACTAAGTAAACATACGCAAAGCCATGTGACTTTCAAAGAACAGATGTAATTGGTTCATAATACTTCCTATTGTAACTGTTGAAAGACCCCACCCATTTTAATCATTCTTCTTTGACTTTCATTGAAGAAACACCTTTTTCTAAAGGAGCTGTGTTTTCATTGTTTTATCATGGCTGCCCAGCAAGAAAACACTTCACAGCGCTCTTCTGAGGAAGAATTTGTGGCAGAAAATCCACCCACAAAAAGAAAAGAGGGAGTGATATGGATTTTTTTTTCATTTCCAGCAGGTGAAAAAAAGGTAAATGCTGCAAAAGTAACCTGCAAAATCTGCTCTGTTGTACTATCAAGAGGGAATCCAAACAAACATTATTCCTTCGGGACTGCAAGCATGGTGAGGCATATCAAGAAACAGCACCCTGTAAATTATGCCCATGCTGCTTGCACAAGAGTCAGGGAGGACCTTCCACCAGCACAACCAAATACTTCAACAGGATCTGCAAGTCCACATTTAGACATCCGTCTAGATTTTGCCGATTTAATAATTCAATCTAAATTTTGTAAACAACTATTATGCTACAGCGAACAGTCAATTGATTTAATTTGCAGCAGGAAACAGCAGCACCAGTGCTCTCTGCGTTATTATTTTTTTTTATTTGTTCCTGTTAATAGCTTTTTTGTTTGCTGTTCCTTTTTTTCCTAACAAAATTAAAACTGTTCAAAAAGCACAAAAAAACTACAAAACAGCAAGTAATTTTCAGAACTACCTACTCTGGTAAAAAAAAAGTTAAACTTATATGCTAGTGTGTGAAATTTTAGATGTATGTATGTGTAGTGCATAATCGACTGAAAGAATACATTACTAGTGTATGATGAATATGAAAGTGCAGAACTATAAGGAAGTGCTACAGCTTTAATCTATAGGGTGTTTACTTATAGTATACTGTAGTACATCTTTAGCACTTGAATGTAACAAATGTGCATAAATATGTTACAAGTCAATGCTTCCCTTTGCACTGCTAGTGAAACTGCCTGGGTGAATTTGTAAGTGTTTGTTAGGGGCAGAATTACAACCCCTTGTGCCTCTTTTACACCGCCGTTGCATCACTTTTCTGATACAGTGGTGGTGCAAAAGATGCCCCATGGTGTGTGGCATTTAGAATGTGACGTTTCTGGGAGGTGCGTCACATTCTAAATCCCTGTCCCAGAAGGAGACATTCCTACATGGGTGGATGTGGGGTGTTCAGGCGCAGGAACACCTCCTAAAAGTGGCTGAGTGAAATCTACAAGATTTCACTTTGTCACTTTTGGCCTCATGCTGTGTCAAAACCCTGCACTAGCTGGAAGCAGATGTAAGGATTGACACCATTCTGAGCATAGGGCCCCCAGAGCATTTCTGGAGATGCGTTGCACTTGCAACATAACTCAAACAATGCACCACCTTTATAACACAGATACATCACACATCTGTGCCGTTTTTGTCCCTTGGTGCACCGCATTGTAAATATGGCGCATCCATCGTGGTGGTGTCACAGTGCACAATAACTGGCATATTCCTGGGGATATGCCAGTTATTGTATATGTGCCCATTAGTGTTTTAATGTAGTGAATGAATTACTACATACCGATGAATGAGTCACTACAAAACTAAAGCAGCAGTGACAGAGTGTTTGGTGGAAGTGTAAAGATACAGACTGAGCACGTGAAAGTTTAAAAGCCAAGTTTACAGGTGCATAGAAAAGGGCATTTATTATTTATTAATCTTCCCATCGCCCAAAGCGCCAGCACACCTTTCCGAGGATAGGTTTACGATATACAAATGCTAGCATTTTTTAAATTAAGAAGCATAATAATAACAAATATTAATACTTTTTTTTTCTTTTAATGATAATGATATTTTTTTAATGTCTTCTATTTAGATGTTTTTGAATCATCAAAATGCAAAGAACACAGTTCACCAAGTAACACTTTTTAAACTCTCCTTTGTATGTAGATAATAATACCTTATATGTGTTACGATCGAAATCGAAACCTTTACAGCTTCACAGTCTGTAACTTTTCCAAACACGCGCAGAGTTGTAATGTGTTTGTTTTGTTAGGTAAGGCTAAAAGCTCTTGGCATGTATGATTTCTTTTTTAGAGCAGTGTAGCAATTGATTACACCTGAATGAACGTCTTCTGTTGAAGTACCCACTAAAGGACCTACATGGAATGGCCTAGGTATAACATATTGCCTGAGCTTTTGTTGGATATATTTCAAGACCAGACATAGCCATAGCACTGAGATGCACTCTCTTAATCTAATCAGGGGCAAGAAGATGTAAACTTATGAGCCTTGTGTCATATAAGTAACAGGGTTCAACAAATGTATTGATTTGGAAGAGGTCGGCTTGACAACGGCTAAGGCTTAGAAGGTTTGTTGCTTACAAGTTAAGAGGTTGTAGCCAGTTTCACCTGATGTGTGTCAGCTTGCGAGCTTTGCACCCTTTTGTTATTTCTCAACAATACATTAAAGCCCTTCCATGAGTAGATGAAAATTAGCATTGCAGTTAAATATTGGAACCAGTTTCACCAATAAATTGCAAATAGTAATAGCCCCTGCTAAGTTGTGTAAATAGACATGTTTCCAGCTTTACTTTATGTTTTAGGCCTTTACAGGCTCGGTGTTCATGTCAGTCCTGAGAGCCAAGTTTGAAAAAAAAATTAGGGATTAGTTCTGTATCTTGAACAGATGCTAGCAGAGTAGAGCAACCGTGTATTATGGTGGATATGTATACACAATTAGAAAACGGTGATGGGACCCGTTAATGATCTTAAACAATGATTCAATATCCTAGACGGTGCCTCCGGATCGGCTACACATGAGAACGTGAGTTCTTCAGAAGTAGGGAAGCAGGTTTTTGGTCGGTTACCGACCGGTATTTGGGCTCCTACATCTGGCCCCTTGTCTTTGAGACCACTTATATTTCAGGATGAGAACCTTAACAAATGTCATTTAGTTAGCGACCAACACATACCAGCCGTATGAGCCTAAAAAGACTTTTGGGTGAAGGAGTACCTCCCAAACCCAAGAAGATCAATGAAGATGTGGAGGAGGTGGAGTAGATTATCCAAAATGCTTACTGCACTACCACCTCGTGTACTGTATCTGTCAAGTGAGGCCTCATTGCCAATGTGGCAGCTTAATTATACAAGGTCGCATAATCTATCCTGATGGTACATTTGCAGGCAGATTCTCAACAGAGTTCAGACCTCTACTCCTCGAGACATTAAGTATCACTCGAGAGTCAGAATATCAAGTATCTGCTCATCTCATGTAGGTGGGATGCAATTGGGGTGCTCTTCATGTGAATACTTATAGCAGAGTTACTTGAGTAAACGCCTTGCCGGAATCTGCTGCGGGACGCTCTGGGACTCTGCTGCTCTGTCCGCATTGCTTCTTTGTGGACTCGGACCCGCCGTAGCGCCTTGCCTGAAAGTTTGCTGCCTGGATTGCCTGCACAGGCGAGGGGAGAAAGTCATCAGCCTCAGGTGTGTGCGCTGCAGGGACTCGCTTGTCCAGGAGTCCCTGCGTGACCCGAGTCAGCTGGTCTGCGCACCCTGAGAGCCCCGCCCCCAGGCTGGTAACCGGGATAAGTGCCTTCCCTCCGTGGCACTTGTGGGAAACGCCTTGCCGGAATCTGCTGTGGAACGCTCTGGGACTCTGCTGCTCTGTCCGCATTGCTTCTTTGTGGACTCGGACCCGCCGTAGCGCCTTGCCTGAAAGTTTGCTGCCTGGATTGCCTGCACAGGCGAGGGGAGAAAGTCATCAGCCTCAGGTGTGTGCGCTGCAGGGACTCGCTTGTCCAGGAGTCCCTGCGTGACCCGAGTCAGCTGGTCTGCGCACCCTGAGAGCCCCGCCCCCAGGCTGGTAACCGGGATAAGTGCCTTCCCACCGTGGCACTTGTGGGAAACGCCTTGCCGGAATCTGCTGCAGGACGCTCTGGGACTCTGCTGCTCTGTCCGCATTGCTTCTTTGTGGACTCGGACCCGCCGTAGCGCCTTGCCTGAAAGTTTGCTGCCTGGATTGCCTGCACAGGCGAGGGGAGAAAGTCATCAGCCTCAGGTGTGTGCGCTGCAGGGACTCGCTTGTCCAGGAGTCCCTGCGTGACCCGAGTCAGCTGGTCTGCGCACCCTGAGAGCCCCGCCCCCAGGCTGGTAACCGGGATAAGTGCCTTCCCTCCGTGGCACTTGTGGGAAACGCCTTGCCGGAATCTGCTGCGGGACGCTCTGGGACTCTGCTGCTCTGTCCGCATTGCTTCTTTGTGGACTCGGACCCGCCGTAGCGCCTTGCCTGAAAGTTTGCTGCCTGGATTGCCTGCACAGGCGAGGGGAGAAAGTCATCAGCCTCAGGTGTGTGCGCTGCAGGGACTCGCTTGTCCAGGAGTCCCTGCGTGACCCGAGTCAGCTGGTCTGCGCACCCTGAGAGCCCCGCCCCCAGGTAGTCACATATTCTACATAACTGACCTAACGTACCGCTGCGCGGGACGCGAGCGGGACGCCGGGCTAAGCCCGGGCAAAGGGCGGGCCGTCTACGGCCGTCATCGGCAGGAAGAGGCAGGGGCTGGGCCCGACCCCCTGTCCCTTCAGAGACGTTCCTACAAGTAAGATTCTGTTGTCGTCCCTGTGTCGTTTGTTAACTGCATTATATACAGACAATGTCCAAAAAGAAACCTGCTGCTCTGTCCGCAAACACCATGGATAACTATGTTGTGCAAACAGTAAAGAAAATAAATGAACAAAGGAGGGAATCACTTGGGCTAAGCCAGTCACCAGATCTGCGCAGGTTAAGCCCTACTTTACCTCTGTCGACTGACGATAGCCCTTTCGTGTTGGTGGAAACCAGGGTCTCAACAAATGTATCACCTATTGTTGGATCTGGTAGCCAGCCATTGAGCACGTCACCATCCCCTGTTATTCAGGATGCAGACTTTGACAATGTTATAGATTCAGACCCAGAAATAGTAATCGGTCCTGTGGAGGACGATTTACCACCGATTGAGCACACACCCCGGCCTGTGCGCACCTGTGTGAAGAATCAGCGGAAACAGGGCGGTTCAAGGCCAAGAGCGAAAAGGAAAAGAACATTATCCCCAGGCTCCTCGAGAGCTCCCCAAAAGGCTGTAGGGGAAGGGACTTTAAGAAACAGAGGGGATGACGAAATGTTTAGTAAACTGCTTGAGGTTTTAGAGGGTAAACTTAATGAAATTGTAAAACCTCTGATCTCTAAAATTGATAAATTGCAGGTTGAAGTAAAAAGACTTGGAGGTGTGCAAACCAAGTTGACGGAGGAAATAGGCTGTCTTAATATCTTATTAACAACAAGAAATACTACCGAAGGGGTTAACCAAGTTGGAGAAGGGACATCTGGTGTGCTGACTAATCAAGTCCATATGCCGGCCCCAAAAGGTAATCAACACGTAACAACAGCAGAAGGGCGCCCGTTGATAGTACATTTACCACAAGCACAAGTTCACGGTATAGACCCACTGCAGTTTTTTGAGGAAGCCTCACCTGTTGTGCTGGTGTTAGCTAATGTTCCCCTTTTGGACGCCGGCACTACCGAGTCATCTAGCTCTCTGACTAGTAAGGCCCTCCACTGGCTCTCAGGTAATATGAGGTTAGCACCTGGAGGGATACAGCAATTGGCACACGATATTAAAGCAGTTAAACGCGTTCCCTGGATTGGGAATCGCCCCAAAAGATTTAAAGGGGATTGTGTGGCGGTGACCTTTGCACACCCTGGAGTACTCCCAAATGTCCTAATGCATATTCTTCCGCCTCAGCGTAGAAGTGGTACGGTGGTTCCCCTAACATTAAAATTCTTTTATGGGGAACAGCAAAATGTAACCCTACCAAAAACGCCAGCATTAGGATGGGACAACAACTTGAATATGCATAACCATTGGGCTTCTCCCCTAGTACCAAGCCTGCTATTACAAAACAGGTTTGATGCCCTGTCTGGTCTTAATAACTGCGATTGACAAGAGGTCAGACACGAGATTGCCGAAGCATCTGCAGGAGTAGACCTACATCAGTTCCCAAATACTATAGGTAGTATACTGCTTAAGTCTGTGGGTACACCTTGCAATATCTTAGAGGGGGCATCAACATCTTGCCATATTGCTAGTTGGAACATAGCAGGACTAGCTTCTAAATTTGAAGTATTAGGGTGGCTAGAATTGATCAGAACATTTGATATTTTATGTCTGCAAGAGACCTGGTGTCTAAACTTCAAGGGCCTTGATGGTTTTGTAGCATACGAGCTACCAGCAGTGGCAACTACTTCAGGGAGGGCCAAAGGTGGTTTGCTAATTCTGATTTCTGTGAAAATGCGAATTAGGGTGAAGGAGCATATAACCGTGGGCAATAATTCCCAACTGCTGTGGTTAGCTGATGAGGCAGACAAAAACATTCTATTGATTAATATGTATAATAATGTTTTTGATGCTAGCAGACACATGGTTATTTTAGAATTAGACATCGCAATCAAACAATTGATGAAAGCTTCTAATACAGTTTTTGAGTTCATATATGTTGGAGATTTTAATATTTCTGTTTGCCCTCTCTCTAACCAAAGGTTGTGTGGCACTTTGAACCGTGTTGGAGAGTCAGCTACACATTTCCCACACAATACATATGGAGAAACTTTGAATTCCTTCCTACTCGCCTATGATATGGAGGTTCTAGAGATTGAGCAGGATGGGAAGTGTGATAGCTTGCCAACTTTTGTGGGGAGGGGGGCGAACACTGTAATTGACTTTATTTGTATGTCTTCCGAACTAGCTCATTTTAGTTCTGATGTCAAGGTTGTAGACTATATGGTTAGTGATCATAACTGTCTTGTTATTGAAACTAGGTTTTGGAAAGTTTGTATTATTCCAGATAGTAGCCCTATCACAAACATTGATGTACATAGGCCGAACGGATTTAGAATAAGGTGGGCTGGGGATAAAGCTGAAGTAACTTCTAATTGCATTATCTCATGCTGCTCAAATGACATTACATCAATCATTGATGAGAAGTCAAACTTGGAGGCCTGTATTATTCACTTTACTAAAATCAATGTTTTTATTAGTGGTAAGTTTACTAGGGCTGCTGGAAATATTAACAATAAAGCCAGGGGATGGTTCAATAATGCATGTACTGTGGCCCTGAAGACCTTAAAAAAGGCATTATCCACCAAACCTAGAGACAAAACGGTTGTAGCTAAGCTCAGATCTGACTATAATTTAGCTCTTAAGCAAAGGGAAGCTGAACTACGAGAGGAAGCTTGGGAGAGATTCGATCTAGCGGCTGTTTCGAAAAATTGTACTCTTTTTTGGACAGTTGCAAACAGCCCTTTTTTAAAAGATGATAAATTCCCTGTGTTAACCTCAAACGTAGGTAAGGAGTCAGGGTACAGCACTTCTCCGGCATTTTTAATTCCAATATGGTAATGTTGACGACAAGTTGCTCCTGGCCAGTACTTAGCCTAGATATCACCTTACAGGAGGTTCTAAGTAGTATCAGGGCTAGTAAGGGCGGAAAGGCCCAGGGACCCGATGGTGTTCCAGTTGATGTATATAAATCCGCACCTGAGACTTGGGGGCCAGTACTAGTCAAAGTTTTTAATGCTGCTGTTCGCTATATTATCCCGTGTACCTGGTCTGAATCAATAATAGTCCCCATTCACAAGAAAGGGGACCGAGGAAATGTTAAAAACTACCGGCCAATTTCATTGCTGGATTCGTCCGTCAAGATTATGAGCCGTGTACTCCTCGTCCGATTAGAAGAATGGGCAGAGTCCAATCAGA
Source organism: Lissotriton helveticus (assembly GCF_964261635.1). Classification (NCBI taxonomy): domain Eukaryota; kingdom Metazoa; phylum Chordata; class Amphibia; order Caudata; family Salamandridae; genus Lissotriton; species Lissotriton helveticus. The sequence goes on from NC_136068.1 coordinate 652,064,940, forward strand.
TAATGACAGACTGCCAATATGGGTTCAGGAAAGGAAGAGGTTGCATTGAACAATGTTTAAACCTTGAACTCCTGATAGGGAAATATACCCGAGCAAAAAATGGTTCACTCTACCTCTGTTTCGCTGATCTGAGCAGCGCTTTTGACTTGGTTGATCATGCCATACTATGGACTACCTTGCTAGAAATGGGAGCACCTAGGGAAATTATCTATTTTCTGGCCCGTTTGTACGAGAGGCTTAGCTCGAGTGTTCGGTACGGGCTCTCGGGCGAATGTACAGACAAATTTAGGGTCAGGAGAGGTATCAGACAAGGGTGTGTTTTGGCACCCCTGCTTTTCACTCTGTTTATTAACGAAGTAGACTCGATCCTTAAGAAAGCACCAGCGGACGCCCCTAGAGTAAACACAAGTACCATCCCCGTGTTACTCTATGCGGACGACGCTGTGTTGCTTTCTAGGACTCCTCGGGGTCTACAGCTTTTGATGGACAACTTTGTGGCCTTTATTGAAAGAAGAAAGTTGGTCATTAACAAGAGCAAGACATATGTGATGGAGTGTGGAGCTAGAAATGTCAAAACTAAAAAACCCTATAGGTTTCTTATTGATGGTCAGGTGGTGCAGTGTGTGGAAAATTTCTGCTACCTGGGGGTTACCTTCTCTAAAAATGGTCGCTGGGATGTCGAGCATAAGGTGGTGCGCGACAAAATGATTAGGAGCGCCAATGGAATATTTGCTTTTGCAAGCAAATTAGGTAGTAGAAGGCCCAAAGAAATGCTTAAGATCTTTGAAGCTAGGTGTCTTTCGGCTGCTCTCTACGGAGCAGGGATATGGGGGGTATCCAGGGTAGAACCTTTACAGGTAGAAGAGAATAAATTTCTGAAAACATTATTGTGTCTCCCGACATCCACTGCGAATAATTTGGTCCATAAAGAACTAGGACTAAATCATCTAAATGACCTATTACTGTTGAGACCTCTGACACTTTGGCGTTCGGTCTGGATGAAAGACGAAACCTCATTTAATAGGGTTATCATTGAGGATTGTTTACGTCTAGACTATTTTCTCAAAATCCCATGGATTAAATACACAATTGAATCCTTCTCTAATGTGTTTGGGTTAAACGTTACATTAGATCATTGCTCTGCTTCGGATCTTTCTAAAGACAGTCTGAAATCAATCTTCTTAAATCACTGTGCTGAAAGACGAGCCACGGATGATCTCAAACTTTCCACCTGTATACGTTACAACCAATTGAACGAATTTGTGGGCCTACACCCTTACCTCTTCCAGGTAACTAAAGGGCAACATCGGTTTGTTCTTACCAGGATGAGGATGGGTACGGTCCACCTATTGGTTGCATTCCCTGAGATTAAGATGCGCCCTACAGGTCCATGTCGGTGCGATAACATTTCAGAACAAAGCACAGAGCACTTTCTACTTATATGTAACCTGTATAGTGAATATCGTAAATTCTTTTTAAAACCTTTATTTATTAAATTTGGAGCAAGAACTACCTCTTAATTTGCATCACCCTGACATCTGTTTTTATACGGCTAGTTATTTACTCAAGGCAATTAGTTCTAGGAAAAGCATGAATTTTTAAATAATTTTTAAAATAATTTATCCACTGGAAACTTTTTAAAGTGCGTTAGTTGATTTGTTATATGTATCATACTGTATTTTTTGCGGATTGCGATTGTAAAGTGTATTTTCTTTTAGCATGTATTATATGTATGTACTTTTATGGGCATGATTTACATGTCTCCGAATAAAGTTTTGACTTGAGTTCATTCTTTATGTTAGTGTCCTCTATGCTCTGGGATTCATGGCAAGAGAAACAACTGAGTCTCTGGAACTTCCTTGACTTGTGCCTGGTCGCCCTTATTTCTTCTGTTCCTTCCAAAGTGGCCTCAGAAGTCTCCCATGAAGGCTGGATAGCCAGTGTTGACAGGCCTTGGAAGCAGGGCCCATGCTCTACACAGAGCAGGCTTTTCCTCTGGGTGGGACTCTGCAGCAGCAACACTGCCTTTCGCAGAGGTAGACAATTGATCACCACGTACTTCGCTGGAATAATCCACTGCAATTTGCCCCCCCGCCTCAGTCTCACAGTGATCACCACACGCTTAGCTCCCAGGAGAGCACTTGAATCATAAATGTTCAGGAAAGCGGGCAGCCTGGCCAATACAATCAGGGCGATACAAGGTGGCAGTCTATTCTGCATCCCAGTAATCAGTCAGTAGCAAACCAGCACAGCAAGCAAGTCAGTCCAATGGCGGAACATCCTGGCAGCATAACAGTTCCTTCTGGCACTGTGCAGCCTGCAAGAGCCAGCGGCATATGGTTAAAATTCCACGCAGTGTCTAAACACATTGGTCAGAGACCTTGTACTTATACTTAAAATGTCTTTGATATGGAGGTGACTTCAAAATACCTTTAAAAGTGTACAACCCCTCCATTCAACCCAGCTCTGCCTCCAGACACACATTCCGGCGTAAACAAACCCCTTATGTGAGGTTAGGACACAGCCTATAGAGGGGGAGGGAGGTACACTTACATTTTTATAGGCTCCTTTCTACCTCACAAAAGAGGCTCATTTCCCCCCTACTGTATGTGGCAATTCCAAGGAGAGTCCTTGACGGAGGCCCTTGCTTCATTGAGTAAGGATTCACAAAATTACCATATTTCCTGTAATACGCAGGCACGTGCAGTTATTCTGTATGTTTGGAGCCTTATTACTGTATATAAATAATAGGAGGGCAGGGGCGCTACACCCCGTGTGTCTGGTGGATTTTCATGATTTCTGCATTTCTGGTCTTCATGATGTCATTTAATGGTCCATGTACCTATGGTTTTCATAGTGATTCATGTGCTTGGTTGGTGTTCTTGCACTCATGTGACAATTAATGTTTTCCTCAGTTCATAACCTGTTGCATTACATGCCCAGATGGTAGCATGTATATCATTTTGATTCTTGCTTTATCAGTATAACAAGTGCTGCTCCAGGATTCAAATAGGATGCACAGTCTTTAGGATTTATGTCAGTTTGGTCTATGTTTTATGTACAATATAGGATTTTATTTTATTTATTCCTTTGCGGGGTTGCTTTTCTGATGTACTTATTGTGTTACTGATGTTCTTGTTGCACAAATGCTTAACACATTGCCTCCTGGGGTAAGTCTGCCTGCTTATGCCAAGCTATCAAGCGGGTAAGCAGGGCTCATCTTGGAAGTGTTACTCCCTTGCCCTTAATGGAGTTGTGGGTTTACCTGTTTTAGGTGGGTACTCTAGGCAACCAGAAACTCAATTTCTAACATTGGAGATCAGCAGTGAGGATAGGACTTGTGTTGGGGTGATACAACAGTGACTCATTGTTGCACAAAAAACTGCAATAAGACCATTACGTGTATTTTTTTCTCCTGATTCTCTCATTGGTAATTTTTTATTGTTACTTCTGCTTTACTGAGCTGGAGGGTTTCAAATGGGCACTCCCAGAGGGCAGTGACCCTGAAGATTCTGAGGAGGAGGGAGAGAATGACTGGACAAGGACGCCAGTATACAGGGAGAACCCATAGATTTGGACTCCCTTGCTGATTCCAGTGCCAGGAGCAGTATCAACTCCTCTTCCCTGTCCCCTGAGGAGCTTAGAGATAGATGGGAGTAGATGGACCTGTGGTTGCAGTTAACACAGCTGGCTGTGGAGGAGAGAAATGATGAGGTTGAGGGAGTCTTCATTCAGGAGAGGATGGCAGAGCCTGAAAGAGCCTTTGCCAGGGAAAAAGTCACTCTGGCATAGTTTGAGAGTTGTAGATTTACCAGTGCTGCAGTTGGAGTCCATTGCTGGCAGCAATTGATGCTCTAATGTTAGAAAAAACACATATATGGCTACAGACTTAGTGCTTAGTTTGAAGGAGGGTCCTGACATACTTCAGTAATTTCAGGAGTATGAGAAAGCTCTAGCATTGCTCAGGATCCCAGAGGAAGATAGAGAACTGTTACAGAGAGCTATATTCCTGAGGATGAGAGGGAGGCCCTACTGGCCCTGGAAGGGAATGACAGGCAGTGGTACACTCCCATGAAAGAAACACTGATAAGGAGGTATGGCTTCACACCTGAAGAGCATACGTTGTGGTTCAAAGACAGTAGGCAACTGGCTCACCAGTCTTGGGGGGAGTATGTGGAGGAGTTGCTGCAATGCAATAGAGGGATGGGTGAAGGGTAGCACACCAAACAATTTTGAAGGGCTGTTCAATCCTGCTCTGTCAGATGGGCAGGGGTCATGAGGCCAGTACCAGGCAGACTCTCACGCAGCACATGAATAATGTGTTCCCCTTGAGGGGAGCAGTACTATTGAGAAACTCCTTGCATGCCAGGTACAGGCTCAGACTAAGGGTACAGACCCTGGGTTGGGGGAAACAGTTGCAGGGTAGCACCCCTGAACGGATGGGAGAATTGTGCAGGACTGACTGTTATGGATTCTGGGAGTTTCACTACTATGAAGAAGGTACAGAGCCCCAGAAGGATGGGTAGGGGAGGAAGAACTCTCCCCAAACCCCTGTCCAGCCTAAGGGTGCAGACCCTGGTTTGGGAGACCAGTGGCAGGGTAGAGCCCTCAAACTGGTGGGAGGCAAAGTAGAGCAAATATGTAATGCACCTGTAGCTACCATTCCCACTGTGAAATATTCCAGAGATTGGAAACCCTTGGATGGTCTGGGGCCTGGCTCTGGCCAACAATAGCTAAGGAATCCCCTTGGGTTAGCTTAGCATATTTGGGGAGCATAGACAAAGGGCTCCAACTGGGTTCAAAGTGGTGTAGAACTGGAACGTGCCCATGCAGTTGAGGACCAGGGTCAATGATCTATCGCCCCCTAGCAGGGAATTCCATCAAAATATTTATTAGTTTACCCTGGCTTTAGGTTGGAAGGGGGTTGTGTTGGTCCTGGCCCTTTTTTCAGGGCTATCCCCAACATTTTTCTTTTCTTAACCTGTTTTTTCTGACCCATTTGTGTTTGCTTTAGGACTATAGGCACTTTACCATTGCTAATCAGTGCTAAAGTGCACGTGCTCTCTCCTTTAAAGGTGGTACACCTGTTTGGCTTAAAAAATTTAGCTGTTTGTCCATTGTACAGTGATATTCCATATACCCTGGGCCTATCTATTAAATGCTACAAGTCGGCCTTCTGTGTTGCTTATGCCACCCACTGAAGTAACCTGTCTAACCTGTCTCAGGCCTGCCACTGCCGGACAAGCTTGCACAGGTTACTGCTATATTGACTTAGCATTCATAGTTTCTTATCAAGTCTGAAACTCCCCTTTTATTACATCAAGGTCACCCCTATTTCAGACCCTAGGTAACCTTATTGGCAGGGTGCTCTGTAGATTGAAGGTAGGACATTTGCCTTTATTGTTTTTCATGTCCTTTTAGTGACAAACAGCCTATTTGGGTTCTCATGGTGTGAATCATATTCCTCTCAGAGGCTGACATTGGGAATTCCTTTGAAGGCACTTCAGTCGTATTTCCTGATTTGAAAGGAGTAGCACTGCATTGTTTGGTATGTTGGGAATAGTGCCGATTAACCCTGCTTATTGGTATAGGTGGATTTGTCATTAATATTGTAGAAATGCCACTTTTGCAAAATGCGCATTTCTCTGTGCTTAACTCTATGTGCTTTGCAGCCTGATTCCAATTCACATCTTGGGTAGAGTGACAGCTACACTTTGTGCATACTTTCCTGACATACATCACACAGGGAGGGTTTGTGTGTAACAGGGCAATAGCTGCACCGCCACCAAGGATTTGGCAGTCTATCAGTCCACCCTAAAGGTCACATTCAGTATCTTTGACATTGCGCCGGTTACTGCTGTAGGCAGCACCCACCGTAATGCCAAAGAGACATGTTGTGCATTTCCATGCACAACGTGGAAGGCACGGTGTGGTGCCTGCCACCATGTGCATGGAAATGGAGAGGGGGTACCATGGGTACCACCCAAGTGCACACCCCACCCCAGGGGGAGTGTAATGGGGCCTCAAAGTCAGTCTCTGTCTGCATTTCTGCAGCGGAGAATCTGCCGCAAAAAGACAGGTGGAGAGGCCCATGACAATCACTACGGCGGTCGGTCTTTTCTCCCGCCGTGGAACTAAGGGTATTCCCAACGCCATCCTAATATGGCAGTGGGTAAATCACCTTTTGATGGTGGGCAAATCGCCATGGCCGGCAGTGGTGGCGAGCTGCTCGCCACCATAATAAGCCCCTTAGTCTGCAAGGAGCACTGCCATTGCCTTGCACATCTTAAAGTATTACTATACCTATGGTATACGTCAGTTGGATAATGCCATTATTATAGTCCATCTATCTAATAAACAATACATGATGGATAGACAATATATGTTGCGGTTCTCTTAGGTTCATAAAAGACCTCTGGGTAATGTTGTAGGCTTGTTTCTGTATGGTCATTTAAAGAATTTTGAGGAAACTACTGTTTTTTTATTCATCATATTTGCATACCAAAGAAGATTCCTTTAGTAAACTTCAAGTCTGTAGCGCTTTTAGATTTGTAAGAGTACTAAGTTGATAAAGGTATCTGCACATTTGGCAATGCTTTTGTGTACATTCAGTCAGTAGCAATGTGATAGCAAATATGCAAAGAGAAAATGTCCTATTGCCCCTTTACAATATGAGGTGTGGTGCCCCTTCATACAGCAAAACGTTCATTAATCATGCCCTTGACTGGCGTGAATTTACACCTGTTTTTTGGATGGGGAACCTCTTTGCAATTATTGGTGAAATTATTGGTGAAGACCAATAGAATTTCAAATAGTAGGTGTGTTGAATTGGTTTTGCTGGCAACCAACTCAGAAATATCCACTAGCCCATTTAGGTTAATGTATACACACAAACATTCTACCACACTGGTAACATTATTAGGTTAGCCGACTCCATTCAGAAAGGTATAAACCCAAAATTGTTTATTTTATTTGTTAGAGATTGTACTTGCCTTGTTTAGCACAGATAGAGCCGCTCCCAGTCAGGTGACCTAGGTGCTACAGTGTTTATTTGTGAGTGCAGCCATCTCACAAAAAGTGAAAGACTGGTCCCACATACCACCTGATGTCATGCCTCATCATTGACCAGTCCTCACCCTCTAAAAACTTGATTTGATAGAGGGTAGGCCTACACCTGACTACAGGGATGCACTTCTAAACTAAGTGGGGGCCGTTACAGAAACAAGTGAGTTTAAAAGGTCATTATAGATGTCACATCAATTTTAATATAACTGGCATCAATATGGTGATTAAAGTAAGTGTTTGGTGTGTTGGGGATTCTATTGTGGTGAATGTGGTCGCCATGTTTTTCTTCCCACTGGCCCAGAAGGGTCCATCGCATTCATCAGGACCTAGACAGTTAGAAAAAGGGCTCCACTCTTACCGGACTGTGGTGAGAGGATTCCACTTGGTGGGGTGATCTAGATCACGCTCCACTAATATACATCTAATGTATTCATGACTGAAAGAAAAAACAAAACAAAAAACACAAATGTGCAATACAAGATAGCACAAAGGTCAAAATGTCAGATCAGCCACAAACACGTTCAGAAATAGTAAGTGGCTAAAAGTGCCACAAATGTGTCAATCATCTGTGCACTTGTTGGTTTGCGGAAACTGTTATCCACATTGCTTACCCTGAACATGAGATCAAATTGCCCCATAGGAGGGTGAGGGAGGAAGACCCCTTTGGTCAAGTGCTGTGTAATAAGGAGAAAAAGGAGAAAAACATTCAGATGAGAATTTTTAGGCTGAAAGGTTGCTGAAGCATGGAAATTTGAAGAACGACAAACACATATGCGCGTTCATTCATACACACTCTCAAACTCTTACTGTTCTGTGGTGCGTCCACCATCAAGGAAGAAGACCAGGACCAAGGCCAAGCCCAAAAAAGGAAGGCGGACACCCATCAGGGGACTACATGCACAAGAAAGCATAATGAACCCGGAAAGAAGGGGAACGCAGAATGAACGAGTGAGATAGCCCAGATCAGGGGACAAGCAAACCGTCCCAGCAATGTACCACACACAACAAACAAGCCGCCGAGGCGAGCACCCTGGGGGCCAAATACCGAACCAGCACCCAGGACCGACCCAGCCGAATAACGGAGATCAGACTGGAACTGGAGGGAACACAGAGGCAAGGCCACAGGGAGCAGCCCACCAAAAGGCGAGAAAAAGAGATGAGCCAGGCCGAAAGAGCCCGAGAAATGGCAACACCCCTACGGGTCAAACTCGAGCCGGGAGGACCCAGTACCCCAAAAACAGGCACAAAGAAGAAGAGGATCCCATCCGCACAGGGAGTGCCGGGCCCTGACCACGGAAGAGAGGCAGCCAGGCGAGCCCCACCAACAGGACAAATATCCCAGCCAGGCCAACAAGCCCAGGCGCAAAGCCGCGAGCCCGGAAAGGAAGGCAGAAAAAAGCAAGCAACGGGGACAGAAACCAGGAGATAGTGACCGAGGTAGGCCCGCAAACCCCCCAGAGAACGAGGCATTGCACAAACCGCCCAGGAGAGCAACAAGGTGCCCCCGCAGGACAGTGGCAAAAACAAGCCAAGAAACGGAAAACAGAAGGCAGACGAGAAATCTGCCAAAAGGCGAACTAATCTACCCAGTATAAAAAACTGCAACAGAGACTGGGAACCCACGCAAGCCACACAGGCTGAAAAGGTCACCAACACCCAGGAAGGGGAGACCAGAACACAAAAACCACTAGTCGTACTGGCAGACAGGGCAGGAAGGGAGCCAGCGGGGCAAGAGAAGGGACACCCACGGGAACAGGCGAAGTCGGGAACACCCACAGAGCACCGAGACCAGCCAGATTGGGGGGGGCCCAATGGACAGACCGGGCAGGCACAAGAAGCCCAAAACCCACCCTATGGAAGGAACATAGCAAGGCAGACAACCCAGACATGAACAGCCGGGGGGCCACACAAAACCAGACGAAGAGGGACAGCCACCCAAGGGAGGAGATCAACCACAGCACGATGGACCGGACCCAATCAGCCAGGATTGCAAGAAACCAGTGCCAAGGAGCGCACAGGAGCCACGAATGGGCAAACAATGCAAAAAGAACAAATGATGGAGAGAAAGCAGAACAATGTCACGCATTCAACCCAGTACAGAGACCCCGGCCTAAATCCATTGAATACTTTTGCACACCATGCCTTCCCATTTTGGACCCAGCAATAAATCACCAGGAAATACCTGTCATAACCTGTGCTCGGAAGCGTGCAGGGAATACAACATTGTCAACTATTGGCAATCTGGTACCAGCAGAGACCTCAGAATGAGGCCGTAGAAGGGAACACGCACCACTTGCACCAGCAGAGAACAGTGACAACACGACGCAGCAGAGGGAGCAAGGGACGCCCGCTGAACCATGCAGCAGGAGGTGGAGGAAACACCACCGCCATGGCCCATGACAAGAAAAGCCAGATGCCAGGAACAGGAGCAGAAGCCAAATCCCACCCAGGGACTACAGGAGTAGCCTTAGAAGGAAGAACAGGAGTCAACAGAGGACCGCCCACAGATATGCAGGTGCTCACAGCCCCCAGAATCCCACACCAACCAGGACCTACCATGACAGACCCCGTACCCAAAACCCAGAAGAGAAGCCTGGGAAGGGGAAACACACATCCCTCCGGACCAAAGGCCCAAGAAAGCATGAACAACCAGCACCTACATGGCACAACAAGAGGCACTGAGTACCACCCCTCGGAACACAGAAAAGAAAGACCGAGAAAACACCCGGAAGGCCAAAATCCATGTCAAGCACAGCACATAACAGGGCATCTAACCTGGGAACCAGAAGAGCACAGAAACCCAGAAAGGAATCCGGTCACTGAATAACTCCACCGCAACTCAAAGGCTCACAATCAACATCCACAGACGAAATAAAGCTGAGTGGCACCAATAGAAAGAGCCTGAGACCAAAGAACACAGGCCCCCATAGCATAAATTCAGAGAGAGGATACCCTAACAATGATCCACCATACTGGGAGAGCAAGTGAAGTGCACAGAGACACGGAACGTCGAGCGCAGGAACTGAGACTGGTACCCAGTCCCCCAGGGCCAAGGACGTTCAATGCAGTTAACTCCTAGAAAAAGTGCGATGCCATGCTACTGCAAACGTGTTCAGTCAAGCACACATGACAGTCTTACCCAAAGTACCACACAGTGCAAACCTGACCCGAATGTATCAGAGCACCTCACACGACCACCAGGGAGAAACAGCAAATTGCCCAGAATCACAAGACAACAAGCGTCCCTGCCGAGACCTGAACACGGTTCCCCAGCATTGAGTTTAACCGATCCAGCCGTAAGGACAAAAATCACGCCACAATGTACGAAAAAGCTGGAAAGGAAATTGCGATCCAGCGAAGCCACAAGTGGCAGAGACCCCCTACAAGTTAAAAATATAGATTTAGACTCCCATATGAGCCTAGACAAGAGCACAACAACACTCGCCCATTCCCAGTTAAACCAAGGATGACACAGACATATTGGCACTGAACAAAACATGCTAAAACGTTATCCGACTCAAACATTCCAACGACCTGAAAGGATGAAAAACTGAGTGGAGACACCAGGACTCGAACATGCGAGTATGAGGCCCTATAGCAGATGCATTAGTCCACTGAGCCACCAGTGCTGCAGTAGACCAATGAGGCGCGCATGAAGAGTGCTGAAGGCAACGTGCAGCCAAGAGCAACATAGCACCAGTAAACACAGCTGAAACACATCCCAAAAGTCGGATCGAAGAAACGAAGACGAGGCAACTTCCCCTACGCAGTGCAGCCCGTGGGACAGCAGTTGGAAGCGCTACTCGTCAAAAACAAATTCTAACCTTAGGCAGCACCAATTTCATCCAGCGCTCCCTCGATCAAGGCATCGTCGCAAATGCAATCCGTATGCAGCGCTTCATTGCACCACGCCAAAGTAGGGAATGCAGCTGTTTAACAACACCGCCAGGTGAGTGCCAGCAACCTCGCCACAAACTTAGAGGGTCACGCAAGACAACCCCATGCCCCAGAGCCCACTAGAGCCAGGCAGAACGCCACCATACATGGGGGAGGAGAGGAACCTCAGGACACCCACCCCGACACAGGCAAACAAGACACGACCCATGAGCTGCGGGAGCCTGCGAAACAAAGGCAGCCGCGGGCCAAGTCGGGCCCAGAACACAAATCTATTAGCGCCGAAAGGCGTAAATACACTGCGTTACATAGGAGCGTTTAAAGTCAACAGAGCCCCGCGCCCTCAACTGCACATATTTACATCAGAGGGGCCATGGGACCCTTGCGCTGTCAATCACAACAGACAGGGAAAACAGTCAAGCCCGCAGCCTCCCCCACAGAGATGGGCTGCCACAGGATACATCCCAAAAACCCCAGAACAGCCTATAGCAGGGCAACAAGTTACAAGGTTGGGGGGTGCAGGGCAGACCGAATTGTGAGGGCCAGAAGATGGGGGAACTAGTGAGTGAGCCCGCTAGAGCAGGGCCTCCCCCCAGGGCCCAGGGACCTGCTAGAGGTGGACCTCACCCCACTTACCTGTAAATTGGAGGAAGTGCATTGCAGAACAAAAAGAACAGACTGAAGGGTTGGGCCGGCCCGCCTCTTATAGAGGTCTGGGTGTATTGGGTCGACCATATTGGGAAGGGATGGGAGGCATGGGAGGCTGACTTGTTTTGCTTTGGAGGGTTCTGGTGTGGAGCTGAAGCTCACTTTGTTAGTCATGTGGCAAGGAAGACTAATGAGGAGGTAATGGACGTGCAACACACTCTACACATGCGTAGCGTCCAATTGGTCTCTGAGTGTTCCAAAGGTTGACCTGGTCTTCTCTTATTCTTGGCGGATCTTTGGCATTTACCAGTTTGTCTCGAATAGTTTTGCTTCTCTTAATCTTCCCAATGTTTTTCTGCCCCATCCAAAATATGCCAATATTTCCTAATGATCTTTTGTGCAGTGTTTAAAACTGGTGTATATGTTGTAACGCACACTATCCGACCTGGTTTCTCTTTGTTGGTATTTTCCAGTAGTGCCTCACGTTTATTGTTCTGGTACTCTTATTGGCCTTCCCTATCATTTTTTTAGGATAGTGTCAGTCCAGAAGATTCTTCTCAAGATCTTCTGCTTGCTTCGGGAAGGTCTCTGTCTCTGAACAATTTCTTCGCACCCAAAGAAATTGACCAACAGGTAGGTTGTTACGCAGAGCTTTTTGATGATATTTGTAAGAGAGTTGGATTTGCTTCATATGGATACCCCCAGTTTCTGCTGATGTTTCACTGTTTTTCGAAGTTCGTCTAGCTGGGGCCCTGGTATTTAGGACTCCAGCCTAGCTGCTTTATATTAGGTACATCTCAGATTGGATTCTGGAGTGCCCTTATAAGTTTCTAGTATATGGTATACTATGTACCCAGGGCATAGGTATCCCAAAGGCATACAGGGGGCTGAAGCATGTATTATGCCACCCCTGGGAAGCCCTCCAAAATGACACCACAGGTCTGCTACTGCAGCCTGGGTAAGGTGGTGTATGCACCCCTTACTGTGATATAGGTTACCTATATCACTACCCATACACACACATATAAACCTATAAGTCACTACTATGGCAGGCCTTATCAATACTGAAGGCAGGGTGCTTGTTTTTCATGTGACAGGGTGCCCTGCATGAGCAGAACCTCTCTGCAGTGTTTGGAGTCTATTTTCTGATGCTGTTTGTGGTGGAGCCTGACCATATACTCTTAAGTGCATTATAACCTCGCAGTAAATGCTAACTGTGGGATGGCTGTCCGGAAACATGTTGTGTTTGGTGTCAAACATTTTGGAATCCTACCCTCACACCAGTAACTGGTGTGGGAGTAGGATCCCACCCTTCTAGAGAGAGAGGCATGACAGCACCGGTATACCAGGTACCAGCCTAAAAGAGCCCTGGCATTACAAAATGGATGCTGTAGCCACAGAAACAAGTCTAGCCTCCTGCTCCTGACCGAAACTCCAGCAGGGGAGGCCTGGACAATAGGTTTCCTGTCACAGTGAGGTGTAACCACCTCCCCAGACAAGCTGATGTGTATTGGGAATGGGTGGGAGCACTCATAGAGTGCTTTGAAGTCCTGCACTGGGGGCACATGTAGTGTCCCTGTGCATAGTCCAGCTCAAACCGGTTCAGGGGCTACCTGCCCCTGTTCTGGCACAGAACTGGACAAAGGAAATGGGTGTAGCCACCCCTCTTTTCAAACTCTCCAATAGGTGGGTCCCATGAGCAAGTCCAGCCACTAAGCATTCAATCAAGTGGTGAACAACTAATAGAACATTTACAGACCTGGGTGAGCGCGGGATGGGCAAATAAAATGTAACATAATGATTTAAGGGGAGCAAACAGAGTAATCATGTACAGGAAATATAAACCCTACCAAAATAATAATCATATACAGGGATGAATCATACAATACATTGTCTGATACCTTTTGGACGTAAAATAAAGTACAAGAAAGATATATATATTGTCCCTCCTATTAAGGTATGAACTTCTTTATGAGGAATTTTTTGCTTTCAATTTGAAAGTGGCCTTGATAGAGATCCTCCGAATTTTGGGTGGAAGAGAGTTCTAGATTTTAGGAGCAGATCCAGAGAAAGCTTGGAGGCAAGTTCTTTTTTTGCGGAAGATCTGTGGTGTCAGGAGGAAGGACTTGGCACTCCTTGACGATCTACCTTCTCCAGATAGATCTAGTTTTGTGCGAGGTAGGGGTGAGTTTTGAAGTGGAGGGCTTTGTGTGAAAGGCAGGCAATCTTCAGATGAATTCTAGCTTTGTAGTGTAGCCAATTTAGGGTTTTTAAAACCGGAGTGATGTGTGTATTCCACTTGGTGCCCGTGGTCAGTCTAGCTGCTGTGTTCAGAGAGGCCTTTAGGGGGGGCCAAAGAGTATTTAGGGAGTCCATATATATATAACACTGTCTTAGTAAAGTCTCGGTAGGACAAGCGCTTGGACCACTTGCTTCAAATCTGCTTGCGGTAGGAAAGGTTTCAGATTCCTGAGTGTTCTTAGAAGGTGGTTAGTTCCCTTGCACACATTGCTGATGTGAGACTTCATATTCAGATGCTTGTCCAGACTAATTCCTAGGGATTTAGCTGAATCGATGATATGGGGGGGCAGTTGAAGGCGGTTAGTTGGTTCATCCATAGGTCGATTTTTGGAGTATATTTCAGAGGAGAAATGAGGAAGAATTCTGTTTTGGAAGGGAATCCTAAACGTACTACTTTTGGTATTCACAGAAGGTATTTAGTAGTAGTAAAGTTAGGATTTTGTCTTAAGTTTGACTTAAAGCAGACTTAAGACAGACTTAAGACAAACTTATGACAGACTTAAGACAGACTTAAGACAAAATCTTAACTTTACTACTGCTAAATGCCTTCTGTGAATACCAAAAGTAGTAAGTTTAGGATTTTGTCTCAGATTAGTTCTGTGAATCGGGCCCCATGATATCAGGGAATATGAACCCTGGGTATACGCTGCTTATTTGATGGAAGAATAACATTCCACGTGCTGCACCTAGATTTACACTGTGCAGAATTTAAGATTTATACACAGTTATTTTACACAGAATAGTGTTGACAATCAGGGTATTTTCCTCGTTTTCCATCTGTGTAGAATTTAATTAGTGATAGTCATCTAGCAACTTCTATAAATGAGCAACCATGAGTTTTACCATGCTGTGTAAATCTGAGAATGTATGATTAGCTGTTCACACTGGCACATTTTACAGTAATGTGTCAAAAATCTGTATTCTTTTCCCGGAAGCTCCTGACGTTGTACAGAGGCACCACGCGCATGAGCACCCAGCAGTGCAGTCTAAGTCGGTCTTTTGTGTGCATGTGCTGTCCCAATAATACTTTACCTAAACACGGTGCCACACAGAGGACCACACATGCATGCGCGCCGGCAGTGCAATTCAAGTAGGTCTTTTGTGTGCATGAGCTGTCCCAATAACACTTCACCTAAACACGGAGCTACAGACGGGACCGTGGCTCCGGCACCGGACGCATTTACCAGGCAACCATGATGCTAGTAACGGATGTCCTTTTAAGACCATATACATTGGTAATTGTACCTCAGGCAGGTGAGGTGGTACTTTTGTACCCTTTTAACAGGACCGACTTGTGACACTGGATCTTGACAATTCCACGTCCTATTACAGTTATTTAGACCATCAATTAGCACTGACAGCATAACGCGAACACTATAAATAGTCTACACTCGCTCCCCTCATTTACCAGCAAGGAAGTGAGGAGCATACACTTAGGCGTAGCAGTGAAGGGCGCACCATGGAACAGTAAGAGTTTGAGAGTGTGTATGAATGAACGTGCATATGTGTTTGTCATTCCTCAGATCTCCACGCCTTTGCAACCTTTGAGCTTAAAGGTTCTCATCTGCATGTTTTTGTTCTTTGTCTCCTTATTACACAGCGCTTGACCAAAGGGTCTTCCTCCCTCACCCTCCTATGGGGCAATTTGACCTCATGTTCAAGGTAAGCAATGAGGATAACGGTTTCCTCAAACTAACACATGCACAGATGGTAGGCACTTTTGTTACACTTTTAGCCACTCACTATAATTGAAGGTCTTTATGGCTGATTTGAAATTTTTACCTTTGTGCTATCTTGTATTGCACATTTGTGTTTTTCAGGCTTGAATACATTAGCCGTATATTAGTGGAGCATGATCTAGATCACCCCACATAGTGGAATCCTCCCATGGCAGTCTGGTAAGAGTGGAGCCCGTTTTTCTGACTGTCTAGGTCCTGATGAATGCCAAGGAGCCTACTGGGCCAGTGGGCAGAAACATGTCGACCACAGTGGGGGGACAATAGAATCCCCACCACACCGATCACTTATTTTAATCACCATATAGATACCAGTTATATTAAAATTGATTTGACATCTATAATGGCTTTTTAAAGTCACTTTTTCTGTAAGTACCTCCACTTATTTTAGAAGTGCATCCCTGTCGTAAGGTGTATGCCCACCCTCTATCAAACCAAGTTTTAAGAGGGCAAATACTGGTCAATGATGAAGCATGACACCAGGTGGTGTGTGAGACCAGCCCTTCACTTTTTGTGAGATGCCTACACTCACAAATTAACACTGTAGCACCTATGTCACCTGACGGGGAGTGGCTTTATTTGTGTTAAACATTGTATGTTGGAGGCTGCCTTCTCCTAGTACCCCGTGCTTCTAGTTCCCTTCCCTAGATCTTTCCTGGGGCTTTATTCATTACACATTGTATTTGCCTTGCCACTGATTGTTTTTGTCCATCTAACTTGTGTTTAAGGAATGATACTTTTGTGAATGAACCAAAGGTGATATAGTGGCAAGTTCCTACATTCTGGTGTATTTAACAATTGTTTTACTATCATTTGACATTCTAGGGACCTTATTGTTAAGCCTTCTACCTTCCATATGTCTCCCATCTCCCACTAATTCTGTCATATCTCCTTCTTCCCAATGCCTATTACATTTAGTCAATAAGGAAGTGGAGGTAGAGCACTACTTAACAGGTAAGTGAGCTCTCTTGCAAGCTTATTGATTTGGTGAAAATAAATAAAATATAGTGTATTTGTTGTACATTTCTATTATTCTACTAAGATATTTTCAATATTTGTACCCAAGTGTTTTTTTATTCATAGGTGTTAAGAATGATGCAAAATTGCATTGTTTCTAATAAGAAATCTTTGGGACCCTAATGTGATCACCTGAGCTCTTTATCTTTTAAACGAGGTTTAAGGAACAGAATGTGCAATACCTCCAATAAAAATGTTCCATCACTTCCAACTTCTTTTGAAAGTCAAACAATGCAATACAAAAGTTCAGGAAAGTAAATATTTGCACAGGGTGTGATCCACCAGCAAGCAAAATTATTTGGACCGGGATGTTTCCCGGAAGAAGACCAGGATTTCAGTTTTGAGACACAGATGTTGTAGCTGCCACTGGAGAAAACAATGTCCCACAGAAAAAATGTCTTCAGACTTAATAACTTAATGGACCGTTACTGCTAACATTGACCACATAAATGTGTGATTTGGTGGAAATTAGCCCAAATAATAACAACATAAAAGGAAAAAAACAGTTATGGGATCTGGGAGGTAGTTCCTACTGACTATTTCGTATAAATGATACAATATCGAGAAGGCATTTTTGGTGATTTTTTAAGAATGACTCTAGGAGTTTCACATAGAACAGAAGCTAATCAAAAGCTTTATAGAATATACTAAATCTGGTAAATGTAAGAACAGAAAACAAGGCATTTCCCATCACACTATCACATGTTGCAAGTCTTTTCTGGAGACAATAAAGCTGCCACCTAAATATTTTTTCAGAAAATACAAGAAATTGCATCTGTTTGTACCCATTTCTTCTAAAGCATTAATGGTAAATGTGAAATGGGTTTTATCAAGAGATTTACCCTCTACCCAAGTTAAGTGTGTTGAGTCGACGGTGAGGATGTATTGAGGAATAAAGGCAGGCTTTTTGAACTATTTTTATTGATTTTAAGATCAATTGTACAAAATGCTCATAGTTCTTTATGACAACATGTACAGAGAGAGATCATATTTTTACAATGTGTCAGAGTAGCATATACAGCAAGTACAGTTTTAACAGGAGATATTGCTTCTTTTTCTTATGTGCAACAAGCAACATATGAAGCACAAGTAACTAGAAGCACAGTAACAATTTTTCAATCAAGTGCATTGTGCTCCAAAGAGCAGATGTCAATGGCACAGGCTGAGAAGCTTCCACAGTGCCATTCTCCATGCAGAAAGCATACAAGGCCTCAGCGCGCCAGCATCAGGGCAGGCGATGGCCCACTACATTATAAGAGAGATCGTAGCCTCAGGGCCGTAATAACAATGTGGGGAGAGAAGGACACAAGGAGAAGGCAGATATAGGAAGAGAAAGTAGATGGGGAGACAGTATAGGGCATATGTGTGGGTTTATAGTGAACAATCAACCCCCCCCCCCAGTTTCCTCTCCCTCAGGCCTCTTGAAAAGGAGCTGCAGGTCTTTTTTGAGGGCTTCCAATTTCAATGCCATGGAAACCCAGTGCAACCTTCGACCTTCCTGCAGAGTGCCACAGATTTGTCCCTGCTCAACTTCAATATTACCGAATATCAATATGGCATGCCTTGCAGGAAAGTAGCCTTCCAATTCATGGCTATAGTTCTCCTGGTTCTAATCAGGGCTAAGTCAATAAAATGATTAGTGGCACCTCCCTTCTTTCTCCTACCATACAACCCCAAAATGACTGCCTCTATAATGTGTAGCCCCCCTTCCTGTGACTGCCAGCAACTACCCCCTAGAGTAACTGCACCTCTGAGCAGTTTCAAGACATATGCGCTATATAAGCTGCACCCGCACCACATGATGGGCATTTGGACTCACTCCTGTGTATCTTCAGTATTCACGCTGGTGTAAGGTACGATCTGTTTAATATGCTGTGTTAAATGCATTGGAATTTTGAGTTGGGGGAAGTCTGCGTGGATATATGGGCACCTCTTCCACTCTTTCAGTGTGAGTTATCGGCCGATATTTCATTCCCAGTGCAGCTTAGTAAAATGTTTCAATGCCTGTAGTGCAGAAGCTATCAGATGTGTAAAACACATAATAAGATGTCTACCACCACCTATCACGTGGAGTGCATGTAATAGTTGATAAGTGTTCGGCTCCATGTCCGTGCTAAACCAAAGTTGCTGTAGTTTGCCCATCAGAATTCGGTGTGCTAGGAAATGACCAACAGGCAAGCCATGATGTTCTAAGAGTTGTTCAAAGGGCATGATGGCACCATCCCGAAATTGGGCACCCAGAGTGTCCATGTTATTACTCTCCTATAGCTCCACCCCTCTCTCCCAAAGAGGTGCCTGAATCATTGAAGCAATCCAACATGGATCTCCAGCATGTAAGGTAATAGAGCCAGGGTCAGTCAGAGGCTCCTAATCTAGCTGTTGTAGGCAATGGTTGGAAGCTTATTAGCAGGTGCTGAAGTTTACCGGATGGTAGTAGTTTCGCAAGAATCCTTTGCACAGTTTGATTCTGTGCAGGACGGTCAAGTTCAACCAAGTTTTGACCGACCAGCCAGCCAATGTGACAGCCACTGTAACTGAGCACCCAGATACTAATATTAAAAATAGGGGGCTCTCAGTTCCCCTGTATCAACTGGGAGCTGAGGATTCCGAAAGGCAACTCATCTGAGTCCCTTATTCCAATAAAGAACCCCATCATTCCATGCAGGGTACGGAGCATGTGGCTTTGTATATGGACTGGAAAGTTATGAAAGAATTAAAGGAGTCGAGGAAGCATCACCATCTTAGCAAGAGAGACACACGTCCCTGTACCGCAATTGGCAGTGGACCCCTGAAGGCCATCTGTGGCTGTAGAGAGGCAAACATATTACAAGGTATTAAGTCTCTTGTGTTGCGGTACATTCTGATCCAAAGTATCGCACCATGGATGGCTCCTATCACACCTAGGGGTCCATTAGGATGATGGGCGGACTTTGCCAGCCGGTCATCCTATCGTAAATCGGGACCGCCCGACATAAGGGCGGGGGTCCCGGGGGTGCCATTAGGATGTGCCCGCCACAGTGGTGGGCACATCCTGTATTTTCAGCATTGTGGCGGGCGGTGCTCTCTGCACCGCCCGCCACAATGCAGAAAATACACTTTCACATTGTCATTTGCAAAGCGGCAGGCACCGCGCGGTGCCTTCCACTTTGCAAATGACAATGAAGGGGGTACCATTTGGGGTATTTCTAACCGCCTCAGCCTGCACAGGAACGTCTTCTGGATCTGGCAGCATTTATTCTTTTGCCTTCTGACATTCTTCATACTTTATCTTTGTATGCCGATCTGCCTCTCTAGGCGCTACTCGATCTCTCCTGGGCTACCTTTTTAAAGTAAAATGCCTAGTTTAGCGGTTAGATAGCAAACCAAGCTAGAAGGTGATACTTAACATTTCACAAAAATACAGATTAAGTCACCTAACAAGACGGTTACATTAAATACCACTGAAACATCAATAGGTCTTTTTGAGACTGTCCTTCAAGGTCTTAAATGAATACCAAGGTTCATGGCTGCTCACACAACATGAAAAAACGGCAGGATATTAATATTTTTCCTTGCTATGTTTCTTTCTTTTGTATATCATGAGAGCGGGGCCTCATTGCCTGAGCGAGTGCCAGGAGAGGTGAGGTCCGATCCCAAGATTGGTCTGGGGGAGTTCACAATTGGTATACCATGTGGATATTAATGAAGGTTTGCTGATATAATGCACTGGCAACAGCATTGACTGATGTGGTTTGTGATTGCAACATTCAGTGGTTTCTTTGTCTGTGTCAATTATATGTTTGTGTCATTGTATATATATGTATTTACTTTACCGTTTAGGATACGAATTATCCTCCAGAGACACCATTTCAAGGTTTGGAATACCGTCATACGGTAGGGTCTCTGTGTCTATTGATTATAATTTTTCACTTATTTGCAGTAGTGTTTTATCTTTGTGGTCCTGAAGAAACCCACTGGACTATTTTCCGTCCGATTGGCTGAAACATGTCGACCTCCTGGAACATCTGTGGATAGTCACCATCTATCTTGACTGTCCTAACACTATTTTAACCTTGACATTATAATGACCGCTTAATAAAATGTTCTTTGGCATTATGATAGTCAATTTTAGCCTGCACCTTTTCATTTTTTCTACACTGCAATTCATTATTATTTTTTCAGCAACACCACATTTCTTCTTTGGCAGTGGTACATCACTGGCGGATCCTTCCTTGGATGTCCTACGATAACAACTAGTGGGACTCTTGGATGAGATACCAGTTTCTTTCTCAAAAAATCCCAGATGATGATGCTCCACCACCGGGTGGGCTGATGGTTTTTTAAGACACTTGGGATGACACATACTTAGGACACAGCCTACGCCAATTTTTGTTACCTTCCAGCCACACACTGTTTGACCCGTAGTGTCCATTTTGTTTTTCCACAATGGTTACATCACCATCTCAGGAAAACATTGTACATGGGAGCCTAGCACTTCCTCCCACGAACACCGTGATGCCTGACAGCGGCATTATCTTGTTGCCTTACGTTGGGAGTGGAGGCGGTGCCGCTGCGTGTATTGCGTACACTGCAGTGGCAACTGGCATTGTTGTACTGCCCATGCTTGAGGCACACTCACTACTATCTTCCTGTGCAGACATGTTGCCTCCACTAGTGGATGCATTCATCATCTCAACCGCATTTGTTACTTAGTCTAGTGCTTTGACAACATCTCCGCTCCAATGACACATTTGGGTCTGCATGGTCACAGACCTAAGTGCCAGCATTGCTGTTGCAGTGGCCAGCCAATTGTTTGACTTCACTTGCAGTTTGAGCTGCTGCATGAGTTGCCGATGCTGTCTATTGTGCGATGCATGCCCCTCCTGCATGATCTTTGTCAGTTCCAGCACACTACTGGACAGTACTGCTATGTTGTCTGCCATCTTTGCAATTTCCTCCTTGACTAATCGAGTGTTCTTGCTCTGCAGGCAATGTGTATGAAGCATATGTCCCTCCTGGCCACCCCAGACCTGATTTGTCTGCTCCACATGCTATGGTCTGCGTGCTCTGCGTCTTCTCCGTTGCACTCTGCGATTGCCTCTGCGGATCTGTGTTGGTGTAGTTGTGGCGCTAGTACTTTGCCGAAGGCTGACCTCAGGTGCTGCATTGGCCTTATCATCTGACGTCTTGGGAACCAATGTTGGGACAGGTGACCTACGGGAATGTGGTACACGTGACTGTGTAGTTGGCAGAGCTGGTGTATCCTCATGTTCTGACGCGCTGCTGTGCTGCATTTCCAGGACCTCACTATCCCCGGCCTCACCACGTTATGCATCTGTGAGGCTAAACAGTGCAAAACAGCATTAATGTATGATTGTGAGGTCATGTCACAGTTGACAAATATTACATTTTCATTTCATTTGAACATCTGCTACACTATTTGTAATCGTTTTTTACATATGTGTGTGTTTGTCATTGTAACTGCTTGCCCTGCCTACATCTCCCATGATGCACTTCCCTTAGTAATGAAATTGTAGTAAATACTTTACAGTGTGCACTTACGCTGTGCTGATCTCACGTTCTGACTTAAGTAATTGGGACAATGGCAACATGCATTCCTCTTACCTTCAGATGTGTTTGCAGCTCCTGAGGTATCCAGCTGCGTCACACCAACAGCAGCTTCAGGCTGGATTGTTGACTCCACCAAGTCCTCCATGGGAGTGTTTCCAGTGTCATTGGTGTACCCCCTCCTGTTTTATGTGCCTCCTTCAACCGGTCTGCAATGCGCACCTTGGCCCGACTGCGCAGATCATACCATCTCTTTTTTAGTTCTTCATTGGTGCGGTGTGTCACCCCAATTGCATTGACTCTGTTCTTGATCCGGATCCATATCTTCCTTTTTTCCTGCTCTGGTACCTTCAGAAAAGCTTTTCCAAACAGCTTATCATGGCTGTGCACTACTCCCTCAATCAGTGTTTCAATTTCTTTTCCTGAAAATTTCACTTTTCTTTTCCTGCCACTTTGACTGTCCCCTGCTGTTTGTGCAGGTTCCATTTTTCGTTGTTTGCAGGTGTTCTCAATCTCTCTTTCCAACTCCTCTTCTGCTCCCAGAGCCAGCTCCCTCCTCTCCCTGAGCCTCAGCACTGAAAATGAGGCTTGGAGTGCAGACGTCCTGCTTCTGATGTCATCAACATGCATCAATGTGCGACTCTGGAAATTGCAAAATCACAAAAAAATGCGAAATTCGCAAAAACAAGAAATTGCTATATTTTCTGCAATTTTTACCGATTCCTTATTTATTCGCAGAATTCATGATGCATCGCGTTTTGCCATTCCTTATTTGCGAATCCTTAAAAATTGCAAATAAGGAATCTCAAACTCATATCTTGATGCATGTGCCTGCAAGTAGTGAGTTCTTAGAACTCATGAGTAAAGGGGATAGAAGACCCGGTAGAGATGTAGCCCAAGAAGTGGGAGGGTCCAGCAGGCAGTAAACCAAAAGACCTGAAAAGGTGAAATTGGGGCTAAGAGTGATTTTAAACAAGGCGGCTTCACAGTTAGGGATGTCCACTGGATTAAGTTTACATTGAAGGTGTTTCTTGTAGATAATGGCTATTCCCCCGCCTGTTCTTGTGACTCTGTCCATTCTAACAATGGCATAGCTTGATGGCAGAGCTATTGCAACATCGGGGCCCGAGCTCTCATTAAGCCAAGTCTCTGTGAGGAAAAAGGGATCTATGAGGAAAAAGGCATCGGGTATATATACTACTATATACTACTTTCAAATAATCAGGCTTCTAGAATACACTTGTTTTCTGTTGGTGACAATTCATTTAGTGACCACTAACCACTTTGTCTTTCTGTTTCATTGTCAATAAGCAAATCTGTTAGTAACGATGCAGATGACCAGGCGCTATCAAATAAAGCAATGGTACTTTGGGGTGGTCAATGGTGGATCCTTCAGTGATTACTAAACAAGTGGTAGACAAATGTAAATCAGCCTTTGAAATCTGCTTGAATTAGATAGTATTTTAGCATCTTTTAACTCAATATGAATTGCTATAAGTCAAAAAGCAATGTAAAGGTAAATCCCGGGGTGGTTTGATCAAAAATGCATGCAAGTCTACGCCACTTTAAAAATTTGAACTACACAAAGTACCTAGAAATCTTTCTTCTGTGAGGCAGGCGAGAAGGGAGTAAAAGTGTGCGCTTAGGGAAAGAACCATTGCCCTGAGAAATCAAGCCTGGAAATCTCTGCGTGAAGCTGCCCTTAGGAAAGACAGCCGAGCCCTTTGGAAAGCAGTAAAAGCCCCATTTCTGAGTACTAAGGGCTGCCCAAAAATAGAAATGCTATGCCTGAAGACCAATGGATCGAGCACTTCTCCAGGGTATGTAACAGTGAGGTAATTTTTGATACGCAGTTAAGTAATATACATGGAGTAGATACATCAGACCCCTTGTTTCTTTGTTCCAATCCCCAGTTTACCGTGGAGGAAGTGACCCAATGACTTTCTGCAAAATTTAGGGGTAAGGCACCTGGGCCTGACAGGTCCCTTTACACTTATTTAAGTCAAATATGGATTTGTGGGAACCAATTATTACCCAGGTGATAACTGATAGCTGTAGTGCTCCATTGTTGTCCTATTACTTACCAGAATCTTCATTACTCCTGGTCCCGTTGACCTCGTCCCATTTCTGAAATTATGGAGATAACCATCTCCCTGACAGAAAAAAGAAAAGGAGCATGCTGGGATACCTTACCTGCTCCCTCCCACTGGGAGTACATAAGCAGTACCAGCCCAGCATGCAGCCTGAAAATACCAAGCCAACAACAGGAAGGCCGGCCGCAAGGGAGGGAGGGAGGGAACTAAAGAATGGGACGAGGTCAACGGGACCAGGAGTAATGAAGATTACCGGTAAGTAATAGGACATTACCCCCAGGTCCCTCCTGACCTCGTCCCATTCCTGACATTATGGAGAATACCAAAGCAGAGAACCCGGCCTTCCGGAACCCCACCAACAACAAGGGCACCAGACCCAAAAAACAGCACCTCACAGGCCCGAACCAAGACCCCAAAGGCCAGAAAGGGACCAACAACAAGGCCCACAGCCCAACCCCAAGAAACCCACCGGAGAACAGGCAGGACAGTCAGCCAGGAGGCAGACAACACCGCGCTACCTGGACCCAGAGGGAGAGGCAAAAAGGAACCCCCAACCAGGAAGGGACACAGGAAAGGCACAACAGCCAACCACAGCCAGACCTCCCAGAGAAAGGAGAACCAGAGGAAGGAAGCCCAGAGCCCACAAAAGGGACCCAGCGCCACAGCCAACCGAAGGGAGCGGACCCAGAAAGGACCGAAGACCTACCCAGGACCACGACAAAGCCCAAGAGAAGGAGCAGCCAGGAAAGGAACCCAGCAGGGACCAAAAAACAAGGACCCGAAGCAAAGAAGGGCCCCACAGCACAAAGCCCAACAGAAGCAAGCCAAGAGGCTCACCCGGCACCCAAACGCAAAGCGAACAGGACGCCAAAACAGGGACCGGAAAGGCAAAACCAACAAAGGTAGAGCCACGGCCTCCCGAGCACACGGGAAAAAACTCCGGCACCGAAAGCAAAGGACAGGAGCCCAAAAAAGCCCAAGGAGCACCACTCAACAAGTGAGCGGGAAGGGACTCCCCAGAACCAACGAGAGAGCAAAGGGCACAGGCCGAAAACAGCCGGCACAGGGGCACAGGGCCAACGCCAGGCCCCCCAAAGCCCCAAAACGGAAGCAAAGCCAACCGCAACCCAAGGTAGAGCGAGAGAGGCGGGAAGCAAAAACCCAGCCACACACCAGGGGAGGCAGACACCCAAACCCCACAAGGAGCGAAAAGGCACCGCCAACAGGACAGGGCACAAGAGGGGAAACAGGGCAGCAGGCAAGAAGAAACCCGAGCCAACACCACCAAAAAGGCCAAGACCCACCAGCACAGAGGAAGGGCACAACAAACCCAACCCCCCCCCCCCGGAAACCAGGGGGAGACACTACCAGAAGGCCGACACCCCGAGCACGGGGCAAGCAAAAGCACCTGAAAGGAGCAAAAAGCACCCAAAAGCGAAAAAGGCAGGCAGGCAGGGCCGGCACCCAGACAGGCACACACCCCGCACAAACCAACAGAAGGGCAGGAACCAAGGGGCGAAAGGAAAGCACAGAGAGGCCACACACCCGGGGAGACCGACACCCAAAACCCACCAGCAAGGAAAGGGCACAGCACAGCCAGGAACGGCAGACAGGGAGCGGCCCAGGGCCAGGCCCACGAAGAACAAGCGTCCACCGAAGGCAGAGCCAAAGACCCAGCGACAAGGCGCCCCCAGGACAGAGAAAGGGCCCAACAGCCCCCCCACAACAAGGAAACAAGGGGAGGACACAGGAAACCCGCCGAAAGCCAGAAGGCCCGAGCAGGGCCCAAGCAAAGCACCCATAGAGGAAGCAAGAGGCGACCAGCAGCGGAAACCTCAGAAAACCCATAGGCACGAACCCGGACTGAACCCACAGGAACGCCAGGAACCGAAGGACAGAAGGCCGCAAAAAGCGAGCCACAGACCAGCAGGAAGACACCCCACCAGGGACGGTCAGGCAGCAGGAGGACCAGAAGCCACAGCCACAGGGCAACACAGCCGCAGAGCACAGCACAAGCGGCAAACGACCCAATCCAAGCGGCAAGCACCAGAAGGAGAGGCCGGACGGAAACAGAAAAGAAAGCCAGCAAGAACCCCGGAACAGAAAGCACAGGGATCCGCAGCAGCCGGAGAACGAAAGAAAAGGAGCCCGGCAAGGCCCAACCGAGACCCCCAAACAGGACACAGGCCAGGGAACAGGAAGAAAAAGCCCAAACCAAGGCTCAAGGGCAAGCCAACCAAAGAGGCATGCCCAAGGCACACAGGGGAGAACAGAAGCGACCCCAGAACACAAAAAGGAAACACAGGGAACCAGGGGGCAGGCAGGAAGCGAGAGGGAACGCACACCCCTCCAAGGGCACAGGCGTACCCACCAGGGGCGCAACAAGGGCAGAGCAGGGGGGCACGAGCAACAGGGGACCCCCGCAGCAAAAAAGACGGGCAGGAGAACACCCGAGAGAGCCAAAAGGAGGAGGCCAACCCCCACGAAGCAGGAGGATCCCACCACAGGAGAAATACCCCAGAATTGAGGAGGCACGGGGAAGGCAAACCAAGGCAGCAACAGAAGAGCCAAGGCAGCACAGGAGGCCAAGCAACATGCGGATTTCACGAGCGGAGAAAACAGTGCAGGAAAACAGCACACACCCCACACAACCGCCAGGGAGACGCCCAGAGGACTACACCCACCAGCAACCGTCACGGACGGCAGCAGGCAAAGACGGAAACATGTCCAGCAAGGCCAACCCGGCCACACATATCCCAACCGCCATACAGCGCACAAGGACAGTGAACAGGAAAGAAACAGGGATCACCGATACACGGCACTTACCATGGAGGCAGGAAGAGGGCCACAGCAGCACCCCACCCCCACCCCCAACAGACTGTCCAGGTGCCCACCAGAACACCATCGCCGGGCAGAGAAGTCCGCCCGCCAAGACCACAGTAAGATCCACACCGGCCACAGGCAGGGAGCCAAGGACCCGGCCCAGGAGGAACCTGCAAAGGAAAGACAGCAGGAAAGGCGGACATCAAAGAAAGAAACAGGGACCGCTATGCGGTACTCAGCAGGAGGGCAGGAGGAGCGCCCCAACAGCTCATCGCCCCCCAAGAAACCTGCCCAGGCGCCCACCAGGACATCAGCGCCGGGCAGAGAAGGCCACACCACACGCACAGCTGCAGAAGAAATCCATGGAAACAGCATTGGGAGGGCGCAGGCCAGACCAACAGGAGGTGCCCCAGCAAGGGAAAGCGGCACCCCGGCCAGGAAAAGGCACCGTCACACACCCGGGTCCACAGCCCAAAGAAGCATGACCAGTCCGGTGCATGAGGACACAAACAAGAACGTGAAGGCACAGGGAAAAAGAAGGACAAGCCCCGAACCACAGGAAGGAGAGCGTCATATCCGAGAAACGAACACTGACCCCCAGCTGCCACGAAGACAGCAAACGCCATAAAGCATATTTAAACACTGATCCAGGACATAGCACTCCAGTAGCAGAAGCAGGCAAGGCCAGCCCAGGAAATCAAATGGGTATGCACGAGCAAGGAAGATGCCAGCCCCAAGCCGAGCCCATGGACCCACTGCAACCAGACGTAAAGTTACGCCTCATTCGTCCTGCAGCATGTCTCAGAGCACAACCAATCACCCAGAGAGATCACGCTATATGCCCAGATACATAGTATGTGGAGTCACTGAGACTCGAACCCGGATCCCCAGCACACAAGTCAGCAGCCTCGTCAGGGAGCCAAATGAAAACAGCTAAAGAATCTATAAAACACCGCAAAGTTAGGGACTCACCCACATCGGGGGCCGCAGCACCAGGAAACGAGGCCCCCACACACCGCCGGCCCCAGGATCCAACCAGCCTCAAGCCAGCAAGCCACAGGAGCAGCGCGTCTCCCACCCGGCCAAGCTCGGGGAGACGCGCCCAGGCGACCCGGAAGAACAGCGGGAAGATGTCGCACCAGCCGCAAAGGGCCGGCAATCCTGAAAGCAGCCAGGAAGAAGCCCCGCGACCCAGCAAGCCAGGCAGGCCGGGAGGCAGACCACCAGGAAGCAGCACCCCTGCCCGTGAAGCCAGGCAGCCGGGCAGGGGAAGCAGAGAAGGACCAGCACGCCACCCCAGCCCAGCAGGAGCGGGCGCCGTCTGGTAGAAGAATCCAGGTAAGGAAATTACATCACAGCATACACGAACATCCATTCTATCGGAGACAGAAAAAAGAACAGGCTGCATGCTGGGCTGGTACTGCTTATGTACTCCCAGTGGGAGGGAGCAGGTAAGGTATCCCAGCATGCTCCTTTTCTTTTTTCTGTCAGGGAGATGGTTATCTCCATAATTTCAGGAATGGGACGAGGTCAGGAGGGACCTGGGGGTAATGGCAAAATCTCACTGCAGCATTATATTCTGTGATGCACAGCAAGCTCTGGGAGATCCTCGAGTCTATGGGGCTGGAAGAGAATATTATTTGTTTTCTTAAGCGCCTTTACTGTAATGCCAAGGCACGAGTACGATTTGTTCTGTCAGGTGATTGCTCAGTTCCTTTCCCAATAAGGAGGGGCAATAGGCAAGGAAGTGTCTTAGCCCCCTTCCTTTTTAATCTTTGTATTAATGGTCTGGGTGAGGCGAGGCTCAAAAATAATCAGGATTTTCCTCAAGTAGCCAGTCATCCAATGCCTGCCCTCCTCTGCACTGATGACGCTGTTTTGATGTCACACACGCAAATAGGTTTGCAGAGGGTTCTAGATAGCTTTACTAATTTCATGGGCAATCTTGAACTTAGTGTGAACACCTCGAAGACTTATACAATGTGGTGAGGCTGGGGCAGCCAGAGATGTAGGGATATGTTTGTGGAAGGTCCGAAGATAGGGTACACAAAGAGTATTTGATATCTTGTAATACTTTGTAATCAAAATGATCCATGGACCCATTCATTAGGGTTTTTACGGACATCTACTGTCCTTGCTAACTTTTCCAAAAGATTGGGTAGGAGACTGCCAGTGGAGCTCATTCAAATTTATAATTCAAAATGTATCTCCACCGCCGTGTATGGGGCAAGGATTTGGGGCTTTGCTGACATAAATCCAATACAAACGGTGGAATATACCTTTTTTAAATTTTCATTGATTGTTCCGAAGAGTATATCCTCATTTGTTTACCACGCAGAGTTGAGCCTGCCTCACATTGCTGATCTTATTAAAATAGAGCCAATTCTGCTGTGGCATAGAATCTGGACAAATGCAGAGACTTTGTTAAATAGGGATATCCTAATGGACACTTTGAAACTGGAAAGGGCTTTAATTATCCCAGGAGATAGATATATCAGGGACTTTATGCGTGACCTAGGTCACATAGAGTATTTTACTAACCCGACCACTATCCAGATGATTTCGAGAAAGGACCTAAAATAGGCATGCCTTCTGTTGCAGGAGACCTCGAGAATGTCAATGGAGATCATTAAGCCCACTCTCCAGCAAAACCAGCAGATTTTAACTACTTTTAGCATTCAACCCTACCCAACTTTTGTATTGGGGGGTTATGGTAGATTTTTATTGACCAGATTTAGGATGGGGATTTTCCACAGACTTGTTAGCTTCCCAGGCATGAATGACTGGGCCCAAGAATTACAACTGTGTCCCTGTGATAATCTTGCTGAACAATCCACAATGCATTTTGTTTTATTTTGTAAATTGTATATAGAATTAAGGAAAGTATAGATTATACCAATCTTAAAATCTATGGGGACCAGACATTGTCGCCTGACGTTCATTATACTACAACTCTTGGAAAACGAACATCAAGCGTGGAGTATAGCAATGTTTTTAAAGAAAGTATGTAGTATGTAGTCTAAGGACTGTGATTTAAGCACTGAAGTCCCAAAAGCAGCATTTGACCATTTTACATTGTTTTAAAATATTTTTGTGAATGTCATTGTTTTATTCTCTGTGTATGGAATTGCACTTTTTATAAACTTTTATGATTGGTTTTAATAGCAAAATCGAATAAAGATATTTTGATTTGATTTGAATGTATATATCATTAACTATTTAGGATTGCTCTTCTAAATTAAGATTGTTTACCTTAGGTTTCCATTTACGTCCCTGCTTTAGTTTTTTTCTTTATTTTTTTTTTCTTTAGAGAGAACATGATGGCAGGAGACTGTAAAACATACAAATATACATAAAAAAAACACCAAAGATGTCATTAAAAGGAACATAAAGGAAAGGAAAGGTTATACAATACAATAAAGTAATTTTTAGTTAATAAACCAATTCGCAAAAGGTGCCCAATTTTTTGAGGCAAGCAAACGCCTTCTCCTCCCTCTCAGCGACTGGACCGACGTCTCCAGTTTATGCCATGCAAGCATCCTTGCTTTCCAATGAGAGAAAATGGAGGGCTCAGCGCTCAACCATTGTGATGTGATACACAGTCTGATCATGGCCGTTGCAATAAACAAAAAAGCTTGAGTGTGTCTCGTTCTTTCAGAGGGCGTTGAATGTTCATACCCAGTTATTATTAGCTCCGCTGAGATCCTAACAGGAATTTGAACTAACTGGTTAATAAAAACTTCAATTTAATTTACAAAGAGACGTAAATCAGGACATGCATAGAACATATGGATAGAATCAGCAGAGGACAATTTACATCTAGCACAGGAGGATCCTTTAGCACCTCTGACAACTCCCCAACTGGCTAGTTTGGCAGGGGTATGGTAAAGATTAAACATTGACATATAGCTTTGAGTACTAAGCGTGCCAGAAACCAAAACAGACCTGGCTAATTCTAACGGAAATTTTAGATCTACAAATGGGACCCCGAATTTAACAGCCCACTTATTATTCTGAACATCTAGATCATCAGGGAGTTGAGATAGGAGACACTGGTACAGAGCACCTAACCTAGACTTTCTTCGTATTAATTTGACAATGGTAATCTTATCGAACATATTAGGATTTCTAGGAAGATTCTTATCAAGGAAGCTTCTAAGCTGTAAATATTTAAAAAAATAATTAGATTGTAAATTAAACTTCTCCGTCAAATAGCAAAATAAAGCCATCTGGCCTAACTGAGCCAGATCCCCAATTTCCTTCAAGCCAGCAGAGCTCCATTTTATGATCACACCCTCTTGAAATATTGGGGGTAATAATCTTGGAGCATTAAATGGAGTATAATAATTAAGCTTTGAAATAAGAAAGTGGCAACAAATTCTTTGCCAGACCGAAAATAGGGTCCAACAAACCTTAAATTTCGTTTTTTTGTAATAGCTTGGTTCGAGCACCGAAGTTAGAACTCCTTTGGCAGCATCTCCAAGCGATATTGCATAAATATATGGAGACATATGAACAGGAGTGTCAACTGAATGACCCAGCAAGGGAACGCCAAAATGTTGTATCAGAGCGGCCCAGTAATGAAATAACAGATTCGGAACTGTCCAGCCGCCACGCTCACGTGGTAGACAAGTCCACTTTGCCGCCCTTCTTGGTCTGCGATAACCCCATAAGAATCGTAGGCATATCCTTTCTGCTCTTGTTAATGTTGCCTTAGGAATTAAGAGTGGGATAGATCTAAAAAGATATAGAAATTTCGGGAGGACGAGTATTTTTAAGATGTTACAACGTCCAAAAAGCGAAAGATGTAGATGATCCAATCTCTCTAACTTAATGTGAAGTGAATCAATTATAGGAGAATAGTTCAGATCAGGGATCTGATCTACATCGGCTGAAATTTGCACACCTAAGTATGTAGCCTCTGGAACTACAGGAGCCTGTGACAAGGGCATAGCTATAGATTTAACAATTTGTGTCTTTGCGACGTTTACCTTATAGCCAGATATAGGGGCTCATTAGGATGGCGGACGGACTTGCGTCCGTCCGCCACCCTAGAGGAGGAGGGACCATCCGCAGGGGCCACGGTGGTCCCTCCAGTGCAATTAGGATGTGACCGCCACCCTGGCGGTCACATCCTCTATCTTTAACATTGCGGCGGGTGCAGCTTCAAGCTGCACCCAACGCAATGTTAAAAATGCATGCACTGCTTTTCCGTGCACACAGCGGCAGGCACCGTGCGGTGCCTGCTGCTTTGTTCACGCAGATGCAGGGGGGTACCATAGGTACCCCCCATGTGCACCCCCCAACCCCCCTTCACCCAGGGGGCCTGCAACGGGCCCCAGAAGTGATGGTCCGTATGCTTTTCCACAGCGGAAAAGCCGCCACGGAAAAGCATACATTTTACGCCATCCTAATATGGCTGGCGGTGTCTGATAGACACCGCCAGCCATGTTACAGCTTTTCCGCCGCGGTTGTAAGCCAACCGCGGCGGAAAAGCGGCGGACGGAAACAAGGACCCACCACCCATCCTAATGTGGCGGTGGGTCTTTGGTGAGTCCGCAGAGGATTTTCCGCATCCTCCGGGCCGGCGGTGGCTTCCGCCGGCCAGGAGGATGCGGAAAATCCTCCATCATAATGAGCGCCATAGTGCCAAATCGCCCCGCAAGAATCTCTAATGCACTGATCGACGAACCAACATTATCAGTTAATACAACAATGTCGTCAGCATATGCCAATGTCTTGTACTGAACTCCCTGGACCCTAACAGGAGAGATGCCCTGGGACCTTTCGATCATACTAAGGAAGGGATCAATTAACAAGGCAAAAAGGAGGGGAGAGTAGGGACAACCTTGTCTAGTCCCCGTGCTGATAGCGAAGTACTCTGACTCCCTCCCTGAAATACGGATTGCAGCCGATGGAGCCAAATAC
Source organism: Lissotriton helveticus (assembly GCF_964261635.1). Classification (NCBI taxonomy): domain Eukaryota; kingdom Metazoa; phylum Chordata; class Amphibia; order Caudata; family Salamandridae; genus Lissotriton; species Lissotriton helveticus. The sequence goes on from NC_136068.1 coordinate 652,097,992, forward strand.
AGGGCTTGAAGGGCCTGAATAAAGTTAACAGAGAATCCCCTCCAGCGTAAGACGGCCCACAGGTATCCCCAGGAGACCCTGTCGAACGCCTTCTCGGCGTCCAACAGGATCACCCCAAGAGGAGAGCCCGTGGCCCTAGCCCAATCAAGCAGCGCAATGACACGCCAAATATAATCAGTTGTGTCCCTACCGGGAATAAACCTGTATTGACGGGGCGAGACAAAAGGGACAATAATCTGATTGGGGGTTCAACTCATCATTGCCTTTTTTCTTAAAAAGGACGATTATCGCCCGTCGCCAAGAGTCAGGAACGACCCCGGCTTGCGCAGACCTAAAAGCATCTAACATTTCCCGCTTAAGTACTGATGAAAAAGTTTTATAGAACTCTAGATGAATAAGATCAGGACCGGCTGCTTTGCCGTTGGAAAGGGATTTTATAGCAATTTTAACTTCCTCCCAGCTAATAGGTGCATACAAGACTTCATTTTGCTCTGCTGTGACCCTCCGAGTGTCTAATGGGTAAAAAAATGGATCCATGCTATCTTGTTGTTGCAGGGTGATAGTAGGATCTTCTGTATATAAGCTAGAATAGAAATTCACAAAAACATTCAAGACACCGCTAGGAGTTTCCTGAACGGTTCCAAACTGATCGATAACTCGAACAATTCGATTGGCCATGGCCCTCTGTTGTAATCTCTTTGCCAGGACCTTGCCTGAGTTTTCCCCAAACTCATACATTAAGGTTCGAAATTGGATATATTTAACTGCAAGATCTTTATACAGGGGTTCTAACAGATTAGACTTTGCTATTGCAACCAATTTCTGGCTGCTGACCACATCTTGACCCAGCCGGCTATTAGAGCTTAAATCGAGTTCTGCTTGTCGGAGTGTTTCTAATCTATGTTTAATTTCCTGCTGCGCTTTTTTCCAGCGGTAAGAAGCCAATCTTTTAGTTTCTCCATGCAAAGCAGCTTTAAATGTGTCCCAGACAACACAGGTAGAAGCAGTGCCCCTATTAAAATAAAAAAATTCTACAATCCAAGCAGTCATCTGTTCCTGATATTGCTCATCTAAGAGCAATTTCATTTCGAAGGTCCATGATCTGATCTGTTTGATAGGGCGATCCCTTGGGAGGTTAATAGTTATGGGATTGTGATCAGATATGGTCCTGGGAGTGATATCAATCTTAGCAGATCCCACAGGTTGATCGGACATAAAAACATAATAAAGCCGCACCATTTTATTATGCGGAATGGAATAGAATGTATGGCCGTCCTTATTTTGATGATGATAATGCCACACATCAATCAGGCCATGTTCCACAAGGAGGGTCTGAAGGGCCTTAAAAACTTGGGGCTTCCGATCTACATAATAATAAAACATTTATAAACATAGCTATGATACAGTGATATATTGATTTGGCTGGAGATATTGATATTGAAATCGCCACAAAACAACATTCGGTGGGGCCACCCTGCCAATTCCACTTTTAAATTCCTGAAGATTTGGGGGTCATCCAGGTTAGGAGCGTAAATCGAACATATAGACTGAAGACGGTTATTTACCACCAATTCAAGAACAACCCATCTGCCACAATTGTCTTCTTTCACTCTTTTAACCAGCCCAACCCCTATTTTTAGCAGGATAGCAACACCCCTAATTGTAGAAGTTTGCCGAGTAAAGGCGACTTAATCATACCCAGGAGATCTTAAATGTCCTCCACTACTCCAAGGAATATGGGTCTCCTGCAGACAGATTAAGTCTATCTGCATAATTTGGAGCATTTTGTGGAAGATCCTGCATTTTGTAGGGTCGTTCAGCCCACATATATTCCAAGTCGCACAGCTGAGCCTATCCCCCCCATTAGAAATTATCAAAAACCAACAGCCTAGAAAACTCACTTTACTAGTAGAGCAAAAATGTAATTCTCCAAGCATAAATTTGCACGATATTTCAATTAGGTCCGTATAGAGCAAGCTTTCAGAGCATGAGCACAATCCTACGAAAACAAACAGTCTCCTGACCACCAACCACCACCAAAACACCACCCCCACACCCCACCCCAAAGCACCCCCCCCACCCACCTCTCCCCCACTCCCCTCACCCCCCATGTGGAGCAGCAGGACCATGGTCCTTAGGATGGTTAAGTTGGTGAGCACCCACACTCCGATGTGTCCGCGGTCCCCCCTGTATAAACATTACAGATGACCCTGCCATCCAAAAAATAAAAATACTGAAAAGAAAAAATATGGAACAATCAGGTCATCTTAAGTCTCTGCGAATTTCAAAAAGTGTTCCTATCCCAGTTGAAAAAGATGCATAAGGCCTTTTAAACTAGATTGTGTCCAAGAACTCCTTTGCGGATATCTCAGAAAGAAAGTACTTTGTTTGGCCCTTGAAGAGAACTTTTAGCTTTGCTGGGAAGAGCAGAATTGCCTGGGCTCCCTTAGCCTGAAATGAGGATATCCGCTGATGGAGATGCCATCGACGATCCACTGTTTCTGAGCAAAAGTCGGGCCGGACAAAAAATTGACAGTTCTTGGCCATACGCTTCTTATTTGGTCTGGCTATATCGAATATTTTTTCCCGAGCAAGAAAGTTGTTAAAACAAACTAAGATGGTGCGAGGATAGGCATTGTTACTACTAGATGAGGACTGCTTTTTGTGGAATGGAAACCTATGTGCTCGTTGTATTTCTAAGTTCCAGTCCCATTGGGTGACTTCTGGGAAGGCCTCAGTAAAAGCTCCACAATTAACTGCCTAACATCCTCGCCTTCTATATTTTCATCAATACCTAAGATTCGCAAGTTATTTCTTCTTGCTCGGTTCTCTAAATCAGATAGTTTCCACAGAATATGCTTGCGCTGTTCCTTAATCTCCATAACAAGTTCCTTCTGTGCTACTGCGGCATCCTCTAAAGCCGAGATCCGCTTCTCCGCTTCGCCAACCCTTGCTGAGGTGTCCGTGCATGTTTTGATGACTCGGCGAAGAGAATTATCAATTTGCGACAGGCACCTTGTGTACGCATATTCTCCTGCCTTGTTGCCTCCCTATGCATGAGGATAGTTTGATAGATTGTTGAGAGGGACACCTCTTCAAAAGCTTCTGTGGCAGGACCTTGAGAGTTGCCAGCTGTAGAGCCATAATTGATTGCAAAATCTTCTGGTGAGGTGTTATACGAACTTGTATCAGTTACCAATGCCAGTGCTTTAGCACCAGAAATTTTACGAACTGTACCAGTGGGGTCAACTGCGTTCAGAGCCCTTGAAGCCTCGCTAAGGTGCCAATCACCAGATTCACTATCAAAATCCGACCATTGGGGCTCAGCATCCTCGTCCTCCTCCGATAGAGAATGGTCTGAGACAGAATAGAATTTATCAGTGGTCTCACTGATCTCCTATTCCCTTGTATCTAAGGAACGCTCAGCCAAAAGATCATTAGAGTAGGGGGTCATTGAATTGACACTCGGCTCCAGAGCAGAAATTAATTGATTACCGGCCTCTCCTACATTTCCCAGAACGCATTGGGGGAGGGAGTTTAAAGAACTGGCAGGAGCTAAACTTAACATCTGCTCTGATAAACCCTCCAAGTGATTGGTAGAGTCAGAGAACACAGTGTTTTGTAATAGAGCATCAGCTATAGGTTATAACACTGCATGAACAGTTTCAGCGCCCATCTGTAGAGCAGCATCAATAACAGTCACATCTAGATCAGAAGCTGTAGCTGCTTGTTGCCGTTGGGCCGTTTGCACCAACTCTGGGGGCACAATAACCAACGCAGGAGCCCCCTCCTTACCGCCAGAATCTTTGCTCACATTTAATCCTTTTAAAGCAGCCTGCACCTTCACAGTGCCTTCCGGGCCGCTTTGCGAAGTTGCTACTTTCTCCTTTGATCCCAGTCGATCAAAGAGCTCCGGCAGCGTTTGTTCTTTCTTTGACGCTGGGTCAGTAGATGGAGGAGAAGATTTCGCGGCAGCCGCCGAAAGTCCTTTCTCGCTTGCCCCTACAGAGGCGGAAGCCTTGGATTCGGCTTCTGTGTTGATTCAGGCAGAGCCGCGGGTCTTCAGGGCTGCGGTGGCCGCCTTTGTTAGAAGCTTCGGAGGCATGTTGTGCAATGAGGACGAGGAGTCGTAGCTCGAGGAGCAGCTACTCCCGTGAATCTGCTGATCTAGCCGGGACGCCAAGCCAGGTGCGCGCGGACAGGAGTAAAGAGCTGCCCGCCAAATCCAGAATAGTTTAACAGCAAGTCCCGATCTCAAGGAGTCCAGTCGAGAGGTGAGCGCCATAAGGAGGAGGATCTATATTGTGAATATTTTAACGGCAAAGGTATTCTGTATAAATCGCTGGGACAGGAGTGCTAAAAGTTAGCCAGGAGGGTAGCCACGGACCAGAGGACCTGAACACCAGCTTACTCGGCCGTGGTCACGGCCGCTATCTTGCCCATTATCGCTTTATTTTATTTTTTTCTATTGAAAGGTTTTGCAGTAGAAGGAGGTGCCCATGTGTAGCGCTAGACTTATTACTGTCCTTCTTCTTAGTAGTATTTTACACTCATAAGTTAGAATGTTCTCCCTTTTCAGGGGTGGAGATGTGTAAGTTTACAACTTTGAGTAACTTTACACCTACTCAAAAGTGTAAGAATGTGTATAGTTGCATGTGTAAATTACTCACAAGTGTAACTTACCTTTGTGAAGTGCCCCAATTGTGTTTTATCTTGCCTTGATAGTTTTGCAGCCTTGCCAGAATCAATTGGACCCACTGCCAGAATGGTAGTTGTTATAGCTTTTTCACCAGTTTTTGAGTTTTTCATTTTGTTAGGGAGGGGCGATATTGAGGGATTGCAGCCACCACCTACAATCTGCTATAAATATCTCTTTGACCTTTGAAGATTGAGTCAGTTCTTGTTTATTGTGCAGTTGTTCAAAGTTTTTCAGAAGTTGGTTGAAGTTGTTCTCTAGATCATCTCCCTTATCTCTTCTCATGTAGCCACGAACCTGGTGGGGCTTTGCTTATAATATGAGGAGATTGGAAGATTGTTTGAGTGTTGTTGAATTAATTGTGTGAGACTCATTATTTATTTATTTATTTATTTTTGGCATTTATTAAGCGCGAACAACTGCCCGCAGGCATCTCGGCGCTGTACTGTGTTACCCTCCTATTTGATCTATACAGGTTTTCAGAGGTTGAATAGCCAGGTTTTTACTTTCTTCCTGAAGGACAGTAGATTTGGGCTTGATCTTATTGTCTGTGGAAGCGTGTTCCACAATCTTGGGGCGGCAGCTAGGAAACGTCTGTCTCCCCAATTGACCAATCTAGTCCGTGGCACTACCAGGTCATTATGTCCTGCAGAACGTAGCATTCGATTAGGGATGTACGGGACAAGGTGGTCGCACAGGAATTGAGGGGCTTGATGGTGAAGTGCCTTATAGACGATACATAACGTCTTAAATTTAATTCGGTTCCTAACAGGTAACCAGTGGAGACTTCTCAAGGATTCGGATATAGGTTTGAATTTGGGAATATTGAGGAGAAGTCTGGCTGCTGCATTTTGGATTGTTTGTAATTTCTTAATTGTCTTAACTTGGGCATTTGCAAACAAGCCATTGCAGTAGTCCAGTGCTGATAGGACCATTGCGCTGACCAATGTCTTTCCCACATTAGTGGGGAGGAAAGGCATAATCTTCTTTACCAATCGTAGTTTATAGAAGGCATTAGAGGCAGTTTGATTGGCATGGGCCATGACATTTAGGTTATCATCGAAGATGACACCCTAGTTTCTCACCTTCATGACCGGTTCAGGTACAGCTCCGAAGGATGATGGCCACCAAGTAGGGGACCAACTGGGACTGAGGTGGCCAAAGGTGACCACCTCAGTTTTGTCGGAATTTAATTTCAAGCAGTTTGCTGCCATCCATTTTCCGATGGCCAGCATACCTGTCTTGAAATTTTCCGCTACAGTTTCCCCATCATTCCTGACGGCCAATATCAGCTGAGTATCATCCGCATATGAGGTAAGGTTCATCCCGTGTGCTTTGATGGTGTTAGCAAGGTCCGACACATAGATATTAAATAGTGTCGGACTAAGGGATGAACCTTGAGGTACCCCACATGGTAATGATAGTTCAGCAGATTCGTATTGGCCCAGTATGACTGCCTGGGATCTCTCTGCCAGAAATGATGCTATTAGATCTTTTGCTTGGCCTTGTACGCCCATCATTTCGACACGGTTGACTAAGATCTTATGGTCAACCGTGTCGAAGGCAGCTGAGAGATCTAAGAGCACGAGTAGTGCAGTTCCGCCCTGGTCTCTGATTAATCGGATGTCATCAGCTGCCTTAATGAGGGCTGTTTCCGTCCCATGAAACTTGCGGAAGCCGAACTGAGTTTCATCGAGCAGATGGTGTTGCTCGATGAATCCCGCAAGTTGAATGTTCATGGCCTTTTCAATTACTTTAGCAATAAAAGGTAGATTCGCTATAGGCCTATAATTTTTAATTTCTGCTTTATCCAGGCCTGCTTTCTTCAAAAGTGGCTTAAGTAGCGTTTTTTTCAGTTGGTTGGGAAAGATTCCTGTGCAAAACATAAGATTGATCATTTGAGTAATAGCAGGGATTACAACGTCTATTAGTGACCGAAGGGTGTTTAGGGGGCATGGATCCAGAGCTGATCCGGATTTAATTGTTTTCACAATGTCCAGGACATTGTCATTTGTTACCTCTGCAAAGCAGGTGAAGGTATTACTTGAAGAGGGGATATTTGTTTTCATAATCCCTTGATCTTCGCCTTGGTTAAATGCTGAAAATATATCATTTACTTTGGCGAAGAAAAATGCTGCTAATGAGTTGCAAAACTCTTGTGAGCAAGGAGGATTGAGATCTGGGGCACATCCCGTGAGATGTTTAGTTATTTCGAAAAGCTTTTTATTCGAGTTTTTTGCATTTTCGATTTGCTCTGTATAGAACTTCTTTTTAGTCTCTATAATTCGATGTTTGTATTGAGTTAAGATTTCCTTGTACATTATCTTATCCTCAATATCATATTTCTTCCTCCAGATTCTTTCTTTATTTCTGCATTGTTGTTTCAGTTTTCTAAGCTCTTCAGTATACCAAGGAGCTGAGGGGGAACTTCTGTTTCTGGACATTCTTTTTTCAGGTACCAGTTCGTCTGCCGCCTGGCCTACCCATGTGTGATATTGTTCTATAACAGTAACTGGGTCAGTTGCCCATTTGGGGGTAGAGTTTAGTAGCGCCTCCTTGAAGCAGGGAATGCTGATATCTTTCCAGACCTTGAACCTTTGTCGTAAAGGAGGTATAAAGGTGGTTGTGGCTTTGTTAATTTGAATGGTTGCCAAAACCAGATGATGATCTGACCAGGCCATGGGTAAAACCTCAGTTATTAATATATTGTCCAGGTTGGTGAAGATACCATCTAAGGTATGGCCTGAATTATGGGTGGGTCCTTTCACCAGCTGAGATAAACCGAAGATCTCCATTTCAGATTGCAAGGATATAGTATCCTTGTCTTCGCCACATTCCAAATGAAAATTGAAATCACCTAGGAGGGTTATCGAGTTATCAATGCCTGAGGTTTCTAAGATGGTGAGTATTTCTGTCAGGAAATCTGCCCGGGTTTCTGGGTTTATTCAGATGGTTTTGTGTTGGAGTTAATTGGAATTAGTAAAGAAGAGCGATTATCATTTCAGCTTTGGATCATGATTTAGCCCTTAAAGTTCTAAAATTGGAACTTTTTTTAAGTATATAGAAAAACATTTTCCTTGCCATCTTGGACTAGTGCATCTTCCAATGTTGTACCGACTCTCTTTCAAGACTTGGTTTAAAGTATCACTCTCTGTTATGGGTTTCAGTGTAAGGGAACCAGGATTACTTTTTTCAGGATCAGTGTCCTTGACACATGTGCCTTGAGGGGGACCTTCTGTCTTGTGGCTGTTGAGGCTCTTGTATGGTTCAGTGCCTTTGGAGTGAAATTATTCATCAGCACATTAATGATCATGCTAAATGGACTCTGCAGGGGTACTTTTGTCCGCTGAGTGTTTAGTGCCCCTAGTTAAGGAGTATGGTCTAATAGGATTGTGCCCTCTGTAGGGAGCTACTGATTCTCCGCTGAGACTATGAAGTTGTTTGTTTGTGTTGTCTTTGCTGGAGAGGTAGATGCTAATTTATAAGTTAACTGGTTTACTGGTGGCTTGGTTGATGTTAGAGTTCTTATTATTTTTTTCTACCATTAAGAGCATAATCTTTGGAATGTTTTTAAGCTAAGTAAATATTATTAAACATAGGCATAGTGCAGTGACCATTTTAGCCTCTTCTTATGTATGGAATATACATGTGTACAATTTCTGTAGTTCTACAATTAAGGCTGCCAATGAGTTTTTCTCTTTTAGTGCAGTGCTTGTTTATTTTTCTAAAATAAAGGTTTGTATAGAAAGTACACATATCATCACATGCAATGCTGCAGAGAGCTCATACCAATTTTTGGATTCATTTTAGACATTGTCAACTTCTACAATAATATTGTTTTCTTATAATAGTTGTATGAAATCAAGAATATTAGATTCTGGAATGTCCTCATCTGTTGTCCGATATGCATTAGGGTAAAAAAGGAATGCCAGGTCGAAGCTAAAACATTTTATCCAAGTCCCCTGAACATACTAATTCATTACGATTCAGATGTAGTGGAGATAAAAATCTAGGATGCCTTGAGCCTTGTAGCTCAAATTAGGATGGCAGGATCACATAACCCTTCATTGCTCTTTAGAAGGTTCACATAACCCTTCATTGCTCTTTAGAAGGTTGGATAAATCGACACTTTGACTCTTTTTGTGATCGAGTACATGGAGCATTGGCATCGTACAATCTATGTAAGCAGAGCAAGTTAAATAAGGTATGAGCAAGGAATTTTTAGACGTCTCACTCGTGAATGTGCTTGTTGTTTTAGTCGTATTTCCCCGCCTGCTCACTCTTTAATGCCTTGTCTTTTGAGCATTTATAGACTGTACCCCCATAAGCATTAGGCGCACGAGAAAAATGCATACTCTGCTATTTCTCCTGTTGGCAATTTTGAAGATATCTACATTGTATGTGGTAGCACTTTATGGCAAGCAATTTTAAATGTATTTGAGGCAGTCCACTTTGATTATGAATAATATACTAGTGCAGTTTGCAGTAAGCAGTCAACTAATGATATATCTTTTTTGTGTTAGCATGGCTGGTGATTCATTCCCAGCTGCTTGGGTCAGTAAATACTCAAGTCTGCTCCTGGTCTCCTCGTGTTGCTAGTTCATTTTTTTGTTGATTCACAAGGTCATATGCTCTTGCAGAGACTTGTAACAATTGGCATCTAACTAAAGCCTTACTTGAAAATCAATGGTGTGATTGGAGCGCCAATTGCAAATACCTGCAGCTCTGCTCCAACCATCATGCCAGAAGCTGATCTGCACTGCCTTCTTGATGCTTCTGTGCATTGTCACAATATAACACTACACAGTACAACCCAGGTCCTCGCTTCGCACTGTGAGGTGGGGCATACTCATCTTGTGGGCCCCACTCAGGGTAGGAACCCACTGGATCTCTTAGCATCAGCAAGTTATGTATCCTTGCTCAACAAACATGCTGGTAGCCGTAGCTAGCCATTGTAAGCAAAGTCGCCTCAGGGGCATGCATCTAAGTTGCTCAGCTTCTCAACAAGTTCTTGGAAGCTGAACAACACTTTGGTCACTCAGCCACTTTGCAATAGATCAGAAAATAGTGGCAGAATAATTTGCTTAGTTGATGTGTTTAAAAATATGGGAATACATGTACTCATGAAGTGAATCCGCCTTTAGGACATGTAGTGGTTGAAATTCCTATGCAGCATGTGTGTCAAGCCTCCTAATTCCCAAATAGTCTCCATGCTGTGTAATAAAGATCCTGGGTGTGCTGTAGAAATGCCATAGCAACTTTCTCTGTAGCATGTAGTAATCATTTCAGTGAATTTTCATTTCTACATTCTCAGTCCCACCTTGACCCCCTACACTGCCTGAACACCTCTGCACTGTCCTAAACCCTGAAACACCATCCCTAGCAAAACTTGCTAAACTCTTACAACACTACTGCCCTGCTCTAAACCCTGAAACAGCACTCCCAGCAAGATTCTCTTTCGCTGTAGTAATAATTTTACTGAATTGCAAGGGATACTGTCATTTCTCTAAGATCACAGTGTGAGTCGGTATTCATTTCAGAAAAATGTGGCAGAGTAATTTGCTTAGTTGATGTGTTTAAAAATATGGGAATACATGTACTCATGAAGTGAGTCTGGCTTTAGGACACGTAGTGCTAGAACGTCCTATGCAGCATGTGTGTCACGCCTCCTAATTCCCAAATAGTCTCCATGCTGTGTAATAAAGATCCTGGGTGTGCTGTAGAAATGCCATAGCAACTTTCTCTGTAGCATGTAGTAATCATTTCAGTGAATTTTCATTTCTACATTCTCAGTCCCACCTTGACCCCCTACACTGCCTGAACACCTCTGCACTGTCCTAAACCCTGAAACACCATCCCTAGCAAAACTTGCTAAACTCTTACAACACTACTGCCCTGCTCTAAACCCTGAAACAGCACTCCCAGCAAGATTCTCTTTTGCTGTAGTAATAATTTTACTGAATTGCAAGGGATACTGTCATTTCTCTAAGATCACAGTGTGAGTCGGTATTCATTTCAGAAAAATGTGGCAGAGTAATTTGCTTAGTTGATGTGTTTAAAAATATGGGAATACATGTACTCATGAAGTGAGTCAGGCTTTAGGACATGTAGTGCTAGAAAGTCCTATGCAGCATGTGTGTCAGGCCTCTTAATTCCCAAATAGTCTCCATGCTGTGTAATAAATATCCTGGGTGTGCTTTAGAAATGCCATAGCAACTATCTCTGTAGCATGTAGTAATCATTTCAGTGAATTTTCATTTCTATATTCTCAGTCCCACCTTGAGACCCTACACTGCCTGAACATCACTGCACTGCCCTGAACCCTGAAACACCATCCCTAGCAAAACCTGCTAAACTCTTTCAACACTACTGCACTGCACTAACCCCTGAAACAGCACTCCCAGCAAGACTCTCTTTCACTGTAGTAATAATTTTACTGAATTGCAAGGGATACTGTCATTTGTCTAAGATCACTGTGTGAGTCAGTATTCATTTCAGAAAAATGTGGCAGAATAATGTGTTTAGTTGATGTGTTTAAAAATATGGGAATACATGTACTCATGAAGTGAGTCAGGCTTTAGGACATGTAGTGCTAGAAAGTCCTATGCAGCATGTGTGTCAGGCCTCTTAATTCCCAAATAGTCTCCATGCTGTGTAATAAAGATCCTGGGTGTGCTGTAGAAATACCATAGCAACTCTCTATGTAGCATGTAGTAATCATTTCAGTGAATCTTCATTTCTACATTCTCAGTCCCACCTTAACCCCCTACACTGCCTGAACACCACTGCACTGTCCTAAACCCTGAAACACCATCCCTAGCAAAACCTGCTAAACTCTTGCAACAGTACTGCACTGCTCTAAACCTTGAAACACCATTCTCAGCGAATGCCCCTATAATGTTGAAACACCACTGCACTGCCCTAATCCCTGAAACAGCACTCCCTGCATGATCTCCTACACTTCCCGAACACTGCTGCTGTGCCTTAAACTCTGAAAGAACCCCCCCTGCTATACCTCCTACACTGGGCGAATACTAGTGTCGTTTTCTAAACCCTGAAACAGCACTCCCAGCAAGGCCCTCTTTCACTGTAGTAATCATTTTACTGAATTGCAAGAGATACTGTCATTTGTCTAAGATCACAGTGTGAGTCAGTATTTATTTCAGAAAATTATGGCAGAATAATTTGCTTAGTTGATGTGTTTAAAAATATGGGAATACATGTACTCATGAAGTGAATCCGCCTTTAGGACATGTAGTGGTTGAAATTCCTATGCAGCATGTGTGTCAGGCCTCCTAATTCCCGAATAGTCTCCATGCTGTGTAATAAAGATCCTGGGTGTGCTGTAGAAATGCCATATCAACTCTCTCTGTAGCATGTAGTTATCATTTCAGTGAATTTTCATTTCTACATTCTCAGTCCCACCTTGACCCCCTACACTGCCTGAACACCACTGCACTGTCCTAAACCCTGATACACCATCCCTAGCAAAACTTGCTAAACTCTTACAACAGTACTGCACTGCTCTAAACACTGAAACAGCACTCCCAGCAAGACCCTCTTTCACTGTAGTAATCATTTTACTGAATTGGAAGAGATACTGTCATTTTTCTAAGATCACAGTGTGAGTCAGTATTCATTTCAGAAAATTGTGGCAGAATAATTTGCTTAGTTTATGTGTTTAAAAATATGGGAATACATGTACTCATGAAGTGAGTCAGGCTTTAGGACATGTAGTGCTAGAAAGTCCTATGCAGCATGTGTGTCAGGCCTCTTAATTCCCAAATAGTCTCCATGCTGTGTAATAAATATCCTGGGTGTGCTGTAGAAATGCCATATCAACTAACTCTGTAGCATGTAGTAATCATTTCAGTGAATTTTCATTTCTACATTCTCAGTCCCACCTTGACCCCCTACACGGCCTGAACACCACTGCACTGCATTGAACCCTGAAACGCCATCCCTAGCAAAACCTGCTAAACTCTTTCAACACTACTGCACTGCTCTAACCCCTGAAACAGCACTTCCAGCAAGAGTCTCTTTCACTGTAGTAATCATTTTACTGAATTGCAAGGGATACTTTCATTTGTCTAAGATCACTGTGTGAGTCAGTATTCATTTAAGAAAAATGAGGCAGAATAATGTGCTTAGTTGATGTGTTTAAAAATATGGGAATACATGTACTCATGAAGTGAGTCAGGCATTAGGACATGCAGTGCTAGAAAGTCCTATGCAGCATGTGTGTCAGGCCTCTTAATTCCCAAATAGTCCCCATGCTGTGTAATAAAGATCCTGGGTGTGCTGTAGAAATACCATAGCAACTCTCTCTGTAGCATGTAGTAATCATTTCAGTGAATTTTAATTTCTACATTCTCAGTCCCACCTTGACCCCCTACACTGCCCGAACACCACTGCACTGTCCTAAACCCTGAAACACCATCCCTAGCAAAACCTGCTAAACTCTTGCAACAGTACTGCACTGCTCTAAACCTTGAAACACCATTCTCAGCGAATGCCCCTATAATGTTGAAACACCACTGCACTGCCCTAATCCCTGAAACAGCACTCCCTGCATGATCTCCTACACTTCCCGAACACTGCTGCTGTGCCTTAAATTCTGAAAGAACCCCCCCTGCTATACCTCCTACACTGGGCGAATACTAGTGTCGTTTTCTAAACCCTGAAACAGCACTCCCAGCAAGGCCCTCTTTCACTGTAGTAATCATTTTACTGAATTGCAAGAGATACTGTCATTTGTCTAAGATCACAGTGTGAGTCAGTATTTATTTCAGAAAATTATGGCAGAATAATTTGCTTAGTTGATGTGTTTAAAAATATGGGAATACATGTACTCATGAAGTGAATCCGCCTTTAGGACATGTAGTGGTTGAAATTCCTATGCAGCATGTGTGTCAGGCCTCCTAATTCCCGAATAGTCTCCATGCTGTGTAATAAAGATCCTGGGTGTGCTGTAGAAATGCCATATCAACTCTCTCTGTAGCATGTAGTTATCATTTCAGTGAATTTTCATTTCTACATTCTCAGTCCCACCTTGACCCCCTACACTGCCTGAACACCACTGCACTGTCCTAAACCCTGATACACCATCCCTAGCAAAACTTGCTAAACTCTTACAACAGTACTGCACTGCTCTAAACACTGAAACAGCACTCCCAGCAAGACCCTCTTTCACTGTAGTAATCATTTTACTGAATTGGAAGAGATACTGTCATTTTTCTAAGATCACAGTGTGAGTCAGTATTCATTTCAGAAAATTGTGGCAGAATAATTTGCTTAGTTTATGTGTTTAAAAATATGGGAATACATGTACTCATGAAGTGAGTCAGGCTTTAGGACATGTAGTGCTAGAAAGTCCTATGCAGCATGTGTGTCAGGCCTCTTAATTCCCAAATAGTCTCCATGCTGTGTAATAAATATCCTGGGTGTGCTGTAGAAATGCCATATCAACTAACTCTGTAGCATGTAGTAATCATTTCAGTGAATTTTCATTTCTACATTCTCAGTCCCACCTTGACCCCCTACACGGCCTGAACACCACTGCACTGCATTGAACCCTGAAACGCCATCCCTAGCAAAACCTGCTAAACTCTTTCAACACTACTGCACTGCTCTAACCCCTGAAACAGCACTTCCAGCAAGAGTCTCTTTCACTGTAGTAATCATTTTACTGAATTGCAAGGGATACTTTCATTTGTCTAAGATCACTGTGTGAGTCAGTATTCATTTAAGAAAAATGAGGCAGAATAATGTGCTTAGTTGATGTGTTTAAAAATATGGGAATACATGTACTCATGAAGTGAGTCAGGCATTAGGACATGCAGTGCTAGAAAGTCCTATGCAGCATGTGTGTCAGGCCTCTTAATTCCCAAATAGTCCCCATGCTGTGTAATAAAGATCCTGGGTGTGCTGTAGAAATACCATAGCAACTCTCTCTGTAGCATGTAGTAATCATTTCAGTGAATTTTAATTTCTACATTCTCAGTCCCACCTTGACCCCCTACACTGCCTGAACACCACTGCACTGTCCTAAACCCTGAAACACCATCCCTAGCAAAACCTGCTAAACTCTTTCAACACTACTGCACTGCTCTAAACCCTGACACAGCACTCCCAGCAAGACCCTCTTTCACTGTAGTAATCATTTTACTGAATTGCAAGAGATACTGTCTTGTGTCTAAGATCACAGTGTGAGTCAGTATTCATTTCAGAAAATTGTGGCAGCATAATTTGCTTAGTTTATGTGTTTAAAAATATGGGAATACATGTACTCATGAAGTGAGTCCGGCTTTAGGACATGTAGTGCTAGAAAGTCCTATACAGCATGTGTGTCAGGCCTTTTAAATTCCCAAATAGTCTCCATGCTGTGTAATAAATATCCTGGGTGTGCTGTAGAAATGCCATAGCAACTAACTCTGTAGCATGTAGTAATCATTTCAGTGAATTTTCATTTCTACATTCCCAGTCCCACCTTGACCCCCTACACTGCCTGAACACCACTGCACTGTCCTAAACCCTGAAACACCATCCCTAGCAATACATTCTAAAGTCTTTCAACACTGCTGCACTGCTGTAAACCCCGAAACACCATTACAGTGAATGCCCCTATAATGTTCAAACACCACTGCACTGCCGTAAACCCTTAAACAGCACTCCCTGCATGATCTCCTTCACTGCCCGAACACTGCTACTGTGCCTTTAAATTACTTATGGAGTGAACCAGACTTTACAACATATAGTGCTTCTAATTGCTATGTAGTATGCTAGCAGTGGTCTATAATTGTAAAAAAAAAAAAATTAACATGTTTTTTTTCTTCACAACAGATTTTAATTATCTACAGAAAGAAAATACAACATGCCTTCGAAGAGTGTGAAAAGAAAAAGATATAAACAGGCTTACTTTTCCCAGAAAAAACAAGTACAAGATTTGAAAAATCTGAAAAAAAAGACAAAATTGTCCCTAGAAATGCAGAAGAGGTGTTAGCTGATGAAGTTTTAGGGAGACGTCCTAAGGCTCCAGTGTACACTTGGAATTGTAGTAGTATTTGTAGTGTAGGACAGGATTCAATTGATTTTTTCTGCAATTTCTTACGTAAGTATACTAAGAAAAGTGTTAAATAAAAGATTTAGATGATGCAAGAATTAGACCCTTGCAGAGGGAGAGAAAAAACGGGTTTGCAAGGTCATTCTCTGGCTTGTCTTTCTAAAAGAGTTTGTCAGAGTGTTTTTCACCATTTTAGGATGTTAGCAGTGCATCATACTGAAGTGAGGAAATTAGTGAGAAGGTTGTATTATGCAAAACGTCCCGCACTTAAGCTAAAACAGTTAAACAGTGCGCTTTTGCATGGATCTGTATTAGATGTAATCAACATTTGTGAAGAAATTGAGGTTAGTTACTTTCGTCCTGAATAAGACAGTGCAGAAACTGATACATTGATAGAAGGAAATGTTGAAGAAAATGTACAGAATTTTAGTACAGAAAATTTTGAGCAAGAAATTACAAGGTTTAAGGTCATTTCAGCAGAAAGGACAAACTTTTCTTGTATTTGTTGTAGACAAATTTATTATAAAAATCAGACCAGGATAGTTGATGTATATTTAAAAAGTGAAAAGGAGAATAATAATGAGTAGAAGCAATTTGCAACTTATTTGTTGGTAGAGAATTGTTTTGATTAGGGTTCTGATCAACGTATTTGTAAATATTGTTATAATAAATTAAATGAAGACAACATGCCAGCTAGATCTGTACATAATAATCTTGAGTTGGTAAATATTCCTTCTGAACTGATGGATTTAAATACTTATGAGTCTATTCTTATTCAATGTGTGCATCCATTTCAGGCTATTGTTCGTATGGAGCCTAAGAAAGGGAAATTGCCTCCTTCACATTTACAGAGAGGATTAAAGGGAAGAGATGTATATTCGCCTCTAGATTTAAAGACAAATATTGAAACAATTGGTGTAGAAAATGTGGAATATCTAGTTATTCTAGTTAATGGCGTTCCTACGAAGAGTAAGAAAATATGGCAAGAATTAGTGGATGTTAGGAAAGTGAAAAAGGCAATGTTGTATTTGGTAAAAATAATCAATTCTATAAAAATGTATATGTAGGAGAAGAGGAAACAACTATAGAGGAGGACAGTGATTTGTCAACTGGACAAATTGAAAAGGTGGATGTGTCCAGAACTGAAAAAATTTATGAACATTATGGTGTGCATCCACTTCACTCTAAAGAAGTGATGGGGAATACTATTGAGTTATTCCAAATGAAAGAAGCGAAAGGAAGTACCATTAGTGTATGGGAAGAAAGCTTGAAAACTCGCTGTTTCCCTCAGTTATTTCCAACAGGAAAAGGTGGACGATATGATGAACAACCTGTGCAGATTCCTGCATCTGAATCCGGACAACAAGATTATATGCAGAAGATCCAAGGTTTTGCCAATGTATTCCATATTTGTTTCATCTTCTATTTGAGAGTGACTTGTCTGGACTTTCTTATGCAGTGAACCTTATACTAAAAAGTGGAGTACATCTGCAAAATGTTTCGGCAAAGGACTTTACGGATAAAGTCTAACAGAAAGATACTGTTTTGGAATCTCAGCTAATTAATCTCATGGCATGTCAGCGTGGTACTAAAGAGTAGTGGTACTGTTGTCATGGGGAATTGAAATGTATGCTAAGAAACTTAGGAACTCCTACATTGTTCCTTACTCTAAGCTGGGCTGAGTATGCTTGGGAAGATTTACTTCAATTTCTTCGAGAGGCAAATGCAAACATAGAAAAAATAGAATACAAGACAACTGGAGAACTGTGCTCTTTGGATCCAGTTAATGAATGCAGGTATTTCAATCATAGATTTGAAGCTATGACGTCTTTTATCACAAACAAAAAAAATCCTCCTCTTGGAGATGTTCTGGATTTGTTTTGGAGAAATGAGTATCAAGCAAGAGGTGCTCATCACATACATATGCTGCTATCTATCAAAGATGCCCAAACATTTGGAACAGATTCAGATGAGCCAGTGAGGAGTTTTATTGAACAATATCTACATGTGCTGTACCAAAAAGTACAGAACAAAACAATTTAAGACATCAAGTCATATGATTTCATAACCCATCGTTGTGGAAAATACTGTCGTCGGAAGTACAAAACTAAGGATAAGTTCTATACAAAATGTCATTTTGCATTTCCACATCCAGTAATTTAAAAAGGAAGAGTGAACAATTTTATGTCATCTTTGCGACATACTGTCAGAAGAAAATCACCAAAAAATACCTACAACTTAAGAAGAAATGAAGAGTCAAAATACATAAATGACTATAACCCAGTCATTTTCTCCATGTGGAATGCTGACATGGATATTCAATATGGTGCAGACAACTCCATTGCTGTGGCTCGATATGTAACGTCTTACATTACTAAATCTGAAAAGACGGAACTAAAGGAAATGTGGAAAGAAATTTCTCATGAAAAGAACCTAAGTAAGAAATTGTACAGCTACAGTTTGAAGATGTTGTCTCATCGAGAAATCGGAGCATATGAATGTTCGAGTCACTTATCATCTGCAAGTCTATACTCCAAATCTAGAACAATCATTTGGGTGACTTTAGGTCTTGCAAGAACACGTAATCAAGTTTTGAAATCTGTACAAGAAATTGAGTATTTAGCAGAAAGAGAACCAGACAGTACAGATATTTTGAAGACAAATATGTTGGATACATACTATCCAAATAGAAGTAATCATCTTGAGAATGTTTGTCTCTATGAAGTACTACAAAGCTATACTTTTAAGAGGACTTTTAAGAGGAATATTACAGAAGATATCAATAAATTAGTATATGCTGTGATTGGATCTGAAGGATGTTTAGTGAAACAAAGAAAAGGACATTTGATTAATCACCGAAAACTGAGTTGCGAAACTCCTGACAAAAGGGAATTTTACAATTTAGCTCTTTTGCAACTCTTTAAGCCATGTCGTACAGAACTGGAACTACTTGGAGATTTTCACAGTTATGAAGATTGATTCAATGCAACAAAAAATACTATAGAATGTCCTGTTTTTACTAATTATCTTATAAATGTTGAACGACGAATACAGCAAAAAGCTACAATTGCAGCAGAGATTGCTAGAGACAGTACTCAAGACAGTCAAAGTTCTGCTTCGTTGAGTCAGTATCCACTAGGAGAACCAATTTTCCAAAATGAAGCAGCAACTGCCATGGATGAGGTGGAAACAGCAATGCAACAAGCTCAAGAGGAAGAAATAAACTTAGAAGAATTGGAAAAACAACTAAATGTTGAGCAAAATCAAATATATGATCAAATGACAGAGGAGATTGAGCATGGTTTATATCATGAGAAAAAAGAGTGCTCATGTACGTCATTTAAACCTGTCCGACTGTACGTGAGTGGAGAAGCAGGAACTGGAAAAAGTTTTCTAATTAAAGGAATTGCAACTTATCTACAGAAAAGAACTGAGTCGGCACTCTCTTGTGTTGTTCCTGCTCCAACTGGGTTGGCAGAACATAACATTAAAGGGATTACTTTACATCGTTTATTGATGCTGCCAGTAGAGCATGCAAATAAATTAGAATACCACAAGCTATCTGGAGAAGCTTGTTGTGAAGTTTCTAGAGTCTTGAAAAAAATGAAACTTCTCATTATTGGAGAGGTAAGCATGGTATCAAATTTAATGCTTGCCTTTGTGCATTTAAGAATGCAACAAATCCTTAAAACAGAGTATGATGTGTTATTTGGAGGCAAACACGTCATAGTTTTTGGAGATCTACTACAACGAACTCCTGTGAAAGGACAACCAGTATTTAAAACAGTTACACATGAAGACACCAGAAAGTGCCTGGGAAGCATTGGAAATGTTAATATTTGGTCATATTTTGAATATTCAGAACTCATTACAAATATGCGACAGGCAAAGGACGCTGATTATAAACGTATTCTTGAAGATATAAGAATTGGAAAAGTGAGTGAACATGGCAAAGAAGCTTTACAGGTACGATTTCTTACAAATTTGTTTCCAAATTTATGTCCGCCGAAAACAGTTTCCTGTTTGTTTGGCATATGCGGTGACTATTCATAAATCTCAAGGTTTAGGTGTAGATAGTGCTTTGGTGAATATTGGAAGTACTGTGTTTAAAGAGGGTATGGCATATGTTGCTTTATCTCGAGTCAGAACTTTATCTGGATTATACTTGATTGATTTTGATGAGACAAAGATTAGTGCAGATGTAAATTGTGTAAAAGAGTATAATAGGTTAAGAATAGAACATGCTCCCAATTTACCTCAATATCCTTTATTTGAAAAGCGTGTGGTAGGTCGAAAAATAAGATATGAGAAGAATTGCAGCGAGAGAAAAGAAAAAAACTAGATGAACCAGTAATAGTAAGCAAAAAGAAAAAAGAAAAAAAGGATACTATTGAAGAGGTTGATGGTTTTCTGTTTGAAAACAGCTCTGGTGTCAACTGCTATGCTAATTTAGTGGTTAATGTTTTTTTTTTCCTTGAAACTTTACAACAACAAATTGTTGAAAATCGGGACAAAAGATTTTGTTGTTTGTTGAAATCTGTGTTGGAGAAATGTAGTAGTGATAAAACTAAAATCGAAAGTGTTTCTGATATTCGAAATGTTTTAGACATATGTTCTGGTTTAAATCAATTTTCACAGAATATTCAGCAAGATTGTCAGGAATTTCTAATGTATATGCTTGTTGTATTGCAAGATGAAGGTATAGATATTGAAAATCTTTTTGGCCTTTGTTATAAATGGCAACATGACTGTGACAATTGTTCGTTTTTAAGTAGTACTTAAATAGACACTGGAAGATTTATATATTTGACTTTACCAGACTGCAAATCAGTGTCTTTTAATAATCTAGTTAGAGAAGCAAATCAAAACATGGTCTGTACCCAATGTAACTCACAAATGTTATCAACATTATTTATACAAAGATATGGACAGTGTGTAATTTTAATGCTGCAACGATGCAGACCTGATGGAAGAAAACTGACAACTTTAATAAAACATTTTGTGGCTACTCAACTATCAATATCAGGAAGAACTTTTTTAACTGTAAGAATTATTTTCCATGATGGTCCTTCTACAACATCAGGACATTACACAGCTTATTGAAAATGTACAAAAGGCTGGACTCATTGTAATGATACTCAATTTATTTTTAAACAACGTTTGCCTTATGACATACCAAATTCTTACCTAGTGTTTTTACAACCAACATTTTAGGGAAAATAATTGGCCTGGGAAAATTACTGCTGTTAAGAAAGGGTAGTCGGTGTTGAAAAGTACTTTGTGAGTGAGGGTGATCAGGTTCAAAAAATTATTGTAGTTGACGTAGAGGTAGTGTGAGTGTATCAGATAGTGTGTGATGTAGCTATCACAGGAGATGGTGATCATCAGTGAGGCAGAGGTGTTTTAGATTTGTTGTAGTTGTTGTGGAGGTTAGTGACATTTTTTATTCTCTTGTAGAGGTTTCTTTTAATGGTATACAGCTCCTTGATGAGATAATGGATGAGTAGAGTGTCATCGGCATACCAGATGATGTTGAGATTCTGATAGCATGCTAGTTGTTTAAGGTTTATGTACATGATAAATAGCAAGTAGCCAAGCTACAGAAAAGACTCCAGCGCATCCAGAACGCCTCCGCCCGACTCATCCTGGATGTCCCCCGACGCAGCCACATCTCCAGCCACCTGAGGAACCTGCACTGGCTCCCCGTCGACAAGAGGATCACGTTCCGGCTCCTCACCCACGCACACAAGTCTCTCCACGACCTGGGCCCCAAGTACCTCAACGACCAACAGACCTTCTACACGCCCACCCGCCAGCTACGGTCCACCAGCCTCGCCCTCACAGCCGTACCACGCATCCGAAGAGCCACCGCCGGAGGAAGATCCTTCTCTTACCTGGCTGCCAAGACTTGGAACTCCCTCCCCATCCACCTTCGGCTGACCCAGGACCATCTCGCCTTCAGGAAACAACTCAAGACCTGGCTGTTCGAGCAGTAGCATATCCCTCCCCCCAAGCGCCTTGAGACCCTCCCGGGTGAGTAGTGCGCTATACAAATGGCCTGATTGATTGATTGATTGTTAGATGGTACAAAAGGTGTGGGTGCTTTTGATTGAGAAGGTTGGGAAACGTACGCTTAAGAGTACTATTAAGTATCTTCCAAACTAAGGATTACACACATACTATTTGGCCATGAGGAATGGTATCTGAAACAAAAATTTACTATTTGGAGTTAATGTTGTTAGCATATGTTTGTACTTAACTTTATTTAGAGTGTATAAAAAAGAAGTAATAATGTTTTGTTACATTGTGATTGTTAGAGATGTCCCATATTTACGTAAGAAATTGCTGTTTGAAAAAAACATTTAAGAAGAAGAGGTGCTGGGGACAGCAGCTGGAGGATTGTTCCTGAGATCTTGAGTAGATGCCCGAGCATAGTTGTACATAATTTTTACATTATTAATGAAAATGTTGAAAGGGTTTATTAAAAACAATCTTATTTATTGTCTATTTTTTTGCCCGCTGTTGTACTATGATGAGTACTATTGAACTCACTGTTTCAGTGAAATTCAATATATTCTGAGAACAGCAAAATAAGATACATAACATATTGTACAAATTATTTTGTATTGTGAAATATATATTATAACTCAATGTTTACTTCTCTTCCACAGATACTATATTTATAAAAAATGTATTATTAACTTTTCATTACTTATAAGGTAAGTACGACAAACAAAAAATATTTTCTCATTACTCTCTTACTTCTCTTTCCCTCGTTCACTTTCTTCACTCTCTCCCTTACTCCCCTTCCTTTACTCATCTTACTCCCCTTCCCTCACTCTCCTTATTCCCCTTCATTCACCTTTACACTCCTTCTCTCACCATCAGTAAGCTTCCCTCACCCTCACTCACCTTCTCCTGCTCCCTCTTTCCCCTCTCTGTCCCTCACTTCCCTTTCCTTTCTTCCTCCACCACTACCCTTCTCTTGCTCTATCCCTCACTCTTTTCTCTCTCCCCTCACTCTCTTTCCTTCACACCATCCCTCACTCACTTTCAGTCACTCTTCTTCTCTCACTCCCTCACTCCCTTTTGCTCACTCCCCTTCCTTTATTCCCTCCCTCACTCCCCTTTCCTCTATCCGTCTCTGAGTCTCTTCCTCTGTCTCAGTCATTATAACTGCCTCACTCCCTCACAGTCCCTCACTCTTCATCTCTTTCTCTCTCTCACTGTCTCCCTCTCTCTCCACCGTTCTTCCTTTTCTTTCCTCTCTCTTTCCATAAATCCTTCTCTCTCACTCACTACTTTTTCCTCTCTCTTAATATGCTTCTTTTTCCCTCACTCCTCTTCCTTCACTGTCACTGCCCTTCACTCAATCTCACTCCTCTTACCCTACTTCATGTTCTCCTCTGTGCATTACTCCCATTCTCTTTCTCCTGCAGCCTTTCCTTCCTTCACTCCCCCTCACTCTCTTTCCCTCACTCAATCCGTCAGTCCCCTTCCCTCACTCCCCTTTCCTCATTCACTTTTGCTAACTCCCATTACTTTAGTCCCTCACTCCCCTTCACTCCATTTCTCTCTCCCTCTGTCTCACTCAGTCTAACCGCCTCACTCCCTCTCAGTCACTCGCTCTCCCTCTCTTTCTCTCTCACTCTCTCCCTCCCTCTCTCTCTCTCTCACCCTTCCTCTCTTTCCCTTTCCGTTTCCTTCACTCCTACTTTATCCCTCAGTCCCCTTTCCTCTCTCTTAATCTCCTTCCTTTTCTCTCATTCCCCTTTCGTCACCCTCATACCCCTTCTCTCACTGTTACTGCCTTTCACTCACCCGCAGTACTTTTCCCTCACTCCCCTTCCCTCATTCCCCTTCCTTCACTCCTCTTTCCTCACTCCCTCGCTTACTCCCCTTCGTTCACTCCCTCCCTCTCTTTTTTTCATCCATGTTTCTCTCCCTGTCTTCCTCTGTCTCACTCACTCTAACTGCCTCACTCCTTCTCAGTTCCTTGGTATCCCTCTCTCTCCCTCTCTCCCTCTCTCTCCCTTACCCTTAATCTCCTTTCCTCTCTCTTTCTATCACTCCTCCTCGCTCCCTCACTCACTTTTCCTCTCTCTTAATTTTCTTCCTTCTCCCTCATTCACCTTCCCTCACCCTCATACCTCTTTTCTAACTGTCACTGCCCTTCACTCACTGTCACTCCCCTTCCCCCACTACACTTCCTCCTATCTGTATCTCACACCCCTTCCCTTTCCCGCTCCCTTTCCCTCACTCCCCCTCGCTCTCCTTCCCTCACTCCATTCCTTACTCCCCTTCCCTCACTCCCCTTTCCTAACTCCCTCCATCCCCTCACTCCCTTCTGTCTCCTTCACTCCCATTCTCTCCCTTACCCTGCTCTACTTCCCCCTCTCAGTCCCTTACTCCCCCTCCCTGTCTCCATCCCTACCCTTAGTCCCCTTCTTTCCGTCACTCTTTCACTACCCTTTCCTCACTCACCATACTCCCCTTTCCTCACTCATTCCCTCAGTCCCTCCCCTTCCCCTAGTCATTTCAGTCATTCATTTATACACTACACATTCATTCAAAAAAAGTATGACACAGTATATAAGAAATATAGCTCTTCTTGGAGAAGTAAAGTTAGTTCTTAGAAGAACTGTTTTTTTTTGTTTTACATTTTTTGTTTTTTTGTGAACGATTTTATATTTTGGGGGGATTTTCTGTAACAAAAAAGAAAATAGGTAACCAAAAACTGCTCAACAGGAACAGGAACAAAAATAATAAAAGAAACGGCGGGAGCATCTGTGTTGCCTCTTCTGTGCCACGATTAAATCAATGCTTTGCTCTCCGTAGCACAATAGTTGCAACGTATATGTACGTCTGCAAAATCCTGCCGGATATCTGGAGCTGTTGCAGATGGAGATGCTCCTGAAATGAGGTGCTGGGGACAGCAGCTGGAGGATTGTCCCTGAGGTCTTGAGTAGATGCCCGAGCATAGTTGTTGGGATGAAGATTTTTCACATGCCGAATCATAGTTGCAATGCTGAAAGAATACTGTTTGGAGGCATCACCTCTTGAAAGGATGGTGCCACAGATTTTGCGAGTGACTTTGGAAGCATTTACCTTTTTTTGCCCTTGTGGGTAAGTAAAAAACTTCCATATAAAAGACTCTGTGGTTTGGCTGTTCAGGCAAAATCTCCACATCAGAGTCTGAAGAAGATTGCTGTTCTGCCATTTTCCAAGCAAGAAGAAAATACTGAAGATGCTTCTCCCAGGAAAAAGAAACAGATAGTGAGGGAAGTGGGTGGGGTTTTTGAAGATTTGGAAAAGAATCTACTATAAACCAATCAAAAGTGTTGCTTTCAAGTCATATGACTTTACGTGCACGCAAGGTGCGCGCACGCATGCGCGCACGGTGTCCGCACGAGTCGCATATGAATGACTTTTTACCCGATTTTCATAAATGCTTATAGTGAGTACAACTAACTATAACGGGGGAATTTCAATGGTTTTGTATGAGTAAAATGTCCAGCTAACTATAACTGGTGTGAAACCTATGTTTTTTTCAGTGAATATATATATATATATATATATATATATATATATATATATATATATATATATATATATATATATATATATATATATATATATATATATACATATATATATTACCTACTGGCGGTCGCCAGTAGGTATATATAGTTAGGATTTTTTCTCTATGGGATTTTTGAAAATTCTATGTCTAATAACTTTGCGGTTTGTGGACGGAATTGGCTGAAATTTTCAGGAAAATGGCACATTTTGTTTCTGAGCAGCCTTTGAAAATTTGGGGGGGGTTCGTCAAGGGGGGGCCGAGAAAAAAGGGGGGTCCCAAAACGCGTTTTTCCCATGTTAATTTCCATAGGGCGGTTGGCCTCACTTTTAGCCCGAACGGCTGAATGGATTTGCACGAAACTTGGCAAAATTGTAGGGACTGGTAGCCCGATGTGCCTTTTGTAGGTCTCAATATATGTGCTCCAGTGGATTTTGAGAAATTAACGTTTAAAAAAAGATATATATCTGTAACAGCGGACCGGGCAGCGGCCCAGGACGCGTACTTTTCGCGCAACGGAGCTTTGTGAAGCGAAGCTGATTGGTTCTCCGGCGTCGGTCAACATTCCAAACAGTCCGTAGCGGCCGCCATCTTGTCTCTCGGTAGGATCGAGAGACAAGAGGAGGCGAAAGCGAAGGGGCAAATGACCATAAGGGGGAATAGTAGATCCTCGCTGACCCCCTAGGTTTGATGTGGAGGTTTTAAAAGGGCCCCGCGGGGCAAAAAAAAAAATAATAATAATAATCGAACGGCTGAATGGATTTGCACGAAACTTGGCAAAATTGTAGGGACTGGTAGCCCGATGTGCCTTTGCTAGGTCTCAATATATGTGCTCCAGTGGATTTTGAGAAATTAACGTTCAAAAAAAGATATATATCTGTAACAGCGCTCCGCTTCGCGTACTTTTCGCGTTACGGAGGTTTGCGAAGCTGATTGGTTTTTCGGCGTCTGTAAACATTCCAAACAGTCCGTAGCGGCCGCCATCTTGTCTCTCGGTAGGATCGAGAGACAAGAGGAGGCCAAAGCGAAGGGGCAAATGACCATAAGGGGGCATAGTAGATCGTCCCTGACCCCCTAGGTTTGATGTGGAGGCTTTGAAAGGTTCTCGCAGGGCAAAAAAATATATACCGTTTTTTTAGTTTTTTTGCATGGAGTGCGCTCGGTTCGCGAACCGGGAAGCGTTCTGGGGAGCGTACTTTCTTGAAAATTAGTGAAAAAAGTTAGAGTACAATAATAATTGTGAGTGATCAGATGTAGGGTAGCTCTGAGAAGAGCTTTTGGGTTTATGGTACATTTAGGTACTTATAAGTAGGTACCAATGCACATTCTTAAATTCAGAGTGAAAACTCTGTTGCCCTCATCTGAGAAGTGAACTCCATCTCCTCTGTAGATATCTTGCATGTAGTAACGCAAGTTATTGTTGTACAGGGAGCCCATTCCATGGTCTCTCATGTAAGCTGAAACAGATTTGTTTACATGCTTCCTCGATTTCTCAATTTGTGGACAAAATTGGTTCGACCACCTCCATTTCTGTCTTTGGCATATATTTGAATATACCAAGGCAGTCTGAGGAAAAAGTGCCATCAATTGCTCAAAGGTGTCCTTTAAAAGCATTTCCAGACCTACCCCAGTCAAAGTGCCCAAATCATTACCTCCACAGTGCACAATTAACAGGTCAGGTTTTGGCAAATGCATAAAGGTTTTCACCAATGGTATCAATTGGTGACATTTTAATCCTCTGTGGCCAAACCACTTAATTTCCACATCTTGTAAATTGAGGTTAGGTAAATTCCTGTTTTCAGCGTACCTTTGAGCCCAATAGATGTAGCTATGTCCAACAATCCAGACAGAAAACATGGCGAGAGAAGGTTCTCCTGCAGTCAGATGAAGTGTGGCAATGAAATGGCAGTTGAAAAAATGAGAGTGTAAAATGAAAAAAACTGAGGAGTTTCTGTGTTAATGAAGCAGTAAGAGTGATTGGTGGATTTTGATTGCTGAAAACAGAAAGTTAGTGTGCATGGATGAGTTCGTTGAAAGATGTATTTTGAGTGGCGAAGAAAAAATCATTAAATGAAAGAATGCTCTGGATATGCAGGTGCACTGAGAGTTCAGAGTTCAATTGCAACATTGTTGTGTGAGAGGTCTTGCAAGAGGTGGTTGCTATGCAGAAAAAGCAGAGAGGGGGCAGAGGGGGGAAGGGTTTTGCTTTGAAAAAAAGTGAGGGAAGAGTTTTGATTGGGTGACATGAGAGATCTGTGTGAGGAATTACAGCATTTCTGTGCTTTTGATAGCTGCAGACTCTGGAGTGCATACCTTTTGCTCTGCTGAAGACAAATTGGTGTGTTTCTGAGACTGTTTTGAAACTCAAAGTATTTGCTAAGGTGAGAAAAAATTTCTTTAATTTAGATAGAAAATAGTGTGCTTTAAGGAGAAAATTATGAAGAAAGTTGTGTTTTTCAAATGTTGCTTTGTCTCAAGTGTTTCACAAATAGATTTTGTTTCTTTGAGAAATTGTAATTGGAGAAAATGTGAAGTATTAGTACTGACAGGGCTTTTATGTGCATAGGAGTTGTGGAGTGTGTTCAAATTATGACTTGTAAATCGTTTTTGAGAAAAAGCAATGGTTTTAATATTGATGAGAAGGACATAATGGTGTCTGCTTCTTTATAAGGTAATTGAGAGTCTCTGATGTTATTTTTCCCATTTCAATGTAAGAAGTTTGTCTGTGGAGCAAATTGCTTGTAAATATGCTCCCACCTGTGCATGGCAAATTTAGATTTTGAAAGTTTCCGTTACATAGGCATGTTAAAGGTGACTGAAATATGCTGCAAAGGCAATCAAAAAATGCTTTTATGTGTCTTAAGGACATTTTAAGTCATTTCCCCATGTGCAGTGTTTTCAAATTATAAGTTGAAAATCGTTTTTGAGGTAAAGGAATGTTTTCAAAATTTATGTGCGCCATATGACCCCAAATTTCTTTTTCAGGGGTGCAGCAGGGTGTTCTTGAGACACCCGTGCACCGTCGGAAAAATTCGTAATTTGCGATGAGGTAATTGCTAATCGCAAATTGCACCTTCATTCCTATGGGCCTCCTGCTGCATGGAAATGAATGGGTAATCTTGCTGAAATGCAAAGTCGAATCTGTATTTAAAAGGGTCTGCACCTCTGTACGGGTGTTCGCTATGTGAAGCACGAAAGTTTCACGGGTCGAACTCAAGGCCACCTCTCTCTGAGACAAAAGAGCTCTTATTCTTGCCATGCCGTTGAAATGTGCTCCCAAGGTTGGTATTTGTGGCCAGATTGAAAACTCCCTATGTTCATGTGTGGGAGGAAATAGAACATTTCTGCAGCAAATAACCCGTTCATTTACTGTTACGATAAAATGAATACTTTTAATTAACCCAGAACAATCTTCATTATTGAGCATCAAATAACTACCATTTTCCAAGAACTTGAACGTGGGGATGATAGCAGGAACTGGTGTGCCTTGCAACACGCAAGCCATATTTGGTCGGTGTTTGTTGCATGAACCGTGTAACTGTATGTGCCTACACATTAGTGAATGATCTGGCGTCTCAGTGCATTCCTCTCCATTCAGATAAAGTTCTTGATCATCTTTGAAAATCTGTATGTGTATGGAAGCGACCAGACCTCATGAAGAAAACCACTACCTAAAGGTTAATAACGACCTATTGGTATATATTTCATACAATTTGAAAACTTATATAAAGCAAAAGGCAGCGTTATTAAACCGTGGATAAGGCACGTTGCCAAAGCAGTCAACCTTTTGGATTTATACTGGAAATGTTAAAGGAAGAATTACGGAGTAGGGCCTGTAAATCTTTAATGGACAACGAGTAAAATTACTCCAACCATCATATTCCTCTAACTCCGGGATAGTAGGGGTGTTTAATTTTTTAGAAGTAGCCAATCCAAAGCATTTGGTCTGGGAAATTGTTTCATTCACAAACAACATATGATTTGGGATGAGACATGCACGGTGGAAAGCCTCAGTGCCTTGTACCTGCCAGGTTCGTGAACCCCAAACTGATGTAGATCCTGGATATTTTTACTCTGTGTTACGTTAGCATGGGCTCATTACTGGTTTAAACGCCATTTTTCCTTTTTTGTAACTTCTGCACACGATACTTAGTTGTTGCTTTAGCTTTCAGCCTACCTGCGTCAAGATCTATGCCTGCTTCAAGCAGGCGCAGGGTTTTGATGTAGCTTTGTCCTATCTGATTGTAAATGCGGCACACCGTGGGTGGCAGAGCAGCGGTGCACGTTAACTGGTGCATCCCTGGGGATGTGCTAGTTAATATAAATCTGCCCCTTTACATTTAATTATGTGCAGGGGACACAGAGTAGGTGAGGTTTATCCAAGGTTAAGAAGAGATGAGTCCTGTTCAGTGAAAAATTGGAGATAGGCTTCAGTATATTTTATACTTAAGTAGTGTGTTAAGTTTTTGATGACTGTTATTAATTTACTGTTGGGTAATAGTGGTTAATAACATTTTTTATTATATTTTACCACAGATTCAACTGCAGATTATTTCAAGATTTTAGGATGCCTAGCAACGAAAGAGTAAGAAAGGCTGGAAAACGTCAAAGACAGCAGGAGCATGGAATATTGCAGCAGTCCTCTAACAAAAAGATTTGTCAAGTCACCAAGAAAGCACCGGGTAAGAGTCGAAAAACAGTCATAAGAAATATGTGTAGTAAAAAAAATATTACTACAGAAAATGTTTCACTCCAGAAAAGGAGAATGAATTCAAATGGTAAGGAAAGGCCAATGAGAAATGTTACTGCTAGAGTAAGAGATAACTCTATGCATGAAAGTAGAAGGAAACAACAGTTTAGGGATATTCGTAAACGAATGTTCCGCAACAGGATAATTGGGAATTTGTTAAAAAATATTAAGAAAGGTCAGCAGAAAGTGGTTTTTTATAAGAGAAAAAAAATAGTTGAGAAAGTTATTGATCAGGCATTTGAAATTAAACGTAAGTTATTTATTTTGACAATCAATAGAATTAGGAAGCTAAACAAGGTAATTTATGATTTCAAAAGAAATAGTAGATGGAAGAGAATAGTTAATCGTAGTAATTTTTGTGAAGTTTTTTCTGGAGAATGGATTTATAGTTCAAGCTCTGAGGCATTTTTTAATGAGGAGAGTTATTTCCAGGATAATGATTTGGTGCATGCAGTTGACACCAGTGGTCGAGCTTATGAAGTGAAAGATGGTTGTCCAGTTGAAAAAGAAAAACTTGTGAGAACAGAGATAGAAGAGGTGTTAGGTAATGAGGTTTTAGGGAGACGTCCTAAGGGTCCTGTGTACACCTGGAAGTGTAGTAGTATTTGCAGTGTACGACAGGATTCCATCAATTTGCTTTGTGATTTTATACGGTCATTTAGTAAGAAAAGTTTGAAGCAGAAAATGAAGTTGTTGCAAGAATTAGATCCTTGCAGAGTCAGAGAAGTGATAGGTTTGCATGGTCATTCACTGGCTTGTCTTTCCAGGAGAGTATGCCAGAGTGTTTTTCATCATTTCAGGATGCTAGCAGTGCATCATAATAAAGTGAGGAAATTAGTTAGAATGTTGTATTATGCTAAGAGTCCAGCAATTAAGCTTAAACAATTATGCGCTGCTCTTTTGCATGGTTCTGAAATAGATGTGAAGAATATATGTGAAGAAATTGAGTTTTGTTACTTTGGAAGTAAAGAGGAGAATGTTGAAATTGACCAAGAAGAAGAGAGTAATGTGGAAGATAGTGTACAGGTTTCCAGTACAGATAATTTCCAGAGGGAAATTGCGACGTTTGAGGTGAAATCAAGTGAGAGGCCAAATTTCACTTGTGTGTGTTGTCGACGCACTTATTATAAGAATCAGACTAAGTTAGTGGATTTATATGGAAAAAGTGAAAGGGAAAATAATAGTGAATGGAAGGATTTTACAACATACTTGATGGTAGAAAATTGTTTTGATTTGGGATTGGATCAACGTGTGTGTACTTATTGTTGTAACAAATTAAATCAAAACCAGATGCCTGCTAGAGCAGTTCATAATAATCTGGAATTGGTTGAAATTCCTTCTGAATTGAAGGATTTAAATACTTATGAATCTATTTTGATTCAAAGTATCCATCCCTTTCAGGCTATTGTAAGAATGGAGCCAAAGACAGGGAAATTGCCTCCATCAGATTTACAGAGAGGATTAAAGGGAAGAGTTGTTTATTTGCCTCTAGATTTGAAGAAAAACATTAACACAATTGGAGTAGAAAAAGTGGAAGAGGAACCTCTGGTTATCTTAGTTAATGGGGTTCCGACAAAGAATAAGAAAATATGGCAAGATTTAGTAGATGTTAGGAAAGTCAAAAGGGCAACATTGTATTTGAAAAAATATAATAAATACTATAAAAATGTATATGTTGCAGAAGAGGAAGTAAGTGAGGAAGAGGATAGCGATTTGTGTGCTGGTCAAATTGAGAAAGTAGAACCCTCTACTAGTGAAGAAATATATGAACATTATAGTGTTCATCCTTTGCATTCCAAGGAAGTCATGGGGAATGCTATTGAGTTGTTTCAAATGAAACAAGCGAAAGGGAGTCCCATTAGTGTTTGGGAGGAAAGTTTGGAAGCTCGGTGTTTCCCACAGCTTTTTCCAACAGGTCAGGGAGGAAGATATGATGAGCGACCTCATCAAATTCCTGCTTCTGAATACCGGACTTTGCGATTGTATGCAGGAGATCCTAGGTTTCAACAATGCATTCCTTATTTGTTTCATCTCCTGTTTGAAAGCGATCTGTCTGGACTGTCATATGCAGTGAACCACATCTTGAAAAGTGGTATACACATGCAAAACATCTCGGCAAGTGACTTTATGGATAAAGTCAATGTCCAAGACAGTATTTTGGATTCTCACCTGATTAATCTCATGGCGTGTCAGCGTGGTACTAATGAGTACTGGTACCGTCGTCATGGTGATTTAAAATGTATGCTGAGGAACTTAGGAACTCCCACATGGTTCCTCACTTTGAGCTGTGCTGAGTATGGCTGGGAAGACTTACTTGAATTTCTACGAGAGGCAAATGCTAACGTAGAAAACATCGAATTCAAGACACCCGGAGAACTGTGCTCTTTGGATCCAGTCAATGTATGTAGGTACTTCAATCATAGATTTGAAGGTATGATGTCTTTCATCATGAATAAGAAGAATCCACCTCTTGGAGAGGTGTTGGATTTCTTCTGGAGGAAGGAGTACCAAGCAAGAGGTGCTCCTCATATACATATGTTGCTGTGGATCAAGGATGCACCTAAATTTGGAACGGATGCAGACGACTCAGTGATGAGTTTCATAGAACAGTATTCTACGTGTGCTGTTCCAAATGCAAAGGAGAAAAAAAGCCTAAGAGAAAAAGTTCTACGTTTCCAAAGCCATCGATGTGGAAAGTACTGTCGTCGTAAATTCCGGAACAAAGACAAGTTCTACACCAAATGTCGTTTCGGCTTTCCACGATCGGTGATTTCTAAAGGAAGAGTGAACAGTTTGATGTCTTCGCTGCAACATAATGTGATGAAGAAATCACCTAAAAACACATACAATTTGAAGAGGAACGAAGAGTCTAAGTACATCAACGACTACAACCCGGTGATTTTGTCCATGTGGAATGCTAACATGGATATACAGTTTGTGGCTGATAACTGTATGGCTGTGGCTAGGTATGTGACATCTTACATCACCAAAAAAGAGAAGACAGAATTGAAGGATATGTGGGAGGACATTTCCCATGAAAAGAGCCTCAGCAAGAAGTTGTACAGTTTCAGTCTGAAGATGTTGTCGCATCGAGAAATCGGAGCTTACGAATGTTCTGACCGGTTGTCTTCAGCAAGTCTCTATGCCAAGTCCAGGAGTATCGTTTGGGCGAGTGTTGGTCTTGCTGCAACGCGTAATCGAGTTCTGAAACCTGTGCGGGAAATTGAGTATTTGGCGGAAAAGGAGCCAAACAGTACCGACATTTTGAAGAGCAACATGTTGGATACATATTATCCAAATCGAAGCAGTCACCTCGAGAATGTTTGTCTGTATGAGGTTCTGCAAAATTACATATTCAAGAGGAACATCAAAGAAGATACTGAGAAAGGAGTGTATGCTGTAATAGGAAGTGAGGGATGTCTGGTCAAGCAAAGAAAATGCCACTTGATAAACCATCGAAAATTGAGTGGCGAATCTCCTGAAAAAAAGGAGTTTTTCTATTTAGCACTTTTGCAACTTTTTAAGCCTTGGCGTGCAGAAGAGGAACTGCTTGGAGATTTCCTCTGTTACGAAGACTCTTTCAATGCTGCCAAGGAGACCATAGAATGTCCTGCTTTTCCCAAATATGTAGAAATGTTGAATGTGGAAATTGAGCAGGAAGCAACGATTGCAGCCGAGATTGCCAGAGACAGTTCTCAGGACAGTCAGAGTTCTGCTTCATTGAGTCAGGATCCACTAGGAGGACCTCTTATCGAAAATGAAGCTGCCACTGCTATGAATGAAGTGGAAAGAGCCATGGCACATGCTCAGGAGGATGCGGTTAACTTAGAAGAGTTGGAAAGACAACTCAACGTTGAGCAGAGGAAAATATATGACGAACTTACCATGCAAATTGATCATGGATTAAGTCATGACAAGAAAGAGTGCTCATGTACGTCGTTGAAGCCTGTCCGACTGTACGT
Source organism: Lissotriton helveticus (assembly GCF_964261635.1). Lineage (NCBI taxonomy): Eukaryota > Metazoa > Chordata > Amphibia > Caudata > Salamandridae > Lissotriton > Lissotriton helveticus. Next base: position 652,132,042 of record NC_136068.1, read on the forward strand.
GAGTGGAGAAGCGGGAACTGGAAAAAGTTTCCTTATTAAAGCAATTTCATGTTATTTGCAGGAAAGGACAGAGTCATCGCTGTCTTGTGTTGTCACCGCTCCAACTGGACTGGCAGCACATAACATTAAAGGGATTACTTTACATCGTTTACTGATGCTGCCAGTGGAGCATGACAACAAATTAGAATATCACAAGCTATCTGGAGATGCTTGTTTTGAAGTTTCAAGAGTCTTGAGGAAAATGAAACTTCTTATCATTGACGAAGTAAGCATGGTTTCCAATGTCATGCTTGCCTTTGTGCATTTGAGAATGCAAGAAGTTCTCAAAACAGAGTATGATGTGTTATTTGGTGGCAAACACATCATTGTTTTTGGAGATCTTCTGCAGCTGACACCAGTGAAAGGGCAACCTGTGTTCAAAATGCTCACGCATGAAGATACCAGGAAGTGCTTAGGGAGTATTGGCAACGTCAATATATGGTTAAACTTCAATTATGCTGAACTGCATGAAAATATGCGTCAGGCAAAGGATGAAGTTTACAAGACTATTCTACAAGATGTTAGAATTGGAAAAGTGACCGAGCATGGGAAAGAAGCTTTACATGCACGATTACTGACAAATTTATATCCAGACGAAGATGTTGTGCCTGAGAATATTTTTCAGAAAGTTACTGAGAAAAAATCTGGAATATGTTTGATGCCAACTCTTGCAGAATGTGCCAAATTCAACAACAAAATGTTGCATTTAGAAAAGCAAGAGATTGTGAAATTGGAAGCTATTGACAGAGTAGAGCATATGGGATCAACAATTATTTTGTCTGAGAATCTGAAAACAAAATTGGATTCATTAGAGAAGAGTATATCTAAAACTGCGGGTTTTGAAAAGACTCTGAATGTGTGCTTGAACTGCCGTATAATTTTAAGAAGGAATTTACATGTTGAAAGAGGTCTGGTAAATGGATCAATGGGTAATGTTGTTGATTTTGTGAAATACAGAAATAGAGATGGAATTGAATTTTTAAAAATTAAATTTGATGGCATTGAGGAAGTACAGCTAATTGCTCGTTGTTCTGCTAGATTTTTGCTTGTAAAAGACTTATATGTTCGTCGTAAGCAGTTTCCTGTTTGCTTGGCATATGCGGTGACAATCCATAAATCGCAAGGTTTAAGTGTAGACTGTGCATTGGTGAATATTGGCAGTTCTGTGTTCAAGGAGGGTATGGCATATGTGGCATTGTCACGAGTTAGGACTTTATCGGGATTGTACTTGATTGAGTGTGATGTCACAAACATTTGTGCGGATCTAGATTGTGTTAAGGAATACAATAGGTTGAGAAGAGAGTATGCGCCACATTTGCCTCAGTATCCTTTGTTTGAGAAACGTGTGGTAGGCCGGAAACGAAGAAATGTGACCAATACTGGGGAGGTTGTAGCAAAAAGACGAAAAGTTGATGAACCTGAAATTATAAGCAGAAACAAAAAGGATTCTGTTGAAGATGTTGTTGGTTTTCAATTTGAAAACAGTTCTGGTGTCAACTGCTATGCTAATGTAGTGGTTAATGTTGTCTTTTCTCTAGAAACTTTAAAAGAACAGATTGTGGTCAATTCGGATCAAAGATTTTGCAGTTTGTTAAATTCTGTGTTAGAGAAATGTAGCACTGATAGAACAAACATAGAAAGTGTGTCTGAAATTCGAAATCTGTTAGACAGATGTTCAGGCCAAACACAATTCTCTCAAAATAGTCAGCAAGATTGTCAGGAGTTTTTAATGTATATGCTTGATGTATTGCATGATGAAGGTGTAGATGTAGATCACCTGTTTGGGCTTTCTTATCAATGGCAGCATGACTGCGAGAACTGTAGGGTATCAGCTACTACTAGTGTAGACTCAGAAAGATTTATATATTTAACTTTGCCAGACAGTAAATCAGTCTCTTTTAATAAGCTAGTAAAAGCAGCTGATCACAACATGGAGTGTAGCCAATGTAAATCTGAAATGATGTCCACATTATTTATACGAACATATGGCCAGTATGTCATTTTAATGTTCCAACGATGTAGGCCTGATGGAACAAAATTGACAACTTTAATTAAAAAGTTTGTGGCTTCACAGTTGTCAATATCAGGAAGGACTTTTGTAACTGTAGCAATTATATATCATGATGGTCCTTCAATAACATCAGGACATTATACAGCTTATTTAAAGTGTAGAAATGGCTGGTCATTCTGCAATGATTCTGTTTTAATTTTCAAAAAAAAATTGCCATATGACCTTAAAAACTCTTACCTGGTGTTTTTAAAACCAAAATTTTAGGGAAAGAATCTCGGGATGTGCTCTGAGGAATTTCAAGAAGTTCTCATGGCTCCTACACTATTTGGCCTTGACGATAAGTGTAGTACAGAGACATAACTTTTTACCATAACACTGGACGTTATTGAGAAATACGTGCACTTTGAATGAGTTCAGAAAAACTATTTCTTTTTATAAGCTAATTGAAGCAGCGAATCAAAACATGGAGTAGAGGGAATGTAAGTCTGCAATGCTGTCTACTGTTTTACATTGCTTTGTGATTAAAAGTGATGTAGAGAATTAAATAATTGTACTAGTCATAAAGGTAGTGTAAGTCTGCTTCATAGTAAGCAGTATCAGTGTGATAGGAAATGTAGAACATGATTGAGCAAGAAGGGGAAGATATTACTAGTCCAGGATTGTGTAAATGATCTTCAACATTTTAATTCTGAAAGTTGCGGAAATGCGAAAAGACGGGATTGGCTTACAAGAAATCCAAGAGTTATACATGGCTCTGACACGATTTGGCCTTGTGGAATCGTGTGGTAGAGAGCGAGAAGTCATTTATTGTATGTAACATGTTTTTGAAAACGATGGAGGTTTTCTTTCAGAAAGTGGCGGGTTGAAAGTAATAACAGCACAACAGAGTGTAAGCTGTTCATAGGACATCCTTGGCCGTCATGGAAAGTAAGTTAACTTTAAGGAGTTCTGAATTCTGATTTGTAATGTATGGGTTTTTTAAACACAATCATTTTGATTGTGTTTTTTTTTCCCCGCTGTTATATGATGAATACCTTCAAGTCACTGTTTTAGTGAAATTTGATACATTCTGAGAACAGCAAAAATAAACCATTTAACATGTATAATTAATTCTGTTCTGTTTGCATTTATGATGTACATGTAGAACTGTGTAGGAGGCATGGAGAAGGTGAGGCTTCTGTCAGTGTCAAAGTTGTTGCATACAGTGCTCATATTCTACGTAGTCTTTTATATTTCATTACTTTCACTGTTTCTGACAGATCTAAAAAATTTTTTTTTAAAAGAACAGTAAGTATAAGGGAAGGAAACAGACAGTTATGTTAAAAGAAACACAGCTATAGGGAATAAACTAGGGATACTGTTACCCGCAATCCTCTGCTGATGATGTCACTGAGCATGTCATGAATGATGTAATATGTGACATCATCAGCAGTGGATTACGGGTAATAGTATCTCTAGTTTACTCCCCTATAGCTGTCTTTCTTTTAACATAACTGTCTGTTTCCTTCCCTTATACTTACTGTTCTTTTTAAAAAAAAAAATTTTTTGGTTCGCTTCCGGTTCGCGTACCGGGGAGCGAACTGGGAAGCGAACTAAGAGAAATAGAGGTTGGCACAGTTGCAAATATTGTACCAATTTTTTAATAACGGGGAGGTAGTTCTGAAAAGAACTTTTTTTTAAATTGTTTTTGTTGTTTTATATTTTTTTTATTATTTTTCTGAAAATTTTTTTACTTTTTTTGAATTTTTCTGAACAGTTTTATATTTTTTTGTTTTTTTTTCGGAGGGGGCAACGAAAACGATTCATTGTAAAGGGCTCAACAGGAGCAAGAAAACAAAAAAAAAGAATTTATTGTTTGGGGAGTTTCGGACAAACATGAGCATGATTGTCAATAGCTCTGTTGATCAGAGTGATGCTACTTTCTCCGTAGCAAATGAATCCACTGCAATGTACGCAGACTTGTTTTACTTCACGAAATCTCGTTTGTATATTTGGCACCATCTCCCTGCCCTCTGGTCCCGTTACTTCCGGTACAACAGATCTTCTGGCCATAATAGGGAGATTATCTAGGTCGTCCTGCTCCTCTTCTTCCTCTTCTTGCTGAATTATAACTTTAGCAGGTGGTCCACTCTTCCTTGGATGTGGTGGAGGTGGTGGGGAAGCACCAGCTGAAGCTAGTAAAGAAGCCATTGCTCACTGGTAACAAAGGGTCTTTCTCTCACAATGATGAAAGTCAGAGTGAGGAAAGAAGGAGGGATTTTCACCATTTGGGAAAAAAAATAGTTCTCAACCAATGAAAAGTGTTCATTTTAGATCATATGACCTAGTCTTACATCATTAGGAAACCGAAAGTGAAATGAACCAATGAAAAGTGTTATTACCAAGTCACATGACCTGCTGTGTTTACGTTACGCGCTTTGCAGGGCCTCCCGGTTCACTTCCAGAAACCTGTGCTTTGCGACTCGGTAAGCGTACGAGTTCGCTAACGTAGCACGTCATATGACGTATCACGCGACAACGCGAAACGTCATGCGGACGGGAGGCGTCACGATGTTGTTTTCTAACGCGGCAGTTGCGGTAAAGAAACGTTTACCGGCTCGCGGTCTATTTCGCGGCATCAAGGTCAGCTAACGGGAAGCTTCCTGATTCGCGAAGCGGGAACGAAGAAAAAAAAATATTTAAAAAAAAAATTATTCATAAACATATAAAATATATTTTTGGATTTAAAGAAGAATACATTTTACAGCTACAGATATTAGCTGTTAAAAAACCAATGAAATTCACTGAAAAAACCATAGGTTATAGACCATATATAGTTAGGAATTAGCATTTACAAAACCTTGAAAATTCACTGAAAAAACCATAGGTTATAGACCATATATAGTTAGGAACTAGCATTTAAAAAACCTTATTTTACTCACACAAAACCATTGAAATTCCATATATAGTTAGTTGCACTAACTATATATCGCGCACCCGCAATCCACTGCTGATCATGTCACATATTACATCATTCATGACATGGTCAGTGACATCACTGATGACATCACTGATGACATCTCATTTGACATCAATGACCACATCACTGATGATATCATTCATGTGACAATACAATGCATCTCCTCACGTTTTAATATAACCTCTGTTTCACCCAGTGTTAAATACAGAGTATAATTTTTGAAACCATTGACACACCAATACTAGTTACTACATACGTACTCACTGATTCCTACGTCTACACACACATTCACTCATTCACCCATACAATCATTCATACATACAATCACTCATCTTTACAACACTATCATATGCACTCATACACCTATACAGACACTTACACTCTGCCACTCATCCATGGAGTTACTCACACACCTAGTCAGTCCTGTAAAGAATCAATCACACTTCCATTTTCTTGTCTATACAGTTAAACATAGAGCACCTTACATTTTCAAACATATACTAACACATACTTACTTTCTTATACAATCATTGATACAAGTACATATTGATCTGCACAGAGTCACACACCTCCCAGCCAGCCACACACACACTCAGTCTCCTATACAAATACTTGGACAATCAATCAATAACCCATATAGCTAATCATATAGCTACTGATCAACACATGCAGCAGTTTACAGAACAACAGACATAATGATGCACAAATTAAGACAGTTTAGTCACTAACCCATGCACTCAGTGAGACACATTTAATCACTCACTCATACATTCAGTCATGCACCTACTAAATCCTTCGTCCAGACACTTATACATCTACTCATTCTTCAATATGTAAAACATATTTAAACTTTACAGAAACACACAGTCACTGGATGACGTCATCAGTGATCTCATCAGTGATGTCATTTGAGATGTCATCAGTGATGTCATCAGTGATGTCACTGACCATGTCATGAATGATGTAATATGTGACATGATCAGCAGTGGATTGCGGGTGCGCGATATATAGTTAGTGCAACTAACTATATATGGAATTTCAATGGTTTTGTGTGAGTAAAACAAGGTTTTTTAAATGCTAGTTCCTAACTATATATGGTCTATAACCTATGGTTTTTTCAGTGAATATATATATATATATATATATATATATATATATATATATATATATATATATATATATATATATAAATATATATTACCTACCGCTTCACACATGTTATAGTTAGCTGGACATTTCAGTCATACAAAACCATTGAAATTCCCCCGTTATATAACCCGCGCAGCCGCAATCCACTGCTAATGATGTCACATATTACATCACTCATGACATGGTCAGTGACATCACTCATGACATCACTGATGACGTCTCAATTAACATCACTGATGACATCATCCAGTGAATGTGTGTCTTTCTGAAAAATACATATTTTTTATATATGAATATCTAAAGCTCGATGGAATAATAAATGGGTAAATAAGTGTCTGAATGGATGTTTTTTTGTAAAATTGATTGTATAACTGACTTATGAAGAGTATCTGTTTAAATATTTAAATATCTGTAACAGTGTCTCACTTTGTGTATAAGTTGCTGCATGGGTTGGTGAGTAGCTACATGAGTGTGTATATTGGTTATTAGTTGTTTTTTGAGTATGAGTATGAGTGTCTGTATGGTTCGGTGGGGATATAATTTAGCACATAGATGCATGAAAGAGTGACTCACTGTTTGTATGTGTTTTGAAGACAGCATGTCTGCAGGACTGTATGGGTGGATGAATGTGTGTATGGGTTTATTAGTGAGTGAATGACTGTCTCAATAGTGTCTTTATGAGTAAGTACATATGTTTTAAACTAGTACATGTGAGTATTGATCTATATAAGTGAGTATTTATGAGAGTGACAGATTGGACGAGTTCCTGTATAAATAAGTATGTATTTCTATAAGTGATTGCTTCATAGAGTAAATATGTGTACGTTGCTGTAGAAGTAAGTGTAGTGGTGTGTGTATAGCTGTATATGCAAGTAAATGGATGTTTGATACTTTATTTGTATGTGTGAGTAACTCTATGTATGAGTGTAGGTGTGTAACAGGATCTATAGGTGTATGCGTACATATGATGAGTGAGTACATGTATGAGTGACTATATAGAACTGTTGGTGAATGAGTGGCTATGTATGTAGATTTTGGAATTACTGTATAGGTTGTTCTTACTGGTATTGGTATCGCCATTGTTTTAAACATTTTAGTTTCTATTTTCCAATGTGTGTATCAAAGGTAATATTGGAGTGAGAGGAGGTCTGCCACTCTTTCACAAGGATGATGTCATGAGTGATGTCATGAGTGATGTCATTTGAGAAGTTTTCAATGATGTCATGAGTGATGTCACTGACCATGTCATGAGTGATGTAATATGTGACATCATCAGCAGTGCATTGCGGGGGCGCAAGTTATAGTTAGCTGAACCAACTATAATGGGGGAATTTCAATGGTTTTGTGTAAGTGAAATGTCCAGCTAACTATAACATGTGTGAAACATATGGTTTATTCAGTGAATTTCTAAGGTTTTTTAAATGCTAATTCCTAACTATAACTAAGTGTGGGCTGAAAATCAGTTCCCTTTACAGAATTTGCAAATTTTTGTCAATTTCAAGGTCCGCGAATCGGGCAAATTTGTCAAAGAATTTGCAATTCGTGAGTTGCCGGATTTTTTTTTCTTGGACGCGCTTCAAAAATACAATCTTGCGCGTGCGGCGTTGACTTACCGTGATTCTGAGTTCGGCGAGTTGTTATACTCCCGGTTTGCGTGCGCTGCACCATTTTTGTTCTTGCTGCGTGATCGCACAAGACTATTCGACTGCGAGTACGTCATGGCATGATCGCACAAGACTTTTCGACCGCGAGAACGTCATAGCGCCCCGCCATATTGCATTGGGATACTTTCAGAACACGAATACTTCATAAGGGCCCGCAATCAAGCAGGTGTGATTCCTTTTACCGTATGCAATGATATAATAAATATTTACACCATTGGGAACAAAATGGGTGGCATAATTAAAATACAAAAATTATGGGAACATGTAGTGGAGTTGAAAAATGACCTACCAAAAACTCACGTGATTAACACGCTGAGTCATCAACGTTATGGCGTGCACGTTGAAGGGAATTCAGTGGCTGTTGAAGCCACAAAGGGGGCTGTTCACACAGCTTCCATAGTTGTGCACACTCGTCCAACAACAAGAATAGACGGTTAGAATATGGTGGCTGTAATTGCTTCACGCAAAAACAGCACCGCAGTGCCCAAGAAACTTCCACTCAAATACTCCTACAAGTTACATGCAAACAACATTCCATATGCTCAGATTCTTGAAGTGGGAGATAGAGTGTTTTCAAATATTGATCGTAGGCAGGAATTAATCATTTAAAGCACACAAGGGCTTGGGCTCCGCGCATTCAGGGGTAATAGCTACTATTTCTTCATTGCAACAGTGCTATTGGTGGCCTGGGATCAGAAGTCAGACTATTGGCTTTGTCTTGAACTGCAACATCTGCAAACGAATGCCAGGCTACACAGTCACAACACCCGCGCAGGTCCCATTGCTAGACAGCATCAGACTGTCCACTTGATCGTGTCATGTAAAGGACCACTGCGGCCCCTCAAATTTTGAGGTGGCTTAAAAATATATCTTAGTGGCAGTGGGTCCTTGCTCAAGTTTCCTATAAGTATGGCCTCAATGCTTGGCTGACGCTCAAAACTGTTATAAAAAGATTTGCGAGTCCACAACAGGAGTTACGCAATCAATGTTACACCCTGACTGTGGCCCCACACTTGGCTCTCGAGCCTACTAAGAAGCCATGGAAGGGATGGACATAGTATTGCGGTACTCCTCTCCAACACCACCCTGAGGCAATTAAGGTAGAGGAGAGGAAGGTCTGAGGCATAGAGCAATCCTTAACCCCTTCGATGCTTGTGACGGAACCATTCCATCATCAGTCACGGCTGAGCTGTGCTGATGACGGAATGGTTCCGTCACGACCGCACCCTGTTCTGGAATGTCCAGCACAGGGGCGGAATCGGCGCCACACGGAAGCGGTTAACAGCTAGGGTATTAGGCTGGGCATTAGTGGGGTCAAACACTTATATGGATTCAGGGGACAATACACACTCAGCCAAGAAGCTCTCTAGGAGGTGTCACCCCATTTACAAATGTAGGAACCTGATCATATATGTGAAGGCACAGTGGCGGATGAACACCAGTCTGTATCTATGATCGTTTGGCTGTTTTACAGAAACTAAAGGAAACAAAGAAACAAACAAAGATTCTGTCAAAGTGAAACAGGCCGCCACTGGGAAGTTGAGGTAATCACGGCAAGTCCTGTCTGAATCCAAAAGTCGTGGATCTGGACAGAGAGAGAAAAAGATCGCGGACACAAAGGAATTTGGGCCCTCATACAGAAATACATGTGCCAGTCCTTAATGTGAAAGGAACACGAACTGTACTTTTGCCGCATCCTGCCGTGATAAAAGCACCAGATTAATTTCAAATGAAGGAATCAACCAAAACCTATGTTGCCAATACTGAGCAGTAGGCTTCATGAATTCCACAATAGTAGACATCCCTCTCACTACTATTCAAGAAATTCAAACTGAAAGGCTCATCAGGTTTGAGAAATCAAATCCATGGAGTGGGGGACTATGCAACAATGCAATGGAACCAGTTCTCCTTGAACCAACCTTTCAAATTCAAAATAAAAGTCAAGACAACACTCCAGTTGCAATTTGCCCAAAAATAAATGTGTACACCAACGTTTCTCAACAAAAGCATCAATTAATAAAAGCTTCAAAGTTCTTTCAACAAAAACATCAAATAAAAAATGTTTCAACGTTTTTCAACAACAGCATCAAATAATAAATGCTTCAGTTTTTCAACAAAAGCATCAAATAATAAAAGCTTCAACGTTTTTCAACAAAAACATCAAATAATAACTTCAACATCTGAACGTTTTTTCAGCAAAGACATCAACTATTAACTACAACATTTCAATGTTTTTCAACAAAAACAGCAGAAGTAACTTTAACTAAATATGATGCAATTTCAACAATTGATCTTACAGCTACTGGCTATTTCATTAACTGTGATACGTTTTCCAGGGCTCCTCGTGAACAGGAAGCGACAGCCATCCCAAAAACAAGCATGCAAGTACAAACATTTGAACATTTTTCCTTTCCAAAAGATACAGACCTGGCTTCACCATAAGTAGAACTATGGGGTATTCTGGGTTCATCTTTTTCTGTTCTGGCTTTGCTTAGAGCTAGCTTTTAGCATGACTCTTAGTGGACACTTTCTACAACACAGGATCAACATAAAACGGAAGCCACGTCCATTTTCAATTCAAATGCAAAAGAGACTTAAAAATGTATTCGACCTGAACAAACCTTTATATTCTAAATGATGTACTTAATCATCCAGTTTTTAATTCTGATTAATGTATTTAGAACTTTCATTCATTTTTATTTATCTTTATCATTCATGCAGTGATGTCATTACCTTCAATAAATTTTTCTGAAAATTGGGTGTATAATATGCTATCTGTTTTAGGAATAATTGCTACATTTTCAGATCATGAAATGTTAGAGATTTATTCATATTTCAACACTTTATACCTGTTACCTTCATTAAGGTTATCAACTCCTACAGAATTAAAATGCATCTAGAAATGTGGTTGTTTAACCGCATCGCCGCTAGCGGTTTTCCCGCTGTGCGCGGTGTTTTTAAAAAAGCTGCTTTACATGACGAGCTCAACTCGTCATGTGCGTACGAGCGTCGCAACTCATGACGAGCTGAGCTCGTCATGAGCGGGGAAGGGGTTAAACACCAGTAGGAACGTTGCGAAACACCACCAAACACCATCGCACTGGGTGGGATAGTAGACATACATCAGCAGGGGCAATATTAGATGCGATTTACAACACAACAGGACAGACCCAGTTAGGAAAGTATGGGTGGTTTGGCCTTTTTGACACAAATACCTGCCACAAAAATGATTCTTGAACGTCACCAAGGGACTCAGTATACATAGGCCAGCACTACGTTATGTACAGATAACATCCAGAGGTAGTGAAATCCTACAGTGTAGTGAAGCTGTGCCTTTTTAAAAAAAAGCCCCAACACTGACAGTAGTGAAACAAAAGTTTCCTTTGTAAAATTCAATGTTTACGGCAATCTGAAAATGCTTGTGCTGCACTTTTATTTTTCATTTTACATCAGCGATTTTTTTTTTCTTTTCCGCAAAATAGCACTCTTAAATACAGACTGCCCCTTTTTCCTTTTTGATAAATTTTGTCTTTCACATACAAGTAGTGTGATACACCTCGAACAGGAACTATGCCTCTCATGGTTTCAAATATTTAACAGAACAGTCTGAAAAGACTGCCACGTACCTGTTCTCTGATGCTTGTTTCTTGCAATGAAGAATGCATGGCCATCATCTGTCTGACACTTTCAAAGGAAAGCGCCAGTGTTATAGTTAGCTGGACATTTCACTCATACAAACCATTGAAATTCCCCCGTTATAGTTAGTTTAGCTAACTATAACTTGCGCTCCCGCAATGCACTGCTGATGACATCACATATTACATCACTCATGACATGGCCAGTGACATCACTCATGACATCACCGATGGCATCTTAAATGACATAACTGATGACATCACTGATGACATCATCTAGTGAATGTGTGTCTTTCTGAAAAATAAATATTTTTTTATACGTATAGCTAAAGGTCCATGGAAGAATAAATGGGTAAATAACTGTCTAAATGGATGTTTCATTTTTCTAAAATTGATTGTATAACTGATTTATTAAGTATATCTTAGTGAATACATGTATTAACGAGTACTGTTTAAATATTTAAATATCTGTATCAGTGTCTCCCTTTGTGTATAAGTGGCTGCAAGGGTTGGTGAGTAGCTACATAAGTGTGTATATGGGTTATTAGTTTGTTTTTTGAGTATCAGTATGAGTGTCTGTATGGTACGGTGGGGGATATTACTTAGCGCACAGATGCATGAATGAGTGACTCACTGTTTGTATGTGTTTTGAAGACAGCATGTGTGCAGGACTACATGGGTGGATAAGTGTGTGTATGGGTGTGTTAGTGAGTGAATGACGGTCTCAATAATATCTTTATGAGTAACTACATATGTTTTAACCCAGTATATGTGAGTATTGATGTATATAAGGGAGTATATGTGAGAGTGAGAGTTTAAAAGAGTTCCTCTATAAATAAGTATGTGTTCTATAAGTTATTGCTTATGAGAGTAAGTATGTGTACGTTTCTGTAGAAGTTAGTGTAGTGGTGTGTGTGTATAGCAGTATATGCAAGTAAATGGATGTTTGATAGTTTATTTGCATGTGTGAGTATGTGTGTGAGTAACTCTATGGATGAGTATTGTGTGTAACAGAATCTATAGGTGTATGAGTACATATGATGAGTGAGTACATGTATGAGTGACTATATAGAACTGTTGGTGAATGAGTGGATGTATATGTAGATATTGGAATTACTGAATAGGTTGTTGTAATTGGTATTGGTATATCCATTTTTTGGAAAATGTTAGTTTCTATTTTTCAATGTGTGTATCAAAGGTACTATTAGGGTGGGAGGAGGTCTGCCACTCTTTCACAAGGATGATGTCATCAGTAATGTCATTTGAGATGTCATCAGTGATGTCATGAGTGATGTCACTGGCCATGTCATGAGTGATGTAATATGTGACGTGCAATGCGGGCGCGCGAGTTATAGTTAGCTAAACTAACTATAACGGGGGAATTTCAATGGTTTTGTATGAATGAAATGTCTAGCTAACTATAACATGTGTGAAACCTATGGTTTTTTCAGTGAATGTGCAAGGTTTTTTAAATGCTAATTCCTAACTTTAACGTGGGTAAAACCTATGGTTTTTTCAGTGAATTTCAAAGGTTTTGTAAATGATAATTTTCAAATGGATTAATTTTTGTATTTCTTTCTTTTTATACTAATTCCCTACATTTTTTTAATAAATATTTGTATTTATTTTATTTTTTAAGTTATATTTCATATTCTTAACGTGAAATAACAAGTAAATTAAAAAATATTTTTTTATTATTATTATTTTTTTCAATACATTAAAATTAAATTCTATTTAATTCCTTTTTCATATTTTTTTGGGGATAATTGTACCGTACGCATGTGGTGATCGCACCATACTTTGTACAGCAAATCGTACTCTGTGCGTATCTGCGCATACGTTACGAATACGCTTTGACGTTACACATCGCATCAAAGCACCCCGTAAGCGAAAGTTGTGAAAGTTTTTAATTGTTTAAAAACATATATTTAAGTATTTAGTGTACATACTAAGAGAAGCCATTATCTGGGATAATTAATGAAAATAGTTTGTTTAACTTTAAATAAGCGTATATTAATTTTAAAAGCAATTACGCAAATCGCGGCGGGACGTCATACGTACTCGCATCGTAAGAGCACCGTAAGCACACTAAGTAAACATACGCAAAGCCATGTGACTTTCAAAGAACAGATGTAATTGGTTCATAATACTTCCTATTGTAACTGTTGAAAGACCCCACCCATTTTAATCATTCTTCTTTGAATTTCATTGAAGAAACACCTTTTGCTAAAGGAGCTGTGTTTTCATTGTTTTATCATGGCTGCCCAGCAAGAAAACACTTCACAGCGCTCTTCTGAGGAAGAATTTGTGGCAGAAAATCCACCCACAAAAAGAAAAGAGGCAGTGATATGGATTTTTTTTTCATTTCCAGCAGGTGAAAAAAAGGTAAATGCTGCAAAAGTAACCTGCAAAATCTGCTCTATTGTACTATCAAGAGGGAATCCAAACAAACATTATTCCTTCGGGACTGCAAGCATGGTGAGGCATATCAAGAAACAGCACCCTGTAAATTATGCCCATGCTGCTTGCACAAGAGTCAGGGAGGACCTTCCACCAGCACAACCAAATACTTCAACAGGATCTGCAAGTCCACATCCAGACATCCGTCTAAATTTTGCCGATTTAATAATTCAATCTAAATTTTGTAAACAACTATTATGCTACGGCGAACAGTCAATTGATTTAATTTGCAGCAGGAAACAGCAGCACCAGTGCTCTCTGAGTTATTATTTGTTTTATTTGTTCCTGTTAATAGCTTTTTTGTTTACTGTTACTTTTTTTCCTAACAAAATTAAAACTGTTCAAAAAACAGAAAAAAACTACAAAACAACAAGTAATTTTCAGAACTACCTACTCTGGTAAAAAAAAGAGTTAAACTTATATGCTAGTGTGTGAAATTTTAGATGTATGTATGTGTAGTGCATAATTGACTGAAAGAATACATTACTAGTGTATGATGAATGTGAAAGTGCAGAACTATAAGGAAGTGCTACAGCTTTAATCTATAGGGTGTTTACTTATAGTATACTCTAGTACATCTTTAGCACTTGAATGTAACAAATGTGCATAAATATGTTACAAGTCAATTCTTCCCTTTGCACTGCTAGTGAAACTGCCTGGGTGAATTTGTAAGTGTTTGTTAGGGGCAGAATTACAACCCCTTGTGCCTCTTTTACACTGCCGTTGCATCACTTTTCTGATACAGCGGTGGTGCAAAACATGCCCCATGGTGTGTGGTATTTAGAATGTGACGTATCTGGGAGGTGCGTCACATTCTAAATCCCTGTACCAGAAGGAGACATTCCTACATGGGTGGATGTGGGGTGTTCAGGCGCAGGAACACCTCCTAAAAGTGGCTGAGTGAGATTTCACTTTGTCACTTTTGGCCTCATGCTGTGTCAAAACCCTGCACTAGCTTGAAGCAGATGTAAGGATTGACACCATTCTGAGCATAGGGCCCCCAGAGCATTGCTGGAGATGCGTTGCACTTGCAACATAACTCAAACAATGCACCCCTTTATAACACAGATACATCACACATCTGTGCCGTTTTTGTCCCTTGGTGCACCGCATTGTAAATATGGCGCATCCATCGTGGTGGTGTCACAGTGCACAATAACTGGCATATTCCTGGGGATATGCCAGTTATTGCATATGTGCCCATTAGTGTTTTAATGTAGTGAATGAATTACTACATACCGATGAATGAGTCACTACAAAACTAAAGCAGCAGTGACAGAGTGTTTGGTGGAAGTGTAAAGATACAGACTGGGCACGTGAAAGTTTAAAAGCCAAGTTTACAGGTGCATAGAAAAGGGCATTTATTATTTATTAATCTTCCCAACGCCCCAAGCGCCAGCACACCTTTCCGAGGATAGGTTTACGATATACAAATGCTAGCATTTTTTAAATTAAGAAGCATAATAATAACAAATATTAATACTTTTTTTTCTTTTAATGATAATGATATTTTTTTAATGTCTTCTATTTAGATGTTTTTGAATCATCAAAATGCAAAGAACACAGTTTACCAAGTAACACTTTTTAAACTCTCCTTTGTATGTAGATAATAATACCTTATACGTGTTACGATCGAAATCGAAACCTTTACAGCTTCACAGTCTGTAACTTTTCCGAACACGTGCAGAGTTGTAATGTGTTTGTTTTGTTAGGTAAGGCTAAAAGCTCTTGGCATGTATGATTTCTTTTTTTAGAGCAGTGTAGCAATTGATTACTCTTGAATGAACGTCTTCTGTTGTACCCACTAAAGGACCTACATGGAATGGCCTAGGTATAACATGTTGCCTGAGCATTTTTTGGATATATTTCAAGACCAGACATAGCCATAGCACTGAGATGCACTCTCTTAATCTAATCAGAGGCAAGAAGATGTAAACTTATGAGCCTTGTGTCATATAAGTAACAGTGATCAACAATTGTATTGATTTGGAAGAGGTCGGCTTGACAACGGCTAAGGCTTAGAAGGTTTGTTGCTTACAAGTTAAGAGGTTGTAGCCAGTTTCACCTGATGTGTGTCAGCTTGCGAGCTTTGCACCCTTTTCATTTCTCAACAATACATTAAAGCCCTTCAATGAGTAGATGAAAATTAGAATTGCAGTTAAATATTGGAACCAGTTTCACCAATAAATTGCAAATAGTAGTAGCCCCTGCTAAGTTGTGTAAATAGACATGTTTCCAGCTTTACTTTATGTTTTATGCCTTTACAGACTCGGTGTTCATGTCAGTCCTGAGAGCCAAGTAAAAAAAAAAAAATTAGGGATTAGTTCTGTATTTTGAACAGATGCTAGCAGAGTAGAGCAACCGTGTATTATGGTAGATATGTATACACAATTAGAAAACGGTGATGGGACCCGTTAATGATCCTAAACAATGATTCAATATCCTAGACGGTGCCTCCGGATCGGCTACACATGAGAACGTGAGTTCTTCAAAAGTAGGGAAGCAGGTTTTTGGGAGCCAGGAATGGATAAGGACATCCAGTCAGGTGAGTTTCCTATAGAAGGAGACTATTGGGTGAGTGGCATCTGGAAGCTTTTATCACTAATCCCCTCTTCACCTTGGGCCAGATGTAGGTAATTCGTATTTACCGATTCATAAATACCGAATTTTACCGATTCGGTATTTATGAATCGGTAAATATGAAGGTGGGAGATGTAGGTATTTTAAAAAATAGAAATACCGAATCGTTAATATTCGCTATTTACCGATTCAGTAAATACCGAATCGGTATTTCCTATTGATTCCTATGGGCTGTGAAGCCCATAGGAATCAATGGGAAATACCGATTCGGTAATTACCGAATCGGTAAATACCGATTCCTGCCAGGGTGCAGGGGGTGTCACTTTGACACCCTCTAGCACCCCAAATACAGGCATGTGTGCCATGTGGCACACAGACATGCCCTAAGGGCATGTCTTTCTGTCACATGGCATAGGTGTGCATGCACGCATGTGCAAGCACACCTGGATTCGGTATTTTACCACCCAATTGGATTGGGTGGTAAAATACCGAATCTGAAAAGCCTTTGGGACTCAGAAGAGTCCCACCTACATCTGGAAGTTACCGAATCGGTAAAAATACTGATTCGGTATTTTACCGATTCGGTAAATTTACCAAATCGGTAAAATTACCGAATCGGTAAAATTGGCCCCTACATGCCAATTCCTAAATACCGGTCGGTAACGGCCGAAATCGGCCGTTACCGACCGGTATTTGGGCTCCTACATCTGGCCCCTTGTCTTTGAGGCCACTGATATTTCAGGATGAGAACCTTAACAAATGTTGTTCAAGTGGTCATTTAGTTAGCGACCAACACATACCAGCCGTATGAGCCTAAAAAGACTTTTGGGTGAAGGAGTACCTCCCAAACCCAAGAAGATCCATGAAGATGTGGAGGAGGTGGAGTAGATCATCCAAAATGCTTACTGCACTACCACCTCGTGTACTGTATCTGTCAAGTGAGGCCTCATTGCCAATGTGGCAGCTTAATTATACAAGGTCGCATAATCTATCATGATGGTGCATTTGCAGGCAGATTCTCAACAGAGTTCAGACCTCTACTCCTCAAGACATTAAGTATCACTCGAGAGTCAGAATATCAAGTATCTGCTCATCTCATGTAGGTGGGATGCAATTGGGGTGCTCTTCATGTGAATACTTATAGCAGAGTTACTTGAGTCCATTCTCTATGTTAGTGTCCTATATGCTCTGGGATTCATGGCAAGAGAAACAACTGAGTCTCTGGAACTTCCTTGACTTGTGCCTGGTCGCCCTTATTTCTTCTGTTCCTCCAAAGTGGCCTCAGAAGTCTCCCATGAAGGCTGGATAGCCAGTGTTGACAGGCCTTGGAAGCAGGGCCCATGCTCTACACAGAGCAGGCTTTTCCTCTGGGTGGGACTCTGCAGCAGCAACACTGCCTTTCGCAGAGGTAGACAATTGATCACCACGCACTTCGCTGGAATAATCCACTGCAATTTGCCCCCCCGCCTCAGTCTCACAGTGATCACCACACGCTTAGCTCCCAGGAGAGCACTTGAATCCTAAATGTTCAGGAAAGCAGGCAGCCTGGCCAACACAATCAGGGCAGATACAAGGTGGCAGTCTATTCTGCATCCCAGTAATCAGTCAGTAGCAAACCAGCACAGCAAGCAAGTCAGTTCAATGGTGGAAAATCCTGGCAGCATAACAGTTCCTTCTGGCACTGTGCAGCCTGCAAGAGCCAGCAGCATTTGGTTAAAATTACACGCAGTGTCTAAACACATTGGTCAGAGACCTTGTACTTATACTTAAAATGTCTTTGATATGGAGGTGACTTCAAAATAACTTGAAAAGTGTACAACACCTCCATTCAACCCAGCTCGGCCTCCAGACACACATTCCGGCGTAAACAAACCCCTTATGTGAGGTTAGGACACAGCCTATAGAGGGGGAGGGAGATACACTTACATTTTTATAGGCCCCTTTCTAGCTCACAAAAATGGCTAATTTCCCCCATACTGTATGTGGCAATTCCAAGGAGAGTCCTTGACGGAGGCCTTTGCTTCATTGAGTAAGGATTCACAAAATTACCATATTTCCTGTAATACGCAGGCATGTGCAGTTATTCTCTATGTTTGGAGCCTTATTACTGTATATAAATAATAGGAGGGCAGGGGCGCTACACCCTGTGTGTCTGGTGGAATTTCATGATTTCTGCATTTCTGGTCTTCATGATGTCATTTAGTGGTCCATGTACCTATGGTTTTCATAGTGATTCATGTGCTTGGTTGGTGTTCTTGCACTCATGTGACAATTAATGTTTTCCTCAGTTCATAACCTGTTGCATTACATGCCCAGATGGTAGCATGTATATCATTTTGATTCTTGCTTTATCAGTATAACAAGTGCTGCTCCAGGATTCAAATAGGATGCACAGTCTTTAGGATTTATGTCAGTTTGGTCTATGTTTTATGTACAATATAGGATTTGATTGTATTTATTCCTTTGCGGGATCGCTTTTCTGATGTACTTATTGTGTTACTGATGTTCTTGTTGCACAAATTCTTAACACATTGCCTACTGGGGTAAGTCTGCCTGCTTATGCCAAGCTATCAAGGGGGTGAGCAGGGCTCATCTTGGAAGTGTTACTCCCTTGCCCTTAATGGAGTGGTGGGTTTACCTGTCTTAGGTGGGTACTCTAGGCAACCAGCAACTCAATTTCTAACATTGGAGATCAGCAGTGAGGATAGGACTTGTGTTGGGGTGACTCATTGTTGCACAAAAAACTGCAATAAGACCATTACTTGTTTTGTTTTTCTCCTGATTCTCTCATTGGTCATTTTTTATTGTTACTTCTGCTTTACTGAGTTGGAGGGTTTCAAATGGGCACTCCCAGAGGGCAGAGACCCTGAAGATTCTGAGGAGGAGGGAGAGAATGACTGGACAAGGATGCCAGTATACAGGGAGAACCCATAGATTTGGACTCCCTTGCTGATTCCAGTGCCAGGAGCAGTATCACCTCCTCTTCCCTGTCCCCTGAGGAGCTCAGAGATAGATGGGAGTAGATGGACCTGTGGTTGTAGTTAACACAGCTGGCTGCGGAGGAGAGAAATGATGAGGTTGAGGGAGTCTTCATTCAGGAGAGGATGGCAGAGCCTGAAAGAGCCTTTGACAGGGAAAAAGTCACTCTGGCATAGTTTGAGAGTTGTAGATTTACCAGTGCTGCAGTTGGAGTCCATTGCTGGCAGCAATTGTTGCTCTAATGTTAGAAAAAACACATATATGGCTACAGACTTAGTGCTTAGTTTGAAGGAGGGGCCTGACATACTTCAGTAATTTCAGGAGTATGAGAAAGCTCTAGCATTGCTCAGGATCCCAGAGGAAGATTAGGGAACTGTTACAGAGAACCATATTCCTGAGGATGAGAGGGAGGCCCTACTGGCCCTGGAAGGGAATGACAGGCAATGGTCCCATGAAAGAAACACTGATAAGGAGGTATGGCTTCACACCTGAAGAGCATATGTTGTGGTTCAAAGACAGTAGGCAACTGGCTCACCAGTCTTGGGGGGGAGTATGTGGAGGAGGTGCTGCAATGTACTAGAGGGATGGGTGAAGGGTAGCACACCAAACAATTTTGAAGGGCTGTTCAATCCTGCTCTGTCAGATGGGCAGGGGTCATGAGGCCAGTACCAGGCAGACTCTCACGCAGCACATGAATAATGTGTTCCCCTTGAGGGGAGGAGTACTATTGAGAAACTCCATGCATGCCAGGTACAGGCTCAGACTAAGGGTACAGACCCTGGGTTGGGGGAAACAGTTGCAGGGTAGCACCCCTGAACGGATGGGAGAATGGTGCAGGACTGACTGTTATCGATTCTGGGAGTTTCACTACTAAGAAGAAGGTACAGAGCCCCAGAAGGATGGGTAGGGGAGGAAGAACTCTCCCCAACCCCCTGTCCAGCCTAAGGGTGCAGACCCTGGTTTGGGAGACCAGTGGCAGGGTAGAGCCCTCAAACTGGAGGGAGGCGAAGTAGAGCAAATATGTAATGCACCTGTAGCTACCATTCCCACTGTGAAATATTCCAGAGATTGGAAACCCTTGGATGGCCTGGGGCCTGGCTCTGGCCAACAATAGCTAAGGAATACCCTTGGGTTAGCTTAGCATATTTGGGGAGCATAGACAAAGGGCTCCAACTGGGTTCACAGTGGTGTAGAACTGGAAAGTGCCCATGCAGTTGAGGACCAGGGTCAATGATCTATCGCCCCCTAGCAGGGAATTCCATCAAAGTATTTATTAGTTTACCCTGGCTTTAGGTTGGAAGGGGGTTGTGTTGGTCCTGGCCCTTTTTTCAGGGCTATCCCCAACATTTTGCTTTTCTTAACCTGTTTTTTCTGACCCATATGTGTTTGCTTTAGGACTATAGGCACTTTACCATTGCTAATCAGTGCTAAAGTGCACGTGCTCTCTCCTTTAAAGGTGGTACACCTGTTTGGCTTAAAAAATTTAGCTGTTTGTCCCTTGTACAGTGGTATCCCATATACCCAGGGCCTATATATTAAATGCTACAAGTGGGCCTTCTGTGTGGCTTATACCACAAACTGAAGTAACCCTTCTAACCTGTCTCAGGCCTGCCACTGCCGGACAAGCTTGCACAGGTTACTGCTATATTGACTTAGCATTTAGAGTTTCTTATCAAGTCTGAAACTCCCCTTATATTACATCAAGGTCACCCCTATTTAAGACCCTAGGTAACCTTATTGGCAGGGTGCTCTGTAGATTGAAGGTAGGACATTTGCCTTTATTGTTTTTCATGTCCTTTTAGTGACAAACAGCCTATTTGGTTTCTCATGGTGTGAATCATATTCCTCTCAGAGGCTGATATTGGGAATTCCTTTGAAGGCACTTCAGTCGTATTTCCTGATCTGAAAGGAGTAGCACTGCATTATTTGGTATGTTTGGAATAGTGCCGATTAACCCTGCTTATTGGTATAGGTGGATTTGTCATTAATATTGTAGAAATGCCACTTTTGCAAAATGGGCATTTCTCTGTGCTTAACTCTATGTGCTTTGCAGCCTGACTCCAATTCACATCTTGGGTAGAGTGACAGCTACACTTTGTGCATACTTTCCTGAAATACATCACACAGGGAGGGTTGGTGTGTAACAGGGCAATAGCTGCACCACCACCAAGGATTTGGCAGTCTATCAGTCCACCCTAAAGGTCACATTCAGCATCTTTGACATTGCGGCGGATACTGCTGTAGGCAGCACCCACCGTAATGCCAAAGAGGCATGTTGTGCATTTCCATGCACAACATGGAAGGCACGGTGTGGTGCCTACCACCATGTGCATGGAAATGGAGAGTGGGTACCATGGGTACCACCCAAGTGCACACCCCACCCCCGGGGGAGTGTAATGGGGCCTCAAAGTCAGTCTCTGTCTGCATTTCTACAGCGGAGAATCTGCAGCAAAAAGACAGGTGGAGAGGCCCATGACAATCACTACGGCAGTTCCTGCCCGGCACTGCCGCAATGATTGTCCGCTTTAGGGTCAACAAGGCGGGTGGAAATGGACAACCTTGTGGAACCGTGGCGGTCGGTCTTTTAGCCCGCCGTGGAACTAAGGTGATTCCCAACACCATCCTAATATGGCAGTGGGTACATCACCTTTTGATGGTGGGCAAATCGCCACTATAATAAGCCCCTTAGTCTGCAAGGAGCACTGCCATTGCCTTGCACATCTTAAAGTATTACTATACCTATGGTATACGTCAGTTGGATAATGCCATTATTATAGTCCATCTATCTAATAAACAATACATGAGGGATAGACAATATATGTTGCGGTTCTCTTAGGTTCATAAAAGACCTCTGGGTAATGTTGTAGGCTTGTTTCTGTATGGTCATTTAAAGAATTTTGAGGAAACTACTGTTTTTTATTCATCATATTTGCATACCAAAGAAGATTCCTTTAGTAAACTTCAAGTCTGTAGCGCTTTTAGATTTGTAAGAGTACTAAGTTGATAAAGGTATCTGCACATTTGGCAATGCTTTTGTGTACATTCAGTCAGTAGCAATTTGATAGCAAATATGCAAAGAGAAAATGTCCTATTGCCCCTTTACAATATGAGGTGTGGTGGCCCTTCATAAAGCAAAACGTTCATTAATCATGCCCTTGACTGGCGTGAATTTACACCTGTTTTTTGTATGGGGAACCTCTTTGCAATTATTGGTGAAATTATTGGTGAAGACCAATAGACTTTCAAATAGTAGGTGTGTTGAATTGGTTTTGCTGGCGACCAACTCAGAAATATCCACATATCAGCCCATTTAGGTTAATGTATACACACAAACATTCTACCACACTGGTAACATTATTACGTTAGCCGACTCCATTCAGAAAGGTATACACCCAAAATTGTTTATTTTATTTGTTAGGGATTGTATTTGCCTTGTTTAGCACAGATAGAGCTGCTCCCAGTCAGGTGACCTAGGTGCTACAGTGTTTATTTGTGAGTGCAGCCATCTCACAAAAAGTGAAAGACTGGTCTCACATACCACCTGATGTCATGCCTCATCATTGACCAGTCCTCACCCTCTAAAAACTTGATTTGATAGAGGGCAGGCCTACACCTGACTACAGGGATACACTTCTAAACTAAGTGGGGGCCGTTACAGAAACAAGTGAGTTTAAAAGGCCATTATAGATGTCACGTCAATTTTAATATAACTGGCATCAATATGGTGATTAAAGTAAGTGTTTGGTGTGTTGGGGATTCTATTGTGGTGAATGTGGTTGCCATGTTTTTCTTCCCACTGGCCCAGAAGGGTCTACGCATTCATCAGGACCTAGACAGTTAGAAAAAGGGCTCCACTCTTACCAGACTGTGGTGAGAGGATTCCACTTGGTGGGGTGATCTAGATCACGCTCCACTAATATACAGCTAATGTATTCATGTCTGAAAGAAAAAAACAAAACAAAAAACACAAATGTGCAATACAAGATAGCACAAAGGTCAAAATGTCATATCAGCCACAAACACGTTCAGAAATAGTATGTGGCTCAAAGTGCCACAAATGTGTCAATCATCTGTGCACTTGTTAGTTTGTGGAAACTGTTATCCACATTGCTTACCCTGAACATGAGATCAAATTGCCCCATAGGAGGGTGAGGGAGGAAGACCCCTTTGGTCAAGTGCTGTGTAATAAGGGGAAAAAAAAAAAAAAAGAGAAAAACATGCAGATGAGAATCTTTAGGCTCAAAGGTTGCTGAAGCATGGAAATTTGAAGAACGACAAACAAATATGCGCGTTCATTCATACACACTCTCAAACTCTTACTGTTCTGTGGTGCGTCCACCATCAAGGACACCGAAGAGGACCAGGACCAAGGCCAAGCCCAAAAAAGGAAGGCGGACACCCATCAGGGGACTACATGCACAAGAAAGCATAATGAACCCGGAAAGAAGGGGAACGCAGAATGAACGAGTGAGACAGCCCAGATCAGGGGACAAGCAAACCGTCCCAGCAATGTACCACACGCAACAAACAAGCTGCCGAGGCGAGCACCCTGGGGGCCAAATACCGAACCAGCACCCAGGACCGACCCAGCCGAATAACGGAGATCAGACTGGAACTGGAGGGAACACAGAGGCAAGGCCACAGGGAGCAGCCCACCAAAAGGCGAGAAAAAGAGAAGAGCCAGGCCGAAAGAGCCCGAGAAATGGCAACACCCCTACGGATCAAACTCGAGCCAGGAGGACCCAGTACCCCAAAAACAGGGACAAAGAAGAAGAGGATCCAATCCGCACAGGGAGTGCCGTGCCCTGACCATGGAAGAGAGGCAGCCAGGCGAGCCCCACCAACAGGACAAATATCCCAGCCAGGCCAACAAGCCCAGGCGCAAAGCCGCGAGCCCGGAAAGGAAGGCAGAAAAAAGCCAGCACCGCGGACAGAAACCAGAAGATAGTGACCGAGGCAAGCCCGCAAACCCCCCAGAGAACGAGGCATTGCACAAACCGCCCATTGCACAAACCGCCCAGGAGAGCAACAAGGTGCCCCCGTAGGACAGTGGCAAAAACAAGCCAAGAAATGGACAACAGAAGGCAGACGAGAAATCTGCTAAAAGGCGTACTAATCTACCCAGTATAAAAAACTGCAGCAGAGACTGGGACCCCACGCAAGCCCCAAGGGCTGAAAAGGCCACCAACACCCAGGAAGGGGAGACCAGAACACAAAAACCTCTAGTCGTACTGGCAGACAGGGCAGGAAGGGAGCCAGCGGGGCAAGAGAAGGGACACCCACGGGAACAGGCGAAGTCGGGAACACCCACAGAGCACCGAGCCTAGCCAGATTGGCGGGGGGGGCCCAATGGACAGACCGGGCAGGTACAAGAAGCCCAAAACCCACCCTATTGAAGGAACAGAGCAAGGCAGACAACCCACACATGAACAGCCGGGGGGCCACACAAAACCAGATGAAGAGGGACAGCCACCCAAGGGAGGAGATCAACCACAGCACGATGGACCGGACCCAATCAGCCAGGATTGCAAGAAACCAGCGCCAAGGAGCGCACAGGAGCCACGAATGGGCAAACAATGCAATAAAAAGGTATGATGGAGAGAAAGCAGAACAATGTCACGCATTCAACCCAGTACAGAGACCTCGGCCTAAATCCATTGAATACTTTTGCACACCATGCCTTCCCATTTTGGACCCAGCAATAAATCACCAAGAAATACCTGTCATAACCTGTGCTCGGAAGCGTGCATGGAATACAACATTGTCAACTATTGGCAATCTGGTACCAGCAGAGACCTCAGAATGAACACGCACCACTTGCACCAGCAGAGAACAGTGACAACATGATGCAGCGGAGGGAGCAAGGGACGCCCGCTGAACCATGCAGCAGGAGGTGGAGGAAACACCACCGCCGTGGCCCATGACAAGAAAAGCCAGACACCAGGAACAGGAGCAGAAGCCAAATCCCACCCGGAGACTACAGAAGCAGCCTTAGAAGGAAGAACAGGAGTCAACAGAGGACCGCCCACAGATGTGCAGGCGCTCACAGCCCCCAGATTCCCACACCAACCTGGACCTACCATGACAGACCCCGTACCCAAAACCCATTAGAGAAATCTGGGAAGGGGAAACACACATCCCTCCGGACCAAAGGCCCAAGAAAGCATGAACAACCAGCACCTACATGGCACAACAAGAGGCACTGAGTACCACCCCTCGGAACTAAGCATGGGCGGATTTTGCGAATCTGGCGTACGCGAACTTGCATATTTACGGATTCGCAATCCGCAAAATCCGCGAACTCTCGCGAATTTGCTGATTTTTGTGTTTGTTTGTGTTCGCAAGTGTTTCTGCCAGTTCGCGAGGTTTGTGTACCAGTTCGCAATTGCGAACTTACTTGTCGACTTGCAACGGCCGCGACTATGTTGTTTCTACGTCTGGTTCATCATCACAGGTTCACAGCACCCTCTGTTTCACCACTGCCACCCTCTGGTACACCCATGCCACCCTCTGGTACATCCTCACTGCCATCCTCTGGTTGGTTTATCACTGTAGATTATGGGGGTGAAAAAAAGCAAGCACACCTGCCCTGTTTCAACTGCCATGAATTAATTTGGGGTTGATTAATGTGTCACTGATTTTTAAACTTCCAGTCTGGCTGGCACCTGCTTCCTTCCTTATCTGTAATTTGCTTTCTTTTGCAGTGCAATTTTTGTTCACAGGACCTTTATGGCCTACCTGTAGCTATTCTATGAGCCTGCTGTGAGGGTCAGAGCAGGGTCATAGAATAGTTGCAAATAGGCAACTGAACTCTGGAGGGGCCCCTCAGGAAGCACTAAAGTGAATGGTTACTAATGTTAAGATTGAACTTTTGCACCTGCTGAGTGCTTTCAGTTTTGCAAAAATCGTTTTTCTGCAATTTCGGGCGATTTGCGGGGCGCGTATCCGTGCGAGATCGATTTCGGAAGTCGCGAATTCGTGCAAATACACGATTTGTTTTTTTGCGGCGTGTTTGTTCGCGTGATTTTTTGCGTGTTCGCAAGCCGCTTGTAGCGCAACGTTTGCGAAGTTACCCTAGCGGTCGTACATGGGCGCGGCCATCTTGTTTGCGTGACGTAATTACGTTTCCGGGCGCTATGTGTAATCTCGCAAAGTGTGCGGCTCGCTAGTACAATTTCGCGTGTGATCGCGAGGAAAATCTCGCGCGAACTTACCCACGCGGTCGTGAACGGGCGCGGCCATCTTGTTTCTCATTCATTGCTATGGTTCTGGGCATCCTCTCTGTATCCTCTCTGAATCTCTGCCATCCTTTGCTTGTTTGAAGTTTTTTTTTTAATCTATTTTACTTATTATCTATCCCTCTATTTTTCTAGCTCTATATTTTTGTGTTTTCTGCTACTTTTTGTTAACTTGAAACTACTTTTTTAAACGCTTTTCTTTTCTTCTTCCCTGTTCTATTTCTTCTTTATTATTTTGCTTCCTTTCTGCCCAGACCATGGCAAAGGGAGCCGGGAAGAAGTCCGTGAAGGGGAAGGGTCCCGCAACCCGTGCCCGGCTCCCGTGCGAGCGTTTGAGGGGGGAGACAGTTATAGCTCGGGAGAAACAAGTCTTTCACATCCAGCTCCGCCTCCCCAAGACCATCATGGGAGGCGGCAAGATCGCTACCGGCTACGGGAGCGCCGGAAGCGGTGGGAGAAGGTGTGCACCTAAAACCAGGCCACCCACCGCTGGACGGATCTCATGGACCGGGAACGCGACTTGCTGGACGTCCTCGGCGTAGAGATCCCCAGGCTTGGTGAGTAGTAGTAGCTATTTCTAGCTATTTAATCACTACTCTGTTTTCTCCCGCTCTGTGTATTATATTGCAAATTTTTGTTTTTTACCAAGAGCAATAATGCTGCCGATTACATTGTAGGTAAATTATATTTCAAAATCTTCTGTGCATTTCAGGTGCACTGCTCTCCTTCTCAGTAGCCTTGCTACTATGCTTATTTGTTTTCTATTTTGTGTTCATTTAATTGGCCTGAGAAATTATGTATGAGTGTAGTGTAAAGAACTGCGTAATGCTAGACACTAAGGGTCAGATTTTCAATTACCGGCGTATCCCTGCAAAGTAGCAGGGATGCGCCAGTAATTGTGCGCCATGCCACCACCACCCATGGTGCGCCGTATTTACAATGTGGCGCACCATGGGCCCAAAACGTCACAGAAGCCTTACGCATCTGTGCCGTAAAGATGGCGCATTGCTGGAGTTGCGTAACAACGATGGCGCAGCTCCAGCAATGCTCTGGGGTGCCCTATCTCCCCAATGCTGCATCAAGCCGTACGTCTGCTTCAAGCAGGCGCAGGGTTTGAGTCAAGCATCATTGTCCTAAAAGTGACTGATTGACATCTTGTATATTTCCCTCAGCCACTTTTAGGATGCGTTCCTGTGCAGGAACGCCCTCCCTTGCGCCGGAACGCCACCTGATGGCGCAGGGCTTTACAACGTGATGCATCTCCCATATTCGTTACGTTGTTAATATACGCCGCACCATGGCGCCTCTTTTGTTCTGCCGCTGCGTCACAAAAGTCACGCAACAATGGAGCAAAAGAGCAGCAAGGGGCTTCTAAATCAGCCCCTACAGACTCAAGTCCAGTCCTTCCTTTGTACACATGGCGATAAGAAGAAATAGTGGTGGTGGATTGATAGTTTGAGTATTCACTGATCTGCAATCACGATGGACTTTGTCTGTCACTTCGCGTGCTGCGGACTGCTGCCTGCCAGGCCTAGGCGAACCTTTTTAGTAGTTTGTTTAGTGAGTTACATAAGAACTTTCCAAGTCGACGGTCCGCAAATCAAGCAATACTAATAACGTAGTAGACCACATGAGATCGGTCAATATATCCTGTGGAATAGTTGTCAATTTGCTATTTTGCCAAAATATTTTGTTATTGTTCTTTTGAAGTGTTTGATTTGGTTGACAAATATCATCCATGTTTTCTGGTCTTTCTTTCTTTCATGTTGTACATCAGCTCCCCCCAGGGGCAAGAGGCCATTGGAGGAGGCTGCTGCTGCTGCTGTAGAAGGCCAGGATCGGCCTGGCGAGGGCAGTGGCCCCAGTAAGTTTTCATTTCAATATAGAGTACCTATTTTTTCCCAGCGTTCCTCATTCGATTTTTTATAAATCGTCTTTGATCTTCTTCTAGACTGTATCTAAATTCTTATCCTGCCTCGACTATGACTCCCTGTGGTATTACTAGATTATTCGCATTAGTCTGTCTGTGTAGCTAACTAAGATTGCACATTTGGCAATTCCATTGGACTCCCATTCTAGTCAACAATAGCTCTATGCACTGAGCCTTCCCTGGGAAAAGGACATTTTTTACTTTAGATTAGACAGTCACAAATTATTACATTGTTTTCTGTTTTTTTTTTCACATTTCTTTATTCCTAGACCAAATATTATATAGTAGTGAGTGGTGTATTCTAACATTCTTAAATGTACTTTGTAGGTGGAACATCTGGTGGCGGGGCCAGCGCGGAGGTGGTGGTGGTGGATGAGGACTCGGAGGACATTTCTGGGGAGAAGGCGGTGCAAGTGCCGGACGACACCAATGTGCTGCCTGTGAGGGTTCACACGGTGGTGGCGGGCAGAGGTAAGCTATATATTCCTTACTTACTGAGATTGAAGACTGCAGAGTGTGCTTTTTGCACGGGTGTATCAACCAGGTAGTAGCCTCCTCTAAATGTACTTCGACTTAGCTGTGAAGTTTTGGGCGAGAAGAATCCCAATCAGATCTGAGATGAACTTGATGGATGGGATGAACGAAAAGCAGTATTTTATGTGCATATGTCTGTGGTTACTGCTTTTGACACAGAGATTCTTTTGTTAGTGTGCACATAAAAAAACGAAAAGCGAAAGAAGGGTGTAAGTAAGTGTGGAAGGACGAGAAATTTAATGATGACTGGCAAAGAAGAATGATATGTGTTTGCTTGGTCCCCAAGGTGGCTGAGAAAAATATGGTATGATGCATGGCTGGGTGAATGATGAAGCAAGAATGGGTGGAAGGAGAACAGCCTTGGTGGGTGAAACAGAAACTGTATGTGTGCATATACTTTGAATGGATGGATGCCTGGATCATGGTACTATCTGACTCTTAGATAGCATATGTGTATCTAGAGAGAGTAGACGGTCACTGGATGAACTAAGTCAGGGGTCTCAAAACCGGTCCTGGAGTGCCGGATACATGCCAGATTTTTTAAATAACTAGAACTACATGTATCTCAATGGGGATATCCAAAAAATCTGGCATGGATCGGGCCCTCCAGGACCGGTTTGGAGACCCCTGATCTAAGTGTTACTTTGAAGAGCATGTAACACCGCACCCGCACGTCCGTTCCAGTGTAGGAAAGGCAAGGAAAAGAAGTTGTAATTTTGTCCAAATACTACCATGAATAGTAGCAGTAGTTTGTATGTAACTGCAAGCACAGCATATATCTGGTTATTACGGTGGACCCTCCCTACCTCTCTTAATAATTTTAGTTTAGTAGTAGTACGTCATTCATGTGTGGGTGTATCACTGTTCACTCAAAAAAGCAAAGCACCTAAAGTCATCCCATATGTAATCAAATACATCCCATGTGAAGTGATAGATAATCAGATTATTTACTTTCTTCTTTTTCCTTCTCTAGTACTCATTTGCACTGTAGGGTGAAAGTTAAATTAATTAAGCAGTAGCCCTTTTAACAGAGTATTCTCAGTGCCACCTGTAATGGAAAAATATGAGCTTCACCACCTGCATGTACTGTACCGGTACAGTAACGCAAGTCTGTCTCACTCATCATGGTGTGCGTCTGTTTTTCTCGGGTGCAAGTTCACTGTGCTGGCATTATGCCGGCTTGCAGAAGATAACGTACCAATTTTCATAAACAAGAGAGAAGAAGAAGAATAAGACTGGTGTACTACTGTCATAGTCGACTGTAATGGAAGTCCATAGTGCTCGTAGAATTTGTTCCTTAAACTCACACTAATGTTAGAGCAAGCCAAGGATGAAGAAGTGGGAGGTTAGATAGATACTGGCCTCAATAGTTATGTACTGTGCTTTCAAGTTGCTAGTTGTACTGTGACACAACTTTCTCCTCAATCATTTTGTGTTAATCTTAAGAGCATTGGTTACAGACTATGTCTTTCTTTCTTTATATAGTTGCTCCTTCCAAATCCCAAAAACCATCAAGGAAGGAGCAGGCTCCAATGGCCCGGCAACGGAGGCTGGATGCCACTGTCGCTGAATATTGGCGGCTGCTGGCCCTGGAGGAGGAGGACACGCAGTCTACTACTACTTCTACTGCGACAGCTGCATCCTCCTCTGGGCCCATACGGGCTGCCAGCCAGCGCAGTGCTCCAGCGGTACGGAGCCGGGCTACCAAAGCCAACCGCCACCGCCGAACAGCAAAGACATCAGCTGCCCCCCACAGGAGTTGCAAGGCACGCCAGCATCGCTTATCCCTCAGAGTGTCCTACCTGGAGCAGGAGGTCTTAACCTATAAGAACTTGGTGGAGGGCCTCTGCTTCGACCATGCCACCCTCCGCAAGGAGTATGATGCCCTGGCCGCTACAGTGAACAGCATCCTGCCGTAGTGTCCCTTGCCCCTTTTTTAGAGACTTTTGGGGGGTGGGATTTGGGAGTTGGGTTCTTTTTGGGACTTTTGAAAGACAATCGTTGTGGTTAGGGAGGGTCTTTAGGGAGATTATTTTGTTAGGGCTATACAAATATACTTTTTGAAACTTTATCTGAGCATACCTGTTTTTTACTGCTTTTGAGTCTGGTGGGTGGTGGTTTAACAGTAAGTTTGTTTTCCTGAAACTTAAGTCTGTGTCATTTTATTCCTTTAAGTGTAAATGGCTAAATGTTTTCAACACTAAGTGCCTCTCACAGAGTAAGTGATCCCCCCTTTCGAACCATGGATTACACATACCCACGAGTGCTCTAAAACCCCAGAACTCAGTTGCAAAAATCAAGAACACCCCGAAACACATGCAATCCTGCTGCTAGGGCTAACCCTAACGAACCCTAAGTTACAAAAAGTGCCAAAACCTTTTTCCTCATGGATGTTGTTTAAACCAATTTTACCGGTATTAGACCTTCCCAGCAATGGCCCCAGAGCCGTCAACCCAGGCGAAAACATGTAGAAGACCCCCAAACAGCCAAAAAGCAAAAGTACAAAAATGTGGACTTAGTCACTTTTCTGAAAATTTGCAAAATCACTCAGCGCGCGCTCTGCAGCTAGGCCCTAACTCCCCTCTGCCTCCATGGATTTCCTTCAAACCTCTTGCTATCTAAACTATCCATACCCAGTAGTGCTCCCAGACCCCGAAACCCACCCACAAACACCAGGAAGCCCCCCAAACAGGCCCCCCAAAAACGCTACATTGAGCGAAAAGTCAGAAAATGCAAAACCTTTTTCCTCATGGATGTTGTTTAAACCAGTTTTATCCGGTATTAGACCTTCCCAGCAATGGCCCCAGAGCCGTCAACCCAGGCGAAAACAAGTAGAAGACCCCCAAACAGCCAAAAAGCAAAAGTACAAAAATGTGGACTTAGTCACTTTTCTGAAAATTTGCAAAATCACTCAGCGTGTGCTCTGCAGATAGGCCCTAACTCCCCTCTGCCTCCATGGATTTCCTTCAAACCTCTTGCTATCTAAACGATCCATACCCAGTAGTGCTCCCAGACCCCGAAACCCAGCCACAAACACCAGGAATCCCCCCAAACAGGCCCCCGAAAACACTACATTGAGCGAAAAGTCAGAAAATGCAAAACCTTTTTCCTCATGGATGTTGTTTAAACCAGTTTTATCCGGTATTAGACCTTCCCAGCAATGGCCCCAGAGCCGTCAACCCAGGCGAAAACAAGTAGAAGACCCCCAAACAGCCAAAAAGCAAAAGTACAAAAATGTGGACTTAGTCACTTTTCTGAAAATTTGCAAAATCACTCAGCGTGTGCTCTGCAGATAGGCCCTAACTCCCCTCTGCCTCCATGGATTTCCTTCAAACCTCTTGCTATCTAAACGATCCATACCCAGTAGTGCTCCCAGACCCCGAAACCCAGCCACAAACACCAGGAATCCCCCCAAACAGGCCCCCGAAAACACTACATTGAGCGAAAAGTCAGAAAATGCAAAACCTTTTTCCTCATGGATGTTGTTTAAACCAGTTTTATCCGGTATTAGACCTTCCCAGCAATGGCCCCAGAGCCGTTAACCCAGGGTAAAACAAATAGAAGACCCCCAAACAGCCAAAAAGCAAAAGTACAGGTGATTAAAGTTTTAATTATATTAACTTGTGCAAAACAAAGAAAGACAGAAACACAGGAATAAAAGTGAATAAGTACGAAAAAGTAAATTTCTGAATTCATTGGCTCATTTTCAGGGCTCGGTGTCAGGGAAGAATAGTTCGTCCTCATGATCTGCGAATTTAGGCAGGAGTAGGTCAGTGTCACCTAACACAGAAGAAATTCCCTCATCTAAGTTGCTGTCCTCCTCGTCTTCTTCCGTCGTGCGATCTGGTACTTTGAAATCTGGTGGTATAAGGTGCTCATTCATCTTGATCATTGTCAATATCTCCACATTTTTGGGCGAGAGGCGGGTCCGTTTGCAAGTTACAATGCCACCAGCAGCACTGAAAACACGTTCAGAAGACACGCTTGCGAGTGGGCAAGACAAGTAATGTATAGCCAGGCGGGTGATCTCTGGCCACAATTCTTTTTTCCCATGCCAATACGCCAATGGGTCAGCATTAACATAGACCTCTGTTGAGTCATTCAGATAGTCCTGCACCATCGACTCAAAGTTCTCCACGGTTCCTCCACTTTGCTGAATTTTTGCTCGGACCTTTTCAGAACCATAACCAATCTCAGCTAGCCAATCCTCTTCATCATCCGATATTTCTGTTGTGTCTGGTGCAGATGATGCGGTTGCCGGTGTCTTTAACGGCTGAGAGGTCACTTCTGCCACAGCCACAGGTGCAGAAGTGGAGTCTTTTGACTGGGGATGGGCTGCTGATGCTGATGTACTGCCTTTTCCTTCAATTTGCTTCCGTTCTCTTTCAAACCTGATGGCTGACCAGGCTAGCCAACGTTTGTACTTTGTAACATTTTCATCACTAAAAGGAAATAATGCAGAGCCTGCCAGCGCCTTTTTGTAGCGTGGATGCAGAATAGTAGCACATATGTAATGCTGTTCTGAGTGGATCTTTTGAAGACGTTCATCGCCAACTAGGCGCTCTAATAATTTCTCCGCCAAAACAAAAGCTTCTTGCTTTTCATCATCTTTTTGAAACTTTGAAGACACCGCCTTCAGTTTGTGCTCTAGCATGCGCAACAATGGGATAGCTTTTCCCAAATTACAGTCCTCCCTGCTGACTGCACGCGTGAAGACCTCAAAAGGACGAAGCACGTCTGTCAGGCTTTTAACTAGCTCCCATTGCGCCGCATTTAACCTCAGGTCCTCCTTCACAGCTGTACCCATTGTTAAGAAATACTGATCGAGTACCGTAAACTGCTCATACAGAGGCTCAAGCATGTAGAAGGTTGAGTTCCAACGTGTTGACACCTCCTGGATGAGTGCTTTCACTGGCATTCGACGTTCATGTAGCAGGCGCCTCAGATGCTTCCGGGCCTTAAAAGAATGGCTGAAATGGTTGCACATTTTTCGGCAGGTGACCACTAACTGGCATGCTGGACTGTCTTTATTCAAGAATTTTTTAACAACCAGGTTTATACAGTGCGCCAAACACGGCACTCTGAAACAGTTCCATGGCCTTAACTACATTGGCGCCATTATCCGTGGAAACATAACCAATGCCGCGTTTTTTTGGAGACAGCCAGTGAAAGACCTTTGTGTTGAACTCATTCAAAATGTTTTGTGCTGTATGACGTTTCTCCAAGCTAAACATGGCTAGTGTTGCATGTTTCCGAGCAGCTTTAAAAACTTGGTCCAGGTCAGCACCTGCGTTTAGCTTTGCTTTAACCCCTGAAAAAGAGACCCAGTGTGCAGTGATGCACATGTAATCAGTGCCTGCGCCACTGGTCCACATGTCTGTTGTCAGATGCATAGTGTGAACAGCACTCTTCTGCAAAGCTGCCCCAATCACCTCCAGCACATCTTCATGTAGTGCTGGAACCGCAACTCGGGCAAAATAGTACCGGCTAGGAACCTTCCATTTAGGGCAGAGCGCTGCCACTAATTCGAGAAAACCAACCCCTTCTACAAAAGGAAAAGGGAGAAGATCCAGCGCTAGCATTTTAGCCAGCTTAGTGTTATACAGACCCACCATTGGGTGGTTGCGGTCATATGGCGCGTCTGAAAAAAACATTGTTTTAATGTTGCCCTGGACCATTTTACGGGATGATGATGATGACTTCTTCGACCCAGTTACGCTCGCTGATGAACTTTTTCGCATTGGTGTCTCACTCTATCCCACACTCTTAGTGTGGCTCCCAGGGGTACTGGGTGTAAGTGAAGTTTGTGACACTTCTTCCTTCTCGTCATCATCAGATGGAACATCAACGTTTTCTCGACTTGCAATTTGTGCGCCAACCATTGGACAGTGTGCTGTCTGTCAAGATGACCTCTCTGGCCTCCAGTCCCATAGTTGCTACCAAGCTTACCACGACTAACTGCAAGCTTACAAATGCTACAAATGGCTATGTTTTCCCTTTTTGGGGAAACACTAAAGAAGTCCCAAACTGCGGACTTGAAATGTCTGTGGCGGCCGGAGGAGGCGATACTGGTGGTGGTCGTGCTGCTAATGCCAGATGAAGTGGAGGATGTGTATTGCTGAACTTTACTACGTTGTGCACTTTCACCACCACTAATTGAGGTAGAGGTGGATGGAGGTCCCTTCTGGCGAGTAAGAAATATGGAAGCGGTAGGTTGTGGTGTACTAGTTAACATCAATGATTCTGGTGTTCCCATTGCCTCCTCGTCGACTTCATCATCACGCTCAGCAGCTTGTCAGGCTAGGGTCAAAATGTCTATTTGCTGCATGCCCGCTGGGGCTTCAGTGACGTTAGTGATGATGACTGCGTCATGGTCGTGAGAGTCTTCAGCAGCAGGAGTATACGCCACTTCTTGTTGAGCGTCATCACACTGCATAACTATGAGAGTTTCGACGACCTTCCTTTTACGCTTAGCTACCTTTGTCAGATCATGGTGTGCCTCCTCAACCTCACTCTTAGACGGCAGTGGTGCTGGTTCCCAAGTAAGATCCATATCATCAGAAGGAGGTGGGCTTGAAGAAGATGTAGACACCAACACCCTTGATCTTTTCCTTGCTCTGGATGTGGAAGACAATGAATGATCATCAGGAGGAGTGGCTTCCTCGAATGATACCTCAGCTTGATTGTCGATTTCCAGATGTGCCCCTACTTCTGGAGGAACAACTATTGTGGCCACTTGTTGTGCCCCTCCATGCACCTCTGCTTGCTCCTCTCCTTGCGCCGCCTCTCCTTCCACATGTACTTGGGCTTGTACTTGCACATGTGATTGTTGTTGCGGCTGTGGTTGTTCAACACTAGTCAGATGAGTTACAACAACCTGTGTTGATTGAGGGACATTGCTGCTACTTTCTTGCGATGAGCCAACGTCACTGGTCGATGGTGATTGAACAACTATACTGGCTGCCTCTGCAGCACTCAAGGGCTTGGACCTAAGTTGGCGTGGTGGTGGTGGCACCGAGCCCAATGGAGCGGAGGTGCTGCTCCCAGCTTGGTCCCCAGCAGACCCCGCTGCTGCTGCAGGCGTACTTTTTTGATGCCAAAAAATGTGGCGCTCGTCATCACACCAGTCTTCTTGGTAAGTGGCGCCACTTGCTTCTTCTGCTCCTTACTGGCAACTTTCTTGCTAGAGGAGCTACGGGCAACTTTTTTTGGGGCCATCTTCTTCAGATGTCACTCTGAACAGCAGGCCGCAGTTGCACAAGTTGCCGAGTTGTCTGTGGCCACACGTGACGTTGTGCTGCACACACCGCAGCAGGACTTCTTCCTGGCACAGGTGGTTCTCTTGTGCACCTACAAGCAATGGAAGACAGAGGAACATCAGTTATACACCCCAAAAAGTCGAAAAAACACACAAATCCCAGCCCATCCATGGCCTCAATGGTGTTTAAATTCAAGAAGACACCCCACTGAAAGACTAGGCCCATGCACCACTCACTACCCCTGGGCATAAAGGCCCCACCAGCAGCTCCAAAAAAATGACAAAAAACACAAAATTCAGCACAATCCCAGCCCATCCATGGCCTCAATGATGTTTAAATTCAAGAAGACACCCCACAGAAAGACTAGGCCCATGCACCACTCACTACCCCTGGGCAAAAGGCCCCACCAGCAGCCCAAAAGAAACGACAAAAAACACAAAATTCAGCACAATTCCAGCCCATCCATGGCCTCAATGATGTTTAAATTCAAGAAGACACCCCACAGAAAGACCATGCCCATGCACCACTCACTACCCTTGGGCAAAAGACCCCACCAGCAGCCCCAAAAAAACGATAAAAAACACAAAATTCAGCACAATCCCAGCCCATCCATGGCCTCAATGATGTTTAAATTCAAGAAGACACCCCACAGAAAGACTAGGCCCATGCACCACTCACTACCCGTGGGCAAAAGGCCCCACCAGCAGCCCTAAAAAAACGACAAAAAACACAAAATTCAGCACAATCCCAGCCCATCCATGGCCTCAATGATGTTTAAATTCAAGAAGACACCCCTCAGAAAGACTAGGCCCATGCACCACTCACTACCCCTGGGCAAAAGGCCCCACCAGCAGCCCCAAAAAAATGACAAAAACTACAAAATTCAGCACAATCCCAAGCCCATCCATGGCCTCAATGGTGTTTAAATTCAAGAAGACACCCCACAGAAAGACTAGGCCCATGCACCACTCACTACCCCTGGGCATAATGGATGAAAGCTAGGCAAAATGGGTGCAGGCCTCAGACACTGCCTCTCTTCAAAATGGCCCCTTGAACCCCAAGCACATGTTGCCTGTACCAGCACTCAAGATGGCCACCACCCACATGGCCAGACCACATCAACAGTACACCCCAAAAAAAAAAACGAAAAACACACAAAAATCACCACAATCCAATGCCATCCAGGATGTTTACATTAAAGAGAGTGAGACCCCACAGGCAGACTCAGTCCATGCACCACTACCCCTGGGCAAAAGGCCCCACCAGCAGCCCCCAAAAAATCGACAAAAACCACAAAATTCAGCACAATCCCAGCCCATCCATGGCCTCAATGATGTTTAAATTCAAGAAGACACCCCACAGAAAGACTAGGCCCATGCACCACTCACTACCCCTGAGCAAAAGGCCCCACCAGCAGCCCAAAAAAAACGACAAAAAACACAAAATTCAGCACAATCCCAGCCCATCCATGGCCTCAATGATGTTTAAATTCAAGAAGACACCCCACAGAAAGACTAGGTCCATGCACCACTCACTACCCCTGGGCAAAAGGCCCCACCAGCAGCCCCAAAAAAACGACAAAAACTACAAAATTCAGCACAATCCCAGCCCATCCATGGCCTCAATGGTGTTTAAATTCAAGAAGACACCCCACAGAAAGACTAGGCCCATGCACCACTCACTACCCCTGGGCATAATGGATGAAAGCTAGGCAAAATGGGTGCAGGCCTCAGACACTGCCTCTCTTCAAAATGGCCCCTTGAACCCCAAGCACATGTTGCCTGTACCAGCACTCAAGATGGCC
The DNA here is from genome assembly GCF_964261635.1 of Lissotriton helveticus. Classification (NCBI taxonomy): domain Eukaryota; kingdom Metazoa; phylum Chordata; class Amphibia; order Caudata; family Salamandridae; genus Lissotriton; species Lissotriton helveticus. The sequence continues at coordinate 652,170,283 of NC_136068.1, forward strand.
ACCACCACCACCCACATGGCCAGTCCACATCAACAGTACACCACCAAAAAAAACGAAAAACACACAAAAATCACCACAATCCAATGCCATCCAGGATGTTTACATTAAAGAGAGTGAGACCCCACAGGCAGACTCAGTCCATGCACCACTACCCCTGGGCAAAAGGCCCCACCAGCAGCCCCCAAAAAAATCGACAAAAAACACAAAATTCAGCACAATCCCAGCCCATCCATGGCCTCAATGATGTTTAAATTCAAGAAGACACACCACAGAAAGACTAGGCCCAAGCACCACTCACTACCCCTGGCAAAAGGCCCCACCAGCAGCCCAAAAAAACCGACAAAAAACACAAAATTCAGCACAATCCCAGCCCAACCATGGCCTCAATGGTGTTTAAATTCAAGAAGACACCCCACAGAAAGACTAGGCCCATGCACCACTCACTACCCCTGGGCATAATGGATGAAAACTAGGCAAAATAAGTGCAGGCCTCAGACACTCTTGTGAATGAAGAAGAGTCAGGTTGCGGTTGTGGCAGTTGAAGCTTTAATGTAAGATACAAACAAAGGACCTCATCCTTCAGAGTCCAGCTGGCAAATGGTTAGTAACCAAGATACAGCATTCTGAGTAACACCATTCCATGCTGGATTACTGAGTAAGAGGCAAACATGGAAGATAGCTTCAGTGGGGGATACCACAGCACCTCCCTCCTATTAACAAGGCTACCATGACATATAAAACATAGAATAGGCAAAGTAGAAATAAAAGGGAAAAGGGTATAAGGGAGAGACAAGCCTCTCAATTTAGGAAGTAACAAAACCTTCCAAGCGTGAAGAGCTAAGTTTCTTCCTCGTGGACTTCCTCACAACACCACTAGAGGAGGGTAATGAAGAAGAAGGATTTGTTTCTTGGATGGAACTATCAGAGCGACAGACAACAACTCTGCCGAGATTCCAAACCTTATGGTCTTGAGTTCTGATGGCATTACCCAAAACATTTATAACCTTTATGGGTTTACTAAATTTTGAGACCCCAAATTTCCTTTCAGGTAGTTTGATCCTTACTACATCCCCCACACACACAACAGTTTTCTTTACTGCTTTCCTTTCATCATACTGACACTTTCTTCTGAACCATCTTGTCCAACTCCGTCTCTTTCCAAGAGATAGAGTCAGGTGTGTCATGGCAAGAGTCACCAGTTTGACCAAGTTTACCTAAAACCCAAGAAGGTTTGAGAGAGGTACAGGCAGATCTACCTTTGAATAGGATGAACGGGGTTACACCAGTGGAAGAGTGAGCAGTGAATCTGTATTCGCAGACCTTCTTTTCTAAGGCCTCTTCCCAACAATTTTTAGAAACAAGAGCTAACTGCATCGCTTCCTTAAGGACTTTAATGAATCTTTCAACAACACCGTTGGTTTCTAGATGATAAACTGCAGCACGCTTGTGCGCAATGCTCCTCTCACTCAAGAATTTTTCTACAAGAGTAGAGGTGAACTGTACCCCATTGTCAGTGAGAACTGAGCTTGGTAGACCTTCTTGAGCAAACAAGCCATCTAGAAACGAGATGACTGAGTTAGAATCCACACGAGAAACTATTTTTATGAAGGGCCACCGAGGAAACATGTCTACACACACAAGAACATACTTATCCTGGCTATTCACTTTGACAGGACCTAGAATGTCTAAGGAGATATCGACCCACGGACCCTCAGATTGCTTCCTGATAGTCATGGATTGTGTTCTGCATTTCAAAATCTTATCACTAGAAGAACACTGTACACAATCACGAACTGATTTTTCAATGTCTGTGTCCATGGCCGGCCACCAATATGTGTCTCTAACCCTTGTCTTGGTCTTGGCTATGCCCATGTGACTAGAGTGAGCAGACTCAATTATCTTAGGTCTAAGTTTCACCGGGGGTACAAGTCTACTCCCTCTAACTAACAAACCATTTAGCATAGAGAGTTGGTCCTTTACACCCCAGAACCCTTTAATTTCTTCACTACAGTCTTTCTTCTGGCACCAACCATCACGCAGAAACCCGACAACAAGTTGAAGAATAGGATCCGATAGCATCTCAGACGTCCACTCACCCTCCGTGATTACACCTTGAGTGACAACACATACCTTAAGATTGTCAAAAGCATCTTCATTACTATCAGAGGCGTTAACCAGGTGATAAGTTGTATCCTCCCCAGTAAGTCTCGATAAGCAGTCAGCAAGTATATTATTGGCACCAGGCAAGTAAGTGACAACAAATTCAAAATATTGCAGGGCTACTACCCATTTCCTTCTTCTGTGAGAAATGCAATCCAGCCCCTTTTTCCCAAAGACCTCTTTAAGGGGCTTATGATCAGAAATTACAGAGAAGTGTTTACCCCAAACAAACTTCTTAAGTTTATGAACAGCCCAATACACAGCTAAAGCTTCTTTTTCAATGACCGAGTAAATGCACTTGGCCCCTCTTAAAGGCCTCGAAATGAAAAGAATGGTGTTATCAGCTTTTTCACCTTTCTGCAGAAGAACCGCACCTATTCCTTTGCAACTCGCATCGGTCATGATGAAGGAATCTTTAGAGGGTTCAAAACTAGCCAAATCTTGAGCATGATTGAGACAGCTTTTGATGTGATCATATTCAGACGAACAATCTTTGTCCCGGAGAAATTCCTGGCCTTTCTTCAACAAGTTTCTCATTCTCTCCGTTTTTTGTGCAAACCCAGGAACAAACTTGTTGTAAAATTCAGACATGCCTAGGAATTTTACTAATTCATCTTTGCAGCTGGGGTACTTCAGATCGGAAATAGCTTCTACTAATGAGGGTTTGGGTTTGATGCCTGAACCAGAAACTAAGTGCCCTAAATATTCAATGGTTTCTACACCGAGCTTGCACTTGTCAAGCCTAAGAGTGAGACCGACGATTTCCAGTTTCTCCAAGACTTTAGACACTCTCACATCATGTTCATCACGATCTATACCATGTACCAAAATATCATCTTGATAGACTTTAATGCCTTCAATGTCATTTAGAATACCCTCCATCACCCTTTGAAACACAGAGGCAGCTGATATTAAGCCTAAGGGCATCCTAAGGAATTTAAAGGTGCCAAAGGGAGTGATAAATGTGGTAAACTCCTGACAAGAAGGGTGTAACTTAATCTGGTGGTAAGCGGAGGAAAGATCTAAGGTGGAGAAGAAGGTGGCTCCACCCAAGGAAGACATCATTTCTGTTATGTTGGGTAGAGGGTAGTGGTCAACTATGATAGCTTTGTTCAACTCTCTCATATCAATGCACAATCTTGCCTCGCCATTGGCCTTCTGAGCCATAACAACTGGCGAAACCCATTCAGTACCCTCTACTTCCTCAATCATACCATTGTTTATTATTTTGTCTAATTCAGCTTTCATTTTGTCACGCACCAAGAGCGGAAAATTTCTGACCTTTGCCACAACGGGGACAGCGTCTTTTTTTAACTTAATAAGGTGGAGATATTTCTTCAGGCACCCTAGTTCTTTACTGAAGACACCAGGAAATTTTTGGGCCCAGTGACTGTTGTCAGAAACCACCTCCACCTTGGGAGAAATATCTCTTAGACACACAGAAGGGCTTTGATTGGGGTCAAGATAGACTCCAAGATCTTTTTGATGAGCCCAACTAATGAGAGAATTGCCCTTCAGGGAAATGTACATTTTCCCTGCAGTAATTCTCCCCTTAAAATCAATGGTCCCCATGAAGTATCCCAAGAGATTTATGATTTGGCCTTCATATCCTTTAGGAATAATGTCAGGCTTAAGTAGCCTCACCTTCCCAAGTAAATATTTCTCATAGAATAGTTTCGGTATCAAGGTGATCCTTGCTCCGGAGTCAAACAACATTTCTACTGGACACTCATCAATTAATACTCTTTCCATGGGACCATCCATATCTACTACGTTGATTTGAGAGACAACATACTCATCTTTAGTTTGATCAAAGATATCAATTTCTCTTACTTTCTTTTGTCCCTTCCCCGACCTACAACACTTCGATGAATGGCCTTTCTTCTTACACAACGAGCATATCATTTTTAACCCTGGACAATCTTTTGCATTGGCTAGATGGCCCATGTTGCCACAACGATAACATTTTACATTAGATAATTTTGAACTTGAACTACCGTTATTGTCCGTTGAGTTTCCTGCTTCGTGGGAAGATGACTTTTGAGAGCTAGAACTTGGGGAAGTCTTTATTTCTTTGACCTCAGTAGAACCTTTCTTTTCCTCTGAAGTGTTTTTCCGAATCTCTTCAGAGCAGGTATTGGAATGTTCATGTAATTTAAGTGACACGATCACCTCTTGAAGAGTGGGATTGTCCTTTTGCCAGAAACTGTCTTTAGCTTTTTCAAGAGAAGAACCAAGAATTAGTTGGTCTCTGAGGCGTTCATCTAAAGTTCCAGCAAAAGAGCAGGTAGAAGCAAGTTTGCGAAGGGCAGTGACATATTGCTCAACTGTTTCATCATGCCTCTGCATTCTTTTCCCAAAGTGAAAGCGTTCTAACACCATGCTCAATTTAGGAAGATAATGTAGATCCATCTTCTTTATGCACACTTCATATTCATTAAGAGAATTGGCATCAGACAAGTCTGGTAAATTTTCAAAAACGTCTTGCCCCTCTGAGCCTAAACAGTGCATAAAAAGGGAAGACTTCCTCTCAGCACTGAGTGAGGTACCACACACCCTCGCATAATGCACGAACACCTTTTTCCACTTGAGCCAAGGAATGGGGGGATCACCCGGCTCTGAGAGGAAGAAAGGAGGAGCAGTGACATTTTGCATGTTGGCAAGAAAGCAGGTAAGTTAATAAGGTAATGAAGCTTCTTATGCGTATTTAAAGAACAAAGTAAAAGAAAGCCTTATTCATGTAACACACCAATTTTCCCTTTAGTTTAACACGTTATGAAAAAACAAATAGGTACACTGTAAACATGAGTAATATTACTTCGCTGAGTAGAGAAGTGTTTATGAATAATACCCGGCTTACGCTGTGTCAACACATAGGAACAGGGTATATGAAGCTATTGCTGAAAGGAAGTATCATCGGCTTGTGCTGTGCCGATCAGCGAGATGAGTTGAGGTAGACGCTCTAGAAAAGCTGTGCCGACCAGCGAGTAGATTGTCAGTCGGCTCAAGGAAAAGGAAGATCACTTGCCTGGCAGAAGCAGCAGCAGGAGAATGCAAAGCGAGTGTTCTGCGCTGTTCACGGCTTGCTGCGACGCGGCGTTAATAATAAAGTTCTTCAGCCTTCTTTTTTTTTTTTAAACATGGCTGACCGTGCGATGACGTCAGTGCGTGACGCGGGATGCGTGTTGCACAGAAGGGACGTCACACTCCTTCCGTGATGAATGGCCGGTTCCGTGTCAAGACAGCAGGAATGTGGTGACGGAGGAGGACAGCGGGTGAGTCACGTTGCTAGGAGCACTTTGAAAGTCAACAGAGCGCGCTGGCAGTAGCGTTAGAAGATGACGTTTTTTTTTTAAAAGGGAATTAAACTCATCCACAATTGCAATTGAAAGTCCACGTTACCTTCGGTTTTTGGGAGGCTGTGAGTGATGAATTAGTTGTCACAAGTCCTCTGACAGGGTAAAAGTAGGAAACTAAACTGTCGAAGTAGCTCCAAGACCCCGAGGGAAGAAGGTAGTGAATTTTAAAGTACTCACAATTTTCGTTTTTCCGCCGAGTAATTAAATAAAGTAGTCACTACCTGCAGTGGTGAGTTGTGGATGGTAGAAGTTGTCAGGGGACTCCACGATGATAAAATTGTAAAAAAAATCGTAGAAGTAGTTGTAAAGATGAGTTGAGTTGAGGTCCTTAGGTGTGGGATAAGTCCAATCGTCGCCAAAATGTAGTATCCTCTTGTGAATGAAGAAGAGTCAGGTTGAGGTTGTGGCAGTTGAAGCTTTAATGTAAGATTCAAACACAGGACCTCATCCTTCAGAGTCCAGCTGGCAAATGGTTAGTAACCAATATACAGCATTCTGAGTAACACCATTCCATGCTGGAATACTGAGTAAGAGGCAAACATGGAATAAGCTGCAGTGGGGGATACCACACACTGCCTCTCTTCAAAATGGCCCCTTGCACCCCAAGCACATGTTGCCTGTACCAGCACTCAAGATGGCCACCACCACCACCCACATGGCCAGTCCAAATCAACGGTACACCCCAAAAAAAATCCAAAAAAAAAATCACCACAATCCAATGCCATCCAGGATGTTTACATTAAAAAGACCCCACATGCAGACTCAGTCCATGCACCACTCACTACCCCTGGGCAAAAGGCCCCAACAGCATCCCCAAAAAATCGACAAAAAACACAAAATTAAGCACAATCCCAGCCCATCCATGGCCTCAATGATGTTTAAATTCAACAAAACAGTTGTATCATGCACCCATAACCAACCCTGGTCCTACAGGATACTGTGGCTACCCACAATATATTTTATTTAATGTTCTGAAAAAGTTGCAAAATTGTAGTTGCAGCAATTGTAATGCCCCAAACAAACTTACTCGTGAAAGTTGATTTCTAATCCAAAAGTGATCCAAAGAAAGTCAAAAAGTCCTCAAATCCAAATATCCAGCAAAACCCACAAAAAGTAATCCTTCCAGGTCAAGGTCCAAATGAAAGTGACCAGCACATGAAGAAAGCACTGGGAGGAGCCTGCTGGACAGGAACAGGAAGTTGGAGACTGTGGGGCACTTCCTCCCCCCCCCCCAAAAAAATGGACTCCTTGCAAAAAAAAGTGCAGGCAAATGTCAACCTGAGGAGTGATTCTGATCAAAATCATCATTTTCTGAAGGTTTATGCTGTTTGCTGGTGGATTTCTTGTGCAGAATTGCAAAATCTCTATTTCGCGAGTGCGAGATTGTTCCTGCCCGCCGCACCTACGTGTTCGCAATTGCGAACTCTCGCGATACGTGCTGTGCAAGGTGGCAAGCCGCGATTACGTATTTGCGGGCGCCAAACTCCCGCGGGATCCCGCAGCAAGATCCAAAATGGCGCAGCACTCGCAAAATATCGAGAAAAACAAGTCGGCAAACGCTGAATGACGGAAAGTGAACGCCGTGCGTCACGCCGCGCGCCGCAATATTGTATCACCAAGCAAAAAAATCCGCTGCGTGCAGATTTTTGGCAAATTCGCGAGAGTTTGCGGATTGCGAATTTGCCGAAAATCCGCAAAATCCGCGAGCGGAACGGATTTTACGCCCATACTTACTCGGAACACAGAAAAGAAAGACCGAGAAAACACCCGGAAGGCCAAAATCCATGTCAAGCACAGCACATAACAGGGCATCTAACCTGGGAACCAGAAGAGCACAGACACCCAGAAAGGAATCCGGTCACCGAATAACTCCACCGCTACTCAAAGGTTCACAATCAACATCCACAGACGGAATAAAGCTGAGTGACGCTAAGAGAAAGAGCCTGAGACCAAAGAATACAGGCCCCCATAGCATAAATTCAGAGAGAGGGTACCCCAACACTGATCCAAAATACTGGGAGAGCAAGTGAAGTGCACAGAGACACGGAACGTCGAGCGCAGGAACTGAGACTGGAACCCAGTCCCCCAGGGCCAAGGACGTTCAATGCAGTTAACTCCTAGAAAAAGTGCGATGCCATGCTACTGCAAACGTGTTCAGTCAAGCACACACGACAGTCTTACCCAAAGTACCACACAGTGCAAACCTGACTCGAAGGTATCAGAGCACCTCACAAGAGCACCAGGGAGAAACAGCAAATTGCCCAGAATCACAAGACGACGAGTGTCCCTGCCGAGACCTGAACACGGTTCCCCAGCATTGAGTTTGACCGATCCAGCCGTAAGGACAAAAATCACGCCACAATGTACGAAAAAGCTGGAAAGGAAATTGCGATCCAGTGAAGCCACAAGTGGCAGAGACCCCCTACAAGTTAAAAATATAGATTTAGACTCCCATATGAGCCTAGACAAGAGCACAACAACACTCGCCCGTTCCCAGTTAAACCAAGGATGAGACAGACATATTGGCGCTGAACAAAACATGCTAAAACGTTATCTGACTCAAACATTCCAACGACCTGAAAGGACGAAAAACTGAGTGGAGACACCGGGACTCGAACATGCGAGTATGAGGCCCTATAGCAGATGCATTAGTCCACTGAGCCACCAGTGCTGCAGTATACCAACGAGGCGCGCATGAAGAGTGCTGAAGGCAACGTGCAGCCAAGAGCAACATAGCACCAGTAAACACAGCTGAAACACATCCCAAAAGTCGGATCGAAGAAACGAAGACGAGGCTACTTCCCCTACGCAGTGCAGCCCGTGGGACAGCAGTTGGAAGCGCTACTCATCAAAAACAAATGCTAACCTTATGCAGCACCAATTTCATCCAGCGCTCCCTCGATCAAGGCATCGTCGCAAATGCAATCCGTATGCAGCGCTTCATTGCACCACGCCGAAGTAGGGAATGCAGCTGTTTAACAACACCGCCAGGTGAGTGCCAGCAACCTCACCACAAACTTAGAGGGTCACGCAAGACAACCCCATGCCCCAGAGCCCACTAGAGCCGGGCAGAATGCCACCAGACATGGGGGAGGAGAGGAACCTCAGGACACCCACCACGACACAGGCAAATAAGACACGACCCACGATCTGCGGGAGCCTGCGAAACAAAGGCAGCCGCGGGCCAAGTCGGGCCCAGAACACAAATCTATTAGCGCCGAAAGGCGTAAATACACTGCGTTACATAGGAGCGGCTTAAAGTCAAATAGCCCCGCGCCCTCAACTGCACATATTTACATCAGAGGGGCCGTGGGACCCTTGCGCTGTCAATCACAACAGACAGGGAAAACAGTCAAGCCCACAGCCTCCCCCACAGAGATGGGCTGCCACAGGATACATCCCAAAAAACCCAGAACAGCCTATAGCAGGGCAACAAGTTACAACGTTGGGGGGTGCAGGGCAGACCGAATTGTGAGGGCCAGAAGGTGGGGGAACCAGTGAGGGAGCCCGCTAGAGCAGGGCCTCCCCCCAGGGCCCAGCCAGGGACCTGCTAGAGCAGGACCTCACACCACTTACCTGTAATCTGGAGGAAGTGCATTGCAGTACAAAAAGAACAGACTGAAGGGTTGGGCCGGCCCACCTCTTATAGGGTGTATTGGGTCGACCATATTGGGAAGGGATGGGAGGCATGGGATGCTGACTTGTTTTGCTTTGGAGGGTTCTGGTGTGGAGCTGAAGCTCACTTTGTTAGTCATGTGGCAAGGAAGACTAACGAGGAGGTAATGGACGTGCGACACACTCTACACATGCGTAGCGTCCAATTGGTCTCTGAGTGTTCCAAAGGTTGACCTGGTCTTCTCTTATTCTTGGCGGATCTTTGGCATTTACCAGTTTGTCTCGAACATTTTTGCTTCTCTTAATCTTCCCAATGTTTTTCTGCCCCATCCAAAATATGCCAATATTTCCTAATGATCTTTTGTACAGTGTTTAAAACTGGTGTATATGTTGTAACGCACACTATCCGACCTGGTTTCTCTTATTTGGTATTTTCCAGTAGTGCCTCACGTTTATTGTTCTGGTACTCTTATTGGCCTTCCCTATCATTTTTTTAGGATAGTGTCAGTCCAGAAGCTTCTTCTCAAGATCTTCTGCTTGCTTCGGGAAGGTCTCTGTCTCTGAACAATTTCTGCGCACCTAAAGAAATTGACCAACAGGTAGGTTGTTACGCATAGCTTTTGGATGATATTTGTAAGAGAGTTGGATTTGCTTCTTATGGATACCCCAACTTTCTGCTGATGTTTCACTGTTTTTCGAAGTTCGTCTAGCTGGGGCCCTGGTATTTAGGACTCCAGCCTAGCTGCTTTCTCTCTAAAATGGATTACATGTATATTAGGTACATCTCAGATTGGATTCTGGAGTGCCCTTATAAGTTTCTAGTATATGGTATACTATGTACCCAGGGCATAGGTATCCCAGAGGCATACAGGGGGCTGAAGCATGTATTATTCCACCCCTGGAAAGCCCTCCAAAATGACACCACAGGTCTGCTACTGCAGCCTGGGTAAGGTGGTGTATGCACCCCTTACTGTGATATAGGTTACCTATATCACTACCCATACACACACATATAAACCTATATGTCACTCCTATGGCAGGCCTTATCAATACTAAAGGCAGGCTGCTTGTTTTTCATGTGACAGGGTGCCCTGCATGAGCAGAACCTCTCTGCAGTGTTTGGAGTCTATTTTCTGATGCTGTTTGTGGTAGAGCCTGACCATATACTCTTAAGTGCATTATAACCCCGCAGTAAATGCTAACTGTGGGATGGCTGCTCGGAAACATGTTGTGTTTGGCGTCAAACATTTTTGGAATCCTAACCTCACACCAGTAACTGGTGTGGGAGTAGGATCCCACCCTTCTAGAGGGAGAGGCATGACAGCACCGGTATACCAGGTACCAGCCTAAAAGAGCCCTGGCATTACAAAATGGATGCTGTAGCCACAGAAACAAGTCTAGCCTCCTGCTCCTGACCGAAACTCCAGCAGGGGAAGCCTGGACAATAGGTTTCCTGTCACAGTGAGGTGTAACCACCTCCCCAGACAAGCTTATGTGTATTGGGAATGGGTGGGAGCACTCTTAGAGTGCTTTGAAGTCCTGCACTGGGGGCACATGTAGTGTCCCTGTGCATAGTCGAGCTCAAACCGGTTCAGGGCTACCTGCCCCTGTTCTGGCACAAAACTGGTCAAAGGAAATGGGTGTAGCCACCCCTCTTTTCAAACTCTCCAATAGGTGGGTCCCACGAGCAAGTCCAGCCACTAAGCATTCAATCAAGTGGTGAACAACTAATAGAACATTTACAGACCTGGGTGAGCGCGGGATGGGCAAGAAGATGTAACTTAATGATTTAAGGGGAGCAAACAGAGTAATCATGTACAGGAAATATAAACCCTACCAAAATAATAATCATATACAGGGATGAATCATACAATACAATGTCTGATACCTTTTGGACGTAAAATAAAGTACAAGAAAGATATATAATGTCCCTCCTATTAAGGTAAGAACTTCTTTATGAGGAATTTTTTGCTTTCAATTCGAAAGCGGCCTTGAAAGAGATTTTCCGAATTTCGGGTGGAAGAGAGTTCCAGATTTTAGGAGCATATCCAGAGAAAGCTTGGAGGCAAGTTCTTTTTTTGCGGAAGATCTGTGGTGTCAGGAGGAAGGACTTTGCACTCCTTGACGATCTACCTCCTCCAGATAGATCTAGTTTTTGTGTGAGGTAGGGGTGAGTTTTGAAGTGGAGGGCTTTGTGTGAAAGGCAGGCAATCTTCAGATGAATTCTAGCTTTGTATGGTAGCCAATTTAGGGTTTTTAAAACCAGAGAGATGTGTGTATTCCGCTTGGTGCCCGTAGTCAGTCTGGCTGCTGCGTTCAGAGAGGCCTTTAGGGGGGCCAAAGAGTATTTAGGGAGTCCATATAGCATGGCACTGCCTTAGTCAAGTCTCGGTAGGACAAGCGCTTGGACCACTTGCTTCAAATCTGCTTGCGGTAGGAAAGGTTTCAGATTCCTGAGTGTTCTTAGAAGGTAGTTAGTTCCCTTGCACACATTGCTGATGTGAGACTTCATATTCAGATGCTTGTCCAGACTAATTCCTAGGGATTTAGCTGAATTGATGATATGGGGGGGCAGTTGAAGGCGGTTAATTGGTTCATCCATAGGTCGATTTTTGGAGTATATTTCAGAGGAGAAATGAGGAAGAATTCTGTTTTGGAAGGGAATCCTAAACTTACTACTTTTGGTATTCACAGAAAGTATTTAGTAGTAGTAAAGTTAGGATTTTGTCTTAAGTTTAACTTAAAGCAGACTTAAGACAGACTTAAGACAAACTTATGACAGACTTAAGACAAAATCTTAACTTTACTACTGCTAAATGCCTTCTGTGAATTCCAAAAGTAGTAAGTTTCGGATTTTGTCTCAGATTAGTTCTGTGAATCGGGCCCCATGATATCAGGGAATATGAACCCTGGGTATACGCTGCTTCTTTGATGGAAGAATAACATTTGCTAAGTATTTCCTCGTGCTGCACCTAGATTTACACTTTGCAGAATTTAAGATTTACACACAGTTATTTTACACAGAATAGTGTTGACAATCAGGGTATTTTCCTCGTTTTCCATCTGTGTAGAATTTAATTAGTGATAGTCATCTAGCAACTTCTATAAATGAGCAACCATAAGTTTTACCGTGCTGTGTAAATCTGAGAATGTATGATTAGCTGTTCACACTGGCACGTTTTACAGTAATGTGTCAAAAATCTGTATTCTTTTCCCGGAAGCTCCTGACGTTGTACAGAGGCACCACGCGCATGAGCACCCAGCAGTGCAGTCTAAGTCGGTCTTTTGTGTGCATGTGCTGTCCCAATAATACTTTACCTAAACACGGTGGCACACACAGGACCACACATGCATGCGCGCCAGCAGTGCAATCAAAGTAGGTCTTTTGTGCGCATGAGCTGTCCCAATAACACTTCACCTAAACACGGAGCTACAGACGTGACCGTGCCTCCGGCACCGGACGCATTTACCAGTCAACCATTATGCTAGTAACGGATGTCCTTTTAAAACCATATACATTGGTAATTGTACCTCCGGCAGGTGAGGTGGTACTTTTGTACCCTTTTAACAGGACCGACTTGGGACACTGCATCTTGACAATTCCACGTCCAATTACAGTTAATTAGACCATCAATTAGCACTGACAGCATAATGCGAACACTATAAATAGTCTACACTCACTCCCCTCATTCAACCAGCAAGGAAGTGAGGAGCATACACTTAGGCGTAGCAGTGAAGGACGCACCATGGAACAGTAAGAGTTTGAGAGTGTGTATGAATGAACGTGCATATGTGTTTGTCATTCTTCAGATCTCCACGCCTTTGCAACCTTTGAGCCTAAAGGTTCTCATCTGCATGTTTTTGTTCTTTGTCTCCTTATTACACAGCGCTTGACCAAAGGGTCTTCCTCCCTCACCCTCCTATGGGGCAATTTGACCTCATGTTCAAGGTAAGCAATGGGGATAACGGTTTCCTCAAACTAACACGTGCACAGATGGTAGGCACTTTTGTTACACTTTTAGCCACTCACTATATCTGAAGGTCTTTATGGCTGATTTGAAATTTTTACCTTTGTGCTATCTTGTATTGCACATTTGTGTTTTTCAGGCTTGAATACATTAGCCATATATTAGTGGAGCATGATCTAGATCACCCCACATAGTGGATTCCTCCCATGACAGTCTGGTAAGAGTGGAGCCCGTTTTTCTTACTGTCTAGGTCCTGATGAATGCCATGGAGCCTACTGGGCCAGTGGGCAGAAACATGTCGACCACAGTGGGGGGACAATAGAATCCCCACCACACTGATCGTTTATTTTAATCACCATATAGATACCAGTTATATTAAAATTGATTTGACATCTATAATGGCTTTTTAAAGTCACTTTTTCTGTAAGTACCTCCACTTATTTTACAAGTGCATCCCTGTCGTAAGGTGTATGCCCACCCTCTATCAAACCAAGTTTTAAGAGGGGAAAGACTGGTCAATTATGAAGCATGACACCAAGGGCCTGATGTAGGTAGGATTGATTTACCGATTCTTAATTACCGAATTTTACCGATTCGGTAATTAAGAATCGGTAAATCTGAGGGGTGGGTATGTAGGTATTCCAGATGTGCTGGAATACCGATTCGGAGAAAATCGGTATTTACCGATTCGGTAAATACCGACCGGTAATGCCCATTCATTCCTATGGGCTTTGAAGCCCATAGGAATGAATGGGCATTACCGAATCGGTATTTACCGATTCGGTAAATACCGATTTTCACAAGGGTGCACGGGGTGTCACTTTGACACCCTCTGGCCCCCCAAAAGAGGCTTGGGTGCCATGTGGCAGGCATACATGCCCTAAGGGCAGGTCTGCTTGTCATATGGCAGAGGTGTGCATGCACACATGTGCATGCACACCGGAATCAGTATTTTACCATCAAATTGGATTTGATGGTAAAATACCGATTCGGTAAGGCTTGTGGGACTCAGAAGAGTCCCACCTACATCTCAAATTTACTGAATCGGTAAAAATACAGATTCGGTATTCTACAGAATCGGTAAATTTACCGATCGGTAAATTTACCGATTGTGTAAAATAAGGGCCCTACATACCATTTCTGAAATACTGGTCGGTAACGGCCGAAAATACCAATTTTCGGCCGTTACCGACCGACCTACATCTTGCCCCAAGTGATGTGTGACACCAGCCCTTCACTTTTTGTGAGATCCCTACACTCACAAATTAACACTGTAGCACCTATGTCACCTGACGGGGAGTGGCTTTATTTGTGCTAAACATTATATGTTGGAGGATGCCTTCTCCTAGTACCCCGTGCTTCTAGTTCCCTTCCCTAGATCTTTCCTGGGGCTTTATTCGTTACACATTGTATTTGCCTTGCCACTGATTGTTTTTGTCCATCTAACTTGTGTTTAAGGAATGATACTTTTGTGAATGAACCAAAGGTGATATAGTGGCAAGTTCCTACATTCTGGTGTATTTAACAATTGTTTTACTATCATTTGACATTCTAGGGACCTTATTGTTAAGCCTTCTACCTTCCATATGTCTCCCATCTCCCACTCATTCTGTCATATCTCCTTCTTCCCAATGCCTATTACATTTAGTCAATAAGAAAGTGGAGGTAGGGCACTACTTAACAGGTAAGTGAGCTCTCTTACAAGCTTATTGATTTGGTGAAAATAAATAAAATATAGTGTATTTGTTGTACATTTCTATTATTCTACTAAGATATTTTCAATGTTTGTACCCAAGTGTTTTTTTATTCATAGGTGTTAAGAATGATGCAAAATTGCATTGTTTCTAATAAGAAATCTTTTGGACCCTAATGTGATCACCTGAGCTCTTTATTTTTTAAACGTGGTTTAAGGAACAGAATGTGCAATACCTCCAATAAAAATGTTCCATCACTTCCAACTTCTTGTGAAAGTCAAACAATGCAATCCAAAAGTTCAGGAAAGTAAATATTTGCACAGGGTGTGATCCACCAGCAAGCAAAATTATTTGGACTGTGATGTGTCCCGGAAGAAGACCAGGATTTCAGTTTTGAGACACCGATGTTGTAGCTGACACTGGAGAAAACAATGTCCCACAGAAAAAATGTCTTCAGACTTAATAACTTAATGGAGCGTTACTGCTAAAATTGACCACACAAATGTGTGATTTGGTGGAAATTAGCCCAAATAATAACAACATAAAAGGAAAAAAACAGTTATGGGATCTGGGAGGTAGTTCCTACTGACTCTTTTGTATAAATGATACAATATCGAGAAGGCATTTTTGGTGATTTTTTAAGAATGACTCTAGGAGGTTCACATAGAACAGAAGCTAATCAAAAGCTTTATAGAATATACTAAATTTGGTAAATGTAAGAACAGAAAACAAGGCATTTCCCATCACACTTCCACATGTTGCAAGTCTTTACTGGAGACAATAAAGCTGGCACCGAAAATATTTTTTCAGAAAATACAAGAAATTGCATCTGTTTGTACCCATTTCTTCTAAAGCATTAATGGTAAATGTGAAATGGGTTTTATCAAGAGATTTACCCTCTACCCAAGTTAAGTGTGTTGAGTCGACGGTGAGGATGTATTGAGGAATAAAGGCAGGCTTTTTGAACTATTTTTATTGATTTTAAGATCAATTGTACAAAATGCTCATATTTCTTTATGACAACATGTACAGAGAGAGATCATATTTTTACAATGTGTCAGAGTAGCATATACAGCAAGTACAGTTGTAACAGGAGATATTGCTTCTTTTTCTTATGTGCAACAAGAAACATATGAAGCACAAGTAACTAGAAGGACAGTAACAATTTTTCAATCACGTGCATTGTGCTCCAAAGAGCAGATGTCAATGGCACAGGCTGAGAAGCTTCCACAGCGCCATTCTCCATGCAGAAAGCATACAAGGCCTCAGCACGCCAGCATCAGGGCAGGCAATGGCCCACTACAGTATAAGAGAGATCGTAGGCTTAGGGCCGTAATAACAATCTGGGGAGAGAAGGACACAAGGAGAAGGCAGATATAGGAAGAGAAAGTGGATGGGGAGACAGTATAGGGTATATGTGTGGGTTTTTAGTGAACAATCAACCCCCCCCCCCCCAGTTTCCTCTTCTTCAGGCCTCTTGAAGAGGATCTGCAGGTCTTTTTTGAGGGCCTCCAATTTCAATGCCATGGAAACCCAGTGCAACCTTCGACCTTCCTGCAGAGTGCCACAGATTTGTCCCATATAGCTCCACCCCTCTCTCCCAAAGAGGTGCCTGAATGATCGAAGCAATCCAACATGGATCTCCAGCATGTAAGGTAATATAGCCAGGGTCAGTCAGAGGCTCCTAAACTAGCTGTTGTAGGCAATGGTTGGAAGCTTATTAGCAGGTGTTGAAGTTTACCGGATGGTAGTAGTTTCGCAAGAATCCCTTGCACAGTTTGATTCTGTGCAGGACGGTCAAGTTCGACCAAGTTTTGATCGACCAGCCAGCCAGTGTGACAGCCACTGTAACTGAGCACCCAGATACTAATATTCAAAATAGGGGGAACTCAGTTCCCCTGTATCAACTGGGAGCTGAGGATTCCGAAAGGCAACTCGTCTGAGTCCCTTATTCCAATAAGGAACCCCATCATTCCATGCAGGGTACGGAGCATGTGGCTTTGTATATGGACTGGAAAGTTATGAAAGAATTAAAGGAGTCAAGGAAGCATCACCATCTTAGCAAGAGAGACACACGTCCCTGGACCGCAATTGGCAGTGGACCCCTGAAGGCCATCTGTGGCTGTAGAGAGGCAAACATATTACAAGTTATTAAGTCTCTTGTGTTGCGGTACATTCTGATCCAAAGTATCGCAACATGGATGGCTCCTATCACACCTAGGGGTCTATTAGGATGACGGGCGGACTTTGCCCGCCGGTCATCCTATCGTTAATCGAGACCGCCCGCCATAATGGCGGGGGTCCCGGGGGTGCCTTTAGGATGTGCCCGCCACAGTGGCGGGCACATCCTGTATTTTCAGCATTGTGGCGGGCGGTGCTCTCTGCACCGCCCGCCACAATGCTGAAAATGCACTTTCACATTGTCATTTGCAAAGCGGCAGGCACCGCGCGGTGCCTGCCGCTTTGCAAATGACAATGAAGGGGGGTACCACAGGTACCACCCATGTACACACCTCACCTGTACTTCACTCTGGGGGCCCGTAGGGGGCCCCCAGAGTGAAGACCGCATGCCTTTCCGTGGCGGCAGCGCCGCCGCGGAAAGGCATTTAACAATGCCCATTGTATTATGGCTGGCGGTGTCTAATAGACACCGCCACCATATTAAACATTTTCCGCCCCGGCCGCAAGGCGACCGGGGCGGAAAGTGGCGGGCGGTGTTTTGGTCCACTGCGGTCTCCCCACCATTGTAATATGGTGGGGGGAATTCAGGCAAAGGATGTCGGGCGGATTGCCCCTGCCAGGCTGGCGGTAGCCACCGCCAGCCTGGCGGGGGCAATCCGCCCGACATCCTAATGGACCCCCTAGTGTAGTCCCACCATTAGGCACTGCAGCGGGCAGGCAGGGATTCACAGGGAACAGGCAGGTCTTGGCCCAATTCAATTCCAGGCTGAGGTTATCCTGAACTCCTTGAGTATCAGCTCAATGCTGCCAATCCCTTACCAGATGTCCGGTATATAAATGAGGACATCAACTACGTACTGGAAGACTACAGGCCTCTCATCTCCTTGTGGAGAAGTGTGGCTCAGGGGTTAGAGGCAGCAGACCCGGAAGCTGAGATCGGTCCTGGACCAGGGTTCAATTCCCCGCTTCGGCGGGTCTTGGGCTAAAAATTCCACGGACTCGATAATTCTCGCCCCGGTGCCTCCTCGACTCACGGGTTCACACTCTGCGACTCTGGGCAATAGCTTGCTTAATCTCCACAACGGCCCCTCGCGGCGGGATGCCTGACTTTCACCTTGTGGATACCCTGCTATCTCACAGGGGAATATCAGGACGGGTTCCCTAAGCAAGCGCCGGGACACCCACTGCGGGTAGCTGTGCGCTATATAAGCTCAATTACATACATTACATGATACTTCTCTCCTCCCAACCCCACCGCAGTCATTGGGCCAACAGATTTACTGACAAAAAAAAGAGGAGAGGAGGCAGTGGACAACCCTGTAGTGCTCCCTGGTTGATCTCACTGGCGGACAAGAGAAGTTGACCTGCCTTGACCCTGGCAGTGGGGGCTGTATAAAATACGCAGATGAGATAGAGAAATTACACCAGAAGCCCAAACCGCAAAATGGCCACAGACAGGTATGCTTATTCCACTGTATCAAATGCACATTCAAGGTCCATTACCAATCAAATGGCAAAGGGCCATCGGAATGGGGTCAGCTCCAATACTCTCTGAAGTGTTCAAGAGATTGGGAATAAAGCTATTCTGATCAGTGTGTACATGAAGTGGCATATATTCCAGTAGGTGGCTAGCCATGATTTTACTGAGAATTATATAATTTGTGGCTAACATCGATAGGGGGAAGCATTATGATTTCACCTTAAACAGATCTTTGTCAGATTTAGGTAATGAGAATATAAGGGACTCCCAGGTTTTAGGTTTCCCTTATTCTCCTCTTATTAATGTATGGATGGCTAAAAAATGGTCAATATATGCAGTGAAAAAGCTTGTCATTTTTCAGAATAGGGTGTAGAAATTTAAAATAATACGGATGCCTTTTAGTACATATATAAAATGGCAGGGTAGAACCAGCACAGTCCTGGGCCATATGTTTAATGAGTTGGTGAAATCTAGATTGTGTGACTTCATATTCCCTGAGGCCTGAACAACAAATTACTTGGACTATAGGATACAGAATAACAAGCTGGTCCCACAAACTGCAAATCATAACAATACAACGAGACACACACCTTCATGTATCTGTAAACAGAACTGCAATTAAATGACAAATGGAAAAGGAAAGAGAAACAAAGGGAAAGAATGAGACAAAAGAAGTTAATTATCCTTAAGCCCAACTTCATTCCAAAAGTGGTTTGACAAAAAAATAAAAAAGTTCTCAGAAGATAATTATCCATATTCTTTCTATAAGTCAGTTCAAGTAATGTCCAAACTGCCTCACTATAATCATGTAATTTCGTTAGCACTGTAACATTCCAAGCTATACTAAAATATCAAATTGATAAGAAAAATGGTATTACCACTTAAATCCAAGCCAACACTAGAAAAAAGAAAAGCAAAATGGCATATTTGGATAACACAAGAAACTTCAAGAGAACTACAGAAAAATAACACCAAATGGACATGTAAGTACCCACAACCAAACAAACAAAATGAAGTGCAATAGCAGGAAAGAAGTGAATTAACTGTGTTGACCAGTAACCTGTAAATACCACAATTTTTGCATGTGATCATATTGATTACCATATTAAAAAATTACATGAAAAATTGAATTGTGCATAATTGTTAATGCTCCCTCTAGTGCGTAAAATAACATAGTACCTTGTTCAGAAAATAAGAAACGAATTGTAATAATAATGGAAGCAGAATTTGCAATATTAGTGCTAGGTATGTCAGGGGGAGTACTTCAGTCATCCATGCTAAAATAATAGCAATAACATGAGTAAAAACCAAAACAAACATAAGGAACTGCATCCTAAACCAAAGATATCACAAGTTATACTCAATACAACTGAATTTAATAATTTGCCATGCAGAGTTCAATAGGAAACACCACACTGCTTTATCATGGACTCAAAAACAACAAAATAAAAAGAGATCTCACAAACCCACAAAAGCCATGGCCACGCACAAGGCTTAATAAAACAAATCTTATGAACATCAGCTCCAGACTCACATTTGCACGCCAAAACATGCCCCCGCATTTCCACAGGAGTCGTCAAATTTGCGGAATGCCCAACAATATAGACAACAATAAAGTGCTTCTCTAAATTCACAGAATTGGTAATTACATATACCCCAAGGACAACCCTAATTAAGCAAATCTTAGCATACAAGTGGTCAATGATGAATCTTCCATAATCAAAATTTGCACTATTCATAAAGAAGCTATAGCCATAATTTAAAAAGAAGAATAATGAAAGACACAACATATTTAACAACTCCTTTTCTTTAGCCTTTTATCTGTCATATATGCATATTTGTTATTTCAATTGTAGTGTTGTGCTCTTTTCTTACTTATGCCTTGTTTATGATTTTTGGAAAATAGACCATTGTTGTTATACATATAATCCCCAAAGTAATCAATGGTTGAGGTTATATAAATACCAATACAATATGTTAGGGAAAAAAACCAATTGGTTAGCAAGCTTAATGGAAACAACTGTTCAATGTAACGTGGCCTACAATTTTTGTGGTATTTGTGAATGAGGCAGATTTATCTGATGTCAAATGTCGATAGGCCATTTAATGCCTTCCAAATCCTTGCGTTCCGGTCTTCGATTAGGCTGGTGTTGTGGGGATCAATTTGTTGTGGAAGATTGCTGGATGTCAATGTTTTCCATAATGTATCGTTGCCTCTTGTTAGCTCGCTTTCAGATCTAAAATCCATCAGCTTTTGTCCCCTGTCAATATAATATAAACATTTGGACTTGATGCAAGCAGATCAGTGAGTTAGGTTGTAAACCTGTACATATTTAGCTGGCACCAACATGGTGAACAGAATAGCACTACACAAGGCCAACCACTGGCTCTGCATACATAAAATGGAAATGGTTATGATTAAATGTTTTCATAAATAAAAGTACTCTATTATTTAGTTTTTTTTTAGTTTTTTTATTTATATATATATTTACATATTATTGTTAAAAATACATGTAACTAAATAGACTTAAATTACTTCTAAATGCATTAAATACACCACTTTTAATACTTGTTGATGCACACTATATTCTATTTAGATTGCTCATTTATTTGTTACATTCAAACATGAGGAAATACCTCAAATAGAATTTAATATAGTTACATGATGCACTATTTATTTCAACATGTAATTATTAGTGCTGTAGCAAGATTTATTTTCAGTTCTAAATTGATATTACATTTATAACATTAATTTACATTAATAGTAATGTAAACAGTGTTATATTTTTTTAGATATAAAGCTAAATAAAAAATGCTACAGCACTAATTATATTTTGAAATAAACTGAAGTAAAGCAATATTTGTATTCACCATTTATAATGAATAAAATTGAAGCATTTAAATATTTGAAATTAGTTTTTGTAATACATTAGTACTTATTAAGAATGAAGCATATATTTGAAAGTAATGTATGTATTTAATTACATTTATATTTACATTAATTTTAAAATATAAAAAGGCTGTTAAAATATTTTTATTGTTAAAGAAAAATATGTACTTTTTGAATATTAAATTGAATGTATCTTACCCAGCTGCTTTGTTTTACCTCACCTGCATGGTACCTGCATCCACCCGCTAAGGACTCCAGGGTTCACATCGCCTTGCGGCAGGACCCACCTCCCAGCACGCCAGACACTATCAAAGTGCATGGAGGTCCAACAGCACAGGCGCCCCACCTGATTTGTTTTAACTCGCCTGCACGGTACCTTAATCCACCCACTAAGGACTCCAGGGTCACATCCCCTTGCGGCAGGAGCCCCCTCCCAGCATGCCAGTTGCTATAAAAGTGCGACCAAGCTTCCACAGTTTGGTACGTGCATGGGTGTGCCCGAGCCAAGGGCTGGCCCGTCTGCGCCCGTTCGAGACCACAGGAGGCTGGGCCAGGCTACATTATTGACATTTTGTACTTTGAGACTATTTGGACGAACGTAGAAGGTACTGTGCTAAAAACTGACATTTCTACTAGTTTTGGGGTGTGGTAAAATGAGCAAAGGAAAGTTAGTTACTGGGCAGGGAGTTGGTAGAGCTTGACGTTTTTCTCCTACAGGCAGAATCGGCACTTAGCCATGACATCAAGCTCATTGAGCCTAGACTATCGTTAGAACCTCAGTTCTCCGAAACCCAACTTGCACTCACAGGGTCACTTCTGCAAAACAATTCAGAAGACACATCTCCTCAAATCAACCAGTCCCAACCCATTGAGTTAGATGATCAGTCTCCTATATGTTAGGACCCAGTAAGCAGTTCAAGCAGGCTCAATGTAACTAATAGGGGACAGGAGGCTAAATTAAGCAAAGACAATAGTCATGAACTTGCGCCAAAAAAGAGGAAGGCGTGGGGCCCTCAGAAACAAAATGGAAATCCCCTTGGGCCCAAACTAAATTTGTTGATAAAGTTTGTAATCAGGGACCTTTTGTAAGCCTTTACCCACAGTAACGGATGGACCATCTTCTTGGTCACCTGAGGAGTGTTTCTGGGAAAGGTTAGAAGAAATTATATCAGTCCTGTTGGATCCGTTGTCCCAAAAATTATCATCCACGGAAACGAGATTGGCGAAGCTGGAGGAGCTCGTTGCAAATATGACTCCAGTCCGCCAGGACTTATGCTCATGCAGTGCTGCAGGAACCCTACCAGACAGGAGGAGGGGGACTGAGGCTGGCCAGCCTGGTAGTAATTCCGCAGGGGGAGAAGCAAATCACTCTGACACTCACAATACCACAGCTATTGATGCTGCTCAATCCGACCATTCGCATCCTGGAGTAAGATCTTCCTCGTCTGATCAAGCAGGACCTTTGTATGATGTAGATGGCCCGAACGCCATGTGCTCGCAGGTAGTAGAACACCCAAATGAGGCCCCCAACACTGCGGGACCTACTACCCGAGCAAATGAGAGGAGACCAATAAGTATCCCGACCCATCGGAGATTGACGCTTGGAGATCCTACCAATCCAAATTGGAATTTACATTTTCTACCAGAAGCAACCCCTTATACGGTTGTGCTAGCAAATGTTCCATCTCTGCTTTCTTTGAACACTGGTCAACCTTAAGAAATAAGTTGTTACATTTTTTGAGCACTTGGACTGGCATTACTAATATGCTTTTCCCAGAGTTCAAAATGGCGTGAAGAATAGGCTGGATGGGTAAAACAGCTAAGTCACTAGTGGGTGACAGTGTGGTATTAACAATTAGGTCCCCATGCCTGGTTCAGTACATCCTTGATAGGGCTTCCAATGGTATAGCACTAGTGCATGGCATAAATATTCTTTCATTGGGGTACTTTTATCAACCTCCAAGGACCCCAGGGTTTACTTTGCTAGATGAGAGACTCGCTGAATCTAGATACCCCAAGTATGTGGTCCCAATAAGTAATCGTTATGATGTCCTGAATTCGTTGGGAGATATAGATTTACTGACATATTTGAGTTCCCCACCTTTAAAACAAAATAATTTCTTCTTAAACCGAGATCAAGGTGATATAGTTTGTAAACCTAAAACTATCTCTGATCAGGTTAATGCAGTCACAGATAACCTATAGCTACCTTTAGGTCACATTGATCAGGGTAAAGAAGCCATGAGGTTTCAGAAGCCGATCCAAAGTGTGCCACCAGACCCCCATGAATATCCAACTCCAGTCCAAATTCCCTCTAAAGACTCCAGCCGTCTACATGGCAATGTAGCAACAACTAGCTCCTCTGGTAGCACTGACCGAGTCATGTGTAACCTTGCATCTTGGAACATATCGGGACTACGTTCTAAGTTGACCAGCCCAATATGGTGTAACTTTGTATCTAAACACAACATATTGTGCCTCCAGGAAACATGGGCAAAGGAAATAATACATTTCAATGGATTTAAAACATTTCACACTCCAGCGGTGGAATGGCTAAAAGGAAGGGCAAAGGGTGGGCTCTGGACTACATCTCCGATATGTTGAAAGTAAAGAAGTTGGAGATGTACATGGAGGAAATATTTTACCAATTAATCAAAATGTATGTGGACACTAAGCACTGTATCATACTGGCTAACTTTTACAATAATATCCCGCAGGACAAAATTGAGGTTATAGTAGAAATAAATTGGGTAATGACTTGAATTGCCTGCACAGCGATAAGTTTAAAGATTTGATGCTCATTTTGGTGGGGATTTTAATTGTGCTTTGTGCCCAAATGACGAGGGTAATCTATGTCTTTTTACAAATGAAGAAGGGCTATGTAACTCTCATTTTAGGCATTCTATATTGGGGGCTTTGTACAATGAAATAAATATTTGTTCTGCCTTGGGGTTCGCAAATGAATTATGTGCTGTATCTGTTCCTATGCCCCACACTTTTAATGGTAGAGGCTTTTGTACCACTATAGACTATTTATTTATTTTATTTATTTAATTATTTATTTAATTTGTAGGGTGCAACAGCTACCCAAAAAGGGTTTCCCGGTGCCTGGACGAAGCAAGGTACAGAGGAATAATGATGAAGGACGTTACTGGTTAAACAACCAGGTCTTTAAGGATTTGCTGAAACTGGTATAGATGGTTTCTTTGCGGATAGTGACCGGAAGAATGTTCCAGAGCATTGGGCCAAGATAGGAAAAAGACCTGCCACCCATCCTAGCAAGATTGAACCTAGGGACCGTAAATTTTGCGAGAGTGGCAGAGTGAAGATGACATGTAGGGATGTATGGATGAACAAGAGAGTGCAAGTATTGTGGAGCTGAACCCCATTTGATCTTAAACATGTAGCGGAGGGCTTTGAATTTTATGCGGTTTTCCACTGTGAGCTAGTGCAGATCAAAGAGATGTCCAGAAATGGGAGTGGAACTAGGGACTCTGCAAAGAAGTCTAGCTGCAGAGTTTTGAACCAGCTGCAGTCTACGGGTCACAGCCTTATTTGCACCCAGAAAAAGGACATTCCCGTAGTCCAGCCGTAAGGTGATAAGGGCATGGACCACAGTTTTCTGGGTGGCATTAGGTAGCATCCAGAGGATCTTCCTAAGCCATTTTAAGATGGTGAAGCAAATATTTGTGACCTTGACCGCATGATGATGCATGGACAGGGAGTCATCGATGTAAACGCCCAGGTTCCGGACATGGCTGGAGGGCCGTGGAGGTGCACCCATCTCAGCGGGCCAATGAAGCGGACCCCAAAGATTTTTCTCCTTACCAAGGATTAGGACCTTAGTTTTATCCCCGTTTAGTTTCAGATTGTTCTGGTTAACCCTGGGCGTAGTACTTCGCTACGCCCACGGAGTGGGCGTAGTGTTGCCTACTTCACCATTTGCGAAGTAGGCGTAGCAGGCAACACTACGCCCACTCTGTGGGC
The DNA here is from genome assembly GCF_964261635.1 of Lissotriton helveticus. Taxonomy (NCBI): domain Eukaryota; kingdom Metazoa; phylum Chordata; class Amphibia; order Caudata; family Salamandridae; genus Lissotriton; species Lissotriton helveticus. Next base: position 652,195,617 of record NC_136068.1, read on the forward strand.
GTAGCGAAGTTGCCCGCCACCCGCCTCCCTCCTGCCCTCCCTAAATACTTAAATAATGTTTTTAACCCCTTCGCTGCTCATGACGAGCTCAGCTCGTCATGCAGTACACTGGTCGTGTGCTTATGACGAGCTGAGCTCGTCATGAACAATGGTAAATCTGGGCTTCCAGCACAGGAGGAAAATCTCCATAGCATTGAAGGTGCTAAAAAGAATAAACACCACTTACCTTGTCGGCTGCGTCTCCGGGGCTCCCTCTGGTAACCGCGCCGCCATCTCGAACACTAATGCGCATGCGCGGCCACCCGCGCATGCGCATTTCTCACGAGAAATGCGCATGCGCGGGCGGCCGCGCATGCGCATTAGTATCCAAGATGGCGGCACGGTTACCAGAGGGAGCCCCGGAGACGCATTCGACAAGGTAAGTGGTGTTTATTCTTTTTAAAACCATTATTTAAGTATTTAGGGAGGGCGGGAGGGAGGCGGGTAGTATTTAGCGAGGGCGGGAGGGAGGCAGGTGGTGCGTAGTGGAGCTACGCGCAGTGCGTAGGTGGACGTAGTTTCTGTCCCACTTCGCGTAGCTTCGCGTAGCCCCACTACGCCTACTACGCCCAGGCTTAGTTCTGGTTCATCCATGCTGCAATACGCCTAGGACCCAGCTGAAGACAGAATGTGGAGCAGGGGTCAGCGTGTGAGAGTGAGAAGATGATCTGAGAATAATCAGCGTAAGTAAAAAGGGTCAAACACGTCCGTTCTGCAATGTCAGCTAGAGGCCTGACATATAAGTTAAAGAGCATGGGACTCAGTATAGAGCCCTGGGGTACCCCGTAAGGTGAGGGATGGATATCAGAGCTATTCGTAGCTGAAAAAACCTGAAATGTGCGGCCGTCCAAAAAAGAGACAATCCTGTCTAAGGCTGAACCACATATGTCAAAGGACCTCAGTGTGTTGACTAATATGGGATGGGATATCGTATCGAATGCCACGATGAGATCTAACAATATCGAGGTGATGGCGTAACCTCTCTGACTGTGACCCCCAACAAAGTGGTCTCCGTGGAAAACCCGGTTGTGAACCCAGATTGAGAGGGGTGGAGAATTTTGTTAGTCTCAATAAATTGAGAGAGATGGTAGTGAATGTGTCTTCCAAAGATTTTGGAGAAGACTGGCAGAAGGGAAATCGGTTGGTAACTTGCAGGAACAGTAGGGTCAGCGTTGGATTTCTTTAAAAGCGGTGTCACCATAGCATGTTTCCAATGATCTGGAACTTTGGACTCAAGTAGAGAACAGTTTAAAACATTCAGGATGACATGCATATGGGAAAGAGCAAGTTGCTTGAGAATAGAAATAGGTAATGGGTATTTAGGAGAGAAAGACCTTACTCTGTCTAAAATGATAGCTAAGGAATCTAAGTGGAGAGGGGGCCAGGAGTCTAAAAGGGGGAGAGTAGTGCAGGACTCCGTGACTGGTACTGTGTGAGGTGTGAGAAAAGTCAGACTAAAAGAGGGTAGTATGTGGTTAGTGGTAGATGAAAGTGGTTTCAGGGACCTGCTTGGTTGAGAGTTGGCTATTTCAAGATATATCTTCTCAATTTTGTGTGTGAAGAAGTGAGCAAGATCTTCATACTGAATGTTATTTAATGGCGAAGGGTTTTCAGTGGTTTCAGACCCAGCAAGCTTTTTTACTGGACCAAAAAGAGTTTTTGAGCAGTCAGCCGCATCAGTAATGGTCTTGGAAGCAAAATTGGCCCTAGCAGTATTGCAAAGTTTATGGTAGATTTTTTTCGCCTTTTTATAGGCATCTTTGAGGTCAGGCGCGTAGCATTTCCTCCATTCACGTTCCAATACTTTGCATTCAGATTTTTCAATTTTTAAAATGTCATTGAACCATGGGGCCGGGGGCGATGGTGTATACGTTTTTTATTGGTCAAGGGCAGACAAGTGACTATAGTATTGGAAAGCCAGGTATGAACATTCTTAGAGAATGTATCTCCATGAGAATCAGATGATGGGAGGTTAGAACATAGTAAGTTGTTAAGAGCGTTAGGGTCCATTTTGTTCCAGTCTCTTTTGGCAGTCGTGAGAGTAGGGAATGAAGACAACGAGGTGGCAGGAGGAGAGACTTTAAACTTTAGTAAAAAATGATCAGACCAGTGAATAGGTGCTGCTGGTGCGCAGTGAAGGTAGGGAAGGCTGAAAAAAATGGGGTCAAGAAGATGTCCTGCTTTGTGCGTAGGGCCAGAATTACAGAGATTAATATTCATAATGGCAAGATCGGAAATAAAATTGGAGCATATGGAATTAGAAGGATTGTCCAAATGTAGATCACCAACAGGCACATGCATCAAGCGATTAAAAAAATCACAAAACGTGCGAATCGCAAAAAAAATGCATTTGCGATCACAAATAACAGTGTTCCAATGCATCAACCTTATTTTTGCGAGAATCTGTATTTTTTCGCAAAAATAAGGAATCGCTAAATTATTCTGACAAAACATTTGCGATTCCTTATTTGCGATTCTCAAATACAGAATCGCAAATAAAGAATCGCAATTGAAATGCATAAAAAATCGCAAAATGTGATTTTCATAGAAATCGAAAAATTGCTATAGCAAATTAAGAAGGGACACAACCAGGTGGTAATCATGAGTGAAAATCTGAAACAGCTGAAAATCAACAGAAAATGATTTAAATACACCCACAATAAGCTCCCAGAAGTCAAACTGGCAGGGTTGTACCTGATGGCAAAGAGGATGAGGCTGCAAGCTGCTCGACAGAGAGGGTGGCGAATCAATGAGCGCATCTTCAGAGTCCGCATAACTTTCCTAGGACAGCAGGAGGACTAGATATACGATAAGTATAGGCTGAATGCAGAAATTATACATGATCTCATCAATGAATTGGACCCCATCGCGTAACGACAGACTCATAGGACCAATGCAATCCCAACGCATGTACAGATTTTATGTTGCTTACATCTACTGGCGTCAGGCAGTTTTCAGGGTGTAATTGCAGTAGCAGGAGGTGTGTCGCGAAGCGCATTGTCAAGAATATTAAAAGTGTCTCTTGATGCCATGATGGTTCGGATACACTCACATATAAGTTTCCCTACCACAGCCCATGACATTGCTAAGACCAAGCAGGAGTTTTACCAAATTGCAGGCTTCCCACAAGTTCTGGGTTGTATTGATTGCACCCATGTGTCAATATGTCCCCCTGCAGCACAGGAATATTTGTATAGGAATAGGAAATGTTATCATTCCCTCAATATTCAGGTTGTGTGTAATGCCAAAAAACATCATAACAGACATTGTGGCGCAATTTCCCGGCAGTGCACATGATTCATATCTCTTCAGGCAAAGTGGAATTCACACCCGTCTTGAAAAGGGAAGAATTTGGAGAGGGACATTTGCTAGGGAAATATGTGCAATACAGTAATACATTCATTGTACAAATGTCAATGTCAAACAACCACTTACAACCTTTGCTCCCTCACATGTAGGTGACAGCGCATACGCCTTGCGGATTTACCCAATGACACCTTACCTCAATCCTACGACTGCCGCCCAAAGGAGATACAATGCAGCACATATCTCAACAAGGAAAGTCATAGAGCGCACATTTGGGATGCTGAAGAGCCAATTTAGACGCCTTCATAAGACCGGTGGAGCAATGAAATACAACCCTGAACAATGCTGCAAGATAGTGGCAGCATGTGCCATGCTGCACAACATTGCGACAAAGGGAGGTTTGGAAATGGAGCAGTCTGACTGTGACTCGGAGGATGGGAACCAGCAAGTGCAACACCACCGTGCCCTACAAGGATCAGGTGCAGCAGAAGGGTGCAGGCACAGATTGGAGATCACACAAAATTACTTCTAAGGTGAGTAATGATGGCACAAACACAGTATATGAAATGAAAAGTAAGCTTTATGTATACAAATTGTGACCAGGGTGTTGAAGCACACTTTCAAAGTGAGTAGTGGCACAAGAGTCTTGCAAAGAAACATGTAGAGATTAAAAGGAACAATTACTTGAAAGTCACTAATAAGGTCACATTGTAAAAATGGTTAGGTCAAGAAACAAAAAACTTTAGAAGGGGCCCAAGGAGATTTAAGATTACCGACCCTTAAGTGTCCTATCCCCCAAGCTTCATATACTGGAAAAACAAAATGGACACTACGGGTCAAACAGTGTGTGGCTGGAAGGCAACAAAAATTGGCGTAGGCTGTGTCCTAAGTATGTGTCATCCCAAGTGTCTAAAAAACCCATCGGCCCACCCGGTGGCGGAGCATCATCATCTGGGATTTTTTGAGAAAGAAAACTGGTATCTCATCCAAGAGTCCCACTAGTTGTTATCGTAGGACATCCAAGGAAGGATCCGCCAGTGATGTACCACTGCCAAAGAAGAAATGTGGTGGTGCTGAAAAAATAATAATGAATTGCAGTGTAGAAAGAATGAAAAGGTGCAGGCTAAAATTGACTATTATAATGCCAAAGAACAGTTTATTAAGCGGTCAATATAATGCCACGGTTAAAATAGTGTTAGGACAGTCAAGATAGATGGTGACTATCCACAGATGTTCCAGGAGGTCGACATGTTTCAGCCAATCGGACGGAAAATAGTCCAGTGGCTTTCTTCAGGACCACAAAGATAAAACACTACTGCAAATAAGTGAACAATTATAATCAATAGACACAGAGACCCTAACGTATGACGGTATTCCAAACCTTGAAATGGTGTCTCTGGAGGATAATTCGTATCCTAAAAGGTAAAGTAAATACACATATATACAATGACCCATACATATAATTGACACAGACAAAGAAACCACTGAATGTTGCAGTCACAAACCACATCAGTCAATGCTGTTGCCAGTGCATTATATCAGCAAACCTTCATTAATATCCACATGGTATACCAATTGTGAACTCACCCAGACCACTCTTGGGATCGGACCTCACCTCTCCTGGCACTCGCTCAGGCAATGAGGCGCACTCTGATGATATACAAAAGAAAGAAACATAGCAAGGAAAAATATTATTATCTGCCGTTTTTTCATGTTGTGTGAGCAATCTTGAACCTTGGTATTCATTTAAGACCCAAAAGGACAGTCTCAAAAAGACCTATTGATGTTTCAGTGGTATTTAATGTAACCGTCTTGTTAGGTGACTTAATCTGTATTGTTGTGAAATGTTAAGTATCACCTTCTAGCTAGGTTTGCTATCTAACCACTAAACTACGCATTTTACTTTAAAAAGGTAGCCCAGGAGAGATCGAGTAGCGGCTAGAGAGGCGGATTGGCATACAAAGATAAAGTATGCAGAATGTCAGAAGGCAAAAGAATAAATGCTTCCAGATCCAGAAGACGTTCCTGTGCAGGCTGAGGCAATTAGAAATACCCCAAATGGTGCTTTTGCTGGTGTGGATGTTGCCGTACCTGTCCGTCGGTAGCTCGGGCTTCGTCCTAAGCCGAGGGGGAGGTACCGACTAAAACAGTGCAGGCAGTATTTATAGTCCTTCCGCTTGGCTTCTAATTGGTATTACCGCTTACAAGAGTGCAGACCAGGAAGGGGACTATACCCATGTTAGCACAGGCTAATGTATGCTTGTGCGCATTGTTTTAACACAATTGCGGACCACAGAGGGGACTGTTTGTCGAGGTAATGGGCAGAGAGTGTTAAATTATATCCGATAAAAGCGGAAATAGTTTAGCTACCAATGACCGAACGTGTTGCCGCAAGAGTGCGAGAAATATTGTTATACTCTCGATGACTGTCATTGTTCGCAGCCACGCAAGGTATTTATTAAGCATCCCGATTAAAGAAAGGCTTTCAGTTACCTGCTCAAAATCTATGTATTGTAAACAACGATTTGAGCATCCAGATTAAGGAAAGGCTTTCAGTCACCAGCTCAAAATCATTAATACGAACAACTATTTCTGAAAACATGTGCATTATCTATAATGTCCCTGTCTACGTGGACACCCACTACAGGGCTTTACCATCTGACGGACCAAAAAGAGGCCCATGCCGTATGTATCAACCGGAAATGTGAAATACATCCGGTTTGGACAGAAGAGCTGCGCTCCCATTGGTTACCATGGCAAAATGCCGTAGTAAAATCGTTTTGACATTTTTCTTTTATAGCGTCCTCAAATAACAGTGTTTATGCTGTACAATGGTTAGAGAATAAACAGTGCATGATTAAATAGAATGTTGGCCAAAAAGGTTAGTGAGGGGACGACCCAATCTTTTATCACTGTAGCGAACTATAACGGGGCCCGTGTAATTAATTTCAGCATATATAGGGAATCATTCGGTTAAGACAGATATCTTTTATAGCGAAGAGTCAAGGCTGCATAGTAATTAATTGCCAAAGGATCCTGCTCCCCCAAGCCGGTACCATGGTGATTTGAACAAATAACGTTTTTCATAGTCAGGAGGCAGCTATCCCCTGTCCCTCTTTGATATTAGCCCCTCGGATTAGTATATACTATATGTGTATACTGTTGTTGTGTACCCTGCATGTCTGTGAATAAAGACAATCTTTGATAGACATGAAACATGAGGGTCTGTATCAGATTGTAACCCATGGGATGTCATCATTCAAGCCTTCTGTATCATTTCTCAGCTTGAAGATCCATTGTTGTTCTCTGATAAACAGGAAAAGTGCTGGATCACTGACATGATGGGGGATGAATGGTTGCTCTAGAACAACCCATTGCATTTCTTCAGCTTTGTGTTTTTTTGTCAGGCAGTGATTAGTGAGGCGCATTGCTTGTTTATTGCATCTTATTGTGCTTTTATGATCATTGATGCGAAGCTTAACTTTCTATTGGTGCCAATGTCAATTGTCAATGTTTTTTGAGTTTGTGGGCAGGCTGTGCAAGAGCCACAGGGATAGTGACCCTGGACAGCCGGAAGGCCCCATAATGTGGTATTGTTTCTTGGTTGAAGATTTTTGGTCTAGTGTGTATCAGACCATCTCTTAGGCCGTGTCCTCTTTTGAAAGAAAAAAGTGGAAGAGATAGAGATCTTCATGCTGTACTCAAAATACGCCAGTTTTTTCTGACCGATTTCTGTACTAGAGTGGACAATGTACTGAAATTAGTCACAAAAGTTCATTTATCAAGAGGAGGCTCTTGCACAGCCTGCCCACAAATGCAAAAAACATTGACAATTGACATTGGCACCAATAGACCTTGGGCCCTCAAAAAACATACGAACTGCAACAGTGAGAAAGTGATATATATGGTGACCTCAGATATATAGGGATGACCACCAGGAAAGTTAAAAACTTTTTGGTACACAAGGCCTTTGGCATTTAAAAACATCTTGGGTAGGGCATGAACAGGATTTATTTACAAGAAGACAGGAAAGTGAATTCGCTGAATTCTATTAATCTGGCCATACAAACCTCCCTGAATCTCATGATTTTATAAATACTCAAAACTGATTGGAGGGTGAAGGCAGCTTTTTATTCTATTGTCTGATTTGATACCACAAACTTGGATTCAGATTTTCTGAACCAAATCCCCTGATTGGCTGAACATACAGCTTGAAAAAATGCTGCAGCTAACGCATTGAGATATAGAGGCACTGTTAGTGCATCCTAAAAAAGTAAAATCCACCTAATGGGTAAGGGTGATCTCACCCATATTTAGATTATAAAAAATTCTGATTTTGCAGCTGGCTATGTGGAAGCCAATGACGAATTTGTGGTTGCCTGCACAATTCCCCAAGTTCTGCCAATCCTGTTTGAGGACTGCCAACTCAGTTCCAGCTCCAGAAGCATGAGACCAAGGACCAAGAGCAAATGAAAAAGACGGAGCCTGACCTAACACATTGCTCTTGATGCATCCATTTTTGATGCATGAGGGCAAGAAAATGGAGCTAAAGGCAAAATTACTCATTTACATAATTCTATGTGATCTCACAGAATTGTTTAGATCATTTTACCTAATTACAGTACACAGATGTATGAACGTTATACCCACTTCTAGTTATCACACATTGCATTTAATGAATGAGTGATTTACCTGAAGTTGGGTTCACCTCCTATATAATGTCCACAACAGGTGAACCATAGAGCTTATGAGGCCATTCGTTGATTACTGTCCCTGCATGCTCTTAACTTTGGTTTTGTGAGAACTTATTTCTCATGATGGGGTGATGCTGCCATTCTACTGGTCCATTATCATTAAAGCCCCAACAAGAGAAACATTACCTAAGATGACATGCAATTGGGGTGATCGTCGTTTGAATCCTGACAGGACAGTTTCTTAAGTCCATGCTCCATTTTAGTGTCCTCTGATCTCTGGGATGCACGTCAAGAGAAACAACTGAGTCTTTGGTACTTCTTTGGGTTAGTTCTGGTTTTTCTTCTTTCTTCTGGTCATTCATTAGTGGCTTTGGAAATCTGAAATAAGATTGTTTTTGATGATTTATGATCAGCAACAAGTACTGGAGATCATTGCGGAGAATTTATACTTGACCTTAATGCAGCTGAAAAGCTGCTAAATCCTTTACTTGACATGTAAACTGATTATAAGACATTTCAAGTAATCTATGAAAAAAAGTGCACCAATTACATGTTAAAGAAAACATGAGAAATAAATATGAGGGAACTTAGGGCCTGATTACTAGTGTGACAGTCTTCTAATTGCCGCACTTGTAGTGGCCCAGAAGTGGAGGGCCACTGTATTATGACTTTCAAAGTCATGCAGGATGTGGATCGCCTCCTACACCAGGTAACCGTCATTCAATGGTGGTGGTGCCGCAAAGACCAAATGTGACATGCTGAGCGGAACTGGCACAGTTCTGCAGAGCATATTGCGAGCTCCTCCACCACCAGCGATTTCATGGCAGGTTCCCTGCCATGAAAGTGCTGGCAGTGGAGGAACAAAGGTGTCCCTACGGGGCTCCCATGCTGCCCCCAAAATGGTGATGCATTCGGGGGGCACAACATCTGTCCTATCACCCCCAGTTCCAGCACGGCATGGACATCAACGTCCATGCCAAGAAGGAACATTTTTGATGTTCACATTGTGGTGCCTGTTTTCTGGCACCACCACGGGAACGGCAGTAGGACCATCTGTCTGCTCAAAATAAACATGTAATCATGCGTTTGGTGCAGCCACACTGGTGGAGAGCTGGTGCAACTATACCAAAGTATTAATCAAGTCCTGAGTCTCTGCATCATAAAGCATGCAGCATGCAAGCATCGTAAAGCATGCAGATGATTGTAGACTAGATTAAATCATATTAATTCGAATAATATAGGTTCATATTTTATTAACCAGCCTTAGCATATTATTTCAACATGCATTAGAATGATATACTCACTAGTTATAAAATTACTGATCATCCTCATTGGAATAGTAATGTGCATAAAGAATTAATGAACTCTAAAGGAATCTGGTGAATCGTACATGTGATATTGATAGGTTTCATTCTGACTTCTATCATTTGCTGATCTGAAATTGGGCACCAAATGCGAAAATAAACAATGGTGCTGCATAGTCATATTGAATGTCATAGTCATATTGAATGTAAAAGAAGCAAAACCTTCTGATTATGATCTTCATACATGTACTAATGTAAACCACTTAAAATGATGTTCAAATTTTGAGATTAGAAATAATTTTGCCTGTTGGTACTTTGAAAACGCAGTAATATTTCATAGTTACATGGGAGTTTTGTAACACATCTTATCATATATTCAGAGTGCTTAATAGTTGAATACAATGTTAGAATCTTTTTTGCCCTATTAAATGTATATTTCAACTTCTTTATTTTCTGCATATTTTTAAATCAAATTTAACCACGGCCTGCATTTTCCTACTCTGTTTTGTCCTACACTTTTGAGAAGGTTTCATGAACTTACAACGTGAATCGAAACTGTGTTTTACTAGAAGAGTTTTCCATTGCTCACTGATTGCAACAAAGGTAATACTTTGCTATGAAAAAGTATCCTCTTGAGCTCACTCATTTGACTGCTGCTAAAGATTCATTGTTTGAAAGTTTACATATACCAGATAATCTGGCTACTTACTTGATCAGCACTACCTCATTCTATAATATCTGACTTCTTTATGCTGCATGGCAATCATTCTATATGAACTGACCAATGGACTGAGTTGTCTGACACGATGAGGTGACCAAAGAGGTGTCACCCGGAACAACTAGATTATATTATGAATTAGTCTGCTGGTTAAAATATTCAGTGGTTTACTCTCGAGACTGCCTTTGTAAACTTTGTGGACCCTACTTGCTCCTGTCTTACATTCTTTCTCAATGGGACACTGCCCATAGGCTGTTGTGGCTCATGTCCTTACTGAACTTACGAAAGCTCCTTGTCACATTATGGGAAGACCGCAACTAATCAGATTATCCTGCACTCTTTAGGTACAAAATGTTTAGTACCAATGTACTTTCCCTTTTGAAGAATGTTGATAAAATCTGACTTTCACTTAACTATACATTCTGTCTCGTCATGATTTATTTCCTCAAGTTTATTACGTATTCCAATTGATTTATTAAGGACAGGGAGGGATCAGCATAGAGAAAACTCCAAACACTAAGTTCTAATGGTAATATTTTGCATTGCCTTAACAACATTATTGGTTTGTATGATTCTGGTCTGACTAAATTTCTTCAGAAGATTCAGACCAGGAGTGATAATTCTTTATTTATATAGTTTGGTTTTAAGAGTCATATATATACATTTAATTATAAGTTTTTTAAGTTGGTTGTCCAATCACTGGTCCTCATTGGATAGCCGGATATTAAATCCTTTATGTCCAACGTCTCAGTTACAAAAAACAATGTCCATCCAAGGACCAAATGAGTGCCAGAAAGACATAGTAATAAGAAAGCTAAATTGATCAAAAAGGGCCCAGTATGTGCCGGAAAAATAATCTGAAAGCGAGTTGAATGGTTTCTGTGCATTGAAGTTAGGATATAGAGGGGGCCCTACTGAGATCCCTATTAAGAATCTCAATTTGCCCTTTCCTGCTCAAGCCCAAAGCTCTATGTTCATCTGAAGGAGATTAAGTACTGATAGTGTTAGTGTAGCACAAAGATGATTTGAAGCAGTGGAATGAATACCAATAGGGTTGCGCATCACGAATACTTAAGTTTAGATTTCTGTGTTGTGAAATGGCTGTATGATGTTATGCGAAGTGTTTAAAGTCCATGTTTGGGTGATGCGGGTTAAGCAAAGAATCCTGCTTCGTGCCTTGCCTGGAGGGGGAGCAGCCACGCTGCAGAGACTGTGCTCCGCTAGGGACAACAGCTCCCATTTTACCCTGCTGCAAAATGCGCTCATTAGAATTACGCCTACCAGCGGCTGGTATAGCTGTCAACAGTCCTGATTTATGTTTTGCCTGGACTGGAAGAAGCAGTGCCACAGACTATGGCTTCTGCTGTGGACTGCAGCTCTCATCTTCCCCTGCGGTACGTCCATGCCCGTCATCATCCTGAGTAGTCTGGGTGGCCCCCTCCTCTATGCGGTGCATCTCTGGGGGAGTTTGTAATCTGGACCAGCCCTGTAGGGAATCGCTCATGCTGGGTAAGGTAAAGGTGAGGAACCAGCAGCCAGGGAGGGAGGGGTAGTCAATAGCCTTGATTCTTTTTTGTTAAGGGCAGCTAATGTTCTGTTTCAAAAGATTGAACTGGCACAGCTCAGTCTTTCACTTGAGGAGCGCAAGAGAGTTACGGACTTGTTAGTACCCCTCCCTGAGGTCCGGCCTACATTGGTTGGGAAGCAAGACTCCTGCGTACCCTCTAGTTGCCCCTGAGTACATTTGCATGAAGCTGAGTCCCCTTTACTATCAGATTCAATGATACAGTCAGTAGTTAAGAGAAAAAGAGGCAGAGGGAAACCAAAGTTAAAGAACTTGAAGGTCACAAGAAGAACCAGAACTATGGAAGGGGCAAAGAGCTCAGAGCCCACCATGTCTGATAAAGACTCCTTGATGATGAACAATGAGGACTTATAAGTAAGATTAGAAAACATGGTCTCCTTAATCCTCTCAAAATTACTGTAAAGATTAACAAGAATCATCAATGGTGGGATTATATGGGAAGGGAAGGAGAAATTAATATATCATTATATCCAGAACTAGGGCGAGTCCTGCAAGCACAAGGTGATGTCATAGGGGAGAAATTGCCTCTAAACTACCTAATCTACCAGGCCCGCATCTGGCCCCAGACTCTCCTATCCAAACCTTCCAACCCTCCCTGACTCTTGCATGTTTTAATAAAACCAATGCAGGAGATGAAATAACAGAGCCATTAAGATCATGGGACACAGGCATCAGAAAAAGTGATTCATTATTTGTGAAAAATAAGGAATCGCAAATGAAAACTCGCTAACTGGATTGCATAAAGCAATTCGACAAAAAAATTGTGATTCATGAAAATTTGCTAAAACAAGACTGAGGACACAATTACGACTCGCTAACCCAGAAAATCGCAATATGCAACTTCGCTAATAGCGATTTTGGTATTAGCGCAATCACTATTAGCGAACTCGCAAAAAGCAGGGCGCACTCGAAGCAGTCTGATGACATCACAACCAGAAAGTCATCCAGGCCATGCTTCATTCCGTGCCCTGAGGAGCTCAGAGAAGGAGACAGAGTACTGAAGCTGAGCTGAAAAACCTCACACTCGGTATCCAGCTACTGTTCCCAGGCCCAGGATGAACAAAACTGATGCAGGGAAGAGTGCCACGGCTAGGAAGAGGAAACAGAAGTTCTCTGATAAACTGTTTGGCAAATTGTCCCTAAAGGTGCCAGAGGCCATGTGATGATTTGAAGAAAAGGTGGTACGACCGGAGGAAACATGCCAAGGAACGCATAGTACTCATGAAGTGAGTCAGGCTTTTTGGACATGTAGTGCTTGAAAGTCCTAAGCAGCATGTGTGTCAGGCCTCTTAATTCCCAAATAGTCTCCATGCTGTGTAATAAAGATCCTGGGTTTGCTGTAGAAATGCCATAACAACTCTCTCTGTAGCAAGTAGTAATCATTTCATTGAATTTTCATTTCTACATTCTCAGTCCCATCTTGACCCCATACACTGCCTGAACACCACTGCATTGTCCTAAAGCCTGAAACACCATCCCTAGCAAAACCTGTTAAACGCTTCAACACTACTGCACTGCTCTAAACCCTGAAACACCATTCTCAGCGAATGCCCCTATAATGTTGAAACACCACTTTACTGCCCTAATCCCTGAAACATCACTCCCTACACTTCCCTAACACTGCTGCTGTGCCTTAAACTCTGAAAGAACACCCCCTGCTATACCTCCTACACTGGGCGAATGGTAGTGTAGTTTTCTAAACCCTGAAACAGCACTCCCAGCTAGTCTCTCTTTCACTGTAGTTATAATTGTACTGAATTGCAAGGGATACTGTCATTTGTCTAAGATCACAGTGTGAGTCAGTATTCATTTCAGAAAATTGTGGCAGAATAATTTGCTTAGTTGATGTGTTTAAAAATATGGGAATACATGTACTCATGAAGTGAGTCAGGCTTTAGGACATGTAGTGCTTGAAAGTCCTATGCAGCATGTGTGTCAGGCCTCTTAATTCCCAAATAGTCTCCATGCTGTGTAATAAAGATCCTGGGTGTGCTGTAGAAATACCATAGCAAATCTCTCTGAAGCATGTAGTAATCAATTCAGTGAATTTTCATTTCTATATTCTCAGTCCCACCTTTACCCTACATTGCATTAACACCACTGCTCTGTCCTAAACCCTGGAACACCATCCCTAGCAAAACCTGCTAAACTCTTTCAACACTACTGCACTGCTCTAAACCCTGAAACAGCACTCCCAGCAAGACTCTCTTTCATTGTAGTAATCATTTTACTGAATCGCAAGGGATACTGTCATTTGTCTAAGATCACAGTGTGAGTCAGTATTCATTTCAGAAAAATGTGGCAGAATAATTTGCTTAGTTGATGTGTTTAACAATATTGGAATATATGTACTCATGAAGTGAGTCAGGCTTTAGGACATGTAGTGCTAGAAAGTCCCATGCAGCATGTGTGTCAGGCCTCTTAATTCCCAAATAGTCTCCATGCTGTGTATTATAGATCCTGGGTGTGCTGTAGAAATGCCATAGCAACTCTCTCTGTAGCATATAGTAATCATTTCAGTGAATTTTCATTTCTATATTCTCAGTCCCACCTTGACCCCCTACATTGCATGAACACCACTGTTCTGTCCTAAACCCTGGAACACCATCCCTAGCAAAACCTGCTAAAGTCTTTCAACACTAATGCACTGCTCTAAACCCTGAAACAGCACTCCCAGCAAGACCCTCTTTCACTGTAGTAATCATTTTACTGATTTGCAATAGATACTGTCATTTGCCTAAGATCACAGTGTGAGTCAGTATTCTTTTCAGAAAAATGTGGCAGAATAATTTGCTTAGTTGATGTGTTTAAAAATATGGGAATATATGTACTTATGAAGTGAGTCAGGCTTTAGGACATGTAGTGCTAGAAAGTCCCATGCATCATGTGTGTCAGGCCTCTTAATTCCCAAATAGTCTCCATGATGTGTATTATAGATCCTGGGTGTGCTGTAGAAATGCCATAGCAACTCTCTCTGTAGCATGTAGTAATCATTTCGGTGAAGTTTCATTTCTACATTCTCAGTCCCACCTTGACCCCCAACGCTGCCTGAACACCACTGCACTGTCCTAAACCCTAAAACACCATCCCTAGCAAAACCTGCTAAACTCTTTCAACACTACTGCACTTCTCTAAACCCTGAAATACCATTCTCAGCAAATGCCCCTATAATGTTGAAACACCACTGCACTGCCCTAAAACCTGAAACAGCACTGCCTGCATGATCTCCTACACTACCCGAACACTGCTGCTGTGCCTTAAACTCTGAAATAACACCCCCTGCTATTCCCCCTACACTGGGTGAATACTAGTGTTGTTTTCTAAACCCTAAAACAGTACTCCCAGCAAGACCCTCTTTCACTTTAGTAATAATCTTACTGATTTGCAATAGATACTGTCATTTGTCTTAGATCACAGTGTGAGTCAGTATTCATTTCAGAAAAATGTGGCAGAATAATGTGCTTAGTTGATGTGTTTAAAAATATGGGAATACATGTACTCATGAAGTGAGTCAGGCTTTAGGACATGTAGTGCTTGAAAGTCCTATGCAGCATGTGTGTCACGCCTCTTAATTACCAAATAGTCTCCATGCTGTGTAATAAAGATCCTGGGTGTGCTGTAGAAATGCCATAACAACTCTCTCTGTAGCAAGTAGTAATCATTTCATTGAATTTTCATTTCTACATTCTCAATCCCACCTTGACCCTCTACACTGCCTGAACACCACTGCATTGTCCTGAAGCCTGAAACACAATCCCTAGCAAAACCTGCTAAACGCTTTCAACACTACTGCACTGCTCTAAACCCTGAAACACCATTCTCAGCGAATGCCCCTATAATGTTGAAACACCACTTTACTGCCCTAATCCCTGAAACATCACTCCCTACACTTCCCTAACACTGCTGCTGTGCCTTAAACTCTGAAAGAACACCCCCTGCTATACCTCCTACACTGGGTGAATACTAGTGTAGTTTTCTAAACCCTGAAACAGCACTCCCAGCAAGGCCCTCTTTCACTGTAGTAATCATTTTACTGAATTGCAAGAGATACTGTCATGTGTCTAAGATCACAGTGTGAGTCAGTATTCATTTCAGAGAATTGTGGCAGAATAATTTGCTTAGTTGATGTGTTTAAAAATATGGGAATACATGTACTCATGAAGTGAGTCCAGCTTTAGGACTTGTAGTGGTTGAAAATCCAATGCAGCATGTGTGTCAGGCCTCTTAATTCCCAAATAGTCTCCATGCTGTGTAATACAGATCCTGGGTGTGCTGTAGAAATGCCATAGCAACTCTCTCTGTAGCATGTAGTAATAATTTCAGTGAATTTTAATTTCTACATTCTCTGTTCCACCTTGACCCCCTACAATGCCTGAACACCACTGCACTGTCCTAAACCCTGAAACACCATCCCTAGCAAAAGCTGCTAAACTCTTACAACACTACTGCACTGCTCTAATCCGTGAAACAGCACTCCAGCAAGTCTCTCTTTCACTGTAGTAATAATTGTACTGAATTGCAAGGGATACTGTCATTTGTCTAAGATCACAGTGTGAGTCAGTATTCATTTCAGAAAATTGTGGCAGAATAATTTGCTTAGTTGATGTGTTTAAAAATATGGGAATACATGTACTCATGAAGTGAGTCAGGCTTTAGGACATGTAGTGCTTGAAAGTCCTATGCAGCATGTGTGTCAGGTCTCTTAATTCCCAAATAGTCTCCATGCTGTGTAATAAAGATCCTGGGTGTGCTGTAGAAATGCATAGCAACTCTCTCTGTAGCATGTAGTAATCATTTCAGTGAGTTTTCATTTCTATATTCTCAGTCCCACCTTGACCCCCTACATTGCATGAACACTACTGCTCTGTCCTAAACCCTGGAACACCATCCCTAGACAAACCTGCTAAACTCTTTCAACACTACTGCACTGCTCTAAACCCTGAAACAGCACTCCCAGCAAGACTCTCTTTCATTGTAGTAATCATTTTACTGAATTGCAAGGGATACTGTCATTTGTCTAAGATCACAGTGTGAGTCAGTATTCATTTCACAAAAATGTGGCAGAATAATTTGCTTAGTTGATGTGTTTAAAAATATGGGAATATATGTACTCATGAAGTGAGTCAGGCTTTAGGACATGTAGTGCTAGAAAGTCCGATGCAGCATGCGTGTCAGGCCTCTTAATTCCCAAATAGTCTCCATGCTGTGTATTATAGATCCTGGGTGTGCTGTAGAAATGCCATAGCAACTCTCTCTGTAGCATATAGTAAACATTTCAGTGAATTTTCATTTCTATATTCTCATTCCCACCTTGACCCCCTACATTGCATGTACACCACTGCTCTGTCCTAAACCCTGGAACACCATCCCTAGCAAGACCTGCTAAACTCTTTCAACACTAATGCACTGCTCTAAACCCTGAAACAGCACTCCGAGCAAGACCCTCTTTCACTTTAGTAATAATCTTACTGATTTGCAATAGATACTGTCATTTGTCTAAGATCACAGTGTGAGTCAGTATTCATTTCAGAAAAGTGTGGCAGAATAATGTGCTTAGTTGATGTGTTTAAGAATATGGGAATACATGTACTCATGAAGTGAGTCAGGCTTTAGGACATGTAGTGCTTGAAAGTCCTATGCAGCATGTGTGTCAGGCCTCTTAATTCCCAAATATTCTCCATGCTGTGTAATAAAGATTCTAGGTGTGCTGTAGAAATACCATAGCAACTCTCTCTGTAGCATGTAGTAATCATTTCAGTGAATTTTAATTTCTATATTCTCAGTCCCACCTTGACCCCCTACATTGCTTGAACACTACTGCTCTGTCCTAAACCCTGGAACACAATCCCTAGCACAACCTGCTAAACTCTTTCAACACTACTGCACTGCTCTAAACCCTGAAACAGCACTCCCAGCAAGTCTCTCTTTCACTGTAGTAATCATTTTACTGAATTGCAAGGGATACTGTCATTTGTCTAAGATCACAGTGTGAGTCGCTATTCATTTCAGAAAGAAGTGGCAGAATAATTTGCTTAGTTGATGTGTTTAAAAATATGGGAATAGATGTCCTCAAGAAGTGAGTCAGGCTTTAGGACATGTAGTGTTTGAAAGTCCTATGCAGCATGTGTGTCAGGCCTCTTTATTCCCAAATAGTCTCCATGCTGTGTAAGACAGATCCTGGGTGTGCTGTAGAAATGCCATAGCAACTGTCTCTGTAGCATGTAGTAATCATTTCAGTGAATTTTCATTTCTACATTCTCTGTCCCACCTTGACCCCCTACAATGCCTGAACACCACTGCACTGTCCTAAATCCTGAAACACCATCCCTAGCAAAACCTGCTAAACTCTTACAACACTACAGCACTGCTCTAAACCGTGAAACAGCACTCCCAGCAAGTCTCTCTTTCACTGTAGTAATAATTGTACTGAATTGCAAGGCATACTGTCATTTGTCTAAGATCACAGTGTGAGTCAGTATTCATTTCAGAAAATTGTGGCAGAATAATTTGCTTAGTTGATGTGTTTAAAAATATGGGAATACATGTACTCATGAAGTGAGTCTGGCTTTAGGACACGTAGTGCTAGAACGTCCTATGCAGCATGTGTGTCAGGCCTCTTAATTCCCAAATAGTCTCCATGCTGTGTAACAAAGATCCTGGGTGTGCTGTACAAATGCCATAACAACTCTCTCTGTAGCAAGTAGTAATCATTTCATTGAATTTTCATTCCTACATTCTCAGTCCCACCTTGACCCCCTACACTGCCTGAACACCACTGCATTGTCCTAAAGCCTGAAACACCATCCCTAGCAAAACCTGCTAAACGCTTTCAACACTACTGCACTGCTCTAAATCCTGAAACACCATTCTGAGCGAATGCCCCTATAATGTTGAAACACCACTTCACTGCCCTAATCCCTGAAACAGCACTCCCTGCATGATCTCCTACACTTCCCGAACACTGCTGCTGTGCCTTAAACTCTGAAAGAACACCCCCTGCTATACCTCCTACACTGGGCGAATACTAGTGTAGTTTTCTAAACCCTGAAACAGCACTCCCAGCAAGGCCCTCTTTCACTGTAGTAATCATTTTACTGAATTGCAAGAGATACTGTCATGTGTCTAAGATCACAGTGTGAGTCAGTATTCATTTCAGAAAATTGTAGCAGAATAATTTGCTTAATTGATGTGTTTAAAAATATGGGAATACATGTACTCATGAAGTGAGTCCGGCTTTAGGACATGTAGTGGTTGAAATTCCAATGCAGCATGTGTGTCAGGCCTCTTAATTCCCAAATAGTCTCCATGCTGTGTAATACAGATCCTGGGTGTGCTGTAGAAATGTCATAGCAACTCTCTCTGTAGCATGTAGTAATCATTTCAGTGAATTTTAATTTCTATCTTCTCTGTCCCACCTTGACCCCCTACAATGCCTGAACACCACTGCACTGTCCTAAACCCTGAAACACCATCCCTAGCAAAACCTGCTAAACTCTTACAACACTACTGCACTGCTCTAAACCCTGACACAGCACTCCCAGCAAGTCTCTGTTTCACTGTAGTAATAATTGTACTGAATTGCAAGGGATACTGTCATTTGTCTAAGATCACAGTGTGAGTCAGTATTCATTTCAGAAAAATGTGGCAGAATAATTTGCTTAGTTGATGTGTTTAAAAATATGGGAATATATGTACTCATGAAGTGAGTCAGGCTTTAGGACATGTAGTGCTTGAAAGTCCTATGCAGCATGTGTGTCAGGCCTCTTAATTCCCAAATAGTCTCCATGCTGTTTAATAAAGATCCTGGGTGTGCTGTAGAAATACCATAGCAACTCTCTTTGTAGCATGTAGTAATCATTTCAGTGAATTTTAATTTCTATCTTCTCAGTCCCACCTTGACCCCCTACATTGCAATTACACCACTGCTCTGTCCTAAACCCTGGAACACTATCCCTAGCAAAACCTGCTAAACTCTTTCAACACTACTGCACTGCTCTAAACCCTGAAACAGCACTCCCAGTAAGACTCTCTTTCACTGTAGTAATCATTTTACTGAATTGCAAGGGATACTGTCATTTGTCTAAGATCACAGTGTGAGTCAGTATTCATTTCAGAAAAATGTGGCAGAATAATTTGCTTAGTTGATGTGTTTAAAAATATGGGAATATATGTACTAATGAAGTGAGTCAGGCTTTAGGACATGTAGTGCTATAAAGTCCCATGCAGCATGTGTGTCAGGCCTCTTAATTCCCAAATAGTCTCCATGCTGTGTAATAAAGATCCTGGGTGTGCTGTAGAAATACCATAGCAACTCTCTCTGTAGCATGTAGTAATCATTTCAGTGAATTTTCATTTCTATATTCTCAGTCCCACCTTGACCCCCTACATTGCATTAACACCACTGCTCTGTCCTAAACCCTGGAACACCATCCCTAGCAAAACCTGCTAAACTCTTTCAACACTACTACACTGCTCTAAACCCTGAAACAGCACTCCCAGTAAGACTCTCTTTCACTGTAGTAATCATTTTACTGAATTGCAAGGGATACTGTCATTTGTCTAAGATCACAGTGTGAGTCAGTATTCATTTCAGAAAAATGTGGCAGAATAATTTGCTTAGTTGATGTGTTTAAAAATATGGAATACAGGTACTCATGAAGTGAGTCAGGCTTTAGGACATGTAGTGTTTGAAAGTCCTATGCAGCATGTGTGTCAGGCCTCTTCATTCCCAAATAGTCTCCATGCTGTGTAATAAAGATCCTGGGTGTGCTGTAGAAATGCCATAGCAACTATCTCTGTAGCATGTAGTAATCATTTCAGTTAATTTTCATTTCTACATTCTCAGTCCTACACTGCCTGAACACCACTGCACTGCCCTGAACCCTGAAACACCATCTCTAGCAAAACCTGCTAAACTCTTTCAACACTACTGCACTGCTCTAACCCCTGAAACAGCACTCCCAGCAAGACTCTCTTTCACTGTAGTAATCATTTTACTGAATTGCAAGTGATACTGTCATTTGTCTAAGATCAAAGTGTGAGTCAGTTGTCATTTCAGAAAAATGTGGCAGAATAATTGGCTTAGTTGATGTGTTTAAAAATATGGGAATACATGTCCTCATGAAGTGAGTCAGGCTTTAGGACATATAGTCCTTGAAAGTCCTATGCAGCATGTGTGTCAGGCCTCTTAATGCTCAAATAGTCTCAATGCTGTGTAATTAAGATCCTGGGTGTGCTGTAGAAATGCCATAGCAACTCTCTCTGTAGCATGTAGTAATTAATTCAGTGAATTTTTGTTTCTACATTCTCAGTCCCACCTTGTCCCCCTACACTACCTGAACACCACTGCACTGTCATAAACCCTGAAATACCACCCCTAGCAAAACCTGCTAAACTCTTTCAACACAACTGTACTGCTCTAAACCCTGAAACAGCACTCCCAGCAAGACTCTCCTTCACTGTGGTAAGCATTTTACTGAATTGCAAGGGATACTGTCATTTGTCTAAGATCACAGTATGAGTCAGTATTCATTTCAGGAAAATGTGGCAGAATAATTAGCTTAGTTGATGTGTTTAAAAATATGGGAATACATGTCCTCATGAAGTGAGTCAGGCTTTAGGACATGTAGTCCTTGAAAGTCCTATGCAGCATGTGTGTCAGGCCTCTTAATTCTCAAATAGTCTCAATGCTGTGTAATAAAGATCGTGGGTGTGCTGTAGAAATGCCATAGCAACTCTCTCTGTAGCATGTAGTAATCATTTCAGTGAATTTTCATTTCTACATTCTCAGTCCCACCTTGACCCCCTACACTGCCTGAACACCACTGTACTGCCCTAAACCCTGAAACACCATCCCTAGCAAAACCTGCTAAACTCTTTCAAAACTACTGCACTGCTCAAAACCCTGAAACACCATTCTCAGCAAATGCCCCTATAATGTTGAAACACCACTGCACTGCCCTAAAACCTGAAACAACACTGCCTGCATGATCTCCTACATTTCCCGAACACTGCAGCTGTGCCTTAAACTCTGAAAGAACACCCCCTGCTATACCCCCGACACTGGGTGAATACTAGTGTCGTTTTCTAAACCCCGAAACAGCACTCCCAGCAAGAGCCTCTTTCACTTTAGTAATAATCTTACTGATTTGCAATAGATACTGTCATTTGTCTAAGATCACAGTGTGAGTCAGTATTCATTTCAGAAAATTGTGGCAGAATAATTTGCTTAGTTGATGTGTTTAAAAATATGGAATACAGGTACTCATGAAGTGAGTCAGGCTTTAGGACTTGTAGTGCTAAAAAGTCCTATGCAGCTTGTGTGTCAGGTCTCTTAATTCTCAAATAATCTCCATGCTGTGTAATAAAGATCCTGGGTGTGCTGTAGAAATGCCATAGCATCTATCTCTGTAGCATGTAGTAATCACTTCAGTGAATTTTAATTTCTACATTCTCAGTCCCACCTTGACCCCCTATACTGCCTGAACACCTCTGCACTGCCCTGAAACACCATCCCTAGCAAAACCTGCTAAACTCTTTCAACACTACTGAACTGTTCTAACCCCTGAAACAGCACTCCCAGCAAGACTCTCTTTCACTGTAGTAAGCATTTTACTAAATTGCAAGGGATACTGTCATTTTTCTAAGATCACAGTGTGAGTCAGTATTCATTTCTGAAAATTGTGGAAGAATAATTTGCTTAGTTGATGTGTTTAAAAATAAGGGAATACATGTCCTCATGAAGTGAGTCAGGCTTGAGGACATGTAGTCCTTGAAAGTCCTATGCAGCATGTGTGTCAGGCCTCTTAATTCTCAAATAGTCTCAATGCTGTGTAATAAAGATCCTGGGTGTGCTGTAGAAATGCCATAGTAACTCTCTCTGTAGCATGTAGTAATCATTTCAGTGAATTTTCATTTCTACATTCTCAGTCTCACCTTGACCCCTACACTGCCTGAACACCACTGCACTGCCCTAAACCCTGAAACACCATCCCTAGCAAAACCTGCTAAACGCTTTCAACACTACTGCACTGCTCTAAACCCTGAAACACCATTCTCAGCGAATGCCCCTATAATGTTGAAACACCACTGCACTGACCTAATCCCTGAATCAGCACTCCCTGCATGATCTCCTACACTTCCCGAACACTGCTGCTGTTCCTTAAACTCTGAAAAAACACCCCCTGCTATTCCTCCTACACTGGGCGAATACTTGTGTAGTTTTCTAAACCCTGAAACAGCACTCCCAGCAAGACCCTCTTTCACCGTAGTAATCATTTTACTGAATTGCAAGAGATACTGTCATTTGTCTAAGATCACAGTGTGAGTCAGTATTCATTTCAGAAAATTGTGGCAGAATAATTTGCTTAGTTGATGTGTTTAAAAATATGGGAATACATGTACTCATGAAGTGAGTCTGGCTTTAGGACACGTAGTGCTAGAACGTCCTATGCAGCATGTGTGTCAGGCTTCTTAATTCCCAAATAGTCTACATCCTGTTTAATTAAGATCCTGGGTGTGCTGTATATATGCCATAGCAACTCTCTCTGTAGCATGTAGTAATCATTTCAGTGAATTTTCATTTCTACATTCTCAGTCCCACCTTGTCCCCCTACACTACCTGAACAACACTGCACTGTCCTAATCCCTGAAACACCACCCCTAGCAAAACCCTTCTAAACTCTTTCAACACTACAGTACTGCTCAAAACCCTGAAACACCATTCTCAGCAAATGCCCCTATAATGTTGAAACACCACTGCACTGCCCTAAAACCTGAAACAACACTGCCTGCATGATCTCCTACATTTCCCGAACACTGCAGCTGTGCCTTAAACTCTGAAAGAACACCCCCTGCTATACCCCCGACACTGGGTGAATACTAGTGTCGTTTTCTAAACCCCGAAACAGCACTCCCAGCAAGAGCCTCTTTCACTTTAGTAATAATCTTACTGATTTGCAATAGATACTGTCATTTGTCTAAGATCACAGTGTGAGTCAGTATTCATTTCAGAAAATTGTGGCAGAATAATTTGCTTAGTTGATGTGTTTAAAAATATGGAATACAGGTACTCATGAAGTGAGTCAGGCTTTAGGACTTGTAGTGCTAAAAAGTCCTATGCAGCTTGTGTGTCAGGCCTCTTAATTCTCAAATAGTCTCAATGCTGTGTAATAAAGATCGTGGGTGTGCTGTAGAAATGCCATAGTAACTCTCTCTGTAGCATGTAGTAATCATTTCAGTGAATTTTCATTTCTACATTCTCAGTCCCACCTTGACCCCCTACACTGCCTGAACACCACTGTACTGCCCTAAACCCTGAAACACCATCCCTAGCAAAACCTGCTAAACTCTTTCAACACTACTGCACTGCTCAAAACCCTGAAACACCATTCTCAGCAAATGCCCCTCTAATGTTGAAACACCACTGCACTGCCCTAAAACCTGAAACAGCACTGCCTGCATGATCTCCTACATTTCCCGAACACTGCAGCTGTGCCTTAAACTCTGAAAGAACACCCCCTGCTATACCCCCTACACTGGGTGAATACTAGTGTCGTTTTCTAAACCCCGAAACAGCACTCCCAGCAAGAGCCTCTTTCACTTTAGTAATAATCTTACTGATTTGCAATAGATACTGTCATTTGTCTAAGATCACAGTGTGAGTCAGTATTCATTTCAGAAAATTGTGGCAGAATAATTTGCTTAGTTGATGTGTTTAAAAATATGGAATACAGGTACTCATGAAGTGAGTCATGCTTTAGGACATGTAGTGCTTGACAGTCCTATGCAGCATGTGTGTCAGGCCTCTTAATTCCCACATAATCTCCATGCTGTGTAATAAAGATCCTGGGTGTGCTGTAGAAATGCCATAGCATCTATCTCTGTAGCATGTAGTAATCACTTCAGTGAATTTTCATTTCTACATTCTCAGTCCCACCTTGACCCCCTACACTGCCTGAACACCTCTGCACTGCCCTGAAACACCATCCCTAGCAAAACCTGCTAAACTCTTTCAACACTACTGAACTGTTCTAACCCCTGAAACAGCACTCCCAGCAACACTCTCTTTAACTGTAGTAAGCATTTTACTGAATTGCAAGGGATACTGTCATTTTTCTAAGATCACAGTGTGAGTCAGTATTCATTTCTGAAAATTGTGGAAGAATAATTTGCTTAGTTGATGTGTTTAAAAATATGGGAATACATGTCCTCATGAAGTGAGTCTGGCTTGAGGACATGTAGTCCTTGAAAGTCCTATGCAGCATGTGTGTCAGGCCTCTTAATTCTCAAATAGTCTCCATGCTGTGTAATAAAGATCCTGGGTGTGCTGCAGAAATGCCATAGCAACTCTCTCTGTAGCAAGTAGTAATAATTTCAGTGAATTTTCATTTCTACATTCTCAGTCTCACCTTGACCCCTACACTGCCTGAACACCACTGCACTGCCCTAAACCCTGAAACACCATCCCTAACAAAACCTGCTAAACGCTTTCAACACTACTGCACTGCTCTAAACCCTGAAACACCATTCTCAGCGAATGCCCCTATAATGTTGAAACACCACTGCACTGACCTAATCCCTGAAACAGCACTCCCTGCATGATCTCCTACACTTCCCGAACACTGCTGCTGTTCCTTAAACTCTGAAAAAACACCCCCTGCTATACCTCCTACACTGGGCGAATACTTGTGTAGTTTTCTAAACCCTGAAACAGCACTCCCAGCAAGACCCTCTTTCACCGTAGTAATCATTTTACTGAATTGCAAGAGATACTGTCATTTGTCTAAGATCACAGTGTGAGTCAGTATTCATTTCAGAAAATTGTGGCAGAATAATTTGCTTAGTTGATGTGTTTAAAAATATGGGAATACATGTACTCATGAAGTGAGTCTGGCTTTAGGACACGTAGTGCTAGAACGTCCTATGCAGCATGTGTGTCAGGATTCTTAATTCCCAAATAGTCTACATCCTATTTAATTAAGATCCTGGGTGTGCTGTATATATGCCATAGCAACTCTCTCTGTAGCATGTAGTAATCATTTCAGTGAATTTTCATTTCTACATTCTCAGTCCCACCTTGTCCCCCTACACTGAATGAACACCACTGCACTGTCCTAATCCCTGAAACACCACCCCTAGCAAAACCCTTCTAAACTCTTTCAACACTACAGTACTGCTCTAAACCCTGAAACAGCACTCCCAGCAAGACTCTCCTTCACCGTGGTAAGCATTTTACTGAATTGCAAGGGATACTGTCATTTGTCTAAGATCACAGTGTGAGTCAGTATTCATTTCATAAAAATGTGGCAGAATAATTTGCTTAGTTGATGTGTTTAAAAATATGGGAATACATGTCCTCATGAAGTGAGTCAGGCTTTAGGACATGTAGTCCTTGAAAGTCCTATGCAGCATGTGTGTCAGGCCTCTTAATTCTCAAATAGTCTCAATGCTGTGAAATAAAGATCGTGGGTGTGCTGTAGAAATGCCATAGCAACTCTCTCTGTAGCATGTAGTAATCATTTCAGTGAATTTTCATTTCTACATTCTCAGTCCCACCTTGACCCCCTACACTGCCTGAACACCACTGCACTGCCCTAAACCCTGAAACACCATCCCTAGCAAAACCTGCTAAACTCTTTCAACACTACTGCACTGCTCAAAACCCTGAAACACCATTCTCAGCGAATTCCCCTATAATGTTGAAACACCACTGCACTGAACTGAAACCTGAAACAGCACTGCCTGCATGATCTCCTACACTTCCCGAACACTGCAGCTGTGCCTTAAACTCTGAAAGAACACCCCCTGCTATACCCCCTACACTGGGTGAATACTAGTGTAGTTTTCTAAACCCTGAAACAGCACTCCCAGCAAGAGCCTCTTTCACTTTAGTAATAATCTTAGTGATTTGCAATAGATACTGTCATTTGTCCAAGATCACAGTGTGAGTCAGTATTCATTTCAGGAAATTGTGGCAGAATAATTTGCTCAGTTGAAGTGTTTAAAAATATGGGAATACAGGTACTCATGAAGTGAGTCAGGCTTTAGGACATGTAGTGCTTGACAGTCCTATGCAGCTTGTGTGTCACGCCTCTTAATTCCCAAATAGTCTCAATGCTGTGTAATAAAGATCCTGGGTGTGCTGTAGAAATGCCATAGCAACTCTCTCTGTAGCATGCAGTAAATATTTCAGTGAATTTTCATTTCTACATTCTCAGTCCCACCTTGACCCCCTACACTGAATGAACACCACTGCTCTGTCCTAAACCCTGAGACACCATCCCTAGCAAAACCTGCTTAACTCTTTCAACACTACTGCACTGCTCTAAACCCTGAAACAGCACTCCCAGCAAGACTCTCTTTCACTGTTGTAATCATTTTACTGAATTGCAAGGGATACTGACATTTGTCTAAGATCACAGTGGGAGTCAGTATTCATTTCAGAAAAATGTGGCAGAATAATTTGCTTAGTTGATGTGTTTAAAAATATGGGATTACATGTACTCATGAAGTGAGTCAGGCTTTAGGACATGTAGTGCTAAAAAGTCCTATGCAGCATGTGTGTCAGGCCCCTTAATTCCCAAATAGTCTCCATGCTGTGTAATAAAGATCTTGGGTGTGCTGTAGAAATTCCATAGCAACTCTCTCTGTAGCATGTAGTAATCATTTCAGTGAATTTTCATTTCTACATTCTCAGTCTCACCTTGACCCCCTACACTGCCTGAACACCACTGCACTGCCATGAAACACCATCCCTAGCAAAACCTGCTAAACTCTTTCAACACTACTGCACTGCTCTAACCCCTGAAACAGCACTCCTAGCAAGACTCTCTTTCACTGTAGTAAGCATTTTACTGAATTGCAAGGGATACTGTCATTTGTCTAAGATCACAGTGTGAGTCTAAGTGAGTGATGTAATGTTTATTGATTGATTATTTAAAATCTTTACCAAAAAGAGAATGCACAATATAGCATTTCAATTATAGTAATACAATAAAATTATAGTAATACAGTAAAAGGGTGATGACTTTACAATTTAAGTTATAATTTAGTAATTTAAAAAAAAATTGAAACACAAACAGTATAATAGTTAATATTTTTAAAAATCCAGTTTTTTCCATGCACTTGTTAAGAATTTTGAGAGAGCAGAATTATTATGTATATCTTCCAGGCAAAGACACTGGATTAGCGCTTGTCTACATGTCCTTATTGATCTTAATTGAAGTGCCTTTTTAAAAGTGTTATTCTTTCATTTTTTAGTTCTGGGCAAAGCTGAGTCAGTATTCATTTCAGAAAATTGTGGCAGAATCATTTGCTTAGTTGATGTGTTTAAAAATATGAGAATACATGTCCTCGTGAAGTGAGTCAGGCTTGATGACATGTAGTCCTTGAAAGTCCTATGCAGCATGTGTGTCAGGCCTCTTAATTCTCAAATAGTCTCAATGCTGTGTAATAAAGATCCTGGGTGTGCTGTAGAAATGCCATAGCAACTCTCTCTGTAGCATGTAGTAATCATTTCAGTGAATTTTCATTTTTACATTCTCAGTCCCACCTCCCCCCCCTACACTGAATGAACACAACTGCTCTGTCCTAAACCCTGAGACACCATCCCTAGAAAAACCTGCTAAACTCTTTCAACACTACTGCACTGCTCTAAATCCTGAAACAGCAGTCCCATCAAGACTCTCTTTCACTGTAGTAATAATTTTTTCTGAATTGCAAGGGATACTGTCATTTGTCTAAGATCACAGTGGGAGTCAGTATTCATTTCAGAAAAATGTGGCAGAATAATTTGCTTAGTTGATGTGTTTAAAAATATGGGATTACATGTACTCATGAAGTGAATCAGGTTTTAGGACATGTAGTGTTTGAAAGTTCTATGCAGCATGTGTGTCAGGCCTCTTAATTCCCAAATAGTCTTCATGCTGTGTAATAAAGATCCTAGGTGTGCTGTAGAATTGCAATAACAACTCTTTCTGTAGCAAGTAGTAATCATTTCAGTGAATTTTCATTTCTACATTCTCAGTCCCACCTTGACACCCCTAAACAGCCTGAACACCACTGCACTGCCCTAAACCCTGAAACACCATCCCTAGCAAAACCTGCTAAACTCTTTCAACACTACTGCACTGCTCTAAACCCTGAAATACCATTCTCAGCAAATGCCCCTATAATGTTGAAACACCACTGCACTGCCCTAAAACCTGAAACAGCACTGCCTGCATGATCTCCTACACTACCCGAACACTGCTGCTGTTCCTTAAATTCTGAAATAACACCCCCTGCTATACCCCCTACACTGGGTGAATACTAGTGTAGTTCTCTAAACCCTAAAATAGCACTCCCAGCAAGACACTCTTTCACTTTAGTAATAATCTTACTGATTTGCAATAGATACTGTCATTCGTCTAAGATCACAGTGTGAGTCAGTATTCATTTCAGAAAAATGTGGCAGAATAATGTGCTTAGTTGATGTGTTTAAAAATATGGGAATACATGTACTCATGAAGTGAGTCAGGCTTTAGGACAAGTAGTGCTTGAAAGTCCTATGCAGCATGTGTGTCAGGCCTCTTAATTCCCAAATAGTCTCCATGCTGTGTAATAAAGATCCTAGGTGTGCTGTAGAAATACCATAGCAACTCTCTATGTAGCATGTAGTAATCATTTTAGTGAATTTTCATTTCTGTATTCTCAGTCCCACCTTCACCCCCTACATTGTATTAACACCACTGCTCTGTCCTAAACCCTGGAACACCATCCCTAGCAAAACCTGCTAAACTCTTTCAACACTACTGCACTGCTCTAATCCCTGAAACAGCACTCCCAGTAAGACTCTCTTTCACTGTAGTAATCATTTTACTGAATTGCAAGGGATACTGTCATTTGTCTAAGATCACAGTGTGAGTCAGTATTCATTTCAGAAAAATGTGGCGAAATAATTTGCTTAGTTGATGTGTTTAAAAATATGGGAATATATGTACTCATGAAGTGAGTCAGGCTTTAGGACATGTAGTGCTAGAAAGTCCCATGCAGAATGTGTGTCAGGCCTCTTAATTCCCAAATAGTCTCCATGATGTGTATTATAGATCCTGGGTGTGCTGTAGAAATGCCATAGCAACTCTCTCTGTAGCATGTAGTAATCATTTCAGTGATTTTTCATTGCTACATTCTCTGTCCCACCTTGACCCCCTACACTGCCTGAACACCACTGCACTGTCCTAAACCCTGAAACGCCATCCCTAGCAAAACCTGCTAAACTCTTTCAACACGACTGCACTGCTCTAAACCTTGAAATACCATTCTCAGCAAATGCCCCTATAATGTTTAAATACCACTGCACTGCCCTGAAACCTGAAACAGCACTGCCTGCATGATCTCCTACACTACCCGAACACTGTTGCTGTGCCTTAAACTCGGAAATAACACCCCCTGCTATACCCCCTACACTGGGTGAATACTAGTGTAGTTTTCTAAACCCTAAAACAGCACTCCCAGCAAGACCCTCTTTCACTTTAGTAATAATCTTACTGATTTGCAATAGATACTGTCATTTGTCTAAGATCACAGTGTGAGTCAGTATTCATTTCAGAAAAATGTGGCAGAATAATGTGCTTAGTTGATGTGTTTAAAAATATGGAAATACATGTACTCATGAAGTGAGTCAGGCTTTAGGACATGTAGTGCTTGAAAGTCCTATGCAGCATGTGTATCAGGCCTCTTAATTCCCAAATAGTCTCCATGCTGTGTAATAAAGATCCTAGGTGTGCTGTAGAAATACCATAGCAACTCTCTCTGTAGCATGTAGTAATCATTTCAGTGAATTATCATTTCTATATTCTCAGTCCGACCTTGACCCCCTACATTGCATTAACACCACTGCTCTGTCCTAAACCCTGGAACACCATCCCTAGCAAAACCTGCTAAACTCTTTCAACACTACTGCACTGCTCTAAACCCTGAAACAGCACTCCCAGCAAGACTCTCTTTCACTGTAGTAATCATTTTACTGAATTGCAAGGGATACTGTCATTTGTCTAAGATCACAGTGTGAGTCGCTATTCATTTCAGAAAAAAGTGGCAGAATAATTTGCTTAGTTGATGTGTTTAAAAATATGGGAATAGATGTCCTCATGAAGTGAGTCAGGCTTTAGGACATGTAGTGTTTGAAAGTCCTATGCAGCATGTGTGTCAGGCCTCTTAATTCCCAAATAGTCTCCATGCTGTGTAATAAAGATCCTGGGTGTGCTGTAGAAATGCCATAGCAACTATCTCTGTAGCATGTAGTAATCATTTCAGTTAATTTTCATTTCTACATTCTCAGTCCTACACTGCCTGAACACCACTGCACTGCCCTGAACCCTGAAACACCATCACTAGCAAAACCTGCTAAACTCTTTCAACACTACTGCACTGCTCTAACCCCTGAAACAGCACTCCCAGAAAGACTCACTTTCACTGTAGTAATCATTTTACTGAATTGCAAGTGATACTGTCATTTGTCTAAGATCAAAGTGTGAGTCAGTTGTCATTTCAGAAAAATGTGGCAGAATAATTTGCTTAGTTGATGTGTTTAAAAATATGGGAATACATGTCCTCATGAAGTGAGTCAGGCTTTAGGACATATAGTCCTTGAAAGTCCTATGCAGCATGTGTGTCAGGCCTCTTAATGCTCAAATAATCTCAATGCTGTGTAATAAAGATCCTGGGTGTGCTGTAGAAATGCCATAGCAACTCTCTCTGTAGCATGTAGTAATCATTTCAGTGAATTTTCATTTCTACATTCTCAGTCTCACCTTGACCCCCTACACTGCCTGAAAACCACTGCACTGCCCTAAATCCTGAAACACCATCCCTAGCAAAACCTGCTAAACACTTTCAACACTACTGCCCTGCTTTAAACCCTGAAACACCATTCACAGCGAATGCCCCTATAATGTTGAAACACCACTGCACTGCCCTAATCCCTGAAACAGCACTCCCAGCAAGACCCTCTTTCACTGTAGTAATCATTTTACTGAATTGCAAGAGATACTGTCATTTGTCTAAGATCACAGTGTGAGTCAGTATTCATTTCAGAAAATTGTGGCAGAATAATTTGCTTAGTTGATGTGTTTAAAAATATGAGAATGGAAAGGGGCGACCACTCGGTCCCCCCGAACGTATGGTTGGGTACCCCGATCCCCCCGGGAAACCGTTTTGGGCGGGAGGCGTGGCTTGGCTGGTATGCCCGTAGTGGCGTAGCCGGGGCGCGCCTTTTCCCGCCCAAGAGGGGTTGTCCTAGACACCTACACCGTTCGAACCGCCCCCGTAGGCGTTTGGGGGAAGGCCCACGCCCTCCCAAAGAAGGATAAAAGGAGCATCATGCCAAGGAAGCATCCTCTTGTTCCTGTACTTGGAAGCTGCACTTCCCTCGTTGCTCGTGAGCCCGAGACGGAACAAGGAGCCAATTTTGAGAACTTGTAATTTTTGTGTTTCTCTTTCAGTGAGTCGAAGCTTTGGATCCAGGACCTCGATTCGGATATCCGCGATACGATGCCTGGCAAAAAGGTCGGAAAGAAGGTTGGGACTGAACAACTGCTTCGCATGCTGGTGAAAGATATGGCGGACATGAAGAAGCAGATGGCGGCAATGAATGGCACGGGCGGACCGAAGAAAATCATCGGACCAGCATTGCCGGGAATAGTCCCTGCCGGGAGAGGTAAAAGGGTCAGGAATGGGGCGGCAGGAGGGGAGGCCCCGGTTCCCGAGTCACCTCCGGCGAGCCCGGTCGGTCCGGTGGGGGTCCCAGTTCCGATCCCGAACGCGGGACAGCCGATCCCTGTGGTAGTTACGCCCGTGAGCGAGGGGGATATGCCTCCCGAACTGGCCGCTCAGTTGGCAGCATGGTTAGGCAAGAGCAACGAGAGTGCTCTAGCATCAGGAGACACGGCGGCAGAGGCCATGTTGATAATGAAGCAGTTGCGGCAATCGAGAGATGCTGCGAAGGCACCTTGTCCTCTTGTTTCCCCACAGGTCCCCTCGGATAAACCGGCACCGGGCGTTGGAACAACAGCTGCAACAGATACAGCTCCTGGTTCTGGTAAGAAGCCGTTGCCAATAGCGGGGGAGGGATCGTTACCCTCGAGGAGGGAAAAAGTGGTTCAGCATATCCCGATGGATGTGAAAGAAAGGATTTGGGCCGATAAATATGTGAACATGTTTTCGCTGTTGACCGATCACTATGAGATAGAGCACGTTAAAAATCAGAAGGAGTTGTTGCATCTGAGTGTATGGCGTGCAAAAATGGCGGGTTTCAGGGTGGAGGAAACAATCGCTAATTGGGCCAGGGCGTTCGGAATGTTCACAGCAATCATGGGGGAACGTAGGCCTGAAGTATTGTCAGAATTGGCCTGTTACCAAACACGTATTATGGAATTTTTTGAATCATATGAAGGTAATCAATGGATGGGGTATGATAACAAATTTCGTAAGGCCAAGGAGCACGACTCATCCCTGACGTGGGATTGTTTCAACTCCATTTCCTGGCAGAAGCAGGTTATGCCAAACACGGCGAGGTCGTCTTCTTTTGGCGGGAATGGCGCAGAGCCTTCCCGCCATTACTTGGCGGCACCCTTTCGGGCAGGCGCCAACGGGGATCAGCACAACAAGAATAATGGGAACTCTGGTAAAAAAGGGGTGTGTTGGAGCTTTAACAGAGGCAAGTGCACTAGGCCACAAGGGACATGCAAGTTCAGGCATGAGTGTGCAGGGTGTGGGCAGTCCTCACACCCCGAGAGTTAATGCAGAGCAAAGAATGGTGAGACAGGAGGTAGAGGGGGGCCAAACAGGTCTAGCATCGCCCGAGGGGCACCGTTACCTACCCTGGTTGACATCATGGCATTGATCCCTTGGCTGAACCGATACCCAGACCATGTCTCCGCTGGGGTGTTGCGAGACGGTTTCTCATATGGTTTCCGCATCCCGGCGGGGTGTTTACGGGGGGAAACACAATGTAAAAATCAACTATCTGTTCAACGTAATACGACGGTGGTGCAAGCAAAGATTGCAAAAGAGGTGACCCGAGGTCGGGTTGCGGGACCGTATGTGCACCCGCCTGTTGTTAATTTTGTTTGTTCACCGTTGGGAGTAGTCCCCAAGAAGGACCCAGGTGAGTTTCGGTTAATCCATAATGTGTCCGCTCCTAGGGGTCTTTCGGTGAACGATGCGATTGACCCGGGACTTTGTTCGGTGCGGTACGCATCCTTTGATGAGGCCGTCGCCATGTTAAATCGCCTAGGGCCCGGAGCGCTGATGGCTAAATCAGATATTGAGTCAGCGTTCCGGTTGCTTCCGGTACACCCACAGGATCAGCATCTCTTAGGTTTTGTGTTCCAAGGAAGCTATTACATGGATAAATGTATGCCGATGGGTTGCTCCATCTCTTGTGCATATTTTGAGAAGTTTAGTACTTTTTTGCAATGGGTGTTCACTAGAGCCACGGGCCTCACGCAGGTAATGCACTACCTTGATGATTTTCTGTTTCTGGGGGCAGCCGGGGGCACGGAATGTGAACAGGCTTTGATGGAATTCTGTAATCTCATGAAAAGTTTTGGTGTGCCATTGGCACCAGGCAAGACAGTGGGGCCATCTACGTCTCTCGAGTTTCTTGGAATCGAGCTCGATTCAGTAGAGGGGTGCTTCCGTCTGCCCACGGAGAAGGTAATGAAGTTTGAGGCCTCACTGGAAGTATGCATTGGCGAGAGAAAAGTAACTCTCCATCAGCTGCAACAAGCAGTGGGCCAGCTTAACTTTGCCCTCAGAGTGATACCGATGGCCCGCCCCTTTTCCCGCTCTATCGCACAAGCCATGGTGGGCCTCAAGGAAGGACACCACCGCACAAGACTGTCAGCCGAGGTTCGCCAGGACATGCGCATATGGTTGGCATTTCTGGTGGATTTCAACGGTCGTGTCGTGTGGAACAAACCATCAGTTTCCTCCGAGGAGCTGGGGTTGTGGACTGACTCGGCAGGAAGTGTGGGTTTTGGCGCCATCTTTGGTGAGAGATGGTCGGCACGAACATGGCCGGCGTGGTGGCACGATAGTGGGCTCACAGGTAACATCGGGTTCCTTGAGCTGTTCCCCATTCTGGTGGCCTTGAAAACATGGCCAGAAGGGTTTCGTGACCGTGCTGTGGTGTTCTGGTCTGATAATATGACTGTTGTTGAATGTATCAATAATCAGGCAGCACGCTGCAAATGGATTTTGAGATTGCTGAAAGAAATTGTCCTGCTATGTATGAGGCTAAACGTCCACTTTAGGGCAAGACACGTGCCGGGGGTACTGAACCAGGCAGCTGATGCACTCTCTCGTTCCCATATGCAGGCCTTCAGGGGTTTTCTGCCCTCAGCGGACTTGGTGGCGGCACCATTTCCCGAAGCTCTCTGGTCTCTCGGTGCCCCGGATTACAAAACCTCGTGGGAGAGAGTCTAGCACCCAGGACAAGGAAGGCATATGAAGGAGCGTTCCGTGCCTATTGATCATTTTTAGGTTCAGCGGGGGGGGAGCATTGGGGACAGGAGGAGTATGTTCTACAGTTTCTGGTAGCACTACATCAGGCAGGCCGATCACTGGCAACAGCTAATAGGCACAGGGCCGCCATTGCCTTCATGGCGCAGGCGCATGGCATCCAGGACCCCACATCGTCCTTTCTCGTAAAAAGGGCACTGCGTGGGTGGCAACGCCTTGAGGGCCGTAGAGTGGATGAAAGGCACCCGATAGATCTGGCAAGCTTGTCCCTGTTAATGTCCGTACTCCCTGCGACTTGTTCATCTCAATCAGAGACGGTGCTGTTCCGGGACGCTTTTGCATTAGCATTCCATGGGGCTATGCGGGTGAGCGAGCTGGTAGCAAGGAATAAGTGGGATACGGGGGGAGGCCTGTGTCGAGATCACATTCAGATCAAGGGTGACACAATGTTAGTCACAATAGCCAGTTCCAAAACCGATCAGGCAGCCATCGGGGACAGTGTGGTAGTCCAGCGTATTCCGGAGTCTCCCATGTGCCCGGTAAAATGCGTGGAGGAGTATTTAGCGCAGAGGGCGGCATCATGGGGGGGGAGTTTGTTGAGACACACCGACGCCACCCCACTGACGAGGTTTCAGTTTCAGCGGGTGTTAACAATGGCAATCGCGGCAGCGGGCTTGGACCCGAGCGATTTTGGGACCCATTCCTTCCGGATAGGGGCTGCTACAGAGGCTACAGCCAGGGGTCTGAGTGTTGAAAAAGTGAAACAATTGGGGCGTTGGTCCTCGAATTGCTATAAAAGGTATGTGAGGATGCACATGTTGTGAAGCCTTTGTCATGCACTCACGCTTCTTGTTTTCTGTTTGATTTTCAGTTGCGCGAGCAGGCTTTGCGGGGCGGACTGTGCAGTTGACCCGACACCTGGGGACCAGCGGTCAAAGATCACCGGCTGAGGAAAGAGTGGTGTGGGTCGTGGGCCACTCATACGTGAGGCGCGCCGCGGATGTATTCAAAGCAGGTGACATGATTCACGTTGCGGGGGAATACGGGTACAGGGTGACCTTCCACGGAAGGGGCGGGCTCTGTATTGACCAGTTTCAAGGTTTTATGGAGGGTCTGTTAGGGCGGACAAGGTCACCACCATCTGTAATCATAGTACATCTTGGGGGCAATGATTTGGTGACCATTGGTCGACGAGTACTTCTTGAGTTAATCTTGGCCTCGGTAAGCTGGTTGGCAAGAAGGGTTCCGGGGTGCACGATCGCATGGTCACACATGATTCCGCGGAAGGTGTGGCGGGGGGCCCTCTCTGTGTCAGCTTTGAATCACTCGGTAAAGAAGGTTAATAGCAAATTAGGTAGATTGTTTCGCACAGGAAAATTGCATTGTGTACCCCATGGATGTATACGGGGGGACCATATGTATCTGGAAGATGGGGTCCATTTGTCCCGGGAGGGAAATGTCTTACTCATAGGGGACTTCATAGCTTGGTTAAAAAGTTTGTGTAGCCATGACCTATAGTAGGAGTTTTTTGGGGGGTCCGGATAGCCGGTAAACTATCCGGCCTGTGGCGGTAAGGTCATGAACGGTGAGCAGTAATTGGAAGATCCCTAGAGGTGGGGCGCCACCCATTATGGATGGGAGCGCCCGGGGGGAGGCGGCCATTGGCCCCTCACACGGGGAGGCGGTACCCTCTAAGGATGGGGACGCCGAAATGGAAGGCGTTCATCGGCCCCTCCCTGGGGAGGAGGGGCTACGGCCCCCTCCTGGGAATTTCCCGGGGCCAGGACATCCGCGACGGCGGAGGTGGTAAGCAGTGTGGGGTGGGAGGGGGGTCTACGCTACCTTCTAGACACCTCACACGAGTCCTCGGACGACCACCAAGATGGCGTCGAGTAAATATGGGGCCCCCGTTAAGACAAAGGAAATTGGAAGTTGGCACAGAGGTACAGTCATCTGTGCGCCCGCCCCTCACAAGTGAGGGGGGGAGTTATGGTATTAGGGATCTGACACCGGTTACGACCTTGCCGTTGGCCCGTAATGTTAGGATGTACAATTTGAATTTTGAGAAATGCATCGTAATGTGTAAATGAAATTGTACATGATATGAAACTGTTAATTTAATGTTTTAATTTTGTTTCATATTTTAATAAATACGGCCGGTGAGGGTAACTCCCTCACCGCCTTCCAAAAGCTCAAGAACCATTTCCGTCTTCCCATTCTTGGGGATTGTGTTGGGAGGGGGTGACGGGTATCCCGGCCATATGGAAAGGGGCGACCACTCGGTCCCCCCCGAACGTATGGTTGGGTACCCCGATCCCCCCGGGAAACCGTTTTGGGCGGGAGGCGTGGCTTGGCTGGTATGCCCGTAGTGGCGTAGCTGGGGCGCGCCTTTTCCCGCCCAAGAGGGGTTGTCCTAGACACCTACACCGTTCGAACCGCCCCCGTAGGCGTTTGGGGGAAGGCCCACGCCCTCCCAAAGAAGGATAAAAGGAGCATCATGCCAAGGAAGCATCCTCTTGTTCCTGTACTTGGAAGCTGCACTTCCTCGTTGCTCGTGAGCCCGAGACGGAACAAGGAGCCAATTTTGACCCACCCACCAGCCCCTGATGGCAGCGATTTGTATTGCAATAAAGTTAATTAACGAGGATATTATCTCTTCTCAGGTTTTTTCGAATAAGTTGGGATGGTCGTGATGTGACAATAAAATGGTTGCTCTTTCTAGGCGAAGTATCGCAGCTAAGTGTAAGAGCTGTTATGGCATAGTTGGAAGTTTTTATGTTTTAAAAATGCCCAGTATAACTGTTATTCGCTTTAGTTTAAAAAATGTCGTATTTATTTTCTGGTCGGGCGGTAAGGTCATGATCGGTGAGCGGTAATTGGAAGATCCCTAGAGGTGGGGCGCCACCCATTATGGATGGGAGCGCCCGGGGGGAGGCGGCCATTGGCCCCTCACACAGGGAGGCGGTACCCTCTAAGGATGGGGATGCCGAAAGGGAAGGCGGTCATCGGCCCCTCCCTGGGGAGGAGGGGCTACGGCCCCCTCCTGGGAATTTCCCGGGGCCAGGACATCCGCGACGGCGGAGGTGGTAAGCAGTGTGGGGTGGGAGGGGGGTCTACGCTACATTCTAGACACCTCACACGAGTCCTCGGACGACCACCAAGATGGCGTCGAGTAAATATGGGGCCCCCGTTAAGACAAGGGAAATTGGAAGTTGGCACAGAGGTACAGTCCTCTGTGCGCCCGCCCCTCACAAGTGAGGGGGGGAGTTATGGTATTAGGGATCTGACACCGGTTACGACCTTGCCGTTGGCCCGTAATGTTAGGATGTACAATTTGAATTTTGAGAAATGCATCGTAATGTGTAAATGAAATTGTACATGATATGAAACTGTTAATTTAATGTTTTAATTTTGTTTCATATTTTAATAAATACGGCCGGTGAGGGTAACTCCCTCACCGCCTTCCAAAAGCTCAAGAACCGTTTCAGTCTTCCCATTCTTGGGGATTGTGTTGGGAGGGGGTGACGGGTATCCCGGCCATATACATGTACTCATGAAGTGAGTCAGGCTTTAGGACACGTAGTGCTAGAAAGTCCTATGCAGCATGTGTGTCAGGCTTCTTAATTCCCAAATAGTCTACATTCTGTTTAATTAAGATCCTGGGTGTGCTGTATATATGCCATAGCAACTCTCTCTGTAGCATGTAGTAATCATTTCAGTGAATTTTCATTTCTACATTCTCAGTCCCACCTTGTCCCCCTACACTACCTGAACACCACTGCACTGTCATAAACCCTGAAATACCACCCCTAGCAAAACCTGCTAAACTCTTTCAACACAACTGTACTGCTCTAAACCCTGAAACAGCACTCCCAGCAAGACTCTCCTTCACTGTGGTAAGCATTTTACTGAATTGCAAGGGATACTGTCATTTGTCTAAGATCACAGTGTGAGTCAGTATTCATTTCAGCAAAATGTGGCAGAATAATTTGCTTAGTTGATGTGTTTAAAAATATGGGAATACATGTCCTCATGAAGTGAGTCAGGCTTTAGGACATGTAGTCCTTGAAAGTCCTATGCAGCATGTGTGTCAGGCCTCTTAATTCTCAAATAGTCTCAATGCTGTGTAATAAAGATCGTGGGTGTGCTGTAGAAATGCCATAGCAACTCTCTCTGTAGCATGTAGTAATCATTTCAGTGAATTTTCATTTCTACATTCTCAGTCCCACCTTGACCCCCTACACTGCCTGAACACCACTGCATTGCCGTAAACCCTGAAACACCATCCCTAGCAAAACCTGCTAAACTCTTTCAACACTACTGCACTGCTCAAAACCCTGAAACACCATTCTCAGCGAATGCCCCTATAATGTTGAAACACCACTGCACTGCCCTAAAACCTGAAACAGCACTGCCTGCATGATCTCCTACATTTCCCGAACACTGCAGCTGTGCCTTAAACTCTGAAAGAACACCCCCTGCTATACCCCCGACACTGGGTGAATACTAGTGTTGTTTTCTAAACCCCGAAACAGCACTCCCAGCAAGAGCCTCTTTCACTTTAGTAATAATCTTACTGATTTGCAATAGATACTGTCATTTGTCTAAGATCACAGTGTGAGTCAGTATTCATTTCAGAAAATTGTGGCAGAATAATTTGCTTAGTTGAAGTGTTTAAAAATATGGAATACAGGTACTCATGAAGTGAGTCAGGCTTTAGGACATGTAGTGCTAAAAAGTCCTATGCAGCTTGTGTGTCAGGCCTCCTAATTCCCAAATAATCTCCATGCTGTGTAATAAAGATCCTGGGTGTGCTGTAGAAATGCCATAGCATCTATCTCTGTAGCATGTAGTAATCACTTCAGTGAATTTTCATTTCTACATTCTCAGTCCCACCGACCCCCTACACTGCCTGAACACCTCTGCGCTGCCCTGAAACACCATCCCTAGCAAAACCTGCTAAACTCTTTCAACACTACTGAACTGTTCTAACCCCTGAAACAGCACTCCCAGCAAGACTCTCTTTCACTGTAGTAAGCATTTTACTGAATTGCAAGGGATACTGTCATTTTTCTAAGATCACAGTGTGAGTCAGTATTCATTTCTGAAAATTGCGGCAGAATAATTTGCTTAGTTGATGTGTTTAAAAATATGGGAATACATGTCCTCATGAAGTGAGTCAGGCTTGAGGACATGTAGTCCTTGAAAGTCCTATGCAACATGTGGGTCAGGCCTCTTAATTCTCAAATAGTCTCAATGCTGTGTAATAAAGATCCTGGGTGTGCTGCAGAAATGCCATAGTAACTCTCTCTGTAGCATGTAGTAATCATTTCAGTGAATTTTCATTTCTACATTCTCAGTCTCACCTTGACCCCTACACTGCCTGAACACCACTGCACTGCCCTAAACCCTGAAACAACATCCCTAGCAACACCTGCTAAACGGTTTCAACACTACTGCACTGCTCTAAACCCTGAAACACCATTCTCAGCGAATGCCCCTATAATGTTGAAACACGACTGCACTGCCCTAATCCCTGAAACAGCACTCCCTGCATGATCTCCTACACTTCCCGAACACTGCTGCTGTTCCTTAAACTCTGAAAAAACACCCCCTGCTATACCTCCTACACTGGGCGAATACATGTG
The DNA here is from genome assembly GCF_964261635.1 of Lissotriton helveticus. NCBI lineage: Eukaryota > Metazoa > Chordata > Amphibia > Caudata > Salamandridae > Lissotriton > Lissotriton helveticus. The sequence goes on from NC_136068.1 coordinate 652,236,416, forward strand.
TAGTTTTATAAACCCTGAAACAGCACTCCCAGCAAGACACTCTTTCACTTTAGTAATAATCTTACTGATTTGCAATAGATACTGTCATTTGTCTAAGATCACAGTGTGAGTCAGTATTCATTTCAAAAAATTGTGGCAGAATAATTTGCTTAGTTGAAGTGTTAGAAAATATGGGAATACATGTACTCATGAAGTGAGTCAGGCTTTAGGACATGTAGTGCTTGACAGTCCTATGCAGCATGTGTGTCAGGCCTCTTAATTCCCAAATAGTCTCCATGCTGTGTAATAAAGATCCTGGGTGTGCTGTAGAAATGCCATAGCAACTCTCTCTGTAGCATGTAGTAATAATTTCAGTGAATTTTCATTTCTACATTCTCAGTCTCACCTTGACCCCTACACTGCCTGAACACCACTGCACTGCCCTAAACCCTGAAACACCATCCCTAGCAAAACCTGCTAAACACTTTCAACACTACTGCACTGCTCTAAACCCTGAAACACCATTCTCAGCGAATGCCCCTATAATGTTGAAACACCACTGCACTGCCCTAATCCCTGAAACAGCACTCTCTGCATGATCTCCTACACTTCCCGAACACTGCTGCTGTTCCTTAAACTCTGAAAAAACACCCCCTGCTATATCTTCTACACTGGGCGAATACTTGTGTAGTTTTCTAAACCCTGAAACAGCACTCCCAGCAAGACCCTCTTTCACCGTAGTAATCATTTTACTGAATTGCAAGAGATACTGTCATTTGTCTAAGATCACAGTGTGAGTCAGTATTCATTTCAGAAAATTGTGGCAGAATAATTTGCTTAGTTGATGTGTTTAAAAATATGGGAATACATGTACTCATGAAGTGAGTCTGGCTTTAGGACACGTAGTGCTAGAACGTCCTATGCAGCATGTGTGTCAGGCTTCTTAATTCCCAAATAGTCTACATCCTGTTTAATTAAGATCCTGGGTGTGCTGTATATATGCCATAGCAACTTTCTCTGTAGCATGTAGTAATCATTTCAGTGAATTTTCATTTCTACATTATCAGTCCCACCTTGTCCCCCTACACTACCTGAACAACACTGCACTGTCCTAATCCCTGAAACACCACCCCTAGCAAAACCCTTCTAAACTCTTTCAACACTCTAGTACTGCTCTAAACCCTGAACCAGCACTCCCAGCAAGACTCTCCTTCACCGTGGTAAGCATTTTACTGAATTGCAAGGGATACTGTCATTTGTCTAAGATCACCGTGTGAGTCAGTATTCATTTCAGCAAAATGTGGCAGAATAATTTGCTTAGTTGATGTGTTTAAAAATATGGGAATACATGTCCTCATGAAGTGAGTCAGGCTTTAGGACATGTAGTCCTTGAAAGTCCTATGCAGCATGTGTGTCAGGCCTCTTAATTCTCAAATAGTCTCAATGCTGTGTAATAAAGATCGTGGGTGTGCTGTAGAAATGCCATAGCAACTCTCTCTGTAGCGCTGTAGTAATCATTTCAGTGAATTTTCATTTCTACATTCTCAGTCCCACCTTGACCCACTACACTGCCTGAACACCACTGCAGTACCCTAAATCCTGAAACACCATCCCCAGCAAAACCTGCTAACTCTTTCAACACTACTGCACTGCTCTAAACCATGAAACACCATTCTCAGCGAATGCCACTATAATGTTGAAAGAGCACTGCACTGCCCTTAACCCTGAAACAGCACTGCCTGCATAATCTCCTACACTTCCTGAACACTGCTGCTGCGCCTTAAACTCTGAAAGAACACCCCCTGCTATACCCCATACACTGGGTGAATACTAGTGTAGTTTTCTAAACCCTGAAACAGCACTCCCAGCAAGACCCTCTTTCACTTTAGTAATCATTTTAATGATTTGCAAGAGATACTGTGATTTGTCCAAGATCACAGTGTAAGTCAGTATTCATTCCAGAAAATTGTGGCAGAATAATTTGCTTAGTTGATGTGTTTAACAATATGTGAATACATGTACTCATGAAGTGAGTCAGGCTTTAGGATATGTAGTGCTAGAAAGTCCTATGCAGCATGTGTGTCAGTCCTCTTAATTCCCAAATAGTCTCCATGCCGTGTAATAAAGCTCCTGGGTATGCTGTAGAAATGCCATAGCAACTCTCTCTGTAGCATGTAGTAATCAATTCAGTGAATTTTCATTTCATACATTCTCAGTCCCTTTTTGACCCCCTACAATGCCTGAACACCACTGCACTGTCCTAAACCCTGAAACACCATCCCTAGCAAAACCTGCTAAACTCTTTCAACACTACTGCACTGCTCTAAACCCTGAAACAGCACTCCCAGCAAGACTCTCTTTCACTGTAGTAATCATTTTACTGAATTGTAAGGGATACTGTCATTTGTCTGAGATCACAGTGTGAGTCAGTATTCATTTCAGAAAAATGTGGCAGAATAATTTGCTTAGTTGATGTGTTTAAAAATATGGGAATACATGTCCTCATGGAGTGAGTAAGGCTTTAGGACATGTAGTGCTTGAAAGTCCTATGCAGCATGTGTATCAGGCCTCTTAAATCCCAAATAGTCTCCATGCTGTGTAATAAAGATCCTGGGTGTGCTGTAGAAATGCCATAGCAACTCTCTCTGTAACATTTGGTAATCATTTCAGTGATTTTTCATTTCTACATTCTCAGTCCCACCTTGACCCCCTACAATGCCTGACACCGCTGAACTGTCCTAAACCCTGAAACACCATTCCTAGCAAAACCTGCTAAACTCTTTCAACACTACTGCACTGCTCTAAACCCTGAAACAGCGCTCCCAGCAAGACTCTCTTTCACTGTAGTAAAATTTTACTGAATTGCAAGGGATACTGTCATTTGTCGAAGATCACAGTGTGAGTCAGTATTCATTTCAGAAAAATGTGGCAGAATAATTTGCTTAGTTGATATGTTTAAAAATATGGGAATACATGTACTCATGAAGTGAGTTAGTCTTTAGGACATGTAGTGCTTGAAAGTCCTATGCAGCATGTGTATCAGGCCTCTTAATTCCTAAATAGTCTCCATGCTGTGTAATAAAGATCCTGGGTGTGCTGTAGAAAATGCCATAGCAACTATCTCTGTAGCATGTAGTAATCATTTCATTAAATTTTCATTTCTACATTCTCAGTCCCACCTTGACCCACTACACTGCCTGAACAACACTGCACTGTCCTAAACCCTGAAACACCATCTTTAGCAAAACCTGCTAACTCTTTCAACCCTACTGCACTACTCTAAACCCTGAAACAGCACTCCCAGCAAGACTCTCTTTCAGTGTAGTAAAATGTTACTGAATTGCAAGGGATACTGTCATTTGTCGAAGATCACAGTGTGAGTCAGTATTCATTTCAGAAAAATGTGGCAGAATAATTTGCTTAGTTGATGTGTTTAAAAATATGGGAATACATGTACTCATGAAGTGAGTCAGGCTTTAGAACATGTAGTGCTAGAAAGTCCTTTGCAGCATGTGTTTCAGGCCTCTTAATTCCCAAATAGTCTCCATCCTGTAATAAAGATCCTGTGTGTGCTGTAAAAATGCCATAACAACTCTCTCTGGAGCATGTAGTAATCATTTCAGTGAATTTTCATTTCTACATTGCCAGTCCCACCTTGACCCCCTACACTGCCTGAACACCACTGCACTGTCCTAAAGCCTGAAACACCATCCCTAGCAAATCATGATAAAGTCTTTCAACACTACTGCTGTAAAGCCCGAAACACCATTCTCAGTGAATGACCCTATAATGTTCAAACACCACTGCACTGCCGTAAACCCTGAAACAGCACTCCCTGCATGATCTCCTACACTGCCTGAACACTGCTACTGTGCCTTAAAATTACTTATGGTGTGAACCAGACTTTACAACATATAGTGCTTCTAATTGCTATGTAGTATGCTAGTAGTGGTCTATAATGGTAAAAAAAAATTGTAACATGTTTTTTTTCTTCACAACAGATTTTAATTATCTACAGAAAGAAAAAACAACATGCCTTCAAAGAGTGTGAAAAGAAAAAGGTATAAACAGGCTTACTTTTCCAAGAAAAAACAAGTACAAGATTTGAAAAATCTGAAAAAAATGAGAAAATTGTCCCTAGAAATGCAGTAGAGGTGTTAGCTGATGAAGTTTTAGGGAGACGTCCTAAGGCTCCAGTGTACACTTGGAATTGTAGTAGTATTTGTAGTGTACGACAGGATTCAATCGATTTTTCCGCAATTTCTTACGTAAGTATACTAAGAAAAGTGTTAAACAAAAGATTAAGATGTTGCAAGAATTAGACCGCTGAAGTATGAGAGAAAAAAACGGGTTTGCAAGGTCATTCTCTGGCTTGTCTTCCTAAAAGAGTATGTCAGAGTGTGTTTCACCATTTTAGGATGTTAGCAGTGCATCATACTGAAGTGAGGAAATTAGTGAGAAGGTTGTATTATGCAAAATGTCCATCACTTAAGCTAAAACAGTTAAACAGTGTGCTTTTGCATGGATCTGTAATAGATGTAATCAACATTTGTGAAGAAATTGAGGTTAGTTACTTTCGTCCTGAAAAAGACAGTGCAGAAACTGATACATTAATAGAAGGAAATGTGGAAGAAAATGTGCAGAATTTTAGTACAGAAAATTTTGAGCAAGAAATTACAAGGTTTAAGGTCATTTCAGCAGAAAGGACACACTTTTCTTGTATTTGATGTAGACGAATTCATTATAAAAATCAGACCAGGATAGTTGATGTATATTTAAAAAGTGAAAAGGAGAATAATAATGAGTGGAAGGAATTTGCAACTTATTTGTTGGTAGAGAATTGTTTTGATTTAGGTTCTGATCAACGTATTTGTAAATATTGTTATAATAAATTAAATGAAAATAAAATCCCAGCTAGAGCTGTACATAATATTCTTGAGTTGTTAAATATTCCTTCTGAACTGATGGATTTAAATACTTATGAGTCTATTCTTATTCAATGTGTGCATCCATTTCAGGCTATTGTTCGTATGGTGCCTAAGACAGGGAAATTGCCTCCTTCAGATTTACAGAGAGGATTAAAGGGAAGAGATGTATATTTGCCTCTAGATTTTAAGACAAATATTGAAACAATTGGTGTAGAAAATGTGGAATCTCTAGTTATTCTAGTTAATGGCATTCCTACGAAGAGTAAGAACATATGGCAAGAATTAGTGGATGTTTGGAAAGTGAAAAAGGCAACGTTGTATTTGGTAAAAATAATCAATACTATACAAATGTATATGTAGGAGAAGAGGAAACAACTATAGAAGAGGACAGTGATTTGTCAACTGAACAAATTGAAAAAGTGGATGTGTCCGGAACTGAAGAAATTCATGAACATTATAGTGTGCATCCACTTCACTCTAAAGAAATGATGGGGAATAATATTGAGTTATTCCAAATGAAAGAAGCGAAAGGAAGTACCATTAGTGTATGGGAAGAAAGCTTGAAAGCTCATTGTTTCCCTCACTTATTTCCAACAGGAAAAGGTGGACGATATGATGAACGAGCTGTGCTAATTCCTGCATCTGAATACCGGACATCAAGATTATATGCAGAAGATCCAAGGTTTCGCCAATGTATTCCATATTTGTTTCATCTTCTGTTTGAGAGTGACTTGTCTGGACTTTCTTATGCAGTGAACCATATACTAAAAAGTGGAGTACATCTGCAAAATGTTTCGGCAAAGGACTTTATGGATAAAGTCCAACAGAAAGATACTGTTTTGGAATCTCAGCTAATTAATCTCATGGCATGTCAGCGTGGTACTAATGAGTATTGGTACTATTGTCATGGGGAATTGAAATGTATGCTAAGAAACTTAGGAACTCCTACATGGTTCCTTACTCTAAGCTGTGCTGAGTATGCTTGGGAAGATTTACTTCAATTTCTTCGAAAGGCAAATGCAAACATAGAAAATATAGAATACAAGACACCTGGAGAACTGTGCTCTTTGGATCCAGTTAATGTATGCAGGTATTTCAATCATAGATTTGAAGCTATGATGTCTTTTATCACAAACAAAAAAAAAATCCTCCTCTTGGAGAGGTTCTGGATTTCTTTTGGAGAAAGGAGTATCAAGCAAGAGGTGCTCATCACATACATATGCTGCTATGGATCAAAGATGCCCAAAAATTTGGAACAGATTCAGATGAGGCAGTGAGGAGTTTTATTGAACAATATCTACATGTGCTGTACCAAAAAGTGCAGAACAAAACAATTTAAGACATCAAGTCATACAATTTCATACCCATCGTTGTGGAAAATACTGTCATCGAAAGTACAAATCTAAGGATAAGTTCTATACAAAATGTCGGTTTGCATTTCCACGTCCAGTAATTTCAAAAGGAAGAGTGATCAATTTTATGTCATCTTTGCGACATACTGTCAGAAGAAAATCACCGAAAAATACCTACAACTTAAGAAGAAATGAAGAGTCAAAATACATGAATGACTATAACCCAGTCATTTTCTCCATGTGGAATGCTAACATGGATATTCAATATGGTGCTGGACAACTCCATTGCTGTGGCTCGATATGTAACGTCTTACATGACTTAATCTGAAAAGACGGAACTAAAGGAAATGTGGGAAGAAATTTCTCATGAAAAGAACCTAAGTAAGAAATTGTACAGCTACAGTTCGAAGATGTTGTCTCATCGAGAAATCGGAGCATATGAATGTTCAGATCACTTATCATATGCAAGTCTATACTCCAAATCTAGAACAATCATTTGGGTGAGTTTAGGTTTTGCAAGAACACGTAACCGAGTTTTGAAATCTGTACAAGAAATTGAGTATTTAGCAGAAAGAGAACCAGACAGTACAGATATTTTGAAGACAAATATGTTGGATACATACTATCCAAATAGAAGTACTGCAAAGCTATACTTTTAGAGGAATATTACAGAAGATATCAATAAAGGAGTATATGCTGTGATTGGATCTGAAGGATGTTTAGTGAAACAAAGAAAAGGACATTTGATTAATCATTGAAAACTCTTTAAGCCATGGCGTACAGAACTGGAACTACTTGGAGATTTTCACAGTTATGAAGATTCATTCAATGCAACAAAAAATACTATAGAATGTCCTGTTTTTACTAATTATCTGAACATGTTGAACGATGAAATACAGCAAGAAGCCACAATTGCAACAGAGATTGCTAGGGACAGTTCTCAAGACATTCACAGTTCTGCTTCGTTGAGTCAGGATCCACTAGGAGAACCAATTTTCCAAAATGAAGCAGCAACTGCCATGGATGAGGTGGAAACAGCAATGCAACAAGCTCAAGAGGAAGAAATAAACTTAGAAGAATTGGAAAAACAACTAAATGTTGAGCAAAAACAAATATATGATCAAATGACAGAGCAGATTGAGCATGGTTTATATCATGAGAAAAAAGAGTCCTCATGTACGTCATTTAAACATGTCCGACTGTACGTGAGTGGAGAAGCAGGAACTGGAAAACGTTTTCTAATTAAAGGAATTGCAACTTATCTACAGAAAAGAACTGAGTCGTCACTCTCGTGTGTTGTTACTGCTCCAACCGGGTTGGCAGCACATAACATTAAAGGGATTACTTTACATTGTTTATTGATGCTGCCAGTAGAGCATGAAAATAAATTAGAATACCACAAGCTATCTGGAGAAGCTTGTTGTGAAGTTTCTAGAGTCTTGAAAAAATTGAAACTTCTCATTATTGGAGAGGTAAGTATGGTATCAAATTTAATGCTTGCCTTTGTGCATTTAAGAATGCAACAAATCCTTAAAACAGAGTATGATGTGTTATTTGGAGGCAAACATGTCATAGTTTTTGGAGATCTACTACAACAAACTCCTGTGAAAGGACAACCAGTATTTAAAACAGTTACACATGAAGACACCAGAAAGTGCCTTGGAAGCGTTGGAAATGTTAATATTTGGTCATATTTTGAATATTCAGAACTCATTACAATTATGCGACAGGCAAAGGACGCTGATTATAAACGTATTCTTGAAGATATAAGAATTGGAAAAGTGAGTGAACATGGCAAAGAAGCTTTACAGGCACGATTTCTTACAAATTTGTTTCCAAATTTATGTCCGCCGAAAACAGTTTCCTGTTTGTGTGGCATATGCGGTGACTATTCATAAATCTGAAGGTTTAATTGTAGATAATGCGTTGGTGAATATTGGAAGTACTGTGTTTGAAGAGGGTTTGGCATATGTTGCTTTATCTCGAGTCAGAACTTTATCTGGATTATACTTGATTGATTTTGATGAGACAAAGATTAGTGCAGATGTAAATTGTGTAAAAGAGTATAATAGGTAAAGAAGAGAACATGCTCCCAATTTACCTCAATATCCTTTATTTGAAAAGCGTGTGGTAGGTTGAAAAAGAAGATATGAGAAAAATTGTAGCGAGGTTGTAGAGAAAAGAAAAAAACTAGATGAACCAGTGATAGTAAGCAAAAAGAAAAAGGATACTATTGAAGAGGTTGTTGGTTTTCAGTTTGAAAACAGTTCTGGTGTCAACTGCTATGCTAATGTAGTGGTTAATGTTGTTTTTTTTCTTGAAACTTTACAACAACAAATTGTTGAAAATCGGGACAAAAAGATTTTGTTGTTTGTTGAAATCTGTGTTGGAGAAATTAAGTAGTGATAAAACTAAAATAGAAAGTGTTTCTGATATTCGAAATGTTTTCGACATATGTTCTGGTTTAAATCAATTTTCACAGAATATTCAGCAAGATTGTCAGGAATTTCTAATGTATATGCTTGTTGTATTGCAAGATGAACTTCTAGATATTGAAAATCTTTTTGGCCTTTGTTATAAATGGCAACATGACTGTGACAATTGTTCGTTTTCAAGTAGTACTGAAATAGACACTAAAAGATTTATATATTTGACTTTACCAGACTGCAAATCAGTGTCTTTTAATAATCTAGTTAGAGAAGCAAATCAAAACATGGTCTGTACCCAATGTAACTCACAAATGTTATCAGCATTATTTATACAAAGATATGGAGAGTATGTAATTTTAATGCTGAAACGATGCAGACCTGATGGAAGAAAACTTTAATAAAACATGTTGTGGCTTCTCAACTATCAATATCAGGAAGAACTTTTGTAACTGTAAGAACTATTTTCCATGATGGTCCTTCTACAACATCAGGACATTACACAGCTTATTTAAAATGTACAAATGGCTGGACTCATTGTAATGATACTCAATTTATTTTTAAACAACGTTTGCCTTATGACTTACCAAATTCTTACCTAGTGTTTTTACAACCAAAATTTTAGGGAAAATAATTGGCCTGGGAAAATTACTGCTGTTAAGAAAGGGTTGTCCGGTGTCGAAAAGTACTTTGTGAGTGAGGGTGATCAGGTTAAAAAAATTCTTGTAGTTGACGTAGAGGTAGTTTAGGTGTATCAGATAGTGGGTGATGTAGCTATCACAGGAGTCAGTGAGGCAGAGGTGTTTTAGATTTGTTGTAGTTGTTGTAGGTGTTAGTGAAATTTTTTATTCCCTTGAAGAGGTTTCGTTTAATGGTATACAGCTGATGTTGAGATTCTGAGAGCATGCTAGTTGTTTAAGGTTTATGTACATGATAAATAGCATCGGGTGGAGGTATAACCATTGTTAGATGGTACAAAAGATGTGGGTGCTTTTGATTGAGAATGTTGGGAAACGGACACTTAAGAGTACTATTAAGTATCTTCCAAACTAAGGATTACACACATACTATTTGGCCATGAGGAATGGTATCTGAAACAAAAAATGACTATTTCGAGTAAATGTTGTTAGCATATGTTTGTACATAACTTTATTTAGAGTGTATAAAAAAGAAGTAATAATGTTTTGTTACATTGTGATTGTTGGAGATGTCCCATAGTTACGTAAGAAATTGCTGTTCGAAAAAAACATTTAAGTTATGTTTTTTTCTAATTTTTACATTATTAATGAAAATGTTGAATGGTTTTTTTAAAGACAATCTTATTGATTGTCTATTTTTTTGCCCGCTGTTGTACTATGATGAGTACTATTGAACTCACTGTTTTCAGTGAAATTCAATATATTCTGAGAACAGCAAAATAAGATACATAACATATTGTACAAATTATTTTGTATTGTGAAATATATATTATAACTCAATTTTTACTTCTCTTCCACAGATACTATATTTATAAAAAATGTATTATTAACTTTTCATTACTTATAAGGTAAGTACGACAAACAAAAAATACTTTCTCATCACTCTCTTACTTCTCTTTCCCTCATTCACTTTCTTCACTCTCTCCCTTACTCCCCTTCCTTCACTCATCTTAATCCCCTTCCCTCACTCGCCTTATTCCCCTTCATTCACCTTTACACTCCTTCTCTCACCATCAGTACGCTTTCCTCACCCTCACTCACCTTCTCCTGCTCCCTCTTTCCCCTCTCTGTCCCTCACTTCCCTTTCCTTTCCTCTTCCATCACTACCCTTCTCTTGCTCTATCCCTCACTCTTTTCTCTCTCTCTCTCCCTCACTTCACACTCTTTCCTTTACACCATCCCTCACTCACTTTCAGTCACTCCCCTTCTCTCACTCCCTCACTCCCTTTTGCTCACTCCCCTTCCTTTATTCCCTCCATCACTCCCCTTTCTCTATCCGTCTCTGAGTCTCTTCCTCTGTCTCAGTCACTATAACTGCCTCACTCCCTCACAGTCCCAAACTCTCCCTCTCTTTCTCTCTCTCACTGCCTCCCTCTCTCTCCACCACTCTTCCTTTTCTTTCCTCTCTCTTTCCATAAATCCTTCTCTCTCACTCACTACTTTTTCCTCTCTCTTAATATGCTTCTTTTTCCCTCACTCCCCTTCCTTCACTGTCACTGCCCTTCACTCAATCTCACTCCTCTTACCCTACTTCATGTTCTCCTCTGTGTATCACTCCCATTCCCTTTCTCCTGCTGCCTTTCCTTCCTTCACTCCCCCTCACTCTCTTTCCCTCACTCCATCCATCATTCCCCTTCCCTCACTGCCCTTTCCTCAATCCCTTTTTCTAACTCCCATTCCTTTAGTCCCTCACTCCCCTTCAATCCATTTCTCTCTCCCTCACTCCCTCTGTCTCACTCAGTCAAACCGCCTCTCTCACTTTCAGTCACTCGCTCTCCCTCTCTTTCTCTCTCACTCTCTCCCTCTCTCTCTCTCTCTCTCTCTCACATTTCCTTTCTTTCCCTTTCGGTTTCCTTCACTCCTACTTTATCCCTCAGCCCCCTTTCCTCTCTCTTAATCTCCATCCTTTTCTCTCATTCCCCTTTCATCACCCTCATACCCCTTCTCTCACTGCAACTGCCTTTCACTCACCCTCAGCACTTTTCCCTCACTCCCCTTCCCTCATCCCCCTTCCTTCACTCCTCTTTCCTCACTCGCTTGCTTACTCCCCTTCATTCACTCCCTCCCTCTCATTTTCACCCATGTTTCTCTCCCTGTCTTCCTCTGTCATACTCACTCTAATTGCCTCACTCCTTCTCAATTCCTTGGTATCCCTCTCTCTCACTCTCTCCCTCTCTCCCTCTCTCTCCCTTACCCTTAATCTCCTTTCCTCTCTCTTTCTATCACTCCTCCTCTCTCCCTCACTCATTTTTCCTCTCTCTTAATGTTCTTCCTTCTCCCTCATTCACCTTCCCTCACCCTCATACCTCTTTCCTAACTGTCACTAACCTTCACTCACTGTCACTCCCCTTCCCCCACTACACTTCCTCCTATTTGTATCTCACACCCCTTCCCTTTCCCACTCCCTGTCCCTCACTCCCCCTCGCTCTCCTTCACTCACTCCATTCCTTACTCCCCTTCCCTCACTCCCCTTCCCTAACTCCCTCCATCCCCTCACTCCCCTTCTGTCTCCTTCACTCCCATTCTCTCACTTTCCCTTATCCCCCTTCTCATCCTCATACCTCTTCCCTCACCATCACTCCACTTCCCTTACCTTCACTCCCCTTACCCTGCTCTACTTCCCCCTCGCTGTCCCTTACTCCCCCTCCCTGTCTCCATCCCTCACTCTACTTTCCTTACTGCCATTCCCTTACTCTTTCACTCTCCTTATCTCACTCCCCTACCCTTAGTCCCCTTCTTTCCATCACATATAGCTCTTCTTGGAGAAGCAAAGTTAGAAGAATAATTTTTTTTTGCTTTACATTTTTTTGGTGTATTTTTTTAACGATTTTATATTTTTGGGGATTTTCTGTAAAAAAAAGAAAATAGGTAACCAAAAACTGCTCAACAGGAACCGGAACAAAAATAATAAAAGAAAAAAAATTAACGGCGGGAGCATCTGTGTTGCCTCTTCTGTGCCCCGATTAAATCAATTCTTTGCTCTCCGTAGCACAATAGTTGCAACGTATATGTACGTCTGCAAAATCTGGCCGGATATCTGGAGCAGTTGCAGATGGAGATGCTCCTTAAGAAGAGTTGCTGGGGACAGCAGCTGGAGGATTGTCCCTGAGGTCTTGAGTAGATGCCCGAGCATAGTTGTTGGGATGAAGATTTTTCACATGCCGAATCATAGTTGCAATGCTGAAAGAATACTGTTTGGAGGCATCACCTCTTGAAAGGATGGTGCCACAGATGTTGCAAGTGACCTTGGAAGCATTTACCTTTTTTTGCCCTTCTGGGTAAGTAAAAAACTTCCATATAAAAGACTCTGTGGTTTTCTTCTGTTTTGGCTGTTCAGGCAAAAACTCCACATCAGGGTCTGAAGAAGATTGCTGTTCTGCCATTTTCCAAGCAAGAAGAAAATACTGAAGATGCTTCTCCCAGGAAAAAGAAACAGATAGTGAGGGAAGTGGGTGGGGTTTTTGAAGATTTGGAAAATAATCTACTATAAACCAATCAAAAGTGATGTTTTCAAGTCATATGACTTTACGTGCATGCAAGGTGCGCGCACGCATGCGACACCGTGTTCGCACGAGTCGCATATGAATGACTTTTTACCCGATTTTCATAAATGCTTTTAAAGCTAATATACGGTTATAAAAAGTCAAAAATAATATTTTTAGTTATGTCACAGAATATCCTGGGTTATTATGTACATTACATTTACAGAAATTACTTTTTGGAATGAATTTTTTTTCGCGTGGTGCGTACACCGTGCGCGCATGCGTGCAAACTAAGTGCGCGCATGCGTGCGAACACCGTGCACGCCCCTTAAAAAACACAAAATCAGTGATGTCATTTGAGATGTCATCAGTGATGTCATCAGTGATGCCACTGACCATGTCATGAATGATTTAATATGTGACATCATCAGCAGTAGATTGCGGGCGTGCGAGTTATAGTGAGTACAACTAACTATAACAGGGGAATTGTACTGGCTTTGTATGAGTAAAATGTCCAGCTAACTATAACTGGTGTGAAACCTATGTTTTTTTCAGTGAATATATATTTATTACCTACTGGCGGTCGCCAGTAGGTAGTTATAGTTAGGATTGTTTTCCATAGGAAATCCGCAACATTCTATTGGGAATAACTTTGGCTCCGGTGGACGAATCTTCGCACATTTCTCAAAGAAGATTGCCCGCTCCTCTCTGCTCCTTCCCTGAAAGGTTGGGGGGGGGATTCGTCAAGAGGGGGCCGAGATAAAAGGGGGGTCCCAAAACGTGTTTTCCCCATGTTAATTTCCATAGGGCGGTTGGACTCACTTTTAGCCCGAACAGCTGAATGGATTTCCACCAAACTTGGCAAAATTGTAGGGACTGGTAGCCCGATGTGCCTTTGCTATGTCTCAAGATGTGCGCTCCAGTGGATTTTGAGTAATTTAGGTTCAAAAAATATATATATCTATAAGCGCACCCCGGTACGCGCACCGGGGAGCGTACCAGCGCGCTACGCGAGTACGTGAACGGAAAGCTGATTGGGTCTCGGGTGTCTTGTCAACATTCCAAACAGTCCGGAGCAGCTGCCATCTTGTGTCTCGGTAGGATCGAGACAGAAGAGGTGGCAAAAACAAAGGGGGAAATAACTAAAAGGGTGTAGGGTAGACCCCCCTGACACCCTAGGTTTGATGTGGGGGCCATAAAAGGGCTCCGCGGGACAAAACATTTTAAAATATTTTTTCGATTTTCGCGGGGGGAGCGCCCAGTACACGCACCGGGGAGCATACCGGGGAGCGTACCACGGGGGAAACCAAGTGAAACAGTAAAATAATAATTGAAAGTGCTTAGAGGTAGGGTATCTCTGCATAGAGTTGTTGTGTTGTGTGGGTGATATAAGTACCAGCATGTAGGTACCAATGTAGAGTCTTAAATTCAATGTAGACTGTCTCCTCTGTAGATAATTTGCATGTTGTTACAGAAGTTATTGTGGTATATGGAATCTATACTATAGTCTGTCAGGAAAGCAGAAACAACATGGAGGCAGGAGATGAAAAAGATATGTCAAATACACATTGGAGATAAGAAAGTGGGAGAAAGGAAGTAACTATGAGCAAAATTACTATGTAACACAAAAAAGTTGCACAGTATACTATAAGTCTCACTTTATATTATAATCATTTTGGTACTACTTGATGAATTAAATATAAAAATTAATAATGTCTCGAACAATTTTTGATTATTAAATATACATTTATTTTTCAGATTCTTTTTCAAAATGTAATAAAACTTCTAACAATATATTGTCTGGAATGTCCTCATTTTCATTCTGTGATTCTATTGCTTCCACACACTCAAGTAATTCATGGTCCATTGACTCATCCATAAAGTCAAAGTCATCATTCTCAGCAATATTTTCTTCAGGGTTGTTCTCCACAACAATTTCGAAAGAAATATTAATTTTATTCTGTTCTCCTCCCATTTTCTTGCTGTAAATTGCATAAAAAATACATTTATTTTGGTTGTACTTCATGAATTAGATATAAAAATTAATAATGTCTCAAACAATTTTTAATTATTAAATAAAAATGTATTGGTCAGAATTTTCATAGTTCAATAAAACTTCCAGCATTACATCATCTGGAATCTCCTCAAACATGCAAGTTTCTATGTCTTGTAAGCATTCAATAAATTGTTCATCCAAAGACTGATCCATAAAATCTTCATCTAAAAATTCTTCATTTAAAATCTCCTCAGATGTAATGTCGAAGGAAACATTGATATTTTCGTGCTCCCCTTCCATTTTTTTGCTGTAAATTCCATAAAAAATAAGTATATCAGTAGAGATAGGGCACTGTTGGGTTTAAGTTCAGACAGGTAGTTTTGATTTTTTAACAGTGAAGTTATCTTTGGGCAGTGTATGGTATCAGGCTGGAAGTAGAAATATAAAAAAGTGTATGTGATAAAGCCTAAGCATAATTATTCAAGAGAAGCCTAACTCAATCCATAACTATAACAGATAAGCCTATCTCAATCTATAACTATTACAGAGGGATAGTATATAACTATCAGAAAATGTTTTCCTAAATTAACTTAAAGTGCACAACATACTTCACTTTCCAAAATAACAAACTTACCTTTGTGAAAGCAGTTGAAGTTCTCAGAGAAAATCCTTTTCAAATGTACTTCAGGAAGTACTAGTCAAAATGGCTGTGTTTCCCTCTCTTTTTTTATATATATTCATGTACATAACCAATCAAATGTCAGGAAATATTAGTAGAAAATGAAAGTAACATTTTAATTGGTTGTAAATTCTAACACTTCAGATGTGTTTTTGTCATGTAATTTACCTCAGGATATTTAGACAGGGCTACAGGCGAAATGGCTCAATGGAATTCCACCAAATGTGGGAAAATGGTAGGGACTAGAATGTAGTATTGCCTATTCTATATTTGGTGAACTTCTCTACAGAGGTTTTTATGTAAATTAACTTTAAAAAAATGTTGGGAGCGCTTACCGGTGAGCGCCCCGGTACGCGTACCGGTAAGCGCAATGGGATTCCTCCATTTTGTGTTTCGGAAGAATTGAGACACAAGATGGAGGACAAACAAGGTTGGGAATGGGTAAAAGGGGGCACGGTAGACACCCCCTGACCCCCTAGGTTTTCTGAGGGGAGTTTAGGAGGTACATATATGCCCAAAAAAAAAAGTTTTAATTTTTCGCGGGGTGAGCACCCGGTACGCACACCGGGGAGCGTACCGGAGAGCGTACTTTGGTGAAAACTAGTGAAAAAAGTTAGAAAAAGATAATCATTTGGAGTGATCAGAGGTAGGGTAGCCCTGAAAAGAGCTTTTGGGTTGTGTGTCTGATTTAGGTACCTACAAGTAGGTACCAATGCACAGTCTTAAATTCAGGAGGAATATTCTTTTCCCCTCATCTGAGAAGTGCACACCATCTCCTCTGTAGATATCTTGCATGTTGTAACGCAAGTTATTGTTGTATATGGAACCCATTCCAAAGTCTCTCATGTAAGCAGAAACAGATTTATTCACATGTTTCCGTGCTTTCTCAAATTGTGGACAAAATTGGTTGGACCACTTCCATTTCTGTCTTTGGCATGTATTGGAATATACCAAGGCAGTTTGTGGAAAAAGTGTTATCAATTGCCCAAAGGTGTCCTTTAAAACCATTTCCAGACCTACCCCAGTCAAAGTGCCTAGATCATTTCCACCACAGTGCAAAATTATACGGTCAGGGTGTGGCAGATGGTGAAAGGTTTTCACCAATGGTATCAATTGATGACATCTCAATCCTCTTTGGCCAATCCATTTGATGTGCACATTTGGTAAATCAAGGTTGTGAAAATTTCTGAGAGCTGCATACCTTTGAGCCCAGTGGATATAGCTATGTCCAACAATCCAGACATAATACATGGTAAGAGGAGGTTCTGGTGCAGTCAGATGAAGTGTAGGAATAAAATGGCAGTTGGAATAGTAGGAGTTTGCAAAAAAAAATGTGGAGTTTCAGTGCTCTTGAATCATAAGCAATGATTGGTGGATTCAGAAAGTTGAAAACTGAAAGTTAGGGTGCATGGTTCTGTTCTGTGAAAGAAGTAATTTGAATGGTTAAGAAAAAGTCATTTAATGAAACATTGCACCTCATAAGCTGGTGTATTGAGATGTCAAACATCCTTGCTGAGTTCATTTGCAACATTGTAGAATAAACTTTTAACCCTTAGAGCTCAGTGAGGAGGGAGGTGCTATGGTAACAGGTAGAAAGGGCTGAGGGGGGGGGGGTGTTGGTTTGAAAATAGAGAGGGAAGAGTTTTAATTGGTTAACAAAAAGGGATATGTGTGTAGAATTAGAGGTTTTCTGTGCCATTAATGGTTGCAGTGCCTGGAGAACATACCTTTTGCTCAGCCAAAGAAATATTGGTGTGTGTATCTGACACTGTTCTCAATCTCCCAAAGCATTTGTAAAGGTGAGTTATGATTCATTCGATATAGATAGAGAGTTCAGATTAAGAAGCACATTGGTTTTCTTTGCTGGTGGTTTGTTTGATGCTTTTTGAAAATGCATGGTTTCAATTTTTGCAAGATAGAGGATTTGTATTTTGTAAAATAGTGAGGTTTCAGTAGTGCAGTTGAATGGTTGTACATAGGACCTGCGCTCTGTATCTGAAATGTTATTTAAAAAACAATTTTAGGGCAAATCAATGGGTTTGAGTAGCCAAATTAAATGCTTGTACATAGGACTTGTGCTCTGTTCCTAAAATGTTAATTAAAAAACGATTTTAGGGTAAATCAATGGGTTCAGTAGTGAAAATGAATGCTTGTACATAGGACCTGTGCTCTGTTCCTAAAATGTTAATTAAAAAACGATTTTAGGGCAAATCAATGGGTTTCAGTAGTGAAAATGAATGTTTGTACGTAGGACCTGTGCTCTGTTCCTAAAATGTTAATTGAAAAACTATTTTAGTGCAAATCAATGGGTTTCAGTAGTGAAAATGAATGCTTGTAAATAGGATCTGTGCTCTGTTCCTAAAATATTAATTAAAAAACGATTTTAGGGCAAATCAATTGGTTTCAGTAGTGAAAATGAATGCTTGTACATAGGACCTGTGTTCTGTTCCCAAAATGTTAATTGAAAAACAATTTTAGTGCAAATCAATGTGTTTCAGTAGTGAAAATGAATGCTTATACATAGGACCTATGCTCTGTTCCTGAAATGTTAATTGAAAAACGATTTTAGTGCAAATCAATGGGTTTCAGTAGTGAAAAAGAATGCTTGCACATAGGACCTGTGCTCTGTTCCTAAAATGTTAATTAAAAAATGATTTTAGGACAAATCAATGGGTTTCAGTGGTGAAATTGAATGCTTGTACATAGGACCTACGCTCTGTTTCTAAAATGTTATTGAAAAAACGATTTTGGGGCAAATGAATGGCTTTTACATTTTTAAGAAGGAATAAATAGTGTGTGCATGATTACATAAAAGTATTTGAATCTTTTACAAACATGTCACATGTGTTACCTCAGATTAGGAAGCAGACTGAGTTTCTTTGCTGTTGGTTTGTGTCATTTTTTTGGGTAATAATTGGTAGGAATGTTTGCAAGAGAGAGGAAATGTATTTTGTAAAATAGTGAGTGTTCAGTACTGAAATGCAATGCTTGTACATAGGATCTGCACTCTGTTTGTAAAATGTTATTCAAAAATCGATTTTCGGGCAAATCAATGGCTTTAACATTTTTGAGAAGGAATACATAGTGTGTGCATGATTACATAAAAAAATGTGAACCTTACACAATCATGTCACCTGTGTTACCTCAGATTAGGAAGCAAACTGAGGGCCTTATTTATGAAAACAGCGATTCGTCACTTTTCACTGCGTACTCCTTGCGACACGAATGATGCGTTATATTTAATGTATGGCGCATCATGTCGCAAGGACTTACAGATAAGTCAGTATTTCTGACGTATCTGTAAGCGCAAAAGTGACGCATTGCTGGAGTGTGTCACAAAAGTGACGCTACTCCAGCAATGCATCCTTTCACATGGGGAACGCCCCATGTGAAATGGCTTGCGTCAGTCTTACGCCTGCTGTGAGGCAGGCGCAAGATTTTGACGTTACAGCGTCCTAAAAGTGACGCAGTGAAATCTCATTGATTTCACTGCGTCACTATTACGAGGCTTTTTGTGGGGGAACGCTCCCTCTACATACATTATACCTGACACAGGTATAATGTGACGCAGGGGTTTAAAAAGTGACGCATCTCCCTAGATGCGTCACTTTTTAAATATGGCTCAACAAGGCACATGTTTTATGCCGCCGATGCGTCATAAAAAGTGACGCATCAGCAGCGCAAAACTGACGCAGGGTGTCATAAATGAGGTCCTGAGCTTCTTTGCTGTTGCTTTGTGTCACGCTTTTTGATAATGCTTGGTATCTACATTTGCAAGATAGAGGAGTTTTATTTTGTGAAATACTGAGGTTTCAGTAGTGAAGTTGAATGGTTGTACATAGGACCTGTGCTCTGTATCTAAAATGTTATTGAAATAACGATTTTGGGGCCAAACAATGGGTTTCAATAGTGAAATTGAATGCTTGTACATAGGGTCTGTGCTCTGTTTCTAAAATGCTATTTAAAAAACGATTTTAGGGCAAAACAATGGGTTTCAGTAGTGAAATTGAATGCTTGTACATAGGACCTGTGCTCTGTTTCTAAAATATTATTGAAAAAACAATTTTCAGGTAAATCAATGGGTTTCAGTATTGAAATTGAATGCATGTACATAGGACCTGCACTCTGTTTCTAAAATGTTATTCAAAAAACAATTTTGGGGCAAAGCAATTGGTTTTAGATTTTTGAGAAGGAATAAAAAGTGTGTGTATGATTACATCAAAATATTTGAACCTTTCACAATCATGTCACCTGTGTTACCTCAGATTAGGAAGCAGACTGTTTTTTTTTTGCTGTTGGTTTGTTTCATTTTTTGGGTAAGGCTTGGTAGGAATGTTTGCAAGAGATAGGAAATGTATTTTGAAAAATAGTGACTTTTCAGTACTGAAATGGAATGCTTGTACATAGGACCTGCACTCTGTTTCTTAAATGTTATTCAAAAATCGATTTTCGGGCAAATCAATGGCTTTTACATTTTTGAGAAGGAATAAATAGTGTGTGCATGATTACATAAAAAAATGTGAACCTTTCACAATCATGTCACCTGTGTTACCTCAGATTAGGAAGCAAACTGAGGGCCTTATTTATGAAAACAGCGATGCGTCACTTTTCACTGTGTACTCCTTGCGACACGAATGATGCGTTATATTTAATGTATGGCGCATCATGTCGCAAGGACTTACAGATAAGTCAGTATTTCTGACGTATCTGTAAGCGCAAAAGTGACGCATTGCTGGAGTGTGTCACAAAAGTGACGCTACTCCAGCAATGCATCCTTTCACATGGGGAACGCCCCATGTGAAAGGGCTTGCGTCAGTCTTACGCCTGCTGTGAGGCAGGCGCAAGATTTTGACGTTACAGCGTCCTAAAAGTGACGCAGTGAAATCTCATTGATTTCACTGCGTCACTATTACGAGGTTTTTTGTGGGGTAACGCTCCCTCTGCATACATTATACCTGATGCAGGTATAATGTGACGCAGGGGTTTAAAAAGTGACGCATCTCCCTAGATGCGTCACTTTTTAAATATGGCTCAACAAGGCACATGTTTTATGCCGCCAATGCGTCATAAAAAGTGACGCATCAGCAGCGCAAAACTGACGCAGGGTGTCATAAATGAGGTCCTGAGCTTCTTTGCTGTTGCTTTGTGTCACGCTTTTTGATAATGCTTGGTATCTACATTTGCAAGATAGAGGAGTTTTATTTTGTGAAATACTGAGGTTTCAGTAGTGAAGTTGAATGGTTGTACATAGGACCTGTGCTCTGTATCTAAAATGTTATTGAAATAACGATTTTGGGGCCAAACAATAGGTTTCAATAGTGAAATTGAATGCTTGTACATAGGGTCTGTGCTCTGTTTCTAAAATGCTATTTAAAAAACGATTTTAGGGCAAAACAATGGGTTTCAGTAGTGAAATTGAATGCTTGTACATAGGACCTGTGCTCTGTTTCTAAAATATTATTGAAAAAACAATTTTCAGGTAAATCAATGGGTTTCAGTATTGAAATTGAATGCATGTACATAGGACCTGCACTCTGTTTCTAAAATGTTATTCAAAAAACAATTTTGGGGCAAAGCAATTGGTTTTAGATTTTTGAGAAGGAATAAAAAGTGTGTGTATGATTACATAAAAATATTTGAACCTTTGACAATCATGTCACCTGTGTTACCTCAGATTAGGAAGCAGACTGTTTTTTTTGCTGTTGGTTTGTTTCATTTTTTGGGTAAGGCTTGGTAGGAATGTTTGCAAGAGATAGGAAATGTATTTTGAAAAATAGTGACTTTTCAGTACTGAAATGGAATGCTTGTACATAGGACCTGCACTCTGTTTCTAAAATGTTATTGAAAAATCAATTTTGGGGCAAATCAATGGCTTTTACATTTTTTGAGAAAGAATAAATAGTACGTGCATGATTACATAAAAAAATGTGAACCTTTCACAATCATGTCACCTGTGTTACCTCAGATTAGGAAGCACACTGCGGGCCTTATTTATGAAAAGAGTGATGCGTCACTTTTCACTGCGCACTCCTTGTGACACCAATGATGCGTTATATTTAATGTATGACGCATCATGTTGCAAGGACCTACAGATAAATCAGTATTTCTGATGTATCTGTAAGGGCAAAAGTGACGAATTGCTGGAGTGTGTCACAAAAGTGACGCAACTCCAGCAATGCATCCTTTCACATGAAAGCCCCATGTGAAAGCGTTTGCCTCAGTCTTACGCCTGCTGTGAGGCAGGCACAAGATTTTGACGTAACAGTGTCCTAAAAGTGACGCAGTGAAATCTCATAGATTTCACTGCGTCACTATTACAAGGCTTTTTGCGGGGGAACGCCCCCTCTGTATACATTATACCTGACAGAGGTATAATGTGGCGCAGAGGTTTAAAAAGTGACGCATCTACCTACATGCATCACTTTTTAAATATGGCGCAACAAGGCACATGTTTTATGCCGCCGATGCGTCACAAAAAGTGACACATCAGCAGTGCAAAACTGACGCAGGGCCTCATAAATGAGGCGCATCTTTTTTTGCACACTACTCCAGTTTAGTCCTGTCCACTGCACTCTTGGACACAAGCCTCACCTTTTGTGCTCCCCTGGACAGGCTTCATCTCATCTGCACTCCTGCTTAGGCCTCACAATCTTTTTTTAGCATAACATTTGAAAAACAGAGAAAAGGTCATATGTATAAGCTTTTCATTACACTACTGAAACATCGCTCATTTATAAAATACAATTCCTTTATGCACCAAGGTTTCTTTACCAACTATTATGAAGAATGTATAAGTCTCTACTATATTCTGTTCCTGACTTACTGTATTTTTCCATTAGTCCCCTTCTAACATCCTCTCTGTGACTCATTCCTTTTTACATCCTGATTCTGTGTTATACTCTCTTATACTTTCTCTTTAACTTACTTTCTCTTACACCCTGTCTCTGATTTATTCCCTTTCTCTCATTACTCCTTGTTACATCCTCTCTCTGATTTAGTTCCTTTTACACCCTGTCTCAAACTTAGTCTTTCTGTCTACCTTTTACAGCCTCTCTGTGTTTTAGTCTCTTTTACATCCTGTCTCCTTCTAACACCGTCTCTCTGTCTTACATCCTATTTCACTCTCTCTCTGTCTTACACCCTGTTATATCCTTTTTGTAACTTATTCCCTATGTCCATTTCTTTGACTGACTCCCTCTCCTTATTACATCCTTTTTCTGTCTTATAACATATTATACACTCTTTCTGTCTTACTCTTTCTCTATGTTTTTCTTCCTCTATCTTCCTCTATCTGTTTCTTTGTCTGACTCTCTCTGTCTTTTTGTGTTAGTTCCTCTAAATCTTTTTCTCTGTCTTAATCCTAGTTACATAGTTGTTGTGATATAAACTTAGATATGTTGTAAAGTAGTGTTTATATAGTTTGTTTATTGTCATTGCTTTGTTCTTTGATAATAGTGGTCTAAAATGTGTTATCTTTTTTCTTTATGACAGATTGAAATCAAGATTTGCATAGTAAGGAAATATGCCCTCAAGGCAAAGGAAAAGAAAAGATGTGAAGCGGAAAAAATCAAAAACAGCAACGGAATTAAAGCAGTCCTCTACAACAAATACTTCAAAAGACAGGAAAAAAGCTTCTGGTAAGACAACTAAGTCTTTCTTTCGGAACATATGTAGATAAAAAAAAATGTTGATGAGGATGTCAATAAACAGAAGGAGAGAGGAAATTTGAAGAGGTAGGAGAGGTCCCATAAAAATATTAATACTGCAGGAGCAGAGAATAATATGTATAGGAATAGAAGGCAAAACCAATTTAGGGACATTCGTAAACGAATGTTTTGCAATAGTGTAGTTTTAAATTTGTTAAAAAACATTAAGAAAGGGAAACAGAGAGCTGCTTTTTATAAGAAAAAGAAAAGTGTAGAGAAAAGTGTTGATCAGGCTTTTGAAGTTAAGGACACTTAACAAGACAATTGATGTTTTCAACTCAAAGAATAGATGCAAGAGAGTAATTAATCGGACTAATTTTTGTAAAGTTATTTCTGGAGAATGGATGCATAGTTCAAGTTGTGAGCCATTTTTTAATGAGGAGAGTTACTTTCAGGAGAATGATTTGGTGCATGCAGTTGACACCAGTGGTCGAGCATATGAGGTGAAAGATGGTTGTCCGATTGAAAAAGAGAAACTTGTGTCTAGAGATGCAGAAGAGGTATTAGCTGATGAAGTTTTAGGGAGACGTACTAAGGATCCAGTGTACACTTGGAAGTGTAGTAGTATTTGTAGTGTGCGACAGGAATCAATCGATTTGCTTCGTAATTTCTTACGTACATATAGTAAGAAAAGTCTAAAACAGAAAATGAAAATGTTGCAAGACTTAGGGGCATATTACCAAGCAATAGCGATAATTATCGCTATTGCTTGGTTCGATAGAAAATTATACCGCTAAGCTGCGGCAATTTTTACCGCAGATAAACCTTGGTATTACCAAGGTTTATCGCAAATGCGATAAAAAACGGCCGCAATGCATGAATATCACTGAAAAGTCAGCGATATTCATGCATTACCGAGCTAATGCTCTTAGCCATGTTATCCACCTCCCATTGGATAACATGGCTAAGAACTGCTCAGGGGCAGGTGTTAGCTTTTGGAGATATTCGCGCTTAGCGCGAATATCTCCAAAAGTTGGTAATAGGAGATAGCGATGTTAGCGACTGTTTCCAGTCGCTAACATCTTGGCACGCCCACTTTGCATGTCATTAGTGATAAATATCACTGACATGCAAAGTGGGGCCCAAGATGGTCGCTATCTCCTACTAGCTGTCGCTAACTGGTGTTAGCGACAGCTAGGTAATAGGGAGAAAATTTTATCTCCGCTTTCTTGGCTTTTAAAGCCAAAAAAGCGGAGATAAACCCCCTTGATAATATGCCCCTTAGATCCTTGCAGAGTGAGAGAAACGGCCATTCACTGGCTTGTCTTTCAAGAAAAGTATGTCAGAGTCTTTTTCATCATTTTAGGATGTTAGCAGGGCATCATAACAAAATTAGGAAATTAGTGAGAAGGTTGTATTATGCAAAAAGTCGAGCACTTAAGGTTAAACAGTTAAACAGTGCTCTTTTGCATGGAACTGAATTAGATGTGAAGATGATTTGTGAAGACATTGAGTTTTGTTATTTTGGTGAAAAGAGGACAGTGTAGAAATTGACACAGTAATAGAAGGTAATGTGGAAGACAATGTACAGATTTCAAGTACAGAAAAGTTTGACCAGGAAATTACCAGGTTTAAGGTGAAATCAAGTGAAAGGCCAAATTTTACTTGTGTGTGTTGTCGACGAACTCATTATAAGCATCAAACTAGATTAGTTGATTTATACGTAAAAAGTGAAAAGATAAATAATTATGAGTGGAAGGATTTTGTAACTTATTTGTGGGTGGATTTAAATACATATGAGTCTATTTTGATTCAATGTGTCCATCCTTTTCAGGCAATTGTTCGCATGGAGCCTAAGATAGGGAAATTGCCTCCTTCAGATTTACAGAGAGGATTAAAGGGAAGTGTTGTTTATTTGCCTCTCGATTTCAAGAAAAATATTGATACAATTGGTGTAGAGAAAGTGGAAGAGGAACCTCTGGTTATTCTAGTTAATGGGGTTCCAACAAAGAGTAAAAAAATCTGGCAAGATTTAGTGGATGTTAGGAAAGTCAAAAAGGCAACGTTGTATTTGGTCAAAAACAATGAGTACTACAAGCATGTATGTGTTGGAGCAGAGGAAACAGCTGCAGATGAAGACAGTGATTGTTCAGCTGGCCAAATTGAAAAAGTTGTTGTGTCTAGAAGTGAAGAAATATATGAACATTATACTGTTCATCCTTTGCATTTCAAAGAAGTAATGGGGAATGCAATTGAATTGTTTCAAATGAAAGCAGCAAAAGGAAGTCCCATTAGTGTATAGGAAGAAAGTTTGGAAGCTCGTTCTTTTCCACAGCTATTTCCAACAGGTCGAGGTGGACGATATGACTATCGACCACTTCAAATTCCTGCATCTGAATACCGGACTTTAAGATTATATGCTGAAGATCCAAGGTTTCGTCAATGCATTCCATATTGGTTTCATCTACTGTATGAAAGTGACTTATCTGGGCTTTCTTATGCATATACTGAAAAGTGGAGCACATCTGCAAAATGTTTCAGCGAGGGACTTTATGGAGAAAGTTAATCTGCAAGATAATATTTTGGAATCTCATCGAATCAATCTCATGGTATGTCAGCGTGGTACAAACGAGTATTGGTA
Source organism: Lissotriton helveticus (assembly GCF_964261635.1). Classification (NCBI taxonomy): domain Eukaryota; kingdom Metazoa; phylum Chordata; class Amphibia; order Caudata; family Salamandridae; genus Lissotriton; species Lissotriton helveticus. The sequence goes on from NC_136068.1 coordinate 652,262,243, forward strand.
CCGTCGTCATGGGGAATTGAAATGTATGCTAAGAAACTTAGGAACTCCTACATGGTTCCACACTCTTAGCTGTGCCGAGTATGCATGGGACGACTTACTTCAATTTATACACGAGGCAAATGCAAGTATACAAAATATAGAATTCAAAACACCTGGATAACTGTGTTCTTTGGATCCAGTGAATGTATGCAGATATTTTAATCATAGATTTGAAGCTATGATGTCTTTTATTACCAACAAAAAAAATCCTCCCCTTGGAGAGGTTTTGGATTTCTTTTGGAGAAAGGAGTATCAAGCGAGAGGTGCTCCTCACATACATATGTTTTTGTGGATTAAAGATGCACCCAAATTTGGAACAGATTCGGATGAAACAGTGATGAGTTTCATTGAAGAGTATTCAACATGTGCTGTTCCGAAAACTACAGAGGAAAACAGTTTAAGGCAACAAGTTTTACGCTTTCAATCGCATCGTTGTGGGAAGTATTGTCGTCGAAAATTCAGAAACAAAGACAAGTTCTACACAAAATGTCGTTTCGGCTTTCCATGACCAGTGATTTCTAAAGGAAGAGTCAATAATTTGATGTCTTCTCTATGACATACTGTGACGAGGAAATCACCCAAAAATACATACAATTTAAAAAGAAACGAAAAATCCAAGTACATCAACGACTACAACCCTGTGATTTTGTACATGTGGAATGCTAACATGGATATTCAATTCGTTGCTGACAACTCTATTGCTGTGGCTCGATATGTGACGTCTTATATCACAAAAAAGAAAAGACTGAACTGAAGGAAATGTGGGAGGACATTTCACATGAAAAGAGTCTAAGCAAGAAATTATACAGTTACAGTCTGAAGATGTTGTCGCATCGAGAAATTGGAGCATATGAATGTTCTGATCGATTGTCATCAGCAAGTCTCTATGCCAAATCTAGAACCATCATTTGGGTGAGTCTAGGTCTTGCTGCAACACGAAACCGAGTTTTGAAATCTGTACAAGAAATAGAGTACTTGGCGGAGAAAGAACCAGAAAGTACAGATATTTTGAAGACAAATATGTTGGATACATACTATCCAAATAGAAGTCCTCACCTTGAGAACGCTTGTCTCTATGAAGTTCTTCAAAGCTATATTTATAAGAGAAACATCAGAGAAGATATCAATAATGGAATATATGCTGTCATTGGATGTGAAGGATGTCTAGTGAAACCGAGAAAAGGTCATTTGATTAATCATCGAAAATTGAGTTGTGAAAATCCAGACAAAAGATATTTTACTCTTTGGCTCTTTTGCAACTCTTTAAACCATGGCGCACAGAAGAGGAACTACTTGGAGATTTTCTCTGTTACGAAGATTCTTTTAATGCAACCAAGGATACCATAGAATGTCTTGTTTTTCCAAATTATCTGCAAATGTTGAACGAAGAAATAGAGCAAGAAGCAACAATTGCTGCAGAGATTGCGAGAGACAGTTCTCAAGACAGTCAGAGTTCTACTTCATTGAGTCAGGATCCACTAGGAGGACCAATTATCCAAAATGAAGCTGCCACTGCCATGGATGAGGTGGAAAGAGCTATGGAACAAGCTCAAGATGATGTAGTTAACTTAGAAGATTTGGTGAAACAACTAAACATTGAGCAGAAGCAGATATATGATGAAGTCACAGAACAGATTGAACATGGATTCACTCATGAGAAGAAAGAGTGCTCATGTAGGGAACCATTTCTACATTTTGCTGAAGTGAATAGCTGGGTCGCGCTCACCTGCCTCAAGACTGTGTGGACTGCACGTGGACTGCACGAACTCTCACCACACCTCGCCGCACCCGCTCCGCGGGTGCCGCGTCGCCAGGACACCGTGGAGCCAGGACACCGTGAGGAGGAGCAGTCGGGGAGACTTGGAAATACTTTTGCAATCTCGGCGGAGGGCTGCAGGGCTGCGAGCGTACAGGGACTCCAATTCCCAGGAGTCCCTGTCAGACCATCGACAACTTCTGGTCCGCTCTCCCTGCCGGCCCGCCCCCCGCCCACCGGAGGGCCTCTTTAAACCCCTTGCTCCTTAGCCCTCATTGGGAAACCATTTCTACATTTTGCTGAAGTGAATAGCTGGGTCGCGCTCACCTGCCTCAAGACTGTGTGGACTGCACGTGGACTGCACGAACTCTCACCACACCTCGCCGCACCCGCTCCGCGGGTGCCGCGTCGCCAGGACACCGTGAGGAGGAGCAGTCGGGGAGACTTGGAAATACTTTTGCAATCTCGGCGGAGGGCTGCAGGGCTGCGAGCGTACAGGGACTCCAATTCCCAGGAGTCCCTGTCAGACCGTCGACAACTTCCGGTCCGCTCTCCCTGCCGGCCCGCCCCCCGCCCACCGGAGGGCCTCTTTAAACCCCTTGCTCCTTAGCCCTCATTGGGAAACCATTTCTACATTTTGCTGAAGTGAATAGCTGGGTCGCGCTCACCTGCCTCAAGACTGTGTGGACTGCACGTGGACTGAACGAACTCTCACCAAACCTCGCCGCACCCGCTCCGCGGGTGCCGCATCGCCAGGACACCGTGAGGAGGAGCAGTCAGGGAGACTTGGAAATACTTTTGCAATCTCGGCGGAGGGCTGCAGGGCTGCGAGCGTACAGGGACTCCAATTCCCAGGAGTCCCTGTCAGATCGTCGACAACTTCCGGTCCGCTCTCCCTGCCGGCCCGCACCCCGCCCTCTCCGCCCTCTAACCTTTCTAAAACTGGGGTTATTTCTCCCGCAGCGCGGGACGCAGCACGGGCGAAGACCGGGCTAAGAGCGGGCCGTTTGAGGCCGTTCGAGGACAGAAAGGACTGGACTGGCCCACCCCATTTATATTAGGTACGGACTACACATCCACTCAATAACCTAAAGCAGTATTTTGTATTGTACCCCCCTCCGAGCCCTAACTCTAAACATGAGCCACATGGAGACCCGGAGCAAAGTCAATCAGGCAGCTACTGCTCATACGTCAACTGCCCCAACCCAGGGTACAATTGATAACTATTTCCTGAAAGCAGGCTCCCTTTTAATAGACGATATACACTTACTGGAAAGACGTATCTCCCAGGAGATAGAGTGGGTCAAGCAGTCTTCACTGGGTCCTATAGCTATGGCAAAAACTCCTGAAGTTAGGCGCCTCGAAAACTCACAACATGATGGATCACAGGGTGGGGCGCAGCAATTTGATGGCCTAGACCTTACTGAGGACACACTAGGCGACTTAGATGACCTGAGTCTTCTCCCACTGCCCACAAAACAAACTGCTCAATTGCCTAATGATGTAAATCTGGGGGAGGTTGCTGTCGCATCAAACAGGGAGGAATCGAACGCAGTAAGCATCAACTCAAGTCTGCCAGGGTCACCTAGCACTAATCGAGGAACACGGGAAGGAGCGGTCCAAAAAAGGGTACAGGGGGAAAACTCAAATAGGGGCAAAAAGTCCACAAATCCTAAAAAACAAACAGGGAATACTCCCACTTTACCCACCCCTACCCACAATATTCAGGAGAAAGTTGCACCAGTGTTAGTAATTGACCATTCGCAACAGCTGCAGTCCAATATTCCAACTGATCACATACCACCTACCGTAGATCAAAACCAGGAGTCACCGGAAGATGATATAACTTTAGCAGACATAGGCCGCCTCTTAAAGTCAATTATAGGCCCCGTAGAAGCGCGCCTAATAAAAATGGAGGCAAGAATAATACAAATAGAAAAGACTGCTATGCAGATTATGGACACTTGGAAATCTGGGGCTCTGGGGCTTACTCCATCCATTATTGATACACAACACAACAGCAGGCCGGATACCCATAAATCTGTAACACCTAATGTACCAGTGATCACATCCACAACAGGTGTTAATATCTCAAATACATGCACTAATCAACATCCACCATCCAACCCCAAATCAGTTACAAAACCGACCCCCGGTCTACCCAAACAGTCACAACCAACAAAACAGCAATTAAATGCAGACAAGTCCAAAGTGCTTCTTATCCCACAAACAATGAACTCCCTAACACCTTCCTCAAACACTAATCAGAATAGGGACGACCAGAAAAAGCCAAAGGCACCCAGAACGGTCACCGTTAATTTACCACCCGAGGTTGCCCCATATACTGTCATCTTAGTTGGGGTACCAGAACTAAAAGTAGACTCATACAAAACGGAAGAATCGTTAAAAAATAAGGTCATCAACTGGCTTTCGACGCATAGACCACTCCCTGGAGGAATGACCAGCGATATCCGCATGGTCAGAAGGGTCTCCTGGGTAGGCAAGAGCCCAAAAACAATCAGCGGCGATTGCCTATTGGTGAGTTTTGGTGACCCAGGAACAGCTGCCTTTGTCTGCAATCCATCATTGGAAGATAGAGGCAGCAACATCCAGCCTGTTCCCCTATCGTTCTTTTATCCATCCAATGAACACACGATGAAGCCTCCTAGTAGAGGACACCAGCAGAACTTTAGGGGAAACTGGCAGGGCAACAACGAAAGGAGGAGGACACCCTTCATCCAATCACAGATACCCCCATTCCGCCCAAACACTTACAGTGACTCCTATGGATGGGAAACTGTCCCGAGAAGAAGGACGGGAGGGGGTGGATTTGTACGAGTAGACCCATGGCCCCAAAGAGCCTATCAGCCACCACCCCTACCGCTGTACAATCCCTATGATTGTCTCGAACTGGTGGATTGACAGCTGGCCTCCACACCCCGAAAGCACGTAAAAGGAAATAATTTTCAGATCTGCTCCCCCCCAGTCTGGACCCAGGAGACGGGTACTTCTAGGGCCATTGAACCACGTGACGTCCCATATAAATCGGATACCACCAGAGATGCCCTGTCGGTAGATGAGGGGGGAAATAATTAGACCTCACTCCCCAGATAATACAATCCCTATACCAAAGGAATCTGATACCCAAAAATCCCCAAAAATTTTAAATATCCTCTCGTGGAATGTCGCAGGCATGACAAATAAAATAGACTCAGATGCATGGGCGGACTTAACACAATCAAACAGTGTCTGTCTTTTTCAAGAGACCTGGTCAAGGGAGGAGTCCCACTATCGGGGCTTCCATATATTCTCAATCCCTGCGGTATGGGGTGGGAAAGGCAGACCGTCTGGGGGCTTGGAAACTTGAGTGGCCTCAGACATAGGATGCCGAGCATCAAGATATCCAGTCGACTCTGCAGATATATTGGCTGTCATCCTTGAATGGCCAGGCAAATTGAAGCTGTAGGTCATTAATATCTATTCAAGGCCAGTCAAAAATGGGTCCACCTCTAAAACTATAGAGCTCCTTTCCTGTGTTTTGGAAACTATCCCCGAGAACTTGTCTTATCTAATAGGGGGTGACTTCAATTCTCATTTTGAGCCCTTACCTGGTCTACTCGATGGACCCTCCCTTGAGGAGGATTCGAGTTGGCAGGTCCCTCGGACGGAAGCGCCTCCCCCCAGAGCATGGACAACTCTGGCTGTACAGATCAACACCTTCAATCTCACTCATGGGTTGAGAGCTTGCAATGGTCGTACTCGGTCCGACATCCCCTCACAATGCACTTTTAATAGGCAAGGGAGGGAATCTAGAACTGACTACTTCCTTGTACAATTAAAGACATGGAAAAGGGTGGTCGATTTTAAAATATCGCCAAGACAGGATAGTGACCATAACACCCTGGAGCTAGAATATATGATCCCTTGCGAGAAAGTGATTGGCGAGGAGAAACAGACAGGAGGACTCCTTTTAGAGAACAGCAGGAGGCGGATAAAATGGGATACCCTTGCCTCCAGTGAAGAAAGGCTTACCTCTCTTTACGCGGGGATTACGCCCATTCTCGAGGATGCTTTTAAACTAGGGGGTCTACCGTCCACGACGGAAAGAAATGAGGTTTTAGTTCAAATCCATACCCATCTGACCCAGAAGCTTGAACTAGTTTTTTCAACTAAGGCACGTCCAAAAATACAAGGGCAGTCTAACAACTCCTGGTATAATCGTTCATGCCGTCTGGCAAAACAAGACCTTATTATGACCATAAAAGAGGGAGGCAGTATATTGGAGATCCGATCCAAAAAGCGTGCCTATAAGGCACTCATGAACAACGCAAGACTGGAGAGAATCTGGCTGAGGCCCTAGCTAGCAGGGATTCTCGTAGATTCTGGAGAATCATTAACCATGGCTGCCCAGATCTCCCATCGGCAAGTGAACCAAACATTGCAGCCAATGTTTGGCAAGATCACTACCAGGGGCTATACGCCCCTGAGGCAGAGGAGTCACAACCATCTGAACTCAGTGGGGTATATTACCAACAACTAGCGATAATTTTTGTCTCTAACTTGTTTAGAGACAAAAATTATCGCCGCACATCGGCGATTTTTATCGCAGATAAACCTTGCTATTAGCAAGGTTTATCGCAAATGCGATAAAAAACGGCCGCAATGCATGAATATCGCTGAAAAGTCAGCGATATTCATGCATTATCGAGCAAATGCTCTTAGCCATGTTATCCACCTCACATTGGATAACATGGTGAAGAACTGCTCAGGGCAGGTGTTAGCTTTTGGAGATATTCGCGCTTAGCCCGAATATCTCCAAAAGTTGGTAATAGGAGATAGCGATGTTAGCGACTGCTTCCAGTCGCTAACATCTTGGCACGCCCACTTTGCATGTCATTAGTGATAAATATCACTGACATGCAAAGCGGGGCCCAAGATGGTCGCTATCTCCTATTAGCTGTCACTAACTGGTGTTAGCGACAGCTTGGTAATAGGGAGATAATTTTATCTCCGCTTTCTTGGCTTTTAAAGCCATAAAAGCGGAGATAAACCCCTTGATAATATACCCCAGTATTTCCAACACGCATAAATCACTCCCCTTCACCTTGAAAGATGTCGAGGTGGCCATATCGGCCCTGTCATCTGGAAAAGCCCCGGGATTAGATGGGATCCCTGGCGATCTCTTTAGGCAGGAACCTGTGATCTGGGCTCCGTATCTAATGGTATTATTTAATGCAGTCCTAGAGGGAATGAGGATACCGGATACTTGGCTGGGAGCAGAGGTGGTACCGATATATAAAAAGGGCTCGCCTCTGCTCCCCGCCAACTACCGTCCGATCAGTCTCATTGATGTCAGTCAAAAACTGTTCGGTAGGCTGATACTGGATAGACTCCAATGTTGGATGGAAGAGACTGAGATCTTGAGTCCTCTTCAAGCAGGTTTTAGGAAGGGTGTCTCTACAGTGGACCAAATACTGAGATTAAATATTTTATTTTGGAAAACTGCATATGTAGAAGGGGGGTCACTCTATGCAGTTTTTGTGGATCTCCGTGCCGCCTTCGACCTGGTCCCTCGGGCCAGGTTGTGGGCGGTATTGGAGGACATGGGTGTCCCCGGAGACATCCTACAGATTCTCGTTAGGCTCCACACTAACAATTACGCCCGGGTAAGGTATGGAAAGGGTGGTAGGCTTACAGATAGGTTCCCTGTCCAACGTGGGGTTAGGCAGGGGTGTGTGTTGGCCCCGACCCTGTTTTGTCTGTTTACAAATGGGGTGATAGAACACCTCTGTAAAATTTCCAACATCGACGCCCCATCATTGAACAGCAGCAGGGTGCCCGCAATTATGTTTGCGGACGACACCCTGCTGCTGTCCAAAACACCAATGGGGCTGCAAAGGATCCTGGATGGATTCCTGGACTTTTGTAACAAAAGGGGCCTAGAAATAAATCCAACAAAAACAAAATTCATGATCCTGAGCCGCAAACACAAAAATTGTCCAAATCCTCGTTTAGGGCCTACACCTCTGGAGAGAGTTAACGTGATTGAGTATCTGGGCATAACACTTAATCACAACCTAACCTGGCTGCCGCACAAAACAAAAGCAATCACCAAACTAATCCAGAGGGCGGGTGCAATCACTAGAATCGCTAAGAAATCCCCCTTTCGCCCATTGGCACCTGCAATACAAATTTACAAGGCCCAAGCACGGGGTGGTATCATTTACGGGGCTGAACTATGGGGCCACACACCACTCCACTCCATTCAAGTCGCCGAGAACAATTTTATTAGGCACCTGACGGCTCTCCCTTTAAGCACTCCACTACTTCCGCTGAGAATGGACTTGGCACTGTGCCCAATTAGCGAAGAAGTGAGCCTCAAACCACTGACCTATTGGAGGCGCCTCTGGAGTAGTCAAGATTTGAGTCACTATAGAAGCGAATTGCAAGAGCTTCTTAGAATGATATCCATATCTAAAATTCAATGGCTCAAGTATATAAGAGATATGGGTATAACCCTTGGAGTCCCAGAGTTATGGAACGATCCCCAAGCAACATCGTTAAGGCTTTCTAGGAAAGCACTTTCCAAACTTTTCTATGGCTTCATGCTCCAGAGATCTATTACCTCAATTCAGGAGGGCTCTTTAACTGACATATTCATTAAAATAAAAGACATTTACAGTTTTGAATATGTCCTTGATGCAATGTCTCCTGTATATGTGAGGAAAATTTATTTACAATGGAGATATGGCTCTCTTCCCTTGAGGTCGCTCACTAAAAATTGGGACGATAAACAGGCCACACCCAACTGCCCCGCGTGTAACCATAAATTAGAAAACGACGTTCATGTGGTTTTATTTTGTAAAGCCTACCGCAACATTAGGAGCTTTTGGCTCATGCCATATTTAAGGAACTTGGGCTTACGAACTTATGCCCCAGCCTATAGAGTCCTTAAAACTGATCTTACATCTCCCACAGTATTTGTAATGGCGAAGTTTTTGACAGCTATGTGGAGAGTACGCGCAAGAATTATAAGTGATTCCACTGTGCCTGGACTAATTTCTCCCTAATTTACTTCCAAGAACCTAACTGTAATAACTGGAAACGATTGTATTTAAAGATGCATTTCTTTTTAAAAAAAGCTATGAATCATGTCATGGATTTTTTAACTGATTAATCCCTTTTCTACAGTTTTAAATATTGTATTGTTGTTTGTTTGTACATCTTTTATGATCACATAGATCGAAATAAAGATTGTTGATATGATACATCATTTAAGCCTGTCCGACTGTACGTGAGTGGAGAAGCGGGAACTGGAAAAAGTTTTCTGATTAAAGCAATTGCATGTTATCTGCAGAAAAGGACTGAATCACCGCTGTCTTGTGTTGTTACCGCTCCAACTGGGCTGGCAGCACATAATATTAAAGGGATTACTTTGCATCGTTTACTGATGCTGCCAGTGAAGCATGATAACAAATTGCAATATCACAAGCTATCTGGAGAAGCTTGTTGTGAAGTTTCAAGAGTTCTAAAGAAAATGAAACTTCTTATCATCGATGAGGTAAGCATGGTAACAAATGTAATGCTTGCTTTTGTGCATTTAAGAATGCAACAAATTCTTAAAACAGAGTATGATGTGTTATTTGGTGGCAAACACATCATTGTTTTTGGAGATCTACTGCAGTGAAAGGACAACCAGTGTTTAAAATGCTTACGCATGAAGATACCAGGAAGTGCTTAGGAAGCATTGGAAATGTTGGCGCGTAGCGTAAGCGCGTCGGTACGTTGCGCGATCGTATGCGCTCGTGTGCTTCCGGGAGCGCTTACGCGGTGCGTGATATGACGCATCACGCGGCTACGCGATACGTCACGATGTTGTTTTCGTTCGCGGCAATAGCGCTAACGGGACGCTCACCGGTACGCGCCCCGGGGCGCGCCGCATCACTGCGCTTACCGGTGAGCGCATCGGTACGCGACCCGGGAGCGATCCGGGCAAACAAAAAAACAACTATCACATAATTATACAATATAAAATTCGTTATAAAAAATATTACTTTTCATACCTATAGAGATTTGCTATTAAAAAACCATTGAAATTCACTGAAAAAACCATAGGTTTTACACAAGTTATAGTTAGGAATTAGCATTTAAAAAACCTATTAAATTCACTGAATAAACCATAGGTTTCACACCAGTTATAGTTAGCTGGAAGTTTTACTTGCATAAAACCATTGAAATTCCCACGTTATAGTTAGTTGGACTCACTATAACTTGCGCGTGCAATGCACTGCTGATGACGTCACATAATACATCACTCATGACATGGTCAGTGACATCACTATAACTGGTGTAAAACCTATGGTTTTTTCAGTGAATATATATATATGTATATTACCTACTGGCGGTCGCCAGTAGGTATATATAGTTAGGATTTTTTCTCTATGGGATTTTTGAAAATTCTATGTCTAATAACTTTGGCGTTTGTGGACGGAATTGGCTGAAATTTTCAGGAAAATGGAACATTTTGTTTCTGAGCAGCCCCTGAAAATTTGGGGGGGTTTCGTCAAGGGGGGGCCGAGAAAAAAGGGGGGTCCCAAAACGTGTTTTTAACATTGAGTTTTCCATAGGGCGGTTGGCCTCACTTTTAGCCCGAACGGCTGAATGGATTTGCACGAAACTTGGCAAAATTGTAGGGACTGGTAGCCCGATGTGCCTTTGCTAGGTCTCAATATATGTGCTCCAGTGGATTTTGAGAAATTAACGTTCAAAAAAAGATATATATCTGTAACAGCGGACCAGGCAGCGCTCCAGTTCGCGTACTTTTCGCGTTACGGAGCTTTGTGAAGCGAAGCTGATTGGTTCTCCGGCGTCTGTAAACATTCCAAACAGTCCGTAGCGGCCGCCATCTTGTCTCTCGGTAGGATCGAGAGACAAGAGGAGGCCAAAGCGAAGGGGCAAATGACCATAAGGGGGCATAGTAGATCCTCCCTGACCCCCTAGGTTTGATGTGGAGGTTTTAAAACGGCCCCGCGGGGCAAAAAAAAAAAGAAAAATAATAATTGAACGGCTGAATGGATTTGCACGAAACTTGGCAAAATTGTAGGTACTGGTAGCCCGATGTGCCTTTGCTATGTCTCAATATATGTGCTCCAGTGGATTTTGAGAAATTAACGTTCAAAAAAAGATATATATCTGTGACAGCGGACCGGGCAGCGCTCCGCTTCGCGTAACGGAGCTTTGTGAAGCGAAGCTGATTGGTTCTCCGGCGTCTGTAAACATTCCAAACAGTCCGTAGCGGCCGCCATCTTGTCTCTCGGTAGGATCGAGAGACAAGAGGAGGCCAAAGCGAAGGGGCAAATGACCATAAGGGGGCATAGTAGATCCTCCCGGACCCCCTAGGTTTGATGTACCATTTTGCCAAGTTTGGTGTAATTCCGTTCAGCCATTCAGGCTGTAGACGTATCTAAATGTCCTATGGAAAATTGCATGGGGAAAACACATTTGAAAGTGTTGAAATTTAGAACCAATTAAAATGTTACTTTGGTTTTGTATTTGTGTGTGATGAAAGTTAATTGGTTATGTATATATCTAAAATGAGAGGAAACCACAGCCATTTTGTGATACTACTGTCTGAGGTACATTTGTGAGGAATTTTTGGTGCTCAATTTCTGGTGTTTGATTTACACAGTACTAACGCTTCTCCTACTTTCAAAAAGGTGAGTTGTTAATTTGTAAGGGGAACTATGTTGTACACTTTAAGATAATTTGAAAAATGTTTTCTGTTATTTATTTACAGTCCTTCTGTTATACTAAATACTTGATAAAGTTAGTTTTATATTATGTATTACTAAAAACGATAAATGAAAGTGATTATTTTTTTCTGCAATTTACAGCAAGAAATTTCAAAATAAAATGGATCACAATGAAGAGACCGTGGCAATTTCTTTTGAATTATCCACTACATTTATTGAAATTGACAGCACCAATAATGAAATATTCTCACAAGGAGGAGATGACTTGAATGATTTTTTTGATCAATCTCTTGACGGCGAATTTATCGAATGTTTGGAGACTATAGAGTTACAAGAATCATCATTGCAGACTTTTCAGGAGGAGATTCCTGATGAGATGATTGAAGAGGAAATTCCTGATGAGGACATGTTACTAGTTCTTTCAAATTATGAAAATTCAGAAAAATAAATTTATATTTAGAAATCAAAAAATTTTTGAGACATTATTCATTTTTATTTTTAATTTATGCGGTTGTAGCGAAGTGATTGTAGTATAAAATGAGACTTATAGTATAGAGTGCAACATTTTTATGTTACATAGTAAGTTTACTCATATTTACTTCCCTTCTCCCACTATATTATCTCCAATGTGTATTTGACATCTCTTCTTCATCTCCGGCCTCGACCGGTAGTGTGGGAGAGATAACGGGGCATATTATCAAGGGGGTTTATCTCCGCTTTTTTGGCTTTAAAAGCCAAGAAAGCGGAGATAAAATTATCTCCGTATTACCTAGCTGTCGCTAACACCAGTTAGCGACCGCTATTAGGAGATAGCGACCATCTTGGGCCCCACTTTGCATGTCAGTGATATTTATCACTAATGACATGCAAAGTGGGCATGCCAAGATGTTAGCGACTGGAAACAGTCGCTAACACCGCTATCTCCTATTACCAACTTTTGGAGATATTCGCGCTAAGCGTGAATATCTCCAAAAAGTAACACCTGCCCTGAGCACTTCTTAGCCATGTTATCCAATGGGAGGTGGATAACATGGCTAAGAGCATTAGCTCGGTAATGCATGAATATCGCTGACTTTTCAGCGATATTCATGCATTGCGGCCGTTTTTTATCGCATTTGCGATAAACCTTGATAATAGCAAGGTTTATCTGCGATAATTTCTGACGATGCTTAGCGGTAAAAAAATCGTTGCTAAGCATCGTTAGCGATAAATATCGCTTAACTTTGGTAATATGCCCCAACGTCTGTTAACGTTCGATTCGAAGGAAATCAGGAAGTGTTGAAAAACATTGTCTGCGCCATCTTGCCTTTTTTCAAATGCCACACTTTTGTCGTGCACAGCAGCCATTTTAGATGCCTTGACCAGACCCACTCTCTGCACGCTGTCGATCCGTAGCATGGCTCCCCACCCTCGCAAGCATCTCCCCCAGGCACTGGTCACCCCCGCTCTCTGTCTTATGCATGGGCAATAAACCTCCCCCCATCTGCGCTGCTCTTCCCTGAGAATCACACTCTGTGCCCGCCCGACACCTCCCTTTCGCCCTATTCACTACCGCACCCTCTGACACTCCTCTTCCTCTGTGTCCGATTGTCCAGGCCGGTCCCAGGCTATCAGCTAGCCCTGCAGATGTAGTTTATGGCCCCAGCTGTAAAGAACCACCCCTCTTCAAAGGAGTTATAGTAGATCAAGGCCCACACCCGATGAGATCCGTCACACCACACGCGTTTCTACTATCTGAATACCATCCTGTATTGTGATTGGGGAGGGGACCGAGCCTGAAGCGGAAGATTCCAGGGATGACTCTTTGTACATCAAAGTTTTTACAATTATGTGTCACATTAAAAATATATAGCACTCCAACAAAGTAGTAGGAATATAAAACTTTAATAACTTATAAATATATACAACAAAACCAAAACAGTAAAAACATTTAAACATTTTTAGGGAAAAAGAAGGAACAATGGTCAGTAGCGGTCGGTTGTGCGAATAGTCCCAAGGCAGCACAACGTCCAGATTTCTGGACGGCACCCAGGTGATGTTGCCTGGGTGCCGCACTGATTTGGGTATCCGGCGTGGGGCGTCCCGGGGGGTGGGTCGTCAGTAGCGGTCTGTTGTGCGAATAGTTCCAAGGCAGCAGAACGCGCTGAAATGTGGATGGCACCAAGGTGATGTCCAGTAAGTTGCCGCCCTCCGAATAACGGCGTGGGGCGCCCCGGGGGGGGGGGGAGGCAGTCCAAAGTTCCGTTAAAAGGGCAAAGGAAAGGATCGGTGGTTTGAACCATCAGTCAAAAAGGGGAGGGGGTGCAACAATTTTTCCTACCGGGTCACACTGTGCTTTCACCGGAACTGATCCGAACTGTGGTCTGCAGGATTCTAGTCATTCAAACTGAGGCTGGCGCCAGCATGGGAGCGCCGACGTCCCGCGGCTACAGTTTCGTCACTCCACGGGCGATCATGGCAGTCATTCCCCATCGGGGGTGTCTGCGGGGGTCGGGGACTCCCGCCGCTCCTCTAGAATCTTCAAGGTCGTGGAGGACTACGGTGGTGGAGTCAACCAGTGACCGGGCCATTTCTTTATGCTGGGCCCGCTCTTGCCAGGTCGACCGCCATTTTGAGAGTTCGGTAGCTACCGGCGATCGCGGGGTCAAATGAGCGGACGGGCTCCACCCTGCCGGGCGAGACGTTGCAGCATGGCCACAGTGGAAGAACCCTTTTCCGGGCGCCTGGAGCGCTGACGGTGCAGCTGGGAAGCCTCCACCTGGGGAGGCGGGAGAGGCCTGTTCGCACCGTCTCTCCCTCCCAGTGCACCCCACGGCGTCTCGCTTGACATTTGTTATGGCCGGACCAGGCGATGAGGACGAGGGGGGGGGGTCGGAGGCATGTGCAAGACATCCCCCCCCAGTGTTGTCGCAGCCATTATAAAAGAAAGAAGAAATGTCCCGTCCGTCTTTGGGCCGGACCTCCAGTGGATGGCGGCCGGACGCCCTTTGAATCTGGCCCCATGAACGGGTTCCTTGGCTCATCCGGTGGGGCAGGCCTTGGCGTGTGGTGCCTCTCCTGGGCCTTTCGTGCAGTGGCCTCTCCACTCCCAGGCCCTCCATGGATGCTGGCCCAGACTGGGAGAGAGAGGGTCTAACCTGCAATTCTCCAGGGTTACCGCCACCGCGGCCGGATCCCGTCTGCCTCGGCCTCTGGTTGATGGTGGCCGGACTGGGAGAGGGGAGGGTCGAGGACACAGACATTCCCCCCCTTGCAACTCTCCAGGGTTGTCGTAGCAATCCCCCTGGCCGGGTCCCATTGGCCTCGGCCTTTCCTCCGGCTACACCCTACGTGATGATCTTCTGCCGACGGTTGGCAGCAGGACCCGCCTTATATGTGTTGCTTCCGGCTGGGCGTAGCCGCAAACCTGTTGCACTTTGGAAGTTTCCAGAATGGGGCGGATGTCTGCTGACTTGTATCTTTCCCAGTTTGCCGTTATTTGGGCATGGCAGGCGATGGGACAGACACGTTTTGGGGCAGTGAGGGGCGATGAAGCCTCGTTGCCTTGTGGCCGTTGCAATGTCACACTTGGTTTCTCTTACTGTTTTCAGGTTTCTTATTACGGGCTTACTTCTAACGTTTCTTGTTTCTAGGACAATAATAGGTTTTATCATTACGTATTGTTATTGTTACTTTGTTTGTTATTTAATAAAAAGTTCATCAGTGGCCTACTGATTTTCGTTTTCCTATTCCTTTCTTTCCAGGTTGTTTCATGCTAAAGTTTCTGTTAACAGGATACAGTGATCACTTCGTTATTATTGCATATGTCCTTTTCACTAGGGGTGCTCTCTGGTCGGGCCAGATGACCTATCTCTATTAAATGGTCCGGGTGAAACAGGTGCATCAATCAGTGGGGAGTAGATAGGCATGACAGATTACAACGGGGGACAAAGGTCCGCATTACCTACCCTTTCACTACTTGCAAAGATTTTCCTACGTTTATTTGCAAACAGGGAATACCTCCAAAAAGAACCAATTCCCAAACAGTCAATGTTCGGGCAAACAATCAATCAATGAGGAACGAAATAGGCACGATGTGTTAAAGGTTTGCGTTACCTACCCTTCACTATCTGCAAAGGGAGAGAGAATATTCCTATTCTTCCCCGTTTGCAGGCAGAGAAGATCCTTAAGAGAACCAACTTCGAACAATTCAATGCTCGATTCAATCAATCAATCAATGGGGAGAAAAATAGGTATGACGGATTACAATGGGGACAAAAGTCTGCATTTACCTATCCTTCACTATCTGCAAAGACTAAACAGAGTATGGCGATTCTGTGCTTGTTTGCAAATGCTTGGATAACAATCAATCAAATGGAGAGAGAAGCAGGCACGATGGATTACAACGGGGGCAAAGGCCTGCGTTAACTACCCTTCACTATCTGGAAAGAGAGAGTACTCCTAATAGAAATGATGGGGGGGGCAGCATTGAAAGCAGATCAGTGTGGATAAACACGAAAATGTTTTTTCTTACCACGTACTTGACAATCGACAGCTTATGATATTTGCTATTAAAAAACCATTGAAATTCACTGAAAAAACCATAGGTTATAGACCATATATAGTTAGGAATTAGCATTTACAAAACCTTGACTCACTCATACAGTCAGTCATGCACCTACTAAATCCTTCATCCAGACTCTTATACATCCACTCATTCTTCAATATGTAAGACATATTTTAACTTTACAGAAACATACAGTCACTGGATGTTGTCATCAGTGATGTCATTTGAGATGTCATCAGTGATGTCATCAGTGATGTCACTGACCATGTCATGAATGATGTAATATGTGACATCATCAGCAGTGGATTGCGGGTGAGCGATATATAGTTAGTGCAACTAACTATATATGGAATTTCAATGGTTTTGTGTGAGTAAAATAAGGTTTTTTAAATGCTAATTCCTAACTATATATGGTCTATAACCTATGGTTTTTTCAGTGAATATATATATATATATATTCACTGAAAAAACCATAGGTTATAGACCATATATAGTTAGGAATTAGCATTTAAAAAACCTTATTTTACTCACACAAAACCATTGAAATTCCATATATAGTTAGTTGCACTAACTATATATCGCGCACCTGCAATCCACTGCTGATGATGTCACATATTACATCATTCATGACATGGTCAGTGACATCACTGATGACATCACTGATGACATCTCAAATGACATCACTGATGACATCACTGATGACATCTCATTTGACATCAATGACCACATCACTGATGATATCATTCATGTGACAATACAATGCATCTCCTCACATTTTAATATAACCTCTGTTTCACCCAGTGTTAAATACAGAATATAATTTTTGAAACCATTGACACACCAATACTAGTTACTACATACGCACTCACTGATTCCTACGTCTACACACACCTTCACTCATTCACCCATACTATCATTCATACATACAATCACTCATCTTTACAACACTATCATATGCACTCATACACCTATACAGACACTCACAGTCTGCCACTCATCCATGGAGTTACTCACACACCTAGTCAGTCCTGTAAAGAATCAATGACACTTCCATTTTCTTGTCTATACAGTTAAACATAGAGCACCTTACATTTTCAAACATATACTAACACATACTTACCTTGTTATACAATCATTGATACAAGTACACATTGATCTGCACAGAGTCACACACCTCCCAGCCAGCCACACACACACTCAGTCTCCCATACAAATACTTGGACAATCAATCAGTAACCCATATAGTTAATCATATAGCTACTGATCAAAACATGCAGCAGTTTACAGAACAACAGACATAATGATGCACAAATTAAGACACTTTAGTCACTAACCCATGCACTCAGTGAGACACATTTAATCACTCACTCATGCATTCAGTCATGCACCTACTAAATCCTTTGTCCAGACACTTATACTTCCACTCATTCTTCAATATGTAAGACACATTTTAACTTTACAGAAACATACAGTCACTGGATGTTGTCATCAGTGATGTCATCAGTGATGTCATTTGAGATGTCATCAGTGATGTCATCAGTGATGTCACTGACCATGTCATGAATGATGTAATATGTGACATCATCAGCAGTGGATTGCAGGTGCGCGATATATAGTTAGTGCAACTAACTATATATGGAATTTCAATGGTTTTGTGTGAGTAAAATAAGGTTTTTTAAATGCTAATTCCTAACTATATATGGTCTATAACCTATGGTTTTTTCAGTGAATTTTCAAGGTTTTGTAAATGCTAATTCCTAACTATATATGGTCTATAACCTATGGTTTTTTCAGTGAATTTCAATGGTTTTTTAATAGCAAATATCATAAGCTGTCGAATGTCAAGTACGTGGTAAGTGAAAACATTTTCGTGTTTATGCACACTGATCTGCTTTGAATGGTGCCCCCCCCCCCTCATTTCTATTAGGAGTACTCTCTCTTTGCAGATAGTGAAAGGTAGTTAACGCAGGTCTTTGCCCCCATTGTAATCCGTCGTGCCTGCTTCTCTCTCCATTTGATTCATTGTTATCCAAGTATTTACTGTTTTAGAATTAGTTCTCTTTGGTTCATTCTCTATTTACAAACAAACACAGAGTCGCAATACTCTGTTTAGTCTTTGCAGATAACGAAAAATCGTGTAAAAAAAAAGAAAAGGAATCGAGCAAAATCAGTAGGCCACTAATGGGATCTCTTTTTGACCTCGCTAAAATAGAAACATTAGGAACAACCCCTCATGACAAATACAAAACTAGTGAGATGAACTGAACTCCACACAATGATGGCTGCAAAACAGCTCGGCTCCGCCACCCACCCCGCCCAAAATAACGATAAAGAACGGCTGCCATGATTGGTTGCGGAATGACCACGACGGAGCTACGAAATGGTGCTGCTCTCATGCTAACCCCAGCTTCAGTCTGAAACATCCAGAAACACTGTAGACTACCAATTCGATCAGTTCCGGTAGCGCCCCAATGTAACCCGGTAGAGAAGAACTAGCCCTCCCCTCTTTGACTGATGGTTCTTGTTGCCTGTCCCTTCTGTTGTCATTTAACAGAACTATTTAGCCTGCTGAAAGGGGTTGTGTTCCGACCGCTGGTTGGTGGAGACATTTTGACTATATTCTGTACCTGCGTTGTCGCGTAATGCGTCATATGACGCGCCGCGTTAGCGCATCCGGAAGTCATCCGGGGCGCGCAGCGCGTAACGTAAGCATAACAAGTCATGTGACTTGTTAATAAAACTTTTCATTGGTTCATTTTACTTTTCTTATTGTAATGATGAAAGGCTTGGTCATATGACCTAAAAATTACGCTTTTCATTACTTCCGAACATTATTTTTTCTTAAATATATGTTATAATGTTCCAGGCTAATGTACTTTCCCGGAAATTTTACAACTGTCCTGCAAGTAAAATATATTCTTTTTTCGAGAAAAAGAGCGTTTCTTCGTCCCATGACGGAGCCGTTGAGCAAAAGAGGGTCGACCTGCTGTCTTAGTCGCCGATACGCCTGAATATGAGATTCTTATCGATCACTTTATGTTGCAGGAATAGAAAACACAACAGCCCTTGACCATTTATCTTTACTGCGTTCCTTCGTATTATACCTTTTACCCTTCATGTAATTGGTCTGCTTTATTTCACTTGCCTTTTAATGATTCTAAAACAGTGACTATTATTAAAAACTTTACCAATGTATATACTACTACCATGTTTTCTTTTAAAAACCTTTATTGTGAAAATTTCATTATACAAATACGAGCCTATAACCACGTGGGCCGGCCACGGAGCAAACTGTAATCGTATATGATGAATAGACATTTACACTGTAGAGGAACGTAACGGGCGGGCCATTACGTTGCAAGAACTAAGGTGTCTAACAGTTACGGAATCGGTGGACGTACATTTTATAATTAAAATACGACAGGGCCAGTTACAATAAAATTATCTAGATATACATTTGCGGGCAAGTACCATGGGTGACGTTAATTCGAACTTTCAACAGTACAGTAATCAATAACACATCAGAACTTAATATCAATAGGGATGTCGAAATATTCAATCAATTCTCGTCCCCGCCCGCCATTTGCTTCAAAACTGCATACGTATCTCGTGATTTCAAGGTTCTGCAACCAGTACACAACAAGGAGTTACGAGTCCCATTTATTCTGGCGCCATTTTGGGCGAGGACGGGCAGGTCCAGGATATAGTCAAAATGTCTCTACCAACCATCGACTATGATGATGTTCATATGCTGTATTTATTAGAGTAACACTCATCTGTCCACATGAAATTAATTTGCCACAATCTAAACATGTCATTTTAATCTTTCCAAAGTTCTTCTAAATATTTGGGACCGTTTCCCTTGCCTCTGAAGCTCTCAGTGCCACTTCTTTGATGAATGTACTAGCAGGTCAGGGGTTCTCCTCCAAATCTCTCTTTTATGCAGCACTATAATTAATTGGTGCCACCTCTCCATATGACGATGCATGGTATAGTTACCACAACTATATTTTTTTTCGGTTCCTCTGGAGAGTTCATCGTGGCAGATGAAGCGTGTAACGTACCGGGCATTTACCTTTTTTTGCATGTACAGGAAAGGAAAAAAAAATCGAGCGTCCGAGTTCTAAGGTGTCCCAGGGCCATTTTAGTGGACCAGGCCCAAATCCAAAGAACAGGCCGCCATTTTGAGAGTCCTGTTGCAGCCGCCTGTCGCTGTAGCATCAAGAGCAGCCGAAACTCAGCTGAATGGCAACTGAAACGGTAAAGGGGCGCCCCACTACAGCAGACGAGCCAGGCCCAAATCCAAAGAACAGCTATCTCACAGGCTAATGGGGCGACCCACGCCGAGTTTCAGCATTGTAGGATGACCACACAAGTACAGCAACTTGCTAGACATCACCTCGGTGCCATCCGGATCTCGGCGCCCCACTGCAGATGAAGTGCCTCTCAACTATGAAACCACCACGGTGAAATCCGGATCTTGGCGCGTTGTGCTGCCTTCGGCCTATTCGCACATCGGTCCGCTACTGACGCCATCTCACAGGCTAATGGGGCGACCCACGCCGAGTTTCAGCATTGTAGGATGACCACACAAGTACAGCAACTTGCTAGACATCACCTCGGTGCCATCCGGATCTCGGCGCCCCACTGCAGATGAAGTGCCTCTCAACTATGAAACCACCACGGTGACATCCGGATCTTGGCGCGTTGTGCTGCCTTCGGCCTATTCGCACATCGGTCCGCTACTGACGCCATCTCACAGGCTAATGGGGCGACCTACGCCGAGTTTCAGCATTGTAGGATGACCACACAAGTACAGCAACTTGCTAGACATCACCTCGGTGCCATCCGGATCTCGGCGCCCCACTGCAGATGAAGTGCCTCTCAACTATGAAACCACCACGGTGACATCCGGATCTTGGCGCGTTGTGCTGCCTTCGGCCTATTCGCACATCGGTCCGCTACTGACGCCATCTCACAGGCTAATGGGGCGACCCACGCCGAGTTTCAGCATTGTAGGATGACCACACCAGTACAGCAACTTGCTAGACATCACCTCGGTGCCATCCGGATCTCGGCGCCCCACTGCAGATGAAGTGCCTCTCAACTATGAAACCACCACGGTGACATCCGGATCTTGGCGCGTTGTGCTGCCTTCGGCCTATTCGCACATCGGTCCGCTACTGACGCCATCTCACAGGCTAATGGGGTGACCCACGCCGAGTTTCAGCATTGTAGGATGACCACACCAACTTGCTAGACATCACCTCAGTGCCATCCGAATCTTGGCATCTCAACGCCTAGTGGTATCTTCCATACAAAAAATATTGTTACGCTGCCTTTGGCCCCATTCGCACATCAGTCCGCAACTTAGACATCACCTCGGTGCCATCCGGATCTTGGCATCTCAGCGCCTTGTGGTGTCAGTCAGAAAATATTGTTGTGCTGCCTTCGGCCTATTCGCACATCGGTCCGCTACTGACGCCATCTCACAGGCCAACGGGGCGCCCCACGCCGACTTTCAGCATTGTAGGATGGCCACACCAGTGCGGCAACTTGCTACACACCACCTCGGTGCCATCCGGATCTTGGCATCTCAGCGCCTTGTGGTCTCTTCTACACCGGAAATATAGTAGAAAATATTGTTGCGCTGCCTTTGGCCCCATTCACACATCAGTCCGCTACTGACACCATCTCACAGGCCAACGGGGCGCCCCACGCCGACTTTCAACATTGTAGGATGGCCACAGAAGTGCGACAACTTACTAGACACCACCTCGGTGCCATCCGGATCTTGGCGCGTTGTGAAGCTGCAGCAGCTGCAAATAAGCTTCAGACAGTGTTACAACCGCTGCTCAGAACTCTCAACTATGACACCACCTCGATGCCATCCGGATCTTGGCGCGTTGTGTTGCCTTCGGCCTATTCGCACATCGGTCCGCTACTGACGCCGCCTCACGTGCCAACGTATTTTCTCCGCATTTTATACCCTATGCCGCATAACAGGTCATGTGACTTGTTTATAAAACTTTTCATTGGTTCATTTTACTTTTGGTTTCCTAATGATGGAAGGCTTGATCATATGACCTAAAAACAACACTTTTCATTGGATGAAAACTTTTTTTTTCCCCCAAACGATGAAAGCCCCACCTTGTTTCTGGATGTTTCAGACTGAAGCTGGCGTCACCATGAGAGCACCACCATCTCGTAGCTCCGTCGTGGTCATTCCGCGAGCAATCATGGCAGCCGCTCCCCACCAGAAGCCTGCAGGAGTCGGGGCCCCCAAAACTTTTGATAAATCCTCAAGGCGGAGGGGACGCTTTCGAGAATGGGGTCCTAGACCTAGCAGACAAGCGTCCGATTTCCAAGGTGTCCCAGGGCCATTTCAGTGGACCAGGCCCAAAAAGGAAAGAGCCTGCCGCCATTTTGAGAGTCCTGTGACAGCCGCCTATCGCTGCACCGCAAGAGTGGGCGCAACTCAGCTGAATGGCGGATTTTGACACAGTGGACCAAAAGCGGACGCAATGGCAACTGAAACGGTAAAGGGGCGCCCCACTACAACAGACGAGACTCCACCTGGAGAGGCCCGTTCACGCCGCCTCCCCCGGGGCGCTCCACGCCGTTATTCGGAGCAGCATTGTAGGATACCAAAACCAGTGCGGCAACTTACTGGACATCACCTTGGTGCCATCGTTCTGCTGCCTTGGAACTATTCGCACAACAGTTTGCTACTGATGACCCACCCCCCGCGACGCCCCACGCCGTTATTTGCTGGGTGGCAACTTACTAGACATCACTTTTGTGTCATCTAGATTTCGGCGCGTTCTGCTGCCTTGGAACTATTCGCACAACAGTTTGCTACTGATCACCCACCCCCCGCGACGCCCCACGCCGGAAATCTGGACGTTGTGCTGCGTTGGGACTATTCGCACAGCCGACCGCTACTTCGTTGTTTTTCTCTAAAAATGTTTATATGTTATTACTATTTTTGTTTTCTTGTATATATTTATAAATTATTAAAGTTTTATAATCTTACTACTTTGTCGGAGTGCTATATATTTTTAATGTGACACATAATTGTAAAAACTTTGATGTACAAAGAGTCATCCCTGGAATCTTCCGCTTCACGCTCGGTCCCCTCCCCAATCACAATACAGGATGGTTTTCAGATAATAGCAACGCTTCTGCTGTGACGGATCTCATCGAGTGTGGGCCTTGATCTACTATAACTCCTTTGAAGACGGGTGATTCTTTACAGCTGTGGCCATAAACTACATCTGCAGGGCTAGCTGATAGCCTAGGACCGGCCTGGACAATCGGACACAGAGGAAAAGGAGTGTCAGAGGGTGCGGTAGTGAATAGGGCGAAAGGGAGGTGTCGGGCGGGCACAGGGTGTGATTCTCAGGGAAGAACAGCGCAGATGGGGGGAGGTTTATTACCCATGCATAAAACAGAGAGCGGGGGTGACCACTGCCTGGGGGAGATGCTTGCGAGGGTGGGGAGCCATGCTAAGGATCGACAGCGTGCACAGAGTGGATCTGGTCAAGGCATCTAAAATGGCTGCCGTGCACGACAAAAGTGTGGCATTTGAAAAAAGACAAGATGGCGCACACAATGTTTTTCAACAATTCCTGATTTCCTTCGAATCGAACGTTAACAGACGTTGGGGCATATTACCAAAGTTAAGCGATATTTATCCCTAACGATGCATTGCAAAGATTTTTTTACCGTCAGAAATTATCGCAGATAAACCTTGCTATTATCAAGGTTTATCGCAAATACGATAAAAAACGAGCGCAATGCATTAATATCGCTGAAAACTCCGCGATATTCATGCATTACCGAGCTAATGCTCTTAGCCATGTTATCCACCTCCCATTGGATAACATGGCTAAGAACTGCTCAGGGCAGCTGTTACTTTTTGGAGATATTCGCGCTTATCTCGAATATTTCCAAAAGTTGATAATAGGAGATAGCGATGTTAGCGACTGTTTCCAGTCGCTAACATCTTGGCATGCCCACTTTGCATGTCATTAGTGATAAATATCACTCACATGCAAAGTGGGGCCCAAGATGGTCGCTATCTCCTACTAGCCGTCGCTAGCTGGTGTTAGCAACAGCTACGTAATACAGATATAATTTTATCTCCGCGAAGCGGAGCGCTGTTACAGATATATATCTTGTTTTTGAACGTTAATTTCTCAAAATGCACTGAAGCACATATATTGAGACCTAGCAAAGGCACATCGGGCTACCAGTCCCTAATATTTTACCAAGTTTCGTGCAAATCCATTCAGCCGTTCGATTATTATTATTATTTATTTTTTTTGCCCCGCGGGGCCCTTTTAAAACCTCCACATCAAACCTAGGGGATCAGCGAGGATCTACTATGCCCCCTTATGGTCATTTGCCCCTTCGCTTTGGCCTCCTCTTGTCTCTCGATCCTACCGAGAGACAAGATGGCGGCCGCTACGGACTGTTTGGAATGTTTACAGACACCGGAGAGCCAATCAGCTTCGCTTCGCAAAGCTCCGTAACGCGAAAAGTACGCGAAGCGGTCCGCTGTTACAGATATATATCTTTTTTTGAACGTTAATTTCTCAAAATCCACTGAAGCACATATATTGAGACCTAGCAAAGGCACATCGGGCTACCAGTCCCTACAATTTTGCCAAGTTTCGTGCAAATCCATTCAGCCGTAAGATTATTATTATAATTTTTTTTTTTTGCCCCGCGGGGCCCTTTTAAAACCTCCACATCAAACCTAGGGGGTCAGCGAGGATCTACTATTCCCCCTTATGGTCATTTGCCCCTTCGCTTTGGCCTCCTCTTGTCTCTCGATCCTACCGAGAGACAAGATGGCGGCCGCTACGGACTTTTTGGAATGTTGACAGACGCCAGAGAACCAATCAGCTTCGCTTCACAAAGCTCCGTTGCGCGAAAAGTCCGCGAACCAGTGCGCTAACTGGTCCGCTGTTACAGATATATATCTTTTTTTAAACGTTAATTTCTCAAAATCCACTGGAGCACATATATTGAGACCTACAAAAGGCACATCGGGCTACCAGTCCCTACAATTTTGCCAAGTTTCGTGCAAATCCATTCAGCCGTTCGGGCTAAAAGTGAGGCCAACCGCCCTATGGAAAACTCAATGTTAAAAACACGTTTTGGGACCCCCCTTTTTTCTCGGCCCCCACTGGACGAACCCCCCCCAAATTTTCAAGGGCTGCTCAGAAACAAAATGTGCCATTTTCCTGAAAATTTCAGCCAATTCCGTCCACAAACGCCAAAGTTATTAGACATAGAATTTTCAAAAAACCCATAGAGAAAAAATCCTAACTATATATACCTACTGGCGACCGCCAGTAGGTAATACATATATATATGTATATATATATATATATATTCACTGAAAAAACCATAGGTTATAGACCATATATAGTTAGGAATTAGCATTTAAAAAACCTTATTTTACTCACACAAAACCATTGAAATTCCATATATAGTTAGTTGCACTAACTATATATCGCGCACCCGCAATCCACTGCTGATGATGTCACATATTACATCATTCATGACATGGTCATTGACATCACTGATGACAACATCCAGTGACTATGTTTCTGTAAAGTTAAAATATGTCTTACATATTGAAGAATGAGTGGATGTATAAGTGTCTGGACGAAGGATTTAGTAGGTGCATGACTGAATGTATGAGTGAGTGATTAAATGTGTCTCACTGAGTGCATGGGTTAGTGACTAAACTGTCTTAATTTGTGCATCATTATGTCTGTTGTTCTGTAAACTGCTGCATGTGTTGATCAGTAGCTATATGAGTAACTATATGGGTTATTGATTGATTGCCCAAGTATTTGCATGGGAGACTGAGTGTGTGTGTGGCTGGATGGGAGGTGTGTGACTCTGTACAGATCAATGTGTACTTGTATCAATGATTGTATAAGAGAGTAAGTATGTGTTAGTATATGGTTGAAAACGTAAGGTGCTCTATGTTTAACTGTATAGAGTAGAAAATGGAAGTGTGATTGATTCTTTACAGGACTGACTAGGTGTGTGAGTAACTCCATGGATGAGTGGCAGAGTGTGAGTGTCTGTATAGGTGTATGAGTGCATATGATTGTGTTGTAAACATGAGTGATTGTATGTATGAATGATTGTATGGGTGAATGAGTGAATGTCTGTGTAGACGTAGGAATCAGTGAGTACGTATGTAGTAACTAGTATTGGTGTGTCAATGGTTTCAAAAATTATACTCTGTTTTTAACACTGGGTGAAACAGAGGTTATATTAAAATGTGAGGAGATGCATTGTATTGTCACATGAATGATATCATCAGTGATGTGGTCATTGATGTCAAATGAGATGTCATCAGTGATGTCATTTGAGATGTCATCAGTGATGTCATCAGTGATGTCACTGACCATGTCATGAATGATGTAATATGTGACATCATCAGCAGTGGATTGCGGGTGCGCAATATATAGTTAGTGCAACTAACTATATATGCAATTTCAATGGTTTTGTGTGAGTAAAATAAGGTTTTTTAAATGCTAATTCCTAACTATATATGGTCTATAACCTATGGTTTTTTCAGTGAATTTCAATGGTTTTTTAATAGCAAATATCATAAGCTGTCGAATGTCAAGTACGTGGTAAGAATTTTTTTTTTCGTGTTTATGCACACTGATCTGCTTTGATTGCTGCCCCCCACCCCTCATTTCTATTAGGAGTACTCTCTCTTTGCAGATAGTGAAGGGTAGTTAACGCAGCCCTTTCCCCCTTTGTAATCCGTCGTGCCTGCTTCTCTCTCCATTTGATTGATTGTTCTCTTTGGTTCATTCTCTATTTACAAACAAGCACAGAGTCGCAATACTCTGTTTAGTCTTTGCAGATAGCGAAAAATCGTGTAAAAAAACAAAAGGAATCGAGCAAAATCAGTAGGCCACTAATGGGATCTCTTTTGACCTCGCTAAAATAGAAACATTAGGAACAACCTGTTGAAAATAGCAATGCGTATGTATATAAGCGGCGTTCATTTGTGTTCACAGTACCCCTTGTTGATTGTTTCAATCGAGCATTGAATTGTTCGAAGTTAATTCTCTTAACGATCTTCTCTACCTGCAAACGAGGAAGAATAGGAATATTCTATCTCCCTTTGCAGATAGTGAAGGGTAGGTAACGCAAGCCTTTAACACGTCGTACCTATTTCATTCCTCATTGATTGATTGATTGTCCGAACATTGACTGTTTGGGAATTAGTTCTTTTTGGAGGTATTCCCTGTTTGCAAATAAACGTAGGAAAATCTTTGCAAGTAGTGAAAGGGTACGTAATGCGGACCGTTCTCCCCCGTTGTAATCTGTCATGCCTATCTACTCCCCACTGATTGATGCACCTTTTTCACCCGGACCATTTACTAGAGATACGTCATCTGGCCCGACCAGAGAGCACCCCTAGTGAAAAGGACATATGCAATAATAACGAAGTGATCACTGTATCCTGTTAACAGAAACTTTACCATGAAACAACCTGGAAAGAAAAAAATAGGAAAACGAAAATCAGTAGGCCACTGATGAACATGAACTTTTATTAAACAACGAACAAAGAAACGATAACATAACGTAATGATAAAACCTATTAATGTCCTAGAAACAAGAAAACGTTAAAATATGCCAGTGGTGAGAGACCAGAAAAACAGTAAGAGAAACCAAATCACCCCTCGCTGTCCCACCGCCTGCCACGCCAAAAAAATCGATAGACTAGGGAAAATGCAAGTCAGTAGAACATCCACCCCCACTCTGGAAACTTCCAAGGTGGGGCAGGGTTCCGGCTACGCCCAGCCGGGAGCAGCCCATATAAGGCAGGTCCTGCTGCCACGCCTCGGCCAGGAGATCCTAACGTAGGGTGTAGCCGGAGGAGAGGCCGAGACCAGCGGGACCCGGCCAGGGGATTGCCTTTACAACGCTGAACAGTTGCAGGGGGGGGGAATGTCTCCTCGACCCTCCCCTCTCTCTCCCAGTCCGGCCGCGGTGGCCCTTGAGAGTTGCAGGTAGTCCCGCCACATGCTCTTCCGGTCCGACCACCAACGGTCGGGGGGCCGAGGCCGACGGGATCCGGCTGCAGCCGATAAACCAAGAAACCCGTTCATGGGGCCAGAGCCAGGGGCGTCCGGCCGACATCCACCGGAAGCCCGGCCCGAAGACGGATGGGACACTTCTTTCTTTTATAATGGCTGCGACAACACTGGAGGGGGATGTCTTGCACATGCCTCCGACCCCCCCCTCGTCCTCATCGCCTGGTCCGGCCATAACAAATCTCAAGCGAGACGCCGTGGGGTGCACTGGGAGGGAGAGACGGTGCGAACAGGCCTCTCCCGCCTCCCCAGGTGGAGGCTTCCCAGCTGCACCCTCAGCGCTCCAGGCGGTGGCATCCTAACAACTACAGTGCTGCACAGTTTCGGAACGACCTAGATAACGGTTCTTCCACTGTGGCCATGCTGCAACGTCTCGCCCGGCAGGGTGGAGCCCGTCCGCTCATGTGACCCCGCGATCGCCGGTAGCTGCCGAACTCTCAAAATGGCTGTCGACCTGGCAAGAGCGGGCCCAACATAAAGAAATGGCCCGGTCACTGGTTGACTCCACCACCGTAGTCCTCCACGACCTTGAAGATTCTAGAGGAGCCGCGGGAGTCTCCGACCCCCGATGGGGAATGACTGCCATGATCGCCCGTGGAGTGACGAAACTGTATCCGCGGGACGTCGGCGCTCCCATGCTGGCGCCAGCCTCACTTTGAATTACTACAATCCTGCAGACCTCACTTCCGGTGAAAGCACAGTGTGACCCGGTAGGAAAAATTATTGCACCCCCTCCCCTTTTTGACTGATAGTTCAAACCACCGATCCTTTCCTTTGCCCTTTTAACGGAACTTTGGACTGCCTCCCCCTCTTTTACATTTTCTAGAGAAAACAAAACATTAACCACTACATTAGCATAGCAGTTGACACCAGAACTGTTTTCAAATTGAAACCAACAACATCTTCAACAGAATCCTTTTTGTTTCTGCTGTGACCCTGCTACAGCACAGGCATTGTCCCCAGCAGTAATTCTGCAATGCCGGTAAGAATAGCTGTGGTGCCTACTGGACTCACTCACCCCCGCGGCTCCCCACGCCGTTTTTTGCTGGGCGGCAACTTACTAGACATCACTTTCGTGCCATCTAGATTTCAGCGCGTTCTGCTGCCTTGGAACTATTCGCACAACAGACCGCTACTGACAAGAATATTTCATTATTGGTGCTGTCAATTTCAATAAATCTATTGGATAATTAAAAAGAAATTGCCACGGTCTCTTCGTTGTTTAAATGTTTTTACTGTTTTTGTTTTGTTGTATATATTTATATGTTATTAAAGTTTTATATTCCTACTACTTTGTTGGAGTGCTATATATTTTTAATGTGACACATAATTGTAAAAACTTTGATGTACAAAGAGTCATTCCTGGAATCTTCCGCTTCAGGCTCGGTCCCCTCCCCAATCACAATACAGGATGGTTTTCAGATAGTAGGAACGCGTGTGCTGTGACGGATCACATCGGGTGTGGGCCTTGATCTACTATAACTCCTTTGAAGAGGGGTGATTCTTTACAGCTGGGGCCATAAACTACATCTGCAGGGCTAGCTGATAGCCTAGGACCGGCCTGGACATTCGGACACAGAGGAAGAGGAGTGTCAGAGGGTGCGGTAGTGAATAGGGCGAAAGGGAGGTGTCGGGCGGGCACAGAGTGTGATTCTCAGGGAAGAGCAGCGCAGATGGGGGAAGGTTTATTGCCCATGCATAAGACAGAGAGCGGTGGTGACCAGTGCCTGGGGGAGATGCTTACGAGGGTGAGGAGCCATGCTACGAATCGACAGCGTGCAGAGAGTGGGTCTGGTCAAGACATCTAAAATGGCTGCCGTGCACGACAAAAGTGTGGCATTTCAAAAAAGGCAAGATGGCGCAGACAATGTTTTTCAACACTTCCTCATTTCCTTCGAATCGAACGTTAACAGACGTTGGGGCATATTACCAAAGTTAAGCGATATTTATCGCTAACGATGCTTACCAACCAATTTTTTACCACTAAGCATCGTCAGAAATTATCGAAGATAAACCTTACTATTATCAAGGTTTATCGCAAATGCGATAATAAACGGCCGCAATGCATGAATATCGCTAAAAACTCAGCGATATTCATGCATTACCGAGCTAATACTCTTAGCCATGTTATCCACCTCCCATTGGATAACATGGCTAAGAACTGCTCAGGGCAGGTGTTACTTTTTGGAGATATTCGCGCTTAGCGCGAATATCTCCAAAAGTTGGTAATAGGAGATAGATATCTTGCATGTTGTAATGCAAGTTATTGTGGTATATGGAACTCATACCATAATCTCTCAGGAAAGCAGAAACTGATCCTTTTGGGACCGCCTAAAAAGGCCTAGGGGGTGAGGAGTACTCTACTTTGCCCCCTTTTCACGTTCCGAACTATTTTATTTTACTCTCTTCTGTAATTACACAAAATAGCAGCGATAAGATGCATCGGAGACACACAGTGAGAGAAAGGAGGCCGGAGATGAAGAAGAGATGTCAAATACACATTGGAGATAATATAGTGGCAGAAGGGAAGTAAATATGAGTAAACTTACCATGTAACATAAAAATGTTGCACTCTATACTATAAGTCTCATTTTATACTACAATCACTTCGCTACAACCTCATAAATTAAAAATAAAAACAAATAATGTCTCAAACAATTTTTGATTTCTAAATATAAATTTATTCTTCAGAATTTTCTAAATTTGAAACAACTAGTAACATGTCCTCATCAGTAATTTCCTCTTCAATCATCTCATCTGGAATCTCCTCATTAAAAGTCTGCAATGATGATTCTTGTAACTCTATGGTCTCCAAACACTCGATAAATTCGCCATCAAGAGATTGATCAAAAAAATCATTCAAGTCATCTCCTCCTTCTGACAATATTTCATTATTGGTGCTGTCCATTTCAATCAATGTAGTGGAATCATTCAAGTCATCTCCTCGTGACAATATTTCATTATTGGTGCTCTCAATTTCAATCAATGTAGTGGAATCATTCAAGTCATCTCCTCCTTGTGACAATATTTCATTATTGGTGCTGTCCATTTCAATCAATCTAATGGAATCATACAAGCCATCTCCTCCTTGTGACAATATTTCATTATTGGTGCTCTCAATTTCAATCAATGTAGTGGAATCATTCAAGTCATCTCCTTGTGACAATATTTCATTCTTGGTGCTGTCCATTTCAATCAATCTAATGGAATCATACAAGTCATGTCCTCCTTGTGACAATATTTCATTATTGGTGCTCTCAATTTCAATCAATGTAGTGGACAATTCAAAAGAAATTGCCACGGTCTCTTCATTGTGAGCCATTTTATTTTGAAATTGCTTGCTGTAAATTGCAGAAAAAAATAATCACTTTCATTTATCGTTTTTAGTAATACATAATATAAAACTAACTTCATCAAGTATTTAGTATAACAGAAGGACTGCAAATAAATAACAGAAAACATTTTTCAAATTATCTTCAAGTGTACAACATAGTTCCCCTTACAAATTAACAACTCACCTTTTTAAAAGTAGCAGAAGTGTTAGTACTGTGTAAATCAAACACCAGAAATTCACCACCAAAAATTCCTCACAAATGTACCTCAGACAGTAGTATCACAAAATGGCTGTGGTTTCCTCTCATTTGACATATATACATAACCAATTAACTTTCATCACACACAAATACAAAACCAAAGTAACATTTTAATTGGTTCTAAATTTCAACACTTTCAAATGTGTTTTCCCCATGCAATTTTCCATAGGACATTTACATACGTCTACAGCCTGAATGGCTGAACGGAATTACACCAAACTTGGCAAAATGGTACATCAAACCTAAGAGGTCAGGAAGGATCTACTATGCCCCCTTATGGTCATTTCCCCATTCGCTTTGGCCTCCTCTTGTCTCTCAATCCTACCGAGGGACAAGATGGCGGCCGCTACGGACTGTTTGGAATGTTGACAGACGCAGGAGAACCAATCAGCTTCGCAAAGCTCCGTAACGCGAAAAGTACGCGAAGCGGAGCGCTGTTACAGATATATATCTTTTTTTCAACGTTAATTTCTCAAAATCCACTGGAGCACATATATTGAGACCTAGCAAAGGCACATCGGGCTACCAGTCCCTAATATTTTGCCAAGTTTCGTGCAAATCCATTCAGCCGTTCGATTATTATTATTTTGTTTTTTTTTTGCCCCGCGGGGCCCTTTTAAAACCTCCACATCAAACCTAGGGGGTCAGCGAGGACCTACTATGCCCCCTTATAGTTATTTCCCCCTTTGTTTTGACCTCCTCTTGTCTCTCGATCCTACCGAGAGACAAGATGGCGGCCGCTACGGACTGTTTGGAATGTTGACAGACGCCGGAGAACCAATCAGCTTCGCTTCACAAAGCTCCGTTGCGCGAAAAGTCCGCGAACCAGAGCGCTAACCGGTCCGCTGTTACAGATATATATCTTTTTTTAAACGTTAATTTCTCAAAATCCACTGGAGCACATATATTGAGACCTACAAAAGGCACATCGGGCTACCAGTCCCTACAATTTTGCCAAGTTTCGTGCAAATCCATTCAGCCGTTCGGGCTAAAAGTGAGGCCAACCGCCCTATGGAAAACTCAATGTTAAAAACACGTTTTGGGACCCCCCTTTTTTCTCGGCCCCCACTGGATTTGAGATGTCATCAGTGATGTCATCAGTGATGTCATTTGAGATGTCATCAGTGATGTCATCAGTGATGTCACTGACCATGTCATGAATGATGTAATATGTGACATGATCAGCAGTGGATTGCGGGTGCGCGATATATAGTTAGTACAACTATATATGGAATTTCAATGGTTTTGTGTGAGTAAAATAAGGTTTTGTAAATGCTAATTCCTAACTATATATGGTCTATAACCTATGGTTTTTTCAGTGAATTTCATTGGTTTTTTAAAAGCTAATATCTATAGCTGTAAAATGTATTCTTCTTTAAATCCAAAAATATATTTTTTATGTTTATTAATAATTTTTTTTAAATCTTTTTTTTGCTTCGCTCCCGGTCCGCGAACCGGAAAGCTTTCCGTTAGCTCAAATTGATGCCGCGACCCGGTCCGCGAACCGGTAAGAAATCAACATAGTGACGGTATTGCGTTGCCGCGTAATGCGTCTTATGACGTACTGCGTTAGCGCACCCGGAAGTGCCCCGGGGCGCGGACCGAGGCGCGAAACGCAGCTCCCCGGAAGCGATCCGCGGCGCGTCGCGAAAGCGCGACGTATCGCGTTGCCGCGTAATGCGTCTTGTGACGTAACGCGTTGGCGCACCCGGAAGTGCCCCGGGGCGCGGACCGAGGCGGAAGCGCAGCGACCCGGAAGCTAACCGGGGCGCGTTCCGCAGCGCGTAACATGAGCGTGAGAGGTCATGTGACTTGTTAATAAAACTTTTCATTGGTTCATTTCACTTTTGGTTTCATAATGATGTAAGGCTAGGTCAGGTGACCTAAAAATAACACTTTTCATTGGTTGAGAAGTATTGTTTTTCCCAAATGATGAAAACCCCTCCTTCTTTCCTCACTCTGACTTTCATCATTGTGAGAGGAAGACCTTTATTACTATATCAGAAATGGCTTCAGTAGTTGCTTCAGCTGGTGCACCCCCACCACCACCTCCACCTCCTCATGGGAAGAGAGGACCACCTCCCCAGGTCTTGACCAACACAGAGGAGGAAGAGGAAGAAATGGAGGAAGAGGAGGGAGAAGAACCACAGTTCTTAGAAGAGGTGCCCCGGGTTTCCCATAAGAAAGCCAGTTTCATCTGGCAGTTTTATTCAATCCCTCCTGGCCAAAAAAAAGTGAATGCGAGGTATGTCACCTGCCTCATCTGCAAAGAAAAATTATCCAGAGGGACGGATAAGAAATATAGTTATGGGAACCATACTATGCATAGGCACATGACCAGGAAGCATCCACTCAATTACAGCCGGGCGGAAATACGGGATTTGCAGGAAAATCCAACATCAACTCCTGTGGCCAGATCAAGAATATCAATTTCATTGACACCAGCAGAGGCACGGGAAACTGTGCCAAACATACAAGAAAATGTTGGCCACATGAAACACACTTGTATGCACTGTGGTGCGTTGATAGCATGTGGCAATATGAGTATAAATGCACTCAACCTGGCGTATGAACACCATGATTGCCCTAACCGCCCCCAGTAATTTTTTTTTTGCTCCTGTTGAGCCCTTTTCAACGCCTGTTTTTTGTTGTTTCCCCCCCCCCAAAAAAAACCAAAAAAAATATAAAATCGTTCAAAAAATACAAAAAAAACAAAAAAAATTAAAAAAATAAAAAAAAATAAAAAACAACAAAAATATTTAAAAAAAAGTTATTTTCAGAACTACCTTCCCTTTCAAAAAAAATTGCTAGAATGTTTAGCACTCTGGCAAGCTCTATTTCTTTTGGTTCGCTTCCTGGTTAGCTTCCCGGTACGCGGACCGGGAGCTAACCAAAAAAAAAAAAAAAAAAAAAGAGTAAGTATAAGGAAAGTAAACAGAGAGTGATGTTAAAAGAAAGACAGCTATAGGGAGTAAAGAAGAGATACTGTTTAATAGATCTATTTACCGAAGAAAAGACGGAAGAGGGTATAATTGTGAAAAACAAAATAGATAACGAAGTGAAAGAAAAAAAAAGAGAGTATAACATTAACAAAGAAGAGTTTCTTAGAGAATGTGAGTGAATGTTCAAAATAAGATTAAAACATGAGGAATAACAGAGAGAAAAAATAGAAAACAGAAAACAAAAAATAACAGAAAAAGATTAATTGAAACAGCAAAGAAATGTAAGTAACATAGAGCCATATCATCAACATAGGCAATAAAAGTTTTGCAGCTTTTATTGGCAGAAATGTGTCGCTAAAGCTGCTTTTGCGGCAGAAAACTGCTGCTAAAACCACTTTTGCACCAGTTTTCTGCCAATAAAAAGAGCAATCATTTTATTGGCTGTGTTCATAATATGCCCCTTAGTGTGCTTCAACTACACAGAGAAAGCATTATGAACAAATAGTGATACAGTGATCAGTCAAAGACACTAAGAGTAATAGAGACGGAGTGAGTGAACAAGAGTGAGGAACTATGAGAAGAGAGGGACTGAGAAAAAGAGTGGAAGGAGTTGAGTAAGTAGGTAATAGAGAAAGGAATGAGGGAAGTAGCAAAGGCAGGAAACTGAGGGTTAAAGAAATGAAGCAGTGGAACTAATAGAAGTTAAATGTGATAGAAATGTAACGAAAAGAGTACAAAACATTTACCTTATAATTGTCGTTAAATTACTCACTTTTTGTTTTTATACTTTCAATCTGTGAAAGAGAGAACAAACATTTGAAAAATATTAAAACATGTATTTAAAAATTACAAAAGACAAGGGAAAAGATTGAAGGACAAACAGTTTTTCAACAACTTTGACACTTACAGAAGCTTCTGCTTCTCCAGGCCCCCTACACAGTCCTAAAGATATACATTTTAAACTAACAGTATCTTGATGCAGATGAAGTGAGGCCTATCTTAAAACATGGTGCATCTTTTACATTGCTGTTGTCTCAGAAAAGTGTCGCAAGACACTAACATTTTATATGATTGCTTCAGGATGCCAATAAGATGTGTCCTATCCAGAGGTGTGTTTGAGGTGAGGCCTACTCAGGGTTGCAGATGAAATTTCGAGTTGTTGAAGAGAATAGAGGACATAATACATGTGAAGGTCTACCAATGAAGTGAGTCATGTCCACTGCACTCTTGAACAAAGTCCAAACCTCCTATGTTTCCCTGGACAGACCTAAACTTGATCTGCACAATGTGATTCGTAATGATAGGAAACACAGGTGATGTAAATGAAATACGTGCAATTTATTTTGCTCATTTCACAATCACATCACTTGTGTTTCCTTTGCTTAGGTATCTCATTGTGCAGATGTAGTCCAGCATATGAAAGAATACGCAGAAGTGCAGCACTGCATGCAACAACTTTGACACTTACAGAAGCCTCACCTTCTCCATGCCTCCTACAAAGTTCTACATATACATCATAAATGCAAACAGTACAGAATTAATTATACATGCTAAATGGTTTATTTTTGCTGTTCTCAGAATGTATCAAAATTCACTAAAAACAGTGACTTGAAGGTATTCATCATATAACAGCGGGGAAAAAAAAACACAATCAAAATGATTGTGTTTAAAAAACCCATACAACATAACAAATCAGAATTCAGAACTCCTTAAAGTTAACTTACTTTCCATGACGTCAAAGGATGTCCTATGAACAGCTTACACTCTGTTGTGCTGTTATTACTTTCAGCCCGCCACTTTCTGAAAGAAAATCTCCATCGTTTTTAAAAACATGTTACATGCAATAAATGACTTCTTGCTCTCTACCACAAGTTTCCACAAGGCCAAATCTTGTCAGAGCCATTTATAACTCTTGGATTTCTTGTAAGCCAATCCCGTCATTTGGCATTTCTGCAACTTTCAGAATTAAAATGTTGAAGATCATTTTCACAATCCTGGAATAGTAATATCTTCCCCTTCTTGCTCAGTCATGTTCTACATTTCCTATGACACTGATACTGCTTACTATGAAGCAGACTTACACTACCTCTATGACTACTACAATTATTTAATTCTCTACATCACTTTCAATCACAAAGCAATGTAAAACAGTAGACAGCATTGCAGACTTACATTCCCTCTACTCTATGTTTTGATTGGCTGCTTCAATTAGCTTATAAAAAGAAATAGTTTTTCTGAACTCATTCAAAGTGCACCTATTTCTCCATGACGTCCAGTCTTATGGTTAGAAGTTATGTCTCTGAACTACACTTATCCTCAAGGCCAAATTGTGTAGGAGCCATTAGAACTTCTTGAAATTCCACAGAGCACATCCCGAGATTATTTCCCTAAAATTTTGGTTTTAAAAACACCAGGTAAGAGTTTTTAAGGTCATACGGCAATTTTTTTTTTTTAAATTAATACAGAATCATTGCAGAATGACCAGCCATTTCTAGACTTTAAATAAGCTGTGTAATGTCCTGATGTTATTGAAGGGCCGCCATGATATATAATTGCTGCAGTTACAAAAGTCCTTCCTGATATTGACAACTGCGAAGCTACAAAATTTTTAATTAAAGTTGTCAATTTTGTTCCATCAGGCCTACATCGTTGGAACATTAAAATGACATTGTGGAGTGTGGGGGTGTGCGGGCCGGAATAACAGGCGTGGAGGCCGGATGTATTGTGCTATGGTTAGCACGAGTTTTATTATATATAACAAAGTCAAGCTCTTGGGCACGGTGTTTAGGCACAGTCCTTGTGGGTCGGGATGGTTCCTAGTGAGGAGGGTCCGCAGGTGAGAACACAGGCAGGATGTCCACTGCAGGGCTGGTGTGCTTCTTCCGGGTTGCGGGCCTTGGGGCGTCCCTCGGAGATAATGGAAAGAGACACAGGGCAGTTAGTTCCAATAGACACGGAACTCGGTCGACTGACACCGGCACCGGGAGTGTGAGGGCGGAAATAGATCGTGAGGGAGGGCGGTAGGGTAGGGGAAGAAGGGAAAGATAAGACAGGATGTAGGGACAGGGTGAAAAAGGGGGGTGTGGGGTGGACGATAATGTACAGTGGAGGGTGTTTATAATATACAGTGGTGTGTGCGTGACTTCTGTGCATGCGGTAAAGATTTACACTAATTACACTATCTACACGGGGAGGGGGAAACACGGAGAATGGTAACAGTTTACTCACGTGCCCCGCCGTAACTCTCATCCGAGTTACGGCCGCTTTCCAGCCACCTCCTGAGGATGCCACCAGTCCTCGCACCAAACGTCTTCCTCTTCCTCCTTCGCTCGCCTCGTCATCTCTCCTACAGACTCCGCTGTCGGTCCTCCGCGTCTCGCCAACTCCTGCCACGAGTCCACCGCTGGGAACCCTGTCTCCTCGGCGTCGCTGGCTTTTCTATCATCTGACCGGGTTCCTGGAAAACAGCTTCCGGGGTCAGGCGGGGTCACTTCCGGTCCGTCGGTAGCCGGCGCACTTCCGGGGTCAATCCAGGTCGCTTCCGGTCCGCTGTGTTCCGGTGATGCTGTCGGCGCCTGCAGGGAGACAGAGAGAGGTGTAGCCGGTTTTGGCTGTGGGTTAGTGATGCCGCCCGTATGGGCGTTCCTACAGTAGCGCTGAGCCCGGGAGGGAAGGGGCGTCCCTTTACAGACATACTGGCCATATGTTCGTATAAATAATGTGGACATCATTTCAGATTTACATTGGCTACACTCCATGTTGTGATCAGCTGCTTTTACTAGCTTATTAAAGGAGACTGATTTACTGTCTGGCAAAGTTAAATATATAAATCTTTCTGAGTCTACACTAGTAGTACTTGATACCATACAGTTCTCGCAGTCATGCTGCCATTGATAAGAAAGCCCAAACAGCTGATCTACATCTACACCTTCATCATGCAATACATCAAGCATATACATTAAAAACTCCTGACAATCTTGCTGAATATTTTGAGAGAATTGTGTTTGGCCTGAACATCTGTCTAACAGATTTCGAATTTCAGACACACTTTCTATGTTTGTTCTATCAGTGCTACATTTCTCTAACACAGAATTTAACAAACTGCAAAATCTTTGATCAGAATTGACCACAATCTCTTCTTTTACATTTTCTAGAGAAAACAAAACATTAAACACTACATTAGCATAGCAGTTGACACCAGAACTGTTTTCAAATTGAAAACCAACAACATCTTCAACAGAATCCTTTTTGTTTCTGCTTGTAATTTTAGGTTCATCGACTTTTCGTCTTTTTGCTACAACCTCCCCAGTATTGGTCACATTTCTTCCTTTCCGGCCTACCACACGTTTCTCAAACAAAGGATGCTGAGGCAAATGTGGCGCATACTCTCTTCTTAACCTATTGTATTCCTTAACACAATCTAGATCCGCACAAATGTTTGTGACATCACACTCAATCAAGTACAATACCGATAAAGTTCTAACTCGTGACAATGCCACATATGCCATACCCTCCTTGAACACAGAACTGCCAATATTCACCAATGCACAGTCTACACTTAAACCTTGCGATTTATGGATTGTCACCGCATATGCCAAGCAAACAGGAAACTGCTTACGGCGAACATATAAGTCTTTTACAAGCAAAAATCTAGCAGAGCAACGACCAATTAGCTGTACTTCCTCAATGCCATCAAATTTAATTTTTAAAAATTCAATTCCATCTCTATTTCTGTATTTTACAAAATCAACAACATTACCCATTGATCCATTTACCAGACCTCTTTCAACATGTAAATTCCTTCTTAAAATTATACGGCAGTTCAAGCACACATTCAGAGTCTTTTCAAAACCTGCAGTTTTAGATATACTCTTCTCTAATGAATCCAATTTTGTTTTCAGATTCTCAGACAAAATAATTGTTGATCCCATATGCTCTACTCTGTCAATAGCTTCCAGTTTCACAATCTCTTGCTTTTCTAAATGCAACATTTTGTTGTTGAATTTGGCACATTCTGCAAGAGTTGGCATCAAACATATTCCAGATTTCTTATCAGTAATTTTCTGAAAAATATTCTCAGGCACAACATCTTGTTCTCGATATAAATGTGACATTAATCGTGCATGTAAAGCTTCTTTCCCATGCTCGGTCACTTTTCCAATTCTAACATCTTGTAGAATAGTCTTGTAAACTTCATCCTTCGCCTGACGCATATTTTCATGCAGTTCAGCATAATTGAAGTTTAACCATATATTGACGTTGCCAATGCTGCCTAGGCACTTCCTGGTATCTTCATGCGTGAGCATTTTGAACACAGGTTGCCCTTTCACTGGTGTCAGCTGCAAAAGATCTCCGAAAACAATGATGTGTTTGCCACCAAATAACACATCATACTCTGTTTTGAGAACTTCTTGCATTCTCAAATGCACAAAGGCAAGCATGACATTGGAAACCATGCTTACTTCGTCAATGATAAGAAGTTTCATTTTCCTCAAGATTCTTGAAACTTCAAAACAAGCATCTCCAGATAGCTTGTGATATTGTAATTTGTTGTCATGCTCCACTGGCAGCATCAGTAAACGATGTAAAGTAATCCCTTTAATGTTATGTGCTGCCAGTCCAGTTGGAGCGGTGACAACACAAGACAGCGATGACTCTGTCCTTTCCTGCAAATAGCATGAAAATGCTTTAATGAGGAAACTTTTTCCAGTTCCCGCTTCTCCACTCACGTACAGTCGGACAGGCTTCAACGACGTACATGAGCACTCTTTCTTGTCATGACTTAATCCATGATCAATTTGCATGGTAACTTCGTCATATATTTTCCTCTGCTCAACGTTGAGTTGTCTTTCCAACTCTTCTAAGTTAACCGCATCCTCCTGAGCATGTGCCATGGCTCTTTCCACTTCATTCATAGCAGTGGCAGCTTTATTTTCGATAACAGGTCCTCCTAGTGGATCCTGACTCAATGAAGCAGAACTCTGACTGTCCTGAGAACTGTCTCTGGCAATCTCGGCTGCAATCGTTGCTTCCTGCTCAATTTCCGCATTCAACATTTCTACATATTTGGGAAAAGCAGGACATTCTATGGTCTCCTTGGCAGCATTGAAAGAGTCTTCGTAACAGAGGAAATCTCCAAGCAGTTCCTCTTCTGCACGCCAAGGCTTGAAAAGTTGCAAAAGTGCTAAATAGAAAAACTCCTTTTTTTCAGGAGATTCGCCACTCAATTTTCGATGGTTTACCAAGTGGCATTTTCTTTGCTTGACCAGACATCCCTCACTTCCTATTACAGCATACACTCCTTTCTCAGTATCTTCTTTGATGTTCCTCTTGAATATGTAATTTTGAAGAACCTCATACAGACAAACATTGTCGAGGTGACTGCTTCTATTTGGATAATATGTATCCAACATGTTGGTCTTCAAAATGTCGGTACTGTTTGGCTCCTTTTCCGCCAAATACTCAATTTCCCGCACAGGTTTCAGAACTCGATTACGCGTTGCAGCAAGACCAAGACTCGCCCAAACGATACTCCTGGACTTGGCATAGAGACTTGCTGAAGACAACTGGTCAGAGCATTCATAAGCTCCAATTTCTCGATGCGACAACATCTTCAGACTGAAACAGTACAACTTCTTGCTGAGGCTCTTTTCATGGGAAATGTCCTCCCACATATCCTTCAATTCTGTCTTCTCTTTTTTGGTGATGTAACATGTCAAATACCGAGCCACAGCCATACAGTTATCAGCCACAAACTGTATATCCATGTTAGCATTCCACATGGACAAAATCACCGGGTTGTAGTCGTTGATGTACTTGGACTCTTCGTTCCTCTTCAAATTGTATGTGTTTTTAGGTGATTTCTTCATCACATTATGTCGCAGCGAAGACATCAAACTGTTTACTCTTCCTTTAGAAATCACCGGTCGTGGAAAGCCGAAACGACATTTGGTGTAGAACTTGTCCTTGTTTCGGAATTTACGACGGCAGTACTTTCCACATCGATGGCTTTGGAAACGCAGAACTTTTTCTCTTAGGCTTTTCTTCTCCTTTGCGTTTGGAACAGCACACGTAGAATACTGTTGGATGAAACTCATCACTGAGTCTTCTGGATCCGTTCCAAATTTAGGTGCATCCTTGATCCACAGCAACATATGTATATGAGGAGCACCTCTTGCTTGGTACTCCTTTCTCCAGAAGAAATCCAACACCTCTCCAAGAGGTGGATTCTTCTTATTCATGATGAAAGACATCATAGCTTCAAATCTATGATTGAAGTACCTACATACATTGACTGGATCCAAAGAGCACAGTTCTCCGGGTGTCTTGAATTCGATGTTATCTACATTAGCAATTGCCTCTCGTAGAAATTCAAGTAAGTCTTCCCAGCCATACTCGGCACAGCTCAGAGTGAGGAACCATGTGGGAGTACCTAAGTTCCTCAGCATACATTTTAAATCACCATGACGACGGTACCAGTACTCATTAGTACCACGCTGACACGCCATGAGATTAATCAGGTGAGAATCCAAAATACTGTCTTGGACATTGACTTTATCCATAAAGTCACTTGCCGAGATGTTTTGCATGTGTATACCACTTTTCAAGATGTGGTTCACTGCATATGACAGTCCAGACAGATCGCTTTCAAACAGGAGATGAAACAAATAAGGAATGCATTGTCGAAACCTAGCATCTCCTGCATACAATCGCAAAGTCCGGTATTCAGAAGCAGGAATTTGATGAGGTCGCTCATCATATCTTCCTCCCTGACCTGTTGGAAAAAGCTGTGGGAAACACCGAGCTTCCAAACTTTCCTCCCAAATACTAATGGGACTCCCTTTGGCTTGTTTCATTTGAAACAACTCAATAGCATTCCCCATGACTTCCTTGGAATGCAAAGGATGAACACTATAATGTTCATATATTTCTTCACTAGTAGAGGGTTCTACTTTCTCAATTTGACCAGCACACAAATCGCTATCCTCTTCCTCACTTACTTCCTCTTCTGCAACATATACATTCTTATAGTATTTATTATTTTTTTTCAAATACAATGTTGCCTTTTTAACTTTCCTAACATCTACTAAATCTTGCCATATTTTCTTATTCTTTGTCGGAACCCCATTAACTAAGATAACCAGAGGTTCCTCTTCCACTTTTTCTACTCCAATTGTGTTAATGTTTTTCTTCAAATCTAGAGGCAAATAAACAACTCTTCCCTTTAATCCTCTCTGTAAATCTGATGGAGGCAATTTCCCTGTCTTTGGCTCCATTCTTACAATAGCCTGAAAGGGATGGATACTTTGAATCAAAATAGATTCATAAGTATTTAAATCCTTCAATTCAGAAGGAATCTCAACCAATTCCAGATTATTATGAACTGCTCTAGCAGGCATCTGGTTTTGATTTAATTTGCAACAACAATAAGTACACACACGTTGATCCAATCCCAAATCAAAACAATTTTCTACCATCAAGTATGTTGCGAAATCCTTCCATTCACTATTATTTTCCCTTACACTTTTTGCATATAAATCCACTAACTTAGTCTGATTCTTATAATAAGTGCGTCGACAACACACACAAGTGAAATTTGGCCTCTCACTTGATTTCACCTCAAACGTCGCAATTTCCCTCTGGATATTATCTGTACTGGAAACCTGTACACTATCTTCCACATTACTCTCTTCTTCTTGGTCAATTTCAACATTCTCCTCTTTACTTCCAAAGTAACAAAACTCAATTTCTTCACATATATTCTTCACATCTATTTCAGAACCATGCAAAAGAGCAGCGCATAATTGTTTAAGCATAATTGCTGGACTCTTAGCATAATACAACATTCTAACTAATTTCCTCACTTTATTATGATGCACTGCTAGCATCCTGAAATGATGAAAAACACTCTGGCATACTCTCCTGGAAAGACAAGCCAGTGAATGACCATGCAAACCTGTCACTTCTCTCACTCTGCAAGGATCTAATTCTTGCAACAACCTTATTTTCTGCTTCAAACTTTTCTTATTAAATGACCGTACAAAATCACAAAGCAAATTGATGGAATCCTGTCGCACACTACAAATACTACTACACTTCCAGGTGTACACAGGACCCTTAGCACGTCTTCCTAAAACCTCATTACCTAACACCTCTTCTGCCTCTGTTGTCACAAGTTTTTCTTTTTCAACTGGACAACCATCTTTCACTTCATAAGCACGACCACTGGTGTCAACTGCATGCACCAAATCATTATCCTGGAAATAACTCTCCTCATTAAAAAATGCCTCACAGCTTGAACTATGCATCCATTCTCCAGAAAAAACTTCCCAAAAATTACTACGATTAACTATTCTCTTCCATCTACTATTTCTTTTGAAATCATAAATTGCCTTGTTTAGCTTCCTAATTCTATTGATTATCAAAATAAATAACTTACGTTTAAT
The DNA here is from genome assembly GCF_964261635.1 of Lissotriton helveticus. NCBI lineage: Eukaryota > Metazoa > Chordata > Amphibia > Caudata > Salamandridae > Lissotriton > Lissotriton helveticus. Next base: position 652,306,466 of record NC_136068.1, read on the forward strand.
TTCAAATGCCTGATCAATAACTTTCTCAACTTTTTTTTTTTCTCTTATAAAAAACCACTTTATGTTGACCTTTCTTAATATTTTTTAACAAATTGGCAATTATCCTGTTGCGGAACATTCGTTTACGAATGTCCCTAAACTGTTGTTTCCTTCTACTATCATGCACAGAGTTATCTCTTGCTCTAGCAGTAACATTTTTGATTGGCCTTTCCTTTCCATTTGAATTGCTTCTCTTTTTATGGACTGAAACATTTTCTGTAGTAATATTTTTTTTACTACACATATTTCTTATGAATGTTTTTGTACTCTTACCCGGTGCTTTCTTCGTGACTTGACAAATCTTTTTGTTAGAGGACTGCTGCTTCTTTTGATTCACCTGCTGTCTTTGACGTTTTGCAGCCTTTCTCTCTCTTTCTTTCGTTGGCATGGTGAAATGTTGAAATGATCGGCAGTTGAATCTGTGGTAAAATATATTAAAAAATGTTATTAACCACTATTACCAAACAGTAAATCAATAACAGTGATCAAAAACTTAACACACTACTTGACATTTTAAATAGAAGATTTTTTAGTCCTTGGCAAATTTACAATACAGAAATAGCAGAAAAGAAATGGAATTTATATTCATGTTACCTGTGCTATTTTATATGTGAATCTGATCTAATTTTATGAGCATATTTTAATATTTTATTGAAGACACTACACATAACCTGTTTTTGAAGGTGTCTTTATTTTTAAATTAAACGGTTTACACTTTTACTTTTTATTTATTATAAATTTTAAAAATAAATGTTTATAGTTCCATAGGCTCAAGCAGGTCATTTTCCCACCCTATGTCATATAATTCGGACAAATCTGCATCCTCATCACGCTCTTCTTCATCCTCAGGATTTAAATCATCCAAGGGATCAACATCCACTGATGTTTCAATTACAAGTTCAATGATGAGGTCAAAATCAACTGATTGCAGATTGTCGCTCATGTTGATGTTGTCTTTATCTTTAAAGAAAGATAACAACAATGAGATGTTGCAGAGTAAGAGACAAATCTCAGAGATTATAATAGTAAAATTGTTTAACAAGAGTAACATTTTGCAGCTATTATTTAGCCATGTCCAGCGATGCTGAGCAGGTGAAGCCTATGTCTAATTTTTCCGTGAACAGGACTCATCTCTTCTTAACCTTGGATAAGCCTCACCAACTCTGTGTCCCCTGCACATACTTAAATGTAAAGGGGCAGATTTATGTTAAATGGCACATCCCCAGGCATGCACCAGTTAACGTGCACCGCTGCTCTGCCACCCATGGTGTGCCGTATTTACAATCAGATAGGAGAAAGCTGCGTCAAAACCCTGCGCCTGCTTTAAGCAGGCATAGGTCTTGACGCAACATTGTGGAGATGGGGCACCCCTGAGCCTTGCTTGAGCTGCATCGCACTTGCGATACAACTCCAGCAATGCGCCACCTTTACAACACAGATACGTCACGCATCTGTGCCATTTTTGCCCCATGCTGCCCCGCATTGTAAATGCAGCACACCATGGGTGGCGGAACAGCGGCGCAGGATGACTGGCACATCCCTGGTGATGCGCCAGTCATCATAAATCTATCCCTAAGCTTCTTATCTTGTTACAGATGAACCGCCATATGTACCATCAAACTATTTTGCATTTCCTAAATAGCAAATTTTAAGGAATAAATAGCAATTCTTTACCATTCCTAATTTGCAATGAGCAAATTGCTAATTGCAAATTACCCATTCATTTCCATGGGCTAGGAGGCTCATAGGAATGAAGGTGCAATTTGCGATTAGCAATTAGCTTATCGCAAATTAGGAATTTTTCCAAAGGTGCAGGGGTGTCTCAAGAACACCCTGCTGCACCCCTGAAAAAGAAATTTGGGGGCATATGGCGCACATACATGCCCTAAGGGCATGTATTGGTGTCATATGGCACCTTTTGTTTTTTTTAAAAAAATGCTTTTTGAAAAGAATTCGCAAATTACCACCAACTAGAAGTTGGTGGTAGTTTCCAAATCCTTAATGTCATTTTTTACATATTTTTAGTTTGATACATTGCATTTAAGAAATCGCAAAATTTGCAAATCCTTCAGTGCAATTGCAAAATAAGGAATAGCAAATTTTGCTATTCCTTATTTTGCATCAAACTTGTTTGATACATACCATTTGTCTAATTAGCATTCGCAAAGGCCGAAATTCGCAGAATTTTGATCTTTGCGAATGGTAATTAGCTTGATACATATGACCCCAAGTGAGGCCTGTCTTGCAACATGGTGCATCTTTTGCATCACTGCTGCATCGGTTTCATGTGGCACGTTTTTTTTACACCATGACACATCTGCCTAAATGCATCAATTTGTAATTTTCTCGCCTCATAGCAAATCTTTTGCACCGCCACTGCATCATAAAAGTGACGCACAGTGGCGCAAAAGAGACATACACCTATCATAAATCTGTCTCTACCATTTTAAATGATTAATCCAGGATGACGATAAGGTGTGGCCTATCCAGAGGTTTGTTTATGGTGAGGCCTACTCAGGATTGCAGATTAAAGTTACGCTTGATAAAGAATACAGAGGAGATAATACATGTAAAGGCCTACCAATGAAGTAAGTAATGTCCACTTTATTGCGCCAGTCATCATAAATGTATCCCTAAGCTTCTTATCTTGTTACAGATGAACCGCCATATGTACCATCAAACTATTTTGCATTTCCTAAATAGCGAATATTAAGGAATAAATAGCAATTCTTTACCATTCCTAATTTGCAATGAGCAAATTGCTAATTGCAAATTACCCATTCATTTCCATGGGCTAGGAGGCTCATAGGAATGAAGGTGCAATTTGCGATTAGCAATTAGCTCATCACAAATTAGGAATTTTTCCAAGGGTGCAGGGGTGTCTCAAGAACACCCTGCTGCACCCCTGAAAAAGAAATTTGGGGGCATATGGCACACATACATGCCCTAAGGGCATGTATTGGCGTCATATGGCACCTTTTGTTTTTTGGAAAAAAAGCTTTTTGAAAAGAATTCACAAATTACCACCAACTAGAAGTTGGTGGTAGTTTCCAAATCCTTAATGTCATTTTTTACATATTTTTTGTTTGATACATTGCATTTAAGTAATCGCAAAATTTGCAAATCCTTCAGTGCAATCGCAAAATAAGGAATAGCAAATTTTGCTATTCCTTATTTTGCATCAAACTTGTTTGATACATACCATTTGTCTAATTAGCATTCGCAAAGGCCGAAATTCGCAGAATTTTGATCTTTGCGAATGCTAATTAGCTTGATACATATGGCCCCAAGTGAGGCCTGTCTTGCAACATGGTGCATCTTTTGCATCACTGCTGCATCGGTTTCATGTGGTACGTTTTTTTTACACCATGACATATCTGCCTAAATGCATCAATTTGTAATTTTGTCGCCTCATAGCAAATCTTTTGCACCGCCGCTGCATCATAAAAGTGACGCACAGTGGCGCAAAAGAGGCATACACCTATCATAAATCTGTCCCTAGCATTTTAAATGATTAATTCATGATGACGATAAGGTGTGGCCTATCCAGAGGTTTGTTTAAGGTGAGGCCTACTCAGGATTGCAGATTAAAGTTACGCTTGATGAAGAATACAGAGGAGATAATACATGTAAAGGCCTACCAATGAAGTAAGTAATGTGCACTTTATTTCGCCAGTCATCATAAATGTATCCCTAAGCTTCTTATCTTGTTACAGATGAACCACCATATGTACCATCAAACTATTTTGCATTTCCTAAATAGCGAATTTTAAGGAATAAATAGCAATTCTTTACCATTCCTAATTTGCAATGAGCAAATTGCTAATTGCAAATTACCCATTCATTTCCATGGGCTAGGAGGCTCATAGGAATGAAGGTGCAATTTGCGATTAGCAATTAGCTCATCGCAAATTAGGAATTTTTTCAAGGGTGCAGGGGTATCTCAAGAACACCCTGCTGCACCCCTGAAAAAGAAATTTGGGGGCATATGGCGCACATACATGCCCTAAGGACATGTATTGGCGTCATATGGCACCGTTTGTTTTTTGGAAAAAAATGCTTTTTGAAAAGAATTCGCAAATTACCACAAACTAGAAGTTGGTGGTAGTTTCCAAATCCTTAATGTCATTTTTTACATATTTTTTGTTTGATACATTGCATTTAAGGAATCGCAAAATTTGCAAATCCTTCAGTGCAATCGCAAAATAAGGAATAGCAAATTTTGAATTAAGGACATTTTAAGTCATTTCCACATGTGCAGTGTTTTCAAATTATGATTTGAAAATCGTTTTTGGGGAAAAGGAATGGTTTGCAAATTTATGACAAGGACATAATGGTGTATGCTTCTCTATAAGGCATTTCACTGTCTCTGATGTCATTTTTCCCATATTACATTATAAGACCTTTCCCCATGGAGCACATTCCTTGTAAATATGCTCCCACCTGTGCATGGTGAATTTAGATTTTGACTGTTTGAGTCACATAGCCATGTTAAAAGTGACCCAAAAAAATTGCAAACGCTTTAAAAAAACACATTCATGTGTCTTAAGGACATTTTAAGTCATTTCCCCGTGGACAGTGTTTTGTAAGTGGCGCAAAAGAGGCATACACCTATCATAAATCTGTCCCTAGCATTTTAAATGATTAATTCATGATGACGATAAGGTGTGGCCTATCCAGAGGTTTGTTTAAGGTGAGGCCTACTCAGGATTGCAGATTAAAGTTACGCTTGATGAAGAATACAGAGGAGATAATACATGTAAAGGCCTACCAATGAAGTAAGTAATGTGCACTTTATTTCGCCAGTCATCATAAATGTATCCCTAAGCTTCTTATCTTGTTACAGATGAACCACCATATGTACCATCAAACTATTTTGCATTTCCTAAATAGCGAATTTTAAGGAATAAATAGCAATTCTTTACCATTCCTAATTTGCAATGAGCAAATTGCTAATTGCAAATTACCCATTCATTTCCATGGGCTAGGAGGCTCATAGGAATGAAGGTGCAATTTGCGATTAGCAATTAGCTCATCGCAAATTAGGAATTTTTTCAAGGGTGCAGGGGTATCTCAAGAACACCCTGCTGCACCCCTGAAAAAGACATTTGGGGGCATATGGCGCACATACATGCCCTAAGGACATGTATTGGCGTCATATGGCACCTTTTGTTTTTTGGAAAAAAATGCTTTTTGAAAAGAATTCGCAAATTACCACAAACTAGAAGTTGGTGGTAGTTTCCAAATCCTTAATGTCATTTTTTACATATTTTTTGTTTGATACATTGCATTTAAGGAATCGCAAAATTTGCAAATCCTTCAGTGCAATCGCAAAATAAGGAATAGCAAATTTTGAATTAAGGACATTTTAAGTCATTTCCACATGTGCAGTGTTTTCAAATTATGATTTGAAAATCGTTTTTGGGGAAAAGGAATGGTTTGCAAATTTATGACAAGGACATAATGGTGTATGCTTCTCTATAAGGCATTTCACTGTCTCTGATGTCATTTTTCCCATATTACATTATAAGACCTTTCCCCATGGAGCACATTCCTTGTAAATATGCTCCCACCTGTGCATGGTGAATTTAGATTTTGACTGTTTGAGTCACATAGCCATGTGAAAAGTGACCCAAAAAAATTGCAAACGCTTTAAAAAAACACATTCATGTGTCTTAAGGACATTTTAAGTCATTTCCCCGTGGACAGTGTTTTGTAAGTGGCGCAAAAGAGGCATACACCTATCATAAATCTGTCCCTAGCATTTTAAATGATTAATTCATGATGACGATAAGGTGTGGCCTATCCAGAGGTTTGTTTAAGGTGAGGCCTACTCAGGATTGCAGATTAAAGTTACGCTTGATGAAGAATACAGAGGAGATAATACATGTAAAGGCCTACCAATGAAGTAAGTAATGTGCACTTTATTTCGCCAGTCATCATAAATGTATCCCTAAGCTTCTTATCTTGTTACAGATGAACCACCATATGTACCATCAAACTATTTTGCATTTCCTAAATAGCGAATTTTAAGGAATAAATAGCAATTCTTTACCATTCCTAATTTGCAATGAGCAAATTGCTAATTGCAAATTACCCATTCATTTCCATGGGCTAGGAGGCTCATAGGAATGAAGGTGCAATTTGCGATTAGCAATTAGCTCATCGCAAATTAGGAATTTTTTCAAGGGTGCAGGGGTATCTCAAGAACACCCTGCTGCACCCCTGAAAAAGAAATTTGGGGGCATATGGCGCACATACATGCCCTAAGGACATGTATTGGCGTCATATGGCACCTTTTGTTTTTTGGAAAAAATGCTTTTTGAAAAGAATTCGCAAATTACCACAAACTAGAAGTTGGTGGTAGTTTCCAAATCCTTAATGTCATTTTTTACATATTTTTTGTTTGATACATTGCATTTAAGGAATCGCAAAATTTGCAAATCCTTCAGTGCAATCGCAAAATAAGGAATAGCAAATTTTGAATTAAGGACATTTTAAGTCATTTCCACATGTGCAGGCTTTTCAAATTATGATTTGAAAATCGTTTTTGGGGAAAAGGAATGGTTTGCAAATTTATGACAAGGACATAATGGTGTATGCTTCTCTATAAGGCATTTCACTGTCTCTGATGTAAACACTGCACATGAGGAAATGACTTAAAATGTCCTTAAGACACATGAAAGTGTTTTTTGATTGCCTTTCCAGCATGGTTGGGTCACTTTTAACATGGCTATGTAACACAAACATTCAAAATCTAAATTTGCCATGCACAGGTGGGAGCATATTTACAAGCAATTTGCGCCACAGAGAAAGGTCTTACATTAAAATGGGAAAAATAACATCAGAGACAGTCAATTGCCTTATAAAGAAGCATACACCATTATGTCCTTGTCATAAATTTAAAAACAATTCCTTTTCCCCAAAAACGATTTTCAAATCATAATTTCAAAACACTGCACATGGGAAAATTACTTAAAATGTCCTTAAGACACATAAAAGCGTTTTTTGATTGCCTTTGCAGCATGTTTGTATCACTTTTAACATGGCTATGTAACACAAACATTCAAAATCTAAATTTGCCATGCACAGGTGGGAGCATATTTACAAGCAATTTGCGCCACCTAATTCATAATTTTCTCCTTAAAGCACACTATTCTCTATCTAAATTAAAGAAATATTTTCTCACCTTAGCAAATACTTTGAGTTTGAAAACAGTCTCAGAAACACATCAATTTGTTTTCAGCAGAGCAAAAGGTATGCACTCCAGAGTCTGCAGCTATCAAAAGCACAGAAATGCTGTAATTCTTCACACATATCTCTCATGTCACCCAATCAAAACTCTTCCCTCACTTTTTTTCAAATGAAAACCCTTCCCCCCTCTGCCATTTCATGCCTTTTCTGCATGGCAACCACCTCTTGGAAGACCTCTGGTGTTTGCAAGTTCACACAACAATGTTGCAATTGAACTCTGAACTCTCAGTGCACCTGCGTATCCACTGCAATCTTTCATTTAATGATTTTTTATTGACCATTCAAAATACATCTTTCAAAGAACTCATCCATGCACCCTAACTTTCTGTTTTCAGCAATCAAAATCCACCAATCACTGTTACTGCTTCATTAACACAGAAACTCCACAGTTTTTTTCATTTTAAACTCTCATTTTTTCAACTGCCATTTCATTGCCACACTTCATCTGACTGCAGGAGAACCTTCTCTCACCATGTTTTCTGTCTGGATTGTTGGACATAGTTATATCCACTGGGCTCACAGGTATGCTGAGAACAGAAAATTACCTAACCTCAATTTACAAGATGTGGAAATTAAGTGGTTTGGCCACAGAGGATTAAAATGTCACCAATTGATACCATTGGTGAAAACCTTTATGCATTTGCCCAAACCTGACCTGTTAATTGTGCACTGTGGAGGTAATGATTTGGGCACTTTGACTGGGGTAGGTCTGGAAATGCTTTTAAAGGACACCTTTGAGCAATTGATGGCACTTTTTCCTCAGACTGCCTTGGTATATTCAAATATATGCCAAAGACAGAAATGGAGGTGGTCAAACCAATTTTGTCCACAAATTGAGAAGTCGAGGAAGCATGTAAACAAATCTGTTTCAGCTTACATGAGAGACCATGGAATGGGCTCCATGTACAACAATAACTTGCGTTACTACATGCAAGATATCTACAGAGGAGATGGAGTTCACTTCTCAGATGAGGGCAACAGAATTTTCACTCTGAATTTAAGACTGTGCATTGGTACCTACTTATAAGTACCCAAATGTACCATAAACCCAAAAGCTCTTCTCAGAGCTACCCTACATCTGATCACTCACAATTATTATTTTACTCTAACTTTTTTCACTAATTTTCAACAAAGTACGCTCCCCGGGGCGCTACCCGGTACGCGAACCGGGAGCTAACCTCGCGAAATTTTTAAAAAAAATGTTTTTTTTCGTACATATAAGCCTCCTCAGCCACCCTCACAAAACCTAGGGGGTCAAGATAAGTCTACCGTGCCCCCTTCTACCCATTCTGAACATTATTTGCCCTCCATTTTGTATCTTAATTCGACCGAAACACAAAATGGTGGACTCCCGTAACGCTTAAGGTACGCGAACCGGGGCGCTCAACAGTTCGCGTACCGGGTCGCTCCCTGGGAAGCGCACCATCAAAAAAGGTGGGAAAGTAGTTTACAGAAAAGCCACTGGAGACAATTTCACCAAATATAGATTAGCTCATACTACATACCAATCCCTACCATTTTCACAAATTTGATTGGAATTCCATTTAGCCATTTAGCCTGTAGACTTCTCTAAATACCCTGAGGTAAATTACTTCTCAAAACACATCTGAAGTGTTGGAATTGACAACCAATTAAAATGTTACTTTCATTTTCTACTTTTTTTACCTGACATTTGATTGGTTATGTACCTGAATATATATAAAAGAAGAGAATGAAACACAGCCATTTTGACTACTACTTCCTGGTGTACATTTCAATTGGATTTTCACTAATCACTTCAACTTCTTTCTAAAGGTAAGTTGTTATTTTAAAAACTGAACTATATTGTGCACTATCAGTTAATATGGTAAACTTTTTCTGATAGTTATATACTATCCCTCTGTAATAGTTATAGATTTAGATAGACTTCTCTGTTATAGTTATGGATGGAGTTAGGCTTCTCTTTTATAATTATGAATTTACTTACGTTAAATCACATACACTTTTTTATATTCCTACTTCCACTCTGATACTATACACTGCCCAAAGATAAATTCACTGATAAAAAATGCCTATCTAAAATTAATCCCAACAGTGCCCTATCTCTACTAATATATATTTTTTTTATCCAAATTTCAGGCAACATGGAAGGCGAACAGAAAGTTTCATTTCAAATTGTCCTGCAAGAGAGCAGCCAAGAATTAATTGATCCAAATTATATAGAATTTATGGATGAAACTTGGGACCAAGAACTACTGCAATGTGTGCAAGCAGTGGATGACCTCCTTCAAAATGAGGACATTTTACACCCTCATAGATTACAAGCTATGTTCAATGAAAATGATGACATTTCAGACAGTGAAATGTTAGAAATGTTATTAAATTTTGAAACACAATCACAATAATAAATAATTCCTTAAAAAATAAAAAAATTAAAAAATAATCAACAAAACCAACAATCAATTAACATACAGTATTTGAAAAGTCTATCATTCATTTTTCATTGCAGTACGCTGCCCAGAACGCTTCCCGGTTCGCGGACCGGGCGCTACCCACGCAAAAAAACAAAAAAAAAATGTGGTTTTTTTTGCCCCGCGGGGCCCTTTTAAAACCTCCACATTAAACCTAGGGGGTCAGGGAGGATCTAGTATGCCCCCTTATGGTTATTTCCCCCTTTGTTTTGGCCTCCTCTTGTCTCTCAATCCTACCGAGAGACAAGATGGCGGCCACTCCGGACTGTTTAGAATGTTGACAGACACCGGAGAACCAATCAGCTTCGCTACGTGAAGTTCCGGTACGCGTAAGGTCCGCGAACCGGGGCGCTGCCCGGTCCGCTGTTACAGATATATATCTTTTTTTAAACGTTAATTTCTCAAAATCCACTGGAGCACATATATTGAGACCTACAAAAGGCACATCGGGCTACCAGTCCCTACAATTTTGCCAAGTTTCGTGCAAATCCATTCAGCCGTTCGGGCTAAAATTGAGGCCAACCGCCCTATGGAAAACTCAATGTTAAAAACACGTTTTGGGACCCCCCTTTTTTCTCGACCCCCCCTGGACGAACCCCCCCCAAATTACCAGGGGCTGCTCAGAAACAAAATGTTCCATTTTCCAGAAAATGTCAGCCAATTCCGTCCACAAACGCCAAAGTTATTAGACATAGAATTTTCAAAAATCCCATAGAGAAAAAATCCTAACTATATATACCTACTGGCGACCGCCAGTAGGTAATATATATATTTATATATATATATATATATATATATTACCTACTGGCTTCACACGTGTTATAGTTACTGAACATTTCCCTCATACAAAACCATTGAAATTCCCCCGTTATAAAACTCGTGCACCCGCAATACACTGCTAATGACGTCACATATTACATCACTCATGACATCACTGATGACGTCTCAACTAAAATCACTGATGACATCATCCAGTAAATGTGTGTCTTTCTGAAAAATAAATATTTTTTATATATGAATATCTAAAGCTCAATGGAATAATAAATGGGTAAATAAGTGTCTGAATGGATGATTTGTTTTGTAAATTTGATTGTATAACTGACTTATTAAGAGTATCTTAGTGAATACATGTATTAGTGAGTAATGTTTAAATATTTAAATATCTGTAACAGTGTCTCACTTTGTGTATAAGAGGCTGCATGGGTTGGTGAGTAGCTACATGAGTGTGTATATTGGTTATTAGTTGTTTTTGGAGTATGAGTATGAGTGTCTGTATGTGTTTTGAATACAGCATGTCTGCAGGACTGTATGGGCGGATTAATGTGTGTATGGGTGTGTTAGTGAGTGAATGACTGTCTCAATAGTGTCTTTATGAGTAAGTACATATGTTTTAAACTAGTACATGTGAGTATTGATCTATATAAGTGAGTATATATGAGAGTGACAGATTGGATGAGTTCCTGTATAAATAAGTATGTGTTTCTATAAGTGATTGCTTCATAGAGTAAATATGTGTAAGTTGCTGTAGAAGTAAGTGTAGTGGTGTGTGTATAGCTGTATGTGCAAGTAAATGGATGTTTGATACTTTATTTGTATGTGTGAGTAACTCTATGTATGAGTGTAGGTGTGTAACAGGATCTATAGGTGTATGTGTATATATGATGAGTGAGTACATGTATGAGTGACTATATAGAACTGTTGGTAAATGAGTGGATGTGGATGTAGATTTTGGAATTACTGTATAGGTTGTTCTAACTGGTATTGGTATCTCCATTGTTTTAAACATTTTAGTTTCTATTTTCCAATGTTTGTATCAAAGGTAATATTAGGGTGAGAGGAGGTCTGCCACTCTTTCACAAGGATGATGCCATCAGTGATGTCATCAGTGATGTCATTTGAGAAGTTGTCAATGATGTCATGATTGATGTCACTGACCATGTCATGAGTGATGTAATATGTGACATCATCAGCAGTGCATTGTGGGCGCGCAAGTTATAGTTAGCTGAACTAACTATAACGGGGAAATTTCAATGGTTTTGCATGAGTAAAATGTCCAGCTAACTATAACATGTGTGAAACATATGGTTTATTCAGTAAATTTCTAAGGTTTTTTAAACGCTAATTCCTAACTATAACTAAGTGTGGGCTGAAAATCCGTTCCCTTCACAAAATTTGCAAATGTTTGTCAATTTCAAGGTCCGCGAATCGCGCGAATTTGTCAAAGAATTCGCAATTGGTGAGTTGTCAGATTTTTTTTTTCTTGGCCGCGCTTCAAAAATACAATCTTGCGCGTGCGGCGTTGACTTACCATGATTCTGAGTTCGCCGAGTGGTTTTCCTCCCGGTTTGCGTGCGCAGCACCATTTTTGATCTTGCTGCGTGATCGCACAAGACTTTTCGACCGCGACTACGTCATGGCGTGATCGCACAAGACTTTTCGACCGCGAGTACGTCATAGCGTTCCGCCATCTTGCATTGGGAGACTTTCAGAACACGAATACGTCATAAGGGCCCGCAATCGTGCAACTGTGATTCCTTTTACTGTATGCAATGATATAATAAATATTTACACCATTGGGAACAAAATGGGTGGCATAATTCAAATACAAAAATTATGGGAACAGGTAGTGGAGTTGAAAAACGACCTACCAAAAACTTGCGTGATTAACACGCTGAGTCATCAACGTGATGGCGTGCACATTGAAGGGAATTCAGTGGCTGTTGAAGCCACAAAGGGGGCTGTTCACACAGCTTCCATAGTTGCGCACACTCGTCCAACAACGAGAATAGACGGTTAGAATATGGTGGCTGTAATTGCTTCACGCAAAAACAGCACAGCAGTGCCTAAGAAACTTCCACTCAAATACTCCTACAAGTTACATGCGAACAACATTCCATATGCTCAGATTCTTGGAGTGGGAGATAGAGTGTTTTCAAATATGGATCGTAGGCAGTAATTAATCATTTAAAGCACACAAGGGCTCGGGCTCCGCGCATTCAGGGGTAATAGCTACTATTTCTTCATTGCAACAGTGCTATTGGTGGCCTGGGATCAGAAGTCAGACTATTGGATTTGTCTTGAACTACAACATCTGCAAACGAATGCCAGGCTACACAATCACAACACCCGCGCAGGTCCCATTGCTAGACAGCATCAGACTGTCCACTTGATCGTGTTGTGTAAAGTACCACTGCGGCCCCTCAAATTTTGAGGTGGCATAAAAATATATCTTAGTGGCAGTGGGTCCTTGCTCAAGTTTCCTATAAGTATGACCTCAAAGCTTGGCTGACGCTCAAAACTGTTATAAAAAGTTTTTCGAGTCCACAACAGGAGTTACGCAATCAACGTTACACCCTGACTGTGGCCCCACACTTGGCTCTTGAGTCTACTAAGAGGTCATGGAAGGGATGGACGTAGTATTGCAGTACTCCTCTCCAAGGCCATCCTGAGGGAATTAAGGTAGAGGAGAGTAAGGACTGGGGCATAGAGCAATCCTTAACAGCTAGGGTATTTGGCTGGGCATTAGTGGGGTCAAACACTTATATGGATTCAGGGGGCAATACACACTCAGCCAAGAAGCTCTCTAGGAGGTGTCACCCCATTTACAAATGTGGGAACCTGATCATACATGTGAAGGCACAGTGGCGGATGAACACCATTCTGTATCTATGATCGTTTGGCTGTTTTACAGGAACTAAAGGAAACAAAGAAACAAACAAGTTGAGGTAATCACGGCAAGTCCTGTCTGAATCCAAAAGTCGTGGATCTGGGCAGAGAGAGAAAAAGATCGCGGACATAAAAGAATTTGGGCCCTCATACAGAAATACATGTGCAAAGTCCTTAATGTGAAAGGAACAAGAACTGTACTTTTGCCGCATCCTGCCGTGATAAAATCACCACACTAGTTTCAAATGAAAGAATCAACCAAAACCTATGTTGCCAATACTGAGCAGTAGGCTTCATGAATTCCACAATAATAGACATCCCTCTCACTACTATTCAAGAAATTCAAACTGAAAGGCTCATCAGGTTTGAGAAATCAAATCCATGGAGTGGGGGACTATGCAACAATGCAATGGAACCAGTTCTCCTTGAACCAACCTTTCAAATTCAAAATAAAAGTCAAGACAACACTCAAGTTGCAATTTGGCCAAAATTAAATGTGTACACCAACGTTTTTCAACAAAAGCATCAATTAATAAAAGCTTCAACGTTTTTTCAACAAAAACATCGAATAAAAAATGTTTTAACGTTTTTCAACAACAGCATCAAATAATAAATGCTTCAGTTTTTCAACAAGAGCATCAAATAATAAAAGCTTCAAAGTTTTTCAACAAAAACATCAAATAATAACTTCAACATCTGAAAGTTTTTTCAGCAAAGACATCAACTATTAACTTCAACATTTCAATGTTTTTCAACAAAAAGAGCAGAAATAACTTTAACTAAATACGATGCAATTTCAACAATTGATCTTAAAGCTACTGGCTATTTCATTAACTGTGATACGTTTTACAGGGCTCCACGTGAACAGGAAGCGACAGCCAGCCCAAAAACAAACATGCAAGTACAAACATTTGAACATTTTTCCTTTCCAAAAGATACAGACCTGGCTTCACCATAAGTAGAACTATGGGGTATTTCTGGGTTCATCTTTTTCTGTTCTGGCTTTGCTTGGAGCTAGCTTTTAGTATGAATCTTAGTGGACACTTTCTACAACACAGGATCAACATAAAACTGAAGCCACGTCCATTTTCAATTCAAATGCAAAATAGACTTATAAATGTATTCGACCTGAACAAACCTTTATATTCTAAATGATGTACTTAATCATCCAGTTTTTAATTCTGATTAATGTATTTTGAACTTTCATTCATTTTCATTTATCTTTATCATTCATTCAGTGATATCATTACCTTCAGTAAATTTTTCTGAAAATTGGGTGTATAATTTGCTGTCTGTTTTAGGAATAATTGCTACATTTTCAGATCATGAAACGTTAGAGATTTATTCATATTTCAACACTTTATACCTGTTACCTTCATTAAGGTTATCAACTCCTATAGAATTAAAATGCATCTAGAAATGTGGTTGTTTAACCTCATCGCTGCTAGCGGTTTTCCCGCTGTGCGCGGCGTTTTTAAAAAAGCCGCGTTACATGACGAGCTCAGCTCGTCATGCGCGTACGAGCGTCGCAACTCATGACGAGCTGAGCTCGTCATGAGCGGGGAAGGGGTTAAACACCAGTAGGAACATTGCCAAACACCACCAAACACCATCGCACGGGGGTGGGATAGTTGACATACATCAGCAGGGGCAACATTAGATGCGATTTACAACACAACAGGACAGACCCAGTTAGGAAAGTATGGGTGGTTTGGCCTTTTTGACACAAATACCTGTCACAAAAATTCTTCTTGAACGTCACCAAGGGACTCAGTATACATAGGCCAGCACCACGTTATGTGCAGATAACATCCAGAGGTAGTGTAATCCTACAGTGTAGTGAAGCTGTGCCTTTTTAAAAAATTCAATGTTTACGGCAATTTGAAAAACAAGCTTGTGCTGCACTTATATTTTTCATTTTACATCAGCAAAATGTTTGTTTTCTTTTCCCCAAAATAGCACTCTTAAATACAGACTGACCCTTTTTCCTTTTTGATAAATTTTGTCTTTCACATACAAGCAGTGTGACACACCTTGGGACTACCTTGAACAGGAACTATGCCTCTCATGGATTCAAATATTTAAAAGAACAGCCTGAAAAGACTGCCACGTACCTGTTCTCTGATGCCTGTTTCTTGCAATGAAGAATGCATGGCCATCATCTGTCTGACACTTTCAAAGGAAAGCGTCAGTGTTATAGTTAGCTGGACATTTCACTCATACAAACCATTGAAATTTCCCCGTTATAGTTAGTTTAGCTAACTATAACTTGCGCGCCCGCACTGCTAATGACATCACATATTACATCACTCATGACATGGCCAGTGACATCACTCATGACATCACCGATGGCATCTCAAATGACATAACTGATGACATCACTGATGACCTCATCTAGTGAATGTGTGTCTTTATGAAAAATAAATATTTTTTTATACGTATATCTAAAGGTCCATGGAAGAATAAATGGGTAAATAACTGTCTAAATGGATGTTTTATTTTTCTAAAATTGATTGTATAACTGATTTATTAAGTATATCTTAGTGAATACATGTATTAACGAATAATGTTTAAATATTTAAATATCTGTATCAGTGTCTCCCTTTGTGTATAAGTGGCTGCAAGGGTTGGTGAGTAGCTACATACGTTATTAGTTTGTTTTTTGAGTATCAGTATGAGTGTCTGTATGGTTTGGTGGGGGATATTACTTAGCGCATAGATGCATGAATGAGTGACTCACTGTTTGTATGTGTTTTGAAGACAGCATGTGTGCAGGACTACATGGGTGGATAAGTGTGTGTATGGGTGTGTTAGTGAGTGAATGACTGTCTCAATAGTATCTTTATGAGTAACTACATATGTTTTAACCTAGTATATGTGAGTATTGATGTATATAAGTGAGTATATGTGAGAGTGAGAGTTTAAAAGAGTTGCTCTATAAATAAGTATGTGTTCTATAAGTTATTGCTTATGAGAGTAAGTATGTGTACGTTTCTGTAGAAGTTAATGTAGTGGTGTGTGTGTATAGCTGTATATGCAAGTAAATGGATGTTTGATAGTTTATTTGCATTTGTGAGTATGTGTGTGAGTAACTCTATGGATGAGTATTGTGTGTAACAGGATCTATAGGTGTATGAGTACATATGATGAGTGAGTACATGTATGAGTGACTATATAGAACTGTTGGTGAATGAGTGGATGTATATGTAGATGTTGGAATTACTGAATAGGTTGTTGTAACTGGTATTGGTATATCCATTTTTTGGAAAATGTTAGTTTCTATTTTTGAATGTGTGTATCAAAGGTACTATTAGGGTGAGAGGAGGTCTGCCACTCTTTCACAAGGATGATGTCATCAGTAATGTCATTTGAGATGTCATCAGTGATGTCATGAGTGATGTCACTGGCCATGTCATGAGTGATGTAATTAGTGACGTCATCAGCAGTGCATTGCGGGCGCGCGAGTTATAGTTAGCTAAACTAACTATAATGGGGGAATTTCAATGGTTTTGTATGAATGAAATGTCCAGCTAACTATAACATGTGTGAAACCTATGGTTTTTTCAGTGAATTTGCAAGGTTTTTTAAATGCTAATTCCTAACTATAATGTGGGTAAAACCTATGGTTTTTTCCAGTGAATTTCAAAGGTTTTGTAAATGATAATTTTTAAATGGATACATTTTTGTATTTCTTTCTTTTTATACTAATTTCCTACATTTTTCTTATAAATATTTGTATTTATTTTATTTTTTAAGTTATATTTCATATTCTTAATGCAAAATAATAACAAAAGTAAATTGAGTTTTTTAATTATTATTATTTTTTACAATATATTAAAATTAAATTCTATTTAATACCTTTTTCATAGTTTTTTTGGGGATAATTGTACCGTTCGCATGTGGTGATCGCACCATACTTTGTATAGCAAATCGTACTCTGTGCGTACCTGCGCATACGTTACGAATACGCTTTGACGTTGCACATCGCATCAATGCACCCCGTACACAAAAGTCGCGAAAGTTTTTAATTGTTTAAAAACATATATTTAAGTATTTAGTGTACATACTAAGAGAAGCCATTATCTGTGATAATTATGAAAATAGTTTGTTTAACTTTAAATAAGCGTATATTACTTTTAAAAGCAATTACGCAAATCGAGGCGGGACGTCATACGTACTCGCATCGTAAGAGCACCGTAAGCACACTGAGTAAGCATACGCAAAGCCATGTGACTTTCAAAGAACCAATGTAATTGGTTCATAATACTTCCTATTGTAACTGTTGAAAGACCCCACCCATTTTAATCATTCTTCTTTGACTTTTATTGAAGAAACACCTTTTTCTAAAGGATCTGTGTTTTCATTGTTTTATCATGGCTGCCCAGCAAGAAAACACTTCACAGCGCTCTTCTGAGGAAGAATTTGTGGCAGAAAATCCACCCACAAAAAGAAAAGAGGATGTGATATGGATTTTTTTTTCATTTCCAGCAGGTGAAAAAAAGGTAAATGCTGCAAAAGTAACCTGCAAAATCTGTTCTGTTGTACTATCAAGAGGGAATACAAACAAACATTATTTCTTCGGGACTGCAAGCATGGTGAGGCATATCAAGAAACAGCACCCTGTAAATTATGCCCATGCTGCTTGCACAAGAGTCAGGGAGGACATTCCACCAGCACAACCAAGTACTTCAACAGGATCTGCAAGTCCACATCCAGACATCCGTCTAGATTTTGCTGATTTAATAATTCAATCTAAATTTTGTAAACAACTATTATGCTACGGCGAACAGTCAATTGATTTAATTTGCAGGAGAAAACAGCAGCACCAGTGCTCTCTGCGTTATTATTTTTTTTATTTGTTCCTGTTAATAGCTTTTTTGTTTGCTGTTCCTTTTTTTCCTAACAAAATAAAAACTGTTCAAAAAACACACAAAAAACAACAAAACAACAAGTAATTTTCAGAACTACCTACTCTGGTAAAAAAAGAGTTAAACCTATATGCTAGTGTGTGAAAGTTTAGATGTATGTATGTGTAGTGCATAATTGACTGAAAGAATACATTACTAGTGTATGATGAATGTGAAAGTGCAGAACTATAAGGAAGTGCTACAGCTTTAATCTATAGGGTGTTTACTTATAGTATACTGTAGTACATCTTAAGCACTTGAATGTAACAAATGTGCATAAATATGTTACAAGTCAATGCTTCCCTTTGCACTGCTAGTGAAACTGCCTGGGTGAATTTGTAAGTGTTTGTTAGGGGCAGAATTACAACCCCTTGTGCCTCTTTTACACCGCCGTTGCATCACTTTTCTGATAGAGCAGTGGTGCGAAAGATGCCCCATGGTGTGTGATATTTAGAATGTGACGTATCTGGGAGGTGCGTCACATTCTAAATCCCTGTACCAGAAGGAGATATTCCTACATGGGTGGATGTGGGGTGTTCAGGTGCAGGAACACCTCCTAAAAGATTTCACTTTGTCACTTTTGGCATCATGCTGTGTCAAAACCCTGCACTAGCTTGAAGCAGATGTAAGGATTGACACAGCATTCTGAGCATAGGGCACCCAGAGCATTGCTGGAGATGGGTTGCACTTGCAACATAACTCAAACAATGCACCACCTTTATAACACAGATACATCACACATCTGCACCGCATTATAAATATGGCACATCCATTGTGGTGGTGTCACAGTGCACAATAACTGGCATATTCCTGGGGATATGCCAGTTATTGTATATGTGCCCATTAGTGGTTTTTTTTAAAAATGTTTTTATTGATTTTAACATATTTAATCCCCCCCCCCCGGACAGGTATACATTCTGTACATTAACATCATGAATTTGACGTTGTGTTTGTCATATTTCAGTATACATTATGGAGAATTTACAAAATATATTCCAAGCATCACGAAAAACCATTTAAAGCAATAACTTAAATACATTACAACATTGATAATAATAAATCAGTTTTGTAGATCTCGCCAGTGTGTAAGAGGAGTCCAGATTTCCATGCCCCTTTCGCGTCGCCGTCTACCTTTCCGCTTATATATAGCTATCTCGATATTATGCACAGCTAAAAGCCTGGCTAGCCACTGTTGAAAAGTGGGCGGTAGCGGGTCTAGCCAAGCCGAGGCTAGACATAGCCTCCAAACAGCCATAGCAACAAATATAAACTTGTGACCGCTCTCAAGATTATCTGAATATTCCACCCCTAGTACCATTACCTCTGGTGACAAGGCGACCTTTCTATGAAGAACCAAAGTTAAGAACCGCTCTATATTTTGTGTCAAAGGTATTAACACCGGGCAAGAGGCAAAGATATGGATGCAGTCTGCTTTAGATAGGTTGCATCTCGGGCAGCAGGTCCCCTTACCGGTTCCCCATTTTGCGATCTTATCGGGTGTATAGTAAAGAAAAAAACAGGTTTTGTAAAATTGTGCCTGGAGTTTGGTAGAAATAAGGATGGTTTGAGCTAGCTGATAAGAATATAAGAATCCTTCTTTAGAGATCTTGAGTTTACTTTGCCATCTAGTTGAAGTTTTATCTAGATCGTCAGGTAACCTATCCAGCAATGACACATAAACTCCACCGATTGTATGTTTCTTAGAATGTATAATTGTCTCTACTACAGTAGATTCTTCCCCAAGTGTCCTTTGCTCCAGATTTGTGAATTAAGAAGTCCCTAATTTGGAGATATTTAAAAAAATCCCGCCAGTCTAAACCAAATTCTCCCTTTAGAGCATCAAAAGATGTAATCCCCTGGTTAGTATAAAAATCCCCTAATTGTGTTATTCCCAAATTATACCATTTATTAACGCAGTTATCTTTAAAGATTGGTGGTGGAAGAATTGGGTTATTTAGTACCGGAGTGTAATATGAGAATCGTCCTGTTCCTAATACTTTTTTTACAGCCTTCCAAACCTTTAAAACAACTATAAAGAGTCTTGAATTTGACCTTTTTGTGGTATCTGTCGTGTATGTGTCTCCAAAAAAAGCCATAACAGGAATTCCCCACCAATAGCTGAAAGATTAAAGCGGTATGTACCTCTGTTTTGTTCCCCTCTTGCAATAATTCCTTACTGTAGATTAATACACATGACCTGTAATATCTCTTTAAGTTGGGAAGTGCCAACCCACCTCTTTCCTTAGGAAGGGTAAGATATCTACATGCCCGTTGGGGGTGAGCGTATGACCATATAAATCCAGAAAAAGTACATTCCATTACTGTAAACCACTGACTAGAAAACTCTAGACAAAGTGCTCTGAATAAATATAATATTTTGGGAAAGTACACCATTTTAATTGCATTTGCTCTTCCAAAAATGGACAGGTGGAGGTTGTCTAACCGTCGTAGATCCTTTTGTATCGTATTCAGCATTGGCTTAAGATTTATGTCCACAACTTCCTCTAATTTTGAAGAAATTGTGACACCCAGGTATGTTGCTCCCTTCACCACCCTAGGATCATCCATTACAATTTTTTGATTTAGGACAATTTGTGTCTTTTCCTGATTTAACGCGTATCCAGAAACCAGCCCAAATTTCCTGGCCTCGGCCTCAATGATCAGCATTGCTACTGTCGGATCTGCGGTAACTATAGCAATATCATCAGCATATGCTAATGTTTTTGTCGGGTACCCCTGTGATATAATGGGGGTTATATGATTGTTTTTCTCCAAATAGCGAATAAAGGAATCTATATACATTGCAAAGAGCAATGGCGAGCAAGGGCACCCCTGGCGAGTTCCCCTGGAGACGGCAATTTCCTTAGTTAGGCTTCCATTGACAGATACAACAGCCCTAGGATTATTATACATCTTTTGTATCGCCTGAATACATTTCGTTTGAAATCCCATCATTGCCATTGCTTTCCAAAGAAACTGCCAGGAGACCCTATCAAAGGCCTTCTCTGCACCCAAAAGGATCAGGGCCATAGGGTCTCCTGTAGTTTCTGTTCCGTCAAAAAGTGTAATAACCCTCTGGATATGATTTATCGTTGACCTTCCAGGAACAAAACCATGCTGACTGTTGACTATCACTTTGTGTATCATAGGTGCAATTCGGTTTGCCAAGATTTTGGAGTATATTTTAGAATCCGCATTTATAAGGGTTATAGGGTGATATGATCCTAAATGTTCTGGGGGTTTCCCCTTTTTAGCAAAAATCACAATTTTGGCCCTAGACCAGGAACTGGGAGGTTCCCCCCCCGGAAAAAATATGAATAATCAAATCCCTAAATATGTGTTTAATTTCGTCTATAAATGTGCCATAAAACTCTGAAGGTATGCTATCCAGACCTGTTGCCTTTCCTTTAGGGAGGCTCTTGACTGCGGTCAATACCTCTTCCATGTTCGGAGTTTCCTCTAGAGCCAGCTGCGTATTTACCTCAAGCTTTACGACTTCACAATTCTCTAAGTACCTTTCTATTGCTATGACGTCTTCCTTGCCGTTATCCGTGTATAATTCATTATAAAACTTCCAAAATGCTTGCTTAATCAACTCTGGGTCTCTTAACTGGCCGTCCACTGGGTCAATAATCTCCCTTATTAGATTAGCAGTGACCTGTTGTCGCAATCGCACCGCCAATTGATGCCCCACTTGCTCATTGAATTCATATATTAATTCTTTTCGTGCCGTGACTTTCAGAATTGCCTTATTTGAAAACATATTAGTGATTGCTGCCTTGGCAACCGCTAATTGGGCTAAGGTGTTAGAGATGTCCCCAGTTGTATCTCTATTGCTAGTAACACTAATGAGTCCTACTTCTGCTGAAATAAGCTCCTCCTGCAACCTCTGCAGCTCCTCTTTCTCTCGCCTGTTTGCTCTGAGGGAATATGACATAGTCTCACCCCGGACCCCTGCTTTCAACGTGTCCCAAACAACCTCTAATGATGGGAACTTGGGTATCCAGTCTTTCATGTGGATACAATACTGAAGGTCGTTCAGTAATGCTTTTTCAAATGACCACAGGCTAGGCTCTGATTTAACTAGTCTAATAGTCAGTGTACATAAAAGGGGGTTGTGGTCCGATAGTACCCGAGGCAATTTAACAGTTTGGGAATTCCTGACTAGTGAATTTGAAAGTAAAATATAGTCAATTCTGGCATGCGTGCGGTGTGGATTGGAATAAAAGGTATAGCCAAGGTCATCGGTGTTGGGGTTTGAAGTCTGCCAGCTATCCACAAGTCCATGTATAAGACACAGATCTTTAAGAGAGAGCGGAATACTTTGGGTTTACGTCCTTTATAGACCCAGTCATCGTTTAAGGACCAGTTGACCGGGAGGTTTATATTGAAGTCCCCACAGACCAACTCCGGAAGAGGCCAGTGTGATAGTTCGTTAGAGACCTCATCGAAAACCCCGGGGTCATCTGTATTGATCCCATAAATAGCACACATTTTCATTTTTTGCCCTGTTTGATAACTGCATTCGGTGATAGCCCAACGGCCAAACTTATCAGTTTTAGATTTGTTAAACACCAATCCACTCCCTTTAGCCAGAATAGCAACCCCTCGAATTTTAACACCTTGTGAGGTAGCACACACCAATTTATATCCTAGTGTATTTAACAGCTGGCTCTGGGACCCTTCAATATGAGTTTCCTGCATACATATAACATTGGCTCCCCAGTTTTGTATGCCAATTGCAACCATTTGTCTTTTTTTGAGATCGTTCAGTCCGCAAATATTCAGAGATAGTATTTTTATCCCAGCCATACTGCTAATAAAAGAGTACCATGTTTTTTATCCCAGACAGTCTGGTTTCCTGTGATCTCTTTAAGTATTTCCATATTTCTTTTTGATATAAATGTACTCCCCTGTATGTCCAACCTGTCCGGCCTTCCCCCCTCCCCTCCCCCCCCACCATCTTTGAAGGTTACCTGGGCCTATCTGGGCCAGGGGTGCGACATCCGCGCAAACGGGCTCTGCGACCTAGGCTAGTTTATTAGTATAAGTAGTATGCTTATCTTTTGTAGTTGACCATAAGCCTACATTTCATAATAATTATCAAACTTAATTTTCCTATACCAATCTGCCATTCTGCTAAAAGTCCACGCTTCCCCAATATATACCTTCTACCTGATACAAATTGTAATAGTTAATTCATCTTATATATTCCTTTTACTACAAGTCTTTAAGTCTGATTTAGATTATTTCCCTGGATTTCGAGAAGCTGTCTCTGAGATTTCTCGAAGATAGTCTTCCGCCTGTATTTCGCTGTTAAAGCTTCTTGTTGCACCTTTAAATATAATTTTCAGGCGTGCCGGATTTTGCAAGAATACTTTTGCTCCAGCTTTTTCAAAGGGTCCAAATAGCTGATGCATTTTCCATCTTCGCTCCACAGTGGCGTGAGCGAAGTCCTGTCTGACAAACAAATTTGAACCCCTTATCCTCTCTTTGGGTGGTAGGTCTTGCAAGGTCGTAGATTTTTTCCCAAAGGAGAAAATTCCCAAAGCAGACCAGCATTGCCCTGGGATATTGATTTTGCTTTTTAATGTTTTTTGATAACATTAGGGGGAAGCGATGGGCTCGTTGGACTTCCCTTTCCATATCCCAGGCTTCCAATTCCGGAAATGATGTTTTGAGTATGTTAACCATTGCCTCTCTAGCATCGCTTCCCTCAAAATTCTCCGGAATCCCAAGAAACCTTAAATTGTTCCTTCTGGATCTGTTTTTATGATCTTCCACTTTGGCCGTAAGATCTCTTATTATTCCGTCTTGTTCTGTTTCCTTTTTTTGAGCGTCGCGACATCGGTTTCAAGATTCTCAGTACGAGTTTCCACCATGGCCATTCTTGCAGAAATCTCGGAGCAGATACTGCCCACTTTCTTCACAGCGCCTTGTAATTTTTCAATGGCCATGCGGTTCTTTTGGCTGTCTTTTTTCACATCCTCATGGAAGTTTTTTATTGAGCTAAGCACCTGGCTCAGCGTGGGCTCCGTTGTTTTTAGGTGTCTATCTTTGTTTTCTTGAAAGTTCAGAGTTTGACATGGTGTTTCTCCTGATGATTCAATCCTTGGGCTTCTTCTGGGGGGATTAGGTCTACTTTTGACATAGTCCATATTATTTCCAGGGTCTGTGGTTTCCTCATTCAATAAGTTTCGTTCTCTTTTGTGTTTTGACCTTTTTTTCCCCCCTGCTCCTTTTTTTCTTGATGGTGATTTTGCTAGATAATCTTGAGTCATTGGAGCCAGAGATCTCCAAAGATACGGCGCCCCTTCGAGTGCTAGGACTTGATTCTCTTGAATTGCTCATTTGACTTGACTCACTAGAGATAGACATCCCTGTTTCGTATACCTCAGATTCGGAATCTTCATCCGAGAGAGAGTGATTGACTGGGTGTGATTCTTTCCCCACTGAAAGATCTTGCGAATTAGGAGAATTGGAAAAAGGGATCAGGTCCTTAGTTTCCTGGTTCACTTTTTTTTTGGATTAAATTGTTCCATTTGTTCTCTCTGATTTGGTGTTACTGCATCTATTTCTATAGAAGCCCTTGTCTCTTGCTGGGACTCCTTTGAGTCAGCATTCCAAGTTCCTTCGCCAGTACCTATAGTTCCACTTTCCTCCAAGTTAGTTGGAGGCATAAGTTGAGTATCCTTACAGCTTATATTCCACCCCTCAGAGTTCTTGTTCTGCATTTGGATCTGTATATTTTCCCCATTATTTGGTGCGTCGCTCTGGCAATCCTTATGCAGAGGGCTGAATATATTAGAGATTCATGGTTGGGATGACTCAATTATGCCGGTATTTTTTGCAATTACCTTTAAGTTTTTAATAGTCTGTAATCTCTGCGCTTTTTTAACTATTAGTTCCAGTTTGCCCATTAGTGTTTTAATGTAGTGAATGAATTACTTCATACCGATGAATGAGTCACTACAAAACTAAAGCAGCAGTGACAGAGTGTTTGGTGGAAGTGTAAAGATACAGACTGGTCACGTGAAAGTTTAAAAGCCAAGTTTACAGGTGCATAGAAAAGGGCATTTATTATTTATTAATTTTCCCAACGCCCCAAGCGCCAGCACACCTTTTTCGAGGATAGTTTTACGATATACAAATGCTAGCATTTTTTCAATTAAGAAGCATAATAATAACAAATATTAATACTTTTTTTTCTTCTAATGATAATATTTTTTTAATGTCTTCTATTTAGATGTTTTTG
The DNA here is from genome assembly GCF_964261635.1 of Lissotriton helveticus. NCBI lineage: Eukaryota > Metazoa > Chordata > Amphibia > Caudata > Salamandridae > Lissotriton > Lissotriton helveticus. Next base: position 652,332,037 of record NC_136068.1, read on the forward strand.
AATCATCAAAATGCAAAGAACACAGTTTACCAAGTAACACTTTTTAAACTCTCCTTTATATGTAGATAATAATACCTTATGCGTGTTCCGATCGAAATCGAAACCTTTACAGCTTCACAGTCTGTAACTTTTCCGAACACGCCCAGAAGAAAAACAATTAAAACGTGAGCACGTGTAAACTGGAAAACGTGACATCTAAATAGGCGGAGCCACAGCTTCCTTACGTAGACTACTAAACAACCAAAAACTATATAAACCACACTTACTGTGCAATTAGTTTCGTTTTCGCAAGTTATTTCTGAGTCGCCAATCTATTTTGCAGGATCCGTTTTCTAGCATCGGATTCTCTTTTTGCGTCAACAAACATATTCCGGAGTTGTAAGTTGTGTCAATATGGCATAGGCATAGTACTTAGTCATAATTTGTGGCTATTTATCAATATGTAAACATTTATATCTATAAAAAATGTTATTGCATGTTTTTCCGCTTTTTCTCTGTAACGTCAGCAGCTTGTTTTCAGAAACAGATAGATTATAACAAACATTGCTCCTTTTCTGGCTCCTCTCACCTTATATATAGTGACTTTTTATATTATAATATTGACACTGTACTTCGCTTGAGAGGTGTTAGTGACCCGTCAACGTAAACCCTAAACATTTACTATCAACGTCACCATCTTCCACTTGTTTATGTGTTTGCCCCTAGAGATCACATACTGTTAATATGTGTATTACAACATTAACAGTCTTGGTGATCTTAGTGGAGTTCACGATCCGTCGTCACAAAGAGTAACGATAAGTAAGCAACGTTACCGACTTGCGTTTTTCAATCTATTTTCCCCTTGTGATCATGTGCTGTGAGAATATATACATATTATTATTCTCACCGTCATGATCTCAGAGGAGTTTATGACCCGTCACCACGAAGATCAAACTTTTTCACCTCCCGCAGAAAAGAAGTTCAGTAAAGAATTACCGCTCAAAAGTATTTCATTATGAATGTTCTGTTAAATACATGACTTCATTTTCCTTTTCTTTTTACTGTAACAATGGTATCAATCGTAATGGTATAATAGATTGTCCTATTGCTACAGAAGAGAATTGGGAGATAGTTCAGCGCCATCTATAATATAACTTTCAAATATTAAAAAGTACTTGATCAGTTATTTTACGAAACAGTAGAACACAAAAAGTATAGCTATCATGCATACTTTGTTACTTTAAATATTTAATAAACCCTATATTTCTGAAGGGTATTTTCTAATTTCTATTCTTATTTGCGGTTCCTATTCACCTTCTCCCTAAAGAATATATAGGACCTCTACTTTATTTATAAGAGTACCATCCTATATATTTTTTAGTGTGTATGTGATTTATTAGCGGAACCGTCTGCAACCTCTAAGCACTACGACAGCACGTTCTTGAATTACAAATTTGAAAAATATTAATGCATGCATTTCTATGTAATATGAAATAATTGTATTTAACTGTTTTTACTTGTTCTCTTGATCTGAGATAATGTAGTGCAGGAGTGTTTGTTGTAGTACTTCTATTCTACTTTATCTAAAAGTAACTGATGCCCTCTTACATCCTCAAGAATGTGGGCAAAACACTTTTACAAACTGTAGCACAAAAAAGATGTATATAGCCACGCTTAACAGATATTTTATGAAATTTCATTTTTATTGTCACCCCTTTTACATATACAGCAACAGTTTCTGAAGAAAGTTTATTTGTATTTGCTTAATAAAAACTGTTTCAAACCTAGACTGAATTTTTTGCTGCGCAACCACACCTCCCCCTCGGGAAAGTAAACACCACATTATAAGTAAATAGTACTCCTAAGAAGTATGCCACCTACAAACTGTCATTTTTCCACCATAATTTAAACACCACATGACAATTAGATAAATGGCCCTTGAAACATATAAAAAAATAGTTTCCCTCATAATCCCTCTCCACCACTTTATGGGCACTGTACATAGTTAATAGTGTTCCTAACCTGCCCTCTACTACTTTCTTTCCCCATACTCCTTTGAAAAATGTATCACAATGTCACTGACAACAGTGTACCGTTCCCACCCAATAAGGAGCAAACTTGTGCTCGGAACACTTTAGCCATGTTGTTCCACAGACGAGCAAGGAATGACTGCCAAACCTTCTACTTTTAATACTTCACAGCCAATGAACATTAAGCTTTGTAAAGTCCCGCTTGGAGCTCGTTACCCTAATACTCCCCGAACAGGAAGGAATCCCTAACAAAACCTTTCCACTGACTTCTTGTACGACTAACGGTTCTTATGAAAACAAATATAAATCTCCAGCACAGTAACTATTTCAATTAGCAACACATTGTGGTGAACTTCTAACCTCTGTGCTCACACAAGTGTTCCATGAACTATTACTACGGCTGTACAAAAACCGTTATATTTACTCTGGATCAGGAAAGCAAAGTCAAGTCAAGTTTAACTTTATTCGGTTATCAGATAAGAACAACCATAAAAGTACATAAAATTCATCATAACACAGATATTCATACATGGATCATAACAAAAACTTAAAATAACCCATCATAATTAATTCATTAAATAATTGTCTTCCGAAATCTAAAAACAGATTTAAAAAATGCAGATAAGTGTGCAATAGTTAAAATGTTATCCCATTTTTACAATTGTAAAAATGCTGGGCAACACTGGGTACATTCCATGATTTTCAACAGGGGCACAATCAATTTTTTCCTTGGGATAGTATAAAATCTACAGAAAAAAAAGGATTTGTATGTCTGACTGCTCTGAAGAATCGACAAATATTGTTTTATCCTTCTTAAACTTTCTAGGGCCATATGTCATACTAAAGGTCTTGGTGCAGTTCATCTTTAAATCTAAATTTGTCATAAAAGCTGTAAAAGAATTGACCACCATTTGCATGGCCAACGGTGTCCTGGCCATTAAAACTGCGTCGTCAGTATATAGGAGCGCAGGGACAGACCTTCTCCCAACAAGAGGCATGTCCCTGCATTCCTCCAACAAAGATTTTTAAACACCGTTAATGTAGATTGTAAACAGAATTGGGGCAGGGACGCAGCCTTGCCGCACTCCTCTTGATATCGACAATCGATCAGTACATTCTCCGCTCGTTCCGTGCCTGACCCGCGCTGTAGCCCCCACGTAAAGCTCTCTGAGGAAGTTAATTATGCCTACCTCAACTCCTAGGTTCCGAAGCACCAGCCATAGCTTAGAATGGGTGACACAGTCAACAGCTGACGTTAAGTCAACTAATTTTAAAAACACTCGACCACCCTTTACTTTAGCATACTTTTCTAATAAAAGATGCAGATTAAGACATTGGTCAATGGTACCTAACCCCTTCCTAAAACCATATTGAAGGTTGCTTATTAAGGACCATTCATCAGCCCATAATTGCAGTCTATTTAAAATTACCCTGCCCAAGATTTTAATGGTAGAGTCCAAAAGTGAAATGGGACGATAACAGTGGCAGCTCGATCCATCGCCCTTTTTAAAAATAGGGACTATTATTGACTCGCACCACGAGTGTAATAGCCCATAGGAACAGGATGCATTGAAAAGTTGCGTAAGCAACGGGCCCCAAAGATCCATGTTGCTTTTATAAAAGTGAACTGCAACGCCATCGGGGCCTGGTGCTTTACCTCCATCACTATCTCTTATACTCAGGATTACTTCACTTAGTGCAATTCCTAGTTCTAGCTAAACCCTACTCTGTGCCAACTCAGGCCTCTCGGTGTCATCACTAAGGGTGTGATCATCGGTAGATTTAACACTTTAAAGTTCTTCGTAGTGTTTGACCCACTCCGCTTCAGAGATGGCTATTTCGAGCCCAGCCTTAGTTTTGTCTTCAAAGAGGGGAGCATTTACCACTTTCCAAAAAGCAGCCGAATCTTTATTCTGCGATGATTTACAGAGCGCATCCCATGCTTCCTTTTTTATAATATCTTTCCTTATTTTGAGATTTTTCTTGGACTCCTTTCTTAGCTTTTTTACATGATCCGTATCACAGATCGGAGCATTCAAAGCACGCTTCAGCTTAGAGCAAGTCTTAGTACAGACTGTATCAAACCAGCTCAATTGCTTAGCCTTGGAATTTTTTGTCGCTACCCACAGGGCACTTTTGATATTTTCAGTTATAATTTTAAAATTGGACACGATAACCGAATCATCTGCATTGTCCTCAAGACTTGCTAAGATATTAAAATGACATTCTTTAATCAACTTATTCAAAAGGTCTTCAGTTACTATTTCATCCCATTTAAGGGTATATCCGTTCTGCCGATTGAGAACTATGTCCCGAACTTCCTTATTCAAGGCACTTTTTTTAGGGGGGTCTTTACCTTATTGGGCAATCTCCAGGATTAGGGGGAAATGGTCGCTCAAGGGATTTCCAAGAGTTTTAAGTTCTAGCACCTCCCCACCATATCGCGTTGACATTAATACAAACTCTATGGTGGAATTTGCATCTCTGCTGTTAACCGCCAGGCAGAACGGGACCTCGCTCTTACCAATTTTATTTGCGATGTCCAATTCGCAGGAAAAAATAATCTCGTTTAAATGATTCCCGCAGGCAGAGTGTTCAAAATGGCTTAGGCTAATCGCCTTATCTAGCATTAAACCACAAGTGCCCTTTTCTCCATATTTACATAGGTGGCAATTAAAGTCCCCTCCCCAAATTACACAAACATATTTTACCCTCCCTTCCATCTGACTTCTAATATCTTTACCCAGACTTAAGAACGTTTGTTCAAGGGCAGCCACCAACACATTATTTTAAAAATTTACAATAACCAAATGTAAATCTTTTTCGACCACAATCCTAATTATATGGTAGTATTGGTTGTTAACAACCATCTCGATCTTACAACACCTTAACAAGTTAGACACATAGGTACACTGTCCTCCTTTTGCCCTACCGTAAAGAGAGGGAGTTGCCGGTGAGTGAAAGGTCTTAAAAGCGCATATATGCTGGGCTTCTGTCACCCAAGTCTCTTGTAGACTTACAATATTGTAGTCTTTAATCGCATTCAACCATATGGGATTCGGTTTGAGGCCCGCAACATTCCAAAACATAATTAACCAAAATCTCTCTGTAAATATTGCTTCCTCCGTAACAGTGGGGTCAGGAGTACCTAGGTTATCTGCTGTCAAGATACTCAAGTTGTTATGATTGTAAACCGTAATTCCATGACAGACTTTATTGGAGACCTCTATTTCTGTTCCAAAATCTTCCCCATTATTACTAACTCTGTTGGCTGCCTTAACTTGGTTTACACTATCATTACCCATTGGAGAATCTAAAATCATGCCCAATGTGCTACAACCCAGTCAATCAACTCCCTCCAGTCCATGTAGTGTCTCGAATCTATTGAATAGGGGAAGGCAGAACTCTGGCCTATATACCATGTTTGGTTGTCTATGTGGCATATCTATACTATTTCGGGAAAAGAGCGGGGTACCAAATGTTGAGCGTGGATAGAAATAGCTCAAATCAAAGGTTTGGATCCCACCCTCCCCACTATATGCTTTCCCCTCGCATATAAACCTTACCACCCTGGGATCCCTGAAATTCACAATTACACAGTCCCCCTCCTGATCCTTGTGTCTGCGTCCCAACCAGCTCACCCTTCTTACATGCAAAATTACTACTTTTATATAGCCCGGAAGCTATTTAAAAAAAAAAATTATATCCTCATTTGCCTTGCCCACCTCTTAAATAGCCTCTAACTGCCATGCGCGTCTTAAATCAAAGTGCGTAGTTGTGACTGCACCAGAGAACGCGATTAATGAGAATGAGAATCGGCAGAAGATGACCCGAAGAGGTACAGGGAATGACTCCATACTTGGTATTAAAACCTGTGGTACCAGCCATGAAACCGAGAGGGGGGGCCTGGTTCTTGGAGTATTATGGCATAATCATTGGACCGGGGGGAACATTTAAAAAAAAAAAAAACTCCGTCTATTGTCTCCACTGAACAAAAAAATCCCAAAAAGCCACATTACGTGAGCTGCACAATCTCAGCATGTCTGTCTTAGATGTTTCATACAGAGATGAGTTTGCGTGTGTTGATGCCGTATTTTCTATCCAAACCTTACATATCTCTCTTCTTGCGAGTAATACTGCATAGAACAAAAATGTCCTTGCATGACCCTTTATACTGTTGTCCCATCCAAATATAATATGAGATAGTGTAATGGACACCGAGGTGTTAAGAAAGGAGTCCAGAGTCTCTTTCACTTCATTCCAGAACTGTGTTAAGCTGGAACAATCTTTGAACATATGAATGTCCGAAGCCGCAATATAGTTGCATTTATTGCATTTCTTTCCTGGAATGAATTTAGACAGTTTTAGGGAGGAGAAATAGGCTCGATGTATCGTAAAAAGGTGGTTACGCCTTAGCCATGCAGGTTTAACACTTTTATATAACAGGATGCAGGATTTCTGCCATATGCCAATACTTTGGGCCCCAAGCTCTAATCCCCATAGTTGTTCCGGGTGGATGAATTCTCCGTCTATCTCTTCTAGCAGATTCCAGTACCACTGCGAAACTTCTTTACCCCCTCCTGGTCGTTCTACCAAGCTTTGTTCTATGGTACTGCTCTTCCCAAGTGTTACCCCTGACCTAGCCAGTGCTTTCACCCAACTATCTAGTTGTATAAACGTGAACCTCGACAACTCTGGGCCCAGTTGTTCCCGTAACCCCTCCCATGACCTCGGAGCTTCGCCTACAAGTAAATCACCCCAGGTTGATATTCCTCCATCTCTCACTGGAATTGCCAGCCTATCTTTGAGACAGAACGGTAACCCGGGAGATTCCCAGATAGGTGCATAGTTTTAGAAATACGGCAAACCTAGTTTTTTTCTTATTTGTGATGAGAGAATCGCCTGGAACATAATAGTTTTTAGCTTCACTTTTTTGAAGTATTTCTGATCCCCAAATTTAAACATGAAACCGTTGGTTGGTATCGCAGCACAAGACAACATGGCTTTAAACATTATGCCAATAGATGTGTTATATGGAGCTTTTAATACCATTCTGGAGTGGGACAGCTGAAAGACCCAGGCATAATACTGCAAGTCAGGCAAGGACAGTCCCCCCTTTTCCCTCCTCCTCCTCAGTTTTTTCCATGCTACTCTCGCCGATTTATGGTTCCATATGAAGGAATTTAACTCTCTCTGGGATTTCTCCAAGATTTTATTGTCGAATGCGAGGGGGATGGTATTAAAAATGAAAGTAAATTTAGGGAGAATAGACATCTTTATCAGACTTATTCTACCGAGGATAGTCAATGGAAGATTAGACCAAGCTTTTAACAGTTTCCTACTCTCATTGAACACTCTCTCTAAGTTGACTTGGGCAATTTTACCGACATCTTGTACAACTCGAATACCCAGATATCGCATTGAGTTGGTCACATTCAGCTGTAAATTGGGGATGTTCCATGCCATGATGTCGGTTTTACTTGCGTTTATCTCATACCCCGAGATGCGGCCAAACTCTTCGGCTCTCTTAATAACCTCTGGAAATGAGGTCTCCGGATCAGAGGTAAAAATTAAAACATCGTCTGCATAAAGAGCTACCTGCCTTTCCCACTCCCCAAATCTGAATGATGGAATAAGTACATCTCCCCTTAAGACTTCTGCAAATGGTTCAATGTACAGATTGAAGAGGAGAGGGGAGAGCGGGCAGCCCTGTCTTGTGCCTCTCGAAATTTTAAATGGGTCAGACAATGTACCATTAATTAAAAGCCGTGCAGATGGTGCATTCTACATTAGTGCTACAGTGCGACAAAACTTCTCGCCGAAGTTAAACTTCTTCAAGACAGCACCGAGATAGGGCCAATTGACCCTATCAAAAGCTTTAGTCGCATCTAAGGTGAGTGTTGCCAACGGAAGGGAAAAGGAAGAGGCGATATCAATTGCCCCCACAAGATCATACGTTAGATCGGATAGCTGGCGACCTTTGATAAATCCCTTCTGGTCCTGGTGTATGATTTCCCCCGCTACTGAACACAAACTAGCTGACATGATGGAAGCAAAGATCTTGTAATCGCTGTTCAGTAAGGATATCGGGCGGTATGAGCCACATAAAGTTGGGTCTTTACCTGGTTTGGGGATCAATACAATAGTGGCCTCACCCCAAGATCTAGGGGGGTCATGTCTCTCCCTCAAGATTTCATTGAAGAGGGCCGTTAAAATAGGGACATTTACGTCTATCAGGCCCGATATAGTTCGCCAGGAAGCCTGTCAGGACCTGCGGCCTTACCATGTTTTAGTGATCTAATAACTTTCCTCACTTCCGTCTCGGAAATTTCCATTTCAATCCCTTTGCGCTGTAAAGTTGAGAGGGTCGGTAAAGTTATTTGATTTAACCAAACATCCCTTGTGTGCTGTTCATCTGGGATATCATCCCTGTATATTTCCTCAAAGAATTCCCTAAAGGCAGTACTTATCTCTTGGTTAGATATCCTAGCGGCACCCTCGCCCTCAACATTGATTTCTCTAATATAGTTTCTGGCTTGATCGGCCTTGACCTTCCAAGCCAAAATCTTACCCGCTGCTTCTCCAAATTCGAAAAGAGATTTTACTAGCCTCCCACCTCTTCGTTACTCTCTCTTGTAATATGTTATCTAATTGGTTTTTCAGGTCAGACCTATTTTTTTGATCTTAAGGTGAACCAATTGAGGCTCCGAGCCTCTGCTCAATCTTTCCTAGTTCTTGTTCGAGGTTTTTAATCTTAAATCTATATATTTTATGCTGGTGGGACGATCTATTTGTTATACATCCCCTCAAGAATGCTTTTAGACCCTCCTAAACCGTTTCGAGGGAAGCTGAGCTCAAATATATGTCCAAGAACATACTTGTTTCACTCAACAAGTATGTCACTTCCTCTTGATCTAACAAGATAGTGCGGTCAAATGACCAGGAAGGGTGTTTAATTTGAACTGGAAGGGTCCGATAGATGATAGGGAATATAATTGATACTAGTTACAGAGTTTTGGAGGGAATAACTAAATAGCGCACAATCAATCCTTGAGGTATGTTTGTATTTTAAGTTTCTATAAGATATCTCTTGTTTATTGCCCACTTTTTCGCTCCATAAATCAGCCAGGCCTATTTGTTCCATTATCCCTTTAAGGGACTGTCTAGATTTAGAAGGAGCATAACCTCTTTGTCCACTGTGATGGGTGGATTTATCTAGTTTTGGATTTAAAACAACATTAAAGTCCCCTGTCCATATTATTGGGTCCAAAGAGGTCATTAAATGGTTCCTTATTGTTTCTAAAAAGGACGGGTCGTCTATATTAGGACCATGATATCCTACTAGATTACACACCCAACCATTGATAGACATATTCACCAAGAGCCATCTACCGCTTTGGTCTTCGTTGTAATGAAGAATCTGAACCTTTGCAGGTTTTTTGCAAATTAAGAGAATTCCTCTTATATTTGAGTTATGATCAGTACTGATAAATTTATCTATCCATCTCTGCTTTTTTAGTATCATGTTGGCCTCACTTTTTGAAAGATGTGATTCTTGGATCACTATTATCTGTGCTGGAGAGTCTCGTAAATATTGTAAAATACGTTCTCCTCTACCTCGCACGCGCAGACCATTGACATTCCAAGATAGGAACTGAACAGAGGTCATCTTCCAACCTCCATCCCTATTCACACTTCCCTGCCACTCATGATTATATTATTATCCCAAAAATGGCAGTGCCATTCTATTTGGAATAAAAACATATCTTGGAAGGACTGACTCCTGAGGATTTTTTTGAATTTTAATACTTCCCCCTCCCCCACCCTTAGATAACCCTCCCATACTTGCTCCGACCAGATGTAAGGCCGGATTTGTGTCTTACAACGCCTTCTCCACCCACACCGCAAAGTGCCCCCCCTGCCTCAACTGAAAAAAAACTTAGACATATGCAAAGACACATTTGCAAATTTTTCTCCCCTGTTTTATTTTTTTTACACTTATAGGATCTTACTACTTTTTTTCCCCCTTTTATATATGTATTTTTTTTCCTTTTTTTAAAATCTGATGGATTCTTGTGTATATTCTTATACATTTTTTTCATATATTTCCTTCTTATCATTAAACTAGCTCGGAATCTATTTCTAACTTAACATACTTAGCATACTAGAAACTAACTACAGATTCCTGTACCAGGCGTTAAGTATGAGACATTGAGTAGAGTGTTCAGGAAGATATGATGTTCCTAAATTCTGTTCTCAATATGTATCAGTTGGAAAGGGTGAGCGGTATGGTATAAGAACAAGAGCTTGATAGTTCTAATCAGTTAGAGTTTGCCCTGGGAATGATTACAGATGGATTCCAATAGTTCATCAGCCTCAAAGGGTGATCTGACGTTGTGCATTTTATTAATATACATGATCCGTAAAAATGCCGGGAACCTCATCTGAACTGTTGCACCAGCAGCTCTAAACTTGCCCATCCTCTGACCCAGTTCCCACTGCCTATCCAGCGTGGATTTAGATAGATCAGAGCGTATTTCAAACGGAAAATCAGGACCTTTTACAGATTTTAGTTTGAGCGAAGATTAAGGATTTTTTCTTTCAGAGAATACGTCAGGAAGTTAATCAAAATTTTCCTAGGTTTGGTTCTACTGGGATTTAGCCGGAAGGGATCACGATGGATTCTCTGTATATCCTTATCGAGCTCCTCTACTGACTCTTCAAAGTTTAGGGATTCCTTCAGTAATTTAATTATATAGGTCTTAAGGTCTCCACCTTCCTTTCCCTCAGGTATCTTCAGGAGACGCAGGTTGTTTCGTCGTGAATAATTCTCTAAGGATTCCACTCTTTCTTTCATATCATCCCCTTCTCTGCATAAAGTTTGAATTTTTGACTCTGCTGCCTCCAGATTTGCTTTCATCACCCCAACAGAACACTCCAATACTTCTGTTCTTTCTCCCAGCCCATCCACCTTCCTCTCTAATGCCTCACAGGACGTGCGGATATCATTCTGATTTGCCTTAGAGATCAGGAAGTCATTGCGAATCTCTTCTCTCATCGAAGCTATCGAAGCTGCCAAGGCTTCCAATGCACTCCCAGTGTGGGTGAGCCTTCTGCTTTTATCTCCTTCGCCTTCGTCAACCTCCACTAAATTTTCTATGTTTCCTCGGAGTATCGCAACCTGCGCACCTCCTTTATTTTCTAGTGTATTTATTGATACGCTCGATAGTGGAAGAGACGAGAGAGGTGGAAACTCCGCCATGTCTGTGATTGAGGCGGGAATTTTAAGGTCGCAGTTACTGTTGTAATTATCCAAGTTTATTTCTGTGGGCGAGGGAAGAGATGGTGAACTTATATTATCACCTCTGTCTGAATTATTAGCCGGTATCAGATCCAATACCTGGGGCAGAGCTTTGAAATATGAACGCAGGGAGGGGGTGATTTTACCAGAACTGCTGTTGAAAGGGGGGCCGCCTTTGCTGTTTTTGTTTTACTTGTTTTCCCCTTGGTAATATATTTATGATTGAGCCTCTCTTTTACTAAATCTAAGTAAGTGGAAGTGGAGGGTTCTATTATCGCCACTTTTCCTAAAGAAGGGGATTCTGGAAGTTGTAGTTTTTTCTTACTTGACCTCTGTTTCTTTCCCTCCTGCTCATTCAAACTCTTAGTGCTCTTAACATTCGTTTTTCAAAAGGGGGTATTTTTAACTTTATCTTTATCTTTGGGTTTGAATAGCTCAGATATCTTTAATAGTTCCGACACCTCCTTGCTCTCAGTACCACCTGCAGCCTCCTCTAGTTGTTCACAAATAATGACGGCGGCATCGCAAACCCCTCCAATCTTACTCCCCTGTTCACTCTCCTGTTCAACCCCGATTTGCCCTTTGCCCTGCTCTTGCTCTCTATCGTTAACTCCGGCCTCAGCTCCAGAGTCACGAGCCCCTTCCAGGGGAATCCCGGCTGCAACAGTATCTGTCCCACTTCCCCAGTAGTGCCCAGCCTACCTCTTAGCTGCCCCCGCGCCGAACGACCTCGGCGGAGCTCCACGGCTGCTCGCTGCCACGGGCTCCGAGGAGTGGGTGGGCTGCCGGGGGGGGATTGAAGGGTGTCGCGATGGCACATCCACAAGAGCCGCCCACAAACCGACAAAAGCACCGAAGATTCAAAACTGCAGGCGAATGGAGATGCGAGCAGGCTCCGCTTCGAACGCCCAGGGGATGCAGTGCCGGTTATACAGAAAATTCAGGGCTCCGCTCCACTCCCGAAATCATTACTCCATTAGAGGCAGCAACAGCAACTCTGCGGTGATTAGGATCCGGCGTCTGACGCGCGCGCCGCACTAGCCTGCGGCCGCCATGTTCTCCCCCGGAAGCTATTTATTGCTTTTAAGCCAAAAGATGACTTTTTTTTCAGTTCCCTGTAGGTTTCTAATTTATCCTGTTGGATCTCTGGCACCCCTGTCAATACCACGGTGTATGGGGCAGAGTCTGGGGGTAAATCAATACATGGGTGCCTCTTTTTTCCACACTCTGGGCCTGAATCCTTTTTCCCTTTATTGGTTACATCTCTAACTAGTTTTGGGGTGGCCTGCTCCTTACTGGCCATCCTTTCAGATGGTTCTGCTCCCTCCCCACTAGATTGTTTTGTCTTTTTTAACCTTAGTAATACCCCCATTGTCAATGTTTTTAATTGCCCTTTCAAGCTTGATTGTTTTTTATGTGGGGTGCCGTTTAGAGTCCGGTTAAGTTCAGGGGCTATTCTATCTTGTATTATGCAATCAGAATCCACTATGGTGCCCAATACTTTCCCGAAAGTGTTTAAGTTGGCCGTAACAGTTCTTTTTGTTTCCCCACATTTTCGTTAATTAATTTTATTCTTTCAAATAGGGGTAACATCAGTGACTTCATTAGATGTTCAATGTGTCCCATAAGGCCATCAGGAATTAGAGTCATCAGTGGGGAGCATTGTGGGTGCTCAAATATTCGTTTACCTTGATCTTTGTTAGGGGGTACATTATGAGCTGACATTTGAGTGGTCTTACCCATATTCCCCCCTAAATTAATAGTCTTGGTGGTTTTAAAAACTTTGGGGCATCTACCCTTTTGTGCACCTTCCCCACGCTTTCTTTTCCCAGATTTCTTGAGTACATCAATATCTATATCTTTGTCTTTTTTGGATCTTTGATCAAACAAGGTACTAAGTGTTGTATGAGTATTAATCCCCCCCTGCTTGTTTCCTAGAATTGATATATTATCCCTAGTAGAATTTGCTGAGGACCCATCAGAACCAGTTAACTCTATGCTGGCATCCGACCAATCATAATTAGGTTGATACACTGATGGCTGCTCAGGTGTTATGGCTTCTCTAATCGTGCCTAGTGAAGATCTTTTAGAAACAATTGGCTCTAATGACAATTTTTTTTCCTTTAATGCTATTTCGCGTTCTAGGACAACTGCAGCTCTTGTAATAAACTGGTCCAAGGTTCCAGTGACTGTCCCTCCAATGCTACCTGTCACAACTTTCCTCCCCTTTCCTCCGTTTAGCACCATTATAGTTCACCACAGGAGTTAAAAGAGAATAACAGTAGCAAAACAATAATACAGTGTTACAACCGGACCAAATACGTGCAATATATGAGTGCTAGGATAGAGAGTTAATCGCACATGCATATATGCAGAGGGGGAACAATGTAATAACTTTCAGGGTCACTTAGCTAGGGCTGAGTCCAAGTCCACGAAGATGACATTTTGGGGAGGTGGCCCAGCCCGGCCTCGTCTGGCCCCGGATGGCCACAGATGGCCCGCCCTTTGCCCGGGCTTAGCCCGACACGGGAGCTGATCGATGTTTAAAGCACCTCCGGGTGCGGAAATGACAGTGGCAGCTTCCGCCACAAAGGAGCCTGTGGGATGTAGTCCTCATCACATCGGCCGCAAGGATAGCGAGCTGCAGAGGCGGGAGGAAAAGCAGGATGACCAGCGCCAAAGTCAGGGAGCCAGTGGTGGCCAAAGCTAAGTTTTTAAATGGCCCCAAAGTATGCCGCAAGCACCCGCTCCACCGGGGCTGATCAATGTTTAAAGCGCCTCTGGGCGCGGAAATGACGGTGGTGGCTCCCACCGCAAAGGAGCCTGGGGGATGTAGTCCTCCTCACAGCGGCCGCAAGGATAGCGAGCTGCGGTGGCGGGAGGAAAAGCAGGACGACCAGCGCCAAAGTCAGGGAGCCAGTGGTGGCCAAAGGTAAGTTATTAAATGCCCCCAAAGTATGCCGCAAGCATATGGAGTCATATCACTGTAAACAATTTCTGACTCAATAGTTCCTCGAATTTAACACCACAGGAGCGTCAACGCGTTTCGGGGTGCTAACGAATTTTGCACCACCTTCATCAGGACCTTTAACGATAATTGTCTCTTTATGCCTAATAGCACAGAGTCATGTGTGCCTTACAAGAGAACACAGTGGACAAATCTCTGCGTAATATCCACTCCGAAGTCCATAAAGTGGGGATAGTGTTATGTGATTCTGTTTAAATATGTGCTTACAGCAACCTCAGCACTCGTGGCAGTTGGAGTACGTGCTAAACAACATCAGGACTTATTCTTAAGTTATTAAGATACATAGGACTCTTCACGTATCACTTCATTTGAAACAACGTCAATAAGTTGTCTGTATATACGATTAAAAGATTTGTAGCTCATTAAGATGCACTTGGCTCATCTTAAAAGACCTCTGTTTTCCAATTATAAAAGGTCTCAATGGTTCCCGTCCCGGAAATCCTCTGGGTGGAGTGAATACTTGTGGTAATAGACGTTTGACGCCGTTCTGCTGTTAATAATTTCAAAGCAAAGTCAAACAAAACACGGTACCACATTTACAACCCTCTTGCGCCACCTGCGCGTCCATGGCCCCCCCTAAAAAATTAAAAGTGTGTGCACCTCAAACCCAGGAACAACCACCCCCGGAGATTGATTGGCTGTTGTCTACTTACGTCTATGTTCTTCATGCTATTTTTGATTGGCTTTCTTTTTTTTTCTATGTGACGTTACGATACAGTCACCATGTATGTACTCTGTTTTGTGACGCATTTGCCTACCACACGCTGCCCTAGTCATTGGCGGTAACCGTCTCCTCCCACGGTCCCCAACGTTATATTTGAGTATTTAATCTCTGCACTTGACCGTGGTCCTCCAAAAGTACATGGCCCAGATTTCCATTGTAGTGATTTCTTAGTTCCAGGTTTAGTTGTCAGATCGGCACACACACTCCCTCATGGCTGGTATACACCGACACCACAGCCATCCAATACATATGTCACTACACACATGACCCTATCTACAAAAAAGACAATGCGTACAATGCCCCCACAGTCCCGCCGACTCCTCGTGACCGCCATGTTCGAATAGAGCATGCACAAATGAAATGAAATACATTAGGGGTACACGGACTGATGGTGGCCGTGGTGGGGCGTATTGTGCATATGTGCAACATTAATACACATGCGCTGAGTGAAAGTGGGAAAAAAGCTTGATGGGGTCCACTCCTGTATAGAACACCGGCATTGCTTTTACAAATGGGGAGATGCTAAGTTGCATGTGGATATGCAATGTTGTTTGGATTTTGAAAGTGAGAACAGATTTCACTGTTGTGTCTTTCAAAGTTCAAACTAAGTTTGCTATGGGAGGGCGGGAGCCGCAAGACTTCCGTATTTTCATAGCAAACAGCAGTATCCCGGGGTAGGCACCCCAGGACACTGCAGGAACCGGCTCTGGGCATGGCGGTCTCCAGGGCTCTCGAGGGCACATATGTGAGTATGTGTGTGAGTAACTCTATGGATGAGTGTCGGTGTTTAACAGGATCTATAGGTGTATGAGTACATATGATGAGTGAGTACATGTATGAGTGACTATATAGAACTGTTGGTGAATGAGTGGACGTGTATGTAGAGGTTGGAATTACTGAATAGGGTGTTGTAAATGATATCGGTGTCTGTTTTTTTGTAAATTTTAATTTCTATTTTTGAATGTGTGTATCAAAGGTTATATTAGGTGAGAGGAGTTCTGCCACTTTTTCAAAAGAATGATATCATCAGTGATGTCATCAGTGATGTCATTTGAGATGTCATCAGTGATGTCATGAGTGATGTCACTGACCATGTCATGAGTGAGGTAATATGTGACGTCATCAGCAGTGCATTGCAGGCGCACAAGTTATAGTTAGCTGAACTAACTATAACAAGGGAATTTTCACCGTTTTGTATGGGTGAAATGTCCAGCTAACTATAACATGTGTGAAACCTATGTTGTTTTCAGTGAATTTCTAAGGTTTTTTAAATGCTAATTACTAACTATAACGTGTGTGAAACCTATGGTTTTTTCAGTGAATATATATATATATAAACATATTTTATATATATATATATATATTCACTGAAAAAACCATGGGTTATAGACCATATATAGTTAGGAATTAGCATTTACAAAACGTTATTTTACTCACACAAAACCATTGAAATTCCATATATAGTTAGTTGCACTAACTATATATCGCGCACCCGCAATCCACTGTTGATGATGTCACATATTACATCATTCATGACATGGTCAGTGACATCACTGATGACATCACTGATGACATCTCAAATGACATCACTGATGACATCACTGATTACATCTCAAATGACATCACTGATAACATCTCAAATGACATCACTGATGACATCTTAAATGACATCACTGATGACATCACTGATGACATCATCCAGTGACTGTGTGTTTCTGTAAAGTTTAAATATGTTTTACATATTGAAGAATGAGTAGATGTAGAAGTGTCTGGATGAAGGATTTAGTAGGTGTGTGACTGACTGTATGAGTGAGTGATTAAATGTGTCTCACTGAGTGCATGGGTTAGTGACTAAACTGTCTTAATTTGTGCATCATTATGTCTGTTGTTCTGTAAACTGCTGCATGTGTTGATCAGTAGCTATATGAGTAACTATATGGGTTATTGATTGATTGTCCAAGTATTTGTATGGGAGACTGAGTGTGTGTGTGGCTCGCTGGGAGATGTGTGACTCAGTGCAGATCAATGTATTCTTGTATCAATGATTGTATAAGAGAGTAAGAATGTGTTAGTATATGTTTGAAAATGTAAGGTACTCTATGTTTAACTGTATAGATTAGAAAATGGAAGTGTGATTGATTCTTTACAGGACTGACTAGGTGTGTGAGTAACTCCATGGATGAGTGGCAGAGTGTGAGTGTCTGTATAGGTGTATGAGGGCATATGATAGTGTTGTAAAGATGAGTGATGGTATGTATGAATGATTGTATGGGTGAATGAGTGAATGTGTGTGTAGACGTAGGAATCAGTGAGTGCGTATGTAGTAGCTAGTATTGGTGTGTCAATGGTTTAAAAAAGTATATTCTGTATTTAACACTGGGTGTAACAGAGGTTATATTAAAGTGTGAGGAGATGCATTGTATTGTCACATGAATGATATCATCAGTGATGTGACCATTGATGTCAAATGAGATGTCATCAGTGATGTCATCAGTGATGTCATTTGAGATGTCATCAGGGATGTTATCAGTGATGTCATTTGAGATGTCATCAGTGATGTCATCAGTGATGTCACTGACCATGTCATGAATGATGTAATATGTGACATCATCAGCAGTGGATTGCGGGTGCGCCATATATAGTTAGTGTAACTAACTATATATGGAATTTCAATGGTTTTGTGTGAGTAAAATAAGGTTTTGTAAATGCTAATTCCTAACTATATATGGTCTATAACCCATGGTTTTTTCAGTGAATTTTCAAGGTTTTGTAAATGCTAATTCCTAACTATATATGGTCTATAACCTATGGTTTTTTCAGTGAATTTCAATGGTTTTTTATTAGCAAATATCAAAAGCTTTAAAATGTCAAGTACGTGGTAGGTAAAAACATTTTTGTGTTTATGCACGCTGATGTGCTTTGAACGCTGCCCCCCCCTCTTTTCTTTTAGGAGTATTCTCTCTTTGCATATAGTGAAGGGTAGGTAACGCAGGCCTTTGCCCCCGTTGTAATCCGTCGTGCCTGCTTCCCTCTCCATTTGATTGATTGTTATCCAAGCATTTACTGTTTTGGAATTGCTTCTCTTTGGTTCATTCTCTATTTACAAACAAGCACAGAGTCGCAATACTCTGTTTAGTCTTTGTAGATAGTGAAAAATCGTTAGAAATAACAAAAGGAATCAAGCAAAATCAATAGGCCACTAATGGGATCTCTTTTTGACCTCGCTAAAATAGAAACATTAGGAACAACCCCTCATGAGAAATATGAAACTAGTGAGAGGAACCGAGCTCGACGCCATGATGGCTGCAAGACAGCTCGGCTCCGCCGCCCACCCCGCCGAAATTAACGACAAACCCTACGCAAATATTATAAATATATACAACACACCAGCAAAGTAACAGGGTAAAACGTTTTATTAAATAACTATTTACATAGCAGCCTGCTGCAACATCGATCCAAATACATGCCGCCGTTCCCGGGATTTCTCCCCGACTACTCTGCGGCCTACGAGATGGAGAGGCCGGGGCGTTGACTAGGCGGGGCCTCCGGCCGCAACCACATCGCCAATGATCGCTGCTGACGGAGGGGAGCCTTGCCGGTGAGACCACTGTTCTGAAGAACCGCTGCCTGCGGTGCCTCCCTGAGCCGCTTGACGGAGGCCCCCGAGGAGCGGTGTGGTGGCGCGGACTCGGAGGGGGCGCTTGGCTCCTGCCTCCTCCCCAAGTCTTGTTGCCCTGGTGTGGCCTGAGATCGCCCCCGACATAGGCGGCCGGCTCCCGGGGTCCGGCGGAACTTTTTGCCTTTTGGTGACTCTTCCATTCTGGACCTTGTCCCACAATCCGTTTGACCTGAAGACACGTTCTGCGGTGCCCTGGTCCGACCATCACATATACCTGCGCCAGGAGACGGCGTGGGGTGCACTGGAAGGGAGAGGCGGCGCGAACGAGCCTCCCCCACCTCCCCAGGTGGAGGTTTCTTAGCTGCACCCCAGCGCTTCACTCGGCCACCTGAATTGCGCCCGCTCTTGCGGCACAGTGCGTCGCTCGGCCACCTGAGTTTCGCCTGCTCTTGCTATTACAGCGTCTCACCCGACATCCGGCTGAATTGCACCCACTCTTGTGGTACAGCGACAGGCGGCTGCCACGGAGCTCACGAAATGGCGGTTGGCTCCACAGACTTGGGCCTGGCCTGCAAGGATGGCTCTGGGCAACCCTGGAACTCGGACGCTTGACTGCTAGGGCATGGGCCCCATTCCCAAAAGCGTCCCCTCAGCCTTGAAGATTCTACAAGAGTCACCGGGGCCCCCGACTCCCGCAGACTTCCGGTGGGGAGCGACTGCCATGATTGCTCGCGGAATGGCCACGACGTAGCCACGGGGTGCTCTCATGCTGACGCCAGCTTCAGTCTGAAACATCCAGAAACACTGTAGACTACCAATTCGATCCGTTCCGGTGGAGCCCCAACGTGACCCGGTAGAGAAGAACTTGCCCTCCCCTCTTTGACTGATGGTTCTTGTTGCCTGTCCCTTCTGTTGTCATTTAACGGAACTTTTTGGACTGCTGAAAGGGGTTCTGTTCCGTCCGCTGGTTGGTGGAGACATTTTGACTATATTCTGGACCTGCCCGGCCTCGCCCAAAATGGCGTCGGTATAAATGAGACTCGCAACTCCTTGATGTGTACTGGTTGCTCAGCCTTGATATCACGAGATATGTATGCAGTTTTGGAGCACATGGCGGGCGGGGACGGGTACTGATTGAACATTTGCACATCCCTATTGATATTAAGTTCTGATGTATTATTCATTACTGTACTATTGAAAGTTCGAATTAACGTTACTCATGGTACTTGCCCGCAAATGTATATCTAGATAATTTCATTGTAACTGGTCCTGTCGTACTTTCATTATAAAATTAACGTCCACCGATTCCGCAACTGTTAGACACCTTAATTCCTGCAACCTAATGACCCGCCTGTTACGTTTTTCTACAGTGTAAAGGTCCCCTCATCATATACGATTCCAGTTTGCTCCGTGGCCGGCCCACGTGGTTGTAGGCCCATATTTGTATACTGACATTTTTGCAAAAAAAAAAGTTTTCGAAGGAAGTATGGAATCAGCGTCATAACAATCGTCTAGGTTGGTAGGATTTTAGAATAATGGCTGTTATTCCCAAACAATAGAAGACAGATAATGCAGACCCTTTGCCTGAATTTTGGATTGATTGAAATTTGTATCCGTCACACATGCCCTTTTTCCAGAATTGTTAGAAAATGGTCGACCGTAGCTTAAGGTATCTGCCGAATGTAAGGTGTGGTATTTTCTCCCATAAAATAAGACTAATTGAGAAACAAATACATGAAGAGGGAACTCGAATTTAGAGACAAACAAAATGAAACATTTTTTGGCATCATAAGAAGGGGAGGATATGTTACACAGAAAAATATTGCGAAAGGGATAGCCAAGATCTGTTGTATCACACATTCCTGCAGCTAGTCTGATACATGGTAAGTAGAAGCTTTTTCGTGTTTGCGCGCGCTGAAATCCTCTGAATGCTGTTCCCCCCCCTTTCTTTTCTCCTCTGTAGGTTACATCGGAATTCCGACTGAAGAATGGAGTGGACATGGACCGCACCGTGCTCCATGTAGGGAAAGACATAGACAAGCGCTGTGAGATATTGCATGGAGTGCAGACCATCACTGTGAACGTGAAAAATTGTATGGTGTGACTGAGCATACATGCCCTGATTGTATGGTATGAATGTGTATGTATTCCATATGCCCGGCCGATAAACGTTCTGTTTGCGCAACTGCCGCGTTAGAAAACAACATCGTGACGCATCGCGTAACCGCGACATATCGCGTTGTCGTGTAATGCGTCATATGACGAGCCGCGTTAGCGCACCCGGAAGTGCTCCGATGCGCGAGGCCCAAACGCAGCTTCCCGGAAGCGATCCGGGGCGCGGCGCGGAACGCGTAACGTAAGCATAACAGGTCATGTGATTGTTAATAAAACTTTTCATTGGTTCATTTCACTTTTGGGTTCCTAATGATGTAAGGCTAGGTCATGTGACCTAAAAATAACACTTTTCATTGGTTTAGAACTATTTTTTGTCCCAAATGATGAAAACCCCTCCTTGTTTCCTCACTCTGACTTTCATCATTGTGAGAGGAAGACCTTTTTTCATCACTTATCAATGGCAAGTGTTGTAGCTTCAGCTGGTGCATCCCCACCACCACCACCACCACCTCCTAGGAAGAGAATACCACCTCCTCAAGTGGTAGTTGAGCAAGAGGTGCCCCCCCCACCTTCTTGTTGCCTGATTCGGCCATCTCAATCGATCGAGCTTGAGACTCTGTTGTGATCTGAAGAACCGCTGCCTGCGGTGCCTCCCAGAACCGCTTGACGGAGGCCCCCGAGGGGCGGTGTGGTGGCGCGGACTGGGAGGGGGCGCTTGGCTCCTGCCCCCTCCCCAAGTCTCGCTCGGCCAGCTGAGTTGCGCCCACTCTTGCGGCCTACGACATGGAGAGGCCGGGGCGTTGACTAGGCGGGGCCTCCGGCCGCAACCACAGCGCCAACGATCGCTGCTGACGGAGGGGAGCCTTGCCGGTGAGAGCCACTGATCTGAAGTACCGCTGCCTGCGGTGCCTCCCAGAACCGCTTGACGGAGGCCCCCGAGGGGCGGTGTGGTGGCGCGGACTGGGAGGGGGCGCTTGGCTCCTGCCCCCTCCCCAAGTCTCGCTCGGCCACCTGAGTTCCGCCCGCTCTTGCGGCACAGTGCCTCACTCGGCTGGTTGAGTTTTGCCTACTCTTGGGGCTACAGCGTCTCACCCGCCATCCAGCTGAGTTGCGCCCACTCTTGCGGCCTACGACATGGAGAGGCCGGGGCGTTGACTAGGTGGGGCCTTCGGCCGCAACCACAGCGCCAACGATCGCTGCTGACGGAGGGGAGCCTTGCCGGTGAGAGCCACTGATCTGAAGAACCGCTGCCTGCGGTGCCTCCCTGAACCGCTTGACGGAGGCCCCCGAGGGGCGGTGTGGTGGCGCGGACTGGGAGGGGGCGCTTGGCTCCTGCCCCCTCCCCAAGTCTCGCTCGGCCAGCTGAGTCCCGCCCGCTCTTGCGGCACAGTGCCTCACTCGGCCGGTTAAGTTTCGCCTACTCTTGCGGCTACAGCGTCTCACCCGCCATCCAGCTGAGTTGCGCACACTCTTGCGGCCTACGACATGGAGAGGCCGGGGCGTTGACTAGGCGGGGCCTCCGGCCGCAACCACAGCACCAACGATCGCTGCTGACTGAGGGGAGCCTTGCCGGTGAGAGCCACTGATCTGAAGAACCGCTGCCTGCGGTGCCTCCCTGAACCGCTTGACGGAGGCCCCCGAGGGGCGGTGTGGTGGCGCGGACTGGGAGGGAGCGCTTGGCTCCTGCCCCCTCCCCAAGTCTTGTTGCCCTGGTGTGGCCTGAGATCGCCCCCGACATAGGCAGCCGGCTCCCGGGGTCCGGCGGAACTTTTTGCCTTTTGGTGACTCTTCATTCTGGACCTTGTCCCACAATCCATTTGACCTGAAGACACGTCTTGCGGTGCCCTCGCAATGCGGCCTGGTCCCTGAATGTGTGCAGGGGGACGGTATTGATTCGATCAAGATGGCGGATTCACACAAAGCTGACTCAAGTGTTGCTGCTGATGCTATGCAGACAAAAACTGGTTTTCAGTTTGTACATTCTTCAGGATTTTTCCATCCAAGGCTGGTTGAGAGTTTGTAGAACGATGGCTTCAGATTTTCAACATACTACTCTTCAACATTCTTCATAAATGTAACAATGTGAGACTCACTAGGAGAACGGCCGTTTATCTTTCCTTTCAAAATGCTGCCAACAATATTTTCTGAATGGAAGACACCATCTTGTAGCATAAAGGGCTGCGTCAAGGGTGGTATTGCCCAGAATGTCTTGTTTTCTAGTGCTCGTAATGACGAAGCCAGAACTGCCGAAAGGGATTCTGCTCCTGCCGCTACTTATTGGAGACATTGAACTATACTCTGGACCTGCCTGGCCTCAACCAAAATGGCGCCAGTATGGGAGTGACTTGCAACTCCTTATGACGTTCTAGTTACTTAGCCTTGACGTTATGGGGGATGTATGCGGTCTTTGTGCACATGGCGGGCGGGGAAGCGTACTGACTAGGAATACGGACAACCCTATTGATGTCGATTTTTCATTATTTATTATTGTATTAATAAAGCTTCTAAATAATGTTACCCATGATACTCGCCCATGGTGTGCGTATGGACGATTTTATTGTAACTGATCCTGTTATACTTTCAATTATAAAATCAACCTTCACTGATCCTGCAACCGTTTGTCACGTTTAGTTTTTTCAATTAAATGGCTCGCTTGTTACATACTCCTATACCCCTGGCTTTTGAAAGACACCATCTTGTAGAATAAAGGGCTGCATCAAGGGTGGTATTGCCCAGAATGTCTTGTTTTCTAGTGCTCGTAATGACGAAGCCAGAACTGCCGAAAGGGATTCTGGTCCTGCTGCTACTTATTGGAGACATTGAACTATACTCTGGACCTGCCTGGCCTCGACCAAAATGGCGCCAGTATGGGAGCAAATTGCAACTCCTTATGACGTTCTAGTTACTTAGCCTTGACGTTATGGGGGATGTATGCGGTCTTTGTGCACATGGCGGGCGGGGAAGGGTACTGACTGGGAATACGGACAACCCTATTGATGTCGATTTTTCATTATTGATTATTGTATTAATAAAGCTTCGAAGTAATGTTACCCATGATACTCGCCCATGGTGTGCGTATGGACGATTTTATTGTAACTGATCCTGTTATACTTTCAATTAAAAAATCAACCTTCACTGATTCTGCAACCGTTTGTCACGTTTAGTTTTTTCAATTAAATGGCTCGCTTGTTACATACTCCTATACCCCTGGCTTTTGAAAACACCATCTTGTAGAATAAAGGGCTGCGTCAAGGGTGGTATTGCCCAGAATGTCTTGTTTTCTAGTGCTCGAAATGACGAAGCCAGAACTGCCGAAAGGGATTCTGCTCCTGCCGCTACTTATTGGAGACATTGAACTATACTCTGGACCTGCCTGGCCTCGACCAAAATGGCGCCAGTATGGGAGCGACTTGCAACTCCTTATGACGTTCTAGTTACTTAGCCTTGACGTTATGGGGGATGTATGCGGTCTTTGTGCACATGGCGGGCGGGGAAGGGTACTGACTAGGAATACGGACAACCCTATACCCTTTCCTACGCGCGGTCTGTACTACCGCCCTCGGGCGATCTATGTAATGAACAGACTACCATTGCCGAAACACAAGGGAATGCATCTCAGAGAGATAAGTCAAGTATGTGGTAGATAAAAACATTTTCGTGTTTATGCACGCTGATGTGCTTTGAACGCTGCCCCCCCCTCATCATTTAGATTACCACCGCCCATTGCACAAAAGCGTACCGGGCGCTCCCCACGCAAAAAAAACCGTTTTTTTTTGCCCCGTGGGGCCTTTTAAAGCCTCCACATCAAACCTAGGGGGTCAGGGAGGATCTACTATGCCCCCTTATGGTCATTTCCCCCTTTGTTTTGGCCTCCTCTTGTCTCTCGATCCTACCGAGAGACAAGATGGCGGCCGCTCCGGACTGTTTAGAATGTTGACAGACACCGGAGAGCCAATCAGCTTCCCTTCGCGAAGTTCCGTTACGCGTCAAGTACGCGAACCGGAGCGCTACCCGGAGCGCTGTTACAGATATATATATTTTTTGGAACGTTAATTTATCAACATCCACTGGAGCACATATATTGAGACCTAGCAAAGGCACATCGGGCTACCAGTCCCTACAATTTTTCCAAGTTTAGTGCAAATCCATTCAGCCGTTCGAGCTAAAAGTGAGGCCAACCGCCCTATGGAAATTAACATGGGAAAAACGCGTTTTGGGACCCCCCTTTTTTCTCGGCCCCCCCTTGACGAAACCCCCCCAAACTTTCAGGGGCTGCTCAGAAACAAAATGTTCCATTGTCCTGAAAATTTCAGCCCATTCCGTCCACAAACGTCAAAGTTATTAGACATAGAATTTTCAAAAATCCCATAGAGAAAAAATCCTAACTATATATACCTACTGGCGACTAAGCATGGGCGGATTTTGCGGATCCACGATTCGCGGATTTAGCGGATCCACGGATCGTGGATCCGCAAAATCCGCCTATTTAGCGGATTCAGCGGATTTGCGGATTGGGGGCGGGGCTCCCTCGAGTGTGTGGGCGGGGCCAAACGGACGGGGCTTCCACGCGAGCGCACATGCCTCTTGTGTGTCCGGGGATATTTGGGAAGAAGGCACATCTGCCCAGCCTCCCAACGCTCACGATTTTTTTTGGGCTGGTGAATGAGTCACTACATTTGCGCTTCAACTAGTTCCAGCGACCAAGTGTGTGTTACTATGCAATCGCGCCGAAGTGCGCAGGGGTCCCTTTAGTGAAATGTCCATCATAGTGGGTAAATGGCGGGAAGACGGTGCACACCTCGAGTGTGTGGGCGGGGCCAAACGGACGGGGCGTCCATGCGAGCATGCCTCTTGTGTGTATAAAAGGGCAGAGACCGATCAGCAGATTAGTTTTTGGGCTGATCAATGAGTCACTGAATTAAAGCTTCAACTAGGGCACATGCTTTATTGATATCTGCAAGTGTTTCCTGTTGAGGTTTATTTTTTTGTGCCAGGACCGTCGTGCCCGAATGAACCCTGCCCTTCATATTTACTCAAGAAGACACCACCGGTGAAATAATTTACGATGGCGCCGGCAAGCTGCCAGCGCCATCCTGCAATAGTTACTTAATTAGCTTCAACAGGAAGCTCTAACTGTTAAAATAAAGCAGGCGCTCGAGCCCCTGCTGTATCTTATCTATTAGAGCTTCCTGTCGAAGCTAATTAAGTAACCATTTGAGGATGGCGCTGGCAGCTTGCCGGCGCCATCGTAAATTATGCAGGCTTGAACTTTTGACCGCAAAATCCGCTCCGATCGCGGATTGCGGATTCTCGGCAAATCCGCGAGAGTTCGCGGATCGCGGATTTACCGAAAATCCGCAAAATCCGCGATCGGAGCGGATTTTGCGCTCATGCTTACTGGCGACCGCCAGTAGGTAATGCCAGAAATTCAGCATCGATTGATTGCAAACGTGTAATGCAAGTAATGAACTCTTAGGGGTTAAAAAAGTAAGGCAGATTCATTTTGGCTCCTCCTAACCCTTTGGTGAAATTGTATAAGTACCCTCTTTGATTTTCGCAACGTTATCATGTGACCAAGCCTCGTGTCAGAGGCGAAACGCGTCATGCGGACTTGCTGGGTTTTATTTAAAAAGAAAACACTAATTGCACTAAGAACATTTGGGTCTGTTCTGTTCGCTTTCTCCTTGTGAGCTGTCTGGAGGGAAAACGGACACGGATGAGACGGCGGTCTCATCAGGCGGAGTTCAAGAAATATATATATATATATATATATATATATATATATATATATATATATATATATATATATATATTCATTGAAAAAACCATAGGTTTTATATCAGTTATAGTTAGCTGGACAATTTACTCTTACAAAACCATTGAAATTCCCACGTTATTTGTACTCACTATAACTGGCGCGCCTGCAAAGCACGGTCACATATTACATCACTCATGACATAGTCAGTGACATCACTCATGACATCACTCATGACATCTCAAATGACATCACTGATGACATCACCTCACAAATGTTATTAAAAAAAGTGTTTTTTGCCCATTGGTGTTCTTTAGGGACCCCCTGAGAAGCTCTAGGGGGTCAGGGAGTGTCTACCTTGCCCCCTTTCCAAGATCTCCACTATACTTTTTCACACTCTTGTAAATCGAGGTGCGCGACCAGGTGCACGCACCTCGCAACTTTTTAGAAAAAAAAATGTTTTTTTGGCCCTGAGAAAACCTAGGGGGTCAGGGAGTGTCTACCTTGCCTCCTTCTCACATTTTGAAACTTTTATGTAAATCAAGTTAAATGCCATTTTGAGACAGGGTGTGCGATCGGGTGTGCGCATCATGCAACTTTTTAGAAAAAAAATAAAGGTTTTTTTGGGCCTTGGGGGTCCTTAATGAACCCCCTGAGAATATCTAGGGGGTCAGGGAGTGTCTACCAAGCCTCCTTCTCACGTTGTGAAACTTTTATGTAAATCGAGTTAAACGTCATTTTGAGACGGGTGCGCGATCGGGTGCGCGCAACCCGTAACTTTTTTGAAAAAAAATAACGTTTTTTTTGGTCTTGGGGGTCCTTAATGGACCCCCTGAGAAAACCTAGGGGGTCAGGGAGTGTCTACCTTGCATCCTTCTCACGTTTTGAAACTTTCATGTGCGCGCACGTAAAATCATGTGACACAAAAAAAACACTTTTCATTGGTTCGTAGTAGTTTCAGTTCTAGAATCTTCAGGAACCCCACCCATTTCCCTCACTATCTGTTTCAGTCTTGTGGAAGAAGGACCCTCTCCAGCTTCACTGACAAGAACTTGAAATGGCTGCCAGACAACATTCATCTTCATCAGAATCTGATGACCAACATCGTGTTCCTCATCAGCGAGTCAAAGAATCCTTCATTTGGCAATTTTTTCGGTATCCAGAGGACCAAAAAAAGATGAATGCGCCGAAGGTCACATGCAACCTTTGTGACAGAGTTCTTTCAAGGGGAAACCCTTCCAAAAAATATTCCTTTTCCATCCATACAATGATTAGGCATGTGTGGCAAGTTCATCCTCCACAGTTTGCCAAGGCATCCACCAGAGACATGGCCACACAACTGCCACCAGCTGTGGCCAGCACTTCTTCGCCAACACCTCCATCTCCCTCAACTGCCGAACTGGACCTGAGGCCATATTTAATGAAGGTGTACATGAGGTGCAACAAGTGCTTCGAAATTCTCGTGTACTCAGAACAGAGCCTTGTGGTTGTTGAAAAGCGCATCATGGAGCATGTATGCATGAAAAAGGCGTTAATTTTTTTTAATTTCAGTTTTTTGTTGTTCCTGTTGAACACTTTTTAAGTTCAGGATTTCAGTTTGCGTTTCAAAAAAACCCAAAAAAATATAAAACTTTGAAAAAAAAAATACAAAATAACAAAACAAAAAAGAAGTTCTTTTCAGAACTAACCCATTTTTCAAAAGGAGCTCTATTACTTACGCACTGTGTCATCTTTCTTTTGAATGAATGTGTAGTGTATAAATGACTAACTGAAATGAATGACAAAAATGGAGTAAGGGACTGAGCAAATGAGTGAGGTAAAGGAAGTATAGTGAGTGAAGAAAGTGAAGTAAAAGAGTGACTGAAACAAGGGGGCAGATGTACGTTACATTGTGCATCTCTGCAAATCAGCAGGGATGCGCCAAGTAACCTGCGACAAGCAAAACCACCCGTGCGCCACCACTGATGTGCCACATTTACAATGTGGCGCACCATGGGGCAATAACGGCACAGATGCGTGATGCATCTGTGCCGTAAAGGTGTCGCATTGCTAGAGTTGCGTCGCATGCGTGATGCAGCTCCAGCAATGCTCCTGGGGGGCCCATTCAACTAATGCTGCGTCAAGCCTTACGCCTGCTTCAAGCAGGCGCAGGGTTTTGACATAGAATTGGCCTAAAAGTGACTGAGTGAAATCTTGTAGATTTCACTCAGTCACTTTTAGCAGGCGTTCCTGCGCAGGAACTCCCCCCCCCAGCACCGGAACGCCTCCTTAAGGCGCAGGGCTTTACAACGTGATGCATCTCCCAGATGCGTCACGTTGTAAATAGCCCGCAGCATGGCGCATCTTTAGCACCGCCGCTGCGTCACTAAAGAGACACAACGGCAGCGCAAAAGAGGCGTAAGGGGCTTGTAAATCTGCCCCAAGGTGTCTAAAGGTAGGGTAGTGAATTAAGAGCAGTATGGAAAAGAAACTAAAAGAGGAGGAGTGACAGAAGGGGAGTGAGGATGGACATATGGAAGGAGAGTAAGGGACAAAGAGAAATACATAGAGTAGGGTAAGGGGAGTGAAGGTAAAAGAAATAGAAAGATGGTGAGGGAAGGGGATTTGAGGATGATAAAAGCGAGGTAAGTGCAAGTGAGAAGTGGGAAATAAGTGATTAAAAAATATGAGGTGAAAGAGTAAATGAAAAGGAAGCAGAAAGGAATGACAAAAAGAAATTAGGGAGCAAGATTGACAGATGAAGTGAGGAAAAGAAAATGAGGGGTACTGATGAAATTGGAGAAGAAGAAAAGGAATGGGAGTGGTGCACAGAAAAGAGAACATGAAGTGGGAGAAGAGGAGTGAGATTGAGTAAAGGGCAGTGATAGTGAGGGAAGGGTTATAAGAGTGACGGCAAAGGAGAAATGAAAAAAAGCAAGATAAACGTAGTGATAGTAGAAGATAGGAAAGACAAGTAAAGGACAGAGAGAGAAAAGGGTAGTTAGACAAGGTGAGTGAGGCTGAAAAAAAAGTAATAATAATGACGGAAAGACTGTAAAGAAGAAAGAAGGAAAATAATGGGAATAAGTAAAGAAAACTAAAGGAAAGTAAAAAGAGTCAAGGAAGGCGAATAAGAGATAGACTTAACAATGACCGAAAGAGAAGTAAGAGAGTGATTAAAAAGTATTTTTGTTTGTCATACTTACCTTACAAATAGTAACAAAGTAATAGTACATTTCTTTTAAAAATATACTATCTGTGGAAGAAAAGAAAAAATAGAGTTATAATATACATTTCATAAAACAAAAGAAAGTAGGAGTGCAGGAAACAGAAAGTGAAAGAAAGGAAGAGAAAGGGAGAGAGAGAGAGGGGCAGAATGTGTAGTGTATAAATCAATGACTAAGATGACTAGGTGAAGGAGAGGAAGGGACTTAGGGAATGACTGTGGAAAGGAAAGTATGGTGAGGGAGGAAAGGAGAGTGTGATGAGTAATGGAAGGTGAGAGAAACAGTGGCTAAAAGAAAGGGACTAAGGGTAGAGGAGTGAGTTAAGGAGAGTGAAAAAATAAGGGAAGGGCACTAAGAGAAATAGAGTGAGGAAGGGTGAGTGAGAGAAGGTAAATGGGGCAGAGACAGGGAAGGAGTGTAAGGGACGGACAAAGGGAAATAGAGTAGGCTAAGGGGACTGAAGTATGGATTGAAGTATGGTGAATGAGGATAAGTGAAGGAAGCGGAGTAAGGGAACAGGGGTGAGGCAGGATAAGAGAAGGGCATTGAGGTTGAGGAAACAGGGGTGATAGAGGGTGGATAAAGGCGAGTGAGCATGAGACAAGGGGAGTGAGAAAGTGAAGAGACAGAGGAAGTGAAGGAAACAGTGACAGAAGGGAACTCAGGGAAGGAGCAAAGAAAGGTAAACAACGAAATGTGGATGAGTTAAAGAGAGTGAGCGTCAGATAAGGGGACTGACAGGTGAGGGGATGAAGGGAGTGAGGGTAAGAGAGAGGGAGTGAGGGAAGGATAGGCAGAAACAGAAATAAAAAAACTAATGAAAAAGTATTTTTTATTAGTCGTACTTACCTTATAAATGTAATATCTGTGGAAGAGAATAAACAAATCAGTTATAATAAATATTTCTGAATACAAAATACAAAATTACTTGTACAATATGTTATATGGTTTATTTTTGCTGTTCTCAAAATATATTGATTTTCACTATAAACAGTGAGTTCAATAGTACTCATCATATAACAGAGGGCAAAAAAAACCACAATCAAAATGATTGTCTTTAAAAAACCCAGACAACATTTGATTGCATAATGTAAATATTTGCAAAAAACATTTCTTAAATGTTTTTCTCTAAATCGCAATTTCTTGTGTAAGGATGCAACATCTTCAACAATCATAAAGTAATAAAATAATATCACTTATTTTTAAATACCTCTCAATACCTCTCAATAAACCTCCGTACAAGCATGTTCTAAAATGTTCTAACAACATTTATCTGAAGTAGTCATTTTGTTCTGAGATACTATTCCTCATGGCCAAATAGTATGAGTAAAGTCCTTATTTTGCAAATTGCTTAATTGTACTCTTAACCATTCTTTTCCCAACCTTTAGAATAAAAAGTTCCAACGTGTTCTGTACTATAAAACATTACTTAAACCTGTACCTGATACTATCACTATGCCAAATACAAGTTTCATTTTTAAATTTGATCACCCTCACTCAACAGATACTTCTGAACAATAGAGTATCTTTTCTTACCAGCAGTAAACTTCCTACGCCAAGTAATTTTACTGAAATTTGGGTTACAAAAACACCAGATAAGAATTTGGTAAGTCAAAAGGCAAACATTTTTTAAAAGTCAATTGACTATCATTGCAGTGAGTCCAGCCTGTTTGAGATTTCAAATAAGCTGTGTAATGTCCTGATGTTGTTGCAGGACCATCATGGAAGATAATTGCTACAGTTACAAAAGTTCTTCCTGAAATTGATAGCTGAGAAGCCACAACATTTTTTATTTAAGTTGTCAATTTTGTTCCATCAGGTCTGTATCGTTGGAACATTAAAATTACATACTGTCCATATCTTCGGATAAATAATGTTGATAACATTTCTGAGTTACATTGAGAACAGACCATGTTTCTCTAACTAGATTATTGAAAGACACTGCTTTACAGTCTGGTAATGTTAAATATTTAAATCTTTCAGTGTGTATGTCAGTAAAACTTGAAAATGAACAATTGTCGCAGTTATGTTGCAGTTATGTTGCCATTTATAAGAAATGCCAAAAAGACTATCAATATCTACACCTTCATCTTGTAAAACTGTAAGCATATACATAATAAATTCCTGACAATCTTGCTGAATATTTTGAGAAAATTGATTTAGTCCAGCACATATGTCTAAAACATTTCGAAGTTCAGAAACATTTGCTATTTGACTATTATCACTGCTACACAGAATTTAATGAACATCAACTTGTTTGTTTACGATTTTCAACAATCTGTTGCTGTAAACTTTTAAGAAAAAAAACAACATTAACAACTACATTTGCATAGCAGTTGACACCAGAACTGTTTTCAAATTTAAATCCAACAATCTCTTCAGCAGTAACTTTTTTCTTTTTGCTACCAATCACAGGTTCATCTATTTTTTTTCATTTCTCTACTACTTCAGTAAATTTTTCCTCATATCTCCTCTTTCGACCTACCACACACCTTTCAATTAAAGGATATTGAGGTAAACTTAGAGCATATTCTCTTCTTAACCTGTTATACTCCTTCACACAATTTAGATCTGCACTAATCTTTGTCTCATCAAAATCAATCAGATACAATCCAGATAAAGTTCTAACTCGAGATAAAGCAACATAGGCCATACCCTCTTTGAACACAGTGCTTCCAATATTTATCAAAGCACTATCTACACTTAAACTATGAGATTTATAAATAGTCACCGCATATGCCAAACAAATAGGAAACAGTTTTCGTCGGACATATAAATCTTTCATAAGCAAAAATCGATTTGAACAACGACTGACTTGTTGTACCTCGTCAATTCCATCAAATTTGATTTTTAAAAATCCAATCTCTTCTCTATTTGGGTAATTCACAAAACCAACAACATTACCCATTGCTCCATTCACCAAACCTCTTTCCACATATAAATTTCTTCGTAAAATAATCCGACAATTTAAACATGCATACATATTCTTTTCTAAACCAGCAGTTTTAGATATTGATTTCTCTAAAGAATTCAATTTTAACTTCAACCTTTCTGACAAAATAATAGTACTTCCTTCATGCTCTATTCTATCTTTAGCTTCCAGTTTCTTAATTTCTTGATTTTCTAACTTCAACATTTTTTCATTGAACATTCTTGTAGAGTTGGCTTCAAGCATATAACTGACTTATCTTCTGCCTCTTTACTATATATTTTCTGTGCCACATTATTTTCATTTAGAAACAAATTGGAAAGTAATCGTGTTTGTAAATTTTCTTTGGCATGTTCACTTAGTTTTCGATTCTTATATCTTGAAGAATATTTCCATATTTCACAGGAGTTCGGTTTAGTAGATCTCCAAAAACTATGGCGTGTTTGCCTCCAAATAACGCATCATACTCTGCTTTAAGAATCTGTTGCATTCTTTAAATGCACAAAGGCAAGCATTAAATTTGATACCATGCTTACCTCATCAATAATGAGAAGTTTCATTTTTTTAAGGACTCTAGAAACTTCACAACAAGCTTCTCTAGATAGCTTGTGGTATTGTAATTTATTTTCATGTTCAACTGGCAGCATCAATAAACGATGTAAAGTAATCCCTTTAATGTTGTGTGCTGCCAACCCAGTTGGAGCAGTAACAACACAAGAGAGGGATGACTCAGTTCTTTGCTGTAGATATGTGGCAATTCCTTTAATTAGAAAACGTTTACTAGTTCCAGCTTCTCCACTCACATATAGTCGGACAGGTTGAAATTACATGCATGAGCATTCTTTTTTCTCATGACGAAAACCATGCTCAATCTGCTCTGTCACTTCATCATATATTTGTTTTTGCTCAAGATTAAGTTGTTTTTCCAATTCTTCTAAGTTTATTACATCCTCTTGAACTTGTTCCATTGCTCTTTCCACCACATCCATGGCAGTGGCTGCTTCATTTTGGATAATTGGTTGTCCTAGTGGATCTTGACTCAACGAGGCAGAACTTTGACTATCTTGAGAACTGTCTCTAGCAATCTCCGCTGCTATTGTTGCTTCTTGCTCTATTTTGTCATTCAACATTTGCAGATAATTACTAAAAACAGGACATTCTATACAATTTTTAGATGCGTTGAATGAATCCTCATAACTGTCAAAGTCACCAAGTAGTTCTTCTTCTTTAGGCCATGGTTTAAAGAGTTGCAAAAGAGCTAAATAGTAAAATTCTCTTTTGTCAGGAGTTTCGCCACTCAGTTTTTGGTGATTAATCAAATATCCTTTTCTTTGTTTCACCAGACATCCTTCACATCCAATCACAGCATATACACCTTTATCGGTATCCTCTGTAATATTCCCTTTAAACGTGTAGTTTTGTAGTATTTCATACAGACAAATGTTTTCAAGCAGATTACTTCTATTTGGATAGTATGTATCCAATATGTTTGTCTTCAGAATGTCTGTAAAGTTTGGTTCTTTCTCTGCTAAATATTCAATTTCTTGAACAGGTTTCAAAACTCGGTTTCGTGTTCTTGCAAGACCTAAACTCACCCAAATGATTGTTCGTGATTTTGCATAAAGACTTGCTGATGATAATCTATCACAACATTCATATGCTCCAATTTCTCGATGAGATAACATCTTCAAACTGTAGGTATACAATTTCTTACTTAGGCTCTTTTCATGAGAAATGTCTTCCCACATATCCTTTAGTTCCGTCTTTTCAGATTTGGTGATGTAAGACGTTACATATCGAGCCACAGCAATAGAGTTGTCTGAAACATATTGAATATCCATGTTAGCATTCCACATGGACAAAATGACTGGGTTATAGTCATTTATGTATTTGGACTCTTCATTTCTTCTTAAATTGTACGTATTTTTTGGTGATATTCTTGTGACCGTATGTCGCAAAGATGACATAAAATTGTTCACTCTTCCTTTTGAAATTACTGGTCGTGGAAATCCAAAACGACATTTGGTATAGAATTAATCCTTTGATTTGATTTTTTGTCGACAATATTTGCCACAAGGATGGCTTTGAAATCGTAACACTTTCCCTCCTAAGTCCTTATCAGTTGTACTTTTGGGTATATTACATGTTGCATATTCTTCAATGAAAGACAGTACAGTGTCATCTGAGTCTTTTCCAAATTTGGGAGCATCTTTGATCCATAATAGCATATGAATATGAGGAGCACCTCTCGCTTGATACTCTTTTCTCCAAAAGAAATCCAGAACTTCGCCAAGAGGAGTTTTATTTTTTGTTTGTAATAAAAGACATCATAGCTTCAAATCTATGATTAAAATACCTGCATACATTAACTGGATCCAAAGAGCACAGTTCTCCAGGTGTCTTGTACTCTATATTTTCTATGTTTGCATTTGCCTCTCGAAGAAATTCAAGTAAATCTTCCCAAGCATACTCAGCACAGCTTAGAGTTAGAGACCATGTAGGTGCTCCTAAGTTCTTAGCATACATTTCAAATCCCCATGACGATGGTACCAATACTCATTAGTACCACGCTGACATGCCATTAGATTAATTAGGTGAGAATCCAAAACAGTGTCTTTCTGTTGGACTTTATCCATAAACTCCCTTGCTGAAACATTTTGCAGATGTACTCCACTTTTTAGTATATGGTTTACTGCATAAGAAAGTCCAGATAAGTCACTCTCAAACAGAAGATGAAACAAATATGGAATACATTGACGAAATCTCAGATCTTCTGCATATAATCTTGTTGTCCGGTATTCAGATGCAGGAATCTGCATAGGTCGGTCATCATATCGTGCACCTTGACCTGTTGGAAATAACTGAGGAAAACAACAAGCTTCCAAGCTTTCTTCCCATACACTAATGGGACTTCCTTTTACTTTTTTCATCTGAAATAATTCAATAGCATTCCCCATTGCTTCTTTGGAATGCAGTGGATGAACACTGTAATGTTCATACATTTCTTCACTTCTGGAAACATCTACTTTTTCAATTTGTCCAGCAGACAAATCATTATCCTCTTCTTCATTTATTTCCTCTTCTCCTACGTATACATTTTTATAGTATTTATTGTTTTCGTCCAAATACAACGTTGCCTTTTTGACTTTTCTAACATCCACTAAATCTTGCCAGATTTTCTTACTCTTTGTAGGCACACCATTAACTACATTTTCAACACTAATTGTCTCAATGTTTTTCTTTAAATCAAGAGGCAAATATACAACTCTTCCCTTTAATCCTCTTTGTAAATCTGAAGGATTTAATTTCCCTGTCTTAGGCTCCATACGAACAATAGCCTGAAATGGATGCACACATTGAATCAGAATAGTCTCGTAGGTATTTAAATCCTTCAGTTCAGATGGAATATTCACCAACTCAAGATTATTATGTACAGCTCTAGCAGGCATTCTATTATCACTTAATTTATTATAACAATATTTACAAATACGTTGATCAGAACCCAAATCAAAACAATTTTCTACCAACAAATAAGTTGCAAAATCTTTCCACTCACTATTATTTTCCTCTTCACTTTTTAAATATAAATCAACTAACCTGGTTTGATTTTTGTAATGAGTTCGTCGACAACACACACAAGGAAAATGTGGTTTTTCACCTGCAATGACCTTAAACTTTGTTATTTCCTGTTCAAAAATTTCAGTATTAAAATTCCAGACATTTTCTATCACATTTCCATCTATTACTGTATCAGTTTCTGCACTGTCATCTTCTGGACCAAAGTAACTAACCTCAATTTCTTCACAGATCTTCTTAACATCTAATTCAGATCCATGCAAAAGAGCACTATTTAACTGTTTGAGTTTAAGTGCTGGACTTTTTGCATAATACAACTTTCTCACTAATTTCCTCACTTCGGTATGATGCACTGCTAACATCCTGAAATGGTGAAAAACACTCTGGCATATTTTTTTGGAAAGACAAGCCAGAGAATGCCCTTGCAGACCTGTTTTTTCTCTCACTCTGCAACGGTCTAATTCTTGCAACATTATAATCGTTTTTTTTAGACTTTCCTTAGCATACTTACGTAAGAAATTGCGAAAGAAATCAATTGAATCCTGTCGTTCACTGCAAATACTACTACAATTCCAAGTGTGCACAGGAGCCTTAGGACGTCTCCCAAAAACTTCATCAGCTATCACATCTTCTGCATTTCTAGGCACAATTTTTTCATTTTCAATAGGACAACCGTCCTTCACCTCATATGCTCGACCAATGGTGTCAACTGCATGCAACAAATCATTACTTTGAAAGTAACTCTCTTCATTGAAAAATGGCTCACAGCTTGAACTATGCATCCATTTTCCGAAAAAAACTTTACAAAAATTACTTCTATTTAATTGTCTTTTCCATTTACTATTAGCTTTTAAAACTTTGATTGCCTTATTCAATGTATGTATTCTATTAATTACTAAAACAAAGAACTTTTTTTTTGTCTCAAACCCGCGTTCAACAATATTCTCAATATACTTTTTTTTCTTATAAAAAGCTAAATTTCCTTTTAGAAATGTTTACATTTTTTAATAAATTCGAAACTACTCTATTATAAAACATACGCTTCCTGATTTCCACAAACTGATTAGTACGTCTATTGATTTGTTCACCGCAGAGTTGGGAAACATTTTTCTTTTTTCTCTGATTTCTCCTTGTAGATACTGCCAAGTGTTTTTCCTTTCCCACATTATCCAATTTTTTTTTCCTTTGACATAATTTCTTTATAAAATCCTTGATTGTCTTACCAGGAGCAGTCTTCTTTTTGTCCGTCCTTTGTTGATTACGTAATTCTTCTAATTGTTTCTCTTGGAATAATATGTCTGTTTTTGTTTTTTTCTTTTTTCATTTTTGTTCGGCATGTTGATTTTTCTTTCTGTTCAAA
Organism: Lissotriton helveticus; assembly: GCF_964261635.1. NCBI lineage: Eukaryota > Metazoa > Chordata > Amphibia > Caudata > Salamandridae > Lissotriton > Lissotriton helveticus. The sequence goes on from NC_136068.1 coordinate 652,369,659, forward strand.
AATATAATCTGTTGTGAATAATGAAAAAAAATATTATAGACCTCTACTAACATATAACATAGAAATTATAACCACTAAATAATGTAAACACTGGTTCACTTTATAAGTACATTTAAGGCATAACAACAGTCTCTGAACAGAGTAGGAAATCATGTAGTGAGTGCTGTTTCTGACTGTATGGCAGTTCATTGGTGTGTCAACATTATAGACATATTTGCTGAGAATAATATTTCAGGGTTAAGAACAGTACAGTGGTTTTCAGGCGGTGTAGGAGCTCATAGTGGAATTAATGTTTTTGACCCTAATCTCTAGCACACTTCATCAAAACATTTATTCTCATTTTGAATAAACACATGAACGATCAATACTACAAGAAGACTGACTCAAAAAATGTTTTATTATAAATTATAAATGTATTCGTCAAATATTTCATATTCCAATTAAACTTCCAACATGACTTCATCCGGTATTTCATTTTCATCATAAACAAAATTTTCATTTTCCAATTCAAAATCTTCTACCACTTCAACAAAATCACTGTCCAAACTCTCATCAAAAAAATCTTCATTTCCAGTATCATTTTCCTCTGGAAAAAGTCCATCTTTCACTTCCTGTAATAAATCACTTGAGATGTCAAAATTCAAAGCAACGTTTTCTTGATGCTCTTCCATTGTACCAATAATATTATGTTGCTGGTCCTTCCAAAAAAATATAAATACTTAATTATATCTTTTTCACAAATAGATAATTAAAAACTACCTTTACCAATTTTTCAAGTACATACTTTACCATACTTTTAAACACATTAACTACACAAATTAATCTGCCACCTTCCTCTTTTTTGAAAACAGACTCACACTGTGATCCTAGACACATAACACTATCCCTTGCAATTTATTTAAATAATTACTGCAGTCAAAGGGGGTCCTACTGTGAGTTTTGTTTAAGGGTTTTCTGGACTGTAGAACTGTTGAAAGACTTTATAATTTATTTCTAGGGATGGATTTTCTGAGTTTAGCACAATAAACTGGTGTTTAAACTGTGTACAGACTGAAGGTGGAACTCACAGTGTACAAATGAAAATTCACTAAAAAGATTACTACTTGCCACGGAGACAGTTGCTTTTGCCTTTCAACAACACACTCAGCATCTAAATTGCACAGCATGTACAGAATGTCATGCTTAGCATGAGCAACCATATCATAATAGACCTCTGCAAATGCATATAAAAGGGTGCAGAGAGATGGTACAGGCACAGATATAGAGAGATGGTGCCGATGAAAAATGAAATAACGCAGGCAAACAGTAAACTGTTACAGTCATAGAATAGATGGTGCACTGCTGCAAGTAAAAGAACAGATGGAGCAGCTACAAAAAAAGAAGGTGCAGAGACACAGTGAGATTGTAGGAGCAGAGAGACACATAGTGCAGGCAGAGACAGACATGGTAGATTGTATGTAACATGCTGGTCATGTGTCTAAGATCACACTATGAGTCAAATTTGATTTTAAATTAATCTGGGTGAATAATTTGCTTAGTTGATGTGTTTAAAAATCATGTTTGGAAGACAATTAGGCTTCAGGATATGTACTGTTAGAGAATCTTAGGCAGCATGTCTGTTGGGCCTCTTAGTTGCCAAAAAGGCTCTATATTGTGCAATAAAGATCCAGGGTGTGCTGTTGAAATGAAAAAGGAATGTTATTTCTTGCTTACATGTATATGGTCTGTTTTTTGCCAGTAGAGACGGTGAGATGGTATGAAAACAGACACAGATGGTGCAAGCAGACTCAGACATTGTAGACACAGATGATAAAATGGTACAATAGAGAAAAGATGCTAGAAACAGACACTGAAATGTTACATCCAGGGGCTACATTAAGCACACAGAGGCGCAGATAGGGAAGACAGAGAGAAAACAGTACAACCAGAGAGGGCGAAACTACAGACAGAGAGGGAAAATATTTATCATGGTAGGACTGCATAAAACACACCAACAGCCATATCATAATAGGCTTCTGCAAATACACAAGAACGGGTGCAGACAGATGGTACAGCCAGAGAGATAATGCAGATTTAGCAAGAAATAATGCACGCAGATACTAAACTGTTACAGGCAGAGGATAGATGAAGCAGGACTACAAAGAATAGAACACATGGAGCAGTCCCATAAAAAGATGGTGCCGAGAGACAGTAAAATAGTATGACAGCATACATAAATAGTGCAAGCAGATACAGACATGGCACAAATAAAAGATAAAATGGTACAACACAGAACAAGTGGTGGAAACATTGAGAGAATTTCTTTCTTATTAGTCTAAACTGCACACAAATAGATCCCCTTTACAAATTAGCAACTCACCTTTATAAATGGTTTTGAAGGTTCAAAACACTCTCAATTACACTCCAGATTCTTGGATTTGAGCAGCAAACACTAAAAAAATAAATAAAAAAAACACTAATTTTATTACCATGTTACACACATCTTTAGTACACAGCATAGAGCCTTTTTGGCAAGTAAGAGGCCTAACAGACATGCTGCCTAAGATTCTCGAGCAATACATATCCTAAAGCCTAACTGACTTCAAGAAATGATTTTTTAACACATCAAGTAAGCAAATTATTCACCCAGATTCATTTAATTATTATTTATTCTTCTAATTTACATAATTCTTTGAAAAATTTTGTGAAAATAACAAAGGAATTCGGACCCGTTTCAGGCTATCAGATAAATCAAGACAAAACTGAGATAATGACTTGGAATTTAAATACGGAAAGAGTAATCACTAAATCAGAAATGAGGTATCTGGGGGTCAGGATATCTCAAAATATTGGAGATTTAGCCAAAGTACATTTTTTAAAGATTAAGAAAGAAGTCGTGGCCATCCTAAAAGGATGGATGGATCTTCCTTTGTCACTATATGGTCGGACTAATCTTGTTAAGATGGTGATTGTGCCAAAAGTTACGTTCCTGTTTGAGTCTATTCCCCTCGGATTTAGAAAAGAATGGTTGGCTAAACTACAGAGTAAAATAGCGTTATTCATTTGGGCATCAAAAGGATCACGATTATCGTGGAAAAAGTTAAGGAGGAGAATTAATAAACGAGGTCTGGTGGCTCCAGATTTGCAAATCTATGCATGGGCTTTTTGTTTAAAGAATTGTAGGATGCTTTTGGGTACCCTAATGAAGTCAATGACTGGTGAAATATTTGGTGTGATGCTGAGAAGCTGCGGATATAATGATTTTGGTTTTCTATATAAGTTTGCAGATCCTACATTTTTTAAAAAGGTGAGACTTAAGGTTCTACGGGATTTGGCGGAAGTATGGTATAAGATAAGAAGACTATTGAAATTGGCTTATTTTAGTTATATGGCCCCAATATGGGACTCTCCTGGATCTCCAATTTGGACAGAAGATGTTTTGGCTTTTCAGTTAAAAAAAGAGGACGCTTTGCAAAAATGGAAAGACTTATTCCAGGAGGGTAAATTAGTGCCTTGGGGCCTTTGTCAACAATTGTGGGGTCAGGTTTTCTCGAGATATAAGTACTTGCAAATTTAGAGTTGGGCAAACGATCCAGAACATATAATTGGGAGTCAAAATGATTTTGAGTTGAAGCTGGGGATAGGGACATTCAAAAAGGAAGTCGCCACATGGTACTGGATGATACTGGAAATGGAAGATGGACCATTTTTGTTGCCGGAGGTCCTGTGGAAGGAGTGCTTGCCGAAGATCGCGACAGAGAACCAATGGCAAGTAACAATGTCTATGCTCTACAGTATTGTGAAACCTGCAAATTTAAGGCGAAATCTTTTGTTTACTATTCATATGGCATATTTGTCCCCTCGGAGATTATCTAAATTCAAAACTGGTGGAGTTGTGGGTTGTCCGAAATGCAAGACCCCAAATGTGGATGATCTTCACATGTTCGTCTTTTGTCCAAACATAAGGCAATTCTGGCTGGATGTAAGTAACTGCCTATCTCAAGCTTTGAATCTGCGAATGGAGGTAAGCCCCAAATTAATAATAACGGGGAGATTGGACCTTGAAAGTATATGCATTAATGATAATGTAAAACTTACCTTTTATGCCATTTTATTAGCTCGCAGAGAGACATGTAAATTATGGGTCTCACCACTTATTCCTAATGTAATGGACTGGATATTAGCTATGAGGTACACGGCTAAGCTTGACACTTCAGATCACACCAAGAGAAAGCACAGATTCTGGGTACCCTTTCTTTCATGTTTTGGTTAAATATTATTTGATTTGATATGATTTTCGATGATTAAGCCCCCGCCTATCTTGCTGGTTTTCAATATGGGATTTCAGGTCGGTAAATAGAGTGTGAGGTGGACACAACTGGTGAGTTAACCGATTGATTGGATGACTCAAAATAGGTGGAGTTTATGCCTCGCTACTACTAACCAGCTTATGAGATAAAAAGCCCAGTGGCGAGCCAAGTTAGAAAAAATGGGTGACGAGACGGCGAATGAGGAAAAAAAAAAAATTAAGAGGCCTAACAGACATGCTGCCTAAGATTCTCAAGCAGTACATATCCTAAAGCCTAACTGACTTCAAGAAAGGATTTTTTTTAACACATCAAGTAAGCAAATTATTCACCCAGATTCATTTAAAATCAAGCTTGACTCATAGTGTGATCTTAGACACATGACCAGGATGTTACATGCAATCTGTATGATATGTACAGCTAGAGAATCTTAGGCAGCATGTCAAAACAGGCCACCTATATATAAGCAAGACATAACATTCATTTCTCATTACATGTAACATGCTGGTCACACTGATGGGTGAATCAAGCTTGACTCACAGTGTGATCTTAGGCACATGACCAGGATGTTACATGTAATCTGCCATGTCTTTAAAAAACATGTACTTACATATGTTTAAAGACATCAACTAAGCATATTATTCACCCAGATCCATTTAAAATCAAGCTTGACTCACAGTGTGATCTTAGGCATATGACCAGGATGTTACATATAATCTACCATGTCTGTCTCTACAAGCAGTATGTGTGTCTCTACTCATATTATTTCACTGTCTCTACTGGCAAAAAACAGGCCACCTATATATAAGCAAGACATAACATTCCTTTCTCATTACATGTAACATCCTGGCCATGTGCCTAAGATCACACTGTGAGTCAAGCTTGATTTACACACCAGTGTGATCTTAGGCACATAACCAGGATGTTACATGTAATCTACCATATCTTTAAAAAACATGTACTTTCATATTTTTAAACACATCAACTAAGCATATTATTCACCCAGATCAATTTAAAATCAAGCTTGACTCGCAGTGTGATCTTAGGCACATGACCAGGATGTTACATATAATCTACCATGTCTGTCTCTACAAGCAGTATGTGTGTCTCTGCTCATATTATTTCACTGTCTCTACTGGCCAAAAACAGCCCACCTATATATAAGCATATATATATTCCAGACTTTTTACCAGAAAACATTTTACATAGTAAATCGTTTTTGACACAAAGCACAGCCCATTTCATTGGCCACTACAAAGCAAAGCTGAAACCTAACTCATTTCCAAAATACATTTCCAATATGCACCATACAATTTTTAACCGCATGCGCGCTAGCGGGTTTTCCCGCTGCGCGCTGCATTTTTAAAAAACCTGCGTTACGTGACAAAGCCAGCTCGTCATGCGCGTAGCTTCGGTAATGCCCATGACGAGCTGGCTTTGTCATGCGCGTCGAAGGGGTTAAACAGCATTACAAAACAACATGACACACAATGCAAAAACAAAAAAGCACAATATGCTTCTTAATCTTCCCCATACTGCATACAGCAGTGTATCTTCATTAAATCAATCATATTTCAGATAACACACAGGCACAGAGTAAGATGAGACACAGGCACAGAATACCCTTTAAACTAAAAGAGGCAAACTGTTAGAAGGCACATATGACATTATTGAAAATTATAAAAATATAATTTCTTTTTTCAAACAGACACTCAGTGTAATCCTTTTCCAAAATTTAAAAACCAGACTTTTTACCAGAAAACATTTTCCATAGTAAATCGTTTTTGACACAAAGCACAGCTCATTTAAATGATCACTACCAAAACAAAGCAAAAACCTAACTCATTTTCAAAATACATTTCCAATATGCACCATTCTAGTTTTTAAACAGCATTACAAAAAAATTACACAAAACACAAGAATAAAGAAGCACAATATGCTTCTTAATCTTCCCCATAGTGCATACAACAGTCTATCTTTATTAAAATAATCATTTCTCACCTTTAAAAATGTTTTGGAAGATGTAGAACAGTGTCAGTCACACTCAACAGATTTTCTTAAGCAGAATCTCTGAATAATGCTTCTTTCACTGGAGCCTCAGAATAATGGCACAGATTCTTTCAAATTTCAGACCCATATTCTTGTACATAACCAATCAAAATTCTTCCCACACAAATTCAAAACCAAACTGCACATTTTAATTGGTTGTACATTCGAACACTTTGAAACTCACATAATATTCACCCATCCCCCCAGTGCTCATTGACCCTGTTACCATGGTAACTCCCTCCTAACCCAGCAGACAGTTGAGAAGTTCATCATACTATGTTGCAAAACAATCCAGCAAGGGTGTTTGACCTCTCAATGTACTAGCTAATCATGTGCAATGTTTCTTGAAATTACTTTTTCTCAACCATTGAAATGACTTCTTTGAAAAAAAAGCATGCATCCTAATTTTCAGTGCTGAATTTTAAGAAAGCACCAATCATTTCTTGTTTTTCAAGTGCACTGAATCTCAACCACTTTTTTTCATAACTCCTACTTTCAAACTGCCATTTAATTTCCACAACTCATCTGAATACAAGCACATCTACCTTCAAGATGCCAAAAGTCTGGTTTGTGGGTCATAGCTTTGTCCACTGGAGTGAAAATTTTGCAAGTAACAGAGGTATTTACAACCTTGATTTACCAAATGTGGACATTGTATGGATTGGACAGAGAGGATTGAGAAGTCACCAATTGATACCATTGGTAAAATCCTTTATGCATCTTCCACACCCTGACCTTATAATTGTGCACTGTGGTGGCAATGACCTGGGCACTTTGACTGGAGTAGGTCTGGAAATGCTTCTTTGGGCAATTGATGTCACTTTTTCCAAAAACTGCCTTGGTATATTCTAATATATGCCAAAGGCAAAAATGTAACTGGTCCAACCACTTTTGTCCACAGATTGAGAAAGCAAGGAAACATGTGAATAAATCTGTTTCTGCTTTCCCCAGAGACTATGGCAGGGGTTCTATATACCACAACAACTTGCGTTACAACATACAAGGCATCTATAGGAGAGATAGTGTACATTTCACCGATGAGGGGAATAGAGTCTTCTTCTGTAACATAAGACTCTGCATCTGTACTTACTTGTAGGTACAAAAACCACCCAATTTACACAACAGCTCTTTTTAGAGCCAACAAACATCTTTTTTGTCGCCGTGCGCGCACCGTGCGCTCACCTCACAACTTTTTTGCGAGGAGAAAACAAAAAAATGTTTATTTTTGGCCTTGGGGGTCCTTAATGGACCCCCTGAGAAAATCTAGGGGGTCAGGGAGTCTCCACCCTGCCCCCTTTCCACGATCTCCACTATGGTTTTTCACTGTCTTGTAAATAGTGGTGCGCAATCGGGTGCGCGTACCCCTCAACTTTTTTAGAAAATAAAAAATATATATTTTTAGCTTTGGCGGTCCTTAATGGACCCCCTGAGAAAACCTAGGGGGTCAGGGAGTCTCCACCCTGCCCCCTTTCCACGATCTCCGCTATAGTTTTTCACAGTCTTGTAAATAGTGGTGCGCGATCGGGTGTGCGCACCCTGCAACTTTTTTAGAAAATAAAAAATGTTTCTTTTTAGCTTTGGGGGTCCTTAATGAACCCCCTGAGAAAATCTAGGGTGTCAGGGAGTCTCCACCCCGCCCCCTTTCCACGATCTCTGCTATAGTTTCTCAAAGTCTTGTAAATAGTGGTGCGCGATCGGGTGCGCGCACCTCACAACTTTTTTAGAAAATAAAAAATGTTCTTGTTAGCTTTGGAGGTCCTTAATGGACCCCCTGAGAAAACCTAGGCGGTCAGGGAGTCTCCACCCTGCCCTCTTTCCACGATCTCCGCTATAGTTTTTCACAGTCTTGTAAATAGTGGTGCGCGATAGGGTGCGCGCACCTCGCAATTTTGTAAAAAATTAAAAATAAATGTTTTGGCCTTGGGGGTCTTTAATGAACCCTCTGAGAAAACATAGAGGGTCAGGGAGTCTCTACCTTGTCCCCTTTCCATGTTCTGCCCCTTTGTTCTCTACAATATGTTGATTCGCACTGACAAAATGGCGGTCAACACTTCCTGATTTCCTCCGAATCGAATGTTGACAGACGTCAAACAGCAAATCAGAATTCCGCTCGCGCACCCGTGCGCGCTTATAGATATATAATTGATTTCAACAGTAATTTTCTCAGCAACTACTGGAGATATTTACACCAAGCGTGATCTGCGAGCCGGACTCTACCTTTTTGCCAAATTTCTTATAATTCCATTCAGCCGTTCGGGCTGTAGCCGTGTCTAATCGTCCTATGGAAAATAACATGGGGAAAACACGTTTTGGGACCCTCCTTTTATCTAAGCCCCCACTTGACGAATTCCCCTCAAACTTTCAGGGAAGGAGCGGAGCGGATCGGAGCGGAGCGGAGCGGAGCGGAGCGGATCGGAGCGGAGCGGGCCATCTTCTTTGAGAAATTCGCAAAGATTCGTCCAACGGCGCCAAAGTTATTCCCAATAGAATGTTGCGGATTTCCTATGGAAACTAGGTCACAACTATAACATGTGGCAAACTGGGAGTTGAAGTCCTGGATTTACCCACAAACTTTAACAGGTGCGCGGCATTGACTGTGGGGGAGGGGCAGACCTACGCCAGTTATCTAAAGGTAGCAGGAGCTCACGAAGATCACAAGACTTGCATCAGGTGTTGGGCACTGAAGAAGGCAGTCCTTGCCAAAATGCATCTGCCGCCACCGAAGCTGCTGTCTGAATAATAAAGTCTGCCTTACCTGTTCCCCTCTGGGTCCTGCTTCGTTCTTGTTGGGAGGAAGTTTACCGATATATATATATATATGTATATATATTACCTACTGGCGGTCGCCAGTAGGTATATATAGTTAGGATTTTTTCCCTATGGGATTTTTGAAAATTCTATGTCTAATAACTTTGGCGTTTGTGGACGGAATTGGCTGAAATTTTCAGGAAAATGGAACATTTTGTTTCTGAACAGCTACTGGAAATTTGGGGGGTGTTTGTCAAGGGGGGGCCGAGAAAAAAGGGGGTCCCAAAACGCGTTTTTCCCATGTTAATTTCCATAGGGCGGTTGGCCTCACTTTTAGGACGAACGGCAGAATGGATTTGCACGAAACTTGGCAAAATTGTAGGGACTGTTAGCCCGATGTGCCTTTGCTAGGTCTCAATATATGTGCTCCAGTGGATTTTGAGAAATTAACGTTCAAAAAAAGATATATATATCTGTAAGCGCGCTCCGGGCAGCGCTCCGGTTCGCGTACTTGACGCGTAACGGAACTTCGCGTAGCGAAGCTGATTGGCTCTCCGGTGTCTGTCAACATTCTAAACAGTCCGGAGCGGCCGCCATCTTGTCTCTCGGTAGGATCGAGAGACAAGAGGAGGCCAAAACAAAGGAGGAAATGACCATAAGGGGGCATAGTAGATCCTCCCTGACCCCCTAGGTTTGATGTGGAGGCTTTAAAAGGGCCCCGCAGGGCAAAAAAAAAAAAATTTTTTTGTTTTTTTGCGTGGGGAGCGCCCGGTCCGCGAACCGGGAAGCGTTCTGGGGAGCGTACTAAAAGGGAAAAAGAATGATAGACTTTTCTAATATTGTATGTTAATTGATTGTTTGTTTTGTTGATTATTTTTTAATTTCTTTATTTTTTAAGCAATTATTTATTATTGTGATTGTGTTTCAAAATTTAATAAAATGTCTAACATTTCACTGTCTGAAATGTCGTTATTTTCATTGAACATAGCTTGTAATGTTTGAGTGTGTAAAATGTCCTCATTTTTAAGGAGGACATCTACTGATTGCACACATTGCAGTAGTTCTTGGTCCCAAGTTTCATCCATAAATTCTATATAATTTGGATCAATTATTTCTTGGTTGCTCTCTTGCAGGACAATTTGAAATGAAACTTTCTGTTCGCCTTCCATTTTGCCTGAAATTTGGGAAAAAAAAATATATTAGTACAGATAGGGCACTGTTGGGATTAATTTTAGATAGGCAGTTTTTATCAGTGAATTTATCTTTGGGCAGTGTATAGTATCAGAGTGGAAGTAGGAATATAAAAAAGTGTATGTGATTTAACGTAAATAAATTCATAATTATACAAGAGAAACCTAACTCCATCCATAACTATAACAGAGAAGTCTATCTAAATCTATAACTACTACAGAGGGATAGTATATAACTATCAGAAAAAGTTTACCATATTAACTTATAGTGCACAATATACTTCAGTTTTTAAAATAACAACTTACCTTTACAAAGAAGTTGAAGTGATTAGTGAAAATCCTATTGAAATGTACACCAGGAAGTAGTAGTCAAAATGGCTGTGTTTCCTTCTCTTCCTTTATATATATTCAGGTATATAACCAATCAAATGTCAGGTAAAAAAAGTAGAAAATGAAAGTAACATTTTCATTGGTTGTCAATTCCAACACTTCAGATGTGTTTTGTGAAGTAATTTACCTCACGGTATTTAGAGAGGTCTACAGGCTAAATGGCTAAATGGAATTTCAATCAAATTTGTGAAAATGGTAGGGATTGGTATGTAGTATGAGCTAATCTATATTTGGTGAAAGTGTCTCCAGTCGTTTTTCTGTAAATTACTTTCCCACCTTTTTTGATGGAGCGCTTCCCGGGGAGCGCCCCGGTACGCGAACCTGAAGCGTTACGGGAGTCCACCATTGTGTTTCGGTCGAATTAAGATACAAGATGGAGGGCAAATAATGTTCAGAATGGGTAGAAGGGGGTACGGTAGACGTATCTTGACCCCCTAGGTTTTCTGAGGGTGGCTGAGGAGGCCCATATGTGCGGGAAAAAAACTTTTTTTTAAAAAAAATTCACGCGGTTAGCTTCCGGTTCGCGTACCGGGGAGCGTACTTTGTTGAAAATTTGTGAAAAAAGTTAGAGTAAAAAAATAATTGTGAGTGATCAGATGTAGGGTAGCTCTGAGAAGAGCTTTTGGGTTGATGGTACATTTAGGTACTTATAAGTATGTACCAATGCACAGTTTTAAATTCAAAATGAAAATTCTGTTGCCCTCATCTGAGAAGTGAACTCCATCTCCTCTGTAGATATCTTGCATGTAGTAACGCAAGTTATTGTTGTACATGGAGCCCATTCCATGGTCTCTCATGTAAGCTGAAACAGATTTGTTTACATGCTTCCTCGACTTCTCAATTTGTGGACAAAATTGGTTCGACCACCTCCATTTCTGTCTTTGGCATATATTTGAATATACCAAGGCAGTTTGAGGAAAAAGTGCCATCAATTGCTCAAAGGTGTCCTTTAAAAGCATTTCCAGACCTACCCCAGTCAAAGTGCCCAAATCATTACCTCCACAGTGCACAATTAACAGGTCAGGTTTTGGCAAATGCATAAAGGTTTTCACCAATGGTATCAATTGGTGACATTTTAATCCTCTGTGGCCAAGCCACTTAATTTCCACATCTTGTAAATTGAGGTTAGGTAAATTTCTGTTATCAGCATACCTCTGAGCCCAGTAGATGTAACTATGTCCAACAATCCAGACAGAAAACATGGTGAGAGAAGGTTCTGCTGCAGTCAGATGAAGTGTGGCAATGAAATGGCAGTTGAAAAAATAAGAGTTTAAAATGAAAAAAACTGTGGAGTTTCTGTGTTAATGAAGCAGTAACAGTGATTGGTGGATTTTGATTGCTGAAAACAGAAAGTCTGGGTGCATGGATGAGTTCTTTGAAAGATGTATTTTGAATGGTCAAGAAAAAATCATTAAATGAAAGATTGCATTGGATATGCAGGTGCACTGAGAGTTCAGAGTTCAATTGAAACATTGTTGTGTGAACTTGCAAACACCAGAGGTCTTCCAGGAGGTGGTTGCTATGCAAAAAAGGCAGAGAGGGCAGAGGGGGGAAGGGTTTTGATTTGAAAAAAGTGAGGGAAGAGTTTTGATTGGGTGACATGAGAGATATGTGTGATGAATTACAGCATTTCTGTGCTTTCTATAGCTGCAGCCTCTGGAGTGCATACCCTTTGTTCTGCTGAAGACAAATTGGTGTATTTCTGAGACTGTTTTGAAACTCATAAAGTATTTGCTAAGGTGAGAAAAGATTTATTTAATTTAGATAGAGAATAGTGTGCTTTAAGGAGAAAATTTGGAAGAAAGTTGTGTTTTTAAAATGTTGCTTTGTCTCAAGTGTTTTACAAATAGATTTTGTTTCTTTGAGAAATTGTAATTGGAGAAAATGTGAAGTATTAGTACTGACAGGGTGTTTTTGTGCATAGGAGCTGTGCAGTGTTTTCAAATTATGACTTGAAAATCGTTTTTGAGGAAAAGGAATGCTTTTAAAATGTATGACAAGGAAATAATGGTGTCTGCTTCTTTATAAGGCATTTGAGTGTCTCTGATGTTATTTTTCCCATTTTAATTTAAGACCTTTCCCCGTGGTGCAAATTCCTTGTAAATATGCTCCCACCTGTGCTTGGCAAATTTAGATTTTGATTCTTTGAGTTACATAGCCATGTTAAAAGTGACCCAAAAATGCTGCAAAGGCAATCAGAAAATGCTTTCATGTGTCTTAAGGACATTTTAAGTCATTTCCCCATGTGCAGTGTTTTCAAATTATGACTTGAAAATCGTTTTTGAGGAAAAGGAATGCTTTTAAAATTTATGACAAGGACATAATGGTGTCTGCTTCTTTATAAGGCATTTGAGTGTCTCTGATGTTATTTTTCCTATTTTAATTTAAGACCTTTCCCCGTGGGGCAAGTTCCTTGTAAATATGCTCGCACCTGTGCTTGGCAAATTTAGATTTTGATTCTTTGAGTTACATAGCCATGTTAAAAGTGACCCAAAAATGCTGCAAAGGCAATCAAAAAACGCTTTCATGTGTCTTAAGGACATTTTAAGTCATTTCCCCATGTGCAGTGTTTTCAAATTATGACTTGAAAATCGTTTTTGAGGAAAAGGAATGCTTTTAAAATTTATGACAAGGAAATAATGGTGTCTGCTTCTTTATAAGGCATTTGAGTGTCTCTGATGTTATTTTTCCCATTTTAATTTAAGACCTTTCCCCGTGGTGCAAATTCCTTGTAAATATGCTCCCACCTGTGCTTGGCAAATTTAGATTTTAATTCTTTGAGTTACATAGCCATGTTAAAAGTGACCCAAAAATGCTGCAAAGGCAATCAAAAAACGCTTTCATGTGTCTTAAGGACATTTTAAGTCATTTCCCCATGTGTGTCTGCTTCTTTATAAGGCATTTGAGTGTCTCTGATGTTATTTTTCCCATTTTAATTTAAGACCTTTCCCCGTGGTGCAAATTCCTTGTAAATATGCTCCCACCTGTGCTTGGCAAATTTAGATTTTGATTCTTTGAGATACATAGCCATGTGAAAAGTGACCCAAAAATGCTGCAAAGGCTTTAAAAAAACACTTTCATCACCTGTGTTTCCTAAGTTTATGAATGACATTGTGCAGATGAAGTTTAGGTCTGTCCACGGATACAAAAGATGTCTGGCCTTTGTTCAAGAGTGAAGTGGACATGACTTACTTCATTGGTAGGCCTTTACATGTATTATCTCCTCTGTATTCTTCAACAAGCGTAAATTTGATCTGCAACCCTGAGTAGGACACCGAGTGAATGCTCTGACCGGCAGGATTAACGCAGTGAGCAACACGAGGCCCGTGAAGAATACCAGCCTGTGTGCAGTGGTAAAACAGCACAGGTACGCCGGGCTTCGGTTGGGAAATAATTTATAGTAATTAAATAAGCAATATATCCTGACAAGTGTTGCCCACCATGTTTTACAGGAGTGTTAACCCCCGTGCGAGTACGGAGGACATCTCCTACACCTTCGGAATTTCCAAAAAACACCTCCACGTGATAAACAGCAATAGAGGTAGGAAACCTCAGCTTTTCTGTCTGTATAACAGACTGTCTTAAGAGTGGCTATGATCAGATATAGTAAACACCCCTCATTTCATACAATAGGTCTACAGTCACAGAAACAGGACCCTGGAAGCTATTAGCTCCGTTACACATATTGGACCCGCGGGACCGCGTAGCCCATAGATCAAGGTAATAGAGGCTATGACATCAGTCTTTTATAAGGGGAACAATAAGGTTTTAGATATAGTTACTAAATGTTCTTCTTTCACATTTTTTCTACTCAGATTACCCCCAATGAAAGAGCCCTGATGAGAATCTGTCACTCACCTTCAGATTCGAAACGCGTCGGCACTTAAAGACAAATTATAAATTTAATGTTGACTGCATTATCAATTGTTTTTTGAATTAATTTTCCCTTGCAATGAATGGGTTGCTTTCTTTTGTTTCTATTTTTGGTAATCAAAAGTGAGAAATATTTCATAAAGGCAACGAAATATTTCACAACGAGTAAATATTTGTGAACACATAGCTTTTTGTAAAAGAAGATTGTCGAATATTTGTATATATGTTTGTTGTTTAAATGTTGTAAATATGTATAATTATGGTTCAGAAGTATCTTTCCCTTCCATGAAAACTTAAATTTGATAAAAAATCGCAACAGGTTTAAATAAAATACCTGCACAAACTGAAGAGTTTCTTTGTTTGTGCTTTGTTGATTGAATTTCTCGTAATAATCATCATCGTGGGGGTTAGCAAACTCCTTTATGTCCACATTTAATCGGTCCAGCTTCCCCTACATCCCAGGACCATACTCCTTTTCTCTACAAATTCATGTGTCTTAAGGACATTTTAAGTCATTTCCCCATGTGCAGTGTTTTCAAATTATGACTTGAAAATCGTTTTTGAGGAAAAGGAATGCTTTTAAAATTTATGACAAGGACATAATGGTGTCTGCTTCTTTATAAGGCATTTGAGTGTCTCTGATGTTATTTTTCCTATTTTAATTTAAGACCTTTCCCCGTGGGGCAAGTTCCTTGTAAATATGCTCGCACCTGTGCTTGGCAAATTTAGATTTTGATTCTTTGAGTTACATAGCCATGTTAAAAGTGACCCAAAAATGCTGCAAAGGCAATCAAAAAACGCTTTCATGTGTCTTAAGGACATTTTAAGTCATTTCCCCATGTGCAGTGTTTTCAAATTATGACTTGAAAATCGTTTTTGAGGAAAAGGAATGCTTTTAAAATTTATGACAAGGAAATAATGGTGTCTGCTTCTTTATAAGGCATTTGAGTGTCTCTGATGTTATTTTTCCCATTTTAATTTAAGACCTTTCCCCGTGGTGCAAATTCCTTGTAAATATGCTCCCACCTGTGCTTGGCAAATTTAGATTTTAATTCTTTGAGTTACATAGCCATGTTAAAAGTGACCCAAAAATGCTGCAAAGGCAATCAAAAAACGCTTTCATGTGTCTTAAGGACATTTTAAGTCATTTCCCCATGTGTGTCTGCTTCTTTATAAGGCATTTGAGTGTCTCTGATGTTATTTTTCCCATTTTAATTTAAGACCTTTCCCCGTGGTGCAAATTCCTTGTAAATATGCTCCCACCTGTGCTTGGCAAATTTAGATTTTGATTCTTTGAGATACATAGCCATGTGAAAAGTGACCCAAAAATGCTGCAAAGGCTTTAAAAAAACACTTTCATCACCTGTGTTTCCTAAGTTTATGAATGACATTGTGCAGATGAAGTTTAGGTCTGTCCACGGATACAAAAGATGTCTGGCCTTTGTTCAAGAGTGAAGTGGACATGACTTACTTCATTGGTAGGCCTTTACATGTATTATCTCCTCTGTATTCTTCAACAAGCGTAAATTTGATCTGCAACCCTGAGTAGGCCTCACCTTAAACAAACCTCTGGATAGGCCACACCTTATCGTCATCCTGAATGAATCATTTAAAATGCTAGGGACAGATTTATGATAGGTGTATGCCTCTTTTGCGCCACTGTGCGTCACTTTTGTGACGCAGTGGCGGTGCAAAAGATTTGCTATGTGGCGACAAAATTACAAATTGATGCATCTAGGCAGATGTGTCTTGCTGTAAAAAACCCGTGCCACATGAAACCGATGCAGCAGTGATGCAAAAGATGCACCATGTTGCAAGAGAGGCCTCACTTCATCTCCAACAAGATAAGAAGCTGAGTCTTCTGTAAATGTGAAAATTGTTGTATACACTGCTCAACTTCTGTGTACTCTTTGATATGCTAGACTCCATCTGCACTATGAGGTACCTAAGCAAAGGAAACACAGGTGATGTAATTGTAAAATGAGGAAAAGAAACTCCACATTTTTCAATTACATCACCTGTGTTTCTTAAGTTTACGAATGACATTGTGCAGATGAAGTTTAGGTCTGTCCACGGACACAAAAGAGGTCTGGCCTTTGTTCAAGAGTGAAGTGGACATGACTTACTTCATTGGTAGGCCTTTACATGTATTATCTCCTCTGTATTCTTCAACAAGCGTAAATTTGATCTGCAACCCTGAGTAGGCCTCACCTTAAACAAACCTCTGGATAGGCGACACCTTATCGTCATCCTGAATTAATCATTTAAAATGCTAGGGACAGATTTATGATAGGTGTATGCCTCTTTTGCGCCACTGTGCGTCACTTTTGTGACGCAGTGGCGGTGCAAAAGATTTGCTATGTGGCGACAAAATTACAAATTGATGCATCTAGGCAGATGTGTCATGCTGTAAAAAACCCGTGCCACATGAAACCGATGCAGCAGTGATGCAAAAGATGCACCATGTTGCAAGACAGGCCTCACTTCATCTCCAACAAGATAAGAAGCTGAGTCTTCTGTAAATGTGAAAATTGTTGTATACACTGCTCAACTTCTGTGTACTCTTTGATATGCTAGACTCCATCTGTTCAAGAGTTACAGACCAATCCACAGAAGCCCACAACAACTTCAGAGCCGCCACCAACGCCCATCATCAACTCATCAGAGAAACGAGGAAGAAAGCGATTGAAGACAGAATCTCCACCCACGCACACAACAGCAAGGAACTTTTCAGCATCATCAAGGAGTTCGCCCAACCCACCAGCGAGTCTACCGACATCCCTCCCTCACAAGACCTCTGCGACAAACTCAGCATATTTTTCCACCACAAAATCAAGGGCATCTACGACAACTTCGACGAAGACAACCAACACACTGAACCCTCACCAACCACCCCCGACACCCGGAAACCAGCGATTGATGACTGGACAGCCCTCACCACCGAAGACACACTGAAGACAATGAAGTCAATCCACTCAGGGGCCCCCACGGACCCCTGCCCCCACCACATCTTCAACAGAGCCGCCAACACCATCGCACCCATGCTCCGCCAAACCATCAACCGCTCCCTGGCGACCGCCTCATTCCCCGACGACTGGAAACACGCCGAGGTCAACCACCTCCTAAAGAAACCCTCAGTGGACCCCACCGACCTCAAAAACTACAGACCCATCTCCCTGCTCCCGTTCCCAGCGAAAGTCATCGAGAAAGCCATCAACAGCCAACTCGCCACATTCATTGAAGAACACAACATCCTCGACTCCTCCCAATCCGGCTTCAGAAAAAACCACAGTACGGAAACCGCCCTCCTCGCCTCAACAGACGACATCCGCACCTTACTGGACAAAGGAGAAACAGTAGCCCTCATCCTCCTCGACCTATCAGCGGCGTTCGACACAGTCTCCCACCGCACCCTAATACGCAGACTCTACGATGCAGGAATCCAGGACAAGGCCCTCGACTGGATCTGCTCCTTCCTCTCCAGCAGGACGCAGCGGGTCAGACTCCCCCCTTTCCTCTCGGACCCCACACCTATCACCTGCGGAGTCCCCCAGGGCTCCTCCCTCAGCCCGACGCTCTTCAACGTCTACATGGCTCCACTTCCCCCCATCGTCAGAACCTACGGACTCAACATCGTGTCATATGCAGACGACACCCAGCTCATCCTCTCCCTATCCAACGACCCCAACACCGCCAGACGCAACTTTCGAGAAGGCATGGAAGCCGTCGCCAAATGGATGAAAAACAGCTGCCTACAACTAAACACCAACAAAACAGAAGTACTCATCATGGGCCCAAACCCCGACGCCTGGAGTGACACCTGGTGGCCCACCGCCCTCGGAAACCCGCCAACCCCCACAGACCACGCACGCAACCTGGGAATCATCCTGGACTCCGAGCTCAAAATGGACCGCCAGATCAACTCTGTCTCATCTTCCTGCTTCCACACCCTCCGCCTCCTTCGTAAGACCTTCAAATGGATCCCCCTCGAACACCGAAAGACAGTCACTCACGCCCTGGTCACCAGCAGACTCGACTACGGCAACGCACTCTACGCCGGAATAAACAAAAACCTCACCCGCAAGCTACAGAACATCCAGAACGCCGCCGCAAGACTGGTCCTCAACCTGCCAAAACACTGCCACATCTCCCAGCACCTGCGCACACTCCACTGGCTCCCCGTCGAGGCGAGAATCACCTTTAAGATGCTCACCCACGCACACAAGGCCCTCCACGGCACCGGACCAGCATACCTGAACAGCCGACTCAAATTCCACGCACCCCAAAGGACCCTACGATCAGCCCAGCTTTCCTACGCTGTGGTCCCCTGCACCAGAAAGACCAGATCGGGAGGCCGCTCCTTCTCCTTCCTCGCGGCCAAAGCATGGAACGCCCTTCCGCTCCACCTCAGACAGACAACATCGCTCTCCATCTTCGCAAGAAACCTCAAAACCTGGCTCTTCGACAGACCCCCTCCTTGATGGAATGGAACCTGCACCCCCCCCCACCCCTAGCGCCTTGAGACCCTTACGGGTGAGTAGTCGCGCTTTAACAAACTCCTGATTGATTGATTGGTTTTGATTTGAAAAAAGTGAGGGAAGAGTTTTGATTGGGTGACATGAGAGATATGTGTGATGAATTACAGCATTTCTGTGCTTTCTATAGCTGCAGCCTCTGGAGTGCATACCCTTTGTTCTGCTGAAGACAAATTGGTGTATTTCTGAGACTGTTTTGAAACTCATAAAGTATTTGCTAAGGTGAGAAAAGATTTATTTAATTTAGATAGAGAATAGTGTGCTTTAAGGAGAAAATTATGAAGAAAGTTGTGTTTTTAAAATGTTGCTTTGTCTCAAGTGTTTTACAAATAGATTTTGTTTCTTTGAGAAATTGTAATTGGAGAAAATGTGAAGTATTAGTACTGACAGGGTGTTTTTGTGCATAGGAGCTGTGCAGTGTTTTCAAATTATGACTTGATATTCGTTTTTGAGGAAAAGGAATGCTTTTAAAATGTATGACAAGGAAATAATGGTGTCTGCTTCTTTATAAGGCATTTGAGTGTCTCTGATGTTATTTTTCCCATTTTAATTTAAGACCTTTCTCCGTGGGGCAAGTTCCTTGTAAATATGCTCCCACCTGTGCTTGGCAAATTGAGATTTTGATTCTTTGAGTTACATAGCCATGTTAAAAGTGACCCAAAAATGCTGCAAAGGCAATCAAAAAACGCTTTCATGTGTCTTAAGGACATTTTAAGTCATTTCCCCATGTGCAGTGTTTTCAAATTATGACTTGAAAATCGTTTTTGAGGAAAAGGAATGCTTTTAAAATTTATGACAAGGAAATAATGGTGTCTGCTTCTTTATAAGGCATTTGAGTGTCTCTGATGTTATTTTTCCCATTTTAATTTAAGACCTTTCCCCGTGGTGCAAATTCCTTGTAAATATGCTCCCACCTGTGCTTGGCAAATTTAGATTTTGATTCTTTGAGTTACATAGCCATGTTAAAAGTGACCCAAAAATGCTGCAAAGGCAATCAGAAAATGCTTTCATGTGTCTTAAGGACATTTTAAGTCATTTCCCCATGTGCAGTGTTTTCAAAATATGACTTGAAAATCGTTTTTGAGGAAAACAAATGCTTTTAAAATTTATGACAAGGACATAATGGTGTCTGCTTCTTTATAAGGCATTTGAGTGTCTCTGATGTTATTTTTCCTATTTTAATTTAAGACCTTTCTCCGTGGGGCAAGTTCCTTGTAAATATGCTCGCACCTGTGCTTGGCAAATTTAGATTTTGATTCTTTGAGTTACATAGCCATGTTAAAAGTGACCCAAAAATGCTGCAAAGGCAATCAAAAAACGCTTTCATGTGTCTTAAGGACATTTTAAGTCATTTCCCCATGTGCAGTGTTTTCAAATTATGACTTGAAAATCGTTTTTGAGGAAAAGGAATGCTTTTAAAATTTATGACAAGGAAATAATGGTGTCTGCTTCTTTATAAGGCATTTGAGTGTCTCTGATGTTATTTTTCCCATTTTAATTTAAGACCTTTCTCCGTGGGGCAAGTTCCTTGTAAATATGCTCCCACCTGTGCTTGGCAAATTGAGATTTTGATTCTTTGAGTTACATAGCCATGTTAAAAGTGACCCAAAAATGCTGCAAAGGCAATCAAAAAACGCTTTCATGTGTCTTAAGGACATTTTAAGTCATTTCCCCATGTGCAGTGTTTTCAAATTATGACTTGAAAATCGTTTTTGAGGAAAAGGAATGCTTTTAAAATTTATGACAAGGAAATAATGGTGTCTGCTTCTTTATAAGGCATTTGAGTGTCTCTGATGTTATTTTTCCCATTTTAATTTAAGACCTTTCCCCGTGGTGCAAATTCCTTGTAAATATGCTCCCACCTGTGCTTGGCAAATTTAGATTTTGATTCTTTGAGTTACATAGCCATGTTAAAAGTGACCCAAAAATGCTGCAAAGGCAATCAGAAAATGCTTTCATGTGTCTTAAGGACATTTTAAGTCATTTCCCCATGTGCAGTGTTTTCAAAATATGACTTGAAAATCGTTTTTGAGGAAAACGAATGCTTTTAAAATTTATGACAAGGACATAATGGTGTCTGCTTCTTTATAAGGCATTTGAGTGTCTCTGATGTTATTTTTCCTATTTTAATTTAAGACCTTTCTCCGTGGGGCAAGTTCCTTGTAAATATGCTCGCACCTGTGCTTGGTAAATTTAGATTTTGATTCTTTGAGTTACATAGCCATGTTAAAAGTGACCCAAAAATGCTGCAAAGGCAATCAAAAAACGCTTTCATGTGTCTTAAGGACATTTTAAGTCATTTCCCCATGTGCAGTGTTTTCAAATTATGACTTGAAAATCGTTTTTGAGGAAAAGGAATGCTTTTAAAATTTATGACAAGGAAATAATGGTGTCTGCTTCTTTATAAGGCATTTGAGTGTCTCTGATGTTATTTTTCCCATTTTAATTTAAGACCTTTCCCCGTGGTGCAAATTCCTTGTAAATATGCTCCCACCTGTGCTTGGCAAATTTAGATTTTGATTCTTTGAGTTACATAGCCATGTTAAAAGTGACCCAAAAATGCTGCAAAGGCAATCAAAAAACGCTTTCATGTGTCTTAAGGACATTTTAAGTCATTTCCCCATGTGTGTCTGCTTCTTTATAAGGCATTTGAGTGTCTCTGATGTTATTTTTCCCATTTTAATTTAAGACCTTTCCCCGTGGTGCAAATTCCTTGTAAATATGCTCCCACCTGTGCTTGGCAAATTTAGATTTTGATTCTTTGAGTTACATAGCCATGTTAAAAGTGACCCAAAAATGCTGCAAAGGCTTTAAAAAAACACTTTCATCACCTGTGTTTCCTAAGTTTATGAATGACATTGTGCAGATGAAGTTTAGGTCTGTCCACGGACACAAAAGAGGTCTGGCCTTTGTTCAAGAGTGAAGTGGACATGACTTACTTCATTGGTAGGCCTTTACATGTATTATCTCCTCTGTATTCTTCAACAAGCGTAAATTTGATCTGCAACCCTGAGTAGGCCTCACCTTAAACAAACCTCTGGATAGGCCACACCTTATCGTCATCCTGAATTAATCATTTAAAATGCTAGGGACAGATTTATGATAGGTGTATGCCTCTTTTGCGCCACTGTGCGTCACTTTTGTGACGCAGTGGCGGTGCAAAAGATTTGCTATGTGGCGACAAAATTACAAATTGATGCATCTAGGCAGATGTGTCTTGCTGTAAAAAACCCGTGCCACATGAAACCGATGCAGCAGTGATGCAAAAGATGCACCATGTTGCAAGAGAGGCCTCACTTCATCTCCAACAAGATAAGAAGCTGAGTCTTCTGTAAATGTGAAAATTGTTGTATACACTGCTCAACTTCTGTGTACTCTTTGATATGCTAGACTCCATCTGCACTATGAGGTACCTAAGCAAAGGAAACACAGGTGATGTAATTGTAAAATGAGGAAAAGAAACTCCACATTTTTCAATTACATCACCTGTGTTTCTTAAGTTTACGAATGACATTGTGCAGATGAAGTTTAGGTCTGTCCACGGACACAAAAGAGGTCTGGCCTTTGTTCAAGAGTGAAGTGGACATGACTTACTTCATTGGTAGGCCTTTACATGTATTATCTCCTCTGTATTCTTCAACAAGCGTAAATTTGATCTGCAACCCTGAGTAGGCCTCACCTTAAACAAACCTCTGGATAGGCCACACCTTATCGTCATCCTGAATTAATCATTTAAAATGCTAGGGACAGATTTATGATAGGTGTATGCCTCTTTTGCGCCACTGTGCATCACTTTTGTGACGCAGTGGCGGTGCAAAAGATTTGCTATGTGGCGACAAAATTACAAATTGATGCATCTAGGCAGATGTGTCATGCTGTAAAAAACCCGTGCCACATGAAACCGATGCAGGAGTGATGCAAAAGATGCACCATGTTGCAAGACAGGCCTCACTTCATCTCCAACAAGATAAGAAGCTGAGTCTTCTGTAAATGTGAAAATTGTTGTATACACTGCTCAACTTCTGTGTACTCTTTGATATGCTAGACTCCATCTGCACTATGAGGTACCTAAGCAAAGGAAACACAGGTGATGTAATTGTAAAATGAGGAAAAGAAACTCCACATTTTTCAATTACATCACCTGTGTTTCTTAAGTTTATGAATGACATTGTGCAGATGAAGTTTAGCTCTGTCCACGGACACAAAAGAGGTCTGGCCTTTGTTCAAGAGTGAAGTGGATATGACTCACTTCATTGGTAGGCCTTCACATGTATTATCTCCTTTGTATTCTTCAACAAGCGTAAATTTGATCTGCAACCCTGAGTAGGCCTCACCTTAAACAAACCTCTGGAGAGGCCACACCTTATCGTCATTCTGAATCAATCATTTAACATGTTAGGGACAGATTTATGATAGCCGTGTGCCTCTTTTGCGCCGCTGTGCGTCACTTTTGTGACGCAGCGGCGGTGCAAAAGATTTGCTATGTGGCGACATATTTAAAAATTGATGCATCTAGGCAGATGTGTCATGCTGTAAAGTCCTGTGCCACATGAAACCTGTGTCAGTTTTCATATAGGTGTTTTGTTGCAAGGTATGCATTAATTTGCAAGAAAGCCCTGTAAAACTTACACAGTGAAATTTAGAAGATTTCACTGAGTCAGCTTTATAGCATTGCTGAATCAAATCCTTACGCCTGTTTGAAACAGGCATAAGGAGTGATGCACCATGCAATGTGAGGCTTGCTCCTGTGCATTGCAGTAGACATGTTGCGCTTACGACGTGATTCCTGCAATGTGCTGCTTTTGCGGCACAGATGCGAGACGCATCTGTGCTGTTTTCACTCAATGGTGCTCCACATTGTAAATGCGGCACACCATGGGTGGCAGAGCAGCGGTGCACATTAACTGGTGCATCCCTGGGGATGCGCCAGTTAACATAAATCTGCCCCTTTACATTTAAGTATGAGCAGGGGACACAGAGTTGGTGAGGCTTATCCAAGGTTAAGAAGAGATGAGTCCTGTTCACTGAAAACTTGGACATAGGCCTAAATAATAGCTGCAAAATGTTACTCTTGTTAAACAATTTTACTATTATAATCTCTGAGATTTGTCTCTTACTCTGCAACATCTCATTGTTGTTCTCTTTCTTTAAAGATAACAACAACATCAACCATGAGTGACAATCAGCAATCAGTTGATTATGACATTATCATTGAACTTGTAATTGAAACGTCAGTGGAAGTAGATCCCTTGGATGATTTAAATTCTGAGGATGATGAAGAACATGACGAGGATGCCGATTTGTCAGAATTGTATGACATAGGGTGGGAAGCTGACGTGCTTGAGCCTATGGAACTATAAACATTTATTTTTAAAATTTATAATAAATGAAAAGTAAAAATGTAAACCGTTTGATTTAAAATTAAAGACACCTTCAAAAACAGGTTATGTCTAGTGTCTTCAATAAAATATTAAAATATGCTCATAAAATTAGATCAGATTCACATATAAAACAGCACAGGTAAAATGAAGAAGAATTCTATTTCTTTTCTGCTATTTGTGTATTATAAATTTGCCAAAGCACTAAAAAATGTTCTATGTAAACATGTCAAGTAGTGTGTTAAGTTTTTGATGACTGTTATTGATTTACTGTTTGGTAACAGTGGTTAATAACATTTTTTATTATATTTTACCACAGATTCAGCTGCAGATCATTTCAAGATTTGAGCATGCCAACCAAAGAAAGACTTAGAAAGGCTGCAAAACGTCAAAGACAGCAGGTCCATGAAATAATGTAGCAGTCCTCTACCAAAAAAACTTGTCAAGTCACCAAGAAAGCACCGGGTAAGACCACGAAAACATTCATAAGAAATATTTGTAGTAAAAAAAGTATTACTACAGAAAATGTTTCAGTCCAGAAAAAGAGAAGCAATTTAAACGGAAAGGAAAGGCCAATGAAAAATGTTACTGCTAGAGCAAGAGATAACTCTGTGCATGATAGTAGAAGGAAACAACAGTTTAGGGACATTCGTAAACGAATGTTCCGCAACAGGATAATTGGCAATTTGTTAAAAAATATTAAGAAAGGTCAACAGAAAGTGGTTTTTTATAAGAGAAAAAAAAAAGTTGAGAAAGTTATTGATCAGCCATTTGAAATTAAACGTAAGTTATTTATTTTGATAATCAATAGAATTAGGAAGCTAAACAAGGCAATTTATGATTTCAAAAGAAATAGTAGATGGAAGAGAATAGTTAATCGTAGTAATTTTTGTGAAGTTTTTTCCGGAGAATGGATGCATAGTTCAAGTTGTGAGGCATTTTTTAATGAGGAGAGTTATTTCCAGGATAATGATTTGGTGCATGCAGTTGACACCAGTGGTTGAGCTTATGAAGTGAAAGATGGTTGTCCAGTTGAAAAAGAAAAACTTGTGACAACAGAGACAGAAGAGGTGTTAGGTAATGAGGTTTTAGGAAGACGTCCTAAGGGTCCTGTGTACACCTGGAAGTGTAGTAGTATTTGCAGTGTGCGACAGGATTCCATCAATTTGCTTTGTTATTTTGTACGGACATTTAATAAGAAAAGTTTGAAGCAGAAAATGAAGTTGTTGCAAGAATTAGATCCTTGCAGAGTGAGAGAAGTGACAGGTTTGCATGGTCATTCACTGGCTTGTCTTTCCAGGAGAGTATGCCAGAGTGTTTTTCATCATTTCAGGATGCTAGCAGTGCATCATAATAAAGTGAGGAAATTAGTTAGAATGTTGTATTATGCTAAGAGTCCAGCAATTATGCTTAAACAATTATGTGCTGCTCTTTTGCATGGTTCTGAAATAGATGTGAAGAATATTTGTGAAGAAATTGAGTTTTGTTACTTTGGAAGTAAAGAGGAGAATGTTGAAATTGACCAAGAAGAAGAGGGTAATGTGGAAGATAGTGTACAGGTTTCCAGTACAGATAATTTTCAGAGGGAAATTGCGACGTTTCAGGTGAAATCAAGTGAGAGGCCTAATTTCACTTGTGTGTGTTGTCGACGCACTTATTATAAGAATCAGACTAAGTTAGTGGATTTATATGCAAAAAGTGAAAGGGAAAATAATAGTGAATGGAAGGATTTCACAACATACTTGATGGTAGAAAATTGTTTTGATTTGGGATCGGATCAACGTGTGTGTACTTATTGTTGTAACAAATTAAATCAAAACCAGATGCCTGCTAGAGCAGTTCATAATAATCTGGAATTGGTTGAGATTCCTTCTGAATTGAAGGATTTAAATACTTATGAATCTATTTTGATTCAAAGTATCCATCCCTTTCAGGCTATTGTAAGAATGGAGCCAAAGACAGGGAAATTGCCTCCATCAGATTTACAGAGAGGATTAAAGGGAAGAGTTGTTTATTGGCCTCTAGATTTGAAGAAAAACATTAACACAATTGGAGTAGAAAAAGTGGAAGAGGAACCTCTGGTTATCTTAGTTAATGGGGTACCGACAAAGAATAAGAAAATATGGCAAGATTTAGTGGATGTTAGGAAAGTCAAAAAGGCAACATTGTATTTGAAAAAAAATAATAAGTACTATAAGAATGTATATGTTGCAGAAGAGGAAGTAAGTGAGGAAGAGGATAGCGATTTGTGTGCTGGTCAAATTGAGAAAGTAGAACCCTCTACTAGTGAAGAAATATATGAACATTATAATGTTCATCCTTTGCATTCCAAGTTGCTTCAAATGAAACAAGCCAAAGGGAGTCCCATTAGTGTTTGGGAGGAAAGTTTGGAAGCTCGGTGTTTCCCACAGCTTTTTCCAACAGGTCAGGGAGGAAGATATGATGAGCGACCTCATCAAATTCCTGCTTCT
The DNA here is from genome assembly GCF_964261635.1 of Lissotriton helveticus. Lineage (NCBI taxonomy): Eukaryota > Metazoa > Chordata > Amphibia > Caudata > Salamandridae > Lissotriton > Lissotriton helveticus. The sequence goes on from NC_136068.1 coordinate 652,396,579, forward strand.
GAATACCGGACTTTGCGATTGTATGCAGGAGATGCTAGGTTTCGACAATGTATTCCCTATTTGTTTCATCTCCTGTTTGAAAGCGATCTGTCTGGACTGTCATATGCAGTGAACCACATCTTGAAAAGTGGTATACACATGCAAAACATCTCGGCAAGTGACTTTATGGATAAAGTCAATGTCCAAGACAGAATTTTGGATTGTCACCTGATTAATCTCATGGCGTGTCAGCGTGGTACTAATGAGTACTGGTACCGTCGTCATGGTGATTTAAAATGTATGCTGAGGGACTTAGGAACTCCCTCATGGTTCCTCACTCTGAGCTGTGCCGAGTATGGCTGGGAAGACTTACTTGAATTTCTACGAGAGGCAAATGGAAACATTGAAAACATCGAATTCAAGACACCCGGAGAACTGTGCTCTTTGGATCCAGTCAATGTATGCAGGTACTTCAATCATAGATTTGAAGCTATGATGTCTTTCATCATGAATAAGAAGAATCCACCTCTTGGAGAGGTGTTGGATTTCTTCTGTAGAAAGGAGTACCAAGCAAGAGGTGCTCCTCATATACATATGCTGCTGTGGATCAGGGATGCACCTACATTTGGAACAGATCCAGAAGACTCAGTGATGAGTTTCATACAACAGTATTCTACGTGTGCTGTTCCAAACGCAAAGGAGAAGAAAAGCCTAAGAGAAAAAGTTCTACGTTTCCAAAGCCATCGTTGTGGAAAGTACTGTTGTCGTAAATTCCGAAACAAGGACAAGTTCTACACCAAATGTCGTTTCGGCTTTCCACGACCGGTGATTTCTAAAGGAAGAATAAACAGTTTGATGTCTTCGCTGCGACATAATGTGATGAAGAAATCACCGAAAAACACATACAATTTGAAAAGGAACGAAGAGTCCAAGTACATCAACGACTACAACCCAGTGATTTTGTCCATGTGGAATGCTAACATGAATATACAGTTTGTGGCTGATAACTGTATGGCTGTGGCTCGGTATGTGACATCTTACATCACCAAAAAAGAAAAGACAGAATTGAAGGATATGTGGGAGGACATTTCCCATGAAAAGAGCCTCAGTAAGAAGTTGTACAGTTTCAGTCTGAAGATGTTGTCGCATCGAGAAATCGGAGCTTACGAATGTTCTGACCGGTTGTCTTCAGCAAGTCTCTATGCCAAATCTAGGAGTATCGTTTGGGCGAGTCTTGGTCTTGCTGCAACGCGTAATCGAGTTCTGAAACCTGTGCGGGAAATTGAGTATTTGGCGGAAAAGGAGCCAAACAGTACCGACATTTTGAAGACCAACATGTTGGATACATATTATCCAAATCGAAGCAGTCACCTCGAGAATGTTTGTCTGTATGAGGTTCTACAAAATTACATATTCAAGAGGAACATCAAAAAAGATACTGAGAAAGGAGTGTATGCTGTAATTGGAAGTGAGGGATGTCTGGTCAAGCAAAGAAAATGCCACTTGGTAAACCATCGAAAATTGAGTGGCGAATCTCCTGAAAAAAAGGAGTTTTTCTATTTAGCACTTTTGCAACTTTTCAAGCCTTGGCGTGCAGAAGAGGAACTGCTTGGAGATTTCCTCTGTTACGAAGACTCTTTCACTGCCACCAAGGAGACCATAGAATGTCCTGCTTTTCCCAAATATGTAGAAATGTTGAATGCGGAAATCGAGCAGGAAGCAACGATTGCAGCCGAGATTGCCAGAGACAGTTCTCAGGACAGTCAGAGTTCTGTTTCATTGAGTCAGGATCCACTAGGAGGACCTGTTATCGAAAATGAAGCTGCCACTGCCATGAATGAAGTGGAAAGAGCCATGGCATATGCTCAGGAGGATGCGGTTAACTTAGAAGACTTGGAAAGACAACTCAACGTTGAGCAGAGGAAAATATATGACGAAGTTACCAAGCAAATAGATCATGGATTAAGTCATGAGAAGAAAGAGTGCTCATGTACGTCGTGGAAGTCTGTCCGACTGTACGTGAGTGGAGAAGCGGGAACTGGAAAAAGTTTTCTGATTAAAGCAATTGCATCTTATCTGCAGAAAAGGACTGAATCACTGCTGTCTTGTGTTGTTACCGCTCCAACTGGGCTGGCAGCACATAACATTAAAGGGATTACTTTACATTGTTTACTGATGCTGCCAGTGGAGCATGACAACAAATTACAATATCACAAGCTATCTGGAGATGCTTGTTGTGAAGTTTCAAGAGTCTTGAGGAAAATGAAACTTCTTATCATTGACGAAGTAAGCATGGTTTCAAATGTCATGCTTGCCTTTGTGCATTTGAGAATGCAAGAAGTTCTCAAAACAGAGTATCATGTGTTATTTGGTGGCAAACACATCATTGTTTTCGGAGATCTTCTGCAGCTGACACCAGTGAAAGGACAACCTGTGTTCAAAATGCTCACGCATGAAGATACCAGGAAGTGCCTAGGGAGCATTGGCAACGTCAATATATGGTTAAACTTCAATTATGCTGAACTGCATGAAAATATGCGTCAGGCGAAGGATGAAGTTTACAAGAATATTCTACAAGATGTTAGAATTGGAAAAGTGACCGAGCATCGGAAAGAAGCTTTACATGCACGATTACTGTCAAATTTATATCCAGAACAAGATGTTGTGCCTGAGAATATTTTTCAGAAAATTACTGAGAAGAAATCTGGAATATGTTTGATGCCAACTCTTGCAGAATGTGCCATCTTCAACAACAAAATGTTGCATTTAGAAAACCAAGAGATTGTGAAACTGGAAGCTATTGACAGAGTAGAGCATATGGGATCAACAATTATTTTGTCTGAGAATTTGAAAACAAAATTGGATTCATTAGAGAAGACTATATCTAAAACTGCAGGTTTTGAAAAGACTCTGAATGTGTGCTTAAACTGCTGTATAATTTTAAGAAGGAATTTACATGTTGAAAGAGGTCTGGTAAATGGATCAATGGGTAATGTTGTTGATTTTGTGAAATACAGAAATAGAGATGGAATTGAATTTTTTAAAATTAAATTTTATGGCATTGAGGAAGTACAGCTAATTGGTCGTTGTTCTGCTAGATTTTTGCTTGTAAAAGACTTATATGTTCGCCGTAAGCAGTTTCCTGTTTGCTTGGCATATGCGGTGACAATCCATAAATCGCAAGGTTTAAGTGTAGACAGTGCATTGGTGAATATTGGCAGTTCTGTGTTCAAGGAAGGTATGGAATATGTGGCATTGTCACGAGTTAGAACTTTATCGGGATTGTACTTGATTGAGTGTGATGTCACAAACATTTGTGCGGATCTAGATTGTGTTAAGGAATACAATAGGTTAAGAAGAGAGTATGCGCCACATTTGCCTCAATATCCTTTGTTTGAGAAACGTGTGGTAGGCCGGAAATGAAGAAATGTGACCAATACTAGGGAGGTTGTAGCAAAAAGACGAAAAGTCGATGAACCTGAAATTATAAGCAGAAACAAAAAGGATTCTGTTGAAGATGTTGTTGGTTTTCAATTTGAAAACAGTTCTGGTGTCAACTGCTATGCTAATGTAGTGGTTAATGTTTTGTTTTCTCTAGAAAATGTAAAAGAAGAGATTGTGGTCAATTCTGATAAAAGATTTTGCAGTTTATTAAATTCTGTGTTAGAGAAATGTAGCACTGATAGAACAAAAATAGAAAGTGTGTCTGAAATTCGAAATCTGTTAGACAGATGTTCAGGTCAAACACAATTCTCTCAAAATATTCAGCAAGATTGTCAGGAGTTTTTAATGTATATGCTTGATGTATTGCATGCTGAAGGTGTAGATGTAGATCACCTGTTTGGGCTCTCTTATCAATGGCAGCATGACTGCAAGAACTGTAGGGTATCAAGTACTAGTAGTGTAGACTCAGAAAGATTTATATATTTAACTTTGCCAGACAGTAAATCAGTCTCCTTTAATAAGCTAGTAAAAGCAGCTGATCACAACATGGAATGTAGCCAATGTAAATCTGAAATGATGTCAACATTATTTATACGAACATATGGCCAGTATGTCATTTTAATGTTCCAACGATGTAGGCCTGATGGAACAAAATTGACAACTTTAATTAATAATGTTGTGGCTTCACAGTTGTCAATATCAGGAAGGACTTTTGTAACTGCAGCAATTATATATCATGACGGTCCTTCAATAACATCAGGACATTACACAGCTTATTTAAAGTCTAGAAATGGCTGGTCATTCTGCAACGATTCTGTTTTAATTTTCAAAAAAAAATTGCCGTATGACCTTAAAAATTCTTACCTGGTGTTTTTAAAACCAAAATTTTAGGGAAAGAATCTCGGGATGTGCTCTGAGGAATTTCAAGAGGTTCCAATGGCTCCTACACGATTTGGCCTTGAGGATAAGTGTAGTACAGAGACATAACTTCTTACCATAACACTTGACGTCATGGAAAAATAACTGCACTTTGAATGAGTTCAGAAAAACTGTTTCTTTTTATAAGCTAATTCAAGCAGCCAATCAAAACATGGAGTAGAGGGAATGTAAGTCTGCAATGCTGTCTACTGTTTTATATTGCTTTGTCATTAAAAGTGATGTAGAGAATTAAATAAGTGTAGTAGTCATAGAGGTAGTGTAAGTCTGCTTCATAGTAAGCAGTATCAGTGTCATAGGAAATGTAGAACATGAGTGAGCAAGAAGGGTAAGATATTACTAGTCCAGGATTGTGAAAATGATCTTCAACATTTTAATTCTGAAAGTTGCGGAAATACAAAATGACGGGATTTGCTTACAAGAATTCCAAGAGTTATAAATGGCTCTTACATGATTTGGCCTTGTGGAAACGTGTGGTAGAGAGCGAGAAGTCATTTATTGTATGTAACATATTTTTCAAAACGATGGAGGTTTTCTTTCAGAAAGTGGCCGGCTGAAAGTAATAACAGCACAACAGAGTGTAAGCTGTTCATAGGACATCCTTCGACGTCATGGAAAGTAAGTTAATTTTAAGGAGTTCTGAATTCTGATTTGTTATGTTGTATGGGTTTTTTAAACACAATCATTTTGATTGTGGTTTTTTTTCCCCGCTGTTATATGATGAATACCTTCAAGTCACTGTTTTTAGTGAAATTTGATACATTCTGAGAACAGCAAAAATAAACCATTTAACATGTATAATTAATTCTGTACTGTTTGTATTTATGATGTACATTTAGAACTGTGTAGGAGGCATGGAGAAGGCGAGGCTTCTGTAAGTGTCAAAGTTGTTGCATACAGTGCTCACATTCTACATAGTCTTTCATATGATAGACTACATTTCCACAATGAGATACCTAAGCAAAGGAAACACAGATGATATGATTGTGGAATGAGCAAAACAAATTGCACGTTTTCCTATTATATTACCTGTGTTTCCTAATATTACACATCACATTGTGTAGATGAGGTTTAGGCCTGTTCCAGGAGACAGAGGAGGTCTGACATTTGTTAAAGAGTGCAGTGGGCATGACTCACTTCGTTGGTAGGCCTGCACATGTATTATCTCCTCTGTATTCTTCAACAAACCTAAATTTCATCTGCAACCCTGAGTAGGACTTACCTGAAACAAATCTGTGGATAGGTTACACCTTATCGGCATTTTGAAACAATCATTTAAAATGTTAGGGTCAGATTTATGATGGCCGTGCGCCTCTTTTGCGCCGCTGTGGGTCACTTTTGTGTAAAAGATGCACCATGTTGCAAGATAGGTTTCAGTTCATCTCCAGCAAGATACCATCAGTTTAAAATGTATATAATTAGCACTGTGTAGGGGGCATGCAGAAGCTGAAGCTTTTGTAAGTGTCAAAGTTGTTGCATGCAGTGCTGCACTTCTGGGTACTGTTTCATATGCTGGACTACATCTGCACAATGAGATACCTAAGCAAAGGAAACACAAGTGATGTGATTGTGAAATGAGCAAAAGAAATTGCACGTTTTTCAATTACATCACCTGTGTTTCCTAAGTTTACGAATGACATTGTGCAGATGAAGTTTAGGTCTGTCCACGGACACAGAAGAGGTCTGGCCTTTGTTCAAGAGTGAAGTGGACATGACTTACTTCATTGGTAGGCTTTCACATGTATTATTTCCTTTGTATTCTTCAACAAGCGTAAATTTGATCTGCAACCCTGAGTAGGCCTCACCTTAAACAAACCTCTGGAGAGGCCACACCTTATCGTCATCCTGAATTAATCATTTAAAATGTTAGGGACAGATTTATGATAGGTGTATGCCTCTTTTGCGCCACTGTGCGTCACTTTTGTGACGCATTGGCAGTGGAAAAGATTTGCTATGAGGCGACAAAATTACAAATTGATGCATCTAGGCAGATGTGTCATGCTGTAAAAAACCTGTGCCACATGAAACCGATGCAGCAGTGATGCAAAAGATGCACCATGTTGCAAGACAGGCCTCACTTCATCTCCAACAAGATAAGAAGCTGAGTCTTCTGTAAATGTCAAAATTGTTGTATACACTGCTCAACTTCTGTGTACTCTTTGATATGCTAGACTCCATCTGCACTATGAGATACCTAAGCAAAGGCAACACAGGTGATGTAATTGTGAAATGAGGAAAAGAAACTCCACATTTTTCAATTACATCACCTGTGTTTCCTAAGTTTACGAATGACATTGTGCAGATGAACTTTAGGTCTGTCCACGGACACAGAAGAGGTCTGGCCTTTGTTCAAGAGTGAAGTGGACATGACTTACTTCATTGGTAGACCTTCACATGTATTATGTCCTCTGTTCTCTTCAACAACTCGAAATTTCATTTGGAACCCTGAGTAGGCCTCACCTCAAACAAACCTCTGGATAGGACACATCTTATTGGCATCCTGAAACAATCATTTAAAATGTTAGTGTCTTGCGACACTTTTGTGAAACAACAGCAGTGCAAAAGATGCACCATGTTTTAAGATAGGCCTCACTTCATCTGCATCAAGATACTGTTAGTTTAAAATGTATATCTTTAGGACTGGGTAGGGGGCCTGGAGAAGCAGAAGCTTCTGTAAGTGTCAAAGTTGTTGAAAAACTGTTTGTCCTTCAATCTTTTCCCTTGTCTTTTCTAATTTTTAAATACATGTTTTAATATTTTTCAAACGTTTGTTCTCTCTTTCACAGATTGAAAGTATAGAAATAAAAAGTGAGTAAGTTAACAACAATTATAAGGTAAATGTTTTGTACTCTTTTCGTTACATTTCTATCACATTCACCTACTATTAGTTCCACAGCTTCATTTCTTTAACCCTCAGTTTCCTGCCTTTGCTACTTCCTCATTCCTTTCTCTATTACCTACTTACTCTACTCCTTCCACTCCTTTTCTCAGTCCCTCTCTTCTCATAGTTCCTCACTCTTGTTCACTCACTCCGTCTCTATTACTCTTAGTGTCTTTGACTGATCACTCTTTCACTACTTGTTCATTATGCTTTCTCTGTGTAGTTGAAGCACACTAAGGGGCATATTATGAACACAGCCAATAAAATTATTGCTGTTTTTATTGGCAGAAAACTGCTGCTAAAGTGGTTTTAGCGGCAGTTTTCTGCCGCAAAAGCGGCTTTAGCGACACATTTCTGCCGATAAAAGCTGCAAAACTTTTATTGCCTATGTTGATGATATGGCCCTATGTTATTTACATTTCTTTGCTGTTTCAATTAATCTTTTTCTGTTACTTCTTCTTTTCTGTTTTCTGTTTTTTCTCTCTGTTATTCCACATGTTTTAATCTTATTTTGAACATTCACTCACATTCTCCAAGAAAATCTTCTTTGTTATTCTTCTACTCTCCTTTTTTAGGTCTCGTGACCTTTCAATGCGCATGCGCATTGAGAGAAGGGAGACTATAGGGCTTTAAACAAAGTTTAACTAACTGTGGCGATTTGGTGCTGTGCCCGTGGCTTTTAGGTCAATGCGCAAGCGCATTGACCTAAAATGCACGTGCACATCACCAAATCGCCGTCTGTTCCCTCAGCCGCACTCCTCCCACACCTTTGAAGTGAAGCTTAGCTTCACTTCAAAGGCCACGGCTGCTTCACACCCTCATGCCGCTCTTGCCGCTCCGCCCCCTCCCCTGCCCGCCGTGTGCATTTCTCCTCCCCACAGCAATGCCCTCCGTCTTTCTCCTAGCCTCTGTGTGATCTTGGGCGCATCACTCGAGCAACGATAATGGATGCAAGAAGTTCAGCTTGTTATAGCTATTTTGCCTAATTTATGAGGTATGGTGTTTGACAAGTTTTAAGTTTACTTCTTTTAAGCTGCTCACAAATAAACACGTTTTTCACTGCTGATTTCACACGCAACGCCACTCACACACGGAACTCATCCACGCAACCCCACTCACACACGCAACGACACTCTCACACGCAACACCACTCACACATGCAACGCCACTCACACTTGCAACGCCACTCACACACGCAACGCCACTCACACACGCAACGCCACTCACACACGCAACGCCACTCACACACGCAACGCCACTCACACACACAACGCCACTCACACACGCAACACCACTCACCCACGCAACGCCACTCACCCACGCAACGTCACTCATACACGCAACGCCACTCACACACGCAACTCATCCACGCAACCCCACTCATCTACGCAACGCCACTCATCGACGCAATGCCACTCATCAACGCAACGCCACTCATCGACGCAACGCCACTCACACACGCAATGCCACTCACACACGCAACGCCACTCATACACGCAACGCCACTCACCTACGCAACGCCACTCACCCACGCAACGCCACTCACCCACGCAACGCCACTCACACACGCAACGCCACTCACTCACGCAACGCCACTCACACACGCAACGCCACTCACACACGCAACTCATCCACGCAACCCCACTCATCCACGCAACACCACTCATCGACGCAACGGCACTCATCGATGCAACGGCACTCATCGACGCAACGCCACTCACACACGCAACGCCACTCACACACGCAACGCCACTCACACACGCAGCGCCACTCATACACGCAACGCCACTCACACACGCAACGCCACTCACACATGCAACGCCACTCACACACGCAACTCATCCACGCAACCCCACTCATCCACGCAACACCACTCATCGACGCAACGCCACTCATCGATGCAACGCCACTCATCGACGCAACGCCACTCACACACGCAACGCCACTCACACACGCAACGCCACTCACACACGCAACGCCACTCATACACGCAACGCCACTCACACACGCAACGCCACTCACACACGCAACGCCACTCACACACGCAACGCCACTCACACACGCAACTCATCCACGCAACGCCACTCATCCACACAACGCCACTCATCCACGCAACGCCAATCATCCACGCAACGCCACTCATCCACGTAACGCCACTCATCCACGCAACGCCACTCATCCACGCAACGCCACTCATACACGCAACGCCACTCATCCATTTGCAAAACCAAAAGGTCAAACTCTTCTATTGCGAGACCTATTGCATTTTCAATGCTTGATTCTTTCACTTCCTTATCTATTTTGTTTTTCACAATTATATCCTCTTCCATCTTTTCTTCGGTAAATAAATCTATTAAACAGCATCTCTGGTTTAGTCCCTATAGCTGTCTTTCTTTCAACATTACTCTCTGTTTACTTCCCTTATACTTACTCTTCTGTTTTTTAAAAAAAAAAAATTGGGTTCGCTCCCGGTTCGCGTACCGGCGAGCGAACCGGGAAGCGAACCAAAAGAAATAGAGCTTGCCAGAGTGCTAAACATTCTAGCAATTTTTTTATAAAGGGGAGGTAGTTCTGAAAAGAACTTTTTTTTTTGTGTTTTTGTTGTTTTATATTTTTTTTAATTTTCTGAACATTTTTTGTTTTTTTGTATTTTTTGAACAATTTTATGTTTTTTTTGTTTTTTTTGGAGGGGAAAGAACAAAAAACAGGCATTGGAAAGGGCTCAACAGGAGCAAAAAAAAAATTATTTTTTGGGGCGTTTAGAGCACTTGTGATTTTCAAATGCTCTGTTTACTAAGTTAATGCTCATATTGGCACATGAAAGTAAGGTACCGCAATATATACACACAATCTTCATGTGCACAAAGTTTTCCTGTATGTTTGGCACTGTTTCCCGTGCCTCTGGCCCTGACAGAGATATCTGTGTTGATGTCCTGGCCACAGGAGTTGGTGGGTTGTCCTGTAGGTCACGCATCTCTGCCCGGCTGTAATTTAGAGGATGCCACCTCTGCATGTGACGGTGCATAGTATAGTTGCCGAAACTATACTTTTTATCAGTGCCTCTAGATAAGTCATCTTTGCAAATGAGGCACGTGACATACCGAGCATTAACCTTTTTCTGTCCTTCGGACAAATTTGCGATTTTTCGCCGTAGAGGCGCGTCCCGGTACGCGAACCGGGCAGCTCACCGGGCAGCTCACTGGCAGCGTAGCTGTCAACATTGTAAACAGTCCGGAGCGGCCGCCATCTTGTCTCTCGGTAGGTTCGAGAGACAAGATGTGGTGAAAAACGAAGGGGGAAATGAAGGAAAGGGAGCAAGGTAAACCCCTCCTGACCCCCTAGGATTGATGAGGGGGAAATTAAAGTCCCCCGCGGGGCAAAAAATAAAAAAATAAAAATTGCGATTTTTCGCGGTAGAGGCTCTTCCCGGTACGCGAACTGGGCAGCTAACTAGCAGCGTAACGGGAGTCCGCCATCTTGTGTTTTTGAAGCGTCCGGTTCGCGTACCGGGTAGCGTCCCGGTAAGCGTAACAAGGGAAAAACAGTAAAAAAAAAATTAAGGGAATAGATTTCCAGCAAACTTGGCAAAATTGTAGGGACTGTTTGTTTGATGTGCCTTTGCAAGGCCTCAAGATATGTGCACATGTGGATTTTGTCTAATTAAGGTTAAAAAAAATATATATATCTGTAAGCGTGCTCCGGCGCGCTTACGTTACGGGTTTTGTTTGCGCTGCAGAGCCTATACGTCACGGTTATGTGACGCGTCATGAGGCGTCTCACGTGGCTACGTGATACGTCACGTAATAAAGAATATATTTTACAGCTATAGATATTAGCTTTTAAAAAACCAATGAAATTCACTTAAAAAACCATAGGTTATAGACCATATATAGTTAGGAATTTGCATTTACAAAACCTTGAAAATTCACTGAAAAAACCATAGGTTAGAGACCAAATATAGTTAGCTGGACATTTTATTGACATAAAACCAATGAAATTCCATATATAGTTAGTTGCACTAACTATATATCGCGCACCTGCAATCCACTGCTGATGATGTCACATATTACATCATTCATGACATGGTCAGTGACATCACTGATGACATCACTGATGACATCTCAAATGACATCACTGATGACATCACTGATGACATCTCATTTGACATCAATGACCACATCACTGATGATATCATTCATGTGACAATACAATGCATCTCCTCACATTTTAATATAACCTCTGTTTCACCCAGTGTTAAATACAGAATATAATTTTTGAAACCATTGACACACCAATACTAGTTACTACATACGCACTCACTGATTCCTACGTCTACACACACCTTCACTCATTCACCCATACTATCATTCATACATACAATCACTCATCTTTACAACACTATCATATGCACTCATACACCTATACAGACACTCACAGTCTGCCACTCATCCATGGAGTTACTCACACACCTAGTCAGTCCTGTAAAGAATCAATGACACTTCCATTTTCTTGTCTATACAGTTAAACATAGAGCACCTTACATTTTCAAACATATACTAACACATACTTACCTTGTTATACAATCATTGATACAAGTACACATTGATCTGCACAGAGTCACACACCTCCCAGCCAGCCACACACACACTCAGTCTCCCATACAAATACTTGGACAATCAATCAGTAACCCATATAGTTAATCATATAGCTACTGATCAAAACATGCAGCAGTTTACAGAACAACAGACATAATGATGCACAAATTAAGACACTTTAGTCACTAACCCATGCACTCAGTGAGACACATTTAATCACTCACTCATGCATTCAGTCATGCACCTACTAAATCCTTTGTCCAGACACTTATACTTCCACTCATTCTTCAATATGTAAGACACATTTTAACTTTACAGAAACATACAGTCACTGGATGTTGTCATCAGTGATGTCATCAGTGATGTCATTTGAGATGTCATCAGTGATGTCATCAGTGATGTCACTGACCATGTCATGAATGATGTAATATGTGACATCATCAGCAGTGGATTGCAGGTGCGCGATATATAGTTAGTGCAACTAACTATATATGGAATTTCAATGGTTTTGTGTGAGTAAAATAAGGTTTTTTAAATGCTAATTCCTAACTATATATGGTCTATAACCTATGGTTTTTTCAGTGAATTTTCAAGGTTTTGTAAATGCTAATTCCTAACTATATATGGTCTATAACCTATGGTTTTTTCAGTGAATTTCAATGGTTTTTTAATAGCAAATATCATAAGCTGTCGAATGTCAAGTACGTGGTAAGTGAAAACATTTTCGTGTTTATGCACACTGATCTGCTTTGAATGGTGCCCCCCCCCCTCATTTCTATTAGGAGTACTCTCTCTTTGCAGATAGTGAAAGGTAGTTAACGCAGGTCTTTGCCCCCATTGTAATCCGTCGTGCCTGCTTCTCTCTCCATTTGATTCATTGTTATCCAAGTATTTACTGTTTTAGAATTAGTTCTCTTTGGTTCATTCTCTATTTACAAACAAACACAGAGTCGCAATACTCTGTTTAGTCTTTGCAGATAACGAAAAATCGTGTAAAAAAAAAGAAAAGGAATCGAGCAAAATCAGTAGGCCACTAATGGGATCTCTTTTTGACCTCGCTAAAATAGAAACATTAGGAACAACCCCTCATGACAAATACAAAACTAGTGAGATGAACTGAACTCCACACAATGATGGCTGCAAAACAGCTCGGCTCCGCCACCCACCCCGCCCAAAATAACGATAAAGAACGGCTGCCATGATTGGTTGCGGAATTACCACGACGGAGCTACGAAATGGTGCTGCTCTCATGCTAACCCCAGCTTCAGTCTGAAACATCCAGAAACACTGTAGACTACCAATTCGATCAGTTCCGGTAGCGCCCCAATGTAACCCGGTAGAGAAGAACTAGCCCTCCCCTCTTTGACTGATGGTTCTTGTTGCCTGTCCCTTCTGTTGTCATTTAACAGAACTATTTAGCCTGCTGAAAGGGGCTGTGTTCCGACCGCTGGTTGGTGGAGACATTTTGACTATATTCTGTACCTGCGTTGTCGCGTAATGCGTCATATGACGCGCCGCGTTAGCGCATCCGGAAGTCATCCGGGGCGCGCAGCGCGTAACGTAAGCATAACAAGTCATGTGACTTGTTAATAAAACTTTTCATTGGTTCATTTTACTTTTCTTATTGTAATGATGAAAGGCTTGGTCATATGACCTAAAAATTACGCTTTTCATTACTTCCGAACATTATTTTTTCTTAAATATATGTTATAATGTTCCAGGCTAATGTACTTTCCCGGAAATTTTACAACTGTCCTGCAAGTAAAATATATTCTTTTTTCGAGAAAAAGAGCGTTTCTTCGTCCCATGACGGAGCCGTTGAGCAAAAGAGGGTCGACCTGCTGTCTTAGTCGCCGATACGCCTGAATATGAGATTCTTATCGATCACTTTATGTTGCAGGAATAGAAAACACAACAGCCCTTGACCATTTATCTTTACTGCGTTCCTTCGTATTATACCTTTTACCCTTCATGTAATTGGTCTGCTTTATTTCACTTGCCTTTTAATGATTCTAAAACAGTGACTATTATTAAAAACGTTACCAATGTATATACTACTACCATGTTTTCTTTTAAAAACCTTTATTGTGAAAATTTCATTATACAAATACGAGCCTATAACCACGTGGGCCGGCCACGGAGCAAACTGTAATCGTATATGATAAATAGACATTTACACTGTAGAGGAACGTAACGGGCGGGCCATTAGGTTGCAAGAACTAAGGTGTCTAACAGTTACGGAATCGGTGGACGTACATTTTATAATTAAAATACGACAGGGCCAGTTACAATAAAATTATCTAGATATACATTTGCGGGCAAGTACCATGGGTGACGTTAATTCGAACTTTCAACAGTACAGTAATCAATAACACATCAGAACTTAATATCAATAGGGATGTCGAAATATTCAATCAATTCTCGTCCCCGCCCGCCATGTGCTTCAAAACTGCATACGTATCTCGTGATTTCAAGGTTCTGCAACCAGTACACAACAAGGAGTTACGAGTCCCATTTATTCTGGCGCCATTTTGGGCGAGGACGGGCAGGTCCAGGATATAGTCAAAATGTCTCTACCAACCATCGACTATGATGATGTTCATATGCTGTATTTATTAGAGTAACACTCAGATGTCCACATGAAATAAATTTGCCACAATCTAAACATGTCATTTTAATCTTTCCAAAGTTCTTCTAAATATTTGGGACCGTTTCCCTTGCCTCTGAAGCTCTCAGTGCCACTTCTTTGATGAATGTACTAGCAGGTCAGGGGTTCTCCTCCAAATCTCTCTTTTATGCAGCACTATAATTAATTGGTGCCACCTCTCCATATGACAATGCATGGTATAGTTACCACAACTATATTTTTTTTCGGTTCCTCTAGAGAGTTCATCGTGGCAGATGAAGCGTGTAACGTACCGGGCATTTACCTTTTTTTGCATGTACAGGAAAGGAAAAAAAAATCGAGCGTCCGAGTTCTAAGGTGTCCCAGGGCCATTTTAGTGGACCAGGCCCAAATCCAAAGAACAGGCCGCCATTTTGAGAGTCCTGTTGCAGCCGCCTGTCGCTGTAGCATCAAGAGCAGCCGAAACTCAGCTGAATGGCAACTGAAACGGTAAAGGGGCGCCCCACTACAGCAGACGAGCCAGGCCCAAATCCAAAGAACTGCTATCTCACAGGCTAATGGGGCGACCCACGCCGAGTTTCAGCATTGTAGGATGACCACACAAGTACAGCAACTTGCTAGACATCACCTCGGTGCCATCCGGATCTCGGCGCCCCACTGCAGATGAAGTGCCTCTCAACTATGAAACCACCACGGTGACATCCGGATCTTGGCGCGTTGTGCTGCCTTCGGCCTATTCGCACATCGGTCCGCTACTGACGCCATCTCACAGGCTAATGGGGCGACCCACGCCGAGTTTCAGCATTGTAGGATGACCACACCAGTACAGCAACTTGCTAGACATCACCTCGGTGCCATCCGGATCTCGGCGCCCCACTGCAGATGAAGTGCCTCTCAACTATGAAACCACCACGGTGACATCCGGATCTTGGCGCGTTGTGCTGCCTTCGGCCTATTCGCACATCGGTCCGCTACTGACGCCATCTCACAGGCTAATGGGGCGACCCACGCCGAGTTTCAGCATTGTAGGATGACCACACCAGTACAGCAACTTGCTAGACATCACCTCGGTGCCATCCGGATCTCGGCGCCCCACTGCAGATGAAGTGCCTCTCAACTATGAAACCACCACGGTGACATCCGGATCTTGGCGCGTTGTGCTGCCTTCGGCCTATTCGCACATCGGTCCGCTACTGACGCCATCTCACAGGCTAATGGGGTGACCCACGCCGAGTTTCAGCATTGTAGGATGACCACACCAACTTGCTAGACATCACCTCAGTGCCATCCGAATCTTGGCATCTCAACGCCTAGTGGTATCTTCCATACAAAAAATATTGTTACGCTGCCTTTGGCCCCATTCGCACATCAGTCCGCAACTTAGACATCACCTCGGTGCCATCCGGATCTTGGCATCTCAGCGCCTTGTGGTGTCAGTCAGAAAATATTGTTGTGCTGCCTTCGGCCTATTCGCACATCGGTCCGCTACTGACGCCATCTCACAGGCCAACGGGGCGCCCCACGCCGACTTTCAGCATTGTAGGATGGCCACACCAGTACCACAACTTGCAAGACACCACCTCGGTGCCATCCGGATCTTGGCATCTCAGCGCCTTGTGGTCTCTTCTACACCGGAAATATAGTAGAAAATATTGTTGCGCTGCCTTTGGCCCCATTCACACATCAGTCCGCTACTGACACCATCTCACAGGCCAACGGGGCGCCCCACGCCGACTTTCAACATTGTAGGATGGCCACAGAAGTGCGACAACTTACTAGACACCACCTCGGTGCCATCCGGATCTTGGCGCGTTGTGCTGCCTTCGGCCTATTCGCACATCGGTCCGCTACTGACGCAAACTCACAGGCCAACGGGGCGCCCCACGCCGACTTTCAGCATTGTAGGATGGCCACACCAGTGCGGCAACTTCCTACACACCACCTCGGTGCCATCCGGATCTTGGCGCGTAGTGAAGCTGCAGCAGCTGCAAATAAGCTTCAGACAGTGTTACAACCGCTGCTCAGAACTCTCAACTATGACACCACCTCGATGCCATCCGGATCTTGGCGCGTTGTATTGCCTTCGGCCTATTCGCACATCGGTCCGCTACTGACGCCGCCTCACGTGCCAACGTATTTTCTCCGCATTTTATACCCTATGCCGCATAACAGGTCATGTGACTTGTTTATAAAACTTTTCATTGGTTCATTTTACTTTTGGTTTCCTAATGATGGAAGGCTTGATCATATGACCTAAAAACAACACTTTTCATTGGATGAAAACTTTTTTTTTCCCCCAAACGATGAAAGCCCCACCTTGTTTCTGGATGTTTCAGACTGAAGCTGGCGTCACCATGAGAGCACCACCATCTCGTAGCTCCGTCGTGGTCATTCCGCGAGCAATCATGGCAGCCGCTCCCCACCAGAAGCCTGCAGGAGTCGGGGCCCCCAAAACTTTTGATGAATTCTCAAGGCGGAGGGGACGCTTTCGAGAATGGGGTCCAAGACCTAGCAGACAAGCGTCCGATTTCCAAGGTGTCCCAGGGCCATTTCAGTGGACCAGGCCCAAAAAGGAAACAGCCTGCCGCCATTTTGAGAGTCCTGTGACAGCCGCCTATCGCTGCACCGCAAGAGTGGGCGCAACTCAGCTGAATGGCGGATTTTGACACAGTGGACCAAAAGCGGACGGAATGGCAACTGAAACGGTAAAGGGGCGCCCCACTACAACAGACGAGACTCCACCTGGAGAGGCCCGTTCACGCCGCCTCCCCCGGGGCGCCCCACGCCGTTATTCGGAGCAGCATTGTAGGATACCAAAACCAGTGCGGCAACTTACTGGACATCACCTTGGTGCCATCGTTCTGCTGCCTTGGAACTATTCGCACAACAGTTTGCTACTGATGACCCACCCCCCGCGACGCCCCACGCCGTTATTTGCTGGGTGGCAACTTACTAGACATCACTTTTGTGTCATCTAGATTTCGGCGCGTTCTGCTGCCTTGGAACTATTCGCACAACAGTTTGCTACTGATCACCCACCCCCCGCGACGCCCCACGCCGGAAATCTGGACGTTGTGCTGCGTTGGGACTATTCGCACAGCCGACCGCTACTTCGTTGTTTTTCTCTAAAAATGTTTATATGTTATTACTATTTTTGTTTTCTTGTATATATTTATAAATTATTAAAGTTTTATAATCTTACTACTTTGTCGGAGTGCTATATATTTTTAATGTGACACATAATTGTAAAAACTTTGATGTACAAAGAGTCATCCCTGGAATCTTCCGCTTCACGCTCGGTCCCCTCCCCAATCACAATACAGAATGGTTTTCAGATAATAGCAACGCTTCTGCTGTGACGGATCTCATCGAGTGTGGGCCTTGATCTACTATAACTCCTTTGAAGACGGGTGATTCTTTACAGCTGTGGCCATAAACTACATCTGCAGGGCTAGCTGATAGCCTAGGACCGGCCTGGACAATCGGACACAGAGGAAAAGGAGTGTCAGAGGGTGCGGTAGTGAATAGGGCGAAAGGGAGGTGTCGGGCGGGCACAGGGTGTGATTCTCAGGGAAGAACAGCGCAGATGGGGGGAGGTTTATTACCCATGCATAAAACAGAGAGCGGGGGTGACCACTGCCTGGGGGAGATGCTTGCGAGGGTGGGGAGCCATGCTAAGGATCGACAGCGTTCACAGAGTGGATCTGGTCAAGGCATCTAAAATGGCTGCCGTGCACGACAAAAGTGTGGCATTTGAAAAAAGACAAGATGGCGCACACAATGTTTTTCAACAATTCCTGATTTCCTTCGAATCGAACGTTAACAGACGTTGGGGCATATTACCAAGGTTAAGCGATATTTATCCCTAACGATGCTTAGCAACGATTTTTTTACCGTCAGAAATTATCGCAGATAAACCTTGCTATTATCAAGGTTTATCGCAAATACGATAAAAAACGAGCGCAATGCATTAATGTCGCTGAAAACTCCGCGATATTCATGCATTACCGAGCTAATGCTCTTAGCCATGTTATCCACCTCCCATTGGATAACATGGCTAAGAACTGCTCAGGGCAGCTGTTACTTTTTGGAGATATTCGCGCTTATCTCGAATATTTCCAAAAGTTGATAATAGGAGATAGCGATGTTAGCGACTGTTTCCAGTCGCTAACATCTTGGCATGCCCACTTTGCATGTCATTAGTGATAAATATCACTCACATGCAAAGTGGGACCCAAGATGGTCGCTATCTCCTACTAGCCGTCGCTAACTGGTGTTAGCAACAGCTAGGTAATACACATATAATTTTATCTCCGCGAAGCGGAGCGCTGTTACAGATATATATCTTGTTTTTGAACGTTAATTTCTCAAAATGCACTGAAGCACATATATTGAGACATAGCAAAGGCACATCGGGCTACCAGTCCCTAATATTTTACCAAGTTTCGTGCAAATCCATTCAGCCGTTCGATTATTATTATTATTATTTTTTTTTGCCCCGCGGGGCCCTTTTAAAACCTCCACATCAAACCTAGGGGGTCAGCGAGGATCTACTATGCCCCCTTATGGTCATCAGCCGTTCGATTATTATTATTATTTTTTTTTTTGCCCCGCGGGGCCCTTTTAAAACCTCCACATCAAACCTAGGGGGTCAGCGAGGATCTACTATGCCCCCTTATGGTCATTTGCCCCTTCGCTTTGGCCTCCTCTTGTCTCTCGATCCTACCGAGAGACAAGATGGCGGCCGCTACGTACTGTTTGGAATGTTTACAGACACCGGAGAGCCAATCAGCTTCGCTTCGCAAAGCTCCGTAACGCGAAAAGTACGCGAAGCGGTGCGCTGTTACAGATATATATCTTTTTTTGAACGTTAATTTCTCAAAATCCACTGAAGCACATATATTGAGACCTAGCAAAGGCACATCGGGCTACCAGTCCCTACAATTTTGCCAAGTTTCGTGCAAATCCATTCAGCCGTTCGATTATTATTATTATTATTTTTTTTTGCCCCGCGGGGCCCTTTTAAAACCTCCACATCAAACCTAGGGGGTCAGCGAGGATCTACTATGCCCCCTTATAGTTATTTCCCCCTTTGTTTTGACCTCCTCTTGTCTCTCGATCCTACCGAGAGACAAGATGGCGGCCGCTACGGACTGTTTGGAATGTTGACAGACGCCGGAGAACCAATCAGCTTCGCTTCACAAAGCTCCGTTGCGCGAAAAGTCCGCGAACCAGAGCGCTAACCGGTCCGCTGTTACAGATATATATCTTTTTTTAAACGTTAATTTCTCAAAATCCACTGGAGCACATATATTGAGACCTACAAAAGGCACATCGGGCTACCAGTCCCTACAATTTTGCCAAGTTTCGTGCAAATCCATTCAGCCGTTCGGGCTAAAAGTGAGGCCAACCGCCCTATGGAAAACTCAATGTTAAAAACACGTTTTGGGACCCCCCTTTTTTCTCGGCCCCCACTGGACGAACCCCCCCCAAATTTTCAAGGGCTGCTCAGAAACAAAATGTGCCATTTTCCTGAAAATTTCAGCCGATTCCGTCCACAAACGCCAAAGTTATTAGACATAGAATTTTCAAAAAACCCATAGAGAAAAAATCCTAACTATATATACCTACTGGCGACCGCCAGTAGGTAATATATATATATATATATATATATATATATATATATATATATATATATATATATATATATATATATATGTACATATTGGACAATAACATCTCCTATATGCCCAATACTACTCTGCAGTGATGTCCCGTTTTTTCAAAAAGACAAACATATCAAGCACCCTTTACCTCAACCACTCCTCTTTTATGTGTAATTCTACACATCCTTCATAATACCGAACCGCAGCAACCATACTCACTTATTTCTTAAATGCATAACATGTCAGTTATTACTTAATAGTCAGTCTGGATCTAAGTTATCTCGAATCTCTCCACAAGGTTTTACATACCTTAACATTGTTCTATTCTATTCCTTTTCCCTTTTCCCTTTCACGGCATTTCAAATAGGTATGCACTTGTGAGAGATTTAGATAATTTTCATCTCCCTTTGTCCAGTAAATAGCCATACATTACAGGAAGTTGCTTGTGTTAGATCCTGCCAGCGTCTCTCCCACACTGCCACATTTGACAAGTTTATCACACTAGCTCTGGGACCACGTGGCACACTTCGCCTGACATTTACTTTTACCACAAATCACCTAAGTACATTGATTACTATGGCTCCTACGTCTGCGGACACAGCATTGCAACCACTTATTATATTGTGTCATTGGCTTTTGACCAAATTTAGCTAATCGACATGAAAAGGCTGAAATGAAGCATCATTGTGACCACGCATGGTTATTTATAAAATAATCACTACATTTGTGATTACTTGGCGCATTGTGGCAAGCATGGTTCCTGACAATACAACTATCATGCATGCTAGTACCTGTCACCATGCATGATGTTTTTAGTTCACCTACAGTTCGGCTTACTACAGCGTATTGAGGATGCCCCAGTGATCACAGAATTTACCACCAAACATCCAAGTAAGGATATTCAGTGTTTTATATATGTGTGTCTTTGAAGTTGATGCTTTTGTTTTGTTTTACAGATACTTACCTTGATGGGTCCGTAAATACAAAGTACCCACTATGCTCAAAGCACACTTTAGTATGTGTGATAATACCTGCACATTTGTGGTTACACCACCTATCTAGCCACTTCAAACTGGTCCTGATTAAAGCCTCACGAACCTCACAGAAGTCTGAAACTAATTGACCTAAAATTCTAGGGATATTAAAGTACAATATTTACCTTCACTATATCCCGCCTGTGCTTTTAACCATGTCCTAAGACCCTGCTATTACACTTTTTTACAAGGGCATTTCTCAGAGACATTTTTTTAATTTTGTCACATCACATAGAGCCCTCACCTCACATCACAATACCTGCTCTGCTGTAATCAGGTTTTGTAGCACAGCTGGTCTGCATTCAGCAGCCCAGCTGGGACCCCGATGATAAACCATGCCACCAACTAGATTGGTGGGTGAGAGTCTTTTTAAACATCCATTGGATGTCTGTGCTCCTGTACAAATGAATGTGTCTCCTGAAGTGCCCACATTTCTTTGTGGGCTTGTCCACGTTGTTTACTGCTAATTAACTAGGGGAAGAGGACATAGCTCTATTTATTTATTTCTTCACTCTCTAGCTGTTGATTAATTATAGGTGAAGATCAATAAACATTCAAACGCATGGGTATCGAACAGGTTTTGATGGTGATACAACTCAGAAAGGCCCACAAATCAGCCCATGTCAGCATATTTATTCACACAGACATTCTACCATACTGGCAATATTATTAAGGTAGCAGACTCCATTTAGACAGGCACAAACCCAACATTATTTATGTTATTAGTTAGGGATGGACTTTGCCCTATCAATGATTGTTTCTGTGCACCTAACTTGTGTTTGGGGCGAGATTCTTTTGAGAATGAAACAATGAATATATAGTAGTATGTACTGCATGCTGGTGTATTTAGAAATTGTTTTACTGTCATTTAAAATTCTGGCTTTATTCTATTGTTAAGCATACTACCCTCCATACGTCTCCCTTCTCCCTATCATTCGATCATATCTCCTTCTCCGCTATAAGTATTACATTTCGTCAATAATGAAGCCTCCAAGTGAAGGTAGGGAACTACTTAACAAGTAAATGAGCTCTCTTGCAAGCTTATTGATTTGGTGAAAATAAACCATATATAATGTATTTGGTGTCTAGTTCTATAAGTCTCCTCAGATATTTTCAACTACCTAGGTTTTTTTTTATTCATGTCGGTTAAGAATGATACAATTCGGTAAGACAGGTTGCATTGTTTCCTATAAGCAGTCTTTAACCTCCCTTAGGGGAAGATCACCTGAGCTATTCAGTGGGTTAAAGAACATAATGCGCTACACCTCCCAAAAAATGTTCTACCATTTCCAAGTTCTTTTGAAAGACAAACAATGCAAACCAAAAGCTCGGGAAAGTAAATATTTGTGCAGGGTGTGATGCACCAGCAAGGCAAATTATTTGGACTGGAATGTTTCCTGGAGGAGGACCAGGATTTCAGTATTGAGATGCGGATGTTGTAGCTGACAATGGAGAAAACAATGTTGCTCGGAAAAGTCTTCAATCTTGATAACTTCATATATTTTTATTACTGCTAAAACACCCACATAAATGTCTGATTTGGTGGAAATTAGTACAAGTATTAACAACAAAAAAAGGGAAAAAAACAGTTTTGGGAACTGGGGGAGCAATTCCTTCAGAATCTTTGGTATAAATGATAGAACATAGAGAAAGTTTAATACATATACAATGCATTTTTGGCAATTTTTAGGAACTAGCCTGCCTTTACAAATATTGGAGACAATAGTAGGTAGCAAATCCTGTATTTTAGATTGTCTCTGGAGGTTCACATAGAAGGGAAGCTGATTAAAAGTCGTATCAGAAATAAAAAATCTCAGCTAAAAGCTAAAATAGAAAACGAGGCATTTCCTGTCAAACTTTCACATTTTGCATCTTTTTACTGGAGACGATAAAGCTGCCACTTACCATATTTCTTAAAGAGGAAAGACAAGAAACTGCACCTGTTTATACCCATTTCTTCTAAAGCAATAATAGAAAATGTGAAAGGGGCATTATCAAATGATTTACCCTATAACCAAGTTGAGTATGTCAAGTCGAGGGTGAGGATGTGTAGAGGAATAAAGGCATGTTTAGAATTTCCTTTTTTAAAAACAATTTTATTGATTTTAAGATCGAACTGTACAAAATATTCGTATTTTGTATGACAATGTCTACAGACATCAAGGACAGTTGTGATAGGAGATATTGGTTCCTTTTCTTATGTGCAACAAGCAACATATGCAACAAAAGTAACTAGCAGGACACTAATAGTTTTTTAATCAATAGCTATGAGCCCAAAGAGCAGATGTCCATGGCACATGCTGGGGAGCATCCACAGTGCCACTCTACTTGCAGACAGCATACAAGGGCATATGGCTCCAGCATCAAGGCAGTCAGGGGTATGCTACATTGAAAGAGAGATCACAGACTCAGGTCCGAAATAACAATGGGAGGGAGGAGAAGTACAGGAGGAGAAGGGGGCGAGAGGAAGAGAAAGTGGAAAAAGGGGGAATGTTTGGGGATGTGTTGGTTCATAGTGAGCAATTAAACTACCCATCGGTCTCCTCTCCCTCAGGCCGCTTGGAGAGAACAAGCAAGTCTTGTGTGAGGGCATCCCATTCCAATGCCATGGAAACCCTGTGCAACCCTCTGACCTCCTCCTTGGAGAAGTGCCACTCTTTTGACCCTGCTCCATTTCAACATTGCCCTACATCAATAGTAGCCTTCCAGTTCATGGCTATAGTTCTCTTGGTTATAGTCAGGGCTAAGTCAATAAACTGTTCAGTGGCACATCTATAATGTGTAGGTCCCCCTTTCTTGTGACTGCCAGAGAGGAGTTCTCAACAGTCCCCACAGTAACTGCACCTCCAGGCAGTTCCAAAACACATGTGCTATATACGCTGCATCTACGCCACATCTAGGGCATGTGCACTCACTCCCTTGTATCTTCTGTATTCATGCTTGCATTTTTTTTTTACATTCTTAATGTAGTTTTTTTACTTTGTTATAATCATCTACTAGATAAGTCAAAAGCATTTTAACATTCACCTGGAGTTTTATACATAGCATGAATAGGTTATTTGGTTTAATAAACAATGGTTTAATCCCCCCTGCACAAAATTTACTGTATTGTCTTTTTCTTATGTACTTTTCTGACCATATGGCCGAAATAATGTTTTTTTACTTGATAATGTACGATCTGTATAAAATGCTGTGTTGAATGCATTCGAATTTTGAGTTGTGGGAAAGTCTGAGTGGATATATGAGCACCCCTTCTACTCTTTCTGTGTGAGTTGCCAGACAATATTTAGTTCCCAGTGCTGCCTAGTGAAATGCGGCAATAACTGGGGGGCAGAGGCCATCACATGTGGGAAACACATAAAAAGATGTCTACCACCACCCATTACGTGGAGTGCATCTAATAGTGGATAAGTGTTTGGATCCATGTCCTTGATTTACCGAAGACACTGTAGTTTGTAGTTTGGCCTTCAGCATTCAGTGTGCTAGGAAATGACCCAGGGGGAGCACTTGATCTTTGCAGAGTTGTTCAAATGGCATGAGGGCACCATCCTGAAACAGGGCTCTCAGAGTGTCCACGCCCTCCTCCCTCAGCGCTCTATCCCACCCTCACAAAACATTCCTCGAATGGTCAAAGGAATCCAACACGGACCTCAAGAATGTAAGGCAATATGGCCCGGTCAGTCAGAGGCTCTTAATGTAACGGTTGTAGGCAGTGGTCAGAAGCTTACTGTCATGTGGTGGAGTTTACCAGATGGTAATAGTATCGCATGAATCCCTTGTGCAGCTTGATTCTGTGCAGGAGGGCCAAGTTCCACAAGGATTTGACCGTTCAGCCTGTGTGAGGGCCACTGTAACTGAGCTGCCAGATAGTAATGTTCAAAGTCAGGGGCTCTCGGATCCCACTTATCAACGGGGGGGGCGAGGCTTCCATAAGGCAACTCATCTGCACCCCTTAGTCGAATTAAAGGACCCCGCATGTCGTGCAGGGTATGGAACGTGGAGCGTGGTATATGGGCTGGAAGGTTATGAAAGGAGTTGAGGAAGCTTCAACATCTTAGCAAGAGAGATACGTCCCTGTGCCATAAGTGGCAGTGTGCCCTTGAAGGCCATTTGTGGCAGCCGAGAGGTACACCCTACTTACAGTACCATCTTTTAAGTCCCTCATGTTGTGTTATATTCTGATCTGGAGATATCAGAAAATCGACAGCTCCCATTGCACCTGGTGTGGTCCCAACATGAGGCACTGCAGGCTGCATCCTGGCCTCACAGGGAGCAGGCATGTCTTTGCCCAATCCACTCCCAGTCATAGGCTCTCCTGAACTCCTCCAATTTCAGCTCTATGCTATCAATTCCTTGCCGGATGTTCCCGTATGTAAATGAGGACATCATCCATGTACAGGAAAACTGCATGCCGCTTATCTCCTAGTATGATACCTCACTCCCCCCCACCTCACTGCAGCCACTTGGACAATGGTTCTACTGCCAACAAAAAGAGGAGGGGTGACAGCGGACCACCTTGGTGTGTTCCCAGCTGATCTCAATATCATCCATGTCTAACATGGATAGGGGAGTAACAATATGATTTTACCTCAAGCAGATCTTTCTCAGGTTTCAGCAATGAGATTATAAGGATTTTACAGGTTTTTAGTTTCCCTTAATCTCTGCCTATTAATGTATGGATGACTAAAAAATGTGCATGCACACCTATGCCATGTGACAGACAGACATGCCCTTAGGGCATGTCTGTGTGCCACAAGGCACACATGCCTGTATTTGGGGTGCTAGAGGGTGTCAAAGTGACACCCCCTGCACCCTTGCTGGAATCAGTATTTACCAAATCGGTAAATACTGATTCGGTAATGCCCATTGATTCCTATGGGCTTCATAGGCCCATAGGAATCAATGGGTATTACCGAATCGGTATTTACCCATTCGGTAAATACAGATTTTTACAGATTCGGTAATTCAATTACCGATTTTACCTACATCTCTGTCCTTCTATTTTACCGATTCATAAATACAGAATCGGTAAAATTCGGTATTTATGAGTCGGTAAAATAGAATTACCTACATCTGGCCCCTAGTCACCTACATGACTACGTTCAATCAGCTAGTGGCCGAAACAGCGTGGCCAGAAGAAAAACAGATGGCTTTGTACTATCAGGGCCTCTCGGAGGATCTCAAAGATGTAATAGCCCAGATCGATCCCCAACCAACTACCTGTGTAGATCTGATTAATCTCACATTGCGCCTAGATCATAGGTATTGGAGAGAGAGGTGGTGATCGCAGAAGACATGACCGAACTTCTGGTGGAATGGGACAGGTATCCCAATCCGTCACTAGACCCAGTGACAGCACCCCAGAGCTCATAGACGTAGGAGCTATCCGATACCTGTTGTCCAGGGCAGAACGGGAAAGCCGCCCTACTCAGGGGCTCTGTATGTATTGTGGGAATAAGGGACATTATGTCAAGGAATGTCCCCACAAACCCAAAAAGCCCAGGCCGTTTTACTCCGGCAAGAAGGTGGCCCTTACCACGGTAGAAACAGTGAAGACAGTAGACACTGACTCATCCAGAAAAGAGCCAGAGGTGAAGGAATGGAGACTCACCACTTTGGCCTCTGCTGTAGATAAGACACCAGTCACTCACCTAGCCTTATCCACCTTGTTGCACGCTAAAGACCGATGTCATACCGTGTGGAGCATGATCGATTCAGGGGCTACCGGGAATTTTGTAGACGAGGGACTGGTGCGCCGATTGGGTTTGGGCCGAGTTCACAATACAAAGCCGGAGCCTGTGTTGGCCGTAGATGGCACTCCCATAAAATCCGGTCCCATAACCGAACATACCAAAGAAGTGGTGTTGGTTCTAGAGAACAATATGGTCAAACACGTTGAGAGCATAATTCTGAACATTATTGAAGCACCCCAGTATGAAATCATCATAGGCATACCGTGGCTGGAGCAACACAATCCATCCATTGATTGGCGAGCGAAAACAGTGAGTTTCAAGTCAGAGGCATGTTTAACCAACTGCATGAACTCATCTACCACTCACACATTGGCTCTGGCACAGATCATGCAGCTAGCCATGGCAGTAGAAATAGATACCATATTGCCAGCGGCTTACGAGAGGTATAGAGAGGTGTTTAGCGAAGTCAAGGCAGAAGTACTCCCTCCCCATCAGGAGTACGACTGTCGGATAGACCTAGTTGAGGGGGCCATCGTTCCATCTTGCAGGGTGTACGCCTTGTCAGAACCGGAGACCAAACACCTGCAAGAATACCTGGCTCATTTCAGCGATATAGGGTTCATCAGACCATCTAGGTCTCCAGCAGCATCTCCTCTGTTTTTCACGTCGAAAGCCAATGGTGAGCTGCGCACGTGCATTGACTACCGCCAGTTGAACAAACAAACTGTTTGGAACCGGTATCCCCTTCCTCTCATCCCGGTATTATTGGATCAGGTGAGGGAGGCAGTGATCTATACACGGTTGGATCTCCGAGGCGCCTATCACCTGGTCCGGATCCGCAAGGGGGATGAGTGGAAGACAGCTTTTAAGACCCGATACGGACTTTTCGAGTACCTGGTAATGCCGTTCGGGTTGTGTAACGCCCCGGCGGCATTCCAGTACTTCCTCAGCGACGTACTGAAAGAATACATCGATCAGTTCGTAATAGTGTACATTGATGACATTCTGGTGTACTCAGTTTCCCGGGCACAACAAGTCAGTCATGTCATCCTGATACTGAAGAAACTGTTGGAGAACGGTCTCTACTGCAAACTCAGCAAATGTGAGTTCAGTGTGGAGACGGTTGAGTTCCTCGGAGTCATCCTGACGCCAAAGGGTTTCCGAATGGCGGAACGAAAGATAGAAGCAGTACTAGCATGGTCGTACCTACCAGTGTGAAAGAGGTACAGTGTTTCCTTGGTTTCGCTAAATATTACCGGCGGTTCATCTCTCAGTTCTCTCTGTTGGCCTCCCCAATAACGAAATTGCTGAGGAAGGGGGTTCTCTTCAGATGGACTTCCGAAGCCATGGGAGCTTTCGAACATTTGAAGATAGTGTTCGTTATTGCTCCCATCCTAAAGCACCCACAGTTGGATCTGCCGTTTGTAGTGGAGGCGGATGCCTCTGATGCAGCAGTGGGGGCGGTGTTATCCCAAAGAGATAACGAAACAGGACAACTACACCTGGTTGCCTTCCTGTCCAAAAAACTCAACACTGCTGAGGTAAATTACACGATCTCCGAAAAAGAATTGCTAGCCATAAAAAGAGTGTTCCAAGCATGGAGACACTACCTCTGGGGAACACAACACCCAATAACAGTGTACTCCGATCACCGGAACCTACAATTCATGAAGACTGCACGTCATCTCTCCCACCGACCAATGCGGTGGATGTTGTTCTTTGCGGAGTACAACTTTATCGTTACTTTCCGCCCAGGTTCGGACAACAGGAAAGCGGATTCTCTTTCTAGACAAGAGGGGGGAATCGGCATCGCCACAAGAGGTACCACTAGCTATCATCGCTCCAGAAAAGGTGGTGTGCTCGGTGACGGCGGATCAGTTTATCGAACTAGTCCAGAGTGATCGGATCCCGGCAAACTGGCAGGTATGGGCTGGCCAAAGCGGACTTCGAACATTAAAGCACGGTATACCATTGCATGGTGGCAAACTGTTTCTACCCACACACGCATTGCGCATGAAGGCGTTCAACTGGTGCCACAATGATGTATTGGCCGGGCATCCAGGAAAAAAAAAACCATACACCTGGTAAAGCGTCATTTTTGTCGGGAAAACATGATCACAGACGTGGAAGGTTGGATCAAACAATGTGATACTTGCGCTAGGGCAAAAGGGGACCACAACCTGAGTCGAGGGAAACTCATGCCATTACCTACCCCATCGTGTCCTTGGCATACCTTCAGCCTAGACTTTATAGTTGTCCTACCAACGGATCAAGGATACAACGCAATCATGGTAGTGGTTGACAGCTTAAAAAAGATGGGACATTTCATCCCCTGTAAAAACCTGCCAACGGCTAGTCAAACAGCTCAATTGTTATTGACCAATATCGTGCGGATCCACGGTATACCCCGCGTGATCATTTCGGACAGAGGACCACAATTTGTAGCATGATTCTGGCACATGTGGTGTAAGGCCCTTCGGGTGGAAGATGCTCTTTCCACCAGCTTCCACCCACAGACAGATGGACAAACAGAGAGACTCAATCAAACACTCAAGCAGTATCTGAGGTGCTTTTCGGAGGAAGCCAGTCATTCCTGGGTCTCTTTACTATGGCTTGCGGAACTCTCTTACAACAATGCCTGGCATAGTTCGATAGGGGAGACCCCATTCAAAGCCAACACTGGTTTTCATGCTAACACTCTGCCATTAACCGTACCCGGAGAAGTCCAGAACCATCCTACGGTGGCCTCTCATGTGAAAGCTCTGTTGTCCATGCACTGGCGAATCCAGAAGGCCCAGGTTCGTGCCAAGACTTCGCACAAAAGGTGAGCCGACACGCACCGACAGGAGGATCCTCAATATAAGGTGGGCGATAAGGTTTGGCTGTCAACAAAGAACATCCGATTCCGTTATCGCAGCATCTTTCATCCCCGATTTATCGGTCCGTACTCCATTCTCCGGCGAATCAACCCTGTGGCGTTCAAGCTAAAGCTACCGGCTTCCATGAGGATTCACCCTGTGTTCCACTGCAGTTTGCTAAAACCAGCTGGTCTTGCACGGCGTAAGGCGACGCCGCCTGTCCTACAGGATGGTCAAACTGAATACGAGGTGCGTCGTATCGTGGATGGTAGGTTCCGGCAAGGGACGTTATGGTTTCTTGTCTCATGGAAGGGGTATGGGTCGGAGGAAGATACCTGGGAACCGAGTGCGGAGGTGCACGCCCCACGTATGGTCCGACTTTTCTATGCCCGTAACCCGCATAAGCCAGGAGCTAGGAGGCACCGGGAAGGGGGGCGTACTGTCAGGATCTGACGGGTGTGCCTGCCTGACAAGGAAGAACTATGTCTCCCAGAATGCCTAGGGCAGTGGGCCGGACCACGGAAAGCATAAAGAACCATGGGAATCAGCAACCGGTGCACGTGATTCGTCATTCCGGGAGGCAGTTGTTGCAGCTGCCCTGTCCCCGTGGATTCTCTTGCGGAGTTTTGCGGAGTTCCTGTACCTTTGTTTCCCTCGTTGCTTGCTCCGTGGTTGTGGAGCAAGGAGTTGTCAAGTGGTTCGGCTGAGCCGCTGTTTCTTCTTCGGCAGGTACCGTCTGGACTGCCATCTTCTGTTGTGGTGAGTGTATTCGCGAGAGACGCAGGATTGCCCTCTCCGCGTTTTCATCTAGTTACTTGCACTTTGGTTTCCGTGGGTTGCGTGAGAGACGCAGGATTGCCCCCTCTGCGCTCCCACATTGATACTCCGATATTCTTTGACAGTTACCGGCTGGTTATGTCATCCTGGTTTTGTGTGAGGCGCGTGAGACGCAGGATTGCCCCCTCCGCGTCCTCACAGTGAAGCCTTTATTTGTTATCAGGAGTACCGGCTGGTGCTGCCACCCTTGTTTGTTGGGTGAGGCACGAGAGATGCAGGATTGCACCCTCCGCGTCCTCGAAACATAGACGCCCATTTGTGTGACACTCGGCTGAGTGTGTGCTCCTTGCACTAGGGCTTCTTCTTATTCTAGAGTCAAGAGACGCAGGATTGCCCCCTCTTGGAACTGTTATGACATCTTGCGTTTTTTGATTCATTCTTTGATCACCACGTTGGTGATTTCCCCAGAGGGGAAGAGTTTTGTTTCGGTTATTCAGAACTAAGGAAATCAGTAGTTCCCGTTCTCTTCGTGGTCTTCGACCCGAATTGCTCCTAGTCTAGTGAAGGAACCAGAGATGGGAAGGGGTCACCTCCTGAAAGCTATCAGGTACGGTTCTGATAATATTCACCGTATTGGAAGTCTGAGTAGGAAAGGGAGTATTCTAATACGTGTCTTTCTCTTGTTACAGGACCTGAATTCCAGTGGTTTTCAACCCCTACTTTTTCCCTCGCCTGACTGCCTTAGCGCTCTGTTTGAGTATGGTACACCAGAGTGCAGGGACGTTTGGAGGTGGACCCCTTTAGAGCATCAATCCGTTCCCGAGGAGCTGCAACCGTGACAGTTCGGGCTATACTGTTCCTATGAGGCACAGGGTCAAGACTGATTTGCATATGTCTGGATTCAAACTGGAATGGCATGGTGAGCAAAAAAATGATGGATTTAGGCCCAGATCTCTGTACTGGGGTGAATGTATGACATTGTTCTGCATTCTGCCCATCAACTCTTGTTTTTGCATTTGTCACTCCGATGGGGACGGGTATGCCCAGACGTGGGTCAGGTGCTCTCCAAGCCACTGAAATCAAGCTATCCTGGCTGAAGAGCGGTGAAACTCTGAAATGAGTCCTAGGATGCTTGTTTCCAGTCCAGGGAGGACCTGGCTTATCAGTTCGGGCTATACTGTTCCCATGAGGCCCAGGGTTAAGACTGATTTGCATATGTCTGGATTCAAACTGGAATGGCATGGTGAGCAAAAAAATGATGGATTGAGGCCCAGATCTCTGTACTGGGGTGAATCTATGACATTGTTCTGCATTCTTTCAATCAGCTGTTGTTTTTGCATTTGTCCCACAACCAGCCCTAGGATGCGTGTTTCCAGTCCAAGGAGGGCCTGCCTTGGCAGTTCTGGCTAGACTGTTCCCATGAGGCACAGGGTCAAGAATGATTTGTATGTGGCTTGCTTCAAACTGGAATGGCAAGCAAAAAAATGCTGGATTTAGACCCAGATCTCTGTACTGGTCTGAATGTATGACATTGTCACCCCGAGTAGGATGGGTATGCCCACACGTGGGTGGCGTGCTCTCTATGCCACTGGAATCAAGCTATCCTGGCTGAAGAGAGGTGAATCCCTGAAACTAGTCCTAGGATGCTTGTTTCCAGTCCAGGGAGGACATGGTTTGGCAGATCAGGCTGGACTGTTCGCATGAGGCATAGGGTCAAGACTGATTTGCATATGACTGGGTTCAAAGTGGAATGGCATGGTGAGCAAAAAATATATGGATTTAGCCCCAGATCTCTGTACTGGGGTGAATGTATGACATTGTCACCCCGAGTAGGATGGGTATGCCCACACGTGGGTGGCGTGCTCTCTATGCCACTGGAATCAAGCTATCCTGGCTGAAGAGAGGTGAATCCCTGAAACTAGTCCTAGGATGCTTGTTTCCAGTCCAGGGAGGACATGGTTTGGCAGATCAGGCTGGACTGTTCGCATGAGGCATAGGGTCAAGACTGATTTGCATATGACTGGGTTCAAAGTGGAATGGCATGGTGAGCAAAAAATATATGGATTTAGCCCCAGATCTCTGTACTGGGGTGAATATATGACATTGTTCTGCATTCTGTCCATCAACTGTTGATTTTGCATTTGTCACCCTGAGTGGGACGGGTATGCCCACACATGGGTTGCGTGCTCTCCATGCCACTGGATTCAAGCTGTCCTGGTTGAAGAGAGGCGAATCCCTGAAACCAGTCCTAGGATGCTCATTTCCAGTCCAGGGAGGACCTGGCTTGGCAGTTCGGGCTGGACTGTTCCTATGAGGCACAGGGTCAAGACTAATTTGCATATGGCTGGGTTCAAACTGGAACGGCGAGCAAAAAAATTATGGATTTAAAACCAGATATCCGTACTAAACTTAATGTATGACATAGTTCTGCATTCTTTCCATCAACTGTTGTTTTTGCACTTGTCACACCGAGTAGGACGGCTATGCCCAGACATGTCTCCAGTGCTCACCATGCCACTGAAATAAAGATATCCTGGCTGAAGAGGGGTGAAACCCCGAAACCGGTCCTAGGATGCTTGTTTCCAGTCCAGGGAGGACCTAGCTTGGTAGTTTGGCCTGGACTGTTTCCATGAGGCACAGTGTCAAGAATGATTTGCATATAGCTGGATTCTAACTGAAATGGCATGGTGAGCCAAAAAATAATGGATTTAGGCCCAGCTCTCTGTAAAGGGGTGAATGTATGAAATGTTTCGGCTTTCTGTCCATCAACTGTTGTTTTCGCATTTTTCACCCCTAGTGGGAAGGGAATGTCAAGACGTGGGTCCTGTGCTCTCCTTGCCACTGGAATCCAGCTGTACTGGCTGAAGAGATGTGAAACCCCAAAACCGGGTCTAGAATGCTTGTTTCTAGTCCAGGGAGGACCTGGCTTTGAAGCTCAGGCTAGACTGTTCCCATGAGGCACCGGGTCAAGACTGATTTGCACATGGATGGGTGCAAACTGGAATGGATTGGTGAACAAAAACATTATGGATTTAGGCCCAGATCTCTGTACTGGAATGAATGTATGACATTGTTCTGCATTCTGTCGATCAAATGTTGTTTTTGCATTTGTCACCCCGAGTGTGACGGGTATGCCCAGACATGGGTCCCATGCTCTTCATGCCACTCAAATCAACCTATCCTGGCTGAAGAGGGGTAAAACCCCACAACCAGTCCTAGGATGCGTGTTTCCAGTCCAGGGAGGGCCTGCCTTGGCAGTTCGGGCTGGACTGTTCCCATGAGGCACAGGGTCAAGAATGATTTGCATGTGGCTTGGTTCAAACTGGAATGGCAAGCAAAAAAATTATGGATTGAGACCCAGATCTCTGTAATGGGCTGAATGTATGACATTGTTCTGCATTCTGTCCTTCAAATGTTGTTTTTTTACTTGTAACCCCGAGTATGACGGGTATGCCCAGACGTGGGTCCCGTGCTCTCCATGCCACTGGTATCAATCTATCCTGGCTGAAGAGGGGTGAAACCTCGGAACTGGTCCTAGAATTCTTGTTTTCAGTACAGGGAGGGCCTGGCTTGGCAGTTCGGGCTGGACTGTTCCCATGAGTCACAGTGCCAAGACTGATTTGAATATGGCTGGGTTCAAACTGGAAAATTATGGTGAGCAAAACAGTGATGGATTTAAGCCCAGATCTCTGTACTTGGCTGAATGTATGACATTGTTCTGCATTTCGTCCATCAACTGTTGTTTTTGCATTTGTCACCCCGAGTAGGATGGGTATGCCACTGGAATTAAGCTATCCTGGCTGAAGAGAGGTGAATCCCTGAAACCAGTCCTAGGATGCTTCTTTCCTGTCGAAGGAGGACGTGGCTTGGCAGTTCGGGCTGGACTGTTCCCATGAGGCGCAGGGTCGAGACTGATTTGCATATGGCTGGGTATAAACTGGAATGGCATGGTGAGCAAAGAAATTATGGATTTAGGCCTAGATCTCTGTACTTGGGTTTATGTATGACATTGTTATGCATTATGCTGAGGTGCTCCATTTTTCTCTCACTTTAGGGGCTCATTTTACTTTAGGTGGATCTCTGGTGTACCGACCACCTGGCCACGCAGGAAAATTTCTAGAGTCACTAGAGGACATGATAGTCCCACGCGCCCTGAAATACCCCACATATCTCCTTCTGGGGGACTTTAATATCCATGTGGACCTGCCTGATCTATCCGACACAGTTCGGCTAAACGATGCGCTTGCGATGGCTCAACTGAAACAGTGGATCAAGGCTCCCACCCACTCAGGGGGCCATTCCCTTGACTTAGTATGCACCAACTTTAACATAAATATGTCTGAACCTGAGAAATTAAACTGGTCTGATCACATGCTAATAAGATTCTCCTGGCCCCTGTCCCGCCCTGCTGAGACCAACCACTCTGTGGCTCATACACAGAAAATTAATTTAGCTCTGCTCTGTGATCATCTCGATACCTCTCGCCCCTCACTGCCTTCAGAAGTTGAACCAGCAGTGAGCTTATTCAATTCATGGATTGAAGAAGGTGTTGCTCTTTCAACCAAATCAGGTCGCGTCTGTAGAGTTCGCTCCTCCCCTTCTAAACCCTGGTTCTCCAACATCCTCCGTGATCTTAAATCAGGCTGCAAAAAACTCGAAAGACTTTGGAGACAAGCATACCTCCCCGAGGCCAAGAAAGAACTTAGAACAGCTCAAAAGAAATATTATGCTGCAATTAAAGCGGCAAAAAGCTCATACTATGAAGGGCGCATTTCCAAGGCCAATAACAACAGCGCAGAAATCTTTGCTGTTGTCAAAAGTTTTGTTTCCCCTTGCGCCGCTCACCCTCTTCTAGCCTCATCGGCAAAATGGTGTGAAGAACTCTCTGTGTTTTTTGTGGAAAAAATTGACAAAATCCAAGATGATCTGCTTACTGTATGTAACAATTTTCCAGCCTCCATGACTACTCCTGCTCCCACTATGCCCACTTCTACGGACCAGTTTGCCCTCTTCACTCCAGTGAATACAACTGAGGTCGTGAAAATTCTGGCTACCTT
Source organism: Lissotriton helveticus (assembly GCF_964261635.1). NCBI lineage: Eukaryota > Metazoa > Chordata > Amphibia > Caudata > Salamandridae > Lissotriton > Lissotriton helveticus. The sequence continues at coordinate 652,432,125 of NC_136068.1, forward strand.
AAAATCAGGTTCCCCTGTGGACCCCTGCCCAGCCAGAGTCCTTGCAGGCCTGGCTAATACAGTCGGCCAAGAGGTGACGCATATTGTGAACCTCTCTTTTTCCAGCGCCACAGTCCCAGCTTGCTGGAAACAGGCAAAACTGCTACCACTCCTTAAGAAAAATGGCCTAGATCCAAAAACTCCCGCTAACTTCCGGCCCATTTCTTTACTGCCAGGTCTAACAAAGATATGCGAAAAAGCTGCATTTTCACAGCTGGACCGATTCGTAGAAAACTCTCAAGCTCTCCACCCTGCGCAATCAGGCTTTAGAGCTGCTTTCAGCACAGAGACGGCCCTAGTTGAGGTCTCTGAGGCTATTCGTGAGTGCTTAGACGGAGGTGGCAGAGCGGCGCTGATTTTATTGGACCTCTCTGCCGCCTTTGATACGGTCCCTCACTCCCTCCTACTTACCAGACTAGCAGATATAGGCATAACTGGCCCTGCCCTCGATGGCTAAGATCTTTCTTAGATGACAGGTCCCAGCAAGTGTGGATGCCACCTTTCTCTTCCTCTCCCAAAAAACTCTCAACTGGCGTACCTCAGGGCTCCACCTTAAGCCCCCTGCTTTTTAATGTCTATATGACCCCCCTTATCTATCTTGCGGAACAGCTAGGGGCCAAAATTATGGCCTACGCCGATGATACCCAGCTCTTGTTTACATGGCCTAAAAACAACCTGGACACAACGAGAGTCCAATTCTGCTTATCATCGGTCTTCCGCTGGCTGGCCTTGGCTCAACTTAAGTGTAATGAGAGCAAATCTGAGATTCTGCTGTACGGCTCCTTCCCAGATAATTTCTATGATTCTCTCTGGCCCACCGATTTTCCCAGCCCCAAATCCACAGGTGGACCTGCAAAAAACCTAGGAATCTGGTTTAGCAATAATCTCAGATTTGAAGATCACCTGAAAAAACTCACCGGAATCTGCTTCTCCACTCTCAAAACTCTACGCAGATTCCTTCCTCTGCTTCCGCGATCAGCTAAGGAGACGGTCATTCGCGCTCTGATATTATCCAGATTGGATTACGCGAATGCTCTCTACTGCGGACTCCCAGCCTATCTGATCCACCGCCTCCAAGTAATCCAAAATACTGCGGTTCGGCTGCTGTTTAACATCCCCAGAAGATCTAGCGTCCGCCAACCACTCCGAGACCTTCACTGGCTTCCAGTGGCTCAAAGGATCTTATTCAAGATCCTTGTGTTAGCATACCGAGCACTCCACCTAACAGGCCCAACCTATTTGAGAAAAAGATTCTCTCTTTATGCCCCCAACCGCCCTCTCAGATCAAGCAATCTTCATCAAATGACTGTACCAAAGTTCAAATATAGCAGGCTTGGTGGACAATCCATTTCTGTCAGAGCAGCGAGAGCTTGGAATACCCTGCCTCTGCAACTGAGAACAGCCCCTACCATCATGGCTTTCAGGAAAGGCCTAAAAACCTACCTCTTCAACACCAATGCCTAATAGCTGTCCCTCTTTTGCATTTACTGTGATCTGTCCCCTTCTTTTCTCTTCGCGCCAGGATACTATACTATTTAGTAGCAGAGCGCGTTATAAAAGCCTCTATAATAATAATAATTATGTCCATCAACTGTTTTTTTGCATTTGTCACCCTGAGAAGTCGGTTTTGTCCAGACTTGTGTCCCATGCTCTCCTTGCCACTGGAATCAAGCTATCCTGGCTGAAGAGGGATGAAACCCAGAAACTGGTCCGAGGATGCTTGTTTCCAGTCCAATGAGACCTGGCTTGGCAGTTCGGGCTGGACTGTTCCCATGAGGCAGAGGGTTAAGACTGATTTGTATATGGCTGAGTTCAAACTGGAATGTCATGGTGAGCATAAAAATGATGGATTTAGGCCCAGATCTCTGTACTGGGGTGAATGTATGACATTGTTCTGCATTCTGTCCATCAACTGTTCTTTTTGCATTTGTCACCCGAGTGGGGCGGGTATGTCCAGGCGTGGGTTCCATGCTCTCCATGCCACTGGAAATAAGCTATCCTGGCTGAAGAGGGGTAAAACCTCCAATCCTTTCCTAGGATGCTTGTTTCCAGTCCAGGGAGCACCTGGCTTGGCAGTTCCGGCAGAACTCTTACCATGAGGCACAAGGACAAGACTGATTTTCATATGGCTGGTTCAAACTGGAATGGCATGATGAGCAAAAACATTGTGGATTTAGGCCCAGATCTTTGTACTAGGATGAATGTATGACATTGTCTGCATTCTTTCCATCAACTGTTGTTTTTGCATTTGTCCCCCTGGGTGGGACGAGTATGTCCAGACTTGGGTAACGTGCTCTCCATGCCACTGGAATAAATCTATCTTGGCAACAGAGGGGTGAAATCCCCAAAACAGTCCTAGGATGCTTTTTTCCAATCCAGGGAGGATGTGGCTTGGCAGTTTGGGCTGGACTGTTCCCATGAGGCACAGGGTCAAGACTGATTTGCATATGGCTGGGTTCAAACTGAAATGGCATGGTGAGCTAAAAAATGATGGATTTATGCCCAGATATCTGTACTGGGGTGCTGGGGTGAATGTATGACATTGTACTGCATTCTGTCCATCAACTGTTGTTTTTGCATTTGTCACCCCGAGTGGGACAGGTCTGTCCAGACGTGGGTAACATGCTCTCAATGCCACTGGAATCAATCTATGTTGGCTGAAGAGGGTTGAAATACTGACACTGGTTCCTAGGATGCTTGTTTCCTGTCCAGGGAGGACATGCCTTGGCAGTTCGGGCTGGACTATTCCCATGAGGGGCAGGGTCAAGACTGATTTGCATATGGCTGGGTACAAACTGGACAGGCATGGTGAGCAAAGAAACGAAGGATATAGGGCCACATCTCTGTACTTGGGTTTATGTATGACATTGTTATGCATTCTGTCCTTCAACTTTTGTTTTTGCATCTGTCACCCTGAGTTAGACGGGTATGCCCAGAATTGTGTCCTGTGCTCTCCTTTCCACTGGAATCAAGCTATCCTGGCTGAGGTGGGGTAAAACCCCGAAAACCGGTCCTACGATGCTTGTTTCCAGTCCAATAAGACCTGGCTTGGCAGTTCGGGCTGGACTGTTCCCATGAGGCACAGGGTCAAGACTGATTTGCATATGGCTGGGTTCAAACTGGAATGTCATGGTGAGCAAATAAATTATGGATTTAGGACCAGATCTCTGTACTGGGGTGAACGTATGACATTGTTCTGCATTCTGTCCATCAACTGTTATTTTTGCATTTGTCACCCTGGGTGGGACGGGTATGTTCAGACGTGGGCAACGTGCTCTCCATGCCACTGGAATCAATCTATCTTGGCTACAGAGGGGTGAAATTCCAAAACCGGTCCTAGGATGCTTGTTTCTAATCCAGAGAGTACGTGGCTTGGCAGCTTGGGCTCGACTATTCTGATGAGGCTCAGGGTCAAGACTGATTTGCATATGGTTGGGTTCAAACTGGAATGCCATGGTGAGCAAAAAAAATGATGGATTTAGACCCAGATCTCCTTACTGGGGTGAATGTATGACATTGTTCTGCATTCTGTCCATAAACTGTTGTTGTGGGTTCCATGCTCTCCAAGCCTATGGAATCAAGCTATACTGGCTTAAGAGGGGTGAACCCCAAAAACAGCCCTAGGATGCTTGTTTCCAGTCAAGGAAGGACCTGGCTTGGCTGTTCGGGCTGGACTGTTCCCATGAGGCACAGGGTCAAGACTGATTTGCATATGGCTGGGTTCAAACTGGAATGGCTTGGTGAGCAAAAAAATTATGGATTTAGGCCCAGATCTCTGTACTGGGGTGAACGTATGACATTGTTCTGCACTCTGTCCATCAACTGTTATTTTTGCATTTGTCACCCTGGGTGGGACGGGTATGTTCAGACGTGGGCAACGTGCTCTCCATGCCACTGGAATCAATCTATCTTGGCTACAGAGGGGTGAAATTCCAAAACCGGTCCTAGGATGCTTGTTTCTAATCCAGAGAGTACGTGGCTTGGCAGCTTGGGCTAGACTATTCTGATGAGGCTCAGGGTCAAGACTGATTTGCATATGGTTGGGTTCAAACTGGAATGCCATGGTGAGCAAAAAAAATGATGGATTTAGGCCCAGATCTCCTTACTGGGGTGAATGTATGACATTGTTCTGCATTCTGTCCATAAACTGTTGTTCTGGGTTCCATGCTCTCCAAGCCTATGGAATCAAGCTATACTGGCTTAAGAGGGGTGAACCCCAAAAACAGCCCTAGGATGCTTGTTTCCAGTCAAGGAAGGACCTGGCTTGGCTGTTCGGGCTGGACTGTTCCCATGAGGCACAGGGTCAAGACTGATTTGCATATGGCTGGGTTCAAACTGGAATGGCTTGGTGAGCAAAAAAAAATTGGATTTAGGCCGAGATCTCTGTACTGGGGTTTATGTATGACATTGTTATAGATTCTGTCCATCAACTGTTGTTTTTACATCTGTCACCCTGAGTTGGACGGGTATGCCCAGACTTGTGTCCCGTGCTCTCCTTGCCACTAGAATCAAGATATCCTGGCTGAAGAGGGGTGAAACCCTGAAACCGGCCCTATGATGCTTGTTTCCAGTCCAATGAGACCTGGCTTGGCAGTTCGGCTGGACTGTTCCCATGAGGCACAGGATCAAGACTATTTGCATATGTCTGGGCTCAAACTGGAATGTCATGGTGAGCAAAAAAATAATGGATTTAGGCCCAGATCTCTGTTCTTGGGTGAATGTATGACATTGTTCTGTATTCTGTCCATAAACTGTTAGTTTTGCATTGGTACCCCAGAGTGGGACAGGTATGTCCAAACTTGTGTCCTGTGCTCTCCATAAATCTATCTTGGCTACAGAGGGGTGAAATCCCAAAACCGGTCCTAGGATGCTTGCTTCCAATCCAGGGAGGACGTGGCTTGGCATTTTGAGCTGGACTGTTCCGATGAGGCACAGGGTCAAGACTGATTTGCATATGGTTGAGTTCAAACTGAAATGCCATGGTGAGCAAAAAAATGATGGATTTATGCCTAGATCCCTTTACTGGGATGAATGTATGACATTGTTTTGCATTCTGTCCATCAACTGTTGTTTTTGGATTTGGCACCCCGAGTGGGACTGGTATGCCCAGACGTGGGGTCCCGTGCTCTCCATGCCACTGGAATAAAAGCTAGCATGGCTGAAAAGGGTAAAACCCCGAAATCGGTCCTAGGATGCCTGTTTCCAGTCCAGTGAGTTGTGGCTTGGCAGTTTGGGCTGGACTGTTCCCATGAGGCACAGGATCAAAAATGATTTGCATATGGCTGGGTTCAAACTGAAATGGCATGATGAGCTAAAAAATGATGGATTTAGGCCCAGATATCTGTACTAGGGTGAATGTATGACATTGTTCTGCATTCTGTCCATCAACTGTTGTTTTTGCATTTGTCACCCGGAGTGGGACAGGTCTGTTCAGACGTGGGTAACATGCTCTCCATGCTACTGGAATCAATCTATGTTGGCTGAAGCAGGTTGTAATCCTGAAACCGATTCCTAGGACGCTTATTATCTGTCCAGGGAGGACGTGACTTTGAAGTTTGGGCTGGACTGTTCCCATGAGGCGCAGGGTCATGACTGATTTGCATATGGCTGGGTACAAACTGGAATGGCATGGTGAGCAAAAAAATGATGGATTTAGGCCCAGATCTCTGTACTGGGGTGAATGTATGACATTGTTCTGCATTCTGTCCATCAACTGTTGTTTTTGCATTTGTCACCCTGAGAAGTCGGTTTTGCCCAGACTTGTGTCCCATGCTCTCCTTGCCACTGGAATTAAGCTATCCTGGCTGAAGAGGGGTGAAACCCAGAAACTGGTCCTATGATGCTTGTTTCCAGTCCAATGAGACCTGGCTTGGCAGTTCAGACTGGACTGTTTCCATGAGGCAGAGGGGTTAAGACTGATTTGTATATGGCTGAGTTCAAACTGGAATGTCATGGTGAGCAAAGAAATTATGGATTTAGGCCCAGATCTCTGTACTGGGGTGAATGTATGACATTGTTCTGCATTCTGTCCATAATCTGTTGTTTTTGCATTTGTCACCCCGAGCGGTACAGGTATGTCCAAACTAGGGTCCCGTGCTCTCTATGCCTATGGAATCAAGCTATCCTGGCTGAAGAGGGGTGAACCCTGAAACCGGTCCTAGGACGCTTGTTTCCAGTCAAGGGAGGACCTGGCTTGGCAGTTTGGGCTGGACTGTTCCCATGAGGCACAGGAACAATACTGATTTACCTATGGTTGGGTTCAAACTAGAATGGAATGGTGAGCAAAGAAATGATGGATTTAGGCCAAGATCTCTGTACTGGGGTGAATGTATGACATTGTTCTGCATTCTGTCCATCAACTGTTGTTTTTGCATCTGTCATCCTGAGTTGGACGGGTATGCCCAGACTTGTGTCCCGTGCTTTCCTTGCCACTGGAATCAAGCTATCCTGGCTGAGTAGGGGTGAAACCCCGAAACCGGTCCTTGGATGCTTGTTTCCAGTCCAATAAGACCTGGCTTGGCAGTTCGGGCTGGACTGTTCCCATGAGGCACAGGGTCAAGACTGATTTGCATATGGCTGAGTTCAAAGTGGAATGTCATGGTGAGCAAATAAATTATGGATTTAGGCCCAGATCTCTGTACTGGAGTGAACCTATGACATTGTTCTGCATTCTGTCCATCAACTGTTATTTTTGCACTTGTCACCCTGGGCGGGACGGGTATGTTCAGACGTGGGCAACGTGCTCTCCATGCCACTGGAATCAATCTATCTTGGCTACAGAAGGGTGAAATCCCAAAACCGGTCCAAGGATGCTTGTTTCTAATCCAGGGAGGACGTGGCTTGGCAGCTTGGGCTGGACTATTCTGATGAGGCTCAGGGTCAAGACTGATTTGCATGTGGTTGGGTTCAAACTGGAATGCCATGGTGCACATAAAAATGATGGATTTAGGCCCAGATCTCTGTACTGGGGTGAATATATGACATTGTTCTGCATTCTGTCCATCAACTGTTCTTTTTGCATTTGTCTCCTGAGTGGGGCGGGTTTGTCCAGGCGTGGGTTCCATGCTCTCCAAGCCTACGGAATCAAGCTATACTGGCTTAAGAGGGGTGAACCCCAAAACCAGTCCTAGGATGCTTGTTTCCAGTCAAGGGAGGACCTGGCTTGGCTGTTCGGGCTGGACTGTTCCCACGAGGCACAGGGTCAAGACTGATTTGCATATGTCTGGGTTCAAACTGGAATGGCATGGTGAGTAAAACATTTTGGATTTAGGCCCAGATCTCTGTACTGGGGTTTATGTATGACATTGTTATACATTCTGTCCATCAACTGCTGTTTTTACATCTGTCACCCTGAGTTGGACGGGTATGCCCAGACTTGTGTCCCGTGCTCTCCTTGCCATTAGAATCAAGCTATCCAGGCTGAAGAGGGGTGAAACCCTGAAACCGGCCCTATGATGCTTGTTTCCAGTCCAATGAGACCTGGCTTGACAGTTCGGCTGGACTGTTCCCATGAGGCACAGGATCAAGACTATTTGCATATGTCTGGGTTCAAACTGGAATGTCATGGTGAGCAAAAAAATAATGGAGCTAGGCCCAGATCTCTGTACTTGGGTGAATGTATGACATTGTTCTGTATTCTGTCCATAAACTGTTAGTTTTTCATTGGTCCCCCAGAGTGGGACAGGTATGTCCAAACTTGTGTCCTGTGCTCTCCATGCCTTTGGAATCAAGCTATACTGGCTGAAGAGGGGTGAACCCCAAAACCAGTCCTAGGGTGCTTGTTTCCAGTCAAGGGAGGACCTGGCTTGGCTGTTCGGGCTGGACTGTTCCCTTGAGGCACATTGGCAAGACTGATTTGCATATGGATGGGTTCAAACTGGAATGGCATGGTGAGCAAAAAAAGGATGGATTGAGGCCTGGATCGCTGTACTGGGGTGAATGTATGACATTGTTCTGCATTCTGTCGATCAACTGTTGTTTTTGCAGATGTCACCCCATGTGGGACGGGTATGCCCAGACTTGGGTCCCGTGCTCTCCATACCACTGGAATCAAGCTAACCTGGCCGAAGAGGGGTGAAACCCCGAAACCAGTCCGAGGATGCTTGTTTCCATTTCAGGTAGTACTCGGTTTGGCAGTTCAAGCTGGACTGTTCCCGATGATTCACTGGGTCAAGACTGATTTGCATATGGCTGGGTTAAAACTGGAATGGCATGGTGAGCAAAAAATGAAATGATTTATTTAGGCCCAGTTCTCTGTACTGGGGTGAATGTATGACATTCTTCTGCATTCTGTCCATCAACTGTTGTTTTTGCGTTTGTCACCCAGAGTGGGACGGGTATGCCCAGATGTCGGTCCTTTGCTTTTCATGCCACTCGAATCAAGCTATCCTGGATAAAGATGGGTAAAACCTTGAACCCGGTCCTAGGATGCTTGTTTCCATTTCAGAGAGGACCTGGCTTGGCAGTTCAGGGTGGACTGTTGCAATCAGGCACATGGTCAAGACTGATTTGCACATGGCTGCGTTCAAACTGGAATGGCATGGTGATCAAAACATTTATAGATTTCAGCCTGGATCTTTGTACTGGAGGTAATGTATGACATTGTTCTTCATTCTGTCCATCAAATGTTGCTTTTGCATTTGTCACCCCGAGTGGGACGGGTATGCCCAGACATTGATCCCGTGCTCTCCATGCCACTGGAATCAAGATATCCTGGCTGAAGAGGGGTGAAACCCTGAAACCAGTCCTAGGATGCTTGTTTCCAGTCCAGAGCGGACCTGGCCTGGCATATCCGGCTGGACTGTTCCAATGAGGCACAGGGTGAAGACTGATTTGCATATGGCTGGGTTCAAACTGAAATGGAATGGTGATCAAAAAATGGATGGATTTATGCACTAATCTCTGTACTGGGGTGAATGTATGACATTGTTCTGCATTTTGTCCATCAACTGTTGGTTTTGCATTTGTCAACCCGAGTTGGACGGGTATGCCCAGACGTGGGTCCTGTGCTCTCCATGCCACTGGAATCAAGGTATCCTGGCTAAAGAGGACTGAAACCCCAAAACCAGTCCTAAGATGCTTGTTTCCTGTCAAGGGAGGACCTGGCTTGGCAGTTTAGGCTGCACTTTTCCAATGAGCTACAGGGTCAAGACTGATTTGCATATGGCTGGGTTCAAACTGGAATGGCATGGTGAGCAAATACGATGATGGATTTAGGCCCAGATCTCTGTACTGGGATGAATGCATGACATTGTTCTGCATTCTGTCCATTAACTGTGGTTTTTGTATTTGTCACCTCGAGTGAGATGGGTATGCCCAGATGTGGGTCCTGTGCTCTCCATTCCACTGGAATCAAGCCATCCTGGCTAAAGAGAGGTGAAACCCTGAAACCGGTCATAGGATGCTTCTTTCCAGTCCAGGGAAGACCTAGCTTGCCAATTCGGGCTGGACTGTTCCCATGAGGCACAGGGTCAAGACTGACTTGCATATGGCTGGGTTCAAACTGGAATGGCATGGTGAGCAACAAAATGATGGTTTTATGTCCAGATCTCTGTACTGGGGTGAATGTATGACATTGTTCTGCATTCTGTCCAGCAACTGTTGTTTTTGCATTTGTCACCCCGAGTGGGACGGTTCTGCCCAGACGTTGGTCCTGTGCTCTCCATGCCACTAGAATCAAGCTTTCCTGGCTGAAGAGGGGTAAAACCCCGAAATCAGTCCTAGGATGCTTCTTTCCAGTTCAGGGAGGACCTAGCTTGGCAGTTTGAACTGGACTGTTACCATGAGGCACAGGGACAACACTGATTTGCATATGGCTGGGTTCAAACTGAAATGGCATGGTGAGCAAAGAAATGATGGATTTAGGCCCATATCTCTGTACTGGGGTAAATGACATTTTTCTGCATCCTGTCCATCAACTGTTGTTTTTGCATTTGTCTCCACGAGTGGGCCGGTATGTCCAGAAGTGCGTCCCATGCTCTCCATGACACTGGACTCAAGCTAACCTGCCTGAAGAGGGGTAAAACCCCAAAACCAGTACTAGGATGCTTGATTCCAGTCAAGGGAGGACCTGATAGGCAGTACGGGCTGGACTGTACCCTTGAGGCAAGGGGTCAAGACTGATTTGAATATGGCTGGTTCAAACTGGAATGGCATGGTGAGCAAAAATAAAAATATTGATGGATTTGGGCCCAGAAATCTGCACTAGGGTGAATGTATGATATTGTTGTGCATTCTGTCCATCAACTGTTTTTTTTGCATCTTTTGTTTTGCAGAGGGTGCTGTGTGCTGCAGCACCCACTGCAACACACAAAATGGACAAGAATCATATGCATGCGCTACTTGGCAGACACCATGTTGTACCTGTCACATGGTGCAGGGATGAATTGGGGGGTACCGTATGCACCCCCCAACACCCAAATTCAAGGCCCAGGAGAAGGGGGGCCCTCTTTAGGCCCCCAAAGTCCCTTTCTGCCATTCTCTTCATGGCTGGTTAACAACCATGAAAAAGGTACTGGAAAGGGACATTGTAATCCCTGAACCTATAACATGTTAGAGACTACAAGCCCCTCCACCTCACCGGAGTGCTCAAAGAGCCCATAGGATGCGTGGCTCTTATACTTTCCATTGTAAAATGGTGGTCGGTAAATATGTCTGTGATGTAGGTGGGGGTCTATCCGCTGTCATAATTGGCTCCATAGTGCCTTGTTCTACGAAAATATCATGAATTGTAATAGTGGTAGCAGGATTTGCAATCTTGGTGCTAGGTACATCAAGGGGAGTACTTTAGTCATCCAAGCTAAAATAGTAGGGATGACACGAGCAAGAACATGAACAAACATAAGGGATTCCTGCATCTTAAAGCAAATAATTCACAATGTATCCACACTGCAACTAAATGTAATAATTTGCCATGCAAAGTTCAATAGGAAACAACACACTGCTTAATCATGGACTCAAGCAACAAAAAAATTAAAACAGCTCTCACAAACCCCCAAAAAATAATGGCCACACACAGGCTTAATAAAACAAATCTTATAAACATCAGCTCCATACTCATATATGCCTGTTGTAAAAGTGCCCCCACATCTCCACATCAGTCATCAAAGTTGTGATATTCGGAAAAAAACAAATAACATTATATTTCTCCTATAAGTCCACTTAATTCATAATTACATATACCCTTAGGACAGCCGTAACTAGTTATGTAAATGTTAGTATACAAGTGGTGCATGACGAATCTTCAATATCGAAATTTGCACTATTCATAAAGCATGCAGCCAAAAAACTGTTGTTCACAAGGTACTCATTTAAACCAACAACTTCAGTATTTTGCAATAATTTATTTACATGTACGATTTAAGCGAAACAAGTCAATGATAGAGTCTGCCAGTATTACAATTAATACCATTAAGCAATGTTAGTTATTCGATTATAGAGAACATATATGACTCAAGAGAATACAGCACCACAAGAACAGATTTTAAACTAAAACCACTTCCTGTTTCTAGGGGAGTAACTTATCCTCTTATGACTCTGTTTCTGATCTTTTATTTTCATGAGGGAATGTTTTTTTCCCCTTATCTTTCTTTTACTTGCAACTAGAGTACTGGGGTCTTTTTTAAGGTCTTTTCTTGTCTTCCTCCTTTCCACCCTGCCTTCCTTCCTTGTTCAGTCTGGGATGCATGATGTCACAGAATGTGGGGTGACTCATGTGAATCACTTGATTCCTGGCTGAGCTGAAGTAAGCAGCTCCTGGTGGGGCATTCTTACCAACTTAAATCTTGGCCTACCTACTACCCTGACCTATCTACTTACCATCTCTGTAACTATATCTTGAATAAAGATACTTCCTGGAAACTCTACCCGGACTCCTGTGAGGTATTTACTTTTAACATTTTGGCGACAATCTGGTCTTTCATGCATTGATTCAAATTATTAAGAGACGCGTTGGTATTGAAGAAATATTTCTGGAAAGTAAGCAAACTGAATTAATTGAATGTATTAACATATTGTACAAAATTAAATAGCGGTATATGCGGAATTTAGATCCAGCAATTATAGGAAATCGTCCTGATAGAAAATATTTAGGATTTGCGGGAGAACAACAAATTAGAGGAAGACTTTATATCATGTACGGAGAAAAAAGAAAGATGTAGTTTTTCGAAAAAATAAAGACTTATTTAAAAAAAAGACAAAGTCTTAAAACTAGAGAAGGGATTATTATTCCACCACCAAATACATTGCATCATACATGATGCTAGAAAATGGCTATCACATATGTGTGTGGTTAGAAAACTGGATAGAATACACTAAGGAAGACGGTATTTTGGCATTTACAGAACATGGTACCTTCAATGGTAGAATTTTGTACAACTTAAGAAACTGTATAATTAAGTAAGATTCCAGACCAAGATTAACGCAATATGAAACTCTAGAAGAGTGGGAGACAGAGACGTTTGAGCGAGACAGGTCACGAGCTGACAGAAATTGTAATAAGATTTATCCCAAAGTCCCAAAAGAGACCAGAGATAAACAAATGAAAAAGTGGAGACAGTCTATGCTAGTGGAAGGATTATGGGCTAGATGTAGGTAATTCTATTTTACCACTTCTAAAATACCGAATTTTACCGATTCGGTATTTAAGAAGTGGTAAAATAGAAGGGGGCACATGTAGGTATTTCAGAATCGGTAAATACAGAATCGGTATCCCCCATTGATTCCTATGGGCCTTGAAGCCCATAGGAATCAATGGTGAATACCGAATCGGTATTTACCGATTCGGTAATTACTGATTCCTGCAAGGGTGCAGGGGGTGTCACTTTGACACCCTCTAGCACCCCAAATACAGGCATGTGTGCCATGTGGCACACAGACATGCCCTAAGGGCATGTCTGTCTGTCACATGGCATAGGTGTGCCTGCACAGATGTGCATGCACACCTGGATTCGGTATTTTACCACCCAATTGGATTGGGTGGTAAAATACCGAATCTGAAAGGCCTGCAGCACTCAAAGATGTGCTACCTACATGTGCTTTAACAGAATCGGTATTTTTACCGAGTCTGTATTTACCGATTCGGTAATTTTACAGAATCTGTAAATACAGATTCGGTAAAATACCGATTTTGTAAAGCATGCTCCTACATTAGAAAACCCTAATACCGGTCGGAAACGGCCGAAATCGGCCATTTCCGACCGGTATTAGGGCTCCTACATCGGGCCCTATATCCTGTTTTTACCACAAGAGAACCATCAGGAAACAAAGGTACAGGGAAAAATGTAATGACTAGTGGTGATTCGGATGATGATTTCTGAGATGACTTGTTAAGGAAAAATCTGCCACCTTACCAAGAAGAAACTCAGAGGGTTACTCCTAGTGCTTTGTTTCTACACCCACCGTTTCGCAGGTTATACATGAAACCTCATTAGAAAAGGTACTTCAAGAGAGAGAAAAAGAGGCTTTAAAAAAACAGCGTTGTGAATTAATTCCGAAAATTTCCCAGTTAAATACAAGTCCTGAAGCTCTGACAATACATATAACTATAGGTCCTGTAGTTACCTTTATATGGAGATAAGCAAGTTAATCCTAAAACTCCAGTTCTGACTGCACCAATAGTTCAGCCAAGAAAAGAAACTCTAATAGTTGATGATAAATCAAGTGAATATGAGTTGGTAATTTCCCTAATGGATTTTCCTATATGAGAACCAGTAAATAATTCGATAAGGAAAGTTACACCCCCATGTTCAAAAGAGGTACAGATTGAAACATCCTCAGGAACGAGGCATGCAACTGTAGTAAGTCCAGAAGAATTAGACAGATGAACTCGGAATATAGAAAAGCCTAAATCACAGTTAAAGATATTGGACATATTCAAATTAAGGGTGGAATTAGAGAGAAATGGTAGCAGGAAATGTGGGATTGGATAGACTGTACACATTTGATGAAGATGAATTATTGTTTATATGCAGAAGTATTACTCTTTAGTATTCTCTGGCAAAATGTATAGCCGCTGTATTTTAACTTCCGAGTCACCTTGTGGTCACACGGTGACTCAGACATTAAAATACTGCTATACATTTCGCCAGAAAATACTAAAGGTGAATCTATCATTTTTTCTTAAGAAGCTTATCTATAAAATCTTAAAAATATTGAATAACAGTTTATTCGACATGGAAGGAATTACTACCATGACGTATATGAAATTTAATCAGCCCTGAAGAAGTCCGGTAACGGACGAAACGTGTTGGCTGTCTGCTTTTTAACAAAGAGAATTGAATAAAGAATTGAATTGAATTGAGGAAGCCTCCAATTACTGTTTCTTGGGAAAACTGACAATACTGAAATTATGTATAGGGATAGAAGGCGCAGTTTACGCAAATATTCGACAGTATAAAATGAGTCTCAAGATAAAAGAAGGAGTTGTACAAGAAATAGGGCGTTTGGTTGAACAAGGTATTCGGAAAGAAATAATGAGCAATCCATGTAATTCACCTATAATTGGCATAGAGAAACCAAACGGAAAGTATAGGGTGGTCAAAGACCTCCATAAATTTAATAAAATTGTTGTTCTATGTGGCCCAGTAGTACCAAATCCAGCTGTAATTCTGTGGGGAGCAGGATGGTTCACTGTAATTGATTTATGACATGCTTCTTTTCCATCCCGCTGCATCCAGATAACAAATTTTCATTTTTGTTCTAATTTGACAACCATGTTTATGTTTGGAGTCGTGTCCCTCAGGGGTACCTGAAAAGTACATCCATCTTTAGTCAGATTTTGAAAAAGTGCCTTGAATCACTGGTACTGCCCAGAAAATCTGTCCTGGTGGAGTATATCGATGACCTTTTGTTGGCATTGAGAACAAGAAATGACTGTGTGATCAATTCCATTGCATTGCTGAACCATTTAGCAAAAGGTGGCCCTAAAGTATCTCCAGAGAAATTGCAATACTGTACCACCTCAGTAAAGTATCTGGGACACGATAGAGAAAGAGGGGTCAGGAGAGTGACATCTAAAAGAATCAAAATAATTCAAGATATTAAATTACCCCAAACTCAGAAAGAAATCAGAATGTTTCTCGGAGTTGTAGGTTACTGCAGGCAGTGGATTGTGGGATTTGCAGTGCTTGCAAAACCACTGATCCAAATGACAAAGAAACGAGCAAAAGATCTAGTCAAGTGGGATGATGAAAGCATGACTGCCTTTTTAAAATTGCGTAACAGTCTATGTGAAGCTCCAGCATTAGGGATTTCTGACTATTCAAAGGAGTTTGCACTGTTTTGTGACACAAGAGACAATTGTGCACTTTCAGTACTAACCCAGACCCATGGGTTAATGCGACGACCTGTGGCATATTTTTCTGCAACATTGGACCCAGTGGCATCAGCATTGCCAGGTTGGCTGAAAGCAGTAGCTGCAACATGCGTGAGTCTTGAGCAAAGTGAATCCATTGTCATGGGACATCCTGTAACAGTGTATATTCCACATTCAGTCTTGATTCGGTTAACCCGAACACGTACTCAGCACTTAACACCTAGTCGGATGACTTAGTATGAAAGAATTATCCTTGGCTCAGAGAATATGACAATAGTAAGATGCACTATTCTAAATCCAGCAAAATTATTGCCCAATTCTCACTTTGAGGAAGTCAGAGAGGAAGTCGAACATGACTGTATCGACTTAACTGAATTCAGTACTAAACCTTGTGCATACATACAGGAAGAACCTTTGAAAGACCCAGACCATGAGTTATTTGTAGATGGCTTGTGTATGCGCCATGAGGAAGGAGGACTAAGCGCTGCTTTTGCTGTATGCACTCTATCAAATATAGTTGAAGCATCCTATTTACCAGGAGTCAAGTCTGAACAAGTAGCCGATTTGATTGCTTTAATAAAAGCATGCAAAATTGGGAAAAATTGGAGAGTAACCATTTACACTGATAGCCGGTATGGTTACGGGGTTGTGCATGACTTTGGCAAGCTCTGGATGCAAAGGGAGTTTAAGACTTTTTCAGGAACTCCTATCAACAATGGACAATATGTAAAGGAAATACTTGAAGCAATTAAATTGCCGCTCACCAATCTGGAACTGACAGAGTGACAGCTGGTAATCATTATGCTGACCAAGTGGCTCAACATTGTGCCAAATATAAAATGGCAATAAACAAGAAAATTGAAGCATGTGGAAACAGAGCCTACTTATACTATTTTGTGGTGTGAATACATGGGAGGAAGTGAGAGATGTACAAGGTGAGGCACAGCATAAAGAAAAGGAAGACTGGCAGAAAATAGGGTGTTAACTAAGACATGAAGATAGCATAATAGTCTACCTACATGGGAGACCAGTGTTACCTGACTGTATGCTTGCACCAATGGCCAGAATGTACTATGAGGACATACACATAGGGAAAGATGCAATGGTGAGATTGTTTAGGAGGGACTGGTTCAATGCAAAGTTCAGGAACATAGCAGTGAGTCTTTGCCAGAGATGCCTAATATGTCAGCGCTTAAACCCTTGAGAGGAAACTGTAGTATGCCCTGGGAAAATTGGGTCAGCAGAAGCCCTTTTATTAGACTACAAATTGATTTAATTCAGTTACCTGCTTGTCGAGGATTAAAATATGTCTTGGTTATTGTCTGCCTGTTTTCTAAATGGGTGGAAGCATACCCTACTCACAGGAACGATAGCATTACAGTAGCCAAACTTTACTTGAGGGAACTCATCCCAAGGTTTGGTTTTCCAGAAACGATTGAAACAGACTGAGGAAGGCACTATAATAATGAAATAATCAGTCTAATTTGTGAAGCTTTCAAAATTGAGCAATAACTGCACTGTGCATATTGCCCAGAGGCTTCTGGAGTGGTAGAACAATTGAATGGCACGATTAAAGCAAGGTTGGGAAAGATGTGTGAATCTACCCAATTTTAATGGCCTAATGCTTTTCCTCTTATTTTTGATGGGACTCAGAAGCAATCCAGACAAGAAAACAGGCTTGAGTACCTATGAGATACTCATGGGAAGGGCAATGAGGCAAGCATGTGTGCCAGGACATCAGCTGTTAACTATATCTGATGATTTAGTGTTGGAGTACTGCAACGAGTTGGCTGACCAAGTGCGGTCTATCTCTCGCAAGGTTGGGGAAGATGCAGAAGCCAGACATTCAACTCAAGCACATGATTTGAGCCCAGGAGATTGGGTAAATAAATCACACTCGGGAGTCTCGCCTAGCACCAAGGTGGGGAAAACCAGAACAAGTGATATTGGTCACCGCCACAGCTGTAAAGTGCAAGGGAATCCCCAACTGGATCCACACCAGCCACACAAAACTGATACCCGAACCTGACGAAGTTGAGTCTGAAGGTTGTGCAGCTGAAGGGTCTCAAGAAGTTGATCCTGACGTAGTTGACGAAGAACAACCACGCACCAGTCAGGACGAATGGATCCCAGTGGTTGACATACCTGAAATCAGAGTGAGAACAAGAAGGCAAACATAGTTAGATAGTCAGACTGATAGTGAGGACGAGATAGACATAGAAGAACGTTTTCAGATTACAGAAACCCAAGCCAGTGGTAAGCATGGGGAGGACCAGATAAGGAAAGAGCAATATACTCAGACCGACAACACACCTACTAGAACTTCATTGTCTGAGGAGGGAAAGATAGGTATGAGTCAAAACGCACAGGCGGAAGACAATCAAGAATCTGCAAGCCCTGTGCAGGACCAGACAGGATTAGTCAAAAGGATTTAGGACGAAGAGAAAACTCCAGGCCCAACAAAGACATATCCTGAATCAGGTCAGATTAGGATAGAAGGATCAATACAGGCAGAAGGGTCAACTGTATTAAGCCCTGGGGTAGATGAGTTAGAGAAGAAACCTGAAGTTGGCGAAAATCAAGTTGTGCCACAACTTAAAGAAAATAAAAGAGCACTTGAAGAATCAGAAAGCACAGTGCCAGCCAAAAGACTCAGAAAAGGTGATAAATGGCCTGGTTTTGTTAAAAGACTGAAATATCGCCTAGTAACGATGGATGAAGAACATGAACAGGTGAACGAAGTAACTAGTCAAACTGAACCATACACAAGCAATCAAAGAAGAAGTCCATGCCTGAAAAGGCTGAACAATAAATTCAAAGACCCTGAATGGACATATGTCATTATTGAAGATTTTCGAGAATCTGGAAATCAGTGATGACAGTGATAAAGAATTGATTGCTGATCAAGATATTGAAGAATTGAGGCCAACTTGAGATACATCAGAGGTGTATTCTGTGTAAAATTCTCAAAGAGGGGTTAAGACTCCTTAGTCAAAAATGGCTGATAGAAGAGTTGCTGGAAACTCAAAAATAAGTTGTATAAAGACATGCTGTAGGATATGCACATGTAGTGTATTCTTAGTACTTATAGTATGGCTAGGACTGACAATAGCAATACCATATTTGATGGCTGTTAAGCAAAATAACACTAGTATACACGGAAAGATAGCGCACCATAAACAAGATAGAATATATTTAGAAGCACCAGATGAGATAGAATTACATCACATTAGAAATAGAAATGAAACTGAAGTGAATGTTTTTGCTAATCCATTAGTACATTATGTAGAGACTATGCAGATTAGTGATTGTTATATCTGTATGAAATTTCCCTCTTCTGTAGCAGAAGGTGTTACTTACCACCATTCACCCCTGACTTATGACATTTACTGTAGCATATTAACTAGTTTGTTTTATAAAACTGGAAGGTTGCAGTACTATTATTCTAACATAGATGTTATTTTTCCTGAGATTCCTATACATAGGAAAATGAATCCTGTCTTTAGTGCTAAAGATGCCCAATTCTTTGGTGAATTTTTTCTAACAATGAAAGAAATAGATATAGCTAATGCACCCAGAGAAAATCTAACATGTAGTTTACAAACAGAAGAAAAGATATTTTTGAACTTAGTAGAGAGAAGGAGACAGGATTTCCATAGAAAAGTCGCTGAAATGAAACCTCAGATACCCAAATGGGCTGAAAGGGAGGAATTTGTGGCAAAAGGGAAAACTCATGCTGCTATGGCTTTGGACATCGAAAAGATGAGGAAAATTTGCCTTCATAGAAAGAAAACTGAGTATAACAACGTATTTATCGGTTCCAGTGAATGTGAACATAATTTCCTCATAATTGTGGGATGGGGACTAAAGCGGGGAACTGATCCAGTATTTCCTGGAGTCTGTTATATTTGTGGGAACAAATCTTACTTTAAGCTGCCTGATCATTGGTATGCGAGTTTCTATTTCGGAATAGTATTCCCAAAAGTATACCATGTAAAAAGAATCACTGGAAACAATGAACACGAAAATGAACTAACATGATATAAAAGAGCTAGTTTTGCAGAAATTGTAGGTGACATATTTAGTGCATTGATACCTTCAGTGGAAGTAATTATCTACAGAGGTGGATCGCTTATCGACTGACACTGTTGGAGGATTCTTATTGATCAATACCGAATTGGTTACGATCAGATCAATGGTTTTACAAAATCGACCTGCTCTTGACATCTTATTAGCAAAAGAGGGCAGAGTCTGTAGAATGTTGAAAGCACAACATTGTTGTACTTACATACCAGATAAAAGTGTTGAAATTGGAATGTATGTAAGGAACATTACTCATTTAGAAGAAGAACTGAAACCATTGGAAGTTGATTGTGCATGGTAAAGACTTACTGATGGTCTTTCCTCTATTGGTCCTTGGATATCTAATGTAGGTAAAAGTCTTGTAGGTAAATTACTGATACCAATGATGGCTATATTACTGATAATATTAGTGATAATGATTTGGCGCAAATGCTGCAGAAATAGAAAAAGTTACACTATTAATGAGAAAATGAAGAAACGCAAACTTGATGAAATTCAAATGGAAGAGTTAAAGGGAGACATATATAAGAGAATGAAGGTTTATCAGAATAATGGTAAAAAGAAAACTCCCCAAGTAATTGAAGAAATTGAATAGGGAGAGTTTTGAAGTTGGCATCGGGTTCCTTAATTTGTGATGATATAAAATATCATCAAAGAAGGGACTGATGGATCAACATTTCACATATATCGAAATTTGCTTGTATTCAGCCCTCTCTATATAACCTGTAATATATTAACCAACATGTTTTGTTTACTAATTTTTCACTACACAACATTTTTAGTATCTTGGGGAAGCTTGACAATGTGCTTATACTAACAGTAACTCTAATGCATTAAAATGGCCACCGAAAAAGCGGGAATCTCATTGCGCATGCGTCTACCACACTCATGTGGTGTGACATCTTTTCTGCTTGGTGGGAAATCTTTGCTTCTGTGCACTAGTGCCAAAAATGGCTGCTTTAAAACTCACATGCTAATGCTTATGCTGCAGCTTATACTAAGCTTGTTCGTTCTGCTTAGTTATTAACGCAGAAGTTAAAATAAAGTAATGGGTATAGAGCAGAGATAAGTGGTATACAGTGCATTCATTTGTTTTTATATTCTAATATGTTTCTTTTTGACAATGCTACTAGCTCATACTTTGGGCCAGACCACTGACACATCTTCCATCTTGGATGATTCTGCAAAAGCGCACTGTGACTCTGAAATTGCTGAAGCATTGGCATTGAATATCTGCCAACTCCCTTCTTACCCACGATGTTCCTGGGAACCTACTCTAATGAAGTCTAAAGAGGAAGCAAGAAGACTCAAATAAATACAATGTATATGATTTGTATATCTATATTGTTGGGCGGAATAAAGTCATGGGAAAGCAAATTGTGGGTGGGGATTCAATCAATACGATTCAAATTGAAATTACATCATCTTAGTATGGTGTGATGACCTATCCTCGTCTTTCCAACCAATCACTGAAGGGGAACACATAGATTTGCAACATTTAGGGGTGGTACATTGCCCTCGAAACGGTACAACTAAGGTAGGCTTAGATAGAGAATTTGTCCTACTTTTCCGAATAGCTGACCTGTCACTGACCCAACGCACTCAATAGGCGATCGAGAGCAGAGGTGCTGGCGGAGTACTCTGTCAGAAGAATCGATTACCCAATTGGGGTATTAATTGGCTTTCCTAGAGAGAGGGGTGTGACGCTGGCGTTGCACTTAGCTGAGGTCACCTGTCCTGATCTGCACCTGTCTGGTCCCGTGGGCGCCTGATTAGTCTGGAGCCTGGTCCTGGTCCATTTTGCACAGTACATGACCAGGATTGGTCATTACACCATTCTAGGTAAATATAATGTATGTGGTATGTCCATGTTCTATTTCCCTTTCTTACCCTTCCCAGGTAATAATGTCTAAAGGTGCAACTGCGATTTCTTGCAAACTTTATGTCCTGCTCGTTATATTCTTGCTTGTAAAGTTTATGGTCACAAGATTGTGGCCTTTTTCCATTTGACTAAGAAAATATATCATAGTTAAAGGTTTTAAAACTTTCCCCGAGTCTGTGGTTATTATAAGAAATGTAAATATATTTAAAATATTGCCTATTTATTCTAACTCCCTCTGATTCACAGGACTTATAGTAAGGTGACGAGGATTGGTAAGACATGGTTTACAGGTATAAGTCCTAAACAGACCTCTGGGCAAACTGATAGAGTCAATACATCAGTGATTGGTTAGGCAGGACTGCTAGTTCAAAGTGAGAATGTTATATTGGCCCAAAGTGAGTATGGTAAAATTGAGCTAGCTGGTCCCTGCATGCTCTATCAGACCTTCTCTTCAAATACGTCTTACAAAAACTCAGGATTCTTCATTACTACAATTTCACTCAAGAACCCAACCATGATTTACTTTGGCAACCCCAGTCCCACTAGTGACCAGAAGACACTGGTCAGTCTTAACTCAGGTATGCCAGTTTTTCCATTCAAGCTTGGTGAGTCTTCAGTTTTTATTTCCTTAACTTGGCTCCTCATCGCTATTTATTGAACTCCCACTATGTAATTGTATCATGTACTCAAACTGGAAGTCTGCATCACCATATTCTGGCTCTTCAGATATTATTAGAAAAAAAACGTTGTAGCGCCTAAGCAACTTTCAGTGTTTCATGAGCAGCAGCGCGTTATTTGACTTAACACGATACAACTTGCTTAAACATTTGTACTGACATTACCGCAGTTTTCCATCTCTCTAAAGCGAAGTGTTATCTGACTGTGTGCTTAATGAGTATTGCTTATCTTATCTTATGTTGTGTTGGCGCTGTCAGCGTCTGTACTTGGCCATGCACTTTGGAGGAGCCTATTGTGGCATTTGCTACACACCGCTTAAGCAGCATCCCTTCTTGTGCAATTTTGAGGCATGGTCATATTTTGAGACATTTTGGGCCATCGCGCCACGTACAGTTCAACAATGTTTCTTTGTGTTTAACAATTAGCAGCACGTGTACTCTGCACGTCATCCTACCTGTTCGGCAAGCTTTTCGCCGTTCTCGGAATCTTTCATGACGCATTGTCACCCAACCACTCTGCCTGATGTAAGACGCTCTTCTTCCATGACATGCCGTGAGCAACTCTGCACGCCGCCAATTATTTCCTGCCATCTTGTGTTTGACGGCTACATTAATATTTGCTGGATAATGCCTATTCCCACAACGAGAGCCTTGCCAAACACTAATTTTCATTTGGATCTTCAATAAAGTTTTATTCTTTCGTTTTTTGCCAGTTAGTTCTGCATTTGTTTCTGCTGTGCTCGCCTGCCTGCAAGTTCTTGCCCTTGCCACTTATTGTGCTGAACATGCTGAAGGGTTCCATTGTCAGATACTGTGAATCTTCACATCTTTCATGACTTCCCTGGCATAAGTTCATGGTATTTTCACCTTTTGATTCATGTCTTCCTGAGTCCTTGAATACACCAATTGGACCCATATCTTTGTTCAGCAATTACTTATTCTTTGTGTAATGTTATTGCACCTTGTTTGGCAATGACTATATTTTCACACAGCTTCAAGATGATTACGGTGACTACTTCTTTTGTTTTAGTCTATTGTTTTGAGTTACACTCCTGCATCCTAATGACTACGGTGACTAATTTATTTATTTTAATTTGTTTCTTTTATCTTCACTGTGTGCAGTCTACAGTGCGTTACTCTGTGCTTGCAATATATACTTTTACTTGTACTTTTCATGCCATTCAATTTGCGTGCAATTATTTTCATGTTATATTGTCATTTTGCATGAAATGTTATTATTTGTGGGTGCATTAGTTACAATGAGTGGGGCTTCCTCTCTTTTTAGTTACAGGCTTACTTCCTGTTTGTGGTGTTTTTAGTATTCTTTTGTCTTTTAGACTTTTTGCACAAGTTTCATCTATGTGGGGCTTTCACCCTTTTCTTCTACAGGTTTTCTCCTGTTATTTTTACTCGTTGTGTTCTCCATTTCACTTTACGTGGTGTTTGCCTTGACGTCAGTCGTACAAGTTTGGTATGTGTTCTGTCATTTCAAGTTTTTGGCACATGTGCTATTGATTTTGCTGTTCCCTTGTGAAAATGGGGGATGGTGTTCGTGCCTAGTTTTGCTACCTTCTCCTTGATTTTAATAGTTCATTCTTGGTGTTTTGTGCGTTTCTTCTTATTCTGTTTTACTATTGTGTTTGCTTATTTTTTGTGAAAGGTTTTTGCATTATTGCATTTCTGCATTCTACATAATATTAATTATTACGTTTAAATATTGTTTTGATCTAATACTCAGATATTATTTCTTCTTCTTTTCTTTCCTTTTTGTGAAGAGAGAGGATGTGTTGTAAGGTATTTTCTTGTCTTCCTCCTTTCCACCCTGTCTTCCCTCCTTGTTCAGTCTGGGGACATTTAGAATGTTGCATGATGTCACAGAATGTCGGGTGACTCATGTGAATCAGTTGATTCCTGGCTGAGCTGAAGGAAGCAGCTCCTGTTGGGACCTTCTTACCAACTTACATCTTGACCTACCTACTATCCTGACCTATCTACTTACCATCTCTGTAACTACATCTTGAATACAGATACTTCTTGGAAACTCTACCTGGACTCCTGTGACGTATTTACTTTCAACAGGGTCCTGTGCTGTGCTGTTTCCCCCTCATTGAACTCTTACCTCACTCATGCGCTCCCTTGACTCCCTTCCAGGAGTTGTATGCTCCTCTCATGGCACAGGTGATCTTGAGAAGCTTGCTGCTGTACTGTTGACAGCAACAGTCATCCTGCCCCAGAAGGAAACACGAGCAGCAGTCTTCCGATTACTGCAAGCGAGCCAAGACTGCCTCCGCCCACACTCCAGTTGGTCTGCCGAAACCTGATGGATCCTCGCAACCCTCACAATGGCCACACTGCCCTGTCTCTTCCTCACAAGCCTTCAGCACAATCATGGTACTTCATTGCATATCTTTCGTTTGTTTCATTGGCCACCATGTTCATCTTTCATTATTTGTATATGTAGATGTCTGCTTCACATATCAGCTCAAGCCTATGCATGGTAATCCTTACAACTCCAGGATTTGTTTGGCTACTTACCATTAAACTTTTACCATGCATTTGTCTATACCAAATATGCCTTTACAACAGAAATTTAGTTGAAAAGGCATGCGTGGTACAGGCATATGTGTGGTAAACTTTTTTGTTGTAAAGGCAGGCGTGCTAAAGACACATGCATTGAAATGACGGCATTATAACAGCATTCATTGTAAAGGCATGCATTATTTTATGATATAACCATTCCACGGTTCTTTGCACCTGAGTATTGTGGCTTGTGGGAGGTTATGGACTTGGCCAGTGGTTTTATCTTACTGGTCATTCCGGTGTTCTATAATCTCAATTTTGCTTTAGGCATCTAAAATCCAAGTCCTCACTGAGTGCACCTCATGATTGAGCTCAGACAGTTTATTTTTTTAGGATCAGACATTTAGCGATTGCCTTATGTCTCCTTTAATTCTTCCTTTAGACCTTTTTAAACTGTTGAAGGATCATTAGTAGATTCTCTTTTGTAAGTGCCATAGTTTCCTCTGGGTTGGATCTCCTCTTTGCATTTGTGGGTGTACCTAGTGCTGAGGGCAGCAGTGATAACATAACCTTCTTTTCAGGTGGTGAGTGGTTCTATAGTAGGATAGAGGTGTTTTAACTCTCTACTAATTAACTATCTACTTTCAGATCGGCATTCTCAGAAAGTTCAGTTTACAAAATAGACCCAAGTCAACTCTTGTATTTAAGGGGAACCCTTGCTCTAGTACCAGAAGCAGATGTCCTCATCAAAATGTGTATGTTCTGTTCTACAGGGAGCATAAGGCAGGCAAGAAACTATAAATTGAATTCTGAGCAATCACTGTGCCATGCTGTCTATCTTAGTCAGAACATCAGGTACTATTGCCTCCATCTGCCCCCAGGGGAGACAGAAAGCACACCAGTTTCTTGTCAATTTAGGGGTGGGTCTACTCAAAATGAGCATACCGATGCTCCCACGCCCCCAAACAAACAGGACAGACTTTATGACTCCCCGAGGGGGACCGATGGGGATATTACCCATGATCTGCCTCCCATGGGTGTCTGAAAGTCTTCTAGACATCAGGGATGTTTTGTTTATAAAAGAGGAGTCTGGATGCCCACAATGTGCAAGACCATGCACCCACCCAAAAGTAAATGCAAACAGTGTAGCAGGTAGAAAGAACAATAAACACAAGTGATTTTTTATGTATATTTAGGGATGGGGCTGCCCAAAAATGACATGTCAATGTCCCACTCCCCAAAACAAGCTGGACAGTCTTTCTGCCTCCCTGGGGGGCATATGGGGATTATTACCCTGTTCTGCACCCCAGGGGGCAAGAAGCTCACGAAACATAAGGGATTTTTATTTGAATTCTTATTTTTAAAAAAGAGGCATGGGAGATACCCACAGTGGGAAAGACCACACCCCCTAAATCCAAATTCTAAACAGCCTTTCTGCCCCCTGTGGGCAGATGGTTCAACTAGCCTTTGATATACCCCCCCGGGGGGGGCAGAGAGCCCACTAGGTACCAGGGATTATTTTGTTTGAATATGTAGGGGTGAGGGCTGCTGAAAATGGGCATGCCATTGCCCCTACCCACCAAACACAAATGGGACGGTATTGCTGAAAACTGAGTCTTATTTCGCAATGTGCCTAGCTGTGGATTTTTTACACAAGTTCAGCCAGCACCTACGAAAACCTAGAAAATCTATACATTTTTGTAGACTAGATACCCAGGGGAAACTAGGATGGAGTGACCTGTGTGGCTCGGTCTTCTCCAGAGGAATCCACAAACCCTGGGTACTTTTAGAATCCTCAAGATGTTAGATGAAAAGGACACAAATTTGGTGTGGATACCTTATGTGGTCAAAAGGTTACGAGGAACTTAAGCGCCAACTACCCCAAATAGCCCAATAATGGCTTAGCATGTGGGGAGGGAGAGGCCTTGCAGCGAAGGGGTTAACATTAAATCCCGTCCATCAGTCAGTAACTACCAATTACAGGAAGAACACATCATTGGTTACTAGAGAGATTACCTTCAAGATTGTGAAGGCAAGTGAAATTGTTCCATTATGGTATAGCTCAACTAATGATGAGACACTTCCTCTGAAACTGGAACTTTAACCAGCCGATTATGACAAGCATGGTGTCTAAGATAACCCAAAGATACTGCAGAGAAAGAGAGATAAGGAGGGACATCCATCCCCATTTTATATGCACAGAATGAAGTCTATTGTAAGGTCCATAGGATGAATGCATCAATATTTGGAAAGTCCATGCCAGCTTAATTTCACTATTTATTTTGCACATATGTCTTCTATCAAGCTTAATTGAGAGTCATGGCAGTAAAATGGCAGCTAGCCCACTGTTTTGATGCAATATGGTACTGCATCAAGGAAAAGTAATGAAAATAGATATAGACTATAATGTAGATTTTCCTAAGCTTTGATGAACATAAAATCTGGATTTTATCAAAGATAAAGGTTTATATTATTGCAATATTTTTTATTGCCACTATTCACAGCAGCCCTTTAAAGAATTTAGGGGCATATTATCAAGATCGGTGTTAAAAATGGGCTTGATAAAATGCCCTAGAGAATTCCAATAGCAGTCCGTGCTCTGGTGTGAACATGGGCTTCTATTGGCATTCCCCAGGGCATATTATCAAGCCCATTATCGCCGCTTTAGCAGTAGTTTTCTGCCGCTAAAGCGGTGATAATTTTAACGCCGTTCTTCATAATATGCCCCATAGAACCTTAAAATTCTAAAAATCAACAAAAGGCCAGAACCCTCAGTCTTATTTGTTTTTTTAATGAACTGCCAAACACATGAAACTTTTAAAACATTTTTAGAAACAATAAAATCAAAATTCTATCTCCCTTTCTCCAAATTTACAATGATCTCCAGAAGATCCATACTTCTATCATCTTCCCATTGTTGCGCATGAGCTCTAAAATAAAATCAACAATAATCTCGGGGTTGGGTACAGGGAGGGAAAATATTTGCCTCAGTGTCTTTCATAAAGTCCAGTTTTCTGTCCAACAAAGCGGCAGAAAATCTACTTTTTATGGTAACACCGGAGGCTAACAATATTGCAAGTTTAAAGCTTCTCTACTAAACAAGAAACTGCATTCCCCACTGGATTAAAATAAAACCTCCTGAATATTACATCGTTCGACCAGGATGCACACTTGCCCCAGGGACCACTTTATGGTCCCCGGGGCCATAATTAGCCTGATGAGGGGGCCACGCGGCCCCCCTCCCATAATAAATTAAAAAACCGATGGCAGGGCCGAGGGGGATTGGGTCCCCGGGGCAAGAAGTGGTACAGGAGGGGGGTCACGCGGGCCCCCTTCCAAAAAATCCCCAATAAAATAAAAAATAAAAAAGGCCGGCCCCAGGGGATGGGGTCTCCGGGGCCACAGGAGGGGTGCCATGGAGCCCCCTCCATAAAAAATAAATAAATGTGGCCATGCACGGGAGATCGTATCCCTGGGGACAGAATTGGCCACGGGAGAGGGGGCCCACACGGCCCCTTCCCGTTCAGATTTTTGTTTTTTAAACAAAGAGGTCAGGCCCTGGGGGATGGGGTCCCCAGGGCCCAAAAAAGCAAAAAGAAGGGGAGGCCACACAGCTCCCCTGTAAAAACAAAAGAAATAAAAAAAAAGACCATCATCGTGCAGGAGACCCGCCTCCTCCCAGCAACACTCTGCAAAAGCCTTCCAGAGAGGTGTTGAGAGGCCATGCCCCTTTTTATACCTCTCTGCAACGCATCTCTGTGGTGCTTACTGGAGGTAACTGGTGGGCTAGTTGGCCTTAAGGGACCCTCAGGACGCAATGAGAATAAATCCACCAATTTACAACTGACCATGCACTGTCCTTCCAGCACTCTAATCATCCAGTCACTATCCATGTACTCATGCAATGACCCAGGCACTAACTCAATACAGAGGAGGTCATGCTAATTACAGGGGTACCTTCAACGCATAGTGTTATCTGGTGTATGTAGGTGTTTTCACTGTTCTCTAAGTGTCTTAGCACTGGCTCCGGTCCTGGTTAGTGAGAGTCAGTTAACACCAGTACCCATCACTAAAAAGTTGGGCACAGGAGGCCTTTCTGCTCCTCTGTTGGCTCTTTCTGCACATCTCTTGCTTCTTCCTACACTTTTCTTCATCTTTCTGGATTTCTGTTGCCTCTTTCTGCCTTTGTCTTGCTTCATCCTGCGTTTTTTTCCCTCTTTCTTCACATGTCCTAACTTTGTAGGCATACTTTGAAATTAGCATTCAAAAAACCTTTGAAATTCACTTAAAAA
Source organism: Lissotriton helveticus (assembly GCF_964261635.1). Lineage (NCBI taxonomy): Eukaryota > Metazoa > Chordata > Amphibia > Caudata > Salamandridae > Lissotriton > Lissotriton helveticus. The sequence goes on from NC_136068.1 coordinate 652,460,931, forward strand.
ACATAGGTTTCAGGCATGTTATAGTTAGAAATTAGCATTTAAAAAAAACATTGAAATTCACTGTAAAAAACATAGGTTTCAGGCATGTTATAGTTAGAAATTAGCATTAAAAAAACCTTAGAAATTCAATGAAAAAAAACATAGTTTGCAGGGGTGTTATAGTTAGTTGGACATTTCACTCGTACAAAACCATAGAAATTCCCCCGATATAGTTAGTTCAGCTAACTATAACTTGCGCCCCGCAATGCACTGCTCATGACATCACTGAATTACATCAGGGAATTTCTAAGGTTTTTTAAATGCTGATTCTCTAACTATAATGTGCATGAAACCTGTTTTTTTTCAGTGAAAATATACACACACACACACACACACATATATATATATTCACTGAAAAAACCATAGGTTATAGACCATATATAGTTAGGAATTAGCATTTACAAAACCTTGAAAATTCACTGAAAAAACCATAGGTTATAGACCATATATAGTTAGGAATTAGCATTTAAAAAACCTTATTTTACTCACACAAAACCATTGAAATTCCATATATAGTTAGTTGCACTAACTATATATCGCGCACCCGCAATCCACTGCTGATCATGTCACATATTACATCATTCATGACATGGTCAGTGACATCACTGATGACATCACTGATGACATCTCAAATGACATCACTGATGAGATCACTGATGACGTCATCCAGTGACTGTGTGTTTCTGTAAAGTTTAAATATGTTTTACATATTGAAGAATGAGTAGATGTATAAGTGTCTGGACGAAGGATTTAGTAGGTGCATGACTGAATGTATGAGTGAGTGATTAAATGTGTCTCACTGAGTGCATGGGTTAGTGACTAAACTGTCTTAATTTGTGCATCATTATGTCTGTTGTTCTGTAAACTGCTGCATGTGTTGATCATTAGCTATACGAGAAGCTATATGTGTTATTAATTGGTTGCCCAAGTATTTCTATGGCAGATTGAGTTTGTGTGGGGGTGGCTGGAAGGTGTGTGACTCTATGCATAGATGTGTGAGCAGTTTATTCACTAGGTGTATGAGTTCAAGAGTGCATGTGGAAACAGCTACATGGGCAGTTGACTGTGTGCATGAGTGTATTGATGAGTGAATGGATATCTCAATGCTACATCTCATAGTAAGTACATATGTAAAACACAGTACATGTGAGAGTTGGCATATATAAATAACTGTGCATGAGAGCCACTGAATGAGTGAGTGGTTGTATCGATCATTGTGAACTTGTATCAGGGATTGTATAAGAGAGTAAATATGTGTTAGTATATGTTTCAATAAGTAAGGTGTGTTTAACTGTATAGTTGAAGAAATGGAGGTGAGATTGTTTCTTTGCATGACTGACTGGGTGTGTGAGTAACTCCATGGATGAGTGGCAGTGTGTGAGTGTCTGTATACACTGAGTGTATCTAAGGTTATATTAGAGTCTGAAGAGGTTTATCGTATTAGCACAAGAATGATGTCAAATGAGATGTCATCAGTGATCTCATCAGTGATGTCATTTGAGATGTCATCAGTGATGTCATCAGTGATGTCACTGACCATGTCATGAATGATGTAATATGTGACATGATCAGCAGTGGATTGCGGGTGCGCGATATATAGTTAGTGCAACTAACTATATATGGAATTTCAATGGTTTTGTGTGAGTAAAATAAGGTTTTTTAAATGCTAATTCCTAACTATATATGGTCTATAACCTATGGTTTTTTCAGTGAATTTTCAAGGTTTTGTAAATGCTAATTCCTAACTATATATGGTCTATAACCTATGGTTTTTTCAGTGAATTTCAATGGTTTTTTAATAGCAAATATCATAAGCTGTCGAATGTCAAGTACGTGGTAAGTGAAAACATTTTCGTGTTTATGCACACTGATCTGCTTTGAATGGTGCCCCCCCCCTCATTTCTATTAGGAGTACTCTCTCTTTGCAGATAGTGAAAGGTAGTTAACGCAGGCCTTTGCCCCCGTTGTAATCCGTCGTGCCTGCTTCTCTCTCCATTTGATTGATTGTTATCCAAGTATTTACTGTTTTAGAATTAGTTCTCTTTGGTTCATTCTCTATTTACAAACAAACACAGAGTCGCAATACTCTGTTTAGTCTTTGCAGATAACGAAAAATCGTGTAAAAAAAAAAGAAAAGGAATCGAGCAAAATCAGTAGGCCACTAATGGGATCTCTTTTTGACCTCGCTAAAATAGAAACATTAGGAACAACCCCTCATGACAAATACAAAACTAGTGAGATGAACTGAACTCCACACAATGATGGCTGCAAAACAGCTCGGCTCCGCCACCCACCCCGCCCAAAATAACGATAAAGAGCGGCTGCCATGATTGGTTGCGGAATGGCCACAACGGAGCTACGAAATGGTGGTGCTCTCATGCTAACCCCAGCTTCAGTCTGAAACATCCAGAAACACTGTAGACTACCAATTCGATCAGTTCCGGTAGCGCCCCAATGTAACCCGGTAGAGAAGAACTAGCCCTCCCCTCTTTGACTGATGGTTCTTGTTGCCTGTCCCTTCTGTTGTCATTTAACAGAACTATTTAGCCTGCTGAAAGGGGTTGTGTTTCGACCGCTGGTTGGTGGAGACATTTTGACTATATTCTGGACCTGCGTTGTCGCGTAATGCGTCATATGACGCGCCGCGTTAGCGCATCCGGAAGTCATCCGGGGCGCGCAGCGCGTAACGTAAGCATAACAAGTCATGTGACTTGTTAATAAAACTTTTCATTGGTTCATTTTACTTTTCTTATTCTAATGATGAAAGCCTTGGTCATATCACCTAAAAATGACGCTTTTAATTACTTCCGAACATTATTTTTTCTTAAATATATGTTATAATGTTCCAGGCTAATGTACTTTCCTGGAAATTTTACAACTGTCCTGCAAGTAAAATATATTCTTTTTTCGAGAAAAAGAGCGTTTCTTCGTCCCATGACGGAGCCGTTGAGCAAAAGAGGGTCGACCTACTGTCTTAGTCGCCGATACGACTGAATATGAGATTCTTATCGATCACTTTATGTTGCAGGAATAGAAAACACAACAGCCCTTGACCATTTATCTTTACTGCGTTCCTTCGTATTATACCTTTTACCCTTCATGTAATTGGTCTGCTTTATTTCACTTGCCTTTTAATGATTCTAAAACAGTGACTATTATTAAAAACTTTACCAATGTATATACTACTACCATGTTTTCTTTTAAAAACCTTTATTGTGAAAATTTCATTATACAAATACGAGCCTATAACCACGTGGGCCTGCCACGGAGCAAACTGTAATCGTATATGATGAATAGACATTTACACTGTAGAGGAACGTAACGGGCGGGCCATTAGGTTGCAAGAACTAAGGTGTCTAACAGTTACGGAATCGGTGGACGTACATTTTATAATTAAAATACGACAGGGCCAGTTACAATAAAATTATCTAGATATACATTTGCGGGCAAGTACCATGGGTGACGTTAATTCGAATTTTCAACAGTACAGTAATCAATAACACATCAGAACTTAATATCAATAGGGATGTCGAAATATTCAATCAATTCTCGTCCCCGCCCGCCATGTGCTTCAAAACTGCATACGTATCTCGTGATTTCAAGGTTCTGCAACCAGTACACAACAAGGAGTTACGAGTCCCATTTATTCCGGCGCCATTTTGGGCGAGGACGGGCAGGTCCAGGATATAGTCAAAATGTCTCTACCAACCATCGACTATGATGATGTTCATAAGCTGTATTTATTAGAGTAACACTCATCTGTCCACATGAAATTAATTTACCACAATCTAAACATGTCATTTTAATCTTTCCAAAGTTCTTCTAAATATTTGGGACCGTTTCCCTTGCCTCTGAAACTCTCAGTGCCACTTCTTTGATGAATGTACTAACAGGTCAGGGGTTCTCCTCCAAATCTCTCTTTTATGCAGCACTATAATTAATTGGTGCCACCTCTCCATATGACGATGCATGGTATAGTTACCACAACTATATTTTTTTTCGGTTCCTCTGGAGAGTTCATCGTGGCAGATGAAGCGTGTAACGTACCGGGCATTTACCTTTTTTTGCATGTACAGGAAAGGAAAAAAAAATCGAGCGTCCGAGTTCTAAGGTGTCCCAGGGCCATTTTAGTGGACCAGGCCCAAATCCAAAGAACAGGCCGCCATTTTGAGAGTCCTCTTGCAGCCGCCTGTCGCTGTAGCATCAAGAGCAGCCGAAACTCAGCTGAATGGCAACTGAAACGGTAAATGGGCGCCCCACTACATTTCAGCATTGTAGGATGACCACACCAGTACAGCAACTTGCTAGACATCACCTCGGTGCTATCCGGATCTCGGCGCCCCACTGCAGATGAAGTGCCTCTCAACTATGAAACCACCACGGTGACATCCGGATCTTGGCGCGTTGTGCTGCCTTCGGCCTATTCGCACATCGGTCCGCTACTGACGCCATCTCACAGGCTAATGGGGTGACCCACGCCGAGTTTCAGCATTGTAGGATGACCACACCAACTTGCTAGACATCACCTCGGTGCCATCCGAATCTTGGCATCTCAACGCCTAGTGGTATCTTCCATACAGAAAATATTGTTACGCTGCCTTTGGCCCCATTCGCACATCAGTCCGCAACTTAGACATCACCTCGGTGCCATCCGGATCTTGGCATCTCAGCGCCTTGTGGTGTCAGTCAGAAAATATTGTTGCGCTGCCTTTGGCCCCATTCGCACATCAGTTCGCTACTGACACCATCTCACAGGCCAATAGGGCGCCCCACGCCGACTTTTACCATTGTACGATGGCCACACCAGTGGCACAACTTGCTAGACATCACCTCGGTGCCATCCGAATCTTGGCATCTCAACGCCTAGTGGTATCTTCCATACAGAAAATCTTGTTACGCTACCTTTGGCCCCATTCGCACATCGGTCCGCAACTTAGACATCACCTCGGTGCCATCCGGATCTTGGCATCTCAGCGCCGTGTGGTGTATTCTCTTCAGAAAATATTGTTGAGCTGCCTTTGGCCCCATTCGCACATCGGTCCGCAACTTAGACATCACCTCGGTGCCATCCGGATCTTGGCATCTCAGCGCCTTGTGGTGTCTTCTACTCCGAAAATATTGTAGAAAATATTGTTGCGCTGCCTTTGGCCCCATTCACACATCAGTCCGCTACTGACACCATCTCACAGGCCAACAGGGCGCCCCACGCCGACTTTTACCATTGTAGGATGGCCACACCAGTGCGGCAACTTGCTAGACACCACCTCGGTGCCATCCGGATCTTGGCATCTCAGCGCCTTGTGGTGTCTTCAAATCAGAAAATATTGTTGCGCTGCCTTTGGCCCCATTCGCACATCGGTCCGCTACTGACGCCATCTCACAGGCCAACGGGGCGCCCCACGCCGACTTTCAGCATTGTAGGATGGCCACACCAGTGCGGCAACTTACTAGACACCACCTCGGTGCCATCCGGATCTTGGCGCGTTGTGCTGCCTTCGGCCTATTCGCACATCGGTCCGCTACTGACGCAAACTCACAGGCCAACGGGGCACCCCACGCCGACTTTCAGCATTGTTGGATGGCCACACCAGTGCGGCAACTTACTAGACACCACCTCGGTGCCATCCGGATCTTGGCGCGTTGTGCTGCCTTCGGCCTATTCGCACATCGGTCCGCTACTGGTGCAAACTCACAGGCCAACGGGGCGCCCCACGCCGACTTTCAGCATTGTAGGATGGCCACACCAGTGCTGCAACTTGCTGGACACCACCTCGGTGCCATCCGGATCTTGGCGCGTTGTGTTGCCTTCGGCCTATTCGCACATCGGTCCGCTACTGACGCCGCCTCACGTGCCAACGTATTTTCTCCGCATTTTACACCCTATGCCGCATAACAGGTCATGTGACTTGTTTATAAAACTTTTCATTGGTTCATTTTACTTTTGGTTTCCTAATGATGGAAGGCTTGATCATGTGACCTAAAAACAACACTTTTCATTGGATGAAAACTTTTTTTTTTTCCCAAACGATGAAAGCCCCACCTTGTTTCTGGATGTTTCAGACTGAAGCTGGCGTCAGCATGAGAGCACCACCATCTCGTAGCTCAGTCGTGGTCATTCCGCGAGCAATCATGGCAGCCGCTCCCCACCAGAAGCCTGCAGAAGTCGGAGCCCCCAAAACTTTTGATGAATTCTCAAGGCGGAGGGGACGCTTTCGAGAATGGGGTCCAAGACCTAGCAGACAAGCGTCCGATTTCCAAGGTGTCCCAGGGCCATTTCAGTGGACCAGGCCCAAAAAGGAAACAGCCTGCCGCCATTTTGAGAGTCCTGTGACAGCCGCCTATCGCTGCACCGCAAGAGTGGGCGCAACTCAGCTGAATTGCGGCTTTTGACACAGTGGACCACAAACGGACGGAATGGCAATTGAAACGGTAAAGGGGCGCCCCACTACAACAGATGACACTCCACCTGGAGAGGCCCGTTCACGCCGCCTCCCCCGGGGCGCCCCACGCTGTTATTCGGAGCAGCATTGTAGGATACCAAAACCAGTGCGGCAACTTACTGGACATCACCTTGGTGCCATCGTTCTGCTGCCTTGGAACTATTCGCGCAACAGTTTGCTACTGATGACCCACCCCCCGCGACGCCCCATGCCGTTATTTGCTGGGTGGCAACTTACTAGACATCACTGTCGTGTCATCTAGATTTCAGCGCGTTCTGCTGCCTTGGAACTATTCGCACAACAGTTTGCTACTGATGACCCACCCCCCGCGACGCCCCACGCCGGAAATCTGGACGTTGTGCTGCGTTGGGACTATTCGCACAGCCGACCGCTACTTCGTTGTTTTTCCCTAAAAATGTTTATATGTTATTACTATTTTTGTTTTCTTGTATATATTTATAAATTATTAAAGTTTTATAATCTTACTACTTTGTCGGAGTGCTATATATTTTTAATGTGACACATAATTGTAAAAACTTTGATGTACAAAGAGTCATCCCTGGAATCTTCCGCTTCAGGCTCGGTCCCCTCCCCAATCACAATACAGGATGGTTTTCAGATAATAGCAACGCTTCTGCTGTGACGGATCTCATCGAGTGTGGGCCTTGATCTACTATAACTCCTTTGAAGAGGGGTGATTCTTTACAGCTGTGGCCATAAACTACATCTGCAGGGCTAGCTGATACCCTAGGACCAGCCTGGACAATCGGACACAGAGGAAAAGGAGTGTCAGAGGGTGCGGTAGTGAATAGGGCGAAAGGGAGGTGTCGGGCGGGCACAGGGTGTGATTCTCAGGGAAGAGCAGCGCAGATGGGAGGAGGTTTATTACCCATGCATAAGACAGAGAGCGGGGGTGACCACTGCTTGCGAGGGTGGGGAGCCATGCTAAGGATCGACAGCGTGCACAGAGTGGGTCTGGTCAAGGCATCTAAAATGGCTGCCGTGCACGACAAAAGTGTGGCATTTGAAAAAAGACAAGATGGCGCAGACAATGTTTTTCAACACTTCCTGATTTCCTTCGAATCGAACGTTAACAGACGTTGGGGCATATTACCAAAGTTACGCGATATTTATCCCTAACGATGCTTAGCAACGATTTTTTTACCGTCAGAAATTATCGCAGATAAACCTTGCTATTATCAAGGTTTATCGGAAATACGATAAAAAACGACCGCAATGCATTAATATCGCTGAAAACTCAGCGATATTCATGCATTACCGAGCTAATGCTCTTAGCCATGTTATCCACCTCCCATTGGATAACATGGCTAAGAACTGCTCAGGGCAGGTGGTAGCTTTTGGAGATATTCGCGCTTATCTCGAATATTTCCAAAAGTTGATAATAGGAGATAGCGATGTTAGCGACTGTTTCCAGTCGCTAACATCTTGGCATGCCCACTTTGCATGTCATTAGTGATAAATATCACTCACATGCAAAGTGGGGCCCAAGATGGTCGCTATCTTCTACTAGCCGTCGCTAACTGGTGTTAGCAACAGCTAGGTAATACACATATAATTTTATCTCCGCGAAGCGGAGCGCTGTTACAGATATATATCTTGTTTCTGAACGTTAATTTCTCAAAATGCACTGAAGCACATATATTGAGACCTAGCAAAGGCACATCGGGCTACCAGTCCCTACAATTTTGCCAAGTTTCGTGCAAATCCATTCAGCTGTTCGATCCTACCGAGAGACAAGATGGCGGCCGCTACGGACTGTTTGGAATGTTTACAGACACCGGAGAGCCAATCAGCTTCGCTTCGCAAAGCTCCGTAACGCGAAAAGTACGCGAAGCGGTGCGCTGTTACAGATATATATCTTTTTTTGAACGTTAATTTCTCAAAATCCACTGGAGCACATATATTGAGATCTAGCAAAGGCACATCGGGCTACCAGTCCCTACAATTTTGCCAAGTTTCGTGCAAATCCATTCAGCTGTTCGATTATTATTATTTTTTTTTTTTTTTGCCCCGCGGGGCCCTTTTAAAACCTCCACATCAAACCTAGGGGGTGAGCGACAATGTACTATGCCCCCTTATGGTCATTTGCCCCTTCGCTTTGGCCTCCTCTTGTCTCTCGATCCTACCGAGAGACAAGATGGCGGCCGCTACGGACTGTTTGGAATGTTGACAGACGCCGGAGAACCAATCAGCTTCGCTTCACAAAGCTCCGTTGCGCGAAAAGTACGCGTAGCGGAGCGCTGCCCAGTCCGCTGTTACAGATATATATCTTTTTTTGAACATTAATTTCTCAAAATCCACTGAAGCACATATATTGAGACCTACAAAAGGCACATCGGGCTACCAGTCCCTACAATTTTGCCAAGTTTCGTGCAAATCCATTCAGCCGTTCGGGCTAAAAGTGAGGCCAACCGCCCTATGGAAATTAACATGGGAAAAACACGTTTTGGGACCCCCCTTTTTTCTCGGCCCCCCCCTTGACGAACCCCCCCAAAATTTTCAGGGGCTGCTCAGAAACAAAATGTGCCATTTTCCTGAAAATTTCAGCCAATTCCGTCCACAAACGCCAAAGTTATTAGACATAGAATTTTCAAAAATCCCATAGGGAAAAAATCCTAACTATATATACCTACTGGCGACCGCCAGTAGGTAATATATATATATACATATATATATATATATATATTTATATGTATATATTACCTACTGGCGGTCGCCAGTAGGTAGTTATAGTTAGGACCTAGCTACCATAGGAAATCCGCAACATTCTATTGGGAATAACTTTGGCTCCGGTGGAGGAATTTGCAAATAATTTTCCAAAATTTTGCCCAGCTCCGCTGCGCTCCTTCCCTCGGGGGGATTCGTGAAGTGGGGGCTGAGAAAAAAGAGGGGTCCCAAAACGTGTTTTCTCCATGTTCATTTCCATAGGACGTTCTGACACGGCTACAGCCCGAACCGCTGAACAGAATTACGCCAAACTTTGCAAAATTGTAGGGACTGGTACGCAGATGTGCCTTTGCTATATTTGGTGAAAATTGCTCCAGTGTTTTTTTTAAATTAACTTAAAAACACATATATATCTATAGCCGCGCTCCGAGCGCTCACCGGTACGTGTACCGGGGAGCGCACCCGGCGCGCCACGGGAGTGCGCGAGAGGAAAACTGATTGGCTGTCGGATGTCTGTCAACATTCTAAACAGTCTGGAGAGTCCACCATCTTGTGTCTCGGTAGAATCGAGACACAAGAGGTGAACCACTGGGAAAAACAGTGTAGTAAATTAGAGTAATAAAATAATTTAGAGTGCTTAGAGGTAGAGTAGCTCTGAAAAGAGCTGTTGTGTTATGTGGGTGTTTTTTGTACCTACAAGTAGGTACCAATGCAGAGTCTCAAATTCAAGAGGAAGACTCTATTCCCCTAATCTGTGAAATGTACACCATCTCTCCTATAGATGCCTTGCATGTTGTAACGCAAGTTGTTGTGGTATATGGAACCCATACCATAGTCTCTGAGGAAAGCAGAAACAGATTTATTCACATGTTTTCTTGCTTTCTCAATCTGTGGACAAAATTGGATGGACCAGTTCCATTTTTGCCTTTTGGCATATATTAGAAAATACCAATGCAGTTTTGGGAAAAAGTGACATCAATTGCCCAAAGATGTCCTTTAACCACTTCCATGCTAATGACAAGGCCAGCTCGTCATGCAGTTTACTGGAGCTGTGCTTATGAAGAGCTGGCCTTGTCATGAACAATGGGATTCCACGATGGTCAGCACCCAGCGGGAAAAGCCTTAGCATTGAAGGTGTTAAAAGCATTTCCAGACCAACCCCAGTCAAAGTGCCCAAGTCATTGCCACCACAGTGCACAATTATGAGGTCAGGGTGTGGTAGATGCATAAAGAATTTTATCAATGGTATCAATTGGTGACTTCTTAATCCTCTCTGCCCAATCCACACAATGTCCACATTTGGTAAATCAAGGTTGTAAATACCTCTGTTACTTGCACATATTTCACTCCAGTAGACAAAGCTATGACCCACAAACCAGACTTTTGGCATCTTGAAGGTAGATGTGCTTCTATTCAGATGAGTTGTGGAAATGAAAAGGCAGTTTGTAAGTAGGAATTATGAAAAAAAGTGGTTGAGACTCAGTGCAGTTGAAAAACAAGAAATGATTGGTGCTTTCTTAAAATTCAGCACTGAAAATTAGGGTGAATGCTTTTTTTGTAAGAAGTCATTTTAATGGTTGAGAAAAGGTCATTTAAAGAAACATTGCACATGATTAGCTAGTACATTGAGAGGTCAAACACCCTTGCTGGATTCTTTTGCAACATTCTATGATAACCCTTTGAACTGTGTGCTCGGTTAGGTGGGAGTTACCATGGTAACAGGCTGAATGAGCACTGGGGGGATGGGTGAATATTATGTGAGTTTCAAAGTGTTGAAATGTACAACCAATTAACATGTGCAGTTTGGTTTTGAATTTGTGTGGGAAGAAATTTGATTGGTTATGTACAAGAATATGGGTCTGAAATGAGAGGGAATCTGTGCCATTATTGAAAGGCTCCAGTGACAGAAGCATTATTCGGAGATTCTGCTTAAGAAAATCTGGTGTGTGTGACTGACACTTTTCTCCATCTTCCAAAGCATTTTTAAAGGTGAGTAATGATTCTTTTAATAAAGACTGCTGAATGTACTATGGGGTAGATTAAGAAGCATATTGTTCTTCTTAATGCTAGTATTGTGTGTCATGTTGTTTTGTAATGCTGTTTAAAAATTGAATGGTGCATATTGGAAATGTATTTTTGAAATGAGTTAGGTTTCTGCTTTGTTTTGTAGTGGTCATTTAAATGGGCTGTGCTTTGTGTAAAAAACGATTTACTATGGAAAATGGTTTCTGGTAAAATGTCTGGCTTTTAAATTTTGGGCATGGTTCACACTGAGTGTCTATTTGAAATAAGGAATTACATTTTCACATTTTTCAATAATGTCACTTGTACCTTCTAACAGTTTGCCTCTCTTAGCTTAAAGGGTACTCTGTGTCTGTGTCTCATGTCACTTTGCACGTGCATAATCTCTCTTTTTCTGTGTGTCATTTCTCTCTTTGTGTGTGTGGCATGACATGTGTCTCATGTGCCTAAGATCACACTGTGAGTCAAGCTTGATTTTAAATGGATCTGGGTGAATAATATGCTTAGTTGATGTCTTTAAAAATATGGAAGTACATGTTTTTATTAAAATCAGTTGGGCTTTAGTATATGTTCTAGTAGGGAATCTTAGGCAGCGTCTGTGTTAGGCCTCTTACTTCAGAAATAGGCTCTAAGCTGTGCAATCAAGATCCAGGGTGTGCCTTTCAAATGAACGAGGAATGTTATGTCTTGCTTATATATATGTGGTCTGTTTTTTGCCAGTAGAGACAGTGAAATAGTATGACCAGAGACACCCATATTGCATGCAGAGACAGACATGGTAGATTACATGTAACATCCTGGTTATGTGCCTAAGATCACACTGTGAGTCAAGCTTGATTTTAAATGGATCTGGTTGAATAATATGCTTAGTTGATGTCTTTAAAAATATGGAAGTACATGTTTTTTTAAAGTCAGTTGGGCTTTAGAATATGTTCTAGTAGAGAATCTTAGGCAGTGTCTGTGTTAGGCCTCTTACTTCAGAAATAGGCTCTAAGCTGTGCAATCAAGATCCAGGGTGTGCCTTTCAAATGAACGAGGAATGTTATGTCTTGCTTATATATATGTGGTCTGTTTTTTGCCAGTAGAGACAGTGAAATAGTATGACCAGAGACACACATATTGCATGCAGAGACAGACATGGTAGATTACATGTAACATCCTGGTTATGTGCCTAAGATCACACTGTGATACAAGATTGATTTTAAATGGATCTGGTTGAATAATATGCTTAGTTGATGTCTTTAAAAATATGGAAGTACATGTTTTTTTAAAGTCAGTTGGGCTTTAGTATATGTTCTAGTAGAGAATCTTAGGCAGTGTCTGTGTTAGGCCTCTTACTTCAGAAATAGGCTCTAAGCTGTGCAATCAAGATCCAGGCTGTGCCTTTGAAATGAACCAGGAATGTTATGTGTTGCTTATATAGATGTGGTCTGTTTTTTGCCAGTAGAGACAGTGAAATAGTATGAGCAGATACACATATATTGCATGCAGAAACAGACATAGTAGATTACATGTAACATCCTGGTCATGTGCCTAAAATCACACTGTGAGTCAAGCTTGATTTTAAATGGATCTGATGAATAATATGCTTAGTTGATGTCTTTAAAAATATGGAAGTACATGTTTTTTTAAAGTCAGTTGGGCTTTAGTATATGTTCTAGTAGGGAACCTAGGCAGCGTCTGTGTTAGGCCTCTTACTTCAGAAATAGGCTCTAAGCTGTGCAATCAAGATCCAGGGTGTGCCTTTGAAATGAGAGAGGAATGTTATGTCTTGCTTATATATATGTGGTCTGTTTTTAGCCAGTAGAGACAGTGAAATAGTATGACCAGAGACACACATATTGCATGCAGAGACAGACATGGTAGATTACATGTAACATCCTGGTTATGTGCCTAAGATCACACTGTGATTCAAGCTTGATTTTAAATGGATCTGGGTGAATAATATGCTTAGTTGATGTCTTTAAAGATATTGAAGTATATGTTTTTTTAATTTCAAATTTGTTTTATTGGGTTTAATGGTAAAAATGACAGGCGAAGGAAGGTAGCAGGTAAGCAGTAGGCATATATAACAAGCGAGACAGACAGGCACGTCTTCTCTAAGAGTCTTCAGGGAAGCAAATAAACCATGCCCACGCAGAAACGCATTGTCACTATTTTGGTGAAAATGCCATGTAAAAACATCAATCAAACAGAACAAGAAGACGAGCCCAACCCCCCACCCTCTTCCCAACAACCCCCCCACCCCCCACCCCGACCAGTATGCCATGTACCTGGAGCTTCTGCCAAAGCACATTCAGAGTGGTATGTTTCAAGGTGTTCAAGTTCGTGGGGGATCTTGTGGCGGACCTGTAAGCCGTAGAATGCGGAGATATTTCGGGCATGTGATTTCATGAAACTCCCTGGACAGGAGGGACAGAAGCGGTTGCCAGGTCTTCTGAAATGAGTCAGCCGTGTGAGTGAGCGTGGCTTGGATACGTTCCATGCCCAACGTGAACCACAGTTTATGCAGCCAGCCAGTGTGGGTGGGTGTGGTGGTGGATCCCCAGAGTGACAGGATGTGTTGTGACGCTGCCTGCATGGCAATGCCCATCTGTTTGCCCCGCGGAGATCTCAAAGGAAACGTAAGTGCGTTGGGCAGCCCTAAGATTGTGTATGCAGGAAAGCGCGGGATTTCAGTATCGAAGGTGGAGTCGATATCATCTAAAACTGCTTTCCAGTACCCTTGCAGAGCGCGGCAGTCCCAAAGGAGGTGTGTCAAAGTGCCCTTTTCACCGCAGCCCCTCCAACATATGTTTTTTTAAAGTCAGTTGGGCTTTAGTATGTGTTCTTGTAGTGAATCTTAGGCAGCGTCTGTGTTAGGCCTATTACTTCAGAAATAGGTTCTAAGCTGTGCAATCAAGATCCAGGGTGTGCCTTTGAAATGAACGAGCAATGTTATGTCTTGCTTATATATATGTTGTCTGTTTTTTGCCAGTAGTGACAGTGAAATAGTATGACCAGTGACACAGATATTGCATGCAGAGTCAGACATGGTAGATTACATGTAACATCCTGGTTATGTGCCTAAGATCACACTGTGAGTCAAGCTTGATTTTAAATGGATCAGGGTGAATATTATGCTTAGTTGATGTCTTTAAAAATATGGAAGTACATGTTTTTTTAAAGTCAGTTGGGCTTTAGTATATGCTCTAGTAGGGAATCTTAGGCAGTGTCTGTGTTAGGCCTCTTACTTTAGAAATAGGCTCTAGGCTGTGCAATCAAGATCCAGGGTGTGCCTTTGAAATGAACAAGGAATGGCATGGGTTGCTTATATATATGTGGTCTGTTTTTTGCCAGAAGAGACAGTGAAATAGTATGACCAGAAACACACATATTGCATGCGGAGACAGACATGGTAGATTACATGTAACATCCTGGTCATGTGCCTAAGGTCACACTGTGAGTTAAGCTTGATTTTAAATGGATCTTGGTCAATAATATGCTTAGTTAATGTCTTTAAAAATATGGAAGTACATGTTTTTTTAAAGTCAGTTGGGCTTTAGTATATGTTCTAGTAGGGAATCTTAGGTAGCGTCTGTGTTAGGCCTCTTACTTCAGAAATAGGCTCTAAGCTGTGCAATTAAGATGCAGGGTGTGCCTTTGAAATGAACGAGGAATGTTATGTGTTGCTTATATATATGTGGTCTGTTTTTTGCCAGTAGAGACAGTGAAATAGTATGATCAGACACACACATATTGCATGCAGAGACAGACATGGTAGATTACATGTAACATCCTGGTCATGTGCCTAAGATCACACTGTGAGTCAAGCTTAATTTTAAATGGATCTTTCAGGATAATGATTTGGTGCATGCAGTTGACACCAGTGGTCGAGCATATGAGGTGAAGGACGGTTGTCCGGTTAAAAAAGAAAAGATTGTGCATAGAAATACAGAAGAGGTGTTAGCTGGTGAAGTTTTAGGGAGATGTGCTAAGGCTCCAGTGTATACTTGGAATTGTAGTAGTATTTGTAGTGTGCGACAGGATTCAATTGATTTGTTTCGCAGTTTCTTACGGACATATACTAAGAAAAGTCTAAAACAAAAAAAAAATGTTTTGCAAGAGTTAGATTCTTGAAGAGTGAGAGAAAAAACAGGTTTGCAAGGGCATTCACAGGCTTGTCTTTCAAGAAAAGTATGTCAGAGTGTTTTTCACCATTTTAGGATGTTAGCAGTGCATCATAATAAAGTGAGGAAATTAGTGAGAAGGTTGTATTATGCAAAAAGTCCAGCACTTAAACTAAAACAGTTAAACAGTGCTCTTTTGCATGGGACTGCATTAGATGTGAAAAACATTTGGAAAGAAATTGAGTTTTGTTACTTTGGTGAAAAAGAGGACAGTGCACAAATTGATACAGTAATACAAGGTAATGTAGAAGAGAATGTAGAGAATTTCAAGTACAGAAAAATTTGAACATGAAATTACAAAGTTCAAGGTGAATTCAAGTGAAAGGCCTAATTTTACTTGTGTATGTTGTCGACGAACTCATTATAAGCATCAGACTAGATTAGTTGATTTATATGTAAAAAGCGAAAAGGTAAATAATAATGAGTGGAAGGATTTTGTAACTTATTTGTTGGTAGAAAATTGTTTTGATTTGGGTTCTGATCAACGTATTTGTAAATATTGTTATAATAAATTAAATGAAAACAGAATGCCTGCTCGAGCTGTTCATAATAATCTGGAGTTGGTAGACATTCCTTCTGAATTGATGGATATAAATACCTATGAGTCTATTCTGATTCAATGTGTGCATCCTTTTCAGGCTATTGTTTGCATGGAGTCTACGACAGGGAAATTGCCTCCTTCAGATTTACGGAGAGGCTTAAAGGGAAGAGTTGTTTATTTGCCTCTAGATTTTAAGAAAAATATTGATTCAATTGGTGTAGAAAAAGTAGAGGAGGAACCTCTGGTTATTCTAGTTAATGGTGTTCCGACAAAGAGTAAGAAAATCTGGCAAGAATTAGTGGATATTAGGAAAGTCAAAAAGGCATTGTTGTATCTGGTAAAAAATAATTAGTACTATAAAAATGTGTATGTGGGAGAAGAGGAAACAACTGTAGAAGAGGACAGTGATTTCTCCGCTGGGCAAATAGAAAAAGTTGATGTCTCTAGAAGTGAAGAAATGTATGAACATTATAGTGTTCATCCATTGCATTCCAAAGAAGTAATGGGGAATGCTATTGACTTGTTTCAAATGAAAGAAGCAAAAGGAAGTCCCAAAAGTGTATGGGAAGAAAGTTTGGAAGCTCGTTGTTTTCCACAGTTATTTCCAACAGGTGAAGGTGGACGATATGACGACTGACCTGTTCATATTCCTGCATCTGAATACCGGACTTCAAGATTATATGCAGAAGATCCAAGGTTTCGTCAATGCATTCCATATTTGTTCCATTTACTGTTTGAGAGTGACTTGTCTGGACTTTCTTATGCAGTGAACCATATACTGAAAAGTGGAGCACATGTACAAAATGTTTCGGCAAAGGACTTTATGGATAAAGTGAAACTGCAAGACAGTGTTTTGGAATCTCAGCTAATTAATCTCATGGCATGTCAGCGTGGTACTAACGAGTATTGGTACCGTCGTCATGGGGAATTGAAATGTATGCTAAGAAACTTAGGCACTCCTACATGGTTCCTCACTCTTAGCTGTGCTGAGTATGCTTGGGAAGACTTACTTGAATTTCTATGAGAGGCAAAGAAAAACATTGAAAATATTGAATACAAGACACCTGGAGAACTGTGCTCTTTGGATCCAGTTAATGTATGCAGGCATTTCAATCATAGGTTTGAAGCTATGATGTCTTCTATTACAAACAAACAAAATCCTCCGCTTGGAGAGGTGTTGGATTTCTTTTGGAGAAAGGAGTATCAAGCAAGAGGTGCTCCTCACACACATATGCTGCTATGGATTAAAGATGCACCAACATTTGGAACAGATTCAGATGAGAAAGTGATGAGTTTCATTGAGCAGTATTCTACATGTGCTGTTCTGAAAAGTACAGAAGAAAACATTTTGAGACATCAAGTTTTATGCTTTCAAACCCATCGTTGTGGAAAATACTGTAGTCGAAAATACAAATCTAAGGACAAGTTCTACACGAAATGTCGTTTTGCATTTCCACATCCAGTAACATCGAAAGAAAGAGTGAACAATTTTATGTCTTCTCTGTGACATACTGTGACAAGAAAATCACCTAAAAATACATACAACCTAAGAAGAAATGAGGAGTCCAAATACATAAATGACTACAACCCAGTCATTTTGTCCATGTGGAATGATAACATGGATATCAATATGTGGCTGACAACTCTTTTCCTGTGGCTCTATATGTGACGTCTTACATCACAAAATCTGAAAAGACGGAACTGAAGGAAATGTGGGAGGAAAATTCACATGAAAAGCAAGAATATATACAGTTACAGTCTGAAGATGTTGTTACATCGAGAAATTGGAGCATATGAATGTTCTGATCGGTTATCATGAGCAAGTCTATATAGCCAAATCTAGAACCATCATTTGGGTGAGTCTAGGTCTTGCTGCAACACGAAACCGAGTTTTGAAATCTGTACAAGAAATAGATTATTTGGCGGAGAAAGAATCAGACAATACAGATATTTTGAAGACAAACATGTTGGATACATACTATCCAAATAGAAGTACTCATCTTGAGAACGTTTGTCTCTATGAACTTCTGCAAACATATACTTTTAAAAGGAACGTCACAGAAGACATCAATAAAGGTGTATATGCTGTAATTGGATGTGAAGGCTGTCTAGTGAAATAAAGAAAAGGCCATTTAATTAATCATCGAAAATCTCCAGACAAAAGGGAATTTTATTACTTAGCTCTTTTGCAACTCTTTAAGCCTTGGCGTTACAGAAGAGTAACTACTTGGAGATTTTCTTACTTATGAAGTTTCGTTCAATGCAACTAAGGATACCATAGAATGTCCTGTTTTTTCAAATTATCTGCAAATGTTGAACGAGAAAATACAGCAAGAAGCTACAAGTGCAGCAGAGATTGCTAGAGACAGTTCTCAAGATAGTCAGAGTTCTGCTTCATTGAGTCAGGCTCCACTAGGAGGACCAATTATACAAAATGAAGCTGCCACTGCCATGGGTGAAGTTGAAAGAGCCATGGAACAAGCTCAGGAGGATGGAGTTAACTTAGAAGATTTGGAAAAAGAACTAAAAGTTGAGCAGAGACAAATATATGACAAAGACACAGAACACTTTGAGCATGGTTTATCTCATAAGAAAAAAGAGTGCTCAAGTACATCATTTATACCTGTCCGACTGTACGTGAGTGGAGAAGCAGGAACTGGAAAAAGTTTCCTGATTAAAGCAATTGCAACATATCTGCAGAAAAGAACGGAGTCATCGCTCTCTTGTGTTGTTACTGCTCCATCTGGGTTGGCAGCACACAACATTAAAGGGATTATTTTACATCGCTTATTGATGCTGCCAGTAGAGCATGATAATAAATTACAATACCACAAGCTATCTGGAGAAGCTTGTTGTGAAGTTTCAAGAGTCCTAAAGAAAATGAAACTTCTTATCATTGATGAAGTAAGCATGGTATCAAATGTAATTCTTGCTTTTGTGCATTTAAGAATGCAAGAAATTCTTAAAACAGACTATGATGTGTTATTTGGAGGCAAACACATCATTGTTTTTGGAGATCTACTGCAACTAACGCCAGTGAAAGGACAGCCAGTGTTTAAAATGCTTACGCATGAAGATACCAGGAAGTGCTTAGGAAGCATTGGAAATGTTAACATATGGTTAAATTTCAAATATGCAGAACTGCTTCAAAATATGCGACAGGCAAAGGATGAAGATTATAAAAATATTCTACAAGATTTAAGAATTGGAAAACTAACTGAGCATGGCAAAGAAGCTTTACATGGACGATTAATTTAAAATTTGTTTCCAAATGAAAATATTCTCCCAGAGAATATTTTTATGAAAATTCCTGAAAACAAATCTGTCATATGCTTGATGCCAACTCTGCAAGAATGTTCAATCTTCAACAACAAAATGTTAAAGTTGGAAAATCAAGAGATTGTGAAACTGGAAGCTATTGATAAAATCGAACATGAAGGAGCAACTATTATTTTGTCAGAAAAGTTGAAATCAAAATTGGATTCTTTAGAGAAGACAATATCTAAAACTGCTGGTTTGGAAAAGACTCTGTATGCATCTTTAAATTGTCGTATAATTTTACGACGTAATTTACATGTGGAAAGAGGTTTAGTAAATGGAGCAATGGGTCATGTTGTTGATTTTGTGAATTACCGAAATAGAGATGGAATTGAATTTATAAAAATTAAATTTGATTGTATTGAAGAAGTACAACAAATCAGTCATTGTTCTGCCCGATTTTTGCTTGTGAAAGATTTATATGTCCGCAGAAAACAGTTTCCTGTTTCTTTGGCATATGCAGTGACTATTCATAAATCTCAAGGTTTAAGTGTAGATAGTGCTTTGGTGAATATTGGAAGTTCTGTGTTCAAGGAGGGTATGGCATATGTTGCTTTATCTCGAGTTAGAACTTTAACTAGATTGAACTTGATTGATTTTGATGAGACAAAGATTAATGCAGATCTAAATTGTGTAAAAGAATATAATAGGTTAAGAAGAGAGTATGCTCCAAATTTACCTCAATATCCTCTATTTGAAAAGCGTGTAGTAGGCCGAAAAAGAAGAAATGAGAAAAATTGTAGTGAAGTTGTAGCAAAAAGAAAAAAAGTAGATGAACCAGTAATTGTAAGCTGAAAGGAAAAGGATTCATTTAAAGATGTTTTTGGATTTCAGTTTGAAAACAGTTCTGGTGTCAACTGCTATGCTAATGTAGTGGTTAATGTTGTTTTTTTTCTCCAAACTGTACAAGAGCAGATTGCTGAAAATCGAGATCAAAGATTTTGTTGTTTGTTGAATTCTGTGTTTGAGAAATGTAGGAGTGATAGAACAAAAATACAAAGTGTTTCTGAAATTCGAAATGTTTTTGACAAATGTTCTGGTCTAAATCAATTTTCACAGAATATTCAGCAAGATTGTCAGGAATTTCTAATGTATATGCTTGTTGTATTGCAAGATGAAGGTGTAGATGTAGAAACTCCTTTTGGTCCCTCTTATAAATGGCAACATGACTGCGACAATTGATCCTTTTCAAGTAGTACTACAATAGACACTGAAAGATTTATATATTTGACTTTACCAGACTGCAAATCAGTGTCTTTTAATAATCTAGTTAGAGAAGCAAATCAAAACATGGTCTGCACTCGATGTAAATCTACAACGCTATCAACATTATTTATACAAAGTTATGGACAGTATGCAATTTTAATGTTCCAACGATGTACACCTGATGGAACTAAATTGACAACTTTAATTAAAAATGTTGTGGCTTCTCAATTGTCAATTTCAGGAAGAACCTTTGCAACTGCAGCAATTATTTACCATGATGGTCCTTCTACAACATCAGGACATTACACAGCTTATTTAAAATGTCAAAAAGGCTGGAGTAACTGTGATGATACTCAATTGACTTTCAAACAATGTTTGCCTTCTGACTTACAAAATTCTTACCTAGTGTTCTTACAACCGAAATTTTAGGGAAGGTAACTGGCCTATGAAGATTGGAGGAGTTAATAAAAATGTGTTTGATGTTCAAAATTACTTTCCGAGTGAGAGTGCTGAAGATAATAAAAAACATGTAGTTGTCATAGAGGTAGTATAAGTGTATCACGTAGTGTGTGATGTGAGTATTGTAGGAAATATTAATGAAAAGTAAGCGAGGAGTTGGAAATAAAACTATTGTTTCATAATGTAAAAGATTTTGGAGCTATTCTTTCAGAAACTCAGGTAAATGGGAGATTAAGAACACTCTTGAGTAATTTCCAAAGAAAAGGACTTTCCATATACTATTTGGCCTCAGGGAAAAGTACGTGGATCAAAATTGACTTAAGATAAGTTTTTTCTAAATTTTACATTATTTATTGATACGTTGTATGGGTTTTTTAAACACAATCATTTTGATTGTGTTTTTTTTTGCCCGCTACCATATGATGAGTAGTATTGAAGTCACTGTTTTAAGTGAAATTCCATATATTCTGAGAACAGCAAAAATAAACCATATAACATGTTGTACAAATTATTTTGTATTTTGTATCATCAAATATATATTATGCTCCCCTTGTCTTATGCTCA
Organism: Lissotriton helveticus; assembly: GCF_964261635.1. Lineage (NCBI taxonomy): Eukaryota > Metazoa > Chordata > Amphibia > Caudata > Salamandridae > Lissotriton > Lissotriton helveticus. The sequence continues at coordinate 652,482,377 of NC_136068.1, forward strand.
CTCACCTTTTTCCATTCTTTATCACTCCTCTTAACTCACCCTCACTAGCCTTCTCTCACTCTCCATGACCCCCCTTTCCTTATTCCACTTCCCTCACGTATCCTCATTCTCCATTTCTTCACTGCCCTTTCCCTCTCTCCCATCCACCACTTTCCAGCTCTCAGTCACTCTACTTCACTCCCCCTCCCCTTCTTTTCTTTCTTTGCTTCCTGAATAATTCCCATTGTCTCACTAACCTTACTCCACTTCACTCACTCCTTCTATCACTCCCTCTGTCCTCTCACATCCTCACTCCCCTTACCTCACTCCCTCTCTCTTAGCCTTACTCTCTCAGTCCCCTCACTCTCTCACTCCTCTTCCATGACTGTCACTCCCTATAACTCACCCACACTCCCTCACTTACCTTTCTTTGCTCCCTTACTCAGTTCTTTTCTCTCACTCTTTCCTTCACTACCTCTATGTCCTCACTCCCTCAGTCCCCTTGTCTTATAATCACTCGCCTTTATCCACTCTCTATCACTCGTCTTTCCTCAACCTCACTACCCTTCTTTCAGTCTACATCACCCCCGTTCCCTTACTCCACTTCCCTAAGTTATTTTCATTCCTCATGTTTACTGCCCTTTCCCTAACTCCCCTCCCACACTCAACTTCTCCCTTCTTCACTACCCTTCCCCTCTCTTTCTTTCATTTGCTCCCTCACTCATTCTTCTTCCTTTACTCACCTTACTCAAATTCTCTCACTCCTTAAGTCACTCCCTCTGTCCTCCCACTTCCTCAGTCCCCTTCCCTCAGTCCCTCTCTTTTAGTCTTACTTTCTCCGTCCCTTGAGTCTCTCACTCCTCTTCCATCACGCTTACTCCCTAAAACTCACCCACACTTCCTCACTTACCTTTCTTTGTTCTCTCACTCAGTCCCTTCCTGTCTCTCTTTCTTTCACTACCTCTGTGTCCGCACTCCTTCACTCCCCTTGTCTCATGCTCACTTGCCTTTATCCTCCCTCTATCTTCCCCTTTCCTCAACCTCACTGCTCTTCACTCACCCTCTCTCATCCTTGTACCGTAACTCTGATTCCCTCAGTTATTCTCATTCATCATCCTTAATTCCCCTTCCTCTTTCTCTCCTCAAGCACTCACCTTTTCCTAGTCTCTTTGCTTCACTTCTCTTCTCTTTATTTCCTTCCTTTGCTCCCTCAGCCATTCCCCTTCATTCACTCAACTAACTCCCCTTTACTCACTCTCTTTCTCACTCCCTCTATTCTCTCATATTCTCACTTGTCTTCCCTCACTCCCTCTCTGTTACCCTCATTCCCATTGTCCCCTCACTGTCTTACGACCCTACATTCACCCTCACTCACATTCCATCCCTCAATGTCATGAATCCACCATCACTCACTCCTGCTTCCCTGTCACTCACTCTCCTTTCTTTACTCCCCTTTCTTTCTTTAGTTTTCCTAATGCACATTCCTTTAGTATCTTACTCACTTTCACTTTATTTCTCTCTCCTTCTATTGTTCTCTGTCATTGAATGTATCCATGTCATTATCGTCTTTGTAATTTGCTCTCCCTCTATTTCTTTTTCACTCTCTCTGACCTTCACCATTCCTTTGTTTTTCTTTCTGAGTTCCTCTCCTACTTTATCTCTTACTACTCTTTTATGACTTTTAATCTCCTGCTTTCTCTCTTGTATTGTAAAATATATATTATAAATATTATAACTTACTTTTTTTTCTCTTGCACAGATATTAAATTTACTAAAAATATGTAAATACGTTTACATTACTTATAAGGTTAGTTTGACGTACAAAATTTAGTTTCTCAACATTCTTTTCCTTAACCTCACTACTCTTCTCTCACCCACCCATACCCTCGCTCCCTTACTGCGCTTCCCTCACTTATTCTCAATCCCCATGTTTACTCCCCTTTTCCTCACTCCCCTCCCACACTCACCTTCTTTTAGACCTTTTCCTTAATTTCTCTTCCTTTCTCTTCCTTTCCTTCGCTCCTTCACTCTTTTCCCTTCCCTTACTCTCCTTACTCCACTTCACTAACTCCTTCTCTTACTCTCTTTGTCTTCTTACTTTTACACTCCCCTTCCCTAATTCTCTCTCTGTTAGTATCATTCTCTCCGTCCTCTTAGTCTCTCACTCCTCTTCTGTCACGCTCACTCCCTATAACTCAGACACACTCCCTCATTCACTTTCTTTCAGATCTCCTGTTTTACTTCCCTTCCTCTCTCTTCCCTTCCTTCGCTCCTTCACTGTTTTCCCTTCCCTTACTCTCCTTAATCCACTTCACTAACTCCTTCTCTTACTCCCTCTGTCCTCTTACTTCTACACTCCCCTTCTGTCATTCTCTCTCTGTTAGCCTTATTCTCTATGTCCTCTTAGTCGCTCACTCCTCTTCTGTCACGCTCAATCCCTAAAACTCAGCCACACTCCCACACTCACTTTCTTTCACCTCTCCTATTTCACTTCCCTTCCTGTCTCTTCCCTTCCTTCGCTCCTTCACTCTTTTCCCTTCCCTTACTCTCCTTAATCCACTTCACTAACTCCTTCTCTTACTCCCTCTGTCCTCTTACTTCTACACTCCCCTTCTCTCATTCTCTCTGTTAGCTTTATTCTCTGCGTCCTCTTGGTTTCTCACTCCTCTTCTGTCACGCTCACTCCCTAAAACTTAGACACACTCCCTCACTCACTTTCTTTCAGATCTCCTGTTTTACTTCCCTTCCTCTCTCTTCCCTTCCTTCGCTCCTTCACTCTTTTCCCTTCCCTTAACCTCCTTAATCCACTTCAATAACTCCTTCTCTTGCTCCCTCTGTCCTCTTAATTCTACACTCCCCTTCTCTCATTCTCTCTCTGTTACCCTCATTCTCTGCGTCCTCTTAGTCTCTCACTCCTCTTCTATCACTCTCACTCCCTAAAACTCAGCCACACTCCCACACTCACTTTCGTTCAGCTCTCCTGTTTTACTTCCATTCCTGTCTCTTCCCTTCCTTCACTTCTTCAGTCTTTCATCCTCTGTTACTCTCCTTACTCCACTTCAAAAACTCCTCTCAATCCCTCTGTCCTCTTACTTACTCACTCCCCTTCCGTCACTCTCTCTCTGTTACCCGCATTCTCTCCGTCCTCTTAGACTCTCACTCCTCTTCTGTTACACTCACTCCCTATAACTCAGCCACACTTCCTCACATATCTTTCTTAGCTCCCTCACTCAGTCCTCTTTTCTCACTCTTTCCTTCACTTCCTCTGTCTCCTCACTCCCTCACTCCCCTTGTCTCACGCTCACTTGCCTTTATCCACTCTGTATCATCCCTCTTTCCTCAACCTCACTGCTCTTTACTTACCCTTCCTCACCCCCGTTGCCTTACTCCGCTTTCCTCACTTATCCTCATTCCCCATGTTTACTCCCCTTCCCCTCACTCACCTCCCACACTCACCTTCTTTCAATCCCCCTACTTCACTTCCCTTCCCCTCTCGTCCCTTTCTTAGCTCCCTCACTCATTTTCCTTTCCTCTCTCACTGCACTCCACTTCACTCAGTCCTTTTGAATTTGTTAAGAATACAGCTCTTTTTGGAGAATTGGAGGTAGTTCTAAAAATAGCAGGTTTTTTTCTTCTTTTTTTTTTTTTACTTTTTCCGAAATTTTTTAAATGTTTTTTTTTTTAAAAAAAAACAAGAATAGGGAATGCCAAACTGCTCAACAGGAGCAAATAAAAGGGGAAAATATAGGGCTGGGAGGGCACCGATGGTCTTCTCTTTTGCGTGCAATTAGCTTGATACTCTGTTCTCCATAGCAAACCAGTTGATCACATTGCTTACATTTAATGGTGATGTCAGAAAATACTGGTTGAATGTTCGGTATCATCTCCAATTCCACTGCTCTTCCTCTCCCCGACGATGTTGCTTCTCCGGTGGATGTTGAGGCGCCATCTCTTGGGGGATTACGTGTCAGGTCTCTGACACTCTCCCAGGCATAGTTCTGGGGGTGCCTCCTTTGAACATGTCTGATCATTGTTGAGTTGCCAAAACTATATTTACTTCTAGGGTCACACAGTGAAAGAAGTGTTTGGCAAATCTTACACTCCACCTTAGGAGCATTTACTTTCTTTTTTCCCTGGTGGAATTGTAAAAAATTTCCATATAAAGTGTTCCTTCACCTTTGGCTGAGGAGGGTCCTCCAGGATAAACTCATCAGAGTCTTCAATGCTGCTAGGTGGTCTTGCAGCCATTCTTTCAAAAGTAATAAAGAGAAACCGGGAACAGGTCTTGCTCTCTCCAAAGTGAAAGAGGTAGTGAAGGAAATGGGTGGGGTTTTCATTAGTTGTAAAAAAAAACTGTAAAGAACCAATGAAAAGTGTTATTTTAAGGTCACATGACTTGACGCGCTTATGCTGCACGCACCGGAGCGCTTCCGGGACGCTTACGCGGCACGAACGTAGACGCTTCCGGGGGCACTTACGCGGTGCGCCTAAATGACGTTTTGCTACTTTTGCGGAAATACGTTCAAAGTTAAAATACGGGTATTTAAAATTAAAAATATTACTTTTATAAGTATGCCACTAAATGTCTTGCATTATTTTTTACTTTAAATACAAATAGTTTTTTTTTCCCGCACGCAGGAATAGCGCTCTCGCTGCACTCTTGGGTGAGCTTACCGGTGCGCGGACCCTGAGCGCTCTAAGACAAAATGATAAAAAAAATTAATTTTAGATAAAAAAAATTATAATATTAATTATAAAAAACAGCTGTTAAAAAAAAAAATAATTCACTTTAAAAATCGGAGGTTACAAACTTGATATAGCAAGGAATTAGCTTTTAAAAAACCTTTGCAATTCACTAAAAAAACATAGGTTTCATAACCGTTATAGTTAGGAATTAGCATTTAAAAAAACCTTTGAAATTCACTAGAAAAATATAGGTTTCACAATCGTTATAGTTAGGAATTAGCATTTAAAAAACCTTTGAAATTCACTGAAAAAACCATAGGTTTCACACCAGTTATAGTTAGCTGAAGATTTTACTCATACAAAACCATTGAAATTCCCACGTTATTGTTAGTTGGACTCACTATAACTCGCACGCCCGCAATCCACTGCTGATGATGTCACATATTACATCATTTATGACGTGGTCAGTGACATCACTGATGACATCTCAAATGACATCACTGATGACATCATCCAGTGACTGTGTGTTTCTGTAAAGTTTAAATATGTTTTACATATTCAAGAATGAGTGGGTGTATAAGTGTCTGGATGAAGGATTTAGTTGGTGCGTGACTGACTTTATGAGTGAGTGATTAAATGTGTCTTACTGAATGCATGGCTTAGTGACTAAACTGTCTGAATGTGTGCATAAGTATGTCTGTTGTTGAGTAAGCTGTTGCATGTGTTGATCAATACCTATATGAGTGTCTATATGGGTTATTGATTGGTTGCCCAAGTATTTGTATGTGAGGCTCAGTGTGTGTATGGGTGGTAGGAGGTGTGTGACTCTGTGCATAGATGTGTGAGCAGTTGATTCACTAGGTGTATGGGTTCAAGAGTGCATGAGGAAACCGCCGTATGGGCGGTTGACTGTGTGCATGGCTGTGTTCGTGAGTGAATGGATATCTCAGTGCTACATGTCCAAGAAAGTACATATGTAAAACACAGTGCATGTGAGAGTTCGCATATATAAATGACTATACATGAGACCCAGTGATTGTGTGAGTGGCTGTATGGATCAATGTGTACTTGTATCAGTGATTGTATAAAAGAGTGAGTATGTGTTAGTATATGTTTGTATAATTGAGGTGTTGTCTGTATAACTGTATAGATGAGGAAATGGGAGTGTGATTGATTCTTTGGATGACTGACTAGATGTGTGAGTAACTCCATGGATGAGTGGCAGTGTGTGAGTGTCTGTATAGGTGTATGAGTGCATATGATAGTGTTGTATTGATGTGTGTCTGTATGTATGAGTGATTGTATGGGTGAATGAGTGGATGTGTGTGTAGACCTAGGAATCAGCGAGTGCGTATGTGGTAACTAGTATTGGTGTGTCAATGGTTTCAGGAATGGTAGTTTGTATTGAACACTGGGTGTATCAAAGCTTAGATTAGAGTGTGCGGAGCTGCTTCTTATTATCACATGGATGATGTCATCAGTGATGTCATCAGTGACGTCATTTGAGATGTCATCAGTGATGTCATCAGTGATGTCATTTGAGATGTCATCAGTGATGTCATCAGTGATATCACTGACCATGTCATAAATGATGTAATATGTGACATCATCAGCAGTGGATTGCGGGCGTGCGAGTTATAGTGAGTCCAACTAACTATAACGTGGGAATTTCAATGGTTTTGTATGAGTAAAATGTTCAGCTAACTATAACTGGTGTGAAACCTATGGTTTTTTCAGTGAATTTCAAAGGTTTTTTAAATGCTAATCCCTAACTATAACGATTGTGAAACCTATGTTTTTTTTAGTGAATATATATATATATATATATATATATATCGCACCACTCCTCCCAAAGAAGAAGAAGAGACCACAAACGGGGAATCTTGGAGGCCTTTATTTTCTGGGGTAGAACCATGGCAAATGCATTTCGGCTTCTCTCATAAGCCTTCTTCAGTGCCGGAAGTGTTTACCATATATATATATATATATATATATATATATATATATATATATATATATATATATATATATATTACCTACTGGCGGTCGCCAGTAGGTATATATAGTTAGGATTTTTTCTCTATGGGTTTTTTGAAAATTCTATGTCTAATAACTTTGGCGTTTGTGGACGGAATCGGCTGAAATTTTCAGGAAAATGGCACATTTTGTTTCTGAGCAGCCCTTGAAAATTTGGGGGGGGTTCGTCCAGTGGGGGCCGAGAAAAAAGGGGGGTCCCAAAACGTGTTTTTAACATTGAGTTTTCCATAGGGCGGTTGGCCTCACTTTTAGCCCGAACGGCTGAATGGATTTGCACGAAACTTGGCAAAATTGTAGGGACTGGTAGCCCGATGTGCCTTTTGTAGGTCTCAATATATGTGCTCCAGTGGATTTTGAGAAATTAACGTTTAAAAAAAGATATATATCTGTAACAGCGGACCGGTTAGCGCTCTGGTTCGCGGACTTTTCGCGCAACGGAGCTTTGTGAAGCGAAGCTGATTGGTTCTCCGGCGTCTGTCAACATTCCAAACAGTCCGTAGCGGCCGCCATCTTGTCTCTCGGTAGGATCGAGAGACAAGAGGAGGTCAAAACAAAGGGGGAAATAACTATAAGGGGGCATAGTAGATCCTCGCTGACCCCCTAGGTTTGATGTGGAGGTTTTAAAAGGGCCCCGCGGGGCAAAAAAAAACCAAAATAATAATAATCGAACGGCTGAATGGATTTGCACGAAACTTGGCAAAATATTAGGGACTGGTAGCCCGATGTGCCTTTGCTAGGTCTCAATATATGTGCTCCAGTGGATTTTGAGAAATTAACGTTGAAAAAAAGATATATATCTGTAACAGCGCTCCGCTTCGCGTACTTTTCGCGTTACGGAGCTTTGCGAAGCTGATTGGTTCTCCGGCGTCTGTCAACATTCCAAACAGTCCGTAGCGGCCGCCATCTTGTCTCTCTGTAGGATTGAGAGACAAGAGGAGGCAAAAGCGAAGGGGGAAATGACCATAAGGGGGCATAGTAGATCCTTCCTGACCTGTTAGGTTTGATGTACCATTTTGCCAAGTTTGGTGTAATTCCGTTTAGCCATTCAGGCTGTAGACGTATGTAAATGTCCTATGGAAAATTGCATGGGGAAAACACATTTGAAAGTGTTGAAATTTAGAACCAATTAAAATGTTACTTTGGTTTTGTATTTGTGTGTGATGAAAGTTAATTGGTTATGTATATATGTCAAATGAGAGGAAACCACAGCCATTTTGTGATACTACTGTCTGAGGTACATTTGTGAGGAATTTTTGGTGGTGAATTTCTGGTGTTTGATTTACACAGTACTAACACTTCTGCTACTTTTAAAAAGGTGAGTTGTTAATTTGTAAGGGGAACTATGTTGTACACTTGAAGATAATTTGAAAAATGTTTTCTGTTATTTATTTGCTGTCCTTCTGTTATACTAAATACTTGATGAAGTTAGTTTTATATTATGTATTACTAAAAACGATAAATGAAAGTGATTATTTTTTTCTGCAATTTACAGCAAGCAATTTCAAAATAAAATGGCTCACAATGAAGAGACCGTGGCAATTTCTTTTGAATTGTCCACTACATTGATTGAAATTGAGAGCACCAATAATGAAATATTGTCACAAGGAGGACATGACTTGTATGATTCCATTAGATTGATTGAAATGGACAGCACCAAGAATGAAATATTGTCACAAGGAGATGACTTGAATGATTCCACTACATTGATTGAAATTGAGAGCACCAATAATGAAATATTGTCACAAGGAGGAGATGGCTTGTATGATTCCATTAGATTGATTGAAATGGACAGCACCAATAATGAAATATTGTCACAAGGAGGAGATGACTTGAATGATTCCACTACATTGATTGAAATTGAGAGCACCAATAATGAAATATTGTCACGAGGAGATGACTTGAATGATTCCACTACATTGATTGAAATTGACAGCACCAATAATGAAATATTGTCAGAAGGAGGAGATGACTTGAATGATTTTTTTGATCAATCTCTTGATGGCGAATTTATCGAGTGTTTGGAGACCATAGAGTTACAAGAATCATCATTGCAGACTTTTAATGAGGAGATTCCAGATGAGATGATTGAAGAGGAAATTACTGATGAGGACATGTTACTAGTTGTTTCAAATTTAGAAAATTCTGAAGAATAAATTTATATTTAGAAATCAAAAATTGTTTGAGACATTATTTATTTTTATTTTTAATTTATGAGGTTGTAGCGAAGTGATTGTAGTATAAAATGAGACTTATAGTATAGAGTGCAACATTTTTATGTTACATGGTAAGTTTACTCATATTTACTTCCCTTCTGCCACTATATTATCTCCAATGTGTATTTGACATGTCTTCTTCATCTCCGGCCTCCTTTCTCTCACTGTGTGTCTCCGATGCATCTTATCGCTGGTATTTTGTGTAATTACAGAAGAGAGTAAAATAAAATAGTTCGGAACGTGAAAAGGGGGCAAAGTAGAGTACTCCTCACCCCCTAGGCCTTTTTAGGCGGTCCCAAAAGGATCAGTTTCTGCTTTCCTGAGAGATTATGGTATGAGTTCCATATACCACAATAACTTGCATTACAACATGCAAGATATCTATCTCCTATTACCAACTTTTGGAGATATTCGCGCTAAGCGCGAATATCTCCAAAAAGTAACACCTGCCCTGAGCAGTTCTTAGCCATGTTATCCAATGGGAGGTGGATAACATGGCTAAGAGTATTAGCTCGGTAATGCATGAATATCGCTGAGTTTTTAGCGATATTCATGCATTGCGGCCGTTTATTATCGCATTTGCGATAAACCTTGATAATAGTAAGGTTTATCTTCGATAATTTCTGACGATGCTTAGTGGTAAAAAATTGGTTGGTAAGCATCGTTAGCGATAAATATCGCTTAACTTTGGTAATATGCCCCAACGTCTGTTAACGTTCGATTCGAAGGAAATGAGGAAGTGTTGAAAAACATTGTCTGCGCCATCTTGCCTTTTTTTAAATGCCACACTTTTGTCGTGCACGGCAGCCATTTTAGATGTCTTGACCAGACCCACTCTCTGCACGCTGTCGATTCGTAGCATGGCTCCTCACCCTCGTAAGCATCTCCCCCAGGCACTGGTCACCACCGCTCTCTGTCTTATGCATGGGCAATAAACCTTCCCCCATCTGCGCTGCTCTTCCCTGAGAATCACACTCTGTGCCCGCCCGACACCTCCCTTTCGCCCTATTCACTACCGCACCCTCTGACACTCCTCTTCCTCTGTGTCCGAATGTCCAGGCCGGTCCTAGGCTATCAGCTAGCCCTGCAGATGTAGTTTATGGCCCCAGCTGTAAAGAATCACCCCTCTTCAAAGGAGTTATAGTAGATCAAGGCCCACACCCGATGTGATCCGTCACAGCACACGCGTTCCTACTATCTGAAAACCATCCTGTATTGTGATTGGGGAGAGGACCGAGCCTGAAGCGGAAGATTCCAGGAATGACTCTTTGTACATCAAAGTTTTTACAATTATGTGTCACATTAAAAATATATAGCACTCCAACAAAGTAGTAGGAATATAAAACTTTAATAACATATAAATATATACAACAAAACAAAAACAGTAAAAACATTTAAACAACGAAGAGACCGTGGCAATTTCTTTTTAATTATCCAATAGATTTATTGAAATTGACAGCACCAATAATGAAATATTCTTGTCAGTAGCGGTCTGTTGTGCGAATAGTTCCAAGGCAGCAGAACGCGCTGAAATCTAGATGGCACGAAAGTGATGTCTAGTAAGTTGCCGCCCAGCAAAAAACGGCGTGGGGCGCCGCGGGGGTGAGTGAGTCCAGTAGGCACCACAGCTATTCTTACCGGCATTGCAGAATTACTGCTGGGGACAATGCCTGTGCTGTAGCAGGGTCACAGCAGAAACAAAAAGGATTCTGTTGAAGATGTTGTTGGTTTTCAATTTGAAAACAGTTCTGGTGTCAACTGCTATGCTAATGTAGTGGTTAATGTTTTGTTTTCTCTAGAAAATGTAAAAGAGGGGGAGGCAGTCCAAAGTTCCGTTAAAAGGGCAAAGGAAAGGATCGGTGGTTTGAACTATCAGTCAAAAAGGGGAGGGGGTGCAATAATTTTTCCTACCGGGTCACACTGTGCTTTCACCGGAAGTGAGGTCTGCAGGATTGTAGTAATTCAAAGTGAGGCTGGCGCCAGCATGGGAGCGCCGACGTCCCGCGGATACAGTTTCGTCACTCCACGGGCGATCATGGCAGTCATTCCCCATCGGGGGTCGGAGACTCCCGCGGCTCCTCTAGAATCTTCAAGGTCGTGGAGGACTACGGTGGTGGAGTCAACCAGTGACCGGGCCATTTCTTTATGTTGGGCCCGCTCTTGCCAGGTCGACCGCCATTTTGAGAGTTCGGCAGCTACCGGCGATCGCGGGGTCACATGAGCGGACGGGCTCCACCCTGCCGGGCGAGACGTTGCAGCATGGCCACAGTGGAAGAACCGTTATCTAGGTCGTTCCGAAACTGTGCAGCACTGTAGTTGTTAGGATGCCACCGCCTGGAGCGCTGAGGGTGCAGCTGGGAAGCCTCCACCTGGGGAGGCGGGAGAGGCCTGTTCGCACCGTCTCTCCCTCCCAGTGCACCCCACGGCGTCTCGCTTGAGATTTGTTATGGCCGGACCAGGCGATGAGGACGAGGGGGGGTCGGAGGCATGTGCAAGACATCCCCCTCCAGTGTTGTCGCAGCCATTATAAAAGAAAGAAGTGTCCCGTCCGTCTTCGGGCCGGGCTTCCGGTGGATGTCGGCCGGACGCCCCTGGCTCTGGCCCCATGAACGGGTTTCTTGGTTTATCGGCTGCAGCCGGATCCCGTCGGCCTCGGCCCCCCGACCGTTGGTGGTCGGACCGGAAGAGCATGTGGCGGGACTACCTGCAACTCTCAAGGGCCACCGCGGCCGGACTGGGAGAGAGAGGGGAGGGTCGAGGAGACATTCCCCCCCCCTGCAACTGTTCAGCGTTGTAAAGGCAATCCCCTGGCCGGGTCCCGCTGGTCTCGGCCTCTCCTCCGGCTACACCCTACGTTAGGATCTCCTGGCCGAGGCGTGGCAGCAGAACCTGCCTTATATGGGCTGCTCCCGGCTGGGCGTAGCCGGAACCCTGCCCCACCTTGGAAGTTTCCAGAGTGGGGGTGGATGTTCTACTGACTTGCATTTTCCCTAGTCTATCGATTTTTTTGGCGTGGCAGGCGGTGGGACAGCGAGGGGTGATTTGGTTTCTCTTACTGTTTTTCTGGTCTCTCACCACTGGCATATTTTAACGTTTTCTTGTTTCTAGGACATTAATAGGTTTTATCATTACGTTATGTTATCGTTTCTTTGTTCGTTGTTTAATAAAAGTTCATGTTCATCAGTGGCCTACTGATTTTCGTTTTCCTATTTTTTTCTTTCCAGGTTGTTTCATGGTAAAGTTTCTGTTAACAGGATACAGTGATCACTTCGTTATTATTGCATATGTCCTTTTCACTAGGGGTGCTCTCTGGTCGGGCCAGATGACGTATCTCTAGTAAATGGTCCGGGTGAAAAAGGTGCATCAATCAGTGGGGAGTAGATAGGCATGACAGATTACAACGGGGGAGAACGGTCCGCATTACGTACCCTTTCACTACTTGCAAAGATTTTCCTACGTTTATTTGCAAACAGGGAATACCTCCAAAAAGAACTAATTCCCAAACAGTCAATGTTCGGACAATCAATCAATCAATGAGGAATGAAATAGGTACGACGTGTTAAAGGCTTGCGTTACCTACCCTTCACTATCTGCAAAGGGAGATAGAATATTCCTATTCTTCCTCGTTTGCAGGTAGAGAAGATCGTTAAGAGAATTAACTTCGAACAATTCAATGCTCGATTGAAACAATCAACAAGGGGTACTGTGAACACAAATGAACGCCGCTTATATACATACGCATTGCTATTTTCAACAGGTTGTTCCTAATGTTTCTATTTTAGCGAGGTCAAAAGAGATCCCATTAGTGGCCTACTGATTTTGCTCGATTCCTTTTGTTTTTTTACACGATTTTTCGCTATCTGCAAAGACTAAACAGAGTATTGCGACTCTGTGCTTGTTTGTAAATAGAGAATGAACCAAAGAGAACAATCAATCAAATGGAGAGAGAAGCAGGCACGACGGATTACAAAGGGGGAAAGGGCTGCATTAACTACCCTTCACTATCTGCAAAGAGAGAGTACTCCTAATAGAAATGAGGGGTGGGGGGCAGCAATCAAAGCAGATCAGTGTGCATAAACACGAAAAAAAAAATTCTTACCACGTACTTGACATTCGACAGCTTATGATATTTGCTATTAAAAAACCATTGAAATTCACTGAAAAAACCATAGGTTATAGACCATATATAGTTAGGAATTAGCATTTACAAAAACCTTGAAAATTCACTGAAAAAACCATAGGTTATAGACCATATATAGTTAGGAATTAGCATTTAAAAAACCTTATTTTACTCACACAAAACCATTGAAATTCCATATATAGTTAGTTGCACTAACTATATATTGCGCACCCGCAATCCACTGCTGATGATGTCACATATTACATCATTCATGACATGGTCAGTGACATCACTGATGACATCACTGATGACATCTCAAATGACATCACTGATGACATCACTGATGACATCTCATTTGACATCAATGACCACATCACTGATGATATCATTCATGTGACAATACAATGCATCTCCTCACATTTTAATATAACCTCTGTTTCACCCAGTGTTAAAAACAGAGTATAATTTTTGAAACCATTGACACACCAATACTAGTTACTACATACGTACTCACTGATTCCTACGTCTACACACACATTCACTCATTCACCCATACAATCATTCATACATACAATCACTCATGTTTACAACACAATCATATGCACTCATACACCTATACAGACACTCACACTCTGCCACTCATCCATGGAGTTACTCACACACCTAGTCAGTCCTGTAAAGAATCAATCACACTTCCATTTTCTACTCTATACAGTTAAACATAGAGCACCTTACGTTTTCAACCATATACTAACACATACTTACTCTCTTATACAATCATTGATACAAGTACACATTGATCTGTACAGAGTCACACACCTCCCATCCAGCCACACACACACTCAGTCTCCCATGCAAATACTTGGGCAATCAATCAATAACCCATATAGTTACTCATATAGCTACTGATCAACACATGCAGCAGTTTACAGAACAACAGACATAATGATGCACAAATTAAGACAGTTTAGTCACTAACCCATGCACTCAGTGAGACACATTTAATCACTCACTCATACATTCAGTCATGCACCTACTAAATCCTTCGTCCAGACACTTATACATCCACTCATTCTTCAATATGTAAGACATATTTTAACTTTACAGAAACATAGTCACTGGATGTTGTCATCAGTGATGTCATCAGTGATGTCATTTGAGATGTCATCAGTGATGTCATCAGTGATGTCACTGACCATGTCATGAATGATGTAATATGTGACATCATCAGCAGTGGATTGCGGGTGCGCAATATATAGTTAGTGCAACTAACTATATATGGAATTTCAATGGTTTTGTGTGAGTAAAATAAGGTTTTTTAAATGCTAATTCCTAACTATATATGGTCTATAACCTATGGTTTTTTCAGTGAATTTTCAAGGTTTTGTAAATGCTAATTCCTAACTATATATGGTCTATAACCTATGGTTTTTTCAGTGAATATATATATATATATATATTACCTACTGGCGGTCGCCAGTAGGTATATATAGTTAGGATTTTTTCTCTATGGGTTTTTTGAAAATTCTATGTCTAATAACTTTGGCGTTTGTGGACGGAATTGGCTGACATTTTCAGGAAAATGGCACATTTTGTTTCTGAGCAGCCCTTGAAAATTTGGGGGGGGTTCGTCAAGGGGGGGCCGAGAAAAAAGGGGGGTCCCAAAACGTGTTTTTAACATTGAGTTTTCCATAGGGCGGTTGGCCTCACTTTTAGCCCGAACGGCTGAATGGATTTGCACGAAACTTGGCAAAATTGTAGGGACTGGTAGCCCGATGTGCCTTTTGTAGGTCTCAATATATGTGCTCCAGTGGATTTTGAGAAATTAACGTTTAAAAAAAGATATATATCTGTAACAGCGGATCGGGCAGCGTCCCAGGACGCGTACTTTTCGCGCAACGGAGCTTTGTGAAGCGAAGCTGATTGGTTCTCCGGCGTCTGTCAACATTCCAAAGAGTCCGTAGCGGCCGCCATCTTGTCTCTCGGTAGGATCGAGAGACAAGAGGAGGAAAAAAACAAAGGGGGAAATAACCATAAGGGGGCATAGTAGATCCTCGCTGACCCCCTAGGTTTGATGTGGAGGTTTTAAAAGGGCCCCGCGGGGCAAAAAAAAATAATAATAATAATAATCGAACGGCTGAATGGATTTGCACGAAACTTGGCAAAATATTAGGGACTGGTAGCCCGATGTGCCTTTGCTAGGTCTCAATATATGTGCTCCAGTGGATTTTGAGAAATTAACGTTCAAAAAAAGATATATATCTGTAACAGCGCTCCGCTTCGCGTACTTTTCGCGTTACGGAGCTTTGCGAAGCTGATTGGTTCTCCGGCGTCTGTCAACAATCCAAACAGTCCGTAGCGGCCGCCATCTTGTCTCTCTGTAGGATTGAGAGACAAGAGGAGGCAAAAGCGAAGGGGGAAATGACCATAAGGGGGCATAGTAGATCCTTCCTGACCTGTTAGGTTTGATGTACCATTTTGCCAAGTTTGGTGTAATTCCGTTTAGCCATTCAGGCTGTAGACGTATGTAAATGTCCTATGGAAAATTGCATGGGGAAAACACATTTGAAAGTGTTGAAATTTAGAACCAATTAAAATGTTACTTTGGTTTTGTATTTGTGTGTGATGAAAGTTAATTGGTTATGTATGTATGTCAAATGAGAGGAAACCACAGCCATTTTGTGATACTACTGTGTGAGGTACATTTGTGAGGAATTTTTGGTGGTGAATTTCTGGTGTTTGATTTACACAGTACTAACACTTCTCCTACTTTTAAAAAGGTGAGTTGTTAATTTGTAAGGGGAACTATGTTGTACACTTGAAGATAATTTGAAAAATGTTTTCCGTTATTTATTTGCAGTCCTTCTGTTATACTAAATACTTGATAAAGTTAGTTTTATATTATGTATTACTAAAAACGATAAATGAAAGTGATTATTTTTTTCTGCAATTTACAGCAAGCAATTTCAAAATAAAATGGCTCACAATGAAGAGACCGTGGCAATTTCTTTTGAATTGTCCACTACATTGATTGAAATTGAGAGCACCAATAATGAAATATTGTCACAAGGAGGACATGACTTGTATGATTCCATTAGATTGATTGAAATGGACAGCACCAAGAATGAAATATTGTCACAAGGAGATGACTTGAATGATTCCACTACGTTGGTTGAAATTGAGAGCAGCAATAATGAAATATTGTCACAAGGAGGAGATGACTTGTATGATTCCATTAGATTGATTGAAATGGACAGCACCAATAATGAAATATTGTCACAAGGAGGAGATGACTTGAATGATTCCACTACATTGATTGAAATTGAGAGCACCAATAATGAAATATTGTCACGAGGAGATGACTTGAATGATTCCACTACATTGATTGAAATTGACAGCACCAATAATGAAATATTGTCACAAGGAGGAGATGACTTGAATGATTTTTTTGATCAATCTCTTGATGGCGAATTTATCGAGTGTTTGGAGACCATAGAGTTACAAGAATCATTATTGTAGACTTTTCATGAGGACATTGCTGATGAGGACATGTTACTAGTTCTTTCAAATTTAGAAAATTCTGAAGAATAAATTTATATTTAGAAATCAAAAATTGTTTGAGACATTATTCATTTTTATTTTTAATTTATGAGGTTGTAGCGAAGTGATTGTAGTATAAAATGAGACTTATAGTATAGAGTGCAACATTTTTATGTTACATGGTAAGTTTACTCATATTTACTTCCCTTCTGCCACTATATTATCTCCAATGTGTATTTGACATCTCTTCTTCATCTCCGGCCTCGTTTCTCTCACTGTGTGTCTCCGATGCATCTTATCGCTGCTATTTTGTGTAATTACAGAAGAGAGTAAAATAAAATAGTTCGGAACGTGAAAAGGGGGCAAAGTAGAGTACTCCTCACCCCCTAGGCCTTTTTA
The DNA here is from genome assembly GCF_964261635.1 of Lissotriton helveticus. NCBI lineage: Eukaryota > Metazoa > Chordata > Amphibia > Caudata > Salamandridae > Lissotriton > Lissotriton helveticus. Next base: position 652,499,351 of record NC_136068.1, read on the forward strand.
GGCGGTCCCAAAAGGATCAGTTTCTGCTTTCCTGAGAGATTATGGTATGAGTTCCATATACCACAATAACTTGCATTACAACATGCAAGATATCTATCTCCTATTACCAACTTTTGGAGATATTCGCGCTAAGCGCGAATATCTCCAAAAAGTAACACCTGCCCTGAGCAGTTCTTAGCCATGTTATCCAATGGGAGGTGGATAACATGGCTAAGACCATTAGCTCGGTAATGTATGAATATCGCTGAGTTTTTAGCGATATTCATGCATTGCGGCCGTTTATTATCGCATTTGCGATAAACCTTGATAATAGCAAGGTTTATCTTCGATAATTTCTGACGATGCTTAGCGGTAAAAAATTCGTTGGTAAGCATCGTTAGCGATAAATATCGCTTAACTTTGGTAATATGCCCCAACGTCTGTTAACGTTCGATTCGAAGGAAATGAGGAAGTGTTGAAAAACATTGTCTGCGCCATCTTGCCTTTTTTGAAATGCCACACTTTTGTCGTGCACGGCAGCCATTTTAGATGTCTTGACCAGACCCACTCTCTGCACGCTGTCGATTCGTAGCATGGCTCCTCACCCTCGCAAGCATCTTCCCCAGGCACTGGTCACCACCGCTCTCTGTCTTATGCATGGGCAATAAACCTCCCCCCATCTGCGCTGCTCTTCCCTGAGAATCACACTCTGTGCCCGCCCGACACCTCCCTTTCGCCCTATTCACTACCGCACCCTCTGACACTCCTCTTCCTCTGTGTCCGATTGTCCAGGCTATCAGCTAGCCCTGCAGATGTAGTTTATGGCCCCAGCTGTAAAGAATCACCCCTCTTCAAAGGAGTTATAGTAGATCAAGGCCCACACCCGATGAGATCCGTCACACCACACGTGTTCCTACTATCTATAAACCATCCTGTATTGTGATTGGGGAGGGGACCGAGCCTGAAGCGGAAGATTCCAGGAATGACTCTTTGTACATCAAAGTTTTTACAATTATGTGTCACATTAAAAATATATAGCACTCCAACAAAGTAGTAGGAATATAAAACTTTAATAACATATAAATATATACAACAAAACAAAAACAGTAAAAACATTTAAACAACGAAGAGACCGTGGCAATTTCTTTTGAATTATCCAATAGATTTATTGAAATTGACAGCACCAATAATGAAATATTCTTGTCAGTAGCGGTCTGTTGTGCGAATAGTTCCAAGGCAGCAGAACGCGCTGAAATCTAGATGGCACGAAAGTGATGTCTAGCAAGTTGCCGCCCAGCAAATAACGGCGTGGGGCGCCGCTGGGGTGAGTGAGTCCAGTAGGCACCACAGCTATTCTTACCGGCATTGCAGAATTACTGCTGGGGACAATGCCTGTGCTGTAGCAGGGTCACAGCAGAAACAAAAAGGATTCTGTTGAAGATGTTGTTGGTTTTCAATTTGAAAACAGTTCTGGTGTCAACTGCTATGCTAATGTAGTGGTTAATGTTTTATTTTCTCTAGAAAATGTAAAAGAGGGGGAGGCAGTCCAAAGTTCCGTTAAAAGGGCAAAGGAAAGGATCGGTGGTTTGAACTATCAGTCAAAAAGGGGAGGGGGTGCAACAATTTTTCCTACCGGGTCACACTGTGCTTTCACCGGAAGTGAGGTGTGCAGGATTCTAGTAATTCAAAGTGAGGCTGGCGCCAGCATGGGAGCGCCGACGTCCCGCGGATACAGTTTCGTCACTCCACGGGCGATCATGGCAGTCATTCCCCATCGGGGGTCGGAGACTCCCGCGGCTCCTCTAGAATCTTCAAGGTCGTGGAGGACTATGGTGGTGGAGTCAACCAGTGACCGGGCCATTTCTTTATGCTGGGCCCGCTCTTGCCAGGTCGACCGCCATTTTGAGAGTTCGGTAGCTACTGGCGATCGCGGGGTCAAATGAGCGGACGGGCTCCACCCTGCCGGGCGAGACGTTGCAGCATGGCCACAGTGGAAGAACCCTTTTCCGGGCGCCTGGAGCGCTGAGGGTGCAGCTGGGAAGCCTCCACCTGGGGAGGCGGGAGAGGCCTGTTCGCACCGTCTCTCCCTCCCAGTGCACCCCACGGCGTCTCGCTTGAGATTTGTTATGGCCGGACCAGGCGATGAGGACGAGGGAGGGGGGGTCGGAGGCATGTGCAAGACATCCCCCCCCCAGTGTTGTCGCAGCCATTATTCATGAAAGAAGAAGTGTCCCGTCCGTCTTCGGGCCGGGCTTCCGGTAGATGTCGGCCGGACGCCCCTGGCTCTGGCCCCATGAACGGGTTTCTTGGTTTATCGGCTGCAGCCGGATCCCGTCGGCCTCGGCCCCCCGACCGTTGGTGGCCGGACCGGAAGAGCATGTGGCGGGACTACCTGCAACTCTCAAGGGCCACCGCGGCCGGACTGGGAGAGAGAGGGGAGGGTCGAGGAGACATCCCCCCCCCTGCAACTGTTCAGCGTTGTAAAGGCAATCCCCTGGCTGGGTCCCGCTGGCCTCGGTCTCTCCTCCGGCTACACCCTATGTTAGGATCTCCTGGCCGAGGCGTGGCAGCAGGACCTGCCTTATATGGGCTGCTCCCGGCTGGGCGTAGCCGGAACCCTGCCCCACCTTGGAAGTTTCCAGAGTGGGGGCGGATGTTCTACTGACTTGTATTTTCCCTAGTCTATCGATTTTTTTGGCGTGGCAGGCGGTGGGACAGCGAGGGGTGATTTGGTTTCTCTTACTGTTTTTCTGGTCTCTCACCACTGGCATATTTTAACGTTTTCTTGTTTCTAGGACATTAATAGGTTTTATCATTACGTTATGTTATCGTTTCTTTGTTCGTTGTTTAATAAAAGTTCATGTTCATCAGTGGCCTACTGATTTTCGTTTTCCTATTCTTTTCTTTCCAGGTTGTTTCATGCTAAAGTTTCTGTTAACAGGATACAGTGATCACTTCGTTATTATTGCATATGTCCTTTTCACTAGGGGTGCTCTCTGGTCGGGCCAGATGACGTATGTCTAGTAAATGGTCCGGGTGAAACAGGTGCATCAATCAGTGGGGAGTAGATAGGCATGACAGATTACAACGGGGGAGAAAGGTCCGCATTACGTACCCTTTCACTACTTGCAAAGATTTTCCTACGTTTATTTGCAAACAGGGAATACCTCCAAAAAGAACTAATTCCCAAACAGTCAATGTTCGGACAATCAATCAATCAATGAGGAATGAAATAGGTACGACGTGTTAAAGGCTTGCGTTACCTACCCTTCACTATCTGCAAAGGGAGAGAGAATATTCCTATTCTTCCTCGTTTGCATGCAGAGAAGATCCTTAAGAGAACCAACTTCGAACAATTCAATGCTCGATTCAAACAATCAACAAGGGGTACTGTGAACACAAATGAACGCCGCTTATGTACATACGCATTGCTATTTTCAACAGGTTGTTCCTAATGTTTCTATTTTAGCGACGTCAAAAAGAGATCCCATTAGTGGCCTACTGATTTTGCTCGATTCCTTTTGTTTTTTTACACGATTTTTCGCTATCTGCAAAGACTAAACAGAGTATTGCGACTCTGTGCTTGTTTGTAAATAGAGAATGAACCAAAGAGAACAATCAATCAAATGGAGAGAGAAGCAGGCACGACGGATTACAAAGGGGGCAAAGGGCTGCGTTAACTACCCTTCACTATCTGCAAAGAGAGAGTACCCCTAATAGAAATGAGGGGTGGGGGGCAGCAATCAAAGCAGATCAGTGTGCATAAACACGAAAATGTTTTTACTTACCACGTATTTGACATTCGACAGCTTATGATATTTGCTATTAAAAAACCATTGAAATTCACTGAAAAAACCATAGGTTATAGACCATATATAGTTAGGAATTAGCATTTACAAAACCTTGAAAATTCACTGAAAAAACCATAGGTTATAGACCATATATAGTTAGGAATTAGCATTTACAAAACCTTGAAAATTCACTGCAAAAACCATAGGTTAGAGACCATATATAGTTAGCTGGACATTTTATTGACATAAAACCAATGAAATTCCATATATAGTTAGTTGCACTAACTATATATCGCGCACCCGCAATCCACTGCTGATGATGTCACATATTACATCATTCATGACATGATCAGTGACATCACTGATGACATCACTGATGACATCTCAAATGACATCACTGATGACATCACTGATGACATCTCATTTGACATCAATGACCACATCACTGATGATATCATTCATGTGACAATACAATGCATCTCCTCACATTTTAATATGACCTCTGTTTCACCCAGTGTTAAAAAGAGTATAATTTTTGAAACCATTGACACACCAATACTAGTTACTACATACGCACTCACTGATTGCTACGTCTACACACACCTTCACTCATTCACCCATACAATCATTCATACATACAATCACTCATCTTTAGAACACTATCATATGCACTCATACACCTATACAGACACTCACAGTCTGCCACTCATCCATGGAGTTACTCACACACCTAGTCAGTCCTGTAAAGAATCAATGAGACTTCCATTTTCTTGTCTATACAGTTAAACATAGAGCACCTTACATTTTCAAACATATACTAACACATACTTACCTTCTTATACAATCATTGATACAAGTACAGATTGATCTGCACAGAGTCACACACCTCCCAGCTAGCCACACACACACTCAGTCTCCCATACAAATACTTGGGCAATCAATCAATAACCCATATAGTTACTCATATAGCTACTGATCAACACATGCAGCAGTTTACAGAACAACAGACATAATGATGCACAAATTAAGACAGTTTAGTCACTAACCCATGCACTCAGTGAGACACATTTAATCACTCACTCATACATTCAGTCATGCACCTACTAAATCCTTTGTCCAGACACTTATACTTCCACTCATTCTTCAATATGTAAGACACATTTTAACTTTACAGAAACATACAGTCACTGGATGTTGTCATCAGTGATGTCATCAGTGATGTCATCAGTGATGTCATTTGAGATGTCATCAGTGATGTCATCAGTGATGTCACTGACCATGTCATGAATGATGTAATATGTGACATCATCAGCAGTGGATTGCGGGTGCGCGATATATAGTTAGTGCAACTAACTATATATGGAATTTCATTGGTTTTATGTCAATAAAATGTCCAGCTAACTATATATGGTCTCTAACCTATGGTTTTTGCAGTGAATTTTCAAGGTTTTGTAAATGCTAATTCCTAACTATATATGGTCTATAACCTATGGTTTTTTCAGTGAATTTTCAAGGTTTTGTAAATGCTAATTCCTAACTATATATGGTCTATAACCTATGGTTTTTTCAGTGAATATATATATATATATATATATGTATTCACTGAAAAAAACATAGGTTTCACACACGCTTTAGTCAGGAATTAGCATTGAAAAAATCTTGAAAATTCACAGAAAAAACCATAGGTTTCACACACATTATAGTTAGGAATTAGCATTTAAAAAACCTTGGAAATTCACTGAAAAAACCATAGGTTTCACACGTTATAGTTAGCTGGACATTTCACTCATACAAAACCATTGAAATTCCCCCGTTATAGTAAGTTCAGCTAACTATAACTCACGCGCACGCAATGTACTGCTGATGACGTTACATATTACATCACTCATGACATGGTCAGTGACATCACTCATGACATCACTAATGACATCATTAAATGCTAATTCCTAACTATAACGTGTGTGAAACCTATGTTTTTTTCAGTGAATTTGCAAGGTTTTTTCAATGCTAATTCCTAACTATAAAATGTGTGAAACCTATGGTTTTTTAAGTAAATTTCAAAGGTTTTGTAAATGATAATTTAAAAATGTATCAATTATCATATTTATTATGTATTTATTTTTCCACAAACTGCCTTTGCATATTGTAATATATGCCAAAGGCAAAAAATGGAACTGGTCCAACCAATATCGTCCACAGATTGAGAAAGCAAGGAAACATGTGAATAAGTCTGTTTCTGCTTTCCTCAGAGACTATGGTATGGGTTCTATATACCACAACAACTTGCGTTACAACTTGCAAGCCATTTAGAGGAGACGGTGTACAGTTCACAGTTGAGGGGAACAGAGTCTTCCTCTTGAACTTTAGACTCTGCATCGGTACTTACATGTACGTACAAAAAACACTCAATGAACACAACGGCTCTTTTTAGAGCCAACCAACATCCAAACACTCAAACTTGTTATTTAACTGTATTTTTTTTTTTTTCCGATGTGCGTTACCTTTGGTGTGCTTCAGGGACCCCTGAGAAGGCCTAGGGGGTCAGGAATTCTCTACCCTTCCCCCTTCTCACATTCTCCACTTTTGTTTTTGACTCACTTCTGCCTCGAGGGTGTATGCAACGTGCGCGCATCTCACAAATTTTAAAAAAATTTTTTTTTTGCCCTTCGGGCTCCTTCTGGGACCCCATGAGAAGGCCTAGAGGGTCAGCCTGCCTCCTTTCCACGTTTTTAAAAGCATTTACATAAATTGGGTAAAACGTCATTCACCCGTGCGTGCACGTAAAGTCATGTGACTTGAAAACAAAGTCTTGCGACTTGAAAACAACACTTTTGATTGGTTTATAGTAGTTTCTTTTCCAAAACTTCAAAACCCCACCAACTTCCCTCACAATCTGTTTCACTTCTTTGAGAGAAGCATCTTCAGGATTTTTCTACAATATTTGAAAATGGAAGAACAACAGCAGCCACAGGAATCTTCATCTGATTCAGATGTGGAGTTTGTTCCTGAGCAGCCACTTCCAAAGAAGACCAAAGAATCATTTATTTGGAAGTTTTTTACCTATCCACAGGGGCAATTGTGATTCACTTGAAAAGACCACCTGGGAACATTTAAATGAGTATGGAGGGTGCCTGATTGAGCTACTCGGCTCTGTTCCAGAGTGTTTGTCCTATGAATAAGAAGCTTTGCCAGCCCCGAAACGCGTCAGGAGATAAGAGAGACACTTCCAGAATATCATTGCCGGTTTTAATAAATGGTTGATTACCACTGCTGCTGTGTTTGTCCTCGCATCAGGGCAAGTGTTTTGTTGGATTTAAATGCGGCTGGCCGGCCGTAGAGGACAAACCACCACCAGACTGTGGCAGGGGCCATTAGGTTTGGGGTTGTTTTGAAACCTTCGAGCGCAGCGGAGATGCTAATTACTGGCTTTTGACACTCGAAGGCCCACTGGGGTTTTTTACTTTTAACTAAAAGACTGGAAGCTTTGCACCGATCCCACTTGGGAAATACTGAATGCTCACGGACTGAAAAGACCACAGGTACCAGCATGCCTGTAATCGCGATTCACTTGAAGAGCCCACCTGGGAACATTTAAATGTGTATGCAGGGTGCCTGATTGAGCTACTCGGCGCTGTTCCAGAGTGTTTGTCCTATGAATAAGGAGCTTTTCCAGCCCCGAAACGCGTCAGGAGATAAGAGAGACACTTCCAGAATGTCATTGCCGGTTTTAATAAATGGTTGGTTACCACTGCTGCTGTGTTTGTCCTCGCATCAGGGCAAGTGTTTTGTTGAATATATATATATATATATATATATATATATAGTTTCAGAGACGTTATAGTAAGGGATTAGCATTTAAAAAACCTTTGAAATTCACTGAAAAAAAAATTAGTTTCATGATTGATATAGTTAGCTGGACATTTAACTCGAACAAAACCATATAAATTCATCCGTTATAGTTATTTGTGCTAACTATAACTTGCATGCCCGCAATGCACTGCTGATGATGTCAAATATTAAAACATTCATGACATGGTCAGTGACTTCACAGATGACATCTGAAATGACATCACTGATGACATCATCCAGTGAATGTGGTTTAGATTGAAATTTAAATATCTGTTATATATATATATATATATATATTCACTGAAAAAACCATAGGTTATAGACCATATATAGTTAGGAATTAGCATTTAAAAAACCTTATTTTACTCACACAAAACCATTGAAATTCCATATATAGTTAGTTGCACTAACTATATATCGCGCACCTGCAATCCACTGCTGATGATGTCACATATTACATCATTCATGACATGGTCAGTGACATCACTGATGACATCACTGATGACATCTCAAATGACATCACTGATGACATCACTGATGACATCTCATTTGACATCAATGACCACATCACTGATGATATCATTCATGTGACAATACAATGCATCTCCTCACATTTTAATATAACCTCTGTTTCACCCAGTGTTAAATACAGAATATAATTTTTGAAACCATTGACACACCAATACTGGTTACTACATACGCACTCACTGATTCCTACGTCTACACACACCTTCACTCATTCACCCATACTATCATTCATACATACAATCACTCATCTTTACAACACTATCATATGCACTCATACACCTATACAGACACTCACAGTCTGCCACTCATCCATGGAGTTACTCACACACCTAGTCAGTCCTGTAAAGAATCAATGACACTTCCATTTTCTTGTCTATACAGTTAAACATAGAGCACCTTACATTTTCAAACATATACTAACACATACTTACCTTGTTATACAATCATTGATACAAGTACACATTGATCTGCACAGAGTCACACACCTCCCAGCCAGCCACACACACACTCAGTCTCCCATACAAATACTTGGACAATCAATCAGTAACCCATATAGTTAATCATATAGCTACTGATCAAAACATGCAGCAGTTTACAGAACAACAGACATAATGATGCACAAATTAAGACACTTTAGTCACTAACCCATGCACTCAGTGAGACACATTTAATCACTCACTCATGCATTCAGTCATGCACCTACTAAATCCTTTGTCCAGACACTTATACTTCCACTCATTCTTCAATATGTAAGACACATTTTAACTTTACAGAAACATACAGTCACTGGATGTTGTCATCAGTGATGTCATCAGTGATGTCATTTGAGATGTCATCAGTGATGTCATCAGTGATGTCACTGACCATGTCATGAATGATGTAATATGTGACATCATCAGCAGTGGATTGCAGGTGCGCGATATATAGTTAGTGCAACTAACTATATATGGAATTTCAATGGTTTTGTGTGAGTAAAATAAGGTTTTTTAAATGCTAATTCCTAACTATATATGGTCTATAACCTATGGTTTTTTCAGTGAATTTTCAAGGTTTTGTAAATGCTAATTCCTAACTATATGTGGTCTATAACCTATGGTTTTTTCAGTGAATTTCAATGGTTTTTTAATAGCAAATATCATAAGCTGTCGAATGTCAAGTACGTGGTAAGTGAAAACATTTTCGTGTTTATGCACACTGATCTGCTTTGAATGGTGCCCCCCCCCCTCATTTCTATTAGGAGTACTCTCTCTTTGCAGATAGTGAAAGGTAGTTAACGCAGGTCTTTGCCCCCATTGTAATCCGTCGTGCCTGCTTCTCTCTCCATTTGATTCATTGTTATCCAAGTATTTACTGTTTTAGAATTAGTTCTCTTTGGTTCATTCTCTATTTACAAACAAACACAGAGTCGCAATACTCTGTTTAGTCTTTGCAGATAACGAAAAATCGTGTAAAAAAAAAGAAAAGGAATCGAGCAAAATCAGTAGGCCACTAATGGGATCTCTTTTTGACCTCGCTAAAATAGAAACATTAGGAACAACCCCTCATGACAAATACAAAACTAGTGAGATGAACTGAACTCCACACAATGATGGCTGCAAAACAGCTCGGCTCCGCCACCCACCCCGCCCAAAATAACGATAAAGAACGGCTGCCATGATTGGTTGCGGAATGACCACGACGGAGCTACGAAATTGTGCTGCTCTCATGCTAACCCCAGCTTCAGTCTGAAACATCCAGAAACACTGTAGACTACCAATTCGATCAGTTCCGGTAGCGCCCCAATGTAACCCGGTAGAGAAGAACTAGCCCTCCCCTCTTTGACTGATGGTTCTTGTTGCCTGTCCCTTCTGTTGTCATTTAACAGAACTATTTAGCCTGCTGAAAGGGGTTGTGTTCCGACCGCTGGTTGGTGGAGACATTTTGACTATATTCTGTACCTGCGTTGTCGCGTAATGCGTCATATGACGCGCCGCGTTAGCGCATCCGGAAGTCATCCGGGGCGCGCAGCGCGTAACGTAAGCATAACAAGTCATGTGACTTGTTAATAAAACTTTTCATTGGTTCATTTTACTTTTCTTATTGTAATGATGAAAGGCTTGGTCATATGACCTAAAAATTACGCTTTTCATTACTTCCGAACATTATTTTTTCTTAAATATATGTTATAATGTTCCAGGCTAATGTACTTTCCCGGAAATTTTACAACTGTCCTGCAAGTAAAATATATTCTTTTTTCGAGAAAAAGAGCGTTTCTTCGTCCCATGACGGAGCCGTTGAACAAAAGAGGGTCGACCTGCTGTCTTAGTCGCCGATACGCCTGAATATGAGATTCTTATCGATCACTTTATGTTGCAGGAATAGAAAACACAACAGCCCTTGACCATTTATCTTTACTGCGTTCCTTCGTATTATACCTTTTACCCTTCATGTAATTGGTCTGCTTTATTTCACTTGCCTTTTAATGATTCTAAAACAGTGACTATTATTAAAAACTTTACCAATGTATATACTACTACCATGTTTTCTTTTAAAAACCTTTATTGTGAAAATTTCATTATACAAATACGAGCCTATAACCACGTGGGCCGGCCACGGAGCAAACTGTAATCGTATATGATGAATAGACATTTACACTGTAGAGGAACGTAACGGGCGGGCCATTAGGTTGCAAGAACTAAGGTGTCTAACAGTTACGGAATCGGTGGACGTACATTTTATAATTAAAATACGACAGGGCCAGTTACAATAAAATTATCTAGATATACATTTGCGGGCAAGTACCATGGGTGACGTTAATTCGAACTTTCAACAGTACAGTAATCAATAACACATCAGAACTTAATATCAATAGGGATGTCGAAATATTCAATCAATTCTCGTCCCCGCCCGCCATGTGCTTCAAAACTGCATACGTATCTCGTGATTTCAAGGTTCTGCAACCAGTACACAACAAGGAGTTACGAGTCCCATTTATTCTGGCGCCATTTTGGGCGAGGACGGGCAGGTCCAGGATATAGTCAAAATGTCTCTACCAACCATCGACTATGATGATGTTCATATGCTGTATTTATTAGAGTAACACTCAGATGTCCACATGAAATAAATTTGCCACAATCTAAACATGTCATTTTAATCTTTCCAAAGTTCTTCTAAATATTTGGGACCGTTTCCCTTGCCTCTGAAGCTCTCAGTGCCACTTCTTTGATGAATGTACTAGCAGGTCAGGGGTTCTCCTCCAAATCTCTCTTTTATGCAGCACTATAATTAATTGGTGCCACCTCTCCATATGACGATGCATGGTATAGTTACCACAACTATATTTTTTTTCGGTTCCTCTAGAGAGTTCATCGTGGCAGATGAAGCGTGTAACGTACCGGGCATTTACCTTTTTTTGCATGTACAGGAAAGGAAAAAAAAATCGAGCGTCCGAGTTCTAAGGTGTCCCAGGGCCATTTTAGTGGACCAGGCCCAAATCCAAAGAACAGGCCGCCATTTTGAGAGTCCTCTTGCAGCCGCCTGTCGCTGTAGCATCAAGAGCAGCCGAAACTCAGCTGAATGGCAACTGAAACGGTAAAGGGGCGCCCCACTACAGCAGACGAGCCAGGCCCAAATCCAAAGAACTGCTATCTCACAGGCTAATGGGGCGACCCACGCCGAGTTTCAGCATTGTAGGATGACCACACAAGTACAGCAACTTGCTAGACATCACCTCGGTGCCATCCGGATCTCGGCGCCCCACTGCAGATGAAGTGCCTCTCAACTATGAAACCACCACGGTGACATCCGGATCTTGGCGCGTTGTGCTGCCTTCGGCCTATTCGCACATCGGTCCGCTACTGACGCCATCTCACAGGCTAATGGGGCGACCCACGCCGAGTTTCAGCATTGTAGGATGACCACGCCAGTACAGCAACTTGCTAGACATCACCTCGGTGCCATCCGGATCTCGGCGCCCCACTGCAGATGAAGTGCCTCTCAACTATGAAACCACCACGGTGACATCCGGATCTTGGCGCGTTGTGCTGCCTTCGGCCTATTCGCACATCGGTCCGCTACTGACGCCATCTCACAGGCTAATGGGGCGACCCACGCCGAGTTTCAGCATTGTAGGATGACCACACCAGTACAGCAACTTGCTAGACATCACCTCGGTGCCATCCGGATCTCGGCGCCCCACTGCAGATGAAGTGCCTCTCAACTATGAAACCACCACGGTGACATCCGGATCTTGGCGCGTTGTGCTGCCTTCGGCCTATTCGCACATCGGTCCGCTACTGACGCCATCTCACAGGCTAATGGGGCGACCCACGCCGAGTTTCAGCATTGTAGGATGACCACACCAGTACAGCAACTTGCTAGACATCACCTCGGTGCCATCCGGATCTCGGCGCCCCACTGCAGATGAAGTGCCTCTCAACTATGAAACCACCACGGTGACATCCGGATCTTGGCGCGTTGTGCTGCCTTCGGCCTATTCGCACATCGGTCCGCTACTGACGCCATCTCACAGGCTAATGGGGTGACCCACGCCGAGTTTCAGCATTGTAGGATGACCACACCAACTTGCTAGACATCACCTCAGTGCCATCCGAATCTTGGCATCTCAACGCCTAGTGGTATCTTCCATACAAAAAATATTGTTACGCTGCCTTTGGCCCCATTCGCACATCAGTCCGCAACTTAGACATCACCTCGGTGCCATCCGGATCTTGGCATCTCAGCGCCTTGTGGTGTCAGTCAGAAAATATTGTTGTGCTGCCTTCGGCCTATTCGCACATCGGTCCGCTACTGACGCCATCTCACAGGCCAACGGGGCGCCCCACGCCGACTTTCAGCATTGTAGGATGGCCACACCAGTGCGGCAACTTGCTACACACCACCTCGGTGCCATCCGGATCTTGGCATCTCAGCGCCTTGTGGTCTCTTCTACACCGGAAATATAGTAGAAAATATTGTTGCGCTGCCTTTGGCCCCATTCACACATCAGTCCGCTACTGACACCATCTCACAGGCCAACGGGGCGCCCCACGCCGACTTTCAACATTGTAGGATGGCCACAGAAGTGCGACAACTTACTAGACACCACCTCGGTGCCATCCGGATCTTGGCGCGTTGTGCTGCCTTCGGCCTATTCGCACATCGGTCCGCTACTGACGCAAACTCACAGGCCAACGGGGCGCCCCACGCCGACTTTCAGCATTGTAGGATGGCCACACCAGTGCGGCAACTTCCTACACACCACCTCGGTGCCATCCGGATCTTGGCGCGTAGTGAAGCTGCAGCAGCTGCAAATAAGCTTCAGACAGTGTTACAACCGCTGCTCAGAACTCTCAACTATGACACCACCTCGATGCCATCCGGATCTTGGCGCGTTGTATTGCCTTCGGCCTATTCGCACATCGGTCCGCTACTGACGCCGCCTCACGTGCCAACGTATTTTCTCCGCATTTTATACCCTATGCCGCATAACAGGTCATGTGACTTGTTTATAAAACTTTTCATTGGTTCATTTTACTTTTGGTTTCCTAATGATGGAAGGCTTGATCATATGACCTAAAAACAACACTTTTCATTGGATGAAAACTTTTTTTTTCCCCCAAACGATGAAAGCCCCACCTTGTTTCTGGATGTTTCAGACTGAAGCTGGCGTCACCATGAGAGCACCACCATCTCGTAGCTCCGTCGTGGTCATTCCGCGAGCAATCATGGCAGCCGCTCCCCACCAGAAGCCTGCAGGAGTCGGGGCCCCCAAAACTTTTGATGAATTCTCAAGGCGGAGGGGACGCTTTCGAGAATGGGGTCCAAGACCTAGCAGACAAGCGTCCGATTTCCAAGGTGTCCCAGGGCCATTTCAGTGGACCAGGCCCAAAAAGGAAACAGCCTGCCGCCATTTTGAGAGTCCTGTGACAGCCGCCTATCGCTGCACCGCAAGAGTGGGCGCAACTCAGCTGAATGGCGGATTTTGACACAGTGGACCAAAAGCGGACGGAATGGCAACTGAAACGGTAAAGGGGCGCCCCACTACAACAGACGAGACTCCACCTGGAGAGGCCCGTTCACGCCGCCTCCCCCGGGGCGCTCCACGCCGTTATTCGGAGCAGCATTGTAGGATACCAAAACCAGTGCGGCAACTTACTGGACATCACCTTGGTGCCATCGTTCTGCTGCCTTGGAACTATTCGCACAACAGTTTGCTACTGATGACCCACCCCCCGCGACGCCCCACGCCGTTATTTGCTGGGTGGCAACTTACTAGACATCACTTTTGTGTCATCTAGATTTCGGCGCGTTCTGCTGCCTTGGAACTATTCGCACAACAGTTTGCTACTGATCACCCACCCCCCGCGACGCCCCACGCCGGAAATCTGGACGTTGTGCTGCGTTGGGACTATTCGCACAGCCGACCGCTACTTCGTTGTTTTTCTCTAAAAATGTTTATATGTTATTACTATTTTTGTTTTCTTGTATATATTTATAAATTATTAAAGTTTTATAATCTTACTACTTTGTCGGAGTGCTATATATTTTTAATGTGACACATAATTGTAAAAACTTTGATGTACAAAGAGTCATCCCTGGAATCTTCCGCTTCACGCTCGGTCCCCTCCCCAATCACAATACAGAATGGTTTTCAGATAATAGCAACGCTTCTGCTGTGACGGATCTCATCGAGTGTGGGCCTTGATCTACTATAACTCCTTTGAAGACGGGTGATTCTTTACAGCTGTGGCCATAAACTACATCTGCAGGGCTAGCTGATAGCCTAGGACCGGCCTGGACAATCGGACACAGAGGAAAAGGAGTGTCAGAGGGTGCGGTAGTGAATAGGGCGAAAGGGAGGTGTCGGGCGGGCACAGGGTGTGATTCTCAGGGAAGAACAGCGCAGATGGGGGGAGGTTTATTACCCATGCATAAAACAGAGAGCGGGGGTGACCACTGCCTGGGGGAGATGCTTGCGAGGGTGGGGAGCCATGCTAAGGATCGACAGCGTTCACAGAGTGGATCTGGTCAAGGCATCTAAAATGGCTGCCGTGCACGACAAAAGTGTGGCATTTGAAAAAAGACAAGATGGCGCACACAATGTTTTTCAACAATTCCTGATTTCCTTCGAATCGAACGTTAACAGACGTTGGGGCATATTACCAAAGTTAAGCGATATTTATCCCTAACGATGCATTGCAAAGATTTTTTTACCGTCAGAAATTATCGCAGATAAACCTTGCTATTATCAAGGTTTATCGCAAATACGATAAAAAACGAGCGCAATGCATTAATGTCGCTGAAAACTCCGCGATATTCATGCATTACCGAGCTAATGCTCTTAGCCATGTTATCCACCTCCCATTGGATAACATGGCTAAGAACTGCTCAGGGCAGCTGTTACTTTTTGGAGATATTCGCGCTTATCTCGAATATTTCCAAAAGTTGATAATAGGAGATAGCGATGTTAGCGACTGTTTCCAGTCGCTAACATCTTGGCATGCCCACTTTGCATGTCATTAGTGATAAATATCACTCACATGCAAAGTGGGACCCAAGATGGTCGCTATCTCCTACTAGCCGTCGCTAACTGGTGTTAGCAACAGCTAGGTAATACAGATATAATTTTATCTCCGCGAAGCGGAGCGCTGTTACAGATATATATCTTGTTTTTGAACGTTAATTTCTCAAAATGCACTGAAGCACATATATTGAGACCTAGCAAAGGCACATCGGGCTACCAGTCCCTAATATTTTACCAAGTTTCGTGCAAATCCATTCAGCCGTTCGATTATTATTATTTTTTTTTTTTTTGCCCCGCGGGGCCCTTTTAAAACCTCCACATCAAACTTAGGGGGTCAGCGAGGATCTACTATGCCCCCTTATGGTCATTTGCCCCTTCGCTTTGGCCTCCTCTTGTCTCTCGATCCTACCGAGAGACAAGATGGCGGCCGCTACGGACTGTTTGGAATGTTTACAGACACCGGAGAACCAATCAGCTTCGCTTCACAAAGCTCCGTTGCGCGAAAAGTACGCGTAGCGGAGCGCTGTTACAGATATATATCTTTTTTTGAACGTTAATTTCTCAAAATCCACTGAAGCACATATATTGAGACCTAGCAAAGGCACATCGGGCTACCAGTCCCTACAATTTTGCCAAGTTTCGTGCAAATCCATTCAGCCGTTCGATTATTATTATTATTTTTTTTTTTTGCCCCGCGGGGCCCTTTTAAAACCTCCACATCAAACCTAGGGGGTCAGCGAGGATCTACTATGCCCCCTTATAGTTATTTCCCCCTTTGTTTTGACCTCCTCTTGTCTCTCGATCCTACCGAGAGACAAGATGGCGGCCGCTACGGACTGTTTGGAATGTTGACAGACGCCGGAGAACCAATCAGCTTCGCTTCACAAAGCTCCGTTGCGCGAAAAGTCCGCGAACCAGAGCGCTAACCGGTCCGCTGTTACAGATATATATCTTTTTTTAAACGTTAATTTCTCAAAATCCACTGGAGCACATATATTGAGACCTACAAAAGGCACATCGGGCTACCAGTCCCTACAATTTTGCCAAGTTTCGTGCAAATCCATTCAGCCGTTCGGGCTAAAAGTGAGGCCAACCGCCCTATGGAAAACTCAATGTTAAAAACACGTTTTGGGACCCCCCTTTTTTCTCGGCCCCCACTGGACGAACCCCCCCCAAATTTTCAAGGGCTGCTCAGAAACAAAATGTGCCATTTTCCTGAAAATTTCAGCCGATTCCGTCCACAAACGCCAAAGTTATTAGACATAGAATTTTCAAAAAACCCATAGAGAAAAAATCCTAACTATATATACCTACTGGCGACCGCCAGTAGGTAATATATATATATATATATATATATATATATATATATATATATATATTACCTACTGGCGGTCGCCAGTAGGTATATATAGTTAGGATTTTTTCTCTATGGGATTTTTGAAAATTCTATGTCTAATAACTTTGGCGTTTGTGGACGGAATTGGCTGAAATTTTCAGGAAAATGGCACATTTTGTTTCTGAGCAGCCCTTGAAAATTTGGGGGGGGGGTTCATCAAGGGGGGGCCGAGAAAAAAGGGGGGTCCCAAAACGTGTTTTTAACATTGAGTTTTCCATAGGGCGGTTGGCCTCACTTTTAGCCCGAACGGCTGAATGGATTTGCACGAAACTTGGCAAAATTGTAGGGACTGGTAGCCCGATGTGCCTTTTGTATGTCTCAATATATGTGCTCTAGTGGATTTTGAGAAATTAACGTTTAAAAAAAGATATATATCTGTAACAGCGGACCGGGCAGCGTCCCAGGACGCGTACTTTTCGCGCAACGGAGCTTTGTGAAGCGAAGCTGATTGGTTCTCCGGCGTCTGTCAACATTCCAAACAGTCCGTAGCGGCCGCCATCTTGTCTCTCGGTAGGATCGAGAGACAAGAGGAGGCCAAAACAAAGGGGGAAATAACCATAAGGGGGCATAGTAGATCCTCGCTGACCCCCTAGGTTTGATGTGGAGGTTTTAAAAGGGCACCGCGGGGCAAAAAAAAATAATAATAATAATAATCGAACGGCTGAATGGATTTGCACGAAACTTGGCAAAATATTAGGGACTGGTAGCCCGATGTGCCTTTGCTAGGTCTCAATATATGTGCTCCAGTGGATTTTGAGAAATTAACGTTCCAAAAAAGATATATATCTGTAACAGCGCTCCGCTTCGCGTACTTTTCGCGTTACGGAGCTTTGCGAAGCTGATTGGTTCTCCGGCGTCTGTCAACATTCCAAACAGTCCGTAGCGGCCGCCATCTTGTCTCTCGGTAGGATTGAGAGACAAGAGGAGGCCAAAGCGAAGGGGGAAATGACCATAAGGGGGCATAGTAGATCCTTCCTGACCTGTTAGGTTTGATGTACCATTTTGCCAAGTTTGGTGTAATTCCGTTTAGACATTCAGGCTGTAGACGTATGTAAATGTCCTATGGAAAATTGCATGGGGAAAACACATTTGAAAGTGTTGAAATTTAGAACCAATTAAAATGTTACTTTGGTTTTGTATTTGTGTGTGATGAAAGTTAATTGGTTATGTATATATCTCAAATGAGAGGAAACCACAGCCATTTTGTGAGACTACTGTCTGAGGTACATTTGTGAGGAATTTTTGGTGGTGAATTTCTGGTGTTTGATTTACACAGTACTAACACTTCTCCTACTTTTAAAAAGGTGAGTTGTTAATTTGTAAGGGGAACTATGTTGTACACTTGAAGATAATTTGAAAAATGTTTTCTGTTATTTATTTGCAGTCCTTCTGTTATACTAAATACTTGATAAAGTTAGTTTTATATTATGTATTACTAAAAACGATAAATGAAAGTGATTATTTTTTTTCTGCAATTTACAGCAAGCAATTTCAAAATAAAATGGCTCACAATGAAGAGACCGTGGCAATTTCTTTTGAATTGTCCACTACATTGATTGAAATTGAGAGCACCAATAATGAAATATTGTCACAAGGAGGAGATGACTTGAATGATTCCACTACATTGATTGAAATTGACAGCACCAATAATGAAATATTGTCACAAGGAGATAACTTGAATGATTCCACTACATTGATTGAAATTGAGAGCACCAATAATGAAATATTGTCACAAGGAGGACATGACTTGTATGATTCCATTAGATTGATTGAAATGGACAGCACCAAGAATGAAATATTGTCACAAGGAGATGACTTGAATGATTCCACTACATTGATTGAAATTGAGAGCACCAATAATGAAATATTGTCACAAGGAGGACATGACTTGTATGATTCCATTAGATTGATTGAAATGGACAGCACCAAGAATGAAATATTGTCACAAGGAGATGACTTGAATGATTCCACTACATTGATTGAAATTGAGAGCACCAATAATGAAATATTGTCACAAGGAGGAGATGACTTGTATGATTCCATTAGATTGATTGAAATGGACAGCACCAATAATGAAATATTGTCACAAGGAGGAGATGACTTGAATGATTCCACTACATTGATTGAAATTGAGAGCACCAATAATGAAATATTGTCACGAGGAGATGACTTGAATGATTCCACTACATTGATTGAAATTGACAGCACCAATAATGAAATATTGTCACAAGGAGGAGATGACTTGAATGATTTTTTTGATCAATCTCTTGATGGCGAATTTATCGAATGTTTGGAGATGATAGAGTTACAAGAATCATCATTGCAGACTTTTCATGAGGACATTGGTGATGAGGGCATGTTACTAGTTCTTTCAAATTTAGAAAATTCTGAAGAATAAATTTATATTTAGAAATCAAAAATTGTTTGAGACATTATTCATTTTTATTTTTAATTTACGAGGTTGTAGCGAAGTGATTGTAGTATAAAATGAGACTTATAGTATAGAGTGCAACATTTTTATGTTACATGGTAAGTTTACTCATATTTACTTCCCTTGTGCCACTATATTATCTCCAATGTGTATTTGACATCTCTTCTTCATCTCCGGCCTCCTTTCTCTCACTGTGTGTCTCCGATGCATCTTATCGCTGCTATTTTGTGTAATTACAGAAGAGAGTAAAATAAAATAGTTCGGAACGTGAAAAGGGGGCAAAGTAGAGTACTCCTCACCCCCTAGGCCTTTTTAGGCGGTCCCAAAAGGATCAGTTTCTGCTTTCCTGAGAGATTATGGTATGAGTTCCATATACCACAAAAACTTGCATTACAACATGCAAGATATCTATCTCCTATTACCAACTTTTGGAGATATTCGCGCTAAGCGCGAATATCTCCAAAAAGTAACACCTGCCCTGAGCAGTTCTTAGCCATGTTATGCAATGGGAGGTGGATAACATGGCTAAGAGTATTAGCTCGGTAATGTATGAATATCGCTGAGTTTTTAGCGATATTCATGCATTGCGGCCGTTTATTATCGCATTTGCGATAAACCTTGATAATAGCAAGGTTTATCTTCGATAATTTCTGACGATGCTTAGCGGTAAAAAATTCGTTGGTAAGCATCGTTAGCGATAAATATCGCTTAACTTTGGTAATATGCCCCAACGTCTGTTAACGTTCGATTCGAAGGAAATGAGGAAGTGTTGAAAAACATTGTCTGCGCCATCTTGCCTTTTTTGAAATGCCACACTTTTGTCGTGCACGGCAGCCATTTTAGATGCCTTGACCAGACCCACTCTCTGCACGATTCGTAGCATGGCTCCTCACCCTCGCAAGCATCTTCCCCAGGCACTGGTCACCCCCGCTCTCTGTCTTATGCATGGGCAATAAACCTCCCCCCATCTGCGCTGCTCTTCCCTGAGAATCACACTCTGTGCCCGCCCGACACCTCCCTTTCGCCCTATTCACTACCGCACCCTCTGACACTCCTCTTCCTCTGTGTCCGATTGTCCAGGCTATCACCTAGCCCTGCAGATGTAGTTTATGGCCCCAGCTGTAAAGAATCACCCTTCTTCAAAGGAGTTATAGTAGATCAAGGCCCACACCCGATGAGATCCGTCACACCACACGTGTTCCTACTATCTGAAAACCATCCTGTATTGTGATTGGGGAGGGGACCGAGCCTGAAGCGGAAGATTCCAGGAATGACTCTTTGTACATCAAAGTTTTTACAATTATGTGTCACATTAAAAATATATAGCACTCCAACAAAGTAGTAGGAATATAAAACTTTAATAACATATAAATATATACAACAAAACAAAAACAGTAAAAACATTTAAACAACGAAGAGACCGTGGCAATTTCTTTTGAATTATCCAATAGATTTATTGAAATTGACAGCACCAATAATGAAATATTCTTGTCAGTAGCGGTTTGTTGTGCGAATAGTTCCAAGGCAGCAGAGCGCGCTGAAATCTAGATGGCACGAAAGTGATGTCTAGTAAGTTGCCGCCCAGCAAATAACGGCGTGGGGCGCCGCGGGGGTGAGTGAGTCCAGTAGGCACCACAGCTATTCTTACCGGCATTGCAGAATTACTGCTGGGGACAATGCCTGTGCTGTAGCAGGGTCACAGCAGAAACAAAAAGGATTCTGTTGAAGATGTTGTTGGTTTTAAATTTGAAAACAGTTCTGGTGTGAACTGCTATGCTAATGTAGTGGTTAATGTTTTGTTTTCTCTAGAAAATGTAAAAAAGGGGGAGGCAGTCCAAAGTTCCGTTAAAAGGGCAAAGGAAAGGATCGGTGGTTTGAACTATCAGTCAAAAAGGGGAGGGGGTGCAACAATTTTTCCTACCGGGTCACACTGTGCTTTCACCGGAACTGAGGTCTGCAGGATTCTAGTAATTCAAAGTGAGGCATGCGCCAGCATGGGAGCGCCGACGTCCCGCGGATACAGTTTCGTCACTCCACGGGCGATCATGGCAGTCATTCCCCATCGGGGGTCGGAGACTCCCGCGGCTCCTCTAGAATCTTCAAGGTCGTGGAGGACTACGGTGGTGGAGTCAACCAGTGACCGGGCCATTTCTTTATGCTGGGCCCGCTCTTGCCAGGTCGACCGCCATTTTGAGAGTTCGGTAGCTACTGGCGATCGCGGGGTCAAATGAGCGGACGGGCTCCACCCTGCCGGGCGAGACGTTGCAGCATGGCCACAGTGGAAGAACCCTTTTCCGGGCGCCTGGAGCGCTGAGGGTGCAGCTGGGAAGCCTCCACCTGGGGAGGCGGGAGAGGCCTGTTCGCACCGTCTCTCCCTCCCAGTGCACCCCACGGCGTCTCGCTTGAGATTTGTTATGGCCGGACCAGGCGATGAGGACGAGGGGGGGGGGGTCGGAGGCATGTGCAAGACATCCCCCCCCAGTGTTGTCGCAGCCATTATTCATGAAAGAAGAAGTGTCCCGTCCGTCTTCGGGCCGGGCTTCCGGTAGATGTCGGCCGGACGCCCCTGGCTCTGGCCCCATGAACGGGTTTCTTGGTTTATCGGCTGCAGCCGGATCCCGTCGGCCTCGGCCCCCCGACCGTTGGTGGCCGGACCGGAAGAGCATGTGGCGGGACTACCTGCAACTCTCAAGGGCCACCGCGGCCGGACTGGGAGAGAGAGGGGAGGGTCGAGGAGACATCCCCCCCCCTGCAACTGTTCAGCGTTGTAAAGGCAATCCCCTGGCTGGGTCCCGCTGGCCTCGGTCTCTCCTCCGGCTACACCCTACGTTAGGATCTCCTGGCCGAGGCGTGGCAGCAGGACCTGCCTTATATGGGCTGCTCCCGGCTGGCCGTAGCCGGAACCCTGCCCCACCTTGGAAGTTTCCAGAGTGGGGGCGGATGTTCTACTGACTTGTATTTTCCCTAGTCTATCGATTTTTTTGGCGTGGCAGGCGGTGGGACAGCGAGGGGTGATTTGGTTTCTCTTACTGTTTTTCTGGTCTCTCACCACTGGCATATTTTAACGTTTTCTTGTTTCTAGGACATTAATAGGTTTTATCATTACGTTATGTTATCGTTTCTTTGTTCGTTGTTTAATAAAAGTTCATGTTCATCAGTGGCCTACTGATTTTCGTTTTCCTATTCTTTTCTTTCCAGGTTGTTTCATGCTAAAGTTTCTGTTAACAGGATACAGTGATCACTTCGTTATTATTGCATATGTCCTTTTCACTAGGGGTGCTCTCTGGTCGGGCCAGATGACGTATCTCTAGTAAATGGTCCGGGTGAAACAGGTGCATCAATCAGTGGGGAGTAGATAGGCATGACAGATTACAACGGGGGAGAAAGGTCCGCATTATGTACCCTTTCACTACTTGCAAAGATTTTCCTACGTTTATTTGCAAACAGGAAATACCTCCAAAAAGAACTAATTCCCAAACAGTCAATGTTCGGACAATCAATCAATCAATGAGGAATGAAATAGGTACGACGTGTTAAAGGCTTGCGTTACCTACCCTTCACTATCTGCAAAGGGAGAGAGAATATTCCTATTCTTTCTCGTTTGCAGGCAGAGAAGATCCTTAAGAGAACCAACTTCGAACAATTCAATGCTCGATTCAAACAATCAACAAGGGGTACTGTGAACACAAATGAACGCCGCTTATGTACATACGCATTGCTATTTTCAACAGGTTGTTCCTAATGTTTCTATTTTAGCGAGGTCAAAAAGAGATCCCATTAGTGGCCTACTGATTTTGCTCGATTCCTTTTGTTTTTTTACACGATTTTTTGCTATCTGCAAAGACTAAACAGAGTATTGCGACTCTGTGCTTGTTTGTAAATAGAGAATGAACCAAAGAGAACAATCAATCAAATGGAGAGAGAAGAAGGCACGACGGATTACAAAGGGGGCAAAGGCCTGCGTTAACTACCCTTCACTATCTGCAAAGAGAGAGTACTCCTAATAGAAATGAGGGGTGGGGGGCAGCATTCAAAGCAGATCAGTGTGCAGAAACACGAAAATGTTTTTACTTACCACGTACTTGACATTCGACAGCTTATGATATTTGCTATTAAAAAACCATTGAAATTCACTGAAAAAACCATAGGTTATAGACCATATATAGTTAGGAATTAGCATTTACAAAACCTTGAAAATTCACTGAAAAAACCATAGGTTATAGACCATATATAGTTAGGAATTAGCATTTACAAAACCTTGAAAATTCACTGCAAAAACCATAGGTTAGAGACCATATATAGTTAGCTGGATATTTTATTGACATAAAACCAATGAAATTCCATATATAGTTAGTTGCACTAACTATATATCGCGCACCCGCAATCCACTGCTGATGATGTCACATATTACATCATTCATGACATGGTCAGTGACATCACTGATGACATCACTGATGACATCTCAAATGACATCACTGATGACATCACTGATGACATCTCATTTGACATCAATGACCACATCACTGATGATATCATTCATGTGACAATACAATGCATCTCCTCACATTTTAATATAACCTCTGTTTCACCCAGTGTTAAATACAGAGTATACTTTTTGAAACCATTGACACACCAATACTAGTTACTACATACGTACTCACTGATTCCTACGTCTACACACACATTCACTCATTCACCCATACAATCATTCATACATACAATCACTCATCTTTACAACACTATCATATGCACTCATACACCTATACAGACACTCACACTCTGCCACTCATCCATGGAGTTACTCACACACCTAGTCAGTCCTGTAAAGAATCAATCACACTTCCATTTTCTTGACTAAACAGTTAAACATAGAGCACCTTACATTTTCAAACATATACTAACACATACTTACTTTCTTATACAATCATTGATACAAGTACACATTGATCTGCACAGAGTCACACACCTCCCAGCCAGCCACACACACACTCAGTCTCCCATACAAATACTTGGACAATCAATCAATAACCCATATAGTTAATCATATAGCTACTGATCAACACATGCAGCAGTTTACAGAACAACAGACATAATGATGCACAAATTAAGACAGTTTAGTCACTAACCCATGCACTCAGTGAGACACATTTAATCACTCACTCATACATTCAGTCATGCACCTACTAAATCCTTCGTCCAGACAGTTATACATCTACTCATTCTTCAATATGTAAAACATATTTTAACTTTACAGAAACACACAGTCACTGGATGATGTCATCAGTGATGTCATTTGAGATGTCATCAGTGATGTCATCAGTGATGTCACTGACCATGTCATGAATGATGTAATATGTGACATCATCAGCAGTGGATTGCGGGTGCGCGATATATAGTTAGTGCAACTAACTATATATGGAATTTCAATGGTTTTGTGTGAGTAAAATAAGGTTTTTTAAATGCTAATTCCTAACGATATATGGTCTATAACCTATGGTTTTTTCAGTGAATTTTCAAGGTTTTGTAAATGCTAATTCCTAACTATATATGGTCTATAACCTATGATTTTTTCAGTGCATTTTCAAGGTTTTGTAAATGCTAATTCCTAACTATATATGGTCTATAACCTATGTTTTTTTCAGTGAATTTCAATGTTTTTTTAATAGCAAATATCATAAGCTGTCGAATGTCAAGTACGTGGTAAGTAAAAACATTTTCGTGTTTATGCACACTGATCTGCTTTGAATGCTGCCCCCCCCCCTCATTTCTATTAGGAGTACTCTCTCTTTGCAGATAGTGAAAGGTAGTTAACGCAGGCCTTTGCCCCCGTTGTAATACGTCGTGCCTGCTTCTCTCTCCATTTGATTGATTGTTATCCAAGCATTTACTTTTTTAGAATTGGTTCTCTTTGGTTCATTCTCTATTTACAAACAAACACAGAGTCGCAATACTCTGTTTAGTCTTTGCAGATAACGAAAAATCGTGTAAAAAAAACAAAAGGAATCAAGCAAAATCAGTAGGCCACTAATGGGATCTCTTTTTGACCTCGCTAAAATAGAAACATTAGGAACAACCCCTCATGACAAATACGAAACTAGTGAGATGAACTGAACTCCACACCATGATGGCTGCAATACAGCTCGGCTCCGCCACCCACCCCGCCCAAAATAACGATAAAGAGCGGCTGCCATGATTGCTCGCGGAATGGCCACGACGGAGCTACGAAATGGTGGTGCTCTCATGCTAACCCCAGCTTCAGTCTGAAACATCCAGAAACACTGTAGACTACCAATTCGATCAGTTCCGGTAGCGCCCCAACGTAACCCGGTAGAGAAGAACTAGCCCTCCCCTCTTTGACTGATGGTTCTTGTTGCCTGTCCCTTCTGTTGTCATTTAACAGAACTATTTAGCCTGCTGAAAGGGGTTGTGGT
Source organism: Lissotriton helveticus (assembly GCF_964261635.1). NCBI lineage: Eukaryota > Metazoa > Chordata > Amphibia > Caudata > Salamandridae > Lissotriton > Lissotriton helveticus. Next base: position 652,525,260 of record NC_136068.1, read on the forward strand.
CCGACCGCTGGTTGGTGGAGACATTTTGACTATATTCTGGACCTGCGTTGTCGCGTAATGCGTCATATGACGCGCCGCGTCAGCGCATCCGGAAGTCATCCGGGGCGCGACGCACAGCGCGTAACGTAAGCATAACAGGTCATGTGACTTGTTAATAAAACTTTTCATTGGTTCATTTTACTTTTCTTATTCTAATGATGAAAGGCTTGGTCATATGACCAAAAAATTACGCTTTTTATTACTTCCGAACATTATTTTTTCTTAAATATATGTTATAATGTTCCAGGCTAATGTACTTTCCCGGAAAATTTACAACTGTCCTGCAAGTAAAATATATTCTTTTTTCGAGAAAAAGGGCGTTTCTTTGTCCCATGACGGAGCCGTTGAGCAAAAGAGGGTCGACCTGCTGTCTTAGTCGCCGATACGCCTGAATATGAGATTCTTATCGATCACTTTATGTTGCAGGAGTAGAAAACACAACAGCCCTTGACCATTTATCTTTACTGCGTTCCTGCGTATTATACCTTTTACCCTTCATGTAATTGGTCTGCTTTATTTCACTTGCCTTTTACTGATTCTAAAACAGTGACTATTATTAAAAACTTTACCAATGTATATACTACTACCATGTTTTCTTTTAAAAACCTTTATTGTGAAAATTTCATTATACAAATACGAGCCTATAACCACATGGGCCGGCCACGGAGCAAACTGTAATCGTATATGATGAGTAGACATTTACACTGTAGAGGAACGTAACGGGCGGGCCATTAGGTTGCAAGAACTAAGGTGTCTAACAGTTGCGGAATCGGTGGACGTAATTTTATAATTAAAATACGACAGGGCCAGTTACAATAAAATTATCTAGATATACATTTGCGGGCAAGTACCATGGGTGACGTTAATTCGAACTTTCAATAGTACAGTAATCAATAACACATCAGAACTTAATATCAATAGAGATGTCGAAATATTCAATCTATTCTCGTCCCCGCCCGCCATGTGCTTCAAAACTGCATACGTATCTCGTGATATCAAGGTTGTGCAACCAGTACACAACAAGGAGTTATGAGTCCCATTTATTCCGGCGCCATTTTGGGCGAGGACGGGCAGGTCCAGGATATAGTCAAAATGTCTCTACCAACCATCGACTATGATGATGTTCATATGCTGTATTTATTAGAGTAACACTCATCTGTCCACATGAAATTAATTTGCCACAATCTAAACATGTCATTTTAATCTTTCCAAAGTTCTTCTAAATATTTGGGACCGTTTCCCTTGCCTCTGATGCTGTCAGTGCCACTTCTTTGATGAATGTACTGGCAGGTCGGGGGTTCTCCTCCAAATCTCTCTTTTATGCAGCACTATAATTAATCGGTGCCACCTCTCCATATGACGATGCATGGTATAGTTACCATAACTATATTTTTTTTCGGTTCCTCTGGAGAGTACATCGTGGCAGATGAAGCGTGTAACGTACCGGGCATTTACCTTTTTTTGCATGTAGAGGAAAGGAAATTTTTTTTCGAGCGTCCGATTTCTAAGGTGTCCCAGGGCCATTTTAGTGGACCAGGCCCAAATCCAAAGAACAGGCCGCCATTTTGAGAGTCCTGTTGCAGCCGCCTGTCGCTGTAGCATCAAGAGCGGCCGAAACTCAGCTAAATGGCAACTGAAACGGTAAAGGGGCGCCCCACTACAGCAGACGAGCCACCACCTAGGAAGGCCCGTTCACGCCGCCTCCCCCCCCCCTTCGGGCACCCCACGCCGTTATTCGGAGCAGTATTGTAGGATGGCCACACCAGTGCGGCAACTTCATAGACATCACCTCGGTGGTAACCGAATCTCAGCGCCTTGTGGTGTCTTCTATTCAGAAAATATTGTTGCGCTGCCTTTGGCCCCATTCGCACATCGGTCCGCTACTGACGCCATCTCACAGGCTAATGGGGCGCCCCACGCCGACTTTCAGCATTGTAGGATGGCCACACCAGTACAGCAACTTGCTAGACACCACCTCGGTGCCATCCGGATCTTGGCATCTCAGCGCCTTGTGGTGTCTTCTATTCAGAAAATATTGTTGCGCTGCCTTTGGCCCCATTTGCACATCGGTCCGCTACTGACGCCATCTCACAGGCCAACTGGGCGCCCCACGCAGACTTTCAACATTGTAGGATGGCCACACCAGTGCGGCAACTTACTAGACACCACCTCGGTGCCATCCGGATCTTGGCGCGTTGTGCTGCCTTCGGCCTATTCGCACATCGGTCCGCTACTGACGCGGACTCACAGGCCAACGGGGCGCCCCACGCCGACTTTCAGCATTGTAGGATGGCCACACCAGTGCTGCAACTTGCTGGACACCACCTCGGTGCCATCCGGATCTTGGCGCGTTGTGTTGCCTTCGCCCTATTCGCACATCGGTCCGCTACTGACGCCGCCTCACGTGCCAACGTATTTTCTCCGCATTTTATCCCCTATGCCGCATAACAGGTCATGTGACTTGTTTATAAAACTTTTCATTGGTTAATTTTACTTTTGGTTTCCTAATGATGGAAGGCTTGATCATATGACCTAAAAATAACACTTTTCATTGGATGAAAACTTTTTTTTTTCCCAAACGATGAAAGCCCCACCTTGTTTCTGGATGTTTCAGACTGAAGCTGGCGTCAGCATGAAAGCACCACCATCTCGTGGCTCCGTCGTGGTCATTCCGCGAGCAATCATGGCAGCCGCTCCCCACCAGAAGCCTGCAGGAGTCGGGGGCCCCCAAAACTTTTGTTGAATCCTCAAGGCGGAGGGGACGCTTTCGAGAATGGGGTCCAAGACCTAGCAGACAAGCGTCCGATTTCCAAGGTGTCCCAGGGCCATTTCAGTGGACCAGGCCCAAAAAGGAAAGAGCCTGCCGCCATTTTGAGAGTCCTGTGACAGCCGCCTATCGCTGCACCGCAAAAGTGGGCGCAACTCAGCTGAATTGCGGCTTTTGACACAGTGGACCAAAAGCGGATGGAATGGCAACTGAAACGGTAAAGGGGCGCCCCACTACAGCAGACGAGACTCCACCTGGAGAGGCCCGTTCACGCCGCCTCCCCCCCCCCCGCGGCGCCCCACGCCGTTATTCGGAGGGCGGCAACTTACTGGACATCACCTTGGTGCCATCGTTCTGCTGCCTTGGAACTATTCGCACAACAGACCGCTACTGATGACCCACCCCCCGCAACGCCCCACGCCGGATACCGAAATCAGTGCGGCACCCAGGCAACATCACCTGGGTGCCGTCCAGAAATCTGGACGTTGTGCTGCGTTGGGACTATTCGCACAACCGACCGCTACTTCCTTCTTTTTCCCTAAAAATGTTTAAATGTTTTTACTGTTTTTGTTTTGTTGTATATATTTATAAGTTATTAAAGTTTTATAATCCTACTACTTTGTTGGAGTGCTATATATTTTTAATGTGACACATAATTGTAAAAACTTTGATGTACAAAGAGTCATCCCTGGAATCTTCCGCTTCAGGCTCGGTCCCCTCCCCAATCACAATACAGGATGGTTTTCAGATAGTAGGAACGCGTGTGCTGTGACGGATCTCATCGAGTGTGGGCCTTGATCTACTATAACTCCTTTGAAGAGGGGTGATTCTTTACAGCTGGGGCCATAAACTACATCTGCAGGGCTAGCTGATAGCCTAGGACCGGCCTGGACAATCGGACACAGAGGAAAGGGAGTGTCAGAGGGTGCGGTAGTGAATAGGGCGAAAGGGAGGTGTTGGGCGGGCACAGGGTGTGATTCTCAGGGAAGAGCAGCGCAGATGGGGGGAGGTTTATTACCCATGCATAAGACAGAGAGCGGGGGTGACCAGTGCCTGGGGGAGATGCTTGCGAGGGTGGGGAGCCATGCTAAGGATCGACAGCGTGCAGAGAGTGGGTCTTGTCAAGGCATCTAAAATGACTGCCGTGCACGACAAAAGTGTGGCATTTGAAAAAAGGCAAGATGGCGCAGACAATGTTTTTCAACACTTCCTGATTTCCTTCGAATCGAATGTTAACAGACGTTGGGGCATATTACCAAAGTTAAGCGATATTTATCCCTAACGATGCTTAGCAACGATTTTTTTACCGCTAAGCATCGTCAGAAATTATCGCAGATAAACCTTGCTATTATCAAGGTTTATTGCAAATGCGATAAAAAAAGACCGCAATGCATTAATATCGCTGAAAAGTCAGTGATATTCATGCATTACCGAGCTAATGCTCTTAGCCATGTTATCCACCTCCCATTGGATAACATGGCTAAGAACTGCTCAGGGCAGGTGTTACTTTTTGGAGATATTCGCGCTTAGCGCGAATATCTCCAAAAGTTGGTAATAGGAGATAGCGATGTTAGCGACTGTTACCAGTCGCTAACATCTTGGCATGCCCACTTTGCATGTCATTAGTGATAAATATCACTGACATGCAAAGTGGAGCCCAAGATGGTCGCTATCTCCTACTAGCGGTCGCTAACTGGTGTTAGCAACAGCTAGGTAATACAGAGATAATTTTATCTCCGCGAAGCGGAGCGCTGTTACAGATATATATCTTTTTTTGAACGTTAATTTCTCAAAATCCACTGAAGCACATATATTGAGACCTAGCAAAGGCACATCGGGCTACCAGTCCCTACAATTTTGCCAAGTTTCGTGCAAATCCATTAAGCCGTTCGATTATTATTATTTTTTATTTTTTGCCCCGCGGGGCCCTTTTAAAACCTCCACATCAAACCCAAGAGGTCAAGGAGGATCTACTATGCCCCCTTATGGTCATTTGCCCCTTCGCTTTGGCCTCCTCTTGTCTCTCGATCCTACCGAGAGACAAGATGGCGGCCGCTATGGACTGTTTGCAATGTTTACAGACGCCGGAGAACCAATCAGCTTCGCAAAGCTCCGTAACGCGAAAAGTACGCGAAGCGGAGCGCTGTTACAGATATATATCTTTTTTTGAACGTTAATTTCTCAAAATCCACTGGAGCACATATATTGAGACCTAGCAAAGGCACATCGGGCTACCAGTCCCTAATATTTTGCCAAGTTTCGTGCAAATCCATTCAGCCGTTCGATTATTATTATTTTTTTTTTTTTTTGCCCCGCGAGGCCCTTTTAAAACCTCCACATCAAACCTAGGGGGTCAGGGAGGATCTACTATGCCCCCTTATGTCTCTCGATCCTACCGAGAGACAAGATGGCAGCCGCTACGGACTGTTTGGAATGTTTACAGACACCGGAGAACCAATCAGCTTCGCTTCACAAAGCTCCGTAACGCGAAAAGTACGCGAACTGGAGCGCTGCCCGGTCCGCTGTTACAGATATATATCTTTTTTTGAACGTTAATTTCTCAAAATCCACTGGAGCACATATATTGAGACCTAGCAAAGGCACATCGGGCTACCAGTCCCTACAATTTTGCCAAGTTTCGTGCAAATCCATTCAGCCGTTCGGGCTAAAAGTGAGGCCAACCGCCCTATGGAAAACTCAATGTTAAAAACACGTTTTGGGACCCCCCTTTTTTCTTGGCCCCCCCTTGACGAACCCCCCCAAAATTTTCAGGGGCTGCTCAGAAACAAAATGTTCCATTTTCCTGAAAAATTCAGCCAAGTCCGTCCACAAACGCCAAAGTTATTAGACATAGAATTTTCAAAAATCCCATAGAGAAAAAATCCTAACTATATATACCTACTGGCGACCGCCAGTAAGTAATATATATATATATAGCCTGCTTAGGGCTCCTGAGGCCAAGATTGCACTTGGCGCCTCGCTTTTGACCGCGCTGGTCGCGCGCTTGTTTGCTCTTCAATTTTAAAATACCTTTGTTTTTTGTGGATTTTGTTTAATAATTTTTTAGCCTGTCTCCCTGTCACTAAATCTTTTTCTGGCCCTTACTTGCACGATAATTCTGGTTAACACCACCGCTGTTGGGCGGATCCGGGATACCGGGAGGGTTTGGACTGAGCGCCATCTTTGTGAGGGGAGGAGTGCGAGCGCCATCTTTGAGCGTCCAGGTCACCTGGGACGCCGAGACGACGCTAATTAGGGCGAGACTGCTGCAAGGTGAGCCTGCTTAGGGCTCCTGAGGCCAAGATTGCACTTGGCGCCTCGCTTTTGACCGCGCTGGTCGCGCGCTTGTTTGCTCTTCAATTTTAAAATACCTTCGTTTTTTGTGGATTTTGTTTAATAATTTTTTAGCCTGTCACTAAATCTTTTTCTGGCCCTTACTTGCACGATAATTCTGGTTAACACCACCGCTGTTGGGCGGATCCGGGATACCGGGAGGGTTTGGACTGAGCGCCATCTTTGTGAGGGGAGGAGTGCGAGCGCCATCTTTGAGCGTCCAGGTCACCTGGGACGCCGAGACGACGCTATTTAAAGCTCACCTGACCAGCGCAGCGGTGACGCGCAGCGGTGCACCCTCCCTGCGCCTGAGTCGTGCCAGAGTCCTGCCCGTCTGCGCTCGTCAGCGTCTCGGAGGCGGGCGAGGCGGGACTCTGGCATCTCGGGTAGGCCTGTAGGATGATTAGGTATAGTGCGGCCGCGTTAAGTGCGCTACGCCCCCCCTAGGAGCGGCTGTGATTGTCTTTTTCCTGGTGGTCGGCACCTGGGCAAAGGGTGCACTGGATGTGCCTGGCGCCCTGTATCTTCTCCACCTCGCATTCTCCCCTCGCCCCCCTTGGAATGTCAGTGTGCCTTGTTAAACACCAGATCCTTGGCGCGTCATTCCTTGGAGATTTGGGACCTCCTCACGCTTTCGAAAATCTCCTGTCTTTTTTTGACAGAGACTTGGCTGGGGGCGGGCTCTGAACCTGATATCGTTAGTGCCCTTCCCCCCAATTTTACCATCTTAAGGAGGGACAGAATGGGAGGTCGAGGAGGAGGGGTGGCCCTAGTTGTAGACAAGTCTCTTGTCTGCACCACCTACCCTGTAGATAACATCACTGGCTGTGAAGCTTTGGGCTTTATTCTCCATCTGTCATCCTCACATACCTGTACAGGGATTTTGATCTATAGACCTCCAGGGCCAATAGGCTCGTTTTTTGAGGATCTACAGGTGGCGTTGTCAGTACCCTGTATGCGCTCGGCTCACTGTGTGTTGCTGGGCGACTTAAATCTGCACATGGATTCGACAACTGACGCTGATGCGTCTAAATTACGGGATATCACCGAGATGTTCGGGCTGGCCTCTTTCATCGATAGTCCAACGCACATGAAAGGGCACACGCTTGATTTAATTTTCTCCACTGTGCCGATTAAGGTGTCCCCCCCTTTGCCGGTTCTATGGTCCGACCACTATTTAATTAACTTTGTGCTGTTAGCTGAGCATCAGACTAGTCAAAGAACTTATAAGGACGGGTCCCGTCAAGCTAGAGCCTTTCATCGGGTGTCAGCTGATATGCTCGCTGACGCACTCCAAGCACATCCTTGTACTATGACTGGGAATCTAGAAGTCGACCTGCCGCTGGTCCAGGACTGGCTTCGAATAAGATTCGAGGAGCTGGCCCCTCGGAAACCGGTCAGGACAACCCCCTTCCAGGACTCTGCTCCCTGGTTCACCGCTACTCTACGGAAAGCGCGCCAGGACTGCATAAGGTCTGAAAGGCTCTGGCGGCGCAGATATGCGCCTGAGGAGAAACTGAAGTACAGGGGCGCGATAAAATCCTATCACAGACAGATTGCCGAAGCTTAAAAGATCTACTTCGAGCATAGAATAGACCAGGCTGATAACACTAGCCGGGAACTATTCCGAATTGTGAAGGAATTCGTGGAGCTGGCGGCGGCTGCTAGGGTACACTCCCATACAGAGGAGTGGATCAGGCAGCTTGCTGATTTCTTTGTGGATAAGATCCGTAGGATTCAGGACTCGTTCGATCGGGTGGGGTCCCTGGGAGTGGCTGCGGCTGTGGAAAGTGATCTGAAGGTCCTTCCACCTGTTGCAGCCGAGTTGGTGCCCACTCTTTCGATGTTTCCTCCGCTCTCCTGCGAGTCCTCTCTGGAGCTGCTTTCCCGGTTGAAATCTGGATCCCCCTTGGATGCGTGTCCGGCTAAATGCCTGAGCGTGGTGGTGCCAGCTATTAACAACTTGCTGAACCCCCTGCTCAACATGTCTCTGAGTTCCGGAGTGGTCCCTAGAGAATGGAAGCATGCTCTTATTCTCCCGCTCATTAAGAAACCTCTGCTTGACCCTCTACAGTGGGCCAACTATAGACCAATCTCCCTCCTCCCTGCTCTGGCGAAGGTAGCAGAGAAACATGTCCAGCATACTCTCACCACCTTTATTGAAAATAACAAACTGCTGCATGACTCCCAGTCTGGTTTCCGTGCCAATTACAGTACGGAGACAGCTCTTGTGGAGGTGACCGACGCCATCAGGGAAACGCTTGACCGCGGGGGAAAGGCTATGTTGGTCTTACTGGACCTGTCGGCGGCTTTCGACACCGTCCCACATGCCGGCCTCCTCCTAAGACTCAGGGAGGTAGGATTACGGGGGACGGTGTTGGACTGGTTTCAATCCTTCTTAGCCGACCGTCGACAGGTGATCTGGGCTCCACCGTTCTCCGCGGAAATGCCTTCGCTAGAGGTGGGGGTGCCTCAAGGATCTATCTTGAGCCCCACCATATTTAACATTTATATGGCCCCTTTGGCGAAGGTCGCGGAGGCTTTTGGAGCCCGGGTCATCTCGTACGCTGATGACACCCAGCTCCTGTTTACTTGCAGGAAGGGAGAGGTTTTTAATGGCGATAGAATCAGAGACTGTCTGAGTGCCGTATTTGCATGGTTTCAGGACCAGAGCCTGAAATGCAACTCGGATAAGTCCGAGGTGCTTTTTTTCGGCTGCGTTGAGGACCCTGACTGGAAATCGTGGTGGCCTTCCTACATGTTCCCTCCTGAGAAACCCGCTGCCCAAGCTAAAAATCTGGGTGTGGTGTTTGACGACAGTCTTTCTTTTCGTCCCCACATCACGGGCTTGGCGGGGAAATGCTTCGGTATCTTGAAGATGGTTAGGAAATTTCTCCCACTGCTTTCGCTTCAATATCGCAAGAATATTGTGCAAGCACTTGTGGGCTCGCGTTTAGACTACGCTAACGCACTGTTTTCAGGTCTGCCAAAATATCTGGTATCCAGACTACAAATAGTCCAGAATTCGGCGGCCAGAGCCATCTTTGGCCTTCCACGGAGAGCTAGCGCCTCTCTATTGCGCGGCAGGCTGCATTGGTTGTCTATCCCTTGCAGAATTAGGTTCAAGGTCCTCACGTTGGCGTTTAAAGCCCTCCACTGTATTGGCCCAGCTTACCTCAGGAAACGGATTGCTTTTTACGTTCCCCGGAGGAGTTTGAGATCTGCTGACCTGGCCAAAGTGGAGGTACCAGTGATCAAACGCGTGCGGATGGGAGGCCGGTCTTTCCAGTTTATGGCGGCCAGCTTGTGGAATGAGCTCCCGTTGTCACTCCGCAAGGCTAACAATCTCCTGGCCTTTAGAAAGGAGCTTAAGACGCTCCTCTTTTCCGCCTAAACCAGTGTGTCTACAGTGTTTTTGCCTCTGGGCTTTTTTGGTTGTGTTCAGGACTTTCTGCCAAAGCGCCGGGACACCCGTACTGGGTAGCCGTGCGCTCAAGAAATGTAGTGTTAACATAACATAACATAACATATATATACCAATTTGTATGGAAGATTGAGTGGATTTATAACTGTCTGAATGGAGGATTTAGTAGCGTCTGTCTGTTTAAGTGAGTAATTAAAAGTGTCTCACTTAATACATGGATAAGTAACTAAACTAAGTGAATGTGTGCATCACTGTCTCTGTTGTTGTATAACATGCTGCATCAGTTGGTCACTAAGTACATGAGTTTGTATATTAGTTATTGATTAGTTGGCTGAGTATTTGTAAGGGAGACTGAGTGTATCTGTGGTTGGGTGGGGGAGTTGTAACTCTATGCATAGATGTGTGGTTGGTTGATTGTCTAGGCATATGGGTTTAGGAGTGTTTATGGAAACAGTTGTTTGGGTGTCTGAGTGTGTTTATTTGTGTGTTGGTAAGTGAATGTATGTGTCAGTGGTACATAAAAATAAAAGGCATTGTATATGAGACTTGGTGAAAATAAATAAGTATAAGTAAGAGTCGGTGAATGTGAGAGTAACTGTATGAATGAGTGTATAATTGTATAGTGCTTTTTTTAACATATTAACTATGAATTTATATGTGTATGTATAAATCAGGAGTTGTGTGTATAACTGTGTAGGTGAGTAAATGTAAGTGTGATTGATTCTTTTCATGAGTGAGTAGCATCACTGCATAACTGACTAGGATGACTGCTGATGATCAGTGACTGCATGTATAAGTGATTCTGTGGGTGAATGGACAGTTGTGTATGTAGACTTAGGAATCATTGAGTGCGTATGTAGTAACAGGTATCTGTGTGTCAATGCTTTCAAATATGGTACTCTGTATTTTACAGTGAGAGATGAAAGAATTTTTATGTTCTAAAGTGATATGTACGTGTCTTTAATGTACATATTAGGGCAAAAGATTATCTAAGGTATACATAATAATAATATATTTCTACTTGTAATAAACTTATATTACTTTTAAATATATTTTTCAGAAGTCGCGTTGGGTGCGCGCTTCGTTAGAGCATGGTGCATGGATTTCATGTGACCTAAAAAAAAAAAAGATTTGATTGGTTCATAACATTTCCCACTGTAACTATTGAAGGACCCCGCCCATTTTAATTATTCTGTTTGGAGCAGTTGATGAGAGACATTTCTTCTCCTTCCAGAGCTGGTTTTGGAATTTATTTGGTGATTTAAAAAAAATTGCATTGGAGAAATGGCATCTGGTTCGGAAGCTCCTCATCATTCTTCAGATGAAAATATCTTGGCGGAAGATCCACCCAAGCAGAGGCCTGAATCAGTGGTATGGAAACTTTTCAACTTTCCTGCCGGAGAAAAAAAAGTCAACGCAAGAAAAGTCACATGCTTGGTGTGTGACAGGGTTATGTCGCAAGGCAGTGACAAGAAATACTCCTGTGGAACAGCGAGTATGTATAAATATCTGAGGCCCATTCACCCGAATAATCTGGCACGAGAAGAAATGAGGCATGCAGAAAAAATCCACCACCAGGCTTTGCTAGCACCTCCGGTGCGTCCACTTCAGCACCACCAGTAGACATTCGCCCAGAATTAGCTTTTCTGCAGCAGCACTGTACTAAGTGCAAAACCTGTTATGGTGAACAGTCAGTGGATGATATTTGTGCAGCTCAATGGAACCACAAAGGCAAATTTCTTTTTATTTTTTTGTTTTTGGAATTATGTTGAATTCCAAAAGGTAACTGTTTAATTAGTTCCTTTTTTTTCAATTTTTAAAAAATACCAAAAAAAGTACAAAATTGTTAAAAAACACCCAAAAAAATAGAAAACAATAAACAAAAGTGATATTTTTTTCAGAACTACCTTATCTGGTTTAAAAAAAGAACTATAATTGCATGGTAATGTCTGAAAGTTTGGTTGAAAGTATGTGTAGAGCATGATTGACTGAAAGAAAACATTAGTACTGTATGGTGAATTCATAGGGGCAGATCTATGAGGAAGTGCTGCAGCATGACACTGCAAGCCCTTTAGCTGCACCACGCTGTGGCACTTCTGAAGCACTGGGATGTGACATATTTGCATGAATATGTTGCAATTCTGTACTCCCTCTGCACTAGCACACAAACTGCAGCCATGCAGTCATGCAGACACTCTTGCACCATGGTGCAAGGATATCTGTGTCGTGGGGAGATTGTGTTTGTGCAGGTAGTGAATACTTCCTGTACAAAAACAATCAATAAAGACATTTTCCTCCTTCAATGTGCACTGTGTGCGCTGTGGAATTCAGCATGCATTGAAAGAGGAAAAAACGAGGAGAAATTAAAACATTTCTCCTTGTTGTGCCTCGCTACACCACCTCTAGGGTGGTGCACCATTCACACGAATCTACTGATTTGCACTTTCTCGTAAGTCTTGAGATGTGTTATTCCATGGGTGTTGTGTGGGAATAGACACAGCAACACCCATGGAATGCCCCTTCAACGCAAAGTGCTGAATTTGAATGGGTCGTATTTTCAAGGATAGGAAAAGCGCCATCACTACGTTACAAAAAGTGACATATTGGTGGCGCAGGGGGAGTGTAAATCTGCCCAATAAAAGCTTAAGCATTGGCAGAGCGATACAATAAGAACATAGTGCTGGATGGCTGATTGACAAACTGCATGAGACTGACAGGAGGTATCCTAGGCTGCATGAGGAATACTTCAGAATTTAGTGGAGTGTACCTATAGTACATATCTGATTAGAAGTTTGTAGGGATTGTGCACAGAAAATTGTACGGGTACCTGTGTTGATGCCTAGGTCATTCTATAAGAACATCACTAGTAACTAGAATTATTATATATTTTTTTTTATCTGTTTTTTATTGTTTTATAAATCCAAACAGGGCCTCATACAGCAGTAAATAATATTACACCACACATCATATCATCAATGGATGTGTCCCCTTAGGCCTACAAGATGAACTTTTTCTCCTTTCAAAATTGATACAATATAAGGTAAATATCGATACTCATTCCACTGTACTTCCAACTATTTCAACAGGGGCACAATATCAACATTGTTTCGTCTACGTTCTAATAATGTGAGTCTATAAATGAACAATAAAGCCACCTAATCAAACTCCCCACACCCTCCCTCTGCCTCCGGTGCACTCAGTCTTCCAGTCTCAGAATCCAATATGCATAGCAAATACTCCATATCTCATTTCAGTGTATCTTGGGGACCATACACACCCTTCACCCTGCATTAACCAGTCTCCCAATCACCCATCATCAGACCAAGCCCTACTCCGGGTTCGAACAAGAGGAACCCAACAGAGTCACATCAGCAGAACTCACCTCCAAGTCAGTCTCAGGCATCTGAAGCACTACCACTAAAGCTTCCCATGCTCTGGCTACCTCCGGCGCCTTCTTAATCTTAGTACGCTTAGCCTGCTGCAATCTAACTGTGCTCTCACTTGTAGCCCATTTAAGTATCTCCGGTTTCCACCTCCCTATCGCAGGCCCCCATCACAACTTCCATTGGGCTGTAATCTCTCTCTTAGAGAGCAGCAATCCTAGGTCCAGAAACTTGCTCAGGATTGTTGTCTTAGGGGTGTGCGGGAACCAATGTAATATACAGGTACTAATGTCTGTGTCTATTCGGTGCTTTGTAATGCAGCATTGCAGTTTGACTACCTCCTCCTAATATGTTCCAAATTGTCCGCAAGTCCACAGCATATGTGGTAATTCTGCCCCCTCTAGCCCGCAAAGACGACATCTGGCAATGGTCATCCAGAAATATTGATTGATTCTGGCTGGGGTTAAATAGGCCCTATGCAATATGAAGAAATGTATTAATTGAAACCTAGCAGTCAGTGAGCTCTTCCAGGCCCTTCGAAACAATTGAGCCCAAGTCTCCTCCGGTATTTCCTTCACGACATCCGCCTCCCATTTTCATCGTAACTCCGTCAATGGGCACAAGCCTTCTGTGCTCAAGTTCCTATAGAGACACGTAATCGTCTTAAATGTCCCCCCAGCCATCACCACATATTGACACGTCACAGAGGTTTGGAGCTCCGAGAGCCCTTCCTTCCAGTGGCGCTGTATGGCCGGGATCAGGGCTGCATGCAGCAAATAATCCCCTTGTGGCAGATCGTACCTCTGCTTCAATGTCTGAAAAGGTAGCAGCACCCCATCGTCATATAAATCCCCCATGACCTGGATTCCCACTGTCTCCCAGTCTGCTAGCGCTGACATGCCCAGCGGAATCTCCGGTGCATATGGGCTATCAACATTGACTTTGCGGCGGCACCGATTCCAACATTGTCGTAATGTCCGCTCCTCAACAGTGAGCGACCCAAGGCGCAAGGGATCTTGTAACATAGTAAATGAGAGGACGTGCCGTAATATCCACCGTCCCTCTTGATCCTCTGAGCCCCGAAATTCTAGAGCCACTGCTTGTGTCATCCACTGTAGCTGAGCCGCCAGGTAATAAAGTTCAAACTCTGGTACTGCCAGCCCCCTGTTCACTCTAGATCTCATCATGGTGGTTAATACCACCCGTTTGCTGCCATTACCCCACAATGAGCCACTAACCATTGACCTGATCTGCCTCAAGATTGCCCCGGGTATCCAAATAGGCAATGTCTGAATGTAATATAATAGGCGGGGGAAAGCCACCATCTTCAGGAGTGCCACCCTGCCGGCTATCGAAAGCGGCAGAGTGCTATAAAATGTCAGGTTCCCTCGTAGGGCCTTTTCCACGATCCCGTCAAGCAACTCAGCAGGGGCATGATAAATCTTGGTCCCAAGATAGGGCAGGCAGGTGAGTTCCCACGGAATGACCTATCCATTGTATGCATGGTTTTGGAAGAGGGACAACAACCGCCTCCCTCATAGAGGCTGGGATCCTCCCAGCTGTTCGGGCTTCGTTATAAATCCTCACCAGTTTTGGAGTCAGGATGTCAATATAAGTTAAGTAAAATTCAGTTGGGAGACCATCGGATCCCGGTGTCTTATTACGCGCCATGTGCTTAATGGCACTCCCTATTTCCCTCAGTGTAATATCTTGCACTAGGAGCTCCGCTTGTTCCTCCTCCAACCGGGGCAACATCAAACCCACAAAAAATGTCCCTAGTGTGTCATCGGGCCCCTTGCATGACTCCTATACAACTCATCATAATATTCAAGAAACAGGTCATTAATCCCTCTTTGGGTATAGACCGGAATGCCCAGCGAAGAGTTCAACGCCAATATAGTCGTGCCCCGGGGTGCCGGGTTAGCCAGCCAAGCCAGCAGCGTACTCGCTTTGTCGCGTGCGCCCGTGCCAGATAGGCTCTATAGTCATAGCAACGCAACCTCTCTATTTGACTCGCCATCTCTTCCCTTGCTCCCAATAATTCATCTTGCCCTTCCGGGCTCTCAGGTCATTCTCTTTCCACACCTTGCAACCGGGTTTCCGCCGCTTCCACCTCCAGTAGCAACGTCTTCCTTACACCCGCCTGTTTGGCAATACACATTCACCTCACCACCACCTTAAAAGCGTGCCACTCTATCGCTACATCAGATGCTGTCCCTTCATTCTCAGCAAAGTATTCCTCAATGCCCGTTTCTGTATCCCCGTGGAAGACAGCTTCCTCCAGCGTCTCCGGTCTCAAGCACCACTTTGGGATTGCAGGCCTCTCCTGAACCCACCTAACCATTAGAAGTAGCGGTTTGTGAGACAATATTGTTCTAGCCAAGTACTCGCTGTTAAGAACCTTTGCATGTATGTCAGGTGTGCACAGTATAGCATCCAAGCGCACATGCAGGTTGTGCAATGCAGAAAAGAAAGAATAGTCACGATCCTCAATATGTTGCACTTGCCAGGTATCTACAAGATCTATCCTGCCAGTCTCTTCTCATCTTAGATATTCAATGGGGGATGCGACCGATCCATAACAACATCGACTATGGAGTTGAAATCCCCACCCATTATCCCAGGGACAGTCATGTAAGGTGCCAACTTCCCAGATAGGTGGGCAAAAAAGACCATCTGGTCAACATTAGGGGTGTACACACTACACAGTGTGACATCTAAGCCACTTAGTCGCCCCCCCACCACTGCAAACCTCCCTTCCATATCCGTAAACTGACAATTCAAGGGCACCCCTGCTTGAAACCATATCAGTGGGCCCCTAGCATACGCTGAGTACGTTGTACCGTAGACCTGCTCCGCCATCTCTGCTGCAACGCACAGCTCTCCACTCTATTTATTTGGGTCTCCTGCAGGAAGGCTATGTGTACCCCCCTCTATACCAGATAGGCATGCACCTTGTGTCGCTTCCACATTGTATGCATCCCTCTCACATTCCACATTAGGCATTTAACATTAGGTGGGGTCCCCATAGCAGGCTTACAATTTTAGGCATCTCTGCTTCTTCACCATGAACACACCGGCTGCCCCTTCCCCAACTAGCCCTCCCCAGAACAGGTCCTAACAAGACAACACCCATCCAAATTGTTCACTAAACTTCATCATCGGTAGCTACCAGGGTTCTGTAACGGCAATAACAGGGGGTGCCCAGAGGCCAGCTGCCGCTGAAACAAAAGTATTCATTCGTCCTGCACTGTACCCCATTCCCCGGAACACCAAAGCTCCTGCTGCAGTAACCTAAATTAGTAGGGCGCTCTCACCCCAAGGTCCCCTCACTACGCCCCCACCCACCCCCCGCCACCATCATCCCATATCTCACACCATCTAAAGAAAGGGGAAAAAAGAAGAAGAAGAAAAGAAAAAAGTGTGGGGGAACCCCCCATAGGGTAATGTCAATACACCAAAGCGCCGCCCAGTTCTGGAGAATGTCTTACTCTGCTATGCATCAACCAACTTGTCTGCAGTTCCTGGCGTGACCTGAGGCAGATCGACGCTCACCGATCCGATTCTTTTGATGCTGTCCCAACCGACCCCTCATCAGAGTCAGTTGTTCCCCTCGAGTCCTGACCTTGCTCCTGAGATATCTCTGTCATTGCCTTGAGTGCCACCATTCTTTCTTGCACAATCTCATCTGAGCTGTCTTTGGTCTCCGGGAATGAAGACACCGTATCTCTGACCACCACGGCCGAGGGGAGCGTGGTATCCCCTTGGCGGCCCCCTGGCCTATTCCCGCCTCTCCTTGACCCGCCTTGTAGGCCTCCAGCCAGTCCCATGCCTCCTGAGGGGGGCTAAAGAAAAAGGTTTTACCGTCCATGGCCACTTCCAAGCGCACCGGAAACATCAGCAAGTATTGCAAGCTTTCTGCTCGGAGTGCCTTCTTAACCTCCAAGAAGGAGGATTGCTGCCACTGCACATCAAAGCTATAGTCAGGGAACAGCATCACACTACTGTGCTCTATTCAAAAGCAGGTCTCTCTCCTTGTAATGTAGCAGGCGTGCCACAACAGGCCTGCGTGGCCTCCCAGTATTCAATGGCTGTGCAGGCACCCTGTGAGCTCTTTCCAAGGTGACAAAAAGGGGATAGTGCCTCCGGTGGTACTTCTGACTTCAGCCAGCCCTCCAGATAGGTCGCCATATCTGTTCCTTCTACTCTTTCCGGCAGCCCAACCACCAGTATATTGTTCCCTCTAATCTATCCTTCGGATTTCTCAGCTCTCTTTTTTAGGATATGCAAGCAGAGGTGCACGTCTACCATCTGTGTCTGGAGCGCCTTGCTTGCTGGTTACATCACACCCAAAGTGACCTCGGTTTGCTTCACTTGGTCCGCGAATTCCGAATGGTCCGCCTGGAGAAGCCCCAGTCCCGCCGGCACCTGTGCCCTGTCCTGCTGTAGGTTATCCCTGGTGTCATTTCAACTTGCTGTTGTGCCATCCCCTCAGGTCGCGACTCCGCCACCTCTATCCTCCGGCTATCCGATGTCTCCTCTTCTTGCTCTGAGGGTGCCCCTCCTTGCTTGCCCCGCGGTTTCACCATTATCATCCATTTTGCTGGTCCGATGAGTATGGCAGCTCACCACCAGACCCCCGGCAGTGCCCAGCTCCTGCCGGTGATAATGCCCTATATTCCACTCTACAAGGCGTCTTTCATCCACCTTCAGTGTCAGCCGGACATCCTGCGGTCTGCCAGGCTCTCACAGCCCTCTCCTGATTTCCCTCTGCCGGCTTTGACTCCATCTGGCTCTGTGCACAGTTAGGCCCCTGGACCCCCGGGCAGGCCCACCTCCATGAGCACCCCTCAGTGCCCAGCATGATAGTGATGGCTGCAACCATCTGCCAAGCTCCTGGTGCAGTATGCTCAACTTATCCGCTACCTTTCCTGGTGACCTATGGTGTTCCAGGGCCCTCAATCTCCACGTTCTGGTCGGAGCCCTCAGTCAGTAACCTCTGCTCCCGTCCTTGCACCGCATTGGAAGTTAGCCCCCATGGCTAAGCAGACGTCAATCCTCCTCAGTCTCTGGTGATAGAGACCGCCCACACCTCTCCACCGCCGGTGGGCAGACCTGGTAGCAGGACCATCCAGCTCGCCTCAGGTCGCAGTGCATTTGTTCCTGCTGTCTCACCACATATTCTCCTCACAACAGCAATAAGTTGAGCAGGTCCTTAAGCCCTAGGCCTTGAACTGGGGTCCTTACGTGATGCGCCGGTGCATGTCCCCGCCTTGTAGACTCCAATGTTGCAGGGGACTTCCCCCCAGCAATCCCAACATAGAACCAGTCACAGCCTCTCGCGGTAGTCAGCTGTCATTCTGCTCCACTCCTCTGAGGCTTGAAAAAGTTGCTGCACGGGGACCACAGTCACTGCGTGCTCAGTTCCACCCAGGCAAGGGAACTCCACTCGGGTAATCCCCCAATGAAGTCCTGTGACGCACTGAGGCCCCCGCGAGAACACTCACCCTAGCGCTGACATCCCCTCGGGAACTCCGCACAGCAGTCAGGAATGGAGAGCGAGGGGAGGCTCTGCTTCTTCCTGCAGCAGCCATCGGTGTCACCACTGCACCGGGCTCAAAGCACTTCAGGGTCCCCAGCACTTAACAAGCGTCAGCGGTCATCATTGCACTCGCTTCACTGCCACACCGAACCTCTGCCTCTTTTGTCACCGCTCCTCTTACTGTGGCAGTACCCGGCACCATTTTACGCACCCAGGGTCCGGCCGCATTTCTTTCTCCAGTTTTGGACAGTGAAGGCACGTCCTCCAGCAAGAGGCACCAGGACCCTCAGAAGCTCGCGCCACGTCACCAGAATCCGTCGTGAGCCAGAACCATGGCCCCCAACCAGGATATATGATGGGGTAGGCGCGGGTCTCTCAGCTCACGCAGCCATCAGCATCGGCCTCGTAGCCACTCCCCCACTAGTAACTAGAAGAATGACAGCGCTGCAAACAGAGTGCTCAGTTAATTTGTAAGTGTTTAGGTATTGTCTCAATGCCTGAGTCATTCTGCATGTTCATAGACAGTGACTGGGTTCCTAGAGTGCTAGTAGTTGACAGCAGGATACGTTTAAAAGCACTTATGTTTCAGCAGAGTGATTAGATAATGACATGCTTCTGTCAGGATGATTGTAGGAGTGGACACAGACTCACAGTGCAATTCCAAACACGCATGACTATTACCTGGACTTTTGCAGGACTGACTCAGTAGTCTGCAAGGTGTTAAGGGACGGCTTGTATTGTGCACATTTGACTGTACCACTGCTTGTCTCAATGCCTGAGTCATTCTGCAAGTACATGGGCAGTGACTGGGTTCCTAGAGTGCTAGTAATTGACAGCAGGATAAGTTTATAAGCACTTCTGTTTCAGCAGAGTAATTAGATAAGGACATGCTTCTGTCAGGATGATTGTAGGAGTGGACACAGACTCACAGTGCAATTCCAAACAAGTATGACTATTACCTGGACTTTTGCAGTGAGGTTCTTTAATTTTGACTCCATTTTACATTCAAACTCCATTTTGTGTTGCCTTTACACAGGCTGTATGATTCACGAAGTGTCTCTGCAACGTGTTGAAAACCCCCTCTGTCCTTGTCTTGAAACCCATCTCAGACACCAGCTGGCCTAACTAATTCTTGTCTGGACCACCTAATCCCTGTATCAACTATCTGTTAGCCTTTAGCATTCTTCTCGTGCTGTATCTTATCTTTTGGCCTTCGCTATTCTCTCCCTGTGTTTTCCTAGTCCACAACCTTTTCCTTTGAAGCACGCAAACATGTTCTGCCATTACTGATTGACCTGTAGGTGGTGTAATTGATTGACTTATGAGTTAGGCAAAAGCACGACTCAAGGGGGATGTTCCGGTTACATGATGCCTTGTTTTGAATGTTTTCCTATTGGCTAATATTTTGCAGATCTTGTATGTCCTTATTAGGTATTTTGCATGCTTGCAAAAGCTAGGACTGCCCCTTACTTTTGTGCTGAGTTTGTAACCCTAAGCATATAAAAGGCCTCTGTGTTCTGTACTCTTTAGACTGCCTCATTCAGTTGCTATGGCTTCTGTGTGACGTAGTTTCACTCATTTGAGTTTAATAAAAATGTTCTCTTTATATTCCAGCTTCTGTGTCAGATTCTTCTTTTGTATTAGTGAGACCCCTGAGAATGAAGACTACAGTTTCTTCAAATGGCGCGGCCAACGTGGGCTTCATCAGAGAAGTGACTTTCTGAAGGAGTGATCTTGTCAGGAGACTGAAATCTACTGAGGAGGACAGGACGGGACTCTACTACTCTGTGCACAAGGATTCTGGAGATTCTTCGTCTTTGCAGCCCTGTATATTTCTGATCTTCCTGATTTTGATCCTCCACATGATGTCACTCCTGACTGAGAACCTTTTTGGCGTGGGTATTCTAAAAGAAAAAAGACCGTTAGGTCATGTATAACTTGGCAGTTAGAATTTGGACAATCTTTTAATTGGTAAAAGTAAGGTAGTTTAGTAACGCTTACTGTAGCTTTGGAATTTTGGAATTTGTGTTGGCCAACTTTGGATTTGTATAGGTTTGTATATGCGAATTGCAATTTGTGTAGGCAGGTAATGAGGAGACTTTTCTCTACTTTGTATAAAATTTGAACAGTGCACGTACGAAGAGTACTTTAAACACTACTTGGGGTATAATATTGTATATTCTGTAATATTTTTGGCATGACTGTTTCAAGCTCACATCAAAGAATGTGTTGCTTTATTTGGAAGGTACCATAGTGTGATGTGAAATTAATTAGCCGGCTCTGCTAGAGGGAATACCTAAATAGGTTTAGGTAAATAAACATATTTCTTCCTTGGTGATTCTGTATCCCCAGGGAATTTAAATATGGACATAATACATACAAGGATCCTTTGTTCTGTGCAATTTTTTTTAATGAAGATATGCAGAGCGATTTTTTGGTGCTCTGCCAGCCAAAGCTAGTGAATGGAGTGTATTTTCACTTCTTGGATATACATCAGTCTGTTGGGCTGTTTTTGCAGTCTTTTGGAACACTATTGAGAAGCGCTTCTTGTAAATATGACTTACAACTAGTATTTACGAATGGTTTGGTTTAAGTAGAGTCTGGGGGCTGTCCTTTGTTTCTGTCCTGAGTATTGCTTTGTGGGTTAAATGTGTGTTTAAATGTCTATGTGGTTTTCCCATTAGTGCAATTTCTGTAAGTGAATAGCGATGGCGCTATTCACGAAATAAATGGCTAAAGCACGCCGTATTGTGTGTCCTGAGTGTTTGACCCCTTTCTGTTTATGTCTGAAATGAGCTCAATGTCTGTTAGTGTTTTTTTTATGTTTTCAGTCTATTAAGCAAAATGTCTAAATGCATAAAAACTAAAATTTAAAATCACATTCACTAGAAATAAAAAAGCCTCAAAATCGAAATGTTGTGTATTTTGTAGAAAAATAAACTTATAGCATTTTTTACTTACATACATTGTGTTAGATATTAACAGGCAAACACTTCAGCTGGAGTAAATTTTTTGCTGAATTCAAATGCATATTATAGAATACGCATTGATGTGTCTTAGTTTGAAAAAGACTGTCACCGTGCTCATGTTTCAACCCTGGGAGACAAGCTAAATAAACAGGAGTATTTACACAGCCAGGACTTTGCCCTCAGTTAAACACGGGTGAATCTTTACATTTCAGAATGTTGTTTTCAAAAGGTTCCAAAACTAAGGTTCATTATTTTGTATTATAGGAAGACATTTCAATTAAGGGTTTTCCTCTCTTTAAGCATTTCTGTAAGTATATTCCTGGTTCTGTTGCTAAATAATAATTAACCTATGTAATGAAGAAACATTTTTTTTTTTTTAAATGAAACAGTAACAGATGCTGAACAAGATAAGGCATGTGCAAGGAAACTAAAAAGTTAACTATGTCCTGAACATTGATTGGCAATCTCAGATAAAGATCAATCAGGGAAATTGGCTTTGCGAGGTCAGTTTCAGGTGAAGAGGTCAGTTTCTTACAGTTCATTTCAGAGTAAACCTAGTTAATGTGCACATGAGCTGGGGAGGCCAGGCCACCTTGTTCGCCAGGCTATCTTTGCAGGCCTGCGTGGAGGAAGGCGCAAATTGGTGACACAGAAGAGGAAAAAAAAATGAAGTCTGACTCGAGGAATTACAGAACCTCAATATGTGGAATTATCAAATATGATTGGGGTTATTACAAATAATTATTAATTATGAAAAATAATTATTAAAAATAAGTGCTACAAAATTTGTTTTTTACTATTCATGAAGCTTAATGCTCATACTGTGACCTCCTAGCATTATAATTTAATTTAAGTTGTTTTGCACTGCATAATGAGGACATTAGCATATGGAATTTCACTTAGCGCAGGTGTGAAAAACTCATTTTTCTCAGGATTTGCATGAGATATGTCTAATGTCCAATCTCTGCAATTTGTAAAGAACATTCTGAGGATGATTAATATGTAACATAATTATAGGATATTTATTTTTAAGTGCCCCAAATATCAAAGTCGAATTTGGGTATTTTTGCCATTTAAAATAGCTTTAAAGTGCCTTAGGCTTCAGTAAATGCATACATTTAGGTATAATACAAATGTACAGGTTGTTCCCATTTGGGGTTGCTTTTAATGGCTCAGTCAGCCAATGTGCCTGGTGCAGAGGTTTGAGTTTAATATCAGGGTTGAAGGTTTTAACTCTAAGCTAGATATACTGAGACGTTCATTCATTTAAGGTTGATGAGCTGAGTACTGTTGCAAAGGGCAGTAACACACATTTGTTCTAAAGCTGGTATGTTATGTTATTATGTTCTGCGAATTATTCACAGTAACTGTTTTAATAATCTAAGTATAGAAATAAATTGTATCCCCTAACAGGAGTAATATATATATCATGTGTTTTTAAATAGGGTTGGTTATTGCAGGTTAGAAAGAGTTGGGAAGGCTTTTTGTCTTTGTCAGCCTTAGAGTAAAGAAGAGGGAGAGGGCTGAGGAGCCCACAAGGCAGGTTTTGACCATAAGGTCAGTAAGGTGGGAGTTAGGAGTAAGTGTAAACAGATGGAGAAATTATTGCTTGGAAAAGCAGGACTCAAAGGTGGTTGGCGCACGGGACACGCAGAGTGTCTGTGAAAGACTTTTTTTTTCGAAAATAAAAATTGAGGTGGTTTAGCATGTTTTCAAAATATGGTTGGTTACAGTTGATATTTTGTGTGTTATGTGCAGTGTCAGCAGTATGTTGAAAACAGATGTGTTTTTTTTATTATCACTTCTTTGAAAAGAAATGTTTGTGCGTTTTTCATATTGTTGCATTTTATCCTTTTATGAATTGTTCCTGCTGGTCCTGTGTGTCAGAGGAGACACAGTAAGTTGTATTTGACAGCCAAATCTCCACTAACTGGTGATCTGCTGTCAAAAGGAGGGTGAGGATTTTAAACACTTGTGATCGTCTATCGCTCCTAGCGTGAACTGAAGCTGATTGCGCTCTGCGTAAATTGATTTGCTAATAATGCACGAAGCGCGTTTATTTTACTTGTAAAATGTAATTTTCTTGTACCTTGATTTTAATTCATTGGAGAAATTTTACATCCACGTTAGTTGTGTTGAACCTTTCCAGTGGCGATTCTTGCCGCCCCTGTCACCCCGGTCCACCGCAAGCGCTAGGCTTGTTTGTTGTGGAGGGTGTAGGCTTACTTCCGGGCTTCTCACATTGCCAGGCAGTGATTGGTTGTAGCGGTGGGAGGCGGTGCTGACTGATAGCGCAGCCCCTACAAAGCCCCAGAGTGTCCAGGCGTCCAGTCTAAAGACACTTGTGATCGCCTATCGCTCCTAGCGTGAACTGAAGCTGATTGCGCTCTGCGTAAATTGATTTGCTAATTTGCACGAAGCGCGTTTATTTTACTTGTAAAAGGTAATTTTCTTGTACCTTGATTTTAATTCATTGGAGAAATTGTACATCCACGTTAGTTGTGTTGAACCTTTCCAGTGGCGATTCTTGCCGCCCCTGTCACCCCGGTCCACCGCAAGCGCTAGGCTTGTTTGTTGTGGAGGGTGCAGGCTTACTTCCGGGCTTCTCACATTGCCAGGCAGTGATTGGTTGTAGCGGTGGGAGGCGGTGCTGACTGATAGAGTGCCCCCTACAAAACATTGAGGATGTCTAACACGCGCAGCGAGAACGCGCAGCACCCGCGCCGAATCCGCGCCGAAGACACGCCAAAGACGAGCCCGTCTGTGCCAGTACGGGACACGGGGCTAGTCATTATACTCCTCTATTCAGGCTCTCTAAGGTAATGTCATCTGACCTATTAAAATCTTTGCGCCCCGTTCAACATGACAATTGCACTTTGCTTGAAATCCCTCATCTGGGCGCTGCTACCTGCCCTTTTTGTACCTATACAATTACATCCTATCAGCCCTACCCCCCTCGTAGAGCTAGACGTAGTAAGCAGGTGAAGCCAGTACACCCTACTCACGAAAACCACTTGTTCTATAGTCTAAATTGTCGATCCCTACCTATGCATAAGGTTGAGATTTTTGACCTGTTAATGGACGACAAACCTAGCGCCTTGTTTCTCACTGAGACTTGGCTACATGAAGGTTCAGGGCCTGATATAGCTATGGCCCTTCCTCCCAACTACGCGATTGCCAGATTGGACAGAACCCTTAAAACCGGAGGTGGAATTGCGATTGTTTACAATAAGCAATTTAACTGCACATTTGATTCAATAGTTATACCTGACAGTGAGGAGGCATCTTTTAAATTATGTCTAAATCCAAATTTCAATCTGTCCGGTATTCTTATGTACCAGCCTCCCGGAAATGGCACCAAATGGGCTACAGAACTAGCAAATCATATTACCCCTTTTATATTAACATCCAAAAACTTCTCTATTATCGGAGATTTGAATCTGCATTTAGAAGATGAATCGAATACAACATGCATGAATTTGCTGGATGATCTTTTAGCCACTAACATTCACCTTATTAACTCAGGGCCCACCCACAGGGCAGGACACCTACTTGACCCGATATTGTCAAACCTTCCCTCACTAAATTGGATAGAAAATATCCATGTATGCTGGTCAGACCATTTTCTAGTTAAAGTCGATCTTACTATACCCACTACCTCAACAGACCAATACAGGTTCTCTGAGGAAAAACTGGAAAGCTCTAGACATCTCCAAGCTTAACGCGAACCTAAATTCACATCCCCCAAATAAAAATCACAATATGGAAAGCATTGCCAAGCCACTCAACTATGGCTCACCAATGCTGCAGATGCCTGTTTAACCCAGACTAAGACCAGGGGGAACCTACATCGTCCCCCGGCTCCCTGGTTTACTGACTCTCTTAAGGAAGGAAAAACTAAATGCAAGGCACTTGAGAGAGAGTGGTGCAGAGATTTCGATCCTGAAAAAAAACAAGGTATCATAAAGCTAGAAATCTCTACCATACTGCTTGTAGAAAAGCTTGCACGACATATGTAGCCACGACCATAATGGAAGCTGCGAATAAATCAAAAACGCTGTTTAATACAGTTAAAG
Organism: Lissotriton helveticus; assembly: GCF_964261635.1. NCBI lineage: Eukaryota > Metazoa > Chordata > Amphibia > Caudata > Salamandridae > Lissotriton > Lissotriton helveticus. Next base: position 652,550,793 of record NC_136068.1, read on the forward strand.
ATCTCGCAGGGGCTCAAACTACTGCTCCAACGCGGCCCCTAAATACGAAGCAATGCCAGGATTTAGCTCTATTTTTCTCTGATAAAATTGACAATTAGATTGTCTAGATAGACAAAAACACTGCGGCAAGCGCTCCTAAGGAAGACTGGGAATATACTCCGACCATAAAACAGACCCTTCAAAAATGGCCCCCTATTACAACTGATGCTCTCATCTTAATTATGAAGACGATAAAATCTGGTTCTCCACAGGATCCTATTCCTATCAAGATAATAAAATTACTTGACACACCTGCCCTCAAAATCATTGCGGACACCCTAAATTCATCTTTAGAGCTTTCCACAGTGCCAAAGATATGGAAACATGCTATAGTAACACCTTTGTTGAAAAAACCTACAGTCGATCCTGATAAATTGGCCAATTACAGGCCTATTTCACTCCTTCCTGATTTTTCCAAATGCCTGGAAAGACATGTGCATTCAGCACTGACGCTTTTTTCAGATGAAAATGCTTTACTTCACTCTACCCAGGCAGGTTTCCGAGCAGGTTTCTCTACAGAAACTACCCTTTTGGGTGTTTCTGAAGCCATGAGGAAACTCCTCGATGGTGGTCAAACGGTTGCGCTTATTTTACTTCACCTAAGCGCAGCCTTTGACACCGTATCGCATAAAAGGCTAATCGCTCTACTGGAAAAAAATGGAATTGGCGGAAACGCACTGCAATGGATTAGATAATTCCTGAGTCATCGGACCTTTCAAATATCATCGGCAGCGGCATGTTCGGGAATTTTCAATTCCCCTCATGGAGTACCGCAGGGCTCCATCCTTAGCCCGCTCTTTTTCAGCTTATATCTTAGACCCCTAGCAGATCTAGTGGAAAAAGCGGGTCTAACCTTCATGTCGTATGCCGATGACTCTCAGATTGTGTTCTCACTATCTGAACCCCAAACTTCTTCTCCATCTCTCCTTAAAGCTGGCCTGCTATCCATTTTCAACTGGATGTCAACAAACCAGTTGAAACTACATGGAGATAAGACGGAGATTCTCCTTATGGGCAGGCAACCAGAGCTTTGGAACTCATTACATTGGCCTGCCCAGATGGGAAATCTCCCGACAACAGTGCCACAGGCTAGAAATCTGGGGGTAATCCTGGACAATTTCCTTGTCCATGAAACAGCAAGTCAACAAAGTAGTGAGCATCTGTTTTACCATCTTGAGATGGCTCAAGAAGATCCTGTGGATGCTGCCTAGCCCTATGCAGAAAACGGTGGTCAATGCCTTAATTACATCTCGGCTTGACTACGGGAACATCCTGTATCTAGGTGCAAACAAGGCAGTCACAAAAAGACAGCAGATTGTTCAAAATGCGGCTGCTCGTCTTCTTTGTGGCATACCTAAAAACAGCAGCGTGTCCCCTTACCTGCGTGAACTGCACTGGTTGAGGGTGGAGAATCGCATTAGGTTTAAAGCCCTAACCTACATGTTTAAAATCAAAGCAGGTACCGCTCCTAAATATTTGCAGGCACTAGCTTCCCCCTACATCCCCAATAGGAATTTACGATCAAAAGCAGCTGAAAAATTCTGTGTCCCCAGATTCAAGCTGGCCAGGATGGGAGGCAAATCCTTCGCCTACCTGGGTCCCGTCATTTGGAATACACTCCCAATTCAAATACGCAAAGAGCAAAACCCTCTCAAGTTTCGAAAGGAGATAAAAACCTGGTTGTTTAACCAGTAATCTGATCACTTTTGCTGTCTACATTTTCTACCAGGCTGTGTGTCAGGTGCCGGGAAACCCTTTTTGTGTAGCTGTTGCGCCATATAAGTTGATAAAATAAATAAAATAAATAAATAAATAAACATGACAAATTAAGGAGGCATTAATATTGGGTTTTGGGCTTCAGGTTCACAGTGAATAAAGTACATGACATGGTGTTGTGCGTCACCGCTCATTTATATATGCTATTGTTTTGTCTATGTTTTTTGTGCTTGATATACACCAAGTATATCTGATGGCTTGACATGTGCGTGTTTTTTATTTTTTGCATGTTTTTGTTTTATGTTGCTGCTTTTGATACTATTACAAGCTTACCTGTGTTGTGAAGGGATATACATGACGATGTGTATCCTGTACAACAGTTGGGTAGATTTGCTCTGACACTAAATTTCACAGATAGACAGACAACACTTCATCAGTGTATGTCAAATTTGGCTATAATGGTATTTGAAGAAAAATAAAAAAGAGATATACAGGATCAAAGTGTGTCACCTGCTGTTAGTCATGTTACTGCCCCCTTCCCTTAAGGAACAGGCAGCCCTAGATTTATGTATCCTGATTGGACGTAAGGATAAATTATAGATCTGTGACTCTTGTACATGGTGACCTAATTTCTATATTACATTAGTCAGTTTTGTTCTGCTTCCTAAGTAGCGTATGGCTTTGTACCATAAAGGAAACAAGGTTTCACTTTTTCCCTGAAGAAGGGACTAGCTGAGACTAGCTGAGATTACTGTATATGGTGTAGCGGCCAGTGGTAGAGTTAACATTTGTGAACTTTTTTTGATTTTTGTTCACCCAAGTAATTTCTTGTTCCTCCTATAGATTTTTCTTTTGTTACTTCTCCCCTGACCGATGTCGCATCGTGCCTCGCTATTGGGGATTTTAGCTGTGACCTAGTCCCATTTCTCTTTTCCATATTCCTTTCACTAGTCAGCTTTTATTATTGTTGATGTATTGTTCAGGTTCACACTTCCAGATTGCAGTAATATACTAGGAACCCCCATATTATGCATAATTCCCTTTTGAATGACCAGGCTGGTTTTTAAGAATTTTCTTTAGGCCTACTTCGATGTTTTCCAGTCTGACTGTCAGGGTAGTGATGGACTGGTTAACTGACTCAATACTATAGTAAGACAAGTTTTCCACCTCAATAGGAGATACCTTACACTTATTTTTTGAACATGACAAATTTTCAATGACTATTTTAATTTGGATTTTTACCCTTTTGTTCCTGCTTCTTTAATTTTTGATGGAATTAGATGTGTTCCAAATCATGAAAATACCAGGACTTTCTAGTTCTTGTCTTTTGTTTCCACATTTTGATCATTGGCCTGTGTATTGCATAGTGCACCTGATGCACATTTATTAAGAGGGAGGTATCTACATGTCCCTGATAATCTGTATTATGCAATTTCTCTTTTTAGATATTCTAGATAAGGAATTAGGGAACACCTATATGTAATCATTGAGAGAAAAAATGTGTTTACCCCATTAGACGATGCCACTATGTGTAAGGACATCCATTTAGATAGAATTCTCATGTAGTTATCTTCTCTTAGATGGTAGAGGATATGCTCTCACATGGAAAACCAATTGAAGAGGCTAGAGGCACTGTTTTGCCTACTGCCTTTGTCTTTGTATTGCCTTTGAGAATGACAGAGTGTTTTAGATCAGGATTGTCCCATTGCATATGGCCACTCCTTTGAAGATTGCAGGCCACCTGCTTGCAGTCCCCTTGTTATACAATGAACAGTTTTTGAACTAAATTGAAGGAAACTAACAACTGTGTCACATTTCCTACGTCACTAAACTAAGCACCCAGAAAGTAGCAAGGTTGGATAGTGATCGCCAGCACGCCATCAATGGTATCTTCAAAGTATTGTGTTTGCTTCATCAGAAGGCGTTGAACATCAGAGAAGAAGGAGGATCTGGTTTTGCCACAGACCAGAATTTCAGTGCAAAAGAGCGAAAGAGAAGGATTCCTGTTGTTTTGAGGCTTCAGTTTTTCACTTGTCATGTGCTGGTAACCTCTGACAGTATGCAGTCCCTTGAGCCCCTTGGCCTGAGTTTTGGCCACACAACCCCTTTTCCTTTGCTCCAATGGCAGTGCAGTGCCCTGGAGGATCCAAGATTGGCAAAAGGCATTACATTATGGTGCCCATGAAAGAGCAGCCTGAGCGTTCTCTGACACTGAGTAATGAGTGTTGGAGCCTGAGAATGTAGACCCGGATCTGCATAAGATGATCTGTGCCCTTGATCAATGAAGAGCACACTATCTGTAGTGCCTGCCGCAGAGGAGAGATATTGGTGCACTGCCTTGAGACATTGAGACTTTCGAATGAGCTGTGAGTGTTTGCCAGGAGGGCACTCCAACGGATACTGAGAAACACTATTTTTTATGGGAGGCCTGAATCAAGAGGCCCATGCAATAATGGGAGCAGATTTGATGGACGATAGAAGCCTGCCAGAGTGGCTTTGAACGGACTCTGGGCATAGTTGGTTGCACAAGTGGTTTCCGTGCAATTGCATAAAATGGGTGTTAGGAGACTGATTCTTGTTGTTTTGCTGGCATTGTTTTAAAGTAGTATTCTGTTTAGTAAAAGCAGAATAAAGTCCATTCCCTCTGGAAGAGTATCCCTTTTCACCTGAGAGCATTGATAAGGATCGCCACTGTTTCACCTGAGTATATAATAAGTTTCTGAAATGCATAGAAGCCCTAAAAATGTTACTAGATAATTTTAGGATTTGCTTTTGCTTAGTGTTGTGAAAATGAGAATTTTGTTTGTAATAGTGGTCGTTACTTTTTCCTGTTGTCTATATGTTAATTATGACCCAATGCCCTGTTCTCTTTGTATTCCTGCTCATACCCTTAATGAAATATTTAAGAATGGAGAATGCTCACCTAGCAATGAATTAGGATTTGCCTGTGTAATGGCAAAAGGAGGGTCTGAGGGTCTTTAATTGTGACTCCATTTTACATTCAAACTCCATTTTGTGTTGCCTTTACACAGGCTGCATGATTCACGAAGTGTCTCTGCCCTTTTGGACTGCAACGTGTTGAAAACCCCCTCTGTCCTTGTCTTGAAACCCATCTCAGACACCAGCTGGCCTAACTAATTCTTGTCTGGACCACCTAATCCCTGTATCAACTATCTGTTAGCCTTTAGCATTCTTCTCGTGCTGTATCTTATCGTTTGGCCTTCGCTATTCTCTCCCTGTGTTTTCCTATTCCACAACCTTTTCATTTGAAGCACGCAAACATGTTCTGCCATTAATGATTGACCTGTAGGTGGTGTAATTGATTGACTTATGGGTTGGGCAAAAGCACGACTCAAGGGGGATGTTCTGGTTACATGATGCCTTGTTTTGAATGTTTTCCTATTGGCTAATATTTTGCAGATCTTGTATGTCCATTTTAGGTATTTTGCATGCTTGCAAAAGCTAGGACTGCCCCTTACTTTTGTGCTGAGTTTGTAAACCTAAGCATATAAAAGGCCTCTGTGTTCTGTATTCTTTAGACTGCCTCATTCAGTTGCTAAGGCTTCTGTGTGATGTAGTTTCACTCATCTGAGTTTAATAAAAATGTTCTCTTTATATTCCAGCTTCTGTGTCAGATTCTTCTTTTGTATTAGTGAGACCCCTGAGAATGAAGACTGCATTTTCTTCAGCAGGACGCACTCAGAAGTCTGCAAGGTGTTAAGGGACAGCATACACTGTGCATATTTGACTGTACCGCTGCTTGTCTCAATGCCTTAGTCATTCTGCAACTGCATAGACAGTGACTGGGTTCCTGGAGTGCTAGTAGTTGACAGCAAGATTAGTTTATAAGCACTTATGTTTCAGAAGAGTGATTAGATAAGAACATGCTTCTGTCAGGATCATTGTAGGAGTGGACACAAATTCACTGTGTGATTCCAAACAAGCATGACTAATTCCTGGACTGTTGCAGGACTGACTCAGTAGTCTGCAAGGGGGTAAGGGACCGAAAACACTGTGCACATTTTACTGTACTACTGCTTGTCACAATGCTTGAGTGATTCTGCAACTGCATAGACAGTGACTGGGTACCTACAGTGCTAGTAGTTGACAGTAGGATAAGTTTGTAAGCGCATATATTTCAGCAGGGTTATTAGATAAGGACATGCTTTTGTCAGGATGATTGTAGGAGTGGACACAGACTCACAGTGTGATTCCAGACAAGCATGACTATTATCTGGACTTTTGCAGGACTGACTCAGTAGTCTGCAAGGGGTTAAGGGACTGCATACCTTGTGCACATTTCACTGTAGCACTGCTTGTCTCAATGCCTGAGTCACTCTGAAAGTGCCTAGACAGTGACTAGATTCCTAGAGTGCTAGTAGTTTACAGCACAATAAGTTTATAAGCGCTTATGTTTCAGCAGAGTGATTAGATAAGAACATGCTTCTATCGGGATGATTGTAGGAGTGGACACAAACTCACAGTGTGATTCCAAACAAGCATGAATAATTTCTGGAATTTTGCAGGACTGACTCAGTAGTTAATCTGCAAGGGGTTAAGGGACCGCACACATTGTGCACATTTTACTGTACTACTGCTTGTCTCAATGCTTGAGTGATTCTGCAACTGCATATACAGTGACTGGGTACCAACAGTGCTAGTAGTTGACAGCAGGATAAGTTTTTAAGCGCTTATGTTTCATAAGAGTTATTAGATAAGGACATGATTTTGTTAGGATGATTGTAGGAGTGGACACAGACTCAGTGTGATTCCAGACAAGCATGACTAATTCCTGGACTTTTGCAGGACTGACTCATTAGTCTGTAAGGGATTAAGGGACTGCATACATTGTGCACATTTCACTGTAGCACTGCTTGTCAAAATGCCTGAGTCATTCTGAAAGTGCATAGACAGTGACTTGATTCCTAGAGTGCTTTACAGCACAATAAGTTTATAAGCGCTTGTGTTTCAGCAGAGTGATGAGATAGGAACATGCTTCTGTCTTGATGATTGTAGGAGTGGACATAGACTCACAGTGTGATTCCTGACAAGCATGACTATTTCCTGGACTTTTTCAGGACTGACTCAGTAGTCTGCAAGGGGTTAAGGGACCGCACACATTTCACTGTAACACTGCTTGTATTAATGTCTGAGTCATTCTGCAAGTGCATAGATAGTGACTGTGTTCCTAGAGTGCTAGTAGTTGACAGCACTATGAGTTTATACGCACTTATGTGTCAGCAGAGTGATTAGATAAAAATATGCTTCTGTCGGGATGATTGTAGGAATGGACACAGACTCACAGTATGATTCCAGACAGGCATGACTATTATCTGGACTTTTGCAGGACTGACTCGGTAGTCTGCAAGGGGTTAAGGGACCGCATACATTGTGCACATTTGACTGTACCATTGCTAGTCTCAATGCCTGAATCATTCTGCAAGTGCATAGACAGTGACTGGGTTCCTAGAGTGCTAGTAGTTGACAGCAGGATAAGTTTATAAGCGCTCATGTTTCAGCAGAGTGATTAGATAAGGGCATGTTTCCGTCAGGATGATTGTAGGAGTGGAAACAGACTCACAGTGTGATTCCAGACAAGTATGACTTTTACCTGGGCTTTTGCAGGACTGACTCAGTAGTCTGTAGGGGGTTAAGGACCCGCATACATTGTGTACATTTGAATGTACCACTGAATGTCTTAATGCCTTAGTCATTCTGCAACTGTATAGACAGTGATTGTGTTCCTTGAGTGCTAGTAGTTGACAGCAAGATAAGTTTATAAGTGTGATTCCAGACAAGCATGACTAATTTGTGGACTTTTGCCGGACTTACTCAGTATCTGCAAGGGGTTAAGGAACTGTATACATTGTGCTCATTTCACTGTACCACTGCTTTTCTCAATGCCTGAGTCATTCTGTAAGTGCATAGACAGTGACTCGGTTCCTAGAGTGTTAGTAGTTGACAGCACGATGAGGTTATAAGCGCTTATGTTTCAGCAGAGTGATTAGATAAGAACATGCTTCTTTCAGGATGATTGTAGGAATGGATACAGACTCACAGTGTGACTCCACACAAGCATGACTATGTCCTGGACTTTTGCAGGACTGACTCAGTAGTCTGCAAGGGGTTAAGGGACTGCATATATTGTGCACATTTCACTGTACCACTGTTTTTCTCAAAGCCTGAGTAAATGTAAAAAATGTAAATGTTGTATTTGTAAAGCGCACGGCTGCCCACGCGACGGGGCGTCCCGATGCTGCACTCATACCGCTGTGGTACCCTTCCTGGAATTTCCATGTGAAATGTCCACTCCTGGGCACCCCCAAGGTGAAGCCAGGCATCCAAGCACTGCTGGGGCCATTGTGGAGATTAAGCAAGCTATTGCCCAGAGTCACAGAGTGGGACCCATGATTAGACTAGGCAAAGAGGCAAGAATTATCAGGTTCGGGGAGATTGAGTCCAAGAGCCGCCGAGGCGGGAATTGAACCCTGGTCCCGGGCCAGACCTCTGTATCAGGGTCTGCTGCTCTAACCATTGAGCCACGCTTCTCCACACAGTCATTCTGCAAGTGCATAGACAGTCACTCGGTTCCTACAGTGTTAGTAGTTGACAGCAGGATAAGTTTATAATTGTCATGTTGTCGTGTCGGGTCTAAGCCAGACACGTTAGTGCAAGGGGTTCGCCCTTCTCTGCACGAAGTCCTCAGACCAAATAGGAAGAAATTGGCACAGAAACTGGAAATAGAAAACATAACATTTATTACACCTCATGAGGAGGTGCTACGGTTCAAACAGTACCCTTCGGCATTGCAAGAAGTAGCACCACGAGCTAAGAGAGCATGGTTTATTTATACCCGCACAGGGGCTCAAAAAAAGGCGGTACAAAGCACAAGAGCACATTTTATCTACATATAAGGTGATATCGAGAGGCACAATCGATCAGTGGGAGGAGCTAACAGTCTTAGGGGTTTCACAATCACATTCCAATCTAGAGCTAATCACTACCAGATGTGAACCCTAACGGTCAGTGGCAAAGTGGGGGACGCTAATAATAGCCTGTTGCTGGGCAGATTCAAGCGCCATAGGCAAAAATATAGGACAAAGCACATGGTCGACAAGAGGTAATGTATGGCCGACAAAATCGCTGCCATGAATACAAAATGGAGTCCGCTAAATGTCAAGATAACGGCTACAACTAAGATGTCTTTTGCTAATGCTCAACCTAATCGCTGTTGAATTACAACAGACGACACTTTTAGCATTAGCTAAAGACATACACTCTTTTGGGATAATCTAAACATTCATCCTGTATATCAATACGCATCATATCAGCTATTTCGTTATCTAACATGTGTTGCGCTTTTACATTCACAGTATTCTTCTTGGCGGGTAAGCAAGCAGTTATGCACATAGAACATAGCATTGGGCCACAGTGGATACACATACAATAGGTGAAAACTACTGAAATTGCAATACAGAGAACAGTCAGTAATTTCCAACCCCAAGCAGAAACTAGAGTCCAAAACCAACCCGCAAAATTCCAGGTGCCATTTTTGGTACGAATAACTGCAGCTATTTTATGCAATTTAAGAATTGCGTCATACACTGAAGGCGAATTATCAGGGATAAAAACAAAACAACTACTACCGATAACTTTACATGCACCTCCTCTATCTGCTAACATAACATCTAACACCATCCTATTTTGGAGAGCTACAATCCTAGCAACTTGTAACTCTTCTGTAATATTTCCAAGGTCTATAGCAGTTTCATTAGAGACAGCTTCCACAACTCTAGTCAATCGTCGCACTTTTCTGCTATTTAATGCTGCACCCTCAAAAGGAAACAAGCCCAAATTAAAATCAACATATTGCTGCAGACTAGTGTCTGTTTGATCTACTTCATCAGTTCTTACTGTCCTCTTATAACGATTTATTGAAATATTTCTAAACAGTTTAAAATCTCGGTGGTATGAAGCAGGTGACAGGAGGCAATATAAAAGAAACATAACATATACCTGACCACCCTACTGGTAGTCTATGATATCCATGACTTCCACATACTAGATATGTGTTATGTCAAGCCAAGAATGAGCTATTATTTAATCCATCTATATTTAATACAGTAACACAATCACTAATTCACACTGGAATTCGTCCAGTACTTTGTACACATAAGTCTGCTTTAGTCCTTGTAACAGTAATTACAGACTGGTTGCTTGTGGTAGAGTCTCTTGTGTGGGTAAAAACATATGGCATAGAAGCATTATACGGTCGGTATTCCCCCCATTCCCATATAGTTCCATTTGCTTGAGGATACCCATGTTTGTCTTGATAACACTCTTTATTCAGATGAAAAAGAAGTCCACCTACTGTAGGTTTTCTAGTTGCAAATAAAAGAGTGTACCAGGCTCGACAAGAACCATTATGCGAGAAAGGAAGTGGAATAAAAGGTGTTCCTCCTTTCTTTTGATGCGCTGGAAGCATACCACATACCCAACAATTAGTGGAGTTTGTTGCATTATGGGTGTGATGGAGCATCTGGACAAACATATTATTAAGGTAAGATTCTCGATGCTCTGCTCATGATACGGAAGAGTGAAATGCTGGTGTTCTTCTGGGACTGGAGTAGTAGTCACAAAAAACTCATGAGCAAGAATCATCATTTCAACAGACGAGGTGATTACTGCTATAATTGTCAGAACAGCAAAAACATCTATAACTCCCAAAATCTTTTTCTTATTGTTCATCATAGCAACAAAATCAACTTTCTCTAAAAATAGAACAAAACAACAAAACAAAAATCGTAGGAGCTCTTCTCCCGTGGGTAGACGTTGTTTTCTTCACGGCAGATCAAGACAGGTGTCACTACACTACGCAAGGCTGATCCCCCTCCCTTGTCATATCGGCATTCCGTTTCCACTACCCAGGGCGGTTGCTCAACCTGCCTTTCTCAAAAAAAAACTGTAGGTTCTTTCCTCGGTCTCAAGTTGTATCGCGTTGCTCCAGAAATTGTCTTGTCCGGGAAGAACTCTGCAGTTTCGTCAGGTGATACAGCAGGGCCTTTCTCCGTAGTCAAGATCTCTCAATGATCGGTCAGCACAGCAGGTTCCACCAAGGTCGACAATACCTTCCGACAATGGGTACTATGCACCCAATTCTTCTTGTTGGTGACTCGAACCGCTGTTCTCATGGCAAGGAGCACCAGTTCTGGTCCACGCCATCTTGGTTCCAAGCTACTTGACCTCTCAAACGCTTTGATCATCACAAGATCACCAGGACGGAGTTCATGGCCTTCACCTGTAGATCTGTCAGGAAGTGCTTCTCGAACCTGTTGATGAATAGAAACCAAACTGTTGGTTAACTGTGCCAAATAATCATTCATCAAGACACAAGGTACATCATACACAGAACTCGGTTTTGGAACTCCCCAAATATTCATGGGTCGTCCAAATACCAATTCATATGGAGTGAGAACCATTCTAGAATGTGGTACCTATCTAATGGACAACAATGCCAATGGCAATGCATCTGGCCAAGTCAAGTGTGTAGAAGCTTGAAATTGCTGATTGTGGATAGAACACTGCATGGAACTTATGTTTGATTCCTAATCCCTTCAAGACATATTTGATAACTTGCCCAACAAAATGAGGTCCATTATAATTCCATAGGAGTCTGCAAACACCGAATGTCGGGAAAAATTCCTTCAATAGCACCTTAGCAGTAGTAATAGCAGTATTGTCCTTTGTGGGGTACGCTTCAATCCATTTACTGAAGGCAAAAACACCACTAGAACATACTTTAAGTTATTACAATGCTCAAGTTGGATGTAATCCATTTGCAAGACTTCAAAAGGTGCAGTTGGTGTAGCAAAACCTCCAGATGGAACTTGCAATCCTTTTCCAGGATTATATTGTAAACAAATCAAACAAGACAGTACTACTCTCTTAGTTGTGCTAGCAATTTCTGGATGCTCCCAAACTTGCGTAAGCATTTTCGTTATTGCTGAAGTTCCAACATGTGCTAGCCCATGTGCCATTTGAACCATAGGTTGTACGAAAGCTATCCATCTATCCATCTGCTTATTCCACCAACAACCTTCATCATCTAACACTCCTTCTTCAGACCATTGTTCACGTTCTTTGTCAGAGGCTGTCCTCTGTATCTCTCATACTTCTTGCCTAGCATCATGCCATCTCTCAGCTTGTGACTTCACTACATACATGGGAGTAGTGTTTCTTTGCGTCGCAGTTTCACGTGCCATGTGGTCTGCAAAGGCATTACCTTGTCCAATCTTATCTATCACTTTGTTGTGCGCACTACACTTCACTATGGCTACTTTCTTTGGGCATGTCAATGCAATCAAGAGGTTATGCACTAATTCTCCGTGCATTATTTGCATTCCATGAGATGTAAGAAAGCCTCTTTTCTTCCAGAGTAGGCCAAAATCTTGCGCTACTCCAAAAGCATAGCAGCTATCTGTATAAATGTTCACACGCAAATCAGTATTAAGCTCACAGGCTTATGTCAAAGCTATCAATTCAGCTGCTTGAGCCGATTTCTGTGGTATGCGAGTTTTCTCCACTATTGTTTCAAGCGTGGTGATTGCATACGCGGCTGAAGTCGTACCATCTGGTAATTTCAAACAAGACCGGTCAACCCGCAATTCACCATCAACATCTGGAAGGGGCGTATCTTGCAAATCAATACGACCCTTTGTCTGTTCCTCAGTCAGGAATATACAATCATGCATTTCTTGTGACTGAGGTTGAGTCACCGGATAGCGCAACAAAGTAGCTGGGTTCAAAGTTGCACATCTCTTCAATGTAATGTGAGGAGCTAGCAATGTCAGCTCATATCCTGTCAGACGAGCGCTAGTTAAGTGCTACGTCTTTGTTTGATTTAAAAGGGCATCAACCGCATGGGGTACCAACACTAACAACTTATGTGACAAAACTATTCCCTCACTGTCGTATTGACACAGCTGTTGCCGCAACTGAGCGAAAACACCCAGGTAATGCTCTAGCAACAGGGTCAAGAACTGCTGAAAAATAAGCACAACGACGTTACTGAACTAAAACTGACAATGCACATCCATCTTTCTCATGCACATAAAGTGTCAAAAGCTTTGTGTAATCTGGTGTACCTAACACTGGTGCTGAACAATGGGCTTGTCGTAACCGTTGGAAAGCATTTTCACATTCATCTGTCCAAGGAAGGGGTACGGGGGTATCTTTCGTCAAAAGTGCTAACAAAGGCTTAACAATGTGTGAAAAACCCAAAATCCATTGTCTAAAAAAGGAAGTAAGACCAAGGAATACACGTACTCCTTTCTGTGTAGTAGGTACTGTCGTATCTAAAATTGCTTGTATACGATCTGATGTCAATGCACGTCCCTCCTTAGACAAAAGGTAACCTAAGTAGGTTACCTTTGGTCTACAATATTGCAACTTCTTTCTCGACACTTTGTGATGATGTGAAGCAAGAAAAGAAAGCAAAGATAGAGTAAACTTCTCATACTGTTCTGGTGTGTCGGATGTCAGCAAGATGTCATCGACATATTGTATGAGAGCTTCACCTTCGGGCAATGCAAAAGAATCAAGTTCTCTTTTCAATGCTTGACTGTAAATACTCGGACTCTCAGTATAGCCTTGAGGAACTCTACAAAATCTACACGATCGATTATTCAAAATAAAACCGAACAAATATCGGCTGTCAGGATGAATAGGGATTGACAAGAAAGCATTCTTCAAGTCTATCACAGAAAACGTAGTAGCAGTCGGAGGAACCAGAGTAAGAAGTGTTGTGATGTCAGAAACCACAGGGTACTGCGGTACGACAATCTTGTTGACCTCCCTCAAGTCTATAATGAATCTGTAGACTCAAGTATCAGTATCTCGTTTCAGAATTGGAAGAATCGTGCTGTTGCAAACGTTATATGGAACTTCCTCAACAACCTCAACTCGAATAAGATCTTGTACGATTCGTAACAGGGCTTCTTCACCCTCCTGTGAAATCCTATATTGTGGCAGGCAAGGTAACACAGCTCCCTCCTTGACACTAATCTGTACTGTTGGGATAACCATTTGACCCACATCAGTGTCTGAGGTAGGCCACAAAGTTTTAGGAAGTGAAGCTAGTGCAATATCTTCTTTAACAAGACAAATTCTTTCAGGCTCGGAATGATTATCATTCAAAATGACACGCACTCCTTCAGGGGAACATCGTATTGTGGCTCTGAAATACTTCAACATATCAAGACCCACAATATTATCTGGTGTGTTTGGAGAAAGCAAAAACAGACATGGAGCACTACATTTATCGACATGGAATGCAAGTGGTTGTGACAATGGGCTAAGGGAAGGTGTTCCATCGAAACCTATCGAAGTAATAGTTACGCCAGACAGGGGAGCCCTCGGAACCAATTGTTTAGACAAAGTGCTACGAGTAGCTCCTGTATCAACCAGAAACCGATCAGTAGAATCCAAAACATATGCTGTAACATAGGGACCTGTCTGATCTACTGGAACTTCAACTGATTCCTTACCCCATCCTAGGCAATCCTATGCATGAGCAGAATCGTAAAGATCAGGCTGGACATAATCAGACATTTGATATTGATTTCGTCTATCAAAAGAGTTTTGGCCATTCTGTGTTCGTACATTAGTATCAAATCGAGCTTGATCATTTGTATTCCCCTAGGCCCTGAGAATTCTGAACGTTTTCTCCTTTGTCTCCGTCCTCGTGAATTCTGTTGGGCACGCAACACTAGGCAATCAGCCATCCAATGGCCAAACTGCTTACAATACGCACATTGATTGATAGACAAATTCGTACGAGTATAGGGAATATTGAAAGATCCACGTCCGTCTCTATCGTAACTCTTATCGTAGCCTCTATCATAGCCTCTAGAGGGCGGACCATAGACTTGAGCTAACATGACTTTTGTTTTCAAATCCTTAGATTTCTTGTCTTCGCTACCCTTTGCTTCTAATTCTTGACGCTCACAATATTGAGCCATCGCTAAAACAGATGCTGGAGAAGAGGTAGTCCAAGAACTTTCACTGGCTTTTAAGCGGCTAGCTATCCCTGGTAACAGATTAGTAACATACTTATCAACAAACAGATGTCTGCCTGTATCATCCGTCAAAGACTGACCGCTAAAATCATGAAAAGCTTCCTCAAAGCGTGTAAAGAAATCAGAAACAGATTCGTCTACCTTTTGTTTACACGATGCTAAAACAGTCCAATCTATCTTTTAAGGGGGAATAACTGTTTTAAGCTTAGTTAATATTGCTGCGGGGAGATCTAATATCAACCGATGTGGCTTTTGAGCGGGTTCTCTTTCTAAATCCAATCGTTCTAAAACCTTCCAATCGGCACCAAGAATAACTTGATCATCAATTTTGCGAACAGTCCGCCACATGTCTGGAGGTAAGATTAAGCCGAAAAAAAAATCTATATCACATAGGGTCATAGTACAAGAATTTACAGCGCCTTCAACTTCCTCATAGAAAGCGGCTGGATTTTTACACGGATCGGGTAATGCTGCTTTAAGTGCCATTACATCGGCTCTGTTCCAAGGAGTGTACACCCAATTATAAACAAAATATCCTTTAGCATCACCAGAATTTTTATCATCACTATCACCCGTTCCTTTAGGAGGAACATACAAGGGTGCGGCTTCCCGCATAGGCCTCATTTCGACTGGCATTATCTTATCTGTTCCGAAGATATGGGACTGCGACATCCGGATGGATTAGGCTGCGCGACTGCGTCTGCAAGCTTTTTCTTCTCCTTCTAGTGAACCGCTTCATTTCGTAATTTAACCAACCGTCTAATCGTGTCAGGCACCTGAGAGAAAAGTAAAAGACCATCACGCATGGATTTACAATCAGCTGCAGTATTAATACAAAATATTTTTCCTAGGCCACATATATCCTGTCTAAAATCAGGTTAAGCATAAACACAGACATGCAGCTGCCTCAAATTATTCAACAAACAATACAAATGAGATGAACATAGTTTATTTAATTTTACAAAAAATCACATAAAGAGCACAGTTTGGTATTAAAAAAGGGGAACAATGTAAAAATTACAATTTTGGTCCTAGACACAAAAGTTCTTAAAATATATTTGGTTAAGAGTTAAAAAACAAAAAACAAAAAAAAACATGTGAATGTTTGTTAAAAGAAAAAGAAAACACATCAATATACGTAATCATGAATTTCTGACAAGAAACTTTAAACAATGTTGAATGAATCGGTGACAATCAGTTTCAGGTTTACAATGAGCTGCTACATCATCAGGTTCTAGTATTGGAGCGAATTTTCGAAAAAATTCTACAACTTCTGTAGCAAATGTTCCAGTAAAATCTAGCTGTGCCTTTTCCGACCATCCCCGTTTAGTAACTAAAAGATCGGGAGTAGAGTCAGTACTACGTAATGTTTTACAAGCAGCTTGTCTGACTTGGGATGCACGCTCAGTAGTCAACATGGATCGAGTGTCCCGCGCTTTTTGTTGCTCTGTATCAGAATCCTCGTCGCCTTTGGCCGGAGCGGTTGGAACGGCATACAGAGGTGGAGGTCGATCTAATAACAAAAAATCATCTTGCGGTTTATTAATGACAGGATAGAGAGGCTGTCGAACAGGATATTGGCCAGATACCTACAACCTATGTTCTTTCTCCTCTCTCTCTTTTAACTCTTTCACTTCTTTCTTTCTCAACTCCAGCGCTTTCACATACACATTCTTCCGCTGCTCTTTCTCAATCAACGCTTGCTCACGCTTCTCTTGTTGTCGTACTTCTTACTCCCACGTACGCACGCATTCAAACATATCTCGTCTAGACCTTCGCTCAAACATACATCGTTCCACATACTCAATCTACCGTACATCAAATGGCTCATTCTTTATCAAACGTAACTCAGGATCCTTTTTGGTATATTTGTGCCACAACGTGCTGTACATTATGGCAGAAAGACCGAATTTCACATTCATGTCTCTATTAGGCGTCCCCTCTGGGGGAGCCGGCTGCGATTCCTTGAGGCGTAGATTGGTGCCATTACAAAAGCAACACAACCTTCGAAGTGCGCTAAAAACAGGCATGCCAGAAATAACGCAAAATATGCAGTATTATACACAAAGTCGCATTTAAAGTACCTTTAGTACGTCGCGCCATTCAAATCAAATAGTTGAAGAAAAATCTTCACATTGCCTGCCTATGTGGGTTGACACACATATATATACCAAATTCCAAATACAAATTAGACTAGTCTTTTCCAAATATAAATATGCCACAGTAAGTGTTCCTAAAACTACCTTACCATACAAAGGCATCTAAAACCCGTAGTAGGTGCCGCAAAAACGGCTCTTACCAATCATAGGGTGTCCAGATTCCAACTGCCAAGTTCTAAATTTGACCAAACGGCCACTGCACGGCGGACCAACAGAAGAGATCTGTCGAAGACCGGCGCCGCCTGGATGGTCAGATATGAAAGAAGGGAAGAAACGCCTTGGGTGCCAAAACTCGGTTCTCTTCTGGCAGCGATCGCGTCCTCAGCAAGATTCCAAACCTTCGTCAAGACCAATCCTTCGGGCATCCGAGTCGCCGATGAGCCCCACGTGTCGGGCACCAATTTGTCGTGTCGGGCCTCAGCCAGACCCGTTGGTGCAAGGGGTTCGCACTTCTCTGCATGAAGTCCTCAGACCAAATAGGAAGAAGTTAGCACAGAAACTGGAAATAAAAAACATAACATTTATTACACCTCATGAGATTTTGCTACGGTCCAAACAGTACCCTTCGGCATTGCAAGAAGTAGCACCACGAGCTGAGAAAGCATGGTTTATTTATACCCGCACAGGGGCTAAAAAAAAAGGCGGTACAAAGCACAAGAGCACATTTTATGTACATATAAGGTAATATCGAGAGGCACAATCAATCAGTGGGAGGAGCTAACAGTCTTAGGGGTTTGACAAACACATTCTAATCTAGAGCTAATCACTACCAGATGTGAACCCTAACGGTCAGCGGCAAAGTGGGAGACGCTAATAATAGCCTGTTGCTGGGCAGATTCAAGTGCCAAAGGCAGGAAGATAGGACAACGCACATGGTCGACACGAGGTAACGTGTGGCAGACAAAATGGCTGCCATGTATACAAAATGGAGTCCGCTAAATGTCAAGATAACGGCTAGAACGAAGATGTCTTTTGCTAATGCTCAAACTAATCGCTGTTAAATGACAACAATGTTTCAGCAGTGTGATTAGATAAGGACAGGTTTCCGTCAGGATGATTGTAGGAGTGGACACAGACTCACAGTGTGATTCCAGACAAGCATGACTACTATCTGGACTTTTGCAGGACTGACTCAGTCGTCTGCAAGGGGTTAAGGGACGGCATACATTGGGCACATTTCACTGTACCACTGCTTGTCTCAATGCCTGAGTCATTCTGCAAGTGCATAGACAGTGGCTGGATTCTTAGAGTGCTAGTAGTTTACAGCACGATAAGTTAATAAGCACTTATGTTTCAGCAGAGTGATGAGATAAGAACATGCTTCTGTCTGGATGATTTTAGGAGTGGACACGGACTCACAGTGTGATTCCAGACAAGCATGACTATTACCTTGACTTGTGCAGGACTGACTCAGTAGTCTGCAAGGGGTTAAGGGACTGAATACATTGTGCACATTTGACTGTACCACTGCTTGTCTCAATGCCTGAGTAGTTCTGCAAGTGCATAGATAGTGACTGAGTTCCCAGAGTGCTAGTAGTTGACAGCAGGTTAAGTTTGTAAGCGCTTATGTTTCAGCAGAGTGATTAGATAAGGACATACTTCTGTGTCAGGATGATTGTAGGAGTGGACACAGACTCACAGTGTGATTCCAGACAAGCATGACTATTGCCTGGACTTTTGCAGGACTGACTCAGTAATCTGCAAGGGGTTAAGGGACCGCATATATTGTGCACATTTCACTGTACCACTGCTTGTCTCAATGCCTGAGTCATTCTGCAAGTGCATAGACAGTGGCTGGATTCTTAGAGTGCTAGTAGTTTACAGCACGATAAGTTTATAAGCACTTATGTTTCAGCAGAGTGATGAGATAAGAACATGCTTCTGTCTGGGTGATTTTAGGAGTGGACACAGACTCACAGTTTGATTCCAGACAAGCATGACTATTACCTTGACTTGTGCAGGACTGACTCAGTAGTCTGCAAGGGGTTAAGGGATTGAATACATTGTGCACATTTGACTGTACCACTGCTTGTCTCAATGCCTGAGTAGTTCTGCAAGTGCATAGATAGTGACTGAGTTCCCAGAGTGCTAGTAGTGGACAGCAGGTTAAGTTTGTAAGCGCTTATGTTTCAGCAGAGTGATTAGATAAGAACATACTTCTGTCAGGATGATTGTAGGAGTGGACACAGACTCACAGTGTGATTCCAGACAAGCATGACTATTGCCTGGACTTTTGCAGGACTGACTCAGTAGTCTGCAAGGGGTTAAGGGTCCGCATATATTGTGCACATTTCACTGTACCACTGCTTGTCTCAATGCCTGAGTCATTCTGCAAGTGCATAGACAGTGGCTGAATTCTTAGAGTGCTAGTAGTTTACAGCACGATAAGTTTATAAGCACTTATGTTTCAGAAGAGTGATTAGATAAGGACATACTTCTGTCAGGATGATTGTAGGAGTGGACACAGACTCACAGTGTGATTCCAGACAAGCATGACTATTGCCTGGACTTTTGCAGGACTGACTCATTAGTCTGCAAGGGGTTAAGGGACCGCATATATTGTGCACATTTGACTGTACCACTGCTTGTCTCAATGCCTGAGTCAGTTCCTAGAGTGCTAGTAGTTGACAGCAGGATATGTTTATAAGCACTTATGTTTCAGCACAGTGATTAGATAAGGACATGCTTCTGCCAGGATGATTGTAGGAGTGAACAGAGCTGCTTTATAGCCACAGAACAGGTCTGCAGATCTGCTTTAGAGCCAGAGTACCTGGTCAGCAAAGCTGTTGCAGAGGCGGAAACCTAGGTCAGCAGAGCTGCTGTAGAGCCAGAAAACCACGTCAGCAGAGCTGCTTTAGAGCCCCAGAACCAGGTCAGCAGAGCTGTTGTAGAGCCAGGTAACCAGGTCAGCAGAGCTGCTCTAAATCCTAAGAAACAGGTCAGCAGAGCTGCTCTAGAACCAGAGACCCAGGTCAGCAGAGCTGCTCTAGAGCCGGAGACCCAGGTCGGCAGAGCTGCTTTAGAGCCAGAGAACCGGCTCAGCCGAGCTGCTTTAGGGCCATAGAACCAGGTCAGCAGAGCTCTTTAGAGGGAGAGAACCAGGTCAGCAGAGCTGCTTTAGAGCCAGAGATCCGGGTCAGCCAAGCTGCTGTAGTGCCAGAAAACCAGGCCAGCAGAGCTGCTTTAGGGCCTTAGAACCTGCTCAGCAGAACTGATTTAGAGCCAGAGAACCAGGTCAGCAAAACTGCGCTAGAGGCAGAGAAACAAAGTCAGCAGAGCTGCTTTAGAGGGAGAGAACCAGGTCAGCTGAGCTTCTTTAGAGCCAGAGAACCAGGCCATCAGAGCTGCTTTAGAGCCAGAGAACCAGGTCAGCAGATCTGCTTTAGAGTCAGAGAACCAGGTCAGCAGAGCTGCTCTAGAGCCAGAGAACCAAGTCAGCAGAGCTGCTTCAGAGCCATAGAACCAGGTCAGGATAGCTGCTTTAAAGCCATAGAAACAGGTCAGCAGAGGTGCTCTAGAGCCTAAGAACAAGATCAGCAGAGCTGCTCTAGAGCCAGAGAACTAAGTCAGCAGAGCTGCTGTAGAGCCAGAGACACCGGGTCAGTAGAGCTGCTTTAGAGGGAGAGACCCAGGTTAGCAGAGCTGCTCTAGAGCCAAGAACCATGTCAGCAGAACTGTTTTAGAGCCATAGAACCGGGTCTGCAGAGCTGCTTTAGTGCTGGGGAACCAGGTCAGCAGAGCTGTTGTAGAGCAAGAGAACCAGATCAGCAGAGCTACTCTATTGCCTAAGAACTAGATCAGCAGAGCTGCTCTAGAGTCTGAGAACCAGGTCAGCAGATCTGCTGTAGAGCCAGAGAAACCAGGTCAGCAGAGCTGCTTTAGAGAGAGGGAACCATGTCAGCAGATCTGCGTTAAAGCCAACCAGGTCAGCCTAGCTGCTTTAGAACCAGGTCAGCAGAGCTGCTCTAGCGGACACTGACTGACTGACACTGACTGACTGACACTGACTGATTGAAACTGACTGACACTGATTGACTGACACGGACTGACACTGATTGACTGACACTGACTGACTGACACTGATTGACTGACACTGACTGACACTGACTGATTGACTAACACTGACTGACACTGACTGACTGCCACTGACTAACACTGATTGATTGACACTGACTGACACTGACTGACTGACACTGACTGACTACTCTCTACTACTTTACTACTCATCTCTACTACTCTCTCTCTACTACTCACTCTCTACTACTCTTTACCACTCACTCTCTACTACTCTACTACTATCTACTACCCACTTTCTACTACTCAATCTCTACTTCTCTAATACTCTGTACTACTCACTCTCTTCTACTACTCTCTACTACTATCTCTCTACTACTCACTTACTACCACTCTCTACTATTCACTCTCTACTACTCAATCTCTACTACTCTTTCTCTACTACCCACTCTCTACTACTCATTGCTAATACTCTCTACTACTCACCCTTTACTACTGTCTACTACTCACTCTCTACTACGCTACTACTATCTACTACTCACTTTCTACTACTCTCTCTCTACTTCTCTACTAGTCTCTACTACTCAATCTCTACTACTACTCTACTAGTATATCTCTACTACTTACTCTCTACTACTCTCTACTGTTCACGGTCAACTACTCACTCTCTACTACTCTCTCTCTGCTTCTCTCTCTCTACTACTCACATGCTACTACTATCTACTACTCACTCTCCACTACTCACTCTCTACTACTCGATATCTAATACTCTCTACTACTCACTCTCTACTTCTCAGTCTTTACTACTCACTCTCTACTACTCACTCTCTACCACTTACTCTCTACTACTCTCTCTACTATTCACTCTCTACTATTCTCTACTACTCACTCTATGACTCTACTACTCTCTCGACTACTCACTATCTACTACTCTCTACTACTCACTCTACTACTCTCTATCACTCACTCTCTACTACTCACTCTACTACTCTCTACTACTCACTCTCTACTACTCTCTGGCTCTACTACTCACTGTCTGCTACACACTCGCTACTGCACACTCTCACTACTCATTCTCTATGACTCGCTCTCTACTACTTTCTACTACTCACTCTACTACTCTCTCTCTACTACTCTACTGATCTCTACTACTCTCTCTACTGCTCACTCTCTACTACTCTCTCTACTACTTACTTCCTACCACTCTCTACTACTCACGCTCTACTACACACTCTCTACTACTTGTTTTCTACTACTCGCTCTCTACTACTCTCTACTACTCACTCTCTACTACTCTCTACTACTCACTTCACTACTCACTCTCTACTACTTTCTACTACTCACTCTCTGCTACTCTCATTTTCTACTACTCACTCTCTACTACACACTCTCTAATACCTATTTTCTTCTACTTGCTCTCTACTACTCTCTATTATTCACTCTCTACTACTCTCTACTACTCACTCTCCACTACTCTACTACTCTCTCTCTACTACTCACTGTCTACTACTCTCTGCTACTTACTCTCTACTACTCACTCTCTTCTACTCTCTACTACCAACTCTCTACTACTCTTTCTCTACTACTCGCCTTCTACTACTCACTCTACTACTCACTCTCTACTACTCACTCTCTACTGCTCTCTCTCTACTACTCTCTACTACTCTCTCTACTACTAACTCTCCACTACTCTCTACTACTCTCACTGCTACTCACTTTCTACTACTCACTTTCTACTACTCATTCTCTACTACTCACGCTCTAGTACTCTCTACTACTCACTCTCTGCTACTCACTTTACTACTCTCTACTACTCACTCTCTGCTACTCTCTATACAACTCTCTACTAGTCTCTACTATTCTCTACTACTCACTCTGTACTCTGTACTCTCTATTACTCATTCTCCACTCCCTACATCTCTAGCTCTCTCTATTGCTCTCTCTACCTCTCTCTCCCTCTCTACCTCTACCTCTCTACCTCCACACCTCAACCTCTACACCTCTAGCCTCTCTACCTCTCTCTACATCTCTCTACACGCACACATATGCACATATATATATATATATATATTCACTCAAAAAACTATAAGTTTTAGGGGTGTTATAGTTAGCTGGACATTTCACTCATACAAAACCATTGAAATTGCTCTTATATAGTTAGTTGTACTAACTATATTTCATGCATCCGCAATCCACTGCTGATGATGTCACATATTAGATCATTCATGACATGGTCAGTGACTTCACTGATGACATCTCAAATGACATCACTAATGACATCACTGATGACAACATCCAGTGAATGTGGTTTGCTTCGTTATTTAAATATGCATTATATATATAGCATTGAAGAATGAGTGGATATATATAAATAAATACTTGGATGGAGGATTTAGTAGCAGTGTAATTGACTGTTTACTTGACCAATTTATAATGTCTCACTAAATATAGTGGATAGTGACTAAACTGTGTGAATATCTGTATCACTTTGTCAGTTGTTGTGTAAACTGATTCTACAGTTGGTTACTAGCTATGTGAAAGTCTATATTAGTTATTGATTTGTTAACTGAGTATTTGTATGGGAGTGTGAAAGTATGTGTGGTTCGGTGGGGGGGTGTGACTGTCCAAAGATGTGTGAATAGTTGATTCAGTAGATATATGAAGTTAAAACTACATGTTCTAACAGTTTGGGAGAGTGAATCTCTTTATGGGTGTGGTGATGAGCAAATATATTTCTCAATGGTACATGTCCAACAACCTAGAAAAATAAAAGTCAGTGTATGTGTCAGTTGTTGTATATAAATAAGTATACATAAGACTCAATGATTGTGTGAGTGACTGTATGGATAACTGTATACTTGTAATAATGATTTTATAATTCACTAAGTATGACTTACTATCCAAATGAATAGATGAAGTGGTGTTTGTATAAGTGTTTTGCTAAGTAAATATGTAAGTATGATCCATTGTTTGCATAAGTTAGTAGGATGACTTCATATGTGAATAGGATGTGTGCTGTTGTTTAATGTCGATATGGGTGTATAAGTATTTTTGATAGTGTTCTATTGTTCATTGATAGCCTGTATGAGTGAATCTACAGGTAAGTGATTAGATGTGTGTATACATCTATGAATAACTGAGTGGATTTTTAGATACTTGTATTGCTGTGACAATGGATTCAAATATGATACTCTGTATTTTACAAAGAGTGATGACAAATTTTAATAGTGTATGAAAAGGTGTATGTGATTGTCACGTGGATGATGTCATCAGTGATGTCATCAATTATGTCATTTGAGATGTCATCAGTGATGTCACTGACCATGTCATGAATGATCTAATACGTGACATCATCAGCAGTGGATTGCGGGTGCGCGAAATATAGTTAGTACAACTAACTATATAGGAGCAATTTCAATGGTTTTGTATGAGTGAAATGTCCAGCTAACTATAACACCCCTAAAACTTATAGTTTTTTGAGTGAATTTCAACGGTTTTTTAAAAGCTAATTCCTAACTATATAAGGCCTGAAACCTATGTTTTTTTCAGTGAATTTGCAAGGTTTTTTAAATGCTAATTCCTAACTATATAAGGTCTGAAACCTATGTTTTTTTCAGTGAATTTGCAATGTTTTTTAAATGCTAATTCCTAACTATATAAGGCCTGAAATCTATGTTTTTTCAGTGAATTTGCAAGGTTTTTTAAATGCTAATTCCTAACTATATAAGGCCTGAAACCTATGGTGTTTTCATTGAATTTCAAAGGTTTTTTAAATGACAATTTTTAAATGTATTAATTGTTATTTTTTTTATACTGATTTACTACATTTTTGCAGGCAGGTGTTCAGAGGGCACGCCTCCTTTTTACAACGTTCTGCAGCGCAACCCCTGGCGCGTTTGCAGAGGAGGAACTAATTCTCCTTGCTGGGGGACAACTAGCCCACCAAGAGCCTCCAGTATGAGCCAGGGAGCTGCATTACAGAGAGGTGTAATGAGGCCACACCCTTTTTTACACCTCTCTGCAACGCAGCCCCCGGGCGTGTTTGCAGAGGGGGAACTAATTCCCCTTGCATACTGCGGGTCCCTGGGGGCCAACTAGCCTACCTGAAACCTGCAGTATGCGCCAGGGGGCTGCATTGCAGAGAGGTGTAATGAGGCCACACCCTTTTTTACACCTCTCTGCAGCGCAACCCCTGGCGTGTTTGCAGAATAGGAACTAATTCCCCTTGCATACTGGGGGTCCCTGGGGGCCAAGTAGCCCACCAGGAGCCTCCAGTATGCGTCAAGGGGCTGCGTTGCTTTGCCCCGGGGGTGGCAGTCCCCGGGGCAGTCTGGGGGGGATTGTGGACCCCCACACTTCTTTATCACTATGCCGCCGCGATTTGGTCCCCCCGGGGGGTAATTTTTAAAAAAACAGACCAGTTTTTTTTTTAATGTGGGCCTTTTTTGTCTTTTCTGGGCAGGCCTAGGGGGTCAAGGTGTATCTACCCTGCCCCCTTTTTGTGTTCTTCACGTTTGTTTTTCTGCTTTCTTGTGCCTCGGTCTATCTACACGCACACATATACACATATATATATGCTTATATATGCATTTATATATATGTATGTGTGTATATTACCTACTGGCGGTCGCCAGTAGGTATATATAGTTAGGATTTTTTCTCTATGGGATTTTTGAAAATTCTATGTCTAATAACTTTGGCGTTTGTGGACGGAATTGGCTGACATTTTCAGGAAAATGGCACATTTTGTTTCTGAGCAGCCCTTGAAAATTTGGGGGGGGTTCGTCAAGGGGGGGCCGAGAAAAAAGGGGGGTCCCAAAACGTGTTTTTAACATTGAGTTTTCCATAGGGCGGTTGGCCTCACTTTTAGCCCGAACGGCTGAATGGATTTGCACGAAACTTGGCAAAATTGTAGGGACTGGTAGCCCGATGTGCCTTTTGTAGGTCTCAATATATGTGCTACAGTGGATTTTGAGAAATTAACGTTTAAAAAAAGATATATATCTGTAACAGCGGACCGGGCAGCGCTCCAGGACGCGTACTTTTCGCGCAACGGAGCTTTGTGAAGCGAAGCTGATTGGTTCTCCGGCGTCTGTCAACATTCCAAACAGTCCGTAGCGGCCGCCATCTTGTCTCTCGGTAGGATCGAGAGACAAGAGGAGGGCAAAGCGAAGGGGCAAATGACCATAAGGGGGAATAGTAGATCCTCGCTGACCCCCTAGGTTTGATGTGGAGGTTTTAAAAGGGCCCGCGGGGCAAAAAAAAAAAATAATAATAATAATCGAACGGCTGAATGGATTTGCACGAAACTTGGCAAAATTGTAGGGACTGGTAGCCCGATGTGCCTTTGCTAGGTCTCAATATATGTGCTTCAGTGGATTTTGAGAAATTAACGTTCAAAAAAAGATATATATCTGTAACAGCGCACCGCTTCGCGTACTTTTCGCGTTACGGAGCTTTGCGAAGCGAAGCTGACTGGCTCTCCGGTGTCTGTAAACATTCCAAACAGTCCGTAGCGGCCGCCATCTTGTCTCTCGGTAGGATCGAGAGACAAGAGGAGGCCAAAGCGAAGGGGCAAATGACCATAAGGGGGCATAGTAGATCCTCGCTGACCCCCTAGGTTTGATGTGGAGGTTTTAAAAGGGCCCCACGGGGCAAAAAAATTAAAATAATAATAATAATCGAACGGCTGAATGGATTTGCACGAAACTTGGTAAAATATTAGGGACTGGTAGCCCGATGTGCCTTTGCTAGGTCTCAATATATGTGCTTCAGTGCATTTTGAGAAATTAACGTTCAAAAACAAGATATATATCTGTAACAGCGCTCCGCTTCGCGGAGATAAAATTATATCTGTATTACCTAGCTGTTGCTAACACCAGTTAGCGACGGCTAGTAGGAGATAGCGACCATCTTGGGCCCCACTTTGCATGTGAGTGATATTTATCACTAATGACATGCAAAGTGGGCATGCCAAGATGTTAGCGACTGGAAACAGTCGCTAACATCGCTATCTCCTATTATCAACTTTTGGAAATATTCGAGATAAGCGCGAATATCTCCAAAAAGTAACAGCTGCCCTGAGCAGTTCTTAGCCATGTTATCCAATGGGAGGTGGATAACATGGCTAAGAGCATTAGCTCGGTAATGCATGAATATCGCTGAGTTTTCAGCGATATTAATGCATTGCGGTCGTTTTTTATCGTATTTGCGATAAACCTTGATAATAGCAAGGTTTATCTGCGATAATTTCTGACGGTAAAAAAATCTTTGCAATGCATCGTTAGGGATAAATATCGCTTAACTTTGGTAATATGCCCCAACGTCTGTTAACGTTCGATTTGAAGGAAATCGGGAAGTGTTGAAAAACATTGTCTGCGCCATCTTGTCTTTTTTCAAATGCCACACTTTTGTCGTGCACGGCAGCCATTTTAGATGCCTTGACCAGACCCACTCTGTGCACGCTGTCGATCCTTAGCATGGCTCCCCACCCTCGCAAGCATCTCCCCCAGGCAGTGGTCACCCCCGCTCTCTGTCTTATGCATGGGTAATAAACCTCCCCCTATCTGCGCTGCTCTTCCCTGAGAATCACACCCTGTGCCCGCCCGACACCTCCCTTTCGCCGTATTCACTACCGCACCCTCTGACACTCCTTTTCCTCTGTGTCCGATTGTCCAGGCTGGTCCTACGGTATCAGCTAGCCCTGCAGATGTAGTTTATGGCCACAGCTGTAAAGAATCACCCCTCTTCAAAGGAGTTATAGTAGATCAAGGCCCACACTCGATGAGATCCGTCACAGCAGAAGCGTTGCTATTATCTGAAAACCATCCTGTATTGTGATTGGGGAGGGGACCGAGCGTGAAGCGGAAGATTCCAGGGATGACTCTTTGTACATCAAAGTTTTTACAATTATGTGTCACATTAAAAATATATAGCACTCCGACAAAGTAGTAAGATTATAAAACTTTAATAATTTATAAATATATACAAGAAAATAAAAATAGTAATAACATATAAACATTTTTAGGGAAAAACAACGAAGTAGCGGTCGGCTGTGCGAATAGTCCCAACGCAGCACAACGTCCAGATGTCCGGCGTGGGGCGTCGCGGGGGGTGGGTCATCAGTAGCAAACTGTTGTGCGAATAGTTCCAAGGCAGCAGAACGCGCTGAAATCTAGATGACACGAAAGTGATGTCTAGTAAGTTGCCACCCAGCAAATAACGGCGTGGGGAGTCGCGGGGGGTGGGTCATCAGTAGCAAACTGTTGTGCGAATAGTTCCAAGGCAGCAGAACGATGGCACCAAGGTGATGTCCAGTAAGTTGCCGCACTGGTTTTGGTATCCTACAATGCTGCTCCGAATAACGGCGTGGGGCGCCCCGGGGGAGGCGGCGTGAACGGGCCTCTCCAGGTGGAGTGTCATCTGTTGTAGTGGGGCGCCCCTTTACCGTTTCAGTTGCCATTCCGTCCGTTTTTGGTCCACTGTGTCAAAAGCCGCAATTCAGCTGAGTTGCGCCCACTCTTGCAGTGCAGCGATAGGCGGCTGTCACAGGACTCTCAAAATGGCGGCAGGCTCTTTCCTTTTTGGGCCTGGTCCACTGAAATGGCCCTGGGACACCTTGGAAATCGGACGCTTGTCTGCTAGGTCTTGGACCCCATTCTCGAAAGCGTCCCCTCCGCCTTGAGAATTCATCAAAAGTTTTGGGGGCCCCGACTCCTGCAGGCTTCTGGTGGGGAGCGGCTGCCATGATTGCTCGCGGAATGACCACGACGGAGCTACGAGATGGTGGTGCTCTCATGCTGACGCCAGCTTCAGTCTGAAACATCCAGAAACAAGGTGGGGCTTTCATAGTTTGGGAAAAAAAAAAGTTTTCATCCAATGAAAAGTGTTGTTTTTAGGTCATATGATCAAGCCTTCCATCATTAGGAAACCAAAAGTAAAATGAACCAATGAAAAGTTTTATAAACAAGTCACATGACCTGTTATGCGGCATAGGGTATAAAATGCGGAGAAAATACGTTGGCACGTGAGGCGGCGTCAGTAGCGGACCGATGTGCGAATAGGCCGAAGGCAATACAACGCGCCAAGATCCGGATGGCACCGAGGTGGTGTCATAGTTGAGAGTTCTGAGCAGCGGTTGTAACACTGTCTGAAGCTTATTTGCAGCTGCTGCAGCTTCACTACGCGCCAAGATCCGGATGGCACCGAGGTGGTGTCTAGTAAGGTGCACTGGTGTGGCCATCCTACAATGCTGAAAGTCGGCGTGGGGCGCCCCGTTGGCCTGTGAGATGGTGTCAGTAGCGGACCGATGTGCGAATGGGGCCAAAGGCAGCGCAACAATATTTTCTGATTTGAAGACACCACAAGGCGCTGAGATGCCAAGATCCGGAAGGAACCGAGGTGGTGTCTAGCAAGTTGTGGCACTGGTGTGGCCATCATACAATGGTAAAAGTCGGCGTGGGGCGCCCTGTTGGCCTGTGAGATGGTGTCAGTAGTGGACTGATGTGCGAATGGGCCCAAAGGCAGCGCAACAATATTTTCTACTATATTTTCGGAGTAGAAGACACCACAAGGCGCTGAGATGCCAAGATCCGGATGGCACCGAGGTGATGTCTAAGTTGCGGACCGATGTGCGAATGGGGCCAAAGGCAGCGCAACAATATTTTCTGAAGAGAATACACCACAAGGCGCTGAGATGCCAAGATCCGGATGGCACCGAGGTGATGTCTAAGTTGCGGACCGATGTGCGAATGGGGCCAAAGGCAGCGTAACAATATTTTCTGTATGGAAGATACCACTAGGCGTTGAGATGCCAAGATTCGGATGGCACCGAGGTGATGTCTAGCAAGTTGTGGCACTGGTGTGGCCATCGTACAATGGTAAAAGTCGGCATGGGGCGCCCTGGGCCTGTGAGATGGTGTCAGTAGCGGACGGATGTGCGAATTGGGCCAAAGGCAGCGCAACAGTATTTTCTGACTGACACCACAAGGCGCTGAGATGCCAAGATCCGGATGGCACCGAGGTGATGTCTAAGTTGCGGACTGATGTGCGAATGGGGCCAAAGGCAGCGTAACAATATTTTCTGTATGGAAGATACCACTAGGCGTTGAGATGCAAGATTCGGATGGCACCGAGGTGATGTCTAGCAAGTTGCTGTACTGGTGTGGTCATCCTACAATGCTGAAAGTCGGCGTGGGGCGCCCCATTAGCCTGTGAGATGGCGTCAGTAGCGGACTGATGTGCGAATGGGGCCAAAGGCAGCGCAACAATATTTTCTGAAGAGAAGACACCAAAAGGTGCTGACATTCCAAGATCCGGATGGCACTGAGGTGGTGTCTAGCAAGCTATGCAGTTGAGTTGTGTGCGCACTTGCGGCGAATAGGTCGAATGCAGCATAACAATGTTTTCTGAATAGAAGACACCACAAGGCGTTGAGATTCGGTTACCAACGAGGTGATGTCTAGCAAGTTGCCGCACTGGTGTGGCCATCCTACAATACTGCTCCGAATAACGGCGTGGGGTGCCCGAAGGGGGGGGGGGAGGCGGCGTGAATGGGCCTTCCTAGGTGGAGGCTCGTCTGCTGTAGTGGGGCGCCCCTTTACCGTTTCAGTTGCCGTTCAGTTGAGTTTCGGCTGCTCTTGATGCTACAGCGACAGGCGGCTGCAAGAGGACTCTCAAAATGGCGGCCTGTTCTTTGGATTTGGGCCTGGTCCACTAAAATGGCCCTGGGACACCTTGGAACTCGGACGCTCGATTTTTTTTTCCTTTCCTGTACATGCAAAAAAAGGTAAATGCCCGGTACGTTACACGCTTCATCTGCCACGATGAACTCTCCAGAGGAACCGAAAAAAAATATAGTTGTGGTAACTATACCATGCATCGTCATATGGAGAGGTGGCACCAATTAATTATAGTGCTGCATAAAAGAGAGATTTGGAGGAGAACCCCTGACCTGCTAGTACATTCATCAAAGAAGTGGCACTGAGAGCTTCAGAGGCAAGGGAAACGGTCCCAAATATTTAGAAGAACTTTGGAAAGATTAAAATGACATGTTTAGATTGTGGCAAATTAATTTCATGTGGACAGATGAGTGTTACTCTAATAAATACAGCATATGAACATCATCATAGTCGATGGTTGGTAGAGACATTTTGACTATATCCTGGACCTGCCCGTCCTCGCCCAAAATGGCGCCGGAATAAATGGGACTCGTAACTCCTTGTTGTGTACTGGTTGCAGAACCTTGAAATCACGAGATACGTATGCAGTTTTGAAGCAAATGGCGGGCGGGGACGAGAATTGATTGAATATTTCGACATCCCTATTGATATTAAGTTCTGATGTGTTATTGATTACTGTACTGTTGAAAGTTCGAATTAACGTCACCCATGGTACTTGCCCGCAAATGTATATCTAGATAATTTTATTGTAACTGGCCCTGTCGTATTTTAATTATAAAATGTACGTCCACCGATTCCGTAACTGTTAGACACCTTAGTTCTTGCAACCTAATGGCCCGCCCGTTACGTTCCTCTACAGTGTAAATGTCTATTCATCATATACGATTACAGTTTGCTCCGTGGCAGGCCCACGTGGTTATAGGCTCGTATTTGTATAATGAAATTTTCACAATAAAGGTTTTTAAAAGAAAACATGGTAGTAGTATATACATTGGTAAAGTTTTTAATAATAGTCACTGTTTTAGAATCATTAAAAGGCAAGTGAAATAAAGCAGACCAATTACATGAAGGGTAAAAGGTATAATACGAAGGAACGCAGTAAAGATAAATGGTCAAGGGCTGTTGTGTTTTCTATTCCTGCAACATAAAGTGATCGATAAGAATCTCATATTCAGGCGTATCGGCGACTAAGACAGCAGGTCGACCCTCTTTTGCTCAACGGCTCCGTCATGGGACGAAGAAACGCTCTTTTTCTCGAAAAAAGAATATATTTTACTTGCAGGACAGTTGTAAAATTTCCGGGAAAGTACATTAGCCTGGAACATTATAACATATATTTAAGAAAAAAAAATGTTCGGAAGTAATGAAAAGCGTAATTTTTAGGTCATATGACCAAGCCTTTCATCATTACAATAAGAAAAGTAAAATGAACCAATGAAACGTTTTATTAACAAGTCACATGACTTGTTATGCTTACGTTACGCGCTGCGCGCCCCGGATGACTTCCGGATGCGCTAACGCGGCGCGTCATATGACGCATTACGCGACAACGCAGGTCCAGAATATAGTCAAAATGTCTCCACCAACCAGCGGTCGGAACACAACCCCTTTCAGCAGGCTAAATAGTTCTGTTAAATGACAACAGAAGGGACAGGCAACAAGAACCATCAGTCAAAGAGGGGAGGGCTAGTTCTTCTCTACCGGGTTACATTGGGGCGCTACCGGAACTGATCGAATTGGTAGTCTACAGTGTTTCTGGATGTTTCAGACTGAAGCTGGGGTTAGCATGAGAGCAGCATCATTTCGTAGCTCCGTCGTGGCCATTCCGCAACCAATCATGGCAGCCGCTCTTTATCGTTATTTTGCCCGGGGTGGGTGGCGGAGCCGAGCTGTTTTGCAGCCATCATTGTGTGGAGTTCAGTTCATCTCACTAGTTTTGTATTTGTCATGAGGGGTTGTTCCTAATGTTTCTATTTTAGCGAGGTCAAAAAGAGATCCCATTAGTGGCCTACTGATTTTGCTCGATTCCTTTTCTTTTTTTTTACACGATTTTTCGTTATCTGCAAAGACTAAACAGAGTATTGCGACTCTGTGTTTGTTTGTAAATAGAGAATGAACCAAAGAGAACTAATTCTAAAACAGTAAATACTTGGATAACAATCAATCAAATGGAGAGAGAAGCAGGCACGACGGATTACAACGGGGGCAAAGGCCTGCGTTAACTACCTTTCACTATCTGCAAAGAGAGAGTACTCCTAATAGAAATGAGGGGGGGGGGCACCATTCAAAGCAGATCAGTGTGCATAAACACGAAAATGTTTTCACTTACCACGTACTTGACATTCAACAGCTTATGACATTTGCTATTAAAAAACCATTGAAATTCACTGAAAAAACCATAGGTTATAGACCATATATAGTTAGGAATTAGCATTTACAAAACCTTGAAAATTCACTGAAAAAACCATAGGTTATAGACCATATATAGTTAGGAATTAGCATTTAAAAAACCTTATTTTACTCACACAAAACCATTGAAATTCCATATATAGTTAGTTGCACTAACTATATATCGCGCACCCGCAATCCACTGCTGATCATGTCACATATTACATCATTCATGACATGGTCAGTGACATCACTGATGACATCACTGATGACATCTCAAATGACATCACTGATGACATCACTGATGACATCTCATTTGACATCAATGACCACATCACTGATGATATCATTCATGTGACAATACAATGCATCTCCTCACATTTTAATATAACCTCTGTTTCACCCAGTGTTAAATACAGAGTATAATTTTTGAAACCATTGACACACCAATACTAGTTACTACATACGCACTCACTGATTCCTATGTCTACACACACATTCACTCATTCACCCATACAATCATTCATACATACAATCACTCATCTTTACAACACTATCATATGCACTCATACACCTATACAGACACTCACAGTCTGCCACTCATCCATGGAGTTACTCACACACCTAGTCAGTCCTGTAAAGAATCAATGACACTTCCATTTTCTTGTCTATACAGTTAAAAATTGAGCACCTTACATTTTCAAACATATACTAACACATACTTACCTTCTTATACAATCATTGATACAAGTACACATTGATCTGCACAGAGTCACACACCTCCCAGCCAGCCACACACACACTCAGTCTCCCATACAAATAATTGGACAATCAATCAGTAACCCATATAGTTAATCATATAGCTACTGATCAACACATGCAGCAGTTTACAGAACAACAGACATAATGATGCACAAATTAAGACAGTTTAGTCACTAACCCATGCACTCAGTGAGACACATTTAATCACTCACTCATACATTCAGTCATGCACCTACTAAATCCTTTGTCCAGACACTTATACTTCCACTCATTCTTCAATATGTAAGACACATTTTAACTTTACAGAAACATACAGTCACTGGATGTTGTCATCAGTGATGTCATCAGTGATGTCATCAGTGATGTCATTTGAGATGTCATCAGTGATGTCATCAGTGATGTCACTGACCATGTCATGAATGATGTAATATGCGACATGATCAGCAGTGGATTGCGGGTGCGCGATATATAGTTAGTGCAACTAACTATATATGGAATTTCAATGGTTTTGTGTGAGTAAAATAAGGTTTTTTAAATGCTAATTCCTAACTATATATGGTCTATAACCTATGGTTTTTTCAGTGAATTTTCAAGGTTTTGTAAATGCTAATTCCTAACTATATATGGTCTATAACCTATGGTTTTTTCAGTGAATATATATATACATACATATATGAACATATATATTCTGCATAGCTATATAAATACAAATATAAATGCATGCGTACATATACATATTTGCATACATATGCATGTTATGTACATGAAAGTTTGAAAAACACTATTAAAAGCAAAGCTAAAAAGCCACCTCATTACAAACAGAATGGCTATAACTTAAACGAGGGCGAGATTTATTGCATTTTCAATGCTCGTTTACTTTGGTTCCATCAAGAAGCCATTCAGATGTGTCACACATTTGTCATAAATTCTGAATGTTAGCACTCTAGTTGCTCATTATATCACCGTAGTAAAGCTACAGCTCTTCAGGGAAGTCTACTGCTGGTATTCAAAGTGCATGTTTCAGTCTGCATGTCAGAATTTTTTTAATGAAATAGAAGAGGATTTGAGAAGTCACTCAAAATGTGCCCAAATTTTTCTTTCTGAAGCACTAATCATACTTTCTATGGCAAAATGAACCCCCTCATTTTGTTCCTTTTTAAATTAAATGTTTTCAGACTTACAACTACATTCCAATCAAGATGGCTTCTGGTGTGCCATACTTTTGTCATAAGTAAGACTGTTAGCGCTCTAGTTGTTCTTTAGAACACTCAGGGACATTATGTCTTTGGGATATACTTGCGCTACATCTGGGTGCTATTTGGGCTACATTTGGGCTCTTTTGTCTCTGGTGGCCATCTTGGGAGACTGCATGTCAGAATTTTTTTAAAGAAATAAAAGAGGATTTGAGAAGTCACTCAAAATGTGCCCTCATTTTTCTTTCTGAAGCACTAATCATACTTTATATGGCAAAATGAACCCCCTCATTTTGTTCCTTTTTAAATTAAATCTTTTAAGAGTTACCACTTCATTCCAATCAAGATGGCTTCTGGTGTGCCATACTTTTGTCATAAGTAAGACTGTTAGCGCTCTAGTTGTTCTTTAGAACACTCTGCGACATTCTGTCATTGGGCTATACTTGGGCTACAGCTGGGTGCTATTTGGGCTACATTTGGGCTCTTTTGTCTCTGGTGGCCATCTTGGGAGACTGCATGTCAGAATGTTTTAATGAAATAGAAGAGGATTTGAGAAGTCACTCAAAATGTGCCCTAATTTTTCTTTCTGAAGCACTAATCATACTCTCTATGGCAAAATGAACCCCCTCATTTTGTTCCTTTTTAAATTAAATCTTTTCTGACTTACCACCTCATTCCAATAAAGATGGCTTCTGTTGTGCCATACTTTTGTCATAAGTAAGACTGTTAGCGCTCTAGTTGTTCTTTAGAACACTCTGGGACATTCTGTCATTGGGTTATACTTGGGCTACATCTGGGTGCTATTTGGGCTACATTTGGGCTCTTTTGTCTCTGGTGGCTATCTTGGGAGACTGCATGTCAGAATTTTTTTATGAAATAGAAGAGGATTTGAGAAGTTACTCAAAATGTGCCCTAATTTTTCTTTCTGTTTCTTTCTGAAGCACTAATCATACTTTCTATGGCAAAATGAACCCCCTCATTTTGTTCCTTTTTAAATTAAATGTTTTCAGACTTACCACTTCATTCCAATCAAGATGGCTTCTGGTGTGCCATACTTTTGTCATAAGTAAGACTGTTAGTGCTCTAGTTGTTCTTTAGAACACTCTGGGACATTCAGTCATTGGGCTATACTTGGGCTACATCTGGGAGATATTTGGGCTACATTTGGGCTCTTTTGTCTCTGGTGGCCATCTTGGTAGACTGCATGTCAGAATTTTTTTAATGAAATAGAAGAGGATTTGAGAGTCACTCAAAATGTGCCCTAATTTTTCTTTCTGAGGCACTAATCATACTTTCTATGGCAAAATATACCCCCTCATTTTGTTCCTTTTTAAATGAAATGTTTTAAGAGTTACCACTTTATTCCAATCAAGATGGCTTCAGGTGTGCCATACCTTTGTAATAAGTAGGACTGTTAGCGCTCTAGTTGTTCTTTAGAACACTCTGGGAAGCTGCAGTAGAACACAAAGGAATCAACTGACAGTCTCTGTCCTTGTTGGATGTACATGTTTTACTGAGAATGTCAGACTTCATTCTCACATGACTGAGAAAGATAATGTGAATTTAAAGAATTAAATATGCTTTCAGTTTAGCTTATAGACCCCCTTCCAAACCACTGTGGGAAAAGCATAAGATAATAGTTTTCTTTCAAACATGATTCATGATATCCCAGCAGAAGGCTTTTTCACATGGTAAAATCACCTTAGAACACACCACAATTCCTAAAATGAGTATGGTACCATCAACAAATGATGTATAATGTCACAAAAGTCCTAAAACCTTCTATTAACTGCAATGCTTTTTAATGAGGTGCTATCATGTATATTGGTCCCAAGATGGCTGCCAACACTTCTTGGATGAAGAATTTGAATTTTGAAAATATTATATTTGTTTTGCCTTGGGGGTCCTTGTGGTACCCCCAGGGCAGGCATAGGGGGTCAGGGTGCTTCTACCCTGCCCCCTTTTTGAGTTCTACCCGTTTTTGTTTCTGCTTTCCTGTGCCTCAGTCTACCGAGGCACAAGATGGCTGCCAACACATTCTGGTTTGGAGTGTTGACAGACAGTTGACAGCCAATTAGCATTCAGCTCGTGCTCGGAAAGGTAAGCTTACAGTAAGCTTACACGTAAGCTGCTATAGATATATATATTTTTTCTCTTTTGATTTTCTCAGGCACTACTGGAGGGATTTTCACCAAATATAGAAAAGGCACTTCTGCATACCAGTCCCTACAATTTTGCAAAGTTTGATGTAATTTTGTTCAGCCGTTCGAGCTGTAGCCGTGTCTAATCTTCCTATGGAAATTAACATGGGGAAAACATGTTTTGGGACCCCCCTTTTTTCTCGGCCCCCGCTTGACGAATCCCCCCAAAACTTTCAGGGAAGGAGCAGAACTGAGCTGGCCAATTGCACGCAATTTCCTCAATCGACGCCAAAGTTATTCCCAATAGAATGTTGCGGATTTCCTATGGTAACTAGGTCCTAACTATATATACCTACTGGCGACCGCCAGTAGGTAATATATATATTCACTGAAAAAAACATAGGTTTTAGGGGTGTTATAGTTAGGTGGACATTTCAATCGTACAAAAACATTGAAATTCCTCTGTTATAGTTAGTTGTACTTCTTAACAGATATAGTCAGGAAGAACCAAAGGACAGTGAGAATGAGGGGACCATGACCAACCCAGTGAAAAAACAACAAGACCCTTTCAGGTTCAACACCAGCTACAACAAACAACATGCTGATATATAGAATCATCAACCGTAACTGGCCAATAGTTGTGAATGACCCTTTATTGGTCCTACCCTTCCCCGCACAGCATCACTTACATTCAGCAGAGCACCGTCTATGAAAGACTGTCTAGTCAACACCAACCCCGAGGTTATGGAAAAAACTTCCTGGCTGCATACTAATAGGGGTTTTTACAGATGCAAGACATGCAAATCATGCATTCATGGCATCAATACCAAAGTATACAAGGACGCATTTAGTCATAAAGACCATAAGATTAACAAACTATTGACATGCAAGACTGAATTCGCTGTGTATATTCTCATCTGCCCATGTGGATTAAAGTACGTGGGCAGTACTAAGCTTGCTGTGCACAAGCACATTTTACAACATCTCAGGGCCATAGCTAACCATGATAACACCTACCCGGTAGCTAGGCATTTCAAAGAAAAACATAACAACGATAATTCAGGCTTGAAATACTTTGTTATAGATGCAGTCATTGCCAGAAGGAGGGGTGGGGACAGGGAGTCGAAGGTGCAAAAATTAGAAACTCGTTACATCCTTCAGCTCGACTCCAAAAGTCCAGGAGGCCTCAACATCACTGAGGATTTGCACAAGTGTCTATCCTAACCTCACTACATGACATCAATAGGTGACATCAATACTTACCCTTAGACCACCACATAGGCATGATAACTCATGCTGATGACATGAATCAGGATTGTGCGTAACTTAAGTAAAGCAATTGGAGCCATGCGGATGCATTGCTCTTCACTTCTATATATGGAATATTAAGACTTTCCAGAAATGTTTTTATATAATCTTTCATATTTGTTACACTGTACATATGCATTTTACACTTTGGGGTTACTAGCTATTCTTAGCCTGCATTCAAGCAGGACTTAGTCACAATATCATATAGAAAACGAGGAACTCGTGACCTACTCATGAAATTAAGTTTGTGTATATCTAACGGATGATGGATTAGTCTCAGTTTTTAAAACCGTTTTTTGATCACTTTGCACTTTGTTAGCACCTTTTGCACAGCACATAGACTAGACTGTAGTAGATCCCAGTTGCTTTTTAAAATCCATGCTTCAGCCTACCAGTAATAGTATCAGTTCTTCACAGGTATTAGAGTTTTTTTTTCAGCATTTTCATGATGCAGAAAGTCTAGCTAGGGATTTATCCCATTATCAGCGCAGATATATACTTTCTGATTTTTAGAGATGTCATCGGCATTAATACTAGACACCTGAGTAGAGATAGATAGCACTTAGTGTTACCGTGAAGCTACAGGCACAGGAACATAGACGAATCCGGCCAGAAACGCTACTTGTGAAGCATAGTATTTTTCCTACAATTACGGGGGGAGCAACCCATCTCAGTCATCTTGAACTCCTCGCCTACCATGCAGGGCTTGCAGCCCTAACAAGTTAAATTTACAGCCCTAGAAAGAAGCACTAATATGGCATTGCTCCTCATAAGGCCCTGCGAAAAGGTTAGGGGGAAACTTAGAGGGACAGGCATACAATTAGCATTAGCCACCGTTCAGGGAATATGCTCAATTTGCACTATTGCATTTTTTGCACATAGGATCGTTCAGTTATGTTTAAAATGTGTTTTTATGTTACATGTTTCACAAAAGAAAATCTGCTTTTACGATCAAGTATTTTACAAATATTTCCAAATTATTATATTCAAATATTTATTTATTTGTTTACAACCCTGTATTAGGCTATTACAATGTCAAGGAATACATTTTGGGCTTTTAATAACAGGAAACAGTTTAACAATGCACGGAAGCCAGTAATACAAAAATGAATTTTGTTAAACCACAAGTATTTTGTTTATGTCTATGTGTAATTCTGTCACATGTTGCACTTTTCAAATCCGGCACTGTCACTTTAAAAACTGCAACGTACCAGTAACACATTGTCATGTGAACAAGCCTCTGAGGAGGTGAAACGTTATGGCGGCAGTTTGCAGCAAATAAAATACTCTGGAACAATCTTTGGTCCGTGTCTACGTTGCTGCGGTGGGGACAGGATTGCCTTCGCCGACACTGTGGATCTTTGGATATATATATATATATATATATTCCAGGAATAATCCGGTAAGGCACAGAGATTTCAGTCTGCTGGCAAAAACGGACTTGAACCCAAGATTCAGTGCAGAAGTAATTTATTTAGCAGGTAATGCTCCCAAAGTCATCACGACGCGTTTTGCGCTTCACAGAGCGCTTGATCACATGACACAGGTAATCACCTGACATAGGTTTAAATACAGTCTACCAATTGAGGCCAAACTACAGGTTAAATAGAAATAGAAGAATTTGCTCCCTATGAACTACTCAAATTTTTACTCAAATGCTTTACAAATGCATTCATAAGTTGCAATGTGCTGGAGTACATTTTAGCATTAATACATTAAATGACCAATTGTAGACATATAAAAAACGTACGAGATACATATTTGGTGATAGTAAATTAAAAGTGAGATAAACCAAAGAAAAAATGCTTTTGATTCAAAACAGAAAAAATCAATTAAAATTCATTGTCGGTTTAAAGTGCGGTTTTCTATAGTGTTTGATTTCAGATAAGCATATCAGTGAAATACTTATTTCACAGGAACCCTGCTATTGCGGCAAGTGACGATATGGAGCCCCATATATTCACAGATGCCCGATGTAATGTGCAAAAATACAAGTAGTGGAAAGAGCTATAGAGTGCTAATGCAGAGTGCAAGGATGGACAGATTCTGAGGACCTATTTACCACTGCAGTATACAGTACATAGAAAAAAGATTTCTGTAAAATACATATATATTTATGTCCATATGGAGCCCCATATGTGCATACAATGCCCAATGAAAATATGCAGAATTACAGGTATTAGAGGGTGCTTGTAAAGTGCAAATGCCTACTATTTGGACAGGTTCCACGTGTCTGAGTATCTAATTTCTACTGGCTCCAATGACATTGCACAGTAGGTAGAAACAAGTTTTCTTAGTTGCTGTAAAATACCTAATGTTTGCCTTAGTGCTTGTCGTCTTCACAGAGAAAATATTAACCAAGTATACAGTGTTAGAAAAAATCGTAGCATTATTCACGAAAAGTCAATTGTACAGTATACCAGAGTTGGCCCAGTGATTTTAAAGACATGAAACATTTCATAATTCATACATAAACCTATAAAAACCTTAAAATGATTATTTTTATGGAAGGTAAATGAATATGGGTCATAGTCTAAAATCTTGAAAGTTTGTTAAAATAACAATTCTTCGATCAATATGGTAAAAAAGTGTACAAAAAGACATAAATAATCTAAAATATTCTGTATGTTTGGGGAGGCCCTTAAAGTACTACAGTAGGGTTTACACTAGGAGATACAACTCTAATCTGTGCGTTTTATGTATATCATAGGCAGGTATATAAGTCTTCTGTGATATTCAGACCTGAGGGATGCTTGGTATTAAGCTCAATAATATATTGCGTCTCGAGGCGGCGTAGTTTGTCTTCTCTGTTACCCCCTCTCCTGCTGGCATGTACACAATCAATTACATAATATCTGAGGTCACTGCTTCTGGAGTTATGTTTTGACTTAAAGTGCCTCGCTACAGGATAAGTATTATCCTGATTCCCAATTGCCCTTAGGTGCTGCAGAATTCTTTTGTGTACCGGAAGCTTGGTGCTCCCGACGTACAGCAAATTGCAGGGACATATTAACACGTAGACAGCATATTCTGTCTTACATGTTAATAATTTGGTGATTTTGTGTTCCCTGCTGTCAAAGGGGGAATGGTAGCTCTTTTTGTTGATTGCTTGTTGGCATGCTTTGCAGACTTTACAATTATAGAAGCCTGTGTGTGTTAAGTACCAGGTTGACTCTTCCAGTACCTCAGGGCTGGTTTTGACCAATTCATCCCTCATTGACTGCCCTCTACTGTACGTTATACTGGGCCTCTTAGGGAGATCCCTCCCTATCACTGGGTCACTCAGGACTAATGGCCAATTTTTGTAGATGATCTTAGCTATTTCCTTATGTTGGGCATTGTACTGTACAATGAATCTGAATTCACAATTGATAGTGGTAGTGTCCTCAAGAGTTGTTATTTGGGATGAACCGCCAACCAACAGAGTAGATCTATCTTTCTGATTGGATTTCAAAATTGCTGCATCTATGATTTTATGTGAATACCCTCTAGCTAGAAATCTCATTTTGCTGTCCCTCTGTGCCAAGTCAAGGTCAGTTTGCCTGCTGTGTATCCTTTTAAGGCGTAGCATCTCGCCATAGGGGATACTATTTATGAGGTGCTTAATATGAGAACTTGTAGCATGAAGAGTAGAGTTACCGGCTGTTGTTTTACGGTGTAGTCTGGTCTCTATCTTGCCCTGTTCTATAAACACCTCAGTATCCAGAAAAGTAATGGATGATTTGCTCAATGTGGCTGTGAACTGGAGGTTTAGATTGTTGTTATTAAGGTCAGAGATGAACTTTTCTGCTGATGGCATATCCCCCTTCCAGATCACAAAGAGATCATCAATGAAGCGTAACCAGGTAACTACCTGGGCCTGCATAGTTGTTGAGTGTGAAGCCATGAGGAACCTCTCCTCCCACCAGCCCATGTGAAGACATGCGTAGCTGGGGGAGAAGCTGGCCCCCATGGCCACACCCCGCAATTGCCTGTAAATAAGATTATTAAACATAAAAACGTTGTTGTTCAAACACATTTTGACCATTTCCAACAACATTGTCCTATGTTCAGGCATATTAGGCAGAGATCTCTGTAGATAATGATCCAGAGCATTCAGTCCATCAGTATGTACGATGCTTGTATACAACGAGCAGACGTCCAGAGCAATGAGTATGTAGTTTTCCTGCCATCGAATGTCTTTTATCTTGTTCAAAAAGTCGCTAGTATCGCTGACGTATGATGGGAGTTTTTTAACCTCCCCCTGCAAGAAAAAATCTACATACTGCGACATATGTTCCAGACAGCTATTCCTGGCTGAGATAATGGGACGTCCGGGAGGGTTTACAGGATTTTTGTGCAGCTTGGGCAAAAAGTATATGGTCGGTACTACAGGATGATCGTTTAGTAGGAAATTGTGCTCTTGTTTGGTAATGAGTCCTTTTGACTTCCATTTGGAAAGATTCTTGTGGCAGCTTGAATACATATTCTTGAGTTCTGCACCGGAAAATCTAGTGTAACACATTCTGTCATTTAACTGTAGAAGTGCTTCTTTCATATACATCTCTCTTGGAAGTAGCACAATGTTCCCACCTTTATCTGATGCTCTGATGATTACTTTTCGATTGTTCTGCAATTTAGAGATAAGAGCCCTGTAGTCCGCTATTTCTTTATTGTACTTATGTTTGCCTCTGTGTATTTTGGTATTCAGATTTTTCAATTGGTTGGTAACTTGTTCGTGAAATAAATCTATCGAGTCCTTAAGCATGACAGGAGTATATGTGGATTTTGCTCTAAAATTAGTTAAGGGTTTCTTTATCCGTTGGTCTGCAGTTACATTGGGATTTTCACTGTCAGACAAAAGTGCAGTTTGTTCATTGTCATGGGGTGTATTTGACCCCCACATTTCTGCCAGTTCTCCCATTAGTGCCACTGTCGCTTGGCTGGCGCCGATTTCTTCGTCTCTTGGAAAAGATGTTTGTGCATTTTCAAATTTATTCATTGTAAAATATTTTTTGAGTTTGAGTTTTCTAGTACTTTTATAGACATCCAGTCTCATATTGACATAATTGAAGTCTCTTTTGGGACAATAGGTTAAGCCCAGGCTCAAAGTTTCCTTCTCCTTTTCACTGAGTTCTATGTCAGTAAGGTTGACAATAGTTTTGTCGATTTCCATGGGAACGATTACTTTTTGTTCCACCCTCCTCTCTTTTTGTTTTTCCTGTTTGCGCCTGTGTTTGTTTGCCTTTCTCCGCTCTCGTCGTTTGATGTTTTTTGCGCGGCATAGTACTGTTGTCTTGTCCGAGGTCGCAAGGTTTGTCTTCGGTCCTCGCAAAAAAGGGCCAGCTCTTCATCTAATGTGCTCTTGGGTCCCGCTGCCTTTGCTTGTTCGTCCTTCTCCTGATCACTATCAGGATTGGAGCTCTCCTCAGACATGGATGATCCAGTGGCATTCTTTTCAGTGGTAAGATTCGTTTTTTTTGGTAGTAGTCGCTCCTTGTTTACTTGCTTGTTTATTTTTCCTCAGTGCCTCGTATTTTCTAGAGAAAGTAAATATTTGGCCTGTCTCATAGTCAGTCTTGTCCCTAAAGAATTTGTAGGTTTTACGATTCTTAATGATGTCTTCCTCTTTTTTTAATCTAATGCACATTTCCTTTCTTAATTTGATTGCTTCATCCACAACATTAAGGGCTTCGATTTCTTCATTGATTTTGTTGATTTCCTCCAGTAGTTCGGTTCTGTCCAATTCGGCATGCTTGACTAAAATTACCATATGCCTTTTGGAGTTTTCAAGATTGCAATCAGCCCATTCGCGCACTAGAACAGGGTTTGGTTTATCATATGTGGGCGCTAAAAGACTGCGCAGCCCACGCGGCACTCGATTCACATCTAGGTACATTTTTAACGATCGCGCCTCCCACCATTTACTCTGTTCAGCGCGGCTTTTTTTCTCCAAAAGTTTGAATTTGTCTCTTAAGGAGCTGTTCGGTTCCTTATTTGTCTTTGCTGTAGCACTCTCTTTAGGTGGTTCCGATTGTTTTTCATCGAACATTTTTAAAGCCTCACTTTCTCGTTCTTGAACTGTGTCAGATGACATGGCGGGAAAACACTGACTGTTATGTTGCTTTAATTAGGGCTTTTAGATGTACACACGGCGGGTCTTTCAAAACTTCTTAAGTATCCCGGTTGGTGTATAAGCCTTGCACAACCTCTCACCCCCTGTATATACTGTTTCACAATCCTTAACACGTACCTCAGACGTTCAACAG
The DNA here is from genome assembly GCF_964261635.1 of Lissotriton helveticus. Lineage (NCBI taxonomy): Eukaryota > Metazoa > Chordata > Amphibia > Caudata > Salamandridae > Lissotriton > Lissotriton helveticus. The sequence continues at coordinate 652,595,517 of NC_136068.1, forward strand.
AACCCTGCTGTTTCCTCCGATACAGCCGCGTCCCGGATCGTCTTCCGGTATTCCGTGTAGGTTCGATTAGTCAGGGGGGTTCCGCAGTCCTTCTCCTTCCGGAGATCCTTAGCGGTTTCCAAAAGAAAACAATCCTCTTGATTACGCTGCGGCCCTTTAGTTGAGAGGGGGTTCGTCAAAAAAGCCGTCAAGAGAAAGAAAACGGCTTTCACATTCCAGGAATAATCCGGTAAGGCACAGAGATTTCAGTCTGCTGGCAAAAACGGACTTGAACCCAAGATTCAGTGCAGAAGTAATTTATTTAGCAGGTAATGCTCCCAAAGTCATCACTACGCGTTTCGCGCTTCACAGAGCGCTTGATCACATGACACAGGTAATCACCTGACATACGTTTAAATACAGTCTACCAATTGAGGCCAAACTACAGGTTAAATAGAAATAGAAGAATTTGCTCCCTATGAACTACTCAAATTTTTACTCAAATGCTTTACAAATGCATTCATAAGTTGCAATGTGCTGGAGTACATTTTAGCATTAATACATTAAATGACCAATTGTAGACATATAAAAAACGTACGAGATACATATTTGGTGATAGTAAATTAAAAGTGAGATAAACCAAAGAAAAAATGCTTTTGATTCAAAACAGAAAAAATCAATTAAAATTCATTGTCGGTTTAAAGTGCGGTTTTCTATAGTGTTCGATTTCAGAACAGGAACCCTGCTATTGCGGCAAGTGACGATATGGAGCCCCATATATTCACAGATGCCCGATGTAATGTGCAAAAATACAAGTAGTGGAAAGAGCTATAGAGTGCTAATGCAGAGTGCAAGGATGGACAGATTCTGAGGACCTATTTACCACTGCAGTATACAGTACATAGAAAAAAGATTTCTGTAAAATACATATTTATTTATGTCCATATGGAGCCCCATATGTGCATACAATGCCCAATGAAAATATGCAGAATTACAGGTATTAGAGGGTGCTTGTAAAGTGCAAATGCCTACTATTTGGACAGGTTCCACCTGTCTGAGTATCTAATTTCTACTGGCTCCAACGACATTGCACAGTAGGTAGAAACAAGTTTTCTTAGTTGCTGTAAAATACCTAATGTTTGCCTAAGTGCTTGTCGTCTTCACAGAGAAAATATTAACCAAGTATACAGTGTTAGAAAAAATCGTAGCATTATTCACGAAAAGTCAATTGTACAATATACCAGAGTTGGCCCAGTGATTTTAAAGACATGAAACATTTCATAATTCATACATAAACCTATAAAAACCTTAAAATGATTATTTTTATGGAAGGTAAATGAATATGGGTCATTAAACCCTTGAAATTCCCACGTTATAGTTAGTTGGACTCATTATAACTTGCGCGTGCAATGCACTGTTGATGACGTCACATATTACATCACTCATGACATGGTCAGTGACATCACTCATGACATCACTGATGACACCATCCAGTGAATGTGTGTCTTTCTGAAAAATAAATATGTTTTAAATATGTATATATATATATAAAGGTCGATGGAAGAATATATGTTTAAATAAGTGTCTAAATGGCTATTAAAAAAAAAGAATGATTGGTTAACTGGCTTATTAAGTGTATCTTAGTGAATACATATATTAGCGAGTAATGTTTAAATATTTAAATATATGTATCAGTGTTTCACTTTGTGTATAAGTGGCTGCATGGGTTGGTGAGTAGTTACATGTGTGTGTATATGGGTTATTATTTTTTTTTAGTAGCAGTATGAGTGTCTGTATGGTTTGGTGGGGGTATTACTTAGCACATAAATGCATCAATGACTGACTCACTGTTTGTATGTGTTTTGAAGACAGCATATGTGCAGGACTGTATAGGTGGATGAGTGTGTATATGTGAGTGAATGCCTGTCTCACTAGTGTCTTTATCAGTAACTACATATGTTTTAATCTAGTATATGTGAGTATTGATATATATAAGTGAGTATATGTGAGAGTGAGAGATTGTAGGAGTTCCTGTTTAAATTAGTATGTGTTTCTATAAGTGATTGTTTAAGAGAGTAAGTATGTGTAAGTTTCCTTATAAGTAAAGTGGTAGTGTGTGTATAGCTGTATATGCAAATAAATGGATGTTCAATAGTTTATTTGCATGTGTGAGTATGTGTGTGAGTAACTTTTGGATGACTGTCGGTGTGTAACAGGATGTATAGGTGTACCACTACATATGATTAGTGGGTATATGTATGAGTGACTATATAGAACTGTTGGTGAATGAGTGGATGTGTATATAGATGGTGGAATTACTGAATTGGTTGTTGTAACTGGTATGGGTATCTCCATTTTTTTGAAAATGTTAGTTTCTATTTTTGAATATGTGTTTCAAGGGTTACATTACAGTGAGTCTGTCACTCTGTCACAAGGATGGTGTCATCAGTGATGTCATGAGTGATGTCACTGACCATGTCATGAGTGATGTAATATGTGACGTCATCAGCAGTGCATTGCACGCGCAAGTTATAGTGAGTCCAACTAACTATAACGTGGGAATTTCAATGGTTTTATGTCAGTAAAATTTCCAGCTAACTATAACTGGTGTCAAACTTATGGTTTTTACAGTAAATTTATTAGGTTTTGTAAATGCTAATTCCGAACTATATATAGGGCTCTCAAACCTATGTTTTTTCAGTGAATTTCAAAGGTTTTTAATAGCAAATTTCTATAGCTATGAAATATAATATTTTTTCTAATGAATCCTATATTCTACATTTATGTAATACTATTTTTTTTATGTATATTGTTTTTTTGTTTTTTTTTGCCCTAGGGCGCTCCCGGTGCGCGTACCGATGCTGTCGGGTCATGTGACCTGAAAATAACACTTTTCATTGGGTCAGAACAGTTTTGGTTTCCAAATGATGAAAGCCCGGTTCATGTGACCTGAAAATAACACTTTTCATTGGTTCAGAACAGTTTTGTTTTCCAAATGATGAAAGCCCCCACCTTTTTTCCTCATTCTCACTTTGTTCTTTGAGTGAGGAAGACCTGTTTCTATTCATTGAGAAATGGCTACAGTAGCAGCAGCAGCAGGAGCATCTGCACCACCACCACCACCACCACAAGGACCACCACAACACCACATTGGTGGTGAAGAAGAAGAAGGAGAGTAGGAGGAGGAGGAGGAGGAGGAGAGGCGCTTCCTGCCTGAACATACTACCCCCTATAAGCCAAAGGAGCACATTGTCTGGGAGTTTTTTAAAATTCCAAAGGACCAAAAGAAAGTTAATGCGCCAAAGGTTACTTGTCTGATCTGTGGCACTGTACTTTCTAGGGGGAACCCTGCCAAAAAATACTCTTTTGGCAACAACACCATGATTCGCCACATGCAACGCCTTCATCCAAACAACTAGGCTGCGGCAGAGGTCAGAGAACTGACCAGAAACCCTTCACCCAGCACCTCCCAAAGTAAACAACCCACTCCATCAAGTCCAGAGACAAGGGAGATGGTCCCAAACATGCAAACCAAGTTTGGAGAATTCAAAATCGTTTGTATATTTTGTGGAAAAACAATTACCTATGGTGAGCAAAGTATTAAACTCATCAACCATGCTGGAGACAACCACAAGTGCCTAAAGAAACCTTAATTTTTTCCTGTTTTTTTTTGCTCCAGTTGAGCTGTTTACAATTCCCTGTTTTTTGTTTGTCCCCATAAAAATTACAAAAAAATATAAAATTGTTCATAAAAGCCCCAAAAATTAAAAAATGTTCAAAAAAATATATATATATAAAACAACAAAAAGAATAAAAAAAACAGTTCTTTTTAGAACTACCTTTAATTTATAAAAAAATGCTACATTTTTTAAAAACTCTGTCATTCTTTTTTCTACAGGGTACGCGTACCGGTACGCTTCCCGGTGCGCGTACCGGGCGCTCCCCCCCGAGAATTGTTTTTAAAAAACGGTAAGCACCGGTAAGCGCTCCCCAAATATTTTGGAAGGTAATTTACATAAAAACCACTGGAGAGACTTTCACCAAATATAGAATAGGCCCTACTACATACCAGTCCCTACCATTTCCCAAATTTGGTGGAATTCCATTGAGCCTTTTGGGCTGTAGCCCTGTCTAAATATCCTGAGGTAAATTACATGACAAAAACACATATAAAGTGTTAGAATTCACAACCAATTAAAATATTACTTTCATTTTCTACTTTTATGTGCTGACATTTGATTGGTTATGTACATGAATATATATGAAAAATGAGAGGGAAACACGGCCATTTTGACTAGAACTACCTGAGGTACATTTATAAAGGATATTCTCATAAAACTTCAACAGCTTTCTGTAAGGTAAGTTGTTAATTTGTAAGAGGAACTATGTTGTGCACTTTAAGTTAATTTGGAAAAATGTTTTCTGATAGTTATTTACTGTCCCTCTGTTATAATTATAGATTGAGATAGGCTTCTCTATTATAGGTATGGATTGAGTTAGGCTTGTCTGGTATAATTATGAATTTACTTAGGCTTCATCACATGCACTTTTTTATATTTCTACTTCCTGACTGATACCATACACTGCCCAAAGATAACTTCACTGTTAAAAACTCAGAAGTACCTGTCTGAACTTAAACTTAACAGTGCCCTAACTCTACTGATATAGTTATTTTTTATGCAATTTACAGCAAGAAAATGGAAGGAAAAGAAGACACAATTAATATTTCATTTGAAATTGTGGTTGAGAACAATCCAGAAGAAGATATTGATGACTTGGAATTTATTGACCAGTCTCTGGATCAAGAATTAATTGACTGTGTTGAAAGCATAGAATCATGGAATCAAAATTATGAGGAAATTCCAGATGATCTAATGTTGGAAATACTATTAAATTTTGAAAAATCAGAACAATAAATTTATATTTAATAATTAAAAATTGTTCGAGAAATTATTCATTTTGATATGTAATTCATGAAATAGTACCAAAATGATTATAATATAAAGTGAACTTTTTTGTGTTACATTGTAATTTTGCTCATAGTTACTTCCTTTCTCCCACTATATTATCTCCAATGTGTATTTGATATCTCTTTTTTTTCTCCTGCCTCCATGTTGTTTCTGCCTTCCTGACAGACTATGCTATAGATTCCATATACCACAATAACTTCTGTAACAACATGCAAATTATCTACAGAGGAAACGGTGTACATTGAATTTAAGACTCTGCATTGGCACCTACATGTTGGTACTTAAATCACCCACACAACACAACAACTCTATTCAGAGCTACCCTACCTCTAAGCACTTTAAATTATTATTTTACTGTTTCACTGGGTTTTCCCCATGGTACGCTCCCCGGTGCGCAGACCGGGCGCTCCCTCCGCGAAAAAAAAAAAAAAATATTGCCCCGCTGGGCCCTTTTATGGCCCCACATCAAACCTAGGGGGTCAGGGGGTCTCCCCTGCCCCCTTTTGGTCATTACCCCCTTTGTTTTTGCCACCTCTTGTGTCTCGATCCTACCGAGACACAAAATGGTGGCCACTCCGGACTGTTTGGAATGTTGACAGACACCCGAGAGCTAATCAGCTTTCCGCTCGCGTACTCGCCCCGGTGCGCGTACCGGGGCGCGCTTATAGATATATATTTTTTTTTAACCTAAATTACTCAAAATCCACTGGAGCACATATCTTGAGACATAGCAAAGGCTCATCGGGCTACCAGTCCCTACAATTTTGCCAAGTTTGGTGGAATTCCATTCAGCCGTTCGGGCTAAAAGTGAGTCCGACCGCCCTATGGAAATTAACATGGGGAAAACACGTTTTGGGACCCCCCTTTTATCTCGACCCCCGCTTGACAAATCCCCCCAAACTTTCAGGGAAGGAGCAGAGCGGAGCGGGCCATCTTCTTCGAGAAATTCGAGAAGATTCGTCCACCGGCGCCAAAGTTATTCCCAATAGAATGTTGCGGATTTCCTATGGAAAACAATCCTAACTATAACTACCTACTGGCGACCGGCAGTAGGTAATATATATATATATATATATATATATATATTACCTACTGGCGGTCGCCAGTAGGTATATATAGTTAGGATTTTTTCTCTATGGGATTTTTGAAAATTCTATGTCTAATAACTTTGGCGTTTTTGGACGGAATTGGCTGAAATTTTCAGGAAAATGGCACATTTTGTTTCTGAGCAGCCCTTGAAAAGTTGGGGGGGGTTCGTCAAGGGGGGGCCGAGAAAAAAGGGGGGTCCCAAAACGTGTTTTTAACATTGAGTTTTCCATAGGGCGGTTGGCCTCACTTTTAGCCCGAACGGCTGAATGGATTTGCACGAAACTTGGCAAAATTGTAGGGACTGGTAGCCCGATGTGCCTTTGCTAGGTATCAATATATGTGCTCCAGTGGATTTTGAGAAATTAACGTTCAAAAAAAGATATATATCTGTAACAGCGGACCGGGCAGCGCTCCGGTTCGCGGACTTTTCGCGGTACGGAGCTTTGTGAAGCGAAGCTGATTGGTTCTCCGGCGTCTGTGAACATTCCAAACAGTCCGTAGCGGCCGCCATCTTGTCTCTCGGTAGGATCGAGAGACAAGAGGAGGCCAAAGTGAAGGGGCAAATGACCATAAGGGGGCATAGTAGATCCTCGCTGACCCCCTAGGTTTGATGTGGAGGTTTTAAAAGGGCCCCGCGGGGCAAAAAAAAGAAATAATAATAATAATAATAATCGAACGGCTGAATGGATTTGCACGAAACTTGGTAAAATATTAGGGACTGGTAGCCCGATGTGCCTTTGCTAGGTCTCAATATATGTGCTCCAGTGGATTTTGAGAAATTAACGTTCAAAAAAAGATATATATCTGTAACAGCGCTCCGCTTCGCGTAACGGAGGTTTGCGAAGCTGATTGGTTCTCTGGCGTCTGTAAACATTGCAAACAGTCCGTAGCGGCCACCATCTTGTCTCTCGGTAGGATCGAGAGACAAGAGGAGGCCAAAGCGAAGGGGCAAATGACCATAAGGGGGCATAGTAGATCCTCCTTGACCTCTTAGGTTTGATGTGGAGGTTTTAAAAGGGCCCCGCGGGGCAAAAAAAAAAATAATAATAATAATCGAACGGCTGAATGGATTTGCACGAAACTTGCAAAATTGTAGGGACTGGTAGCTCGATGTGCCTTTGCTAGGTCTCAATATATGTGCTTCAGTGGATTTTGAGAAATTAACGTTCAAAAACAAGATATATATCTGTAACAGCGCTCCGCTTCGCGGAAAGAAAATTATATCTGTATTACCTAGCTGTTGCTAACACCAGTTAGCGACGGCTAGTAGGAGATAGCGACCATCTTGGGCCCCACTTTGCATGTGAGTGATATTTATCACTAATGACATGCAAAGTGGGCATGCCAAGATGTTAGCGACTGGAAACAGTCGCTAACATCGCTATCTCCTATTATCAACTTTTGGAAATATTCGCGATAAGCGCGAATATCTCCAAAAGCTACCACCTGCCCTGAGCAGTTCTTAGCCATGTTATCCAATGGGAGGTGGATAACATGGCTAAGAGCATTAGCTCGGTAATGCATGAATATCGCTGAGTTTTCAGCGATATTAATGCATTGCGGTCGTTTTTTATCGTATTTGCGATAAACCTTGATAATAGCAAGGTTTATCTGCGATAATTTCTGACGATGCTTAGCGGTAAAAAAATCGTTGCTAAGCATCGTTAGGGATAAATATCGCTTAACTTTGGTAATATGCCCCAACGTCTGTTAACGTTCGATTCGAAGGAAATCAGGAAGTGTTGAAAAACATTGTCTGCGCCATCTTGCCTTTTTTCAAATGCCAGACTCTTGTCGTGCACGGCAGTCATTTTAGATGCCTTGACCAGACCCACTCTGTGCACGCTGTCGATCCTTAGCATGGCTCCCCACCCTCGCAAGCATCTCCCCCAGGCAGTGGTCACCCCCGCTCTCTGTCTTATGCATGGGTAATAAACCACCCCCCATCTGCGCTGCTCTTCCCTGAGAATCACACCCTGTGCCCGCCCGACACCTCCCTTTCGCCCTATTCACTACCGCACCCTCTGACACTCCTTTTCCTCTGTGTCCGATTGTCCAGGCCGGTCCTAGGGTATCAGCTAGCCCTGCAGATGTAGTTTATGGCCCCAGCTGTAAAGAATCACCCCTCTTCAAAGGAGTTATAGTAGATCAAGGCCCACACTCGATGAGATCCGTCACAGCAGACGCGTTCCTATTATCTGAAAACCATCCTGTATTGTGATTGGGGAGGGGACCGAGCCTGAAGCGGAAGATTCCAGGGATGACTCTTTGTACATCAAAGTTTTTACAATTATGTGTCACATTAAAAATATATAGCACTCCAACAAAGTAGTAAGATTATAAAACTTTAATAACTTATAAATATATACAAGAAAACAAAAACAGTAATAACATATAAACATTTTTAGGGAAAAACAACGAAGTAGCGGTCGGCTGTGCGAATAGTCCCAACGCAGCACAACGTCCAGATTTCTGGCGTGGGGCGTCGCGGGGGGGTGGGTCATCAGTAGCAAACTGTTGTGCGAATAGTTCCAAGGCAGCAGAACGATGGCACCAAGGTGATGTCCAGTAAGTTGCCGCACTGGTTTTGGTATTCTACAATGCTGCTCCGAATAACGGCGTGGGGCGCCCCGGGGGAGGCGGCGTGAACGGGCCTCTCCAGGTGGAGTCTCGTCTGTTGTAGTGGGGCGCCCCTTTACCGTTTCAGTTGCCATTCCGTCCGCTTTTGGTCCACTGTGTCAAAAGCCGCAATTCAGCTGAGTTGCGCCCACTCTTGCGGTGCAGCGATAGGCGGCTGTCACAGGACTCTCAAAATGGCGGCAGGCTGTTTCCTTTTTGGGCCTGGTCCACTGAAATGGCCCTGGGACACCTTGGAAATCGGTTGCTTGTCTGCTAGGTCTTGGACCCCATTCTCGAAAGCGTCCCCTCCGCCTTGAGGATTCATCAAAAGTTTTGGGGGCCCCCGACTCCTGTAGGCTTCTGGTGGGGAGCGGCTGCCATGATTGCTCGCGGAATGACCACGACGGAGCTACGAGATGGTGGTGCTCTCATGCTGACGCCAGCTTCAGTCTGAAACATCCAGAAACAAGGTGGGGCTTTCATCGTTTGGGAAAAAAAAAAAGTTTTCATCCAATGAAAAGTGTTGTTTTTAGGTCATATGATCAAGCCTTCCATCATTAGGAAACCAAAAGTAAAATGAACCAATGAAAAGTTTTATAAACAAGTCACATGACCTGTTATGTGGCATAGGGTATAAAATGCGGAGAAAATACGTTGGCACGTGAGGCGGCGTCAGTAGCGGACCGATGTGCGAATAGGCCAAAGGCAACACAACGCGCCAAGATCCGGATGGCACCGAGGTGGTGTCCAGCAAGTTGCAGCACTGGTGTGGCCATCCTACAATGCTGAAAGTTGGCGTGGGGCGCCCCGTTGGCCTGTGAGTTTGCGTCAGTAGCGGACCGATGTGCGAATAGGCCGAAGGCAGCACAACGCGCCAAGATCCGGATGGCACCGAGGTGGTGTCTAGTAAGTTGCCGCACTGGTGTGGCCATCCTACAATATTGAAAGTCGGCGTGGGGCGCCCCGTTGGCCTGTGAGATGGCGTCAGTAGCGGACCGATGTGCGAATGGGGCCAAAGGCAGCGCAACAATATTTTCTGACTAGAAGACACCACAAGGCGCTGAGATGCCAAGATCCGGATGGCACCGAGGTGGTGTCTAGTAAGTTGCCGCACTGGTGTGGCCATCCTACAATGTTGAAAGTCGGCGTGGGGCGCCCCGTTGGCCTGTGAGATGGCGTCAGTAGGGGACCGATGTGCGAATGGGGCCAAAGGCAGCGCAACAATATTTTCTGACTAGAAGACACCACAAGGCGCTGAGATGCCAAGATCCGGATGGCACCGAGGTGATGTATAGCAAGTTGCTGTACTGGTGTGGCCATCCTACAATGGTAAAAGTCGGCGTGGGGCGCCCTGTTGGCCTGTGAGATGGTGTCAGTTGCGGACCGATGTGCGAATGGGGCCAAAGGCAAAAGGCAGCGCAACAATATTTTCTGTATGGAAGATACCACTAGGCGTTGAGATGCCAAGATCCGGATGGCACCGAGGTGATGTCTAGCAAGTTGCTTTACTGGTGTGGTCATCCTACAATGCTGAAACTCGGCGTGGGGCGCCCCATTAGCCTGTGAGATGGCGTCAGTAGCGGACCGATGTGTGAATAGGCCGGAACCAGCACAAGGCGCCAAGATCCGGATGTCACCGTGGTGGTTTCATAGTTGAGAGGCACTTCATCTGCAGTGGGGCGCCGAGATCCGGATGGCACCGAGGTGATGTCTAGCAAGTTGCTGTACTGGTGTGGTCATCCTACAATGCTGAAACTCGGCGTGGGGCGCCCCATTAGCCTGTGAGATGGCGTCAGTAGCGGACCGATGTGTGAATAGGGCAAAGGTAGCGCAAGAATATTTTCTGAAGAGGAGACACCACAAGGCGCTGAGATTCGGTTACCACCGAGGTGATGTCTAGCAAGTTGCCGCACTGGTGTGGCCATCCTACAATACTGCTCCGAATAACGGCGTGGGGTGCCCGAAGGGGGGGGGGGAGGCGGCGTGAACGGGCCTTCCTAGGTGGAGGCTCGTCTGCTGTAGTGGGGCGCCCCTTTACCGTTTCAGTTGCCATTCAGCTGAGTTTCGGCTGCTCTTGATGCTACAGCGACAGGCGGCTGCAACAGGACTCTCAAAATGGCGGCCTGTTCTTTGGATTTGGGCCTGGTCCACTAAAATGGCCCTGGGACACCTTAGAACTCGGACGCTCGATTTTTTTTTCCTTTCCTGTACATGCAAAAAAAGGTAAATGCCCGGTACGTTACACGCTTCATCTGCCACGATGAACTCTCCAGAGGAACCGAAAAAAAATATAGTTATGGTAACTATACCATGCATCGTCATATGGAGAGGTGGCACCAAATAATTATAGTGCTGCATAAAAGAGAGATTTGGAGGAGAACCCCTGACCTGCTAGTACATTCATCAAAGAAGTGGCACTGACAGCATCAGAGGCAAGGGAAACGGTCCCAAATATTTAGAAGAACTTTGGAAAGATTAAAATGACATGTTTAGATTGTGGCAAATTAATTTCATGTGGACAGATGAGTGTTACTCTAATAAATACAGCATATGAACATCATCATAGTCGATGGTTGGTAGAGACATTTTGACTATATCCTGGACCTGCCCGTCCTCGCCCAAAATGGCGCCGGAATAAATGGGACTCGTAACTCCTTGTTGTGTACTGGTTGCAGAACCTTGAAATCACGAGATACGTATGCAGTTTTGAAGCACATGGCAGGCGGGGACGAGAATTGATTGAATATTTCGACATCCCTATTGATATTAAGTTCTGATGTGTTATTGATTACTGTACTATTGAAAGTTCGAATTAACGTCACCCATGGTACTTGCCCGCAAATGTATATCTAGATAATTTTATTGTAACTGGCCCTGTCGTATTTTAATTATAAAATGTACGTCCACCGATTCCGTAACTGTTAGACACCTTAGTTCTTGCAACCTAATGGCCCGCCCGTTACGTTCCTCTACAGTGTAAATGTCTACTCATCATATACGATTACAGTTTGCTCCGTGGCCGGCCCACGTGGTTATAGGCTCGTATTTGTATAATGAAATTTTCACAATAAAGGTTTTTAAAAGAAAACATGGTAGTAGTATATACATTGGTAAAGTTTTTAATAATAGTCACTGTTTTAGAATCATTAAAAGGCAAGTGAAATAAAGCAGACCAATTACATGAAGGGTAAAAGGTATAATTCGAAGGAACGCAGTAAAGATAAATGGTCAAGGGCTGTTGTGTTTTCTACTCCTGCAACATAAAGTGATCGATAAGAATCTCATATTCAGGCGTATCGGCGACTAAGACAGCAGGTCGACCCTCTTTTGCTCAACGGCTCCGTAATGGGACGAAGAAACGCTCTTTTTCTCGAAAAAAGAATATATTTTACTTGCAGGACAGTTGTAAATTTTCCGGGAAAGTACATTAGCCTGGAACATTATAACATATATTTAAGAAAAAATAATGTTCGGAAGTAATAAAAAGCATAATTTTTAGGTCATATGACCAAGCCTTTCATCATTAGAATAAGAAAAGTAAAATGAACCAATGAAAAGTTTTATTAACAAGTCACATGACTTGTTATGCTTACGTTACGCGCTGCGCGCCCCGGATGACTTCCGGATGCGCTAACGCGGCGCGTCATATGACGCATTACGCGACAACGCAGGTCCAGAATATAGTCAACATGTCTCCACCAACCAGCGGTCGGAACACAACCCCTTTCAGCAGGCTAAATAGTTCTGTTAAATGACAACAGAAGGGACAGGCAACAAGAACCATCAGTCAAAGAGGGGAGGGCTAGTTCTTCTCTACCGGGTTACATTGGGGCGCTACCGGAACTGATCGAATTGGTAGTCTACAGTGTTTCTGGGTGTTTCAGACTGAAGGTGGGGTTAGCATGAGAGCAGCACCATTTCGTAGCTCCGTCGTGGCCATTCCGCAACCAATCATGGCAGCCGCTCTTTATCGTTATTTTGGGCGGGGTGGGTGGCGGAGCCGAGCTGTTTTGCAGCCATCATTGTGTGGAGTTCAGTTCATCTCACTAGTTTTGTATTTGTCATGAGGGGTTGTTCCTAATGTTTCTATTTTAGCGAGGTCAAAAAGAGATCCCATTAGTGGCCTACTGATTTTGCTCGATTCCTTTTCTTTTTTTTTTACACGATGTTTCGTTATCTGCAAAGACTAAACAGAGTATTGCGACTCTGTGTTTGTTTGTAAATAGAGAATGAACCAAAGAGAACCAATTCTAAAACAGTAAATACTTGGATAACAATCAATCAAATGGAGAGAGAAGCAGGCACGACGTATTACAACGGGGGCAAAGGCCTGCGTTAACTACCCTTCACTATGTGCAAAGAGAGAGTACTCCTAATAGAAATGAGGGGGGGGCACCATTCAAAGCAGATCAGTGTGCATAAACACGAAAATGTTTTCACTTACCACGTACTTGACATTCGACAGCTTATGATATTTGCTATTAAAAAACCATTGAAATTCACTGAAAAAACCATAGGTTATAGACCATATATAGTTAGGAATTAGCATTTACAAAACCTTGAAAATTCACTGAAAAAACCATAGGTTATAGACCATATATAGTTAGGAATTAGCATTTAAAAAACCTTATTTTACTCACACAAAACCATTGAAATTCCATATATAGTTAGTTGCACTAACTATATATCGCGCACCCGCAATCCACTGCTGATGATGTCACATATTACATCATTCATGACATGGTCAGTGACATCACTGATGACATCACTGATGACATCTCAAATGACATCACTGATGAGATCACTGATGACATCTCATTTGACATCAATGACCACATCACTGATGATATCATTCATGTGACAATACAATGCATCTCCTCACATTTTAATATAACCTCTGTTTCACCCAGTGTTAAATACAGAGTATAATTTTTGAAACCATTGACATACCAATACTAGTTACTACATACGTACTCACTGATTCCTACGTCTACACACACATTCACTCATTCACCCATACAATCATTCATACATACAATCACTCATCTTTACAACACTATCATATGCACTCATACAGCTATACAGACACTCACACTCTGCCACTCATCCATGGAGTTACTCACACACCTAGTCAGTCCTGTAAAGAATCAATCACACTTCCATTTTCTTGTCTATACAGTTAAACATAGAGCACCTTACATTTTCAAACATATACTAACACATACTTACTTTCTTATACAATCATTGATACAAGTACACATTGATCTGCACAGAGTCACACACCTCCCAGCCAGCCACACACACACTCAGTCTCCCATACAAATACTTGGACAATCAATCAATAACCCATATAGTTAATCATATAGCTACTGATCAACACATGCAGCAGTTTACAGAACAACAGACATAATGATGCACAAATTAAGACAGTTTAGTCACTAACCCATGCACTCAGTGAGACACATTTAATCACTCACTCATACATTCAGTCATGCACCTACTAAATCCTTCGTCCAGACACTTATACATCTACTCATTCTTCAATATGTAAAACATATTTAAACTTTACAGAAACACACAGTCACTGGATGATGTCATCAGTGATCTCATCAGTGATGTCATTTGAGATGTCATCAGTGATGTCATCAGTGATGTCACTGACCATGTCATGAATGATGTAATATGTGACATCATCAGCAGTGGATTGCGGGTGCGCGATATATAGTTAGTGCAACTAACTATATATGGAATTTCAATGGTTGTGTGTGAGTAAAATAAGGTTTTTTAAATGCTAATTCCTAACTATATATGGTCTATAACCTATGGTTTTTTCAGTGAATTTTCAAGGTTTTGTAAATGCTAATTCCTAACTATATATGGTCTATAACCTATGGTTTTTTCAGTGAATATATATATATATATATATATATATATATATATATATATATATTACCTACTGGCGGTCGCCAGTAGGTATATATAGTTAGGATTTTTTCTCTATGGGTTTTTTGAAAATTCTATGTCTAATAACTTTGGCGTTTGTGGACGGAATCGGCTGAAATTTTCAGGAAAATGGCACATTTTGTTTCTGAGCAGCCCTTAAAAATTTGGGGGGGGTTCGTCCAGTGGGGGCCGAGAAAAAAGGGGGGTCCCAAAACGTGTTTTTAACATTGAGTTTTCCATAGGGCGGTTGGCCTCACTTTTAGCCCGAACGGCTGAATGGATTTGCACGAAACTTGGCAAAATTGTAGGGACTGGTAGCCCGATGTGCCTTTTGTAGGTCTCAATATATGTGCTCCAGTGGATTTTGAGAAATTAACGTTTAAAAAAAGATATATATCTGTAACAGCGGACCGGTTAGCGCTCTGGTTCGCGGACTTTTCGCGCAACGGAGCTTTGTGAAGCGAAGCTGATTGGTTCTCCGGCGTCTGTCAACATTCCAAACAGTCCGTAGCGGCCGCCATCTTGTCTCTCGGTAGGATCGAGAGACAAGAGGAGGTCAAAACAAAGGGGGAAATAACTATAAGGGGGCATAGTAGATCCTCGCTGACCCCCTAGGTTTGATGTGGAGGTTTTAAAAGGGCCCCGCGGGGCAAAAAAAAAAAATAATAATAATAATCGAACGGCTGAATGGATTTGCACGAAACTTGGCAAAATTGTAGGGACTGGTAGCCCGATGTGCCTTTGCTAGGTCTCAATATATGTGCTTCAGTGGATTTTGAGAAATTAACGTTCAAAAAAAGATATATATCTGTAACAGCGCTCCGCTACGCGTACTTTTCGCGCAACGGAGCTTTGTGAAGCGAAGCTGATTGGTTCTCCGGTGTCTGTAAACATTCCAAACAGTCCGTAGCGGCCGCCATCTTGTCTCTCGGTAGGATCGAGAGACAAGAGGAGGCCAAAGCGAAGGGGCAAATGACCATAAGGGGGCATAGTAGATCCTCGCTGACCCCCTAAGTTTGATGTGGAGGTTTTAAAAGGGCCCCGCGGGGCAAAAAAAAAAAAAATAATAATAATCGAACGGCTGAATGGATTTGCACGAAACTTGGTAAAATATTAGGGACTGGTAGCCCGATGTGCCTTTGCTAGGTCTCAATATATGTGCTTCAGTGCATTTTGAGAAATTAACGTTCAAAAACAAGATATATATCTGTAACAGCGCTCCGCTTCGCGGAGATAAAATTATATCTGTATTACCTAGCTGTTGCTAACACCAGTTAGCGACGGCTAGTAGGAGATAGCGACCATCTTGGGTCCCACTTTGCATGTGAGTGATATTTATCACTAATGACATGCAAAGTGGGCATGCCAAGATGTTAGCGACTGGAAACAGTCGCTAACATCGCTATCTCCTATTATCAACTTTTGGAAATATTCGAGATAAGCGCGAATATCTCCAAAAAGTAACAGCTGCCCTGAGCAGTTCTTAGCCATGTTATCCAATGGGAGGTGGATAACATGGCTAAGAGCATTAGCTCGGTAATGCATGAATATCGCGGAGTTGTCAGCGACATTAATGCATTGCGCTCGTTTTTTATCGTATTTGCGATAAACCTTGATAATAGCAAGGTTTATCTGCGATAATTTCTGACGGTAAAAAAATCTTTGCAATGCATCGTTAGGGATAAATATCGCTTAACTTTGGTAATATGCCCCAACGTCTGTTAACGTTCGATTCGAAGGAAATCAGGAATTGTTGAAAAACATTGTGTGCGCCATCTTGTCTTTTTTCAAATGCCACACTTTTGTCGTGCACGGCAGCCATTTTAGATGCCTTGACCAGATCCACTCTGTGAACGCTGTCGATCCTTAGCATGGCTCCCCACCCTCGCAAGCATCTCCCCCAGGCAGTGGTCACCCCCGCTCTCTGTTTTATGCATGGGTAATAAACCTCCCCCCATCTGCGCTGTTCTTCCCTGAGAATCACACCCTGTGCCCGCCCGACACCTCCCTTTCGCCCTATTCACTACCGCACCCTCTGACACTCCTTTTCCTCTGTGTCCGATTGTCCAGGCCGGTCCTAGGCTATCAGCTAGCCCTGCAGATGTAGTTTATGGCCACAGCTGTAAAGAATCACCCGTCTTCAAAGGAGTTATAGTAGATCAAGGCCCACACTCGATGAGATCCGTCACAGCAGAAGCGTTGCTATTATCTGAAAACCATTCTGTATTGTGATTGGGGAGGGGACCGAGCGTGAAGCGGAAGATTCCAGGGATGACTCTTTGTACATCAAAGTTTTTACAATTATGTGTCACATTAAAAATATATAGCACTCCGACAAAGTAGTAAGATTATAAAACTTTAATAATTTATAAATATATACAAGAAAACAAAAATAGTAATAACATATAAACATTTTTAGAGAAAAACAACGAAGTAGCGGTCGGCTGTGCGAATAGTCCCAACGCAGCACAACGTCCAGATTTCCGGCGTGGGGCGTCGCGGGGGGTGGGTGATCAGTAGCAAACTGTTGTGCGAATAGTTCCAAGGCAGCAGAACGCGCCGAAATCTAGATGACACAAAAGTGATGTCTAGTAAGTTGCCACCCAGCAAATAACGGCGTGGGGCGTCGCGGGGGGTGGGTCATCAGTAGCAAACTGTTGTGCGAATAGTTCCAAGGCAGCAGAACGATGGCACCAAGGTGATGTCCAGTAAGTTGCCGCACTGGTTTTGGTATTCTACAATGCTGCTCCGAATAACGGCGTGGAGCGCCCCGGGGGAGGCGGCGTGAACGGGCCTCTCCAGGTGGAGTCTCGTCTGTTGTAGTGGGGCGCCCCTTTACCGTTTCAGTTGCTATTCCGTCCGCTTTTGGTCCACTGTGTCAAAATCCGCCATTCAGCTGAGTTGCGCCCACTCTTGCGGTGCAGCGATAGGCGGCTGCCACAGGACTCTCAAAATGGCGGCAGGCTCTTTCCTTTTTGGGCCTGGTCCACTGAAATGGCCCTGGGACACCTTGGAAATCGGACGCTTGTCTGCTAGGTCTTGGACCCCATTCTCGAAAGCGTCCCCTCCGCCTTGAGAATTCATCAAAAGTTTTGGGGGCCCCGACTCCTGCAGGCTTCTGGTGGGGAGCGGCTGCCATGATTGCTCGCGGAATGACCACGACGGAGCTACGAGATGGTGGTGCTCTCATGGTGACGCCAGCTTCAGTCTGAAACATCCAGAAACAAGGTGGGGCTTTCATCGTTTGGGGGAAAAAAAAAGTTTTCATCCAATGAAAAGTGTTGTTTTTAGGTCATATGATCAAGCCTTCCATCATTAGGAAACCAAAAGTAAAATGAACCAATGAAAAGTTTTATAAACAAGTCACATGACCTGTTATGCGGCATAGGGTATAAAATGCGGAGAAAATACGTTGGCACGTGAGGCGGCGTCAGTAGCGGACCGATGTGCGAATAGGCCGAAGGCAATACAACGCGCCAAGATCCGGATGGCATCGAGGTGGTGTCATAGTTGAGAGTTCTGAGCAGCGGTTGTAACACTGTCTGAAGCTTATTTGCAGCTGCTGCAGCTTCACTACGCGCCAAGATCCGGATGGCACCGAGGTGGTGTGTAGGAAGTTGCCGCACTGGTGTGGCCATCCTACAATGCTGAAAGTCGGCGTGGGGCGCCCCGTTGGCCTGTGAGTTTGCGTCAGTAGCGGACCGATGTGCGAATAGGCCGAAGGCAGCACAACGCGCCAAGATCCGGATGGCACCGAGGTGGTGTCTAGTAAGTTGTCGCACTTCTGTGGCCATCCTACAATGTTGAAAGTCGGCGTGGGGCGCCCCGTTGGCCTGTGAGATGGTGTCAGTAGCGGACTGATGTGTGAATGGGGCCAAAGGCAGCGCAACAATATTTTCTACTATATTTCCGGTGTAGAAGAGACCACAAGGCGCTGAGATGCCAAGATCCGGATGGCACCGAGGTGGTGTGTAGCAAGTTGCCGCACTGGTGTGGCCATCCTACAATGCTGAAAGTCGGCGTGGGGCGCCCCGTTGGCCTGTGAGATGGCGTCAGTAGCGGACCGATGTGCGAATAGGCCGAAGGCAGCACAACAATATTTTCTGACTGACACCACAAGGCGCTGAGATGCCAAGATCCGGATGGCACCGAGGTGATGTCTAAGTTGCGGACTGATGTGCGAATGGGGCCAAAGGCAGCGTAACAATATTTTTTGTATGGAAGATACCACTAGGCGTTGAGATGCCAAGATTCGGATGGCACTGAGGTGATGTCTAGCAAGTTGGTGTGGTCATCCTACAATGCTGAAACTCGGCGTGGGTCACCCCATTAGCCTGTGAGATGGCGTCAGTAGCGGACCGATGTGCGAATAGGCCGAAGGCAGCACAACGCGCCAAGATCCGGATGTCACCGGGGTGGTTTCATAGTTGAGAGGCACTTCATCTGCAGTGGGGCGCCGAGATCCGGATGGCACCGAGGTGATGTCTAGCAAGTTGCTGTACTGGTGTGGTCATCCTACAATGCTGAAACTCGGCGTGGGTCGCCCCATTAGCCTGTGAGATGGCGTCAGTAGCGGACCGATGTGCGAATAGGCCGAAGGCAGCACAACGCGCCAAGATCCGGATGTCACCGTGGTGGTTTCATAGTTGAGAGGCACTTCATCTGCAGTGGGGCGCCGAGATCCGGATGGCACCGAGGTGATGTCTAGCAAGTTGCTGTACTGGTGTGGTCATCCTACAATGCTGAAACTCGGCGTGGGTCGCCCCATTAGCCTGTGAGATGGCGTCAGTAGCGGACCGATGTGCGAATAGGCCGAAGGCAGCACAACGCGCCAAGATCCGGATGTCACCGTGGTGGTTTCATAGTTGAGAGGCACTTCATCTGCAGTGGGGCGCCGAGATCCGGATGGCACCGAGGTGATGTCTAGCAAGTTGCTGTACTGGTGTGGTCATCCTACAATGCTGAAACTCGGCGTGGGTCGCCCCATTAGTCTGTGAGATGGCGTCAGTAGCGGACCGATGTGCGAATAGGCCGAAGGCAGCACAACGCGCCAAGATCCGGATGTCACCGTGGTGGTTTCATAGTTGAGAGGCACTTCATCTGCAGTGGGGCGCCGAGATCCGGATGGCACCGAGGTGATGTCTAGCAAGTTGCTGTACTTGTGTGGTCATCCTACAATGCTGAAACTCGGCGTGGGTCGCCCCATTAGCCTGTGAGATAGCAGTTCTTTGGATTTGGGCCTGGCTCGTCTGCTGTAGTGGGGCGCCCCTTTACCGTTTCAGTTGCCATTCAGCTGAGTTTCGGCTGCTCTTGATGCTACAGCGACAGGCGGCTGCAACAGGACTCTCAAAATGGCGGCCTGTTCTTTGGATTTGGGCCTGGTCCACTAAAATGGCCCTGGGACACCTTAGAACTCGGACGCTCGATTTTTTTTCCCTTTCCTGTACATGCAAAAAAAGGTAAATGCCCGGTACGTTACACGCTTCATCTGCCACGATGAACTCTCTAGAGGAACCGAAAAAAAATATAGTTGTGGTAACTATACCATGCATCGTCATATGGAGAGGTGGCACCAATTAATTATAGTGCTGCATAAAAGAGAGATTTGGAGGAGAACCCCTGACCTGCTAGTACATTCATCAAAGAAGTGGCACTGAGAGCTTCAGAGGCAAGGGAAACGGTCCCAAATATTTAGAAGAACTTTGGAAAGATTAAAATGACATGTTTAGATTGTGGCAAATTTATTTCATGTGGACATCTGAGTGTTACTCTAATAAATACAGCATATGAACATCATCATAGTCGATGGTTGGTAGAGACATTTTGACTATATCCTGGACCTGCCCGTCCTCGCCCAAAATGGCGCCAGAATAAATGGGACTCGTAACTCCTTGTTGTGTACTGGTTGCAGAACCTTGAAATCACGAGATACGTATGCAGTTTTGAAGCACATGGCGGGCGGGGACGAGAATTGATTGAATATTTCGACATCCCTATTGATATTAAGTTCTGATGTGTTATTGATTACTGTACTGTTGAAAGTTCGAATTAACGTCACCCATGGTACTTGCCCGCAAATGTATATCTAGATAATTTTATTGTAACTGGCCCTGTCGTATTTTAATTATAAAATGTACGTCCACCGATTCCGTAACTGTTAGACACCTTAGTTCTTGCAACCTAATGGCCCGCCCGTTACGTTCCTCTACAGTGTAAATGTCTATTCATCATATCCGATTACAGTTTGCTCCGTGGCCGGCCCACGTGGTTATAGGCTCGTATTTGTATAATGAAATTTTCACAATAAAGGTTTTTAAAAGAAAACATGGTAGTAGTATATACATTGGTAAAGTTTTTAATAATAGTCACTGTTTTAGAATCATTAAAAGGCAAGTGAAATAAAGCAGACCAATTACATGAAGGGTAAAAGGTATAATACGAAGGAACGCAGTAAAGATAAATGGTCAAGGGCTGTTGTGTTTTCTATTCCTGCAACATAAAGTGATCGATAAGAATCTCATATTCAGGCGTATCGGCGACTAAGACAGCAGGTCGACCCTCTTTTGTTCAACGGCTCCGTCATGGGACGAAGAAACGCTCTTTTTCTCGAAAAAAGAATATATTTTACTTGCAGGACAGTTGTAAAATTTCCGGGAAAGTACATTAGCCTGGAACATTATAACATATATTTAAGAAAAAATAATGTTCGGAAGTAATGAAAAGCGTAATTTTTAGGTCATATGACCAAGCCTTTCATCATTACAATAAGAAAAGTAAAATGAACCAATGAAAAGTTTTATTAACAAGTCACATGACTTGTTATGCTTACGTTACGCGCTGCGCGCCCCGGATGACTTCCGGATGCGCTAACGCGGCGCGTCATATGACGCATTACGCGACAACGCAGGTACAGAATATAGTCAAAATGTCTCCACCAACCAGCGGTCGGAACACAACCCCTTTCAGCAGGCTAAATAGTTCTGTTAAATGACAACAGAAGGGACAGGCAACAAGAACCATCAGTCAAAGAGGGGAGGGCTAGTTCTTCTCTACCGGGTTACATTGGGGCGCTACCGGAACTGATCGAATTGGTAGTCTACAGTGTTTCTGGATGTTTCAGACTGAAGCTGGGGTTAGCATGAGAGCAGCACCATTTCGTAGCTCCGTCGTGGTCATTCCGCAACCAATCATGGTAGCCGTTCTTTATCGTTATTTTGGGCGGGGTGGGTGGCGGAGCCGAGCTGTTTTGCAGCCATCATTGTGTGGAGTTCAGTTCATCTCACTAGTTTTGTATTTGTCATGAGGGGTTGTTCCTAATGTTTCTATTTTAGCGAGGTCAAAAAGAGATCCCATTAGTGGCCTACTGATTTTGCTCGATTCCTTTTTTTTTTTTTACACGATTTTTCGTTATCTGCAAAGACTAAACAGAGTATTGCGACTCTGTGTTTGTTTGTAAATAGAGAATGAACCAAAGAGAACTAATTCTAAAACAGTAAATACTTGGATAACAATGAATCAAATGGAGAGAGAAGCAGGCACGACGGATTACAATGGGGGCAAAGACCTGCCTTAACTACCTTTCACTATCTGCAAAGAGAGAGTACTCCTAATAGAAATGAGGGGGGGGGGGCACCATTCAAAGCAGATCAGTGTGCATAAACACGAAAATGTTTTCACTTACCACGTACTTGACATTCGACAGCTTATGATATTTGCTATTAAAAAACCATTGAAATTCACTGAAAAAACCATAGGTTATAGACCATATATAGTTAGGAATTAGCATTTACAAAACCTTGAAAATTCACTGAAAAAACCATAGGTTATAGACCATATATAGTTAGGAATTAGCATTTAAAAAACCTTATTTTACTCACACAAAACCATTGAAATTCCATATATAGTTAGTTGCACTAACTATATATCGCGCACCTGCAATCCACTGCTGATGATGTCACATATTACATCATTCATGACATGGTCAGTGACATCACTGATGACATCACTGATGACATCTCAAATGACATCACTGATGACATCACTGATGACAACATCCAGTGACTGTATGTTTCTGTAAAGTTAAAATGTGTCTTACATATTGAAGAATGAGTGGAAGTATAAGTGTCTGGACAAAGGATTTAGTAGGTGCATGACTGAATGCATGAGTGAGTGATTAAATGTGTCTCACTGAGTGCATGGGTTAGTGACTAAAGTGTCTTAATTTGTGCATCATTATGTCTGTTGTTCTGTAAACTGCTGCATGTTTTGATCAGTAGCTATATGATTAACTATATGGGTTACTGATTGATTGTCCAAGTATTTGTATGGGAGACTGAGTGTGTGTGTGGCTGGCTGGGAGGTGTGTGACTCTGTGCAGATCAATGTGTACTTGTATCAATGATTGTATAACAAGGTAAGTATGTGTTAGTATATGTTTGAAAATGTAAGGTGCTCTATGTTTAACTGTATAGACAAGAAAATGGAAGTGTCATTGATTCTTTACAGGACTGACTAGGTGTGTGAGTAACTCCATGGATGAGTGGCAGACTGTGAGTGTCTGTATAGGTGTATGAGTGCATATGATAGTGTTGTAAAGATGAGTGATTGTATGTATGAATGATAGTATGGGTGAATGAGTGAAGGTGTGTGTAGACGTAGGAATCAGTGAGTGCGTATGTAGTAACTAGTATTGGTGTGTCAATGGTTTCAAAAATTATATTCTGTATTTAACACTGGGTGAAACAGAGGTTATATTAAAATGTGAGGAGATGCATTGTATTGTCACATGAATGATATCATCAGTGATGTGGTCATTGATGTCAAATGAGATGTCATCAGTGATGTCATCAGTGATGTCATTTGAGATGTCATCAGTGATGTCATCAGTGATGTCACTGACCATGTCATGAATGATGTCATATGTGACATCATCAGCAGTGGATTGCAGGTGCGCGATATATAGTTAGTGCAACTAACTATATATGGAATTTCAATGGTTTTGTGTGAGTAAAATAAGGTTTTTTAAATGCTAATTCCTAACTATATATGGTCTATAACCTATGGTTTTTTCAGTGAATTTTCAAGGTTTTGTAAATGCTAATTCCTAACTATATATGGTCTATAACCTATGGTTTTTTCAGTGAATATATATATATATATATATATATATATATATATATATATATATATATATATATATATATATATATATATATATATATATATCAATAAAAAGTCTGCCAAAACAGTGAGGACGCCACACAGCTGGGAGATTGAACGCCTTTAATGAGATGCTGTAGCTCGGCGGGGTGACACACTCGCTTCTATTTCATGCAGGGCTGCATGAAATAGAAGCGAGTGTGTCACCCCGCCGAGCTACAGCATCTCATTAAAGGCGTTAAAACTCCCAGCTGTGTGGCGTCCTCACTGTTTTGGCAGACTTTTGATTGATATATATATATATATATATGTATATATGCATTTATATATGTATGTGTGTATATATATATATATATGTATACATACATACATACATATATAAACATATATATAATCAGCCTATCTTTATAAATACAAAAATAAATGCATGTATACATATACATATATGCAAACATATGCATGTTATGTACATGAAAGTTTGAAAAACTCTAATAAATTTAATAAAAGCAAAGCTAAAAAGCCACCCAATTACAAACAGAATTCCTTTAACTGAGGGTGGGCGCAAAATCCGTTCCGCTCGCAGATTTTGCGGATGTTTGGCAATTTCAAGATCCGTGCGAAATTGACAAAAAATCCGCAAATCCGCTCGCGAGCGGATTTATTTATTTTTTTTTTTTTCAGTAGAGGGTGGCATCTTCGTGGACAAATATGCAGGCAGGACTCATTCTGGCACGATGCTCCTGTCACAAAAATTAAACCTCAACAGGAAGCACTTACAGATATACATAAAGCAGGTGCTCGAGTTGAAGCTCAAATTTAGTCACGCATTATAATCAGCCCAAATAACTAGTCAGCATGGTCGAGACTAGGCAGGTTTGCTTCCTCTCCATATCTACCCCCTACAATTAGATATAATCCTTAATGGAGGTCTTTGCATACACGAGTTTCTCGAACGCAATCCCCGTGTCCTTCCTGTGACCAGGAAGCTGGTTCCTTATCATCTCTGACCCTTTATAAACAAGAGGCATGTGAACTCGCACGGAAGCCCCGCCCGTTTGCCCCCACATACACTAGGGTATGCAACGTCTTTGCGCCCTTTCCTTACAATGATGTACACACAATAATGGACAGCTCACTCGAGGGACCTCTGCGCCTTTCGGCGCGGTGGCAAAATTACAGACACACGTGGTCACTGAAGACAACTCTTCTGGCCCTTTACGCAGCTGTAGTATAGCAAAAGCACTATACATTTACTCAACGAGGTAGCACTTACTGATTAGACAGTAGAAAGTAATCCAGTTGAGTAGAGGTGTGGCATCTTCATGGATAAATACGCAGGCAGGACTCATTCTGGCACGATGCTCCTGTCACATAAATTAAACCTCAACAGGAAGCACTTACAGATATACAGATATACATAAAGCAGGAGCCCGAGTTGAAGCTCAAATTCAGTAACGCATTATAATCAGCCCAAACAACTAGTGAGCATGGTCGAGACTAGGCAGGTATGCTTCCTCCCCATATCTACCGCCTACAATGTAACATTATTGCAAATGGCGAAAAAATCCAGACCGCGGAACCACAAAATTCGGGCATACTTACCTTTAACTTAAACGAGGGCGAGACCTATTGCATTTTCAATGCTTGTTTACTTTGGTTCCATCAAGAAGACTTTCAGATGTGTCACACATTTGCCATAAATTCTGAATGTTAGCACTCTAGATGCTCATTAGATCACTGTAGTAAACCTACTGCTCACCAGGGAAGTCTGCTGCTGGTATTCGAAGTGCATGTTTCAGTCTGCATCTGGTATGTTTGGTTGCATTGCGTTTTAGGAGCCTAGTGTAATTTTCACGATTCCTGTCCTTATATAGGTATAATATATTATATCCTTATATAGGCATAGAAATCATAACCATATTAAGACATAAATCAAGTAGTCCTAATACGGCTTGGCTACTCCCACTAGTTCCGAAAATCTACAACGATTTCTTGGAATAACCCGCCTTCAGCAGTCAGGGACTTCCCCCTGAGTCTCTAATGAAGTTATTATGTCCACTCTTACATCAAACTCGGCACCTTCAAGGTCTAAATATTTCCGCACTTATCCAAACAAACACACAGTGGTTTGGAGCAGTTCGACTATCTACTTGCCCGACGCACCCTGCTGTTGCAAATGATGAAGGAAGCCGACCCTCCGACTGACGCACTGAAAGACGCTGTACTTTCTCCTGCCGAGAAATCCAGCTCCAGTGTTTCCAGGCTACCCTTGCGCGTTGCTGGGATATTGAGTCCTGAGAGAGAGATGCCAGACCTCCTGCATTCTAAAACCAGGGAACGGAGCTGATTAGACCCTAAGAGAATTCTTGGATTAGATTCTTGGCAAACAAATACTAAAACAAAGCTACAACTTACTGACTTCCTCCCTCGTACTAAGCCTAGGTTAGGTACACGGGGGTAGGCGTATTTTAGAAGCACCAGTTGAGCACTTTTAGTCATTATTTTATAACTGTATGTATTTTATGCATTTTAGGTATTTTATGTTTTTGAAACGATATCATGCTTTTGCAATATTATTTTATAATACTCTTCGTACTGTACGCTTTGTACCTTAACGCAAGTATTACAATTGTCGCAGTTCATTTCCTATGCTTGAGAAAGAAGACTGTTCAATAAATATTTTATTCAAAACGCACGTCTCTCTATTTCTATGCACCTCTGGTGAAACGAAGCATGCACGATTGACTGAGTGAAATAACTATCTATTGTTTCCGCGACTCTAAAGATATATTTCTTATTCTTGGGAAACAAAAGTTGTCATGTTTTGAGTGGTTGTCATAAACTAAATCCCTTCTTGTTTATTCGAGAAAGTTTCTAGTGACCTCTGAGCTAGGTGGCACACACACAATTAAGTTTAGTATATACTGTAGAGACGTAGTCGACCTCAGACCTACGTCTAAACTACAGGATACACTATTTCAATGCGCAGAGCCTATTGGGAATATAGGAACTACACTACAGTTTAAATAAAATGGAAGAGGATTTGAGAAGTCAAAATGTGCCCTAATTTTTCTTTCTGCAGCACTAATCATATTTTCTATGGCAAAATGAAGCCCCTCATTTTGTTCCTTCGCTAATTTAATTTTTTTAAGTATTACCACTTTATTCCAATCAAGATGGCTTCAGGTGTGCTATACTTTTGTCATAAATAGGGCTGTTAGCATTCTAGTTGTTCTTTAGAACACTCTAGAAAGCTGCAGTAGAACACAAAGGAATCAACTAACAGTCTCTGCCCTTGTTGGATGAACATGTTTTACTGCGAATGTCAGACTTCATTCTCACATGACTGAGAAAGATAATGTGAATTTACAGAAAATATGATCTCGGTTTAGCTTATGGTTCACCTTCCAAACCTCTGTGGGAAAAGCATGAGAAAATTGTTTTCTCTCAAACATGATTCATGATATCCCAGTAGAAAGCATTTTCACATGGTAAAATCACCTTTGAACACATCACAATTCCTAAAATGAGTAAGATACCATCAACACATGAGCTATATTTTAACTAAAGTCTTAAAACGTTCTATTAACTGCAATGATTTTTAATTAGGTGGTATCATGTATATTGGTCCCAAGATGGCTGCCAACACTTCTTGGATGAAGTGCTGACAGCCAATCAGATCTCACGATGAGATGTGTCTAAAGACTCCGCCTAGAAATATATGTAGTTGTTTCCTTCACTATCACTATCACTATCTAAAAAAGTACTGAACAGATTTACACCATTTAACCAAAAGGCACGAGTTTGAACCAAGGACTACCTCTTTGCCAAACTTGGTGTAATTCCGTTCAGCAGTTCGGGCTGTTGCTGTGATTAAAGGTTCCTATTGAAAATTGCATGGGAAACATGTTTTGGGCCCCCCTTATTTCTCAGCCCCCGCTTGAGGAATCACCACCAGTCTCTCATGATAGGAGTGCACCAGAGCGCCCCACGAGTTTTGAAAATTTCGCGAAGATTCGTCAACCAGCTCCAAAGTTATTGCAAATAGAATGTTGTGGATTTCTGAAGGAAAATAGGTCCTAACTATAACTACCTACTGGCGACCGCCAGTAGGTAATACATATATATATATATATATATATATATATATATATTACCTACTGGCGGTCGCCAGTAGGCATATATAGTTAGGATTTTTTCCCTATGGGATTTTTGAAAAGTCTATGTCTAATAACTTTGGCGTTTGTGGACGGAATTGGCTGAAAGTTTCAGGAAAATGGCACATTTTGTTTCTGAGCAGCCCCTGAAAATTCTGGGGGGGTTCGTCAAGGGGGGCCGAGAAAAAAGGGGGGTCCCAAAACGCGTTTTTAACATGTTAATTTCCATAGGGCGGTTGGCCTCACTTTTAGCCCGAACGGCTGAATGGATTTGCACGAAACTTGGCAAAATTGTAGGGACTGGTAGCCCGATGTGCCTTTTGTAGGTCTCAATATATGTGCTCCAGTGGATTTTGAGAAATTATCGTTTAAAAAAAGATATATATCTGTAACAGCGGACCGGGCAGCGCCCCAGGACGCGTACTTTTCGCGCAACGGAGCTTTGTGAAGCGAAGCTGATTGGTTCTCCGGCGTCTGTCAACATTCCAAACAGTCCGTAGCGGCCGCCATATTGTCTCTCGGTAGGATCGAGAGACAAGAGGAGGCCAAAGCGAAGGGGCAAATGACCATAAGGGGGCATAGTACATTGTCGCTGACCCCCTAGGTTTGATGTGGAGGTTTTAAAAGGGCCCCGCGGGGCAAAAAAAAATAAAAATAATAATAATCGAACAGCTGAATGGATTTGCACGAAACTTGGCAAAATTGTAGGGACTGGTAGCCCGATGTGCCTTTGCTAGATCTCAATATATGTGCTCCAGTGGATTTTGAGAAATTAACGTTCAAAAAAAGATATATATCTGTAACAGCGCACCGCTTCGCGTACTTTTCGCGTTACGGAGCTTTGCGAAGCGAAGCTGATTGGCTCTCCGGTGTCTGTAAACATTCCAAACAGTCCGTAGCGGCCGCCATCTTGTCTCTCGGTAGGATCGAACAGCTGAATGGATTTGCACGAAACTTGGCAAAATTGTAGGGACTGGTAGCCCGATGTGCCTTTGCTAGGTCTCAATATATGTGCTTCAGTGCATTTTGAGAAATTAACATTCAAAAACAAGATATATATCTGTAGCAGCGCTCCGCTTCGCGGAGATAAAATTATATGTGTATTACCTAGCTGTTGCTAACACTAGTTAGCGACGGCTAGTAGAAGATAGCGACCATCTTGGGCCCCACTTTGCATGTGAGTGATATTTATCACTAATGACATGCAAAGTGGGCATGCCAAGATGTTAGCGACTGGAAACAGTCGCTAACATCGCTATCTCCTATTATCAACTTTTGGAAATATTCGAGATAAGCGCGAATATCTCCAAAAGCTACCACGTGCCCTGAGCAGTTCTTAGCCATGTTATCCAATGGGAGGTGGATAACATGGCTAAGAGCATTAGCTCGGTAATGCATGAATATCGCTGAGTTTTCAGCGATATTAATGCATTGCGGTCGTTTTTTATCGTATTTCCGATAAACCTTGATAATAGCAAGGTTTATCTGCGATAATTTCTGACGGTAAAAAAATCGTTGCTAAGCATCGTTAGGGATAAATATCGCTTAACTTTGGTAATATGCCCCAACATCTGTTAACGTTCGATTCGAAGGAAATCAGGAAGTGTTGAAAAACATTGTCTGCGCCATCTTGTCTTTTTTCAAATGCCACACTTTTGTCGTGCACGGCAGTCATTTTAGATGCCTTGACCAGACCCACTCTGTGCACGCTGTCGATCCTTAGCATGGCTCCCCACCCTCGCAAGCATCTCCCCCAGGCAGTGGTCACCCCCGCTCTCTGTCTTATGCATGGGTAATAAACCTCCCCCCATCTGCGCTGCTCTTCCCTGAGAATCACACCCTGTGCCCGCCCGACACCTCCCTTTCGCCCTATTCACTACCGCACCCTCTGACACTCCTTTTCCTCTGTGTCCGATTGTCCAGGCTGGTCCTAGGGTATCAGCTAGCCCTGCAGATGTAGTTTATGGCCACAGCTGTAAAGAATCACCCCTCTTCAAAGGAGTTATAGTAGATCAAGGCCCACACTCGATGAGATCCGTCACAGCAGAAGCGTTGCTATTATCTGAAAAACATCCTGTATTGTGATTGGGGAGGGGACCGAGCCTGAAGCGGAAGATTCCAGGGATGACTCTTTGTACATCAAAGTTTTTACAATTATGTGTCACATTAAAAATATATAGCACTCCGACAAAGTAGTAAGATTATAAAACTTTAATAATTTATAAATATATACAAGAAAACAAAAATAGTAATAACATATAAACATTTTTAGGGAAAAACAATGAAGTAGCGGTCGGCTGTGCGAATAGTCCCAACGCAGCACAACGTCCAGATTTCCGGCGTGGGGCGTCGCGGGGGGTGGGTCATCAGTAGCAAACTGTTGTGCGAATAGTTCCAAGGCAGCAGAACGCGCTGAAATCTAGATGACACGAAAGTGATGTCTAGTAAGTTGCCACCCAGCAAATAACGGCATGGGGCGTCGCGGGGGGTGGGTCATCAGTAGCAAACTGTTGCGCGAATAGTTCCAAGGCAGCAGAACGATGGCACCAAGGTGATGTCCAGTAAGTTGCCGCACTGGTTTTGGTATCCTACAATGCTGCTCCGAATAACGGCGTGGGGCGCCCCGGGGGAGGCGGCGTGAACGGGCTTCTCCAGGTGGAGTGTCATCTGTTGTAGTGGGGCGCCCCTTTACCGTTTCAGTTGCCATTCCGTTCGTTTTTGGTCCACTGTGTCAAAAGCCGCAATTCAGCTGAGTTGCGCCCACTCTTGCGGTGCAGCGATAGGCGGCTGTCACAGGACTCTCAAAATGGCGGCAGGCTGTTTCCTTTTTGGGCCTGGTCCACTGAAATGGCCCTGGGACACCTTGGAAATCGGACGCTTGTCTGCTAGGTCTTGGACCCCATTCTCGAAAGCGTCCCCTCCGCCTTGAGAATTCATCAAAAGTTTTGGGGGCTCCGACTCCTGCAGGCTTCTGGTGGGGAGCGGCTGCCATGATTGCTCGCGGAATGACCACGACTGAGCTACGAGATGGTGGTGCTCTCATGCTGACGCCAGCTTCAGTCTGAAACATCCAGAAACAAGGTGGGGCTTTCATCATTTGGGAAAAAAAAAAGTTTTCATCCAATGAAAAGTGTTGTTTTTAGGTCACATGATCAAGCCTTCCATCATTAGGAAACCAAAAGTAAAATGAACCAATGAAAAGTTTTATAAACAAGTCACATGACCTGTTATGCGGCATAGGGTAGAAAATGCGGAGAAAATACGTTGGCACGTGAGGCGGCGTCAGTAGCGGACCGATGTGCGAATAGGCCGAAGGCAATACAACGCGCCAAGATCCGGATGGCACCGAGGTGGTGTCATAGTTGAGAGTTCTGAGCAGCGGTTGTAACACTGTCTGAAGCTTATTTGCAGCTGCTGCAGCTTCACTACGCGCCAAGATCCGGATGGCACCGAGGTGGTGTCTAGTAAGGTGCACTGGTGTGGCCATCCTACAATGCTGAAAGTCGGCGTGGGGCGCCCCGTTGGCCTGTGAGTTTGCGTCAGTAGCGGACCGATGTGCGAATAGGCCGAAGGCAGCACAACGCGCCAAGATCCGGATGGCACCGAGGTGGTGTCTAGTAAGTTGCCGCACTGGTGTGGCCATCCAACAATGCTGAAAGTCGGCGTGGGGCGCCCCGTTGGCCTGTGAGTTTGCGTCAGTAGCGGACCGATGTGCGAATAGGCCGAAGGCAGCACAACGCGCCAAGATCCGGATGGCACTGAGGTGGTGTCTAGTAAGTTGCCGCACTGGTGTGGCCATCCTACAATGCTGAAAGTCGGCGTGGGGCGCCCCGTTGGCCTGTGAGATGGCGTCAGTAGCGGACCGATGTGTGAATGGGGCCGAAGGCAGCGCAACAATATTTTCGGAATAGAAGACACCACTACGCGCTGAGATGCCTAGATCCGGATGGCACCGAGGTGGTGTCTAGTAAGTTGTCGCACTTCTGTGGCCATCCTACAATGTTGAAAGTCGGCGTGGGGCGCCCCGTTGGCCTGTGAGATGGCGTCAGTAGCGGACCGATGTGCGAATGGGGCCAAAGGCAGCGCAACAATATTTTCTGATTTGAAGACACCACAAGGCGCTGAGATGCCAAGATCCGGATGGCACCGAGGTGGTGTCTAGCAAGTTGTGGCACTGGTGTGGCCATCGTACAATGGTAAAAGTCGGCGTGGGGCGCCCTGTTGGCCTGTGAGATGGTGTCAGTAGCGGACTGATGTGTGAATGGGGCCAAAGGCAGCGCAACAATATTTTCTA
Source organism: Lissotriton helveticus (assembly GCF_964261635.1). Lineage (NCBI taxonomy): Eukaryota > Metazoa > Chordata > Amphibia > Caudata > Salamandridae > Lissotriton > Lissotriton helveticus. The sequence goes on from NC_136068.1 coordinate 652,627,727, forward strand.
CAATATTTTCGGAGTAGAAGACACCACAAGGCGCTGAGATGCCAAGATCCGGATGGCACCGAGGTGATGTCTAAGTTGCGGACCGATGTGCGAATGGGGCCAAAGGCAGCGCAACAATATTTTCTGAAGAGAATACACCACAAGGCGCTGAGATGCCAAGATCCGGATGGCACCGAGGTGATGTCTAAGTTGCGGACCGATGTGCGAATGGGGCCAAAGGTAGCGTAACAAGATTTTCTGTATTGGAGTTCTGGACTTTTTTGGTTCTGTCCAGAGGTGTCAGGGATAACACCCGAAGACCCCGGAGTTCTACCTGTCTCGGTGCACAAATAAACAGAAACACGGGCTTCTCGATGGTGGCGTCAAAGACCAAAGGTTTATAACTGCAGGGACACAGAAGTCACAGAAACTACACATGGGCAGTGTCTAGGAGCCTGTTCGATTTGTACAAAGAGGGTTACTCCTTAAATACTAAATATTCTGCTCGGGGCAAATTCTTTACATGTTACCACAATTCTAAACATTCGTGTCTTAAACAATAAATAAATGGCGTTGCACAGGAATCGTCAACAGTATCTGATGTCAAAACATTACGAATGAGGGGTTCTCACTATTTCATCATAATCCCATGTCAATTTCTCATTCAAGACCCGGACCGCCTCATCGTAAATTTCGTTACCTCCCCCTAATAAAGGCCCAGAAGGAAAGGAGCAGAGCCAGGTGCAGAAGATAGAAAGACAGGATAAGAGATGTTTGTGGGTCGTAAATGGGCATGGTTACCAGCTTCGGCCGCCTAATCATGATCAGGCCAACGAACACAAGAACCAGTATAGCAGGACTGGCCTCAGGCTGGGGAGGCAGTTCTTGCCGAGTCATGCTGCCACAGCGTTGCTGGCCTAAGGTGCACGTGTCCCTCGCAAGGTGAATCGCCGGTTAAAGCCTACGTGTCCTTAGATGAAAAGAGGTCATTGCGTGTCCATTGACTATGTGAGGGCAAGGAATACAAAATGGCTTCCGTGTTCTAAAATGGATGCCACGGGTAGATCAGAAATGTGTTCATAACAGGAGTGCTCTTGCTCGTAGCATAGCGAAAACACCAGGATATACTAAATGGATCATTTGCGGTTCACTGATACCAAAATCATGTGTTTACGACAATGATGAAAACACGGGTTAAAATCGTCACGGAACCTCAGTATGGAAGATACCACTAGGCGTTGAGATGCCAAGATTCGGATGGCACCGAGGTGATGTCTAGCAAGTTGTGCCACTGGTGTGGCCATCGTACAATGGTAAAAGTCGGCGTGGGGCGCCCTATTGGCCTGTGAGATGGTGTCAGTAGCGGACTGATGTGCGAATGGGGCCAAAGGCAGCGCAACAATATTTTCTGACTGACACCACAAGGCGCTGAGATGCCAAGATCCGGATGGCACCGAGGTGATGTCTAAGTTGCGGACTGATGTGCGAATGGGGCCAAAGGCAGCGTAACAATATTTTCTGTATGGAAGATACCACTAGGCGTTGAGATGCCAAGATTCGGATGGCACCGAGGTGATGTCTAGCAAGTTGGTGTGGTCATCCTACAATGCTGAAACTCGGCGTGGGTCACCCCATTAGCCTGTGAGATGGCGTCAGTAGCGGACCGATGTGCGAATAGGCCGAAGGCAGCACAACGCGCCAAGATCCGGATGTCACCGTGGTGGTTTCATAGTTGAGAGGCACTTCATCTGCAGTGGGGCGCCGAGATCCGGATGGCACCGAGGTGATGTCTAGCAAGTTGCTGTACTGGTGTGGTCATCCTACAATGCTGAAATGTAGTGGGGCGCCCATTTACCGTTTCAGTTGCCATTCAGCTGAGTTTCGGCTGCTCTTGATGCTACAGCGACAGGCGGCTGCAAGAGGACTCTCAAAATGGCGGCCTGTTCTTTGGATTTGGGCCTGGTCCACTAAAATGGCCCTGGGACACCTTAGAACTCGGACGCTCGATTTTTTTTTCCTTTCCTGTACATGCAAAAAAAGGTAAATGCCCGGTACGTTACACGCTTCATCTGCCACGATGAACTCTCCAGAGGAACCGAAAAAAAATATAGTTGTGGTAACTATACCATGCATCGTCATATGGAGAGGTGGCACCAATTAATTATAGTGCTGCATAAAAGAGAGATTTGGAGGAGAACCCCTGACCTGCTAGTACATTCATCAAAGAAGTGGCACTGAGAGCTTCAGAGGCAAGGGAAACGGTCCCAAATATTTAGAAGAACTTTGGAAAGATTAAAATGACATGTTTAGATTGTGGTAAATTAATTTCATGTGGACAGATGAGTGTTACTCTAATAAATACAGCATATGAACATCATCATAGTCGATGGTTGGTAGAGACATTTTGACTATATCCTGGACCTGCCCGTCCTCGCCCAAAATGGCGCCGGAATAAATGGGACTCGTAACTCCTTGTTGTGTACTGGTTGCAGAACCTTGAAATCACGAGATACGTATGCAGTTTTGAAGCACATGGCGGGCGGGGACGAGAATTGATTGAATATTTCGACATCCCTATTGATATTAAGTTCTGATGTGTTATTGATTACTGTACTGTTGAAAATTCGAATTAACGTCACCCATGGTACTTGCCCGCAAATGTATATCTAGATAATTTTATTGTAACTGGCCCTGTCGTATTTTAATTATAAAATGTACGTCCACCGATTCCGTAACTGTTAGACACCTTAGTTCTTGCAACCTAATGGCCCGCCCGTTACGTTCCTCTACAGTGTAAATGTCTATTCATCATATACGATTACAGTTTGCTCCGTGGCAGGCCCACGTGGTTATAGGCTCGTATTTGTATAATGAAATTTTCACAATAAAGGTTTTTAAAAGAAAACATGGTAGTAGTATATACATTGGTAAAGTTTTTAATAATAGTCACTGTTTTAGAATCATTAAAAGGCAAGTGAAATAAAGCAGACCAATTACATGAAGGGTAAAAGGTATAATACGAAGGAACGCAGTAAAGATAAATGGTCAAGGGCTGTTGTGTTTTCTATTCCTGCAACATAAAGTGATCGATAAGAATCTCATATTCAGGCGTATCGGCGACTAAGACAGCAGGTCGACCCTCTTTTGCTCAACGGCTCCGTCATGGGACGAAGAAACGCTCTTTTTCTCGAAAAAAGAATATATTTTACTTGCAGGACAGTTGTAAAATTTCCGGGAAAGTACATTAGCCTGGAACATTATAACATATATTTAAGAAAAAATAATGTTCGGAAGTAATTAAAGCGTAATTTTTAGGTGATATGACCAAGGCTTTCATCATTAGAATAAGAAAAGTAAAATGAACCAATGAAAAGTTTTATTAACAAGTCACATGACTTGTTATGCTTACGTTACGCGCTGCGCGCCCCGGATGACTTCCGGATGCGCTAACGCGGCGCGTCATATGACGCATTACGCGACAACGCAGGTCCAGAATATAGTCAAAATGTCTCCACCAACCAGCGGTCGAAACACAACCCCTTTCAGCAGGCTAAATAGTTCTGTTAAATGACAACAGAAGGGACAGGCAACAAGAACCATCAGTCAAAGAGGGGAGGGCTAGTTCTTCTCTACCGGGTTACATTGGGGCGCTACCGGAACTGATCGAATTGGTAGTCTACAGTGTTTCTGGATGTTTCAGACTGAAGCTGGGGTTAGCATGAGAGCACCACCATTTCGTAGCTCCGTTGTGGCCATTCCGCAACCAATCAAGGCAGCCGCTCTTTATCGTTATTTTGGGCGGGGTGGGTGGCGGAGCCGAGCTGTTTTGCAGCCATCATTGTGTGGAGTTCAGTTCATCTCACTAGTTTTGTATTTGTCATGAGGGGTTGTTCCTAATGTTTCTATTTTAGCGAGGTCAAAAAGAGATCCCATTAGTGGCCTACTGATTTTACTCGATTCCTTTTTTTTTTTTTTACACGATTTTTCGTTATCTGCAAAGACTAAACAGAGTATTGCGACTCTGTGTATGTTTGTAAATAGAGAATGAACCAAAGAGAACTAATTCTAAAACAGTAAATACTTGGATAACAATCAATCAAATGGAGAGAGAAGCAGGCACGACGGATTACAACGGGGGCAAAGGCCTGCGTTAACTACCTTTCACTATCTGCAAAGAGAGAGTACTCCTAATAGAAATGAGGGGGGGGGCACCATTCAAAGCAGATCAGTGTGCATAAACACGAAAATGTTTTCACTTACCACGTACTTGACATTCGACAGCTTATGATATTTGCTATTAAAAAACCATTGAAATTCACTGAAAAAACCATAGGTTATAGACCATATATAGTTAGGAATTAGCATTTACTAAACCTTGAAAATTCACTGAAAAAACCATAGGTTATAGACCATATATAGTTAGGAATTAGCATTTAAAAAACCTTATTTTACTCACACAAAACCATTGAAATTCCATATATAGTTAGTTGCACTAACTATATATCGCGCACCCGCAATCCACTGCTGATCATGTCACATATTACATCATTCATGACATGGTCAGTGACATCACTGATGACATCACTTATGACATCTCAAATGACATCACTGATGACATCACTGATGACATCTCAAATGACATCACTGATGACATCACTGATGACATCTCATTTGACATTACTGATCACATCACTGATGACATCATTCATGTGATAATACGATGAACCTCTTCAGACTCTAATATAACCTTAGATACACTCAGTGTAAACAGACACTCACAGACTGTCACTCATCCATGGAGTTACTCACACACCTAGTCAGTCATGCAAAGAATCAATCACACCTCCATTTCCTCAACTATACAGTTATACACACCTTACTTATTCAAACATATACTAACACATATTTACTCTATTATACAATCCCTGATACAAGTTCACAGTGATCCATACAGCCACTCACACATTCACTGGCTCTTATGCACAGTTATTTATATATGTCAACTCTCACATGTACTGTGTTTTACATATGTACTTACTTTGACATGCAGCACTGAGATATCCATTCACTCACCAATACACTCATGCACACAGTCAACCGCCCATACAGCTGTTTCCACATGCACTTTTGAACCCATACATCTAGTGAATCAACTGCTCACACATCTATGCACAGAGTCCTACACCTCCCAGCCACCCACACACACACTCAGTCTCCCATACAAATACTTGGGCAACCAATCAATAACCCATATAGTTACTCATATAGCTACTGATCAACACATGCAGCAGTTTACAGAACAACAGACATAATGATGCACAAATTAAGACAGTTTAGTCACTAACCCATGCACTCAGTGAGACACATTTAATCACTCACTCATACAGTCAGGCATGCACCTATTAAATCCTTCATCCAGACACTTATACATCCACTCATTCTTCAATATGTAAGACATATTTTAACTTTACAGAAACATAGTCACTGGATGTTGTCATCAGTGATGTCATCAGTGATGTCATTTGAGATGTCATCAGTGATGTCATCAGTGATGTCACTGACCATGTCATGAATGATGTAATATGTGACATGATCAGCAGTGGATTGCGGGTGCGCGGTATATAGTTAGTGCAACTAACTATATATGGAATTTCAATGGTTTTGTGTGAGTAAAATAAGGTTTTTTAAATGCTAATTCCTAACTATATATGGTCTATAACCTATGGTTTTTTCAGTGAATTTTCAAGGTTTAGTAAATGCTAATTCCTAACTATATATGGTCTATAACCTATGGTTTTTTCAGTGAATATATATATATATATATATATCTCAAGGCTCCAAGGTCGCATCGGTATTCCCGAGGCACTCGCAAGCGGGTGCAGATTTCCGCGCCGATACACGCCGTAAACAATCCAGGCTCCAATCGCTTCCGTTAAGAAAAATGTAACACACACTCCGGGGGTAAGCGAGGACGTCTGGGTAAAATGCTGGTGAACTGCCGATAAATGGCAATATTTATAAACATGCACCGGCAATAGCGGCTCTTACGATTTAAATGAAATGACATCGGAGGTATTGTAAAATATGTACTACTAAACCTCCTTTAAAATGGCCGCTATATTCACATGCGTTCCCGTATGTGTCCGTTGTCAGTTACATTTGGATGACGTATATATTATATATATTATATTACCACAGAGCTCTGATCTAGATGGGAAATCGTGCAGTGCGAAAGAAGAAAAAAGTGGTGTGGATTAAAATAGGATAGAGAAACAATGAAAGAAAACTTTAATCGGCATTGTGCTCTCCCTTATTAAAACCAAGCAAGTGAAGCAGTTTGGAACAAATGACTGCTTCTCAAAAGGCCAACATGTTTCAGCCCAACCGGAATAGTACCAAGGGCTTTCGTCAGGGCCACAGTTCTTAATTACTCGCTACTGTCTTACAAAAGTGCAAAAAAAGGATATTGATGTGTGAATGTATAATAAATGCTCCTCTGTATCAACTCGGCGTGTCGTACATCCATATTGTACAGGGAGTGTGCCTCACCTCTCCTGGAACCTAGCTCAGGACAAGAAGGAGGTCCCGCTCTGTCCGTCGTGACCTCTTTACGCTCATCTGAGCACGATTTCTTATCTAGATCAGAGCTCTGTGGTCGTCACAGTGATTGAGGGTTTGACCCCGACGAGTCTGTGGTCTGGTATGGTCTCATTGATCAAAAGACACACCAGCCAGCTCTGGATGACCAAATGATAACAATTTGATCTACACAATATGTTGATGGAAATCCTTTCTCTCTGGATGGGCCCATTCAAGCAATCACGGTGGATCATAGATCTGTGAGGTTATATTTCCATTTCTATTTTAGGCACTAAGCGAGTTCTAGTGTTCAACACACCTGCTCACTTATACAGGAGCATAGTGAGTGTAGGGATCACCATATAGATTCCTTTTTAGACCCCCGGGTTGTCTTTTGTGTTTAGATAGTATATATTATGCTGTCAGGCGGTCAAGAATGTAAACATTGACGAAGGACTGTGTGTCCGAAACGCGTCTGTTACACTTGTTTGTGGGCTAAAATAAATCCTTGCCGCTTACCCCGGGATTGCGTGTTACGTTTTTCTTAACAGAAGTGATTGGAGCCAGTGACTTTGTTATCTACCAACTCACCTGCACTTGTTCACTCTCCTACATTGGGAGCACAAAGTTGCCTGCCAACCAGCGCATTTTGCAACATATAAGGGCAATAGTTAATTCAGACATGAACTATCCTGTGGCCCGCCACTTCAAGGCGGTTCATGATAAAAAACTGAAAGATCTGAAGTACACTTTGCTATGCTCTGTACCAAACCCCGGGAGAGGTGGGGATCGTGAAAGACTACTTAGACAAAAAGAAGCTTACTTTATCATGTTACTTGATATGAGGTCCCCTAATGGGTTAAATGCTTTTGATGAATTACACCACTTTTTGTAACATGATATCTGAATGAATTGGTTTGATCTAGTGCGTTTTGATCCAGTTTCAATTTTTCTGATTCTTTTCGAAAAGATTACTGACAAATGGGCTTTGCATATTAATGATGAAATTATATGTAGGATTTGATGTTTATATTGAACAAGTCTTGATTCAGGTTCTCTATTTGGGCTTTTGAGCCGTCGATTGTTTTTTAATTAGAATACATTAATCTTTTTAAGTTTTTGTTAATATTACTTTGTTTTGCACTCTAGTTAGCACTTACATTAATCACAACCTAGCACTGTTATAATGAATTGACTGTAGGAAATTTGGGGATATGAAATGTGTAATTTATTGGCAACTCTTTACTTTTCTTTGAAATGCACTTGCATTTGAGCAGTCTTTATATTTTTTAACCTAATAACACTACTGTTATGATGGTGGAGCACTATGCTCTCTTCATTTGTTAAGTTATATTAGGTATGGAGAAATACTATTTGCTTCGACTAAACTGATCATTTGTCAACATTTTGGAACTGTGTTAGACTTATATTTCAAGTTTATGGGTTGCTTAGAGCACTATGCTGTAACTTTTTTCCTCCCCACTGCGGTATTTTACTGCAGTAAAATGTCCATTTTATATATCAGGTCTACATTGTTGTGTACCCTTGCGACCTGATTTTTTAGGCGCATGGGCTTTTATTTTGTACATATTGTTTCCACCTACTCCTATCGCGTCATGTGACCAAGCTCCGTTCGTGGAGCGAAACGAGTCAGGGAGAGCACTTGCTCTGGTAATACTGCAATAAATTTCTGCACTGCTACACTATATGGTGTTTTGGCGTCTCTTACTTGATCCATAAGTGAGAGGAAAGGTGACGAGGAGAAGGAGGTCCGTGCCCGTTTATGACCGCAGCCATCGGCGGTCGGGATTCCTTTGATTTTCATTACTGGGATTTGGTTTGCTTCCGGTTCCACGGACCCGCCCATCTTGTGAGGCACAGCGTTCTCTGCAGCCAGTAACGCTTTCGGCTTTTGCCCCGGCGTTTTACACTTGAACTCGGATGAGTATCTTCGGCTGTGCCCACCGCAATTTTGAAACTACTCAAATCCATCCGCGGTGGTGTCCTGGCCTGGCGAGGTGCTTTGGAATCGTCGAGGTCGGCTGACCTCCGTCCATCTCTGAGGCGGAGTCCGGTAAGGCACCCTGTGCGTATTTTGAGTTCCCACAACAGAATTTCCAAAGCGGGAATAGGGATTTCTCCTATTTTGAACAGTCATTAACTGAGCCTTCTAGCAGGCAGGCGGCATTACTTTTGTTTGCAAAACAAAGCCGAACATTATTTTTTGATAATGATCTCCAGCGACGCGCTCAGGAGTAGGGAATCAGCGGCGGAAGCCCTCTATGAGAACCTACCTGAAAACATCGCTACAACAGCCCAAGAAAGTCGCACTACGCCAAGCAACAGCAACGCGAGGGACTTGTTAAAAACTTTAGAAAAACTACTCCGCAGTGAGCTTTCTAAATGGTGGGAAAAGAAATCCCTAGAAAAATACCTTGATGCAAACCGTGTCCCACGAGGTCTGAGGGTTTTGATTGTTCCTACCTACGAAAATCCTGACCCTAAGATGCTACAGGAATGGGCTGAGAATAATTTACAATCATCTAAAAACATGCTCCATATTCTAATTAAATATGCCCAATCAGATAGGGATGCCTTACTGGTCGAAATTGACCGTGTTAATGGACTTTTGGAAGCAACTGGAGAGACTGATTTGATCAATAAAGGTCGCAAAGACATAGACCAGAGATTGGCAAAACTGGAAAAGACCATTCAGGAACGGAAAATACAGAAGTTTGCGTGTGATAAAAATTATTACGTGACTGGCCGCATTTTCACGTTCGCCAGAAAATACGATTCGTATAAACGAAAGGCAATGTCAACGCAACACAAATCTGGTGCAACATCGGATCAAACAGTGAATAGCAGCTCCGCTCCTTCTAATGTAGACAACTTATCTGTATCATCGTACAGTAGCTCTGAAGGGATTTTAATTTCCACCACAATGGGCTCCACTGACCTCACAAACTTCACACTAGTGGATGAACTAAATTTTGTCAACGAGGACCGGAGGTACTCTCTGCGCTCACGGAACATTCCTCAACCAGCAGGCAAACCAGCAGCTAAAAGCGCCACATCAGAAGGCGCAATTCCAAAGCACGGTGGAGGGAGAGGCAACACACAAAGGAATTGGAACAAATAACCATGACACAGGAAAACACTGTAATTAACTTGATTGACTTGGTACTCTCAAAGGCAGAGGAGCAACTTTTATCTCTGGGCCTTTCCTATTGTCCTCCCAATAACTTTTCATACACTCAGGCACGGATTGATGTCTTTAAATTTATTAGAAAAATTAAACTCATGAAGTATTTTCTAATTCATCCATACAATAAAGATAAGAACATTGATTCTCCTGCCGGAACATCGGAAGAACAGCCATTAAGTGTGAAAAATCTAACAGATCTTCAAACGTTAATCACTTTGGCCTGTGAGGACAGTTCTCAATGTACCCCTACAGTCAGCCAAGTCATTCCTGTGAATCAATCGCCATCCACTCCATTTCGTGGAAAGTCCACTTTCTTACCCCTAATGCCTAAAGACGCCCTGGATGTATTCAGTGATAGAGTGATCACTGAATTGAAAACATTGAACCGAACGATTCTGGGAAAGAAAAAACAAACAGATTTCAATAATCAAAAATACATTGCATTGATCAAGAAAATACAAGGCAACACAAATGTGATAGTAAAGAGTGCGGACAAAGGTGGGAACACTGTACTATGGGCAAAATCCGACTATCTTCAAGAGGCAACATGCCAGCTGGGTGATCCCTCAGGCTACACAAAATCCAGCAAGTTTGCCATGCTGAAAACTTATGATAACACCAGAAAGAATATCAATCACTGTCAAAGACTTGGTCTCCTTACGAAAGAGGAAGCGAAATTTCTGAATGTAACACATCCCATCACCCCTCTTTTCTATCTTTTGCCTAAAATTCACAAATGTATTTTCCCGGTTCCAGGACGCCCTATTATTTCTGTACAAGGGAGTATGAATGAGAACATTTCCAAATATGTTGACTTTTTTCTCCAAACCCACATGGTTTCACTTCCCTCTTACCTTAAAGATACCACTGATTTTTTAGTTAAAATTAGTGAAATTACTTGGTGCACTGATTTCTGTTTTCTGGTCATGGACATAGAATCACTATACACAAGCATAAATCACCTGCAAGGTATAGAAGCGATTAAGTATTTTTTTGATACTAGGGCAGCCACTTTCAGGGAACACAATTTAATGTTGTTGGAAATGATACGTATTTGTTTGTTTAACAACTACTTTCAATTTGACAGGGACATCTTCCACCAAGAATGGGGTGTGGCTATGGGTTCGTGCTTCTCCCCCAGCTATTCATGTTTACATGTTGGCTGGTGGGAGGAGCAAGTCCTGCATAGAACACATAGCAAATGGCTTGAACATCTAGCCCACTATTGGAGGTTTATAGACGACATTTTTATTGTCTGGAAGGGTACGCAAGAACAAGCTGCCCTCTTTGTCAACGATATTAATGTCAACAACAGAAATTTAAAGTTCACTGCTACTATAACATCTACCTGTGCCGAATTTTTGGATGTCCAAGTCTATATAGATCAGGGACAGATTCACACCAAATTATTCAGCAAAAGCACTGCGGGTAATTCCATTCTTCACGCCCGCAGTTCACACCCACCCCACACTATCCAAAGCATTCCGCTGGGCGGATTTATTCGCATCAAAAGAATCTGTAGTGACCCCGAGGTGACCAATCAGTGTCTAGCTGAGTCTATGCAAAGATTCTTGAGACGTGGGTACAAACAAGATGCATTGAACCGTGCCTTTTCTAAAGCCTCAGACCGCCCAAGGGAACAACTATTGACCCCGAGCTCTAGATCTTCCCCAGAACCCACTTTGGGTGGCTCGGTTAGAATCATTACCACCTACTGCTCTCAAGTACAGAAACTAAGGCACATTATCAAAACACAGTGGCCTATTGTACTAACAGATGTCATTTTGAGCCCAATGTTGCCTAAAACACCAGCCATTACATTCAGGAGGGCTCCATCTATGAAGGATGCTCTGGACAAAAGTCAACCAGAACTTTCCATCAAAAATCCCTGGTTAACCAAAACAGGTTTCTTTAGATGTACATCTTGCCGGGCTTGCAATTTTGCTGAAAACAGTACTCACTACAAATCAGCTTTTAGTGAGTTACCCATGCAAATAACTGAGCATCTCACGTGTCGCAGTGACTTTGTTGTCTACCAACTCACCTGCACTTGTTCACTCTCCTATATTGAGAGCACAAAGTTGCCTGCCAACCAGCGCATTTTGCAACATATAAGGGCAATAGTTAATTCAGACTTGAACTATGCTGTGGCCCGCCACTTCAAGGCGGTTCATGATAAAAAACTGAAAGATCTGAAGTACACTTTGCTATGCTCTGTACCAAACCCCGGGAGAGGTGGGGATCGTGAAAGACTACTTAGACAAAAAGAAGCTTACTTTATCATGTTACTTGATACGAGGTCCCCTAATGAGTTAAATGCTTTTGATGAATTACACCACTTTTTGTAACATGATATCTGAATGAATTGGTTTGATCTAGTGCGTTTTGATCCAGTTTAAATTTTTCTGATTCTTTTCGAAAAGATTACTGACAAATGGGCTTTGCATATTAATGATGAAATGATATGTAGGATTTGATGTTTATGTTGAACAAGTCTTGATTCAGGTTCTCTATTTGGGCTTTTGAGCCGTCGATTGTTTTTTAATTAGAATACATTAATCTTTTTAAGTTTTTGTTAATATTACTTTGTTTTGCACTCTAGTTAGCACTTACATTAATCACAACCTAGTACTGTTATAATGAATTGACTGTAGGAAATTCGGGGATATGAAATGTGTAATTTATTGGCAACTATTTACTTTTCTTTGAAATGCACTTGCATTTGAGCAGTCTTTATATATTTTAATCTAATAACACTACTGTTATGATGGTGGAGCACTATGCTCTCTTCATTTGTTAAGTTATATTAGGTATGGGGAAATACTATTTGCTTCGACTAAACTGATCATTTGTCAACATTTTGGAACTGTGTTAGACTTATATTTCAAGTTTATGGGTTGCTTAGAGCACTATGCTGTAACTTTTTTCCTCCCCACTGCGGTATTTTACTCCAGTAAAATGTCCATTTTATATATCAGGTCTACATTGTTGTGTAACCTTGCGACCTGTTTCTTTAGGCGCATGGGCTTTTATTTTGTACATATTGTTTCCACCTACTCCTATCGCGTCATGTGACCAAGCTCCTTTCGTCAGTGTCGAAGGACTTTAGGTCTGAAACGCGTCTGTTTGTCCGTTGCTGATTAAAAGAAACTTGCCACATAACCCCCGGGAGTGCGTTATCGTTTTTTGGATAAAGGAACGAGTGGAGCTGTTATAGAAACGTGTGAGTACCGACGCGCAACGGCACCCGCCCGGGAGTGCCCCGGGAGTCTGGTACACCTAGGAGCCGGAATATATATATATATATATATATATTATTGACAATAGAATTTCTTGCAGGAACGGAATCCTTTTTCAATTATCTAACAAGCACTTGTACTTTCTGTTCACAGTATTTGCTCATATATTCTATGAGCATATCCTCTATTAGAGATAAGGAATAGTAAGAGTGAGGCTCTGCATTTAAGCGGCCTTTGAACAACAGTAGCGTTGCTCCAATTTGTGCATTTGCACAATAGGCTGGAAAGGGCATACATAGCCATCCAGCCATATAGGCAAACATAACTAATGATGGCATTGTCCATGAATATGAGCTGTTTTTGCACAAATTATTGGTTTACAGAATGCAGTATTTGCACATTAGTATATTTTCTGATTGAAATACAATTAAGGATTTACCCTGGTATTTGTCTATGATTTTACATGTGAATGTCACTATTTTAATCTAGTTGTTAGCGGATGTCTTTTAAATTGATTGGTGCCTTTCCTATATTTACATGTTTATGTGCTTCATAATATGCAGTGAACTGTGCATTTTCATATTGTTTATATTTGCATTAGCGTGTAATTACAATCCCATTTATGTTGACATACCACTTTACCAATTTCTAAAATGCGAAAACAGACTACAATGTGATGAATACAGAATGAATATTTAGGTGTTTCTTTCATGTCTATGTATCATGTGGTGTGCAGTCAAAAAAACGTATTTAAAAAACAATGCCATATGCATTCGAAAGTATGTGAGCAAGGACTAGAGCAGTCCGAAACGCTTCATATCTTAGAGGAATTAAAGAAACATCAAGCCTTACCTGAAAGTGGTTTGTGTCTCTCTATTCCCCGTAGGAAGTTGGAGAGTTATTTACTGTGCATATATATATATATATATATATATATATATATATATATATATATATATATATATATATATATATATATTCACTGAAAAAACCATAGGTTATAGACCATATATAGTTAGGAATTAGCATTTAAAAAACCTTATTTTACTCACACAAAACCATTGAAATTCCATATATAGTTAGTTGCACTAACTATATATTGCGCACCCGCAATCCACTGCTGATGATGTCACATATTACATCATTCATGACATGGTCAGTGACATCACTGATGACATCACTGATGACATCTCAAATGACATCACTGATGACATCACTGATGACATCTCATTTGACATCAATGACCACATCACTGATGATATCATTCATGTGACAATACAATGCATCTCCTCACATTTTAATATAACCTCTGTTTCACCCAGTGTTAAAAACAGAGTATAATTTTTGAAACCATTGACACACCAATACTAGTTACTACATACGTACTCACTGATTCATACGTCTACACACACATTCACTCATTCACCCATACAATCAGTCATACATACAATCACTCATGTTTACAACACAATCATATGCACTCATACACCTATACAGACACTCACACTCTGCCACTCATCCATGGAGTTACTCACACACCTAGTCAGTCCTGTAAAGAATCAATCACACTTCCATTTTCTACTCTATACAGTTAAACATAGAGCACCTTACGTTTTCAACCATATACTAACACATACTTACTCTCTTATACAATCATTGATACAAGTACACATTGATCTGTACAGAGTCACACACCTCCCATCCAGCCACACACACACTCAGTCTCCCATGCAAATACTTGGGCAATCAATCAATAACCCATATAGTTACTCATATAGCTACTGATCAACACATGCAGCAGTTTACAGAACAACAGACATAATGATGCACAAATTAAGACAGTTTAGTCACTAACCCATGCACTCAGTGAGACACATTTAATCACTCACTCATACATTCAGTCATGCACCTACTAAATCCTTCGTCCAGACACTTATACATCCACTCATTCTTCAATATGTAAGACATATTTTAACTTTACAGAAACATAGTCACTGGATGTTGTCATCAGTGATGTCATCAGTGATGTCATTTGAGATGTCATCAGTGATGTCATCAGTGATGTCACTGACCATGTCATGAATGATGTAATATGTGACATCATCAGCAGTGGATTGCGGGTGCGCAATATATAGTTAGTGCAACTAACTATATATGGAATTTCAATGGTTTTGTGTGAGTAAAATAAGGTTTTTTAAATGCTAATTCCTAACTATATATGGTCTATAACCTATGGTTTTTTCAGTGAATTTTCAAGGTTTTGTAAATGCTAATTCCTAACTATATATGGTCTATAACCTATGGTTTTTTCAGTGAATTTCAATGGTTTTTTAATAGCAAATATCATAAGCTGTCGAATGTCAAGTACGTGGTAAGAATTTTTTTTTTCGTGTTTATGCACACTGATCTGCTTTGATTGCTGCCCCCCACCCCTCATTTCTATTAGGAGTACTCTCTCTTTGCAGATAGTGAAGGGTAGTTAACGCAGCCCTTTCCCCCTTTGTAATCCGTCGTGCCTGCTTCTCTCTCCATTTGATTGATTGTTCTCTTTGGTTCATTCTCTATTTACAAACAAGCACAGAGTCGCAATACTCTGTTTAGTCTTTGCAGATAGCGAAAAATCGTGTAAAAAAACAAAAGGAATCGAGCAAAATCAGTAGGCCACTAATGGGATCTCTTTTGACCTCGCTAAAATAGAAACATTAGGAACAACCTGTTGAAAATAGCAATGCGTATGTATATAAGCGGCGTTCATTTGTGTTCACAGTACCCCTTGTTGATTGTTTCAATCGAGCATTGAATTGTTCGAAGTTAATTCTCTTAACGATCTTCTCTACCTGCAAACGAGGAAGAATAGGAATATTCTATCTCCCTTTGCAGATAGTGAAGGGTAGGTAACGCAAGCCTTTAACACGTCGTACCTATTTCATTCCTCATTGATTGATTGATTGTCCGAACATTGACTGTTTGGGAATTAGTTCTTTTTGGAGGTATTCCCTGTTTGCAAATAAACGTAGGAAAATCTTTGCAAGTAGTGAAAGGGTACGTAATGCGGACCGTTCTCCCCCGTTGTAATCTGTCATGCCTATCTACTCCCCACTGATTGATGCACCTTTTTCACCCGGACCATTTACTAGAGATACGTCATCTGGCCCGACCAGAGAGCACCCCTAGTGAAAAGGACATATGCAATAATAACGAAGTGATCACTGTATCCTGTTAACAGAAACTTTACCATGAAACAACCTGGAAAGAAAAAAATAGGAAAACGAAAATCAGTAGGCCACTGATGAACATGAACTTTTATTAAACAACGAACAAAGAAACGATAACATAACGTAATGATAAAACCTATTAATGTCCTAGAAACAAGAAAACGTTCAAATATGCCAGTGGTGAGAGACCAGAAAAACAGTAAGAGAAACCAAATCACCCCTCGCTGTCCCACCGCCTGCCACGCCAAAAAAATCGATAGACTAGGGAAAATGCAAGTCAGTAGAACATCCACCCCCACTCTGGAAACTTCCAAGGTGGGGCAGGGTTCCGGCTACGCCCAGCCGGGAGCAGCCCATATAAGGCAGGTCCTGCTGCCACGCCTCGGCCAGGAGATCCTAACGTAGGGTGTAGCCGGAGGAGAGGCCGAGACCAGCGGGACCCGGCCAGGGGATTGCCTTTACAACGCTGAACAGTTGCAGGGGGGGGGAATGTCTCCTCGACCCTCCCCTCTCTCTCCCAGTCCGGCCGCGGTGGCCCTTGAGAGTTGCAGGTAGTCCCGCCACATGCTCTTCCGGTCCGACCACCAACGGTCGGGGGGCCGAGGCCGACGGGATCCGGCTGCAGCCGATAAACCAAGAAACCCGTTCATGGGGCCAGAGCCAGGGGCGTCCGGCCGACATCCACCGGAAGCCCGGCCCGAAGACGGACGGGACACTTCTTTCTTTTATAATGGCTGCGACAACACTGGAGGGGGATGTCTTGCACATGCCTCCGACCCCCCCCTCGTCCTCATCGCCTGGTCCGGCCATAACAAATCTCAAGCGAGACGCCGTGGGGTGCACTGGGAGGGAGAGACGGTGCGAACAGGCCTCTCCCGCCTCCCCAGGTGGAGGCTTCCCAGCTGCACCCTCAGCGCTCCAGGCGGTGGCATCCTAACAACTACAGTGCTGCACAGTTTCGGAACGACCTAGATAACGGTTCTTCCACTGTGGCCATGCTGCAACGTCTCGCCCGGCAGGGTGGAGCCCGTCCGCTCATGTGACCCCGCGATCGCCGGTAGCTGCCGAACTCTCAAAATGGCGGTCGACCTGGCAAGAGCGGGCCCAACATAAAGAAATGGCCCGGTCACTGGTTGACTCCACCACCGTAGTCCTCCACGACCTTGAAGATTCTAGAGGAGCCGCGGGAGTCTCCGACCCCCGATGGGGAATGACTGCCATGATCGCCCGTGGAGTGACGAAACTGTATCCGCGGGACGTCGGCGCTCCCATGCTGGCGCCAGCCTCACTTTGAATTACTACAATCCTGCAGACCTCACTTCCGGTGAAAGCACAGTGTGACCCGGTAGGAAAAATTATTGCACCCCCTCCCCTTTTTGACTGATAGTTCAAACCACCGATCCTTTCCTTTGCCCTTTTAACGGAACTTTGGACTGCCTCCCCCTCTTTTACATTTTCTAGAGAAAACAAAACATTAACCACTACATTAGCATAGCAGTTGACACCAGAACTGTTTTCAAATTGAAAACCAACAACATCTTCAACAGAATCCTTTTTGTTTCTGCTGTGACCCTGCTACAGCACAGGCATTGTCCCCAGCAGTAATTCTGCAATGCCGGTAAGAATAGCTGTGGTGCCTACTGGACTCACTCACCCCCGCGGCGCCCCACGCCGTTTTTTGCTGGGCGGCAACTTACTAGACATCACTTTCGTGCCATCTAGATTTCAGCGCGTTCTGCTGCCTTGGAACTATTCGCACAACAGACCGCTACTGACAAGAATATTTCATTATTGGTGCTGTCAATTTCAATAAATCTATTGGATAATTAAAAAGAAATTGCCACGGTCTCTTCGTTGTTTAAATGTTTTTACTGTTTTTGTTTTGTTGTATATATTTATATGTTATTAAAGTTTTATATTCCTACTACTTTGTTGGAGTGCTATATATTTTTAATGTGACACCTAATTGTAAAAACTTTGATGTACAAAGAGTCATTCCTGGAATCTTCCGCTTCAGGCTCGGTCCCCTCCCCAATCACAATACAGGATGGTTTTCAGATAGTAGGAACGCGTGTGCTGTGACGGATCACATCGGGTGTGGGCCTTGATCTACTATAACTCCTTTGAAGAGGGGTGATTCTTTACAGCTGGGGCCATAAACTACATCTGCAGGGCTAGCTGATAGCCTAGGACCGGCCTGGACATTCGGACACAGAGGAAGAGGAGTGTCAGAGGGTGCGGTAGTGAATAGGGCGAAAGGGAGGTGTCGGGCGGGCACAGAGTGTGATTCTCAGGGAAGAGCAGCGCAGATGGGGGAAGGTTTATTGCCCATGCATAAGACAGAGAGCGGGGGTGACCAGTGCCTGGGGGAGATGCTTACGAGGGTGAGGAGCCATGCTACGAATCGACAGCGTGCAGAGAGTGGGTCTGGTCAAGACATCTAAAATGGCTGCCGTGCACGACAAAAGTGTGGCATTTCAAAAAAGGCAAGATGGCGCAGACAATGTTTTTCAACACTTCCTCATTTCCTTCGAATCGAACGTTAACAGACGTTGGGGCATATTACCAAAGTTAAGCGATGTTTATCGCTAACGATGCTTACCAACCAATTTTTTACCACTAAGCATCGTCAGAAATTATCGAAGATAAACCTTACTATTATCAAGGTTTATCGCAAATGCGATAATAAACGGCCGCAATGCATGAATATCGCTAAAAACTCAGCGATATTCATGCATTACCGAGCTAATACTCTTAGCCATGTTATCCACCTCCCATTGGATAACATGGCTAAGAACTGCTCAGGGCAGGTGTTACTTTTTGGAGATATTCGCGCTTAGCGCGAATATCTCCAAAAGTTGGTAATAGGAGATAGATATCTTGCATGTTGTAATGCAAGTTATTGTGGTATATGGAACTCATACCATAATCTCTCAGGAAAGCAGAAACTGATCCTTTTGGGACCGCCTAAAAAGGCCTAGGGGGTGAGGAGTACTCTACTTTGCCCCCTTTTCACGTTCCGAACTATTTTATTTTACTCTCTTCTGTAATTACACAAAATACCAGCGATAAGATGCATCGGAGACACACACTGAGAGAAAGGAGGCCGGAGATGAAGAAGATTTGTCAAATACACATTGGAGATAATATAGTGGCAGAAGGGAAGTAAATATGAGTAAACTTACCATGTAACATAAAAATGTTGCACTCTATACTATAAGTCTCATTTTATACTACAATCACTTCGCTACAACCTCATAAATTAAAAATAAAAATAAATAATGTCTCAAACAATTTTTGATTTCTAAATATAAATTTATTCTTCAGAATGTTCTAAATTTGAAACAACTAGTAACATGTCCTCATCAGTAATTTCCTCTTCAATCATCTCATCTGGAATCTCCTCATTAAAAGTCTGCAATGATGATTCTTGTAACTCTATGGTCTCCAAACACTCGATAAATTCGCCATCAAGAGATTGATCAAAAAAATCATTCAAGTCATCTCCTCCTTCTGACAATATTTCATTATTGGTGCTGTCCATTTCAATCAATGTAGTGGAATCATTCAAGTCATCTCCTCGTGACAATATTTCATTATTGGTGCTCTCAATTTCAATCAATGTAGTGGAATCATTCAAGTCATCTCCTCCTTGTGACAATATTTCATTATTGGTGCTGTCCATTTCAATCAATCTAATGGAATCATACAAGCCATCTCCTCCTTGTGACAATATTTCATTATTGGTGCTCTCAATTTCAATCAATGTAGTGGAATCATTCAAGTCATCTCCTTGTGACAATATTTCATTCTTGGTGCTGTCCATTTCAATCAATCTAATGGAATCATACAAGTCATGTCCTCCTTGTGACAATATTTCATTATTGGTGCTCTCAATTTCAATCAATGTAGTGGACAATTCAAAAGAAATTGCCACGGTCTCTTCATTGTGAGCCATTTTATTTTGAAATTGCTTGCTGTAAATTGCAGAAAAAAATAATCACTTTCATTTATCGTTTTTAGTAATACATAATATAAAACTAACGTCATCAAGTATTTAGTATAACAGAAGGACTGCAAATAAATAACAGAAAACATTTTTCAAATTATCTTCAAGTGTACAACATACTTCCCCTTACAAATTAACAACTCACCTTTTTAAAAGTAGCAGAAGTGTTAGTACTGTGTAAATCAAACACCAGAAATTCACCACCAAAAATTCCTCACAAATGTACCTCAGACAGTAGTATCACAAAATGGCTGTGGTTTCCTCTCATTTGACATATATACATAACCAATTAACTTTCATCACACACAAATACAAAACCAAAGTAACATTTTAATTGGTTCTAAATTTCAACACTTTCAAATGTGTTTTCCCCATGCAATTTTCCATAGGACATTTACATACGTCTACAGCCTGAATGGCTGAACGGAATTACACCAAACTTGGCAAAATGGTACATCAAACCTAAGAGGTCAGGAAGGATCTACTATGCCCCCTTATGGTCATTTCCCCCTTCGCTTTGGCCTCCTCTTGTCTCTCAATCCTACCGAGGGACAAGATGGCGGCCGCTACGGACTGTTTGGAATGTTGACAGACGCCGGAGAACCAATCAGCTTCGCAAAGCTCCGTAACGCGAAAAGTACGCAAAGCGGAGCGCTGTTACAGATATATATCTTTTTTTCAACGTTAATTTCTCAAAATCCACTGGAGCACATATATTGAGACCTAGCAAAGGCACATCGGGCTACCAGTCCCTAATATTTTGCCAAGTTTCGTGCAAATCCATTCAGCCGTTCGATTATTATTATTTTGTTTTTTTTTTGCCCCGCGGGGCCCTTTTAAAACCTCCACATCAAACCTAGGGTGTCAGCGAGGATCTACTATGCCCCCTTATAGTTATTTCCCCCTTTGTTTTGACCTCCTCTTGTCTCTCGATCCTACCGAGAGACAAGATGGCGGCCGCTACGGACTGTTTGGAATGTTGACAGACGCCGGAGAACCAATCAGCTTCGCTTCACAAAGCTCCGTTGCGCGAAAAGTCCGCGAACCAGAGCGCTAACCGGTCCGCTGTTACAGATATATATCTTTTTTTAAACGTTAATTTCTCAAAATCCACTGGAGCACATATATTGAGACCTACAAAAGGCACATCGGGCTACCAGTCCCTACAATTTTGCCAAGTTTCGTGCAAATCCATTCAGCCGTTCGGGCTAAAAGTGAGGCCAACCGCCCTATGGAAAACTCAATGTTAAAAACACGTTTTGGGACCCCCCTTTTTTCTCGGCCCCCACTGGACGAACCCCCCCCCAAATTTTCAAGGGCTGCTCAGAAACAAAATGTGCCATTTTCCTGAAAATTTCAGCCGATTCCGTCCACAAACGCCAAAGTTATTAGACATAGAATTTTCAAAAAACCCATAGAGAAAAAATCCTAACTATATATACCTACTGGCGACCGCCAGTAGGTAATATATATATATATATATATATATATATATATATATATATATATATATATATATATAGCCTTGATCACATGACAATGTGATCTCGTGGAAACACCATATTTAAAGTGACCGTGTCAAATAACAAACATAACCATGTGGTGCATTTTAGGGATAGACATAAAAGACAGATTTAACCATCCGTGTAGCATATATACAAAATTAATTATACATTGCCAATGTATTGATTGAACTATCAATAAAGCATAAACCTAATGTCTCATAAACATATATTCAAAATTGATACTTCATTTCACTGCATTAATAATACGGTAACAAATTATTCGCATTGTGCAAAATTTTGCCTGGCAAACAGTTCCACTAGATAAAATACTGTGTGAACCATGTTTCAATTCACATTGGTAAACCCAGTGTATATAAAAGTGGCTCGGGCAAAAATATCACCAATGTGCAACATACTGCAATTGTAAACATTGACTCATCAAAACCACTATTCGCTAACATGTTCTGTTTAAAGGATTTCTGTTACATGTTAGTGCAGCCTTCATAAATAACTCCAAGAGACTGTTAATAATTGGGTCTTTTGTTTGGTGAACATCGTAGATGGAGATATTTACACATAATGTGTGCATTTGGTCTAACATCGAACTAATGCCTCCTCCCTGCATGGTATGAATTGCCAAAGTTGGATTATTAAAACGCCAAGTTTCCAAAGTTTAGACATGTAATGTACAGCCAATTGATGGATAAAATGTATCCCAAATTAGTGAACCATCAATTTCTAAGGCATAAGGACAGATAATTGGCTGAATCCAACTTAATGTGTATTCTCAATCTTTATTATTTAAGAAAGGAAGGTAGGGAGGATTCGTGATGTCCACCAATTGTAAAAAAATGCATATTTATATAACATATTTACTTAGTCATAGGCCAATATGAAGTATATCGGGATAAATCCCCTTATTACAAGTCAATCCCTTAGCACATTTGCAACCCCTAAAAAAAAAATGTGTGTGCAAACAAGTGCATAAAGTGCTTAATATGTGCAATAATCATCACTAATTGAATGTGAGATGGTAGTCAAAAGATACTTATGACTACCCGAGTGGACTGAGCCCAGTCACACTTATACTTTCATGCTGACATCCTAATACCAACATCATCAGAGTAATTAACGGTAAAAAAACGAGGAATAAAATACCTATACCTACATATTTGATAAGATTTAAACATCAATTATACAACAAAAGATATGCTCTTAGAGGCCAGGAGTTAAAAGTTAATCAGCCTGGGATAAATAACTTTTCCGCCTACATGTAAAATTGTAACTACCACTTACAACTGCATGAGCCATTTCAAATTTGAGGGTTTAATGCTTCAATATCACATGTATCACAACCATATCGATCACCTGTACCTGGGATACAATCTACTTGCAATAACCCTCTTAGGTTGGATATATATTAAAATAATAAATAATTAACAAATGATTAAAGAAATCACCTAAAAACCACTCATTAAAAAGTACATGTAAATTATCATAAAATACGTCATACTCTTTCCAAATTGATTACAGGCTTAAGCTAGTGTGCAAATCCTCAGTAATATTAAGCCCACCTGGGTGTTTAGAGTCGAGCTGGAGGATATACTTAGTTTCCAATTTACGAAGCTTGGCTTCTCTGTCTCCTCCTCGTCTGCTCGCTACCACTGCATCAATTACAAAAAATGTCAGCCCTTTATTGTTACTTTGATGCACTTTTTGAAGTGGCGGGCCACCGGGTAGGTATTATCCTGATTTGTGATAGCCCTTAGGTGCTGTAGGATACGTTTATGCACCGCCAATTTCGTACTGCCTACATACCTAAGGGAGCATGGGGATTTGAGCACATAGATGGCATATTCAGTCTTGCAAGATAGGATCTTATCTATCTTGTGATCTTTATTGCTGAAGCCATCCTTGTACGTCTTAGTATTGACCCCATGTGTACAGGATTTGCAGATCTTACATTTGAAAAACCCACTATTGGTTTGTAACCACGTGGTTTTTTCAATAATTTCAGGATTTGTATTGACTAAGTGGTCCCTCATAGAAGGTGCTCAGCTGTATGTGATAGTGGCTTTGCGGGGTAAGGTAGAACCAATTATGGGATCACTCAATAGAGTCGACCAATTACGGTTGACAATATGATGTAGCTCTCGTGCTGTCTCTTGAATCCCGTAATTATTCTAAATTGATTCTGTTGTTTTTTGACACTTCCTGGGATAACAGAATTACCATTTGGTACTGAATGGTTGTACTTGACCAATAAATCCTGTCTCTCCTTAAGCTTGGATTTAGTGATAGCCCTATCCACCAATTGCTCTGTGTATCCCCTTTCGAGGAATCTGATCTTACTGTTGGTTTGAGCCACCCTTAGCTCAGTTACACTACTACACACCCTACGAAGTCGCAACATCTCACCATAAGCTATGCTGGCTATCAAATGTGTTGGGTGAGCACTAGCCACATGCAAAATAGTATTGCCCGCAGTTTCTTTCCTGAAGAACCTTGTCTCAATCTTATTGTTTTCTATGTATACTTCTGTATCCAAGAAAGTTACATTGGTCTGGCTCATTGTCACAGTAAAGTTCAGATTTAGCTTATTGAAGTTGATTGCTCTCACAAAATCTTCAGCTTCCTTTTTCCCACCTTTCCGTACCACAAATAAATCGTCTATGAAACGATACCAGGCAATGATGTTAGTGTTGAATACTTCACTATATTCGGACATGAGGACCAGTTCCTCCGAAGCTCCCATGTGCAAACCAGACCCTGCAGAAAATAGTCTATATAGACCGATGTATTTTCCAACAGACCTCCCCAGGCAGAAATAATTGGCCTGACAGGGGGATTGGTCATATCCTTGTGGACTTTGGGGATAAAATAGATAAGGGGGATTACCGGATGATCATTTCTCAAAAATTTGTATTCATCTTCTGATAGCATTTTCTTATTTTTCCATTTGGTCAGTTTTTGATGGTATTCAACTTGCATTGCTTTTACATTTGCCACATTAGTTTGTTCATAGTGATCCCTGTTGTGTAAAAAGCCTCACTTGGGGCATTCTCCTTCGCCCCCCCCCCCTTCTGGGCTCCGTCACTTAGTACATCTGTGCCACCACTTTCCTCTACAGCAGAAGTTGACTGATTTATTGAGTCATTTGTGACACCCAAACATGTCTCCAATTCTGAGGGGGCCAAACTTAACGCATTACTCTGCACTAGCACAATATTCGCCTGATGTGTCTCATTAATATTTGAGTCCATGTGCTTAGCCATATTCATAATTGTACAGTCCACCGCTATTTGTATTTCGCCCTCCTTCAACTTATTTTCCAGTTCTGGAGAAATCTTAGCGGGGGTAGTACCCTTGTTAGGCGCTAGACAATCCTGGGGGTACATTATCTCAGCCCCAGTAACAGCCTTTGTTTCAGTTGGTATGAGCCCTTCAATCATTCACAGACTCGACAGCCCCCTTCACAGCCTCTTCAGTTCCCTTCTCCTTACCAGCTTTGGCAACAAGTTCCGCGATTGACGCTGTCGCTAATCGTGTACGTGCTCCTGCTGGCTGCTGTATCTGTGGCTGCTTCCTCTTGCTACGTTCGTCAGCCTGGGGTGTATGCACCTCTCCAGGCTCAACCAATTCTTCCTCCCTTAGAGCTTTCTGTTTCTTCTTAGCACCGGGGGGTTTACCGGTGGAATTTACTTTGGGGGCCATAGCTTTGTGAGAGGTAAAATCCCTCTCCGATACCTGAGAAAAGCAGCCTCTCACAACCGGCTTCTGGCTTGAATATCTCCCGGCGTCTGTAACTGCTACGGCTTCACTCAGTTGAGAGAACTTACAGCTCTTGCCCTTACTCCGCCTCCCAACTGTATCGAATCGCTTCCACCTCGGCACCACGACGGCGAGGATGTTTGATAGATCCCGCAGAATCTGTCAAGCAGGCGAGCATAGATTGCATCAATTCCACTTGCAGGGCGTCTCTCCTTAAGATCCGTTCAATGGCACCGGCTGTGGGTCCCGGACTGTTTAGCCATCCTCAATATTACCAGTGAACCGACAGGGTTTTGGCAAGTTCCTTAGAATACATCCCGTGGCTCCACCGCCGACAGACCCGCTCAAAAACTCATACGAGCGCCAGCTGACGTGGCGCGCCCCGCACCACGCCCGGTCCTTCAGAGCTCCAGTTTACAGCGTCCTCCCTGCAGC
Organism: Lissotriton helveticus; assembly: GCF_964261635.1. Classification (NCBI taxonomy): domain Eukaryota; kingdom Metazoa; phylum Chordata; class Amphibia; order Caudata; family Salamandridae; genus Lissotriton; species Lissotriton helveticus. The sequence continues at coordinate 652,653,667 of NC_136068.1, forward strand.
GCTGCTACAGCCACTAGTGAGCAGCCGCCATCTTGCCTGCTTCAGATGGCCAGGAATGGTCGGAGGGTGAAGAAGTTGGCTCTTCCGATTTAGACTCTGAAAGCGATCCAGAATTAGATCAACCAGCAATGGCCTTAAAGGTTTCCGGTGGTACTAATAAGGGCGTGACATCCACTCCTCAATATGAGTCAAGTTGGGATCAGCCCTATGGTAACTCTCTACAGGATAGTTCTGGCCTGGAATCCGCCCAGATGTCACTTTTAGAAAGAATACACCAGGAGATCATAGCGCATAGAGAGGAAACTCGTAAGGACAATCAGAAAGCCCATACCGCTATGAAAAAAATGCAGGGGGTAGTTAGAAAATTATCAAAGGTCTGTGCTACCACTGGTGACAGAGTGGCTAATTTAGAAGACAAGATTGTATCTACAGAAGCGGAGGCGGCAGAAGCAGTTTCTAAAGTTGGCTCATATGGTGCTCAAATGACTGATGTCCATTGGAAGCTCGAGGAAATGGAAAATAGGCTACGCAGGAACAATCTGCGAGTGCTAGGAATTCCTGAGAGTTCGAAAGGGTCTGACATTAGAGCATATATAATCAAGCTATTTACCCAGGCCTTCCCCGAGCTGAATGGATGGAACTGGTCCACTGAGATTCAGAGACTTCACCGTACCCCTTTCAAGGCAAAAAGAAATACTAAGGAGGGGGACTACCCAAGGGCAGTCTTGATATTCAATGGAAATTTTATTTTAGGGCAAGCTATATCAGATCTTGCAAGACCAAATGCGAAAAGAAGTTCTGTAGGGATTTCTTTTTTTATTAGGCCAGATTTCTGCCACAGCACGGTAGAGAGGCAGTGGCGATTGAGAGGAATGATCAAGCCCTGTCAGGATAAGAATTTGCAGGCCTTCCTGCTAAACCCTGCACAGTTAAAGAGTATCAATAATGGAAAGATTTTATTTTGCTCTTCTGAGATTAAGGTGAAATAGTATCTGGACTCACTCTGATCGTCTGATATTGATGCCTAAAATATGTGGCAGGGAATAACTGATTTAAATAGCAGTGCCGCGGGCCCGGGTCATGTGTGATTGCTATTAGATTTGGAATTGCTAAGTTTCTTAAAGATTGAATGTATTTTCGTTTGGGCTCCACAAACACTGTAGATTATTGGAATAGTTCACAAGTGTCCTCACTGCAGTCACTGCGCTCCATCACTTGCACAGACCAGGTCTGTGTGCCTCACGTAAAGGGGAGAGTAGGGGGGGTGGAGGGGTGGGGGGCGGTGGAAGAGGGCAGAAGGGTTGGGGGGTGGGACGAGGGAGGGGTTTGGGGGGTGATTGGGTGGAAAAAGGGGGAAAAAGGGAAGTGGTACAGCCTAGGACAAAGATATGATGTAATGGATAATAACATGATAAAGGATTTGATTGTTGAGATACAAGCACAATTTAATGGCAAACATTAGAATATGTACTATTAATGCTGGAGGCTTGAACGACTGGAGGAAGAGACAGAGGCTGGCATATCTGCTAAGACACGAAAGAATAGATATCGTCTGTATACAGGAGAGCCATCTCCCAGGGGCTAAACGTAGACAACTTTGTCCTAGTGGCTTTGAACTAGCTGTATGCTCTACATAGACGTCCACAATTCGTGGGGTCGCTATTTTAATCCGAGGGTCCTTAGTTAAAGTAAAAAAAGTGAAAGCCGATAATAATGGGAGATGGGCAATCGCCGAATTAGATCTGGGCTTTACGCTATGTGCAACGTATGGCTCAAATCTGGATGAGCCTGAGATATTTGATTTTCTTGAAGCCGAACTAGTGGGGTGGTCTACCCCGCTGATAATTGCAGGAGAACTCAATATCTCGGCAGACTGGGCTGGCTCCACACCATATATGGGCCGTAAGCCCAAGGTTTTCCAATCTATACAATCTCTTTTGGGCTCCCATGGGATGCAGGATGTCTGGGGGACTAAATTCCCTCTGGACTATGGATTTACTTATTTTTCTAACCAAGCGCAAAGATATACAAAGTTAGATTATTTCCTCATCTCTGCGTCTGAATTAACTAAAGTGGATATCATTAAACTCCCCAGAGTGGTCTCAGACCATAATTCTTTAATTTTATCATATAATTTAGGTCATAGGAAAAGGAAAATAAACTCTTGGACCTTTGAGAAGAAGCTACTTAGTGATATCAGATTCACAGATCATTTGAAAAAATGTTTGACACAGTTTTTTGCGGCAAACAAGTACAGCACTTCTAGGAATATGGTCTGGGAAACTTTTAAAGCGGCTCTGAGGGGCGAGACCATAAGTTGTTCGGCCAGGCTGAGAAGGGAAGATAGGGGTAAGGTCGAGGCTTTAATGACAGAATTAGTGAAAGCTGAAGAACAACACGTGAAAGATATAGCCACAGGGGCGAATACCACCGTAAGCCAGGAAACTCTTTTAGTAATTAAAGCCGCACTCCAGAAAGAGGTAGCCATTAAGATCGTAGGTGAATATCAGTCGAATAGGGTAAAAAGCTATGAGACCGGGGAGCAAGCAGGGAGAGTGCTTGCCCTCCAGTTAAGGCAGGAAAAGGCTAGGAACACCATTGTTCGTATTGAAGAGGATGGGGCTGGGTTTACGGAAGTTAAGGATATCCTCAGGTATTTTCTGAATTTTTATCAGCGGCTTTATGAGCATGAAGGACCTAGTAAAAAACCAGGGGAAGTATTCCTAGATTCTGGCCCTCTATTACAGGAATCAACCAAAAAATAACTTGATGAGGATATTACATTAGTAGACGTTGAATCAGCATTGCGGGAATTAGCTTGTGGGAAGGCTTCAGGTCCTGATGGGATTCCCCTCGAAGTATATAAAGCTATCGAAGAAGAAATTGCTCCACTCTTACTAGATCTGTTCAACGGGGTTATGTGCTCAGGTACGATACCCGACTCTTGGAAAGAGACAAATATCATAATCTTTCACAAAAAGGGCAAACCAGCGGAAATGGCAGGATTGTATCACCCCATCACATTTATTAACTCTGACACAAAGCTCTACTCAAAAATCTGGGCAAAGAGGTAGGGCAGGATCATTGGTAGTCTCGTATCCCCGTGGCAGCATGGGTTTGTCCCAGGTCGGGGCACAACTGACCACATATGTAGGGCAATATCATTATTTGACGCCCAGGCTGCCGCGGGTGGGGGGGAGATGGCCATGATCCTGCTCTACGCAGAGAAGGCTTTCGATCGAGTCGATTGGAACTTTCTCTGGAGTGTTTTAGCGGCAAGAGGATTCGGCCCTAATATTATAGGAGCCCTTAAGGCCATGTACGTAGAACCTACAGCTAGGGTGACTGCCATGGGTGATAAATCAGGGGTGATTAACATCAAGAGGGGAACCTGTCAGGGGTGCCCCTGCTCCCCTATCCTCTTTGCCCTATACATTGACCCCCTCATTCAGGGCATCCTTGCCTGCCCCGGAATAAACCCAGTAATTTTTAATGGCTATTCAAATAAAATTTTGGCATATGCCGATGACCTTGCTGTTATAACAACTAACCCACAGCAGTCCGTCCCTATCCTGGGGGAGATGACTAAAGCGTTTGATAGTGAGTCAGGGTACCTATTAAATGAAACAAACACGCAGGTCATATGTTTCAAGAATATTATTAAAACTGACTATAGATTTGTTGATTCTGCCACGTACTAAGGGGTTAAAATCAATGCCACTGTGGAAAAGATTGTCACTGAGAATTATTTGCAGCTTATTAGGAATATTGAAACGGAATTAAAGAGAATAGACGTGCTACATCTTTCACTGGTAGGCAGGGTGAATGCAGTTAAAATGTCTATGTTTCCCAGAGTGCTGTACCTGTTTCGTGCTATTCCTTTAGTAATAGTAGATAAGATTATGAAACATTTGTTTATTAGATTTGTTTGGCAATATGGAAGGGTAAGACGCTCTACAAACATAGGGGTCGATTAGGATGGCGGACGGACCTGTGTCCGTCCGCCACCCCAGAGTAGGAGGGACCGTCCACAGGGGCAGCGGGGGTCCCTCCTGTGCAATTAGGATGTGACCGCCACCCTGGCGGTCACATCCTGTATTTTTGACATTGCGGCGGGTGCTGCTTCAAGCAGCACCCGCCGCAAGGTTAAAAATGAAAGCAGTACATTTGCATGCACAAAGCGGCAGGCACCTCGAGGTGCCTGCCGCTTCGTGCACGCAAATGCAGGGGAGTACCATAGGTACCCCCCATGTGCGCCCCCCCGCCCCCCCTTCACCCCTGGGGGCCCGCAACGGGCCCCCAAACAAAAGTCCGTATGCCTTTTCACGGCGGAAATGCCGCCGTGGAAAGGCATAGAAATGCTGACATCCTAATATGCCTGGCGATGTCTGATAGACACCGCCAGACATGTTAGAGCTTTTCCACCGCGGTCGGAAAGCGTCCGCAGCGGAAAAGCTGCGGACGGTCTTCCTGACCCCCCAGCCATCCTAATCTGGCGGGGGGGTCTGTGAAGGCTCCGCAGCGGTTTTTCCGCATCCTCCGGGCCGGCGGACTCTTCCGCCGGCCCAGAGGATGCGGAAAAACTGCTATCCTAATGAGGGCCTTAATGTCGTTACCTAGAGAATGGGCAGGGATGGCTCTCCCGAACTTAAGACTATATCATTGGGCCTGTCTCTTGGTTCAAATGACCACCCTATTTCAGTCTGAATCTCCAATTGATACGGGACCTTGAAACGTAGATGGGCAGCCGCCCCCCCAGATTTATAGGATGTTATTGGGTGGTAAGGCTGCAGGTTTAATGAAGAGTGAATTAGAACAACGCTTTTTTAAAAAAACGAGGCTGAAGACACTGTATGGGGCATGGCAGGTGTGGAAAGCTATTATGACATTTTTTAATATCCCGAAAGTAAATCCCTATGTACAACTATGTAACTCGTCTCTCTGAGAACCGATAGAAATTTTCAGGTGTGGAAGGGAATGGGGATTAAATCTTTGGGAGATATATTGGAAGGAGGTGAAGTCTTGGGATTTGAGATTCTGCAGGAAAGATATGGTATTCCAGATAGCCACTGACTGTTATATGGCCAAGTTATCCGTACGATCAGGTCAGTTAGGCCCAGAATTTCATCGACAACTGACTTTCCTATGATTGAGATACTTCATAGAGGATGTAGTAAGATCAAGATTATTTATAACTGTATATTGGAGCGAATTCCGGATGATATTGAGAAGGTTGAATCTAATTGGGCTCTAAAATTGGGGGATCCTGATGTGGATGTGGATCTCGCTCTTGCATTGAACAAAAAGATATTCCGGGCATCCAATCTTCGCGCCCAACATGATAAAATCATTTTTAATTTATATCATACACCTGCGAAGCTATATGTCTGGGGTATAAGTGAAAATGACAGCTGCCCCAGATGTCATGAAAGCCATGCTGACATTACACATATGTTCTTTCTTTGTAATCGGCTGGATGCTGTTAAAAATGAGATAATGAAATTTTGGGAGGGGCTGATAGGTCAGTCTATTGATCTATCCCCTACTCTAATGTTGCTTGGCTTAGATTCTAAGTTGGGTCTGGGGGAGGATGAAAGAGCCTTATTGTTTTTATCTGTTGCAGTACTATGAATTTTAATTTCTGCTGCATGGAAGGACGCGGTTGCTCCGTCCTTCCAGATGTGGTTGGCCAGGTTGGTGGGAATCCACAATATGGAATCATGCCTCTATGAATTTAAAGGTAAAAGGAAGCGCGAGAAGGGTCTTCGTCTTTGGGCTCCTGTAACAAACTGGAGAACTGCCAGAGTGTGATGGACTGACAGGCTCACTCTTTTAAACCCCCTAAAGTGTCTTTTTCTCGTAATTTATTTCCTCTTTTTGTCAGGCCAATTGGCAAATTATATGTAAACACATTGATTATTCGGCTTGTGCTGTAATTGTGTATGTAATAATTGATGAATTTTGTCTTGTATGTACCATATTCCCAATAAAAAAATAAATAAAAAAAAGTGATCCCTATTGTTAAGCTGGACATAAGCTTCTTTGTCATACATAGATCTCGTGAGGAGTACGATATTACCTCCTTTGTCACTCCCCCGTACTATGATGTCTTTGTCATCACTTAGTTTTTGTATTAGTGTCTCATATTGTTTTGTTTGTTTATCAAATTTGGATTTTTCTTTACCAACTCGTTTGTGTACATCTTTGATGACTCCAACCTCTTCACACCAAAGAGCCCTCAGTGAAGTCACATTCCGCGCTGCGGCCGCCCTGCCTGGTCTCAGAGGCGGGCCCAGACCATTCCAGTATCCTGGACAAGAGCAAAATCTGCCAAGGCAGTCACCAGCGACATCCGGGCCATCTTGTAGGACGGGGGCCTCTGAATGGCGTCTCTGGGTGACGCAAACAAACATGACTCCAACCTCTTCACACCAAAGAGCAGAGGCCACGCAGGGGAAAAAGGAAGCTTCTTTATTTGGAAAATGGCATAATGCATTTCGGCCCCAGTCGGCCTTCTTCCGATGCCTTCAATGTTAAGGCGGCCCCTGTCACCATATATATATGACACATATTGCAATACGGTCTATAAGTGCCTTTCCATCATTAAAATATATATCCAGGACCCATGATATGTTTGAAAATGTAAATGTATGGTCCGTCCCAAATGCATGTTAGCAACATCTTTGTTATACTGATCATTTGTCAAGTAGAGTGGAAGTGACTACAACTGCTATGAGCCCTTGTCACCCCACCTCTGACAAAAATGTTAGACTGTTTTTGATCCTTCTCACTTGTTGGTCAACTTGCAACTGATCTACACAAAACAGGCAGCTTATCTTTTCCAAGTGTTGATAAAAAATGATCAAAAACTACCTCTACTACCATGAGGCCTCCTCACTCCATCTCTGACCAAGATGCTAGACTGCTTTTGACCCTTCTCACTTGTCAGCCATCTTGCTACTGTTTTGCACCAGTCAGGCAGCTCATCTTTTCTCAGCTGTTGCAAAAGTGAAATAGAACTGACTACAATGACCATGAGTCCTTGCCACTCCAAACAAGTATACACTACTCAGAAAATGTGTAAAGTACAGACAATTTTCTTCACAAATGCACATATCAAATTATTGATGGCCTGAGGTATGGCATAACAGCTAAGTACCCCTAATATATGTCAATCATGAATGACATACAGCTCATTTGAAATACCAGGTGACCCCTTGAATATAGAAACATAACAGGAAGTACAAGGCCACCTAAGCAAAAAAGCTGCTTGTTTCCCAGAATTCTACAAAAAGAAGGCTATGGAATGGTCAAATGTACATGATATAACTACACTTTGTGTCTAGATGAATGTTGGTGATGTCATGTCTTTCCCCAAACCCAAAAGAACAAAAAGCATCACATCTAATGAGTTGATTAAATCTGATGCATAGTTTGAATGGCACCTTATTCCTGGTAACCAAATCCAACTCCATTCAAACTGCTTATTAAAGTAATCACTATCTATTTTTCCTTCTACGTTCAGAAATAGTCTGACATGAACAACGAGGATATACATACCTTAATTCTACCATTAACAATGTTCTTCACGTCTCCACAGGTCAATCCACCACTTCATCTGAGCAGAGGCAGGAAAGCCAACAGAGTCACTCTCCACACCAGGAAGATGAACCCCTCAATGCTCCTGTATTGGTCAATGTCGAGCACTGTTCTGATCCATCTTTTCATCCTGGGTAGACACCAACAGTTGGGTTCATTGTGCCTACAACTTCAACCACAGTGGCAATGATCCAGCTAACTGCAGTCCCCACAACCAGTGCTGCAGTGCACCAAGCACGGTCAATTCCATCCACTGCCTTTAAAGTCCTGGACTCTCAGATGGCCGCCACCACCACCCCAGTCAGTGAGGTGCAAAAACAAAGTGGATGGGTACAGTCTTTGCAAGGATACTGGGCCATGGGGATAGCCATTGTGGGACTGTACATTTGGGCCCCCATAGTGAGCCCAGTGAGGCTAAGAACACCCAGGCTGCCGTCACTCAAGTCATGCAAATGTACCAGGGCTCCCAGAATGTGCTGGACCACGTCATCACAGAAGTGCGGGAAATGAAGAAGCTGCAGAATACCACATACCAGGAAGTTGCTGGTATCCAGATCAAGGTGACCAGAATCTACACTTATGTTTCAGGACTATGTACTGAGATGGCTGGGGGTCTGCACCAAGGTGGCTGGCCTCCACACTGAGGTGGCCTCCCTTGTAGGGCTGAGGTGCGACATAAACACCAATCTCAGTTGGGCTTTTCTACCTTCAGCTTACCCTTTCTGTGGCCCGAGTACATCCAGAGCATCATCATCTGCTCCAGCCACAGGCAGGGAGACCCTGGCAGAGGTGGATTAACCTGCAAGGGCTCCTGACTCAGCAGCTCCTGATCGCACCTCTGTCAGAAAGAGGGGGCCTCCATTTAAGACTTCAGGAGCAAAGTTTGGCAAGAAGACCACCACTACCAGCAAAACCCTTCACACCTAATGTCTTCCTGTGTGTGGTACATATTCACTTTCTTGACTTGTTCATGCCCACTTTTCTCTATTCGATGTAAGGAGTATGTTGGACTTTGTGTCGTGATTTGCTGAAAGTGCCTGCTGAACTACCACTCCCAGAATGCCTGACGAAGAGGAGGAGCTGAAGACATATAATCTCACGTAGCGCAGGCATGCGCTGTACGTGATTCCTCATTCAAATTCTGGTGGTTTTACTGCATACAAGCGGTACGTTCTGTTGTGGTTTACAAGATTACAGGATTTTGACGTTCTCAGGTGAGCCTCAGTCCTGAGTAGAAGAAGTTTCCTGATATTATTCTGGAAGTTCAGCGCTGCCGACCTATTACTCGAAGTCCTTCCCGCTTGCGGCGGCAGCGGGGAAGGATTCTGCACGTTCTCGGCTGAGACGCGATTTCTGAGGGGCAAAGGATTCCAGTGGAAGATTTGGAAGTTTGGCGCTGCCTAACTATTTCCCGAAGTCCTTCCCACTTGCGGCTGCAGCGGGGAAGGAGTTTACGCATTCTCGGCTGAGGCGCGCTACTGCCGGTATTTGTTCCCCACTGGTGGATTGCTTTGTTCTCTTCCTTTCCGCTTGCTGTTGCATCGGGAATAGGTTGCCATTTCCTGGATGTTTTTCATTACTTCTTGGAGTGTGAGACGAAGTCCGGGTAAGCCTCTCTAGAGGTTCTAACAATGTTTTTTCTAAAGATTGGAGTCAGCATTTCTTTTGTACTTTCTTAATTAGCTGGGCTCAGCTAGAAGGATTCTTGAACCTTATTTTTGGTGCAAGACTTTAATAGTGACAGCAACTAAGTACCTTATCATTTCTTTCAACCCCTGTGGGTTTTTCGGTTCACCGGTTACTGGGGAGGGGTTTTCATTTCATTATTTGGGAGACTTGAAAGGGTATGTATGTGGTGTAGTACATGGTCCTTTGTGAATTTTCGAGAGAACTTTTGACGGATTAATAACTTTGGCTTTATGTCTTAGGAAGCTACTGAACAGTGTATTGAGAGGCATCTGTTACACCAATCAGAGAGGAAGGGTTCGCCTCCTGAAAGCTTATATAGGTAGGTGTTCTACTAGCGAGAATTTACTGAGTGTAGTTATCCCTTCCTTTGCAGTCCCTTCCCTTTCCCATCCCTTTCCTTTATGTCCTCACTATACTTTGTTTAATGTATTTCATTTTTTTGCATAGTTTTTATAATTAAACTCACTTCACCAAAGCAATGTCTCCTGTTGTGATTCTCACACATAAGTATTTTATGGTATTATCATGTCTATAGCAATCTCATTAATAGGGACTCATTGACGTATAAATATGTATTGTGTAAAGAATGTTCAAACCTGCACCACAACCATGTCATAAAAACACATATATTCAAATGCCCGGCTTTATACCATCTTTATTCCATTGTACAAATTATACGCTGACAACATGTTACACACATTCCAAACAAGTAATTACTCTGATCTGCAGGGTCATTGAACACATATTCACATGCAGAATTTCAGTACATGACAGGAGGGGATACATCTGTCAAGATCTCATAAAATAGGCAACATATATTGGCTGGATGTCATCAGCTGGAGCCATATTGCCTTCCGGACAAAAGAATATAATCTTAAATTAAACATTCAAACACACATGTCAGTACAACATTTTATGACCACTAGTTCAATTCAATCCAGTGTTGCTCGCATCTTGTGAAATGTCACAAACAAATGTCAGTGTTGTGCTACTAGTAGTTTGGCCTACGATAAGGTGACACAGGAAAATTTACATCCAGTTCTGAGGCAATAAGGAAACAGCCAATGTGAAGGCTGGATAGCAAGATTTGGGTACAACCCAACACATTCTTTGATACCATGATAGTACAAATATTGCATAAGGAAAACGCACCACAAGAATCAAGTATAATAGAAGTCAGGCAACTTCCATCTGTTGCTGTGCAATCTGTATTGGTAGCAGCTTTGTACCCCCAAACTTTGTGACACGAAATCACAGAAACAGTCCATGTCCACTTCCTACAGCTGAGCAGCAACATATACCTGCTGATGTCACAACCCTGAAATGTCTAAATGAAAATGACATGGCAGAGTTACCTAAAACAGACCAACAGAAAGATATTATCTGTGCATATGACATACATTCCATTGACAACTTCTAGAGAACACAGTCCTAAATAACATAAACATCAGTACCAAAACATACACCATTCCCCATATGTCTTCAGATCTGCATAGTTCGAGTTGCTAGGTTAAACATCAGTCTCAGAACATCAATGCAAGATTACCTGGATTGTTCTATCATCTCACCTCACACCCTACTTACACTCTGGAGAAATAGATTTCAATGAAATCTTTACACAAAAATTCTCCTTCATATTCACCTCTATCATCATCTTCATTTGTCATTTTAGGGTCCCCACCCAGTGAGTCTTCATGGCCTGCATCCTCTGCAATGTAAGGGATGTCATATTGCAGTGCAATGTTGCGAAGGGTACAGCAGGCAATGGTGATCTGGCACACCTTCCCGGATAAGTCGAGGAGGAGGGCTCCCCCAGTTTTGTTGAAGGCATCTAAATCTGACTTTTAGAATCCCCAAAGGGCACTCCACTCCCACTGGGTTCTCCTACGTTCCCAATCGTAGCAGACTTCCCCTGGCATTGTAGGATTCCTCACCTGGGCCAATAACCATGGCCATTAGGATACACTGATTCTCCTGGATGGGAGATAGATAGAAGGGCAGCATGTTGTATCACACAATCAAATCATTGTAACTATCCCCCCCCAAAGTATTTCAAATAAATCACACTTATCTAGAAGCCAGGCCCTCCTAGGTAATGGTTGTGACATCAGCTGGGGTATGGTGCTGTTCAGCAGTATGAATTCATCATGTGCAGATTCCAGGCACAAGGCACAGATGTTTAAGATGTACAAATCTGCTAAATATTATTTATAAATCCGCTAAATATACAACTTGCATGTTAATAGAATGGAAGCGCTTCCTGTTCCAGTAGACTTGCTCCCTGTTGTGTAATGGTACTAAGCTAATATTTGTGTCATCAATCGATCCAATTACATGTGTGATATGACCAAATCAATAGAAATCCCACTTCACAGTGGTGAAATCCTCATGTCTGGGGAACTGGATGTAGCTTGCCACGTTTTGCAATAAAGCTGATAGCACATCAGTAAGGACTCTGCTGAACATAGGTTGTGATAGTCCCCCAGAAAGAGCAACAGTGAATTGTAAACAACCTGTGGCCAAAAAATGCAAAACTGCCATGACTTTAACTAATGGTGGAAATGACATAGGATTACTGAGGTTAAGCAGAAGGGCAGACTCCAAGCTTTGAGAGAGATCTAGGATTGTTTGTTAATTCAATCTTAACTTCTGTATGATTGACATTCTTCCATAGTGTGTAGGTCTGGAAATGGGTGGAATGCTTAAGGCTGGCATCTCTTCCTTCTACCAGGGTACCTATGTGAGATGTAGAAAACAATAGTGTATTGGTATCATTGTGCACAGTTAAGTATATGTGACCTGTAAGGCCAAAGTCATGTGTACATTTGTGCATCATGAAGCACTAATCATAAATGCCAAATCTTACTCATCCACCAGTTATCCTCAAGCAGGCACTCATAGGACAGTATAATGAGTGTGCACACCATCAGTGCAAAGTAGAAACATCTGCAGTACAGTGAGGTGTGATCTACATGTGTAATTGGCAAACACAATGTACATATGTGCACAGTAATACCATATACAGATGAAGTAGTGTACTGAACATCACATGGGAATGGAGCATTTCAAAATGTATCTCAGCACTCGTTTGTGGTGGACGGTGAAGAACTTCATCATCTCAAATAAAGGCTGGATGGAACCTTTAAAATGCTGTCAGCAACACTGTGAACGTAACCGCTAGGATGGAGGAAGCCTGGTCTCACTAAAAGGACATATCAATGGTTTTGCCTTCTGGAGATCCCTGAATGCGCATTGTGCGGTTGCCTACACGGCAGTCTCTGCCATATTCACACAATCAAAAGTATCCCATCCGGTTGCATGGTAATAACGGGCACTATTCTCCCAAAAAAGGTGTTTTATTATTTATATTGCATGCTGGACAGCAATACCTCTTGTTAGATAGACCTCATACACTCTAATAGTGTTATTCTTCATCATGGGGTTCACCCTGACTCCTAAAGGTCAGGGTAGGCTCAACGTATTTCATTTTGCACTTAGAAGAATAGGCCCGGGGGTTAAAGATTAAACATCCTCTGGAAACTCCCGGTATCCCTTTAATATTGGTATTTCTGAGGATATAAAAAATAGAAAAAGCATGAGGTCATAATGATTTAATGGTCCTTTGACCCTTGTACAGTTAGTAACATATTTCAGCCTTTGTAGTGGTCCCTAAGGGTTCCTAGGTTTTCTTCAGCGAAAAACAACAGAGAAGTCCCTCCCTGGTTGTAAAAATGGGTGTTGCCAGTGTAGTGCAGATAGCTCCTACTACAGTCCTGTTTCTTGGATATACTTATCCTGTTTCTGGTATGTATAATAAATTTGGGTACAACCTAAAATGAGAGAGAAACAAACTGTGATCTTTGATATATAATTGTGTCCATCTTGCACTGCATACTATTCTTATTTAGAAATGCAATACTGATTGTGCGCTTCCGTGCAATCAAATTATATGCAACGTCGCTTGAGGATTATTGTGAACAAATTGGCAGGCCATGGGCTCCACGCAGATCACTGCTCCTGTACGGTTTCAGTGAAATGCATTTCTACCGTATTGAGATCGCATTCTTAATGTCATGCACCATATTTAAAGTTAAAAATGTACGGGAGGCCCCGTATCACGTTCGCTAAACTTAAGCTTAATTGGTATGATGGGGGGATTAGTTTGCCAGACATAAGGAAGTATTACTGGGTGTCTCAGTTGGCAGCGATCAATCACGGGGTCTATGGGTGACCGGATGATTCTGGATACGCAATGGATAGACGGATGCTCCCAAGGGGGATTACATTAGAGTACTGTATGCGAAGCCACAGAGATTCCCTCTGAGTGACCCCAAGGCACATGCGGTGCATGTGTGGCACGCAGTGACCAGACACCTGCAGTGGGAGCACAAATTGATGCTTGTTATGCCGCTGTGGAATTCTGAGAAGTTAGGCAGCCTCTGGAAAACTAAGGGGTACGATAAATGGGACATCATACGGATTTCTAGGATCAAAGACATCCGGGGAGAGGGCAGGATACATTCATTCATGGAACTGCAAGGCCAATACACATTAGCCGACACCAAACTTTTTGGATACCTATAAATCTGACCGCATTGTCAACCCAGGTGCTGGAGGGCGCATCGCTTCCGGAAGCCTCCCCTATCAAAGACAGGGTGCTTGATCTGCATTTACCAGAAAAAAAACATCTCTCTCATTTATAATATGCTGTTGAACAATATGGAAGACCCGTTACAGGGATTGAGGGGGAAGTGGACTAGCGTACAGCTGGAGTTAGATGATGAGGATTGGCGGGTGGCAGTCTCCTCCCCAAAGGGGGTGACCATTTCGGCCAGGCTGTGGCTAGTACCGCTCAAAATCCTGCACAGAGTCTATTACATGGGTCCGGGTCTGGTTGGCATGGGACGGGGGAGAGTGCCCAGTGCAGGCTGGGTCGTGGGGAAGTTGTGACATTCATGCACATACTTTGGAGCTGTTGACAGATACAACAGTATTGGTCAGACATTCATGAAGAATTACAGTCTGTACTGGGGAAAATCTGAGACCGGAGGCCCACAGATGTTTATTGAATGTTTGGGAACCCACAGATCTCAACGTGTATACTATGCAGTGGCCAATACTTGCTTTTATGATAGCGAAGCAGAACGTTGCACAATTGTTGGGAGCCAGTCAGCCACCCCATGTGGGGAAGTGGAATGAAGACCTAGACTGGTGCATGTTCAGAGAGAAGTCGGTCTTTGTAGCAAGGAGATGCCCCGGGAAATGGAGTAGGATCTGTGGAGCGAGGAACAGGTATAGAGGTGACATCTGTCCCCCACCAAGTAGGCAGGGTGAAATGGAGGCCCCTGAATTCCCCTGATCTGTTGTATGTATCATCGGTTATTTATTTTGCTGACGTGATTTGCCTCTTTATTGGAAGGGCCAGGCTGTATGTAATCATATTTGTGTAAATTGGTCGAACTGTTTAATTAAAAAGAAATATATATATATAAAAAAGAAATATATTCACCATCGACATAATTACTCAAATAAATAAAAACTGAGGTGGACCCATATCATGAATACATGAGGAAAAAATCGTGTCTCAGTGAGCAGTGCTTGGAGTTACAGTCCTGTGTCCCCTCATTCAAGTGATTAACAGAGAAATATGTGTATCTTACCCGATTTGGGAGAATAAACCGTATCTCAAGGAGATGCAGATGGACGGGTGGTCCTGTAGTCACACACTGCCTTGAGACCAAGTGGAAAATGGACAAGACAAGGTAACTAATCTTTTTTCCTTCCATCAGAAAGAGGCAAACAGCCAGCACGTCAAATGAATAAGCTCATCCACACATTCTCCATTCATATGGTACTCAAATCGGCAAGGATACTTGCCCTACTCAATAGCCTGTTCGGTTCTGCATCTCCCGGCTTGTTGAGATACTGGGAGTCTGCAGCATGTGTGTTTTTATGCACCGGGATTCGGCATTGTGTGCATGCCCGGCACCGCACGTCGCCACGCCCGTGTCAATGCTTGTGACGTCAGAGCGTTCAACGGCACAATCTGGCAGAAAGTCCAGGGAATTATTGGAGTTGTGGTTTTGGGAAAGATGAGTCTTTCCTAAAAAATTGAAGGGTGAGTTCTTTAAATCAGCTATGTGGCTTCTATGTGCACTCTGATTAAGATATGGAGGTTTTGAGACAAAGAAATTTTATAAGTATAAATATTTTCTTTCTAAAGGTATTGGTGAAAAATGGCATATGGACAAATCTTCAATCCCCATTTGTCTGGCTTTGGTTGTTGGTGCTTGTCTAAACCTTCAAGAGGCAAAAACCCGTTTGAAGTGTGTTGTTTTATTGTGCATCAACGGTTTCCTGAGTGCTTGCCCAGGGTTTTAAAACTGGCCATTCTATTTTGAGATTTATCTCTACCACACGTAAGGTAAAAGGAAAGCTGAATGTCTCTGATTTGCAGTTCTTTGGTGACTAAATACAGTTGTTGGAGAGGATACAGTTGCTGTTAATAGGGATTCCTAATTAACATATTCATATAGTGTGTCAGTGGTATCATTGGGTGGAGTCAGGCTCATTTACATATTTATCAATTAGCCCCATCAGATTGAATCGTTAAGACCTCATTCGTGTGTCTTAAGGTGATAGACCCATCTCTGCTCTTTCTCAAGTAATCTCTTTGTGAGTCCAGGACGTCCCTGGACTTTCTCAATTATGGTCCACTGGAGATCAGTGTCCGAGTGTTCCATCTCCATATAGTGTGATCTAAGCCTGGTGGCAGTTATACCTCTGCGTATGGTGCTTCTGTGTTCACAGATACGTAGTTTTACCTTTCTTGTGGTTATACCGATATAACGGTTTTGACAAGGACAAGTGATCATGGAAATAATTTTCTCAGCGATGCAGTTAGTGTGGCTGCTTTGTTTCCACATTTGTGGTAGACTTAAATCAATCTGGACAGTGAGTGTGGTAAATTGGCATGCAATACATGAATCACAGGGGTAGTGGCCCTACACCTGGGGTTGTTGCCACAAGGTGAGTTGTCTGCTCTGGGTTGGGTTTCCATCTGTTAGTATGGAGCAAAGAATTCCTCATGCATTTGTCCCATTTGACAGAGAACACTGGTTTTTCAAATTTTTGCTGGTTTGAAGTACGAATGTTTTATTTACTGTTTATGATCTTCTTGATTGAGTTTGAGGACAAATTGAGTGTTGTGATGAATATTAAAATGTTTGTCTCTTTCTTAATAGAGGGTTCCAAAAGAGCAGCGGGGGTGGGGAGGGAGTTCCGTGACCTTATCTGTTCTTGTTCTATTATCCTTCTGGGATAGGCTTTTTCTTCAAGCCTCCTTGCTAGTTTTGCAGCTTCCTCTTTGTAGGGGTTCAAATCTGAACAAGCAGTTTCTTTGATTCCTTAAAAACGGTCCCACCGGGAGGTTTTCTTAAAGTGAGCATGGATGGGCACTATTGAAATTCAACAGACTATTTTTATTTGTGGGTTTTGTGCAGAGGGTGATTTCGAGTCTCTGACCTCTGGCCACCATTTTACATCCAGGAATTAAATCTTGGTATTATGAGAGGAAATGGTCAACTCAAGGAAGGGGTTCAGTTTGTTTATCTGTATTCCAAAGGTCTTTGTGCTCGCTTGTAACCCTGGGCGGTGTTCACTTAGTCGCACTACACTGAGTTCCGCAAAGTGGAAAAAACTCTGCGAGCTATGCAGAATTCGGAGTTGCTTGTTCCTGATGCATTTTTCCTGTTTGGGAATACATATTGTGCGTTTGGAACGCTGTTTGCGTGCTCGGGGCGAAGTATCTTGCGAACTTGCCGATGCGGTTGCCAATGGGCGTGGCCATCTTGTTTTCCACTTGTCCAGCCCATTCGCAATGCCTATTTCCTATACCTGAAGGCGTATTGCATGCTTCCCACCCATTCACAATGCGTATTTCCAGTTCAGGAACTCGTATTGCTTGTTCACGTACTCCGGGGGAAATATCGCACAAACTTGCCCATGCGGTCGCAATAGGCGCGGCCATCTTGTTTTTCACTTTTTTGCTATGGTTCTCGGCCTGCTTTTCTATCCTCCCTCTATGTTTTCGATCCTTTGTTTCTGGAAACTTTTTTGTGATCATTTTTCTTTATTATCTATCTCTCTATTTTCCCAAATCTATATTTTGAGTTTTTTTCTACTTTTTCTGTGATTTTCACTTCTTTTCACTCTTTTTCTATTGCTTGCTTTTTTAATTTATTTTACTTATTTTTTTAATTCCTACCTTTTCTTTTCCGCCCGAGTACCAGAACCATGGCAAAGGCCAAGTGCAAAGCTTGTAGCAGCAGCCAGAGCCGCGACCACCTTCCTTGAGGAAGGCTGTACCCAAATGGGGTGCAGGTACGGGCCTTATTTTGAGAGGTGGAGGTGGCCGCTCTTGTTTTTTTGTGCAGCGCCACCTCCCCTTAACCCTGGCAGCAGGTGGCAGGCCAGGGTCCGGGTACGGGCTCCGGGAGCGTCACCAGCGGTGGGGTACGGTACACCCCTAAACAGCTTACCACCAGTGGTCTGATATCCTGGACCGGGAGCAGGACATGCTGGACCTGCAAGGAGTTGTGGTCTCGGGGTTTGGTGAGTAGCTATTTAATATTACTACTGTGTGTTCTTCTGCTCTGTGTTACATATTGCAAATATAATGTTATTTCCGAATAGCAAGAAGGCTGCTGCTTACATTGAAGGTAAATTATGTTTAAAAATCTTTTGTGATTGTTATGCCGCAGGTGCTCGGAGCTACTAATCTTACTTGTTTGTAACTTTGCGCTCACTTGGGTTGATTATGTAAGAGTTTATTTTAGAGAACTTAAGTTA
Source organism: Lissotriton helveticus (assembly GCF_964261635.1). Lineage (NCBI taxonomy): Eukaryota > Metazoa > Chordata > Amphibia > Caudata > Salamandridae > Lissotriton > Lissotriton helveticus. The sequence continues at coordinate 652,671,805 of NC_136068.1, forward strand.
GGTAATGCTATAGAGACTCTAGTCCTTCCTTTGTCCTCCTGTCACTAAGAAATAGTGGTGGTTTGATAGGTTTAGTTGCTTATTAGTAATAGTTGGTCATTTTTTAACAGTCTGCGGGACGCATCCTCTGTTACGTCACGTGCTGCTGAGTGCTGCTAATCCCAGTCCTCTGTAGAACCTTTTGTAGTTTGTTTAGTAAGTGGTAATAGGCTTAGCAATAGCAGAACATCAGCAGCAGCCAACCAACAATTTGGTGTATGCAAAAATGTATGCATGTGTCCTCCATCTATGCATTTTTAAGGACTAAAATAAATGGAAATGCAGACTTAGTTAACATCTGGAATAGATGGGCTAGGTAAGATGGTACTTAGGCTTAGTTGGTATTCTGAAATCAGAATGGAACACTGGATTAGTGTAAATAAATAATAATTAGACGATCCCCTGTACTAGTAGTCAACCAGATTAGATAGGTCAATTTTATTGATTTTTTTTTACCATAAATGTTTTTTGAGCAATTTTTTTATTTTTTTCTCACCAATCATCAATGTTTGTCCCTTTCTTTCTTATATATTTCATGATCAGCAGCATCCAGGGGCATGAAGACGGGGTCATAAGAGTCGGCGGGAGCAGCCTCAGAAGATGCCGGCCAGGCACGCTCCTCTACCAAGGGCTCTGCTGCTGGCACCAGTATGTCGTCCTGTTGGTAATATTAATAATTAATGAACAACAAAGAACAACAGAGGGTCTACAAAATTCAAAAGGAGTGAACGCCTAAAGAAACCAACAGGGGACTACAACACCATGTCTCGTGTAAGATCTAAATAAGGTCACCCCTACAACTAACCCACATAGTGGTCAGGTAAGGATGCCCATCAGTCACCACACAGAACCGCCCTTCATCATTTGGGTTTCCTTTTAAGACCACCATTAAAGGTGCCACTTGTCAGTCCCAGGGAGGGAATGGATAGTAAGAAAACCCTCACCTGATCAGACAGATCTTCCGTCGTCTTACTTCTCAATTAAGAGGCTGTTAAAGAATATGGAGGGGACTGACGTCGCAGTGCAGAAAAAAGTGTAAAGAATAAGAAAAATGTGACCTAAAATTGGATGAGGGGGTGCTGACAATAATTTTTATTCTGGTGCTACCCACTCTACCAAGGTTAAAAAGCAGTTGATGACAATCACAATGTTCTTGAGTTGTCTAGATGTACTGTGGGGTCAACATGTTTCAGCAATTAACGACACATTATGTCATTGCTTTCATCAGGACCAAAAAATCAATCGAATGATAGCTACTGCAACTGGGTGATAGTGTGACAAAAAATTTGTGCTCAAAATCATAAACTGATACAGAGATCACCTGAATCCACTAGGTGCTTGCATCGTTTTCTCCACCTGTCCAAGTCATCACAAGTGTCTAGAAATGGTGAAAACATGGGGATTAAAATATAGTGCCTGTTGGTAAAGATAGCGTTCACAACCTTACATTGATAAACCAGGTGCAAGTTTAGCAATTCTGGTGATTAGTGTCATCATAAAAATATACTCATAGCATCATGTTATTCTCTGCTGGTATCTCAACAATGGATTGAATTGTCTAAATTGCCAAGGGAGAAAACATCTTACCCAACTTGGAAGATGTATAGACCTCACCCCACCTGGCCACGGCTCAGGAATGGGGGAGCACCGCTCTACAGAAGGAGAAAGTAAAAACAGATCTAGCTGAAATGCCACTCCTTCATAGATTGTTTAAACAGAAATGAATCAGCGTCACTCATTCACAAACAATGCTCAACTGTAACCAAGTAGTCAGAAAAAGACCGGAAAAGCCGTGGTCTAAAGTTAAAAATCTCATGAGTCTTACTGTTAGAAAGTGTACATGAATGTACCAAAGATGGAGATAGCCTCTGACTAGATGTCTAGCGAGTGAATACTATCAAACAATCCTACTATCTCAGCGCACCCTATCTGTCCGTCGGTATTCCGCACAAGAGCGTCCGAGCCGATCGGGGAGGTGCAGAGATCTGCAAAGGCTGCCGTATATGACGCTTTGTGTCATTTGCCAATTGCCGATCACGTGATCATCGTCTTCGTATAACGAGGTATCCGATTGGCTAAACAAACGGCCAATAACAGACCCTCGTAACGTGTTTGTAGGTAGAAGTAAACACTACTCGTGCAAGGAAGCTTTAGGAGGGAGTTTTTTTTTGGGGAAGTTCGATATACAAAACTTTAACAACTCAAGTGAATATAAACAAACAAGCCATAGAGCAAGTGTGTTACCAGTGTTGGTTGGCTAACATCGTCTATGATTTTAATGATATTGACGACGAGGCAGACAGCTGGAAATAAGGTTTTTTAAAAAAACAATTCCTCTATCATTTCACAAGACGTCACTACCAATTGGTATGGAGATCTTAAAATATACACTGAAAAAAATACACATACAAAATGAGGGATAAATGCATGAAACTACGCATCTCTATCATTCATGTTCCTTATGGTAAACATTGGTAAAGCTGAGCCATGTAGACAAATAACTGCATATGGCTAAATATAACTCAACATAACTCAACATAACCCTCACTCAAGGACCATGATGTAATAAAGACTTTTCATGTTACAGAATGGTCCAGGTTATATCATCATTGAGCCCTACATGATTCGTACCTATTTTGAAAACCCACTTCTGTTCTCTAAGTAGGAGATATTTGGATATGTCGAAAACATGTGCAGGGATATGAGGTTGTTCAATTACTGTCCATTGAAAGGATGTAGATGGATGGCGCGCCTCCAAGAAGTGGTTTGTTAGTTTTGTAGCTTGTCTCTTGCACCTAATGGTGCTCTTGTGTTCTGATATCCTGATTTTGACCTTTCGGGTAGTCATCCTTATGTATTTGAGCCCACAGGGACACACAATGAGATAGATTAGGTTGTTGCTATTACAGTTTGTAAACTTGGTCTGAATCCTCGGTTTCGTCGTCCCAATATCTATCTCTGTTGATTTTTTAGTCTGTGGACAGGCCTGGCATGCCCCACAGGGATCATGACCCCTAACTGGGGGAAGGTCCCAGAGGGAACCCAGAGCCCTGGGTTCTACTCGGCGTGGTCTAGTATGGATCAAACGATCTCTAAGATTTGGTCCCCTCTTAAAAGAAAAGAGCGGGGTCTGAATAGTTGCCTGATCAGAGTTCAAGATCGACCAATGTCGTTTCACCACCTTTTGTATTTTATTAGACAGTGTCCCAAACGTTGTAACAAAAGTCAGTCTTTCGAGGGGGGGCTTGGGCGTGGATTGCTCCAACAGAACTGAGCCAAACGATTGTTATTACTGGCCCTCTTAAGTGAACGTTGTACCAATTTGGCTGGATACTTCCGTGCAATCAGTTGTTTTTTGAGGGCCGTAGAGTGGATTTTAAAGGCCCCTGTACTTGAGCAATTCCTCTGGACCCTGAGAAATTGCCCAAAAGGCAGATTTTCCCGTAGGGATTTGGGGTGGTGACTGTCAAAGCACAGAAGAGAGTTTTTTGCTAGAGGTTTCCTATAAAGTTCAGAGTGTAACCCCTCTGGAGTCGAGGTGATCAGTAAGTCCAAAAAAGACAATTTCTCTCTTCCTATTTCAATCGTGAACCGCAAAAAATCATTCCCGCTGTTTAACCACTGTAAAAATTCTTGGCATCTCTCGCTAGTGCCTCGCCACATCACTAGAACGTCATCGATATATCTTCTCCACGTTCTAATACATCCAAGAAAAGGGTTAGTGGTTGCCAAGACATGTTCCTGTTCGAACGAGTGAACATACAAATTTGCCAGACTGGGAGCGTAAACGCTCCCCATGCTGGTCCCTGATACCTGGAGATATATAGTGTCTTCAAATTTCAAGTAATTATAATTCATAGCCAGGGTGGCACAGGCCATTATGAAGTGGACTGGGGTGATACTGTCCAGTATTTGAGATTGTAATAGGAGTTGGATGACTTCTAAGGTCTCGTCCTGCGGTATCGATGTATAAATGGCCTCCACATCAAAGGAAACGAGGAGATCCATGGAGCTATCAAAGTCAATCTCGGGTAGCAGACGTAGTACGTCTGTTGTGTCTTTTAAATAGGTGGGCATCTCCTGCACTAAAGGGCGCAAGAAAAAATCTACAGACGTAGATAACGGTTCAAGGACCGAACCAATGCCCGAAATAATGGGGCGGCCAGGTGGTGGTCTTTGTTCTTCATGCACCTTAGGCAGGGCATAAAAATAAGAGATCAGAGGGTGTGACTTGCATAGAAAACCAGCTTCTTGTGGTGTGATCCACCCTTCGGATAAGGCTTCTTCAGTCATGTTCGCAATTGTCGTTTTGAGTTCCTCAGTTGGATCAGAATCCAAAGGGCAGTAAGACCTCACATCACTCAATTGACGAAGGCATTCTGCTCGGTAGGTACTAGTGTCCAAAAGGACAATAGTCCCACCTTTGTCCGCTGGTTTGATGGTTAGATCTTTGTCAGTGGTCAACATTTTCAGGGCCAATTGTTCATTTTTTGGAAAGTTATGGAACGCATCTTCTTGTTGAGTGAACAGATCCTCGATGCTCTTTTCAACGGCTAGTTCAAAGGCAAGCACTTTAGGGGGCATGGAAAGAGATGGAGGATTGAAGGTTGACTTCCTCTTCAAACCAGTGTTAATTTCCTTAGTCTCTTCCATTTCAGAACCCGATTTCTTAGAAAAGAAAAAGTGTAGCCGGATTTTGCGTAGAAACTTTGCTAGTTCCAGGCGGGTTTCAAAGTGATCATTTTGGTGTGTTGGGACAAAACCTAACCCTCTATTCAATGCTTTTTCTTCGATTTGTGTCAGCACATGTTGGCTCAAATTTATCACGAGCCCGGTTCCAGGTTGGTTGTCGTTTGGTCCTTGTTCTTCAACATCGAGCTCCTGAGACTCCTGCCTCGAGATCGCCCCCTGCCTCCACCTAAAAAAGGCTGCCCCGGAAAGTTGGTCGGATACTGAGGTGGAAAAGGTCCCATATGTGGTTGAAAAGGACCCATTTGTTGTGGTCCCATCTGAGGTGGGAAGGAAGTTCCACCAAACTGCCAAGGATTAGGAGGCCACCATAAAGGTGTTTGGTTATGCTGATTGCCCCTCCAGTTGTTACGAAAATTCTTCCTCCCTCTGCCTCTTGGTTTTGAGCCATGGGATGTAGACCCGGTATCGCTACCTGATGTGTTGTCTTCAGAGCTTGAGGTGCCATAACTAGACCCATTTTTCCGTCCACTAGTGAAGTCAGGTGGAACATATGTCTCAATAGTGTATGAATATACTTTATCAAATTTGAATTTATCCAGATCCTTCCTGAACTTTTCAATTTTAGCCGACAAAGTGAATTCTCTAAACTCTCTGTTATTTTTGTTAGTTTCGTCTTGGTTCTTCTGATAAGCTTTACTAGATAGAGTTGTTCTAATTTGAGATTCTAAAAGTTGTATCTCAACTAGTATAGTGTCTGCAATCCTTTTAGAGGTTTGGATGATAAGTATCAGCCATTCCCTCATGCATCGCCATGCAATGAGTGACCAGCTTTTGATAAACTCTTTGTCCTTTAAAAATAACCTAGGACTATTGGTCACAATAAGTCCCGTAGGTGCACAGGTGTTGCGTAGATACTGCGCCATCACCATTCCATGCAGAGTTGTACGCGTATGTGATTTCTTTAAAGTTAAGATTTTACCCCATTCATCCTCATTACTAGCAACAGCTGTAGGTAATGTTTCCAACAGATCAGGATGACTAGCCAGGACAAGTTGTAAATCCTCCTCATCATTCGATTGATTTTTTGATCCTGATGAAAGCAATGACATAATGTGTCGTTAATTGCTGAAACATGTTGACCCCACAGTACATCTAGACAACTCAAGAACATTGTGATTGTCATCAACTGCTTTTTAACCTTGGTAGAGTGGGTAGCACCAGAATAAAAACTATTGTCAGCACCCCCTCATCCAATTTTAGCTCACATTTTTTTTATTCTTTACACTTTTTTTCGGCACTGCGACATCAGTCCCCTCCATATTCTTTAACAGCCTCTTAATTGAGAAGTAAGACCACGGAAGATCTGTCTGATCAGGTGAGGGTTTTCTTACTATCCATACCCTCCCTGGGACTAACAGGTGGCACCTTTAATGGTGGTCTTAAAAGTAAACCCAAATGATGAAGGGCGGTTCCGTGTGGTGACTGATGGGCATCCTTACCTGACCACTATGTGGGTTAGTTGTAGGGGTGACCTTATTTAGATCTTACACGAGACATGGTGTTGTAGTCCCCTGTTGGTTTCTTTAGGCGTTCACTCCTTTTTAATTTTGTAGACCCTCTGATATTCTTTGTTGTTCAGTATATATATGGGGCATGTCAGAGCCTGGTCTTTAAATCCCCATCTGACCCTAAAAAAGTATTTTTGCTGTCAATATTAATAATTATACTTCCCTAATTTTGACTGCACCTTATTTTTGCCGAACTATTATTTCTGTAACCCAATTCTATTTTTTACCAATTCTTCTTCGATCTAGACTAATTGTTTCTAAATTCGTGTTATCCCTGCCTCTAACTGCCTCTGCTATGACTCACCGTTTTACTACTATTAGTCTGTCTCTATCTAAGATTGCCCAGCTGGCTAAACTTTATTTAAAAGGTATTAAAACTCAGATTCACCAATAGTTGTAGCCACTGAGTCCAGTTCTTTGGGTTGTCCTAGTCTTCTTAATCTTTCTTAAAGCTTTTTGACAATTCCCAAAAACAAAATGCCCAACCAGATATTTTACTATTTTTGATAGGTTAGGACATACTACTACTAGTCTACTCTAATACCCAATTTGTATTATTGATGTATGTTGTATATCTATTTTTAACTTCTTTTTCAATCTTGAATAAATAAAGAATAAAAAGGGGAAGGTGTATATGGCATATATAAATGTGTAATGTTTGTTCTAGTCGTACCGCCCACCAGTGGCGAAGCAGAAGATGCGGCAGCTGCAGGGGGTGAGCCAGCAGCAGTGGCAGGCGGTGGTAAGCTATATTCCTTACTTATTGACATTACACTCGCTACAGGGATGTACACTGCATTGTTGAGAGAAACTAAGTTGTTGTGAACAAATGGTTGAAAAAGACACTCTTTACTTAGCATTAGCAATAGCATTAGCAATAGCATTAGCAATAGCATTAGCAATAGCATTAGCTGCGGGAGTTGAGTAACTAATGGCCTCTTCTATCTGACTTTAAATCAACTGTGAAAGTTGTTAGACCTGGCACCTTGGCGTGAGTCTCCCTTCCACTTTTTGCTGATGTGCCTCAGATGTTTTGCTTGTGTTTGCTGCTCAGGGCACTGCTCCATGGCCAATCCGTGCTGCAGTGCAAGTGCTCCCAATGTAAAGTGTATCCGTAATTGATTACCATGATTGGCTTATTTGGTTTACTGTCAGTCCCCAGTAAAATGCACCAGGAGTGCCAGGGCTTGTAAATACAAATGCTGCTAGTGGGCGTGCAGCGCTGGTTGCGCCACCCACAGAAGCGGCCTCGTAAGATGTGTCTAGGCTCTGCCATTGCAGAACCTATCTGTACAGTCTGGAACTGTCGCGCTGGCTGCCAAGTGCACACACTTGCCAGTCCCTAAACCTTCCCTTACCTTCATATCAGTCACCCCTATGGTAGGCCCACGGGCAGGGTGCATTGTAAGTATAAGGTAGGACAGGCCCTGATGTGTGTGGCATGTCCTAATAGTGAATTACCGCCCTTTTCGTTCTTCACTATTGAAGGGCTACCTGTTCTCATAGGCCAGAATGAGCTGCCGGAATTATTACATGCTATAGTCCCGGCAGGCTCAGGAAACACGGCGGCACGTCAAGTTTAGTATGCCTGAACTCAGAATAATAAAATACTTCCTTCAGTAAGGTTTCTTTTAACATACTGTGTTTGCAAATGCCACTTTTAGAAAGTTAGCAATTACTCGCCTGACTATTTCAGCCCGCCTCTGCCAGGATGTGTATCTGCTGTCTGGGTTTATGTGAGTGACAGGGCTGGGGAATTCCAGTGGACAGTGTGGGCTACCAGGTGGTGAATAGAGTGCTTACACCAGGATGGGTTGGCGGAGTAGCCCTTGACTCTAAATAGGGTTGTGCTCTGCCACCACAATGCTGGATCCACCTCCTGCGGAGGGTCTGATGTCCCTGCCCTGCTCCCTGAAAGAAGACGGCAGCTTCCTGTCAACAGAGTGCTCCAAAACCGGGTTGAACCAGGCTCAGGCCCCCTGGCCTGCAAAGACAAAAGAAACGGTGTATAAAAGTAGGAGCCCTGCTCCTAACAAATCAGATCCTGTTTTGACCACGACGAACCTCTGCCTGACTAGAAGGACCAAGAGAAGCTGAAGGAAGAAAACCTTTCCCTGACCTGAGGGACTGGCCTGCAGTGGTGCCTTGCTGAGAACGGAGAGGAAAAGACCAGAGAGGACTTTGAAGACTTGTGCCTAAAACGATCTCCAAGGACTTGATCTCGAGCTTGCCCCCTGAACTGAACCCCAGGACCAGTGGGTTCAATTCTGCCTGTCCCCGTCTGCTGCTGGGCCCTTAAGTTCTCTTCCCTTGCCGTAGTTGTGACTCGGGTGCCTTTGCCTCTCCTAAGGTCATGACAGCTCAGAACCTGGTCACCCTACCGCAGAGAGCCCCGCTCAAGCTTGAGTCGCTCTCTGCATCAGTGCCAGGCCACCCGCTCTCCTGTCACGTTGCCTGCTACCGAGCGCGCTGTGCGCCTCTCATCTACTTCTGCCGGAATCTGCACGGAGCGCATCTGATAGCCTCTGACGGTCCGTACATCGATTCGAACCTGACTGTCTTGCTTTGCCCTCCTGCATACCAAGGCCGGTGCCGCACCTCAAGAAGGCCTTCCGTACGTTGGTACCGTAGGCCCGGTGCTGCACCTGTGCGTACTAAGAAATAGTACGACCCGCAGGCCTGAAAGGCGCCTCGCCCCGTGAGCTGCTCCAGACCCCGGATCACCTCAACCCTCCACGCCATCCCACTCACCCGCCTCACACCTCAAGGGGGCTTCGAGCCGGATAGATTCTTCAGAGCACCGTCGGCCTCGTTCCGGGTCCGCCCTCACCAGTGGCCGCGCCTGAAACTCCTCGGACACTCAACTCAAGGTATACTTGAACTCGATCCCGAGTTCACATCAGATCCAGGGTCCGTCATTCATCAACGGGTCGCTTCTCCAGCGCGAAGTGCGCATCGACCCTCAGCGTTCCTTGCTGACCAAGAACACTTAAGAACTATTGCCTATTTAAATCTGGTGGCCTCAATCGCTAAACGTTATAAGGTCTGGTGATAATCCTGCATAACTAAGGGGCAGATTTATGTTAACTGGCGCATCCCCAGGGATGCGCCAGTTAATGTGCGCCACAGTGCGCCACAGCTCCGCCACCCATGGTGCGCCGCATTTACAATGCGGGGCACCATGGGGCAAAAACGGCACAGATGCGCGACGCATCTGTGCCGTGAAGGTGGCGCATTGCTGGAGTTGCGTCGCAAGCGTGACGCAGCTCCAGCAAGGCTCGGGTCGCACCATCTTCACAATGCTGAGTCAAGACCTACGCCTGCTTCAAGCAGGCGCAGGGTTTTGACGCAGCATTGGCCTGAAAGTGACTGAATGAAATCTTATAGATTTCACTCAGCCACTTTTAGGAGGCGTTCCTGCGCCGGAACACCCCCCCCTCCCCCCTGCGCAGGAACGCCTCCTTATGGCGCAGGGCTTTACAACGTGACGCATCTCCTAGATGCGTCACGTTGTAAATAGGGCGCATTGTTTGCACAGCCGTTGCGTCAAATAAAGTGACGCAATTGCGGCGCAAAGAGGCGCAAGGGCCTCATAAATCTGCCCCTGAGTATTTTTACATAAAGTCTACGTATTTTTGATACAACCTTATGATTGGTGTCCGCCTGTGGTGGGTCATTGGGTTTACTGTATGTGACCATAAATGCTTAAATAACTATCGCCCTGAGGATTAGCCTTGTCTGCTCACGCTACGCAACCTAGAGGGTGAGCAGGGGTTATTCTTACGGAGTAGTTCCCTTGCCCTGACTAGAGGAGAAGGTCCCTGCTTGTCACAAATGGATACCTGTGCCAACCAAAGACCTCCGATTTTAACAAAAGTTTTATGAATTAGACTAAGGGTCAGATCAGATGACCTTGATGGAGGAGTTTAACGAAAAGGGAAAGAAGGGTGGAAGCCAAGGAGGAAGGATGGGCGAGATTTAATATGTATGACTGGCAGAGAAGGATACACTAGATTCATGCATACGTGGCTTACAGGAATCAGATGTATGGGTGGTTGAAGGATGGGTGGAATGTAGAAGAAAAGATGCCTACCTGGGTGGGTGAAACTGTATGGGTGGATAGCAAGAATCCTCCGTGGTGTTTTATGGGTCAAACTCAGAGCCAAGGCAAGCAAAAAAGGAAGGACACATAGGTCTTGGGTTAAAAAATAAGAATACATGTTTGTTGTTGGTGAAACAAAATAAGGTTTGTTGAGAGATTAAGAACCATGATAGACATGTTTACTTTGAATGGATGGATGCCTGGATGGTATTCATCATCGATAGCTTGGGTGGAGACTGTCACTGGATGAAGATTCTTAGATTGAAGAAAATGTAAAAGAAACCGAGCCGGAGTCGAAAAGCCAAGGAGAATAGAAGTTGTATTTTCAGAATACTCCCTTGACTCACAGTAGTTTGCAAGCACCGCATATATATTGTATGTTGTTATGAAATGCCTCCCTCCGACTCCGAGGCCCACTCGCTACCTATGTTAATTTATTTTCGTGAGTCTGCCTAACGATTATGTTTGTTTTGGGTGCAAGCTGACTGAGCTGGCATGCCGGCTACAACAAGGTAACGTAATTTCACTAAACAAGCGAGAAGAACAAGACTGGTGTACTGTGTACTCAAGTCCATAGTGCTAGTATAATGCCTGAAATTCCCACACAGGTTAGAGGCTGAGGAAGTGGGAGGATAGATACATACCACAAATGTTATGTATCGTGCTTGCTAGTGCTACTGTGCCACAATGTGCAGAACTAATTTGTCTTACTGTTTTGCTAAGAGTATATTCCACCAATAGTTTTTTATTTCTTCTTGATATAGCTACTCCTTCCAAAGGCACATCTAAACCTGACAGGAAGGAGTTGGCAGCCATGGTCTGGTGCCGAAAGCTGGAGGCCATACAAAACGAATACCAGTGGCTGGTGGTTCTGGCGAAGGAGGAGGAAGAGGTGGCAGCAGCTGCAGCCTTCTCCATTGCCTCTGGCCCCAGCCAGGCACAGGCCCCTCCAGAGGTGCGGCACCTTAGTTAGGCAGCAACACACTGCTACATTACATCCAACACTGCGGCTATCCCTGTGGATGCAATTGTAGGGCATTGAAGCACAACATGCTTCTCGGAATTACACTGCCTCGAGGAGCACCTGGAGGAGCAGATAAATATCCTGGTGGACAAGCAACTGATAGCCCGCAGAATCCCGTAAAAATAAAAAAAGACCCTGTTGGATTGCCCTTTTTATATTCCTTTTTTTGGTGGGTGGGAATTGGGCATTGGGGTTTTATTTATTCACCTTACATTAGTTGGACTTTTTCTTGTTGGACATTGGTTGGGGTTAGAGAGAAGGGTGGGTCAGGTGTTGTGGGATTTTTTTACATAGTTTATTTTTGGTAGGGGATTAAATTATATTTACACTTAAACTTTACATCTGATGTTAATGTTTTGTGGCGGGGTTATTGTTTTACATCACACTGTTTCCTTGTTGCTGCAGGGCCACAGCCAGTGTTTGATTTAAACATGCAAACAGATAGATGTGTTACCCCTCTCTGGGTGACTTGTCCTGCTAGTACTGTCAGTCTCTCCTCCTAGTCTACGCATTCTGCAACAGGAAGATTCAAGGGGTATGTGGATTAATTAATGTATATTATTAATGATACCTCTCAAAAACTTCTTCCCTTACCTGTGATTGATGTTTAACTTAAGCACAGCAATGGCTGCATGGCAATGATGGATTGGTTTGCCAAGATGCCATGGTTGTGGTGGTAGTAGTAGACACTGGCAGTAGCATTTGCAAAAAAATAAATGAGCCAGTCAGTCGCCTGAGATATAATCTGGGAGGAGGAGTTGAATGAAGTACAGTACATACACAAGAAGACTTCCAAACAATAATAATAATGCTGATTAGCAATGATAAAAGTAAAATAAAACATAATGGTGATGGGGATAGCCTAGTACGACAAGTTACAAACTGTAATCATTAGTGCTGTATAGGAGGATAATGACTTCAATCAATGCCAGCAATTAATTATGATGGATTAGGTTCCTTTGGAAAAGAAAATGACTTGCAAATATACTGAGCATAGGTGGGCAAGCAGAAGATCATCCTCGCCCTGCCTTGAAATTGAAGTAGTGTTTCTTTCACCACATCCTCCCCAGGGAGCGACTGAACAATTATTGGTGTACATTAAATTTAGTCACACCTCAATATAAATCACACAGCCTGGGGGAAGAGGGTTAGGGTTTGATGAATGGGTGGAAAGGGGGGTTTGGGGAAAGGTGGACAAAGAAAAACACTACGCATGGACAAACAACAAAACACAATCATGGCAGACGACCATCATATCCATAATCCTATTAAGGGAGAAAAAGGAAATTCATGCATGCATGATGAAGATGACTTGATGGTTAATGATGAGTAGTAATTACTAACTAGACAATTAGACAGTACAGAGCAGCAGTATATTATTGATTATCATGCAATGGGCCATTCCTGTCTGCCCTCAGAGAGACCAAATTACATACATTTTTACTTCTGTTGTAGCAGGCTTACTTTTTAAAGCTAGCAATGAAAAAAAAATAGCTGTAGGGATTAATTAGAACCAGAGAGCAAACAACAACAACATGCAGTCGTAATGATTAAAGAGAAAAAATGAATCAAAATATTTAAAAGATGGTGAATAGTGATACTAAAGTGTTATTGTATGTTATCCTGGTCAAAATGGGGAATTGCATCTCGCCATTTCTCTTGGTCCTCCCTTCCATGGATGCTGTGTCCGTCAATCTTGGGTGCCTCTGCCTGCCTGGGGGATGCGGATTGGTAGGTGAGTGTGAGTTATTTTTCTGTTCAGCACAGGGTAAAAGCCATCCTGTAAGTCTAGATGAAAAACAAAATTGTTATTTAAAAATCAAGGAGAAAAAACAAACCCATAAATTACGGAGGAGTGCAAACACTTTCAGAGCGGCATGGCTAAATCATATCTACTCTGTTGTCTGTTTCCAGCATCAACCTTCAACAGCAACAGGACAGAGCAGGCCCATTCCAATCCACCTCTACTTAGCTTAGATTTTGACTGAGCCAGACATAGAACATATGTGAAATATACAGCAACAGAGCATTTTCCAAAGTAAGTACCTAAATCAATGGCATGCACAGCTGTCAGTCATACCACCGCTACTACACTCGTGAATCGACTCCACCACTACACAGACATGTAGGTCTGCTGTGGTTGTTTTTGACTTGCTTACCTTTTATGCAACTCAGGAGGTATTCCGTCTATCATCTCCGATCCTACTGAGTGACTGCGAAGATATTATGTCACTGTGGTCATCATCATGGTGTTGTCCAACTCAGTCGGCAGTGTTTCGAGAGAGTCCAGATTCCATATTAAAAAATGCAATGGATAGGCCTGCAGTGGAAGCACAATGTTGTTATCAAACAACAATAAGGGAAACATTGACTTGAGTCACTTTTTCTGTGTAGATTAAATAATAGTGCACAATGAATTCACTTCCTGCACAACAAACAACAACATCACAAACATCAATCACTCAGAGTCAGTGTCCAATGCATGCCGTCATTACACGTTCCTTGTTCTCATCTCAAGTTATGGGCATTCTCTTTCAGTTTGAAAAGGAGGATAGCTATAGTAGTCATCAGGTTCCACTTCTTTTGGAGGGACTCAACGGGGCAAAATGATTTTGTACTCTCCTCCATCCAATCATTATCTGGCTTCAGGGTAATGGATTCAGGGCGAGTCAGGAGGATGGAGGAGGACTCAGAGGAGTGGACACAAGTTAAATGCACAGAACTGGAACTCCAATATGGCAATACAAAGACTAGTAGATGGTGGTGATGTATTTCTTGTGATTCAAAGTTTCAAAACAGAAAGACAGAGACACACAAATAAAAGTAAAATAAGGAAGAAAGAAAGTAAGAAATTGTCAGGGAAGTATAGCTCGTCCTCAAATTCTTGAGGTTCAACCAGAATAAGGTAATCATCTAAGACACTACTTCTGTCACCTAAGTCACTGTCCTTATCTTCCTGCGTTGATTCACGTATTTTGTAATTTGGTGGTATAGTGCTGATACATTTTGATCATGGTTAACCTCCAAATTTTTGGGCGTGAGATTGGTCATTTACACTGTTACAATGGCCCCAGCAGCACTGAAAACATGCTGAAAAGAGACACCTGAGACAGTGCAAGCCAGGTAGTTTATTGCCAGCCTGCTGAGCACTAGCCATTGGCCCCTTTTCCCATACCAATACCTCAATGGGTTTTGACCAAAGTAGACCTCTGTTGCAACATCCAGATAGGCCTGAACCAGTTGCTCAATGTTCAGAGTTGTTCCACTTTGCTGGGCACTGGACCTAGCAAGCCCTTGCTGTAAATACCAATCCCATGCCAATTTAATTGGGGATGATCCGGTTCTTGCTGTTGTCAATAGTGTTGGTAACAGTTCTGAGCCAAATGCACTGCCTTCAGGCTCTGAAGTTGAACTTGATGCCGGATGCCTTGCTGCAGTCCTTGCTGTGGGTTTGAGAAGCGGGCCTTTAATTCTCAGCCATTCATTTTCCAAGTCACTGGCTGCCTCAGTTATCCATGGTTTGTACTGGGCAACATCCACTTCTGAAAAAGGAATGAATGTCTTACTGTTCAGTGCTGATTCGCAACGTGAATCAGAATTGTGGCACAAATGTAATATTGCACCCTTGTATTTTCAGCTAAGCAATGGGATAAGCTCTTCACCAACTCATATGCTTTATTTTTTCCTCCACACCTGTGTACGTTTCAGTCACCTCCTTCAGCAGTTGCTCTAGCATGTGCAACAAAGGGATAGCTAGGCCCATAGTACAGTCCTCCTTGCTGACTTCACGTGTGAAGAGCTTGAAAGGAAAAAAGCATCTCTGTCAGACATTTCACTAGGCCCCATTAGACTATCAATATAGATATGAGAAAGGCAGCTGGGTTCTAGATGACAGAACTACCTAACTGAGTCACAAACCTATTGACCTATATTGCCTACCTCAAATGATCTACTGCCAGGAGATCATGAAAAAAATACAATACTTGGTGGATGAGAGGCAACATAAAATAACACAATCATATATATAAATCCAAGTTAACAAAAATTCTTCTTGTGTTTATATCTTTTATTTTGATGTGTCTGGAGTATGCACAGAAATAGAAATCAGTCATCGCGTTTCGCCCAGACAACGGGCTTCTTCAGGGCTGTAATAGCATACAATATAAGAATATACATCAGTATATTTTACAGAAAGACTTTGGAGTCTAAAATTGATAAAATGTCTATCGAACTAACGTTCCAGAGGGCAGACCTGAAGAAGACATCTGAGAAGCCACTCAGAACGCAGCCGCCCTTACGGACCTACATGGTGCTATCAAGCAGTTACAACAACAGGTCCAACAGCTCACACACCAACAGAGACAGATGGCAGCACGGCTGGAGGACCAGAAAGGGAGGGCCCGAAGGAACAACCTGCGGGTCGTAGGTGTGCCGGAAAAAAATGGAAGGGGCCAGCATGGAACTATTCCTGGAAGATCTCATTCTCAATCGCCTGCAACCCAAAAGACTGTCAAAATATTTTGTGGTGGAGCGGGTGCACAGGGCACCGATCCCGCCGCCACACCCGGGGGTCCTGCCGCGCACCATCATCGCGCGGATTCTCAACTACAGAGACAGGGATGCAATCCTGCAGGCCACCCGGCAACATGGGGACCTTCGGGTGAAAAATGCCACAATACGCTTTTTTCCAGACTTCACACTCAAGGTCCAGCAGGAACGCCGTTCATTTGACGCTGTCAAGAGAGAACTCCGAGAACGCGGAGTCAAGTACATGATGTTCTTCCCGGCACGGCTCAAGGTCTTGGCGGGAGGGAAATCCTTTTTCTTCACCACCCCGGAGGAGGTGCATGCATGGCTTGAAGAGGGTGGCCATCAGCAGAGGGGCCCGGAGCATGGGGGAAGTTGGAGGAGCGCGGCGCCCCAGACTTTGGCCTCATCTGCGGGGTCAGTGGGGGGTGCACGACACGGACACAACACACTGAAATAGTATCCTGAAATGTAAATGGCCTGCAAAACAAAATCAAATGCACCGTGGTCCTTCAATATCTCCGTAGGCACGACCCTGATGTTGTACTCCTACAGGAGACACATCTGTCAGGGAACCGTTGCAGGGCCCTGAACAGATTTGGTTACACCTTGCGTGCCCACTCAGGCTTTACTACGGGCTCCAGGGGTGTAGGGATCCTTATCAAAAACTCCCTGCCACTGGTCCTGGGGCGATGTTGGTGGGATCCCCTGGGTCGCTATGTGGCATTGTCTGCACAATGGGAGGGCCGTACTCTGAACCTATGTTCCCTTTACATTCCCCCAAAGCTCCACACGACTACCCTCCCAGATATTGGAAAGTTGCTGTTGGAAATGCCGGCGGGGACACTGATCCTGGGAGGGGATATGAACAACTGCCGACCCCACTGGGTAGAAGAGGGGCGAACCACCTCAGGTATTTTGCGCATGCGCTGGGTCTGGTGGACCTCTGGCGGATGCACAACTCACATGCTACACAATACGCACATGTCTCTGCGGCTCATGGCTCGTCTTCCAGAATTGATTACATATTCACAAGGGCAGATTGCGTGAGCCTCTTCAGGAAAGGACATCATAAAGCTAGAGGGATCTCTGACCATTCACCAGTGGGGGTTCAGATGGTGGGTCCCAGGCAAGATTGGAGTGTCCCCCCTCGGCTTGATGCCTATTAAATTAAGGACAGGGAGTTTCAGGAGAGGTTCCGAGAGAGGGTGGATCATTATTTTGAGGACAATGTAGGGTCCGTGAGCTCCCCCGGGGTAGTATGGGAAGCATTCAAAACAGTGGCCACGGATTTTGTACAGGTCGAGGTTGGGAGACGGCGTAAAGAAAAACATACGCAAGTGGAAAAGCTGGCAGTGGAGCTTCACGCTCTGGAGGATGGGACGGGGCTTACTCAGGAGCAGGAGCAGGACAGGCAGTATACAGCACGCCTCCTAAGCAAGGAGTTAAGGGATGTACTGACGGAACAGGCACAAGCACATGCACTTGCCACCCAGCGGCAGGTGTATGACTTGGGAGACAAGGCAAATAGAATGATCGCCTTGCTGGAAAAAAGAGATCGGGAGCGCGATTGGGTACCGGGAATGGAGCGACCAGACGGGTCGGTCAGCACCACTAGTGTGGTGATGGCGGAGGACTTTGCACGCTACTATGAGGAAGTCTACCGATCTCAAACGACTAGAGAGGAGAGGGAGTGTAGTGAATTCCTAGCCCCCTTGCGGCTGCCCATACTGGAGTCTGCGGATAGGGATATTCTGGATGCAGATATCACAGTCAAAGAAGTGGAGGAGGCCATGGGGGACTTACAGACGGGTAAGGCCCCGGGGCCCAACTGATTCCCGGCGTGTGGCAAGTCGCACGGCACCACACATGTACAATATGTTTCACGAGGCGGGAGAGACTGAACAGCTTCCGAGGGACTTACGGCTTGCAACATTCATAGTGATCCATAAGGCCGGGAAGCCGCAAGGCGAATGCAACTCCTACAGACCTATATCCCTCCTCAACTATGAGACGATGGTCCTCGGGAAGATCCAGGCCACACGCCATGGTGCGGTGATACAAACACTGGTCCATCCGGACCAGTCGGGCTTTATGCTCCATAGAAGCACACGACTCAATCTGCGATGCCTGTTGGGGGTCCTGCAAGCAGTCACTAAGCAACAGGAAGTGCCGGCGGCACTGCTATCTCTTAATGCCCGTATGGCTTTCGATAGTATTGAATGGAGTTACCTATATGCAGTTTTGGAGAAGCTAGGATTTGGGGACAACTTCTGTGCCTGGGTGAAGCTCCTCTACACAGAGCCCTTGGGGAGAGTCCGGGTTAATCGGGCTATGTCACGAGAATTCCAACAGGGACGCGGCACGAGACAGGGCTGTCCCCTTTCCCCTACTCCCTTTGCCCTAGCGCTGGAGCCACTGGCGCATTCGGTTTGTACGGACCCTGAGGTGTGGGGCATAGCCCTGGGGGGTGGCTGGGAGGAACGCATATCGTTATATGCCGATGATATTTTACTGTATGCCCAGAGGCCGTCTGAGTCCATACAAAGGCTGATGGTCATACTATGCACGTTTGGGGAATACTCCGGGTATCGCATCAACTGGAGTAAGTCCCTAGGTTATGTCCTGGCGGGGCCCCAGCCTCAAATTGTGGAATAATCTGGCGTACAGAGTGCAGATACTTGGGAATCTGGGTCACACCATCTGACAGCTAATTCCTCCGTCTGAATGTGCAGACACAACTGGAACGCCTTCACAGCAACATGATGCACTGGAGGAGCTTCCCGCTCTCCCTAATGGGCCATGCCATCTTATTCAAGATGATGGCCCTGCCCCGATTGCTCTATGCACTGCAGAGGTCGTTCTTCCCGATCCCGGAGCACGTATTCAAAACAGTAGAGTCAGGGCAACGCTCATTATTGTGGAGTGGAGGGTGCCCGAGAATAGCGCTTAAAAAACTACAATGGGGAATGTACGAGGGAGGGTTGACGGTGCCCGACATTCGTCTCTATTATTGGGCGACACCGCTAGTCAATATAATTGGTTAGGTGTTTGCCCCACAGGAGGAACCCGCGTACCGAGTGTACCGTATGGCACTTGGGGAGGACTCCTACTTGGAGGCCTTATACTCTAAAACCAGACGCAACCAAACCTTGCCGCCCCAGAGAGCGGTGGGGGTAGAGGTGTGGAAAAGGGCAACAAAGTTACTGGGATGGGAGGAGAAACTTACGGACCGTACACCTTTGTGGAAAGGCTGATGCATATTTTGCGGCTTGCCGAAGTCAAGAACCTCGTTTATGTGTAACAAAGTAATAAGTGTAAGTCTTACTAACGTTTATATTTAGTTTAAATAAAGATTAAGACGCTTGCCTATATGTTTTACTAAAATAATTTACTCGAGTCACTTAAAATGGCCGCCGCTTGTATTTTAGTTACTGCGCATGCGTCAGCCACACTCACGTGTCCTGACGCGTCTGCAGAAGTGGAGGGAAATTTATGCGCATGCGTAATTCATAGCTGTGCCCATCATGTGGTACTGCTCGTGCCACTGCTCTTGTGTCTGTATCAATGTAGCTAACATTTAGAATGCATAAGTATATTTCTTGATGATGAGTTAAAAGTACAAACCCTGTGATGTATTTTCATAATGACATTATTATGTATTAATTTGTTTTCGCTTACTTTTCATGTACCGCGGGGAATGGGGGTCTGTCTGTACTGAGAGCCATCTTGGAGGTCCCTTCTGCAGATGCGACTTTTCCGGGGACCTGACAACCTTGGCTGATGGAACTTAGCCAGCTGGCAGTAGTGGGCAAGATGCTCCTGAGAACTGACCTGCAAGCTCGGCTGAACGGAGTCACATGACCCTGCTATGCTACATTGTTAAATTGTCATTGTGTTTCTGCACAGTTTCTCATGAGAACCCCAATCTCTCTAGGCGGTACCCAAGTATGCTAATATAGGCTCACATTAGCGTGTTCTGATTGGTGTGTTACCCAAATCCTACCTTAGGACCAATCGAAATTGAGGGATTCTGACACTTTGCAACATTGGGGGGGTGGTACACTGTCCCCAAACTGTATATCTACCCTGGGTTCACCTAGGGAACCGTCCGACTTGTCTGGTTTAGCTGACCTGTCACTGACCCATCGTACTCAATAGGTGACTGAAGATACAGAGCGCTGCGGAGCACTCTGTCCGAATTTGACCATAGACTAAGGTTCTACTGAACCTTAAAGTGCTGGCGAAGCACTTTGCTGGGAGTTCGCTGACCCAATCGGGGTCTTGATCGATAACTGCAGAGCGGGTGGAGCGCAGGCGTTGCTTCCGAACTGTGGGTTCCGGTCCTGTCCTGAGCGGTCCCGTCCTGAGGGTTTGCTGTCCTATCCTGAGGTCCTGTCCTGATTCCTAATCCGAGGGTATCCTGTCCTATCCGGGGTGTCCATTCTGCACCTGCTGTCCTTTGAGGGGTATCCTTCCTTGAGGGTTTCCTGTCCTTAACTGACCCGTGGCCAGGGTTTGGTTTCCACACCTTTCTAGGTAAATATTGCTCTGAACCTCTTAAATCTTGCACCTTCTGAATTTCTAACTTTTGCTTCAATAAAGTTTACCTTGGCATATGTTATTTTTCCATGTCTTTCCGCAACTATTGAAAGTCATTTGCATTTTTCCATAAGTTTGTTCCTATGTCTTCTCACTTGTTAGAAATTATATTTTGCATTGCAGTTTGTCATTTCCTGATATGGTCTAGAACTTCATTGCCTAGACTGTTTAAAGGCCCCTTTACCTTAAACGAAGCGTGTTACTCTTTATAGGCCCTCCTATAGTTACCCATGCATAAACTGTCCATGCTTAAATATTCCTGAGATTATATAGTATTTTTTCATTTGCATTCCATATTACATTTCATATTACATTTGAATGATTACCTTGACTTTATTTCTTTATAGCTATATAATTTACGTTATCTTGGTAATTGATTGTCTTATTGTAATGTACTTACTGAATGAAGAAAACGAACTTTAGATAAACATTTTAAAACTTCCAGTTGTCCGTGGTCATTTGAACAGTATTTTGAATGTTATTGGTTGGGTTTGTATTTTGCTGCCTTTCCTTTTACAGCTAGCTCCCTGATTCATTGTGGTCATTAAGTACCCGCATCGGTGGATGGTAAGTCGGGTGCACTGAGAAATAATAGTAGGGAACTCACACACAAATTGGTAGAGCTCGTGAAGTCACCTGATCGATGTATATGGTGATTTGAAAGTATATGGGCCCTGAAGCCGGAAACGGCGAAAACTATTGGTCGGGTGGCCTCGCGCGCTCTATCAGTTTTACTGGTAGCAGAGGATGGTTAGGGACTAGTTGAGAGTAAGGCAGGGATTAGTTGGACTAGTTGAGTCGGAAGCTGCTAGTATATTGATGCTGCTAGAAGAGCGGCTGTTCTAAGAGACCTGATCATTCTCTTGTGAATACGCTGTTTTGGAATTCATGAATTGCTGTATTGTTATTATTCTTGTTCTTATATTGTTATATGTATTAATCCATGCATTTGTCAACCGTTTAGTTTATTGTTGTCCGAACTCCCCGGGGAATTGAAAGGGCAAGTGGTGAATAGAATCCATTGTCCTGAGGTCACAGGCTCGAGGAAAGTTAGGTGCAGGTTTAGATAACCGGGAAGCACTAACTAGGGTTTTCTGAATACATGTGTGAATAAATGTCAGTACCGAGGTTCATTGGCAAAATTCCCATAGTGGCGTAACCTAATAAGGGTCACATCGGAAGAGTAGCAGGTTCCTCGGAGCTAGCGTGAAAGCAGAGGGGTCCGCTGGGAAACCTTAAACTCGGAATATATCCCGGAAAGAAGTGGATGAGTTTAGGGGAATAACAGGTTCACCGATGCTAGAGTGAAGGGTAGGCGGAAGAGATCTACCCGCAGCGAGTGAAAAGTAAATGGAAGTAGTTTACTTGCAGTAAAATAATTCTTTCTCTGTCTAGACACTTGAGCACTGTGGCGAATGTGTATTTGTTGTAAAATAACCAAGCACTGAGCACTTTAAAAGAAAGAAAGTTTCCGTTACCTTGTGAAGGGAGGGAAGTCAGTCGCGAAGCGCCTCTGACGTCACTCTGTGCCGCGCTGGGATTGGTAGAAGCAGCGGGCGGGTAGCGGAGCTGAGATTGTAAAGGAGGGGTGAGCGCCAGAGCGTGGGAACTGTCTCACGAAGGGGCCGCGCACCCATTGGCGGAGATTATTCAGAGTCGCGCACCCATTGGTCGCACGGATTTCTGAAGCGCGTTTTTGATTGGAGGTAGTTTGTAAACAAAGTTTAGCGTGGAAGTCGTATGTGGCACTCGCAGACTACAGGAACTCGACCTGATCCAAGGCACCTAGGGTTTGAAAGGGATCAGTGGAAGACTAATAGATACGATATTATGTACGGAATCAAGAGAAAAATGTCCCTTGTAAGTAAGGTGAAAAATTATTTTAAAACGGACAAACCGATTAAATCTAGAGAAGGTGTTCTTGTCCCACCACCCAATACTCCTGCCTCATTCATGATGTTTGACCGAGGGTACAATACCTGTGTGTGGTTGGAGAATTGGGTGAAGTACACAAAAGATTACGGAGTATTGGCATTTCCGTTAGATGGGACTTTCAATGGTAGGATCCTATTTAATTTAAGGACTCGGATGAATGAACTGCATCCCAGACCGAGACTAACGCAGTATGAGGCATTAGAGGAATGGGAGATTGAGGCTTTTGAAAGAGAAAGACCCCGAATGGACAAGGGTTTGACCAAGTGGTACCCCAGGCTGAAACAGGAGTCCAGGGATAAAAGGATGAAACAGTGGAGGCAGAGCATGATTGTTGAGGGTCTGTTTCCCATGATGCCGGCATGTCATAACCCTGAAGCGGGTGAGAAAAGTACCGAAAAGTGTAAGCATTGGGGGGCCCCTGGGGAGTCAGATGATGAATTGATAGATGACATCTGTACCAGAAGTCCGCCACCTTATAACGAGGGAACCCGACCTTCCAGTGTAGGAGATGCTCCCCGACGCCACTTCCTCAAGGAAGAAGACAGATCCCTAGGACTGGGAGGGGGTGGTCAAGTATTGCCCTATTCTGAGAAACCCGAACCGGCGGAAACAAGGGATATATATCCCAAAGTACCCGCTAGCCAGGAAGAAAAATATTCACGTACAAAAGTTTTCTTTCCCAGACCCCTGTATGAAAAAGAAGAGAAACCATCGAATTCAGGACTGCCTTTTGTTCAACCTCCGTATGAGGAAGAACGCAGGTCCTTTAACACTGGAACTTTATTCCCGAAACCAAATTATGGTGGGGGACCAAGTGAAACGCATCCTACTGCCCCGAGTTTTACTCCTCCATTGACCCCACAGATATTACATGATACGACTTTAAGAAGGATACTAGTGGAAAAGGAGCAAGAGGCCTTAGCTAGACAAAGGACGGAAATAATTCAGAAAATCTCCCAGTTAAATACCAGTCCTGAGGCATTGACTATTCCAGTAACTATTGGACCAGTGGTCCCGTTATACGGAAATGGTCAGGGAAATCCGATTACTCCAGTTATGACCCCAGTCATGGCACCCCCGAGACAGGAACCGATAATCATAGATGATCAGTCCAGTGAGTGCGAGTCTGAGGTTGCGTTCTTGGACTTGCCAAACAAACCGACCGGAAAGGGAATGCAGCAGAGGCATAACCCTTTTAATGCGAAAGAAATTAAATTAGAGTCAGCAACAGGCACTAGGAATGTCTCTCTGGTAACTCCGGATGAAATTGAGAGTTGGAGTCGTGAATTAGAGAAACAGACTCCGCAAACGAAACCTTTAGACCTCTACAAGCTGAGGGTAGAAATAGAAGAATTAATGGCAGGAAATGTGGGGTTGGATCGATTGAATACCTATTCTGAAGAAGAATTGTCGTTTATATGTAAAAGCTTTACAAGGAACACCAGAGTGCTCCACGAAAAACTGACCGAAACAGCAGCTAGTATGGGGGTAGATATCTCGAAATCCAAGCCCTTACAGAAACCGTACCGAGCAGACTTCTCAGACAAAGATATAGAGCACCTGAATGTGGCGGGAAAAAAGTTGCAGATTAAAGAATTATTGGGGGTACTGCAGAAATGGGGAGATGTGGAAAGATGGAGAAGCAGGTGGGCGAAAAAGAGGGAAGAGACTCGCTCCCGACAAGTGACTCCTGAATTTGCTTTAAGGGAGGTAGAGAAACCTGAGCAGTTATGCCCCATGCGCGAAGTACCTGGAGGGAAATATGTGCATGTCCCCTGGTCTAGACAGGATATTGTGTCCTTTACGAACGATTTTCCGAAATTACGAGAGAAACCAGTAGACTGGTACAGGCAAGTGGAAAGGTTCGTGAAGGTACAGAAATGTCTGTGGAAAGACCTGGATGGGTTTTTCGACATTGTGGTTCCGGTAGATTTATGGACCCAGTGTAAAATAGCCATAGACTGGCCTACTGAAGAGTACCCAAGAAATAAGGAAACAGGGGAGCCATCAAAGGATGTCATGCGAAAATATGAGCAGGTAATTCAGCATTTGAAAGAAAAGGTGCCCGCAAAAGAAACTGATTGGACAAAAATAGATAGAACAACACAGGAAAGGGACGAGACAGTGCACTCCTTCTATGAGAGGTTATTGCAGGTATTTAAAACATACAGTGGTATTGATAACATCGATTTGAAGGACATGACGCACTTTATTTACAGGTTTGTAAATGGTTTAAGACCTGAAATTTGTCAGTGGGTAAAAGATAACAAAATCTGTTGGCATACAAAGAAAATGGATGAGGTCCTACGGTACGCTAAGTACTGCGAGGACGAGATGGCAGAAAAGAAAAAGGCCCTTAAGGAAAAAGTGATGTGGGCTCAAGTAAAGCTCGCAGAACAACAGGAAAAACAATTGAGTAACATGGTTAAAAATGCTGAGAACAAAAGTCCTGGGGGAGGGGGTGGAGGAAAGCCCCGGCCCAAATTTAGCAGGGAAGAGGCTATGAAGAAATTTCCCTGCCATCAGTGCGGCGAAATTGGACACTGGCGAAACGAGTGTCCCCAATTGACCGATGATAATGCAAAAACACCTGATTTAACTCCACAGACGCAGAAAGAAAGACCAAGAAAGACTCAACCCCAGGTAAAAACAGTTCAGGTGCCTCGAGCACCCAAGCAGGTATACAGGGGAAAACAGGGAGAGGGTGAGGAGATAGAAGTTTGGGAAAGCGGTGAGAACAGAAATACAGCAACTTCGCAGTATCTGCTAAATGATACCTTCCTTTGTAATGATCAGTACTGACGGGGCCTGAGAGGGGAGGACGAGGAGTGCGTACTTGGCGCTTCCTTGCCGGTAGACCAGTCTGGACCATACATTGAAGGAAAGGTTGACGGAAATGATGTCACCTTTCTGTTGGACACTGGTGCTACCCGTTCTACTGTAAGAACAGTGGACGTTCCAAACCTACCCCTCTCGGGAGAAAATATCCAAGTAGTGGGTGTATCTAATCAATTGATTAGTACTCCTGTTACCGAACCAATGGAGATTTCAATTGGAAATTTTAAACAAATGCATAGGTTTGTCGTCTGTGACACCAGTCCAGTGAATCTACTGGGTCGTGATTTGCTGTGCAAAATGAACTGTACCATCTTTTGCACACCAAAAGGTGTTGAAATACAGACCCCGGATGAAGATGGCATTTATAAACTATTGTTACTTAGACCTGACTCAGAAATTAAAAGATTGACCCTGCAGGATTTGCCCCAAGAACTCCAGGAAGCGGTAAAGCCAGAGGTGTGGGATTTCACTGGAAAAGATGTGGGATTAATGAAAGATGTGGACCCCATACAGATAGCCATCAAGGACAATGCAGTATATCCTAACACTAAGCCCTACCGAATGAATGCTGAAGTGAAAGCAGGTGTCACTCTGGAAATACAAAAATTATTAGAAGGAAACATCATACAGGAAGTGATGAGCAGCCCATGCAACTCACCGATTATGTGCATCAAGAAGCCTAGTGGCAAGTATAGGGTAGTGCAAGACCTAAGAAAGGTAAACAAAATTGTAGTTCCTTGCTGCCCTATTGTCCCGAACCCAGCAGTGATATTGTACCAGATTCCTTGGGATGCTGAGTGGTTCACTGTGATTGATTTGTGTCATGCATTCTTTTCGATACCCCTGCACCCCGACAGCAAATTTCTTTTCTCGTTTGCCTTCGAAGGTCACGTGTATTGCTGGAACCGGGTCCCTCAGGGGTATACAGAGAGCCCTTCTATCTTTAATCAAATCTTGAAAAAATGTCTAGAGACTTTGATCTTACCTGGGAACTCTGTCTTAGTGCAGTACATAGACGACCTTCTACTGGCGTCTAAAAGTCATAGGGATTGTGTAGTTGACACCATTGCCCTCCTAAATCATCTGTGTGAGAAAGGGCATAAAGTGGCCCCTGACAAACTACAGTTCTGTGCAAAATCAGTGAAATATCTAGGACACCAGATAGAAAAGGGTGTCAGAAAAGTCACATCAGAAAGAGTGAGAATAATTCAAAAGATGCAGTTGCCCCGTACTCAAAAAGACGTCAGAATGTTCCTGGGTGTACTAGGATACTGCAGGCAGTGGATTCTGGGATTTGCGGTCTTAGCCAGGCCTTTGATAAAAATGACCACGAGAGGAATGCCAGACATTGTAGAATGGGACGATGAAAGCCTAATGGCTTTCACAAGACTGAAAAACTGTCTGTGTACAGCCCCTGCGCTGGGAATGCCAGATTATTCCAAAGAGTTTGCCCTATTCTGTGACACTCGCGATAATTGCGCATTGTCAGTCCTGACTCAAGAACATGGCACGACCAGAAGGCCTGTGGCCTATTTCTCTGCCACCTTGGACCCAGTAGCTGCTGGGTTACCAGGCTGTCTGAAAGCAGTAGCTGCTACCTGTGCAAGTTTGGAACAGAGTGAGTCCATAGTCATGGGACATCCTGTGACTGTGTATGTTTCACATGGAGTGGTAATTCTATTGACCAGAACTAAAACGCAGTATCTCACCCCTAGTCGGCTGACTAAATACGAGAGGATTCTTGTGGGTGCAGCAAATGTAAGCATTGTTAGGTGTGGTATTCTGAACCCTGCCACTTTACTCCCCGACCCCCTGGAAATGGAAGGTGGGGATGATGATGAACATGATTGCATTGATCTGACAGAGTTCAGCACCAAACCACGTCCAGACATAAAAGAAACGCCATTGCCTGAGCATGATAAAGAGCTGTTTGTAGATGGTTCCTGTCTAAGACATGAACTAGGAGGCCTGAGTGCTGCTTATGCAGTAGTCTCTTTAACAAAAATTGAAGAAGCAGGTTACCTATATAACATCAAGTCTGCACAAGTAGCCGAATTGATTGCTATGATAAAAGCTTGCAAAATTGGGAAGAACCTACGCATAACAGTGTATACTGACAGTCAGTACTGTTATGGAGTTGTGCATGACTTTGGCCAATTGTGGCTACAGAGGGAATTCCTGACTTCCTCAGGTACTCCCATTCGGAATGCAAAAGTTGTTCATGACCTTTTAGAGGCCATCCAGTTACCCAAGGAACTGGCAGTGGTAAAATGCGGTGCTCATAAGAAGAGCATGGACAAAGTATCACTGGGAAACGATTATGCTGATCGAGTGGCCCAATGGTGCGCCAGAGATCACTATATCGTTAATCCTAAACGAGGGGGAATCGGAGCCAGCTGCCAACTTCAAGTGTTTGAGGAAGTGCCTACTTGGGATGAAGTGAGAGAGTGGCAGGAGTCGGCTCCTTGGCAAGAAAGAGAGAAATGGAAGGAGGATGGGTGTAGACCGAGACGTGTGGATGGTGTAATTTTGGGCCCAACTGGTATGCCTGTGTTACCCCGACATTTGCTTGGCACAATGGCAAGATTAATACACGAAGGATCACACATTGGTAGGGATGCCATGATTCTGGTATTTCAACAGACTTGGTACAGTAAGAAGTTCAGGAAAGTAGCAGAGTCCCTCTGCCAGAGGTGCCTGTCATGTCAACAGATGAACCCAGGCAAAAGGACAATGGTTGAACTGAGCAAAATTGGGAGATCCGGGGGTCCCTTTGTAAAGATACAGATTGATTTCATCACCATGCCCCGTTGTGAAGGGAAACGATATGTCCTTGTCATTGTTTGCGTATTTTCAAAATGGGTAGAAGCTTACCCTACTCCCCAAAGTGACGCACTGACCGTAGCGAAGTGTTTACTAAAAGAACTGATACCTAGATTCGGGGTGCCATTCATTATTGAATCAGATAAGGGTGGACATTTTCAGAATGAAATACTGGCTGAACTCTGTAAGGCCTTTGGAATAAGGCAGAAACTTCACTGTGCATATCATCCAGAGGCTTCTGGAATAGTGGAACAAGTAAATGGAACTATCAAAAACAGACTAGCAAAGCTGACTGATGCAACTGGCATGACCTGGGTGAAGGCCGTGCCCCTGGTCCTGATGGGACTGAGAAGTGTTCCTGACCGCAAGACAGGCCTAAGTCCCCATGAAATCATTATGGGAAGAGTGATGAGACAAGAATGGGTGCCAGGAAGCAAACTGTTGAGTATTACTGATGATTTGGTGCTTGAATACTGCAGAAGATTGGGTGACCAAGTGCGTTCTATCTCTCGCCAGATTGGAGACGACGGCATCCTCAATCCAACGACTCCTCTCCACAGCTTGGTTCCAGGAGACTGGGTCAAAATAAAGAAGCACACTCGATCAAGCTGTCTGGCACCAAGGTGGGGAAAGAAACGCCAAGTAATCCTGGTAACAACCACTGCAGTGAAGGTCGCAGGTATTCCCCAGTGGATCCACGCTGGCCACACCCAGAAGGTATTACCAGACAAAGAATTTGAAGAAGAAGGGCATCCAGCAGAGGACTCTGCAGGAGCCAGACCAGAAGCAGCTGACAACGAACAGCCCAGCACCAGTCAGGCTGCAGGAACAGCAGACGTTGGCCCAGGAGTAGTTGACTACGAACTGCCAAGAATCCAGCCTGCTGAAGAGGTCCAGGAAGCTGAGCCAGGAGTAGCTGATGACGAGCTGCCAAGCATATGGCCAGAAGAATGGATACCGATGATTGATCTGACCGAAGATCCCATCAGAACAAGAGAGCGACTTTGTGAAGGTAGAGAGTGGACTAGTCAGGAAAAGCAAGGCACAGGCGAAGAACCTCAGCCGCTTGAGATTCACATCAAAACTGAGGAAGGAGAAGGTCAGACAGGGACAGAACAGGTGTTCGATACACCACCGCTAACACCTGATGTGGATAAGGGACAGCTTAGAAATAGAGTGATAGTTCGAGCAGAAGAAAATCAAGAGATCGAAGTGCTTGAACAGGATCAGATAGGGTTAGAAGAACGGGTTCAGGAAACAGAAACAGAAACAGAAACAGAGACAATCGAAAGCCAAAAACAAAATATTCCTGAACAAGGCCAGATTAGTAACCAGGCAGAAGAATTTGATGCTAGCCCTGGAACTAGCCAGATAGGGGAAGAAGAAGAAGAAAGTGAAGCAGAATTGCCACAAGCGAAAGAGACCAAGAGGATAAGAGAAGAAGGTGAAGTTCAAGTACCCACTAAGAGACTAAAGAAAAGAAACAACCTTGAGCCTAGGTTCGTAAAAAGATTAAGGCTAAGGATAAAGACAGTGGAAGAAAAACGTGCAGAAGCAAGGAGAAGTGCACGGATAGCAGAGCAAGAAGAAAACTCTTCCAAAAGAAGGAGTGAACGAATAAAAAGACAAAACAAAAAGTACAAGTCTCCTGAATGGACACTCGTTTTGGAAGAACTTGAAGATCTTGATATAACTGACGTAAGCGACGGAGAGCCCGTCCCTGAGTACTCTGCTGAAGAAGAAGACGAACCACCGTGAATTTGCACAAAGTAAGCTAGCTGTGAAAAGACACAAAGAGGGGTCGAAAAAAACTTCTTCTGAGCCGAAATGTCTGATTCAACTGTGAATGGTAGACCTAGTTGCAGTCGTTGCAAGACGTGCTGCAAGGTGTGTATATGTAGTATAGTAGTACTGATAGTAATTTGGATAGGACTAACAATCTTTATACCCTTCACTGTAAGTAAAGATACTAACATTGTCCCCACTGAAATTGTAAATACTGACAGTGAGGAGTTGACAACACAGAGAGTAGCAAGACATGAGAGAGCACTGAGACAAACAAAACGAGACTTAGAGGCATCAGATGAGGGAGGACTACATTATCATGGAATTAAGAACAGGACACACTTAAATGTTTTTGCAAACTTGTTAATACACTATGTAGAGACTATGGAAATTGAAGATTGCTATGTCTGCATGAAGCTACCTACCTCTGTGGCTGAAGGCGTGACATACCATCACTTGCCATTGACATATGGAATCTCCTGTAGTATTTTAGCTAGTTTATTTTACAAAAGAGGACCGTTACAGTACTATTACTCTAATAATGACGTAATCTTTTGAGGTTCCGTGACGATTTGAACCCGTGTTTTCATCATTGTCGTAAACACATGATTTTGGTATCAGTGAACCGCAAATGATCCATTTAGTATATCCTGGTGTTTTCGCTATGCTACGAGCAA
Organism: Lissotriton helveticus; assembly: GCF_964261635.1. Lineage (NCBI taxonomy): Eukaryota > Metazoa > Chordata > Amphibia > Caudata > Salamandridae > Lissotriton > Lissotriton helveticus. The sequence goes on from NC_136068.1 coordinate 652,702,417, forward strand.
GAGCACTCCTGTTATGAACCCCTTTCTGATCTACCCGTGGCATCCATCTTAGAACACGGAAGCCATTTTGTATTCCTTGCCCTCACATAGTCAATGGACACGCAATGACCTCTTTTCATTTAAGGACACGTAGGCTTTAGCCGGCGATTCACCTTGCGAGGGACACGTGCACCTTAGGCCAGCAACGCTGTGGCAGCATGACTCGGCAAGAGCTGCCTCCCCAGCCTGAGGCCAGCCCTGCTATACTGGTTCTCGTGTCCGTTAGCCTGATCATGATTAGGCGGCCGAAGCTGGTAACCGTGCCCATTTACGACCCACAAACATCTCTTATCCTGTCTTTCTATCTTCTGCACCTGGCTCTGCTCCTTTCCTTCTGGGCCTTTATTAGGGGGAGGTAACGAAATTTACGATGAGGCGGTCCGGGTCTTGAATGAGAAATTGACATGGGATTATGATGGAATAATGGGAACCCCTCATTCGTAATGTTTTGACATCAGATACTGTTGACGATTCCTGTGCAACGCCAAATATTTATTGTTCAGGACACGAATGTTTAGAACTGTGGTAACATATAAAGAATTTGCCCCGAGCAGAATATTTAGTATTTAAGGAGTAACCCTCTTTGTACAAATTGAACAGGCTCCTAGACACTGCCCATGTGTAGTTTCTGTGACTTCTGTGTCCCTGCAGTAATAAACCTTTGGTCTTTGACGCCACCATCGAGAAGCCCGTGTTTCTGTTTGTTTGTGCACCAAGACAGGTAGAACTCCGGGGTCTTCGGGTGTTATCCCTGACACCTCTGGACAGAACCAAAAAGTCCAGAACTCCAATTGGCGCCCAACGTGGGGCGACGTCATTCGGTACCGGTCCAAAAGCCTGAAGAGTTCGAGGAGCTTCGTGTGAAGATTTCAGAGGGAGGCGCCCCACTTCATCGATCCCGGCATATCGCAAAAGTGGCCCGACGTTCTCTTCCACGAGGGTTCCCGTTCAGACGGCTGCAGTGGTCCGTTGCCTTGACCGTCGCCCTGTCTTGGACCCGAGGTGCAGTCCTTAGTATGGCGAGACGTGACGGGTTTCTCCTTGGTGACGTCTTCAGTGCCTCAGTTAAGTATTCAGTGGTTGCTAGTTGGTTATTTTGTAAGGGTTGCTCCTGTTTGGATAATTCTTTCAGTTCTCGGTTTGGTTCAGTTCTGTAAGATTATATAATCATTCGGTTCAGTTCGGGTATCGATACATTTGTCAGTTCTGGTAGGCCTAAGTTCTTGGTTCAAGTGCGCACCTTTTTGTTTGTGTTTTGTCTGTTCTGTGTTCCGGATTATAAAATGGTAAGTCGGAAAAATTGTATGTTGTCTTGTTTTAGTTGCAACAGTGATTCCCAGTTGGAGGACTCATGTTTGGTTCCTCCGATTGGAACTCCCCTTTATGATCTATATTGCAAGTTTGGTGTGGGCCCTATCTCTTATAACGAGGTATGGATCCACTATACAGAGAAGGATGGTGTCCTTAGTTGGCCACTACATGGTAGTTTTGAACCTGAAGTTCTCGATAACCTAGAAAGAAGGTTGTTTAAGAAGAAAGCCCGGCCGCCAATGTTTGATTCTTTCCGTTATTGGCGAAAAGAATCTAAACAGAGAGAAATTAAAAAATTGAAGAAAGAACAGAAAGAGCAAGAGTTGACTTTAGAACAGTCTGCTAAGCAGCTGCAACTCAACGAGTCTGAGAAGGCAATGGAGGTGGCCAATAGAGAACGTAATTTAGCAATAGACAAGTGCTATCCTGCTTTGCCATCGAGTACGGCTAAGATAGTAGAGGACCCTGAAAAGGATCCCCTGTTGTCTTACTTGTTACGATCACCCCCACCGTATGCACAGAGTGCTACGGCTCCACCTATACCGAATGTTCAATTACCGGTTGCTGGACAACCTGGTGTCCCTGTTCCCGCTCCCCTGAATCAAGTTCCGGTACCTCCTGTGGTCAATATTCATGTTCCTTTGACAGCCCCTCTTCCAGGGTTGCCGGCTTCTTTACCTATGCCTGTGTCGCTCACACCTGCTAGTTCACAAGCTATTTTGCCCGCTACTCCTACTGTTCCTGATCTATCTGTTCCAACTGCTACTCTATTTACTGCTTCTGCTAATATTATGACTCCGCTTTCTGTTCGTCGGAGAATCACTGATTCTGTCTCTAATATTCTATCTCCCTTCTATAAAACTCTGATTAAGACTCCTACCTCTGACTCTGTGCAGAGACGTAGTCAGCTTCCCAGTACCGAAGAAAGAGGAATATTAGATTCCACTGCTCTTAGATGGGTTTCGAAAGTTGGAAGATATAATGTACAAGATGTATTAGATACATTTATGCAATGGAATGAACCGACACAACGATATGTGTTCGATGAAATGTGTTTCCTTCTACGTGAGGAATTGGAAGAGGATGACCCTGAATCAAATCTAGGAGAATTAATTAATGTTCAGAAAGAGTTTGCTGCAGGTATGATAGTCGGTCAAAATATAAAAGAAGCGATGGAACTGATTTTAAGTTATAGGAATGACCCATCCCTTCGTTCACCAAGAGAGTTAGAGAAACATAGTACGAAACAAAATCGTCAATACCCAATGAGAGAGGTTCCACCAATTTGGCGTGAAGCTGTGCAAGCTAATGTAAACCTTGGTATTGCAGCCGCTCCGGCCCAATTCCAGAGAGTATGGATACATATTCCATGGAAGCGAGCTGAAGTATTAGCAGTGAAACAGGCCTTGCCAGATCCGCGTAAAAATCCTGCAGGGTACTACAAAGAGTTGGCTCAAACAGTTGACGCTTGTGTATTGAATCTTGCTGACATAGATCTGCTATTTGGTAATGTAGTACCGCAACCAATTTGGGCTAAAATTCGTAAAGAGAATCATCCAGTTGCCCTAGGTGGTGACTGGGCAGCTATAATTGCAGCGGATGGTCAACAAATAGGTGGTTCCAAACCTGAACCCTTAATTGCTAATTTGCCTGGTAGAATAATCGATGTAATGAAAACCTTGATGCCAGCATTGCGCGTTAAATGGGACAAATTGTCCGCGTGCAAACAGAAGAAAGACGAAAGCGTCTCCGACTTTTTCACAAGATTCGAAGAGACTTTCGTGGATCATAGTGGTCAGGATATGAGCACAGAAGGAGGCCAGAGATTATTTGTTGATAAATTTGTGCACAATCTGTTGCCAGAACTTAGTGGTAAATTAAAGAATTCTGAAAGTGCGTGGGCTGTCTCTACGACTGCGCAAATACTTGCGACTGCCCAGTACTATGAAAATAGGGATAAAGAAGAGAAGGAAAAAACAGATAAAAAGACGAAAGATTTAAAAACTAAAGTACTTTTACAGCAAGCTTATCCGCCTCGCACGAATCAGACTAATATACAGCAAGGGTCATATCAAAGAACGGATTATAATTTTCAAAGGCCACAATACCAATGGAATCAATGTGCTTATTGCAAAATGGAAGGTCATTACAAAAATGAGTGTCCAGTTCGGGCACAAAATAATGCTGCGGCAGCTCAGAGAGGTCGTGGTAGTTCTATGCAAAATTCTAGAGGTCGAGGAAGAGGTGTTATGCCTCCGCAGACGAGTGATCGCCCTTCTAATTATTTCGACCAGCGAAATGGACAATCTGCCCAACAGAATAGGTCTCCACAGTATCATGTTGAAGACTATTATGAAGCTAGTGAGGAAGTTCAGCAAAGTGAGTACTAGGACAGCCATGGACAAAGAGAGGGAGTAGTATCAGTTCCAGTAGATCAGAGTGGGCCTTATGTCGCAGTAGCAACATCAGGTATAGTCGAACCGTTTCTGTTGGATACTGGTGCAGCAAAAGGTTCTATCATACATGCGAAACTCCCTGGCGCACCTTTGTCTGGCTTAACAAACGTTTCAGTAGGTTTTTCGGGCGCCCCTGTTCACAATCCGGTTTCTGGTCCTTTGTCTATTTCTGTTGGACCCTGCCACTTGAAAGCACCCCTGATTTTGACGACAGGTTGTAACAAAAATCTGCTTGGTTTAGACTTGTTAAAACGCCTGTACGCGACATTGTACTGTTCTCCAGCAGGAGTACAGCTTACGTTGGGTAAAAGAATAATCTCACCGATGTACTTGTCGATGGATGCGCTCCCGCCAGAGCTGCGTTCACTCCCTGATACTCTTTGGGCGACTGGTCCTAATGATGTAGGTCTCTTGGAAATTCCACCCTATGTAGTAACTTTGAAAGCAAATGTCAAACTTCCACGAATTCCACAATACAGAATCTCTAGTGAAGGTGAGCGTGCGCTCCTACTGATAGTGCAAGATCTGATTGAGAAAGACGTAATAGAAGAAACTAGAGGTAATGTCTGTAATAGTCCTGTACTGCCTATTTTGAAACGAACTGACCCAACAAAACCTCCAGTATATAGGTTTGTAATTGATCTTAGAGAGGTTAATAAAATTGTGATTCCACAGTTTCCTGTGGTTCCAGACATTACTACATTGTTAACGTTGATTCCTGCCACCGCAACATGGTTTTCGGTTGTCGACTTGAAAAATGTCTTTTTCAGCATTCCGATAGCCGAGGAAAGCAGAGATATCTTCGGTTTCTCTCTAGGAGGACGAAGCTTCAGGTTTAAACGCGCTCCACAAGGCTATTGTGAAAGCCCATCCATTTACAGTCAAGCATTAAAAAGCCAGTTAGATTCCTTCGTACTTCCTCCTGGTTCTGCTTTAATACAATATGTTGATGATCTTCTAGTGGCTGCCGATGACAAGGAAACTTGCAAAACAGCTACAATTTCTTTATTGCATCACTTGTCAGATTTGAATCACAAGGTGTCACCTTCAAAAATGCAATACTGCTGCCAAGAAGTGACCTACCTAGGTCATCTCTTGTCAAAAGAGGGAAGGAAGTTGACCCCAGAGAGAATAAAAGCAATTACACAGATGAATGTTCCTAGCATGCAGAGAGAAGTACGTGCCTTTTTAGGTATTACCTCATATTGTAGGCAATGGATCCCAAATTTTTCTCTTTTAGCAAAACCATTGGTAGCCTTGACTGGGAAAGGTGTTCCGAGTCCGGTACCATGGTCTGCTGAATGTCAGCAGAGTTTTTCTGAATTGCGAAATGCACTGTGTTCAGCACCTGTATTGGGTACACCCGACTACAGTAAGCCATTCACGCTCTATGTCCACGAGAGAGAAGGTTGTGCATTGAGTGTTTTGACACAGAAATTTGGTGATAAACAACGCCCTTGTGCGTATTTTTCATCAACGTTAGATCCGGTAGCCAGAGCATTGCCTAGTTGCTTGAGAGTTGCAGCCGCAGCTGCAGCTTCCATTCGACAATCTGCTGGTTTAGTAATGAACAACATGCTAGTGGTTATGGTTCCTCATGCTGTGGATACACTCATGAACCGAACCAAGACGCAGCACCTTACCAGTGCTAGATTATCAGGTTATGAACTGACACTGTTAGCTAGTCATATTCAGATCAAGAGATGCAATGTATTGAATCCAGCAACATTGTTGCCGACTAGCCAAGAGTCGAGTGATTCCGAACCACACGACTGTTGTTTCAAAACTGAGGAAGAAACAAAAGGACGAATTGATTTAAAAGACACTCCGTTATCAGATCCAGATGGCACGTTGTATGTTGATGGGTCTTGCTTCAAATTGGAGAATGGTGACGTGACTGCTGCCTATGCAGTGACGACTTTGAGTACGATTGTGGAGACTGCAAGAGTGAGTCAGAATTCTGCCCAGGCTGCAGAATTGATCGCGCTAACAAGAGCGTGCGTTTTAGCTAAGGGAAAGAGAGTGAATGTGTTCACAGATAGTCAGTACGCGTTCGGCGTGGCCCATAGTTTTGGCCGCTTGTGGAAAGAGAGAGGTTTCATTACGTCCCATGGGACTAAGATTCAACATGGTCAGCTAGTTAATGACTTGTTGGAATCTCTAACCTTGCCGACTGAAGTTGCGATTGTGAAATGCAGTGCTCATAAAGCAATCACGGATGATGTTGGTCGTGGGAATGCTTTTGCTGATGAGACTGCAAAACAGACAGCTAGAAATATGATGAGTAGAATGTATGTTTCAACGTCTGCAAGATGGATTTCTGAGTCTGGAATGTGTGAAGACACAGTGGAAAGCGTGAAAGAAATTCAGAAAGAGGCGACTGAGGAGGAAAAACTTGCATGGAAAGAGAGCACGGGTAAAATGGACTCGAGTGGGTGTTGGATTGACTTGTCGGAACAACAGCGTTGGATGTTGCCTGATGCGTATGTGCTTGCAGTAGTAACGATGGCACATGGAACAGCGCACATCAGTTCAAAAGGGATTTGTAAGATGTTGGCTCCGGTCTGGAAGAATGATGGGATTAGTAAGTGTGCAGAGAGAGTGGTGAGAAATTGTATGGTATGCTTGATGCATAATCCTGGCAAGGGAATCCCCACACCTACAGGTCACTTCGCTCCTCCTTCCTGCCCCTTTGAAGTAATTCAGTTAGACTTCATTCACATGGATCGTTGCAATAATCTGAAATACGTCCTAGTGGTAGTTTGTGCTTTCTCCAGATGGATTGAAGCATACCCACTGAAGGACAATACTGCCTTATCCACTGCCAAAATTCTTCTTAAAGAATACTTCCCCAGATTCGGAATGCCACGGATTGTATGGTCAGATAACGGAAGTGAGTTCGTAGGGAAAGTTATGCAGAGTGTGTGTACCGGCCTAGGGATTAGACAAAAGTTTCATAGTGCGAATCATCCCCAGTCCGCGGGTTTAGTCGAGGGTTACAATGGCACCCTTAAACTGAAACTTGCTAAGATACAAGCGTCCACGGGTTTGTCCTGGCCAGACGCATTGCCTTTGGCTTTGCTATCAACAAGAGCAACTGTACATTCTAGAGTAGGGCTTAGTCCATATGAAATAGTTTTTGGTCGTCCTGCAAATGTTTGGGGGGTACCTAGACCAAAAGAATTCAAGCAACTGGAATACCCAATGTTAATTGATTACCTTTTCGACTTGACTGCTAAATTGAGTCTTATTCACCAACAGGTTTTCGAAGCATTGCCAAAGCCACAGGAGAGTCCAGGCCATCAGCTGAAACCGGGTGACCAGGTGGTCATTAGAAATTTTGCAAGAACGAAAAATCTTCAGCCCAGATTCATTGGCCCTTTTCAAGTCTTACTAGCAACAAGAACTGCTATTCGTGTGGCCGGAAGGAAGAACTGGATCCATACGACACATGTCAAACGTGTGCCTCTGCCACTTCCTTACGACAACTGGGTAAAGAAAGGAATCGGTACCTCTGAAACAGAACAAGTCCCCAGGTTCATACCTTTCAGCGATGCAGAACTGATCACGGATACATCAAACTCTGACTCTCCTCCTGAAACTGCTCTTTTGAACCCTGAACATTTGCCATCTGCAAATGTGAACATTGCAACGTCGGCTGAAAATACATTGTTTCCAGATCAGACAGCTCCTGCAAAACTGAGATACAATCTGCGGCCTCGCAATATGGACAAATAAAGCAGGAAACTGCCTATTTTCACATTTTTGAATTTTTTGTACCTTGCCTCCAGCCAGGAAGTTTGCTATTATTTTGTTGTTTTAAATTTTGCCTTGCCGTCTGGGTAGCCGTAGGGTCGTGGCTGTGTGCCTAGTTGAATCTGCGGGGGTCAGACACAAGGTCGATCTTTCTGTTAGTTCTGGGAACTCCCAGGGCTGATAGAGGCATTTTCATCTACGTACACATCATCAGTGGTCACGAGCGGATTGTAGAAGATGGAGCTTCCTGAGCTGCAAAGAAAGAATGTAATTTATGTTTGCAGAAATAGACTGTACAGAATACTTCACAGCAAATGCTTTCTAATGCAATGTGCAGTTACATTTTTAATTGTTTTGATAACGTTGGTGGGTGGAATCGTCTTTGGTGTACATTTGATTTTTATGCCAGTAACTACAGTACCTCCCCTTGATCCTACTACTTCTACGGTTTCTTCTATGCATTCTTTTCACTCATTTCCTGAACACGAACAAGCTCGACGCTCAGAATTTATTAACAATACATTTGTACAGCTCTTGCATCAACACCAACTGGTAGTTAATACTACAGACTGCTGGGTGTGTGGCTTGATACCTCACACTATGGATAAAGGCATTCCCTATCTAGTCTTGCCTTTTAGCTATAATGGATCATTTCAGGCCTTTCAGACCATTTTTTCATATGCCCTTGAGACCTATCCTCCGAGTCCACCACGGTCCACTAAATACAACTCAGCCAACAAAGCTTTAGTCCAGGGAATTATTGACATGATTAAAGACGTCAATAATACTCCATCTTACCCTAGAGATGAATTACGGGTGTATTTGAGTTGGAACTCTACAGAGTATCGCCTTAGTTTGGGAGAAAGCAAGCGTAAAAGCTCCACTTCAGTTTGGGTCGTACCTCACCGAGGTCAGGTCTGTTTGCAAGGAAATGGGAGAAATCTGAGAGCTCAGCTAGGGAGGAGTGAGTGCGTTGAGACTTACGTATTTCCGTCTAACTCCTCCCCTGCCTTTCTGACTGCTAGGGGTACCTACTTCATCTGTCAGGACAGAGCATATACATGGCTGCCTGCTGACTTTTCAGGTTCATGTTATATTGCTCGATTGTTACCTCCGACATACACTGCTTCTTCAGATTATCACAAAACCAGAGTAGCAAGAGGTGTCTTCAGCAAGGAAGATACCGCTGGTCAAGAAGCTGGAGACTTTTTCAAAGGTTTCCTTCCGTTTTGGGGGCCTATGGCCAATAGTAGAAATCTACGTCAACTAACACGGGTAGTTGAATCTACTATTACAGAAACGGCTGGTGCCCTTAGTAACTTAACAGCTGAGCTTCAGGCGGATCGTCTCATGACGTTGCAGAACCGAATGGTTCTAGACTTAATACTTGCAGATCGAGGTGGGGTATGCAGAATGATCCAATCGAGCTGCTGTGTTTTTATTCCCAATAATGCTCCAACTGTCTATGAAGCGATCTCTAAGCTACACAAGATTTCCGACTCTATACACGTAGACAAGGGAAACTGGTCCTTCATGGAGTGGTTTTGGACTCTGGTGACAGCGTGGGGATGGAAGATTCTGATGGTCATTGGTGTCATCCTAGTATTTCTGTTCTCGTGCTGCCTTATTATCCAATGTGGTCCCGCTCTGTGTAGTCTCTGTGCTGCAACCTGTTTCAGAAAACCACCTGCATTAGGAGAAAAGGTACGAGACAGGATGATGGTGCAACAACATGTCACTGACCTAATGAGCATAGAATTAGACTCTGACTCTGACATAGACTGAGTAATTGCCTATGTAAGGGCAAAAGGAGGGTCTGAGGTTCCGTGACGATTTGAACCCGTGTTTTCATCATTGTCGTAAACACATGATTTTGGTATCAGTGAACCGCAAATGATCCATTTAGTATATCCTGGTGTTTTCGCTATGCTACGAGCAAGAGCACTCCTGTTATGAACCCCTTTCTGATCTACCCGTGGCATCCATCTTAGAACACGGAAGCCATTTTGTATTCCTTGCCCTCACATAGTCAATGGACACGCAATGACCTCTTTTCATTTAAGGACACGTAGGCTTTAGCCGGCGATTCACCTTGCGAGGGACACGTGCACCTTAGGCCAGCAACGCTGTGGCAGCATGACTCGGCAAGAGCTGCCTCCCCAGCCTGAGGCCAGCCCTGCTATACTGGTTCTCGTGTCCGTTAGCCTGATCATGATTAGGCGGCCGAAGCTGGTAACCGTGCCCATTTACGACCCACAAACATCTCTTATCCTGTCTTTCTATCTTCTGCACCTGGCTCTGCTCCTTTCCTTCTGGGCCTTTATTAGGGGGAGGTAACGAAATTTACGATGAGGCGGTCCGGGTCTTGAATGAGAAATTGACATGGGATTATGATGGAATAATGGGAACCCCTCATTCGTAATGTTTTGACATCAGATACTGTTGACGATTCCTGTGCAACGCCAAATATTTATTGTTCAGGACACGAATGTTTAGAACTGTGGTAACATGTAAAGAATTTGCCCCGAGCAGAATATTTAGTATTTAAGGAGTAACCCTCTTTGTACAAATTGAACAGGCTCCTAGACACTGCCCATGTGTAGTTTCTGTGACTTCTGTGTCCCTGCAGTAATAAACCTTTGGTCTTTGACGCCACCATCGAGAAGCCCGTGTTTCTGTTTGTTTGTGCACCAAGACAGGTAGAACTCCGGGGTCTTCGGGTGTTATCCCTGACACCTCTGGACAGAACCAAAAAGTCCAGAACTCCACTTTTCTGAACTTCCTATACGTGGGAACTTGAATCCTGTACATACCAAAAGCGATACCATAAGATATATGGGCGACTACTTCTTGACTATAGGTAACATTGACATAGCTGATGCACACAGAGATAACTTGACTTGTTCTTTGCGTGAACAGGAAAAGATGTTCCTGAACATGGCAGAGAAAAGAAGAATTAAAATACAAAAGAAGGCTAATGACGAAAGTCAGAAAAAGCCAAAATGGGCAGAGAACATGGAAGGCACCTCAAATGGTGGGGCGGGACCTGCTCTGTTGCTGGATTTTGAAAAGAAAGGCAAGCTATGTCTTCACCGCGAGAAGACTAGCTATTATAATAATGTTTTCATTGGTTCCAGTGAATGCGAACATAATTACAAGGTAATTGGAGGTTGGGGTTTCAAAAATGGGTCAGAGCCTGTGTTTCCTGGAATTTATTATATTTGTGGGGACAAGGCTTATTTCAAATTGCCGGATCACTGGTATGGAAGCTGCTATTTTGGCATTGTCTTCCCGAAAATATACCATGTGAATGGAAAAGCTGGAAGCAATGAAGATACTAATGGCTTAGTGCGTAGTAAAAGAGAAAGTATAGGTGAAATTATGGGTAGTATTTTCAGTGCACTGATACCTGGAGTGGGAGTGGTTCTGAACACTCACAGAATTTGCAAATTGTCTACTATAGTGGATGTGCTGTCTACTGAAACAGCTCATGGATTTCTGCTGGTCAATACCGAAATGGTTGCGATCAGATCAATGGTTTTACAGAATCGACTTGCTCTTGACACCTTATTAGCGAAAGAGGGCGGAGTCTGCCGGATGTTGAAGGCGCAACATTGTTGCACTTATATTCCGGATAAAAGTGTACAGATCAAAAGATATGTAAAAAACATTACTAATTTGACAAAGGAACTCAAACCACTTGAGGTTGATAGTGCCTGGAAGAGACTGGTAGATGGTCTCTCAAATGTAGGTCATTGGCTTGCTAGCGTAGGTAAAAGCTTATTGTTCAAGATACTGATGCCAATTGGTATTATAGGTCTTATCATATTTCTCATTTTTATCTGTTGTAAATGCCGCAAGCGCACCAAGAAGCACGAGGTAAATGCAAGAGGGTTGAAACGGAGTGTGGATGAGATTGAATTGGAGGAAGTGAATGATCAGATATACAAACAAGCATTAGAAATGCAATAGGTCTCGCAGCATTAGAGTTAGTGCTTTTAGAATTGTTAATGGGTTTTTTTGTAAATCTTTAGCATGAGGGTGAGGGTGAGTGAGGGTGAGTGAGGGTGAGGGTGGGTGAGGGTGGGTGAGTGTGAGGGTGAGTGGGGGTGAGTGGGGGTGAGTGTGGGTGAGTGTGGGTGAGTGTGGGTGAGTGTGGGTGAGGGTTTGAGGGTGAGGGATTGAGGGTGAGGGGTTGAGGGTGAGGGGTTGAGGGTGAGGGGTTGAGGGTGAGTGAGGGTGAGGGGTTGAGGGTGAGTGAGGGTGAGGGGTTGAGGGTGAATGAGGGTGAGGGAGGGTGAGGGGTTGAGGGGTTGAGGGTGAGTGGGGGTGAGGGGTTGAAGGTGAGTGAGGTTGAAGGTGAGTGAGGGTGAGTGTGGGTGAGTGTGGGTGAGTGTGGGTGAGTGTGGGTGAGTGTGGGTGAGTGTGGGTGAGTGTGGGTGAGGGATTGAGGGTGAGGGGTTGAGGGTGGGTGAGGGGTTGAGGGTGGGTGAGGGGTTGAGGGTGGGTGAGGGTGAGTGAGGGTGACGGGTTGAGGGTGAGGGGTTGAGGGTGAGTGGGGGTGAGTGAGGGTGAGGGGTTGAGGGTGAGTGAGGGTGAGGGGTTGAGGGTGAGTGAGGATGAGGGGTTGAGGGTGGGTGAGGGTGAGGGGTTGAGGGTGGGTGAGGGTGAGGGTGAGTGAAGGTGGGTGAGGGTGAGGGGTTGAGGGTGATTGAGGGTGAGGCGTTGAGGGTGAGTGAGGGTGATTGAGGGTGAGGCGTTGAGGGTGAGTGAGGGTGAGGGGTTGAGGGTGAGTGAAGGTGAGGGTGAGTGAGGGTGAGGGGGTGAGGGGTTGAGGGTGAGTGAGGATGAGGGGTTGAGGGTGGGTGAGGGTGAGGGGTTGAGGGTGGGTGAGGGTGAGGATGAGTGAAGGTGGGTGAGGGTGAGGGGTTGAGGGTGATTGAGGGTGAGGCGTTGAGGGTGAGTGAGGGTGATTGAGGGTGAGGCGTTGAGGGTGAGTGAGGGTGAGGGGTTGAGGGTGAGTGAAGGTGAGGGTGAGGGTGAGTGAGGGTGAGGGGTTGAGGGTGAGTGAGGGTGAGTGAGGGTGAGGGATTGAGGGTGAGTGAGGATGAGTGAGAGTGAGGGTGAGTGAGGGGGTGAGGGGTTGAGGGTGAGTGAGGGTGAGGGGTTGAGGGTGAGTGAGGGTGAGGTATTGAGGGTGAGTGAGGGTGAGGATGAGGGGTTGAGGGTGAGTGAGGGTGAGGGTAGGTGAGGGGTTGAGGGTGAGTGAGGGTGAGTGAGGGGTTGAGGGTGAGTGAGGGGTTGAGGGTGAGTGAGGGTGAGGGTGAGTGTGGGTGAGGGTGAGTGTGGGTGAGGGTGAGTGTGGGTGAGGGTGAGTGAGGGTGAGGGGTTGAGGGTGAGTGAGGGTGAGGGATTGAGGGTGAGGGGTTGAGGGTGGGTGAGGGGTTGAGGGTGAGTGAGGGTGAGGGTGAGTGAGGGTGAGGGGTTGAGGGTGAGGGGGTAGGTATTTTGGGATGCGAGGTGACACCGCCACGAGACCTTGTCATAAATGCATAAAAACATATCCCTATAAAAAGAAAACAAAACACGAGATAAACAACATCCCTTAAGGAAAGTTACGTGCTGTGAGCCGCGGGGAGGGCTGTCGGAAACACCTACGGAACTGACATTTTAGAAACGCGTGGGCTGCAGGAAGGTCCCCCGGCACCTTGCAGAACAGAGCCTGCTTGTGATTGTGAACAGTACATAAAGGAGAGCGCTACCGAGTATCTACAGGCAGCCTCCTGATCGCAATCAAATTCCATCACTGCTAATATTTAGAACCCAAGCCATCATGTATGGTCATAAAGGTTTAGTGTTCCCCGCTGTATTCTGAAAACACTAATTTGAGCAAGGACTAGGGGCTAATCCAGCATGTCTATACCGATGACCTCCAGCCACTTGACTCTTTCAGAGAGCCTATACAGCCCGCTTGACAGTCAACAAGCAGGGTTTCAAAATCTTACGAACAGGCAGAGACTTCCTTATAAGGAAAAATATGATCGCAATTTAAGGAACCGAGTTTCCCTGGTTAGATTCTCAGAGCAGGAAGAGGTTGCAGGCGACAAAACGACTTCTGCAACCGGTTCTGTAAAGGAATGTGACACGCTTTCTCTAAAGGCTTTTTTTCCAAACAGTGGCGACCTTGCGACAAAGCCCTCATTTCACCTTCGGAAAAAAACGTCCACAAAAAATTCCACCGAATGAAAAGCAGCAGCGGGCTTCCCGAACAAGCTGCAGTCCACCCTGGCATTAATGAACTTGCCAGCACACACGGCTTCCCGAGACCCACACATGTTCGACACCAGCTTCGTGGAGCCGCGCCCATGACAACTGGAGACACAGAATGTGTGTGCAAGGGGCTCATGGGGGCAGTCAGCTGGGTGGTAACGTGTTCGAAGCCTCTTATCGCATTGTAAAACCGCAAGTTCACACATCTGGCCCTCAAAGTCAACACAGATGCACGTTTCATGGAGGAAACACAAAAGAGCATGACAGAAGTGCAGACTGCCAGACTTCAGAAGAAGGGAGCAGATTCCAGTGGATTTTACAGAATAAAACCACTACCGCGCGTGGTGCTGACGGCGGAAAGCACGGCATTATCAAAGGGAGCCCCTAACCAAAAAGTATTGTTTCATAAGGACCGCCCAGTTCATACAATTAATTGCTTTATAGTATACAGCGAAATAAGCAAGATGGATTCAAGTTGTGGCTGACAATAGGGGTTTTAAATAAGGATTTCTTGTAACGGAAATTCTCTCTGGTGAACCTAAAGAGTTACAAGAAGACTTCCCAACGGTCATACACAGAATGGCCACAACATGGTCAACGGCAGCATTTTAAATTTAAAACCAATATTCAAAGTCTACATAAATTGACAGTCGAAAACCGAGCAGCTTTGAGTGTTCCACCCACAGCCCAAGCAGGCAATGCCAAACTACGTGCCTGACCGAGGAATTCCACAAATGTACTCGCACAAACACCCATCAATGAATGGAGCAAACAAGGGCATAAAGAAGGGCCATGTAAAAACACAAAAAAAGCAGACGGAAACATGAAAGAAAAGCCTTGAGTTAAGCCCAAAGGATAACAAGGGAGAGAGTGGGGTGACAAGGGAAGAGTGAGGCAGTGATGGAATGGGGTTACAAGTAGAAAGACATTGGCGAGGAGAGGCAGGAGAGAAAGAAAACAAGACGGACGGACGGAAGAGAGGGGAGGGGGGAGGGGGGAAGAGAAATGCGACACGGCGGGAAGGGGCAGGCAGGATGACTCAGGGGAGGGGGCGGAGCGGGGCAGAGCGGCATGTGGGTGTGAACAAGCCGGGCCTTTGAAGTGAAGCTAAGCTTCACTTCAAAGGTGTCGGAGGAATGCGGGCGGCTGTGCACGCGCTTTTAAGCTCAATGCACATGCGCATTGAGCTTAAAAGTCACGGGCACTGCAAGGAATCGCCACGATTCCTTGCAAGTTAGATAAAGTGTGGATGAGCCCCTATAGTCTCGCTTGCTCGATGCGCATGCGCATCGACAGGCGAGACCTAAAAGGTGAAGACTTCTCACCCTACTAGAACTGAGAGAGAAAAGTTAGAACGATTGCTGGAAGAGATAGAGCTATATAAAGTGTGAAAGAAAGTTGGCATCTGGTTCCATTTTTTGTGATGATAGTAAATATCATCAAAGAGGGGATTGATGAAGCAAAGCTTCGCATATTTTGCGGCTTGCCGAAGTCAAGAACCTCGTTTATGTGTAACAAAGTAATAAGTGTAAGTCTTACTAACGTTTATATTTAGTTTAAATAAAGATTAAGACGCTTGCCTATATGTTTTACTAAAATAATTTACTCGAGTCACTTAAAATGGCCGCCGCTTGTATTTTAGTTACTGCGCATGCGTCAGCCACACTCACGTGTCCTGACGCGTCTGCAGAAGTGGAGGGAAATTTATGCGCATGCGTAATTCATAGCTGTGCCCATCATGTGGTACTGCTCGTGCCACTGCTCTTGTGTCTGTATCAATGTAGCTAACATTTAGAATGCATAAGTATATTTCTTGATGATGAGTTAAAAGTACAAACCCTGTGATGTATTTTCATAATGACATTATTATGTATTAATTTGTTTTCGCTTACTTTTCATGTACCGCGGGGAATGGGGGTCTGTCTGTACTGAGAGCCATCTTGGAGGTCCCTTCTGCGCAGATGCGACTTTTCCGGGGACCTGACAACCTTGGCTGATGGAACTTAGCCAGCTGGCAGTAGTGGGCAAGATGCTCCTGAGAACTGACCTGCAAGCTCGGCTGAACGGAGTCACATGACCCTGCTATGCTACATTGTTAAATTGTCATTGTGTTTCTGCACAGTTTCTCATGAGAACCCCAATCTCTCTAGGCGGTACCCAAGTATGCTAATATAGGCTCACATTAGCGTGTTCTGATTGGTGTGTTACCCAAATCCTACCTTAGGACCAATCGAAATTGAGGGATTCTGACACTTTGCAACATTGGGGGGGTGGTACACTGTCCCCAAACTGTATATCTACCCTGGGTTCACCTAGGGAACCGTCCGACTTGTCTGGTTTAGCTGACCTGTCACTGACCCATCGTACTCAATAGGTGACTGAAGATACAGAGCGCTGCGGAGCACTCTGTCCGAATTTGACCATAGACTAAGGTTCTACTGAACCTTAAAGTGCTGGCGAAGCACTTTGCTGGGAGTTCGCTGACCCAATCGGGGTCTTGATTGATAACTGCAGAGCGGGTGGAGCGCAGGCGTTGCTTCCGAACTGTGGGTTCCGGTCCTGTCCTGAGCGGTCCCGTCCTGAGGGTTTGCTGTCCTATCCTGAGGTCCTGTCCTGATTCCTAATCCGAGGGTATCCTGTCCTATCCGGGGTGTCCATTCTGCACCTGCTGTCCTTTTGAGGGGTATCCTTCCTTGAGGGTTTCCTGTCCTTAACTGACCCGTGGCCAGGGTTTGGTTTCCACACCTTTCTAGGTAAATATTGCTCTGAACCTCTTAAATCTTGCACCTTCTGAATTTCTAACTTTTGCTTCAATAAAGTTTACCTTGGCATATGTTATTTTTCCATGTCTTTCCGCAACTATTGAAAGTCATTTGCATTTTTCCATAAGTTTGTTCCTATGTCTTCTCACTTGTTAGAAATTATATTTTGCATTGCAGTTTGTCATTTCCTGATATGGTCTAGAACTTCATTGCCTAGACTGTTTAAAGGCCCCTTTACCTTAAGCGAAGCGTGTTACTCTTTATAGGCCCTCCTATAGTTACCCATGCATAAACTGTCCATGCTTAAATATTCCTGAGATTATATAGTATTTTTTCATTTGCATTCCATATTACATTCCATATTACATTTGAATGATTACCTTGACTTTATTTCTTTATAGCTATATAATTTACGTTATCTTGGTAATTGATTGTCTTATTGTAATGTACTTACTGAATGAAGAAAACGAACTTTAGATAAACATTTTAAAACTTCCAGTTGTCCGTGGTCATTTGAACAGTATTTTGAATGTTATTGGTTGGGTTTGTATTTTGCTGCCTTTCCTTTTACAGCTAGCTCCCTGATTCATTGTGGTCATTAAGTACCCGCATCGGTGGATGGTAAGTCGGGTGCACTGAGAAATAATAGTAGGGAACTCACACACAAATTGGTAGAGCTCGTGAAGTCACCTGATCGATGTATATGGTGATTTGAAAGTATATGGGCCCTGAAGCCGGAAACGGCGAAAACTATTGGTCGGGTGGCCTCGCGCGCTCTATCAAGGCAACTTCCTTCGGGAGGTTGCAAAGCTGCGAGACCTGCGCCAGTGGAGCCTGATACGCATAGACACGCTGGGGGACGTATGGAAGAGGGGAAAACTTGTGGATTTGGCGAGTCTGCAGACAGAGTTCCACATGGGTGATGGAGAATTTCTGCATTACCAACAATTCAAACATGCCATACACGCATATCTGCAGCAGGGGGAACAGCTACCTGTATTTGCCCCACTTGAGGATAGGCTACTGCTTGACCCTATGATTGATAAAGCTATCTCCCTTTCCTATAAAAACTTGTTAATAACCTTCCGGACACACTAGAGAGAAAAATGGGAGTTGGATCTTGGCTTACTGGAAGATGATGACTGGAACGAGGCTTTGCAGTGCCCTGGAGAGGTCGCGATCAGGGCTAGATTCAGACTGGTTCAGCTGCGCATACTCCATAGGTCCTACACCCCAAGGACGGTGCAACATAAGATGGGGTTTGCAGCTTCACACTTCTGCTTAAGGGGCTGCAGGGAGGAGGGCACCTTTTTGCACATCTTATGGGACTGCACCACAATCCGTACGTGCTGGGTTCAACTGCAGGGGATTATGGAAGAAGTAATTGGGGCAGAGGCTCCGCTAGAGGCCAGATGGCATGTTCTGAGGGTGACAGGTGACGTTACCTGGCCCAGTATGGTGGCAAAAAGGAACATAGCTCGACTCTGGAGGAGTGACCTGTCACCAACGGTGGAGGAATGGGAGCGGGACTGGACTGGTGCCAAAGGGCAGAGAAAGTTATTTATAACAGCAGGGGTTGTCCCAAGAAATGGGAGAAGATATTGTTGGCATGGAGACGATACAGGGGGGAATGGTTGAGTACCCCAGATGGTTCACCGCTGGGATGAGTGAGGCCCCTATAGGAATTCATCCTCTGACCGACACGCTCTGCGAGCACTTACTGCACCCTACTCTTTGAGGGACTGCCCGTCGATAGTTGCAAGAGGTGTCATAAATTAGCAGCGATTACGTTAGCATTCGCTGAAGCTACAAGTGTTTTTGTCGTTATATTGACCGCTTTTCGGATGCCATTTTGTATTCCTGGCCTCCATTTTGAGTGTCCACATTGCCTCGTGGTCACCATGCTCTATGTCCTACCTCCTTGCTAGTTGACCGCATGGTCTGCCCAGCAACAAGCTATATTTAGCTTATGGTCAAGCTTCACGCATGCGCAATTAAACCACATCTGTTTCTAATCGATCACTGTTGAAAAATGTTTCCCCAACTGGTCAAATTGTCAAACTCCTCCCACACGCTAGCTGTGTTCCAAAAATGTCCTTATATGTACATGAAATCGTCTTATGTGTGTACCGCCTATTTTTCAAACCCTTGCATGGGTATAAATGCACCATGTGCCTTCTGTTTTGTGTGATACTTCTTGCATTACCGAAGGTTGCTGTTGGAATGTACCACCACCCCATGGGGTCTTAATAAACTTGTCTTTTGTATTCCAGTTTCCGTGCCAACTTCTATTCTAAGGTATCGTGCGTTTTTGCAGTGTATGTAGGTTCAATAAAACTTGATACCACAGAGAGAATGGCCATGAAGCAGGGGGGAGTAGGGGGAGTGAGGACATAGCGTAGAGGGGGGGGATCTGGGCAGGGAGGGTAGGGGAGCTTAAACATAGAACGTTGACTTTCGTGAGGGGTGAGCTATGGAGATTGGCTTCCATGGATCTTGCCAATTCATTTTTACATTTGTATGATTGTATCTGATGTGTATTTTAATGGAGCTGTTCTGTTTCAATAAAAAGATTTTTTTTAAAAAAAGTAAAATCACTGATTTAAGCGTAGATTTACCTGTTCAAAGTGTGTATGTTTTATGGGCCCAGGTGAGTATAGTAAAATTCTGGGCAGGTGAACCCACGCTCTGTCAGTATTTCTTTTGGTAGCAGAGTAGTGGTTAGGGTTTAGTTAAGATAGGTAATTAGTCGTTTATTGTTTTTTTTTAAATTGCATTGATTTTATGTATTAACCAAACCCCGTTTGTATTGTTCAATGTTTGTTTTGGAGTCCCCGGGGGCAGAATGGTGGGTGGTAAATGGAAGCCACTTTGTATTGAGGGCACTTGTCTAAGGAAGTAAGGGCATGGTTAGGTGAAACTGGAAGCACTGATTAGGGATTTTCTATATCAATGTGTGAATAAATGAAAGCAAAAGGGTTCGCTGGTGAAACGTTGGCCTTAAATCACCTAGAAAGGGTAAGCCCGAGGGAGTAACAGGTTCTCTAATGCTTGTATGAAGAGTAGGCGGAAGGGATCTACTCGCAGTGTATGAAGAGTAAGCGGAAGGGATTTACTCGCAGTAAAATAAATTATCTTTCCTATGAATTTAGTCACTTAGGCACAGTGGCAAATGTTTTTACTTTGTTAATTAATAAGTATTGCATATAAAGTGAAAAGAAGTGAGTTCTAGTATTACCTTGCAAAAGAGGGAGTCAGTTGTGGAGCTGCACTGACGTCACTCAGAGTCACGCTGTTATTGGTTAAGACAGCGGGTGTGTAGCTGAGGTCATTGTAAAGGAGGGGTGAGTGCAGGAGCGTGGGAACTTGTCGCACGAGAAAAGTTGCGCAATCATTGGTCAAAAGGTATTGAAATTCAAATCACTGATTGGTTCTCAAAAATAAGAAACAACTGGTATTGGTGAAACATTTAGTAAACAAGTGTAGCTGCATATTAAATTTATTGGTGCAAAGTATATGTGGCATTTAGATGCAACAGCAATAGGAAATAGACCCGATAGGGGGTACTTAGGTTGTGTGCACGAGCAGTACATAAGGGGTAGACCTCATATCATGTACGGAGGAGAGAGAAAAATGTCGCTATTTAAAAAGATTAGGAATTCCTTTAAAAAGCACAAAAAGATTAAAACTAGAGAAGGGATTATTATTTCTCCACCAAATACGCCCGCATCATACATGATGTTATGTTATAAATGATTTGTAGTGCACACAAATACTCAGGAGTGTCCTGGCGCATAAATAGACTGAGGCCAAGAGAGTAAAGATTAATTAGATGGGTTGGTTAAAAAGGAAATCCTGTGTGTGCCGCAGTTTGTCAGGAAGATTGTTTCATAAGTTGGATACTTTTACCGAAAGCGACTAGCCCCCCTCCTAGTGCGACAAAACCGGAGAGTAGTCATCATTCAAAGAGAAGCAGAGCGCCGGGAGCGGCCGGGATTATACAAAGCCACGCGCTTCTTGATAGAAGATGGTCCCAAGTCGTGCAGGGCTCCATGGGCCAGGGTGAAAACCTTAAACTGCACCCTCTGAGCCATGGGAGGCCAATGTAGACCACGCAGGTGTAGCCTCACACTGGATCTCTTAGAGATATTAAGTAAGAGCCTGGCCACGGCATTCTGAATCAATTGTAGTTTATTCATCAAGTATCCAGGGATACCAATGAATAAAGCGTTGGCATAGACGAGCCCGAGCCATGATTCTTAAGGGTGCCAAAACAGACACCCGTAGGTTTTATGATATGCTCTGAGAACCGGAGATCATCTCCGAACCATACCCCTAAGTTCTTTGCTGGGCCACCCTCAGAGCGTGGGCAAGTGAAACCCGGAGGCCACAGGGCTTCTCTGAAGAGCGGAGGCAACTGGCAATACAGCAATATTTCGGATTTCTGTTCGTTGCACTTGAGTTGGGCCCATGCCAGCCATGTGAACATGGCTGAAAGGCACCTCTGTGCAACACCAGTGCCCAGGTGGTAGGAAGGGGTTTTCACACTTGATGTGTGGATTAGAGAACTGGACAAAGTACAGAAAAGATGATGGTGTTTTGGCATTTCCAGAACATAGTACCTTTAATGGTAGAGTTTCGTACAATTTGAGAACACTCATGAATAATTAGATCACAGACCTAGAATAACTCAGTACGAAGCATTAGAGGAATGTGAAACTGAGGCTTTCGAGCGAGATAGATATTGGAGTAAATGTTATCCCAGATTTCAAAAAGACAAGAGATAAACAAATCAATAAATGGAGACAGTCTAAGATGGTACAAAGATTATATCCTGTAAGGACTTTAGAGGAAGCGTCAGGGAAAAAATGCACAGAGAAAAAGAAAAATGTAATGACTTGTGGTGAGTCAGAGATGACTACTTGGATAATTCGTTAATGAAAAGTCCTGCACCTTACCATGAAGAAGCAAATAGAGTTAGCCCTAGTGCCCCTTTCTTAAACCCACCTTTGGTTCCGCAAGTAGTGCCTGAAACCTCGTTAGAAAATGTGTTACAGGAAAGGGAACAAGAAGCCATAAATACACAGAGAAGTGAATTAATTCAGAAAATTTCACAGTTAAATATGAGTCCTGAAGCCTTGACCATTCCGGTAACCATAGGTACCGTTATTCCATTATATGGAGAAAAATAGTCCTTTCCCAAACCTCCTGTTCTGACTACACCTGTAGTGCAACCAAGAAAAGAACCCTTGATAATTGATGATCAAGCAAATGAATGTGACTCAATGATTTCCCTGATGGATTTACCTATAAGGGAACCGGTGGATGATTCCGCCAGGAAAAATTCTCCTGGAACTTCTAGAGAGGAATGGCTGGAAACATCCTCAGATACAAGACGTGCTACTGTAGTAACCCAAGAAGAAATAGAAAGATGGTCCCGGGAAATAGAAAAGCCAAAATCTCAGCCGAAGGTATTGGATATTTTTAAATTAAGAGTTGAATTAGAAGAACTGATAGCTGGAAATGTGGGATTAGACAGGTTAAACACTCTCATTGAGGACAAATTGTTGTTTATATGTCGAAGTATTACTCGCAATACTAAAACATTTCATGAAAAGTTAATGAGTTTGGCTTCTGAAATGGGAATTGATATTGGAAAATCTAAAGTTTTATAGAAACCGTTACCGAGCTGAATTTTCTGACAAAGATTAAGAAAACATGAATGTGTCAGGACGTAAAGTACAGATCTAGTAGTTATTGTCATTGTTACAAAAGTGGGGTGATTTAGGAAAATAGAAAGCTAGATGGGCAAAGAAAAAGGAGGAAGACTGAGTCAAAAATACTGCAAATGAATATTTATTAAAAGAACCAGAAAAAGTGGAAAGATTGTGCCCGGTGAGAGAAGTGCCCGTAGGAGGTTATGTGCATGTCCATGGTCACAACAAGATATTTTGCAATTTACGAACGATTTTCCAAAACTCAGATAGAAACCTGTAGAATGGTACAGGCAGGTTGAAAGATTTGTAAAAGTCTCAAAAGTGCTGCTAAAAGATTTAGAAGGGTTATTTGACATTGTGGTTCCTGTGGATCTATTGACAGAATGTAAGATAACGGTTGATTGGCCTAATGATGAGTACCCTAGAGACCCGAAGACAGGAGCCCCATCAGATGAGGTTATGAAGAAATAAATTCGAGTAATACTGTACTTGAAAGGAAAGGTACCCCCAAAGGAAACTGACTGGACAAGAATAGACAGAACTACCAAAATAAAGATGAATCAGTACATGCATATTATGAAAGCCTTTTACAGGTATTTAAGCAGTACAGTGGTTTAGAAAGCATTGACATGAAAGACATGACCCATTTTATTTATCGATTTGTATCAGGGCTAAAGCCAGAAATTTTGCAGATGATTAAATATCATAAAATCAGTTGGCAGGCCAAGCCGATAGATGAGATACATAAGTATGCAAAATATTGTGGGGATGAAATTGACAATAAACTAAAGAATTTAGAATAAAAGGTAATGTGGGCACAAGTAAAATTAGCAGAGCAACAGGAACTTCAGTTAAATCAATTGAAAAATAATCAGAATGAAGGAGACGGAAAGGGGTAAACCATGAGGTAGAATGAACAGAGAAGAGGCCAAGAAGAAGAAATGTCCTTGTCATGGGTGCGGAAAAATGGGGTATTGGAGAAACTAGTGTAAGGCTGTGTTGAATAACCCTGTATAAAACAATAATTTGAATCCACAGACGCATAATGGGGTGTCAAGGAAGCCACAGCAACAGGTAATACAGAACCAGTTACCACTTGCATCTATGCCAGATTCTGGGATCCAAGCAAATTATAAGGTGGATACCACAAATTGGGAGGGAAGTGGAAGAAGAGACGCAGTGACATCACCATTTCTTTTGAGTGACACATTTTTTTTGGAAGATAATAACTGATGGTGCCTGAGAGGGGAGGACGAGGAGTGCGTACTTGGCGTATCCTTGCAGATAGATCAGTCAGGTCCATACATTGAGGGAAAAGTTGAGGGAAATGATGTTACCTTTTTGTTGGATACGGGCACTACCTGTTCTACTGTGAGAACATCAGACGTTCCAAACCTACCCCTCTCGGGAGAAGCGATCCAAGTAGTGGGCGTTTCTAATAAACAATTTAGTACCCATGTTACAGAACCTATGGAAATCAGAATAGGGATTTTTAAAGAAATGCACACATTTGTGGTGTGGAACTCCAGTCCAGTGAACCTATTAGGTAGGGACTTGCTGTGCAAAATGAATTGCGCAATCTTTTGCACCCCAGGTGGTGTTGAAATTCAAACCCCTGGTGAAGAACGAGTTTATAAATTGATGTTGGCCAAACAAGAAACAGAAATTAAAAAGATGCTAGTGGAAGACCTCCTAAAAGAATTACAACATACGGTGAATCCTGAAGTGTGGGATTTCACTGGGAAAGATTTAGGATTAATGGCAAATGTTGATCCGGTAAAAGTGACAGTGAAAGAAGGGGCAGTTTATCTAAATATTTGACAATACAAAATGAGCCCAGAAATAAAAGCAGGTGTTGCAGCAGAAATAAAGCGTATGGTTGAACAAGGCATTTTACAAGAAATAATGAGCAGTCCATGTAATTCACCGATAATTGGCATAAAGAAACCGAGCGCAAAATATAGGGTCGTACAAGACCTTCACAAAATTAATAAAATTGTCGTCCATGTTGTCCAGTTGTGCCAAATCCTGCAGTGATTTTGTATCAGATACCGATGGGAGCCGGATGGTTCACGGTAATAGATCTGTGTCATGGATTTTTTCTCCATACCATTACATCCAGATAGCAAATATCTTTTCTCGTTCAAATTCGATGAACAATGTCTACGTTTGGAACTGTGTCCCTCAGGGGTACACAGAGTGTCCATCGATTTTCAATCAGATATTGAAAAAATATCTTGAATCTCTGGTCTTGCCCGGACAGTCTGTCATGGTGCAGTATATAGACGACCTGTTGGTGGCGTCTAAGACTCGAAAGGACTGTGTTGTTGATACCATTGGATTGCTGAATCATTTGGCAGAAGGAGGGCATAAAGTGCCACCTGAGAAGTTGCAATTCTGTACTACATCGGTAAAGTATCTGGGGCATTAGATAGAAAAAGGTGTCAAAAGAGTTACCTCTGAAAGAATCAAAATAATCAGAAACATGAACCTACCTCAGACACAGAAAGAAATCAGAATGTTTCTTGGAGTTGTAGGTAACTGCAGGCAGTGGATTGTGGGATTTGCAGTCCTAGCTAAACCTCTGATACTGATGACAACGAAAAGAGCAAAAGACCCAGTAGAGTGGGATGATGAAAGCATGACTGCCTTCTTAAAGCTGCTAGACTGCCTTAACTCATCTCCTGCCTTAGGAATGCCTGATTATTCAAAAGAATTTGCATTATTCTGTGATGCACGCGACAATTGTGCATTGTCTGTTCTGACCCAAAGTCATGGTTTAATGAGACGCCCTGTGGCATATTTTTTATCCACACTAGATCCAGTGGCATCTGCATTGCCAGGATGTCTGAAAGCAGTAGCAGCAACCTGCATGAGTTTTGAGCAAAGTGAATCCATCATTATTGGACACCCTGTGACCGTGTATGTTCCACACTCAGTGGTACTTCTGTTAACTAGAACACATACTCAGTATTTGACTCCTAGTTGGCTGACTAAGTATGAGCGAATTCTTCTAGGTGCAGGGAATGTGCCCATTGCCAGATTCACTGTTTTAAATCCAGCTACACTGTTACCTGAATCACATTTCGCAGATGTGAAAGGGGAAGTCAAGCATGATTTCATCAACCTTCCGGAATACAGTACAAAGCCCCGACCAGACATAAAAGAATAGCCATTGTTGACATTTGAATATGAGCTGTTTGTAGATGGCTCGTGCATGAGACATAAGGAAGGAGGATTAAGTGCTGCTTATGCTGTGTGCACTTTGTGCAGTCCAGTGGAAGCATCCTATTTGCCTGGAGTCAAGTCTGCACAAGTTGCCCAATTAGTTGCATTAACAAGAGCCTGCAAATTTGGAAAAAATTTGAAAGTAACCATATACACTGACAGTCAGTATGTGTGTTTGTGTTTGTATTTATATAGTGCACTTCTACCCTGAGGTCTCGTAGCGCTGTATTCATACCGCTGTGGAACCCTTCCTGGCTTTCCTGTGAGATGTCCACTCCTGGGCACCCCCAAGGTGAAGCCAGGCATCCAAGCGCTGCTGGGGCCGTTGTGGAGATTAAGCAAGCTATTGCCCAGAGTCACAGAGTGGGACCCATGATAAGACTAGGTACCAAGGCGAGAATTATCAGGTCCGGGGAGATTGAGTCCAAGAGCTGCCAAGGCTGGAATTGAACCCTGATCCCGGGCCAGACCTCTGCATCAGGGTCTGCCGCTCTAACCATTGAGTATGGTTACAGGGTTGTGCATGACATGGCCAACTATGGATGGAAAGGGAGTTCCTGACTTCTTCAGGTATTCTTATTAAAAATTGACATTATGTAAAAGACTTACTAGAAGCAATTCAATTGCCAAAAGAAGTGGCTGAGGTCAAGTGTGCTGCTCACCAATCTGGAAATGACAAAGTGACAGCAGGTAACCGATAGCCCAGCAATGTGCCGAACATAAGAAAAATTGAAAACTTTTGCCCAAGCCCGCAAGGGTATATTGGGTTGCTCACCCTATCTCAAAATTCCAAACGTAAGATGGCAATAAATAAGAAAATCGATGCACATGGAAACAGCTGCCAACTTATTTTGCTTGAAAGAGTGAAAACATGGGAAGAAGTGAGAGATTTGCAAAATGAGGCAGAAATGAAGGAAAAGGAAGAGTGAGAGAAAATAGGATGTCAGAGAAGGGCTGAGGATGGTGTTATTGTTTACCTTGATGGAAGACCTGTGTTACCAGATTGTATGCTTGCTTCTATGGCTAGGATGTATCATGGAAGCTCACACATTGGTAGAGACGCGATGATTAGACAGTTCAGACAGAGTTGATTCAATGAGAGATTCAGGAGTGTAGCAGAGAGTCTTTGCCAGAGGTGTATAACAAGTCAAAGAATGAATCCTGGTAAGAAAGCTGTAGTGTTGCCAGGAAATATTGGAAAGGTAGAAGGTCCCTTCATACGACTCCAGATTAATTTCATCCAATTACCCCCTTGCCGAGGACTGAAGTAGGTCCTTGTCATTGTCTGCCTGTTTTCAAAATGGGTGGAAGCCTACCCTACCAGCAGAAATGATAGCATCACTGTAGCTAAGTTACTACTGCGGGAATTTAAACAACGTTTTGGTTTTCCAGTAACAACTGAATCAGACCGAGGGTCTCATTTTAATAATGAAATAATTTGTCTGATCTGTGAAGCATTCCAAATTGAGCGTAAACTGCACTGTGCATACTGCCCAGAGGCTTCTGGAGTGGTAGAACAACTGAATGGCACAATCAAGTCACGATTGGGAAAGATGTATGAATCTACCCGATTGGAGTGGCCTGATGCTTTAGCTCTTGTTCTGATAGGACTCGGAAGCATTCCAGACAGAAACACAGGCTTGAGTCCCCATGAAATACTCATGGGAAGAGCAATGAGGCAGGCATGGGTACCAGGACACAAGCTGATAAATATATCTGATGAATTAGTGCTCGAGTACTGTAAAGAACTGGCTGACCAAGTGCGTTCTATCTCTCACCAGGTTGGGGAAGACGCTTTCGCCAGACAATCAACTCCAGCACATGACCTAGATCCAGGTGACCAGGTAGTGATAAAAGAACATACTCGAGAATCTTGCCTAGCACCAAGGTGGGGAGAGCCACATCAAGTGATATTGGTTACTACCACAGCTGTAAAGTGCAGGGGAATTCCAAACTGGATCCACGCAAGTCACAGCTGAGGGGTCTCAAGAAGTTGATCCCAAAGTAGTTGATGAGGAACAACCGAGCACCAGTCAGGATGAATGCATTCCAGTAGTCGACATACCTGCAGACTTTGTGAGAACCAGAAGTCAAACCTATCTAGATAGACAGAGTGATAGTGAGGATGAGTCAAGGAATAGAAGAATGTACTCAGATTACAGAAATCCGAGTCAAAAGTAATTCTGAGGTGGACCAGATAAGGAAAGATGGGTGTACTCAGACATTTGAAACTCCAGCCAGTACTCCAGAGTCTGAGGAGGGAAAGCTAGGTATTAGGGCAAAAACTCAGGCAGAAGGCAGTCAAGAAATCCAAAGACCTTAGCAGGACCAGATAGGGGTAGAAAAGTGTGGTCAGGAAGGAGAAGGCGAACAAAGTCAAATTCAAGTACAGCAAACTCCTGAACAAGGCCAGATTAGTATACTGGCAGTAGAAACAAAAATAAGACCTGGACCAAGTCAGATAGAGAGGAATTCAGAAGGTGACAGAGAACAAGTAGTGCCACAACTGAACGAAAATAAAAGAGCAGTTGAAGAAAGTCAAAGGACAGTTCCAGCTAAAAGACTCAGAAAGGGAGATAAGTGGCCTGGGTTTGTTAAAAGAATAAAATATTGCCTTAAAAAAATAAATGAAGAAACAGAGCAAGTAAATGAAATTTCAAGCCAAGCTGGACCCTCCACAGAGCAACCCAGAAGGAGGAGTCCACGTTTGAAAAGACTAAATAACAAGTTCAGAGGACCTGAGTGGATGTACATCATACTTGAAGATTTAAAAAAATCTAGAATTGAGTGATGACAACTGATTGTTAATCAGACTGACGAAGAAGTGAGACCAGCTTGACAAAAGAAACACAGATTAAAGTCTGTGGAAAAGTTACAAAGAGGGAATAAAATCTCCTTAGTCAGAAATGGCTGATTATAATGTTAACGGAAGACCGAAAAGAAATTGTTTAAAGACATGTTGTAGAATATGTACATATAGTATAGTAATAGTAGTTATAGTATGGTTTGAATTGACATTAGCTATACCTTTCCTAATGAGCAAAGAAATGAGGAATAACACTAATATACCTAAGCAAGAAGAGTCACCTAAGACAATAGATACACATAAACATGAGAAAGCAGTTAGTCTTAAGCAACTGGGAGTAGATTTAGAAGCACCAGATGAGGGAGACTTATATTATAGAAGAGTTAGAAATAGAACTCATTTAAATGCATTTGCTAATTTGTTTGTACATTATGTAGAATCTATGTAAATCAGTGAGTGCTACGTGTGCATGAAGTTGCCCACATCAGTAGCTGAAGGGGTCACTTACCATCACTTACCACTGACCTATGGTATTTCATATAGTATTTTAGCTAGTCTGCTTTATAGAACTTGAAAATTGCAATATTATTATTCTAATTTTGAAGTAGTCTTTTCTGAAGTTCCTTTACATAGAAACTTATATTGTATTTCTAGTACTAGAGACTCTACACACTTTATGGGAGATTATTTGCTAACAGTAGGATCAATAAATATAGCCAAGGCTCACAAAGAAAATCTAACATGCATATTAAAAGAAAAAGAAAAGATGTTTTTAGATTTAGTCGAGAAAAGGAGACAGGATTTCCATGGAAAAGCTACTGATCATAAATGAAAGATTCCTAAATGGGCTGAAAATAAAGAGGTTACCTCTAATGGCAAGACTCAAGCTGCTATGTTGTTAGATTTCGAAAAGAAAGGGAAACTCTGTCTCCATAGAGAGAAAACAGATTATTATAACAATATATTCATTAGTTCTAGTGAATGTGAACACAATTTCAAAGTTATTGGGGGTTAGGGATTCAAAGCTGGAACTGAACCAGTATTCCCTGGAATGTATTACATTTGAGGGAACAAGGCCTATTTTAATTTGCCTGATCATTGGTACGGGAGTTGTTATTTTGGAATAGTATTCCCAAAAGTGTACCATGGAGAGAAAATCACTGGAAGCAATGAAGACACTAATGGACTAACTGGTAGTAAAAGAGCATAATTTGCTGAAATAGTAGGTGACATATTTAGTGCAACAATACCTTCAGTGGGAGTGGTTCTGAATACTCAAAGAATATGCAGATTGTCAACGGTGGAAGATCGCTTATCGACTGACACTGCTAGTGGATTTTTGATGATCAATACTGAATTGGTTGTGGTAAGATCAATGGTTTTACAAAATCGACTTGCCCGTCACATATTATTGGTCAAAAGAGGGCGGAGTCTGTAGAATGCTCAAGACGCAACATTGTTGCACTTACATTCCAGATGAAAGCGTACAATTTATACTTGTATAGCGCACTACTCACCCGCAAGGGTCTCAAGGCGCTTGTACGAATACCGCTGTGGAACCCATGCTGGCTTTCCCTGTGAGGTGTCCACTCCTGGGCACCCCGAAGGTGGAGGCCTGGCATCCTTAGCGATGTGGGGCCGTTGTGGAGATTAAGCAAGCTATTGCCCAGAGTTGCAGAGTGGGACTCTATGATTGGAATAGGCACTGAGGCGAGAATGATCAGGTCTGTGGAATTTTGAGCCCAAGACCCGCCGAGGCGGGGAATTGAGCCCTGGTCCCGGGCTAGACCTCTACATCAGGGTCTGCCGCTCTAACCATTGAGCCACACTTCTCCACAAAGCGTAGAATTTAAAGGGTACACGAGAAATATTACCAATTTGAGAGAAGAATTGAAACCACTGGAGGTTGACAGTGCATGGAAGAGACTAATTAGTGGTCTCTCCTCAATAGGTAGTTGGTTCAGTAACGTAGGAAAGAGCTTTGTAGGTAAAATACTGATGCCAATGGTGGGAGTAGCACTACTGATTTTTGAGTTAATCCTACGTTGCTAATGTCACAAACATAAAAAGACATATAAGGTAAATCAGAGAGGAAAGAAAATAAACTTCAGTGAAATTGTGCTTGAAGAATGAAATGGGGATTTGTACAAGAAAATGAAAAACTTCCTCATGAATAATGGGGAAAAGCCTAAAAGAGTGTTTGAAGAAATAGAAATGAGTAAATGTTGAAGAGTTGGCATCTGTTTCTGTAATTTGTGATGATATAAAATATCATCAAAGAGTGGATTGATGGAGCAAGGTTTCACACGTAAAGCACCTTGCTTGGACTCAACTCGCTCTAATAATACGTAATGTACTAATAAACATGTTTTGTCTTATTAACAATGCAAAACACGACATTTCTAGTAAGCTGGGGAAGCTGGCATATGTGCTTTTACTAACCGTAACTCAAAAGCATTAAAATGGCCGCCGCAATGCAGGAACTTTTCTGCGCATGCGTCTGTCACACTCACGTGATATGACGTATTCTCTCTGCTTGGTGGGAAATTCTTGCTTCTGCGCACTAGAACTCAGATGGCTACTCTGTGTGTTAACGTGCTAACGCTTGCACTATTGCTTTTACTAAGTTGTTCGTTCTGCATTATCTCTAATGCTTCGGTTAAAATAAAATACTGGGAATAGAGTAGAGATAAGTGGTAGACAGTGCATTCATTTGTTTCTTTTTCTAAAACTATTTCTCTTCTACTTTGCTTGTATCGTACTTTTGGGCCTGTGCAGAGAAGCTCAAATTCCTGAAGCACTGACATTGAAACCCGGCCAACTCCTGTCTTCCTAGAAGATGTTCTTGGGAACCTTACCTATTGACCCTTGGAGAGGAAGCTGAACCGAATTGTTATATTACATTGTAGTTCTTATTGATGCATTCACTGCCGGGTGGAATAAAAGTGCATGAGAAAATAAAATATTGGGCGGGAACATAAATCTGAATATTGAAGAGCTTGACCTCATAACTGGTATGGTGTGATGACCTCTCCTCGTCTTTTGACCAATCAAATTGAGGGAATTCAAATATTTGCAACATTGAGGGGTGGTACACTGCCCTGGAAAATGATATATCTAAGGAAGGCTTAGCTAGTTAGATTGTCCGACTTGTCTGAGTAGCTTGCCTGTCACTGACTCAACGCACTCAATAGGCGATCGAGAGCAGAGGTGCTGTCGTAGCACTCTGTCAGAAGTTTCGATAACCCAATCAGGGTTCTGGGAAGGAGTTCGATAGCTGTGGGTGCCGGCCCTGACCTGGGGTGGTCCTGTCCTTATCCAATTCCCTCCGTACTTATCCTGATTCTGGTCTGCACCTGTTCTTTCCTGTAGGCTCCTGCACTATCGTTGGTCCTGTCCTTTATCCAAGCCCGTGGCCAGGGTTGCTCTTCAAACCATTCTAGGTAAATATGAGTTTGTATGGGTATGTCATTGTGCAGTTTCCCTCTTCTTAACCTTCCTATATTTCAATGCTCAAAGAACATTTCATCACACTTTCACAACATCTTGCTTTGATTTTATTCTTTTTAATTGATCAAGCTCTGATTAATGTAGTATGGACTTTGACAGTTAA
Source organism: Lissotriton helveticus (assembly GCF_964261635.1). Lineage (NCBI taxonomy): Eukaryota > Metazoa > Chordata > Amphibia > Caudata > Salamandridae > Lissotriton > Lissotriton helveticus. Next base: position 652,734,375 of record NC_136068.1, read on the forward strand.
AGAAAATATTTAGCTAAAGCGTTTTAATCTTTCCTGAGTCTGTGGTTATTTTATGAGTGCAAATGTTTATTTACTACCTATTTTCTTGTTAACTGCCTTGATCCCTTAGGACTCTTGATACTGGTGACAAGGATTTGTAAGTCAAGGTATAGGTCCTAAAAGGTTAAAAGTAAAATCACTGATTTAAGCGTAGGTCTACCTGTTCAAAGTGTGGATGTTTTATGGGCCAGGTGAGTATGGTAAAATTCTGGGCAGGTGAACCCACGCTCTATCACTACCTACTGAGGTGGTGGTTGAGCTGGATGTAGGTCCCTGCCGGGCCTTTGTAAATCTAAATATGGAAGCTGGAGGTCGTGTTGGTGTTACCTGTGTTGGTGGTATCCATGCCACATCCTTCACATCAATTTGGTATGGGGTAATAATAATGTCCATCTCCATCTCCAATGGTGCGGGAGTGATCTTCATGATGACTGGCTCATCATCATCCTCCACTTCTACATCTTCCTCCATAACTCTAAGGCTTTCTTGAACCTTCCTTTGCCTTGTTGCATGGCGTGTCTCACTCTAAGGCTGAGCTGGTGGGTTCTAAGTGGTATCTAGATCATCAGAAGGGGCGCTTGAAGACGAAGTTTATGTACTAACCCTCATTTTCCTTGCTAGGGATCCGAAAGACAATGGATCTTCAGAAAGTGTGACTTGCTCTTTTTTTGTCTTCAGGAAGCTCGATTTCCTGAACTGCCCCTACTTCGGGAGGAACAAATACTATTGGGGGCCGTTGTTGCAGCTGTTGTTGTGGCTGTTGTTCCAGCTGCTGTTGCTTACTTATCTGCCGAGTTTTCACCTGCGTTAATTGGCTACTACCTTGGGATAATGACATTTCAACATCACTGCTCGTTGGCTTTTACACAAGCAGACTGGCTACCTCTGCGACACTCATGGGCTTGGGCCTAATTTGGTGGGGTGGGCCCACTGATGCAGAGGTGCTGCTCCCAGCTTGGTCTCTGACCCCACTGATGCAGGCATAATTTGTTTTCCCCAAAAACATATTGGGCGGCATACCAGTCTTGGTAAGGGGCAGTGCAACATCCTTCTTCTGTTCCTTCTTCTCACTGGCAACTTTCTTGGTACTGGAGGACCTATTACCTTTATTTTGGACCATCTTTTTCCAATGTCAGTAGGACGCAGGTGCACAAGTTGCAGAGATGTCTGTGGTCACACGTCACATGACATTGTGCGCAGCAGGACTCCTGTCTGGCAGTACAATGTGTGATGATGATGACAACTCGTTCTCAGTCTTTTTGTGCACCTAAATGCAAAGAAGCTAAAATAACATCATTGACATGTTGCATTTGTTGTTGTGATTCAATTACTACTAGTACAAACAAACAAATATAATATATACCCTAGTGTTTGGTGGTCACACTTAATAGTGGTATGTGATTAGATTTTATTAACTCAGTTTAAGTTATATAAAAAACAGTGTAGCCATTTGTGATACTTTGACAACAAGGGCTTTCATGGTATACTGTATACACTCAGGAAGGCAAGGAAAGAAGAATAACAAAAACAAAAATACAATTGTAATGGAAGTGGCACTTGCTTGGCATTAATTTGCGCATCACATCATTCAGGGAGCTGCTTCAGGCAAAGAGGATGGAAGCAGTAAGCCAAGAGTAAGAAAGGAAAGACATGCAGGCCTACATGTCAAAAGTAGCACACTACTAAACTACCACCACAAAATGGCCACCAGCCATATGGTCACTCACAGTCACATCAAGCAGAAGGCCTGGAAAACAATGAACTCAAGTAGGCCTATATGGCAAGAAAAAGGAGGCATGCTAAACAACACAGCTTTAATGTAAACATGCTTAAATGAAATCCACAGGGCTCAAAAAGGTTGGAAAGTTATGCCATAACCACACCACATACACACACATCCAACAAAGGCATGTATTTAACACACACCAAAAAAGTGCCCCCCCCAAAAAAATACATTTTGCAGTTCAATCCAATGCCATCTGTGCCCTAAATGATGTTTAAATTCAACAGCCACCACAGAGACAATTGTTTCATGTACCCATGAGTAGCTCCGGGCCTACTGGATGAAAGGCCTACTGGTAGACTAGGCCACAAGCTTGTAGGTCTATCGCAAAAGCACACTGGCTGGCTCCACAAAATGGCCACCAGCCACATGGCCAGGCCACCCACAACAACAAGAAAGGGAAGACAGACAATGCAGGCCTATGGCAAAAGCACATTGCCTGGTTTCAAAATGGCCACCAGCCACATGGCCAGGCCCACAACAACAAGAAGCATAGGCCAAAAGGAACAAAGAAAACACATGCAGGCCTGTAAGGCAAAAGCAGCACACTTCTAAACTACCACCATAAAATGGTCACCAGCCACATGGTCACTCACAGTCACAATAAGCAAGAGGACTGGAAAACAATGAAGTGAAACAGGCCTATAAAAGCCAAGCAAAAGAGGCATGCTAAACAACACAGCTTTAATGCAATAAAATGCAAAAATGAAAATCCACAGGGGTTAACAAGGTATGCAAGTTACACAACAACCACACCACACACACACACACCAAAGGCATTTATTTAAATCACACCAAAAAGTAAAAATACCTCAAAAATACACATTTTGCAATTCAATTCAAAGCAAGCCATTCCCTAAATGATGTTTAAAATAAACACACACCACAGAAACAGTTCTTTCATGCACGTATGTCTAGCTCTAGGCCTGCTGGCTACCAACAATAAATGTTTTAAAAAATGATGAAAATTACAAAGAATGTAGTTGCAGCAACTGCAATGCCCCAATCAAACATAAAATATCAACTTACCTCGAATCTAAAAGTCCTCAAATCCAATGATATATGATGCAGCAGACACAAAGAGTGATCCTTCTAGCTCCAAATCAAAATGAAAAGTGAAAAGGACATGAACAAAGTCCTGGGAGGAGCCTGCTGGACAGGAACAGGAAGTTGGAGACTCTGGGGCACTTCCTTCCTCTCCAAAAAAAAAAGAAAAAAATAGATAAAGGACTCCTTGCACGAAAAAGTACAGCCAAATGTAAAACTGAGGAGTTAGTTTCATCAAAATCATCATGTTCAAGAGGATTTTAAGCTGTTCGAGAGATATTCTTCTCCAGATTGCAAATCATGCGTGTCTGGCATCGCAAATTTCACCAAACTTCCGCCGGATTTCCGATAGAAGGTCCGAATAACGTGTTCACTATCGCACACTCTTGCAGGATTGCGCGGCTGGCTACCAAAATCTTGTGGCGCACGCAAAAAGGCATTTTGAAAGCGCAAACAAGGGAAAAACTCAGCTACACCGTAGATCCCGGAGTTTTCGGTAACTCCACATTCTACGCGGAACACGGAGTTGTCATAAATCAGCAAACTCCGCGAGCAAAGCGGATTTTACCACCCAGGGTTACTCGCTTGATCTCCATGCCATATAATCAGGATGTCTTCGCAATAACTTAGCTGGCATTTAACCTTCTGAGAGTATGGAATATTATTACAAATAAGTTGATTCTCCAGATGGCTCATATCTGAGTTAATTTGGAATCCCAGTTAACAGCAACTGTATCCTCTCTAACAACTGTATTTAGTCACCCTTGAACTGCAAATCAGGGGCGTTCAGCCTTCCTTTTACCTACTTGTGGTAGAGATAAATCCCAGAATAGAATGGCCAGTTTTTCACTGTTTTAAAACCTTGGGCAAGCACTCAGGTGAGACAGACATATATAGTGGTATACCGTTTATGCACAATAATCCAATAGACTTCAAGCTGGTTTATGTGTCTTGAAGTTGTTTCAAACACACCTTAAACAAGCACCAACAACCAAAGACAGCCAAATGGGAATTCAAATTTTGTCCACATGCCGTTTTTCACCAGTACCTTAACAGGGAAAATATTTATACTCAAAAAACTTCTCTATTATAATTTATTACAATAACAATTCCTTTGTCTAAAAAACCTCCATATCTTAATCAGAGTGTGCAAAGAAGCCAAATAGCTAATTTAAAGGAATCTCACTTCAATTTTTGGGTGAGACTCGTCTTTCCCAAAACCACAACTCCCATGACTCCTTGGGCTTTCCACCAGAGTGTGCCATTGGATGCTCTGACTTCACAAGTAGCGACAGGGGCTTGGCGACGTACGGTGGCCTGGTGTGCATGCAATGCCAGATCCTGGTGCATAAAAACACACATAACACAGTCTCCCGGTATCTCGATAAGCCAGGAGATGCGGAACCGAACAGGTTATTGAGGGGGGCAGGGATCCTTGAAGATGTGAGTACCGTATGAATGGAGAATGCTTGGATGAGCTTACTCCTTTGGAGCGATGGCTGTGTGCCTCTTAAAGATGGAAGGTAGAAATATTGGTTACCTTTTCGTGCTTATTTTACACTTGGTCACACACTAGTGTGTGACTACAGGACTACCCCTCTATCTGTATCTTCTTGAGATACGATTTTTCCTTCCAAGTTGGATAAGATACATTTGTTTCTCTGGCTATTGCTTTGATAAGGGGATACAACTCTGTAACTCAGAGCACTACTCACTGAGACCCGTTTTTATCCTAACGTATTCATGATATGGGTCCACCTGAGTTTTTAATTATGTTGATGATGAATGAATTTTTAACTATGAATATGGTGCATGACATTAAAAATGTGATCTCAATTGATCAGCTTGTGATTCAATACCTAGATACGGTGGAAGTGCATTTCCCAGAAACCATACAGGAGCAGTGATCTGTGGGAGGGCCATAGCCTGCCAATTTGGTCACAATAACCCTGATGTCATCTTGCATGTAATTTGGTTGCTCGGAAGCTCACAGACAATCAGTAATGCTTTTCTAAATAAGAAGCATGCGTAGTGTAAGATGGACACAATTATCTATCACAAACCACTGTTTTTTTATCTCTCTTTTTAGGTTGGACACAAATGTGTTAAAACTACCGGACCCATGATAAGTATATCCAAGAACCGGGACTGTAGTACCAGCTATCTGCACTATACTATCAAAACACATTTTCACTACCAGGGAGGGACTTCTCTCTTGTTTTCCCCTGGAGAATGCCTAGGACCCCTCAGGGCCCACCACAAAGGCTGAAACATGTTGGCAACTGTACAAGGGTCATAGGACCATTACTTATTTATGACCCCAAATTTTTTCTATTTTTAATATCCAGTAACAAAAGGGATACTGAGAACCTCCAGAGGATGTTTAATCTGTAACCCCCTGGCCTGTTCTTCTAAGTGCTCCCTGAAATACGGTTGAGCCCACCCTGACTTTTAGGAGTCATGGTGAACCTGATGATGAAGCATGGCACTACTAGAGTGCGTGAGAGTTATCTAACAAAAAGTTATTGCTTCCCAGCATGCAATTAAAACAAGACAACACTTTTATTGAGAGAATAGTGCTTGTCATTACAGTGCAACCAGGTGGTATACTTTTGAGTGTGTGAATCTATAGTCGGGAGGACATATCTCTCCATTTTTCTTCCAGTACGGTGGAAGACCCTCTCTACCCTTCAGTCTTTGAGCCATAAGTTTTGAGTCTCTGCCATTGGCTGCCATTGGGGAATGTAATTGCTGCAAGGCAATGGCATATACACCGCAATACGAAAAAACAATCACATGCCTACTGTCAGTACTGCCATTAATACCTACTCTCCATCAGCTGGTATGTACTACCTCTGGGAGCAACCATGCCATTCCATGCAGGTGGAAGGGCCCCTGATTTCACACCATAAGAGATGTAGAGACACTACTTGGAGAGGTCCTGTATGGCCAGCTCTCTGGCACACCAGAGGAGGAGATAAATTCTACATGATATCTGTAGGATACTGAAATCTCAACTTTAGCATGTCCATGGTTTAGTGTTCCCATGAGTCCCAGAGTGAAACCACGGACACATTTGTTAGGATGTGTTCCTACTACTTTTGTAAGAGATCTGAGAGATGATGGTGCTCTGTACACAAGCAGCAAAATTATTTTTAATGTTCTTATGTTCGCACTATATCCTATTCTGGTGCCATGCACATTCAGCTTTGTGCATAATATAATTTGCACTATTATAAATTTCACATAGAGATCGTTTGATCTTAAAAGAAATGATACTGAAGCTATGCATTACAGGTGTATATATCATGCCAAGTAAAGCGGTGGCTCATTGCAGTTTTGTGTATGGTCCTTCAGATATCCCAGCACATATCAGTCCACACAAAAGCCTTGACTGGATAGATGCAACGTTACTAACCCATTCAGAGAACAACACAACTTTCATGTCCTGTATTGAATGGTTATTACATATGCACTAACCCATGAGCAAAAATATCAGAATGGTCTATAATGAAGCACTGTATTACCTATATAAAGGGAGTCCATGTTGTCAACAAGACACATAATTAAACAAATCTAATCATATATCCAAATGAAGCTAAGTCTGCATGTGGTAAATGAAGAGACACACAGAAAAAGGAAAGGAAAGGAGACGAGAGGATGAAAGAAAAAGAACCAGAAAAAGAGAAAACAAAAAAGAAAACAAAAAATACCAAGAGGGGAGATTAATAGGGAGTGGACAACTTTGATATCAACGGAGACATAAACCTTTCAACAAAGTGGGTTTGGTCCAAAAGACGGAAGACAACCAGTTCATTGGAGGAAGCCATCGCCATGTTTTGCATTTAGTCTGTAGGTGAAGGGGGATTTGCCGGCATCCAGTGATGCAGGATAGTAATTGTAGCTACTACATGTCCTGTATCTTATTCAATTCTTGATGTAATTGTCAAGATCTGCAACTTTCAATGTGTCATAAAAAAGACCAGTGTGAGGGAGGGTCAAAAAATGAGGCCATTGCAACCATTCACTGTACCTCTAACCACTACCAAAATGCCTCTAGAAAGGGGCAGGAATATATCAAATATAAAATATCACCATGCTGGTGATCACAACACCAGCATTCCACTGTGGAATCCAGGGTTGCTGGTTGAGCCAATGTAGGGACTAATTCCAATCATGTGGCAATTTGAAGAAACTAATATTTAACCTGGCCTTGCGGAGGTCCTTGTTATCTTTGTCCAGCAGCTCAAGCCACTCTGAGGACTCCTTGCCCAGTCATCCCTGCCATTTTTCCCGCAGTTAATTCCAGAGAGGGAGAGAATGTAGTTCATTCAGCAGCATCTGTGACAGTCTTATTCTGAGAGTAGCAGCTGAACCAGCAAAAATATTCTGCAACAATGAAACTAAAGGAAGAAATAATGAGTGGAAATTCCATGATAGAGATCATCATAAATCAATAGAAAGAATGTATAATATAAAGTTACTTGCTACATTGATAATTACAAATGCTAATATAAATCAATGTTGAAGTAAGGAAGAAGTTACTTTGGCAGGTAGATTCTCTTTGAAGCACAGATGATGAAACAAGTGAGCACTACATAGCCTCAGATTATCATTAAATAATATAATTTATTTTTTACATCATACTGCCCAATGGTCAGGCTAAGAGGTATGGTGTGGTGAAAGCAGAGGGGGCTTTTGAGATGTACATAGGCTGCTTAATCTATTGCAGAGTGGCTGAGTGACCAAACGGCTGTTCATCAGCCAAGAACTTCTTCAGCAGCTGAGCAACATGGATGCATGCCCCCGAGGCCACCATGATTGTTGTGGCTAACTAAGGCTTCATAACGCCATAACAGTGGGGTGACGTCTCACCCCAACCAATCGCACTGCTTAGTTGTGCCTACATAGGTGACATCTTCATAAACATACTTCTTTTTATATTCTTTTCTTTGTTCCAACTTTATACTTGTTCATTTCTGTTATTTTTTCTCTAAACATTACTAAAATTCGACACGAGGAGTGAAAATGCTTTTTCCCAGGTTTCAAATGTTCCCACTGTGTCCATCCGGACCTCCTTGAAAGAACACGAATGAGGCATACTTCATTCAGGGCAGTGTTTTATTCACTAAAAATACCAATGCATTTCGTGCTTAAAAGCACTTCTTCAGGGGTCACTACAATCAATAGAGAACAATTATCAGCCAATGACTATCACAACATGCATGTTATTGCTTTACACTTAACCAATTCGATACATTCTTTATACATTTCTATTTCAAAAACATAAAAAACCCTTCCTCTTCCAAACTAGCAATATTATGTCCCCTTGCGCTTAAACGTGTCAGTATCAAAAACCTTCATGCCCTCCTGCTTCTATTACTCTCTACCTTCAAGCTGATGCAGATCACACCTGTCTCTATTTCCTAACAGCCTCAATATGGTCTATCGAGTTTAACAGCTCCCCTCATGGCCTCAGTTAACAATCCCATTTTAAAACTGACATCAAGCGTTGTATAACTTCCCCTTCAATCTTTTATAATCCTCCCACTTTTTTTCATAAACATGCTCTACAGCCCACCATCAAGCCATACGTGCGCTTTTCCCAACTTCTTCCCCGTACATTTTAATCGATAATACTACTGATTCACTTCCCTTGACCATGCCACTATCAACAGAATATTCACGTTTCTGCCCTGAGCCGTTAAAACTTCCCATCCTCTCATTCTAACATATGCCACTGAAGTACTTGGATGTGCTCTTTCTTATGGAATAAATCTTCAACTTAAAAAAAAAAAAAAAACTTCCCATCCTCTAAGCGACTGCACACCCAACGTATCTGCGCCCCACCCTCTCACTCATTTTTAAACCTTCCTTCTCCCCGCCCAAATTGGCACTCTAATTACGTGTACTCTGCGCCTAATGCTGTTGCAAGGAAGAAACTACGTTCCCCATAAGGCAATTCGTGTCTGCCTGACAACCCCCCCCGTGTGAATCTAATTATTTAAAGCCACTATTGCATCGTAAGCACCATACTGTTCATGAATGTTCTAAGGCTTCAGGCATGTGTATGGACCATGGCACTTGTGCCCTCACTTTCACTTGTGTCCCAGGGATACATCACTTGCTGATGCTAAGCGATCCAGCGCGCTCCTGCAAAGACTGGATGAGATGAGTATGCCCCAACTCACAGCGGTAAGCGAGAACCAGGGTTGTACGGTTCAGTGTTGTGACAATGTACTGCAGAAGCGAGAAGGATGTGCTGGTTAGGCTTGTGACATGATGGGTTGAGCAGAGCTGCCGAGGCCTTATCTCCTTAATGGTTAATTAACCAGGTATTTCAATTGGTGTTCTAATCATACCATTGATTTTTAAATGAGACTTTAGTTAGAGGCCAGTTGCTACACATACCCACTGGAGGAAGAGCATATGCCCTCGTGAATCAATGAAAATGTGAGCTAGAAACACAAGCAGACCAGGAGAAAATGTTGGGTATTTACGTTCCCAAGCAGTTGGGAATGAATCACCAGCATTGCTAATCCACAAATAATGTATATAATTAGTTGACTGCCTACCACAACCTGCACCAGCATATTATTCATGACCAAAATGGATCTCCTCAAATGCATCTGAAATTGCTTGCAATAAAGGGCCACCATAAACAGTATAGACATCTTCAAAATGGCCTATATGAGGAAAATCAGGATATACTTTTTTTCTCATGTGCCTAAAGCTTATGGGGGCATAGTCCATATATAATAAAAATACAAGGCAAAAAGAGTGAGCAGGGGGATGTACAAACTAAAACAAAAAGCAAAGTCACATGAGTAAGACATCTTTAAAAAATCCTTTCTCACACCTTATTTAACTTACACAAATTATGTAGATTGTACAATGCCATTGCCCTATATACTATATCACAAAAAGAACCCAAGTGTTGTCATAGTCAACCTTCTAAAGAACAATGAAAGGTTATGTGATGCCGCCAACCTAATTTGAGCTACTAGATTTTATTACCTCTGAATCATAAGGAATGAGTACGTTCAGGGGACCCGGAAATTCTTTTTTTTCCTTCAACCTGCCAATCTGCCAATCCCTGTTGACCCAGGTGCATATCAGACAACAGATGATGACATTCTAGACTCTAGTATTCTTAATTTTCAAGAACCATTAGAAGAAACAAACAATATTATTATAGAAGTTGACAAAGTTTAAAATAAATCAGCAAACTGGTATGAGCTCCCTGCTGCATTAAATGTGATGATATATGTACTTGCGATACAAACCTTTATTTTGGAAAAGTAACTAATACTGCACTAAAAGTGGAAAACTTCATTGGCGGCCATAAATGGAAAACTACAGAAACTGTATACATGTATATTAAATACACAAGCAGATGCTAAAATGGTCACTGCATAATGTTGTTGCTGTAATACTTTATTCGATAAAAATTTATCATAAAAGTAGATACATTTCCACTCATAAGACAAAAGATAAAATTCATATATCCAGATTACAACCAGTAAATATGATAAAAAGACTTATATACCATAAAAAGAAAAAAACCAAAAAGGCCTATGATGCTGCGGCAATGTAATCTAGTACATACAATCTTATTAAACTACAATTGTCTGGCTCCTTTTATTCTTTATCATCTTTGTACGTATCTGCCAGGCCTTTCCCAGGTACTTTGCAACCCCACATACAATAGTCAGAGATGTTGTATCTGTTGTGAGGATGCGTAGGGCCATCCTATGTTGTCTGACTCCCAGCTCTTTACATACTGGTTTTAACTATCTTCTTCTGACCCCCCTATAAGCTTTACAGGCAAACAAAAAGTGCGGTAAAGATTCTCTAGGGCGTGAACAACCTGGACAGGTAGCTTGATGGGACGAAGATTTTTTTCCAACTCTCAGTAAATTCATTTAGTGGGAGTGTCCCATACCTCAACTTTAAAAAGAGCTATCTGTCTCTTGGGATTTGAATAAAATCTAAAAAAGGTTCAAGCTTTCTCACAGGTTTATGCTCTAGAAATTGGTCAGTTAGAATCCCCCACTTGGAACCTTGTAATTCCTCAGCCTGTACTCACTCCCAATAGATTTTCTTAACAATTTGTTTTGGTGGGGGGAACTGGGATATCTACAATTCGCTAATCCCCAGGTTTATGACCAACTGTCTCAATTTGTTCAGCTACACGATCTTCTTTGAGCTGTTCAAATTGATAAGTTCATCAAACACTGCTGCATAGTTTGCCAATTCGGGTGTCCTTCTCAGGCGCACCCAAAATAATAATGGACAAAGGCGAACTATGTCTTTGATTGAACGTTTACCCATGTCGTGCAAAAGAAGCTTTAAGGGGGTCGAAAGTGGTAGGGAAACTAAATCTCTCAAAAATGTATTCTCAGCTCTGGCCAACTCCGTTGTATTCTCAAACCTCCACAATTCTAAGCCATAAACTGCAACGGCTAGTGCCTTCCCTTCATATACAACTAGGGCCGGGGCTATTGGTGTACTAATAGAGGCCCACTGGTCTCCTAAAATTACTCCCGACACTCTTTTGTGGTTAAGCAGCATTTTGGCCACATGGGAGTCCCATTTCATTCTGTTATTAACCCTGACTCCCAAGTAGTCAAATGCCTCCACCACCACTAACGGAGACCCATTAAGAGTAATATTAATCCTCCTTGGTTTTTTTTACATTGTCAATACCATTAGTTTTGTTTTTGATGGTTAGGCCCCGTTCTTCACAGAACAGGCTAAACCTGTCTTGTAGTTTCTGGAGGCCCGAGGCGTTTTGGACATCAGGAGGGTATCATCTGCGAAGAGGAGGGTAGGTGTTTTCTCGCCCGCCAGGGATGGGACATCGGCTGGGTCCTCTCTCAAATGGTCTACCACCCAATTTGCAAAGAGAGAGAACAGAGTCGGGCCATCACACATCCCTGGCGGACCCCCCTATTCACAGGTATCCTCCCTGTCAGTTGTCCCTGACTTCCCCATCTGATTCTGGCATAATTACCCTCATGAAGTCTCTTCGTAAGCTCTAGGAGATATTGTGGAAAGCCCATATCCTGTAGTACCTGGCAAAGCTTGTCGCGGGGTACAAGGTCGAAGGCGGTTTTCAAATCTATAAATGCCAGATATAGACTACCTTTCGCGATGGACACATATTTCCAGTATACCGCAAAGAATCTGAAAACCAGGTCCATCATGCCCACCCTCTGGCTGAATCCCACCTGGAGGTGCGTCTAGATATTCCCTTCCTCTATCCAGGACCCTATTCTATAGATAATGACCCTGCTCGCTACCTTCTGGGCCACGTTGATTAAACTAATCGGCCTGTAGTTGGCAGGGTCCTCTCTAGCGCCTGCATAATGCCAATGTTTACTAATATTTACTAACCTTGAAAACAATCCAATTATTCCTCTATTATTGGTAGAAACATTTAGTAAGAACTATAACATCGCTAGCAAAGATAACAAAAAAGATTGTTGTCTCAGAGGAGATTCTGAAGCTCCCTACACAGGGCACAATCCTATAGGACCTCACTCTTCAACAAGGGGCACTAAACACTCAGACGACAAAAGTGCTTCTGCAGTGTCCATCTAGAATGATCATTAATGTCATGTTGAATAATTTTACTACTTAGGCACTGAACCGTACAAAGGCATCAACCACCACAAGCAAGATACAGGGTCCTCCACAGGGCCCATGTGTTAAGGACATTAATCCTGGGTAAAATAATCTGGGTTCCCTAGCACTCAAAACCATAACAGAGAGAGATACTTGTGAAGTGAGTCTCGAAAGAGAGACCCTCAAGGGAGACAGTACAACATTAGAAGAAGCAGTATTCCAAGGTAACAAGGATAATGTTTTCCCATACATTTAAAACAAAGCATCAGAAAAGATATAAACCCAACAAACAGTAAAGCAGAGTTTCAAAGGGAGAACTTTAAGGGCTACAACATAATCCAAAGCTGAAATGATGTTCCCCATTCTTTACTAATTCCAATTAACTACAACACAGAACCATCTGAACTGTCAGCCACACACAATTAAGTCAACAACACTCAAAGAAGCCTTCAATTTCCTCACATTACAAACAACACATTCTTACACTTTTGAGTAGATATACAACTTTGGGCTACTAACAAAATCCGAGTGTGAAGTTGCTCAAAGTTGTTTACTTACACACATCCACCCCTAAAAGGGGGAAGATCCTAAATTATGAGTGTAAACAACTACTAAGAAAAAGGACAGTAATAATTTCTAGCACTACACATTGGAACCTCCATCTTCACCAAAACCCTCCAATAAAACAAAATCAAGGCAGGTACATCAATGTAAAACCAAGGTAAACAATCTTAGTTTAAAAGAACAATTTGAAACAGTTAACAATATGTATACATACAATTTAATGTTTAAATACATACAGATTTTTAATTAATGATGAAAATATTTTAACAGCCTTTTTAAAATTAAAATGAATGAAATACATGTAAATAAATATTTAAATGACTTTTAAATATTATATGCTTCTCTTTTAATAATTATCAATGTTTGATAACAATGCTTCAATTGAATTATTATAAATGGAGAATAAAAACATTGTTTTATGGCAGTTTATTTAAAAATGTAATTATTAGTCCTGTTGTCGTAAATTGGCAGCGATTGGGTTAGCATTCGCTGAAGCTACGATAGTTTTTGTCCTTATATTGACCATGTTTCGGAGGCCATTTTTTATTCCCGGCCTCCATTTTGAATGTCCACGTTGCCTTGTGGGCAACATGCCCTTTGTCCTACCTCTTAGTTAGTTGACCGCATGGTCTGCCCAGCAACAGGCTGTCTTTAACTCATGGTCAAGCTTCGCGCATGCGCAATAAAACCACATCTGTTTCTAATCAATCACTGTTGAAGAATGTTCCCCCAACTGACCAAAATGATGGCTGTGTTCCAAAAATGATACAAAAGGGGATGTCCTTATATGTGCGTGAAATCGTCTTATGTGTGTACCGCCTATTTTTCAAACCCTTGTATGGGTATAAAAGCACCATGTGCCTTCTGTTCGGGGTGATACTTCTTGCATTACCGAAGGGTGCTGTTGGAATGTACCACCACTCCATGGGGTCTTAATAAACTTCTCTTTTGTATTCCAGTTTCCGTGCCAACTTCTGTTCTAAGGTATCGTGAGTTTTTGCAGTGTATGTAGGCTCGTTAAAACTCAACACGACAAATTGGTGCACGAATAGGGATTCATCGGCGACTCGAATGCCCGAAGGATTGGTCGATACAAAGGATTGAAAACTCGCTTTGGAAGTGATCACTGCTGAAGTAAGACCCGAGTCTCCGCATCTACGACGTTTTTCCTTTCCTTCCGATCTGACCTTCTAGGTGGCGCCGGTCCTCGACTGAGATCTTGATCGTTGGGTTGCCGTGAAGTGATCGTTTGGTCGATTTGGGAACTTGGCAGTTGGAATATGGACGGTTGGAATTATTGGTAAGCTTTGGATTAGTAAGGTAGTCTACTGACACTTACTGTGGCTTTTTGGATTTGTATGAGTTAGCTAACATTTGGATTATATGTGGAGTGCACCTCACATAGACAGGTAATGTGGAGATATTTCTCTGATTTCATTTTTGTTTGAACGGCACATCGTATGTGAAATACTTTGAGTGCTGTTTTATGTGTAACATTGCATATTTTGCGATATTTTTGACATGCCTGTTTTTAGCACGCTTCGAAGGATGTGTTGCTTTGGTACTGGTACCAGTTCATGATTAAATGAATCACAGCCGGCTCCCCCAGAGGGAACACCTAACAGGGAGATGTACATAAAATTTGGCCTTCCCCCTATCATGTATAGTACATTGTGTAATAAGTACACGAAGGCCGATTCTGAGTAGCGTTGTCCAATGCATGGGTCATTTGATTTACGAAAGTTTCAGTATGTGGAGCAGTGTTTGTTTCAGTGCAGGTCTAGACAGGATATGTTTGATTGTGTGCATATGTGGGAGAAAGCGGTGCATGAGCGGATGAAGCGTGAACAGGCCTTGGCTGACAAAGAGCAATGGAAGGCTGCCCATGCCAAAGTTTTACAGCTACAGGATAAGGAAATGCAGGAGCAAAAAGAGAGGGAGATAAGGCAGCGTAATTTGCAGATTAATGGTCAGTTTCTTATTCGACGTCCTCTCTATCCCGTCCTTAATAATATACCTCACGATTTTTCATTATTAGATCCCTCTCCACCACTGTATACAATACCTTCGGCTCCGGATGCAGACGATGACTCTTCTGATGAGCGGGACGAAGGACGGGGCACTCGTTCTATGCTTACTTTTGCGAGCTGATGCTCGTATAATTAGTGTTAACACTGCTTCTGCTTTTGATGTTATAGCTAGCATGAAGGGGTGGTCAGAAAAGGAGCAGTTATATTTCTTGGAGGCTTTGGCGAAAGAAATTATTGATCGATTTAGGAAATATTCAGTTGAGTTAGAACCTAAGGATGTAGGGGTTGATTACCAGAATTTGCGTAATGCTCCTTTTGTTCTCACAGACGCAGATGAATTTCTCCGGCGTCTGATTACATTTTCAGATTCCGCAACACGACTGTGTGAGGAGAAAAAGGCAGCGAGTTTGACTGTGCCTGGGTTGCCGCTTATGGAAAAGGAAGCCGCTATCTTTGGATCAGATAAGGGTCACGTAATTCATGCAAAACCCATGCGGGAAGCCGCACCTTTTTATGTCCCTCCTAAAGGTCAAGGTACAGATAATAATAAATTGTCTGTAGACGCAAAGGGTTATTTCATTTATAATTGGGTTTATACCCCTCGGAACAGAGCAGATGTAATGGCCCTTAAGAATGCCTTGCCTGATCCAAGTAAAAATTCAGCGGCTTTCTATGAGGAAGTAGAGGGGGCTCTTAGTTCTTGTGTTATGACGTTAACTGATATCGATCTTTTTTTTGGATTGATATTGCCTCCTGATATGTGGAAGGCGATCCGCAAAACTAATGATCAACCAAATTTGGGGGCAGAGTGGAGAGATTTAGAACAAGCAGACAGAGATAGGGAGCCCGCACGTAAACCGTGTCAATTAATTTTCGACCTCCGTGTAGCTATTTTGAATACGTTGAAGTTGCTCATCCCACCTAAAAAGATTGATTGGACTATGTTGGCATCTTGTAAACAAAAACCAGATGAGTCAGCAAAAACCAGATGACCCAGTGTCAGATTTCTTTACGCGCTTCGAGGAAGCATTCCATGATTTCAATGGGCAATCATTGACGGATGATACCGGTAGACATCTGTTTGTCGACAAGTATGTAGCAAACCTCTTACCAGAGATTGATAAACGATTAAAAGCTAGTGAAAGGGGGGGCGTGGCTAGCAGCCGACGATGGCGGCAGCCTAGAAGGAGAGCTCCGTGATTGAAGCGGCTCCCAGTCAAATCCGTACATTTATCCGCTGACAAAAAATCCCAGGCGGGAAGGCAGCGGAGCCCAGGACCAGGCGGCGACAGATCGGAGTAACGGGACCTCAGTCCGAGGTCGCAAAGACCAGTTATTGACAGCGCTCCGAGCGGGCCTGTACGCGACATTCAGACCGGGGGACACAGTGTGCGGCGTACTGGCAGGAAGTGGCCCGTGTCGGGCAGCGATCTACCGGAAATACCCGGTCACTGGGAGAGACGGGGGCGACGGAGACCGAGACTTCCGGCCTCCATCACCGGACTTCGGGGGGGCCGATCTGCCTGACGGGGGACCCGTCGGAGGTGAGGGGGACTCGAACCCGGGCGCCCGGCGAGGACGGAATCCGGCGCCCAGGGTGACGGCGTGGAGTCCTGGGACCGCCATCTTGAGCAGCGGTGGCCAGAGCGCAGAGACAGGCGGCGAAGGAACCACGCGGCCTAATTGACTGCACTCCCCCCCCGCCGACCGGGGAGCCTGAAAGGCGACACGGACCCGGAGGCACCCCCGCCCGGACTGGGCCCAGAGACCAGCTGAGCATCCACGCAGGGATATCGTCCTAACTGCGGTAAGACCTGTCTGGCCACATCTCGGGCCCCCCATCGCCATCAGGGGACCCAAGCACATAGCTCCGGCAGCCACAAGTCAGGGGCGGTACACGCGGTGCCAGAGGGGGACAGAGGACTTCCCTCAGGGTGGCACTAATCGGTTGCTCGCCCCACGAAATAGTCCGTGACTCGACCGGCAGCTTCCGGCCACCGACCAACTGAGACCAGTACTTATCTGCAAGCATTATTGGCCGCAGGAACCAGTACACCTCGCAGGGGCCAGGCTTGCCCCCTGACCACAACGTGGGCCCAGGGGCGACCCCCGGTAGCCGTCTGAAGGAAATAGCTCGGCCCAGGCGACACCAAGATGGCCGGCAAGGGGCCTAAAAGCGGGGCGGCACAATCGCGATTGGACCGATTTGCATATGACAAGCCCGGCTCTCCCTCTCCCTCGCAGGAAGCCAGACCACAATCGAGCAAGACAGCCGAAGTGACCGGTGGCAAGAAAGCGACCATTGATGACGTCATGCGGGCCCTCACGCAAGTACAAGCCACGGTGGGGTCGATCTCAGCCGAGATCACACTTATAAGGGCGGACTTTCATAAAATGACAGAAAAGGTGAACAATATGGAGGTCGTGACCAAATCCTTGGTTGAAGACGTCTCTGAACTCCAGATCAGCATGGAACGCATCTCAAAGGAGAATAAAGAACTGCGCGACAACCTCGATGACCAGGAAGGGCGCTCGAGGCGGAACAACATCCGTATCATTGGTGTGCCGGAGTCGGAAGGCACGAGGGCGATGGACCTATATGTGGAGAGCTTAATCAAAGACACCCTAAAGCCCAAAGGACTCTCCGCCTTCTTCACAGTGGAAAGGGCGCACCGGGTGCCGGGGGGACGCCACAAGACAGGAGCTAACCCCAGACCGATCATAGCGAGGCTCTTCAATTTTAGGGATCGAGACGCCATCCTACAAGCGGCAAGGAACTCGCCCCCCATCAAGATCCAGAACGCGATGCTGGCATTCTTTCCTGACTACACGGCCGAGGTGGCACGGAGGAGACGAACTTTTTTTGAGGTCAAAAAGGAACTCAGAGCCAGAGAAATCCCATACTCAATGCTCTTCCCGGCAAAGCTTCGGGTCGTAGCTGACAACAAAACTTGGTTTTTTGACTCCCCGGAGATGGCGCAGGATTGGCTGGAGGGATGGAGGACGGCGGGTCTCCCTCGTCGCTCCAATAGACAGAACAAACACCGTACAGCTGGCTCCCGACAGGGCTCACAAACCAACGATGAAGTTGCAGAGCTACATTCCCCTTTATCCGACCGTCAAGAGGACAGTGCAGACGGGGAGCAATAAGTCACTGCTACAGTCTGGCTGAACTGAACGAGATAATAGCAGACAACGCCGCCTTGGACACTGGGCGGAAGGGCCTCCGCAGCTGAAGAGGGGGCCGCTGACCACGGAGAAACCTTCACCCCAGCGAGCAAGTACTATGTTATGGGTTGGGTTCAGGCACTCTGCTGAGTTGGGGGGGCGGGCAGTTTTGAGTCCGTTGAGCAGGGGGGCAGGGAGGGGGGGAGTTGGGGGTAGGATGGGGTTTTGGTTTTTAGTTTCTACACAGGGGCAGGGAAGCTACGATGGGACACATAAACTTAGAATGGTGATGTCACAATGCAACACACAGGGTCGCTACCCAGACCTCCTGGTCATCCACGAGCGCAATTTCACAGTCCACACACCCAGACAGAATGGGGGAGGACACTAATGTAGGGCAGACGTCCCCTCTACGCCTCATGTCCTGGAATGTAAGGGGCCTAGGTGACAAAATTAAACGAGGGCTGGTCCTGCAAAGCATAAAGAGGCAGAACCCCACCCTGGTCCTGCTACAAGAAACACACCTCACCGGTACAGCTACGAAGGCCCTAGACAGGAAAGGGTACAGTATGGTGGTTCACTCAGGATTTACGAAGGGGTCCCGGGGCACCGGGATATTAATTCACCGCTCGTCCAGGTTCATAACCCAATCAATTGCAGTAGACACACAGGGGCGCTTTGCAGCGATACATGGCCAGTGGGAGGGGAAGCCGCTCAATGTGGTCTCAGTGTACATCCCGCCAGCACTACACACCATAGCTTTCCCGGAACTGGGAAAATTCTTGTTAGACCTTCCAGAAGGGGATCTAGTCGTGGGTGGTGATTTTAATGCAGTGGCACAAGACTCCCTAGATCGCCACCCAATGCGCACACGAACACCGGGGCCCTCCAAGTTGCATGCCTTCCTGGAAGCGCAGGGCTTAGTGGATGTGTGGAGGCGGCTACACCCAGATGTCCGGCAATACACATACCACTCGGCAGTACACGATAGTCTATCGCGGATAGACTATTTCCTGACGTTGAGTGGGGGTCTCCTCACTTTGACTGATTCCCAAATTGGACCAAGAGGGGTCTCCGATCACTCCCCGCTTACACTGACTCTGTCCAGTCCGGGACGGACCCGCAGACGAGTTTTCCCTATTTACCCGGGCTACCTCAGGGAGCCGGGCGTAGCCACAGCCTTGAAGAAAAGTACACATTCCTACCTTGCAGAGAACGTGGGTTCGGTGGACTCGCCTACAACACTGTGGGAGGCCTACAAGACAGTTCTCCGTGGGCAGGCGATTTCGGTGATCGCACAGCACAAACACACACAGCGTCGGGAGCTGACAGTTCTTGAGGAACAACTTGATAAGGCAACACAAGAACACGAAGGGAACCCGACTGAAGACTCCCAGCATGCGCTCCGACTGGCACAGCAGCGTCACGCCGACTTTCTGCGCCGCAGAGTGCGGGACAATATGTCCGCAACGGCGAGCAGGGTGTACGACCTAGGCGATAAGGCAGGGAAGCTCCTGGCATGGTTGGAGAGGGCGCGGGGAGGCCAGAGGGCTATTTTGCAACTGAAGGACCCTAAGGGTGAGATACAGACCAGTCCGGCACACATAGTGGAACTCCTGGCAGACCATTTCCACTCCGTATACTCCCCTGAATATGAGGTCACACGGGAAATGGCAGAAGGATCCCTTGTAGGAGTGCCGACCCGCTCTCTCTCCCCAGACCAACGGGACGAGCTCGACTCCGTTCTGACGGTGGAAGAAATACAGATAGCCATAGCAGCACTACACCCTGGGAAAGCGCTGGGCCCCAATGGTGTACCAATAGAATGGTACAAACTCATGTCCGAGACATTGTCCGCGCCATTGCTCGATATGTTTCAAGAGTGTCGGGAACAGGGGCGACTGCCTCCTGATCAGCGCACGGCCACAATCGTCGCGATACCTAAGCCCGGCAAACCCCCTGAGGAGTGCGGATCTTACCGTCCGATTTCCCTCCTTAACGCTGAGAGTAAAATTTTGGCAAAACTGTTGGCCACCAGGCTACTGCCCCATCTGGCGCACCTCATACACCCGGACCAATCGGGCTTTATGCCACACCGGAGTACGGCGCTGAACTTGCGACGGCTACACGGGGTATTGGCCCGAGCCCCGCAGTTGGAGGACCCGGCAGCGGTATTGTCACTTGATGCCAAAATGGCATTTGATATGGTGGAGTGGCGCTATCTCTTTGCGGTCCTGGAGCACTTCGGTATTGGCCCAACGTTCATATCGTGGGTCAGACTACTGTACACCGAGCCCGTGGCTAGAGTAACCGCAAACGGACACATATCAAGGGAGTTTCCGTTGGCACGGGGCACGAGACAGGGATGCCCACTCTCGCCACTACTGTTCGCCTTAGTGCTCGAACCCCTGGCCACGATTATCAGAACCACCCAGCTGCTGAAAGGTATACAATGGGGTGGTGGATGGGAAGATAGGGTATCCCTTTATGCCGACGACATGCTCGTCTACCTAATGGACCTCTCGAACAGTGTCCCGGTCTTACTGGCACTATGTGAAAGCCACGGTACGGCTTCGGGCTATAAACTCAATTGGTCCAAGTCCGTTATCTATATGGTAAAGGGCGACCTTCCAGCCTTGCCTGAGGATTGCCAATTACTCGTAGAACGCGTTGCCTTTAAATACTTAGGGACATGGATCACGAGCGATCACTCGACCTTCCTTGACCTGAATCTTAGGCCCCAGCTGGACAAATTGAAGAATGACGTGCGCCTTTGGAAAAATCTCCCCTTAACACTGCTAGGTAGGGCGGCGCTCTTTAAGATGTTGGCGCTCCCTCGCTTCCTTTATGTTCTGGAGAGCGCGCCGGCGATGGTCCCCGTCTCATTCTTCCGCCACGTATCGGCGCAATTGTCCAGCCTTCTGTGGGGAGACAAACCGGCCCGGGTTGCACAGTTGAAACTATCTAGAGACTGGTATAGTGGGGGAATAGCCCTCCCCAACCTTGAACTATACTACTGGGCCGCTCACCTTAAGGTGATTAACCAGTGGATCCACGCAGCACAGGACGACCCGGCATACAGGGCGGATAGACACCAACTGGGCACGTCCACCCTGCTAGCCCCACTCTATAACAAAGGGATGGTGAGAAAGTTGGAGGGGCCTACCAAACACACTGTAGCCATATGGCACAAAGCTCAGCGACGGTTGGCGTGGGAGGGTGTGATCACCGGACTCACGCCTTTATGGGACACCAAGGCCCTTGGTAACCTGCGCAGTTCCAAAGGGTTCGACCAATGGGATAACATTGGGATCTCCACGGTGGGCGACCTGTGGTCCAGTGGGGGCGTGCTCTCCTTTGCTACCTTGAGGGAGCGTTACAGCCTTGAGGAGACCGAAATATATAGATACATACAAATCAGACACGCACTCCTGTCGGTGTTGGAAACTGGCGTGACGCTTCCGGAGTCGGCTCCGTTAGAGGACCGATTGCTTACGGACTACATGGAGTCCGGTGCGACCTCCCTCACTTACCGCAAACTCATGAATAATCTGCCAGATCCCCTGGGGAAGCTAAAGGAGCACTGGGAGGACGAGTTGGGGGACCTGGATGTAGCAGAATGGAACGCAGCCCTGGCATCGCCCAGGGAGGCAGGTATTTCCACTCGATTCAGGCTGGTCCAATTCAAAGTACTACATAGGGTCTACTACACCCGCACGACACTGTATAAAATACATAGAGCAGAACACCCACACTGCCTGAGGAATTGCGGGGAGGAGGGTACACTGTACCACACTATATGGACATGTCCACATATACAGGACTACTGGAGGCGTGTCACACGCACGATCGGTCAGACCCTCCAGAACCCGTTCGCACCTGACCCTAGGGTTTGTCTCCTGAATGTGTGGGGCCCAACAGACTTATCACTACATGCGAAAAGATGGGTGGTCATTGGTGTAATGCTGGCAAAACGAGATATCGCGAAAAACTGGGGGGCACATGAGACACCGACACTGGCGCAATGGTGCAGAAATATGGATGTGCTCATGGTGACTGAGCGGGCAGTATATCAACAGAGACACAACCCTCGAAAATGGAATGGGATTTGGACACCCTGGAACAGCTATAGAGGAGACATTTGTGAGCCTCTGCCTGAAGAGGAGGGTGGGGACAGCTCGGGGGATGACGAAGATCTGGAGTAATAGGAGGGGGGGAGGAGTAGAATACGGAGGCTGTGCATGTCACGAGGCCCTAGGAACCTACATATAGGTGAAAATGCTGAAATGTGTATCTGATTCAAAGACTGCTAGTTGCATCTGGCCACATCTATGTTGGTATAAACTCATGGTATGGATCGTAGCTTTCAACCCTTAAACGTAGCAAGTTGTAGTTGGGGGGGTAAAATATAAAAGTTGCTCTACTGATTATAGGCAGCTGAATGTTGACGCTGCACTGAAGGCCGATTGTTCGTTACTGTGTACCATGTGATAGCAATAACAAAATAAAATTAAAAAAAAAAAAAAAAAAAAAAAAGCTAGTGAAAGTTTGTGGACCACTTAAACTCCTGCTTCTCTTTTAACAATGGCTCAATATTATGAGAGGCAGGAATTGGAGGCAAAAGAAAGTGATGAGAAAAAGATGAAAGATTTGAAGACGAAAGTGGTGTTGTCTCAGGTTTATGCCCCACCAACTAGAGGAAATGACAGGGGTAGACGTGGGTTTTATGGCCCACCTCATTCCCGTTCTGGTCTCTCTGTGGATCAGTGTGCGTATTGTAAGCAGTTTGGGCATTGGCGTTTGGATTGTCCGGTACTGCGTGCTCAGCAAAATCAGCGTGGCCGAGGCCAAAATAGATCTGGAAATGGATACTCAGGCCCTAGAGGGGGGGCAAATGATCGCGCCAGTTTTGAATCCAGTGGGCGAAGACAAGACGGGTATAATACCTTCGATAGATGAAATCAATATCAAATAGCAGAGAGCGGGTTTCCTGAATTTCAAGATGCTACTTATGCATAGGATTGCCTAGGATGGGGTATGGAATCGGTTGAAATCCCAGTAGATCAGAGGGGTCTATATATTTCAGCGCATGTTTTCGGTTCTACTGATCAGTTTCTGGTCGATACAGGGGCTACTCGTAGCGCCTTGTCCAAACAATTGGTCCAAGGGCTGCCCTGTCTGGCCCAACGATTACATTGATAAGGTTCGATGGAAAACCTTCCCTTAGACAACAAAAATTATAGGAGGACCCCTATTAGAAAGGTACAGGGACCAGGGGAATGAAATATAAAAATGAAGTAAAGTCCCTAGCGGTGTTGACCCAAGTTGGGTTAAAGAATGACAAAGAGAATAGCTTCCACTGCGCAGTGACACTGTAAAACTATCAAGTATTAGACCACATAAAGAAAAAACATTACTATGTATAATAAATCTTACTGTGCTATAACAAAAGAAGGGGGCTCCTCACAAAACTGCTCAAAAGACATATTGAATGAAAAAATCACATATTTTTATTACATATAATTATATTTAAAATACTTTGTATTTCACAGTTTCACAAATAAACAGAATTCAATCAAGGTCAGTGTGCAGTATACAGAATAATAGATCCACAAATTACATCAAATTAAAAAATGTTTTACATCAAACTGATAAATAAACATACAATATTAAAAACACATAAGAACTTTAATTAAAAAAGGTCGACGCGGCGTTTCGGTTTAAAAAACCTTCTTCAGGACAGTGTTCTACAAAAAAACACAAAATTATTAAAAAACATAACAATATTCACACAATTTATCTTTGAGACTGACTATAAATTTGTTTGAGGAGTTTTGTTCGTAAGGGAATCTATTACCGCATTGTCGAGATTATCACAACAATGGGTGCAGCATCACATCTTGCACTTTTGTTCAGTGGTCCCTATCTAATAAACTATAACAATAAACATTTATGTCTAAATATAATTTGCTGTTGGTAGTTGTACACATTGGCACATGGAAACTATAACATCCTTGGAATTCCTATTTAGGAAAAACAGACATCGTACCAGAGTTGGATGCATGCTAGTACAGAGCATTATTCATCCCAATACCGATGTATGAGAATAAACTCTGCTCTAAATAGGTAAATTATTTATCAAATTCGTATACCTATTAGTAACATGGAGTGGCGTCCCTCTAGTTCAATGCTCAAAAAGACAGTGATTAACCACTTACAAATATGAACTGATACCAATGTCCTATGTGCCTAATTTAATAGTGGCAATTTAATAAAGTATCTAGTTTGAGAAAATACGAATACGCCATACTTCAATATTTGTGTGCCAATCCCTGAGGAGAAGGACAATGGTAGTCTATAAGAAACTCTCACCTTAACGTGTTAATAACGTTTGAAACTCGGTTGATAATTTCTGAGCTTGATTTCTGAGACGGTGTCCTAGTATGGGTCCACACTGGAAGTGTTCGATGGCCGGATTAATATGGTCAGAGCTAGAAGAGTTTTAGCCGTATCTGTGGAATCACAAGAAACGTGCGGGAGGGGTGATTTATTAAAATTGTCCCCCAAATATAGTTTAATAGATACTTGCTTGGAGTACATTTAGATATATATATCCCTGATAGCCAGACTTAAGGGGTCCCTGCTGTGTAAGAGTTGCCACCGTTTATAACTTGGCGTTCATATTGGGTAGTCTAGAAGATAAATGTAGAAAAGGGCTTAATGCCATTCTTTGTTAATGAATCTAAATTTATAGGGTAATTATGAGTCCTCTGTTACTCACCTATGTATTAGACTTTTTTGACCCTGCTGCCTCTGCTTGCGGTATAGGCCTCAACGGCTATCTGTTTGTCAATTTCAGAATAGCGTCGCAATACGAAGGGAGTTCTGTGGGAATATTACGAATTAGATTCTTGTATGTATACATAAATCGATTAAAACATGCATCTGTGTATTCATAATTAATTCATTCATTTTCTTTAAGATCTTCACTTATTTGCTCAATAAGCATCCCAACAAGCATGATTTCGCTGACCTGCGTGCCGCTGCAATACTACTCAATTCATTGCGTTTCAGACAAAACATTGCACTTGTTGTCTTTGTTATTCATTAATCAAAGAGAACGGATTATGTTTCCGGAAATGAGAGGCCGTTGTGGTATTATCAAAATAGACCTCGTTAGCCGAGATGGTCTAGTAAATGAAGCGCTAAGTTTTAACATGAGGGAAACAAACACATTGTCTACACTCGCTATGTTAGAATTGCCTCTGGTTGTTGAATCCTGATCCGACATATACAATTCCTGTACTTTAACTTATTGATTCCCAAGCGCGCTCAGGAAATGACCTACTACGTCGGCTTGTGCTTACCGGGATTAAATTAATCGGCCTCCCTGCTCCTCCTGACACAGCTACGGGATTCTTCTGTTTACAATTGGAAACAGACGAAGGGACTCGGGGAGGGTTTTAAATACAAGGGACTCACGCATTGGTAACTGTCATGAGTGACGTGATTGGATATTACACTGTCACAGCCTCTTCCATTTCATATTGATAAGTTTGCTTCCCCTTGCCCATTTTTGCTGTCCAAGAATACACCGGATAACATTTTGGGCCTTGATATGCTAAAACATTTTAGAGCAACAATACACTGCTCCCCCGAAGGGGTGCACGTTATTTTGAATGATAATTGTCCTGAAGTTGAAAGATCGTGTCTTCTCAAGGAAGATGCTGTGCTAGATTCCCTCCCGAGTGTTTTGTGGGGCACTTCAGATACTGATGTAGGGCACATTATTATCCCTCCCATTCATATTAGTGTCAAGGAGGGTGCTTTGCTGCCTCTGGTGCCACAATATAAGTTTTCTCGAGAAGGAGAAGAAGCATTGATACATATTATCAGGGATTTGATTGAAGTTGGTGTTGTGGAAGAAGTTCCCTATAATGTTTGCAATAGTCCTATTCTTCATATTTTGAAGAAAGATACTGATACTAGGATTTATCGTTTCATTATTGATTTGAGGAAGGTGAATAAAATTGGTAGTGCCCCAATATCCTGTGGTTTCTGATATCACTACTTTGCTTACTTTGGTCCCTCCTACGGCTACTACGTTCTCTGTTATTGACTTGAAGAACGCTTTCTTTTTGATCCCTATTCATCCTGATAGCCGATATCTCTTCGGCTTCACTTTGAATAATCGATCGTACAGATATTGTAGACCGAAGGTGACCTACTTAGGTCATCTTCTATCTAAGGAGGGGCGTGCACTAACACCAGACCGTCTCCAACTAATTTTAGATACACCAGTGCCTTCTACTCAGAAAGATGTTCGTGCTTTCATTGGTTTGACTTCATTTTGTAGACAATGGATATTAGGATTTTCACATATTGTAAAACCTTTGTTAGCACTGTTGTCAAAGGACACTCCGATTCCCCTTTCATGGACAGATGAATGTCAGAATGCTTTCCATCAGTTAAGACAAGCTCTTTGTTCTGCACCAGTGTTAGGCACACCAGATTATATGAAGATTTTTACACTCTATGTACACAAGAAAGATGGGTGCGCATTGTCAGTTTTAGTGCAGACACACGGAGATAAACAGCGTCCCTGTGCGTACTTTTCAGCAGTACTTGATCCTGTAGCACAAGGGTTGCCTGGGTGTTTTCGATCAGTTGCAGCAACAGCTGTGTCTATACAGCAAAGTGAAGGAATAGTTTTGTCACACACACAAATTGTTGGTGCTAGTACCCCATGCGGTAGATGCTTTGTTGAATCAAATGAAAACACAGCATTTAACTAGCGCCCTTTTGACAGGATACAAGTTAACGTTGTTGGCGCCTCATATTACTCTGAAAAGGTGCGCAACTTTGAATCCAGTTGCGTTGTTGCCATATCCTGCATCTGAGTCTCAATCGGAAGAATCACATGATTGTGTTTTCCTTACTGAGGAACAAACAAAGGGTCACATTGACTTGCAAGATACGCCCCTTCCCGATGTTGAGGGAGAAATGTGGGTTGATGGATCATGTTTAAAGCTGCCAGATGGTACGACTTCCGCAGCTTATGCGATCACGACACTTGAGACGGTGGTAGAAACAGCTCGCATACCACAAAGGTCAGCTCAGGCAGCAGAACTGATAGCACTGACAAGAGCATGTGAGCTTGGAGCCGGACTATGTGTGAATATCTACACCGATAGTTGCTATGCCTTTGGAGTAGTGCATGATTTTGGCCTACTCTGGAATAAGCGAGGATTCTTGACATCGCATGGAATACAAATTATGCATGGAGAATTGGTGCATAATCTTTTAAATGTATTGATGTGTCTGAAAAAGATAGCGATAGTAAAATGCAGCGCACATAAAAAGGTGACAGATAAAATAAGACAAGGAAATGCTTTTGCAGACCAAAAAGCTTGCGAGATTGCGATGTTGAAAAATGTTGCCCCCATGTATGTGGTGAAATCGCAGGCTGAGCGATGGCATGATGTTAGAGAAGAAATACTAGACATTCAGCAATCTGCATCTGAAGCAGAACTCGAACAATGGTCTACAGAGGGAGTATTGGATGATGAGGGCTGTTGGCTTAGTAAAAACATGGAGAGATGGAAATTGCCTGCGGCCTATCTGCAACCAATGGTTCAAATGACACATGGACTGGCACATGTTGGAGCTCTTGCAATTACAAAATTGCTTACCAGCGTTTGGGAGCATCCTGAGATTGCCAGTACGGCTAAGAGAGTAGTACAGACCTGCTTCATATGCTTACAGCATAATCCTGCAAAGGGACACCCACTCCTACAGGAGGGTTTGCTCCACCGACTGCACCATTTGAAGTACTACAGATGGATTATATCCAACTTGAGCGCTGTAATAGCCTAAAGTATGTCCTAGTGGTGGTATGTGCTTTCAGTAAGTGGATAGAAGTCTACCCTACGAAGGACAATACAGAGTTCACGACAGCTAAGGTGTTATTGATGGAGTACTTACCTAGATATGGTGTATGCAAATTTTTGTGGAGCGACAATGGGCCTCATTTTGTAGGGAAAATTGTGGAATATGTCCTAAAAGGATTAGGAATAAAACAAAAATTCCATGCTGCGTTTCATCCGCAGTCAGCAGGTTTGGTAGAGGGATATAATGCCACTTTGAAACTAAAACTAGCAAAGATTGTGGCCACCACGTCCTTTAAATGGCCGGACGTTCTGCCTCTGGCATTGTTATCTATAAGATCAGTGCCACATTCACGATCTGGTCTTACACCCTATGAGGTGGTATTTGGAAGGCCTATGAATGGTTGGGGTGTTCCTAAGCCACGCCCAATACATGATTTACCTTGCATATTGATGAATGACTATCTGGCACGATTAACAAATGACTTGCTTTCTATTCATCAACAGGTTCGAGAAGCTCTTCCAGACAGATCCACGGGTGAGGCTCACGATCTCCAACCTGGGGACCATGTGATGGTCCGATCCTTCGAGAGGTTTAGCAGTCTAGAGCCGAGGTGGCGTGGACCGGAGCAGGTACTTCTAGCTACGAGAACAGCAGTACGAGTGGCGAATCGGAAAAGGTGGGTTCACTTTACCCACTGCCGCCGTGTTTCTCCTGACTTGGTGAAACCTGCTGTGTGCTGCGCGGAAAAGAGTCCAGCCATCACGCCCAACAAATATGAGGAAGTCTTCCTGGACCACACTGTTTCTGGAACATCGAGATACCATCTACGACCAAGGAAAACATCTGCTGTGAACGAGACTGGTTGAGCTACCGCCCGGGATTAGTGAAACGGAATACCGAAATGGCAAGCGGGGGGATCAGCCCTGCTCAGTATACCGACACCCGTCTTGACCTTCGGAGAAGAAACCAAAGGCTGCCCCATTAGGGCTCAGCGCTCATTTCATTTTTAGTTTTTGTAAGGAAGATTTCACGCTTCTATCGGAAGAATGATGAAAAACAAGAGAATTATTTGCAATATAGGTTTTGCTGTTGCTATGGTGGTTATAGCGACAACAGCTTGGGTTGCAGAAAGAATGGCCCCAGCACGAAAATATTTGTCTGCCACCTCTCCTGTTCCATTTGAGCATTTCCATTTCACTTTGCAATACCATGAGCAAAAGCATAGACAGACTTACTTGAATAACACTTTCATCCAGCTGCTGCACCACACTCACAACACTACGAATCTTACAAACTGTTGGGTGTGCGGAATGTTACCAGGTCATCAAAAGAAAGGAGGAACTCCTCTTATTCCTCTTCCTTTTTCTTACAATGGTTCTTGTTATGCTTGGAATGCGCTTTTGTTCACTTTAAGATGGCCATCAAAAGGTGGACTTCTTTTTCGTCTTAACCCCTTCGACGCTAATGACAAAGCCAGCTCGTCATGGGCGTTACCTGCGCTACGGGGATGATGAGCTGGCTTTGTCATAAACAGCGCAATTTTAAAAAATCAGCGCACAGCGGGAAAACGCGGTAGCGCAGTAGCGCGGTAGCGGTTAATCAAGTTTGCCATCAGGATGAAGATGGTTACCCACAAGCAGAAGGGACTAAGTTGGAGTGAGAAGAATATCGACCGGACAATGTATCCTCACCACACAATTTCACTAATACAAGAATAACAAACATGTCTGATTTATTTGTAATATCTGTTATTAAAGGAAAAGCAGATCTATGTATTAAAAATAAAGGAACCATTCCAGTTGGGGAAAGTGAATGCACCACAATATTAGCATTTGATGGACAAAGTGATGTTGCAATTGTAACTTTTCGTAATACATTTTTCATATGTGGGAACAAGGGTTATCATCGACTTCCAATAGGATGGTCAGGAGTATGTGATGTATAATTTATATTGCCCCCTGTGTTCATAGCACCAGAAATGTACCATAAAAATGTTGTGTTATATCATGACTTAATTACAAACAGAGTAAAGAGAACTATAAATATTGATACTGTTGACCAGACCGACACCTCGCTACAACAATATGTCAATTTTAACTTGGGCCTATTTGCTTTTGTAGGCGCTGCCTTAAACATTAAACATTTTAAATGTCCACGTTGCCTCGTGGTCATCATGCCCTTTGTCCTACCTCTTCGTTAGTTGACCGCATGGTCTGCCCAGCAACAGGCCATCTTTAACTCATGGTCAAGCTTCGCGCATGCGCAATAAAACCACATCTGTTTCTAATCGATCACTGTTGAAGAATGTTCCCTCAACTGACCAAAAATGTTAAACTCCTCCCACATGCTGGCTGTGTTCCAAAAATGTCCTTATATGTGCATGAAATCGTCTTTGTGTGTACCGCCTATTTTTCAAACCCTTGTATGGGTATAAAAGCACCACGTGCCTTCAGTTCGGAGTGATACTTCTTGCATTACCGAAGAGTGCTGTTGGAATGTACCACCACTCCATGGGGTCTTAATAAACTTGTCTTTTGTATTCCAGTTTCCGTGCCATCTTCTTTTCTAAGGTATCGTGAGTTTTTGCAGTGTATGTAGGCTCGTTAAAACTCAACACGACACTGTAGCATTATTTATTTAGCTCTATATCTAAAAGAAATATAAAACTATTTACATTAATATTTAACTTAAAAACGGTAAGTCTTTTTCCAAGTATGATCAGTTTTTTTGCTTTTTATGTTAAATGTTAACTTAAATTAATGGTATACACTTAATAGATGTTGAACTAAAGATAAATCATGCTAAAGCACTAATAATGTAATTTCGATATAAATAAAGCATTCATGAATATTAGTGGATTCTTGTAGCTATATTAAATTTCATTTAAATAATTTCCTAATGTTAAAAAAAATGTCTAACTTAAATAGAATATAGTATTTATTGACACATATTAAAAGTGGAGTATTTAAAGAAACTAAAAGTAATTTAAATCTATTTAATAACATGTATTTTTACATTCATTTTACAATACAAAAAATATATAAATAAATAAAACCTATGCAGCATTTAATGTTTGAAAACATTTTATCAAATGTATTTCTAATTTTACTTTAATTCAAATTTTTTCCTTAAAGTACCTAATTCCATTCAGTTTCTTTTGGAAAATGTTTGCCAAGCCAGTGCTTTGCACAGGGAGAAGAGAGGTCCGATTGGGAGAAAATCGTGTCAGAATATAATAACGTCCCACTCTCTCCCTGATCTCCGGAGGGAATTTATGAAGCTTGGAAATTTCCTGATGTGTTACTATAACAGGAGAGTTAAGTATACGCTATAACCCTTACCCAGAATATAATTTGCTGGGAGGTATAATACTGGATCTATATCCTGAGGAATGCCATACATCCCTAGGGGGCTACAAACATTGGTAAGAAACATATCGATATGAAGCAGAAAGGGTGACAGGGACTTTATTTCCGAAAGTACAACCATAAAAATAAATGTTGTAACCTTGTCATGAGGGACCCAGGAATACAGTAGTATTGAGTGTACCCTACTAGATAGTTTTAATTCACTGCCTCTGTACAAATGAGTTAACAAAAATGTTTGCACTCTACCATGTATGTTGGCCTGCAGCAGGGTATAGAAGCAGCCCCATGATAAAGAATGCCATAATCTAGTTGGCGAGCTCAACATTAAAAACCCTGAGGGTTTCCCCTAAGAAAGATAATTGAATTCAAAATAACCCTCCCTTCTATATGTGTGTGGTTAAAGCCAGTGGTTAGACATGTGGGGTGTTGCTCTGTTCACTAAAGCAGTGCCAGCTTAATGTGGACAGGTTTACAACCCAACCCAATGCTCTGCTTGAATCAAGTCCACATTTTTAAATTATTATCACTGGGTACTAAAACTGATGAATTTTAATTCCGAAAGCTAGCTAACAAGTGGCGAAGATGCAATATGGAAAATACTGACAACCTCCAATCTTCCGCAACAAATTGCTCCCTCAACACAAACCTAATTGAAGCACTGGACACAATGATTTTGAGGGCCTTAAATGACCTTTTTACTTTTAACATCAGATTAATCTGTCTCCTTCACACATACCAGAAAAATTGTAGGCCAGTGTTTCCATTAAGCTTGCTAACCAATAGTTTTTTTCTCCGAACATATTTTATTAGTATTTATATAACCTCGACCAAAGATAAGTTTGGAAACTGATCGACTCAGCACCAGCTCCAGGCACTTTTTACTAGGCCCATGGCATTCTATCTAGCACAGAGTATTTTTATCCTGGTCCCTAGAGGTGGGCGTGGGCGTAGGAATGCCATCAAAACTCTGTCTCTGTCCTGCAGTGCAGGATACTGATCAGTGTACTGTTTAAAGACTGCTGACGTGCAGTCTAGTTGTTGCGCACGCAGCCGTGCGCTAGCGCGGCCGTGATACGTCACGCCCGCGTGAAGTATAAATAAAGGAGGCGTGGTCACGGAACTAATCCGGACCACGCGGAGACCACACTGCGTGTCCTGGGTCCCGTTATTCACGTGCAGCGACAGTGGCGCTGCGTAACACCCGACAGGGCACGACAATGGCGACGAGGGCCTGACGAGCCCGTGCAGTGCCTCGAAGCACTCTTTGCCCCTCTCCGCCGCCAACCTCTCGGCGATCCTGACCCAGGCGGGCCCCCACAGGCAGCACCACGTGGAGCAGCTGTTCTCAGAACGTGGGAGTGGCAGCGCGTGCCGGGTAGCCTGGCAGATGGACTCACAGTGGCGACCTGTGCACAGTAAAAAGCCCCGAGGAGCCCAGACTCAGGGTTAAGGTACGGGAGCTGCCCCACGCACAGGGGACCTACTCATCCCCTGCAACCTCCTCAGCTCGGAGAGAGGGGGAGAGTGGATTCCCAAGAGGCCAAGCACATAGGCCCTGCTGACGGCGGCAAACTGAAGCACACCCCGCCAACGCGATTGAGCGGCCCATACAGTGAGGACCACCAAGCCTGCATTTGTTCACCCCTGTGTGCCCACAACGTCAGGTGGCGACCTCTCCCTCCACCAGGGCGAACATTCCGTCCATAGAACCATTCACCGTCGACGGTGCACCACCTTCCCTGGCCCCGAGATGGAAAGACAGGGTTGAAAGGCTGCAATTTTGCTTTGAGGGGGCAGGTACAGCGAGAGAAAGGCGCAGGGCACTTCTCCTGCATCTTGGTGGGAAGGACATTTATCGGATCTATGAGACCCTGGTGGAAGCCACCCCTCACACCTATATCACGCTCCCAATGCGCTCAATGCCCATTTTGAGCCAATGCAAACTAAGGACTACGAGCGTTTCATTTTCAGACAGGCACGACAGGAAGCGGAGGAATCCCTCGACGCGTTCCATGGGCGCCTGAAAGAGCTAGCGAGCATGTGCGGATTCCGCGACGAGCAGGAAGAAATTCGCGGCCAAATTATCCAAGGCTGCTACTCCTCCGACCTGAGGGTGAAGATCCTCCAAGAGGATGGCAAACCATTAGCGGACATTTTATAGCTAGGCCGTTCGAAAGAGTTATCCCAGGCGAGAGCGTCTCATATGGAAGCAGCGCTCCACAGACCGGTCAAGACGGAGCAGGTCCATGTAGCGGAGCACGTCAATGTGGTGCGGCCAAGGCAATGCCCAGCTGGGAGAGGAAGACCGCCGGAACGCCGACAAGAATGTGGATACTGTGGGGGCACAAGACTGCCCAGCGCGCGGGAGAAAATGCGGGTCATGCGGGCGCATGAACCATTTCGCATCTGTATGCAGATCCTCCAAGCAAAAGCCTGAAGCCGCCCATGCTGTAAGGGAAGACCCTGAGAGTGAAGACATGGACGACAACGCTAACAGTTATCCGGTGCACTATGTGTTTGCCATAGACCAGCCGCAGAGGAAAAAACAGAGACTTCCGAAGTGCAGATTGATGATCCAGCACCAAGAGGTGAAGGCGAGGATCGACACAGGGGCCTCGATCGAACTCATGGGGGCAAACTTCTACAACCAACTGCGAGACAAGCCGACACTGAAAGCAGCCAAAATCAGAGTCTTTGCCTATGGACAAAAGACACCTATACCGCTAATTGGGTGCTTCCAAACGGAGATACAACACCAAGAAAAGAAGACACCATCAACCATCTACGTCACCAACGAAGGCAGCGGGATGCTACTCAGCGGCCAAACAGCTGAAGAACTTCACCTGATATCCTTCGCCATGGCAGTATTGGAAAAAGAATTGGACACGATCCTCGAAGAATTCTAAGACGCCTTCAAGGGCATTGGATGTCTCCGCGGAAAAGAAGTTTCTTTACACATTGACCGGTCCATTCAGCCCGTGGCTCTTCGGCATAAACGAATAGCATTCCACCTAAGGAAAAAGGTGGAACAAGAAATAGAAAACCTCGAAAAACAAGGCATAATCGAGAAAGTCAGTGGACCCACCCCCTGGGTGTCGCCGATTGTGGTAGCGCGGAAACCCAAACAGCCAGGACTGGTCCGCATCTGCGTCGACATGCACCTGCACAACGCAGCGGTGAGAAGAGAAAGACACTTAACACCTACCATAGACGACTTCCTCGGAGAACTCAATGGAGCCAAGT
The DNA here is from genome assembly GCF_964261635.1 of Lissotriton helveticus. NCBI lineage: Eukaryota > Metazoa > Chordata > Amphibia > Caudata > Salamandridae > Lissotriton > Lissotriton helveticus. The sequence continues at coordinate 652,769,138 of NC_136068.1, forward strand.
GGTTCTCCAAAATGGACCTACGGTCAGGTTATCATCAATTACCCTTGCACCCAGACTCCAGGTACATCTCCACTTTCTCCACTCATGTAGGAGTCCGGCGCTATCGACGACTCAATTTTGGAATATCAAGTGCCGCTGAAGTCTTCCAGAATACGATTCGAGAGGTCCTGAGCGGGATCACAGGGGTCCTAAACGTCAGCGATGACCTTCTGATATACGCTAACACAGTGGAGGAACACCACCAGAGGCTCAGAAGCGTATTACAAAGGATTAAGGAGTCAGGCCTAACGCTGCATCAGTAAAAGTGTCAATTCCTACAGAACAAAATCAGCTTCTTTGGATACACCTTCTCCGACAAAGGTGTGGCCCCTGATCCCGAAAAAGTGAGAGACGTGCAAGCAGCCCCTGCGCCAACCAACACATCGGAGATTCGGAGCTTCCTGGGGATGATGAACTTCTGCGAGCGGTTCATCCCCGACCTGTCCAATCTCACCCGACCACTACGGGAGCTCACCAAGACCACCACCCCCTGGCAGTGGGGAGACGAGCAAGAGCAAGCATTTCAGAACACGAAGGCGGCTCTATCTGCCAACACGACCCTCTCCTACTTCGACCCGGCTAAGGCAACCAATATAGCTGTAGACGCCAGCCCGTATGGACTGGGAGCAGTACTAACACAGAGCCAAGGCGGTGAAGACTGGGTGCCCATAGCCTATGCAAGCCGGTCGCTAACTGAGACCGAACAACGCTATTCCCAGATTGAGAGAGAGTCCATCGCAATCCACTGGGTCTGCAGGCACTTCCATGTGTACGTCTATGGACATCCATTCACTGTCTCCACCGACCATAAACCTCTGCTTCCCCCTGTTCAGGGGATCGGTATCTAAACCTTCACCTAGAATCGAGAAGTGGATCCTGCAACTTCAAGAGTATGATTACAAATTGGAGTTCAAGCCCGGTGCAACCAACCCAGCCGACTACCTCTCTAGACATCCGAGAGCAGCAACCACCCAGGAAAGGGAAGATGCCGAAAAAACAGAGGAATATATGAGAATTATACTCGAACGGTCAAGACCACTACCCATGAGCATCGACATGATCGTAGAAGCGACCCGCAGTGATGAAATTCTACAGCTAGTGATAACAGCCATGCAACAGAACGACTGGAGAACGCTCCAAGCTTCACTACACCAGAGGACTCCTGAAGCCAAGCGTGCTCTGGAAACCATCCTCAAGGTAAAGGATGAATTGTCCGTGGACAGTCAAGGATGCCTCCTCAGAGGACCCAGAATTGTCATGCCAACAAGTCTAACTCAACAAGCAGTCGAACTAGCTCATCGGGGCCACCAGGGAATGGTGAAAACGAAAAGCAGACTCCGAGCAAAAGTGTGGTTTCCGGAAATGGACACTAGAGTCGAGCAGATGGTCAACGGGTGCCGCTGGTGCCAAGCGACAGGTCCACCTGAACCACCACCCCCGGTGATCACCGAAGAGAACCTGGAAAAGCCCTGGGAACGAGTCAGCGCCGACTTCGGACACCTACCGGATGGCCGCTACATGCTCGTTGTCATCGACGATCTGACCAAGTATCCTGAAGTGGAAATAATAACGTCACTGGCTGCCAAAGAAGTAACTGCGAAATTTGAGAAAATCATTGCCACCCATGGCATTTTCGAGCAGGTCAAGACCGACAACGGTCCGCCATTCCAAAGTCAAGAGTTTGCCGACTATCTCCAGGAGTGGGGAATCCAGCACAAGAAAATCACCCCCAGATGGCCGCAAGCCAACGGAGAGGTAGAGAGGTTCATGAGGACCCTCAACAAAGTCATCCGGATTGCCCACGCAGAAGAGGCATCGCTGGAGAGAGCAATATATACGTTCCTGAGAGAATACTGGCTCACGCCCCATCGCACAACCACAGCTGCCCCGGGGCCATCCGCAATGGGGAGAATAGTCCGAGACACCATTCCCCATCATCACACCTGGACCCCAACTGAAGCAAGCTCCCGGCAAACCCTGCTCAACAGAAAACGCTCAAATGAATATGCCAGCTTCAGACGCCGAGCCAAGGAATCATCCATCTGGGAAAGAGATCGAGTCTATGTGAGAGACCGATATCCAGGGAGCAAGTTCAGGCTCCCGTTCGAACCCAGACCCTGGACAGTCACACGCCGGACAGGCACAATGATAACTGCTCAACGTGATGGCGAAACTGTCACCCGCAATGTGTCCTTCTTCAAGCGGGCCTCCGCCCCATCCGAAGATCGGTCCAGTCAGGAACCGGACAGAGCGACGCCAAGCCCGACAACACCCAACACCAATTCCCCGGCGAGTGTGCAAGGAAGTACCGAGGAACGGTCTGCGGTGAGCTCGCCAGCATCTGTGAGGCCGAGCGTTGAGAGTCCCCACCCCTCAGGCGACGGGCTGTCGCCAACCCCAGCTCAACAAGACGTTCCTCGAAGAATTCTGTTCCGAGGCGAAGCCGCAGGCTATGGGTTGAGGAGAAACCCAGCCCCCTCTTCGCAGCTGGCGGACTTTGCTGTAGGCTGAGACTGTGGAACCTGATCATCAGACTGGTAACAGGCCTGCCGGCCATTTTGATTTTTCACATGTCCAGGTGAAGCAAGTGAATTTGGACAGACTATTTTGTTATGGTTTTCTTTTGCTTTAATAAAGGTTGAAAGGAGTGTAATGTTTAAAGACTGCTGACGTGCAGTCTAGTTGTTGCGCACGTAGCCATGCGCTAGCGCAGCCGTGATACGTCACGCCCGCGTGAAGTATAAATAAAGGAGGCGTGGTCATGGAACTAGTCTGGACCACGCGGAGACCACACTGCGTGTCCTGGGTCCCGTTATTCACGCGCAGCTACAGTGGCGCTGCGTAACACCCGACAGGGCACGACAATCGACTCGGCACTGGCTCCTGGCCCCTTTGACCTGGCCCCTGGCATTCTATCCAGCACAGAGCACTTTCATCATGGTCCCTGGAGGTGGGCATGGACATAGGAACACCATAAAAACTCTCTGTCTCGGTCCTAAAGAGCAGAATGCGCTAGGGACGTGCCCAGGCTCAGCCAGGACGAAGACCAGGCCAAAACAGGCCCATCTTACCCATCATTGGCCGGTAGAGGCTGGGCTGTACCCCCGCCCTTGGCTTTACAGGAACAGTGATTTTCTGGCACATTGACTTATCTGTGCGGAAGAGTCCTCCTCGCAAGTGTGTACTTTGTATAACCGCATCTGTGACTGTTTTGAGCCCGTTTTTTTTTTATCCTGACTTTATTCCTGATAACTTTGCGGTGGGCCAGTAATTTACAACCCGATTTTAATTACTGTAAAGGCTGTTGTATGATCAGTCGCAACAGAGTCTCGAGAATGGTCATATTAACTAATAAAGACTGATAAAGATTGATTAAGAAACTGAGTGTAAAAACAAGTACGTTTATACAGTGACTTTTGACAATTTGACAAAATGGGCAAGAGGAAGGCAACAAACTCCTGTGCAAAAACACAGCCTAAGTCTGGGGGGCCACGTTTGACTCTGTTGAATTATTTAACGGGGGCAATGGGGTCCATTGAACAACAGATTATCTCTGCCAAAGAGGCCATGAACCTCCCAAAAATAGGTCCATCAACGGTTCCCTGCCAAGGTTTAAAGGCAGGCGAGGCTGCACAGGGTATATGTGCTCCTCCATTAGAAGTGCAGAGTAGACACTTGAGCTTAAATGGTTGCATGCTAAATATGTCCAATCAGTGAGCGATCAGGAGAGCAATTCTGAACCGCCCATGAAGTGCTTCAGAATCCAGATACTCTCCCTAATATAATTGAGGAGTTATCACCAGGGCCTAGGGCGATGCCCTCTAAACCTTGTAGACAGCTGGTTAAAAAGGGTAAATCTCAACCCTTATACACACTAGGTAGCAAGGGAAAATCCCTAACTAGCAAACATCCTTGCACACAAAGTGATTTTAGCAAGTAAAATGACAAATTGGATGCACTAGATGACTACTTGAGAGATACCCTAACTATTTTAACCTCTTCCATGCTGGTGACGAACCCCAGCCGTCACGCTCCACGGTGCTCGTGTGCTGATGACGGCTGGGGTTCGTCACGGCCCCGCCCTGTTCGTTCGGCGCCAGCACACGGGGGAAATTGCGGCCGCACGGAAGGGGTTAACAAGTAGAGTCTGTGCCTTGGAAGAATCTTTAACTAGAGGCATGGACAACTGCCAGTTAAATGTCAAGCAATTGACATCACTAAACAATCATATCCAGATTAATCTTAAAAGATGTAGCTGGACACATACCCGCCCCACATTTACACCAACTTCTAAGCAGATAAATGCCACGTTTCCTATAATGGGGACCAACATTCATTGACCCTAATATCTTCAACTCTAAACCCCTCATTATCTCTAACACCCTCTAGGCCTTTATGTACTTATTCCTCAGCTGATTACATCACAGGGTACCAGAGGGGGGTAATAACCTGTGGGCTTATACATTGGCTGATCTACATGCCACTAGTTTGAACTTACCTATTCTTTCAAATAGACACAACCCTGAAATTACATATTTCTATCTACTCCCAGCTGCTACCCCTCTATACGGTAGTTCTAGCCAACGTGCCTAGGCTATCATCAGGGGTGGTTGAGTCATGGGACACCTTAAGAAACAAGTCCCTGTTCTGGTTGGAAACAAAACTGGGTTTAACAGAGACACTTTTCGCCGAGTCTAAAATGTCCACAAGAGTGAGTTGGATAGGTAGAGGACCCAAGAACCTACACGGCGATTGTGTGGTGTTAACTTTTAGCACTCCCCAGTTAGACCAAACGATACTGAGCAGACCTGGAAACTATTCTATCTCAACACAGGGTATTAACCTTGTCCCCCTTTGATATTTTTCTTACCCTATGAAGACCAATTACACCATGCCAGCTTGCGGGGCCCATAAAGTTAACTCCCGCCCCCTATTTAATATCTGTTCATAACCATTTTGATATGCTTCCAACCTTAGAGGAGGTTAATTGACTACTACCAGTAGGCTCTAGGGCTTCTCAGAGAAAGGAGAAAAGTCAGATCTCAACACAAGTGAAATATTTAGGCATTTAGACATTAGAAACACATAGCATTTCAACTAACAATTCACCCATCCCACCCAGATCTTATTCACCAATTTGTATTGCACCTGATATCTTATTCATGCATGATGGCACTAAGGTAAACAATAATAACTTTGTTCCCTCAGTCTCACCTTCCAATGACGTCAGGGTTGAGAAGTATAATGGTCTAAAGAGGGAAGATCTCTGTCATTTACTATATTGGAACGTGCCTGGTTTAAAATCCAAAATAAATAACCAATCAGGGTCAGCCTTTGTTGGGAAGTTTGATATATTAAGCTTGCAGGACACATGGGTGGAGGAATCTATTCACATCAATGGCTATAAAACATATCATATTGTTTTAGCTGATGGTGCCGGGTCCAGAATCTGATGCCCCGCTCATAACGCTGTAGCATTTTAATGCTCTGATGATTTTAACCTTATGCTGCATGATTACAATGTTGCATGTGAAATTTTAACCCCTTTACTGCGGCGGCTATTCCGCCGCAGTGCTAAGGGGGTGGGGCGGCCGGGCGGCGGCCGCATGCTGGTGACGGAACCGCTCCTTCACCAGCCGCGGTTGAGCTGTGCTGATGATGGAGCGGTTCCGTCATGCCCCTGCCCGCTCAATAGAATGCCCAGCGCAGGCGCGGAGTCCGTGCTGCGCAGGCGCTGCGGCAGGGCCATGACGGAACTGCTCCATCATCAGCACAGCGCCACCGCAGCTGATGATGGAGCGGTTCTGTCATCAGCATGCAACGGGTTAAACTGTAAAATTGCCTAATCTTAAAACCTGTAAATATTGTGATTGGTACTGTGGGTCAAAGCCGCGCTCTTGATCTTACCTACGCTGCCCGTGCCAGCGCCCCGTTCCACCACGGGATCTCCCGTTTGTTGTGGAGGGCGCCGGCGAATATCTGTTTCTCCTGCCCTGACTGGCTGCTTAGGGTCACGCGGGCTTCGTCTCGTAGGTCCTCCTCTATTTAACCCGGATATTTAGAATTGGTTCTATTTAGCTGATGGTGCCGGGTTCAGAATCTGATGCCCCGCTCATAACGCTGTAGCGTTTTAATTCTCAGATGATTTTAACCTTATGCTGCATGATTACGATGTTGCATGTGAAATTTTAAACTGTAAAATTGCCGAATCTTAAAACCTGTAAATATTCTGATTGGTACTGGGGGTCAAAGCCGCGCTCTTGATCTTACCTACGCTGCCCCTGCCAGCGCCCCGTTCCACCACGCGATCTCCCATTTGTTGTGGAGGGAGCCAGCGAATATCTGTTTCTCCTGCCCTGACTGGCTGCTTAGGGTCATGCGGGCTTCGTCTCGTAGGTCCTCCCCTATTTAACCCAGATGTCTTTCTCCGCGATCAGCGGACGCGAGCAGCCGGCACGCGCCAAAGTCACGCCTAAGTCCAGCCCGTCTGCGCCTGTCCACGCTGAGGACGAGCTGGACGCGATGGGGGCTGCAGTAGAGGCTGCTTTGTCTGTAGGCCCTCGAGTAAGTTTTATCTTCTCATATCAGGACTTAGCTGCACTTAAACCCCCTAAACTTCCTTGAAATCATAAGCTTATCCCTGAGGCCTTCCAGGGGCCTCTCTACTGTTGCTGTTATACTGGATTTACTGAGCCTATAATCTATGACACTTTAGCCACGCGATCTTCCACTGTTACGCTGACCCTTAACACCATTTCTGAAGGGGGCTTTATTATCAATGCTAGATCTTTAGTAAAGAACAACATGGCATTTAATGACTTTGTTACTGCCAGGAAGCCCACATGGGTCTTCATTACAGAAACATGGGCCATCTTCTAGTCCGAACTGGTTAACGCTATCCTAGAAGGCTATGCGCTGGCCAGAATGGATAAAGTTGGTCGTAGGGGAGGAGGATTGGATATCCTCTATAAGATCTCTGCTACCTGCCATATTGAAACCCTTTCCTCTCCCTTGGATCCCTTTCAGGCCATTTTCTTTTCCTTAAATTCCTCCCCCTCGGTTTCTTTTTCTGGCCTCCTGATTTACAGGCCTCCGGGCCCTAGATCTGTTTTTTATCACAGCTTACTCAATATCTTAGAGCCCTATTTTGGTAGGTCTAATTTGATGATCATGGGTGATTTGAACTTCCATTTGGAAGATGCAGGCTCTAGTTTCACCTGCTCCCTGGTGGACTCCTTAGCCGCATATGTTTTTTTGCAACTTGTGGATAGCCCTACCCATCAAGCTGGTCACACATTGGATGGGGTCTTCTCCAACGATCCCAGACTAACAACGCCCCCCCCCCCCATTCCTCTGGTGTGGTCAGACCACCTGGCTGTCCCCTTGGAATTAAAATCCCCCTCTTCTTCCATGCTTCCATGTCACCCTAGGAGAAGGGAACCTAAGCGTAACTATAGGAGAATTTCCAATTACACCCTGGCCCCTCTTATGGCCAACATCAGGATTGCCCCCTTGAGGGAGGTACATGATGCTGCATTGGATCTCTCTAACGCCATCGAAAGAGCGGTGGATCTTCTGGCCCCTGCTTCTTATACCTACTCTGCCAGAAAGCGACCCTCGGCCCCATGGTTCTCAGAGACACTTAGGCTTTTAAGACAGGATTGTAGGAAGCAGGAGAGGCTCTGGCGAACGAGCTGGGATATCAGAGAAAGGGAAAAGCACAAAATCTTCCTAAGAGAGTACAAAACGAAGATAATTGAGGAAAAGCAGGCCCATTTTTCCAACTTAACGGCCTCCCTCACTTCCTCAAGAGAATTGTTCAAGATCGTGGATTCCCTTTGTACTTTACAAACACCGGACCCTGTAATAGGGTCTCAAGAATTGTGCGATAAGATCTCGCTGTTCTTTCACTCAAAAATAGCTGATATTTATACCTCTCTGGAATCTCAAAGGGACCTATTGGGTCCCCTCCCTCTCCCGATTCGATCTCCCACGGACTGTCGACCAAAGGACTCCCATAGTAGTTTGTCCAATTTGCCTCCTCTTATTTCCAGCAGCTAGACCAGCTCCTGAACAGAATTAAATCCGGATCTCCCTTGGACCCCTGCCTCCTTAGGATCCTGAAGGATTGTAGGGAAGTTTTACTGCCCTACCACCTTGAAGTGATGAACCATGCTATAACTGAAAACATCTTTCCAGTCTCCTGGAAAAATGCAGTGGTCAAGCCTTTGCTGAAAAAGCCCACTTTAGACCCGGAGATATTAAAGAACTTTCGTACAATATCACTGTTGCCGGCCCCAGCAAAGATGCTTGAGACACATCTTAATCAACATCTAACCGCCTTTCTTGACTCCTCTGGCCTTCTGGATTCGTCGCAGCATGGTTTCCGGTAGCACCATAGCACCGAGTCGGCCCTCACTGTGGTCGTCAATAACATACGCTCAAAGGTCGATCAGGGACAGACCACTTTACTGGTCCTGTTAGACCTGACAGCAGCTTTCGATACCCTATCTCCCTCCATGTTAACAGCTCGTCTTAGGGAGATAGGGGTAGAGGGCCCTGCGCTGAGCCTGCTGTCCTCCTTCCTCAATCAGAGGGAGCAGAGGGTCAAGTTGGGAGAGTTCCTGTCCCCCGCTAAACCTGTGCGCTGTGGGGTACCACAGGGGTCGGCTTTAAGTCCCACTCTTTTTAACATATATGTGGCCCCACTCACCAGGTTAGTAAGATCTTTTGGGATGGAGGTGGTGTCATACGCCGATGACACCCAAATTTTGGTCTCTCTCTCCCACTAGGCGAGTACTTAGCTTCAGGAACTGCATGGAGGCAGTTTCACAGTGGATGATCCTTAATTCACTGAAGCTGAAGGGAGAGAAAACCTAGGTCCTGATCTTCGGCGGAGTCCAGGATGCCTGGTCTAGCGACTGGTGGCCCCCATCCCTTGGAGTGTGTCCACGGCCCACAAAATCCGCTCAGAATCTGGGCGTGATAATTGATACCTCTCTTGCTATGGATTAGCAGGTAAATAGAACGGTTTCCACCTGCTGGGGCGTTATCTGGACCTTGAAGAAAATTACGCACTATCTTTCCATGAAAGCCCGTAAACAGACTGTATTGGCCTTAGTTACTTCCCGGTTAGATTACTGCAATGCACTCTACTCGGGCATTAACACAGGCCTGATACAACGCTTGCAGACTGTCCAAAACGCGGCAGCTAGGTTTATCCTTGATGTCCCCCAGCCGCTCGTCTGCCACTTTAGCCAGGAAGAGTTTGCATTGGCTCTCAATTCAGGCCAGGATCTCTTTCAAGATCCTGTGCCTTGTCTACGGGGCACTATTTGGAGAAAGCTCTGAAGGTGTACGATCTCTGCTGGTTCCTTACACTCCCAGCAGAAACCTATGCTCCTCCAGTAAGAATCTCCTGACTGTCCCTCGGGTTCATAGAGTCAGGTTGGGAGAAAGGGCCTTCTCCATTCTGGCCCCTAAGTTGTGGAACACCCTCCCCCCGGAATTAAAAGCACAATCTGCTATCGGACCTTTCAGGAAGGCATTAAAAACATGGCTTTTTGCAGAGGTGTATCTGTAAGCTGGCACCCGGTACATATATCATGTTTTTATTTCTGTTAGGCGCCTTGATCCCCATGGGCTAAGTCTGCGCATTATAAGACTGCCTTCATTCATTCATTCATTCAGCAGTAGCGTCAACCCATGGAATATCAAAGGGCGGTCTTTGTACCTATGTATCAAACTAGGTAAATTTTAGTAACATCGTATTGAAAGTCACTGACAGATATTTGCAAAGTATTACTATTTATTGCAATAAACAACTTTGTATCGCCCTATTGAATTTCTATAATAATGCACCACATGTTTCGATTGAGGGGGTACTGAGGACAATAAGCTACCATCTAAATAGCATACAAGACACTAAAATAAAAGATGCACATATGGTAAGGGAATTTTAATTCTGCATTTGTGCTAATATTCTTAAAGTGATGAGCTTGACTGATGATGTTTATTCACATTTCCTACACACAACCTATAGGGATCTCTTAAATGAAATTATACTTAATGTCAACTTAGGATTTGTTGATAATTTTTGTTTTCTACCTATCTATTTTAGACCCACTTTTAATGACCGACGTACTCAAAAATTGATTATTATTTCATGTCAATCAGACACTCTTCTAGAGCCCTTTATTTTATAAATCATGCAAACCCCTTGAGCGATCACTCTCCTTTTTAGTGTAATCTTAACAGTGCATAGTAATGCGATAAATATTATGGACAGTTCCCCCCATATTGTTGAGAATATATCCCTGAATAGGCTAAATGGATATTACCTTTGTTGGACCAATGTGGACCCTAATGAGTTTTTAAGAGAGGCTATGAATAAATGCAAAGCTGCCTTTCTTGACTGCCTCGACGAGACAACCTCTCCAGCGAACATTAAAAAAAAAAAATGCCCTCATATTTGGCCAAATCAAAAAAGCCCTTTTTGTGAAGAACAAAAAAAACAATTACTAAAGAAAAAGAGTGGTTCAACTCTAAATTAGTGATGTCATTTGAGATGTCATCAGTGATGTCATCAGTGATGTCACTGACATGTCATGAATGATGTAATATGTGACATCATCAGCAGTGGATTGCGGGTGCGCGATATATAGTTAGTGCAACTAACTATATATGGAATTTCAATGGTTTTGTGTGAGTAAAATAAGGTTTTTTAAATGCTAATTCCTAACTATATATGGTCTATAACCTATGGTTTTTTCAGTGAATTTTCCAGGTTTTTTAAATGCTAATTCCTAACTATATATGGTCTCTAACCTATGGTTTTTTCAGTGAATTTCAATGGTTTTTTAATAGCAAATATCATAAGCTGTCGAATGTCAAGTACGTGGTAAGTAAAAACATTTTCGTGTTTATGCACACTGATCTGCTTTGAATGCTGCCCCCCCCACCTCATTTCTATTACGAGTACTCTCTCTTTGCAGATAGTGAAGGGTAGTTAACGCAGGCCTTTGCCCCCGTTGTAATCCGTCGTGCCTGCTTCTCTCTCCATTTGATTCATTGTTATCCAAGCATTTACTGTTTTAGAATTGGTTCTCTTTGGTTCATTCTCTATTTACAAACAAGCACAGAGTCGCAATACTCTGTTTAGTCTTTGCAGATAGTGAAAAATCGTGTAAAAAAACAAAAGGAATCGAGCAAAATCTGTAGGCCACTAATGGGATCTCTTTTTGACCTCGCTAAAATAGAAACATTAGGAACAACCCCTCATGAGAAATACGAAACTAGTGAGATGAACTGAGCTCCACGCCATGATGGCTGCAAGACAGCTCGGCTCCGCCACCCATCCCGCCCAAAATAACGATAAACTCTATGCAAATATTACAAATATATACAACACACCAGCAAAGTAACAGGGTAAAACGTTTTATTAAATAACTATTTACATAACTATTTTATACTTTTTGTTGCCCGATCCGGCTAGCTCAATCGCTCAAGCATGAAACTCATGCACTCTGATAGTTCAAAGTTTTGAGGAGTGCTTGTTACACTGTCTGAAGGTTATTTGCGCCTGCTACAGCTTCACTATTCTCAATGTAAGTGGGGGCTGTTTGAGGACGTGACTGCATTTGAAAACAATGTGATGCGGTGCCTCCCTGAACCGCTTGACGGAGGCCCCCGAGGGACGGTGTGATGGCGCGGACTGGGAGGGGGGGCTTGGCTCCTGCCCCCTCCCCAAGTCTTGTTGCCCTGGTGTGGCCTGAGATTGCCCCCGACATAGGCGGCCGGCTCCCGGGGCCAAGCGGAACTTTTTGCCTTTTGGTGACTCTTCCATTCTTGACCTTGTCCCACAATCCGTTTGACCTGAAGACACGCTGTAGTGGGGCGCCCCTTTACCGTTTCAGTTGCCATTCCGCCCGCTTTTGCTACACTGTGCCTCTTCCGCTATTCAGCTGTTTACCGCCCGCTCTTGCGACTACAGCGTTTCGCTCACCATGTAGTTGAGTTGCTCCCGCTCTTGCGGTGCAGCAATAGGCGGCTGCCACAGGACTCTCAAAATGGCGGCCGGCTCTTCAGATTTGGGCGTGGTCCACTAAAATGGCCCTGCGACACCTTGGAACTCGGACGCTTGTCTGCTAGGGCTTGGGCTCCATTCTCGAAAGCGTCCCCTCAGCCTTGAAGATTCTACAAAAGTCTTGGGGGCCTCCGACTCCCGCAGGCTTCTGGTGGGGAGCGGCTGCCATGATTGCTCGTGGAATGGCCACGACGGAGCTACGAGATGATGGTGCTCTCATGCTGACGCCAGCTTCAGTCTGAAACATCCAGAAACACTGTAGACTACCAATTCGATCAGTTCCGGTAGCGCCCCAACGTGACCCGGTAGAGAAGAACTTGCCCTCCCCTCTTTGACTGATGGTTCTTGTTGCCTGTCCCTTCTGTTGTCATTTAACAGAACTATTTAGCCTGCTGAAAGGGGTTGTGTTCCGACCGCTGGTTGGTGGAGACATTTTGACTATATTCTGGACCTGCGTTGTCGCGTAATGCGTCATATGACGCGCCGCGTTAGCGCATCCGGAAGCGATCCGGGGCGCGGCGCGCAGCGCGTAACGTAAGCATAACAGGTCATGTGACTTGTTAATAAAACTTTTCATTTGTTTTCATTTTACTTTTCTTATTCTAATGATGAAAGGCTTGGTCATATGACCTAAAAATTACGCTTTTTATTGCTTTCGAACATTATTTTTTCTTAAACATATATGTTATAATGTTCCAGGCTAACGTACTTTCCCGGAAAATTTACAACTGTCCTGCAAGTAAAATATATTCCTTTTTTGAGAAAAAGGGCGTTTCTTCGTCCCATGACGGAGCCGTTGAGCAAAAGAGGCTCCGCCTGCTGTCTTAGTCGCCGATACGCCTGAATATCAGATTCTTATCGATCACTTTATGTTGCAGAAGTAGAAAACACAACAGCCCTTGACCATTTATCTTTACTGCGTTCCTGCGTATTATACCTTTTACCCTTCATGTAATTGGACTGCTTTATTTCACTTGCCTTTTACTGATTCGAAAACAGTGACTATTATTAAAAACTTTACCAATGTAAATACTACTACAATGTTTTCTTTTAAAAACCTTTATTGTGAAAATGTCAGTATACAAATACGGGCCTATAACCACGTGGGCCGGCCACGGAGCAAACTGTAATCGTATATGATGAGGAGACATTTACACTGTAGAGGAACGTAACGGGCGGGCCATTAGGTTGCAAGAACTAAGGTGTCTAACAGTTGCGGAATCGGTGGACGTACATTTTATAATTAAAATACGACAGGGCCAGTTACAATAAAATTATCTAGATATACATTTGCGGGCAAGTACCATGGGTGACGTTAATTCGAACTTTCAATAGTACAGTAATCAATAACACATCAGAACTTAATATCAATAGGGATGTCGAAATATTCAATCAATTCTCATCCCCGCCCGCCATGTGCTTCAAAACTGCATACGTATCTCGTGATATCAAGGTTGTGCAACCAGTACACAACAAGGAGTTACGAGTCCCATTTATTCCGGCGCCATTTTGGGCGAGGACGGGCAGGTCCAGGATATAGTCAAAATGTCTCCACCAACCATCGACTATGATGATGTTCATATGCTGTATTTATTAGAGTAACACTCATCTGTCCACATGAAATTAATTTGCCACAATCTAAACATGTCATTTTAATCTTTCCAAAGTTCTTCTGAATATTTGGGACCGTTTCCCTTGCCTCTGATGCTGTCAGTGCCACTTCTTTGGTGAATGCACTGGCAGGTCGGGGGTTGTCCTCCAAATCTCTCTTTTGTGCACCACTATAATTAATCGGTGCCACCTCTCCATATGACGATGCATGGTATAATTACCATAACTATATTTTTTTTCGGTTCCTCTGGAGAGTACATCGTGGCAGATGAGGAAGGTAACGTACCGGGCATTTACCTTTTTTGCATGTAGAGGAAAGGAAAAAAAATTCGAGCGTCAGAGTTCTAAGGTGTCCCAGGGCCATTTTAGTGGACCAGGCCCAAATCCAAAGAACAGGCCGCCATTTTGAGAGTCCTGTTGCAGCCGCCTGTCGCTGTAGCAGCAAGAGCGGGCGAAACTCAGCTAGACGGCGCTCCACTGCAGATGAAGTGCCTCAACCTGGAGAGGCGAGAGAGGCTCGTTTGCGCCGCCTCCCCCCCCCCCCCTTCGGGCACCCCACGCCGACTTTCGGCGCAGCATTGTAGGATGGCCACACCAGTGCGGCAACTTGCTAGACACCGCCTCGGTGCCATCCGGATCTCGGCGCCCCACTGCAGATGAAGTGCCTCCTCATGGAGGGAGAGACTCGTTTGCGCCGCCTCCCCCCCGCTTCTCAGAACTCTCAACTATGACACCACCTCGGTGCCATCCGGATCTTGGCACCTTGTGCTGGTTCCGGCCTATTCACACATCGGTCCGCTACTGACGCCACCTCACAGGCCAACGGGGCGCCCCACGCCGACTTTCGGTGCAGCATTGTAGGATGGCCACACCAGTGCGGCAACTTGCTGGACACCACCTCGGTGCCATCCAGATCTTGGCGCGTTGCGCTGCCTTTGGCCCTATTCGCACATCGGTCCGCTACTGACGCCACCTCACAGGCCAACGGGGTGCACCACGCCGACTTTCGGCGCAGCATTGTAGGATGGCCACACCAGTGCGGCAACTTGCTGGACACCACCTCGGTGCCATCCGGATCTTGGCGCGTTGTGCTTCCTTCGGCCTATTCGCACATCGGTCCGCTACTGACGCCACCTCACAGGCCAACGTGGTACCCCACGCCGACTTTCGGCGCAGCATTGTAGGATGGCCACACCAGTGCGGCAACTTGCTGGACACCACCTCGGTGCCATCCGGATCTTGGCGCGTTGTGCTGCCTTCGGCCTATTCGCACATCAGTCCGCTACTGACGCCACCTCAGAGGCCAACGTGGTACCCCACGCCGACTTTCGGCGCAGCATTGTAGGATGGCCACACCAGTGCGGCAACTTGCTGGACACCACCTCGGTGCCATCCGGATCTTGGCGCGTTGTGCTGCCTTCGGCCTATTCGCACATCGGTCCGCTACTGACGCCACCTCACAGGCCAACGGGGCACCCCACGCCGACTTTCGGCGCAGCATTGTAGGATGGCCACACCAGTGCGGCAACTTGCTGGACACCACCTCGGTGCCATCCGGATCTTGGCGCGTTGTGCTGCCTTCGGCCTATTCGCCGCAAGTGCGCACGCAACTCAGCTGCATAGCGAGTGAAACACCAAGGGGCACAGCATCACATTGCTTTCCAATGCAATCAGATCCTCAAACAGCCCCCACTGACTGACGCGAACTCACAGGCCAACGGGGCGCCCCACGCCGACTTTCGGCGCAGCATTGTAGGATGGCCACACCAGTGCGGCAACTTGCTGGACACCACCTCGGTGCCATCCGGATCTTGGCGCGTTGTGCTGCCTTCGGCCTATTCGCACATCGGTCCGCCACTGACGCCGCCTCACGTGCCAACGGATTTTCTATGCTTTTTATAACCCTATGCCGCATAACAGGTCATGTGACTTGTTTATAAAACTTTTCATTGGTTCATTTTACTTTTGGTTTCCTAATGAGGAAGGCTTGATCATATGACCTAAAATAACACTTTTCATTGGATTAAAACATTTTTTTTTCCCAAACGATGAAAGCCCCACCTTGTTTCTGGATGTTTCAGACTGAAGCTGGCGTCAGCATGAAAGCACCACCATCTCGTGGCTCCGTCGTGGTCATTCCGCGAGCAATCATGGCAGCCGCTCCCCACCGGAAACGTGCAGGAGTCGGGGGCCCCCAAGACTTTTGTAGAATCTTCAAGGCTGAGGGGACGCTTTCGAGAATGGGGTCCAAGACCTAGCAGACAAGCGTCCGAGTTCCAAGGTGTCCCAGGGCCATTTCAGTGGACCAGGCCCAAAAAGGAAAGAGCCTGCCGCCATTTTGAGAGTCCTGTGGCAGCTGCCTATCGCTGCACCGCAAGAGTGGGCGCAACTCAGCTGAATGGCGGATTTTGGCACAGTGTACCAAAAGCGGGCGGAATGGCAACTGAAACGGTAAAGGGGTGCCCCACTACAGCAGACGAGCCTCCACCTGGGGAGGCCCGTTCACGCCGCCTCACCCCCGCCCCCCCGGGGCGCCCCACGCCGTTATTCGGAGCAGCATTGTAGGATACCAAAACCAGTGCGGCAACTTACTGGACATCACCTGGGTGCCATCCACATCTCAGCGCGTTCTGCTGCCTTGGGACTATTCGCACAACAGACCGCTACTGACAATGCCTCCCCCGGGACGCCCCGCGCCGTTTTTCGGAGCTGCATTGTACGATACCAAAACCAGTGCGGCAACTTACTGGACATCACCTGGGTGCCATCCACATCTCAGCGCGTTCTGCTGCCTTGGGACTATTCGCACAACAGACCGCTACTGACGAGGCCTCCCCTCGCACCCCCCGGGACGCCCCACGCCGTTTTTAGGAGCTGCATTGTAGGATACCCAAAACCAGTGCGGCACCCAGGTAACATCACCTGGGTGCCGTCCAGAACTCAGCACGTTGTGCTGCCTTGGGACTATTCGCACAAAACACAGCTACTGACAATTGTTGCTTCTTTTTTCCATAAAATGTTTAAATGTATTTACTGTTTTTGTTGCGTTGTATATATTTATAAGTTATTAAAGTTTTATAATCCTACTACTTTGTTGGAGTGCTATATATTTTTAATGTGACACATAATTGAAAAAACTTTGATGTACAAAGAGGCATCCCTGGAATCTTCCGCTTCAGGCTGGGTCCCCTCCCCAATCACAATACAGGATGGTTTTCAGATAGTAGGAACGCGTGTGGTGTGACGGATCTCATCGGGTGGGGGCCTTGATCTACTGTAACTCCTTTGAAGAGGGGTGATTCTTTACAGCTGGAGCCATAAACTACATCTGCAGGGCTAGGTGATAGCCTGGGACCGGCCTGGACAATCGGACACATAGGAAGAGGAGTGTCAGAGGGTGCGGTAGTGAATAGGGCGAAAGGGAGGTGTCGAGCGGGCACAGGGTGTGATTCTCAGGGAAGAACAGCGCAGATGGGGGGAGGTTTATTGCCCATGCATAAGACAGAGAGCGGGGGTGACCAGTGCCTGGGGGAGATGCTTGCGAGGGTGGGGAGCCATGCTAAGGATCGACAGCGTGCAGAGAGTGGGTCTGGTCAAGGCATCTAAAATGGCTGCCGTGCACGACAAAAGTGTGGCATTTGAAAAAAGGCAAGATGGCGCAGACAATGTTTATCAACACTTCCTGATTTCCTTTGAATCGAACGTTAACAGACGTTATCTCTCCCACACTACCGGTCCCCCTGGGCTTAAACGCCGAGATGGTAGGGACTGCATCCCGTGGAGATAGGCCGAGACGTCACTCGGCAGAAAAAAAAAAAATCTAAAAAAGTCTATAAACATACAATAAGTTAAAAGTCAATCATTCTTGTTTCCTTGTAGTACGCTCCCCAGACCGCTTCCCGGTTCGCGAACCGGGCGCACCCCACGAAAAAAAACGATTTTTTTTTTTTTTTTTTTTGCCCCGCGGG
This sequence comes from Lissotriton helveticus, assembly GCF_964261635.1. Classification (NCBI taxonomy): domain Eukaryota; kingdom Metazoa; phylum Chordata; class Amphibia; order Caudata; family Salamandridae; genus Lissotriton; species Lissotriton helveticus. The sequence continues at coordinate 652,786,841 of NC_136068.1, forward strand.
GCCCTTTTAAAGCCTCCAAATCAAACCTAGGGGGTCAGGGAGGATCTACTATGCCCCCTTATGGTCATTTGCCCCTTCGCTTTGGCCTCCTCTTGTCTCTCGATCCTACCGAGAGACAAGATGGCGGCCGCTACGGACTGTTTGGAATGTTTACAGACACCGGAGAGCCAATCAGCTTCGCTTCGCAAAGCTCCGTAACGCGAAAAGTACGCGAAACGGAGCTCTACCCGGGACGCTGTCACAGATATATATCTTTTTTTGAACGTTAATTTCTCAAAATCCACTGGAGCACATATATTGAGACCTAGCAAAGGCACATCGGGCTACCAGTCCCTACAATTTTGCCAAGTTTCGGGCTAAAAGTGAGGCCAACCGCCCTATGGAAATTAACATGGGAAAAACGCGTTTTGGGACCCCCGTTTTTTCTCGGCCCCCCCTTGACGAACCCCCCCCCCAAATTCTCAGGGGCTGCTCAGAAACAAAATGTTCCATTTTCCTGTAAATTTCAGCCAATTCCGTCCACAAACGCCAAAGTTATTAGACATAGAATTTTCAAACATCCCATAGAGAAAAAATCCTAACTATATATACCTACTGGCGACCGCCAGTAGGTAATATATATATATATACCCTTACCTGGGAACAACGAGTGCATCCTGGGTCATGTAGTCCGTGGACTTTCCCGGACCGGCAGAAAACTTCACCTGTGAGGGGCGGAGCCAATAATTTGCACCTATCAGTGTGCGGTGGGGTGTATTTCATTGCAGGACTTTTGGGACTTCCTATTACACACACTGCAGGCGCTGATGAAGGCCAATCCAGGCCGAAATGCATTCGCCATTACTTGAAGATTAAAAGTGTGTTGCTTCGTCAATCCCCTCTGAGGCTCCCGCTTCTTTCTTTGAAAGGAGGTTTCTTTTGCATCCAATTCAACGCGTGTGCCAGAAGCGCGTCTCAGGAGCCCCCTCGCTACTTGTGGCTTGGAGAATCTGGACCCAGTCTTGGCTGTTTTCTTTTTCTTCACGGTAGTGAAAATCTCCAAGCCCACCGGATGTCCATTTGAATTGATGCCGGCTTAATGAGGCATTTTTCCTCCGCCGAGCGGGTCACACTGTTTTCCCGTTCCTGCAACTTTGCCTTTGGTCTCCGGTTTGCGAGGTTGGGGACGCGAGGCGGCACCTTTAACTTCTTGTGCGTGCCCTTTCCTGCATCAACCCCCGCCTTTGCTATTCTGGACATTTTCTTCAACGTCCCTCAGCCACACTTACCTGGGAACAACGAGTGCATCCTGGGTCATGTAGTCCGTGGACTTTCCCGGACCGGCAGAAAACTTCACCTGTGAGGGGCGGAGCCAATAATTTGCACCTATCAGTGTGCGGTGCGGTGTATTTCATTGCAGGACTTTTGGGACTTCCTATTACACACACTGCAGGCGCTGATGAAGGCCAATCCAGGCCGAAATGCATTCGCCATTACTTGAAGATTAAAAGTGTGTTGCTTCGTCAATCCCCTCTGAGGCTCCCGCTTCTTTCTTTGAAAGGAGGTTTCTTTTGCATATATATATATATATATATATATATATATATATATATATATATATACATCATACTTTCTCCACTTTGTATCATTTATACAAAATAATCTGTAGGAACTGCTCCCCCAGTTGCCATTACTGTTTTTACCCTTTTATTGTTTTTATTACCTGGGCTAATTTCCTCTAAATCACACATTTGTGTGGGCGTTCTAGCAGTAATAAAAATTCATGAAGGTATTAAGAATGAAGACAGTTTTTCTGCGGGACGTTGTTTTCTCCAGTATCAGCTACAACATCCGCGTCTCAATATTTAAATCCTCTTACTCCTCCAGGAAACATTTCAATCCAATTAATTTCTCCTGCTCGTGCATCACACCCTGTGCAAATATTTACTTTCCTGAGCTTTTGGATTGCATTGTTTGTCATTCAAAAAAACTTGGAAATGGTAGAAACTTTTTATTAGAAGTGTAGCACATTCTGTTCTTTAAGCCACATTTAAAATATCAATGTATCAGGTGATCTCCATCTAAGGGGGACAAAGACTGCTCATTTGAAACAAGGCAATCTGTCTTATCAAGCTGCATCCTTCTTAACATACATGAATTTTAAAAAAAATACTACAGTGAAAATTTATGACCAAACTATTAGGAATGGATAACAAATACATTATATATGATTTATTTTCACCAAAGCAATAAGCTCACAAGAGAGCTCATTTACTTGTTAAGTAGTTCTGTACCTCCACTTGGAAGCTTCATTACTGATGAAATGTAATACGTAAAGGGCAAAAGGAAATATGATGGGGTGATTGAGGGAAGGGAGCCATATGGAGGGTAGAAGGGTTAACAATAGAATAGAGCGAGAATTTCAAATGACAGCAAAACAATTTCTAAATACATCAGTATGCTGGCAGATTCAACTATATCACCATTGGTTCATTCGAAAAAGTATCATGCCTGAAACACAAGTAAGGTGCACAAAATAAATCATTGATTGGGAAAATCCCATCCCTAACTAATAAAATAAGTAATTTTGGGTTTGTGCCATTCTAAATGGAGTCTGCTAAAATAATAATATTGCCAGTGTGGTGGAATGTCTGTGTGAATGAATTTGTGAACATGGGCTGATTTGTGGGCCTTTCTGAGTTGGTTCGCCGGCAAAACATGTTCGATATCCATACATTTGAATGTTTATTGGTCTCCACCTGTAGTTGTCAAGAAGCTCTCTACACCAAAAACATGTTTAAATTCAAGCCAGTCGAGGGCATAGTTAATTTTGTTTTTCGGTATCAATGAAGGGAGCGCCACACCTCACATTGAAAAAGGACAAAAATAAACTTTCTCTTTGCCCATTTTGAAAAAGAAAGAGTTGTAAAAGCATTTTCTATCACATTGCTACTGTCTGAAAGTACACACAAACATTACCACATGTGCTATTACCTTTAGAAAATGAGCATTTTTGAAAATTAGAAAGCGCTACAGAATTGAAGTTTACTACTGAAATCTTTTCTGAGTTAAAAAAACCCTGTAATTTGCTCAAAACTCCTGAATACCCATAAAGAAACAAACCAACAACGTTACTCAGATAGCATTTCTAAACCTTATACAACAGCAAAATATATTGTCTAGCACTCACTTATTCCTTGTTAGATAGATGGGCGATAATAGTTAAATTATGCTAATGATGTGAACCACGGGTATAGTATTACCTTAGGATGTCCAAGGCAATGGCAGTGCTCCCTGCAGACTAAGTGCCTGATTATGAGTAAATCCATTGTGGCGATGCGGCAATCACCCTGTTACACCTTGTTACACCCCAACAATCGCTGTGTGATGCTTTCTGGAAGGTATATACAAAGCTGAGCTGTCACTTTACCCGAGATGTGAATTGGAGTCAGGCTGCAAAGCACATGGAGTTATGCACAGAGGAATGCCCACTTTCTAAAAGTATTCATAAAGGGGGTGGTGATGGACAGAGCATCTGAATTAAGCAGAACACTCCTACCCAGTCAAAAGATCAGGGCTTGATCCATCACCGTTTTTTAGCTCACCCAGTTCAGAACCTGGCTACATGCAAATTAGTCTGACCCTGGCCCAGTGCATCATGGGAACAGGGCAGACCAAACTATCAAGCCAATTCTTTACTGGAAAGGAAACAAGCTTCCGGGGACCGGTTTCTGGCATTACAGCCGTCTTCGGCCCGGCTTGCTTGAATCCTGATGGTGCAGTGAGCAAGGGACTCATGTCTGAGCATACCCTTCCACTCCTATAGTGGCCAAAACGATTTTAACGATTCATAAAGGGGGTGGTGATGGACAGAGCATCTGAATTAAGCAGAACACTCGTACCCAGTCAAAAGATGCCAGAAACCGGTCCCCGGAAGCTTGTTTCCTTTCCAGTAAAGAATTGGCTTGGTAGTTTGGTCTGCCCTGCTCCCATGATGCACTGGGCCAGGATCAGACTAATTTGCATGTAGCCAGGTTCTGAGCTGGGATGGTGCAGTGAGCTAAAAAACGGTGATGGATCAAGCCCTGATCTTTTGACTGGGTAGGAGTGTTCTGCTTAATTCAGATACTCTGTCCATCACCACCCCCTTTATGATCCACTTTCTCAAAGTGGCATTTCTACAATAGTAATGAAAACTCCACCTATACCAATCAGCAGGGTGTATCACCACTATTGCAAACATAGCAAACATGGCAGTGCTACTCCTTTCAGATAAGAAATTAACAGGTAGATTCATCAAGCATTTTTGCGAGCGCAAACGGTGCGAATTGCAAAATTCGCCCGTTTGCGCCCGCAAAAATGGCATTTGAGATTCATCAATGGTTCATAAACTCGCAATTTGAAAAATCGCAAATAATAGCGAATTTTCAAATTGGGATCGCATTTAAGGAATCTCAATGAGAGATTCCTTAAATGCTATTCATGAAACATTTGAAAATTGCGAATTCGCTGTTTTTGGCCGCTATTTACCGCGAAGTCAAACCTCGTGGTAAATAGCGGAAACTTAGAAAAATTCACTTAAGTGCATTTTTCTAAGTTGTATGTTACACACACACATGTCCTTGGGACATGTGTGTGCATGACACCAGCGTCCAATATCATTTCAGGGGTGCAACAGGGTGTCCTTTGGACACCCCTGCATCCTTGAAATCGCAAACTCAAAATGCGAATCGCTAATAGCATTGATATGTCTTCCCATTCATTCCTATGGGCCTTTAGGCCCATAGGAATGAATGGGGAGTTATTCCTTATTTGCGATTAGCAATTAGCTAATCACAAATAAGGAAGCTGTAGGAATCGCAAAATAAATTGCAATTTGGACATGAATCCCGTTTTGCGAGTCTGTAATAGCGATTCCTTAATCGCTATTACAGACTCGCAAAACGGGACTTTGATGAATCTATATGTAAGACTGAAGTAGCTTTAAAGGAATTCCCAATGCTAGCCTTGAGATGAGTAGGCTTCATAGCCATGAGAAACCAAATAGCCTGTTTGTCAAAAAGGACACGCAACACAATAAAGGCACATGTCCTACCTTTTTCCTACATAGAACATCCATAGGGTTACCTAGGGCCTATCTTAGGGGTGAGCTATATGTAGAAAAAGGGTGGTTTCAGGCTTGGCAAGTAACTTTAAAGGCCAAGGCAATGGAGAAGTAAAATGTGTGCACTCAGGTCCTGTGGGTGGCACAAGCAGGGATGCAGGCCCACCAAGTAACATTTAATATAGAGGCACCTGGCATATGGGGCACCGATGTATAAGAGACTTACAGGTAAATTAAATATGCCTAATAGGTGTAAACCGAACATACCATGTTTAAAGAATGTTCAGGGTCACTGACCTTTTGGGGTGGCAATTGGGAAACCTCCCACTCAGGGTCCCCTAAGTGGCTCACTCATGTTTGCTGTTGTGGTTTACCTGGATTCACACAAGGAGTTACAACTCATAGTTCTTCCCAATCAAGGGATCCTCCCTAGGGTCTTCCCTAAACCATCAACCCCTGGTTCTCTTTTAAGGCTGTCACCTTTGATTCACTTTCAAAATAGAGTAGGGTTATCAGAAGTGCACACTCATTGAATTCCCCACTCACAGTGAGCCTATCACCCGCCAGAACTCCCTCAACTCCTCCTGATTAAAATGCATGTGTCATCTTCATCATAGATGCACTTCATTTTGACGAGGTACACAAACAAAAGTGCAACAACAACATTCCCATGTGTAAGACCTGAAGCAGAAGCAACAATTCAAAATGACCAATGAGAGAATCTGGAGAAAAACAGAACACGTAATTGCTAGAGATGGAGTCAGTAGTTAATAGGGACCCTTCCTTCTAGTCGGAATAAGGGGGATACACTACTGAAATAACCTCTGTGCACCCCCATGGTAGCGTGGCACAAGCATTCAGGCTTATCTCAGAGGAAGTGTATAAAGCATTTACACACAACCAACAGTAAAACAGTGAAAACACTGCAAAAAGACACCACACAAGTAGGAACACCGAGAAAATACAGTTGCCAGTAGGCCAGCAGGTGCAGAATGGAAACTCAGGACAGGAAAGCCAGATTAGGATCAGGACAGGACCACCAAGGTAAGACCTGCACCCGCAGTTCAGTTGCAACGCCTGCGCTACCCCTTCTCTGCAGCTATCAGTTAAAACCCCGATTGGGTTCTCGAATTCCCCGGAAAAAATGCTTCACCAGCACTTTAAGGTTCTCAAAACCCCAAATGGGTCTGTGAGTCTGTCTGACAGGGTGCTCCGCAGCACCTCTGTTTCTGAATCAGCTATTGAGTGCATTGGGTCAGTGACAGGTCAGCTAGTCGGACAAGTCGGACAAGTTCTCTAGCTAAACCTAGGCTAGTTATACTGTTTTCAGGTCAGTGTACCTCCCTCCAAATGTTGCAAGTGTACGGATCACCAATTTTGATTGGACAAATGAAAGGAAAAGTCTTCACACCATCTAGGATTTGACTTTCTCAAGCTCATAATTTGCATCTTCCGAGACAGCCCCTTGAATTTCAGGTTCCCATGACATGTTCTTTACACATAACAATGGTGAATTTAACATTTTATACATTGTAATACATTTAGTACAATTCAGCTTCTTCGACTAGGTGAAGGTGCCTCTTCCCAGGCGCATTTTGGCTTGGACTTCTGTGTTGGCTTGAGTTCAATTGCAAAAAACAACAAGTGATGGACTGAATGTGGATCAATGTCACACACTCCCCCAGTCAAAAGATCTGGGCCCAAATCCATCGTTTTTTTGCACTCCACACCACCCTGGGTCAGATAATGGCTTTATGCAAATCAGCTCTGACCCTGTTGCCCCATGGGAACAGTCCAGTCCGAACTACAACAGCCATATCTTTCCCAGACCGGAATCAAGCATCCGAGGACCGGACCGGTTTCGAGGTAACACCTCTCTTCAGCCCGGCTAGCTTGACTCCAAGTGGTGTGGAGTGCCTGGGACCCACGTCTGGGCATCCCCAGCGCACTTAGGGCGGCAATTGCAAAAAACAACAAGTGATGGACTGAATGTGGATCAATGTCACACACTCCCCCAGTCAAAAGATCTGGGCCCAAATCCATCGTTTTTTTGCACTCCACACCACCCTGGGTCAGATAATGGCTTTATGCAAATCAGCTCTGACCCTGTTGCCCCATGGGAACAGTCCAGTCCGAACTACAACAGCCATATCTTTCCCAGACCGGAATCAAGCATCCGAGGACCGGACCGGTTTCGAGGTAACACCTCTCTTCAGCCCGGCTAGCTTGACTCCAAGTGGTGTGGAGTGCCTGGGACCCACGTCTGGGCATCCCCAGCGCACTTAGGGCGGCAATTGCAAAAAACAACAAGTGATGGACTGAATGTGGATCAATGTCACACACTCCCCCAGTCAAAAGATCTGGGCCCAAATCCATCGTTTTTTTGCACTCCACACCACCCTGGGTCAGATAATGGCTTTATGCAAATCAGCTCTGACCCTGTTGCCCCATGGGAACAGTCCAGTCCGAACTACAACAGCCATATCTTTCCCAGACCGGAATCAAGCATCCGAGGACCGGACCGGTTTCGAGGTAACACCTCTCTTCAGCCCGGCTAGCTTGACTCCAAGTGGTGTGGAGTGCCTGGGACCCACGTCTGGGCATCCCCAGCGCACTTAGGGCGGCAATTGCAAAAAACAGTCCATCACTTGTTGTTTTTGCAATTGCCGCCCTAAGTGCGCTGGGGATGTCCAGACGTGGGTCCCAGGCACTCCACACCACTTGGAGTCAAGCTAGCCGGGCTGAAGAGAGGTGTTACCTCGAAACCGGTCCGGTCCTCGGATGCTTGATTCCGTTCTGGGAAGGACATGGCTTTTGTAGTTCGGACTGGACTGTTCCCATGGGGCAACAGGGTCAGAGCTGATTTGCATATCGCCATTGTCTAACCCAGGGTGGTGTGGAGTGCAAAAAAACGATGGATTTGGGCCCAGATCTTTTGACTGGGGGAGTGTGTGACATTGATCCACATTCAGTCCATCACTTGTTGTTTTTGCAATTGCCGCCCTAAGTGCGCTGGGGATGCCCAGACGTGGGTCCCAGGCACTCCACACCACTTGGAGTCAAGCTAGCCGGGCTGAAGAGAGGTGTTACCTCGAAACTGGTCCGGTCCTCGGATGCTTGATTCCGTTCTGGGAAGGACATGGCTTTTGTACTTCGGACTGGACTGTTCCCATGGGGCAACAGGGTCAGAGCTGATTTGCATATCGCCATTGTCTAACCCAGGGTGGTGTGGAGTGCAAAAAAACGATGGATTTGGGCCCAGATCTTTTGACTGGGGGAGTGTGTGACATTGATCCACATTCAGTCCATCACTTGTTGTTTTTGCAATTGCCGCCCTAAGTGCGCTGGGGATGCCCAGACGTGGGTCCCAGGCACTCCACACCACTTGGAGTCAAGCTAGCCGGGCTGAAGAGAGGTGTTACCTCGAAACCGGTCCGGTCCTCGGATGCTTGATTCCGTTCTGGGAAGGACATGGCTTTTGTAGTTCGGACTGGACTGTTCCCATGGGGCAACAGGGTCAGAGCTGATTTGCATATCGCCATTGTCTAACCCAGGGTGGTGTGGAGTGCAAAAAAACGATGGATTTGGGCCCAGATCTTTTGACTGGGGGAGTGTGTGACATTGATCCACATTCAGTCCATCACTTGTTGTTTTTGCAATTGCCGCCCTAAGTGCGCTGGGGATGCCCAGACGTGGGTCCCAGGCACTCCACACCACTTGGAGTCAAGCTAGCCGGGCTGAAGAGAGGTGTTACCTCGAAACCGGTCCGGTCCTCGGATGCTTGATTCCGTTCTGGGAAGGACATGGCTTTTGTAGTTCGGACTGGACTGTTCCCATGGGGCAACAGGGTCAGAGCTGATTTGCATATCGCCATTGTCTAACCCAGGGTGGTGTGGAGTGCAAAAAAACGATGGATTTGGGCCCAGATCTTTTGACTGGGGGAGTGTGTGACATTGATCCACATTCAGTCCATCACTTGTTGTTTTTGCAATTGCCGCCCTAAGTGCGCTGGGGATGCCCAGACGTGGGTCCCAGGCACTCCACACCACTTGGAGTCAAGCTAGCCGGGCTGAAGAGAGGTGTTACCTCGAAACCGGTCCGGTCCTCGGATGCTTGATTCCGTTCTGGGAAGGACATGGCTTTTGTAGTTCGGACTGGACTGTTCCCATGGGGCAACAGGGTCAGAGCTGATTTGCACATCGCCATTGTCTAACCCAGGGTGGTGTGGAGTGCAAAAAAACGATGGATTTGGGCCCAGATCTTTTGACTGGGGGAGTGTGTGACATTGATCCACATTCAGTCCATCACTTGTTGTTTGGGCTTGAGTTCAATGTCACAGAGTTCATCCTCTGGCTGTGGACTGTCATGTGCTGAAAGGATTTTCAAAATGGAGTATTCCTGTCCCTCATGCCCAAGGATTACGGATACATGAAAAGTAAAAAGAAACAGTTTTAGAACACAGAAAAAATGAATGCACTGTATACCATGAATCCCTACATTACTCCCATTAATTCATATTAACTATAGCCTTAATGATTAATGCAAAACAAACAGCATAGCAAAAGCAGCAGTGCAAGCTTCAAGCATGTGAGGACATAAAGCAGCCATTTTAGTTCTACTGCGCAAGTGCAAAAGGTTTCCCACCAAAACTGCGAGTAAGTCACGTCACATGGGTGTGACCGACGCATGCGCAGAAGGAATTCCCGCGTAGCAGCAGCCATCTTAGTAGCAAGCGTATTAGGATTAGTAAACACATAGGGAAGCATCACTCGGATATCCAAAAAAGAAGAAAGGGAAATTAATAAGACAAACAGGTTGATTAATACTATTAGGGTTATTTGAGGTTCATGAGTACAAGCAAGGCGCTATACGTGTGAATCCTTGCTCCATCAATCCCCTATTTGATTATATTATATATCATCACAAATTAATAGAACCAGATGCCAACTTTTCACATTTCACCCATTTCAATCTCTTCAAACATTCTGTTTAGCTTCTTCTCAGTCTCTTTATTAGGATGAGTATGTTTCACCCTTTTGTAAATTTGGTTATTCAATTCTTCTAATTCGAGCTCATCAACATTTCTTTTCACTCCTCTCTTGTTCACAGTATACTTCTTTTTGTGTTTTCGACATTTGCAGCAATTACTATTATAAACACAAATAGACCTATTCCCGCTATTGGCATCAGTATTTTACTCACAAGACTCTTACCTAGGTTAGAAAACCAACTACCTACAGCAGAGAGACCATCAGTAAGTCTCTTCCAGGCACTGCCAACCTCAAGTGGTTTAAGCTCTTTTTCGAAATTAGTAATGTTCCTCACATACCCTTTGATCTCCACACTTTTGTCAGGTATGTAAGTGCAACAATGTTGTGCTTTCAACATTCTGCCCTCTTTTGCCAATAATGTATCAAGAGCAAGTCTGTTTTGTAAAACCATTGATCTCATCGCAACCAACTCGGTATTGACCATCAGGAAACCTCCAGCAGTGTCAGTTGATAACCGATCTACTACTGTTAACAATTTACAAATTCTGTGTGTATTCAGAGCCACTCCCACTGTAGGTATCATTGCACTAAAAATATTACCTACTATTTCACCAACACTCTCTCTTTTACTACGTACTAATTCATGAGTTCTTTCAGTGCTTCCAGTGATTTTCCCCACATGGTATATCTTTGGGAAGACAATACCAAAAGAACAGCTTCCGTACCAATGGTCGGGCAATTTGAAATAAGCCTTGTTCCCACATATATAATACATTCCAGGAAACTTAGGCTCTGACCCATCTTTGAAACCCCAACCCCCAATTACCTTGTAATTGTGTTTGCATTCACTGGAACCAATGATTATATTGTTATAATAACTGGTTCTTTCCCTCTGAAGACAAAGTTTTCCCCTTCTTTTCGAAATCCAGCAACATAGCAGCATTAGCACAACCATTTGAGGTACTCTCTATGCTTTCAGCCCATTTAGGGGTTTTCTGATTTTTGTCATTTGCTTTCTTTTGGAAACTTGTGTGCGTCATCTATATTTATTTTACCTACAGTTAGAAAATAGTCACTCATGTATTTTGCTACATCTCTAGTTGTATGTACAGGGTTCAGGTTTCTTCGGACAGGAAGTTCAGAAAATATCACATCAAAGTTTGAATAATAATACTGTAAAGGTCGTCTTCTATAAAATAAACTAGTTAGAATACTACAGGAGATTCCATAGGTGAAGGGCAAGTGGTGATACCTCACACCTTCAGCAACCGACGTAGGCAGCTTCATACAAACATAACAGTCGTCTATTTCCATAGCTTCTACATAATGTACTAACAGGTTTGCGAAAACATTTAAATGAGTTTTGTTCTTGATTTTATTATAATGTAATCCCTCCTCATCTGGTGCTTCTAAATCTAATTTTGTTTGCTTAAGACTAAGTGGCTTCTCTGGTGCAACTACTCTTTGTGGTGTATTTCTAGTGTGTGATTCTACAGTGTCTCTGGTAAGTGATTATTTGGGTACAGGTTCGGGTCTTTACTCATCATGAAGGAATAGCTATTGTTAGTCCTATCCAAAGTATCAGTACTATTGCTACACTACATAGACATACTTGGCAGCATGTTTTTAAACAACTTCGTCTCGGTCTCCCATTCACAGACGAATCAGACATTTTTAACTCAAAAGAAGCTTCAACCCCTCTTTGTTACTCTGCACAGTTTGCTTACTCAAGCAACTTTTCAGGTTGGTTTCGCTTATTCTTCAGCTTGGTCAATAATCAATTCTTCATCACTTTCATCACTTATTTCCAAATTTTCAAATTCTTCTAATACAAAGTAAGCCCACTCAGGACTCTGGTACTTGTTATTCAGTTTCTTTATACGGGCATTTCTCCTCTTTCCTTTTATCACAGCTGGGTAAGTTTGACTTGATACTTCATTTATCTGTTCAGGTTCTTCGTTAATTGTCTTTAATCTCAATCTCAGTCTTTTGACAAATCTAGGTACTGAGTCACCTTTTCTGAGTCTTTTAACTGGCACTGTGTCTTGACTTTCCTCAAACACTCTTTTGTTTTTGTTCAGTTGTGGCACATTTGTTTCAAGTTCGTCTTCAGTATTTCTCCCTAACTGACTAGGTCCAGGTCTTTCATCAGTTTCTTCTGCCTGGTCCCTAAACTGGCCTTGTTCAGGTATATGCTGATTTTGACTTTGGTTTGTATCGTTTTCTTCTTCCTGAACACAATTGCCTATTCCTATATGGTCCTGTTCAAGCTCTTCGAACTCTTGATTTTCTTCCGCTTGAACTTCTGCCCTAATTTCTATCTGTCCCTCTTCTGGCTCAGGTGTTCTTGGTGGAGTGTCATTTACCTGTTCTTTCCCTATCTGGTCCTCCTAAATGACTTCCTCTGTCAGATTCAATCGTGACTGGCAAACCGTACCGAGGTATAAACTCCCTAAGTAATAATTTGGCAACTGTAATGCTGTCATTTCTACGTGCAGGGTAAGCTTCCACCCACTTTGAAAATAGGCAGACAATGACAAGTAGGTACTTCATTCCTCGACAAGGGGGTAACTGAATAAAGTCTAGTTGTAGTCCAATAAAGGGGCCCTCTGCCTTTCCAATTTTTCCTGGCAACACCACAGTTTTCTTTCTCTGCTATGTTTCTGAATTTCGAATTGAACCATGTCTGGCAGAACATGCGAATCATTGCATCTCTTCCCAAATGTGTGTCTCCATGTATCAACCTAGCCATAGGAGCGAGCGAACAGTCTGGCAACAAAGGCATACCCTCCAAGTAGACGATGACACCATCTTCCACCCTCCTCTGACAACCAAAGTTTCTCCACCTTTGTTTTTCCTGTGGCTCTGCTGTGTCCTGTAAGTCTCTCACTTCCTCCCATGTATTCACTCCCTCTAGCATCAAAAGTTGGCAGCTGTTTCCGTTTCCCCCAACCTTTATTTTGATTGCTATTTGGTATCTTGCACAATGTTGGGCTAACTGGTCAGCATATCGATTGCCTGCTGTCACTTTGTTATCGCCAGATTTGTGAGCAGCACACTTGACCACAGCCAATTCTTTTGGTAACTGAATTGCTTCTAGTAAATCCTGCACATATCTTTCATTTCTGATAGGGGTGCCTGAAGAAGTCAGGAACTCTCTTTGCATCCATAAATGGCCAAAGTCATGCACAACCCCATAACCATACTGGCTATCAGTATATATGGTTCTCTTCGAGTTCCTCCCAAATTTACAAGCTTTTGTCAATGCAACCAATTCAGCTACTTGTGCAGACTTGACTTCATGTAAATAGGATGCTTCCACTGGACCTCCCAGAGTACACACTGAGTAGGCAGCACTTAGGCCTCCTTCCTCATGTCTCATGCATGAGCCGTCTACAAACAGCAATTAATCTTCATTAATTAAAGGGTCTTCTTTTATATCTGGGCGTGGTTTTGTACTAAACTCGGTCAAATCAATGCAGTCATGTTCAGTTTCCTCCCTCATTTCTGCTGCAAATGAATTAGGCAGTAAGGTAGCTGGATTCAGAATATTACATCTAGCAATGGTCACGTTTCCTGCACCTATAAGGATTCATTCATACTGTGTCAGCCGACTTGGTGTGAGATACTGAGTCTTTATTATTGTCAGCAAAATCGCAACAGAATGTGGAACATACACAGTTACTGGATGTCCCATCACAATGGACTCACTCTGTTCAAGACTCATGCATGTTGAAGCTACAGCTTTCAAACATCCAGGTAATCCAGCTGCTACTGGGCCCAATGTGGAAGAAAAATATGCCACTGGACGTCGAGTCATACCATGAATTTGGGTCAGGACTGAAAGTGTACAATTGTCTCGTGTGTCACAGAAAAGTGCAAAATCTTTTGAATACTCAGGCATTCCTAATGCAGGAGCTATACACAGACATTCTTGCAATTTTACAAAAGCAGTCATGTTTTCGTCATCCCATTCAACAGGATCTTTTGCTCCTTTCTTTGTCATTTTTATCAATGGTCTTGCTAGGACTGCAAATCCCACAATCCACTGCCTACAGTATCCTACAACTCCAAGAAACATTCTGATTTCTTTCTGGGTATTGGGCAATTCCATGTTTCGAATTATTCTAATTCTTTCTGTGGTAACTTTCCTGATACCTTTCTCTATCTGGTGCCCCAGATATTTTACTGATGAGGTACAGAACTGTAGTTTGTCTGGTGATACTTTATGCCCGCCTTCACCTAAATGATTCAGTAAGGCAATGGTGTCGACAACACAGTCTTTCCTGCTCTTAGACGCCACCAAGAGGTCGTCTATATATTGCACCAGGACTGATTTTCCGGGCAATACCAGGGTTTCAAGGCATTTTTTCAGAATCTGATTAAAGATTGAAGGGCTTTCTGTGTACCCCTGAGGGACACGATTCCAGGCGTAGACATGGCTGTCGAATTCAAATGAGAAAAGAAATTTGCTGTCTGGATGTAATGGAATTGAAAAGAATGCATGACATAATTCAATGACGGTAAACCATCCAGCATTCCACGGTATTTGGTATAGAATCACTGCAGGGTTTGGCACGACAGGACAACAAGGAACCACGATTTTATTAACCTTGCGCAGGTCCTGTACGACCCTGTACTTACCACTAGGTTTCTTTATGACAATTATCGGTGAGTTACAAGGACTGCTCAACACTTCTTGCAAAATGCCTGCTTCTAGCAGGCGTTTGATTTCTTTAGCAACTCCTGCTTTCACTTCTGCACTCATTTTGTACTGTTTAGTATTTGGGTAGGCTGCATCTTCTTTTATGGCTATTTTAATTGGGTCAACATTTGCTGGTCTTGCTAACAATAATTTGTATATTCTGTCTTCATCTGGGGTCTGAATTTCAACGCCATTTGGAGTGCAAAAGATAGTGTAGTTCATTTTGCACAACAAATCTCGTCCTAATAAGTTTACAGGGCTAGAATCACAAACAACAAATCTATGCATTTTTTAAAAATTCCATATTTGAATCTCCATTGGTTCTGTAACTGAGGTACTAATTAGATGATTAGAAACACCCACTACTTGGATTGTTCTCCCGAGAGGGGTAGGTTTGGAACGTCTGCTGTTCTCACAGTAGAACGGGTAGCACCGGTGTCCAACAGAAAGGTGATGTCATTTCCTTCAACCTTTCCTTCAATGTATGGCCCTGACTGGTCCACCGACAAAGAGGCACCAAGTACGCACTCCTCGTCCTCCCACCTCAGGCACCGTCAGTAGGTGTCATCAGAGAGAAATGTGTAATTTAACAAAAATTGTGAAGTTTCTGCATTTTTATCCTCCCTTCCTTCCCAACCTTTAGTGACTTCACTCTGTTGTGCTTTGCTCCGGTAATTTGGCCTAGGTGCATGAGGCAACTGATTCTGTTTTACCTGCTGCTGGGTCTTCCGTGGTGTCTCATTCTGTGTCTGTGGATTCAAATCATTAATTTGCACATTACCATTCTGCACAGCCTTACACTCGTCTCTCCAGTGACCTATCTTTCCGCACCCGTGACATGGGAATTTCTTCCGTTCCTCTTCTCGGCTCATTTTTACTATCGGTTTTCCCCCACCTCCAGGGCCCTGACACTGGTTACTAGACATTTTATTCAGCTGCTGTTCTTGGTGCTCGGCTAATTTAACCTGTGCCTACATGACTTTTTCTTTCAATTCTTTTAGTTTATCTTCCAGCTCATCCTCGCAATATTTAGCATACTTCAGGACTTCATCGATTGGTTTAGCCTGCCAGCAAATTTTATTGTCTTTGATCCACTGTGAGATTTCAGGCCTTAACCCTAACACGCATCGATAAATGAAGTGGGTCATGTCCTTCATTTCAATGTTATCCAGTCCACTGTACGTTTTGAACACCTATAACACTCGTTCATAATACGAGTGTACAGTCTCATCTCGATTCTGGGTAGTTCAATTCACTAGGCCAATCAACAGCAATTTTACATTCTGTCCATAAATCTACAGGGACTACAATGTCAAAGAAACCATCTAGATCTTTCAGGAGGCATTTTTGGACTTTCACAAATCTCTCGACCTGTCTTTACCATTCTACATTATTCTCTCGCAATTTCGGGAAGTCATTTGTAAAGGACACAATATCCTGTCGGGACCATGAAACATGAACATATCCTCCACCTGGCACTTCTCTCATAGGATATCATGTTTCCACCTTTTCTGCTTCTTTTAAGACATACTCAGAAGTCATTTGTTTGGATCTAATTTCCTCTTTTTTCTTTGCCCATCTGGCTTTCCATTTTTCTAATTCTCCCCATTTTTGTAACAGGTTTAACAAATCTCTTATCTGCACCTTTTTCCCTGACACATTCATATTTTCTAAATCCATGTCTGAGAATTCTGCTCTGTAGGGTTTTTGCAAGACTTTAGACTTACCAAGGTCAATTCCCATGCTAGCTGCAGTATCCATTAATTTCTCATGGAACACTCTAGTATTACGGGTTATGCTTTTGCAAATGAATAACAATTCCTCTTCACTAAGAGTGTTCAGTCTGTCCAACCCAACATTCCCAGCCATCAGTTCCTCCAATTCTACTCTCGGTTTATATATATCTAATGGTTTGGGCTGAGGATTTGGTTTCTATAATTCTCGGGTCAATATGTTGCTTTCTTCAGGCGTCACTACCATAGCACTTCTGGTACCTGAAGATGACTCAATTTGTACTTCTCTCGAAGTAAAAGGAGTGTTCTTTCTCTGAAAACTCCCTTCTGGTTCCCTTATCGGTAAATCCATTAAGGAAATCACATATTCACATTCACTTGCCTGATCGTCTACTATTAAGGGCTCTTTTCTCGGCTGAACTACAGATGGGGTTATAATTGGAGTTTTCGGACTACTTTGCTTATCCCCGTAGAAAGGAACAACTGGTCCAATAGTTACTGGGATTGTCAAAGCTTCAGGACTTGTATTTAATTGGGAGATTTTCTGAATTTGTTCTGTTCTTTATTTCATTAAAGCCTCTCGTTCTCTATCGAGCAGTATCTTATCCATGGAGGTCTCATGTACTATTTGTGGAATTAAGGGAGGGCCATAACTCAGGGCACTTGGATTTGTCATACTTGGACCCTCACCATAATTAGGTTTCAGGAATGGGTTTCTCGTGCTTAGGGACCTTGGTTCCTCATTATAAGGTGGTGGATTCTTCATTAATAAATCCTCCAGATACTCATCATCTGAATCACCAGTGGTCATTAAATGCTTTGTTTTCTCTGTCCTTTTCCCTCCCAAGGGTTCTTCTACTGTTAATACAGGGTACAGTCCTTCTACCATCATGTTCTGTCTCCATTCTTTCATTCTTTTTTCTCGGGTCTCTTTCTTTACATTCGGGTAACATTTAGCTAACCCTTTGTCAATTCTGGGTCTTTCTCACTCAAAAGCCTCTACTTCCCATTCTTCTAAGGCCTAATATTACGTTAGTCTAGGTCTGGGATGCAAATCATTCATCCGGGGTCTCAGATTGAACAAGATTCTCCCATTAAATGTACCTTCTAAGGGAAATGCTAAAATTCCATCATCTTTAGTATAATCCACCCAATTTTCTAACCATACACAAGCATGGTAGCCTCTGTCGAATAACATAAATGATGCGGGAGTATTAGGTGGTGGAATGATAACTCCTTCTCTAGTTTTGATAGGCTTGTCCTTCTTAAAATAATTATTTACTTTGTCTACAAGAGTCATTTTTCTCTTATTTCTATACATAATGTTATTTCTAGCTTTTCTCCACGGATCCCTCACAAAACCTTGATATCTTGGGGCAGGTCAAGTCTCGGGACGAGTTGGATACCACATATACCTTCTCCTCAAATTACTTTGTTTACAAAATCACGTCCAATATTAGCACGTCTTTGATTTTCCTGCAACCAACCAAATGCGCAGTTTCAAACAATTTCAACCATTGGGTGCGCGGCGTTTCTCGTAAACGAGTTTCTCACGCTTCTGTGCTCACCCCTCCTTTACAATGCTATCTCAGCTACACGCCCGCTGTTTCGGCCAATCTCAGCGCGGCACTGAGTGACGTCAGCGCAGCTCCGCAACTGACTCCGTCCTTTACAAGGTACCGTAAAATTCAATTTTTTTTTTAATTGCAAGTGCTCTGTTTATTTTACAACGAAAAAAACATTCGCCACTGTACTCGAGTGTCTAGAAAGAAAAGATTTGTTTCACTGCAAGTAAATCCCTTCTGTTTACTTTTCATATACTGCGAGTAGATCCCTTCTGACTACTCTTCACACAAGCATTAGAGAACATGGTATTCCTTCGACTCATGCACTCAGGGATATATACTAAGCCAAAAGTTTCACCAGTGAACCCCTTTGCTAACAATCAAGCTCAGACAAACCTGCTACTCCTTCTGTGTGACCCTTACTAGGTGATATCACAATAGAAGTTTTGCCAGTGAACTCTTTGCTATCATTTATTCATACACTTATACAGAAACCCTAATTAGTGCTTCCAGTTCTGCCCAACCCGCACTAACTTTCCTCAACATAAGTGACCTCTATGCGACGTGGCTTCTATTCTACCACTCGCTATTCTGCCCCCGGGGATTCCAGACAAACATATAACAATCACTAACGAGTTTTGTTAGAACACAGATCAATATATAGCAGCATTTCAGAGAATTTTTTTATACATTTCATAACATTTCAAACAAGTTTACATTTGATCGATCGATCGATATTTTAGCAGCAATTTTATTATCACAGTTAGCAGCAGTTTACCTACCTACCTATTTTAACTAGTCCTGCCTACCTTTAACTAGTCCCCAACCATAGCTCTGCTACCAGAAGATTACTGATAGAGCGCGCAGGTCACCCGACTAACAATTTCACCATATGCACACTTGGGCCCATAAATTCAATTTACTATATTTATTAATTGGGTAACCTACACTCTACTACCTGTATCCCTAATTCCTATATACCGACCAAAATCATGAAAATTGTGTAGCCATGCAGAAAATAGACTATGCCAACCATTTAGAAGTCTAAAGGGAAGGTAAGAAAAGGGAACATGCTAGTATGAAATTTCAGAGATTAGACTTGGTGTGTTGTGTCTAAAGGACGGGGAAATAAGGAACATGCTAGAATGCACGGACGATTCGAAGATGGCCGCCTGGTAGGAGCTCCCGTGAAGAGCTCCTGGTGCTGGGGATCCCACACTGGGCTTTATCCCTGTTAGCACACACCAGCTCGCCGGAACGAGAAGCAGAAAAGTAACTGGAGCAAAAGTAATTGGATTTGCAAGTAACTGGATTGCCCGAGGGGTCCGCTCACGGAGGTTGGAGCCTGAAGCTGCGGGAGCCGGCTGAGCCGCCACTGGACACAAGCCCTCGCGCACCCACCGAGACAGAGACTGACCTGATGAAGGAGGCCAGACCCTGAGGAACTGGGAGCCTGCTGAGTCGGCACTCTTCATCGGTGTTTGACGACTGCGGAGCCCCCGCAACCTGCCACTGGATCCGTGCCTCCAGACACTCCATCGCGGCGCAGCTGAAGCTCCGGGGAGCCTGCTGAGTCGGCTCTGCGGATTGTCCCGTGCTCGGCCCGCACCACCACAGCAGACGACCCCAGACACCACGGCTGAGGTCTCCAGACACCCCCTTCGCGGCGCAGAGGAAGCTCTGGGACCAGCAATCAACAGATCACCCCAGCAGCACCGGGATCAAAGCGGAGCGAGCACCGGACCCCTCCCCCCCTCCCCCACTCCCGAACAAATACAGATGCTGGCCGCTACTCGGGAACGAGGCAACAACGGACAACACTCGCAGCAGCGGAGCACCGCGGGATAGCCGGCACCAGGACGAACACCGGACCCCGCCTCCACTCATGAGTTGAAGCAGCGGCGACCCCCCCACCCAGAAGACGCCGGTCGCACACCGGGACGAGGCCACGACATCACCCCCCCCCTCTCCCGCCCGCTCCGCAGTAGAGGAACCCCAGCGGACTGGAGGGCTGAGAGGAGCTGGGGACGCCGGCTTGGTAATCAGATGCAGACACTGGGGAGTCATATTAGCGTGCAGCGGACCCAGCGGACACAGTCTTTAATAACAAAAGAAGGTATTTATGTGCATTTCCCGGTTCTCATTCCTAAAACTGTATTGTACAAAATGGCGGGGGTCTGAAAAACAAAAAACTAAGGCTATAAATCACCTACTGTGCCCACGAGGTTCCCTCGGGATGAGACTCCCTCACAGTGTGAAAACGAAACTGCTCTCCCTGCTCACAAAGCATGAACAATAAAAAGAGGACTAATGTCTCTTTTCCCCCTATGTGGCGGCCATTTTTGTACAGTCTCTCTCTCTCGGATCACCATCTTGGACTAGTCATTGTTGCTGGGCTATCAATTATTTCACTATCTGAGGTGCATCAAGAACTCACCTCTTTAGGCTAAGCCCAACTACTACTACCACTACTGTACTCTGAACTACGGATCTGTGATCTACTGTACTCTGATGCACACCTATCTGTGTCATGTAACAGACTGCCTGCATTTGCATTCTGCTTTATTATATTCATTATATATTATTTATAGGTTTACTTGTTAACAGAACTATTCCCCCAATTGTACACTGCACTACTCTGCAGAATCTCTCCTGTTATGCTACCGCATGTATTTTAGGTCTATAGTTTTTCAGAACTATTCCTCCAATTGTACTCTGCACTACTACTTTACACAATTCTGCAACCTGCACCCATTTCTCAGTGTTTCTCTCCTGTAATTTACCCACTGCTACCTACCACATATATATAATGCAGTCGCTCACTAGTGATACTTCTGCTCCCTAGGGTCATTTCTGTTCCGCGTAACCTGGGGTTGGCATTGGCAGCGTGCATCCAGCACATTTATGCAACCTGTATTCACTTTACTTCTCTCTCATGTAATGCACCGACTGCTACCTCACATATGCTGGTCGTCTCACTAGTGTAATTTCTGCCCGCTAGTGCCATTTCTGATCCAGATAACCTGTTGTGTTTGCATGTGCATCTTGCTCCTGCATAACACTATTGTTCACCCACCCCCGTGCTACATTGCTACCATACCAACATGGAGCTCATCGGCAAACACACATATAAAATAAACTACCCTTCCGTGCTCACCAAAAAAGCTGCTAAACGCTTTAAACACGACTTCCTTAGGTCCCACCCAGAAACACCCTTTGCCGACACCTACTTCTCATCGGTCAAGGGACCCTCGAACACCGACATCATTTTCCACACCACACGCAGAGCGCAATGGAAAAAAGTGTTCCTCACCCTATTCACCGTCTCCACCACCAGGAAATCCGCACATGGCCTAACTCTCTCCATCACATCGTCCCAACTCCTCCCAGGCAGAACCACCATCACTATTTACAACAACGGGATTGTCCTAATTCAAGCGACAGACAGGAACCTGGAACTACTTGACAACCTGTTCCCCTCTCTCAAAGAGCACCTTTCCAACCCTCGGACTTACACGCATATCACCCCCTGTCCTACCTCCCCTAACGTCACAGCTCCCACCCTTAACTCTCCTAACCCAGTTCAGCAACAGGAAGACACACACCTCACCTTCACACCCTGCTCCACAGTCAATCACCCGCCCGTCGCAGCTACCCCTCCCCGCCCCTCATACACAGACATAGACCTCGTCCCTCCACACACCACTCGCTTCCCCAGCCCCCCTACTAACATTCGTACCGCTGCTCATCCTCCCATCTCCCCCCCCACACTTTGCACTCCCGTACCGTCCCCCGCACATTTATTCTCAGAGCACCCCTCCTCCCCCAATGGCACCCCATACAACATGACTCTCTCTCCGACTTCCGCCCCCCCCACACTTAGCACTCCCGCCACGCCTAGCCTGCACCCCTCCTTCAACATCCCACCCCCCTCGCTCACTCCTCAATATCCCACCTCCTCCCCCACAACAGCCAGCCTTCACATCGCCCCCATTTTCCCTTCCCCCCCTAGCACGGATGCGCTTCCCAATAACACCTATCCTCTCGCTAACACGCCCAACACCCCCAACACCTTCATCAGCTCCGCCTCTCCACCCGGACTGCCCCCTGTCAACGTATTCGCCGGTTCAGCGCCAGTACCCCCCCCAACACCGCGCCCATCATCACCTTGGATATTATTATGTCCACCCTCCTCCAATTGAAAGAAGAATTACACTCCATTAAAGAGTTGCTCTTCACACACCCCAGACACCCCCCTCCCATCACCACCCTTACCACACCTAACACCACTTCCCCCTCACCTGCTTCTCGCCCTACCACACAACACTCCACACACCGGACCTCTATCCCCCCTCGCAATACCAACAATCGCAATAACAATTGCAATCACCTTACTACCAAGCGCAATACTCCTCCTGCTACACCTAACAACACTTTCTCCTCACCTCCTACTCGCCTCATCACACATCTTTCCCCACATTGGACTTCTACCCCCTCTTGCTATACCACCAATCGCCCCAGACGCACTACCAACACGATCTCTGACCATGACGTACACACCCTTCTCCACTCTTACGACCCGGCTCCCCAAAAGCCACTAGCTACCAACAACATGTCCATCCCAACGATTATCTCTAACTCCCTCAGGCACCAAAAGGATAACAACAGAGGCGCTGTCCCCAACAACCTCACTAATGTACCCCTCATTATAGAATCGTCCTCCACCCTTTGCACCCCTAGCCTTAAATGCATACTTCTCAACTGCAGATCGGCCCAAAGACATTCCACGGAGGTCGCCGACCTCATCATGTCCCTGGAACCGGACCTAGCCATTCTGACTGAAACATGGCTGTCTGATTCCTCTACACCTATACTGGATATCCTAGTCCCCCCCAACTACTGTATCATTAGACTTGACAGGGCCAAAAAGACAGGCGGTGGAATTGCCTGCATCTACAGAAGTAACCTCTCAGTCTCCAAAGTGGCCGTCCCCTCTCTTACTTCCTGTGAATACCTCTGCCTCGATATCATCAGCGAAAGCAAACCGGTATGCTCACTACACATTATATACCACCCACCTGGGGACAAACTCTCCTTCGTCCAACAACTCATGGATACAATATCAGCCAACTCAGGACGGCAGCACACCCAAATTTTCCTTGGCGACTACAATCTCCACTGGAATGACAGCAGTGACACAGTGGTAAACAGCCTGAAAAGCTTTCTCAACACACTTGATCTCAACCAAATATGCAATAGCCCGACCCATAAGAGAGGTTCTACCCTTGACCTTATCATCTCCAAAGAGGGCGCTATTCAACTGGAGTCAATCCAACCTTGTGACTGGTCAGATCATCATATTGTCTCCTTCCTCATCAAGGAAAAAATCAGACTTAACCCAGTTCAACCCCCTAAGCACAAAGCGTGGAAAAGAGACTTGAAGAAACTCAACCCAAACTCCTTACCGCCTAACAGCTGCAATCTCCTACTTCCCCCTCCCGGCGTTACGGACGTTCAACTTCTGACTGACTACTATCTCAATACTATGTCCACAATAATCAATGAGGCGGCGCCCATGCAACTGAAAAGAGTCTCGTCCAAGAAGACTTCCAACCCATGGTATGACGGAAGCCTCAATGAGGATAGACGGGCCATGCGAATGGCAGAGCGCACCTGGAGGTCAGCCCCTTCTGCAGTGCACCTAAAAAGTCTAAAGATACAGAGAAACGCCTACTTCAGGAAAATAAAACGCTCAAAAAGAGACTTCTTCAGCCTCCAGCTCGCCCAAGCTAAAAACCGTCCAAGAAAACTGTTTGAGTTAGTCAGAACACAATCCAAAGAGCAACCCCAGATACTCAGCTCCATGGACGTTACTCCTTCCTGCAAAGACTTCTCTGCCTTCTTTATCCAAAAAACTGAGAGAATAAGAAGCGATCTCCTCAATGACGCTATCCTGTACTCCAACCCCCGACACACAGCAGTGCCTCAAACAAAGAACAATGCTACTTGGTCATCCTTTGGCACCTACTCCGAAGAAGAAATTGGCAGACTGCTCAGCACCTTGAAACCATCCAATCACCTCTCTGACCCCCTTCCTGCTAACGCTGTAAAAGACTTTTCCCCTTGGCTTCTCCCACTCTGGTCTAAGATTATCAATAGCTCTCTTCAACAAGGATCCATCCCCAACGCCCTCAAAGTAGGGCAAGTCACACCGCTACTAAAAAAAACAACAGCAGACCCCACTGATCTAAACAATTACCGCCCTATTACAAACATTCCCACTCTCGCTAAACTGTTGGAAAAATGCGTACAGCTACAACTGACAAAACACATAGATAAGTTTGATCTCCTAAACGCTCATCAGTCAGGCTTCCGAGCAGGGCACAGTACCGAAACTGCCATGACTCACATAGTGGACGATGCCCTCCAAATCCTAGACCAAAACGATACCTGCCTCCTCATCCTTCTGGATCTCTCCTCAGCATTCGATACAGTTAAACATGAGAACTTACTCGAACTGTTAAACACAAGAATGGGCATATCTGGGACTGTTCTAAAGTGGTTCACCTCATTTCTACACAACCGGACACAAAGAATCAAAAGCAACAACCTGCTGTCTTCTCAGGTACCTGTATCGCTAGGCGTCCGTCAAGGATCCTCCCTCTCCCCGACACTGTTCAACCTAGTTATGGAACCTCTCACTACGTTGCTACAGGCATCTAACGTGCACTTTCACATGTATGCCGACGACACCCAACTTTATCTCAAAATACAATCTCCCAAGGACATCATGCTTCTGAACACCACGATCAGAAACACCCAATCCTGGCTTGCTGAGAATCACCTCAAACTCAATGCTCTGAAGACCGAGTTCCTCCTGATCTCACCTCCCGCTAAAATATCCACGGCTCAAACATGGCTTAAGCACTTAACGGCTCTAAATGTACAGCCCATCGTAGTAGACTCAGCAAAATCTTTAGGCATAACACTTGACACCAATCTCAACATGCAGCAGCACATCAGCAAGGCAACCAAAGGAGCGAACTTCCAAATCAATACCCTGAGAAAACTTAAACCTTTCCTTCCTGCCAAATACTTCCAAACTGCAGTACAATCTATAGTCATCCCGCACATAGAATACGGTAGCACCGCCCTCTGCGGGCTCCCCCTAACTACAACGGCACCCCTAAGAGCGTCCCTTAACGCCGCAGCGAGACTCGTCACCGGCTCAAAAAAACACTCTCATATCTCCCCGGACTTTAAATCACTGAACTGGCTACCTTTTGATGCCAGAATACATCTGAAAATCGCATGCATGACTCACAAGGCTGTTCACCTGAATTCACCCGCCTACCTCACTCAAAAGCTGACAATTTCGGGTGGCTCCCGAACTACTAGAAGCACAAACAATCTTTTGCTGAAACCTCGAAGATTTCGGAAGGAAAAAACTTATAAACGCTCCTTTTCAGGAATGGCACCCAGGATCTGGAACTCACTCCCTCCTGAAACAAGGCTCATCTCCTCCAACACTCTTTTTAAGAAAGACGTTAAAGCGATCCTCATGGCAAAATACACATGATCTACTATTCCGTATCACTCATGAATCTGCTCTGTAAGACCTGCCCGACCCCCCTGGTCTATTGTACTACCCGTATTATCGAATTACTTGACTGTATACGCTCACTCTTTGTATTTTGTTGTAATGTTTGACGCACCTGTTTGACTATGTATATTGTTATATTGTTGATGCACCTGGTTGACTTTGCACACTTTACCCACTCCACCTCAACGATCCCTACTTCTCTACTACTGTCGCACCTGTGGGACTATACATCCTGCGCACACCCACCTCAACTTTGCCCACCTTTAAACTCTAAATATTTTAAACACGCTTAAGCAAGTATATGCTCCCTAATATTGTACTTTATACTATTGACGCAATTGTTTGTCTATGCACAGTGCACCGACACTACCTCACCTGTGACCTACTTCATGTCCTTTGACCTACCTATGTAACTAGCTCCTTGTACCTAACTACCTCAAATATTACTTTGTATATACGCTTTATTACTTTGTATTTTTATCCCCGTGCCCTTGTAAAGCGCTCTGATATCTGCAAAGATCTTGTCCGCGCTATATAAAACTTTCAAAATAAATAAATAAATAAATGTCACAGATTGAGTGTTTCTAGAAAGGAGAAATAACGCAAAGGAACTTGATTTTATAATTGATGAAATTTTGCAATAACCAAGAAGATATAGGGAAGGTATAAAAAATGGAACACGCTAATAATACCAAGCAACCAATTTAATTGGACTAAAGGAAGGCTAAAGAAAAGGACATTTATATTTCATGAACTTTATGTCACAATTTGCTTAAAGGATGGGGAAGAAATGGTACATGCTAATAAACCGTAAAATATAAAACTTTATTGTTGGTCCGCACAGGGAGGGTAAGAAAAGGAACAAACGCGCAAAAAAGACTTTAGCAGTTTCAGGATAGGACAAATAAAGGACACAAGCGTATTCCCCTCCCAGATTTATATTTACCTAGAACGGTGTGGAGACCAACCCTGGCAACAGGTTAGTTAAGGAACCCCAAGGAAATACAGTCGCCAGTAGGCCAGTAGGTGCAGAATGGAAACCCAGGACAGGAAAGCCAGATTAGGATCAGGACAGGACCACCAAGGTAAGACCTGCACCCGCAGTTCAGTTGCAACGCCTGCGCTACCCCTTCTCTGCAGCTATCAGTAAAAAACCCCGATTGTGTTCTCGAATTCCCCAGCAAAAGTTCTTCGCCAGCACTTTAAGGTTCTCAAAACTCCGAATGGGTCTGTGAGTCTGTCTGACAGGGTGCTCCGCAGCACCTCTGTTTCTGAATCAGCTATTGAGTGCATTGGGTCAGTGACAGGTCAGCTATTCGGACAAGTCGGACAAGTTCTCTAGCTAAACCTAGGCTAGTTATACTGTTTTCAGGTCAGTGTACCATCCCCCAAATGTTGCAAGTGTAAGGATCCCCAATTTTGATTGGACAAATGAAAGGACAAGTCTTCACACCGTCTAGGATTTGACTTTCTCAAGCTCATAATTTGCATCTTCCGAGACTGCCCCTTGAATTTCAGGTTTCCATGACATGTTCTTTACACATAACATTGGTGAATTTAACATTTCATACATTGTAATACATTTAGTACAATTTAGCTTCTTCGACTAGGTGAAGGTGCCTCTTCCCAGGCGCATTTTGGCTTGGACTTCTGTGTTGGCTCGAGTTCAATGTCACAGAGTTCATCCTCTGGCTGTGGACTGTCATGCGCAGAAAGGATTTTCAAAATGGAGTATTCCCGTCCTTCATGCCCAAGGATTACGGATACATGAAAAGTAATAGAAACAGTTTTAGAACACAGAATAAATGAATGCACTGTATACCATGAATCCCTACATTACTCCCATTATTTCATAATAACTATAACCTTAATGATTAATGCAAAACAAACAGCATAGCAAAAGCAGCAGTGCAAACTTCAAGCATGTGAGCACATAAAGCAGCCATTTTAGTTTACGTCACGTCACATGGGTGTGACCGACGCATGCGCAGAAGAAATTCCCGCGTAGCAGCAGCCATCTTAGTAGCAAGCATATTAGGATTAGTAAACACATAGGCAAGCATCACTTGGATACCCAAAATGTAAGAATAAAATGAAATTAATAAGACAAACAGGTTGATTAATACTATTAAGGTTATTTAAGGTTCATGAGTACAAGCAAGGCGCTATACGTGCAAATCCTTGCTCCATCACTATCATTGCTCATTTTTGGCGTTGCTGAGAAACCGAGAAACATTTTCTGTGGGCCGTTTCAGTGACATGCATACTGCATTTCAATCTGGTATTCATTTATCTTTCTGTAAAGTGTCTTGACTAATCAAGCGTTTTCCCTACAATTTTCACTGCGTGCCATGACACGCACAAGCTGTATACACACGCAAACAATTTTGTTTTTAAAAAAGGGAGAAGTGATTTTCTTGATTGCCTGCACCTCTTCCATGACATGCACACGCAACGTGTTGGTTCAGACATTTTTGCACAACAAATTGAAGCCCTTATCAAATCTTCTTCATTCTTTCTATGCTTTGACACGCACACGCCTTCAGTATTTGGAAAGTTTAGGAATTTTGCAACTTTGCTGCATGTCACATCTGTGATATGCACACTTATATTTCTTTTCCCAAAAAAAGGAAGGGAAGAATTTCACACAACATTGTTACTTGTTTTACTGCTATTGCCTAATTTGACATTCCTTTCTCTTTAATCACATTTACTTGGTTAATATAGTAATGTGCTAAATTGGGCCAGATGCATCAAAGGGTTTTGCCCGTTCTGTGTCAATGCAAACATGTGCTGATGCATATGGTCCTTAGTCATTTTGATGAATGCATTTGCTTTTTAACGGAATTTTCCTTTACAGGTAATTACGTCATGTTTTCTTACTTCAGTTCAGTGTTTGAAGGAAGGTATTTTTCTGAACTTATATATTCTTCATTTTCAGAAAAATGACAATTGTTTGATTTTCAAGTGTTTTATCCACTATAAAATGTATTTATTGTAAAACAAAATATGCAAAAAGTAACTGCACCTCCTTTCTTTTTGTCATCTCCTGGTTATCCACCGATCCAATGGCAAAATTGGCGGACAGTATTTGAAAGACATACAATGGTTAGTGGCTCTTCATTGAGTGCCTAGAGGAAAACATCTTTGTTGCTACATTGTCTGGGATCTGAAGGCCAAGAAGTGTTCGATCATCTTCCTGAGGTTCATGATCCTGATCTTAATGAATATGAAATTTGTATAGCAACAGATTGTACCATTCTTGAAAGATACCATTTTGGTCACAGAACTCAATTGGATGATGAATCAATAGAAAATTATAAAACTTCTTTGAGGAAGTTGGCTTTGTCATGTACATTTGGATCCACTCTTGTTGAGAGGATTAGGGATCAATTTATGTTGGGCTGTAGCATAGAACGTGTTAGGGAAGAATTATTGCAAAAAGATAAACCTTCTTTAAAAGATATAATTGTTACTGCGGACAGAAATGAACACTCTCTTAAATGTGTTGAAGTGAAGTAATAATAAAGGATGGGGAATTGAAATACAAAAGCTCTGTTCAAGTTCACCTTATAAGGATCTAAAAGAACATGAAAGAAAAATGATCACTTTTGAGAAAACTGGTAGATGCAACACCTTCCAAACTAAATGTTTTTGTTGTGGGAAGGTAGGTCATTTGGCTAATGACAAACAATGTCCGGGTTGGAAAGTCACCGGCAGCAATTGCAGGAGGAAGGGTCATTTTGCTGCTGTGTGTAAAGGTAAAACATATAATGGGAAGGTTAATGAAATATATGATGATGAAGTCAACTCATATGATTCATTTGACCAAGTAGACTGTGGACAAATCTTGCTACAGGTTACTGGAAATGAAGAAAGCAGGAACTGTCCAACGGATAAAACCTTGGTGGAAGGTGAAGCAACAAATTTACTTTTTGACTCAGGTGCCGAGATCACCATATTTTCAAAAGAATGTTATCTAAAAAAAAAAATTAAGTATAAAATTTATGTTTTTCATCCTGATATTAGACCCTGTGTGTATGGGGGATAACCAGTCAAATTGTTTGGTTATGTTTGGGTATAACTGGAGTACAAACATGCAAAAATATATATATCACGGAAAAGGTACGGCATATTGAGTTGGTTCCACCAGAGGGATCTTGGTGTAATTTTAGTTCCAAATGAATCACCTCCCATTACGTTAAAGGAAAAACCTTGACACTAAGTTCGTTTCTACTATACATGGTAATCCTGCTGAGGATTTTATACAGATGTTAAAGCTGAAAGTTGCTGATGCTTTGGCTTGTCTGGTTGATGGTGATGATATATGCCCTGCTGATGAATGTGAGCAGGATGATGATATGGTCTGCGCTGTTGAGGGGAGAATCATTGCCAAAGACATTTTGGCATGTTAAAGATGAACTTTCAGAGCAAGGTGGATTGCTGGTCAGGGGTATGAGGCTTATTCCTCCGAGTTCACTTAGGGAAGAGCTTATTTCTTCTGCGCATGCTGGACATCAGGGTATTTAAAATACCAGGGGGAGAGTCAGAGGTTATCTTACTGGTGTGCCGGTATGGATTTGCATGTGGAACGCAATGTCAGGGACTGTGTGCAATGCTCGTTGAGTGAGACAGTAGCCAAGTCAAAGGTACAACCTATGATTATGAGGGACCGCCCGGATGGTCCGTGGAAGGAAGTTGGACTAGACATAGTTGGTCCATTTGGTCTTATGGCTCAAAGTGGTATGTTCTAGTTCTGATTGATTTGTTTTCCAGAGGGCCAGAAATAACTATTACATGGGGGGTGAGCATGTGAAGGCATTTTTGGAGAAGCTTATATCGCTAGAGAAGGCATACCCAATACCATTCTTACTGACAGTGGTGTGCAGGTAGTCTCCATGGAAATGCAACACTTTCTGTCTATACATGGCATTAAACACAAGAAGTATTCCTGATATCGTCCATAAACCAATGGTATTGGTCCGCATTTTAGTCGTGTAATTTAAGAGACTATTGGAATGGCTAAATTTGTAGGCCTAGATTGGCATGAAGAAATATGCAAAAAGGTTGAAATTTACAGGTTGTCTCCTCATGTGGTAAGCAGGAAGACCCCCTTTAAGTTGTTCAGGGGTAGGTGCGCCAACACATTGGTGACATCCACTTGGGTCAATTCAGAAAAGGGGGTGGTGATGAACAGAGTGTCTGAATTAAGCAGACCACTCTTACCCAGTCCAAAGATCAGGGCTTGATCCATCACCGTTATTTAGCTCACTGCCCCATCCCAGCTCAGAACCTGGCTATATGCAAATTAGTCTGTCCCTGGCCCAGTGCATCATGGGAACAGGGCAGACCAAACTACCAAGCCAATTCTTCACCAGAAAGGAGACAGGCTTCCGGGGACCGGTTTCTGGCATTTCAGCCGTCGTCGGCCCGGCTTGCTTGAATCCTGATGGAGCAGTGAGCAAGGGACTCATGTCTGAGTATACCCTGCCACACCTATAGTGGCCAAAAACAATTCAGAAAAGGGGGTGGTGATGAACAGAGTGTCTGAATTAAGCAGACCACTCTTACCCAGTCCAAAGATCAGGGCTTGATCCATCACCGTTATTTAGCTCACTGCCCCATCACAGCTCAGTACCTGGCTATATGCAAATTAGTCTGTCCCTGGCCCAGTGCATCATGGGAACAGGGCAGACCAAACTACCAAGCCAATTCTTCACCAGAAAGGAGACAAGCTTCCGGGGACCGGTTTCTGGCATTTCAGCCGTCGTCGGCCCGGCTTGCTTGAATCCTGATGGAGCAGTGAGCAAGGGACTCATGTCTGAGTATACCCTGCCACACCTGTAGGCCAAAAACGATTCAGCTCATTGCACCATCAGGATTCAAGCAAGCCGGGCCGACGACGGCTGAAATGCCAGAAACCGGTCCCCGGAAGCTTGTGTCCTTCCCTGTATAAGAATTGGCTTGGTAGTTTGGTTTGCCCTGTTCCCATCATGCACTGGGACAGGAACAGACTAATTTGCATATAGCTAGGTTCTGAGCTGGGATGGTGCAGTGAGCTAAAAAACGGTGATGGATCAAGCCCTGATCTTTGGACTGGGTAAGAGTGCTCTGCTTAATTCAGACACTCTGTTCATCACCACCCCCTTTTCTGAATCATTTTGTCCACCATAAGCGTGGAAGGGTATACTCAGATGTGAGTCCCTTGCTCATTGCACCATCAGGATTCAAGCAAGCCGGGCCGACGACGGCTGAAATGCCAGAAACCGGTCCCCAGAAGCTTGTGTCCTTCCCAGTATAAGAATTGGCTTTGTAGTTTGGTTTGCTCTGTTCCCATCATGCACTGGCACAGGAACAGACTAATTTGCATATAGCTAGGTTCTGAGCTGGGATGGTGCAGTGAGCTAAAAAACGGTGATGGATCAAGCCCTGATCTTTGGACTGGGTAAGAGTGGTCTGCTTAATTCAGACACTCTGTTCATCACCACCCCCTTTTCTGAATCCACTTGGGTCAATGACATGCAACCAAATCGTCATGTTGAAAAGGTGAGGAATGATTGGAAGTTGGCTGGGTCCAAAATAATTGAAGCACAGAACAAACTCAATGATATTTAAAAAAGTGTAAAAAAATTGTAGTGAGAGTGGGTGACTGGGTTTTAATTAAAAATCCTTGCAAGAGAGGTTCTTCTAGAGCATTTTAAAACTCATACTGGTCATTCAATTTTTCAAAAATGCCATCAAAACTGCTCACCACCGCATTTGGAATTTAAATAGAAAGGTGGTGGATAGGGAGGATTTTGTTTCAAGGCCTCTCTTTAATGATTCATCTAGGAATGTAGGTGACATCTGTGGTAATCCAAGTACTAGTCATAGGTCTTCAAGACTGTCATCTCCTCCAAGATATTTGAGTAAGTATGTTAAGTAATCTTTCGTGCTAAGGTCATTCTTAATTAAAAAAATTGTTTTTCAGATCACCCTTTTGGATATTATTGCTTTCTTAGTTTTCTTCCTTGTATTATCCTATCCATTTTCTGTCTTATATCTGTAAGTAAGGAGATATGTGGCATCTTAAGATTCTGTACTTATTGCCAGATGCTTCAGAATGTAATGATGTCAAATGCATCTGGCAGCAGTTGGAGCTGGGCTTTCTCCTGGGTAACAGTCTTGCTGTGGACGGTATCCTTATCCTGCAATAAATCTATATTTATTTTATTTTTTTTATTTTTGCCTACAACCCGGAGGCCGGCGGCTATCGTTCAAAGATCGTTGGATACGGACATTTTCCACAACCACCTCAGGGCAGGCATCTTGATACATTTAAGCAATATGCAAAAATAAAGCAACGTTCATATACAACATAACAACATGACCGAGATAGAAACAGAAAAAAACCCTACTTCCCGTCCCCCTTGTAGTCCTAGAGTTCAGTAATGTTGTTCTCTACTGTGTGGAGGTGTTCTCCTATGACCTTGGAAGAGCTATCGCTAAGGGCCAGCGCTGTCCCGGTGCAATCGCCCCGGCATGTGGGCACACTAGCTCCAAGCCACCACCACTCTTCATTTGGTCTGATAATCCACGCCACCCTTTCGTAGCCATTCAGTAAAGGGGGCCCATATATCCGCAGGCCTAGACCTGCTGGGCATCTGCTCCCAGAAAACCTCTAATTGGTCTTTACAGTATGTAACGGCCCGTATCAAATCCGCCACTGCTGGCGACCTTTGTTTTCTCCAGTGGATCACCACCTGCCGTTTAGCCATTAGCAGCAGCACTGCAGTGAGTTTACGGGGGTTCCACCGGAACATCTCGCACATATCCCAGCATTGCAAGCATCACAGTTCCCTCTAAAATGCCTCCTGTGATGTTCCCAATGTGTTTAAAGATGTCCAACCAATAACGCGCCACAGGGGGGCAGAACCAGGCCATGTGTGTGAATGTAGCCTCTTGCACATTACAGCGCCAAGAACTGGTATCATCCCTGAGTCCCATTCGGTGCATTTGTGACGGAGTGCGGTATAATTATTATGAAATTTGTAGCGCGCTCAGCTTACCCGGGGGCATCCCGGCGCGAACAGAACCAGATGGCGAGAGTCGAGTCAAAACACTACTGTGGAAACAAATAGGTCTTAAGGAGCTTCCTAAACAGAAGTATCTTGGGCTCCGAGCGAATCTTCAGGGGCAAGGAGTTCCACAGAGTCGCCACTTGCCTGAGAAACGCCTGCCCTCAGAACGAGCTCTCCTTACTCTTGCTAACTGCAAAAGATGTTTTTGGTCTGAACGCAAAAGACGTGCGGGTTTGTAAGGACGGGCCATGTTAAAAACGATGGGGGGGCCCTTACCATACAGGATTTTATGGGCCGTACATAACGCCTTAAACTTCACCCGCTCTTTCACGGGGAGCCAGTGAAGCGTCCTAAGAGCTGGAGCAGCAGACTGTCTTCTAGGAACATCCATCAGGACTCTCGCAACCGCATTTTGCACCTGTTGGAGGGTTTTAAAAGTGGCTTCCGGAGCACTAAGAAACAGCACATTCCCGTAATCAAGCCTTGATAGGATTAAACCACGCTATAAGCGTGTAGGTAGTTAAAATGTATAAGCCTAAGCCGGAAATTGGGTGATAAGTATTCTAGCTGGGTGCAACAATACAGCCATTGATCCTCTGTAATGGTTAAATCTGCCTCAACCTCCAATGCCTCCCGAGAATTTGTGCGTGTGATTGGGGATTCTCTCTGTGTTATGCTGCAAATTCGTGTGATGAGCTTACGGGGAGATGGGTTAGACAGTATGTTTTCCAGGGTGTGCAACATAGGGGGCTCATTTGGGAAGGTCTTGTATGTAGCTCTGCAGGCAGCTCGCAACTGAAAGTAAAGTAACGTGTCAGAGGCAGTTGGGGTCTGTGAATTGCACGTATTGCATCATTAAAAATTCTCCAGCTGGATACAGGCCACTTCCTTTACGTAACTAGTGTGCTTTGTCTAGAAGAGGACAAATCAGTGGGTTGCTGCTCAATGACATAGATGGAGCATAGAGTACCTCCTGATGTGCTCTCTTTGCGATGTTTTTCCATGCCCAGCGCACACTCTCGACCGTGTCATTTTCTTGCCTCGGGTGTTTGTAGGGCTGGTATACGGCTTTGTTGAGTGGATGTGGTGCAACCCTATCAATTTCTATCGCCACTTGGGGCTGATAAGGAGTAGGGTGTTGCCAAAAATGTAATAATTGGGACTGCGAGCTGTAAGCATAAAGCTCAAAATCTGGAGCACCCAAACTTCCCTGCGAAAAAGGTAGGGTCAATACCTTCCATGATACGCGGGGTTGCTTGCCGGCCCACACCAAATCTAAAATGTTAGTGCGCAAACGCTTGAAGAAGTGCAAATTTAGCGGCATGGGGATATTTACAAACATATACAGGAATTTAGGAAGGATTACCATCTTAACAATAGCTATTCGCCCGATGAAGGACAGGGGGAGACCCTTCCACCTCGCTATCTTAACCTCCAACCAGTCCATGACTCTGCCATAATTTGCCGTCCATAAATCCTGTATCGTTCTACTAATGTGAATACCCAAATATCGCACCTCGCTTTCTACCCATTGGATCGGGAACTCCGAGGCAAAAGGTGTGGTTTCCTCAGTCAATGGCAAAATAGTCAACTTGGCACAGTTAATCTGGACTCCCGTCAGCCCCCCAAATCTTATGAATTCCCACATTAGGGCATCAAAGTTTTCACGGGGTTGGTCAGGTAAACAGTGACATCGTGGTAAAGCCAATACTTTTGTCTGTATGATGTTGCCGGAGCTTCGCCGCGAGCGGCTCCATAGCAATCGCAAACAGTAGGGGAGAAAGAAGACATCCCTGCCGCGTGCCCCTCGTGATGGGGAAAGACTGAGACATGTGGCCATTCACCCGGACTCTGGCCATCGGTCCTGCGTAAAGGACCTGGATCTGCTTGATAAAGAACGGACTGAAACCCATGCGGGAGAATAATGCAAATAGGAACTGCCACTCTAAGGAGTCAAATGCTTTTGTAGCGTCAAGTAGGGCTGCCGAGGCCTGCACATGAGGTGCCAAATAATGGAGAATTCCAAAGATGGTACGCAGGTTGTGCGCCGTGGAGCGGCCCAGTATGAAACCTGACTGGTCCGGTAGCGCGATTTGCGGTAGCATGGGCTGTAACCTATTTGCTATCAATTTTGCATACATTTTCACATCTATATTAATGAGGGAGAGAGGGCGGTATGAATCAGCCCTAGTCGGATCCTTGTCTGGCTTCAAGAGGGTAATAATGATGGCTTCACGCAGTGTAGGCGGCAATTTCCCCGTCTCTATGGCCACTAAATACCTTCGCAGCAGCCGAGGCGCCAATATATCAGCATACTCTTTATAAAAGGCCGCCGTCAGACCATCTGCCCCAGGGGCCTTGTCACCCGGCATGGCGCCAATCACTTGCTTCACATCCTCTACCGTGATGGGTAGCTCCATATATTTACGGGCTCCATCATTAAACCATGCCAGCCCGATTTCATCTAAATAATCAGTGATATCCTCTTGTGACGGCACCACACGGGAAGTATATAGTTCGGAATAGTAATGAGTGAATTCCTTCAATATGTCAGGGGGGGCTTGGAGCACTGCTCCCTCAGCAGTGTGGAGTTCAGAAATATATGCGGCGCCTCTGGGGGCACTAAGAAGGCTCGCCAGTGTCTTGCCAGGCCTATCGCTTTCGCCATAGCACCAGGCTTGGGCATATTTATGCAGATAAGCTGTCTCTCTCTCTCCGCTTCGCTTTGAAATTCGGTAAGTTTTGACCGTATAGTCGCAGCCATGCCAGGTGATGGGCAGCTCATCTGTTGCCTCTTGAGTTCGCTGATTTCCCATTCCAGACGCTCTAGCTTATTGCGAATGACTCGCAGTATCCCTGTTTTCAGAGCGATACAATCCCCACTTGAAGGCCTCCCAGAGCATTCCAGGTGACTCCACTGAGCCCTCGTTTAGTGTGAAATATTCCCTAATCATGTTCCTAAGGTCCTCCCTGAATACCTGGTCACGTAGGGCTCATGATGGGAACCGCCAAGAAAAAGGTTGTATATACGCTTGGGGGAGACCAAGGTTGATCTGTGCAGGGGCGTGATCAGACAGGGTACGAGAGAGGCGGATCGGGTCCACCACCCAAGCATGGAGATCGCTCGAGAGCAGCCAGTAATCGATCCTGGACTAGGCATTTCTTTCTATCCGCAGGGTGCATGGCCCTCCAGGAATCAATCAAATGGAGATCGGTCATGATCTCTCTGAGGAGGTCCGCTGCCTTCAGGTGATGCGCACGGGAAGCTCCCTGTCTATCAAGATCAGTGGATAGGGTTACATTGAAGTCTCCACCCCAAAGTATCGTGACGTTTCCCAGTTTTTTGAGCTCATGGCACAAGTGTTGGAAGAATGCTGGACTGTCAGTGTTGGGACAATATGTGTTTACTAGTGCGACAGGCGTGTTACAAAGTGCCCCCTCCAGTATTATATATCTGCCTTCCCGATCAACTAACGTGTTGTGCGTGCGCCAGTGTAAGCCCTTCCGCAGCAGAATGGTGACCCCTCTAGAATAATTGGAATAACTGGCAGTGACCACCACTTCCCAGCGTCTATTTCTTAGTGCAGCCGCTGCCGAGCTAACAAGGTGAGTCTCCTGTAGAAAGCAGACGTCCACCTTGTGTCTCGTGAGGTAAGAGTGTTGAGTCGGGGCTTCCTGCGGTCGTTAAGACCTCGCACATTCCATGTTATACATTTTAAAGTAGCAACGGTGTCTGAACTAGCCATCTCAGTCATTGGAAAAACAACAACAAAGCACAGTTGATGGAAAAATCACGTCAACTCCCAAAATACGTCCACATCCCGGCATGGCCAAACAGCGCCGCAACAGCATATATTCACATAGCTCAATTACTGCACAGTATGTCTGACATGACACCTGAATCCTGAACGACAAGTTCTGCAGCCGAAACAACCCTTTTACTCCCCCCCCTACCCACATCAACCCCCCAATCAAGTTGTGAACCCCTGCCACCCCCCACCCATACATAATCCCAAACCAAAAGGTAAAAGCAAACATGCGGAATCATCCTAAAAGGTACATCGGGTTGCCGGCAACAACCCCTGCGCTCTTGGCAGGGTGACCAAGCTTTTACAGGCGCACTAGCACTTACCCCCTGTCCTCCAGTAATACTAGCAAACATTTATAGAAGGCAACCCCCGGCATACAACGTATATCATGGCACAAATGTATATCACCGCATGGCAGTCGCCTTACTCCAACCTTATAATCAAAGGCCGCCACCAATCCAGTTCAGCGTTTAAATTCGCACATGACATCCCATGGCATCCAGCCTCAGTCATTATCGCTCAGCCTGTCCTGCGACTGTCCAGCTTCTTGTGACTTCCGTATATTTTGATCTTTAGCCAGCTGTTTTGCATATGTAAAAGCGGCTTTGGCATCGGTGAAAAAGGTCGACTTTCCAGGGCACTGCACTCTCAACTCTCAACTTCGCCGGATAAATTAGGGCATATTTGGTCCCGATTTGCTGAATTATTTTTTGGGCTGTGACGAACTCCCTCCTCGCCGCCTGGACCTGCATGGTGAAATCTGGATATAGTGCAATCTCATTGGCTTTGTATTGAATATTGCCTTTTTCCCGGGCAAGACGGAGTATCGCATCGCCATCTCTGTAATTCAATACTCTGACCAGGATTGGCCGCGCTGGCGCTCCAGGTTTGGGCCGCGGGCCTAGCGTTCTATGCGCTCGCTCGATGAGGAACATGGATGAAAGTCCGTGGCCAAAGAGTTCCTTCATCATACCTTCCACAAAAAATTCCATGTTGGAAATGTCTGTAGATTCCGCCACCCCTGTGATGCGTATATTATTTCTGCGTGAGCTCGCTTCCAAATCCTCATTCTTTTGACGTATGAGGTCTAGCACCTTGTCCATGCCTCTGATCTTTTTTTCCACCTCCGTCTGCCCTTCCTCTGTCTCAGTTACCCTCGTCTCCAGGACACTCACCCGACCTTCTTGCTTGTCCATACGTTGGGTGATTTTGTCCATCCGGTCAGCCAAGGCGTCCATTTTAGTGTCTATTCCCTTCAGGCCATTTTTTAGATCCAGGAACATTGCCTTTACGTCGTCCACTGGCAGCTGGCCTGCCGCGCCCCCCTCGACCTGGCTTTGCTTCCCCTCCTCAGTTTTGATGGGTTTGCTCCCTTTTTTCCCCACAAAGTTAATGCGGGGCTGGCGTTTGTCAGGCTGATAGCATGGGATCTGGATATGTAAGCGAGGGGTTGATTCTTTATTCCTTAATTAAATAACCATAGGTCTCCCCTCAAGAACAACGACAGAATACGACTGTTTAGAGAGAGA
Source organism: Lissotriton helveticus (assembly GCF_964261635.1). Taxonomy (NCBI): domain Eukaryota; kingdom Metazoa; phylum Chordata; class Amphibia; order Caudata; family Salamandridae; genus Lissotriton; species Lissotriton helveticus. The sequence goes on from NC_136068.1 coordinate 652,825,919, forward strand.
TTGCATCTCGATGAGTTTTCCCCGTATTTAGTAACTGTCACGCAACGATAATACTGAAGATACGTCATTAGAGACTACATCTCCCATGAGCCTCTAGAGCGCACATGCATGACGCTCCAACACTGACCAATGGGAGGTAGTTACCCTCATGTGCGTCATTACGATGCGCTGCCGATCACGGGATGAGGGCAGTCTGGATTGTATCTCTTCATAAGGACACGGAGTCGGGCGCTCGGGTGCCTCCCCAACAGCCCGGATGCCCGCTTGGCGTATTGACGGACAGGTGAGAACCATCGTTGATCGCGAGGGTTTTGTGGTAATATCTAAAAAACCAATCATGCAAAACAATTACGCTTGCGTATGACCATTAGAAGTAGGTGACAACCACTGCGGGGGATTATTTCAAGTATCACGTAATAGATGCTTTGCAACTTGACAGCGAGATTCATTACTGGCTGTCGACTATAGAATTACTATATTAGATCTACTTGGGCATTAATGTTGGCAGATTCAGTGTACAGCAGCTACTGGGTGAGGTCCTCACCATTTTCACTTTCTGGTTTCTCTAATTAGAGCAATGCGCCTTTTTCCTGAGCTGTAGCCAGGTGAGGAGCGGCGCGTATCCTCCATAATCTAGGTGAGTGAGAGATAACCCTATTAATTCATTTAGAGGTAGGTAATGCTGCATCATACCTAGTATTAGCTAAGCTACATAGCTCATTTGATTGATAACATTCCTAAGTGAATTGTTGTCTCACTATGTCTGTGTTCTGTGTTCTTTTTCTTTTCTTTTCTTTCAAAATGGGACGCATGGATATGATTTCATCCTAAACAGAGATGCGAGGACCGTATCAGGTGAAATCTTTTTTGTTTCCTTATGCACTCACCCGTTTGTTTAAGCAGTAGCAAGGTAAAATATTGGTCCTGAAGAAGCAGTAGACACAATTTGGGTCACACAACTGCAGAAACATGTCGACCTGAAAACATTTGCAGTAGATATTTGTTGAAACTACTGTTACTTTGCATGTGATATATTTTAAATTTGGAAGTGAATTGATGTCACAAATAAACGAGGTTTTTTCAAATTCATTATCCAATTTTAACAGTTAGCACTTTCATTCCCCTTTTTGTTCAGCACTGCTTTTCAGTTATCAATAGTAAGGACACTTGTAAGTGCAGGGTGGATATACCACTCTGTGCAATGGCCCAAATGATGACCAGGGCGGTTCAGAACAGATAACTGATGGGAACAATATCACACTGTGGTTAGTCCCTATGCAACTCACTAGTTATATTTGATTACACATGGTTGCAGTATATACACATATGAACACAGAAATAGTTGTTGCCAGACCCACAGTTATTATTTTTGTCAATACAGTTTGTCAGGCTTCCCCATCGTTACAGTATTCCAGTGTTCGCTATCTCAGCTAGTCCAACAGGGCAAGCACTTACAACCACCACCTACGCCAGTTATTACTGCAAATCAGCACCACTGCGGTATGTTAATGATCCATGGCGTACATCTGAGGAGCTGCGAGTGTTCCATCCTGCAACCTGTGACCACAATAACCAGTGGGAGCAGCGAGCTCGATTATCAGCTGCTATGAGATTGGGCGGCCCGCGTCCGGCGCCGCGACAGGGAGGGGGGCCTGATGAACAGAAAATTTCCTAGGGCTGTGTCTCAATCATTGCGTTTCGCCGATAATTAGCCAGATCATGTTATGAGCCTGGCAGCCAACAGCCACTGTGACGTTCGATTAACCACCCAGGTACGGGAGGGAGCCCGCACCACCAGTCGACTGCACCTGGGATCACATGGCCGCCCAACTCCAGGACGCTCTCAGAGCCGTTACTGCGCTCCTTTCCTCCACACTTAGATTGAGGGCCTGTGTAGGCCCGGCCGTTTCCTCAAGGCCGCTGCGCACAGGTAGCACGACGTCTCCAAAATGGCGGTCCGGCCGTGCCCCCCACCGCCGAGGCCGCCAGCGACTGTGTGTCTCCCGGCCCCCAGCGTGCCGGGCCGCACCAAACGAGATGACCGCTCACCTCCGCTAATGAGTAGGGCCACAATCGCCCCCGTTGTTGTAGAAGGGGTAGTGTCCGGAGCTAGCCCTCCGCCGCGCTCTTCTCACCCACTCCTTTTCTCCTGGCCCGTTCACAGCTCCTCAGGAGGGGCAAGCGGGTGGGCGCCACGGGCCCCGGTGGTCTCCCTCCCGGGTTCCACGCCCTTACTCAAGTCCTCCAGGCAGCCCCTCGTCAAAGCGGCCACCACTCGAGGCCCGGCTCCAGTCCCGCGAGCAGGCCTCGGTCACGTCCCGGGGCCATCCTCTGTCGCAATGATTCCCAGGCGGGGCAGCAACTCCAAATTCCACCCACGGGTGCCAGGGAGTGTCAGCAGGTGTTTTCTGTGCTTAGGGCAGTGCACGGAAGCCTCATTGAAGGATGTGTGAACGGATTTACGTGCTTGGCCGGCGGAGCCGCTTTAGCAGATGCCATTCCGCTGCTCGGCCAAGCCACGCCGTCCCAATAAATCTATATTTGAACTCAAATCAACCAACATTTTCAATTCATTACAATGAGGAATTTAGCACAAGTGGCAAAAATTCAGTCTAGTCTTTTCACTTTCCAAGGCATAAACAGCAACTGTAGGCCAACCCACTAAAGCAACAAAACAGCAAAGGTGCAGCTCTTCCAGCTCTTCTTCCTGGCAGGTTCATTGATTCCAGCGAATTCTAAAGTTCTGGGCCCTAATATTTATACTACATTTCTCTTTGTTCTCTTGGGCAGAGAGTGTCTGTGTTTAGTACAAACGATTTTGTCCCCTCCCCAGTATTCCAGCAGGAGGTGGAGACAGCATTGTCCAAGGCAGACCAGGCCCAATCAGGTGCAAGTAAATCCCCTCCCACTACTCTAAATGCATCCCAGGTCTTATCAGGCTAGCCCTGGATCATCCAGAAGAGAAAGCACATCTCCAGTTCCTGTCTCTCTAAAGCCAGACATTCAATCACAACCCAGCAGAGGCACACAGGATGGCTAAGCAAGAAATTACCTACTTTCTAAAAGTGTTATTTTCAAATACAGGGCATTCAATCATCTTCACTAAAAGACTAATTTCTAAATTTTGAGTTCAGGCATACTAAACTCCATTTCTCTATTTTGTCCCAAAGGGAAAATATACTTATAACATGTAATGAGTAAAATCCGTTACTACCTCATGTTTGTTCACCCTGGTTTGTTCAACCCGTTTCTGATAAAAATCCATTTTGAGACTGAAGATTGTTCATTTCACTTCTTGCTCGTCAACTGTACATTCACAAAGAATAAAGGTAATAGACTTGAATGTAGCACCAGTCTGCTACCATGCACTTACTTTATATTCTCCCCCTTTTTTTCACATAATATACTGCATGTAGAGGAGAAATACTCCATAACTCCCACACCAAGCTTGGCATGTTTGCCTTTTATAGTACTGAGCTCGAGTTTTTTCTATCTTTCAAAAAATCCCCTGATGAAGGGAAACAGAAAAAGGGCTAACTCAATAAAATACATTTGAAAAAAACTAATTAAGAATGGAATAATTGATTTTAAACTTATTATTCAGTGTAAGTTAGAGACGCCCCTCAAGTCTTGAGGACTGCGCTTCAAGTATATATTTCCATCGTCACACTCAGTGCACCTATCTATCCATTTACTGACCGATATGCCTGAACTGAACTTTATCCACTTGTGCTGTGTATCTCCAAGTACTTTAACTAGAGCTTGCCTCTTGTTCACAAAGTCTCAGGGACAGCAAAGGCATCACTTACCTCTGGGTACCACCTCTGCAACTGTGGGTTCAGTTGTCACAGCGTGGAAGAGCCCCGACAATGTCACTGAGTCCACTGCTGGCTTTGTGCCCTGAAGTTGCCACAGAAGGCACTGCTGCACTTTGCACAGCCATCTTGGTCTCACCAACGACAACAACCGTCACAGAGCCGCTGCTTGCACTGCGACCTGTGGGCACCGCACTCCGTACCACCTCACTTCACTCTGCCACCCTGGTCTCACCGATGACATCACTGCACGCTGACTTCGACATCCGTGACCATACCATGGCTTGGGGCTCTGCTTGTGAGTCCTACAATGCACCGCCCGTCACACACTAGAGTTTGGGCCGACCAACACTAGATATTATCAACCGGCCCTTTCTCTTGCACCGTGACCTGTCAGCACCACAACAAGCACTGCCTCATTTTGCACCACAGCCCTGCTCTCACTGATGGTGTCCTTTTGTAGTGTTTTCACTGTATTACTGTTGGTTATATGCAAATGCATCACACACTGCCTTTGAAATAAGCCTGAATGCTTGGGCCAAGCTTTCAAGGGGGTGAGCAGAGGTATTTCAGCAGAGTATCTCCCTTATCCAGACTAGAAGGAAGGGTCCCTATTTGCACAAAGGTGCAAACCATTGCTAACTAGAGACCCCGATTTCTAACAATTACATGTTTTGTTTTTCTCCAGATTCTTTTATTGGTCCTGTTTTATTGTTACTTCTACATCAGGTCTTACACATGGGAATGTTTTGCTGCACTTGTGTTTGTGTACCTTGTCAAAATGGGGTGAATCTAAGATGCAGATGACATGCTGGATTTTAATCAGAAGGAGTTTAAGGAGTTTTGCGGGGTAATGGGACTCACTGTGAGTGGGAAAGTCAATAAGTGAGCCCTTCTGACAACCCTGTTCTATTTTGTATTGTATTGTATTGTATGTTAGATTTCTATAGCGCCTTATCACCCAGGGGTCTCTAAGCGCTTTGCAGAGAGTGAGCACCATACTAGAGGGGAGAGAGTTAGGCATTACCCCAGGCCTCCTGAAACAGCACCGTTTTTAGCTTTTTTCTGAAAGATAAGAGGTTTGTTTCTTTGCCCAGGCTCTCTGGCAGTTTGTTCCATGCACTGGGAATTGTATGGGAAAACGTGCGCCCTCCAAAGGAGGATAGCTTAAAACGCGGACAAATCAGTAGAGCAGCGTCTGCTGATCGTAAATTCCTGCTTGGGGCGTATGGAACTAAACGTTTCTTGATATATTTTGGGGCTTGTCCGTACAGTGCTTTATGCGTTATGCATAGGCCCTTGAATTTGGCCCGTTGTTTCACCGGCAGCCAATGGAGTTTATGGAGGAGGGGAGTAGCCTGAGTCCTTCTAGGTTTGTTGAAGATCAGTCTGGCGGCGTCGTTCATGACTATCTGCAGTCTGCTCGACAATTTTTGAGGGATATTGTCATACAGAACGTTGCCGTAATCCAGGCGTGCCAGGATCAGTGCTGATACTGCTCTTCTAAGCGTGTCTACCGTCAGGATAGGGGATAGTTTGCGCAATTGCCTCATTAGCCCCACACAAGTACCCACTACAGCTGAGACTTGGGCAGACATGGTGAGGTTTGCATCGATAATCAGGCCCAAGCTTTTTACTGCTTCAGCTGGTATTGGGGATGGCCCTAATTCGGTAGGCCAGAGGAGGTCGTTCCAGGGGCTCGATGCCGTAGTGATCGCCAACACCTCGGTCTTATCGGGATTTATTTTTAATGAGTTGGTCGTCATCCAGTTCACGGTGAATTTTAGAATGTTCTGCATTCTCTGGTATGCCATTGGACAGTTGTCGATTTGAATAATAATCTGCGTATCATCGGCATAGTTGTATATACTGCAGTCCATCTGATTTAATGTTGAGATGAGAGGTTGCAGGTAGGCATTGAACAATAAAGGTGATAATGCCGAGCCCTGAGGGACTCCGCATGTGATACCTACTGCCTCCGATACCAGGTTAGCCAATTGCACTCTCTGGACCCGTGACTCCAGGAAGGATGTCAGCCAGGCATGGGTGGTGCCCTGAATACCAAGGTCCCACATCCGCGACAACAATAGGTCATGCTTGACCGTATCGAATGCCGCGGAGAGGTCTAGCAGAACCAGGGCACATGGGTTTTTCCTGTCCGCTTTAAGTCTCAGGTCGTCCAGCACGGAAAGCATGACCAATTCCGTGCTATGGTGGGCCCTGAAACCAGCCTGGTTGGGCTCTAGTAGAGAGTTATTTTCTAGATGTTGAGAGAGAGTGGGCAATACGTGTTGTTCCAGGATTTTTGCTAGGAACGGTAACTGTGAAATGGGCCTGTAATTTTTCAGGATCTTGGTATCAGCCCCTGCCTTTTTCAGGAGGGGAATCAGACGAGCCTCCTTGAAGTTGGATGGAACCTGTCCAGTTATGAGCGAGCTATTCAGGAGTGATAGTATGTCGTCCTCTAGCCCTAACCATGCTTGTTTAAAGACCCTTGGGGGACACGGGTCCGCCGGTGAACCTGATTTAACTCGGCCCATCACTGTTCTAATAGTTTCCTTAGTGAGTAAGGGTATTGAGGTAAGGGTCTGGGTGACTGTTTGGGTCGTTTTGGTCGGAGTATCGGGACAGTCCAATCTGGGGGTCATCTTAATTTCGGACAGAAGATCAACAATCTTAGTTGTAAAGAAAGACTGAAATTTTTGGCAGTCTTCTTGTGAGAAGGAGGGGGGCTGTTCCTTCTTTTTCCTCAATTCAGACAGAACCTTAAAGATTTCTTTCTGGGGATTAGGAGAGGTTGCAATTCTGTCTTCATAAAATTCAGCTTTCCTAGCCCTAATAGCTTGTTTATATGTACTTAACTCTTTGGCATATAAGGTTTGACTGTCAGAATCATACCCCTTGCGCCAGGCTCTCTCTGACCGACGCAGAGAGCGTTTCAATTGCCTTAGTGACTCATTGAACCATGGTGCACTTTTCTCCTTATCTCCAATTTTAACCCTTCGTGCAGGAGCCACCACCTCAATGACGCTTTCCAGTTTTCGTGATAGTTTCAGACTGGCTGTCTCAGTGTCATCCTCTGGTTGTCTATTAAGGTGAGGTGGTAGTCTCTCTAGAGTGGAGATAAGTGTGTCAGTGTTGATTGTGTTCCACCTTCTCACGACCTGCCACTCAGCGGTGTGCGGTGCGCTTTGTCCTGGAAATACTATTCTACCCTGCAGCAGGTGATGATCCGACCATAAGCAGGGAGATATAGTAATGGGGCCTAACATCGGGACTGACGTCCAGATCAGGTCTAGAGTATGACCTTTCTCATGAGTAGGACCAGTCACCCTCTGGATTAGGTCTAACGAAGTCAATGCTTCATCTAGCTGTTTCGACATAGTGTCTTTGGGGGATTCTTCCCAATGGAGGTTGAAGTCTCCCATAATCATGAGACCCTCATACCTAGTTCGTAGGTCATGAACCAGACCCAGAAAAGGTTCCATGAAAGCTGGGGAAGTCCTTGGGGGGCGGTAAACGAGGAGTATCACCAAGCAGTTGGTGGTGGAGCAGAGCTTGACTCCCAGAATATCCGCACCTTCCAGACTTTCTGCACAGATGATCTCGGATTTAAAAGATTTTTTATATAGAAGGGCGACTCCCCCCCCCTTTCTACCATCTTTTCTGTTGTGAATAGTGGCACTGAAGTTGGGGGGTAGTGCTGCTACCAAGTCGGGCATGGACGAGTCTTCTAACCAGGTTTCCGTAACCCCCAAGACATCTAAGTTGTCTTCTTGGAGCAGAGAGAACACTTCCAGATTATGTTTTTGGAGGGAACGTGTATTAAGTAGAGCAATGCTCTGTGAGGTTACTTTACCAAGTTCCCTCTTCAAATTAGTCTTGTTAGTAAGTGGCTTAGCTATATATTTCAGCAATCTTTCCTGTTTCAATGTATTCAATATGTGCGGGCATAAGAGACTGGAGTTAGTATTTAGTGCAAGTAAGGTTTCTCTGGAATACTGAGGACCTGGGCCAGGGATTATGGCCCCTGGACCCGGCCGGACGTGGACGGGCGTAGACGGGCCTGACTCTGGTGCGACTCCGGCGCGGGTCAGGCGCGTCCGCTGTGCGCGTTCGCTGCGCGAAGGCATGACCATCCCCTTTTATGTGCAACTAGAGCGCACTCGATCCTACCCCACACCCAAGATGGCCGCCGCTAATTTAATGCTCGGGACCGACTCCACAGCGTCAATACTCGGCTGGGAGTGGTCCTGGGCTGCTGTAAGGAGGGGGAGCAGGTAGTCGACTAATGCTTATCAAATCAAGCTATTTTGCTACCATTACTGTGCAATAAGTAAAAACGCCGATTTTGGCTGCAAATACACTTTAAAAAACGAGATTAAAAGTTACACAGTGCTAAATGTACAATCTCATGCAACAGCCTCCCGGCTTCCGCCTCAGGAGGTGCTCAACAATCAGGCAATCAATTGCTAGGTGTTCTGGGACCCCTTTTAAGCGCGACTAGAGCGCACTCGATCCTACCCCACACCCAAGATGGCCGCCGCTAATTTAATGCTCGGGACTGACTCCACAGCGTCAATACTCGGCTGGGAGTGGTCCTGGGCTGCTGTAAGGAGGGGGAGCAGGTAGTCGACTAATGCTTATCAAATCAAGCTATTTTGCTACCATTACTGTGCAATAAGTAAAAACGCCAATTTTGGCTGCAAATACACTTTAAAAAACGAGATTAAAAGTTACACAGTGCTAAATGTACAATCTCATGCAACAGCCTCCCGGCTTCCGCCTCAGGAGGTGCTCAACAATCAGGCAATCAATTGCTAGGTGTTCTGGGACCCCTTTTAAGCGCGACTAGAGCGCACTCGATCCTACCCCACACCCAAGATGGCCGCCGCTAATTTAATGCTCGGGACCGACTCCACAGCGTCAATACTCGGCTGGGAGTGGTCCTGGGCTGCTGTAAGGAGGGGGAGCAGGTAGTCGACTAATGCTTATCAAATCAAGCTATTTTGCTACCATTACTGTGCAATAAGTAAAAACGCCGATTTTGGCTGCAAATACACTTTAAAAAACGAGATTAAAAGTTACACAGTGCAAAATGTACAATCTCATGCAACAGCCTCCCGGCTTCCGCCTCAGGAGGTGCTCAACAATCAGGCAATTTGAAAGTGAATACAAGGTGGCAGCCTTAAAAGAGAACCAGGGGGTGCTGGGTTTAGGGACGACCCTTGGGATGATCCTTAGATTGGGAAGAACTATGAGTGGGAACTCCTTGTGGGACTCCGGGTAAGCCATGGAAGCCTATGTGAGTGAGCTACTCAGTGGACCCTGAGTTGGAGGGTTCCCAATCTGCACCCACTAAGGGAAGTGACCCTGAAGAGTCTTTAAACATGGTATGATTTGTTTATAACTGTTTGGCATATTTAATGTACCTGTAAGTCCCTTTTCAGTGATTCCACATATACCCGGGCTTGTATATTAAATGTTACTAGTGGGACGCAGCACAGCGCGTGCCACCCACAGGACATGCGTACGCAATTTACATCTACATTGACATGGCCTTTAAAGTTACTTGCCAAGTCTGAACCCGCCCTTTTACTACATATAATGCACCCCTAAGGTAGGCCCTAGGTAACCCCATGGACAGGGTGCTGTGTAGGTAAAAGGTAGGACATGTGCCTTTATTGTGTTTCATGTCCTTTTTGGCAAACAGCCTATTTGGTTTCTCACGGCTATGAAGCTTACTCTTCTCAAAGGCTAGCATTGGGAATTCCTTTCAAGGTACTACAGTGGTAACTCCTGATCTGAAAGGAGTATAACTGCCATGTTTGGTATGTTTGAAATATGGCGATAAACCCTCCTGATTTCATTACAAGACAGGAGGCTACATTATGCATTAATCCTTTTAATGCAGCTCTCACATTATGCATTAATCCTTTTAATGCAGCTCTCACACAGCCGCTTACGTCACAAAGGTAAGAACAAGAATTAGGTGACATCACAGTATCCATAAAGGCCAGGTGCCAAGGGAGATCAGCCTCTTTTAAATGCGGCTCTCAAACAGATAAGTTGCCTTTACTACTCCTTGCCTTTTTAATGTTAACTCTTGATATCGCTATTGATAATTGTTGATGCTGTTAGATATTTATTTGTTAGATCTCTGCTTATTGCCCATACATATCTATGGTACTGCTTATGCTTATGTTTTTGCTTACATATATATGCTCGTGCTGACCCCCATAGGGACTTGTGTGTTCCCATTTGCTGCGTTTGTGTTCCCCTTTGCTGTGACCCCTCAAGACTTCCAATTTTTGGTTGTCTCCCCCGCACCGTGTGTCTTCCCTGTACCCCCCAGTACACTCGATCACACCCGCCTTGCACGCCGACCGCTAAAACTCGGCCCCCGTTTACTCCCGCGACAGAATCGGCCCTTGAGTATGCCTGAATCCTGAAATGGATTACCTTCCACTGCCTATTTTCCCCCTGGCTGCCCGTTTTTCCTCGCGCTGCCTTCCGACGCCATCCCGGTGTCTTGCGCCGCCTCGCGTGTCCCGCGTTAGAGGAATGACCCTCGGCAGCGGCGGCGCAACGCCCCCTGCCTCTTAAGGGTCATTCCTCTCCTCCCAGCACTGCCTCGAGCACGTCAGTTGCTCCGAGGCTTTCGTGACCGACAAACAACTGCTTCGGCAATACCCTACCACAACCCTGCCTAAATACACCCAGGCATAACCAGCGCAGGCATAAAAACGTGCCATTCATTAAAAAAAAAACAAAAAAACGTGGCTTTCACTCAGATAAAAAAAAAAAAAGAGCAAAGATAAGAGGCAGGTTAAGCCTTCTGTTTTCCTTTACCAAACAAACAAAATGTCAGATATGGAGAGCGAGGATGCCACTGCTTCCTCTCCCTCTCACAATAGTGACGCTTTCAAAAATGTTCTGAAAAAGGAAATGAGAGCATGCATGCTCGATACCTTCAGTGAGGTATTGTCTCGTAAGAGGTCCCTCAGCGACATTGGGCAACACCCCAATGACCCTGCAAGGCTCAAAGCACCTAGAAAAACCAAGCACACTATAGATAGTCGTGCGGGGAACTTTGGAGGTCCAAGCACCTCTCTGGATTCGGGAAGCCTTAGCGCTCCAAGAGGCATTGGTGCCCCTCGCGGCACAACTAGGTTGGGTACCCCTGGCGGTACAACTCTGGAAGGTGTCCTAAGCGGCACGACTGGTCACGGTGCTAGTGCTGTTTCCGATACCTACTCTGACCTGGAGGAACCCTACGACGAGTTCATTTTCGATCCTAATGATCACCTCTCCGACTCGGACCCCAACTCCTTCCCAGATTTAGATCCCCCTTCCTCTTCCAAGGATACCATCCTTGACCCCCTAGGGGGAGAAATGTTTTCTCCGGTCAACATCTCACGCCCCAATAGCTCTAAGTGGTCCCCCCAGGAACATGTTGGCAAGTTTATAACCAAATGGTTGAGAAACTCCTTGGAAATTGAAACAAGGAACATTATGCGCGCTGAATGCCCGAGACCATGGATTGGGTATAAGGTCTGCCAGACCCCCAACCTTGACCCAGACCTCATTAAATTTCTCTTTAAACTGGGTAAGGACCCTAGAAAGGGGCTCGAAAGAGCATTTAAATCCTGCCAGGACCGTCTACTAGACATCCTAGGCCCTCTCACCAAAATCCTTGATCTTGCTGAGGAGTCCTATATTTCAGATACTCCCCTCGACACTGCGCTCATCAGGGGTTGGAGCCAGAGGGCCATCGTTCTCCTAGGGAACGCCAATTCGAGCCTCAACATGGAAAGGAGGAAAACTGTCTTAAACAGAATTAACCCCAAACTCGGGGACATGGCCGATAAAGAACCTTCTTCTGAACCTCATGGCCTACTCTTTGGGCAAGATATGATCAAGTCAATTGGCAGATACGTCGCGACCTTTACGGCGCTTGACAGGGCTCAGGGCTCAGAGCAACCTGAAAAAAGTATTCCCATCTAATGTTTTTGATCAGGCCGGAAGAAGGGGCCGTTCTTTCGGCCGTGCCAACTTCCGGCCCTATAACTCCGGCAGAGGAAGAGGTGGTGCAGGAAGAGGATACTACCCCTCGAACAAGCAGTTCTACCCCCAACGAGGAGCTCGTGGTTCCCGAGGCAGAGGCTTCCCCTCCCGTGGAGCACCTAATACCAACACCTCAAGTAAGTGCCCTCCTTCCTCCCTCCCTCCAAAGGTCGGGGGAAGGCTCAAATTGTTTTACCATGTCTGGGAAAGTTATACTCAGGACCCGTGGGTCCTACAAACTGTCCGCGGGTTCATGATAGATTTCGTGGACATTCCTTACCAATCCACGACTCCAAGACCCTTGGACCTCCCCCCGGAACACCTAGCTATCGCCAAGGAGGAGGTCTCCTCTATGCTGAAAAAGGGAGCCATTATCGAGGTTCGAGAATTTTGTAAGTACCCTCTTCTTGGTAGAGAAAAAGGACAAAGGCTGGAGGCCTGTCATAAATCTACGGGAAGTGAACAAATACCTGGTCTATCGCCACTTCAAGATGGAGGGCATCCATCTCCTCAGGGACCTTCTTCTCCAAGGAGATTGGCTAGTCAAGCTAGACCTGAAGGACGCCTACTTTACTATCCCTATGGCCAAGGAACACCAATCCTTCCTCCAATTTATTTGGGACGGACACCTCTACCAATTTCGAGCCCTCCCCTTCGGTCTCTCTTCCGCCCCTTGGTGTTTCACCAAGGTCATGAGAGCTATCGTTTCGATCCTCAGAGCAAGAGGGGTTCGCCTAATTATCTACTTGGACGACATCCTTATCATGTCTCAAACCCAGGAACAAATTCTAGAAGACCTCAGGGTCTCCATGGAATTGATAGAGGATCTCGGCTTCATCATAAACAGAGAGAAGTCGATCCTGACTCCCTCAAAATGACTGGAGTTTTTAGGCTTCACCGTGAACACCTCAAGCTGTCTTCTCTCACTCCCGAAGAAGAAGATCGCAAAAATCCAAAAAGAAATCAGGTTTGTCCTGAAACATCAATCTCTCTCTCTACGAGAGCTAGCCAGACTCTTGGGTCTTCTTTCCTCTTCGATCCAAGCTATCTTCCCGGGCCCTCTAAACTACCGTGCCCTCCAGAGGGTGAAAGCCCAAGCCCTCCGGTCCGGTCTCTGGTATGGGGACAAGATCTCTCTGGATCAGCCAGCGAGACTGGAACTCGCTTGGTGGCTGGACAATTTGGATGCATGGAATGGAAGGGCTATCTTTGGTTCCACCCCAGACTTCGTCTTGGAATCAGATGCCAGTCTCCATGGCTGGGGCGCTTGACTCCTCGACCAGGACACCGGTGGAGTTTGGACCCCTTCCGAGTCCTCCTGTGGTAAATAAATAATTAATTAGCGGTTCTATTTTTCGGGATACTCATATAAACAGATAGCTCAATAAATAAGAGTCAAGATTCGAGGTAGCTGGAGTCTACAGGCTTTAATCAGACATAAAGGACAGGAACAGGACAGCCTGCATGGGAATAGGATGGCAGCTGCCGGGGGCAGGAATAGGCTGGCAATTGGCAACTTTTAATAACAGTGCACAATATTTATAGTTAAACAAAATACATTACATTCAATACAGTAGGCGTAGCAGTAGGCGTGGTTCATAGCAGTCGCGAAAGATAAGGGCAAAATGATGTAACAAGAAGGCGTGTACAGGGCGTATACATAGACATGTGATGTAAACGTAACAGAATATGTCATAAATGGGGCGGAAACATGGAGGGGGCTACCTGAGCAGCTGGGACCTCTAACCTAGTGGTGCGCGCAAATGGCAATGACGTGTTACCAGGGAGAACTGGGGGCTATGACTTCTGCGCTAGAAGAGGAGACTAAAGTCTGGAGTGTCAGAGCGACATGTACCTAAGGCATATCTAGTATCTGGTGTTTAGAGTACATGTTGATAGAATCAAAAGTTATCAGGGCAAAGGCTAATAGACTCTAAGACTGGTGCATGCATAATTCTACGTGTAATGCGTGTGCGAGGAATATTCTATGAATATTAATACAGTATTTCTCTTACATGGAGACATAGAGGCTAGACCATGACGGAAACTATTGATGCGATTCAGTAGCTTAGGAATGCAGAGAAGGAGGGCTGGACTGATAACTAGAAGCATAACATATTCTTGACAGACTGGGAGGCAGAGCCAGGCCGGGCCGGGCACTGCGAGGCAGGAAGTAAGCTAAGGGTCAGGGATGCAGGTGGGGGCTGTATCGCTCCTCGGAGAGGGTTCAGGAGACAGGAGCTGAATCTGAGTCCGGGCCCTTTTGAGGCCTAGAAACGGGGACAATTCAATGAATTAACGTGCACCCTGTGAAACGTGGCAACGTAGGTTTACATAGGCCTGATATTCGTTGTTTTCACGAAGACTGGAAACTGGCATACTAGAGATGGACACAACTGTAATTGCGTCTTTAATTGATCAGAAAGGGAATACATGCATATCGATCATGCACATATAACATAAGATGGGGAACACGTAGGCACATATAACATGGCAAAATTTACTTTTCCACACTCCCACCACATAAATTTTTTAGAGCTAACCGCTGGGCTTTATGCCTTGATGAGTTTCAGACACTCACTTCAGGGCAGATCTGTCCTTCTGAAAATGGACAACGTGTCTGCGGTCTCTTACATCAACCGTCTCGGTGGCACGAGGTCCGCAGACCTATCGGATCTGGCCAATAAATTATGGATGTTCTGTCTAGAACACAAAATTTCTTTGAGAGCAGAATACCTCCCGGGGAAATCCAATATCTCAGCGGATTGGAACTCGAGGTTCCTCCTAGATTTCAGCGAATGGAAACTCGATGCGGCAATCTTCAATTCCCTGGACACTCTCTGGGGTCCCTTCGACGTGGACCTCTTCGCAAGCAGGTTGACCTTCCAACTTCCCCAGTACTTCAGCTGGATGCCAGACCCGGGTGCTCTAGCTGTGAACGCCTTCCTCCAGCCTTGGGCTCCCCTTCGCCCTTACGCCTTCCCCCCTTTTGCGATGATTCAGAGGGTTCTTCAGAAGGTGAGACAGGAACAATGCTCCCTCGTTCTGATAACCCCCTGTTGGCCGTCTCAAGCCTGGTTCCCCACTGCTCTGGAACTTTCTTGCGACGTTCCCTTCTTGATTCCCGCGACTCAGGGCCTCCTCCTAAACGCAGACGGGGAGGATCATCACCTGGTCGTTTCGGGGAGTTTGAACCTTCTTGCCTGGAAAGTGTCAGGCAATCTCACCAACTGTCTGGACTTTCGTCGTCTGCTCTCACTCTCCTCGGAGAGTCATGGGCACCCAGAACCCATTACAGATACAATAACATCTGGAAGAAATGGTCTAGTTGGTGCTTGGAAAGGAACCTGGATCCCGTGGAGGCTCCTATAGTCTCTATTGTTAATTTCCTTGTTGAAATCTACGATAATGGCCTCTCCTATAGATCAATTAATTGCTTTAGATCTGCAATTTCAGCCGGCCATGCTCTTGTCAATGGTAAAACGGTAGGTAAAAACGTTATTATCTGCAGAGTCCTTAAAAGCATTCGTCTTAAGAGACCCCCTCGTCCTAGATATCAATCAGTTTGGGACGTTAAACTATTGCTTGATCTCTTTTGTTCATGGCCTAATAATTCTCTCCTTAACAGGAAATGTCTCTCTATTAAGCTCGCCTCTCTCTTATGTCTAGTCTCTTGTCTCAGAGTTTCTGATGTCAAGGCTCTCGATATCTCTAATAGATGTTACGACATGTTTGGTGTTAAATTCGAAATATTTAGAAGAACTAAAACCATGTCTGACTCTATCTTCTACCCTCGTTTTGATTCTCACCCAAAACTATGTGTTGTTGATTGCATGAAGGAATACGATTCCAGAATGTCTAACCTTCGTCCTCCTGGTGCAAATCAACTTTTAGTTTCTTACGTTAGTCCCTTTAAACCCATCTCATCCTGCTCTATCGCTAGGTGGGTTAAAATTGCTATGAACCTTGCTGGTATTGACCTGTCTAAGTTCCAGGCTCACTCTCTCAGGAGCGCTATGGCCAGCAAGTCTTTCTGGTCTGGTGGTAAGTTGGATGCTATCCTTAAATCCGCTGATTGGTCTAACGCCTATACCTTTGCACATCACTATTGTAAACCAATTGAACATGTTTCTGATGCAGTTATTCAAGGCTACCAACATGCATAATGTAGCCTCCTGTCTTGTAATGAAATTGCGATTCTCCTATTTACATGACCAGAGAATCTGGATTTCATTAAAGACACGGAGGCTAACATTATCCCTCCCGTCCCTCCCTGAGGGTAATTGGGAATGTTATTTAATCTGGTTTACAATTTTTTAATCAGTTTTACAATGCTTTCTTATTGTGATGTTTTGCTCATGCTTCTCATGAAGTCACTTTCCTTCCTTCTCCTTGATTTACCTCGTCTTTCCATTTCAGACAATTCTAACTGATGAATCTACTTGGAATTCAAGATGGTCTACAGTTGCTCTTTCAAGTTCAAGCTTCGTTCCTCCGTTTCAACTTCTCCTGTCACTCGAGGCATTTAAAAGAGGCTGATCTCCCTTGGCACCTGGCCTTTATGGATACTGTGATGTCACCTAATTCTTGTTCTTACCTTTGTGACGTAAGCGGCTGTGTGAGAGCTGCATTAAAAGGATTAATGCATAATGTGAGAGCTGCATTAAAAGGATTAATGCATAATGTTAGCCTCCGTGTCTTTAATGAAATCCAGATTCTCTGGTCATGTAAATAGGAGAATCGCAATTGGTATAGGTGGATTTTTCAGTACTATTGTTGAAATTACACTTTTAGAAAGTGAGCATTTCTCTGTGCTTAACTCTGTGCTTTGGAGCCTTACTCCACTTTACATCTAGGGTAGAGTGACAGCTATGCTTTGCACATATTTTCCAGACAGCCTCATCACAGGAAGGTTTGGGATTTAACAGGGCGATTACCACTGTGGATTTGGCAGTCCATCAGACTGCCAACATCATTATCAGGCTCTTAGTCTGCAGGGAGCAATGTCAATGCTTTGCACATATTAGAGCATAATTAATCCTGTGGTATACATCAGTTGCATAATGTCATTATTATAGCCCATCTATCTAACAATAAATGTGTGAAGGATAGGCAATATATTGTAGTCTTAGGTTCAGAAATTCTCTCTGGGTAAAGTTGTGGGCTTGTTTTGTATGGATATTCAGGAGTTTGGAGAATATTATAGTTTTTTTTTTAACCAAGCAAAGATTCTAGTAGTAAAATTCAATTCTGTAGCTTTTTCAGATTTTCAATAGTGCTCTCTTGATGAAGGTATCAGCACATGTGGTAATGTTTCCGTGTACATTCAGTAAGTAACAATGTGATAGAAAATGCTATTTCAACTCTTTCTTTCTCTATATGGGCAATATGTTCCCCAAAGAGAAAGTTTCCTTTTGTCGCTTTTCAATATGAGTTGTGGTGCTCCGTCCTTTCATACCGAAAAACACAATTAACAATGCCCATGACTGGCTTAAATTTAAACATGTTTTGTGTGTGGGGAACATCTTGACAATTATAGGTGAAGACCAATAAACATTTAAACTTATGGGTATCAAACACATTTTGCTGGTGAACAAACTGAGAAAGCCCCAAAAATCAGCCCATGTCTGTATATTTATTCTCACAGACATTCTACCACACTGGCAATATTATTATGTTAGCAAACTCCATTTAGAAAGGCACAAACCCAACATTATTTATTTTAGTAATTAGGGATGGGATTTGCACTACCAATGATTGTTTTTGTGCACCTAACTTGTATTTGGGGCTTGATACTTTTGAGAATGAACCAATGGTGATATAGTTGAATGTACCTGCATTCTGGTGTATTTAGAAATTGTTTTACTGTCATTTGAAATGCTGGCTTTATTCTATTGTTAAGCCTTCTACCCTCCATATGTCTCCCATCTCCCAACCATTCCATCATATCTCCTTTTGCCCATAACGTATTACATTCTGTCAATAATTAAGCTTCCAAAGCTTCCAAAGCTACTTAACAAGTAAATTATCTATTGCAAGCTTATTGCTTTGGTGAAAATAAATCATCATCATCATTGTATCTTTATTTCGACAAGTTCTGTCATAAAAGAATTCACACAAATTAGACATTTTGAGGGAATTAAAACAAGTTACACAAAGTATCCAGGTGGTAAAAGCGAATAAAGTGCAAATAACCAAAGGGCCTAATAATCATGAACAGCCCATAGTTAATTAGAAGCTTCCATAAGTTCATCCATTGCATGTCTGAGATATCAATTTGTTCATATAAACATCAGTGCATCTAAAATATGAAATAAATAGATCTACATTCAGATAGTGTTAGCTAGCAGCCTTCTCTTATTCCACATGGCTGCCAGGTATTTGGCTACCGCAAATACAGTCACAGTGGAGAGATCTGTTTTAAAAATTCTGTAGGCTTGCATACAATGTGTGAAACCCAGGTTTTTGCATAAGGGAATGATCCAGTACCCACTATACTTTTTGTAGGCAGGGCAAAAGAACAAAACATGCAAGTCATTTTCCTGTTCCTAATCACAACCAGGACAATATTTTTGGAGAAAACGGACACCACTTGCTCATGAACGCTCTAATTGGCAGGGTGCCGTATCTCCACTGTAGATACAAGTTTCTTGTTAAAACAGGATAAATATCATTTAAAACACTAAAAATCTTTAGTAAGTAAAAATGTTGCAGATAAAGTGCCAGTTTGTGCGTTCTGTGTCAGGGCAAATAATTTACTTTCATAATACAGCTTTGCCAAATGTTTATGTGGGACCCGAAAGCAGGCAGTCTCTGGATCAGACCGCAGTAGAGGCCGACCTAACCTCCCAAACTCCTCTCTCAGATACTTAAACCATGGGAGTTTCCCCATGGTAGGGAGTCTTAAGATTTCCAGGAGCTCCAACCTGTAGTTCATAAGCTCTGGGGTGGTCCAATTCCTCCGCCAAAACGTTAATGGTTTCATACCCAGTTCCTCATCCATGGGTCTGAGGCCCAAGTCAAGCCTAACTGGTGCCAGGGGTGTGCTAGGGGGCAGAGCAAAGAGGCGCCTTAGAAATTGTTTTCAGTGGCCACAATCTCGGGTCCACACTGGTGGCCCCAGAGTTCATCGCTGTATGTTACTGCCTCCCTTGCCTGTAATTTGTATATTTCTAGGGGTGGGCCAATCGGTTTGATGGAAGATTTATTCGATAACTTGAAAATAGCCCCCGCTCTCTGCGCCAATTTAAGTTGGGATTTAATTTGATGGGGGGCCCAAGTCATGGTTTCATTTAGGGTCACCTCTAGATACTCAAAGGTCTGAAACCTTTCCAACCTCGCTACACCTGGGTGTGTGGTTACTGGAGGATTAAAAATCATAAATTTGGTTTTGAGGGCATTTATCTCTAAGCCCCGTTTGAGGCAAAATGCCTCAAAACCATCCAACACGCGCTGAATACCAATGGGGGATTTAGACAATAGCAAAGTATCGTCTGCAAACATAATTGCAGGCACCCGGCAACAAGCGAGCTTAGGGGCATCGCTGTTCAGTACCGCATTCAGGTGAGCGATTATCCCGTTGACATAGAGGCAAAACAGGGTAGGTGCAAGCACACAGCCCTGTCTCACCCCCCTGTCAACTGGGAATCTT
This sequence comes from Lissotriton helveticus, assembly GCF_964261635.1. Taxonomy (NCBI): domain Eukaryota; kingdom Metazoa; phylum Chordata; class Amphibia; order Caudata; family Salamandridae; genus Lissotriton; species Lissotriton helveticus. The sequence goes on from NC_136068.1 coordinate 652,845,452, forward strand.
GGCGACAACGCACCGTTTTTCCCACACCTGACCTGTGCGAAGTTCTCCTTGTGGAGCGGTATTATTAGGTTCAGCAGTTGAAGAGGTATTCCCATTCCCACAGACCATAACTTCCCCAGTGGGACCAAATCGAAGGCCGCGCAGAGGTCCACAAACACAGTGTAAAGTGTACCGCCCTCGATCCTGACAGTTTTCCAGAATAGAAGGGTCAGGCGAAAAATTTGATCCGTAGTGGATACATTTTTCCTGAACCCTGCCTGGTAGGGGCTCAAGTTGGAGTGTTCCTCCATCCAGTCTAGGAGGCGGTCTAAAATCAGCCGCGCAAAGATCTTTTGCGGCACATCGATAAGGCTGATAGGCCTGTAGTTGCTAGGAGAAGAGGGGAGCCCTTCTTAAAGATAGGGACAATCTCTGCTCCCAGCCAAGTACTAGGGACCACCATTCCCCTCTGGACTGCGTTGAATATAGCTGTTAGGTAAGGAGCCCAGACCATAGGTTCATGCTTAAATAGATCGCCTGGGAGTATATCCAAGCCAGGCGCCTTTCCTGCTGCAAGTTTGGATATTACTGCACAGACCTCTTCTACAGTGAAAGGGTCCCCATCATTTTGAGCTGTAAGATTTAAAAGCAAGCACCCTTGGTCCCCGTTACTTTCGACAATGGCCCCACCATAGAGGGTGCGGAAGTGGTCCTCCCACAGACCTGCGGAAATATTTGGTTCAGCTGCCGACAGGGGCTCGCCCGACCCCGTATTCACAATTTGCCAGAATTTCCTAGCATCACTTGTTTTGAGGGCAGACACTAGGGTGGCCCAGTTGTCATTGTCCCATTCAATCTTGGCATAATGAATAAGTCGCTTATATTCCAGTCTCCTAGTTTTTATTAATGTCTTGTTATTATTGTGCTTCACGGCCAGTAGCAAATCTGCCTTCGCCCTTCCGCAGGCGGAATTGTACCAGGTAACTTTAGTGCCCCATGTTGTTCAATTTGGAGCCAGGGGGTTTAGTACCTCTGCTAGGATGCTGGTTAGCTCTTGATGTAAGTCCCCTAGTTTTTTATATGTGTCAGGTGTACAATTCGGCATGGTTAAAGCACCGACAGCTTCCAATACAGGAACAAACCGAACTTAAATTTCAGCCGCTTGCTCGGGATGTGTTACCAGTTTGTCCCATCTGACTCTATGTCTATTGCTAGATATAACCGCCCTTGAATCAAGGGCATCAATTGGAATGCAGTTATCTTTAGAAATGCCAGGAGAGGAAAGCTCCAAGATCAACGCCTTATGATCGCTCTCACCTCTGGGAACGACCCTGAAATCAATGACCTTGGCCCATGCACAGCTTTCGACAAATATGTAGTCCAAGCAAGATTCTTGGCCAAGCTTATTAAAAGTCCAGGTTGGAGGGATATCGGATTTTACACGTCCGTTGCAGGCCCTGATTGAATGATTAAGTGTTAAGGCCATAATTTGGACGGCTAAAGGGGTCTATGACCTGGGTGGGGGGCCCTCTATATGAGGTATATTCCAGTGCTCGTCCTCATCCAGGTTTGCACCATCCATCAAACCAGGAAGTGGCTCGAAGTGACAATTCAGGTCACCCCCTACCACAAGTGACGTACCGTGAGGGATGGTGCTCAGAAATAAAGAAAGCTCCTCAATTGTTCTTGATGCGTTTGTGACATTCGTAGGTCTGGAATACACATTAACCAATGCGAGCCTTGAGGCGTTCGGTCACTCTAAGACTACACATTGTACATCCTCCGACAGAGTGTTCATGGTCCTGACTTTGCAGCCGAGATGGGAACCCACCCAGATTGTTAGGCCCCCAGATGGCCAACCCTTTCCCCCCACCTAACTGGGACTGAAAATGAGGCAAATCCACTCCGTAATTGTTCCTCCCTAGCCCAGGTTTCCTGAAAAAGGCACACGTCATTATTATCTATAAAAGAACCCCACTCTGGGCAACCCATTTTGTTCCGCAGACCAGCCAGGTTCCAGGACAATATTATCAATGAATCGGCATCAGTTGTGGGTCCCCTTTTTGGGGAGCATGCTCCTATTTTAATTGTGTTAAACAATAGGATATGTAAGATATTTGGGCCTGATGTCGAGGAATCACATTTACTTGCTCCAATAGGTGCGCATGCCAGTGAGCGTGATTGGATACTCTCCCCTTGGGACCTTTCTTCACTTCTATTTTTAGCATACCCCCTCTGATAAATTGGGTTAGGGATAGAATCATCCATTGTCCAGGGTCGACTGCTACTCCATAATTACGCTGTAGTCAGTAGACCTGGTCCAAACAGCTGTACCGATTATGGTCAAGGTACTGGGTAGGCATATAGGTGTTGTAGGCCGTGTCCCTAGACCCCCTGCTCTGCCCTCTGGGTGCCACCCTAGTCCAGCCCTCCTCTAGCCCCTCTTCAGGACAGGAAGTGTCAGATGGATAGAAGAAGGACAAAGGGAGGGACCGGATGGATGTATTTGGATTACCGGCCGGCCAGTTACAGATATGAGAAACTGTTCTGGGGTCCCTAAAATTAACTAGGACACAATCCCCGCTAATATTCTTGGCAGTATTGCCCACCCAGCTAATCCTTCGAACCATCAGAATTTCACTGGAGATATATGGTGGGATAGGCCTGTGTTTATTTAGCCAGTTTGCGACTTTATTTTTAAGTGATGCAAACGATTCGGCTACTGGGATGTCAAGCTCGGGGACTTCCGTCAAAACCACTGCAAGGGGAGCTGCTTCCGGGGGTAAATCTATTACCATTTTCTTGCTTAGTATGTTACCCTCAGTGATTTTTCGCTCTCCACGCGAGATAGGCTTTTTTGCCAGCCTCGGAGAGCTGAGAAGAGGGGCAGAGTGGGTAATACTAACTGGAAGACTCGGAGCTGTAGGGAGGGTGGTTTCTGTGGAGTGACTGTTAGTTATGGGGGCTATTCCCTTGTTGGTATCGGGCTTCCACTGCGTGATTTTTGCGGTTTGTAAACAGTCCGCCATAGCCCCAGCTACTTTTTCTAGGTTTGTTAGCCTGAGCTCAATTTGGGCAAGTCAGGCGTCTAAGGGGCCTAGCAGGGACTTTAAAAGAGTGCCTATATTAGTAATCGTTAGGTCTCCCTTAGCAAGGGTTACCCCACCAGTATTAAGGTTGTTAGGCAACACTGTGGGAGAGCTCCGGTCAGTAGATGTGATTATTCCGCTAGATGCAGGGGGAGCTACCTTGCCTTGTACCTGGGCCATGGGATCATGATGGCTAGATTGTTTAGCTAACTTCGCCTTTCTTCCCCCACTTATCTGGGCCCCGCGTTTTCTTTTTGGGACGGCCCCCTCTCGGTTCCCCCGCAGCTGGCGGGTGTTAAGCTCCGGGAGGCTGTCAGCTGCCGAGTTGTCACAGATGCTGGCCGTTGGAGAAGACTCAGGGATAGCCTGTAGGGAATCTCTACCCCTTACAGGTCTACTGCTGGGCATCGGCGGGGCAGTGGTTATCAGGCAATCATCCTGGCTTAGGGAGTCGGGGACAGGGGAAACCATGCACCTTTCCGGAGTTCTAGCCTTTGCTATGTGCCCCAGCGAGGATCTCTTAGCATTGTCAATTCCCTGGGACAATCGCCATTCTAGAATAGTTATTTCGTGGGACAGCACCGAGTTAGCTCTGACCAAGAAATTGTCCAAAGTACCTGCCACATATGTGCCTGATGAAGTAGCTTTGCTCCTGGTCTCTCGGCTCGTCATTGTCCGGCCTGACATGTGGCAAGATGTCCAGTATTGGTCGGAGCCCTGAATTACACCACGATGATCGCAGAAAGGGCCGGGGGGGTGGCCCAGTCCGGTCTTTCACGGTCTCGAACGGGCTAAAACGGGCCCGCCTCTTGGCCCGGGCTTCGCCCGGCGCACGCCCGCGCGTGTTCCGCGCAGTGTGGGGCATGCCTGTAAATATAGGGCATGGAAAGGTGGCGGGAAGAGCACACAGCGTCGCGCCCCACGGGCTGCCGGTCCTCGCAGTCCCACTGGCCTTGATACAATGCCCCAGAAACACACCACAAACTCCTTCACTCGAGCAGCTCCCGTGAAGCGGGGCTGCGAGGAGCTGGTTTTATGTCCGGCGTGGAGGGGGGGCGGGAAGAGCACACAGCGTCGCGCCCCACCGGCTGCTGGTCCTCGCAGTCCCGCTGGCCTTGATAGAATGCCCCTGAAACACACCACAAACTCCTTTACTCGAGCGGCTCCCGCGAAGCGGGGGCTGCGAGGCGATGGTTTTATGTCCGGCGTGGAGGGGGGGCGGGAAGAGCACACAGCGTCGCGCCCCGCGGGCTGCTGGTCCTCGCAGTCCCGCTGGCCTTGATACAATGCCCCAGAAACACACCACAAACTCCTTGACTCGAGCGGCACATATAATCACATATAAATAATTTGTTGTCTATTTCTATTAGTCTCCTTGGATATTTTCAATTTAGTAGCCAAGTGTTTTTTTTTATAATTCATGTGCGTTAAGAAGGGTGCAATTTATTAAGATAGATTGCATTGTTTTCTATAAGCATCTTTGGACCCCCTTAATGGGAGATCACCTGAGCTATTGATCTGTTAAATGTGGGTTAAAAACATAATGTGCTACAACACCAATAAAAATGTTCTACCATTTCCAAGTTCTTTTGAAAGACAAACAATGCAATCCAAAAGGTCAGGAAAGTAAATATTTGCACAGGGTGTGATGCACTAGAATAATAAATTATTTGGACTGGAATGTTTCCTGGAGGAGGACCAGAATTTCAGTATTGAGACAATGATGTTATCGCTGATCCTGGAGAAAACAGTGTCCCTCAGAAAAATGTTCTTCAAACTTAATAACTTCATGGATTATTATTACTGCTAAAAAACCCACACCAATGTGTGATATGTAGGAAATAAGCCCACGTAATAGAAGCCAAAAAAGGCTAAAAACAGTTATAGCAACTTGCGGAGCAGTTCCAACAGATTCTTTGGTATAGAACGTGGAGAAAGTTTAATACATATAAAATTCATTTTTGGTGATTTTTAGGAATTAGAGAACCTTCACAAATATTGGAAACAGTATTCGGCATCAAATCATGTATATTAGATTGTGTCAGGAGGTTCATATAGAATGGAAGATTATCAAAAGCTTTATCAGAATTACCAAATCATGTAAAACTAAAACAAAAAACAAGACCTTTCCCTTCACACTTTCACATTTTGCAGCTCTTTCCTGGAGACGATAAAGCTACCACTTACCATATTTTCTTCAGAAAAGACAAGAAATTACATCTGTTTATACCCATTTCTTCTGAAGCATTATTGAAAAAGTGAAAGGGATATTATCAAGAGAGTTACCCTCTTCCCAAGTTAAGTGTGTTGAGTCAACGGTAAGAAGAGGATGTATGGAGGAATAAAGTCACATTTAGAGTTTCCTTTTTCTTCTTGAACCAATTTTATTGATTTGAGGATTGAATTATACTAAATCCTAATTTTTTAATAACACGTATAGAGACAGAGATCATATTTTCACAGTGTGTCAGAGTAGGATATACAGCAGTGACAATTGTGAAAGGAGATAATTGATTCCTTTTCCTATGAGCAACTATCAACATACGCAACACAAATAACTATCAGGTCACAAATAGTTTTTCAATCAAGAACTATGATCCCAAAGAGCAGATGTCCATGTCACAGGCTGGGAAGCATCCACAGTGCCTCTCTCCTTGCAGAGAGCATATGAGGCCACAGCGCTTCAGCATCAAGGCAGGTGAGGGCAAGCTACAGTATAAGAGGGCTTGTAGGCTCAGAGCCATAATAACAATGGAAGGAGATAAGAAGGACATGAGGAGAAGGGGGAGAGAGGAAGGGAAATTGGGTAAGAGGGGATTGGATGGGTTGGTTCATAGTGGGAAATTAAACTTTCCACCAGTGAGGTTAAGACTGGTAACTTCTAGGAATTCCCGATATATTCCACAATAAAACGTAAATGCAGTTTGTGCAACTTGTCTTCATGTCGATATTATTTGGGGATAAAAGCAGGGCCATAGAAGATACCTGGTACTACATTTAGGTAGTAGAACTGTCCCCCTCTCTCCCCTCTTGATTTGGATTGTGTAAGGGGGTTAGGATAATGGAGGGTTTCATGATGAATGCTGTAACGTAAGGACATACATATAGCTGATTCTTTTTCCATTTTTTATGTGTATAGATATAACAATGCCTAATGAAAGAAGTGACCCCATATGCAACATTGTCCTATAGAAGGTGGCTCCATATCTATTGGTTCCAACCACCAAAACGCGTCGACACCTGTGTTGAGATAAAGGAATCCAGAAAATCCAAGGGACTCTATGATACAAGGAAATTCCTGTACAGCTGGTTCCTTCCACACATATAGGGCTATTGGATCAGATTGAGTTTTAACTAAACCATCATAACTGTTTTCTATGTGTTATACAAAAAAAAAATTATTTATGTTTTATGTTTTTTTTAACATGCTTGTATAATTTCCATGACCACACATAGTGGACTGTATGTATTGTGCACAAAGTTTTTATACATTGATTGTTTGTACCGTTTCGGAACTTTTTCCGAATTTTAAAAGACACTACGAAAGAAAAGAGAATTTATATTATGTAAAATAATGGAAGCAGTACATTTTAGTGTGTGAATATACTTGGGAATCAGTGTGGCTCAATAAGGGTATTGGATGTATGTTGCAATGGTTAAAAGGATTGTGTGAGGATAATCACAGGTTGATTCCAGGGATTTCCTTAGAGGCTCAAACTGTCTAATGTACCCTGTTCCTTGGAATTAGTGGGGTCATCTCTCTCTTATTTCACCCACTTCAACATTGTCCCATATCAATAGGGCATGCCTGAAAGGCACCTAACCTTCCAGTTCAAGGCTATAATTCTCTTGGTTATATTCAGGGCTAAGTCAATAAAATGGTTAGTGGCACCTCCCTTCCTCCTGTTCCTATACAGCACAATAAGCCTGCCTCTATAATGTGTAGGGCCCCCTTTCCTGTTACTGCCAGCAAGGTGTTCGCAAGCACTCCCCACAGTAACTGCACCTCTACGCAGTTTCAAAACACATGCGCTATATATGTGGCATCCGCACCACATAAAGAGCATCTGGACTCACTCCCATGTATCTTCTGCATTCAACCTGGCTGAAGGTATAATCTGTGTAAAATGCTGTGTTGAATATATTACAATTTTTGTGTTGCGGGAAGTCTGCATGGATATATGAGCACCCCCTCCAGCTCTTTCTTTGTGAGTTCCCAGATGATCTACTATTGCCAGTGATGCCTAGTGAAATGCATCAACACCTGTGGTCGGAGGCCATCACATGTGGGAACCACATGATAAGATGTCTACCACCACCCATCAGCGGAGTGCATGTCATAGCGAATAAGTGTTTGGATCCATGTCTGTGATATACCAAAGCCACTGTAGTTTGGCCATCAGCGTTCAGTGTGCTAGGAAATGACCCACGGAAAGTCCATGATCTTTGCAGAGTTGTTCAAATGGCATGAGGGCACCATCCTGAAACAGGACTCCCAGGGTTTCCACGCCTTCCCTCTCCCAGAGCTCTACCCCACCTTCTCAAATAATTCCCTGAATGGTCACAGGAATCCAACACAGATCTCCAGCATGTAAGGTAACAGGGCCAGGGTAGGTCGGAGGCTCCTGATGTAGCTTTTGTAGGCAATGATCAGAAGCTTATTAGCATGTGGCGGAGCTTACCGAATGATAGTAATATTGCATGAATCCCTTGATTCTGTGCAGGACAGCCAAGTCTGACAAGGTTTTGACCAGGCAGCCAGTGTGACAGCCACTGTTACTAAGCTGCCAGATAGTAATGTTCCAAGTCGGGCTTCCCAGACTCCCCCTTATCAACTGAGAGCTGAAGCTTCCATGAGGCAAATCATCTGCATCCCTTATTCCAAATAAAGGACCCTGCATGCAATGCAGGTTACAGAACATAGAGTCTGGTATTTGGACTAGGAGGTTATGAAAGGAGTCGATGAAGCAATATAGAAATGAGTGAATTCACTGTGTTGACAAGTGACCTAAGAAGTCCACCATCTTGACACATGATCATATTTCATACCATAATAAAAAAAGAACAAGAAAATTAACCTATGCATAATTGTTAATGCTCACTCTAGTGCATAAATAACATAAGGCCTGATTAGTACGGCAGGCGGACTTGAGTCTGCCTGCCACACCATCGGTGCCCATGTATACCCCTGTATCCCTGTACCATAAGCGCAAGCATGCCCCTGCAGGCCATTTGTGGCCGCCAAGAGAAAATCACCCTACTAATATTACCATCTATTACGTCTCTCAGGTTGTTTTACATTCTGATCCAGAGATATCGGATCATGGACGGCTCCCAACGCACCTGGTGTGATCCCAACAAGAGGCACTGAAGTCTGCATGCTGGGTTCAGCTAAAGATTGACCCTGCACCCGAGAAGGATAAGTATTCTTTTATATGAGTGTCCTAGTACATCATGTTTAAACAATGGAAAAATATATTGAAAAAAAAGTAGCTCCCCAGAAGAAAGTAAAAAGTCATGTTTCTTGATTGCAGTCAGAATGAATCTTTTATTGAAAATAACTTGTTCTTTTAAAAGCATCACACAATTGATTGCCAACGTGTTTCATCCCTCCTGGGACATCTTCAGGGCTTAGTCAAAGTCCATATCTGCTGTTGGTGTTAAAAGTAACTTCAAGCCAACCTTAACTGCAGCATCGGTAAAACTGTATATTGATCTTAAAGTTTGCATTCTCTGTATTGTATCATGATATACTGCTAGGCATCAAAAGATAATTCATATATTACAATGATTTTGAAGGTAGCCGATGTTTCAAAGTGAAAGCTTGCTAATAATTTCGATTCCATAATTGGAAGTGGTAGTCCAGATCTTTTTCGTAGGTCCCCTATGATAAAGGTGGTAGAAATTCTGCATTTTCAATACTGAATCTGTGTTCCCCTTGACCTTTTAAAAGTATTGATGTCATACGGCCACTCAGTATGTTCGAGTATTTCCAAAGTTATTGGGTAAAGTGTTGAGCCTTCTGCGTAGACGCGGATATCTGGTTCCTCCAATGTGTAGGAGTTTACCGGGAACAGGCAGGTCTGGGCCAAATTCATTCCCAGTCATAGGCTCTCCTGAAGTCTCTCAGTTTCAGCTCTATGCCAAAATGATTTACTGGATGTCCCGCATGTAAATGCGGACATCATCCGAGTACAGGAAGAATGCATGCCTATCATCTCCTAGTATGCTACTTCACATCTTCCCACCTTGCTGCAGCCATTGGTACATGGTTATACTGACAACTAAAAGAGATGGGACTGTTCTCAATGTCATCCACGCCGAACATGGATAGAGGGTGATGATATGATTTCACCTCTAGCAGATCTTTGACAGTTTTCAGTTATGAGATTATAAGGAACTTGCAGGTTTTTAGTTTTCATTAATCTCCGCCTATTAATGTATGGCTAGCTAAAACATGCTCCATAGATGCAGTGGAAAGGCTTACTTTCATTTTGTGGCATCGGGTGTAGAAATTAAAAACAATATGGATGCCTTTTATTGCATATATCAAATAGAAGGGTAGAGCCAGCACAGTCCTGAGCCATATGGTTAATGTTTTGTTGAAATCTAGATTGTGTGAGTCCAGATTCTATGAGGACCAAGCAATAAAGTAATTCGACCAATAGATACAGAAAAACAATTCTTTTAAAGCTGTGGCCACAAATTGCAGATCATAACAATACAAAGAGACACACTTCTTCATGAATAGGTAAACAGAAGTACAATCAAATTACAAATGGAAAAAGAAAAAGAAACAAAGGGAAACGAGACTGATTCCCTATTTACTGCCGATTAGGCTCAGGACTGGATATGATTTTGAGCAATAGACTGGGTGTTTTGCAGACAAGTGTTTCACTTTATCACCCCCCATACAGATAGAGATGGATATATCATGGATGATTAGGCTAATCATTTAAAACACATTTCGATATTCAAGATGTAAGTGACATTAGTTGCATATAAGAATGGCTGAGTAACACGTTTAGAATGATGTTAAGGTAGTTAGAGGAACATGCCTGTTCGTGGTTCTTCTTTCTACTTTTTAGAGCGGTGCCTCCCCCCACTCCTGAGCCATTGCCAGGTGAGGTGAAGTAGCTTCCTAGGGACATCTAGGTAAGAATTGAAAGCATATGGCCCATTTTTGTGATTAATACCTGGCGACTGTGAGAGCCACTATGTTTTTTTTATTTATTATGTGTTCCTGTTTTATCTGTGTATCGGCTATATTGAGACACATGTGTTCATTTATTTCCCCTTTTTACACATCATCTGTCATAGGATGTTCAGAAAGGAAGGACAATACACACCAAGGTATAGGTGATTATGGTTGTATCATTACTAACCAATAGTTTGTAAGACAATTGAAAATATTGTTTTTTCACACTATTTGCTTTTGACTCTGTTGCAGTAGCAAATCTTGGGTGGGTCCTGATGAAAGCACGGTTAGACTTTTAACCTTCTGTGCTGAAACATGTTGACCACTATTATACTCTAGATAGTTATTTGTTAACACTATCTTCTTTTGCACTGTTTTTAATTTGAATTATGGGATACATCAATAATGTTTAGGTCTCTCATAACTCAATTTTAACCTCACATTTCACCCAAGCATTGCACTTTGTTCCCATATAGAAAAATCACTCTCATCGGGTAAGACCGCAAAACAACTAAACTAAAACTTCCTTGGGCTCCCTATCACTTTGATAAGGTTGTAGCCCTTAGAGCCACCAGTGTGGTCTGAAAAGAGGAGACCCAGATGATGAAGCATGTCACCAGGATTGGTGAGTGATGGGAATCCGTAATTTTCTTTAAGATTTTTTCCAGGTCTCGCGGCGCTGCTCTCAGTGTGGTTCCTTTCAGATTCATAAAGGTCACAGAATACTGTATCTAGACCCGTGGAGACTCCAGGTGTGTAGTACTCAAAACCAAGCAAAACAAAAAGTAGTGCAATATCAGGAAATGGGGGATTTCACTGTGTTGACAAGTGACCCGAGTAGTCCACCATGTTCACACATGATCATGTTTCATACCATAATAAAAAAAGTACAAAAAAATTAATCTATGCATAATTGTTAATGCTCACTCTAGTGCATAAATAACATAAGGCCTGATTAGGATGTAAGATGGACTTGAGTCTGCCCACCACACTATCGGACAATAGGACAGCCAACCTGCTGTCGGGGGTCCCATCATCCAAATTACAATGCGACCATTCCAAGACAGTCACACTGTCCATCTTTAATATTGTTGCATGTGCTGCATGCTCTAGCACCCGCAGCAATACAAAAAATGGACCGGAATCATATCCCTGCACAACGTGCCTCCCACATGGTGCAGGGATATGTTGCCCCCAACACCCAAAGTCAATGGCGAAGGGGGGCCTTCTATGGGTCTCCTAAGCCCCTTTCTGCCAGCCATTTCATGGCAGGTTAACCACAATGAAAAGGCTGGTGGAAAGGGACATTGTAATCCCTACAACGGTGTAGGAGAGTAGGGTCTGCTATCCTATGGTCACCCCAAATGTTTGCTTTTTGCTTCACTGGTTTATGACTTAATGTGTTCTCTCTCTAAATTATTACCAATGCACTTTAGGTGCATTACAAAATTGGAACTGGTTCACCTTATTGGCCCCTGTAACAGTGTACCCAGGTACCCAGGGCATAGGTGCTTCCAAGGCCTACCAGGGGCTGCAGCACGTATTGTGCCACCCCTGGTCTGGCCTCCATATTTGACACAACTGGCTGATCACTCAGCTGGGGTAAGTCGGTGTAACCACCCCTTACTTAGGTGTAGTATGCCTATACCTAATCCAAAATGGACACATATGTTCCTATCAGCCACTCCTATGGAAGGCCTCATCAATCCTGGAGGCAGAGTGCTTGGAAATATGTGAGATGGTGCTCTGGCATGAGCTGAGCCTGTCATACCATATACTCTTAAGTACATTATAATCCTCGCGGTTAAATGCTATCTTTGGTTTGGCTTTATCAAAACATGTCGAGTAAGTCATACGAATTGGAATACTACCCCCTCGCCAGTTCTGGCGATGGGGGTAGCATTACACCCTTCTAGAGGGACACAACATGTACCTAACCTGAACCCCGGTTAAAGTTAAACTGAGCCTTAGCATCACAAAATGGATGCTGCCACCACAGACACAAGTCTGACCTCCTGCTGCTGGGACAGCTTGGACAAAGGGTTTCCTGCCTTGGGAGGTGCTAGCACCACCCCAGACAGGATTTTGTGCATTGGGTAGGACAGGGCTGAATAGAATCAGGCATGCCTGGGGCACACAAGGTGTCCCCGTGCATTTGCCAGTTCAAACCGGTGCTGGGGCTTTCCAGCCCCAGTCCTGGCGCGAAGTTGGACAAAGGAAAGGGGGTGTAACCACCCCTTCCTGGTCCCACCCAGAGGAGGGACCTAGCAGGTGATCCGGCCCCCAGAATTGGAATAAGAGTGGGAGCTGTATCCTGAGACTTCAGATCATCCTGAACTCGACTTGAAATAGGAAGAAAACTGGACTTCGACATTCTGCTGCACAGAAGACTGAAGAGAATCTCCCTTGTGGCCAAGGAGTGACCACCCTGTGAGTACAGGCACCAACCAGCAACTCGACGTCTGCTTTTCCGCCACCTCCTGCCGGAGCCCGAGCCCAGAGCCTGACAAGACCCATACTCTAAGACATCTCACAGCCCGATCCACAGTTCCTGCAAAGAAGGGACCCGTGGAAGCACCGAGAGACGTGGGACCGGACCTCTTGAAAGACCCTCGAGAAGCTGACTGCACAGCACCCGAGGCAACCTCGACACTGTTTTTTAGAGTTTGAGAAGCCCCAACCTCAAGCAGCATTTGCACCGAAGATCAGCCCCCCAGCATCTCCATGATCTGCGTGGGGCCCTTTTGCACTTTGCCACTTGATGCGCCATCCCGGCCACTTGCCACATGGCTAGCGGCCATCTTGGCAACGAAAACTACAACTTACACTGCTGGTCTGGTTGCTCCAGACTGGCCGTTGCTTCCCTGAAAAGGAGCACCTGCTCTGACCTTGCTGGTCCGAGTGAGAAGCTTGAATTGATTCCTGCGTGGCTTGCTTTAGCCAAGGCCTGTTTGCTCTAATCAAGTTGCCGACACTGCCATCAGCGAGAGCCTTCGTGGGACAGCTCGTGATCAACTCCTGGACGTCCTTGACCTCTTCGTGTCCACGTGGCTGCAGAGACAATCTTCACCTCGTCGCCTGTTTGCACCCGACATTGCCTGGTTCCTTCCTAGTCCCACGGTAGTCACTGGCTAGTGACTTTAAACATTGTCCCCTCTGCTTTCAGGTCTTCACCTCTTCAGATCCACCCTTGGATCCACCGGAACTCTTCTCGACGACCCGCCTGCAGCATCTTCAGCTCCAAGCACCATCGACCTGCGTGACGAAACCCGACACTACTTCGCACCTGTGCACCCGCTTCCTGTGGGTGAGGTAACTCAGCACGCCGGTGTTCCCACACTGGTATACACCTCTAGTGCCTGTGTCTAAAGTTTTATCCTTGAAGGTCCATCGGAAGGTTCCTTAAACACTAACTTTGTAACTTTTACGCACCATTGACATTGCATTGGTGCATGCGTGCGCTTTCCGCACTGCACCCGAGTCACGGGGGCCTTTCCTGACTTCATCACTGCTAGTCTCGAATAGCTCCAGCGATTCCCCAGGCCCTAGGCCTCTTCACTTTCCCCATAGTGGTTTTTATACCACTATTTTAGTATATGGTTTAGGTGGCCCCTAGGGCTAATCCATATTCGTGCAACTTTTGTATATTTAAACTGTGTTTTGTTTTAACGCATTTGCTTCTGTGCTCATAAAGAGTATAGGGGATATTTGTAGAAATAAATCTATATATATTTTCAATATATATCTGTGTGGTGTCCTTTCATTTGGTATTCAAGGGGATTGTGTATGGTAAAACAGCTTGCTTCACATGCCTTTACAGAGTTTAGCCTAAGACTGCTTAGTCCATGCTATCCCTAGGATAGCTTGTCTATAAGGTTGACTTTACAACCTGCACCATAAGGGTTGCTTGGCATGGTACAAGGTGATCACTAGAACTAGTGAGCATCATATACCAGGCCAACTTCTCACAAACGGTTCCTGGTACCACCAACATGGTAGGGACTACAAACCCCTCCTCCACACCGGTGGGCTCAAGGAGCCCTTCGGATGGGTGGTGGTTGGAAAAAACCGCCATCACCCCACCCACAATTGTAATATGGCTGGCAGGAAATATGTCTCTGATGTCGGTGGCAGTCTCCCCGCCTTCTTAATCAGCCCCATAGTATCTTGTTCAGTGAAAAGATTATGAATTGTAATAGTTTAAGCAGATTTTTTTATATTGCTGCTATGTACATCAGGGTAGTACTTCACTCCTCCAAGCTAAAATTGTAGGAATAACACATTTAAAAACAAAACTAAGAGACTTCTGAATCTTAAACCAAAAGGTATCCTTAATACAACAAACTTTTATGATTTACCATGCAAAGTTCAACAGGAAACACCACACTGCTAAATCATGAACTCAAGCAACCAGAAAATAAAAAGATCTCTCACAAACCCATAAAATGCATGGCCACGCACAATCTTAATAAAACAAATCTCATAAACGTTAGCTCCAGACTCACATATGCCTGTCAAAAGGGTGCCCCACATCTCCACAGCAGTCATTAAAAGTGGGACATCCACTGAATTTGTAATCACATATACCCTGAGGATATCCCTAACTAATTATGTAAATCTTAGTATACAAGTGGTCCATGATGAATCTCCAATATCAAAATTTGCTCATAAATCAGACATAGCCATAATTTGAAAAGAAGGATAATTAAGACACAGCGTATTTAACAACTTCTTTGCTTTAGACATTTATTTGCCATAGATACATTTGTTTTGTTTCTATTGTGTTGTTGTACTCTTTTCTTACTTATGCATGGTTTATCATGGTTTGCAAATAGACCGTTGTTGTTATACAATGCATATTGTCCAAGGAATGTATAGTCAACAAACTTATAATTGGGCGAGGTTAAATACTGATAAAATATGTTAGGAGAAAAAAACTGTTGGTCAGCAAGCTTAATGCAAACTATGGTTCAATGTAACATCGGCTTACAATTTTCTGTGGTATGTGTGAAGGAGACAGATTTATCTGATGTCAAAAGTCAAAAGGTCATTTAAGGCCCTCAAAATCATTGTGTGCAGTGCTTTAATTAGGTTGGTGTTGAGGGATTCATTTGTTGTGGAAGATTGGAGGATGTCAGTGTATACCTTAATGCATCTTATCCTCTTGTTAGCTCGCTTTTGGAATTAAAATTAATCAGATTTAGTCCCCTGTGATTATAATATACAAACTTGGAATTGATGCAAGCAGCTCAGTAAGTTAGGTCGTAAACATGTCCGCATTGAGCTGGCGCTGCTTCGGTGAACAGACCAACACAACACATGGCCAACCACTGGCTTCAATCACACACGTAAAGAAGGGAGGGTTATTTTGAATTCAATAATCTGTGTTAGGTGAACCCTCGGGGTTTTTAATATTGCGCTCACCCACTAGATAATGTCATTCTTAATCATAGGGCATCTTCTTTACCTTGCTGCAGGCCAACATGCAGGTTGGAGTGCAAAAATAATTGTTTGAAATAACTCTAGGGGTTAATTTGTGCCGAGCCATATCTTTAAAATTAAAACTATCTAGTAGGGTAGCCTCTATTATACTTTATTCCTGGGCCCCTCCTGATAGGGTTAAAAATGTATTTTAGGGCGTGGGCAACTGCAGAGGGAAATGGCCGCACGGTAGCTGTGCTCCGCTGCACCATTCCCGTAATATCTGTCTAATTCCAGCTTGCCAAGCCGCCTTCGTCCTATCCTGTTCCCGGCTGCTCACAAACCCTTACCCGACGTCCGGGTGGAGTTTTATTGCCCTAGGGTGGACAGATGCTGAGAGGCAGACCCGATCGTCTGGGGAGGCGCATGTGACACAGCGTGAGCCCTAGCCTTTCCTGGGCGTGCTCGTCAAATCGACGCCAAGGTCGCGACTAAGCATGAGCGCAAAATCCGTTACGCTCGCGGATTTTGCGAATTTTCGGTAAATTCGCGATCCGCGAACTCCCGCGAATTTACCGCAAATTCGCAAATCCGCAAGCGGCAGATTCCGAGGGCAAAAGTTCAAGCCTTGCTGGCCTGTTGTAACTATTTTACGATGGCGCCGGCAAGCTGCCAGCGGCATCCTAAAATAGTTACTAAATTAGCTTCAACAGGAAGCTCGAATAGATAAAATAAAGCAGGTGCTCGTGCATCTGCTTTATTTTATCTATTCGAGCTTCCTGTTGAAGCTAATTTAGTAACTATTTTAGGATGGCGCTGGCAGCTTGCCGGCGCCATCGTAAAATAGTTACAACAGGCCAGGCAGGTGTGCCTTCTTCCCAAATATACCATCGAAAATCAGCTGTGATCCTGGACAGAGGCCTTTGCATCCTTGACTTTCACGAGCGCAATCCTCGTACTGTTCCTGTGGCCAGGAGCTTCTGTATCTTCATCTGCTGCTCTGATCGGTCTCTGACCTTTTATACACACAAGAGGCATGATTGCATAGTAACACACACCTGGCCGCTGTAGACAACTCTCTGGCACTTTAGGCAGCTGTAGTGTAGTAAAAGCACTATACATTTACCCAACGAGGTATGGCACAAAACAGTGGCGTCTTCTTAAATAAATATGAAGGGCAGGGTTCATTCTGGCACGATGGTCCTGGCACAAAAATTAAACCTCAACCGGAAGCACTTACAGATATCAATTAAGCATGTGCCCTAGTTGAAGCTTAAATTCAGTGACTCATTCATCGGCCCAAAAAACAATTGTGAGCATTGTCAAGGCTGGGCAGCTGTGCCCTCTTCCCAAAAATACCATTGAAAATCAGCTGTGATGCTGGACAGAGGCCTTTGCATCCTTGACTTTCACGAGCGCAATCCTCGTGCTGTTCCTGTGGCCAGGAGCTTCTGTATCTTCATCTGCTGCTCTGATCGGTCTCTGACCTTTTATACACACAAGAGGCATGTGCACTCACAAGGAAGCCCCGCCCCAAATCCGCGGATCCGCAAATCCGCAAAATCCGCGGATTTTGCGGATCCACGATCCGTGAATACGCAAATCCGCGAATCGTGGGTCCGCAAAATCCGCCCATGCTTAGTCGCGACGTGGTGAGTGGGCCGCAAGTGCTGCCAGAATGGGCTTGCTCAAGATCAACAGTCTGCCTGTTTGAGCTTTACCTCTGAGACTGTTCCAACGCTCTGCGGAGGGGGCCTATACTCCATCTCACCGGTAAGCACCTGAAGGCTGCGGATTCCCGGTAAGACGGTTCAGCGCGGCTGTCTACGTCCCGTGGCCCTGTTTTTCTGCTCCTGGGCCCCTATACGACTCCCCATGATTGCGCATTCCAGGCAGCGCCAGTGAGGTGGACTCGGCTTGTTCTTTACCTGTGACCCATTGAGGGAGAGTGATGCTGTTTAGCCCCTACACCATGGACAGCCATAGTAAGAATCGGAGCCTCTACAATTTGCCTTTCTTTGCAGTGGAGCCTCTCCTACACGCTTGTACTGCCCTCCTTGGTTTTTGCTTTGCTACCTGTGCCCAGTTACCAGTGGTTGAGAAGGGGTGATGCCTGGCAGGTGAAAATTGACAGGCCGGTGTGGGTTGATACCCGCGGCAGGCTGCAGCGAGTAGCCTGGTGGGCTGGTCTCTCTCACCATTTCTTTTCTGTCACGGAGTGGGACCTTCATCCCGCAAGATGGAGAACGGCCGCAGCGGCCACAATGCGCTCCAAGCCAAGCCCATCAAATTTGCATTGCAGAAGACACAGGAGAGGGATCAATCTAAGTCAAAGTCCCCGGGGGAGCAAACGGAACCCACACTACAGGACATTCTATCGCTATAATGGCAGTACGCACCTGCCCTTCAGCCGGTATTCCCACCGTAGCTACAGAGGGTTCCTTGATAAGAGCAGATATGCAGAAAATGTCTGAATGAGTTGGGGCTGTAAAAGTCAATACTAAAGTACTCAAAACTGATTCGGAACTGCTCGAGCACCAAATTTCGGAGCTCCAAAATGCGCAGGAGACGCTAACGCTGCAACTCGATGACTACGAAAAGTCGCATGAGACACAACATCGTCCGCATCCTTGACGTCCCCGAGCGGCCGACCTCTACATGGAAGAATTGATTCTCCTGCAGCTTTAGCCGCAAGAACTCTCTAAATGCTTTTCAATTGAACATGCCCACCGAGTGCCATGGGGCAGGCCTCGACCTGGGGCCCTGACATGAACTCTCCTGGCAAGGGTGTTCAGTTACTGAGATAGGGATGTTATCCTACAGACTGAAGGATTGCCCCACTGATAGTCATCGATAAAAGCAGGGTCAGCTTCTTTCACCACTTTACTCTTCGGGTCCAGAAACAGCGGCGCAGCTTCCTGGAAGTGAAGCGCGCTCTCAGAGATCAAGAAATTGAATACGCAATGATGTCCAGCCAAGCTACGAATCGATTAGAATGGAAAACTTTGGTTCTTCACAAGGCCAGAGGAGGTATGGGACTGGCTCGAGGGCTGGAGATCTGTTGGCAAGAGGTCCCGTAGACACACGTGGTTTTCCGGGGCCCCCAGCAGCCTTGGACACCGACAGGGGTCACCGTCTTTGAAGGACTCGACGGTTCATGGTCCAGAAGTCTGAATGACTTAGAACTGCAAGTAAATAGACCACCCAGTGAGGTGGATGCTTCCACCAGCTACTAACATTGACTTGGCGCTTCTTAGACCCCCGGTGAGCCGCTGTCACCATCGGCTCCTTCCGGAGGTCCTACGGCTGGCGAGGTCCTGCCCTTCGTGTAAAACATCTTTTAAATTCTCTTTACAGGCTGTTAGGAAGCTTGCTCGCTCTCCCCCTGGCCTGCCAATTTCTCAACCCAAGCAGGGCTTTTTAATTAATGCGCGGTCTTTGATTAAACATAACATTGACTTTCATGATTTTGTAAGCATTAGACAACCTGACTGGGTTTTTATTACTGAGACTTGGGCCTCTGAGACCTCTGGCCACGACCTCCTTTTAGCCATTCCAGAAGGCTATGCCTTACAGAGGCTAGATAGAGTGCAACGCAGAGGAGGTGGATTGGCCATTCTTTTTAAGTCCACACTCTCCTGCACCATAAAATCTCTATCGACTCCGACAGATGCATTTGAGGCCCTATATTTTTGTATTGTGAATGCCCCCTCGAGCTCCTTCACTGGAATTCTTCTATATAGACACCCAGGATCCAGAGCTAATTTTTGCTCGGAGCTTTTCAGGATCTTGGAACCGTATTTTGGCAGATCTCTCTTTACCATCCTAGGTGACACGAACTTTCATCTAGAGGATTTGGCATCTAAGGACACATCCTCCCTAGTTAACTCCTTGGAAGCTTGTGACTTTGTCCAAAGAGTGTTGCACCCAACCCACAAGGCTGGCCACATCCTTGATGGGATATTTTCTAATGATCAAAGATTAACTGTCGGCGTTCCTTTGCCGATAGTTTGGTCTGATCATTTAGCCATTCCATTGTTCCTGGACATGCCCCGTTCTGAGGTCAAGGTAGGGACCAAGAAATGCCTCAAAAGAAGCTTTAAGAATATTACGAATGAGGCCTTGGCCCCCTTTATTCGTAGCACGAACATCACATCCCAGCGGATGGTAGATGAGACGGCTCTAGAACTCGCTGACTCTATTATTAAAGCAGTCGATGAGTTGGCGCCCGCCTCATTCAAACACGTGGCACGACATAAGCCAACAGCTCCATGGTTCACGGAAGAATTGAGACTCCTTAGGCAAAAATGCAGAAGGAAGGAGCGATGTTGGCGCAAGTCTTGGGATCCCAGAGATCGAGAAGTCTATAAGGACCTGTTACGAGTCTACAAAAATAGGGTCATTAAGGTGAAACAGGATTATTTTACCAACTTAACCTGTTCCCTTACGTCCTCTAAAGAGCTTTTTAAGATCGTTGACTCTTTATGCACACTCCAGGTACCTGATCCCGTGGTTGCTTCACAGGAGCTATGTAATAACATCTCAGATTTCTTCTTTAATAAAATTGATGACATCTATGTGGCTCTTCAATCACAGAGGAACACTCTTAGTGAAGAAGACCTCTCCCGAGTTAAACTGCTTGAATCCTGGGATGCGTCTTCTCCCCAAGTCTTGAACCAATTTCCCTTGCTCTCATTGGAGGGTCTTAACCTCCTGTTAGACAAAACTAAATCTGCTTCTCCCCTGGACCCGGTTCCTTTGAGAATACTAAAGGACTGTAGGGACACTATTCTTCCTCCAATGTTGGAAATTATGAATGGAGCTCTGGAGCAAGGTATCTTCCCGGCGGCATGGAAGAGGGCCATTGTAAAACCACTTCTTAAAAAGCCCACCCTTGACCCTGGTCTATTGAAGAACTTTAGGCCCATATCCCTTTTGCCGGCCTCTGCTAAGATGTTGGAGGCCCATCTGAATTGTCATCTTTCCAACTTCCTGGATGTATCAGGATTTTTGGATGGGTCCCAACATGGCTTTAGAAAGCTACATAGCACTGAGTCTGCACTGACGAAGGTCGCTGATAACATCCGTCGGAAAGTTGATCTTGGACAGACGACCGTGCTAGTGCTGCTGGATTTAACAGCAGCATTTGATACCCTGTCTCCCGGTACTTTAACATCTAGGTTAAGGGAGGCAGGGGTAGCAGGACCGGCCCTGAGTCTCCTGAACTCCTTTCTACATCAGCGAGAGCAACGAGTGATGCTTGGGGAGCACCTCTCCCCTGTCAAGTCGTTGCATTGTGGGGTACCACAAGGGTCGGCATTGAGTCCGACCCTGTTCAATATCTACGTGGCCCCCCTTGCAAGACTTGTAAGATCTCAGGGGATGGAGGTCGTGTCGTACGCCGACGACACGCAGATTATGGTGTCCCTGACTCACTCCGTGAATGTCACCGCGTCCAACTTCAAGTCCTGTATGCAACTGGTTGCAGACTGGATGATTTTCAACTCATTAAAGCTGAACGGTGACAAAACGGAGGTCCTGGTCTTCGGCAAAGACCAGGAAATGTGGTCAGGTGAGTGGTGGCCTTCATCCTTAGGCATCTGCCCCACACCCACACAATCTGCTAGGAACCTAGGCGTCATTTTTGACACCCGGCTCTCCATGGAGCTGCAGGTGAATAGGACAGTGGCCACCTGTTGGGGCGTCATCAGGATTCTGAAAAGAATCGCGTACTATCTCTCCCCACAGGCACGAAAACAGGTTGTGATCGCCCTTGTTGGCTCAAGGCTGGATTACTGTAATTCACTCTATGCCGGGGCCAACAAGGGCTTTCTTCAACGCCTGCAGGTTGTGCAAAATGCCGCGGCGCGTTTCGTTTTGGCCCTGCCATGGATGTCCTCCGCGACCTCGGCAAGGAAGAGTCTTCACTGGTTGCCCATCCCTTTCAGAGTCTCTTTTAAACTTCTCTGTCTTACTTATAGCGCCTTGAGGGCAGGCCCGACTGATGCCTTGGGTTCTTTGCTCTCTAGGTATGTGCCAACCAGATGTCTTCGCTCGTTAGAGCTTAACCAACTGGTAGTCCCACGCGCTAAGACGGTAAGATGGGGGAACAAGGCCTTTTCTATTCTGGCGCCTCAGCTCTGGAATACTCTTCCCTTGGAGATTAAACTACAGCCCTCTCTGGATCTTTTCAAGAAAGCTCTGAAAACTTGGTGTTTTTCCAAAGCATATCAGTGAGCTCGTGTCTCTGTCTGCCCGCAGCTAATCTTTTTGAGTTAGGCGCCTTGACGCCCAGTGGGCATAGTAGCGCGTGAATAAATCATATTTCATTCATTCATTCAATATGTGGCCGTAGACAGCCCTTGCCTGAACTTCTCTTTATTTGAGCTGTTCCACTGTTTGTAGTATCTAGAAGGGGGAGAGTGGGGCTTGTAAGACTATAAGCTTCCTGGCTGTGGGAATGATGGCACTGTTGTTAGGTTATAGCAGCCGGTTTCTTGCATTAGCTCAACATGTGTGTTTGAAGGTTGGTGGGACGGGGTGGGCACCGTTTTTTTTCTCATTGCCGCTTTAAAGAATGGGGGTGTTTCACGTTCCTCGAATGTTAAGGGTGGGTGACAGGCGCTCTGCAAGTTGGGGGTGGCTGGCGGTTCAAGACCCGTTATTCAGGGAGGCATGGAGGGGGCAGGGAGTTGGGTTGAGGGTTTGGGAGAGGGGATGTTCTTGGTTTTGAGAATGTGATTTGTTTAATTCTGTTTAGTGTTTTCTTTTACATTTAGCATTGGTAGAAAGCAATGCTTGGTTCTCCCTCACTTGGCATCAGTGCAATGTGCTTAGGGCTAATAAGTTCCACGTCTGGCGGTCTACAATACAGTATCCTGGGTTGAGTGGAGGCCCCAGTGGGCCCCCGGCCGGCACGTTTATCTTTCCTCCCTTTGAGTGAATGATGGCGACTGACTTTGCACTTAAGATAGGGACGTGGAATGTGAATGGCCTTTGGGGACAAAATTAAAAGTGGCATTGTGTTACACTATGTTATGTTAGAGGAGACACATTTGATTGGAAATACGTGTGGGGCCTTGAACAGGAAAGGTTATTGCCTTATAGCTCACTCGGATTTCACCTCAGGCTCCAGGGGAGTGGGGATTCTCCTCCGTAAGAACTGCCCTTATATAGTGCATGACTCCTGGACTGACGTGCAGGGTAGGTATTCGCAGTTACAGGCTCTTGGGAGGGGAGCGTTCTTAACTTTGTCTCTGTCTATGCCCCCCAGGGTTACAGAGATTGACCTTGCATTACATATGTGCCCTACTGGTGAAAGTACCCGTGGGAACTCTAGTGATGGGTGGGGATTTTAATCTAACAATGCATGGCACTTAACACCGTCTCCCGGCCTGGGGGGACCCACAGAGGTGCTCGCAGTTACTTAAGTTCCCTAACGCACTAGGGGTAGTTGACGTTTGGAGATGGATTAACCCACTACACACACACTTTGCGTTTCAGTTAGGGGTGCACTGTAGCCAATACCATATAGACCACATATTCAAACATGCCCAGGATATCCACGCCTTCACAAGTGCCTCATGCCTGGCTCGCAGGATCTCAGATCATTCTGCAGTCCTAATATCATTTACAATACGTAGGGCCAGATGCCCCGGTACCAATACCGTACAGCCATGGGTATTGACAATCCCCCACACTAGGGACGCTCTATGTAAAGACACAGAATATTACCGTGCTGAAAATGTGGGCACTGTGGAATCAGCATTGACCCTCTGGGGCGAGTTTGGAGCCGTAATAAAGGGTAGGGCCCTCTCCTTGGTAGTGGGAAATAGGACTGAGAGATCCAAGAGGGTGGTCAAGATTGAATTTGCGATATCAGATCTGGAAGAGTCAGTGGTGCAAGGCTTTGACCACACAACTCAACATAACCTAAAACTCAAGAGGTAGGATTACAAACAGTTGCTGCTGGAGAAAGCCACACTGCGCTGCCTGTCCTCCCGAGACAAAGTTTACGAGCAAGGAGAACGTACTGGCAAACTCCTGGTGTGGCTGGAAAGCAAGGCACAGGCTTAACAATGGGAAAACGTACTCACAGCCCAGGATGGTGCACTTCTCACGGAGCCTCAACTTATTGCTGAAACCTTTGCGTCTTATTTTGTGGAGGTCTATACCAGCTTGCCAACTTCTCAAGCTCCAATTTTGGCTGACCTATTAGCTACTATTGAGGTAACTGGCCTCTCCCACAGGACAGGGAGGCGCTTGATGTAGATATCACTGACACTGAGATTCAGAAGGCTATCCAAGGTGTTCGTTCTGGAAAGGCGATGGGTCCGAACGGCCTTCCCATTGAGCTTTTTAAGCCCATGGCCGCAATGTTGGCTCCTCACTTGCTGAACCTCTATTTGGAGTGCTTTGAGTCAGGACTTTTCCCTGCTGAGGTCCGTAACACTACCATCGTGGTCATCCAGAAACCCCATAAACTGTTTGAGGACTGCAAATCATATCGCCCTATTTCCCTCCTCACAATTGAGGCCAAAATCCTGGCCAAACTCTTGGCCAATCGTTTCCTTCCCTATATCACCGACCTGGTTCACCCGGAACAATCCTGATTCATGCTGGGAAGGAACAAGGCCCGTAATCTATGGAGAGTAAATGGGGATCTGGGCAGGATAAACATGATCAGAAAAGACACGGTCCTACTCTCTTTAGATGCCAGCATGGCGTTTGACACCATCGAATTTATTTATTTATTATTTATTTATTTAGTGTATTTTATTATAGCGCACAGATACCCCAACGGGGTGTCCAGGCGCTCCTGTGCGATTTAAGCTGAGTTAGATGTTATATTAAGGGAGGGATGTTCAACAAAACAGATACGTTTTTAAGGCTTTTCGGAATAGGAGTTCTTCCTGGATCATCCGGATAGAGTCAGGTAATTTATTCCAAAGGGTAGAGGCACATACTTGAAAGGTTTTTCGAATGGGACTTTCTTTTCGTCATGCTGCCTCACAAAGGATTTGGGCCCAAACTGATATGCTGGATTAGATTGTTGTATACTCAACTCACTATGCACGTAGTCATCAATAAACATCGCTCTGCCACTTTCACTCTGCTCCTGGGTACCCGGCAGGGGTACCCCTTGTCTCTCTTGCTCTTCGCACTCAAATTGGAGCCATTATACGCTTGCGTTAGGGGGATCCGGAGATTCGAGGGCTCAAATAGACTGAAGATCATGAAGACCGCATTTCATTAAACGATGATGATATGCTCTTATATTTAGCCTCTCCAGCATGATCCATACGGCAGTTGCTGCACAAATTTAATATTTTTGGTTCCCCACAGATCGCTGCTCCTGTTTGGTTTCTGTGAAATGCACTTCTACCGTATCTAGGTATTGAATCACAAGCTGATCGATTGATATCTCATTCTTAATGTCATGCATCATATTCATAGTTAAAAATTAATTCAACATCAACGTAGTTCAAAATAATTAAAAACTCAGGTGAACCCATATCATGATTACGTGAGGAAAAAATGGGTCTCAGGGAGTAGTGCTCTGAGTTACAGTGTCCCCCATCCAAGTGATTACCAGAGAAACATGCGTATCTTATCCAATTTGGGAGGACAAACTGTATCTCATGGAGATGCAGATAGAGGGGAGATCCTGTAGTAACACAATGTTTTGTGACCAAGTGAAAAATAAACAAGACAAGGTATCCAATATTTTTACCTTCCATTGTTAATAGGCACACATCCAGCACTCCAAAGGAGTAAGCTCATCCACGCATTCTCCATTCATACGGTACTCATGTCGTCAAGGAACTCTGCCCCACTCAATGACCTGTTCGGTTCCGTATCTCCCGGCTTGTCGCGATACCAGGAGACAGCGGTGTGTGTGTTTTTATTCACTTGAATCCAGAATTGTGTGTACGCATGGGCACCTCACGTCGCCATGGCCCTGTTGCTGTGTGTGACGTCAGAGCGTCCGACGGCACACTCTGGCGGAAAGCCTAGGGAGTCATAGAAGTTGTGGTTTTGGGGGAGGTAAGTCTTACTCGAAAAATTTAAAGGAGATTCCTTTAAATCAGCTATTTGTCTATTTGCACACTCAGATTAAGATATGGAGGGTTTTGGACAAAGGAATTGTTATTATAATAAATTATATTAGAGACATTTTATAAGTATAGCTATTTTCTCCATAAAGGTATTGGTGAAAAATGGCATATGAACAAAAGTTTAATACCGATTTGTCTAGCTTTGGTTGTTGGTGCTTGTCTAAGGTGTGTTTGAAAAACCATCAAGATGTAAAAACCAGCTCGAAGTCTGTTGGATTATTGTGCATCAATGGTTTCCTCCGCCAATACATGTCTATCTCATCTGAGTGCTTGGCCAGGGTTTTAAAAAAGTGAAGAACTGGCCATTCAATTCTGGGATTTATCTCTACCACAAGTAAGGTAAAAGCAAGGATGAATGCCCCTGATCTGCGGTTCTTGGGTGACTAAATACAGTTGTTGGAGAAGATACACTTGCTGTTAATAGGGATTCCAAATTAAAACATATATGAGCCATCTGGAGGATCAAAACAAATGAGTGAGAAGGACCACTCCTCACAAAGATGTGCGCTCAATAGCGTGAGGAACCACTCGTTCCATCAAGTTTCAAAATTGTAATCAAGAATGATAATCCACTTTATCGATTATTCAAGCTTTTATTTCTTCAATCACATATTCATAATGTTCATCTTATGATATTCTCATTATTTAATCTTTTTCCGAATCTTTCAAAAACCCAATGCATTTCTGGTCAAAATGAAAAGGACCCTTCCTCAGGGTCTGTGTTCATTATCTGCAAGTGAATGTGTGCGGGTATTGCACTCAGTGCTCCTTGTTTTTATATGCTGCTTGTACGGTATGTGTGCTATGCTGGATAAGTGCCTGCAACACTGTAGCTAATCAAATGATATGGCCTGGCCCTAGAAAGCCCTAGAATTATCTGCAAGGGGCAGGTTAACCTGTTACGTGCATACGCACGCACACACCTGCCAGAGCTGCGGATCAACATATATGCAATAATAATCCATACTCCTACAAGGTTAAAAGCTGGCTAGGGTATTTAGAAGATGACCTGATTATATAGCATGGGGATCAAGCGAGTAACCCTGGGAGGTAAAATCCGCTCCGCTTGCTGAGTTTGCGGATTTTTGGCAACTCCGCGCTCCATGTAGAACGCGGAGTTACCGAAAACTTCTTGATCCGGTAAGTAACGTAAAAGGAAGGCTGAACACCCCTGATTTTCAGTTCTTGGGTGATTAAATTAAGCATGGGCGCAAAATCCGTTCCGCTCGCGGATTTTTCGGATTTTTGGTAAATCCGCAATCCGCGAACTCTCGCGGATGTGGCGAAAATACGCAAATCCGCGCGCTGCGGATTTTTTGCTTGTGTTCGCACTGCTCACGGCCCGCGGCGCGGGCAGCAACAATCTCGCACTCGCGAAATTACAAAAATTACAATTGGGGAGGGGTGAAGGAAGTGACCCAGTCTCCAACTTCCTCTTCCTGTCCAGCAAGCTCCTCCCATTGCTTAGTCCATTTCCTGGCCACTTTGAATTCGATCTTGACTGGGAAGGATTACTTTTTGTGGATGCTGCTGGAGATTTGGCTTTGAGGCCTTTTGGATTACTTTTTGATTCGAAATTTGATTTACAAGTAAGTTGATAAGTTGATGTTGTTTGTTTGTGGTGATTTTTGTGTGTGTTTTTCGACTTTTTGGGGTGGGTTTGGGGGCTGGCTATGTGTGGGAGGCCATTTTGAGGCATGGTCCTGCAGGTCCTGGCCATGTGGATGGGGTCAATCGGCCATTTTGAAGTCAGGCAGTGTGCTTTGTGCCCTAGGCCCACCCAGTCTGCTCTGATTGCTTTCATTATGCCCAGGGGGCCTCGAACTCCAGCGGATTACCCGAAAATTGGATTTAAAAAAAAAAAAATTGCCTGTGTTCGCACTGCTCGCGTCCCGCGCAGCAACAATCTCGCACTCGCGAAATTGTAAAAATTACAATTCTGCACATGAATTTAAAACTACCAGGCTTAGTTATGGGTGCATGCATGATACAACTGTTTTCTTTAATGTTAACATTATTCTGGCCAGGGCATGGATGGCATTGGATTGTTGTGATTTTTGTGTGTTTTACGACTTTTTGGGGTGGTGTTGGGGGCTTGCTATGTGGGTGGGGGCCAGTTTATTGCCTGGTCCCGTGTGGGTGGGGGACTAGGGGCCATTTTTAAGCCAGTTTGTGTGCTTTGTGCCATAGGCCTGCACCCAGTGTGCTGTGATTTTATCATGCCCAGGGGGCCCAGAATCCGTCTGTTCGCGGATTTTGCTGGTTTTTCGCCACGTTCGCGTCGTGAAGCAACAATCTCGCACTCGCGAAATTGCAAAAATTGCAATTCTGCACCAGAAAACCACCAGCAGGCAGCCTAAACCTTCTGAAACTTGATGGATGGCATTGGATTGTGGTGATTTGATTGATGTTGTGTTTTTTGACTTTTTGGAGTAGGGGTTGGGGGCTGGCTATGTTGGTGGGGGCCATTTTGAGGCATGGTCCTGGCCATGTGGATGGGGGTCAAGCGGCCATTTTGAAGGCAGGCAGTGAGCTTTGTGCCATAGGCCTGCACCCATGTTGCCTTGCTTTCACCCATTGTGCCCAGGGGGAGTCAGTGGTACATGAAACTATAACCCTCTCTGTGTGTGCTCTCTTGGATCAATGTTAAATTCCTGTTTCCCAAAAATTTAGCAATTCCTAATTTTGAAATTTCCATATTGTGTGGTGTGCACGTGTGTATTCATAAATGCCTACTTGCAAACTATTTATTGAAGCGCTACATATGCAACATATATTTACTGATGTTCCTCTGTGTTTGTTTGCTTTTAGGTGCACAAAGTCAATAACTCCGCATCATCGTTGAGCATCAGTGCCAGGAAGAAGTCCTGCTGCGGCCTGTTGTTCCGACATCTGAAGAAGATGGCTCCAAAAAGAGGTGCCCGTAGCTCCTCTTGCAAGAAAGATGTCTCTACTAAGGAGAAGAAGAAGCAAGTGGCACCACTTACCAAGGAGACTGGTGGCTCGACCACTACATTTTTGTGGAAAAAACAAAGGCCCACCATGAGTGCTGCACAGGTAGCCTGTTTAGTGGTTCAATCACCAACGACCAGTGATGTTGGCTCATCGCAAGAAAGTAGCAGCACACCATCAACACAGGTTGTAACTCATCTCACAAGTACTATTCAACAACCAAAGCCGCAAAAACAACTGCATGGGCTACTAGTACAAGCACAAGTACATGCGCAAGGAGCTGGCCGAGAAGGAGCTGGCCGAGAAGGAGCTGGCCGAGAAGGAGCTGGCCGAGAAGGAGCTGGCCGAGAAGGAGAAGGCCGAGAAGGAGAAGGCCGAGAAGGAGAAGGCAGAGAAGGAGAAGGCCGAGAAGGAGAGGTCCATGGAGAGTTGCAAGTAGAGGTCAGTGAAGAGGCCCATGTAGCGGCGCATGGAGCGGTGCAAGTGCCCACAATGGTTGTTCTTCCAGAAGTAGGGGCACAGGAGGAAATTGACTTTGGAGCCGGGGGTATCATGTCAGGAAGACGAAGGCATTCCTCCTGATGATTCATTTTCTCCCAGCTCCCCACCAAGGAAAAGATCAAGGAGTGTGTGTAGAAGTTCCTCTTCAAGCCCCGTCCATCAGATGATGATCTGGATCTAGATTGGCAACCATCTCCGACGTCTGAGAGGGAGGCACACCATGAGCTGCGAACGGTATCAAATGTTAAAAGGAAGGGCCCCGGAAAGCTCATACTTATGGATCCGAACGTCGGACTTGATGAAGTGGTGCATTCTGATGTTGTTGAACAGGATGACAGCAATGACCTAGTCATCACACACGTCATTCCAGCCACACCGGCCATGCAGCAGACAGACATATATACCCTATCCCGACGTCATGCTGAGCGTGACCCTGGCGACGTGGCACTGGTAGCACCACCAACGCAGTCAAGTAGTACAACAAGTTCAACAAAACCTACAGCTCCCATATTTTCTCCCGAGAGGGGGACTCCATCCAGCTCGACTCCCTCAAGTAGGGTTGCTGCAATAATTGCACAACCCAGTAGATGTCTGCAAGGCTCATCCACCACTGCTTCTTCTGGCATTGGCAGTATCATCTCGTGCGGCAAAACCAGAAGTTTCCAGTCCCCAGTTTGGAACTTTTTTAGTGTCCATGCAAAGTATGATAACATAGCCGTTTGTTGCATTTGTAAGACTAGAGTTAGCCGTGGTAAGACTGGTACCAACTATGGAACCGGAGGCCAGATAGGTCATCTTAAAAGAAGGCACGCTGTCGAATGGTTTGCGCACCTAGCAAACATCAAGGGAAAGCAATCCCAAAGGGCAAGTGGCCAAAATATACCCATACTAGGTGTTTCATCTGAAGATGACGGGGAGGTAGAAGAAGCGTCAGACATTTGTCCGGTTGCACCCAGTACCCCTGGCAGCACCACACCCTCCGGAACACATAGGAGGCAAACTGAGAGTCTGGGAGACACACCAATGCGGAAAATGTCAACACTGAGCAGAAGTGGGTCGAAGAAGGCATCAGTATCATCCAGTAAATTTGTCCAGCGCACCAATTCAGCCATGTTCTCCTCAGATGCGCAATTTCAACGCAACCACCCAATTGTACGCCTGTATAACACTAAGCTGGCTAAAATGCTAGCGGTGGACCTTCTCCCTTTTTCGTTTGTCGAAGGTGTGGGTTTTCTTGAACTCGTGGCAACACTGGCCCCTAAATGGAAGGTTCCTAGCCGGTTCTATTTTGCCAGGGTTGCTGTTCCAGCACTACATAAAGAGGTGCTTGAGTTGGTTGGGGCAGCTTTGCAGAAGAGTGCTGTTCACACTATACACCTGACAACAGACATGTGGACCAGTTGCCAAGCCCTTGATTACATGTGCATCACTGCACACTGGGTCTCTTTTTCAGGGGTTGCAAAACAGATAAATGCAGGTGGTGACTTGGTCGAGATTTTTAAGGGTGCTCGAAAACATGCAACATTAGCCATGTTTGGCATGGAGAAAAGTCATCCTGCAGCCAACATTTTGGATGACTTTAACAAAAAGGTCTCGCAATGGCTGCCCCCAAGAAATTGCAAGGTTGGTTATGTTTCTACTGATAATGGCAGCAATGTAGTTAAGGCCATGGAGAACGGTTACTATTTCAGAGTGCCGTGTTTGGCGCACTGTATGAACCTTGTCGTGCAAAAGTTCTTGAAAAAAGAACTTGCAGTCGACAAAATACTGACCATCTGCAGAAGAATATGCACACATTTCAACCATTCTTTTAAGGCCCGGAAGGAGCTGAGGCGCCAGCAAAATGTACGTAGAATGCCAGTGAAAGCACTTATCCAGGAGGTGGCAACACGTTGGAACTCAACCTTCTACATGCTTGAGCGTCTGCATGAGCTGTTTCCAGTAGTCAATGAGTATTTCTACAACCTGGGTGGTGATACGACAGAAATGATGCTAGCGGTGGAGCAATGGCAGCTAGTTAAAAGCCTGACAGACATGCTTCGTCCTTTTGAGGTCTTCACGCGTGACGTCAGCAGGGAGGACTGTTCTTTGAGCAAAGCTATCCCATTGTTGCTGAAGCTCGAGCACCAAGTCAAGGTGGTGTCTTCAGAATTAAAAGATGCTGGAAAGAATGAAGCATATGAGTTGGCGCAGAGATTATTACAACGCCTAGTTAGCAATAAACGGCTTGTAAATATCAAGAAACAACAGCACTACATTTGTGCTACTATTCTGGATCCACGTTACAAAAAGCCATTGTTTGGCAAAGTAATAATTCCTTTTGAAACATCAGATATTACAGAGTACAAAGGTTGGCTAGCTCAGTCAGCCATTCGTTTTGAAAGAGAGCGGAAGGAAACTGTAGGAGAAGACAGTACTACTAGTGAATCAGCAGGCCATCAGGCGTCCCAAAAAAACACTTCTGCATCTGTGCCTGTGGCAGAAGTGAGTGACTTTTCCTCTGAGCTGTTAACCACACCAGCACCCGTATCATCTGCACCAGGCCCAGGCGATATGTCTGAAGCGGATTGGCTAAGTGAGCTAGGGTTTCCTAGTCCCAGAAAGGACACAGAAGTGCAAAGTACAGGAATCCGGGAGGACATTCTTTCAATGGTGCAGGCCTATCTGGATGACTCAACAGCGGTCAATATTACTGAGGACCCATTGGCGTATTGGCATGGGAAAAGAAACATATGGCGAGAGCTCACCAACCTGGCTATCAATTACTTGTCTTGCCCACTCACAAGCGTGTCTTCAGAACGTGTTTTTAGTTCTGCTGGTGGCATTGTGACTTGCAAAAGGTCCCGCCTCTTGCCCGCAAATGTGGAGCGGCTCACCATGATAAAGATGAACCAGCACTTCATACCACCAGATTACAAAGTACGAGAATGCACGCAGGAAGAAGAGGACACCGACCTACCTGAGGAAAGTTCTCCTCAGTTCCCAGAAGTACTACCGACTCAATTTGCAGAGTTTGAGGACGAGCTCTGCTTCCCTGACAGCGAGTTCTGAAAATGAGTCAATGATTCATTAACTTTAATATTAGTCCTTATTCACTTTTATTCCTGTGTGTCTGTCTTTCTTTTTTTAGCAAGTGCTTCATCACATTCACAACAAAACTGTAATCACCCTATCAAACAACAAGCCCATCAACAGAACTGTCTTGATTTTGATGCCGCAGCATTCCTCAGGTTCACAACAGTTAGTTGACAAGAACTCAGTCCTGGTCGTCTATCCTCCTCCTCCAGACTCACCCTATCCATTTCCCGTAATGCTGATGCCTGGATTCTGCACAATGAAGAAACTTACGTTGACGAGTCCCCTAAAGAGGGACTGTCTGGAAGTAGTGAGTCCTCATTTAAATACATTTTGCTAAGTGTGACTTTTTTGCGTTTGGGTTTACGGGTCTTGGCTGGGCCATTGCTGGCAAGGTCTATTAAGGGATGAAATTGGTTAGGCATTTACTTTGGAAAACATTTGGCCTATTACACGTGAACGTTTAGGCGTTATTATTGCTCGCTTGCCTGTCTTAGGGGTGCTGTCTGTGGGGCTTCTAGGATTTTGGGGTCTGTGAGCACCGCTGCCATATTTCTAATGTTGATTGCTTTTGTTTTGCAGAAAATCCACGCCGGGAAACTCCAGTTGGGGCCCTGCTGCAGAACGCTTTAGGACACTGTGAATTCCAGGTGGAGCCAGCCCTCAAACACAAATTACAGGTAAGATAAGCGTTTGGATGGGAGGTAGTATAATGGAGTATTAGGAGAGGCGAGAGAGTGACAGTGGTACTAGTAGTAAAGTCCTAGGACTCTTCCATTAACAAACTCTGTGACAGGCATTTACTTTGGAAAACATTTGGCCAATTACACGTGAACCAACACGATGACAGTGTTCAGTAAAACGAACTTACTGCAAAACCACCACCCACCAGGCTCAAAAGTAGTAAAAAAAAAAGATATGCTCAGATAAAGTTTGAAAAAGTATATTTTTATATCCCTAACAAAATAATCTCCCGCAAGACCCTCCCTAACCCCAACAAATAAATAGTCCCTCAAAAGTCCCCAAAAAACCCAACTCCCAATTCCCACCCCCCAAAAGTCTCTAAAAAAGGGGCAAGGGACACTCTAGGGATGCATGGTGTTGACTTTGGCCTCCAGGGCATCATGCCTTAGGGCCAGGGCATCATACTGCTCCCGGAGGGTGGCGTGATCTAAACGGAGGCCCTCCAACATATTCTGATATTCTTTCCATTTCCGGACCTCCGCCTCCAGGTCCGACACTCTGCGGATTGCACGGCGCAAGCGAGCCTTTACAGTACTGTGAGGTGCAGCCTTTGCTGCTCGGCGGTGGCGTCTGCCAGCACGGCTCCGTTTGGCTGGAGTACTGCGCTGACCGGCAGAACGTGGGGTCACGGAGGAGGATGCAGATGTCACATTCGAAGTACTGGACTGCGTGTCGTCCCCCTCCAGTTCCACCAGCCGCCGATATTGGGCAACAGTTGCATCCAGCCTCCGTTGCCGGGCCAGTACAGCCTGCATACTCCTTGTTGGTTTTGTTGTTTTAGTATGACCAACTATATGAAGAAAGAAAGACATAATCTGTAACCAATGCTCTTTAAGAATATGAGTAACACAAAATGATTCAGCAGTAAGTTGTGTCACAGTACAAATAGCAACTAGCCAGCGCAGTACAAAAGAAACTATTCAGGCCAATATCATGGGCGTCCGCAGGGATGGGCAAGAGAGGGCGCGATTGCCCCCCCCTGGATCGCAGGTCCATCCAGTGCTGGCCCAGTGACAAATTACAATATGGTAATTACAGCAGGCTGGGACCGACAGACAGATAGAGGCAGAGACAGAGAGAGAGGAAGACAGAAGGAGAGAGAGAGAGAGGGAGGGAGCCAGAGGGTGACAGAGAGAGGATGAGGGAGGGAGACAGAGAGAGAGGGAGGGGGAGAGAGAAAGAAAGATGTGTGTAATGTGTATGCCAGGTCTGGTGGCTCAGTGGACGAAGGCATCCGCTGCAGGGGCATGAGTTCAATTTCATGGTCATATTTTTTTGTTGTTGCTCTAGATCCACCCCCCTCCCCCACTGACCCTGCCCCCTTCGGTGCGGCCCTTGGCCACAAACCACACTATCAATTTGGCCCCGAGAGAAAGTTTGTGAGGACCCATGCTCTATAACCACATCCTCCTGATTTAGATTGAATTTTTTTTTCTGGCATTTTTTGTTTTTCCCTCTGTTTTAATTTAGTTGCCAGGTCGTCTGCTGTGGTGCTGCACAAGATTTTTCTCTTCTCCCTATGGGGTTCTTTGTTTATTTAAGCTCTATGTCATGTTAGATTTAAAAAAAATGTATTTAACACTTGTGCTCAATCATGTCAGGAGTAGGACTCAGGAGATGGTGATGATGTTGCACCCCCCCCCTGGAAACATTTCATAGTATGTTCGTAGTTCATCCAGTGACCGTCTACTCTCTGTAAATACACATCATATGCTATCTAAGAGTCAGATAGTACCATGATCCAGCTTACCTGTACCCGCCACCACCACTGTCTGCTTCCTCACAGTCTGTTCTTGCGCCGCCTCCTCCCCAGAGCTGTCCTCGGAGTCTATCACCACCACCACATCCGAGCTGGCCCCGCCACCAGATGTTCCACCTACAAAGTAGATTTAAGAATGTTAGATTACACCACTCACTAGTATTTGGTCTAGGAATGAAGAAATGTGAAAACAACAGAAAAAGTAATTGACTGTCTACTCTAGTCTAAAGTAAAAATGTCCCTCCTTCCAGGGAAGGCTGTTGTCTTGCTGCACTTTTTTTGTCACAATTGATGAATGCTTGCTTAATTTTAACACACACCATTTTTCTCTGAACAGACAGAAGCTGGACTTCTAAGGACAAGAGCAACATCAACTTCAAACCAGGTGAAAGCTCGGCTAGACCACAAGAAATGTGTTCCATTACTCATCAACTCAGCACCAAGCACTTTTCCATTTCCAGCTAACTTTATTTTAATATATGTGTTTACTTTTACTTTTAATAAAGCTTTTAAACTTGAATAGACTCTGTGGTTTTTGGTCCTCCAGACTCGAGTGACTGAGCGAAAGGTTTTGTAATTTTTGCAAGGAGGAGTCCGTGCCGCTGACACTACCAGGTTTATACAGTGTGCCAAACACGCCACTCTGAAATATTATTACTCTGGTTTTTGGTGTCCATAGTTCGGTTTGTGGAGAATTGTCCCTGCAACAGTAGTATTATGGATTTTGCTCCTATCTAAACACTATTTCAAAAAAATTAAATTAGGAACGCTTGGACACCAATAGGTCCTCTTATTTAAATGAAAACTTACTGGGGCCAGCAAAGGAGCACTCGCCGCCCTGGCCTGCATCCTCCTCCTTTGGAGCCACAGCATCCTCCTTTTCCGTCCGCTTGCCCCTGGGCGGACCTGACGTACAACATGAAAAAAAGAACAGAAAACATTGATGATTGCTGCTTGTCGATGTCCTTGTCAACCAAATCAAACATTTAGAAAGAACAAGAACCAACTATTTCAGCCAAAAAGAGGGCTACAAAGGAAGAACTGCACCTGAGCCTCTACTCAGAGCTGCACCAGAACAAATGCGTAACGCAAAACTAACCTTGCGTCACGGCAGATGCGCCGCAATTACAATGCGGCAAACCCTGGCGCAAGGGTAGGCAGATGCGTGACGCATCTCGTGACGAAAGAGGGGCGCATCTCTAGAGTCGCGTCGCAGGCGCGATGCAACTCTAGCAATGCTCAGGGCTGCCCAATACTCAACATACCGCATCAGTCCTTCAAGCAAGCAGGCATAAAGAATTGACGTAGCAGCGTCGCGGAAGTGCCTGCGTTAAATCTTGTAGATTTCACGCAGGCACTTTTGCGAGGCGCACAGCTGCCTGACCGCCACCCACCCCCCCACCCCCCTGCGTGGGAACGCACCCATTGTGGCGCAGGCACAGGCCTTAACGCGGCGCATCTCCTTAGATGCATCACGTTGTAAATTACTCGCAGGGATGCGCCACGTAAGGCAGCGTAAACGTGGCACAAGGGGCTTGTAAATCTGCCCCTTTGTGTCTAGCATTACGCAGTTCTGTAAAGTACACTCATACATTACTCAGCCCAATTAAATGAACACAAAATAGAAAACAAATAAGCAGTGGCACCGCCACAGAGAAGGAGAGCAGTTCACCTGAAATGCACAGAAGATTTTGAAATATTAATTTACCTCTCCTATCAATGTAATCGGCAGCATTATTGCTCTTTGTAAAAAAGTTAAAGCAAACATTTGCAATATAACACACAGAGCAGGAGAAAAAACAGAGTAGTGAGTGATGAAAAAATTGCTAATACTACTCACCAAGCCCGGGGACCTCCACTCCCAGCAGGTCGAGCAGGTCGCGCTCCCGGTCTAGGATATCGGTCCAGCGGTGGGTCACCTGGTTGTAGGTGCGCTGGACCCCCGAGATGCGAAACAGGGCCCGGCACACCTGCTCCCACCGCTTCCGTTGCTCCTGGCGGTTGGTGTAGCCACCAGCGATCCTGCCGCCTGCCGCGATGGTCGTGGGGAGGCGGCGCTGTACATGGAAAACGAGTGCGCCCACCTCCTCAGTGCTGAAGATCTCCCTGGGCACCACCATTTCCGCCCTCAAACGGCCACACGGGAGCCGGGCACGGGCTGCGGGGGCCGTCTTGGGCAGCTTGACAGTTGTCTTCACCATGGTCTGGGCAGGTGTTAGCAGCAAGGAGACAAAATGAAAAAGAATAAGATTAGGGAAGAAGAAAATAAAAGTTTAAAAAAGTAGTTGAAAAGTAAACAAAAGTAGCCTAAAACACAAAAATATAGACCTAGAAAACTAGAGGGATAGAAAATAAGTTAAATAGATCAAAAAAATAATAAAACAAGCAAAGGATGGCAGAGATATAAAGAGGATAGAAACACCATGCCCAGACACATAGGAATGAATGAAAAACAAGATGGCGGCCCGATCACGTGCGCGTAAGTAAGTTCGCACGCGATTTCTCTCGCGAACTCGTGCGAACTTGCATTCGCTAGGCGCTCATTCCGCGAGATTACACATAGCGGGCGGAAACGGAAATACGTCACGCAAGCAAAATGGCGGCGCCCGTACTCAACCTTGGGGTAACTCGCACGAGTTCGCGGCTTCCACGGTCGATTTCGCACGACGCCGCGCATCGCGAATAGGGCGAAATTACCGAAAAACGAGTTTTGCAAAAGCAATACCAACGAGCAGGTGCAAAAGTTCGAGCTCATCATTTGTAACCATTTCCCTGTAGTGCTTCCTGAAGGGGCCCTCCAGAATCCGGTTGCCTACTTGCAACTATTGTGTGACCCTGCTCTGACAGTCACAGAATAGTTAAAAGTATGCCATTGCATCCTGTTAAAAAAAATTTACATTGCAACAAAAAGGAAAGGGAGCAGACAAGCAGGTGCCAGCCTTCATTAATGTCAGTTGGGGCAGGGCAGGTGTTGTTGTTTGCAAAACTCAAAGCACTTAGCAGGTGTGCTTTGCTTTGCCACAATAATGTACACTCACTGGTCAATCAGAGGGTGCTGTGATGACACCGAGGGTGGCATGGGTGTGCCAGCCAGAGGGTGGCATGGGTGTACCAGAGTGACAGTGTTGACAGAGGATGGCAGTGCTTTGCTTTGCCCCAATAATGTACACTGGTGAACCAGAGGGTGCTGTGATGATGACACAGAGGGTGACATGGGTGAGCCAGTGGATGGCATGGGTGAACAAAGAGAGTGCTAGTGGTGACAGAGGGTGGCAGTGATGAAGAAAGCCTTGCAAACAGGCTGGGCACGTAGAAACAACAAGTTCGCAAAACTGGCGACCCGACAAGTAAGTTCGCAATTTGCGAAATTGTACAAAACCCTCGCGAACTTGCAGAAACCCGTGCGAACACAAACCCCCCAAAAAATCCGCAAAATTCGCGAGAATTCGCGGATTTTGCGGATTTTTGCAATCCGCAAATTCGCAAATCCGCAAATTCGCGGATTGCGAATCCACAAAATCCGCCCATGCTTAGATTAAATACAGTTGTTGGAGAGGATACAGTTGCTGTTAACGGGCATTCCTAATTAACACATTTCCATAGTGTGTAAGTGGTGTTATTGGGTGGAGTCAGGCTCATTTATGTGTGTATCAATAGGCCCCATGGGATAGAATCATTGAGACCTCGTTTGTTGGTCTTAAGGCGATAGACCCACCTCTGCTCTTTCTCAAGTAATCTCTTTGTGAGTCCCGGACCTCCCTAGGCTTTCCCAATTACGGCCCACTGGAGATCGGTGTTAGTGTTCCAACTTGATACAGTGTGATGTAAGCTTGGTGGCGGTTACACCTCTGCGTATGGTGCTTCTGTGTTCACAGCTATATACTTTTCCCTTTCTGGTGATCATACCGATATATCGGTTTAGACAGGGCAAGTGATCATGTCAATAATGTTCTCAGAATTGCAGTTAGTGTGACTGTGGTGTTCCCACATTCAGGGTATCCCTAGATCAATCTGGACAGTGACAACTCACCTTGTTGGAAACAATGCTAAGTGAAGGGCCACCACTACCTCTGTGGTTCAAGTATTGTATGCCAACTGTCCAGATTGATCTAGGACAACCACAAATGTGGGAACAAAGCAGTCACACTAACTGCAACTCTGAGAACATTATTTACATTAGTTACTCCAGAACAGCATAATACCCTAGCTGATGTCACAACTACTACCCAAGAGGGCCTGGCTTGTTGGTAAGCGTTAAGTATTTCAATTTTTTGGGTTGGTCAGTTACTATCAAATGATAGTGTGATATGACGTGCTGCCCTTCCATCTATCTCCCATCTAGGAGAATCAGTGTATCCGAACGGCTATGGTTTTTGGCCCGGGTGAGGAATCCTACAATGCCAAGGGAAAGTCTGCTTTGATTGGGAACATGGGAGAACATATCAGGAAGTGGAGTGCCCTTTGAGCTTCTAAAAGCCTGATTCAGATGTCTGGACAAAACAGGGGATCACTACTCTACTCACCCAGGAAGGTGTATCAGATCACCATAGCCTGCTGCATCCTTCACAACATTGCCCTGTGATAAAACATCCCTTATATTGCAGAGGATGCAGACCACAAAGACTCACTGGGTGGGGACCCTAAAATGCAAAATGAAGATGATGTTAGCGGTAAAGACGAAGCAGAAGATTTGCGTCTAGATCTCATCCTAAACCCATTTCTCCAGAGTTTTAGTATGTTGTAAAGTGTGATGAAAGAACAATCTAGGTAATGTTTTAGTGAGGTTCTGCGGCTGATTTTTATGCTGGTAACGTGGACTATATACTAGAGCTGGAGACATCTTAGGACTGGTGTATGTAATGACAGTGCATCTTTGTACTGATGTCTATGTTGTTTAGGGCTGTGTTCTCTAGAAGTTGTCAATCTGATGTATGTCATGTGTATGTTTGAACAGATAATATCTTGCTGTTGGTCTGTCTTAGGTAACTTTGCCATGTCATTTTCATTTGAACATTTCGGAGTAGTGACATCAGCAGGTATATATGCTGTTCAGCCGTACAAAGTGGACATAGATAGTTTCTGTGTATACATGTCACAAAGTTTTGGGGTACAAAGCCACTACCATTACAGCTTGAACAGCGATAGGATGGAAGTAACCCTGACTTCCATTATACTTGTTTCTTGTGGTCCATTTTTCGTGAAGCAATATTTGTGCTGTCATGTGATACAAGAAATTGTGTGGGGTTGTGCCCAAATCATGCTATCCAGCCTTTACATTGACTGTTTCCTTATATCCTCTGGACTGGATGTAATTTTTGCTGTGTCTCCTTATTGTAGGCCAAAATACTAGTAGCATATCACTGACATTTGTTAGTGACATTCTACCAGATGCCAATAACACTGAATTGAATTGGACTTGTGGTCATAGAGTGTTGTACTGACATGTTAAACCAAAGACAGAGCACATCACATGCAAATTAACAGCTGAATATCCGCGATCAGCAGAGTTGTTTAATATACAAATGTGTTCAATGTATAATACGTTCAGCAAGAAATCTTTATCATAGTTGTTCTGTTGTTCTAACAATAGTACAGCTACAGCCGACACGTGTTTCGTCTCTTCTCTTGCAACTTTTTCAAGGCTCCAAAAGTTTATAAATTATAATCTGGAAGTGGAAGAATGTGTTCGTCCTGAGCATGTAAATTCGAATGTAGTCCATATTCAATTAGTCAGAACAAATTCATATAAGTGTGCAGTATAGTGCAGCGGGAACGGAAACAAATTTTCCAAGTATACGTGTTAAAATTCCCACCTGGTCAAAATGGATATATGACATTACCACGCGTTCTTTTACCACGCAGACCATTACCACGCATTTTTTACAACGCAGGACCCTTTACCACGCATACCATTACAACGCTGGTATTTACAACGCAGGTACTATTACAACGCATACCATTACAACGTAAGTATAGGTAAGTAAATAATATGGTAAAATAATGTAATTATTAATAATATTTTTTTAATTAATAAATTATTATTTTAATATTTAATATTTTAATTATTTATATTAATATTTATTTATTAATTTTTATATATATATGTTAAAAATACCCCTGTACCCCAAAACCCAAACCCAGCCCTAAAACCTAAAAATACCCCTGTACCCCAAAACCCAAACCCAGCCCTGAACCCTAGAAATACCCCTGTACCCCAAAAACTGAAAACTGACCCTGAACCCTAAAAATACCCCTGTACCCCAAAAACTGAAAACTGACCCTGAACCCTAAAAATACCCCTGTACCCAAAAACTGACCCTGAACCCTAAAAATACCCCTTTACCCAAAACTGAAAACTGACCCTGAACCCTAAAAATACTTCTTTACCCAAAAACTGAAAACTGACCCTGAACCCTAAAAATACCCATTTACCCAAAAACTGAAAACTGACCCTGAACCCTAAAAATACCCCTTTACCCAAAAACTGAAAACTGACCCTGAACCCTAAAAATACCCATTTACCCAAAAACTGAAAACTGACCCTGAACCCTAAAAATACCCATTTACCCAAAAACTGAAAACTGACCCTGAACCCTAAAAATACCCCTTTACCCAAAAACTGAAAACTGACCCTGAACCCTAAAAATACCCATTTACCCAAAACCCAAACCTAAAATATTTTAAATAAAATTATATACTTACCAATACTTACGTTGTAATGGTATGCGTTGTAAAGGTATCTGCGTTGTAAATACCAGCGTTGTAATGGTATGCGTGGTAAAGGGTCCTGCGTTGTAAAAGTTGGGTGGTAAAGGTAGGTCGTGGTAAAAGTTGCGTGGTAAAGGTTGTATACCGGTCAAAATAGAGTACTCTTATTTGTAAGGTCAGGTATGCGGCGACATCTATCCAGTAAGTCATCAGATGTCAAGATAATCGCGTCCGGTAACCAGAGTGGTGTGCTGGTATATCAAGCCCGCAAAAGATTGAAAGTCTACCATCCGTTCAAAGGCTCGTAGTCCGAAATGTTGTGTGACATTGAGCAAGCTTGAATTATAGTGTGAATCTTTTCTACCTTAGGGGCTACTATAACTGAGTTGCTGGCTTTTGAATTACCCATTGCCACCATTCCCCTTTCTTGTTGTACTCACATGTGTTTGAATATTCAACTTAAGATGATATTCTTTTGTCAGGTAGGCAATATGGCTTCAGATGATGACATCCAGCCAATATTTGTTGCCTATTGTGTGTGATATTGACACATGTATCCCCTCCTGACATGTAGTGACATTCTGCAAGTAACTATGGGCCATATGTATCAAAATCAGTTTTTGCGATTCTCAAAATGCGACTTTTCACGAATCGCATTTTGAGAATCGCAAAATCCGATGTAAATAAAATATCGCAAAATTTAGCGATTCTCATAAATTTGCAGATTATTTATGCGAATACCTATAATGGGATCCCTTGCTTATGAATTTGCAAATAAGGAATTGCAAATCTGAGAATCGGCAATTCACATGCAAAATGATAACATAACAACCAGGATGTGTGACTGTCCATGCTGCATCTGATTGCCAGAAGCTGAGAGGAGAGCTGAGACCCTTGTTCTCTGCAACTGGGAGCGGGAGAAATTGATTCCCAGGGAGCACAGAGCAACAAGAGGAAAATATCAGAAAGAAGAAACAGAAAATCAGTGAGAGGGAGCTGGAGGTCCTTATCTAGGAAATGTCCATCAGTCATGAGCTCCTGTTTGGGAAAAAATCCCTACGTGTCCCAGAGGCACGCAAAAGGAAGATATGGACTGACATAGAAGAGAAAGTCAATGCCATCTGCGTCCCCCACCACCCTGTTAAAGAGCTCAGGAAAAGGTGGCATGACATGCAGTAAAGATCAAAGGAGAAGGTGACAGCAAGATTGGTCGAGGCAAAAAAGACAGGTGGTGGGACGTCCACTGCAAGTGATTCAACACCCCTGGAGGAGTTGGTGGAGGGCACCCTTCAGTCAGAGAGTGTGAGTGGCATGGCTGACCTGGACAGCTCTGAAGACCCAGACCCCAAACAAGGTAAGACGCATGTCATATCCCCCGAAACATCCCCAACCCACTCACACACTCAGGAAACCCCCAGAAACCAAGCATGATTGCATTTCCAGCACATGTTAACAAGCACACCCAGCAATGCATTATGGGAAATGTAGTCACATGCACCAATAACTGTAGCAGTGAGACACAGTACAG
Source organism: Lissotriton helveticus (assembly GCF_964261635.1). NCBI lineage: Eukaryota > Metazoa > Chordata > Amphibia > Caudata > Salamandridae > Lissotriton > Lissotriton helveticus. The sequence goes on from NC_136068.1 coordinate 652,888,524, forward strand.
TGGAATAGGGATGAGTCATCCAGGAAAGTGAAAAAACAGACAGATAGTACACATGTAACTCAAAATGTGTCCACTGTATTGCATTAACAATGTGAGGCAGGATACAAAATTAATGTGTGCATTTACATTCACAGCACCACCTGGAACACATGAATCCATTGCAGCAGGGGAGGTCGCATCTGAAATTGAGGACGAAGCAGGGCAGGGGGGACAGGGTGAAGTAAAACCAGAAATCCCTGTGCCAGGCAGATGGCGCCTCAAAGTGCCACCACTACCACTGCTGTAGGCAGGGCCAATAGATGCAGCAGGAGAGGCACAGCCAATCCAGAGCCAGCATGCAGGTCAGCACACATCACAGTCCCCTGTCCATCCTGGTGAAGAGAGTGGGTCAAGACGCAGGGCAAGACCGTCCACCAGCACTGCTTCTGTTGGCGAAGACATGGTTTTCTCTGGGCTTGAAGTCAGAATGCTCAAGGTCCAGCGCCTGCTAGCGAAGGGAATGAAGTAAATCCAGCGCCAATTCACAGCACACAATAATAACATGACTGTGATGCGGGATGGTGTAATGGGCATGACAGGTGCACTGGAAGGACGGTGCAGAGAGATAAGGAGAGACCGGGCAGCCAAGCGCAGGAAGAGATAGCATCTCCACAGCCGGCTGGACTTGTACACTGGATCTTTTAACTGCCTGTCGACTGCCACATTCCTGCTGGCACGTCGGTGTGTGAGAATGCAGAATGAAATGGCCCACTGCAGGCAGGATGTGGCCAGGGGCCTTGTGCATGTCACACATGATGTGGACCAGAAGTGGGCATCTGCCCCAGGTGGCTTAGGACCTCAGAGCACCTTGGCCACTGAAAGTCCAGCAGGAGCAGCATCACTCCACCAATTCCAGCAGACAGAAGTTGGAGTGCGAGGCAGGGGAGACTAGCTGATGACTCCAAAGAGGGCAGTGGGTCCCCTGAGCGAGGGGCAACAGACTGTGCTCGCAGGAGGTGAAGTGACTTCAGGGGCATGTGACAATGTGTGAAGCAACACATTGCATCTTGACTGAGTGGATGATGGCTATCCTTCCACTGTGGCACGAACATGTGCAAGCAATTGTAATAAAGTCAGGCTGTGTGACAGTTATAATCCTGCACCAAAGGAACTAATTAACACAGTTTAGTACTAATCTGTAGCATTGCGTCCTCATTACTCACTTAGAAATAGTTCTGTGTGATCTCATCTCGTCTCTGGTGTCTGGCAGCCACCCCGGCACCACCTGCTGTTCTGGGACGTGGAGCTGGTCAATCCTCATCTGATGGCTCTGTATCTATGAGCTTCACTGGAGTGCCTTTCTTGGTAGCGATGTTGTGTAGCATGGCACTAGCGACCACGATTTTGCAGCATGTCTTGGGCTGTACTTTAGCACCCCTCCACTCTTATGGAGGCAGCTGAAACAGCTCTTAAGGATTTCAAATGTTTTCTCAATGGTACAGTGTATGGCTCTGTGGACGCTGTTGTACCACCGCTTCCCTGCAGTGGCTGGATTTAGTTACAAAGCCAGGATGTAGTCACGTACAGCATATGCACTGTCACCTGCAGGGTGACATGCATTGTGTTACACCCTGTCCAGACACTCCTGGCCTTAACTGATTGTGTGTTTGGAAGCCATACATTTAACTAGCAGGTAGCCCTCACCAAACCTGCCGGCTGTGAGTCAGCGTTTTATTCCACTGTGGTGAAAGATGAATGAGTTGTGTGTGCTGTTTGGGTATTTTGCAACTATGTCAGTGATGATATGTTTGGCATTGCACACTACCTGTATGTTCAGGGAATTATAGGTCTTTCAGTTCCTGAACACATACTCATTCTGTGATGGTGGGGATAGTGCGAAATGGGTCCCATCTATGCAGCTGATTACGTGGGGGAATAGGGCTATCTCATAGAATTCCTGTTTGGTATGAACTAGTGCCTGTTGTGTACTGGGGAATTGGATGCGGTGATGCGGCCTCTGTACCAATGCATCAATGAAAGCGTGGAAGAAGTGTGACAGTGCACTCTATTGGACCCCTCCTGCTGTGGCTATCACCCTCTGAAAACTCCCTAATGTCAGTAAGTGCAGTGAGCACAGGACCTGTACATGGGGGGGGATGGTGTGTTTCCTGCATGTGGAGTGTTCTAGTATGGGTTTGAAATCCTTTATTAAGTCCAGGATGCTGTCTGCGTCCAGCCTGTAGTTCACCTCTGTCTGCTGGAACAGTGTAATGTGCGCTCTGAAGATCCTTTCCTGGCATCTCCTTCTCTGTGCAGCAGCTCTGATTTGGAGCCTCCTGGCTATCACACACAGCTCAGCCATTGTGGAACACCCTGTAGCATTGTGGGCTAGTTTGTATGGGTTGCACCTGGTTACCACCTGCTCTGAATTGGTGGTAACTGCAATGAGCAAAATTGTGAATTTCACAAATAGAGATTTTTTATGTATTTTGTTTTGCGAAGTCGCAAATTGAGAGAAGGTTATTTGCAATTATCTCAAATAATGTCTTGCAGATTGTGGGTTCGCATATTAATTTGCAGAATCCGTGTATCGCAGAATTGTTAATCGCAAATTTTGTGATTCCCACATTTGCGCGAAGGATCCCCTTCTTACATGGGAAGACTCTGTTTTGTAATCGCAAAGGCTGCTTTTTTGTGATTCGCAGTGTTTGCGATCGCAAAACAGCTTAATACACATTTACCTATGTGTTCAATAACCCTTCAGATCAGAGTGATTACTTTTCTGGTATGTGTGTGATAGCTTGTCAGCCTATAATTAGTATAGTGGAATAAAGATGGTGTAAGGCCAGACACTTGAATGTTTGTGTTTTCATGACATGGTTGTGGTGCAGGTTTGAACATTGTTTACACACTACAAATGTATAATTTGAGGAGTCCCCAATGATGTGATTGCTTACTAGACATGATAATACCATCAAATACATATGTGTGAGTATCACAACAGTAGACATTGCTTTATTGAAGCTTATTTAATTATGTGAACTATGAAAAAAACAAATTACATTAAACAAAGTATAGTGAGAACATAAATGGGCAATTTTCAGTCATAATGGAGTACATTTTCAAATTTGTAGTGTTCAAAGTCCGACATACTCCTTACATCAGCTAGAGAAAAGTGGGCAGGAACAGTCACCACACACAGGAAGACATTAGGTGCGAAGGGTTTTGCTGGCAGTGGTCGTCTTCTTGTCATCCCTTGCCCCTGAAGTCTTACATGGAGGTCCCCTCTTCCTGACAGAGGTGGGTCAGGAACTGTTGAGTCTGGAGCAATTGCAGGTGTATCCTCCTTTGTGAGGGTCTTTCATCCTGTTGCTGGAGCAGATGTTGATGCTCTGGATGTACTAGGACCAGAGCAAGGATCAGCGGCAGGTAGAAAAGCCCCCAGGAGATTGGTGTTTATGTCCTACATCACCCCTACCAGGGAGCCACCTCAGTGTGTAGGCCAGCCAACTTAGCTGAACTAACTATAACGGCCGAATTTCTCTAGTTTAGTACGAGTGAAATGTCCAACTAACTATAATGTCCCGTTCCTCTGTGTTTTTTGTCAGTGAATTTCTAAGGTTTTTTAAATGCTAATTTCTAAGTATAACGTACCCGAAACCAGTGTTTTTTTTCAGTGAATTTCTAAGGTTTTTTAAATGCTAATTTCTAACTATAATGCGCCTGAAACCTATCTTTTTTCAGTGAATTTCAAAGTATTTTTTAAATGCTAATTTCTAACTATGCCTACAGAGGTAGGACATGTGAGGAAAGAGGAACAAAAGCACAGAAAGAAGCAAGACAAATGCAGAAAGAGGCAGCAGAAGTCCAGATAGACGAAGAAAAGTACAGGAAGAAGCTAGAGAGGAGCAGAAAGAGGCCTAGTTGCAAAATCGTTCTGTGCCCCCAACTTTTTGCTGACGGGTACTGGTGGTAACTGACTCTGACTAATCAGGCCTAGAGCCAGTGCTATAATAAAAGAAACTTAGAAGACAGGGAAAACCCTTTGATACACTAGGGAACACTATGCTTTCCTTAACCCCTGTGATTGGCATGATCTCCTCTATTAGGACTAAGTACATAATAGGGCAGGAGAAATGAAATTACCTCTAAGTCAGAGGTGCAGAAAGAAGCTTCTTTAAGTAGTGGTCATGTTTGCAGAGTGGTAGAGAAAGGATACTGAGCCACCGACCAGTGCTCACAAATTCCACTTTGTAGCAGAAACAGGAGGTACCAGGAGGCTTCTTGGCCCCCAGACTCCCTCAGGAGTAAATTGGACTTCATCTCCCCTCCCATAGCCTGCCAGTAGAAACGTTTGCAGAGTGGTGGAGAAAGGGGGGCTTGACCTCCTAAGAAATCTGAGCAATCCCACTGTGGGGAATTACCGGAGCTACCAAGATGGTAGTTGGCCACCAAGGACATCCTTGGGGGCCAACTACTAACCCTGGGCGTAGTTCGCGAAGTAGCGATACGCGAAGCTACGCGAAGTGCACTTCGCACTACACGAACTTCACGTAGCACTACGCGAGCTGCGTAGTAGCATGTTTGCACTCTGCAAGATGCGTTTTCAATGATTGCACAGTGCGGACAAGCATCCGGCACTGTGCAAGCATTGAAAACGGCATCTTGCACAGTGCGAGCTGTAGTTTTCTGCTGCTCGAGTAGATTATTACTTGAACGGCAGCTTTCTCAACGCGAACAGGTAGTTTCTCATTGAGAGCGGTCGCGAGCATGCGCAACCACTCACAATGAGAAACCTGACCTTGTCGCGTTGAGAATCTCGCCGGGATGTCATTTTGCTTGCTCGCGGTCGCGCACATGACGTTCAGGACCGCGAACAAGCAAAATATGACCGCTGCACTACGCTACGCTGCACTACGCATGTTCGCACTGTGCTACGTGCAGCTCGCGTAGTGCGAAGTTGCGAAAACTTTGCAAACTCCCCGAGCGTAGCGTAGTGCTTTGCCCCGGGTTACCAACTATCCCTCCTATTGCTGAGTGGTGGAAAAAAAGGGGCTTGGCCTCCATGCAAGATTCCTTTCTTCATACTTTTTTTTTTATAAGGGGGCCTGTGTGGCCCCCATTCTTTTACTGCTTTTGGGCCATAGTGACCCCATCCCCAGGGCCTGACCTCCCTTTTAAAAAAAAAAAAAAAAACAAATGGGAAGGGGGCCAAGGCTAATTTTGGCCCCAGGGATCCCAATCCTCCGGGCATGCCAAGAAACATTTTTTTTCATTGGAGGGGGCTACGTAACCCCCTCCTAAGCCTTTTATCTGCACTTGGACCCCATCCCCATAAATATTTATTATTTTAAATGGCAGGAGGGGGGCCACTCGGCCCCTCCTCCCGTGATCTCCTGCGATCTTCTGGCCCCGGGGACAACATCTGCATCTTCCTTTTTTGAACAATTCCTTTTCATGCTCATAAATGTGCCATACGAAATACTTTCCATAAACGGCTTTTGGTGAAAGCTTTTCCCATATAGGATGCTGTTGGTTGCAGTCTTTTTCCTAAAAAGTTTTCAACGTACTTGTTCATTTTCTATGAAGATTTTCATACACCCACTCAGATTCTATGTGACGGTACACATAGGATCTCATGTAGAATTTCAGATTACTTGAAAACACCCTGTTGCCTATGTCTGTAAAGCGCACTCCATAATTTTTATAAATTCCATGCATGTCAAAGCGTAGATTGTTGTTATAGATACAGCCTATGCTAGGGTCTCAAAAGAATGTAGTATCAGTTTTGTTGACATGTTTCCTGGCTCTGTCAATCTGTGGCCAGAACTGATTTGCCCACTTCCAATTCTGTCTTTGGCATATATTGGTGTACACCAAGACAGTGTGAGGGAAAAGTGACATCAGTTCTGCAATGGTATCCTTCATTAGGATATCCAGTTCTTCCTCAGTTAGTATGTCTAGGTCATTTCCACCACAGTGCACAATCATGTGGTGAAGTGCTTGGCAATCCACAATGGTTCCAACCAAATGCCAGCAATTGATAAAACATTAACCCTCTCTGGCAAATCAATTAATCTCCACATTCGTTAAACCCAAGTCCCTGTCAATGTCTCTGTTTTTGCAGCCTGTTTAGAAATGTAATATACGCATGGATATGCTTTTGAATATGTGGAGTAAACCACACCTGGTGTATCCTTTTGGAAGTAGCATGGTCCTTCTAGAATATGCTGTGAACTTGTGACCTACTGGTTCCACTGGGGTTGCTAGATACACTAAGCTGAGAGTGTGCGAGGGAAGTGTGTTAAAGAGAAATGAACATTTGTTTTAAAGTTGAGGAGTTATGACACAATTAATGCTAAACTTTAATTTCCAACTCAGGCCACTGGCGGGCCGAAGGCGTGCCAAAGGCAAGCCCGTGTGTTCCCATCCACGACCCGACCGCGACCAGCCTCAGGAACCCAGGACCTCTGCACCACCAATGCTACAACCCAGCAGCACTCCAAGCTCTCAACGCAGGCCGCAACAACAAATGCAAGCTAGTATCACCAGCCAACACCCACGGACCCTTCAGCTGCCACTGATGCAGGACTAAGTAAAAAACACAGAAACCTGGGGGTCTAGAACAGGAGTCAACCAAGTACTCTAAGTTAATAAGACTGAGAGCCACATGAAGTGTGCAAGGTGCAACCATACAGTCCTAGAGCAAGTAGGCGAACCAACACATCAGACCACTCGCAACAGTAGGTAAAACCCAAGGTCCAGAGATGGATTCCCATCAAAGTCTTGTAAGTGATAAAATGTTATCATCTGGTCATCCAATGGTTGGGCTAGTGTGTCTCTTGATCACTGAGACTGCTTCTAGACCCACCAGGTAGGACTGGGATCAAAGCCCAAAATTGCCCGTAGACCATGCGTGACATCACCAAATGGGATTAAGTGTAGTGCAAAACAAAAGGAATGAGTGTAATGTATGAATTAAAAGTAGAATAAAGAACTAACAGCGAAAACCTTTAATAGCTGTAGGCCCTTTTCTGATTAAAAACACAGAACAGCGCAAAAAAGCAGCGTCAACAAATAACTGCTTGTGGGGCCTGAAGTACTGCCAAGACCACGGACCCAGTGCAACCAGCACGCAAGAACACAACCAAATCGAAGACCCTGCAATGCATCCTCCTAAATGTCCGATCCCTCCACAAACACACCACCAAAATCTGGGACCGCCTCAACAACACCACCCCGGACATAGCTTTCTTCACTGAAACCTGGACCCACATAACCTCGGGGCTGTACATCCCAATCGCCATTCCCCAAGGATACAAGTTCTCCAGGAAGTACTGCCCCACCCACCCGGGAAGAGAAAATGCCATCGTCCACAAACCCACCCTCCGCCTCAGCACACTCCCGGATGAGCCCATAGACCTGATGGAAAACAACCTCTTCAAGATTTTGGCCAGCCCTACCTCCACCATCTGAGGAACCCTCATCTACTGACCCCCTGGACCCTGCAGACTTTTTGCCATTTTCATCACGGACATCATCTCCCAGCATGCCATCGCCTTCACCAACTACACCCTACTCAGAGGCCTCAACTTCCACCTCAATAACCAACTGAAGCCCAGCACCACATCCCTCCTAGACAACCTCCACAACATTGGACTCCACCAGATGGTGACAGAACCCACACACTCAGCGGGACACACCCTCAACCCACTCTTCACAACAGGAAACTCCATCAACTTCAGCCACACCACTGAACTCCCATGGACTGACCATTGATGCATCCACTTCACCATCAGAACACCCACCATCCACAGACACCAGCACCTGCTCCCACAAAGAAACTGGACAACAATCAACAATGCCCAGCTATCCTCATCACTCAGAAACTCCACCCCAACCATTGTGGAAAATGACAAACCCAACACCGCAGCCTGAACCCTGCACAGATGGATCTCCAACAGCACCAACACCAACGCCCCAATTAAGAAAACCAAAAACACACATGCCAAGAAAGCTAGATGGTTTACCATTGAACTTTGATAGTCCAGACGCACTTGCCTCCGCCTCGAGAAAGCCTAGAGGAAAACCAAATCCACAGAAGCCCCCAACAACTACAGAGCCGCCAATGCCCACCACCAACTCATCAGAAAAATGAGGACAAAAGCGATTGAAGACAGAATCTCCACTCATGTACACAACAGCAAAGAACTCTTCAACATCATCAAGGAGTTTGCCCAACCCACCAGTGAGTCCACTGACATCCTTCTCTCACAAGACCTCTGCAACAAACTCAGCACCTTTTTACTCCTCAAAATCAGAGCATCTATGACAACTTCGATGAAGATACCAGCACGCTAAACCCTCACCAACCACCCCTGACACCCTGAAGCTAGCGATCAACAACGGGACAGCCCTCAACATCGAAGACACACTGAAGACGATGAACTCAATCCACTCCGGGGACCCTAAGGACCCCTGCCCCACCATATTTTCAATAGAGCCTCCAACACCATCGCACCCATGCTCTGCAACATAATCAACCACTCCCTGGCAACCTCCTTTTTCCCTGATGATTGGAAACATGCCAAGGTCAACCCCCTCCTGAAAAAACCCTCGGCGGACCCCACCAACCTCAAAAACTACAGACCCATCTCCCTGCTCCCATTCCCAGCGAAAGTCATTGAGAAAGCCATTGATAGCCAACTCACCACATTCATTGAAGAGCACAAAATCCTCGGCTCCTTCCAATCAGGCTCCAGAAAAAAACACATTACGGAAACTGCCCTCCTTGCCGCAATAGCCGACCTTGGCACCCTACTGGAGAAAGGAGAAACAGCAGACCACATCCTCCTTGAACTCGCAAAAGCGTTCAAAAGTCTCTTACCGCACCCTAATATGCAGCCTCCATGAGACAGAGATCCAAGACAAAGTCCTCGACTGGATCTGGTCCTTCCTCTCCTGCAGAACGCCCCCCTTTCCTCTCGGACCCTACAACAACCACCTGGGGAGTCCCCAAAGGGTCCCCCCTCAGCCCTACAGTCTTCAACATCTACATGGCTCCTCTCGCCACCATCATCAGAACCTATAGACTCAACATTGTGTCATATGCAGAGACACCCAACTCATCCTCTCCCTATTTAATGAAACCAACACCGCCAGACATAACTTCAAATGGATGAAAAACAGCTGCCTACAACTAAATACCAACAAAACAGAAGTACCCATCATTGGCCCAAACCCGATGCCTGGAACAGCACCTGGTGGCTCCCTGCCCTGGGAAGCCCGCCTACCCCCACAGACCACGCATGCAACCTAGAATCATCCTAGACTCAGAGCTCAAAATGGACTGCCAGATCAACTCTGTCTCATCTTCCTGCTTCCACGCCATTCGCCTCCTACATAAGACCTTCAAATGGATCCCCCTCAAACACAGAAAGACCATCACTCATGCCCTGGTCACCAGCAGACTCAACTACGGCAACGCTCTCTATGCCGGAATAAACAAAAACCTCACCCTCAAACTACAGAGCATCCAAAACACCACCGCAAGACTGGCTCTCAACCTGCCAAGGCGCTGCATCTCCCAGCACCTGTGCATACTCCATTGGCTCTCCAGTGAAGCTGAATCACCTTCAATATGTTCACCCATGCTCACACGGCCCTCCACAACACCGGACAAGCATACCTGAACAGCCAACTCTAATTCCACACATCCCAAAGGACCCTACGATCAGCTCAGCTCTCCTATGACATGGTCGCCCACACCAGAAAGACCAGATCGGGAGGCTGCTCTTTCTCCTTCCTCGTGGCCAAAGCCAGGAATGACCTTCCGCTCCACCTCAGACAGACAACATCACTCCCCATCTTCGCAAGAAACCTCAATACCTGGCTCTTCGACAGACACCCTACTTGATGAATTGGAACCTGCAACCCCCCCCCCAGCACCTTAAGACCCTTACGGGTGAGTAGTCACACTTACAAAAACACCTGATTTATTGATTGAGATGCCAATCTGTAAAGATAATGTATTCTAAAGGAAAGACATGATTTAATTTATTGCCTTTCTCATGATCACAGTGTTGAAGAGGTTGCCATTCTGTAGTTCTTTTGTATGAGACTTGTGTACTATTCTTGTGCTTAGTTTTTAAAAACAGTGCAAATACTATAAAAAAGGTGCTAAAACAACAATATAATCTACTAACTCAATTCATTGGTATGTACATAACTCTTTAATAAGAAAGAGTATCACAGTGATGTGGAAAAATTATATCAGATGAACGGTATCTGTCAGAGGAAAATTAATTAGTGACCCTTTATTCAACCGTGTACTTTAAAGAAAATTTACTTTTATATAATTGTTGAAAGGTACAATGAGGAATGTATTTAACATTATAAATATTTTAAATGCATACACATTATTTGCAGAATATATACATCTATGTTATTTTCACTCCATGAATTGTAGTGCTTTTAATCACAGTATTAAACTAGAGTAGTGTAGTTACACATTAAAGATAAGAATATGTGCTGCACCTGAGTATGAATTAGAAAGTAGAAATACTTGTTAGTTATGTATTAGGAGGTGTTTCTCAATGTGGTTTTTAAATTATATGACCGGTTTGCAAATATTTAGATGGAAATATATGTTTTTTTCTGGTTGAAGATAGTTAGTTGCACAATAAGACTCTTGCGTTTACTTGGAGATAGAGAAATCTATATATTTTTGGTAAGTTGGCCTGCAGGTTTATATCTAGTATGACATACCATATATGTTTACATGGTGATCTATGTTCCTTAAGGCTGTTGAAAATGTCATGTATAAAGTGAGGGTGGTGTATTTCTTTAAACATACTATGTTTAAAATTCAGGAGAGTAAATAGTGCAGAATACCCCTTGAGAGTTCTTGTGCTAGCTTCACTTGGTGTGTAAAATTTCTCTGAGAAAAATGAATATCTGTTTTAAACACACATGAAATATTTGAAAACGTATGTAGGTATTCCATTAGGAAAAGGTTTTGTGCTTTAAAAAAGTGAGAATTGTTGTTTTCAATATTAGAAACTTACTGCTGCATGTGCATGGTGACTAACAGAGCAGTGTATGGTCCTAGCAATCCATTAATCCAATTAAATATCAAGTGTGATATCAGTTCTATTAATAGATACATCCTGAGAAGTCGAGACTTAAGGGGCAAATACCCTGTAGGTCCTTTTAACTTATAAAGAAACATCATTACCCTCTCAAAAAGGACAGGATAAAGTAGTATATATCTGCTTTCAATAGGTCCATCCAGACATTACCACAAGGGATTCCCCGGCAGATAGACCGACACTGGGACTGCGACTGGGACCAAGGAAGAAGTGATCTAAGAGAAACTCTGATTGTTTAAAAAAGACACCTTCACTCCGCTCGCACTTCAAAGTCCTGTCCCAGATTGTGAATTTAACCCCCCCTCTACCTCAGCATTCACTTCTACACCCTTAGATCCAACAAAAGCCTATGACTTCACAGGCCTTACAAATATCATGAACTCAGATGGTACCAGTGGCACAGAGACCATGGAGACCATGGATAGTGCGCTGTGTTTGGAAAATAGATTTAGTCCTTTAGCGGCAATAGTAGAAAATTAGTTGGGCACACAAACAGAGACCAGCTCGGTAAACATCATTAACAGGTTTCTGGAAGCGACCACTGCACTGGTTGAAAAACCATGTCACCCAGAACAGTCTGTCCAACCAGGAATAGAAAAGCTAATGTTTAGCTTATTAACTGAAGTTAAAGAAAATGTTGCCGTTTCAAAGATAAATCAGCAAAAGATCCAGAGTACATGTGAGACCCTAGAAGCAAGATCAGTACCTTGATGGACAGAGTTGGAATAATGGAGAGTTCCCTGGAAGAACTTACAAAAAAAGTTGACCTAAATAAAAGCAAAATTGTCAAACTAAAAGACAGCGATAAAGAAATTAGGAATAAGTTGGAGGTTCTTGAAAAAAACGCCAGAAGAAAAAACATTAAGGTTTTGAATGTTTCAGACGGTTTGGAAGGGGAAGACTTAAGGGGATTTACAATCAGACTCCTAAAAGAGTTTATTATGGATATTGAGGAGCGTACCCTGGAGGAAGACCTCCAGATAGTCCACCAAGAGCCTTATCTCAAAAGACCAGCAAAAAAAACCAGGGACAGTTCTGGTTAACTTTAAATCATATTCCCGCAAGGAGTGAATTTTAGCAGCAGGCCTTAAAGCAAACACATTTAAGAAGGGTGAATGGTCTTTCAGAGTCAGATCAGACATTTCACGTACAACTCAAGATAGACAATAGGAGATTGGTAAATTCATACAAGAGTTGAGAAGTTTGGGCGCTACTGCCAATTTACGCTTCCCAGCCTCCTAGTGATGTGGGACAATAAAATGCACAATTTCAGGGACCCAACGGAAGTCAGCAATTTCATCGAACAAATTAAGGCACACCACGAATAATTTGTTTTGTAACCGCCTGTTGCAATGGAGCTCAAAGAAGAGGAAACCATCCAGATACATCTAGTAGTGTTAGGAGGGTTCCCCGGGGTGGGAAGGGGGGATGAAGGGGGTTCAGTGGCAAAACAATAAAATACAAATAAAAAAGATGATTCAGTTATTTGCACTGAGTGGAGGAGCATAAGGGTTAAAAAAAAATCTAATTTGTCAACATGATTCAGCCTTTTTAAAGAACTATACATTTCAGAAACACCTTAAACTTCATGAGCTATGTATATGATCAATTCAAATAGACCAAAAAAATAAAAAATTCTATTGTGGAATGTCAACGGCCTCATAGTAGTTTCAAGGAGGTAAACAATTCTAGAATACTTGAGACTCTCGAGTAGCGAGGTGATTTTAATACAAGAATCCCATCTATTGAAAGACGAATGGGCTGCAATACTCAAAACATAAAAATGGGTGGAACATTGTGTGTGCACCACTCAAACATGCCCGACAAAGGAAGTCGCAATACTCTTTAAAAAAACAATTTAAACCACTTTGGGGGAATTTAGGGTTCACCCTCTAGGCAGATGGGCAATTGCTACAGCCAAAATACATGGATCTTGGCTGACTCTGTTGGGATATTACGGTCCTAACACAGACAACCCTGCCTTGTTACAGACATTATTGTTTTATCCGATAGATATAAACAGCCCTATAATATTTGGGGGCGATTTTAACGTTGTTTTAGATCCAATTAAAGATACAACATCTAAGAGAAGTGCTGCAACTCACGAGATCAGAAGTATTTTAAAGCAATTGATGGTAGACATATGCCTTGTAGATTTAAGGAGGTTGATGGGAGTTAAGGATGGGACAAGTGGAGGACCCTTCACTTATCACAACAAAAGAAATGGCCATCGATCAATGATCAATGTTTTCCTTCTGGACAACTACACTAGAAAAACATGATTAAAGTTACTCACGCCCCAGAAAACCTCTCCGATCACTCTGCGGTTATCTTAGAGGTTATGATAAAAACAAGGCCACTCTCTCATAGGTGGTCTTTATATAGATCTCTACTTTTAGATAATCAGATAGTGGAGAAACTGAAAAATACCACCAATAAATTCTTTCTGATTAATATGGATTCGGCCCCACTTGATATAGTTTGGGACACATATAAGGCCTACATAAGGGGCATCATAATGGGCCTATCCTCTGCACACAACAGAAAAGTTAAGACTGAGATAAATAAACTGGAAAATATAATTCAAGGCAGTCAAGTAGAAACTGAACAAAATTTAGGAAGTCAAAATATGTTACAACTAAAGAATAAGTTCCAAGTTGCAAAATTGGAGTTGGCTGACTATCTTACGGCAATCATAAGGAAGAAATGGGAAACTAGCAAATTGCCAGATTATGAGTATGGAGAGAGGTGCGGCAAATTGATAGCATGGAAAATAAGGGCCAACTAGACAAGAAATTAAATTAGGGACCTTAGATGTCAAGTTTCTGAAGATATAATCTCTGATGAAGAAGAGATTGAGAATGCATTTATTTCCTTTTTTCAAGATCTATATAAAGCAGATTCTATAGTTAACAACAGAAAAATCGAGGATTTTATGGCATGATACGGAGGACAATATTATGCAATCTCCATTTATTACCAGCTCACACAGCAGCAAAAATTAGTAAGAATTTAGAACTTTCAAAACATTCTGAACATCTATATAGTCTAGCAACAGGCAGCCATCTTCCTTTCTTTTTTTGCTGCTGCTCACCAGATAAGTAAACTTTATTGTGTCTCCTCGCAGTTATTATGATTAATAATATTTAATGTCTTTTACGTATGTTCCTTATGTCTAATGACTGTTTATGCTATTTTATGCTACCTATATGCCTATGCTACGTATATGCCAAAGAGATCCTGATCTCTTCACTTTAGTTTTTTCACATTTCTTGTATATACTTTCCCTCCGGTCTCTCTCAGACCACAATTCCACTTTTTATCAATGTTTGCCCGTTTTAAGCCTTCCGGTCTCTCCCAGACCACAATTTTCTTTTCTCACTGCCCCTTTTAAAAGATACACCTGGCCTTGCTTCCCCTCGCATTTGAAAGACGCGCCTATACCAAGCACACACTATCTACCCTCTTGCAGTCTAACATGTGCACTGCACACTGGGGGCTCGCTCCCCTGTGTCTTTCAACGATGCACCAAACTTAGGCGCGCACTGTCAGCATTTTTCATTCTGCCTCATGCAACGTGGTCCGGTACTCCGGCACGTAATCCAAGGCCTGCAAATATATTTAAATACAAATAAAATTAAAGGCTCACCTCCTGATATTCCTCCCTCCCGGCGCGGTCGCTACCCCCTACGCGACCGCACAGGAAGCCTCATTTCGATATGCCTACCTCCCTACAACAGGAAGTAAGCCTCTCTTTCGTAACATTAGAGGAAAGGCCCTTCCTAAATCTTGTGTATGGACAACAAGGGAACCCAATTAAGTCAACCAAGGACCTTGGTAATAGTTAATTTTAAACAACAGTGGTCCTTAGGGGAAAAGAGGTTAAAGAACAACAAAATATAGACACAATCGTAACTATATTTAGTTTTTAGACCTATCCAGCCGGACAGAGGTCTGATATTTACTTTTTGATCAATAGCACAATTATTACAGAAAATGCACAAGGCAGGGCACAAGCCTGTGTCCCACTAATCACACAATGACATACATACACAGGGGAACGAAAACAAGGGGGCTTTTTAGGCAAAAGCAAGAGGTTAGCTGCACTTCCAATTTGATAATGTCAAAGTACAACAACAACAATAAACCAAAACACCTTTACACATCTAATACACATGTTGTTCAGTATAAGGTATTTGAAGGGTGTCGACGGCGTTTCGATTCGCTTCATTGGTCATGTGAATCATCATCAGGACATAATGTATGCCTAAAGATTGCCTTATATGCCTATGAAGTGTGGGAGGAAAATACAAAAATAGGGAATTTAGGAGGACCTACAAGAGGAACCCTGTGAGAGAACGCTCAATACATACATGTACAAGGCAGGTGATCCAAAAGAAGCTTATGAAAAATAAATTGCCGATGTATATGGGAGGCAGCAAGGCTACTAAGTTAGAAGACCAAAAAGGGTTCTCAATCAGAGACCAACCACATGCCATAATTATGCGGAAACCATGGAAAGTGAACGGAAACGATATCTAAATAAAGCATGGCTAATTGCATGATAGAAGCGTAATACACAGAACCAATGCTGCAGGAATTATATTAGAGGTTTCAAAATACATTTCCTGAACGAAAAAAACAGGTTAGAGTCCTCTTTGACAATTCTACATGCAATAATCTCCATTATTCACTTGTAAAGGTAAACGTACTTAATAATTCGTACAAAAACCTTTGTGACTTGTAAAAAGGAAGTGAGGATAAAACTGTTTGCCTGAACATGCACGATGTCAAGGCCGGCTTTATTACCAGGGAAGGGCGAGAGAATGGATTCGAGCTGGTCAATCCAACCACTAGTAGGCAGCGAGGGCCTCTAGGTGGTGTATAAGCATGGGCGGATTTTGCGGATCCACGATTCACAAATTTGCGTATTCACGGATCGTGGATCCACAAAATCCGCGTATTTGCGGATTTTCATAATTGCGGATTTGGGGCGGGGCTTCCATGCGAGTGCACATGCCTCTTGTGTGTATAAAAGGTCAGATACCGATCAGAGACAGCTGCCCAGCCTTGACAACGCTCACGATTGTTTTCGGGGCCGCTAAATGAGTCACTGAATTTAAGCTTCAACTAGGGCTCATGCTTACATGATATCTGTAAGTGCTTCCGGTTGAGGTTTAATTTTGTGCCAGCCCAGGACCATCGTGCCAGAATGAACCCTGCCCTTCATATTCATTCAAGAAGACGCCACCGTTTTGGGAAGAGGGCACAGCTGCCTGGCCTGTAAACTATTTTACGATGGCGCCGGCAAGCTGCCAGCGCCATCCTAAAATTTAGCCACTTGGAAATCAACTGACGGTAATCTAGTTGGAGGCGGCGAAAACGGGCGGCACTTACCAGGGATGTTGTGTCCTTCATGCACGATCGCAGTGGAAGTGGGAGGAGTGCAAGCACTGATTGATAAGGTCACTCCCGTTTCGTGGCGTGGTTACTGTGATTGGCTCGTGAAGGAGAGCCAGTGAAAGTGAGGATGGACTAAGGCTAAAAGTGATTAGGTGGCGGCCATCTTAGAGAGGACAGGGATAGCCATGAGTAGTGACACTAATACAAAATATAAGCAGATAACAGAGTCCAAGCAAAACAATTTGTGGAAACAATTCCATTAGCATGGGGGCCACAATAGTCATATTGGGAGCTGCGAGTAAACAGTGAAATTCCAGATTATATCAGAGAGTTTCGATCCTCAAGAAGGTTCAATCCTGTGTTTAGGCTGTTTGTCCTTAGAATCCATTTCAATTCCACTTTGTTTAGGATTCTTGTAATGTCTCCACCTCTGGGGGGTGCTTTCACTGCGTTGATTATAGTCCAACAAATGTCGTTCTCTGAGTGTCCCATTTGCAGTAAATGCTCAACAAGTGGAGCACTTGCTGTTTTACATCTTATCCTGCTTCTGTGTTGCGAGATGCGAAGACGGATTTTTGGGGTAGTTTGCCCTACATAAATGTTATCACACGGGCAAAAGATAGTATAAACCACGTTGCATGTATTACAATTTGTGAATGTTTTAAGTTCATTTCTAATGTCATTGAACACAAATTCTTTACAATCAACAGTAAAATCGCACACCACACAGCTACCGCCTTTCAGTGGTGCTAGGGACCACAGGTTGTTTAGTATCTGGTTGGTATTCTTTGTTATAGATAGGGCAGCTCGGACGAATTGGTCCTTGATATTCTTGCTTTTTCTAAAAGCAAACAAAGGTCTGCCTGCGTTCAGGATGGGTCAATTTTTCCTTATAGTTTTACGAATGGCATTGGACACTGAGGTAAAAGTAGTGACACATACAAGACGTTCTGTGTTTGTCTTGGGTTTGGGTTCCAAAAGGGTGTCGTGTGGGCAATACCACGCTCTCTTCATGGCAGTAGGCACTAGGCGTCTTAGATAGCCCCTGAAGATAAGTTTGGTACAAAGTGTTTTTGATTCTGTGAAATAGTCTGTTTTAAGTGTACAATTTCTTCTTATCCTTAGGAACTGAGAGTACAGGAGGCTGTCTCTAAGAGCTCGCGGATGATTGCTGTTGTAACTTAGCAGGGTATTGCGCTCTGTGGGTTTGCGAAAAAGGCATGTTATGAGGGAACATTTAGAGTGTTTAATGCGTAAGTCTAGGAATGGGATGGAAGATTTGTCATGGGTAAGGGTAAAGCTCAAACCACTACAGTTGTTATTTAACAGTGACTGAATTCTTCTAAGGTGTCAACTTCTCCTTTCCATATAAGGAAAATGTCATCGAAGTAACGCTTCCACTTAATTATATATGAACTGAAAGGGTTGGTATGTGATAGAATATTGTTCTGATCAAGATGCTCCACATACAAAATGAAGTAGGAAGCATTCCCTCACACAAGGGGATATGTCCCCCGGGCTTCGTTGTGGTCCTTCAAACCGAAGGTTTCATTGTTTGTTCAAATAAGATAAGACGTGCGTAGAATTTTCACAGGATTTATTTCCAACAAAGAGTCCTGTTTTATTCATAAGATTCATATAATTGATCATGTTCCGGTATTTAGACCATATTTAAGTTTCCCAATGCATTTCAGTATAAGAGATGCCTTCATCAAAAAAAAATGATGTAACAACACTTTAGGAAAGAGGCATCGATGGTGAATTGCTGTGAGTCTAGTTTGCGCTGTAAATTGTGTGGGATTGGGGGTTAAAAAGATCAAAGTGAAAGCCAGTAACCTGCTTGTGTGAATAGAACGTGCATCCTTTTAAATACTGATCGTGGTGACTACGACCGCATTATTAACTCTGTGCATTTTTTGTTCTTTTTGGTTTTAAATTGCTGCGGTGATTAAAGATCGCATTCTCTCACCTGTTCACCTTTAGTGCTGGTCCCTGGTCCGCCACGGCTTGTGCCGTTTGTGCGGAGGGCCAGGAAGCACTTGGCGCATTAGCAGCGTCATCAGAGCTGCCCGCCCCTTCCCTATTTAAAACCATCTCATAGCGGGGACGCGCGCAGCGCGCCAAAGGCAAGCCCGTCTGTGCCCGTCTGCGCCCGTCCGTGCCAGACCACCGCCCTAACCCCTGGCCGTTTTTATATTTTCACATCGCCTGAGCGACTCGTATATTACCATGTTACGTTACACCCGCCAGGAATTGTTTTTATTAAATCAAAAGATTTTATCAGACCCTCAGGTAGCTTGCTTAACGGATTGCCCTCTTAGGAAAGATTCGGATGCTTCGGTTGCTAGCTCCCCCCGTGTAGGGCTGTGGAGGATATTAAGCCCGATAATCCGTTAGAACCAAGCAATATCTGTTTGAATATGGACGTCAAATTATTTACTGCCCTGTATATCAATACAAGATCCATTCCCAAACATGCTCTAGAACTTTGGTGTCTACTAGATACTCAGAAGCCAGATATCTGTTTTTTCACGGAAACATGGCTTCATAACCAGGCTTCTCCCGACATTGCCACTGCATTTCCCAGCGAATACCATCTGATAAGGCTGGATAGAGTGGGCAAACGAGGAGGTGGCCTCGCTGTTGCTGCTAAGGCCCCCCTAGAAATCATACGTGTTGACTCGTTGTCATCCGACTCACTTGTAATACTGATAATTAATATAAAATATAACACGGTGGTGGTTGGTAGAGCTGCCCTGGTTTACAGATCCCCGGGAGGTAAATCTGAATTTGTCAATAACCTGCTGGATATACTAGTCTCTCACGTGCTGGCTACAGATAACTTTATCTTACTCGGCGATTTTAATTTTCATGCCGAGCTATCACACGATGTGGATTCCTGTAACCTAATTTCTACCTTAGAAACCATGGGACTAATCCACCAGGTCCAGGGCCTGAGGTTCCGTGACGATTTTACTCGTCTTTGTAACATTGTCGTAAATACATAATTTTGGTATCAGTGAACCGCAAATGATCCATTTAGTATATCCTGGTGTTTTCGCTATGCTACGAGCAAGAGCACTCCAGTTACAAACACATTTCTGTTCTACCCGTGGCATCCATCTTAGAACACGGAAGCCATTTTGTATTCCTTGCCCTCACATAGTCAATGGACACGCAATGACCTCTTTTTCATTAAAGGACACGTAGGCCTTAACCGGCGATTCACCTTGCTAGTGACACGTGCACCTTAGGCCAGCAACGCTGTAGCAGCATGACTCGGCAAGAACTGCCTCCCCAGCCTGAGGCCAGTCCTGCTATACTGGTTCTTGTGTTCGTTGGCCTGATCATGATTAGGCGGCCGAAGCTGGTAACCGTGCCCATTTACGACCCACAAACATTTCTTATCCTGTCTTTCTATCTTCTGCACCTGGCTCTGCTCCTTTCCTTCTGGGCCTTTATTAGGGGGAGGTAACGAAATTTACGATGAGGCGGTCCGGGTCTTGAATGAAGAATTGACATGGGATTATGATGGACTAGTGGGAACCCCTCATTTGTAATGTTTTGACATCAGATACTGTTGACGATCCCTGTGCAACGCCAAATATTTATTTTTTAAGACACGAATGTTTAGAACTGAGGTAACATGTAAAGAATTTGCCTGAAGCCCAATATTTAGTATATAAGGAGCAACCCTCTTTGTACAAATCGAACAGGCTCCTAGACACTGCCCATGTGTAGTTTCTGTGACTTCTGTGTCCCTGCAGTAATAAACCTTTGGTCTTTGACGCCACCATCGAGAAGCCCGTGTTTCTGTTTGTTTGTGCACCGAGACAGGTGGAACTCCGGGGTCTTCGGGTGTTATCCCTGACACCTCTGGACGGAACCAAAAAGTCCAGAACTCCAATTGGCGCCCAACGTGGGGCGACGTCATTCGGTACCGGTCCAAAAGCCTGAAGAGTTCGAGGAGCTTCGTGTGAAGATTTCAGAGGGAGGCGCCCCACTTCATCGATCCCGGCATATCGCAAAAGTGGCCCCGACGTTCTCTTCCACGAGGGTTCCCGTTCAGACGGCTGCAGTGGTCCGTTGCCTTGACCGTCGCCCTGTCTTGGACCCGAGGTGCAGTCCTCAGTACGGCGAAACGTGACGGGTATCTCCTTGGTGACGTCTTCAGTGCCTCAGTTAAGTATTTAGTGGTTGCTAGTTGGTTATTTTGTAAGGGTTGCTCCTATTTGGATAATCCTTTTAGTTCTCAGTTCAGTTCAGTTCTGTAAGGTTATCACTGGTTATTCTGGTTACGATAATCATTCTGTTCAGTTCAGGTATCGATACATTTGTCAGTTCTGGTAGGCCTACGTTCTTGGTTCGAGTGCGCATCTTTTCTGTTTGTGTCTTGTTTGTTTTGTGTTCCAGATTATAAAATGGTAAGTCGGAAAAATTGTATGTTGTCTTGTTTTAGTTGCAACAGTGATTCCCAGTTGGAGGACTCGTGTTTGGTTCCTCCGATTGGAACTCCCCTTTATGATCTATATTGCAAATTTGGTGTGGGCCCTATCTCTTATAACGAGGTATGGATCCGCTACACAGAGAAAGATGGTGTCCTTAGTTGGCCACTACATGGTAGTTTTGAACCTGAAGTTCTCGATAATCTAGAAAGAAGGTTGTTTAAGAAGAAAGCCCGGCCGGCAATGTTTGATTCTTTCCGTTATTGGCGAAAAGAATCTAAACAGAGAGAAATTAAAAAGTTGAAGAAAGAACAGAAAGAGCAAGAGTTGACTTTAGAACAGTCTGCTAGACAGCTGCAACTCAACGAGTCTGAGAAAGCGATGGAGGTGGCCGATAGAGAGCGTAATTTAGCGATAGACAAGTGCTATCCTGCTTTGCCATCGAGTACGGCTAAGATAGTAGAGGACCCTGAAAAGGATCCCCTGTTGTCTTACTTGTTACGATCACCCCCACCGTATGCACAGGGTGCTACGGCTCCACCTATACCGAATGTTCAATTACCGGTTGCTGGACAACCTGGTGTCCCTGTTCCCGCTCCCCTGAATCAAGTTCCTGTACCTCCTGTGGTCAATATTAATGTTCCTTTGACAACCCCTCTTCTAGGGTTGCCGGCTTCTTTACCTATGCCTGTGTCGCTCACACCTGCTACTCCGGGGCAAGCTATTTTTCCTGCTACCCCTACTGTTCCTGATCTATCTGTTCCAACTGCTACTCTATTCACTGCCTCTGTTAATATTATGACTCCGCTTTCTGTTCGTCGGAGAATCACTGATTCTGTCTCTAATATTCTATCTCCCTTCTATAAAACTCTGATTAAGACTCCTACCTCTGACTCTGTGCAGAGACGTAGTCAGCTTCCCAGTACTGAAGAAAAAGGAATATTAGATTCCACTGCTCTTAGATGGGTTTCGAAAGTTGGAAGATATAATGTACAAAATGTATTAGATACATTTATGCAATGGAACGAACCGACACAACGATATGTGTTCGATGAAATGTGTTTCCTTCTACGTGAGGAATTGGAAGAGGATGACCCTGAATCAAATCTAGGAGAATTAATTAATGTTCAGAAAGAGTTTGCTGCAGGTATGATAGTTGGACAAAATATAAAAGAAGCGATGGAACTGATTCTAAGTTATAGGAATGACTCATCCCTTCGTTCACCGAGAGAATTAGAGAAACGTAGTACGAAACGAAATCGTCAATATCCAATGAGAGAGGTCCCACCAATTTGGCGTGAAGCTGTGCAAGCTAATGCAAACCTTGGTATTGCAGCCGCTCCGGCCCAATTCCAGAGAGTCTGGATACATATTCCATGGAAGCGAGCTGAAGTATTAGCAGTGAAACAGGCCTTGCCAGATCCGCGTAAAAATCCTGCAGGGTACTAAAAAGAGTTGGCTCAAACAGTTGACGCTTGTGTATTGAATCTTGCTGACATAGATCTGCTATTTGGTAATGTAGTACCGCAACCAATTTGGGCTAAAATTCGTAAAGAGAATCATCCAGTTGCCCTAGGTGGTGACTGGGCAGCTATAATTGCAGCGGATGGTCAACAAATAGGTGGTTCCAAACCTGAACCTTTAATTGCTAATTTGCCTGGTAGAATAATCGATTTAATGAAAACCTTGATGCCAGCATTGCGCGTTAACTGGGACAAATTGTCCGCGTGCAAACAAAAGAAAGACGAAAGCGTCTCCGACTTTTTCACAAGATTCGAGGAGACTTTCGTGGATCATAGTGGTCAGGATATGAGCACAGAAGGAGGCCAGAGATTATTTGTTGATAAATTTGTGCACAATCTGTTGCCAGAACTTAGTGGTAAATTAAAGAATTCTGAAAGTGCGTGGGCTGTCTCTACGACTGCGCAAATACTTGCGACTGCTCAGTACTATGAAAATAGGGATAAAGAAGAGAAGGAAAAATCAGATAAAAAGACGAAAGATTTAAAAACTAAAGTACTTTTACAGCAAGCTTATCCGCCTCGCATGAATCAGACGAATATGCAGCAAGGGTCATATCAAAGAACGGATTATAATTTTCAAAGGCCACAATACCAATGGAATCAATGTGCTTATTGCAAAAAGGAAGGTCATTACAAAAGTGAGTGTCCAGTTCGAACGCAAAATAATGCTGCGGCAGCTCAGAGAGGTCGTGGTAGTTCTATGCAAAACTCTAGAGGTCGAGGACGAGGTGCTATGCCTCCGCAGACGAGTGATCGCCCCTCTAATTATTTCGATCAGCGAAATGGACAATCTGCCCAACAGAATAGGTCTCCACAGTATCATGTCGAAGACTACTATGAAGCTAGTGAGGAAGTTCAGCAAAGTGAGTACTAGGACAGCCATGGACAAAGAGAGGGAGTAGTATCAGTTCCAGTAGATCAGAGTGGGCCTTATGTCGCAGTAGCAACATCAGGTATAGTCGAACCGTTTCTGTTGGATACTGGTGCAGCAAAAAGTTCTATCATACATGCGAAACTCCCTGGCGCACCTTTGTCTGGCTCAACAAACGTTTCAGTAGGTTTTTCGGGCGCCCCTGTTCATAACCCTGTTTCTGGTCCTTTGTCTATTTCTGTTGGACCCTGTCAATTGAAAGCACCCCTGATTTTGACGACAGGTTGTAACGAAAATCTGCTTGGTTTAGACTTGTTAAAACGCCTGTACGCGACATTGTACTGTTCTCCAGCAGGAGTACAGCTTACGTTGGGTAAAAGAATAATCTCTCCGATGTACTTGTCGATGGATGCGCTCCCACCAGAGCTGCGTTCACTCCCTGATACTCTTTGGGCGACTGGTCCTAATGATGTAGGTCTATTGGAAATTCCACCCTATGTAGTAACTTTGAAAGCAAATGTCAAACTTCCACGAATTCCACAATACAGAATCTCTAGTGAAGGTGAGCGTGCGCTCCTACTGATAGTACAAGACCTGATCAAGAAAGACGTTATAGAAGAGACTAGAGGTAATGTCTGTAATAGTCCTGTACTGCCTATTTTGAAACGAACTGACCCTACAAAGCCTCCAGTATATAGGTTCGTAATTGATCTCAGAGAGGTTAATAAAATTGTGATCCCACAGTTTCCTGTGGTTCCAGACATTACTGCATTGTTAACGTTGATTCCTGCTACAGCAGCATGGTTTTCGGTTGTCGACTTGAAAAATGCCTTTTTCAGCATTCCGATAGCCGAGGAAAGCAGAGATATCTTCGGTTTCTCTCTAGGAGGACGAAGTTTTAGATTTAAACGCGCTCCACAAGGTTATTGTGAAAGTCCATCCATTTACAGTCAAGCATTAAAAAGCCAGTTAGATTCCTTCGTACTTCCTAGTGGTTCTTCTTTAGTACAGTATGTCGATGATCTTCTAGTGGCTGCCGATGACAAGGAAACTTGCAAAACAGCTACGATTTCTTTATTGCATCACTTGTCAGATTTGAATCACAAGGTGTCACCTTCAAAAATGCAATACTGCTGCCAAGAAGTGACCTACCTAGGTCATCTCTTGTCAAAGGAGGGAAGGAAGTTGACCCCAGAGAGAATAAAAGCAATTACACAGATGAACGTTCCTAGCACGCAGAGAGAAGTACGTGCCTTTTTGGGTATTACCTCATATTGTAGGCAATGGATCCCAAATTTTTCTCTTCTAGCAAAACCATTGGTAGCCTTGACTGGGAAAGGTGTTCCGAGTCCGGTACCATGGTCTGCTGAATGTCAGCAGAGTTTTTCTGAGTTACGAAATGCACTGTGTTCAGCACCTGTATTGGGTACACCCGACTACAGTAAGCCATTCACGCTCTACGTCCACGAGAGAGAAGGTTTTGCATTGAGTGTTTTGACGCAGAAATTTGGTGATAAACAACGCCCTTGTGCGTATTTTTCATCAACATTAGATCCAGTAGCTAGAGCATTGCCTAGTTGCTTGAGAGCTACAGCCGCAGCTGCAGCTTCCATTCGACAATCTGCTGGTTTAGTAATGAACAACATGCTAGTAGTCATGGTTCCTCATGCTGTGGATACACTCATGAACCGAACCAAGACGCAACACCTTACCAGTGCTAGATTATCAGGTTATGAACTGACACTGTTAGCTAGTCATATTCAGATCAAAAGATGCAATGTATTGAATCCAGCAACATTGTTGCCGACTAGCGAAGAGTCGAGTGATTCCGAACCACACGACTGTTGTTTCAGAACTGAGGAAGAAACAAAAGGACGAATCGATCTAAAAGACACTCCGTTGTCAGAACCAGATGGCACGTTGTATGTTGACGGGTCTTGCTTCAAATTGGAGAATGGTGATGTGACTGCTGCTTATGCAGTAACAACTTTGAGTACGATTGTGGAGACTGCAAGAGTGAGTCAGAATTCTGCCCAGGCTGCAGAATTGATCGCGCTAACAAGAGCGTGCGTTTTAGCTAAGGGAAAGAGAGTGAATGTGTTCACAGATAGTCAGTACGCGTTCGGCGTGGCCCATAGTTTTGGCCGTTTGTGGAAAGAAAGAAATTTCATTTACGTCCCATGGGACTAAGATTCAACATGGTCAGCTAGTTAATGACTTGTTGGAATCTCTAACCTTGCCGACTGAAGTTGCGATTGTGAAATGCAGTGCTCATAAAGCAATCACGGATGATGTTGGTCGTGGGAATGCTTTTGCTGATGAGATCGCAAAACAGACAGCTAGAAATATGATGAGTAGAATGTATGTTGCAACGTCTGCAAGATGGATTTCTGAGTCTGGAATGTGTGAGAACACAGTGGAAAGCGTGAAGGAAATTCAGAAAGAGGCGACTGAGGAGGAAAAACTTGCATGGAGAGAGAGCACGGGTAAATTGGACTCGAGTGGGTGTTGGATTGACTTGTCGGAACAACAGCGTTGGATGTTGCCTGATGCGTATGTGCTTGCAGTAGTAACGATGGCACATGGAACAGCGCACATCAGTTCAAAAGGGATTTGTAAGATGTTGGCTCCGGTCTGGAAGAATGACGGGATTAGTAAGTGTGCAGAGAGAGTGGTGAGAAATTGTATGGTATGCTTGATGCATAATCCTGGCAAGGGAATCCCCACACCTGCAGGTCACTTCGCTCCTCCTTCCTGCCCCTTTGAGGTGATCCAGCTAGACTTCATTCACATGGATCGTTGCAATAATCTGAAATACGTCCTAGTGGTAGTTTGTGCTTTCTCCAGATGGATCGAAGCATACCCACTGAAGGACAATACTGCCTTATCCACTGCCAAAATTCTTCTTAAAGAATACTTCCCCAGATACGGAATGCCACGGATTGTATGGTCAGACAACGGAAGTGAGTTCGTAGGGAAAGTTATGCAGAGTGTGTGTGCCGGCCTAGGGATTAGACAGAAATTTCATAGTGCGAATCATCCCCAGTCCGCGGGTTTAGTCGAGGGTTACAATGGCACCCTTAAACTGAAACTCGCTAAGATACAAGCATCCACGGGTTTGTCCTGGCCAGACGCATTGCCTCTGGCTTTGCTATCAACAAGAGCAACTGTACATTCTAGAGTAGGGCTTAGTCCTTACGAAATAGTTTTTGGCCGTCCTGCAAATGTTTGGGGGGTACCTAGACCGAAAGAATTTAAGCAGCTGGAATACCCAATGTTAATTGATTACCTTTTCGACTTGACTGCTAAATTGAGTCTTATTCACCAACAGGTTTTCGATGCATTGCCAAAGCCACCGGAGAGTCCAGGCCATCAGCTGAAACCGGGTGATCAGGTGGTCATCAGAAATTTTGCAAGAACAAAAAATCTTCAGCCCAGATTCATTGGCCCATTCCAAGTCCTGCTAGCAACGAGAACTGCTATTCGTGTGGCCGGAAGGAAAAATTGGATCCATACGACACATGCTAAACGTGTGCCTCTGCCACTTCCTTACGACAACTGGGTAAAGAAAGGAATCGGTGCCTCTGAAACGGAACAAGTCCCCAGGTTCATACCTTTCAGCGATGCAGAACTGATCAAGGATTCACCAAATTCTGACTCTCCTCCTGAAACTGCTCTTTTGAACCCTGAACATTTGTCATCCACACCCAATGAACATTTGCCATCTGTACCAAAAGAACATTTGCCATCTGCGAACGTGAACATTGCAACGTCAGCTGAAAATACATTGTTTCCAGATCAGACAGCTCCTGCAAAACTGAGATACAACTTACGTTCTCGCAATATGGACAAATAAAGCAGGAAACTGCCTATTTTCAGATTTGAATTTGCTATACATTGCCTCCAGCCAGGAAGTTTGCTAATACTTTGTATTGTTTCTTTTTGTTTTAAAATTGCCTTGCCGTCTGGTGGCCGTAGGGTCGTGGCTGTGTGCCTAGTTGAATCTGCGGGGGTCCGACACAAGGTCGATCTTTCTGTTAGTTCTGGGAACTCCCAGGGCTGATAGAGGCATTTTCATCTACGTACACATCATCAGTGGTCGCGAACGGTCGTAGAAGATGGAGCTTCCTGAGCTACAACGAGAAAATGTAATTTATGTTCGCAGAAATAGACTGTACAGAATACTACACAGCAAATGCTTTCTAATGCAATGTGCAGTTACATTTTTAATTGTTTTAATAACGTTGGTGGGTGGAATCGTCTTTGGTGTACATTTGATTTTTATGCCAGTAACTACAGTACCTTCCCTTGATCCTACTACTTCTACGGTTTCTTCTATGCATTCTTTTCACTCATTTCCTGAACACGAACAAGCTCGACGCTCAGAATTTATTAACAATACATTTGTACAGCTCTTGCATCAACACCAACTGATAGTTAATACTACAGACTGCTGGGTGTGTGGCTTGATACCTCACACTATGGATAAAGGCATTCCCTATCTAGTCTTGCCTTTCAGCTATAATGGATCATTTCAGGCTTTTCAGACCATTTTTTCATATGCCCTTGAGACCTATCCTCCGCGTCCACCACGGTCCACTAAATACAACTCAGCCAACAAAGCTTTAGTCCAGGGAATTATTGATATGATTAAAGACGTCAATAATACTCCATCTTATCCTAGAGATGAATTACTGGTGTATTTGAGTTGGAACTCTACAGAGTATCGCCTTAGTTTGGGAGAAAGCAAGCGTAAAAGCTCCACTTCAGTTTGGGTCGTGCCTCACCGAGGTCAGGTCTGTTTGCAAGGAAATGGGAGAAATCCGAGAGCTCAGCTAGGGAGGAGTGAGTGCGTTGAGACTTACGTATTTCCGTCTAACTCCTCCCCTGCCTTTCTGACTGCTAGGGGTACCTACTTCATTTGTCAGGACAGAGCATATACATGGCTGCCTGCTGACTTTTCAGGTTCATGTTATATTGCTCGATTGTTACCCCCGACATACACTGCTTCTTCAGATTATCACAAACCCAGAGTAGCAAGAGGTGTCTTTTTGCAAGGAAGATACCGCTGGTCAAGAAGCTGGAGACTTCTTCAAAGGTTTTCTTCCGTTTTGGGGGCCTATGGCCAATAGTAGAAATCTTCGTCAACTAACACGGGTAGTTGAATCTACTATTACAGAAACTGCAGGTGCCCTTAGTAACTTAACAGCTGAGCTTCAGGCGGATCGTCTCATGACGTTGCAGAACCGTATGGTTCTAGACGTAATACTTGCAGATCGAGGTGGGGTATGCAGAATGATCCAATCGAGCTGCTGTGTCTTTATCCCAAATAATGCTCCAACAGTCTATGAAGCAATCTCTAAGCTACATAAGATTTCCGACTCTATACACGTGGATAAGGGAAACTGGTCCTTCATGGAGTGGTTTTGGACTCTGGTATCAGCGTGGGGATGGAAGGTTCTGATGGTCATTGGTGTCATCCTAGTATTTCTGTTCTCGTGCTGTCTTATTATCCAATGTGGTCCCGCTCTGTGTAGCCTCTGTGCCGCAACCTGTTTCAGAAAACCACCTGCATTAGGAGAAAAGACACGAGACAGGATGATGATACAACAACATGTCACTGACCTAATGAGCATAGAATTAGACTCTGACTCTGATATAGACTGAGTAATTGCCTATGTAAGGGCAAAAGGAGGGTCTGAGGTTCCGTGACGATTTTACTCGTCTTTGTAACATTGTCGTAAATACATAATTTTGGTATCAGTGAACCGCAAATGATCCATTTAGTATATCCTGGTGTTTTCGCTATGCTACGAGCAAGAGCACTCCAGTTACAAACACATTTCTGTTCTACCCGTGGCATCCATCTTAGAACACGGAAGCCATTTTGTATTCCTTGCCCTCACATAGTCAATGGACACGCAATGACCTCTTTTTCATTAAAGGACACGTAGGCCTTAACCGGCGATTCACCTTGCTAGTGACACGTGCACCTTAGGCCAGCAACGCTGTAGCAGCATGACTCGGCAAGAACTGCCTCCCCAGCCTGAGGCCAGTCCTGCTATACTGGTTCTTGTGTTCGTTGGCCTGATCATGATTAGGCGGCCGAAGCTGGTAACCGTGCCCATTTACGACCCACAAACATTTCTTATCCTGTCTTTCTATCTTCTGCACCTGGCTCTGCTCCTTTCCTTCTGGGCCTTTATTAGGGGGAGGTAACGAAATTTACGATGAGGCGGTCCGGGTCTTGAATGAAGAATTGACATGGGATTATGATGGACTAGTGGGAACCCCTCATTTGTAATGTTTTGACATCAGATACTGTTGACGATCCCTGTGCAACGCCAAATATTTATTTTTTAAGACACGAATGTTTAGAACTGAGGTAACATGTAAAGAATTTGCCTGAAGCCCAATATTTAGTATATAAGGAGCAACCCTCTTTGTACAAATCGAACAGGCTCCTAGACACTGCCCATGTGTAGTTTCTGTGACTTCTGTGTCCCTGCAGTAATAAACCTTTGGTCTTTGACGCCACCATCGAGAAGCCCGTGTTTCTGTTTGTTTGTGCACCGAGACAGGTGGAACTCCGGGGTCTTCGGGTGTTATCCCTGACACCTCTGGACGGAACCAAAAAGTCCAGAACTCCAGGCCCTACACATTTAGCTGGTCATTTATTAGACCTGGAATTTTCTGAATATGACCGATCTGCACTGTGACCCCCCTCTGCAGATGATCTGGACGGATCATTTTTTAATAAATTTTAAAATTCCCACACCTTTTAGGCCCCTGACAGCCACCCTCAAAGAATCCAGGCTTATCTGACCGTGGCATAAAATGACACTTGAGGCGTTTATGAGGTTCTTTAAGTACCCGGACAATTATCTCAATGATGCAGGTTCAATGGCTATGTCACTTAGAAATGTCTATCAGAAATGTGCTTGATAAAATTATCCCGGAAGGAGAGGTAAACTTAAAAAGAATTGCTTCACCTTGGTTCACCGATACCTTGAAAGGAGAAAAAACTGACTGTAGGTCGGCAGAGAGACTATGGCGCAAGTCCAAAACGCCTGAAAACCACTTGAAGTATAAATTAATCCACCATGCTAATATGAAACACATAAAGGCAGCGTAGTCTCTCTACATTACGCAAAGAATAAATAAGGCTTCCCAATCTAGTAAAGAACTGTACAATATAGTTAAGGGGTTTACCACCCCGCAGGTTGAGCAATCTGATTTTGCCCCCTCTCAAGAATGGGTGAGCTCATTGGCTTCTTTCTTTTATAATAAGATCCAGCTAATATACTCCTCATTCCCCCCCTCACCTCAAAGAGCAGCCGTAAGTGAGGCGGCTCATTTTAACTCTGAGCATTCCCCCGGAATTACAGATCTCCCTTCCCTGACAGAATTGGAGCCAACTTCCCCAGCTGAAGTGCTATTGGCTCTTAAGGAAGTTAAGTCAGGATCCCCTAATGATTCCTTGCTCCCTCGTAAGTGCAGTGAACTATTTCCACTACTGGCTGATCGGTTGACTAGTATTTTTAACATCTCCTTTGAGAGTGCTTCTTTTCCGAATAGCTGGAAATTGGCGCAAGTTAGGCCAATTCTTAAAAAACCTAACAGTGACCCCTTTATTTTTTCCAACTAGAGACCTATTTCTTTGTTACCTTATTTTGGCAAAGTCCTAGAATACTTGGTTAATAAACGTTTGTCTTCTTATGTTGAAATTCATTCACTTCTGGACCCGTCACAATCTGGCTTCCGTGCCGCACATGGCACGGAAACCGCAATCTTAGAAATAGTGGATAACATTCGACTCTCCTTGGATAGGGGCGAATCAGCTTTCTTGGTATTATTGGATCTTTCCGTCGCCTTTGACACCATCTCCCACAGCATTTTGAAACATCGGCTGTGGGAGGTTGGTTTCAGAGGCAGTGCTTTGGCCTGGTTCGCGGACTATCTCAAGGACCGTCATTCCTACATCAGGATGAATTCTTTCTTATCTGATACCATTCCTCTCTCGATTGAGGTCCCACAGGGATCTGTCCTCAGCCCTTTATTATTTAATCTCTATCTTCGCCCTCTGGCCCTCATTATAAAATCTTATGGCTTCTCTACTGTGTCTTACGCAGACGATACGCAGGTACTTATTACCTGCAAATCTAATCTCCAGGAGACCTGCTCCAGTTTTAAACAATGTATGACTCACATTAGAAACTGGATGAGTGAAAATAAACTTCAACTCAACTGCAGTAAGACCGAAATCTTACGATTTGGCAAGGCCAAGACCTTCTGGTCTCAGGACTGGTGGCCCTCTGATTTAGGACCTTGCCCCGAGCCTAAAGAAGCTGTAAGAGATTTAGGGATTATGCTTGATGGGAATCTCTACATGAAGACTCACGTCAATCATGTGGCTGGGACTTGTTTCGGCATTCTCCGATTACTGCGTACATTTTTTAAATGGCTCCCAGTTGAAGCCAGAAAGCCTTTGGTTCAGGGATTGATTGTCAGTAGGCTCGATTATGGGAATGCCTTGGTTGCCCCATTAATGCGAGCTTGCTGACTAAATTGCAAACTATACAGAATGAGGCGGCAAGGCTGGTGCTGGGCCTGCCTCCCAGGTCTGCTTCCAAATCTTCCCTTAAACAGTTACACTGGCTCCCTGTGCGTCAAAGATGCCATTTTAAAATCCTAAGTTTAACTCACAAACTTCTACATGGGATTGGCCCGTCCTATCTAATAAAGAAATTGGCCTGGTATATTCCATCTAGAGCTCTTCGCTCTAGTTCTAGGTTCTTGTTGGCCCAGCCTCGAGCTCGATCAGCTAGGAATGGGTGCCGCTCTTTTTCATATGTGGCCCCCCAACTCTGGACTAAAATACCCACCCATATCCTGTCCCTGGCTAACCACTTGGAGTTTGGAAGGGCTCTAAAAACTTGGCTTTTTCCTAAATAGTCCCCTATACCTATCTTGCTCAGGGGGTCAATGCGTTTTTCCTGCAAAGCGCCTTGAGACCTTTCTGGTGATAAGTGCGCTATATAAGAGCATTTGACATTGACATTGACAGCCATAAAGAACATACCGAAAACAGTAAAATAGATGACAATTTGGTTATTAACATCTCAGACCATGAACTAAGTCAACTACAGATTACTACTTTACAAAAAGGCACGTCATTTGTCCCCACAGCCCACACCAACAAGCTTGAATTAAACATTTCTTTCTTCAATCTCACGAGAAAACTCTGATTAAGACATTTCTTTGACAATGTCTTAGAGACACCAATCAGCAAGGAAGATGATCAACTCAGAGGTTTACGACCCAGCAGTACATATATGGCACCCGTGTCACACAAGAGTTTGGATATATTTGAAACTCTGGTCTAGAATGACATATTAAAACTTAATTGTGATAAGAGAGTGAAACATAAAAATTGCACCAAAAAAGAATTAGACATTCTTAAAGCCATCTCCAACAACAATGATATAACCTGCACCAAGGCAGATAAAGGAGGCGCTCTCGTCATCCTCAACACCACTTACTACAATGCTCAGGCTACCTTACACCTCTCGGATTCAGACACCTACATGAAGCAAGAGAACAATCCGACCAAACACTTCACGGAGGTCCTACAAGCCATTCTAAAGAGAGCTTTAGAGAATGGAACTATAAACGAAAACACCAAGAAATATTTGTCCAAAAAGTCCAACGTTTTTCATGGTGCGTAAAATTCACAAATATTTAAAAACACCACCTTGCAGACCAATTGTTTCCACACGTGGCAGTATCCACGAACCGGTGGGAACATTTTTAGATAAATATTTCCAACCTATCGTCATGACCATGAAAACATTTATCAAGGATACCTCGGACTTCCTTCAGAAACTCAACAATATCAACCTCGAAGATCATGAAAACACAATACTATGCACAGTGGATGTTAATTCATTGTACACCTCTATCCCTCACCAGATGGGGATAGATGCCATTGAATACAGCCTCATCGGAACTTCAATTCAAGAAGAACTTAAAGTGTTCCTATTAGAACTCATGGAATGTACGCTGTTACACAGCTATTTCAAATGGAATAATGAATAGTATCAACAAAAAACTGGAACATCCATGGTAAATTATGCAGCTCTGGCCTACGCCAATATCTTTATGAACAGGTTCGAGGAGGACCATATACTGGCTATACAACCTTGGATAAGCCATCTAAAACTTTTTGTTAGGTTCATTGATGATATCTTCATTCTTTGGCAGGGCCCCGATGCAACCCTAATACAGGAACTATCAAAATTCAACAACATTGATACTCACATTCAATTCACCCCTGATATACAAAAGAAATCAATAACATTCTTGGATGTAAGGATAACCAAAACACCAACGGGATTTCAAACCAACTTATTCAGGAAAGAAACAGACCAAAACAATACACTGCACTTTTCGAGTTTCCATCTGCAACCGCTTAAAGAACACTGACAATACTGTCAATTAATCAGGACTAAACGCATTGTCTCCGATCCAGAAACATCACTAGTCCAACAACAGAACATGACACAGAGGTTTAAGCAACATGGCTATCCTAGTCATATACTCGAACAGGCCCAAAAAAGATGCGCACAAAAAACTAGAATGGAATTATTAACTCCACACCAGACAGACAACAAACAAACAACCAGAGTGGTATCTAAATTTTCCACCATATGTAGAGCATATAAGAATATCATAAGAAAACATTGGCAAATTCTCAAGATGGAACAGGACTTTAATCAAATTTTTGATACTGAACCGATCTTCGCATACACGAGGAGTAAAAACATTGGAGAACTAATTAAACATTCGGAACAAATAAGTACACAATTCAAAGGAACACTCCTATGCTGGAACTGCAACCATTGCAACAGCATCATCAAAGGCACAACCATTGATCACCCTATGAAGGGACATAAAATCAAAATCCGAGCAACGGCGACTTGCGACACTTCGAATGTGTTTTATATGCTCAAATGACCTTGTGGCAAAATTTATTTCGGTCAGACTGAAAGAAAAATCAAGATCAGATTAAATGAACATAAATCAAATATCAGAATGAAACAAATCAAATCTACAGTGGCTCAACATTTCATCAAAGCTGGCCACAATGTCAGCCAAATCCGGTATTGTGTATTAGAGAACGTTGTAAAAAGTGAAGGAAAGTATAATCACAATTCACTTTTACGAAGAGAAAATTAATGGATTTCACTTTTGTCTAGCATGAATCCACATGGACTCAAGGATCGCATGGAATACACTTGTTACTTATGAGAAATTGTTCCTTTGTTCGACCAGTACCGTAAAGTCTTGATGTCATGATTATTAAGCTGTCATCATTATATCAGCGTGTTATCATTATATCAACATGTTCACCCTTTTTTCACGATTTTTTATTTGAAAGTGTTAACGTCGCTTTTTTAAGTTTTCACTCTATTAATCCGCTTTCACCTTTATGGAGTTTTTCTATCTCTATTCACCCGTGTTTACTACACGTTCTGACGATATCACACACACAACATCGGCATTGGCTCAGATGCCTAGCAACGCCCACGACCATGTATAATACTTTCGTGTGGCTTGTTCACTTCCGGTTCACGCACGGAGAGATGGAACTATAGTAAAACAGCGGTAAGCGCCGTTTCGCGCAACTTTTATCTTAGAGCACGTTATCACTCTGTTCACTTCTTGTCATTTAATTTATATTTATATTGATGCAGCAGGATCTGTTTTCTTTTACATTTTTAAACTATATTTGCGATGTAAACACACTCTGCTAAACACGCTCGTGTTTTTTACAACTAACGAGCACGACTCTTCTTTTTTTAACCTCATTAAGTCACAGACTTTAATGTTCATGCCCAGCATGTTAATATTCGCATATAGGTTGACTCTCACACGATATTGAGCACATATGACTAACCCCTTTAATTCACCATCGATACCTCTTTCCTAAAGTATTGTTACATCTTTATTTTTCTAGAAATATCCCTGGATGAAGGCATCTCTTATGCCGAAATGCATTGGGAAACTTAAATATGGTCTAAGTACTGGAAAATTATCAATTATATGAATCTTGTGAATAAAACAGGACTCTTTGTTGGAAATAAATCCTGTGAAAATTCTACGCACGTCTTATCTTATTTGAACAAACAATGAAACCTTCGGTTTGAAGGACCACAATGAAGCCCGGGGGAAATATCCGCATGTGTGAGGGAATGCTTCCTACTTGATTTGCTGATTACACTCCCATTCGGAGAGTGATACCCTGGAGCTTCATACAACCATTTAGCTATCGTCTAACTTCTTGTAGTGCGCCTACCAATACCAATTGTCAAGCTACATACAAAATTGCCAGGGTGGGGGCAAAAATTACCCCCATTGAGGTGCCACGTACTTGCTGGTATAACTGTCCATCAAAGACAAAGAAGTTCCTTGTTAGGCATACCTCCAGGAGTTGCATAATGAATTGAGTAGGAACATTATGAGGTCGAGATCTCTGGTTTAATATGATTTGCATTACAAGCAGGGAGTCTTTCTGGAGAATATTAGTATACAGGGACTCTACGTCCAAGGTGCTTAGAGTCTCTGTAACAGGATCAAAGGGATGGTTTTCAAAATGGTTTTGGAAGGGCATACTATCTCTAATGAAACAGCTAGTGGTAGGCACAAAGTCTTTAAGGAAATAGTTCACTTATTGGCCCAGAGGTTCCAACTCAGATCTGCAGCCGTAAACAATCGGTCTGCCGGGTGGATTGGGCAGTCTTTTGTGGACCTTCGGTAGTGTATATATGACTGGGATTCTCGGTGATTTAACATTGTGGTAGGTATGCTCATGTTTACTTAGGAAGCCAGTCTCTAAGCCTTCATCGGTAATTTACCTGATCAGTGTCTGTAGTTCCTTGGTGGGGTTGGTCGGGAGACTACAATAATGGTCTGCATTTGAGAGTTGTTGGAGGATTTCTGCTTTATAAAGGACAATTTCCTGCGGGACGATACTACCCCCTTTATCCGCCGGTTTTATTACCAGATCCCTATTATCGCGTAGTTGGGCAATGGCAGCTTTCTCTTGTAGGGATATGTTATGGGGGATGTAAATATGTGAATTGGCAATGCGTGAGGTTTCTTTCAGAACTACCTACTGTGATGATCTCGCTGGGGACCATGTTGGCAGAAGGTAGAAAGGTTGAAGTGGGTCTAAACAGTATGTTGGGAAATTTGGGAGCACTACAATTCTGTAAGAAGAATGCGTGTAGTCTAATGGTCCGAAAAAATCTGAGAAGTTTAGTTTATAGTTCCAAGAAGTCAGGGTACCTAGTAGGGGCAAATGATTGTCCTTTGCTGAGGATAGAGATTTAATGGCTAAAAAGGGTATTAGAGGACAAATTGAATATTGGAATAGTCATTTGGTCATTGGTCATGACTGCCGTGGTTGTATGATCTACCATTGGTAAAATTTGTGTAGTGTCTGCCTCTCGCCTGGGGGATTGTACCAGCGGGGTTGTTGTTTGACCCTTCCTCTCTTCAGTGGTTTGGGGTTTCCTCGGCCTAAAACATGGGGGCCTGGGTTCCTGGGGGCAGTGCTAGGGCCTTCTCCGGCGTCTGAATTATCTAATGACTCTGCTGATGTGACTGAAAAGCCCACCAGAGTGTTGTGCCTATTGAAGCGGCCCCAAGGTCTAGAGTTCTGTGGGTTGGTGTTATAGCTTCTATTTGTATAAAAGTCTTTGTTCAGGTAGGGGTAAGCCCGTTCCTGGCTAAAGGATTTGATGTCCTTCTTAACCTTGTTGCTTTTTTTTATTTTGCTCGATGCAGTGGAATTCTTCAACTGTCTTACCCACTTTCTCTTGTAGTGTTTTGCCCTCAGGTACAGAATTGTTATCTTGGATTTGTTTTTCGATATCTTTAATGGCCTCTGTCAATTTTTTAAGTTCTTATGTGGCGGTATCAATGCCTAGCACTGGCCAGTGCCAAGAGCAATTAGTGCCTATATAACTAAAGTTGGTGATGTATATAGGATTGTCCGTAAATATCCTGGGTATGTTCCTGACTTGCAATCCCACAGGAATGGTGTTAGATTTTAAATATTCGGTGAGCATCAATATCATGAGTTCTAATCTTACAAATGTAATCTTTTGCTTCTCTAAGTTATCTGCAAGGTTAGTGCTACTGCTTTCAGTTTGGTCTTCTGAACTTGTGAACTATGAGAGGCCTTCATAGATCTTTTTTATGTACTAATCTGAGTAAAATGGAGCATTTTCTGACATAGCAAGGGTATAGGAGAGGTGGAAAGTGTGGGTGGGGACAGGAAAGTGACCCACTTGTGAAAAAGCGGTAAGGCTAGGAAGCTCTTGCAATCCGGCCATTGCGCTAAATATGTGTATGGACAATAAGGGAACCCAATTAAGTCAACCAAGGACCTTGGGAATAGTTCATTTTAAACAACAGTGGTGCTTGGGGGAAAAGAGGTTAAAGAACAATAAAATATAGACACAATCATAACTATATTTAGTTTTTAGACCTATCCAGCCGGACGGAGGTCTGATATTTACTTTTTGATCAATAGCACAATTATAACAGAAAATGCACAAGGCAGGACACAAGCATGTATATGTATGTATTGAGCGTTCTCTCACAGGGTTCCTCTTGTAGGTCCTCGTAACTTCCCCATTTTTATCTTTTCCTCCCATCCTTCATAGGCAAATAAGGCTATCTTTACAGAAAATGCCCAAGGCAGAGCACAAGCATGTATATGTATGTATTGAGCATTCTCTCAAAGGGTTCCTCTTGTAGGTCCTCCTAACTTCCCCATTTTTCTCTTTTCCTCCCACCCTTCTTAGGCAAATGAGGTTATCTTTAGGCATACATCATGTCCTGATGATGATTCGCATGACCAAGGAAGCAAATCGAAACGCCGTCGACACCCTTCAAACACCTTATACTGAACAACATGTGTATTAGATGTGTAAAGGTGTTTTGGTTTATTGTTGTTGTTGTACTTTGACATTATCAAATTGGAAGTGCAGCTAACCTCTTGCTTTTGCCTAAAAAGCCCCCTTGTATTCGTTCCCCTGTGTATGTATGTCATTGTGTGATTAGTGGGACACAGGCTTGTGCCCTGCCTCGTGCATTTTCTGTAATAATTGTGTTATTGATCAAAAAGTAAATATCGAACCTCTGTCCTGCTGGATTGGTCTAAAAACTAAATATATATACGATTGTGTCTATATTTTATTGTTCTTTAACCTCTCTTCCTAAATCTTGGGCACATCTTCAAACCCTGACACCAAACTAATCAACAGTTTCAGCACTGAGGAAAGGATTCCCATAACGCAACTGCCCCCTATTAGCCTATATTTGAACTAATAAGTTAATTATTAACAACTTATTAACACTCCCCTTTAACCCTTTAAATCTGTCTACTGCTTTTAATCATCTTAATTAATTATTAAATAAAAAAGGGGGAATGTCTGAGCAACAGCTAGACTCATTACTTGAGAAGAGATTAGAAGATCTTGTAAATACGGCTTTTGGCAAATTGATTGGGGCGCTGGATGATGCCATCAATAAAAAAAAAATAGAAAGCCTTTCTGACCAACCTAATAACGAATCTGGTTGCTCTACTTGGCAAGATAAGTCTCAGAAGAATAATACTACAAACGGTCAAGGGATATCGAATAGAGTTCACAGACACTCCCTTCCGAGATAAAACGCCAAGGGAAATCCTCTTTTCTCAGGAACATTCTAAACTGGTAACAAAGGAGGTACAAGACGTACTGGGCGGAAAGCACCATCAGGGAGACAAATCATCCCAAAGTTGGCTCTGTCAGCAACATATTTATGGTGGAGAAAAAGAACAAAGAGATGAGGCCTGTAATAAACCCAAAAAATTTGAACAAATGGGTGGTTTACTGCCACTTCAAAATGGAGGGCATCTCTTAAGGGACATCCTAAGAAAAAGGGATTGGTTAACAAGACTAGATCTCAAAGACACCTACCTTACTATCCCCATCTGGCCTCCTTACCAAAAATACCTCAATTTTACATGGCAAAACAAAATGTGGGAATTTTCCAGCCTCCCCTTCAGTCTATCTTCGGCGCCCTGGTGCTTCACAAAGGTACTCAGACCGGTAGTAGCATGGCTCAGGGCAAAGGACGTAAGGTTAATTATATACCTAGATGACATCCTAATAATGGCTCAGTCCAAAGACTCAGTATGCGATAGAGATATTAGAAAAGTTAGGATTTGTAATAAATATAAAAGAATCGTGCCTGACTCCAGCACAAGACACTCAATTCTTGGGATTCATTGTTGACACCCTCCACACAGAGCTTCGCCTACCCAGAGACAAACTAAAAAAGTTACGAAAGGAAATAAAGAAAGTCTTATTAGCAAAGACTATTACACTGAAAGACTTAGTGAAAATCCTGGGTCTCCTATCCTCTACCATACAAGCAATATTCCTCGGACCACTATATTATCGAGCCCTACAAAACCTATAAAAGAGATGCTTTCACATAAATCAATCATACTCTCAAATCCTGTCCTTAGATCAGGACTCGAAGGAGAAATTGGAATGGTGGCACAAGCAGGGAACGGGAGAGCAATCTTCTGGGAGGAACCCGAGTTGGTGATAGATTCAGATGCAAGTCTAGAGGGTTGGGGAGTAACATGTGAAAACTCTTCGACAGGGGGACGTTGGTCAGACTACTAGAGGAACATGCATATGAACTGCTTGGAACTCCTAGTGGGCTCCTTCGCAGTCCAGAGTTTCACTCAAGAAAAGATAAAATGTAAATATTTCAGCAGTCCAATATGTGAGCAAGATGGGAGGTCCACACTCCAAAGACTTGTTGGAACTAGCGAAGGACTTTTGGGATTACTGTTTAAGCAAAGGAATTTCAGTTGTAGCACAACACATTCCTGGACTAAGAAATGGAGTAGCCAACTGGTTCTCCAGAAACTTCAAAGGCTCCAGCAATTGGAGATTGAACAGGGAGATATTACTAAACATCCATCACATACGGGGCCCTCTCATCATGGATCTCTTCGCAGACAGGCTGAATACTCAACTGACACAGTTTTCCAGCTGGAAACCAGACCCTCAAGCAGCTGGGGTGGAGGCTTTCCTACAAGACTGGAGAGGTCTAAGGCCATATGCCTTCCCGCCATTTTTCATGCTACCCAGGTTCCTCCTACATACACACATTCTCAGGGAAACAGTAGTAGTGGTAACTCCTCTTTGGAGATCTCAAGCATGGTACCCTGTAATTCTAGAAATGTCAATAGACTTCCCTCTACTAATTCCCTACTTCCAGGCCTTAGTTCTGGGCCCTCAAGGGGAAATCCATCCTCTGATAGAAGAAGGCTCCCTCACACTGATGGCTTGGAAGATTTCCGGAGTCAGTCGGAAATCCCTGGCCTTTCGCCAGATGCTTTCAGACTCATATCAGCGACATGGGCTTCCGGCACGAGAATGGCATATAGACTGGCATGGAATAAATGGATTTGCTGGTGTATTCAACAGGATATCTGTTAGAACTGGGTGTCTCTAGTTGGCAGAGGTAGCTACCACTGTCCAAATAGGGACCCTTGCTTCTAGTCAGGTTAAGGAGGATACACTCTTTAGATAACCCCTGCTCACCTCCTTGATAGCTTGGCATGAGCAGTCAAGGCTTATCAAAGACAATGTGTAAAGTATTTGTACCAACACTCACAGTAAAAACACCACAAACTACTACATAACAGTTTAGAAAAATGAATATGGTCTGGGATGCCCACCACCCCCTCCACCATGAATCCCTATGGTAGGAGACAGACGCCGCTTGAGCTTTTGGAAGGCAGGGGAGCCTCACGACTCCCCAGGCCGTATTTATTAAACTATGAAACAAAATTTAAAACTTTAAATAAAACGTTTCATTTTTATGTACACAATTCAACTTCCATTACACTTGATGAAGACAGGTATTGAGGCTAACCTTAACAAATCTCTAATACAAAGATTTCCTAGCCGAGTCTAACATCATGGCATCGTGCATTGTATATGAATTTTGTACATCCTATCGTTAAGGGCCAACGGCATGGTCTTAACCGGTGTCAGATCCCTATCACCAAATCCGCCCTCTCGTAGTGGCGCCTGCGCAGAGGGCTGTACCCTCGTAGCCAACCGTAATTTCCCTTGCCTGGGGGCCCCTTTCCACTCGGCGCCATCTTAAGGTCGTCCGAGATCCAGTGCGGGGTAACCGTAAGAAGGACAGCGTAGACTCCCCCCCTTTCCCCGCACTCTCTTCCACCGCAGCGGCTATCCGGCCCCCGGGAAATTCCTGGGAGGGGCTTATAGCCGTCTCCCCCTGGGAGGGGCCAATGGCCGTCTCCCCCTGGGCGATCCCATACGTATTGGGCGTCGCACCCCCATGGGAGGGGCCAATGGCCGCCTCCCTCCACCGATCATGACCTTACCGCCCGACCAAAAAAACCAATAAATACGACAGTTTTTTAAGAACATACTAACTGGGAAAAATTAATTCATCAAATCGTCACAGACTTAGGTGCATTTTCTCCCTTTTCCCTGTCCCCGCGGAGCAGGAGACCCCTTATCAACATTTTTTGAACAGGAGAAAAACAAAACGGAGCACATGATACTGTTTATTATAAATCTACAAAGGAGAAAAAAGGCCTATCAACATGTCGTCCCTTGCGTAAACAAGTTCGGACTCCATCTGGACACCACGTTACGTGCCCTACTTATTCTTCCTCACGAACTTCTGCCTCAGAGGCTGGTGGGTGCGTAAAAAATTGCTGCTTGTTCCCTTGAGGGCTCACGAGCGACGAGTGGTGCAACCTTCAGAGCGCGGGAACAAGAGGACGACTTCTTCGATCCCGAGCCTTTTATCCTCTGTCAGGTAGGCGGGCGGTATTCCCTCCCGCCCTAAGTGCATGGACTTCCGGGCGGGAAATTCTAGGACAACCCCTCATGCGGTGGGGGCTCCGGCTACATCACTATGGATATACCAGTCGGGGCACGCCCCACGCCTGCACGGGGTTCCCGGGCGGGCGGGGCACCCAGCCATAAGTGCGGAGTGACCGAGTGGTCCGTCCCCCCTTTCCAGGTATTTAATCTAAACTACACAAGACTAAAACAACAAAAATCCAACATACACAGTTCAAGAATATGGTTTTTTAAAGTAGCAATAAAATAATCCAAAGTTGCGTCAAAAGTTCACAGTTGCGTCATGTTTAGCCAACAGTACCTTTAAATGCGACAAAGCTCCAAAACAGAAGCTGGTGCGGTGGAAAACAAGCGATGCGTCACTCCTGAGACCTTGGGGAGGCGATGCGACACCCCTGCTGGAGGTAGCGGGCATGATGCGGTGACTCCGGTCTGTATGGGGAGGAATGCGATACCTTGTATGGATTCTGGTGCGGACGCTCCGTAGTGAAAAAGGTTGCAAAGGCACGATGCGATAATCTTTGGAGTTGCGACGATCTCTGGGGATGACGATGTGCAGACCAGCGGTGATCTTCCTCTGGCAGCTCCTCGATGCGATGGCTCTGAGACGACACTCGCAGTGACGTGATGCGGTCCGCAAGCAAGCAGTGAGACAATCTCACGCAGTGACAACAGGCTCTGCGATGACACTCACAGTGATGGTAATCTTCCCGCACCGGTCAGGTACATCCCTCAAACAAAGGATGCAACGACTCTGGCAGCGGCAACATGTTCTGCGGGGATCTCAGCCTTCGTAGCGGCGGGAATTTCCTCGCACTGACGGGGATGCGCTCCGCAAGCGAGCGATGTGACAAAACTTGCAG
This sequence comes from Lissotriton helveticus, assembly GCF_964261635.1. NCBI lineage: Eukaryota > Metazoa > Chordata > Amphibia > Caudata > Salamandridae > Lissotriton > Lissotriton helveticus. Next base: position 652,931,744 of record NC_136068.1, read on the forward strand.
AAAGTTGTTTAAAGCTTGGTTTCCAGCTTCCCAACACAGGTACAACTTCCAGAGACACCACAACTGGCCCAAGCACTCTAGGTAGGACAGAACTCTCTCAGTAGAGTTCTGGCCAGCTGGGGGGTGAAGTCCTTTTGTTCCTGAGACTTCTAAACAGGGAGCCAGCTCTTCTCAGGCCCTTGAAGATTGGCCACAGCACCAAAAGCAAAGTCCTTCCCCTCTCCTTGGTAGCAAAGCAACAACAGGTCAGTCCAGCAGAGCAACAGCAGGACATTCTTCCTTCTTCAGTTTCAGCTTTCTCCTTGGCAGAGGTTCCTTCTTGATTCCAGGATGATCACTTTTTCTGTAGTCAGGGTCCTGTTCTTCTACCCCTAAAAGTCTTTGATCCCTTTGTGCAGGAGGGCTCTGAGCCCGGTCTGAACCAGTTCTTGGTGTTCCTGGAGCACTTTGTTTTCCTGGTTTATCCCACCACTAATATCCGCCCGGGTAGATTAACGTATTATTTATTTTCTTTCGTAGTGATGAAATTTGGTCATTGAACCGTCTCCTGGAGTTATTCATCAGGAATTTGTCTGGATTAAAGTTTGTACCATTCGCAGTGCAGAATAAAAGAAGGAAGATGGATGCCTGTTGCTAGACTATATAGATGTTCAGAATGTTTTGAAAGTTGCAAATTCTTACTAATTGTTGCTGCTGTGTGAGCTGGCAATACAAGGAGATTGCATAATCTTAGCCTCTTTGTCCTTAATAAAATCCAGATTTTCTTTTCAGCAGACTGTGGAAAATCTACATTTTCTTCAAGTCATTGAACTCCCTTCCTTGCAAGGTGTGGAAAAACAGAGACTAAACAGTCCTTTCAGTCTTGAAGAGATCATTCTTATCAATAGGGGTCTGAAAAGGGGGAAAGCCGCTAGTCCCCATGCTCCCCCAAACGAGATTTATATTCTACTTGAAGAGGAACTCAACCCGATATTACAGCAGCTGTTTAATTCTGCCTTTATTGGTAGGCAGAATCTCCCGTCATCTTAGGAAAAGGCTACCAGAACCATACTTTTATAACCAAACAAAAATCCGAGGGCCTGCGAATCATTCAGACCAATCTCTCTTCTTAACAGCGATGATAACATTTATACTCAGGTTTTCAAAAAAAGATTGGATAAGGTTATATGCTCTTCAATTCATGGCGACCAAAAAGGTTTTATAGGAGGGAGGCAGCTACTTGAGTTAACTCATGAATTGATTGCGAGCATAGATCTTGCGAAGGAGTGTGGTAGTCCCCTTACAATGATGACACTAGACGCCGTCAAAGCTTTCGACAAAGTTAGCTGGACTTTTTTGAATAAAATGATGGAACTTTTTAACCTTGGAGAAAGTTTTTTAATGGCAATAAAAGCAGTGTACAAAAATCCTTTGGCAAAGGTGTCAGTAAACAGGAATCTCTCTAAAAAAATAAAAATTGATAGTTGGACTAGACAGGTCTGTATTCTCTCTCCCCTTCTTTTTAGCAGTCCAACCTTTTGTCTGCAATAGATGGTCAAAAAAATTCGGTCTATATGCCGATGATTTATTAATCTTCACAGATTCACTCTCGGCTATTTGGGAGCTTCTGGACCAATTCGGAAACGTATCTTGGTCATCTGTAAACAAGCAAAAAATTGAATTGATGCAATGGAACACCCAACATTCTAGTAGCTTGTTAAAACAAGAAATAAGATACCTGGGAATACAAATTGTTCACAATCTAGAAAAACTAGCTCAGTTATATTTCAATAAACTTGTTACATCAGTTAAAAAACAACTTCAAGTGTGGGGAGAGCTTCTTGTTAGATCAAATCTTATAAAGATGTCGGTGCTCCCAAAGTTTACTATCCTTTTTAACACCATCCCTCTAGAATTTGATTAAACCTGGTTTAAGAAAATTCAAAAAGAGTTTACCAGTTTCATCTGGGGAAATAAATGTCCCAGAATTGCTATGAAGAAATTACGTAGGAAGAAAGAGCAAGGTGGTATAGCCACCCCAGATTTATACCAATACTACCGAGCCTTCAATCTAAAGAACTTCTAACAGCTTTTAAAGGACAGCTTCAGTTTGACCCCTTATTTAAAGACTCTTGCAAAGGATCCCCAAGTCCAGTCAGAATGTTTCCTCTTCAAATTTGGCCATCACAAATTAAAAAAAAAAGTCAAATTAAACATCCTTCAGAATGCAGCCAAGATCTGGTACTATATAAGACTCACATTGCAAAAACCATATTAGTGTGATTCTGCCCCGATCTGGGACTCTCCGGGCACCCTGGCCTGCCTTTTGGACTGATTAGCAACTCCACTGCTTAAATGTGGGATTAATAATTGGGGTCAACTTCTGGAAAATTCTAAACTAATTTTGTGGCAGAGACTGTTGGAGGTTTCCAATAATTCTGTCTCTAAATTCAAATACGATCAACTATTCAGCAGAGCAAATACACTGAACAGAAATTGGTGAGGGGAACCTGGAGGCTGAGGCCAGGATAAAACTATGTCCCAAGCTACGGAAGGAAATCACGGAGTAGTACTGATTGTTAATTCAGGCAGAAGAAGGGGCATAAAATCTGCTGATGGAGAACTGGAAGATGGAACTTCCGGATAAGGATCACAAATTATTATGGTAAATATCTATGGCTTATTTATGGCGCTATAGGAAATCTGCCCCACTAAGAAAAAACACCTTTTCACTGTCCATAAGGCATACTGGACACCTCTGATGTTATCAAATATGGGAAGTTGGACAGTAAAAAAATGCTCTAAATGTGGTGAAGAAATGGTGAACGAAGCACTTATGTTCTGGCAGTATCCCTCGATCCAGCCCTTCTGGGAGAAAGTGGATAAGATCATATCAGAAGTCGTAGGTCAAGAACTAAAGGTGAGCTTGGATATAGTTATTTTGGGGGTTTTGACGGGTTGGGCAAACAACGGAAATGTTGCCAAAATTAAAAAAACATTGTTTTCGTCCTAATTCTACTGGCAAGAAGGGAGTTGTGCATCAATTGGATACTTCCATGCCCCCCCACAGAGGTCGAATGGATCCAATCAGTACAAAGGGTTGCAACCCTAGATCGAGATACCAAGAGGGTTAAGAAAACAAACTTTTGGGACAAATGACTAGAAATGTATGGAAATAATTTTAATTCCTAAACTTGACATATATCCACTATCTGGAATTTAGTTTCAAAATACAGTCTCTTGCTTTTTCCTTTTTTTTTTTTACCTGGTCCTATGATTAATAAAATCCTTTACAGGTTTGGCCCGTATGCCTCAGAGCCACAACTTCATTTACCTTTTTCAGTGAAGTTAGTCCTTTTGACCGGACAGGGGGATATCACTCTTAAAAACTTGGGATGTTCACAACATCCCCTCCTTATGGAGAGACCGGGTACCCCCAGTACCAGTAAAAATTGACCCGTTTCTTGATACGGTCTGCATATTGACAAATGAGAAAAAAAAAAAAAAAAAAAAACAATATCCTCAACTAACTCAATTCACTGGTATGTACATATCTTTCATAAAAAAAGAGTATCACAGTGATATAGAAAAATATATCAGATGAACTGTATCTGGCAGAGTGTATCTATTTAAGAATTTAGAACTGAGGAGCATATTATCAAGAATGGCGTTAAAATTATCGCCGCTTTAACGGCAGGAAACTACCGTTAAAGCGGTGATAATGGGCTTGATAATATGCCCCTGAGAATTCCAATAGAAGCCCATGTTCACACCAAAACATGGACTTCTATGGGAATTCACATGGGCATAATATCATGCCCATTATTGCCTCTTCAGCGGCAGTTTCCTGCCACTAAACCGGCAATCATTTTAACGCCGTTACTTGATAATAAGCCCCCATATGTTATGGGAAGTTAGAGCAAAATGAATTGGTGTACCTTTATACAAGCGTGTACTTTAAAGAACATGTACAGTATATTATTGTTGAAAGGTACAATGGGGAATTTATTTAACAGTACAAATATTTTAAATGCATACACATTCAGTGCAGAATAGATACATCTATGTTATTTTCATTCTGGGAATTGTAGTGCTTTTTATCATAGTATTAAACGGGAGTAGTGTAATTACAAATTAAAGATAAGAAAATGTGCTGCACCTGTGTATGAATTATAAAGTAGAAATACTTGTTAGGTATGTATTAGGAAGTGTTACTCAATTTCTTTTTTTTAATATATGACCGGTTTGCAAATGTTTAGATGGAGAGATATGTTTCATTCTTGTTGAAGATAGTTAGTTGCAGAATAGGAATATTGAGGCCTGAAGGTGTATATCTATTATGAAATACCATATATGTTTACATGGTGATCTATGTTCTTTAAAGCTGTTGAAAATGTCATGTATAAAGTGAGGGTGGTGTATTTCTTTAAACATGCTGTGTTTACAATTCAGTAGGGTAAATAGTGCAGAATATTTCTTGAGAGTTCTTGTGCTAGCTGCACATGGTGTGTAAAGTTTCTCTGAGAAAAATGAATATCTGTTTTAAACACACATGAAATATTTGAAAACTCATGTAGGTATACCTTTAGGAAAAGGTTTTGTGCTTTACAAAAGTGAGAATTGTTGTTTTCAATTTTCAAAACTTACTGCTGCATGTGCATGTGTTCCTAGCAAGCCATGAATCCAATTATATATCAAATGTGATATCTAGAATACACTCAAACATATCTCAGTAGAAAAGGCTAGATATACTAAAATAGGTAGTTTGATACTGACAGAAGAATATAAACAATGAGTCACAGCTTTAGGCACAACTGTTAATATTTAACAGCAATGGAGGTACTTTCACAATCAGCCAGACACTACTCCGGACCTCATCTAATCACTCAGCAACTACTCAGGCCATGAGTGAATCCCTCATGCACAATCCGCACGCTTATTCAATCAGCCAGGCACTACACATGCTATCTGCAAATCATGCAGACACTTAACCATTCACTTATACAATCACCAAGGCTGTACCTATACAGTCATTCAAACACCCAGACCAAATCCATGCACTGATCCAAACATCCGCTTACAACCGATTTACTCATCCAAATACAGAGGCACAAGTCATATTTGTCATTAAGCATGGGCGTAAAATCCGTTACGCTCGCGGATTTTTCGTATTTTCGGGGAATCCGCAATCCGCGAACTCTCGCGGATGCGGCGAGAATACGCAAATCCGCGCGAAGCGGATTTTTTGTTTGTGTTCGCACTGCTCGCGCTGCTCGCGGTCCGCGGCGCGGGCAGGAACAATCTCGCACTAGCGAAAGTACAAAAATTACTTAGTAAAGGAAGTGGCCCAGTCTCCAACTTCCTGTTCCTGTCCAGCAAGCTCCTCCCATAGGGGTGGGGTGAAGGAAGTGCCCCAGTCTCCAACTTCCTGTTCCTGTCCAGCAAGCTCCTCCATTTCCTGGCCACTTTTCGATCATTCTTGACTGGGAAGGATTACTTTTTGTGGTTGCTGCTGGATATTTGGATTTGAGGCCTTTTGGATTACTTTTGGATTCGAATTTTGATTTCACAAAGAAGTAAGTTGATGTTGTTTGTTTGTGGTGATTTTTGTGTGTGTTGTTTTTTTTTCGACTCTTTTGGGGGGAAAATCTGCAAGTTCGCGAGCTGAGGATGTTTTTGCTTGTGTTCGCACTGCTCGTGTCCCGCGCAGCAACAATCTCGCACTCGCGAAATTGTAAAAATTACAATTCTGCTGCACATGAATTGAAAACCACCAGGCTTATTTATGGGTGCATGGATGATACAACTGTTTTGTTGAAATTATTTTTGTTAACATGATTCTGGCCAGGGCATGGATGACATTGGATTGTGCTGATTTTTTTGTGTTTTAGGACTTTTTGGGGTGGTGTTGGGGGCTTGCTATGGGGGTGGGGGCCATTTTATTGTCTGGTCCCGTGTGGGTGGGGGTCTAGGGGCCATTTGTAAGTTGTGTGCTTTGTGCCATAGGCCTGCACCCACTGTGCTCTGATGTCATCCATTATGCCCAGGGGGGCCCAGAATCGGTCTGTTCGCGGATTTTGCGGGTTTTTGCCACGTTCGCGCCGTGAAGCAACAATCTCGCACTCGCGAAATTGTAAAAACTGCAATTTTGCACCGGAAAACCACCAGCAGGCAGCATAAGCCTTCTGAAAATGGATGGATGGCATTGGATTGTGGTGATTTGATTTGTGTTGTGTGTTTTCACTTTTTGGAGTAGGGGTTGGGTGCTGGCTATGTTGGTGGTGGCCATTTTGAGGCATGGTCCTGGCCATGTGGATGGGGGGTCAAGCGGCCATTTTGAAGGCAGGCAAGCTTTGAGACATAGGCCTGCACCCATTGTGCCTTGCTTTCACCCATTGTGCCCAGGCGGAGTCAGGGGTACATGAAAGCACAACCCTCTGTGTGTGTGCTCTCTTGGATCAATGTTAAATTCCTGTTTCCCAAAAATTTAGCAAATCCTAATTTTGAAAATTCCATATTGTGTGGTGTGCACGTGTGTATTCATAAATGCCTACTTGCTAACTGTTTATTCAAGCGCTACATATGCAACATTTATATTTACTGATGTTCCTCTGTCTTCGTTTGCGTTTAGGTGCACAAAACTACGCATCATCGTTGAGCATCAGTGCCAGGAAGAAGTGCTGCGGCCTGTTGTTCCGACATCTGAAGAAGATGGCTCCAAAAAGAGGTGCCCGTAGGTCCTCTTCCAATAAAGATGTCTCTACTAAGGAGAAGAAGAAGCAAGTGGCACCACTTACCAAGGTGACTGGTTGCTCAACCAAGACATTTTTTGGGCAACAACAACAAAAAAAACAAAGGCCCACCATGAGTGCTGCACAGGTCGCCTGTTTAGTTGTTGAATCACCAACGACCAGTGATGTTGGATCATCGCAAGAAAGTAGCAGCACGCCATCAACACAGGTTTTAACTCATCTCACAAGTACTATTCAACAACCAAAGCCGCAACAACAACTGCATGGGCTACTAGTACAAGCAGAAGTACATGCGCAAGGAGCTGTCCAAGAAGGAGCTGTCCGAGAAGGAGCTGTCCGAGAAGGAGCTGTCCGAGAAGGAGAAGGCCGAGAAGGAGAAGGCCGAGAAGGAGAAGGCCGAGAAGGAGAAGGCCGAGAAGGAGAAGGCCGAGAAGGAGAAGGCCGAGAAGGAGAGGTCCATGGAGACTTGCAAGTAGAGGTCAGTGAAGATGGCCATGGAGCGGTGCAAGTGCCCACAATGGTTGTTCTTCCAGAAGTAGGGGCACAGGAGGAAATTGACTTTGGAGCCGGGGTATCATGTCAGGAAGACGAAGCCACTCCTCCTGATGATTCATTTTCTCCCAGCTCCCCAGCAAGGAAAAGATCAAGGAGGGTGTGTAGAAGTTCCTCTTCAAGCCCCGCTCCATCAGATGATGATGTGGATCTAGATTGGCAACCATCTCTGACGTCTGAGAGGGAGGCACACCATGAGCTGCGAAAGGTATCACATGGTAAAAGGAAGGGCCCCGGAAAGCTCATACTTATGGATCCGAACGTCGGACTTGATGAAGTGGTGCATTCTGATGTTGTTGAAGAGGATGACAGCAATGACCTAGTCATCACACATGTCAGTCCAGCCACACCGGCCATGCAGCAGACAGACATTTACACCCTATCCCGACGTCATGCTGAGCGTGACCCTGGCGACGTGCCACTGGTAGCACCACCAACGCAGTCAAGTAGTACCACAAGTTCAACAAAACCTACAGCTCCCATATTTTCTCCCCAGAGGGGGACTCCATCCAGCTCGACTCCCTCAAGTAAGGTTGCTGCAATAATTGCACAACCCAGTATATGTCTGCAAGGCTCATCCACCACTGCTTCATCTGGCATTGGCAGCAGTATCACCTCGTGCGGCAAAACCAGAAGTTTCCAGTCCCCAGTTTGGAACTTTTTTAGTGTCCATGAAAAATATGATAACATAGCCGTTTGTTGCATTTGTAAGACTAGCGTTAGCCGTGGTAAGACTGGTACCAACTATGGAACCGGAGGCCAGATAGGTCATCTTGAAAGAAAGCACGCTGTCGAATGGTTTCCGCACCTAGCAAACGTCAAGGGAAAGCGATCCCAAAGGGCAAGTGGCCAAAATATACCCATAGTAGGTGTTTCATCTGAAGATGATGGGGAGGTAGAAGAAGCGTCAGACATGTGTCCGGTTGCACCCAGTACCCCTTGCAGCACCACACCCTCCGTAACACATAGCAGGCACACTGAGAGTCTGGGAGACACACCAATGCGGAAAATGTCAACACTGATCAGAAGTGGGTCGAAGAAGGCATCAGCATCATCCCGTAAATTTGTCCAGCGCACCATTTCAGCCATGTTCTCCTCAGATGCGCAATTTCAACGCAACCACCCAACTGTACGCCTCTATAACACTAAGCTGGCAAAAATGCTAGCGGTGGACCTTCTCCCTTTTTCGTTTGTCGAAGGTGTGGGTTTCCTTGAACTCGTGGCAACATTGGCCCCTAAATGGAAGGTTCCTAGCCGGTACTATTTTGCCAGGGTTGCTGTTCCAGCACTACACAAAGAGGTGCTTGAGTTGGTGGGGGCAGCTTTGCAGAAGAGTGCTGTTCACACTATACACCTGACAACAGACATGTGGACCAGTTGCCAAGCCCTTGATTACATGTGCATCACTGCACACTGGGTCTCTTTTTCAGGGGTTATTAAACAGATAAATGCAGGTGGTGACTTGGTCGAGATTTTTAAGGGTGCTCGTAAACATGCAACATTAGCCATGTTTGGCATGGAGAAAAGTCATACTGCAGTCAACATTTTGGCTGACTTTAACAAAAAGGTCTTGAAATGGCTGCGCCCAAGACATTGCAAGGTTGGTTATGTTTCTACAGATAATGGCAGGAATGTAGTTAAGGCCATGGAGGACGGTTTCTATTTCAGAGTGCCGTGTTTGGCGCACTGTATCAACCTTGTTGTGCAAAATTTTTTGAAAAAAGAACTTGCAGTCGACAAAACACTGACCATCTGCAGAAGAATATGCACACATTTCAACCATTCTTTTAAGGCCCGGAAGGAGCTGAGGCGCAAGCAAAATGAACGTAGAATGCCAGTGAAAGCACTTATCCAGGAGGTGGCAACACGTTGGAACTCAACCTTCTACATGCTTGAGCGTCTGCATGAGCTGTTTCCAGTAGTCAATGAGTATTTCTACAACCTGGGTGGTGATACGACAGGAATGATGCTAGCGGTGGAGCAATGGCAGCTAGTTAAAAGCCTGACAGACATGCTTCGGCCTTTTGAGGTCTTCACGCGTGACGTGAGCAGGGAGGACTGTTCTTTGAGCAAAGCTATCCCACTGTTGCTGAAGCTCGAGCACCAAGTCAAGGTGGTGTCTTCACAATTAAAGGACGTTGGAAAGAACGAAGCACATGAGTTGGCGCAGAGATTATTACAACGCCTAGTTAGCAATGAACGGCTTGTAAATATCAAGAAACAACAGCACTACATTTGTGCTACTATTCTGGATCCACGTTACAAAAAGCCATTGTTTGGCAAAGTAATAATTCCTTTTGAAACATCGGATGTTACAGAGTACAAAGGTTGGCTAGCTCAGTCAGCCATTCGTTTTGAAATAGAGCGGAAGGAAACTGTAGGAGAAGACAGTACTACTAGTGAATCAGCAGGCGATCAGGCGTCCCAAAAAAGCACTTCACCATCTGTGCCTGTGGCAGAAGTGAGTGACTTTCCCTCTGAGCCGTTAACCACACCAGCAACCGTATCATCTGCACCAGGCGCATGCGATATGTCTGACGCGAGTTGGCTAACTCAGCTAGGGTTTCCTGGTCCTAGAAAGGACACAGAAGTGCAAAGTACAGGAATCCGGGAGGACATTCTTTCAATGGTGCAGGCCTATCTGGATGACTCAACAGAGGTCAATATTACTGAGGACCCATTGGCGTATTGGCATGGGAAAAGAAAAATATGGCGAGAGCTCACCAACCTGGCTATCAATTACTTGTCTTGCCCACTCGCAAGCGTGTCTTCAGAACGTGTTTTTAGTTCTGCTGGTGGCATTGTGACTTCCAAAAGGTCCCGCCTCTTGCCCGCAAATGTGGAGCGGCTCACCTTGATAAAGATGAACCAGCACTTCATACCACCAGATTACATTGTACGAGAATGCACGCAGGAAGAAGAGGCCACCGCCCTACCCGAGGAAAGTTCTCCTCAGTTACCAGAAGTAACCCCGACTGATGATTTAGCAGAGTATGAGGACGAGTTCTGCTTCCCTGACAGCGAGTTCTGAAAATGACTCAATCATTCATTCATTAATTGTAAATAGTCCTCCTTATTCACTTTTATTCCTGTGTGTCTGTCTTTCTTTAGCAAGTGCTTCATCACATTCCCAACAAAACTGTAATCAACCAATAAAACAACAAGCCCATCAACAGAACTGTCTTGATTTTGATGCCGCAGCATTCCTCAGGTTCACAACAGTTAGTTGACAAGAACTCAGTCCTGGTCGTCTATCCTGAGTCCTCCTCCTCCAGACTCACCCTATCCATTACCCATAATGCTGATGCCTGGATTCTGCACAATGAAGAAATGAAGAAATGAAGAAATGAAGGAGCCAGCCCTCAAACACAAATTACAGGTAAGATAAGCGTTTGGATGGGAGGTAGTATAATGGAGTATTCGGAGAGGCGAGAGAGTGACAGTGGTACTAGCAGCAAAGTCCTATGGCTCTTGAATTAACAAACTCTGTGACAGGCATTTACTTAGGAAAACATTTGGCCTATTGCACGTGAACGTGTAGGCGTTATATTGCTCGCTTGCCTGTCTCAGGGGTGCTGTCTCTGGGGCTTCTAGGTTTTAGGGTTGTGTCAGCACCGCTACCACATTTCTAATGTTGATTGCTTTTGATTTGCAGAAAATCCACGCCGGGAAACTCCAGTTGTGGCCCTGCTGCAGAACGCGTTAGGACTCTGTGAATTCCAGGTGGAGCCAGCCCTCAAACACAAATTACAGGTAAGATAAGCGTTTGGATGGGAGGTAGTATAATGGAGTATTCGGAGAGGCGAGAGAGTGACAGTGGTACTAGCAGCAAAGTCCTATGGCTCTTGAATTAACAAACTCTGTGACAGGCATTTACTTAGGAAAACATTTGGCCTATTGCACGTGAACGTGTAGGCGTTATATTGCTCGCTTGCCTGTCTCAGGGGTGCTGTCTCTGGGGCTTCTAGGTTTTAGGGTTGTGTCAGCACCGCTACCACATTTCTAATGTTGATTGCTTTTGATTTGCAGAAAATCCACGCCGGGAAACTCCAGTTGTGGCCCTGCTGCAGAACGCGTTAGGACTCTGTGAATTCCAGGTGGAGCCAGCCCTCAAACACAAATTACAGGTAAGATAAGCGTTTGGATGGGAGGTAGTATAATGGAGTATTCGGAGAGGCGAGAGAGTGACAGTGGTACTAGCAGCAAAGTCCTATGCCTCTTGAATTAACAAACTCTGTGACAGGCATTTACTTAGGAAAACATTTGGCCTATTGCACGTGAACGTGTAGGCGTTATATTGCTCGCTTGCCTGTCTCAGGGGTGCTGTCTCTGGGGCTTCTAGGTTTTAGGGTTGTGTCAGCACCGCTACCACATTTCTAATGTTGATTGCTTTTGATTTGCAGAAAATCCACGCCGGGAAACTCCAGTTGTGGCCCTGCTGCAGAACGCGTTAGGACTCTGTGAATTCCAGGTGGAGCCAGCCCTCAAACACAAATTACAGGTAAGATAAGCGTTTGGATGGGAGGTAGTATAATGGAGTATTCGGAGAGGCGAGAGAGTGACAGTGGTACTAGCAGCAAAGTCCTAGGGCTCTTGAATTAACAAACTCTGTGACAGGCATTTACTTAGGAAAACATTTGGCCTATTGCACGTGAACGTGTAGGCGTTATATTGCTCGCTTGCCTGTCTCAGGGGTGCTGTCTCTGGGGCTTCTAGGTTTTAGGATTGTGTCAGCACCGCTACCACATTTCTAATGTTGATTGCTTTTGATTTGCAGAAAATCCACGCCGGGAAACTCCAGTTGTGGCCCTGCTGCAGAACGCGTTAGGACTCTGTGAATTCCAGGTGGAGCCAGCCCTCAAACACAAATTACAGGTAAGATAAGCGTTTGGATGGGAGGTAGTATAATGGAGTATTCGGAGAGGCGAGAGAGTGACAGTGGTACTAGCAGCAAAGTCCTAGGGCTCTTGAATTAACAAACTCTGTGACAGGCATTTACTTAGGAAAACATTTGGCCTATTGCACGTGAACGTGTAGGCGTTATATTGCTCGCTTGCCTGTCTCAGGGGTGCTGTCTCTGGGGCTTCTAGGTTTTAGGGTTGTGTCAGCACCGCTACCACATTTCTAATGTTGATTGCTTTTGATTTGCAGAAAATCCACGCCGGGAAACTCCAGTTGTGGCCCTGCTGCAGAACGCGTTAGGACTCTGTGAATTCCAGGTGGAGCCAGCCCTCAAACACAAATTACAGGTAAGATAAGCGTTTGGATGGGAGGTAGTATAATGGAGTATTTGGAGAGGCGAGAGAGTGACAGTGGTACTAGCAGCAAAGTCCTATGGCTCTTGAATTAACAAACTCTGTGACAGGCATTTACTTAGGAAAACATTTGGCCTATTGCACGTGAACGTGTAGGCGTTATATTGCTCGCTTGCCTGTCTCAGGGGTGCTGTCTCTGGGGCTTCTAGGTTTTAGGGTTGTGTCAGCACTGCTACCACATTTCTAATGTTGATTGCTTTTGATTTGCAGAAAATCCACGCCGGGAAACTCCAGTTGTGGCCCTGCTGCAGAACGCGTTAGGACTCTGTGAATTCCAGGTGGAGCCAGCCCTCAAACACAAATTACAGGTAAGATAAGCGTTTGGATGGGAGGTAGTATAATGGAGTATTCGGAGAGGCGAGAGAGTGACAGTGGTACTAGCAGCAAAGTCCTAGGGCTCTTGAATTAACAAACTCTGTGACAGGCATTTACTTAGGAAAACATTTGGCCTATTGTACGTGAACGTGTAGGCGTTATATTGCTCGCTTGCCTGCCTCAGGGGTGCTGTCTCTGGGGCTTCTAGGTTTTAGGGTTGTGTCAGCACCGCTACCACATTTCTAATGTTGATTGCTTTTGATTTGCAGAAAATCCACGCCGGGAAACTCCAGTTGTGGCCCTGCTGCAGAACGCGTTAGGACTCTGTGAATTCCAGGTGGAGCCAGCCCTCAAACACAAATTACAGGTAAGATAAGCGTTTGGATGGGAGGTAGTATAATGGAGTATTCGGAGAGGCGAGAGAGTGACAGTGGTACTAGCAGCAAAGTCCTAGGGCTCTTGAATTAACAAACTCTGTGACAGGCATTTACTTTGGAAAACATTTGGCCTATTGCACGTGAACCAACACGATGACAGTGTTCAGTTAAATGAAATTACTGCAAAACCACCACCCACCCAGCTCAAAAGTAGTAAAAAAACAGGTATGCTCAGATAAAGTTTGAAAAAGTATATTTATATCCCTAACAAAATAATCTCCAGCAAGACCCTCCCTAACCCCAACAAATAAATAGTCCTCAAAAGTCCCCAAAAAACCCAACTCCCAATTCCCACCCCCCAAAAGTCTCAAAAAAAGGGGCAAGGGACACTCTAGGGATGCAAGCTGGTAAGTTTGGCCTCCAGGGCATCATGCTTTAGGGCCAGGGCATCATACTTTTCTTGGAGGATGGCTTGATCTAGGCGGAGGCCCTCCACCACATTTTGAAATTTGTGCCATTTCTGGACCTCCGCCTCTAGGTCTGACACTCTGCGGAGTGCACGGCGCAAGTGACCTTTAACAGTGCTGCGAGGTGCAGCTTTTGCTGCTCGGCGGTGGCGTCTTCCGGCACGGCTCCGGTTCGCTGGAGCACTGTGCTTACCGGCAGAACGTGGGGTAACAGAGGAGGATGTAGACGATGTTAAGTTTGATGCACTGGAGTGCGTGTCATCCCCCTCGAGTTCCACCAGTCGCCGATATTCGGCAACAGTTGCTTCCAGCCTCCGTTGCCGGGCCAGTACAGCCAGCATACTCCTCGTTGGTTTGGAGGTTTTAGTATTGCCAACTATATGAAGAAAGAAAGACATAATCTGTAAGCAATGCTCTTTAGGAATATGATTAACACAAAATGATTCAGCAGGAAGTTGTGTCACAGTACAACTAGCAACTAGCCAGGGCAGTACAAAACTATTCAGGCCAGTATCATGGGCGTCCGCAGGGAGGGGCGCTTGAATCACCATTTCCCTTCCCACAACTCACTTGTATCCTTGGTTTGGTGCTCTTTCATATGAAAGAGATCTGGCAGAAGTGAGTGATTTTTCCTCTGAGCCGTTAACCACACCAGCAACCGTATCATCTGCACCAGGCCCAGGCGATATGTCTGTTTCCCTCCCTCTCTCTCTCTCTCTCTCTCTCTCTGTCTCCCTCTTTCTGTCTCCCTTTGTCTCCCTCTACCTCGCTGTCTCTCTCTCTCTGTCTCCCTCCCTCACCCTCCCTCTGGCTCCCTCCCTCTCTCTCTCTCCTTCTGTCTTCCTCTCTCTCTGTCTCTGCCTCTATCTGTCTTTCGGTCCCAGCCTGCTGTAATTACCATATTGTAATTTGTCACTGGGCCACCACTGGATACACATCATATCCTATCTAAGAGTCAGATAGTACCATGATCCAGCTTACCTGTACTCTCCACCGCCACTGTCTCCTTCCTCACAGTCTGTACTTCTTCTTGGTCCGACTCCTCTAGCGCCGCCTCCTCCCCAGATTGACCCTCGGACTCCGAGTCAATGATGACCACATCCGAGCTGGCCCCGCCACCAGATGTTCCACCTACAAAGTAGATTTAAGAATGTTAGATTACACCACTCCACTAGTATTTGGTCTATGAATGAAAAAATGTGAAAACAACTGAAAAATTAATTGACTGTCTACTCTAGTCTAAAGTAAATGTCCCTCCTTCCAGGGAAAGCTGTTGTCTTGCTTAATTTTTTTGTCACAATTGTTGAATGCTTGCTTAATTTTAACACACACTATTTTTCTCTGAACAGACAGAAACTGGACTTCTAAGGACAAGAGGAACATCAACTTGAAACCAGGTGAAAGCTCGGCTCGACCACAAGAAATGTGTACCAATCCAGTACTCATCAACTCAGCACCAAGCACTTTTCCATTTCCAACTAACTTTATTTTAATATATGTGTTTACTTAAACTTTTATTAAAGCTTTTAAACTTGAATTGACTCTGTAGTTTTTCCTCCAGAGAGTCCAGACTAGAGTGACTGAGCGAAAAGTTTTGCAATTTTTGGAAGGAGGAATCTGTGCTGCTGACACTACCAGGTTTATTTATACAGTGTGCCAAACACGCCACTCTGAAATATTATTACTCTGGTCTTTGGTGTCCATAGTTCGGTTTGTGGAGAATTGTCCCTGCAACAGTAGGATTATTGATTTTGCTCCTATCTAAACACTATTTCGAAACAATTAAATTAGGAATGCTTGGACAACAATAGGTCCTCTATATTTAAATGAAAACTTACTGGGGCCAGCAAAGGAGCACTCGCCGCCCTGGCCTGCATCCTCCTCCTTTGGAGCCACTGCTGCATCAGATTTTTCGGTCCGCTTGCCCCTGGGCGGACCTGACGTACAACATGAAAGAAATAACAGAAAACATTGATGATTGCTGCTTGCCGATGTCCTTGTCAACCAAATCAAACATTTAGAAAGAACAAGAACCTACTATTTCATCCAAAAAGAGGGCTACAAAGGAAGGACTGCACCTGAGCCTCTACTCTAGGGGCAGATTTACAAGCCCCTTGCAGCTCTTTTGCTCCATTCTTGCGTCAATTTTGTGACGCAGCGCCACAAGAGAGGCGCCATGGTGTGGCGTATATTAACAACGTGACGCATATGGGAGATGCATCCCATTCTAAAACCCTGCGCCATTAGGGAGCATTCCATCGCAAGGGAGGGCGTTCCTGCGCAGGAACGCATGCTAAAAGTGGCTATGGGGAATATATAAAATTTCAATCAGTCATTTAGGACAATGATGCGTCACTGAAACCCTGCGCCTGCATGAAGCAGACTTACGGCTTGACGCAGCATTGCTGGAGCTGCGCCATCGTTGCAACGCAACTCCATCAAAGAGCCGCCTTTACGGCACCGATGCGTAACGCTTCGGTGACGTTTTGGGACCATGGTGTGCCGCATTGTAAATACGGCGCACCATGGGTGGTGCTGCCGTGCCACACACTTTGCAGGGATGCGCAGGTAATTGCTAATCTGACACTTACGGGCATACTTACGAGTTCTGAGCTGGACACCTCCAGATGTGCACCAGAACAAATACGTAACGCAAAACTAACCTTGCGTCACGGCAGATGCGCCGCTATTACAATGCGGCAAACCCTGGCGCAAGGGTAGGCAGATGCGTGACGCATCTCGTGACGAAATAGGGGCGCATCTCTAGAGTCGCGTCGCGGGCGCAATGCAACTATAGCAGTGCTCAGGGCTGCCCAATACTCTACATACCGCATCAGTCCTTACGCCTGCTTCAAGCAAGCAGGCATAAAGAATTGACATAGCAGCGTCGCGGAAGTGCCTGCGTTAAATCTTGTAGATTTCACGCAGGCACTTTTGCGAGGCACACATCTGCCTGACCGGCACCCCCCACCCCCCACTCCCCCCCTGCGTGGGAACGTACCCATTGAGGCGCAGGCCCAGGCATTCACGTGGCGCATCTCCTTTGATGCATCACGTTGTACATGACTCGCAGGGATGCGCCACGTTTACGTCGCTGTGCGTCAGGTAAGGCAGTGTAAACGTGGAACAAGGGGCTTGTAAATCTGCCCCTTTGTGTCTAGCATTACGCCGTTCTGTAAAATACACTCATACTCAGCCCAATTAAATGAACACAAAATAGATAACAAATAAGCAGTGGCACCGGCACAGAGAAGGAGAACAGTGCACCTGAAATGCACAGAAGATTTTGAAATATTAATGAAAAAATTGCTACTACTACTCACCAAGACCGGGGACCTCCACTCCCAGCACGTCTAGCAGGTCACGCTCTCGGTCAAGGATGTCGGTCCAGCAGTGGGTGACCTGATTGTAGGTGCGCTGGACCCCCGTGATCTTAAAAAGGGCCCGGCACACCTGCCCCCACCGCTTCCGTCGCTCCTGGCTGTTGGTGTAACCAGCAGCAATCCTGCCACCTGCCGCGATGGTCCTGGGGAGACGGCGCTGCACGTAAAAAACAAGTGCGCCCACCTCCTCAGGGCTGAAAATCTCCCGGGGCACCACCATTTCCGCCCTCAATCGACCACACGGGAGCCGGGCACGGGCTGCGGTGCCCGTCTTGGGCAGCTTCACAGCTGTCTTGACCATGTTCTGGGCAGGTGTGAGCAGTAAAGAAGAGACAAAATGAAAAAGAATAAGAGTAGGGAAGAAGGAAAGTAAAAGTTTAAAAAAGTAGTTCAAAAGTAAACAAAAATAGCCTAAAACACAAAAATATAGATCTAGAAAAATACAGGGATAGAAAATAAGTTAAATAGATCAAAAAAATATTAAAACAAGCAAAGGATGGCAGAGATATAGAGAGGATAGAAACACCATACCCAGACACATAGGAATGAATGAAAAACAAGATGGCGGCCCGATCACGTGCGCGTAAGTAAGTTCGCACGCGATTTCTCTCGCGAACTCGTGCGAACTTGTATTCGCAAGGCGCGAGTCGCGCGAGATTACACTTAGCGGGCGGAAACGGAAATACGTCACGCAAACAAAATGGCGGCGCCCATACTCAACCTTGAGGTAACTCGCACGAGTTTGCGGCCTCCACGGGCCAGTTCGCACTACGACGCGCCCCGCGAATAGTGCGAAATTACCGAAAAACGAGTTTTGCAAAAGCAAAACGAACGAGCAGGTGCAAAAGTTCGAGCTCATCATTTGTAACCATTTACCTGTAGTGCTTCCTGAAGGGGCCCTCCAGAATCCGGTTGCCTACTTGCAACTATTGTGTGACCCTGCTCTGACAGTCACAGAATAGTTACAAGTATGCCATTGCATCCTGTTAAAAAAAATTATTTACATTGCATTTGCAACAAAAAGGAAAGGGAGCAGACAAGCAGGTGCCAGCCTTCATTAATGTCAGTTGGGGCAGGGCAGGTGTTGTTGTTTGCAAAACTTAAAGCACTTAGCAGGTGTTTGTTCACTCAGTGGTCAATCAGAGGGTGTTGTGATGACACTGAGGGTGGCATGGGTGTGCCAGCCAGAGGGTGGCATGGGTGAACCAGAGTGCCAGTGTTGACAGAGGATGGCAGTGCTTTGCTTTGCCCCAATAATGTACACTGGTGAACTAGAGGGTGATGTGATGACACAGAGGGTGACATGGGTGAGCCAGAGGGTGGCATGGGTGACCAAAGAGAGTGCCAGTGGTGACAGAGGGTGGCAGTGATGAAGAAAGCTTAGCAAACAGGCTGGGCACGTAGAAACAACAAGTTCGCTAAACTGGCGACCCGACAAGTAAGTTCGCAATTTGCGAAATAGTACAAAACCCTCGCGAACTTGCAGAAACCCGTGCGAACACACACACCCCCAAAAAATCCGCTAATCCGCGAGAATTCGCGGATTTCGCGTATTTTCGCAATCCGCGAATACGCAAATCCGCAAATTCGCGGATTGCGAATCCGCAAAATCCGCCCATGCTTATTTGTCATCCAGTATCCATGCATTAATTCAATGACTGAGGCAATAATCTTGCGCTAATACAATCACCCCAGCAGTACACTTGCTTTCATCCAATCACTCAGTCTTTAACAATGGACTCATGCAATCACTTAGACACTGGTCATGCACCCATCTAATCAGCGAGGCACTACTGATGTACTCACTTGATTACACAGGAAATACTGATGTACCTATCTAATCAACCAGGCACTACCTGTTCACTCAACCAAAAACACATGGGTAGCAGCCATTTACTCATCCAATTACTGAAACACTACTCATGCACTCATCTAATCTGCTGGGTTCTATGCATGTACTTCAACAATCATGGACACACTAACCAGGCATATATGTTGAAGTAAGTTCATGTATATAAAAGCTAAGATCAACTGAAGATTTACAACTCCTACATAACGAAAAATAAAAGTTATATTATTTGTTAGTCAGTAGTAAAGTATTTGGCATGTTGGATAGAGTAACATTTAAAATAAATTGAATTTCTTACAGAACAATAGCTACATAACTACAGACATTTAGAATGTCTTCAAAAGCTTGGCAGGAAAAAGCAATTAATGCAACTACATTATGTATGCAGAACTGAAAAACAAAAGGGGCAAAATGCAGAAAAAGTAGTGAAAGAAAAAGAGCTACTAGTAAGATGACAAAGTAATTTCTTAAACTTATATGTGGACACCTGCGAAGAGTGCGGGGAGCCCAGTTAAGAGACGAGGGGGCAGCCGAGTCTTCACCAGGCCTATGAGCCCCAGCAGTCTTCCCATCCATCTCCACAATCTTCCTGCGTCCGGAGGTGCAAAGGTGCATAGGCAGGGCCTGCACATGGGATCCCTATTCAGAGAGAAGGGGTCAGCTGAGTCTTCAACTGGCCTATGAACCCCAGCAGTCTTAGAGCCCATCACCACCATCTTCCTGTGCCCAGAGGCACATAAGTGCAGAGGGAGGGCCCCTCCATGCGGGAGCCCGGTTCAGATAGGAGGGGGCAGCTGAGTCTTCACCAGGCCTACAAGCCCCAGCAGTGTTTGCGGCCATCACAACAATCTTCGTGCGCCCGGTGGTGCATACATGCAGAGGCAGGCCCAACAGCGCAGGACGTACGCGGGTCTGCCCGGCCTGCAACTGGGCAAAGCCTGGGCCAAGAGCGGGCATGTCTGCGCCCATCAGCACCAGGAATAGACAGGGCAAGGCCACCTCCCTTGCAACAGACTCTAATGGCTACAGCCCCCAGGGACCTAACATCGCTTCACAAGGTAGTGTAACTCTTTATCCTTCTTCTCTTAGTTAGACTAGACATAGGCTTTGGAACTCTGCTTCCTATAACATTTTTGGGTGTTTTTGTTTTGGTATCCTGATACTGATACTGTGCTTGACCTTTGTTTAGTTAGCTCTGATTAACTCAAGCTTGGGACATGTTCCGAGATTGTCTAGCCGTTTTTGTACTGTGAATCACCATTGGGTGAGGTAAATTGCTGTGAGTTTATCACTGTGGGTTTATCATAATCTGTCTGTTGACCAGTTTTTGTTTTGGTGCCTTCTGCTGGCTGCACTTTAGCACCAAAGTAAGCTCAAGGGTAGCGATGTGAAAAAAGAAAAACCAACATGCCTGGGGGTGGAAATGAGAGCATGGGGGTCCAGCTATAAACTACCAAGGAAAAACAGGGCCTCAAGCCTAGAGCGAACAACTATGTGAATGTTAAGAAATTCTTGCACTAGCGGATCACCCAGTTGCCCAACCCTGTAGCTACTGCCAAGGCTAATTCGCAAAAACATATTCCTCAGATGTTTAACAAACATGCAACACATAGCTCATGCTGCATTACCCCGCCCCAAGGCAGACGACCATCTTCATCACCTACCATTGATGAAACCGAGCCAAGTACTAGTTCGGGGCCAAGTAGGGCTCTAGATCAGGGCCCTGCCGTCTTTGCACAACCGGACCCTGTCCTCACCTTATCCAATAGATTTGTTCCTCTCCTGAATTTGAGCAGTGTCTCTAAAGGAGGAGTGGAGATGGGGGAAAGATGATGACCTTGCGTAGGTTAAGGCGTGTGAGACAGAACCAAAAGAAGAGGAGGTGGAAGTGGTAGGTGTTGTAACTGGGCTAGCAAATCCTTTAGGAGGGCTACCAATGACTGAAAGTGAGATCCTTAGGACCATGAATGACCTAAGAAAGGAAGTAATCCTACTGAAATCGGTTGTTATTAACCTCACTGAGCAGGTTAAATTCCTAACAGCTGGAGGAGTTCCATCAGCCCAGTTCCCCAAAACGGTAGCTGATAAGCTCACAAATCCACCAGGAACTGTTCACCCATCGACTCCCACCCCAGTACACCACCAGTAGCCCCCCAATAGGGTCTCAAGGAAACACCCTCTGTCATTGGACACCAGCATAGAGGTGAGGAGTGTTCAAAAAGGTGGGTGGTGAGTTGCAAATCAACATCATAAGCAGCTTGGTCAATGCAGGAGTCATGAATTTTCCCCCTAACCTTATAAACCAAGTACCCCCGATCCCCAATAAACAACTGTATGGGCAGATCCAATTAACCCCAAAGTCTATATTCATGATGAGTGTTCCTAGAGTCACTTCTCCTACTATATACAAGGGTGAGGACTCTATGATCAATTAGGCTTTCAATTGGATTCAACATGTGAGGGGTTGTCGCTTAGTAATAAGAGATGACATCAGGGATGCCAAAAGAATAACTAGTCCTAATTCGCAGCTACATTCCATAGAACTCCCCCTTGCAGATGGGAACATGGTCCATGACTTGATAGCACTCGAATCTAGAACAAGGTCTTTTACCACTATGGGTATTCAATAAGTATGGGCGAAATTTGCGAATTCGCGGTCCGCGAATTTATGCGAAATGGCAAAAAAATCTGCGAGTTCGCGAATTTTCCAGCAAACTCGCGGATTTTTGTGCCAGTGCACAAATATGTGACCACGTGTGCCTGTAACTTTGCCAGCATGCCAAAAGGCGCCAAGGTCCCTTGAGTGAGCTGGCCATTATAGTGCGGACGGGCGGGAAGACTTTTCATACCGCTAGTGTGTGGTGGACGGGGCCAAACGGGCGGGGCTTCTATGCGAGTTCACATGCATCTTGTTTATAAAGGGTCAGAGACCGAGCAGAGCAGCAGATGAGGAGAAAGCAGCCTCCAGGTCACAGGAGCTACACGGGGATGGTGCTCAGGAAACTCATGGATGCAAAAATACGTTTGACACAGGACCCCAGAATCCTTCAGATGTCCGAGATAGCTCTGCTGCACGTGTTGGTACAAAGCCATTCTGATCCTGCTCAGTGGGTTCAGGAGCATGCAGCTGCTGCTGGACAATGTCCCATCTCATACTAAACTGCCCCGTACAGTAATATGCGGGCGCTGGGCAGTAGAGTGCATTGGCATGCCGGCTCCATGCCTGGCACATGCGCATACCGGTGCCAGGGGGGACACGTGTTTACTGGTGCTGTGTAGCAAGTTATGACTTTACATTTTGACTGCACCAGACGGTGGTATCACCTACACGGATCAGGAGAATCATGCACCAGACTGCATGATGCAAGAGCATAATGGTGCTGTGCGGTACGGGTATATATGTACTGGGGCAGGGGGGCACTTAGCACAATGTGTGCTCACACCCAGAGGGCTCCCAGGCAATTGAGCACAAATGATTTTCACACTGAGAGGGCTCCGGGGCAGTTCAGCAGCACAGGGGCTCACGCCCACTGGGCCCCGGGCAGTTTAGCAGCGCCACCCTCTGGTTCATCACTGCCACCCTCTGGTTCATCACTGCCACCCTCTGGTTCACCACTGCCACCCTCTGGTTCATCACTGCTACCCTCTGGTTCACCAGTGTCACCCTCTGGTTCATCACTGTCACCCTCTGGTTCATCACTGCCACCCTCTGGTTCATCACAGTACCCTCTGGTTCTCCACTGCCACCCTCTGGTTCATCACTGGCACCCTCTGGTTCATCACTGTAACCCTCTGGTTCATCACTGCCACCCTCTGGTTCACCACTTACACCCTCTGGTTCACCACTGACACCCTCTGGTTCACCACTGCCGCCCTCTGGTTCATCACTGCCACCCTCTAGTTCACCACTGCCACCCTCTGGTTCATCACTGTCACCCTCTGGTTCATCACTGCCACCCTCTGGTTCATCACTGCCACCCTCTGGTTCATCACAGCACCCTCTGGTTCACCACTGCCACCCTCTGCTTCATCACAGCACCCTCTGGTTCACAACTGCACCTTCTGGTTCATCACAGCACCCTCTGGTTCACCACTGTAGATTATGGGGAGAAAGCACACCTGCCCAGCCTCAACCGGGGGCTGGTTAATGTGTTACTGAATTTGAGCTTCAAGTCCGGCACCTGCTTCCTTATCTGTAAGTGCTTCCTGTTGTGGTTTAATTTTTGTGACAGCCTGGAGCATGGTGCCATACTTGTTACTATTCTCTGACCCTGCTTCGAGGGTCAGAGCAGGGTCAGAGAATAGTTGCAAGTAGGCAACAACTCTGGAGGTGCCGCTCAGGAAGCACTTACAGGGTTATAGCAGGTGCCCAAGTTGAAGTTAATTTCTTTGTAACCATTTTGTAAATGGTTACAAAGAAATTAGCTTCAACTTGGGCACCTGCTGTAACCTTGGAAGTGCTTCATGTACTTCAGTTTTTGAAAATCCCTCCCGCACGCGATTTCGCGAATTTTTATGCAATTTCGAGAGATTCGCGGACCGTGAAATTGCAGAAAATCCGCAAATTCCAAGAACGGAACGGATTTTACGCCCATGCTTAGTATTCAACTCAAAAATAGACTTCTCCTGCCTCTAAGTCCTTTTATCCCAATGCCTTGGGGTACTCACCTGGGCCAAGATTCATCTCTTGCAAATAGTGATTGACTTGTCCACTTCGACATTCCGGGTGCTCTGACCATACACATGGTGAGTCCTACTAGGTGAAAATCAAAAGAGGGGGAGATAGAGGGCTGGTCGCTAGGTTCACCCTTCTAATCTAGTGTATGTGAAATCAAAATCCGGAATGCTGGATAGGGAACCTAGCTAATGGGGCAGATAACTATCAGTAATAGATGTAATCTTAAAAAGGAAAGGATATCCTTTTTCTTGAGTCCCCTCACTCACCGGAGTTTCCTCACGGTGACATGCTTCATCATTGGAGCCCTCCCAACCCGCTGCAGGTTGAGGCGTGCTACGACTTGCGAAATACGTAGGAGCACTTAGAGAGAGGAACTATGTGTGGTGCAGTGGTGAATGTGGGTGGAGTGGTGTGAGTTAAAAATATCTGACTAGTGGGCGGAATTACTTTATTCTTGCTCCTAGTGGATATATTAAAAACGGGGTGGGTCTCTAGGTACGTCCGGTAATTTTATGATTCCGGAGTCCTAGTAAAGTGCCAACATGTTTTGAGCCTACCCCTCAGCTCTTCTTCAGGACACCACAGGGGCCAGCCCTGTGGGTACAGCTCCGGTTTGTACTGTGAAAAATGCTTAACAATGAGCATCAAATAAGATAATATACATATGACCCTTCAGTATTCAGTCGATATCTGCAAGTGGAGAAAGAAGAACAATGTTACGGTGTCACTCCCCGCCATAGGCAGAATCTTCTCCTTACCTCGTGTGTTGCCTAGAAACAGAGAAACAATGTTACGGTGTCACTCTCCGCCATAGGGAGAATCTTGTCCTTACCTCGTGTGTTGCCTAGAAACAGAGAAACTGTATATCGATTCCCTTAAATTGCACAAATTATATTGCTTGATGGAGCTGTCATGATGTTTTACCTTTCTTTGTGGAAAAAATAAATATACATGTTTATGCACCAACAGTAACCATGAATAGCCCTTGTGAGATTGCATGCATCTGCGTTCCTGAAAGAGAAGGACATGACATTCATGTGCATGGCGATTCTGGAATTAAAAAAAGACCCGTATTTGTGAAAAGTGTCAAACATAAACATAATTGTAAGACATCATAAAAGACAAAAAACATTAAATGAACGTACTTATTTGTTAGGCTATGCTAAGCCTCATGGTCAGATCGAGGGATAGGGGATCCGCGTATTGGGCTAAGAACGTAAAAAGAAAGCAAAATTACTTTCCTGCTAGTCTTGATGGCGACATCGGAGCTGCTAGGGCGTACTGTGTGAATCAAACACAGTGAAAGCGCTCGCTCTGTCGATTCTGTGGAGGAAAAAGGGGGGCTTACTTGTGGCGATTCTCTCCTTGCCGGATTACCTACTCGGCGTCCCTCGAGACCGGATGATACCGTCTCGGTGCCAGGAGCCACTTGTTAAAGGAAGTTCTCCCGCCTAGTCATTTGTACAAGACTTCTCAAAAGGGCCGCCAACTAACGGGCCAAAGGTGTATCCATATTGGAAAAACTGACTCATACAGACAGATAACACAGTGGGACAAAAAACTTGATGATACTATTTGTTGTTTTTTACATGGATATATCTCTCGTGTTTAAGTTGACAACATTTCGAGAGTGGGTATTTCAATGAGGAAGAGCTGAAATTTAAAGGGATGTTCCTTCAGTGTATTACTGAAAAAGTTGAAAACGGATGTTGGAAGAAGGTGACTATGTGTTTTTATCAGGAATGGATAGTCTAGTTCTTTCAGTATTTTCCGAAAACCGGAACCCAAAGATCAAAAGTATTTTTGGTTGTTAAAAATATATATGTCTCAAGTGTTTTCCTGGCAAGGTTTTAGATGTGGGTATTTCTCTGAGATAGAATGATAAGGAATGTATGTTTTGATTCCTTAGGTATTTCTAACTAAATAAAAAATGAATAAATACAATTGAAAAATAAAAATGAAAAGATTGGATGGCCATAAGGAAATGGTTGGCAATAGCATAAGCGTTGATGGTTTGTTACAAAAACTTTTTCATAGATCGTTTTAGTCTCTCAGCAGTATGTGGGTCGAGGTGAGGAAATTATGTTGCCAACTGGCCCCATGGAATGGCACCCTTTAGGCCTATACTGTCGGTCTTAAGTTTGTACACCCATCGTTGATTTTTCTGAAGCAACCGTTGTTCCAGGTTGTCATGACCTTTTAGGTGTTCCAGAATCAACCATTTCATATCGCTGGGTGTATGATGGTGTTTTTCTTGCACCTTATGTTGCTTCGGTGCTCCATTAGTATTGTGCTTGCTTTCCTGGTCGTCATTCCGTTGTGATGGAGATTACAGATTCAGGTGATCATATATACAAACCCTGAAGTATTGCAATTAGTGCAATTGCGGATTTCCCACGCCATCTTATTGTTGAATTGTATCTTCTTGGTTGTACTTGTTAAGTGGCAGACACTGCAGTTGCTGCATGGGTAGTGTCCTATGGGCACAGTTGTTAGGGTGCTTTGTTTTTTTCCCTGGATATCTGATTTTGGACGTGTGTGGACTAAATAATCTCTGAGGTTCTTTCCTTTTTTGTGGCTGAACATTGGAGTGGGGATGTCAAGATTGCCGCAGTTCAAAGTGCGGCAATGTTTTTTAATGATTTTTGTTACCTTATCTGAGGCGATATTGTATGTAGTGATACAGATGGGTCTTTTGTCACCTGTAGTCTCTTGTTTTATTTTTGGTTCCATGAGTGCCTCTCTGTTATTATTAGCAGCTCTTTACTTCGCTTTTGTAACTAGATGTTACGTGCCGGTTGATAGATTTTTCAGTCAGATCTTTAGCTTGTTGGTTGAAATCCTTTTTGTCAGTGCAATTGCGCCTCAATCTTAAGAATTGGCCCAATGGCAGATTCTCTTTCAATTGTCAGAGGTGGAAGCTATCATAGACCAACAGCCAGTTCCTTGGGGTGGGATTAACATGAGGGGTAGTGAACAGGGCTTCTCCAGTTGAGATGATGTTCAGGTCTAAGAACACCAGCTGTGACCTACTCATGGTGTGAATACATTTTAAGAAAGGGTCCTGGTGATTGAGCCACTCAAATGAAGTCAGTTGCTTCTGTCTCGATCTCTTCCCATACTAGTAGAACATCGTCGATGTATCTTTTCCAGAGACCCAGGTGTTTTCTGTAGGGGTTAGAGTAATTGATGATCTTTTGTTTCTCAAGGTGGTGAGAACACCCTTTTTCGCCAGATATACAGTACCAGCATGGGCAGCACTTTTGCGCCGAGTGTAGCGGGACTTTATGTACAGCACCTTGAGAAACAAAAGATCATCAATGACTCTAACCCCTACAGAAAACACCTGGGTCTCTGGAAAAATACATCTACGATGTTCTACTAGTATGGGGAGGGATGAGACAGAAGCGACTGACTTCATTGAGTGGCTCAATCTCAGGACGCTTTCTTAAAAATTACTCACACCATGAGTAGGTCACAGCTGGTGTTCTTAGACCTGAACATCATCTCAACTGGAGAAGCCCTGATCACTATCACTCATTTTAAACCCACTGCAATGAACTGTCTGTTGGTCTACGATAGCTTCCACCCCAGACAATTGAAAGAGAATCTGCCATTTGGCCAATTCTCAGTATTGAGGCGCAATTGCACTGACAAAAAGGATTTCAACCAACAAGCTAAAGATCTGACTGAAAAACGTATCAACCGGCATTATCCGCAACTTCTAGTTACAAAGTGAAGAAAAGAGCTGCTATTAATAAGAGAGAGGTACTCCTGGAAACAAAAATAAGACAAGAGACTACGGGCGACACAAGACCCATCTGTATCACTACATACAATATCGCCTCAGATAAGGTAACAAAAATCATTAGAAAACATTGTAACACTTGGAACTGTGGCAATCTTGACATCATCACTCCAATATTCAGCCACAAAAAAAGAAAGAAAGTCAGAGATTATTTAGTCCACACACGTCCAAAATCAGATATCCCGGGAAACAAACAATGCACCCTAACAACTGTGCCCATAGGACACTACCCATGCAGCAACTGCAGTGTCTGCCAGTTAACAAGTGGAACCAAGAAGATACAATTCAACAATAGGATTACGTGGGAAATCCGCAATTTCACAGATTGCAGTACTTCATGCGTTATATTTATGATCACCTGTATCTGTAATCTTCATTACATCGGAATGATGACCAGGAAAGCAAGCATGAGAATAGGGGAGCACCAAAGAAACATAAGGTGCAAGAAAAACACCACGAAAATGTCTTCACACTTCATTGAAAAACATCATACACCCAACAATATGAAATGGGTGACTCTGGAACATCTAAAAGGTCATGACAACCTGGAACAACGGTTGCTTCAGAAAGAGCAACAATGGGTGTACAAACTTAAGACCGACAGCATAGGCCTAAATGACGCCATTCCATGGGGCCAGTTGGCAAGATGATATTTCCTCACCTCGACCCATATACTGCTGAGAGACTAAAGCGATCTATAGAAAATTTTTTGTAACATACCATCAACACTTATGCTATTGCCAACCATTTCCTTATGACCATCCGATCTTTTCATTTTTATTTTTTCATTTTATTTATTCATTTTTTATTTAGTTACAAATACCTAAAGATTCAAAAGATACATTCCTTATCATTCAATCTCAGAGAAATACCCACATCTAAAACCCTGTCAGGAAAACACTCAAGACATATTTTTTTTTAACAATCAAAAATACTTTTGATCATTGGGTTCCGGTTTTCGGAAAATACTAACTAGACTATCCATTCCTGACAACAACACATAGTCACCTGCTTTCAACATTTTTTCAGTAATACACTGAAGGAACATCCCTTTCAATGTCAGCTCTTCCGCATTGAAATACCCACTCTCGAAATGTTGTCAACTTAAACACGAGAGATATATCCATGTAAATATCAACAAAAGGTATCATCAAGTTTTTTTTCCCACTGTGTTATCTGTCTGTCTGAGTCTGTTTTTCCAATATGGATACACATTTGGCCCATTAGTTGGCGGCCATTTTGAGAAGTCCATGCTGTAGTCTTGCACAAATTACTAGGCGGGAGAACTTCCTTTAACAAGCGGATCCCTGCACCGAGACGGACTCATCCGATCTCGAGGGACGCGAGTAGATAATCCGGCAAGGAGAGAATTGCAACAAGTAATCCCCCCTTTTTCCTCCACAGAACCGACAGAGCGAGGGCTTTCACTGTGTTAGATACACACAATACGCCCTAGCAGTTCCGATGCAGCCATCAAGACTAGCGGGAAAGTAATTTCGCTTTCTTTTTCCATTCTCAGCCCAATACGCGGATCCCCTATCCCTCGATCTGACCATGAGGCTTAGCATAACCTAACAAATAGGTACATTCATTTAATGTTTTTTGTCTTGTATGATGTCTTACAATTATGTTTATGTATGGCACTTTTCATAAATACGGGTCTTTTTTTAATTCCAGAATCGCCATGCACATGAATGTCATGTCCTTCTCTTTTAGGAACGCAGATGCATGCGATCTCACAAGGGCTATTTATGGTTACTTTTGGTGCATAAACATATATATATATATATATATTTTCCACAAATACAGGTAAAACAGCATGACAGCTCCATTAAGCAATATAATTCGTGCAATTTAAGAGAATCCATATACAGTTTCTCTGTTTCTAGGCAACACACGAGGGAAGGAGAAGATCCTGCCTATGGCGGGGAGTGACACCGTAACATTGTTCTTCTTTCTCCACTTGCAGATAACGACCGAATACTGAAGGGTCGTACGTATATTATCTTATTTGATGCTCATTGTTAGGCATTTTTCATACTACACACCGGAGTGATACCCACAGGGCTGGCCCCTGAGGTGTCCTGAAGAAGAGCTGAGGGGTACAGCTCAAAACATTTTGGCACTCTACGAGGACTCCGGAATCATAAAATTACCGGACGAACCTAGAGACCCACCCCGTTTTAAATATATCCAGTAGGAGCAAGAAAAAAGTAATTCCCCCCACTAGTCAGATATTTTTAACTCACACCACTCCACCCACATTCACCACTGCACCACACATAGTTCCTCACTCTCAGTGCTCCTACGTATTTCGCAAGTCATAGCACACCTCAACCCGCAGCGGGTTGGGAGGGCCCCAATGATAAAGCATGTCACCATGAGGAAACTCCGGTGAGTGAGGGGACTCAAGAAAAAGGATAGCCTTTCCTTTTTAAGATTACATATATCACTGATAGTGATCTGCCCCATTAGCTAGGTTCAAGATATCATTGTACCGAAGCACCTGGGACTGTAAATGTGCAGCAAAGTCTATGGTGCCCGCAATGCTGATCGACTCTGGGAAGACCACCATGCCCCTGTGCCTAACTAATGAACCCAAGGAGAGAGCTTTTTTTGTGTCAGCTTCTCACCCAAAAGTAACTGGCAACCATTAATGATTTTGCTACCCCTTTAGCACCAACTCTTACCTGTAAAACATCCAATAAACTTAAGCTGGTTTAAAAGAATGTGGCAGGGTTAAGATAGAAAATGGCTCTTTTGCATTGGGTAGAATACATTGAGTCCTTTGACATATGTATTCTCCGGGAAACTTGGAGCATTACTCCTATCCATCTACTTGCTATTTTCCCTTTTATCACCCAACTTCTGCTAACAAACCCGGCAGACCTGCAGGGGGACTGACGATTTGGATAAGAATTATGTCAGCTGCACCATCTCCAAACTTTACTTGAGTAGTCCAGACAACCTTTCAGTCCAAATTAGGGGTAGAAAGGGAGCACCACTAGATATCTACAATGTCTATGCCTGAGGGCCCATTGCAGGTCAATGCTCACCAACTTTACAAGAGCCGGAAAATCTGCTTGACAACAGAATTACTGAGCCACCATTAATTGTTTCGGATGACTTCAATGTTACCTATGAGCATTTAGCTAGGGAGGATATCTGTGTTACAAGAGAGGAGGATGAGTTATGGCAAGTGCCCCCCTTGAGCTAGTTCCCATCAAGACATGGTCACAAGCAGCCTTACAGCACAATGCCCTAACTCTTGAGCATGGATTGAAAGCTGCTAACAGCTGCACTAGGTCAGACACAAGGGGGGCAAAAGACATTCAACAGAACTATCAACTTAAGCTGCATTGATTACTTTCTGCTAGATTTGAAAGTATGGCCATTGATGGATGACATGGTGGTGGGTACTACCGCAAATCATGACCATAACCCCATAGAGCTCTAACTGCTATCACCCTGGCATAAGTGTCGGAACTCAACCAGTCCCATTGTCATGACTAGGGAGGCATGTCCCTCTAACGATAACAGACGACTCAATTGGGCGCGGGTTTCTCTTGCTGAAGACAAACTTGAAGTAATTAATTGTAATGTGCTTGCCAACACTACTATGATATCTAGTTGTCATCAATGGAAGCTGGATGAAGTTACGAGATGTCATAGCCATCTTTTCAGTCTATTGGCCTCCCTCTTTTGAGTACCGCCACAGCCTAAAGATAATACCAGGAAGAATAGGTCACAGTTTGCCTGGTATAACAAATTAGTATAGAACTTTTATGCATAGACAAGCAGCTTCTATAAGGGCAAATCATTTATTGAGCTGACAGAATTCAGAAGTGCTTATAAATCTGCCCAGGTCAGAGCAAAAAGGGATTGGGAGGAGAATCAGTGGTTGTTAATCAGCGATAAACAACTACAAACTTAGGGGTCTTACTAGGGATTCAACCGTAATCCTCTGCTCGTCAAAACCTTATCAATAGTACAAGGGTACGGGCAAAATGATATTAACAAACCAGATCACAAGATGTGAAGAACCAGTAACGTGAGTCACCCCTGGTGTAGGATTCCCATCAACACTCTTGTAATGATCAATATTATCATTTGGTAGTCCTTATCGGGTATTGTGTCTCTAGATCATTGAGACCGGCATACCCCGATAACCAGATATGGGGTAGCGACCCACAATCACTCGGTACTACCACATGATGTTGATGTGATGGGGAGTGCAGTGTGAACAAAAAATAAGTGGTGGTCTTAAAAAAGGATAGGGAGCTCAACCCAGAACACTTTAATAATTGTTTGCCCCTTCCTTAATAAAAACAAGAACAGTATAATATCGTCATCGCAGTCCAAACAAATAGCTGCGAGGAGACCAACATGTTTCAGCCACTAAGGGATGACTCCTTCGGCTTTCGTCAGGGTCTCTGTTCTATAATAATACTACTGCATTGGTTGTGATTAAAGTGTGAAAAAATATATATGAAAAAACACACAAGTGAAAAACCAGTAAAGGATATAATATTCCTTCGGCTGTTTCAACTCCTCTCTTCGGCACCTGGTTGCATATGTACTATTTAGAGAGGACAAACGTGCAGGAAAAACACAATCTGTTACCCTGGTTTGTAGACAACATAATAAATTGTTTAACAGAAATATATACCAGCTTGCTTACTCACCCAGTGTGTCCGGGGAGTGGACCTCACCTCTTCCTGGACCTGGCTCAGGATATATGAGACCCCGCTCTACAATAACAGAAACCGACTACGTAAAATTCACAAACCAGACAACCAGTCATGAAGCTACTCTGGTGATGTGTATATCTGCGCAATCCAAGGTATTCTGTACATGGAGTCAATTAACCCCCATCAGTAGGTTCACAAATCACCCTCTCTCCACCTCTCTGTCAACTACAGGCTAAGCTACCAGGGGTTTACAAAGTTTCTAATATACAGCATATGGCTAGCCCAGTGACATGCACCTAATATCAGGCTAGCAAGACAGGTAATCATACCTGTCCGTCGGTATCTCAGGCCGTGACTGAGTCAGGGGGAGGCGCAGTCATCAGTGAGCTCTAACTACTTCACTGCTAAGCTGAGCAGCACTCAGCCAATCGATACCGGTGGGGGAGGGGCTGGCCCGATCGCCGCCTACCCCCAGATCACTTTATATTGCCATCATAGTAGTTCATCTGCCGCTTACCTCACTAATAATGCCCGCTGATGGTACCAGGACGTGATAATGCATCTGTCCTAGGCAGTACCCTGTCCCACACTCGTTCGCGGCCTTGCGCGCGTACTCTCGCGAGCATAGGCCGGTATGGAACTACAGAATGACGTCACGTCATTCGTGATTGTAGTTCTTTTCAAAAACAAGGATGTACTTCCACAATACTGTTTAGTGCGTGGCCAGGCGCAGGGTCCCTCAGAACGCCTAAAGCCACGACCAGCTATGATGACACTTCAGCCTAGTCACAGTCCTGCCTGCTATAGGTGTACGGACTAGTCCGGTTTGCAGTGCCCTCTCACGCGCTCAATCTCGGACACTTGCGCGTCCTTCCTATGGCATAGAACTACACGATGACGTCATGTCGGTAATGAGTGTAGTTTTTTTTGTTGTGTTGGGTTTTGAGATGGAAAGCAGATACTCGCCTTGCTGGTTAGTCCATAGCAAAGCGGGAACGGTCCCACCTAGCGTCTCAGCTGCAGTAAAACCGAATCGCTATTTACTATTTGCACGTTGCAAAGCGCACCAGCTTGCAGATGGTGCAGCGCTGGGTCAGACATTAGTAATGGCGCGTTTAGAAACACACATCCCGCTCCACAGAAATTACTCAGATCACCATCCCATTAAGACGGGGTTGGACGGGGAGTGTTCGTAATTAAAGGACCCCTCTCATTAAAAGGTGAATACCTGGATAACCAGGCTCACCATCGCATGTACCAGGCCGCCGCTGACTAAGCCACCAAGCTAACCTGCCATGCGGGCAACGCTGGAAATGGATGTACCAGGTCAAGAGCATCACCCGCGGGCGAAGTGCTCTTAAGATAATCAATAGGTAGTGGGCTAGAGATAATTTAGCCAAAGGCCAACTAGTGTATTGCCCACAGAGGAAAAATACTGTTAAGTACAAGGACAAATCCTCTTGTACTCTGTCAAAGATATGAGCCACGCATAACCCTCTATGTACAAGCACAGAACGAATTACAGAGAGCTCAGGACAAGGAGACCCACGGAATGTCATCGTTCAGCCCTTGTTTGTGTGTCTCCAATTTGAAAACCCACCTTTGTTCCCGAATGAAAAGATATCTAGACACGTCACTCACATGTGATGGAATGTATGGTTTCTCAAGAACATGCCATTTGAAGTCTGTCTCGGCATGATTACATGTGATAAAGTGCTTAGTAAGTTTAGAGATATCTTTCTTACAGCGGAAAGTACTTTTGTGTTCCTGCATCCTCACACGCACCTTTCTCGTGGTCATGCCCACGTATCTTTCATTGCACGTGCAAGTGATGAGGTAGATCAAATTGGTGCTGTTGCAGTTGGTGAACTGCCACAGCTCCCAAGGCTTATCTGTACCAATGTCCACACTAGTGACTTTAGTTGTTAGAGGGCAAATGGAGCAACCCCCGCAAGGATGGTGCCCTACCACCGGCGGGAGATCCCATAATGTGCCTAACTCTCTCCTGGGTGTGGTCTTGGGTCGTGTGTGTACCAAACGGTCCCTCAGATTAGTTGAACGTTTGAAGGCGAAAAGTGGAAAGGGAATCTTTTCTTTCCCACTGTTCAGAATTCTCCTAAATAGTACATATGCAACCAGGTGCCGAAGAGAGGAGTTGAAACAGCCGAAGGAATATTATATCCTTTACTGGTTTTTCACTTGTGTGTTTTTTCATACATATTTTTTCACACTTTAATCACAACCAATGCAGTAGTATTATTATAGAACAGAGACCCTGACGAAAGCCGAAGGAGTCATCCCTTAGTGGCTGAAACATGTTGGTCTCCTCGCAGCTATTTGTTTGGACTGCGATGACGATATTATACTGTTCTTGTTTTTATAAAGGAAGGGGCAAACAATTATTAAAGTGTTCTGGGTTGAGCTCCCTATCCTTTTTTAAGACCACCACTTATTTTTTGTTCACACTGCACTCCCCATCACATCAACATCATGTGGTAGTACCGAGTGATTGTGGGTCGCTACCCCATATCTGGTTATCGGGGTATGCCGGTCTCAATGATCTAGAGACACAATACCCGATAAGGACTACCAAATGATAATATTGATCATTACAAGAGTGTTGATGGGAATCCTACACCAGGGGTGACTCACGTTACTGGTTCTTCACATCTTGTGATCTGGTTTGTTAGTATCATTTTGCCCGTACCCTTGTACTATTGATAAGGTTTTGACGAGCAGAGGATTACGGTTGAATCCCTAGTAAGACCCCTAAGTTTGTAGTTGTTTGTTGATTCCTATGGGGGATAATACTTAGGCTTGGTCTATAAACATCCCTCTAGCCCTGCAATAATTTGTGTTTTTCAATGTTCAGAGCAGCGTGCAGCTGCGGGCTATCATAGATTGATCTAGAATAATAGCGATCATTTCATTTCTATTAATAAGAAGTGGTTAATGTTTTGACTTTTGTCCTTAGGTTTCTTATACCCTTTTGTCCCCTCTACTGTATAGCTATAGTGGCTGAACGCCATGGTTTGGCGTATGATGACGCCATGTATCATTCCATCTTAGACAACATGCCAAGTATTTTAGAAACACTGCCCACACCTACAGTGAATGCAACAGATGACTGGACTAAAGTGCTAGCCTTAAAAAAGTCGCAATCTCGGACTCAGACTCATGGGATCATCATGGCAGAGTACATGAGAGCTAGTTGCG
Organism: Lissotriton helveticus; assembly: GCF_964261635.1. Lineage (NCBI taxonomy): Eukaryota > Metazoa > Chordata > Amphibia > Caudata > Salamandridae > Lissotriton > Lissotriton helveticus. The sequence continues at coordinate 652,967,126 of NC_136068.1, forward strand.
CACCTCCTGGGCTTATAGTTACCAATGCTCCACGATTATTTCTAAGTGATAAACCATTCCTGAAGGACTGGTCAATGATTGCTTGGCGCTGTACCCGTGACTGGCTAATTCTGATTATCAGTACAGCCAAACGGATATCAGACGCCATTTTAGTAGAAATACAGGTGTTGGAGGGCAAAATTAAGGCGACCATTAGTGCCACCTTCAAGAAAAACAAAGACGAATCAGATAAAGCCAACAAAGAATTTGCTGATTCGATACTTCAGACTAAACTTGAGAAGTTCAAGAAAGACCTGGCCAAGTTTAACTTGGAGACTGTTTATCCCTACACCAGCGATAACTACAAAGCTCCTGATTTCAATAAGAGAGGGAGATTGTATGGATCCAACTACTCAGGATCGAGTTCAGAGACAGGAAGTGACTCAGAGGCTAGTAATCAACCCTCCAACGCCGGTAACAACCGAGGCAGAGGAGGGAGATCACAGAACTATAGGGGCCAGTACAACATGCCCGGCCAATCGTGGTGGCCTCCAGGACCCTGGGGCTATCCAGGGAATTTTGCGCCACCGATGGGCCCGTTTCCAGGTTTCCAAAACTTCAACAGCCAGCCTTTTTTAGCGCGTGGCCCCAGACGGTCACGGGGCAAAAGAAGACCGGCACAGGGACAACCTCAGGTCCAATGGGAGGATACAACAGGCCCACACGCAGGGACTCGGAGTCAAACGAGAAGGCATGCTCAAGAACAATAATTAAACATAAACAGAGCTTGGTGGTCAATCTCAGTTCAAGAACTTTAACAGACATAGAGGAAGCGGTGCTGAATAAGGGCTTAGGCTTTGTGACTACCGATGAGGGCGATCCATTTGTCTTACAAATGGAATTAGCGCAGTTTTTTCGCAAACTGAGGCTCCATTATTTCTTCAAAAACAAGAACTCTGAGGAATCGGAGGAGGAGAGGGATACCAATACAGGTCTGAGGAACAAATCCACCTTTTCACCTCCCTTACATGCCATACCGACTCAAGTTCTTACTTTTGAATTAGCTGTCAAGAATGAGATAGATCTCATACAATACAGTTCCAGATCACGGTACAATAATCTCACCACCGCAGAGAGACAGGGTCTAAAATCATTGACCCCAGACAGTACTATAATTGTAAAGCCCGCTGATAAAGGGGGCTCCATTGTGGTCCAAAATGTAGACACTTATAGGGCAGAGTGTCTCCGACAGCTGAGCAACAGCGATGCCTACCGTCCACTGACCATCGACCCGACTCCCAGACTGACGAGGGAGATCAAAGTCTTGGTTGAAGAAGCCTTGGCGGAAGGCTGGATTACTCCCGCAGAGGCATTATTCCTGCAGGCTAAGCATCCCATCATGCCTTATTTTTACACCCTACCTAAGGTGCATAAGCCACAGAGACCGCCTCCAGGGAGGCCCATAATTTCAGGCCAGGGCTCATTACTTGAACCGCTTTCAGCGTTTGCTGACTATTTTCTTAAACCTTTGGTCAGCATGATGCCCACTTTTCTCAAGGACACTGCTGATGTCCTGAGAGTGATTCCTGAGATTGCCTTTGATCGAGAGACAGATTATCTTGTCTCTCTGGACGTTGAGTCCCTGTATACCTCAATTCCCCAGGATGCGACCCTGGATACCATCAGGTCCATCCTGGGTGAATCGGAACTGGACTCCATCACTCCTGTACCGTTTATTATGGCTTTGGCTACCATAGCCATGAAAGAAAACTTTTTCATGTACGAGGACCAGATATACCATCAAGTCTCTGGGACCAGCATGGGCAGCATTTTTGCCCCTTCGCTGGCGAATTTATATGTCCATCAATTTGAACAGACCACAGTTCTACATCCCACCAACCCCTTCTTTCCATCCATTATTTGGTGGAAAAGATATATTGATGATATCCTGTTGGTGTGGAGAGGGACTAGTGAATCGGCCTTACAATTTCACCAATGGCTCAACAGCAAGAACAATTATCTCCGGTTCACGATGGAGATTAGTAAAGACAGACTCCTGTTCCTGGATCTCTCGATTTACAGCACTTCGAGGGGTTTGGAGAGTGAACTGTACAAAAAGCCAATGGCAAGGAATTCATTGCTCCTGTATGAAAGTCAACACCCCAAGTCTCTGAGGGACAATTTGCCCTTTGGACAGTTTCTTCGAGTTCATCGGAACTGCTCTACCCCAGATACTTTCAAACTCCATGCAGAGGAGCTTTCCAAACAGTTGAGGGAGAGGCACTACCCTAAGAAATTGGTCCAACGTTCATACAAACGAGCAGCTAACAATCATCGTGCTGCCCTTTTGGAACCACGTATAGAGAAACCACCACTGGACCGTTTAACCCTAGTGAGCACTTTCAACACCAAATCGAACTATGTTCAAAAAGTGATTAAAAAGCACTGGAGAATTCTGAACAGTGGGAAAGAAAAGATTCCCTTTCCACTTTTCGCCTTCAAACGTTCAACTAATCTGAGGGACCGTTTGGTACACACACGACCCAAGACCACACCCAGGAGAGAGTTAGGCACATTATGGGATCTCCCGCCGGTGGTAGGGCACCATCCTTGCGGGGGTTGCTCCATTTGCCCTCTAACAACTAAAGTCACTAGTGTGGACATTGGTACAGATAAGCCTTGGGAGCTGCGGCAGTTCACCAACTGCAACAGCACCAATTTGATCTACCTCATCACTTGCACGTGCAATGAAAGATACGTGGGCATGACCACGAGAAAGGTGCGTGTGAGGATGCAGGAACACAAAAGTACTTTCCGCTGTAAGAAAGATATCTCTAAACTTACTAAGCACTTTATCACATGTAATCATGCCGAGACAGACTTCAAATGGCATGTTCTTGAGAAACCATACATTCCATCACATGTGAGTGACGTGTCTAGATATCTTTTCATTCGGGAACAAAGGTGGGTTTTCAAATTGGGGACACACAAACAAGGGCTGAACGATGACATTCCGTGGGTCTCCTTGTCCTGAGCTCTCTGTAATTCGTTCTGTGCTTGTACATAGAGGGTTATGCGTGGCTCATATCTTTGACAGAGTACAAGAGGATTTGTCCTTGTACTTAACAGTATTTTTCCTCTGTGGGCAATACACTAGTTGGCCTTTGGCTAAATTATCTCTAGCCCACTACCTATTGATTATCTTAAGAGCACTTTGCCCGCGGGTGATGCTCTTGACCTGGTACATCCATTTCCAGCGTTGCCCGCATGGCAGGTTAGCTTGGTGGCTTAGTCAGCGGCGGCCTGGTACATGCGATGGTGAGCCTGGTTATCCAGGTATTCACCTTTTAATGAGAGGGGTCCTTTAATTACGAACACTCCCCGTCCAACCCCGTCTTAATGGGATGGTGATCTGAGTAATTTCTGTGGAGCGGGATGTGTGTTTCTAAACGCGCCATTACTAATGTCTGACCCAGCGCTGCACCATCTGCAAGCTGGTGCGCTTTGCAACGTGCAAATAGTAAATAGCGATTCGGTTTTACTGCAGCTGAGACGCTAGGTGGGACCGTTCCCGCTTTGCTATGGACTAACCAGCAAGGCGAGTATCTGCTTTCCATCTCAAAACCCAACACAACTAAAAAAACTACACTCATTACCGACATGACGTCATCGTGTAGTTCTATGCCATAGGAAGGACGCGCAAGTGTCCGCGATTGAGCGCGTGAGAGGGCACTGCAAACCGGACTAGTCCGTACACCTATAGCAGGCAGGACTGTGACTAGGCTGAAGTGTCATCATAGCTGGTCGTGGCTTTAGGCGTTCTGAGGGACACTGCGCCTGGCCACGCACTAAACAGTATTGTGGAAGTACATCCTTGTTTTTGAAAAGAACTACAATCACGAATGACGTGACGTCATTCTGTAGTTCCATACCGGCCTATGCTCGCGAGAGTACGCGCGCAAGGCCGCGAACGAGTGTGGGACAGGGTACTGCCTAGGACAGATGCATTATCACGTCCTGGTACCATCAGCGGGCATTATTAGTGAGGTAAGCGGCAGATGAACTACTATGATGGCAATATAAAGTGATCTGGGTTTAGGCGTCGATCGGGCCAGCCCCTCCCCCACCGGTATCGATTGGCTGAGTGCTGCTCAGCTTAGCAGTGAAGTAGTTAGAGCTCACTGATGACTGCGCCTCCCCCTGACTCAGTCACGGCCTGAGATACCGACGGACAGGTATGATTACCTGTCTTGCTAGCCTGATATTAGGTGCATGTCACTGGGCTAGCCATATGCTGTATATTAGAAACTTTGTAAACCCCTGGTAGCTTAGCCTGTAGTTGACAGAGAGGTGGAGAGAGGGTGATTTGTGAACCTACTGATGGGGGTTAATTGACTCCATGTACAGAATACCTTGGATTGCGCAGATATACACATCACCAGAGTAGCTTCATGACTGGTTGTCTGGTTTGTGAATTTTACGTAGTCGGTTTCTGTTATTGTAGAGCGGGGTCTCATATATCCTGAGCCAGGTCCAGGAAGAGGTGAGGTCCACTCCCCGGACACACTGGGTGAGTAAGCAAGCTGGTATATATTTCTGTTAAACAATTTATTATGTTGTCTACAAACCAGGGTAACAGATTGTGTTTTTCCTGCACGTTTGTCCTCTCTAAATAGTACATATGCAACCAGGTGCCGAAGAGAGGAGTTGAAACAGCCGAAGGAATATTATATCCTTTACTGGTTTTTCACTTGTGTGTTTTTTCATATATATTTTTTCACACTTTAATCACAACCAATGCAGTAGTATTATTATAGAACAGAGACCCTGACGAAAGCCGAAGGAGTCATCCCTTAGTGGCTGAAACATGTTGGTCTCCTCGCAGCTATTTGTTTGGACTGCGATGACGATATTATACTGTTCTTGTTTTTATTAAGGAAGGGGCAAACAATTATTAAAGTGTTCTGGGTTGAGCTCCCTATCCTTTTTTAAGACCACCACTTATTATTTATTATTTTTTGTTCACACTGCACTCCCCATCACATCAACATCATGTGGTAGTACCGAGTGATTGTGGGTCGCTACCCCATATCTGGTTATCGGGGTATGCCGGTCTCAATGATCTAGAGACACAATACCCGATAAGGACTACCAAATGATAATATTGATCATTACAAGAGTGTTGATGGGAATCCTACACCAGGGGTGACTCACGTTACTGGTTCTTCACATCTTGTGATCTGGTTTGTTAGTATCATTTTGCCCGTACCCTTGTACTATTGATAAGGTTTTGACGAGCAGAGGATTACGGTTGAATCCCTAGTAAGACCCCTAAGTTTGTAGTTGTTTGTTGATTCCTATGGGGGATAATACTTAGGCTTGGTCTATAAACATCCCTCTAGCCCTGCAATAATTTGTGTTTTTCAATGTTAATCAGCGATGCCTGCAATATGCATGACTCTAAACTATATTGGCTGCTAGTTACCAGGTGGGGGGGGGGGTGCTTCTAGGTCTTTGTCCCCGACCAACAACATCTCAATCGCAGCCTGGGAAGATCATTTTTCTACACTATATTCTGAGCCTGATAACTCAGATAGTGCAGCTCACATTGGTGACCATCCTCATCTATATTCTTCTGACCCTTTCACAAAAGAAGAAATCAGGTTCAGTGTAAAATCTATCAGAAGGGCCAGGGCGCAGGACCTGATGGCATTCAGAGAGACATGTTCCTAAATGACGTTGAGACTTGGACTGCCTATATTCTAGCCCTTGCTAATGGTATAGCCACGGGTGCCCCCATTCCATCTAGCTGGAAGGAAACTGAAGTATTTCCAAACTATAAGAAGGGTGATTGACCTTTACCTACTGAATACAGAAATATCAGTTTGATAGACTGTGTTCAGAAGGTGGTTGCTCAAGCTCTCCTTACAAAATTACAGGCCTGGTGTAGTGACTGGAATATTCTTTCTCCCTATTAGGAAAGGTTTAGGCAAAAGATCAGTAATACTACCCAGGTTTTTCGTTTCCTTTTATTGGTTTGGAAAACTGGGGTCATAGGCCAGGAAAGCCTATATGTTGCTATTGTTGACCTAAGGTCTGCCTTTGACCTGATTCCCAGACATAAGTTTTGGTCAGTGCTAAAGGAGATGGGCTTTCCACCTGACAATTTGTCCTTAGTTATCCGTCTCCACAAGAACAACTATGCAAGAGTTTGATGGGAAATCCAAGGGCAGCTAACAGACCTGATTCAAGTTAACAAAGGGATTTGCCAGGGTTGTGCACTTGCCCCAACACTTTTTTCTCTTTTTCTTAATGGTCTGATCCACTATCTCTCTGAAATTCCTGCAGATGCTCCTACTTTGGGGGGCTCAAAAGTAGTCTCACTCTTATTTGCGGATGACACGTTGTTGGTATCTAAAACCCGAGTGGCCTATTGACCCTTTTGGCTCGCTTTGAGGCTTGTTGTACCATGCTTGGGTTGGAGATTAATACTGCAAAAACCATATGGTAATTATTTATCCCACAAATCATTTAACAGCAAGCTTACACTGGGTGGGACACCTCTGGAAAGTGTTAACACCTTTGAGTATTTGGGGATCCCCTTTCTGACAATCGCTCATGGAACCCCCACATACTAAAACAAACCTTTCATCATCAACAGATAACAGGGGCTCTAATTAAGGAGCATAGGTATTTTACCACTCGACCCATTGAAGCTCCACTACACATCTATGACCACAAGGCTGTAAGTTCAGCTCTCTATGGTGCTGAACTCTGGGGGTTTGAAACCTTGGATGGTCTCCGGACTTTGGAGAATACATTTTTGAGAGCCCTGGTATCACTCCCACAGAGTACTCCTTTGCATCCGGTCAGGCTGGATCTAGGGAGAACAACTGTTGGTGAGAAGGCTATGATCCACCCTCTCTTTTTCTGGCTGTGCCTTGGGAGTACTCCTGAATTGATCCCATATACTAATGCCCTATCTGAGGTAATTGTCCTGAACTGTTTCAAGAAAATTAATTGGCTTCATAAACTGAAAAGCCTGTTGACCTCAATAGGGCTCAAGTGATTTTGGGATGTTAGGAATCCTGCATTACTTCCATGCAAGGCCCAAATTAAGAAATATTATTTGGATTTGGTGGACAAGTCTTCTACAAGCCATCATCAATTGGGGTGCCTTACATTGGATTTCCTTTAGATAAAATTAACAAGGAAATATGAACTATATCTAGAGGCCATTACAGTTCCATTGGATAGAAAGTTGTATATGCAATTTAGATTTGGCTGCATTCTGGTGAATTCATTCAGAGCATCCTGGGGGAAGTCCTCCGCTTGTCTGGGATCCTGTCCAGGAGGAGTGTGGCTCAATGGTTAGAGCAAAGCATAAAGCAAAGATCCTTGAGGATTTATTATAGAGACATTCCTTGTTTGTAATATCGTCACAACAGTGATTGACAAGTCAATATCACACAAAAAGGCCAACTGATTTTTCAAATCATTTCATTTTATCAAAAAACTTTTAATTTTATCAAAGAATCTTCATTTGTAATCCACAGTGTACATTATCAATATGTAAACACTCCTTGATATATACAATTCAAAAAAGGCAACCAGTAATGCTATTATCTACTTCTCAGTCTAGATCTTATCTGTCTACAGCATTGACACCCCTTGTATACAGCGTATGGGCTCAACCAAACATATTGCCATACGATCCTCAATGCAAAATATATTCATCTGTTTCATATACAGAAATGTTCTCAAATCAATAAACAAAGGGTGTGGTGGCGTCGACGTTTCGGTCTCAACCTGCTTAATTCCACAAGACCATCCTCAGGACGAGAAGGTTACACATATTCTATTAAAAAACATACATGTATATAAATATACAACATCATATATATTTCATCAGTCTCCCCATTTGTGCATGTGTGATCGTCTGCCCACACTGAACCAAGAAAAAGTGCACCATCTAGCGTGTAGTGTCTATGTCCCGCATAACACACATAAATTAAAAACATTACCACTGCCAAAAGAGAAAGCACATGGTCCTATGGAAATGCATTGGTTTGTGTTAGATGTAGTTAAACAATCCAAACGCAGGCATGATGTGGATCGCCTTCTCACACTGAGTGAGAACAGGTGGATTTGGCTGGCAAAGAGTGTGGAGAATGGTCTTAATTAATTCGTCGAGTGGCAAACATTGTCAACGTTTTAAAAACACTATTTACATATATAGACTTTCACCCTATCGTTGCAAGTATATGGGAGTGGTGAACCTGTATATAGAATCTCACTGAGCGATAAAGGTTGATAGCCACATTATAAGCTACGTCATCTTAATACAATGTTCTTTATGTTGTAGTGGTATTTACTATGATGTGGCAATTATCATAGTCATAGCAGGACCTTTATTATTTGCACTTTGATTGCTGGTGGTAGCAGCAGTAGTAAGTGATACCGAATTGTTAAGCTTGTTAGGAACTTATAAGATGGCCGCCGTTGTGGGATACACTTCTGTGCTGCCCTTGTGAGATTTCTACACAAGCGTTGGGTTGAAGTTTTATTGGCGAATGAGTCTCTGGTTTTAGAATGTGTTACCACATTAAATCCATTCATACTTATTATTTTTCGATCCTGGCACCCCTATTTAAATTGAGCTATGCTGCAGTGTTCGGGTACTCTTAAGATGGCTGGCATGAGCTTAAGCACGTCACTGACGTTAGATTAGAGGGTAAAGTTTGACTCGACAATGTGCCCGGGCAAACGCGACAGAAAGCTGTGCCGGATAATCGATAGTGACCGAGTTACCACTAGATGGTAAGTTTGCACGATGTATCGTGATGAGGTCGTACATATTAATGTGGTTGGCACACCTAGAGACCCGAGTGAACAATTAGTTAGAGTTGGTTATTTGCTTGTTGTGTATTTTCGAGAGATTGGATCCACTAGATGAAGACGCTGTTAAATACTCCACAGACAACTGAAGCTTCAGTCGAGGTAAGAGTGAGACATGTAGGTGGGTTAGTATTCCGATAATTACGCTTACAACCCGGTATTGATGCTCTATTTTCTCTTTGATGAATACAGATAATTGAATTTTGAAACGAATGGTTCAGAGTGAGTACTATTCTGTGTGTTGACACAAAGGTGCACGCAGAGGTGGTTTTTCACTTTTTCAATTAGAAATCTCGAGACGATGAGTATTTGACACTTTAATGGTTTTGGCAGTGGGAATGTTTTTAATTTATGTGTGTTATGCGGGACATAGACACTACACGCTAGATGGTGCACTTGTTCTTGGTTCAGTGTGGGCAGACGATCACACATGCACAAATGGGGAGACTGATGAAATATATATGATGTTGTATATTTATATACATGTATGTTTTTTTAATAGATTATGTGCAACCTTCTCGTCCTGAGGATGGTCTTGTGGAATTAAACTGGTTGAGACCGAAACGTCGACGCCACCACACCCTTTGTTTATTGATTTGAGAACATTTCTGTATATGAAACAGATGAATATATTTTGCATTGAGGATCGTATGGCAATATGTTTGGTTGAGCCCATACGCTGTATACATGGGGTGTCAATGCTGTAGACAGATAAGATCTAGACTGAGAAGTAGATCATAGCATTACTGGTTGCCTTTTTTTAATTGTATATATCAAGGTGTGTTTACATATTGATAATGTACACTGTGGATTACAAATGAAGATTTTTTGATAAAATGAAATGATTTGAAAAAATCAGTTGGCCTTTTTGTGTGATATTGACTTGTCGATCATGGAATATTGGGTTGCCCTGTATTGTATTAGCTCAATGGTTAGAGCGGCAGACCCTGATGTAGAGTTCTGGCCAGGGACCAGGGACCAGGGTTCAATTCCTGCCTAGGCGGGGTCTCGGGCTCAATTTCCTCGGACCTGTTAATTCTCGCCTCAGTGCCTATTCTAATCACGGGCCCCACGCTGCAACTCTGGGCAATAGCTTGCTTAGTCTCCACACCGGCCCCAACAGCGCTAAGGATGCCTGGCTTCACCCTGGGGGTGCCCAGGAGTGGACACTTCACAGGGAAAGCCAGGAGGGGTTCCACAGCGGTATGAGTATCAGCACCAGGGGGCCGAATAGGCAACACCGCAAGGTGACCCTCTGGTGACAGTGCGCTCTATAAGTGCCATGACATTTATGTCTTCTATTTGTGGAGACAATAGCACATATACTATTTGCACACCCACTTTATAGTACACCAACGTTGAGATGGCTAGTCCCTCTTTGCAAGAGCCTTGGAACCCGTTGCCATCAAACAGTACTGCACATCTTAAAATCTGACACCAGCCTTCTGATAGTATGTGCAGTTGCAAAGTTATTAGGCAAGATGTGTGCTATTTGAAGAGAACATCTGAAAACCACTATTTTAGCAATTTAGGCAGAGGCTTTTTATTTGCATATATAGTCCTTTTATTCAAAATCAATTTAATAGTTTTTAACTGATACTGTAAGCACCTTAACCCTATGTACTGTATGCATTGCACTTTATATGTTTTGAGGAAAGGGGTATCCTTGACGGGAACAATGTAATCTCTACCTGGACAATTTTCCAACTGTAACCAATTGACATTATAGTTATATAATTCTAAGAGACTCCAAAGAGTACCAGCTGGAAATTGCTTAAGCAGGATATCTCTGGCTGTTTGGTCATGCTAGCATTCATACGTTGACACTTGTATTGCAATACTGGTGCTTTTCTGTATCATTCTCATCTGTACATTAGTTTTTTAAGAGATTTGTCGTTATCTACTACCTGTTCACTTTGGCATTTTAAATATTGGGTACTGGAGCATAATTGTGTATGGGCAAAACTTTTGTGGTATTTCTGCCACAATAAAGTATGATGATGAGTACAAAATATTGAAAATAAAACTATGAGAAAGAAAAAGAGAGGACTAAATTCATATTATAAGGACACAAAGAATGTATGAAAGATGAACACATCTTAACCAGGAATATGAAACACTTTAAGGAAATCAGAGCCAGGAAGTTTCGTAGTAAAGTGGTTGTAAATCTACTGACAAATATCAATAACTATAAAAGAAGGAGAGAGGCACTGAAATTGAAAGAACAAGTTGAGGGGTAGTTGATAAGGTATTTGCTTTGAGGAGAAAGCTTTTAATTTTGATTATAAACAGAATGAAGACTTTTGACCAAATGGTGTTGTGCATAAGGAACAAAACCAGAAGAAGAGATTAGTGAATAGAAGTAACTGTTGTACCAATTTTGGATGAGAATGGATATATACTTCTACTACAGAGCCTTTCTTTAAGAAGAAAGCTATCTCCAGAATGACACATTAGTTAATGCTATTGATGAAAGAGGACAATGTTATAAATTGAAGAATAGCACTCCTACGAAAAAAGGAGATGATGGTTCCTTGAAATGTAGAACAAGTTATTGCAGAACAGGCACAGGGAAGGAGTAGTCAGTCCCTGAAAACAAATGGAATTGTAGTACTGTTTTTAGTATTCAACAGCACCACATTGATATGCCAAGAACATTTCTGCGGAGCATTCCAAGGGAAAGTTTAAAACACAAAATAAGCACTTTACAAGGAATGGATCCTTGCAAGGTTAGAAAGCATGCTTGACATCCTTAGCTCCGCTGATCTTACAAGCGGACACGAGACCTACCTGAGCGCTACACAGCGTTATGCTGAGCTGAGGCGCGCACTTTACAGCAATATAGCGGCGTGTTTTAAAAATCCTGTTTGGATATTTTCTTTAATCTTTATTTGCTTATCCCCTGTTTTTAAGGGTCAACTCCACACACTTGCACCATAATCGGTACTGCCACCGCGCTTTGCGGGTCCCGGTTCCTGTGGGCTGGTAGTGTGAGCAACAGCGCTTCTGTGGCGGCCATATTGGGTGAGGGGTGCACGGTCTAGCGGCTCAGGCGGCGACCTCCTCTTAAAGGAAATCATGCTTACGCGCAGCGGTCACGCGCAGCGGGTACCCCGGATCACCGCCGGAGTCACGCCAGAGTCCAGCCCGTCTGCGCCCGTCAGCGTTCGGGTTGGGCTCAGCCATTGGGCGTATATGCTCCCGGGCCCCCCATGCTCCGATATACATCATGTGAGCTACGCTCCTTACAAAACCCCTCGGTGGCTGTTGCACTGTCTTCCCCGGTCGCTACAGAGGTAAGTCTCGCTGCCCTGGATGCGGATGGCGCCCCAGCTGTGTTTCGTCTTCGCTTCCCAATAATAAGATCGACAATGTTGGGTATTTCTGCATGCTGCTAAACACTAGATCTGTGGGCAGACATGCGCAAGACATTTATGATCTTCTCGATACGGAAAAGCCACTCTGTCTCATGTTGACTGAGACGTGGCTGGGGGAATTCTCACATCCCGATGTTGCTATAGATATTCCTCCTGATTACAATGTTTTCAGGAAGGATAGACTTAAGGGAAGGGGTGGGGGAGTGGCACTGGTGGTGAAGAAATGCGTGGCTTGTTCCATTCTGCCAGTAGATGATATCCGCGGCTCTGAGTCCCTTGCCTTTTCCATCACTCTGGCACCACACCAATCCTTTAAAGGTCTATTAGTCTATAGGCCACCTGGCCCACCTGGAACCTTCTTCGAAGAGTTTGAGTTGGTTACATCGGGACTGGCCCTGAAAGCAGAACACTGCATTGTAGCCGGGGATCTTAATTTTCGTATGGATGATCCATCGGACCCGGATACTATTAAACTTCTGGAGGCTACGGCCCCCCTGGGCCTGATCCCTTATCTTTGGGGGCCAACGCATGACAAGGGACATACTCTTGACCAGGTCTTCTCGACATCTCCTTTGGAGGTGAAGGAGATTATCCCGGTGCTTTGGTCAGATCACAGGCTAGCCAAATTTTTGGTTAAAGGCACGCTGAAATCAGCTAATCCCGTGTCTCGGCAACAGGGCCGTGCCCTCAGGGCATACCATCGAGTGACTCCAGCTATGCTGGCTCAGGCCGCTCTGGATCACCCATGCCCTCTCACAGGAGATCTGGAGAAGGACCTGGAGTCTCTGCAGACATGGCTTTTGGATAGGCTAAACGATCTTGCCCCGGTGATGGCCCCCCGCTTAACACCGAAACGTGTTTCGGCTCCCTGGTTCACTGCGGCACTGTCGACCGCTCGGCAGCAATGTAAGGCAGCTGAAAGAGCCTGGCGATCACAATATGATTCTGTGGCAAGGCTGACCTATAAGACAGCGGTTAAGGCCTATCAGCGGGATATTCGCCTAGGAAAAAAAGCCTATCTTGCAGGGAGGATAGAAGCCGCCTCCAACTCCTGTAAGGAGATTTTTACCATAGTTAGAGAATTTATGGCCCCTCGTTCCAATGCATCCCGAGGTATGCCCTCTAAGTCCCGGGCTTCTGATCTTCCACATTTTTTCACCAGCAAGATTAAGCTTATCCAGGACTCCTTTCCATTGGCGGCGCCTGTGGGGCTGATTAACCCCGAGGACGACTCGGGCCTCGCAGTTTCGCTAGGCCCGATGCTGGCCATTTTTCCATCCATCTGAGCCCCTGCTTCCTTAGCGCTTATGGGCAATCTTAAATCTGGGTCGCCTTTGGACCCCTGCCCGGCCAAATTCTTGGCAAAAATGGCGGAAGCTATAAACCCGCTGGCGAATCCACTCCTAAACCTCTCGTTGAGCCAGGGATTGGTTCCGCAGGCCTGGAAGCAGGCAATGGTTATCCCCTTGCTGAAGAAGCCTGGTCTCGATCCTGAGGCTCCGGTCAATTACAGACCGATTTCTCTTCTGCCGGCTTTTACGAAAATTTTGGAGAAGCACGTGCACACGGTGCTCTCCAATTTTCTGGAAACACATGAGATTCTGCACGCCACTCAATCTGGCTTCCGCCCAAACCTCAGTACAGAGACTGCGCTCCTGGAGGTCTCAGAAGCCATTAAAGGGGTACTGGACTCCGGGGGCAAAGCCATGCTGGTCATGTTGGATCGGTCGGCGGCCTTCGACACCGTCCCCCATGAGGGCCTTCTCGCAAGACTCTATGAGATTGGCCTTAGGTGTTCAGCTGGTTTTCATCTTTCCTAGCTGGCCGCCGACAAATGGTCTGGGCCTCCCCAGACTCGGCCGTGATGCCGCCATTGGGAGTCGGGGTTCCGCAGGGCTCTATATTGAGCCCGACCCTCTTTAACATCTTTATGACCCCTCTGGCGGCGTTGGCGGAGTCGTTCGGGGCCCAGATCGTATCCTATGCCGACGACACACAGCTCCTCTTTTCTTGTAAGAGGGGAGGAGACTTCAATGGAGAGAGTATCCGGGATTGCCTTGGAAATGGTTCCAGCTCAACAGCCTCAAGTGCAACCCAGATAAGTCTGAGGTACTCTTCTTCGGGTGTGCGGCGGATCCTGACTGGCAAGCTTGGTGGCCCATCAACATGTCTCCCCCGTCCTGTTCATCTCAAGTAGCTAAGAACCTAGGGGTCAAGATGGACAAGGGTCTGACGTTGAGATCCCAGATCCTAGGGGTGACAGGCACATGTTTTGGCCTCCTCAAGATGCTGCAGAGGTTTTTACCTCTCTTGTCTGAGGAACATAGGAAGCTGACTGTGCAGGCTCTGATCGGCTCTAGGTTGGATTACTCCAACGTCCTTTACCTGGGCCTGCCAGAGTATCTGCTGCAGCGGCTTCAAGTTGTGCAGAATGCTGCCGCGAGGGCCATTTATGGCCTAAATAGGCGAGCCAGCGCTGCTGGTCTTCTGCAGACCCTACATTGGCTGCCTATCCGTAAACGGATCGCCTTTAAGGCATTAACTTTGGCCTACAAAGCTTTCCATGCTGTGGGAGCTAAGTATCTCCAAAGGAGACTCGCCTTTTACCACCCGGCCCGCTCTCTCAGATCAGAATCTCTGTTTCTGGCGGCGGTGCCGCGCGTAAAGAGAGCTCGCATTGGAGGCCGCTCCTTTGGACTGCTGGCGCCACAGTTGTGGAACGCCTTGCCGCTGACACTCCGTGGAGCCACTAGTTTACTTGCATTTAGGAAAGGCCTCAAAACTTGGCTGTTTTCCCTTTAGGCTGTTTTTCCTTTTTTTCTCTTTCTGTTCTGCCTTCCACTTTGCTTTTATCACTGTGTTGTGTTATTCTGCTGTAGGTCTCATTACTAAAGCGCCGGGACACTCTTTTTGAGTAGCCGTGCGCTATATAAAAATAAATATAACATAACATAACATAACATACAAATATGGAGGGACGCTCACTAACCTGTTTATAAAAGAAAAGTGTGTCAAAGCAGCTTTCATCCTTTCAGGATGTAAGCTGTACACCTCTCAACACAGCAATATTTAGTTAGAAGCTGTATTATGTTAAAACTCCTGATTTCTGTATAGGAGAAATGAATAGAGCACTTTTGCATGGTTTTGTGGGAGAGGTATCAAAGGTTTGTGATGATGTTCAGTTTTGTTTTGTTTGCCCACAACAGGACTCTACCGAAAATAAAGAGTTGATGACAGGAGGGGAAACAGCATTTGTAATGCTGTAAACAAAACACATTAGTTTGCAATGCGGTCGTTACAATGACTGCGTTGTTACGACACCTGCCATTACATCGCAAGTCGTAAAAACAACTTGCTGTAGGGTGCTTGCAACACCAGGAAATGTGTAGATTTCAAATACAACACCTTCCCTGCTGTTGCACAAACTGGAGTAGGAATGGTAATAAATACTATTCCTAAGTCCAGCACGCCCCCTACAGCAACTCGTTGTTAAGACTTTTGATGTAATGGCACGCATGGTAACAACACAGTCGTTGTAACAACAGCGTTGTGAATGCACGCGTTGTAACATGCTATAATCTGACAACAGGAGTTGCGGAACAGGACAGAGATAATATTGTTGATGGTTTTCAAGAGATTACAAAATTTAACACAGTGACATCTGAAAAATATGTACATGTTTGTATATGTTGTCGACACACTCAGTATAAGATTCAAACACAGACTGTTGACTTGTATTTAGAAACTGAAAATGAAAATAATGATTACTGGCAAAAGGTTGCTTGCTGTGTACTTATTTGTAGAAGAACACTTTGACTTGTCTACACAGCAAGTTATATGTAAGCACTTTCACAATAAGTTAGAAGAAAATAAAATGCCTGATAGAGCTGTGCATAACCGTTAGTATTTTTTCCCATTTCAGAACCACTTCAAGGTTTAAAAGTTTATGAGTCAATTCTTATCCAAAGTATACATCCATTTCAGGCTATGGTCCTTATGAAGCCAAACACAGGCAGGTTAACATGAACAGAGCTGCAGTAATGTCTAAAAGGTACTGTAGTATACTGGATTAGTTGTGTTTTCTTAAAATGTTCAGCACAATTGGAGGAAGAGGATGTGAATTTCAATAAATTATTTGGTTTAACTTATAAATGAGTCTCTTCACCTCTTCACTATTGTATCTTGTTTTGGTTGCCTAATGTTTAAAATGAAATCCTAACAAATGTTTCCTTCTTTTATATTTTTTCACAGTGGTTGAAAGGCTGCAATAAAAAGTAAAAACAATTCACAAGTATGGATTTTCACATTCTGTAAAATTACATTTACAGACTGCTCCACGGTTGTTACAATGGTGTTAAAGTCCATGCAGAAGGTAACAAAACACTTTAGTTCTGTTCAAATTTCTTTGCATATTCTCTCTACTTCACCTGGACCTTTGTCACCAGGAGCAGGGGCTAGAAGTTTTTAAGCTAATGATCCCTCTCCTTTTTTTCTCTGTGACATTTTAAGTTGCTTTTTATGGTATGTTTTCAAGTTATACATCGTGCTTGTTGTAGCACATTAATTGTTTGTATTGTGCACCTCACCAATTTATTTGTGGTCTTCGATTAACCAGATGGAATAGTGAAAAAATCTCAAGCTATGCTTTGTTTCTTCATTGGTGGATCTATTTATGTGTAGCTGAGTCCTCCACTCATGGCTCCACACCTTAGCTCTCTCATTCCAAGAGACCATCTAGCCCGGCTATTCTCGAGTGGCCCCAGGTTCCTTTGCCTGTTCCACTATTTAACACATTTGCCCTGCTGGGGCTCCTCATCAACTGCAATTGAATTGAAGGACCAGTGTCTATGATTCCTAAGGCTTATTCTTACAATCGGACCCCATGAATCAGCGGGCACAATGTAGCCTTAGTAGCCATACCCAGGATATTGATTCTTGTAGCCTCATCTCATGGAATATATCCGGCTTGGCCAGTAAGTTTACAGATCCGGAATGACAATGCTTTATTCAAAAGTATGACATAATTTGCCTGCTGGGGAACTGGCCACCATTAACTCCTTCTTTTTGAAGGGTAACAGTCATTTAATGTACCTGTAACCCCTTTGAGGGCTGGATGACCAAAGAGGGGCCTTTCAGTCTTTGTCTCACTCAAGATAAGAGTTGGCATTGTGGACTGAACACTGACAATCTATGCCTGCGAGTCTTACTATTTTCTCTAGGGACATGCAGTTTACTGCTTTTGAATTTTTATAATACCACTTCAACTTTCCCCAGGGTTTGCAATATCACACGTCTAGGCACTTTCTTAACTAGTTGTATTGCTTCTACCCGCAACACCTGTAACATCATTCTATTAGATGATTTTAACGTTAATCTTTGTCGGGAACCAAGGTTGTAGGGTTTTGGTGGTATTAGGTATTCCGACTGCCCTTGGAGTTTTGATGCACACTTTGAACATAATGAACATGGGTAAATTGGACCCAGACCAGGGGAATTTAATCCTCACTTTCAAAGGGCTAGGTCAAGCAACCTTCTTTATCGATTTCATCTTAGTTTCTGCCCCTCTTTTTTTACCTGATTTCTAACTTTTCCATTATATCCTGTAATCATAGTGATCACAACCCGCTGTGTATCAAAGCTAGCTGGTCGATATTGGGTTTGAAGAGGAGGAGTGGTGGAGGAGGTGCGCTACAGTCTACAGAGGGAGGTAGAAGACTTAATTGGGAGCAGAATCTCCCTGGCTCCTTGCTTGAGAGCCTCCTTGTGAAGAATCAGAACGAGATTCAGATTTTTCAGGACTCAAAGAAGCAGCCCACCGTCTGTGCCTTTGAATCTATCTCTCATTCTGTCAATGAGCTACTAATGATCCATGCCCCTAAAGTCCAACAAGTAAGGGTTCCTAGATGGTTTAAACAGGAATGCTTACTCACTGCTAGGAGACTCAGAAAAGCATTGCATGAACAGTGCCCTACTCAAAACCAGAAGGAAGCAATATAAGATAGCCCTCAGTAAGCGCAAGGAGGTGCTGAAGGAGGATGCTTGGGGTAAGATTATCGATGTCACTACCATCATGTGTAGCGCCAAGTTTTGGAGCATTATCAACAGTCCTTTTCTGGGAGTAGAAACTGCAAATGTCCTGGATGAACATATCACAGAGGATGACTGGGTCAGCCATTTTGAGGGTATGATCGAGGGCACTCCGGCTCAGCTTTCACTGCCTGTGGGGGGAACTGAAAACACAACCCTGTCAGTTATGGAGGGAGAAGTGAGGCAAGTAATTGCAGGTATGTCATGCAACAGCGACCCGGGTCCTAACGGAATCCTTCCCGACCTTTACCTGTCCGATGTGGTGTTTTGGGCATCCCTGCTTACCTCTGTTATTACTTCTGCTGTGAGGTCTGGGCCCTTGAGCTAACTCTATTATTCTCCCTGTTTTCAAAAAGGGTAATACGGTCAGCACTTATTGCTACAGCCATATATCATGTTGGATTTGGTGGTTAAAGTGTTCGGACAAATCCACCTAGACAGGTTATCCTCATTTGCTCCAGACAATAACATTCTGCCAGTTGCCCATTATGGTTTCCGTTCTGGCCGCTCCACGATTGGTTAATGCCTAAACCTCTTTATGATATTGAATCAGTATACGGTAGCCTGTCCTGGTACCATCTTTCTGGCCTTCATGGACCTGTCTTCCACATTTCACTGTGTGAACAGAGGAAAGCTGTGGCAGATACTTCTTTCCCTGGGGGTGGACAGGGATATAGTAACTTTTTTACCAGACCTACATCGAGACACTAAGGCAGCCATGCAATATTCTGCCAGCCTGAATGCATCATGCTCATTTTCCGTCAAGGGTTGAGTCTGTCAGTGGTGTATTCTGGCCCCTTTTTTATTTAATCTCTATATCAACAATTGGGGACAAATCTCCTGGAGACTAAGGCGGACTTCCTCTAGGCATGATGGCGGGGTCTCCTGGTATTCTTATATGTAGATGATGCTGTCCTGATGACCAGGACTGAACAGGGTTTGCAAATGCTTATGAACTCCTTTGATCATTTTATGGGGGACCAGGAGTTGACGATTAACAACTCCAAGTCTTATATCATACAAGTAGGGACCTGCCCTAGCAGGCCATATACTTTCAGGGTATGGCTTTCCCTGATTCCAAAGTTGAGCATGTTCTCTTATTTGGGGGTATTATTAGATAATAAAATGATTTGGGGACTCAACTCTCCAGCAAGAAAAATGACCTCGCCCAGGAGACTGCAGCCATTTACAATGTTGCCTCTAGTTTGGGGAAAAGACTGTGTGGGGGCTCTTTTAAATCTTTACAGGGCCAAGTGCATCACAAAGGCCCTTCATGGCAGTGACATTTGGGGGTACACCACCACAGATTATCTACAATTGTAGAAAAAATATTTTTGAGATGTCTTTTATCCATCTCTCAGGGTACCACCACTTTCACTGCTCAGGAAGAGCAAGGCATGCCCCACATTTCTGATCTGATAGCATTTCCCCCTGTGTTTCTCTGGCTAAAAATTTGGGTTGAGAAGGGGACCTTCTTAAATAAATGCATTTTAACAGATTGTCTGTACCTTTGTGGTAAATAAATAATTAATTACCGGTACTATTTTTCTATGCATTTAATCAAAACAGATAGCTCAATAAATAAGAGGCAGGATCCGTGATATCTGAGTCAGAATGGCTTTAATCGGATGGCTCGAGCCTAAAGACCATGAAGTGGCATGCAATGGAATGGAATGGCAGCTGCAGGAACGGGAACGGGACAGCTAATATCTCATTAACATCGTACAATATATATAGTAAAACAGTACAATTACATGGCATACAGTAGGCGTAACAAGTGACAAACGTAAGATAAGAACATAGGGGCGTGCAAAGAAGGCGTGCACGGAGACATGTGATGAAAACGTCACAGAAGTGTCATAAATGGGTGGATACATGGAGGGGGCTACCTGGGCAGCTGGAACCTTTAACCTACTGGTGCGCGCAAACGGGCCATGACGTGTAACTAGGGAGAGCTGGGGGCTCTGACTTCTACACTAGAAGAGGAGACTAAAGTCTGGGATGTCAGGACGACATGTACCTATAGTATATCTGGTATCTGGTGTTTGGAGAACATGTTGATTGAATCTAAAAGTCATCAGGGTAAAGGCTACTTGACACTAAGGCTGGTGCATGCATATATTCTACATGTATTGCGTGTAGTAATTCTCTTGCATGGAGACAGGAAGACTAGACTATAGCTGATGATGTTTATGCGGTTCGTTAGCTTAGGAATGTGAAGCCGGGGAGCTAAACTGATAACTAGGGGCATAACATATTCTTGGCAGACAGGCAGGCAGGCCAGGCCGGGCACCGCGCTGCTTGGCAGAAAGTAAGCAAAGGGTCAGGGATACGGGAGGGGCTGCATCGCTCCTCAGAGTGGTTTCAGGAGACTGGAGCTTGAATCTGGGGTCCGGGCCCTTATGAGGCCTAGAAAACGGGGACAATTCGATGAATTAACGCGCATAATGTAAAATGCTGGCAACATAGGCCTAATACTCGTTGCTTTCACGAGAACTGGAAACTGGCATACTAACGTTGGACACAACTATAATTGCGTCTTTATTCGGTCAAGGGGAACATATGCATATCGATCATGCACATATAACATATAATGGGGAACACGTAGGGACACATGACAAGGCAAAATTCGATTTTCCTCATTCCCTCCTTGTGCCCTACGTTTCCTTCAGGAAACATCAATATTCATGATACCATCTATCTGTTCATAGAGCATCATTTGCTCGTCTCGAATCTTCTTGGAATGGGACTTAGGACTTGGAATACAAGAGGTAGCGCACAAGCCGCAAATCGCAGGGCCACATTGTAAACATAATCAACAACTGAATATGACCATTACTACTATTCCTAGGAATGACAATACTTTCCATCCCCAGGCAGATATTATACTCCAGAGCCAACTGGACCATGTCCAGGTGCCTGGATTCTGGTGCAACTGATGGGCAATCTTATGAAGTCTGGTTATAGCTGAATAAACAGACGGTGCGTTATTAGGAATGAAAATGCAGCAACTAGATCCAATGACTCTACAAGCTCCGCCCCTATCGGCCAGTATGACGTCAAGGACGAGGCGATTTTGAAGGACAACAAATCTCATAGCAGATTGTTCTTCGGTTAAGTTACCTAGAGCGGAAGTAGTCTCATTCACTACTGCTTCAAGGGTTCTGGTTAGCCTACGTATTAGCTTACTATTCTGGACAGGACCTATGAAAAAAAAGAAACCTTTATTGAAGTCTTGATACTGTTCTAAGGCAGTTTCAGTTTGATCGACACTTGGGGACTCAGTCTCCCTTCTATGTCTAACGTGCACTAGATGTGTATTTCTGTGATAATCGGATGGGGCTAGGAAAACTGGTGGCAGTAGGAAGGCAATGTAACATGTTCCATCCCAATCTAGGGGCAGACGTACATATGCGGTCTGACCACATACAAAATACGAATGACGTGAGGCTTTGAAATTAGGTTTCCCACTGTCACTATACTCGACCACAGTAGTACAATCACTGTGTCCTAGATGTACTGAACCATTCTTTCGGACACATAATTCGCCTTTCACTGGTAGGACTGTAATAGCAGGCAAATCTGGAGTAGTCTTGGACTGAACATTCAGAATCATGAAATTCGAGGAATAATTACCTAAATCATATACTTCATTTTCTAGATCTAACCCTGTTCTATGGGAAAGTCCTTCCTTGTCTGGGAAACATGTTCTATTCAAAAGGGATTTATCGTCTGAGGATGACGTTATCGTAAACCATGCTCCACACGAACCATTGTGTGAAAACGGATAGGGAAAGAGTGGCAGAACTCCCTTCGGTGTCTGGAAAGGGGGGAGTCGACCACACACCCAACAATTAGTGGCATTGCTAGTCTGGTGTGAATAGTGTAACATTCGGATAAAAGTATTGTTGCGCATGGCAAGTCTATAAGATAACTCGTGAGGAGGTAGTTAACTAAAAGTGTGCTCTACTGTATCATTAGAAAACAAATGTACATGTGAATTAATAGGCAGAAAATATACATGTAAAACATAACTTATGCATGTAACCGTAAGACTCAGAAATAACATAAACAATAAAGTGATTACGCATCGGCTGCGCAAATTTTTACAATAACGTATTTTCTTGGAGTTTCGACTAACTCTCTCACTATGGGGGTCTATCTCATACATGTCAGGAACCTGTCTAACCGCTTCACCCGAGAGGGACTTAAACAATTAAACTGTCTGACTTGCTAGACCTCAGTTTTAGTTTATACTCCTGCTGCGGAGTTTAGAGTCAGTATCTGGGCAGTCCTTGAGAACGGGGCAGTCCTTGAAAAAAGTCTTTGGACGGAGTCCATGAAAACGTTTAACGTGACTGGAATGAATCTAGCCTTTGCGGCCCTCCACCATGATTGCTGTCCTTGTGGTCATCAAAACGAGCTTTGGTTCTTTCCAGCGGGGCTCCAGCGGGCTTGAACGATCAAAATTCCGGATCAACACTAGATCGCCTGGAACGACCTCGTGCGGTTTCACCTGGGTGTTGTCTGGAAAGGCAGCAGCGACCTGTGAACGACAAGAGAGTAGTGCAGACATCAAGGAAGCCAGGTAATCTGTCAGCATATTACTGTCAACATCAGTTATTTTACGTGGCATTGGTGTACCCCACATGTTCGGGGGACGACCGAAAACAACCTCGAAAGGTGACAGACCTGAACGGGAGTGAGCGACCATTCTCATGTAAAAAAGGGCGACTGGCAGAGCTACCATCGAATCTACGCCTTTTTCTGCGCAAACGTTGGCAATGCGAATTTTCAGAGTCTGATTGTGTCTCTCGACGAGGCCAGCTGCCTCGGGATGTCGTACGCAATGGAACTTCCACTGGTACCCTAACAGAAGAGATACTTGTTTCATGAGTTCGGATGAGAATGGCTGGCCGTTATCTGAATACACGACCCTAGGTAAACCATAGCGGGGAAAATACTCACGAACCAACTGCCTGGCAGTGGTCGCGGCAGTGTAATCTGGGACTGGATATGCTTCTGTCCATCTGGACAAAGCGCATACAACTACGAGGACATACTTGAAACCTCGGCATCGATCCATCTGAATATAATCCATCTGGAGGACTTCAAAAGGGTGGTCAGGAGGATGGAATCCACCTTGTTCCACCGGAATACCTTTTCCTGGATTGAACTGACAACATATCATACAGGTGCGTACTTTCTGTTTGGCTGCTGCTCGTAAATGCTTGTTAAACCAAATATTCTGGATGCTGTCTAACATGGCTTTCTCTCCTAAATGTGCTGGGCTATGTGCGGTGTTAATAATGACTTGAACCATAGAGTCGGGGAGAAACCATGTGGCTTTTCCCTTCGTCAACCATCCCTGATCTGTCTGGACCCCTCCTTGTTCAGACCATTTCTTGATTTCATCGGGAGTAGCATGTGACTGTATGTCTAGTACATCTCGTGTAGGGTCTTTAACTGTCATACAAGTAGTCTGGACTGGAATATCTGTCTTTGTCGTGTTAACTGGAGGGTCTGGAGTCTGAGCTGTAAGCTTGGCTGTTCGATCTGCTAGATCGTTACCTTGGGAGATGGTGTCAGTAGCTTTCGTATGTGCTTTGCACTTCATAATGGCAATGGCTTTCGGCAAATGTATTGCTTTTAACAGAGCTTGAATGAGGGGGCCATGCTGAATCTTGGCTCCATGAGAGGTCATGAAACCTCTTTCTTGCCAGAGTACTCCAAAGTCGTGAACGACTCCGAATGCATAACGGGAATCTGTGTATATGTTTACTTTCAGGTTCTTGGCTCGTATGCAGGCTTGTGTCAGAGCGATGAGCTCTGCTGCTTGAGCAGACAGGGTGTCAATACGATGTGTTTCTATAACTTCAGTTTCAGTAGTCACTGCATACGCGGCTACTAGTTCTCCTGTACTTGTTCTCATACATGAACCATCCACATAAAGTGTCAGGTCGGGATCAGGTAATGCAATGTCTGTCAAGTCTTGTCTTGGCTTTGTCATGATGTCAATAACTTCCACACAGTCATGTGTGGCAGGGTTTGGAACAGTCGAGGGTAACAGTGTAGCAGGATTTAAAACGTTGCAGCGTCTGATTTCTATGTGTGGCTGAAACAGTGTCAGTTCATATCCTGTTAATCGTGCAATTGTCAAGTGCTGAGTCTGTGTTCGGTTTAAAAGAACTTCCACAGAGTGTGGAACTTGTACTGTCAGGGAGTGTCCTAACACTATGGAATCACTTTGTCTGATAGCTAGAGCTGTGGCTGCAACTGACTTGAGGCACGCAGGCAGAGCCTGGGCTACTGGATCTAATGTGCTAGAAAAATAAGCACAAGGCTTGTGTTGTCCTGCTTGATCTTGAGTAAGAACAGACAATGCTGTGCCATTGCGTTCAGTAACAAAAAGTGTAAAAGGCTTACTGTAGTTCGGTGTCGCTAACACAGGTGCATTACATAAAGCTTTCTTTAATTCATTAAAAACAAGTGTATGTTCCTGGGTCCAAGGGAGGACAGTCGATGTGCCTGCCTCCTGTGTCGTTAACTGTATCAGTGGTTTAGCTAGATATGCATACTGAGGAATCCATTGTCTGCAGTAAGAAGTGAGGCCGATAAAAGCTCGTACCTCCTTCTGTGTCTTGGGCTGTGGAAGATGTGCTATTAACTGGATACGGTCTGGTGTCAACTGTCTACCCCTCTTGGACAGTAAGTGTCCAAGGTATACCACTTGCTGGACACAGAATTGTAGCTTCGAAGGGGACACCTTGTGTCCCATCTCGGCCAGAAAATACAAGACTGTAAGTGACGCACGTTCGCAGTCACGTTCTGTACGGGCTGTGATCAATAGATCATCGACGTACTGGAGCAGGGCAGTGTCAGTTGGCATGTGAATACTGTCTAGTTGTCTTTTAAGTGCTTGACTGTAAATACTAGGACTTTCTGTGAAACCTTGAGGGGCTCGTGTGAATTTATAGCTTCTTCCATTTAAACAGAATCCGAAAAGAAACTGGCTGTCTGGATGAATGGGGACACTAAAGAATGCGTTCTTGAGATCAATAACAGTAAAGAACTCTGCTTCGGAATCAATGGTAGTCAATAGGGAAGAGATATCTGGAACCACTGGGTACTGGGGAATGATGCATTTATTAAGTTCTCGAAGATCAATCACTAATCGATAAACTGGAGGTGCATTTGAATCAGTACGTTTAAGAATCGGAATGATAGGAGAATTACATACATTGGAGTCAGTTTCTACAACCACTCCTTGAGCAATGAGTTCGTCAATAATTTTCGATAAGGCTGCTACAGCCTCAGGTGGCAATTTGTACTCTCTGATTCGTGGTAAAACAACACCTTGTTTCAGAGTGACACGATAGGGTGTAATGTGCATACAACCTACATCAGTTGGACCTTGCGCCCATAAATGCTGTGGTACATTCAATAATCTTGGATCAAAATCACGTAACACATAATGACCTTTAAAATCACGTAAAAACAATCTCACTCCTTCTGGGGAACAACATATTACCGCTCCTAATTCTTTCAATGTTTTAATACCTAGTAAATTTTCGGGACAGGATTTCGTGAGTAACAAGTCTGTAGTTCGGGACAATGGACCAACTTCTAGGGAAACTGGTTTCGATATTTCATTAACAATAGGCTTTCCTGAAAATCCCAGGGAAACGTTTCTTGAGCCTGAGAGTGGAGCCCCTGGAACCTCGTCATGACTGATAGTAGTCCTACTTGCCCCTGTATCGATCAGAAACTTTCTGTCTTTCCCTAATACTTGACTGTGTACATAGGGACCCTCTTGATCTACAGGAACCTCGATGAGAGGCAAGCCAACCTCCCTCTCTAGGCTGTTTCATGAATACTGCTGATATTCTGGATAATCTGACTGTGCGTACTGGTACATCTGTTGTGTAACGTGTTGCGTGGCAGCTATAGGCTGCGGTACTGTAACTGTCTGTTGTGCGTTCTGTGGTGGCTGGGAATTCTGCGGAACCTGTTCTTGTCTAAGAGGACGTGGTCTCTCTTTTGTCTTACCTGTAGCTATGTTGTGTTTCAGAACTGCACATTCGTTTATATAATGACCTGGCTGTTTACAGTAATTGCATGTCCCTTTAACGGGAGCTGTAGAATGACTAGTCTGATTCGGACCCCTCTTCTGACTGTCTTGTGGAACAGACTGTGCAACTAGCACTTTCATTTTTGTATCCTTCATACGTCTCCTTTCGTGTTCTTGCTCTTCCCTGATTCTGTTCTGGTGGTACTGTAACATCTGGAGCATCTGAGATGGGGTATTAGCTTGCCAAGTACTCTCGACTTTCAATACTCTATTTTTAACTTGTGTTAAAGAATTCTCGACTAGTTTGGTAACAAAAAGATGTGGATACGACTCACTACTTGTTTTCAGACTGCTATTAATAATGAAACATTTCTCAAATCTGGAATAAAAATCACTAGTGTCTTCGTCTTGTTTCTGTTTACAGGCTGAAATGGCATCCCAATCTTCCTTTTTCGTGGCTAGTAATCTTGGCAAGACTTGTATTAACAGTTCGGGCAACTCTTTATCTTTATCCCCAAGACCAGTACCTGGGACTCGTGCATTATCTTTGGTCTCTAACGCGGTCCAGTCAATCTTTTTCTCTCCCACCTCCCATTCTTTTTCTTTCAGTTTTTCATATATGCCCGCAGGCAACAGGACTTTTAACATTTTGATGATATCAGGATACGTGTATTCTCCCATACGGAGCATGTCTTTTAATTCTCGGTGGAACCCTGCTGGATCTTTATCGTGACCGGGTATTAACTTTTTCATTTCTAGTAGTTCTATTTTCGTGATAGGGGTGTAAACAAATACTCGTTCGAGATTACCTCCCTCTCCCTTAACTGGATGCACTTCTCGTAATGGATTCTGTTTGTCTATGTAGAACGGAGGTCAAACAGGAACAAAATGCGGAGTCAGGAACGTTCTGCATTTATGGCGTTGTTCTAAAATGACGCTAATTAGATCGGTACCTAGACCCTTCCATCTGCTTGAGAGTAACTCGTTCAATACATTATATAAGGGACCTGGATCAGAATGCTGACTCTCGTACAGTGTAATGAGGTGCTGGATCATGTACATACCCACCAGTCGCTGCTCGGCTGGGGGCAGTTTCAGAAACATTTGGGCCACTACTTCGTCTGGAAACGTGGCAGAATCACTAACCCATCGGACTGCTGATCGGGCTAGTTCTTGTTCATGCATGGTACTAAGCTCACTATAACCTATTCGTAGTTTCAGAACTTTATCTGTAGCCTGGAATACTTGTTCAAGAGAACATTGTTCTGGTACAGGAGGAGGAAAAGCTTTCTTGTAATCTAGGCGTGTGTGTCTATCGGAAAGTCTCGCTCTACCTACATACGCTATTCTGCTGGGATTCTCGGTGTCTACATCTTCGTTTGAAGAATCATTCTCTTTGTCTGCTACTATTCTTGCTTTCTCTTTCTCGTGTATACTTATAATTTCTTTCCGGATCTTTCTGTACATTGTTTCTATACTATTTTGTGTCTTGTGTTTTCCGTCTGCTATATGGTCACTCCATTTTGTCAGGACTTTCATTTCTTCTGGACTTTTATCAGGACGATCCTGTTCTCTTATTAAACAATTTATTAGAAATTGCAAAATCATGCCTTGAATCTCGACCTTCCTGTGTGCCATAGCTTCGTGAATACTTTCTGGGTTCTCCCCTGTTCGGACAAAATGATATATTCTGTCTAAATGTTCTTTTATATCTGATATGGTGATCAAGAAGTTTGCAACTCGTCGTAAACGTACGGAGTATAATATCATGTGATCTTCGCCTGGCACTGGATCATATCTACAATCTGTAAGGAACTGTCTGAGGGCTTCGTACGTAGCCACTTTTGGCGTACGCTGTAATGCTGCATCTCTCAGCGTCAGGCGCTTTGTTTGAGGCGGGGTGGTAGGAGCACCTCCCCCTGCTCCTCTTGAACTGGCATCGTCAATTAGTACTGGGTGCGCGGCTGCTGGTAACGTGACTGGTACAGTAGGGATACGTAATGTGGGTTGATCCTGTGGGGCTGGCATATGAACAGGACCAACGACTGGGGGTACAGTAATTACATTAACAGGGGGCTGAACTTGAACTTGGACTGGCGGGGTAGGATCTGTATTAGCATATTCGGGAACAGAGTCGTCTAAATAGGAAGAAAGAAAAATTTCAGCTGCAGTCGGTTTATGACACAGCTTAGTCGGGACTGAGGGTGGCGGTAAATTATGGAGTGCTTCCGGGGTCGCCTTCGGCAAACCCTCGGCGAGAAGGGGATACATACCTTTAATAAGGGCATTT